>NC_137276.1:37970000-47970000 GCF_054371585.1 Giraffa tippelskirchi
TCTTTCTGTGAATTGGTTTAATCATCTGCTTTCCTTCATACCCCTGTCTGAGCAGCTGTATAGAAAACATGAGGGTTTTGGGTGGAGGTAGGAGATAGGAAATTAGCAACTTGCAGACTTTTGTAAGGTAGGGCAGGCCAAGTTGGGAGCTCACAGTATCATAATGTCTTAAGGCATTATGATGGCGTGAGGTTCCTGAAGGATTATAAGAGGTAGAATGAACATGTAAGAGAAAAATAAGTTAATATACAAGGTAGTTCATGTGCACTCAGTTGCTTCAGGACTCTATGGACTATAGCCCACCAGGCTACTCTGTCCATGGGATTCTCCCAGGAAGGATACTGGAGTGGGTTGCCATTCCCTCCTCCAGGGGATCTCCCCAACCTAGGGATCAAACCCAAGTCTCCTGTATCTCCTTCATTGCAGATTCTTTACCCACTGCTGCTAAGTCTGCTAAGTCGCTTCAGTCGTGTCCGACTCTGTGCGACCCCATAGACGGCAGCTCACCAGGCTCCGCCGTCCCTGGGATTCTCCAGGCAAGAATACTGGAGTGGGTTGCCATTTCCTTCTCCAGTGCATGAAAGGGAAAAGTGAAAGTGAAATCGCTCAGTCGTGTCCGACTCTTAGCGACCCCATGGACTGTAGCCTACCAGGCTCCTCCATCCATGGGATTTTCCAGGCAAGAGTACTGGAGCGGGGTGCCATTGCCTTCTCCATTTACCCACTAAGCCACCTTCAAAGCTCCATGGGCAGCAGATTCTTTACTAAAATATGTCCTAGAGCCTGCTCTTCCTCTGGGACTAGGAACAAACTCATCATTAGATTCTTTCTCTATCATATGATACTCTGATTTCAGAGTCCTGGATTTAAATTTATACCATTTGTGCCATTTTTCAGCCATGATAATGTACAATGGGCTTTGTGGGTGAAGATGGTGGGTTTGAGTGTTACCCTGAGACTATAGCTGCTGTAGTTTCATAAGAAAGATGTACAGGAGGAAGTTCCCAGGACATGGTACTCTATTATTAAAGCAGGATTCATCCCCCAAACTCCTATTTGATACCCCTTTGGTCTTAAATTCTCAAATAGAAGTTCTTGACCTGGTGACTTAATCTGTCTTTTATGCTTAGAGCCCTCCTCTCCTTCTCTGTCTTTGATCCACTTCCAAATCTTGGCTCTTGAGGGAGGTCTAACTATGATTATCTAAGAAGGAATGGGCCTTTTCTCCCTAAATATTAGGACAAGGATAGTTCAGACCTGCTGTCTTTTGATATTGTCCTGTGAGACATGTTCCTGATGTGTCACCTTCTTGGTGGCATGAGAGGAAATTATTGAAAAAAGAACCAAGATTTAAAGACAATAGTTCATGGAGAAAAAGCCAAGAGAGAATTCCCAGAAAGGATACTTTACAAAAGTAGGCACAGTTAGCTACTCACAGGGTATCCTACCTGGTTTATGGCTGATATTTTGGTGTCTTTCTTGATGTAGAATTGATCTCGTTGTTTTTTTTGTTTGTTTGTTTTGCTTCTGCACAAAAATTTTAATGATCTTGCCATACTTCATTTATGATACTTTATTGAAGCTGTACATCACTCTATATGCAGAATACTATCCTTGTTTCTGATGAGGAAAACAAGGCTCAGAGATGGGGAAAGTATCTACATATGATCTGCCTTTCTGCATGACATGATGTTGTTGTCTAGTCACTAAGTCATGTCCAACTATATGCAACCCTATGGACTGCAGCACGCCAGCCTTCCCTGTCCTTCACTCCCAGAGTTTGCTCAAACTCACGTCCATTGAGTCAATGATGCCATCCAACCATCTCATCCTCTGTTGCCTACTTGTCCCCCTGTCCTCAATCTTTCCCAGCATCAGGGTCTTTTCCAATGAGTCAGCAGTTTGCATCAGGTGGACAAAGTATTGGAGCTTCTGCATCAGTCCTTCCAATGAATATTCCGAGTTGATTTCCTTTAGGATTGACTGGTTTGATCTCCTTGCTGTCCAAGGGACTGTCAAGAGTGTTCTCCAGCACCACAATTTGAAAGCATCCATTTTTTGGTACTTAGCCTTCTTTATGGTCCAACTCTCACATCCGTACATAACTGAGTAGAGAAACCATAACTACCACCATATAATCACCACCATCTTTTTTCTTCCTGTTTTTACAAGCTTGTTCCAGATCTGTTTCCAAGTTTTGTACAACCATTCCCTAACATATTGTTTAAAACAGAAGGAAAAAAAATAACCTCCTAACCTCTGAGGCATTTCTCTTTGGTACAGTACTGTATTCTCAATAATGTATTTTCAGACTTACCAAACACATGTCTCAGATAAAAGTCATTGGTATTAGTATTTAAGTTTTGAGGGTCTTTGGAGAAATTCAGATTACGATTTCACTAGATTATTCAGCCCATTTGTTCCATAGAAAGTCTTCAAAAATTCCAGTTTGAATTTACTTAAAAAAGTCTAGTCTGTTTATATTTTCAAAAGCTTTAGTTTTTCTTAGTAAGATGCTTGGAGGTGTTTAACTGGAAAGGGGGAAAATGTGTTTGGTTACAGCTGAGTTTCAGAGAAAGCTATGTATAGAGGATCTAAATGCAAATCACAACAGAGCAATTTAGGATTTTTTTTTTTCCTTATAGAGAAGGAAGCACCAATAGAATCTTTGTTTAATGATCTGATCTCTATCAGTCAGAGGGATTAAGCAGTGATGATCAAACCATATGTGTATTGGTTGGAAAGTAAGAGAATACTTGTCTCACAGTGCCTAGGACCAGGGAAATATACCAATTAAGGTTATATGGGCATCTTCTACATTAAATTTTAAAATGCAAATTTGATTACCACCTTGGAATATAAGACCACAACTGAATGTATCTAACCCCAAATTATCCATCAAATATGGGATCAAATTTTACAAAAATAAAGGCAAAAGTTAAAATCAAATTTACCTTGTGTCCAAGGGAAAAGCTAACAATGAAATGAAAAGCTAAATAAATGAAAACCTCCACAGTGCAGTAAAGGAGAAGTAGAAAATCAGGTATAAAGCCTATTTTTAAAACCAGTAAGATGTCACTGGCATGCAGTCTCAGAAATTATTTGTTTTTAGTTCCTGTGTTCGCCTTTTATATTTAAAATAAAGAGAAACTTGAGCGTTTTGAGAGAGGTGGAAAGCAAATGGCTGCAGAGTGGGACTGAGAAAGAAAGTTACAGAGATGAGAATTTAGGGAAGACTCACAGGCAATGTTAATATGTTCAGAATGGATTTAGAATCTGTGAATGAGAGAGCTCTTAAGAAACATGTTCCTAAATTAAGAGATTAATCAAAATACACAGTGATGAAAAAGAGACTGTTTACTTGGCAAAAGAAAGGAATATTTACGTGATGCTAGAATTTGTACTATTAATGATTAGTGAATGACCAGAGCACAAAAATTGTGCCAAATTACTAGTTAGTTATGCATGGTAGAAAAGTGCTTATAATAATAGAAATGATGAGGTAGGAATAAGCATTTGTGAAACCATTAAGAAACCACCAGGTTTTGAATTTCATACTTGAAACTTAATGAAAGAATTACTTTTACTCTTTCTAAAGAAATATAGCTAACACTTTAAATTGAGGTGAAAGTATTGTAGCTACACTTTTATATTTTTAAAGATATACCTTGTGAGCATCCAGAAGTTTCCACTTAGTACACTAGGCTCAGTATTGGCTTTTTTCTCTCACCTGTCCAGATAAAAGGAAATGCAATGTATGTGGTGTATGTGTGTGGTCAGTTGCTCAGTCATGTCTGACTCTTTGCAACTCCATGGACTGTAGCCCACCATGCTCCTCTGTCCATGGAATTTTTTAGGCAAGAATGCAAGTGGACCATTCTCTAATAAAAACAAAGTACTATCAGGTACTAGCAGCTGGGATAACTATTTCTAGTCCTGAGTGGTAGTGAGAGATGTAAAGAATGAAGATACCCCTACTGGCCAGCTGTGAGTCAGGAAGAAGCATAAAGGTACCAAGCCACCAGTTTGCAAGGTCAGTAGTTAACAGGGGAAGCTGAAGGTCAGATATACAAGAAGTCTTTATGAGAAGAGGCTGAGAAGTTCTGCCAGGAGTGTAAAGAGAGTCATTTGACCTTCCTACAGCAGTTTACCACTTGATATATGGTATAAAGCTATACCTATTTATTTTTTGGTTATGTATATTTATTTTATAATAAACCCTTTACACACCAATGAGTCAAAGAAGTGTACATTTAATAGAAATATAAGGATTGAATTTTTTTTTCATTCTCAAGAAAGGTGATGATGACCATGTATAAAATACTTATTGATATTTACCCAATATCATGGTATAATAGCAAATCAGATACCTTCTGAAATATCAGATAGCTTGTGAAAATCAGAAGAGACATGTCTGCTGAAGAAGCATAGCATTAACTTTAACTGTTGGGAGGTGTTTTAAGGAGGCTGACCCTGAAGATGGTGATTTACCACAAGCAGCTGTCTACTGTGAAACATCACTTTTTATTTAAACAAACTGACTTTTTTGAAATGTTAATCTTGCTCATTTTCAAATCAAGCGTTCTTAAATGTCTAAGAAAATTGAAGTGATATTAGTTACTACATTGGTGTTTTTATTTATTTATTTATTTATTTATTTATTTATTTTTTTGCTTCTCCATACATTGGTGTTTTTAAAAGAATGATTTTTCTAACAGTTAAATGATGCCAGTATTAAATCAGTACTAATCATTTGATTTTTAACAAAAGCTTTTGAAATCAAAAGTAAAGCTTTTAAAAGGTTACTCTGCCAAAAGTAAAAATTTGATTTTATCATACGTGCTATTGTAAGTTTAATTAGAAAGTTAAACAATTGAAGATAAAAGTTTTTTGTAATAGTTATCCAAATAATAGATTTTGGTGGATCACAAGTCATTGTAAAAATAATATTCTTTGGCAGAAATCTACTTGGAATCAGTTGTGGTTCAGATACAATTCATATTTGCATTTGCACTCTCTGATCAATAGAAATATGAAACTGTCAAAATTTTGTAAGTATAATTATAATTGTATAATGTAAGCTAACTATATTTTTATATAAAGAAATGTTGCTCATATGTTAAGTGTGAAAATGAAGTCACAGTCGTGTCTGACTCTTTGCGACCCCACGGACTGTAGCGTACCAGGCTCCTCTGTCCATGGAATTTTCCAAGCAAGAGTATTGGAGTGGGTTGCCATTTCCTTCTCCAGGGGATCTTCCCAATCCAGGGATCGAACCCAGGTCTCCTGCATTGCAGGCAGGCACTTTACCATCTGAGCCCCGTGGGAAGTCCTATATTAAGTATACCATAGACTTTAATTAACAAAATTATTTAAACTATATAAGAAAGTGAAACTAATGCAACTAATTATAAACATTGACAATACTATTATGATATTATATACATTTTATAACAAAACTGACAACTTGCAATAATATCTACTTAATTTTTTTTCATTTACTTATTTGTTTTTTATTGGGTATAGATTTATAATATTAGTTTCAGTTGTATAACAAAGTGATTTAATATTTTTTAATAGAGTCAAGTTTGTTTTTTTAACAAATCAAGACACATCCACTTGGGGCAAAATTGTGACATTTGGTTGAATTAGAAAATTATGGCAGCCAGTTATTCAGAGGTTAAGACCATCTTGCTGCCTGCCCTTCTGAACACTTAAAACAAAAAGGATTGGATTTTTTAATTGGATAATATAATATTTTTTATAAATTACACTCCATTTAAAATTATAAAATATTGGCCGTTTTCCCTGTGCACTACAATATATCCTTGTAGCTTATTTATTTTATATGCAGTAGTTGTACCCCTTAATCCCTTACCTTTATCTTGCCCCTCCCTGTTCTGTTTACCTATGCATAACCACTAGTTTATTCTCTATATCTGTAAGTCTCCTTCTGTTTAATTATATTCATTTGTTTGTTTCATTTTTCAGATTTCACATAGAAGTAATAGCATACAGTATGTTACTTTCTCTGTCTGACTTATTTTACTAAGCATAATACCGTACAGATCTGTCCATGTTAAAAATGACAAAATTTCACTCTTTCTGTGGCTAAATAGTACTCCATTGTATATATACCATGTCATCTTTATCCATTGATCTCTTGATGGACATTTAGGTTACTTCCATATTTTGGCTATTGTAAACAGTGCCGCTATGAACATTATGGTACATGTATCTTTTCAAATTAATATTTTCACTTTCTTTGAATATATACCCAAGACTGGAATTGCTGGATCATATGATTTTATTTTTAGTTTTTTGAGCAACCTATGTACTGTTTTCCACAGTGGATGCACAAAATTGCATTCCCACCAACAGTGTACAAGGGTTCCCTTAATTTCCATATTCTCGTCAACATTTGTTGTTTGTGGTCTTTTTGATGATAGCCATTCTGTCAGTTGTGAGGTAATACCACATTCTGGTTTTGATTTGCATTTCTTGGATTATTAGCAATGTTGAATATGTTCATGTACCTATTGGCCATCTGTATATCTTCTTTGGAAAAATGTCTATTCAGGTCTTCTGCCCATTTAAAAATTTTTTTTTTCATGAAACATAGGTGATTTACAACTTTGTGTTAGTTCCAGGTGTACAGCAAAGTGATTCACATATATATTCTTATACACACACATATATATATATTTTTTTTTTTTTTTACATTTTCTACCATTATAGGTAACTACAAGATATTGAATGTAGTCGCTTTGATATACAATAGGTCCTTGTTGGTTATCTGTCCTAAATATAATAGTGTGTATATTTTAACCCCACATTCCTAATTTATCCCTCTCTCTCCTTCCTCATTGATAACCATAAGTTTGTTGTCTATGTCTGTGAGTATATTTCTATTTTGTAAATAAGTTCATTAGTATCATTTTTTAGATCCCACATATAAGTGATATCGTTTGATATTTGCATTCTCTGTCCAGTTTGCTTCACTTAGTATGATAATTTCTAGGTCCATCCATGTTGCTACAAATGGCTTAATTTCATTCTCTGTATGGCTGAGTAATATTCCATTGTGAATATATACCACATCTTTATTCATTCATCTGCTGATGGACATTAAGGTCGCTTCCCTGTCTTGCTCCAGTTTTTTTGTTTGTTTGTTTTTTTTATTCTCAGCTTTGTTGCTTGGCTTCTGCTGTGTTCAGGAGCAGCTCTATTTACACAGGGTTTTTATGTTGATTTTTGGGCTTCTCTATTACTTTCTCTTTTCCTGGATTCCCCTTCTCATGGGAAAGCTGATGTGGTCACCCCCAAATTCTATTTTCTAGCTCTCCAAGACACCACTTTTTATCCATGTTTTATTTACACTACTTGGATATAAATGGGACCAGCCCTTTGAGTATCTCAGAGAATTTTGTTCCTATATTCCAAATGTGTGTGTGTGTGTGTGCATGCACTTGTGCACATGTGTGCACACATGCTCAGTCATGTCCAAGTCTTTGTAACCTCACAGACAGCCCATGAGGCTCCTCTGTTGGTGGGATTTTCCCATCAAGAATACTGGAGTGGGTTGCCATTTCCTCCTCCAGGGGATCTTCCCAACCCAGGAATCTAACCCACATCTCCTGCATTACAGGCTGATTATTTACCACTGAGCCACCAGGAAAGCCCATCCCAAGTGTTAATTTGCTTTCAATTTATACCTGTTTCTTGTCAGTCTTAAGTGCCTTCAGGTGTTTGATTTATATATTTTGTCCAGTTTATACTTATTATCATGGAATATTTACCTGATCATTACTACTATGCCATTACTGAACATAAACACTATCTTTTACTTCTAGTTTTTATGCTTGAATCAGAATGTTAAACTAGGAAGTTCAGTCATTCTATTTATTGTCCCTCATTCATGGTGGTTTGCTCTAACTGTATGAAGTAATTTGTAATTATATCCTTTTACTTAGTCAAACTTTTTTCTAAAGAATTATGGGTGGCTTGCCTCAAGGGTATGAGCCTGAATCATGATTTGCATTTTCTTTGCCAAGTTCCTTGGTTTGCTGTTAGCTCTGGACACTTTAAATTAATTTTTTAGGTTAAAGTATTCTTGTCTACAGAGGGAGAATAAATTGGCATTCAATTATGTATGAGGACAAGCTTATGGTTACAGGAATATTTTCTATCAAAGACCATGCTGAAATAGAAAAGTTTTATGTTATCTCTTTGCAACGCATAGAATTCTTTTCTCTGATTCTCCTGTTCACTAAGGGTTTACCCTTCAGTTCAGTTCAGTCACTCAGTCGTGTCCGACTCTTTGTGACCCCATGGACTGCAGCATGCCAGGCCTCCCTGTCCATCACCAATTCCTGGAGTTTACTCTTAGAGGGTCACAGCTTTATTCAAGAGTCTTAGTAACAATTTTTCTACCTTATACGAGCTCAACCCTATCTTACATCTTTGTGTGGCTCCTGAAAACCCAGACCCTTGTTATGGGTTCTGCAAACACCAGCCAATCACAAGTCAATCTTGGCATTAGTATTAATTTAACACCTTTCTTTCTCTTAGTTTGTGCCCCCTGGGGATTTCCCTTGCTTTCTCATGAGCTCACTTAGACAATTTTTTTTTTTTTAATAAATTTATCTATTTTAGTTGGGGGCTAATTACTTTACAATATTGTAATGGTTTTTGCCATACATTGACATGAATCAGCCATGAGTTTACATGTGTTCCCCTTCCTGGACCCCCCACCCACCTCCCTCCCCATCCCATCCCTCTGGGTCATCCCATTGCCCCACTCATGCTCACTTAGACAATTTTAAAGTGTGTTCTTTGTGCTTATCATTTCTGAGTGCTTTGCAGTTTTTTAAGCTATTTATTTTAAATTTTTGCATGGGAGAACATTTAAAGAAAGAGCCTCTTTACCTTTCATGAACTTCCACTTCAGAAGATCTCCCACCTTATACAATCAAAATGATATAGTACGTTGGAAGTCAAATTGTAATGCTCTGAATTATTACAAAATCAATATACAAGAAATAGACAAAGTAAATGAGAAAATTTTCTCTTTCATGATGGACTCTGTAAGAAAAAAAGTCTTATAGCCATATCCTGTCCTCAAATGGGCCCACCTTTCTTTATTACTTCAGCTATTTTGGGGGCCAGATAACACACAAAGATTTTACTAGGAAGTACCCCATGCTGAGTACGAGTTTCCAGCTTTTAATCTGAGCAAGAAGTGACCTTTTCCACCAAAATCAGTTTAAAATTCATCTCTCATTTAAAGAGTCAAGAAGTTGGTCATCACAGAAGAGTAGGTAGGGTGTAAAAAGAATGTATAGTCAGGACAGTATTGATTATTCGGGGGGAAGCACAGCCTTCTCTAGAAATTGGTTCAAAAAATCTCAGAATAAAATGATTCTGCTTTAATCAAGTACCCACATAAGTTCAAGAAATCATAAATAATGGCCCTGAGGCCATATGTGACACTCTTTATTCTGTTCATGAGACAGAATAAAGTGACACTGCATTTGAAGAAAGGAGGGTAAAATCTGGGCAAGAACCATCTCTTTTGCCTCTCTGTTAAGGGATTGACACCAGTTCTTTATTGGGGAAGAACTATAAATAAGTATTATCTTTTAAAATGTGCTATTTATGAGTGTATTTAACAAATTGGTTATGAGATGAAGAGAATGGTTTGAAACATTTTCAGCAAATCCTTTTGCCATCTTCTTAAAGTCCTGAGTTTAAGCATCCACATTATCTATTTTTTCTGAAAGGAAAAACATCCTTGATTCTTGTTCTTACATAAGATAAATCAGGCAAGGAGACTTCCATAGAAAATTTTTGTAAGCAAAACTTATTTTCATTACAGCACATACCATGTCACACATTGCATGGGAAAAGAAGGGCCTCGTGCTTTCTTGAGCCCTTGCATATGGCAGCTAAGTGTTCCTATGGTCATACTACTGTCAGACCAATTCAATTGTAAAGACATACTGGTAAACCCCGTTATAGAAAAGGCAGTTTGTTTGTGTGTCTTGTTTTAATTGTGGTTGAGAATGTATAACTTGAAATTTACCACTTAACCATTTCAAGTGTACAGTTCAATTGCACTAAGCTAACTCTAGGAGATAGTGAAGGACAAGGAAGCCTGGAGTGCTACAGTCCATGGGGTCGCAAAGAGCCGGACATGACTGAGCAACCAACAACAGGTACATTCACGTTATTGGGCAACCATAACCACCATCTAGCTCTAGACATTTTTCATCTTTCCAACTTGAAACTCCATACTCATCAAACAGTGACTCTTCATTCCTCTCCCCGCTCACCCTCTGGTAATTACCATTCTACTTTCTATCTCTATGAATTTACTCTGGGTACCTGATAAAAGTGACCCCACATAGTATGTGCCCTTTTGTAACTGGCTCATTTTGCTTAGCACAATTACTTCAAGGTTATTGTATGTCCTGGCTGTAGTATGTGAATGCAGTAAAAATCACATAGTATAAGTTTACCCTCTTAACAGATTCTAAGTGTACATTATAATACTGTTAACTATATGCACATTGTTATACAATAAACCTCTTGAACTTCTTCTTCTTGCATGATTGAAACTCTGTACTCACTGAACAACAATTCTCCATTTCCCCCTCCCTCCAGTCCCCCACTACCAGTCTATTTTCTGTTTCCATAAGTTTGATTCATTAGATACCTCATGAGTGGGATTATGGAGTATTTGTCTTTTTTTGATTGTTTATTTCATTTAACATAATATCCTCATGTAGTAGCATATGACAAAATTTCCTTCCTTCTTAAGGTTGAATAATATTACACAATCTGTTTTGAGTATGAAAAAATAAAAAAAAGTTGACCCATTTTAGGACAGGATATGGCTATAAGACTTTTTTTCTTATAGAAAGAGTCCAGATGAAAGGAGACATTTTCTTGTATGTTTTAGTCTGTTTCTTGTGTATTGATTTTTTTTCCCCACCACTGATAAGTAGAGGAACTGGGGTTTCCATAATCCACTATGCTCCCAAGAACACTATCTTCAATGCCACATCCAGTTGCTTTCCTGTATTTTGGCCAATATGGTGTAGAAGTTATTTAATATTCTGCATATTGAGCATATCCTAATATGCTAGGTCTGTAGCTCTTCTCCATCAAGAAATACTTATATTTTTCATATCCTCATTTTCTCAGCTATTCTGCCAGTTCCTCCTTCCCTCCTACCACACTTTGAACTGGATGTGCACACCCTTCATCAATCTTCCTCCAGCCTTTAATTTCTTTCATTGCTCCACTCTTTTTTTCTTTGCCTTTCAGAGGTAGAAATGTAAAACCATTAAAAACACAATGCAGTTTGAGCTATAAGAATTAAATCATTTAAAAACAACAACAACAACAAAATACAGCCCCCTTTGAGAAGTACCCTTGGGGGTTAGTTAACAGCTGGCTTAACAAAGAAGCAGCTGTACTGATGTACTGAAAAAGGTTGTTTGAAGAAAGTATTTTTAGTCCTTTAGTATTTTCATCTTTTTTTTTTTGGAACTTTCACATTAGTTGTATTCCGTACCATATGTTCTGGAAGTTTATATTTTGCAGCTGAGTCCCTACTTAAGACAATTCTAAAATATACTAGAGTCTTCCGTGATGGAAAATGGCAAATGATAAAAACTGATGGTTGCTACAGGAGAAAGAATCTATGTATTCTATGGTTTCAAAGCTAAGTTCACATGCTCATACACATAGCCTACTGAGGAGCTGGTGAGGCCAAAGCCCCTTCTCTACTATCTGGTCACAAAATTAATCCACAAGCATTGATCTTCAAACAAAAGATCAAAACAACTGATGAACTTTATTGGTCACTAGGATGGTGCCAGTAGTGAAATGCAGTTTCCACTTTACCATCTGTTGCAATACACAATTTCATTTACTACTCTCAACAAACTTAAGAGCTTAGAATCTTCATTTTATATATTATAAATTGAACCTCAGAGAGGTAAACTAACTTGCATAAATTTATCAAGCTTATATATAGCAGAACTGGAATGTAATACCAGCTTTTACATTCCAAAGTGAAGTGTTAGTTGCTCAGTCATGTCTGAGTCTTTGGGACCCCATGGAGTGTAACCCACTAGGCTCCTCTGTCCATGGGATTCTGCTGGAAAGAATCCTGGAGTGGGTAGCCATTCCCTTCTCCAGGGGATCTTCCTGACTCAGGGATCAAACTCGGGTCTCCTGCATTACAGGCAGAATCTTTACCATCTGAGCCACAAACCTCTCTCTTAAATTCAAAACCTCCATAACTAAACTATCTTTAAGATGCTTTTGCAAATGTTCCTTGCTCTCAAATTGAGACATAAGGAATAGAAAATGATTCTTAGTGCCAGAGACATCCTATTTTTCCTCAATATTCACCCTCCTTTTATTCTTTGTTAATAAATTTCTAAATTTTAACTAGATATATTGCTATCCAACTGTAATACCACAGACCACCATTGTCACAGATTTTCTTGGTGTTATGTATGGCATTGTGATTAAATACTAATAGTAGTCAATGAGATTGAGTAGAGATTTTGAATGTACTTCTGGAAACTCCCCTTAAAAGACATGGGGTATACCTATTTTCTTTCTTCCTTATTGCATTTTACTGCTTAGAATGTGGATAAAATAGCTGGAGCTCCAACAGTCATAATTGTCTCTGAGTGTGCAGTGTTATCCTAAAGATGATGGTGGTAAAGAGCCGAGAGAAACCTGAGTCTGATAACTTTATGGAGACACTGAACCAGCTCTAACTCCAGATTTCTTTTACATAAAAAGAAGTAAGTTTCTGTCTCTTTAATTCATTATTATTTGGTTTCTCTTAGTTGTTACCATTAAATCATATCTGCAAATTGCAGAATATAACTTAGGTAGCCATTTTG
Organism: Giraffa tippelskirchi; assembly: GCF_054371585.1. NCBI lineage: Eukaryota > Metazoa > Chordata > Mammalia > Artiodactyla > Giraffidae > Giraffa > Giraffa tippelskirchi. The sequence goes on from NC_137276.1 coordinate 37,982,933, forward strand.
CAATCATGAAGACAAAACACTGTGCTAACAATGACAGAACAGATAAATGTAAAATACCTGGCTCTTTGAGGGCTTTATCAAAGTGTTAAATTAACCATTTCTGGAGCTACCCTACTTCTGGAATGCACTATGTAAGGTAATTGATCTTCCTCCTTTGAAATGTCAGTTAAGTTAGGGAATCCTATCATTTGTAGATGAATTGACACTACATTACTACACATAGAATAACGTACAAATGACTTAACCTAAATCTCTGTGTCTTTTGTGACCTGGCTCCTGCATACCTTTCCTACTGTCAAATGTCACTGCTGCTAAGTCACTTCAGTCGTGTCTGATTCAGTGCGACCCCATAGATAGCAGCCCACCAGGCTCCACCGTCCCTGGGATTCTCCAGGCAAGAACACTGGAGTGGGTTGCCATTTCCTTCTCCAGTGCATAAAAGGGAAAAGTGAAAGTGAAGTCACTCAGTCGTCCGACTCTTAGTGACCCCATGGACTGTAGCCTACCAGGCTCCTCCATCCATGGGATTTTCCAGGCAAGAGTACTGGAGTGAGGTGCCATTGCCTTCTCCGTCAAATGTCACTAGCTCACTATATACGATGAGGACATTTTTTCCTGAATTTGTCTGTATCTGCAGTACCTAGGACAGTGCCTGAGATATAGTAGTTTATTATTAAATGTCTAGAGAATGAGTTGGTGATGGACAGAGAGGCCTGGCGTGCTGCGATTCATGGGGTCGCAAAGAGTCGGACACGACTGAGCGACTGAACTGAACTGAACTGAACTGAACTGAACTGAACTGAGAGAATGAGTGAGTGGATTAACAGTGTTTCCCATAACTGACTGTTTTGTTACATGTCTTCACAAAATTTCCTAATTACTCTGCTCTTTCTTCCCACATGAACTTTTAAGTCTGGAAGCATCAATCCAAATTTTCATCAAAATTGTTAATGTCTTATTCTTGTACTCCCAGTACTCTCTTTTTCTCTCTGTCCCTTAAATTCCCCATCATTTTAAAATGTAGGCAGTCAATCTAGTAATCTTGAGGCTTTAGTTTGCACCTAATGTTATTAGGTCAGAGTTATTATTAATGTTCTTCAGACATTCAGTTAAAACACAGTCACAAATTCTCATCTTTACAAATCCAAGAGAATGAAATTCAAAACTTCAGGGAATTTCTTCCTTTAAGCCAAGAATATGTTCCTATCTGAGAGAAACCAAAAACTGTCAGTGCCACCAGCTATGAAAAATATTGATTAGTCCCTTTACCATTGGTCCTCATGGTCTGGTAAGGCTGGGGACAAGAATATGCTCTCCCAGATACTGTCAATATAGCTCAAGTGCCTCTTTTCTTTTCTTGAATGTGATTAAAAAACTACTTTGTTCATCTTGGAAACTTAACTTTACACATATTTCTATAAGCCGTAGTCATTGCTCCAAAGGAACGCTTAATCATCCTCCAGGAGCTAAGGACTATCAATGTAATGAAGGATTGCCTCTGTTCTGCTCCTAACCCTTGGTGCTTTTAGGTGACCCGAACCACCACTCCCCAACCTCTGCCCACAGGGACTGTGCAGTAAATGGATAAATTGACTAAATTGACCTAAAGTCACTATAGAACTAATGATGCCAGCTGGATCCAAGGAATGTTCATACTAGTGTTACTTTTCTTCTTTTGCAGAATACTGCTTTGCAAATAATATATATCCAGAGGTTGAGTCCTTTGCAATCATTGTCTTTCAATGAGTAGAAGCAAAACAAACAGATAAAACTTTGAGATGGGCACTTTTAGTCTCTATTTTGTACCAGGAAATTGTTATTAACGTTCATTGTACAGACTGTTTTCTATTTACCCCTCCAGATCAACTCTGCACTCTTCTCCATCCTGCTCTGTATCTGGGAGGCTGATGTCCATGGACTGCATCAGTGGGCTCTCAGGTCCTCTGATTTTTAACTGGTTTCAGCCAAAGTGAGGCATGGGCAGGAGGTGAGTGGGTGGGCAGAAAGAAGTTGGATATTCAGTCTTCTGACACTTTCTTGCCAGATCTTATGAAGTTCTTTTAACTGGTCCTGGCCTATTGATCTAGGGGTGTAAGCAATTTCCCTAGGTTGCTAATGTCAGAGTTTTTATATTCCTTGTTGGTTTTTCTTAATGCTCCTACAACTTTGCAAATATTTTCTTTCTGAGACTGTCTTTGGTCATTTTAGTCCTCCATCTCCTGCTAAGACATGACAGACTGCTCCAAGGTCTGGCTGGTAAGAGGCTAGTGTCAGAGCTAAGGTATAATTTAGGTTGTCTGATTCCAAATCTATGAGTTTGTTCATAAAATGTGGCTTTTTCCGCCTCTTCCCTTTTTTCTTCATTCTCTCTCAAGTGAGGAGAGGGCACAGTTTAGTTCAGTTCAGTTGCTCAGTCATGGCCGACTCTTTTCGACCCCATGGACTGCAGCACGCCAGGCCTCCCTGTTCATCACCAAACCCCGGAGTCTACCCAAACCCATGTCCATCGAGTTGGAGATGCCATCCAGCCATCTCATCCTCTGTCATCCCCTTCTCCTCCTGCCCCCAATCCTTCCCAGCATCAGGGTCCTTTCCAATGAGTCAACTCTTCGCATGAGGTGGCCAAGGTATTGGAGCTTAAGCTTCAGCATCAGTCCTTCCAATGAATATTCAGGACTAATTTCCTTTAGGATGGACTGGTTGGATCTCCTTGCACATTTTGTCCAATTATGAGTTTGATACCACTCTTTTTGTGGACAATATATGACATTCCTATGAGCCCAGCAATGACTGTGTTCATCACAGTACATTTCTCCAATAGGACCTGTATATTTGTCAGGGTTCTCCAGAGAAACAGAGCCATAGGAGATATATATATAGAGAGAGAGAGAGAGAGAGAAAGAGAGAGGTGGGGTAGAGAGACAGAGAGACTTACAAAAATTGGCTCACATGGTTTTGAATGCAGAGAAGTCCCACAATCTGCCATCTGCAAGGTAAAGAACCAGGAAAGTCAGTTGTGTCATTCAATTCAAGTTCAAAGGCCTGAGAATCAGGGGCCAGTGGTCTAAGTCCTGGTATGAGTCCAAAAACCTATGATCAATGGCAGGAGAATATGTCTCAGCTCAAACAGAGAAAGAATTCTCCCTTCGCTCACCTTTTTGTTTTATTCAGGCCCTCAATGGATTGATAATGCCTACTCACATTAGGGAAGGCAGTCATCTTTACTCAGTCTATAGATTCATATGTTAATCTCTTCCAGAGACATACTCACAAACACACCCAGGAATAATGTTTTCCCAGCCATCTGGGCAACCCATTGGTCAGTCAAGTGGACACATAACGTTCACCACTACAGTTCCCACCGGTCACACTCCTTGCATACACTGTCTGAAAACTATGATGATCCATAGAGCCTGAACCATGTGTCAGATATAGCAGTAGACAAGGCATGTGAGGGTCTGCATTCTAGTTTTAGATATGAAATTTTCAAGCTTCAAGTTACTGTAACTGTATGACTCAGATCTTTCGTCCCTACTGTGGGAATCCTGAATAAGTCCTGCTTAACTGATAGTGACTTTATGAGGTTAAAATGCTCTCAGAAATGTAAGATTAGGAGAAAAGGACTAATTGGATATACAGTTAATTCTGGTTACAGAATTCTTACATGCAAGAACTGTTTTGATTAGCCAAACAACCTTTGATTCTAAAACAAAAGCCCTGGGTCAGGATGAGCAGAGAGTGAGGAAGAGAGAATTAAATTATGCTTCCCGGGTGGCTCAGATGGTAAAGAATCTGCCTACAATGCAGGAGACCTGGGTTTGATCCCCAGGTTGGGAAGACCCCCCTGAAGGAGGGCATGGCAACCCACTCCAATATTCTTGCCTGGAGAATCCCCATGGACAGAAGAGCCTGGCAGATCACAGTCCATGGAGTCGCAAAGAGTCAGACCTGACTGAGCAACTAACACCTTGAGAGTCAGAAGGATGTGGGCAATATCCCATGGGAAAATTTGACAGAAAAGAAGATGGTATGCATGAGATATAGGGCTGCAGCTGCATAGAAAGAGGGGCTTGGACCTCCTAGGAGGTATGGAAAGGTAGAGAGACACTCTGTGACTCCCAACTGCTTTTTAACAAACAGTCAGTGAAATCAAATGTCAGACTATTATCTTTGTAGAGATTCCTGTCCTAGGTCCTCAAGCCCTGGCTGAGTATCTCCTGGAACTTCTGAATCTGTCAGCAAAATTTTGTTTTTCTTGTGCTTATAGGGCAACAAAAATAAACAGATATCCATTTTGAATGTCCCTAACAAAAAGGAGCTTTCAGATTATGTATATTTGTTTTCATTAGTGGAATTTTGAAACTGTATTTGACAGGCTTACAAAGTGCTCCCCTGCCACACATGCACAGTAGTATCAGAGTTCATTTCTGGATTTCGCATCTCAGTGTTGATTTATAGGAAGGAAGGGAGGAATGAGGAAGAAAGAAAGAGGTACTCTACCACCATTAAGAACAAGAGATGTCTGAATGATGTATGGAGTGTGGCTGACCTGACTATTTCCAGAAGCCCATGTTTGCAACACCAAAGAAGTGGAGGCTCATTAGCAGAAGGAAGTAATTAAGTCTTTAAAATTTCTATAATGTAAATTGTTTAACACTCATTACCCATTGGACTTAATAATATTATGCGATCACTCATGAGACTTCAATGGCAGGCACCCATCCATTTCCTATTTTTATTTCCATTTTTTAGTTAAACACTTTGCTTGTAAGCTCTATAAATAAAAGAGACTGGCTAATTTAGGTACCAGAAATGAATGCTTAATGTTCCATTAAATTAGAAACTGAAGCAGTATGATTGGGGCTGTGCCTTGCTGGCCAAAATAAGTGAAATCCAGGGATATTACAGACATATTGCTAGGTACTGAAAGATTTGCCCATAGTTCAAACAGGAAATAACAATGTATATCATCTGAAAATGGATTGAATGTTAAAACTGTGTGACTGTATGTGACTTCTCATATAATCATAGCAGTAAGATTGCCCTAGAATGTTTTTGCAGTTGTGGGTTCTAGATAGTAATAGAAAATTCTTGCTGAGACTATTTGGGAGCAATATGGTAGAAATCAAGACTGCATGCATTTTAGGTTTTGTTTTATTTCTGTTTTATTTCTGTCTCAAGCATTTGTTGAATACCTTTGAGCTGAATGTCTTCAAGTAGTTCACTTAAATTCTCTGAGTTTCAGATTCTTCATCTGTCAGACAGCATAATAATGTCAACTTCATGGATTGATTTTTAGGATTACATGGATATAAAGCACTTAGTATACAGCTTTAACATTTAACACACCATGCTCAATCATTACTAGTATTTCTTGATTCTGAAGACTTTTTCAGCTTTAATATTGCATGACTCTAATCATCAACCTGCTGGAATATAGAGAAATAGTACCGTGTCAAGAACTCTTGTGTTTCCTGTTCCTTTTCCCTCTCACTATAGTCATATTTCTGGAGAAGGAAACAGCAACTAGTTCCAGTATTCTTGCCTGGAAAATTCCATGGATAGAGGAGCCTGGCAGGTTACAGTCCATGGGATTGCAAAGCATCAGACACAACTGAGAGTGCACACACACAGAGTCATTTTTATCCCAATCTTTGAACTCAAGCCTCACACTCTGATACCAGCTTTTGCCCTGGGCAAGAAGAACTAAACAAGTGACTCAAAATGAAGTAAAGAGCAAGCTGCCTTCTCTCTCTGATGCTCTATACTTGTTACTTTGAACATTGTGTAGGTATGTAGATAATGTCTTGAGCTTCTGATACCTTTCTGTTGCCTAGAATCACTTTTTGATTTCCTAAACCTCTTATTTCCAAGCTTCTATCTTTTTCTTTGTATGCCTCCCTCTCATTTAAGCAGATAGTAGGTATTGTGATCCACGTACCTGATGATACATAGAACTAGTAAGGATGCAGAAATTAAAAATGTGTCTTCCAAGCTTTGGTTTCTAAAAACTCAAACTCATCCAAGGGACACTGAGAAAACATTTCATTTATAGAAGTAGATAGTTTCTTTATTTCACCATATTAGTGGAAGAAAAAAAATGTGTGGTTGGGGGATCGAAGATCGTAAGAGTCAGAGATCCTAAGAGAAAAGTCAGACCTGAAGGGCCATGTCAATTGCAATGAAGATCTGTCCTCAAGAAGCTACCATGAGAGGTATTGTTTAAACACCAAAGTGAAAGTCAGGGCGGATTCATCAGTAGCAAATGGACCCCATTTCACTGAAAGAAGGCCCATCCTTCACATCTAGCTATCCATCCCAAAGACCTCTGGATCCGTGAGATATTCCTTTCAGTGTCTTCATATGTGTCTTCCTGATTGAGGTATAACAGCAATCTCTGTTTAGGCTTTTATCACTCCCATGAGTGTTTGAGCAAAACCAATTGCATTCATTTGATATGGCTATTGTTACAAACTACCACAGACTCAGTGACTTACAATGACACAGATATATTATCTTACAATTCTGGAGCTCAGAGGTCCTAAAGTCAGAGTTAGAAAGGCTGCATTCTCTCTGGAGGCTATAGGGGTGAATGTTTCCTTGCCGGGTTTTAGCTTCTAGAGGTTCCCCGCATCCTTGACTCAAGGACCGATATCTCTTTGAGGTATGTTCAGATCAACTCTTTGTCTCTGACTCTGATCCTCCTGCCTCCCTCTTATAAGAACTCTTGTGATTGTGCTTGCCCATCAGGGTAATGCTGGCCATCTCTCCATCTCAAGGTCTTTAACTTAATCACATTAGCAAAGTTCCTTGGACCATGTAACATAATATATTCTCCCTGTCTTTCTTTCTTTTATCTATCTGTCTGTCTATCTATCACCTACCTATCATCTTTTGTTTATATGTTTACCCTTTTCCTTCCATTTTGGCACTTAATGAGAACTTTTCCTGGTGGCTCAGAAGGTAAAGAATCTGCCTGCAATGTGGGAGACCCAGGTTTGAATGAAGATCCCCTGGAGAAGGAAATGGCAACCCACTCCATTATTCTTGTTCTGAAGAATTCCATGGACAGAGGAACCTGGAGTCCATGGGGTCGCAATGAGTCAGACATGACTGAGTGACTAACACACACACACCTTTCCACTTGTGACTTTCCTCAGCTTGCAAAAATAATCATCTTTTAAAAATTATTTCTCCTATCTTCACTTTCTAATGCCTATGACTTTGGATCTTCTTCAGGTAAATATTGGACCTCTGGAATAATTTTCCACATCTCTTAATTTTCTCCATTATTTTTCTATTATTTTATCTATTTCATTTATCTTCTAAGAGATTAACTGCTCTTTACTTTCCAAATTAAAAATTTTATCTTCAACTATCATTCTAGATCTTTTACATTTTAAGGAGTTAGGTTTCTAATTTCCAAGGTGCTGTTTTGGTCTTTAATAGCTTAGTTTGCATTTCAAAATAGCTTAATATTATGACCACAATATATTTTTAAAAACCTCTGATAAATAAAAGTTATTTTAAGTTCTTTTTATTTGCTACGTTATCTCTATCAGTTGTTAATTGATCAAAATCTTTCTCTTTTATATATTTTCTCCATTTCAGCTATCTGATGAGTCTTTTCATCTCGACACCTGGATTAATTTAGCAACTAGTTAGTTAGAAAGGAACTGTGTATATTTCCTCAGTGTTTGAGTAAGTCCATTTTCCCAACAATTTTCTCTCTCCTATATGGGAAAAACAGAAAGTCTGGTTCCAGTCAAGGGAGAGCAAGCAGAAAATGGACCCAAGTTTTGGGCCTCTTCAATTTTCCACATAAGAAAGATTCTGTCCTATAATACAGAGAATTCCAGAGTATTTCCCTCTTGGATGGAGCTGCTATTCCTTTGTGTAACCCCTTCCTATTTGATAGAGGATTGGGAATTACATCAAGCTCTTTTGTGTTTCTTTCTCATCTCCTGATATTCATAGGGAAATTCCTCTCCAGGCATGTAGAGTTTCTTGTAGAGTTCATACTGCTTGCTCAAGTATGGGGATTAGGGCCTAGATGAAATCTGCTCCAGAAAGACTGCAACTTGTTCTTTGTTTGAAAATGTGGTTAGTTAAATAACTAAGCTCCCACAGAACTCTTTTCTGCTTTCTGTATTATTTACTTTTGAAGTTGTTCTGTGTAATTTACAGGGCCTTGTTCATATATGGTATCCTCATTTAATCATTTCAGCAGCCAAACAATATATGTAGGGCAAGAATAATCATTCCCATCTTGCCAATAAAAAGTGAAATTCAGAGAGTTACATAATTTACTCAAAACTGGAAATAACCAATTTTCTAACTACTCAACCAGAACTTTTTTTTCCTACCAAAGCTAGAGAATGCAGAAAGAATAACGTCTTACCTAAAATGCAATGTAAAATAAACAGTTCATACACTCTGAATTAACAAAAAAGGAAAAAACTGAATATGAGTGGTCTCTTTGCATCTTTTCTTTGGAAGATAGAGCCTGATTTGAAACAAAGTTGGAAGACTAAGGAGGATGAAAGAAAGAAAAATGAGCTTCTGAACTGGAATCCCTCAGATTTCCAGAAATATGCATGATGACAATTTGCAAAGAACATAAAATTGCAAGTAGTGTGTAGAGTTGCAATTTTAACTTCCAAACATTTGTCAATTTTAAAAGAGCAATCTCAATGACATTCAAAGGACTGTCAGTGTTCATGCATAAATTGATAAGCAGTTTTGATCTGGCTAAAGGTTTTCAGGATAATACAGATGTTTCCGATTATATAGTTGGGTGAATTAGAGGAACTATTGTATGTTTCTGGTCTATGCCAAACTAGATGAACCACTGAGGAAAACAGATCAGAGTAATTCAAATCATATTCCAGTAGCAGTTGATGAGGATGACTCATGAATGTGTCTTTGGTTTCTTCCTGTTTTAGAGTCAGGGCATCCCTGTGTTGTTCACAGACTTCCTCCAGGGCTCCCGAGTAAGCAGACTTTTGACTATTGTGACAGTTTGAAAAACACGTAGACCCTTGAAAGCCCTGGTGAAGGGAACCAAGTGCATTCCTGGTAGCAGAGCCAAGCCAGTAAAATCAAGGTGAGAAGATGGCTGTATTATAGGATAACCCATCTCAGCCCCTGTAAAAGGACCTGCTCAGCATATAAAGGTGTAGCTGTACTTTGACTTCTGAAATATGCCCATCTTTCCTATTCACAGTCTATATTTCATCTTATTTTCATCTTCCTCACTTTTTAAAATTTTGGACCTTCACTATCAATTCTTCTTTTGTAAACTGCTGGCTTTGAATGTCTACATTGCACTTATTACCCTGGTCCCACCTTGCTAGGGCTTCCCAGGTGGCTCGGTGGTAAAGAATTCCCCTGCAATGCAGGAGACACAGGAGATGCATGTTAGATCCCAGGGTTGGGAAGATCCCCTGGAGAAGAAAATGGTTACCCACTCCAGTATTCTTGCCTGGGAAATTCCATGAACAGAGAAGCCTGGCAGTCTACAGTCCATGGCGTCGCAAAGAGTCAGACATGACTTAACGACTAAACATCAGCAACCCACCTTGCTCTCCCCTTCCTACCATGGGGTATGAAGCTGGTCTTCTAAGTTCATATTGCACTGACACTCATATTGACAGGCATTCCAGTACCTTCTGCCATCTATCTACCCCAACCAAGAATAGACAAACCAGTCCCACTGTCTCTGCAGACACGTATCAATTCAGTCGCTCAGTCATGTCCAACTCTTTGTGACCCCATGAACTGCAGCACGCCAGTCCTCCCTGTTCATCACAAACGTCCTGGAGCTTGCTCAAACTCATGTTCATTGAGTCAGTGATGCCTTCCAACCATCTCATCCTCTGACATCCCCTTCTCCTCCTGCTTTCAATCTTTCCCAGCATCAGGGTCTTTTCCAGTGAGTCAGTTCTTCGCATCAGGTGGCCAAAGTATTGGAGCTTAAGCTTCAGCATCAGTCCTTCCAATGAATATTCAGGACTGATCTCCTTTGGGATGGACTGGTTGGATCTCCTTGCAGTCCAAGGGACTCTCAAGAGTCTTCTCCAACACCACAGTTCAAAAGCATCAGTTCTTCGGTGCTCAGCCTTCTTTATGGTCCAACTCTCACATCCATACATGACTACTGGAAAACCCATAACTTTGACTAGACAGACCTTTGTCAACAAAGTAATGTCTTTTTAATATGCTGTCTAGGTTAGTCAGAGCTTTTCTTCCAGGGAGCAAATGTCTTTTAATTTCATGGCTACAGTCACCATCAGCAGTGATTTTGGAAACCAAGAAAATAAAGTCTATCACTGTTTCCATTGTTTCCCCATCTATTTGTCATGAAGTGACGAGGCCGGATACCATGATCTTTGTTTTTTGAATGTTGAGTTTTAAGCCAGCTTTTTGACTCTCCTCTTTCACTTTCACCAAGAGGCTCTTTAGTTCCTTTTCGCTTTCTGCTGGTAACAACATCCCATGGACTGAGGGACTTAAAAAACAGACATCTATCTCTCACAGTTATGGAGGTAGGGAAATCTGTGATCAAAGTGCTGGTTGATTCAATTCCTGGTGAGGTCCCTCTTCCTGCTTGTACATGCCATCTTCTCACTGTGTTCTCACATAGTAAAGACAGAAAGCAAGCTATGGGCTCCCTTCCTCTTCTTATAAGGACCCTAATGCCATCCTGGGGGGCCCACATTCAAAATTTCATCTAAACCTAATTACCTCCCAAAGTCTCCACTTCCAAAGACCATCGCATTGGCAATTAGGGCTTCAACATAGGTATACTGGAGAACACATTCAGTCCATAACATATGCTGAGCATCCTGAGTCTTGATATAATCTCCCAGAAGTGTCTCATACCCTGTAATAGCCAGGTATAAAACCTAAGTTATGAAGTGGCCTAATCCAATACAAGTCATGCAATTTCAAAAGTCCTTACAATATTAGAGACCAGAATGACCTTTTCTGGTCGAGTTCCAGTCCTTAGTGGAGAGGGGTTATTGGCACCACTTACATCGTTCCATCTTTTTTATCAAGTGATACCAGAGTAAAGCTGAAATGGGAAACAAGAGCACAGTTAGAAGCTGATGTTAGGGAGAAGCTTAGTTTTTGACCTTTAAAGTGAAAGGCCAGTTCCCATATTTTCCCCTTTGCTTAGGACCTTCCTATAGAAATTCATTGGCCTTCTCCCTGGTAGCTCAGATGGTAAAGAATCCACCTGCAATGGTGGAGACCCAGGTTTGATCCCTGGGTTGGGAAGATCCCCTGGAGAAGGCAGTGGCAACCCACTCCAGTATTCTTGCCTGGAGAATCCCATGGACAGAGGAGCCTAGAGGGCTACAGTCCATGGGGTCGCAAAGAGTTGGACAGGACTGAGCAACTGACACTTTTCGCTTTTTCAAGAAGCAAGAGACTGGCCAGCTATGTTACCCCTAACTGTTTATACTACCAGACACTCCACTGTGCTGGGAATATGCCTACATATCTGTCTCCCACCTTAGACTCTGTGCTCCTTAGGGATAAAAGCTAACATATCAGCATCCTGTAGCCCTAACACCAAGCACACAGCAATAAATTTTGTTTGAATGAATGGCTAGATTAAGGAAGAAAATGAACTGAAATGCACTTCTCTGGATTTCATTTTGCTTCCTTCTTTTCTTTCATTTCATTTATTTAAGTTTACATTTGTCAAGTGCAACATGTCAGGCCTTGTGATAGCATCTGGAAATACATGTGTTAATTTTTGTTCTGGAGGATCTAAACTTTTCAAAAAAAGTGTTGGAGTTTTTTTTTAAAAAAAAATAATGTCTATATTTATCTCAGTTCTAAAATTCTAAGATCCACACAAAATTCTGGCCCTCTTAGGAAACTTTTCTGGACAGACTGTATAGGTAAAACAACAACAACAAAAACCAAAAAAAAAACCAAACAAAAAACTAAAGCTAGAATTAGTATCAGGAAGCTGAAGCAGAAAAGTCAAGGGAAAGTTGGGAGTTAGGATAAAGATAATTGGAACATTTCATTTTATTGTGGTAAAATGCATATAATGTAAAATTTGTCATTTTAATCATTTTTCAATGTACAATTTAGTGATTCTAATTACACTCACAATGCCATGCAATCATCACTACTTGCTTATTTTTTAAATTTTTTCATTACCCTAAATAGAAAGTTAGTAAGTAATACCTCTCATTTTCCATTCCCCTCATCCCCATTAACCACTAATCTGCTTTTTCTCTGTGAATTTGCCTATTTTAGATACCTCATTGAAATGGAATCTTGCAATATTTGTCCTTTATGTGTCTGGCTTATTTCACTTAGCATATGATATTTTCATGGTTTATTCATGTTGTAAGATGTGTCAGAACTTTCTTTTTATGGCTAAGTAGTATTTTATTGTATGCATATTCTGTGTTTGGTTCATCCATTTATCTGTTGATTGGCACATTGGTTGCTTCCACGTTTTGACTCTTGTGATAATGCTGCAGTGAATATTTGTAAGAATCTGTTTGAGTTCCTGATTTCAATGCTTTTGGCTATATACCTAGGTGTGGAATTGCTTGGCCATATGGGCTTCCCCTGGTTCAGATAGTAAACAATCTGCCTGCAATGAGTTCAACCCCTGGGTTGGGAAGATTCCCCTGGAGAAGGGAATGGCAACCACTCCAGTATTCTTGCCTGGAGAAATCCATGGACAGACGAGCTTGGTGGGCTTCAGTCCATGGGACTGCAAAAAATGGGCCTGAGCAACCAACGCTTTCACTTTTACGGTGATTCAATGTCGTGCCTTTTGAAGATCCGTCAAACTGTTTTCCACAGAAGGTGTACCATTTACCTTGCCACAAGGCTCCAGTTCTTCCACATCTTCACCAATACATGTAATTTTCTGTTTCTGAGATTTATAACGATCCTAGTGTGAAGTGGTATCTCATTGTGGTTTTGATTTGCATTTCCCTGGTGGCCTGTGTCAGGCCAGAGGAATGTGAAAAGGGTCTTTGCATTGCTTTTGAGATTTTCTCCTTGGATCACATCTGCCCTGTCCTTATGTCAAGAACCTCTTGTGTATGAATTGCAAAGAGCAGCAAATTAAAAAGTAACGTAGATAAATTTCTTAAATTTTTTAAAAAAAATTTTAATTTTTTTAGCTGAAGTATAGTTGATTTACAACATTATGTTAGTTTCCGGTGTACAGCAAAGTCATTTAGTCATACATATACATTCTTTTTCAGTTCTTTTCCCTTAGAAGTTATTACAAAATACTGAATATAGTTCCTTCTGCTAGAGAGTAGGTCCTTGTTGGTTATCTATTTTATATGTAGTAGTGTGTATATGTTAATCCCCAACTCCTCATTTATCCTCCTTCCTTTCCCTTTTTGTAACCCTAAGTTTGTTTTCTGTATCTGAGGGTTTATTTCTGTTTTGTAAGTAAGTTCATTTTATCATTTTTAATATTCCACATATAAGAGATATCATATGATTTTTGTAATTTTTATAAAGCAGTATAATTATTAACAGCACTGCTTTGGAAGTTAACAAACCTAGATTTGAATGCTAGCTTTACCATCCATTAGCTTTATATAACCTTGAACAAATTATATAATATCCCTGAGCCTCATATTGTTTTCATGGTTAAAATGGAGATTACAAAATTATTTAGCAGGAGTGTTGTCAGAAAGAATTTAATTGTGTATATAAAATTGCACAATTCTATTTCCTTCTCAGAACAATCCTACAAAATCCTGAATATCTATATAATGCATACATCAATGCCTGATGTAGTGCATTAACACAGAGCCACTTGGTGATTGCTAATACTGTTGTGGTTTTTGTGGTGGTTTTTGCTTGCACTCAGAAAGGAGAATTTACTAACCAAGCACATTTCATAAACTTTATAACTTGCAGATTTTTTGTAACAATTTTCTGACAATATTAGCATAGTTGACATGGAAAAAATGAGTAGAACTGCATTTCCAATGATGAGCTCTAAAATGTTGTCCTAACAAGAAAAGACCTACACACTAAGATATAATTTATGTTAAAATCCTAGCATCTTAGTGTCAGGAAGTCCTTTTAATTATGTAAAACTTTTAATTTCTCTTTTTAATTTTAAAGGTAGTTGTCATAGCAACTGCCACACACTGCTGCAAATGGTACTAGAGGGAAATGCAAACATTTGTGAAGAATTTTCAATATGTTGCAAAAACATTATACAATATTTAGCAGAAATGCTGCAAGTCGTAGGGGAGGGGAGTCCTTCATGGAGAACTAAAACTGCTTAACCAGGAGTTTTAAATGGTAAGCATTTCACTATTAACATTTTCTTAAGGGATGGGGGTGGAGAAGGCGTTATTAACAAGCCTTTCTGGAAAAAAAAAAATGAATGAATTGTTGGAATCAAGAAATCAACTCAACAGTTAGGAGGAAAATGATGAAATGTGAATGGACAGAATGAGACTAGGAACAACTTCTTCCGTGGTGTCAGATTAGAACTTGCTCAGCTTTTACCATCTAGTGATTATAACCCTGAGTTCTTGTTATTTTATAATAAAACATTTGCTCGGGGTAAAGGTTGAAACTTGAGGGCCTGGAAACTGAGGCAAGGTGAAACAGACTGAAAGTCATTGTTTGTAAGTGACGTTCGGGCTGCTGTGAGGTATAAGCCAGGATTTCAGCACTTTGTTGATCATAGTAACTCATGATTTCCCAAAGTCTACTGTAGGATGTTTAACCTATTGAAGCCATTAACATACTAGAAATCCTAGCATTTCTCAGATTTCTGGAACCTATAATGTACTGTGTTCATTATTGTGACCCTCCAAGAATAAAACACCAGGTATTGGTGTTTTCCAGACTCAGAGAGCACAGTGACCACATTTTTTGGAATCTGCCTGGTGCTCCATGGGTACATTTTGAGATTCAAGGCTATAGTCAGATGAACAGAACCTAAAGTCTGCTTTCAAAAACTGCTTTATACTGTCCCCTCCGCCACCTCACACTGCAAAACACAACTAATATACTTTAGAGGTAGATTATATATAAATTTCCTATGTACTTTTACCAAATGATGTCTATAAAGTGGAAGAAAATATTTTTCTAAAATGCTGCTATTATACCTTTTAATGATATATTTATCATCTACTGCCATATAACAAAATACCTCAAAATTAGTAGCTTAAAAGAATAAGTATTAATTATTTCACAGTTTCTCTGGGTCAGAAATCTGAGCACAGCTTCACTGGATGTTCTAGGGTCTCGCACGAGGTACACCAGAGATGCAGTTTCATCTGAACGCTCATCTGGAGAGTGGCTGTTTCTGAGCTCACTCCCATGGTTGTTGGCAGGCCTTAGTCACTCACCACATAGACAATTCCACAGGACTGCCTAAAACATGTGAACTGCCATCCCTTAGAGCATGTGACCCATGAGACTATGAGAGGGACTACATTCAAGATGAAAAGCAGTCCTTTTATAAACTAAATTCAAAAGTGTCATTTCATCACTTATGACATATTCCCTTGAGTCCATCCACACTCAAGGAGAAGGGATTACCCAAGGCCATGAGCCTCAAAAAACGAGGACCACTGGGGCCCATCCAAGGCTGTCTAATGCTTGTGTCCCAGGGCTTTCGCATAAGCGCTTCCCTTTAGTCAGCAGCTAATATATGCCAAGTTCTTACATTATTTACATAATCTCCAATCCTCACAATGACCTTATATAGCACAATTATTACCTCCAATTTGTAGAAAAGTACAATGAGGATCTGAGAGCTTAAGTAATTATCCAATGATCACATAGTTCATAAATAACAGGGACAAAATGTATAATAACATCTTCTAATACCTAGTCCAAGGGCTCTTTCGACCATGTTTCCACTAGTTTAGGTACCTATGTCACTGAATGTGTCATCTAAAGATATATTAGAATGTTTCACTTGCCAAGCACTAAAACTCAAACCATTAAGCTAAAAGTAACATAAAATGTCAAAAAATAAAAATACTTTTATTATTCTGTTTGCCGAAAATCTCACCTTGAGATGAAAATTTATTATTGGTGGTCCTTTCATTAAAAGATACTAACTCTGATTCCTGAATAACATAAAGTAAATAAGAGTGATAATCCTCCGAATGGAGAAAATTTTAATTATCAGAACATGGCATAACAATTAGAGGAAGATGGTTGAAGATTCTTTTAGTCTGAAGAGTACAAACACATACAGCTCAGTTTAAGAAGCATGTATCCCATAGGATTCATGGTTCTATTTCTACCAAATGTTCTTTGTCAGAGAACCAGTAGTTCAATTTTCATCGAAATCCGTGTAGAGCAAGAAAGGAGTGTTGTGTTTATCTATGAGCTTTTTTCTGTACTTTGTCAGATTGAAGAGAACAGAATCAAATACTGCCCAGGAACAGGGTGAGTTGAAAGCATCAGAGAAATGTACTTTACTATCATCATAATTGGATTTCACCAGGGCTGAAATCATATTCCAGAATGATGATATCAGTGATAGCAGAGACATAGTATGTCTCTGGGCTTTCTAGATCCCAGGTATGCACTATAAATCTGTGTTAACTGAAATTATCAGGAGTTGGAACAAGTGTGACTATTATTCAACCTAATTTCATTTAAAAAATCTAAACCTGATATAAGTAACTTTCTTATCTTAAATTAGTTTATTTTTATAAAAGATTCTAAATATCATCATAGACAAACTCAAGGTTTGGGGAGAAACCAAAGCTAAACTAAGATATGAGTTAAATTTTGACTTCTTTACCCTTTTATCCATATCCTCATAATTCATATTCTGCCCTCTGCCTTGACCACCCTTATGAGCTGATGCTCTAGAGGATTACATTATGCTTTCAATTTGTTTTTTTGCCTTCCAGCAAAAATTGACCTAGCCTGAGTCTCATCCTCAAATCTTCTCTCTGCTGTGATAGTAAAAAACACTTTTAAGCAAAGAATATCTTAGTTGATAATGGTCTTCCCTTTACAGTACCAGCACAACTCCATATAGAATGGAAAAAAAAAAAGGAGGCAGTCAGAGTCAGAGTCCTGGAAGGAATTTAGAATAAGCATTAATATTGTCTGTTCTACTACAATATAATAGTTACAGATAGATATCATCTAGATAGTATCAGAGTTTTAAAGTTATAAAAATAATTGTCTCATTGGGGGAGAAGCTAAAAGTTGAGGAAATTTTAACTTTCAATGATAATCTGATCTTTCTTAGAGGAATTTTAAAAGTGTTTTTAACAATATCAGGATATGTTCTTACTTCAAGCTAAATATGGTAATGTGTTGATGAAATTTGACTAGAGCAAATGTACTTTACATTTAAAAGTCTGGGATAAGATATAGGATAGGTGAAATGTATTCATTTCCTAAATTATCAGAACTATAACAGATACAGCTTCCCTGGTGGCTCAGACATAAAGTATCTGCCCACAATGTAGGAGACCCAGGTTCAATCCCTGGGTCAGAAAGATCCTCTGGCAAGAAGCCAATGTCCAGTATAAATTAAAGAAAGCAATTCCAAGTGAGAAGACAATCAAGAACAAAGCAGTTCTATGTTATTATGTCACTGAAGGGGCAGTATGGCCCCACCAAGCATTTAACTTGTGTCTCAAAAATATTTTCTTTCTTCTCTGCTCTTTTGAGAGAGGGCTTACACAGCCCCCATGTCACCCTTGAAGGTTCTTCTCGTTGAGACATGGTGGATCCTTCCCTTCCAGGTAGAAGTAGGAATTTCAGAACTCTCTTGAGGTAAAAAGTTCTCCTGTTATAGAGGCAATGTAAGTAAAGAAACCTGTGTCTGAGGGTCTGAATAAGATGAACTGCCCATCCTGGAGGCAATTCCCCTACAGAGAAAAGAGTGATTTTAATTCTCCATCTGCAGGCTCTTGTCCTACTTCAAACAGCACTCCTGGAGTGACTGGCACCTTGGTAGCATGACTATTGGCGGGAAAGAGTGAGTCAAGAGCTAACAGCTGTGACCTGGAGAGCCAAAGTCAGGAAAGGTCTGGTTGGCACCAGGCACTGAGGGATTTTTTTTTTTTTTTTTTTTTGGGCATACCATGAGGCATGCATGATCTTAGTTGTCTACCCAGGGATGGAACCCATGCCCCCTGCAGTGGAAGGACAGAGTCTTAATCACTGGACAACCAGAGAAGTCCCCACTGAGGGATTTGAGTCATCAAAGATGACCAACTGCCTGACCTTACAGGGTAGGATGAATTTCCAACTGTGACTCCATGGGACAGCCAGAAGTAATGGCAGGGCCAACTGGTATGATCTCAGACCTTCCCTCTCACATCCCACTAAGTGGGTATGGAAGTTGATACGTTTTCTAGGCTTTTTTTTTTTGCTTAACTATTCAGTGGAAGAAGACACTTACAAAAAAAGATGCTAGCCCTGATGCCAAACTGATGTAGCAAAGTTTGAGTCTGATTTATAAAATAAGAGATATGACTGCATTCACGCACCAGAGATAGCAAATAATACTTTAGTAAGTACAACCATATTTTATACCAGCATTTTCTCTCTAGAGTGCAATATACTATCCCCATAGTAATCAGTGAATAGATTGATACATTTCACATGCAAAATATGTTTCTAATTCAGTTATCACATTTTAATAATATGCATTATTAAAATCCCTGTCAATGCCCTCCAAGCAAATTCCATCAGGAACAAATACATAGTTTGACAAGTCAAGTTTATTGCTTATTGCAGTAAGAGGGAATGTACATCATTAAACCAGGGGGTGGAGAAGGCAATAGCCACCCGCTTCAGTGCTCTTGCCTGGAAAATCCCATGGACGGAGGAGCCTGGTAGGCTGCAGTCCATGGGGTCGCGAAGAGTCGGACACGACTGAGTGACTTCACTGGAGAAGGAAATGGCAACCCACTCCAGTGTTCTTGCCTGGAGAATCCCAGGGACGGGGGAGCCTGGTGGGCTGCTATCTATGGGGTCGCACAGAGTCGGACACGACTGAAGCAACTTAGCAGCAGCAGCAGCAAGCCAGGGAGAGACTCAGGCAGAATGTATTAGAAAGAATTTACTATAAGATTTGAGATTATGTTAAGTGATTTGGGAAAGATTTAAGGAAAGGGAGCTTTGTTCTGGGTTAGATGCTCTCAGGAAGTGGGAGCAAGTTTAATGATTTCTTTAAATTTATCTAGAAGGGGAGAGGACTAGACCAAGGCAAAGTTGTAATTGGTGAAGAAGCAGCAGTCACTCATATAACTCAAGATAAAAAAGAGATTTGATCTTTTGTGTGGTTTGGACAATGTTGGTATTTTTCTCTGTGTTCAGACATGATTGTAGAGTGGTCTTGCTTTTGTCTTGATTCATCATGTTCATAGTACTTTTATGTATGTTCAACAGGGAATACCAAGGCTTAGCAGTAGGTGCAAGGCAGCTCATGGCAGCATCAAGGCCTGGATGATCCAGCCAGCTTCTGGTTTCCAGGGGCTGTTTTTCTCTTTTGTTTGTATCAACAATCTGTGAACACTTAACCCAAGTATAAGAGCTGGGTCATAAAAAGCAGCGAAATCAGGAGTCAGGAACCAACAAGCAAATAAATGTAGAATCTGAACGGGAATTGGTCAAAAATAAGAGGATGATATTACGGGTTGAATTATTGGGTTGGCCAAAAAGTTTGTTTGGATTTTTCCATAAGATAATACATAAAAACCCGAACAAACCTTTTGGCCTATCCAATTTATAGCCCCCCCCCGCAAGATATGTTTGGGCTTCCTGGTGGCTCAGATGGTAAAGGGTCTGCCTACAATGCAGGAGACCTGGGTTTGATCCCTGGGTTGGGAAGATCCCCTGGAGGAGGGCATGGCAACCCACTCCAATATTCTTGCCTGGAGAATCCCCATGGACAGAGGAGCCTAGCAGGCTATACAGTGCGTGGGGTCGCAAAGAGTCAGACACGATGGAGCAACTAATCATATGTGTGTATGTGTTAGTCACTCATTTGTGTCAGACTCTTTGCGACCCCATGGACTGTAGCCTGCCAGGCTTCTCTGTCCATGGAATTCTCCAGGCAAGAACACTGGAGTGGGTTGCCTTCTTCTTCTCCAAAGTGACTAAGCATAGCACAAAGATATGTTGAAGTCTTAATCTCCAGATTCTCAGACTAGGGCCTTATTTGGAAATAGGGTCATTGCAGATGTAATTAACTAAGTTAAAGTGAGGTCATACCAGAGTAAGATGGGCCCCAATCCAGTATGACTAATGGCCTTATATGAAAATAGCCATGTGAAGACAGAGACACACAGGGAGACTTTGAGACAATACATTTCTATAGTTTTAAGCCACCCAGACTGTCGTGCTTTGTAACAGCAGCCCTAGGAGATGAATATGGATGGGCTAGAGTAACTCCTAATAGTAATATGGTGCTTTGTTAGATGGGACACTCTGCTAAGTGAGCATGGGTCTAGCTGGCCTACAGGGTCAGAATCAGCAATGTTCTAATTCTAAGATTTGGGAAACAGCTGCCATTTGGGGCTGTTATAAAGACTGTCTTGATCGGAGGTTCCTTTCCTAGGTTTGTTTGAATCATTTTCATTAAGGAATTGCCAAATGAATGCTGGGTTCAAGAGTGGTTTTCACACTTGGAAAACCTGGGGTAGGAAAAACAGAGGCAGAATAGGAACTGGGATGATCTTTGTGCCTCCATACTCAGTCTCTGTCTGACTCTTTCTGTCTCTTTCTCTGTATCCCCCCATGATTGACCTCCTTCACCTGCAGACTGTGTAACCCTGCTTCCAGCTCACTCAGGCTCAGCAAGCCATCATATCTGCAACAAGAACCTTACTTTAAAGGCCTCTGCATCCAGTTAACTTCATTGCAAGTTCAGCTTTGATCTTATGTCTATAGCACTTCACCAGGGCTCTGCTCTCTTTCCTTAGTTTACAGATTTACTTTGTTTCAAGGCCAGTGACTTCTTCATGACTGAGATTTCCTGGAACCCTCGTAAAGTGTCTGATACATATAAGCTCTCAATAAATGACAGCTTTTACAGGGAGCAGATTTTATGATCAATATATAGATTGCAGGTAATGAAAATGAGATTTACAGTGCTGAGAGAGCCAGCCCAAGGTAATAAAATTAAGAAAGAGTGTAGCTTAGGCTTGTATCCAGATCTTGAAACCAAAATCCAAGGCACTTTCCAAAAGGCTGAAGATTCATGACTGGATCTTTGGTTGCCTAGAGGTGACCCAAGAAATAGCACTTCTGAGTAGGAATCTAATTTCCTGACCTCAGTCTCCCTAAACTCATCTTCCTCACAGCTGACCAAGTTCCTAAATTTCCTATACTGAAAACAAGATGGTGAACCAATGTAAGTTGAACTTGTCTATCATGACCTCCCTGATTAAAAGGAAGCTCATAAACATATATTTGAGAAAGCTAGAGTTCTGGGAATCAAGTCTGCAGAGTTAGAGCTTAATTAAATGATCTAGGCTTCCCTGGTGGCTCAGACGATAAAGAATCTGCCTCCAGTGCAGGAGACCCAGTTCGATCCCTGAGTCGGGAAGATCCTCTGGAGAAGGGAACGGCAACCCACTCCTGTATTCTTGCCTGGAGAATTCTGAGGACAAAGGAGCCTGGCTGGTTACAGTCCATGGGATCACAAAGAGTCAGATACAACTGAGTGACTAATTGTATGATCTAACTATTCATATGAATTTAGGTTGAATTCATCGCTGACTTTAAGTTCTCACTGTAGTAAACCACTTGTAGTTCATTCAATATGTTGTAGTAGACAGCTACTATTCCAATTTGCCCTACATTCTTATCCCCTTTCTTTGGTAGCAAATCTCTCTTTTTTGCCAAATTAATGTGCACAGGGCCCCAGCTGGCCTAATTAATATCATTCACTCCAAGAGCTTAGCCAGTGGTCTAACATTTGACTTAAAATAGGCCCATTAGAATATTTCCATGGCATTTTTTTCCAAACTGAAACCAAGATGGAAAAATATTTTTCTCTGAAATTCCAGAATGTATGTGCCCAGGGCAGCTAGTGACCAGATCCCCTGCCCCACAGGGAAAGCTGCTCTCAGAGAATGAAATCAAAAGATTGAGAGAGAAAGAGTAGAGAGATGTAGATTATTGAGAATCTGGTTCCAGTTATCCCTACCCTTCTTAAGGATTGATTTCCCAGCTTTCCCTTCATTTATATTTCAAGCAAACTAAATTTCAAGTAAGTTTCTGCATTAGTTTCCTATTACTCCTGTTACAAATTACCACAAAGTCGGTAGCTTAAAAAATTTATTATCTTCCATTTCTATAAGTCTGAAGTCCAAAATGAATGTTACTGGGCTAAAAATCAGGGTGTCAGCAGGGCTATATTTCTTTATAGAGGCACTAAAGGAGAATTTGTTTCCCTGTCTTTTCCAGCTTCTGCAGACTGCTCGTGTTCTTGTCTCATGGTTCCCTTCCATCTTCAAAGTCAGAAATGCTGGTTAAGTCTTTTCCATTGTGGTTCTTGGGTTTCCACTTTCTTCTTCTCTGTGTAAAGACCCTTGTAATTATTGATACAATGGGCCTACTTGGATGATCCAGAGCAATCTCCTTATCTGAATTAAATTTAGTTTATTACCAACCTTAATTCCATCTGCAACCTTACTTTTTCTTTGCCATGTAACACAACACACTAACAGGTTTCAGATGTTAAGATGTAGATATTGCAGAGTGAGAGTCATTATTCTGCCCTCCTACAGCTATTTCCAATAAAAATCCACATTTCTTCTCAAATTAGGTTTTCTGATTTTGTCACTTTCAACCAAGAGACATTGAAAAACACACACATTGTGCTGTTTTGTGCTTTCCTAGGTCCCCTGTGACTATAAAGCTCTCATTTGTTTACCTTGAACTGACTATCAATCTTTCAAGAACCTACTTAAGCCTCATCTCCTCTATGTGCATATTCCCTAACTTTTCAAGTAGAAAAAAGTAACTCTTTTCCCCCCCATTTATCACACCTTGTTTTACTTACCATGTTCTATTGAAATTATTTCCTCCAGTATATCTCTGTTATGAGCCTATGATTTACTTGCGGGCAGGAACTATGAATTATTCATCACTACATCCACAACATCCAGCTCATAAAATCTTACTTTGTTCTTATTAGCGTTCGTTAAATGAATAAATTATCTATGGTTTTGTACCATAGACTTTAAGGCTGGCATTTTTCTCACTTTATAGAAAAATAAAATAGCTGCAATGTTAGATAGCATATCTGCAAATACTTTGTTTTGTCCAGGGAAATATATTTGTATGTTAATTAAACAACCATATTCCTCCTAAGACTTTGCCTAAGTGCACAATAAGATTAGTCAGTCTTATGCAGGTCACTGTGCTATTGATCAAATGGCAAATGGCTAATCTGATCTAGTCATTTAAATGATTTAAATAACTAGACTGGGTACAGGGTTGCTAAGGAAACAGCATCAGGCCACTTGGTGATCAATTCTCATTTAGTAATTGACCATTATGGCAGCTGATGAAACCAAACTGACAAACATAGAAATCAATTGATTATGTTGAGAAACAGAATGAAGCTATGCACAGAGATGAAGGTCATCTCTTTTCTATGATCGTCTCCATTCCAGGGGGAACAAAATGCTCCATAATGAAACAACATAAACACCTTACATACAAATATGATGGACAAGTGTTCTCTGGACCTGTGTGGCTAAAACAAAATGAATCATTTCTTAAAGAATAGAGATAAAAACTCCTAGACACACAGCAGAGAAATGTAGTTGTGGACACTTGTGTAGTAAATTCAAATTAGTTTAATGCAATCCATCAAAATAAAGGAAATAAATTTCAAGTATACTTTTATAACAAGTCTTTTATGGTGGATATGGGGCTTAGTGTCAGTTTCAATAATTTAGAATATTAGCTGTGGGCCTATAAAACTTGGATCTGTTGTGACAGTGTGAGTGATGGTTTAAAGGCAACTTCTGAAAAATAGCATCTCTTCACGGATCTCATGCCCAGTGATCTATCAGGCCATCAAAGAATAAGTTTCAGCCATCTGAATGATTTATCTTCTAGGAGTATGCTGGGTGAAAATGTATCTATTTTGGTTGGGAAGCAAAGCCATGGCATTCTGGAGAATACTGCCCAGTGGGATCCAGATATCATTGGCTGCAGATCATCATGTTAGCCATGCTTGTTCAAATTGACCTAATTTTAAATATTTTAAATAGAATATATTTTGATAAGTTAGCATTTCCATTGGGTTATTTGTAATAAGGGCTTCCCATGTGGCTCAGCTGGTGAAGAATACGCCTGCAATGTGGGAGACCTGGGTTCGATCCCTGGTTTGGGAAGATCCTATGGAGAAGGGTAAGGCTACCCCCTCCAGTATTCTGGCCTAGAAAATTCCCTGGACTGTATAGTCCATGGGGTCACAAAGAGTCGGACACAACTGAGCGACTTTCACTTCACTTCATTTGTAATATAGAAAATGAGGTACCCTATACATAACAGACCTGTTTCTAAAAAATCACGTTGTTCAGCCTAACATACATTTTTGTCAATCGTATCTCACGAAAGCTGGAAAAAGTAGAAAGAAAGAAATTTCTTTTCTTCTTTAAAAATAATGACTACTCCTATGTTTTTTAATTCAAACTGAGAAATTATCTGGAAACTTTTAAAATATTGATGCCAGGATCACACTTCAGATCATTAAAGTCATAATCTCTGGTAGAAATACTGAATTAGTTGAATTGCTCATGTGTTTATGCTGCCCATAGTAGAAGCAGTGAACTGTCCATCAAAATTCATGTTCATTTTTCATGCAAAGCAACTGCCCAGCCAGGAACTCCATTGCTCAGACCCTGTTGTATCTAGTTGGGCCATATGACTAACTGTCATCAATGAAATGGAAGCAGAAGTGATGTGTATCATTTCTGGCCAAAGGTGGTTAAGGTATCAAGGTGACTTCATTCTTTCTTTCTTGGAGCTGGATAGATGAAGAAGGATCTGAGCCCCTAGAGGATGAAAAAGGAATAATATGGGAAGAACATCAATTCCTGAAAATTCTACATAAAGGGAAGTTACCTGCTACCCAAATACCCTCATTTGACAGACATGTGAGGGAGAAATAAATTCTATTTTGTTAAGCATCTTCACTTCTGGGAATTATGTGATGTAGCAGAGAACAGTACCCTAATAAATGAAGCACCTAGTTTTAATCTCAGAATTAAGTTGCCTCTTGGCACCTAAGCAACTATAAATATGTATTGTATGGAATCTCAAGTATGTTCCATGCAGTACTACTTCTGCAAACACTGAAAAAAAGAGGATTATATGGACAAATAAATTTGAGAATGCTAAAATTCCATACATCAAGATGTGTGTGTGTGTGTGTGTATGCACATGCGCTCAGTTGTCTCTGACTCTTTGCAACACCATAGACTGTAGCCCACCAGGCTCCTCTGTCCATGTGATTCTCCAGGCAAGAATACTGGAGTGGGTTGCCATTTTCTCCTCCAGGGGATCTTGCCAACCCAGGGATCAAACCCACATATCCTACAGTTCCTGTATTGGCAGGCAGATTCTTGACCACTGAGCCACCTGGGAAGCCCATATCAAGATATTAAGCACTTTAAGAAAAATACAGTTTAATTTGTTTAATATGGGATTCCTATAGAGCATACCTACTTCATAAAATTCCAAATTAGTCTTTCAAGTTCAAGACTTCCAACAAGTCTTTTTCAGTGGTAACAACATAACAGCTTACTGCAAAATATACCAAGATTTGTATCTTGATCTTAAGAATGTGTGAAATTGACTTTTTCTTCTGTGTTGACTAATTTCTAATTCCAAATAACTTTTTACATTTAAAATATGGTTTATGATGAGAAATGTCAAATATACAGAATAGCAAGGTGGGTAGAGTAATGGGCCCTGTGTTTATGCATGCTAAGTCGCTTCCCTTGTGTCTGACTCTATGCGACCCTATAGATTGTAGCCCACAAGGCTGGTCAGTCCATGATATTCTCCAGGCAGGAGTACTGGAGTGGGTTTCCATCCCTTCCTCCAGGGGATCTTTCTGACCCAGGGGGAATCAAGTCCACCCTAACTTCAACCAATTGCAACCCTTGGTCAATATGATTTTATGTATACTTCCAACTACTCTCCAAAGCATTAGATTATCTTGAATAAAATATTAGATCTCATTTTATCTGTAAACATTTTAGTAAGACTCTCTAAAACTTAGATCTCTGAGATGCTGTCAGATTTATTGAGGTATAATTTGCATACATGAAAATTTACCATTTCAAATGTACAGTTCCATGTTTTAAGCTGTTTATAGTCATGTAAACACCATTAAAATTAAGACATGGAACACTTCCATCACCCTCAAATTTCCATTATGCCTCTTTATAATTAATCCTCCTACCAACCCCACCGATTGGCTTTTTGTTTTATAATTTTGTCTTTTCCAGAATGTCATGTAAGTGGAGTCTAGCTTCTTTGACACAATTGATATTCATCCATATTGTTTTACTCATTAATAGTTTGTTCCTTTTATTTGCTGAGAGGTATTCTGTGTTATGGATGTATCACAGTTTGTTTATTACACACCAGTTGAAGGACTGGGATGTTTCAAGTTTTGGGTGATTATTAAGTTACTATAAACATTTGTATTCAGGCTTTTGACTGAACATAGTTTTCATGAGACTTGGGTAAATGCCAAAGAATAGGATTAATAGAGCCTATGATAAGTGCATGTTTAACTTTCTAAGAAAAAAATCCCTCTTTTCCAGAGTGACTGGATCATTTTTTGCCTTCCATCAGTAATGTAAGAAAACTTCAGGAGACTTTTTAAACACAGGATCGTCATTATCACATGTGAAAATAATTATTTGTTAGTCCTCATGTTTTTGTTTTATAAATTATTACTTTTGTAGTTTTCTTTGACATTTCTTTCCTTCTGTTTTCTTTCTGTTTAAAAAATTTTAACTATTTGAGCTGGATGTTTAATTTACCAGCATTTTAAAGAAATCTTTATTAACATAATAAGTATTTAAGGCTATGTGTTTTCCTTGAACCACTGCTTTTATTATGTGGAGAAGGCAATGGCACCCCACTCCAGTACTCTTTTGCCTGTAAAATCCCATGGACGGAGGAGCCTGGCAGGCTTCAGTCCATGGGGTCGCTAAGAGTCAGACACTGAAGCGACTTCACTTTCACTTTTCACTTTCATGCATTGGAGAAGGAAATGGCAATCCACTCCAGCATTCTTGCCTGGAGAATCCCAGGGACGGGGGGCCTGGTGGGCTGCCGTCTATGGGGTTGCACAGAGTCGGACACAACTGAAGCAACTTAACAGAAGCAGCAGCAACAACTCAGTAGGGGTGTTGGGACTCTTCGTTACTGGCATCCAATAACAGTGTATTTGGGTTGGTTTTCCTAGAGCAGCAGTATTATAGGAGTTTGAGTGGTTGTTTACTTGACTTCTTGGTTTAAGAAAGTCTTCTTCTATTGCTACAGTGAGGTGCAATTTCTTTAATAAGCGACTTTTTGGGTCTGTTTTCTTCTGAATCTTTGATTTTATCATGTTAAGTTGTGGCATTTACCTTCAAATGCCTCCTTCTTTCTCTCTATTTCTGAGCTACCAAGAGACAGATTCCATGGTGGTGGTACCTGCCTGTAACACTCCCTTTCTAATCCTCCTTTAGATTCTTGGTAGCCAGAGCTCCTATCCATTTCTGAACGTACACTTTATATTATTTCTCCATTCAGAATGAAGACTCAGTCCTTTTGGGGATAAACTTCAGTTGATATTATCTGTGTCATAGTGACACGCTGATGCCACTGCCCTCTCTCTCATTCTACAGAATTTCCATCTGATTCCCAACTCTTTTGGACTCCTGAACAGACTCCACTATTTTTAGACATGTTCTTTCACCTATGTGTCAATTGAGATGTTTTATATTCTTCTGCCTACTAAAGTTGTAACTGTGAACTATGGGAGATTTAATTTTCTCTCCTTGTTATCCTTTGTGCGTTTTATGAAGCTAGGTAGAGAGGTTCAAATTTAGGCATCCTCTGTTATCTTCTCCAAAATCCAGAAACCTCTCCTGACTGAGTTTATACTCCATGAAAGTTTATACCATGCTTGTTTTAATCACTAAAGTGTTCACCACATCTAGCACAGTGCCTGGATTATAGTCATAGTTGAAATAATGCAATTCAGATGAGAAAAACTGAGAAGATTAATTAGACTTACCTAAATTTACAGAGTTGCTAAATAAATGAATTGAAATTCAAATGCAGGCAGACTGGCTCCCCTAGGCAGTCAATATTTGTCAAATGAATGAAAGGATGGGTGATGCCTTTTAATGCTAGAAGACACTGGTTGTGGTATTTACAATAGCAGTTTTATGCAGTGTGTTATCCTGGTGCATTTGAAATCCCTTATGTCAAAATCTTTGAGATTTGCTGCCTAAAACATGAGAATAGGTGAAAACTGAGGGAAAACAATGGTCCAAATAGAATCCACTATATAAAAAAGTCACATATGATATTGAGGGTTTCTGCTTAGCACTGTGGCACTTGGGAACTTAGCTACATTAATGGCAGGCATGAAAGTAGGCTCAGCAGAAGCCACGCATAAAAACTCAGCTGACAGCTTGTATCACAGAGTGTGCCTGTCCTGGTACAAAGCAGTAGAAAAGTTGGCAGTCATGGAAAACAGCACCTCCATGGTGCTGAGAAAACACTCCCAATGCTTAGAACTGTAATCTGTGAAAAGGTAATCTAAAATGTCTGAAGTTCAAACGGCAATGTAAGTTATAGCCAGAAATGGAAATTTCTATGAAGACTCCAATTATTTCTCATATTTCAATTTACACAGAAACCCGGCCATAGTTTAGTACCTCTCTGACAGTTCCGAGTTGTGTTAGAAGGAACATTTTCCATAAAGACAGGGACTTAAATAAAATTCTGTAACTATGCTATTTTTTAAAAAGAAAGAAACATATCAAATCTATCTATTAAAAGTTGAAAAGTCTTCATGAGGTCTATCTTCAGGGAGAGTTGCTTCTGTTAAGTTTGTAAGTTCACCCACTGATTTTAACTACAGTCATTGGGAAACCCAGTTATGAGAGTATATGTTTTTATTGTTTAGTCGCTAAGTTGTGTCTGACTCTTGCAATTCCATGGACTATGGTCTGCCAAGCTCCTCTGTCCGTGGGATTTTTCAGGCAAGAATACTGGAGTGGGTTGCCATTTCCTTCTCCAGGGGACCTTCCCGACCCAGGGACTAAACTCAGGTCTCCTGCATTGGCAGGCGGATTCTTTACCACTAAGTTACCTGGGAAGCCTGTGAAAGTATATGAGAGATAGCAAAAAAAAAAAAAAAAAATAGCTGCCTAATTAGTTAAAAGTGAGCTAAGAAGAGCAGAGGCAGCTTCTAGTTCTCCTGATATACAGGATGATATAAATTTAGAAGACAGTATGTCTAATAACTTTAATTTTAGAAATAGTCATGCAAATCAGTAATGAAAATATTTGATATTGGCAACTGACATAAAGAGATGATTCAAAAACTGTGCACTAATAATAAATGTGGATGACTTTTCAAACCCACGTATCATTAAGAAAATAACTATATATTTAAATCTATAAATACAAATATATTAGTAAATATTTGCAAACAGCAAATATTTCTTTAAAAATTAAAAACATGATGGGCCACATGAAATCATCATTTTCATATATGGTCAGCCCTTCATATCTGCAGGTTCCAAATCTGTGGATTTACCAACTGCAGATAGATAACATTTTTTTTTAATTCCAGAAAGTTCCAAAAAGCAAAATTTGAATTTGTTGCACCTGCCAGCAACTATTTATATAGTATTTACATTGTGTTTACAACTATTTACATAGCATTTACATTGTACTAGTACTATGAGTTTTCTAGAGATTATTTAAAAGATGTGTGTAGGTTACATGCAAATGTATTTTATGTAAGGGACTTGAGAATCAAAGGATTTTAGTGTGCATATATCAAGAGATGACTGTATTTCTAGGGTTAATAATTTGCCAATATATTATTTCTTATAAATGTTTCTTGTATCTGACTTAGTGACTTCAATTCTGTGAATTTGTCCTAATAAATCAAAGCATGGAAAAATATATAACAGAAAAATTAACAGGAGCATTATTTATAATAGCAAAAAATAAAATAAAACAAATTAATGACCCAAAATAAATATATGATTAAGTAAACTGGTACATTCGTTTAATTAAGTCCTTGAAAACAATATTTATGTCATGATTTTAATAAAACTCTAGAAAATCCAACTATGTTAAACAAAGCTTACCCATAGAAAAAAAGGTTGAATGTAAATACAAAAAAATTACTAGTTATTTCTTGTATTCGAACTATGCAGTTTTTTCTTCACAAATATCTATGCTTCTTTCTACAATAAACTATGTAACTATTTTAATTTAAAACATAATAAGTTTTAATGCTGAATCCAGTACTGCATTAAAATTATTAAAAAAGAAATACAAACACAACAAAGTTAAAATGGTATATATGTTTTCCCAGCGCCTAAGTTTTTCATGTCTTCAGCAAAAAAACCACTTACTGATATAGATAGTCTGCCATTATCTGGGCACTGTCTTTGTGGATGGAGACAATTCTATAAGTACTTATGTTGTGACTAGTCAGCTCAGTTGATCACATCAAAATCATAGTTCAGTCTCTACATAAGCTTGTCACCTTAGTTCTTTTACTTGACAGTCAACTCTGCTTCTATAATGGTAGATCAGGCAAAAGACCACCACCCGTCACCACCCGTCACCACCACCACATGGATTATCTTATTATAAATTCACAGCCTTGCAAGTTGAATGTTATTCTTTATTGCCATTTTATAAACAAAGAAATTGAGGCATAGAGAAGTTAAATAATGTTCTTAACATGCATGGTTAGTTTGTAGCAGAACTGGAATATAAACTAGATCTACTGATATTAATGACTTTATTTTTAATCTCTAAATAAACATGACCTTAAAATAAATTATAACACCACAAAATGAGCCTTTACTGTGCCAAACATTGCTCTGCACTTTGCATGCATGCTAAGTCACTTCAGTCATGTCCAACTCTTTGCGACCTTATGGACTACAGCCCGATAGGCTCCTCTGTCCATGGGATTCTCCAGACAAGAATACTGGAGGGGGTTGCCATGCCCTTCTCCAAGGGATCTTTCAGACCCAGAGATTGAACCTGCATCTCTTACATCTCCTGCATTGCTGGCCGGATTCTTTACCACTAGCACCACCTGGGAAGTCCCTGTGCTTTGTGTAAATTATCTCAATTCATCTTTGTAAAACACAACTCATTCTTTGGTCTCTTCTATAGATGAATGATCAGTGCAGAAACAAAACAGATTTCAATGACTTAACACAACCCAGAGTTGTCACCCCAGCACAGTCTTAGGTGGGTTGGGTAGCTTTCCTGTGTGAGTCTTCTCCAACGAGTGATTCAGAGAGCTATATTTTCTCCAATTCTTTCTCTGCAGAGGCTGAGGGTCTCAGGGCAGATTTTAGGGGTCATATCTGGAAGTTTCCTATCCCACTGCCCAGAACCTGTCTCATGGCCTCACCTTAATTGCAGGTAGAGTGATTAAATAAAAGAGAAGCATGTGGATATTTCTTTGATATTTCATGATCAGAAAATAGACTCTGCCAGAGAAACTGAGGCTCGGAAGAGTGAAATGCCTCACCAGGTCACCAAGCTAATAAACAGATTCCCATCCAGCACAATCTGAGATCTGTGTGCACGAGTCCTTAACCTCCAGCCACACAGCTTCCACATATAATAGAGGACTAGACACAGGTTTTAGAAATGTTATCCTACAGGGCCTTTCATTTTCAAACTCACACGTCCCTGCCATGTTCCTCATTTTGACTCGGTCTGCTCTGTGTCCCAGTTCAAGGACTGTAGTCCATTATATTATTGTTCCCAAGTATTCACTCCCTTTTATAAATGAGCACATAGCACTATCCTACTGTATACATGACTTGCAGAGCTTCTGTGCTGCTGGCAGGCACTTCTTCAGTCTAATATCAGGCTTCGTCAGATGATGTGTTTTGGCCAATGGCATGGAAGCAGCTGTGACACGTCATATCTGAAAAGAATCATAGCCGTGATTGTGTGCTTCAACATTGCTTTTCATGTCTCCTTCCCCATAAGAATGCCATGTCCCAAAAAGTGCTTCTCCTTCAGCCGGAGTTTGCAGTAAAGGGATGTGGACATGGAGCTATAACTGACACAGCTGACATGAAATGCGCATCAGAAATAAGCATTTATGTTTGGAAACCTTTGGATTGGAGGGTCGTTAATCACCACAGCACAGCCGATGACTACAAAGACAGACTTCCTGCCCCAGGTCTTCTCACTCGTGCACAGCGAGGAGCCCTCTCTCAGGCACTGCCACCAGACTCTGTGTCTTTGGTCACATCCTTGAGGATGGGAGGTACCATTTCTTTATGAGGATGCTTTCCTGGAAGATGAAGACATCAGTTGAGTTTGATTAGTTCTTAACAAACTTAAAATCCTGTTGATTGCCTCTTAATTAAATACTTTTCCTGTATGTAATTGCTTAATTAAATTCTCAGGGTTTTACCATATTTAGTTTGCAGTTTCGCCAGATTGGAGAATCTATTTAACATGATACATCCACAGTTCCTTGTTCGCGTTTTCTGCCACTCTTTGTTCTAAGGACATGGTCTGTAATTCATCCTCTCTTGTAATAATCAGAGCATACAAATGAGCAGAATCTTGTATTCATTTTTATGAAGGGCAGCCTAGCCAGCTGGTTTTGGCCTAACCAGCTCTGCATTTGTCCTATCTGCACTTATCTTTTCTGAAAAGAAGTGACAAGCAAACATGTTAATACTGGGTATTAATTTTAGGACGAATCTTCTAGGGCACACACCCAGGGAACTAAAGATTCATGGTAAATAGTTTATCTGCCACCTTTTCTTATAGTGCATATAGAAAAGTGATATTTAAACAGATTAAATTTGATGCTTTTTGATAAAGCAGTACATTCATTTATTTCATTAAAATATACAGAGTGACATCTATGCTTGTCACTGTGTTAGGCATTGGATTTTTAATGGTGAGAAACACTTAACTCATTACCATGGAGGCCCTGAAAGACTTGGGGAGACAGAGAAATAAACAGGAAATCTGAGTTCAAAGTGCTGGGTAAAGAACTCGCCTGCCAATGTAGGAGACACAATGTGACGTGGGTTCGATCCCTGGGTCAGGAAGATCCCCTGGAGGAGGACATGACAACCCACTCCAGTATTCTTGCTTGGACAATCCCATAGATAGGGAAGCCTGACAGGCTACAGTCCATAGGGTCACAAACACTCAGATACAACTGAAGTGACTTAGCATGCATGCATGGGCTGAGACTCAAAGAGGTATCAGAGAGGCAGATAGGACACTTGGATAAATCCATGGTAGAGCTGATATCTGAAGGGATATGAATTACTCATGCAATGGGATAGAAAGAATAGAACAGAAAAATAATGGTCCAGTCACTGGGGCAGCAGGCACAGAGGCCTGGAGGCCAGGAAATACACAGAGACTTCTGGGACCTGAAAATCATTTTTCTAATTGGAGGATAGACTGAAGAGATAGAGATGATACACCTGTGCTGAGTGGAACTGGGAAATAGAGAAGCCTGATGATGTGTGACCCTGAAAAGTATGTGTGGTCCAGACCATACTGACAATTTGGAATTTTTATCCTGAAAGAAAGAGAGAGCCATTGGTATTTTTAAGCAGAGAAGTAAAATGAACTTACCCTTTTAACAAACCCTCAGATTTCAGAAGGAAGAGTAAATTAATCAGGGATGAGGAAAAGAGGGCTGGGTCCCCATAAAATATATTCCAAAGATAAATTTGGTAAGCCTTGGTGTTCATGTAACAATAAAGTTTGAGCCACATGAAGATTCTAAAATCCCCTGTGCCTGTGTAAGACCAGATTAAATGATGTGTTACATAGTGCTTGCAATTTTGCTTAATTTCTGGAAATGTGTCATATAATTATCAGTTAACCAGAATGGTCAGTTAACTGTTAGCGACCATTCCTTAATCACTGTGCCTAAGTGAGAGTTCACTGTATATGTGTAAGCTGAAGAGTAATATATACAATTAATGGCAATTCATGAAATTCATGTGGGCAGTCATTTGCAAATGATTTAGAAAGGAAAATATATATTTACACACTCTAAGAGCACTGACTAAGGATACATACTTATAATGGGGGACAAGGGAAAAGGAAGAAAAATTTATGTTAACTGAACCAATTACACATTTATTTCTAGTCACTCATAGAATAGAATCCATGAACTAATTTCACAAATATATGCCTTAAAAATATGTAAAGTGCCTAGTAGGAACTCAATAGACATGGCATTGAAGTAAACATGCTTCAAGTTCTAGATGGATCCATGTGCTTCTGAAGCTTTGCAAATACAACCTACTAACTACATCAGTGCTTGTTAAGCTGTAATGTGTACTCTGAGAAATAAGGATGTGTTTTTAGATTCTCCCCATAGTCCTGACCATAGGTAGAAAAATTTACATTAGTAATTTTTACTTCTGTTCACCTTACATTACTGGACCCAGAGCTAGCCACAAAGCTGGAAGAGTCTATTCAAAGTTTGATGTCCACTGTGCAAATCTGGCCTCATTTGGAAGATTGAACAAATGATTTTGGAAGTTGAAAGCTATTTTCATGCCATTCATTTTTAGCTTCTTCCACATATATGCATTTATGCCTATGCAAGAATAATCACTATTCACTCAATTGTACTTCGAAGAAGGTAATAAGCAAAATGGTTTGCAAGAATAAGAATAAAGCATCAATTGCTTTCTTTGTTCACTCCCTAAGAGCGTCATCTTGTAGACGAAATTACAGGCCTCATATAACATTCAGAAACTGAAGAAGGTGAAATTCATGCATCCTGGATTGATCTTGATCATTTCTGCCCAATTCTCCAATCAAGGAAAGGACCAAAATGTAGCTGACTTCGTGGGTCTGCAATTTGCTAGCTGTTGTAGGATGTCTGACTTTCAAATGAAAATTGCTGCTATATTTTCAAAAAAGATTTTTAAAGAAATAATGACTCTGGTATGCATCCTATGTAAGGATATTGTACTCTTTGGGGTTATAAAAGTACACTGATGATTTAAAAATATATTCAAGGAAAGAAATAGTTTTTATTCCTGAGTGTCACTCATGCATACAGTTTTTTTTTTTTTTACAGCCCCTGTAGGGGTGAATAAAAGGTTCCAAACAGTAGTCTTGGCCATATACACCATAGAAATAAATTATTTTTATGATATCCAAATATTTTAAAGTCATCAGCATGAGGCTACAGGATACCATTGGTGTTTGAGCTGTGTGTCAAAGAATTTATCAAAGTTAAGGAAATCTTCCTCTCTGACTATGGTCTTACCTTGAATCCTATAATCACTGTGAAGAAAAAGTTTTCCTAACCCTGTATTTCCTATTCAAGACATTGCAGAGAAACATTCAAATGTCCACACTGCTTCCAAGACTTGGTCAAAGCCGGAATTTTACTTTTCCAGGACCTGACCAGTCCCAGATCCTTGGCTCCAATGTTGCTTCTATTCAGGTAGATTGTTTAGGGGTTTGCCCATGACATGCCCAAGACAAACTCTGTAAGCAAGAAAACTACTGTTTCTGAGAGGGAAAATGCTTGGTCTCCTTTTTTTTAACTCCAAACTGGGCAGAATTTGTGTTCCTCTGATAGGGGGACCACATGATTACTATTTCAAACCCAAACAATTTTGAAAATGATAAAAGAAGTCACTATTCATAATTACACTAGAACAACAGGTAGAAACCAGGCCATTCTGGGCAAATAGAGACATTTCATCACTCTTTTCTGTATTGATATCCAATTATTTTGTTTGCTCTTTTGGGACACTGAAGGAAAAGTTCTGCCTATTCTCTAAGTAGAGAAGACAAAAAGTGAAAAGAACTGCTTGCAATGCAGGAGACACAAATTCGATCCCTGAGTCGGGAAGATCCCCTGGAGGAAGGCATGGCAACCCACTCCAGTATTCTTGCCTAGAGAATCCCATGGACAGAGGAGCCTGGTGGACTACAGCCCATAGGTTTCAAAGAGTCAGACACAACTGAACTGACTGAGCATGCATGCACATATCCCTATATAGATGTAAGGCAAATTTATTATGACTGCTTTTTATACTTTCTCTCAATTCTAGAAAACTGAGCAATGAAGAGGCTATAGATCATATAGGTGATTTTCCATGCATTTTGTATAATTGAACTTTAGATAAAAACTCAGGCACTAGGTAATGTCAGGTTTTTCTTCTGAAAAATGTTTAGAACTAAAGAGCCTCTTGATGAAGGTGAAAGAGGAGAGTGAAAAAGTTGCTTAAAGTTCAACATTCAGAAAACTAAGATCATGGCATCTGGTTCCATCACTTCATGGCAAATAGATGGGGAAACAGTGGAAACAGTGGCTGACTTTATTTTGGGGGGGCTCTAAAATCACTACAGATAGTGATTGCAGCCATGAAATTAAAAGACACTCCTTGGAAGGAAAGTTATGACCAACCTAGACAGCATATTAAAAAGCAGAGACATTACTTTGCCAACAAAGGTCCATCTAGTCAAAGCTATGGTCTTTCCAGTAGTTTCCAGTCACTATTCTCTTGAGAGTCCCCTGGACTGCAAGGAGATCCAACCAGTCCATCCTAAAGGAAATCAGTCCTGAATATTCACTGGAAGGACTGATGCGGAAGCTGAAACTCCAATACTTTGGCCACCTGATGCAAAGAACTGACTCATTTGAAAAGACCCTGATGCTGGGAACAATTGAGAGCAGGAGGAAAAGGGGACAAGAGAGGATGAAATGGTTGGATGGCATCACCGACTCAATGGACATGGGTTTGGGTAGACTCTGGCAGTTGGTGATGGACAGGGAGGCCTGGCATGCTGCAGTTCATGGGGTCACAAAGAGTCGGACATGACTGAGCGACCAAACTGAACTGATTCTGTATTGCTGATTCTGGACCATCTTTGGTCTTTCAAAACTGGTTGACAGTAAAAAGAAAGAGGTTGATGTCTTATGAAAATTAAGGCACTCGATCATCCCCTCTATTTGTGTAGAGATTATTCCACCTTCATTGGTTGGTGGGAATTGTTTAGACAGGAATAGTATATAAACATGACAAAGAGGTATAAGTTAGCACCAACAGTAAGTGACTATGCAAGACTCATAATTCTAAACCATAGAATATGATCACTCTGACAATTATAGCTCAGCCAATTTTAATACGGGAGTCAACAATCACCCTTAAATTCACTAAAGAAAAAGCTTAATGGTGAACACAAGAAACTATCTTATTTGGAGAAATATAGATTTCCAGGATGGATTGCATTCTGAAATATTCTATAGAACCCAGCCCTAGGGAATTGGTAGTATGACTCAATGACATTCTCAAGTATACCTGAGATATCAAAATGTTGATTTCAGGTTTGAGTGATTAATCCCCAGCAACTTTTTCTATGGACCTTCTTTAGATAATAAAACAAATTCATTTGTTAAATTCCTGACAAAAATATTTCATTAGCTTAGAAAAATATTTTGTACGTATTTTCATCATTCCCAAGTAGCTTCACATTATTAAGAAACAAATTAAAAAGAAGGAAAGCTTAAATAATAGCTGTCTTCTGTTTCTCAAAATTATTATCTTATCTGTTCAGGGATAGTTTCTGATGGTTATTTTCCTTAAGACTGCATTAAGATCCACCCAAAACAAATGGTCTCATTTAGATTAACTGTCAGCTCTGCCTTTACTTGCACTATCTCCAGCACACAAGCTGTTACTTGGTCGATTCAGTCAAACAATGAGTTATTTGATAAAAGAAAGAACATCAGTCAACCTGGTTAAGGTAAATGAGTAATTGAAATGACCAGGAAACAGAGTGGTAATGAATAATCAATCCATGGGTCCCACATGCGATCGGCCTCCATGTATAAAATGGGCCTCCTTGCTCTGAATACCAGACAACAATGGTTTAATGTATTTGCAACTCTGTAAATAGCTAGGAACTTGTTTTTATGTGATAATGTATTTGAATTTGGGAGGCCATTTTTTTTTATTTCAAGGAATGTTTGCCATTAAACATTCTCAGTACTATTATCTCCATATCATATAGGACTGTGGTGTTTATGTGTGCATGTGGTTAGAACAACAGGAGAGATTAACATAGAACTTAGTAGAAACTTCCCTAGAGTTCAGAGATGGTGGGCAAAATATGAGTCATAGAACAGAGTTTTTCAAACTGTGGGTTATTACCCAATGATGGATATGAGATCAATTTATGAGGTGGTGCTGTGGACTGAACCGTGTCCTCCCCAACGGTCATATATTGAAGCCTGGATGCCCAATGTGATGGTGTAGGAGATGAGTCCTTTGGGAGGTGGTTAGGTTTAAAAGATATCCTGAGGTCCTAGTGTTCTTATAAGAAGGGATGGCCAGAGAGCACCAGAGAACTTTTCCTCTCTCTCCCTCTCCCCTGACCCCATCTCAGTCTCTTTCTCTGTGTGTGTGGCTCTCTTTCTGTCTCTGCTGTGAGGACATAGTGAGAAGGCAAGCATCTGCTGACAGAAAGAGGATCCTCAGGGGGGAACTGCATCTGACTATACTTGATCCAGTCTCCAGAACTGAGAAGCAAGTTCCTGTTGTTCATGCAATCCAGTCTATGGTATTCTTCTATGGTATATCGGGCAGACTCACATAGACGGATGTCACCTTTTAAAAAAACAATAGACTAGACAATATGATTTGCATGTGTTAAGGGTAATAAACCTAAGTGGTAATTTTCAGCTTATGTTAATGCACAGGTATATGAACACAGGATTATAATGGGAAATGTATTTCTTTGTGTGGGATATATTTAAAAATGTTTGTGCACACTGATATAGTGAAGCTTGTGGTATAGTGGTTAAAGAGATGAAAAGGGTGATATGGTGCCTTTGTTATCCACATGGTTCAAATAACTACAAAGTGATCATAGACTCTCCATTGCAAACAGGTTAAAATTCTAATAAAATACCATAGGAAAAGGGAGCTGTCACATCAAGATGAAATGAGAGAGGGAAGAAGAGAGGAAGAAAGAAAGGGGAAGCCCCCTTTTTCAGCAGAATTCTTACCATCATACATGAAAGAAATGAACTAGCTAGAAAATCATTATTTTCAAACTCTATAATAATAAATTGCTTCGAGGAAGAATCATTACAGATACTTAAACCATTGGCTAAAATGTTTATTAAGGAACAAATTACTTGTATATTCTGAAAGTATCTCCTCGCATATTAGTCTATTAGATACAAAAATTTACTTAATAGAGTAGAATAAACCTTCTATACTATTCATTCTACTGCCAAATCCTGCATGACTTTCATTTTTAACCATATGATCAAAGCTAATGTCACCAATAACAAAACAAAGTAACATCACAAAATTCGAGATTCGATGTGCTAAGAAGGACATGACATTACTTATGTAGAATGTCTGCCCCTCCCCCCCCCAAAAACACAATATCTTTGCCTAGATCTTATCACAAGGAACCCATCCTACAAGCACAAACTAAGGGACTTTCTACAAAACAAATGGCCTGTTCTCTTCAAAAATGTCTAACTTAGTTCAAAGAAAGACTGAAAACTAATCTAGATATAAGGAGACTGAAAACAATTACTACTATGTTGGGTCTTGAATCAAAAAATAAAACTTGTTATAAAGACCGTTATTGGGACAAGTGGTGAAACTTGAACACGGACTATATGTTGAAGAATGGTAGCAGAATCGTAGTGTATCTGTGTTGAATTTCTTTTTTTTTAATTTATTTTTAAATTGAAGGATAATTGCTTTATAGAATCGTTTCTGCCAAACATCGACATGAACCAGCCAGAAGTAAACATGGGCCCCTTCCCTCTTGAACCTCCCTCCCCATGTTGAATTTCTTGATTATTACATTGTGATTCTTTAAGGGGATAAAGGATTGTGATATCTGCAACATTCTCTCAAGTGATTCAGCAAAAATTATACATATAAACTTTTCTGTGTGTTTGAAAGTTTTCTAAATTGCTTTAAAAAAATAAATCTGATCAATTTTAGATTAAAGACAGGTATTTGCTTCTTTATTTCTTAGACACTACTTGTACACGTCAGGGCTTCCCTTGTGGCTCAGCTGGTAAAGAATCCGCCTGCAATGTGGGAGACCTGGGTTCGATTCCTGGGTTGGAAAGATCCCCTGGAGAAGGGAACAGCTACCCATTCCATTCTGGCCTGGAGAATTCCATGGACTGTATGTATAGTCCATAGGGTCACAAAGAGTCGGACATGACTGAGCGACTTTCACTTTTACTTGTACTGTCAAACCTATTACTTCTTTCAAATACCCACCCTGAAAGTGTGTGGCTGGAATAAACTGGCACTCATTTGATTTTCATATAATAAGTCAAGGACACTGGCAGATACTGCAGCTCAAGCAAAGAGAGAACTACCAAGCTCCAAAGTAGAGAGTCATATAGTGACCTGGACACCAAGTTATACAAGACAGACCGAACCAAGTAAATATTCTTAGCCCAAGCCTAAGACCAGGTGCCACCCTTCTATGGAGGGGACACGGATCTCCTTTGATAATCCAGCTCTGTATTTGCAGCCTGTGCTAAGTGCAGCCCCAGACATTCACAGGTCTGCAGAGGAATACTTCTCCAACCCAAGGCAGGGACAAAAGTGTGTGGGAAAATGCCTCTTCCTTGATGTTCTCTCTCCTCCCCTTTCTTAAACATTTTACAGTAAGTTTCCTGAAGGTGGCTATGAATCTTTGGAGCTCAAATACGTAGGGAAAGAAACATATTTAGGTCTCCCACCAAGGTCTTCCCTGGCCGTGCTCATGGCATTTGTGGGGACATAGCATCAGTTGATGACAACTTCCAGAGAAAGAAACAGATGAACAATGTTTCAGCAGCACGCTGAGTTGACTAGGCATGTTCAACATGCACTCTCCACTGCAAGTCTGTCTTCTCACTCAGTCTACAACCACAAACTCTACTGGGGAATCACTGAGCCGGTCTGTTACTAATCCTACAGCTTTCAGTTGAATTTTGCTGCTCTTGTTCCCTAATCATAGGCTGCATCTTATTCACGGTTCACAGGCTTGTCCAGGATCTGCCCCGGTAGCTTATAGGAAAGCACTAAAACATTTAGTAAGAAATTTTTAAAATCAACTAAGGTTTTTGATTAATCATAGGGTTTGGGTGAGTGAAGGAATAATGGATGACATGATATATATTCTAGAAAGACAGATGTACAAAATTTTTACTGACAAAGTATTTTGAAATTATTTTCTCTTGAAAGAAATGAAAATGACAGCATGCCAAAGTAAATATATCTGCTGTATAAATTGCCAGCATTCTGTGAAATTTCTTCTAGGAAGAAAGCAAAACAAATAATGATGTATTAGAAATATTAAGTCAAGAAACAAAGGATAAGAGAAAAGTTCAGGAAAGAAATTCTCTCTCTACTCTGTCCTTTTCTCTCAGAAGCATATCTGTGTAGTGCACACCTAGAAACATGAGTATGTAGAGAAAACAGTTGGCTCTTTGTTCTCATTATCACAATGTTTTCAGCCCTCTCCACACCTAACCATATCCCAAATCTTTCTGATATTCTGCAAAAGTATTCCACAGTGATACCAAGAGATTCTGCTCCTACTGGCATGATGGCATTCTCTCCAGAATCCTTTTAACTCTAAAAGGGAAAAGAAGACCGTTATTGAGTATTATTATTAGTCTTCCAACAAATATAAAGTTATGACTCATATATATATATAAAATGAACACATGTCAAAATACTTTTGGCACATTAATAAGGGAACAGGTAAGTTGTTAGAAC
Organism: Giraffa tippelskirchi; assembly: GCF_054371585.1. Taxonomy (NCBI): domain Eukaryota; kingdom Metazoa; phylum Chordata; class Mammalia; order Artiodactyla; family Giraffidae; genus Giraffa; species Giraffa tippelskirchi. The sequence goes on from NC_137276.1 coordinate 38,024,989, forward strand.
TGCTTCTAACAATGTGGATTTGATTTATATTCTCTACTGGACAAAATTCATTTGGACTGCCATGAACAGGAATCATTTGCAAAGCCAAGAGGAAATATTTGCATTGGATAATTTCCATTTTCTACTAGCTAGTCTTTTTCTTCAGTGTTGTATAGCAGTCTCTTGTTGTTGTTCAGTTGCTAAGTCATGTCTGACTCTTTGTGACCCCATGGACTTCAGTGTGCCAGGCTTTTCTGTTCTTCACAATCTCCCAGAGTTTGCTCAAATTCATGTCCACTGAGTTAGTGATACTATGCAACCATCTCATCCTCTGTTGCTCCCTTCTCCTCCTGCCCCCAGTCTTTCCCAGCATCAGGGTCTTTTCCAATGTGTTGGCTCTTCGCATCAGGTGGTCAAGGTTCTAACAAAGTATAATGCCTAGTGAAAGACAAAGGTTCACATCCCTGTAAGAGCAGACTATCCTGAGACTCTGGCATTCCACTGAATAGATACCTAGTAATCCTTTTTCCCATTCTAAAATGTTAAAATTTTCCTTACAGAATGATGAACAAAAATATGTAGATGATAGATAGACACTTTTTTTTTTTTGACTCAAGGCTTGCTGATATAACTTTACCTTCAACTGTTGATGAGAAGGAATTTATTTCATTCTTAAATTCAGGTCTCAAATATCTGTGCAAGCAATAAGAATTAGGGTTAGGGTTAGGCTACATAAGTCTTGGCCCTGACCAAGGCTCAGTACTCTTTCATCAAGTATAATTTTTTATTTTTCTTTTTCCAAAGAGAATCAAAGGCATTGATTTCCATATCCTTTAGGAATCTCATCATCTTCTCATTCCTTTCACCATCTCTTAGATGCCTGAAATTTGGGTCCTTGATCGGCTAAGACAGTAAGCAGTTTTGTTTCATTTGGTTTTATCTGACATGGTAAAATCTGAAACTGTTCATGTATTTGAGAAATTATAATTAGGAAAAAGAGAGTGAAGCTCAGAAATCTCAGTTAATACTGAAAAATAAAAGGATGGTAATAATCCGAGAGACGTCTAAAGATTGAGCAAAAGGGAGAAGCACAGAAGATTTGAAGCAGCCATAGAAAGGTCTTTGCCTGGCACCAGTTCATGTCTGATCATGCCTACATTCAAAGTGGATGACAGTGCCCAATACACTTCTCTACTCCATCCCTTCAAATCAACATCTACTTGATATTATTTTCAGGAAAAAAAAATTACTTTTAGGTCTGTCTTTCGCATGGATTCCTTCCAAAATCCAACTTAAATCATCTTAGATGCTACATTAAAAACAACACAGTCATATGATGTTTTACTATCATGATTCTTTTTTTATGAAATTACCTCTGAATTACAAACTATGCTAAGAGTGTGTGCTGTGTGTTCAGTCACTCAGTTGTGTCCAGCTGTCTGCAACTCCATGGACTCCAGCACGCTCGGCTCCTCTGCCCATGTGATTTTTCCAGGCAAGAATACTGGAGTGGGTTGCCATTGCCTCCTCTGATACTAAGAGACTCTACTTCTATAGTGTTTGCTATGCGTCATACCTGAATCTTCTTTGAAAGTCTAATGGTGGATTTTAGCCCATAGTAACAACAACAACAAAAATCTGAGGATAAGCCTACAGAATTGGCCCACATTTCAAGCAATGAGAAGTGACTTATAGAAGGAGAGTGACAAAGAGCTTTTAATGTGAGAATAAGAGTTCTCCATCCAGTTGAAAACAGAAAGAGGTATGCAATATTTTAGTACCTTTTAAAAAATGCTTATGAAAGATTTCTCTCCTTTATCAGAGTCTGACTTCTTCTGTAATGGAAGCAATCAGTATTTTTGATAGTCAATTGCATATGTGATGATACATGTCTTTTCAGATGCCTAACATTTCTCAGCTTCTCTCTGGTTACTAATCCATCTCAATTTATTGCTTCATATAATTTAAAAAATATAGCCAAATGTGATGTTAATGTATCCTAGTTTGGCTATCTTGTATTTCATCTATGGAATGTCACTTACTTTTCTGGAACTGATTATAAATTAAGCATAAGTGCCTTTTCTGAAGTCACAGAAACTTCGAAGTGCTCATGTTTGATTAGTGGTAAGTGACAGGTTATATTTCACTAACTGTACTAATTAAAAGAAATCAGTCTGTCTCTCTATTTCTCTTCTTTATGGGGCAGAGATTCTGATAATTGGCCCAAGATGTGATTACAATTTCCAGTCTACATTTCCATGTGGAGCAGCAATGTAGGGAACTATGCATGTCCACTTTCTGAACCTTGGGCCCTGCCCACATACAGAGGACCTCTGTGAAGCCCACATGATGAGAGGGAGCATAAAACCATGGGGTGCTTCCTGGGGCACAGGCACAATGGTGCCAGAGAGTAAGTGTGCACACTGACACATTGATAACTTCACTCAGAGGGCCTCAGTCAGAGGATGGACAGTGCAGGAGAAGGAAGGTATTTTTGGTGTAACTGGTGGTTTTGGTTGGCTGGTTATAAAGTGTGGGTTGAAGACCAACTTCCCTCTTGTTTTTATACCCAAGAATGGTGTAAGTTGAATTTGGGAGAGCCAAATGCAGCACTTTGTGGAAAGCATGCACTTTGGGCAACTACAGAAGGAGAGGATTCTCTGGAGAACAAGGACTAATCAGAATGAAGTACACATTCTGACACAGACAAGCCTGAGAAATGCAATGAGCAGACCCAAGGATCAGTGAATGTTGGAGGCCATAGATGACATGAGAAGATGAGGATACAAATGAGACAGAGTCAGAGACTTTCTCCCAGTCCTTGGGGAAGAAGGGTGGGAAGTTAGCATTCAAACCTTAATAGGCATTCTATGTAATCTACTTGGTTTGCTAAATGGAACATAGCATGTGGCTCATAGCTTAGAGAGGGGTTAGTCCTTCTCAGCAAACACTTTTATTGTTCTCAATGGAAGATTCACAACTTATTTGTTGTGGCTCTGGTTGTGAGTGAAGGTCAATCACAGTGTTAAACATAGGTAGACTCCTGCCTGGTCAAGTTCAGAGCCCATAATGGCACCTGAAACAGGAGAAAAGAGATGACGAGATCTCCTGATTACTAGATGGGTCTTGGAGCAGATATGCTCCCAGGAGTGACTGGTAAAGTGTTGGTCAACTCTGAAGAAGTATTAATGCAGCTCATTGAAATAAATGTCATTGGTTCTACTATTGATCAGAACAATTATATACCCAGTAGAAATAAAGACATGAAGAGAAGCTGCAGAAGGGAAACAAGGATGACAGAGGCCTTTTTATAAATGTAGCAAGATGTCAGTACTATTAATTCATTTTTTCTTGAGAAACAATAATAGAATTGATTTATTACACCAACAAACTGTGGTTCATTGAAATGAAATTGAAAGTCCACCACTCAGTCATGTCTGACTATTTGCGACCACATGGGCTGTAGCCTGCCAGGCTCCTCTGTCCATGGGATTTTCCAGGCAAGAATACTAGAGTGGGGTCCCATTCCCTTCCCCGGGGATTCTTCCCAGGGAAGATCCAGGAGTTGAACCCAGGAAGATTCTTTACCATCTGAGCCACAAAGGAAGCCCTCATCCAAATATAGGCTTCCAAAAATGTGAAGTTAAGAGAGGGAGGAAAAAAACAATAACAAAAATGGTCTCCTTTTCCCTTCAGTTCCAGGAAAGCTCAAGGGAGAATACCACATTCACACAAACTGTTGAAGCCATAGGTCTTATACGGGTGATTTTTTTTTTTTTTCTGTTGGAACTAAGAAATTTCCCAACCATGTAACTCTGCAGTCCTTGAAGATGCCCTTTGAATATCTCTTCTTGGGTTTGTCCACAGTGAGGTGTGTGGAACTTTACCAACCAGGGAACAAACCTGTACCCCCTGAAGTAGAAGCCCAGAGTCTTAACCACTGGACCACCAGGGAAGTCCTGGGTGCTTTTATTGTGTTACACTTTTGTTTACATAATTTGGGAGAAACAATTTTATTCCAAAGTTACACACAACTCAGGAGGAAGCACACGTCTTGGAGTCTAGAGTGAGCTCTGATGACATTCTTTCACCTGATCTTTGCATCCAGCTTCTGCTTGCTTTTGCTGGCCCTGCTGCTACATGCTGCTGCCTGAGAGAGCTGCTCTGCAGAGAGGGAAGGGCCTGGCCAGCCAGACTAGCTGATGAGGGAGCACAAAGTCTGCATTTGCCTCAGAGCAGAACCTCGGTCTAAGGCTTCATTTATAATTGCACCCTTGTCTGTTTCCCTGGGTTTCCCCAGTGGTGCTGGTGGTAAAGCTCCTGCCTGCCAATCCAAGAGATGCAAGTTCCATCCCTGGATCCGGAATATCCCCTGGAGGAGGGCACAGGAACCCACTCCAGTATTCTTGCTTGGAGAATCCCATGAACTGAGAAGCCTGGCGGACTACAGTCCATGGAGTTGCAGAGAGTTGGACACTACTGAAGTGACTTAGCACGCATGTACTATTTCTCTGCCCATCCCTTTCCTACTTATCTGTTCCTGGGAACACTACATGAGGTTTGCCCATCCAGACCTCACTGCCTTGGCCTTGACCATCCTAGTTTTGTTCTCATCTTATAAAGAAGCCATTGAACTGAGTGATGATGTAGCAGCTAGTGACATCATCTAAAGTCAGGATGGACAGTATGAACGATGAATGAGGGATTGCTTTGGTAAAAACCAAGGTCTTGTACCTTCAGGGAACACTCTAGAAATCTATATGCACTTAGCAGAGCCATTGCTCTTGCCATTTTGATCACAGTTGGGAAAAAATGGCCATGATATCAGTGGCGAGTGCTATCTAGCAGTTACCTCTTCTTCCATGCAATTTTGTTTGGTGCAAGGAGAATGACAAGCTCTGGGAGTTGATGATAGATAGGGAAGCCTGGCGTGCTGCAGTCCATGGGGTTGCAAAGAGTTGGACATGACTGAGCAACTGTACTGACTGACTGAAGGAGAATGACATTGCTTCATAGAAAAGACATGGTCTTCAGAATTCCAACAGGTCCGAGTTCAAATTACACCTTTGTCCATTTCCGCTTGTATGAGAGTGTGCAAATTAAGTTCTCTAAGGATTTCTATAAAGAGTACATGAGAAAAATGTGGAGCTCTTAGCATAATAATAAGTGTTTTGGACTCAGTATATATATTCATTGATGTAGTTAATATTCTCTGCTAAGCCCCATTCACTAAAGATGGACTTTTCAATATTACTGTGAAAAAGGAAGAAGTCATTCAGAATCAAGTCTTGACTACACCTCATTTTAACTTTTTTCAGATATAAAACTTCAGCTATACTAGGTGCTTTCAGTAATGTGTATATATTAATCCCAAACTCCTGATTTATCCCTCCCCCCATACCTTTCCCCTTTATTAACCATAAATTTGCTTTCAAAGTCTGTGAGTCTGTTTCTGTTTTGTAAATAGGTTCATTTGTATCATTTTTTTAGATTCCACACTTATAAGTGATATAATATGGTATTTATCTTTCTCTGTCTGACTTACTTCACTTAGTATGATCATCTCTGGGTTCATCCATGTTGCTGCAAAATGGCTTAATATCATTCCTTTTTATGGCTGAGCAGTATTCCATTATATAAATATACCACCTCTTATTTATCCATTCATCTGTTGAAGAACATTTACTTCCATGTCTTGACTATTGTGAATAGTGCTGCAATGAACATTGAGGAAGTGCATGTATTTTTTTAAATTATGGTTTTCTCCAGATATATGGCCAAGAGTGGGATTGCTGGAGCATATGGTAGTTCTATTTTTAGTTTTTTAAGGAACCGCCATACTGTTCTCCATAGTGGTTTTACCAATCTACATTTACACTAACAGTGTAGAAGGGTTCCCTTTTTTCCACTCCCTCTCCAGCATTTATTGTTTGTAGACTTTTTGATGATGGCCATTCTGACCAGTGTAAGGTACAAACCAGTTTCTCAATCACAGCATTCTGGAACATGGAGAAAAAGCATTTCTTCTGCTCATAGTTCATTGGCTAAAACAAATCACAAGTTCATACTCAGATGCTGGTGGAGAAGGTGGAGTTGGAGGTGACTGGTGAGAAATGTAGTCCCTCATTTCAGCTCCTTCCCCAAATGACTCTACATTGTGGAAGGGGAGAGTGAATCTTGGTGGACAGCTAGCCATTTCTTCCATACACCCTCTTCAGTAAAGAGAATAAGGCAGTGGTTCTCAACCTAGGGTTGGAGTCCTACCAAAAGATAAACATGGAAAAGTAGTTTTACTATGAGGTCATTTTCTTTCCATTAAAAGAGAGATATATTCCAGATTAGAATAAAATTTTCTCATACATAAACTAAAACACGAGATTTCAAGCAAATGATGTTTCCATCATCACTCAAACATACACACACACACACATAAATGAGCATCCGTTGTCCTTGTTGTAAGTGGAAAGGCTTGAGGAATATTTAAATACTTGTGGAAAAACATGTCATAAATCTTCAGTTCAGTTCAGTCGCTCAGTGGTGTCTGACTCTTTGTGACCCCATGGACTGCACAACACCAGGCTTCCCTGTCCATCATCAACTCCCAGAGCTTGCTCAAACTCATGTCCATTGGGTTGGTGATGCCATCCAACCATCTCATCCTCTGTCGTCCCCTTCTCCTGCCTTCAATCTTTCCTAGCATCAGGGTCTTTTCCAATGAGTCAGTTCTTAGCATCAGGTGGCCAAAGTATTGGAGTTTCAGCTTCAGCATCAGTCCTTCCAATAAATATTCAGGACTGATATCCTTTAGGACTGACTTGCAGTCCAAGGGACTCTCAAGAGTCCTCTCCAACACCAAAGTTCAAAAGCGTTAATTATTTGCCAGTCAGCCCTCTTCATGGTCCAACTCTCACATCCATACATGACTACTGGAAAAACCATAGCTTTGACTAGACAGATCTTTGTTGGCAAAGTAATGTCTCTGCTTTGTAGTATGCTGTCTAGGTTGGTCATAGCTCTTCTTCCAAGGAGCCAGCGTCTTTCAATCTCAAGGCTGCAGTTACCATCTGCAGTGATCTTACAGCCCAAGAAAACAAAGTCTGTCACTGTTTCCATTGTTTCCCCAACTATTTGTCATGAAGCGATGGGATGGGAGGCCATGATCTTAGTTTTTTGAATGTTGAGTATTAAGACAGCTTTTTCACTCTCCTCTTTCAGTTTCATCAAGAGGCTCTTTAGTTCCTCTTCACTTTCTGCCCTAAGGGTGGTGTCATCTGTGTATCTGAGATTATAGATATTTCTCCTGGCAATCTTGATTCTAGCCTGTGCTTCGTCCAGCCCAGCATTTCACATGATGTACTCTGCATATAAGTTAAGTAAGCAGAATGACAATATATAGCCTTGATTTTAGCCATCCTTTTTCTCCTTTTAAGTATTTCCTCTCTTCCTTTGGTAATGTAGTCTTACAACAGATTTTAGAAATAAAAGATTTCTTCCTCTTTTCCTCTTTCATCAAAGAAGCTCTGACCTTGGAGTCTGTAGTGGAAGTGCAATGCTTTATTTGTCTTAATTCACACGAGTGACTGAGGAAAGCATGGGAACATACTTTGCTGAATTCTACCCCATCCTCAGAGCTTCTTGTAGTAGACAGCATTGTTCTCCCTACCCTTTGTCTAAAAGTGGATAGCTGTCAAAAAGAAAGGAATAAGATGACAGTCCAGAAATCTCATGGTACTTCATGTAAATAATTTATAGACTGGTTTACAGTCTAAAGGTACAGAAAATGGGAGACCATGGGGGAAGGTGCTATAAGATAAAAAGGAGAGATTTGGAGAGTGAACAGGCTGAAGCCTAGGAGTGGGCCTCATTGAGAGGGGATGGCAACATGCCCTGGTGGAGGTCACATTGAGGCAGGTTCTGGGCTTAGGACCCAACTTTCTCTTTCTCACCACCTGCAGACCACTGCGGTATCTTGGTATATCTCAAGAGAGTATGTTCAATTCTTGCCTCACAAGTGAAGTTTATTGTTGTTTAATTGCTAAGTTATTCCAGACTCTTTGCAGCCCCATGGACTGTAGCCCATCAGGCTCCTCTGTCCATGGGATTTCCCAGGCAAGAGTACTGGGGTGCGTTGCCATTTCCTTCTCCAAGGACCTTCCCAACCCAGGGATCTAACCTATGTCTCCTGCATTGCAGACAGATTCTTTACAGCTGAGCCACGAGGGAAGCCCCCAAGTGAAGTTTACTCACCTGTAATACTTGGAATGGGCAACATTCATCTCAAAAACAAATTTTTTTTTTCTCACAGGAGAAAAGCTTTGCTGAAAACTGTAGTGTAAACACGCTGTGCTGCAGTGTAAGACAATCCCTACCTCACACAAACCAGGTGAAGAGCCTTCTGGTTCTGCAGCCTGGGGTGGTTGTTGTTCAGTCACTCAGTCACGTCTGACTCTTTGTGACCCCATGGACTGCAGCATGCTAAGCTTCCCTGTTCTTCGCCATCTCCCGGAGCTTGCTCAAACTCATGTCCATTGAGTCAGTGATGCCATCCAACCACCGCGTCCGCTGTCATCCCCTTCTCCTCCTGTCTTCTATCTTTCCCAGCATCAGAGTCTTTTCTAAGAAGTTGGCTGTTCGCATCAGGTGGCCAAAGTATTGGAACTTCAACTTCAGCATCAGTCCTTCCAATGAATATTCAGGGTTGATTTCCTTTAGGATTGACTGGGACTCTCAAGGGATCCAAGGGACTCTCAAGAGTCTTCTCCGACATCACAGTTCAAAAGCATCAATTCTTCAGTGCTCAGCCTTCTTTATAGTCTGACTCTCACATATATGACTACTGGAAAAATCACAGCTTTGACTGTACGGAGCTTTGTTGGCAAAGGCCCATAATGTCAAAGCCTGGGGAACCTTATGCAAATCCTCCTTTCTATATACACTTTTGGAAGAAGTGCCTGTGTGCTCAGTCACTTCAGTCATGTCTGACTCTTTGTGACCCTATGGACTACAAGGTTCCTTCATCCATGGGATTCCCTAGGCAAGAATACTGGAGTGGGTTGCCATTCCCTCCTCCAGGACATCTTCCTGACCCAGGGATCAAACCTGGGTCCCCTGCATTGTAGGTGGATTCTTTATCACTGAGCCACCAGGGAAGGAAATGATATAAAAGGCCCAGATGTATTGCAGCAGAGGGAAAAGCTGAGCCGAGAGGAATCCGTGCCCCTATTCTTGAAAGAAGCCGGCCTCAGAGGATGCAGCCACACAGGATAAAATGGTGGAGGTGGAAGCGCAGGAGTATTGGATAGAGAAAGAGTCACAGAGTGGGCACCAGAAGCTCCTGTGACCTTGCAGGAGACACATAGCTGATGGGTCTGGTGCAGTAGGTGTGCAGAGTGATGGCTTCAGGGCAAATGGGCCAGGCCTTGGCTGGTCAGCAGGGAGATGGCGGAGATCCCAGGGAATGCTGTCTGTACTGAGAGAATAGGACATGACCAGTCATGTACCTCAGATAAGAGCTGGCCACTCAGTGGACAAGGACATCTCAACAAGAGGTCAGTAATGCAGCCATAAAAGGAATTAAATAATGCCATTTACAGCAATGTGGATGGACCTAGAGATTATCATACTAAGCAAAATAATTCAGAAAGAGACAAATGCTATCACTTATATGTGGAATCTAAAATATGACACAAATGAACATATCTGGTGGCTCAGACAGTAAAGAATCTGCCTGCAATGCAGGAGCCCTTTGTTTGATCCCTGGGTCAGGAAGATCCCCTGGAGAAGGGAATGGCTACCCACTCCAGTATTGTTGCCTGGGGAATCCCATGGACAGAGGAACCTGGCAGGTTACAGTCCATGGGGTCGCAAAAAGTCCGACGTGACTAAGTATCTAATACACACACACAAAGCACATGTAATAAAAACAAACTCACAGATATAGAGAACAGACTTGTGGTTGCCATCGTGGGGAAGAAGTGGGAGAGAGAGGACTGGGAGTTTAGAATTAACAGATGTAATTATTATATATATGATGGATAAACAACGAGGATCTATTGTATAGTAAGAGAACTATATTCACTGCTGCTGCTGCTAAGTCACTTCAGTCGTGTCCGACTCTGTGCGACCCCATAGACGGCAGCCCACCAGGCTCCGCCATCCCTGGGATTCTCCAGGCAAGAATACTGGAGTGGGTTGCCATTTCCTTCTCCAGTGCATGAAAGTGAAAAGTGAAAGTGAAGTCGCTCAGTCGTGTCTGACTCCTAGCGACCCCATGGACTGTAGCCTACCAGGCTCCTCCATCCATGGGATTTTCCAGGCAAGAGTACTGGAGTGGGGTGCCATTGCCTTCTCTGACTATATTCACTATCCTATGATAAACCATAACAGAAAAAGAATGAAAAAGAATAGATGTATAGTCACTGTGCTGTTCAGCAGAAATTAAATACAACATTGTAAATCAATTATAATTCAATAACATTTTAAAAAAGAGAACTACAGGATGACACAAAGACCCATATATGTAACAGTTGCCTCTCTTCTCCAGAGGAGATGCATTATTTGCCATCCTTACTGATTCCATCTTGGGGAGGGAGACGATATGGGATGGACATGTGAAAGCCTGGTAGGGAGCAGAAGCTTGAACCAAAAAGAGACTGAACTAAACAAGAGGAAAACTATTTAATCCTAGCAGAAAGTGAAATGCATTGATTGTGAAGATGGTTCTTCTTACAACTCCCAGCCCCTCTGCAAGGAAATCATTCCAATTTGTATATCTCACCTCCTTTTTAGACATCTGAGTATGCTATATAAAAAATGTTGACCCAATGATAGCTGCATAATTTATACCTAGCAGAAGACTTATCATACAGCATATGCTCAGAATATATTTGTTGTATAAAGATTTCAGACATAAGGCAAACTCCTCTATTAAACCAAAAAACAAGTTAACATCATGTTCCATTTCTGTGTATAGAGGTAACTTTTATAGTCATATGTATTTGCATAATATATTTTTAAACTCAAGTTGAAAGCCAAAGCTATCTTACTGCAACTGATTAAAAGTACTTACAATGATCAAGTCAAAACATACAATATGAAAGAGGATTAAAGTGATCTGAAAAATAGACCCACGCCTCATACACACCTCAATTCTGCAACTATTCTGGGGAGACAGTAATATTTTATCCTATATTTTCTCCTTTTTCATTTCTCTATTTTGTTACTCAGACTTTATGAGCCCCAGGGCAGTTTTATGTCTTTGCATTGATTCTAAATAATGGGATAAAAAAATTTTTTTAGGTAAAAGCAAAGGGGTGAAAGTGGGTTTAGTATATGGAGGCAATAGTAACTTTTATAAATAATATTTTAACTGAAATCAGCTGGCTTCTTCAATTTCTTTGTAAAATAAGAATGAATTTCACGCAGGGATGACTTGAGGATTTTAATATTTATACAAGATGCATAAGGGAATATTTTTATAAGGATAAAACAGAAGTTGATAAAGGTTATCTACACCATAAAATAGTAGAAAATTTAATATCATAAACAAAAACTTTTGCACACACAGAAAATAAAAGAGGCTAAAGTTCTCCTGCCAAACAAAGCAATGTAAATAAACTAAAGAAAATAACAGCTCTAGTAATGGACTTCTGTCTTGACCCATTAACTTACAAGGACAAGGTTAAATAAAATGAAGGTCACAAATAGCACAATAATTTTGAATTGGTTGTTGGCTTGGTTGGTTGGTATGTTTGTTTTTGCAAAATGTCATTTTCCCCTGGCACCAGGTAGATTGTCAGAGACATTCTATGCCCATACTGACAGAGCAAAGCGGGAGAGTTTTGGGTTATCATATCTATAACTTTGCCCCAATTCTTTCACTTTTCTGAAGAACTTAATTTTACTCTACTAGATTATCATTAATCTTCCTGTTCTCAGGCTCTACGACATTATGATTCAAATGTTATAGTGGACTTTTTCCAAGGAGAACACTGCTTCTGTTTACATATTTCAACCTTATCAGCCCATTGGAAGGGTAATTTAGTTTTTCTCCTGTCTAAAGTGATCCATCAGAGCCTGAACTGTTGACACTCTGTGCTGTCAAGTTATTTAAACCAGGTTGGTAATGGGGCCAGCTTGCCAGTGTAGAAGCACCAGTTGACTGCTTGACAATTTTCCTCAATAAGCCCCCAAATGATCAATGTGCTATCCTGCTGAGAAAACCTATAAGAATCTCTCGTCAGTTGTATAATTCTGTTGTGGCCATACGGGCAAGTGGGAAGGACAGAGAACATAACTTTGCACTTGAAGTTCCTCACATCCTACTGCACAGATTTTCAGCAACTATCCAGGATCCTCAAAGCAACTGTGAACTAAATTCCTATAAGATCTATAAGCCTACAGAAGGTTTGTTTTTCCAAAGCTGCCTCTCGTGACTCTCATCTGTTGCCACTCTGTCCTTATGTTCCCCCACATTCTTGACTATGAAAAAAAGAACTATTGACTAAAGTAATAAAGATATGCAGCCTCATAGCAACACAGCAAAGTCCAAGAGACAGATAAGAAAACTGGGGTGGTGGTGGGGGGGGGAACTGCCCAGTAAGAATATTACACAGAAATTCTCTTACCTTTGATTCTGAGGGTTCAAATCCCCTCAGCAATCCCTGCTTACTAGAAATGCCCAGGCTTCAGCCACTCAAGAATTCACTTTTACTAGAGGCAATGCAATCTTGAGTCCTTTCTCACTGTTAGGAAACTATTCTTGAAACTCAGACGTACCAGCCAGCTAAGAGTACAAATGTATTTACATTAATCCCATAAAACTCCTGCTCTGAAGACTCCCCATTGCTCTTTAGTTAGAAATACTCACAGAAGAGAGTTGACTTTCCCCAAATATTTCTGAGATTCCTTCAAAACATTTATAATTCAACTGTTTTCTAGGTCCCAGAAGCTGTGGGTCCTAGATATGATCACTTTCCCTTTTGAAGTCCCCACATCAGTAGGTTGAAGGAGACAGTGATGTCTCAGCATATAAACCAAACTACTGAAACTGCTTTTGTCATGTTCCCAGGTCATCAGGAGTCACTGATGACCTCTTCCAGGTCACTAAACTATTTTTTCTGGGTCTGGGAAGGAGAAACATGAGTTTATTTCTTAGGAGATACCTCTTTCAGAGGGAGTTCCTTCAGGAGAGCCATTGAGATCTTACTGACATAGTTCTTTTATGCCATCACCCAAGGGTTGGAGGGCTAGATTCTGGTATTGAAGGGCATTAGGCAGTGAAAGAAGTCAGCAAGGACTTGCTTCTGGCATAACTACCGGGGCATCCCTATGGATTGAGGAAGGGCTGTTTGTTGGTGAATTTAGGAATGAAAATGCTTGTGTCACACATATTTCATCACCCTCTTACTTATCCAGGTTGTGTCAGGGCTATATTTACACAAAATTACAGAGTGTGAAAGCTGAAGCTGCTAATTTGGGGAGACTCTCCATCACCAAGCAAGGATATCCCAGGCCAGCTGGACTGAGCTCAGCTGCGGCTGTGTCATCAGCTATGAATGACAAGGAAGTTCTGGGTCACTGCTGGCTCTGAGGCAGTCTGTCCGTAGTGCCTGGTTGGACAAATTTCAAACTCTTTTCCTTCAACAGCTCCCATCACAGATGGGCAGTAAATGGGCCTGGGAAAGCTGACAAGGAGGTGGGCTTCCTTCCATCTTGGTTGTGAGTCCCTCTGGCAGTGGGGTGGGTGGGGGACAGGAGACTTCTCTACTAACTGTCCTTCTAAGTACATTTGAAAATATTTAGGTTTGTGAGACCAACAGCTGCATATTTTTGTTATTCTAACTGCCTGTGATAAGCACACTTCACCCTGTATCTGTGAGTAGAAAACTCTCTGATTCCAGGCCCCCTGCTCTTCTCTCTGCCTAGCTGATGGTTGCCTCTGACTGTGTGTGTGTGTGTGTGTTTCCCATTCAGCTTTCCATCTAGGAAAGGATACCAAGTCCCTTCCTTACTTTGGTCTTTATTTCCCTTGGATCTGCTCCCTTCCCCTTCTCTGCTCTGCCGTGTCTCACTTCGTTTCACAGGCTCTTGTGTCAGCTGGCTTCTGGCCAAAGCCTGGCCTACGGAAGGGCAGGCAGGTGATTGTGGAGTCAAAGAAAGAACCCAAGTGATTTTTCCCTCTACTTCACTATCTTAGGCATCATCTCAGCCATTGACCATGTCTCTTCTATGGCTCCAGCTCCTGCCAAGTGGCAGGTATTCTTCTTTCTGACTGGTGACTCTAGTCCTTGGGCTACAGTAACCCCAGACCCTTGAATACAGCTGCTAGCAGCTTCTTACTATTGCTAATGTCTGAGATATCTGACTGCTCCCTATATAGATTTTTAGCTTCGTCATCAGTGATACACATTCACTCTGTTAAATATTTACAGTATTTTGTTTTCTGGTTGAATCATGACTTATGTTGAGGGTAATGTTGAGTTATGGATCATGCTAATGTTGAGCTGGATGGAAAACTTTATGAGAAAGAGCCACTAAAACTTTCTATGTGATTGCATATAGGAGCTGAAGGCCGTGACTAATAAAATATGACTCCAATATCTTTGTAATCAATCAGTTTCAGTACCAGAAAATGAACTCAAGAGATAAAGCAGTGATTAAGAAATGAAGACTGTTGTTGGCTTTCCACTAAGAAACCTATGTGAGTTCTGGGCAGGTTTCAGACCATACTATCACAGGCCATCAGGCCAATCCTTTGAGCAAAATTTTGGGTAGTGAGGGACATCATGGTTGATGATGCTGTAAGTTATTTCAATAAGGTAGAAAAAACATCTGGGTTCTCAGAGTTAATATAAATGAAACCAGAAGAGTGAGAGTGGAGAGAAATGGCATAAAACACAGAGGAAAAAGAGAAACTCAGCAGTGCTGGAAATGATAACCTCTACACCAGAGGTTGCCAAACCACAGCCCACAGGCCAAATCTATTGGCTGCCTGTTTTTGTCAATAAAGTTTTATTAGAACACAGCCACACCTGTTTATTTACACACATCATCTATGGCTGCTTTTGAGCTTCAACAACAAAATTGATTAGTTGCGGCAAAAAACTAATATATATCTCTCAGAGCCTAAAATGTTTCCCTTTGATCCTCCACAGAAATTTTCCGATCCCTGCTTTAGTCTCACATGTAGCAGTCCACAAGCCCTTCCTGATGAAGTCCCAACATTTCAAAGCAGAATTAAACTCACTTGCATCTGTGCTCTCATGGCTCTTTTTGTATCTCTTTTTATATACAGTATTATAACACCAATCACATTGTAACTGGAGTCACTGCAGAGATTGTGCTCACCCATCTCCCCATGGGTTATAGCAAAAGCCACCTTGGAAACCCACTTCCATCTAGCCCCTACACAAATTGTCAACATGATCTTGAGTAAGGCTATTTCAATTTTCAATGACTCCCCACCACAGCTGCTCCTATCACATTTAGGATAAAACTTCAGTGCTTTACCATGGTCTTGAGGTCTCTGCCTGCAACTAGGACCCCATGTCATACAAAGTCCTGCTCCAGCCATGTTGCCTCGCTTACAGTGTCTCCAACATGCCAAACTTGTTCTCCTCTCAGGGCTTTTGAAATTATAGCTCCCCTGCATGGAAAACTCCTCTTCCAGATCTTCTCCGCTGGCCACTTCCTCATGTTCCTATCTCAGCACAGATGTCACCTACTCAGAGAAGCTGTTGCTAATGATCCCAGCAAAGTGTTACACTCCCTAGTGCATCATTCTATATCAATTCACCCACTTTATTTTATTCATAGCTCTCATGGCCATCTGAAATTATCTTGTTTATTTGTTCACTTATTCATTGACTGTCTCCTACAATGCCAGCTTGCTAAAGCAGGGACCTTGTATCTTGGGTTTATTGTTGCATTCTCAATGTTTAGAATAATTTCTGACATTTAGGTGCTCAATAAAGATTTGTGAATCTATGAATGAATGATTTATAGAAGCATTCATTTATTTGTACTTTGTGTCAAGCCAACAGCAAGCTCCTAGAGGTCAATGATCACAATTGTTATATCTTTGGGACATAACATGATGCCTAGAATTCAATTAATGCACTTACTAAATGTTTGTTGAAAAAAATCATTGTTATTGAATGAATATTTAGAGATAATGAAAATGCATGCAACCATAGAAAAATGGAATATACAAAATAAATTGAATTAGTTTAAATATTAAGGTATTCTTATGACAAACATTGATATATTGAACATTACAAGTTTTAAGAAATTTCAGAGAAAGGTCATGGTTCCAGTTTACTTAATTGGCTGATTATTTTTGCCTTCAAACTATAACAAATATCTGCAAACATTTTTGTGTAGATTTTCAGTTTATTTGTACTAGTATGTGCTCATCCATAGGTAAAGCCAACAGATTTTCTCACCTGCTAATAAAAAAGATTGCAAACCTAGCATCTTCAAAAATGGTGCACTTCAGACCCAATCATGGAGTTAGAAGTCTGACAGTATTGCAATGAAAACATAAGAGAACAGTCTATTTCTCTCCAAGTTCTGTCTTTGATGACACTAATCATGCCTGCTTTTGTTAGTTCAGGTTTGGTTCAAAATGAATAGGGAATAGAGTAGACAGCTGAATGTCATGCTCTTTTTCTTTCTAAGGTAATTTACCCCCTGAAGAAAGAGAAAAATAAGTTTTTGCAGGTGCAAATTCATTCAAAGTCAGCTATCCAAAATCCAAGTCTTGTAAGTAAAGATGCTATGCGTTGAGGTTCACATCCCAGCTACTGAAATGAATTACTAATGAACAAAGAAAATGGTCCTAATTCCACAAGAGATGGAGCCTTAAACAGAGCCTACCTTCTAGCTGCTCCCATGCACGTGTGTTCAGGTCCGATGCAGTTATATGCCAGCACACTTGTAGTTGGAGGAGGGGTAAATGTGTCATCTGGGGAGGCAGCTGTCAGACCTGGCAGGGCACAGTCACTTCTCAGGGTCACAGCATTCCAGCATCTGCTCCTCAGCTTTGCAGATCCAGAAAATGGAATGTGTCAGTGTGCTTGTAGTCGATTAATCCCCGGGAATTTACAAGAGACTGATGTACAAAGCAGTGCCAATTTACCAATTTATACTAAGAAATGTAACTGCCAAACGGTTCTGAACATTTATGTCAGCAGGAGAAGGCAGCCTGCTAAAGACATGAGGAGGTAAATCATAATCCAAAGTTTGGTGGGTAGTCATGGCCTTGGCACGCATGGACTTGGAGAAGGAGGGGAAAGTTGGATGACCTTAAGAACTAGTGACATTAAGCCTGACCCATCCATCTCCAAACTGAGATTGACCTGCCAGGAAGGCAGGACACTTGGATTCTCTGGCCAGTGCTGGAAACACATAGACAATTCCTGTTCACTGGCCTTCCTTTTTCTAGATTCCTTGCTGGACACCCATATATTCTGCTCTTTACATATATTAATGCCATTGAATAGGGTATGCCTTTTTTCTACGTTCAGTGAGTCCTCATTATTAATAGTAATGAGCTAATATTAACATTTATTGAGTGGTAATAAGTGCTGGATGTATGCTAACTTCACAGTCAATTCTACTTAAATACTTGTTTTGAAAACACTAACTTGTTCAAGAACCATGTATTAGGGAACAGTTTGAACATACTGTGAATTCATTTGCTTATACACAGCTTTGTCTGCAGGAACCCCTAGGCCAAAACAAAAACTCAATGGAATCCAACTGCTATGAATATACAAAGTGTGTACACGGACATACATCAGACCTCTACCAGCTGCCTCAGTTTGCCACATGAGTCAACTCATCCATATCCAGTGTCACAACTTTCCTTCTAATTTCAGATACACCCCCCTCCCCCCCACCAATCTGGCTTCCCTGGTGGCTTAATCCATAAAGAATCCACCTGCAATGCGGGAGATTGACTGCAGTACAGTAGACCTGGGTTCAATCCCTGGGTCGGGAAGATCCCCTGGAGAAGGAAATGGCTACCCACTCCAGTATTCTTGCCCAGGAAATCCCATGGCCAGAGGAGTCTTGCGGGCTACAGTCCACGGGGTCACAAGAGTCGGACACAACTTAGGTACTAAACCACCACCACCAACCCATCCACTGCTCCACCATAACCCACAAGCGGCAACCCTCTGGCACCCAGTTTCACAGCCAACTCCAGGTCTTTTCACAGGGCCATATTTACTGTAGTATTTATGTATTTCTTAACCTTAACCATTTATCATGTAAAATTGCTCTAGTATTTCCATTAGTGTCCTCCTCTTTTTTGTGTTTCACCAGTATTTTAGTGTTGTGCTTCTAACCTCGTTTCTCCTGTAAGTTTGTGGTTTTTATTGTGTACTTTGGCACAGCACAGTGATTTTAGGAAATGCATATGTTGTGTTATAGTAGAACTGAATGTACCTTATTATCCTACTTAATTTTGCAAAAAGTATCATTTTTCACTAGAGGACACTGAGATTCGAAGGGTTTGAGTAATCTACCCAAGAACAAAGAGCTGGTGAGTAGTTAAGCAAAGATGCAAACTCTCTGCTCTAACATACTCTGATAGCTTTGGGATCCTAATTTGATATAGAGCCAACTTGTCTTTTCAAGTGGTTTTCACCAAGAATAATTGATTTCAGATACTCAGAAGTAGGGCAGTAGAGTAGTAAAAATATGCTTTTTGGAGCCCTGCTGCTGAATTCAGATCCTGGCTCTGTCACTTACAACCTGTGTTAACAATGGGTGAGTTATATAATATGGCCAACTGTTGCAAAATGGCCCAGGAATCTCCCCCCTTATATCCTTGCCCTTTGAAAAATGCTTTGCCATCAAGAGGCAGATTCTGTTTTCCTCACCCCCCCTGGCTCTGGGTTGGCACTTTGACCTACTCTAAATGAACAAATATGGCAGAAGTGACACTGTACCAGTCTCAAGGTTAGACCTCAGGAGCCCTTGAATGCTTCACTCATTCTCCCGGAATACTGTAACCACCATGTGAACAACCCCAGACTTGCCTGTGAAGTGATGAGAGATGACATGGTCCAGCCACCCCAGTATCCACAGATAACAACTCATGAAAGGCCTAAAGTGTGACTGAGGCCATGACAGACTCCCCACCCCCAGTGAGCCAGCAGCTAAGTACAGATGCATGAATATGGCCAGCTAAGATCAACCAGACCCAGATCAGCAGAATTATTATTTTGAGTTACCAGATTGGGGGTTATTTGTTACACAGAAAAAAACACACCTGATGCATTTAACTTCTCTGTACATGAACCACTCAGTATGTAAAATGGGAAAAATAACAGATCTGGGAGGGTTCAATGAGTTAAGTATACAGAGACAGAGCAGTACCTTGGGTGTTAACAAAAATGAAGCCTTAAACACCAAGTTTATTATTATTATTATTTCTCAAGGTTCTGAGGGTTGACTGGGCTCGGGTGGTTCATGCTGAGGGTCTCTCAGACAAATGCAGGCAGACAAGGGTTAGGGCTGGGGTCACCTTTTTTTTTTTTTTAATTTATTTGTTTGGCTGCACCAGGTCTTAGTTGTAGCACATGGGATCTTTTACCTGTGGCATGTGAACTCTTAGTTGCCACATGCAAACTCTTAGTTCCAGCATGTGGGGTCTAGTTCCTGGACCAGAAATGGAACCTGGGCCCCAGCATTGGGAGCATGAAATCTTTGCTATTGGACTACCAGGGAAGTCCCAGAGCTGGGGTCTTTTGAGAGCTTCTTCACTTACATGGTGGTACCTCAGCTAGAAGACTCAAAAGGACCAACTGGAGCTCAGATATCTCTCTCTTTCTCTCTGTGTCTCATTCTCCCTTTACTCTTTGGGATCTCTCCAAATAGTGAATTTGCATTAGTTAGGCTTCTTCCTTGGCATCTGTTGATTCTCAGAATCCCAAGAGAAGGCAGGCAAAATCTGCATGATCTTTTCCATTCTTGGCTTGAACGCCATGCCGTGTCCCTTTGCTGCATTCTCATCATCCAGATCATCGCAAAGTCTTGTCCAAGTTTGAAGGGAGGGCCATACACTCCAAGTATGGATGGCAGCTCTGTGAGAGAATTCTTTTTTTATTTTTTTTTAATAAATGTATTTATTTTAGTTGGGGGCTAATTACTTTACAATATTGTAGTGGTTTTTGCTATACATTGACATGAATCAGCCATGGGTTTACATGTGTTCCCCATCCTGAACCCCCCTCCCACCTCCCTCCCCATCCCATCCCTCTGGGTCATCCCATTGCCCTAGCCCTGAGCATTTGTCTCATGCATCAAACCTGGAATGGTGTTCTGTTTCACATATGATAATATACATGTTTCAGTGCTACTCTGTGAGAGAATTCTTAGTTGTGTACATACAGTCATAATTACATCCTTCTCCCAGCAACCCTAATAAGGGTAGTAAAAACAGTATATCTTTTATTATTTGAAGACTTATTTTTAGACTGTTTTAGGTTCACAGAAAAATTGAGAAAAAGAGATTTCGCATAAATTCCCTGCTCCCCCACACACGTGACTCTCCGCATCACCAACATCTCCCACTACAGTGGTACCTTTGTTACAATTGTTGAACTGACATTGACACATCCACTTTTAACAGGAGGAAAACCTGACTCAGAAAGATTAAATAATTTGCTAAAAGCCACAAAACTAGACATTCTCAGGGCTTTCACTCCACCCAGGATGTTTTTAGCCAAAACCTGTAATTTTAACCCATATGTGACACTACTAATCACATCTAGGTTTCCTGACCATCACGTTTAGTGAGCATAAAAATCTCTGAGCTGGGAGGTAACCAGTTGTCACTCCCACGTGGGACACTGCATACACTAATAGACATGTAAGTAGCCAATCAAACCCTTTTTCTGGACCTTTCTCATAAGCCTGTTTATACTCTACAATTACGAAACAACTGGTTTACTACAGATAGAGAAGCACCCAACAGTAGACAGATAAGAATTTAGAGACAGAGGAAGCAGAAGGGACAGGGCAAAGGTAACAAGAAGCAGCCTAGTACAGATAAAATAATAATTCCTTATATTTATATTAGTATTTTTAAAGTCAGATTTACATGGGTTATTTCACTTACCAGCAACAAAAAGAAAAGAGGTATTATTTTATTCGATACCTGTGAAAGGACAAAAATGAAATCTCCTTCCCATAGACACACCACTGGGAACGACAGAGCTAAGTTTGTAACTCAGGCATGGAGTCCTAGTCCTAACAGCTGCCTATTACCCACAGGGTACAGTGGGGGTAACTTATCCTACTCCTGTTGAATATGCCATTTAACTTCTTCTGCTTGAGTTTCTATGTCTTTATACTTTGAGGGGGTTGTTCCAAATAGCTTTTAATATCCCTTCTCTGATATTCCACGTGTCATGGTAAAAGTGTCATGGTTTGCTCTGATGCCCCAGAAGGTAAGAATGAGCTTGATTAAAATTATCTTTAAGAATCCCTTAGTTGGGTTTCATATTGAAAGCTGATACACATCACTGTTAAAGAGTAGTTTTCTCCCCTGTGTTTTTCCTATTGGGGTTTCCTTTATTGAGCCCCAGATGAAATCAATGACTTTGGTTAAAGGTCTATTTAAACTACATTCAACGTAGAGACATACTCACTCTGGAAACTGAGACTAGCAAAAGGGGCAATTGATTCATTTCTCTGTATAACAATCATAATCTCAATGGAATATCTGGCAGATAAAACTATAGTATGAAATTTCTATTTAATATTGGGTCATTGGATTTTCCTTTGCTTGTTGGCTTTTCTCCATTTGTTGTTTTTTCCTATTTTCTCTTAAAAGGCTGGGCACATAGAAATCACTTAAGTATCATCCAATACTATTATTAAGTGAGAAAATATAAAGAATTAGGAGCCATAGTTGGACAGAGGAAGGATAATCACAAAACTATATTCATAATGGAGCATATGAATTGAGTAAGAAAGACCTCAATTCAAAATCAGACTCTTCTACATGTCTACTCCGATGTTCATTGCAGCACTGTTTACAATAGCTAGGATATGGAAGCAACTATATGTCCATCAGCAGATGAATGGATAAGAAAGTTGTGGTACATATACACAATGGAATATTACTCAGCTATTAAAAAGAACACATATGAATCAGTTCTAATGAGGTGGATGAAACGAGCCTATTATACAGAGTGAAATAAGTCAGAAAGAAAAGCACCAATACAGTATATTAACGCATATATATGGAACTTAGAAAGATGGTAATGATGACCTTATATGCAGAACAGCAAAAGAGACACAGATATTAAGAACAGACTTTTGGACTCTGTGGGAAAAGGTGTGGGTGGGATGATTTGAGAGAATAGCACTGAAACATGTATATTACCATATGTGAAATAGATCACCAGTCCAAGTTCGATGGATGAAAGAGGGCACTCAAAGCTGGTGAACTGGGACAACCCAGAAGGATGGGATAGGGAGGGAAGTGGGAGGGGGGTTTGGGATGGGGAACACAAGTACACCCATGGCTGATTCATGTCAATGTATGGCAAAAACCACCACAATATTGTAAAGTAATTAGCCTCCAATTAAAATAAATAATGTAAAAAACTAAAATCTACCAAAAAAAATAAAAATCAGATTCTTTTTCTCACTCTTTGGTAATCTGGTAGTTGGAATCTATAAAACTGAAACAACAACACCTACACACAGGCCTGTAAGGAGAAGTAAATGAAATAATATGCATAAAGTGCTTAACACAGAATCTGGCATACCGTAAGTGTTCAAGAATGTCACTTAAAAAAATTAATTTTGTATTATCACAGAAAGGAGAGAACATGGGCAGGAAGTAGCCCAAGGAAAGAATATTGCAAAGCCATAAATAAGCCTGCTACTGCTGCTGCTAAGTCGCTTCAGTCGTATCTGACTCTGTGTGACCACACAGACAGTAGCCCACCAGGCTCCGCCGTCCCTGGGATTCTACAGGCAAGAATACTGGAGTGGGCTGCCATTTCCTTCTCCAGTGCATGAAAGGGAAAAGTGGAAGTGAAGTCGCTCAGTCGTGTCCGACTCTTAGCGACCCCATGGACTGCAGCCTACCAGGCTCCTCCGTCCGTGGGATTTTCCAGGCAAGAGTACTGAAGTGGGGTGCCATTGCCTTCTCCGAAAATAAGCCTAAGAATAGACAAAAATTTATTCTCCCATCAAGAATTATCCTTTCATATGGGGAGAGCAAATGTTTCTATGAGGAGATATTTTAAGAAGATGGTACTTGAGTGTGTGTTGCTGATGTCTTATTCTTTCCAAGTCCCATTCTGCATTCTCTCCAAAGCAAAACAATAGCTAAAATGGGCACCCTGGAATAGCCTTTATGACACCCCTACTATAAAGTTAAAGACAAGACCAGAACTTTGTTTACCTCAGGTTAGGCGGTAGCCACAGTCCCAGGAATGGAAAGTCCTCAGGCAAGTATTTGAAGGTTGAAGTTCTTTGTGACAGTCTGGCCATAAAAAGAATCTCCCTAGGAAGTTGTGTAGTTGTGTGTGTGTGTCTGTGTGTCTGTGTGTGTGTGGCTGACTTATAAAATATTCACAATCTAAAAGTTGAGAGTTCTGTTTTATTCAGTGGGATATTTTAGGACATCAAGCCTAGGAGACAGCCTCTCAAGTAACCCTGAGAGAATTGCTCTGAGGAGGCGAGGAGAGGAGCCAGATTATACAGAAATTTTGCAACAAAGGACAAGTAGTCTCCTCATTAAAGATTACTGCTAATTAAAAAAAACCAGATATCCCAAGTTAAGGAATTTAGCATTACTCGATGTGTGGGAAGATGCAAAAGTCTGGGTTCACTGAAATCATTCCTTTCATATGCATCTCAGTATCCTGTGTATTTCACATCCTGAGCTCCGTTGAGGTTCCCTATAGGGAGTGGTTGCAGTCCTAATGGCTGCTAGTTCCCAGGTATTCTTCTTCCTGAGTGCCTTTAGGGGCGTCCCTGGTAGTTCAGCTGTTAAAGAATCTGCCTGCAATGCAGGAGACCCCGGTTTGATTCCTGGGTTGGGAAGATCCCCTGGAGAAGGGATAGGCTATCCATTCCAGTATTCTTGGGCTTTCCTGGTGGCTCAGCTGGTAAAGAGTCCACCCGCAAACCCAGGAGACCTGGGTTTGACCCCTGGCTTGAGAAGATTTAGGGCTCAGGAACTCACATTGAAGGGCTGCAATCACTGATGACTGTGACATCCTTGTTTACTGATATGGCAAGATATACTCCATTTCTCGGTGTGTTAGCAGGTTTTTTGACCTCTCAGGAACTTCAAGGTATTAGCAAAGTTTTGCATTTGAGCCAAAACCTATATCATAAACCTAAAGCTATGGAAAAACAAACCTTATAACATTGCAATTGGAGAAACAAAGAAGCAGTGAACCGTTCCCCCAGTGTTTCAAGAGGGGACAAACGCATGCAAATTAATATGACTACCTCACAGAACAACTGTGGATGTGACTGGTGATAGACGCAAAGTCCGATGCTGTAAAGAGCAATATTGCATAGGAACCTGGAATGTTAGGTCCATGAATCAAGGCAAACTGGAAGTGGTCAAACAGGAGATGGCAAGAGTGAACGTTGACATTCTAGGAATCAGCGAACTAAGATGGACTGGAATGGGTGAATTTAACTCAGATGACCATTATATCTACTACTGTGGGCAAGAATCCCTTAGAAGAAATGGGGTAGCCATCATGGTCAACAAAAGAGTCTGAAATGCAGTACTTGGATGCAATCTCAAAAACGATAGGATGATCTCTGTTCGCTTTCAAGGCAAACCATTCACTATCACGGTAATCCAAGTCTATGCCCCGACCAGTAACGCCGAAGAAGCTGAAGTTGAACGATTCTATGAAGACCCACAAGACCTTCTAGAACTAACACCCAAAAAAGATGTCCTTTTCATTATAGGGGACTGGAATGCAAAAGTAGGAAGTCAAGAAACACCTGGCGTAACAGACAGGTTTGGCCTTGGAGTACAGAATGAAGCAGGGCAAAGGGTAATAGAGTTTTGCCACGAGAACGCACTGGTAATAGCAAACACCCTATTCCAACAACACAAGAGAAGACTCTACACGTGGACATCACCAGATGGTCAACACCGAAATCAGATTGATTATATTCTTTGCAGCCAAAGATGGAGAAGCTCTATACAGTCAGCAAAAACAAGACCAGGAGCAGACTGTGGCTCAGATCATGAACTGCTTATTGCCAAGTTCAGACTTAAATTGAAGAAAGTAGGGAAAACCACTAGACCATTCAGGTATGACCTAGATCAAATCCCTTATGAGTATACAGTGGAAGTGACAAATAGATTTAAGGGACTAGACCTGATAGACAGAATGCCTGATGAACTATGGACAGAGGTTCGTGACATTGTACAGGAGACAGGGATCAAGAAAATCCCCATGGAAAAGAAATGCAAAAAAGCAAAATGGCTGTCTGAGGAGGCCTTACAGATAGCTGGGAAGAGAAGAGAAGCGAAAAGCAAAGGAGAAAAGGAAAGATATTCTCATCTGAATGCAGAGTTCCAAAGAATAGCAAGGAGAGATAAGAAAGCCTTCCTCAGCGATCAGTGCAAACAAATAGAGGAACACAACAGATTGGGAAAGACTAGAGACCTCTTCAAGAAAATTAGAGATACCAAGGGAACATTTCACGCAAAGATAGGCTCGATAAAGGACAGAAATGGTATGGACCTAACAGAAGCAGAAGATATTAAGAAGAGGTGGCAAGAATACACAGAAGAACTGTACAAAAAAGATCTTCACGACACAGATAATCACGATGGTGTGATCACTCACCTAGAGCCAGACATCCTGGAATGTGAAGTCAAGTGGGCCTTAGAAAGCATCACTACGAACAAAGCTAGTGGAGGTGATGGAATTCCAGTTGAGCTATTTCAAATCCTCAAAGGTGATGCTGTGAAAGTGCTGCACTCGATATGCCAGCAAATTTGGAAAACTCAGCAGTGGCCACAGGACTGGAAGAGGTCAGTCTTCGTTCCAATCCCAAAGAAAGGCAATGCCAAAGAATGCTCAAACTACCACACAATTGCACTCATCTCACATGCTAGTAAAGTAATGCTCAAAATTCTCCAAGCCAGGCTTCAGCAATATGTGAACCGTGAACTTCCAGATGTTCAAGCTGGTTTTAGAAAAGGCAGAGGAACCAGAGATCAAATTGCCAATATCCACTGGATCATGGAAAAAGCAAGAGAGTTCCAGAAAAACATCTACTTCTGCTTTATTGACTATGCCAAAGCCTTTGACTGTGTGGATCACAATAAACTGTGGAAAATTCTGAAAGAGATGGGAATACCAGATCATCTGACCTGTCTCTTGAGAAACCTGTATGCAGGTCAGGAAGCAACAGTTAGAACTGGACATGGAACAACAGACTGGTTCCAAAGAGGAAAAGGAGTACGTCAAGGCTGTATATTGTCACCCTGCTTATTTAACTTATATGCAGAGTACATCATGAGAAACGCTGGGCTGGAAGAAACACAAGCTGGAATCAAGATTGCCGGGAGAAATATCAATAACCTCAGATATGTGGATGACACCACCCTTACGGCAGAAAGTGAAGAAGAACTAAAGAGCCTCTTGATGAAGGTGAAGGAGGAGAGTGAAAAAGTTGGCTTAAAGCTCAACGTTCAGAAAACTAAGATCATGGCATCTGGTCCCATCACTCCATGGGAAATAGATGGGGAAACAGTGGAAACAGTGTCAGACTTTACTTTTTTGGGCTCCAGAATCACTGCTGATGGTGACTGCAGCCATGAAATTAAAAGACACTACTTGGAAGGAAGGTTATGGCCAACCTAGATAGCATGTTTAAAAGCAGAGACATTACTTTGCCAACAAAAGTCCGTCTAGTCAAGACTATGGTTTTTCCAGTGGTCATGTATGGATGTGAGAGTTGGACGATGAAGAAAGCTGAGCGCCGAAGAATTGATGCTTTTGAACTGTGGTGTTGGAGAAGACTCTTGAGAGTTTCTTGGACTGCAAGGAGATCCAATCAATCCATCCTAAAAGAGATCAATCCTGGGTGTTCATTGGAAGGTCTGATGTTGAAGCTGAAGCTCCAATACTTTGGCCACCTCATGCGAAGGGTTGACTCATTGGAAAAGACCCTAATGCTGGGTAGGATTGGGGGCGGGAGGAGAAGGGGACGACAGAGGATGAGATGGTTGGATGGCATCACCGACTCGATGAACATGGGTTTGGGTAGACTCCGGGAGTTGGTGATGGACAGAGGGGCCTGGCGTGCTGCAATTCATGGGGTCGCAGAGAGTCAGACACGACTGAGCGACTGAACTGAACTGAACTGAACCTCACAGAAACAAAGAATGACATCACTTCCACCACTCCAGGCTTTGATGCATCTGGGAGACACAATACCTTGATTTGACCCCCTCTCATAACAGCACTTCAAGTATTATGCCAACAGACCCTCAATCATTTTTCATTTTTACCCAAGACCTCATTCAAGGAAGGAGTAAGATGTGGTAGAAGAAAAAAGGGAGTGAGAGGGGAGGAAATCTCCCACATTCAGATTGAACAACACAGTAGGAATTAGTCTGTTGAATATTATATTTACTTGGGTCATGAAACCAAGTCACATATGGTGCAGCTGTAGGAGAGATTTTGTTTTTAATTTTCTGGCTGCACCATGTGGCATGCGGGATACTAGTTCACCCATCCAGGAATCGAACCTGTGCTCCCTGCAGTGGAAGCACTGAATCTTAACCAATGGACCACCAGGGAAGTCTGGAGAGATTTATCTTAAGAGAAATGGGTAATGCCAGTATCAATAAGACTAAGGTGAAGATGTGAAAAAAAGGAAAAGAAGTGTTAACTCTAGAGGCCAAAGAATGGTACCCTCTGACTCCAACATAAAAATGTGTAGAAATGTCATTAGAAGGAGAAACAACTCTCTAACACTTAGGAGCTTGTTAAGAGTTGAGGCTTTGAAGTTTGGGTTGAGGGTCAGTGACTACGTATACATTTAATATGACAGGGTAAGTCACTCTCAGTCCTGTACTTGTGCTTTTCACATGCGTTCATTTAAATTGCATTAAATGGCTTTTGCTTTGTGTGGTCAACAATGGAATTACTTGTAAAATTTCCTATTCTGTGACCAGGTGTGAGGATTGCCCTTCTCTTCCTGCTTTGAGGTTACATGTGGTCCTATGACGTGCTTTTCTATTATGAGCAGAAGTAACATGTGTCACTTTTTGGCAGAAACTTTAAATAAGAGTCAGATTTACTGTATCTTCTTTCCTTGCTTTGGTGATTATAAAAATATGTATCAAGAAGGCACCTCCACCACCCTGTGTCCTTAAGTGGCTACAATGAGCAGGACACGCCTGCTGACTTGAGATGGATATGTAATGTGAATGACAAGTAGGCATTTACTATGTTGGGTCATTAAAAGGCCTCATCATTGTCTCCTCCCCATTTCACACTTGTGAGATATTAGAAACCACGACTTGTGCAAATCACTAAGACTAGTGTGTACTGCATCTGAAATTAAAACAAACTTTATTTCCCCTGACTCACTAAATCTCTCTTCTTCCCACAAAGACCTCAGAGTTGCCAAAGTAGGATGTTCACGCCTCAAAACCATTATCTTTGGTCAGCTAGTCTAAATTTAGATGGTAACTTATGTTTTCACTAGTAAAAATAAAACTGAACCTCACAAAATGATGGAATGAACCCTAAATACAGCTGCTTAAACCTTTACTCTTTCACCAAAGAGTCTTCAACACCATGATCTCCTTATTTTATGCCTTCAGTGAAAATTCTGTCCACATAGAGCCACAAGTGACATCAAAGCAATTATGTATTCTTCAGTGCTTGTCTTTTCAGTTTTTCCATTTTCAAGTTCTTTTCTTGTGTCAAAGTCGATTTTCTGTTTCCCTGCTCCTCCCACATCTCATTTTGCAGAGCTGTTGCAATAAGGTTGCTTTCCAAGCCATGCAAGAGGAAGCAGGACAGTTTCCATCCCTTTAGACATCTGGAGGAATCCTCTTGCACTTTACTCACCTTCAGAAAGGAGTCTTAAAAGTCCAAAAGAATAGCTCAAAAGCTTTGCAGATTGCTAGTGACTGTGACCCTTTCCATCTAATTTATTTCCATCTTCATTGCCTGTATTAGTCTCTATTTTTATAGCAAAGCAATGGACTGTATTTAAGGCTTTTATTTCTTATTTTTATTTTACTTTCTCTCTCAACACTTTTTTTCATTTCCTCTAAACCTTTTTCAGTTCACTTCTCCAACTCGACATTCATCTTGACAAGAGATCGGGAAGTAACTTGTAGGGAAGAGGGACAAGGAGACAAAGGAAAAAGAGAAGTGGGGAAAAGCAATTATTGTAGTGAAGTCTTTAGAGAAGTTTGATAATGTAAGAAGAGTGGAGAATCAGGTTTTGAATGGATTTTACTGTGCAGAATGGGGAGAGACCATGAAGAAAAAAAAAATCGGAGAATCAAAGTGAGAGTTTATAGACAGAAGAATGGAGTGAAATGGAGTTAGGATCTCTTTAGTGGCTTGGTCATCAATTAAGTTCATAAATTGTTACTACTGGACAAACCAGTGGCCTTAGGAAACAGTGCTAAGAGAAAATGCTTAGTCCACTGACACATAACAACTTGTAATTCCTCATGGCGCTTGTTACTTAGTGAAAGTGGAATGCCTGATTCTGCTTATTTCAATAAAAACAGCTTTGACACATATGAACAGTATACTTGATTGGGACAGCAACCAAAACAATGACTCGTTTTCATCTCACATGCAAATCTTAAGACTTAACTGACAAAACCATACTGTTGTATAATTATTTTTGCATTTAGTTACCATACATTTGGAACCATATTCTTCTCTGAAGCACATCTACACAATGTTTTTCAAGCTGGAAAATGCCTGTCTACCCACCTTCTTTTCTGTTCTTCTGGTATTTACCAAGTGGCTAATGTATGCATACCTTTGTGTTCCACTTTTCAAATGGCTCAGAAATAAAGCTAGATGAAGCAGCCCTCTTTTTGGTATCCCTGATGAAATTTTAGTTCTGGAGAAAACAAGTAATATTGTAATCTGATTTATAATGGTAAGAGATCTGTATTGTTTTTATCTGCCAGGTACTTTTTATTTTTCTAATAACAATGCCCTTCCTCTGCCTTGGAAAAAAATGTCCTTCTCTCATGCCACCTGGTTCTGGCGTGACTGTCAGAACACTTTTGTCCTTTTTCTAACCCCTTTCCCTATGGAGGAGGGCACTGACCCAGACATTACCCACTATATCCCTCCTTCAGCAGATACACACTTGAACCATTGTAAGAGAAAGAACAAATGTCATGTTTTGCTGTTTCAGAGTTCGTATTTAATTTGATTTTCTACCATAAGCCTCGTGTGTATGTGTGGGTACCCGTGCGTACTCGGTCGTTCAGTCTCATAAATTTTGTTAAATGTTTTAACATCCAGCCAGCAACTTCCTAAAAAACAGCCAACCATGTGAAAATTCACAGCAGCAGAAAGTTAACATTTACTTCCCTTGTTCTCATAGATGTTACACAGTTTAAAGTTACTGCTTTCGCCAAAAGAAGTAACAGCACCCTAGTCTGCCTGGGGGGATGACTACTCTTATGAATCCATGACCAAAAGTGGCAGAAATATATTACTAATAGGAATGGGAGGAACACAAACAACTAGTGAACTCTAGATTCACGCTTGGTTATATTGAACTATATATAATGTGTATAGGGGTCAAATATGGTTTTTAAAACAACCTTACATAATTCAAAAAAAAAAAACACTTGGGCATTCTACTCCAACATATACTCTTTTAAAAAAATTTTTTTTTTATTTATTTGGTTGTGCTGGGTCTTAGTTGAGGCACTCAGGATCTTTAGTTGAGGCATGAGAACTCTTAGTGGCGGCATGCGGGATCTAGTTCCCTGACCAGGGATGCTCCTCTGTGTTGGAAACATGGAGTTTTAGCCATTGGACCACCAGGGAAGTCTTAACAACCAATTCTTTTTATATACAATTCAATCTTGAATAGGTGGGGTTTTTTTTAATTGAAGTACAGTTGATTTACAGTATTGTGTTCATTTCTAGGATAGAGCATAGTGATTCAGTATTTTTGCAGATTATATTCCATTATAGGTTATTACAAGATAATGGGTCTAATTACCTATGCTAGAACAGTAAATCCTTGTTACCTATCTATTTTATACAAAGGACTTTGTATTCTTTAACCCCATACTCCTGTTTTATTCCTCCCTGCATCTCACATTTGGCAACCAAAAACTTTTCTTTTTTTGTGAGTCTGTTTCTGTTTTGCTTGTGCATTCATTTGTAATGTTTATTTAGATTCAGATGGGCTTTTTTTTTTTTTACATCATTTAGCTATTCACCCAGAAAACTGCCTAACAGTCTTCTGACTAGACATATCACAAAAGGTCATCCCACCCTGGAATTTACAAACCTGACTGTGCACAGAGCCACCTGTGGAATTTTTTTTTAATTCTGACTTCCAGATCCTTCCCCCTTTATTTTTAACAAGTTCCATGTGTGATTCTTCTCTACATCTAGCTTAGCTTGAGAATCACTAGCTTACTCCATCTTTCTCCAAATTGTTCATCTTCAATCTTGAAAAATTAAAATTCCAAAAGTGTGCATGCTTAGAGTAAGAATCATCTTCTTACTCTTCATATAAGTATTTCAGTTTCAGAACACAGAGGCTCTCCTTGAAGACTGTAAGCTGTCAAGATCCTTTTGCGGATGTAAAATACATCACTAGAGTTGTTTACAAGATGCAGGGTCCTGTTTTGTATGATGGTAAAATGATGAATCAGATGCACCAAGTATTTTAACGACTCAAACATAAATTGCTGGGTAGATTTCACTTACAAATAATTGTATTAATTCTTTCAGGGCATTTGGATACCACCTAGTAAAGTTTAGCATCCATGGTCATGGTCAAGAATGTAACATTTTCTCCCCAAACATGCTGAAATTTACATTTAGAGAGTAGTGAGTTATTCAATATCTGGTCTCTAGCAGGAAGAGAGGAAGTGGAGATTCTCTTCCATGGAAGGAGAGGAAAAACATAACAGGAAATGCACAGGCAGGAGGAACAGTTCCTTAGACCTCAGGCACAACTTGCCAATCCTTTGAATCCTCTTTCTTCCTCCCCCAGTTACACTAAAATCGTTCCCCAGTCACACTTCTTTCTCTCCCACTCCCATGCCTTGGAACAGGCTGTTCTGTACTCCTTGATGAAGTCCTGTTTCTTAAGACCCGTTGAACTATTCCTCTTCTGTAGAGGTTTCTTTAGTTCTCTGGGTCTGTTCTCTACCTACTCAATATCTCTATTTAGCTTTCATGACAGTTCAGTTCAGTTGCTCAGTTGTGTCCAACTATTTGTGACCCCATGGACTGCAGCATGCCAGACTTCCCTGTCCACCACCAACTCCCAGAGCTTGCTCAAACTCATGTCCATCAAGTTGGTGATGCCATCCAACCATCTCATCCTCTGTCTTCCCTTCTCCTCCTGCCTTCAATCTTTCCCAGCATCAGGGTCTTTTCCAATGAGTCAGTTCTTTGCATCAGGTGGCCAAAGTATTGGAGTTTCAGTTTCAGTATCGGTCCTTCCAATGAATATTCAGGACTGATTTCCTTTAGGAATGACTGGTTTGATCTCCTTGCAGCCCAAGGGACTCTCAAGAGTCTTCTCCAACAACACAGTTCAAAAGCATCAATTCTTCATCAAAAGCACACTTCAAAAGCATTTTTGAATTTCCAATTCCTAGCACAGTGCCTGACACCCAGAAAGTGCTGAGTAAATGCTTATTGAATAGTAAATGAAATAATTTGCTTGATTAAATTTCCATTCTACTGAACCTAACCTGCCCTAATTGTGTGTTTAAGTGGCAATTAGAGAGGGCTAGGTGTCCCCTTGAGTTCCATGGCACAACAATAAATCCACTTGCCTTTTGAAACAATAGACAGAAGTCCCTGTCTGGCAGCTGCATTCAGCAATGTGTCAACAGAATTCTGAGACTGGGTTGCTGTGGTTTCAACCCATGAAGAGACAGAGGAAAAACCTGGTGTGAAAAACCCAGGTGTGTGTAACCAGGTAAACCAAATGACCAGTTTCAAAACCCAGGAATATCAGCTTTATTCTGGCAGTATTTTTTTATTGTAATATAATACAATACATATAATAATAATGTAATAATTATTATTGTAATTATAATGCAATATAATACAATAGAGGAGAGTGAAAAAGTTGGCTTAAAGCTCAACATTCAGAAAACTAAGATCATGGCATCTGGTCCCATCACTTCATGGCAAATAGATGGGGAAACAGTGGAAGCAGTGTCAGACTTTATTTTTGGGGGCTTTAAA
Source organism: Giraffa tippelskirchi (assembly GCF_054371585.1). NCBI lineage: Eukaryota > Metazoa > Chordata > Mammalia > Artiodactyla > Giraffidae > Giraffa > Giraffa tippelskirchi. The sequence goes on from NC_137276.1 coordinate 38,058,444, forward strand.
ATCACTGCAGATGGTGCTTGCAGCCATGAAATTAAAAGACGCTTACTCCTTGGAAGGAAAGTTATGACCAACATAGATAGCATATTTAAAAGCAGAGACATTACTTTGCCAACAAAGGTCCATCTAGTCAAGACTATGGTTTCTCCAGTAGTCATGTATGGATGTGAGAGTTGGATGGTGAAGAAAGCTGAGCACTGCAGAATTGATGCTTTTGAACTGTGGTATTGGAGAAGATTCTTGAGAGTCCCTTGGACTGCAAGAAGATCCAACCAGTCCATCCTAAAGGAGATCAGTCCTGGGTGTTCATTGGAAGGACTGATGCTGAAGCTGACACTCCAATACTTTGGCCACCTCATGCGAAGAGTTGACTCACTGGAAAAGACCCTAACGCTGGGAAGGGTTGGGGGCAGGAGGAGAAGGGGATGACAGAGGATGAGATGGTTGGATGGCATCACCGACTTGATGGACATGAGTTTGGGTAGACTCCGGTAGTTGGTGATGGACAGGGAAGCCTGGCATGCTGCGATTCATGGGGTCACAAAGAGTCAGACTCAACTGAGCGACTGGACTGAACTGAACTAATTGCTTTACAATGTTGTGCTGGTTTCTGCTGTACAACAAAGTGAATCAGCTATGTGTATACATATACCTCCTCTCTCATAAGCCTCCCTCCCACCCCACCTCAATCCTACCCTTCTAGGTCATCACAGAACACTGAGCTGAGCTCCCTGTTATACAGCAGCTTCCCACTAGTTATCTACTTTACACATGGTCATGTATATACATCAGTACTACTCTCCCATTTTGTCCCACCCTCCCCTCAGTCCACAGTCCACTCTCTAGGTCTGGATCTCTGTTCCTGTCCTGCAGGTAGTTTCATTGGTACCATTTTTCTAGATTCCATATGTACGTGGTAATATATGATATTTGTTTTTCTCTTTCTGACTTACTTTACTCTGTATGATGCTCTCTAGGTCCATCTACATCTTTGCAAATGGCACAGTTTCATTCCATTTAATTGCTGAGTAATATTCCATTGTATATACCTACTATATCTTCTTTACCCATTCCTCTATCAATGGACATTTAGGTTGCTAAAGATACATGTACTCCATTTCATTGCAGCACTATTTACAATGGCAGTAGGTATTGAGAGCTGTCCTAAAACCAAGAGGAGGACAGAGATCAAAGATTAGGGGCATAACCATGGATCCCAGGAAGAGACGTTATAGGTTGCAGAGACTAGCAAATGATGACACGGTTTTACCAGGACTGTAAGACTATAATAGTTAGGACTCTAGAACTACAAGTGATAAAAAAAACTGCAAAAGAATATATAGAAAAAAATACATCCCTTCTCTAGGATCCCAAAGCCCTCTCTGGGCATCCTTATAGTGTATCATATTGTCTTTTTTCACTACCAAACTGTGAGCCCCTCAAGAAAAGCCACTTCAACTTATTCCTTTTCTGTTCCAAACACCCCACTAGGAACCCAGCATATTGTCTGACACTTAATTTATGCCTAACATGTTCTGCCGTTGAACTTTAAGAATGGAGAAGTGTCTAACTCATGCCTTTGTAGTCCTGGAGCCAAAGACAAGATTTTAATCCAATGTGTTTTACTATGTGAATTTCAGGATACTTCTAGGAGTTCCTTGAATCTGCCAGTATGAGACATTTTTGCCCTAAATTATGTGTGATGACTAGAACTTCATAGATGATAGAAATAAATAGATATGAGCAGAAAAGAAAAAAAAAAAACACACAGAAACAGCACAGAAAGACTTTACTTTTTCTTAGTAATGATACACTAAACAGTGTTTTATCTAGTATCTGAGAAAGTAAAAGCTTCTTTAATTCCACTGCTATTTTGAAATGAAATCTGCCGTTGTTCTGACTGTTCATTTCTCCAGACAGGTTTGGGTGTGCTGGCTGATAACATGGTGCAGTGACTCGGATACAGTGTTAGATGTCTGAGTGACAGAATGGTATCGGCTTTTTGCAGAATTTAGCTCCAATTTTATTGAAAAAGAAGTTATCTGAGGAGATAGAGCAGTGACTGCATATGCATATAAATGCTCCAGCAGTCAAACACTTGTAAAGTATCCACATTTTCCAAACTGACTTACACAATAGAGAGAAAAACTCCTACTTTTCTTCCAGTCTTATATATCATTAAAGGGGCACTATAAAATATATTTTATATAAGTGTATATAAATATCATTGCTATAAAATATCATTGCTTTCCTTTCTTGCTTTTTATCACTATGAGTCCAGACGTAAGATTATATTAACAGTAAATGGACATCCTGGCCTATGCTTTCTTCACAAGGAGAATGTCAAGTTCTTACAGTTATCCCCTAATTTATTCTATAAGAATTCAATGCATCAATTGCCTATTTTATGGAAGACATAGGATCTGAATTTGGAAAGATGCGTAATTCATAGTCCTAGCCTTCAAAGTGCTCAAAGTCTAATAAAAAAACAAAGAGTTATCATATAATACCCTAAGTGCTATGATAAAGACTTTACAGGGTAATGTATTACCATGGAGGGGAAAAAACCTCTAACTGCCCATCTGGGAGGATGGGAATTTGGAAGGGCTGGACATGTTTACAAGGAAATATCATGGGAAATTTACGGCAATTGCACAGAAATTTTGGAGATACTATTGTAATACTTTGAGGTCTGCTAGACTAAGTAGGTTTCTTCCAAATAGTAAACCAGTAAGAGTTTGCTGTTGAATGCAAAAGTCTTAATTCTGAGTGAAATGAAGATCTGGAATTTGCTCATTTAGCATGAGCTACACCCACAGCCTGAATATAGTAAGTCAAATAAATGAATGATTCATTCAATTCACACAAAAGCAAGGTCCCTTAACCCAGTTTCCATGGAAATAATTGTTTCTCCAGACCTTAATCTTAGTTCTAGGTTTGCTCCCCTCTAAGGACCTAGTCAAAAAACCAATGCAGGTTTACTAACAAAGGTATACACATTGATGGAGGTAGAGTTAATAAGCATTAGGACACCATGGTAGTAGGAAACCTGGATGTAAAATTTGGGATATCAATCCAAGCAATGTTTGAGAATAATGCTCTTTAGAAAATTATAAATGATACACCTGAAGGATGAATGATACAGTTTGTTTTCCATTATAGCCCCCAAATAGTCTTTTATTTTTATTTTTATTTTTTTTAATAAATGTATTTATTTTAGTTGGGGGCTAATTACTTTACAATATTGTAGTGGTTTTTGCCATACATTGACATGAATCAGCCATGGGTTTACACGTGTTCCCCATCCTGAACCCCCCTCCCACCTCCCTCCCCATCCCATCCCTCTGGGTCATCCCATTGCCCCAGCCCTGAGCATTTGTCTCATGCATTGAACCTGGAATGGTGTTCTCTTTCACATATGATAACATACATGTTTCAATGCTATTCTCCCAGAACGTCTCACCCTCACTTTCTCCCTCAGAGTCCATAAGACTGTTCCATGCATCTGTGTCTCTTATTCTGTCTCACATATAGGATTATCGTTACCATCTTTCAAATTCCATATATATGCATTAGTATACTGTATTGGTGTTGTACTCTTTTTTTTAGACTGAAGTCTAGTTGAATTTCAAGACTCATTTCAGGTGTACAGTAGTGATTCAGTATTTTTGCAGATATTTCATTATAGATTATTATAAGATAATGGGTATTATTCTGTTTTATACAGTAAATCCTTGTTGCTTATTTATTTTCTATATAGCAGTTTGTGTCTGTTAATTCAATACTTCTAATTTGTCCCTCCTCCCTTCCCTCTCCCCTTTGGTAACCACAAGTTTGGTTTCTTTATCTGTGAATCTGTTTCTGTTTTGTATATAGATTCACTTGTATTATTTTTTAGATTCCATATATAAGTGACATCATATAGTATTTGTCTTTGACTTATTTCACTAAGCATAGTATTCTCTAAGCCAAGCCACACTGCTGCAAATGGCAATGTTACATTATTTTTATGGCTAAGTAATATTCAATTATATGCATGCACCACATCTTCCTAATCCAATCAACTGTTGATGGGCACTTAGGTTGCTTCTATGTCTTGGCTATCGTAAATAGTGCTGCTATGAACACCGGGGTGCACATATCTTTTTCGATTAGTATTTCCTCTTTTCCCCAAATATACAGCCAGGAGTGGAATTTCTAGATCATATGGTATTTCTGTTTGGCTCCTTAAGGAACCTCCATACTGTTTCCCATACGGCTTCACCAATTTACATTCCCACCAACAGTGTACAAGTGTATCCCTTTCTCCACATCCTTTCCAACATTTGTTTTTTGAAGGCTTTTTGATGATAGCCATTCTGACTGCTATGAGGTAATACCTCATTGTGTTCTGATTGGCATTTCTTTAATAATTTAACAATGTTGAGCAATTTTTTCATGTGCCTATCGACCATCTGTATGTCTTCTTTCAAGGAATGTCTATTTAGGTCTTCTGCCCATTTTTTGATTTGGTTGTTTGGTTTTCTGATATTGCATTGTATGAGCTGTTAATGTATTTGGGAAAATAACCCCTTGTCAGTTGCATCATTTGCAAATATTTTCTCCCATTTCGTAGGCTATCTTTTCATCTTGTTGATCATTTCCTTTGCTGTACAAAAGCTTTTAAGTTTGGTTAGGTCCCATTTGTTTATTTTTGCTTTTAATTCTTTTGCTTGGGAGATGAATCCGAGAAAATATTGCTGTGACTTATGTTGACCGTTTCACATGTGTTCTCTTCTCTGAGCCCGATCATGACTATTATACTCCAGGCATAATGGAGATAGGGAGAGAGTACGCTATCTCATCCATAGAACTTAAAGACATTTTGTAGTTACTAGGGATACCTGTATAGGAATGAAGATGGAGGGACTTTCTCCTTACAGGAGTACCCTTCCTTTTTCTTCCTGGCTGTAATTTGGTTCTCTGTTTCACTACATATTTCAAAGAATTCTGAAGATCACTACCCAGTATCCTTTCTAAAGTGATTCAAATCCATGACAAATCTACTTTCTGAAGAAGTGACTGCAAGCCCTGGATGTTCCCCATTGCATAAACAATTATCACAAGAACTATTACAACACATTTTAAGAATAAAATATACTAATTTAAAACATTAACATGTATAATATATTTTGAGGAAGTATATATTTAAGCTATATAAAAAAGATAAATAAGAAAGTGTTAAGATGTTACAACTGCAAAATCTTTAGATTCTAAAGAGATTCCATATTCTAAATAGCGTTTTGCCCAGGATGGTTACTGTGATTAATTTGAGGTGAACTGGGAGACTCTGAGCCATCTCAAAGTTGAGAAGTATGGGCCAGTATTGCAATATTATCAAACATGCAACACATATTCATTGTAGAAAAAGAAGAGAACACCAGGAAATACAAAGATTAAAAAAAAAAACAAAACTGTAACCCCATGACTTATTAGATAACCATATTAGTAAGCTTTTAAAGTATATTTTCTAGATTTTTTCATATGCTTTAGTTGTTAAAAAAAAAAAAAAAGGAATTATATCCACATACTTTTAAACATTATTTATCTATTTACTTGGCTATGCCGGATCTTAATTGTGATGCACAGGATCTTTGTTAGGTCCATGTATACTTTTTTAACCTGTTTCCATTCACTTCATTTCAAGCTGAATGGTATAGCACTGTAGGAATTTATACCATGATTTATTTAACCAGTATTGTAACTATCCTTTCGTTGACTGGTTCAGTTGCTTCCAATTTCTCTCATAATTTTACAGTGAACATCTTTGCAAGTGAATCTTTGCATGCATCCTGAATTCCACTAGGATACATTTTTAGAAATGGAATTGAGGAGCCAAGGAATGGGCACATTTTTAAATTTTCTCAAAGTAGTCTCAAATTTTCCTGCAGAACATTTGTGTCAGCAGAGTTTGAGCTTGCTCATATCCATAGTCTGGTTATTTGTATTCATGATCACTATTTTCTCACCCTAACTTGTGTCACTCATATCACCACAATATTCCAATGACCACTGTAGAGATCTTGGACACTCAGCAGTTGAAAATAAAGTTCATTTCCTTAGAAACCTTTTTTTTTTCTTTTTTTCCTGAGTAGTTACACATGGCCGTCACATGATCTTTTTCAGATTTCCCCAATCAACTAATGACATTTTAACTCAACTGAGAGTATTTCACTTATGGATGATCATCACACTAGGCTATAATTTATGCTAAATCATGTGTGAGATTTCTCAATGAGAAAAATGTATATTGAGAACAGATCTTGAATGATTTAGCATTCGAACACCAGCGCTCATGCACTGAACTGAGATTTTGGTTCAGGAGAGAGATGCTTCAAAATACCTTTTTTTCTTTGAAGCCAGTACTTGAAAATGTTTAGACAGTTATTTCATTTTAATCAATCAATTGGTTAAGTTCCCTAGCCCCAGAGGGAAATGTTGCGAGGAAAAGTCGATTTCAATCTGTGGGGAAAATGATGACAGTGGCACTTTTAACAACCAGTTACAGGAGTTGTCTTCTGAAACAGCTGGGCTGCAGTCACCAACTAGATTCCTTCTGCTTCTTTTTCTCCTTTCCTTTTGAATTTTTTTTAACAACAAAAAAGAAGAAATTACAAAAGGCAATTCTATCTAAGAAAAGGAAAGGATTAAAAAAGGAAAGGCTTCATTTCGAAGCATCCACAGGACACCATGGAAAGCTCCCAAGCACTAGAAAAGAAAATCTCATTCCACAGACATAAATCAGAAGAAATCCTTCTGGATACAGCTTAAGACAGGGGGTGAGGATGATAACACCACAGTACATGTTTAAAGCATTGGGCTTTACAGGCTGCATGTCCTCAAGAAAAAGATAACTTTAAGGAATTAGGGTGAATTCAGCATGTGGAGATTGTGTCACTTTCTCATACTGTTTTTTGGTCTTTCAATGATGGTAGGATCTAGTGTGTGGCCCCAGAATGCACAGGTTCTATTGTTTGATGAGACATTTGTTCCTCACATGCATTCCAACCCACCAGCTAGGGATGCAGCTACCATGACCCAGGACTGAGCTGGGTGGAGGAGACTGCACAGCCACTGGTAACACAGCCAACTTAACTCAGACTCTGTCCGTCCTCTGATTTTCCAGTGACAGTTTTCAAATCATTCTACAAGCAGCTTGTGTGTGTGGTGTGTGCATGCAGTATGCTTAGTCGTGTCCGATTCCTTTGTGACCCCATGGACTGTAGCTCACCAGGCTCCTCTCTCCATGGGATTTCCCAGGCAAGAACACTGAAGTGGGTCGCCATGCCCTCCTCCAAGAGATCTTCCCAACCCAGGGATCAAACCCAGGTATCCCAACTTGCAGGTGGATTCTTTACCGTCTGAGCCACCAGGAAGCCCACAAGCAGCTTGCCCAACCACAAATTTCAAGCATTTTCTCTTTCCCAGAAGTGTTCTTTGTTTTCAAACTTTCACAGACCCCAATTTATACTTAAAGTCATATATTTAATTATATTCCACCAAATTTAATTTTAATTTATAAATATTCTAGAAAAAAGCCTCTAGGATCAAATAGGGAACACAATTCAGGATCTTTACAGAAACACTTTTTAAATTTAGCATAAAAATCTACACCACATAAAATAAGCCCTATTCATTTCTAAATTGTTCATAAGAGAAAAATCATACACATAAATCACAATTGCAAGTATATTTTTTCCTTCAGTGAATCAACCATTTTTAACCTGCAAAACTGCCTTTACTTCCTTGGTAGCAAAGTCATGTGAAAAAGAATAAACTTCTTTTGATAGTTTGCTAATTTTGCTGACTCTAAAGATATCAAATATTTCAAAGAGAAAATGGTTTGTCACAGAGATAATAGAAGTAGTCACCATTCTTTATATATGTGTATTATATTAAAATGTACAACTTAAATCTGCTTATTAGTTACTTAAGCTGGTGACAGTTCTTTGAAGCATTATTTTTCACATTTTACATGAGTAAACAAGCTCAGAGATGTTAAATTACATGTGACAGAGTCATATGTGAATAAAGGCATGGCTCTGAAATATGTTACGGCTAACGTGTCACAAGGGCTATATTACCATACTTTCTGTCATATCTCATTTTACCGTGGTCACCTCAGCCATTCTCTAAAAAAAGGTGATGCAGTTTAGAAAATATCCCAGTCCTTCATTGTCACCTATTTTTCTAGTAATAAATTCATTTCTGCAACAAATAATAAATGATTACTATATTTGGCACTGTAGCACCAAGATGACTAATTTTATGGTCATGACCTCCAAGATCTCAGTTTAGCGAGCAAAATATACAGATATTTTTCAAATTAGTTAAAAGAGCCTAAAATTAGTTAAAAGGATAAGTGTATGTGACAGTAGAAGATACAGTGTGACAACCCTCTCCAGTATTCTTGCCTAGAGAATCCCATGGACAGAGGAGCCTGGCAGACTACAGTCCACAGCATCACGAGGAGTCGGACACAACTGAAGTGACTTAGCAGACAAGCGAACAGTGCTCAAACCTGCATTGTGGTGGGCTTTGCAATGTGACTGCGTGCTTAATGTAGGTTGACCAAACAGGAGGTACCAATCCATGCTCCCTCCTTACAGGTATTTTTTATTTCCATCATCAGACAAATTTGCCTCCTCTGCCACCTATTGGCAGGAAGAAACATCGTCTGGATGAGTTCAACCTAAACGCACAAACCCAGATGAAGATGATTAACCAAGAAACTGGTGTTACTACACATTATCTCCTCCACTGGATGTATTATAGATCAGGAGAAGAAAATATTTATAGCAAAACTGAGTTTTAGTTTGGCGAATTAACCCAGCAATGATTTCTCTGTGCATTACATTTACAGTCCTATACTGAGCATCCATACCCTGGTTTTCTTTCTAGTAAGTGCTTAAGCCTCTAAGCGCCTCAGTCTCCTTATATATCAAAAGATGACAAGGATGTTGTCACTGACCAATTCACAATGAAGTTCAGAGACAAATGTGATAGTTATGTGGCCATTGAATTACTTATCCCCAAGGATTTCCCCCTCTTTACCTCTTCCCACTGGAAAAAAAAAAAAATTCTTTGAAATAGCTGTTAAATTCATTTGCCTCATTTTCCAGAGGAAACAACAGAGTACCAGAGAGGTGATGCTTCAAGATGTGTTTGTGAACTTAAAGAAACTAACAACAGACTTGGCCCTATGGTTAGAATTGAGAAGTAGCTTGCTGCTGTTGCTGCTAAGTCACTTCAGTCGTGTCCGACTCTGTGCGACCCCATAGATGGCAGCCCACCAGGCTCCACCGTCCCTGGGATTCTCCAGGCAAGAACACTGGAGTGGGTTGCCATTTCCTTCTCCAATGCATGAAAGTGAAAAGTGAAAGTGAAGTCGCTCAGTCGTGTCTGACTCTTAGCGACCCCATGGACTGCAGCCTACCAGGCTCCTCCGTCCATGGGATTTTCCAGGCAAGTGTACTGGAGTGGGTTGCCATTGCCTTCTCCGGAGAAGTAGCTTAGAGACCCACAATAGAACAGCTACAGCCCCTCACCATTTTGTATCTTTATTTGTAGCTCATATCACATCCTGAGTAATGGAGTCAGTGTGTGCATGTGCCTAGATCTTATATAATATAAATGTCTTCTATTCTGTACACTGCAGAATCAGTACTTTATAAATATTAAATGGATGAACTGGTGAATGCAATAAGCTTAGATTATTTAGCTTAATACATTTACTATGTAGTGGGGTCACATGAGGCCCCCAAAGTCTTGGTAATTTGTTCAGTCAACAGAGTAAATCAGAACTGGGGGCAGAAGTCACTGCGGTTCTGATTCTAGGATGTTACATTTTCCTCTGTTGTTCCTCTCTTCCAGAGGCAATTCCAGACTGCCAAAGTCTTGAAATAGGTTGATCTCCTCTGATCCTCTAAAGTTCTAGGAACTGTGGTTCTTTCTTTCCCCAGAAATGTGTGAATCATTGATGACTGGGTTGGAATGGGGACAAAGGTGCTGCAGGTATAGAAAGTGTTGGTGTTCAAGTGAGTATAATAGCATATGGGAAGAAACCAAGCGTGGCTTGCAAACTTACAGCTGGCTGAAGGCAGTGGGGCTGGTTTGTAGTGGACCAAGCAGAGCAAATATGATGACCTATGTCACACATGAATATCTTTGTTCTGGACAAATCCAGCTGTGGGACAGTAACACATTTGGATATCATTGCTTGTAAGAGCAGGGATTCATTGAACGGCACTGGTGGTTTGCTGCAACATACGTCTACCATAAGAAAGACAATTCCAGGAGCATCTTTTCTCAGGGATAGCCTTACCATCTGTGTAAAGAAACTACTATAATGCTGGTGTCAGCTTAGGGCCCTTTGGCTAGCTTTATTTCTGAAAGCTACATAAAAGGAAAACCAAATTTGATACGTTTTTATTGGTGGCTAGGTAAATCGACTATTAATAATAATGTAAGGGTCAGATTGGTTATTGCTTTGTCCATGCCATCGCAAAGAGTCAGACACAGCTGAGCAACTAACATGGGACTTCCCTGGTGGCTCAGACAGTAAAGAATCTGCCTTCAATACAGGAGACCCAGGTTTGATCCCTGGATCAGGAAGATCCCCTGGAGAAGGAAATGGCTACCCACTCCAGTAATCTTGCCTGAAGAATCCCATGGACAGAGGAGCCTGGCGGGCTACAGTCCATGAAATCGCAAAGAATCAGACACGACTGAGCAGCTAACACACACTATATACCTCTTGAGCACAGATTATAATATTACTTCTAGGGATAAATAGCATTGTGCTAAATACTTATGTTTCTTTAATCATCACAACAATTCTATGTGGTTGACATTGCAGATGAGGAACCCTGAGGTTCAGATACATCAAAGGATTTGCCTGGGGAAGTATGGGTAGGAAGGGCTTCCTATGTAGCACTAGTAGTAAAGAACCCACCTGCCAATGCAGGAGATGTAAGAGAAGTGGGTTCAATCTCTGGGTCAGGTAGATCCCCTGGAGGAGGGCACGGCAATCCACTCCAGTATTCTTGCCTGGAGAATCCCATGAACAGAAGAGCCTGGAGGGCTACAGCCTATAGGATCGCAAACCGTTGGACACCACTGAGCAACTTAGCATGCACACATGCATACAACAGAGCATGCATACAACAGAGACAAGCATAGATTCCATCTGCTGAGTCCTTGCCCTTAACCACTATGATCTCAAATCCATATCCTGCCAAGTCCAACCTTAAGTTTCTGTTATCTGTGCACTTGACTTCCACTAGAGAGCAAGATCTTAAAAATCAAGTCTTACTGTGTGCCTTCAAAACGCATTTGTCACAATGCTTTGCAGAAATGTGTCCTAAAATGGCAGAATAGTCAGACACTGAGATTTTGCAAGTGATGGATAGATAAATGGATGACAGACAGATATAAGAAAGGTTCAATTATTTGGGGAAGGGGGAATGGGAGAAGGAAGAGAATTGGTGGACTAGCAAAGGGAATGAGAAAAGACATTTCAGGTTTAATACTTGAGTTCTTTTTTTTTTAAATTAGTTTATTTTCTATTTTTTAACTTTACAATATTGTATTTGTTTTGCCATACATTGACATGAATCTACCATGGGTGTACATGTTTTCCCCTTCCAGAACCCCCCTTCCACCTCCCTCTCCATCCCATCCCTCCGGGTCATCCCGGTGCACCAGCCCCAAGCACCCTGTGCTTGAGTTCTAACTTATCTCAGCCAACTCTAGTAATAAGATACGTCCTTGCAGAGAAATGGCTAACATCTCTTCTGATTTACACATAAAAGGATTTATTGCAGTTCTCGCCTCTGTAAAGCAATGTAAGATCAACAGGATTAGTGGCATTATATTGTGCTCTCTGCAGAGTTTAATGCCATTTCAAGCTGTTAAAAATTTATAGAAACAAATAAGAGAGTCCAATATCAGCTGAAGCTCTAATCCCCTCGAAATAAAGGATTGTTCCTAGGTTACAGTTTCCTTTGCAAATATAAACTCAAGTGACTGCAGTTTGCAGATAACATTACTTTCTTCTGGAGTCATGACTGGAGAAAGTCTGGCTGGGCATTTATGGAAGAGTGACTGATGGCAGCATAGTGTATCCATCAGTCTCATTTCTTTATTATGTCCATAGCATAGTGGGCAAGGAGTAAGGGTGACAGTAAAATGATTCTTCCTCTTCAAGGGTTAAAGGAAATTGGACACAGAAAAAAAAAAACAAAACTAACCTACGAACATTAAAGTACAAAATCATCCTACCAGAGTGGACAGGTAAAGTCCTTTGAAGGAGGTACAATGACTTGTAGGTCATTCATATTTATTCATTCACCCATTCATTTGTGCGTTTGTAAGTTTAGAAGATAAAATGTGTCTTTCAGAGAGGAGATTCATAAACAACGGCAGACTAGAAAACCACGTGTTTCTAAAATACCCAGATCTGTGGAAAGAGATGTATCAGGTCACTCCAACACACAATTCATTTGATTCTCTCCACTTATGATACTTCGTAGATGTGAGACTTAAAGAGTCAAAGATGTATTTTATTTTATACTGCTAAAAAAAAAAACAAGCTACAATTACACTATGCTACCACACTTTTTGAGTTTTTTTTTTTTAATTGAAGTATAGTTGATTAAAAAATATTGTGTTAGTTTCTGGTATACAGCAAAGTGATTTGGTTATATATTTTTTCAGATTATTTTCTGTTAAAAGGTTATTATAAGATTGAATGTAGTTCCCTGTACTATACAGTAAATTCTTGTTGCTTATCTATTTCACGTATGATAGTCTATACCTGTTAATCCCCAAATCCTAATTTATCTGTCGCCCACACCCTTTCCCCTTTGGTAACCAAAACTCTGTTTTCTATGTCAGTGAGTCTCTTTCTGTTTTGGATATAGATTCATTTGTATTATTTTTTATTCTTATTTATTTAAGATGTCTTTATTTGGCCATGCAGCATGTGGGATCTTTCTTCCCTAGCCAAGGACCTAACCTGCACCCCCTGCAGTGGAAACGCTTAGTCTAAACCACTGAACCACCAGCAAAGTCCTTGTGTTATTCTTTAGATTCCAGATATCATGCAACGTTTGTCTTTCTCTGACATTTCACTAGGCATAATATTCTCTAAGTCCATCCATGTTGCCGTCAATGGAAGTATTACATTCTTTTGTATAGCTGAATAGTATTCAATTATATATCACATCTTCTTAAACCAGTTGTCTGTTGATGGGCCGTTGGGATGTTTCCATGTCTTAGCAATTATGAATTCTGCTGCTATGAATACTGGGTAAATGTATCTTTTCAAATTAGAGTTTTCATCTTTTCTAGATATATACCCAGAAGTGGGATTGCTAGATTATTTGGTAGCTTTTTAATTTTTAAGGAAACTCCATTCTGTTTACCATAGTGGTTGCACCACTTTACATTCCCATCACCAGTATGAGAGTGTTCCCTTTTCTTCACACTCTCTCCAGCATTTATTATTTGTAGACATTTTGATGATAACCATTCTGACTGGTAGGAAGTGATACTTCATTGTGGTTTTGATTTGCATTTCTCTAATAATTATGGATGTTGAGTATCTTTTAATGTGCCTGTTAGTCATCTGTATGTTTTCTTTCAAGAGATGTCTGTTTAGGTCTTCTGTACATTTTTTCCTTTTTTTTTTTTAAATTGAGGTATGGCTGATTTACAATACTGTGCCAATCTCTGCTGTACAGCTAAATGACTCAGTCATACAGATATATATTCTTTTTTATATTCTTTTCCATTATGGTTTATCCCAGAAAACTGGATACAGTTCCTTGTGCTATATAGTACGATTTTGCTGTTAATCCATTCTAAATGGAATAGTTTGATAGTTTGACTATATCAACCCCAAATTCCAAGCCCATCCCTATCTGCATTTTTTTTGGATTCGGTTGGGTTTTTTCTTTCTTTTCTTTTATATTGAATTGTATGAACAGTTAGTATATTTTGTAAACTAACACCTTGTTGATCTCACCCTTTGCAAACATTTTCTCCAGTTTCATAGGCTGTCTTTTCATTTTGTTGATGGGTTCCTTTGCTGCAAAAAGTTTCTATTTAGAGAAGACCTTGCAATATTTATTTTAGGTTAGGTTTAGTATTTAGTATTCATCTTTTAGTTTTTGCTTGTCTGAGAAATTCTTTATCTCTCCTATTTTAAATGATAATATTGCTGGAAGAATATCCTAGGTTTCAGGTTTTTCCTTTCCAGGACTTTGAACATTTCATGCAACCCTTTCTGCCCTACAAAGTTTTTACAAAGAACTAAGTTGATAGACTTATGGGAATTCCCTTGTAATTGACTTTGTTTCTCTCTTATTGCCCTTAGAATCTTTAACTTTTGCAATTTAAATACAGTTAGTCCCCCACACATGAGTTATGTTCTGAAACCGTGTTCGTAAGTCTTATTTGCTATGTCCAGCAAAGTTAGCCTAGTTACCTAGCTAACACGATTGGCTCTATAGTACTATACTATGATAGGTTTATAATACTTTTCACACAAATAATACATAAAAAACAAACACAAAAATAAAGACATTTTTATTCTTACAGTACAGTACCTTGAAACAGTATAGTAATACAGTCCAACAGTTGGCAAATAGGCACCGGCATCGAGTGAACAGGCAAAGAAGGGTTACTGACTGGAGGAGGGAGAGGAAGTGGGAGATGGTAGAGCCTGAAGGATGGTTAGCAATAGGAGATGGAGCATAAGCTTAATTTCACTCACACCCCATGTTGATGGAACACATGTTGACATCTTTGAAAGTTCACAACTTGAATGTTCAAATGTAGAGATGGTCTAATATGTCTTGATGTGGGTCTGTTTGGATTCATCTTGTTTGGGACCCTCTGTGGTGGCTGTACCAGGATACTGTTTTCTTCTTGGGATGTGGGAAAGTTTCAGACATAATTTCTTCAAATCCATTTTTAATTCCCTTCTTTCTTCCTTCTGAAACCCCTATTATGTATGCATAGGTTGGCACATTTTATATTATCTCATAGATCTTGTATGTTGCTTTTTTTTTTATTTGTCTTTGTTGTTCTGATTGGGTGATTTCCATTATTCTAACTTCCAGATCAGTTAATTTGCTCTTCTGCATTACTTAGTCGGCTGTTCATTGCTTCTAGTTTGGTTTTTATCTCAGCAATTGAGTTGTCTAATTTTGATTGGCTCCTTTTTATAGTTTCTGGTTCCTTGTTACAGTGATCTGAATTTCTATCAATAAAGTACTATAGGAATTAAGAAAGATTATTACCTCCTTTCTGAACTCAGGGTCTAGTAGACTGGCAAGGTCATTTTCCTTGTTTGCTCTTTGGGGGAATTTCTCTTGTTCTTTTAATTGGAAGTAGTTTCTCTGCTTTTTCATCTTAACTTTGTCTTTATAAATTTAGAAAGAACAGTTACCTACTGTGGTCTTGAAGGGTTGTTATTATGTAAGATTGTCCCTGTGTAGACTATGTGAGTCCAATATTTTTGGTGTGGATGCCTGCTACACCTTTCCTCAGAGTGTGCTGGCTTTTTCCCCCCGAAAGGGAATGTGACTGATGATGTGGTGTCCAGAGCCTGCACTGGATGTTGGGAAGGGCCTATTCTTTTCTCCATGGATGTCACAGCCCTGTCAGTGGTGGGGTCTGCTCTCCAATTGTTGGAGTAGAAACCCTGAGGGTTGCGTTCAATAAAGGATCCCTTGTGCTTAAGTGTATGTTTTGTCTCCAGGAAGGATAAGCTGAAGCAAATGATGCTCATGTGGTCACAGTGAAATGACCACCTGTGCATGCCTCTGAGGTTCTGCCCAGAAGCAGCCCAAGGTCATGTCCCTTTCTCTACGTGTTCATTCCAGACCTGCTTCTAGGCTAGCACTAGAGCCCAGGGCACTGTGCCTGCAGGAATCAAGGTGGCTTCGCTGTTACCTGGGGCCTGAGCTGCCTTTGTGTTAGGGCTTTCCTGAGTCCTGTCTGCCCCAGATCTGGTTCTAAGCAGCTGTGTGAGGGAGAAGGAACCAGAGCACTTGAACTGGGTGAGGAACCCCTGCATACTCCTCCCCAGGGGCTTTCCACTGGAATGGTGCAAATCTTTGATGCTGTCTACCAGCCAGTGTACATGGCAACAAAACCTACAACTGCTTGACCCGCCCTTAGATCTGCCCTCCTGCTCCAAGGCTGTGAGTACTGATAATGGGCTCACAGGTCAGCCCTGCCCCAGCTGTGTGCGTGTGCACATGGTCCACCACTTCAAGAGTTGTGCCCCACTAGAGTTGTTGTGTGTGTATGCTCAGTCGTGTCCCACTCTTTGCAACCCCATGGATTGTAGCCTGCCAGGCTCCTCTGTCCATGGGACTTCCCAGGCAAGAATATTGGAGTGGGTTGCTATTTCCTTCTCCAGTGGATCTTCTTGATCCAGAAATCAAACCTGCATCTCTGGCATCTCCTGCTTTAGCAGGCAGATTCTTTAGCACTGTGCCACCTGGGAAGCCCCCTGTAGGTACTTTGACAAGGGGCTCAGAGGGTCAGCCTGGCCATACCTCAGGCCCTCTGGTCTGTCTCTGCATGGCTAGACCAAGTCCCTTCCTAGGGTCTGTCTGCACCAAGCTGCTATGCGTATTAGCACCCCCACCTGACTCTCGTTTCAGGCTAGGTAGTGCAGCTAGGTGGCAGCCATCGGCACTGGTCTCTCTCTGTCCCGAGTGCTAGCAAGCTAGCAGAGGAGCACACAAGAGTCCAGGCTCCGGCAGCACCTCTAATCTGTTTCAGTCTACAGCGGGGCTTCACAGGCTGAGGGCCTGCCAGTAGGGAAACTTGTACATTCACAGATCCCTCCCAGTGATGCCAAGCCCTTTGTAAAGGCTTGTTTTGATCCTACCTGGTTCTATGAGGATCTTTCTTGCAAGATTGGTTGTGGAAGAGATCTTCTGCCAGTTTCCAGCTGATTATCTGTGAAAATTGTTCCACTTGTGGATTTATTCTTGATGTGTTTGTGGGGCAGGGGAGGTCCACATCCTCCTTCTCTACCATCTTGATCCCATCCACTATTGAATTTCTATTGTTTACCTGTACACTTGACTTCTCCTCCTAAACTGCAAACTCCTAGAAACCAAAGATCAAGTCATCTTGTAACTGAGATGCATCTTTATTTTATCCTAAAGCAGAGTGCTGATTAAGGCTTTATGTTGTACAGCGTCCTATTGTCCACCACCCTCAAATCTACTCCCCACCTTCTCCATTTGGCCTTCTGACCCAGGTGACTGATCTGCAGGGGCCACCTCAGTAGTCCTCAAGGCACAGTCCTCAAATCCCTAGGTTTCTGCAAGACTTTTTCAGGAGGTACACAAGTCAAAACTATAAGAATACTAAGACAGTACTTGCCTTTTTCACTGTGCTGCCATTTGAACCAATGGTGCAAAAGCAAAGGTGGATAAAACTGCTGTTGCCTTAGCAGGAATCAAGGCAGGGCACCCACTTGCTGGTAGTCATTGTGTTCTTCCAGCTTCCCTGGTGGCTCAGACGGTAATGAATCTGCCTGCGATACTGGAGACCTGGGTTTGATCCCTGGGTGGGGAAGTTCCACTGGAGGAGGGCATCGCAACCCACTCCAGTATTCTTGCCTGGAGAATCCCAGGGACAGAGGAGCCTGGCAGACTACACTCCATAGGGTTGCAAAGAGTTGGACACAACTGAGCGACTTTCACATTCACATTGTGTTCTCCACTCAGCACTCTCAAAGAAATGCCAGCTTAAAAATGCCCATGACAAAACAGTATTAATTTCAATCACTCACATCCTTTGGTCTGTATCTTTTTAATATTCCATGAAAAGAGGAGTATGAAAGAGGAGTATGCAGAAAGCATTCTTCTACTGTACACCCATGCATGACGGTTGTTGCCAAGAAATGTGTTGACAGGATTGTTTAAACGGCAGGCTGAATATCTGCTTTGCTCATGGAGCACCATTTGGAAATAAGACTAACAGATAAACTATAGGTATTCACAATTGGCTTTTGGCAGGTATCTTCTCCAAAATAACACAAGTGAATCTGTCATTTTGAGATAAACCATTGTATTTGTTGCCAATGATAAAATTTGAGCTTTTAAGCAAATATTAGAAATTTTGAAACTTATATTTGCTCCAATGAGACTGACAGTTTCCCAAAGCTTAAAATTATTTCTGATGAGATTGGTGGTGCTGTTAACAAAATTGATTTTTTTATATTGTATATTCAAGTGTGTCAATATGTAGTAGATTTGCATAATTCACTAAACCAGTATTTTCCAAATGACCAAGGCATAAAACTACACAATCATGCATGGGTAAAATGTATGTTCAAAGTGCAATATAGACCAATAGATTTTAATGTCACCAAATATACAAAGTTCATTGGTATAATTTCAGATTCCATATTGCACTAACCTTTAAGAAACTACTTGTTGAGCTTTGGTGCATTATTAAAGGAGAATATACATGATTTTTGGAAGAGATACTAAAAAGCCTCCTTTTCTAACTGCATGTGGGTATGAGGCTAGATTTTTTTCATGCACTTCAACCAAAATAGTATGTCACCACATTTTGAATATAGAAATCAATATGAAAATCCAGTTGTCCTCCATGAAGCCAAACATTAGTAATTCTCCAAAATGTAAAACAATGCCACCTACTTACTAGCTTTTGAAACACATAATAGTTTTTCATTGAAATGTTTCTTATATTAACATGCAATGGACTTATTACCTTTTAATTAAAAATTTTTTTTGGTTTCTTAGCTTTTATATATAATGTGGTACGTATCAATAGATATAAGCTACACAAACAGAAGTTCTTTGGGGTCCTTGGTAATTTTTAAGAGTATAATGGAGTTCTGAGACCAAAAAACTTGAAAACTGGTAGTTTACATAAATGGATCATCTTACCTCTGCCTTGTGTTTGATCAACAGATCAAATCCCTCCAAGAAATCAGAGAATGGGGGGACAAGGGGTGGCAGTGGATGTTGATTCCCCTGTCTCCCTGCAGGGTCACTTGGGCTGGTTGTATCCCTCCTCCTTTTACAGTCACCCTCGGACCCTGTCTTACAACTCTCTCACCCTGACTTCTAGGAGCACACTCCCAACCCTTTACCTTGAGGTGGCAAAGGCTTTACTGTTACTATTCCCAGGTCATAGCCCTATATCTCACTATCCCTATGTTTCCCTATTCTGTGTGTAAATTAGCTTCTTCTTGAGTCTTAGCTGATAGAAATTGATTGAGGCATTTTTATCTTCTGTACACATACACTGAAATATAAATGAAATAAAACTCCTCTTTGGAATTTCTTCACAATACAAACCTGAATCTTCCTAATTACTTTCTGGGTAAGAAGAGTCACTGATATTCTTTTCCATGCTCTGTGCCATCATGTCATGGCAAGTTCATGTTTCTTAAAAGAGTTAGTCACATTTGTCTCCAGATTTTTTTCCCAGGTGCTGACCCATTTTGCATGTTTTGATGCTGATACTTTTGACTTCATGCATATGAAGATTTTAACAAGCCACATCTCTATTGCTACCTGGCCAGCCCAATTATAAGATAAAATTACCTATTACATGGCATAATTTTGGATATTAAATGTGATCATATATGTCTTAGAATTAATGAAATATGATAGCTTAATTCCATGCTCAGCAAACAACCTCTAATTATTTGACTTCATATGAAACTTCAACCAACTTCCAAATCCTTCCATTATTACAACCTTGTGCTGTGCTGTTCTTAGTCACTCGGTCGTGTCCAACCCTTTGCAACCTCATGGAGTGTAGCCCGCCAGGCTCCTCTGTCCATGGGGATTCTCCAGGCATGAATACTAGAGTGGGATGCCATGCCCTTCTTAAGGGGATCTTCCCCACCCAGGGATCGAACCTGGTCTCCCATGTTGCAGACGAATTCTTTAACGTCTGAGCCACCAGGGGAAGTATTACATACAACTTTAGTTCACTTATTTCACAGGTACTTTAGATATAAAGATCAACTTGCAAAATTATACAGAATACTGAAATTCTTGACTCTAGGGAAAGTGGGAGATTACTAGTCCATAGCTGTCACCAACTTGCGCTCAGCATATTTTAACAGGTAAGCCGGACTTTGCAGTTTGAGATTCTCTTTGTCTCATAGAAGATAGGAGTCCACTTTCCTGAGCATTAAGGATGCCTGGGCTTTTCTGGTGAGACCTGGTGTGAGCTCCTGTCCCAGACATCGCCTCCAGCCTTTAAATGGTTGCTCAACCCTCACGTATCCCTCCGGAGGATCTCCCTGGTCCCCCTCCACCCCAGCCCTAGGACAGATTCCACAAGGAGACCTCTGAATTTTTCTCAGTTTTTGCCTCATCTTTACTTCTGACTCTCTCCTCTTTTGTTTAACAAATTTGTCATTCTGGACAGCTGATCCAACTGCTCCTCTTAATTAAATTTATTCTGTTCCCCTCAGGCCTCCTCTTTATAATTAGTTTGCAATTTATGCTTTCCAACATCAGTCACTTTTTCTCCTATTCCTCCAAGTCTAAGATGTCAAATCTTTGTTTTCCTTTTTTTTTCGTCAATTCATTTCTGGTCCATCATAAAGCCATCATCCACAGAGCCCTGTTTTTCATCAACATACACAAATTCATTTTTCAGATAATAAAAAAAGGAACATGGCTACAGAGGGCATAGACTGCAACAAATAGCAACATTGTTTTTTAACATTTATGCAGACACCAGATATTATTATGCTGAGAATTGTACATGAATTTACTGTATAATCCTAAAACAAGCAAGCAGACAAACTTAACTAACGATAAACACTGAGGTTTGGTGGTGGTGGTGGTTTAGTCACTAAGTTGTGTCCAACTCTTGCAACCCCATGGACTGTAGCCTGCCAGTCTCCTCTGTCCATGGGATTCTGAGGCCTGGAGAGTTTGCTAATTCATCCAAAGTCATAAAGCTAATGGGTCCAGCAGCCCAGACTGAGTCTGTGTTTCTGGCCACAGAGCCTAAACTCTGGGCTTTCATACCTTATTTCCTGGACATCTGCTTTGACAAGGCACTGTTCTAGGCATGGAGGAAAGGAAAGTCGCTCAGTCGTGTCTGACTCTTTGCGACCCCGTGGACTGTAGCCTGCCAGGCTCCTCCGTCCATGGGATTCTCCAGGCAAGAATACTGGAGTGGTTTGCCATTTCCTTCTCCAGGGGATCTTCCCGACCCAGGGATCGAACCCAGGTCTCCCGCATTGGAGGCAGACGCTTTAACCTCTGAGCCACCAGGGAAGTCCCAGGGAGACAGAAAAACAGAGAGAAAACAGCTTACATTCCAGCAGATGAAAACAGACTGTCATAATACTAGCACCTGGTAGAATGCAGTCTGCACTCAGTGAAATCCAAACCAAACCCACAGCATAGAGGAGAATTTCAGCTGCAGAGACAGGAGGCCTTCGAGCAGGACCTGGCATTTGAACTGCACTTGAGTGATGGGTAGATTATAATGAGAAAGCTGTTAAAAGGAGCAGAAAGTAGGCTGAATGCCTAAGGGTCTAGAGGAGGGAAGAAAAGGAAGCTGGGAAACGGTTGTTTATTATCACCTGTCGCTATTTGTGATTCTGCTTCTTAGATTCATGGTCAGTCCAAAGTCATGCTCAGCAAGGAGAGCCTGCCCCTCCCGTCAGGTCGGTCTGCGAGCTGCTGCCATTCCCCAACCAGCTGCAGCTCTGCCCCAGGTACCAGGTGCCAGAGGCTGTCACTGAATTCTTACGAGGTTTCTCCTGTCTCCCTGCCTGCGATCCCCTCACTTCAGCTCACACCCTGGCTGTCATTTCATTTTTCACACTTGCCCAGCCTGAAAGAGGTGGACTGTGCTGAACAATGAAGTTATCACCACAGAATGACAAGAACAGCGGGACCCTGCAGGATCACTGGGACCAGGGATTATAAGAAAAAACAAAACAAAACGAAAAATAGCTGACAGCCTCTGGGCAAATCTGACCCCCCCTGTTCAGCTGGCACAGAGTACCAAAAAGGTTGGCATGCCTAGGTGGGTCACGGGCTCTCCATCCCCTGCATTACTCACCTCTGCCTTTGTCTTACAGAGTTCCTTGGACACCTGAATGCACTGAGTTCTGATTTACGAGCTGATGATAAACACGTGACTCTTAAATAATGCCACCTTGCTGCTGCTGCTGCTGCTGCTGCTGCTAAGTCGCTTCAGTCGTGTCCGACTCTGTGCGACCCCATAGACGGCAGCCCACCAGGCTCCACCGTCCCTAGGATTCTTGAGGCAAGAATACTGGAGTGGGTTGCCATTTCCTTCTCCAGGGCATGAAAGGGAAAAGTGAAAGTGAAGTCGCTCAGTCGTGTCCGACTCTTAGCGACCCCATGGACTGTAGCCTACCAGGCTCCTCCGTCCAAGGGATTTTCCAGGCAATGCCACCTTAGGTAGGTTTACTCTTTTTGTTGCGATGGTAAATGGGATTGTCTCACTTATTTCCCTTTCTGATATTTCATTGTTAGTGTATAGGAATGCAAGAGATTTCTGTGTATTAATTTTGCAACTTTACTAAACTCATTGATTAGCTCTAGTAGTTTTCTGGTAGTGTCTTTAGGGTTTTCTGTGTATAGTATCATTTCACTGCAAACAGTAACAGTTTTCATTCTTTTCCAGTTTGGACTTTTTTTCTTTTTCTTCTCTGATTGCCATGGCTAGGGCTTCCAAGACTATGTTGAATAATTAGTGGCAAGAGTGGAAACCCTTGTCTTATTCCTGATCTTAGAGGAAATACTTTCAGTTTTTTACCATTGCAAATAATGTTTGCTATGGGCTTGTTATATATGGCCTTTATTATGTTGAGGTAGGTTCCCTCTATGCCCACTTTCTGAAGAGTTTTTAATCATAAATGGGTATTAAATTTTGTCAAAAGCTTTTTCTGCACCTAGTGAGATGATCATATGGTTTTTATACTTCAGTTTGCTAAAATGGGGCATCACATGAATCGATTTGCATATATTAAAGAATCCTTGCATCCCTGGGATAAATCCCACTTCATCATGCAAGGTTTATGATCCTTTTAATGTGTTGTTGGATTTGGTGTGCTAGTATTTTGTTGAGGATTTTTCTAGGACATGGAAGTAACCTAAATGTCCAACAGAGGAATGGATAAAGAAGATGTAGTACATATATATAGTGGAATAGTACCCAGCCATAAAAAGGAATGTAAATAGATCATTTGTAGAGACATGGGTGGACCTAGACAGTGTCATACAGAATGAAGTCAGTCAGAAAGAGAAAAACATTGTTTATTAACACAAATATGTGGAATCTAGAAAGATGGTACAGATGATCTTATTTACAAAGCAGAAATAGAGACACAGAAGTAGAGAACAAACATGGGTACCAAGGAGGGAAGAGGGATTGAGATGAATTGGGAGGCTGAGATTGACACATATACACTATTGATACTGCATATAAAATAGGTAGCTAATGACATTGTACAGGATACAGGGATCAAGAAAATCCCCATGGGAAAGAAATGCAAAAAAGCAAAATGGCTGTCTGAGGAGGCCTTACAGATAGCTGGGAAGAGAAGAGAAGTGAAAAGCAAAGGAGAAAAGGAAAGATATTCCCATCTGAATGCAGAGTTCCAAAGAATAGCAAGGAGAGATAAAAAAGCCTTCCTCAATGATCAGTGCAAAGAAATAGAGGAAAACAACAGATTGGGAAAGACTAGAGATCTCTTCAAGAAAATTAGAGATACCAAAGGAACATTTCATGCAAAGATACGCTCGATAAAGGACAGAAATGGTAGGGACCTAACAAAGCAGAAGATATTAAGAAGAGGTGGCAAGAATACACAGAAGAACTGTACAAAAAAGATCTTCACGACCCAGATAATCATGATGGTGTGATCACTCACCTAGAGCCAGACATCCTGGAATGGGAAGTCAAGTGGGCCTTAGAAAGCATCACTATGAACAAAGCTAGTGGAGGTGATGGAATTCCAGTTGAGCTATTTCAAATCCTCAAAGGTGATGCTGTGAAAGTGCTGCACTCGATATGCCAGCAAATTTGGAAAACTCAGCAGTGACCACAGGACTGGAAAAGGTCAGTTTTTGTTCCAATCCCAAAGAAAGGCAATGCCAAAGAATGCTCAAACTACCTCACAATTGCACTCATCTCACATGCTAGTAAATTAATGCTCAAAATTCTCCAAGCCAGGCTTCAGCAATACGTGAACCATGAACTTCCAGATGTTCAAGCTGGATTTAGAAAAGGCAGAGGAACCAGAGATCAAATTGCCAATGTCCGTTGGATCATCAAAAAAGCAAGAGAGTTCCAGAAAAACAGCTATTTCTGCTTTATTGACTATGCCAAAGCCTTTGACTGTGTGGATCACAATAAACTGTGGAAAATTCTGAAAGAGATGGGAATACCAGACCATCTGACCTGTCTCTTGAGAAACCTGCATGCAGGTCAGGAAGCAACAGTTAGAACTGGACATGGAACAACAGACTGGTTCCAAATAGGAAAAGGAGTACGTCAAGGCTGTATATTGTCACCCTGCTTATTTAACTTATATGCAGAGTACATCATGAGAAACACTGAGCTGGAAGAAACACAAGCTGGAATCAAGATTGCCGGGAGAAATATCAATAACCTCAGATATGCGGATGACACCACCCTTATGGCAGAGAGTGAAGAAGAACTAAAGAGCCTCTTGATGAAGGTGAAGGAGGAGAGTGAAAAAGTTGGCTTAAAGCTCAACGTTCAGAAAACTAAGATCATGGCATCTGGTCCCATCACTCCATCGGAAATAGTTGGGGAAACAGTGTCAGACTTTATTTTTTTGGGCTCCAGAATCACTGCTGATGGTGACTGCAGCCATGAAATTAAAAGACGCTTACTACTTGGAAGGAAGGTTATGGCCAACCTAGATAGCGTATTTAAAAGCAGAGACATTACTTTGCCAACAAAAGTCCATGTAGTCAAGGCTATGGTTTTTCCAGTGGTCATGTATGGATGTGAGAGTTGGATGGTGAAGAAAGCTGAGCGCCGCAGAATTGATGCTTTTGAACTGTGGTGTTGGAGAAGACTCTTGAGAGTCCCTTGGACTGCAAGGAGATCCAATCAATACATCCTAAAAGAGATCAGTCCTGGGTGTTCATTGGAAGGTCTGATGTTGAAGCTGAAACTCCAATACTTTGGCCACCTCATGCGAAGGGTTGACTCATTGGAAAAGACCCTGATGCTGTGTAGGATTGGGGGCAAGAGGAGAAGGGGACAACAGAGGATGAGATGGTTGGATGGCATCACTGACTCGATGGACATGGGTTTTGGTGGACTCCAGGAGTTGGTGATGGACAGGGAGGCCTGGCGTGCTGCAATTCATGGGGTCGCAAAGAGTCGGACGCAACTGAACTGAACTGAATGACAACATATTGTATAGCAAGGGCACACTACCTAATGCTCTGTGGTCACCTGAATGGAAAGAAAATCCAAAAGGGAGGAGATATATGTATATATGTGGCTTATTCATTGTGCTGTACAGTAGAAACTAACACAACATTGTAAAGCAACTATACTCCAATATAACTTTAAAAAAATGAACCAGGCGGGGCTAAGATGGCGGAGGAATAGGACGGGGAGACCACTCTCTCCCCCACAAATTTATCGAAAGAACATCTGAATGCTGAGCAAACTTCACAAAACAACTTCTGAACGCTGGCAGAGGACATCAGGCATCCAGAAAAACAGCGCATTATCTTTGAAAGGAGGTAGGAGAAAATATAAAAGATAAAAAGAGAGACAAAAGAGTTAGGGATGGAGACTCATCCCAGGGAGGGAGTTGTGAAAGAGGAGAAGTTTCCAAACACCAGGAAACCCTCTCACTGGCGGGTTTGGGGGAAGATTTCGAATCTCGGAGGGCAACATAACTGGGAGGAAAAATAAATGAAACCCAAAGATTACGTGCCTAAAGGCAACTCCCAACAAAGAACCCCAGACGCTCGCATCTGCCACCAGCAAGTGGAGGCTGAACGGAGAGGAGCGGGCGGCGCTGCTTAGGGTAAGGACCGGGCCGAATGCCCTGAGGGCAATCTGAGGGAGCTAACGTGAGATAGCAACCTAAACTGTGGGACAGCCAGAGAGAGAGAACTATCCCGCGAAAAGCCCAAATCTAAGGCACTGCTGGCCCACTCACAGAACAAAGGACTGAGCAATACCAGAGGAGAGCTAGCCGGCTGCGGACCGCCCCATCCCCCGCCGGACACAGTGGGCAGGCAAGACCAGCCAGAGCTGGAAAGGGGCAAACTCGGCCCCAGAGAGGGCACCCCCTACCAAACTGCAAACAGGCTTCCAGTTTCTAAGCAAAGACTGCCTGAGATCCCAGAGGGTCGACAGCTGCCAGGAGGGTCGCAGCCAGAAACCAGTTCCCCAGAACTAACACAAAGCACACCAGAGCTGGGCGCGCCCGTAAACCGAGGCAGGGACCAGGGAGGTGATAAGCCGCACCGCCCCAACAGGGGAGAGTGCACTTGCCAAACTCCTAGCTGCCTGAGCTGCGCCGACCGGGAATGGCACAAACCGCGGGCCCTACTGAGTCTGCGCCTTTGTGGAGTACCTGGGAACCTAAACCTGAGCGGCTTAGACCTGGGAAGTGCACGCATCTCAGGGCCCACTCCCCGGCCGAGTAACCTGAAGCCTGAGCAAGGTAGACTGGGAAAGCACACACGCCATGAGCAGGGGCAAACCCCGTGAGGCCGAGACACTGTGAGCTCTCCACACACACGCCAGTGATATTGGTTTGCAATGTTCCTCCCTCCCCACAGCACAACTGAACAAGTGAGCCTAAAGAGACCACCTCCGCCCCTTTGTGGCAGGGTGGAAATTAGACACTGAAGAGACCTGCAAACAGAAGCCAAATAAACAGAGGGAAGCGCTTTGGATGTGACAGACCAACAGATTAAAATCCCTGTAGTTAACACCGACTGCATTGAAAGGGGCCTATAGATCGTGAAAAGTATAAGCAGGAACAAAGATCTATCTGAAACTGAACAGACCCCACACTGCTCACAACAGCTCCAGAGAAAGTCCTGGATATATTTTTACTGTTATCATTTTTTTTTCTTTTTAATTTTTTTTTTTACTTTGTTCTTTAAGTCCTCTATTACACCTTTAATTTTCATTTTTATAACCCACTATTACCTTGCAAAAAAAAAAACCCTATTTTTAAAGCAAACTGCATACATATATCTTATACTTTTTGTGATTTTGTTTTCTTTTTTTTATATTGTATTTTTCTAAGAGTCTAACCTCTACTCTAGATTTTTAATCTTTGTTTTACATATTTGATATCAATTTTGTACATTTAAGAACCCAATCTTTAGTACCCATTTTTACTCAGGGGTGGGATTACTGGCTTGATTACTCTCTCCCCCTATTGACGCTCTTTCTTCTCCCCCAGGGAACCTCTATCTCCCACCCTCCTCCTTCTCTTCTCAACCCAATTCTGTGAATCTCTGAGGGTGTTCTGGGCACCGGAGAACACTTCGGGAACAGAATACTGCCAAGATCTCTCTCTCCTCTCTTGATTCCTCCCTTTCTACTCATGCTCACCTCTGTTACCTTCCTCCCCCCTCTCTATGTATCTCCGTGAACCTCTCTGAGGGTCCCAGACTGTGGAGAGCACAGAGGGAAGTGCTTACTGGCTAGACTGCTCTCTCCATGTTTGAGTTCCCCTCTTCTCCTCCTGGTTACCTCAACTCCCCCCGCCTCCCTTCACCTCTCCATGTAACTCAGTGAACCTCTCTGGGTATCCCTCACTGTGGAGAATCTTTTAACCATTAACCTAAAAGTTTTATTATCGATGCTGTATGGATGGAGAAGTTTTAAGGCTACTGCAAGAATAAGACTGAAAGCCAGAGGAAACATTAATTAATAAGAGATCATCCAAAAGCCTCCACATATACAATGAAACCAAGCTCCACCCAAGAGCCAATAAGTTCCAGAGCAAGACATACCATGCAAATTCTCCAGCAACGCAGGAACATAGCCCTGAGCATCAATATACAGGCTGCCCAGAGGCATACCAAATCCATAGACATCTCAAAACTCAATACTGGACACTCCATTGCACTCTAGAGAGAAGAGATCCAGCCCCACCCACTAGAACACCAACACAAGCTCCCCCAACCAGGAAACCTTGACAAGCCACCCATCCAACCCCACCCACAGTGAGGAACCTCCACAATAAAGAGGAACTTCAATCTACCAGAATACAGAAAGGCCATGCCAAACACAGCAATCTAAACAAGATGAAAAGGCAGAGAAATACTCAGCAAGTAAAGGAAAATGATAAATGCCCACCAAACCAAACAAAAGAGGAGGAGATAGGGAATCTATCTGAAAAAGAATTTAGAATAATGATAATAAAAATGATCCAAAATCTTGAAAACAAAATGGAGTTACAGATAAATAGCCTGGAGACAAGGATTGAGAAGATACAAGAAATGTTTATCAAGGACGTAGAAGAAATAAAAAGGAGTCAATATATAATGAATAATGAAATAAAGGAAATAAAAGACACTCTGGAGGGAACCAACAGTAGAATAAAGGAGGCAGAAGATAGGATAAATGAGGTAGAAGATAGAATGGTGGAAATAAACGAAGCAGAGAGGAAAAAAGAAAAAAAGAATCAAAAGAAATGAGGAAAACCTCAGGGACCTCTGGGACAATATGAAACGCTCCAACATTCGAATCATAGGAGTCCCAGAAGAAGCAGATAAAAGGAAAGGCCATGAAAAAATACTCGAGGAGATAATAGTTGAAAATTTCCCTAAAATGGGGAAGGAAATAGTCACAGAAGTCCAAGAAACCCAGAGAGTGCCACACAGGATAAACCCAAAGCAAAATACCCCAAGACACATATTAATCAAATTAACAAAGATCAAACACAAAGATCAAATATTAAAAGCAGCAAGGGAAAAACAACAAATAACGCACAAGGGAATCCCCATAAGGATAACAGCTGATCTTTCAACAGAAACCCTTCAGGCTAGAAGGGAATGGAAGGACACACTTAAAGTAATGAAAGAGAATAATCTACAACCCAGATTACTGTACCCAGCAAGGATCTCATTCAGATATGAAGGAGAATTCAAAAGCTTTACAGACAAGCAAGAGCTGAGGGAATTCAGCACCACCAAACCAGCTCTCCAACAAATGCTAAGGATCTTCTCTAAACAGGAAACACAGAAAGGATGTTTAAACACGAACTCAAAACAACAAAGTAAATGGCAACGGGATCATACTTATCAATAATTACCTTAAATGTAAATGGGTTGAATGTCCCAACCAAAAGACAAAGACTGGCTGAATGGATACAAAAACAAGACCCCCTATATATGCTGTCTACAAGAGACCCACCTCAAAACTAGGGACACATACAGACTGAAAGTGAAGGGATGGAAAAACATATTTCATGCAAACGGAGACCAAAAGAAAGCAGGAGTCGCAATACTCATTTCAGATAAAATAGACTTTAAAATAAAGGCTGTGAAAAGAGACAAAGAAGGACACTACATAATGATCAAAGGATCAATCCAAGAAGAAGATGTAACAATTATAAATATATATGCACCCAACATAGGAGAACCACAATATATAAGGCAAATACTAACAAATATGAAAGGGGAAATTAACAATAACACAATAATAGTGGGAGACTTTAATACTCCACTCACACATATGGATAGAACAACTAAACACAAAATTAACAAGGAAACACAAACTTTAAATGATACAATAGACAAGTTAGATTTAATTGATATTTACAGGACTTTCCACCCCAAAACAATCAATTTCACCTTTTTCTCAAGTGCACACGGAACTTTCTCCAGAATAGATCACATCCTGGGCCATAAATCTAGCCTTGGTAAATTCAAAAAAATTGAAATCATCCCAGTCATCTTCTCTGACCACAATGCAGTAAGATTAGATCTCAATTACAGGAAAAAAAACTATTAAAAATTTCAACATACGGAGGCTAAACAAAACGTTTCTGAATAACCAACAAATCACAGAAGAAATCAAATTATGCATAGAAATGAATGAAAATGAAAAAACAAGCCAAAACCTATGGGACACTGTAAAAGCAATGCTAAGGGGAAGGTTCATAGCAATACAAGCGTACCTCAAGAAACAAGAAAAAAAATCAAATAAATAACCTAACTCTACACCTAGAGCAACTCGAGAAGGAAGAAATGAAGAACCCCAGTATTAGTAGAAGGAAAGAAATCTTAAAAATTAGGGCAGAAATAAATGCAAAAGAAACAAAAGATACCATAGCAAAAATCAACAAAACTAAAAGCTGGTTTTTTGAGAAGATAAACAAAATTGACAAACCATTAGCCAGACTCATCAAGAAACAAAGGGAGAAGAATCAGATCAACAAAATTAGAAATGAAAATGGAGAGATCACAACAGACTACACAGAAATACAAAGGATCATAAGAGACTACTACCAACAGCTATATGCCAATAAAATGGACAACTTGGAAGAAATGGACAAATTCTTAGAAAAGTATAACTTTCCAAAACTGAACCAGGAAGAAATAGAAGATCTTAACAGACCCATCACAAGCACAGAAATCGAAACTATAATCAGAAATCTTCCAGCAAACAAAAGCCCAGGACCAGACGGCTTCACAGCTGAATTCTACCAAAAATTTAGAGGAGAGCTAACACCTATCCTACTCAAACTCTTCCAGACAATTGCAGAAGATGGTAAACTTTCAAACTCATTCTATGAGGCCACCAGCACCCTAATACCAAAACCAGACAAAGATGCCACAAAAAAAGAAAACTACAGGCCAATATCACTGATGAACATAGATGCAAAAATCCTTAATAAAATTCTAGCAAACAGAATCCAACATCATATTAAAAAGATCATACATCACGACCAAGTGGGCTTTATCCCAGGAATGCCAGGTTTCTTTAACATCCGCAAATCAATCAATGTAATATACCACATTAACAAATTGAAAGATAAAAACCATATGATTATCTCAATAGATGCAGAAAAAGCCTTTGACAAAATTCAACATCCATTTATGATAAAAACCCTCCAGAAAGCAGGAATAGAAGGAACATACCTCAACATAATAAAAGCTATATATGACAAACCCACAGCAAACATTATCCTTAATGGTGAAAAATTGAAAGCCATTTCCCCTAAAGTCAGGAACAAGGCAAGGATGCCCACTTTCACCACTACTATTCAACATAGTTTTGGAAGTTTTGGCCACAGCAATCAGAGTGGAAAAAGAAATAAAAGGAATACAGATAGGAAAAGAAGAAGTAAAACTCTCACTGTTTGCAGATGACATGATCCTCTACATAGAAAACCCTAAAGATTCTACCAGAAAATTACTAGAGCTAATCAATGAATATAGTAAAGTTGCAGGATATAAAATTAACACACAGAAATCCCT
The DNA here is from genome assembly GCF_054371585.1 of Giraffa tippelskirchi. Classification (NCBI taxonomy): domain Eukaryota; kingdom Metazoa; phylum Chordata; class Mammalia; order Artiodactyla; family Giraffidae; genus Giraffa; species Giraffa tippelskirchi. The sequence goes on from NC_137276.1 coordinate 38,090,009, forward strand.
TCCATTCCTATACACCAATAATGAGAAAACAGAAAGAGAAATTAAGGAAACAATACCATTCACCATTGCAACAAAAAGAATAAAATACTTAGGAATATATCTACCTAAAGAAACAAAAGACTTATATATAGAAACTATAAAACACTGATGAAAGAAATCAAAGAGGACACAAACAGATGGAGAAATATACCGTGTTCGTGGACTGGAAGAATTAATATAGTGAAAATGAGTATACTACCCAAAGCAGTCTATAGATTCAATGCAATCCCTATCAAGCTACCAATGGTATTTTTCACAGAACTAGAACAAATCATTTCACAATTTGTATGGAAATATAAGAAACCTCGAATAGCCAAAGCAATCTTGAGAAAGAAGAATGGAACTGGAGGAATCAACCTGCCTGACTTCAGGCTCTACTACAAAGGCACAGTCATCAAGACAGTATGGTACTGGCACAAAGATAGAAATATAGATCAATGGAACAAAATAGAAAGCCCAGAGATAAACCCATGCACCTATGGACACCTTATCTTCGACAAAGGAGGCAAGACTATACAATGGAGAAAAGACAATCTCTTTAACAAGTGGTGCTGGGAAAACTGGTCAACCACTTGTAAAAGAATGAAATTAGAACACTTTCTAACACCATACACAAAAATAAACTCAAAATGGATTAAAGATCTAAACGTAAGACTAGAAACTATAAAACTCTTAGAAGAAAACATAGGCAAAACACTCTCCAGCATAAATCACAGCAGGATCCTCCATGACCCACCTCCCAGAATATTGGAAATAAAAGCAAAAATAAACAAATGGGACCTAATTAAAATTAAAAGCTTTTGCACAACAAAGGAAACTATAAGCAAGGTGAAAAGACAGGCTTCCGAATGGGAGTAAATAGCAAACGAAGCAAGAGACAAACAATTAATCTCAAAAATATACAAGCAACTCCTGCAGCTCAATTCCAGAAAAATAAACGACCCAATCAAAAAATGGGCCAAAGAACTAAACAGACATTTCTCCAAAGAAGACATACAGATGGCTAACAAACACATGAAAAGATGCTCAACATCACTCATTATTAGAGAAATGCAAATCAAAACCACAATGAGGTACCATTTCACACCCGTCAGAATGGCTGCTATCCAAAAGTCTACAAGCAATAAATGCTGGAGAGGGTGTGGAGAAAAGGGAACCCTCTTACACTGTTGGTGGGAATGCAAACTAGTACAGCCACTATGGAGAACAGTGTGGAGATTCCTTAAAAAACTGGGAATAGAACTGCCATATGACCCAGCAATCGCACTGCTGGGCATACACACTGAGGAAACCAGAATTGAAAGAGACGCGTGTACCCCAATGTTCATCGCAGCACTGTTTACAATAGCCAGGACATGGAAGCAACCTAGATGTCCATCAGCAGACGAATGGATAAGGAAGCAGTGGTGCATATACACAATGGAATATTACTCAGCCATTAAAAAGAATACATTTGAATCAGTTCTATTGAGATGGATGAAACTGGAGCTCATTATACAGAGTGAAGTAAGCCAGAAAGAAAAACACCAATACAGTATACTAATGCATATATATGGAATTTGAAAGATGGTAATGATAACCCTATATGTGAGACAGAATAAGAGACACAGATGCATAGAACAGTCTTATGGACTCTGAGGGAGAAGGTGAGGGTGGGACGTTCTGGGAGAATAGCATTGAAACATGTATATTATCATATGTGAAACAGAACACCATTCCAGGTTCAATGCATGAGACAAATGCTCAGGGCTGGGGCAATGGGATGACCCAGAGAGATGGGATGGGGAAGGAGGCGGGAGGGGGGTAAAAAAAAAAAAAAGAACCAGTGCCCCAAAGCCTTGATTAATACTGTTAGTTAACATGAAAGCTGAGAATGAAAGCCCAGAATTTCCTCTCACTCCAGTAATTTTCACAGCTATACCACACCTACCCACATTGTAAGGGAAGCTGGAGCTTCTAGGATTTGCAGAGAAATTTTGAACACAATATTCACAGAGCTTACAAAAGGAATCAACCTCTGTCCTTTTATATGTATACCTCTGTCCGTTTGCTGTGTCAACTTGCCAACCTCATAGACAGCAGCCATTTAATTTTGTTTATGGATATCCAGCTCTATCCCAAAAAAGATTTATTATCTTTCAAAGGTATATAAGATACATCAAGATAAGAAATTAAGGTAGATGATGAACAGAAAGCAAGGGAATATGATAGAAATGAGGTTGACATAAAATACCTTTCATGAGGTCCTATTTACCAGTTATAGGAAGTGGCATATTTGCCTCAAATTTTTCCAAACAGTTAATTTTTCTTAGTCTATCATATGATTCTGCTTCCCAAAGATAAACTATTAGGAGAAAAAAGCAATAATTTTTCATAAATAGAGCAAAAAGTTTCACTGAAGGGGTCTGGCATTGTATAATATGACAAACCAGGCTCTCGACACCCTCCAATAGATTCTGTTTGTTTTTTATCTGGTGATTACAAAGCATAATTTACATAGGTTGATTACAAAGCATAATTTACATAGGTTACTTATGACTTCTAACTTCTGCACAACAAATTCCTGGGGAAACTTGAAGCTTTTGTAAAGTTTCCAGAAGTATTGCCCATGTATTTATGTCATAAATAATTGTCTCACTTGCTGATATATGAACAATGTTCAGATATGTATAGATACTATCATGATTATATAGATGATTATGTAGATACTTAAATTTGGTACAGAATTCATGGAGGCTTCTCATTCTGTATTTGGCAAGAGACACTAGAAATACAATTATTGCCATGGGGCGATGGTGGCTCCATGTGACTTTGTGGTAGGGAAACCAACTCCATCTTCAAAGACAGAACCAATACAATATAGTCCTTAACAGCCACCATCCATCCCACCTGGTCTGTGCAAGTGCTGTACCAAGTGGCAAACAGCTATGTTCTTGTTTTTAATAAATCCTATTATCTTCCTTGTTAAGAGAAATTGAGAAGCATTCATTTGGAGAACTTAATAGATTATCTAACCTATGAGCCTTTCTCTATGAATATTTTTCCCTTGACTAAGAGTTCAAATAGAGCACAAGAGAATTCGGATTTGTAATCCTTGACAATTACCTGGCTTGGGCACTTTGCTCTTGCCACTTTAATTCAAAACGGTATGTTTTAACTTAAAGCTGAGTTAGTGGATCAGTTGACATTCTTTTGTGAAACTCGAGAAGCCTAACAAAGACATATACATCTCACCTCCATTCAGAGAGGGGATTTGGGCAATATGTGGGTAGAAAGTTGGATTTTTAGTCATCTTTATACCTGCATCCCTCTACCTTAACCTCACAGACTAAAAAGCAATCTGTATTCCCAAAGACTCTAAATAGAATGGCCAAAATTGCTTAACCCAGAATATTCCACAGCCAAATGACTGCTCCACCATTTTAAAATATCATTCATGGAATGCCTAATTTTAAGGTATGTTATTTTCTATTTCTTTCATGGAAACATGTGCCACGAGTACTGAGTGAAGTGACTTGCTATGTGAAATTATTAAATATGAACTAATTAAATATTCCCTGGAAAATCATTTTTCATCTTAGGATACACATCTGTAGTTTTTCTCCTCCATGATAATTAGATGGCATGTTACATTGTCTACTAAGATCTCTCTTAGATCACAATACTGAAAACACAGCAGCATTATATAAAAGAATGTTCATCCCAATGTGCTATCAGATGATAAAAAGTAATTAAAATGAAAGGAAGTCAGGACATAGCCATGCTTTGTCTCACTGAAAAACCATGCCTATTTGATTAAGAAGCAACTCTACTCACTTGGAGTCTTATGGGATAGTATTTTTCACTTTTTTTATGAGTTGAGTGTTAGTAGAGTATTGGGAGAGACAGGTATTTTTAATTGATTTAAGCAACTTATTGTTTACAACCAAAGACTGATTGAAAGTCAATAAAAATGACAATTCTATATCATTCCTGATATAATTCTGTATGAAATGCCTCTCTCTCTATAGAATAACAATGGCTAAATCCCATGACCCCTTCAGCTAAAATATTAGCTTGAGAAACTCCTCATTTCAAAAAGTAAAGTGACCAATATTTTGAACAGAATGTGTTTTAAGTAACAAGTTTTGGTTAGGAGTTGTAATGTTTATCTTTTCAAAAAAATGAAGTTTATTATTCTCTGATCGTAACCAAATTGTGCCATACCTATAATCTGTCAAGGACAAATAACAAGAAATGGGGCCCACCATTCAGCATGTGCTCTGAACTTGGGCTGGTGCAGGCAGTATATCCTGGGGGATTTATATTTACTTTGAGCTGCATAATCATAGGTACTGGGAAAGAAAGGTGAGTCAGCAATTAAGTAACTTATTTTTCTTAACTATACTGCAATTTAAAAGCAAAACAGTTGAGTCACAATATTAGCTTCAGGTATACAACATAATGATTCAAAATTTTTATAGATAATACTCCATTTAACAGTAAAGAATCCGCCTGCAATGAGGGAGACCTGGGTTCGATCCCTGGGTGGGGAAGATCCCCTGGAGAAGGGCATGGCAACCCACTCCAGTATACTTGCCTGGAGAATCCCATGGACAGAGGAGCCTGGTGGGTTACAGCCCATAGGGTCGTAAAGAGTAGGACATGACTGAAACAATTTCGTATGCACACACTATTCTATTCCATTGGTCTATGTGTGTTTTTGTGTCAGTACCAGAGGGTACACAGAACTTGCATCTTTAGGGATCTAGTCAATGGCTAAATTTCCAAGCAAAAGTACTCTTTCTATTCTTTGCTTCCCTTGCTCTATCAAACATACAGCAGTACCATAATGAGATGCCACATCATACCATTAGCATCACTGGTATCAAAAAAATAAAAACCAGGAAACAACAAGTGTCGATGAAGACATGGAAAAATTAGAACCTTCATGCATAGAACCCTCATGCATATCTGAGAGTAATATAAAATGGTGCATCCTCTGTGGAAAGTGGTTTTATGGTCCCTCAAAAACTTAAACATAGAATGATTGTATCATCCAGCATTTCCACTTCTGGATATAGACCCAGAAAAATTGAAAGCAAAGACTTAAAAGATATTTGTATATCAGTGTTTATGGCAACATTATTCACAACAGAAAAAGGCAACAACCCTACTGTGCATTAACAGATGAATGGAAAAACTAACATTCCATCTAATGGAATATTATTTAGCCATAAACAGAAATGAAATTCTGATATCTACTATGACATGGCTGAACCTTGAGAACATACTAAGTAAAATAAGCCACACACAAAAGGACAAATATTACATGATTACACTCATACACTCATACACTCATATATGGCACTTGAAACAGGCAAATTCAGAGAAACAGAAAGTAGAAAACAGAGTTCTAAGGGCTGGGGAAGGAGGGAACAGAGATATTGTTTAATGGGCAAAGAGTGTCTGTATGGGATGATCAGAAACTTCTTGAAATGGACAGTGGTGATAGTTACATGATTTTGTGAAGTACTTAACGCTACCAAGTTATACACTTAAAATGCTTAAAATGGTAAATTTTATGTTATGTATGAAAGTGTTAGTCACTCAACTGTGCCTGACTCTTTGCAATCCCATGATCTACAGCCCACCAGGCTCCACTGTTCATGAGATGTTCCAGGAATGGTTTACCATTTCCTTCTTCAGGGGATCTTCCTGACCCAGGATAAAACCCAAGTCTCCTGCACTGCAGGCAGATTCTTTATCGATTGAGCTACCAGGGAAGCCCTGGTATGTTATGTATACTTTACCACAATTTTTTTTTTTTAGAAATACAGCACTAGAAGCCACAATGCCCACTTCTGACTCTCCCCCATGCCACATACAAACCATGATTCTATTGGCATTTGCTGCCAGTCCTGGGACCACTGAAAGCACCCCAAGAATCCCTGAAACTGTCTGTACTGGATCCCTGACAAATCTGCTGTAAGGACAGCATGTCCCTGATAGGACATACTGTGATGCCTCCCAGGTGATTGTTTCAGGCAGCCACTGGGCTCCTGAGCCCTCAGTTTTGTGTTTTTTTTAAGTGGTAAAAGTTATTTTTTTATTGGAATATAACTGCTTTACAATATTGTGTTAGTTTCCACTGTACAATGAAGTGAATCAGCCATATGCATACATATATCCCCTCTCTCTTGGACATCCCTCTTACGCACCTCACCATCCCACCCCTCTATGTCCTCACAGAGCACTGAGCTGAGTTCCCTGTGCTATATAGCAGCTTCCCACTAGCTAGCTTTTTTACACATGGTAGTGTACATATGCCAATCCTAACCTCCAGGTCCATCCCACTCTTCCCTTCTCCCCACGTGCATTCTCTATCTATGTCTCTATTCCTGCCTTGGAAATAGGTTCATCTATACCGTTTTTCTAGAATTCCATATATATATATGTTAATATATTTGTTTTTCTCTTTGACTTCATTGCTGCACTATTTACTATAGCCAGGACATGGAAACAACCCAAATGTCCAACAACAGATAAATGGATATAGACGATGTGGTATGTATACACACACACACACACACACACACACACAATGGAATATTACTTAGCCACAAAAAAGGAAGAAAATAGGATCATTTGTAGAGATGAGGATAGCCCTAGCATCTGTCATACAGAGTTAAGTCAGAAAAAGGAAAAAAAAAATTGTATATTAACACATATATGCAAGTTATTTTAAACATTATGAAACAATGGCTTGAATTATGTATTGATAAGAATTGTATGACTCTTCAAATTCTATGTGTTTAATTAGGTTGTAAAAGAATTAATATTATGAGTATGCACCTGATAGAGTAATTTAATTCTTTAAAGCATTTGAATGCTATTGGTTGAAAAAAAGTGGGAATTTTACATAGAACCCCCCCACTCTCAGAAACATTTAACCTTAAGGAAAAAGTTAACCATCAATAAATGAAAGCTTCCATCAAGGAGCTATGTTGATCTAAGCAAAACAGTGCTTTAAACATACCCAAGTGCCTGGACTAAAATCCTCTGCTATCATCCAATCTGGGCTTCCTGTTAATTCAGCTGGTAAAGAATCTGCCTGAAGTGTATCATCCAATCTATCATCCTTCTGGCAGTAAAAGACCAACCCCATCCTTCAGATTAGTGGTTGCTCCATCACATTCCTGACACAGATAAAGCAGTTATATTCTCTCTGAATTCCCTATTTCTCCTCCCCTTGAAGTAAAGGGTAATGGCAAAATCTGGGAATCATCATAGCAAAGCACACAAAAGTACAGCAGAACTATTGGCTACTGTGTTTTCCTCTGCCATAACAAAGGAGGTTTTCTGGTAAGATATGAGGTAAATACAACCTGCAACTCCCTCTAGAGTTCAGAAACATCCTGGTGCAAATTAAAATATTTGCCACCCAAGTGATAACTGTATTTTCTACCTCTCTTGGCCACAGTAGTAGTTGAACCAGGAACAACGCCTCAGCACCTGCCTCCTTATTCAGTGCATTAGCTTCTCTCAGTGGATAAGACAATACCTGGAATCAATAACACCTCCAGGACTAGAGTAAGATAACCCAAAATCAGCAATTCTTAGAACCAAGAGGACCCCTAAGTCTATGTGGTCTAGCTCTCTCATTTTACAAATGAAGAAACTGGGGCAAGGAAAACTGTAAAGACCTGCCTGGGGTCACACTTTTCATTAGTGATGGAGAGTAAACTGACCTTCAGAGGTCTCCACTGTTCATTTGAGTTCACCTTAAGAATATGCTCTGTTGTGGACACAATAGAAGCATCCAGCCTTCTGAAAGGTAGTCGTGGCTTGGGTAAGTTCATTTCATTTGAAGGATGGCTCCAAGTAGAGAGAATATGTTTTTCTCTCTTCGAGCTATTTATTCTGAGTCATTGCTCAGGATGGTGGCCTCCGTTTGAATGATTCATGCCATGACAGCCACTACAGACTTGAAACTCTTAAAATGTCACTGGGCCTAGGATGTATTGGATTTTACTTAACACAGGGAAAATGCAACTTGTTCAAAAGTGATATTTTTCTATCCTTCTGTGGCTGGGGTTTGGTGAATGGTATCATAAGAAATTTCAAATGGCAGCTTTCAGTTTGGGGATTTTTTTTTTCCTGCTAGCAAAATTTGACTAGTGATACAGCTAGTCTATATAGATTATAGTGTATATATTATAAACTAGTTTGCTTTGTCCCTAGTAAGTTAGGAAAATGGTTACAATTGAGTTTGTGGCCTAGATGCCACTGATTTACCAACACTCTATGATTTGATTCTCATCCCAATCGACAGCCTTCTCTACAATGTCTTATATGTTACCAGAAAGAAAAAGACTGGATTCAAGTCCAAGTTTACCTTTGCCACTTCTGCAGCCTTAGAAGAACCATCAGCTTTTCTTTATCCTGGTTTTCTCATCCCTGAATTTTTGATACCAATTCCAGTTTTTGTCTACATCATGAAGGATATTGTACAGGATAGCTGGAATTAACCCATTCACAGATGCTTTAAAGAGAATACATTTTTCTATCATTTAAGAAAGTAGGTCTCTTAATCACCTTCTCCCCACAGAAAAAAGAAATTATTCAGGCAGGCCATAAGGAATTCAGGCTTCCCCAGTGGCTCGGTGATAAAGAACCTACCTACAATGCAGGAGATGCAGTTTTGATCCCTGGGTTGGGAAGATCCTCTGGAGGAGGGAACGGCAACCCACTCCAGTCTTCTTATCTGGAAAATCCCATGGACAGAAGAGGCCGGTGGGCTACACTCCATAGTGTCACAAAGAATCGGGCATGCCTGAAGTGACGGAACACATGCACTCATATAAAGAACTCAAGCACTGTGGTGGGGTGGGTTCCTTGGGTAGAGAACCAAAAGGAAACGTAGCATTTTCAAGAATTAAATCATGTGGTATGTAAGCATTTATGGGAGCCGAATATGGACCGAGTTTTTGGACAGAAAAGCAGCTATGAAGCAGGGGTGGTGATGGAAGGCGTGGTGTAGAGATTGAGTGGTAAGGTTACTCTAAACAAAGGACAAGTATAGGAGAGAAAAAAGCAAAATATTTAACAGTAGTGGGTGAGGTAATAGAAATGCTAGGCAAACTAGGATAGAGAAATAAATGGATATCTCCTCCTGCAGATTCCATTTCCTTTTATACTCCTTAGCCTTTACACCTATGTATAGTGTTAGTGAGCGATTCAATGAATAAGTATTTATTAAGAGGCACTTACTGCATGCTGGGCTCTGTTCTAGACCTTAGGAAAATTAATGAATACAACAAATGAAATCTCTGACCTCAAATTACTTACATTTCAGTAGCAGGCAGGGGAAGGGTGGAAGAACGAGCAACAAACAGAAAAACAGACATTTTCTATCGAGGTGATTTCAGAGTGCAATTAGTGCCTTAAAACCTAAAGTAGGGCATCAAGATCGATAATGGCAAGTGACAAAAGGGCACTAAATTATCTAGTGTGGTCAAAGAGGGACTCTCTGAGGAGATGGCATTGAGCTCACAACTCTTTGGGTTATAAGTGGTAAAAATCCACATCAAGCTACATTAAGAACAGATTTTACTGACCCAAAAGGTGGATGGGATACTGGAATAGCCCTGAGATCGAATGAGCAATTGCAGGGTCCAGGGCCTGGCAGCCTTAAAGATGGGGAATTAGAGAATACAACCTTCTCTTCTACCTCTTGTCCCCTCTCGTCTCAGTAGCCTCAGATTCACATCCTCCCATTTACGCTACATCAAAAAAGAGAGCAATCTTTTTCCTAGAGATGACCTCTCAATCCCAGGAAATGGTTTTGTTCAGATGTGAGTTATAAGGTCATCCCTAGGGCTGGGATGGTGGGAGAAAAATGAGAGGAAGGAGCATTTACCAGAGAAGAAGATGGAAAAGCTCTGTGGACAGCACAATAGCTACCAAGATTTGCTACATTCCACCACTTGACTTCCTAACACAAGAGGTACCCTTGTCCCCTGACATTAAATTTTAAAATACCCACCTATCAAAATGCCAGTGTCCCATGTACAACAGAAAGCACGTCCACCCTTTCCAAAGCAACAACCTGTCACATCATTTGCTATATCGAATCCTAAGTCTCATCATAGTCTTGCCAAATAATAAATTTAACCACCCCAACATAGCCAATATAAAGTTACAAGGGAGTGTTATGTACTTCAATTAAAAAGTCCCATTTGGAAAGTGTTGAAAGGAGAAAGACTTACTTCCCTGACCATAGTATAAGTCCTTGAATGAATTTCTCTTCCTGGCCCTGGACACTTGTCAGAAAAGTTGACTATAACCATTGGCCTACTTGGAAAAGCCAAAGACAGAATTAGTACTTGATACTTAGTGTTACAATGACTCATCCTTTTCCCACAGTACAATTACAACTATGGTAAGGAGAGCCTTAGGGGTTAAGTAATTATAAGGCAACTTTTGCCAGCCTAGGGGTTTCTTTGTCAATGTAGTTTCCTTAAAATTCAAACTTATTTCTGATTTGATTCTTGAACCATCTACTACATAGTTACCAATACTAGAGATGTTGTCAGAACATGACCCTTAAATCTGACCTTAGCTAACAATTTCTTTATCAGAACACTGAATTTTCTTTACTTATCAGAACACTGAGTTTCAAAGTCAAGCTCATATAAACATGGAAACTAAGGTTGTGACAGCCTTTTCCCCTGATTTCAGCCGACCCCCTATGTCTATAAAAATAAAGTACTTGAATCAATGCATTAGGCAGATCTCATTCAGTTGCAAGTAATAGAAATCAAACTCGTATTGACTGAAAGAAAAAATATTTTGTTGGCTTCCTAACAAAACTGTGTCCTGGTGAAGGTCATGGGAGCAAAAATAGATGTGCAGGAATCAGGATCTTAGCCTCTATCTGAATTTCTATGTGGCTTTATGATTGGCTTCATCTATAGACTCTCTGGGTAATAGTAGACAAGATGGCTATCAGTGGTCTCAGACTCAAAGCCTCTGATGCAATAAACCTCATTGGAAACAAAAATATGCTTAGGCAGAAAAAGAGACACAGACATAGAGAATAAACACATGGATACTAAGTGGGGGGTGGTGGGAGAATTGGAAGATCGGGATTGACATATATACACTATAGATACTAAGTATAAGATAACTAGTGAAAACATAGTGTATAGCACAGGAAACTCTGCTTAATTCACTGTGATAACCTGATGAGAAGGAAATCCAAAAGGGAGGGGATTTATGTATATGTATGGCTGATTCATTTTGCTGTATAGCAAAAACACAACATTGTAAAGCAACTATACTCTAATAAAAATTAATTAACACAATATGCTTTCTTCCAATTTCATTCCTGGTGAAGGGCCATACTGGTTAGTCCTGGATCCTATTCCCTGCCTCTCTAGCAGTTATAGGGCAAGTGGAGAAGAGGGACAGAGTAAACCTACTCTGTCTACCCAGATGAAAGATTAAGGGCAAAGTCTGTGGGACCAGTACTTTAGCCACCACTGTCCACAGTATTCACAAAACCCATCAATCAATTAGCCACAGCTATCCAGTAGAAAAAACACTGTTGTTTTCCACAATTAGAAACAAATACTGCCACCGAGTTAGGTGAGTTTTTCTGGTTTTCAATAGGACATTAAGGAACAGAGCAAAGCCTGACACCCCCCACCCCTCACATCACCACTTTCTATCAGTTATTCATTCATTGTTTTATTCAACAAATATTTATGAAGTGGCCACTATCTCCCAAGCATTGAGATAGGTGTTAGCTGTGTATAAATAAGCAGCATAGCCATGGTCTTCGTCTTCATAAATGGGTATATACACACAATTAAACAAGCAATCCCATGAAGTGAAATAAGTGGCAAGATAAGTAACGTATCTGATTCTGTTAGACTATATTACAGGGGTGTATAACCTAGTCTGGGGTTGAAGGTGGAGGGCAGGTAAAGTATTCAGGGAAGACTTCTTGGGAGAAATAATATTTAAGATGATATCTACATGATGAGTAACAGCCAACTCTGGGGGGTAGAGTGAAGTCCCTTTAAATATATAAATATTGTGTGTCAACAAGCTCAGGACACACGTGGAAAAATGAACAAGTTAAAGATAGCCAGACTTTCTGTTTCCACTCAGTAGCATTATTTTCACTTACTTTCTTCTGTGAAGGACAAAACACCCTAGTGTGTCTATTTCCACTTTACTGCTTTCCCTCCAGGTCTGTTTTTATGATCCCTAAAGCTAGAAAGGCCCAAATGGGGAAATGCAGCAGTTCAGGAATCAGTAACCAAACAGGTTTCTTTTCCATTCACCTTCAACCCATAATTTCAAGTAAAGTCCTACTGCCTCTAAGTGTCACAGCTCACTCCGGCCCATGAAGTGGCCTCTCAGTCAGGGAATAACAGACAGGCAATAACAGCTGGCATTTTCCATAGAAATAGTTGGCCTTGCCTCAAATGTGATTTTTCCTCAAGCAGCTTGATGCCCATAAGAACAGTTGACCTGCATCAGAATTATGTCCTTGCTTGTATCTTGTTAGATATGAGATGAGCTGTTGCTAAGCTCTGTCCAAGTTATCGGGGCCATGCATAAAAAATAAATAATTGAGCATGACTAAAATGAATAATCTATTATCAGATGCATTTGCATAATTAAGCTTGCTCCCCAAAATTGGCAGAGCACAAACCAGCAAAATGGCATTGCATAATATCGACCACAAAGCCCTGGAATGTGATTCTAGCAAAACACAATGAAGTCAGAGCTCTGTGTGTACAGATTAGATAAACAAATCAGCTCAGAGACTGGAGAACAAACTACATGCTCAGAATTTTGTTTTTAAATGTAGCTTCTTTTCGTTCAGAATAATGGGACTTCTGACCAAAAATAGGGACTTGGGAGAGGCAACGGGTACCAGGAGCAAGAAGCCAGACGGGTGGTCGGAGGACCTGGGACCTAGGCTCCGCAGCATCTCTGATGTGTTCTCATATCCTCTAGCCAGGTGCATAACCATGCTTTGCTACCATTTCATTTCAAAAATGGCATAACAGTAGATTGTCTACCTACATAACAGACTGTAAAAAGCACAAAGAAAACACAGAGAAGTCTGCCCTGGTTCCCATCCTGCTGTAGGAACACATGCAGCCTTTAGATGCCCACATCTTCACCCTGGAGTCAGTGGTGGGCATGGGTTTGCTGCAAGCTCTATGGGAATTCATCTTGAACTGGAAGAGTTGCCTTTCCAACCTTTCCCTCTGCTTCTCATGTTGGAGAGAAGTGTCAGAGCCAGCAGCAAGCAGAGGCCTGGGGCTCTAAGTCAGTATTTCCTATAAAGGAATTTCTAAGAGGGAAGTAGAGTTGCGAAAGGCTGTGTGGTCCCCTCTAATCACCTATAAAGGCAGAAGCTGGAAAGTCAAGGAGAACTTTATCAGGATATCCTAGGACGGAGGGGAAAATCGTCAGCTTAAAGAAAACCCCAGACGTCTGGTTGATTTTTCTTTTTAACTTAAGGGCCTTTTCACAGCACCAAGAGGAGAAAGCAGGCCACAGGCGTACATTTATATTGCCACTCTTCCTGTTTGGCTTTGTGAGCAGATATTCTCAGATAAAAGCATGATCTATCAGTGACATGTGTCACACATTGGTTACCAGCCTGATTTAATTTCCCTCTTCTTTCTCATGCTTCCCACTAACACTGCCTTCTCAGTCAAAGAAGACAATCTTTTGAAATAATGAGGACCAAATTCTACCCATACCATATGATATTCACATCATTAATTTAAATGGCACCCTCTTATTAAGTCTGATAGCAAGCCTCAAATCTGTTAAAATGATTTCAGAGACTTCATTTCAAAGGCCTTCTTTCCCTCAATCTCAGATCAAATTCAATCACCCAAATCAAGTTGTAGTGTCATGGAGTGGAAATGTATGTCCTTCAGCAGAGTAACTATTGGGGATATTGCAGCAGACCTAAGTGAAGAACTAGAAATGGGAGAATGGAGGACAACGACGACAGTGAGTGGGGGTCTGTTCAAACCATGAAGGACAATGGGGTGGGGGTGGACGCGTAGAGTCAAGGCGGGAGGAGCCTCTTCTATGGGACCAGAGTTCAAAGGGCTGCACTCTTGAGTCTTTCAGAGGGAGCTCTGTCTCACTGAGAGTGAGATAGTGTCTCAAGAACCTCTGTGTCAGCCTCTTAAAAGTGGCCAGCAAGATACAACCGAAGAATTGGAATGGGTAAGTAAGAGCAGAAATGTAGAGATGAATGTAAGAAGGGTGGGAAGAAAAGAAACTAATAATGCTGACTTTTCCATTGTGCCTTTCTTACCAGCTACAGGGATTGAGAAGGAAAGAAAAAGAAGAGGAAACCTCTTGCAGAGAAGGGTAAAAAAAGTTCTATAAAGATTCACTGGGATGAGCTAAATAAAAAAGAATACGAAACACTGCCTGGCAAGATGTTACATGGTAGAAATGCTTGTTATTGATTTCACTAGGATGGACCCAAGAGGCCTGTTTGCAGTAATTCAAATCTCTGGAAATAAGTCATTCAGTGTGAGCCACAGAGCATTAGAAAAATTGGATTTTGAAGAGAGTATTAAAAGAAAAAGAATGAGCCAGTGAGAGAGCATACTTTGAAAGCTGAGGTTAAAAACATGGGTTTTTCTTTTTTCTTTTCTTTTCTTTCCAGGGAGGAAACAATTGCTGTAGGAGGCATTGTGATTGTTTTCAAAGGCATTATGATGGGCTGCCAGTCTCAATAAAAGGAGTGGTAAACTTAGAGTCTGAATTTGGGAATGAAAAACTGAAAGGCAACAAAGGAAAATATTCACCATATACTTTCATCTTAGGGGTTCAGTATTAAAGTTTTATTAAGGACAGTAAATATATGCTATAGATGGGGCTTGAAGACAACCTGAGAGCTTTGTATGGACAGGAAAAAATGTTTTGGGTGTAAAAAAAATATCCCTTCATGTTCATACAAAATTCCTTCCTTCCTTCCTTGACACTCTCCCATTCTGCCTCTTGCACCATTTACCCTTTCTCACTGGAAGGACTGATGCTGAAGCTGAAGCTCCAATACTTTGGCCACCTGATGTGAATAACTGGCTCATTGGAAAAGACCCTGATGCTAGGAAAGATTGAAGGCAGAAGGAGAAGGGGATGACAGAGGATGAGATGGTTGGATGGCATCACCGACTCAATGGACATGAGTTTGAGCAAGCTCCAGGTGTTGGTGATGGACAGGGAAGCCTGATGTGCTGCAGTCCATGGGGTCGCAGAGAGTCGGACACAACTGGGCAACTGAACTGAACTGAATGCTTTCTTATCTCTGATGATCTGTTGACCTCATGATGTATTCACTATGTTTACTAAAGACCTTGACTGTGGTTCTTGATCTTTCTATCCATGTTTGTCCTTAACAAACTTCAATTCCTCCAGACATCTCTAAGGTAGACAAGCTCTTGGCTTTCTTAATTCTGGTGACTTTCAACTCACCTATATTTGCCACACAGAACTATATCCACACCATGGCTTTTTATCATCATTGGAAGTTTCTACCTGTGAAATTTCAATCATTCATTTTACAAATATCTATTGAATACCTACCTTGTGTCAACCACTGTGCTAGTCACTGTAAAATAGTTATAGTTTTAAAAGGCAATATTTCTTCCTCTGTGGAACTTATATACTAATGAAGGAGACAGACAAACTAACAGGCCATTACAATAGAATGACATAAATACTTTCTTGGTATATGATAGGGAAGACACAGGAAGAGCATCTGATCTAGGTATAGGTTGTCATAGAAGGTTTCCTGTACAAGTAAAGCCTAAACTGATACTTTAAGAATTAATATAAGTGCTAATTATTAGAGAAATGCAAGTCAAAACTGCAATGAAGTGCCACCATTAAAAAGTCTACCAATAACAAATGCTGGAGAGAGTGTGGAGAAAAGGGAACCCTCCTACACTGCTGGTAGAAACGCAAGTTCATGCAGCTACTATGGAAACCAGTATGGAGGTTCCTCAAAAAACTGAAAATAAAGTTACCAAATGATCCAGCAATCTCACTCCTGGCCATATACCTGGACAAAGTTATAATTCAAAAAGATACATACATTCCTATATTCACAGCAGCACTATTTACAATAGCCAAGATATGGAAACAACTTAAATATCCATTGACAGATGAATGGATACAGAAGATTGTGTGTGTGTGTGTGTGTGTGTGTAGTTGTTTAGTCATTTGGTTGTGTCTGACTCTTTTGCAACCCCATGGACTGTAGCTCTCCAGGCTTCACTGTCCATTGAAGTTTCCAGACAAGATTACTGGAGTGGGTTGCCATTTCCCCCTCCAGGAGATACACACACAAACACACACACACACACACATACACACACAGGAATACACAAAGAAACTTATCTACAAAATAGAAACAGACTCACGGATATAGAAAACAAAATTGTGGTT
Organism: Giraffa tippelskirchi; assembly: GCF_054371585.1. Taxonomy (NCBI): domain Eukaryota; kingdom Metazoa; phylum Chordata; class Mammalia; order Artiodactyla; family Giraffidae; genus Giraffa; species Giraffa tippelskirchi. Next base: position 38,106,539 of record NC_137276.1, read on the forward strand.
TCCAATGGAGAGGGAGTGGACAGAGGATGGATTGAGAGTTTGGAACTGATAGATGCAAGCCATTATATTTGGAATGGATGCACAACAAGGTCCCACTGTATAGTACAGGGAGCTACTTTCAGTATCCTGTAATAAACCATAATGGAAAAGAATATTGTGTGTGTGTATAAACAGAATCACTTTGCCATGTAGCAGAAACTAACACAACATTGTAAATCAAGTATACTTCAATAAAATAAAATCTTTTTAAAAAAGAAAATGAGTATAAGAGGCCAAGAGGAGAAAGAACTCACCTCTCCCCACAAATGCACCAAAACTAAAACTATTTACATATAGAATAGTCATCTCTGAGAATGATCTAAAGAGTAACAGAACAGATTTTTAAAACTAAGAATATAAAGAGAAGGCCACATCAAGACAAAGTAGGAGGGACAGAGGCATGGTCTTGTCAGAACCCATACCCTTGTTGCAGCAATTCACAAACAGAAGAGGTATCACAACCATGGGGCTCCCCCCCTGAGGTATGAGGGGCCTAAGTCTTATGTCAAACTCCCCAACCTGGGGGACCTGCAGCAGGAAGATGAGCCTTCATAATGTCTCATCTTGAAAACCACTGGGGCTTACATCCAGGGAGCCAGAGGGCTGTGGGAAAGTGAGATTCCACTCTTGAAGGACTTTTGCACAAACTCACTCATTCTAAGTCCCAGTGCATAGGCTGCAGCTGAGCCATAGAGCACCTGGGTCATGCAAAAAAAAAAAAAATTCATTGACTAGTTTTAGGATGTTTGGAAGAACAGGGATCTGGTAAAACTTCTTCCAGAGACAGAAGTACTAGCAGGTACCTTCTTAAAAAAAAAAATCTTCTACCTAGCTAGTCTAATACTGGCAGCTGCCATTTCTGTCACTCTCCATCAAATTAGCTAACACTGGGCATCCAGCATTCCCCTGAGAAACAACCCACTCGACCCAGCCAGTCCCCCCAAGACAACTCTCACCCTCCTGGCAGGCACTGGCACCCCCCAAGAGGCTCCTGCCCTGGACATCTAGCCTTGTCCATCTGATGGGAGGACTCAGCCAGCAAAAGCACCCTTCCAAAGTGGCTCCCACTCCAGGGGATCAGCCCGACACACCAGTACACCCACATATTCATGGTCAGGTCTACTGGACAGCCAGGTGAGGGACCAGCTCCACCCACTAGAGTATCCACATTAGGCTCTGCCAAGTCACATAGCTAGCTGGCCTGGGACTAAATTCTGTCCACCAGGATGTCTGCATCAGCAGCAGCCCAACCACAACAGAAAGGTCCACACAGCCCACACTGGGGATACCTCTGGAATACCTGGTTCTGGTAACTAGTGGGTATTGTGCCACTGGTCCCCACAGGACGACTTCTACCTAAGATCACTCTTTTAAGACCAGGAGATGTATATATACAAAGAGTTAGGTGAAAATAAGGAGGCAAAAGAAGGCATTCCAAACAAAAGAGTAAGACAATAATATCAGAAAAAGGAACTAAGCAAAATAGAAATAAGCAGTTTACTAGATACAAAATTCAAAATAGTAGTCCTAGAGATGCTTATCAAACTTGGGAGAAAAATTGATGAACTTAGTGAGAATCTCAACAAAGAGATAGAAAATATTAAAAATAACCAATTAAAACTGAAAATGAAAAATACAGTTGAGAAAATCAACAGCAGATTAGAAAATGCTAAAGATGGATCAGCAATCCAAAAGACATGGTAGTGGAAATCGCCCAATCAGAGCAGGGAAAAAAAATTTTTGTTTTCTAATGAGGATAGTTTAAGAGACCTCTGGGACAACATCAAGCAAATACTAACATCTGCATTATAAGAAAGATAAGAGAGAGAGACAGAGAAAGTGACATAAAACCTATTTGAAGAAATAATGGTGAGAACTTTCCTAATCTGGGCAAGGAAACAGACATCCATATCCAGGAACAGAGAGAGTCCCAACAAGATGAACCAAAGAGGTCCACACCAAGATACACTAATTGAAATGTCGAAAGTTAAAGAGAGAGCCTTAAAACTAAGAAGAGAAAAACAACTAGTAGTGCATAAGAGAATCTCATAAGACCGTCAGCTAGTTTTTAGGACAAATTGTATAGGGAAGTAGGGGCTGGCATGATATATCCAAATTTCTGAAAGGAAAAAAGTGCAATTGAGAATAAGCTAGCCAGCAAGGCTATCATTCAGAATTGAAGCAGAGATAAGAAGTCTCCCAATTAAGCAAGAGCTAAATGAGCTCATTACGCTGACCCAGCCTCACAAGAAATGTTACAGGGACTTCCTCAAATGGAAAAGGAAATATCATAACTAGAAACAAGAATATTATAAAAGGAAAAAAATCTCAATAATAAAGGAAGTTCAGTTCAGTTCAGTCACTCAGTCATGTCCAACTCTTTGCAACCCCGTGAATCGCAGCACACCAGGCCTCCCTGTCCATCACCAACTCCCGGAGTCTACCTAAACCTGTCTCCATCGAGTTGGTGATGCCATCCAGCAATCTCATCCTCTCTTGTCCCCTTCTCTTCCTGCCCCCAATCCTTCCCAGCATTAGGGTGTTTTCCAATGAGTCAACTCTTCGCATGAGGTGGCCAAGTATTGGAGTTTCAGCTTCAACATCAGTCCTTCCAATGAACATGCAGGACTGATCTCCTTTAGGATGGACTGGTTGGATCTCCTTGCAGTCCAAGGGACTCTCAAGAGTCTTCTCCAACACCACAGTTCAAAAGCATCAATTCTTCGGTGCTCAGCTTTCTTCACCATCCAACTCTCACATCCATACATGACCACTGGAAAAACCATAGTCTTGACTAGACGGACCTTTGCTGGCAAAGTAATGTCTCTGCTTTTAAATATGCTGTCTAGGTTGGTCATAACTTTCCTTCCAAGGAGTAAGCGTCTTTTAATTTCATGGCTGCAAACACCATCTGCAGTGATTTTGAAGACCTAAAAAATAAAGTCTGACACTGTTTCCACTGTTTCCCCATCTATTTCCCATGAAGTGATGGGACCAGATGCCATGATCTTAGTTTTCTGAATGTTGAGCTTTAAGCCAACTTTTTCACTCTCCTCTTTCACTTTCATCAAGAGGCTCTTTAGTTCTTCTTCACTTTCTGCCATAAGGGTGGTGTCATCTGCATATCTGAGGTTATTGATATTTCTCCTGGCAATCTTGATTCCAGCTTGTGTTTCATCCAGCCCAGTGTTTCTCATGATGTACTCTGCATATAAGTTAAATAAGCAGGGTGACAATATACAGCCTTGACATACTCCTTTTCCTATTTGGAACCAGTCTGTTGTTCCATGTCTAGTTCTAACTGTTGCTTCCTGACCTGCATACAGGTTTCTCAAGAGACAGGTCAGATGGTCTGGTATTCCCATCTCTTTCAGAATTTTCCACAGTTTATTGTGATCCACACAGTCAAATGTGTGTGGTCCACTGGAAAAGGAAATGGCAAACTACTTCAGTATTCTTGCTTTGAGAACCCCGTGAACAGTATGAAAAGGAAAAAAGATAGGACACTGAAAGATGAACTCCCAAGATCGGTAGGTGCCCAATATGCTACTGGAGATCAGTGGAGAAATAACTCCAGAAAGAATGATGGGATGGAGCCAAAGCAAAAACAATACCCAGCTGTGGATGTGACTAGTGATAGAAGCAAAGTCTGATGCTGTAAAGAGCAATATTGCATAGGAACCTGGAATGTTAGGTCCATGAATCAAGGCAAATTGGAAGTGGTCAAACAGGAGATGGCAAGAGTGAACGTCAACATTCTAGGAATCAGCGAACTAAGATGGACTGGAATGGGAAAATTTAACTCAGATGACCATTATATCTACTACTGTGGCCAGGAATCCCTTAGAAGAAATGGAGTAGTCATCGTGGTCAACAAGAGAGTCCAAAATGCAGTACTTGGATGCAATCTCAAAAATGACAGAATGATCTCTGTTCGTTTCCAAGGCAAACCATTCAATACCACGGTAATCCAAGTCTATGCCCCAACCAGTAACGCTAAAGAAGCTGAATGGTTCTATGAAGACCTACAAGACCTTTTAGAACTAACACCAAAAAAAATGTCCTTTTTATTATAGGGGACTGGAATGCAAAAGTAGGAAGTCAAGAAACACCTGGCGTAACAGGCAAATTTGGCCTTGGAGTATAGAATGAAGCAGGGCAAAGGCTAATAGAGTTTTGCCAAGAGAATGCACTGGTCATAGCAAATATCCTCTTCCAACAACGCAAGAGAAGACTCTACACATGGACATCACCAGATGGTCAACACTGAAATCAGACTGATTATATTCTTTGCAGCCAAAGATGGAGAAGCTCTATACAGTCAGCAAAAACAAGACTGAGAGCTGACTGTGGCTCAGATCATGAACTCCTTATTGCCAAATTCAGACTTAAATTGAAGAAAGTAGGGAAAACCACTAGACCATTCAGGGATGACCTAAATCAAATTCCTTATGATTATACAGTGGAAGTGAGAAATAGGTTTAAGGGCCTAGATCTGATAGACAGAGTGCCTGATGAACTATGGACAGAGGTTCGTGACACTGTACAGGAGACAGGGATCAAGACCATCCCCAGAAAAAGAAATGCAAAAAAGCAAAATGGCTGTCTGAGGAGGCCTTACAAATAGCTGTGAAAAGAAGAGAAGTGAAAAGCAAAGGGGAAAAGGAAAGATATTCCCATCTGAATGCAGAGTTCCAAAGAATAGCAAGGAGAGATAAGAAAGCCTTCCTCAGTGATCAATGCAAAGAAAGAGGAAAACAACAGAATGGGAAAGACTAGAGATCTCTTCAAGAAAATCAGAGCTACCAAGGGAACATTTTATCCAAAGATGGTCTCGATAAAGGACAGAAATGGTATGGACCTAACAGAAGCAGAAGATATTAAGAAGAGGTGGCAAGAATACACAGAAGAACTGTACAAAAAAGATCTTCACAACCCAGATAATAATGATGGTGTGATCACTCACCTAGAGCCAGACATCCTGGAATAATAAAGGAAAACACATAGCAAATATAGTGGATCAACCACTTAACAAAGTTACTATGAAACTTAAAAGACAAAGTAGTAAAATCATCTAAATCTGAAATAATGAATTAAGTAATACACAAAATGAAAAAATGTAAAATATGATGTAAAAAGCATAAAGCTTGGAAGGGAAGGAGTAAAAATGTAGTGCTTTTAGAATGCATTTGAACTAAAGTTAACATTAACTTAAAACAGACTTAAAACCATGAAATTCATATTATATATTGCAGTTCATATTATATCATAATATATATGAACCTCATGGTAACCACAAACCAAAATCTATCCATGGGATGTACTATACAGCATAGAGAATAGAGTCAATAGTGTTACAATGACTTTTTGTGGTGATAGACAAATAGTAGACTTGTTGTGGTGATCAGTTCACAATGTATATAAATCTCAAAACATTATGTCATATACCTGAAACTAATACAATATTGTGTGTCAACATATAGAAACCAAAAATATTAGTTAGCCAAGCTAAAGTGGGTATGTGTGAGAGAGGATATGTTCAAGATAGAAGAAATAAACATTCAGAGGTAAAAGGAGTCATAGCATATTTAGGATTTTGAAAGTTGTTCAGAATGGCCAGACTTAATAGCTGATGAACTATATATGTTTGTTGAGAGAGGACATACTGGGATGTTGCCCTACTTTTGGCTGAACATTTAGGTTAGTGTTTGTGTCATCTACTGAGGAGGGGATGGTATAAGAAAAGCAAAAAGAGAGGAAAAGACAAGAGTTTAATTTAGGCTATGTTGAGTCCTGTGAGTTTGACATCGCTCTGGAGTTGCTAAATCTTCATCATCGCCCCTCACTTCCACTCATTTTACCTGCCAATACACAAGAACAAACAAATGCTTCACTACCTACCTATGTCTTCTCTCAACAACTAAGAGCCAGTTTTGCATGCTAAGTCACTTCAGTCATGTCCAACTCTGTGTGGCCCTAAGGATTGTAGCCCACCAGGCTTCTCTGTCCACGGGATTCCCCAAGCAAGAATACTGGAGTGGGTTGCCCCTCCTCCAGGGGATCTTCCAGACCCAGGGATCAAACCTGAGTCTTATGTCTCCTGCATTGGCAGGAGAGTTCTTTATCACCAGCAACAACCTGGGAAGCCCAAGACTCAAGTTTAGAAAATAGTCTATGATGACCACAGCCCATTCATGCCATCCCATGTTTACCTCTATTTATCCCACTTTGCTGTAATTTGTTCTCTGCTTGTTTGTCTCTGTTACTGATCTGTAAATTCTCTAAGCAATGGAAAGGTTGTGGTTGATGGTGTTATTGTTTTTGAAGCAGGAGCCTTAACAAATGTGATCTATTCTTTTATCACTCATTTTTTAGTTTTATTTTCAACCCTTATGCTAGCAGGAGTTCCTAAAGCTATGAGACAATTCATTTCTTTCCTTCTTATTCTAAGTCTTCCTTCTTAATACAATAGATACTAAATCATAACACATAATAGCTAATAGAACCACTTAAAACACTATCTTACACAATTTTTTGCCTTTCTTTTGCTTCTCCATGTTTAATGACTGCTAAGTGGGTACTTGTTAAAGTTTAATGAATGACTGATTACTTGCATAAACAAACAAAGCAGAGTGAATAAAGTAGCATTTTAATAGCTTTTTAGGAGGGAACTGTTTTGGGGTAGGAAAAGTGAATCTATACATTACACTTTAGAAGGCTGCACAGCAACAAAGAATTCACTAAACTGTTGTTCCAATAAATCAAACAGGAATTGGGGGTTTCAGGACAGAGAGGAGGAGATAGAGTAAGAAGGAGAGGATGCAGTTGAAGCATCTGGTGGAAGAAAGATGCCCAGTGAGGAATCTTGAAGGTGGAGTGACTATTTTTTTAAAATAGAACTATCTACTATATAATTTTGATTTATGGCACTGATGCAGTGTACAGTTTCTGTTTCCCATTCCATCTGTGGGTCTAGAGCTATCCTCAACTGCCTTATGTGAACCTTTTTTGTGCAAATTCATTTCTTCTCTGGATCACTGTAGAAGTAAAAAAATAAATAAAATAGTAAAACAAAAACTAAAGTTAAAAAAGAAAAAGTTAAGATCCATAAAATACCAAGGGAAGGTGAGTCCTGAGGGATTCACCAAGTCTTGGATGTCTACCAGATATGGATGAGCAGTTGAAGTAATTTCCTTTAACTCTCTGAGATGGTTAGTTTTATGTGTCAGTTTAATGGGACCACATAGTAACTAGATACCTGGTTAAACATATTTTTGGGGTGTGTCTGTGAGGATGTTTCTGGATGAGACTAACATTTGAATAGGCAAACTGTAAAATAGAATGCCCTCCCCAGTGTGGATGGGCCCTATCCAATCTTTTGAAGGTCTGATAAAACAAAAATGCTGAGTGAGTCTAGCTCTGGCTATCTTGTCTTCAAGCTGGAACATCACTCTACTCCTGTCTTTGGACTTGACTCAAACTGAAGCTTCCATCATTGGCTCCCCTGAATTTGCAGCTTGCTAACTGATCCTGGGACTTTTCAGCCTCTAAAACCACATGAGCCAATTCATTACTTTTTATTAGGAAAATAGAATATATATGTATATTCTGTTTCTTTGGAGAACCCAGACTAATACATTCTTCTTTTTAACCTCTAGAACTACAAAGGACCTACTCAGACAAACTTCCTAAGAACTGGCCATAGTAAGGGCTTCTCTTGTGGCTCAGCTAGCAAAGAATCTGCTTGCAATGAGTGAGACCTGGGTTCGATCCCTGGGTTGGCCATAGTAAAGGGAGCTCAGGCAGAGAGCCTGAATAAGCAGGGATCTCATTCTCTCAGCCCAAAAGAATGCAGAGATGTCACCTGGGCCAATAAGAACACAGTAAGTAAGATAAGACTCTAGGAACAGCTCAAGGAATATAAAGAAGGTGGCTTATTTTCCAGGAGGAAAATAAATAAAAGGAAAGAGGGAAGAGTCTAGGGATGAAAAAGAACTACCCTGAGAAAACAGAGGGAAGAAAATTGTTCTTACAGAAGAAAGCTGACAAAACAGTAGGAGAAGCTTTGTCAAAAACCCACAGAGGATGAATGGAAGTGAGGAGAAATGATGCAAGGGGATTCATGTAGAGGGAGACCAAAGCCAATGAGAACAATAGGTCTTTTGTAGATGGAACTTGAGTCCAAAAGCATGTGGAATACCCCAATATAAAAGAGGCCAAGAAGCATAGCAAGAGATAGAGAAGAAAGATTTGTGGAGTGCTTGACAGAGTAAGAAAAATCACCTGAACTTGGGACAAGCACAGTTTAAAAGAGGAACATGTAACTGAAGTGGCAAAGAAACTCAAGGCATAATATGCTCCTATGGGCTCTGGGAGAAGAAAACGCTAATGTTGTCTCTGTGAGAAAAACAAGATGGAACATGAAGAAGGGAGTTTGCTCTCTCCAAAGGACTATACTGGAGGCTCTTCACTTCTTAATAACATGACTTAGCCACAGTTCTTCTAGTGGTACCAGAAAGTAATTGAATTGTCTTAAGAAAGGGAATAAAAAGTTATTAGGAGGATATTGAGTAACATACCACACTCAAGGATAGTCAGACCTCAGGCTTTGAAAATAGGAAAATTACCAAAAAAAAAAAAACCAACCAGCCGTTTTTTCTCTCCATCCCAACTTCTGAGAGTTCACTTCCTTTTCCCAGTGCAGAAGGTCGTGAAAGATGACTTTTTCACAGTTTTATGTCATTTCAAGACACCCACACAGGCTTACTCACCAAGAGAAAACATGACTGGACATCCAGATCAGGTGTTTTGGCAGTGGGGCAGAGTCACCCAAACTATCTACAAAGACCTTTCCCTACTGGTGGGGACTGTTCTTAAGAAATGAAGTTGTTATGAGCTAAGAATCATGCTGAACTCACTACTGCATTAGACAAATGGGAACATCAAAATGAGAAGGTAAATTGAGATATATTATATATATATGTATATATATGTATAAATGATATCACATAGATGAGATTTAAAAAAGGGATGCTGATAATTAAAATACAGAGGAAAAACAGTAAGCATCTAAAACCATATCATGAGACAAAGATAAACTCTAACCAATAAAGAAGCACAATTATTTTTCTTCTTATGCTGCCTAGTTAGCTGTGGATCTTTAACTTAAAACAATTCTACTTGGTGAAATGGAAATGAAACTATAATTATCGAAGAAGAAAAGACTGAGTGCTTTCTAATGTCAACTATTATTCCCATTATGATCCTAGCAGTGAGATTGGCTTACTAAGAGTTGGGGACCCCTGCCATGTCAAGCTCATGAGGCCACAGTGGAGCATTTACCTCAAGACAAATTATTCTAAAAGCAAACAAAATCATAAAATAAATAAAAATTGATGCAAGACTGAGAGGCAAAGTTTACATCCCTAAAAAAAAAACCCTCAGAATTATGCAAAAAATTATTTTAAACTCTACTTATAAAAATAGAAATTGATGCACTTAATAAATACATTTTTAAGAGGATGTATACCAGACAAATTAGGACAAAACAAAAGGTCATGGAATATTTTACAAAATCAATTTCTAGCTAAATCATTGTATCTGAAATCAGAGGAGGAATACACCCTCACCAAAGGAAAGGAATAGGAAAGAAGAAAATGGAAGACTTTATAGTCATTGGACAAGGTGATGGAAATAAATGGCAGGGGTGTACACAGAAGTATCACCTTAAAAGAGGTATCAGAAATGTTTTTATCTTTTTTATTTCATTATTTTCCAATAAGAATTTAAATTTATAAAATTCGTGAGCCAAAGGAAGGTAAAATATATTATACTTAAGTGGGTAACCAGAAGGCATGGACATAAGCTAAATCCAGGAATGAGGTTAATTACAAACCAGAAATGAAGTTTTATAATTGTGACTTTTCTATAAATGGAGAATACATTGATCTCTAGATTTTTAGCCATCAACAAAAATAGGGAAACATGGTTACATAATCCATAATATTCACAAAATACAAACAGAACAATTTTTCAAGAGAAGCTCATCCATTCCTAAAGTGTGACTGCATTTTATGAGAACTTAAAGTAAAGCAATACAAATGTAGTAATAAATTCCTGCTGCTGCGTCGCTTCAGTCGTGTCCGACTCTGTGCGACCCCATAGACGGAAGCCCACCAGGCTCCACTGTCCCTGGGATTCTCCAGGCAAGAACACTGGAGTGGGTTGCCATTTCCTTCTCCAAATAAATTCCTACTTCTGCACAAATTTTTAAATAATGTGGTTCCCCAAATTTTTTTCTTAATGCATAATTTTGTAATTGTTGTGTCAAGTGAAGTAGACTGGGTTCATACTATTGCCTTCCAGTGATGCCAAGCGAATCTTCAGAAATATCCATCATCTTCTGTCACATTCATTCTCTAGATATGAGTGCAGTATATTAAAGCAGGCATTGGATTCACGGACGTTATTGCCCCTGTCACCTACTGAAGTTTCCTCAGACCAAGATAAAATAGGAATTCCTAACTATGGTCCACATATGAAGACACTGACTAGTGAAACAGACACTATCCTAAATAGCATCCTTTCAGCACACATGACAATGTATTATATGGGCTGTTTCTTGAACGGTCCCAAATATGTTCTTATATCCTCACTCCAAAGTTTAGATTCTAATGGGGGCCAGTGCCAAAAAACCCAGGATTATATATAGCATTCTGTTCCTGTAACTAAATTCAGGGATAGATACAAGTTTTTCTAGAAAAGAATTTTTTTCAGATCACTTTCCACAGTTAGCCAATATTTGTCACTGATCTCATATGGTGCAAAGCTGTAGATAAAAGTCCTTGGTATATCTATTTTTCCGTATTCTTTTTGTTGTAAGCCACTGAAACCCAATTCCAACCAATTTAGGCTCCAAGAAGGGATTTGGACTAACTACCATGAGGCCACTTATATTTTTGAGCAATATCTAATGGGATTGAAATCACTCATGAGATTCAGTGCAAAAACAAAGGCAAATTTCAAAAAGAGTTCATACTGTATATCCCAATGTATAGATGTTTTAAAATAAATATATTACACTAAAAACCAGAGATAACAGTCCTGAATTCATTCCAAGGCTTCGGATCGGTGGTCTCCCAGCTAGCATCTCTGGTCAGCCGGGTACGCATGCCTCCATGTGCAGAATTTGCAGTGGTATTTATAATGTTACATACATTTTCAGTTATCAGTGAAAGAAAAAACAACTTATATTAATGACTTGCTGACCAATGGTCAGTAGTTTTATGCTTTCTCCACCATATTTGTTTCCCAAATTCTCTACAATAAATATGTAGTATCATGTTAAGAAAAATAATTCATATTTTTATAAAATATTTAAATTCACATTAACACAGAGATGAATGAACAATTAGTTTTCAAACTTCTACTTTACCAAGCCCAGATTCAATAAATTTACCATCGAGTTTGTCAAGCTAATCTGTAATACACTGAGACATCCACAGTGAACTAAGTTGAAGATATATACCAAGCTGAGTAAGTGAGATAAATTGCTATGAAGACTATTGCCTATTTATTCAGCATGTATTTGTTGAGCATCTACTGTGTGTCAGGCTTCAGCTAAATCATAAAGATGCAATAAGGAACAATTCAGATATATTCCCTGCCTCATGAAAGTTATATTCAACTATGACAACAAAAGCAAGAGAATTGAAAAACACAATGACAAATTACAAGCACCCAAGGGAGAGTAAAGTTCATCCAAAAGTCTAACACTGTAACATATTTGATGGTTCATGAGGCCTTCATGGGAGCAGGAGATGGGAAAAAAGCTTCAGAGAGATGACATCCATCACCAGGCAAAATCTGAGTGCAGCTACCAAAGTCTTAACTTTGGTTTCCCAACAGTTACCTGTGATACTTCTTCAAAGCAGGGCCAACTCCTGGTTGAAGCTGCTGCTTGCTTTAACAATAAAACCACTTCCTGTCTGCAAATAAAATGTTTGTCAAGAACACTGACTCCTGATCTTGAGGGAGAGTCCTCATGTGTGGGGCAGAATGCAGAAGCCTAGCAAGGGTAAGAAGAGTCAGAAGAAGAAACAGCCAGAAAATCAAACCAAAATGAAAGAGGACAGAAATATAAAAGCAAAATAATGAAGTTTTAAATAAATTGAGTATATGAGAAATGACAGATAACATTTACAAGCCTAAATGGTGTGCACATCTTTTCAATAATTTTTCTCATATAATGCTCTCTTCTACCATTTATTTAATGCTCCTATAATGAAACATTGCTCTATTATTAGGAGAGAGGCATAAATACTAAACACGTAATATACCATGTGTGAATTTCTTATGTGCCTGGTGGTACAGAAGAAATGTTGAGTATATCATACGTTAAATATCTTCATATGTTAAATCATATGTTAAATCCTCTGAGAATCTGCATAAAAATATAATCATTGAAAAGAAAGATAAAAGCAAAGGGAGTGAGGAGACAAATTTCTCCACAACAGTCCTGTCACTCCCAACCACAAACCTTCTTAGGGAGTGGAAAGAACAGAGCCCACCCTCTCTGATATCCAGGTAATGTGTGCAAAATTCTGAGAGAAACCCTGGGGCTTGTTGCATATTATGTTAAAATTGTCCTGAGCTGTGCAAATGATTGTTCAGTATCTGATATCCTCTCTCAGTCTGTTTTGTTTGTTTGAAGGAAGATGAAATAAGCAAGTTAATCAATTATATAAAAAGTGCTCATCTATTCATTGAAATCAAAAAGGGTTATTATTGAAAAACACTGGAACACAATAAAACTGATCTTTCTTTACTGGTTGCTGCCAAAAAAAACTAGCATGAGCTCTAAAGTCCTGGGCCAAAGAGAATTCTGAGTTCATTGGAAAGGAACTGCAACACATATCTCAGTCTCAGGCAGAACATTCTATGGCCCCTTTCTGTGATGGGTGACACTCTGTTTGCAGTGAAAGCTGTCTGTGAAAAGTCTGCCACAAGAAAACAGAAGAGGAAAGTTAGGACATTGGCTAGTGACTCTACAGTCACTTCCACTAAACTGAAATCTCTTAAATGGAATAAGAAATTATTATGAAGGAATAACATTAAAAATCCTGCATAATGATAAAAAAGTTTAATAGGCCAGATAGCAGAGAACTTTCAAACCTTCCTTCTTCCTTCCTTTCTCCCAAGGCTCTACAAGGCAGAATGACCAGAAATGGTCAGGCATTTCTTTCATGTTCTTCCTGTTGCCTCAAATAATTGCTTTAAACACCACCTCTAATATAACCTCCCTGATGAAAATCAGTCACACTGATAGTTTGGAACCTGTTGGTGGTTTTGCAAATTGTGGAAAGATCTCAGGATTGATGACAAGATTCCTGGTTTAGAAATCTGAGCCCATTGCTTTCCTCTTTTGTTACATGGATCGCCACGTATTGGAAGGGATAGAATTGATAGAACTGAGGAGGGTAGGTGTATGCCAGCTTGGAGCAGAGCTTTACCTAGCCCCTCTACATAGGACAAAATCAAGCCAAAGATGTCTCTTAAGAACCTTCCATTTCATTCACCACAGGACTCCAAATGGCCACAGCTCCTAAAACAGGAGGAACAGGGGCCACTAACAAAAAGGATTCATGTTTCAATATCTCCATTCCCCCTTCAGTACTTAAACCAGGCTCTGCAGAAACGAACTCATTAAGTGTATGTTGGATAGATTCATTAAACAAAACTGACAGCCAAATTGCAGAATTCATACCAGACCCCTTTGGTTGCCTTGAATGACTTAAGGCCCTTGAAATACGGATAATTATTTCTACCCCCATTTTTCAACATTAATACGCCTGAAATGGAGCTATCACAGGCCCAGACTTGAAGCTGATAATGCAGGTAGCTTTGATAAGGGGGGACACACACACAGGAAACCTAGGCCAGTCTTGCATCCTCAACTTTTTCTCAACTTTATGATCTGCTGAGAATGCATTAGGCCTTGAAGCTTGTGAGTATCTCCTTGCAGGCCTTTAAGAGAGCATTGTTTTATTAATGCCTTATATTGCTGGAGAAATAACAGGTTTCTGCCATGACTTAAAAATAGGGTTTTACAATTTCATGATAACTTTGAAAAATAATTGTGCATCACTCAGTTGTGTCTGATTCTTTGCAACCCTATGGACTATAGCCCGCCAGGTTCCTCTGTCCATGGCATTATCCAGACAAGCATACTAAAGTGGGTTGCCATTTCCTTGTCCAGGGGATCTTCCCAGCCCAGGGATCAAACCCACATCTCCTGCATTGGCAGACGAATTTTTTTTTTTTTTTTTTTTTACCACTGAGCAACCAGGGAAGCCCCGAAAACTGACTCCTTAATATTATAAAATACCTAAGTGTTACATAATGTAACAAATAGATAATAAGTGACCCAGTGAGCATCCACCTTTAGATCAGTCTGATGTTTGCTTGTCAAACATCTCATTACAAATATACACAAAGAAAACACGATGGGATTACCCAATTTGTGCACTGACTAAAGTTTTGATTTCTTTTTGAGGATGCTAGTATGTCCCTATCACAATTTCTGAAGCTACAGAGATTTAGTCTGTATCAAGCTTTTGAGGGATTTTATTCTTATGTTCACCCAGTGACGGGAGAGTCACAGGATATGTTTATGTTTTTATTATAAAAAGCAGTCCATTGAACAGTAAAATAAAAAACTCCTAAAAATGATTACATGAAGCTAAGAACTAGGACCCTGAAAACTTACGCTGCTGAAAGAAGAGACCCCTCTCAGTGGAAAGGAACTGGAGGGGGTCCCAAATGTTGGAAGTTTAGCATGTAGCACCAAACAAGTTTCAGCCTTTCCCCTGGGAGGCTCCCCTGGGAGCCTTTTCCCTGTGTTGCAGGCAGGTTCTTTACCATTTGAGCTAGCACACCTAAGATCTAGCACATCACTCCCCCAAGGGTGCTCTCTCTCATGCTAATTCACTTAAGTCATTCAAATTAATTCTAAGGAAAAACAATTTTTAAAGTCTAAGAAGTAGTGCCCCCCTTACCCCAAGGATCACAGCCTTGTTGAGGTTAAGGGGCTTGTGTAACTCCATGGAGCTATCAGCCATGCTGTGCAGGGTCACCCATGATGGTTGGGACATCATGAAGAGCTCTGACAAAATGTGGTCCTGACAAAATGTGGTATTTATGCTCAAAATCCTTGAAGCTAGGTTTCAACAGTATGCACACCGAGAACTTCCAGATGTGCAAGCTGTGTTTAAAAAAAGCAAAGGAACCAGAGATCAAATTGCTAATATTCATTGGATCATAGAAAAAGCAAGGAGTTCCGAAAAACATCTACTTCTGCTTCATTGATTATGCTAACACCTTTGTGCATACCACAACAAACTGTGGAAAATTCTTAAATAGATGAGAATACCAGATCACATTACTTGTCTCCTGAGAAACCTGTATGCAGGTCAAGAAGCAACAGTTAGAACTGGACATGGAACAACAGACTGGTTCAAAATTGGGAAAGGAGTATGACAAGGCTGTATATTGTCACCTGCTTATTTAACTTCTTTGCAGAGTACATCATGCAAAATGCCGAGCTGGATGGATCACAAACTAGAATCCAGATCGCTGGGAGAAACACCAACAAGCTGAGACACGCAGACGATACCAATCTAATGACAGAAAGTGAGTAGTAGTATATAGTAGTATGAGTTGCTCAGTCATGTCCGACTCTGCAATCCCATGGGGTGTAGCCTGCCAGGCTCCTCTGTCCATGGGAATTTCCAGGCAAGAATACTGGAGTGGATTGCCATTCCCTTCTCCAGAGGATCTTTCTGACCCAGGGATCCAGCCTGGGTCTCCTGCATTGCAGGTTTGAGTTACAGGGATGTAGAGGAACTAAAGAGCATCTTGATGAGGGTGAACAAGGAAAAAAAAATGTGTCTTAAAAGTCAACCCAAAAAACTAAGATCATGGCATCCAGTCCCATCACTTCATGGCAAATAGAAGGGGAAAAAAGTGGAAACAGTAACAGATTTTCTTTTCTTGGGGTCCAAAATCACAGTGGACAATAAGTGAAGCCATGAAATTAAAAGATGCTTGCTCCTTGGAAGGAAAGTTATGACAAACCTAGACAGTGTATTAAAAGGCAGAGACATTACTTTGTCAACAAAGGTCTGTATCATTAAAGCTATGGTTTTTCCAGTAGTCATGTATGGATGTGAAAAGTAAAAGTGAAAGTCACTCAGTCGTGTCCTACTCTTTGAGACCCCATGGACTATACAGTCCATGGAATTCTCCAGGCCAGAATACTGGAGTGGGTAGCCGTTCCTTTCTCCAGAGGATTGTCCCAATGCAGGGATCGAACCCAGGTCTCCTGCATTGCAGGCAGATTCTTTACCAGCTGAGCCACTAGGGAAGCCCAAGAATACTGGAGTGGGTAGCCTATCCCTTCTCTAGAGGATCTTCTCAACCCAGGAAACGACCTGGGGTCTCCTGCATTGCAGGCAGATTCTCTACCAGCTAAGCTATCAGGGAAGCCCCATGAATGTGAAAGTCGGGCCATAAAGAAGGCTGAGCACTGAAGAATTGATGCTTTCGAGTTGTGATGCTGGAGAAGACTCTTGAGAGTCCCTTGGACTGCAAGGAGATCAAACCAGTCAATTCTAAAGGAGATCAATTCTGAATATTCATTAGAAGGACTGATGCTGAAGCTCCAATACTCTGGCCACCTTATGTGAAGAGCCAACTCATTGGAAAAGACTCTGATGCTGGGAAAGATTGGAGACAAAAGGAGAAGGGGGCAGCAAAGGATTAAATGGTTAGATAGGATCACTGACTCAATGGACATGAATTTGAGCAAACTCTGGAAGATAGTGAAAGACAGGGGAGGGCGGTGTGCTGCAGTCCACGGGGTTGCAAAGAGTCAGACACAGCTTAGAGACTGAACAAAAACAACATGAAGTAAGCCTGAGTCTTCACAGGTGGATCCCTTCAAAAGTATTTTTCCTTTGTTCTAGATTCATTTTCTCTTGTCCTGCCTTGGGTTCCTGAATTTGACCAAAGAAGGTTGGATGATACTGCCTAAAGCTCTTCCGCATTCCTCTGCCATTTGGGGTCAGGTTAGACTGTGAACAACTTAAAGGGCTCACCAACCCGTTAGCTCCCATACCAGAGTATGTTTGCTCTTTTTTCCTAGTGAACAGTCACTTCTTTGCAAAGGGTCAACTGGTTTATGAACAAAAGCAGTGTTGACCTACGTTCTCAGTGTGAAAAGCAGTCAGAGGAAGGGGAAATTCCAGAAGTTTCCTTCTATCTCATGATCTCTAGAATATAGCCTAGCCAACAGTAAATCATAAATGGTGTTCTGCATGTGTTTAGATTCTCTGTGCCTCGTGATTAGAGCTCATTGCTGCCCTACCCTGAGAGATGTACCCTGTCAAATTATCAGGCAGTTTAGCCTGATATTTGTTAAATGGGTTTTCTCTACTAGCCTGCAGCTAAATGTAAATAAATGTAACAGGATGCATTTATTTATTAAATGAGAAAATGCCAAAGAAACTAGTGCAAAATGACTTCCAGGGGATTTAGATTCATTTGCATCTGCTCATCCTGTGCTTGCTGTATACTGAAATGTCTGTGTCTTATCTATAGCAAAAAAAAAAAAAAAGGGAAAAGAATCCCTAAAAATTATATTGAAGTGTTTATATATGTATTTACTTTCTGAACACTCATGAGACACTTCTGTCACTTTTTAATTGCTACATCTAAATAATCAAATGATCATTAATTTTCTCTGATTATTTTATAGAATATGTTACATAAAATATTTATTGTATATATGATCTTGTGCCTGAGAATATCTTCAAACTTCAACAATAGTACACTGTCAAATTAAAAAGCACTATGGGAATAAATTATTCAAGTTCGTTCTCCTTGCCAAAGCATATACTGACATTAATATACTGACATTAACTTGGTATTTAAATTGGTTTCTGTGCTCTTTTCTTGAGACCATATCTTGATTGTACCTCTGTACTCAAAAGTGTCTTTTCCCCAGGGCACATGGTTTAATTATGCATTGGCATTGTTGATGGAAAAGGGAAAGATGGCAAGTAAATTGCTATATAATCACAGCCTAGTAGCTCTTAAAATGGCAGTGAGTTGGGAAAAATTAATAGCAATTTCACAAATGCAATAGAGTGCATAGGAAATACCCTGCAAATACTCATATCCAAATCCTTTCCTTTTCAAGGCAGCCTTCAAATTAAAGGGGAAATATTCTCTTAAACTCCATCGACTATATAATCCTGACTTCAACTGAGGATTTAAGGAACATTTCAGTGAAGGGTTTAATAAAGAAGATATCTACCTAGGGACATGCTATTCAATTATTCAGGGAATAATTTATGTAGCATGTACTATACCTGACTTTATTCCATGAGGTTCAAGAACCAACTTGTAATAAAATCTAGAACCTAGAATGGAATCCACTTCTGAGGGCAGTCTCTTTCCTCAGAGGAGGGTTGGCATATTCTCAAAGTGTCACATATAATTGGAATATGGAATTCCAATGTGGAATTCCAACAAAAGCAAAATAACTTGGGGATTAATTTTGTTGGCATAGATTTAGACTGCCTGGGTTCAAATCGTTGCTCTATCACTCACCAACTGAGTGACCTCGGCAGCTTACAGAAACTTTCAGAACTTCAATTTTCTCCTTTGTATTATAATAAAAGTGCCTACCTCTTATGGTTCTTGATCATGAAAAATGACAACAAACATTCTGAGTTTTGTTAGCTTTAATTATTCAGAATGCTTAATGGCATCCCTTTGGATTCTGGGCCAAAGAAGCTGAGCCTCTGAAGCTATCTTATTTTCATGGTGAGTCTGTGGATAGAGACAATTCAGGCAGACTCAGTAATGTATGTCATATGTATCCTTCAGATTCTGACTTTAAACCCCTCTGGCAGATTGAGGAACAAGGCCAAAACGAGCCTATTAACCTCAGTAGTTTTTATATGACAAAAGAAAAGGCTTGAACTGATGGGTAAGTGTAGAGAATGATGAGATGCTTTGTCATTTCAGCCCCCGAGCAGTCTTCTGCACAAGCTCTTTCAGTTTTTAATCTCCAAAGATTTCTGATTTTAAAGATGTTAAGAGTTAACACATAACAAAAAATTGAAATCCCATGTTTAAAATTCTATATCTTTACATAATTTCCTACAAAGGTTATATTTTATTGTCTTTAGAGAATAGTTTGACATAAATTTAAAAACCATTTCTATAAAAACTAGATATTAGAATAGACCAGACTGTGCCCAGGAGACATTACAGAGAACAGGGAACTTTAGGATCTATCCATCTGATCATTTTATTTTGTAATTGTCTGAAATATAGCTGGTAGAAGGTTGACCATGGTGGTGTATTTGTCATGAAGAAGACAAATAATTTACACACACACAAAGTAAAGACTGGACAATTATCTAGCTCATTTTGGTCAATAAAGTCTTCCTAAAGTCTCACTCTGTACTAATGCCAAACTGAATTAAAATGACATAGAAAACCATACCTGTCCTCAAGGAGCTTATAAGCCAAGAACATAAATGAAACAAATATCCACAGTTCTAGGTCCATGGTCCTTGGTTCGTGCAAAATAATCATCATCAATTAAGCAGACCAGAAATGCAAACAAAGGAGAAATCTTTGCTGAGATGTTCCTAGAAAGCTTAAATAAAATGGTAGCATTAATTGAGCTATAAAGGTGGAATAGAGTTTTTGACAGAACATGGTAGGTTTTCAAATAGTACTTGATACAATGATTCATTCACTACTTTTTGTCAACCAAAATGTAGGTTATCTCTCCTAAGTGGAGAGACCTGTACGAGTCAAGTCTTACAGAAATCTTATCCATCCTTCAAGATCCAACACAACTGACATCTCTTTTGTCAATATTTCTGATTTCTCCAATACTATTTATAGCTGCTTTCCATTGTTACAGTCTACTTGGTGTGGTAGAAATGCCTGCGCTTATTTTATGCCCCATTATTTGGTAAGTCACAAGCTCCTTAAGAGCAGCATTCTAAACCTATTCCTATTCATCCATAAACATCCCCTTGACACCAGCAATAATTTGTTTGAAGAATGAATGAATCCACAAAAAAACTTTAAAGAGTGGTAAATGCTCTAAAGATAACCCAAGGCTCCCACATTTTGTGCTATGATGTAGCCAGCTTCAGAAAAGTATAAAATTGAATAGGAGCCCACTATAAGAGCAGCTTAGAGAATGGATATGTTTATTCTCAAGCTTTCTCCAGAGAGATGATATCTCTGAAATGAGTCATTTCATTTGAACTAGTTGACCCTGATTTATCTCTACGACTCTCGGCTCCATTTATATAAAGAAAAGAGAGGAATTGGGCAGAGACCCAAAAGGCTGAATCAATGTCAGAAATCAATTTTGAACACCCTTTTCTTCCCCTTCAGTAGCAGATTTTTTTTTCCCCTGAATTGTTCAAATGACAAGGTGAAATTTCAATTTCACTGCTCCTGGTGATATACAACCTCTGTTAGCTGAAGCTAAATCTTTGCTACATGTATATGCACCTCCTCAGAATCCCAAAGTCCAAAAACTGTGAGAGAAATGAAGTGAAAATTACTGGTAACTATAGGTCATGTAGACCAAGAATCTGAATTATTCAAGCCAAAAATACTGTTTCCATCATTGCAATATGGAAAGAACCACTGGAAGTTGGGCAACCAGGGGTTTTATTGGTGTACTGCCATTTTCCATAATCTGCAGGACCTATGACAAGTCATCTAGTTATTTACTCACTCAGTTTCCCCATTTATCAAATCTATTTCCCTACCAATGCTGAGATTTTATGACTCTAAAGGTGAAATCTCTTCCCTGAAGCTGTAAAAATCAGTTAGAACGTGGGGCTTACAGCATCATGGTCCAACCCATCACAGCAGTTTCTGCTTTTTAATATCTCCCAAATGAGGCTTCATTTTATAAGTACCGATACACTTCACTATTTAACCTTTTCATCTGGAAGTTTCTAGAAACCAATCAGCACTTTGCGCCTTTTATTTATTTTGTAACTTTTTTTGGAATTTAAGTGAATAGAACAGGAAACAATTTTATGTAGCAGATAACATATCTGTATTGGCCTCAGCAAAACTATTAAATAGGCCAAATTAGTTTCACCCCAATTTACCTTTCTCCTGTCAGTGCAGTTTGTGCAGATTCAGCTCTCAAAATACCATATTTCCTTTGCTGAATTATTCTTCCTTTAACCTATTAGTAATCCAGGGGTATCCATATCAAATGTCTACCAGGGCTTGAAGGCAACATTATTGGGATGAGTATAATACAAGATCATGGCATCCGGTCCCCATCACTTCATCCAAATAGATGGGGAAACAATGGAAACAGTGAGAGACTTTATTTTTGGGTGCTCCAAAATCACTGCAGATGGTGACTGTAGCCATGAAATTAAAAGACGCTTGCTCCTTAGAAAAAAAGCTATGACCAATCTGAAAGTGAAAGTCACTCAGTCATGTCCGACTCTTTGCGACCCCATGGACTATGCAGTTCATGGAATTCTCCAGGCCAGAATACTGGAGTGGGTAGCCTTTCCCTTCTCCAGGGGATCTTCCCAATCCAGGGATCGAACCCAGGTCTCCCACATTGCAGGAGGATTCTTTGCCAGCTAAGCCACAAGGGAGGGAGAAGGCGATGGCAACCCACTCCAGTACTCTTGCCTGGAAAATCCCATGGATGGAGGAGCCTGGTAGGCTGCAGTCCATGGGGTCACTAAGAGTCGGACATGACTGAGCAACTTCACTTTCACTTTTCACTTTCATGCATTGGAGAAAGAAATGGCAACCCACTCCAGTGTTCTTGCCTGGAGAATCCCAGGGATCGGGGAGCCTGGTGGGCTGCCGTCTATGGGGTTGCACAGAGTCAGACACGACTGAAGCGACTCAGCAGCAGCAGCCGCAAGCCACAAGGGAAGCCCATGACCAACCTACACAGCATATTAAAAAGCAGAGGTCTGTCTAGTCAAAGCGATGGTTTTTCCAGTAGTCACGTATGGATGTGAGAGTTGGACTATAAGGAAAGCTGAGTGCTGAAGAATTGATGCGTTTGAACTGTGGTGTTGGAGAAGACTCTTTGAGAGTCCCTTGGACTGCAAGGAGATCAAACCAGTCAATCTTAAAGGAAATCAGTCGTGAATATTCATTGAAAAGACTGATGCTGAAG
Source organism: Giraffa tippelskirchi (assembly GCF_054371585.1). NCBI lineage: Eukaryota > Metazoa > Chordata > Mammalia > Artiodactyla > Giraffidae > Giraffa > Giraffa tippelskirchi. The sequence goes on from NC_137276.1 coordinate 38,128,851, forward strand.
CTGAAACTCCAGTACTTTGGCCACCTGATGCAAAGAACCGACCCATTGGAAAAGACTCTGATGCTGGAAAAGATTGAAGGCAGGAGGAGAAGGGATGACAGAGGATGAGATGGTTGGATGGCATCACTGACGTGATGACCAAGAGTTTGAGTAGGCTCTGGGAGTTGGTGATGGACAGGGAAGCCTGGCATGCTGCAGTCCATGGGGTCGCAGAGTCAGACACAACTGAGCGACTGAACTGAACTGATAATACAAGAAAAGCAACTGGTAGGGTGAAATAGGGTATATACCATACCTAAAGACATTTAACATTCAAAGTTATGGTTTTTCCAGTAGTCATGTATGGATGTGGAAGTTGGACCATAAAGAAGGCTGAGTGCTGAAGAATGGATGCTTTCAAACTGTGGTGCTGGAGATGACTCTTAAAGGCCCTTGGACTGCAAGGAGACCAAACCAGTCAATCCTAAAGGCTATCAACCCTGAATATTCATTGGAACAACTGTTTCTGAAGCTGAAGCGCCAATACCTTGGCCATGTGATCCAAAGAGCTGACTCATTGGAAAAGACCCTAATGCTGGGAAAGATTTAGGGCAGAAGGAGAAGAGGACGACAGAGGATGATAAGGTTGGATAGCATCACTGACTCAATGGACATGAGTTTGAGCAAATTCCGAGAGATAGTGGAGGACAGGGGAACCTGGCATGCTACAGTCCATGGGGTCACAAAAACTTGGACATGACTTAGCAACTGAACAACAAAAACATTAAAAACAAAATTATGCCAGTCAAAATAATTCTTCCTGTCCAACTTAGCCAGAGTTTGTAATCCTTGTTATAAACTTTTAAAAATCAGGAACATTACTCAGCTTTATAGCACCAGAATCATCTAAGAGAGTGTCTTACCTATTCTTATATTAAGTACTCAATAAATATTTACTGAATTAATTTATCTGAGGAACAGCTCTGGAAATTTAGATGTACTGGCCCCTGGTGGTGGGGTAGAGGGATCGCTGTGACTATAGGGCAGAAACCACAGAACCCTCTTAGAGCCAACATCTGCCAAAACCTTCAGTAAGAACTTCACATGGAATCTCATTTAATTCTCACAAAAGTTTCAAGAACTAAATACCATAGTCACCACAATTTAAGCTGATGAAACCAGGTCTTCAATTAAGACATTTCCCCAGATCATTAGCAAAGGGACTGAGGTTTGACTGGAATTCTGTCTGAATTTGAGCTTTAGGTTTAAGGGGGGAAAAAGTCTTCGGACATTTTCCTGTGTCACTGTGTTATATTACAGTGAAAAATATGATTATTAAACAACTTCACCTTAAGTTATTAGAACTTCGATGGACTATTGAAAACAAATGTGTTTCTATTATTTCTTTATTAGCTAAAGCTTTGTTTTCATAACTACCCACTCTATTTCTTATAATTATCTCTAGTGTTTAGCAAGATGTCAAAACTCCCCCTAAGAGTTGGTTCCAAGTGCCTCCTCAGACTTATTTTATACCACAGTTGAAAGTGGAGAAGAATAGTTATCAGCCACAAAAAAGAAAAAAAGAACTCCTGCCATTTGCAACAACATGGATGGACCTTGAGAGTATTATGCTAGGAATAACCAGACAGAGGAAAAACAAATACTGCATGGTATCACTTACATGCGGAATACGGAAAAAAAAAAAAAAAAAAAACCACCTCATGCACTGGAGAAGGAAATGGCAACCCACTCCAGTATTCTTGCCTGGAGAATCCCAGGGACGGCGGAGCCTGGTGGGCTGCCGTCTATGGGGTCGGACCGAGTCGGACACGACTGAAGCGACTTAGCAGCAGCAAGGTAGAAAAATGGCTCTTGGGATCTAGAGGGTGAGGGAAATAGGGAGAGGTTGGTAAAAGGTTACAAACTTTCAGCTGTAAAATGATTACAGTCTACGAATCTAATAGAAAACATGGTGACTATAGTTGATAACACTGAGTTCTCTAATAGAAATTTGCTGAGAGGGTAGAACTTATATGTTCTTACAAAAAAAGAGAGAGAGAGATAAATATGTGTGGTGATGGATGTGTGAATTAAGTGGATGGGATGGGGGTATCATTTTATAAAGTCTGCATATGTCAGATCACCACAATGTACACTTTAAATACCTTACAACTTTGTATATCAATTACACCTCAATAAAGCTGAATTTTTAAACAGGAAGAAAGTAGAGGAGGAAGAGAAGTCGAGCTTTCTATGATTTGTCTGATTTTCCTTTTAGGCTGAAATTAAAATGTTGGTCTTCCAGAGACACCTCCTACCTGCTCAACATCTGTTCATGCCTGGTCAGGATGGCTTGTCTTGGTCCTTTTTCCTACCAAACTATATTTATAGAAGTGTTATTTCTTTTCTAGCACTCACATCTCATTTGTAGATTTCAACAGTCACGCTGACCCTTCTAGTTTATTCATCCCCATCTTCCTTCTCCTGCCTACTCTTTAATCAACAGACAATGATTGTAGGTAATTTAACAGTTCACCTTAGTTCCAGAGTCCCCTCAAATGAAAACCACAAAGAGTTTTCCCCTATATATTCCAAAGGAAGGCAGTATACTCAGTCAAAGGCACGAAAACAGACTTCCAAGTCAGGCTGATCTGAGACTCAACTTGCATTCTTGTTACTTTCTGACTATGTCCTTAGAAATTCAGTTTTCTCACCAATAAAATGAGATGTTTTCTCTTTCAGGTAACTATTGGGAAGATAAAAGTAGATAATGTGCTGTGTGAAAGAATTGTAGCCATTTTCAAAATAAGCAAGCACAAAAACTTACAAACAAGCAAAGACAGTAGCCCATTCTGTTGGGGTACAACAGAACACAACACTTTTGAATGTTTTAAGTTTTGACCAAAACAGATTAGCCTTTTATGTGTTATTCCCTAGCTAGGAAAGGGCAAAGCCTCTGCCTGTCATTGGAAGCACGCTGTTCTTAGCTGGTCATGAAGAGCTCAGAAGGCCAGAAAGCAGTGCCTACGCTTCGTGACTATTCCTTGCAGCATGCCTGCATCTTTTGGTATGAACACCTATCTCCCCTCTCCCTTACATACTTTCCCTCCCTTCCTGATACTGGTCCCAGTGAGGAAGCTGGCATTTCTTCACTCACTAGGGTGTCCCTAAATCCAAGTAGGGAGTCCCATTTGTCCCATGTCTTCATGTTCTTCAGTGTAGAGCAAAGACAAAGATGGATCTCTTGCTAAAACTGTTCACCTCTCACTGCATAATATCCTTGCTATCATATAATTAAAAGGTCCTATACCCACAATAACAGAGAAGTTTGTTTTGCCACAGCCATATTTAGGAAGCATGACCTTCCTCAGTTCCCCCTCCCAAGCTCGTCCAAGATCTTTTTCTCCAATGTCCCCATAAACAATTTTGATTCTAGATCCGTTTTCTAGGAGACAGCAGGAAAAGTTGACTAAGAGTACAATTCTAGACATACAAATGGCAAAAAAGTACATGAAAAGATGCTCAATATCACCAATTATGAGAGATAATCAAAACATGTCCATGGACATGAGTTTGAGTAAACTCCGGGAGTTGGTGATGGACAAGGAGGCCTGGCATGCTGCAGTCCATGGGGTCACAAAGAGTCACGGACATGACTGAGCGACTGAACTGAACTGATTGTTTGTTAGACATGAGAGATACTGGAATTGTGTCTATGTAGAAAAATATCATTTTTGAAGATGCATGATAAAAATTTTAAGAATGAAGTATCAAATAATTAATTTACTTTATAATAGTTCAGCAGCAATGTACTTTATGTCAATAAAAAGTTTACATAAAAATAACTCAGCCAAGAAATGGATATAGAAAAATAGGCTAATATTTGTTGACTGTAGGACATGGATATTTGCACATCTATTTTACTATTTCTACATTCTGTGTTTGAAATTCTTCATTAAATAGGAAAAAATAATACGATAAAAACTAAGCATCTGGCAAAAAGAAAAGAATTTTTAAAGAAATCAGTTCTTGATATCCAACTCTATCTTAGGAAGTGTTTAAATAATTTTTTGGCCTGTTTGACTGTATGCACAGAGGAATCAAGATTCCCGATCAACCAAAAACCAGAATTCTCTTGATAATGAATCCTCGTAATTATTCACAATAAGCACTAGTGCCCAGATTGCTTCTAGTATTACTTGATTATTGACGGCATTCTTCTCAAGAGGGGCTTATCCTCAAGCATGTATTTTTACACATCAGTTTACTATTGAAGAAGAATAGGAATATACCAGCTCAAATATGCCTCTTTGGGGTAAGGATCATTGCAGGATGATTATCTTTAGAAAACAGCAGACATAGGAAAAGTTCTGACAATGAAAAGTTATCCTTTTCTGAGAGACATTCACATTTACAAGGGGACCAGGGGCCTTCCCCTCAGTACCAGGAGGTGATGGAGGACTCTAAATCTCAACTCTTATCCATGGAGAAGGCAATGACCTAAATCTGTGTAACAACCTTACCTTTGTTCTCTGTGCTTTTCTGGGTAACCTCCCCTACTTGACTCCTCTCTCCCTGCCCAGTATCTTCTTTTGTCCTTAGAGCTGGAGATGCTATTTAAGTGGGGGATCGGACCATTTTAGGAAGTTACTCAGTTTTCCTGGTATCTTCCATGTTATGGGACATATGTTGTTGTTTAGTTGCCAAGTATTTTCAAGATACTTTGGCGACCCCATGGACTGTAGCCCACCAGGCTCCTCTGTCCATGGGATATCCCAGATACGGATAGTGGAGTGGGTTGCCATTTCCTTCTCCAAGGGATCTTCCCAGCCCAGGGATTGAACCTGCATCTCCTGTATTGACAGGTGGGTTCTTTACCAACTGAGCCACCAGGGAAGCCCTACAAGAGGCATGCATACACATTATTAAATTTCAGTTTGCTTTTCCACTTGATGGCCTTTTTATTCCAGAGGTGGCTCAGTCAAGAACCCAGATAGACAGAGGGAAAATTATTTTTTCTCCCTCACAATATATTACTGTGTATATTTCACTATTTAATTTTAACTTATTTCTTAATTGATTTTCTTCAAGAAAATCAGACATATCAAGGGAACATCTCATGCAAAGATGGGCACAATAAAGGACAGAAATAGTATAGACCTAACAGAAGCAGAAGATATTAAGAAGAAGTGGCAAGAATACACTGAAGAACTATACAAAAAAGATCTTAATGACCAGATAACCATGATGGTGTAATCACACTCACCTAGAGCCAGACATCCTGGATTGCAAAGTCAAGTGGGCCTTAGGAAGCATCACTACAAACAAAGCTAATGGAAGTGATGGAATTCCAGTTGAGCTATTTCAAATCCTAAAAGATGATGCTGTGAAAGTGCTGCATTCAATATGCCAGCAAATTTGGAAAACTCAGCAGTGGCCACAGGACTGGAAAAGATCAGTTTTCATTCCAATCCCAAAGAAAGACAATGCCAAGGAATGTTCAAGCTACAGCACAATTGCACTCATCTCACACACTAGCAAAGTAATGCTCAAAATTCCCCAAGCCAGGCTTCAGCAATACGTGAACCGTGAACTTCCAGATGTTCAAGCTGGTTTTAGAAAAGGCAGAGGAACCAGAGATCAAATTGCCAATATCCGCTGGATCATCGAAAAAGCGAGAGAGTTCCAGAAAAACATCTACTTCTGCTTGGTTGATTACACCAAAGCCTTTGACTGTGTAAATCACAACAAACTGTGGAAAATTCTTCAAGAGATGGGAATACCAGAGCACCTTACCTGCCTCCTGAGAAACCTGTATGCAGGTCAAGAAGCAACAGTTAGAACTGGACATGGAACAACAGACTGGTTCCAAATTGGAAAAGGAGTACGTCAAGGCTGTATGTTATCACCCTGCTTATTTAACTTATATGCAGAGTACATCATGAGAAATGCTGGGCTGGAAGAAACACAAGCTGGAATCAAGATTGCCGGGAGAAATATCAATAACCTCAGATATGTGATGACACCACCCTTATGGCAGAAAGCAAAGAAGAACTAAAGAGCATCTCAAGGAAAGTGAAAGAGGAGAGTGAAAAAGCTGTCTTAAAACTCAACATTCAAAAAACTAAGATCATGGCATCTGGTCCCATCACTTCATGGCAAATAGATGGGGAAACAATGGAAACAGTGAGAGACTTTATTATTGGGGCTCCAAAATCACTGCAGATGGTGACTGCAGCCATGAAATTAAAACACGCTTCTCCCTGGAAGCAAAGCTATGACCAACCTAGACAGCATATTGAAAAGCAGAGACATTATTTTGCCAACAAAGGTCGGCCTAGTCAAAGCTATGGTTTTTCCTGTAATCATGCATGGAAGTGAGAGTTGGACTATAAAGAAAGCTGAGTGCCAAAGAATCGATGCTTTTGAACTGTGGTGTTGGAGAAGACTTGAGAGTCCCTTGGACTTCACGGAGATCAAACCAGTCCATCCTAAAAGAAATCAGTCCTGAATATTCATTGGAAGGACTGATGCTGAAGCTGAAACTCCAGTACTTTGGCCACCTGATGCAAAGAACTGACTCACTGGAAAAGACCCTGATGCTGGGAAAGACTGAAGACAGGAGGAGAAGGGGAAGACAGAGGATGAGATGGTTGGATGACATCACTGACTCGATGGACATGAGTTTGAGCAAACTCCAGGAGTTGGTGATGGACAGGAAAGCCTGGCATGCTGCAGTCCAAGGGGTCTTAAAGAGTCGGACACAACTGAGTGACTGAACTGAACTGAACTGAATGTTGCTTCATCCTACTTAATTTCATGGTTATTTTTCTGTTTATGGCAACTGATTCTTATTTTTCCCATTACAGTAATTTCCTTTTCAAATAAGTTTATTTAAATTAAAAAGTGAGTTGATTTCAAGAAAAATGTCAACAGAAAAATGATAAGGTGATAATTGGATGGCTGAAGTTTGGGAAAAACTGAGCTAAAGCGACAAATTAAAACGAGTTTTAACATTATGCTCCCTAAAACATTAGTCTCAAAATATGTTCCCAGAAGAAAAAATGTTTCTCAGTAAAATGAGTTTGGGAAAAGCTGTATACTACTACACATTGCCCTCTAAGAGAGTCATAATGCACATTAGTATATTTAAAACTTGGAGAAGGTCTGCAATAAAGAAGCTCATTTAATTTTACATGGGCAGTTTCCAAGTATATTTGACCATAAAACTTTTTTTTTCCTTAAATAAAACTATTAACACTGATATGCATTTTAGGAACCACAAGTGGTAAGCGGATTTTATGTTTAGAGAAGAGGAGCTTGCCTGGATTAATAAAGGACAGACATCAAATGAGGCATGCTTTCCTCTTCTCCGATCCTTGGTCCTTTCAGAGGACCAGACGCCAGATAAGTGGACAAAACACCAGAGGTGATATGGAAGAGAGAAGACCCAGATAATTAATGAGCAGGTCAGATCCCATAGCAGAAATAATTCAGCTGGAATCTCAAAAGCAGAGGGGCGGGGAGAAGGACTGAAGGCTGAGTTAAGGAAAAATGAAGTTACTCTATAAGTTACAGAAGTAGTTCAGTAGAATTTAAGTTTGAGTTTTAGGAGTCTGATTTGCTTTCAAAGTGCATTCTAGACATTAACCTCCAAACACGAACTACTGTTTGATTTTCTGACCATCTCCCTACTTTGTGCTGTGTACTCGAAAATAATCTAGGTGATGAAAACTCCTAGCTAAAAGATGAAAGAGTGCTCGTAAATTTTTTTTCAAAAAACAAGGACTTTAAATAATTATTTTCAGTGTCTAAGGTTTGTTCAAATCTGCTTGTTTAGTAAACATGCTTTTAAAAAGTATCAAAATGTCCAAAATTCAGAGAGAAATATACAAGTGGAATGAAGAATCATCTTAAATATCGGGAAATGGGCTCATTTTGTAGGCCCAAGATGCAAAATGGAAAAGAGTTTCATCCTTTAAACCCTGAAATGGTAAGCACAATAGCATTGGACCAGGAACACTTGAGTCTGTCTGGGATGACTAGCACTTGACCATGAAAGGCTTGAGCTTCCCAGGTGGTGCTAGTGGTAAGGAACCTGCGTGCCAATGTAGGAGACACAGGAGAAGAGGGTTCAATCCCTGGGTCGGGAAGATTCCCCGAAGGAGGAAATGGCAACCCATTCCAGTATTCTTGCCTGGAAAATCCCATGGACAGAGGAGCCTGGTAGGCTACAGTCCATGGGGTCACAAAGAGTCGGACATGACTGAGGCAACTTAGCACCCATGGAAGGCTTGATGCATTTCCAGAGTAAAGAAGAGAAGCCCAAATAGCAAGCATGTTGTAAACATCAGCCATCAATTCCTTCCCAGAAACCATTTTGTCCATTTTTCCCTAATTGTGGTATGTCTGGGAGTGTTTATATTCTTCCATTATGCTGGAAAGAAAAAGAAAATAATATGACATGAGGAATTCAAGATGATTCATTGCATTAGACAACAGATGAAGAACGAGGGAAGGAAGCCGATATTTTCCCAAAACACATAAATTAGTCTTAAAAGAGAAGAAAAAATTCCTAAGTTTCCCTTGTTTTCCTAAATATGAATGTGCTAGAAGCAGACTATGAATTACTAACAATGTGAGAATTAGCAACATCAGTCACTGCTAATGTCAATCATCTTCAGATACTGGGACCTCCCCATGATGCCTGCTTATCCCCATAAAATCTTACAGGCTTCCTCTCACCAACCAGACTTGTCTTCTCCTGGAGTGGGTATGAAGGCAGGGATGTCGTGAGTAAGCTTGGTATGTAGTAACATGGTTACGTGGGCATACATACATCACATCACCCATGCCCAGCTTCACTTAGGAGTGAACTGCAGAAGTAGAGAGAAAAGTAAAGTTCAAGTGAGGGTGAACAGTCTCATAAATGTTTTGAAATGGTCCAAGACTACAAGCCAAGATCTCTTTCTCATTCTTCAAGGCTGTTCACCCTGCATTTCAGAGCAGAGAATATGTTCTCTCTTCATCGGTTTTCCCATCTGCAAAATGAAACTGGTGGATGGATGATAGCCCTCAGGCATTTCCAGGTTTGTAATGCTATAGCAGTTTCTTCCTCTAGGTGCATTTTGCTTTTCTTTGTTTATTAGGCACCTCAGTCTCAGCCAGAACCTCTTCTTTGATGTCTCTGTCTTCTGGAATCACCACCAGCAAAATTTCACTGTCTTCTGGAATCAGCACCAGCAAAATGACTTCATTATACTTGCTTTACATAATGATCAGCAAAGAAGCAGTTAACATACAGACAAGAAAACAGTGAATCCCAAATGCAACTGCTTCGACATGGCATTTCTGTGCTTTTTCCCAGATCCCATAACTATTAGAGACCAGAGACAGGGCATATGGTCATGAAGCTTCTCTTTGTGAAAAGAAATAAGCTACTTGTCTCCTCTTTCCTACTCTAGACACTTAAGTTAACCTCTCTGAGCAACATGTAGCCTTAGGTGGATATCTAATTATATGTTCTTTAAGGCACTTTGGGGCTTCAAGAGTCTGTGATTCTAAGTTGACTTCATCCTTTGCGGACTCTTATTTTAGTTCCAACAGAGGATGAGATGGCTGGATGGCATCACTGACTCAATGGACATGAGTTTGGGCAAGCTCCAGAAATTGGTGATGGACAGACAAGCCTGGCATGCTGCAGTCCATGGGGTGGCAAAGAGTCGGACACAACTGAGTGACTGAACTGAACTGATTCTAGTTCCATGGGATATAGTAACACTTCTAGCACTTGCTGATTAGCCTAGAGCATGAGGTTGGGTTCTAGGTGAAGAGCCTCACTCTTTGGGTAATGCTTCGAGGATGTTTGAGCCAAAGATTTAAATCAAGCTTATCACAGACTGAAGTGGGGTCAGAAAAATCTGCTTCACTTCAGTGGATTTGTACTGAGATCATGACGGCATTTTCAGCAACCCCAACTCTCCAAAATTATCTAATCACATCCTCCTTTTTAGGAAAACAAGGTTTTCTGTTTTGTTTTGTCTTGTCTTGTCTTTATTTCCAAAATCAGCTGTCTGTATCTGAATGGTATACAGACAAATATAAATTACACAAATAAGAGGCTCAATTGTCCCTGTTGAAAATAAGGAAATAGACTTCTCCCTGAATTCCCTTTACCTAGCGCATTTACTTAGAAATGTGTAATTATAAGTTTTTTCTTTCTGAAATGTTTATAAATATTTTTAGAAACTAGAGAAGCCTGGGCACAGCATGACCCATGAACTGAAGTGTCTGCTATGATGAAGTGTTGTCATACCCCAGGAAAACTCGGCTTCATGTGCTACGCTTATGAAACAAAAGATATCAAATGACTCATTCAAAATGCCTAGAACAGTGCTTGACACTTGCTAGCCATTCATATTATTTTCATTGTCCTCAAAACCAGCAGTTTTCTCCCTTCTGTACCCATTCTTTGGGCTTTGAGAGGCCTATTAGAAAATCCAGTTTGTGGATCTGCACAGTTAAGGACCAGACCTAAACTCCAGTAACCTTCATCAAGAATCTGTCACCCTAGTGCACTCAAAGAAACAGCTCATTCATATCCAGGACTTGTTTGGTCATGTCCTCAATTTTAGTATACTGAAATTAAAAAAAAAAAAGACTTAAGACCCAATTGATCTAATTAATCAGACTGAATTTAGCTGCATTTTTTCATATGTAATGAAATCATGGGAAAATTTATTAAGACTTCTTAGGATTAAGACAGTGAGAAAGTCTTTTCTCTAAGATGACATAGGTCAACTTTTTGGCCAAGACCTGAGCAACAATTCCCTGGCTTCTCTCGAAGTCTCTGTCAGGATAAACTTGTTCTCTTTCCAGGGAAATCCCAGTGGAGTTATCATTAGAGTGATAATAAATTGTATTGTCCAACCAAAACACTTTAGTGTAATGACAACTATAAGTAATTATGCCAAAATAACAGATGTGAGCTTTGACTATTCTTGGCAGCAGATATATGATTATCCTAGTCTCTAAGAGGGACCTCCCTGGTAGCTTAGCAGTAATGAATCCACCTGCCAATGCAGAAGACACAGGTTTGACCCCTGGACTGGGAAGATCTCCTGGAGAAGGAAATGGCAACCCACTCCGGTATTCTTGCCTGGGAAATCTGATGGACAGAGGAGTCTGGTGGACTACAGCCTGTGGGGTCGCAGAAGCGTAAGACATGACTGAATGACTAAACAACAACAATAACAATCTTCTAAGAAGTTTATATGAGCCCTCCCCCATTTAGGACATTACCACTCCCCCATGCCTTGGTGAAGTCCTTGTCTCCAGTTCAGTAGGAGATAGGTTTTTTAAGGTAAGAATACAGTAAGTCTAAGCAAGAGAGACACAGATATAAACAAGACTTTTGGACTCTGTGGGAGAAGGCAAGGGAGGGATGATTTGAGAGAATAGCATTGAAACATGTATATAACCATATGTGAAATAGACGACTAGTCCAAGTTCAATGCATGAAACAGGGCACTTAAAGCCAGTACACTGGGACAACCCAGAGGGATGGGATGGGGAGGGATGTGGGTGGGGGGTTTGGGGTGGGGGGACACATGTACACCCATGGCTGACTCATGTCAATGTATGGCAAAAACCACAATATTGTAAAGTAATCAGCCTCCATTTAAAATAATTAATTTAAAAAAGAATACAGTAAGTCTATAAGAAGGAATGAAATTGGGTCATTTGTAGGGAAGTGGAGGTACCTAGTGTCTGTCATACAGAGTGAGGTCAGAAAGAAAACTGGGATGAAATGAGAGGGTAGCACTGACATACATAAACTATCATGTGTAAAACTGTGGGAAGCTGCTATATAGCATAGGGAGCTCAGCCTAGTGCTCTGTGATGACCCAGAAGAGTGGGATAAGGGGCTGGGAGGTGGGAGGGAGGCTTAAGAGGGAGTGGATATATGTGTACATATAGCTGATTCATGTTGTACAGCAGAAACTAACACAACGCCGTAAAGCAATTATATTCCGATTAAAAAATACAATAAGCAATTCCACAAAAGGTCATTTTCCATTTCTGTGGTTGCTACAAAATGAACACATTAATATATAATTTATTCCTGCCTGTTTCCAAAATATTTAAAGGTGTTTTATGGGCACTTAAAATTGAACAAGATACATAAATTCCAAGTATGTAAGTAAATAATGACTAATATTTGTAGAATGAGCACAATGCCAGACACTTTATATACATGATCTCAAGTAAGCCTAGAATCAATACTTTCCACATGAGGAGAACGCAGTAAAAAGAGGTAAGTCCTTCATCCAAAGTCACATAGCTTGTAAATGTCAGAAACCTTGATGTGTTTCATTGCAGTGGTGTGTTCTTTAATAAACATTTCTATTTTGGTTATCTTTGTGTTATTTTTCATTTTTATTACTATTTCGACCTGAATATGCTCTTACTTCCAAATAAGTCTATTTTTTTCTTGAGAAGAATAAATGTATTTTGATTGAATTAAGCAATAAATGCAATTAAGCATTTTAATTCTTTCACTAATACAAGAGCCCATGGGATATATTTTATTTAGTTCCTACATGATTAGTGATAAAAAATGCCTCAAAATGTTTTGGAACAAAATTAATTTCCTTTAAAAAAAAAAGTTGTCATAAAGCTGTATAAGCTGTCATTAAGTTCTATAAAATCCTCAAATTGCTTTCCTAAAATTAAGAGCAACTCAAAAGTATGTATACTCAATTTTAAAAGTTTATATTATATAAATCATATTCTTTGTTTCTGAAAGTCAGGAACTTTGTTGATGTCTAAAGCCTCGAAAAAGGATGAATTTGCATACTATATGTTTTTCCCTGTGAAAAACTAATACATCCACAATGCTGAAGAAGGAAAGTTATTAACCTAAAGTTGGAAGGATGAAATGGGAAAGGTTAAAAGCATAAATAGCCATCTTTCCTTTTATCAAAGCACCAAACAGTCACCTCAGAGATGTACAGAGTCTTCAAGAGCTGTCCTGGCTGTCCAACAAAAAAGCAACATCGCATTTCCAAATCCTAGTCTCTTGGAGTTAAAGTTTCACCTCATCTGTAAATATCCCTGATCTCTAATAACCTCTAACTCTGCTCCGGGAGCCTGGTAATGTAAAACCAATTGCTTTTTCCTCAATATCCAAAAGAGCTTATCTGCTCCCTGGATGTGCAATAACCTTGTTACAAATGTCATCTATGTTAGTAAGGAATTGATCTTGGATTATTTTAATCCTCTTTGCTTCAACATGGTCTGATCAAATTGAACATTTTAAAAGAGGAAAGTGGACAGAGGGAAAAAAAGCCACACCACTTATACATCTCTCTCATTGTTTTATCCTAGTCTCAGAAAAGGATAGGCTAATGATCCAGGCTCTCTGTTTCTGAAAATGAAGATGGATGGTGATAGATACAGTATTCCCCTCTTCCCCCTGCAGCACCCCTAAACTGTAAATAGGCTGGGTTGACCTCTACCTGACAAAGCACTTGGTTAGGAGAGAATTGGAAGAAGAGGGTTGAGTTTCAGAAAACCACAGGCTGGATTTGGTTGACCTTCAAGGCCCACCATGTGATAGCAGTATAGTCCTTTTCATGGTCTGGTCCACATTCTGGGTCCCACTGGCTCCTTCCATTAGGTCCAGCTCCTTCTCCATCCCCACTAAGGCAGTATTGAGAAACTGAGGTTTACTGCTCACTGACTATTCAAAGAAGGTCCAGTGATTATTAGTTCGATTGCTTTCTCTCGCTTACAAAGACCCAGTTTATTAGGCATGTGCATGCTAAGTCACTTCAGTCGCGTCTGACTCTGTGATCCAATGAACTGTAGCCCACCAGGCTCCTCAGTCCATAAGATTCCCCAGGCAAGAATACTGGAGTGGGTTACCATTTCCTTCTCCAGGGGATCTTCCCAACCCAGGGACTGAACCTGCATCTCTTAAGTTTCCTGCATTGGCAAGTGGGTTCTTTACCACTGAGCCACCAGGGAAGACCTTATTAGGCAGTAAAACCTAAAGCAATTGTGGTCATGATAGGCTCACCAGTTAAATATATGTATTTATTTTAGGTATTGAAAGGGGTAGGTTATCAATAAAAACATATTCAACACCTATCCTGCTCAAACTCTTCCAGAAAATTGCAGAAGATGGTAAACTTCCAAACTCATTCTATGAGGCCACCATCACCCTAATTCCAAAACTAGACAAAGATGTCACAAAAAAGGAAAACTACAGGCCAATATCATTGATGAACATAGATGCAAAAATCCTTAATAAAATTCTAGCAAACAGAATCCAACATCATATTAAAAAGATCATACATCATGACCAAGTGGGCTTTATCCCAGGAATGCAAGGTTTTTTTAACATCCGCAAATCAATCAATGTAATACACCACATTAACAAATTGAAAGAAAAAAACCATATGGTTATCTCAATAGATGCAGAAAAAGCCTTTGACAAAATTCAGCATCCATTTATGATTAAAACCCTCCAGAAAGCAGGAATAGAAGGAACATATCTCAACATAATAAAAGCTATATATGACAAACCCACAGCAAACATTATCCTCAATGGTGAAAAATTGAAAGCATTTCCCCTAAAGTCAGGAACAAGGCAAGGATGCCCACTTTCACCACTACTATTCAACATAGTTTTGGAAGTTTTGGCCACAGCAATCAGAGCTGAAAAAGAAATAAAAGGAATACAGATAGGAAAAGAAGAAGTAAAACTCTCACTGTTTGCAGATGACATGATCCTCTACATAGAAAACCCTAAAGACTCTACTAGAAAATTACTAGAGTTGATCAATGAATATAGTAAAGTTGCAGGATATAAAATTAACACACAGAAATCCCTTGCATTCCTATACTCCAATAATGAGAAAACAGAAAGAGAAATTAAGGAAACAATACCATTCACCATTGCATCAAAAAGAATAAAATACTTAGGAATATATCTACCTAAAGAAACAAAAGACTTATATATAGAAAACTATAAAACACTGATGAAAGAAATCAAAGAGGACACAAACAGATGGAGAAATATACCGTGTTCATGGATTGGAAGAATTAATATAGTGAAAATGAGTATTCTACCCAAAGCAATCTACAGATTCAATGCAATCCCTATCAAGCTACCAATGGTATTTTTCACAGAACTAGAACAAATCATCTCACAATTTGTATGGAAATATAAGAAACCTCGAATAGCCAAAGCAATCTTGAGGAAGAAGAATGGAACTGGAGGAATCAACCTGCCTGACTTCAGACTCTACTACAAAGCCACAGTCATCAAGACAGTATGGTACTGGCACAAAGATAGAAATATAGATCAATGGAACAAAATAGAAAGCCCAGAGATAAACCCACGCACATATGGACACCTTATCTTCGACAAAGGAGGCAAGAATATACAATGGAGAAAAGACAACCTCTTTAACAAGTGGTGCTGGGAAAACTGGTCAACCACTTGTAAAAGAATGAAACTAGAACACTTCCTAACACCGTACACAAAAATAAACTCAAAATGGATTAAAGATCTAAACGTAAGACCAGAAACAATAAAACTCCTAGAGGAAAACATAGGCAAAACACTCTCCGACATAAATCACAGCAGGATCCTCCATGACCCACCTCCCAGAATATTGGAAATAAAAGCAAAAATAAACAAATGGGACCTAATTAAAATTAAAAGCTTTTGCACAACAAAGGAAACTATAAACAAGGTGAAAAGACAGCCTTCAGAATGGGAGAAAATAATAGCAAATGAAGCAACAGACAAACAATTAATCTCAAAAATATACAAGCAACTTCTGCAGCTGAATTCCCGAAAAATAAATGACCCAATCAAAAAATGGGCCAAAGAACTAAACAGACATTTCTCCAAAGAAGACATACAGATGGCTAACAAACACATGAAAAGATGCTCAACATCACTCATTATTAGAGAAATGCAAATCAAAACCACAATGAGGTATCATTTCACACCAGTCAGAATGGCTGCTATCCAAAAGTCTACAAGCAATAAATGCTGGAGAGGGTGTGGAGAAAAGGGAACCCTCTTACACTGTTGGTGGGAATGCAAACTAGTACAGCCACTATGGAGAACAGTGTGGAGATTCCTTAAAAAACTGGGAATAGAACTGCCATATGACCCAGCAATCCCACTGCTGGGCATATACACCGAGGAAACCAGAATTGAAAGAGACGCGTGTACCCCAATGTTCATCGCAGCACTGTTTACAATAGCCAGGACATGGAAGCAACCTAGATGTCCATCAGCAGATGAATGGATAAGGAAGCTGTGGTACATATACACAATGGAATATTACTCAGCCATTAAAAAAAATACATTTGAACCGGTTCTACTGAGATGGATGAAACTGGAGCCCATTATTCAGAGTGAAGTAAGCCAGAAAGAAAAACAACAATACAGTATACTAATGCATATATATGGAATCTGAAAGATGGTAACGATAACCCTATATGCGGGACAGAATGAGAGACACAGATGCATGGAACAATTTTATGGACTCTGAGGGAGAAGGTGAGGGTGGGACGTTCTGGGAGAATGGCATTGAGACATGTGTATTGTCATATGTGAAACAGAGCACCATTCCATGTTCGATGCATGTGACAAGGGCTCGGGGCCGGGGCAGTGGGATGATCCAGAGGGATGGGAGGGGGAGGGAGGGGGGTGGGGGGTTCGGGAAGGGGAACACATGTAAACCCATGGCTGATTCTTGTCAATGTATGGCAAAAACTATTACAATATTGTAAAGTAATTAGCCCCCAAGTAAAATAAATAAATTTATAAAAAAAAAAAAAAAAAAAAACAATAATACTATGATAACTGAGAAAAAAAAAAAAAAAAAACATATTCAACATCTAAGCCTAAACATATGCAGTGAGGTATCTCATTTTACCTTTCTTCAAGGTATGATAATCTCAACTTTTTAATAGAAATATTCTCCTATAGACATTTAGGATCTTCTGCTTTATTCTAAAACTTCAACCAGGCCTGTGTATACCCAACAGTGTCCCGAATGGACAGAAATGAGCTAGGTATCAATGTTTAATGTTTCCTGGTTCAACAGCAATGGCTCACATTCCCAGAAGTCACTGTGTTGAAGAAGGAGTTTCTTCAGCTACAAAGGAGCTTGTGCTTCTTTTCAGGAGCTCTGAAAGGTCCCACTTGGGCCAGACTCCCACTACCACTAGAGTCTTGTCATGTCATTTGTACTGGGAAGGGGCGCTATAGTGATCCATTGGGAAGAAGTCCGGCTCTTCCACCATTATTTTTTCTGAGCCCTATTTACCCCATTGGTGAGCTAGACTGTCCAGTAATGGCCAGCATTCACTGAGTGCTATGTGTTATACCCAGATCTAAATCTTGATTGGGATTGTCTCGATTAACCCTGATGAACAACTCCATGGGGTTACTCTTACTCTAAACCTGTTCTATGAAGAGATCAACAACAACAACAACAAAAAGATCAACAAAGACAAGAAAAATTAAACAGCTCATCCCAGGTCACACAGCCAGTGAGTGGGAGAGCTGAAATTGGAACGCAGACAATCCGACTCCAGGGTTGAGCTTTCGAACTCTATATTCTATGTCTACAGTGGTTCCTTCCAGCACAGTCAACCCAAAAACCTAAAAAATGTACTATACTGTATCTTTAAATCTTGGAATAATTTCCTTTATATCATCTATCATCTCTGAGTGGGTATTATTTGCCTGCTAATTCTCACTCTACCCCACTGACTTCTCCATTTTGGTCCTGTCCTACTCCCTGACAACATCTGTGGTTGGGCTCCCTAGCCTCAGATGATCCATGAGCACACATACATCAGAACCCAGCAGCATCTCTGAACCAGAAGAAAACCTACTCATCACCAGGAAATTCTATATTCCAAAAGGCTGAAGATTTTCCAGGGACCTTCTATTTGAAGAATAAATATCTTGCTCTGGATTTTGAAAAGTCTACAAATCCTGAACTTTTTTTCCCTGCAGTTCAAATATTCAAAACTGTTTTTACAGCTTAAGTTGCCTCTCACCCCAAGGCAAGAGCAAGATTAGTCAAAGAACTAATTATGCAGATCTCTCTATTAGATTTCTTCAGCCTAACAGATTCTGAAAGCCCTTGCCTATCTTCTATAGAGAAAACATTGATTTCTGTGGTTAGGCACGCACTAGGCAGAAATTTCAGATCAGGCCCCACTGTGTTACATGTGGATTTGAATAATAATGCTGGCTGGAGTGGCCATTGCAAATTTCTGATCTGAGGCTGTCTGTCTCTGTTTTAGTATTGTCATCCAGCTAGTTACTCCCTTACCCCCTGGCCCACTAGCAGTACCAGAATATGCTAGGAATAGAACAGAATTCTCACTGGGTTGTTTGGCTTCCGTTCTACTTGCTGGGGGTGGGGGGGTGGTGGTGAGGATAGGCTGGCAAAATATTTGAGTGGGTTGGAATGCTTTTATAAATAATTATATAGCAGCCACTATCCAAGGGTCTGTTTCTTTCCAATATTAAAAGAAACAAATTTTAAACTCTTGGTATGTATTTGAGAGTTAATGGACACAAGTTTAAAGACCCTTTTATACTCAAAAGCTAAACTGAACAAATAAAAGAGTAACATCCGAAAGAGAGAAAAAACCAGCCAAAGTCACTGTGAATGTGCTTTTCACTTATCAGCTGAATCTCCACTTCCCATGACCAGCTTGTTTAAGGATGCCCAAGTTGTAGCCCAACCTCTGCTATAAGTGAGTTATGTAATTTTGACCACATCACTAAACTGCCTGACTTCTATTTATTAAAAATGAGAGGTGATTCAACCTCAAAAATATCACTTACCTGAAAATAGGGGCTTTGAATCCATACAGGCCTGCGTTTAAATCCTGGCTTCCACATGTATTAGCTATGTGGTTGGTAAAGTATAACCTCTTTAAGCCTCAGTGTTTTCATCTATGAAATGGACACTAATAAATCTAGCCTTTCAGGATATTGTAAGGAATGAAGTAAATAATGCACATCAAGTGTCTGGCACAGTGGTTCTTACCAGGGGCAATTTTGCCCCCACTCCCATAGGATGTACTCAGCAATGTCTGAAAACCTCTGACGTTCTCACAAGTGAGGGATGCTAATGGCATCTGAGGGGTAGAGGCAAAGAATGCTGCTCAACATCCTACATGCACAGAATAGATTCCCATGGCAAAATGTCAATCTTGTGAAGGTTGAGCACCTGGAACATAACATCTGTCTGGCTCACTGCCACAACTCAGTATGTAGTGATGGTGCTTCTTGTTGGCTCCAGAGACCAACAACTTGGAAAGAGTACAGCTATCTTGGCGCATATAAACACTCGAGGAGGGAACATTTTCTTTTTTGAAGAAAGTTTTTCTTTTAGGGCTCTTCCCTGATCAGATCAGAAAATCTCTGGGTCTGACATGAAGCTTGTGTCTTTACACCCAAGTTCCAGACACCAACACAATGTTTACCCCATATCCCAAGTCTGAATTCAGCCAGCATCATAAGACCCTGGAATTTTCCACTACTCTATCAACCTAATCAGAAAGGACTCCAAATTCAATTAATTTGCATTAAAATTCCTCTCTTTTCCAAATTAATAATCTACTGTAGGTCAACCATAAATCATTTACTTCAAAAAGTCCTATGTAGTAATTACTCCTTTCCAATTCAGTGCACTAAATTAGATTATAGTTATTAGTCACACTTGGCGCTTTTATTGAGACTCCAACTCCAGCCAACACAAAACAAATGTTTGGAATGTTTATAAATGCTTTATTTCTCTTTAACTTGACAGGTTTTTTTTTAACATTCAATAGAAATTATTGAATCATTTCAATAGAAATCATGAAAAGTTGGGTTTGCTTGACATCATGCAAATTATAAGAATGAACAACCTGGCTGACACCTACGCATACAGTTCCATAAACCTGGTGGACTGGCAGGGCAGAAGAAGGTGATGTTATTTGCAGGGTAATAAGAGGTCCACTGGCCCTAGATTTTCCTTTCCTATAAGACAACCTGAAATTCTCATGGGTTTATCTGTGGTTTATTGTTAGTATCCATGGCCACCATAGCATAGTGATAAGAAGAATGAACTTTGAAGTCAGCGTTCATATACCTATCCTAATCTGTTCATATATCAGCTGTAGGGCCTCAGGAATAGCCTTCTTCAAGATTTAACTTCTCACTGAAAATTGCATATTATATTAACAGTATCTACATCACAGAGTTGTGGTGAGAGTAAAATAAAATGATGTCCAGAGACTAGTAAAAGCTTAATAAATATTCCCCACTATGATGTCACTATTAGGGCAAGGTCTATATCTGTTCTGTCCACCACTGTAGACTTAGTCCCCAGTTCACTGCTTGCAGAGATTATGGACTCAATTAAGAGTTATTTAATGACTGAATGCCTCAGTAACATGAAGGGTGACCTTGGGCAGCCTACTCAGCCTAACCTGAACCTCTATGTGTATATCAACATGGGGAAAGGGTTTATTATGAAAATGAAATTTATTTCATTTAATGAAATAAATCTTTTCATTTATTATGAAAATGAAAAGAGACTGTATTTGTGTCAATGCTTGACAAAAAGCATTTGTTATTATCCTTAAAATTACTACTGTTATTAATTATGTGTGCCTTGACTAAATCTCTTAATTCTCGGTTCTGGTTTCCTTATGTGAAAAAAGAGACATTGATTCAATTTCTCAGGGAGTTGGTCTAAGATAGTGTGGAGAGTTTGCCAGGAAGTGTGATGAAGGGAAGGAGGGACAACCAATAGAATGATGGTATTTACAGACGACTTGTCATAGTGATGAAATGTGGACAGTAGGAATGGCAGTAAGGAGGTAAAGGGTAAATCGTAAGGAAAAATCTGTGGCCTGCCTGTTCTCTGCTGAAGTGAGAACACTAGCAGGCTTGGCAGTCAGAGTGGGATGCTTGAAATGAGCTTCTGGAAGAGGGATAAGTTGAGGCGCAATGTCAATTCTTCCCATAATTGTTTATACATATCAGCAGGCAAAAAAAAAAAAAATGCTATTGAATAATTATCTTGAGCCATTCTTTTTTTCTGGAAGAGCTTGCTTAGAGCTTGTGAGAAATTTTTCAACCACAAACAAAAATATTTCCTACATGTTCCTTCTTGCTGTTCTACTGATGAGCAGAATCAGTGCTGTTTAAAAGTAGGGACATCACTTTGCTGACAAAGGTCTGTCTAGTCAAAGCTATGGTTTATCCAGTAGTCATGTAGAGATGTGGGATTTGGATCATAAAGAAGACCAAGTGCCGAAGAATTGATGTTTTTGAACTGTGGGGCTAGACAAGGCTCTTGAGAGTCCCTTGGACAGCCAAGAGATCAAACCAGAAAATCCTAAAGGAAATCAGCCCTGAATACTCATTGGAAGGACTGATGCTGAAGCTGAAGCTCCAATAGTTGGGCCACAGACCCTGATTCTGGGAAAGGTTGAGGGCAGGAGGAGAAGGAGGTGGTAGAGGAAGCAAGACCTAAAGAAGTGACAAACAGTGGCCAGGAATACAAACACCCCAAAACATAACTCCATTTGGGACATAGATACCCAGACCCTGTCTACCAGCTTCTCCATTTGATACCAGAAAAGTAACAGCTAGAAGCCAAAAGTAACTCGGAAGAAATGAAGAAACTGAATTTTTAATAGTGCTATTTCTCCACTCAACTAATAAAGCTTATCTTTAAATGTTTAGAAGAAACATCTGTAAAAATATATATGTTGGGGTGACTGCCACAAGAGTAAGAAAGAAAGGTGTGATGAAGGGAGGGAGGGACAACATCTATCCATCTAATTAATCAAGACAAAAAAACCCAACTAGCAATCTGAGCCCCTGAAGAAGAAACCATTCCTGTCTAATATGCAATTAAGATAAAAGGTTTAAATAGTTTAAGTTAGTTCTTCTGTGTTTACATAATCTCTTCATCCTTTGCTTTCCTGCCACACTGTGGGTGTTCTTTGAGTTGGAAAGATTCTTCACTCACTCACTGCAGTATTCTTCTTTTAATGCCTAAAACAAAATTAGTTAAAAACTCCAGACTAGAATCACTTTCAAAGCATTTTTAATGCAAACTTAATTCTGATTTGATGATTCAAGATCAATTCTGCACTCATAGTTGTTTGAGCTTTGGATTTCCTGTTATTCTATGAAGCATATTAAACTGTTGGATGTTTTTCAGTATGAAGGACAAAATGAGATTTTTAATCTTTTAAAAAATAATAAAATATTTCTTTCAATTGAATCATTCATTTAAGTGAGTGCAAGCATATGGCTCCAATAATTTGGCCACCTGATGTAAAGAGCCAGCTCACTGGAAAAGACCCTGATGCTGGAAAAGATTGAAGGCAAAAGGAAAAGGGTGTGGCAGAGGATGAGATGGTTAGATAGCATCACGGACTCAATGGACATGAACTTGGGAACACTCGAGGAGATAGTGAAGGACAGGGAAACCTAGCATGCTGCAGTTCATGGGGTCACAAAGAGTCAGACAAAACTTAGTGACAGAACAACAACAAAGCATATGGTTTAAAAATCAGCTAATAAGATGCTGTGAAAGTGCTGCACTCAATATGCCAGCAAATTTGGAAAACTCAGCAGTGGCCACAGGACTGGAAAAGGGCAGTTTTCATTTCAATCCCAAAGAAAGGCAATGCCAAAGAATGCTCAAACTACTACACAATTGCACTCATATCACATGCTAGTAAAGTAATGCTTAAAATTCTCCAAGCCAGGCTTCAGCAATACATGAACCGTGAACTTCCAGATGTTCAAGCTGGTTTTAGAAAAGGCAGAGGAACCAGAGATCAAATTGCCAACATCCGCTGGATCATCGAAAAAGCAAGAGAGTTCCAGAAAAACATCTATTTCTGCTTTATTGACTATGCCAAAGCCTTTGACTATGTGGATCACAATAAACTGTGGAAAATTCTGAAAGAGATGGGAATACCAGACCACCTGACCTGCCTCTTGAGAAACCTGTATGCAGGTCAGGAAGCAACACTTAGAACTGGACATGGAACAACAGACTGGTTCCAAATAGGAAAAGGAGTACGTCAAGGCTGTATATTGTCACCCTGCTTATTTAACTTATATGCAGAGTACATCATGAGAAATGCTGGGCTGGATGAAGCACAAGCTGAAATCAAGATTGCCAGGAGAAATATCAATAACCTCAGATATGCAGATATCTGCATATATACCACCCTTACGGCAGAAAGTGAAGAAGAACTAAAGAGCCTCTTGATAAAAGTGAAAGAGGAGAGTGAAAAAGTTGACTTAAAGCTCAACATTCAGAAAACTAAGATCACGGCATCTGGTCCCATCACTTCATGGCAACTAGATGGGGAAACAGTGGAAACAGGGGCTGACTTTATTTTCCTGGGCTCCAAAATCACTGCAGATGGTGACTGCATCCATGAAATTAAAAGATGCTTACTTCTTAGAAGGAAAGTTATGACCAACCTAGACAGCATATTAAAAAGTATAGACATTACTATGTCAACAAAGGTCCGTCTAGTCCAGGCTATGGTTTTTCCAGTGGTCATGTATGGATGTGAGAGCTGGACTATAAAGAAATCTGAGCACCGAAGGATTGATGCTTTTGAACTGTGGTGTTGGAGAAGACCCTTGAGAGTCCCCTGGACTGCAAGGAGATCCAACCAGTCCATCCTAAAGGAGATCAGTCCTGGGTGTTCATTGGTAGGACTGATGTTGAAGCTGAAACTCCAATACTTTGGCCACCTGATGCGAAGAGCTGACTCATTTGAAAAAAAACCTGATGTTGGGAAAGATTGAGGGCAGGAGGAGAAGGGGACAACAGAGGATGAGATGGTTGGATGGCATCACCGACTCAATGGACATGGGTTCAGGTGGACTCCAGGAGTTGGTGATGGACAGGGAGGCCTGGCCAGCTGCGGGTCATGGGGTCGCAGAGTCGGACACGACTGAGCAACTGAACTGAACTGAGTAAGAGAAATATTGAAAAAACACTTCTTTTTTGAAATGGTGGGCTTCCCTGGTGGCTCAGATGGTAAAGAATCTGTCTGCAGTGTGAGAGATCTGGGTTCGATCCCTGGGTATGAAAGATCCCTTGGAGGAGGGAATGGCAACTCACTCCAGTATTCTTGCCTGAAGAATCCCATGGACAGAGGTGACTGGAAGGCTACAGTCAGGTAGCAGGGAGTCAGACATGACTGAGCAACTAACACACACTACACTTTGAAATGGTACTGAGTTCAACGCACGATACAGGATGCTCGGGGTTGGTGCACCAGGATGACCCGGAGGGATGGGATGGGGAGGGAGGTGGAAGGGGGGTTCTGGAAGGGGAAAACATGTACACCCATGGTAGATTCATGTCAATGTATGGCAAAACAAATACAATATTGTAAAGTTAAAAAATAGAAAATAAACTAATTTAAATAAAAAAATAAAAATTAAAAAAAAAATGAAACGGTACTGAATCAGTCTTCTCCTGGGCTATGCTTAGAAATAATCTAGTCTAGTAGTTCTTGTCCTCTTTTTGTTCAGGGACCCTTTTGAGAATCTAATAGAGAATCTAACAGAGGAGATCTGTGAATGACTTCAAAAAGTTCATGGACCTAGGGGCTCTGTGGGATCTATTTTCTAAAATCTATAATTCAGATCAAAACCTCTTTCTTGATTAAGAAAAATCTATGGCTTATAAAAGATAAGCAACTTAATGTCAAACAAGTAGTTAAAATGGAAGAGCAAGGTTAGCCTAATTCCCAGAACCTATTTATTTCCTACTCGGCCACATTGCCTCTCTGAGAAGGAACAAAGCCATTGTCTCTCATAATTCTCTTATTTTTCTCCTCAAGTTTTACTCAAATATAGAAATACAACAGAATAGTTAGTGAGGGGGGAAAAGGGAATTAATAACCGATTTCCACTTCTCAGAGATTTACAAAGAACCTCAACATATTAAAGGTTCTGAGGAGTCCTGCTGCAAGTTAAGACAGACTGAAATCCCTGAATGTCATTTCTACTATATTCTATCAGTCAAGCAAATCACTAAGCCCAGCCTACATCATAGAAGAGGGGAATTAGAACCCACCTCTGAGGAAAGATCAGTGAGAGCCTGTAACATTTTATTTTACACCTAACACTTGTTATATTGTGCTAAAATTGCCTGTTTACTTGACCCTCCGTCCTATTATACTATCATCTCTTTGGGGATATTACTCTTCGGGGGTGCCTTGAACACCACTGTATTTCAATAGGAGTTATAAAATTGTTAAATAAATGTTTACATAAAGAAAAGAGATAAAGTGGTTGATATTACAAGAAGGAGAACAGACGATGCTGGGTAAAACCAAGTTCCTCATCAGAACAAAGGACGTGAACAAGGTGGAGGAATTTATCTTAGGAAAGAGGAGAAACATCTCCACTGACACACAAAAGAGAAAGGAAAGACTATGTAAGGTTGAGACAGGCTGTGATCAGAAATGGGGACAATGGAGAATTACATAGCTTGAGGGGATCTGTGTAAAATATGGAAGGAAAGTAGAGCTACATTCTAGCTGTAAATGTCCTAATTTCTTCAGGGACTTATTCATTATTGATACATGCCAACTACATATGTATGCTGTAGAAGTGTGCTACAGGCTACTGATTTCTGCTAATAGCAAAATGAGCGTATTGATTTCAAAACATTCTGAAGGACTCCTCAATCTTGATTATAGAAATTAAAAAATTACCCTGGTTATTTAAATGTACATTATTTATAAACAAAATGAATTTGGGGAAAAGTCTTAATGTATCCTGCTACTGCCTGCCCTTCAACCTCCCCTTGACTCTGACATGTTACTTTCTGACATGTCACAAAGATATTTGTGGTTGAGAGTAGCTTCAGAAAGAACATAGGGAGTGTGATGAGATGAATTTAATTAATAACCAATGACATATTGTAAGCAAAATATACACATTAAATTCCTCCTCTTAGAGTTCAGAGTCAGGAAAATCTTTACATCCTCTAATGAATTTCACTTTTTCTTTAATTTGTTAATTCAGTAGTGTTTCTTTCTTTTTCAACCACCAGTCCTAACAGTGCTTGGCATATGATTACAATAATTGTCTCATCCTGAGTATCTAATACATCTATATTTCTTCTTTTTTTTACTTTGACTTCTGTTATTTTTAAAAAATATTTTTATTGTCTTGCTTGTTTGAATTAAGTGGGGAAGTTATTTCAAAACTGCATTGGAAGAAACCAGGGTATACATTAATTTTTAAAGAAATACTGAGCACAAGTAGGAAAATGAGCTAGCCATGAAGATAGTCCATCTTTCAGGCCTGAAGCGATTCTTATCTTAATACAACTCCACCAAGCTGAACATACAAGAAAAATGGACACCGGGACACACAAACAGTTGCTAATAGGTCATATAAGAAGCTAATTCATGGAGCTCTCAGTCAGTAAAATGAAGAAATGCTTCTGGAATGCTAGAAAACAATACAATTCAAAAGAGCTATCTCATACATTATACAATATCTTTATACAAGTTTTGGCCTGATCCTTTAGAATTCATAAGACACGTCCCCATTCAGTTATAAATTGAGTAGATTGCTCAAGGCTAAGGCTGCAGACTAACCGTAAATATAGAGATGCAATTATACATAATTCATGGATTTATTTATTTATACCACAATAATTTATTTATTGACTATAAGTTAATAGTAGTTAAACAGATTGGGTACAATGCTGGAAACTAGGAACTTATCAAGAGAGAAAAGGACATGATCTTGACTTGATGAAGTTTAGGAACTAAAAGAATTAGATATTTGGTAGGAGGGATGGTACAGGAAATGGGCTAAATGGTGGCCCCAAAGATTAGTAGCTTCAGTCGTGTCCAACTATTTGTGACCCCCATAGGCTATAGCTCACCAGGTTCCTCTGTCCATGGGATTCACCAGGCAAGAATACTGAAGTGGGTTGCCATGCCTTCCTCCAGGGATCTTCCTGACCAAGGAATCAAACCCATGTTTCCTGTGTCTCCTTCACTGCAGGCAGATTCTTTATCCACTGAACCACCTTGGAAGCTCTTGTAAAGGTATGTCCATGTCGTAATCCCTGGAACCGGTGGGTATTAAATTTTATGGCAAAAGATGTGATTAAGTTGAAGACATAGAAAGAAGAAACTTATCCTGAATAAGCTGAGTCAACCCTAAGTGCAATCACACGTATTCTTAACAAAGAAAAGCAGAGGGAGATTAGATAGACACACAGAGAAGGAGATGTGAGGACGGAAGCAGAGACTGCAGAGATGTAGCCATAAGCCAAGGAATACAAAAAAAATGCCTACAACCACCAGGAACTAGAAGGAGCAAAAGCTAGATTCTCCCACAAAGCCTCCAGAGAGTACAACCCTACCAATATTTTGATTTTCTGACTTCTGGCTTCCAGAACTGGGAGAGATTAAATTTCTCTTGTTTTTGCAACCAAATAGAGGCAACTTGTTACGGCAGACCTAGGGATCTAATATAGCATACCACTATATAAATACAGCATGTGATGTGTCAGAAATGAAAGGTACAGAATTCTATAAGATAGAAACCTACTTCTCATTGAGTGTAGTAGTGTGGGGAACATGAAAACAATAGAATTATAGAATTGCTGTATGGAATTTTGAGTTACTAATCATAGTGCTAAACATTGGCATACACTGGTATGCATGCACTCTCAGAAAACACTCTACCAAGCTCATGTCCCAAAATGTAAGATTATATGCACATGTAGATAGATTGGCAGGTTTAAAACTGTTACATGACCATACACATAAATAAACTCAAAATGGATTAAAATCCTAAATATAAGGTCGGATACTATAAATCTCTTAGAGGAAAACATAGGCAGAACACTCTCTGACATAAATCACAGAAATATCTATTTTCATCCACTTCTGAGAGTAATGGAAATAAAAACAAAAACAGCAAATGGGACCTAATTCAACTTGAAAGCTTTTGCACAGCAAAGTAAACCATAAACAAAATGAAAGACAACCCTCAGAATGGGAGAAAACATTTACAAATGAAGTGACCGACAAGGGATTAATCTCCAAAATACACAAACAGCTCATGCAGCTCAATATGAAAAAAAAAAACAAACAACCCAGTCAAAAAATCAGCAGATCTAAAAAGACATTTCTCCAAAGAAGACATACAGACGACTGAAAAGCGTACCCAAAAAAATTCTCAACATCACTCATTATCAGAGAAATGCAAATCAAAACTACAACAAGGTATCACCTTGTACCAGTCAGGATGGCCATAATCAAGAAGCCTACAAATAATAAATGCTGGAGAGGGTATGGAGAAAAGGGAACCCTCCTGTACCATTAATGGAAATGTACGTTGGTACAGTCATTATGCAGAACAGTATGGAGGTTCCTTAAAGAACTAAATATAGAACAACCATATGGTCCAGCAATCCCACTCCTGGGCATATATCCAGAGGAAACCACAATCCAAAAGGACACATGTACCCCAGTGTTCACAGCAGCACTATTTACAACAGCCAAGACATGGAAGCACCTAAATGTCCATCAGCAGAGGAGCAAATAAAGAAGACAGGGTACATATAATGGAATATTACTCGGCCATTAAGAAGAATGAAATAATGTCATTTGCAGCAACAAGGATAGACCCAGAGATCATCATATTAAGCGAAGTAAATCAGAAAAATATATGATATCACTAATATGTGGAATCTAATTCTGAAAAAAGATACAAGTGAACTTATTTACAAAACAGAAGCAGACTTACAGATGTCAAAACAAACTTATGATTACCAAAGGGGAAATATGGGGGTAGGGGAGTGATAAATCAGGAGCTTAGGATGAACACATGTTCATTACTATATGTAATATAGATAACCAATAAGGACCTGCTGTATAGCACAGGGAATACTACCCAGTATTTTGTGATAACCTATATGAAAAAACAATCTTAAAAAATGAATACATGTATGACTGAATCACTTTGCTGTACACCTGAAACTAATACAACATTGTAAACCAACCTTGTTCCGTTCTGCATTCGTTTGCAACTTGAAGCCTCTGAGAGTTTTTCCCAGTTTGCTGCTGTCTTAAATCCTCAAACTTGGGTTCTGTTCAAAGAACACTCTTCACTTTGGGGTGGAAGTAACCTTGGGGTAATTTTTTTTTTTCATTTCTGTATCTTATTTGTTACCCTGCTTGTCCTCTTTCACTTTCTGTTACTTCTGCCACTCCAGACTTGATTCACATAATTCTCCATTACCTGGTGGTGTTGGTGATATTAATGGATTTTTTTTAAAAGCCATCCTGTTAAAGGATGGGGAAAAAGGAAACAAAGCTATAAATAAGGATCAAATGTTCTGAGAATGTAGACATTATGTAACTAATGAAAAAAAATGGGAGAATAAGAAAGGCAATAAGTATAAAATAGAATAAAGCCTCTGACTGCGACTGGTTATTAGAGGAGACTAAAACAATATCATTTGAAACTGAAAAATTAAGTAACAGATGTCTATCTCAAATTACAAAGATAAAACCCTGAGCAACAGATTAATGGGCAAAGTAGAGGTAGAAGAGAAGTAATTTGTAACTCACATCAGAATGGCTTAT
Source organism: Giraffa tippelskirchi (assembly GCF_054371585.1). Classification (NCBI taxonomy): domain Eukaryota; kingdom Metazoa; phylum Chordata; class Mammalia; order Artiodactyla; family Giraffidae; genus Giraffa; species Giraffa tippelskirchi. The sequence goes on from NC_137276.1 coordinate 38,158,560, forward strand.
ATTAGGAAACCAAAAGACATTATCTAAATATCTAAAGAGATAAATAAAGGTATTATGTAATAAAAGTATTTGTTAATGATAATCACTAGAACAGAAATATACACCTTCCACAATACCATGAAATAAGAAACAAAAATATTTCATCTAGTGAAAAACTTTATTTGGTATGTATAACATATAGTATGAATTTATATAATGTATGAAATATAAAGCAATATGACAAACCAGGACCAAATAGGTCATATTTTTACATGTAAATAGATTTCAATTCCCTATAAAGTATTTTTAAATAGGTTTAAAAAATCCAATTCCATACTATATAAAGAAATATACAAACAAAATGATTAAGAAATATTAAAAATAAAAGATCTTTTATTATTAAAAGTATATAAAAGGAAGCAGACACATACTGGTAAGCAAGACTTTATTACCTCTCTTGGAGAAGGCAATGGCAACCCATTCCAGTACTCTTGCCTGGAAAATCCCATGGACGGAGGAGCCTGGTAGGTTGCAGTCTATGGGGTCGGGAAGAATTGGACACGACTGAGTGACTTGAGTTTCACTTTTCACTTTCATGCATTGGAGAAGGAAATGGCAACCCACTCCAGTGTTCTTGCCTGGAGAATCCCAGGGACGGGGGAGCCTGGAGGGCTGCCGTCTATGGGGTCGCACAGAGTCGGACATGACTGAAGCGACTTAGCAGCAGCAGCATCACCTCTCTTAGAGTTAAACAGATCACACAGATCAAAAAATACTAAAGACACAGAAGGTCCAAATCCAAATATTAGAAGAAATACTTTCAAGTACACAATGTGTATATAGAGAAATTGAGGACGTACAAATCCACAAAGAAAAACCTTAGGAAATTAAAAATAGTAACAAAAACAGTATCATGCTCTGAATACAACACAATGAAACTATTAGATAATAATAAAATTTAAAACCCCCAAATTAAAAGGTTTTTCCACTGGACTATATAAACAATGTGTTTTAAACAACCCTTGGGACAAAAGGAAGATATGAAACATGTTTCTAGAATTCCTAGAAAACAACAGTGAAAACAAAACTTATCAGAATATGTGGGATATAGCTTTAAAAAAGTGCTCAGAGGAAAATTCTTAGCATTAAATAAAATTAAAATAGAAGAGCTATGCTGTGCTACGTAGCTTCAGTCATCCTACTCTGTTCGACCCTATGGACTTCAGCACTTCAGGCTCCTCTGTGCATGGGGATTCACCAGGCAAGAATACTAGAGTTGCCATTTCCTCCTGCAGGGGATCTTCTAGACCCAGGGATTGAACACGTGCTTTTTAGCAGAGCTAAATGAATGATTCAGAAAGCTAGATATAGAGCTGCAAATTAATAAAAGACATCAGAAAGAAGTGATTAATATAAAAGAATCTAATAATCTAGAAAACAAAAATAACAACCAACAAATAAGCATTGGGGGAAATTTAAATATATATATATATATATATAAAACACTAGCTAGCCTATTTTTAAAGGTAAATAATATTCAAAATAAGCAGCAGCTAAAAGAAACTAATGATACATATGATTTTAAAATCATAAATGAAACCCGGTAAATAGAGAACTTACAAACAGACCAATTTTCATTTTTAAAAAAATGAGGGTTTAAAAAAAAAAAAACTTCTCTACAAAAAAAAAAAAAAAAACCCATGCCTGAATAGTTTCACAGGGAAATTTTGTGAAATTTTAAAATAAGCTAATTTCCAAGGTTGGCACCTTGAAAGATTAAGATGGCACTTAATCTTAATGAACATTGACATCCAAAAACTTAATAAAACACTATCAAAGAGAATCTATAATTTCAATAAAAATAATACACCACTACAACCAAATAGGATTCATTCAAGAATGCAAAGAAGTTTTAACATTAACAAGTCCATTAATATAACTGATGATTAATAGAATGAAAGAGAACATATTATTATTTCCACAGGTGACAAAAAAGCCCTGTGTCTTTATGGTGAAACTTTGCCAAATCATAATCCTATGGGTGGGCTTCCCAGGTGGTGCTAGTGGTAAAGAACCTGTCTGCCAATGCAGGAGATGTAAGAGACGCAGGTTCAATCCCTGGGTCAGGAAGATCCCCTGGAGGAAGGCATGGCCACCCACTCCAGCATTCTTGCCTGGAGAATCCTATGGACAGGGGAGCCTGGAGGGCTGCAGTCCATAGGGTTGCAAAGAGTCGGACACAGCTGAACTGACTGAGCACATGTGCACACATCCTATGGGTAGAAGTTACAGAATTTAGGTGAGGAGAGAGCACTCTACAGGTATAACTAAGGAGAGAAGTGACTCTTCAGAAATTAGAAATCTGCTGACACGTCAGAAATTAAAAAGTGAAAAGTCCCTAAAAAAGTTCTAGATACCAAGTCATATAAGTCAACACATACAAGGAAAAATGAGCAAATACATTCTGAAAGGCAGCTGAATCTCAGTATAGTACTGTCCCTTGAGATAGCAACACAACCCAAGTTAAGGTTAATTCAAGGCAGACATTCACAAGCAGAGAAGTAAAAGCACATAAACTTTAGCATGAGTGTAACCCTTTTGGAAGTAGTGTCTATGGAGGTTAGGGATCATAGAAAGAGCCCTGGAATGAGAGCAGAAACCTGGCTTCCATTCCTGCCTCTGCCACACTGATGAGCTGTGTGATCTTGAGCTGGTCACTTCCTCTCTCTGGGCTTCAGGCTTTCCATTTGTGAGGAAATTTCTTAGTTCTCTTTACCTCTTAAATTCTACATATCCAAACCTAAACTTAATGGGAACTAGGAAGCTCTGTAAGAAAAGCAATAAACACAATGAAAGGAAAGAATGAAATCCATTTAATTTAAACAATGAAGTGGCCCCCTACCCCTGCCAAGTTCTTTAGCCTGTAATTTCAAAGCAAAGGATGATGCCATGCCCCGGTAGTATTTTTCCATTTCCAAAATCACCCCAGCAAAAGGAAACAAGCTTCCGAAAGCTTTCACGGCCAAGGAGGAGCTTAACTCTAAGTATGGTGATCTTCTCCTACAGACTTCAGAGTTAAGCCTTGGGTACAACTGGTTCCCCAGTGCTTCTCGAACTTTCCATCTAAGGTACTCATAGAAATTGACAAGAAAGAAAGCCCGCCCCTAGGGAACGAAGGACATGGGGCCAGGACACTGACAACAAAATTAAATGACTTCAAAGTCTCCCGATTCATCATAAACACTGAGACCCTATTTAAATTCCATTTCATAATCTTTGAATGTCTGTCTTGATTGTAAGTCAAGTTTTTAATTGCCAAACCAAGAAAATGCTCTTCATTTATCTTTGCTTCCCCTACTGCAGCACATTCCATGGAACACTTTCCAGTGCACCCCAGTGTGAGAACTGAGACCAGTTGAGAAATAAGATCAAGCCATTCACAGGCTGAGAGGAATCCCATTGGGACCTAGAGGATAGAAGAAGAGGTGCTCAGAGGCAAAACTGTACCTGAGTCTTCTCCTCTGCAAAATTTGGGAATGTGTTCACAGCTTCATGGCCGAGACTGCTGCGATGGTCAGTAAAACCTCCCAAGCTTGTGATTACATAGTCTGTGCCCTCATAAGCAAACCCAGTGAGGTGTCAGCAATCTGACTAGGGGGAAGATCTCCTGGAGAAGGAAATGGCAACCCGCTCCAGTATTCTTGCCTGGGAAATCCCATGGACAGAGGAGCCTGGTGGGCTCTAGTCCATAGGGTCGCAAAGAGTCGGACATGACTTAACGACTGAGCACGCACACAGGGTTTGAAGGAAATCATAATTCTAAGAGATGAAAATCGAAATCCTGTGACCTTCCCTGCCCTCTTGAGTTCTATCTCCCTCTTCAAATATAGAGAGTCCCACTTAGAAGTCTTCCTGCTAGAAGGATGGTGGGCATTTAAGTATTTTGTGTCCTTCTGACTGACTGTGTTCCTCCAATGACCAAATGAAGATAAGCTTCCTTCCAGCCAGCACAGAATACTTCATCAGGAGGGCCATGCCTGGCTAACTCTGAAAAACTTTTGATTATCTCTGAGTTCCACTTTCTTGTCTGTACATTGAAGAGTTTGGAAAATCCTAACAACTCTTCCCTAAATGGTCACATTTGTGCTATAGTGATTTCACCCTCAACCTCTACCTAACCCTACCCACAAGCCTGCACAAAACACACTTGCTTCAGGTAACAGAGGTGAGCACATGGCCCAAGTTAGGCCAGTCACAGCACCCCAATCCTTGATCACAGTAAGCAGTCCAAGAGAATATCTAACCAATTCCAGAGTCCTTCCTCAGAGTTTTTTAAGCAGAAGGTGAGAGAGGGATACTCTGTTTCCTCACTGGTTTCCAACCTGTTAAAATATGGCCCTGGAAGTTGCCAGGAGCCAGGATCCCTGTTTCATGGGTAAAATCATGTAATGATAGAAGAAAATGAGGCCAACAAGTATACAAGAGAGAAAATGAGAGATATAACTGGTGGTTTTCAAGACTCAATTTTATTTCTTAATGTAAATAATTTCTACAGTACTTTTAGTTCCACAAGCTGCTCATATTGTTGGGAAAATGAATCACATGCATGCAATTCTTCAATTTAGCCACATGAAAATGGGAGCCTTAGCCAATATCTTTGACAACTATAGTTGCAAAAATCCTCAATAAAATATTAGCAAACCAAATCAAACTATACACTGAAGGGATCATACACTATGAGCAAGTTGAATTCATTCCAGAGTCCTAAGGATCATTCAATATATGCATGTCAATCAGTATAGTACACCACAATAGCAAAAGATGCAAACAACATAATCATCCTGAGAGTCACACCAAAAAGAGCTTTTGATAAAATTCAACATCTGTTCATGATAAAATCTCTCACCAAAGTAGATATAGAGGGAACATATCTCAACATAATAAAAGCCATTTACAACAAACCTACAGCCAACCTAGTACTCGATGGCAAAAAGCTGAAGCATTCCTGCTAAATTCAGTAACAAGCCAAGGACACCCACTCTTATCACTTCTGTGTAACATACTGTTTGGAAGTCCTAGCCAGATCAGATAGGAAAACAAAAGGTATCCAAATAGAAGGCAAGAGGTAACACTGTCTTTATTTGCAGATGACATGATGTACTATATAGAGAACTCTAAAGACTCCACAGACAAAAACTATTAGAACTGAAATGAATCCAGCAAGGTTGCTAGACACAAAAGTAATACCCAGAAATCTGTTGCACTTCTTTACAGTGACAATGAAATATCAGAAAGAGAAAGCTAAGCAACCCCATTTAAAACTGCATCAAAAAAAGAATAAAATACCTAGGAATAAACTTTAGCAAGTTGGTGAAAGAACTAGGTGTTGAAAAATATAAAATATAGGGCAGGTATTACGTAGCACCTGCCCAACTCCAGTACTACATCTGTCTCTTACAGGACGGAACAAGGTCTCTCTCTAGCAGCACAAGAGGGGTGCATGCAAGCCAATACCAAGATGCAGTGATGCAAGATGCTCCTGATCAAAGGGAACACATGTTATTTGCCCAATACATTATTCCTTCCAACAAATCCCCTTTTGGCTTTAAGTCGATTGAACTGGGTTTCTGTTACGTACAGCCAAGAGAATCCTGACAGATATGTTTATTCTCCTTTAGTGATTTCACTGCTTCTAGAACTCTAAGGAACCAAGAGTGGGTTCTCTCTACTCTTTACTAGAAGGAGCATTTCACTATGCACTTCCTAGGTATAAAGATAGAGGTTAATAAAGATTAATCAGCATAACTACTACTATTTGTTGATAAATTACCACACCTTGAGCTGTATGCTAAGAGCTTTCATGCATTAGCACCTTTAAATCCCCACAGCTCTATCAAGTAGGTAAAAGGATAACTTACATTTTACAGATATGCAACCTCTGAAAGCCTCACTTTCCTTAACTTAATCAAGATCTCACAGCTCATAAATAGTAGTGTAGAATTAGAACATAAATCTTTGTCAATTCAGAGCCTTGGTGTTTAGCTACTTATGCTTCCCTGGTGGCTCAGATGGTAAAGAATTTGCCTGCAATGCAGGAGAACTGGGTTACAATCCCTGGGTTGGGAAAATCCCTTGGAGAAGGGAACGGCTACCCACTCCAGTATTCTGGCCTGAAGAATTTTGTGGAAAGAGAAACCTGGCAGGCTACAGTCCATGGGGTTGCAAAGAGTCAACACAACCGAGAGACTTTCACTTTGATTTGCTGTACTCACAGCGCCTGCGTAAAGTGGACAAAATGCTTCCATCATTCTATTGGGAATTTTAAACTAAGAATATGAAGAAGTTGAATGGTTTTCTATAAATATTGTAGTAACCCTCAGGAAAGCCAACTCAGTGAGTGGGGATGGCACTTTAGGTGCTTAAGCACTTTAACTTCTACCAGGAAAAAAATAGACTCTCACCTTGCCCAGAGATGTTCCCAAGTTTTTACAAGGTTGATATAAATTCAGGTAAAATAGAAAATTCAGAGAGCTATTATTTGCAGGTCATATTCTGGCCTCTTTTAGAGGAACTATTGAAATTAAATTTTAAAATTCCAAGATATCATTATTTTATTCAAAGTCAGGTTTTTGCCATCCACTTTAAGAAAGATGAATCTCAGGAGAGTGTAGGAACATCTGGTTAAGTGTTTTTTCTGGAGAGTAGTCAGAGTGGTTTTAAGCCAAAGAGATAGCTTTGCTCTGAGGTCAGTGTCCTGAAAGAACTCTCATGATTTACTGTGCTTTATGGCCTGTGTTCTAAAACCAAGTTAAATCAACAGAACAAGATAAAATTGAAGCATCTGCCTATATACTCAGGGGGTAGATACCAGAATTCATATATAATACACATTATGCTACAGTAGCACTTTACCATCTTTGTTACAGCCAATAACTCAACTACTTTATGCCAGCTGAGGGGACAATAAGTGGCAGATCTTAGTGTATTTTATGCTGTGTTAGTGCATCTCTTCAGCTAGCTAACGCTCCTGACTTCCCAACCCACCTTCTGAATCTGAATTTATAGGCAGCCTCTTTCTCCAAGAGCACAGAGCAGTTCCTGTGGTTCCATAACATTTGTAGCTTCAAACCTAAATCAGTCACAGGCACAGGATTTTCTGAATTTGGAAACTAATCCAGTTAACTTTTTCAGTATTAACAGCTGCTTTCTCCTTTCTGAGAAATAAGCAATTTAATTAGAACTTTTCTACCTCTTTCCTAATACTCAATTCTACTTAATTGTCTAAAATTGGTTTTCCCATTAATCTATAAACCACAAGGTAATCTATAAACCACAAGGGAGTACAAATCAAGAATCCTTGACAGAATCTAGCACAGTGCCTGGTACACGGTAGATGCTTTATAAAAATCTGATGTAGTTTTTAGCAGTACATGATCCAAAAAAATGCCATGGGGACTTCCCTGGCAGTCCAGTGGTTAAGACTTTGTCTTCCAATGCAGGAGGTACAGGTTTGATCTCTGGCTGGGGAGCTAGGATCCCATGGACCTCCTAGCCAAAAAGCCAATATATAAAACTAGCGCTACTGTAACAAATTCAATCAAGTCTTTGTAACAAATTTCAATAAAAATGGCCCACATTAAAAAAATCTTTTTAAAAAATGCCACACTGGATCACATTAGTTCAGTTCAGTTCAGTCGCTCAGTCGTGTCCGACTCTCTGCGACCCCATGAATTGCAGCACGCCAGGCCTCTCTGTCCACCACCAACTCCCGGAGTCTACCCAAACCCATGTCCATCGAGTCGCTGATGCCATCCAACCATCTCATCCTCTGTTGTCCCCTTCTTCTCCCGCTCCCAATCCTACCCAGCATTAGGGTCTTTTCCAATGAGTCAACCCTTCGCATGAGGTGGCCAAAGTATTGGAGTTTCAGCTTCAACATCAGACCTTCCAATGAACACCCAGGACTGATCTCTTTTAGGATGGATTGACTGGATCTCCTTGCAGTCCAAGGGGCTCTCAAGAGTCTTCTCCAACACCACAGTTCAAAAGCATCAATTCTTCGGTGCTCAGCTTTCTTCACCATCCAACTCTCACATCCATACATGACCACTGGAAAAACCATAGCCTTGACTAGACGTACTTTTGTTGGCAAAGTAATGTCTCTGCTTTTAAATATGCTATCTAGGTTGGCCATAACCTTCCTTCCAAGGAGTAAGCGTTTTTTAATTTCATGGCTGCAGTCACCATCAGCAGTGATTCTGGAGCCCCCAAAAATAAAGTCTGACACTGTTTCTCCATCTATTTCCCATGAAGTGATGGGGCCAGATGCCATGATCTTAGTTTTCTGAACGTTGAGCTTTAAGCCAACTTTTTCACTCTCCTCTTTCACCTTCATCAAGAGGCTCTTTAGTTCTTCTTCACTTTCTGCCATAAGGGTGGTGTCATCTGCATATCTGAGGTTATTGATATTTCTCCCGGCAATCTTGATTCCAGCTTGTGTTTCTTCCAGCCCAGCATTTCTCATGATGTACTCTGCATATAAGTTAAATAAGCAGGGTGACAATATACAGCCTTGACATACTCCTTTTCCTATTTGGAACCAGTCTGTTGTTCCATGTCCAGTTCTAACTGTTGCTTCCTGACCTGCATACAGGTTTCTCAAGAGACAGGTCAGATGGTCTGGTATTCTCATCTCTTTCAGAATTTTCCACAGTTTATTATGATCCACATAGTCAAAGGCTTTGGCATAGTCAATAAAGCAGAAATAGATGTTTTTCTGGAACTCTCTTGCTTTTTCGATGATCCAGTAGATATTGGCAATTTGATCTCTGGTTCCTCTGCCTTTTCTAAAACCAGCTTGAACATCTGGAAGTTCACGGTTCATGTATTGCTGAAGCCTGGCTTGGAGAATTTTGAGCATTACTTTGCTAGCATGTGAGATGAGTGCAATTCTGTGGTAGTTTGAGCATTTTTGGCATTGCCTTTCTTTGGGATTGGAACGAAAACTGACTTTTTCCAGTCCTGTGGCCACTGCTGAGTTTTCCAAATTTGCTGGCATATCGAGTGCAGCACTTTCACAGCATCACCTTTGAGGATTTGAAATAGCTCAACTGGAATTCCATCACCTCCACTAGCTTTGTTCATAGTGATGCTGCCTAAGGCCCACTTGACTTCACATTCCAGGATGTCTGGCTCTAGGTGAGTGATCACACCATCATGATTATCTGGGTCGTGAAGATCTTTTTTGTACAGTTCTTCTGTGTATTCTTGCCACCTCTTCTTAATATCTTCTGCTTCTGTTAGGTCCATCCCATTTCTGTCCTTTATCGAGCCTATCTTTGCATGAAATGTTCCTTTGGTATCTCTAATTTTCTTGAAGAGATCTCTAGTCTTTCCCAATCTGTTGTTTTTCTCTATTTCTTTGCATTGATCGCTGAGGAAGGCTTTCTTATCTCTCCTTGCTATTCTTTGGAACTGTGCATTCAGATGGGAATATCTTTCCTTTTCTCCTTTGCTTTTCGCTTCTCTTCTCTTCCCAGCTATCTGTAAGGCCTCCTCAGACAGCTATTTTGCTTTTTTGCATTTCTTTTCCATGGGGATTTTCTTGATCCCTGTCTCCTGTACAATGTCACGAACCTCTGTCCATAGTTCATCAGGCACTCTGTCTATCAGGTCTAGTCCCTTAAATCTATTTGTCACTTCCACTGTATACTCATAAGGGATTTGATTTAGGTCATACCTGAATGGACTAGTGGTTTTCCCTACTTTCTTCAATTTAAGTCTGAATTTGGCAATAAGCAATTCATGATCTGAGCCACAGTCTGCTCCTGGTCTTGTTTTTGCTGACTGTATAGAGCTTCTCCATCTTTGGCTGCAAAGAATATAATCAATCTGATTTCAGTGTTGACCATCTGGTGATGTCCATGTGTAGAGTCTTCTCTTGTGTTGTTGGAATAGGGTGTTTGCTATTACCAGTGCATTCTCGTGGCAAAACTTGATTAGCCTTTGCCCTGCTTCATTCTGTACTCCAAGGCCAAACTTGCCTGTTACGCCAGGTGTTTCTTGACTTCCTACTTTTGCATTCCAGTCCCCTATAATGAAAAGGACATCTTTTTTGGGTGTTAGTTCTAGAAGGTCTTGTAGGTCTTCATAGAACCATTCAACTTCAGCTTCTTTGGCATTACTGGTTGGGGCATAGACTTGGATTACCGTGATATTGAATGGTTTGCCTTGGAAACGAACAGAGATCATTCTATCGTTTTTGAGATTGCATCCAAGTACTGCATTTTGGACTCTTTTGTTGACCATGATGGCTACTCCATTTCTTCTAAGGGTCTTCTAAGGATCACATTAGTGGTCCACTCAAAAATGCATCTGCAATGACTATTCTCTCAACAACCATTTGTTTAGTGCTTATCACGAACTAGTTGCCTCTCAGGGGGAAACGAAGATAAGTTAGATCATCACTTCCCTCAAGCTGCTTACAAGTGTAGGAGTAATGAGACAATTACATCGCTAATCCAAGATGAATAATGTAGATGCTGTGAAAGAAGTGCAAAGCAAGAGTTACAGAAATTCAAGAGAGGGAGATATTAGATCTTAATGTTGGAATCCAGAAAGGAGAAGGTGCGTTTCAGATGAAATAAGGAGGATGGCTAGAAACTGGAAGAAGATAGGAAGAGAGGAAGAAACAAACCAGAGAGGATAGCAGGAACCAAGCCACAGAAGCCAGAAAGTGCAACAATCTTTGGGGGAAGGTCTAGTTTGCAGAGAAGTTGGGTTGTATGTTGAAAACAGTAGTAATAGGGTTGTCAGAGCTACTTGTGAAGTTCTTGCATGTCAGGGCAAGGAGTGAGGAGCTGGGGCTTAATTCAGATGCACACAACATCCTACATGACAATGGCCTGTAGGAGACTGAAGTCATCCTCAAAGTTCTAGGGCCCTGATGGCCCTGATTTCCCTTCAGTTACTATTATTCCCTTCAGTAATAATATTTTTCCCTAAAGCCAAATGGCTGTACTCTCTATGCCACCCCCAGCAGTAGCTCCATTGCCTTTTTCTGTTTTCAGACTCATCAAACGTTCTCAAATAAGGATGCTTCACATGAAGTAAAAGGATTCCCTGTCTTTTCTTGAATTTTTATGTTAATAGTTTTCTTGGAGACACAGAAAGGGTTGACTGTGGGTCAGGCACAGAGCTGCAAGCTTTCTTAATACATTATTAACTGGGGAATTTTGCAGAAGATAACACCTGTGGCCAACAATTTGTTATATAAGTGAATACTGAAACACTCTGGTCAATAATGTTTGGGTAACAAAAGACATAGTAATATGTCTCTGATCAATAAGTTCTTAAATTTGGTTTCATTTACTTTTTATAACAAGCTCATGATTTAGCTGCTATCATCGTTCCCATTTCAGAGATTTGAAAAGTTAAGGTCAGACAGCTAGTAAGAATCAAAGATGGAATTAGAGTCAGGTATGTCTGATTCAAAAGCTGAACTCAACCACAATAGCACATTGATTCTCTTCAAGAGTTCATTCCTAACAGCTTACTGTCAAAATGTAGTGCTTCGTCCTTGGTTTTCAGAGTCTCTACAATTACATCCACACATGAAAGGGATTCGTTTGACTACATACAGAGAAAAATCTAACTTCAAATAAACTGGCTTATTCTGAGTATACAAAAGGGACCACACTGGCCCTGTTCTCCACACTGTCAAATATTATTTTTAAGTCTGGGAAATTTTCCAAATCTGAGATACTGCCTTTATTTTCCCAAAACAAGATAATAACAAATGTCTTGCTTCCAACAAAAATAGAATGACAGAATTATGTTTGCTTCTGGTTTTTATTTTTCCAGATTATATCAGAAAACACAGAGGGAAACGATATTCTCAGAGTATATTAGGCAACAGTGCCACATAATACATTTCTGAAAAGTAGTAGAAACATAGCCTTGGTAAATAAATGTAGGATGTTGCTTTGGTTGATTTATTCATTCCTTATGTACTAGAAACACAAAAGGCTATCTATAGAATGTAATAACTGACTTGAACATTAATATCTGGTTTGATATATTCTGAGTCACTAAAATTATAGAGAAATCCAATCTTGAAATCAAGTTTTACTTTTGGAAGCCAAATGCTTTTTATTAAGATAATGCTGTCAGCTGTAAAAGCAATTGCTACTCAATTTGAATCATAATATAAGATCCAAATATTTACTATTTAAAGAGCAGTATATTTAAGATAGCTTTGTGAATGAAGAATTCTAAATGCCAAAGGTTATTCTTGGATTCTGGTGACAGGGGAATCAATTTAGCTTTGTATCTATATGGTTGGTCATGGAAGCACGAACATTCATTTGGAGAAAAACGAATGGTGAAATTTCTAAACAAATTCTTCAGAGAAGGTTAACACACCCATGGGAAATAATAATAAATGACAAAATTTTTCCAGCAATAGCATGCTAGCAGAGGGGTGAGAAGCAAGATTTCCAGGCTCTCAGCTCAGCATGGTGCCTAAGTTTAAAATTCAACCTGAAGGTCTCCTAGGGAATAAGCTTCAGTGGACTGGCCTGGCAGTTGTAATCACGAAGTTCAATATCTCATCAATCATAGGAAATATCTCCACAGATATTATTATTGGACAAAACGGTTGCTTGCTAGGACATGTATCTTCATGCTTCAATTTGGCTAAATGTGGCTTAAGACCCAGTTGGAGTCAGCTTCAATCCTTTCAACATTTCTATGAGTTTCATCTCATGCTTTTCTACATCCCTTGCTTTCTTTGAGGATTATTTTATTGCTTTTTGGCAGACTTCTTGAATTGAATGCTTAGTTCCTTAATTTGCAATCTTTCTTGTTTCTGAATATATGGTTTTGACTCTTTATCTTTTACTAGTTTAGATTATTTTTGTTGTGGTATAATTGACATGTTATATTACTTTCAGGTGTACAACATAATGATTCAATATTTATATTAATATATATTGAGAAATGATCACTATAGTAAGTTCAATTAACACCTCACAGCACATAATTACAGAACTTTTCTTATTCTCATGATAGGAATTTTTAAGAATTGTCCTTTTAGAAACTTATAAATATTCAATACAGTATTATTAACTATAATCATCATACTATACATTATGCTGGAATCAAGATTGTCAGGAGAAATATCAATAACTTCAGATAGTCAGATGACACTACCGTTACGGCAGAAAGTGAAGAGGAACTAAAGAGCCTCTTGATGAAAGTGAAAGAGTAGAGTGAAAAAGCTGGCTTAGAACTCAACATTCAGAAAACAAAGATCATGGCATCCAGTCCCGTCACTTCATGGCAAATAGATGGGGAAACAATGTAAGCATACGACAGATTTTCTTTTGGGGGGCTCCAAAATGACTGCAGATGGTGATTGCAGCCATGAAACTAAAAGAGGCTTGCTCCTTGGAAGAAAAGCTATGACAAACCTAGATGGCATATTAAAAAGCAGAGACATTACTTTGCCGACAAAGGTCCATCTAATCAAAGCTATGGTGTTTCCAGTAGTCATGTATGGATGTGAGAGTTGGACCATAAACAAAGCTGAGCACTGAAGAACTGATGAATTTGAACTGTGGTGTTGGAGAAGACTCTTGAGAGTCCCTCAGACTGCAAGGAAACCAGTCAATCCTAAAGCAACTCAACCCTGAATATTCATTAGAAGGACTGATACTGAAGATGAAGCTCCGATACTTTGGCTAACTGATGCGAACAGCCAGTTTATTGGAAAAGACCCTGATGCTGGGAAAGATTGAAGGCAGGAGGAGAAGGGGATGACAGAGGACGAGATGATTGGATGGCATCACCAACCCAACGGACATGAGTTTGAGCAAGGTCTGGGAGATGGTCAAGGACAGGGAAGCCTGGCATGCTGCAGTGCATGGGGTAGCAAAGAGTTGGACATAACTGAATGACTGAACTGAATTGAAAACTAATAAGAATGAATTGACTAACTGAAAAAAGAAAAAGAATGGGTGCCTGTGATAAGGAGAAATGAAATTTGGGGCCAGGGATGATTAGTGAAAGGAAAGAAAATAAAAAGAGGTAAGTAGATGTATGATACTCAGATCAGAATTATAAGTAATCCAATTCTGAGCATCTAAAGTTCATTTTCTGGAAAAACAAGTATTACCACTAAAAAAATACAAATACAAAATTTGCTTAAGAGCTGCTTATGCCCAGTCCCAAAGGGGACTAAGTGACCAAGAAACATAGCCAGAATCTTCTAGCCCCATTTCTCATGCCAATTCACCTGATTATAGCATTTATCATTTTCCATTTTTAACTCATTTAGGACATGGTAAAAGAGAAATGCTCTCAATTTCTGAGCCATATACTTGACCTTAGTTCAGTATGGTGATCATATTAATAATAGCCTAATACCACAGCCAAGCATTTAGTAAAATAAGCCCAGGATAAACACCATTGAATAGATGAACCAAATTTATTTGGCCATCCCAATGTTATCAAAGCCTCCAACTATAGAGAAAATATACGAAATGTCAGTCTCAGAATCATCAATCCAAACATTTAATTTCCTACCAAAATTTTATAGCTTTCAAATAGATGAACTCCAGCCAATTTTATGATTATAATGAAAAAAAAAATTGGACAAATAAAGTGTCAGCTTCCAGTAGCCAAAAAAAAAACAAAAACACAAACACCAAGGTTTAATTTACTAGTAGCCTTCCTTAATGGTCTGTAGCACACAGCTGTAAAACTTATTTGCTTACACTCAGCAATGACATGCACAGCCAGAACAGGAAGTAGGAAAACTAACTCAATGGTTCTACCTTCTTTGTTGGTTTATCTGTCCCTACTCACCTTCCAAGAAAATTTTCTGACTTCCTCATGCCCCAAATCTGCTTTCCAGTAATTCTTTTCACTTGACTTAAATGAAATCCGTTTCTGGCCTGTCCTTTCCCATGGTTGCATAAAAAGTTTAGACTCTGAACTAGCCCACACCACTTGGTCCTGCATTTCCCTAAAACAGATTACTCATGAATACTTCGCAACATCTACTATAGCCTAGCCTCAACCAATTTCTCAACTTGATTGTATTCTTCACTGCTCACCATCTGGCCTTAAAAAACTGGCTAACAACTTTATTTTTCTATGTTAGAGTGCATCTGTGTCCAAGTTTTTAATTATCAAATGTGGAGAATTAGTATTTAAAGAAGACACATTTGAAACTATGCATGCTGATTTTTCTGCATAATGATTCCCCACTCTTGCTAGACAGGAAGGCAAGGAAAAACATAGGTCTGTTCAAATTTCATAAAGTGGCTCAAAGACACCATGAGTGAAAATCAGACACTCTGTCTGGTTCTTAAGAGGGAATATGCTAGTGAAAAATCAAGTCCCTGCATGCACATATAAATATACCCACGTCTCTCCCCTGATGTGGCAACCTTGGAACAGTGTGGCAGTGAGAGGCTGGAGCTACAGAAGGTGGGGTGCTGTGGATTCTCCAGTTGTTTTATTTGGCTTCCTATTAAAGTTATGTCCTAGGATCAACCTCCTCTCCTATGATTGGAAACATGAACGCTTGCCCGTATGACCACTGTAGTCTGTATCATTTGGGCTTCCCAAGTGGCTCAGTAGTAAACAATCCACCTGTCAATGCAGGAGACACAGGAGACATGGGTTCTATCCCTGGGACAGGAAGATGCCCTGAAGGAGAAAATGGCAACCCATTCCAGTATTCTTGCCTGGAAAATCCCATGGACTGAGGAGTCTGGTGGGCTACAGTCCATGGGGTCACACAGAGTCAGACATGACTGAGCACACACACACCCTATATCATTTGCAAGAGAAATTGTGCTCAAATCTGTGAGACCCTTCTGCCTCAGGCCCAGGAGTAGCAAAATGAAGAGGTGTAAGACAATGTTGCCATTTCTATCTTGACTTTTCCTTTTATGTTCCCAATAAATAAGGTTCTCTTCTTTTTCTAAGCTCACTGAGTTAAAGGATGCTTGGAGAAATTGAACCCTGCAGGTGAACTAGAAACAAATAAACTAAGTTGCAATTTATGACTTTTACAGACAGAAATCTATTACACAGTATGGATGCAGAGAGACAGCCTCCACAACTTGATTTTTGTCTCCACGTTCACTCCAATCCTAGGGTCTTCCCTGTAGCTGGGTAGTTTTAGCAGCAACCAGAAAACCTGCCAGTCCTGCTCCATAGAACACAAAGTGATCCTCAGGCTCTAGGCAGTGTCTGGTTTACCTTGAGATTCATTTTCATTTTAGACAGTGTGAAAGCCTACACCCTAACATCTTTGGGCGTGTGTCCCTTTCTTGTCTCTTTGATAGTGAATGGGTCATATTGAAATGTGGTGCTCTTTCATGAGAATTGGCTACACATGTGTTCTAAGGATGGCATGATCCCCAGCAATAGATCTCTCTTCCCGTTCCCTCTGCAAAGCTGGAAGCAAGAGAGGAGAGTCCATGGCATGCATGCATGCAAGCAACACCATTTAGCAACCTAATATGTGGCTGGTTCTTTGCCTTGTTGAGTGTACAAAGCAGAAAAGAACCATGCAGAACGCTGTGGTTATGTGATTATCTCTGTTTATAGTCCATCTGTTGGCAGGGGGAGCAAAAATTTGCTTCTGATTATAGTTTAATATCTTGCTAGATCACAAGGTTCTACACGTAGCTCAATTCAGAGAATTCTGCCGTGTGCTGGTTGTGAGGAAATGTGAGCATGCATTATGGGGATCCGGCTTTTTGAAAGAGCAAAGCAGAGGATAGGGGGGATTCTGGTGGAGACGGAGCCCTGGACACTAGCCAGCCTCCCCTGGCAGACGGAGTTCTGAAGTTCAGAGGCTGGGGTCTCCCTTCAGGAGGAATGTGTGCTTATTTTTCTGTCCCAGGACTGTGAAAATGCTTTGTTTTCAGGCTGTTCTGTAACTTCAAAGAGATTTGGGGAGCCAGAGTTAGTAGGGTCAGCTCTCAACATACAGTTTGAGGACAGTTTTTGAAGGAGATACACATGAAAGTGAGGCAAGCCTTTGGAAATGCAGCGAAAATACGTTTTTTGCCTCAAGAGCTAATTACCTCCCACTCCTGGGAGCCTTGGAAGAGGACTCTGAGTAAATGTTTACTGCAGTGGCTGCTCCCTCACCCCAGGAAACTGATCTGAGTGTGCACATTGCCAAATTAGAAACTGAAAGACCTATGCTCACAAGGCACTTGATTTTGTTTCTGTTTTTTTGTGTAAAATCTAATAGACTTAAGCCATGAACACGGTAGCACCATGAAGCTGGCACTCACTTCTAAGATTCAGGCCTCCTGTTGGCTGCACACCAGTCCCCTTCCCCAATTATTAGACAAATGCACCTGGAGTGCTCCTAAGCACCAGGGATAGTGCTGAGCTGAGCTGTCCCATACGGTGGCCACTGAGCCTCTGAATAGCGGCAGGTCCAAAATGAGATAGTCTGTGTGTACAAAAATACAGACTGGGCTTCAAAGATGTAGTCCAAATAAATGAATGTAAAATATCTCATCAATAACTTTATATTGATTACCTGTTGAAAAGATAACATTTTGGACATATTGGGTTAGATAAAATATAGTCTTTAAACATATTGTACCAGGGTTTTGTGTGTGTGTGGCCACTAAAATATTTAAGATAACATATGTGGATCATATTATATTTATGTTGAACAGCAGTGTGCTGGATTTTGGGAACTCAGTGGCAAAGATACATATTTGCTTTTAAGGAAGACTCCATCTTAACCACGTGACAGACAAGCCAACAGGAAAGCAAGCCAGCATCCACAGGCTCTCAGGCGAGGGGTACCCAATGCCATCTTGGGGCAGGAAATGCTTCTCAGGTGTGGTAGCAGAATAATGTACCCCCTAACTACTGTCTCTTACCCCAGGATATCTATGTCCTAATCTTTGGAATCCTGTAATCTATTACCATATATAGCAAAAAGGACTTAGCTGTGATTACTTGAGGGATCTTGAAATGGAGACGTTATTGTAGGTTATCCAGGTAGCTCCAATATAATCTCAAGGGTCCTTAAAAGTATAAGAGGGAGGTAAACGGGGATTTGACTACAGAAGAGGAAGTTGAGGTGATGTGATGTCAAGAAAACTGAATCTCCCTGACATTGACTTTGGACATGGAGGGAAAGGATCATGAACCAAGGAAGCGGGTCACCTACAGGAGCTGGAAAGGAGAAGAAATGGATGCTCTTGAGCCTCCAGAAAGGAAGCCCCACTGATACCTGGATTTTTAACCTAGTGAAACCTGTGTTGCACTTTTAAACTACAGAACCTGAAAATTAAAACATCTTCTTGTTTTTAGCCAATCAGTTTGAGGGCTTTTGTTATGGGAGCAGTAAGAAAATCATACATCAGGCAAAGTGATATCTAAGCCAAAAGCTGAACAATGAATATGAGTGATACAGGTAGAGTATGGAGGGATGGAGAGAATGTTCTAGCAAGGAAATATGTACAGTCATGCGAACCTTTACATTTACCTGCTGTTAGATTGGACAAAACCCCTCCCAGTTTCAGTAGCTGCTTTCAAATCAGCCTACGGTGTTTTTCAGTGAACCCTTATTGTCTGTTTTGGGATTCTCCTGTTCCTATGTCCATCAGACACTCCTATGCTTTCTTCTTCTTCATCCCACACAAATACTGATGCCACACAGGTTTTGTGGTGGCTGATGGTTATTCCTGCTGTTTGTCTTTGGGGTTTTGAGGACACCTTGTCATAATTTCATTGTAAATGCTCCTCATGGGTTTCATGGTCTACTTATTTTGCTACCTAGATGCTCTTTGTTTATGGGTGGAGAGGGTGTGATTAGGAAAAATTATAAGACTATGAACTGCTGCCACTGCCATCTTTGCAGAATTAGACAAGGAAATTGGCCTTAAAAGTAATTTTGGTCATATTTTATGTAAATGGGAAAATGGTGATAATATTCAAGTCCTACTGACTACAAAGGCTACATTCTTTCTACTTAGGTAAAAAAAAAAAAAATCACCCAGTTCTGACTATCACATTTTGACAAAGCAAAGAATGACCATAAGTGTACTGTCACATCCATCCATTTATTTTGCAAAGACCTATTGAGCACCCTCCAAGTTTCTGGCTCTCTACTAGAGGCTAGAGACTCAGCAATGACAAGGCAGAATGCCCCCTATCTTCATGAAGCTCACACTTTACTAGAATATGAGAAACAGTCAAATGTGATTAACATGCTTGATGCCTCATGGCCTGCTTCAGAGGGCTAGTGAGCTCTCACCAAATCATATCTATTATTATGATGATTTATTTTACTCAACAAGTCCTAGTAAGTATCCTGCTAAATGCATTTGCCTAAGAGTCCACCAAATTACCCAAGTTCTTTGCCTCTGACCCACTCAAGACTCCAGAGAGAATTGAAATGGTTCATTAATTTGGTATCTGTCTTTTGTCAATTTTATTATTAGTCCAGCCACAAGAATTGTAGACAGCTAGAGGGGAAATATCCCCTCCCCAACAACTACAAGCTCTTTCAAGTAGGGAGTCCTCTTTACTATTCTTTCTATCCTCTACACCTACGTGGAAGCCCAAGAATATTGGAGTGGGTAGCCTATCCCTTTTTCCAGGGGAACTTCTCAACCCAGGAATCGAACCAGGGTCTCCAGCATTGCAGGTGGACTCTTTACCAGCTGAACTACCAAGGAAGCCCTACATGGGCACCAGATCCACAATTAGTACTGAATGTTGGTTGTTTGATTTTCCAAAGGTTTGATTCTTCTAAAAGTAACAATTTCAGATGCTATGACGAATAATGAAAGATTTTCAGGCAAATATGCTTTAGGTGACCCCAAAGATGACCCCAAGTCATCTTTATGCATAGCAAACTGCCTTTTTTGAATCGTGAATTCACACTTTACTAGCTGTATTACCATAGCCAGTTTACAAACTTCTGGGAGACTCTTTCCATGCATGTTAAAAAAAGATGTAAAAGAATAATACCTCACGTCCCTCCTAGTGCTGACATAAATGAGGTAACACACAAAAAGTGCTCAAAACCAGTGTCAACCACACAAGCTCCAGTCAGTAAATGTTAACTGTTATCATCACTACTGATGATGATAGAGATGATAATCACAAAGTTAGTCTAAGAAGATTGTTGGTATTCCCTGGAGTGGAAGCTTTGAAGATTAAATCTCAGAGACTGAATTTTTGTAATTAGAATTTTATTTTCTATGAATCTATGAACCATAGCTCATTCTTAAGGTGTTGCAGCATCATCTAACCTACTGTAATCTTCCATGAGCCCACTAAATGGGCTCTGCTAACTATCAAGGTAGGAAATTATATCAGTGCCTGGTAAATTCTATCTCCTGGAGAAATGAGTTTTAAAAAAAATAGACTCATCTAAGTCTCTGGAGGGTTAATTTTATTCATCAAGTTGGAGAAGCTCTTTTTTAGTGATATTAACATTTAAATCAGTTAAGTGTGAGTAGCAGGTGGCCCTCCATAATGTAGGTAGGCCTCATCCAATCAGTTGAAAGACTGAATAAAACAAAAATACCAGTATCCCTGAGCAAGAGGGAATCTTCCAGCAGACTGGAATTGCACCAGTGGAAAAGTGAAGTCCAGCTTGCCAGCCCACTCAGCAGATTTGCCAACCTTCATAACTGCATAAGCCAATTCCTTATAATACATCTTTTTTCATACATATGCACATCCTATTGGTTCTGTTTCTCTGGAAAACTCTCAACTAATACAGTCTAAGAAATTTTGCTGTTTTTCTTTTAGAAAAATCCAGAAACATAACACCTATGCTCTCAGAGTTTTGCCTGGAGGCAGGGTGATATAGTGGGTAGACTTGGACTTTAAAGAAACATTGATCAAATGATAGCCTTTGGTGAGTAATTTCAACTGTCCAACTTCAGCCACCTCATCTGGAATTAGGGATCAATTCCCCACCCCAAGAGTGTTTGTAAAGATTGGTCAGTGCTTAGAAAGCATGGGGCACATGATGGATACTCAATAAATTGTACTTAAGAGTATTCTCTAGTAAAAACACGATCTTTCATCCTTACATGGTTATGATTGTCACTACCTTGTGCAGGCCTCATTAGAGCTGAGGAAAAGTATATACTTCTTGAATCTCAAAGAAAATCCTGGCTTTCGTTTAGTAATCAATATTCAGCCAAGGACTCTGGCCTATTTTTGTCACTTCTCTGAATGCTGTAAACCTCAGGTAATCAACCTCATTGTTTAGCTGCATTTCTCTCTACAAAGTTATTCATAACAAGATTACAATTAGGTGCAATTATCTCCACAGACTGAATTGTAATCACCACAAAATGGAATTAAATTTCCATATTATAAAAAAATTTAGGAAGTAAGGCATCTTGCTACCTCTGGCAAACTATTCATTTGCTTGTCTTCTTGCACAAAATTATAATTTAGAAAACTATTTATCCTCCAATATCTGGGGGTGGGGGGAGCTTACAAGTCTTCCCCTCAATACTGCAATTTCCCTGGATGGGTCTCCTCATAGAGGAAGAATTCAGACTTACTGAGCACATGCTAAATTCTAGACACTGTAATCAATAAGTCGTACCTTTTATCTGGTTTCATCCTGACAGTACCTCCATACAATTGGCCTTGCAAATCCTATTTTGGCGATTTGAAAATTCAGACTCAAAGGAGTAAGTTAAAGTACCTAATGAAATCAGGATTCAAATTCAGTTTTGTCTTACTCCACAATCTACTCAACACCACAACCACCTCCCTCAGGCTGGTAGCAGCACATTCTTTGTTTGAGAAGGTGGTCAGTCCCTGAGCCTAATGAGAATTCCACAACTTAACCAACATAATTGATTCTTTGTCAATGTTGAGACATTTTATAACATTTTTCTATTTCCCTCCTGTTCAGATAATATAGCACAGTACAATTAACATAACATAATGAAATATAAAAATACATCTGGGTCAGTGTCTTCTTCCCCAAATGAAATATTTCCATAATCTGATTGACTCTAATTAACTGACTTAAAAACGTCCCATTGAGCCCTCATCTCATCTTGATCTCATCTTGAGCCCTTGATCTCATCTCAATGACTTTTCTCCAACCTCAGCACTCAGTCTCTTGACCTTGAGACCATGTTACATAAAAACTGTTCTGCTATTCCATCAGTGGACTCCACTTGTGACTCAGCTGGTAAAGAATCCTCCCACAATATGGGAGACCTGGGTTCAATCCCTAGGTTGGGAAGATCCCCTGGAGAAGGGAAAGGCTACCTACTCCAGCATTCTTCCCTAGAGAACTTCATGGACTGTATAATCCATAGGGTTGCAAAGAGTCAGACATGACTGAGAGACTTTCACTTTCACTCACTCAGTAACTATGCATCCCAAAATCTGTCCACTTAGCTTTTGTTTGACAACTATTATCACATTGACCATTCTTCATCCTCCATGTGACCTTCAACCCATTGATCCTTCTAATTTCCTTCAATTCATTATCCCCTTCTTTTTTACCTTCTTATCCAACTTGGAGTCAACAGGCTATCATTTTAATAGCACTCTTACAAATACCATAAAACCCTTTGTCTCTTTATGTTTTGTTGAGCCTCCGACAAAATCTTCTATTGTAAAGAGGTTGAGCTATGTATTTATTCCATATCTTTCCATGAGCAGCTAAACTCTACTAGAAAAATATCACATGCTAGGTCATACTGGTTTCACTAATATCAATAAATGTATTGTGAAAATGAACATCTTCAAATTCATATGCGCACTTCCCTGCAATCCTATCATGTTTCTAAGAAAGTTTTCTGGAAAATACCTAGGAATAAACCTGCCTATGGAGGCAAAAGACCTCTACTCCAAAAATTATAAGACGCTAATGAAAGAAATCAAAGATGACACAAACAGATGGAAAGATACACCTTGTTCTTAGACTGAAAGAGTCAATATTGTGAAAATGACTGTACTACTCAAGGCAATCTACAGATTCAATGCAATCTCTATCAAATTACCAATGGCATTTTTCATAGAAAGTGAATGTGAGAGTTGCTCAGTCATGTCTGACTCTTTGTGACCCCATGGACTATACAGTTCACGGAATTCTCCAGGCCAGAATATTGGAGTGGGAAGCCTTTCCCTTTTCCAGGGGATCTTCCCAAACCCAGGGATCAAACCCAGGTCTCCCACATTGCAGCCGGATTCCTTACCAGCTGAGCCACCATTAAAATTTGTGTGGAGACACAAAAGACCCTGAATAGCCAAAGCAATCTTAAGAAAGAAAAATGGAGCTGGAGGCATCAGGCTCCCTGGCTTCTGATTATACCAAAAATTTACTGTTGTTGTTGTTTACTTGCTAAGTCATGTCCAACTCTTTGCAACTCCATGTGTTGTAGCCCACCAGGCTGCTCTGACCATGGGATTTCCCAGGCAAGAATACTGGAGTGGGTTGCCATTTCCCTCTCCAGGGAATCTTCCCAACCCAGGGATCAAACCCATGTCTCATGCATTGCAAGTGGACTTTTCATCAGAACAGTATGGTACTGGCACAGAAACAGAAATATAGATCAATGGAACATGATGGAAAGCCCAGAAACAAACACACGTATCTATGGTCAATCAATCTACAACCAAGGAGACAATACTATACAATGGAGAAAAGAGTCTTTTCAATAAATGGTGCTAAAAAAACTTGACAGCTACAAGTAAAAGAATGAAAGTAGAACATTCTTTAACACCATATACAAAAATATACTCAAAATGGATTAAAGATCTAAATATAATACCTGATACTATAAAACTTAAGGGAAAAAATAGGCAGAACACTCTTTGATATAAATTGCAGCAGTATCTTTTTTGATCCATCTCCTAGAGTAATGGAATTAAAAACAAAAATAAATGGGACCTTATTAAACTCAAAAGCTTTTGCACAACAAAGAAAACCATAAAGAAGATGAAATGACAACCCACAGAATGGGGGAAAATATTTCAAATGATGTGACTGACAAGGGATGAATCTCCAAAATTTACTAGCAACTCATACAGCTCAATCGGAGAAGACAACGGCACCCCACTCCAGTACTCTTGCCTGGAAAATCCCGTGGACAGAGGAGCCTGGTGGGCTGCAGTCCATGGGGTCGCAAAGAGTCGGACACGACTGAGCGACTTCCCTTTCACTCTTCCCTTTCATGCATTGGAGAAGGACATGGCAACCCACTCCAGTGTTCTTGCCTGGAGAATCCCAGGGATGGAGGAGCCTGGTGGGCTGCTGTCTATGGGGTCGCACAGAGTCGGACACGACTGAAGTGACTTAGCAGCAGCAGCAGCAACATACAGCTCAATGGCACCCCACTCCAGTGTTCTTGCCTGGAAAACCCCATGGACGGAGGAGCCTGGTAGGCTGCAGTCCATGGGGTCACGAAGAGTTAGACACGACTGAGCGACTTCACTTTCACTTTTATGCACTGGAGAAGGAAATGGCAACCCACTCCAGTATTCTTGCCTGGAGAATCCCAGGGATGGGGGAGCCTAGTGGGCCACCATCTATGGGGTCGCACAGAGTCGAACACAACTGAAGCGACTTAGAAGCAGCATACAGCTTAATTATCAAAAAACAAACAAACAACCCAATCAAAAAAATGAGCAGAAGGTCTAAATAGACATTTGTCCAAAAAAAGATATAAGATGACTAAAAGGCACATGAAAAGATGCTCAACATTGCTAATTATTAGAAAAATGCAAATCAAAACTGTACACCAGTCAGAATGGCCATCATCAAAAAGTCTACAAACAATAAATTTTGGAGAGGGTGGAGAAAGAGAATACAAATTGGTACAACCATCATGGGGAGCAATATGGAGATTCATTAAAAAACTAAATATAGATCTACCATATAATCAAACAATCCCACTCCTGGGAAAACCATAATTCAAAACGATTCGTACAACCCAATGTTCATTGCAGCACTAATTACAATAGCCAAGACATTCAAGCAACCTATATGTCCATTGACAGGTGAATGGATAAAGAAGATGTAATACATACACACACACACACACACACACACAGATAATGGAATATTACACCACCTTTAAAACGAATTAATGCCATTTGTAGCAACACAAATAAACTCTGAGATCATCATACTAAGTGAAGTCAGAGAAAGACAAATATCATATGATATGACTTATATGTGGCATCTAAGAAAAGACAAATGGACTTATTTACAAAACAGAAATAGACTCAAAGACTTAGAAAAAAATTTATGGTTACCAAAGGGGAAAGGTGGGAGGAGGGATAAATTGGGAATTTATTTATGTACACACTACTAGACTTAAAACAGATAACCAAAAAGGACCTCCTGTATAGCACAGGGAACTATAATTAATATCTTGTGATAAACCATAATGGAAGTGAATATAAAAAAAAGAATGCATATGTGTGTGTGTGTATAACTGAATCACTTAGCTGTACACCTGAAACTAATACAACATTGTTAATCAACTAGACTCCAATATAAAATAAAACATTGTTTTAAAAGACTTTGTTCCATATTTGAGGGAAGAAAGAGAAGTCCTGCATGTAGACTGGATAGAAACAGACATCTTGGATCAGGAGCAAGATGGAAAACGAGACAGACACAGAGCCTAGAGATGCAGTAGCCCCAGCTCCTTTCGACATTGCTGGATTACTGCATCAACTCTTGCTGGAAATGCAAAACTTTGTGAATTTTTCAATTACTCAAGGGAATTTATTCCTATGTTGTTAAAGGTCATTTCTGTTGGGAATTTCCTTTTCTTACAGACCACCTTACCTGCCTCCTGAGAAACCTGTATGCAGGTCAAGAAGCAACCATTAGAACCAGACATGGAACAACCAACTGGTTCCAAATTGCGAAGGGAGTACATCAAGGCTGTATATTGTCACCCTGCTTATTTAACTTATATGCAGAGTGCATCATGTGAAATGCCAGGCTGGATAAAACACAAGCTGCAATCAAGATTGCTGGGAGAAATATCAATAACCTCAGATACACAGATGACACCACCCTTATGGCAGAAAGTAAAGAGGAACTAAAAAGCCTCTTGATGAAAGTGAAAGAGGAGAGTGAAAAAGCTGACTTAAAACTCAGCATTCAAAAACTTAAGATCATGACATCCAGACCCATCACTTCATGACAAGTAGATAGGGAAACAATGCAAACAGTGACAGAATTTCTTTTCTTGGGCTCCAAAATCACTGCAGATGATGATTGCAGCCATGAAATTAAAAGGCACTTGCTCCTTGGAAGAAAAGCTATGACAAACCTAGACAATAAATTCAAAAGCAGAGACATTACTTTGCCAACAAAGGTCCATTTAATTAAAGCTGTGGTTTTTCCAGTAGTCATGTATGGATGTGAGAGTCAGACCATAAAGAAGGCTGAGTGCTGAAGAACTGATGTTTTTGAACTATGGTGGTGGAGAAGACTCTTGAGAGTCCCTTGGACTGCAAGGAAATCCAAACAATCAATCCTAATGGAAATAAGTCCTGAATATTCATTGGAAGGACTGATGCTGAAGCTGAAGCTCCAATTCTTTGGCTATCTATTCGAAGACTTGACTCATTAGAAAAGACCCAGATGCTGGGAAAGATTGAAGGCAGGAGGAGAAGGGGACAACAGAGAATGAGATGGTTGGATGGCATCACCAACTCAATGGACATGAGTTTGAGTAAGCTCTGGGAGATGGTGAAGGACAGGCAAGCCTGGCGTACCACAGTTCATGCAGACGCGAAGAATCAGACACGACTGAGCGACTGAACAAGTAAAATAAACTCTAACTGATATAGCTTATTAAAAAAATAAAATAAAATGGGAGGGTTTAAGTCTTCCCCTCTTGAAAACAAGCAATTAAAAACAAAAACCACCTCTCAAACAAAATTCTCCTGCAGCCAGAACTAAATCTGTCATCTCAGAAGAATAGTCTGTACTTGCTGTCTCTATCCTCCCTACTTCACTCCTAGCCCACACTAAAGTGGCTTCTATCACTATCATTTGAGGAAACCAACTCTGGATAAAGTCACCAATGTACACATTTTTGACTACACTCTCCTTTTTAAAAATTCTTTTCTAGACTATCATAATTTCCTAATTTTACTCCAGCATCTTTAAGTGTTCCTTCCCCAGATCCTTAGAAAGCTTACATCTTGCCTACAGAGCTCTCATATGTTTGCATTTCTTTAAACTCAGTTCCAAGCACTCCTCTCCTCTAACTCTATATTCACTACCTGGGCAGCCTTATTCCCAACCACAAGGTATGATACAGCAGAACACTCAAAATCTGCAACCAGAGCTCACCTTTACACTTCCAAATCATACAACTACTCCTCATTTCTTTAAAATTGCCTACATTTCTTTTAAAATGTCTCAAAGGCATCTCTAAATAAATATGTTCAAAACCAAGTTTATGAATTTTATCATAGCAGTTTATAGGGGTTAAAATAACAGAATCTAGTGCCAGATATGAAATCTCAATTCCACCACTTATTAGCTCTGTGTCTTTTGACAAGTTTCTTAAATTAATATCTAACATTAGCCCCAGGTGTACAATGATTCATTATTTGTATATATTGAGACATGACCAAAGTATAATTAATATTATCACTACAAATAGCAACAAAAAATGTTATTCTGATGAAAAATTTTAAGATCTACTCTCTTAGCAACTTTCAAATGTACAATATTGTTAATTACAGCCAGTGTGCTATATATTACATCTCCAAGACATTTATTTTACAGCTGGAAGTTGTACTTTATAATAACCTCTTTTACCCATTTTTCCCACCCCTTGCAACTCCCTGCCTCTGGCAACTACCAGTCTGTTCTCTGTATCCATGAGCTTGGGGTTGTTTGTTGCTGTTGTTAGATTCCACATATAAGTGAGATCATGTAATATTTTCTAACTTATTTCACCTAGTATAAGCCCTCAAGATTAACCCATGTTGTCACAAATAGCAAGATGTTCTCCTTTTTTATGACTAAATATATATGTATATATACATATTCCATTATTATATAAACATAAATAGTCCATAATGTGTGTGTGTATGTGTATGGGCTTCCTAGGTGGTGCTAGTGGAAAGAAACCTCCTGCCATCGCAGGAGACTTAAGAGATGCAGGTTTGATCCCTGGGTCAGGAAGATCCCCTGGAGGAGGGCATGGCAAACCACTCTAGTGTTCTTGCCTGGAGAATCCCATAGAGAGAGGAGCCTGGTGGGCTACAATCCAAAGGGTTCAAAGAGTCGGACATGACTGAGTGACTTAGCACACATACATGTGTGTGTGTGTGTGTGTATGTGTATATATATATATATATATATATATATATATAAAAATAATAGTTCAGTTCAGTTGCTCAGTCATGTCTGACTGTTTGTGACCCCATGAACTGCAGCATGCCAGGCCTCCCTGTCCATCACCAACTCCCTGAGTCCACCCAAACCCATGTCCATCAAGTTGGTGATGCCATCCAGCCATCTCATCCTCTGTTGTCCCCTTCTCCTCCTGCCCTCAATCTTTCCCAGCATCAGGGTCTTTCCCAATGAGTCAGCTCTTTGCATCAGGTGGCCAAAGTATTGGAGTTTCAGCTTCAACATCAGTCCTTCCAATGAACAACCAGGACTGAACTCCTTTAGGATGGATTAGTTGGATCTCCTTGCAGTCCAAGGGACTCTCAAGAGTCTTCTCCAACACCACAGTTCAAAAGCATCAATTCTTCGGCACTCAGCTTTCTTTATAGTCCAGCTCTCACATCCATACATGACCACTGGAAAAACCATAGTATTGACTAGATGGACCTTTGTTGGCAAAGTAATGTCTCTGCTTTTTAATACAGTGTCTAGGTTCATCATAACTTTCCTTCCAAGGAGTAAGGGTCTTTTAATTTCATGGCTGCAATCACCATCTGCAGTGATTTTGGAGCCCAGAAAAATAAAGTCAGCCACTGTTTCCCCATTTATCTGCCATGAAGTGATGGGACTGGATACCATGATCTTAGTTTTATGAATGTTGAGCTTTAAGCCAACTTTTTCACTCTCCACTTTCACTTTCATCAAGAGGCTCTTTAGTTCTTCACTTTCTGCCATAAGGGTGGTGTCATCTGCATATCTGAGATTATTGATATTTCTCCTGGCAATCTTGATTCCCGCTTGTGCTTCCTCCAGCCCAGCGTTTCTCATGATGTGCTCTGCATATAAGTTAAATAAGCAGGGTGACAATATACAGCCTTGACGTACTCCTTTTCCTATTTGGAACCAGTCTGTTGTTCCATGTCCAGTTCTAACTGTTGCTTCCTGACCTGCATACATGTTTCTCAAGAGACAGGTCAGATGGTCTGGTATCCCCATCTCTTTCAGAATTTTCCACAGTTTATTGTGATCCACACAGTCAAAGGTTTGGGGATAGTCAATAAAGCAGAAATAGATGTTTTTCTGGTACTCTCTTGCCTTTTTGATGATCCAGCGGATGTTGGCAATTTGATCTCTGGTTCCTCTGCCTTTTCTAAAACCAGCTTGAACATCTGGAAGTTCACAGTTCATGTATTGCTGAAGCCTGGCTTGGAGAATTTTAAGCATTACTTTTCTAGCGTGTGAGATGAATGCAATTGTGCGGTAGTTTGAGCGTTCTTTGGCATTGCCTTGCTTTGCGAAAGAATTGGAATGAATACTGCCCTTTTCCAGTCCTGTGGCCACAGCTGAGTTTTCCATATTTGCTGGCATATTGAATGCAGCACTTTCACCGATTCATCTTCTAGGATTTGAAATAGCTCAACTGGAATTCCATCACCTCCACTAGCTTTGTCCGTAGTGATGCTGCCTAAGGCCCACTTGACTTCACATTCCAGGATGTCTGGCTCTAGGTGAGTGATCACACCATTGTGATTGTCTGGGTCATGAAGAACTTTTTTGTATAGTTCTTCTATGTATTCTTGCCACCTCTTCTTAATATCTTCTGCTTCTGTTAGGTCCCTACCATTTCTGTCCTTTATTGAGCCCATCTTTGCATGAAATATTCCTTTGGTATCTCTAATTTTCTTGAAGAGATCTCTAGTCTTTCCCATTCTATTGTTTTCCTCTATTTCTTTGCATTGATCGCTGAGGAAGGCTTTCTTATCTCTCCTTGCTATTCTTTGGAACTCCACATTCAAATGGGTATATCTTTCCTTTTCTCCTTTGCTTTTCGCTTCCCTGTCTTTTCTCAGCTATTTGTAAGGCCTCCTCAGACAGCCATTTTGCTTTTTTGCATTTCTTTTTCTTGGGGATGGTCTTGATTCCTGTCTCCTGTACAATGTCACAAACCTCCATCCATAGTTCATCAGGTATTCTGTCTATCAGATCTAGTCCTTTAAATCTATTTCTCACTTCTACTGTATAGTCATAAGGGATTTGATTTAGATCATAACTGAAAGGCCTAGTGGTTTTCTCCACTTTCTTCAATTTAAGGTGTATATATCTTTCTGATTTTGTCTTTTTGTTTTCTTTGAATAAATATCCAGAAGTAGAATTTCTGGATCATATAGTAGTTCTAATTTTTTTCAGTGCTTCCATACTGTTTTCCATAGTGGCTACACCAGTTTACACCACCAACAGGGCACAAAGGTTTTCTTTTCTCTACATCCTCACCAACATTTGTTATTAAGTTTCTTAACTTCTTGGTATGCCAGTTTTCTCCTCTATGAAAATAATATTAATACCTACTTCATGAAATTTTGTGAAGATTAAATGAGTTAACACATGTAAAACACTTAGAACAATGCTAGAAACATGTTTGTGTCATGTAAATATTAACTATTTATACAGAAAATACTTCTACTGGTGTGTGCTAAGTCACCTCAGTTGTGTCTAAGTCTTTGCGACCCTATGGACTGTAGCCTGCCATAGTCCTCTGTCCATGGGATTCTCCAGGCCAGAATATTGGAGTGGGTTGCCATTTCTTTTTCCATGGTATCTTCCTGACCCAAGGATCAAATTCATGTCTCTTAAGTCACCCACACTGGCAGGCAGCTTCTTTACCACTAGCACCACCTGGGAAGCCCACTTCTGGTAGTACCCTCAAGTGTGATCATACTGTTTTTTGTACATATTTATCAAATGACACTACATCCATCCAGTTACCTGTGCCGGAAATATGGGTGTCATCATTAATACCTTTATCTCTTTCACTTCTTTTTTTTTTAGTTTACAATCACTTTATTTATTTTTAATAAATTTATTTGTTTTAGTTGGGGGCTAATTATTTTACAATATTGTAGTAGTTTTTGCCATACATTGACATGAATCAGCCATGGGTTTACATGTGTTCCCCTTCTTGTGTTAACTGTCTGCTAGGAACCCAACTCCAATTTTTCCCTTCTATATTTCTTCCCTGGAGAATAATGGGTAGAAACCTAGATATCCTAGATATCAGTGTATCTGCCAGTGAATTCTTGGTTAGACTGCCACAATAAGAGGCATTACCATGAAATTTCAAGTGTCCACGAATTGAAAGCCTTTTTCTTTTTCTTCAGCATCAGCAGGCAGATGCTTTTGTAGTGGCTTATAGATAATTTCCTATGAATCACTCAACCAGGTACAAGAGACATATGTGATCATGGCAGTCCTTTCCTATGGTTCTCGTGACCAGCTGGCTTCCTGAAAGCCAACAGTGAAATCGAGATCTAATGATAGCTATCACTCACTTTGGTTCCTCCAGCTCTTAGTTAATAAATACCCAGTCCCCTCTATTCATTACTTTACTGATCCACAATATCTTAGAGTAGTTTTATTTTTCTAAACAACCTCTGACAGATGTTCTCCCTAAATCAAATTTTATTTTCCTTCTAAATATCTTTAATTGTATTGTACTATTTCTCTCATCTCCCTTGCTCACACTTGAATCTAAGTTACTATCTACTATTATTTAGGCTACTAACATAATCTCCCCCAATGGTCTTCTTAATATACTCTTGCTCTCTGCCAGTCTTTACCCCAATTTCAAACAAAGTATACTTTGTTTTCTTCAAAATGTAAAAATTATGCAGTCACTTCAAACATTGTCTTGGCTTCCTACTGCCCTGAAACAAAAACTAATAGGTATTTAATAAAACCCTAAACACAAGGTCCACACTTAGTTTTCCAGCCTCATGTAACACTACTCTTTGCCCTGTACTGAGTTCTAATCATACTAGCCTTTTTACAGACTTGACGTCACTAGGCCCCTTTCCACCTCAGGCCCTTTGAGCATACTGTTACCTTCACCTGGAGTGCTCTTTCTTCTCTTTCAAATCTTCCTTTTTCACTTACTTAATCTACTCATTCTGCTGATTCCAACTCTTAATTAGTGTGGAGCATATTTAGATAAACAAGTTACTGGAAGCAAATAAAGCTGAGTCTCCATCTTGAATGTCACATCAAAATGAATTTTATGTGAATTAAAAGTTACATTGAAAAATTCAAACCAATGAATTAATTAGAAGAAAATCCAATTAAGTAGAAGCAAAGTATAGACTTGCAGTGCGGTAGTGAGGTAGGGCCTTTCTGAGAAAAACACCAAAGACAGAAACCATAATCAAAAGGACAATTAGATTTTATACATAAAACTGTTCAAGATTTTTCTATGAACAAAAAATAGGATAAGCGGGATAAAATACTGCAGTATATATATGACAGACATGAGTTACAATCATAAAGACATATACAGATCTTCCAAATCATTTTTTAAATCAAAGTACATAACAAAAAAATGAAAAAAGTATATCATTCACAAAAGAAGGACTAAACATGGTCAAAAAATATGAAATGTTCAACTACATTAATAGTCAAATACAAATTAAAAATAACTTAGGTTTGTCTTGTTTGCTTATGAAATTGCAGATAATTTTTTAAAAGGTGGCAAAAGTATGTGAAAACGAACACTCATAAAACTATAGGAAAGACCATAAATATATAAAACCTTTCCAAAAGGTAAGTAGGAAAAATGTGTCCAAATTTATATGAAGTACCATTGGCTATCAGTTCCATTACTTGAATTACACCCTAAGAAAAGTATCACACACATTTTTCACATTCCTTACCTTCTTATTCTACTCCCAAGCCATCCCCTCAGCTCCATCAAACTGCTTTCAGTGAGGTCATGAGTGGTCTCCACGATTCTACAGCCATACTCCTCCTTACTTCCAACTGCCAAACCTCCCTCAACATTTGATACAATGTACCACTTTCTCCATCTAGAGCAATATTTTTCTCTCTTGCATTCTGTGACTTTGTACTCTCTGGTTTATTGTTTTTGATACCTACTTCTGCCACCATCTCCCCAACACCACACTCATTTATAGGAATTTCTCAGGACTCTGTCATGGCCCTTCTCCTATTGCCTTTGATCACCTCCTCTCCCATTTTGATTACCATTTAGGTGCTGAGGACCCACAAAGCTATGTCTGTAGCTAAGTCCTTTCATGTGAGCTGTAAAGTTATATGCTTACTTACAGATATCTCCATTTTGATACCTGGATGTAACTCAAAATGTCTTAAATTGTAACTTCCTCCCTCCTCAAAGCAGCTTCTCTACCAAGAATATGGCAACTGGCGCACATTTTCAGGTATCCTCCTCAAGCTGGAAAATTGAGATTCTCCTGTGATCCTTCTCTTTCATGCTCAAAATCCAAGCAGTATGGAGTACTATCAGTGTTGTAAGTAAAACTTTAAATTCAGAGTAACCATGTCACTCGCTTGCCTAAAATCCTCCAGATCATCCTTAATACTTCTTTCACAAAATCAAGCCCCTTGCCACACTGCCAGGTATCATTTTGTGCCTCTCTCTGGCTCGGCTCCCTACATCCTTACCTTCCTTACAGTCATGAACAACGTCATGCTTTCTCTGACTCTGGCCCTTAACACACTGTTCACTCCGCCTCAAGTACACAGTACCCCTGGATCAATTTCATCCCTCAAGTACCTAGTGCCCTGGATCAATTTAATCTGCAAACTTTTTTGTTCATCCTTCAGATGTCAGTTTAAATGACTTGTCCTCTGATAGGCTGTGCCTGACATACCAAAATCAAGAAAATCTATTTACTATACATTTCTATGGTACTTTGAGTTGCCCATTTAATAACCATCTCACTTTTAATTACTTGTTTTTAATGGCTAATTTCACTCCTCTACTCTAAGCCTACTGAGACAATGTCTGTCTGTCCAATCAGGTACATACCTCCATTACCTAGAATAAAGAAATATTTTTTGATTTAATTTTAAGACCATTTGTAGAAAGATATATGTGAATGAAGATTGCTTATTATGTTGTCTATAATAGAAAACAATGCAAACAACCAAAGTGCCCCTCAACAGTGAAAGGATAAGTTACAGTACACTCATACTATGAAATAATTAAAATATATCTGTATAAATTAATTTAGATGATGACAATATATTGTTAAGTGAAAAGACAAGTTTAAAACTCACTATGAAAAACAGCATTTCATTTTTACAAGTATTGTATATGGATATGTGTTTATGTGTGTATATATATACACATATACTATATATACATATATACACATATATATACAGATATATATACATATATATACACATATATATGTATACATATATACTCAATATATGTATATATTGAGTTGGCCAAAAGGTTCTGACTTTCTTTATAATAAACATGTATTAATTTTACAATCAAGAAAAAATGCTATTTTTAAATTGAAACTTTTTAATAAAGAACTGTGGAGGAATATTTTGACACCTCTCTCTTCCCTTCTGTGGAATCAGAAAGTTCTCCTACTTGTTAAAAGATGTTTGAACAGATAGGCATCACTCCAAGAGGGTTCTCACCCCAGTCAGGCAGGCAGATGGGTTGTCACTGTTCTTACAAGAGACAGTGCTGTCACATGATGAGTAGGAACCTAAGCTCCCAGAATCTATTGCTTGATGACGCATTCAGGACTGCCTTACAGATATTGATAAAGAAGCCTTTTATTTCCCCAAATTCAACCCATCTGCAAATACTTCTGTTAACAGATCATCATTTGATAGAAAAATTTAGACATTTCTATTCCTTTGAAACAAGATTTCTCACATCAGGATTTCACCCATACACAGCAAAAACTTCGAGGCAGAAAGGACCAAGAATAAAGCCTGTCCTTTTGGCCTTGAAAAAATATAAAACACAGATTCTCAAATAATATGAATGAGTCATAGGCTCAAAGAATAGTCTTTAGCTAACATTAGAGAGATCTATAAGCTCTAACATTTCAGTCATTTCTTTTATCAGCATCAAATAATGAAAAGATAATAAACTTTCAGTTGCACATAATTAGAGATTCCTGTGAAGTTTTATTAAGGAGACTACCTGTCAAAAGCAGCATGTTAATGGGCTATTATAAACTAGGGTACTCAGAACTTTAATTATGCTTTTAAGAAAAATGTAGATTTTTCTATCCATTGACATTGCTCATTAATAATAATTTTCAATAGTTAATTTACACACTAACATTTCCAAGTTGAAATGCTAAATGTTTATTAGTCTATTAGTGTTTGCTCATTAACACATTTGTTGTTGTTCAGTCGCTAAGTCATGTCTGACTCTTTGCGACCCCATGGACCTCAGCACACTAGGCTTCCCTATCCTTCACTCTCTCCCAGTTTGCTCAAATTCATGTTCATTGAGTCAGTGATGCCACCCAACTATCTCTTCCTCTGCCGGCCCCTTCTCCTTATGCCTTCAGTCTTTCCCAGCATCAGGGTCTTTTCCCATTAACACAGGGTCTTTTCCATTAATACATGCTTGCTACCTTTGCAGGATACAGATTGTTTCCTCTTATTTGGGAGTCTTAAATAAAACTACATGTGTCAGCACAGGATCTTTGTAAACCACTGACTAAATATTAAATATTACTACTAAAACTATTAGCTGCTTAATTATAAGGAAACTTCCACATATATACTAAAAGCTTGAAATCTGCAGTCAGAAAGACTTGAATTTGAATGTGAGCTTGGCTACTCAATTCCTTTGTGAATTTGAGCAGGTTATCTAAATTCTCTAAGCTCTAGTTATCTCAGAAAGTTTTTGTAAAAATTAAAGGAGGCAACAGTGTAAAAATCTTAGCTTACTGCCTGATACACTGTAAGTGCTCGGTGTAACTATTAGTCCACAGTCATTTTCTGTTCAGTCATTTTTCTTGAGAAAGCCTCTATGTCAACAGGCAATAAGTGTCTTGCTGGCCTCGAGAGGAAGCATTCATTCTACAAATATTCAAGAAGGCCATATGCTAGAGATTCAATGGTGAACAAGAAAAAAATTCCAGCCCTTGTGGAGTTTGCTTTCCATGCTGACTGTGGTAGGCTGAATGGAGGCACCTGGAAGATACATCCTAATCCCCAAACCTGTGAATGTTACTTTAAATGGCAATAGGACCTTTGAATATGTGATTTAAGATTTCAAGACAGAGATTATCATGGATTATCTGGGTGGCTCCATCATAATCACAAGGATCATCCTGAGCCTCCAAAAGGATTCAGCACAACCAACACCTTAACTTTAGGGGCTTCCCTGTGGGTTCAGTTGGTAAAGAATCCGTCTGCAATGCAGGAAACCTAAATTCTATCCCTGAGTTGCGAAGATCTCTGGAGAAGGGAATGGCTACCCAATCTAGTATTCCTGCCTGGATAATCCCAAGGACAGAGGAGCTTGGCGGGCTATACACCATAGAGTCACAAAGATTTAGACACAACTGAGCAACTAACACTAACCAGCCCACCCAACACCTTATTTAGCCCAGTGAAGTGGATTTGATTTCTGGGCTTCAGAGCTGTGAGAGAATAAGTGTGTGCTGTTTTCAGCCACCAAGTTTGCAGTAGTTTGTTACAGCAGCCATAGGAAGTGAATATGTTCAGAAGCATTACACTCCTAATTGCACAGTAATTTAATACAAATGTGATAAGTGCTAAAAAGATTAAGTAAATGGAAATTAAAGTTGCTAAAAGAGAGACAATCTGGGAAGCAAGGCCTCTCATTTGTGGGACTTAATTTTGATATGAGGTTTCCAAACTGAAAAGACATTTTCTAGGCAAGGAGAGGGAGATGAAGAGAGAATTCCAGGCACAGGAAAAGCAAGTACAAAGGTCCTAGGCTGGGAAGTACAAGCTCAGAGTGGTTGAAGCACAATGAGCAAGGTGGAAGAAGAAGGAACGCACAGAATGGTGGTTGCGGCAAACACTAAAATTTTAGAATAAGATGCCAGACTAGTTTGTTTCAGATTAACTGTCTCCCTGAGAATGACTACAAAAGCTCACAAAATTGTTTTTTAACCTGTTAAAAGCACCTGAGAGTGCCCAAGGCCATGAGTACTTAAATAATTAAGATTTCAGACAGAACATTCTGAGAGGTAGATCTGATATCTGGCAACACATTTTCTACCAAGGCATTTACTGATTCAAAAGTAGCAACTAAGAGCATACACAGCTGAGCACAGAGTGACAGCCTGAGCAACAAAGGAATGGGGCAGACCTTCAGAAAACCTCATAGGTTGTAGTTGGAATAAAGGTTGCTGCTGCTGCTGCTAAGTCACTTCAGTCGTGTCCGACTCTGTGCGACCCCATAGACGGCAGCCCACCAGGCTCCCCCGTCCCTGGGACTCTCCAGGCAAGAATACTGGAGTGGGTTGCCATTTGCTTCTCCAGTGCATGAAAGGGAAAAGTGAAAGTGAAGTCGCTCAGTCATGTCCGACTCTTAGCGACCCCATGGACTGTAGCCTACCAGGCTCCTCTGTCCATGGGATTTTCCAGGCAAGAGTACTGGAGTGGGGTGCCATTGCCTTCTCCTGGAATAAAGGTAGAACTCTATTAAACATCCCACACTTTTATTTGGAACCCCTAAAAGGCTGTACTCTAGGAATAAGGTAGAAAGTGTAAATAATTCTCAAAAAGTCTGAAGCCACACTTCTGAAGATTTTAGAATGAAATGACAGATGAGCTTGTTTCAGATTAACAGTCTGAAGCTCAGTCCCTAACTGAATTAAGGTGATCTTCCCTGTCCCTACCATCTACCAAAGGCAAAATTAAATTCTCTCTATAGGAAATACAATGACTTCTCTGGTGGCTCAGATGGTATGGAGTCTGCCTGCAATGCAGGTGACCCGGGTTTGATCCCTGGGGTGGAAAGATCCCCTGGAGAAGGAAATGGCAACCCATTCCAGTATTCTTGCCTGGAAAATCCCATGGCTGGAGGAGCCTGGCAGGCTACAGTCCATGGGGTCACAAAGAATCAGACTTGACTGAGTGCTTGCACAAGGAGATATAATCTTCTGAGAGCCTCATATTATCTCTACAAACTTTATACACATATGGACAACAAGAATTTTTTAAGACACAGAAATAAATACTTGAATGAATAACAAGCAAAAAGCAATTATCGCACAAGACATCCAGGTTTTCTATCGTACAATTTTTAATTAGTATTCTTAATATGTACAAGAGAAAAAGACAGAGGAAGAGGAAGCCATAAAAATTCTATTTTAAATGGAAATTTTTAGAAAAGGAAACAATAATGAAAATTAAGAAGTCAGTAGATGAATTTGACAGAATCTTAGATTCAGCAGCTAAGGAAAAAATTAGTGAAATGATAGATCAGAAGAAAATAATTCAGATCAAAGAAAAGTGAAACAAAGGAACAGAAAATTGCCAAGAGTAGATTCGTTGTTGTTGTTCAGTTATTCAGTCAGTAAGTCATGTCTGACTCTTTGCAACCCCATGGCTTCCCTGTCCTTCACTATCTCCCTGAGTTTGCTCAAACTCATGTCCATTGCATCAATAATGCCATCCAACCATCTCCTCCTCTGTTGGTCCCTTCTTCCTCTGCCCTCAATCTTTTCCAATGAGCCGGCTCTTCACATCAGGTGGCCAAAGTATGGAGCATCTGCATCAGTCCTTCCAATGAATATTCAAGGTTGATTTCCTTTAGGATTGACTGATTTGATATCCTTGCAGTCCAAGGGACTCTCAAGAGTTTTCTCCAACACTACAGTTCAAAAGCATCAATTCTTTGGCACTCAGCCTTCTTTACAGTCCAACTCTTACATCCATACATGACTACTAGAAAAACCATAGCTTTGACCATATGGACCTTTGCTGGCAAAGAGCAAATAAACCCTAGTGATAAGTTCTCATCAGTGTATAATTGGTGTTTCAGAGGAGAAATGAAAGAACGAAGTAGAAGCAACAAATGGAGGGGTGATTACTGAATTTTTTTTTCAAATCAGATTACACTTCAGGAACAACTATGAACTCAAGTAGGATAACAAGGAAAACCTAACCTGCACACATTATTGTAAAACTGGTGAAAAGTAAAACAGTAATAAAAATCTTTAAAGCAGCAAAAGAAAGATATTTTTATCTCTAAAGGAATCACAACTAATGTTGCATTAAAAGCAGTGGAAGATCCGTGACAGTGGAATTATGCATTCAATATTTTAAAAGAGTAACTGTCAACCTGGATGTTATGAAAGAAACATTAAGCAAATGAAAACTAACCCCAAAAAATGTCACTAGTGGATTCATAAGAAATAGTAAAAGATATTCTCAAGGTAGAAGGAAAATGATAATAGAATAAAGCAAAGAAGTATAGGGAAAAAATGAATATTGGCAAGGGGAAACATATAAATAAATACAAGTATTTACTTGTTGTTCAGTCTCCTAGCCATGTCCAACTCTTTGTGACCCCATGGACTGCAGCACGGCAGGCCTCTCTGTCCCTCACCATCTCCCAAAGTTTGCCCAAGTTCATGTCCATTGCATCAGTGATGCCATCCAGCCATCTCATCTTCTGATGCCCTATTCTTCTTCTGCCCTCAATGTTTCCCAGCACCACAGACTTTTCCAACGAGTCAGCTGTTCGCATCATATGTCCAAAATACTAGAAGTTTCAGCTTCATCATCAGTCCTTTAAATGAGTATCCAGGGTTGATTTCCCTTAAGATTAACAGGTTTGATCTCCCTACCTTCACAAATCACTGCCTTGTCATGGCAAAGGGGGTTGCACAAGCCAATGAAGCTATTGAGTCATGCCACGTAGGGCCACCCCAGACAGACTGGTCATAGCAGAGAGTTCTGACAAAACGTGATTCACTGGAGGAGGGAATGGCAAACCACTCCAGTATACTTGCTGTGAGAACCTCATGAACTGTATAAAAGGACAAAAAGTATTTACTGACTGTATGTAAATGGCAATAATGAGATAGAATTTAAAAACACAACAAACATAATGAAAAGAAAGACATGTTGCATTGTATAGAAAATGGTAAAAAAAAATATATTATATATTATTATACTTAAATAAGTCAAACTACAAATTTCTCAAGAGAGTAAATGTAAGAGTTCTCATCACAAGGAGAAGAAATTCTTTTCCTTTCTTCTTCTGTTTTCATTGTATCTATGTGAGAAGATGGATGTTAGCTGAACCTATTGTGGTAAGCATTTCACAATATATGTAAATCAAACCATCATGCAGTATGCCTTAAACTTATGCAGTGATGTATGTCAGGTATTCTCAACAAAATGAGAAAAAAATGTCAAAAGACAGGTGATAATCTCTAGGGTAATCACTAAAAGAATAGTGACATCAAGTTTGGTAAACAAGATAATGGAAAGAGAGGGAAATTTTTTAAGTTAATGCAAAAGAAAACAAAAAGAAAAGTACAAAGTAGGTGAGAGAAATAGAAAATAAATAATAAAACATGTTTAAATCCAAATATGTTAGTTATATTAAATTTAAGGGGATTAAACACTTCAATTTAAAGCAACAAAATAAAACAAAAGTAGCAAAATCTTTATTATTAAATCTTGTTTATTTAACCTATATGCAGAGTACATCATGCGAAATGCTAGGCTGGAACTGGAATCAAGATTGCCAGGAGAAATATGAATAATATGAATATGAATAACCTCACATATGCAGATGACACCACCCTCATGGCAGAAAGCGAAGAGAAACTAAAGAGCCTCTTGAGGAACGTGAAAGAGAAGAGTGAAAAAGCTGGCCTAAAACTCAACATTCAAAAAACTAAGATCATGGCATCTGGTCCCATCACTTCGTGGCAAATGGATGGGTAAACAATGGAAGCAGTCACAGAATTTATTTTCTTGGGTTCTAAAATCATTGCAGATGGTGACTACAGCCATGAAATTAAGACACTTGCTCTTTGGAAAAAAAGCTATGACAAACCTAGACAGCATATTAAGAAACAGAGACGTTACTTTGCAGACAAAGGTCTGAAAAGTTGTTGCTGAACCATGAAAAGACGCTGGGATTCTTGGCCTTCGGAGGAGAAGAATTCCATCTGGGGCCTGAGATGAGGCTTGATCACTCAGAGCTTTTGTGTAATAAAGTTTTATTAAAGTATAAAGGAGATAGAGAAAGCTTCTGACATAGACATCAGAAGGGGGCAGAAAGAGTACCCGCCTGCTATATAGTTACTATCAGTCTGTTAATAAAAGAAAGGAATGTCTTAAAACTCAGAGAATGGCACCAGGCCCCTTATGGATATAAGATGTATTTGGGGATAATCTTGGCACCAGATGAGTCATCTCGGACCATAAAACTATTGACTTGAATCTTGTAGAAAGGCAGATTACCATACAAATAGTTTCGTTTACACAGATTAGAGGAACAATGTCTGAGTATAACATAATGGTTTGTCAAGTCGGTTCTGAGCCATTAGAGTCTGGGATAAATGCATAGTATATTAGCATAGCTTAAGACAAACATTTCCATAAGAAAAATGCATTGGTTAACTCAAGGTTTGAGAATAGTTAACTTCAGGTGGAACCAGGTGTCATTATGGCAATACAGTATTTTAAGAGAAACCTCCTTTTATTATTTTTTTTAATAAATTTATTTATTTTAGTTGGGGGCTAATTACTTTACAATATTGTAGTGGTTTTTGCCATTCATTGACATGAATCAGCCATGGGTTTACATGTGTTCCCCATCCTGAACCCCCCTCCCACCTCCCTTCCCATCCCATCCCTCTGGGTCATCCCATTGCCTCAGCCCTGAGCATTTGTCTCATGCATCGAACGTGGAATGGTGTTCTGTTTCACATATGATAACATACATGTTTCAGTGCTATTCTCTCAGAACATCCCACCCTCACCTTCTCCCTCAGAGTCCATAAGACTGTTCTATGCATCTGTGTCTCTTATTCTGTCTCACATATAGGGTTATCGTTACCATCTTTCAAATTCCATATATATGCATTAGTATACTGTATTGGTGTTTTTCTTTCTGGCTTACTTCACTCTGTATAATGGGCTCCAGTTTCATCCATCTCAATAGAACTGATTCAAATGTATTCTTTTTAATGGCTGAGTAATATTCCATTGTGTATATGTACCAGAGCTTCCTTATCCATTCATCTGCTGATGGACATCTAGGTTGCTTCCATGTCCTGGCTATTGTAAACAGTGCTGCGATGAACATTGGGGTACACATGACATATTAAGCTAAGCAGCAGAAGGAAACAAACTAGTGATATATATATTTTTAAATTACATAGAAATGTTGAAGGTTAAAAAAATATGAAACAAAATATACCATGCAAACAAAAATAAAGCTGGTATAATTACTAGCATTGTAGAAACTGTTTTTTATGACAGGAAGCATTACATGAGATAAAGAGAGATATTTAGTATGATAAAGAGGTCAATCCAACAAGATCTAACAATCTAAGTCTGTATGCACTTGATATCAGTCTCAAAATATATAAAGTAAAACTGTCAGAATTGAAAGAATGGAAAAAAATATATGATCATTGTGGGAGATAAACATTCTTCTTCCAGTAATTGATAGAAAAGCAGACAAAAAGAGTGTAAATGAGCTCTAAATATTACAAACTAGAGTTATATAATTTTGTGATTTATAGTATATGCATAATATATATTTATTCCTCAAAACACATTCTTTTCAACTGCATATGGACACTTACTAAAATTGACCATGTGCTTGTCCATAAAGCAACTCTTAAATTCCACAGCATTAAAATCATACAGATCATGTCTTCTGGTGACAGTAATATTAAGCAGGAAATCAATAAGAAAAAGTAACTATAAAATTGTCAAATATTTGGAAATCAAGCAAATGATATCCAAATGGCCTATGCAGTTTCAAAACTTATAATGTAAATTTGTAAAACTCCCTTTAGTGAAGTGAAAGTCACTCAGTTATGTCCAACAGTTTGTGACCCCATGGACTATACAGTCCATGGAATTCTCCAGGCCAGAACACTGGAGTGGGTAGCCTTTCCCTTCTCCAGCAGATCTTTCCAACCCAGGAATCGAACCAGGGTCTCCTGCATTGCAGACAGATTCTTTACCAACTGAGCTATCAGGGAAACCCTTTTAAAGGTTACAAACTCCTTTTAACCAACCAATAATGAAAATCTATGAAACCTTGAAGCACTGAAAGATGCTCTCAATGGAAAATTTGTAATATTATTTGCATGTAATAGAAAAGAAGAAATTCTTAAAATCATTATCTAGGAGTCCATTACCAGAAGTTAGAATAAGAAATTAGACCCCCAACAGAACCATGAAAAGGAAACAAAGTTAATCGTGTGTATGTGTGCATGATAGAGTAGATAAACAAAGATAACTATTGTTTTTTCCACAAGACTAAGAATGTTGACAAGTCACTGGTAAGACAGATCAAGAAAATGAGAATTAAAAGATAAAACCAAGAGCAAGGATATCACTTAAGATCTTACATTTACAAAAGAGATAAGACAGCTTCCCTGGTGGCTCTGTGGTAAAGAATCCACCTGCCAAAGCAGGAGACACAGGTTTGATCCCTGATCGAGAAAATCCCACATGCTGAAGAACTAAGCCCGTGAGCCACAACTACTGAGCCTGTGCTCTAGAGTCTAAGAGCCATAACTACTGAGCCCATGTGCCACAACTACTGAAACCCTTGTACCCTAGAACCATGCTCCACAGCAAGAGAAGCCACTTCAGCGAACAGCCCCGCACACTGCAACTAGAGAAAAGCCCAAGTAGCAGTGAAGGCCCTGAATGGTCAAAACTGAAATAACCTAATAAAATTATTTTTTAAAAAAACTAGAAATATTAAAAAAAGAAAATAGTATTTTGACAATTTATATAAAGTGGACAATTTCCTTAAACACAACTTACCAAAACTGCCTCAAAAAGAGACAATCTAAAAATCTTTTGTCTATAAAATAAATAACATCCATAGTTTAAAACTTTCCTAAAGCAATTCTGCATTAACACTCCTGATTTCAAACTGTATTACAAAGCTACAGTAGCCAAAGCAGTATGGTATTAACAAAATACCAGACATACAGATCAATATAGCAGAATAGAGAGCCCAGAAATAAACCCACACATAGTTTGTCAATTAGTTTATGACAAAGGAGCTGAGAATATATAATAGGGAAAAGACAGTTTCTTCAATAATGGTGTTGGGAAAGATGGACAGCCACGTGTAAAAGAATGAAATTAGACTACTATCTTATGCCATACACAAAAATAAACTCAAAATGAATTAAAGACTTGAATGTGAGGTCTGAAATCATAAATCATGACATCATCTCCTTGATC
Source organism: Giraffa tippelskirchi (assembly GCF_054371585.1). Taxonomy (NCBI): domain Eukaryota; kingdom Metazoa; phylum Chordata; class Mammalia; order Artiodactyla; family Giraffidae; genus Giraffa; species Giraffa tippelskirchi. The sequence goes on from NC_137276.1 coordinate 38,203,213, forward strand.
AGAGATGTCCAGTATGGTAGCCACTACCCACATGTGACTATTGAGCACTTCAAATATTATGACTAGTGCAACTGAGAAAATGCATTTAAATTTTTTAGCTAATTTTATTTTAAAAACTGATATTTGACATAGTTATTATAAAAAAATGTGTTTGAAACAACTTGGGAATGCAAATTTACTTTTCAAATGTAAAATTTTTAAAATCCAAATATAAAGCAAGTACTTCTAATAAAAAATTAACATCTGAATTGACACCTATTCTGTTTAAGTATATATCAGATTTTGAAGAGTTCAGTATGGAATAAGGAAGGTAAATATCTCATTAATAATTTTATATTGATTACATGTTGAAATATTTTAGATATAATGGGTTCAATAGTACATCACTAAACTTAATTTTGCCTGTTTCTTTTAGTCTCTTAATTTGTCTGTATGTGTGAAGTTGCTCAGTCGTGCCCGACTCTTTGTGACCTCACAGACTATAGCCCACCAGACTCCTCTGTCCATGGGGATTCTCCAGGCAAGAATCCTGGAGTGGATTGCTATGCCCTTCTCCAGGCAATCTTCCCAACCCAGGGATGGAACCCATGTCTCCCGCACTGCAGGCAGATTCTTGATCATCTGAGTCACCAGGGAAGCCCTTTAGATGTGTCTACTAGAAGATTTTTAATTATACGACGGCTTACATTGTCTTGGTGACAGACAGAACTAATCCAGATGATATAGATGTGGGACAAACATGAGAGGGAAAGCCTCTTGTTAGTCTTTGTTCATAAAATGCATCAGCCTAATGAGAGACTAATTTGATATTAAAGATCAGTTTTTCAAAAGTCAGTAAATATTCCTCAATTTGCATTTAATATTGAAGTTCAAATTTTTCTCAATGAGTCCATACTAAAAATTTTTTAATGTTAAAAAAAAAACTTTTATACATTTTCCAATCTGCCATGTGGTATTTGCTTTCATTTCAAACATAACAGACAGAGAAGGCAATGGCAACTCACTCCAGTACTCTTGCCTGGAAAATCCCATGGACGGAAGAGCCTGGTAGGCTGCAGTCCATGGGGTTGTGAAAAGTCGGACATGACTGAGTGACTTCACTTTCACTTTCATGCATTGGAGAAGGAAATGGCAACCCACTCCAGTGTTCTTGCCTGGAGAATCCCAGGGACGGTGAGGCCTGGTGGGCTGCCATCTATGGGGTCGCACAAAGTCGGACACGACTGAAGCGACTTAGCAGCAGCAGCAGCAAACGTATCAGTGTCTCCCTAGCTAGACAGCAAGCTCCTTGAGACGTTGAAACCCAGTCTTTCATCTCTATGCACCATTAACGCTGCTTGTCTGATCAAGTATCAGGCTCTCAATAAATCCTTGTTGGTTAATTTCCAGAAGCCCTCTGTGTAAAAACTGAAAAGCAGCCAGTCAGTGAAAAGTGTTTGAGAAGCTGGGTTTTTTCATTCTTCAGTTCTGCTACACTGACTGAAAATGGAAATATCAGTATTTGCTTTTCTTGTCTAGAAATTTATCAAATGATGCTTTGGAGGTTAGTGAACTACAAAGCTTGTATTGAAATCAAAACCAAAGTATGAAAGTAGATAATTGGAAATAAAGGAGACCCAAGGACATTTTTGTTTCATTAAGACTTTTCTCAGGGCTGACTTCCAAGACGGGGATTTTTCAATAGGCTCAGGTATGTTGAAAGAGAAGCCAAATTCTATAAAGTTCAAGAAGGTTAAATGTGGTCCATTGAATTTCAGCTCAAATTAAAAACATTTTTAACAGCACACACTGGCCTACAAGTGGCAGACTACCTTGAGAAATGGTTAGCTCTCAATGGACAAAGTATTTACACAGACACTGCACCAGAAATAATCAAGGGAGCAAGAGAGCAAACAAGATGAGCTCTGAGGCCCCTTTGGACATTTGGTTGTATCATTCAGGCTGAACACGATGGCCCAGTGGAACTTTCCAGACACATCTTTTATGTCCCAATGTGTTACACAGTGACATGTAACATCAGTAAAACTAGGTGTTGTGAGAGTAAGTACCTGAATCAGTCAGAAGTAGGATGGGAAAAGCTTTCAAGAAAGCAGACAGAATCACTCAGGTCTCACATCAAACCACTGACTGTGCTAGGAGGGAGCACAGGCCCCTGAAACTATGATACACATCCAGCATGTGGTAGGCATTTAGGAAACACTAATCACCTTCCAAGTGGGCATGATGCTGGCACTCACCCTTTCTCTTTGGACCCAGAGGGCATTTCCTTTTTATCTTCCAGGTCTTACACTGGAAACTAAAAGCTCTGTTCACCCTTCTAATAGCTCCAAGAAAGGAGTTGAGGAGTTCGCAAAATTACTAAGAGGGTTCCTTTGTTATTGTGCCTCCATGATGACCTTTTCTCTGGTGTATTCTTAGGTTGGAGTTATCTTTTTCTTCTTTTAGATTGTAAGTTCCTCAGAATAAGAAAATGTCCTTTTCACCTCTGTATTCCTCACATGATTTTTAATACTGAAATTCAACCAAAGCAAGTTGCTATCAATGTTCACTTCAGTTCATGTGAGCACCTACATTCTTTGTCATCCTTTCTACTCTGACAGCCAAAATTATGTGCATTCTGGTTATAAACTTAACCACTGGGACTTCCCTGGTGGTCCAGTAGTTAAGAATCCACCCTTGTGTGCAAAAGACGCAGGTTCGATTCCTGGTCCAAGAACTAAGATCCGATATGCCACAGGCAAGCCTGGAAACCACAACGAGAGAAGCCCATGCACTGCAGCAAAAGATCCTGCATGTCCTGACAGACACAGCCATATAAATACAAATAAATAAATATTTAAAAAAAGAAAGAAATTTAGCCACTGTTTTTGACTTAATGTAGTATTAGATTATGATTGCATAGAACTGAATGACAACAGTAACTCAGAAAAGCATCTCAACTTCCCAAAAGCATCACTGTAGATAGGGATCACATTTTTCTCCTTAAAAAATATAAGTATAGTTATAAAATATAAGTATATTTATAAAAAATATAAGTATAGTTGTCTAATAACAGACTGTTTTTCATATGGGATTGCTTTTGGGTAAAAAGTCAGTATCTGATCTTCTCAGAAGTTTCTGCAAGCGGCTATCCAAGGCAGTAAGACAGTCAGTGAAGTTTCTGACCACATTCCAAGAGCACATGTTTATGTGTGCCAGTACACACACCAGCTCGATACACACTGAAAGGGACAGGGATAGACTCCAGGCTGTTGAAACTATTATGACTTAACAACTTGAAACACACAGCTGGTTTAAACTCAACATAAGAAATTACTAACCATCAATGTGTTAATGGTAATGGATAGTCTCCACTGGCTTGATCCAAATATCAACAAATCAACACATCTATGAGAAGCAGTGGTTCTCAACCTTCATTTTAGTATCACCTAGAATACTTTGAAAAATCCCCATGTACCTAGTAGAAAGGAGTGTGATACAATGGGGTACAGAGAGAAAATGAAAGAACACTGTGCATTGGCAGGCAAGAGAAATGAGCAGCTATTTGAGTGGGAAGTTGTGGGCCATAGGAGCAGCGTTTGTAGTCTTTTGAAGAAATGTGACTATGACGTGGACTAAGAAAGCACTAGCAAAGGTCTACACTTTGGACTTTCTGTTTAAACGTTTATGGGTTCACTCTTCATATTTACCTTTCCTGGCTCCTAAAACACAACTCCGTTCCAGAAACAGAATAACTGCAGACACCCATGAGGATAAAGAGAAGAAGAAACAGCTGACAAATACAGCAGTTTCAGAACTTGGAAACATGCGGAGATGAGGCAACTACCTTGACAAATGATAAAGAGCAGAAAGCAAACTGCATGTGGGGAGCCAAGTGAAGAAGCAAGGGGTTTCTCATACAGAGCACCAAAAGTCCCAAAAGTCTCAGAAGTTGGAGTTTCCAGAAATCTCTGAAGTATGATAGATGCTGGAAAGATAAGAACAGTTGAAAGTCACCATAGAGATACTTGAATTTATGCGCCTTACTCTCTCCTTTTCAGAGGAGAATGTGTTTAGCTCAAACTTTCCCAGAGGGTTCTACCCTCTGGGAGTTCTAACTACATTCAAGTGTCTCTGATCTGAAAGACCATGTTCCCAAGCATGGGGCTTTGTCAACTGTCCTTCAGTGGCCATGAAATCAAAGGCCTGAATCATCAAAGATTAGCAAGTGCTCTAGCGCTTGCTTACCTCTCTAGATTCACAGTGTTGCTTTAGTTCAGCCCCTCGTGAGTTTGTGTATGTTCCTGGCAGCTCAGCCATTCATTTTTAAAAGTGTGTGGTGCGGGATATGTGTATATGCATTCCAACATTTTATTTGGTGTATTTAATGGGACTATTTTTCCTATTAATAGATAAATATCTGGAATGATGGTCATTGACTACTAGTTCAATTATTATTCTTTATACTTTTTGAATGTCCTAGAGATTTGCTAATAATTTTTAAGACAGATTCTTAGAATAGCAGTCCCCAACCTTTTTGGCACCATGGACCAGTTTTGTAGAAGATAATTTTTCCACGGAAAATTTGGGTGGGGGTAGTGTGGATGGTTTGGGGATTATTCAAGCCCCTTACATTTCTGTGCACTTTATTTCTATTATTATTACATCAGCTCCACCTCAGATTATCAGGCATTAGAGCCCAGAGGTTGGCGCATCCCTGTCATAGAACACCTCTCCCAGACTGTCAGCCAGACAACCAACCAGCCCTCCACCACTCAGAGAGGTTAAACATGGGATGTATTGAGGATAAGGGACTATTGGTTATAGGACTGTTTGTCCCTCAACTATATATATGCAATGATTTTTTTAAAACCTAAGATTTATTTTTTCAAGTGAAAAACATATAAACACCATTCAAAGGTTTTGAAATCACACATCTCATGTGAATGTGATTCATGGTCGGGCTCTTGCAGTCCTAGCTTCACTGAGTTTATTCTTATCATACCTGAGGTCCCTGGTGCTAGATGAGATCTTTTCCTGACTCAGTTATTGCACCCTCACAACAACCGTATAAGACAGTTCACTGAATTTCCCTTTTCAGATAAGGAAATAGAAAGTCTAAAACAGAATGAAAAATAACCTTCCAGCATTTCCTAGAGCTAAGAGTGATTAGATGAGGCGTTCTGACTGAGGAGATGGAAGCGAAGGTCTGCAGGTATTTCATCTTCCCTCTACCAGGAATGTGGGTTTACTACAGCTTTCTTGCTGCAAGGAGCAACACAGAGAACAAAGGCTAGGAAAAGCCTGGACCGCTGATTTTCTTAGTAACCCACCAGGCCATTCAGGACTATCTACCACCTGACTTCTTGTTAGAGGAGGAAAATAAAAGTGTCTAAAACTACGTAAGCCACTCTAGTAAGATTTACTGTTGCACATATCTACACACCACCCAGCTGATACAGGCTCCAAAGCCTCTTCTCTTTCCTGGAACCTGCTGCCTCTCAGACTCCCAATTAAAGCTGTCAAACAAAGAAGCAGAGCATAGCTCCAAGTACACATTTCCCCCCTTTGATGTTTCTTGCACACCTCTCTCTGAAGGATCATGAAGGTGGAAATCTCCAGAGAAAGGCCTGATGGATTGCAATGTCACAGAAGCAGCCAACTTCCTGAGACATGAATCATAGTTTCCTTGGCTTGGTGGGCTAATCAATAGAAACTTTCCTTCTGAAGCCTGTGGATGGAATCACCTAAGATAGCAGAATGGCCTAGGACAGTTGGAGCCCAGAACAAAGCAGGAATTGCACTGGACTTATTTGGCTTATTTCTTCCCTTTTCTTTTTCTTTTTTTTGCATTTTGAACTTCAGCTTTGCATATAGAACTTCAACCTATACTTGTGGTATAGGTAATAAACATGCATGTGCGCATGCTAAGTTGCTTCCGTAGTGTCCAACTCTGTGACATCTTGGACTGTAGCCCTGCCAGGTTCCTCTGTCCATGGAATTCTCCAGGCAAGAATAATGGAGTGGGTAGCCATTGCCTTCTCCAGGGGATCTTCCTGACCTAGGGATTGAACCTGGGTCTCCTGCCTTGCAGGCAGGTTCTTTACCATCTGAACCACTAGGGAAGCCCATAAGTGATAAACATAGTAACAATATTAAAGAGGGAGAGGAGATCACTTACATATTCCCAGTCCTACTTCAAATCTTTTCATTTTTGAGTTTTGAATTCATTTAGAGTCCATGTACTCATGTATTCTTACTTTTCATAGGTGTAATTATATATACAAAAATTCATTTTGTCTTTTACTTATTGTTACAACAAACCATATACGTTTTTCCATGCACAGTCTCCAAAATTTTCACTTTAACAACATTCTTTTAACAAATAACTACCATGTGATAGGCACTAATATGAAAGATACAAATTGAATAATATTCCATCAAGTACATGCATCACGGTTTATTTGACCATTCTACTAAGGATAGACCTTTAGTTCATTTCCATTTTTTCCTTGTATGGATAGAAGATGTAGCCTTGATCATCTTAATAAGTATAGCTTTGGCCTCTGATAATTTCCAATTTTTGAGTAATGAGATTACAGAATCAAAGTGTAGGGATATCTTAAGGCTCTTAAGTTATCGTATCATAAATATTTTCAATGTGGACCTTTATCAGAGTTGCATTGGGTGTCCTTCAGTATCTTCTGAATTAAAGTCTCAATTGGGTTTTTTAGGTTAGCAGAGCCCAAGTTACATGTCCTTGTTGTAGGAGCAAAGAAGGTCAGGGAAGAGGAGCACGTCTAGTTTCTACCTTGGTACATTGAAATATAAGAGGAAAATTTCCCAACAGAGATATGTGCTTAAAGTGTACTAGCAGTCAAAACTGATGGTCTCTTTTCGTATGAGTGAATTCACTGGGCCGGTTCTTCCAGCTGACTCTACAATGGCTTCATCCTTTATCCCTCAACTGAAACTATTTTTGCGAAGGTCTTACTTGACCTTATTTCCACCAAAATCTACTGGCTGATCATTTGTTCTTTGTTGCCAAGTCTTGTTACTTTGCAAATTCCTCCTCCACTTTGAAACTTAATGCTTTGGTTTCCACAACATTATACTCCACTGGTTCTCTCAAACTCTGCATTAGAGAGTTCCTTTTTCCATCTTATTTCTGGTTTTCCTCCACTGATTCCCAGGTATTGGTATTGCCCAAGGATTCACACCTAAGCATTTTTCTTCCCAATTGAAGATGATGCTCTCAAACAATATCAACCTCCCTCACAAATTTAACTACTACCTTGTATCAGCCAGCTTGTGGATAGGAAAAAGAGATCCTTTATACATATCAATATAAAGGGCTTCAATACAGAGAACAACAAACCTTTAAAGAGCTAAGGGTGGTGAAAATCAGAGAAGTCACCGCATACATGTGTTCCCCCATGGTCATTTGGACTCTCTTGACCTGAATGGGTAGTTCTCAAGAGTTCCCCGGTGACCACTTTGAGCCTCACAGCTGCCCCTGCACCTACCTGCCACTGGCTTTAGAAAATAATATGACCTCCAGGGAGTCTGTCTCATATCTACATTACATTCTCCAGAGCAAGAATGAGTACTGGGCACAGAATCCCCAGAAAAGTTAAGGGTCACTGTGATTAGATGCTTTTAAGTAATATGTTCACCTCCAAATCAATCCCCAGCCCTATAGATGATAAGGGACTTAGTCTGTGCTCATCAGCACAGTCCATCCATCTACACACAGTGTGACCACTTTAGCCCAAACCATGTGCTCCATCCCCATGGCACCACAGGTAGACTCGTTTTCCTCATAACCCCATAGGTCCCAGGAAATCAAAGCCTCTTGGAAAGTGGGCAGAAGGAAACGAAGGATCCTCAGGTGTCCACTATCCAACCCTTCTTCCACTGCTTCCGTTTTCTCCTGCACAACCACAGAAGTCTCATTATAACCAGTAACTCTTTCTCTAATCCATTTTCCTCCTTACAACCCAAGTCATGTATATAAAACATGTAAATCTGACCACAACACTCCAGATTGAAAACCTTTAATGTCTCCCTTTCACCTAATCCTATGTAAAGTCTCTGTTACCTGATCCCATAGCTCATCTCTCACTAATCCTGATCTTGCACTTTATGCTCTATAAGCATCCAGTCACAACATATCTGGCGCAGTGCCCAACATGAAATACATGCTCCACCAATGGTTACAAAGTAAATGAATGAAGAAATGAGATGAAGAGGAGATAATTTATTTACATTCTAAAGTAAAACTAAAGTGAAGGTAGACTTCTGGTTCTTTTTTCTTTCACGTCCCTCACATTCTGTGGGGGGCTCGGTGCACAGTGGGTGTTCAAAACTGCTTGTTAGCTAACGAAATTAGCACATTCATTTTAATACCCAGAAAGAACTCCACTGAATTTTGATTCCTGGCAATGTAAAAAGATTTTCTGGGTGTTATAATTATTGGCCCATTGTTGGATAAAAAGTGGGTGAAAGAATTCATTAGCTCATTAAAATACAATGAAAGGAACACAATTAAAACATTTAGGCAATTTCTGAATCACAGAAAATGAATAATCAGAGGTACAAAACAAACCCTCAGACAGTCAGTTGGCTGCAGCAGGCCCACACTTCCTGCTTTCTCAAAACACTGTCAACTGGTGAGTTCAATACCCTCTTTCCTACCACTTCATCAAAAGAGAATTTGCTTTAATGAGTTTTCTTCTTATCCCAGAGACTGGAAGTAGCAGCAGCATAAACCTTGGCAGGGAAGTCCTCTGAAAACCTGAGGAAGGGAAACTGGCATTTTCCACTCCTGTCCTTGCTTTTGGTAGTTTGTTTTTGGCCCAAATGGACCTGCTACTGTGCTCAAGTGTTTATACACATCCCATTTAGTGCCCCAAATGAGCCATAGATAATTATCTTTCCTCTATCAATGACATTAAGATTGAATAACATCCTCCAAGTCACACAGCCAGCTGCTAGAGTCAGAATGCAAATAAATGGTTTCCAACCAGACTTCCAAGAGCCCCTGCTTTTCATCACTATGTAAACCTGAATGGTCAGAGGATTCTAGCCAGGACTCAGCCTGCCCCACCTACCCATGTACCATCAGATGGAGCAGCAAGCTCTCCGCATGTTTGATGAGTGGCTGATGTCCTTTCCTGTCATCTTCCTCTCCCTGCTCCTATAGACTTTTACCATCACTGCTCTTGCTGTTTCTTCATTCCTTTGCTCCCTCATATGTCTCCTCACTGCCCACCAGTTACCATCACCAAATGTGCTTGAGTTCTTCCCAGTAATATGACGTCTCTGCATAGCAACACATGGTGATGCTAAGAACACAGGATTGTATGCCTCTGGTAGAAATACCCAAGGGTGAAATACCAGCGAGCATTTGGTCTGGGACCAGAAAATGGGAACAAGTCCAATGTCTACTTTGAAAAACATTTTTTGAGGATATCTCATATTAGACACTGTGCCAGATGCTTTCATATTTACTCTGTAGTATAATTCCATTAGGATGCCACATTATCTTATCTGGAATTATTTACTATCACATCCTCTCTAGGGCCATAAACTGGAATTGCGACAGCCTGGAGAAATTTCACAAGAGAGTCAATCAAATAAATTTTGTAAACCAGGCATTGCTTATAAGTGAATGTTAATAACATGCTTTATCTCATTTAGATTAATTATTCCTAAGGAAAAACTAACTTCTTGTTCATGGGAGTATCTAACACATTTTTAAAATGTAAACTCTTTTAATAATATTATAGAAAAATTATATGCCCTCTGCTACTGATGCCTAAATATAATTCTGCTTCTCAAGACATATAAAAGCGACTGGCACATGACAAAGATGACATTATCTCCTTGGCTTAACTATAGGTTTGTTTCCTGACTATAGACCCTTAACCTCCCTTTTCTTAATGCATTTACTTTAGGAAACTTGCAACTGTCAATTCTCTTTCTGACTTGTTGAGATGTAAATCTTCTCCCAGTCTTTGCCAGTTTTTACAATTCAAGGATGTCTTTCTCAAAAACCTGAGAGCCATCCCTTTAAAACGTAATCTTTGAAAGATATAGCACTCCTGTCTCCCATTCCCTGTGGGGTGGCAGGAGCCTGTGTTAGTCTGGGTTCTCCAGAAAAGCAGGAGGACACAACCCAGTCCATACGACATGTAGGTACACCTTTGACACTCTCCTCTTTGACCCAGTCCCAAAGCCTCAACACTGAAGAGCGGATAGAAACCAAGAGTGGAATCTGAAAACATGTTCAATCAATCATCAAAAAGGCCCAAGACAGAATGGCAGCTGTCTGAATTTCTGCCTGAAGTCTTAGGAAAAACAATATGTCTGAAGAAACATCAGGGCTAATATCATAGCTGTTCAGTGAAGACAGAAATGCAGAGAGGGCAGAAAGAAAAATCCATCAAGATGAAAAGTGAGCCAGACTTTATCCTTCCAGAAGAAATGAATAAATGCAGACTGGCCAAGAGAACCACCCATCCAGGGAGGGATCACTCTGCACCTTCAACTCTGCAACCCCTGGGACTCTTGCTTCTCAACATGGGACCCCTCCCATAGTACACAGCACCCACCGTCCTGTCAACTCCTCCTCTCCAAAAAGGCAGGAAAGGAGAAAGGAGATGAGAGGGATGATAACATTCAAAACCATTATGACAGTTCTGAGCATAAGCCTAAATTTTATTTTCACCACTTTCTGTTATGACAACAAAAATGAATGCTTAGGAGAAAGGGTTTTTTTTTTTCCTTCCTAATACCTCAAGGATCTCCTGCTTGGCGGAGTCCAGGAATGACCTATATTACCCACTGCTTGTAAGTTTCTTGGCAAGACACACCTCTGGCCTAATTATATCTTCATGTCAGGAGGCTGTAAGTTTCTCTAGGAATCATCTGATTGTTTGGCATCCCAGGCCCTGGACCTTCCCCTTCCTATTCTGGTGGCTTAGCATCATGAAAAGATTCACCACAGTTTTTTTTTTTTAAACTAAGGGTATGGTAGTGCAATGGTCAAGAATCCACCTGCCAATGTAAGAGAAGCAAGAGATGCGAGTTCGATCCCTGGATTGGGAAGATCCCCTGGAGAAGGAAATGGCAACTCACTCCAGTATTCTTGCCTGGAAAATTCCACGGACAGAGGTGCCTAACCAGCTACAGTCCATGGGGTCACAAGAGTTGAAAACGACTGAGCACACATATGCATGTAATTCTAAAAATTAAAACATTTCCCCAACCCTTCAAGCTCTCATTCCCAGAAATAACCACTGTTCCTTGTGCATCTGTGCAGAGAAATTTTATACTTTAAAGCACTTAATAGTCAATACAAACAATTGCATATTACATACTACAAAAACTAACGCACGCTAAGTCGCTTCAGTCGTGTCCAACTCTTTGCGACACTATGGACTGTAGCCCCCCAGGCTACTCTGTCCAGTGGATTCTCCAGGTGAGAATACTGGAGTGGGTTGTCATGCTCTCCTCCAGGAGATCTTCATGACCGAGGGATCAAAACTGTGTCTCTTATTTCTTCTGCATTGGCAGGCAGGTTCTTTACCACTAGCACCACTTGGACTGGCTACTCACTCCAGTCTTCTTGCCTGGAGAATTCCATGGACGGAGGAGCCTGGCAGGTTATAGTCCATGGGATTACAAAAAGTTGGACATGACTGAGCAACTTTCACTTTCATAAAAATGAATAGAAAACCTCAATTAAAATAGAGTCAGGAGGTCAGAAAGAAAGCTTTCATTCCCTATGAGGATAGGAGAATACAAAAGAAAGAAGAAAGACTTCCTCTTCTTGCCCAGGGAGAGCTCAGCCAATGAGGGACTGTTATAACTTAGCCAATAAAAAGTCACTAGACCAGACTCTCAGTTCCTCCACTGGACTCTGTTTACTCAACCCTTCCCAACTTCCTTTTCTCCGCTTTAAAAGAGTTCTCTCCTTGCTGTGTGGGGACCGACACATGACTTGCCATGGTTGCAGATTCCAAATTGCAATTCTTTGCTGATCTTCAATAAGCCTATTTTTGCTTGAGAAGTAACTGGTAGACTGTTTCAGGTCAACAATACAGTGATACAGCAATATGTGCCCATAGCCAGTGGATATATGTAGACACATATAACCATCTGTTTCAGAGTTGCTATAATCTGTTTCACTATTATGAGTAGATCTCACCAGGGTGAATTACGTTAAAGTTACAAGCTATGAATCAACCTGATATTTTCAAAGTGCAAGACAAATATGTTATCATTTGTTGTTTTTATTAATAGAATTAAAATTTTATTTTGGTTTCCATAAAGAATTCTACACAAAAATGAATGGGCTTCAACTGCCAGCCCTTATGTTAGTTTCCACAGTCATAATTCTTCTGTTTATCACAGTGTTCCCCATCCAAGCCACATGGCTGAATCAAGCAGTTTACAAAAAAATAGTATTTTTACTGTGTGTAGTAAGCAAAGAAAAACGTGGTACCAACTTTCTGTGTTCACCATAACCGCTCCCCTGCCCCAGGAAAGGGTGTTTGTAGAGAAAAGACATTCTCTTCCTTAGAATATACATGGCTGGTAACAAATGCATCTCTCATGACTCTTCCTGAAATGTGACTCAGTTTCCCCCTCCCCCAACAAGATCCCTGCTTGAGGAGAATCAGAAATAGAATCAAGTCTCAGAGCAAGCGGGCAGGATATCTGGGTTCAACAGGGGACCCTCTCCCATGAAGGTTAGCTCCAAAGCCCATGCACAAGGTAAAAACTGCATATAGCTAAATTATCCTCGAAAATCCCTTGGAAAGGCACTACCACATTGATCTCCAGTTGAAGACTTTGGTTTGTTTAAGGAAGCAATGTTTGTGAGGAACACAGATCACTAACCACTAAAATCATCCTTGATGCACAGCATGCTCATGCTAGAAAAGGCACTTGGGAAAAGAGAGGAAAGCAGATTAACATTCTTTCCCATGGACTGACCCTCACTCCCATCCATTCCTCCTCCCAGACTTACACTCACTGAGAGTAATGGGCCACAGAATCACCGGCACTATAAAATTATGTTTCTCCTGAATTCCAATTCCACTATCCTTTGTATTGCTTGCTGAGTTTGGTTGAATGACTTAGGATTACCAGCATAAAAGATGCAACTGCATTCCATAAAAACTAACAGCCCCAGACGTGTGAATACAGCTCAGAAATTTTATAGTGTGCACTCTGTATGCTGCATTATTGCCTAAAGACCTCAAGTCTCCCTCTGCTAAGATTATAAGAGACAAGTACTTACTTCTCATTGTACTTACTTCTCATTGTTTTCACTGTCCCATTGATTAAAGTGGAGGCCTAATTACTACTAGTTGAAGAGCTGTCTCTTCCTTCATGAGAAACTCACTAATTCTTAGAACCAACATCTTATGAACAGGTCGTGCTAACCAGTACAGTTATTTGTACTTTATTGTACATTTCTAATTAAAATAAATTCAGTACACGTTTTACTTTGTTCCCAAGACAAAAATCATATTTTAATAATATTCTGAAGGTCAACTGCTTTTACTTCTTATCCTAACATGAGGTAGTCACTTATAGACTTAAGAAGTCTCCTATATAGGCACAAAACAGATTTCGTGGTCATGGGAATGCTCTATGAAAAGAAAATATTTGCAAAGTATGCTCCATTCTCTGCTAGACTTGATGATTATCAATAAAGTTCATTTAGCCTAACAATTTAAACAGAAAATCCAGTACAAACCCTGCTTTGTGACAGCATTTCCCCAAGTTTGTTCTTTGGAACACTATGTCTATGGAATTTTAAGTAGCAGAACAAGCAACTTTGGAAAACATTTGTTTATGAAGAGTTTCAGTTACTGAAGGACTTATCAGAACCTTTAATGTGCTAACATTCATAGCACAACTCCCAAGAGGAGGATATAACATACTCTGCTTCCCAAACATATACAGAGTCACAGAACTCTTTTCCAAGAACATTTCACAGGACTAAGCATGCAGTGGAGCATACTTTGGGAAATACTTCTCTATTGAATATATTGATGATAAATGAGGATAGGGATGGTCCAAAGACAACAGAATTGTTCAGAAGTATCAATAACTACTATCTTTCCCAAGTCCATTTACAGAATTGGGCCCTGGCTCTAGAGTCTGCAGGAGAGAGCAGTAAACGTCTGTGGGAAGTCGAGATTCACATCAAACAGGGCTAGTTAATAAAGAGGGCTTGCCAGGGGAAAGATAGCAGAAACCCAAGTTCAAAATCCAAAATCAGTTCTGGGAAAAGAATAGCACAGAAGCAAGATTAGAGGTAGACTGGAACTGCAAATAGGAAAATAAAAGACAAAATATGATACAAACAGGAGAAGAGGAGCAACTCTGGAATTCCACATATTCTCTGAGCACTCACCAGGCCCTCCTTACAGAGTAGATCTACATATTTTACTGGGCTAGGGACCCTCTATCTAGGTCCATGCTGTTCTTCATAGAGTTCAGACTCTATGGGCCAATTTCTTTGTGGCCCTGACTGGCTGACCACAGATTGGGCCATTGATAGATCTTCCTAAAATCTTATCTTGTCCAAGTCATCTACTAATCCAGTTTTACAGCTGACTGTGTATGTGTATACAGTCATATACACATATCTATATGTGTGTATATATATTTATATGCTGCTGCTGCTAAGTCGCTTCAGTCGTGTCCGACTCTGTGCGACCCCATAGACGGCAGCCCACCAGGCTCCACCGTCCCCAGGATCCTCCAGGTAAGAACACTGGAGTAGGTTGCCATTTCCTTCTCCAAGGCATGAGAGTGAAAAGTGAAAGTGAAGTCGCTCCGTCGTGTCCAACTCTTAGCGACCCCATGGACTGCAGCCTACCAGGCTCCTCCGTCCACAGGATTCTCCAGGCAAGAGTACTGGAGTGGGGTGCCATTGCCTTCTCCTATATGCTGCTGCTGCTGCTGCTAAGTCGCTTCAGTCGTGTCCGACTCTGTGCGACCCCATAGACAGCAGCCCACCAGGCTCCGCCGTCCCTGGGATTCTCCAGGCAAGAATACTGGAGTGGGTTGCCATTTCCTTTTCCAGTGCATGAAAGGGAAAAGTGAAAGTGAAGTCGCTCAGTCGTGTCCGACCCTTAGCGACCCCATGGACTGAAGCCTGCCAGGCTCCTCCGTCCATGGGATTCTCCAGGCAAAAGAGTACTGGAGTGGGGTGCCATTGCCTTCTCCACTCCTATATGCAGATTATATTAAAAATAGATTTTGCTCTAAGATTCAGCTTGCCAATGAAAAGAAGTATAATTACACGCTGCTTCCAAAGTCCTACTTTTCCAGTTAGAACAAGGAATAAAGTCCCAGGTATGACCTCCCGTAGTGATGGACCTCAAACCATCCTCAACTATCCAGCCCTGCCTTTGGCTCAGTCAAGGTTCCTGCTTACCCTTATTCCCAAGTTTTAACACATTACCCTTCCCCCCAAGTACTCCTATTTCCTTGAGTCAGAGCCTTGACTTTGATCCTTCAACCTCTGAGTAAGTACCATTTACCTGAAATCAGTTCAGGTAATAGTCCATTGTGGACTCATTATTGCTATGGCCTTCTCACCTAGTAGAATCTATTTCATCTTGGAGGGATAATTCACTGCATCTCTGTCTCCCACTGGGAAAGACTGAGGGCAGGAGGAGAAGTGAGTACAGAAGACGTGATGGTTGGATGACATCACCAACTCAATGGACATGATTTTGAACAAACTCTGGGAGACAGTGAAGAACAGGGAAACCTGGCATGCTGCAGTCCATGAGGTCACAGAGTTGAACACAGCTTAGCAACTGAACAACTGCCTCCCACTAAACCAGCCCATTATACCTGTGACTTGCTCACTTGAGTGAGATTCCCTAGGGTCTAAAAGCTATCTGCTTCCTTCTTCTGCAATGTTGCTTTCCAAGAGGAATTCTCTAGCCTTCTATATCTGTTTCAATATGCTAGAGTGTTTCATCAGTCAAAGTTCATTAGCATCACTTTCATGTTGGAATTCTCAGTCTTTATTCTGGAGTAATTGTGATATCATTCTCTGTTCAAGGTACACACACAGGTTTCATAACCTGCCTAACATATCTAGTATCTCCATGTCTGAGATCAAAGACTTCAGTTTCAGCATTTACAATTACCTAGCAAGGCTCTTCTGCAAGAATTGGGGCCTCAGAGTTCCATTACTGTCTGGTGGTCACTGTACCAA
This sequence comes from Giraffa tippelskirchi, assembly GCF_054371585.1. Classification (NCBI taxonomy): domain Eukaryota; kingdom Metazoa; phylum Chordata; class Mammalia; order Artiodactyla; family Giraffidae; genus Giraffa; species Giraffa tippelskirchi. The sequence goes on from NC_137276.1 coordinate 38,219,453, forward strand.
ATTGATACTCAAAAAAAAAAAAAAAAGTCACATGTTTTGGTCTCTTCCAGATTATTAATCCTAAAAATACACAAAACCAATAATATTCCACAGCTCATTAAAAGTCTTTCATAATAGGACCCAAATCTAATATCAAAATGCTATTTTTCAGTGTGGTATTGGCACAAAAGATATATAGATCAATGGAACAGAATAGAGAGCCCAGAAATAAATCCACCATCTATAGTCAATTAATCTTCAACAAAGGAGGAAAGACTATTCAATGGAGAAAAGATAGTCTCTTCAGCAAGTGGTGTTTGGAAACCTGAACGGTTACATGTAAATCAATATAATTAGAACATACTAACACCATAAAAAAAAAAACATGGCTTAAGGAACCTAAATATAAGACATGAAACCATAAAACTAGAAAAGAACATAGGCAAAACATTCTGACATAAATCATAGCATTATTTTCTTAGATCAGTCTCCCAAGGCAAAAAGAAATAAAATCAAAATGAACAATGGTGCATAAACTTAAAAAGCAAAGGAAACCATCAACAAAATGAAAAGACAACCTATGGGAGAAAACATTTGCAAACGATGAGACCAATGAGCAGTTAATAGTCAAAATATTTAAACAGCTCATACAAGTTAATATCAAAAATAAATAATCCAATCAAAAAATAGGCGGAAACCTAAGTAGACACTTCTCCAAAGAAGACATACAGATGGCCAACAAGCTCATGAAAAGATGCTCAACATCGCTAATTATTACAGAAATACACATCAAAACCACAATGAAGTATCACCTCACACCCATCAGAATAGCCATTATTAAAAAGTCTACAAATAACCTATTGCATAGCACAAGGAACTCTGCTCATGTTATGTGGCAGCCCGGATAGGAGGGGAGTTTGAGGGAGAATGAATACATGTATAAGTATGGCTGCCCACATGAAACTATCACAACATTAGCAATTGGCTATACTCCAAAACAAAATAAAAAGTTTAATAAAAAAAAAAAGAGTCTACAAATAATAAATGCTCGAGACAGTGTTTTACACCAAAGCCTTTGACTGTGTGGATCACAACAAATTGTGGAAAATTCTTAAAGGGTTAGGAATACCAGACCACCTAACCTGCCTCCTGAGAAATCTGTATGCAGGTCAAGAAGCAACAGTTAGAACTGGACATGGAACAACAGACTGGTTCCAAATAGGGAAAGGAGTACATCAAGGCTGTGTATTGTCACCCTGCTTGTTTAAGTTACATGCAGAGTACATCATGCAAAATGCCAGGCTGGATGAAGCACAAGCTGGAATCAAGATTGCTGGGAGAAGTATCAATAACCTCAGATATGCAGATGACACCACCCTAATGGCAGAAAGTGAAGAACTAAAGAGCCTCATGATGAAAGTGAAAGAGGAGAGTGAAAAAGTTGGCTTAAAGCTCAACATTCAGAAAACTAAGACAGTGGCATCTGGTCCCATCACTTCATGGCAAATAGATGGGGAAATAATGGAAACAGTGACAGACTTTATTTCCTTGGGCTCCAAAATCACTGCAGATGGTGACTGCAGCCATGAAATTAAAAGACGCTTGCTCCTTGGAAGAAAAGCTATGACCAACCTAGACAGCATATTAAAAATCAGAGACATTACTTTGCCAGCAAAGGTCCATCTAGTCAAAGCTATGCTTTTTCCAGTAGTCATGTAGGGATGTGAGAGTTGGACTATAAAGAAAGCTGAGCACCAAAAAATTTATGCTTTTGAACTGTGGTGTTGGAGAAGACTCTTGAGAGTCCCTTGGACTGCAAGGAGATCCAATCAGTCCATCCTAAAGGAAATCAGTCCTGAATATTCATTGGAAGGACTGATGCTGAAGCTCCAATACTTTGGCCACCTGATGCAAAGAATTGACTCAATGGAAAAGACCCTGATGCTGGGAATGATTGAAGACAGGAGGAGAAGGGGATGACAGAGGGTGAGATGGTTGGATGGCATCACCGACTCAATGGACATGAATTTGAGCAAGCTTCAGGAACCAGTGATGGATAGGGAAGCCCTGTGTGCTACAGTCTATGGGGTCACAAAGAGTCAGACACAACTTAGTGACTGAACTGAAAGAGGGTGTGGAGAAAAGGGACTCCTCCTACACTATTGGTGGGAATGTAAGTTAGTACAGCCACTGTGAAGGACAGTATGGAGGTTTGTTGGGCTGCCCCCCACAGGCCTATAAGCCCTGTGCTTGCCTGGTCAAGACTAAAGAAAGAACCCAGAATCAGCAATAGAGACATCAATGGTTTAATTGGCAGGGTTGGGGGTTAGGGGTGGCAGGGAAGGCTCACATATCTGAAGCAAGGACCTGGAGCAACACCCCACCATGTGCAGTGGATACCTGGCAGGGCACGGTGGCAGTCTTCACGCCCGGGGTAAGGGGAGCTTACCGGTTATAGGGGAATTGATGTCAGGTGGGCTCGTTAGTTATCAGGGAAACAGCAGGGGACACGCCTCTCACAGTCCCTTTGATAAGAACAATTACTAGCTGGGGCCCGTGGTAAGTACATAGGAAGCTCAGACATGTGTATAGTGTACAGGTGAAGCAGGCACTGGTCAGGCAGGGGGTGCACAGAGAGCAAGGGAACGGCCACCTTGAGGGGCCTGATCATACACTCCACTCCTACAGACCCTGCCCAACACTTACAATCTTGGTCCCCCTACCCCCTCACCTTCCACCATATCCCTTCAGGTTTGCTAGGGGCACTGAAACCAGATACCACAATACAGACAGTAGGGGCCAGAGAATCAAGATTAAGATACCTACTATGCTCAGAACAGTCATTGGCCAGGACGTGGGCAAATTTTGGAGCCAAAGCACTTACCTGATCAATGGAAAGGGAGTCAATAGCAGCAGTGCCCTGTGCAGTTCTAAGGAAGGAAAGGCCATCCCTGGTTTTCACAAACCCAGGGCCATCCCCATGGGGAGAGGAAGACCTGACTTTTAAAAGAAACAGTCTGATGGTCTGCCCAGAAGTCAGCAGTCACAGCACATATCTGTCACTTCATGTTATGCTGAGTGCTGTTAAAGGTGGACCCATTAAGTCTTTCCAAACAAAAGCAATTAACCCCACTAGATGGACTATATGTCCAGAAGCCAGCCTATTCCACTCCATACAGCATAGCCTGAGCGGGGGTGGCGGGGGGCTCGTGGGCTGTCGGTCATTCAGTAATGTTTATTGACAGGAGTCCTTCTGATGTATCAGCATGTGGGACGGGAAGATGGTGGGTCTTTTCCCTCATTATCAGTAGTCCTCACATAATCACATTAGGCACGTCAAATTTTCATGGAATCCAGAGGAGGACAACATGCCATTTCACTGTAGACCCAGAAATTTGACTCATTTCACAGCGAGACCAGTGGTGTTGCTCAGTCCTCAAATAGATTTCCTCCCTCTAAGACATCCAACACTTACAACACAGGGGAGATCATGACAGTTAAGCAAAATGCAAGCAGTAACCTCATTCTGAGATAATGTCCTGGTCTGCAAACAGTTCAGAAAACAAGCTTTCAATAATAAAAGATGGTGCCTAAAATCATGTACACAATGGCCAACTAGTTTTATTTCGGATATCTGCACCACAGCTACTCCATTTTGACTTTCAAATACATTCACATCCTCGAAGGCCAAAGAAGATATACAAGGGACGTCTGAAAAGATCACAGGAGGTTTAAGTTCCAGAGAGCACAGGTAGGTTATCTGTATCTCAAAGGGACAAGAGAAAAACCAGTTCCTTCTAGAAAGCTAGTTTAACCAATTCCAAAAGACTCACTACAATAGCAGAGTCATTAGAGACCATTGTTCTCCAGATCTCTTGGCACCCCCCATTTAGCAAGGACAGCCACCCTGGAGCCCCGCATACTAGTGGATAGCCACCCCGGGATTTCCCCATAACTTTTGGTATCACCTATGGAACTTTTGGGCCCCACGTGTTAGTGGATGACCCCCACAACTTTCCATCCCTATCCTGTATTTCCTGACACATCCACGCTCACGAGGGTTTCCTCATCTCCTGGCTGCTCCAACAATAGTTGGGCTACACCCGGTAGGCCTGTGCTTGCCCATCAGAAAGAGCCCAGAGTCAGCAACAGACATCAATGATTTAATAGAGGGGGAACTTAACTTCTGAAGCAAGGTCCTGGAGTGACACCCGACTGTGCGCAGCAGACAGCAGGGTCTGGCAGCTGTCTTCATTCCTGGGGGGGAGAGAAGATTATCAGTTAGTGAGGAATTGACGGCAGGTGGGCTCATTAGTTACCAGGGAAACCAGCAGAGGGGCACGCCCCTCACTGCCCCTTTGATAAGAACAATCACCAGCTGGAGCCTGGGGCTAGCACAAAGGAAGGTCAGCTGTGTGCATAGGGTACAGGTGAAGCAGGCACTGGTCAGGCAGGGGATGCGCAGAGAACAAGAGAACAGCCATCTTGAGTGTCCTCAACATACAAGCTTCCTTTAAAAAACTAAAAATAGAACAACCATATGATCCAGCAATTCTATTCTTGGGTACACATCTGGAAAAAATGAAAACACTAATTCAAAAATGATACATACACCCCAATGTTCCCAGCAGTACTATTTACAATAAATAACCAAGACATAGAAACAACCCAAATGCTTATCAACAGACAACTGATTTAAGATGTGAAGTATATATATACACAACGGAATATTGCTCAGCCATTTAAAAAAGAATGAAATAATGCCATTTTCAGCAACATGGGCCTACAGATTATCATACCAAGTGATGTCAGGTAGAGAAAGACAAATATTATATATTACTTACATGTGGAATCTAAAATGTGATGTAAACAAACTTACTTAAAAACAGAAACAGATACAGATGTAGGAAACAAACTTATGGCTACCAAAGGGAAAGGGAGGGAAGAGAGGGATAAATTAGGAGTATTTGATTAACAGATAAAACTTCTTTATAAAAATAGACAAGCAACAGGATTTACCGTGCAGCACGGGGAACTATATTCAATATCTTGTAATTACCTAAAATGGAAAATAATCTTAAAAAACTATATGTGTATATACATAAATTCATATAATTGAATCACTTTGTTACACACTTGAAGTTAACACAGTACTATAAATCAACTCTACTTCAATTTTTTTTTTAAATTTGAAAACGAAGACACTACTGTTTTGCCACTTACTTTAGATAAGGTACCTGTTGGAATGCACATCATAGGCCTGAAAGGCTTGCAGTTGCCCAGTGGAGAGACAGAAGAGAGACACAGAAACCCCAACAGAGGCATCAGCCATTTATTGGAAGATGAGTTACACGTCCAAAACAAAGGTCCTGGGGAGACAGCACACCGTGACGACAAACAGCACGCAGTACTACTCTTGTGGGCGGGGTGGTGAGGCTACCATTTATAGGGGGAACTGATGCCGGGTTGGCTTATCAGTTACTAGGGAAACCAGCACTGGGGAAGGGGGAAAACTTGCAGGCAGTTACTGATTAAGCCCTATAATTAAAAAGACTGGAGAATCATGTGAGTGAAGCAGGGACTGGTCAGGCAGAGGAAGTCCAGAGAGTAGGACAACAGCCATCATGAATGGCCTGACCACACGGTACCTAAAATTTCAGGGCCTATTTCTTGTCCTATTGAAGGGATAAAACAACTTATCTCATAAAGCTTCCAAAGTATTCAAACATAAAAGGGATACAAAGTATTGAAGTGGCCAAAAAGTTCTAGTTTTCAATGTTATGGGAAAACGCAGACGAAATTTTTGGCCAGTCCAGTATTTGTCACATTGACTCACTCAAGACGAACATTTATTAAGTTCTACTGTTTTTATTATTATGAACAACACTAACTTTACATTTGTGGATTTGTGAAGTTCATGATTTGAAATAATCACTTGAATTTCAAAGAAAAGAAAAACTCATGGCAATGGAAGGCCCACGCTTCTCTACTCAACAAAACCACATTTAAAAGCAATTATCTATGTCACCTGACCCACTACTCCTCTACTCCAGAGATTTTTCTGAAATACAGCAGCAGTAGAAGCAGAAAGTAAACCCACAAGTGAGATCTGTTTAGAAAGACACCATGAATTGAAAAGTAAGGAAGAAAGGATTCAAGTACAGCAGCAACATTACCCAGAGATTTGCTATGAAGCAGCAACCAAGTTGGCTTGAAGAAATCTCTGGCCAGATTAAAGGCAAAGTCAGTTAAAAATTACAAACATGAGTCACTAGTATGATGATACTCTCTAAACATTCCAGCCACAATGGAACAAGAGAAATAGAGCATTTAAGAGAAATTACAGAGTTGTAATGCTATGTTGGAGTAAAAACTTAGTACCAATAAAGTCCTGTTTGTTTGTTTGTTTTTTCTGGTACAGCATGTTCCCAGAGGCAGTTAAAGGACTGCCAGCACAGCAATCAAAACTTAGGATCCATCTTCCTTTTCAAAAATCCCTTTGCTGTAATGGATTTTACCCACCCCTTTCCAGACCACACCTAAGAATAAGTCCTGAAAGCAGGGGAGATGACAGGTACCCTGGCCTCACAGATTCTCAGCCTTCCATGCCCCAGGTGGAGCCAGCAGTCACTACAGAGAGAACAGATTGAGAGTACCGGGGCCTTGGCATCACTGTCTCCACAGCTGGTACCCACTGAGCTGGGGCAAAAGATGCCCATAGCCGAGACTCCCAACAGCTTGTCACAGACCTTCTCCCCTCTCCTCCCACTGTTTCAATTTATGTGCTGTGTTAGCAAAAATTTTGAAAATGAAAACAGAGCCTGGGAGTGGGGGAAGAACAAATGTAGTATATTGCACCTGGGGTCTAGATTGCCTTCTGCCACCACTGGAGCGGTGAAGGGAGTCTACTTAAATATCAGTGTTTTTAACAGCTGCTACCATTCTTGCATACTTTGCGTTTCCTTGCTTTGAACCGAAATCCCTATTTACTGTCTAGTGGTAAAATGTCTGTTGTTGTTGTTGTTCAGTCGCTAAGTCATGTTTGACTCGTTGCCACCCTCAAATTCATGTCCATTGAGTCAGTGATGCTATCTAACCATCCCATCCTCTGCTGCCCCCTTCTCCTCCTACCCTCTATCTTTCCCAGCATCAGGGTCTTTTCCAATGAGCTGGTTCTTTGCATCAGGTGGCCAAAGTATTGGAGCTCCAGCTTCAGCATCAGTCCTTCCAATGAATATTCAGGATTGATGTCCTTTAGGCTTGATTGATTTGATTTCTTTGCTGCCTAAGGGACTCTAAAGAGTCTTCTCCAGCACCATAATTCAAAAGCACCAGTTCTTTGGGGCTCAGCCTTCTTTATGAACCAACTCTCACATCCATACGTGACTACTGAAAAAACCACAGCTTTGACTATACAGAAATTTGTCAGTAAAGTGATGTCTCTGCTTATTAATGTACTGTCTAGGTTTGTCACAGTTTTCCTTCCAAGGAGCAAGCATGTTTTAATTTCATGGCTGCAGCCACTGTCCACACTGATTTTGGAGCCCAAGACAATAAAATCTGTCACTGCTTCCACTTTTTCCCCTTCTATTTGCCATAAAGTGTTAGGACTGGATTCCATGATTTTAGTTTTTTGAGTGTTGAGTTTTAAATCAGATTTTTCACTCTCCTCTTTCACCCTCATCAAGAGGCTCTTTAGTTCCTCTTTACTTTCTGCCATTAAAGTGGCATTATCTGATGTCTGAGGTTATTGATATTTCTCCCAAATGTCTGTGTTTACAACAGTGTTGGTTCTGTGAGATTCCTAAGTCTGGACTTGATCGCCTCTTACAATGAAGTGAACAGTTCCTCAAAATTCCCTTGAATGTTGTTGCTGGTTTCGTCTTCTGATGGCTGTCACTTTAATGCAAGTCTTAATGAGCTCAGGCTGGAAACTTGCCAGCTGCCCCTAATAAACTCGCCAGCCTCTGGACTGCCATGCACAATCCCACAAGAATAATCTCTCCAACCTGTACCTGTGGGGGATCCTCTTCATACACACCCCCAGTCTCCTTGGCTGACTCTTCTCACCTCTACCTCCCAACTCCCCCTATTGTCTTCAGTTTTGGAGATCATCTTTCTGGCTACATATCCTTACCCTTTGGACCTTGGTCATTATACCTGCCAACCCCCTGTCTGTGGCTAGCTCCTACCTCCCGCTTCCAATTCTCCATCAAACCACAATTCTACCACTTTCAGAACTTTACCTGAGACTCATCTTTAATCACAAGTGAACTTCCTCTTTTCTGTACTTTGAACTGGAGTCTAAGTGCCTCAGAACTCTAAGAGGGATCAGGAAGACCATGGATTTGCTCCAATAGCTCTCAAAGTGTGCTTGCAAATGTGTGTAGCAGAATCAGCTGGGAATTGGTTAAATGGGACCTCACCTCACAGACCTACCTACTACATCAAAATCTTTAAGTAATAAAGCCCCCAAATGTATATTTTAAACAATTTACCCAAGCCATATGTCCATTCAATGTAAGAGCCATAGATTTCTCCAAACTCATTTGATAAATAATGACTCCTGTTCACTGGGTGTGGACAGTCTGCCAGGCATGTTACCTGCATTAACTTATTCAATCCTCTCAATATCCTTATGAGGTGAGCATTATTCTTTTTACTATTATTTCATCCTTTTTAAGGATAAGGAAACCAAATCTTCTTCTCAAAGTTAATTAATTCACCTAAAATCATACTGGAAGTGGCAGAGACAGGACTCAAACCCAGAGAAATATACTCCCAGATTCAGAGACCCAAAGAAATATACTCTTAGAGATTGCAGAATGAAAGCCTGGCCAGGTCACTTTTAGAAGTTTACTTTCCATTCTAATCCTCTGTTACAAGAGTGGCACTGACATATCTGCATTCAGCCAGGGGAGCAAGAGAGTGAGAGCTCCCGATGGGTTCATGTAGATACTGGGCCTGGATGACTCAGAAAAAAAGCATAATGTCAATATTTCTTTAACAACAGAACCTTTTGATCTTGTTCATTTCAAGATCTTGCCTCTACTTCCCACTTCCCTGGCTTGGTAGGAATAGCCTGAAAGAGACTAAATAAATGACAAAACACCCCACCCAGCCCAGCAAGTGTTTTCATCATGCCTGGTGGAAAGTGTATTTGTGGTGATGAACAGTTTCATTACCTCTTCAATAAGGCCCTTTTTTAGTAATTGCTTTTGAGAAGATTGCAGTCTGGGGTTCATCTCAAGCACCACTCAGAGACATGAGCAAAATCTCCCAAGTATAATGCAGATGGTTCTAAGGAAAGTGGCCTTTCTGATGATACAAAGCCCCTTTGAAAATTACTTAACTTCACAAGTGTTCTCCAAGGACTTTGTTTTCATCTCAATCTACCCTTCCTTGTGTCTTATAAATACGTACAAAAAATCAGACAAAACAAAGGTAATTTTGTGGTTGTTTCATTAATTTAGTGGGTGGATACAGAAATACCAGATAATTAATTTGTGTTCACTAACACAAATGGTTCAAGTCAAAATGCTAAAAACTGTTGCCTACAATGGATTAAAGGCTTCCCTGATAGCTGGGTCAGGAAGATCCCCTGGAGAAGGAAATGGCAACCCACTCCAGTATTCTTGCTTGGGAAATCCCATGGACAGAGGAGCCTGGCAGGCTACAGTCCATGGGGTCACAAAGAGTCAGACACTACTTAGTGACTGAACACCACCACCACCACCACAATGGATTAAAATCCCAAAACACATCTAGATTCCTCTGGTAGGGCTTCAGGGCCCATTGAGACTAGTTTTTATTTGAAGGAAAGCAAAAATGAATCATCATGTCCCTATGGAACTCTCTTTTGCCCGCAAAGACTAGAAGCACTAATACACACTCCCTGGACCCAAGCATTGCCAACACTAGGTGGGCAGGGTGGAGTGGGGCATTACCCTGGAGAAGAACTTTGGATTTGGGGAGGAAACAAGCCCAGATTATAACAGCTTATTTCATCTTGACATTTCTGAGTTTCAGCTTGTGTTAAGACTTTCCCCCCTCATATACTATGGTCCCTTTTGTCAATTTCACTTCCTCTGCTATTTCTTAAAAGCCAGTGGGTTTGGGCTTCATATTTCTATACATAGGCCTCTTCAGAAATTTCTTCTGTTCCTAGAACATTATTTGGGGAGACGCCCTGGAAAAGGGAAAGAATACTCCAGTATTCTGACCTGGAGAATTCCATGGACTGTATAGTTCATGGGGTCACAGAGTCAGACGTGACTGAGCAACTTTCACTTCACTTAGAACATTAATTACTCCAACTGATGATGCCTAAATCTTTGTTTCCAGCAAAATCTTTGTCTCCTGAGGTTCAGATCCAAAAATCTAGATGCTTCATGGGCATCCCTGAATATCTCACAGGCCCTCATATTTCCACATCCAATCCTGAACTATACTTCCCCCTGATTATTGTAAACGCCCAAGCCAGGCATCTGGGCATGACAAGAACCCCTTCCCTTTTCCTATCAACCAATCAACCTGCCAGATACATACCTGTCTCCAAAGTCTTTCTCAGGGGGACTTTCCTCCCCTTCCTTTCCATCATGTTAACCCATCTCAGCTCCAGAGTCATCCTGCCCTAACTGATTTCATCAACTTTCTGCCTGATCACAGTCTCTAGTTTCCTCACCCTTCAGATCATCCTCTTCCATATGGCTCTGGCCCTAGAGAAGTTTCTCTTTTATAACACATATAATTGATAGACATTCAGTTCAGTGCATATGCTCAGTCATGTCTGACTTTTTGCCACTGTAGCCCACCAGGCTCCTCTGTCCATGGGATTTTCCAGGCAAGAGTTTGGAATGGAACGGGTTGCCATTTCCTCCTCCAGAGGATCTTACTGACCCAGGAATCAAACCCGCATCTTCTCTGCCTCTTGCATTGGTAGGCAGATTCTTCACCACTGTGCCACCTGGGAAGCCAACAATTTATATATTATACATAACTAAGCTATATGAAATAGCAAGAAATTAAGATCATACCAAATAAATGGATTGAGAAGTATGGCAGATTGAATTATTGACCCCAATTCTGTACCCATGTGTTATATGGCTTTGCAATCCTCCACTACAAGCAGAGTGTAATCCTCACCTTTTGATTTTCAGCTCAGCCATAGGACCTGTGCCTCTGAGTAAATGAGGGTAGAAGTAAGATGACAACTTATTTTGTTACCCTTTACAAGAATATTTAGAATCTTTCATTTTATTACTAGAAAATTTTATCATTTCAAATTAGTATCTGGTGGGGGAGGGAAATAAAAAGAAGAAAGAGACTGTAATTAACACCAAAGAAACCATTATTAGTTGTGGAAATTCAAGCATCAAGTAGTATTTTTTTTTCCTCAGTATTCCCATAGCTACAATTATCTGCAAATTGATCCTACTCAACACAAAATCTATGGAATCCAGGAATCCCAATCTCTTTCTATGCTTTTAGACAGTAGAGAAAAGAGAAAAGTAGGTAGAGAGTGGTGAGAGGTTGGAGGATAGAGAACAAAAGACAAGAAATATAAGAAGTCTGTCCTGAAGGCTGGCCACCACATTGGAAAAGGTTAATGTCTTCTCATGTGTCTTAAGGGAGGGCTCTTTTCTATTCTTGTTGAATTTCTTTTCTTATACAAACACTCTGACAACCATTGTCTTCTGTAGAGTTGGCTTCTGAATGATGAATATCTTGTGTTGTACATTTCAGGCTTCTCTGGGGGGCCCTGTGGGCTGCCCACTAAAATTCCCAAACATGGGAACTTTAACTCTGGTTCAACCTCTTTCATCATTGCTCCAGTATCTCCCACCAGTGGTCAATGTCACAGCCTTTGCTGCTGAGGTTCCTACACAGAAAGCATCCCTTCTTGGTGAGGACAAACAAACTTGGCCAAGCTACCTTCTGTTGTGTCTTCCCAACCCTTGGAAAACAGATGCTTCCTTGACATACCAAGGGTCTGCAGGCAGGTGCTCTACTGCCGTCCCATCTCTCCACCTGCCTCCTTGCTTCAGGTCTTACTTCCCCTCCTCAGCCAGGCAGAAAAACATAAGAGCAAGTTTTCACAATGAGGAACAAGAGTAATCCAGCCTTTCCTTCTTGAAAACACCAACTATCTTTGCAGATGATCTCTTGGAGCACACCCCCTCCGTGTGGGGGGAGGAGAGAGAGAATTTCCCCAAATTTCAAAGGACTATGATGACACTTTTCCTCTCCCCAGGCTTCTTTCACAGACCAGGAAGGCAGTGGTGATTAGAGGTAATGGGGCTGATTTGACTACTTCTTCATAAACAAACCCTATAAAGCCATTTCTGCTTCAACTCTAGGCCATTCATTTGCAGCTCTCTCTAGAATGTGGGAGTATTTGGTGACTTTGGTTTTCAGTTTGGGTCCTCTTTGAATGACTATAGGAGCAGTTTCCTTCAAGTTGAGAATAAATAATATTCAATCAGCTACGTAAAAGAATCAGATCTGATTTAGACTAAGACTTTCTGTGTACCTTATCTTCTCTTTCTCCTTCTAGGACATTTTACAATGTTTCTCTGATACTTGGACAAAGAAGGATTTCAAGTCTACCTGAGAGCCTTCTTTGGTGACCGAAGTTATCAAGGAAGGTAAATTGTATCTCAGATAATCTCAGCTATCAAAGTATGTGATTCTCCCTGGTTGCTTGGAAAACTGTAGTGATCACTGCAAGACCAGTTGTAGGCTCTGTGGAAAAGTGAGTCCTGATCAATTAGCAATGTCTGTTGGGGTACAGGTTGGAGGGAAGAGGCAACAGTCATATTGAATATTTGCTGGCCATGATATATATGCTTCTTATATTACAAGGGAAATTTCCTTGTTTAGTTTATCTTTTTTCCTTTGTAAAAAGGATTTTTCTAAAATTTCAGGGCCAGCATATATGTGAATTATTTGTATTGGCATAGTTCCTGTCCCTGATTCTGTGCCCACCAGCATCTATAGTTTTTTACCTCCAAATTTTTGCCCAAAAATTCCTTTAACTTTTATTTCAAACAGAATTATACTTTCAGAGTACCTTCAGGCTGAATGCTTAGATCCAACTAAAATTCAATCAAGTCACAAGGAGTGTCTAAAATGATGTTCCAATTATCTTACACAAGATTGTCAATTATGAGGTCCATGAATAATTCCTCCTCATCGAAAGCTTTATTTCACCTTGACTTCACTCTGGAGTTTGTTTCAACCTATCTCTGAGTTCCTCTTAAAGGGAACGTTACCATATAAATATAAGCCTCAGAAAGCAAAAAATTTGTAAGACTTCCCCTTAAAGGGTTGAAGAAGATATAGGTTTCACTATAATAGGTTTAAAGCACTCCAATATTAGAGCTAAGTGGGCAAAATAGTGTGACATCAATTTCCAAAGTGCTTCAGAATTAGGGAAATACTACTTCTCAACCTCTTGTTCTCAGAATCAGATAGCAACCTTGCTATCTTTTCCCTCCACGTGATAGCCAGTTCCCTTAGCAAACTAAAGATGTAAAACAATGTTTTCCTTCCTGCCATGCACTTCTTTTCTTCTCACATCTTTCCTAGTGGAGAGAGTCTTTGATATGAGAGGGTAAAGAGAGAACTATTGGGATGCATAGAATAACTCAGCAAAATTAAACATGGAGAACCCATCAAGAGTTGCACCAGTCTCTATAAAGACTCTGAATGCCTAAAGCTTACTCTTTCAACAGACAAAGCCCTATACCTACTCTTCCAGGACACAGCCAGTGATTATCATGACACTGAGAACCATCTCTAAGATGGAGTCTAGACATCAGAGTTGAGAGGGAGAGAGGAATTTGTGCAGAAGTATTAAAAAAAAAGAGGAGGAAACCCTACAGAGGGACAGACAAAAGATGGGAATCAGTGAAAGAAGGGACTCCCAATAAGCGAAAGTGGCAGATTCTGTAACTTGGCAACCTTATGAGAAAGAAAGTGGGACAGGGGAAAGCCACGCATTTTGCACCATTCTTTGGACTATGTTGTCAACCAGGTGGTAGTATGAATCTTTTCTTTCAGTTAACCACCTGCACTTGTTTATTCTTCTAGATGTTATAGGCATAACCAAGAGGTAACACAAGGGATTATCATGCTAGGTTCTCTGAGGCCTAAAGGTGACTTTGAAGTACAAAAAATTGATAAACTCAACCTCAATTAAATAGAGATGAGAGATCAGAAGGGGGTGCTCTTATGCCCTCTGCTGATAGCAGAGCCATCAGGAAGAAAGGCTCCTCTTCTCTCCTGGTAGGACTTCCCTGGTGGCTCAGACAATAAAGCATCTGCCTACAAAGTGGGAGACATGGGTTTGATCCCTGGGTCGGGAAGATCCCCTGGAGAAGGAAATGGCAACCCACTCCAGTACTCTTGCCTGGAGAAACCCATGGACGGAGGAGCCTGGTGGGCTACAGTCCATAGGGTCACAAAGAGTTGGAACTTCACTTTCTTTCTTTCTCTCTCTCTCTTTCTTTCCTTCTTTCTCTCTTTCTCTCCTGGTAAGAATTCAACCAAAGAAAACCCATGGATTCTTTGTTTTCCACAACCTCTTCACTTCTTTCTCCCCTCTGTAGAAGAGTTCCCCTTCCTTTGCCTGAGGGGGACTTGTCATGGTTGCAGGCTCTGAATTTCAATTCTCTGCTGATCCTAAATAAACCCATCTTTGCTGCAGAAATATCTGGTAGAATATTTGTTTTAGGTCAACAGAAGGTACACCCTGAATGGGTTCCACTTAGCTTGGCTCTAGGCTACATTTACCATAGAAACAGATCAGCGCCTTCAACATTCCCCCACCCACCCACTCACAGGCAAGGCCACAGTGAAATCATAAACCCTCCCACTCATACCATACCCTTACTCTGCTATCTTCTTGCCTCAGTTCAGTTCAGTTGCTCAGTCATGTCCGATTCTTTGCAACCCCGTGGACTGCAGCACGCCAGGCCTCCCTGTCCATCACCAACTCCTGGAGTTTACTCAATCTCATGTCCATTGAGTCGTTGACACCATCAAACCATCTCATCCTCTGTCATCCCCTTCTCCTCCTGCCTTCAATCTTTCCCAGCATCATGGTCTTTTCAAATGAGTCAGTTCTTTGCATCAGGTGGCCAAAGTATTGGAGTTTCAGCTTCAGCTTCAGTCCTTCCAATGAATATTCAGGACTGATTTCCTTTAGGATGGACTGGTTGGATATCTTTGCAGTTCAAAGGAATCTCAAAAGTCTTCTCCAACACCACAGTTCAAAGCATCAATTCTTCATAACTCAGCTTTCTTTATAGTCTAACTCTCACATTCATATATGACTACTGGAAAAACCATAGCCTTGACTAGATGGACCTTTGTTGGCAAAGTAATGTCTCTGCTTTTTAATAGGCTGTCTAGATTGGTCATAGCTTTTCTTCCAAGGAGAAAGCGTCTTTTAATTTCATGGCTGCAGTCACCATCTGCAGTGATTTCAGAGCCCAAGAAAATACAATTTGTCACTGTTTCCATTGTTTCCCCATCTATTTGCCATGAAATGATGGGATCAGATGCCATGATCTTAGTTTTCTGAATGTTTAGTTTTAAGCCAACTTTTTCACTCTCCTCTTTCACTTTCATCAAGAGGATTTTTAGTTCCTCTTCACTTTCTGCCATAAAGGTGGTGTCATCTGCATATCTGAGGTTATTAATATTTCTCTCGGCAATCTTGATTTCAGCTTGTGCTTCATCCAGCCTGGCATTTCACATGATGGACTCTGCATATAAGTTTAATAAGCAGGGTGACAATATACAGCCTTGACATACTCCTTTCCCAATTTGGAAACGATCTGTTGTTCCATATCCAGTTCTAACTGTTGCTTCTTGACCTGCATACAGATTTCTCAAGAGGCAGGTCAGGTGGTCTGGTATTCCCATCTCTTTCAGAATTTTCCACAGTTTATTGTGATCCACACAGTCAAAGGCTTTGGCATAGTCAATAAAGCAGAAATAGGTGTTTTTCTGGAACTCTCTTGCTTTTTTGGTGATCCAGCGAATGTTGGCAATTTGATCTCTTGTTCCTCTGCCTTGTCTAAATCCAATTTGAACATCTGGAAGTCCACAGTTCACATACTGTTGAACCCTGGCTTGGGGAATTTCGAGCATTACTTTGCTAGCGTGTGAGATGAGTGCAACTGTGCAGTAGTTTGAACATTCTTTGGCATTGCCATTCTTTGGGATTAAAATGAAAACTGACCTTTTCCAGTCCTGTGGCCACTGCTGAGTTTTCCAAATTTGCTAGCATATTGAGTGCAGCACTTTCACAGCATCATCTTTTAGGATTTGAAATAGCTCAACTGGAATTCCAATTGGAGAAGGAAATGGCAACCCACTCCAGTGTTCTTGTCTGGAGAATCCCAGGGACGGCGGAGCCTGGTGGGCTGCCGTCTATGGGGTTGCATAGAGTCGGACACGACTGAAGCGACTTAGCAGGAATTCCATCACCTCCACTAGCTTTGTTCGTAGTGATGCTTCCTAAGGTCCACTTGACTTCACATTCCAGGATGTCTGGCTCTAGGTGAGTGATCACACCATCATGGTTATCTAGGTCATTAAGATCTTTTTTGTATAGTTCTTCTGTGTATTCTCGCCACCTCTTCTTAATATCTTCTGCTTCTCTTAGGTTCATACCATTTCATCCTTTATTGTGCCCATCTTTGCATAAAATGTCCCCTTGGTATCTCTAATTTTCTTGACGAGATCTCTAGTTTTTCCCATAATATTACTTTCCTCTATTCCTTTGCACTGATCGCTGAAGAAGGCTTTCTTATCTCTCCTTGCTGTTCTTTGGAACTCTGCATTCAAATGGATATATCTTTCCTTTTCTCCTTTGCCTTTAGCTTCTCTTCTTTTCTCAGCTATTTGTAAGGCCTCCTCAGACAACCATTTTGCCTTTTTGCATTACTTTTCCTTGAGGATGGTCTTGATCACTGCTTCTTGTACAATGTCACGAACCTCCATCCATACTTCTTCAGGCACTCTGTCTATCAGATCTAATCCCTTGAATCTATTTGTCACTTCCACTGTATAATCATAAGGGATTTGATTTAGGTCATACCTGAATGGTATGGTGGTTTTCCCTACTTTATTCAATTTAAGTCTGAATTTGGCAATAAGGAGTTCATGATCTGAGCCACAGTCAGCTCCTGATCTTGTTTTTGCTGACTGTATAGAGCTTCTCCATCTTTGGCTGCAAAGAATATAATCAATCTGATTAGAGTCACTTAGGAAGCCTTTTTTAAAAAGTTTAAGATTGCACAGAAACAAATTTATGGTTACCAAAGGGCGAAGGTTAAATTAGGTGGTTGGGATTAATATATACACATTACTATATATAAGATAGATAACAAAGACCTACAGTGTAGCACAAGGAACTATACACAATATTTTATAATAACCAATAAGGGGAAAGAATATATATATATATATCTGCATAAATATATTTATTTAAATATATATATATATCTGAATCACTGTGATGTATACCTGAAACTAATACAATATTGCAAATCAACTATACTTCAATTTTTACAAAATTAAGATTGCTAGTCTCCACTCCAAAAGCATAGAATGTTATTTTGTTATAAATTACCAGTCTTTGGAAAAAAGTGTTTTGTCCAAGGACACAAAATAAACCTTAACCTGGCAAACCCGAGTATCAAATATTTATCTTTTGTCTTGAAATACAACCAGACTATTTTGTATCCCTAAAAATCAGTTTTGCATGAAACATTCAGTTATATCTCATGAGATCCATTTTGTGCCACACAGTGACATAATGAATGCTAATCAAAGATTGCTGTGTAAGGGTTTGAGTGTATATATGAGAGTCTTTTTAAATCCAGAGCTAGAAGGTGAAGGCCCAGATCTGCAATGCCCTAAAAGAAACAAGATTTGTTCCAGAATATTTACTGTCAAGAAATGAAGGCAAAAGAATGTCACAACCTGCCAATAAAAAAAGCTTTAAAAAAAAGTCTTTGAGGACTTCCCTGGTGGTCTAGTGGTTAAGAATCCACCTACCAATGGAGGGAACACAGGTTTGATCCCTGGTCCAGGAAGATTCCACATGCCATGGATCAACTAAGTCCTTGTACTGCAACTACTGAAATCCACACCCTAGGG
This sequence comes from Giraffa tippelskirchi, assembly GCF_054371585.1. NCBI lineage: Eukaryota > Metazoa > Chordata > Mammalia > Artiodactyla > Giraffidae > Giraffa > Giraffa tippelskirchi. The sequence continues at coordinate 38,237,609 of NC_137276.1, forward strand.
CCCGTGCTCCACCACAGGGGACACCTCTGTGATGAGAAGTTCGAGCATCACAACTAGAGGGTAGCCCCGGCTCTACACAACTAGAGAAAGGCCCACATGCAGCAACAAAGACCAGTGCAGTTAAAATTATGTAAATAAAAATTTCTTTAAAAATCTCTGAAAAACAAGGTTGCTGGTGAAGTAGAATTTCACTTATTTTAGTCTACTCAACCCCTCTATCTAATCATAATAATTTGGGTTACAAATGGATTTGGGGATGACCACACCCATCAAGGCCACCACATACCCTCATGATCTGCCCAAAGAAATGAAAATATGGAAGAAATTAACCCCACATCCTCTAATTTTATGGCCTTTCCTAATTCTGCAGCCCAAAAGGAGCCGCTGTTTCCTAATTAACATTAAGTTATAGATGTGCTAGGGGAAATCCTTTCACAATGTCTGCATATATCAGATCACTATGATAAATGACATGCACTTTAAATGTCTTATAATTTTGTCAATTATATCTAAACAAAGCCAAAAAATAAAAAATAAAGACTATTAAGATGCAAAATACGTTAGAGTTCAAAATTAATATCGTGAGTTATCTGAGGATTCTGTTAAAATGCAGATTCCCATTGAGGAGGTCTGGGGCCCTGAAAGTCTGCATTTCTAGTCGGCTCCCAGGCGATGCTACTGCAGCAGGAGGTCTACCCACATTCTGCATTCTAAGTTGCTAAAGTAGACTCTGATACCACCACTTAGGATAAGAAATGGCTGCAAAAAAAAAAAAAAAAAAAAAGAAATGGCTGCTGCTCCATCACTAACTAAAGTTACACATTGACAGGAATCAGAGGCCATCAGACCGGAATAATTACTACAAAAATGTAAAAACCTGCTGTGGCGGGGCGGGGCGGGGGGGGGGGGCAGGGAGGATGGTGGAAATCCTTTACATGTGGTTTCTTTAAAACGTAAACTCAGTCCAAGGTGTTTTTTGGTTCCAGACTGACAGTGAGGGCTCTGGGGGCTATAAAACTTAAGGCAGTTTTCCTGAAACCACACAGCTGGGAGAAATAAGCATTTTAAGCAACAACTGACAACCATGTTTCAGCACTTCCCTTTGCTTGGATCTGCACCATGAGCTGCCATTGCAGGATCAATGTGGGGTGATGATGAGAAACCTCTTAGAAATGGGAAATGAGAGAGCAGGGGACCAGTGTAGAACTGGGAAATAAAATGCCCCCCGAGAGTTAAACTGAAACAGAGATATCTAAAGTCACCTTAAGAAGTCAGAAAGCTTCCTAAACCAACAACACTCAAATCTGGTTGGAGGAATGATCATAACCTAAGGAGTCTTAATCATGAGGAGGAGGGGGCCACAGAGGCCTGCCGAAAGCCAAGTCACAGACACTAATTTCATCTCTGCTTAACTGAGGGCAAGAAAACCCTAATTCAAGAATGCGGTGCCTCACATAAACACAGTATCTCTAACCACATGGTGGAGATGGATACATCAGGCATACAGGACCTGGTGCCATACCACAAAACAGGCATTGGTAAACTATGGCTCATAGGCCAAATCCTGTTTTGTAAATAAAATTTTATTGAATCACAGGCATGTCCATTCATTTACCCATTAACTTTGGTTCCTTTTGCATTATAATGGCAAAGTTGTATAGTCTTGACAAAACCTTTACAGAAAAAGTTTTCCCACCTCTACCATAAAACTTTTCACTCATTTTAATTATATTACTAATTCCTCTTGCTCTGATCTCATGCTCACTAAGCAGACTTCTGATTATAATTTAGCTTTCTAGGCAGTGTACCCACAAAGGAGCGAGTGCCTTGGCCATCTGTTGTTATTTCTAGCTACATTTGCATTCTAGGTTTTTGGATAAATTTTTTTTTTTACATCAATGTCTTGGGCCTTGGCTAATCTGAATCATCCCCATAAGTGATAATTCCTTTCTAAATTTGCTAAAAAACAACAACAACAGGAAAACCAACATTTTTAAAGTCTATAAGACTAAGGGCTAGATATCTCGATTGTAGTGGATTCGCTTTTCTTCTTGTTAAAATACAATCTTAATAATTCTGATCAAGACGTTGGGAGTTGAATGCAAGCAGTGAATGTGTGTGTGTACTGAGGCGCCTCAGTGTGTCCGACTCTGTACGACCCTATCAACTACAGCCCACCAGGCTCCTCTGTCCATGGGATTCTCCAGGCAAGAATACTGGAGTCGGTTGCCATGCCTTTCTCCAGGGGATCTTTCCAACCCAGGGATTGAACCCACATCTCTTACATCTCCTCCACTGGCAGGCAGGTTCTTTACCACTACCACCACCTGGGAAGCCCTAGCCTGGACCCAATTCCCCATTCCACAAGGAGAGCATTTACTTTGTTTTCCACAGAAGCAAAACTCACCAATCTATTCTGAGGGATACAAGGAGCCCAGTATCCTAAACCTTTAGCCTCATTCATTGCTTTGTGATTGAGTTCCATTTCTGGTTCATATAGGCCTTTACCTTATTTTTCAACTTTACCTTGCCTTTTTATCTCTTTTTGATACAGCTGGTTCATATTTTATATTCTCTTATATATTTGAAATGAAAGGGGAGTGTCTTCTTACAAATACACTATAACAACTTGACCAAAAATCTCCCTTGCTGACCTCCAATAGGATTCTTTCATTTAGTCTAATTGACTGGATGTTTTATTACTCTTTGTTCAACCAACATTTATTGAGTGCATAGAGTGCTCTCCATAAGTACTATGTTCTGCACTGAAGACTCAGAAATGCCATACACATGCCTTTGCTGCCCCAGTGAAGTTCACATGCGAGCTTGGTCATCTAGCAATCCAACTCGAACACTGAACAAACTGCCAAGTGGATGGTTTCCCTACTCAGGTTCATTGGCCATTATGACTAAACTAATTTTTCCCCTTTGTTAAACACTGTGTGCCTCTTTGCTCTTAGTCAGCCACCCACTCCGTCAAAGTTTGCTCGTCACCGGGGTTATTCTCCTTTCTGAATGTCCTAAATACATAGCTCTTCTACAACACCTTAGATAACATATCCAAAGATTAATGTCTGGGTAATCCACAAAAAAATTCAGCAATCCTGAAGTTTCAAGTCCTCTGCAGCTCGCTGAGGAGGATATTTATAGTATATTTGCATTTTCTGCTCATTTATTACATTCCGCAAAGCTGAGAAAGCAACAGGCGTCTGTCTCATGATACAGCATCCTTGAGCACCATAGGGAGTGAGTGAAGTCCCCGCTGGATGCACCAGGCTCTTCCTGTATATGCTCATCTGCTTCACACATAATCTCTGTCGTGTGATCTTCACTCCCAGCTCAAGAAACCCACAGCACCTTGCATCCAACTCACCACTGAGTTTAACATATTGTTCATCATCAGTATACCCCACCATGGTTGCAAAACTATTGTGTTTTCAGTGCACTGAGATGGCCATTTAATTTATGGCATAGTTCAGAACACTCAACAGTAAACATCTTAATTGAAAAAACACAAAGAAGCCTGGTGAGCCCTTAATGGAAACATAGTTGAATCAAATATGATCCCCCCTAGGATTTTCCTATGTAAAATAATGAAAACCCCTTAGTTATTAATTCTGACCTTAAAAATCAGAATGTATGAAATCGCCTTTCACCACTCATGTTTATAGATATGAATAAGGACCACACTATGTATATTTTAAATTAACCTTAATGCCATCTAGTGGTCATTGAGAAATTTGTGTCTCAAAATTGGTAACGACTTTAGAAATTTAAAAAATTATTAATAATAACAATACTGCTGCTGTTGAAGAGACTTAATGAACACCTGAAGTATTCCAGGGCTGTGTTGAGCTCTGTATGTGCTGTCTCTCATTTTCTCTTTACAATAACTTTAATTGGTACTATAGCTCATTATGGGCTCCTCAGGTGTTACTAGTGGTAAAGAACCAGCCTGACAATTCAGGAAACGCAAGAGACGAGGATTCTGTCCCTGGGTCTGGAAGATCCCCTGGAGGAGGGCATGGCAACCCACTCCAGTATTCTTGCCTGGAGAATCCCATAGACAGAGGAGCTTGTTGGGCTATAGTCCATGGAGTCACAAAGAGAGATACAACTGAGTGATTTGGTGTAGCTCTTCATACGGATGAAGGAACTACAGCACAGGAGTATTAAATAACAAGCCATATTCACAGATATAGTAAATGCCTAGCTGGAATGCAAAGCCAAGTAGTTTGCTTTCATACTCAGGCAGAAGGCTGTACTATTATTAAACCTCAGCTCTGACTTAAGAATAGGGTTGATAGACTAACACATACTCTCATTGCTAATGTGTCTGAAGGAAGGCACAAGCCTCACTTTTCCACTCCACATCCAGCTTCCATCATGGTCTCATTCCGGGGCTTCTCCTTCAAACACAATTTCAGTGGCATGGGGATATTTACACATTTGGAATTGACATCTGGCGTCTAAAATGTGATGGATCCGCTTGTTCATGCAACAAACAGGTACTGAGTTCTGATGTGCTATACTCTGCTGTAGGTGCTCAGATAGCAACAGGGAGCCAGATAGAGCGTCAAGTGCAGCGGAAGGAAGGGTGGACAGAAATCATGCAGAGATACAATCACATCACAGAAAAGGCTCCCTGAAAAAAAGGCAGGGTGCTGACAGGGTGCTTTTAATAGAACCACCTTCCTGAGGGACCGGAGTGGAGAGTGAGAAGAGAAGCATGGGAAGGCCTGCTTGAAACAATGACCTTTAAGCAGGTCCTGAATCAGTGGGAGGGGAAGCTGAGACAGGTGTAGGGAGACAGAACAGGAGCGGCAAGCAGAGTGCTCCCAGCCTCACACACACTCAGGGCAAGATCACCAGGAAGTCCATGTGCAATCCAGGTGCTCTCCATTCTTTGGCCATAAATGGAATTTGCATAAAAGGCCATAATTAAATCATATCTTTCTCATTCTTTGAACAAATCACTTTTACTGAAAGTACTAAAATTGCTTGATATTGAAACTGCTTTAAGTGCCCAAACATAATGGTGACTGCTAATTAAAGTTTCCATTGGTACTTATGAATAATTCAAATGTCTCTTAAATGAGATTTTTCACTTTGGTTTGAGATTATGAAAATAACTCTTATGACAGAGAATATGAATAACACAGAAAGAATGCAAAAAAATTAAATAGAAGGGAAAAAAGCTGATATCCATATCTTGTAACCCAGATACAATCTTAACATTTTGGAATGTTCCTCCCAGGCTTTTTTCTTTGGATATTTTACTAACATTAGATTATGTGAACAAGTTTTAACTTAATTTATTCATTTAACATAGTAATATTTTTACTTGTTAGTAAAAAAACCAGTCTTTGCTAACATAATTTTAATAGCTAGATGATATTTTATTATGCAGATGTATCCCAGTTTCTGTAGCTCATTTTCCAGTTTTTGGAAAATGTATAGTGTTTCCAATGTAACAAATAATATTATATGAATAATAAATGTCATATAATAATAATACATTTAAATTACTGCACTGTATAAAATTTATTTCTTTAAAACATGGTTAATTCCCCAGAATACAACTCAGTATATAGTAGACATTATTGTCAAGTGATTAATAAGAATAAGACAGTAGAGAAGTTAGGAAAGAAAAGCAAATTACAAAAGCAAAATTACTGTTCAGGAACACTGACTTCCAACTCATATTCCCTCCACCACCACTTCTTTCTAGAACTATTAGCTGATTCTACCTCAAGCTGAAGATAAGCTGCAGTAAAAGTTACTAGGTATTTTTGCCATGTTGGAGAATCCTAGCAAGCCATCCTAAAGTCCCATTTGTGAAATTATGTGTCACATTAACACATTTTATAGGCTTAATCTTGTGCTGCCTAATTGAATAATTTAATATTTGTGACATTAGCTTGACTCACACAATAACACACTCACACACACACACATCCATACAGAGGAGTTGTAAGTGATGACATCTTAGCTTTCTATACTCTGAACATGCCCTGGTGCTTTTCAAGCTGATATTTAGTACCACTTATATGAGCTAACAGATGAGCCATTTCCGAGCTGCCATTCATAAGCCAACTTCCATCTCTTTGATTTAGGATGTTTACTCGACATGAAAGCAAATTGTTATTGAGATTTTCCTTCTACTTGGGTTCTTCTGAGTAGGTTTATGCCCATTTTTCACATGCTAGGACACTTGGACAGAATTTCCACAGAGAGGCACTGACAAGACAGAGATGATACATCCATTGTGCCATAAATAAGGACTGTGCTAGATTAAAAGTGATGCTCCAAACAGTGGTTGACTAGACCTTTCAGGCCCTTCAACAGTGCCTTCCCTCAGCATCTGAGAAGAGTGACTACACAGACCTGATCCACACTGACCTCACAAATGGATGCCACTTAGCCTGAATCTGATGGAAGCACGGGATGTCTGGAGTTAAGACTGTCATTTCAGAGTCAGACTCACTAGGTTTGGTTCTTGGTTCGTCTGTACATTATAAATGCCCCAGGGCAAGTAAGTTACCTAACTTTTTCGTAAATCACTTTTCTTCTTAAAAAAAAAAAGAGAGAGAGAGAGAGAGAGATAACAATAGCGCCTACATAGGGGATTGTTGAGAAGATTGAATGAAATAATCTACGGAAAATTCCTAACACAGTATCTGGCACATGGAAAGTACCCACTGAATTATTATCATCGCTATAAACATAACATCATTATATCAATTAGTTAAATGATTTTCTTCCATTAAATCAATCTGATGAGAAATATACTTCTCAAAAATCCCTTATTCCTCAAAAATATGTTTATCTTGGCACCAATCTATATTTGAAACTTGCAACTTGTTGGAAGGGCAAAAGGATAGGTAATGAATGCCTTAGAATTACCTCCACCCAAAGAAATGTTTCTTTGTATTCATTCCAAAACTCCACGAAGGCAGGAACTTTGTCTTCCTTGTTTCAAGCAGCAAGTACAATACCTAGCACATAAGAATATGCATAGTATATATTTCAGTAGGTAGATAAGTAGTCATCTGAAGCTAAAGTGCCAATACTTTGGCCACCTGATGTGAAGAGTCAACTCATTGGAAAAGGCCCTGATGCTGGGAAAGATTGACAGCAAAGGAGAAGGGAGTGACAGGGGATGAGATGATTAGATGGCGTCACTGGCTCAATGGACATGAATTTGAGCAAACTCTCGGAGACAGTGAAGGACAGGGAAGCCTGGCATGCTGCAGTCCATGGGGTCACAGAGTTGGACACGACTTAGCTACTGAACAATAACAACAACAGATTAAGTAGTCCTAAATGAACTAGCCAGATTTAAAAACACCTACTTCAGAGGTCAAGTGAACAGATTTTTCTCTTTTGATAGAAGTCACCATAATGAAACTTTCTGTCAAGCTTTCTCTTGACCTCAGATATGCTGCTGCTCTGGGTGAACACACAGGCAGTGTTGACTTTCTCAAGAAAAAGCACCATATGTCAACCTCACAGAACCCAGCTGGTGCTAACACGAGGTCCACAGGGTTTTTCTAACTCTTCAGAACAAGTATCAGCCTTTTTAGGAGCTGCCAACTTTGTTAGCAAGTCTCACTCCATGCAAACTAGAGACTGCATTTGAAAGTTGAAATCTCATTAAATCTAGAGGTTTTAGAACCCTCATCCAACTGGAACATTTCTTTATAGCACTAAGAGGGTATGAAATCTCCAAACTGTGGTTGACTTTTTGCTCAAACCATTACAGGACGAATCCATGGTATTTACCTCCAGCAACAAGCCAACCTATATTCCTTTCCATGTCACTCTCCTCCTAATCAGGCAACCCTCCTTGGCGTTGCAAGTCCTTACAAGTCCCTCATCTCTGTTTTATGTCTGTTTCTTCAGAATGCTCAGGCCAGAGCAACTTATAAAGACATCCAATACACATTTTAAGATATAACCCTCTTTCCATAAAATATGAAATGGATATCTCTGCAATAATATCAAAGATGCCCTGTCTAAAGTGGCCATACATCCTTGTTTGCTTAGAACAGTCCCACTAGAATTGGATCTAGTTTACCATTTTTCCAGATTATTTTCATTTGTAATAAAGTACTGTTAGTAGTAATAGTTGCTTTAAAATCAGCCTGATGAGACTAGATGACCTTTACTTCGACTTCCCAGCATCTGTCATGCTCTCACTTAGTAGTGTGTGAGATGCATTTGCAGGAAACAGACCTCTCATCTTAACTTGTGGTTAAATCCAGACAATAACCAGTGATCACCCTCTCTCTTTTCTTGACCCTTCCCAGACCCTTTCAAGAACAGCACACAGGATGCTAAAATGAAATGTGCTTACTCTTTCTGGTTTTAGGAGGTGGCATTTCATGTATAAAGTGCCAAATTTTTCAGCTTTTGAAGCTTTTAGCAAATTGCAATTATTAAAAACAAAGCTGTGAACAGGAAGACATTTAAATTGATCCTTGTAAAAGACAGGAACAAAACAATGTAAGCCAGGGGTTGTAGAAGATTTAATTTTGAAATTCTATAATTGCACTTTGACATATCTTGATTTAGGGGAAGAACACTTGATGGCGCCCTGGGGAGGAGACAAAAAACAGCTCACATACCAGAGACAGCTAAACAAATAGCAACGGGCTTCCCAAAAGCAATATAATTCTGAGCAGAAATTATTCTCAGCTTGGAAATATAAACCCTAAAATACTATCAGTTAAGTAGGAGATAGAATAAAGACACTTAAGCAAGCTCTTAAGAAATGTTTCTCCTATGCGCCTTGCTCTGGAAGCTACTGGAAGGTGTATCCCACAGAAACAAGGCAAAAACAAGAAAGAGAAATAATGGAACATGAAAATAGAGCATCCAGTATAAGGAAAGGACAAAGGAAATTCCTGGATGAGAGTGAGGGTGGACCCAGAACAATTGATCTCAAGAGCAATTAGCTCAGGTTGATTTGAGAGACTTCAGAGGAAAGACCCCAAGAATAAAAGAAAAAAGTATTTGATAGATGACCTGATTTCTTGTCTACATGGTGAGATATTCTTGGAGCTGATTTAGTTAGCTAAGCTTTAAAAAACAAGAAAACATAATCATAATACACTGTATGACAGCTGATGAAATACTATTATATCCAATAAAGGTATAAACATTTTTATATCCAATAATCATATAGCCAATTTTAGGGTTTAGCAGAGTGTACATGTGTTAGGCAGTTGGGGTTCTAAACTTTAAAGTATAGTCATGGAAAACCGATCGATAATGTTAAAATCAAAAAGTAAAAATAAATAGGCACATAAGCAGATTATTTAGACATGGAGGCAAATGCCAGGAGAAATTATTAAAATAGCTGAAAGTGGTTGCATCTAGGTAGTATAAGATGGAAATGATGAAGGAAGAAAAGAGCCAAATGACTGTCTTTTTAGTTCTAAACCTGAGAATACTCTTTGACTTCTAAAAAATATGTACTTGTATTATTTTCATTTAAAAATTAGCCCCAGAACTTCTCTGGTGGTCTTTGCCTTTCAATGCAGAGGGAGTGAGTTCCATCACTGGTCAGGGAGCTAAGAACCCCCATGCCTCATGGACAAAAAAACCCATAAAACAGAAGCAATATTGTAACAAATCCAATAAAGACTTTAAAAATGGTCCACATTAAAAATATTTTTTAAAAATAAATAAAAATTTTAAAAAATAGCCCCTTTCTAATTCCTCCTCCCTGTATCCCCAACCCTTTTTCAACCTCTGATGAATAAATAAGGCATCTTGAAGAGGTTTGGGGAGAGAGAGGCAGGGAGGGGCTATATGAGAAGAAACTTTGGGCGGCCCTGAGGACAGATGAAGGTGATTGAATCCACAGTTAGCTTGAGGCCAGCCCTGCAGAGAACAGTATCAGAGAATCCCTACTCTGAATCCTGGGCTCAGCATACTCATCAGTAATGCCGTTGGTAATGACAGCTAAGACACGAGCTCCAGCTTGTCATCAGAGCTCCTAGTGCAAGCGATCTGGAAGAGTGAACAAACACTTTGGCAGGCTCTGGCAAGGGATATTTGCTCTAACTAAACTTGGCAGTCTGGTCAGGCACTCTCTTCTGTGATAAGTTCCTGCCTGTGTAGCTCTCTTCAGTTTCTACATGTGCGGTAATTCAGGAGACAGCAGTTAAAAGACTAGTTAATGGGATGTGAATGTGTGCCTGGGTCTTCAGCTAGGCTGTCATCCCTTTTACATCATTAGCTATGCTGTATGCATTTTAATTTTTCCAATGATTCTTCATTACTGTTTAATTGCAGGTAATAAGGGGGAGAAGACTTCAAAATGCTTAAGCAAGAATCAGTCTGATCAGTCTGTAGCCCCTGCCTAGGAAGACTCCATCCTACTCCATTAAAACAATATTTAAACCACCAGGACCTACTGCATTTACCACTGGTGTCTCAGCAGTAAAGAATCTGACTGCAGTATAGGAGCTACAGGAGACACAGGTTCAATCCCTGGGTTGGGAAGATCCCCCGGAGGAGGACAAGGCAACCCATTCCAATATGCTTCCCTGGAGAATCCCGGTGGACAGAGGAGCCTGGCAGGCTACAGTCCATAGGGTTGCAGAGTCGTACAGGACTGAGTGACCATGCACAGCACAATCAGTGCTACAGAGGCGACAAACCATTAGGCTGAATGAGTTCACAGAGAAGAATAAGAATAGGGGCTTCTTGTGGACAAGAACCAAACAATGAGGACAGAGAGATTAGATTAGAGGGATTAAAGGTTTTCTCTACAAGGAGGTAGAGATTAGAAGGGTCACATCACTCAAGAGAGAACGAACACATCATGGGAACCCAAAACGGAGTGTTTGAATTGTGGATGGTCACCTAATAGAAGTCCCTCAGGCAAAACTGGGTGAAGACTTGTTAGCCTGGCAATTAAGCATCACTAGTAAATTTTGAAAATAAAAGTGCCTGGGGTCAAGAGTAAGACATCAGAGGGGGAAAAAAACATTGAAAGCGGTGAGAGGAGGATACAGTGTAAATTTCCTGTTTAAGATAAAGTTGATGAAAACTAGACTAGATAATTAATCTGGTGCACTGGGATGACCCAGAGGGTTGGGATGAGGAGGGAGGTGGAAGGGGGGTTCTGGAAGGGGAAAACATGTACACCCATGGTGGATTCATGTCAGTGTATGGCAAAACAAATACAATATCATAAAGTTAAAAAATAGAAACTAAACTAATTAAAAAAAAAAGATAAAGTTGATGAAAACTAGACTAGATAATTAGTCCCTTGGTAACTAGGGTTAATTATATTAAAGCCTATGGATTTAACCATACCTGTCAGTAAACAAACAGATGAATCTTCCTGTGGTGATATGTAAATATTCCTATTCAGCGTCTGTATCTTCTTATTGTATTACATTCTCTTTGATTTTGCTTGGCATTTGTTGATTTATTGTAAAGAACTTGATACTAGACAGCTGAGGGTATTAATTTAACTACTTCCTCTTTTCTATAATGCCATTATTTGGCAATCTCATTTTAACTTCCCAACTAAAAGAGAGGAGGAAATAAATTTTGTAATCATCGTTGTTCAGTTGCTCAGTTGTGTCCGACTCTTAGCGACCCCATGACTGCAGCACTCCAGGCTTCCCTGTCGTTCACCATTTCCCGGAGCTTGCACAAACTCATGTCTGTTGAGTCAGTGATGCCATCCAACCATCTCGTCCTCGGTTATCTCCTTCTCCTCCTGCCTTCTATCTTTCCCAGTATCCAGGTCTTTTCCAATGAGTCAGCTCTTCGCATCATTTTTGTAATAAATAATTTCAAAAGGCACATTCAGAGCACTGGGGACTTGACACATGTTTTTGGGTTTTCTGGTCTACCAACCTTCTTGACTATGGGCAGCACAGCATGCCTGGAGAGTGTGAATGGCAGCTAGAATGCAAAGATAGGAATGTGGTTGGAGCAGAGTCAGCTGGAGAGAGGGCTAGGAGAAGCGTTCTTGGAGAGAAAGAGCCTGAGCACTTTAGGAGAGCCTCACAGGCCATCCTAAGGACCTTGGCTTTTATTCTGAGTGGACTAATACATAGCTCTATTCACTATCCAGTTTCTCAACCACATTTGCCTTCCATGTCAGTGATATTTTTCCAGAGAATTTTTTCGATATAACTTTATTATTTTTAAGTTCTTAGAAAATTGCCACAATCTTCTGGAAAGTTACACCTTATGATTACTAAATTAGAAGTTGTTGACATCTTCAATTGACTCTTTCTGTAATAAGAGCCATAACAGTTTTAAATACTGAGAAAATATTCTCTCTTCTATTGCTAGAGTATTTGGTAAATGTAAATTTTAGTAACTGATGATGTTCTCAACTCTAATTTTCTTCATAGTGAAATTTTAAATATTTCAAGCCAGATATCTTCACAGATTTATCTTTTTGCTTTTATTCTTAGCACTTCTTCTTTGACAAATATTTTTACAAGATAAAACGTGTGGCATAAGCTGTCCCTACTTATGACTATTTTGAATGTTTTGCCATAGTTAGATGATGTAAAATTGTAGATTTTATCCATTTTATTTTATTCCCATATAGAATATAACTTTGTCCCATTTAACTGAAAGCACTTTAACATTTTTGAGCAACAATTTTGTGCCAGGCATTATGTTATTTTCAATGTTTCCCCAGTGATTTTTAGTACTGAAATTGACCCTTAATGCTAATTACCTGGAATTAGGTCAAACTTAGCAGGTTAAGGGCAGAGTTCCTCACTAGACTGCCCTCATTTCAGACCAGCCACAAAAATCAGGGTTCCCAGGCCACCCTCATTTCTGACCAACAGGTTTCATAACAAGAAGATGGTAGCTCCAAACTCGTGTATATTGCTTCTTATGACTAACAAGTGTGTTGTTTTTATGATTCAAGCCCTTTGTCTCCTTCAAAGAATACAAAAGTAGGAAACATAAAAATGTTCACACTTAAAATCAAAAATCCCTTCCTCCAACACAGTGTTGTTATCATCTCCTGGTTCCATCCTCCTCTTTCCCATATTGTAGCCATCCACATTTTATGGTTAAATATGAAAGGATCTGACTCATTTGAAAAGACCCTGATGCTGGGAAAGATTGAGGGCAGAAGGAAAAGGGGACGACAGAGGATGAGGTGGTTGGATGGCACCACCAACTCAATGGACGTGGGTTTGGGTGGACTCTGGGAGTTGGTGATGGACAGGGAGGCCTGGCGTGTGCGGTTCACAGGGACACAAAGAGTCAGACACGACTGAGCGACTGAACTGAACTGATGAAAGGATCATGATCCAGGAAGACAAGTGGACAAACTACTGCAAATCTCACCCTTTATCCCAAGAGAAGCCAACTAACCAACCTGTTAGCTCTTAGCATCCTCAACGTTGACCTAAGAGCACGGGCTTTTGTGGATATCTTTGTGCTTGGGGCTCTCCTTTATGCGTCAGCATTTTAGGTTCGTGGGAGGAGGGGAAATGCCCAGAATTCATGAATTCTAGAGACAGGAGAGTTTCTGTAGATGCAATAAATAATTGCAGACTTCTGATCTATAGATTGTCTGTTGCAGAATGGTACTGAGCAGAAGCACTGCCTATACCTAGGGCAGCAACACTTTCAAATCCCCAGTGCTTAACTGGGAAATCTTAATGGTCTCTGAGTTCTATTGCCATGATCATAACATTAGCTAGCAATTACATTTACCATCAATAAAGTGCTCCACTGATTAGGGTCTAATTGTACACTATGATGATGTCACTATTAATAGATTCAAGATATTGATGCTAGAGGGAAAAAAGACTGACTCATCCAGCATTATTCCTGTCCCTCAGGTTAATGTTTTAGGTTTCAGAAAGCAAGAAGCCACTCCAGATGCTAACAAAGCCTCAACTCCTACTCCCCACACCACCACTCTCCTGCCCATGTGGAAAATCCAAAGGGAAAGGAAGACTCCCCTGGAGAGAGACAGTTAGGGTGGACATAACCACATATTTCAGGGAAAAATAAAAATTATCTGGTTTAGGAGAAGGAAAGTAATGTAGAACATGAGAGATCACGGTGACAGTCACTAAGGAAATACCTAAAGAAATTTGACTTTCATTTTGACATTATCTTTTTAAATGGCAAAAATGTATACTCCTCTGAGTGCTGCCATCTCTGAGAATCATTTCACAATTTTTCTCTTGAGGAATCAATCTTCCACAATCCATCACATTCGGAGTCATGCTGACAGTTTCCACCTGACACCCATCACAAAGGACTCTGACACAAACTTTACTTTTAGTGGGTCCAAATAAATACTAAATTCTGCAAAAGAACTATTTGAAGAATAAAACATGAGTGCAATTATATGTCACCTTCTGATCATTTTTTCTTGGTTAATTCAAATTGCTTCTCCTGGGTAGATATCTATTCAAAATTAGAAATACATAGAATATGTCTTTTCATGTCTTCCCTACAAGCATTCAGTCATTAGACTGAATCCATTAGCCAGATAATCAGCAGAAAAGAAATAAAATCATGCTTGTTTCTTCCCAATGACCTAAGAGTTCAGGAGGAAAGCACAACAAAAATACTTTTGAGAAAAAAATATATATGGGCTTGAATTTTTCTGCAAATGGATTCTTTATAACATATCCTATTCCAACTTGCCTGCATAAACACAGGCAAAAGATTGTAATGAAAAAATATATATTTAATGCACCCCTTCGAGTTTAAAATTTATCTTTTTCTAATAAGCAACTAAAGAATGTGAGACTCCGTCAGGGAAGCTGCCCAGACAGGCTGCTTTGAGGCTCAGTAGCACATACAAATGCAAAGCCAAGGAAGCTCAAAGATCTAAAAACAGTTCAACAAATCCTCTCCTCATATGAAAATGAATCCCAAAGAAGTACCCAAAATGGGAAAAGATGTATATTCCAGGAGATTCCATGAACATTTTCTTAAATGGAAATAAAGTTAGAAACCTCCTAAATATCCAAAAATAAAGGACAGTTAAGGAAAGAATGGAGCAGCCATACAATGAAATACAGTGCAGCCTTTACAAACAATGGTTGCCAAGATACACTTTTTGATGTAAAAAGCATTTTTTATTACTAAGCCAAAAAAGCAAGCTACTCTTCAGCATGCTTATTTTTGTTTTATGTGAGTTGTTTATATACTTATTCACACAGAAAATATATGAGGAATACATACAATATGAATACAATTTTATGTACAAGATAGAAAGATGGGTAATTTTTCTTTCCTTTTGCCATTCTGTGTTTTCTGTATATTCTGTACATTTTTATGTGTATTCTAGATATTTTTCAATTTTTCTGCAATGACTATAGATTTCTTACACAATGAAAAATTTGCTATTTAGGAAAGATTACAAATATCAATTAAAAGAATAGCTGGTTTCCTCAGAGAAGCTGTAAGAAAGCACTCCTTCTTCAGTGAATGAAAAGTAAATGCATACTCATCAGGAAAAATCTTTTCTTTTGCTACTTTCCCTGAAAATCAGAAAGCTAATAAAAAAATTAAAAAAAACACGCTGATATACCTAGTGAGGCCTGCTGGCCACTTTATGCTGTGTTCAGTCATTTATTCATTTATTAAATCTGTCATGTGCAGATTTAGTCAACCACTGATCTGACAGCAGTTGAGAGATGACAGCTGAAGGCTGAGGGATGCTGGTATCAGAGAGGGGTCCCCTGGTGGGGAGGGCAGAACTGTCTCGAGTAACACCTGCACTGGGCTTCCCAGGTGGCTCAGTGGTAAAGAATCTGCCTGCCAATGCAGGAGTTGCAGGCTCAATCCCTGGATCAAGAAGATCCCCTGGAGAAGGAAATGGCAACCCACTCCAATATTTTTGCCTGGGAAATCCCATGGACAGAGGAGACTGGTGGGCTACAGTCTGTGGGGTCATGAAAGAATCAGACACAACTTAGCAACCAAACAACAATGCCTCCATCAGTTCAGCGTATTCCAAGCTGAGCAAATCCCAAAGTTTGCTTTTTTATGATATTCAGAAGTGATCCAACTCTGGGAAGAATTCTCTTTGTTAAAATTTACCCCAAACTGCAACAGAGGCAGAGATCTAATTGATTGATTTACAGTAAGAAACCAAGCCAAGCAGAGCAGAACGCTGCAGTGATTAGAACAGCACATGCTTTCCCCTTAGACACACTATATGGAAGAGCAAGCGACAGGGTCAGACAAGTGTTTTAGAAAGAACATTCTGACAGCTGTGCAGGATAAATTAGAGGGATATCCATATGTCCTAATTTGCCTGGGACAGTCCTTGTTGATGTCTGAGTGTAATGTTTAATAACACCCCTGCTTCACTCTCAAAAGTGTCCTGATTTGATTGACAAATTATATGTCTGCCTAATTGGACAGGACAGTAGTGGCAACTGGGAAATAAGTTGTTAGAAGACCATTGAAATAACCACTAAAGAAACAATGAGAGCCTAAACCTACCCTGAGAAATGGGATTAGAAAGAATGGGATGAAATGAGGTGAAGCAACATCTAGGTGGGAGAATCTGTAGGAATCTGATGAACAACTGCATGTGAGGAATGAAAGAAGAGTAAGAATCTGATATGACCTCGACATTTCTGCCTGGGGAAGTTGGTAAATGGAGACTGTAGAAGAAAATTTGAGAGGAAAGATTCTGAGTTTATTTTCTTTAATTGTTGGAATTGAGGTATCTCTGGGATGTACAGGAAGAGGTTCTAACAAGCAGCCAAAAATAGGCATCCTGAATTCAGAAGAAGAATCTAACCAGAGGTAGGTTTTGGAGTCATCTAACACATGACATCTGTGTATGCCAGGACCACTACAGGAGTGTGCTCTTGTATATAGGAATGGGAACAGGGTGGGCAGTTCCAGTTCTTTCTAGGTGAACAGAGAGAAAAAAAAAGTAACTTAAAAAGAGATAAATGGAAAGATATATTTTTGGTCAGGAAGCAACAGTTAGAACCGGACATGGAACAACAGACTGGTTCCAAATAGGAAAAGGAGTACGTCAAGGCTGTATATTGTCACCCTGCTTATTTAACTTATATGCAGAGTACATCATGAGAAACGCTGGGCTGGATGAAGCACAAACTGGAATCAAGATTGCCGGGAGAAATATCAATAACCTCAGATATGCAGATGACACCACCCTTATGGCAGAAAGTGAAGAAGAACTAAAGAGCCTCTTGATGAAAGTGAAAGAGGAGAGTGAAAAAGTTGGCTTAAAGCTCAACATTCAGAAAACTAAAATCGTGACATCTGGTTGCATCACTTCATGGCAGATAGATGGGGAAACAGTGGAAACAGTGGCTGACTTTATTTTTCTGGGCTCCAAAATCACGGCAGATGGTGACCGCAGCCAAGAAATTAAAAGACGCTTACTCCTTGGAAGGAAAGTTTTGACCAACCTAGATAGCATATTAAAAAGCAGAGACATTACTTTGCCAACAAAGGTCCGTCTAGTCAAGGCTATGGTTTTTCCAGTGGTCATATATGGGAGTAAGAGTTGTACTATAAAGAAAGCTGAGCGCCGAAGAACTGATGCTTTTGAACTGTGGTGTTGGAGAAGACTCTTGAGAGTCCCTTGGACTGCAAGGAGATCCAACCAGTTCATCCTAAAGGAGATCAGTCCTGAGTGTTCACTGGAAGGACTGATGTTGAAATTGAAACTCCAACACTTTTGCCACCTGATGCAAAGAACTGACTCATTGGAAAAGACCCTGATGCTGGGCAAGACTGAAGGCAGGAGGAGAAGGGGACGACAGAGGATGAGATGGCTGGATGGCATCACCGACTCGATGGACATGGGTTTGGGTGGACTCAGGGAGTTGGTGATGGACAGGGAGGCCTGGCGTGCTGCGGTTCATGGGGTCGCAAAGAGTCGGACACGACTGAATGACTGAAGTGAACTGAACTGATATTTTTATCTTTATAAATATATACCAAAAGGATATGAAATTAATCATTAATGTGTATTGATCACTAAAGCTGTGCCAGAAAATAGTTTTACACATGTAGCATCTCACTTCATTATGCAACAGTCCTATAAGCAAGGTATAATTTTATGAGGAAAGATACACAAAAAGAAGAAAAGAAACTTGATCAAAGGCTCATTCCAGGCATTCTGGTACTGCACCTCTAATGTTTTCCGACAAAAGACAAAGTGAAGAAATAGTTTTCTATCACCTCTCCAAAGAGGGCAATACAAATATCTAACAGGTAGATGCAAAAACAACACTGATCATCAGAAAGACACACACACACATTAAAAAAAAAACAAAACTCAAGCTATCACTTCACACTTGTCATGATAGCTATTATCAAACAAGGAGACAAATCTTCTGTCACCTTGATCTTGAACTTCCCAGCCTTTAGAACTGTGAGATATACATCTGTTGTTTAAACCTTCCGGTCTATGGTATTTTGTTATTGCAGACAGAGCTAAGACAATGTGCAGTCAAGAGATTCTGATACCATCAAGACATCTAGAAAGGAAATATGCTACCTAGTAAGAGCTCCACACAACTACTTAAGGGAATCCATTTAAAAAACACCCTCATGGGTTGTCCTGTGTGAGAGATGCCAAAGGCATGAGTGCTGATGAGATCACTTAGAAAATGAATGTAGCTGGGGATGAGAAGAGGTCCGAGGCTGGGAACCTAGGAGATAACATTTAAGAAGGAAAGAGCCAAAGAAGCCTTAAAAAGATCTACAAGGAGTGCTCAGAAACGTGGGTGTCCAGAAATTGCAGTTATTAAGATATGAAAATTAGGCTAGCACAACATAAGCCAAAATTTGCTTAGTGGATGCTCAGATCCCACTATCATTTCAGGACTGAAACGTTCTTTCCCCAGCTTCTCAAGGTGTTGGTAACTGACAGCTCACAACTGAGCCCCCTTCCAGTGTGTGCTGCCTGCTGAGGCTCACCACTCTGCCCAAGTCAGAGCCCCTTCTGTGGGGTCAGCTTGCATTCAAAGACTAGTGAGTTATTAATATTTAATTGGGAAATAAAAGTGGGTTCAAAAACCAAGCTTCCCATGGGATCAGCTGAGGTCTTTGTTGTATCACCACTCAGCTTCTCCTTCTGAGAGGTTCATTTCCCTAAGAGGTTATTCCCCAGACAGATCCTGGATGAACCTCCTGTATACACAGCTCCATCTCATAGTCTGCTTCCTGGGGAACCTGACCTGTAACAGCTGCTATCACGTTTATTACAGAACAGAAATATGGCATAATATGATTTCTTTTCATTAGGAAAGAAATTTTTACAGGTAGGGGATTAGAAGAGTGCCTGGTGATAGGAAATGTTTAACAAGCATTAGAAACAGGAATCATCATGTGAATAACACTTCTAGTGCTAGATTTAGCACCTGACTCCCAACTAGGTAAATTTCAGAACAAGGTGAACATACAAAAGGAGAGGTGGCCATGTTTATTTTCTCCCCTGATTCTGAAAAATTTCAAGAGCAGATAGTCTCATTAGAATGATTCGATGTATGGAGTCTGGGGGCATGGATAGAGTATAGCTGTGAAATCTATGTATATTTAATGTCCTTTGGGATAAATTCTTTTTTTTCTTTTTACTCTGAACTCTAATTTGAATTGGTTTTTTGTGCATACACTCCCACTACCACAAAGATTGTACTATACAGAAAATAAAAATATAAAAGCCCTCCTCCAAAAAAAACCAAAACAAAAAACCTTGCACTGTAACACCTAGCAAGCATACATCTATTTGAGTGCTAACACCCACAACACTGTGCAACACCCCCTCATCTTTGCAGTCTCAAGACCCCTTTCAATGTTACTGTCAGAAATACAAGGGGAAGAGAATGCAAGAGAAAGAGTTCCACCCCAATAATCAAAAATAATTCACTGCTCTAAATATTAATAACTCACATATAAGCTACTCCACAAACAAGATAGAGTTGTAGTCACATCACTTTTATTTCCCAATTAATCACTGGAGCCACATCCTTACCACCACTACCATCTCATCCCACTTCCTTTACTAAGAGCAGAAAAGCTTAGGGATGCTGTCCTTCTCTTCAACTTTCCAAGAGCTTGGAAACCTAAGAGGAATAACAGAGGCAGTCAGTCCACCCCTCCCACCCATTCCTGCAGGGTGAGATGCTTTTACTCCTCTCTCCCACAGGGGATCCTTCATAGAGACAGATCCCAAATCAGCCTGACAGAGGCAAATCAAAGTATAACACAGACTTGACTCTTGAGCAAGTAAAGAATGAACATATGCCAAAGCCTTATTCAATTCACTCATGGGAAAACTGGGTCCAAGACCATCTGAGGAACTTGGGATGTTTGGTATTTGATTTTTTTAATGTTAGAATAGGACTTCCCTCGTAGCTCACTTGGTAAAGAATCCACCTGCAATTCAGAAGACCTGGGTTCGATTCCTGGGTTGGGAAGATACCCTGGAGAAGGAAATGGCAACCCACTCCAGTATTCTTGCCTGGGAAATCCCATGGACAGAGGAACCTGGCAGGCTACAGTCCATGGGGTCGCAAGAGTTACACATGACTTAGCGACTAAACCACCACACTAGGTTGGATGTAAAACTGATAATGCCCCATCAGGCATTTAAAACATAAACTTTAGGATTATCTTTTCTACAAGACAGAACCATTTTCACCTGCACCAGACAAAATCTACCCAGCAATCTGAAACTTCACAGAATCTGAGTCTTAGTCATTAGAAAATAGTAAGTCAAAATTAAAGTAATTAAGTACTTTTGGATGACCCCCTTAAGTGATGCTCCAACAGGACACTGAAAGAACAAGCTTCTCTCCCTTTGCAATCCATCCAAGTTTTGGAAAATTGTCAACAGGTGCATGGCTGGCCCAGATCTCTGCATGGACCACTCTGGTTCAAAGGGATGAAGACCCCAGTCTCCCAGTGCTTCAGTTCAGTTCAGTTCAGTCTCTCAGTTGTGTCCAACTCTTTTCGACCCCATGGACTGCAGCACGCCAGGCCTCCCTATCCATCACCAGCTCCCAGAGTTTACCTAAACTCATGTCCATTGAGTCGGTGATGCCATCCAACCATCTCATCCTCTGTCATCCCCTTCTCCTCCCACTTTCAATCTTTCCCAGCATCAAGGTCTTTTCAAACCCTGAGTCAGCTCTTCGCATCAAGTGGCCAAAGTATTGGAGTTTCAGCTTCAACATCAGTCTTTCCAATGAACACTCAGGACTGATCTCCTTTAGGATGGACTGGTTGGATCTCCTTGCAGTCCAAGGGACTCTCAAAAGTCTTGTCCAACACCACAGTTCAAAAGCATCAATTCTTCGGTGCTCAGCTTTCTTTATAGTCCAACTCTCACATCCATACATGACCACTGGAAAAACCACAGCCTTGACTAGACGGAGCTTTGCTGACAAAGTAATATCTCTGCTTTTTAATATGCTGTCTAGGTTGGTCATAGCTTTTCTTCCAAGGACTAAGCGTCTTTTAATTTCATGGCTGCAGTCACCATCTGCAGTGATTTTGGAGCCCAAAAAACTAAGTCTGCCGCTGTTTCCACTATTTCCCCATCTATTTGCCATGAAGTGATGGGACTGGATGCCATGATCTTAGTTTTCTGAATATTGAGTTTTAAGCCAACTTTTTCACTCTCCTCTTTCACTTTCATCAAGAGGCTCTTTAATTCTTCTTCACTTTCTGCCATAAGGGTGGTGTCATTTGCATATCTGAGGTTATTGATATTTCTCCTGGCAATCTTGATTCCAGCTTGTGCTTCATCCAGCCCAGCATTTCTCATGATGTACTCTGCATATAAGTTAAATAAGTAGGGTGACAATATACAGCCTTGACGTATTCCTTTTCCTATTTGGAACCAGTCTGCTGTTCCATGTCCCAGTGCTTAGTCCAGAGTAACCCATTGCTGGGATCCCCAGCTTCCATAGCCCAGCTTTTCACTCTACATACCCATCCCCATTCAAAGCATCAGTCCACCCAAGGAATTCTGCATCAGGATTGGTTCTAGCCACTACTTCATAGTCATAAGCCTGGAACCAAAGCCTTTTGCTCTCCCCATAGATTAACTTAAAGAAGCCAGTAACTTTTTCACACAAAGGATCTGACTGTACCCCATTTCCTTGGATGACAGAGCTCTACAGCCTACAGTGCTCTCTGGGCCAGCTCGCTAGAGAAACTAAGTGTCATATTTTCTCCTCTGGTGCATGGCAGGTAATATGGCTGCCTCTAGTGTTTCCAAAATGATTTCTCTGGCACCTCTTTCACTAGAAGGTGTTAGTCGCTCAGTCATGTCCAGTTCTTTGTGACACTATGGACTGTAGCAGCCAGGCTCCTCCGTCCATGGGATTCTCCAGGCAAGAATACTGGAGTGGGTTGACATGCCCTCCTCCAGGGGATCTTCCCAACCCAGGGATAGAGCCTACATCTCCTGCATCTTCTGCACTGCAGGCATGTCCTTTACCCACTGAAACATCTTCACTAGAAAGGAGGGGTGGGGGGTAGTAATCTCTGAAAGCACATGCTGCTAAGGAAGGGAAATGAGATTGCCCTGTGATTGCTCAATAGCATGTAATGGGCCAATAAAGAGAAATGCAAAGCCAGAGATGAAATGACTCCTGGGCCAGCAAGATCTAACTCATAAACAAAGGCAACAATTAATATACAGTAGAAGCTCCCTGGACCAACCCAGCCTCCCTTAATGCTGCCTAGAATATTTCTGACTAATACCCTAGTATGCTGAATGCTCACTTCTGGGTGACTAGGTACTCTAATGTACCAAGTTGATTTCAAGCATATAAGAGTCAATTATAGTTTCTTCTAAAACTATTTACTTATTTAATAAACACTATATAAACTGATGAAATCTGAATGTGAAAAGAAAAACAATTGTTCTTTCTTTTAAATTTAAAGCCTTAGAAAAACTAAAAAACATTAAGAAGGAAAAAAGTAAATTGCTATCAAATGAAGCACACGTATGAAAACTATAAAAAGCCTAATGTGAAGGGATAATCATAATAATATAGAAAGATTCTGCCCTCAGATTGCTTCCTAAGCGTCCTTACATGGTTATAACCCAATCATAGAAGCTACACAATGGGTATCATTTACATAATACTGGAGTGTGTTGCCATTTCCTCCTCCAGGGGATCTTCCCAACCCAGGGATCAGACTTGCATCTCCTTCCTCTCCTGCATTGCAGGCAGATTCTTTAAATGCTGAGCCATTAGGGAAACCCCAGGTAATCCAAACTAAGAATCAAACAAAATGTGAAACGGTGGTGCTACATCAAAACATTAGGGAATGAATTTACATTGATACTTGTTAAATTTTTTTTATGGAATTAAGTGCATCATTTTAAACAACCGCTTAGTCAATTTTGTTGAAGAGGAGATTCTACAGAAAAAAAAAAAAATTGTGTGTGTCCATCCAAAGGGAAGTGGAGGATCAAAGGGAAGTGGAGAATCTTTAGTCATCCGTGGAAATACACAAGAAAGAGGACTGGAGGCCACCATGAGCCATGCTAGTCTAAGCAACGTCCAGATGAAAATGTTCCATTGTGGCTCAAGGATGCATCTTGATGGATCCAATCATCAAAGGTGCCCTTATTTAAAAAATGGTTGCAATTTGGATTAACGTGATGTCACTACATTTTGAAGTCAGATAGCTAAACATCCTGATTCTGATTTCATCCTGAGTTCATGGCTCCAAACCATGTTCATGGCTTCTGCTTATGTAGGACTAATATTCTAGGCTAACAAAAGTGTCCTGTCCACTGAGGGTTATAATTCCCATTATGAATTAATAAATTGGTTTTCTGGATTAGTACATTAAACTCATATAAGCTTTATTAAACCAAGTTGGCATCACAAAATCCAATCAATTCTGGGACACCAAGAAGTCAGTTTTTGATACTGAAATACTATGAGCCCAGCCTAGGACACTAGTGAGTTCACCAATGTAAATGCCACATTGTAAGGCCCGACCAGGCATCCAGCCAGCCCTCTTGTCCTAACTTGCCAAGTGTCACTGTGTTCTTTCCATTAGAAACATCTATAGCCACACACACACATGCACACACACACAAATACACTGTGAATAAAATATACTGCCTGCCATATTAGTAAAAGATGTTGCAGACATCAAGCCATCACATTATAGCCACCCCTACGATGAATTCTGGGAGAACTCAGGAAAGTCAAAGGATGCCGATCATCTAACAGTCAACATCTCTAGCCACCCACCATGGATGGTGCACCCTGAGGAGGCACAGGATATTGGCCCCAGATAGCTGAGGTGCCTAAGAAAGTAACAATTTCTGTGAGCCCAGAGTCTTGCATCTTCCCATACATGGAAAAGCACTAAATTCCTTAACTTGAGATATTTGGTTTTCTTTAAATAATAGTAACCTTTTGATGCTCCGACTATCTGGTTTTTGTTGCAAAAACTCTCATATATCCTAGGCTCCTCCCTTATCTCTTCAGAGCAGTCTCTGAGAGTTATCTGAGATGCTGTGTCTTAGGCTTAAGTCCTCAGTTTTGTTTGCTGAATAAAACATAATTTTCAACTTTTACATTGTGCATTTTTTTTTCAGTCAATGACACTTATACACACACATAAATACACAAACTTTCATCTAAATATCCCTCTCTTCTTTAACCCACATCACACTTGGGTTGTAGCGCTCCTGGAGCTTGTTTCACACTGAGCTTTGTGTTGCATTCAGATAGGTACATATATACATACATACATAAAACCCCTCTGGCCCCCCTCCATGATCATAAGCTATTTAAGGACACAGTTAGACTGTGTACATCTGTCTCATCCTCCATTCCATCTTGTACCACCCTAAACAAGAACATTTTAATATTAGTGAGCTGGGTCCTATGAATGACTTTTTTCTCCTATAAGCTTAAACCTTCAGTCAATGACAGAAATTAGAGGGGAAAGAACATATATGAAATGTGCCTTCACATACCTACTGCATATGTCTGAGGATCCCAGTAGTCTTCTGTCATAGTCTAGAGAGGACTGTGTCCTTAAAAATATGACTTTCAGTTCATTTTCCTCCCAGTAATACCAAGGTACCTTAATTTCTTGCTTGGAAAAACAAAAGGCTTGATTTTTTTCCAACTATCTCCTATATCATTTCTGCTTAAATTGTGTCAGCATAATTTTCTCTGGATAATAACATTTCTCATCTTAGCAAAGACATAAAATTACTCATACCCAACACAGGGCCCTTAAGGTAGACTTTTCCTCATTTATACCTGGAAGAAATAGTCCAAAGAAACACCAGCCCCTTAAAAATCTGTTGTTATTAAAGAGTCCCCTGTTACAAGAGAACAGTGGGTTATAGGTCAGTTTTATGGGCTGAGCACCTCAGCTATTTATTGTAATGCAATTACCATACCAACTCAACCATTACATGACGCTGGGTCTGCTTCTCATTAGAATGAGAACATTTAAAAATAGCAGAGAAATTTGCAAAGCCTGAAATCTTTTCAGGAAGGCAAAAATTCATAGGAAGTAATTGTGTCTTATCTCTCCCTCCACCCTCCCTACTGCAGTTCCCAGGTTGCAAGTTAATTATTTTGGCAAGGAGGCTCAGCAGGAAACAATGGGAACTTCTAAGAACACCACCAGAATAACATGTTATCAGCAGATTTCTTTCCCAGGACACCGTCATTGGTTTCATTAGGAATGGCATTATTAGCTACCACAATAAGCTGATCTTTTCTGGATTCTTCTTTATGCTCAACCAGCAAAGTGAACTGAACTCTTCACTCTGTTTCCTCTAGTTGATCTCAGTGGAGATACACTGAGAGGTCAACAGCCTGAACTCTTTTCATCAATTGAGGCCATCAAACAAGCCCCAGAGAAAGAAGAAAACCCAGTAACAAGACGCAAGTTAACACTAAAAGGATTTATGGTGCAAATAAAATGCTAGAAGGTGTGCACATTTGTAAGCGATAGTATAATTCAAGGAGAAGGAAACAATGGCCATAAAAACTTTTTTCTGGCCTATGCTCTCATTTTTATCTACTCCTCTAAAATATTCACTTGGCTTGAGTTTTTATCATTTGTTAATATGCCTATGCTAAAATTTAGAAACAAATGAATTCTTATCATGTAATTCTCATTTGTAAACACTATTTGGAGAGAGCTTTGAGGACTATATAAGCGTGTCCTTAGAGAAATGGCTCGTTTCTGGGCTGAGACACAGAAAGTACAAAATGAGCCTGGAGCATCCTTTATTTTTTTTTTTGCCATAAAGTAAGAAAATAGTCAACGAATAATGGAAATATGCATTAAGAAGCTTCCACTATTCAAACTGCAGACAATTTGAGCATCAAATAAATAAAATAAAAAAACAAAGTAACAAATTACAAATCACTAAAAATAAAATAGGAATCCATGCATGACGGTTAATTTCATATATCAACTTGACTGGGCTATGGGAAGCCCAGCAAAAGTGCAAAAAGTACAAAGTGAAGTCGCTCAGTCGTGTCTGACTCTGCGATCCCATAAACCATAGTCTGCCCAGATATCTAATTAAGTGCTACTTCGGAGTTTGTCTATGGGAGTACTTTGGGAAGAGATTAGTACTTGAATAGGTGGACTGTGTAAAGTGTATTGCCCTCCCCAGTACAAGTGGGTACCATCTAATTTCATTGAGGGTCTGAATAGAAGAAAAAGGTAGAGAAAGGTTGGATTTGCCCTCTCTCTGCCTGATTGCTGGAGCTAGGGCCTCTTGTCCTGTCCTCCTTGGCTCTTTGGTTCTCAGGTCTTCAGACTTGGACAAGAATCTATAATATAATAGCTCCCTTGGATCTCAGGCCTCCAAACTACACCACTGGCTTTCCTGGGTCTCCAGCCTGCAGATGGCAGGTGTGGGATTCCTCAGTCTCCATTATCTCATGGGCTAATACCATATAATACATTTCTCAGTAGATGATTGATTGACAGATGAATGCTTTGCTTCTCCGGAGAACCCTGACTAATACACAATGAGTCCATGTATATTAATAAGCTCAGGTTTGCATGAGAATGGCCACTAGTAAATGTAGAAAGAGTGAAGGAAACGGAGAATCACCACTGGGCAGCCACTATAGATGGAAAAGGATATTCACGTGACCTTGGAATACCTCCACAAAATTCTAGGTACAGAGGGAAAACTGGTAAAGAAACTTGACAGACACTAAGATAATCAGGTGGTCAAAGTTCACATCATCAGTAGTGGGACCAGTCAAGAGAGTGCCCCCTGAAATGATGCCCTGAAAAGGGGTTATTCCTGTGGGACTCCTATCAAGAACGCATACAATGTGAGTCTGGCTCCAGACACTTGAGAGTAATCTTACAACATTGAAAGGCCTGTAATCTTTAAAACCATCAAGGACGTGGAAAATAGGAGAAAACCACGGAACTCTTCCATACTTGAGACTCAAGAGACCTGAACACTACATTATACTACATGTGCCTGCTGGGACCCTAGACCAAGAACACAGGGTGACAGAACAGATGCAGTAAAATATTGTCAATTGGAAAGGCTGGATGATGGGGCTGTAGGAATACTTTGTACTGTTCTGGCAACTTTTCTGTGAGCTTGAAATCATTTCAAAATAATGATTCTAAGAAAAAGAATAAAGCATTGTTTGCTTCTGTGATATGCTATCACTCAATATTATTTTCAAGCATATATATGAATAACAAGGAAAGAGGTGCAACTGCAGTGAGCAGCTCCAACAGCCCCTCCATTGCACTCTATATTTTCCCAGTATAGACCAGTTCATCACCAGTTAACCCTCAACAGGTTGAGTAACTTAAAGTTTCTACCTAAGGAAGGAATTCAGCAGGAACCAATTATTAAGAGCACAACCTGTGACTCTTTAGCCCTAGGAATATCACTGGGCTGACATCCCTTGTTGAAATAAACAATCTAGGGACTTCCCTGGTGGTTCAGTGGTTAAGAATCCACCTACAAATGCAGGGGACATGGGTTCAATCCCTGGTCTGGGAAGATCCCACATGCCATGGAGCAACTAAGCCCGCATGCCACAACTACTGAGCCTACAATCTAAAGCCCATGCTCTGCAACAAGAGAAGCCACTGCAGTGAGACGCCTGTGCACTGTAACCAGGATTAGCCTCTGCTTGCCACAACTAGAGACAGCCTGCACGGAGCACTGGAGACCCAGTGCGGTCATAAATAAACAAATAATTTTTTTAAAAAAGAAACAGTCTAATCTATAAATGAGTAAAAGGCTACCCCACACCCTGATTACTCCAGGAAGCTTTAGAGAATCATCTGTGTAGCCGCGAGTCTGGTGCATTACATACAAATTTTCAACTCTTCTCTTAACATGGCCAAAGCTCTGGGCAGAGGAGTTGGGGGTCGTGAGTGAGATGCCTAGGGAGCAAAATTTAAGGAGGCACTCACTCTTAGTGTCTGCATTTGTACAACCCTAAAAGTGACTGCAGTCATCCTCCATTTGCGGCAACATGGATGGACCCATGGATTATCATGCTAAGTCAAAAAGAGAAAGACAAGTGTCATCTGATATTGCTTATATATGGAATCTAAAATATGACACAAATGAACATATATACAAAACAGAAATAGACTCACAGACACAGGGAACACACTTGTAGTTGCCAAGGGAAAGGGTGGTGGGGGACACAAAGATTCGGAGTTTGGGATTAGTAGAAGCTCTATCAGATACAGAATGGATAAACAACTAGTTCCTACTGGTATAGCACAGGAAACTATAGTCAATATCCTTCAATAAACCATAATGGAAAAGAAAACAATTTTTAATCAAGTCCCATCCTTATTTTTGTACCCTGGGTGCCTTACCTCACCTCATCCTAGTCCTGGCCCAGACTCTTAGAGATTCTGATATAGGCAGAGATGGGCTTCAGGCATCCCCATTGCTTAGAAGTTCCCCAGATGACTCTGATTATCAGTCAGCATCAGGGTCTATTTGTCTAGCCCAGGGGCTACCAGAGTGCAGTCACAGGTTAGCAGCAGCACCCAAAGATTCACTAGACTTGCAAGTTCTCAGCCTCATCTCAGACCTCCTATATCAGAAACCCAAGAGTTGGGGCCAGCAATCCATGTTTTAACAAGCCCTTTATGTGACTCTGATGTACACTGAAGTGTAAGAACCACTGAACTGACCTAAATGTAACACAAAGATATGCTGAAGCCCAGAGAGAGTAAAAGATTTGCTCGAGGTCAGTTTGTGTCATGCAGAGGTAGAAAGAGAATAGAAGCCTTTTAAAAAGAAGTGAGGATAACCTCAACAAATCATTGAACAGAGTTTCTCAACACATTACAGTTCTTTTGATGGAAATTTTCGGGAAAAGCAGTGGATATTAAAGTGAAAGTAAATGCCAAATAGCTTCCCAAAGTTGACGATAAAATGCTCCAAAAGTAATGGTGGCAATATAGTTAACACATGATTTTTCTTTTGAGAGAAGCAAATTAATTCACATCTCCCTTTCTTACCCATAAATAAAATTATCTGTCAAAAGACTTACCAGTTACTCAGTAGCAGCCAACTTTAGGTTATAGACGGATGAGTCACTCACCAGGTGTTGCTGATTCTTATAATGACTCTCCTGGAAACTGGAATCTTCTTCAATAGAACTTTTTGAGTGGAACCATCCTAACTGACTTTGCTGTGATGATTATGCAGGAGGTGCATTTATCAGCCCTGGTGAAGTGTTCATCACTCCGTTGTGTCTGACTCTTTGCGACCCCATGGACTGTAGCCCTCCAGGCTCCTCTGTTCATGGAATTATCCAGGCCAGAATACAGGAGTGGGTAGTCATTCCTCTCCAGGGGACCTTCCCAACCCAGGGATCAAACCGGGTCTCCTGCATTGCAGGCATAGTCTTTACCATCTGAGCCACCAGGGAAACCCATCAGCCCTGGTGCATCTTTGTCAATTGGCTTGACCTTACCTCATGTTTCTTTGGAACTCTGCATTCAGATGGATATATCTTTCCTTTTCTCCTTTGCCTTTTGCTTCCCCTCTTTTCACAGCTATTTGTAAGGCCTCCTCAGACAGCCATTTTGCTTTTTTGCATTTCTTTTTCTTGGGGATGGTCTTGATTCTTGTCTCCTGTACAATGTCATGAACCTCCATCCATAGTTCATCAGGCATTATATCTATCAGATCTAGTTCCTTAAATCTATTTCTTACTTCCACTGTATAATCATAAGGGATTTGATTTAGGTCATACCTGAATGGTCTAGTGGTTTTCTCCACTTTCTTCAATTTCAGTCTGAATTTGGCAATAAGGAGTTCATGATCTGAGCCACAGTCAGCTCCCAGTCTTGTTTTTGCTGACTGTATAAAGCTTCTCCATCTTTGGCTGCAAAGAATATAATCAATCTGATTTCGGTGTCGACCATCTGGTGATGTCCACGTGTAGAGTCTTCTCTTGTGTTATTGGAAGAGGGTGTTTGCTATGACCATTGCGTTCTCTTGGAAGAATTCTATTAGCCTTTTCCCTGCTTCATTCTGTACTCCAAGGCCAAATTTTCCTGTTACTCCAGGTGTTTCTTGACTTCCTACTTTTGCATTCCAGTCCGTCTAGTCAAGGCTATGGTTTTTCAAGTGGTCATGTATGGATGTGAGAGTTGGTCTATAAAGAAAGCTGAGCACCGAAGAATTGATGCTTTTGAACTATGGTGTTGGAGAAGACTCTTGAGAGTCCCTTGGACTGCAAGGAGATCCAACCAGTCCATCCTAAAGGAAATCAGTCCTGAATATTCATTGGAAGGACTGATGCTGAAGCTGAAACTCCAATACTTTGGCCACCTGATGCAAAGAACTGACTCATTTGAAAAGACCCTGATGCTGGGAAAGATTGAGGGCAGGAGGAGAAGGGGATGACAGAGGATGAGATGGTTGGATGGCATCACCGACTCAGTGGACATGGGTTTGGGTGGACTCCGGGAGTTGGTGATGGACAGGGAGGCCTGGTGTGCTACGGTTCATGGGGTCGCAAAGAGTCGGACACGACTGAGCGACTGAACTGAACTGAACTATCTCATGTTTCAGCCGTTGACCAGTCCCTGCATGGGGTCACCCAGCCTGCAAAGGTGCAACCTGAGAGAGTCTTCAGTAAATGTGGGAAATTACTGCCATGAGACCATCCTTGACCAGTGAAATATAGAGCCTAATGTTCAGTTCACTTGTCGCCCCAAAGCACTGAGCCCATTTCATATTCAAGTGAAAAATCTATTAATTCCCCCAAACTTATATTAGCTCATGTAAAGCTAATGAACCCCAGTCAGGAGGGAGGACAGGTCCAGGTTTTATGAGTCTGAAGTCTATACAATTTGGAGAGTAAGGGATTTTTAGGAAAACAAATGCAAAATTACAAATACAGAACTACATACAAAAGTAAATATTTGCTTAGAATGAGAAAATCAATTACAAAAATAATTTATAGAAAATAAGTTGCTGGCACCCTAGAGATCCAGGCACCTTTCCTATGAGATCTCCTAGGCAACTGACCAGGAATGCTTATACAGACAGAAGCTTCCTGATGACTGTCAGCCTTCCACTCCTGACTCCCTAGCTCCTGGGACACAGAGGGGTCTGTGCAAGAGAAGAGCCCTGACGCCCAAGCTTCATAAGCTTTATGGTCACTCTGCCTCCTCTAATCAACAGACATTTCCAGCTGTAACCACACCTTCTATGGCTCAGAAGGGAGGGATTATCTACAGGTGGAAGGTGTCCAGGCAAGGAGGGGCTGGAGGCAGGTTGGGGCAGAAGCAGAGCAGGTCTGACACCCATATCTTCTGCTTCCAGGTGTTCATGGGAACAGGCTTCTGCCATCACAAGTGAGCAGTAATGGAAAGCATCCTTCTTGCCTCCCTTTGCCCTCAACCTTCAGCAGAGACGTGATGTCCTATGAGACAAGATCCTCCTCATTGGGCAGAACTACCTCATTCATGTCAGAGCATCTGCATCTCTGAACTCACCCCAGTCATTTTGGTATCCAACCCCCCACATTCCCAGATGCCTAAGGAGGGGGGTCAGTTGCACCCACATTTGGGCACCACTGCAATCCCATGGATTGTAGCCCACCAGGCTCCTCTTCCAGGCAAGAATACTTGAGTGGGTTGCCATTTCATCCTACGGGGGATCTTCCCAACCTAGGGATTGAACCTGGGTCTCCTGCATTACAGGCAGATTCTTTACCTTCTGGGGCACCAGGAAGCCCCCAAGAGGTTAAGGACTCAAATCACAAAAACAGAATTACCTTTGAGGTCAACCTTACACATAAACTCAGTGTGATTTCAGGGAACTGGACATCCCTGGAGCTCATAAAAGCTTTTCCAGTCTTGCTCAGCAAAGCCTGAGACTCAGTTCAAAATTCTCTCACCCTTCTGTCAGAGGTCAGGTCAAAACACAAACCACTGAGAAAAGTAACACATAGACTGCACCTCTGGTATCTTCAAGTATAATCTCAGTGACTCTCATAACTCAATGTGAAAAAGAATCATCTTGGGGCTCATCATACAGATTGCTCTGTCCCTCCCCTAGATTTCCCCCTTTATTTTGAAAGTGAAAGTCGCTCAATCGTGTCCAACTCTTTGCAAACCCATGGACTGTAGCCTGCCAGTCTCTTCTGTCTATGGATTCTCCAGGCCAGAATACTGGAGTGGATAGCTGTTCCCATCTCCAGATCATCTTCCCAACCCAGGGATTGAACCCAGATCTCCTGCATTGCAGGTGGATTTTTACCATCTGACCCACCAGGGAAGCCCCTTTATTTTTTAATTCTTACTAAAAATAAATGCCTGGAACTCTATATTTTTAGTAAGAATCATTCTTATGAAAGCTATCCTCAGACCACAGTTCAAAATCATTACTTTGGTGTTTTCATAGAAGAAATATGAGACATTTTGATAATTAGCAATAATTCTCATTTATTGACATGTATTATGTACTTACAAAGAGAAGTAGGTTACTCTGTTTGAGTCAGAATTGAAATTCAGATATATCTGACTCTCAAGTCACTCTCAACAATTATATTATTTCAAATCTCTCATTAAATTGAGGGGAGCAGGAACCAGGAAGTTAGGGCATGTGGTGGAGAGAGAGGTCTCAGAGCAGAAAAAGAAAACATACAGACAGAAATTTGGCTGACTTTACACTCAATAATCTTTACCTCAAACTGTGAAAAAATAAGCAGAGCTATGAGCAGGGAAGATTTTATGATCATCTTGGTTGAGCATAAATGCAACTTCAGGGCAACCTTGTGTTCTTATAATTAGTTTCTTTGCATAGTTTGGGTAATTAAACCCCCTGGAGAGGATCTATGGGATTCCTGAATGAAATGAGGCATAATATAGTGAGGTCACTGCATGGTTTCAGAAGGTTTCTGCCGTGGTTTTCCCAAGAGGAAATGAGAAAGCAAGACTGTCGGATTATGTCACAAGTAGCAATATAATCATAATTTGCCCTTATCTTGTTCGGGTCTCTTCCAAGACATTAAAACACTAAATATTTTTTTATACCAGGATTAGAGTAACTCTATATGTCTGAATAGCCTGCTTCATCCATTGCCTTACACCAGTTGAGTGGACAAGGACATTTCTTTCCTATATGAAGACTTGGCTTGTATTCAAATTAATTGCTAATATTTGAGGGGTTAATATATGCCAGGTGCTCTGTCCAATATTCTATGTGGAAAAAACATTTTTAATCCTGCAACACCAGGTGAGGCCTCCATTTTAAGGATGAGAAAACAAAGGCTGTGAGTCATTAACAAATGGCCACATAACCGCTGCTCCTAAACAGCAGGACTGGAATCCCGAGCACCGTCTGTCTGACTACAGAGCTTGAGTGGGTAACTACTGCAGAGCACTGCCTCCTAGTAAGAGCCCCTGGATACAGCCTCAGGAGTGATGGCTGAGAGCATGCAGCCTGCTACTGAGGTTCAGACGCAGGTATAGAATAGAACCTCGGCAAATGAGCCAAGTGTGTGGCCTCTTAAGACTCTCTGAGCCCCTAAAGATTTCCTAAGAGGCAAGCTCACAAAGCAGGAGGTCAGACAGCCTTATGCTCTGTCCTGTGACCATCTGTCACCACACAGTGAATTACAGGTTTCTAGCCACCTATACTATATATATACAGGATATGCAGTATATATATTGCAGACTTGTCTTCAGCAGGATGTTCAATGGCAGGGGACAGGAAAATACTGACCTATCTCACATAACCAAACTGCAAGACAGATGCAGAAATAATTGGACCTGGAGAATTATGGGAGCCAGACACTTACTGCCATTAAAATGTTCCCTCTCCTCTTCTCTCCTTCTCTCCCCTCCCCTTTTCTTTCCCCTCTTTTCTACCTCTCTCCCTTTCTCTCTCTCATCTCAAAACTTCCTGAGATGAAATGAGATTGGCCTAGCTTGGACAGGTGTCTAACCCTTGGATCCATCAGCTGTAGACGCACAGCCACTAGAGGCCATTCTCT
This sequence comes from Giraffa tippelskirchi, assembly GCF_054371585.1. Classification (NCBI taxonomy): domain Eukaryota; kingdom Metazoa; phylum Chordata; class Mammalia; order Artiodactyla; family Giraffidae; genus Giraffa; species Giraffa tippelskirchi. The sequence continues at coordinate 38,272,132 of NC_137276.1, forward strand.
GCATGGGCACAGTCCCAAAGAAGGGAACCACCCTGAGCTGGGCACATACCTCTTTGTATATTGGCTCCAAAGCTGAATGTAATTAACTATTTAACTTGGAGCAGCTCAAATTTAATTTCACAAAGCTCTGTCATTACACTGGGGCCTCAGATTATTATTAAACAGAAAATAATTAATAAAAACTAACGGTGCCCCAACGCCAAGGCAGTACTCTGGGCTCCCTGAATGGACAATCAGCACTCTCTGGTTCAAATGAGTATAGCTTCTTTCCTGTATCAATCTCAAGATCAGACGTTCTTTAACATATGGGATGCCTGGGTGTTTTACTAATACAGCACTTCAGAAGAGAGTATTAACTCTTGGCAAATAATTATTGGCATTAATTTAACTTGGATTAAGTATACCTGGAGCCTTTCTTCATCCCTAAACCATGCAGATAATGGTTGGATCATGGAGGCAATATTTAAAAAGAAAACAAAAAGTAATAAACAGTGGAGTGGGGGAAGGGTGACAATGGATTAGGTAATGACATCCATTTCCAAAATAAGAGCTATCTGGACGGATAATGTGGCCACAAAAGAAATTAGTGATAATTAATAATGCTCATTTATTTTTCACAAATCACTTAGGCATCATATCCTCCACAAAGCCTGCCCTGACCACCTATCTCTGGGTTAAGCGGGTCTCTCAAATAGCCTCATAGCATATATCTCACAATATTTCAGTTACTTCTTGATTTGTCTGTATCCCCACTAACCCATGTTTAGGCCCTGGTTTGGCAAGGGTCTCATACAGACAACTCACCGTTGTATGTCTCCCCAGTGCTTAACCCAATGCCTGGCATACAGAATGCACTCAATAAACATCTGCTATGTTACTAAGCTGTGTAAAGTCAACATAAATTGACTTTAGGGCTTAGGCAAGGAACATCGTGGTCCTAGTGGTAGTGCTGATACCTATTTCTGAGCTCCTGCTATCCTAGGAAATCTACCTCTATCCATAAATATTACAGGATAATTGAACAAGAATAAAATGAGGATGCTGCTCATGCATGTCTTATGGAATGTAGCAGACTTATAGGAGTTAGCCCTGAAAAGTCTTGGGAGGTCAGCAAAGTAGGGAGGCATAGTGTCTATAAATGTCTTTGGGGCCTCTGGCCACTTGGATTCACAGTCTTCTCCTTTGGACGTTCCAAGTCAGGGGATGACTGTAATCTAATCGCTTACTTAGTTCAAGTCTTCTCTATCATGCACCAGTGACCTCACAGTACCTGAGACCCACAACATTCTTAAAGGAATGTCCCAAAGCAATAAGGAATTTTCAGAGAGCAAGTAGCCAACACAATCCCATGGGCAGAGAGAGTGAGAGAGGCTGCTTGCTAATGTCAAGCAAAAAAGTCATCAAAACGCCTTCTCTGCTATCCTCAGTAGAATAGCCCACTGTAACCACTTTAAAAAAAAAAAAAGTTTTGCAAGATATTCTTTTGTTTCTTGAAAATTTATTATTCCCTCCACCAGCCACTCTAGCTGAAAATAATCCCAGTTCTCTTAACCTTTCTTCAGAAGGTCTGTTTAATCAATTTTTATTGCTCTCCTCTGGGCACTCTCTGAGTTTGTTAGATTTTCTTCAATCCTGAACTGGACAAAGTACTTTAATAAGGGTTGCCTCCCACTGCTTTGGGAGTGGGCAGTGGCAAAGTCCTGGGGGGTGGGGCGGGGGAGGAGAGGGGCAGGGGAAAGAAGCGGGGAGGGGCAGTAATGCCAGGAGATTTTGTGTGTGAAAGTACTCTGTAAGCCCTTGATCGCCAGACTGCATATCTCAAACTAAGCAACTCACTCCTGGGAAGAATGAAGACAAAATGATTCTACCATTTATTCACTTGTGCCTTCAACATAACTGTACTATGTAATCACTTTGTGCCAGACACTGTACTAGGTATGAAGGATATATAACGATAAATAAGAAGTGGCTTCTAGTCCCTCAGAAAATAATGGCATGGGTTTTAGAAGGACTTAAAAAATTGTAGTGTTGCCAAGAAATATTCCAGGTGTTTTTGCATACACCATGTCATTCAAACCTTACAACAAGCCCACTTTTGTTCCTGGTTTATAGGAGAAACTGCGGCTCAGAGATATCCTACCTAGAGCTGTGCTGAAGAAAAAACATGTGAGTTTGACCAAGTTGGAATTTGACACAGCTAGTTTATGTCTTTCTACCTGCTTTTAGGATGGTACTTGTACTGGAAGTATCTAGCGTCCTCAGGTTACTCTTCATTGTAGAAGAGTGTGGCAGACCCTCACTCCCTCTGCCTGGGATGGCATGTCACAGCACCTCCCACACCACGTGCTAAAAACACCTGGCCAAGCTCAGACCCTCCCTTAAACACCCTGCTAACCCTGATGAGAGGTCAAGCATCTTAGCTCTGGAGAAACACACACTTGTGTTAAACGGCCTGAAAATGCTTGTAAGACTCTGAACATGTTGCCTAGGCTCTCAATGTCTCATTTTACCATCTGTGAAATTGAGATCATTCTCCCTACCTCATTTAAGTCCTGTGACGATTAACAATTTCATATGATGTCCAGATATTTGAAAATGTGAACTGTGGGTAGTGATATCACTGTTATTGCTTCTGATGACAGTGACAGTACTAGTCAAGAGACAAACCAAAGCCTCTTAATATTCTCCTGAGTAACTTCAGAGACAGCTGGCATCACTCTACAACAGGAACTGATATAAATACTAATATTCCAAAGGCTGTACTTACTTCCTATAAGAATTTTGTCTGAACTTGGATAAACAACCACCAGTTCCTTGCAGTCCAAATATTCCTAAATATAAATTCACTGAACCTGGCAGAGACTGGCCAGCTGTTTATCCAAGTGTGTTCTTTCCTCCTGGGCCCACAGCTGGATGACATTCCTGAGCCTATCTTGCAGTTGGGTTGTTAGGTGTGATCATGTGAGTCATTCTAGCCAACTGAATGTGGTAGAAAGTGGTTTATGAATCCTGCAGGTCCAGGATATAAAACCCTTCCATGCACAATCCTTCATTCTCAGTCTTAGTTACTTATTGCTATATAACAAATCACCCAAAGCCTTAGCAGCTTAAAGTAACAAGTACCTACCATCTCACACAATTTTAGAAGGTCGGGAACCTAGGACTGGTTTTCCTAGGTGTTTCTGCCTCAGGGTTTCTCACAAGGTCATGGCAGTCAAGCCATCCACCGAGGCCGTGTCATCTGCAGGCTCACCTGGATCTGGAGGATCCATGCCCCAGGAAGCTCCTTGAGAGGGCTTTTGGCAGGTGGCCTCATCTCCTTGCTGGCAATTGGCAGAAGTCCTTAGCTCCTTACCACATGGGCCTCTTTCTCCACACAGCTGCCTGAATGTCCTTGTGACAAGGCAGCTGGAGTAAACCATGAGAGAGAGAGAGAGCAAGCAAGCAGGAAGCTGCAGTGCCTTTATGATCTAGTCTCGGAAGCTACCCACTATCACTTCTGTTCTTCTATTCATTAGAAGCAAGTCCCCTCTCAAGAGGAAGGGAATAAAGTACCATCTTGTCAAGTACATCTGAGCCATGTGCACATAAAAAGACCACAAAGGAGGGAACTGCCTGATGGTCCAGTGGTTAAGAATCCCCCTTGCAATGCAGGGGGCGTGAGTTTGATTCCTGGTCAGGGAACTAAGATGCCACATACGGTGCCACAACCAGAGAGCCCACATGCTGCAACAAGAGAAGCCTGCACCACAACAAAGAACCCACATGCTGCAACCAAGGCCCAGCACTGTCAAAATTTTATAAACAATTTTTTAAAAGATCACAAAGGATATGTGGCCATTCTAAAGCCACCTCACTCTTTTCCACCATATTCCATGAACAGAGGAAACTACCAGGATCCAGAAGAGGTTGGAGCCTCAAGAGGAAGGAGCTCAGATTCTTGGATGACTTTCCAGAGCAGGGCCTCCCTTCTATCCACTGAGCCTGGGACATGAGTGAGGAATGAACTTCTGTTATGCTAAACCACTGAGCTCAAAGGAGTTCTGTCTCCCTCGACTAGTTCACTAAATTACATAATGGAGCACGTGTTTTCCAGTGATGTTTTGACAAAAACATTTCATAGTAGACAAATACTAGCTACTTATTGTATTTATAAAAGTAATCCAAAGATTGATATTTTTAAAATTCAGTATCAAGGTTGTATTTATAATCCTTCTCCCCATTATTAATGGAGTTCTCTGGATGACTCAGTGGGTAAAGAATCTGCCTGCAACGCAGGAGATACTGGGGACACAGGTTTGATCCCTGGATGAGGAAGATACCCTGGAGTGGGAAATGGGGACCTATTCCAGTATTCTTGCCTGGAAAATCCTCTGGATAGAGGAGCCTGGTGGGCTACAGTCTATGGTGTCACAGAGTCAGACACAACTGAGCAACTAAGCTCGCACACCATTATGAACTTCCAAACCTATCTTGCTTCTTTGGAGAGCACTGGTGGAAAGAGCCCTTAAACTACATTTCTTCACTCACTATGTCACAGAACCCCCAGACCTTGAGGTCATATGGATCTGAAGCCTTTCCCACCAGGTCCAGTTCCTGCATTCTCAGACTCTGCCTTATTGAGTAATATCCCCAAAAGTTTTAGTTCAACTGACTTCAAAACTCTGTACGTTCCTTCCATGAGCCTTGGCAGAAAGAAAACATACTGATTCCTAGAGTGACTCTGCCAATAAAGGGAAGATTTTCCTCCACTGAGCTGCCCTGCTTGGTTCTCTACCCTTTGAAGTAAGAGCTTGTCGAAATCTTAGTTGCTTCACTTTTAAAAGTTGGATTAACAACTTTGAAGCCACAATTCCCTTCATTTACTGATTTTTGCAGACTTAAAAAAACAGATTTTGACTTTTTTTAAAGAAAGAAATCAGTGTGCTTTTATCAGAGTATTTTTTTAATGTGTGAAGAGAAAATAACACCATTATCCAACAGACAAAAATGTTTTCTCTGTAATTCCAAGGTAAAAAGCCTTAATCTTTAGGGTGGATTATTTTAATGGCAACCCAACATCCCTCCCTGTGGCCATTCCTGTTGCCATGTGGGTTAGAGCCATTTATAATTAAAATAATAAATGATTGTTATTTTAAGCCAACAAGTTTGGGGATAGTTCGTTACATAACCATAGCTAAGTGATACAGAAATTGGAATGTAGAAGTGGGTCCTGCTGCAACAAAAAACCTAAATTATGAGGCATTAACTTTGGGACTAGATGATGTGTGCAGGCTCAGAAAATGGCAAAGAAAGTGTTAAGGAAAGCTAGAGACATGGTTAGAAAACATATGAGGCTAGGAAAACATGAGCTTCATTGTGGAGACATGAAACATTTGGTTAAACTCTCGCCTATGTCACTTGGAAGATAGAAAATATATCTAATAAGCTTTTGGACTTGTCAGAGGCAATCTCTTACTCTGATGGGTGCGGCCATGTGCAGTAAATATTTAATCCAATTTTCTGTTGATGGGTGGATCTGTGTTCCCTGCCTTAGTTTGGCCTGAGGACAAACTATGGTAGGGGTAATGGCAGTAATGGTGAACTCATTCAAAAGAACTTATGCCAGCACACCAAGACTCCCAGGTCTGTTGTATTCAGTGTCCCTGACACCACGGCAGGCCACTGTCAACCCACGCCTCTGCTGGAGATTCCTGAACACTCACAGGCAAGTCGGGCTCGGTCTCTTTTGGGGTCACTGCTCTTTTATCCTGAGTCCTGCTGCACACAGGGTTTTGTTTGTGCCCTCTCAGAGTCTGTTTCCCCAGTCCTGTGGAAATTCTACAATCAAATACCACCAGCCTTCAAAGTCAAATTCACTGGGGGGTTCTCAGTCCCCTTACTGGAAACCCAGGTTGGGAAATCTGTTGTGGGCCCTAGAACTTTTGCAACAGTGTGAGAACTTCTTTGGTGTAATTGTTCTCCAGTTTGTGGGTCATCTGCTTGGTGGCTCTATGGTGGGGTTAATGGCAACCTCCTCCAAGGGGATTGATGCCACACATTTATGCACCTCCCCCCACAGTTAGTCCCTCCTGTCAGGAAGCTTCCACAAGCCTCTTATCCTTATCCATCAGAGGCAGACAGAATGAAAACAACAATTACAGAAAACTAACCAAACTGATCACATGGATCACAGTCTAGTCTAACTAAATGAAACTATGAGTCATGCCATGCAGGGCCACCCAAGACAGATGGGTTATGGTGGAAAGTTTTGACAAAATGTGGTCCACTGGAGAAGAGAATGGAAAACCACTTCAGTATTCTTGCCTTGAGAACCCCATGAACAGTAAGAAAAGGAAAAAAGATATGACACAAAGATGAACTCCCAGATTGGTAGATGCCCAATATGCTACTGAAGATCAGTGGAGAAATAACACAAGAAAGAGTGAAGAGATGGAACCAAAGCAAAAACAACACCCAGCCTTGGAGGTGACTAGTGATGGAAGTAAGGTCTGATGCTATAAAGAACAATATTGCATAGGAACCTGGAATGTTAGGTCCATGAATCAAGGTAAATTGGAAAAAGCCAAACAAGAGATGGCAAGAGTGAACACTGACGTTTTAGGAATCAGTGAACTAAAATGGACTGGTATGGGGTGAACTTAACTCAGATGACCATTATATCAACTATTGTGAGCAAGAATCCCTTAGAAGAAATGGAGTAGCCCTCATAGTCTACAAAAGAGTCTGAAATGCAGTACTTGGGTGTAATCTCAAAAATGACAGAATGATCTGTTTGTTTCCAAGGCAAATCATTCAATAGCATAGTAACCCAAATCTATGCCCCAACCAATAATGCCAAAGAAGCTGAAATTGAATGATTCTATGAAGACCTACAAGACCTTATAGAACTAACACCAAAAAAAAAGATGTCCTTTTCATCACAGGGGACTCGAATGCAAAAGTAGGAAGTTAAGAGATACCTGCAGTAAGAGGCAAGTTTGCCTTGGAGTACAAAATGAGCAGGGCAAAGGCTAACAAAGTTTTGCCAAAAGAACTCACTGGTCATAGCAAACACCCTTTTCCAACAACACAAGAGACAGCTTTACACATGGACATCACCAGCTGGTCAATACTAAAATCTGATTGACAATATTCTTTGCAGCCAAAGATGGAGAAGCTCTATACAGTCAGAAAAGCAAGACCAGGAGCTAACTGTGGCTCAGACCATGAGCCCCTTACTGCAAAATTTACAGTTACATTGAAGAAAGTAGGGAAAACCACTTGACCATTCAGGTATGATCTAAATCAAACCACTTACGATTACACAGTGGAAGTGACAAATAGATTCAAGGGATTAGATCTGATAGACAGAGTGCCTGAAGAACTATGGATGGAGATTCATAACACTGTACAGGAGGCGGTGATCAAAACCATCTCCAAGAAAAAGAAATGCAAAAACCAAAATGGTTGTCTGAGGAGGCCTTACAAATAGTTCTGAAAAGAAAAGTAGTGAAAGGCAAAGGAGAAAAGGAAAGATATATCCATCTGAATGTAGAGTTTCAAATAATAGCAAAGAGAGATAAGAAAGCCTTCCTAAGTAATCAATACAAAGAGAGGAAAACAATAGAATGGAAAAGACTAGAGATCTCTTCAAGAAAATTAGACATATGAAGGGAATATTTCACGCAAAGATAGGCACAATTAAGGACAGAAATGGTATGGACCTAACAAAAGCAGAAGGTATTAAGAAGAGGTGGTAAGAATACACAGAACTATACAAAAAAAAAGATCTTAATGACCCAGATAACCACAATGGTGCGATCACTCAACAAGAGCCAGACATCCTGGAATGCAAAGTCAAGTGGGCCTTAGGAAGCATCACTATGAACAAAGCTAGTGGAGGTGATGGAATTCCAGTTGAGCTATTTCAAATCCTAAAAGATAATGCTGTGAAAGTGCTGCACTCAATATGCCAGCAAATTTGGAAAACTGAGCAGTGGCCACAGGACTGGAAAAGGTCATTTTTCGTTTCAATCCTAAAGAAAGGCGATGCCAAAGAATGTTCAAACTACCACACAATTGCACTCATCTCACATGCTAGCAAAGTAATGTTTAAAATTCTCCAAGTGAGGCTTCAACAGTACATGAACCAAGAACCAGATGTTCAAGCTGGATTTTAAAAAGGCAGAGGAATCAGAGATCAAATTGCCAATATCTGTTGGATCATCAAAAAAGCAAGAAAATTCCAGAAAAATATTTACTTCTGCTTCATTGACTATGCTAAAGCCTTTGACTGTGTAGATCACAACAAACTGTGGAAAATTCTTAAAGAGATGAGAATACCAGACCACCTGACATGCCTCCTGAGAAACCTGTATGCAGGTCAGGAAGCAACAGTTAGAACTGGACATGGAACAGCAGACTGGTTCCAAATAGGAAAAGGAGTACGTCAAGGCTGTATATTGTCACCCTGCTTACTTAACTTACATGCAGAGTACATCATAAGAAATGCTAGACTGGAAGAAGCACAAACTGGAATCAAGATAGCCGGGAGAAATGTCAATAACTTCAGATATACAGATGACACCACCCTTATGGCAGAAAGTGAAGAGGAACTAAACAGCCTATGAAAGTGAAAGAGAGTGAAAAAGCTGGCTTAAAAACTCAACATTCAGAAAACTAAGATCATGGCATCTGGTCCCATCACTTCATGGCAAATAGATGGGGAAACAATGGAAACAGTGACAGACTTTATTTTTTTGGGCTCCAAAATCACTGAAGATGATGACTACAGCCATGAAATTCAAAGATGTTTGCTCCTTGGAAGAAAAGCTACAACCAACCTAGACAGCATATTAAAATGCAGAAACATTACTTTGCTGACAGAGGTCCATATAGTCAGCGCTATGGTTTTTTCAGTAGTCATGTATGGATGTGAGAATTGGACCGTATAGAAAGCTGAGCACTGAAGAATTGATGTTTTTGAAATGTGGTGTTGGAGAAGACTCATGAGAGTCCCTTGGACTGCAAGGAGATCAAACCAGTCAATCCTAAAGGAAATCAGTACTGAAAATTCACTGGAAGGACTGATGCTGAAGATCCAATACTTGGCCACCTGATGTGAAGAACTGACTCATTGGAAAAGACCCTGATGCTGGGAAAGATTGAAGGTGGGACGAGAAGGGAATGACAGAGGATGAGATGGTTGGATGGCATCACTCAATGGACATGAGTTTTGGTGAGCTCCAGGAGTTGATGATGGACAGAGAGGCCTGGCGTGCTGAAGTCCATAGGGTTGCAAAGAGTCGGACATGACTGAGTGACTGAACTGAACTGAACCGAAGGCAGTCTCTAGACACAATGCTGAAAGCATCAGCTGGTTGCCTTTAATGTTTATGATTAGGTAGCTACAAGAGGGAGATGATCAGTGCAAGCAAGAACTAGCAAACTTGCAAACAAACTGAGAGGGAGCATAGCCCAGAAATGCAGGGCCTGACTCATCTGAAAAATTAATTGGTTTCTCGTATCCAACCTCTTCAACCAGTAAAACATTCTCAAACTAAGATAAATCCTGGGGGCAAAGATCTAGGGCACTGCAGTTAGACACACCCTCAGGGTAAAGATCAAATCAATAATTTGGTTGCACAGCCCTTCTTAAAACTTCTGAAAGAAATAAAGTATCTTCTCAGCTGCATACACACAAAAATGCTTCATAAAGTTTAGGTAGGGGATGGTTCCATAGCAACCAGCTATGACCAAGATTGTTGTTGTTGTTCAGTCATTCAGTCATGTCTGACTCTTTGCAATCCCATGGGCTGAAGCACGGCAGGCTTCCCTGTCCTTCACTATCTCCCGGAGCTTGCTCGAACTCATGTCCATTGAGTCAAAGATGACCAAGATAGGAGTAATTAAGTCTAGAGAGAAAACCTACCTGAAAAAGGAGTGCTGGTGTGACCTTTGGCCTGTTGAGACCTTTCAAATCATATATCTAGAAAACATGCAAATATACAAAGAGGTGTGTTGATAGAGACACTGCCAGCCTAAGCTCAAGGAGACTGACATTGCTCAATTGAGAAAGAGTGAGGATCCCTAAATTTCTCTGGGCAGGAAGAATGCTAAAGATGTACTCAAAGAATATATTCCAATTCCATCTTCAGAAGTGGCCAATAGGTTTATGGAGAAAGAAAGACGTCTCTGGGGGAGAAGCCAAGACCTATGACAATAATGAACTGGGAGCCACACCAAGAGAGCAGGTGAAGTTGAAAGTGAGAGTCACTCAGTCGTGTCTGACTCTTTGCAACCCTTTGGATTGTAGCCCCCTAGTCTCCTTGGTCCATGGGATTTTTCAGGTACAGAATCCTGGAGTGGGTTGCTTTTTCCTCCTCCAGGGGATCTTCCTGATCCAAGAATTGAACCCACGTCTCCTGTATCTCCTGCATTGCAATACTCACTGAGACATTGCCCAAGCCTAATCTAGGACTCCTCCCTGCCCTGAAAATGGGAGGACCTGGCAGGATTTGCCCAGTAAAATTTCAAAACTGCAGTAAACCAGTGATTACTGTGTACCTACTAGTCTTCCCCTTTTCTAATGGCTGGATTTCTTCCACACTAACAGTATGTGTTATTGTTATTTTACTATTGTATACTATGTGTTAGTATACAATACATTTGTCTTCTTAGTTCATAGATCTCTGAATCAAGAGGCACTCCATTGAGACCCAAGACCATTCATCTATTCATTATTTCATTCAGTATATATTTATTGAGTGCCTACCATTTACCAGGTCCGCTCCTGAGAGCTGGAAATAAAGTCATAGAGAAAAGGGGTACCATCTCTGCCCTCACAGAGCAGTGTAGGAGATAACTTAGAAGTCATGCTGGCACTTCAGTTGCAATACTGGGGGTGGGCAGAGTGCCTAGGAGCACTACCCCTCAGAGAAGACTTCTTGGAGGACAAAAACCTGAGACAAAAAATAGACAAAAAGTTGATGACAGCAAGAAGGCTGGGGAGAGTGTGGTGGGTAGAATGTGATCACGAAGATAACGAGAGGAAACTAAAGCAAGAAAGCTTCATAACAACCCAAAACTGTATCTCTAGGAGAATTGGCACCTCCTAGAGCAGAAGCAGTGGAGAAGGCAATGGCACCCCACTCCAGTACTCTTGCCTGGAAAATCCCATGGACGGAGGAGCCTGGTAGGCTGCAGTCCATGGGGTCGCTAAGGTTCGGACACGACTGAGCGACTTCACTTTGACTTTTCGCTTTCATGCATTGGAGAAGAAAACGGCAACTCACTCCAGTGTTCTTGCCTGGAGAATCCCAGGGACGGGGGAGCATGGTGGGCTGCCGTCTATGGGGTCGCCCAGAGTTAGACACGACTAAAGCGACTTAGCAGCAGCAGCAGCAGAGGAGAAGCAGTGATTTATGCTTTGTAGGACAAGACTAGTACTAGAAAGCTCTTGTCTCTTGGTCTGCTGTGAGAAGCATTCAGACCTCAATAATGGCTTCTTGGAATGACAGAGATATGGTTCTCATAAACCTGACATGTTCCCCTAGTGGCAGTCCCTCCAGTGGAGAACACGAAGGCCATGACATTTACCCTCTTTCTGCTTCTACTGATTCATTCAAAGATGGATAATTCTGCCGTAAGAGACTTAGAAGACATCTCTCAGGGCAATCAAGTCCATGGAGGGAAGCTGAAGGACTTGTATATCTAAGTGGAATTTATATATCCCAACTTAGAGTTGAGAGCTGGGAATTTTTATGAGACAGGAAAAAAAATGGGAAATGAACAATTAGCTACATGGAGGTGGGGGATGCAAAGTTAATTTCCATCTTCTGGACCTGGTAATAGAACAATGGGCTAAGGTCATCACACAGGTCACAAAGAGAGAGATAAGATAGGTTTTCTCAGAGAGTTGTCAATATGACTACCAGTAACTGACATAGCAGGTGAGGTAGGGGAGAGGAAATGCCCAGATCTTTGAAAAACCAGATGTAACAGGAAGTTCTGTGTATTATATAGGAAAAGTAATAATTGTGCAACAACTCAGTGACCAACAGAAAAAATTAAGCTAGACTACAGTTAGAAATAAATTTAGGTCATAATATGTTGGAAAATGTTTAACAACAGCTCTTTGAGGAAAAAAATGTATATATAATTTGTTGTTGTTTAGTTGCTAAGCCTTGTCTGACTCTTTTGTGACCACGTGGACTGTAGCCTGCCAAGTTCCTCTATCCATGGGATTTTCCAGGCAAGAATACTGGGATGGGTTGCCATTTCCTTCTCCATGGGATCTTCCTAACCCAAGGATCAAACCTGTGTCCCCTGCATTGCAGGCAGATTCTTTACCATTAAATCACCAGGGAAGACCCTGGTGTGTGTGTGTATATATATATATATATGTATGCATTATATAATACATAGTCTAAAAGTTCTTCATAAATTTTATGCATATAAAAGATGTATAGCTCACCACTTACAAATAATGATAAAATATATGATCCCCTGTATTATAAATTTATATAGCCAACTGATCCTGACAAAATGCAGCTGTTGATTTTTGCAGAACTTTTGTATCTATGTCCAACTTATGGTTGCAAATGACAGATGAGCATCATTCTGAAATGAACTTTGGTAGATGTTTTTATTTACCTTAACAGAAAGGACACAAGCAAAGCAACAAAGACATATGTTGGAAGTTTACTCATTTGTCAATGATGTGAATGCTTTCCTTGCTGAATTGGAAATGAGTTTTCAGATACTGGAAGAATATTTTCCTATTTTTTTTTTTCACCATTACTCCAAATGTAATGGCTACAGACATAAACATGCTTTTATGTTAATCTGCATTATTTACATTTTCTCCCTCATTTTCTTAAGTCTAGACAGTCAATAAAACAATAAATCAATCCCTGACTCATAGCGTTTGCTGATTTTCATGGTGTAAATATTCCCACCATGACCAATTTCAAGCTACCAAGTTGATGCAACAAACAGAGTTGGGAAGAGCTGTGCAGAGCAGCACACCATTATACCGTATTTCTACCACACAAGAGCAACAGACATAATCTTAAAGTGCAGATACCATACAGTGCAATGAAATATAAAACAATTGAAAAGTGGTGAGTATTTATTATTGGTGTATTTAGTTATCAGGTTGGCCACAAACTTCATTCGGGTTTTTCTGCATGATATCATAGAGAAACCCAAATGAACTTTTTGGCCAATCCAATAACTACATGTAATTTTTAATAATGGCTATGTTCAACTATCAACCTGCAAAATTTCTAAAAAATTCAAGTCAGTATGAATCAGCTCCAGCTTTATGTATCCGTGGAAAAGAGACAAAAACAAACAAGTTTTTAACCCAAAGAAGGAAATATAAAGATAGAGTTATTAGTGAGAATTGCTGGGGTGGAACTCAGGACAAGAATGCTGCCAAATTCTCTGTTTGGATTTTACAGATTTTACAAGATCTGACCGGAGACTGACACTCTAGCCTCAACTCTTGACACTCCCTGTCTTGAATTCCATGTTTCAACAACACCAAATGGTTTATATTTCCTAGTTTACAATATGATGTTTCTACCACCTCGCCTTTGCTCGTGCCTTGCCATGTGCCCAGAATAATTCTTCCCCAACCCCACGCCTCACCCCCAACTTTTCCATAGCTAATTCCTATTGAAGGTTAATGTCTACTCATGTCTATAGGCTGAACTTGAATATTACAATGCCTGGGAACCTTGTCTTATCCTATCTCACTGCACCAGAAGGATCAGAACTGTCCTCAAGGGTTCATATGAGACCAGTGCTTCTCTTTGGCACTGTCTCAGAACACCGAATTGAGATGCTCCTTTTGAGCATCTATCTTGCTAAGAAATCAGACTGCTTCGGAGAAACAGAAAAGACAATCATTTATTCTCGTATCTGTGTGCCTAGCACATACTAGGACTCAATGAATGTTCATTGAATGCATAAGTGAATGGATGGTATTCTCAATTTGGATCGAGAGGAACAGGCTCTTTCAAGAAGGAGTGAAGAACAGCCTGAATGTAAAGAAGGCATATCTAAACCATGGGATGTACCATGGTTAGATAACATCAACACAAAGTAACTGCAGAATACAGCATACTGCAGGCTTCCCAGCCATATAGAGAAAATGGGACACATGAGCTCTTGGTGCAGATCTGGAACAGATTATGGGCCAGAGACAAGATATAAAGAGATGGAAGTTATATTACGCTAAAGATAGAGATTCTGACCAATGTTGGGCCTGCTTATTGTCATGGTACCATCCCTTTGAAGATAAGAGAATGAAATAACAAGAGTAAACAAGAGCTAACTTAATCCAATTAGGAGAAGCTAAAAGAAAATGAAGATATGATAGAACTCTAGGAGAAAGCAACCACAATGTGAGTTCACAATTGTGCGAGTGGAGAGTCATGGGTTGAGTTGAGCAGGTTTTTTCTTCAATAAATAGAGAAAGAATAGATTTGTAAACACTAATATGTAACAAAATTAAAGAAGGGAAAAGAGATACACGTGTCTATTCTATGAGAAGTCAGTGAAAGTGTTAGTCGCTCAGTTGTATCCTACTCTTTGAAGCCCCATGGACTGTAGCCCACCAGGCTCCTCTGTCCATGGAATTCTCCAGCAAGAATACTGGAGTGAGTAGTCATTTACTTCTCTAAGGGATCTTCACGACCCAGGGATCAAACCCGGGTCTCCTGCATTGCCAGGCAGATTCTTTACTATCTGAGCCACCAGGAAAGCCCATTCTGAGAAGCTGAACTTAACCCTGATTGGGGGACTTGAGAAAGTTCCACTAAAGCATTGAGTTGTACCTTGATAAATGAATAAACTTTAAAGAGACAAGAGTTTATAAAAAGGGTATTCCAAGCTCCAAAAATGGAAGAAAAGGTAGAGTAGGATATTAATTGTTCAGTAAACAAAGTCTGATGAGGAAGCATGTTCAATAAAGCAGTTAGAAAAGAATGTTTGTTTTAAAATGTACTGTTCATGAACCCTTGAGATATGAATGATTACTGTTTCCTGTTCTAAATGTTCAGTAACTATTTTTCAATCATTTATTCTAGAGTCCCTCCAAATATTGGTCTCAAGGGCATTAGTCTTTCATTTACAGAGTCCATTCTCTTCTCTTTTTTTGTGAAAGAAACAAATTCACCCAGAAAATTGTTCCAGTATTTTGGCATCATTTCCATTTTCTATAATCCCTCAAAGATTAGACACAGTGAGTAGAGTTTTAGCAAAACCCTAGACTGGTTCCAAATAGGAAAAGGAGTACGTCAGGGCTGTATATTGTCACCCTGCTTATTTAACTTATATGCAGAGTACATCATGAGAAATGCTGGGCTGGAAGAAACACAAGCTGGAATCAAGATTGCCAGGAGAAATATCAATAACCTCAGATATGCAGATGACACCACCATTATGGCAGAAAGTGAAGAAGAACTAAAAAGCCACTTGATGAAAGTGAAAAAGGAGAGTGAAAAAGTTGGCTTAAAGCTCAGCATTCAGAAAACTAAGATCATGGCATCTGGTCCCATCACTTCATGGGAAACAGATGGGGAAACAGTGGAAACAGTGTCAGACTTTACTTTGGGGGGCTCCAAAATCACTGCTGATGGTGATTGCAGCCATGAAATTAAAAGACGCTTACTCCTTGGAAGGAAAGTTTTGACCAACGTAAACAGCATAATAAAAAGCAGAGACATTACTTTGCCAACAAAGGTCCATCTAGTCAAGGCTATGGTTTTTCCAGTAGTCATGTATGGATGTGAGAGCTGGATGGTGAAGAAAGCTGAGTGCCGAAGAATTGATGCTTTTGAACTGTGGTGTTGGAGAAGACTCTTGACAGTCCCTTGGACTGCAAGGAGATCCAACCAGTCCATCCTAAAGGAGATCAGCCCTGGGTGTTCTTTGGAAGGACTGATGTTGAAGCTGAAACTCCAATACTTTTGCCACCTCATGCGAAGAGTTGACTCACTGGAAAAGACCTTGATGCTGGGAAGGATTGGGGGAAGGAGGAGAAGGGGACGACAGAGGATGAGATGGTTGGATGGCATCACCGACTCGATGGACATGAGTTTGGGTAAACCCCAGGAGTTGGTGATGGACAGGGAGGCCTGGCGTGCTGAGATTCATGGAGTTGCAAAGAGTTGGAGATGACTGAGCGACTGAACTGAAACTATAAAACCAAAATTAAAAGGTAAACAATCCAAGTACACACTGTAGCCAAAAATTTACGTAAAACACATCCTACCGCATCTCATTCTATAGAGAACTTGGATGGACGAATGAATGGATGGACAGACAGACATACGTACAGGCAGGAGCTAAATAGAGAGGGTATGTAGCTGATATTTTGATGGTATAGCTATATAGAAAAAGATATACAGAGATGACTTAAGTTTTAAGCTCCATACCCAAAACTCAAAAAATATACAAGAAGGTCCCATGTAATTCACACTTGAATTAATAAATGAAAATAAACATGCAACTCTCAGCTTTTAAGGAAAAATCCTACAGAAGGGCATATCCTTTTTTAGGTCAAGAATGAAACAGAAATAAATACCTCATCTTTTCAAATGATAGAATCCATGGTAATTAGTATTAATATATTTTGCTAGCACTACAATCAAAAAGCAATTAGGTCCAGTCAACAGTTTTTGAAATGAAAAGGAAGTTTTACATAAATAACTAGGTCATTTGAACAGCCACATGAGCAATACATTTTAGTGATTATCCTCCACACAATATTCACTTTATTCTCTTGGAAGAAAATCCTTTTCATTCTCCTCAAAGCAGATGCTGAAAGCTTAAAATAAACTAGTGCATGGAAATGGAAATAACCAAGATTCTTTATCAGAACAAGTAAATACAATATTAACAGACATTCACAAATGAACATACTCAAAAATCAAGTGTACATTAACCCCATGTTTCTCAGTGAACGAGTCACTGAACATGGAGAAAATTCCCACACCTTGACTTCCGCTCAAGCTATGCTGAGTTTCACATCATGGGCAATGCATGTTTTCTTGGATATGAAGGTTACATTCATTAGTCACTATAAATGAGAAACAAAATGTGGAGGAAATCAGGAGGCTAGCTGCAGGACCAGGAGGCCAAAGCCAATATCATTGCCTGCATCAGTCTAACGCACCTCTATTCATCCCTACACAGCTGCCAGGCAGCAAAGATTAAAAAATGAATGAGATACTATCCCTGTTCATGAGTACTTTGAATAATTTGAGTTGTAAAACCTGGCTAGAATACAGGATTGGAAAGGGTAAGTACCATAGAAACACATGGGAACAAGGAAATGAAGGACATTTCAGAGGAAAGAACCTAGAGGGTCCTTTGTGATGAGAGGATGGGGGGGTGGGGTTTACTGTAGTCAGGGAACAGGGAGACCAGACATACAAGGTTGAGGAAACCCAGTGAACATCTGGAGAAGAGAATGCTGACAGTGGGCACGATAAGGAGAACTGACCTCACTCTCTCCCTGGTGCCCAACACAGCACTGGTCCATGGTGGGGCCAACACACAGTTGTTAAATGAATGGGTCCAAGTTGACTGAAGCCTAAGAGCTATAAGAGAATAAGAACTCACTACTAGGTGATGATAGAGGGGCTTTCTTTGCATATTGAGCCAAGGAGTTTTACCATCATTTTGTGAGCAGTGGGAAGCCACCAGAGTTTTTCAAACAGGAGTCTGTCTTTATCTATAAAACATGAAGGATGCTGTTGGTGATTATTCACTTCAAGATCACTGTTAATCATATATACACTACTACATACAAAATAGATAACCAACAAGGACCTACTGTATAGCACAGGGAACTCTACTCAATATTCTATAATTACCTGTATGGAAAAAAAAATATGAAAAAGAAGGGACATACATATAACTGAATCATTTTGCTGTACACCTGAAACTAATACAAAATTATAAATCAACTATACTCTAATATAAAATAAAAAATAAATTAAAAGAAATGACATCGAAACATATCTACAATATGAGCAGCCACTCAAGATCAGTCATGATCTTCTAGTATTTCACTCTTTGGCTGCAAAGACCCAGCACTAGAGATGAGGAAATAAAACTATGTCTCTCAAAGGACATTAATCAAACTTGTGCTCTTTGAGACTAAAGCACTGAAAACATGAGGACTTTTTAACTGGTTGCCTTAACATGAAATACAAGGTACAGGAGGAAACAGATAGAATGAAGGAAGAAAGGAAAGCCACTGAAAAAAATCACTGCTAACAACTTGACAATGAGAAGTTGTATGTGGACACATGGTCAAGGCCACTGAAAAGAATTAGAGGAAGGCTGGTCCCAAACTGTTGTGTGACTTGTGGAGAGGTAATTGCAATCACATTTCTGACTTGGGTTCTCTATTCTTCCAAAATCACTAAGTTGTCCTGAGGTACTGAACTGGGCTAACTGTCAACAGAATCTGGGCAGATTTTGTGCAAATGTGTTTTCATTCCTGTCTTGCTCACAGAGGTACCATGTGACTCCCCTTTGAGGGGAGATGCCCTTCTGATAACCTTTTCTTTCAGGGACTCTCCAAGCAGCCCACTTTGCTCAGGGGGATTTGCTCAGTCCTGACTGACTCTTTGTGACCCCTCCTTGGCATTCTCCAGGTTAGAATACTGGAGTGGGTAGCCTATTCCTTCTCCAGAAGATCTTCCCAACCCAGGAAGTGAACCAGGGTCTCCTGCATTGCAAGTGGATTCTTTACCATCTGAACTACCAGGGAGGCCCCAAGGGGATGATGTGATGATTAAATAAAGTAGCATCCACACTAAATAGACAATCTGTGAGCAGTCATTGAAAATTTTCCCCCAAAATTTCCTTAATAAATAAAATTGCCATCATGCTAAGTCAGGTTTGTTCACCCAGCTACACACACTGGGCCAAATATGATTTCTTTGAGCAGAAAACACACACATGAGTAATCTGCACATACTTGCTGTGTGATTCAAGTTCAGGCCATTTTCACTGCCTTCACTGAGAAACTGGGCAGAGAAAGGCCCCACTCACAACTTTTAATAAATAAAGATCAACATTAACAACTTTCATATTTGCAAATTCCAGAAATGTGTTGAGTTTGATTTTTATGTGTATGCTGTAAAACGGCACAACTGGTTTACAGGAGCTTTCAGCCACTAGCAAAGGAATAAGAGATCTGGATCCCAGTTCTGACTTTGTCACCAAACTAGCTGCATGACTTTTGCAAGTCTCTTCATTTCTCTGAGCCTGTTTCCAAAGAGGGAAAAGGATTAAGCTCCTTTGGGGGCTCACAGTCTATGGTTTGCTGCTTCTGCACTTTGAACAAATTTGGGTGAAGAAGAAAAATTATGTGATCCCTTCTTATAACCTCAAAGCTAATCATTTTCAATTCTGTGTTGAAACATCAAAGATCTTCCATAAGGAGATGGTCTAAGAAGGATCATTAGGCTAAATGTTCTTGTGCTTCATCAGAGAAGGCAATGGCAACCCACTCCAGTCCTCTTGCCTGGAAAATCCCATGGACAGAGGAGCCTGGTAGGCTGCAGTCCATGGGGTCGCTAGGAGTCGGACACAACTGAGTGACTTCACTTTCACTTTTATGCACTGGAGAAGGAAATGGCAACACACTCCAGTATTCTTGCCTGGAGAATCCCAGGGACGGCGGGGCCTGATGGGCTGCCGTCTATGGGGTCACACAGAATCGGACACCACTGAAGTGACTTAGCAGCAGCAGCAGCTTGTGCTTCATACTGAGAGGGACTAGGGAAAATTGCCAATCAAGACTAGAGCACAGCTTACCTCTGTGAAGCTGGGAGAAGTGATTGAAGAAGCCAGGTGTAGCCAGGGACCAGTTGTTGGCCCTGCCCACTGGCTGGGGTAAGTACTGGCTGTCCCTAGTTTCTTTTTCTGCTGAGCAAGAAGTGTTGGCACCATTGCTAGGTAGCTTTGCAAAGATGGAGAACTGGCAGTTCTCCCAATCTTCCTGGAAAGGTGACACCTTCCTGCAACCCAGGAAAGCCTCCCTGGGGAAGTTTCCATTTGGGTCATTGTAAAATAGTTTTTGTATGTGTTGTCTTGAGCCACTTTGGAGGTCCTGGCTAGAGGCTGCTCAATTCCCCTTCCTGAGCAGCAGATGAAGTCAAGCACCTTCCATATAGGGTTCTTATATTCCAGGCCACTATATAACTACCCTTATCACCCCAGGACCAAGGACTAGACAACCAAGGCCAGCCCCCATTCTCCCAGAGCCCTCTGAAAGTATGCAAATTAGCCAGTCCTAAGCCTGCTCACCCTACTTTGCCCACTCCTTCCCACAGAAGCCATAGAAGGTGCTTACCCACAGCCACCTTCTCTCCCTGTATCTTCACCAACCCTAGTGCTTCCCTGTGTGGCCCTAAAGGGTACATTGTGTTTTCCCCCCAAGGAACTGTAACACAGCTGTAAAACTCCCTTCCAATTTCTTCTCACCATCCCTTCATGAGGGAATACAGTTAAAACAACCACATCTGTTTAAACATGGCTGAAACAAGGATGAGTGTTCTGAAACTTGGAGAATTATCCAATTACTAACATATTATGGGTATAATTGGTCAACCCTTGCCTCAAGATGGAACAAATTCTGTGCTGTATTTTGTGTTCCAGAATTTTCCTGAGGTATTGGACTGGAAAAAGTCTCACATCTAGGCTGGAGGGAGAGGAAGAGGCAGAGATAGGGCGAGAGGGTGTGCAAACACAGAACAAGGAGATGACTAGGATCACCCAGTGAAAGCAAGAATTTCCATAGGTGGGCCTGTCTTGCAAAAGCTGAGGTCCTTGCAGAGATATTTCTTCCATAGGAGGCCTTCACTATGCAAGGCAGAGAGGCAGAGGCAGAAATACCGTGGCCTCACCCTTTCTCCCCAACCCCCATCTTCATAGGCTTCAATCGCTGGAGCCAAGCAGAGTCAGCTGATATGCGAACCCTAGCCTGTGGGGGTCAGCACCCCATTTCAGAGCAAAGAAGTGGGGAGTGGAGGAATAAGTCTGAAGGCAAAAAAGACTGACTGCTGGGCAGCCACTCTCAAAGAAATCAGAGTTTGCAGCACTGGTCCTGTATCTGTGGCAGCATCAGTAAACTTGAGTTGAGCAGCAGCTGTGTTCCTTAACCCAAGCACACACCCCTCAGTTTGCCTCCCTCAGCATCTGCCCCCCTCTCCCATCACATTACTCGTCTGAACCACACAGTCATGAATCACAGAGATTGGGCATCACAGGATGCTGGGGCTGGAGAAGACTGCATGGACCAGCTCATCCAACCTTAGCACATTAGAGAGAAGAAAAGTGAAGCCTGAAGAGAGGCGGGCTTACTTAATTTGCTCGGTGGCAGAGTCAAGTTGCCTTTTCAGTTCATTTCCTCTATACACCTCTCTGTGGCAGAAGGGTTTAAAAATTCTCGTGCTAATCAGAGACAGTGCCCTGGGAAATGTTTATATTTTAAAATGCAAAAACAACAGCCTAGACTTTTGAAGAACAAAATGGTTGGTTTAAACTGGGTGTAAAGCCCACTTACAAGATGAATTTCATTTTTTTAAAAAAACCTCCAAACCTAAAGAATATTTGCCTTCCTGTTCTTTTTTTTCCCCCCACATCTGAACAACATGTTCTTTTCCCTCTTAATTGGCTTTAGAATGAGCACCTAATAATGAAGGCTATTTCAATGAAGCTTTTTTATGAACTGAAATAGCTGTTTCATTGTTTGGATGGTGACACTGGTTCTCTTGGTATTCTAGTCTATGAGGGGCTCTGGTTTTTAATTAACACATAAGAGAATGAGTGGAGGGGGTCTTTTCCTATCTTTCACATGTTCTAGAACCCTAATTTGGAAGAGAAGATGATTTGGGGTAGCTCAAGAAATGGCAACCCACTCCAGTATCCTTGTCTGGAAAATGTCATGGACAGAGAAGCCTGGTGCGCTGCAGTCCATGGGGTCGCAATCAGTCGGCCATAACTGAGCCACTAACACACACACACAGACAGTAGGTTGATCTGTTTTTTTTGCCCCCAAGGATTTTAGTTCCGGGCCAGGTATCAAATCTATGCCCTGCAGTGGAAGTGCGAAGTCAACCACTGGACCTGCAAGGAAGTTCCAGTAGGTTGAATTTTACCAGCAAGCATTCTGAAACTTCAGATTTACCAACAAGGTATGAACTGGATTTAATTGAATCTTACTTGCTTAAATTAATAGAAGAGTTAACAGTTATCACAATTCTTCAACATCAGCTCGGTAGGGTAACTAAGCCTCTTTTCTCAGTTGGCTCACTCCTGCCTGGAAGCACAGCAATTTGCCAAGGGAAGTCTCTGGAAATTCAGCTCCAGATGGCAATACTGCTAAGGTCCACCTTTATCAGAACCACTACCTCATAGCATGCTCTTTTCTCATTTTAACTGCAGACTATTTATGTAGGAAAATTTATGCTAGTAAAGATGGTAATCACCACAAGTTTTTATTAGTTTTGATTTGTCCTGCTATTTCAACCATAAAATATTAACAATCATTTGGGTTCATAAGCTGCAGACTTCCAAAGAAGGGTTCTTAGAATTTTAACAACAGATTATGAATATGGGCAACAGAAATATTTCATGGTAGAATAAAAGAAGGAAGAGATACTGTTTGAAGGGAAAACACTAGTTTCCTTGCCTGCCCAATACATCACTTTTTCTTAAGCTGCAAAACCTGTGTCATTTATAGAACTGAGGTTACAAATGAGTGCATTGCTTCTCGTCAGTAGCTTATTAGCTTCAATCTCTTTTATAATCTCACTGATCCTTCTCAGACATGAATAGCAAACTGAAGATCACTTTGAAAGCTAACTAACTTTCACATGGAAACACAGTCATGTTTTGAATCTCTGAAAGAAAACTCCACCAAATAGCCCCAGAGCCCTCTGATCCCGGTGGTCAGATGAGAACTTTTCCCAGCCTATCTTCTCCTCAGTGAGCTTCCTATTCACCTCTCCACACCAAAATTGGAAATCTCAGACCACAGTATGAGACCTTCTTTCTCACTCTTCCCAGTCTCACTGATGTGCTTTCGAATAAGGATAGTATTGTACACTGCTACGATGAATTTCCCCAGTGGCTCATATGGTGAAGAATCTGCCTACAATGCAGGAGACCTGGGTTTGATCCCTGGATCGGAAAGATCCCCTGGAGAAGCAAATGGCAACCCACTCCAATATTCTTGCCTGAGAAATCTCATGGACAGAGGAGCCTGGAGGGCTACAGTTCATAGGGTCGCAAAGAGTCAGACACGACTGAGCGACGAACGCTTTCACTGTACACTACTACACAGAAAACAGATAACCAACAGGATCTACTGTATCGCACAGAGAACTATATTCAATATTTTGGGGTAATCTGTAAGGGAAAAGAATCTGAAAAAGAATATATATATATATATACACACATATATATATATGTATATATAACTGAATCACTGTGCTGTATACCTAAAACTAACACAACATTGTAAATCAACTATACTTCAATAAAAAATAAATTAAAAATAAAGATAAGGTGAAAACACACAAAAAATGGACAGTGTTGTAGAATGTACCGGGATGTGTTTCAAACAGGTATGGGAAAACACGCAGGAAAATGACTGCCATGAAGAAAGAAGTTGATACAGATCCTTAGAAATAGGAGGCATGGTTTGGCGTTGTAGGGGAGCCACACAGAGGAGCACCTGGGTTGTTTAGGAAGCAGAAGGAGGGAGGAGAAAACATGGGGAAGAGACTTGACTGTGGTTTCCACGAAGGAGCGAGTGAGGCAGTGTGAGAAGACGTAGGACTGGCTACTCTAAATACTTTCAGTTGGCTTCAGGGTGTGGGTGCCTCTAGCTGTCTCCTACCTGGCCCTGGTGTGATTCGGGCAGGTGGACAGCGGCCCAGAGTGTACAAGCCCGATAAAGGAGGTAGTGGGAAGGTATGGTCTCTGGACTGGCTGGTGTGCACGTATTCGAAAGGCAAGTCATTTACTATCATTTACTATCTCTAGGAATTGGCTGGCCTGGGAGGGACTGTCTCTTCAGGTCAGCAAGGTGCCAGATGCCAAACCATCAGAACACTATCAGAACAGAAAGGCACCCTCAACAGAGTCTCAATTCTTCTCAGAAGGAAAGTCTCAACTCTCAGTCTCAATTCCCTTCTCTCTCATGAGACAGTGCTTAGCCAACCTCCCCGACTTTACTGACTCCATCCCTCTATTTGGGATGCTGTTTCTTTTCCCTATCACTTATCTGAATCCTCTTCCTCCTGGTACATAGCTGCATGTATGCTCAGTCATGTTTGACACTTTGTGATCACATGGGCTGTAGCCCACTAGGTTCCTTTGTCCATGGGATTCTCCAGGCAAGAATACTGGAGTGGGATGTCATTTCCCACTCCAGAGGATCTTCCTGATGCAAGGATTGAACCCATGTTTCTTGCCTCTCCTGCACTGGCAGGCAGATTCTTTACCACTGTGCCACCTGACCCTTTAATTCCATTCTTTCATGAGATAGTCTGTGAGCATTCCTGTCCTCACTGATCTTTTCCACATCTGAATCCCTACCATCCACACTTAAGCATACACATTCATTGAGAATAGTTATCAGTAAGGTGGCACCTGTGAACAGACTTCTGAGAAAAGTAGAAAGAACAGCTGACCATAACATACAGAAAACTCTGAAATGGAACCAACATCCATATTCTTCTTTTCTTCTAGACACACCCCAATTTTGTTTGGCGGCAGCAATGGCCTAGCCCCTGAGGATTAGTCATGATTGGCCATATCAACAATACCAATCCTGTTCCTCACTTACCCAGCCTCCTTGCAATTAGAAATGGACATAGGATACAATACTGGTCTAGGAGATAAATGTGAAAGTGGACTGATGAAGGATCATCGATATCCTGATTCCTCTCCCTTTTTTTCTGATAGCCGGAACTATTGCAGCCACCTTGCAACCATGAGGCAACAAGCAGGAGAATGAAAGCTAATTTTCTAAGAATAACAACACTGGAAGATAGAAATTCCTTCTATCCTTGATGGCATGGTTCAGGGGCCCCAACCTCTACAATCTAATGCCTGATGATCTAAGGTGGAACTGATATAATAATAAAGTGCACAATAAATGTAATGCACTTAAATCATCCTGAAACCATCCTCCCCCACACCTCTGACTGTGTGGAAAAATTGTCTTCCACAAAACCTGTCCCTGGTGCCAAAAAGGTTGGGGACCCCTGGCATAGTTGATAGGGTGATCTTACACCAGTAGCCACAAACTTCTGGAATGCCAATTATGAAAAAAAGTAAATGCTATTGTTTTAAGCTACTAATGGCATTTCTAACTGCTATAACCACATTTTCTCAGAAAAACACTAGAAACTATTTGTCTGTGAAATTATTCTTCTGTTCACGCGAATGTGGATAAAAGAAAACATCTTGTTGTCTACATTTCTACATCATTAAAACAAAATACATAGGATTGGGATTTTCATCAGTTTGACAAATTTGCTGAAGTGTAATTTACTATTGTGTCAGAAAAATCTTGTAGCTCCATCCAAACTGATTATTTGTAACATAAAGTGTTATTTGGGTAGTGGTGTATTTTATTTTTCAACTCCATTTTGTTTAATAAGTAAGATATCCATTTACAGAACCACTGCTGCTACAAAGTGGTATTAGTATCAAGTATCTAGATCTTTTAATTTATTCACATATAATCCATTGTAGTATGTAACTTGAATGGACTATGTCTCTTTTAATGTCTGAACAGAAAAAACAAAAACAAAAACAAAAAATCAGTAGATCACAGGAACAAATTTATTCTGCCAATCTTAACCTTAAACTCCAGATAAACTCTGTGTCACCCACCTTGAACAAGTGAAGCAAGAATGATTAGAAGTTAAAATCGTTGTACGATATGAAGTAGGTGCTACACGAAGTTAGTGGTTCAAAATATCATGATTCTGACTCCTGAGAGTGTTAAGTTTATAGTATTTGAAGCAAAGTTGAGTCCAGGCTGACTCTCCACCTAACTAGCTATACCATACATTCTGTAATATATAAATTCAATTACCCAAAATAGACTAATGAACCCCAAGAGTATAATAGACACCATTTGATTATTTCACAATAATCATAAACCGTCCCAGGTTTTCATAAAATCTTTAACTGAATCAATCACAAAATTATTGATAAAATTAACTAATCAAGTATCTAGCTTCTTTTCATTTTGATCAGCCACTAGATTGAGATACCTCCCACATAAAATGTCTGCCATGACCTGGTAGGAGCCATAAAGAAAGGCTATGTAATGTGCTGGGCAGGGCACATTATAGAGAGAGATAGACCAAGGTCTATTCCATTCTTGCCCACTATTTACTGTGCATCCTTGGGCAAGTCCCTCGTGGCTCAGCTAGTAAAGAATCCACCTGCAATGCAGGAGACCTGGGTTCGGTCCCTGGGCTGGGAAGATCCCCTGGAGAAGGCAAAGGCTACCCACTCCAGTATTCTAGCCTGGAGAATTCCATGGACTGTATAGGCCATGGGGTCGCAAAGAGTCGGACACAACTGAGCGACTTTCACTTTCACTTTGTTCACTCGGGCAGTTCATTTAACATTACTGAGCAGAGCGATAGGGACTCTGGACTTCAAGATGAAGAAGTTGATCTGGTATATGTGCTCTTCTCAATCCCCATTGGTAAAGGGGTCAAAAGCAGTTTGAATTTTTGTGGGAAGGAAAACACTGTAAACCCACGTCTTGACCCAAAACAACTCACCTCCTGCTCTCTGAGACAATGGAGTCCAAAATGACCTTGGTCATCTTTGTTTTTTACAGAACATCATGCTGGCCAACTCGTTGATAACATCTTGTTAATTGGCCCTGGTGACTGTTATTAATAACTGGTAGTCGAAAGAACTCTAACATTGAGGTCAGAACTGCTGTCAAATTCTCTTCTACTAGAGAAAGAGTTTTGTGACCTTAGGCAATTTTTTTAACCTCATAAATTTTCAACTTTTTTTTAATCTAAAAGGGAGGGAATAGTTCTTAAAGAATTATTAAGAAAATGAAACAACATAAATATATATTAATTAGTTTAATGGCTAGTACAACTAGATACAAAATAACAAATTGAAGAAATGAAAACCATTTATACTGATATTTTTTTAAAAAGCTTTAATGAGCCTTAAATCATCTATTCCAGATGTGTGTGTGGGTTTCCCTTGAAAATTTTTCTGTGTTTTTAATTCATATTTTCCTTGGAGGTTTTACTAAAACCAAAATTTTGTTTAAGAAAAAATCTAAAATTGATAGCAAATGTCGGTCCCCATTGTAAACTTCAGGCATTGTTGAATGTTAATCTCTAATCATTTTTATTTAAGTGGAAACTTCTTTGAAAATCCAGTCAAGTTACAGCCATAGACAACAAACCAATTTTTTAAAATAGCTTTTGAATGTCAAAGCTCAGCCAAGGGCACCGGATACATAAAATTAACAGCCCCTCCTCTGATATATTGAAGCTGAGTAATTTTAAAACCTAAATAATTTCTTCATGTTCGTGCAAAGCTTTCAGAATATCCAAAACATTAATCTTGTGGTTCAAAACTAAACTTTTGCATTCATAAACAAAAGACATTACTCTGTTTTCCAGAACCAATAGTCTAACAGCACACTATTTCTGCAAAGATAGACCTCTAATCACCATTTCAAAGATTAGTGAAAGCAGGAAATTTACTCCCCCAGTCTCAGCCTAGGTGGACAGCAAGGCATGACAAGAAATATAAATAATTTAAATCAAATTAATACATCTATATAAGACCCTACTCTAGGGTTTGGTTAATCATTTTCATTGCCAGAAAAATGGAAAAAGAAAAACAAACTAAAGTCAATATTTTAATGAATTTTTAAATGCTCAAAAGAAACCAACACTAGGATGCTTCTGGGGGCAGGAAATGGTAATATTAAATTCAGATCAATTTTTCACTTGCAACAGCTAAGCAGGTAGAAAAAATATTTCCACTTCAAAAATGACTTCAGGGTATGCAGATATTTGAAAGAAGAACATAATGTTAAAGAAATAATATTCAATATGTTCAAGTGGAACAAAATGACACCATTAATTCTCTTGATTAGAGTGAAAAATACGCCTACAGTTTAGGTATTTTTAAGTTATAATTTGTAGCACATGTATCTAAATATTCAAAAAAAAGTTTTTCATTCCCCAAACCTAAAGACACATTCCCAAAAGTAAGAGTGAGCTTCAAAGTTGTCAAGACCTATAAGAACATTTAGAATGAAAATTCTGATATCTTCCCACTTTAAGGTGATCTGTTCTTCCATCCTAATCACCACTGATAATCACTGATCAAAATCCTGCAAAAGTCTATACGGTATACATTAAAGCATTCTGTAGCAAGAATTAAAGACTTTTTTTTAAATTTTGGAAAATATATCTTTCGACATACAGAGTGCCAGATGGAAAACTTCACAGACTTGGTCCCTCTGGCTAAAAGCCCTAGTTGGTCAAAGTTTTTCTGTTCATTGAACCAGAATCTGCCTAGCTCCATTCTTTTTGTAGTTGTTATTGTTGTTCAGTCACTTAGTCGTGTTCAACTCTGCAACCCCATGAACTGCAGCACGCCAGGCTTCCCTACCCTTCACTATCTCCTGGAATTTGCTCAAATTCATGTCCATTGAGTTGATGATGCAATCCAACCATCTCATCCTCTGTCTTCTTTAGAGTATCCTAGTTTACTCAGCATTCTATAACAGAGCTTCAAATTCTTGAACCTAATAGGATTTTAGTAGAAGAAACGTGGACCCTATAATCAGAGAGCTTGAGACTCACATTCCAATTATTTGCTCTGTGACCTTGGCTATGTGACTTCACACTCAATCACCTAACCTGTAAGATTGGGATGATAAACATTTACTCTGCAAGATTGTGTGGGGGAGGAAAAATAATTCCCTCTACCATTCTGAGTTCTTAGCTGAGACTGCTGTCATAAAAGAGATTAACAAGAGAAAAACAAATGGAAGTTGAGTTTATTAACTTATATACCTCATGGGTACATGGGAGATACCCAGAGGCAAAACTGGTCATTCAAAAAAGTGGTTTAGAGCTCCAACTTCAATACCATCTTCAGCTAAAGACAGAAGAATGGAAAGTGTGGGTGGGAGGGAAGTCAGTTTTAAAGAGATTACCAGGAAATCAAAATAAGAGTAAGGCTCATTATGCAGATTTAAGTCAGTGCCTTCTTTATTGATAGCAGTTTCTAAATATTTAGAGTCATCTTTCTTTTCCTCCACACTTTCTTTCCTGTTACTCTTACAAATGGAAGTTTCCTTTATAAATATAAATGTCCCTTATAAAAAGGTGTCTTCTACTCAGTTTTCAAAGCTTCTCCTGTATCTACTGTTTCTTCGAACAATTGTCTCAAAACAGTTAAGAATTAAAGAAGATAATATCAAGAAAACATGCAGCACAAGTACCTTTGATCATTTTTCATCATTTCCAAATTGCTCATTTCCTTCCCCCATTTGAATGCTCTGATTGGATCATTCTTATGGTATATCTGAGTTATAATAGGAATCACTTGACAAGTTCAACAGGTATACAAAAGAGTGTCTATGACTGATGGAGAGTTTTGGGCCAGGAGCATTTTTATCCCAGACATGGGAGTTGACAAGCTTTTCTGTAAAGCCAGATTAAATATTTCTTATATTGAGGGCAATAGTCCCTGTTGCATGTATATTTGGGGTTTTGGTCTTAGTTTTTAATAACATTATAGTTAAGACAAAATGCACCAGACAACCAAGGTGCTGGCTTTATTCAGGTTATTGGAATAGGGTCAACGTTCATTAACAAGGAACGTCTCAGAGAAAGGGAAGAGGACCTGAGCTATGCAAGGGGAGCCAGCCATGAGTTTTAGGGAAGTCTTAAAGGAGATTGGAGTCAATTTTTATCTTAGAATATGCCAGAGTGAGGTGGTCCTCTACTTAACCTCAGAAAACAAAAGATGAAGAGAAGGTTTAACAGTTGCTTTCTTCCAGGCCCACAGAGCTCAGGTGAAATTCATTCAATAGTGTTACCTTTAAAACTTGAAAACCGTTCTTAGATGTGGATCAGGTAAAAACAGACTGCCAGCTAGGCTTGGCTCTCAGGATATAGTTTGCCATGTTCTGTTTTGGAGGATTGTTTCATTAACAGTAGGCCATCCTAGTGTGTACTCCCCTTTTCCAATCCACCTCATCCAGGCACCAAATACTAGTTACTTTACATGCAGTGGGTTTTTACCATGCCCCATCACCAGGTCAGGGCTTCCCTGGGGGCTCAGATTGTAAAGAATCCACCTGCAGTGCAGGAGACCCAGGTTCAATCCCTGGGTCAGGAAGATCCCCTGGAGAAGGAAATGGAAACCCACTCCAGTACTCTTGCTTGAGAAATCCCATGGACAGAGGAGCCTGATGGGCTGCAGTCCACAGGGTCACACAGACTTGGACACGACTGGGCATTAAGGATGTATCACCAGGCAAAGTGCTTCATGAGCACCATTTTGCTTAATCTTCACAAAATCATCTGAGGTAGGTACAATTGCAATCCATTTTATAATAAAGAAGCCTGCAGTATCAAAAGGTTAAAAAAAATGGACTAGTTGGAAAAAGGCAAGGCCCAGTTCCAACCGGAGAAGGCAATGGCAACCCACTCCAGTGTTCTTGCCTGGAGAATCCCAGGGATGGGGGAGCCTGGTGGGCTGCCATCTACGGGGTCGCACAGAGTAAGACATGACTGAAGCGACTTAGCAGCAGCAGCAGCAGTTCCAACCCAGGTGTGGGGTCTTAACTCCAACATCAGGTCTCTTAACCACTAAGCAGTAGGTACCCTTCTAAGTTCTCATGATTTGATCAGCCAATGCCTCAACTCCCCGACTTTCTTTTGCTGTGTAGACTCAGCTCAAATATGGCTAGGTTTTCGGTTTATATTTTTTTCAATTTAACAGCTGCAAAACCTTAAAATGACTTTAATTTGAAAACATAGTTCTTTATTTCTTTAAACAAGCAAGGATTTGGTACATAACGTATTCACTCAGTTACTAAATTCAGAAAGCAGCATGTGATAAAAGTCGCAAAATGCTCTGTAATTTGTGCCAAAACATCTTGGGTACACAGCTAGATTTAAAAGGTTTCAGATATTTATGAGCATTATTTGTGGAAAAACATTGCCCTTAGCAGGTTATAAAATGTTATTGGTGTTCATGATTCTAATCATATGTTTCTTAGAAGGACTGGATCCATCAGAGCCAAGTTGCTATACTTGGCACAATGCCAAATCAAAACAACTTTGGTTAGGAAAGGAGCTGAATACAATTACTTGTAAGTTTTCTTTTCTTTTTTTTCTGATCTATACCAAGGAAGAGAGCTGCTCTATGAGTCATAGCCAAAATATAGATGTCCAGAGCCACCACTGAGCTAATTGGACATCACCTCTAGAAAGCTTCTATAGAAAATGACAGCCCAAGCCAAGCATGAAAAGAGAACTCTATGCAAGGGTAGTACAGGCAAGAAGGCTCTGGTAAGACCTAAGTTTTGCCAGGTATCTAGAGTGTTAGGTGTTTTACTTAGACTATTTGGTTGCAAGTAGCAGAAACCAACTCAAGCTAGCCAGGAAAAAAAGGAAAAGTGACAATTTCTAAGAGGGATATAAGAGAATCTCATGGAAACCCATAACAGATATGTAGCCGGATCTGAAGAAGAAACTGCAGGGAGAGAAGGGAAGGACATTAGGACTCTCTTTCCACAGACTTGTGGTTACCAAGGGGGAGGGGGTTGAGGGAGGGATGGAGTGGGAGGTTGGACGTAGCAGATGTAAGTTATTATATATAGAATGAATAAACAGCAAGGCCCTACTGTATAGCACAGAGAACTGTTGATATATTCAGTATGCTATGATAAACCATCATGGAAAAGAAGACTAAAAAGAATATATATATATATATATATATATATATATATATATATATATATATATATATAAACAGAATCACTTTACTGTAAGCAGAAATTAACACAACATTGTAATAGTCCATAATAAATAAGACTCTCTTTCCATCTCTCACTTATGCTCCTCTTTACACAGCCTTCTGCTCCTTTTTGTTTTTTCTTTGCTTCCCAATCTCCATGGTAGAAAATAAGTCCACTCTGCAGCTCCCAAGTTTACATGGTAAAGGTCCAGTTACACGAACACTCTCAATTTTAAATTCCAGGAGAAAGGCCCAAATCTTCCTGTTAAATTAATTTTCTACCCTTCATCCAGTTGACCAAGACCAGGAGACCTAGGGTCACACAGGATAAAAACTGCAGCTCAGAAACCAATCTCTACAAATCATAGGACAAAACAGAAGACCAATTCTCATAGAAATAGATGGTTATTTACTTCTGTATCCAGACAAACAATTCCTAAAGTTCTATACACCAGCCATCATAGTTCAGAAACTGCAACATAACCAGGGTCTCAAAATGGTAGCATGACACGGCCAAAATTAGGGTACCATCTGTTATGCACTAAATGTGTGTGTGTCCCCATCACCTCATTCACTGAGTCCTGTCAAGTCCACCTCTAAAGCATTTCTTGAACCCATCAATTCTCTCTGATCCCACTGTTCCTGTCATTATCCAAAGAACTATTTTCTCCCCACCTGGATTTCAAAAGTCCTCTGGCTCTCTCTCCTATCTTTCTCCATCTCGATTCTTGCCCCCTCCAATCCCCTCTCCACTCTGCAGCCAGGAAGATGGTTCTAAAACACAAATCTGATCCCATCACTGCCTTGTTTAAAGTTTTTCAGAGACTCCCCCCACATTGAAATGAGAAACCAAATTCCTTCCTGAGGTTTAAGGAGGCCCTCTGGAACCTGACTGCTGTGATCTCTCCACCATTTACTCTCTGCCTCCGTCTCTTACCCTACAGACACACTGAACGGTTTTCAGATCCTTGAACACACCCTGCTGTCTCCCACCTCCAGGCCTTTGTACACACTGGTCCCTCCACCTTCAACACTTCCTTCTGCTTTCTCCATCTGTGTGTTTTCTGCTTAAACATCTCCTCAGGAAAACCTCCCAAGCTTCCTACACCTGAGTCAGGTGTCCCACCGATGGGCACCCAGGACCCCCCACTTTCCCTAGCATGATATGTAATAGGATTACGGTTTACTCACTCCTTTCCTCCACTGAGCAATAAGCTCCACGAAGGCAGGAAGCCTATCTGTGCTGTTCAGCATTAAATCCAGAGTATCAATTACAAACCGGGCACTGAATAATGATGTATGGCAGAAACAGCCTGAAATCTATGCTTTTCTATTTCATGCAGAAAGAAATCTCTACAGTTTTTTTCCACCCTCCTCCCCCCACCAAAAAAGCTCCCTGTTCTCACTGTCTTCTGGGTATGTGACACACATTCACAGTGGTCATGTGGATCTTGCTCAGCATTAACATCAACCGGGTCAGCTTATGACGACTCCACCACAGTTAGAGGAGAGCCGATGGGAGAAATGTTTATCTACCCTGTGCTCCTGCCCTGAGCCCCATTGACTGTCCCCTCCTCCAGGGCTAGATGTTCTGGGCAGCACCTTAGGTAGCCCTGAATTGCAATCGGTTCTGCTCGTGAAAATACCAAATATCTCTGACTTTGTAAACATCCCCCAGTATCTTTTGAAACTCCTTAATATCTCAGAAATGGATTTAGGGGGGAAATCTGTAAACTCACATAGTGAAGTGAAAGTGAAAATCACTCAGTTGTGTCTGACTCTTTGCGACCCCAAGGACTGCAGCCCGCCAGGCTCATCTGTCCATGGAATCCTCCAGGCAACAATACTGGAGTGGGTAGTCAGCCAGTACCTTCTCCAGGGGATCTTCCTGACCCAGGGATTGAACCTGGTTCTCCCATATACTCACATAGGCTGAGAGCTAAACAACAAAAAAAGATCTCTGATGGCACATCCTTCAGCTCTTAAGATTTTCTAGTTAAGGAAACCAAGACACAAGGAAAAGATGGATCTTACCCCAGGTCACACACCTTCAAAAGAAAGAAACTAGGAGGCCCAAGACCAGAATTCATGAGTTTTTATTCTTTTAACTACAGCAAGACTTCCCCCAAAAGAAAATGTCAACATGGACTTAAGGCCCAAGGCACTCCCTGTACATCCCAGCCTCCCATCCCCACGTGGAACGTTCTCTCTTCTCTGATACAGGACTCAGGTACCTGCTGTCCTCGTACATGAAGAGGCTAGTCTCAGCTTGGCAAGCACGTTAGTTCTTAAAACACTTTGTGATTGACACAAACATTTTTCTGAAAAGTGATACCATTAAGGTACACCCTAGAAAGAAATTTGAGGCTGACTCTGCCAAATTAAGCTTTCTGAACAAATTGACAAGCAGCTTCCGGAAAATCACCAGTTAATCTGATTTTTTTTTCCTACTGAATTTTCAAAGATTGCATGGACTGCCTCTTTCACTGAATTTCTTTTTTTGGTTTTAATATCATATTGATTCACTGTCAATAAAAGTAAAACATTTTATTTCTCAGATTCTCACCTTAAATTGGTTCCTCTTATGCTCCAATGGGTAACATTTCCACTTTCTGAGATTTTTGAGGAATTTAAATGGCTTGTAGCATTTTGATTGGGATTTTAGCTTTCTCGAGAATTGAGGGAGAATTAACTGGATTGACCATTAACAGATTAAGTATTTCTAGAATTTGCCCAAACTTGTACATAGTGCTTGGCATCTAATCTTTATGACCCAAATAACTTAGTTGTGAACATAAAATGTGTAAATACATCTGCCTACATATATATACAACTAATTTTCCCCAGGAATTAAATATGGAATGTGTGTGTGTGTTAGCTGCTCAGTCGTGTCTGACTCTTTGCGACCCCATGGACTGTAGCTCACCAGGCTCCTCTGTCTATGGAATTTTCCAGGCAAGAATACTGGAGGGGGTTGCCATTCCCTTCTCCAGGGGATCTTCCCAATCCAGGGATCAAATCCAGGTCTCCTGCATTGCAGGCAGATTGTTTCCCATCTGAGTCACCTGTAAATATGGCAGTCACCTGTAAATACACTTGTAATTTACAGGCAAAGCCTGTAAATATGGAACACGGATATTTATTTACACACTTAAAGAATATTTTGAATGTATAAATAAAGATGGTCAAATAAACAGATGCAGCAGGAAGGAAACTGAAGAGTGATCACTCCATGTCTCCCTGTGGTGAAGGCTGTGTTGTACATCCGCCCAAGTGGTGACAGGGGATCTTTCAATCAAGACTAAACTATTGGCTCACTGAGCAAGACACCATGCCCAGACACAGCACTCAGAGGGCCAGAATGTGAAAGAAAATAACTTAGATGATGCTTATATTTAGTCTTATCTCAGCTTTTTCCTGGAGGAGGAAATGGCAACCCACTCCAGTAAGCCTGGAAAATCCTATGGACAGAGGAGCCTAGCAGGCTACAGTCCATAAGGTCACAGAGTCAGACACAACTGAGCATGCACGCATGGCAGCTGTCCCCATAAAGAAGGCTGAGCACCAAAGAACTGATTTTTTGAATTGTGACTTTTGAATTGTGGTGCTGGAAAAGACTCTTAGGAGTCCCTTGGACTGCAAGGAGATCAAACCAGTCAATCCTAAAGGAAATCAACCCTGAACATTCATTGGAAGGAATGATGCTGATGTTGAAACTACAATACTTCGACCACCTGATGCAAAGAGCCAACTCATTGGAAAAGACCTGGATGCTGGGAAAGATTGAAGGCAAAAGGAGAAAGGAGCAGCGGAGGATGAGATGGTGGGATGGCATCACCAATTCAATGGACGTGAATTTGAGCAAACTCCAGGAGATAGTGGAGGACAGAGGAGCCTGGCATGCTGCAGTCCATGGGGTCACAAAGAGTCAGACACAACTTAGCAACTAAACAACAGCAGATTTCCCCTCTCCACACTCCCTAGCTCCAGGTACAAAACTATTCCTCTGTTTCAACTTGACCTTAACTAGAAATAATAATAGCTAACATCTATCACTGTCTGTCAGGCACTGCTCTGTGTTCCTGACATATGCTTGTGCATTCCATCTTAATGGCAACTACTAGGTAGTGGCATCATCTCATGTCCTGGATAAACAAACAGAGAAACAGAAAGGCTAAATAATTAGCGCAAAGAATTTGGACCCAAGTCATCTTCCTAGAGTCCCATGTCTCTACCTCAGCATTTCTCAGAAACTAGTGCACGAAGATGATTTCTCTGGTTAATACCTAGTTTAAGGTGTCCTCCCTAGAGTAGGAGATGGGAACCCACTCCAGTATTCTTGTCTGGAGAATCCCACGGACAGAGGAGCCTGGTGGGCTACAGTCCATGGGGTCACAAAGAGTCGAACACAACTGAGGTGACTTAGCACACATGATGTCTGACTCACCCCTGGTTGTCCAAAACGCTATTTCCTTTCTAAAGAAGTACTTGGATCCATTCTGTTGGAACATCAGGCATTGTGGAATGATCGAAAAAGTTAATAGTTGGGGAGATCCTGATACTGCCCCTCAGAAAACACCAAAAAGTCTTCTGACTTATACTTTGTTTTCTAGTTTTATTCCGATATAATTGACATACATTACTATAAGTTTAAGGTTTACAGCATAATAAACTAAACTGCATAAACTATCGTGAAATGATTACCATAAAAAGTTTAACTAACATCCATCATCTTGTATAGGTACGATAAAAAGAGAAAGCAAAGAAAGGAACAATTACTTTCCTTGTGATGAGAAGTCTTAGAATCAGTCTCTTAACAGCCTGCATGTCTGTCACACACAATAATGTAAACTACAGTCATCATGTGTGCTACATCCCTAGTACTTACTTTACTTATAACTGGAAGCTTTTTGACCATCTTCCTCCCATTTCCCCTCCTCCCACCCCTGATGACTTGCACTTTTAAGAAGCAAGGAGCTGTAACAAATTTAGCCTCAGATCAGTATGCAAATGGCTCACATAAAAAACAACAAGAAGATGCCAAAGTCTGTTCCTGACTCATTCTGTTCTCTCTTGAGAGATGAGTGGTTGGCTCCAAACACTCCAGCATAAACCCAATAATCTCAGCAATTACTGTGCACACATGAGTGGCATGAGTCATCTTGGCTCAGGCAAGATGAAGGGTCTGAGATAACAACCACATTTTTCAGGTGCTTTAAGCTCTTCTAAGCAAGGTTTAGAGGGCTTTTTGTTGGTGGTAGTGACGGTAGTATTTTACCTGCTCTGCGTTTCTTTCCAGATTAGAAGGGTAGGTATTATAAGACCCACCCTAAAGATGAAGAAACTCAGGTCCAACAAAGCCTTACCCCATAGCTTAGGCTCTTCAAATGGCAGAGTCCAACTCAGTAGGAACATCGCTCCCCTGCAACTTGCTTTTCTTCTTGTGAACTGTTAGTTATTCTTCCAAACACAACTCAGATGCCACTGCCTCTGAGAAGACTCCCCAAGGACGAATTAGTTCTTCTCTTTATCAGTGTGTTCCACATCTCTCTGGTCACCATGGAATAGTGGCTCTGGTTGGAGGAAATTCTTTATACACCCAAGGGAGTGACTTAGTATAGCAAACTACAGAATGCAGGCCAAATTTAGCCGACTGTTTTTTGCACAACCCTTGGGCTAAGAATAGTTCTCACACTTTTAAATTAAAGAGCTTGAAAAGGGAAAGACAAAAAGGAGAAAATGGAACAGAGTCTATGTGTGGTCTATAATGGTCTACAAAATGTTCTATCTTGTCCTTTACAGAAAACGTTTGTTGGGGCCAACATGGGTGGCTATATGACATCACTCATCCTGGGGCCTCAATTTGCCTCTCCGGTCATCTTCTCGTTACACCTGATGCTCCAGACATATGAACCCAATGGGCCATGCAATTGGGTCCATATAATAGAGTTTTCCCATGCCTTCATATTCTTTGTTGATGGTGGGCTCTCTCTGTTGGCTTCTCTGATGTGTGTGTGTGTGTGTGTGTGTGTCTGTGTGTGTGCGTGCACGCGACCCCATGGACTGCAGCACAACAGGCCTCCCCATCCATCACCAACCCCCAGAGTTTACCCAAACTCATGTCCATTGAGTCAGTGATGCCGTCCAACCATCTTGTCCTCTGTCATCCCCTTCTCTGCCTGTCTTCAATCTTTCCCGGCATCAGGGAGTTTTCAAATGAGTCAGCTCTTTGCATCAGGTGGCCAGAGTACTGGAGTTTCAGCTTCAACATCAGTCCTTCCAATGAACACTCAGGACTGATCTCCTTTAGGATGGACTGGTTGGATCTCCTGGCAGTCCAAGGGACTCTCAAGAGTCTTCTCCAACACCCCAGTTCAAAAGCATCAATTCTTCAGTGCTCAGCTTTCTTTACAGTCCAACTCTCACATCCATACATGACTACTGGAAAAACCATAGCCTTGACTAGACGGACCTTTGTTGGTAAAGTAATGTCTCTGCTTTTTAATATGCTGTCTAGGTTGGTCATAACTTTTCTTCCAAGGAGTAAGTGTCTTAACTTCATGGCTGCAGTCACCATCTTCAGTGATTTTGGAGCCCCAAAAAATATAGTCAGCCACTGTTTCCACTGTTTCCCATCTATTTGCCATGAAGTGATGGGACCAGATGCCATGATCTTAGTTTTATGAATGTTGAGCTTTAAGCCAACTTTTACACTCTCCTCTTTCACTTTCATCAAGAGGCTCTTTAGTTCTTCACTTTCTGCCAAAAGGGTGGTGTCATCTGTATATCTGAGGTTATTGATATTTCTCCCTGCAATCTTGATTCCAGCTTGTTTTTCATCCAGCCCAGCACTTCTCATGATGTACTCTGCATTTAAGTTAAATAAGCAGGGTGACAGGATAAAGCCTTGATATACTCCTTTTCCTATTTGGAACCAGTCTTTTGTTCCATGTCCAGTTCTAACTGTTGCTTCCTGATTTGCATACAGATTTCTCAAGAGGCAGGTCAGATGGTCTGGTATTCCCATCTCTTCCAGAATTTTCCAGTTTGTTGTGATTCAC
Source organism: Giraffa tippelskirchi (assembly GCF_054371585.1). Classification (NCBI taxonomy): domain Eukaryota; kingdom Metazoa; phylum Chordata; class Mammalia; order Artiodactyla; family Giraffidae; genus Giraffa; species Giraffa tippelskirchi. Next base: position 38,311,269 of record NC_137276.1, read on the forward strand.
ACAAAGGCTTTGGTGCAATCAACCAAGCAGAAGGAGATGTTTTCTGGAACTCTCTTTCTTTTTTGATGATCCAGCGGATGTTGACAATTTAATCTCTGATTGCTCTGCCTTTTCTAAAACCAGCTTGAACATCTGGAAGTTCATGGTTCACATATTGTTGAAGCCTGGCTTGGAAAATTTTGAGCATTACTTTACTAGCATGTGAGATGGGTGCAATTGTGCAGTAGTTTGAGCATTCTTTGGCATTGCCTTTCTTTGGGATTGGAATGAAAACTGACCTTTTCCAGTCCTGTGGTCACTGCTGAGTTTTTCAAATTTGCTGGCATATTGAGTGCAGCACTTTTGCAGCATCATCTTTCAGGATTTGAAATAGCTCAACTGGAATTCTATCACTTCCACTATCTTTGTTCGTAGTGATGCTTTCTAAGGCCCACTTGACTTTGCATTCCAAAAATCACTCACCTGGCTCTAGGTGAGTGATCACACCATCGTGGTTATCTGGGTCATGAAGATCTTTTTTGTATATTTCTGTGTATTCTTGCCACCTCTTCTTAATATCTTCTGCTTCTGTTAGGTCCATACCATTTCTGTCCCTTATTGAGCCCACTTTTGCATGAAATGTTCCTTTGGTATCTCTAATTCTCTCGACAAGATCTCTAGTCTTTCCCATTCTATTGTTTTCCTCTATTTCTTTGCACTGATCACTGAGGAAGGCTTTCTTCTCTCTTCTTGCTATTCTTTGGAACTCTGCATTCAGATGGGAATATCTTTCCTTTTCTCCTTTGCTTTTCACTTCTCTTCTCTTCCCAGCTATCTGCAAGGCCTCTTCAGACAGCCATTTTGCTTTTTTGAATTTCTTTTCCATGGAGATGATCTTGATCCCTGTCTCCTGTAAAATGTCACGAACCTCCATCCATAGTCCATCAGGCACTCTGTCTATCAGATCTAGTCCCTTAAATCTATTTCTCACTTCCACTGTATAATCATAAGGGATTTGATTTAGGTCAGGCCTGAAAGGTCTAGTGGTTTTCCCTACTTTCTTCAATTTAAGTCTGAATTTGCCAATAAGGAGTTCATGGTCTGAGTCACAGTCTGCTCCTGGTCTTGTTTTTGCTGCTTGTATAGAGCTTCTCCATCTTTGGCTGGAAAGAATATAATCAATCTGATTTCAGTGTTGGCCATCTGGTGATGTCCATGTGTAGAGTCGTCTCTTGTGTTGTTGGAAGAGGGTGTTTGCTATGACCAGTGCGTTCTCTTGGCAGAACTCTATTAGCCTTTGCCTTGCTTCATTCTGTAATCCAAGGCCAAATTTGCCTGTTACTCCAGGTGTTTCTTGACTTCCTACTTTTGCATTCCAGTCCCCTATAATGAAAAGGACATCTTTTTTGGGTGTTAGTTCTAAAAAGTCTTGTAGGTCTTCATAGAACCCTTCAACTTCAGCTTCTTCAGCATTACTGGTCGGGGCATAGACTTGGATTACCATGATAATGAATGGTTTGCCTTGGAAATGAACAGAGATCATTCTGTCATTTTTGAGATTGCATCTGAGTACTGCATTTTGGATTCTTTTGTTGACTATGATGGCTAGTCCATTTCTTCTAAGGGATTCTTGCTCACAGTAGTAGATATAATGGTCATCACCATGATGGATGGGTCATGGTGGAGAGTTCTGACAAAATGTGGTCCACTGGAGAAGGGAATGGAAAACCACTTCAGTATTCTTGCCTTGAGAACCCGATGAGCAATGTGAAAAGGCAAAACGATAGGACACTGAAAGAGGAACTCCCCAGGTCAATAGGTGCCCAATATGCTACTGGAGATCAGTAGAGAAATAACTCCAGAAAGAATGAAGAGACAGAGCCAAAGCAAAAACAACACTCAGTTGTGGATGTGACAGGTGATGGAAGTAAAATCCGATGTTGTAAAGAGCAATATTGCATAGGAACCTGGAATGTTAGGTCCATGAAGCAAGGCAAATTGGAAGTGGTCAAACAGGAGATGGCAAGAGTGAACAGATACATACCACTATATATAAAATAGATAACCAAAAAGGGCCTATTATATAGCACAGAGAACTATACTCAATATCTTGTAATAACCTATAATGAAAAAGAATCTAAAAAAGAATGTATATACACACATATATATATATGAATCACTTTGCTGTATACCTGAAACTAACACAACATTGTAAATCAGTTATACTTCATTTTTTTAAAAAAACTGGAAAAGCAAGTTTAGCTTCACATAGGCATTGAGAGGTAAAGACTCTTGAGATGGATTCTGCCCAATTTCTAATAATTGTCTAACAGCATTTGCTAGAAAGATTATTGTTGGATAAATGAATGAATGACTAAACAAGTGAAGAAATAGTTAAACCTTACTTCCAGAAATGAGGACCTAGCTCTAGATGTACAGACAAGCAAGTAATAATCATCTCCCCCATCTGGGTGCTGCTTTGGAGCCCACAAAGTACTTTCTCATCCAGTATCACCTAGTCACCGGCCCTGGAGCAATGGTGAACAACCTTTATTAAATTACTCTGTTCAATCAGGAATTGAACAACACCTAGTGAACTCAGAGAGGTCTCTAGAAGAGCAATTATTAAAAAAGGTAGAAGGGGCTAAGCAGACCTTCTGAGGAAAAGTTAAAAGAATAAAGAATATTTCAGCTAGAAGGAGAGAAGGCGATGATAAATTTTCAAGCAATGAAAGAATATCATACAAACAATGGTAACTGGCCATGAGTTCATTCCACGGAGGACAGAAAATAGCAAATGAGAGTTTGAATAGGGAGAGATTTACGTTAAATCTAAAGAAGAAATGGAAGAAACTGTGGTTTAGGACTAATAAGAATAATCAGACATATTGATTTAGGGCAGTCTGTGTTTACATGACACATACAACGTAGATTCATTAAGTTCTGTTTGAACTCAGAAGAGTCATTATTTTTCAGAATGTATTTTATGTCACAGATCTCCGTAAGTGGAAACTTCTTTGTAAGGTAAGGCCGTATTTGTACAGACTTCCAAGCCTGAGATTACCAAAAAATGAAATTGGATTTTTCAGTGTACCCTTAGGAGAGACTTATGTTATTCTCATTCCTATCTTATCATAAATAATAATATGATAGAGATGTCAGTGAGTTTCTACCATAAAATTTGTGGTCATCAGGCTAGTGATCTCATAGCTGTCTATAATATTTGTTATGCTCTGGGAGAGGCTATGGCTTTTCCAGTGGTCATGTATGGATGTGAGAGTTGGATGGTAAAGAAAACTGAGCGCCAAAGAATTGATGCTTTTGAACTGTGGTGTTGGAGAAGACTCTTGAGAGTCCCTTGGACTGCAAGAAGATCCAACCAGTCCATCCTAAAGGAGATCAGTCCTGGGTGTTCATTGGAAGGACTGATGTTGAAGCTGAAACTCCAATACTTTGGCCACCTCATGCGAAGGGTTGACTCACTGGAAAAGACCCTAATGCTGGGAAGGATTGGGGGCAGGAAGAGAAGAGGACGACAGAGGATGAGATGGTTGGATGGCATCACTGACTCGATGGACGTGGATTTGGGTAAACTCCGGGAGTTGGTGATGGACAGAGAGGCCTGGCGTGCTGCGATTCATGGGGTCGCAAATAGTCGGACACGACTGAGCAACTGAACTGAACTGGGAAAGATGGAGCTATCTACTTTTGCATAAAAAACATATGCTACTGAAAAGTGCCTCAAAAACAGTTGCTAAGATACAGATTTGACTTATTCTTGATATACAAGAATAAGTGATTTCACACTGGAAAGAAAAACATCAAACTTTCAATCAATTAAATCTAGGAAAAGGAAAAAATTTCAGACTACTCTAGCACTGGGCAAGCCAAACATTAGAGAGATTATCTGAGTCTTTTTACATTTCATCCAGAAGTTCTCAAACCCAAAAAATGTTGGCCAAGAGAGAATTTTAAACCAGTTTAAAATTTCTAAAAAGTCTTAGAGACAAAACACCTACTAGAGTTTATGATAAGGTGCAGAGTGCTATGAGGATTTAAAGAAGTAATCATTGGACCTCCTTGGTGGTCCTGTGGTTAAGACTGTGCTTCCATTGCAAGGGGCACACATTCAACTCCTAGTTGAGGAACTAAGATCCCACAGGCCATGTAGTGTGGTTAAAAAAATAAAATAAAAAAGTAATCATAAAATTCTGTGAGGCACAAATGGTTAGAAGCCTTGACTACAATGGCAGTTCTTGGATCTTGGAAGGATGCTGGAATGTTATTAGGGTGGTAATGATGCTGGAGATATACAAAATTACAGAAGAACAACCAAGGGTTTATTTGGGAACCAGAGATCATTTCATTTGTCTGAACTTTGTGGTACATATAACTGTTGGGGGCTACAGAGATAATTGGAAATAGGAAGCCCTGAATCACCCATCCAAAACATTATAAGGGAAACTCCCCTCATACAGTGGATAGTATGTCTAAGTCACACTAGACAAAGAGCTTTCATCTTGAGTATCAACTCCCATGAATTAATAGAGAAGAATCAGTATGGTTTGCTGAGAGGTGTTCTGAGGCCCTGTCTCTGCACAGTGGGACAGATACTGTGATCAGTTAATGATGTCTGCCATGGTCAGTGTAAGAAGCATCAGTACTGATTCCCTGGGTGTTTAGCTATGTCACATCCACAGACTCTTCTAGTGATTTTCGATTTCAGACTCAAAGATTCTATGCACTCTGAAAAGCATGGGTTTTTACTGAAAACATCATTTATTTCTCTATTCTTAAGGTTAGTTTCCTTTTGCATTTTGCAGAGTATAACAGCCATGCAGTTGACTTGTTCTTAAGTATCTTAACTCATTCAAATTCTGTAACAGTAGTAAGAAGGTGAAAAAGAGAGGGAAAAAATGGAGAAGGCCCACTTCTGTCAAGTGGAATGTCTGAAAAACACCTATAGTTTCCTCTCTCTCTGAGCTCACTATATGTATTGCATTATCTTCAACAAGTGGTATAGGAAGAGCAAAAGGAAGCACGCTAGTCACTCCATCTATTCTACTTGCCTCTGAAACAGACCTGCCTGACACACACACCAAGACTCAGTTTTTCTAAACAGAAACTACCAGGTGGAGAAAAGCAAAGGAAACACTTCCCACACAAAGGATGCGTTGCTTCTGGAAGATGATTCTCTTCTCAGATACCAATAAAAAGACTATCTTTCAGTTAGCTCAATTCTTCAGATATCAGCAATGTTAAAAACAATAAAGATGACAAAATCACAAACTGGGTGAAACTGTGTGCATGGGAATCCTTTCAACTATTCAGTTTCAAAATAGCAAGACATGGGTTTCGGTTCTCACATTTTTCCTCTAGAGGTTGTAAGTTCTTTCAGAATTAGGATTCAATCTTTAATACTTACCAACCCTCATGCGAAGGGTTGACTCATTGGAAAAGACCCTGATGCTGGGTAGGATTGGGGGCGGGAGGAGAAGGGGACGACAGAGGATGAGATGGTTGGATGGCATCACTGACTCGATGGACATGGGTTTGGGTGGACTCCGGGAGTTGGTGATGGACAGGGAGGCCTGGCGTGCTGCAATTCATGGGATCGCAAAGAGTCGGACACGACTGAGCGACTGAACTGAACTGAACCCAAAGTCAAAATAATAACTGAATATCAAGGCATGGCAGCAGAAAACCTCAGTCTGTCCCCTCTTTCCCCATCTCCTCCACCACTCACTTTCAGCTTCAGAAAGCAGAACAACGACCATACAAAATATTCCTAAAAAAACCCACTGGGTGTCACACATGAAAAGAATCTGCTGCTGCTGCTAAGTCGCTTCAGTCGTGTCCGACTCTGTGCGACCCCATAGACGACAGCTCACCAGGCTCCGCCGTCCCTAGGATTCTCCAGGCAAGAATACTGGAGTGGGTTGCCATTTCCTTCTCCAGTGCATGAAAGGGGAAAGGGAAAAGGGAAAGTGAAGTCGCTCAGTCGTGTCTGACTCGTAGCGACCCCATGGACTGTAGCCTACCAGGCTCCTCCTAAGTCCAATTAGGATGCAGGAATCACGAAAGCGCGCCTCCTCAGGGCTCATCCAAGTAGTGTGGGGAGCAGACTTAACTGTCAGTTTCGAATGCCGCTTCATCAGAACAGGAGAAGCTTGATGGAGGGGAGGTCTGCCCATGACTTGGGGTGGGAGGGGGGGGTCTGCTCAATGACTCAATACTCATGTTTATTTAAAATGTGTCCTGAACCTACATAATATGCCTGACACTGTGCTGCAAATGTGAAACGTGAGGTGTCCTAAGATCAGGGAGCTCCTGGTATAGTAGAGGAAGTAGAAACACACAACCGAAATAGCCCAGTGTGATGCAAGAATTGGAGAAGGAAATGGCAACTCACTCCAGTATTCTTGCCTGGAAAATCCCAGGGACCGAGGAGCCTGGCACACTACAGTCCATGGGGTCGCGAAGAGTCAGCCATGCTGAAGTGACTGAACACAGCGGCAGCACAATGCATGAATGGTCACCACTGTACCCAGGTGCTTCTGGGGGATCTTCTGGAGCAGGAAAGGCCAGAGCTGTGGAAGATATTTCAGAAGTGAAAATTCAACCCCTGACCTCAAAATCAGGTCTTCTTTAATTTAATACTTCAAAATCTTTAATACCTACTGCCATACAAATACACTCAACATCCAAATTTAGGCATCAGAATTTCATCCAAATGACAGAATATTGCAATTTTTAACCATTTTAAGTTTTGTACATGTATTTATACACATATGTATATATGTTGTGTATATTATATACCTGTGTGAACAGATATATATATTTACACACACACGCATATATATATATTTTTTTTAATGGACAGGGAAAATACTCAAGAGTATAAAATAAGAAAAAGTATAACAAGATAAAAACTGTGTGTGTGTGTGTATATATATATGTATATGTATGTATATATATATATATAAAATAACAATATTGTCTCAGCCTATTGACAGTGATGCTACTAACTAGAAATGTCTGAGGACATTAGACTGGGCCTGTACTACTTGTGGCGAGCCCTGCAGACATTTCCTTTATGGAGTCAATATTTTAGGTGGGCTGACCCTTGTGGTTCTTACTGTAATTGCAAGATACCCTCATAAACAGGAAATTTTGAAAAAATTTCAGGAAACTTTGAAAAAAATCAAGGCTTATTATTCACATGTCCTGGAAAGTATGTGGCAGACCTGAGACCACATGGAGAGGTCACAGGTAGACAGAGAGAGAGAGAAATAGAAAAAGGGTCTGGATTTCCCCCTCTATTGGGGTCAAGGGTGGGATGCCTACTGCTTCCCAGTTTCACTCTTTACTGATGAATTTAAAATATAAGATCTGGATGGAAACAATCTAAGTGTGTATTGATACATGAATGAATAAAGATGTGGCATATATATATACAAAGGAGTATTATTCAGCCATAAAAAAGAATGAAATAATGCCACTTGCAGCAACACAGGTGGACCTAGAGATTATCATACTAAGTGAACTAAGTCAGACAGAGAAAGACAATACTGTATGATTTCACTTATATGTGGAAGATTAAAAACAAAACAAATGAACAAACATAACAAAACAGAAACTGAGTCACAGGTACAGAGAACAACGAGGCGGATGCCAGTGGGAAGAGGTATAAGTGAAATAAGTGAGGGAAATTACGAGATGTCAACTTCCAGTTACAAAATACATGAATTACAGGGATGAAATGTACAGCTTGTGGAATATATTCAATAATTATGTAATATTTTTATATGTTCAAAATCGTCAAAAGATACAAACTTTCAGTTACAAGATAAATAAGTACTAGGTATGCAGTGTACAACACGATTAATATAACTAACATGGCTATATGCTATACATGAAAGTTGTTAAGAGATTAAAGTGTGAGTTCCTATCACAAGGAAAAACTTTTTTCTTTTTCTTTTATTTTGTATCCATATGAGATTATGGATGTTCAGTAAATTTATTGTGGTAATCATTTCATGACATATGTAAGTTAAATCATTATGCTGTACACCTTAAATTTATGCAGCATGTGTGTGTGTGTTCAGTTGCTTAGTTATGTCCAACTCTTTGTGAACTCATGGACTTTACCCACCAGACTTCTCCATCCATGGAATTCTCTAGGCAAGAATACTGGAGTGGGGAGCCATTCCCTTTTCCAGAGGATATTCCCAACCCAAGGATCGAACCCAGGTCTCCCACATTGCAGGCAGATTCTTTACCGTCTGAGCCACCAGGGAAGCCCCAAATTTATGCAGTGAGCTTATACATGACACATACAAGTATATGTCAATTATATCTCAATAAAACTGGAGGGAAAAGAAAAATGTTCTAAATAATAACAGAATGAGAAAGAACACATTACATTTAAAAACTTGTGAGATATAGCTACAATAATAGAGATAAAAATATCTTAAATGAGCAAATCCAAAAAACAGGGCAATTGAAATAAGCATTCAAAATAGCTAGTAAGAGTAACATGAAAAGTTACATTACCATATGTAAATACATAGCCAATGGGAATTTTCTGTATGACTCAGGGAACTCAAACGGGGGTTCTGTAACAACCTAGAGGGGTGGGATGGGGAGGGAGATGGGAGGGAGGGAGGTGGGAGGGAGGGAGGTTCAAGAGGGAGGGGCCATATGTATACTGAGGGCTCATTCATGTTGATGTTTGGCAGAAACCAACACAATTCTGTAAAACAATTATCCTTCAATTAAAAAATAAATTTGAAATTTAAAAAAAAATAGCTAGTAAAAAAGGACAATTTTTAAAAAGATAAGAACATAGCACAAAAACGGGAAAGAAGAGAACAATAAAGGTACTCAAAGCAAAACCTACAAAAGAAAAACAAATTCAAGAGAAAAAGAGATGAAGCATAAATATCCCCAAAAGTCCCTGTGAATCAAGAGTCCCAACTTACTTGAGTAAAATCAAGCTGTAGAAGAACTTTACTCTTCCTCCAGAATCTTGTATTTTTGCACTTTGTCGTTATTTCTGATAGGCTGCAACGTGGGACTTGGGATCTGGAAACTTTTACCAGAGGGTTTGCACCTTGACAAATGTCTCCTCCATTCTCTTGAGCAACAGAATACAAAGAAACTGTAAGAGACTAAAAATAACTGCATAAGTGAGCAGTTGGGGCAAATTACAAACAAGACACAAAACTGTCACAAACCAACTGCCACTCTTGAGGTGCAAAAGCAGGGTACCCCACAAAATCTGTAAACACAGCACCACCAAGGGAGTGTGCAGACCACCCAAGCCACCCCTCCAATCCCACCCACCTGCCTCAACACCCATCTCATTTAAGGTATCAGCTTGCCCCGCCTTGGGAACAAACAGGAGCACCTGAATGTCAATAAAGCCTTGCCTGAATTCCTCCTCTGGCCCCTTACCAATTTCCAGTGATTAAAGAGTCCGAGAACCTGAGTCAGTCACATTTCTATCAGCGATACAGGAAAAGTTAAGAATTTCTGTCTATGTCCCTGCAGTTAACAAAAATAAGTAATAAATTCAGTACCCTCTTCCAAAAACAAATCATAAAATCCAGAATTAAAGCTCAAGAAGGGAAAACAAAAGGTCAGTCAAACGAACCGTTGGTTATCTACCACAACCAGAGTTTTCTGGAAAAAAAAAAAGAGGGAACTTCATGGGTGGATCAGATCTGGCTCTTGTATCTAGTGTAGCTGGCAATGTGTCTGTTGGAGATGGATGTCTTTGATGTGGACGCCTCAGTGGTCAAAAGTTTAATGTCAGGCACGTTGCAATCAAAAAAGCAAAAACGATCCTAATGATAAATTTTGATGCTAATGATAAATTTCTAGCATGGATGTTTTCCTTCCCCAGATTTCTGGATATAGCTGACTTACCCCTGTCAGTCCAACACAGACTGTGGAAGTCCAAATGCCTGCCCCCAGATTTCTGCAGCTTCACCCTGAATTTCTGTGTTCATGGCCCCCCGAGTTCCTTCTTCCCACTCTATGCTTACGCTGCTTGTATTGATCTAGGCTTGAAATTAATATCTCCGCACAGCCCCAAAATATCCAGTCACACAATGCAACAAATGCATTTGCTGCAAAAAAAAAAAAAAAAAAAGAAATGAAAGAAAGCCAGGTCATACAGCTTCCGCTGAATCCCCTTGGTAGAGGACACCCACACCCCATCTCTTTCCTTCCTGCAAACTGTCCTCCCACACTGAACCAGAAAATGTACCCGTTTATTTTTCTCAAAAAAAGAATTTCACCCCAAAGATAAATGCTGATGCCAGCTGTCACTTAATTAAAAAAAAGAAAAATCAACTCATTACACTAAAATGCTAACAGAGGAATTCCTTAGTTCGAGGATTGTGAGCAATTTTTTTTCCTCTGTGGTCTTCTGCTTTGTTTTTTTCCAAATTTTCTGTATATTCCTTTTGAAATAAGAAACACAAAAGAAAACTGGTGTTTTAAGAACTCACTTGTGAAGAGGGTGTGGAGACGGGGCGGGGACGAGGAGGGTAGAGCGCCCTCCCCACTTCAGACCGGTTCCCGAGGCCTCGGTGAGTCGGCTAAGCACGCCCCCTAGCGGGGGAGCCCGTCGGCACCCTCTGCTCTCCCGGGCCGGTGAAAGCTGCCCTAGTCAAGGTCACCCAATCTCCTGCTGCCAAAGCTAACAAATGACCTTTTCTCAGCTTCACCCTTCTGGGCTTGTTCCTACTGACAGGAAAGGGAGAGGCCGTTGTATTCTGGGTGTACAGGAAGCCAGGAGGGAATCCCTGGCGGCCAGGAGGGTGCAGGAGCAGTGAGCCGCCATGCGGAGCCCATTTTCTAATAGGATGGTGTCACGTCGTGGGTTCCTCAACCTGTTTTAAGAGGCTTTTTCAGTGTTTTGCCGGTCGCCCAGCATCACGGCGGCTGAATTGCTTGAACAGAGCAGTTTGCCTATTTGGGGCTACAAGTTAAAAGGCCTTGTTTCATTTCTTGTGTTTCCTAAACTTTAATTTACAGCCATAATCCTTTTCAGGATTCACTGGCATAGGCTCGCCTCTGTTTGCTAAGGTAAGCAGCAGCTCTCAGGCCTCCCCACTGTTTACGTTGGTAGAAGGTGATGCCAGCCTGGAATTAGCTGGGGAGGAGGGTACACTTCAGTGGGGCTGGGAGAGAGATTTCGCCCCGTGAGTCCTGCTTTGAGGAGGCATCCTGCACCCCACCCCCTCACACACCCCAACACCACCCTGCTCATGACTTCCCTCTGGGGCTGCTCTAAGCCTCCTGGAAATCTGATCTTCTCCCCTTAGCTTTCTCCTCCCTGTCACAGCCTCAGAAATACTCTCTTCGATTTTACAGTTTACACCAAACCTCTGCTCCAGCTGGCAAGGGGTGGGGTTTACCCACTGTTCCTCAACACACCCTGAAGTTTGGCCTCTGGGCCTTGGCTCTCCTCAGGCCCTGCCCTCCCCCAGCAACCCACCACTGAAGACACCTCCTGCTCCCCTGGTCTGTGGGACTCAAGCTGAGACAGGCTGGGTCCTGGGGCCCTTTGCTGTAGTGCTTGCACCTGGACAGACGTCTCCTTGAGCAACAAAATACAAAGAAACTTAGTTGTTCAGTCGCTAAGTCATGTTGGGATCTTTGCGATGCCATGGACCACAGCATGCCAGGCTTCCCTGTGCTATAAGGGACTAAAGAACTGTGTGCATGCGCAGCTGGGGCAAATTATGAACGGTAAGATACAAAAAGACCAAAAACCAAGCTGCCACTTCTGAAGAGCTGGGAGCAAAAGCAGGGTGCTGTCCATGCCCCTTGCATACAACACCACCAAAGGGGTGGGCAAACCACCTAAGCCACCCCTCTGGCCCAACCCCAGGACCCACCCCTACCCTCACCACATAAAAGGAATCAACTCTCCACCCTCATCAGGGAGTGAGCAAGGAAACTATTACTTATTCTCACTCCCCCCTATTGCAGCAGGGGCCCCAATAAAGCCTTGCCTGAATTTCTTGTCTGGCCTCCTATCCATTTCTATTGATCAAGGAGGGCAAAGAACACTGATCAATAACAAAGCCACAGACTGCTAACAAAGGCTGCCCCCATAGTTCCAAGGCCAGTCGCTAGGTGATATTTTGATGACCCTTTCAAAGCCATCTCACAGTACATCTGCCCGATGTCATCTTTTCTCAGGTCCCCCACCCCAGAAGCCTCTTACTGCCTAAATCTCTTCCTTCTCATGAATCCCTCTAGGAATTGCTTCCATCCTCAGGAGTCTGGCAATTCTTGCTGTTGAAACAATAATAGTACTGCTTTTGAGAGATTATTATGTGCTAGTAGCTGTGCTAATTATCTGCTTTTCATAATGAGCTCTTGTAAGCCTTACAGCAAACCAGGAGCAGACACAGGTGGGTGAAGGGCTCATGCCTCTGTCCCACACCTCTGGGGACCTGTGCTGTCCTGAAGGGCTTTCCTCCCGGTTTTCTAGGTCCCCCCACCAGCACCTAGGACTGGACAGGAGGCCAGTTCCTTTACAGCCAGGTGCCAAGGAGCTCTGAGACTCATCCCAGGGCCACTGGAGAGTTCAGAGCCCAAGCTCTTAGCCATTACATGACCCTGTCCTATTGCTTTTGAGGTAGGAGATTGACAGGGTCCAGGTTGGAAATTCACAATCAGCCAGCCTTCTCTTTACATTTTCTGAGGCAAAAGATAGGTGGGCTCCAGCTGAGGAATTTACAACCAGCCCCCCGTTTGCTCTCAGAAATGGAAGTAACAATAGAAACAGGGTAAATAGCCAGTCTTTGTCTCTTGTGTACATCTCAAGGGAATAATCATGGCAAGGACAAAGAGAGGCAAAAACACTGAGTAAAAAATAACGGAGATACTACACATGCACAGAAACGCTCCTTGGAATCAAAAGTCAGGGGATAACTCCAGGCTATAATGAGTCTTGCTCCTCCCAGAAGCCTTCACTTCAAGATCCAGGGGAGGGTCCCAGAGTAGGTCTAGTGTTGGAAAAGAAACCAGATAATTGTCCTGAAGGAGGACAAAGACCGAGAAGAACTGATCTATATAAATGACTTAACCGCCTCTTTGCAGTGCTCTTCCTCGCTGGGGGGGAGCCCACACCCTTTCTCTCTGGGTGTGCATCTCTGCCCTGCTTCTGTCTCAACAAACTGTGTCTCTGTGTGCTCTCCCACTTGTTGTTGTGCTATGTCTCTAATAATAAACTTTGTACCTGCATGTACCATTTCTGCCTCTGTGATAAATGCATTTTTCACTGGGGGGCAAAGATCCAAGAAAAACTAGCTTCTAGCTTCTAGCCTTTGTTGGTCTGGTGGCTAGGGTTCCTAGCTTTCATCCTGGCTACCCAGGTTCAATTCCTGGGCAGGGAATTAAGATCTCACTTCATGCCACCACTCACTACTGCCTCACTGAGATCACTTTCTTCTTCCTTTTCTAATTGCAGTGTGTGTTCTCTCTCCCTAAATACTTCTGAGGATGGGCTATGTGAAGCCCTGCAGACATCCGAGCACAGCTCCATGCCCATGGTAGCTCAGTAACCACAGCACTTGATGGAAAAGCCAGAACATTTTCTCACAATTGAAGGTCACCCAGTGAGAGTCTCTGATCCCCAGGATTCCCAGCTGCTCTTCTGGGAGCAGCTGCTGGGTCAGTGGAGGCCTGAGATGCTGAGATGTTCCCAGATACTCGACATCTGAGATGGCTGAGAGAGACAGAAAGTAGAGAGGAGGGCCACAGAGACATTTTCTGGAGTAGTACTTTCACTCAGAGAACCAAGAAGGCCCCTGAAGCAGCAGACATCTTCATCACTGAGCTGGTCCTGGGAGCAGAGGAGGAGGGGGCAGGACCAAATCTACCTTTTTGCTGCAGGTGTAGCTTTTGGCCATACGAATGCAAGTTTATGATGAAAATAGAAGAAAGGACACGATACCCTTGAGTGAGTGAGTGAAAGTTGCTCAGTCATGTCCGACTCTTTGCGACCCCACGGACTGTAGTCCATGGAATTCTCCAGGCCAGAATAATGGAGTGGGTAGTCTAACCCTTCTCCAGCGGAACTTCCTGACCCATGAATCAAACCAGGGTCTCCTGCATTGCAGGCAGATTCCTTACCAACTGAGCTATCAGGGAAGCCATGATGCCCTTATTGGGTTCTAACCCTGGAGATTTATTTTGTAATTCAAGTTTATTATCCACATCTATGCAAAATAAATTATCTTTATTGATAAATTTCACTAAATTGCAACAAGTCTTATAAGTTCTTTTCATTGGCTTTTAAAAGTGAGCTTATTGCTTTTCAATGTGCTCCAGCACAGTGTTTCCCAGGTCATTCCAGTTTTGGAGTCAAAACCAGGGTCTCCATGAGAGAAACAGAAGAGACAGATAACAACACCTTATTTCTCTGGCTTCCTTTCCACCCACAGTTGCAGGATCTAGCCTTCTCTCCCAGATATGTCCGGGAGCTCCATGGAGTGCCCATGGGGCTTCTCCTCCCTGTTCTATGTGCCATGGTGACATTCACTGCTCCCTTCAAAGCCCAAGCCAGGCCTGGCTTAAGGTAAAATTAAAAATTACCTTAAGAATTTAAGGTGAAATTCTTTCCCAAGAGTTGTTGTTCAGTTCCCCAGTCGTGTCCTTTTCTTTGCAACCCTGTGGATTGTAGCACAGCAGGCCTCCCTGTCCCTCACCATCTCCCAGAGTTTGCCCAAGTTCATATACATTCCTAGTCATTTTTGCAAATGGCCCCAGGAAGGGCACCACCCCATACAAGGACACATCAGTAACAACTGCCTCCATACAAAGCCTTCTTCCCCTGCTTATGTGTGTTCAGGTTAGCTCCTAGTCTCTCTCTCTCCTATGAGCAGGGGGACAGAGTCTGGAGAGAGGTTCTTGGGGGTGAGATCCAAGGGCAATGTCCAGAGAAAGAAGGGGCCTCCCTCAATCATCTCCTTCTCTCATCAGTCCCTCATCAGTTCCAGCCTGCTGACCTTCACAAGAGGAGGGAAGAAACTATTTGTACAGTATCAGATCAGGTAGGTAGAGTCACTCGGTTGATTAGGGATCATTGAGACAACTCTGAATGAGACAGGAATAATTATTAGGTCTCCTGGTGCCTTTGATTCTATCCTAAAAGTAGAAGAAAAGAGAGAGAGGGTGGCTGGAGAGAAATAGATACATGAAGTTCAAGCCAATTGGGGCCGGACTCTGAATCAATGGAAAATATGCTGAAGCTACTAAAGAATGCCTGTCTTCTTAAGTCCAGTCAGTCTGCTATAACAAAATACACTAGATGGGGTGGCTCATAAACAATACTTTATTTCTCACAGTTCTGGAGGCTGGAAAATTCCATCATCTGGGTGCCAGTACATTTGGTGTCTGGTGAAAGCCTGCTTCCTGGTTCATAGGCAACCATCTTTTCATTGTGTCCTTATGTGGCAGGAGGTGCTCTCTGGAGCCTCTTATACAAGGGCACTAATCTCATCCATGAAGGCTTCACCTCATGACCCAGTCACCTCCCAAAGGCCCCACCTCCTAAGACCACTACATTGGGGAGTTAGGATTTCAACATATGAATTTGAGGAGGACCTAAACGTTCAGACCATAGCAATATCTGTCACTCAAATCACAGGACTGGCTGAACACTGGTGTGCTCCACACTATATCCAGTGGAGGAGGAATATGTACTAGCTTCCTGATTATTGCCACTAATATGGTGAGTTAAAATAAGAGAAGTCTATTTTCTTAAAACTCCGGAAGCCAGAAGTCCAAAACAAAGGTGTCCACAGGGCCACATTCCATCCAGAAGCTCTAGGAAAGAATCCTTCCTTGCCTCTTCCAGCTTTCAGTGGCTCCTGGATTTCCCTGTCTGTGGCTGCAATACTCCAATCTCTGCCTCTGTCTCCATATGGCCTTCTTCCTGGTGTGCCTCTGAGTCACTTATAAGGACACTTCTCTGTCACTTATAAGGACATTATCATTGGACTTAGGGCCCGTCCTAAGTCTAGAATGTTCTCATTTCAAGATTCTTAGTTTAATTACATCTTCAAGGACCCTATTTCCAAATAAGTTAGCATTCACAGGCACCAGAGATTAGGACCTAGACACATCTTTTAGGGGATACAATTTAACCTGCTAGAGATTTTATTCTCACCTGGCCAAACTTCCACTTTCTGTCTGAAACAATCCAGAGAAGATTAGACAAAAGGCATTTCCAATTAAACTGAAAAGCTCTTGCACAGCAAAGGAGCCCAAGACGAAAAGACAGCTCTCAGAATGGGAGAAAATATTTGCAAATGAAGCAACTGACAAAGGATTAATCTCCAAACCATACAAACAGCTCGTGCAGCTCAATATAAAAAATATAAAAAATGGGCAGAAGATTTAAATAGACATTTCTCCAAAGAAGACATACAGATGGCCAACAAACACACGAAAAGATGGCTCAACATCAGTCATTATTGGAGAAATGCAAATCAAAACTACAATGAAGTATCACCCCACACCAGTCAGAATGGCCATCAAAAAATCTATAAACAATAAATCTTATTGGTGGGAATGTAAATTGGTACAGCCACTGTGAAGAACAGTACAGAGTTTCCTTAAAAAAACTAAAAATAAAACTACTGCATGACTCAGCAATTTCACTACTGGGCATATACCCTGAGAAAATCATAATTCAAAAATATACATGTACACTAATGTTCATTGCAGCCCTGTTTACGATAGCCAGGATATGAAAGCAGCCTAAATGTTCATTGACAGATAAATGAATAAAGAAGATGTGGTCCATATAGACAATGGAATATTACACAGCTATAAAAAGGAACAAAATCGGGTCCTTTGTAGTGGTGTGAATGAACCCAGAGTCTGTCATACTGAGTGAAGTCAGAAAGAGAAAAATAAGAATCATATATTAACACATTTATATTGAAACTAGAAAAATGGTACTGAAGAACCTATCTGCAGGGCAGGAATAGAGACACAGATGTAGAGAAGAGACTTGTGGGCACAGCAGAGTGGAGAGAGGGTGGGACAAATTGGGAGAGTAGCATTGATATATATATACTACTATGTGTCTAATAGATAGCTAGTGGGAAGTTGTTTATAGCACAGGGAACTCAGCTCAGAGGTCTGTGATGACTGAGAGGGGTGGGGGGAAGGCTCAAATGGGAGGGGATATATGTATACTTGTAGCTGATTTGCATTGTTGTACAGCAGAGACTAACACAATATAGTAAAGCAATTATACTCCAATTTTAAAAAATAAATTATAAAAAGGCACTTAAAGATCAGATAACCTGAGAACACGGGTGCCGCAGTCCTTGAAAGTGACCCTGTAAAACCACTGTAGACAGAGCCTGTGTTGTTTTTCAACTTTCCTAGTGCCCCGAGGGTCAGGGTACAGTGCTAGAAATCAATGGCAACATTTCCCTTGAATTTTCTGGAGTTAACAGAGACAGGACAGGGAGAGATGAAGGTTGAACAAACAGATTATGAAGACTTCTTCCCATTTACTGCTCCCCCCTTTACTTCCACTCCAACCACATTGACATTACCTGAAGAGAGACCAAGGAAGAGGGCCTGGCTGACAAATACTTGACAGGTGAATGCATAAACGAATTTATAAACAAGTTAAAGTTCTAAGTGCTGCAGTTTTCTAGTATATATCATGTGCAAAAGAATCAGCAAGGCAAATAATTCGATCTGATTTGATCAGTATTAAATGTCTTACTACTCTGAGGTTGGAAGTGAAGTGAGATATTTTAACACAAAAAATACGAAGGCTCAATCACATGGGGCTGGTGGTAACATTAGTCAATATTCATGAAGCCCTACCAAGGGACAGGTGATGTGCTTGAGAGGTAAAGTTATTATCAAAATACTTTGGTAGGGACTTCATGATCCCATTGTAGGGGGCATAGGTTCAATCACTGGTCAGGGAAATAAGATCCTACATGTTGCACAGTGCGGCCAAGACACACACACACACACACACACTTTGGTGATTATGTGCTTCTTTAGTAACACATTAATAACAAGATCAATCTAATGACAGGCATCATAATTACCATAATTTCAAACTCACGAGAAGCATAAATAATATTCTGAGAAACCTGCAACAATTGTGACATAATATTTAATCTATGATTTCTATTGCTGATGAAGTCACATGTTCTGCTCATATTACTGAGGTCTGTTGCCACATTCATAACTATAGGAATTGCTAAATTTTGGACGGATGTTGATAAAATGAAGACACGGGTTCCTGTTTCCATCCAGGTTTAGAGAGCACCTGAAGTCTCTCCATGCATCTCTCATCTGTGGACCCCCTGACCTAGATACACACTATGCCAAGCTTTCCCTTTCTCTTAGGTGAAGCTCTTTAAAATAATCTGTTCTCTTAACAACTTCAAGAGTACCACAGAATCACTGGCAGTCAGGTCATTTTCCTGTCACCTGAAGAGCAACGTTATGTGCCAGAGGCACCGGGCGGGAGACGTCCCCTCCTACACAGAGGAGGAGTGATAGCCGCCCTCGTGTGCACTCAGCTGCCCTATCCCATAGTGTGTCCTGGGAGATGCTAGTCCAGCGCAACGCTCCATGCTGTGGTCAAGTGAGTTTAGGAAATGCGGCATCAGCTCTCTCCCTTTTAGAAATTCACATTGCATATGAGCAGAGCAAAGGCTCCACAGTGTACTATAAAGTGGTTTACCTAAAGCTCACATGACCTGACCATGGAACTTCCCTCCTTCTTTTATTCCATGGCTGAACTAAAGCTTTACAATACATACCTTGGGAAACCCTAAATTGTGTCATATTAAAAAGCACCACAAAAGAACTGCAAAACCAATGAAAATAAACTGGCTTCAAATTAAACCCACAGACTTTTCCTAGAACAAATCCAGAACTAGCTCCAGGAGGGAGAGAGAAGCGGTATGCCTGGGTAGTTTCTGTCGTGTATAGTAGCAGTGCACACAGTTTAATGAAAACCATACTTCTTTCTGTTTGCCATGAAGGAGTTCTAGGGTCAAGATCTACCTAGCGGGTAAATGTGTGTGCGTGGTAGGTCACTTCAGTCATGTCTTACTCTTTGGGACCCTATGGACTATAGCCCACCAGGCTGCTCTGTCCATGGGATTTCCCAGGCAACACTACTGGAGTGGGTTTCTGTGCCTTCCTCCAGGGGATCTTCGCAACCCAAGGATCAAACCCTCATCTCTTATGTCTCCTGCATTGGCAGACAGGTTCTTTACCACTAGTATCATCTGGGAAGCCCCAGTGAGTAAATATCCATCTCATAATCCCTGCTCAACCACGATAATCACAGGAGTTTTCAATACAACTTTGGTGATCTGGGTTTTTTTTTTTTTATTTTTTTTTTATTGAAGGATAATTGCTTTACAGAATTTTGCTGTTTTCTGTCAAACCTCAACATGAATCAGCCATAGGTATACATATATCTCCTCCCTTTTGAAACTCCCTCCCATCTCCCTCCCCATCCCACCTCTCTAGGTTGATGCAGAGCCCCTGTTTGAGTTTCCTGAACCATACGGCAAATTCCTGATGGCTATCTATTTTACATATGGCAATGTAAGTTTCCACATTACTCTTTCCATACATCTCACCCTCCCCTCCACTCTCCCCATGTCCATAAGTCTATTCTCTATGTCTGTTTCTCCATTATGTCCTGTAAATAAATTCTTCAGTACCATTTTTCTAGATTCCGTACATATGCATTAGAATATGATATTTATCTTTCTCTTTCTGACTCACTTCACTCTGTATAATAGGTTCTAGGTTCATCCACCTTATTAGAACTAACTCAAAGGCATTCCTTTTTATGGCTGAGTAATATTCCATTGTGTATATGTACCACAACTTCTTTATCTGTTCATCTGTCAATGGATATCTAGGTTGTTTACAAGTTCTACTACTGTAAAGAATGCTACAATGAACAATGGGATACATGTGTCATTTTTAAATTTTGGTTTCCTTAGGTATATGTCTAGGACTGGGATTGTTGGATCATATGGTGGTTTTATTCCTAGTTTTTTAAGGAATCTCCATACCATCTTCCATAGTGGCTATATCGATTTACATTTCTACCAACAGTACAAGAGCATTCCCTTTTCTCCATACCTTCTCCAGCATTTATTGTTTGTAGACTTTTTGATGATGGCCATTCTGACTGGTGTGAGGTGATATCTCATTATAATTTTGATTTGCATTTCTCTAATAATGAGTGATGTTGAGCATCTTTTCATGTGTTTGTTAATCATCTCTATGTCTTCTTTGGATAAATGTCTGTTTAGGTATTTTTCCCATTTTTTGATTGGGTTGTTCATTTTTCTGGTATTGAGTTGTATGAGCTGCTTCTATATTTTGGAAATTAATCCTGTGGCAGTTGTTTCATTTGCTATTATTTTCTCCCATTCTGAGGGTTGTGTTTTCACCTTGCTTATAGTTTGCTTTGCTGTGCAAAAGCTTTTAAGTTTAATCAGGTACCACTTGTTTACTTTTGTTTTTATTTCCATTACTCTAGGAGGTGGGTCATAGAGGATCTTGCTTTGATTTATGTCATCAAGTGTTCTGCCTATGTTTTCCTCTAAGAGTTTTATAGTTTCTGCTCTTACATTTAGGTCTTTAATCCACTTTGAGTTTATCTTTGTGTATGGTGTTAGGAAGTGTTCTAATTTCATTCTTTTACATGGAGCTGTCCAGTTTTCCCAGCACCATTTATTGAAGAGGCTGACTTTGCCCCATTGTATACTCTTGCTGCCTTTGTCAAAAAACAAGGTACCCATAGATGCATGGGTTTATTTCTGGGCTTTCTATCTTGTTCCATTGGTCTATATTTCTGCTTTTGTGCCAGTGCCATACTGTCTTGAAGACTGTGGCTTTGTAGTATAATCTGAAGTCAGGAAGGTTGATTCCTCCAGTTCCATTCTTCTTTCTCAAGACTGCCTTGGCTATAAAAGGTCTTTTGTGTTTTCATATGAATTGTGAAATTTTTTTGTTCTAGTTCTGTGAAAAATGCCATTGATAATTTGATAGGGACCACATTGAATCTGTAGATTGTGTTTGTTAGTATAGTCATTTTCACAATATTGATTCTTCCTACCCAGGAACATTGAATCTCTCTCCATCTATTTATGTCATCTTTGATTTTTTCAATAGTATATTATAATTTTCTGTGTACAGTTATTTTGTCTACTTAGGCAAGTTTATTCCTAGATATTTAATTCTTTTTGTTGCAATGGTAAATGGGATTGATTCCTTAATTTCTCTTTCTGATTTTTCATTGTTAGCATATAGAAATGCAAGTGATTTCTGTGTATTGATTTTGTATCCTGCAACTTTGCTAAATTCACTGATTAGCTCTAGTAATTTTCTGATACTATCTTTAGGGTTTTCTATGTATAGTATCATGTCAACTGCAAACAGTGAGAGCTTTACTTCTTCTCTCCCAATCTGGATTCCTTTTATTTCTTTTTCTTCTCTGAAAGTAGCTAGAACTTCCAGAACTATGTTGAATAATAGTGGTGAAAGTGGACATCTTTGTCTTCTTCCTAATCTTAGGGGGAATGCTTTCAGTTTT
Organism: Giraffa tippelskirchi; assembly: GCF_054371585.1. Taxonomy (NCBI): domain Eukaryota; kingdom Metazoa; phylum Chordata; class Mammalia; order Artiodactyla; family Giraffidae; genus Giraffa; species Giraffa tippelskirchi. The sequence continues at coordinate 38,332,897 of NC_137276.1, forward strand.
TCTCCATGGAGAATAATGTTTGCTACAGGCTTATCATCAGTTCAGTTCAGTCACTCAGTTGTGTCCGACTCTTTGCAACCCCATGGACTATAGCACGCCAGGCTTCTCTATCCATCACCAACTCCTGGAGCTTACCCAAACTCATGTCATTGAGTCGGTGATGCCATCCAACCGTCTCATCCTCTGTCATCCCCTTCTCCTTCCATCTTCAATCCTTCACAGCATCAGGGTCTTTTCCAATGAGTCAGTTTTTCACATCAGGTGGCTAAAGTATTGGAGTTTCAGCTTCAGCATCAGTCCTTCCAATGAACATTCAAGACTGATTTCCTTTAGGATGGGCTGGTTGGATTTCCTAGCAATCCAAGGGACTCTCAAGAGTCTTCTCCAACACCACAGTTCAAAAGCATCAATTCTTTGGCTCTCAGCTTTCTTTATAGTCCAGCTCTCACATCCATACATGACTACTGGAAAAAACATAGCTTTGACTATATGGACCTTTTTTGGCAAAGTAATGTCTCTGCTTTTTAATGTGCTAGGTTGGTCCTAACTTTCCTTCCAAGGAGCAAGCACCTTTTAATTTCACGGCTGCAATCACCATTTGCAGTGATTTTGGAGCCCCTCAAAACAGTCTCTTACTGTTTCCACTGTTTCCCCATCTATTCGCCATGAAGTGATGGGACCAGATGCCATGATCTTAGCTTTCTGAATGTTGAGTTCTTCTGTGTATTCTTGCCACCTCTTCTTAGTAGCTTTTGCTTCTGTTAGGTCCATACCATTTCTGTCCTTTATTGTGCCCATCTTTGCATGAAATGTTCCCTTGGTATCTCTAATTTTCTTGAAGAGATCTCTCGTCTTTCCCATTCTACTGTTTTCCTCTATTTCATTGCATAATCAATGAGGAAGGCTTTCTTATCTCTTCTTGCTGTTCTTTGGAACTCTGCATTCAAATGGGTATGTCTTTCCTTTTCTCCTTTGCCTTTTGCTTCTCTTTTTTTCACAGCTGTTTGAAAAGACCTCCTCAGACAACCATTTTGCCTTTTTGCATTTTTTCTCTTATCATATATGGCCTTTACTATGTTGAGGTAGGTTCCTTATAGGCCCATTTTTTAAAGAGTTTTAATCATAAATCAGTGCTGAATTTTGTCAAAGGCTTTTCTGCATCTATTGAGATTATCATGTGGTTTTTATCTTTCAATTTGTTAATATGGTGTATCACACTGATTGATTTGTGTATATTGAAGAATCCTTGCATTCCTAGAATAAATCCAACTTGATCATGGTGTATGAGCTTTTTGATGTGTTGCTGAATTCTGTTAGCCAAAATTTTGTTGAGGATTTTTGCATCTATGTTTGTCAGTGATATTGGCCTGTAGTTTTCTTTATTTGTGTTGTTTATGTCTGGTTTTGGTATCAGGGTGATGGTGGCCTCGTAGAATGAGTTTGGAAGTGTTCCTTCCTCTGCAATTTTTTGAAAGAGTTTTAGAAGGATAGGCATTTGCTCCTCTCTAAATGTTTGATAAAATTCTCCTGTAAAGCCATCTGGTCCTTTGGTTTTGTTTTTTGGGAGATTTTTGACCACAGGTTCAATTTCAGTGCTTGTAATTGGGTTGTTTATAATTTCTATTTCTTCCTGGTTCAGTCTTGAAAGATTGAAATTTTCTAAGAATCTGTTCATTTCTTTCAGGTTATCCATTTTATTGCCATATAGTTATTCATAATAGTCTCTTATAATCCTTTGTATTTATGCATTGTCTGTTGTAACCTCTCCATTTTCATTTCTAATTTTGTTGATTTCTTTTTTTCTTGATGAGTCTGGCTTAAGGTTTGTCAATTTTGTTATCTTCTCAAAGAATCAGCCTTTAGTTTTATTAATCTTTACTATTGTTTTGTTTCTTTTTCATTTATTTCTGCTCAGATCTTTATGATTTCTTTCCTTCTCCTAATATTTGGGGTTTTTTGTTCTTTTTACAGTTGTTTTAGGTGTAAAGTTAGGTGGTCTATTCGATGTTTTTCTTGTTTCTTCAGGTAGGATTGTGTTGCTATAAACTTCCCTGTTAGAACTGCTTTTGCTGCATCCCATAGGTTTTGAGTTGTCATGTTTTCATTGTCATTTGTTTCTAGAAATTTTTTGACTTCACTTTTGATTTCTTCAGTAAGCTGTTCGTTGTTTAGAAATGTATTGTTTAGTCTCCATGTGTTTGTGTTTCTTACAGTTTTTTTCTTGTAATTGATATCTAGTCTCATAGCATTGTGGTCAGAGAAGATGCTTGATACAATTTCAATTTTCTTAAATTTACTGAGGTTTGATTTGTGACCCAAGATGTGGTCTGTCCTGGAGAATGTTCCATGTGCACTTGAGAAGGTGTATTCTTCTGCATTTGGATGGAATATCCTGAAGATATCAATGAGCTTCATCTCATCTAATGTATCATTTAAGACTTGTGTTTTCTTATTAATTTTCTGTTTTGATGATCTGCCCACTGGTGTGAGTTGGGTGTTAAAGTCTCCTACTATTATTGTGTTACTGTCAATTTCTCCTTTTATGTCTGTTAGTGTTTGTCATGTATTGAGGCGCTCCTATGTTGGATGCATAGATATTTACAATTGTTATGTCTTCCTCTTGGATTGATCCTTGATCATTATGTAGTATTCTTCCTTATCTCTTGTAATCTTTATTTTAAGGTCTGTTTTGTCTGATATGAGGATTGCTACTCCAGCTTTCTTTTGCTTCCCATTTGCATGAAATACATTTTTCCATCCCCTCACTTTCAGTTTGTATGGGTCTTTAGGTCTGAAGTGGGTTTCTTGTAGACAGTGTATATATGGGTCTTGTTTTTATATCCATTCAGCCAGTCTGTGTCTTTTGGTTGGAGCATTTAATCCACTTACATTTAAAGTATTTATTGATATATGTTCCTATTGCCATTTTCTTAATTGTTTGGGGTTGATTTTGTAGATCTTTTTTCTTCTCTTGTATTTTTTGACTATATAAGTCCCTTTAACATTTGTTGTAAAGCTGATTTGGTGGCACTGAATTCTCTTAACTTTTGCTTGTCTGAAAAGCTTTTTATCTCTCCATCAATTTTGAATGAGATCCTTGCTGGGTACAGTAATCTTGGTTGTAGATTTTTCCCTTTCAATACCTTAAATATATCTTGCCATTCTCTTCTGGCCTGCAGAATTTCTGCTAAAACATCAGCTGTTAAACGTATGGGGTTTCCCTGTATGTTACTTGTTGCTTTTCCCTTGCTGCTTTTTTTGGCAATTTATTTTGGCAATATCTGGCACTTTATTAACCAATGGAACATACTGAACAACAAACTATCTTACATCTTTCAGGAAGAAGAAACACTAGATTTGAAAACACATCACTTACTGAATTTGGACACAACACCTCTCCTCAATTAAGAGAAACATTTGTACAGTCCAGGTCTTTATTTTTACACCCAACAGGCCATAAATTCATAGGGAATGGGCTCCAACAGTTCAGGTTCCTTTCCATTGGTCCTCATGAAGTGTGCTTCTCTGGGTGGAGCAGGCTGGTGCTTCAGCTGAACCCAAATCCCTCTCTCTTTGGCTTCCTTCTTTTTCTGATCATTTTCCTTCACATGTTTCAGGAAGCTATCTAGGCTCTTAGAGTGCTTAATATGTTCAATAGGCACATTAATTCTCTTGGCAAGAATCTTTTCCTTGTTTGTTTACAATGATGCCAACAGCATGCTGGGTATCACTGGAGACTCTCCCAGTTTTGCCATGGCAACATTTGTGGGGCATTCCTTTTTTAACAGTACCCATTCCCTTGATATCTACAATATCACCCTTCTTGTAGATTTGCATGTATATGGCCAAAAGAACAACTCCATGTTTTCTAAAAGGCCTAGAGAACATGTAGAGGGTGCCTCTCCCCTTTTCCTTTGTGTTGGTCATTTTGGCAAATTACTGGAAGATGGTGGTTCCAGCCAACAGGCTCCCTTGCTGCTTTTAATAGTCCTTCTTTGTGTTTAGTCTTTGTTAGTTTGATTAATATGTGTCTTGGTGTGTTTCTCCTTGGGTTATCCTGTATGGAACTCTTTGACCTCTTGCACTTGACTATTTCCTTTTCCATGTTGGGGAAATTTTCAACTATAATCTCTTCAAAAATTTTCTCATACCCTTCCTTTCTCTCTTATTCTTCTGGGACCCATATAATTTGAAAGTTGGTGCATTTAATATTGTCCCAGAGGTCTCTTGGAGAAGGAAATGGCAACCCACTCCAGTATTCTTGCCTGGAGAATCCCAGGGATGGAGGAGCCTGGTGGGCTGCCATCTATGGGGTCACACAGAGTCGGACACGACTGAAGCGACTTAGCAGCAGCAGCAGAGGTCTCTGAGACTATCCTCAGTTCTTTCCAATCTTTTTACTTTATTCTGCTCTTCAGAAGTTATTTCCATCATTTTATCTTCCAGCTCACTGATTCACTCTTTGGCTTCAGATATTCTGCTATTGATTTCTTCTAGAGTATTTTTAATTTCAGTAATTGTGTTATCTGTCTCTGTATGTCTATTCTCTAATTCTTCTAGGTCTTTGTTAATTGATTCTTGCATTTTCTCTATTTTGTTTTCAAGGTTTTTGATCATCTTTACTATCATTATTCTGAATTCTTTTTCAGGTAGTTTGCCTATTTCCTCTTCATTTATTTGGACTTCTGTGTTTGTAATTTTTTCCTTCATTTGTGTAGTATTTCTCTGCCTTTTCATTATTTTTTTTTAATAAATTTATTTATTTTAGTTGGGGGCTAATTACTTTACAATATTTTAGTAGTTTTTGCCATACATTGACGTGAATCAGCCATGGGTTTACATGTGTTCCCCTTCCTGGTTTTTTTTAACTTATTGTGTTTGAGGTCTCTTTTTCCCAGGCTTGAAGGTTGAATTCTTTCTTCCTTTTGGTTTCTGCCCTCCTAAGGTTGGTCCAGTGGTTTGTGTAAGCTTCATATAGGGTGAGATTTGTGCTGTTTTTGTTTGTTTGTTTGTTTGTTTTTCCTCTGATGGGCAAGGCTGAGTGAGGTGGTAATCCTGTCTGCTGATGATTGGGTTTGTATTTTTGTTTTGTTTGTTGTTTAGACGAGGTTTCCTGCACAGGGTGCTACTGGTGGTTGGGTGATGCCGGGTCTTGTATTCAAGTGGTTTCCTTTATGTGAGTTCTCAATATTTGATACTCCCTAGGGTTAGTTCTCTGGTAGTCCAGGGTCTTGGAATCAGTGCTCCCACTCCAAAGGCTCAGGGCTTAATCTCAAAATGAGACACAGAGACACAAGGTGAGCAAATGCTGTTTGAAAAATAGTATCGATGAACTTGCTTGATTCAAGATTGTCACAAATCTCCAGTTTGAAAAAAATCACATAATCTTGACTCTCCTAGGTCTTCGTGCTTTCCTTTCATGAGTGCTAAATGGCAAGCAATGCTCAGACTGTCTTGTTGCAGACAGATACACCTTGCAACATATTTCACAGAGCCTGGAAATGGAGAGAAAGCATGTCTCCTGAAGGAAGACATAAAGCTCTCCTCCTTTAGTCCTGAAAAAAGACATCACATTCCTTTCCCCTCATCCATGACAGAGTTGAGGCTTGGATCCCCTTTCTCTGGTCTTCACTCTCCAGAGAGAAGAGACTGACAAGAGCCACTGTTTCCAGTGATCTGGTTTTTTAAATTAGTACTCACTTCAGGTCACAGAATCCATCATAGTGATCTTAAACATAAAGGAATCAGAAGGTAAAATGGCACAAAACTCAAAGATGGAATATAACCAACCCTATCTATCTGTCGGTCTGTCTGCCTGTCTCCCTCTCTCTCCTCTCTTTTGTGTCTCTTCATTCTTCACTTTCTCATTCTAGTATGTTTTTGCTTTAATCCAAATGCTCACACTCTCTCTATCCTTCCTTCACTGAAAGGCTGCACAGGTCTCCACACCCTGCACCCAATATTGCCTGGCTTCCTCTGATTTTCCAGTCCATATGGCAGAAAAACATGGCTGCCCTGAGCTCTTGAGTTTAAAGTCACAATTACAACTACCACAAGAGAGACCGAAGACTGCCTGGTCCAGCTTGGGTTACTTACCCCATCACATGCCTGCCAGGGGCCACCCTTACAGTATTTTGAAGAGTAGATGAGATGGGGGTGGGAGGGCAGGCAGAAAGGAGAGGATGAAAGGTAGACAACCTGTGTCTATTACGTCTGGGAAACTGCTTAAACAGAAAAAAGATTCACTTGGCTGATCACACACATGTTATTCATTCCATGACTGTTACCAACCTAAATATGGCTTCAGGCTAGACTAATAAGAAATTGGTACCCATGGCAAAATGTGTTCATTCCCCTGTTTTCAACTAAACATGGGGACAAAGGCATCAGGAGAGAAGGTGAGAAACAGTCACTCAAACACAGTTAATAATGCTGCTAAGTCACTTCAGTCGTGTCAGACTCTGTGCGACCCCATAGATGGCAGCCCACCAGGCTCTGCCGTCCCTGGGATTCTCCAGGCAAGAACACTGGAGTGGGTTGCCATTTCCTTCTCCAATGCATGAAGGTGAAAAGTGAAAGTGAAGTCACTCAGTCGTGGCCAACTCTTAGCAACCCCATGGACTGCAGCCTACCAGGCTCCTCTGTCCATGGGATTTTCCAGGCAAGAGTACTGGAGTGGGGTGCCATTGCCTTCTCTGGTCATCAGTTTGGGCCACATTAAATTTATATCACCAAATCAAGGGAAAGATAAACACTGCCTAGTGTTCATGGATATTTCTTCTGATAAATTAAATATGCTTCACAGCATTCTGCTGAGGGATTTTGAAACTAAAGTAACCTTCTCATTTCTACACTCCATGTAAAGTTCCTTAACAAACTTTTGGGAGCAGGAGCTAAGAAAGGAATCTGCAGTTTATCTGCTGCTGGAAGATCACTGCTATGCGTACAGTGCTGAGACCAGATGGCAAGTAACTTGACTATAACAATGCATCCCAATCAATATTCTTCAGGGTTCCATAAATAACCAGAACTTCAAGCTGTTGTTTTAAGGCAGTAATACTTTCGAAGCTCTGTTTCAAACAATGGGAAATCCTCCCATTATGGTGAAAGAATGAGGGAATTAAAAAAAAAAACAGAATCCAAGGCCTGGTTTTAGCAACCATTAATTAAAAAAAGGGGAATAAGAGCATAGCCCTACTTTGTCAGTCACTTCTAAACCCACTCTTGATCATTTCCTTCCAGATGTTGTTACCATGTCAATTCCTTTTTTCCCCACACTGTAAAATACTGAGATATTAAAAATTTTAATGACAAAATATGTTGGATTTTTGATGTGACTGGCAGGAAATAAGCATCAACACTATAAAATGTAGGTTGCTATAAACTTTGCACATTCAGCTCAAGGTCTCAGGGAGTGACAACCTGGCATGTTTTCTTTTCAGATTAAATTACATGAAACTCTTCTTGCCCATAGCACTAGTTCTATATGATTTTCTCTCCCCATCTTTGCCTCTCCTCAGAAACTTATCTTTGGTCAGGTGTTAATTCTTCTCCTTTATGGGGGGCCAGGGTGGGGGTGTGGGAAGGCCATGCTGCATGGCATGTATGATCTTAGTTCCTCAACTAGTGATTGAACCCATGCCCCCTGCAGTGGAAGCGTGGCTTCCAAGGAATTCCCTCTTCTACTTTTTCACTCTAGGGAAAACACTTTAATTTTTGGTAAGCATGGGTTTTTGTTCAATAACACACAACTACGTATCTCTCTAGCCAACATCTTGGGCTGCCCACCAAGCTCATGGTGCCTCTATCAATCTAAAGTAAGACAGGAAGTTATTATTACCTGTGTGCAGCCTTTTAAGAATAAGGCTTTAAGACCTCCACAGCCTCTCACTAGAGCTTGGATACCATCCTTGGTTACTTGGTCACACCAGGAAATGTTTAATTGCTCCAACAGTGGACATCCCTCACTCAGATAATTAATAATCATCCCCCCTACATACTGTGATTTTACCTTTATTTTTAATAAGCTAAAGACTCAAGGGTTGCATATTTTTCAGTGTTTTTTTTAAAATTTCTTTCCAAGCATTCCACAATTATTTCTCAAATTACCCTTCAGTATAAGCTTGCGTCTACAGGGGAGTTTCTTTATTCTCTCATCACATTTCACAGCATGATCCCAGTACACCCCCAGGTTCACCCATATTCCAGTCACACAGAATGTCACGCCCCTCCCAGACTGATGGGATATACTTATACTGAAAGTTAGTAATTGTTTATCTGAAATTCAAACTTGACTGGCGGCACTCTATTTTTAGTACTCAATCTGGCAACCCTACCCAGATCACACTCTGTGCTTTCAGATCTGCTTGTCATTGTCACACGACGCTTTCTCTTAGGTTACACTCCACCAGTCCCCTTGCCTTGGCAAACTTAGCTTTCAAGAACCACCTCAAATGCCCTTTTCTCTGTAAAATCTTCCCTATTTTTCTTAGGCAGTTTATATAATCCTGCAATATTTTCACAACTGTCTATTAAAGACTTGCAACAGTGAATTGACTCCTTGTCTTCCCTGCTGACCATGAGCTCTCCAAGGGCACTGCTGGGTCTGGGTATCTTTGTATCTTCATGCTTGGTGTGTAGGAGATACTTAATAAATGTTTTTGATCAAATGAATTAATGAATTTTTGGGTAAATGAACTATTGCTGTGCTATAACAGCCCTCTTACTCCTATTTCCCCTCACCACACTGATTCATCTTCTAAAAACAATATTTTTCAGACCTCAGGCCATTTCTGAGTTGGAAGAAAAATCAGTTGGGTGCGTAAAAGCCTGTATGAAATAGAACAGAGTGAAGTAGCCTAGAGAGAGGTGAAGTGTAGTCAAATGGAATGGGAAATAGAGGGCAGCTCTAGTAGTAAGGCTGAGTCGTGTTCTGTTAAAATTCAGGCATGTGTGTTTGTGTGTATCTGTGTGTATGTGTACTAGTTTTGGTGTAAAATGTATCTCTTATTGTAACATGGTCAGAAGAGTATGAAAACCCCTACCCTGTTAGGAACATCAGCATGAGCTGTGAGTTGTGACTCACGGCACCCCCTCAAACTTATTCAATGACTGCCGGTTTCCTCCACTCAAGGTCTTCTATAATCTGGCCCCAACCTATTGCTTTGCCCTCTCTTACCACCACTAACTCCACAAGCCATCCACCTCAGATAAATGACTTACTGTTTGCCCCTCCTACCCGCCAAATGAACAAGATAAACGCTCTGCTTTATTAACTTTGTGTACCTTCTCCCACAGTCAGCCCTCCACCCCTGCCACCCCTGATGGCTTGTTGAGCTGTGCCCTGCAGCCCACCAGGTCTGTGCTTGCCCACCTTCAAGACCCAAGAAAGAGACTTAAGTCATCAAAGAGGTTAACAGATGGGGAAACCTACACATCTGAAGCGAGGTCCTGGAGCCACACCTCACAGCGTGCGGAGGAAAGCGGCAGAACATGGCGGCAGTCTTCGCCGGGGGGGGGGGGGGGGGGGGGGGAGGGGGAGGGGAGAGTTACCAGTTACAGGGGGATTGATGTCAGGTGGGCTCATTAGTTACCAGGGAAACCAGCAGCGGCGCACGCCCCTCATCGCCCTTTTGATGAGAAAAATCACCAGCAGGGGCCTGGGGCAAATACACAGGAAGGTCAGTCAGGCGTGTAGGGCGTAGGTGAAACAGGCCCTGGTTGGGCGGGAGATGTAGCTGCCTTGAGTGGCCTGACCTTACATGGCTTCTTTCCACTTTTTTTTTTCATAGAAGGAACTAACTTCCTGACATCCAGTTCAAACTCCTGCTTCCTTAACCCCTCCACAAAATCACCTAAAACAAATGAATCCTGTAATAGTCACCTTCCAACACCGTGTTACTGAGAAGTCCCTCAGGCCCTTATGATGGGCTTTCCTCCTTGCTGCAGTGAGTAGTAAGCCCAACTGGTACAATGTGATATGTTCCTGGCGATTTGGGCTAGAAGGCATTGACCCCTGGCTCATGGCAAGTACATACCTAATGTTTGCTGAAAAATTGAATTAGGATTTTTGTACATGTTTTTGAAAAACATGCACCATGTTTTTCACATGGTGAAAGTTATTTGGATTGTGTGGCAAGTGTTATTTGGAAAGCACAGAGTGAGAAGTTGTTTATGTACACAGTCTAGGTTACATGTGTCAGATTTGCACACAGAAAAAGTGTCAGACCTAAAGTTCTTTTAATTGGCTATGGCTTATTTTCATAGTCACACAAATGACAAATCCCTCAAATTGCTAGTCCCAGTATTCCATGACTGGTCAATAAGCCACAGAAAACTGAGACTGGAATCTAGAAAAATGGTTCTGATGAAACTATTTGCAGTACAAGAGTAGAGACACAGATGTAGAGAATGGACTTATGGACCCAGCAAGGGAAGGAGAGGGAGGGAAGGAGAGAGCAGCATTGACATATATACACTACCATGGGTAGAAGAGATACCTGCTTATAGCACAGGTTGCTCAGCTCAGTGCTCTGTGATGACATAGAGAAGTGGGATGCAGGGGCAGGAGGGAGGCTCAGGAGGGGATATATGTATACATGTAGCTGACTCACATTGTTGTACAGCAGAAACTAACACAACATTGTAAAGCAATTATACACCAATTAATTTTTTTTTTAAATCTAACTGAAACAATCAAATGCATTTCAAAGTTTTGGTGTTTTTTTTAACTACCTTAAAGCCTTTTGACGAGAAATGCAGGATATAAAAATAATACAAATGCTTACCATTGTGTTTCACCTCATAGATTTCAAAGTTCTCTAACATCAGTCACTTTCTGGTGATGTTCAAACCCACTAGTCATGACTAAAAATGGCTTATTTAACATTTGTGTTCGTAGTGAAAAGAAAGCATTGTAAATCCAGGAAATGAATGGTTTTTTTCCAAAATCCCCTACATGTTTTTCACAAATGCTGAAAATCAATTTATAAGCTGAAAATCAACATATAATCAAATTACATGTAATATGCTCAATTTACTTATATAAATTTTAAATTCATCATCTCCCCTCCTCTCAGTTGGCAATGCATAGCAGAGGGCTAAAAAATGATACACTTTTAAAAATCAAATAATAACTAGGGACTTCCCTGGTGGTCCAGTAGCTAAGACTCCACACTCCCAATGCAGGGGGCCTGGGTTTGATCCCTAGTCAGGAAAATAGATCCTACATGCTGCAACTGAACAAAAAAAACATATATATTGTGTGCCACAACTAAAAATCCCATGGGCCACAAATAAGACCCAGTGCAGGCAAATAGGTATTTTTTAAAAAACTCAAATACTGTCTACTACATATATCTTCTTATTTAATCTTCAGACCTACCCAGCAACACAATATGAGATATACACTAAAATTAAACATTTCCATAATGGACTGAGTTGTTTCTGCTTCCCCTCCAATTCATATGCTGAAGTCCTAAACCCCCAATGTGACTGTATTTGGAGATAAGGCCTTTAAGGAAATAATTAGGGTTGGATAAGATCATAAGGGTGAGGCCCTAACCCTCTAGGACCGGTGTCTTTATAAGAAGAGGAAGAGACATCAGCAACATCTTTCTCTGTGTGCACACACAGAAGAGAGCCATGTGAGGACACCGTCTGCAAGCCTGGCAGAAAGGTCTCATGCACCAATCTCAATAGTACCCTAGTCTAGCCTCCAGAACTATGAAAAAATAAATTTCTTGTGTTTAAGCCAGTCAGGCGTCAGTATTCTGCTTGGAGTCCAAGTAGGCCAATATGAATTCCAAAGTCACAAAGATGATAAATGGTAAAGAAGGGATTTAAAAGCAGATCTCTGGACACCAAGTTTAGTATTCTAATACACCATGCAAAAGTACTTGTTAATGTCACCTCCAACCTGACTTTAGACTAAGCTCTGCATTTTCCAGCAATTCAGAGAGGTGAAATGAAAGCTGTTCCCTTTGTACACGTATACAATGATGTGCTGGTGTTTCAGTGTAACTGTTCTCTTTGGAAGTGACTGAGACCAAGACTGTAGCTCAGCCTGCTGGAATTCAAGTTTGCCCAGCATGAGAAATTACCCCCACCTTCTCTTACTTTCATTTTAACCTGACCTGGTGGCAGCAGCCCTGAGGCCACAGGCTGTCCCATGGATAGGTTGGGATTCAAGTTTTGTGTCAAGATCTACCCAGACTTTCTTCTAGTTTTCTTTTACCCTTTTCTCAGGGCCCTGAGGCTAGAGGCTGTAACACAGAATGGCCAGAATCCAATTTTGTTCTAGTGTCAGGATGTAACACAACACTATTTCTTCTTTCAGTTTAACTTTACATAGTGGTAGTGGTCCGAAGGCTGGAGGCAGAAGCCAAAGTAGACCAGACAAATCCAAGCTTGGTCATGGGGATTCACCATCCCTCTCCTCACTTTTATGTTAGCTCTTTATAAATAACAGGGGCTTCCCAGGTGGCTCAGGGGTAAACAATCCACCTGCCAATGGGAGTTCAATCCTTGGGTCAGGAAGATCCCTGGAGAAGGAAATGCAACCCACTCCAGTATTCTTGCCTAGGAAATCCCACGGACAGAGGAGCCTGGCAGTCTAGCCTGGCAGGCCTGGCATGGGGGTTGCAAAAGAGTTGGACACGACCTAGTGACTAAACAACAACAGCAAATAACAATAACCAAAGAACTTACTACTTTACATTTCTTTACTACTTTACATTTCTTTGTGCATCCAATGAGCTAACTCCCTAGGAGATGGATTCATCATTTCAACGTTCTATTGGTAGCTTTTAGTATCTCCAGTAACTGATTACAGCAAAGTTGTACCATCCATCACCCATTCCACCCTATGGGTGGCCCCATGGCCATTCAGGAATCAAAGGCTTGTCAAGCCCTGATCTCTCATCCTTTCTCTTCCCAAACTGCCTATTTCAGTGAGTCAGGGTCATTATCCTGAATCCCACTTCTCCTAACATCAACTACTTGCAGTTGGCCCAAAGATGAGGTTTAAGGGTAGAGTGCTTCAGAGTGCCAAGTCTCCCTAAATTTCTGACACTACATACCAGATTAGAGTCCAAATGTAAAGTTAAAGAGCGCAGCTCCCATGGCTGTCCTCACTTATGGCACAAACTGAAATTCAGGGGGTTTCCAAAGTTACCCTCAGACTTGATCATATATTCAAAGGACTCACAAAGGTAACTGAAAGCTTAGACTCACGGTTATAGTTTATTACAGGGAAACAATGAATATTAAAATTAGCCAAATGAAGAGACACATAGGAAAGAGTCTGGGAATTTTCCAAACATAAAGCTTCTTTCCCTCAAGACATATTATCCTCCCATCACTGATGTGTGACAGTATGAATGGAGCATGGCCAACAGGGAAGCTCACCCAGTCTTCACTGATTAGAGTTTTTATAGATACTTCATATGAGGCATAATTAACTGATTGGCCATGTGGTTGAACCCAGCATTCAGCTCTCTCCCTCACCCCAGCAGGGCAGATATCAAGGGGCCCAAAGGGCCCACCAGGAGACACTTCATTAGCATACTATCCAGTGTGACACTAAATAAAAAAGACATTCCTATTACTCAGAAAATTCCAAGGGTTTAGCTGTTACCTCCTAGGAGCCAGGGACAAAGTTCAGACCTCTCTTTGGGCAAGGCTAAGTTCACCACTGCAGTCATTTCATCTGCTTGTGCCTTACAGATATGGCTAACAAAGGCAGTTACAGTGAAAAATAAAACTAGTAGCCACATTGAGAGTGTATTAGCTGTGAGGCGCTGCACACTCAGTTTTGTCTAATTCTCAAGATAACCCTGAAAAGTTGGTGTTATCAGTCCCTTTTCACAGAGGAGAAAATCTGAGGCTCAGAGAAGTTGCCCAAAGTTTTAGAGGGAAAATAACAGATCTCACCAAGTTGACAGAAGAAGGCAATGGCAACCCACTCCAGTACTCTTGCCTGGAAAATCCCATGGACGAAGGAGCCTGGTAGGCTGCAGTCCACGGGGTCGCTAAGAGTCGGACACGACTGAGCAACTTCACTTTCACTTTTCACTTTCATGCATTGGAGAAGGCAATGGCAACCCACTCCAGTGTTCTTGCCTGGAGAATCCCAGGGACGGGGGAGCCTGGTGGGCTGCCGTCTATGGGGTCGCACAGAGTCAGACATGACTGAAGCGACTTAGCAGCAGCAGCAGCAGTAGCAGCACCAAGTTGACACAGCATACCCCTGTGCTATTACATCCATCTTGCCAACATATTCACTCATTCCTTCTCCAAACATTTATTTTATGTCTACTTAGTGCTAGTAACTGTTCAAGATGCTAGAGGTACAACAAAGAACAAAACAGACAAAAATCACTACTCACGTGGAATAGATATTCTAATGGGAGAGGGACAGAAAAATAACCAATAAGTAAGCAAAATATATACATTTTGAATGCAAATTGTTATGGAAAAAATAAAAACAAGTGCATCTTGTTTAGAGCTTTATTCAAACATATCAAATATCTCAAAACATTTTTGAGACAAATGGGAAATTTGAATATGGATCAGTATTATATATTAAAAATGCCCCTATTAAAAATGTAGACTGAAGTATTTATGGATAAAATAAGACTGCAAAACTGTTGATAATTATAGCTGTTGGATATTATATATGTGAGGAAAGGTCTTTATAGTAATCTTTTTAGTTCTGTGTATGTTTAAATTTTTACATAATGCAAAGTTTTAAAAAAGAAAGAAAACAATGGATTGAGGGTGGCAGATAGCTCTTGTAACACACCTTATAAGACCAAAGATGTAAATCAGGGAAGGCCTCACTAAGAAGCAAATGGAGTATTTGCTGGAGAAAATACTTGAAGGAGGTGAGGGAGAGGGTTCTGTGGATCCAGGGAAAGAAGATTCCAGGCATAAGCAGGAGCTATAGCAGAGCATGAGGTGGGAATGTGCCTGGCAGGGCATATTCAAGGAGTGCTCAGGGCTGGTGCACTGGGATGACCCAGAGGGATGGGATGGGGAGGGAGGTGGGACTGGGGTTCAGGATGGGGAACACATGTAAACCCATGGCTGATTCATGTCAATGTATGGCAAAAACCACTACAATATTGTAAAGTAATTAGCCTCCAACTAAATAAATTAAAAAAAAAAAAAGAAGAAGAAGAAGAAGAAAGTCCAGCTTTGGGGAAAGAATGAGCAATTGATAAAGTAGTGGGAGGTGGCATCAGAGAGTTAAACAGGGATGGGTGGGGAGGAGAGGAAATGTATATCCAGGGCTAAATCCAACAAATAATTCACACCAAATCGTATAAGGGTACCTACAAACCAGGACTTCCTTGGTAGTCCAATGTCTAAGACTCCACACTCCCAATGTAAGGGGCCTGGGTTCAATCCCTGGTCAAGAAACTATATCCCACATGCAGCAACTAAAGATCCTGCATAACGCAGGGAAGATCGAAGATCCCAAGTGATGCAAATAAGACCGGGTACAGCCAAATAAATATTAAAAAGAGAAAAAGAATACCTACAAAGCAATAAGAAAAATGCAGGCAACCCAAAAGAAAAATAGGCAAAAGACTTGACTGGGCATTTCACAGAAAAGAAAAGGTCCAGTAAGCATATGAAAAAAGTGTTCTACTTTATTAGGCATCAGGGAAATGCAAATTAAAATCACAATGCTACATCTCCACACCCACAGAAAGATTAAAATTAAAGGGCTAGTATTGGCGGGTGTGTAAGCTGGTATAAATTGCAGTGTCTGCTAAAACCAAAAACTGTACTATAGCTCTCTTAAGCAATCCATTCCATTTCCAGGTGTTTATCCAACAGAAAGCCATAAATGTTCACCGAACACTGGAGAGGGACGTTCAGAGCAGCCCTCTTCTTAACAGCCCAAACCGAGAATTATCCAGTGCCCAGTGACAGCAAAATGGACAAACAATGGGTTACTCTACAGCATTTAGAATAGCAAATGAAAGAAATGAATCTCATAAAAACAGCGAACAAAGGAAGCAGACACGATGGATCTAACACTGTGTGATTCCAGTTATGTAAAGTTCAAGAACAAGCAAACCTAATCTGCGCTGTTAGAAGACACAGTAGTGGTTACCACTGTGGAGAAAGTGACTGGAAAGGGGTTTGTGGGGGGGGAGGGGAGGGGAGCTGATGACATCCTGTTTCTTGATCTGAATGCTGACTAAGTGAGTTTAATCTGTAAGCAGTCACCAAGCAGCACACATGATTTGTGCACTTTTCTGTATCTATACTGTCAATAAAACGTTTTTTTTAAAAAATTATGCAGGGGTGTCTTGGTTTCCTCCTCTGAGCTACTGGTGACAACACCCAGATGCCCTTACTCCCTCATCCCAAGCCAAATAAGAGGCACACGGAGCACAGTGGATTGTTGACTTAAAAAAGAGTAGATGGCATGTTTTCCCAACTCACAGCTGCTACTTCTACATTTAAAGATGCTGAAACTTTGACTCATGTTCGGAGGATGCTAGTGGAGGAGAGGTGAGTGAGTACCCATGGCTCAGGGCAGTAGGAAAGCAGAGACGCTGAAGGTAGAGTCCACTAGTAGTGTGCTCTGTGTGACTGGTCACCAGGAGGGTGCTGTCCACAGAGACTTACAAGCAGAAAACCTGCTCTTGGATGCAAACACGAACATCAGACTTTGGCTTCAGCAACAAATTCACTTTTTACAACAAGCTGGACACCTTCTGGGGTGGTCCCCCTCATGCTGCCCCAGAACTCTTCCAGGGAAGAAACATAGGAAGTCATCCTGTCCACAGTGCGATGGATTCTGGCCTTTCCAAGGATGGAAACTCAAGAAGCTGTAGATGCAGGTTCTGAGCAGAACACATCACATTCCATTCTTGTCAAAGGAATGTGAAAATCTGCTAGAGAAATTTCTCATTCTCAATCCTGTCAAAAGAGGCAGTTTAGAGCAGATTGTGAAGGATCTGTGGATTATTGTGAGTCATGGATATGAGCAACTAAAGCTCTACATGGAGCCACAAGGACTCTGGGCAGAGTGACTTCATGGCATCCACGGTTACACCTGGAGATGGAGATCCAGGACTCACTGATAGGCCAGAAACAGGAAGTAATGTTCCGATATCACTCCCGGGTTGTAAGAGATCTGAGCCAGAGGGCTGCCCAGTCACCCTGAAGCCTCACCCTCAGCCGATCTAACCAACAACAGCTCTCCTTCCCTACCCCCAGATGTGGGGATAGGGTGCCCGCCAAGTGCAAGCAGCACATCCCCACCTCTAACTGCTACTAAGAATACTCGGAAGAGGAAGGTCGATCTGGGGGAGAATCAAGGGACAGGGCAGAGAGCCACAGCACAGCCAGGAGATGATGCAGGGACAGGAGATGATGATGGAGCAGCTGCCAGTGCAGCCAAAGCAGGACCCAGCACTGTGCAGGCAGTGGGACATGTGGGTAGGAAGGGTGGCTTCCCTACCCCCATGGACCCCTTGTCTCCATGGCCTCCGGAAGCATTGCCTCCACATCCTCCATCCAGGGACCCCAGAAGTGGCTGCTCTGAGCTGAGGCCATGCTCACCCACCTGGACCAGACCTCAGCCAGGCCCAGTGTCTCCTTGGATCCCTGTTCCTGCCATGGCCTCTTCTTTTCCTCCATCCAGTGTGAAGGCATGATGTTCCGGAAGACAAACACAGGCAAAGCCAGTGAGAACACACAGTTGTTTACTCAGAGCCTAAACATCCAAGGGATTGCAGGTGCAATACACAAG
Organism: Giraffa tippelskirchi; assembly: GCF_054371585.1. Classification (NCBI taxonomy): domain Eukaryota; kingdom Metazoa; phylum Chordata; class Mammalia; order Artiodactyla; family Giraffidae; genus Giraffa; species Giraffa tippelskirchi. The sequence continues at coordinate 38,350,673 of NC_137276.1, forward strand.
CGTCCGTAAAACAAATATCATATGGGAACCAGTGAAAGTTCAATGATTATAAAATTACCAGACTGATTTCCTTCTGTGGCTTTAATTCAGAAGGAAATTCAAAATAAAAAGTATACAAATGTCCCACTCTTTAAGTGTTTTAGCCTCCTAAAAAAACTGTCTTAAATGATTGACGTTCATTTGGATATTTGTTTGAATAATATTGGCAACATGATAAAAGTACTTACTGTAAAATAGATATACCTGTATACACCTATGGCTTCCTTGGTGGCTCAGCAGTAAAGAATCTGCCTGCAGGTGACACAGTTTCGATTCTTGGGTCAGGAAGATCCCCTGGAGGAGGAAATGGCAACACACTCCAGTATTCTTGCCTGGAAAATCCCCTGGAGAGAGGAGCCTGGTAGGTCGCAAAGAATTAGACAGGACTTTGTAGCCAGACAACAACAACATATACATAGATACATAGATAGAGGTATACACAGAGAGAGAGAAAGAGAGAGAAGAGAAAGAAATGCTAGAACCCTGACAATGTCTTTTAATACCCACTTTAATCCAGCTATACCTAGAGCCAAATAAACTCAGAATTCCCAAGTATTTATACCAATTAACTACCGTTTGGGTTTCAGTTAGTTTGAGATGTTTCCATCACTTGTATCCAAGAAATTCTAGAATAAAAAAATATATGTATTTAAATGTTATTGGTACTTAACATTTGTTGATTCTATTAGTTTAGACTAACAGGCATAAATGGACTTATATGAGAGAACTTTAATATAAGTAAATGAGGTAATAAAAACAGAAATGATTTTAGATGTCTTATATCCTCGTATCTAGAACTATGACAAATTTTATACTTTAAATTTTTCCATAGTTTTTAAAGTTTAGTTTTTCCTAATGTGTGTAGGTGGGACACAAGCATGTTTAACAAAAAAAGAAAAAGGTCTGCTGTATTTTGAAAAATTATTTTTAAGTTCTAAGCAAGACAGGTTCTAGTCACTCCTGGAAAGGAACTTGTTTTGACACAGATTTAATGCCAGTGTATGAAAGAACAGATTTTAAAAATTAAGCTATTTATAACATATGTGGGAAAAAATGAGCAAGGGAGATTAAATTTATAATTTAAATAAATATAGTAATAGCATACAATTAAGGCTCAACTACCATTTGATGCTCTCTTCTCCTCAATACACACACACACACACACACACACACACACACACACACACACACACACACACACACACACGCTTGTACGCATGGCAAAACAGCTACTTTCCTCTAAGGATTCTAGTACACTATATGAACATTAAATAGTGTGTAAAAATGTGTATAGGAATTTTATGAGACACTTCACACTAATCATCAAAAAATGAACAAGGACACTTACCTCCACTTCCCTCCTGGAAGTCCTACAATGATAGTGAAAGGAATAATTTACAAGGTCAAACCACAAGGATAAGCAGAAGTGGCAGGAAGACAATAGCAGTAAAAGTTTGGAAGAATGTGTTGTGTGTGAATGAGCATCAACTTGTTGGCAAATGTGAGGAAGCCAGAACCTAACCAGCAGTGGCAGAGTGTGAGCAAGCCAAGCTCTTCTGGGCTGCAGGCCCTGGGAAGCTCTGGATGGGAGGCATCAGGGCACCTGTGGCGGATCAGGTGGGTGGAAAATTGGAGTCACTAAGAGAAGAAAAAACAATACATAGTAAAGGGAAGACAAATCTATAAGAAAGGAGATGTAATCTTAATATATACTAGATCAGCTGTGAATAATACAGTGTCAAAATAAGCACTGAAAATTGATATAATAATGAAATATTTCTAGATTAGGAAGATGGGGAAAGGGGATATGTGCCCAATTGTAAGAAAGTCAATTTATCTTCAATAGTAGGAAGGAAAGAGAAAAGAAATAAATTGAACTATTAAGAAATAGTATTAGACAAATGAACTTATATACAGAACATAAATAGACTCACAGACACAGAAAACAAACTTCTGGTTACCAAAGGAGAAAGGGGGGTGGGGAGGAAGGGATAAATTAAGAGTTTGGAATTAGCAGATACACACTACTGTATATAAAACAGATAAACCACAAGGACCTACTGTATAGCATAAGGAAATATATTCAATATATTATAATAACCTATAGTGGAAAAGAATCTGCAAAAGATATATGTCTGTGTGTAGACATATATACATATATAAATATATCTAATTCACTTTGCCGTATACCTGAAAATAACACAACACTGTAAATCATCTACACTTTAAAAAATAAATAGTATTACAGACATGTTAAAGAAATGTGAAGCTAAAAGAGGAAACAGTTAAAATAGATGTCAGTTGTTGTCTTTGGGGAGTGAGAATCAGTAGTGATAAAGACTAGAACAGAGTGCTAACTTGCATTATGACATTAACTTTTTTACTCCGCGATGGAGAACATATGCTACTTTAATGAAGTTAAATTAAAGGAACTATAAGCATTGCTAAGTGTTAATATATTTACTTGAAGAATTTTCTATTTTTCTGAGTATGTATTAAATTTATAAAGGTTTATAAAGTGCAAAAATGAACTGCACGTTAGAACACTTAGAACCCATGAAATGTGCTTGTGGGACATTAAAGAGACTGAGTAGACTCTAAGACCAAAGTGAAATTCTAACAAGATAATGAGAAATACTTCAAAAAGAGGAAAATGAATGAAAATGAGGAAAGTGAAAAATGCTAAGTCTAATCGAACAGAAGTGCCAGATACAACCAATATGTTATAGTACATATGGGAGAATATAAAACAGGATATAAATATGAGCTCTCCATAATAAAACACTGAGAAAAGAGTAAAACAAGAGAGTCAAGAGAATAAATACCATAATATTTTACGAATAACTATTATGACTTGTTAAAATGGTATATATTAGGTTAGATATAGTATATGAAAAGCCTTGAAGATATTTTAAAGTCTATTGCCAGAAAATTACCCTCCTCCAAAATTGACTATGCCTTTCATGAATTCTTCTTTTTTGTGCATTTTGTTTTATATTTTTATTTTTTAATTTTTATTTTTTTAATTATGAAAGTATGATAACATCTTTATAGAAGACTTGGAAAATATAGAACAAGGTTACATATAGTTCCACTATATTTATTTTTTAAGTAGGTAAGGATTTTTGGTTGGGGTTTCAATATAAAACTCTCAAAAATTAATGAATATATAGAGAAGTAGAAGGATCTAGTGGACCTGAAAAGCACTGTGGACCAATTCAACATAATTAAGATTTACACAATTTTCACACAACAGTAGGATACAAAGTCTATTCAAGTTCCCATAGACTATAAACTAGGAGACGCTTGACCATATCCAGAGTCATAAAACAAGGTGTAAAAACTTCATGGTCTCAAGGTATTGAAGTCATACAGAGTCTGTTCTCTTATCACTGTGGAATTACGTTAGAAATCAACATGAAAAGATATTTGAAAATAACCCACATTGGAAGCCTCAGTAAGGTTAGAGTGAAAAAACACAGAGGGTGACTGCAGAGAGGAAAGAATTTAAATGAGAAATTAGCAACAAAATGAGAAATTACTATTAAAGATACTTTAAACAAAAATCCCATGTATTTGTTTCGCAGATTCTTTGAAGTCCTTAACAATTTTCCAACAACAAAATGTTCATAGCACAATGCTGTACACTCATCCATGGATGGTTGAGCTATATTTTTTTTTTTACATAAATAAGGGGAAAAGATACTGGGTCAAAACAAAAGAAAAGAAAATAGTTCTCTCAGACGTGAAAAAATACTTTGTTGTTGTTCAGTTGCTCAGTCATGTTCTACTCTTTGTGACCCCACGGACTGCAGCACGCCAGGCTTCCCTATCCTTCACTATCTCTCAGAATTTGCTCAAACTCATGTCCATTAAGTCGATGATCCCATCCAATCATCTCATCCTCTGTCGTCCCCTTCTCCTCCTGCCCTCAATCTTTCCCAGCATCAGGGTCTTTTCCAATGAGTAAGAATACTTGGTTATTTCCAATGAGTAACTAAGAATAAATACTTAGTTACATATAATATAACATTTAAAGAAGTCCACATGACCTTATACAAGTAGGGAAAGACAACTCTGCTAACCTTAACATATTAAAGAAAAAAAAAATCCAGGAAAAGCAGGAAAGAGTTATGATAAAGATATCATTGGGCAGTGAGGTGCAAGCCAAAATTTTTCAGACCACCCTACCTATAGGTAATTTGGGGCTTCCTAGGGACTGGATTGAGTTTAGAGGTCCAGAGATCCTTAAATGCCAATGAAAACATTTTAAAAAGTAGCTTTCCCTAATAAGCTTTTAAGCCAGATAGTAAAAGCAAGTTGCTTATGTACGTTTTGTCCCAGGCCACACAGTCACATTTGAGAATGGGCTTCCCTGGTTGCTCAGTTGGTTAAAAATCTGCCTGCAATGCAGGAGACCCAGGTTTGATCCCTGGATTGGAAAGATCCCCTGGAGAAGGGAATGACTACCCACTCCACTATTCTTCCCCAGAGAATTCCAGGACAGAGGAGACTGGCAGACTACAGTCCATGGAGTCACCAAGAATCAGAAACGACTGACTGAGCAATTAACACTTTCATACTTTCACTGTTAGGTAGGAAGTAAGTCAAGAGCAATGAGAGGTGGCCTAGCTGAGAAAGTGTCAAGCTGATCTGGAAACCCCATCCCAGACACACCCCAATGCTGCCCATGAGCACTCACAGATATCCTACAAACTAACCACAGACTTTTCCAAATCAGGGACATGCACCCTTGACACATAGCTGTGTCTTCAAGGGAACTTAGGCAGCCAGAAGCCCATTAAGAGTTCATAAATATTCTATATATACATCTGATTATAACAGATCGAATTATGGGAAGGATATGTGTAATAGAGACCGGCATTATGTAACTTGCAACTGTCAATCAAAACTGTCAGTCCATGCCCTCCTGGATGAACATGTAAAAGCCCTGTGTGGAAAACCCCTTACCTCATCATTCCAGTGCTTCTCTTGGCTTATCCCACCTCTCCCTGGGGGTGTTCTTTCTGTTCTTTCTTCAGTAAACTTGTTTTTGCCATGGGTAAGACCTCAGATTCTTCTTTGTGTCCTTACCAAGAACCAAGGCCCATGAGGAAGAGACTTCTTCAATTCTGTCAGGTAACAGTATTGGATAAACAATGGCAAATCATTCATTGAGTGCTAATTACGGGTCAAGCACATGTATTACATCCTTTACAAACTCAACAAATGTTTATTGAATATCTTCTAGGTGCCAGGCACTGGAGCATAGTTGTTATAAAAACAGACGCTATGCCTACCTTAAGTTTATGGTCTAGTAACTTACAGAATGAGAACTTACACAACAATGGGAGGAGATGAGAAAGGAAAGCCCAGACTGAGGAGGGAAAGGAGCAGAGAAAAGCCATTGTTGAGCCCTCCCAAATTAGTGTGAGGGGAAACTCAGAACTTGCAGGAAAATCTGGGGAAGAGCACATCTAGCTGGAAGAGTGGGACACAGATGGGAGCTGGTGAAGAAGGCCAAGGAAAGCTGCTGCCCTGTATCTGATGGGGAACCTGGGGCTCCTGTAGGCCAGCAGGGCAGACTGGGCAGAAAAATCTAGAGGCAAAACAGAAGAACAGGAACAAACTAGGACCCACTAGCACATCTGCCTCTGCCTCTCACGGCAGCCAACCCCACCTGCAGGCAATGACAGCTGCCACTTCACTTCCACCTCCTACATCTTGCATATCCCTCTTGCCAACTCTAACATGTAACCATAAAATAAATGTAGTTCCATCTTAGGTCATGCCACACCATATAAAACCAGCACTGTCAAACTGGTATCCTACTCAGTCCTATGCCTCTAACAGGCATATTTAACCTGCAATTGCAAAATCTAGCTTTCCCCTAAGATGACACAGCTCTGCTTGGCATAAGGTAAAACACCCTAAGTAGCTTCCCAAATGAGGACATGAAATCCCATTGTTCACTTTATCTTTGGGGGATGTCCATTCCTTTTTTAGACAAATCACACTCCCCTTAAATATGCTACTAGATAAGCTAAACTACTAGGAACATATTTTATATGCACTAATAGGAGAATGGAGAGTGGCGGGGGGTGGGGGAGGGAAGAGTCCGGTATTGTATAATTTACAAAGTGTGGTCAGTCCCTCAGTAGTGTCCAACTCTTTTTGACCCCCTGTACTGTAACCTGCCAGGCTGATATGTCCATGGGGGTTCTCCAGGCAAGAATACTAGAGTGGATTGTATCCCTCCAAGGGATCTTCCCAACCCAGGAATCCAACCCAGGTCTCCCACATTGCAGGTGGATTCTTTACTGTCTGAGCCACCAGGGATGTGCAAAGTACATACCCAAATAAAGAACCAATTCTTCTCCAACAAAATCTGATTTTTTTTCTAGAAGAAATTCAAATTGTGACTGGCTGTGGAGACCCTCACCCATATTTACTGTCTCCATAAATCATTGCTGTCCTTCAGAGTTCCTTCTTAATTGTCCTTGTGATAACATTGTAACTCAAGTTTGTCTCTGGGCTGTATATCACATTCCTCAGTTTATTTCTTGTTTCTTTAAATCCTGTTATCCCCTAGTAACTTAAGCTCATCATCTCCTAAAAAGGCTTTTAGCTATTAGTGTCTCTAAAATTCCTAGTTTCTATAAGCTATAGTAAAATAAGCCAACACTACAACATACCTTAAACTTTTAGCTTCTAATTATTCTTAATTATTCTTAACCCCTAAACTCAGGGAACTTGTTTTGCCATAAACATTTCCCTTACAGGTAGGTTTCAGATAACAATGTTTCCCATGGCCTCAAGCTGCAGCCTATGTGCTCATCCTGGAGCATTCTTTGTAAAAATCCTTGAACAAATGTCAATAGTTAACTTATGGATTATAACATTCTTTCCAGCCAACTCAACCGGAGGAAGGAAAGGACAAGTCAGAATCACAAGACCTAACTCCATCCCAGGACAGTGCCTTCGGGATGAGGAGAGGGGGTTGGGGCCTTGCCTCCATTTTGTCAGTAATGCCTATCACAGCTCCCGACATCTCCCCCTTTTTTATTTTTTTTAGAGCATAGGTATGAAACTCAATAGATAAAGCAGAAACACTTCAGTTGAGTATTCTGAAAAGGCACGGGGCTAATAGACAAATCAGAACCAACAGGCATAAGCACATGGCTGCATTAATCATTATTGTAAAAAAGGATCCATGGGAAAGATATCCCTCTAGATTTTTAAAAAGGGAATTAGAAAGCCACTGAGAGGAAAAGTCAGACTCCTCCTGGTTCATATTCTGGATATCTTGATGTAACTTAGAAATATCAATACTAAAATCTGAGTGATTCCAAATGCCTAAAATATGGTTTCTAATGTGTTCCCAAGAATGCACAGAATCATTCACTTGTAGAGGGGTAACGCACATCCATTTAAATTCAGCATGGCACCTTAAAGACAACTTCATTTTTAAATTTGTAATTTCTTGCCCTACAAGCAGGACTGCTTCTTCTAAAGCATTGACCTTATTTTCTATCTTCCTATCTATAATTTCCTGTGTAGCAAGAGCTACAGAGACATTTTTGGACAGGTGATAGACAAACAAGGCAGTATGCACTTCTTTTGACAGGGCAACAGCAGAAACTGTAACTGAAGCAATTATGGCAATTAGGGCAGTTATTCCCACAATCAGAGCTGCAATGAATCTCTTAGGTAGAGAAATTAAGCCATTAAATTCATATAAAACTTTCAATGCATAATCATCAAACCATTGTCCCTCTAATTTTACAGGAAACATCAAATATGGTGGTTGCTTTACAATCATCACAGCCTTATAATTACTATAATCGTTCCCATCAACACAATTTGATATAAAACAATTCACACATTCAACATTATAAACAGTTTCTCCTTTAAGAACTCTCAAATCATTCCGATTTTTGGCCAATAGAAAGGCATAGGGAGAATGCATGCAGGCCCGTACAATATATCTTTGTTCATTTAAAGGTCTGTGTAAAATTACAGGTGCCATAGCAGCCAATGCTCTCCATAATTCAGGTTGCATGGGACCTGTTTCATCGAAACTCACTAAAGGAGGAACCCATCCATTAACATGCCACCTAGTAATTGCTAAAGGATAAGGGATAAATGAATCATTCCATATGGATCTATAAGGTTCTTCAAAAATTAAATTCAACCGTTGATCCGAAGGGTTTGGTAAGGTACCAACATCCCTAACGGCTGCGCTGGGTGGGGTGGGGGGGCTGCAGAGCGCCTGCTGCCCTCCAGCCTTGCCCCAACACCCTCCAGGATACGCCTGGAGCTACCGCTCTGAGACCTGAGATCCAAGGAGTCCGGTGGAGCTGCCTGAGGCCACGAAGTTACAGGAGAGGCTTTTGCACTACACATACAAGAGACCTTATTCTGAGACCTTATCCTAATGAATTACCATGAATGTGTAGCTAAACATTGGTTTTTAAAGATGGAAATAACCTAAATAAGAGTAAGGGGATTGGTTAAATTACTGTACCTCAAAAGGACAAAATCATACATACAACCATTAAAAGCGATTTTAGAAAACATTGAATGATATAGAAGGATTTCCATTATTATATGAGATTAAAAGCAAATACCTAAATAGTATGCATGGTGTGAGCATGTTTCGTAAAATTATGTAGGCAAAGGAAAATAAGGTTCAAATCACCAAAAAGTACTTATATTGAACCTATGTAGTGAGAAGCCATTAATGATAAATAGAATAATATTTAGCCATAAAAAGAAGGAAATCCTGCCATTTTTCAACAATATGGATGGATGTCGAGGACATTGCATGAGTGCATAGTAAGTTGCTTCAGTCATGTCCAACTCTTTGCAACCTTACGGACTGTAGCCTTCCAGGCTCTTCTTTACATGGGATTCTCCAGGCAAGAATACTGGAGTGGATTGCCATGCCCTCCTCCAGCGGAGCTTCCCAACCCAAAGATCAAACCCACATCTCTTTTGTCTCCTGCAGTGGCAGGCAGGTTCTTTACCACTAGCGCCACCTGGGAAGCCCCAGTGAGTGCATTACAGTAAGTGAAATAAGTCAGAGAAAAACAAATAGTATGATCTCATATACGGACTCTAAAGAAAAAAACCTCATGGATACAGAGGACAGAGTGATAGTTGACGGGGACAGAAATAGGTGGCTAAAATAGGTTAAGGTTGTCGATAGGTTCAAATTTCTAGTTATAAAATAAATGGGTCCTGGGGATGTAATGTACAGTATGGTGACTATAGCTAATAACATTGTACTGTCTATTTGAAAGTCACTAAGAGAGTGGACCTTAAAAGTTCTATCATAAGAAAAAAGTTGTAAATATATGTGGTAAGGGATGTTAACTAGACATATTGTGATGATCATTTTGCAATATATGCATCTATTAAAATCATTGTGTTATACAGTTGAAACTAATATAATGTTATATGGAATTCTATTTCAGTTAAAAAATAATCATCTAACTTAATTCACAGAAAGGAATTTACTATGAGGAAAATATAAGCAATAAAAGATAAAATGAGGAAAATATTTGCAAAACATAATAGATAATCTCTTCAATATGTCACCAATTCTTTCAAATCAATTAGAAAATTGAAGACATATTGAGAAAAGGAAATAAAACTGATTTTTAAACTTTTGACATGTTTGATCTCACTCATAGTAAGAAAAATGCAAAATGAAACCAAATCTAAGTATAATTTTTTAAGCCATATACCTGGCAAAGTTCAGAAAGTTTAACACATTCAATTGGCAAGAGTGTAGGAAAACATTCTAATGTACTGCTGGTGGGAGTATAAATTGCTAAAACTTCCATGAAGTGAAATAGGCAAATGAAAATTTCAAATGCATGTGCCTTTGTACCCAACAATTTTACTTAGAGGAATTTAGCCCACAATTATAATTCAATCATGTGGTAATGACATGTGTAAGGACATGTATTACAGCTTTTCAGCATTTTTCATAATAGGAAACAACTAGAAACAACTTAGGGACTGGTTAAATTATGGCATAGCTATATAATACAATATTCTGTGACAGTTAAAAATACTAATGTACCTCTTCATACACCTATTGGAGAAGGAAATGGCAACCCACTCCAGTATTCTTGCCTGGAAAACCTTACAGACAGAGGAACCTGGTGGACTACAGTCCATAGGGTCACAAAGAGGCAGACATGACTGAGCATGCACACCCTCACTCATACACTTATATGGAAATGTCTCTAAGATACATTAAATGAAAAATTTAAGATTTATAATGGTGTGATAATTGAACACTACCACTGCATAAAAATAAAATTATAAATGTCTGTGCATCTACATGAGTCTAAGTAATTATGTATACACAAAGATTGTATACACACTGACACAAACGCACCTATATGGTCATAGAGCACATCACAACAGCAACAGCAAACTGATAAATTGCTTCCCTCCAGGATTGAAGACAGAGTAGACAAGCTCCTAGAAGTTAATTAAGTCCAGTTTCTTGCCTCAAACTTGCCCCTTCTTTCATTTCTTCATATTCAAAAATATACTACCACTTATCCCATTGATTATGTCAGGAAAGTTGAACTCAGTTTTCTTTCTTCTCTTTTCCTCATCTTCCCTGAATTAAATTAATCATCAAATCCTGCTAACTTGACCTCCAAAACATATCTCAACTTTGTCTACTTCCGGGCAGAAGATGTTAGTTATCTCCATTGTTCATTGTCCCCTTTGTCTTTAGTCATAAAATCCCATTTTCAACTAGACCTTTAGTCCTATAATAACCATTTTATTTTCCTACACTTCTTGCAACCACATGGGGCCATATGACTAAGTTCTGTCCAATGATCTGTAACTAAAAGTATCATGTATAATTTCTATAAATGTCCTTAAAAGGAGGGGGAATAACCTTTTCTCCCCTTCCTCATTCATGTTAGCTGTAATGAAAACAACAAGGCTGGAATCAGAGCAATAATCTTGGACCGGGAGGTAGAGACTACATGCTGGAAAACAAGAGAGAAGGATCTAGTCCCTGGTGTTGGCGGTTGTGAAGCCACCAATCTAATTCTGTGCTGACTGTGTGCATAGTTCAATTATGTGAGCAAGAAATATTTATCTGCCTAAGCTACTATAATACAAAGTTTTTGGTCAAGGCTACTCCTAATTTCAAGTGATAAATCATCTTTCTATTTCAACCACCAACCATATGGTCCAAGCCCAGCCTATCTCACCTGAATCACTGTAATAGCATCCTAACTGTCCCTGACACATCCAATCTTGACTTCTCTCTATTCAATTCTACACACTCCATCTAGGGTATTCCTATAAAAAAATATACATATGATTAAATCACTTTGTTTACAATACTTCACTGATTTTCTATGTGTTTTAGGACAAATTTAAAATTCTCAAGACAGCCTATTCAGTCTCACATTGGCCCCTTCAGTTCATCACTTGCTATTTCCCATCCCACAATCAGTGCTACTGTTGCATTCAATGTAAATCTTCTCTCCCCAATCCTTATTGCCTAACTCCTACCGATTTTTCAGGTCACTGATAATTTGTAACTTCCTAAGAAATTATAGTGACGAGCCACTTCCTCATGACATCGTGGGCTATTTGTACAGCCCTATACCAAAGCCACTCTGCTTATTTAACTTATATGCAGAGTACATCATGTGAAATGCCAGGCTGGATGAATCAGAAGCTGGAATCAAGATTGCCAGGAGAAATATCAACAACCTCGGATATGCAGATGATACCACTCTGATGACAGAAAGGAAGAGGAAATAAAGAGCCTCTTGATGAAGGTGAAAGAGAACAGTGAAAAAGCTGGCTTAAAACTCAACATCAAAATTCGAAAACTAAGATCATGGCATCCAGTCCCATCACTTCATGGCAAATAGATGGGGAAAAGTGGAAGCAGTGACAGATTTTATTTTCTTGGACTCCAAAATACTATGCATAGTGACTGCAGCCATGAAATTAAAAGATGCTTGCTCCTTGGAAGAAAAGCTCTTCCAAACCTAGACAATGTATTAAAAAGCAGAGACATTACTTTGCTGACAAAGGTATGTATAGTCAAAGGTATGGTTTTTCTAGTAGTCATGTACGGATATGAGAGTTGGACTATAAAGAAGGCTGAGTGCCAAAGAATTGATGCTTTAGAACTGTGGTGCTGGAGAAGATTCTTGAGAGTCCTTAGACAGCAAGGAAATCAAACCGGTCAATCCTAAAGGAAATCAACCCTAAATATTCATTGGAAGGACTAATGTTGAGGCTGAAGCGCCAATATATGGGCCACCTGATGTGAGGAGCCAACTCACTGGAAAAGACCTAAACCAGCCAGCTCCCTGATCCCATATTAGGTAAAAATACCTACCCTATCCTAACCAATCACCTAATTCCAGCCTTCCATCAGGAATTGTCTTTGTCTTGAGGCTAGAAAAATTGGCTACTAGCCCACGAAAGTGTTGCCCCTCCCTTGAGCCAGCCCAGTATTTTAACAGCATCTCCCACTCTAATAAACTCTATTCTTTTCTCATTCTGCCTCATGACTAGAAATTCTTTTCCAACTCATGCACAGACCATGACATTATTCTTGATCGTCTTTTCTCTCCTTTCCACCTACAAAATTATTTATGCAATTTTCCTTTAATGTAGGAGTTTCGAATGGTGTATGATTCTAAAGTGCCTATGCTGCTGCTGCTAAGTCGCTTCAGTTGTGTCCAACTCTGTGCAACCCCATAGATGGCAGCCCACCAGGCTCCCCCGTCCCTGGGATTATCCAGGCAAGAATACTGGAGTGGGTTGCCATTGCCTTAGAAAGGTACATTTCATGGTCCAAAGAGCGTTTTCTTTTTCATTAAACTTGAAGAGATTTATTCAGTACATCTTCTTTTTGGTCTGTCACAAATTTCACCAATTTGTCATTTCACTAACTTAAGTCCCTTTCTTCTATTCTCTAGGCCTTTGTATTTTTGACCTGTCTCCTCGACTAAACAGGAAGCTCTATTAGGGTAAGAGGATGGTGCTTGTCTTCCACATCATTCTATGCCCTCTATCTTAATATTGTTTGGGACATACTGAGGTGTTATAGAAATCCTTGCCCAGTGATTGAAGACAAGCAACCACCCTTGCCACCATTTTTAATAGACTTTTTTCTTTCTCTCTTTTAGTATCACATACCACTGACTCAATGGACATGAGTTTGAGCAAGCTCCAGGAGTTTGTGATGGACAGGGAGGCCTGGCGTGCTGCAGTCCATGGGGTCAGAAAGAGTCAGACACAACTGAGTGACTGAACTGAACTGACTGATAGGAAGATAAATGTGGGAAGCATCCATTTCGGAATTATTGCATACCAAATTTTCAACAAATTTAGCACACTGAACAAGTATAGCATTCTGAACTTAGAGCAAACTTTTCCCTTCTTTTCTACTAGTGGACTAAATAGAAAGTAAAATCATATGTTTACCCTCATCAAAGTTTTGAGAAGGACACAAAAACATTTCATCTGGGTCATTCTAGTTCTGCTCTCAAGGAGTTAAGCATCTGGATGTCAGTGACCCAATTCTACAGTGGCTTTTTAAACTCAAGATGCTCCAAAATGTGTGTCTTTATAAAGAGTCTGTCCTTGCCAGTGGCAACACCAAAAATGAATCCAGATCACATTGCTTAAAATCCTTATGTATCAAACAGAGTGCTAAAGACAAAACAGGAATTTTTGCTTTATATCAAAAATTTTTAAATGAAGATACAGAATAATATATCCCTGTACTGTCTAGATATTTAATTTGTATGTTTTCTATTTCCTCACACTTTGAAATGGCAAAATATTTTAGGATTTGTATTTATTTTCTTATTTTTTATGATTATGAAAACTAGAGACTCTTCTAAAGCACTCGTTCTACATTTTGACAGGGAATATTGGGGATGAGTCATTTCTAAAAATTATAATTCCAGGTTCTACACCACTACATCTCTCTATACGTTTTCATTGCTCTGAAAATGTCTTACACCACCTTAATATACACACACATTTTGCTAGATTTTCCTCACTTGGTGGAGACAGACATCTTGTTAATATCTCTAAGCACTGTAGAGTTATTTAAGCTCTAGATAAAAATACCAGAATCTTTTTTTTAACATCTTCCTCTGTAAGGGGTGGGGGTGGGGATAGGGAGAGGAGAGGGAGAGGAAGAGAAAGAGAAAGAGAAATCAATTTAAATTTAAAATATAATGTTCAAAATCGAAATTTTAAATGGAATATAGAGTTCCTTAGGAGATCTGTACAGAAAAAATATTTCCATAAGCAAAATAGTAAGAATATTTTCTGCCATTAAGAAAAAGTAAATTTAGTGACGTTAATGAAAGTCCATCATAACTGTGATGTCATGAGTTGTTTTCTTCATCAATGTAATATCCCACCAAGCATGAAAACCAAAAATCAATCCACTAGTTTTGATCTGTGTTTGTTCAAACAGCTAAATAGTTTGTTGAAACTTTATATATTTTTGTTTCTTTTCCTTTCCCTTCTGCTCATACATTGTTGAATTGATTTGAGGGCCAAAAGTAATCATCTTCTGTAACTTCAGCTCTCCATTTTAAAAGATTTCTACTGACCTTTCCTTCAAGTCATTGGAAAGACAAATCACATTGTCTAAAAGTTATGAATTGTGTACTGCTATGGCTGTTTCTTTTTTGCTGAGAGCAATCTGTCCAACCACCCCCTGCCCTTCAAAAATGAATTTCCACAAACCTTATAGTTCTCTAAATTACCCTCACAACATTTTTCAGGTGATTAAATTGTTCCATATTTCCATTAGATGTCTCAGAAAATCCAAAATCAATTGAGTCTGTCACTGATGCAATCGCTGATAGTAATAATAACAGCTGGTATTTATTGAGCACTTACTCTCCTCCAGGTAATGTGTTAAGTATTTCATAAGTGCAATCTCATTGTATCTTCCCAACAACTCACTATCAGTCAAGAATCTTTGGATTGCAAATGGCAAAAATGCAGCTCTAAAATTCTGGAACTTAGTTAGCTAAAGACATGACACAGCCTCAATGATATCATCCAGACACTTTTTTTTTTTTCTCTCTGCTCCACTTCCTTCTAAATTGCCTTATTCTCAGTTTGTCTCTGTGTAATTAAGAGATGAATGCCATTAGCTCCATGTTTATATCATATCAACAAACAAACCTGCTGTGAACTGATTTGTATCACTCCCAACTAAATTCATATGTTGAAGTCCCAGCCCCCAATGCGACTATACTGGAGATAGAGCCTTTAGGAGGTAGTTAAGGTTAAATCAGGTTGTATGATTGGAGCCCTAATCTGATTGGATTGGTGTCTTTATAAGAGAAGAAGACACCAGAAAGCTTGTGCTCTCCACCATATGGGGACACAGAGAGGAGGCAACCACCTAGAAGCCAGGAAGAATACTCACCGGAAACTAACCCTACAAGCATCTTGATGTTAGAAATCTCAGCCTCTAGAACTGTGAGAAATAAATCTCTGTTATTAAGTTGTCCGGTTTATGGTAGTTTGTCATGGCAGCCCAGCTGACTAATACACAACCCCAGAGGAGTTTCCCTGACAACCTCAGCAAAAGTCCCAGAATAGATTCTGATTTGCCTTGTTCAGGTCACATGTCTATAACTGAAACAATCACTGCAGCATGGGTTTTCTCATGACCAGGTCTGGGTTACCTGCTGACCCTTTGAGCTCCTTCTGTGAGTTCAATCTTACTTGAACTACTTGGATCAAAGTTAAGGGGAGGTTATTTTTTATAGGAAAATTATTACTAAAAAAAAACCCAGGAGAAATTGATGCAAAGGAAAGCAAACAAAACAGAAGTAGATAGCTTCACATACACTGTGGAAAAGGTATTTCCATTTTCTTTAAGAGGAAACAGGCTGAATGAGATGAAATTACTTGCTGAAAAATTCAAGTCTGGCACATAACAGAGCTGGGTGGAATTCAGATTCTCAAGTCTGAACTCTGAGCCACCGTACTTTTCAGCCTTATTGATGCTGAAGACCTTAGGGAATGATATATAATGCTGTTTGAGCCTTCTTCATGGTCAACTGCCCTGCTTCCTTTATCACTGGAAATTTAGCAATATGCTAAATAAGTAATAGGCTTCTTTCCCTATAATTTTTATCAAAATGATGAAAACAAAACCCTCCAACCAAAACAAAAACAGGAAATGATAACTTTTCTGGATTAGATCAATGATCTATTTAGCCCAACAGCATCTTCAACAATACATTGGGGATGTAATTTATCCTTGATTACCATATTAATAGGAACAACATTCCCAAGCATTTCAGGGTCCTTTAATCATGGCTCCTTTATGTGTGAATGTATCAAAATATTTTTAACCTCTTAATATTTCTTCCCACTCACTGTCCACCCAGAAAGTACAGTATCTCCTTTTATTTATCCTAATCATGTCTCACTTAAACTCCAAAGAGGCTGCTCTGTCTTGTGTACAGGATTTCGTGAGGCAGTTTCTGTTGATAGCCAGATTAGACCTTTGATCTTAGAGACTAGCTGGGGTTTTATCTCCCAGTGCACCTCTCTTCTTTCCAGCCTAGATCTTGGGCAGTTAAGCTTATCCTCATGAGTCATCCCTCCCATGACATCTTTTCTGAAAAAAATTCACTTAGCAGTTGAGATGTGGTTCAGAGTCATTTAAGGAAAAACATGTTCCAAGACAAGTTTCCAATACAGGCAAAGACTGAGCCATCTCCATGTCTCTGGTCCTGATCAGTTGGGAACAGAAATCGTTGTGTAGTGGGGAAGACAATGCAGAAGCTGGCAAGGGGTTGGTAAGCAATAGGCAGTTGAAGGAATCCTTACCCATTGGATTTATAATAAAGCTAGGTTCCACAATAGAGATATGAGTCTAGAGTGTTCATCAAAACCCTTCAGGCTATTTAATTATGGGCATTGTCACAGTTTATTACAATCTCGCTGCAAGGGCAAAAGCCTCTAGTGAGGCGATCAAAAATGCATTCTTTATAGGAAAATGTTACAGGGAAATACACAAGAAAAGAATGCTTTCTAAAGATGCTAGATTTTTGAGTGTCAGTCAGCAGGATAGGGAGAAGGCAATGGCAACCCACTCCAGTACTCTTGCCTGGAGAATCCCAGGGACAGGGGAGCCTGGTGGGCTGCCGTCTATGGGGTCGCACAGAGTCGGACACGACTAAAGTGACTTAGCAGCAGCAGCAGCAGCAGCAGGATAGATGCATGACAGGTTTCCCAGAACAAGATTTTTTCCATTAATATTTACCAGAAAATTACTTAAGCATTTTACTGGAATGTTCATTTCTTCCCAAAAAAGAGGTTGCAAATTACATCATATACAAAGATTCCTTCTTATATCAGGTTTGGGGCAACTTCTCTTTCATAGTAGTCACAGTGTTCGATGATAATGGTGGTCCAGTGGTTAAGACTCCATGTTTCCACTACAGGGGGAATGGGTTCAATCCCTGGTTGGGAAGGTAAGATTCCACATGCCACACAGCCAAAAAATGAAAAAATAAGTAAAAATCATTACACCTCAAAAAGTGTGCTTTCTTAACAATGCAAATCATTAAAAATAAATGTAATGGCCGTGGGAAATCACTTGACAATGTTTAGAAACTGTATAGCAGAGGGGTTCTGAGTGTGGGTTTTGCAGCCAGACAAACCTAGGTGTTCAACCTTAAGCCTGTTTATTCATATGTAAAATGAAGCTCATAATCACTACCTTGTTGGGGAGAGAATATTAATAAATACTATTTTATTCTCGCTTCTTCCTCTGAATGTTTGTAATTGATCACTTTTATAATCATTATCATAAACAATAATATTTATTTTTACTGTAAAATATTCATAGAAACCAGGACCTGTGTTTATATCTATCATGGTCCCTGTCAAGGCCCGAAGGTAAATTTCAAAAATTTAGAAAATCTGGGCACTGGGATCTTAGGGAATATTAAGCACTGAGTTTCCCACACTACAGGAGTCAGGCAAAATCCTAAAACAAAAATCTTTGTAAGTAGAACTGTCTCCTCCCAGTAGACCATTGCCATGGTAATTCACTAAATAAAATAGACTTGAAGGGAATATTTTTAATGCTTTCTTGCTCAGAGGCCTTGGTTCAGAGATCTTTTTTGTCTTCTAAATGGACCATCAGCAAGTTCCTGCTACCTCCTATCAAACATTGAAAATCCAGATCAATTCATATTTATACTTCACATAAGGAAACATACCTTCATCCTCTTCTCCACCTTCAAACTTGGGTCTGGGGACCGTAGCAGACCTGAGGTTTGACGGCATGCTTGTTCATCAGTGGAGTCCTCTCCATCATGAAGCAACAAAGGGAATCCATCTGGCCACTGTCTATTCATTTCGGGAGCCCCCTGAGCAGCCAGGATAGAGGCACGGCAAGCTCAGTTCAGTCGCTCAGTCGTGTCCGACTCTTTGCGACCCCATGAATTGCAGCATGCCAGGCCTCTCTGTTCATCACCAACTCCCGGAGTCTACCCAAACCCATGTCCATCGAGTCAGTGATGCCATCCAACCATCTCATCCTCTGTTGTCCCCTTCTCCTCCTGCCCCCAATCCTACCCAGCATTAGGGTCTTTTTCAATGAGTCAACTCTTCACATGAGGTGGCCAAAGTATTGGAGTTTCAGCTTCAACATCAGACCTTCCAATGAACACCTAGGATTGATCTCTTTTAGGATGGATTGATTGGATCTCCTTGCAGTCCAAGGGACTCTCAAGAGTCTTCTCCAACACCACAGTTCAAAAGCATCAATTCTTTGGCGTTCAGCTTTCTTCACCGTCCAACTCTCACATCCATACATGACCACTGGAAAAACCATAGCCTTGACTAGACGTACTTTTGTTGGCAAAGTAATGTCTCTGCTTTTAAATATGCTATTTAGGTTGGCCATAACCTTCCTTCCAAGGAGTAAGCATCGTTTAATTTCATGGCTGCAATCACCATCAGCAGTGATTTTGGAGCCCAAAAAAATAAAGTCTGACACTGTTTCCACTGTTTCCTCATCTATTTCCCATGAAGTGATGGGACCAGATGCCATGATCTTAGTTTTCTGAACGTTGAGCTTTAAGCCAACTTTTTCACTCTTCTCTTTCACTTTCATCAAGAGGCTCTTTAGTTCTTCTTCACTTTCTGCCATAAGGGTGGTGTCATCCGCATATCTGAGGTTATTGATATTTCTCCTGGCAATCTTGATTCCAGCTTGTGTTTCTTCCAGCTCAGCGTTTCTCATGATGTACTCTGCATATAAGTTAAATAAGCAGGGTGACAATATACAGCCTTGACGTACTCCTTTTCCTATTTGGAACCAGTCTGTTGTTCCATGTCCAGTTCTAACTGTTGCTTCCTGACCTGCATACAGGTTTCTCAAGAGACAGGTCAGATGGTCTGGTATTCCCATCTCTTCCATAATTTTCCACAGTTTATTGTGATCCACACAGTCAAAGGCTTTGGCATAGTCAATAAAGCAGAAATAGATGTTTTTCTGGAACTCTCTTGCTTTTTCGATGATCCAGTGGATATTGGCAATTTGATCTCTGGTTCCTCTGCCTTTTCTAAAACCAGCTGGAACATCTGGAAGTTCACGGTTCACATATTGCTGAAGCCTGGCTTGGAAAATTTTGAGCATTACTTTACTAGCATGTGAGATGAGTGCAATTGTGCGGTAGTTTGAGCATTCTTTGGCATTGCCTTTCTTTGGGATTGGAACGAAGACTGACCTCTTCCAGTCCTGTGGCCACTGCTGAGTTTTCCAAATTTGCTGGCATATCGAGTGCAGCACTTTCACAGCATCACCTCTGAGGATTTGAAATAGCTCAACTGGAATTCCATCACCTCCACTAGCTTTGTTCGTAGTGATGCTTTCTAAGGCCCACTTGACTTCACATTCCAGGATGTCTGGCTCTAGGTGAGTGAT
Organism: Giraffa tippelskirchi; assembly: GCF_054371585.1. Lineage (NCBI taxonomy): Eukaryota > Metazoa > Chordata > Mammalia > Artiodactyla > Giraffidae > Giraffa > Giraffa tippelskirchi. The sequence goes on from NC_137276.1 coordinate 38,370,720, forward strand.
CACACCATCGTGATTATCTGGGTCGTGAAGATCTTTTTTGTACAGTTCTTCTGTGTATTCTTGCCACCTCTTCTTAATATCTTCTGCTTCTGTTAGGTCCATACCATTTCTGTCCATTATCAAGCCCATCTTTGCATGAAATGTTCCTTTGGTATCTCTAATTTTCTTGAAGAAATCTCTAGTCTTTCCCAATCTGTTGTTTTCCTCTATTTCTTTGCACTGATCGCTGAGGAAGGCTTTCTTATCTCTCCTTGCTATTTTTTGGAACTCTGCATTCAGATGGGAATATGTTTCCTTTTCTCCTTTGCCTTTCGCTTCTCTTCTCTTCCAAGCTATCTGTAAGGCCTCCTCAGACAGCCATTTTGCTTTTTTGCGTTTCTTTTCCATGAGGATTTTCTTGATCCCTGTCTCCTGTACAATGTCACGAACCTCTGTCCATAGTTCATCAGGCACTCTGTCTATCAGATCTAGTCCCTTAAATCTATTTGTCACTTCCACTGTATACTCATAAGGGATTTGATCTAGGTCATACCTGAATGGTCTTGTGGTTTTCCCTACTTTCTTCAATTTAAGTCTGAATTTGGCAATAAGCAGTTCATGATCCGAGCCACAGTCTGCTCCCGGTCTTGTTTTTGCTGACTGTATAGAGCTTCTCCATCTTTGGCTGCAAAGAATATAATCAATCTGATTTCGGTGTTGACCATCTGGTGATGTCCACGTGTAGAGTCTTCTCTTGTGTTGTTGGAATAGGGTGTTTGCTATTACCAGTGCGTTCTCGTGGCAAAATTCTATTAGCCTTTGCCCTGCTTCAGTCTGTACTCCAAGGCCAAACTTGCCTGTTACGCCAGGTGTTTCTTGACTTCCTACTTTTGCATTCCAGTCCCCTATAATGAAAAGGACATCTTTTTTGGGTGTTAATTCTAAAAGGTCTTGTAGGTCTTCATAGAATTGTTCAACTTCAGCTTCTTTGGCATTACTGGTTGGGGCATAGACTTGGATTACTGTGATATTGAATGGTTTGCCTTGGAAACGAACAGAGATCATTCTATCGTTTTTGAGATTGCATCCAAGTACTGCATTTTGGACTCTTTTGTTGACCACGATGGCTACTCCATTTCTTCTAAGGGATTCTTGCCCACAGTAGTAGATATAATGGTCATTTGAGTTAAATTCACCCATTCCAGTCCATCTTAGTTCGCTGATTCCTAGAATGTCAACGTTCACTCTTGCACGGCAAGCCTTTACTCGAATACATCAGGCCTCTGTATGATGAGTCATGTTGCTCCCTGGCAAAGGCAATATCTGTATTTTAAGATGTAAATTAAAGAAGCATTTAATAGGAAAGTAAACATTGCACTTTTCAATGCTGAATTAAATCCTTTTCTGTTTTACAACCAATAATGCACTTATATCACCTATGTCAACAATCATCACACTTTAGTGTAATTCCTTGTTATCATCTGACACCCTCACTAGACTGTGAATTGGGGATTCCGAAGAGAGTTATGTCTGCTTAGTGCTATACATGTGGAGGCCAATATAGTGCCTGATGAGCAAATATACACAGGTTAGGTGAACAAATAAATATTTAATTATAGTTAATTGCTTGAAATTGTGAAAAATAAGATGTATGGGACAATTAAGAAGATTATTTTATCTAGGTTACTGCAACAAGGAGAATGTTCATTTTGTCAAAGAAAGGGAGGGAGTCTGGGCTTTTACAGAGTTGGGTAAACAAGGGTAAGTGTTTAGCAGTGTAAGAGCACATAATAGGCCCTTCCAAGTGGCAGTGATTGTTGTGTCAGTTCAACAGAAAAGCAAAGGGTATCCTTCCTAGGACACCATCACTGTTTCCTTATCAGCAGATGCTTCCACCAATGCCTGAGGTTCTTGGCTGCTTCTCACTCTAGGCTGCCTGCCAGGTCCCGGTAATTTAAAGGACCCTCACTGGTTTCCTCCCATCACTTTCACTTATCAGATGATGCATACTTATCAGGCCATCTCCCTTGCAGGCCTGTTCCTATCCAGCACAGTGCCAAACACATGTTTCACATAGTAGGTGCTCCATAAACATAATTAAATTAATCCATGATCAAGAGGCCGAGCTTTAGAAAATCTAACATCATACTTAACAATTGTCCTTGTTTTCCTTTTATAATATTTCCCTTTGTAATATTTCACATATTTGGGTACAGAAGCATGTGGGTTAATGTCATTAGGCAAGAATTTATCATGATTCCATGAGTCTCTTGTATCACATTTTAGAATCATCCTTTTAAATTTTTTTAATGTTTCTGTTCTAAATGCATTATGTTGCTCATGTCCACACTTAAACTCATCTACCACTTTCCTGCCCATTAGCACAGCTTCCTAAGTCTTCCCTGCTCACCAGGGAATCAGTACTCATCAGGTTGGATTTTCCCTACTCAGAATAGTTCAGCATTAGCTGCAGACTTGGAGATTTCACAGTACAAAACCTTCTGCAGATCCTTTATAAAGGTACTAAGTAAGGCTGACTCAGACCAACCCCTGAGGAACCCCACTGTGTTTACCCTTTTCCTTCTAAACAAATGTGCATTTCTACCTACTCATTTTGCTCCCCGTCTCTAAGCTAGTACCATATCTGAGACAAAATGCCCTTACCCAATCTACAGTGACAGTGATTCCCATTAAACTGTACTTTGGGGTCTCACAAAGCACAAAATACCACCTGAGGGACAGTGGCAATTCAGTGTGCTGATATGACATTATTGTCACCATCATTCCATTTAAGAACCATTTTAACTCAAAGGTTAAATCCTGTTCCCATAGAAATTCAGGCACAACAGAAGGCCAGAACTGAGGCACGATGGAATATTTGAAACCCAAATTTCATCAAGAGCACTTATACAATAGATGGGGTTTCAGAATCCTGAAGACTTCATCATGATGTGCCTCTTTGGGAATGTTGCTTTCTTTGGAACGAGGCTTTGTCAATTGTTTACAGAATCCTTGGAGGGATCTATGCACATTAACATTCTTAATATCTATTAGCCAAAATTACTCTCTTTGACTCAGTTTTGCATCTGTGCTAACTTTAACATTTGTTAACTTTGGGAGTCACCAAGAAGGACGCAAGAGCTCCTCCTGTTCAGCACCTTCTTCCATCACTACTGCCACTAGAATGCCTCTCTCTCATCAGACTTCTCACACTGTAATGCAATTATCTGCTTATGTATTTCTCCACTATCAGAACATGATTGATTTATGGTGGCTGCTAAGCTGCTGCTGCTAAGTCACTTCAGTCATGGCCGACTCTGTGCAACTCCATAGACGGCAGCCCACCAGGCTCCCCTATCCCTGGGATTCTCCAGGCAAGAATACTGGAGTGGGTTGCCATTTCCTTCTCCAATGCATGAAAGTGAAAAGTGAAAGTGAAGTCGCTCAGTTGTGTCTGACTCTTTGCAACCCCATAGACTGCAGCCTACCAGGCTCCTCTGTCTATGGGATTTTCCAGGCAAGAGTACTGGAGTGGGGTGCCATTGCCTTTCCCTCCTAGCACCTACCAAAGGGTTCTCTTCCAATCCAAGTCAAAGCTCCCAGTTTTAGGGCATTTTTAGGCCGCTTGCATCTATTCATTCAATAAATATTTATTGAATACCTATTGTCTGCTTGGCCTTTGAGGTATATCAGTAAATAAAACAAAATACTTAATCTTAGGAAACTGCAATAGTAGATGGTAATGACAGACAATAAATGATACACACAGTAAATTACACAATATGTTACAAAAGGAATAACAACAGGTAAGGAAGGTTGCAGGTGGGATAAAGAGGAAGTTTACAGTATTCAATAGAGTGGTCCAAGTCAGCCTTATTGAGAAAGTGATGTCTGAGTAGACATAAGGAAGATGAGGGATTAGTCCCAGCATTCATCTTGGGTGTGAAGAGATGCAAAGGAGACACCAGGCAAAGAGCCACAGCCAGGATATGCCAGGACTGGAAAAGCAGCAAGAGGCCAATGTGGTAGGAGAAAGAGACCGGAAGAGCAGTAGGAGGTGAGGTCAAGGAGGTAACAGGTGGGGATGGGGAAGCAGCACTGGGCCATTACAAGCCCTTTGACATTTACTTTTAGCATGACTGGATTTTGAACAGATTAATGACTTGGTCTAACTTATGTTTTAAAAGATCACACTTGACATCAAAACATCAAATGGGCAAGGGTGGGGCGTAGTAAAAGGGTAGAGTTTTTGTATGCAAAGTTAAGTTTGTATCAGTATAAAATAGACTATTATGTATGTGTGTATATATACATAGTCAAACAAAAAACTATTGACTAACTACACTCTATCCTGCAAAACTCTCCTTCAGAAATAAAGAAGAGATAGACTTTTTCTGTCAAATTAAAGCTGAGGGAGTCACCACCACTAGACCTCCCTTACAAGAAATGCTGAAAGACATTCTTCAAACTGAATGGAAGAATGCTAATTACCAACAAGAAAACGTATGAATATATATGACACACTGGTAAAGATAAGCATATAGCCAAATTTCAAAAACTCTAATATGTTAGAATGTTAACCACTTAACTGTAGTACAGTTAAGAGTGAATCACTTTAAGTGTGATTTCAATAGGTGGCTTGCCTGTAATGGGGAATTGTTTTTATGACATTGGTTTCCTTCTACTTTATTTATTTAGCTGTGTGAGTCTTGGTTGCGGCACGTGGGATCTTGGTTGTGGCACTCAGAATCTTTTGTTATGGTGTGCAGGCTTCTCCAGTTAAGGCACGAGGGCTCCAGGGTGTGCAGGCCCAGTAGGCGCATGGGCTTAGCTGCCCTTCAGCATGTGGGGTCTTAGTTCCCTTACCAGGGATCCAACTCAGCCCTGCTGCATTGGAAGGCAGATTCTTAACCACTGGACCACCAGGGAAGTCCCTGTAATGGGGGATTTTTGAACAGAGACACTTCCCGGTATAATCCAGTTTATCTCAGTTGACACCCCTGCAACCACCTGCTTCCAAGCCTCATCCCCCTGACAAAGAAAACCTTAACCTGCCCTTCAACTTAACTAACTTTAGATTGGTTACTTTCCGACTATAGGCCCACTACTTATCTCCCTTTTCCTAGAGCATTAACTTTAGAAAATTTGTATTATAAATTCTTTCTCTGCCCCTTTGAGACGTAACACTTCTACAACCTGGGCTTCTTAGGTGGCTCAGTGGTAAAGAACCTGCCTGCCAATTGCAGAAGACAAGGGTCAGGAAGATCCCCTGGAGAAGGAAAGGGAAACCCACTCCAGTATTCTCACCTGGGAAATCCCACGGTCGGAGGAGCCTGGCAGGCTACAGTTGATGGGATCACAAAGGAGTCAGACACAACTTTGCAACTACACAACAACTTTTACAACCTAAGAATCATTCTCTAGGAGGCAGGGGAGGGAAGGGCAGCCCTTGGAAATATAATCATCAAAAAATATTGGGTCCATATTTCTGTAATCTGTGGGCAGTAGGAGGCTAACGTCAACAAGCAAACACATGTGGCCTAATCACATCAACCAACCTCCTCCTAATACTTTCAGTACTTTCCCATGAGTGCACCTCAATATTAAAACCCTCCAGGGACTTCTCTAGTGGTCCAGTGGTTAAGACTCTACTCTTCAATGCAGCAGGTGCAGATCTGAGCCCTAATCAGGGAACTAAGATCCCACATGCTGCGTGGCCAAAAAAAAGTAAATTAAAAACAAACAAACAAACAAAACCCTCCAGCCTTTTTTTTTCCCATGGAGTTCACTCTCTCCCTTGTATCTCTATTGCAATTAAAGCCCTGGTCTCAAATTAAATCTTTCTTGCCTGTTTAACTCCACCCAGTACAATATTTCGTTGTCATCTTTTTCTCTTAGGTCGACTTTCTCCTCTTTAAGCTCTCGGCATCACCCAGCCTGTTCTCAGCAGGCCAAGGGAAGTCTCAGTCAGAGCAATGTTTCCCAGCTGCTCCTTTGCAACTTAACTAACAGCAACAGCCTAGGAGAGGCGCTTGAGTTCCTTTTGTTATAAGCAAACTGGAGAACAGATGCCAAATTGGATTATGCTGCAAGAGGATGCACTCTTCCTTTATTTCTTTTTATCTAAACTGTCCCAGTTACCCAAAGCTCAATTTTGTGTATGTGTAGAAATAAAATTCCTTTTCTATGTTCCTATATCCTAGCCAAAACAAGCCATTTTCTGCCAGACAAAATCTGGCAAAGGGACAGCATGAAAATGAGGAAAGAGCACCAGATTCTGGCCACTAACCAATTGGTATAATCTTAGGGAAACCTTCACCCTTCTCCAAAAATTCTTTTCTCTACTGAGTAGTAAAGAAACACAACAAGACCAAGGATTACCTTTCATCTCGTATTCCCACTAATTACCAGCTCAAATAACCTGACTCCCACCGTGAGAGGGACCAAAGCCAACTCTTTCTGAGGAGGATATTTATATAGTTACAGGTTCCATGTTGCTCTATTTATTATCTTGCATGCATTTAAACACTGCAGTGGTGTAGCTGAGAACACATTTTTTACTATCATTTTTAAGCACAAGAAAAATAGTAATTTCATTACTAGTAGAAATTTTGTAATTCCATTGGAATAGATGTTATTGCTACACTAATCTAAAACATGAAACTATTTTTAAATATTAAGAGTATAGTAACGGAAGGGGAGTGATTAAGAAAAACAAGAGATCCAAAATGAATAACCTATATATAGAGATATCTTACTCAACCCACGAGCCTAGGGTTTTATTAAGTTATGTAACAAGTGGGGAAAAATATTCATTCTTTCTCCTTCCCCCCAAACTCTGACAATTGCCCCGCCTTTCTCCCTATCTCCCCACCTACCTCTCATTTCTGTGCTTCACTACACTGATAGCAAGAATGGTGAGAAATCAGCAAGAAAGTCTAGATTCCCACAAGAGAGGGAAAAAAATCATTGTGAGAGGAAAAGAGAGGAGACAGAGAAGTGAGTTTGGAATTGGAAGAATATTTAAAGTTGTGAGTTGAAAGAAAATGAGAGCTTCTGAAAGTGGCTTTTGTCCATGAGGAATATTTTAAGAGAGGCAATGATAGGGACACATATTTTAAGTTCTGCTATATATGAGGAATGTTCTTTCCCACCTTGTTAGACTGAGCAAATTTTTTTAAATTATGCCTTTGTTGTCAATATGGGTTTTCTTAAAAATCACTACCATGCACGGCTGGTGTACTACACCAGAAAGAAGCACAAGAGTGCCTTGCTTTATTCCAGTTATGGTTATAGACTTAAAAAAAAATCCTGAGTTCCACCATCCTGCACTTTGTAATTTACATTAAGTACCTGGCATTAACTGCCTGCTAGCTCCAGGCTATAATCTTGAGTGGTCGATTGCCCTAAGGGGAACACCACTCCACAGTGGCAGCTAGTGTTGGAAAGACTGTGGCAGGAAGCCACACTTCAGAGCTGGCTCCTATGACTGTCTCGGCCATCTTTATCAATGCCAGGTAGTGATAACAAACTACGGTTTTCCACTAAAATGAACAGTCTTCAGGACAAGGGGTTTGGCTAAAAGTCTTATAGTCTTTTACTGCTCTAGTGTGAGCAATGTAAACAAATTTAGCAAGTGCAGGCATCTGTATCCTCTGAAATGTACCCCAAGCTTGATTCCAGAGAGAACTGTGACTGATTCAAGGGATTCTTGCCACTGGGATTTAACTGTAAAGTTAGCTGAGTCTAGCCACAGTTTCTTCTCACAGAGGTATAGTAACAAAGATTTTCTCCTTGGTCAAACTCTAATCTGTATCCTCTGAGCTCTGCTTCAGCTAACCTCTGTCCTTGGGCATGTCCTCAAGAGTAGAGTCCCACTGTCAGTTTAGCCAGAACCCCCATCTTCCACATCTCCTTGCTCATTAGGGTCTCCATTCTCCACCATTCTCCAGGTGATCTCTGATCATCCTACCTTGCCTTCAGTGACAGTCTAATGAGAGCAGTTTAGCCAGAGTCCCTCCCCTCCCCTTGATGTTTCCTCACTAATTTCCTGCCCACCAATCACCGCCCCCCCACACACAGTTCCACTTTTTAAAAAATTTCCACTTTTTCTTATTGTATCAGGATTTGAGTGCAATCTCTCTCCCTTACATCAAAGCCCCATTGCATTAGTCCCTATACCTATCTCGAAGGTCCTGGAAAAAAAATTTGCCTTACTGTTGTAACAACTGTCACAGATAATTTTTTCTTTAACAATAGTCAAAAGACCTCAAAGATCAGATCTGATCATTTGGGGGTCTCCTTGCTACTAAATGTGAGTATGTGTGTCAGGTATGGCTTGAAATTTGCTTCCATCCTAACCTAGTAGAAAGTTATGAGCAGGAACACATAACCCTTAGCAGCTTCTAATCATTGAAAACTACTTATACATTTGCCAAAAAGAACCTAGTGGTTGCACCAGATCGATTTGGGTCATTTCACAACACCTATCTCAGTGATGATGCACACTGAAGGTCAGAATCGTGAAGATCTCCCCAGCTACAACCTTCCACCATTTCATCATTTCCCTAAACGTGCACTGCATCTGCTGCCCATGCCTGGAAGCAGTTACATAACCATGAAAGCACTCCTTGTCTTTCAATCTTCATTTTCATGTTGACTTTTTTTACCCCAAAGTAGATAAAGACACTAACTAGGTTTTTCCAAAGCCAGCAATCCCTATTTTCAAAGGTGCTATTAAGTAGTGATTGAATAATTGATGTTAGCAATCACTGGAACTCAACAATAAAGCCCCCAAGAGAGGGAAGTGGATTTGTTCTCCCGCCTACCTGTCCGAGGAGACCTCCCCACTGAGTCACGCCTCCTATGGGGAGGTGATATTTGAAGAATGAAGCTGTTCCACTGCTTTACTCTTTACTTGTCTGGACTGAAAGCTTCTTACTGATATCTCCTGCTGCTCTTTTAACGGAGGGTCCTTTCTCCTATAGCAGGAGTCCTGCCATCACGGAAGAAAACCAGCTGGAGACCAGGAAATGGGATTTTAAACTCTCTGGGTACCTGGCACTGACAGGTAGAGGTGACTACATGAACTCCTAGATGAGTTTCCATGGAAACATGAAGCACTTTGGACATGCAATGTTAGCATTAACCAGCACTGTTCCATGAACAAGCTCTCCTTCTTTTAAGGGTGCATGCTAAGTTGCTTCAGTTGTATCAGACTCTTTGCGACCCTATGGACTATACCCTGCCAGGCTCTTCTGGTCCATGGTATTCTCCAGGCAAGAATACTGGAATGGGTTGCCATGCCCTACTCCATCTTCCCAACCCAGAGATTGAACCCACGTCTTTTGTGTCTCTTGCATTGGCAGACCAGTTCCTTACCACTAGACCCACCTGGGAAGCCCTCTTTCTTTCAAGGATGAGTCCTTAAAATTCAGCTCAAATCAATATTTTATTGAACACCTCCTATGGGCCAAGCACAGTCTGCCATGAGTACAAAGGTAAATCAAATAGAGTTCTTTGCCCTCATGAAACTCTAGTCTAGCAGACAAATGTGTTCTGAAAAGAATGACCCAAGATATGATAAGAACATAAACCAATTCGATTAAACCATTTCTAGAAGTGTGAAATATGAAACCTAAAAGACAGCTGTGTATGTGTGTATATATATATATATATATATATATATATGTTGGGACTTCCCAGGTGGCTCAGCAGTAAAGAATCTGCTTGCCAGTGCAAGAGATGCATGTTTGATCCTGGAGTCAGGAAGATCTCCCAGAGAAGGAAATGGCGAATCATTCCAGTATTCTTGCCTGGGAAATCCCATGGACAGAAGAGCCTGGTGGGCTACAGTCCATGGGGTCACAAAGAGTCAGACATGACTTAGCAGCTAAACAACAACATATGTTGACAATATATATTAAATTTTTTTTTTCACTTCTAGGGGTGAGTGGTCAGAAATATTTAAAGTTTCCACTCCAGAGCAAATGATCCTCCAAACCTACTTCATATTAATTTCACCAAGGTGCTTATTAAAAGGACAGATTTCCAGTCCTAAGCCTGAACAATTATGTTTGGTAGGTTTGGGGTAAGGTCCAGTAAACTGTTTAATAAACACTCTAAGAAATTTTAATGGAGTCTTGCTCTGCAGACCAGTTCCCCAAAAAACTAATTTTCTTCCTCTGCCCTAAGTCCCAAAGGAGATCTTTAGGTCTAGCCTATTCCAACTTCAAGTGGGGAGTAGATTTCCTTCATTTTTTTGGCATTTGATTATTTGCTTATTGGTTATTCAAGGTGGCCTCAGCGACCTCTCCAACTTCTGGGTTTCCCCAATTACTGAAGAGTTCAGCTTTGTGACTCTGCAGACCTACTTCAAGCAGTTAACCCCACCCATTTCCCCTTACTCCTGACCCCAGGAGTTCATTGAGTCTGTCTCTTTCTCAACAGTTTTTCTTGGTCCTTTCCAGGAGGATGACCAACTATCTTGGTTGGCCCAAGACAGAAAGGTTTACTGGAACTCAGGATTTTCAGTGATATAGCCAGGAAAAGTCCAGGTAGACCAGGATAAGCTAGTCATTGTAAATAGCAGTGCATTTTGGCAAATTAGTGGGGGAAAAGTTAATGCTTCCTGGTAGGGCTGATTTCTTCACCCCAACCATTTCTAAGCCTTCTTTGTTTTCATCTAACTTCCACCTAGATCCACGGAAATAGAACTAGAATTTTAAACTTTCTTGTCAATTTTAGTTGCTGGTTGCCCGCAGACACTTGGAAATGCCAAGTTTTACCTGCCCCTCTTGGACGAAGGCATGGCAACCCACTCCAGTGTTCTTGCCTAGAGAATCCCAGGGACTGGGGAGCCTAGTGGGCTGCCATCTATGGCATAGCACAGAGTTGGACACGACTGAAGCGACTTAGCAGCAGCAGCAGCATGTGTTTAGAGGGGAAAGAAACTAACACACCAGTGTCCATGTTCGTAAGTGTTGTCAGTCAACCCAATCAGCTCCCTCTCTCTCTGGCTCTAGACATTGCTTTGTATGTTTTAAACATGCATGTAAATGTTATATTAGTAAGATTTTATTCTTTTCACTCAGCTTGGGTTTTCCAAAATCATCCTTCTTCTTTTATTTTTTTCCTGGCCACATCATGTGGCATGAGGGATCTCAGTTCCCTGATTAAGGAACCTATGCCCTCTGCATTGGGACTGCAGAGTCTTAACCACTGGACCACCAGGAAAGTCCCCTCTCTGCTTCCAGGTAATTAGAATTACATGTCTTCAGGCCCGTGGCTTGCAGGGTTGTATTGGATCCAAATGATAGGCCTCCGGCAGTGACCTGCTCTGTTCCTTGCTGCTGCTGCTGCTGCTAAGTCGCGTCAGTCGTGTCCGACTCTGTGCGACCCATAGACGGCAGCCCACCAGGCTCCCCCGTCCCTGGGATTCTCCAGGCAAGAGTACTGGAGTGGGTTGCCATTTCCTTCTCCAGGGCATGAAAGTGAAAAGTGAAAGTGGAGTCGCTCAGTCGTGTCCGACTCAGTGACCCCATGGACTGCAGCCCGCCAGGCTCCTCCGTTCATGGGATTTTCCAGGCAAGAGTACTGGAGTGGGGCGCCATTGCCTTCTCCACTGTTCCTTGCAATCTGTGTTAAAGCCAAAAATTAGAAAGAGGGTTATGTGAAATCATTGTCAATCCCTGACACCCCAGGCTTGCTAGATTACCAGAGGAAAAGTTAGTTTCTGCTGAGGGAGGAAGAAATGAGCCAATATTCACTGAGAACCATCTACATGTTAGGTAGGGCCTACCATAGCTCTTTAAAAAACCCATCTCCCTTCATCCTAAAATCAACCCTACGAAGAAGGCTTTTACTATTCCCCTTGACTAATGCGAAACTCAATACACAGACAGTGTTGGGAGCACATTCAAGGTTACACAGCAAGAAGGTACAGAGTACAGATTCAAGCAGCGCAAATGGGCTGAGCAACAGCTTCCCCTTCACCTGGCACACTCCGCTTCTCCCCACAGGGTTCCTGCTCCTTTCCCACGTTCAGTTTAATAAACACGGACCAGGCAAGGAGGATGCTTTTCAAAACCCAGCTCCCTGCAGTGGAAGCTCCCAGCATCCCTCAGCAGCACCTGGATTCTTAGAGAGCAGGGCAGCGTGAAGGCGTGCTCTCAACTCTGTCTCCCAGGAAGCAGCGGGTTTTGACCCTGAGGTTTCCTGACTCTGCAGGGAGTCCACACTGCCTTTCTCGAGGAGGGATCTACCTCTTGCCCACCCTCAGCCCCGCCTCCTAAGCCCCTACTGATCTCCTAATTTTTTCAGCAGCTGGATATTTCCAGAGGATCCTCTGCATCTGAGATGATCCACTCTGAGAGTCCCCATCCATTATGCCTCTTCTTTTTAATGTCTTAAGAAAAAATGGCACTGCTATCTAGTTTAGACTGACTGATTGTGGAGAAGCTAGTTGTTGTATCTACAGTTCATGAGCCAGATATTGTTCATCAGGCACTAGAGTTTAGTCTGGACTTAATCAATGCAACCCCACAAAACACCAAATCCACAAGCTGTCCCTGGCTTTTCCGTAAGGTAGAGCTTTTGTCCACCAACCCTGAAATTTCCCCAAGGAAATTTGTTCTTCCAGCCAGAGGCCAAACCCAGACACCAACATAGGAGCCTGGAAAAAGTCCCCACTTCCACTTCGTATGTTTCATATACCTCTTCCCAAAAATCTGAGGCATCATTCAAATAGTATTTTCAGGAAGAGCTCTGAGTATCTGGCTATTTTCCCCAGGAAAATAGAAATATTTAATTTTTAATTATAACCAGCTGCTGCTGCTAAGTCACTTCAGTCGTGTCCAACTCTGTGCGACCCCATAGACGGCAGCCCACCAGGCTCCTCCGTCCCTGGGATTCTCCAGGCAAGAACGCTGGAGTGGGTTGCCATTTCCTTCTCCAATGCGTGAAAGTGAAAAGTGAAAGTGAAGTCGCTCAGTCGTGTCTGACTCCTAGCGACCCCATGGACTGCAGCCTACCAGGCTCCTCCGTCTACGGGATTTTCCAGGGAAGAGTACTGGAGTGGGTTGCCATTGCCTTCCCCGAATTATAACCAGAGTTACAATGAAATCAAAATGTATGTATAAGATCTTTATTTCAACAGTCTGTTTGCTGTCCTGGTTAGATCCTGGGCTTTATAATTAGATGGATAGCAGGGACTTTCATATTCTTATATTGTGAGGGCCATGGAGAAGAAAGGCAGGACAAATCCCTACTGGCAAAAATAAAGAAGAAGCAAAAAAAAAGCGAGAAGAAACAAATATTTTGGATCTCTTTGTGGACAGTTTACTTTCTGTGATGACACGATAAGCTTGGAGCCTAGATGTTAAACCTAATTTCTTAATTCACATCATTCAAATTTCTAGAAAACAACCTGACCTTCTCTCCTGCAACTTGGGAAAAACAATGGCATCAAATTACATGTTCACTGTAAATTATCTGCTGTTCTTTTTAACTCAGGTATATCTTTTTTCAAGCTGATTGGGTTAGCAGAGATACGCCCAAAGCATACCTGACCTACAGATTCCTTCCTCAGATATATCATCTGCCTCATGGACAGCAATGTTTTATTTCAGACAGCATCCAACTCAACAAAGACAGCAAAGACCTGCTTCCTTAAACCTGCCTCCAAATCACCTACCACAAGCCCAAATCCTCCAAGTGCATTCTAAGACCTCCCTTCTCCCTGCCCTGCCACGTTTCTCCGTGACATTTGTTCTCCCTCTTTGCAGCCCGGTAAGCCCTATTCTGGGCTTACTGAGCCTGGCAGTAGTGTGTACCTGGTGACTTTCCACTGAGGCACTGAGTGGGCACAGGGGTTCTAGGAACAGTGCTGTTGCTCAATAACTGAATCCTTGAATAAATCACTCCCTTTCTCTGGGTCTCACTTCTCACATGAAAAATAGAAGAGCAGATGTGACTTAGCCATAAATAATCTACATGCAAGCATAAAATTCATTTTATTTTTATAAATACTCAAATTTTTCTTTCGTGAGAACTTATTTGGGCTTCCCTGGTGGCTCAGGTGGTAATGAGTCTGCTTGCTGTGCAGGAGATCTGGGTTCAATCCCTGGGTCAGGAAGATCCCCTGGAGAAGGGAGTGGCTACCCACTCCAGTATTCTTGCCTGGAGAATTCCATGGACAGAGGATGTGGTGGGACATCATCCATGGGGTTGCAAAGAGTCAGACACGACTGAGTGAGTAAAACTTTCACTTTTCATTTGCTATCAGAAATGAGGAAACTAAATTTAATCCAATCTGGAAGACTTGATTCAATCTATTCATTTTCTATCATTTCAGGTTTCAAATGTCGCTTTCTTAAGTAACATCATTATCATCAGCCACCACGGAATCCTAAGTCCTCTGCCCTAAGTTGTCTCGGACCTGAGTCCCACCAGTCTGTCAGCATGCAGGGAACTCGCCCATGACTCCCATCACATAAGTCCGAGTCTTGTGGAGGACAGTCCAAACATCTGGGTGCACAAGAAGCTGATTACTCATCAGACTCTTGGTTTTTGCTCTGCTTGTTTTCTCCTACCCAGGGAAGTTTCACAGGTGATCCTACGGAGACAGTCCTGTTTCCTCTCTGTCAAACCCCGTGAGGGACCACCAACAGCACAGGTGTCCAGCAGCAGAAAAGTGACCAAACAGTCCCTGCTCTGCACTCACTTCCCCACGCACTCGGGGCCCACAGGAGAACCTGAGTGTGTCTGCCATGTTGTGCAGCGGGACACAGCTGTCGCCTTCCCTCTCACTCAGCTGTGTCTCTGCACAGGCCTCCCTGTCCGGCACTCACAGGCACCAGATCAGAAGGAAGCACTAGCCGGTAACTCCAAGTCAACTCTCAACCTCTGGGGGATTCTCTTGGGCTCCCTTCCAGGCCCAGAAGCAGCCTCCTCTCAAAAAAGACGAAAAGACTGGGAACTTTGGGTTAAGACATGACCTCTGCTTACTTTAGGAAGGCCCTCGCTTCCTTCCAGTGTCTTCATTTCTTCTTCTCTGCCAAGACAAAAAGACAGGCCAGCTTAGGTCACCTCAACTTTGCTCTCTGCTCCCCACTTGGGATGACCCCGAAGAAGTTGGGTTAGAACCCAAGGGCCTCACAGACCCAGTTTGAAAAACTACAGTTTTTCCTTCTTCTGCCAAAGAAATTCTTTTTTTTAAATTTTTGTTGGAGTATAGTTGATTTACAATGTTGTGTTAGTTCTGGGTGTACGGCAAAGTAAATCAGTTATATACTATTTATATCCACTCTTTTAGATGCTTTAGAATTCTTATATCATAACATAAAATGGGGGACTTGCCTGGCAGTCCAGTGGTTAAGAATCCACACTTCCAATGCAGGGGGGCTGTGGGTTCAGTCTGTGGCCAGGAAACTAAGATCCCACATGCCATGGGGCAGCCCCAAAAAAAATTGTAAAAAAAAATAATAACGTAAAATGAGGTCTGAGACTCCTGAAATGATACCACTTAGTGCTTAACTTTTCTTCTCATAACAGAGACAGGAACTATCTTCACTGTGCTGGATGCAGACTGCCTTTCTGTGGGAGCATCACTGGGAACCTGGGGCTCAGGTGAAGGTCTGAGAGGGCAGTGTGTGTGTATGTGTGTGTGTGTGTATGTGTGTGTGTGTGTGTGTATGCCTGAGATGAGTCACACAGTGACTGGAGGGGCTTCCCCAGCACCATCTTAAGAGAAGCTCAAGTTGTTAAGGGATTTGTGCATGCCTCTCTGTTCCCAAGAAAGAGGCAGGAATAACAGTAACATTGGAAAGAAAGGAGCTGGAGGCGCTGCTCTCCCTCCACCTGCAGAATGGAAAGCGAGCAGTGTTCACGGGGTGAAATCTGCTAACACAGGTGTGGTATAAAGTGAGAGACTGTGACTGACAGGAGAGAAGCGGGTCTTCAATGGCCAAGAAGGAGCAATCCAGGAACTGGGTAGTCGCACAAGCAAGTTTGACCAAAACACAAAGTGAAATCTGGTTGTGAAGTGGGTTATGTGTAAATATTTTCTCTATGAATTGACCTAAGGGAAAAAAACATTTAATACATTTCACTGATGTATGTTACACTTTAGCTTCAATATTGTTGAGGGCAGGACATTTTTAATAGGGAAAACCTGGGAAACTCAGATGACCAACAAAGTAGGGTAGGCTAAATGAATCATAGCACATCCATCTGATAGAACACTACACAGTCTTTAAGGATATCAAGGGAAAAAAACTAATAAAATCAGAAGATGTTCACTAACTATTGTTAAATGAAAAAGCAAGCCACAAAACAGTATGTATATTTGCTTCTATTTTTGTTGAAGAAAAAAAATACCTAGGGGAAAAAAAATGCAAAAGAATATACCTTAGAGATGTTCACCCCCCACCTCCCCTCTCACTCCAGAGAGACATAATTACATATGATTTACACTTACTTTTTGAAAAAGCATATGTTTAAATTTTTTCAACAGATACTATTTTGTAGTCCATGAAAGAAAAAAAAAAATGTTTTTTAAAAACCAAAAGTGAATGGAAGAGAATACCTGGCTGTTGAAAGCTGTGTCAAAATGAGAACATTTGTTCAAACGCGCACCGGGGAATTTTCAGTAGCAGGAAGACAGGACAAAGCAGTGGGTTCAAACCACTTACCTTAGAGTGGTCAAAAAGCACCTTTGCTGAGTTATGCAAAATATGAAAGGGAGGGAGAGAAAGACTTGGTAGAAGAAGACAGCAGTGAGGGAGATGTGAGATGACCAGAACTCAGGCGAGGGATCCGGCCTGGCAGAAGAAGGAGGAAGGAGAGAAAGCCAGGAATCCTGCAGAGCAGGAAACGGTGAAATTTGCTAATAGCCTCAGCATGTAAATGGGTGAAAATGAGGATTATGTCCAAAATGACCTCTTCTACCCCCGACCTGGGACACAGCATGCTGTGGGAGGAGGCTGGGTCTCTGGAATGCTTCTTTGAAAGGGGGGGAGAAAAAAAAACGTTATAACTTCATCGTCCTACACTTTAGCAGAGGCAGGGCTTCTAAGAAGTATCTTTCTTAGAAAAGATAGGCAAATTCAGAGATAAAAACAAGTAGAGGAATCATCTGTGTATTAGTTTTAGGGAAAAAAAATGGAAAGGAAATAAGGTTGTGATGAAAGCAGGTGGAAAAGAACAAGAGCTGTGAGTCAGACCAATGCTCACTGAAATACTTTTTTAAATTGGAAGCAGTGCATGCCCATCACATAGTAAATCTTAATAAAAGCACATACAGTTACCTGTCATAAGTGTCAGCTCTTCTACTAAACTCAAGAGTGCCTTCTAAAATTTTCTCTTCGTATTCTTGCTCCAAAGTGCCTAATACATTGCCTTGCCTGTAGTAAGTGTTCAACAAACATCTGTGGAAAGAATAAATGAAGGCAGTTACTAATTCTACTTTGTCTTTCCTAAGTGTCAGAGGAAAGGACGATATCTGATTAATCACAATCTGGATGGTTACTTCCTGCAAAACGAATTCACTTGGACACACAGATTGTCACAGGCAGAAGGAATTTTAGAAATCACCAAGGCCAGCGCTTTTCTACCACTTTCAGGCAGGTAGTGACCCACACTCAGTTTCAATCAGAGCAAGTCAGCTTTTATCTGTTTTATATAGTGGGCTTCTGAATAAAATTTCACTTGTGCAGAGTTTCTGAAGATAAGCAAAATCTGAAAATCATGGCATCTGAAACCCTCTCATTTCTTAAGGTAAGCAATCAGTGGAGGGCAGAAGCAGAGCTGTGGCTAGAAACCAGTTCTTCTGACACTTCCCAGAGTTCTTTCTAGCACATTGCATGACCCCCTAATTTGGGGTATGCTTTTTTAAGCCATTTCCATGCCAAATGAAACACCTGATGCCCATTATATTTGAATATCAGATAAACAACACACAAAAAATTTTAGTATGTCTCAAATACAGCTGCACTTGTCCAGCTCTCCAAACAGCAGGATCCATAAATGCTCCATCTTAGAAGCTGCTACAGCACCAAGGCTTTCAGTGTATTGCTATCAAGAGATTACTCTTTTTTAAAATTTTTATTTTATTGAAATGTAGTTGATTTACAATGCTGTGTTAATATCTGCTGTGCAGCATAGAGACTCAGCTATAGACATTTTATTTTTCATATTCTTTTCCATTATGATTTATCAGGATATTGACTATTGTTCTCTGCGCTTTACAGTTGTTCTTGTTCGGTTACTAAGTCATATTCAACTCTTTGTGATCCCATAGAGTACAGCACTCCAGGCTCCTCTGCCCTCCACTGTCTCCTGGGGTTTGCTCAAATTCATGTTCATTGAGTCAATGATGCCATCTAACCATCTCATCCTCTGCCACCCCCTTCTTGTTTTGCCCTCACTCTTCCAGCTTCAAGGTCTTTGCCAGTCAGTCAGCTCTTTGCATCAGGTGGCAAAAGTGCTGGAGCTTTTGCTTCAGCAATAGTCCTTCCAATGAATATTCAGGGTTGATTTCCTTTAGGATTGGCTGGTTTGATCTTGCAGTCCAAGGGACTCTCAAGAGTCTTTTCTAGCACCACAATTCAAAAGCATCAATTCTGTAGTGCTCAGCCTTCTATATGGACTAATGCTCACATTTGAACATGACTACTGGAAAAACCATAGTTTTAACTACATAGACTTTTATGGGCAAAGTGATGTCTCTTCTTGTTAATACTCTAACTAGGTTTGTCATAGCTTTCCTTCCAAGAAGCAAACGTATTTTAATTTTATGGCTGCAAACATCAGCCTCAGTGATTTTAGAGCCCAAGGAAAGAAAATCTGTCATATGCTTCTACTTTTTCCCTTTCTATTTTTCATGAAGTAATGGGACTAGATGCCATGATCTTAATGATCATGATCTTAATGTTGAGTTTCAAGCCAGTGTTTTCACTCTCCTCTTTCATCCTTATCAAGAGGCTCTTTAGTTCCTCTTCACTTCCTATCATTAGAGTGGTATACAGTGCTGTACAGTAGGACCTTGTTTATCCAGATAATAGTTTGCATCTGCTAATCCCAAACTGCTAATCAATCCCTCTTCCACCCTCTCCCCCTTGGCAACCACGAGTCTGATCTGTCTGTGAATGTTTCTGTTTGGCAGATAAGTTCATTTGTGTCATATTTGAGATTCCACATATAAGTGATATCAGGTGGTTTTGTCAGCTCATAAATCATACTCTTCAGTGTGCTATTACGGACAGAGCCAGGATCAAGCAGCCATTACCACAAGAATCCTGACTTTCATTATGGTAAAATGAGCACTTTCCTGTCAAAAGTGTAAGGCACAACTAGTCAGTGTTACCTTAAAGGTAATGTCCTTGACATGTTCACAGTTTAATGGCTCAAGCAGATATGCCCATTTGGGACTGATGAGAATACATGCATGTATAAGGGAGCTGTAGTAGCTGTGCTGCTGACTTTTAGGGCCAACTGAACAGTACATGAACCATGAACTTTCAGATGTTCAATCTGGATTTAGAAAAGGCAGAGGAACCAGAGATCAAATTACCAACATCCGTTGGATCATCAAAAAAGCAAGAGAGTTCCAGAAAAAACATCTACTCCTGCTTTATTGACTATGCCAAAGCCTTTGACTGTGTGGATCACAACAAACTGTAGAAAATTCTGAAGGAGATGGGAATATCAGACCACCTGACCTGCCTCCTGAGAAATCTGTATGCAGGTCAAGAAGCAACAGTTGGAACTGGACATGGAACAACAGACTGGTTCCAAATCAGGAAAGGAGTACATCGAGGCTGTATATTGTCACCCTGCTTATTTAACTTACATGCAGAGTACATCATAAGAAATTCTGGACTGGATGAAGCACAAACTGGAATCAAGATTGCCAGGAGAATTATCAATAACCTCAGATATACAGATGACACCACCCTCATGGCAGAAAGTGAAGAGGAACTAAAGAACCTCCTGATGAAAGTGAAAGAGGAGAGTGAAAAAGTTGGCTTAAAACTCAACATTCAGAAAACTAGGATCATGACATCTGGTCCTATCACTTCATAGCAAATAGATGAGGAAACAATGGAAACAGTGACAGACTACTTTTGGGGGCTACAAAATCACTGCAGATGGTGACTGCAGCCATGAAATTAAAAGATGCTTGGTCCCTGAAAGAAAAGTTATGACCAACCTAGACAACATATTAAAAAGCAGAGACATTACTTTGCAGACAAAGGTCTGTCTAGCCAAAGCTTTGGTTTTTCCAGTGGTCATGTATGGATGTGATAGCTGGACTATAAAGAAAGCGGAGCGCCGAAGAATTGATGCTTTTGAGCTGTGGTGTTGGAGAAGACTCTTGAGAGTCCCTTGGACAGCAAGGAGATCCAACCAGTCCATCCTAAAGGAAATCAGTCCTGAATATTCATTGGAAGGAATGATGCTGAAGCTGAAGCTCCAATACTTTGGCCACCTGATGTGAAGAACTGACTCTTTGAAAAGACCCTGATGCTGGGAAAGATTGAAGGCAGGAGGAGAAGGGGACAACAGAGGATGAGATGGTTGGATGGCATCACTGACTCAACAGACATGAGTTTGAGCAAGCTTCGGGGGCTGGTGATGAACAGAGAAGCCTGGCGTGCTGCAGTCCATGAGGTCAAAAGAGTCGGACATGACTGAGCGACTGAACTGAACAATTAGACCATAAATCATCAATTACTTCCTTGTCCTGGCCATTAAATTACATTTCTTTCCAGGCAAGCTAATATCTTTTCACTTTGGTTCCATCCCATAATGAGCTCCATCACATATGACATTTGTCAAGCACGCTGCTAGGTAATGAAAAGAGAGAAATTTCTTCGCCACTTTACTCATGAAGGGAAGCCCTCCCCAGTGATTTTCACCTCTTTCTCACTGACCGTCTCCAGCCACAAGAGGACAGAGATCAAGTTTGTAGCTTTTATGGCTTTTATGATGGAGGATGGGGCTTCCCTGGTGGCTCACATGGTAAAGAGTCTGCCTGCGATGCATGCTGAAGTAGGCATGAGATGGGAGAAATTAAAATTGGGAGATGCCAATCAAATACATCTAAATCACATTATTATGTCCGCATATTTCCTAAAATTTTTTGAGGATAACTTAAGCTAATTTACTTTTGTTGATGTTGATTTCTATTTGCATGAGTCTTCGAGTGATCTTATGTCAAATTTTTAAAGTGATCTTATGTCAACTTTCCACTTGATATGAACAATATAACCCTTTTTTTCATGCAGTCTATTTTATCAAGGTGAGGTAGTAGAAGGAATGAAAAGATTTCTAGATGCTAGAACAGGTAATTGGGTGAATAAGAGATATTTTTAACCATGTTACTTTTAAAATTAGTTCCTGGAATTTTCTCCAATGGTAGCAAGAACTTCTTTGGTTGGCAAGGAACAGTTGCAAAGATAATATTACCTATCTTCCCACATTTTTGCCCTGCTTGGCACTTTACATACATTGGTGCAGCTGTGAAGTCAGAGAATGGGTTTTATGCCAGGCCTTTTTCACAGAGAAGTGCTTTGTCTCCCTCTGGTGGAAAAATTTATCTTTGCACTGTCAGTTGCAGTTATCAGGCCTGGGTGCACTTTGGGATCCCTCTGCACACAAGCTCAGCCGTGACTGACTCTTTTGCGACCCCGTGCACTGTACCTTCCAGGCTCCTGTCCACGGAATTTTTCAGGCAAGAATACTGGGATGGGTTGCCATTTCCTTCTCCAGAGGATCTTCCCAATCCAAGGGATCGCACCCAAGTCTCCTGCATTGGCAGGCGAATTCTTTACCATTGTGTCACCTTGCAAGCCCTTATAATCAATCACCAGTGGTTCAATAATCCCAATACCCCATCCCTGAGCCAGACTAATTCAATGAGGTCTGCAACAGAATCCAGCCGGCGATATTTGGTTTAAAAAATACGTACATAATTTTAATATGCACTGAGAAGTTCTAAATCAATGATAAATACTGGACATTCATTCCTCCTATGAGATTGCCACAAAGGGAAAAGAGCAATCTGTGTATGTAGATTCTATCATCTTCCAGAGGCCCCTTTACAATTTCCAGAGGGGAAATCACTAAGGACTTTCTTAGAATATAAGAACTTTAAATCCCAGTTTCTTCCTGAGTGACTCTCCCTACAGTGAGATAGAATGCCAAACACACACACACACACACACACACACACACACACACACACAATAAGCACATAATCAGGTACTTTGGCAAAACTGTCAAGTAGTTTTAACCGGACTTTCATACCTTTTGTATTTACCAAAAACTTTCTCACATATATTCTCATTTAATTCTCTTAAGGACCCATTAAGATGGATATTCATTCCTCCCGTGAGTTCAACACTCACCTAAGAACACAAAGCCCTACAGTATCTTAGGTACACAAGCAAACCTTGCTTTTCCCTTCTTCTTCTCATTAATACTTACTTCACCAAATAACACCACCATATTGTATAACGGAAATTTGCTAGAACTGAAGTTTTCTTACCCAAAGGAAAAAAAGGGTAAATATGTGAGGTGATGGATATGTTAATTAACTTGATGGGGGATATTTTCACAATGTATACGTATATCAAATCACTTTGTACACTTAAAGTATCATAATTTTTCCATCAATTATACCTTAATAAAGCTGAAAAAAGGGAGAATCTGAGTAAAAATTATATAGGTATTCCATATAATATTCTTATTCTTGAAACTTTTCTATAATCTTGAAGTTATTTACAAATAAAAGTTTTAAAAATATTTTTCTAATATTTACATTGCCAAGATCTTCTCAGCTTGTCTCTTTTCCCCACCCAATACAGATCTATTTGATGTGCGTTTGTTGAGCATATAGTTGGTAATGTTGAGAGAAGATCATCAAAGGCATAAATATACAACTATAGAAGTTCTTACACATGTAACATGGAGGCTACATCTTATCTATTGCTTTTTACATATCCTAGAAAACTTCAAATGAAGATTAAATAGGTTGAAATTGATTGTTATCTTTTAAAAAGCTTGTCAAACTAATTCCCACTGATAATGGCTGTTTTCATCATAAATAAACATTACTGCTATAAAATTTAGTTATTAAAAAGGAAACTAGTTTTACTGCTGGCAATACTGAATTAGATGGTTCTGATCAACTAAGTACAACATGAAAATTATTCAAAATATATATCATTAAAAGAGTGAAAAGGCAAATCAGAGAGAAAAACTACTTGCAACACATATAAATGACAAAAGAGTTCGTATCTAGAAGACATAGGATTCCTACAAATAAATAAGACTGACAACCCAATTTAAAAATGGGCAAACGACTCAGTAAAAGGAGATAATCAAATAGTCAATAAATATATGAAAGTATCTCAACCTCATTAGTCATCAAAGAAATGCAAATTAAAACCATATAATGCCAAGTGATTGTGAGCAACTAAAACTCATGCCCTGCTGAGTTGTACATGTACATGATAATGTACTTTGGTACAACCATTTTAGAAAATTAGTGGTATCTTCTAAAGCTGAACATACAAATATATCCTATAACTTAGCAATTTCAATTCCTAGGTACACCTCAGAGATACGCGTTTATGGCAGCATTATTTGTAAATAACAAAAAACTGGAAACCTAAATGTCCATCCATAGTAGAATGGATAAATTGTGATATATAATGGAATATCACATAGCAATAAGTGAAAATACTATAACCAGAAAGAAAAATATAGATAAATCTCACAAGTACATTTTAGTACAAATGGCGTCAGCCACAACATATGCATACTTTTTGTGCATTCTATGCTGTTATAGAGATTAAGATAGTCGGTTCTTTTCTGATAACAGGATAGGTTGTAACTGGGACAGGGCAAGAGAGTAATGACAGAAATTTTGCTTTGAGTTTTCATTAGATAGATGCATTCACTTTTGATAACTCATTGAGCTGTATACAATTTTGTGCACTTGAGAATTGTTAACGATTTTTTTTTTTTTTTTAACCAGGATGGTAAAAAATAGCTTCATTAGGAATCAAGTCTTCCCTGTGCTTTTCACCTTAAGTGGGGGAGTTTTAATTGATACTACCAATTTTCCAAAATGCTTGTACCTAGTACATTATCATCAGCAAGGCATGAGTAGAAGTTGCTCACTATCACTTGCCATTGTATTGTAACTGGCAGTACTTCTCAAACTTTACATGACTTATCTGGAGATCTTGTTTGAAAAAACAGCTTTTTTCCAGGAGGAGTCTAGGGTGGAACCCATGAGTCTCTATTTCTAGCAAGCTTCCAAGTGATGCCCACACTGCCTGACTATTGACTGCATTTTAAGTAACATGGACCTTGGGCAGTCCTTCCAAACTATATTCCTCAAACAGTAATGCTTCACAAAATCATCTAGAGATAGTATTAAAATGTTAATCAAAATTTACTTTTAAAAATAATACTAAGCACTTCTAGGTTCTTATTTTGTGATGATCCATTCTTAAAAATAAGGGTATCATATACTTATTTTTAGTAAAACAGGTAAATTAAAACAGTAAATGCTCAAAAAATATACCTATGTGCCAGACACTGTCATACTACATTAAATCCAAAATATGCCAGGAAGTGGCAGGAAACATTACCAGATGATGACCAAACGTTTGGCCGCTTGCTGGATAAATACCACTTACCGACTGGCATTATGTATGTTGGACTGTCTACTACAGGAGCCAACCAACTTTTTCTGTATAGAGTCAAATGGTAAAAATTTCAGGCTTTGCAGACAAGGGTCACAACCACTCAACTCTGTAGTATGAATGTAACTAGAGATATATGAGTGATGGCCATAGTTGCTGCTGCTGCTAAGTTGCTTCAGCCGTGTCCGACTCTGTGCGACCCCACAGACGACAGCTCACCAGGCTCTGCCGTCCCCAGGATTCTCCAGGCAAGAATACTGGAGTGGGTTGCCATTTCCTTCTCTAGTGCATGAAAGGGAAAAGTGAAAGTGAAGTCGCTCAGTCGTGTCCGACTCCTAGCGACCCCATGGACTGTAGCCCACTAGGCTCCTCTGTCCATGAGATTTTCCAGGCAAGAGGACTGGAGTGGGGTGCCATTGCCTTCTCCGGATGGCCATAGATAGTATGGTCTACTAAATAGATCTCTGGTTTACTGGATCACTGATACATATCTTGATCAATGACATGTATCTTGTCTTCAAATTTCTACTTAATGTGTTATCTGAGAAACCATTTCTTTTCTGTTGAAACTTTCAGAAGTTAGTTTGAACATTGCCCAATAATCCATGTACATATTTTATCTCAAGAACATCATTTTGGTGCTGTCAATGGTTATTCATGGTTATTCGTTGAGTAAGTTTTAAATGGTAATCTAAGGACAAGAGTCCCAAAATAAATGATAAATGAAATGATAATATGGATGGGGGGCTAACTGTTAATATATAAACTGTATTCTTGAACCATACACTGCTAGTTGAAGCATGCAAAACTAATATTGCACTAGTTTTGTGGGACTAGTCATCAATCATATTGCTGAACTGGTGTACAAATTGCACGGAAAATATGTATCTGAATTTAGATTGGATATAGAATCTAGTCATGCTGCGTCTGTACCATAAGGTTCATCTACTGTTTTACACAAATTTATGTTCCTCAGTCACATGGAAAATAAAAACTGAGTTTTAGAACCAAAGACTGAATTCTTAGCTATTATTAATTAGCTGCTAGCTCAAGCCTTAGGTTCAGAAAGCCACAATGAAGCCTCCCATTTATGAAAGTTTAGCCTACTTGGCCATGAAACAGCCTAAGCAAAGCCTAAACTTCCTCTTTTTTTGTGGGGAGGGGGGGAATGTAGATATTTTGTTTTTAAACATTTTCATTGCAGTATAAATTCATTTACAATGTTGTGTTCCTTTCTGCTGCACAGCAAGGTGAATCAGTTATACATATATTCACTCTTGTTTAGACTTATTTCCCATATAGGTCATTACATTAAATAGTTTCCTGTGCTATACAGTAGGTCCTTAGTAGTTATGTTTCATATATATAGTAGTTCCTTAATGAATTCCATATTTGGGGAAACAAGGGACTTGACTGTGTGTGTGACACTGAGACAGAGTTCAGATACTGGTTCAAAGATACTAGTCACCAATAGGAAATGAAAAGCTTTGAAGAATGACATCAGCCAGTAAAACTCCAATCTAGTACCCAGTCTCGTCACTCTCTGCTGCTGCTGCTGCTGCTAAGTCGCTTCAGTCGTGTCCGACTCTGTGTGACCCCATAGACGGCAGCCCACCAGGCTTCCCCGTCCCCGGGATTCTCCAGGAAGGTCACTCTCTGGGATTTGGCCAAATCAGAAACACTGATAGCTTATATGCTTTACCAAGTACGAAGAGGGGAAGGAAAATGCCCATCTTAATCAAACTGCAGTTATAGCAATTACATCGGCAGTGATGGTTATAGGCAGATTAAATAGCTAAAGTACAGTACTTTTGTCTTGCTCCAAAGCAGTGAAGAAGACCAAGATTAGGGAAGCTGGGCAGCTGGGAAGTGAAGCACAGTTTGGTATAGTAGATTTGAGTAACCAGAACATCATACTCACAGGTCCCCCCGATTGAGATTTGAGACTCAGATCAGTAAGAATATTCAGTATACTGGACTGTGACTTTTTAAAAACAGGTATAATTGCATTAACAGATGAACATACCTCTGAAAGTCACAGGGAAAAAAAACTACAGGCTTGTTTAACATACCTACCAATAGCTTACTAAATTTCTTTGAAGTTGCTCCCTTAACTTCCATATAAAGTCTTCACTTCTCTTGAATGCTGCTAAAGATGAAAAAAATTGTAACCAAAAGGAGAATTCAGAAGTATATATCCTCTTTCTATTTTTAGATATATAATATTTGGCTTTCTTCTGTTATGCCTTTAAATAGTATTTATCATCATTGACTATTGATAAGCATTTGCTAAATTGACTTTTAATCACAAATCAGGCATAACTTTACATAAGAAAGAATAAAATTTTAAACTTATAAAACACATAAATTAGAAAGTATTAAAGCATTATTTCCTTTACAAAAGCCTTCCTCTAATGATCGCCCCTAGGGCATTTAGAATTCAGCTTACACTTGTCTTATATTTCATTTTAAATTCCACCTACAGATTTTCAAACTCTCCCTCAAATTTGCTATAACCACTTCATTAAGTGGAATTATTAATACCTGTATTCTAAAGTAAGCTTTAATGTTTCTATTATAATTCTATCATTTTTAAGTCACCATACCTTAAGTCATGACCAACCTAGACAGCATATTAAAAAGCAGAGACATTACTTTGCCAGCAAAGGTCCATCTAGTCAAGGCTATGGTTTTTCCAGTAGTCATGTATGATGTGAGAGCTGGACTATAAAGAAAGCTGAGTGTTCAAGAACTGATGCTTTTGAACTGTGGTGTTGAAAGACTCTTGAGAGTCCCTTGGACTGCAAGGAGATCCAACCAGTCCATCCTAAAGGAAATCAGTCCTGAATATTCACTGGAAGGACTGATGCTGAAGCTCCAATACTTTGGCTACCTGATGTGAAGAACTGACTCATCTGAAAAGACCCTGATGCTGAGGAAGATTGAAGGCAGGAGGAGAAGGGGATAACAGAGGATGAAATGGCTGGATGGCATCACCAACTCAATGGACATGAGTTTGCGTAAGCTCCGGGAGTTGGTGATGGACAGGGAGGCCTGGCGTGCTACAGTCCATGAGGTTGCAAAGAGTTAGACAAAACTGAGCAACTGAACTGAATCTTAGGTCAAAAAATGCCTCCAAAACATTTTCCAAAATGTGATCTCTTGCCACAATAAAGAACGAGTGCAGTTACTCTAGAGGGGAAAAAATTTTTTTCTTTAAATATACATGCTAGAAGCCAGAATCTTTCATTTGGTATTGTCAGTCTTTCTAATTTTAGCTATTCTGGTCTCCACAGAATGGTACTTCATTGCAGTTTTGGTGCTTATTTTAAAATCTTTTTTCCCAGCTTTATATTTCAAGCAATAAAATTAATTCAAAGACAATTTTATTTTTAGAGATTGCATACAGAATACAGAACACTCAAGGCACAGAACATAGCCATTCCCCCAAGAAGTTCCCTCATGTCCTCAGATTCCATCTCCTGACCACAACTTCAAGGCAGTCACTGATCTTCCTTCCCTCACTGCAGTTTTCTCTCTACTTATGGCTTTAATTTATTATTTATTTATCTTTTGGTTGCACTGGGTCTTTGCTGTGGCATGTGGGCTTTCTCTAGTTGCAGAGAGTGGGGGCTACTCTCTAGTTGCAGCGCGTGTACGGACTAAAATTCTATCTTTCTTAGATAACAGTGTTATTTTTTGGCCACTAGATGTTATCTCCTCTTCCCTTCTAACTTTCTGCTTCTAATCCTCTGTGTCCTAAAAAAAAATCAGAAAGCCAACTCTATTCTATTATTTAAAAATAAAAGACATTCTAATTAAAAACCTGAGATCTTTTCTAAAATATGTGCACATTTTAGCAACCAGATGACCTATACACACTTACTTCCTGTACAAACAGATAAGTAAAATCACCTGTATTTCCTAACAGATGCACTAAAAGCAAGTCCTACAACAGTTAAATATCAGTAAACCAAAGATCTAACTTACAACATCTATGTATATAAACACAAACAAAAACCATAGCATCTTTCCTTGGCTCCTCACTGGGCCCAAGCCTAGGATAAAAGAAGCTATTATTAAAAAGAAGCTATTATGAAAAGAAGCTATTATTTAAAAGCCTTAGAAAAGTAGGCAAGTAAACTTATTGTTGACATGTTTTCTTTATTGAATTAAAATTATACCAGTACAAAATAACAATGTATATACAAAGGAATTTGATGCAACATAGTATATACAATTATTTTTAAAATGTCACGATACGAGTTACAATGATTATGAATATAAAATTTATATTAAAATATTCTCCACATGTGATTTATTTGACTGTTTTGGTTCGAAGTCGTCGTTTGAGAATCTGATGATCGCTTTCTTTCACTTTATGGTCCATCAAAATCTGAAATTAACAATTTCACAAATTTTTATAAGTGAAAATAAAAGTAAAAATGAAACCTTACTTACAATTAATAAGATATGTTTATATTTCAGTGTTTAATAACTGAAATAATAAGTACATGACAGTAATTTTTGTCCTCCTGGACTGCAGTTACACCATCTTCTATAAAAAAGCATGCCTAAGGCAGTAGACTTTATAAAAGATTCTTATAACACCACCTCATTCTAAAATTAAAGAAATCCATACTTTTACTGAATTCAGGACATATATAGTTTGAAAATTTACTAAAATATTTTGAGACAAGTATCTCAAGTAATTTTTAAGAAATTATTTTTTGCAATAACAAGTAAAAAGAGCATTATTTTGCAACTAAGAAACAATTTCAGCCAAAGGAGAAAATCATGTATTTATCAGACAAATAGAAAAAAGTAACCAAGAGAACAGCACTTTGAAAAGCATGTCCTAATGACCCTAATTCTTTACTACTTGCTTCAAGTGTCTATCTTTTATCTGACAGCTACTGTTACAAAAAGGTCTCTCCTGATTTTTCTTGGCCACTTCCTGTTGAAGGCTTTTCCTTTAATTACTTTCCTATCTTCACTTTTACCCACTAGGCAAATGCAAGCATGATAGAAAATTAGAACTTTCCCTGTAATAGAACAGTGTGTTCTGAGTAAGGAGAATGAGTCAGAGAGTCACGATGACAAACTACAGTCTTTTCTTAAGAGAACATGGAAGCCTTAGAGGGAAAGTGGGAGGAAATGACTGAATGTCAAGTCTATATTTTTACCAGGCAGACTTAGGCCCAGATTTGTACAACTCTTATGATAAAGCTAACATGAAAAACAGACGTTAGAAGCCAATAAATTATTAAACAGTGATAATTCTATTGATGGAATTAAAGTTCTAGAATTCTAAGGAGTTTACAAATGCAGATGCATGTGACACTTGTATACATTAATGCAGCATTTACATTCAATTACTATAAACTTAACATATCCAATACCAATAGTATAACTTTTAAAGCAAGTTTTACGAGATTTGGTGTACAGAATAAAAGATTCAAACCACTATATAATTCAAATTGTAAGAGTACTTCAGAATTAAAAAGAACATAAAGAGTTTTACTTTTAAGAGAACTGAAATAGTAGCTTACCACTTGGCCAGATATATCAATAGGAGATGAAATTTCCTTTGTGTATAATTTTCGTTTGGCCCGTTTTGGTTGAGAGACATTTTCTTTACTTACTTCTACATTTGAGAACTTTGAAGAGCTCATCGTTTCAATTATCTTCTTTGCTATGAAAAATATTTATCAGTTAAATCCTGAAATAGTTTCCTAATTGCAAATATTATAAATCCTTCATAAAGAGCCATATTAAAAAGCACTGCAATTTATAAATGGTGAAAGGACATGAATAGAAAACAAAGAAATGGCCAATAAATATACGACTTAATGATCAACAGCAAAAACAGAAGGCAAATAAATAAAATATCACTTCACTAATGTTCAACATATCGTAAAGGTTGAAATTTTGTAAATTTGGTAAGTTTACTATTGGTAAATTTACATATTGGTAAATTATACTACCACCAGTAAAACTGAGGCATCTTTAATGACTTGGAAGAGGTTTATACTACATTTAAGGAAAAGATCAGTATACATACATAGTGGACGATGTAGCATTAAGAATAAGGTGGCAGAGCTAGTTCAGTATTCACATGTAAAGATGTCCACATGAATATTAAAGTAAAAGTAACTTGTAATTGTGAGCCATTTACTTCTAGTTAACAAACACATGCACACAGATACATAGATTAAAAGATAGAAACCAAATTTTTAACAGTTGATCGTTACTAGGAAGTTGAAAAGGAAGTTTTCAATTTCTTACCTTGTACATCTGCTTTATTTATTTATGTATTTATTTATTTTAACAGACACATACTGATTTGAGCAGAAAACATTTCCTTTGGGAAAACTTCTGGATATAAAATCCATATATATATATATATGATATCAAATAATTTTTTTTAAAGAAAATATTTAAGGAAATATGCAGAATTAAGTGTCTACCTGTCAAGGGCTAAGCTGAGCCTAAGAGCTGAGCTGCCGGATGTCAGAGTAGCTAATTAAGACAAGTCAACATGAAAGTTAAAGTCTTTAACCATCTACTGCAATTGAACAAGCAAGAGGCTAAATTAAGAACATACCAACTCCCACCCTGTTCCACACTCCCCCATGGAATAATGTATGGTCTGGGTCAAGTGGATCAGCACAGAAGTGGTGGTTCTCTCATCATCAAAAGGCTCCTGCACTTGCAGTTTTATGGACCTTGGTGCTGGAGACCAGAGGGGAGGGGTAGGAGTGGAAAAGTACAGTCAGAGTGGAAAAAAGTGTCTCCAAGGTTCCTTCTCCTTCTCCATCATAAGGTCTTCAGCAGAGACACCTGAGGACATTCTCTACTGAAGGCACTCAATTAGGAGCATCCAAATGAAGGCCCCTAGGCTAGGAATTCCGTGGTGGCTCAGTGGTAAAAGAATCTGCCTGCAATGCAGGAGACCAGGGTTCAATCCCTGGGTCAGGAAGATTCCCTGGAGAAGGAAATGGCAACCCACAAAATATTCTTGCCTGGAGAATTCCATGGATGAGGAGCCTAGCAGGCTATAGTCTATGGGGTCACAAACAATCAGACACGACTGAGTGGCTAACACACACACACAGGCTAGGAATGCAGATATGTGTAAGAGTACGGCCAGCAGGAGACCTGAGTCCTTGACTGACTGACTCCCTTCAAAGACTGGAATGCACTGGCTGTGTATCATGTTTGATGTGGGAAGGGCAGCTTTCCCTTATGAGGCCTAACAGGTAAAACCTTTGTAATAGCCCATGGTCAGCCTAAAAACAAATCACACATAGGATTTTGGGTTGGAGCCTCAAAATCCCTCACTACTATGAGCCGAGGATGGAAACAAGACAGACATGTTGCACTTGTAGAGCTTATATCCTACTGGAAAAGATAATAAGAAAACAAAAACTTAAATGGCTTAAATAATTTGTACTTTGAAAAGACCACTCTGGCTGCTATGTACTGAATGGATAAGAGATAGGCATAAGGGATAAATGGGGAGACCAGTGATACTGAGTAATGGATTAAGAGTAGTTATCAGAGCAACAGAATTTTAAGAACTAGCCTCTATTTTCTTCTTTTTTCCCCTTATTTCCAAGTGATCAACAACAGACATGTACTGCCGTTACAATCCAAAACAGGGAATCATTATATTCCTAGAAAGGAGTTTTAAAAAAAAAAAATCCACACCAGGTATATAGTAGGGAAGCTGTTAAGCTAAATCAACCAAGTCGGGAAGTCATTACCATCTGGGTACTTCCCTCTACTTGAAAACATGTTTCCTTTTAATATATAAACCATATATGCATTGCTTTTTATGGCAATATATTGTTTATATATCAAAAGGAAATATGTTTTCAAGGAGAGGGGCTTCCCTCATAGCTCAGTCAGTAAAGAATCTACCTGCAATGTAGGAGACCCAAGTTCGATTCCTGGGTCGGGAAGATCCCGTGGAGAAGGAAATGGCAACCCACTCCAGTATTCTTGCCTGAGAAATCCCATGGACAGAGGAGCCTGGTGGGCTACAGTCCATGGGGTCGCAAAGGGTCAGATACAACTTAGCAACTAAATAAATATAAACAATGGTCAATATAATTAAGTAGAATACCTAAGAACCTAAAATAACAAGTCCCACCTCTTCAAATCAAGACATTTAACAATTTGCTGTTTACCTCTCCAGATATTTTCTATGCTTATACAAATGATACCTTTCAAAGAATGTATACTTTTAAATATCTGTATATACACAAATGGATCTAAGTCTGAAGTTCCCAAACTGTGCGCCAAGACATACTGCAGCAAACTCACACAAGAGCAACTTGGAATATTTTAAATTTCTAAGGAAAACAATGACACTCAACTCAGGATAGTTCACAGTTTCAAAAGGTATCAATATCCTTCCTTTTGATGGTGACATATTTTAGCAACCTGGATTTTCAGAAGCTAAATTTTCAGGGATTGTTTGGCTTTAAGTATTAATGGATGGGACTATTTAGGTGTTTCTTTGGGTGCATGGATGCACTGAAAAAAATTACTGACACATTAAGGTCATTGTGAACCAAGAAAGTTTGGGAAGCTCTGTGGTAAGTTTTTACACAAAGTATTTTTACACAACTAATGTGACTCAATTCAACTGTCCCCCTGCTTTTAGTCACTTTCCCTCCTCATTCTCCCCACCTCTAGTCTCCAATTTATCCCACCACCACCACTCGGGTAATTTCATGAAAACATGAAAACTCACTCCTTCCTGCCCCATTCCTCCTAATAATCTCTCCACATTCTAGATGCCAGATGCATACTGCTACCTAGAACTGCCTGTACAAGTCCTACACTTTCCTGGTACTCTACTTATATTAAAACTGTTCTTTCTGGTAGATGTGTATATAAGTATGTATTTATGTATGTGTGTATAGAGAGAATATATATCTTAGTACATATTAATACCAGAGTATTAATATGTCTACATTATAAAGAAAAAAGCATTAAGCAACTAAACTTAATAGATATTTAAAGAAATATGTTTTTGATACAGTACATAAGATTAGGTAATACTTATCCATGCAGAGGAACAAAACACTAGAATATATACCATAATACTAACAGTGGTTACCTCTAGGAGGTATAATCTTTCAGTATTTCAATATCCAAGTTAAATCCCATCTCTTCTATTAATATCAAATCTTCCCATAGCCCCCAAACAGTTCTTTTCCTCCAATACTACCATAGTTCTTTCCTTGTATCTCTATAACGCATTAAGCAGTCTGCATGCATGCGTGCTAAGTCACTTCAGTTGTGTCCAACTCTGTGCGACCCCATGGACTGTAGCCCTCCAAGCTCCTCTATCCATAGGTATCTCCAGGCAAGAATAGTGGAGTGGGTTGCCATTCCCTTCCCCACAGAATCTTTCCATCCCAGGGATCGAACCCATGTCTCTTACATCTCTTGCACTGGCAGGCAGGTTGTTTACCACTAGCACCACCTGGGAAGCTACTCTGGATCAATTATTAAATACAGATTGTTTTCTTCCACCACACAGTGAACACCAAGGCACATCATACTTTCATGTTCCTCCCTCAATACCTAACATAGAACAATGTCTACTGGAGATGTAAGAGTCACTGTGGCTGAGTTTATACCAATCAGATATTAGAAAACACCATACATCTAACCTAAAGGGTCATTTAATTAATAGTGTGCAAACCTTTTGATTGAAGAATAGTTGGAGAATGTTGTAAGAAGTCTCCAAATTTCTGTAGCGTTCCTTCTTTTTTCTTAGCAGACCCGTTTACACCAATTGTGGATGCGTGACTCCGTAAAGAATAAGTTTTCTTAAATGATGGGTGTATGGAAACCTAATAAACAAACATTTTATTTTTGTTATTGGTAATGAGGCATGTCAGAAGAAACAGTTACAGCCACAGCTGAATTAAAGAGGCCAGACACAAGTTATAAATTCTCAGGTAGGGAACTTGGGGTTAATAATATAAGGAGAGGGATGAAAGGGCCAGAGAATGAGTGTGATAAGAGTGCTAAGTCAGAGGTGAATATATCAAGAAGTACCTGCTACTTGTCAAATGTTAAAGGTGATGTAGCCTAAGCTGAATTAGATGAATAGAAAATGGAATATAAATGAGTTATAATTGGACAAAACTCAACTTCTGAATAATTACTAATCAAATTTGACATTTTTATTTTCATCATCTACTTCACAAATGTAACTTATGAAAATGGTCAATTTTGGACAAATTAAAAGACAAACCTTTTGTTCCTTTTTGACAGAAGAATTTCTATGCTCAGAAACAGGGGATTTTAAATTAGTTCTTGGTGTAGCATTCTTCTTATTTTCAAATTTCACAAAGTCCTAAAAATAATAAAGTTCAGCACTGATTAATTTCTTGACAACATATTCTTTCTCTCTCTAGACTCCAGAGGAAGAAAAAAAGAACAAAAACAACCAACCAACCAAGCAAATAGTTCTTAACCAGGAGCAATTCTGACCCCAGGGGACACTGGCAATGTCTGAAGATATTTATGGTTGTCATTGCTGGGGATAAGAGGCAGGTTCAATGGCAACTAGTGGGTAGAGGCCAGGAATACTGCTAAGAAACCCTACAATGTACAAGACATTAAACTCTTCAAAACAAAGAAATATCTGGCCAAAAATGTCAATCAGGCTGAAGCTGAGAAACCCTGACTAAAGGGACAACTTTTTTCTCACAATTTTTTCACCTTCAGTGAAATATTACTGATGCATAACATATGTAGGTTTAAGTGCACAGTGTGATGATGTATGTTTTTATTACAAAATGATTGAAGGTATGATTTTTTCACATGCATCATAATGAAATTACATTAGTTAAATGAAGGGATAACATCTTTTACTTGAGTCGCATCTTTAAAATACAACATAGTAATATATCTACCCTTTTCCCAACTCCCAAATCATGCTGAGCATGACCTCTAATTGGTACTTAGCAACACTGAAAACAAAACAAAAATCTTCAATATAAGCACAGGTAAAAATGATAGTAAAGAAATAAAATCTGCCTTCAGTACTAAATAGGCATGACATCTTACTCTTTTTCCCCACATAACCTTATTTAAGACAAAATCTTTTGTAGTGTATTAACTGAAATGAACTTGTGCAAATCCTAACTGTGCTAAAGATGATAAGCATAAAAGGGGGGAAAAGGCAAGAACAGAAAGAGAGAGAAGTCATGACTGAACCTCAGAATTCAAGTTACAAAGTAAAGTCATAAGGATGACAAGAAGCAGATTTTCTAAAGAGAGGAAAGACAGATAGATGGTAATAAGGGAAAGCAAAGGAAGAAAGATTGTAACTCCATCACACTTGCTGTTTTCAATAGAGCCCTTTGGAGTCTTCATGAGAGTAGAAGATAGCATTATATAAATTATTTTCCTGAAGACTTCACAACACTGTTTACTACAGCAGTAAAGAGCCAAGCAAAATCAGTTAAAACTTTAAAGTTTCTACATGATTTACTTACAATGTTGTTGTAAGTAATCCTGAAATGGGGAGTATATACCAGTAAAATGAATAAAATAACTGTCTCTTAAACACTCAGAGAACACAGCCAATTTTTCCTTTTCCCTTGCAAAAAAGGAATCAAGTTGACATAGGTGTCAGCCACTATGTTAACAGATGATGATGAAATCAAACAGTAGAGTTGACCCTTGAACAACACAAGTTTGAAATGCATGAGTCCACTTATACACTGATATTTTTCCATAGTAAATACTACTCAAAGTACACTCTCTACTTTGGCTGATTCCACGGATGAGGAACCTCACACTCAGAGAGCCAACTGTAAGTTACACGAGATTTTTCTGCACAATGACTGGCACTGAGCCCTCATGTTGTCCAAGGGTCATCTGTATCTTAATGGTATCTAAGTGTATTAAGTATAGGATAAAAGTTAACTAAGGCTCTCCAAAACAATCTCTTAAGGTGTTCCATGTGTAGCAAGAAATATGCTAAATAATATTCATTCATCAAATATATTACCTGACAGAGAGCCTCAGCAGTATGTTTAATATTATTTCTGTTCTTCCACCAGCTTGAAAATACACTACTCTTTAAAGAAGTGAAAAAGACAAGTTGGAGAAAAGTTATTGTGCTAAAGAGTTTTAAACATAAATATTGCTTTTAACATAAATATTGTCACTTATTATGTACCTATCACAGGTGGAACAAAAGCAAAACATTTTAAACACATTACATCTAATTCTTTATTTCAAAAGGAGGAAAATGAGAATCAGAAAGTTTATGTGACTTGCTGAACCTCCATGGCTAAAATATGATAGAAGGTTGGTAACCCCACAATCAGAAAGCTGCAGAAGCAAGAAGTAAATCATTTTTGGCCTACCACT
Organism: Giraffa tippelskirchi; assembly: GCF_054371585.1. NCBI lineage: Eukaryota > Metazoa > Chordata > Mammalia > Artiodactyla > Giraffidae > Giraffa > Giraffa tippelskirchi. Next base: position 38,407,832 of record NC_137276.1, read on the forward strand.
AAATAGGATACAAATTTTCATACTGGCTCACAGAAAAAGAATTTCTCTTCTGAAACCTACTATGATCATAGAGACCTAAGATTTTAACTAAATCACAAGGATTATATTCAAGCAAGTCAGTCATTTCAGTTTCTCTAATTCCTTTATCCTTAATCCCTTTTCTATTCCACTGGAGGGAGAGTGACTAAGTATGAACAGAACTGGAATACTGAAATAGCTTTCTACTACAACTCACCACCATTTGACCTATCACAGCTTCACTGAAACAAGGAAAAATCTACACATTTTAAAATCCTCAAGCTTTCTGGACTATTCACCACAGCAACATTCTTAAGAGTATTAAATATACCATAAACTATGACTTTGGGCTCTAATACTAGTGCTTATGAACAGGAGGGCAATGTAACAGAGTTTAACTGTATAGCTGAACTTAACAATAATAAAACTTACTTGTTTAGTTCACTTAATAGTTAAGTATTTACCTCTTCCATTTCATGACTCTTCCTCTTTCGGGCCTTGGGAATCTTAACCGTCACTGGTGAGGTACAACCTGGGTGTTTCACTGCCATTCTGTTTGGCTGTAAAGGTGTAAATTGAATCTCTAACTCAGGTTTTGGAAATCGAGTGCTTTGATTATTTTCTGTTGACACTTCACAAGAATCAAGGACTACAGATCCATCCTACAACAGAATTTAAAAGGAAAACAAATCTTATTTGCAGAACATGAATTTCTAAATTGCCAAAAATTACCTCTCTCAAATACCTATTAAAAACAATGAATTGGGAAAGATAAAACGTTTGGGTCAAACTCAACACAACAGGGATAGAAAGACTGAGTTGTCATCTACCTTCTCCAGGTTTACACATGGTACTCAGTATTTCCCAAACCTGTATCATCATAAGAATCCTCTGGAGAAATAGTTTAAAAAATTCTTGAACTCTATCACAAATTTACTAATCAGGAATCTCGAAGCAAAGAGTCTAGGATTTTTAATAAGCACCCTATCTATTCCATTATCTATTGTCTATTGAAAGTTGCTCAGTCGTGTCCAACTCTTTGGGACCCCATGGACTATAGTCTGCCAGGCTCCTCTGTCCATGGGGTTTTCCAGACAAGAATATTGGAGTGGGTAGCCACTCCCTTCTCCAGGGGATCTTCCCAACCCAGGGATTGAACCCAGGTCTCGCACAATGCAGGCAGATTTTTTAACGTCTGAGCTACCAGGGAATAAGCACCCTCATTGTGGTAAACTACAGTTTGCTGTGAATACTATTCTTCCTATTGAGAGAGTCTCACTCCCTCTCCCCTGAATGGGGGCTGGCCTTAACGGCTTCTGTGACTAACAGCATGTGGTGGAAGTAACATGATTCTTCTGAAGTCTTGTAAGGAATGGCTTATGTTATCTTCCTGAATTATAATGTCTTTCTCTTCCCATTCTCTGCTTGGTAAACTTCCATTAGCCTTCAAGACCCTGTATAATGTTACTTTTTCTACACAGCCGCTCAAGCAAAATTCATCCTATCTTCCTCAGTGTCCCTTCTCAGCACTTTCTTCATAACACTCAGTCCAAACGGTCAAATAAGACAGTCATTAAATACCTGTCTTATTAGAATTCTTACTCCTCCAGGATGGCGATCTTATGTCTTTATCCTCAGGGCTTAGCAAAGTTCCTAACAATGAATGCTCCCATTAAATGTTTTTGAAATAAATATTTTAAAAAGTAATTTTATTTTCAAAAAGTGACATATGATTTTTACCTATTTCATAGGCACTCAGATAAACTCTATGCTACACAACAGGAGTCACAGAACCCCAAGCCCACTTCAAACCAAAGAAACTTCATTGTGAGGTTATTGGGATTTGGTGATAAAGTTGTAAAGTGGGTAAAATTTCCAAAAAATACTATTTACTAGAATGCTTATTAAATGGACTACTTATGAGAGAAAACGGTCATCTAAATTTTATCTTTTGTGGGATGTCCTATTTCTGACCATCAAATTTATTTATATTAAAAGATCTGTTGTTTGAGATCAGTATTGTTTTGAGGAGATCAGTATCATTTGGGGATCAAATTTCCCCAGGAGAATCGCATCTCTCCTCAAAAGCCTTTAGTTCTCCTCCCTAAGAGCACTTATAGCTAACTGTACAGCAAGACACCTTCAACAGCTGATTAAATTATACTTTCAAGTGTTATTTAGTAATTAATGGTCATCGGCAAAGAGGGCTAAAGAACAGACTGTGTTATCAAATACCCACCTCTACTTCACCCCTGGAAATTTCAAAACTTGTTGACTGAGATTCAGTTTCAACCCTGCCAGGATCTGTTGAACTCATTTGTGTGGGCTGGATATCCGTGGTCTGTTTTTCCTAAAGCAAGGAAATATTAAAGCAACAAGCCGCTGTAACCTAATATACATTAAAATAATTCACCTAAAGAATATAAAATCAAGATTTGGATGAATTAAATATTGGAAGTAACTAAAGACTTCAATGACCAACTAACTCTCCTTCTTCCTCTTTTGCATGCTCAGAGACTTGGCAACTTTCCAGCCTCTTCTGAGTCTGATCTAAACAGAAATTTGAAAGATTACTTTCAAGTTCCAAGGTGTTTTACATATATTCTCTCATTTTATTTTCACTGCAACTCAGAGTTAGACTTCCTATTTCTACTTTCCAGATAGGAAATAGAGACCCAGAGACATTAAATAACAAAACCACAGTCTGTACTGAGTTGGAGCTTAAACCTCCATAATCACTTTGATAATGTAATTCTGAAAAACTAGAGGTGTCTAAGGAATGCAACTACAGAATTCGAGTAGAAAAGACTATACTGATAACTAAACTCTTCCTTGCTGCACACTCTTCATCCCACTTAGTCACAGGATATGCTCTAATCCTAAACCCTATTTAAGGGATCTATAAAAAAACCCATCAGATTTACATGGCTAAACTTGATAAATTCCAACATCGACCCTCTAATCACTACCACCAAAATCAAACGTCAAATACATCTCTTATGTCACCTACCCAAAATTGCAAGTAAAAATGATCCTATTTGCACTCATAATGCGGAAAGCAACTAGCATGTACTGACTTCCACTGTGGTAATAACTGTGCTGTTTTACAAACACTCTCAATAAATTTCACAATTCCATTAGGAAGACATCATCACCTCTGATTTAAAGTTCAGAAATGTTAAGTAATTTTCCCAAAGGTCTCAAAACCACAGTGACAGCAGTTGATACCTCATTTTTCTAACTTTCTATTCTGTACAATTTATACCACATGCTAATACCTGTTTTGAGCAGACAGTCTTTCTCTGAGAATCACGAGGTCTTTTGATGTAAGAGAAAGATACACACATACACATTTATTTTATTATTTATCTGAAGGCTTTAGAATGGCATATTTTCAAATGCCAATCATTTACTCTGGAAAGACTATCTTTAGATGTACCCTGATTCAATTTTCCTAGGAAAAAGCTATCTGAGAAATGCAATACTTTTTTCATCTAGGGTTCCTAACTCCAGTGCATATTACAAAAGTAGCTCCTGGGAATTCCCTGGTAGTCCAGTGGTTAGGACTTGGAGCTCTCACTGCTGGGGCCCGGATTCAATCCCTGGTAGGGGAACTAAGATCTTGCAAGCTGAGTGGTGTGGCCAAGAAAAAAAGAGTACCTGCTGAATGACTCACATCTCCTCACTATTGTGCTTATTTTCAAAAACAGTGTGTATCTTTATCATAAATTTAGGATGGGCTCAAGTATTTAAATATCAGCAAGAGTTCAGGCTGAGTCACACTGCCATATTTTAAAGACAGATGAGGGACTAAATCACCAGTTGTTTATTTTCTAAATACTCTACCTGAAGATATGACCAAAATATTAGAGAAAGTACTATTCCTCAACCAGTCACTGATGAGTCAACTATAATGATAAACTCTGAAAACTCAAAATTCATGGCAAATATGCAAATAATTTTTTTAATCTATGATTCCTCACTGATTTACTAACATTTTTATTGTTTAAAAGTTAATCAATTAAATAATTTTGAAAAACTCCTATGTTTAATCAAAAAAGGCATAGAAGGAATAAGATTCTACTGACTGTCTTAGAAGCCTCTGATGTGATCTTTTTTAATTGTTCGATTTCATTATCTTTTTGTACATTACTGGAGATCAGTGCTTTCAGCTGTATTTCTAAAGCTGCAACGAGTTGATCACGTTCTTCCCGCCACTGCTGGAGGTTACCATCTTTCTCAGCCAACTGTCTTTTAAGTATTTCCTAAACAGAATACAGACAAAATGTTAAAGTAAATGTAACATTATGAATTTAAGAATTTTTGAAGTTATTATGGATAACACAATAAATACAACTGTGAACAGGATATACAACAAATTACATAGTCAAGTCTAGATAAAATATTTACTTAAAAAACCAAATACACAATGCTTTTATATATACCTTAAATGTCCACATACTATATCCTATCCCACCTCATTCCAAAACAAAAAAATCTTACTGGGCATTCCCTTCAATAAACAATTATAGCTTCTAAACTAACTCTGGCATTTCCCCCAATATTTGCAAAATGAGATGGTAAAACTACAAAAAAAAAAAAAAAAGATAAAACTAATAGCAACAAACAACAGAAAAATGAAAATTAAAAATAACTTCACTGGGTTCAAAAATCATGAAATAGTGGCAAATTAGAGAAAATATGTGCAAGATCTAAACAAAACTACAAGACACTGCTGAAAGATATAAAGGAACACTTAAATAAACATGGGGTTTCCCTGGTAGCTCAGACAGTAAAGAATCTGCCTGCAATGCAGGAGACACAGGTTTGATCCCTAGGTTGGGAAGATCCCCTGGAGAAGGGAGTGGCAACCCACTCCAGTATTCTTGCCTGGAGAATTCCATGGACAAAGAAGCCTGGCCAGCTACAGTCCATGGGGTTGCAGAGAGTCAAACACGACTGAGCAACTAACACTTCCATTTTTTTTTAAATAAACAAAGAGAACCTGGGTTCAAAAATCAAAAGATTCAGTATTTTTAAAATGTCAGTTCTCCCTTAGAAGACCTAGAGTCAAAGCAACTTCAATAAAAAATCAAGCAAGTGTGTGTGTATCTGTGTGTCTGTGTGTGAGTAGAAGTGGAAAAGCTGACCCTAAAAATAGTATGAAAATGCAAATGACATAGTCAAATTTACTTTGAAAATGAAGTCCACAACTATTATGGTCAACTGATATTCCATAAAAATGTCAAAGAAACTCAATGGAGAAAAGAACAGTCTTTTCTACAAAGGGTGATGGAACAACTGAACAGCCAAATGGAAAAAAAGAAAAGACTTATAATCTCACACCATATACAAAAGTTAACCTTTGGATAACTAACCTACAACAAAAGTTGCAGAGCAGTAGAAAAGTAACAGCTTTTTCAAAAAGTACTACCAGGTTGATTGGTAATTCAAATTTACAAGAATGATGACAGCCTTTACCCCCATCTCAACCCAACACAAAAATTAATACTGGGATCAAAATATGAAAGGTAAAACCCCAAACCTTTCAGGAAATAATGTAAGAGAACATCTTCATGTCCTTGAAGTTCATAAAGGAAAAGGCTGAGAAAATGAATTAGAATAATTCTTCATTTCTGTTCTAAAAAGGCAATGAGAGTAAAAAGGTAAACCAGAGATTTAAAGAAGGTAATTGCAACACACTCCTATCTAGAAAGTATAAGGAACTCCTGTATAAAAAAAGATAATCAAATAGAAAATAAACAAGGGGACTTGGGTAGGCAGAGCCAATGAACAAAACATCCAACAATACGAGTTGCAGTATAAATGGGTAAAACTACTTTGAAAATTAGTCTGGCATTCTACTAGAGTGCCACATGTTTACCATGCCTGCCTACCTGCTAACTGCTTCATTCATGTCAGACTCTGTGTGACCCTATGGACTGCAATCTGCCAGGCTCCTCTGTCCATGGGATTCTCCAGGTAAAAATACTGGAATGGGTTGCCATCCCCTCCTCCAGGGATGTTTACCGTATCCTACTAGCAATTCTATTCTTGGCTATATATGCAATAGAAATGAATGCACACGTGCATTAAGAGAAATATGTAAAAATGTTTACAGGATATCTTAGTCATAACAGCCCCAAACAGAAACAACCCCTATATCTTCAACTTTAAATTGAACAGACTGTGGTATACTTATACACTGAAATACTCAGCAATGAAAGGAGACTAACTCCAGCTACTTGAAACAAGTATAGATGATCCTCATAAACATGATACTGAGTGAAAGAAGCCAGGCACAAGAAAATGCATTCTACATATTTTTATTTATATAAAGTTTTAAAAAATGAACAAAACTGAAGTTTAACATTAAAAGAACAGTTATTATTATTGAGAAGATGGGGTCTCTCAGATGCTAATATTGTTTTATTTCTTAAACTCAGTGGTAGTTAACTGGGGACTGGTTTTACAATAATTCATTGAACATTTCTTTTACTTATTGTGTTGTGTGTTTAAGCCAGTTTAAAAGGCTTTTAAAAAATCAATGATTTATTTCTTAAATACTGCAGACACACATCCTAGGTACGAGTATAAAGAAATATGTAGGAGAAAGGAGAAAGCTAGTTTGCTCTAGGACTAAAAAGTCAAAGGAGGTTTACTTACTGGCATTGCTGCCAGAGGGACCACTGATTAGGAAAAGAAGTAGGCCCATTCCTGGTTTAGGGCTGGAGTGACTAACTATGAAAGTCAACAGTTCTAATTTCACTTCTTGCCTCTTGTTACTGTCCTGAAGGTTGAATGGGCTATGGACAGAAACAGAACCAGCAGCAGCATTTCCTGTTAAGATGGATGTAGCATTTCAATCTTGCTCAACACAACACTTCCTGAAGGTAACTCCAGTAAGGTGGTGTTGGTACATGAAGTGAAATATATTGCCATCTGAGTGCCACAGTAATAACAAGTTTAAGTCTCACATACTTTGTCATGTGACAAAGAAAACAGAGTCAAGACTCTAAGGAAACATGACAACTAAATGGAACACAGTATCCTAGATTTGATCCTGTATCCAGGAAAAAAGAAAAAAAAATTAGTGGGAAAGTTGGTGAAATTCTAGTAAGATCATTAGATAATTAGCAATTAGCAATGAACATGTAGATCAACAATGACTTTGAGCTTTTTTCTGATTGAGTATCAAAGAGACTAAGTTATAGATTAAAATAGGAGGAAAAAACACAAGCTATTAATAAGACAGAATTACTTGAGAACTATAGCTAGTCAATGTAAAACGGAAAGTTATTTCTACCTATAGTCTTCTAGAAACTATATAGTTGATTTTTTTTTTTAAAAGATCTGACAAAATCAGCTTACGAGGTAAAATTCATACACCATGTTAGCAGAATCTACAGTTCAAAATGCAAATATTTTACATTATAGTAGGGATAACCCTGTGGCAGTCAAAAGCAAGATTTTTTAGTTCTGAATTTAGATGTTGAGAAATACTTATTTTCCCAACAATAAGAACTTCAAGATAAACTGGGATAGAAAACTCATCTTACAAATAGACAAACTGCCTTAAAAACAAACAAAACCAAACCCACACAACCATGTAGACAGTGATAAGAATCTAAGAATCCCATACAAAAATTTAAGAAGCCAAAGAAAGCAGGCAAAATACACAGTAGATAAAGTATAACTGTTACCAACCATTTCATTTTGTTGCTTCAAACAATGCTCTCTCTCTTCAGCATATTTTTTCATCTCTTTGTTTCGTAGATTCTCAGCTTCTTTTGCTTGAGCGATAAGCATCATTTTTTCTTCTAACCATTTTTTTCTTTCAGCTTCATGTTTCAGTTCAGATTCCTACATGTAGAAATAGTACAACTATCACATGTTTCAAAAGCAGTTAATAAATCTGTATTTATAAACATTTCCATATAATCCATGGCTCTTCATGTTATCTTTTCAAAAACTTAAAAACAAGCATTTTTCTTTAAATAATGACAAAGTTTGAGTATATTTCAGATTATAAAATGAACATTGTTGGTTGCTTTCCTAAATAGTTATTTCATTTATAAACTTAATTTTGCTATAAAGTCCATTTAAGAACTTTCCTTCATCAGTGAGCTTAAGAAAAAATAACTGAAATTTCTGAAAGAATTACAGATAACCAAGCCTTCCTAAATGCCAGATTAAAAAAAACTTTTTGATTTATAGTGGTCATTTCTAGCTGTATGATTCCAAAAATAAAATTTTCCAGGTATACAGAATGTCAAATAAAGAGAAACTTGTGTAACAGGACAAAGTTTATTATCTAAGATACATGATCATATTATTTTAGAACGCAAAACACACCAGTATTCCTTAATATGAACATTCTCAAAGTAATTAGTGTATTTTTTCATAATTAATGGATTATCCACTCTGTTCCAGCTGCTTTTGGTTCTGACAATGGAAAGGATAAATTCTAAAGTATGTAATTAATAGTTACAAAAAAGAAAGGAACTTATTTCTTTGTTTAATATCTGACTATATACAGCCTGAATTTAAGAAAATAATTTAGATGCAATCTTTTCAAAACTCATTACCATGCTTTCTTCAATGCCAAAACTTCTAATAAACAAAATTATAAAATTTTACATAATATTTGTTAAGTCCCATTAAAAAAATCTTTGCCCTGTATGTCCTATTCTACACATGGTATGTGAAAGCTAAATAAGGAAAAATATATAAACAGAAAATAGGGTATCTTCTATGTAGTAATACAGTTTCAAATGTAGTAATATAGTGTCAAGTTTATTCCAATGTTCAGACATACAATTCTATTCTTTTCCAGCTTAACAATTAAATTTACAATAATCAAAATAATTTTCCTAATAGTTTCTTCTCTACAGCAGTATTTGAAGAGTTAGAAGTTTAAATAGTACAAAAATAGGTACAAAGACGTAAGACGTGATGACATAAGAATTAAATATGTAAAACTGAAGACCCAACCACTGCATTTTAATTGGTACTTAGTAGCTTGTATTCTAGGGAATCTCTTCCTCATGTAAATTCAATGTGTACTGAGAAATTATATACTAACATTTTCTAGCTATGAGTACACCCATATCTAAATTAATTATAAAATATTTACTAAACCATCTTCTTATGAGAAATAGAATAAATATATAGATACAATTACACATGTAGATAAAAATCATACCTGTAACTCATCTTGAAGCTTACTGAGTTTTGTATTAAGTACATCTGTGTTATCCTCAAATTCTTTATTTGAACTTTGATTGTGTTTGGCTTCCAAATCTTTGCATTTTTCCTTCCATTCTTCCAATTCTGATATGGAAATATAAATTTTTTTTAAAGTACATGCAAAAGTTATACTGCACAGAGATGTATGTGGCTTGGGATACAGACAGGAATCAGCAGAGCCCAGAAGCAGAAGTTCATAGGCCAAGATATTAAATAGAACTGAGACCATTCTGGGCTTCCCTTGTGGCTCAGCTGGTAAAGAATCCACCTGCAATGCGGGAGACCTGGGTTCGATCCCTGAGTTGGGAAGATCCCCTGGAGAAGGGAAAGGCTACCCACTCCAGTATTCTGGCCTGGAGAATTCCATGGACTGTATAGCCCATGGGGTCACAAAGAGTCTGACATGACTGAGAGACTTTCACACACACACACACACACACACACACACACACACACACACAGACCATTTTACAAGCTTACCAAATGCTTAGAAAAGAACTACAAAGACCTCTCAATAACTCATTCAATAGTGTTCTGAGTATACAGTTTAAATGCGTGCCAATATATAGGAAACTTCATGCTCTCAAAAATTAAAAAACAAAACAAAACCCATTGATGGTATTCTGAAGGACAGAATCAGTGTATTTATTGAGCTAAACATACAAGATGATACCAATTGCTGTAGAGAGGTGAAAAAGTTGAAAGTTTATTCTTAACATCTAGGGAACACTGCAAGCTATCATCCAGTTATTATGAAAGTGTACCGATTCCTTCTTTCAATGAGATACAACAATGTTCATCACAATAAAACATGACAAGTGACAGGATAATTCCAAAAAGACAATAAATACTTTTTTATTATAAATTATTATAAGTACTAAACCACATTAAAAAGGAAAGCAAACTAGGAAAATAAAATGAAAAAGTATGCTTTGAAATATTTCAGCAATCTTGTTTTACCTGTGGCCAGTCTTTCGGTTTCCTCTAATTTAGCCTCAAGCACTTGATCTTGTTCTACCTGAGTTTGCTCTTGTTCTTCCAGGGTCATCTGCATGTCTTTGATTATTTTTTCTTTAACACTCAGATCTAAAAATTTAGAAAGAACATTTTAGAAATGATTAATATCTACATCTAGATATCCATATTGAAAATTAAGTTAACTTAAATAGAATATGAGTTCCACATAGACAGAAACTTTGTCTTGTTCACTGCTATATTTTCAATGCCTAGACCAGTACTGGCATATATGAAGGATCAAATAAATAATCGATGTACAGATGAATATAAGAATAAACAGAGGGAAAAGGAAGCTTTTCAAATAAAATTAATAATTTTCAATACAATTAAGCTATTAATAAAAATTATAAAAGTATTATTTTACTGTTCTTCACTTAACTGTGCTTCAGATACACTGAGTTTTTTATAAATTCAAACTCTGTGGCAATCCTGCATCAAGCAAGTCTATAAGCAACATTTTTCTAACAGCATTTTTCACTTCCTGCCTCTGTATCACATTTTAATAATTCTATCATTGTTGTATTTGTTATGATGACCTATGATCACTGACCTCTGATGTTACTGTTGTATCTCTAGGGGGGACGCTATGAACTACAACAATGTAAGACAGTAAGATTAACCCATAAAGACTGCGTGCTCTGATTGCTCCCGTGACCAGCTGTTTCCCTATTTCTCCCTCTCCATGGACCTCCCGATTCCCTAGGACACAACAATATTGAAATTAATCCAATTAATAACACTACAGAGGCCTTTAAGTTTTCAAGTGAAAGGAAGTGTTCAAGGAGAGTCACACAACTCTCACTTCAAATCAAAAGCTACAAATGAAATGATTATGTAAGGAAGACATATCAAAAGCTGAGACTAGCCAAAAGCTAGGCCTCTTGTTCCCAACACTCAAGTTGTGACTGCAAACTAAAGTTCTTCAAGAGACTTTAAAGTCCCACCCCAGTGAATATTCAAATGATAACCAAGTGAAACAGACTTACTGCTGATAGAGAAACTTTCAGTTGCCTGGATAAAGAAATCAAAAATAACCACAACATTAGCTTAAGCCACAGCTTAATCTAGAGCAAAGCCCTAATTCTTTCCATTCAACGAATGATGAGAGGTGAGCAAGTTGCAGAAGGAAAGTTTCAAGCTAGCAGAGGTTAGTTCTTGAGGTTCAAGGAAAGAAGCTATCTCCAAAACATAAAAGTGCAAGGTGCAGCAGCCAAGTGCTGACGTAGAAGGTGCTGCCAGTTATCCAGAATATATGACTAAACTGCTGCAATCTCATGATAAAACTTGAACAGATGACAAGCTGCTTTTTATGGATGAGTAAAGAAAGTGGTTTCTTGAGACAGAATTTATTCTGAGTGAAAAATGCTGAAATTACAACAAAGGATTCAGAATATTACATAAACTGAGTTGATAAAGCAGTGGCAGAGTCTAAGAGGCTTGACTCTAATTCTGAAAGAAATTCTACTGTAGGTAAAAAGGCATCAAACAGCAGAGCATGCTACAGAGAAATTGTTTATGAAAGGAAGAGTCAATTGGTGTGGCAAATTTCCTCATTGTCTTACTTTAAGAAACTGCCACAGCCACCCCAATCTTCAGCAACCACTACTTTGTTCAGTCAGCAATATTTAGCATCAACGTAAGGCTTTACTCTGGAGAAGGCAATGGCACCCCACTCCAGTACTTGTGCCTGGAAAATCCCATGGACGGAGGAGCCTGGTAGGCTACAGTCCATGGGGTCGCTAAGAGTTGGACATGACTGAGTGACTTCACTTTCACTTTTCCCTTTCATGCACTGGAGAAGGAAATGGCAACCCACTCCAGTATTCTTGCCTGGAGAATCCCAGGGACAGCGGAGCCTGGTGGGCTGCCGCCTATGGGGTCAAACCGAGTTGGACACGACTGAAGCGACTTAGCAGCAGCAGCAGCAGCAAGACTCTACTCTATCAGCAAAAAGATTACAGCTCCCTGAAAGCTCAGATGATGGTTAGCATTTTTTAGCAATAAAGTATTTTTTAATTAGGTGTGAGCACTGTTTTTTTAAACATAATACTATTATGTCTTAATCTGGAAAAGGTAAAGAAGCAGATTCTCCCCTAAAGCAACCAGAAGGAACACAGTTTTGCAGATATCTTAATTTTAGCCTTAACAGACCTTTTTCAGACTTCTGACTTCCAGTGTTGGCAGGTAATATATTTGCATTGTTTTAAGCCATTTAACTACGTGTGTGACTGTTAAGGGCTTCCCTGGTGGCTCAGACTGTAAAGAATCTGCCTGCAATGTGGGAGACCTGGGTTCAATCCTTGGATTGGGAAGATCCCCTGGAGGAGGGCATGCCAACCCGTTCCAGTATTCTTGCCTGCAGAATCTCATGGAAAGAGGAGCCTGGTGGGCTCTACGGTCCACAAGGTTGCGAAGAGTTAGACATGATTGAAGTGATTTAGCACACATGCACAGAACCAAATCTGAAACATCTCTGAGGTACACCAATACTAATAAACACATATATTGGGATTTAGAAAAAACCCTATTTGACAAATTTTAGTGTTAATATTCTTAAACCAAAACTAAAACTAAAATTTTTACCTCCTTAAAACAGTAAATTCTCAACCCCAAATTCACTTTTTTGAAAATCTCAAGTAATTATTTTTTCTAGAAAAATTTTCAAAACCAAATATTTACTTCTAGTGTTTTTTAAACCAGCTCCTCAGGAACAACTGTGCTATTATAACCTTACTAAAACTGTTTCTGGCCCTTGAAAAAATGACTATAATAATGGATCATAAATAATTCTAATTCTATCTGAAAGAGATAAGGAGGAAAGACTGGCTTACTGTCTTTGGTGACACAGTACCAGGGCTCACTTCCCACATCTCTTACCAAGACTACTATTCATGTCAGAGGTGATGAATTTATAAATGTATAGCTCAAACTCAGAGCACTAAAAGTAACACTAAAAATGACACAAATATCTAAAGATGGCCCCCTTAAAATACTTACTATAAAGTAAGCTTAAAACAAAACAATGAGAAAATATTTTGAGTAATTTTCAGTATTTCTGTTCATTGATATAAGCCACCAGGAGAATTAATGAAACAATTCTTTCTTAGGATTAAAGAAGTGCTAGTATTCTACCCCGAACTCTTCCTTTGAAAAAGCATGATATGCAAATATATTGACTATATAGTTAATCACAATTTTATTCAAATAATCTGTTCTTCTTACACCCTATCTTCTGCTCTAAATTAGAGGGTTCAAAAGGAGTTTAAGTATCTAGATAGCAATCAGTAAAGTCCCAAGACACCAATGATAACTTCACTAATGGCTATTCATCTATTATTTGAAAAGCAGAAACAGTAAAAGAAAAAAGATTATTATATTGGTCACAGCCTCCAATAACAGAACTTTATTTCAAGAAAAGAATCCAGAAATATGCAACAAATAAAACACAAAATAAAACAAAAGGACCGGAACTAGATATTTCATCAAAGCTATCTAAAGACAGCTATGAACTATCATAGCCAAATAAATGCCTAACAGACAATCAATCAATCAATCATTTAACTTTCAGGGGAGAGGATCACTGAAAGCTATCTAACGTCCTAGGAAGGCTTCAAGGAGGAAAAGCTTAAGCATAATGTTCGCAACAGGTTGGTTCTGGAAAGAAAGGACATTGCACCAACTTGTGAAAGAAAAGACATACAAATGTCATGTAAAACTCTGGATTAGAAATACTCAGTGATTGGGAATTTCACGGCAGTCCAGTGGTTAGGATATGGCGCTCTCACTGCCAGGGCCCCAGGTTCGATCCCTGGTCAGGGAACTAGATACCAAATTCCACAACTAAGAGTTGGCATGTCACAACTAAAGATTCCAGGGCAGCCAAATAAACTAATTTTTTTTTAAAGTGAGAGAATTCACACTTCTCAATTTCAAAACTCACTAAAAGGTAAGTAACAATACTGTATGGTACTAGCATAAGGACTGACATATAGAACAATGAAACAGAGTTAAGAGTTAGGAGATAAATCCTTACATTTATGGTCAACTGATTTTCAACAAAGATGCAAAACAATGCAATAGGAGAAAGAATAGTCTTTTCAACAAATGGTGCTGGGACAACTGGATCTCCAAATGGAAAAGAATTAAGTTAGACATCTACCTCACATAAATATACAAAATTATACTCAAACAAATTAACTCAAAGTGCATCAAAGACCTAAAGACAAGAGCTAAAAACTATAAAACCCTTAGAAGAAAACCTAGGTAACTTCAGATTAGGCAACAGGTTTTTAGACATGATACCTAAAGATTAAGCAATCAAAACAAGATAGATAACATCAACATGAAAAATTTTCACTTTGTAAACATTGTAAAGTAACTATACTCCAGTAAAAATTAACTTAAAAAATTAAAAACTTTTATCTATCAAAAGGACACTATCCAGGAAGTGAAAAGCCACCCACAGAATAGGAGAAAACATTTACCTGATAAGGGTCTAGAATCCAGAAAATATAAACATCACAACTCCACAAAAAAAAGGGGGGGGGAGGGGGCAAACAACCCAATTGAATTGAAAAATAGGCAAAGCACATAAAGAACATTAACAGACATTTCTGCAAAGAAGATATACCAATGGCCAATAGCAGAAGACAAGATGCTCAATATCACTAGGAAATACAAATCAAAACAACAAACAGGACTTCCCGGGTGGTCCAACGGTTAAGAATCTGCCTTGCAATGCAGGGGATATGGGTTCAATCCCTGGTCAGGGAACTAAGATCCTACATACTGTGGACCAACTAAGACTATGTGTCTAAACTACGAAGCCTGTTCTGTGGACCTTGTGTCCACAACTAGAGAAGCTGTGTGCCAGAACAAAAGATCTCAAAGACACAATGAAGATCCCATGGACCACAACTAAGACTTGCTGCAGCTGAATAAATAAGTGAACCAAAATGACATACTTCTTTATACCCACATGGATGTCAGGGGAAATTGTCTACTCCCTGTGAATATGACCTTACTTGGAAAGAGGCTTTGCAGAGGTAATGAAGTTGAGAACAAGGTCATACTGGATTAGAGTGTCTGAATGCAAAGTTGCTTCAGTTCAGTTCAGTTCATTTCAGTCGCTCAGTCATATCTGACTCTTTGCAACCACATGAACCGCAGCACGCCAGGCCTCTGGGCCCAAAAAAATGAAGTTTCTCACTGTTTCCATTGTTTCCCCATCTATTTCCCATGAAGTGATGGGACGAGAGCCATGATCTTAGTTTTCTGAATGTTGAGCTTTAAGCCAACTTTTTCACTCTCCTCTTTCACTTTCACCAAGAGGCTCTTTAGTTCTTCACTTTCTGCCATAAGGGTGGTGTCATCTGCATATCAGAGGTTGTTGATATTCTTCCCAGCAATCTTGATTCCAGCTTGTGCTTCATCCAACCCAGCATTGCTCATGATGCACTCTGCATATAAGTTAAATAAGCAGGGTGACAATATATAGCCTTGATGTACTCCTTTTCCTATTTGGAACCAGTCTGTTGTTCCATGTCCAGTTCTAACTGTTGCTTCCTGACCTGCATACAGGTTTCTCAAGAGGCAGGTCAGGTGGTCTGGTATTCCCATCTCTTTCAGAATCTTCCACAGTTTATTGTGATCCACACAGTCAAAGGCTTTGGGATAGTCAATACAGCAGAAATAGATGTTTTTCTGGAACTCTCTTGCTTTTTTGATAATCAAGTGGATGATGGCAATTTGATCTCTGGTTCCTCTGCCTTTTCTAAAACCAGCTTGAACATCTGGAAGTTCATGGTTCACATATTGCTGAAGCCTGGCTTGGAGAATTTTGAGCATTACTTTACTAGTGTGTGAGATGAGTGCAATCGTGTGGTAGTTTGAGCATTCTTTGGCATTGCCTTTCTTTGGGATTGGAATGAAAACTGACCTTTTCCAATCCTGTGGCCACTGCTGAGTTTTCCAAATTTGCTGGCATATTGAATGCAGCACTTTCACAGCATCATCTTTCAGGATTTGAAATAGCTCAACTGGAATTCCATCACCTCCACTGGCTTTGTTCGTAGTGATGCTTCCTAAGGCCCACTTGACTTTACATTCCAGGATGTGTGGCTCTAAGTGAGTGATCACACCATCATAATTAACTGAGTCATGAAGATCTTTTTTGATACAGTTCTTCTGTGTATCCGGTCCCATCACTTCATGGCAAACAGACAAGGAAACAGTGGAAACAGTGGCTGACATTATTTTTCTGGGCTCCAAAATCACTACAGATGGTGATTGTGGCCATGAAATTAAAAGACGCTTGCTCCTTGGAAGAAAAGTTATGACCAACCTAGACTGCATATTAAAAAGCAGAGACATTACTTTGCCAACAAAGGTCCATCTAGTCAAGGCTATGGTTTTTCCAGTGGTCACGTATGGATGTGAGAGTTGGACTATAAAGAAAGCTGAGTGCCAAAGAATTGATGCTTTTGAACTGTGGTGTTGGAGAAGACTCCTGAGAGTCCCTTGGACTGCAAGGAGATCCAACCAGTCCATTCTAAAGGAGATCAGTCCTGGGTGACCATTGGAAGGACGGATGTTGAAGCTGAAACTCCAATACTTCGGCCACCCGATGTGAAGAGCTGACTCATTGGAAAAGACCCTGATGCTGGGAAAGATTGAAGGTGAGAGGAGAAGGGGACGACAGAGGATGAGATGGTTGGATGGCATCACTGACTCAATGGACATGGGTTTGGGTGGACTCCGGGAGTTGGTTTTGGACAGGGAGGCCTGGATTGCTGCAGTTGATGGGGTTGCAAAGAGTCGGACACGACTGAGCAACTGAACTGACTGATTGACTTCCGTGTATTCTTGCCACCTCTTCTTAATATCTTCTGCTTCTGTCAGGTCCATACCATTTCTGTCCTTTATTGAGCCCATTTTTGCATGAAATGTTCCCTTGGTCTCTCTAATTTTCTTGATGAGATCTCTAGTCTTTCCCATTCTGTTGTTTTCCTCTATTTCTTTGCACTGATCGCTGAGAAAGGCTTTCTTATCTCTCCTTGCTATTCTTTAGAACTCTGCATTCAAATGGGAATATCTTTCCTTTTCTCCTTTGGTTTTTGCTTCTCTTCTTTTCACAGCTATTTGTAAGGCCTCCTCAGACAGCCATTTTGCTTTTTTGCATTTCTTTTTCCTGGGGATGGTCTTGATCCCTGTCTCCTGTACAATGTCACAAACCTCTGTCCATCGTTCATCAGGCACTCTGTCTATCAGATCTAGTCCCTTAAATCTTTTTCCCACTTCCACTGTATAATCATAAGTGATTTGATTTAGGTCATACCTGAATGGTTTAGTGGTTTTCCCCACTTCCTTCAATTTAACTCTGAATTTGGCAATAAGGAGTTCATGATCTGAGCCACAGTTGGCTCCCCGTCTTGTTTTTGCTGACTGTGTAGAGCTTCTCCATCTTTGGCTGCAAAGAATATAATAAATCTCATTTTGGTGTTGACCATCTCGTGATATCCATGTATAGAGTCTTCTCTTGTGTTGTTGGAAGAAGGTGTTTGCTATGACCAGTGCGTTCTCTTGGCAAAACTCTATTAGCCTTTGCCCTGCTTCATTCTGTACTCCAGGGCCAAATTTGCCTGTTACTCCAGGTGTTTCCTGACTTCCTATTTTTGCATTCCAGTCCCCTATAATGAAAAGGACATCTTTTTTGGGTGTTAGTTCTAAAAGATCTTGTAGGTCTTCATAGAACCGTTCAACTTCAGCTTCTTCAGCGTTACTGGTCGGGGTAGTTTTTGAGATTGCATCCAAGTACTGTATTTTGGACTCTTTTGTTGACTATAATGGCTACTCCATTTCTTCTAAGGGATTCCTGCCCACAGTAGTAGATGAAATGGTCATCTGAGTTAAATTCACCCACTCCAGTCCATTTTAGTTCGCAGATTCCTAGAATGTAGACATTTATTCTTACCATCTTGCTTCAGTTGTGTCCAACTCTTTGTGACCCCGTGAACTTCAGTCCACCAGACTCCTCTGTCCATGGGATTCTCCAGGCAAGAATACTGGAGTGGGTTGCTCCAGTGGGAAGTCCCAGGGGATCTTCCCAACCCATGGGTGGAGCCCATGTCTTTTGCATTGCAGGTGGATTCTTAATAGCTGAGTCACTGGGGAACTCCTGCTACTGGGCCCTAAATTCAACATAATTGGTGTTCTTTTAAGAAAAGGGAAGTTTGTATGGCAACAGACAGGGAGAAGAAACACACTCAGAGGGAAGATGTCTATGTTAAGACAGAAGCAGAAACTGGAGTTCTGGTGGAAGCGTGAATGGAGAGTGATTGCTAATCAGTACAGCATTTCTTTCTAGGGTGATGAAAATGCTCTGGAATTACACAGTGGTAGTGGTTGTACAAGTCTGTGAATATACTAAAAGCCACCATACTGTACACTTTTAAAGGGTAAATTCTATGGTTTGTATATCTCAATTTAAAAACTCAATAAGATACCTAGGTAAATGGCATTCAGTATTTAAATAGAACTTTAGAAGCCTTAAGAGCTAAAAATGTACTTTTCTGCTTGTCAGAGAATGTCTAATACAAAGTTAAAATCAAAAAGGTGAAGGAACTCAATAGTGAAAATAAAGAGAAAAAAGATAATGATGTCTTAATCAGGAAATCTGTCAAAGCGGCTGAGGTCCATTCTGAGAGAAAGGCAGTAACCAGAAGAATAGATCACAAAAGCCAAGGTAAAAGAGTTTCAAAAAGGGGGAAGGTACACCTCACCTTTATACTTAGAAAAAATACTCTTACACAATTAATACTACTTAAAAAACGAAAATGAGAGAAAGTGAATTGACAAACAATTAAAAAATAAAGATAAGGACAGATTGCAAAAACCAAAAAGATCTGAAAATATGTAGGTTACAAGTGGCCTGGATGAAAGTTTAGAGAGAATGGAGAAGATGGAAGAGTAAGAGTACTCAAAATGGGCCTATACCACACATCTCAATATGTGGCCAAGAAATAAAATATTAAGATATGAGAGAAACTATATTCTGGTTCAAAGAATGTTCTATAGAATAGCCAAGATCTATTCACACCAGCCAACAATGACAAAGGAGCCAAAGTAAAGGAAAAGTCCAAAAATATTACAGAAATATGAGATGGTTATGGGACAATGGCCTAAAAGGGTAGGAGAAAATAAAATTCTGTAGGGACATATATTTTCACATCCAAGTTACTGATCCAAGTTAATCCTTCTTCATTGATAAACTTCAGGGTGGTAAGATACTCTTGAGAATCAATGCTTTTCTCTTTTGATAAAGTTACATTTTATGTTGCCCTTATTTCACTTCAGAATTTTCAAAGGAAAATGATGAACCAATTGTTATCCTAGCTACTTATTTTGCAGTCTTTTTAGTACTGGAAGAAGAGGTTTGTTTCTGACCTTTGCACACTCTCTCATACTGTTGTATAGCTTCTTCCACTTTTTGATTATTTAACTGCTCCTGCAAAATGAAAGAATATTAAATGCAAATGAAACTTAGTTATATGCCAATATTTAATAGTGGGACTTGAACAGCGTTTATTATTAACTTTGAAATCTGTCTCCTAGAAGGCTAATAGTCTTAAGCTCCCAAGTTTGCTTCACCTCAGAGTAAAGGGTAGGGTGAGAGTGATAATAGGAAAAAACAAAACAAAAACAAAAATAATCCCCCCAACTTTATACCTTTAATCTACTTCAAAAATGCCAAATCATTTTCTTCACTCAACTTTTTAAGCTAGCATGTATGTTCTCTTATACAACACAAAAAGCATAAAGGGGAAGAAATATATTTAATATGGGAACAACAAAGTAAACCATAAATAAATTCCTTATCAAGTAAACTCAAGATGCAGAAAAAATAGGGCTCCCACATCCCCTATATGTAGAAAGTAGTGGAAGGTTTGAAAAAGATGCAACATTAATTTATGGACACTGGAAATCCTTCAATTTTAGTTTTAACCCATCTGGTAATCTAACCTTCCATCTGGAGCTGGAAGGATGGTGAAGAGACAATGAAAGAAAACTAGGGAGGAGCTACGGAGGTGGATGGACAAAGATGGATGGAAACACAGAGAACTACAAAGGTTGACGGACAGGGACAAAACAGACCGGAAACAGCACTACAGAGATGAACCCACAAAATGGAAACAGAGAACCAAGGAGGTGAACGGACAGGATGGAAACAGATGGAGAATGATGGAGGTAGACAGAGAATGACAGAAGTAGACAGATGGAAAGCGACTGAGGTGGATGTAGAATGATGCAGATAGCACCGACACGACTGAAACAGACAGAGAACAAGGAAGGTGGACAGAAACAGACGGAGAATGGTGGAAGTGGGTGACCAGAGACCGAAACGCTGAGAACACCACAGACTGTTAACAGAGAATGATGGAGGTGGTCAGAGAGGACAGAAGCTGATGGAGAGCGACAGAGGTAGACAGATGGGGACGGAAATAGACAGAAAACGACAGTAGTGGTCAAAGGTGGTCCGACAGTGAGGGAAAGAACCTAGTCGGTGTTTGACTACATAAGGGTGCACTGTAAACAAAATTTCCATCTGTTTTGACACCTCACCATTCCTTTGGATTGATGCTCAAATCATTTATCACCAAGTTCTCATAGCTGTTCCTCAAAGTCCCCTAAAGATCCCTAAGGTGTTGGAATCATAAAATAATTGTCTTCTTGAAAGTAGGATTTTAACAGCTTTTTCCCCCTAAAAGCCTCCAAACATCTCCTGAAAACGTGACTCTTGTTCTGCAGGTGTCAGAGAACATGAAGCCGGACTAAGAGATCCCCCTGAAAACAGGCTCCCAAGGCCTGGGAATCTCCCCTAAACCTGGGGCTACAGTGCTCTTCCCTGACAGCAAATGCAAACGTATCTCTGGAGCAATCTCAGCTGTTCTAGGCACCTTGACCAGACAACTGGGCTGGGTTTACCACCTAAGAGTCCTGAGTTGTGATAAACATTTTAAGGCAGGAGAAGAAAAAAAAATTTTTTTTTCAAACATAAAATTCTCTGTGCCTGCCTCCTACCCTATTTTAACTGTGCATTATGCACTGGCATTAACCCCTTAGAAGACACAGGAATGCCTGCTGGATGGTAAAAAGCTATTTTCTCCTGGTGCCAGCAAGGTAACTCCTTAGGAGATAACCTTCCTTCTTATGGTCAAAGGGGCCATGATTACCCCCTACTCACTTTATACTGCACATCTGAGTACTGTAAACTGTCAACAATGTATCATTTGATGTATAACCCTTTGCCTCAAAAAGTATGCAACTTTGCTTTGACCTCTAATGGGTGGAACAGTCCTAAGAGCTTTCTGAACGACTGTCTCCCAGATTATAATGCTCAGATTATCCATTTCTTACTTTAAGAAAAAAAAAAGATACATGTAATTAAACATTAAAATATACCAACAGAATCTACTTAAATCATCTTTAAAAACAAAACCGTTACCTTAAGTTGCTGAATGGTTCGCTGTTTCATATCTATTTCCTGAGAACACTCGTTTTTCTTTTTCTCTAGTTCATTAATTTTAATCCTCAACAATTTCTCCTCATCACGCATTACAGAGACCTACAAAGTAATATATCAAATTAAGTATTTCTAAAAATATTAATTGTTTTTGTTGTTTAAAATTCATGGCCACTGTCTCAAAAATTAATGTCCTTTTAAGAGCATTAGAAAAATTACAGATTCTAATATACATGATGTAACTCAAATTATCAGAATCTCAAACTCTGTTAAATGCTCCCAAAAAAGACTCAGAATAGTCCCATGCATATAAGAGGGAAATCATTATCATGGAAAAATCAATAGAGATACTCTAGGGGAAAAATACTGACTCTGATTTCCAAGATTTATTAAGTAATATGATCCAGTAATATAAGAAATAACTTAACAGCTAATAATGGCATGTAGAGGATGAAAACAGAACAATTACAAGATCAAAAGGTACCCATGCAAGGGAAGGTCAATTGATTTTTGGTGTTACGAGTAACTTAATCCTATAAACCTATTAAAGAAATCAAAAAGCACTTTGAATTAGTATGCAAATCTTAGAGGAAAAGAGGGGAGAAGGAGGGAGGAGAGACAAAGGAAAGGGACAAGTAGAGAAAACATGTAATCGAAGTCCATTTTTAGGCCAATTTTCAAGATACCTAGGGATCTCATAAACCGAAGGAAATTAACAAAGTTCCTCTTCATAAAAATTATGGAGATACTATAATAATAGTAGTTCTTTGGTTTCAGGTGATTTTCACATTTCTTTTTTTTTTTTTTTTTTTATTTTTTTTTATTTTTTTTTGATTTTCACATTTCTTTTTAGGCTTTCTGTATGTTCCAAAATTACTACAATAAACATATATTCCTTTTATAATCAGACATTAATAAGATTTAATTTTATATATTATCTTATTTTGTTCAACAACAAGGGACTTCCACTAATAAACACCATCTTTATCAATTTTACAGACATAAACTGTCTGCCAATAATATAGAGACTATGTATTGCACCAAGATGCACGTAAGGACTGCTTCAGTTTTGATCCTGTCTCTAACACTGGACAAGTTATCTCTCTTGATGCCTATTTCCCTAGTCGTAAAATGGAAGCTAAAAATAGTCCCTATGCTTAACATTTGTGTGAAAATTAAATGAGATGATACATGTAAACTCAGAACAACCAATCCAGAGTAAGCTTCTATTATTATTAGCATTAACATTATACATTGTTTATTTTGAAAGACAGAAAACAATCTTAATTCTCGTCCTTAGAGTAATATTAGTCATCTGCACAATAAAATATTGCCTAAAAACAGATACCACCGAAAGCTATGAAAAAAAAAAAATCTTACAATTAGAACAAATTTTAAAAGCAGTATTTATATATAGCTGATCCCATTTATAAAAATAAAAACACACAAGCACATTGAGTAACTATTTTACATATATGGATACAGAGGGTATCTACCAGGTCATAGCAGGAGCTTCTCTTTACCAGTACAGGTCTAATAGTCATGAAAATTATAATTTATTTGATCAAAAAGTTCACACCCATTCTTTTCATTCATTTTTAGTTTACATTAATGCTATATTACTGTGAGTTTTCTTATGCTACATAAAAAATTATTCAAGGACTTCAAATGCTAGATAAAAAGTTTTAAATCTTTTTAAAAGTACTGAGGAACTAACAAAAAAATAACTAAGTATCGAGATAACAGAAAAAAATTAAGTGAAAAAATAATCACAGAAATAAGTGGAACACTGACTGGCTTTTATTTTGAGGACATTCATAGAAAGAGGAGGCCTGACTTTCAACAAGTAAGCTAGAAGGTATTTGCAATATATTTTATAAGAATTAGAACCAAGGACTTCCCTGGTGGGAAGTGGTAAAGAATTACTGGTGAGAACTAGAGAAAGCTCGCACAGCAACAAAGACTCTGCACAGCCAAAAATAAATAAATAAACAAAATTTTTTTAAAGAAGAATTAGACATAAGACTAAAGAAATCCAACACAATATTAATTTTTAAAAGGATATCAAAATTAAAAGAAAATATGAATGAATGTATTTCACAGAGTGAAAATTAGCATAGACATATAGTGAATAAAAACAGACACTGAGAGGAAAACAACTTAAAACCATAAGATACCCCTTTACCTGCTCTGACCCAACAATTCCACCCCGTGCTCTACAAATTCTTGTACATGTACACCTAGGGCATGTTTAAAATAGTATCACTCTTTCTTCTAAGAGCAAAGAATGAAAACAACCTAAATGGTCAAGAGAATAGGTAACTAAATTGTACAGTCACACACACTTTGGAGTATTACACAGCAGTGAAAGTGATTAACCATACATAAATGACTCTCAGGAATATGATGTGGATAATGTCTCAGAACACAATTACTGTGTAGAAATAAAAAAAAAAAACATATATATATATATACACACACATATATATATGCACATATATATATATATACACACACATATATATATATACACATATATATATATATATAGTTTAACTTACATTTTTAACAGGTCTAAAAAAAAGACAAATACAAAACATTCATTATAGTAACTTCATTGGGTATAGGAAACAAAAAATGGATGAGATCCACAAACATCTGCTGTGTTAATATTCTTCAGACCTTAGCATTTAAGTATTCTTTTGTAACTAACTCTAAGTAATGAAAAATATTTGAAATTATTTCAATTTTTAAAAAGTAATTATGATACAAAATACAGCAGTCATAGGAAAAATAAGTTGCTCCAAGGGAAAAAAGCACCATAATCAAAATCAAGAAAAATGGCAACATAGGGGTCAGGTGCAGGGGTTATCCACAATTAATATCTTTAAAAAGTTAATTTCCTAAATATATAACAAGCTCCCATAAAGCAGTAACAATAGAAAAAAATAACCTAAACTAAAACAAAGAATATGAATACTCAGACCACAGGAGAAAAAAAAAATAAATTGTAAACCAAAAAATGTTCATTCTAATTAAAGATATGCAAATTAGAATTATAGTTGAGATATACTGTCAAGTTAGCAGATATTAAAAAATAATGATAAAACACTACTTTGTGGATAAGAGTATAGAGAAAAATACTTTCTTATACATTAGTTCTGCTGAGTAAATTGGCATAATCTCTAAAAAAGCATAATAAATATCAAAATGTACAAACCAGTGACTCATAAATTCTACTTTTAGGAATTTATATCACAGGAAGACTTACAAAAGTTAAAAATGACATCACTGCATCATTACCTGGAAGTTACCTTAATGTTCAACAATAGGGGACTCATTAACCATAAATACATGTTCCTAGTCATTAAAAAAGTCATCTAGAAACTCTTTATATCCTGAGATGGAGAGACAGTCAAGATACACTATGTGAAGAAAAACAAGGTTCACATAGTGTTTATTGGAGGTTTCCATTTTTTAACAGGAAGAGAAAGAAGGAACAACAGAGGGAAGAGGGAGAAGTGAAGAAAAAAAAATTATTGGTAACATTTGATTCCTTGGTGGGAAGCTTGATGGCAGCTTTTCCCCTCACTATATATACTTTCATGTATTTTAAATTTGGAACCATGTGAACGTATTTCCTGTTTTTAAATCAAATTATAATAAAACTTGTTACAACTGCACTACATACTCTCCTACATACAATCTGTAAACAAAAGTTTACTTTTTACTTTTTGGGGGGACTTGAGCTTAGCAGTCCTTAAAAGAAAAAAAAGGTTCTAATCTTATATAAGGCACATATTTTTCTTACTATTAGACATTCTTCGGTTTGTTTAAGCTGACTAAACTTTTTGTGAAATAACAGTTCTCATCATTTTAAAAAAAATAATGGAGTTGACAAATGTTCTGGTCAATACTAAAATTAGTGTCGAAACATGATATATAAGGAAAACAATCTTTATCATTTAAATTGGCCACACAACTTTTATAACTAACCTCTTTCTGTACTTGCTCAATCTGCTTTTTGGCATCGGCCAGTTTCTCTTTGAGCTCAGCATAATCTTCCTCCTTCCTCTGAAGATCAGCTTTTAGATTCTGGGTAAGAGCAGTGCTTGTAGAGAGCTCCTCTTTCAACCTAAAAATCACAAATCACTTTCCTATAGTGACATATCACTGATCACTTAGGATCATATGTGTGACTAGTAATCTACAAAATTAGATCTTTTCACAAATTTGGAATGTCCATAGCATGAATGAGTACTTCAAGGAGGATTTCAGGAGATTTTATAAACAGAACTCTGCATGTAAATAACATTCAGTCCCAAAGGTCTATACAAAGTTCAAGTTCTTCTCTCAACATACATGCTATATTTAACCAGATTAAATTATGCCCACCTAAATTCTTTAAAAGCTATATAGAAAAATCAATAAAAGAAATGCAAATTTTTAAAACCTTTTAATAACTTTTAGCTTACTTTTCTGTTTCTTGCCAGTTTGTTTCCTTTTCTTCTTCCTTTAATTGAAGTGAATCCTTAGCATCTTGCAAGTTTTTTGTTAATTGTGTGATTTCTTCTTTCAATTTGACTTCCCTTTCATTTAAATCTCTGGCATTTTGGATAGAATCTTTAAGATTTACTTGACATTCATTCAGATTTCTTTCTTGCTTTAAAATGATAGATTCCTTTTCCATAATTTCTTGTTCTAACTTGGCTTTCTGGGTTTCTAACATTGCTTCAAGTTCCTTTATTTTCATCTTATAGCAAGCAACATCTTGCGTAAGTTCTAAAAGTGCTCTCTTTCCTTCCACTACATGCTGTACTTCAATATCAAGACTAACGGTTTTTTCTTGCAATTCTTCCTTCAGCTGCTGTATAAAACTATCTTTTTCTTTTAGCAAATCATCTTGATTCTTTTTCTCCCTCTCCTCTATTTTTAGTCTATTGTTTTCATTTGTATAGTCTTTTACTTCTGCCTGTAATTTTTCAATTTGTTGTTCTAGTTCCTCAATCTGATGGGTTTTTTGGGAGGAAGTCTTTACAATCTCCTTACATTCTTCCCAAATGGCTTCAACAGTAGAGTGGAAAGATCCTTCCCTATTAAGTTCTTGAATACCATGTTCTTTAACCTGCTTACTTATCAAATAATCATTATCCAAATGATGTAACTGTGTATTCGACAAATTATCTTCTTGAGAACAACTGGACAGATCCCTGAGACTGAGTAAATCTATGTTTGCAATCTGAGAAACTGAATCAAGTCTACGCAGTTCATCTATTTTTGCTTGCATTAATTTTATTTGGGAAACATTATTTGTGATGTTTATTCTAGCAGTTTCTACCTCCTCTGATAATTTCATGATCCTTTCCTTCTGTTCTTGATTTATACTTTTCTGCACATGTAATTCAGAAATCACATTGTCATAACTCAACTGAATTTGTTGGACCTCTACACTAAAACCTAAACTTTTTTTTTCAGAAGAAGAAAGTTCCTGCTGCAAACTAGCAATCTGTTTATTTAATTCTGTTTTTTCTTCCTTTTCATTTTTAAGTTCATTCTCAATGGTGAGTAAACGTGTTTTTAGCTCTTCATTATTTTCTTGTAGAACTCTAATGTTTTCCTCATCTGAAATGCTCTCTTGCATTTCTTCACTTTTCTTTTGGTCTTCAGTGATAGTTGGACTAGCATGTGTAAGTCCTTTAAAAATAAAAAAAATACATTATTAATCTGGCAAACCTTAATAAAATCAAAAAGTTACCATATAAGCCAATATTCAAACATATGAAACATATGAAAACAAACAATGAAAAACAGAGATAAGCTATTGAGTTACAGAAAACTCAGGTTGCAAAACATACATAGTATAAACTCAATTATGTAAAAATCATAGTTCCATTAAGTCACAGCAGAGTTACTAGCAAAGGATGTACAAGAAAATACTGGCAGCTACTTCTGAGTGGGATTACCAGTTACTTCTACTTTCTTTTTATAGCTTTTAATGTTATTTGAATTGTTATTTGTTATTTGAATTGTCTACAACAAATCTTTACCATTACTATTACACTAAGGCTGACTAAAGAACAGTTTAAAAGTACAATTATACTATAGGTCTACTAAATCAGTGATCTACAAACTGAGTGCCTTACACTTTCAGAGTGGAAATTAGGAGAAAAATGGTTAAACTTCTGCTAAGTCTAATAGAGCCTTACCTTTACTAGTTGCATAACTATCAATAAACTGTTTGATCCCATAGCTGTTTCCTCAAATGTAAAATGGAAATAATAATATCACCTATCTCAAAGTACTTGTGAAGATCAAGAAAATAAATGAATTTGGAACACTGTGCTTGGGATATAGTTAGATATTATTAGAAACTAAATGTTATGTAAGTACAAGAGCTTTAACAAATACAGTTGATATAGATTAAATTAAACTGTGTCCAGAGGATGCACTATTAGCTAAAAGTTAATTCTTAATATTTATGTTGACAAACTAAATCATCTCACACAACTGTCCAGTATAAATTATGTTCAAATTTTTCTCACAGATTGCATGATTAACTCTTGAAACATAATTCTCAATTCTCCAGATATACAAATTTATCTTTTTATGCTTTCATAGAATTTCCATTACAATAATAACTGATCTGATGAGTGTCTCATATCCTAGGAAAATTACTTCAAAACATAAGAATCAGAACCTTTGGTTTTTAAATTTTTTTCCTATTCTATTTCACTTCATGGTTTGATATATGTGTGAATTTTATATACTACATGACTCTAATACAATTTCTATGTATTTTCTACACAATACTGTACTGATCAACTCAACACATCCTTTTGACCTTCATGCATTCCCCCCAATTGGCCATTTATCTGTCAATTTCACCTATATTTTTATTTGGCAGTCTCACTAAGCACATTAAGAATCAAACTCCTGCTGAGAGGTTCCAGGTACAATATGAAATCCATAAATGCACAAGGCAGTCATAAGGGAGAACTGGATTGAAATGCTCCATAAAAATCTTATTATTTTCAGTTGGTAACTGTCTGAAGAATCTTTAAAAGGTATATTTTAGAGTTGTCTTTTTAGTAAGTACCACCATATTATCCTATGAATCTGAGTACATCATATTATATTGAAATACTATATATACTTGTTGCTCTCATCTATTATATTCCAAATTTCCTGACAGAAGACTCTCTGTGTCTAATGCATCTTTACATACTTGAACAATAATCCTAAATGAATTATTTCTGACATTTAGCTACATCGCTTATGTTCTCCTTTTCTATCTCTAAGACATATCACTGGATCAGAAAAACACAATTTTTGTAATCAGTCTCCTACTCTGGTTCTAGATATGTGCAAATTTATAATCTAACATGCCCCAGTTATATTAACTCAGTTACTGTAGTGTAATTTTATGTTTTAAATTTTAAGATTTTATCTTTACAGTACCTTTTTTACAACAGTGATTCTCTAGTTTTAGAGAATGAGCAACAGAGCTCAGAATGTAGATTCCAAACAAATATCAAACATACTGATTTGGTAAATGTGGAATGTATTGTACATGCAAACACTTTTGAGTGTACATACACAATGATCCAGGCATTTATCTGTTTAAATTTCTGGAAGAACTTGGTGGTCACCCCTGTAATATATTTTGGATATAAATATATCCGTTTGCTTCATTACAAAGCTCCTATCTGGTAGCCCGGCTACATTTTATTGTTCCATAAGAGATAAAATATCAAATCTCACACAGCAATGAGATTCAAGCCCTTAAATTTTTCCCCCTGCTGTGACAGGCACTTGGGCATCTAGATGAGAGACAATAGTACCCAATCTAATGAATCTGTTCAATTAAGAAGGCATCTTTAAGAGCATAAAAAGCTCTTTAAAATTAATACTATCCTACATACAAACAGTATGCACAGCACAAGAATCAGTCAACAAAATGAAAAGGCAACCTGTGGGACGGGAGAAAATATTTGCAAACCATTTGTCTGGCAGGACAAGGAGTTAATATCCAAAATATATAGGAAACTCACACAACTCAACAGCCAAAAAATCAAGCAATTCGATTAAAAATTGGCAGAGGAGCCAAACAGATATTTTTCCAAAGAAGACATACAAATAATCAACAGGTATGGGAAAAGGTGTTCAATATCACTAATCATCAGGGAAAAGGAAATCCAAAGTACAGTAAGATTATCACCTAACACTTGTTAGGATGCCTATCATCAAAAAGATAAGAGATAACAAATGTTGAGAAGAAAGAGGAAATCTGCTCATTGTTGATGGGGATATTAAGTAGTATAAGCAGCAGAAAACCAGTACGGAGGTTTCTCAAAAAATTAAAAATCAAACTATCATATGATCTAACAACCCCACTTCTGAGTACACATCCAAAGGAAATGAAATCACTATTCAAAGTTCATGCAAGTTCATGCCCTATGTTCACTGCAACATTTTGACAACAGTCAGGACATTGGGAAAAAACCCAAGTGACCATGGATGGGTGAATGGATTTTTTTAAAGGGGTATAAATATGTATACAATGGAATATAATTACTCAACCTAAAGAAGAATGAAATCTTGCCATCTCCAACATAGGTGAACCTGGAGGGTTCATTTTGTGAAATAAACTACACATGGGAAGACAAATACTGTATGGTATCAATACAAGGGGAAAAAAAAGATCTAACTCATAGAAACAAAGAGTAGAATGCTGGTTGATGGAAATAGGGAGAGGCTTGTAAAAGGGTATAATTTTTCAGTTGAAGATGAATAAGGTCATAGGATCTAACTATAACATGGTGAGTATAATTGATAAGAATGTATTGTATAACTGAAATTTGCTTGGGGTGTATAACTTGAGTGTTCTCACCAAAAAAGAAAAAGAGGGGGAAAATAGGTGAATGCATGAGATGATGGATGTATTCATTAATTAACATAGTGGGAAACTTTTCACAATATATATCAAATCATGTTGAACATTTTAAATACATTACAATATTATTTCTCAATTATACCTCAATAGGACTGGGGGGAAAAAAAAATCCTAGTCCTCTCAATATGCTGATGTCCCCAGTTAGAGTATCCCCTCACCCCGGAACTCACTATATAATCTGGGAACATCATCTTGCTACTCCAAGAATTTATCCATTTTTACATTCAGTAGTATACTTGTGAAAATAAGCTTTATTTGTTAAGTTTTCATTTTTTCAAATACAATCCATATTCTTTTCCTTCACGCAATAGTTTAAATGCTCTTGGGCAGCAGTAATTATGTTAATCCCAAAACAGGATTCCAAGATTTCTTTAACAGACCAACTAAAAGCACACTGGATAACGTTTTAATACCTATAAATCACATTGTCTCTTCTGCCTCAAAAAGGACAGGAAAATCATGGCATTGACTCTGGCTCCATATCCTGGTTTCTGAAAAGCTAATGAGTTGATTTTTGAAGATTTTCCTATGTTTGCAGTTACATTTTCATAATTTAGCTCCTTCAGATTCTCAGTTTATTCTAAGGATTCCAGTTACTTTGGAAACTTAGAGATTCACTCTTATTTACTTTTGTAACAAACTTGCCCATTTATTCTAAAGAATTTTTAAAAATAATCTTCAACCAATGCATTATTTTTTATCAGACTGTCTCCTAACATTTTACAAAACTGTAGCCAAGTTATCACAAAGTGGAATAACTTTCTTTGCCACTGATTCACAGTTCTGTTCTACTTTCTCTTTAAGTAATTTTGTACTAATGACACAATTTTCACACCTATGACTTCATCGGTGGAACTTCACCGGTAGAAATGACTAATCCTTCTGCCCTTTAAGAAGACAAGTTATAAAAATGTCTGAACCCTTTACCAGGAGAGATGGGATGTAAGCAAGTTAAAAATGATAATCAGAAACTCAAAGCTCACAAATAAATCCTGAATATCCTGAGAGAAGAGACTTGAGTCATGCATACTATATGGACATATCCCTAAACCTTGAGGTAAAATTAAAGCAAGTGCAATATAGCTTTTGTGATCAAAAAAAGCATTTTGTCATGTTGTTCTCTTATTATACTTTAATAAATAAGATTATTACATAAGATACTTCAGGAAATTGGATTTGCATCTGATATTCAAATATTCACATTATCCTTTTAGAAATTTTTATGTTTCATATCAAAAGATTCATAGAACATATTCAGAACAGCCTTGTCAGGGAGAAATTAAATTATTAGTCTAGCAATAAAGATGAAGTAGGTTTTATAGTATATGAGCCTAATATAGGTTAACTTATAAAAAGTAAACATAACAATAAGAAAGATAGTTACTTTAATTCAATATTTCTACCACATTCAACCAGTACATATACTGCTTTACCTATATTTTGCTACAAAAATTAGTTTTGGTTGAAAAGTCACAGGTGAGCAGACTGTAGCATATTTCTGGTTTGTCTCCTGTATCACTATTCTGAAGGCTTATTTCTTGAAATGTTTACATGGTTAATCAGCTTACCCAAAGTACAGATACAGTGATGCAAACAAGTAAATTCACTTTCATAGGGAAATAGCTTTGCACTTCCTTTTAAGAGCAGAAAACATCAGTCCTGTACAACTATCAACTCCCTAATCCTATCCTAGTAAGTACAGAAATCACATATTTTGTTCTGGAGATTTTTTATCGCAGGTAGAGGGGGAAAAATGGTTATATTATAGCTACAATTTTCATATGATCTCTTATGTAGTCCTTATAGTCTCATAATTAAGAAATAGCCAAAGTGGTTATGAATTTAGGGGGAAAAAAGTATTCTGTTACCTAAACTTATAAACCTACTCATATCCAAATTATTTATTGCTAACAACTCAGATTATTATATAATCATCTTCTTCATGGATGGGTTACCCTTAGGATTAGCTGTACCACGTGGATCACTCACTCCTGCACACTTCCACTTCCTAGTGATCCACAGATCCTACATTCTCAACCCCCTGAATTCTCAACTACTCTATGGCCCCAAACAAGGTGAAAAAACAGAGGAACAGAGCTATGGAAAGCATAAAAAGGTTATACTCCCTGTAGCTAAGGCACCACTCCTTCAGTGGATAATAGAAAATGACCATGCATATTAGTTTGCCATTTCATACTGTTCATGGGGTTCTCAAGGCAAGAATGCTTAAGGGGTTTGCCATTCCCTTCTTCAGTGCCTAAAGAACTATGGACGGAGATTCATACACTGTACAGGAGGCAGTGACCAAAACCATCCCCAAGAAAAAGAAATGCAAAAAGGCAAAATGTCTGAGGAGGCCTTACAAATAGCTGAGAAGAGAAGAGAAGCGAAAGGCAAAGGGGAAAAGGAAAGATATACCTACCTTGAATGCAGAGTTCCCAAGAATAGCAAGGAGAAATGAGAAAACCTTTCAAAGTGAACAATGCAAAGAAATAGAGGAAAACAACAGAAGGGGAAAGACTAGAGATCTCTTCAAGAAAATTAGATACCAAGGAAACGTTTCATGCAAAGATGGGCACAATAAAGGACAGAAATGGTATGGACCTAATAGAAACAGAAGATATTAAGAAGAAGTGGCAAGAATATACAGAAGAACTATACAAAAAAGATCTTCATGATCCAGATAACCACGATGGTGTGATCACTCACCTAGAGCCAGACATCCTAGAGTGTGAAGTCAAGTGGGCCTTAGGAAGCATCACTACGAACAAAGCTAGTGGAGGTAATGGAATTCCAGCAGAGCTATTTTAAATCCTAAAAGATGATGCTATTAAAGTGCTGTACTCAATTTGCCAGCAAATTTGGAAAACTCAGCAGTGGCCACAGGACTGGAAAAGGTCAGTTTTCATTCCAATCCCAAAGAAAGGCAATGTCAAAGAATGCTCAAACTATCGCACAATTGCACTCATCTCACACGTTAGTAAAGTAATGCTTAAATTTCTCCAAGCCAGGCTTCAGCAATACATGAACTG
Organism: Giraffa tippelskirchi; assembly: GCF_054371585.1. Lineage (NCBI taxonomy): Eukaryota > Metazoa > Chordata > Mammalia > Artiodactyla > Giraffidae > Giraffa > Giraffa tippelskirchi. Next base: position 38,441,622 of record NC_137276.1, read on the forward strand.
TGAACTTCCAGTTGTTCAAGCTAGTTTTAGAAAAGGCAGAGGAACCAGAGATCAAATTGCCAACATCTGCTGGACAGTAACTAAAGCCACCAAATTAAGAGACGTTTGCTCCTTGGAAAAAAAGCTATGACTAACCTAGACAGTATGTTAAAAAGCAGACATCATTTTGCTGACAAAGGTCCATCTAGTCAAAGCTATGGCTTTTCCAGTAGTCACATATAGATGTGAGAGTTGCACCATAAGGAAGGCTGACTGCCGAAGAATTTATGCGTTTGAATTGTGGTGCTGGAGAAAACTCGTGCGAGTCCCTTGGACAGCAAGAAGATCAAGCCAGTCAATCATAAAGGAAATCAACCCTGAATATTCATGGGAAGGACTAATGCTGAAGCTCCAATACTTTGGCCACCTGATGTGAAGAACCAGCTCATTGGAAAAGACCCTGATGCTGGGAAAGATTGAAGGCAGGAAGAGAAGTGGGCAATAGAGGATAAAATGGTTGGATGGCATCACCAATTCAGTGGACATGAGCTTGAGCAAACTCTATAGATAGTTAAGGACAGGGAAGCCTGGCATGCTGCAGTGCACGGGGTCGCAAAGAGTCGGACACAAATGAGTGACTGAACAAGGACAAATGCATATCTGTTTCAACCTATTAGCTCATAAATTATTACATTAATATAGCTAATGCTATATTATCCTTTAAGTCAACTACTTTTGAAAACATTACTTTTACTGAGGTTTTATGAAGTTTTTATTATATTGGTGTATTATCCAATTGTTTTCATTCTTAACAACCTTAGTAGGCAGGTATATTTAACTTATTTTACTAATAAAGCAAGACTTAATTTATCCATTTTTCTCAAGGTTAAGCAGCTAATTAGGTTTCTAAAGTAATGTATGTTCTCTTAGAAAGTCTTCCTTCTCTGTATTATATTATAAAAGTTTTCCTAAAGACAGAATAGTTTAGAGACAAAGTGAAAGCTGCTATGTTCTTCCACATAGCCAGGGAGGTATAGCACAAGGTGAGTAAGCTTAGCACACACTTTTTTTTCTAGTAGTTTCATAGAAAACACAACTTGACTACATTTGCCTTTTGTAATGTTTAGTTCAAAGTCTTCCTGTCAAATGGCCTTTTCTTCCAATGAAAAAAGAATAAAGAGGAAAAAAAAGTGTGGAGAAATTTTGGCAGAAAAGGTGCCTTTCAATTACGATAGGCACAGAAATAAGAGAATTATCGTGATGCTAAATTGATAAGAGCATAACATCTAAAAACATTAAAATAAAGGCAGCTTTAAATACCTGCATCCTCTAGATAGTTCATAACATGTTAGTGTAAAAATTAGGGACATTTAGATTTTCTCAGGTTTTTTTCCTTAGATCAGTAAATTTCCTTCTATTTGCAACTTTTGTGTTTCCTGGTTTAGGAGTTAGCTTTCTTAATGGCCTCCTAGCAGCTGAAGAAGTACCTTTCTTTGCTGGTGGTTCATCTTGTTGAAGTTCAATTTCATTTAATCTTTTTCTTCCTGAATACGTTTTAGTTTTGCTGTCCTTAGACATTTCAGTCGTTTCATTACAAACCAATTTATTGTTTATTATTAAAGAAGAATTACCAACATTGTCCTAAAGTGAAACAAATTAAAATTAGTTCACATATAGAAAGCTATAATAAATGTAAGAACTATATAAATTAAAATTCAATACTGCATCATAAAAATTGTATTTTCAAGTTTGTTGAAACATTTTCTAGGTTATTTCCTAAATCTCACCCTACCCTAAAATAACTGATAACTCTATGAAATGAGTAATATTAACTAACTTGTATATTCACTAAGGAGGACCCCCCCAAAAAAAGTAAGTGTGTAGTTTTACCCTGATACCAAAACTAAAAACAAATTCATCTTTAGATTTTCTAAGAAGATCAGGTGGGTTAGAGACTTATTTGCAGATAACCAGAGTCCTAAAACACTTACCTCTAAATCATAAACAAAACGTGCTTTGAAAAAGAGAACTAGGAAAACACTGTGATGTAATTGCTCCTTACAAATACTTTCACTTAAAACTTTGAGTAATCTTGAATAACTAGAAAACATCAATCATTTTGTTTTACAACCAAAGCTCAAAGTAACCGTGTCCTACACTTTAACAAATCCCAGAAAAAGTTCTACTCTTAGCTTCTAGCCTTTGTATATTCAAAGATACACAACCTACATACTGCTTTAAAACTGAGAAAGGTACCCAGAAAGAAGGATGAAACCTTAGCAATTAAGTGTATGTTTATAAAGTAATTAAAGGTATGGGAAAGACAGAGATTAATTAAATCCCTACATACTGGTAGCAATCCATTTGCAGGGGGTGGGTAGGTGGTGGGTAAAACTGTATGAGAAAATAAAATATCATTTTATATTATAAAATCATCACTTTGTTAAGAGATATAGATTAAAATGATTTTAAGTCATAATGATTAAAAAAAAAAAAGCAGTCTTTTTAGATAGCCATAAACAAAGAATATCATGAAGAACAACCTCCATGCTTTTTCACAATTAGTCTGTTGGTGTCACAGATAAGTGACAAAGTCCTGGGATAGATGAATCAGACCTCTGACAAAGTCTGAGTTTTCAAACAGTCCATGACAATTTTAAGTTGTCCCCCCATCTACGTTCAGATGTATCATAATAACCTAATCATTTTTCTCCTGTTCAAATTATACAATCTTCACCAAGAAAAAAATCTATCCCCCACAAGTGTCAGTTACCAAAAGGAATATTTTCTGCCTAGAGTATTCTTGGTAGGAAGGATGCTAACGAACCATTCAAAACAAACTTTTATTCATTAAAAGAGTCTGCTTTGGACTCTTTGGAACAGTGACCCTAAATCAACGGTTGATCAGCAGTCAGGTTAAGTTCTAATTTACTTTTCATTTGTTTATTTATGTGAACAATTTAGCACATTGTTTTAAGTTAGTTGATAAAACAGAGTCTAGAGCCTATCTAAAAAATTTACTCAAAGGCAAGGATTATTAAATTAGGAATATTGATTATTTTATATTGCTTTTTTACTATTATTTACATTAACATTATTAACATTATGTCATGTGCAAATATACTACAGAAATAGATATAATCCCCTGCTAAAGTTCCAACAATCTTCTTCAAAGTTGTAGGCACTAGAAGTGATCTATCTCTGGCTTCTCTTTTTCTGGTTTGCTGTTTTTGTTTTTTCTTTTCCCTTCAACAAATATATAGCTGAACTTAAAATTCAGATCAAGTCCTGGGAGCTCAGCTGGTAAAGAATCCGCCTGCAATGCAGGAGACCCTGGTTCAATTCCTGCACCAGAAAATGCTCTGGAGAAGGGATAGGCTACCCACTTCAGTATTCCTGGGCTTCCCTGGTGGCTCAGCTGGTAAATAATCCACCTGCAATGTGGAAGACCTGGGTTTGATCCCTGGGTGGGAAGAGCCCCTGGAGAGGGGAACGGCTACCCACTCCAGTATTCTGACCTGGAGGATTCCATGCACTGTATAGTCCATGAGGTTGCAAAGTCGGACAGACTGAGCAACTTTCACTCACTCACTCAGAACAAAAACAGGTGGCAAATAATCAACTCAAAGTGCTAAGAGCCTGGAGGTCCAGCAATTCATTTACTTGAAAAAGTCAAAAGCCCTTTTATTTCACAAATCAATTTCCTCTTAATCCATACCACTACCCAACTATCTTAAATCAAAGTCCTCATCAACTATCACCTGAACTTTTTCAAGAGTTTTCTAATTGGTCTCCCAGCCTTCATTCTAATTCCACCTCAATCCCATCTTCCAAGTTTCTGAAAATATCAACTCAAATAAAAAATCAACTATGCTATTCTTCTCCTTAAAATTAATGACTCCTTGCTACCTACAGAATACAACCCAAATGCTTTAATGAAGTATTTAAGGCCTTCTGCTTCCCTGGTGGCTCAGATGGTAAAGAATCTGCCTGCAATGCAGGAGATCCAGGTTTGATCCCTGGGTCAGGAAGATCCCCTGGAGAAAGAAATGTCAACCCACTCCAGTATTCTTGCCTGGACAATCAATCCCATGGACAGAGAAGTCTGGAGGGCTGTGGTCCATGGGGTCGCAGAGTCGGACATAACTGAGCAACTAACACACACGCTATCTTACCCCAATCTACTGCTCCTAGCATCATTATTCACCTCTCCTGCTTCAAACTTTCCTCTTCACCAAATTATTAAAACTTACACTTTCCTACACTGACTGAAAGGCTTCTCATATGTCTATGACTGTGCATTCTGATTCTTTTATCTAGAAAGCCAGTGTATCTTCTTGTCCCTCACACCTACCAACTGCTCCTACTTTGGACTAGATAAATTTCACTTGCCATTTAAGATTGAACTAAATCATTTTCATGTCCACAAAGTATTCTCTCAAACCCTATCTATTCTCAGCTTCTTATACATACTGACTACCACTGCACATTTCATTATAAATACATTTATGTTGGTTTTCTCTTACTGGGGAGTTGTTAAGGGGAGTAGTTTTTATTAATCTGTATAATTCCTAGAATCTAGCAGAGCGCCTGGCATACAGAGTCTCAGTTTTTCTTGACAAAATAAATCATTTTATGCTTCTCCTCCTAACTCTCTACCTTACTACAGGGGTATTTCTCCCAGTTCAGAAAAGTTAAACAATAATACATATAACAGATCTGAGAAAAAATCCAACAATATATAATCATAAATTATAATTAAAATATTAATTATATTACCAATATAATTTATTGATAATTAACATACATTCTAAACTGTTAATATGATTATTAATTAATTTACAATAATGTATTCAACAGAAGTGACAGAAGTCAGATGGAGTGAATAATGCATCTAACAAATGCCAAAAGAGAGTTCTGCTACAACAGACAGAGGATGAGCTATGCTTCTCCAGAGAATGTTCCTTATTTACCCTTGTAGTATCAAAACCTATCTGATGTTGAGATGATACAGAGAAAGTTGTAGGTACTGGCTTTCAACTCTCAAGACACAGAGGGTCAAATGTAACATTTTATAATGCGGTGGTAGTCCTTGCTTACCTGTAGAGAATACATTCTGAGACCTAGTAGTTGCCTAAAACCATGGAAATATTGAATCCTATATACACTATGCTTTTTCCTGTACATGCTTTCTTACAAAGTTTAGTGCATGCCTCAAGTTTAATTTAAAAATTAAGCACAGGGACCTCCCTGGTGGCCCAGTGGCTAAGACTTCCTGCTCCCAGTACTGGGGACTCAGGTTTGATCCCTGGTCAGGAAACTAGATCCTACATGCCGCAACTAAAGATCCCTCACACCACAACTAAAGATCCCTCACGCCACAACTAAGATCTGGCAGAGCCAAATAAATATTTTTTTTTTTTAAAATTAAGCACAGAATGAGATTAACAATAATAAAATAGAACAATTATAACAATATACCATAATAAGTTATGTGAATGCAGCCTCTGTTGCTCTCAAAATTATCTTGTACAAATTTAATGCTTTTCACATCTTAAGCACTTATGTTCTATGGCCATAACTTTTGCAGTTTGAGGTGTTAACAGCAAAACTAGCACAAATTTTCCTTTTCCTTCTTCACAATTACACAAATAGAAGATTCATTCTTACCATAGATCTTAGCAACCTCAGCATACAATTTTTTTTTTCCTTATTGAGAATTTTCACCTTTACTTTTATACCTTTACTTTTAAACAAAGCACTTTATAGCTTCTCTATGACATATCCAAATTGTCAGCACCACTACTCTTCTGCTTTGGGGGCATTAAGTAAAATCAGTGTTACTCAAACACAAGAACTATGATACCAACAACAGACAATCTGATGAACAAGACTAACAGCAGGGATATGCTAGACAAAGGGATGAGTCAGCCAGGCAGGATGGAGCAATATGGCATAAGATTTCATCACACTACTCAGAACAGCACACAATGTAAATCATGAATTATTTCATGCACTTTTCATTTAATCCTTCTGACCGTGGTTAACCCACAGAAAGTGAAACCGCAGATAAAGGGGAACTACTGTATACCATGCTTGCCTCTTTTAGAAAAAAGATATACAAAAGCAGGTCATTTTAGCTATTAATTTACTCAACCTATTATGTTATTAACATTATGTCAAAAAATAATTTGAAGGTACCTGGTCGCTAAGAGTCAGAAACGACTGAGCGACTTCACTTTCCCTTTTCACTTGCATACATTGGAGAAGGAAATGGCAACCCACTCTAGTGTTCTTGCCTGGAGAATCCCAGGGACAGGGGAGCCTGGTGGGCTGCTGTCTATGGGGTCGCACAGAGTCGGACACAACTGAAGCGATTAAGCAGCAGCAGCAGCAATAAAAAAATGAACATAAAAGAAAGCCAAAAACCATTGTTTAATAAAAAAACGATTAAAAGACAGGCTGATCATCCAATCCTAAACTACCTAAATATAAAATTACCTAAACTTCTATTTATGAAAGGCTACTTAAAAACCCTTAAAATGTTGTAGTTTTTTTTTTAGTGACTGAGTTGTGTCCAACTCTTTTGCAACAGTATGGAGTGTAGCCCACAAGGCTCCTCTGTCCATGGGATTTGTCAGGTAAGACACACTGGACTGGGTTGCCGTTTCTTTCTGCAGGGGATCTGCCCAACCCAGGGATTGAATCCACACCTCCTGCATGGCAAGCGGATTCTTCACTGCTGAGCCCTGACAAGCCCATAAAGGCTTTATATGCTATAGTTAATAATGCAATTTTTAAAAGAAAATATCCCTGCTATTAAATATATGAACTTTAGCAAAATTTTATAAAATAGAAACAAGCATCTAAAACCTGATGTCATTTATAGTTCTATAGAGATGGACGTACAGATATAGACAGATATATCAATAGAGTAGACCTATAGAGAGACAGAGATCTTTATGATCTGTGGATATCAAGGCACATCTAAGTTTCTTTCACCCCAGAGCTCCCCATCCAATTTGCTGAGGCTTAACCTTCTAAGGCGGAGAAGGCAATGGCACCCCACTCCAGTACTCTTGCCTGGAAAATCCCATGGACGGAGAAGCCTGGTAGGCTACAGTCCATGGGGTCGCTAAGAGTCGGACACGACTGAGCGACTTCACTTTCACTTTTCCCTTTCATGCACTGGAGAAGGAAATGGCAACCCACTCCAGTATTCTTGCCTGGAGAATCCCAGGGACGGCGGAGCCTGGTGGGCTGCCATCTATGGGGTCGCACAGAGTCGGACATGACTGAAGCGACTTAGCAGCAGCAGCAGCAACCTTCTAAGGGCTACACGATCTTGTCCCTCTTATGTACAAAGCATTCCCAGCTTAGTTTGTGGAGATCAAACTGCCATCTTCTAAGTTCTCAAAAATTCATATTGGCGCAATAATGAATTGAATTCAATGCCAAGATAAGCAAGTCAACATTCTTAGTAAATTAGTCTCAGTTGTATAAGCTATTTTAAATTATTTTAAACCAAACCAAACATACTCTTTATTTAATTTATAACACAAATAAAGTTAGATTCTTACACTGCCTTTAAATGTGTTTTCCATATGAAATTTTAGGTTCTGAAACTTGTTAACAGTATCCTCTTTTTGGTCAATTTTATCCATCAACTCTTGAATTCTTTGATTCTGCATAATTATTTTCTTTGGGAAGGAAAAAAACAAAGTTAAGTGAATGTACTTTGGGGATAACTAGAATGCAAATATGATACAGTTTAGAATTCTTTCAAATTTTAAGATTAAGCAAAAAGAAAAAAAAAACAATAGCAATACACTATGCATAGCATGACTTTATTTTCATTTAAAAAATTAACATGCCTAAATATAAAAGGAAAAAGAAGCAATATATCATAATAGGTAAGAGGAATCAGGAGTCACATGATCTGGGTTTGAATCCTAGCTTCTCTATTTTCTAGTTGTGAACCCCAAGGAAGTTATTTAATGCCTACGTAAAAAACAAAAAAATAACAGTATCTACATCATAAGGTTGTTCTGAGACTTAAACAACTAAAGAACTTAAAAGAGTTCATACAAAATGTTCTATAAAAAATACATATATGTGTGTATGTGTGTGTATATATACATAAAACAATCTCAAAGAGCTACCAACCAAGTTGGTTTGGATTTGTTTTCAATGTAAAAGAGACATTATGGGGGACTACTGTACCTTCTATTTTACATAGTTTAATATAACAGTATGTTTACAACTAGCAGCTATTTTTATAAATAGGAAAAAAATAAAAGAAAAGGAGGATAATAGGAACTGTCTAAACAACAGCTAAAATGTCTTGTACTGAGTACATTATTTTGGTTATCTTTTTAAGTACTGGGTATTAGATGCCAAGATTTTGAATTATTTATATCTGATCATATGTTAAAATACTCAGCTCTTTAGAAGAACAAATGTAAGTTAAGAGAAGGTCAGGAAAAATATTAAGTTTAGAGTTTTAAATTCACTTCACCTCTATGTATACCTGCAATTTCACACTCAGATCTAACAATGTCAAATCCATCTACAAACCATGTAGAGTAATTATTTGATCTGAAGGTATAAAATGCTAGAGATTTTCAGATTCTGATGCTGCACACTGATCAGGCCATATCCTAAATTTTAAAACAGTAACTTCAGACAAGATAAATACTCTTTAAATAATCTACTCAACACAATGCACCTGGTAAAAGAATGACACAAAGATGATTCTCTGGCAGCACACACAGATCTAAGATGCCCTCTAAGGGAAGAAAGCAAGACACAGAACTACAATCCTATTCGTATAAATTTTTTAAAAGATGTATGTTACACACATACACACACGTATATATACACATATACAAATAAAATCTTTTCTGGTAAGACCAAAGAAACTTTCCAGAGACCATATGTGGAGAGAGGTATGAGAGTGAAGGCACTTATATACTCATTAATTATTCATGCTATTTTACTTATTAATTTCCTTATCAAGACAAAATAAAGCTTAAAAGCATTACCTTATTAGATTTCTCAAGCTCTTGAATCAATGAATTTAAATTAATTTCTGATTCTGAAAAATAAGAATGTTAAAAATAAATATCTAAGCACCTAAAAAAATATATCACTAAATAAACATGAAACATAAGCTGCTACAGTAGACACTTCATTGTTATACTCAGGAAAAAGAATTTTCACAGCACTAGAAGCACACAAACAGCTACAAATTCTACCACCAGAGAATAATGTTTCTGAAAAAGCCACTTTCAAAACCCAGGGCAAAAATGAATGCTGTCTGCTCAATCGTAGAAAATTTCTGGAATAATGTCAGAAGAGAAGTAGCTTATACCTTTCTGATCCACTTCGTAATGAGGCATCACTTATCTGCTATTTTCTACCCATCTTGTTTCACACAGAAAAGGGCAGAGAATTTCATCTAATACTTGAAACTCAGATGTGACAACCCCTCCCAGTCCCCCACCACCACACACACACACAAATATAAATGAACAAATTTTACAGCTTTACAATTTCCTATGAGATTTCTTAATTTGCTGATAAAGCTATACTTAGGTTTTGGTTTTTCCTGAAAGTCTATTTTCTAGTCATATTAGTCTAAAAGTAAAGAAAAGCAAAAATATATTTTTACTAGCAAATTACTGTAAACTCATACAAATGGTAAAATATTAAATGTTACCTCCATCATTTTCTGACCACTTGGTAAATAAGCTGCATAAACCTCATACTTACCAACTGTCTTTAAGAATTTATAACATCTACACAGGGATATAATACAACCACTTACCACTTTCTCTCTTTTTTAACTCTTCTTGGGTTTTGATTAATTCTTCTTTGGTTTTAGCTAATTCAGCTTTAACTTGATTAAACTTTATTTCTAAACAAGCAATAGCTTCCTGGGGGTCAGCAAGAGATGCAATATATAAGTGAGCAATTTCAGCCTGTTTCTTAATACCAGTGACATCATCTTGAAGAGAATCAATAATATCTTCAATTCCTACATAATTATGTCCTTCCTAAAAATAGCAAAAACCACATGCCTAATGTTAACAGTGGCTTTCACTACTTCAGCGTGAAAGTACATCTAGCGTGTTTCACTACATCTAGTGTGTTTTAAAAACAAATAGCAAAACAAATGCACAACTTACAATTTTTTAAACATATTATTTATGTTTTTCTATTAGGTGACTATAGACATGTTTATGTTTTCTTATATAGAAGTAGCTCCAATTATGAAAAATATGTATTCTATTAGTCATCTTCTATTTTATGGAACCTGAGACATCATTTCTCCGTAACAACAGTGTCATAAACTGTACGTTGTTTATGTACAGTTTACAGAACAATTACAACTACCTAGTTCAGGTATACTCTTAGTCATATAATGAGTCTTTAAAAGATTTTTTGGGTGAGCTGAAGAAACAAATCCTCATTTTCACAATGCAGACTGAATCCCAAACTATGTTAGGGACACAGAATGATGGCTTGACAGCAAGAGCCTAGACATTATCATCCTGGACCGCTGAACTGAGTAATTAAAAAACAAAGCAAAACAAAAACAACCAACATTCCAAAAAGCTGTGATTAATTTCAGCTTCCGTAGAAGCAGCAGAAAAGCAAAATGTTTCCTCAACAGTAGAGAATGGTTATTCAGACAAGTAAGAGTGATTTTTCTATATATAAATATTTTTGTTTTAATCAGAACAGAATTAAATGACCCTACAGGTCTCTCAGCCATGTAAAATTCTTAAGTTTAAAACAAATCTGAGTGGGTATCCCATAATCAGACAAAAAGCAATCTACCTACAAACAACACAATGACTCAAATAACACCAAACTGAGATATAAATGTAAAAGATATTTTTTTCTAAGATCAATAGCTATACTTAAACTATTTGTGTTTACATTCCTAACAAAGCACACTTACTGATAATAAAGTTACATATTAAGTTTTTTTTAATTCTGAAGTATATTAAATTATCATTGATGTCATATACTAAATCCTGGTACCTATACTTTATGTATTTAATATTTCAGTTAACATACTTCAGTTTCATCTTTCATGGTGTAATCTTCATTCTTTGGTTCCTCCTGAGTATCACATTTACCAATCAAATCTTTGAAAATAGCCAAACGACATTCTGCATTTTCTTCTAAAATTTCTCGTTCCTGAAGGAGAGTTTCCCTTTATAACAGAAATTAATCCCATTAAGAAACAGAAAAACCACTACTTTACATTTTTATTTTAAATTTCTAAGATTAAGCACATTATAAATTAAAGTGAAAGTGTAAATTAAAGTGAAAGTGTTAGTTGCTGAGTCGTGTCCGACTCTCTGCGACCCCACTGACTATAGCCCACCAGGCTCATCTGTCCATGGGACTTTCCAGGCAAGAATACTGAAGTGGGCTGCCATTTCCTTCTCCAGGGGATCTTTCCAACCCAGGAATCAAGCCCAGGTCTCTTGTACTGAAGGCAGATTCTTTACCATCTGAGGCACCAGGGAAGTCCCTGGTGGCTCAGACAGTAAATAAAAGGACTTACAAATTAAAAGTCAGTTTAAATAATCACTTATATATAATTCACAATCACCATGGGGATTAGTAATAGCTATTTTCAAGCTTGCATAAAAGTTAGAGTTTAGAAGTCACCCAATATAGAAAAGCAAAAAAAAATTTTTTTCACAAGTAAATAAAATTTTCAATTTTTACCTGGACACAAACAAACAAACTTACTTAAAGTCAGCTTCTCGTTGGGCCAAATACTGAGTAAACTCCTGTGTAACTTCTTCACGAATTTTAAATTCCATTGTTAACTTTTCTTTTCTTTCATTTATTAGTTTTTTTTTCAAATCTTCTATTAAATCCAAAAGTTTCTAAAATAAAAATATTAAAATTCTAATTAAAAAGCAAATAAATTCCAAGAGAAAGATATTCCATGTGTTCAAAAATAAAACTTTTTCATTTCATTATTATATAATTATGTTTCCTTTTAATAAAGATAGTATTTTCACTGAAAACTATGTATATGCAGAGATTCATTAATGTGAAAAATCAAGTTCATCTAGCCACATTTTAGAAACAGACATAGTTCAAATGTCTGTCTGGTTACACAAAGAATGAAGAGAAAAGAAAATTTGAGCATCTATTATCTACTGGGAACTACCTTGGGGAGTTCATATTTTATTTCATTTAATCCACACAACCTTTTTTATACTTAGTAGGAGCACTCAAATTTCCTGGGTAGGGAAAGTAAGGACCAAGTCTGTGGTAAATGCTTAAGTTTGAGCTTAAAGTTAGTCTCAAAATACAAAGTTGACTACACAGAGCAGTTACTGTGAATCCCGTTTTCAAAATGGCAAAGGTAGATATTACATATTTTATTGGGTTTCTATAACCATCCAAATGTAAGTAACAACTCTGTCTTTGAAAGTACACACATAATTAATCATGTAATACGGACAATAAATAATAAAACAATTAAAATTTGACATTATAGCCAGTATAGGTATGTAAATTACAGCAGTCAAGAGAAGAGCCTGATAGCCTTTGTTAAGGTTTCTGATTAAAGTTTCTCAATAATAAACAAATTAATAAACTCTCTCAAAGATATAGAGCTTTCACTTTCTCAATCTTATCTTTGAAAATATTTTACAGATATCTTGACCTTAAAATCCTAAGAACTTCTACTGAGGAAATAATTTTATATTTTGGCTATAAAATAGTCACTGTGTTTTTTGCAACGAGTGGATGTATGTAAACAAAAAAAAGTAAAACGCAACTCAACAAACTTAAGAAATGGGTTGAACTACAGTACCATCATACAGTAAAACTACTGTAATGAATTATGATGACATATTTACAATTCATTAATTTCCACGATTTATTTTTAAATGAAGAAAATCAGTTAACAATATTGTAACTACAGCAAAAATCTATTAACACGAGCAGTAGATTTAGAGAGATTTATATTTATTTTCCTTTTTCCTATCACGATTATATAATACTTTTATAATTTTAAATAACCACAGACTTTTCCCACTGTTTAAAACAATAAATATTTAATAGTAACTAATAGTAGCTATTGAAGAAGGGCTTCTCTAATGGCTCAGATGGTAAAGAGTCCATCTGCAACGTAGGAGACCCAGGTTCAATCCCTGGGTGGGAAAGATCCTCTGCAGAAGGGAATGGCAAGCCACTCCAGAATCTTCGTCTGGGAAATCCCATAGACGGAGGAGCCTGGCAGGCACAGTCCATGGGGTCACAAAGAGTCAGACACGACTTACTGACTAACACGTTCACTTTTCACATTGAAGAAGAAATGTGGGAGACTCAAGAAAAATCTGTATGAATGTGGGAATACCTTGGGAAATTGGTTTCTTTCAATAATTCTCAACAACTAGTTTTCTATCACTGTTAGTATATGATAAGGCATTGAGTGAAAAAAATTCTGGTTATTCAAGTTAAATGAATTTTAAGCACAAATATGTTACTATCAATATATTTCATAATGATCTTTAATACTGATCTTTAATACTGATGACCCTCTAATTAATAAAATGTTAACAATGTAAAGTACAAGAAGCCTAATCATTTTCATTTTGAGAAGTATTACAAAAAACTTGGATGAAATTTTAATTTTGAAGTACTTAGTCAATATTATAAGATATGCATTTACACTATATAATCCTACATAAACCACATTATTTTTCCTTTATAAATTCATAAACTACTAACACAATAAGTTTAATGAACATTAGATTGATATATAAACTTCAGTTTTGAGATAAAAAAATTAAAGTATGACTATTAATGACTTAGCCTAGTTTTTCACTGAGGGAAGTACTACACTACTGAAATCCAGGGTAAACCAGGTTCAATCACGTAGTGACCAGATAAAATAGGACTAATGGAATCTGAAGCTTTCATCTTCATTTCTAAGCAACACAGGCACAACAAAGGCTTTCAGGGACACTGGGATGAACTATTAAGATGAGAGTATTTAACTCAATACATCATTGATCTACATAAACTTCTACGGTCCAAAAGAGTACTATGATGTCAGCTGTGTCAATACCACTGAAGTCAGTTAATGAGGGGAACCAGTAATGCGGACATGATCTCTATTTCAGAACTGTGTGCATGTGTGCCCAGTCACTCAGTCGTGTCTGCCTCTTTATAACCCCACGGACTGTAGCTCGCCAGATTCCTCTGTCCATGGGATTCTCCAGGCAAGAATATTAGAGCAAGTTGCCATTTCTTTCCCCAGGAGATCTTTCTGACCCAGGGATCAAACCTGCATCTCCTGCCCTGGCAGGCGAATTCTTTATCACTGAGCCACCTGGGAAGCCGTATTTCAGGATTAATGAAACTTAAATATATGTATGAATTTTATTTGGACAGAGATTACAAGAAACACCATTAAATCTTATTTGTTTCCATAAATGTAAGACGATCAAGTGATTTTTGTTTTGAATAAATAGAATAATAGGTACTAGGCACACATTTTGCACTCTTGTACTTAAGACTGCAAGGTAAAATTCAGAGGAGTATGTTAAAATCACAGGGTGAAAGGATACTGGGGAACAATGAAAAGAGATCTGAAACACAACATCGAGTTAACCAAAACTTGGCTTCACCAAAAATGGAGAAATCAGACATCGTCTGCCTCCTAATGTGATTCAATGGTAAATTCACAACTTCACATGTGTAATAGGCTTGCCTAAAGTGTTAAACCTGGATCATCTTTTGATAATAAGATCATAATAATCTTATGATAATAATAATAATAATCTTATGATAATAAGATGATCCAGACTAGAGGTTTTTTACAAGACAATTAACCACAAATTTTCAAAAATATCTATGCTAGATTAGAGATTAACTAAAGAAACAGGATAATCAAAAGCAATGTATTGAGTTGTAGATCAAAAACAAAGTGGCTATGAAAGGAAATACTGGGACCACTAGAGAAATCTCAATATGGACAATACAACACTACATTACTGTATTAATGTGAAAGTGCTTAGGTATGAAAATGGCCTTTTGATTGTGAGGAACATGCCCATGTTCTTGGGAAACATGCTGAAGTAGTTAGTTGTAAGGTGTCATTATGTCTGCATCTTGTTTCAAATGATACAGGCAAAAAAGATGTGTATTCACACTCACAGAAAGAGATTATAAAAATGGTAAAATGTTAACAACTGGTAAATCCAGATGAAGTGCAAATGAGTATTCATTATATTATTCTATGGGTGTGAAAATTTTCAAAACATGTAAATGAAAGATAAACTTAGTGTATTATTGGAAAAAATGGGAGAAAGAGCCTTAAGAATTATTAACCATAACTTCAGAATAATAAATAAGCCAATTTTAGAAGTATGAGTTAATACATACTCTCTTCCCCTCATGGCTACTGAAAGCCTTATCATCCTCTAATGTATCATCTAGATCTTCATCAGTAAATTCAGTTTCCACATTCTGCTTTTCTTCAGCTTCTTCTAGATCCTCAACCAAATCTTCATCTTCCACCACATCTTCTAGACTACTTTCCCATGAAATTGTGGATCTTTTTTCGTTTAGTATTTTATTATCTGAATTATTAATATTTAACGATTCATCTTGAGAAGATTTGACAGGTCCAAATGATTTCTCTTGAGAGCAATTTAAAATATCTGGAACACAAACCTGGTAAAATATGCAATGTAACTTTTAAAAGAAAGGCAAAAACTGTAGACAAAGAAAAAACAATTATAAATTTAGGTCAAATGGCAACTTGAGAATTAAAAAGAAAAATCAAATATACAAGAACGAATTAGCACACTCAAATACATATTTGATAAGAAAAAAGCTAATTACACATGTATACTACAGATAAATCTACTTTCTGGGTTAAGTTCTTAGTACTACTCCCAGCAGGGGGTTTCCTGATTAGCCACTAAATAAGCCAGATGGACAGCAGAGCATATAATTCGCTGCAAACTTGCAATTTGTAATGGGTAAATTATTTATTGCCGAGGTCATTTTACTCTTAAACAGGGGTAACTTTCAGTTTTTTTCCTATGTCTACTACTCAAATATTACATTTCTAATTTTCAATTACTTTCTAGGTTTACAGCTGTAAGTGCAAAATGTATTATCTACTCTAAGAAAAAAAATCATTACTACTCTAATAATATGAAGCTTAACAAATTCTGAAATATAGCTATATTTACTTTTTGTGCAATGGCTGAGAACTTCAACACATTGAGTGTCTCATCATAGGCAAAAGAACACTGGCTGATGTTGACAATCATACATATCTTCCCTTTACCATTAAAAAAACTTTGAAAATAGTGGGTCAATTTACTTTCCCGGAAAGGCACATGCTGTTGAAACCTATGGAAAAAATTTTCAAAAAGTTGAAACAAATCTCGTAAAGTCAGGATACTGATAAATTTTACAAAGAAATAACGTTAACAACCATGGACTTAAATTCTAGGTTAGTGATTAGTTTCATCTGTACTAGTCATTTTCTGTTTATTCATGTTGTTTTCTTTAAACACTACTACTATTATTATTAATACTTACTGGGTAATAACCAACTAGGCAAAATGTAAAGGAAGTCACAATGAAGTGGGTTGTGTTCTCTAGTGTATAGCAATTATGCAATATATACACCTTAACTAGAAAATGGTAAAGGCTAGATGAATCATTTACTTAGCCTAAAATGCTAGTTAATACAGAAATCTATCACATCTAGAAAAACACAACGCATTAATAAGAATAATATGGTTTCAAAGTCTGTTAATAAACCAGCATTAGAAGCTTATTATCTAAGTTGTCTGTTGATACATATTTGCTGTAGAAAATACTGGGTTTACCTGAGTCACTGGCATTGACTGAAAATGTTTTTCATTTCTATCATTTTTTAAATCCAAGATCTCTAAGAAATTTTAATTACAGTCTATACCTAGTCATTACATAAGAAGCAAGTTAAAAACAAAAGAACTTTTTAAAACTAGCAAAGCTGAAAGTTTAAATATTAATGTAATCCTTGATATGCTGTTAATATGTTCAGCAACTCTTACTTTGACTTTTCGCTGTTCTTCAAAACACTGATACACTTTCCCAGAGTCAATAAAGAAGTGTTGATGTTCCCAGTCTCTCTTAACCTTTCACCTTCATTCTGTGTCCTCATGCTTCGTTCTGAGCCAGCAAGATCACATAAAGACAATCTAAATTAACCAGAGGAAAAAAACTTTAAAAAATTCTTCAAAACAAAAAAATTCAAAATAATTACAATTTTTTTTTTTTTTTTTTTACATTAAGAAATGCTCAACTTACTCACTGACTCGTATTACATGTGGTATTTCCGAATCTTCAATCTGTAATATTCTAATGGTAAATATGCTGTGACTAAAAGAAATAAACAAAGATTAAATATTATCACTCATTCTTTATTTCTGCATTCTAAATAGGAGAGGCCAGCATCTAAATCAGTATCTATTTTTATCCTAATACTAGCCATCATTACAGTACTACCTTCTCCAACTAGCTGCCAGATATCTCAATTTAGTGCTCCACTGTCACCTACATTGACACTTGACTACTAAAACCAAAGAGCTTATCTGTCTTTCACTTAGCCCCAAATCCTTCAAATTTACTCTTCTCAACATTCCAACTTCTATTAATGAAGTTATTCATAATCAAGTCTCAATTTGCTTGCAAAGATGGTATTACTTATTAAAATGGTATAATGTACAGCTAATCACTTAAATCAAGCAAAGTATACATTTGTCTTAGATGCCTAAATATTGGCTTATCTGGATTATATGTTGTCCTTAAGCCATACATGGGAGACGGGGCTCTTTCCCCTTTAAGAGAAAATCTGTTTTAAGTATCTCACTGTTTAAACTTATTTCCTTTTCTCTCTCATTCTCCAATCCCTTCCATTAAAAACATCCTTCCTTAGCCCTTTGAAATACTGGCCTAACTCAGTATTTATACAGTGTCTATGTTCATGGAGTAAGTAGAAAAAACACAGAGAAATGTCCTATATTACAGACAATTAAAACATTGAGCTTAGATATTCACATATAGAAAGAATAAAAATACTTCATGTTGAGTGCAAATTAGTAAACTGTATGTTAGAACAAGAAATTAGTCCTGATAATCTTATGTGTTTAGTGCTCTTCAGTTTACAGAATGTTTTTATGCCTACAAATTAATTTAACATATCAGAAAACCTACTGTCTGATTTAATCTTAAATTAGTTGTATTTAAATGAGCACGGCTGCCGGGAGCCAGCACACGAGATCCCACCCATGACAAGGTCATGAGGAGAAGACCTGACGAGCAAGGCAACTCAGGCCTCAGGGATTTTGATAAGCTGCTTCAGCGCTCACCTTAAAGATGATATCTTTCTGATGCTTGCTATAATAGACTGCTCCCTAATTTCTGTGACTTAGGCAGAAGGCCTTCCCTGATCCTTTCCTAACCAGGTCAATTTAAAACTCTAATCAACATGCCCCCCAAACGGTGGCACTCTATAAGATTATTCATAAAAAAGAGTATTTTAATCTAAGCTCCTTTTGCTAGCATCTTAGTTTGCTTGACAAATGTGCCTGTATCTTTAGAACTAGTATACATGACTACTCCTCAACAATAAACAGCACTGAGAGCCTGAACGCATAAAAGGCCCAATGGGCAGAGCCCATCGAGGAGGAAAAAGCCTATTGGAAACACATAAAAAATATTACTTTACAAAACTGTTATTCGGTCTATATTTACTTGCTATGTTTTTGCTCTTAACGCCCTGAGCCTATATAATAAAGGTATAGTAGTTAGAGACTTATAAAAATAAAGGTTTAGCCTTAATATGAAAATAATAAGACAGTTGTTAATCTAGCTGGTGATTTTTGTGAAAGAACTGACCTTGGTGCTACATGGTTTCAGCCTGCAGTACCATGACTTTATGGGACCACATTCTTTTCCCTTAAGCTCAAGGCAAAAGATAGATTATAAAAAACAGGCTTTACTTTGAAACTTTGAGTTAATGAATCCTTTCTTTGTCATAATCCACTGTGCCTGTATTCTTTAAAAAAAATGTAGCTCTGCTACATTCTGTGCCTGATACAAAAATACTTTTAGAAAAAGTGTTCTGGCTGATCAACCCTTATCAATAAAGAGTCATAAGATGTTAGCAGGCCTCCAGGCCAGAAGATGATGTAAACAACATGAGACTTTTGTAAATAAGATATACAAAAAGTATCCTGGTTTCGATAAAGGCCAGAAACTGCTGACCCGTTGAGCTAATCTGGCATGACTCTACATTTTACATTTTCCTCTTATGTACAACTTAAGATATAAAAAGCTCCCTTTGAAAAATAAAGCTCAGACGCTGATGCTGCCTCACACCTGCCTAGTCTCGCTGTTTCTTCTCTCCGCTGACACCGTCCATCCTGAGGGAACCCCTGGACCAGCTGGAGCAGGACTCCGGCACACGGCTACTAGGGCTTCCCTAGTAGCTCAGTTGGTAAAGAATCCGCCTGCAATGCAGGAGACCCAGGTTCGATCCATGGGTCGAGGAGATCCCCTGGAGAAGGAAATGGCAATCCACTCCAGTATTCTTGCCTGTAGAATTCCATGGAGAGAGGAGTCTGGCGGGCTACAGTCCATGGGATTGCAAAGAGTTTGACACAACCATGTGACTTTCACTTTTACTTTCAAATTAGCACAGAACACCTGGGTGCCTCAGGTCAGGCTTATAACACAAGATTTACTCCTTACCTTCTACTAGAAGCATTGTTCAGTTTTGTGAAAGCAACACTCTGGTGCTTTGTTCCTAGCTTTAAAAGTCTATACGCTTCTTTGGCATCGGATACTTGAATCCACTGTAGATCTTTAAAAAATAAAGAGGGCACATATCAATTTATAAATGCACAGCATTTGCTGTACACTGTAATCACTTCGAAGATTTGTAATCTCTTTCCTAAAGACATATAATGAAATCTTTCTTTTAATGACACGTCCTAGGTATAGACAACTCAGCTATCTCATATTCCACTAGAAAATAAGTACACAAGATGAGGATATTATAATGATTTTCTAGCATAAACAGAAAAAGTAAACATTCTTCAAAAGAGTTTGCCAAAGGGAAAATTAAAAATAGGTTAAGTTTCCTCAGAATTAGACATTCGGAAAAAAAAAGACAAAGTACATTACAGAGTAAACCTAGAAAATTAACTAGCTATGAGAGTTTAGATAGATTGCAATTCATTTGTGAGTCATGAAATCAAATTTCTTGAGCCATAACTAGCATTTTGTAAAAATGAAGTAGAATGTACAAAACACCAAAGTGTATTCCTTGCAATGAGGGTAAATATAATTAATAATAATTTTCAATTGTAAATATGCATACACACACACACACACATGCAGGTGGAGAATCATGGTGTCATTAATAAGTATTTCCTATTGTAGGGTAGTGAATTTTAAAAGGTTGGAAAAATACCACTGTGGTATACCAAGTAACTCCAAGGTCTGAATACTGTTACAAAGCACAGAATAATGTGAATATACACACACAGCTTTTCCTATTCCCTAAAATTCAATCAATAATACTCAAGAAACAAAATACTAAACCCTTTTTACCTTCAGGTTTAATGAACATACCAAAACAGATTTTCAAAGTAAAAACTACTCTTACTATCTTGATATTAATAAGTAGTATAAAAACTTTCAATTTCCATTCTGCTTTCCTATAACAAAGCCTAGAAAGAAACTTTAGAGCAAAAAAGTAAAAAATACTCATCAGTATACCTTTTATGAAAGAATAGCCCTTTACATCTTGGGAAAGGCGCAGTGTCTTTCTCTTTTGGAACTTAGATGATACAGGAACAAACAAATCATAAATACATTCATTGTATATCTCAAAGAAAGATACCCATACAGAAAATTTTCTATTAATATCCATATTCAAGTTCGAGTGTTCACAATCTTTCATGGATTCTTCAAACTCTGGGATACTCATAGAGTTTGTTACACTTCCTACAGAAAATAAAAAAAAGATAATCACAAAATTAAGTAAGATAATGAGTTATTATCTTATTATATTTCAAGACTCCCCAGCTTGAAAAACTAAGCATCCAAATCTTCTGACTAGCAGTGTTAAAAATTGTTTGGACCAAAGCAGATAAAAATATTTGTGTTAACCAAAATTTGGCTTTTTTGTTTTGCAAATATGTTAATAAACCAAAATGAAATTAAATGTAAAGGACAAAGAAAAACATAGTGCCACTCTTGAATTCAACATAAAAGTTAACAATCAGTAAAAGTTAACAATCAGTAACAGTCAGTTATTAAATCCAAATAAAACCTTACAGTGACTGACATTTCACATAGTTATGTACTATTTTTGAAGTATTATTGACTGTGTCATTAAAGAAATTAAATCACCAGAAGTGATTCAAAAATTAAAAGCCTTTTAAATAATCAACATCTTAAAAGTATATGAGAAAGGAACCTTACCATAAAGAGCACCATAACTGTCATTATGCATAACAACCTGAAAAAGATTTCTTAAGTTAAAACATATTTTTAGTTAAGATTAAATAACCAGTAAATTCATTACCTATCCAAATAAGTCACCAGCCTTTCATCTACTCAATTCAACAACCTAATAGGAAATTTGGGGAAACTACAGAAAATATTCAAAAGAATACTGTCATATATAATCCCTGCCACTTAGAGACAATTACTATTAATATCTCAATACATTCCCTTCTATTCCTTTCCCTACACTGACTGCATTGTAAGGTTTCTCTCTATAAAATTAAAAATTATTAACAAACATTTGGTGGCTGCATAACTGACTAGATGTGATGTGAAAAGACAATTAAATAATACTAAGATAAACATCTCAGTATATTTTTTCTTTCTGTAATTTAATTGTTCCCTTAGGCTACATACCTTAATCTAAATTGGTAGATGAAAAGATATGAACTTTTTTTCAAGTTATCACTCATAATATAGTATTATGAGTATTTCTCCAAATTGCTTTGGAGAAATACATTTTACAATCAATATATGGAAGTGAAAGTGTATATCGCATGTCATATACCTGAAACATGTAATACTGTACAGTAACCTCAATAAAAAAAGATTTTAAAAAAAGAAAGCATGATCTCACATTTTAATATTTTTAATAATTTCATAGGCAAAATAATATTTTAACTATATAACCTGTTAGAGAAAATTTTTTATCAATATTAATGACTTGAATTTCCTCTATGAATTATCTATACAAATATCCACCAATCTCCACAAATCTTGTTAAAATACTATTTTACTTTCAGACAGCATAATCATGGACTCTGAACTTTACTCTCCACCAAGCAACAACACTACTTTGAAACCCTGATTTCTAAATTATTTAAAACAAATTCCCATCAGTGTTTTGAATATATTCAAAAAGATTGTTAGTAGTTTTTAACAATCTTAGAATAAACATGTAAAAACATAACACAAAATCCAGAAGGCACAGAAGGAATAAATAGACAAACATAACTTTATTAGAACATGCTTTAATAAAAAATTACTAAAAAGAAGAAAAGAGGAAAAAACATAAACAGATGAGACACGTGAATTAATGTAGTAAAAGAGATTTACAATATGTTAAATCAAAGAGCAAGTTATAGAATGTCTGTATAATAAAATCTCATTTTTGTTAAAATAAAAGACCATTATCCCACACACAAAGAAAAAGGTATAAAGATACATGCGACTATTTACATATGACTATGTTTGTGTGTGTATATGAGCTTCCTGGTGGCTCAGTGGTAAAGAACCCGCCTGCCAAAGTGGAGACGTAGGTTCAATCCCTGTGTCCAGAAGATCCCCTGGAGAACGTAATGGCAACCCACTTCAGTATTCTTGTCTGGGAAATACCATGGACAGAGGAGCCTGGCGGGCTACAATCCACGGGGTCACAAAGAATTGGATATGACTCAGCGACTAAACAACATACAGACATACATAGAAACCTCAGTACATAAATTTTTTTTTTTGGTATACTGAGAAAAAGATCAAACAGGATATGCTCATATCTGTTAATATCAGTTTTTCTCTTCAGAAATGAAATTATAGGAAATTTTTTTAATTTTTCATATCCTCTTGTTTAGATTTTGTACATACATATTACTTTTACAAATAAAAAAAAGGAATTTTAAAACATCATTATATAGAAAGTTGCTGTTTCTACAACAACCTAAAATAAAGAACATTTACATTTGTTTTGTTTAAACATTTCAGTTGCTTGTACAATATAAAATAAGAAATGTCTTCAAAAAAGCTTTTAATACTTTTATCATAAAGAACCACAACAAGATATTTCAATACAGGCTGAAACAAACTGAAGAGCTAATAAAAGGTCACAATTATGTGTATTTTACCTGCTAAAATACTCCCATACCTCTTTAACTTGCCGAAGTAGTGCACTTTTGCTAGCGACTTCTTCTTTCTCTTGGTCTGGTGATAACCGTAAGTATTCTCTGGACCTATGTGGTTTAAGGTTCATCTTTGTATACAGTCTTTCCTGAAGACTATCAAATAATACATTCAAAGTTCGAGGAAGAATGCCAGTATTTTCTTCTGTGCCTATGACAAGAATTTGTGTTTTATAGTCTCTCAAAGTACTAAGAAAGATTAAAGAAACATTCTTGAACTACCAAGACTCCTTTTATACCACCAATAGGCAAGAGTAAAAAGCTAAGACAAAAAGTGAGAAAAGTTACAGATTACTCAGTGTTCTATCACTTTGGTTTTCATCGTATAACTGACATTTATCAACTATTAGTCTGATGTAAAACCTGAAATTTTACATTCAGAGCAGGTTTTAAGATTGGCTATCATTCATTATCACAAAGTATAAACGTAAAATAAAATATCAAGTGTTTCCCTGGTTTTCTATGCTTAATTTCTTATGTTACATCAGTCCTTTTTCCAAGTTGTTACCATCATTTAATTCTCTATCATACGGGTAAAGTAGTTTCACAAATTAAGTCAATCTGATTTAAAAGCCATGGGCAATACACATTCAATATGCTACTACTATTAAAAACAGAGCAAAGTTGCAAGGTATTGGAAACATAACTATAAGTATTATGAAAATGAGCAAATATTAGTGCTTCCTTTTTTCTTCCTAGCAAAAATAAAACCATTTACCTTGAAACGTGTAAGTTTTTCCAGAATTGGTTAGCCCATAAGTAAAAATCAGCCGACTCTGTCCTTTCAAGAGGTCTTTAACTGGCTGCAGAATGCACCCCTGGAAGAATTCCTTCTGTGTAGTTTCTGGGCCAAAAACCTAAACAAGCATTTTTTAAAACAAGTCTTTTTAGAAAATTCAAGTTAATAGTTACGAGTTCTACCCTTTAATATTTTTAATATTTAAAAGATCTGTCTTACAAGACTCATTCTTAAAATAGTTGACATATCCCCAATCCTCACAGATACAATTGCTAGTTTAACTACTGCCAAAAGTTTTCAAGACAGAAATCTGATCCAGCCAATAACCTTTCATCTAAATTTTTAAAAGAACATTTCCACCCACCACAAAGAGATTGTAAGATTTTTACAATGATTTATTCACTTTCAATTATATATTTATACACCTAAAATTTGAGCCCTACCATTGAGAAAAAAATACCAGAACCTAAGATCTAAGTTTCGAAAGCACAAGGTGTATAGAGTTCATTATATACAATTAGGGAGCAATTTAGCTGAAGCCAAGTCTCTTTATCTTAAAAGAAAAACCTTCAGTTTCATATGGGTACCTACCTTGGAAAAACTGAATTTCTGTGCCATCTGCCCAGAGCTTTTCTCACTTAAACGACCAAGAGTACACTGAGGATCCTTCAGCACAACAGTCTGTGAATCCAGAATATACACACAGCCCTAGAACACAAATAATTAAAAACAACAAGTAAATTAAAACGATGATATTGTGCCCACTTAACGGAAGTAAGGAGAAGGCAATGGCACCCCACTCCAGTACTCTTGCCTGGGAAATCCCATGGACGGAGGAGCCTGGTAGGCTACAGCCCATGGGTCGCGAAGAGTCAGACACGACTGAGCGACTTCACTTTCACTTTTCCCTTTCATGCACTGGAGAAGGAAATGGCAACCCACTTCAATATTCTTGCCTGGAGAATCCCAGGGACGAAGGAGCCTGGTGGGCTGCCGTCTATGGGGTTGCACAGAGTCGGACACGACTAAAGTGACTTAGCAATGGAAGTAAATTATAAAATTAAATTCAGCACAAACCTCAGACTCATGTTCTTTTTCTGCCTGTGTGAATGGTCTTACTCGAAGACAAACTTGGAGATAACCTTTAGATTCCGAACTGTTTGCCTTAAAAAGCAGAAAATATTTTAAAGATATAAAATGTACATTTTCAGAGATCACCTTTCTTTAAAGTGGCTGATTGTTATAGAATAATCTGAGATTATACAAAACCTCTAAGCAAACAGTGACTCTTCTGTTTTCATCCACTTTATATTTGTTTAAAGAAAAACAAATATTTTTAAAAAAACAAAAATGTCAGAAAAGATTCAATTTCCCCTGCCTTCTATATTTATATTTAAAGTTTACAATATGCTTCTTTGGCATAAAATCATAACTTTTATAACCAATACAAATAACAGGGCTGAAAGTCACTAAAACATTGAAGAGTAGAGTAAATCACAAGCAACCGGAATACTCAATTAACCCAAATGCTCAATACCATCATTCATTTTAATTTATTTATTTATTTTGGTGTATTACATTCTCCTTACTGCGTCCTTTGAGAAAGGAATTAGCTTAGTACATTTTTTAAAAAAACAATTTTAAAGAAATGCTTTATATTAAAAAGTAAAAAAAAACCAATTACTTGAAAAACACAATTCACCAAACAAGACACAAGAAGAAAATTTGAATAACCCTATACCTAGTAAAGAAATTCAACTTATATTCAAACAAAATAATCCTATATAAAAACTCCAAACTCTCCAAAAAGCAATACCGTTTGCAATAACCTGGTAGTTCACTGGTAAATTCTCTCAAACATTAAAGGTTATAATCACACAAATTAAAGACAAACTCTAAGAAAATGACGAGAGAACACCTTTCAATTAATTTGAGTTTGACATAACCTGAATACCACAACCTAACAAAGATATGCTCAGAAAAAAATTACATAACAATATCCCTAATAATTATAAGATAAAGGCAAAATGTTCTCCAAAGTGTTGTGGCATCTTCTATTCCCACAAACAGTGGATAAACATGTCAGTTGCTCTGCACACTCACCAGTGGATGGTGTGGCCAGTCTTCTTCATTATCGCCCTTCTAGTGGGTGTGAGGGTGCTATCTGATTGTGGTTTTAATTTATGCATTTTCCTTATAGTGAAGAAGAACTAAAGAGCCTCTTGATGAAAGTGAAAGAGGAGAGTGAAAAAGTTGGCTTAAAGCTCAACATTCAGAAAACTAAGATCATGGCATCCGGTCCCATCACTTCATGGGAAACAGTGGCTGACTTTATTTTCTGGGGTTCCAAAATCACTGCAGATGGTAACTGTAGCCATGAAATAAAAAGATGTTTACTCCTTGGAAGGAAAGTTATGACCAACCTAGACAGCATATTAAAAAGCAGAGACATTACTTTGTCAACAAACGTCTGTCTAGTCAAGGCTATGGTTTTTCCAGTAGTCGTGTATGGATGTGATAGTTGGACTATAAAGAAAGCTGAGTGCTGAAGAATTGATGCTTTTGAACTATGGTGTTGGAGAAGACTCTTGAGAGTCCTTTGGACTGCAAGGAGATCCAACCATTCATCCTAAAGGAAATTAGGCCTGGGTGTTCATTGGAAGGACTGATGTTGAAGCTGAACCTGATGCGAAGAGCTGACTCATTTGAAAAGACCCTGATGTTGGGAAAGATTGAAGGTAGGAGGAGAAGGGGACGACAGAGGATGAGGTGGTTGGATGGCATCACTGACTCAATGGACACGAGTTTGGGTAAACTCCAGGAGTTGGTGATGGACAGGGAGGCCTGGCGTGCCACAGTTCATGGGGTCGCAAAGAGTCAGACGCGACTGAGCGACTGAACTGAATATGACTAATGATGTTGAACACCTTTTTCAAGTCCATATCAACCCTATGTATAGCTTCTTTTGTGAAGTATCTGTACAAATCTTTTGCCCATTTTTATTAGACTATTTTCTTATTATTGACATGCAATTGTTTTAATACATTCTGAAAATAAGTTCCCTGTCAGGAAAAAAAGAGGCAAAAATTCCCTAACAAAATATTAGCTAATATATAAAATAGGAAAGTACATCCTAACAAAAAATAGTTTATCCTAGTGTAAGGTCAAGTTGGCATTCAAAAATCAATTAGTGTAATTAAATACATTAAAAGAATAAATGAGAAACTTTCATCACTACTAGATGCAAAAAAAGTGCATATGAATGACTTGAATTTGATAGACGTATTCAACATCCATTCATAATAAGAACTACAAACAGACTGGAATAGAAGGGAACTTCCTTAACCTGATAAAGAGCACTTATAAGAAACCTATACTTAACATCATATTTGATGACAAAAGACTGAATTAAAGAAGAGGAGCAAGATGAGTAACAACAAAGGGATTTCTGCTTTCACCACTTCTATTCAACACTATATTAGAGGTTCTAGATGTTTTAGCCAATGTCATCAGGTGAAAGGAGGGGGAGAGGAGGAAAGAAGTGAAGGAGAGGGAAGAGGAAGAAGAGAAGAAAAAGGAAGAGAAAAAGGATGGGAAGGTAGCAATAAAATTGTTTTTATTCACAGATATCATGAACATCTACAATTTTCTATGTTAAAAATCTGACAACACCTTCAAAAAAGTTACCAGAACTATTAAAAGAGTTTAGCAATAGTATGATAGAAGACCAATATGCAAAAAGTCACGTTTCTGTATATGCTTGGAAGAAACAGAATTTGATTTTAAAAAACAATACCATTTGCAATAACCTCAAAAATTATGAACTAATTAAGGAAAAATCTTAACAAAATATCAAGAACATCATATACTGAAAATTAAAAAACTGCTCAGAGAAATTAGAAGGGACCAAAATAAATGGAGATATGCTTCATTCATTATTTGGTAGACTCACTGTTGTTAAGACACCCATTCTTCCAAAACTGATCTACAGATTCAATGCAATTGCAACAAAAAATCCCAGAAGTTTTTTTTGGGGATTAACTGACAAGCTCATTTAAAAACTCACAGATAAATGCAAAGTTCCTAGAACAGTCAAAACAATTCTGATAAAGAAGAAATTTGATGGGCTAACACTACCACCTGAGTTCAACACATTTTAAAGCTACAGTGATCAGAACAGTGGGCTACTGAGAGCCAGAGAGATAGATAAATGAAACAGAATATATAGAGTATTCAAAAATAAACCTCCACATACAAGAGTATTTGATTTATGACAAAGTTGTAAAGGAAATGCAGTACAGAAATGATAGCTCTTCCAACAAACTGTACTAGAACAATTGGATATCTATATACAATTTTAAAAATAGCCATTTGAATACACACCTCACATTGTATAGAAAAATTAATTTCATTTGGCTATTTTGAAATTAATTTTTCTATACAATGTGAGGTGTGTATTCAAATGGCTATTTTTAAAATTGTATATAGATATCCAATTGTTCTAGTACAGTTTGTTGGAAGAGCTATCATTTCTGTACTGCATTTCCTTTACAACTTTGTCATAAATCAAATACTCTTGTATGTGGAGGTTTATTTTTGAATAGCCAAAGCAATCTTGAGGAAGAAGAATGGAACTGGAGGAATCAACCTGCCTGACTTCAGGCTCTACTACAAAGCCACAGTCATCAAGACAGTATGGTACTGGCACAAAGATAGAAATATAGATCAATGGAACAAAATAGAAAGCCCAGAGATAAACCCACGCACCTATGGACACCTTATCTTCGACAAAGGAGGCAAGAATATACAATGGAGAAAAGACAATCTCTTTAATAAGTGGTGCTGGGAAAACTGGTCAACCACTTGTAAAAGAATGAAACTAGAACACTTCCTAACACCATACACAAAAATAAACTCAAAATGGATTAAAGATCTAAACGTAAGACCAGAAACTATAAAACTCCTAGAGGAAAACATAGGCAAAACACTCTCCGACATAAATCACAGCAGGATCCTCCATGACCCACCTCCCAGAATATTGGAAATAAAAGCAAAAATAAACAAATGGGACCTAATTAAAATTAAAAGCTTTTGTACAACAAAGGAAACTATAAGCAAGGTGAAAAGACAGCCTTCAGAATGGGAGAAAATAATAGCAAACGAAGCAACAGACAAACAATTAATCTCAAAAATATACAAGCAACTTCTGCAGCTGAATTCCAGAAAAATAAACGACCCAATCAAAAAATGGGCCAAAGAACTAAACAGACATTTCTCCAAAGAAGACATACAGATGGCTAACAAACACATGAAAAGATGCTCAACATCGCTCATTATTAGAGAAATGCAAATCAAAACCACAATGAGGTATCATTTCACACCAGTCAGAATGGCTGCTATCCAAAAGTCTACAAGCAATAAATGCTGGAGAGGGTGTGGAGAAAAGGGAACCCTCTTACACTGTTGGTGGGAATGCAAACTAGTACAGCCACTATGGAGAACAGTGTGGAGATTCCTTAAAAAACTGGGAATAGAACTGCCATACAATCCAGCAATCCCACTGCTGGGCATACACACCGAAGAAACCAGAATTGAAAGAGACGCGTGTACCCCAATGTTCATCGCAGCACTGTTTACAATAGCCAGGACATGGAAGCAACCTAGATGTCCATCAGCAGACGAATGGATAAGGAAGCTGTGGTACATATACACAATGGAATATTACTCAGCCATTAAAAAGAATACATTTGAATCAGTTCTACTGAGATGGATGAAACTGGAGCCCATTATACAGAGTGAAGTAAGCCAGAAAGAAAAACAACAATACAGTATACTAATGCATATATATGGAATTTGAAAGATGGTAACGATAACCCTATATGCGAGACAGAATAAGAGACACAGATGCATAGAACAATTTTATGGACTCTGAGGGAGAAGGTGAGGGTGGGACGTTCTGGGAGAATAGCATTGAAACATGTATATTATCATATGTGAAACAGAACACCATTCCATGTTCGATGCATGAGACAAAGGCTCAGGGCCGGGACAATGGGATGACCCAGAGGGATGGGATGGGGAGGGAGGTGGGTGGGGGGTCCAGGAAGGGGAACACATATAAACTCATGGCTGATTCATGTCAATGTATGGCAAAAACTATTACAATATTGTAAAGTAATTAGCCCACAACTAAAATAAATAAATTTATTAAAAAAAAAAAAAAGAAAAATTAATTTCAAATGGGTCACAGATCACAGACTTAAATATAAAACTAAAAACTTCTAAAAGAAAACACAGAAGAAAACCTCTGTGGCCTGGAATTAAGCAAAGATTTCTTAGATATGCCACAAACAGCACAATACATAATAGAACAAACTGGTAAAATGGACTTCGTCAAAATTTAAAACTTCTCTTTGAAAAACACTTGAAGGATGAAAAAACAAGCCATAGAGGAAATACTTGCAAGGGATATATCTGATAGACAGATGTATCCAGAGAACATAAAGAACACTTAAAATTCAATTAAAAAAAAATTATTTTAATGGGCAAAAGATTTAAATTGACATTTCTCTGAAGACACACAAAGGGCAAATAAGCACATGAAAACATATTTAATATCTTT
Organism: Giraffa tippelskirchi; assembly: GCF_054371585.1. Taxonomy (NCBI): domain Eukaryota; kingdom Metazoa; phylum Chordata; class Mammalia; order Artiodactyla; family Giraffidae; genus Giraffa; species Giraffa tippelskirchi. Next base: position 38,472,487 of record NC_137276.1, read on the forward strand.
GGTCATTAGGTAAATGCAAATATCAATTAGATTATCAATACATACCTATTAGAATGACTAAAAATAAAAAGACTACTCAGGATAGCCAACAAGAAATTGAAAGAGAGGAACAAAGATGAAGGACTCACAATACCCAATTTTAAGACATATTATAAAGCTACAATAATCAAGATAGTGTAGCAGTGGCAAAAGAACAGAATCAATGGAACAGAAGAGAGCCCTGGAATAGATCAACATGAATATAGTCAATTGATCTTTGACAAAAAAGCAAAGGCTACACAAGTGAGCAGACAGTCTGTTCAACAAATGGTGCTGGAGCAACTGGACATCCATATGCAAAAAAATTAACCTAAACATAGACTTTACACCTGTCAAAGAAATTAACTTAAAAAGAATACAAACCTAAATGTAAAATGCAAAACTATTAAAATTCTAGAAAATCTGGATGATCCTGCATTTGGCAATGACTTTTTTGATTCAACGCCAAAGGCATGATCTATGAAAGAAATAACAGATAAGTTGGGCTTCATTAAAACTAATTTTATGCTTTGTAAAAGATATAATCAAGAGAATGATAAGACAAGCTACAGACTGGGAGAAAATATGTGCAAAAAAGATACCAAATAAAGGACTATAATGGCACCCCACTCCAGTACTCTTGCCTGGAAAATCCCATGGATGGAGGAGCCTGGTAGGCTATACTCCATGGGGTCGCTAAGAGTCGGACACCACTGAGCGACTTCACTTTCACTTTTCACTTTCATGCACTGGAGAAGGAAATGGCAACCCACTCCAGTGTTCTTGGCTGGAGAATCCCAGGGACGGGGGATCCTGGTGGGTTGCCGTCTATGGGGTCGCACAGACTCGGACACGACTAAAACGACTTAGCTGCAGCAGCAGCAGCCAAAATATATAAAGAATTCTTAAAATGTAACCATAAGAACACAAACTGATTAAAATTGGCCAAAGACCTTATCAGATATCTTACCAAATAAGATATACAGATGAAAAATAAGCATATAAAAAGATGCTCCACACTATGTCATCAGGGAAATGCAAATTAAAATGAGCTATCACTACACATCTATTAGAATAGCCAGTATCTGAACACTGACAACCAAATGCTGGTGAGGATGTGGATCAACAGGAACTCTCATTCACTGCTGGTGGGAATGCAAAATGTTACAGCCATTACGGAAGATAGTTTAATAGTTTCCCACAAAATTAAACATATTTTTGTTCCATACAATCTACCAATCATGTTCATTGGTAATTATCCAAAGAAACTGAAAACTTATGTCCACAGAAAACTTGCACATGAATGCTCATAAGTTTTTTTCATAGTTCCCCTAAAGGAAGCAACTAAAATGCCTTTCAATAGATCATGCCTTTCACAGTACATCCATATAATGGATATAATTCAGAACTAATTATAATTTGTAACTAAATTTATAATTATAAATTATAAACAAATTAAATTAAAATTATAAACTAAATATATACTTATATATATTTAGTTAAAATTATAAACTAAATTAAAATTAGAATTAGAACTAAAAATAATTCTGAACAATGGAAACAGTGAGAGACTTTATTTTTGAGGGCTTCAAAATCATTGTGAACGGTGACTGTAGCCATAAAATTAAAAAACACTTGCTGCTTGGAAGAAAAACTATGACTAGCCTGGAAAGCATGTTAAAAAGCAGAGGCATTACTTTGCTAACAAAGGTCCATCTAGTCAAATCTATGGTTTTTCCAGTCATGTATGGATGTGAGAGTTGGGGACTATAAAGAAAGCTGAGTGCTGAAGAATTGAGGCTTTTGAACTGTGGTGCTGGAGAAGACTCTTGAGAGTCCCTTGGACTGCAAGGAGATCCCACCAGTCCATCCTAAAGTGAGTATTCGTTGCAAGGACTGATTGCTGAAGCTGAAGCTCCAATACTTTGGCCACCTGATGCAAAGAACTGACTCATTGGAAAAGACCCTGATGCTGGGAAAGATTGAAGGCAGGAGGACAAGGGGACGACAGAGGATGAGACAGTTGGATAGCATCACCAACTCGATGGACATCAGTTTGAGTAAGCTCCGGGAGTTGGAGATGGACAGGGAAGCCTGGCATGCTGCAGACCATGGGGTTGGAAAGAGTTGGACATGACTGAGTAACTGAACTGAACATCCATATAACCGAATATAATTCAGAACTAAAAACAACTGAACTATCAAGCCATGGCAAGACATGGAAGAATCTTAGATGCCTACTACTAGGTGAAGGATGCCAATCTGAAATGGCTACAGACAGTATAATCCCAACTATTAAAATATGATATTCTGAAAAAGGCAAAACATTGGAGATAGTTAAAAGACCAATGGTTGGTGGGGTTGGGAAACAGTCGAACAGGTGAAATGTAGATGAATTTCAGGGTAGTGAAAATACACTATATACCATAATGATGGATACATGTTATTACACATTTGTTCAATAGAATGTACAACACCAGGAGTAAACCATAATGTAACTACATTGTAAGGAATTTGAGTGATTATGTGTCAAAGTACATCCATGAATTGTAACAAATGTATCTCTGTGGTGGGAGATGTTAATAATGAGGGAAGCTATGTGGGGGCAGAGAGAATATGGGAAATCATTGTATCTTCTGTTCATTTTAGCTGTGAATATAAAACTCCTCTAAAAAATGAAGTCTATTTAAAAACAAACAGATTGACCACACCAAGGGTTGGTGAGGATGTGGAAGAACTTAACTCTCACACACCGTTACTGGGAATATAAAATGCTATTATCACTTTGGAAAAGTTTGGTAGTTTCTTAAAAATGATCCAGTCATTTCCAACCCTAGGTATTCATCAAGGGGGGAAAAAAAAGGGAAACATATCCATACGAAGATTTGTATACAAAATTTCATAGAAGCTTTGTTTGTAACAGCCAGACACTATAAACACAGTGTCCATCAGCAAGCAAATGCCACTGTGATACAAAAGCAGACCTAGAAGATCTAGAAAGTAAGTAAACCAATCAATGTTTGAATTTCATATAATTTTCGTGTCACGAAATAGGATTTTTCTTCTTCAACCATCTAGAACTGCAAAAACCAGTGACAGCTTGTGAGCAGTACAAAAACAGGCCATCCCTTCCTCTTCTTTTATGATTAAATGAGCTAAAATAAAAGAGCCTACTCACATGGTTGCTGTGCATTTTTGCTTTTCAGAGCTCTCATAAAGGTATTTTATTCAGTCTCTAGTTACTGTTGTTGTTTTAATGTTTCATAGGGGAAATGAGGGCGTGGAGCATTCTAGTCTGCCTTTTTGCTAGTGTCAGTTTCTAGATCACTTACTCACAAAACACACACACACACAAAACAAAGTCACTCTTTGAGTAGCTTTAAATTCACAGCAAAACTGAGGACAGAGAAAGTACATGAGGAAGTACAAAGTTCTCATATACTTTCTGTTCCCACACAAGCACAGTTTCCCCCACTATCACCCCACACCAGGGTGGTAACTTTGTTACATGCCATTATCACCAAAGTACACAGTTTCCATTAATTAGAGTTCAGTCTTTTTTTTTATTATTAGAATATAGTTGATTTACAATGTTGTTAGTTTCTACTATACAGCAAAGTCAATCTGTTATATCTATGCATATATCCACTCCATCTGTCTTTATAAAATGGGTTAGTACATCTCTAAGGCATCAAAGTTAACAATGTAATCTGTAATAAAGAGAATATAAATAAATTGAAAGTAAATTTGCAAGAAAAAGTCTATAAACACAGCAAGCATAGTAACAGGTTGGGTGGCAGAAACTTAGTAATGTTTATTTCTTAAACACTACTAAGTTAATTATTTTTTAATCTGCATTATTTTTTAAACTAAAGCCTGCAGTTCCCAGGGGCATAGTGGAATATTTGACATTTTGGAGAGAAACATAGCAATACTTGACACATGTTGAAAACCACGAAGTAATTTGGTTTCAGCACTGGATCACACTACTTCTTTTGATAATGTCATATCTTAGTGAAGCTGAATTTCTCAGTGGTTGTTGTGATGAAAAGCAAGTACAACCCCAAAACAATGAAGAAAAGGAAATGAAGGTGGCAGTGTCTATTCTGATTCCAAAGTTTGAGAAGTTGTGCAGCACCCAAAACGCACACATAACCCATTAGTAAGTAATCCCTGGTTAGTGAAGAAGGATGTTAAAATTCTTTTTTCATTTAATTTTTTCTCAAATGGCTGCTAGGTCAGGCATAAATAGTTATTAAGTTGTCTGCACCTACTATTTGGAAAGGAACTGTTATGCATTTAGGGCACCATGAGAAAATTACTGAGATAAAAGTTTGTCTTCAACCTACAAAGTTTGGAAAGCTTGTTTTTAGTCGTACTTGTCGACAAGTGTATGTGTGCATGTGTGCACATGTCCATTTCCACTGAATCACGATAATCAACATAATGTTTTTCTTGTACTTACCTCAGTGCTTGAAGCAACTAAGGAAAATTCATGAGAGAGGTCAAGCTTAACGCCATCAAAATTTATTTCTGAAGGTCTTGCAAGTGGGTCAGCACTGAAAACATAAGATGGTCTAGACATCCCATCTTGATTTAAATTAGATTCCATTCTGCAAGAATAACAGTAACATCTTTAGAAAATCACAATAAATCAGCATATAAACCATCCATAGTTTAAAAAGTCTATGAGTCCAGCCCGCTACTTCTTGCCACATAACTAGGTTTCCAAAAGAAAGATATTACTATTTCATCTATTACATGATGAACCATGGAAAAGACAAAAGAACACATTCTTTACAGATTCTAAATCAACTAATATTGGACACTGCCTACCACTACTGTTCATGTGATCCAACCTATAGGTAGATTCAGCCAGAGATTTCATGAGTGAAGATAATCCACAAAGTAAGACAGTATAAAACATTCAGTCTCTGTCTGAAATGCTCTCAGAAGTCAAATAATAAGGTGGAATAAATATAACCTTGTGCTTAGTTGTTTTAGTGTCTTCTGAAGAATATTACAAACTTTGTAATGTTTTAGCATTAAGGAGTTAAATTCAGTTATCTGGACAATTAGTTTCAACTGAATTCTTCCAAATAATGCAAGTAAAAAGTGAAGTAAGTACTGGGCATTCCCTGGTGGTTCAGTGGTTAGGACTCAGCATTTTCACTGTCAGGGCCAGGGTTCATTTCCTGGCTGGGGAAATGAGATTCTGCAAGCCATGTGGCATGACTAAAAAAAAACAAACTGATGTGAACGTATTTAAAATAGTACCTGATATGTCACAGGTGAATATGGAATAATTTACCAGTAAACTACTACACCCAAAAAAGATGTCCTGTTTCCTAGAACTAACACCCAAAAAAGATGTCCTTTTCATCATAGGGGACTAGAATGCAAAAGGAGGAAGTCAAGAAATACCTGGAGTAACAGGCAAATTTGGCCTCGGAGTACAGAATGAAGTAGAAATAAGTAGTTTTGCCAAGAGAACGCACTGGTCATAGCAAACACCCACTTCCAACAACACAAGACTCTACACATGGACATCACCAGACGGTCAATACTGAAATCAGATGGATTATATTCTTTGCAGGCAAAGATGGAGAAGCTCTATACAGTCAGAGCAAACAAGACCGGGAGCTGACTGTGACACAGACCATGAACTCCTTATTGTCAGATTCAGACTTAAATTGAAGAAAGTAGGGAAAACCACTAGACCATTCAGGTATGACCTAAATCAAATCCCTTATGATTATACAGTGGAAGTGAGAAATAGATTCAAGGGATTAGATCTGATAGACAAAAGTGCCTGAAGAACTATGGACGGAGGTTCGTGACATTGTACAGGAGACAGGGATCAAGACCAATCCCAAGAAAAAGAAATGCAAAAGGCCAAAATGGTTGTCTGGAAAGGCCTTACAAATAGCTGAGAAAAGAAGAGAAGGGAAAGGCAAAGGAGAAAAGGAAAGATATACCCAATTGAATGCAGAGTTCCAAAGAACAACAAGGAGAGATAAGAAAGCCTTCCTTAGCAATCAATGCAAAGAAACAGAGGAACATAGAATGGAAAGACTAGAGATCTCTTCAAAAAAATCAGAAAGACCAAGGGAAAATTTCATGCAAAGATGGGCTCAATAAAGGACAGAAATGGTATGGACCTACCAGAAGCAGAATATATTAAGAAGAGGTGGCAAGAATACATAGAAGAGCTATACAAAAACGATCTTCACGACCCAGATAATCACGATGGTATGATCACTCACCTAGAGCCAGACATCCTGGAATGTGCAGTCAAGTGGGCCTTTGGAAGCATCACTATGAACAAAGCTAGTGGAGGTGATGGAATTCCAGTTGAGCTATTTCAAATCCTAAAAGATGATGCTGTGCAAGTGCTACACTCAATATGCCAGCAAATTTGGAAAACTCAGCAGTGGCTACAGGACTGGAAAAGGTCAGTTTTCATTCCAATTCCAAAGAAAAGCAATACCAAAGAATGCTCCAACTACCGCACAATTGCACTAATCTCACATGCTAGTAAAGTAATGCTCAAAATTCTCCAAGCCAGGCTTCAACAGTACATGAACCGTGAACTTCCAGATGTTCAAGCTCGATTTAGAAAAGGCAGGGGAACCAGAGATCAAATTGCCAACATCTGTTGGATCATCAAAAAAGCAAGAGAGTTCCAGAAAAACATCTATTTCTGCTTTATTGATTATGCCAAAGCCTTCGACTGTGTACACAACAAACTAGGGAAAATTCTTAAAAAGATGGGAATACCAGACCACCTGACCTGCCTCTTGTGAAATCTGTATGCAGGTCAGGAAGCAACAGTTAGAACTGGACATGGAACAGACTGGTTCCAAATTGGGAAAGGAGTACGTCAAGGCTGTGTCACCCTGCTTATTTAACTTAAATGCAGAGTACATCATGAGAAATGCTGGGCTTAGATGAAGCACAAGCTGGAATCAAGATTGCCGGGAGAAATATCAATAACCTCAGATATGCAGATGATACCATTCTTATGGCAGAGAGCGAAGAAGAACTAAAGAGCCTCTTGATGAAAGTGAAAGAGGAGAGTGAAAAAGCTGGCTTAACACTCAACATTCAAAAACTAAGATCATGGCATCTGGTCCCATCACTTCGTGGCAAATAGATGGGGAAACAATGGAAACACTGGCTGACTTTATTTTTTTGGGCTCCAAAATCACTGCAGATGGTGATTGCAGCCATGAAATTAAAAGATGCTTGCTCCTTGGAAGTAAAGTTATGAACAACCTAGACAGCATATTAAAAAGCATAGACATTACTTTGCTGACAAAGGTCTGTCTAGTCAAAGCTATGGTTTTTCTAGTAGTCATGTATGGATGTGAGAGTTGGACTATAAAGAAGGCTGAGCACCAAAGAATTGATGCTTTTGAACCGTGGTGTTGGAGAAGACTCTTGAGAGTCCCTTGGACTGCAAGGAGATCCATCCTGTACATCCTAAAGGAAATCAGTCCTGAATATTCATTGGAAGGACTGATGCTGAAGCTCTAATACTTTGGCCACCTGATGGGAAGAACTGGCTCATTTGAAAAGACCCTGATGCTGGGAAAGATTGAAGGCAGGAGAAGGGGACGACGACAGAGGATGAGATGGTTGGATGGCATCATTGACTCGATGGACATGAGTTTGAGTAAACTTCGGGAGCTGGCGATGGACAGGGAGGCCTGGTGTGTTGCAGTCCATGGGGTTGCAAAGAGTTGGACACAACTGAGGGACTGAACTGAACTGAAACTACTACAACTAAATTATGCATCAAGTCACTAAATTTAAAGACAAATGTAGAGGTAAGCTTCACTGATAAAATATTAACATTCAAATATATACTGAGAATCCACTAGGTGCACAGTATCAGGGAGAAATGGAGAGAGCACCATATTCTTTGAATATTATGATACATTCAGAACAGTTACTGCCAATAGGGTTCCTGGCTCAAGAAGGTACTTGTAATTGGCATCCACAGGCATTAAGTAAATGAGCCAAAGATGGTCCCTGTATACTGGCCCTACATAGTTACTTCTTCATAGCAGGCTGGCAACATTAGTTCAAAAACCCACTGAGGTGTCAGACTCAACTTTTTATACATCTGTTTGCTTTATACATAGCGACTCTGGGAGTTGGTGATGGACAGAGAGGCCTGGCATGCTGCAATTCATGGGGTCGCAGAGTCGGACACAACTGAGCAACTGAACTGAACTGAAAATAATCTTAGTTTTAGCCATTTAGAGCCCATCTGGTTTGCACATTCCGTGAAACTGCACTCAACCATCAACTAGCCGCAGACAAAATCCAAGACTATAAAGACCCCAAGCCACTGCTGCCCTTTGAAGTTCTCAGACATGCAGACTCCCTACTGTGCTGCTGAGCAAGGACACTTATACTAAGCTGCCTCTGCTATCATTCCCACTTCTCCCCAATTCCTTACCCTCCCCATCTAGGTGATAGCCCTTCACTCTAGTCTCTGAGAAGTCTCACGTTTTGGGCAGTTTTCCAAGCATGCAGTCCTGTCCAAGTGCTAACCTGGTAAAGATCCTTGTGTGTTACTGCCACCTTGTGGTGGTATCTTTTTCCTTCATCAGCTTGGAAACCCGCAAACTCAATACAACAAGGCTGTTTCTCTTTTTTTCCTAAACTTTAAAGACTTAAAGAAACTGTACATTTACCTTCAAAAAAACCCAGCAAACTACAAGATCAACCAACCATACAATTAAGCACGTTTAATCTTTATTTCTTTTTGCTTTCATTGTATCATCAATGATGTAATCAAAATGAGAAAAGTATTTAAATGTAGTTTGATAGAATATTTCAAATATTGAATTTATGGGTGAAAATTAGAAAAAGTATCTGACAGAATAAAAACCACTGATCTAGAACACAGAAGAAATTTACAAAAACATGAACATAACGGCTTGACATTTCATAACGCAAATTTCATGGAAATGCCCAGGAAACTGGAAAGTAACCTTCATTCTTTGTCTTCAATTAATTTTTGGCTTAACAAAATGTTGACACATCTTTTAAGAAATTACTAAGTTAAAAAGAATATTGTACCTCCTTAAAAAAAAAAAGGTTCCAGTTGTTTGTGCTTGCTTCTATGTTGTTTTCAATGAATAAACTGTCCCTTAACAACCATAAAATTGAGAGATATATCGTCACTTCCTGTACGTTTAGTTAACTTTTATGGATGTGTGGCCTCCCTAACTAGAGTAGAAATGAGGGCATGGACCTTGTCGTATACTACTCTGTACCCCTACAACAAATTCAGAGATTCAGGCAGTGATAAAGACTCCCTGTATAGTGGGTTAAATAATAGTAAATAAAATCCTCTATGCACACAAAAAAATTTTTTTTGGTACTATATTATCTCTAGCCAACAGCAAGGTTCAAGACCTCATTGCGGAAGGCTGTTCCCACGTCTGAGAAATGGTATCCTTTATCTTGTCTCCAATGAGATTTCATGGTTGAAGACTGATTGCTACTGAGGTTGCTGAATGTCATCCACAACATACAGTCCAGAAAAGTCTTCACAATTAACTTATGAGTCTTTTACATTATTTTGCAACCTGAAGTCTCAAGTCTTGGGCATTTAATAAAATCTACACAGTTATGGCTGTTTCGGGGTAATGTTACCTTGTTTTAAGAACGGATTCAAATCTGAATTTGATCAGCTTGGGGATTAAAAACAAGCTAACTCATAAGGTTTGAACTTCTGTCAATTAGCCCTTCAGTAAGGAATATTAGAGAGCGGCACTACGCAGGAATCACTGAACCAAAAAGTATAATGAGATGGGGGAAACCTTCCAAACGGGGGGTGGGTGGGTGGAGATGAAGGCAGTCATCGCACTCGCCACACACACCTCCTTTCGCTCCGCACTGCAAAGACCAAGAAGGGAGCGCCCCGGCACCGGCAGTAGCAGTCTGGAAATAACTGCAGACATCGAGCCCCCGACTGCCCTAAAACAGACCAAAGCCACTTGCCGAGCAAACTGCTCACCTTGGGGATACAGGACACCAGATTTGGCAAAGGAGGCCTGATCCTCAAAGCAGCAATAATAAAAATACTAAGGATTGCAAATACATAGTGCTTACTATACCAATGGCACTGTTTCTAACAGTTTTACACATTATCCTTATCTTCGTAAGAGCCGGAAGAGGTAGGTCCTATAATTAACCCCTTTTAACAGACGAAGAAACTGAGGCCCAGAGACTGAAGTCATTGCCTTGCCTCAGAGCTATTAAGCGGCGGTTGTTGTTGTTGTTCAGTCGCTCGGTTGTGTCCGACTCTTTGCGACCCATGGACTGAACCGGCGGCGACCAGATTTAAATCCTAACGCTAGTAAAATGGTTCAGCCCTCCACAGTGCACCCGGAGCCCAAGGTATCGACAGTAACCTGAGGGGCGTCCCGAGCCCCGTCGGAAGGTACGCACACCGTCTGAGACCTTTCTTCACCTCACCTGGTATGTACGCAGTCCCCCATTTCCTTCCTCGCACCCTCACCTGCAAACGTCACCCTGCCAGCCTGAACCGCGACCAGCACCGAGTTATTACCCTTTTCAAATTCAAACAATGGCGGCCAGGGTCCCGCATTGAACGCTGGGAGTAGGCGGAGCTTCCGGAAAGACGCGTCCGAGAGCCGCGGTTTCTCTCTGTGGACTTCTCTTCCGCCCGCGGGAGAAGCTTTCGAATTTGGGGGCGGGTCTCGGTATGCCGAGCGACCAATGATCGGAAGCAGACTGGAGAGCGGCTAGTGGGCGGAGCTCCCCGCGGGTATCCGCGTGCCAAGTTGGGTAGGGTGCTGCTTCCTGGCTGAGGTGGGTACCACCCTCTCTTGGCAGCGTTGCGGATCTCGGATTCCGATCTGGAGACAATAAAGACGTAGCGGAGGCCCCGAAGTGAGGCCGCTGCCACTCCACTTAGCTCCGCGCCTCCCCTAGGGACCAGGTGAGAAATGGCAGGCCTTTTCACTGCGGGCCGGGACAGGCTCTGCCTCGAAAGAGTAACTTAGAATGAGCGCTGCCCGCACCCAGGAGGTCACTTCACTTCCTTCGCTTCATGATCCTACCTGTTGTCCATAGGCGCCCTCATAGACAAGGTACATTTTTCTCAGAAAAGATTTTCAAAAGTATTCTTCTCTTTTTGTGGGTTTTCCATTCTGAAAATATAAAGCAGCTACCTATCTTCCATGCACAGGCAAGATCTTTGCAGTTCTCAAAATGTAAGTGCCAGTACATCTTCTCTGATTATTTTAAAGTGATCCTTGTCTTTTGATGCAGTGTTATTACAGTCATATGACAAGTATTTACTACTTGGGCCATCTCTACGTGCTGTGCTTCATTTTAAAGAAAAGTAACTGCTAACGTTAACTGAGCATTACCTTGTGCCAGCCGTGGTCCTAAGCACTTTAAAACTGGTTATGGTACTGATCCTGAGAACAACCCTATGAGGTTGGTACTGTTAATATGCACTTTTTATAGACCTATGAGGTAGGTGCTGTTACTATGCCCTTTTTATGATTTTGAGGAAACTGAGTTCAAGATTATATAATTTGCTCAAAGGCATACAGCTATTAATGGTGGAACTGGGAATTTAAACTCAGCTGGATGACTTCAAGGCCTGCCCTCTCACATGTGATTTTATTTTCCACTGTTTTACTTGGTTAGTAGCATTTGTAGCATAGTAACTGTTTTGTTGAGCTTACTGTCTTTCTTTTTCTTATTCTATATTTATGTTTCTCATAACCTACCCCCCTTCCCTTTCTAACTTCCCACTGTCTCATTCAGTTTGCTTTCTTTCCCCACAAAATCATATTTGTGGTGAGCCAGTTTGGAGTAAAGAAGGGATACAAGGCCAGGAGTAAAAATGAACAGAGAAAGTAGATGTGAAAGGGAAGAAAGGAGAGATGATAAAATAAAACTGTAATTTACTGTTTGGGCTGGAACTTAAGTCTTTAGGGGCTTCTGTGTCAAACTCTTCATTACCCCTTCAGGCAAGTCTACCCAAAAATATACCCTTCTAGGCTGCACCTCATAATGCCTGTATTGCTTTTTACTAGCTGTTACTGATTCCAGCTCTTGGGCCCTCCAGGTGCTACATTTATTTATTGTTCAACAAATATTTATTGAAAACCTGCTAAGTGCCAAATACTAGACTAAGAGGTATTGAGACAGTGGAGGAGAGCTACCAGAACAGACCCTAACCCTCAAGGAGCTTTGTTGTTGTTCAGTCATGTCTGACTGTTTGCAACCCAATGAACGACAGCATGCCAGACTTCCCTGTCCATCTCTATCTCCAGGAGTTTGCTCAGACTCATGTCCACTGAGTCGGTGATGCCATCCAACCATCTCATCCTCTATTGCTACCTTCTCTTGCCCTCAGTCTTTCCCAGCGTTAGGGTCTTTTCCCATGAGTTGGCTCTTCACATCAGGTGGCCAAAGTATTGGAGCTTCAGCTTCAGCATCAGTCCTTCCAATGAAAATTCACGGTTGATTTCCTTTAGGATTGACTGGTTGGATCTCCTTGCTGTCCAAGGGGCTCTCAAGAGTCTTCTCCAGCATCACAGTTGGAAAGGATCAGTTCTTCGATGCTCAGCCTTCTTTGTGGTCCAACTCTCACATCTGTCCATGACTGCTGGAAAAACCATAGCTTTATACGGACCTTTGTCAACAAAATGATGTCCCTGCTTCTTAATGTGCTGTCTAGATTTGTCATAGCTTTTCTTCTAAGGAGCAAGTATCTTTTAATTTTGTGGCTGCAGTCACCGTCTGCAGTGATTTTGGAGCCCAAGAAAATAAAAATCTGTCACTGCTATATTCCAATAATTGACAAAAAATTGCAAATACAAATAAAAAGGCAAATAATTGAGAAATTACAACTGTACTGAGTGGTTTGAAGAAAATGTTTAGAGCTGTAAGACAGTGTCACTGGAACCTGAGCAAGTAGTGTTTGATCTGGATCTCCAAGGGTTATTAAGTGTTAAATAAGTTTAAAAAAAAAGAGAGGAGTAAGCACCCAGGTATAGGGGCAGGATAAATACAAGAACCAGTGGATTTTCTGCCTTATTTTATTCTAGCTTCCAGAAGCATTCCTCACAATTTGTTTCATCCACACAGTTAAATGTTTCAGCCTTGAAACATTCTTCATTTGGCTTCTGGGCCAGCAAAAGGTCACCCTCTCCTTGTTTACTGTTAATCTGTCTAGTCATCCAGCTTAGTCTCCTTTTCTGTCTCTTCTGCCTAAACTCTAAATTATGGCAATCCTCAGAGCTTAGTCCTGAGCTCTGCCCTACCCCCACCCCATTTTTCTCTCTTCTACAGTCTTCCTCCTGGCAACCTCATCAACTCCTATGGATTTAAATATCTTTATACTGACAACTTCTAAATTCCTTATCCTCCCCAGACCTCTCCTCCGAGCTTCAACTGTGTAGATATGTCATTATCCACTTAGCATCTCCACTTGGCTGTGTAACAGATATCTCTGACTTGGCATATTCAATATGGGACCTTGATTTTTCATTGCAAAACGTGAAGTCTCTCCTCCCTAATCTGTGCCCCAGTAAATGACACCACCACACATCTACCTAGTTATTCATGAGGAAGAATCATCTCTGAGTTCTCCTTTTCCCTCACCACTCTCATCCAGTTCATAAACAAATGTATCTGTGTACTTTTTTTTAGAAGTGTAATAGATGCTCCCTTCCCTTTTCATTGCCCAGACCCCTACAGCCTCCCAACTGGTCACCTGCTTCACATCCTGTTCTCCATTCTTTATAGGGCAGCAAAACCAGCTTCAAGCCAGAATGATCATGTCAGCCTCTGGCTTAAAGCACTTCAATGACGTTTTAGAATAAATTGATATTTATATTGTTCAGTGAAGAAAAAAGATGCAAAAGTATATAAAAACTGTACTATTATGTAAGCAAGAAGAAGAAATGAGAGTTTACATACATATATATTCCACACACATTTTTGGTATACTATTGAAGGTAGAAATACAAAAACTATAAAACAGAAAGTTAGTTGTAGATGGTTATCTATAGGGGATGGGAATGTGACTTCTGTAACTTTAAAAAAAAACAAAACAGTTTTGCCTTTTCAAAAAATTAAACCTAAAAATAAAAGCAAGCCCTAAAATTTAATGCAAAGAAAGAGATGAATGTACCTGTATATCAAATTGTCAGCATAGCTACATAGAGATAAAAAGCTTGTTCAATTAACTTGGGCACAGTATTCTATGTGCAGGAGTTAGGAGTTGTGGGATATGATGAGGAGCAAAAAGAAATGCAGAAAAATTAATGACTTGGTTTAGTAGGCCTGATGTTGAAATGGGTATTGGTATAATTTTGAAACTATTATGCGTATGTTATAGGAAAAAGCAAATCAGTAAATATATTCATGTTTGGTTCCAGGGTTCTCACTGTGGGAGAAGGGAAATAAATATGGTATGATAGAAAGTAAAGAAGAATCCCATGATGTTAGATTTGAATTGGTAGTAGAATGACGTGGGTTGTTTGTTTTTTTTATCTTTTTTATCATAATTGGGTCCACTGAGAGGGCCTGGAGGCCTAGAAGCCCTGGCATCCCAGTAACAATGAACACCCCAGGACCAAGCCACCCAGATGGTTTCTAAATACCATTTATCACTAAAAGAAACCAGTGCCTCTTGGAGAGAAGGCTGATTCCAGGTCTGGGGCAAGGAAATTATAAAGTGAGCCTAGAACATTCTTGTCAGAAAAAGCAAAGAATTATTCAGAGATGAATGAAGTCATTTAACAAAGGACACTGGATCTGGCCTAAAGGGGCTTACACTGACCATGTTTGGAACAATTTGTGCATCAAAAGAATAATGATAGTAAAACAGTTTAATAACACATTTAATGTTTTAAGTCCTCTTTGTAGGAGAGTGGATGAGGGAGAAAAGAACTAAAAATGGAAAGCTCTTCTTTACAATGAGAATGCCAGTTAATGCAAAAAGAATAGTAAAATATCCCCACTTTGCAACTCCCAGTGTAAAAATTGACATCCCTGCTAAGTCACTTCAGTCATGTCTGACTCTTTGGGACTCTGTAGACTGTAGCCTGCCAGACTCCTCTATCCATGGGATTCTCCAGGCAAGAACCCTGGAGTGGGTTGTCACGCCCTCCTCCAGGGTATCTTCCTGACCCAGCTATTGAACCCACATCTCTTATGTCTCCTGCTTTGGCAGGCAGGTTCCTTAACCACTAGCGCCACCTGGGAAGCCCAAAAATCAACATAGATAAAGCTTATCAGTGAATGCTAAAACAATGGATTGTGTGTGTGTGTGGTCACTCAAACCAACTCTTTGTGACCCCATGGACTGGGGCCCACCGGGCTCCTCTCTCCATGGCACTTTCCAGGCAAGAATACTAGAGTGGATTGCTAGTTCCTACTCCAAGGGATCTTCCCGACCCAGGGATCTAACCTGCATCTCCTGCATTGGCAGGCAGATTCCTGCCAGTGCACCACCTGGGAAGCCTGCCAGAAACGTTTAACCTGAACCTAATCATGAGGACGATTTTACAGGTCAACAGACCTAGAAATGTCAGTGTTAGGGAAAGACGTCAAAAGTCAGGTGCTTGTTGCTAAATGAAATTCATGAATCTTCATTGGTTATAGAGTTTTTTAAAAGTAACTGCGAAAAGAAGAAAAACATTTTGTGGACAATTGGGGAAACTTAAATATGGATTACATTGTAGATTATACTGAATCAATATTAATTTTGGGGCATGTGATAATTTTTGACCATGTAGAAGCATGTCTTTATTTTGGAAAGATGTTTGCTTCAGTATTTAGCAGCAAAGTTAGCGGTGTCTACAACTACTTACCTTCAGAAGATTTGGGGGGAAAAAATAGAATGTTAGGAAGAACAAAAGAAGAGAGAACAAACAAAATAGAACCAAAACAGTTATGTGACAAACAGTTCATAGTTTTTAAAACTTTGAGTTTTTCTAAAATGAAAAGGGAAAAAAAAATCCTAATTTTTTTTTTTTTTTTTGGCCACACTGCCCTGCATGTGAGATCATAGCTCCCTGACCAGGGATTGAACCCACACCCCCTCTATATTGGAGGGTAGAGTCTTAACCCATACCCCCTTTACTGAAAGACCGAATCTTAACCACTGGACCACCAGAAGCCCTCCAAATTCCTAATTCTTATGATGACCTACTAGGCCCTATAGGATCAGGTATCAGCCAGTCTCACTCCCCACTTTCTTACCTTTGTGCAATGAGTTCTCCTCCGGGTACCTCAAACACACCAGCCTCTTCTAGCTTATGTGAACCTTTGCATAGATTCCCTCCACCTGAATTCTCTCCTCTCCATTTATTGTGTAACTCACTTCTCTTCCTCCTTTAGATCTCGTCTATCATATTACCTGCTTAGAAAAGACTTTCTGTCTGTCTTATCTCAAATGCTCCTCTTTTTTATTTGCAGGCTAGATTTCATTTTCCTACTTATTACAACCAGCGATTATTATCTTTTTTATACTAATTATTATATGTCTGGTTTTTGTTGCCATTGTTCTCCCACCTCCTAAAAGGTAAGTTCTATAAGAGCTGTGTTTCTCTTGGTCACTGCTGTATCCTCAGTGCTTCCGTAAATACGTGGTGATCAAACAAATACTTGCTGAACAATGAATGAAGGCTGATGTGGCTGAGGTGGGTGGAGAGGGATGGGCCAAGGCCAGATCCTACAAGGCTTAGTCAGCTAAGTTACTGATTTGGATTCTTATTCTAAGAACAATGAAAAACCAAAGGACTGTTGTAAGTGTGCGTATCATACAATACCATTTGCCTTTGTGTTTTAAAAAGGTTAATCTCCTGGAGCAGAGTATAGAGGCAGCCAAGGAGAATGCCGTTGAACCAGCTAGGAGGCTATTGCAGCCATCCCAACAAGAGGTGGTGATAATGTGGAACTGGGAGATGGCCGAGCAGATGCAGAAAACTGAACGGATTTCAGAGGTATTTTTTCCTGCTTTTTCCATCTCAGCACCAGCCACTAGTCTTCCCTTGGAAACACAGAGCCAACTTGATTGGGAGATGCTTAAGATTTAGGCCCATTCCAAATAATTCCCATTAGTCCCCTTGAAGTGAATGTTAGCATAAGATGAAAAAATTAAGTTACATCTAGCTGATGTCTTGCTCTGATCACAGCCTGTACAAGTAGTAATAACTTAAGTTCCTCTGTGCTGGATACTATTCTAAGCACTTTATACTCATTCAATCCTAGATACCATGTGAAGCATGCTGTTATCAGTATCCTGCCTTTAGTTGTTGTTCAGTTGCTAAGTCATGTCCGACTCTGCCTTTAGTAGAGGAGGAGACTGAGACATGGCACTATTGAGGAATAGTAAAGGTATCTACTACACGGAGGTGTTAGGTTTAGTTCAGGTAATGTCTGCAAAGTACTTTTAAAAGTGCCTGGCACATGTTAAATAATAACTTATTGTACAAATAGTAAATGAGAAAATTGGAATCTGGGTAGATGGCTATAGAGTCTGCACAATTAACCACTGCTTCCTACTGCTTCTTAAAGTTTGGACTGAACACCCTTGAAACTCTGTTGAAAGAAGACTGAGGGCCTAGCTCCTGCTGCAAAGCCATCTCCAAACGCAGGACTAATGTAGACAGTTTTTCAATCAAAAAACTGAGTATGTATTTTTGTAAAGGTTTGAATAACAGGTTCAACAAACATTTATCAAGTACCCATTATGCAGCAGGTATCTCTGTCTTTAAGAAGGCTTCATCCTAAAGCAAGTCTTTCTCAATCTGATATTTCAAGCAAGAATATAATCCCAGTTCCCTACAGCACCCATTGTATGTAACGCAATCATTTCTCTCTTGTGCCTCTAGAATGGTATTACTTCTGTGGCCATCCTGAGAAAACTGAGAAAACAGTCACACGAATAATTTTTTTTTTATATCCTGTGGTTTGTATGGGGAAATCCATGCACAATTTCAAAACAGTATGACAAATGTTATGATAGAAGTGTACAAAGATTAATAGCAGAATGAGAATAATTTAGAGTGACAGCTCTGATGATAGACAGATTTGAGTTTGAATATAAACTCAGTCACTTACAGGAAGTGACCCCGGGAAGGATATAAAAGTCTCCCTAAAGTTGTGAGGATTAGAATAGCATTTGTTAGTTATTTAGTAAAGCCTAACACATAGTATGTTTCATCATGGTATTTGTTTTTATTCAGTCTGCGTAAGTCACTGGTATGCAAGCTCATGAGTGTCTGTCTAGAACCTCTGTAACCCTGACACTTACAACAGTGCCTTGCAAAAAACAGCCATTGAATAAATATTTTTTGTATTTATAAATGACATCCACCAAGGAGGGTTTTGTAATGTGGCATGTAAACTGAAATGAATGAATGGGATTTGCCAGTGAATTGTAGAAGGAGGACATTCCAGGCAATGAAAACATATGAGGCGATGAAAAAAAAGACATGAACACACAAAAGTCATTACAAAAACTGTAAGTACCTAGTTCAATAAGATTTTGAGTATAGCTACCATGGACAATGACAGGAGATGAAAAAAGCAGGCAGGACCTACATATAAAGGGTCCTGTAGGTATGACATGCTAAAAAAGAGTTAGAATTACTGTATTCTATAGTGCATAGGAGGTTGTGCACAGCAGAGACATGCAGGGGGGAAATGGAGGAAGAGAAGCAACAGAAAGATTTAGGTCTGTAATATCCCAGTCTTCCAATGTGGGAGGCAAGAGATGAAGGAACAGGACATAGAAGTTAATTATTTATAGGTGTGAAGGTAACCAGTAGAGACAGAAAAACAACCATAACTCTCTTGGCTAAGTGCTTATCTGTCATTGTAGGAAGTAGATAGTGCCTATAATTAATACATGAAGAAATAATATTAGGAGTGTGTTATTCAAAAATATGTCAAGAGAACTAAAAGCAGATTGTAAGGGGGATTGCTTCTGAGAAGCAGGACAGGAGGGGGACTGGGGAAGCTTTTTGTTACAAACTCTTTTTAAATTCGTAATAAGAATTTTCTAATGTGATGTGTCAAAGAAACGACACACTATTCACTTACTGTGTGTCAAGGTATAAGACCCCATCATCTCCTCACTGAAGGAGGCTCCCCACTCCTGAGCTTGCAGAGGTTGCATCATTGGCCATCTTTCTAAAACATGGTTGACTGATACTTGCCTGAGAGCTTCTGCACTCTCTCTTCCCTCTGTTCCCTCCAGATGTCTCTCCATGACTAACTTGTCATTATTTAGTGTTACTGTCCCAAAGAGGTGATCCTTTGCCCACCCTCCCTGAGGTTGCTCCCTTTACACCCCCCCCAACCAGTCACTTTCTATCCAACTGACCTCATTTACTTTCTTCATAATGTTCTTACAATAACTGAAATTACCTTCTTTGTTTGTTTACACTATGTCTTCCCCCACCATAGGGCAGACCTATGAGACAGAGACCTCATCCATCTTGTTCACCACTATATCCCTAGTACCTAGGACAGTGCCTGGCATATAGTAGGTGCCCAATAAATCCTCATTAGGTATTCAATAAAACTTTATTAATAGGATGTATAGGGGAATTAATACTGTGCACTTTCTTATATGCCATCTCATTTAGTCTTAAGACCCTAATATTTCTTCAGTATAAATGTATACATGTAACTGCACACATGCACACACACACACACATACTCCACAGATGAATTTCCCAGTCCAGACTCTTCCAAGTGCTAAAGCTGGGGTTTCTGTTTTCTACTTCATCTTCAGTGTCCTCTGGTGGTGAAGGATCTCACACAATTTTGAAAAGATAAACATGTTTTTAAATATATATCTTTTCAAATATATCCTGTTGACAAGGTTGAAATTCACAGCAGTTCATTTGGGAGCCTAGCAAGGTCTTAGGACACAGGCAGACATTCTTTGGGCTTCCCAGGTAGCTCAGTGGTAAAGAATCCGTATGCCAAGATCCAGGTTCTATCCCCCAGTTAAGAAGATCCTATGGAGAAGGAAATGGCAACCCACTCCAGTATTCTTGCCTGAGAAATCCCATGGACCAAGGAGCCTGGTGGGCTACAGTCCATGGAATTGCAAAGATTCAGGCACGACTAAGCAGCAGCAGATGTCTTTCAGCTTGATGAGCTAAGAGGCCCAGCGCAGGTGCGGCAATGACCTGACAGTGATGACAGTAGCACCTGTGGTTCTCCTAATACACAAAGAGGCATGCTCACTCGAATGGTGGGGGTGAACTGCAGTCCCTGGCCTCCTTTCCACATAGCTCCCCATGGGTGGTCAGCAACCATCTCCTCACATGGGCTCCCTCCCCTACTCTGCTGATTTTTGGAAGTCTGTCAATTGAGTTATTAACTGTCTTTCTCTGAATCCCTGATCTAAAAATCTCCGTTGTCCCCAAGTCAACATGGATAGATCTAACTACATGGAAGTGTGAAACAAGAAAG
Source organism: Giraffa tippelskirchi (assembly GCF_054371585.1). Lineage (NCBI taxonomy): Eukaryota > Metazoa > Chordata > Mammalia > Artiodactyla > Giraffidae > Giraffa > Giraffa tippelskirchi. The sequence goes on from NC_137276.1 coordinate 38,493,016, forward strand.
AAAAACACAGCACTGTCATTTCAAGATCTTTTCTCACTGCAAGTATGAAAAATCAGACCTTTCTATTACCAAAATGAAAATACTTAAAACTATAACAGTACTATGTATGCATTATATCTTGCATTGTTTTGAAAATAGCACAAGGCGGTGCTAGTGGACCTCACATATGTTTCAGCAGCAATTATAGACTTTCTGGTGAACTTTTCTAAAGAGTTCTCTTTCTGATGAGCTATTTCAAGATTCTGGCTTCCTCAGAAGGAGGAAGAAGGGTCATGCCAATGTGATCTTTTTATTTCAGAAAATATTACCTTTATTATATGCATTTCAGATTTTCATTACTAGGGAAAATAATAATGTCATGAGTAGTTTGACTATTTTTGGTTGAGGGAAGCCAGTGAATTCACTGTAATTAATTGGAACATAATGAGACCAATTTTAGTAACTCCCTCTAAACATACAATCTTTGCTCTATGACAGCAGGGCCTTAGTGATGTTGAGAGGGGAAATGGAAAATGAGAAAGAAGGGGGAGAAAAGAAACACCTGTTTGGGTAGTTTTTGTTTTCAGTCATCTAAAGGAATATTTCTGAGTCTTTAGTCACAGAGTTATGGAATATTAGAGACATAATGGGACATGCAAGTGATCTGGTTCAACTTTCTCATTTTATAGGGAAAAAAACCAAGGCCCTGAAAAGTTAAGCAACATGCCTAAGCACTCATCATAGGCAGTGGCAGAGCCAGAATATGAATACATAAATTATAAGAACCTAACTAATTTTTTAAAAATAGATACGCAAGGAAAAGTATCAAGCTACAAATAATTAGAATAATATGATCTCATGTTAGCAACTCTGAGACTAGCACACATTTTTTAAAAATACATGAACTCTTCTTAAGCATTCAGAAAATGAGCATTGTTCTTTTTACTTCCTGAGCTCCTTTTCATTCCATTTCCCCCAGTTTTTCACCCTAACGCAAGTTTTTTTACCCTAATACAGAGTGTTTGTGCTCCAAAGACTTTTCATTGATCACCTTATCATGTGTTTCAAACAAAAACAGATACAGATTTTAATTTTTTTAGTTCCCTCTAAGATTATTATTGTTATATAAGTAGTTAAAACAATATAAGTATATTAAATATTTTTTATAATTGCCAAATACCTAAGTAGAAGTTTGCAGGTGTGTACATTTTATTGAAGGTAGTAGGGGAACTTTCCTGGTGGTCCAGTGGGTTAAGACTCTATGCTTCCAATATAGAGTTCAAGGGTTCAATTCCTGGTCAGGGAACTAAGATCCTGCATGCCATGCAGTATGGCAAAAAAATTTTTTTTTAATTAATGGACATTTATTTTATCATTAGTTCAGGTACTCATGGAAGAACATTATTTCTAAAAATTGGACAGAGTACCACTTCTATTCTCTTGTTGTTTTTCACAATAATAAGATAATAATAGAAATTATGGCAGTGTCACTCAATTCTTTTAACTTCTTTCAAATTAGATATCAAAAATACCAAAATTACTTAAAAGTTTTATCAGCTAATAATTAAATTAGGTCCTCTTTTTAGTTTATTGAAAGCTGTAAATTAGAAACCATCTGACTTATAAAAGGTTTTATTAGACAGATATTAGAGTCTCAGTCTCTGTACCAAAAATGCTATTATCGCAGATTATCAAGTAAATGTTAATTATACCTTTTATTCTTTCACTTAGCAGTGTTTCATTTAAACCAACATACTCAGTCAAAATTGGAGATACTAATTTCAGTTATCTGTGATAGTAAAGTATTTTTTATAAACTTCTTTTATCATATTTTAAATATAGTTATGTCAAAACTTAAAGCTTTCATTCACTGACTATATGGAAAGTACCCCTGTCTAGTGGTCAACCAGACCACAAATGACAAAACCATATGACCCAATTAACAAAGCCAATCCTCATTTGGAAACTAATCACTGAAATATGACTTGTTTTCTGTCAGAAAAAGTCAGATTTTATTTTTCAGTTCAGATGTGTTAATATTTCTTTTAAGGAACAGTATCGAAATCACTGAGAAGTTACAGAATCCATGTTGTACAATGCATTTCTATGAGCTATCAAGATTACAATGATATAGCTCTAATATAAGTAATTTTACATTACTTAACTGAAACAAAGCAATACATTTTTCATTTCTTAATTTGCAATAATGCAATGTTCAGTTCAGTTCAGTCACTCAGTTGTGTCCAACTCTTTGCGACCCCATGAATTGCAGCACACCAGGCCTCTCTGTCCATCACCAACTCCTGGAGTCCACCCAAACCCATGTCCATCGAGTCAGTGATGCCATCCAACCATCTCATCCTCTGTCGTCCCCTTCTCCTCCCGCCCCCAATCCTACCCAGCATTAGGGCCTTTTCCAATGAGTCAACCCTTCGCATGAGGTGCCCAAAGTATTGGAGTTTCAGCTTCAACATCAGAGCCTCCAATGAACACCCAGGATTGAGCTCTTTTAGGATGGATTGATTGGATCTCCTTGCAGTCCAAGGTACTCTCAAGAGTCTTCTCCAACACCACAGTTCAAAAGCATCAATTCTTTGGCACTCAGCTTTCTTCACCATCCAACTCTCACATCCATACATGACCACTGGAAAAACCATAGCCTTGACTAGACGGACTTTTGTTGGCAAAGTAATGTCTCTGCTTTTAAACATGCTATCTAGGTTGATCATAACCTTCCTTCCAAGGAGTAAGCGTCTTTTAATTTCATGGCTGCAATCACCATCAGCAGTGATTTTGGAGCCCCAAAAAATAAAGTCTGGCACTGTTTCCACTGTTTCCCCATCTATTTCCCATGAAGTGATGGGACCAGATGCCATGATCTTAGTTTTCTGAACGTTGAGCTTTAAGCCAACTTTTTCACTCTCCTCTATCACCTTCATCAAGAGGCTCTTTAGTTCTTCTTCACTTTCTGCCATAAGGGTGGTGTCATCCGCATATCTGAGGTTATTGATATTTCTCCCAGCAATCTTGATTCCAGCTTGTGTTTCTTGCAGCCCAGCATTTCTCATGATGTACTCTGCATATAAGTTAAATAAGCAGGGTGACAATATACAGCCTTGACGTACTCCTTTTCCTATGTGGAACCAGTCTGTTGTTCCATGTCCAGTTCTAACTGTTGCTTCCTGACCTGCATACAGGTTTCTCAAGAGACAGGTCAGATGGTCTGGTATTCCCATCTCTTCCAGAATTTTCCACAGTTTATTGTGATCCACAGAGTCAAAGGCTTTGGCATAGTCAATAAAGCAGAAATAGATGTTTTTCTGGAACTCTCTTGCTTTTTCGATGATCCAGCGGATATTGGCAATTTGATCTCTGGTTCCTCTGCCTTTTCTAAAATGCAATGTAGTATCCAGCGAAGAGTAGAAGTTACATATAAATCAAGACCTATGAGAACAGGTGTGATATTCTTTAGGAAATCTTGATTCAAAATCCAATATGCTTAATAAAAGTAAGTAGTTGTTTAGTCGCTAAGTTGTGTCCAACTCTTCAGCATTCCCATGGTCTGTAACCTGCCAGGCTCCTCTGTCCACAGGATTTCCCAGGCAATAATATTGGAGTGGGTTGCCATTTACTTCTCTGTAATAAAAGTATACATTGTTTATATTAATCAGGGTAATTAAAGCTAGATGCTATTTAAAAAAATTACACCTCCACACTATTTGTCATTCATATCATAGCCCCAGTGACAGTAGTGTGACTGTTGTGCAGCTGTCCTCAGAACAGTGGCTTGGTTCCTTTCATCTGGTAATCTGCAGTTTTGACCTCCGTGGGCCCAGCAGAAGGGGAAGAGAGAGCTTGAATAATGGTGCCCAGAGAGTTTATAACTAGGCCTGGAAAGTGGTGTCAATTACTTCTGCTCATGGTCCTGGGATAGGAACCCAGGCATGTGGTCCCAGTCTAACTGCAGGGGAGATTGGGAAATGTGGTTTTCCGACACACCCAGGAAGAAGCCCAATTGATAAGCACACAACCAGTCTCTGTCACACAGCTAATAACTAATTGGCCCAACAGCTAGCAAATTCACTTGTTGTTATTAGGAGATGTTGTTATTAGGGTTGCTGTTTCCTACTCCAGGGGATCTTCCCGACCCAGGGATCAAACCCACATCTCCTGTGTCTCCTGCATTGGCAGGTGGATTCTTTGCCACTGAGCCACCTGGGAAGCTATTAGGAAATAGTAAACAGCAAATAACTCAAAAGATGAAATCAAATGGAAATGGGGGACTTTCCTGTTTGTCCTGTGCAGTGGCTAAGACCCTGCACTCCTAATGCAGGAGGCCCAGGTTCAATCCCTGGTCATGGAACTAGGTCCCACAAGCCACAACTAAAGCTCCTGTAAGCCACACCTAAGGCCTTGCACAATCAAATAAATATTAAAAATGGAAATGGACTTTAATCAGGATAAGTATCTCATGATCTGATTTGATAAAACAGGGTTTAGCTCCCTTGTTGGATGACAGACAACTAACCTGAGAAAAATCTTATAATTTTTTCTAGCTAATGACAAGTATTCTTTAAATAGCTGAAACGAATTGCTTTCCTTAAAAAAAAAAATCTAAGCTGTCTTTGCTTTACTATCACGGAACTTTCAAGGGCACTGCATTCTTTGATTCTAGTCCATAAAGGGCAGAGACACAGTCACCCCCAATACCTATTCTGTTTTAATTCAAAGTATCCCAACACTGGCCAAAATATGCTGGTTCTAAAGCAACATTTTTCTCTTAACAGAAATATGTATAAGAAAGACAAGCGTTAGGCAGGATTTTATGTGCCTTGATTAATTATTCAAGGAAGCTTCCCCAATCATTTTATTTTAAGATTTTTTTAATATGGACCATTTTTAAAGTATTTATTGCATTTGTTACAATATTGCTTCTGTTTTATGTTTCAGTCTTTTGGCCACAAAGTGTATGGGATCTTAGTTCCCTGATCAAACCTGCACCACTTGCATTGGAAGACAATGTCTTAACTATTGGGTCTCCAGTGAAGTCTCCCAATCATTTGAATTGTCCTTTTGTTGGGCAACCAGGAGATTTTTACTTCCTGAGATAATACACCATAAGATTTCAGATAAGTTAGGGTATGCCTTTCTTTTCTAAAGTAGGAGAATGGACTACAGTGAAGAGACAGGTGGGAACACAGAATATATACTGAAGGCAAAGGAAAGAGTGTTGTTTAAGTTAGAGTGAAAAATAAATAGAGCTTTATAGTCAAGTAGTAGGGTCAATTCCAGACTCTGTCACTTAGAAGTTTGTGACACTGGCAAGGTCAACGGACATTTCTGAGTCTGGTACTTTTTAAATGCCAGCTTCTGTTGGGCACAGAAGGGACCAATAAATGGTAGTTATTATTGCAGTCTTACAGGAGAGACCAGTGTGAAAAAATAACATAAGTGTGGTTTAGATTGTAACAAATGTGATCCCTTCCTCTCCTGAGGAAGAGAATTTTCATTGGGTTTTATACATTTCTCATATTTTATTTACTAGATTTTAAACTTCTGGGATTACAGGAAATGTGCTTTACACAGTTTTATAAACCCCTCAGTCCTAAGGACTGCTCTCACACATAATGGGAAAACAGAAAAAGATTTAGGCCTGAATCAACAATCTCCAGTTCATTATAGATGTTCCATGAAGATCTACACAAATATGGGGATGATGAGACTAAGGGAGAAAGACTGGTCCTCCAAAAAGAACTCGTAAAATAATATTTGATGTAGGACCCTAACCGCAGGCTCTTAAAGGCATTCAAAATTCTAATGAAGTCTTTCTAAGTTAAAGGAAATATTTGAGTAGAATGTCTAAAATACATTTTTAATTCTGAAACTTGTTGAACAATAATTCTGAGTCACATTGGGATGTATAATTTAGGGAATCTTAAAAAAAAAATAAAACCTTTCAGATGAGTGGATATTTATGGGAAACTTGTAAGAGTATTTGAAACAGATCCGAAATGAGCTGTTTTCTCTCATTTGTCCTGATTACTCATTGTGGGGCAGTAAGTAACTAGACAGATTAAGTACCAAACAGATCATTTGGAACAAAAAGAAACATCTGTATTCAATGACTATAAATTTAGCACATCCAGCCTCTTCTTGCCTAGGCATCTTCACACTGCCCAGCACGGGCTTCAACTATTGGCTGTGTCAGTCAAACAGCCCAGAGTATTAGGTTCCTTTGCTAAAAATATTCCAACTCGAATCATGTTGGCAGACAATACCAAAAAAAAAAAATTTCTTTGTCCAATAAAGTGGCCAAAGTTTAGGAGACGGAAAAGAAATAGAAAAGTAAGTTACTAATTGAGCCTCAGTCTTGTCACCATTAAAATGATATTTTTAATACAGGTCCCAGATCATGGCATCTGGTCCCATCACTTCATGGGAAATAGATGGGGAAACAGTGGAAACAGTGTCAGACTTTATTTTTTTGGGCTCCAAAATCACTGCTGATGGTGATTGCAGCCATGAAATTAAAAGACGCTTACTCCTTGGAAGGAAGGTTATGGCCAACCTAGATAGCATATTTAAAAGCAGAGACGTTACTTTGCCAACAAAAGTCCGTCTAGTCAAGGCTATGGTTTTTCCAGTGGTCATGTATGGATGTGAGAGTTGGACGGTGAAGAAAGAAAGCTGAGTGCCGAAGAATTGATGCTTTTGAACTGTGGTGTTGGAGAAGACTCTTGAAAGTCCCTTGGACTGCAAGGAGATCCAATCAATCCATCCTAAAGGAGATCAATCCTGGGTGTTCATTGGAAGGTCTGATGTTGAAGCTGAAACTCCAATACTTTGGGCACCTCATGTGAAGGGTTGACTCACTGGAAAAGACCCTAATGCTGGGTGGGATTGGGGGCAGGAGGAGAAGGGGACGACAGAGGATGAGATGGTTGGATTGCATAACCAACTCTATGGACATGGGTTTGGGTGGTCTCCGGGAGTTGGTGATGGACAGAGAGGCCTGGTGTGCTGCAATTCATGGGGTCGCAAAGAGTCAGACACGACTGAGCGACTGAACTGAACTGAACTGAATACAGGTCCACAGTCTTTACTCCGCAATACCAAAATAGACGAAATACAGAACCAAAAAAAAACTGTCTGAGACCCAAAAGCATTTTTATAAGTGTGGCACCAGGATTATTTGGCATCAAAACCTCAGCTGTGCAGCCTTAGTTTTATCTCAGCACTCATATCCATTATATATATCACCACTCATGTCTGCTCTCTGCTGACATTTGGTGGCTTGAGGATTAATTGCACAGTGAAAATGACCCAAAGAGTTAAAGACGTGCCTCTGGGTAACAGGAGAAAAGGAAGCATCTGTCTTTGTCAATAGCTCAGAAAGTGGAGTTACCGCAGAAGCTTGGTGGTGGTGTGTCTGTGAGATGCCTTACTGAAGAATACAGTGTGGGGATCATCACCATTTATGACTTGTACAGACAGAAAGATAAGTTCTTAAAATTTTACAGTGACAGTAATAACAAAGTGCTAGTGAAAAATAGAAAAACATTTCATAGGACCAAAAACAAGGATCTTGACTGTGTGTTAACTGAATGGATTCAACAACAAAGAAGTCAAGATATGCCACTGACTACCTTGTAGGTCATAAAACAAGCTAGGCTATACCATGAAGAGCTGAACATTGAGAGTGAGTGTGAATATTCAGAAGACTGGCTGTAAAAATTTTAAAAGCATCGTGGTATCAAGTATCTTAAAATCTGTGGTGAAGAAGCTGCTGATGACCACTGAAAATTACACTGATGAATTTGCCAAGATTATTAGCCCTGAACACATTTACAGCTCTGTACTGGCACTACATTCCTAGACAAACCTTAACAATGGCAGACAAAAAGGCACCAAAAGACGTCTAGGATGCTAAGCAAAGGTTGACTGTTCTTGCGTGTGCTTAGTCTGCAGACACACACAAGATAAAACTGACAGTGATTGCGAAAAGTCTGTATCCAAGATGTTTAAAAGGTGTGCACAGGGACTCCCCCGGTGGTCCGGTAGCTATGACTCTAGGCTTCCAGTGTAAGGGGCCCAGGTTTGATCCCTGGTCAAGGAGTTAGATCCCACGTGCTAAAACTAAGACCTAGTGCAGCCAAATGAATACATTTAGAAAAAAAAAAAAGGTGTACACAATTTACCTTTGCAGTATTATGCAAACAGGAAAGCACCAGTAACAAGAGAAATCTTTTTAGATTGGTTGCATTAGCACTTTGTGCCAGCAACATGAACTCATTGCAAGCAAGCTGGACTGGAAGACAATTGGATAACTTTACTGTGCATAGACAACTGTTCTGGACATCCCCCTCCTGAACTTCTTGTGAAAAATAATGTTTATGGCACTTACTTCCCCGCCCCCCAACCGTGTGACATCCATAATATAACCCTGTGACCAGGGAATTCTATGCTCCTTGAAGAACAAGTATAAATGCTTCTTTCCTTTTTTTGAGTAGCATTCTTGCTTTGGTCAACAGAAGCCTGAAAATCCAAGATTTTCTTAAGAATTTAGTCTCGAGAATGCCCTTTGTGTTAGTCACTCAGTAATGTCCGACTCTTTGTGATCCCATAGACTGTAGCCTACCAGGCCCTTCTGTCGGGATTCTCTGGGCAAGAATGCTGGAGTGGGTTGCCATTTTCTTCTCCAGGGGATCTTCCCAACCCAGGGATCGAACTCAGGTCTCCTGCATTGCAGGCAGTTCTTTACCCTCTGAGCCACCAACCCAACTGCTAATGCTTAGAATGATGTCAATAAATCAACACTAACTAATACTTGGTACAGACTTTGTGCCACAATGATGTTTGAAAATTACCTGACCGATAAGGATTTTGAGGTATTTAGAGACTCCGGTTAGAAGATGATAGCAAAGCTCATTACTTTTGCCAAAAACTTATCAGCTGAAAGTGTAAATATAGTTGAAAGAAGCAGACTTTGAAGAGTTGCTGAACACATAATGATGCCCGCATGTGCTTTCTTTGAGTGATGGGGAAATTGCTGAGAGAGTGTTAAGTACAGATCAGTACAAAGATAGTAGTAGTACTGACAGTGACATCATGATCACAGGTGAAAAAAATCTCCAAAGACCAAATGGTGAAAATGTGTGACCAATTAATTGCTAGCCTTGAACAGTGTATGTTTATCAGTGAGCAAGAGATTATGACTGTTTACTCATGTAAATAGAAACTGCTGGAGTTCCCCTGTGGTCCAGTGGTTAAGAATCCACCTGCTGGTGCAAGGGACATGAATTTGATCCCTAGTCCAGGAAGATGCCACATTCTTTGGGGCGACTAAGTTCATGCGGCCACAGCTACTGAAACCTGCTTGCCTAGAACCCGTGCTTCACAAGAGAAGCCGACACAATGAGAAGCCTGCACACCATATCTAGGGAGTAGCCTCTGCTTGCCACAGCTAGAGAAAGTTCTTGTGCAGCAACAAAGACTCAGCACAGCCAAAAATAAAGTGAATAAATAAAAATTTTTAAAAACAGAAACTGCTTAAACACAAGCCTGAGTTTAGGGAGACCAGTAACACTGAGGAAAATCTTCAAAAAGGAAAGTTTCTCTGTGTTTGGTAACACTTAATCACTTGAGGATTCTGTTTCTGGATCCTCATCAGATGTTCAGCTCCAACCTGGTTTCACGGCCAATGGTAACACCAGCATCATCTCTTCAAGAAGTGATATTTGTTGCATGTGTTACAGGTTTATTTTCATCAGTATAGATTTTAAATATTGCTAAGACCTTTCCTAGAAATAAGCTTTATCATAAGCAAGGAAAGAAAGAAACTTGGGACTTCCTTGGCAGTCTGGTGGTTTAGAGTCTCCCACTGCAGGGGGCACGGTTTCAATCCCTGGTTGGGGAACTAAGATCCCACATGCCCAAATTTGCTAATTTATTTACATAAATAAGGTATATTTTTTATGGTCTTTTTTTCACTTTGAATTTTCATAGATTTCTTTGCATAAGTATTAATGCATTACACACCCATTTGTAGTGTTATAAAATCTAGTGTATATACCATATTCCACGGAATTCGTTTCTTTTTAGATTGAAACAAAAATCTAATTTCCAAAACACATTCTTCCCCAGGCTTTTGGATAAGAGATTGTAGACCTGTAATTCTTACCTTAGAGATATGTTGTAAAGACTCCATGAAATGCATAGCACATAGTAAGCACTCATTTAATGTAATTACTATTATTATTCCATTCCCCTGCTCTTAAGAGTAAAATGTTGGACAAGGTCTTTTTGGCATTGAAGTTAATAAGTTGACAGCAAAGGTAATAATAATCATGAAGTTAATAAGTTGACAGCAAAGGTAATAATAAGCATTCTTCCAATTTTATGACCCTAATAGACGCTTTGGAAATATACTGCTGATAATATGTACTAGGAGTTATCTCCCTAATTTTCATCTAAGAAGCATTTCCTAAATCAGAGAATAGAAAATGTTATGCTACAGTAGGCTACAGTGCACGTTTATAAAATACATACACCTCTAGTTAGCCCTTATTTTATTCATGAAAGAAATACAATTATTAATACATGCTTATCTGTTAACCATTCTTTCCGCTCCCTCTTCCATAAGTACCACATAAACCATAATTTAATCTTCCTTGTGAGCAAGGATTTATCCTAACCCTCTGTATAACCTCGGCCGCTATCGTAAGATCTTGGACATGGCTGAATAAATAAAATTGGCATTGTGTTTTATAAATAAAGCTGCTGTTAGCCTGATGAGTGTGAATTGATTCTCTATAGCCTAGTCTCCTTTGTTTTCATTTTTCTGTAGTGTTTGTGTATTTAAAATATAAGATTCATTGCTTTTCTCTCATAAAAGGCATACATAGCTATTGTAGAAAGCATGACTTATAAGGAAGAAAATTAACTCACTCCTAGTTTTACAACCACTTCCCAGGTAGCTCAGCAGTAAAGAATCCACCTGCCAGTGCAGGAGATGCAGGTTCGATCACTGGGTCAGAAATATCCCCTGAAAAAGGAACTGGTAACCTACTCTGGTATTCTTACTGGGGAAATCCCATGGACAGAGGAGCCTGGCAGGCTACCGTCTATGGGGTTGCAAAAGAGTTGAACATGACTTAGGGACACTAAAAGAACAATATTACAGCCAGTGACAATCACTCTTAACCTTTGTTTACTTCAAAAGCTATCTATGATGCTGATCTATAAGCCCTACAGGGGGTACAAATTGCAGGCTTTCCATTCATTCCTCTTGTCTGCAGTGCCCTCAGCATGTACAGTAGCAGGCATATAACAGATTTAAAGAAAACACACCCTCACACCTTCAGGGATCAGATTGTGTTCACAGGTTCTTTTAGCCAGATTACCTTTAGTTGACACTATCTTGTATTTTCCCATATTAATCCTATTTGATCTGACAAAATCTGATTTTCTACACTGCATTCCAATTATCCTTTTTACTTCAGGACCTCTATTCCCTGGCCCTGGGGAAACATTATCCAGCAGCCGCTCTGCCAGACCAGCCTTCCTTTCTCTATTGTCCTCACCGCTTCCCCATCACAATGGTCCCCTTCATTTCCCATTATCTCAGCCCTGCCTCTCTGCAAGCTGCTCTTATAAGGAATAGTAACCTTCACCTTCGTGTGGACTCACAGGTAACCTGACTGGAGATTGGTTCCCATTCTCCACTCAGCACTGTTCTTGGATTGGGACGAGCTGATGTTGTGCAGGAAAGGCATGGCATGGAAGAGAAAGAGAGTCTCCATGGAGAGAAAAACAGCAGCAACTCCATTTTGGTAAGTAGGGATGTGAGGGGTGGGCCCTGTGTCCTCAGTGGTACCCATGTCAGTCTCAAAATGAGTCATTGAAATAGGTGTGAGCTAATGGGAAGAGGCCTGGAGTTAACTGTGCCATTATGGAAATCTCAGCCCGGCTCATGATTAAAAGTACACCCCACTGATATGTAAGCCAGATGAACAACTAGCTCTAGATGACACTAGAGTTGTTATGGTGAGCCAGACGCTGGGAACTGGCCTTGTGTGATTTTATTTTTGGACTTTATTCCCATGTTATGCCAGGGTTTTCTATAATTTTTATAAAATTATAATAATAGATGATGTTCTCCTCCCAAGTAATATGCTTTACTTTAGCTGCTAATTTCTTTACCTAGGGATAATTTTTAAATTGTCATCTATCCTTAGTTTTCTGAAATGTTACCATCAAGTGTCCGGATGTGATCTGGGTTTGGTTTGGTTTTGTTTTTCTATTCATTTTAAGCAGAACTCATGGGCTCTTTCATTGGAGGTGTCATGTCTTTCATTGACAATGAGCTATTTTATTCTGTTGGTTTTTTAATATTTCTTTCCCTTTATTCCCTCCATTCTTTCCTTCTGGGACACCTCTTTGTTTTTCTTCAAATATTTGGTGATTCTCAGTTGTTCATCTGTTTGCATTTTCAGTTGTCTCTTAGCCTTGCGTGTATGTTTGGGTGCTTATCTGTTCATTGTTTCTGCTTCCTATGGTTATAGAGAAAGGACATATCACCAGATCAAGTGGATCAGTAGCTGGTCTTCTGAGCATGGGAACTCCAACTTTCTTCTGGGGTACATACATCTCTTGGTTATTACCCTGCTTATAATCCCCAAGAGGTCCCACCGGAATTACTTTGGCTGTTTGCTGTGTAGCACAGGTGGAAGGAAGAAAAGAGGAACTGCCTGATTGTTCCTACTGCTGGAATGCTACCAGAATCACCAGAAATGTTGGTTTGGGACTGCCTCCTGACCCTGTATCTCCTTTCCCTAAGCTTGGAGCAGTACTGAAGCCTGACTCACAATTTACAGGTGCCCTCTTCTTTAATGTTGGACAGTGTGTCCCTCTTCAGTGTTTTCCCAGTTCTACTTTCTGTGTTTCAGCAGTTCTTGCAGAATGTTTGATCCATTTAGAGCAATTCTTCTTGCAAGTCAACATGATCTTCAAATATCTATATATCTAGAGACATATAGAATCTATATTTATAGGTATCTATAGCTATATATCCTTTAGGTTAGTTTTAGGGTTTAGATCAGGGGAGGAAGCCTGGATGAGCATGTTTGTGTTTGGACTGCCATCTTGATCCAATATTTCTGTAGAAGTTTTCCAACATTTTTAAAAGACATACTACTTTTCAAATGAAATCTCATGTAGAGGATCAATGTATTAAGCAGGTAAATGCAAAACTGATCTAGTTGAAGCCAAAGAAGCAGCCCTGTATGTGAACTCATTGGTCTCCTTTTGACCCTTCACTGCAGCTACTGAGACCCTCCATGGGATCTTAGAACTCTGCAGAACAGGTGAAAAACCTCTGACAAGATTTATAGTCCAGGAATGTCTGATCCATAACAGGTTCTTAATAAATACTGCCTATCATTATGAATAAAAGGATACAATATGTGGATGGAATGGAATACTACTCAACCATAAAATAGAATGAAGTTTTGCCATTTGCAACCATGCAGATGGGCCTGAATGGCATTAGGCTTAGTGAAATAAGTCAGACAGAGAAAGACAGGTATTTTATATTATTACTTATATGTGGAATCTGAAAAATGAGACTAGTGAATATAACAACAAAAAAAAAGACAGTTACAGAGAACAGGGTTAGGGTACTAAGAGATACAAAGAGATATAAACTGCTATACATAAAAGAAGCTACAAGGGCATATTATACAGCACAGGGAATATAGCCAATATTTTATAATAAGTATAAATGGATTATAATCTTTCAAAATTGTGAATTTTTAATTGTGAATTTAAAATTGTGAATTCAGGTACTGTATACCTGAAAGAAAATATTGTAAATCAACTTACATGCATGCGTGTGTGCTCAGTCGTATCTGACTCTGTGACCCTACAAACTGTAGCCTGCCAGGCTCCTCTGTCCATGGGATTTCCCAGGCAAGGATACTGGAGTGGGTTGCCACTTCCTTCTCCAGGGAATCTTCCTGCTCCAGTGATCAAACTTGAGTCTCCTGCATCTCCTGCATTGGCAGGCAGATTCTTTACAACTGAGCCACCAGGAAAGCCCAAATCAACTTAAACCTCAATATTATAAAGTCCCCAATTAACAGACCAAAAAAACGTAGCGATCATTATTATTACTATTAAAATCAGTGCCCCTCTGCCTTACCTAACCCAAAGCCTTCCATAGGTCCTGATACCAGCTTCTGCCATTCATTCTGGCAGTCCCATCTTGAACAGAAGGAAAAAAGTTTTTTTTTAGAGAATCAATAGCAACCAACTACCTGGTTAGTATGGCCGACTGCCTTCCCAGGTCCTCCCATCTTAACCTAACTTAATCCTTACAGTGATGCTATGAGGCAAGTGTTTGATCTCTAGGATATGATGAAGAAATAGAGGTTCAAACAGCCAAAGCAGAAATATACACAAATTCAAATGAGTAAGAAATGTCCAGTTATTTTATTCTCTAAAATTTAATTAAATCTAACTCCTAACATGGTTCCACTGGAATGGCAAGAAATGACATCTTAGCCATTTGAGGGCTTCCTTCATGGGACTTGACTCAGGATTCTGGTTCTTGCCCAGTGTGCTAAAGCATGGAGGGGGCCCGCCCCTGTCCTTTCTTATCCAACTGCATGATTACCTGCTGGATGCCCATTCTCTGTACTAGGAAATTTCCTCTGAAATGAGACGTGCCATGTCTTCTGTGTGACCTGCGATGTCAAGGATCTTTGAGGGGCTGGGGTAGGTCAAGGTACACCTCACCATACACCTTTCCTCTCTAGGCACTAGCATCCTCCTCTAGCTACTCAAATCTCTGGGCTCCTCTCCCTCCCAGGCCTCCCCTTTTTTAGTGACAGGTATAGTTGTCTTTTCCTTCTTGCTTCCCTCAAAGAGTCTCCCTTTCTCCTCTCTTTCTAAGAATGCATAGGAGAAGCTAGCCGAGTTTGAACTTTAACAAAGCAAAAAGTGGTCCATGGCAATGTCTTTCCTTGTGCAAAAAAACCCCAAGGCAGGAAAATACCAAGAGTCTTCTGCTGAGAAAGGGGATGGTGAGCATGGGGTCTGGAGAATATAAAAAAACTGATTCTCAATAAGTTTTCCTGCCACAAAAAGTAAGTCACCGATTAACCCAAAGGCCCACAGTAGTAAGATACAGACCAACACCAGCTGACTAGAACATGCCTGGATGGACCAAGTTGCAGTCTGTGCAGGGGAGGTGCCCAGGGCAGGGGAGAGCAGCAGCTGCAAATGCCAGCTTAGAGCAGCGCTGTGACCACACTGATGGAGATCATGACTGGACCACATCCAGGGACTTGAGTCTTAGCAGAGTCTGCAGTCCGAACCCAAAGCCATCTCACTACGGGGACATTCCATCATCTTACACGAGACAAACACAGTGTGTCCCCAGGAGAGAATCTAAATTATTCTGACCTTGGAATTTCCACATGGGGATGCTTATGTAAAGCTGTACTTAGAAGAAACAGAATGACAACACTATTAAAGAGCACTTACATGGAACAAACTCAGCCTCCTTCTCAAATTTTAGTATATGAGTTACGTAAGGGAGAGTTAAAACAAAATGACCTGTTTCTACATAAATGTGCAGCTTTCAGACTTTGAAATTATATCCCTTTGAACAATTTTATATTTTTGTATGGAAGACTTTTAATCCCTTTTCAGACAACCAAGAATTGCATTTTGTTCTGAATTAATTTACTTTCAATGCTAATAGGAATAGTTTGTTGTTACTCAGAGATAAAACTTTAAATGGCCAAGAAGTTAAATCACAGAGAAAGCTGAGCCACCTAATTTTGGACCTATTGTTATTTTTATGTTTACAGTAGTAGTTTTATGTTGACCTCAACTGTCAAAAACACATTAAAAATAAAAAAGCGAGGGTGTGGGTGGTAGTGTAATTTCTCTGAACAGCCAGAATAGTGGTCATAATGTTTATGTTTTTATAAGTGAGTCCCTTAGAGACACAATTTTTATGTTTACCCCAGTTCACTTTTTCCTTACTAAACATTCTACACATGTCATAAATTAGGGGAAAAAACAAACAAGAAAATTGAAAGTTCAAAGAAAAACTTTCCTGGAAACCTACCACCCAAAGACTACCACTGCTAACATTTCCATCAGTTTCTTTTGGGGTATTTTCCTGTATATCTGTTTCAAATTCCCAATGTTATTCCTGTTACTTCTTTCTTTTATAGTCATGGTCAGCATTGACTTCTCTTTTGTCTTTTTTACTTATTATTGTAAAATAAGAATTTCCCCCATTTAAAAATTATACTCTTCATAAGCCTTTTTAATGGCTAATAGTCTGTCATGTATGTGACTACATTACGATTCACTTAACTAGACAGATTGTCTTCCAGAAAACCCATTCCTCCGGGTTCCATACCTTTCCTCTCAAATGTGGCTAAGGGTTTCTGGATGCCACAGGATAAATATCTACATATACATTACCACATGTAAAACAGAGAGCCAGTGGGAGTTCCATGTATGATGCAGGGAACCGAAAGCTAGTGTTCTATAAAAACCTAAGGGGTGGAAGGGAGGTTCAAGACGGAGAGGACATATGTATACCTAATGGCAATTCTTGCTGATGTATGACAAAAATCATCACAATATTGTAAAGTAATTATCCTCTAAATAAAAGAAATATCAGTTCAGTTCAGTCGCTCAGTCATGTCCGACTCTGCGACCACATGAATCGCAGCACAGCAGGCTTCCCTGTCCATCACCAACTCCCGGAGTTTACCCAAACTCATGTCCATCGAGTCGGTGATGCCAGCCGGCCATCTCATCCTCTGTTGTCCCCTTCTCCTTCTGCCCCCAATCCTTCCCAGCATCAGGGTCTCTTCCAATGAGTCATCTCTTTGCATGAAGTGGCCAAAGTATTGGAGTTTCAGTTCAACATCAGTCCTTCCAATGAACACCCAGGACTGATCTCCTTTAGGATGGACTGGTTTGCTCTCCCTGCAGTCCAAGGGACTCTCAAGAGTCTTCTCCAACACCACAGTTCAAAAGCATCAATTCTTCTGCACTCAGCTTTCTTTATAGTCCAACTCTCACATCCATACTGCAGTGATTTTGGAGCCCCCAAAAATAAAGTCTGACACTGTTTCCACCGTTTCCCCATCTATTTTCCATGAAGTGATGGGACCAGATGCCGTGATCTTTTCTGAATGTTGAGCTTTAAGCCAACTTTTTCACTCTCCTCTTTCACTTTCATCAAGAAGCTTTTCAGTTCCTCTTCATTTTCTGCCATAAGGGTGGTGTCATCTGCATATCTGAGGTTATTGATTTCTCCCGGCAATCCTGATTCCAGCTTGTGCTTCTTCCAGCCCAGCATTTCTCATGATGTACTCTGCATATAAGTTAAATAAGCAGGGTGACAATATACAGCCTTGACGTACTCCTTTTCCTATTTGGAACCGGTCTGTTGTTCCATGTCCAGTTCTAATTGTTCCTTCCTGAAAATAAAGTAACCAATTTTCCACAAAATTGGAAGAGTCATTCTAAGATGAACCTAGCTCAGATATTATGAAATAGAGCAAGAAATGTAAATAAATTTTTAATATAAAGCATGAAAAGGATTTTTAAAGTTAGATGAAATGTGATAGAAGAGAAAATTATTAACATTTATGCAGTGTCATCACAACCCACAATGTAATGGTCATTTGTGATTCATGTAATGTTTGTAATGTAATGGTCATTTGTGATACATACAACATTTGTTGTTTTGTGACTGGCTTATTTTACTTAGCAGAATGTCCTCAAGGTTCATCCATGTTGTAGCTTGTAATAGAATTTTCTTCTTTTTTAAGGACAGATAATAATACTCCTGTAAACCAGATTTTGTTTAGCCATTCATCTGGGGGTGGACATTTGTGTTGCTTCTACCTCTTGGTTATTGTGAGCAGTGGTGTCAGGAACATGGGTGTGAAAATCTCTCTTTGAGATCCTGCATTCCATTTCTTTGGATGTACACCCAGCAGTGGGATTTCTGGATCATGTGATGGTTCTGTTTTTAATATTTTGAGGAACCTCCATATTATTTTCCATAGTAGTATAATCCATTTAAAAAGAAAGAAGGTATACAAAGAAACGTCCTATTTGTAGAGGGTCAGGCTGGACCAACACTCTTGATTCACAGGGGGTAGGAATTCGCTTAACAACGTCAATTGTTCCCATTCCTTTCCCTGACAAAGCCCTGATTTTTGTTCAAGTGTCCGATTTTTCTTCCGGAGGCCCAGTACTCAAAGGAACTGAACCTCATTCCCAGCTTTGGGAGTGTGTCTTGCTTACTCTGAACCACTCGTGGTAATCTCACCACCTTGCCATTGAATGGTTTAGGAGCCCAGGCTTCAGTCATTCATGGCACAGCTCCCTTGGGGAGTGTAATTGGCAGAGGAGTGGAACCTGTGATGTCAGTTGACCCCCTCAGTCAGACTGAAGGGAAAGGTTTCTGTGGTACAATGGGTGAAAGGGGTTTTTTCTCCTGTAGAACATGAACAAAGAAATGTGTGTCCCCATTTGCTCTTGTAGGCCATTTATTCACAGTGAGGACTCTAATCTAGAGACAAAACTGATACACAAAGGAAGACTGAACCAGGAGAGTATCAAAGAAATGGAGGGAAGTCCTTATGGCAGTGGACCTGCAGCCCTTGGAGCTCTGGACTGCCTGTTAGTAAATTTCTTCGTGTGTAAGCTAGCCTCCACTGGATTTTTCAGTTATTTGCAGCCCTAAGCATCCTAACTGATACAACTCTCCTCTACTGTTGGGGAACCTATGGGGGAATCAGCTCTTCATCTTACAGCCCCGAGGTCTGCATCTCCTCTTTACACATTGGCTGATCAGTGTAGCCTACCGGCTGCCAACTGAGGATGTCACACCTCAGGATATTTGAAAATCTGAGAGAAGGTTCAGTTTTGCAGCTGAAGGAGAGATAAGGAAAGGGGATATCCCTCCGCCAGGAGATGGCCTATAACTAGATCTAATCTGGACGAGGAGAGGCTGTACCCTGGTGGTGACTTTGAAGGAAACAGACTGCAGGACCACTGCTAACGCACACTGTGAATTAGAACAAAAAATACCCTTCCCAAGACACTGTATCTCATATCATGATAAACTCACAATACTTTGTTTTTGTTAGCACAAAACATTTTCCTTTCATTTGCCAGAAAGTTGTCATAATGAATATACAAATGTATGCTATCTAGGGTGTGAATAGTTCTCAGATCTGGCACCACTGAGCCTGGCACCATCTGGACAAAGAATAGAGCAGCCTCTTAGAGACAGAACACAGAGCAGATGAGAAAGCTAGTGGAGACGTACTTACAGTTCAGACATAATTTTGACAAGTAAACACCTTTAACAGGTGAACTGGGTAGGTCAGGTTTTTCTTAATTTCTAATTTTAAAATAATTTCAAACTTACAAAAAACAAGAAAAAGTCACCAAGAACCAAAAATGAGTTCTCATATATCCTTCACCCAGTTTCCAAATGTTCACAATGCATAATGATAATACAATTATGAAAAATAGAAAATTTTCTTCCCATACTATTAATTGATATACAGATATTATTCAAATTTCCCTAATTGTCACACTGATTTTTTTTTCCTGGTCCTGGATCCAATCCGGGATAAAACATTACATTTAGTTGTCATATTTTTCTGTCTTCTTCAGGCTAAGACACTTCCTCAATTTTTTTTATCTTTCATGACATTGATACTTTGGGAGAATACTAGCCAGTTACTTTGTAGAATGTCTTTCAAGTTGGGTCTGATGTCCTTATGATTAAATTTAGCTTGTGCATTTTTGGCAGGAACGCTTCAGAAGTAATGCTGTGCGCTTCTCAGGGCATCATTTCAGGAGTCACATGATATTGCTCTGTCTCATTACTAGTGATGTTAACTTTGATTACTTGGTTACGGTGATGTGAGCCTGCTTTCTGCACTATGAAGTTACTATTTTTATAATTGAGTTTCTCATGTAGAGATACTTTTTAAATATGCATCTATCCTGTTTTTCATCAAACTTTACCTCACTAATTCTACAATCCATTGATGGATTTTACCTACATCAGCTATTATTGTGGCATTGGCCAAATGGTGAGACCAAGATTTGGGCTTTAGAATAAAGTTTGGAAAGAGTTTCCAAATGTAGGTGAGGAACATCTCACAACCTGCCAGTATAATCGATACTATAAAATGAGAGCAGGAATTTTGCAATCAGACAGATCCACCTTCAAATATTGGCTCCAGTGTGTATTAGCTGTGTGATCTTAAGCCAACTAACTGCTCTGAGCATTAGTTATTGGTAAAGTAGGGATGATGGAGTCCACTTTATAGAGTTTTCATGATGGTTATAATGAATAGAAAAACTTTGCACAGTCTCTGTCACATCGTAAATGCTCAGTAAATTTTAGCTATTATCATAATGATAATGGTTCATCTTCAGCAGAAGAAAAAAGAACCCAAAGGTACTTTCTTGGCATAGTTACTTATGGAAGAAGTGCCTTTTTTCTTTCTTTTTAATTTTTAGCCTTTTGTGAAGTTTAACTGGGAAGAATGTACTTCTGATGTACCAGTTAGATGGGCAAGAAGCAAGATTGAATACACACACACACCATATGCCCAGCCCTTTGGATATGATGACAAAGGAAATATACTAGCTGAGATAAAAACTAATATAAACATAATATCCAGGATTATTGAGCACTTTGGCAGATACCACTGGGTTGTTTGTTTGTTTTTTTAACCCAATAGCCAATCTCCCATTCACAGGAGAATTCTGCTCTATGAGTAAGTGGAAATGTGCTCAGCTAAAAAAAAAATTTTATTTCCCAAGTTCCTTTGCAGCCAGAGGTGGCAAATATGACCAGTAACAAAAGTCTGCTAGATGTGACTTCTAGGAAACTACTGAATTTTGATAAAAGAGACACCGCTGACATGTGCGTTATAACCTTCACTCTCCATTTTCCTGCCTGGAACTCAGAAACAATACTAGTACTT
Organism: Giraffa tippelskirchi; assembly: GCF_054371585.1. NCBI lineage: Eukaryota > Metazoa > Chordata > Mammalia > Artiodactyla > Giraffidae > Giraffa > Giraffa tippelskirchi. The sequence continues at coordinate 38,514,054 of NC_137276.1, forward strand.
GCAACAGCCGCCTTGCAACCTAGGGGCAGAAAGACACACACTGAAGATGGCAGAACAGTCAGATTGAAGGAGCCTTGTTCTGTATGCAGCTTTTATTCTCTTATCATAAGTGAGGAAACCCAAGGCTCAGTGGTGTTAAGCAAAGTATCCATGGTCAGTTAGCTCTTAAGCACTGCAGCTTGTACTCAAATCTATGTCTACGTGACTCCAAAGTTGTCTGTTTTCTACTACAATACAAGCTTCCTGGACTACCCTGGTGGTTCAGATGGTAAAGAATCTGCGTGCAATTCAGGAGATGTTTGTTCAATCCCTGAGTCAGGAAGATCCCATGGAGAAGGGAATGGCTACACACTCCAGTATTCTTGCCTGGAGAATTTCATGGACAGAGGAGGCTGATGGACTACAGTCCATGGAGTCTTAAAGAGTCGGACTCTACTGAGTGACTAACACTTTCACTTTTTCACAAGCTTCCTGAAAGGATGAACATACTTAGAACCCTTTCTCCCCACGTTTACATATTATGATGAAGAAAGCAAAGTGCGATGGCAAAACAAAGTGTCCAGTGGCTGACAGCAGAGCCACAAATATTACTTACTCTTTCTCTTTGTTGATGACCAGCAACCCCAATCCAATAAGCAAACATGATCAGCAGTTCTCTGGCACTTCATCTCCTACTCATGCCAATAAATAAGGCTTCAAACCAGGATAAGAAACTTGTAATCAGTGTCACCAACAAGTAGTTGCCACCTAGAGAGCACATCCAGAACATCATGGCCTAAGTCAGAGGTCACAAAGAAATGGTAGATGTGTCTTGATTGCCTGATTTGGGTGCTTAGTTAATTGCTTGAGCTAAGAAATATCCCATAATAACTGAGATTCTTGCTGCTCTTAACAAAACCGAGGCCTGAATTCCTGGTTGGCAACATTTGACTGGAGTGGCCCCCACTTCCAGTCCATCATCCCATTCCATACTGCTTCTCTGATGCTAAGCCAGAGTATTTATTTCCAATTATCATCAGGTTTGTTTACTTCCTAGTGTCGACTGACAAAAATGCACAAAGTGGAGAGTTGTGGAGTTAAGTTTTTGGGGGGGTAAATTGAAGACTGTAACATGGGAGACAGTCTCTCAGGTAGCTCTAAGGAACTGCTCTGAAGAGGTAAAGGGGGAGGTCTGTATATATGTGATTTGGGAGGTGGGGGTGATATATGCAACCAGCACACATTTTGGCAGAAGGTTACTGCTGGTCACAATAAGGTTGGTGCTCATCAAGAGGAGCAGATGTCTCCATTAATTATTTTAGTACTTTTCTAGATATGAACAGATGCAAGAAATTGGGCTCATAAAATCTTCTGAAAATATCTTAACTATCTGAAGGCCTATTCTGCAAGTTTTTCCCCAGAGCACAGAGTGCCTCATTCCTGATTTCCTCTCTGAACTCTTTTCAGGGGGTGTAGGTCAGCAACCGTGGTGGCTAGTGACCTAATCTTTGCAGAGGCAGATGGAAGGAGACAAATTTCAGTTGGCAGTGTAAGAAAAAATGTTTTCTCTTTATTAAATATTTGATCTCTATCTGAAACAAAAGCTATTTCTTATACCTGGCCCACTTAAGGCATTTCAGTTACTTACCAGGAGGCAGAGAGTTGAAAGAAGTCTCAGACATGTGCTTTCTAAATCTGTTTTCAGATTAACACCCCTTCTGGCTCATTCACAGTCCCCCCATGTATATTACTTTCACGAGCCTTCTCAACAACTGTTAAAGCTGGTATTGCATTATCTTTCTCACTGGGATAGGATAGGTGAGATGAGTGTTTGGAAATCTTGTGTAATCACTGTGTTGGTTAGCATTTTGACTGCCATTTTGTTGATTTGCAAAGTTGTTTTCTCTGATTATTCTTTTTAGAAATCAGGAATGGAAGAGACTTTGCTGGTAGTCCAGTGGAGAAGACTTCTCACTCCCAATGCAGGAGGGCCAGGTTCGATCCCTGGTCAGGGAGTTGAATCCCACATGCTGCAACTAAGAGACTTGGCACAGCCAAATAAATAAATAGTAAATTTTAAAAAAAGAAAAAGGAATCTGTAGAGAAGGTAGACCCACAGACCTTTGTCTCACCTAAATTGGTGACCTCACATCTTTGCATCTTCACTACCCTCTTCCTTAGCATTATAAGTTCTATGCCAGTCATGGTGCCAAGGGCTTTACATGCATTAATTAATTTATTCATCATAATAACACTCTGAAATCTGTTGAAGGATAAATTTTAAGTTGAGTCATGACTCACAAATATAAATGTGTTTCTGGTTTTATTAATTTAATTAATGATATAATAACTAAGATGTTGCAGCCAGTCCAAATGAGAATCCAAAGAGCAAATACATTAAGCCATCAGGAATGCTTAAATGCACTTACTTTATTGGTGTAAAACTGATCTTTATCCATGGGACAGTAATGAGTGGCATTCCCCTGGACACAATTTGCATTTCTATGTATAAGAACATTTGCATTACTCTGTTTTCTACAAATTGTAGAGTTGTAAAATAACTCAAAGCCAGTGAAATGCAGAGTAAACTTTTAATAGGTTAACAGATAGGACACCCACTAATTTTTTCTGATTTCAAAGTATTTCACAATTTTCCCCCCTGCCCCAAGAAGTACTTCTGTTGTTATTCCTTTCTTCCGATTAAGGAAATTGTAGTCAAAAGAGGTTAAGTAAATTTTCCAAGGTCTCATAACCAGTAAATAGTGGAATCGTGTTTAGCTTCAGTCGTACTGAATCTGGCAAAAGTAATGCAGTTAATTAAATCATTTCCCCTCTTGGATTTATCATGCTTGGAAAGTTCAGTTTAAAGCAAGCAAGAATCACAAAATAGGAGCCCACTGTTTCTTGCTTTCCCTATAGATGTTATAAATTGGTAACCTGAATTCAGTAGAAGAAATTTTTTAATATACAGTGTTTAAATTTTTAAAAAATTTTAAAAAATGGGGCTTCCCTGGTAGCTCAGTGGTAAAGAATCCACCTGCCATGCAGGAGACATGGGTTCCATTCCTGATCCAGGAAGATCCCACGTGCTGGGAGCAACTAAGCCCATGCGCCACAATTAGTAAATCTGTGCTCTAGAGCCCAGGAGCCACACAAGGAAGCCACCACACCACAACTAGAGAAAAGTCCATGTAGCAACAAAGACCCAGCACAGCCAAATAAATAAAAGTATTAAAAAATGTAAAATATGACTTATGACCATTATTAGTTATCCGTTGCTGAGCAGCAAAATGCCAAAAAATTAGTGGCTTAAAACAACAATGAGGAAAACAGAAATAAGAATCTGTTAACTTAGAGTCTTTGCTGGGTGGTTCTAGCTCACAGTCTCCCATGAGGTTGCAGATGTAATATTGGCTGCAGCTATATGATCTGAAGCCTCGATTGGAGACAGATGGTTGATCAAGGTGGCACACTCACATGGTGGGCAAGATGGCACGACTCTTAATGGGAGATATCAGTAAACCCATGTAGGCTTCTTCACAGACTGCCTGAGTGTCCTCATTCCACAGTGGCTGACCTCCCCCAAGGTGTGTAATTCCAGAGAAAGCAAGATAATCTTTCATATGCCTTATGACCTTGTCTTGGAAGTAGGTCACATATCATCAATCCCTTCATATTTTATTGGGTCACTCAGACCAGCTGTGACACAATGATATACTTGGTGTAAGTGACTAAACGGGGACATAAGTATTATGGTCAGAAGATCATTGGAAACCATCTCAGGGAATGTCTACCACATGAACATTTAAACATCACAGTTCAGTTCAGTTGCTCAGTCGTGTCTGACTCTTTGCGACCACATGGACTGCAGCATGCCAGGCCTCCCTGTCCATCACCAACTCCCGGAGTTTACTCAAACTGATGTCCATTGAGTCGGTGATGCCATCCAACCATCTCATCCTCTGTCGTCCCCTTCTCCTCCCTCCTTCAATCTTTCACAGCATCAGGGTCTTTTCAAATGAGTCAGTTCTTCACATCAGGTGGCCAAAGTATTGGAGTTTCAGCTTCAACATCAGTCCTTCCAATGAATATTCAGGACTGATTTCCTTTAGGGTGGATTGGGTGGATCTCCTTGCAGTCCAAGTGACTCTCAAGAGTCTTCTCCAATACCACAGTTCAAAAGCATCAATTCTTTGGCGCTCAGCCTTCTTTATAGTCCAAATCTCACATCCATACATGACTACAGGAAAAACCGTAGCCTTGACTATGTACTTTGTTGGCAAAGTAATGTCTCTGCTTTTTAATATGCTCTTTAGGTTGGTCATAGCTTTTCTTCCAAGGAGTAAGTGTCTTTTAATTTCATGGCTGCAGTCACCATCTGCAGTGATTTTGGAGTCCAAAAAAATATAGTCTGTCACTGTTTTCACTGTTTTCACTGTTTCCCCATCTATTTGCCATGAAGTGATGGGACCGGATGCCATGATCTTAGTTTTCTGAATGTCGAACTTTAAGCCAACTTTTTCACTCTCCTCTTTCACTTTCAACAAGAGGCTCTTTAGTTCTTCGCTTTCAGCCATAAGGGTGGTGTCATCTGCATATCTGAGGTTATTGGTATTTCTCCCGGCAATCCTGATTCCAGCTTGTGCTTCATCCAGCCCAGAGTTTCTCATGATGTACTCTGCATATAAGTTAAATAAGCAGGGTGACAATATATAGCCTTGACGTACTCCTTTCCCTATTTGGAAACAGTCTGTTGTTCCATGTCCAAATCTAACTGCTCCTTCCTGACCTGCATACAGGTTTCTCAAGTGGCAGGTCTTGAGAAAGACCTGCCTTTTGTGGTGATCCACACAGTCAAAGGCTTTGGCATAGTCAATAAAGCGGAAATAGATGTTTTTCTGGAACTCTCTTTCTTTTTTCGTAATCCAGCAGATGTTGGCAATCTGATCTTTGGTTCCTCTGCCTTTTCTAAATCCAGCTTGAACATCTGGAAGTTCACAGTTCACGTACTATTGGAGCCTGGCTTGGAGAATTTTGAGCATTACTTTACTAGCGTGTGAGATGAGTGCAATTGTGCAGTAGTTTGAGCATTCTGTAGCATTGCCTTTCTTTGGGATTGGAATGAAAACTGACCTTTTTCAGTCCTGTGGCCACTGCTGAGTTTTCCAAATTTGCTGGCATATCGAGTGCAGCACTTTCACAGCATCATCTTTAGGATTTGAAATAGCTCAACTGGAGTTCCATCACCTCCACTAGCTTTGTTCGTAGTGATGCTTCCTAAGGCCCACTTGACTTCGCGTTCCAGGATGTCTGGCTCTAGGTGAGTGATCATACCATCGTGATTATCTGGGTCATGAAGATCTTTTTTGTATAGTTCTTCTATGTATTCTTGCCACCTCTTCTTAATATCTTCTGCTTCTGTTAGGTCCATACTATTTCTGTCCTTTATTGAGCCCATCTTTGCATGAAATATTCCCTTGGTATCTCTAATTTTCTTGAGATCTCTAGTCTTTCCCATTCTATTGTTTTCCTCTATTTCTTTGCACTGATTGCTTAGGAAGGCTTTCTTATCTCTCCTTGCTATTCTTTGGAACTCTGCATTCAAATGGGCATATCTTTCCTTTTCTCCTTTGCTTTTTGCTTCTCTTCTTTTCACAGCTATTTGTAAGGCCTCCTCAGACAGCCATTTTGCTTTTCTGCATTTCTTTCTCATGGGGGTGGTCTTGATCCCTGTCTCCTGTACAATGTCACGAACCTCCGTCCATAGTTCATCAGGCACTCTGTCTATCAGATCTAGTCCCTTAAATCTATTTCCCACTTCCACTATACAATTGTAAGGATTTGATTTAGGTCATACCTGAATGGTCTAGTGGTTTTCCCTACTTTCTTCAATTTAAGTCTGAATTTGGCAATAAGGAATTCATGATCTGAGCCACGGTCAGCTCCCGGTCTTGATTTTGCTGACTGTATAGAGCTTCTCCATCTTTGGCTGGAAAGAATATAATCAATCTGATTTTGGTATTGACCATCTGGTGATGTCCATGTGTAGATTCTTCTCTTGTGTTGTTGGAAGACAACATCACAAGACTTCACATAAAAATCTGGATTTCTGGCTACTTTAGAAAAATCATATCTGGCAACCCTGCATTCCCACATGACAATAATCAGTTGGAGTTGAGTGGCTGCTGTTCACTTTAGAAAGGATATGCACTTCCTGAACTCATCCTGGTTCCTATTCAACTCACTTATATAACCTACTGAGTTTTTGTGCCATATTGGTGATTTCTGACAAATGAAATGTATGCAGAGTGAGACACCACCACTCACAGAACCAACTCCTAAAACATCCCATGTGATCATCTGTGCTCTCTGTCCTCTCCCAGCTGCTGGCTGGATACCTAAGCTTAGAGCACCCTTGGGAGTCATGCATTGAAGATGGTAGAGCCCCTGTGAGCCTCCTCTCTGACTGCACAGTTCAGAGTTCCCTCTCCACACTCACCCTCACCCCTACATTGGACTGTGGAGTGAAACTTGAATTTGACTGTGTTTGTTGTCTTTAAGGTACTGCGACTTGGAGGTTCTTTCTATGCAACTAGCATTAATACTATAACAAAAACCACAAATGGGACATTGATGTGGGGGTTGCTGTTGTTTAGTCACTAAGTTGTGACCGATTCTGTGACCCAATGGACTGCAGCACCCCAGGCTTCCCTGTCCTTCACTATCTCTCAAAGTTTGCTCAGACTCATGTCCACTGAGTCTGTGATGCTGTCTAACCATCTGATCTTCTGCCACCCTCTACTCCTTTTGCCTTCAATCTTTCCTAGCATCAGGATCTTTTCCAATGAATCAGCTCTTTACATCAGGTAAGGGTCTTTTCTGATGAATCAGCTCTTTCCATCAGGTCGCCAGAGTATTGAAGCTTCAGCATCAGACCTTCCAATGAATATTCAGGGTTAATTTTCTTCAAGATTGACTGGTTTGATCTCCTTGCAGTCCCAGGGGCTCTCAAGAGTCTTCTCCAGTATCACAATTCAAAGGTGGGAACTCATAAAATAAAAAATCCAGTAAACCTAAAATAAGGGGCACTGGCTTAGCATGCCAGTTGTGGGAAGAAAGAAAACTGATCCCGGAGGCAGAAAAGGTGGCAATCCATGCTGTGCATGGCAAAAACTTGGCAAGAATTCTCAGTTGAGAGGCCAGCCATATGCTTCCTAACTGTCAGCTCCAAAAGAAGCAGTTGGAAGGAATCAAACTGTTAGTGCGTTTTGGCCACAAGTGGCTGGCACATTTGGGCAGTTTGCAGGAAGAAGTGAAAGAAAATAGAAAACTACATAAATTGGAAGTCTTGAAGTAGACTACATCTAGACCTCAAATGGTAGGAAATAGGAGTGAGAAAATTGTGAGCAGCAAAGAACTGCTAGGTCACCACCACCTCTTGGCACAGATCACCTCCCAGGTGTGGCTTTCCATTTCAATCCTGCCATTAAGATGAGGGAGGCATGAGGATAAGGGGAAAAAGATACAAAGGATGTTGAGAACACTGCCTGGGACAGTGTTTGGTTTGCAGTTTGTGGCATAGGAACTCTGTAGAAGGAAATCAATGGGAAGTCTGTTAGGCTTTTGCAGAAATATTTCCAAAGAAAACAGAAGTCTGGGACAAAGACGAGTCAAGGCACAAAACAGGACTTCCCTGGTGGGACAGGGAATAAGAATCCACCACCAATGCAGGGGACATGGGTTCCATCCCTGGTCCGGGAAGATTCCACATGCTGCAGGGCAAGTAAGCCTGTGAACCACAACTACTGAGCCCTCGCTCTAGAAATCCTGCTCTGTAACAAGAGAAGCCGCCGCACTTCGATGAAGAGTAGCCTCTGCTTGCTGCAACTAGAGAAAGCCTGTGAGTAGCAATGAAGACCCAAAGCAACCAAAAAATAAATAAATTTTAGAAAAAGGTACAAAAACAACAACCAGCCTTGGACTTGGACTTACAGGTTTCCATGAGAAGGAGGCAGACTACAAAATCTGCATAGTGTCAGAGATAATTTCCTCCCCATCACCCATTTCAGATATTGCCACAGAGGATAATGAACAATGAAGAGAATTCCGGGAGAGTGGAACCAGGGGTCACAGAGAAATATGGACAAGATAATGCCTCTCATAGAGGAGAAAAAGGGTCCAATCAAAAGACATTTTCCAGTGCTTTCTAGTCAGGGAAATGTCGCAATGCCTGACCAACCACTTTGGACCACTGTCGGCTTTCTTTCATTTCTTCCTTTTCCAGATGGGACCCTGAAGTTCTTTGTCTCTGCTCGCCAGTGTATATTTGGGGACGAGAAAGGAGCAGGGGGCAGATGACTCCTCTTTTTAGTTTGTAAAGTACTCAACCAAAAAGAACAACATGTAAACCAACTAGAGCTGGCTGAGCATCACTCAGGTCTAGAGCTTTGGCTAATGTTCTAGGAAGTGAGTGGGGAGGAGTTTATTCTACAAATGGGAGGAAGAATGAAATGTAGTTATTGACCATGTATTTTTCCATGGTCATTTCTTTTTCTTCCTAGGCATTCAGTTAAACTGCACTTCTCAGGCTCTCCTGCAGCTGGGGTGGGTGTGCAGAGGGAACACGTGACTGAGTTCTGCCCAATGAGATGTGGCCAAAGTTGATGTATGCTGTTTCCAGTTTTGGTCCCTAAAACACCACCACCATCCTTTCTACTTTCTTTGTCACTCATCTGCTAGCTGATGTCAACATCTAGGGCAACACTAGTTTCCAAATGAACTACACAGACCAGGCACCCCCGAGCTGACAACATTGAACTCTTTGAGAACAGCAAATATACTTTTATTGCATTAAGTCACTGAGTTTTGGATTTATATATTTACACAGAAACTAGTATAAAGTATGCTAATAAAATTTCCAGTATACTAATTTAACATGCTACATGTTATATGACCAGTGGACTATTTAATGTTTATTCAGAGATTCCAGACCTTTTAAATACATTATTTCAGCTGTTAAATGATTGCAGCCCAGCTGATTTGGTAAATAAATTTTAATTTTCTGAAGGTTGCATTGCTGACACAAATATACCCACCCATAATGGAATAATGAATATCATACCTCAATGGGCCTGAGGGGTGGGCCAAAAAGGGATACCATGGGAAGTAGTTAAAACCTTAAAACTGTTTTCGGGTATGGTCCTAGGTCCAATCCTGAGTCAACATCATAGATGGTCTGTCATCTAACATCCAAGCAGGGTGTTCAGAAGAGAGTGAAGAAGAAGCAGAGAAGCTAATCAGAGGACAGTGAGGCAACACAGACATTAGCAATGGCATGAAGCCATCACCACCTTAGGCTGGCAAGAAGCAGGGAGAAAGTGATAGAATTGGATCCCAGGAGTTATGGTCACCAAGCAGAAGACAGAGTTAAGGCAGGCATGTCCGTAGGTGATGGAGACCCCAAAAGAGGGTCAGCAACTTTGGGGAGATGCCTCCCTAGACAGCGAGGGAAGGAAGAGAAGACTCTGCCATTCTCACCAGCATCTCCCACTGACTAAGCTTGCTGGAAGGCAACTGACCCTGGACCCTAAGAGAGTTGGCTTTCCAGAGCCAGCCCCCTGCCTCACCAGGCAGGGCAGGGGCATGGCAGGCAGCAGATCGGAGCACATAAGCATAAGGCTCACAGAAACTGGTTAAAGTCTACGGCCATACCACCCTGAACGCGCCCGATCTCGTCTGATCTCGGAAGCTAAGCAGGGTCGGGCCTGGTTAGTACTTGGATGGGAGAAACTGGTTAAAAAAAAAACAAACATAGAGATATAGAACATTCTATTCTCAATAAAAATAAAAGCTCAAGTGTCAGAGCAACTTAAAAGAGTGTTGCAATCAAAGGTGGGATATTTTTAAATTTCTTGCTTTTGAGAGGTCCTGTTCCAGTTATTGTGATTTAAGTCATCACTTTGTTCATATTATATGTTAGGTCATGGAGAAGCCAGCATGTGGATGAACTTCTTTATCCTGTGTCCTCTTACCCCCTGTTATTCTGCAAAGCTCTACCCTGTTACTTCCTTTATACCGCTGACTATAAACTAGCTATTTTATTTGTTCACTTGTTAACAAGTGATTGCCTTACTGGTTGTAGGCTTCAGGATGTTTTCCCTAGCACAATACCTGTAGATGCTCATAGAAGATATTGTGTAAGTATTCATTGAATAAATGAATGAGGTAGATACCACTATTATCCCCATTGTATACAGTGCTATCTAATACAGTAGCTACTGGTCACATATTACTATTTGAGTTTAAATGGTACAGCTACTATGGGAAACAATATGGCTATACTTTAGTGTATACTTACAATTTGCTAAGAAGGTAGATGTTATATTAAGTGTTTTTATCATCATCATCATGTAATAAGAGGGAAAGGGCAGAAGGAGACTTTTGGAGGTGATGGATAAATTTATGCTAAATTGTGATAGGTTGACAGGTATACACTACTTATCTCTAAACTCATCAAGTGGTATACATTAAATATATGCAGTTTTTATATGTCAACCATGCTCGATAAAGTAGTTTTTAAAATAAGCTAACTTTTAAAATGTCAATTAATTAAAACATAAATGCAATTTAAAATCCAGTTCTTTTGTCACATTAGCCACATATCAAGTACTCAGAAATGATGCATGACCAACGACCACCACCAAAGAGTAGACATAGTGCATTTACCTCATCAAAGAATTCTTGGAAAGTGCTGGATAATAGAGGAAGCTGGCTAAGAGGAGGAGCTGGGATTCAAGCCTATGTCTGAGTGACTTCAGAGATGGAACTCTTAACCATGTAAGGTAGTATCATTATTATTATTAGTTGCTTAGTCCTGTTTTCAATTTTAGCCCCTTTGAAGGATTTATAGGGAGCTTCAAGCCTGGCAACCTCCTAGGGTAAACAGTTGTCCCATGGGGTTTGCAGGAAACAGAAAAGTCTGAGGCAAACAGTGGTACTTCATTATCAAGATTCTCAATTGAGGTTATTGCAGGTAAATAGGTGGGCTCACTCGGCTCCATTTCAGCTCCCTGTAACATGCCATATACAATACAAGAAAGATCTTAATGACCCAGATAACCACAATGGTGTGATCACTCCCCTAGAGCCAGACATCCTGGAACATGAAGTCCAAGTGGGCCTTAGGAAGCATCAATCTACCAACAAAGCTACTGGAGGTGATGAAATTCCAACTGAGCTATTTCAAATCCTAAAAGATGATGCTGTGAAAGTGCTACACTCAATATGCCAGCAAATTTGGAAAACTCAGCAGTAGCCACAGGACTGGAAAAGGTCAATTTTCGTTCTAATCCCAAAGAAAGGCAATGCCAAAGAATGTTCAAACTACCACAGAATCTCACTCATCTCACATGCTAGCAAAGTAATGCTCAAAATTCTCCAAGCTAGGCTTCAACAGTACATGAATTGAGAACTTCCAGATGTTCAAGCTGGATTTAGAAAAGGCAAAGGAACCAGATATCAATTTCCAGTATCCGTTGGATCCTAGAAAAAACAAGAGAATTGCAGAAAAATGTCTACTCCTGCTTCACTGACTACGCCAAAGCCTTTGACTGTGTGGATCACAACAAACTGCAGAAAATTTTTAAAGAGATGGGAATACTAGACCACCTTACCTGTCTCCTGAGAAATCTGCATGCAGGTCAAGAAGCAACAGAACCAGACATAGAACAGATTGGTTCCAAATTGAGAAAAGAGTATATCAAGGCTGTATATTGTCAGCCTTGACATCAAATATAAGTTATATATAACTTATATGCAGAGTACATCATGGGAAATGCCAGGTTGGGTGAAGCACAAACTGGAATCAAGATTGCCGGAGAAATATCAATAACCTCAGATATGCAGATGACACCACCCTTATGGCAGAAAGCGAAGAGGAAGTAAAGAGCCTCTTGATGAAAGGGAAAGAGGAAAGTGAAAAAGGGAAAGAGGAAAGTTAAAACTCAGCATTCAAAAACTAAGATCATGGCATCTGATCCCATCACTTCATGGCAAGTAGATGGGGAAACAATGGAAACAGTGACAGATTTTATTTTCTTGGGCTCCAAAATCACTGTGAACAGTGACTGCAGCCATGAAATAGACACTTGCTCCTTGGAAGAAAAGCTATGACCAACCTAGACAGCATATTAAAAAGCAGAGACATTACTTTGCCAACAAAGGTCCATCTAGTCAAAGCTATGGTTTTTCCAGTAGTCATGTATGGATGTTAGAGTTGGACCATAAAGAAAACTGAGGGCCAAAGAATTGATGCTTTTGAACTGTGGTATTGGAGAAGACTCTTGAGAGTCCCTTGAACTGCAAGGAAATCAAACCAGTCAATCCCAAAGGAGATCAGTCCTGAATACTCACTGGAAGGACAGATGCTGAGGCTGAAACTCCAATACTTTGGCCACCTGATGAGAGGAGCTGACTCATTGGGAAGCCCCTGATGCTGGGATATCAATAACCTCAGATATGCGGATGACACCACCCTTATGGCAGAAAGTGAAGAAGAACTAAAGAGCCTCTTGATGAAGGTGAAGGAGGAGAGTGAAAAAGTTGGCTTAAAGCTCAACGTTCAGAAAACTAAGATCATGGCATCTGGTCCCATCACTCCATGGGAAATAGATGGGGAAACAGTGGAAACAGTGTCAGACTTTACTTTTTTGGGCTCCAGAATCACTGCTGATGGTGACTGCAGCCATGAAATTAAAAGACGCTTACTACTTGGAAGGAAGGTTATGGCCAACCTAGATAGCATGTTTAAAAGCAGAGACATTACTTTGCCAACAAAAGTCCGTCTAGTCAAGGCTATGGTTTTTCCAGTGGTCACGTATGGATGTGAGAGTTGGACGGTGAAGAAAGCTGAGCGCCGCAGAATTGATGCTTTTGAACTGTGGTGTTGGAGAAGATTCTTGAGAGTTTCTTGGACTGCAAGGAGATCCAATCAATCCATCCTAAAAGAGATCAATCCTGGGTGTTCATTGGAAGGTCTGATGTTGAAGCTGAAACTCCAATACTTTGGCCACCTCATGCGAAGGGTTGACTCATTGGAAAAGACCCTAATGCTGGGTAGGATTGGGGGCGGGAGGAGAAGGGGACGACAGAGGATGAGATGGTTGGATGGCATCACCGACTCGATGAACATGGGTTTGGGTAGACTCCAGGAGTTGGTGATGGACAGAGAGGCCTGGCGTGCTGCAATTCATGGGGTCGCAGAGAGTCGGACACGACTGAGCGACTGAACTAACTGACTGAACTGATGCTGGGAAAGATAGTAGGCAGGAGGAAAAGGGAACAACAGAGGATGAGATGGTTGGATGGCATCACTGACTCAATGGACATGAGTTTGAGTAAGCTCCAGGAGTTGGTGATGGACAGGGAAGCCTGGTGTGCTGCAGTTTATGGGGTTGCAAAAAGTCAGCCATGACTGAGCGACTCAACTGAACTAAACATGCCGTATCACTTGCTACACATGAGGAAATTGAAGATGTCGGTTTCCCAGGCCCTGTTAGAGCCCGGGTCCTGAACACTGCTTAGCTCTGCCAAGCAGATGCAGCTGGACAGCATGTGGAAGTCCAGACAGAGGAGGAGGCCCAATTTCTGCCGTTTTGTCTCGTGGGCAGTGCCATGGCATCAGGGGTCCTGGTCTTGTCCTGGACACCATGGATTTGGAGAGAAAGAATATAGGGCATGAATTCTGTAAGTTTCCATTCAGCCTGAAACAATCAGTCCTGGACCCAGGTGTGCAGTGACTCCCTGGTTTCTTGGTTTACTGTTGTACCAGAAGTAGCAGCTCCCTTACAGCAGTTGCCTTAGGAAGCTGATCCTGTGGTGGGATTCATTGCTGGGAGCTCAGCCTAGAGGCCGTTCCTCCAGCCTTTCAGAGATTTTTATTCACCCAGTTCCCTGTACTAATTCATTTTATGTGGCAATGAGTTAAAGCGGCTTTTATTATTTGCAGCTGAAGAAACTTCAGGATTCAGAGAGGACTGAAAACAGAAAACAGGAAAACTCTAAGACAAATTTGAATGTCCTGAATGCTAGGACCCTAATCAAAGACTCTTTCTTCCACTGCTGTCATTCTCAAAGGACAATGCTTACCCCTTATTCATCAGCATCCCCCCAAATATTGGAACTTTGGTGATGAAGAGATGAATATATATATATGTGTATATATTCATATGTATATACACACACACATACACATATGGATATAGATATAGAAGTGGGCTTCCCAGGTAGCACAGTGGTAAGAGTACACCTGTCAACGCAGGAGTCACAAGAGACCAGGTTCCGTTCCTGAGTCAGAAGATCCCCTAGAGTAGGATATGGCAACCTGCTTCAGTATTCTTGCCTGGAAAATTCCATGGACGGAGGAGGGAGCCTGGCGGGCTACAGTCCATGGGGTCCCAAAGAGTCAAACACACACGCATAGATACAGACACTCATTTTCTTTCCTCTTCCATGTGCTGGAATGCTCTTCTAAATCTCTCTTTACAATGCTTCACACCTCAGTCTCTCAACCCTCAGAAACCAGTATCAGTGTGGCTTCCTCAACTACCTGCATGTAAACTGGTTCCTTTCTTCCAATAATTCTCTTTCACATCATTTCGTTTAATTTTTATGTTACTTAACACAGACTGTATTTATTGTTTATTTTCTGACTTTCCTTGTCCCCCTCCCCAAAGGAATGTGTGCTCCAGAATGGGAGGGACTTTTCTACCTTGCTCATCACTGTTACTGGAACAGTGGTTTGCACATCGTCTTAAAATGTTTGTTGAATAGATATACAAAATAGAAAATGGCGATAGCTGGCACATTTTTTAAAAGGGAAAAAAAAGATCTTTTGGAAACAAAAGTCTAAGACACTGGACAGCAAAAACATTTCAGTGAGAAGTAAAGGGACTCAATAAGTTTAAAAGGCAATGTTGTGTGGGCAGTGGAATACTATATCAGGTGTTTGCAACCATGTGTAAAATCTGCAGGTGACAGCAGGCACACCATCTTTTGGGAGGGAGGCATAGTGGTTGAGTTACAAAATGTGAGGTTCTAGGGTCACCCAGACCTGACTCAGATGTCTGTTAGATTTTCTGCTGTGTGAACTTGGACCCATTAGCCTAAGCTCTAGTTCCCTCATACAAAATATGAGCTAGTAATAGTATCCAACTCACATGACTACCTTGCTAATTAAAAAAGATGACACTTACAGTGTGCTTAGTACAATGTATGGCATGTAAGAACTCAATAAATGTTAGATAATAAGCCTACTGTCAATTTGCTAAAGCCAGATACATTCCTAAACTTATGCCCAGTACTTGGGGTCACTCTGATTATAGCTTATCAAATTTCTAGTCAGTCACACTCCCATCTCCCTTTACCAAATCATCATTGGTAGGTGCTCAAAAAATATTAGTGACTAACAGAAAGTTAGTTCGTGTGGGGTGTGTTTCATTCCTGCACACACAGTTATTACTATAGTGGCAGCTGGTGATGTTACATTTTTCCACTTCTATTGACCAAAAAAAGAGAAAAAACAAAACAAACAAACAAAAAAACCCCAACAACAAAGAACTAAAATACTCCATCAAGCCATATAGAAAAAACAGTAAAGAGAACGGGATTGGCCTAAACCCTCTCCAGTGGTTCATTTTGGTGAATAATCTTCCTGACATTGGATTTGCCTTATTGAGAGGAACAAGGTCAATTCATCTTTTCAATCAGCAAGTATTTTTGAAGTGCCTACCATATTTATGACATAAAAGAGCCTAAGAATACCTCCTCCACTTCCACCCCCACCTTAGTTAACTTCTATTCAGCATTCAGAATTCAGCAAATGTCATTTCATCTACTAAAGTTTAAGATGAGTCCAGGTCACCCTGGTATGTGCCCTCATGGTACTGAGAGTCTTTCCATTTTTGCATTTCTCGGAATGATAGTTACACTTTTGCTGTTGTGGTGATTATGTGCTTAAGGCCTGTCCATTCTGTAATCTGGATAAGGATGGGAACTTTGTTTTTGCTTAAGAGTATATCCTTGGTACTTAGTATGGTACCTGCTGTGTAGTAGTTGCTCAATTCTGAAGAAAGGAGAAGAGGGAGGCTCTGATGAAGGGGGTCCTCAGAATCTCTCCATAACACTGTTATTCACAGGGCAGTTTTTGGTGGCCTTTGGCTCCCTGAAGCAGTGCTACTCCCTAGGGCCCTGAAGAAAGCAATATGAAAAGCACTGTCATTGAAAATAGCTCAGTACTTGAAAATAGTCTCCTGAAGTGCCTCATGCGAATCTCTAAGAAAGGCACCGATACCAATAGCAAAAGAGGCAAAAATGAAAGAAAGAAGTCATCTTGGGTCAATATTATTCTGACAGTTAAAATTCTGGTAAATCTTTTTAAACTATGTCTTGAAGAGTATCCTTTCCCATGCTCATACTGTGTCATCAGTGTGGTTATTAAGTGGTAGAAAGCTTGGGCACATTGGACTTGATTTCCATTTTAGCAAGGAACTAGAATTTCTACAGTGATCATGTGTAATGATGGCATGGTGGACAGGTTTTAATCTGTGTCTTAAAAAAAATTAAAAGTAAATTAAAAGTCTAATTTATAGTAGTTAAAAACTAGTGCCGAACTCCCTCTTTTTATGGGGGGAGGGGAAGAGAGAGAGGGAAGAATGAAGGAAAGTGGTAAGTGTTGAGTTAGACTGAAACAGCCAAATACTGATATGGCTTACATATCAGTGTAAGTACAAGAATGTCAAGATCATATCTACTTTTTTAAAGGATCACCCTTCTGAAATATAAATCCCAGAGAGAATATAAGTAGAAGGTCTTGCTCCTCCTTTTCTGCATATTTTACCTTGCATTCTGAAACTACCACAGTCCCAGTTGCCCAGACTGGAAACATAAAAATTATCCTAGCCTTACCTCTTCCTCGTTCTGCAATTGGTTACTAAGTCCTATAAATTCTTTAAATAGTTTTTGAGTCCATTTGGTGATTTCATTCTGAATGGCATGTCCTTCACTCAGTCCCATCTCACTTCTTTCCTGGTTGTTTCCAGTAGTCTTCTATCTGGTCCCTCCAACTGGGAACCTCCTCCCCTATTTTATTCTCCAGACTGCTGCCAGAGATCCTTCCAGAATGCAAATCTAGGAGTTTTTCCACAATCTAAAACTCTTCAGTGATTTCTCATGACTTTCAGGAGAAAAGTCTGAATTGTTTCCTATGGTGCAGAAAGCCATCTGAGATTTGGACCCTATCTCACCTTTTTGGCCATCACTCACCTCCTCCCTTGGTAGGTTGCCTTTCAGCCTTGTTGATCTCCTGGCAGGTTCCCAAGCATACCAGATGGTTTCATACCACCTGCAGGGTCTCTACTCCCTCAGTTCTGAATGGATTTCCTTCAACCTTCCATGATGAAATTCCATCATTGGTCAAACTTTAGTTTAAGGGTCATTTCCTCCCTGAAGTGTATTTTAACACCCATCGCAGCCCCATCTTCCTCTTCTCTTCTCCTCTGCTCCATCATTGCTCACTCTCTGGAGTCCTTCCATGGTATAGGTGATACACTTTTTGTTTAATTCACTGCAAAATTCACCATGAAGACAAGTGGGCCTTAGGAAGCGAGCTCTACCCTTAGGATATGTGTATATTTCTGTATGTTATTTTCAACAAGAAGCTTAAAAGGAAAAACCCCCTAGGTTATTCTTATGTACTCAGATGATGGAGAATCACTGACTTACCTCTCTGTCTCTGTCTCTCTCTTTCTATGAATTGTAAGCCCTTAGAGGGCAATGAAGCCATTTGTTTTGACTTTGTACTTAACTCTCAGCATTTATTTTACTGCCTACAACATAGTGCACTCATAATAAATGACTGGTAAATAAATGAATGAACAGAGGGAGAGAGTGCCTTGTGGGTTCTTCCTCCCTCCCTCTCTTCCAAACATTGTTTGTTCCATTCCCCTGCTGGAGCACATGATAGCTCATACCTCAAAATTACACCTCTGAACCGCAACCTCCCCACGCCCCCCCCCACACTCCCGTGCACCCCATAAACCTGTGGTATGCCACCTGGCTTCCTCTCTATCACATGGAAGGTATAACTGATTCATGGCATCCAGAGCAAAGAGGAGAGAAAGGAAGCAGGTAGAGAATGTTCTGTCCCCAGTACCAGTGCTCCTGCCCTCCCTGGGTCGGAGCCATCTGGCTCAGGCCTTCCTCACCATGCCTGGGAATCATGCTGGAGAGAATATGTCCTTGGATACACTGCATTGCTAAATCTACTCTCTGCATTTCTGCTCTAAAGTGCTTCCTAAACTACTGAGCTTAAATTATGTCGGAATTTGAAAGCTTTATATTTGAATATTTAGGAGTAACAATCCAGGCGTTTTGTTTTTAGCAAATTTACAGTAGAAAGTGGGAGACACCCTGGGGAAATATCACCCAAGTCATTTATTCAGTCATAAATAATTACCAAGAGCTTCCTAGGGATACAGTTATGAAAGAGAACCTTAATGGAGATTACAGTGTAGTGGGGGGGAGATGCACAATCAAATAATATTGAACTTTTTTTATAGCATTTATGATGGGCTGGACACTTTACATATATATTCATTTTATCACTGTAACAACTCAGTGATGTCCTATTGTGCCCCCATTGTGGTGTTACAAACTGATAGAGTCATGAAGGTCAAGTGTAGGAGGAGGGAGCTCTAATCTTGTTCTAAGGGTAAGGGAAGGCTACTTTAAATATAAGAGGTTGAAGTAGAGATCTGAAGACTGAGTTGGAATCTAGTAAACAAAGACATCTGGGAACATGCAAGGGAACACGGCAGCTGAAAAGGGATGTTCATGTGCCTGAGGAACTGAAAGGCTCCTCTGTAGAGAGAGAATCAGGAGCTCAAGGCGAGGCAGGGGCCAGGTCACCTAGGTTTTTTCTTCATATTTTCAAAAAATATGATAAGGTCAGGGAAGCAAAGATAGGAGAATTAAGATTTATTCTTTAATGTGCGTGTGAGCTCAATCTTGTCCAACTCTGTGCAACCCTGAGGACTCTAGCCCGCCAGGCTCCTCTGTCCATGGGGTTCTCCAGGCAAGAATACTGGGGTGGATTGCCATGCCCTCCTCCAGCGGATCTTCCCCACCCAGGAATTGAACCCGAGTCTCCTGTGTTTGCTGCATTGGCAGGTGGATTCTTTAACATTTAACCACCTGGTTTATTCTTTGGTTTGTTCTTAATAACCTCAGCCATCCCTCTGTGGCTCAGTTTCTTTACTTGAAAAAAAGGAGTCAAGGGACCTGTGCACCCCAGTGGTCATGGGTTCTAAAGCTGATTCCAACTCAGACTCTGCTGGAAGGAATTCCCATCCAGGTGCAGGCCCCTGGCTGCTGCTGAGTGCTCTGAGGCCTCTGACTCCTGTGTAGATTAAGTAAGTGCAGATGATGGAGAACATCACACACAGTAAGTTACACAATAAACATGACTGCGAGTATGGTTTATTCCCCTTGTTGGAAATGAAAGGTGATCTGCTAATAATAACAGTGTAATAAGGATAACCAGCTCTTTGGGGCATTTACTGTGCACCAGGACTGTAGCAGATAGATTCCTCAAGACAGTTTCTAGTCAAGAGCTGAGGCCTCAAGGGATTGCACAACTTTGGGAAGGTCCTCAGCACCCAAATTTGGCCTGCCTACTGAGCGTGCCCAGTCCTGTTTCCTGTCACCAGGTGTGTTAACTTGAGCGATGAGTTTCTCAGGGTTTGTTGGGTGCCTGAGTTGGAGTTTGAATCCAGCTCTGACTCCCGGGTTATGGTGCTGTCTACCCTGCGATGCTGCCTGCCCTTCTGAAAACACAGGCAACTCCTTACTCTATAAATAGGGTGACATTGTCTCTTCAGCGTCCTTTCTGGGTGAGGAAAGTGCTTATTATAGCTTGGGACTGCTTCTGTTTACTTGGTCTCTTCCAGCACCGGTTAATCCCGCCTACATCTATGTCCTTCACTGTCCTTACACTGTATTCCTAGGTTCCTCCCTGTAAAAGACAACTCCACGAGGCCACATGGTGTCTGTGAGTGCCAGCAAAGAAATTACACTCCCCTCCCTCTCCAAATCCGCCTACCTATCTATAAATAATCATTCTCCTCCTTCCCCTCGGGCCTGTGAGTAGTTTGGTCACTTAACTAAACCCTGAGAAACACACACTCACAAAGCTTTCAGGAAGGAGGGGACAACGTGAATGACCTTGCAAAGGTATCTAGCTCAGTTCGGACAGGATTAGCAAACCCAAACCTCTACAAATATTTATTGTCTTCCCCCCTCCCCCGGCCCGCATTCCTCCCGAAGCTGCTCGTTCCTCTCTTGCCGGCCTCGCCCAGTCCCTTCTAGGCTTGCTCCGCCATACAAAGCCCAACCCGCCCATCTCTTCTTTGCGAAGCCGGAGAACTTCAGTCCCCATGTTGAAGCTCGGCGGTGGCGGGCAGGACTGGGCATGCTCAGTAGCGGGGACAGGTCTGGGAGGCGAGGAAGCCTCGTTTGAAGTCGCGCGACTGGGGCAGCGGGGGAAGGCGGGCTCTGGGGGCCACGGCTGGGGGTGCGCGGGGATCCCCGATTCCGCTCCGGGAGCGGGCATGCTCCAGGCGGGCGCCGGGGGGCCGGCGCGCGGGGAGCAGGGCGTGGAGGAGGTGGGAACGCCGGCGGGAGGAGGGGAGGAGCGCCCGGCTCGCCATCCCCCGGCGCCGGCTCTGCGGCTGCTGAATCGGAAGCCGCAAGGAGGATCCGGGGAAATAAAGACGCCCGAGAATGACCTCCAGCGAGGCCGCCTGAGCCGGGGCCCGCGCGCCGCCCCACCAGCCTCTGGCATGGGCGACCACGGCGGGCAGCCTGAGCACTCGGCCCCGCACGCCCCGGGGACTCCCGCCGGCGTCGGCGCTGCAGCCGTGAACGGGCTGCTGCACAACGGGTTCCACCCGTCGCGCCTCTGCAGCCGGGGCCCCCCGGGCAGCAGCGACGCGGCACCTCCGCGCCTACCGCTCCAACCAGAGCTCCAGCCACAGCCGCCGCCCCCTCAGCACGACTCCCCCGCCAAGAAATGCCGGCTGCGGAGGAGGATGGACTCCGGGAGGAAGAACAGGCCGCGTAAGTCTCTCAGGGAGGGGAGCGGGGCGCGACCCCCGAGAGCGGCGGGACAGGCACCTAAGCGCGCCCGGGGCATCCCAGCCCTAGCTGTCGGGGGACGGCTTTGAGGGGGTTCACGGGACTGATTCTTTCCCCAGGGGCGCCAGGCGCTACAGATCCCTTTCCTGCTTCCATCTGTAGAATGGGCCGATTGGACTCGGCTTCTGAGCTGCTCCTCGGGTAATGGCTCTATAGAAGGCAAACGCGCAGGCCGCCTTACTAATTTGTCGGTGGGAAAATGCACGTGTGTCAACATTTGATGGGGTCCGGGAGTAGGAGTCCAGCAGCGGTGGGGGGAGAGCCTGAGCTGCCGTCGCCCTTCTCCTCGTCCTTCTCTCTTCTGAGAGCTCATCTTTCTGGGGTTGGCGCTCAGGCAGTCAGCCTGTCCTTTGAATCGCAGAGGAGCCGCCAGCTCCCTGGGTCTATTGGCGAGCCAGGGGTCTGGAGGCGTGGAGTTTGACAGCCCCCCAAAGCGCAGCCTATTAGAGGCTGTTTCCTCGCAGCCAATCAGAGGACTTGTTGGGAGGGACACACCCACTGATACCATGTGGGCCGGAACTATGTGGACCAATGAAGATTGGAGGTGGATTTTTTTTTTTCTTTCGGAGAATGGGGAGGTAGAGTTGAGGTTTCCAATAGTAATATACAGTGCAGAAAGCTGAAATGCGTTATTTCACAATCTAAAGCTGGTATATATGTTAGTTTGTCAAGAGTCTCTCCCCCGCTGGACGTTCTGAGATGCAAATTTGTAGATCAAGTTTACAGCTGTTTCTTATCTGAGCCGAACTCCATTCAACTTGTTACCTCTTTCTGGGTCTCCCTAATGAAGCTTATAAATGGCAAAAAGCAAAGTAAGTAGAATACATGTTAATAACGGGATAGCATTCAAACGTGCATATTTGCGTAAGGTTATTTATTCTGTTTCATACAGGGAAATTGCTAGGTATGCTTTAGATTCGTCTGTAAGACCTTGATATTTGGCAGCTTAACTTTTTGCTGTTTCTGTTTATTATCTTAGACTCTTAGGTTTTCTGCATTCAGTTAAAGTCTCTGAGACTTTGGGAGGCTTTTTAACCCAACTGTGGGACACAGTAACTCTGACACTTGTGTTTTTTAAGTTTGAAATGTTCAGGTTCAAAGTCAACTTCTTGTGGGGAACTTTGAACCCACACAGCAGATTGGTAGGGTTGTAAGGAAGACATCTAAAACCTGAATTTCTGTTTTCTTTCGTTTTTGAACCTTGTTAGAAAATGACTTTATTTATGCATTAGTATTGATTATTTATGATTTATTAACCTGTTTTACTTCTTTTGAAGCCACATTTCAGTTATTTCTCTGATTTACTTTAACAAACTATATTAGAGTTTAAAATGTAAATAGCTAAAATACAACAAAAGAGAACTGCTTTGAGTTTTTATTTAGTATTGCTAGCATAAATGGTCTATATTTGAGTGTATCATACCTCTTGAAATAATTTTTGAGGAATTGAAAATATACTCTCTTAACAATTTTCTTTGCAGGAAGGCAGAGAAATAACCTTGAGCCTTAACTTTTGCTTGAAAGTCCACTGGAAGCATTATTTAGAATATAAGAAAGTATAACTTTATGCCTGTGTGTTTTGTCAGATATTGAAATAGGTTTTGCATTTTTTTTTTAATGAAAGCCATATAGGTATTTTAAGTTTAGTGATCATACTTATTTATCAACTTTTAAAAAAAATTCATCAAAATTGGTGTTTCATTAGCCTATTTTTTTCTCAAATTTGAACAAACATTTCTGAAATAAATTTTACATGTTCTAAGCCACATCTGCTGTGTTCACTACCAAAATTTCTTAGTTGAAATAAGGTTTAATTTAGGATCCTTATACCTTGTGTATTAATATTCAAGTATCTTTTTACAAAAAAAAAAGAAAAAAATTGCCCAATCAGTTGATTTTTAGGTAATCTAAAACAAATCTGCTTAGACTTAAGTATATCTCTATTTTCTGATGACTAATAAATTTAACTAAGCCATTATTACAAAGAGTATTTACATGCTTTAAATTAAATTTGAGTGTGTTGTTGATAAAATCATCAAAGTTGGACAGATAACTGTTTCCTACTTACAGTCTGCAACTTCAGACTCCTGCTTCTCTCTGAACCAGAAGTGCTTTAGGGCAGCCAGGTATCACTTCTCTCAGATAGGCACCTGGAATGAATATGTGGGTAGATGTGTTTCTATTTGGTAATATATTGGATAGAGTGCAATACACTTTGAAATACTGCATGTTTGAAAACAATGAATGCAGTGAAACAAGCAATTCAGTAGTTTTTGATATATTTTAAAAAATTAAATCTAATCCCTCAGTACAAAGGACTATTCACAATCTTGTAATCTAAAAATCAAAGTAGTGGCAGGTTGATTTTGTTAAACCAGGAAATCTTGTCCACTCTTTTCATCAAAAGTACCATCACTTCACTCATTGTGCTTATCCTTGGAAAGCTTTTCCAAGACTTAACTGCTTCATTAAGCTTCCTTGGTTACTTTACCTGTCTCTGCTACTGAGCAACTGTGTGGCCTCAACTAGGTTAGATCTCCTCTTGGAATGCTGGAGTCCACGAAATGATCTTCAAGGGTTGTTTCTTGTACTTTCAAAGTGCTAAGATACTAAAGAGCTGACAGTTCTTTCTACATAACTTGTACACTAGTCATCTAGTCTACCACATGGCTTAGCATTTTATTATCATTTAAAAAATTTTTATTTTTGCCTCATGCTGATTGTTCCCTGCATGTTATTGGTCTTACCTCCCCAGTTAAGTTGGAAGTCTTATTATAGATGATAGTTTTTTTCATATGCTTTGCAACTTGGATATATGAATACTTGATTGATGTTGACGAAAAAGGTACAAGTGACATCATCACCACCTCATCAAAGTAGCCATTTCCATCCGTGGGACAGACTAGGCGAAAGCCCTTCAATGGAGTCTCGGTAAGGTCTCTATAGGGAGAGTCCTTTTGTATGCTCCTTGGTGTTCTGATTCTTTGAAGCATACGTAAGTAGCACCTTATGAAGTCAGCTCATTTCCCAAATATTTTGAAACTAATTTTATAGTCCTAATAAAATGCCAAGAGCTTAATGTTTGTAAATGGTGGAGTTATCCAGACTCTGGAAGGCTTGAGTTTAAATTGCATCTGGGTGACCTGGGGCTACTTATTTAACCTCTATGCTTCAGTTTCAGTATTGATAAAATGGAGCTAATCATACTATGTGATCAGGTTGATGTGAGGATTAGATAAGATTTTATATATGTATATATAAATGTAAATTCCTGCTTGGCATATAGCAGTTATTTGGCAAACGCCAGTTGTTATCACACCATGCAGACCACTGCCCACCACTAACCCTTAGGACAACAGACTGAACTGACGGAGACACCTCAGATTGACTTCCTTGTTTAAAAAAACGTGGGAGTTGGCTAATATAAGAAAGCCAAAAAGTTTTATTTGAATATCTATGACACTCCTAGTCCCACAGTTACTTCCAACACCCTTTTTCCAATAAAAATATTGCATAATACAAAATGGAGGAAAAAAAGCAAGAAGAAGTACTCACAAATACCATCACTCAGAGAAAATGGCTGTTTAAAATGTGCCATGTGCTGAAGGTAATTTTAGATCACACTAAGATAAGATTTTTTTAATTTTTATTTTATGTTGGACCATAGTTGATTTACAATGTTGTATTAGTTTCAGGTATACAGCAAAGCAATTCAGTTTTACATATACATATATCTATTCCTTTTCATTTTCTTTTCCATTATAAATTACTACAAAGTATCAAATATAGTTCCCTATGCTATACAGTGGGCTTCCATGTGACTCAATGATAAAGAACCTGCCTGCCAACACATGAGACACAGGTTTGGTCCCTGGGTCAGGAAGATCCCCTGGAGAAGGAAATGGCAACCCACTACAGTATTCTTGCCTGAAAAAAAAATTTCATGGAAAGAGGAGCCTGGCGGGCTATAGTCCATGGGGTCACAAAACAGTCAGACACAACTTAGCAACTAAACAACACCAGCAATGCTATACAATAGGTCTTTGTTGATTATCCATTTTAAATATAGTACTGTATATGTCAATCCCAAACTCCCAACTTACCTTTTTTCAAATAAGATTTTCAAATAAGAAAATCTTAGTAAAAGCATTTTCTTACAGCATTAAAGCATCATTTGTAGTGGCTGTATTACATTCCCAATATTCCATTATATAGATATACCATAATTTATTTAACCTGTCTCTAATAGCTTTAGGCTGCAGCTTGAGTCTCTAAACATCATAAACACTGCAGCAGCAACAATTTTGTACATAACTGTTTATTTTTGATGAAATTGATGAATATATACTTTATGGAGAAGGAACAGAAATGGCACAAAAAAGTATACAGCTGTTGCCTTGAAATCCTGGATATTTTAGACTCTAAGGATACTTGTAGATGAGCCACACTAGTGAAGAGGGGAGAAAAATGCAAAGGAGATAACTGTTTGAGCCAGCAAACACTATGCTATAGAAAGGCAAATATTTGAGTGTCATCAGAAGACTTGAGAATGTGAGCTGCCCTTTTCAACAAGTAGGAATAAGGGCTGGAGCAGTGCCTACAGCCTCCTAGCAGAAGTTCCGGATTCTGAGATCATCCAGATAGACCGTGAGCAGAAAATGGGTGAGAGTTCATTATGCACATAACACATTCGTGGGGTATAAACTGAAGAAACACGAATCTATTACCAGTTTTAGCTAGCCACCATCGACAAAGTGTAAGTCTTCGCTTTTCTAAATATTAGGATATTTAGCTTTGGCACCTAGAATTTCCCCGACTTCTGAATCGGGCTAATGGAAAAACCAGGATATAAAGATAAATAGGTAGAATTTTCTGTTGGAACAGTGTGACTATATATGCATTTTTATTAAAAAACATAATCAGAACTTCTAGATGGTGGAGAAGCTTTGCAAACCAAGAACAAAAGACTAGGATGGAAAGCAGGGGCACACTCGAGAATTGCTACCTCTGGGATGTGGTCTGATTTCTGTTTGTCAATGAAGTTATGAATTGTACAATGCACATTTGGACTAGAGATTTACGAAGTTAAGGGCCCAAGTGTTCAGTGTCTAAGTGGTTAAATTAGGTGTCAGGATTCATTCGAGACCTGAACACCACTTTTCCCCAAAAGGCCACTAAGTGAATTTCAACGTTAATACAAAACATATTTTGTTTGGCACAGTAACCAAAAATTTTGACGGAAAGAGTGCTGTTAATTTTTAACATGTGGGACATTCAACAAGGGTATAAAACAAAATCCAGCATGGTTTTTGAAGACATAATTAGTCAGGAAACAAGAGTTCTGGTTTTAATTAACAGGTTTGGGGTTGGTTTTTTGGTTTTTTTTTTAATGTGTGTGATAGCCTGACTTTTAATAGTGTGTGTGTATGTTTTAATACAAACCAATTACCATGAAAAGCAATCAAGGCTTGACTTCCATTACATTTAATTATATGCTTTAGCTTCACGGTGTAGGTCAGTGTTCACCTTGGAATGACAATATTCTGAATCAGATAGGGTGCTCAGAATTTCTAAGTAGACCTTTCCTCTAGATAGTGCAGCTATCAAGCTTGGTATCTCATTACTTAATTTATGAGATCTTTTAGATGCTTAGAGTTGGCTAATTGTATGTATGTATGTTTGACTATGTTTTCTCCTTGGGAATGTATTTGAAAGCAGCCAATGATTCTAAGGGGTAAGGGAGTGTTATTTTTAGAGGCAGTTACATCAAAATAATGATCTATGCCTCTAACAGATTTCTCTACAGTTTGGAAAGAAGGTGAAAAGATTTATGACAGTAGTGGGTGCTTACAGGGGTCACTTTGATTGACCGAGTAACTAGCTTAGCTAAGACTGAGCAACAGCTGTGTGTCCCATTGCTCTCTATGTGTCTTTACAAAAGTATGTGGTCACCACTCCCACACTCAATTTTTACCATGGGGAAAGAAAAGCCTGGAGAATTGAAACAACCTACCTGAAGTCAGTGAATGGCAGAGCCAGAATTCAAAGCCAGGTCTACCCCCATTTTCAGCTAGCTGCCTTTCTTTTCTGCCACATTAAGCCTATTATTTTGGGAAAAGGAAGTGTGTTCTATAAAACTTGTAGAAGAGATCGGCGTATACTGTTGGTACACCTTTGGCAAAAAGCTCATTCATTCATGTGTTTGTGGAGGTAACAGTAGCCGACGTTAAGGGACACTTACTCTGTGCCAGGAAGTGAAACATTTAACGTGGATTATCTCATACAGCACTCCCAGCTCCCTATGAGATAGGTCCTACTCTAGATTTATTTCTTGTGTCCCCCCGAAATTCAGATATCAAAATCCTAGCCCTCAAGATAATGGTATTAAGAGGTGATTAGGTCATGAGGACGAGCCCAGAGAATTCTCTAGAGAT
Source organism: Giraffa tippelskirchi (assembly GCF_054371585.1). Taxonomy (NCBI): domain Eukaryota; kingdom Metazoa; phylum Chordata; class Mammalia; order Artiodactyla; family Giraffidae; genus Giraffa; species Giraffa tippelskirchi. The sequence goes on from NC_137276.1 coordinate 38,541,716, forward strand.
TAAAAGCAAAAAGACAGCTGTCTATGGATAACCAGCAAGGAACTACTGTATGGCACATGGGACTCCGCTCAATGTTCTGTGGCAGCCTGGAGGAGAGGGGAGTTTGGGGGAGAATCGATACATGTATACAGTCGCTTCACTGTTCACCTGGAACGATCACAGCGTTGTTGATCGGCTATACCCCAATACAGAATAAAAAGCTTAAAAAAGACAGCTTTCTAGGAATTGAGCTCACCAGACACTGAATCTGCCAGTGTCTTAATCTTGGATTCCAGGACTGTGAGGAATAAATTTCCGTTTATCCTTCTCCAAGAAACCGAGCAAGGGCTCCAGGACTCGGGAAAATTGAGCTTAGATTTGGACTCTGCTGGGCCAGGAGACCAGACTCAGGACCCTCTTGGATTCCCAGGATGAATGGGTAGTGTTCTAGAGTGGAAGGAGCTTTGGAGTCACCAGACCTGGATTCAGAGCCTCATTCTACTACTTGTTCACAGTGCAGTGTCAGTAGAAATGCTTAACTTCTCAGAGGCTCACTTTGTTGACTACAAATAACTGGCATCTGTCTTACCAGTGGTGAGGACCAAATGTGGAAAATGGGGCTTCCCAGATGGCGCTAGTGATAAAGAACCCACCTGTCAATGCAGGAGACAGAAGGGATGTGAGTTCCATCCCTGGATCAGGAAGATCCCCTGAAGAAGGAAATAGCTACCTACTCCAGTATTGTTGCCTGGAGAATCCCATGGACAGAGGAGCCTGGCAGGCTACAGTCCATAGGGTCACAAAGAGTTGGACACAAGTGAAGGGACTTAGCACACGCACACCCATCTTACCAGTTTTGAGTACCAAATGTGGGAAATGTAGGTGAAGTCTCATAGAGTAGAATACCTATATCCTGATATGTGCAGAGTAAAAGATATTTTACTATTCATACTAGCTACTATTTATAAAAGGTATTCAATATTAATTTTCCTGCTATTATTTAGTCACAGAGGCTTTCAAATCTTTCTGAAATTTCAGGATTCTCATCGACCCATCTTGCTCTGACTGAGTACTTTTGTGGACAGGGTTTCAGGGTATCCAACCTGATCTGACATCATCTCCTAAATGGAAGCTTCCTTAATTCTTCTGAGGTTTCTGGAAGCAGGACACATGGCTGTGTCGTGTCTTATCTCACTGTCACTTTCATAGATGGCTCCATGGCAACTCTTGAGACCAAGTATGAACAGGCCCTGCCTGAGAATGATGTTGGCAACTCTGTGAATAAGAAAGCTGTGTAATTTATGTTATTGCTAATCTAGTGTCAGGACAAAGTTATTTTTAGAACAGGAAGTATCTTCCTTTGATCTTTTACCGTTTGATATCTCAGCCCTTGAGTGAGGCAGATAGGCACCATGGAGAGGAGAAAGATTAGGAAAGGGAGCACTTTTCCTTTATAAAACCTGCACAAATTGAAGAAGGCGTCAGAATTCAGAACAGCTGCATCCAGTGCTTAGGTGTTGTTTTTTAACCCTCAGCCTAGCAAACTTTGTTCTGGCAGAAGATGAGATGGATACTTCTGGGTGCTTGTTGCCTGCAAGGCCAGAATATGAACCTTCTGGTGTTGTCTGGCCTTGACTCTATGCTGAATCTGAGGCCACAGGACTTTAGATAGAGGCTCAGGACACTCTGGACCTGCATGGGGCTCTGTAAGCTGAGGCCAGCCTAGGTGGTGCCAGTTACTGGGAATCCTGGGGCTTATGGAAAAACAACTGCTTTACAGCCTAAAGTAGGCAGTCCAGGAGTGAAAGTGACAGGGATGGACTTAGTTGAGTTGAAGCTCAGTCTCAGCTGACTTGAGATTCAGCAGTATGGTGAGTCTTCCATCAAAACATAGGCACTCAATAGAAACTATGGGGGTTGATGTTAGATATCCTTCCTTACACTAAGTCAGAATCCATCTCACAATTTCTACCCTGTGTTCCTAGACAATGCAGCACATCTAATTTATCTTATATAGATATTTAAAGATAGATATTTTATTTTGACTTTTCCTTGGGGTCCCACCCTTTGAAGAACCAAGAGCCACACCCTCACCTGACAGATTGCTTCACCCATGTGATTCAGTACAGGTTGTGTTGAGTTACCAGAAAGTATTAAAGTTTAGACTACAGGATGGCTTCTTTTGGATAGTCATAAAGGAGATCAGGTAAGTATTGACCTGGGTGACCTTGAAAACTGAGATTTAATACTCCCCATGGGTTGCACACAGTTCAGTCAGTTTTTATTTCTTTGGTCCAAGGCACCGTGCTAGACTCTGGGTGTAATATTTGGTTTCATGTGATTCCAAGCTGTAGTGTAGCCTGAAACTATTTACATGACTTTATTCTACTCCTATCCTATGGCAGTTCCTTAAGTCCTGAAATTGTGTGTATGAGTCAGAAAGCTTGAACATAGTTAAAACTGTTCACCATTCATATTTCCCCAACTACCTTCATTTGATGAAAAACATCTAAATAGATACTATGTATTTAGAAGGAAGATAGCATGAGTTTGGTCAGGGAGATATCACGTCTTCTTTCCTTTCATGGAAGCTTTCTACTGTGAAGAAGTAGCCCAAATGTGATTTATTCTTTGCAGTGGCCACATAATATTTCATCAGCAGTCTTTTAAAATTTATTTTATTTTTTTCTTAATTAGAGGATAATTACTTTACAATATTGTGATGGTTTTTGCCATACAGCAACATGAATTGGCATTAGGTATACATATATCCCCTCCCTCTTGAACCCCTCTCCTACCTCCCTCCCCATACCACCCCTCTAGGTTGTCAGAGCACTGGCTTAGGGTTCCCTGCATCATACATTGAACTCCCACTGGCTATCTGTTTTACCTGTTGGTAATGTATATGTTTCAGTGCTATTCTCTCATATCATCCCACTCTCTCCTTCCCCCACGGTGTCCAAAATGTCCATGTCTCCTTTGCATCAGCAGTCTTACAGAGTGGTAGAGGGTACCATTAATAAAGATGCCAGAACCATCTTGGGCAAACCAGGAGTTCCAGTGGTGTGCTGGAACTGGCTACTACAGGCTCTGAGAGCTAGCTGTATACATTATATCCCAACTCTGCAGTCAGTGTCCTTGTATTGACAGCTTGAAATTGGCTACGATAGGTGTATTTACACAATGGAAATTGGCAAATGCTGAAAATCAGGGCTTTATTTTCAGAGATCCAGTTGTTAAATATTTACTACTGACTGTAATACAGGTAACATGTCACTCAGAGAAAAGTCCCAGAGAGCACCACTAATACAAACTGAATTATCACAGCTTTAGGGGCAGAGAATGGGAGAAAAAGCTCAATATATCCTCTGATACTTAGGACGGTACCAGAAGATGAGATGTTAGATGATGGAGCCTCATTCTCAGGCAAGAAAGTATTCTACAAATGTTTGAAAACCCACTGTAATATAAGGGTAGAATTTCGACTCACATACAGTCAACCCCAGGCACTCTGTCCATCAGGTCTAGTCCCTTAAATCTATTTGTCACTTCCACTGTATACTCATAAGGGATTTGATCTAGGTCATACCTGAATGGTCTAGTGGTTTTCCCTACTTTCTTCAATTTAAGTCTGAATTTGGCAATAAGCAGTTCATGATCTGAGCCACAGTCTGCTCCTGGTCTTGTTTTTGCTGACTGTATAGAGCTTCTCCATCTTTGGCTGCAAAGAATATAATCAATCTGATTTCGGTGTTGACCGTCTGGTGATGTCCACGTGTAGAGTCTTCTCTTGTGTTGTTGGAATAGGGTGTTTGCTATGACCAGTGCGTTCTCGTGGCAAAACTCTATTAGCCTTTGCCCTGCTTCATTCTGTACTCCAAGGCCAAACTTGCCTGTTACGCCAGGTGTTTCTTGACTTCCTACTTTTGCATTCCAGTCCCCTATAATGAAAAGGGCATCTTTTTTGGGTGTTAGTTCTAGAAGGTCTTGTAGGTCTTCATAGAACCGTTCAACTTCAGCTTCTTCGGCGTTACTGGTCGGGGCATAGACTTGGATTACCGTGATATTGAATGGTTTGCCTTGGAAACGAACAGAGATCATTCTGTCGTTCTTGAGATTGCATCCAAGTACTGCATTTCGGACTCTTTTGTTGACCATGATGGCTACTCCATTTCTTCTAAGGGATTCTTGCCCACAGTAGTAGATATAATGGTCATCTGAGTTAAATTCACCCATTCCAGTCCATCTTAGTTCGCTGATTCCTAGAATGTCAACGTTCACTCTTGCCATCTCCTGTTTGACCACTTCCAGTTTGCCTTGATTCATGGACCTAACATTCAAGGTTCCTATGCAATATTGCTCTTTACAGCATTGGACTTTGCGTCTATCACCGGTCACATCCACAGTTGGGTATCGTTTTTGCTTTGGCTCCATCCCATCATTCTTTCTGGAGTTATTTCTCCACTGATCTCCATTAGCATATTGGGCACCTACTGACCTGGGGAGTTCATCTTTCAGTGTCCTATCCTTTTGCCTTTTCATACTGTTCATGGGGTTCTCAAGGCAAGAATACTGAAGTGGTTTGCCATGCCCTTCTCCAGTGGACCACAATCTGTCAGACCTCTCCACCATGACCCATCCGTCTTGGGTGGCCCCACACGGCATGGCTTAGTTTCACTGAGATAGACAAGGCTGTGGTCCGTGTGATCAGATTAGCTAGTTTTCTGTAGTTTTGATTTTAGTGTGTCTGCCCTCTGATGCCCTCTCGCAACACTTACCGTATTACTTGGGTTTCTCTTACCTTGGGCCTTGGGTAATTCCTCTTGCCGCCGCCGCCGCCGCCGGCCCCAGCCCCCGGCCTGGCCTAGCCTCTCTCGGCTGCCGCCCCCGGCCCCCGGCCCGGCCTAGGCCCTGTCAGCCGCTGCCCCCGGCCCCCGACCCGGCCTAGCCCCTGTCGGCCGCCGCCCCCGGCCCCCAGCCCGGCCTAGCCCCTCTCGGCTGCCACCCCTGGCCCCCGGGCACGGCCCGGCCTAGGCCCTGTCGGCCGGCGCCCCTGGCCTCTGGCCCCGGCCCGGCCTAGGGCCCTCTCGGCCGCCGCCCCTGGCTCCCGGGCCCCGCCCCGGCCTAGCCCCTGTTGGCCGCCGCCCCTGGCCTCCAGCCCGGCCTAGCCCCTCTCGGCCTCTGCCCCGGCCCACGGCCCGGCCTAGCCCCTCTCGGTTGCCGCCCCTGGACAGAGGTTCATGACATTGTACGGGAGACAGGGATCAAGAAAATCCCCATGGAAAAGAAATGCAAAAAAGCAAAATGGCTGTCTGAGGAGGCCTTACAGATAGCTGGGAAGAGAAGAGAAGCGAAAAGCAAAGGAGAAAAGGAAAGATATTCTCATCTGAATGCAGAGTTCCAAAGAATAGCAAGGAGAGATAAGAAAGCCTTCCTCAGTGCAAACAAATAGAGGAAAACAACAGATTGGGAAAGACTAGAGACCTCTTCAAGAAAATTAGAGCTACCAAAGGAACATTTCATGCAAAGATAGGCTCCGTAAAGGACAGAAATGGTATGGACCTAACAGAAGCAGAAGCTATTAAGAAGAGGTGGCAAGAATACACAGAAGAACTGTACAAAAAAGATCTTCACGACCCAGATAATCACAATTGTGTGATCACTCACCTAGAGCCAGACATCCTGGAATGTGAAGTCAAGTGGGCCTTAGAAAGCATCACTACGAACTAAGCTAGTGGAAGTGATGGAATTCCAGTTGAGCTATTTCAAATCCTCAAAGGTGATGCTGTGAAAGTGCTGCACTTCATATGCCAGCAAATTTGGAAAACTCAGCAGTGGCCACAGGACTGGAAAAGGTCAGTTTTCGTTCCAATCCCAAAGAAAGGCAATGCCAAAGAATGCTCAAACTACCGCACAATTGCACTCATCTCACACGCTAGTAAAGTAATGCTCAAAATTCTCCAAGCCAGGCTTCAGCAATACATGAACCGTGAACTTCCAGATGTTCAAGCTGGTTTTAGACAAGGCAGAGGAACCAGAGATCAAATTGCCAATATCCGCTGGATCATCGAAAAAGCAAGAGAGTTCCAGAAAAACATCTATTTCTGCTTTATTGACTATGCCAAAGCCTTTGACTGTGTGGATCACAATATACTGTGGAAAATTCTGAAAGAGATGGAAATACCAGACCATCTGACCTGTCTCTTGAGAAACCTGTATGCAGGTCAGGAAGCAACAGTTCGAACTGGACATGGAACAACAGACTGGTTCCAAATAGGAAAAGGAGTACGTCAAGGATGTATATTGTCACCCTGCTTATTTAACTTATATGCAGAGTACATCATGAGAAACGCTGGGCTGGAAGAAACACAAGCTGGAATCAAGATTGCTGGGAGAAATATCAATAACCTCAGATATGCGGATGACACCACCCTTATGGCAGAAAGTGAAGAAGAACTAAAGAGCCTCTTGATGAAGGTGAAGGAGGAGAGTGAAAAAGTTGGCTTAAAGCTCAATGTTCAGAAAACTAAGATCATGGCATCTGGTCCCATCACTCCATGGGAAATAGATGGGGAAACAGTGGAAACAGTGTCAGACTTTACTTTTTTGGGCTCCAGAATCACTGCTGATGGTGACTGCAGCCATGAAATTAAAAGACGCTTACTCCTTGGAAGGAAGATTATGGCCAACCTAGATAGCATGTTTAAAAGCAGAGACATTACTTTGCCAACAAAAGTACGTCTAGTCAAGGCTATGGTTTTTCCAGTGGTCATGTATGGATGTGAGAATTGGACGGTGAAGAAAGCTGAGCGCCGCAGAATTGATGCTTTTGAACTGTGGTGTTGGAGAAGACTCTTGAGAGTCCCTTGGACTGCAAGGAGATCCAATCAATCCATCCTAAAGGAGATCAATCCTGGGTGTTCATTGGAAGGTCTGATGTTGAGGCTGAAGCTCTAATACTTTGGCCACCTCATGCGAAGGGTTGACTCATTGGAAAAGACCCTAATGCTGGGTAGGATTGGGGGCGGGAGGAGAAGGGGACGACAGAGGATGAGATGGTTGGATGGCATCACCGACTCGATGAACATGGGTTTGGGTAGACTCCGGGAGTTGGTGATGGACAGAGAGGCCTGGCGTGCTGCAATTCATGGGGTCACAGAGAGTCGCACACGACTGAGCGACTGAACTGAACTGAACTGAACAGTCAACCCAGTGTACCTGCAGATTCTGTATCAGCAGATTCAACCAACTACAGATTCTATTAAAATATTTGAAAAAGAATTCCAGAAAGTTCCAAAAGGCAAAACTTGAATTTGCCATCCAGTGGCAACTATTTACATAGTATTTACATTGTATTATGTATTATAAGTAATCTAGAGATCATTCCAATAAGGGGGGAGCCCAGTATACAGGAGGATGCATGTAGGTTGTATACAAATACTATGCCATTTTATATAAGGGACTTGAGCATCTGAAGATTTTGATAGCCACTTGGTGGGGAGGGTTTCAGGGTTCTGGAGCAAATCCCCCTTGGATTTTAGATGAACAACTATTATCTGCTTTCCTTTTTCTGAAATTTCTACATCAAAAATAGTTAGGCTTGGGACTTCCCTGACAGAAGTAGGAAATGACAACCCCCTTCAATATTCTTGCCTGGAAAATTCCATGGACAGAGGACCCTGGTGGGCCCCACTCCTTGGGATCACAAAGAGTCAAACGTGGCTGAGCACGCATGCACACATGCTTCCCTGGTGGTCCAGTGGTTAAGACTTTTGCCTTCCAATGAGTGGGGTGCAGGTTCTATCCCCAGTCTGGAAGCTAAGGTCTGGACTCAGGCCTGGCAATCTGAAGGTGCTACATTCAGGGTTGAACCAAGAGAGATATTGCTGAAATTTGTGAGATATTTGTGATTCCAGGCAGTCTTTCCACCGATGACCCTGTATTTCAAGTTAACCACGAAAGAGAAAAAAAAGATCCTGAATCTATCTAGTATCACTCTTGTTTGTCAAGCATTCCTAGGGATCAAGTCAGTTAAACATCAGTGAATTCTTACTGATATAACTGCAGTCATGTGGTTAAGACTGTGCTTCCAATGCAGGGAGCACAGATTCAAGCCTTGGTCAGGGAACTAAGATTCCACATAGTACGTGGCATGGCCAAAAAAAATAAAGGATATGTGTGTGTGTGTGTGTGTACATATATATATATATAAACACCTGTATATCTGAAACTAATACAACATTGTACAATCAACTATACTTCAATAAAAAAATTTTTGTTCTTTATTTATTTAAAAGCTGTAATTAAAAAGCTGGAGATAACTAATTTGGGTGGGTTCATTAACCTCTCTGAGCCTCAGTTTTGTCATCTGTAAATTGAGCATAATAACAGTGCCTACCTCATTGGGTTATGAGAATTAAATACTGCCTGTGAAGCTCCTAGCACAGCACCTGGCACATAATATGCCCTTAACATTAGTTGTTGTTGGAAGAGGGTGTTTGCTATGACCAGTGCATTCTCTTGGCAAAACTCTATTAGCCTTTGCCCTGCTTCATTCTGCACTCCAAGGCCAAATTTGCCTGTTACTCCAGGTGTTTCTCAACTTCCTACTTTTGCATTCCGGTCTCCTATAATGAAAAGGACATCTGTTTTGGGTGTTAGTTCTAAAAGGTCTTGTAGGTCTTCATAGAACAATTCACCTTCAGCTTCTTCAGCGTTACTGGTTGGGGCATAGGCTTGGATTACCGTAATATTGAATGGTTTGCCTTGGAAATGAACAGAGATCATTCTGTCATTTTTGAGATTGCATCCAAGTACTGCATTTCAGACTCTTTTGTTGACCACGATGGCTACTCCATTTCTTCTAAGGAATTCCTGCCCACAGTAGTAGATATGATGGTCATCTGAGTTAAATTCACCCATTCCAGTCCATCTTAGTTTGCTGATTCCTAGAATGTTGACGTTCACTCTTGCCATCTCCTGTTTGACCACTTCCAATGTGCCTTGATTCATGGACCTAACATTCAAGGTTCCTATGCAATATTGCTCTTTACAGCATCAGACCTTGCTTCTATCACCAGTCACATCCACAAGTGGGTATTGTTTTTGCTTTGGCTCCATCCCTTCATTCTTTCTGGAGTTATTTCTCCACTGATCTCCAGTAGCATATTGGGCACCTACCGACCTGTGGAGTTCATCTTTGTGTCATATCTTTTTTCCTTTTCTTACTGTTCATGGGGTTCTCAAGGCAAGAATACTGAAGTGGTTTTCCATTCTCTTCTCCAGTGGACCACATTCTGTCAGACCTCTCCACCATGACCCGTCCGTCTTGGGTGGCCCCACACAACATGGCTTAGTTTCACTGAGTTAGATGAGTCTGTGGTCCATGTGATCAGATTGGCTAGTTTTCTGTGATTATGTTTCAGTGTGTCTGCCCTCTGATGCCCTCTCACAACACCTACCCTCTTACTTGGGTTTCTCTTACCTTGGACATGGGGTGTCTCTTCATGGCTGCTCCAGCAAAGCGCAGCCACTGCTCCTTACCTTGGACAAGGGGAATCTCCTCACGGTCGCCCCTCCTGACCTTAAATGTGGAGTAGCTCCTCGCGGCCCTCACACCGCGCCGCTCCTTGGACGTGGGTTGCTCCTCTCAGCCGCCGCCCCTGATCCTGGGCGTGGGGTAGCTCTTCTCAGCCCCGTTTCTGCGCAGTCCGTCACAGCTGCTATGCTTCCAACAACACAAGAGAAGACTCTACACGTGCACATCACCAGATGGTCAACACCGAAATCAGATTGATTATATTCTTTGCAGCCAAAGATGGAGAAGCTCTATACAGTTAGCAAAAACAAGACTGGGAGCTAACTGTGGCTCAGATCATGAACTCCTTATTGCCAAATTCAGACTTAAATTGAAGGAAGTAGGGAAAACCACTAGACCATTCAGGTGTGACCTAAATCAAATCCCTTATGATTATACAGTGGAAGTGGGAAATAGATTTAAGGGACTAGATCTGATTGACAGATGCCTTATGAACTATGGATGGAAGTTTGTGACATTGTACAGGAGACAGGGATCAAGACCATCCCCAAGAGAAAGAAATGCAAAAAAGCAAAATGGCTGTCTGAGGAGGCCTTACAAATAGCTGTGAAAAGAAGAGAAGTGAAAAGCAAAGGAGAAAAGGAAAGATATTCCCATCTGAATGCAGAGATCCAAAGAATAGCAAGGAGAGATAAGAAAGCCTTCCTCAGCGATCCTGGCAAAGAAATAGGGGAAAACAACAGAATGGGCAAGACTAGAGATCTCTTCAAGAAAATTAGAGATACCAAGGGAGCATTTCATGCAAAGATGGGCTCGATAAAGGACAGAAATAGTATGGACCTAACAGAAGCAGAAGATATTAAGAAGAGGTGGCAAGAATACATAGAAGGACTGTACAAAACAGATCTTCACAACCCAGATAATCATGATGGTGTGATCACTCACCTAGAGCCAGACATCCTGGAATGTGAAGTCAAGTGGGCCTTAGAAAGCATCACTACGAACTAAGCTAGTGGAGGTGATGGAATTCCAGTTGAGCTATTTCAAATCCTAAAGGAGATGCTGTGAAAGTGCTGCACTCAATATGCCAGCAAATTTGGAAAACTCAGCAGTGGCCACAGGACTGGAAAAGGTCAGTTTTCATTCCAATCTCAAAGAAAGGCAATGCCAAAGAATGCTCAAACTACCGCACAATTGCACTCATCTCACACGCTAGTAAAGTAATGCTCAAAATTCTCCAAGCCAGGCTTCAGCAGTACATGAACCATGAACTTCCAGATGTTCAAGCTGGTTTTAGAAAAGGCAGAGGAACCAGAAATCAAATTCCCAACATCCGCTGGATCATCGAAAAAGCAAGAGAGTTCCAGAAAAATATCTGTTTCTGCTTTATTGACTATGCCAAAGCCTTTGACTGTGTGGATCACAATAAAATGTGGAAAATTCTGAAAGAGATGGGGATACCAGACCACCTTACCTGCCTCTTGAGAAACCTGTATGCAGGTCAGGAAGCAACAGTTCGAACTGGACATGGAACAACAGACTGGTTCCAAATAGGACAAGGAGTACGTCAAGGCTATATATTGTCACCCTGCTTATTTAACTTATATGCAGAGTACATCATGAGCAACGCTGGGCTGGAAGAAGTGAATCAAGATTGCTGGGAGAAATATCATAACCTCAGACATGCAGATGACACCACCCTTATGGCAGAAAGTGAAGAGGAACTAAAAAGCCTCTTGATGAAAGTGAAAGAGGAGAGTGAAAAAGTTGGCTTAAAGCTCAACGTTCAGAAAACTAAGATCATGGCATCTGATCCCATCACTTCATGGCAAATAGATGGGGAAACAGTGGAAACAGTGTCAGACTTTATTTTGGGGGGCTCCAAATTCACTACAGATGGTGATTGCAACCATGAAATTAAAAGACGCTTACTCCTTGGAAGGAAAGTTATGACCAACCTAGATGGCATATTAAAAAGCAGAGACATTACTTTGCCAACAAAAGTCCGTCTAGTCAAGGCTATGGTTTTTCCAGTGGTCATGTATGAATGTGAGAGTTGGACTGTGAAGAAAGCTGAGCGCCGAAGAATTGATGCTTTTGAACTGTGGTGTTGGAGAAGATTCTTGAGAGTCCCTTGGACTGCAAGGAGATCCAACCAATCCATCCTAAAGGAGATCAGTCCTGAGTGTTCATTGGTAGGACTGATGTTGAAGCTGAAACTCCAATACTTTGGCCACCTCATGCGGAGAGTTGACTCATTGGAAAAGACCCTGATGCTGGGAAGGATTGGGGGCAGGAGGAGAGGGGACGACAGAGGATGAGATGGCTGGATGGCATCACCAACGCGATGGACATGGGTTTGGGTAAACTCCAGGCATTGGTGATGGACAGGGAGGCCTGGTGTGCTGTGATTCTTGGGGTCGCAAAGAGTTGGACATGACTGAGCGACTGAACTGAACTGAACTGAACATTAGTTGTTACAATGCAGCTGCATTTTTTTATAGACCCTGATATAAACTTCTTCAGAATTCCTAAAAAAGAACCTTTGATTGGCATGTGTACAGCCCTGAAGTATTTTTTGAAATTTGGCCTGTGTGTCTGTGCCCACATATCCACATAAATTTGCATAAGCTAGTACTTCAGCACACGTTTACCACACTCCATTAAATTTTGGGCAAGGCTTAGGCATATTTGGTTGGCAAATGCTCTCACAAGTAAATGGATAACCTGTTGCGTCTTGATTATGTTGTCTTAGAGTTTTAGCATGTATAAGATTTAGAGGCTTTCTGTTTGATTTTTTTTAAATGTTTATTCCAAGTAAACTGAGGAGCTGTTAGATATTTTACTATTCAGGTTTTTGTGATACATTTCCAGTAAATCTTTTCAAGCTACTGCATCAGTTTTGATTCAAGAAATTTCTGAGATTGTAGGGTAAACTGCTGCAAAACCAGTTAGGATATACGCCTACTGTCTGTGACTCAAATTTGTCTCCATATTTTGTAATCCAAAGAAAGTGCAGAGATAAACTGGATGCTGAGGTTCCTGACGCTGCAGCTGTCATCCATAAATGACATTTTTCCAGTCTTTATGTTCATCAAAACAGCATCGTTCTTATCGGTTAACTTAACGTTAAGTACGTGATATGTTTTGTCAAGTAAACCAGCTTAAGTAAGATATTGTTTTTACCTATTTCATATTTGAGATCCAGAGTTAAGATGTTTAAAAAAAAAGCTCCTATGCTCAAAAGTTTAACAGTCTCACCTTAGTGATAGAGAAGGGCACCATGCCCCAAACTAAGTGGCACCAGACAGATAAAATATTTTGAATACTCATGTATTTGTTAAGTTTGAATCTGTTTCCCCAGTTAGACATTACATCTGTCTGTTCCTGCTGATCACAGTGATCATCACTTCTGGCATCTTGGCAGCCATAACCCAGAAGGCAGCTGAGAATCTGGAAGGAAACAAACAGTTCTGAGCCACCAAAAATCAGTGTTGGAAAGTAGATCAAGTTGGAGATGCTCATGTATTTTACACTTGGAGTACTTCCTGGACTCTCTTGAGTCTATTTACTTTCACCCAAGTCACAGCTTTAACAGACTTGATTTTCTGGTTTCTCTGCAATCATACATAGCAGGTTAGAGATAGACATTACAGTACACTGACAGCAGCAAAGAAATTAACAGCATTAGCTGAAAAGAAAGACATAGAAAGCTATAACAGAGATAGATGAATACTCAAACCATAGCAGCCTGGGAAGCACAAGTTTATGTGGTACTTGAGGGCATCAGTATATAGTGGGTACAGTAATTGATTCTCACATGACCCCAAGTCATCAAAAGAGCTAAGATTTTCTTCATGTTTCTTTAAGAATATGAGAAGTGAGTCATGCATTTTAGAAAGATTGCCTTCAAAAACTATGTATAATTTGGCATTTATATCTTAAAAGTCATTGGTAAAATGCATGGATTGGGTCAGAGCTTTATATATGTTATGAAATCTGCTTTATTGAGATATATACATATACAATTCACCCATTTAAAGTGCAGAGTTCAGTGGTTTTCAGCATATTCACAGTGAAACCATTAGCACAATTAAGTTTAGACTACATCCTCACCCCCCAAAATAACCTGATTAGCAATCACTCCCCTTTTCCCCCATAACTCCTAATCCTAGACAACTAATCTTTTTGTCTCTATAGACTTGCCTATTGTGGATGTTTCATGTATATGGAATCATATAATGTCTGGTCTTTTGCGTTTGGCTCTTTTCACTTAGCATAGTGTTTTCAAACTTCACTTATGTCTTAGTATGTATCAGTATTTCCTTCCTTTTTATTGCCAAAGGATATTTCATTGTATGGACATGTCCAATGTTATTTATCCACTCATCAATTGATGTACATTTGTGTTGTTTTTGACTATTATATGTAATACTGCTCTGATCATTTACATACAAATTTTTGTGTGGGCATATGCTTTCATTTCTCTTGGGTATATACCAAAGACTGCAGTTGCTAGATTGTAGACAAGCTTATGTCTAACCTCTTTTAGAACTGCCAGACTGTTTTCCAAAGTGACTGCACTGTTTTATATTCTGACCATTGGTGTAGGAGGGTTCCCATTACTCCATATCCCCACCAACACTTGTTATTTTCCATTTTTTTAATTATAGCCATCCTAGTGGGTTTGAAGAAATAACTCATTGTGGTTTTGATGTGCATTTCCCTAAAAAAGTGCCCTTACATCCCTCCAACACTAGCATCCTGTGATTTTAAAACATTTTGTAGGTTCAAACTCTATCTGCAGTTTAATTAGAAAGTTCTTGAATGGCTGGGAAGTGTCAGACTTCACTGTGCTTAAAAGAGAACCCTGCATAGAACTGCTGCCCTTTGTAAATATTAAAGGATTGTTTTAATTAAGTAATGTCTGGTACAAGGACAATGTGCATTTCACTCATAGCGGAATTTACACTTCTTCTTTCCAGACTGTTCTTGATTAATGATCAGTCTTTGCAGAGGAGAATGTAAGTGCCAGGAGACCAGGTTCATTGCTGCATCCATAGTGCCTCCCAGTCTACAGAACAAAGTATCTGTTCACTGAATCGGTGGGAGCATAAGCATATAACTTGGTCTCAGATCATTGAAGGAGGGTCCTTGTGACCTTGATTTCAGCTTGTATTGCCATGTGAGCAGTTAGCACATCTTTTCTCAGTCCCCACCCAGCTAGACCTGAAAGGTTTGCCAGGCTTTCACAGCTAAAATTAATGAACAAAGCTCATTTCTCATAGCCCTGTTGTTCTCTGCAGTGCCACCTAGCAATGCTGTTCTCCCTGAAGCCTCTTTAATTAACCACTCCCTAGTATTAAATTTAAGCATGCTCTGGTGGCTTGTCAAGACAAAGCTAAACCTCTTGGAGATTCAAACTGGGATTTGTTTAAGGAGGTAATGAGATTACCGTCTTGAGCTTCACTGCAGGGTATTAGGTAGCTGGAAGAACCATTCTTAGGTGGACGCTGGGATCAGCTCTGGTGGCTGAAATGATCACACTGGAGATAATCACACAGGTACACTGCCTTCAGGTCCCCTTGGCACATCTCTGCATGGTCAAAATTGTGGCATCTTCTTTTTAATTCATGGACTGTATTTCTGATGAATTGTTCTTGTTAATCACTGAATCGTGTCTGACTTTTTGTGACCCCATGGACTGTAGCTCATCAGTCTCCTCTGTCCATGGAATTCTCCAGGCAAGAATACTGGAGTGGGTTGCCATTTCCTTCTCCAGGGGGTCTTCCCAACCCAGGGATCAAATCCATGTCTCTTGCCTTGCAGGTGGATTCTTTACCGCTGAGCCACCACCAAAGCCATTTCTGATGAGTAGAGTGGTGTAATTAAAGGTGAAGACCACATGGAAGGTTGATACTCACCTTCTTTTGCCTCCAGATTGAGCAAGATAGACGGTCTGGATGAGACATAGAGACTGTGACCGTAAAGATCTGTAATTGTGTCCATCTCTTGCAACCCCAGGTGGTACAGTGGTAGAGAATGTTTCCTCCCAAGGCAGGAAACTCGGGTTTGATCCCTAGGTCAGGAAGATCCTCTGGAGGAGGAAATGGCAACCCACTCCAGTATTCTCGCCTAGAAAACTCCATGGACAGAGGAGACTGGTAGGCTACAGTCCATGGGGTCCCAAAGAGTAGGACACAACTGAGCATGCATACACACACACACACCCGCCACCCCCCCAACACACACACACACACACACACACATACACTCAGCCTGAGAATATTACAATGGAATGGGAAACAAATTTCATCTGCCTCTCATTTCTCCTCCTTAAGACTTGTTGCAGGAAAGCAGGGCTGGACTTCAGGGGTGAGGGCGAGAAGATGAGTTTTATGGGCACTGGAATGGCAGCCCTAGCTGTTCTGACTTCTTGTAAGAAGGTGGAATGGAGAGAGAGATTCCAGGACCTTAGAAAAGAGATTGCACCTCACTGAGCCTCTCAGCAACTCGTGGAAGAGACTCGAGGAAAAGTTTGTTTTAGCCTCGGGAGTTTGACATTTTGGGTCCCCTCATGTCTGGCTCCAACTTGGCCCCACTTCCTCCTGGCCCAGATCCAGGCTAAGAATACATTTACTGGTGCCACCACAGTGGTGCCCTGCAAGGCCTTTTTTTCCCCTCCCAAATCTTAACCTAAAAAAAAAGAGACATAACTTTCATGTCAGTATACCTGTTTGTTCTGATTTCATGTGGTTGTCTGTGCCATGGGTTGCAAATCAAAGAATATCTGCCTGCCTGACCTAAATACCTGAATGCTGTTGCCAGAGCTTACTTCTTTATGGAAGAATGCCTGGTTACCTTTACAATGGAAGTCATTGCGAGAGAGGAGCACATGATGAAATTTAATTATATGTGGAACATTTCTAGACCCATGTCCATTGGGCTCAGTCTCAGTTGAATGATAACTGGAAACTTGAGAAGCTGTATTTAAAATGTGAAAATCACCCGCGGCACTCGTGTTATAAATTGTCCAGAAATAATTTCATTAGCAAGCGATAAGATGTTTCCAAGTCCTTCCTGGGAATGGGGACATCAGCTGGGTCATTACCGTGCATTGCCCTCAGTTGTCAGCCTGTGCTCCCTGGCAGTTATGAGCAAAGACAGCTCATTCAGACTCGGACTTGCACTTTCAAATTGTGGTGCAGTACTTAAGAGCGTTCAAGAGCGTTAGTTTCGATTCAGGTAGAACTCTGGTTTTGAACTTGACCCATGAGAATTCCAGGGGACCCTCCTTGAAAACATTGCCTCTAGTCCCCCTCCTCTGGGCTCTCCAGGCAATGGCCTAGGAGTCTGTATTTTTAACAAGTGCCTTAGATGTTTTTTATGATGAGGCAAATTCGAGAAATATTGTTGTTGATGGCAGTCAAAGTTTTTGTTGTTGTTGTTTGGGTTTTTAAAATATTTATTTTTCTTTATTTATTTATCTGGCTGCACCAGGTCATAGTTGCAGCACCCTGCATCTTTGATCTTTGAATGCAGGATGTTTAGTTGCAGCATGTGAGATCTAGCTCCCCAACCAGGGATCGAATCCAGGCCCCCTGCCTTGGGAGAGGAGAGTCCCAGCCACTGAACCACTAGGAAAGTCCCTACACAGTCAGTTTTTAAAACTAAAGATAATTGAAACATTTGACTTTAAAATTAGTTGCATAAAATACTAAAATGGGAGTTGCTTTCAAGAAATACAGTTGTAAGAAAATCACAGAGCTCCAGTTTAAATTGCATGTGCAAAGTAGACCCTGATTGGGTATCACATCGTTTCTAACCTGGGGTTGGGCACAGAGCAGAATATAAACAGAGTCTCACTCTCATGGATCTCAGGCATTCTTGACTTTGTGGGCCTCTTGCTCCATTAAAAAAAAATGCATTTTACGACTGTTGCTATAAAGTTGGATGTGTTGTTATGTATGACAGCATTTTCTTTGACCTGAAAAATTCATGTTTTCTTCTGATTTTTTTGTGATCGCTTAAAATATGGTAGGCATGTAACCCATGGTGCCTAACAGTTAACTGGAGCCTTTATGGCAGAGGTGGTGAAATACCGAAGTTAGTTCTGGTGACTGTTGTGGTAATACTTCTACTTGCCTTGGGAGTTCTGAAAGGGTTATTCTCTGAAAGGACTATTCTCACTATTCTGTTCCCCTTTTGCATATGAGAATATGATTGGCCGTTTGGTTCCTTCCCACCTGTCTGGGAGAGAGGGAGAAAACTGATGGGCATCTGAGGCTTGTCAGTGGAAGAAGGGCTATTGTCACACAGGGATGTGGGCCCTTTGCCATGGTGATCCATTCCCACAAACATACCTGTGCTTCCTTAAGTGTGTTCTGAATTCCAAGTTTAACATTCTGGGTGTCAAGGGTATGCCTTGCCAACAGTGGGGGAAATCAGGTCTCTTCCTACCTGAAAGAGCCCTGGTGATGTCAAGCATCTAACTAGTGAAACAGCTCTGCTCTTGAGTGTCAGGCTTTCCCTGTCATTCCTTTTTTTTAAAAAAAAATTTTTTTTTTTAATGTGGACCATTTTTAAAGTGTTTACTGATTTTGTTACAATGTTGCTTCTGTTGTTTATGTTTTGGTTTTTTGACTGCAAGTTGCGTGGGATTTTAGCTCCCCATCCAGGGATGGAACCTGCACTCCTGTGTTGGAATGTGAAGTCTTAGCCACTGGACAGCCAAGGAAGCCCCTCTTTCTTTTGTTTCCAACCTTTAAATTGAAATATAGTTGCTGTACAATATTATGTAAGTTAAAGGTGTACAATATAGTGATTCACAATTTTTAAAGGTTATAGTCCATTTACAGTTATTACAGAATATTGGTTATGGTCCATGTGTTGTACAGTATATCCTTGCAACTTACTATACCTAATGGTTTGTACCTCTCATTCTCCTACCCCTTTCTTACCCATCTCTCCCCACTGGTAACCACTAGTTTGTGCTCTATATCTGTGAGTCTGTTTCTTTTTTGTTATATTTACTAGTTTGTTTTATTTTTAGATTCCCCATATAAGGGATAGCATACAGTATTTGTCTTTCTCTGGTTTAGTTATTTCACTAAGCATAATAACTTCCAAGTCCATCCATGTTGTTGCAAATGGCAACATTTAATTCTTTTATTTTGACTGAGTAGTATTGGATTGTGTGTGTGTGTGTGTGTGTGTATGTGTGTGTGTGTGTATCACATCCTCTTCATAGTGCCATCTTAGCACCCTGCATCTTCGATCTTCGCATGCAGGATATTTAGTTGCAGTGTGTGGGAACTAGCTCCCCAACCAGGGATCGAATCCAGGCCCCCTGCCTTGGGAGAGGAGAGTCCCAATATTCTGCTCATGTCAAGCATGAGCAGAATTTTGCTTGAGAAAGCAATTGTTGAGATGAGTAATCCAAATTGTTGAGATGAGGAAATGCAGGCACACTTTTTCATGAGCAAGACCACAGATCTGCTCTCTGTTCATTGAAGTG
Organism: Giraffa tippelskirchi; assembly: GCF_054371585.1. Classification (NCBI taxonomy): domain Eukaryota; kingdom Metazoa; phylum Chordata; class Mammalia; order Artiodactyla; family Giraffidae; genus Giraffa; species Giraffa tippelskirchi. Next base: position 38,560,750 of record NC_137276.1, read on the forward strand.
AAATTAAAACTTTTTTGTTTTTGCTTTTGCATCATTACAGAGAAGGTTTTGGTTGAGAATTATAAAATAACTCTGCTTATGAAGATTAAACATACTGATTATAAAAATTGAAAAACATCCCATCAGCAAAGCCAGAAGAAGAAAAAAACCATAAGCCCCCTATAATGGGCTTCCCACATGGTGCTGGTGGTAAAGAACCTGCCTGCCAATGCAAGTATACATAAGAGACATGGATTCGATCCCTGGGTCAGGAAGATCCCCTGGAGGAAGGCACAGCAGCAACTCACTCAAGCATTCGGACAGAGGAGCCTATGGTCCATAGGGTTGCAGAGTTGGAAAGGGCTGAAGTGACTTAGCACACACTATCCATAATGCCTGTTAACATTTTGTCCTGAAGTTTATAGTCTTGTTTTCTGGAAACAAATAACTGTTTAATTTTTACACAAAACTGTATATACAAAATGTACCATTTAATCACCTGCACTTTTCACCTAATAATATATAATGATCATTCTCCTCACATCATTAATTGCTATCTTACAAAATGATTTTGATGGTGGTATATTGTTCCTTTGTGTTAATGGATAATCATCTATAACCAACCTTTTATTTTTGGACATTAAATTCATTTCCTCAGTAGTAGTAGTACAACTTTAATGATTTTTAAGATAAATTTTTGAATGCATGCATAATTATTTCTATAGGGTAAAGTGGAACCAGTGTATCAAAGAGCATTGGAATCTGGTGCTTTTTAATATGTATTTCCAAATAGCCCAGAGGAAGATTGCAACCGTTTATATTCCCATTCCTACTCTGGAAGTGCTTGTGTTCTGATACCTTTGTGCTGTGCTGTGGTGCGCTTAGTTGCTCAGTCGTGTCCGACTCTTTGCGACCCCATGGACTGTAGCTTGCCAGGTTCCTCTGTCCATGGGATTCTCCAGGCAAGAATACTGGAGTGGGTTGCAGTATGACTAAAATTTCAAGAAATCGAGTATGCATTAATTTAAAAGAAACCATGACTCAAGTTTCTTTGCATCGAGTATTTTAATGTTTAGCAGACTGCTCTGTGTACAATAATTATGGGTTTCTTCACAATGTTATGGAAACCCTTTTATTAAATTTTACATTTACCATTTTCTTCAAGGTCCTTAAATAGTTCTTAGGTTTTCAACTCTTATATTTTATGCTGTTAAAAGCATGCTTTTGGAGGACTTTGTATATGTGTAATTGGGATGATGAAATGTAAGAATTTAACAAACCTTAGTTAGTTGGGTTAGTCTACTTCATCTTACAGATTAGTAAATGGCTCAAGAAAAAAACTTGCCTACAATCATTCTGTTTGTGACTGACAACTCAACTCAGACCAGCCTAGCGAAATGGGGAATATGTGGGCTCATGAAACTGAAAACAGGTTCTGTTACCTACTGTGATCAACCTTGGGTAATCCCTTGATCTTTCCAAACCTTGATTTTGTTATCTGTAAACAAAGTGTTGAATTTGACCAAAGATCCCTTCCACCTCTTAAAGTTCAATGCTTCCATGAATACATTAGCAGAGAATTTCATTATGCTATCAATCAAATTTAGACACAGTGAGGGGGTGGCTAGCACTGAGGAAATTTTTAAAGAAATACAGTTTGTATAACACACTTGGATCTAAATTAAAGTTGTTATTAATGGTGTTTTTAACTTGCAGAGGTCCTTAGGCAACTTGAACATAAACGGTATTCTCATAGTATAAAAATATCTTCCAAAGTACTTGAAAAGTCTCTTTTTTCTGTTGATTACACAATCCTCAAACTTCTTTCCCGCCTATTTATTAGTTTGCTTGATGATCTATTAACAAAGAGTGGGGAAAGAAACTCAGTCCTTTTGCTCCCTATTCACAATTATTACAACAAATTTCAACTTGGTGAACCTAGGGAAAACTGTGAAACTGTCATGACAGCAGCAGGTTGCTGAGTCAGACCTGTGCACAGGGGAACTAATCTTGAATACTGAGCACCGACTTTACACACGTGAAGAAATAACGATGGTAGGAAACTTGCCTCACCAGAAACACCTTAAAGCTCTGCAGGTTGTTCGAAAGGAGGTGGATTTTCTCATGTCAGGCTCCCTTAGCTCTTTGCTATTTTTCCTTTGACTGGTAGGAAACCTCTCTCTCTGTGTCTGTGTTTGTTTTTGATTTTGGATTCTTCTCAGTCTTTACTCATTTATACTATTAGAAACTCACTGTGTAACCCTTGCAATTTACTGCAGGAAGCATAAGTACCCCCTCAGAGACTATTCTAGTGTTCTGAAAAGGTCTTTAAGAAATAGGCTTTGTCTTAAAGCCATTGACCACCAATAAAATTTCAAAAATATTTTCACCACACCATGTAGGATATAGATTCATTTCTGGGTTTTCACTACTATCAAATAACCAAATCAGGTTTGTGCTTGGAGAAGTTTTCAGGCAAATAAATGCAATAGAGCCTACATACCTTTTTATTAACACTCAGATACCACATGTTTATCAACAATGTTGACAGTCCCTGGATCTGGTTCTACAGGAGAGAGGGAGGGTTCCAAGGGAAAAACCAGCCAAAGATTTTGATGAAAAGTTATACTAGTCAGGACGGGCAAGATCATCCTGCAGTGGTGATAAGCTGCTTCAGTCATGTCCTACTCTTTGTGACCCTATGGATTGTAGCCTCCAGGCTCCTATGTCCATGGGATTCTACAGGCAAGAATACTGGAGTGGGTTACCATTTCATCATCCTGCAGTAACAACCCCCAAATCTCAGTACCTTAAAACAACAAAGGTTTATTTCTCCTTCACACTGTAAGTCCATTGACAGTGACCGGGGCTCCAATCTGCCTCATCTTCACTCTGCATCCGTGCTGATGGAACAAACGTTATCTTGAATTCTGCTGGTTATGGTAACAGAGAAGGAGTTCTGCAGGCTCTGACACTCGCCGTAAGTGCTCTTGCCTGAAAGTAACACACACCATTTCCTTTCCCAACTCACTAGCTAGATTAGGTACATTGCCCAGCTCCATTAGAAAGTGGCCAGGACCTGCAGTGTGACCCCATGGGCCAGGAGGGAAGGGGACCAGCCGCACTAGTGACTACCACAAGGCGCTCTTCTCATTCCCAGGTATGTGGCTCACTCTCCTTCCTCCATGTGAAATACTCATCTCCTCCCCAAAGGAGAGAACCCCACAGTCCCACCCAGTCAAAGAACCTAGATGATGCACAGTTGGCACTAAATTAGGGGGTGAAACAAAGTAATTTTGACATCAACTCTAGATGTGGGTCCTCTTGATCTAGAGGCTTCTGAACTAAAAAAAAAAGGCATCTGGGTTTAAAAGGGAGGAGTAAAGAATGAATGCAGACATTCTGTATCTAGAAGGAGCATCACTTCTGGCAAACACAGAAGAGATTCTTATCAGTGGTTCAGCTGAATTTATCAAAGCATCTGCATACCCTGGATTAAAGAAAACATGAGTCATGGATGGTGGGTGCATTCGGATTTCTTTTTTCCCTTTGTCTTCTGTCTCCAACCACAGATTGTATATGGGAGCTATCATTTAGGTAGCCCTTGATATCAGGAGGATAAATAAAACTGAACATTTAAAATATAATAGTATCCTATAAAAGCATTAAAATGTGAATAGAAGGGCATTTAATTTTTTATGAAGGTAAGGAATGAATATAGTAAGTGAAAGCAATTTCTATTGCCATTTAAACTATAGTTTTCCGATCCTTATTTCCTTTTACCTTAACCCAAACTGCTGATATGACATTTAACTGAATTTTCAAAACTCTACACTTTCCCCCACTGTTTTGCTGAGTTGCTAACAAAAGCTTTGAAATGGAGGAGGTGACGCAGGAAGAAGAAACTGGAATTATAAATAATTTTTAAATTAGCTGTCCCTAGACACATTTTAAAAAGGGAGACGGAGACCTCTTTTCAGTTGCCTGTACTTAAATTAACAACAGCCAACCATATAAAGGCCACAGGGGCTTTTCTGGGTTACATACAACTTGTTCTGTCCATTCTGCACTAAGATGTCTTATTTTCCATTATCACTGAATTCTTATTTTACTTCTTCATGTACTGAAAGTTCTAAGTATAGAATTTTCTCATGCTTTTCTCTGACTTCTAGCCTCTACCTGTACAATCTACTTATCCCACCATCCTCCGACAGTATTAACAACCTGTAGGGGTAGCCTTCTCTACCTTCCTGTGGGCTCATATAATCATAAACACTTGGGGTCTGCCTTCCACCTGCCTGCCCACTGTCCGTCATTCCTCCTTCCTCTTTTCCTTTCTCCCTTCCTTTCTTTTCCAAACCAGATGGAGTTAATAAGTTATTTACACTGCTAGGTATCTCTTGTTTTTCTCATTCACAGAAGATTGGGGGTATCTCTAGTATTGATCTCATTCATTCTTTCTAATGTCTGCCTAATAGCCCATGTTTTGGAAAGTCATACTTTATTGAAGTTTCTCTGTTAAAGGGCATGTATGTTGTTTCCCATTTGTTTTGATCTTGCTTTTTTGTTTTTCTTACATTTGGCCACTGTAAGGGGTGCAGTGGGCTTCCCAGGTAGCTCAGTGGTAAAGAATCTGCCTGCAGTGCAGGAGACATGGGTTTGATCTCCGGGTCAGGAAGATCTCCTAGAGAAGGAAATGGCAATCTACTCCAGTATTCTTGCCTGCAGAATCCCATGGACAGAGGAGCCTGGCTAGCTACAATCCTTGGGGTCACGAAAGAGTTGGACACGACTTAGTGACTAGTCAACAAGAAGGGGTGCAATAAACTTCTTTATACCCATTCTCAAATACTGGTCCTTTAAAAAATATGGTCCAAGAGAGGAATTATGTGCATTTTTAGATGTATGTGTGCTTTTAATAGATGTTGGCAGAGTCTTTCAAAAATGGTTATCCTAGCAGTATTCCAGAATACACTTCTCCTATCCTATTCAATAGTAGGTGTCCTTCCTACTTGGATAAGAATGGATTATACCTGCAACCTTGATTGCATAACTGGGCACCTGTTGGCATACTACAGTAAATTTCAGTGGGGTTTAAAACTAGGGCTCTAGTTGGCCTATTTGATTGTGGGTGGTTGTGATTTTTGTGTATGTGTTTCTTAAAAAACAATCCTTGGGAAGTTTATGGGAGGGAGGGAACTGGAAGCCATTCTTACACAATCCGCTCCTTTCACAGATAAGGAAATTGAGATCCAGAGAGGTGAAGGGAGTTAATGTGAGCTAGTTACTGGCTGCTGCTTCTGGGAAGCAGTTGTTCGGAATCCTGAATATGGGCTTTACTTATTACACTGTGGGTTGGGCTTCCCAGGTGGCGCTAGTGGTAAAGAACCCTCGTGCCAGTGCAGGTAGACATAAGAGACATGGGTTCAATTCCTGGGTTGGGAAGATCTCCTGGAGGAGGGTATGGCAACCCACTCCAGTATTCTTGCCTGGAGAATCCCCTGGACAGAGGAGCCTGGTGGGCTGCAGTCCATGGGATCACAAAGAGTCGGACACAACTGAAGTGACTGAGCACTCACGCATGCACACTGTGGGCCATGCTGACAGTGATTTTTAGAGACTGGACCAAGAAACGTCATCTGTGAGCTAGGGATGAACTGTTCCCAGGTTTCTGTTCTCTCCTGCTAGGATGGGCAAGCTTCCCAGTCTACACTGAGCTGTGTGGGATTTGCTTTGCAAACTTCTGCAAAGATAAGAGGACATTTGTTAACAGTCTTGTTACCAGAATTTGCTTCTCTTAATATGTTTTTGAAGAAAAAAAAATTTATTTATATAGCTACACCGGGTCTTAGTTGTGGCACGAGGGATCATTGATCTTCGCTGAGGCACACAGGATCTTTAGTTATGGCATATGAGAACTCTTAGTTGCAGCATGTGGGATCTAGTTCCCTGATCTGGGATTGAACCCGGGCACCCTGCATTGGGAGCACAGTCTTAGCCACTGAACCAACCAGGGAAGTCCCTCCTATTCTTAATCTTTTAGAGAATTTGGGATTTATCATTAGAGTTACTGCTTACCAAGTGTGGAGTAGCTGGCTTGGATCAGAACTAAAATGACAACAGGCAAGCACAGGAGAGAAGATTCTAGGCAGGAATGGCTTCCTCCTATGTACTCCTTCCTTCTCCCTTCCCAGTGTACCAATGGAGAGGGCTAAATAGTGGGGCTGCCTAGAAAGAAGACTTCCTCTCAGTCCTAGTTCTGTTGCTGGCAATGTAGTCTCTAGGTGTAATGTGCACAATTTGACCAGGGCTCAAATGGCTGTACTCTAGGGCTGAATAAAATAAGCTTTTTGAAAGAAGCCACTTTAACTTCTTGAGTCTTTAAACTCAGTTTTTGTGTTTTTTTAGTTTAGATCTGACTATAGTTGATTTAGAATGTAAACTCAGTTTTACTGTAAGGTTCAGATTTAGCCCATACAGCCTACTGAGGAAGATGAAAAGGGATCTCCAAATTTCAGATTCCCATTTGGGTTTGCCCTGTGTTTGCTACAAAGCATTTGACAGTCCAGTATTAATTTTCCAGGTTGACTCTAAATCAAGTCAGCCTGTTCAGGGAGCTCAGCCCATTCCTCACAATAACAATAAAAATAATTACTATGGAAATTCATTTTGTCATAGGTAAGCCTCTCCAGCAGATTATATATATATATATATATATATACATATATATATATATATTACACGAAACATGCCTCTGTGTTGTAGACCTGGTCAGGAGCTGTGCTTATTTGTAGGCTTGACCATCAGTGGTCATGGTTCTCATTGTTTAGCAGTTTGCAAACCTGCAAACTGGAACGTCTGGGGAACTTAAAAAAATACTCATGCCTAGGGCCTCCCCAAGAATTAAATCAGAATCGATGGGGGGAGGAGACACAGGGCTGAGGTGAGGACTTCTGGGTGGGCAACTGGAGATGGAGAGAGAATCTCTTCCTTAGTAAAGAAAGGAATGAGTTGTAATTCGATCTGTTCTTTTGAGAAGCCTGTTGCCATTGGAATCATCATGTCTGCCCCGCAGCTCTTATAACCCCCTGTCTCTCCTTTCTCCTTCCTATTTATTCTGTTGAGTGAAGCAGTGGAGTCATGTTGTATAAAAGTCAGCTCATGAAGGCACAAATTGTATACCGTGAAGATTATCATCCAAGAGTGCTCTGGGAAGAGAGCATGAGGCTTACGGGTCAACATACCATCTCTTGGTACATACAGATAGCATAGCGTTTCCTCTGGTGTCAGATCGTTGTTTCTTTTGTTGAAATTCTGATAAAATAGCTTTGGGGAGCCAGAGTGTATGCAAAATATGTATCTCTAAGTATTGAAATTGCACTCCATTTGGTGACATTCTGGAGCCCTGAGAAGCAAGCGGCAATTGAGACTGCCTTAGAGAATCCTATTCTTATCTCATAGTCAATTCTGAGGCCAACTCTTGAGTGGGATGAAAGCAGAATCATGGGCACATTTTAAAGCGTGTATTTCACATTGCCTGTCTCTTCTTTTAGGCACCTATAGTAGAATTCCGGTAAATTGAATGGTAAATGTGCATACATATGCGACACCACTGCATTTCTTTATTGACTATTTCTTGAATGTACAGAATTCATGGTCACTCTGTCTTTCTGTCCCCTAGCGTTCCCGTGGTTCGGCATGGATATCGGTGGGACGCTGGTTAAATTGGTCTACTTTGAGCCGAAGGATATTACAGCTGAAGAAGAGCAGGAGGAGGTGGAGAACCTGAAGAGCATCAGGAAGTATTTGACTTCTAACACGGCTTATGGGAAAACCGGGATCCGGGACGTCCACCTGGAACTGAAAAACCTGACCATGTGTGGGCGGAAGGGGAACCTACACTTCATCCGCTTCCCCAGCTGCGCGATGCATAAGTTCATCCAGATGGGCAGCGAGAAGAACTTCTCCAGCCTGCACACCACGCTCTGTGCCACGGGAGGCGGGGCTTTCAAGTTCGAAGAGGATTTCAGAACGGTATGTCCGCTTTAGCCCTGTGCAAACCACAAAACCACCTCTTAAACAAAAGAAACCTCTCCCATGCCCATGGGCATGGCGTCTCCTATGGAAGAACTAGGCTACTAGGCTTTGCAACTTTGGATACGTTTGCCTCACCTCTCACTGCTTCAGCTTCCTCATCTATGTGAAAATAAAAATAGTTCCTACTTCATAGGGCTGAGGGAGATAATATGTACCTGGCACTTATAATGCTCAATAAATATTAGCTGCCTTCTTCACCCTTTTTGTTTCAATTACGTTTGCACAATGTGCTAAAGACAAGGTGATGTAAATCACCTTCTGAAGTATTTTAGTTTTCCACAGACTCTTGAGTCTTGTGAAAAACATAATTATTGTGCCAGTTTCATAGATATATAGGCTGAGGCCTGCAGGAAAGACTTTATACATCTTACTAAAAATGATTACTTCTTTCTGCCCATTTGTTCTGTGTCTTTTCTGTTTTATGAATGCCCTTTAGAAGTTTTGCTCACAAACAAAAATGAAATCTTTGATATTATTCACAGGTGAGTTCCTTTATAAATAAACAAGATTTAGGCAGTATGGTTCTACATAATAAGAATAGTACCTTATCCTGGGGACATCCTTGGCAGTCCAGTGGTTAAGACTCTGCAATTCTAGTGCAGACGTTGCAGGTTCAATCCCTGGATAGGAAACTAGGATCCCATACACCACATGGTGCAGCCAAATAAATAAATAATACCTTATCTTGACCGGCAGCATATTCTGCCTCTGTGTTGCTTATTTACATTTGACAGAGTTGGCTAAATGGAGGAAGATATGGATGAGTGACATAGAGTCCTAACTTCCTCTTTATTAAGCAATCCCTAACACTTGTGTTCCAATTTCCCCATTTCTATAGTCAGGATAATCTCTTTACTGTCTAGGTTCGTCTCACAGGGAATACAATGAGAAGAAAGAAAAATAATAGAGATAATAGAGAAACTTAAATGAACAGAAGTGTTTGAACATAAAAGAAGGAAGGGTTGAAAGATTCTGGGATTAGTCTTGCCAGAAACTATCATTAATGAATAAATTAGTAAATCAATGCCTTATTCATTGTATTTAGTAAAGCTCTAATGCAAATTTATTTGTACAATCAAAAGTAGCTTCGTTTATCTCATCGATAAGTAGTTTCTACAAGAGCTAGCAATAGAGCCCTGGAGCATTCTCTTCAATCAGATTGATTATATTCAGGTGTTGACTTTTCCTTTTGTGTCCATGTTCCCTACCCAGCAGTAGAATTTGATGCTGCCACTTACTTAAATGATCCATGGAATCTTTTCTCCACCAAGTTCAGTTCAGTTCAGTCACTCAGTCGTGTCTGACTCTTTGCGACCCCATGGACTGCAGCACACCAGGTCTCCCAGTCCATCACCAACTACCGGAGTTTACCCAAACTCATGTCCATTGAGTTGGTGATGCCATCCAACCATCTCATCCTCTGTCTTCGTCCCCTTCTTCTCCTGCCTTCAATCTTTCCCAGCATCAGGGTCTTTTCAAATGAGTCAGCTCTTCTCATCAGGTGGCCAAAGTATTGGCGTTTCAGCTTCAACATCAGTCCTTCAAATGAACACTCAGGACTGATCTCCTTTAGGATGGACTGGTTGGATCTCCTTGCAGTCCAAGGGACTCTCAAGAGTCTTCTCCAACACCACAGTTCAAAAGCATCAATTCTTCTGCACTCAGCTTTCTTTATAGTCCAGCTCTCACATCCATAAATGACTACTGGAAAAACCATAGCCTTGACAAGATGGACTTTTGTTGGCAAAATAATGTCTCTGCTTTTTAATATGCTGTCTAGCTTAGTCATAACTTTTCTTCCAAGGAATAAGTGTCTTTTGATTTCATGGCTACAGTCACCATCTGCAGTGATTTTGGAGCCCCAAAAAATAAAGTCAGCCACTGTTTCCACTGTTTCACCATCTATTTGCCATGAAGTGATGGGACCGGATGCCATGATCTTAGTTTTCTGAATGTTGAGCTTTAAGCCAACTTTTTCACTCTTCTCTTTGGAGCCCAATAATTGAAGAGTTTTGAAACTGAGAAGGGTGAGATCTAGGAGCATGCAAATTAAGTGCAAATTCATAAATGAAAAAACACTGGTCCTGAATTCTAATGCTGTTTCTGCATTTAACTAGCTGGGTGCCTTTGGATAAATCATGTCCCTCCTGTGGGACTCAGTTTCATTATCTTCAGAAAGTAGCAGAAGGTGGCTACAAGGATAAGGAAACTAAAGCTAAAGAGCCATGAAGAGGCATTCGTAGTGCCCCCTTAGGTGAGAGCTGAGTGTTAGCTCAATTCTGATTCAGGAGATGCTGACACACTGCTAGTGCTATGAGCTCCCCAGGTCCCTCAAGGTTGCCTGTGTCCATCTCTTCTAGGGAGCCTGAAGTGAACCAAGGTGACCTAGAGCATTTAAGCAAGCTCCATCAAAGGCTCTATCCCTCCTCTGGGGTAGTGTCCCGGGAGAAAGTTACTCAGTTTCTGTTGGCCATGAGCAAGTGTGTTTCTCAAGGTTCTGACCTGAGAAAGGTCATGTCTTATTTAACCAAAATAAAGAAGCCTCCGTTCCTTCAGGCTGCTGGAGCCTAATAAACAGATTGGTGCAGGGAGCAAGTCTGGAGTACTTGCCTAACAGTCCAGCCATCTATAAAAGAAAGTATCAATATATGGGCTGCCTTCTGTTTGCATACTCAGTCTTGGCCAAAGTGAAGACAGAATTGAAGAAGACAGGTCTCTTCCTATAGCCTGTTTGTCAGTACACTAAGTGATACACCCTGATCCTTTCAGAGTTTGTGAGGAAGAATAGGTTTTATCATCTTCTTTCCTAATAAGTTTTCATTATCTCACTCAACACGTATTTACCATGCTCTTTCTGTGCAACAAGTACTATTTTGAACAAAACAAAGCTCGTGCCCCACTGGAGCTTATATTCTAGAGCAGGGAAATGGTCAATTATCAAATAAATGAATATGGAGCATATCAAATGGTGATAAGTTGGGGGGAAAGAAATGGGTAAAGGGGATAGGGAATACTGGGAGGGCCTTTGTGGGATGAGGTAACATTGGGCCCAAGGATGTAATAGAGCCAACCAGAGCCTGGTGTGAGGACTTAAGAATTGGCCTTTATTAAGCCAGAAGTCTCCAATGACACAATCTAAAAAAGTTAATAAAAAAAATCATCAGGAGGGGATAAGGTAATTGTGGATATGTAAAATTCTGAATCTAAGTGGACCATTCATTATTAGCTGGGTTCCTATTATTAGTCCAGGAACAGATTTGTGATATTACAGGAGCATAAGCTTTGGTAGACACCTCCGCTTCATTCTGGCTCAATCCTTTTGGCCCTTCACGTACACCTTTTATCATTGGGTATCAGGAGGAAGAGGCCATCTTTGAGGTTTTGTTATTTTTCTCAGTCACAAAACATATTTGAAATTCAATTCTTTCAGGTCTCTCTTAGCTCTCCTGTGTAAGGAGCAAAGAGCCCCGAGTGTAATCTATAGTTCAGAGTCAACCATTTTATATGCAGATTGTTCTTGAGCTTACTAAGATAACCTTTTCTGCCATTCCCAGTATGACTTATGGAGCCAGTGTCAGCAAAAGCACTTTGGGGAGTATGGGGTATCATACAGATGTGTTTTTATTCATTTTGTGATAAACAATTTAGTGACTCATTTCTCAAGGGCAGGAGAGTGGTGTAATGGGGTAGGTCCATAGCATACTCCCATAGAGAGCAGGCATGAAACCTCCTGGGATGTTTTTTTTCAGATTTATGAACATGCATATGTATGTATGAATGCATTTATTTATTTATTCATTCAGCTATTTATTTAGTTACTTTGAAAGTTTATTGTATTGAAGTCTAGTTGATTTCCTAGTTGAATCTAATTGAATCCACCTGCAATACAGGAGACCCTGGTTCAATTCCTGGGTTGGGAAGATCCCCTGGAGAAGGGAAAGGCTACCCACTCCAGTATTGGGCCTCCCTTGTGGCTCAGCTGGTAAAGAATCACGACTTTCACTAGTTGATTTACAATTGTGTGTTAATTTCTGCTGTACAGCAGAAAGAGTCTCTGTATAGATACACATATACATGTTTTTCATATTCTTTTCCATTATGTTTTGTCACAGGATACTGGCTATAGTTCCCTGTGTTATACAGTAGGACTTTCTTGTTTAGCCTATCTTATATATAATAATTTTTGCTATTTAGTTATTTTTAACAGAGGGAAGCACATAAGGAGAACCTCTTACAATTGTATCCTCAACATGTCTTGTGTTTAGAATCCGTATTTTTTTTTTCTAATTTCAGCATACAGGGAATCACTGAATTCCTTTGAGAAATGAGAGCCTTCAGTTTAGAAATGGGTTTCCAAATGTATTTCAACTTAAGACGATTGAATTATTTTACCACTTGTATAAGTTGTATAACTCATGTGTAACTCATGTTTCCAAGGCATTTTCACACAGCCATCTCATCGGGTTCTTGAAAAGAGCCCTGAAAGTTAACGAGGACAGCTGGTATTGGGGAGAGTATGTGATTTTATTGAAGGCCTGTTGTCACTGTACTGTGGTGTGATCATGCATTCATACCAGCTCTTCAGCTCCAAAGTCTGTGTGGTCGCAGGACCAGCAGCATCTGGATCACTTGGGATATTGTTAGACAGGCAATCAGAAACTCTGGGAGTGGGGGCCCAGCAATCCAATTTAACAAAGCTTCCACGTGTTCTGATGTGCCTAAAATTTGAGAATCCCCACTGCACCCATGCTTGCTTGGGTGACTTTGGGAATGGGCAAAACAGAATTAGTTTATCATAGTAATAATTCGGAAAAAAAAAAAGTGGTTTTTTTTTTTTACTTTATTTCTTCCCCTATCCCCATTATTCACAGACTTGGAGTCTTAGGGCTAATTTTGATTTCTTGTTTTTAAGTTTGGGGAATAGTTTAAACTTAATGATTTAAGAACTGGCAGAACTCATACTTTCTTTTCTTTTTGGCCACACTATGCAGCATGTGGGATCATAGTTCCCCATCAGGGATTGAGCCTGGTGCCTGCCCAGTGCAGTGGAAGCAAAGGGTTTAACCACTGGACTGCCAGGGAAGTCCTGTAAATCATATTTTCTGAAAGTGCTAAGGAGAGTTACATGAAATGGTGTGCTGGAGTCAGCTCCTATTGGCTCATGAGAACCCATCGTGTCTTCCCAACTCTGTGCTTAGTGACATTGTGCTTAGTGACATTGTGTTGGCAGCTTGAAGCTGGCCATGGTGGGAGTGATGATACAACTGAAATTGGTAAATGCTATAAACCAGGGCTTTTGCTACCAGAGAGCTAATTGTTAAACATTTTCCAACACACCTTAGTGACAAGGTTATGTTCACATTAACTGAAGCTTCATCTGCATATTCGCTGCATCTGATATTTCAGATCTGCCGTCATCTAAGACCCATTATAGAGATCACCATTAAGAATACATATAAAATTCATAGGAATTTACTGCCTATTAGTGAGACGGAGAAGGCAATGGCACCCCACTCCAGTACTTTTGCCTGGAGAATCCCATGGATAGAGGAGCCTGGTGGGCTGCAGTCCATGGGGTCGTGAAGAGTTGAACACGATTGAGCGACTTCACTTCCACTTTTCACTTTCAAGCATTGGAGAAGGAAATGGCAACCCACTCCAGTGTTCTTGCCTGGAGAATCCCAGGGATGGGGGAACCTGGTAGGCTGCCGTCTATGGGGTCGCACAGAGTCGGACACGACTGAAGCAACTTAGCAGCAGCAGTGGGAAGTCAGATGTAGCCCACAGCTGTTATGGTGCCCATATATATATATATATATATATAATTTAAACTAAGTGCCAGCATTTAAAAATTGGAAGTTTTCACGTAAAAATCTAGATTTCTGACTTTTGAGAAATATGATCATTTGGCAACATTGAGCCCCCATTATCACATGGGCTGCAGTGAATTTTAAACACATGTGGATTGCCTTGTGTGCCACAATCCCCATCCTTCTGTTACTTGAACATTTAATCAAGGAACTTTACTCCTTTACTGGCTCCTGCAGCATTTATTTTTGTTTACCCCCAGTATAAAGAAAACTAAGTCCTGAGAAACAGCATTTCTCTGTAGCTGGGATCTGAACATGCTGTCCAAGTAATGATTTGATTCATGGCTTACACTTGGGAGCCTGTCCTATTTCCTGGATGAGAAAGACCTTCAAGGGAGGTCTCCATAGGTCTCAATGAAAGTGACTAGTATTTCTGTTTCTCAGTAGGGGGGTGCATGATCTCAGGCTTCAGAAATATCCATCGGTACTGATGAACCTATTTGCAGGGCAGGAATAGAGAAAAGGACATAGAGAGTGGACTTGTGGACACAGGAGAGGAAGGAAAGGGTGGGATAAATTGGAAGAGTGGCATGGCCATAAATACACTACCATGTGTAAAATAGCTAGCTAGTGGGAAGCAGTTTCATAGCATGGGGAGCTCAGCTCAGTGCTCTGTGATGACCTGGAGGTGTGGGATAGATGGGGGAAGGAGGCTGAAGAGGAAGGGAATATATGTATACATATAGCTGATTCACGTTGTTGTACAGCAGAAACCAACACAACACTGTAAAGCAGTTATACCACAATTAAAAAATAAATAAAAACAAATACCCATCCCTCAGTAAAATACTGTAGAAGAGATGTCTGTGGGCAGCTAGCACATTATTTGAAAGTGATTTTGAGGGGAAAGTTGAGATCTTTCCTTTCAAAGCAAAGTTGCATGCTTTATATGCCTTGACAGGTTTTTCTTTTTCCTGAGCAGTTTCAGGACATCTCCTGGACAGACTTTGTTCACGTTTGTGATGTTAGTTCTGGGCATGGCTCTCAATATTGTTGATGGACCTCTGATTAATTTTTAAGCAGGTTAACCTATGGCCCCAAGACTGGCTGATGAAATTGCTACTTTTCAGTGTGGGGTGATTTAAGAGGGGACAGTTTTCCCTGTTCTATTTAAGAAATGTCTATTAAGCCATTATAACGGACAGGCCTTTGAGCGTGGTGTGCAGGGGCACCCGGTGAACCAAAAAGCAGGCCAGAACATGACCCTTGCTGTGAGTGCAATGGAAGATACGGATAGAGCCAAAGAATCCAGGAGGAAGAGAAGACAGGGTATACACGGCTATGTGTCACTATAGCATTTAGATCTCCAGATCTCTTACACCTATAGTATTACTCCCGAATACGTGAATCATGACATGCATCTCACCCAGAGTTTCACTTGGTGGAAAATGAAATGTTCAGGATCATTTGATAGATTTGCTTTATCACCATGTGTCATTTAGAATGCTTTTTCCTGTATATCAAGAAAACGTCCACCATCTTGCTAGTAACCTATTCTAACTCTGCTCTGCACATAAAGCTTCAGTAGATTTTGTTGACTGGGACAGCGAGATGACAAAAAGTCCAGAATTTCCTTCTAGCTATTAACTTTCATAATGAAGATGATGCTTTGGGGGCAATATATCTAAGTATAGTACTTGTGTAGGTGGTTTCCAGATCCCAGAAGCAGGACTTATTATGAATGAAGACAGGAGAAGAACAGCAAGGCATTTGCTGGTTGTATCACTTAGAGAAAGTTACTTCAGGTCTATGAGCCTCAAGCATAGCATTAGGATAATGATACCTCTTCATAGGATTTTTGTGAGAACTAAATGATCTAGTATAAGGGTTGGGCATATAGTAAACAATAAATACTAGGAATTATTTTCTTAAAGAGATTTTTTTTTTTAATACATTGACGTGAATCAGCCATGGGTTTACATGTGTTCCCCATCCTGAACCCCCCTCCCACCTGAGATTTTTAAAAATTTAAATTAGACCTTATAAATTATCTTCCATTGTTGATTCAGTTTCACGTTGGTGAATATTAGATTGGTTTTTTTGGGTGGGGGGGACCAGCAGTAATATCACTCTTGAGGACCATGAATAAACTTTTAAGAATGCAAAGTACCCATTGCCTGCTAAGGCTAGCCCTCAGTTAACTCATTCCCCTTTTCTTTTTCCCCCCATACCTAGGAGAAAAGGAGTTTTTGTTTCTCAGGAGCATGAAAGGACACTCGGGGACTACCTAATCTATTAGTAAAAGAGTCATTATTTTTCGAGTCCTTTGTACTTGCCAAGTCGTGTGTAAGCATTTTGTTTTATTTTTTTTAATATTTATTTGTTTGGCTGCTCTGGGCCTTAGTTGCAGCACATGGGACCTTTAGTTATGGCATTTGAACTCTTAGTTGCAGCATTTAGGACGTAGTTCCCTGACTAGGGATCAAAGCTGGGCCCCCCTGCACAGAGAAGGCAGAATTTTAGCCACTGGACCACCAGAGAAGTCCCAGCATTTTATGTATTATTATCATGTAGTCTTCACAACACTATGCTGTGGGTATCATCCCCATTTACAGAGGAGGAAACTGAGGCTTGAGAAGTTAAGTAACTTGCCCCACATCCCTCAATTAGCTAAGTGTTAGAGCTAGCATTCAAAGTCAGGCCCCTCTTAACTCCAAAGCCTGGGGCCTGGGAAAAGGAGAGCTGGGCTATTTGGGCTCAAAGGAGATTGTCCCCAGCCTCCAGGCTCACGTGCCTCCCTCAAGACTGTGTATCTTTTCAAGGAAGTGTAGAAGTCTTTCTGCTTCCAGAACATTCTCACTCTTCACCCCATGGTATGCTGAGTTAGTTTCCTGTGGCTGCTATTACAAATTACCACCCTCCTAGCGGCTTAAAGGAGAAGGCAATGGCACCCCACTCCAGTACTCTTGCCTGGTAAATGCCACGGATGGAGGAGCCTGGTAGGCTGCAGTCCATGGGGTCGCTAAGAGTCGGACACGGCTGAGCGACTTCACTTTCACTTTTCCCTTTTATGCACTAGAGAAGGAAATGGCAACCCACTCCAGTGTTCTTGCCTGGAGGATCCCAGGGATGGCAGAGCCTGGTGGGCTGCCATCTATGGGGTCACACAGAGTCAGACACGACTGAAGAGACTTAGCAGCAGCAGCTTAAAGCCACAGAAATGTATTCAGTCACGGTTCTGGAGGCCAGAAGGACGAAATCAAGGTGTTGCTAGGACCACACTTCCTTCAGAGACTCTCGGGCAGAACCCATCTTTTGCCTCTTCTGGCGTCCGGTGGCTGCTGGCATTCCTGGCCTGTCATGCAGCCCTCCAGCCAGTCTCTGCCTTCTGTCTTCATGCGGCCTTCTCCCCTGTGTCCATCCAGTCTTCCCTGTGTCTTATCAGGAAATTGTCTGTGGACTTAGAGCTACCCAGATAACCCAGGATGCTCTCTTCATCTCAGGATCCTTAATTTAATTATATATGCATAGACCTTGTTTCCAAATAAGGTTACAGTCACAGGTTCTGAAAACTAGGATATGGGCATATCTTTCAGGGGCAAGCATTTAACCCACTCCACATGCTAGTGGCTGGTTTTCCAGTGGAATGACTGAGTCTCAACAAGATTTCGCAGTGAGGTGCTAGAAGAATGTTTCCATGCCTTTCACGTTCATGACACGTTAAGACCAAAGAAAAGCCCCCAGAGCATCCCCTGAGGTGGTGGCAGTCTCCCTCCTACGGGCTTGTTCTCTTTCAGATTGCTGACCTGCAGCTCCACAAACTGGACGAACTGGACTGTCTGATTCAGGGCCTGCTTTACGTCGACTCCATTGGCTTCAACGGCAAGCCGGAATGTTACTACTTTGAAAATCCTACAAATCCCGAATTGTGTCAGAAAAAGCCGTACTGCCTGGATAACCCGTACCCTATGTTGCTGGTGAACATGGGCTCAGGTGTCAGCATCCTAGCAGTGTACTCCAAGGACAACTATAAAAGAGTTACAGGGACCAGGTAAACACAGTTTCCACTAGGAGAACCTTTCTGTGCTTATTAAACCCCGGCCTCTTCCTTAAAGACCAGTTTCTGAAAAGGTTGCTTATATTGAATACATTTTTAAAAGAAAGATCTTACCTCCTCAACCAACCAAAAAGGATTTATTGGATGTGTTATACAGGGTGATTGATAGAAAGGTTAATAAAACACAGCTCTTGCTCTGGTGGGAAACTAGTCAGTTGCAGGAAAAGGGTCACACACCCCAGAAGCCAGGTGGAAAGATGCTTGCGATGGTCAGAGGGCTGCAGAGAAACCCTTCCTTTGGAACTACCTTGATGCCTAGCGCAGGAAGAACTGCTTGAAATAATGTCATTCCAATCAGTGAGCCAGACTGTGTTTACAGTGTTTTTTACCGTTAGGTAAATGCTCCCACTGCAAACTGGAATAGTCAGCACACCTCACAGGGAATCTGGAAGTGCAGTGGATAGGCAAACAGCCCTGTGAGGACAGTGGGGCGGAGTGAGTGTTTCTTTGTGTACACACGCCCTATGGGCACGTGGGCGCAGCTTCCTATTAGTGGGGATTCAACATGGAACAAAGATACAGGGTCAGAAGTCTTTGAGAGAGCATAGTGTAAACAAGATTACAAGGGCTTTCTTTACTTGTAATAGAATTAAAATGAAGTTTCTTTAACTTATTGGACCACAAGAACTCATTTTTTGAGGAATGATTTAAGGAACTAGCACTGTGTGACATGTGCTTTGAGACATGATATTGAAAGTGTTGGTTTTGATAGACAAAGATATCCTGTAACTCCTCTGAGCCTCAGTATCCTTGTCTGTGCCATGAAGTGAGTTGTTCCTTAATTTGTACCCGCCTCTCCAGTACCCACATTCTGTAATTCTACTCACGCATGAGGAGGCGAGCACTGCTTTTCTCCTGTGTTAACATGACTTATGATGGGTCTGCATAAATCAGTGGTTCACCACTGGAGAAGGGAAGATTGAGCCCCTCAGGGGAGGGAGGTTTGACAATGTCTGGAGACATGTTTTTTGGTTGCACAACTGGAGTTTCAGTGATACTGGCATCTAGTGACCAAGGGCGTTGCTAAATATCCTACAATGTGTAGGGCAGCCCCCCACAGCAAAAAAGTGTCAAGTCCCAAATGTTAACAGTTAGTGGTATAAGGAAACCCTGGCACACACGTCCTGACTGACCCTGCTTGTGTGTATGTAAATTGCCTCCAGGCAACACACTTTCTTACTAAGAATACAGCTCTAAGCTGAAGAATCACAACTGGCCCCACAGCCTCATTAGGACTGTCAGAAGTATCAGAAACAAGTAAATATTTTGGCTAGGCTGGGTTTACCTGAAGAGAGTGATCTCCTGAGAAAGGTATAATCTTCAACTACAGACTTCCTTCCAAAAGGAGCCATCAGATTGGTAGAGCTAGTCCCAAGATAACAACAAGCTAACCACTGTCCACAATTAGAGATATTTATAGTTTTGTTGATTAACACTAAACAAAGTCATGATTTATATCACAGGTACATGCTCTCAACCTTGGAGGTTCCAAGGATCTGGTTGTCTTTGAATAATGAGCCAAACTGTGATGTTTGGTATCTGATGTATGTGCGTTAATGCCTATAAATTCCAAAGACTGGTAAAAGCTGGTTAATGACCAGTGCTTTGCAATCATCAGCAAATACTGTTTGGATGTCCAAGCTTTCTGACAAGCTCTCTTTAACCAGTAGTTTTGGAAAGGTGTTACAGGAGACTGAAGGTTATGAGAGAGCCCTAAGAGAGCCCTTTCCAGAGCTGCCACAGATTGGGGAGGGGAACGAAATATCAAGTCTCTGGACCCCAGGTCTTCCTTGTCCAACCAGTTATTCTGCCAAAGATTTTTTGTTTTGTTTTTGATCCAAGTTAGAAACTATAGGCATACCTCAGAGATATTGCAGGATCGGTTCTGGACTGCTGCAATAAAGCCAGTATCACAATAAAGCGAATCACATAAATCTTTTGGTTTCCCAGTGCACTTAAAAGTTGTGTTTACACTATATTGTAGTCTGTTAATTGTGCAATAACATTATGTTTAAAAATACATATATATACCTCGATTAAAAAATTTTATTCCTAAAAAATGCTAACCATAATCTGAGCCTTCAGCAAATCATAATCCTTTTGTAATAGTAACTCCAAAGATCACAGATCACTGTAACACATATAATCATCATGTTAAAATTTGAAACATTGTGAGAATTACCCAAAATGTGACACAGAGACACAAAGTGAACAAGCGCCATTGGAAAAATGGCACTGACAGGCTTGGGGATCCAGGGTTGCCGCAAACCTTCAATTTATAAAAACGCAGTATCTGTAAAGTGCCATAAAGTGAAGCTCAGGAAAATGAGGTGTGCCTGTATTTTGGTCAGCTGTGAACATCAGTGTGTGGAACACACTTTGGAAATTGCTGATTGAAGCAAATGGCTTGATCTTTAAGTTTTGCTACTCCTACTATGATGGCTGTAACTCTAGGTTTTTTGTTATTCTCGTATGCCCTATTTTCCTATTAAGCATTTTTATTTTTAGGAAGCCACATTATTACAGGATATCAGTTGTCTTTTAGACATGTGATTTTAAATGATTTGTTTCAGTGTTATATGTAATTTTATTGCATCCTAGATTCGTAGCAAGATTTCATTTCTGTTGACACAACTCCAATTTTATTATAGCAGTCAATGAAAAAAAAAAGCAGAACTTAACAGCTTACATTGTTAGAATGTGTAATCTATGAAAAGAGGAGTAAAGACTTTTCAAGATTCAATGAAATGAGCAGCGCAGCTTATTTCATTCTTTTGGAATCAATTTTAAGGGCATGAGCATTCATGTCATTGGATTCTTTTACTTTCTTCCTGAAATTCCTCACTACAAGTTTGTTGGATTTTTTAAAAAAAAGAATGATGTTTTGGTCTCTGATTTGCTGAGGGTTTTGCTATGTGTCTGCTGAAACAAACATGCATCTGATGATGAGCAAGAGAATCACTAGACTAGACAACAGGGTGGGTGGGGCAGGTTGAGGATGTTAATAAACTGCTTTTCTGCAACTGTACACTCTTTCCTCCAACCTGCAGTGTCCCAGCTGTGCCCGTGCATGCTTGCTTTCCCCATTCAGCACCAATTCTTCGTCTGGAGTCACCTGTCATTTTCCAGTCATACAAAACCCTCGTCCCTTCTCACTCATACCAACACATCAGATGATGAGTTGCCTTCTTTCTAAGTCAGCCAGTGCCTTTAAGTGCTTATATGTTTGGAGCCAGTTGCCGAACACCTTGAGGAATACAAATACCTGATTTCAAAGACAGGATATTAGTGTGGATGAAAGGTGGAAACTAGAAATGGGAGCCAAGCTTTTTTTAAAAATATATACATATATATGTGTGTGTACATATATATATATATATATATGTACACACACATATACAGAGAGAAAACAAGACAAATTCATGTGACACACAAGACAAAAAGTGTTCCTATTAAACCATGCTAGCTATGTGGGGCAGACTAAAAACTAACAATATCTCATGATGCACCATGTTAAATGTAAATAAACACAAACTTTCTTAGAGGAAATCCAAAATTTCTGCTGTGACTGAGTTGTCAAGGCAGTAATGCCCATGGAGCTCTTTTTGTCCTCATGGTACTGCACCTACAGTTTGGATAGCTGTGACTGGTGCCTGACTACCTAATTTTCTACCAAGACACATCATTTCAATCAAGTATGTATTTTTGTAAGCATCACTATTTAAGAAATATTACAGTTACACCTTAGATGTAAATTCTAAAGAACTGTGTGTCTATAATCTGGTACCTTTTTGGTAACAATTTTTTGACAATAAATATAGTTTACCCTAAATTTTCTCTTTTTTTTTATATTTTAAGTTTTGAAAATAACTTTGATCTCAATTTGAATTTTCTGTTAAAAGCCAGTATGCAAACACATATGGAATCCCCAGGGCTGGCAGTTCTTGGAATTTCAGAACAAACTGATATGCGTATACTCTTCTATGTGGTAAATAGAGAGTAAGGCCCATTCGTGGCCATATCATTGCTCTTCTCTGCCAGGAGCTCACTGCTGACACTTTTATCCTGAATCTGCTTTTCTTCCCCTCAAATAACTTTGATATTAATACACAGTTGAGTTCCCTCTCAACTATCATGATTGGTTTCAAATTTTGTCTCAAAAGACTATTGTAGAGGAATTTCCTGCACAGCCCGCCCCCCAAAAAAAAAAAAACTGAAAGCTTTTAAAACATGGTTCAACCACTGAAACCATTTTAAGATCTCTGTTACTATTTTTTGACTATCAGATGGTAAGTAAAATATTAATAATCTTTTCCAAAGTTTACTAGAAAAAAAATCAAATATGAGATCCATCAGTTATTTCCTTTTTGAAATTTCTGAGAATCTTCAATGACGTTATTTCTGCTGGAGAAGCAAGGTCAGATGAAAGATAACAGCTTTGGGACTGGCTATTCCTGGCAGAGTCCCAGTTCAGTTTTGTCATCATAGAGTCTGTCTCTATAGATATGAACTATGCTTCATGTATACACAGTTTCTAAGTATTTGTATTTAGCTACATATGTTTGTATTTTTTTTTTTAATAGCAGTCATTTCTCTGGTTATTTGCCGCTTTCACACCACCCACATTAAGGGAGCTAGCTCATATGATTTGGCCCCATTTTCTAGGTGGGAAGATTGCTCAAAGCACTTAGGTCAGCGGCTGGTTGAAGGTCTCACAACGGAAATCAGTGAGAGTCTTTCTCTGGGTTTTGTTCTTAAAATTCAGGGCAAGTTTTCCTTGATGTTTCTTTTAGTCTCTGCCCTCTTTTTTTTTTCTAATCTGATCTACCCTAAAGCTCTTTTTCACCCAGCACTTTAATTCAAGTGCCCCTTAGTTTTTCTTCTGTTTTTATTCACCCGTATTAGTGGTCTTGATGTAGTTGGGGACTTGGATGGGCAAAGTCTTCAAGTAAAACTTAAAAAATAAACCTTATTGTTCCTTCAGTCTTGGAGGTGGAACATTCCTAGGCCTTTGTTGCTTGCTGACTGGTTGTGAGACCTTTGAAGAAGCTCTGGAAATGGCAGCTAAAGGCGACAGCACCAATGTTGATAAGCTGGTGAAGGACATTTACGGAGGAGACTATGAACGATTTGGCCTTCAAGGATCTGCGGTAGCATCAAGGTAGAGACTAAGTAGCTAGGAGCAGTAGTGATTAAACACAAGGCAGTCTCTCCACCCTGGCTGTTCATTTAGTTTTTTTGTTTTTTTTTTAATGTCAACCCACCAGCCTGGTGCAAGGATCTATGGTATTGGAGCTCAGACTTGATCTCCTGCCCTTGATGAAGCACCAAGACGTTTAGCTTTGGATACCTGTGCTTAAAATAAGGCAGCTTTGAAAGAAGGTTCTGGAAAACTGCAACAGTTTCCCCTGTTCCATTCTTGTCCAGATATCTAGAGGCATTAAAAAAAAAATTTTTTTTCCCATTAATAGCCATGCTACTTTGTCCCTATTAAGAAAAGGGCGGCCAATCATCCATATGGTAATCCTGTCAGCTTGTAAACCATGGTAGCTAAATCAGGTCATTTGAGCTTGATCAGAGTTATTCATAAAACTCTCCGCTGTACTTTGGTGGAAGCATGGGGCCTGCCTGAGGATGATTTTGAACACTCGCTAATATTTCCAACATAGCTTTGGCAACATGATGAGTAAGGAAAAGCGAGATTCCATCAGCAAGGAAGACCTCGCCCGAGCCACCCTCGTCACCATCACCAACAACATTGGCTCCATTGCTCGGATGTGTGCACTGAATGAGGTAAGGCCTTAACCCCGGGACAGCCATGTGTCATTCATAAACATCATTTTTGGCAGTGCAGTAACTGTTGACCCTCACAATACTACAGATCCTTGGAAAACCTGCTGTTTCTCATAATCATACCTTGTAGAACCTGAGGGATGTGTGTTGGGGGAGGGAGAGGAGTATATTTTATTTTTAAGGAGGCACTGGGTGATGACAAATAAAACCATCTAACCTGGCAAACACAGTAAAAATGACAGTCCATACTATAACCTCTCCAACCTCATGGACACACACCTATTGAGCTGTGAGGGAAATCTCACACAACCTTGTAAACAATTGCAGGTAAAACATTGCACTTGCAATATTCGATATTCTCTCTGCTTTCAGCTTCTTTACAGTGTTGCCTTGTGGCATGGAGTTCAAGCAGCATTGTACAGGGCTATCAAAGCACCGAGAGCTTGCTACAGCTGAGGCCAGCCAGAGCCCAGGCACAAGAAAGGGCAGAGTTGGTGACTGACAAAGCTTTGGTAACATGTTTTAAAACATTGCAAAATTCCTTTGAGAAGAATAGAACCCTTTTCTGAAATACAAGATGTCAAGTAGAACAGTTCTCACTGAGTTGTAATAGGAAGACAAGAAAGAGGCATTGGGATGTGGAATAAGTAGTAGTAAATAAAAGTATTAAAGAATCACTGTAGCATCAGTAGTGGGGCTTCCTAGGTGGCGCTAGTGGTAAAGAACCTGCTTGCCAATATTCTTGCCTGGAGAATCCCATGGACAGAGGAGCCTGGTGGGCTACAGTCCATGGGGTCACAAAGAGTCAGATACAACTAAAGCGACTTAGCACTGGAGCATCAGTAATAGAGTTTTTAAACTATGAATTTTCATAGAAATGTGACATACATACAGAAGAGGGCTCAAATCACAAGGGTATAGCTGACAAATTGTCAGATACGTGTGCATGTGTGCACACACACACCTGTATAGCCACCACTCAGATCAAGAATGAGAACATTACAGCTAACTGCAGAAACCCTCTCCAATCCCCTTCTAGTTGAACAGTGGAATATTAAACAGGGTATGAGGCAGGCTTTATGACAGGTGGGTGACAGCCCTGCCTTTGAACTCTAGGGTAACGAAAGAGACACACTCCTTTTACAGTATTGAACAGAATTTGTCACTGGCCTATGGATCAGTGTCATGCTTTTTGTAAGCCCCCATTTCGATTGGAGTTTAAATGAGGGTGGTATTCAGATGCAAGTATGTATTCCAGAGACATGCCTTTTCAAAGTCCACTGTGGTCATGGGATTCACTTTAACAGAGAATTTATTTTTTGACATTAACCTTTGAGGAAAGTTTTCCCAAGTAGCCAAACAAGCCCTAGGACTAGTATGTGTATAGTTGGCTGTGCCCATAAACTCTCAAAGGTCACTTGAGTGGAATGTCTCCCATCCCATTGAGCAATAGGTGCCGTTTCCCCTACTTTCCAGAGAGCTGCCGTGAGCCAGCAGATCTTTTTACAGGTATCATAATCACTTTACGAGTAGAATAACTGATTTTCTTTTTTACTTTTATTTCGGTGTCAATACCATTTATTGTTGGAGTATAGTGTGGCCATGGTAATACTATTAATAGTTAGAGTAAGTCTTTTGAATGTTTCTGTGGTGTTGAATGAATGAGAGGACTCACGGATCACATGGGGCCAGGGTTCTGTTAGCCATTGCTTTGCTCCCTGGAGTCACTGATTGGAGGATCTCTGATTCTCTTTCATGGAGGGACACCACATTTACTGACTCTAAAATATTTTTCTGTGATTATTGGAATGCTATCAAATAGTTCTCTACCAACTTTTAAGGTTTGTGTGCATTTTTTTTTTTGACTAGAGAGTACAAACACATAATACAGAGCTCTGAAGACACCACAAGTAGAGCATACCTGGGAATGAGTCACCACTGCCACCCCATCCCCCAATTTTAACCTCGCTAGAGGTAGCCATTGTTTCTAGTTTTTCTGTTTTGTTTTGACTCTATATTATCTGCATTTTTTTTTCCTTATATTTATTTATTTATTTATTTGGCTGTGCCAGGTGTTAGTTGCAGCATATGGGATCTTTAGTTGCAGCACATGGGATCTAGTTCCCTGAACAGGGATCAAACCCAGGCCCCCTGCATTGGGAGCCTGGAGTCTTAGCCACTGGACCACCACGGGAGTCCCTATTATCTGCATTTTAGGATAAACATACTGAATAAATATTTGATTTTTGAATTAAATACGTCAGACTTTTCTTTAACGGAGTCTGAGTGTTATACCTTTTCTACTTCAACATTTTTAAAAAGAATTCTTCCATGTTTTCTTTGTCTCTTTTCTTTTTTTTTTTTTTAACATTTATATCTTTGACCCACCTGGAATTTATTTGAAATAGGAGTATCTGTCACATTCTAATGCCATTTCCATTTTTTCTGGCTTTCTACCAGAGCAATGCAGGACTGAAAGTTTGAGCCAAGTCCTACCTGGGCAGTTTGTGGCTACAGTTCTTATTTGTGGAAACATTAAAATTACCTCCCATACCTCTACCCAGGGGAAATTTTCACTGTGGTTAATAGGTTCATTAACATGTATTGTTAAAATCTGAGACACTTAGAAAGTGATGTTCCCACACTCTGGTTGCTCTTAATAGATTGAACAGAAAATAATGCCAGATCCCAAGACTCTGTTCCCTTTTATGTGAGTGACCATAGCAACCGGCTCTGGGAGTGAGTGTTGGTGAGCAGCATCTGTGTGGCAGACAGGCTGAGTTCAGTATGAGGTGTGTGTTCAGAATGCAAATCTGTATCCATGACAACAAACATATAAATGTATTTTTCGTTATCTTATTGTAATCCACATATTGATCAAACAGGATATTTCATCATATATCTTAAAAGGTGAAACTGGGTATTGTTTCTTTTTTTGTATTCCCAGTGTTTGCAACAGAGCAACCTGACCAGACTTGTTAGATGAATAGCTCATACCATAACCATTTAATTTATGAGTTGGTTGGGAGTTCTTTGATAGCCTAGTGGTTGGGATTTGGTGCTGCCATCGCAGGTGTCCCAGGTTTGATCCCTGGTCAGGGAACTGAGGTCCCACATGTCACATGGCACAGCCAAAATATAGTTTTTAATTTTTAAAAAAATAGATAAAATTTATAAAAAAATAATTTATGAGTTGATAGTATTTTAGAGTTTGAAGTTTAGGGGGTTGAAGGAATGCACAAGCAATTTAGATGAGCTTGAACTCCAGTTTTAATTTCATATATGAAATGTTGGGAGGTGAATTTTATATTAGACCCAAGGGAACCTAACATAATACCTGTAAACAAGCCCAATATCAGTCTCTGCCTCACCCATGCAAATTGTGGAATGCACTATGAGGTTGGTTTGGCTTCATCTTGGAAATCCTGAAATAATTCTGCTTGACAACAACAAATTCACTCTGCAAGGTCCTGGAGCACAGTGATATACAAAGCATTGGGTCTGTTAAATGCTATTTTTATTCCATGGTTCAATTGTTTCTCTTTCATTTTTTCTTTTCCCAGAATATTGATAGGGTTGTGTTCGTTGGGAATTTTCTCAGAATCAATATGGTCTCCATGAAGCTGCTAGCATACGCCATGGATTTTTGGTCCAAAGGACAGCTAAAAGCTCTGTTTTTGGAACATGAGGTAAGTTGAGTTCACATGGACTTAATTGTCCTCCGTGGACATTTTTGGGTTGTCTAACATGTGAGCAGGTGCCTTAGTTTGTATTTATGCAAAAGATAAGGAAGAACAGTATATAAAATGGAAGCTCTCTTTTCCAACAATCAAGACTAGTAGATGGTTAATTTTTTAAAAAGTTAAAAAATGACTGATCATGGGAAAATACCTCCCTACTATCAACATTCCATTTTAATATAAAATGTATAAATGTTCATTTGCTCACCAATTTTTTGAAGTAGGCCCAGGACCTAATTTTGAGCATGGGTTCTGCTGATGGGAGCTTGTTAATTGTCTTTTTTTTCATAATCCACAGTATTATGTACCTTTTTTTATTTTTTGTTTGTTTCTTTAAAGTAGATCAAGAAATTAAAGATACCTATGAAGTAATTTGGTTACGAAATCATTCTAAATTATCCCAATCTTTCATATGTAGAATCTACCTAAATACAGGGCAACGGTTGTGATTACCTTTTTCAATCTTTGTTTCATTTTTTTTTCATTATTGAGATAGAGTTAGCACATGACATTGTATAAGTTTAAGGTATACAATAATGATTCAATATATGTATATATTATAAAATGGTTATTATTAATAGCATAAGTTTAGTTATCATCCACCACCACACATTATTACAAAGATTTTTTCCTTATAATGAAAACTTTTAACATTTATTCTCCTAGCAACTTTCACTATTATTAACTAGCTTTTTCATCTTTTTTAAGAATTTAACTCGATTTTCATAGAGGTGACCATTCATCTTGTACTCTTTTTATTGGTTTTGGTGGTATATAATTACATTAGATTATTACATTAACAATGAAATTGTCATAAACAAATTTAAGGATAAACACAACTGACTCTTGGCAAATAAACAACTCAGTTGGTGAGAACAGAAGTGTTCAGGCTACTCTTAGTAACCTGGTGGCCTTGAGAGGCTGGTATGCTAGACATTAGGCAGCCTGTTTACAGAAGTAGAGAGCTCTGATTAATTCAGAGTCCCTTATATCCAGTTTCTACACTAATAGAAATTGGAGGTTTCTAAGAGTGAGTAGGCGGGCCCTCTTTTCTTCCCACCTTCTCCATCCTCCGTTAAAATCAATACTGTATGGTTTCCCTGGTGGCTCAGTGGTGAAGAATTCGCCTACCAGTGCAGGAGACACAGGTTCAATCCCTGTTCTGGGAAGACCCCGCATGCCGTGGAGCAAACACTGAGCCAGCGCTGTCGAGCCTGCAGGCTACAACTATTGAGCCCATGTGCCACAACTACTAGAACTTGTTTGCCCAGAGCCCATGCTTCTCAACAAGAGAAGCCAATGCAATGAGAAGTCTGAGCACTGCAACTAGAGGGTAGCCTCAGCTCACCACAGTGAGAGAAAAGCCCACACAGCCAGAAACAAATTAAGTTTAAAAGGAAAGAAAATAAAATCAATACTGTAGAAAGCAGCTCTTTATCATGGGAGGTACCCAATGCCTTGGATATAATGCAATAGGAAGAACAGGAAGTGTCATAAATTTTCCATTGTAATGAATACGGTGGCATTTTTCTCATTTCCAAATTGAATTATTTATTTGAAAAGTTGCTGATGCATTTGTAAGTTATTTAGGACTCTATAAGCCTATGTTCTGTTTTATTAAAAGCATATAAAACAATAGGAAGTTAAATACGAAAGAGTTAAAGGCCAATGATAGACATTAATACCAAAGTTTTTGTTTTCGTGTTTTTATGCAGGCTAAAAAGTGAAGTGATGTTAACCTTTTTGTGGGGAGGATGGGGCCTCAGAATTTTCACTTTCCTTCCCCCAACCAGAGCATCTCCCTTTCTATCTACTTAGTTAATTGATTTTCCTTGTAAAGTTTTGTTTAAAAAAAATAAAATGAAAAAGAAAAACACTCTTCTGGATATATGTGCTAAATCGCTTCAGTTGTATCCGACTCTTTGCAACCCTGTGAACTGTAGCCCACCAGGCTCCTCTGTTCATGGGATTCTCCAGGGAAGAATACTGGAGTGGGTTGCCATGCCCTTCTCTAGGGGATCTTCCTGACCCAGGGATTGAACCTGCATCTTCTGCGGCTCCTGCATTGCAGGTGGATTCTTTACCACTGAGCCACTAGGGAAACCCTAGTGTTACTAGGTTTAGCAATCAAAAATATAGGACACAGTTATTTTATCTAGCATTTATCTGTTTTATCTAGCAACCCTAAGTTATGATCCTCTTAGACTAAGGTAGAAAACAAACGCTGGAAGCCATCAGGGATTAAAAGCCATCTACAGGGGCACATAGGTAGTTAGTTGATGGTAAGATAGGAAGTAAGACCCAATGTTTTGGGGAAACTCACTTCTCTGGGTATAAAGGCATATCCTTCATACAGTCTTAGGCCTCTGTGGATGACAGCTATGGTTTGTTACTAAGTGTTAAACTCCAGTCTCTATGGCCAGTGAAAATAGAGCATTTTTATATCTCCTCGTAGGTACTTCTCAGAAAATTCTCTATCTCCTTGGGTTCACTCTCAGTTAGGCAGATCTTTCTGGAGAAAGGTATGGAGGGATAACTTTTGGGAGGTCTGGTAAGGTGGCTTTCCTGCCCTGCCTGGAGTCCTCACTCAGTCTCATTCACTTCACTTATATGAGTGAGCATCTCCTAAGAGAAGTGGACTCCCCAGGTGGCTCAGTTGTAAAAGAATCTGCCTACCAATGCAGGAGACACAGGAGATGCTGGTTTGATCCCTGGGTTGGGAAGATTCCCTGGAGGAGGAAATGGCAACCCATTTCAGTATTCTTGAAAGAGGAGCCTGGTGGGCTACAGTCCATGGGGTTGCAAAGAGTCGGACATGACTGAGCATGCACACTCATGTATCTTGGAACCTAAAAGAAAGAGTCTAGTAAAGCAGTTGGGAACACAGGCTCTCACTGACTTGAAGACTTTAGTCAATGACTACTTCTCCATTCTGTTTTAGCTTTTGTAAAATAAAGTGATAATATTGTTTGTCTCATAAAGTTATTGTGAAAATTATGTGAAGAAATTCATGTAAAGTTCTTAGAACAATTTCTAGCTTACAGCAAGCCCTCAATAAATGTTAGCAGGTGGCAGTGGAGGCAGAGATTCCTGCTGTGTAGTGTTCTGACATCTGCCACCCATTTCTGCAGGAAGTAACCA
Organism: Giraffa tippelskirchi; assembly: GCF_054371585.1. NCBI lineage: Eukaryota > Metazoa > Chordata > Mammalia > Artiodactyla > Giraffidae > Giraffa > Giraffa tippelskirchi. Next base: position 38,591,427 of record NC_137276.1, read on the forward strand.
TTGAGCCAGGCAAATACCAGAGAAGAGGCGTCTCCTGCCTTTTGGAAACCAGCTTCTCTAAAAATCTCTGTTTTTCAGGTTCTTTCATTTTTACAGATGAGTGAAGGTTAGAGTTCCTTCCTGTGAGACATTACAACTTTGGAGTCAGATAGATTTGGGGATTGAGCCCCGGGACAAGGCATGTGACCCTGAAGGGGCAATTTACTTTATTACCTTCCATTTCTCATCTGTGGAATGGGGATAATAATGTGAATTTTGCCATGACAAGGATTAAAATGAAATAATTATGATCCGAAAAATCCTAAAAATACTCAACAGCAAGGTAGTAGTGTATACTGTGGTGCCAGAGATTTTTCTAAGCACTTTACATCCATTAATTTATCTAATGTATATAAGCAAATAGATATGCAGTGCATTTATTATTATTATTCTATCATGTTTCATACCAGAGTTCAGGTTTTAAATTTCTTATTATCTACAGCTTCCCAGGTGGTGCTAGTGGTAAAGAACCTGCCCGCCAAAGCAGGAGACAAAGAGCTGCGGGTTCAATCCCTGGGTCAGGAAGATCCCCTGGAGGAGGGCATGGCAACCCACTCCAGTATTTTTTCCTGGAGAATCCTATGGATGGAGGAGCCTGGCGGGCTACGGTCCATAGGGTCTCAAAGAGCTGGACATGACTGAGTGACTGAGCACGCAGGCACACACAGCATTAGTGGGCAGCATTCCTCAAATGATGACAAATAGTAGGTGTTGGGCCAAGGTTCAGAGATAATCGTACAGAATTTTCCCCATTGTTGTTGTAGGGTTACTTTGGAGCTGTCGGGGCACTGTTGGAACTGTTCAAAATGCCTGATGACCAGTAGAGATGAGCCATAGACATGGAGCAGCCCTCTGTGAGGACAGGGACGCAAGCTCTGCTGCTGGAGAGGGTGAGAGCCACTGGGACGGAAGCCAAGCCATTATGGCAGATGAACCTGCTGGATTTGTACATAATTTAAAATCCTTCTTGCTGATCTTTTACTCTTGGGTTTTGAGCTTATGATTCAAAATGGGGAATACAAGAGTTTTTTCTGTATACTGTATTTTTAAAAAAAGAAAAACATTTGTGCAGCGTGGCCAAACCTACCAATTTTATGCATTGACTTTGAAAAATTGAATGATGTTTAAAGAAGGACCTGAAATGTAAGTGCTGGTTATTTTTCTTCTGGGGTTTACTGATCAGTGTGATAATTTTTAATTTCATTTAGTAATGACTCTAGAAGATTTTACCTTGACATATTTTTCATGACGTTTCATGATTTGCTGTTGGTTTCAAATGAAACTACAAATCTGGCATGTTTTACTGTGAACACTATTTTGTTTGTTTGTTTGTTTACCTTTTTTTGGTCTTGTTTTTCTGTTTGAATGTCTTATGGAAAAAGAATCCTTCCCCATTTCTGTCCTCGGATGACTCCCCTCCCCTCACCCCCGCAACACATTTGTTCTTTAATGTCCTTGTTCATGTTAATCAAGGTGCTGACCAACTCAATACAAAGTTAAGCACGAGATCTAAAGCTCTCAAAAGTGCCCTTGAAGAGAAAACTCTGAAGAAGTGTTCATGAATTTAGTGAGTCTGGCAAAAGTTGAAAATTATTAATATATGCAATTTTGTCATCACCCTTATGAATATACAGTATTGCACTGAATTTCTTTTATATTAGGTTATAATATTACATTGAAATGTTCTCTGATTAAATGTCCTCATCCATGCAGAGCATGTGAGTGGCAGCAAATCCTGTGCAAGATGCTAGAATTTACAGGGAAAGTCTCCCGGTAAATAACTGTTCACACTGGGATGTTTAGGAGAAGTCATGGGTTGAGGTGTCATGTACTAATATCTGTGTTTTGTACATGTATGTACCTAGGAACTTTGTAACATGCATCTTAAATAATAACAAACTTTTTTATTTGAAATATTTTAGACTGAAAACGATTTCAATCCCACTTTCTAAAATTAAAAAAAAATTATGATACTGATCTATATATGTATTTTTTTTCTGTTTGAAAGATATCATTGGGACCGACGAGTAACTTTAAAATGAGAGCTTTGTACAAATATTGAAACACATGAGATCTAATGATTTAGAACTAATTAATCTTTTGAATTGAGCATATTGTCGAAAGCGATTTTTGAAGGGCAGTACCATTGTTCCATGATGAAACTTTCCTTCTTTGCCTTCTGGGCACCATCTTTAATTTCCATGTCTTCAAGTCTTGAAAAAGTTGATGTTAATGGAAGTATTCACTTGTCTGGTTGAAATAAAGCCTGTTTCTGTTGTGATTTGTTTTAGTGTATATGTCATTTTCATATCTTAACCTTTATGTCCATATTATCTGCTTTTGTATCATAAAATGAATATGTGTTATACTTTAGCTACTCTACATTTCATAATTTGAAGCTTTCACATAAGCTTGGTAAGGTCCAAAACACTATGTCTTCAGTTAAAGCTGTAGTTTATCCCTATGCAAGGATTTATTTTTTTAATGTAGCTTTATTGTTCTTACACAACTAACTCCTTATTCCCAAAAGATCACTACTATATTGGATAATTCTGAAAGAGTTTCAAAATTTAGTCATCACAAAAACATTTGATCAATGTCCACCTGGCTTAAAAAAATTCCAGCAACTAAGATGTTTTTGAAAAAGGTAAGGGTGAAAACCCACATATCGTCTGTGAGAGTACCTTTTTCAGATTGTTCTCTGCTGCCATTCCTACTCTCATCCATCAGGGAATTGCACTCCCTGGATCATGGTTCTTCAAAAGAAATCAAGGCACGTTAGTGCAACTACATAATTTTTAAATTATCTGGACTCACTTGATCTCTCTTATAAATGTATATAACATTGGTTTAGCTGAGGAAATAAATTACTCCGTTATACAAATATCAGTTATATGTTGGCTACTTATAGCTAGCCTTTTTTTTTTTTTTTTAAACAATGAGGGAGTAGTACCCAGAGGCATTTCTTTACATTCACTTGAATAACAGATACTTTCCTTTGGCTCAACATCATGAAGAAATCTGGTGAGACTAAGAATGCTTATCTTGAACTCCATGAAGGTAGGGTGACCACAAGGTCCACAGCAGGGCATCTGGTTGTGAGACAGCTTCTATTTGGATCCAGCTTAGCCACTGATGAGCTGTGCGGACAAGTAGTTAACCCTCTCTTTAAGCCCGTTTTCTCACTCATATGTGCATATGCGTGCTAAGTCGCTTCAGTCGTGTCCGACTCTTTGTGACCCTATGGACCATAACCCACCAGGCTCCTCTGTCCATGGGATTCTCCAGGCAAGAATACTAAAGTGGGTTGCCATGCCCTCGTCCACAAGATCTTCCCAACTCATGGATTGAACCCGCGTCTCTTATGTGTCCCGCATTAGCAGGCAGGTTCTTTACCACTAGCACCACTTGGGAAGCCCTTTCTCACTTATAAAATGAGGCAAATAGTAGTTTTTACCTGCATACTTTAAAAGCTTAGCACAAGGGTTGATACACAGTATATGCTTCATTAATGCTAGCTATGCTGGAAAAAAAAAAAATAGATGTTTTTTTAAACTAACAGGTTAAATCGGTGATTTCTAACCTGGAATGTGGGGAACCCGTTTTAGCATAAAAATATTACATAGGTCTCCATATGCTAGTCTACATCTACAGCCCCACATCCACAACTCTGAAATCCCGAACTCTTAAAATTTATCTTGATAATTCATTTCACAGAAAAAGTTGACTTGAGCGTTATTTATGACACTTTGGAGGTCTCTACACATTGCAAAGCAATTAATGTGTTTGATTACAAGGTACTGCCCCAGACCCTACTAAGGGTGTTAATTAAGTAGGGAAGCATTCTGAATTTTGAAACACATCTGGTGCCAAGAGTTTCAGATAAAGGAATTGTGGAAATATTGTATTCTTCAGTTTATGTATTCTTCATCCATCTTTACATGGATTCAGAGTCCTTTTGTTAAGAACCATTGTTATAGGTAATTTATACTTGACATCATTCAGTTGTACAAGGAATATTAAGAAGTTATTTTGTGCTGGGAAAGGGAACTGAGTAGACTAGGAGGAATAGGTTACAACTGCTGCTTGTCAAATGCGGGGAAGACAGACATCTTAAACCAACCATATAATTTCAGGTGTCATTCATTCATTCACAGATATGCACAGCAGTTAACAAAACACAGACCCATCCTCAGAGAGCTTACATTCTGGCAGGGAAGACAGATAACACTACTAATCACATAATGTTATATCAGTACTACAAAGAGGAAAAAGTAAGATAGAGGGGCCAGAGAGCGAGGTAATTCTGTTTAGAAAATGAAAAGGAGAAATTTCTTTGGTTAGAGTGCTCAAAGACAACCTCTCTTAGGAGGTGATGCTGGAGCAGAGTTGAATAAAATTGAGGACACACCATGGAAATACCTGGGAGAAATTCTTTTACTACTGGAAAATGTCAATGGAAGTGGTAAAGGCCTGTAAGGAGGCCAGTGTGAGTGGTGGGAAATGTAGTTCTAACAGTAGCCATGGACTAGGTCCTGCTTGAAGTCCTCCAAGTGAGGGTAGAAAGCTGCACTTGAAGGAGACATCAGCCCTCTCTCCTGGAGGAGGGTACAAGAAAAGTTTTCAGAGTCTTAACCAACAAGCTGAGAGCACTGAGCGGATCAGGAGGGGAAGGCTGCCCAAGCAGAGGGAGCAGGGTGAGAGAAGCATTGAGGGAAGAAGCAGCCTTGCTTATTCAGGAAACTGGATGCTGTCTGCTTCAGCCAGGCTGTGATTAGTGAGAGAGAAACCAGATACAGGAGGGAGGGAAACAGCCAGATTCTGAAAGGACTCGTATTCTGCATTAAGGATGTTGGTCTTTTCTGAGTCAGTGTGGAGCCATCAGAGAATTTCAAGTAAAGTGAAACTAGAATTAATCTGGCTTCAAAGTGATAGTAGAGCAAAATGTCCTATTAAAGTGAGTAAACCGGTTATTGTGCTTTTGAATACATACTATTCCATTATTCCATATATCATGTTTACTTTATTTCCTCTATTGTGCCAAACCTCGTGCAGGAGCTGCTTAGTGGACCACATTTCTCTGTAACTAAGATGGTTATATAAACTCTTGAGCATTTTCCCACAGGACAAAGGCTACGACTAGTAGCTACAATTCTGTTGTGATTCTGTTTAGTGAGTGGGAAGGTTTCACCATCAGAGATTACCATGAACTCCATTACTGGTAAGAACTGTTCAGATTGAAGGCACTTTTCCTCCCAGTGATCAGAAGATGATCCTTCCAAGTTTGTTGAAGAAGATTTAATGAATGCACATTTTCTACAGGGTCTTCCAGGTACTCACTCATTCTCTCTTCATCTATTTAATTTTGACTGAAAGCCTATGATCTGGAAGGCACTGGGTAACATTTAGAATACCTTCTTTTGTGAATAAGACAACAAGATCCCTTCTTTCATTTGGCTTCCATTCTGGTGAGGGAAAATTGACTTTAAGCAGAGACCAATAAATAGATGAGAAAATAGTCAGATAGTGATAAATGCTACAAAAGAAACAGGGTGATGTGACAGGAAAGAAAAAGACTTCCTTTAGTCAGATGGGTGTAGGGGTATGCTCAGTCACTTCAGTCATGTCTGACTCTTTGCGACCCTACAGATGTAGCCCGCCAGGCTCCTCTGTCCTTAGGATTTCCCAGGAAAGAATACTAGAGTGGGTTGTCATGCCCTCCTCCAGAGGATCTTCCCAACCCAGGAATCAAACCTGCGTTTCCTATGTCTCCTGCACTGCGGGCAGATTCTTTACCCACTGAGTTGCCTGGGAAATCAGATGGGCATGAAATACAAATATGATTAAGTTATGGCCTCAGCTTCTAAGTAATGCCAGTGAGTTCATCTTGCTTTCGTTCATTACCACCACGTCCATGAAAATAAAAGATATTTGGGGGAAGCAGTTTGATCGCTAACCCACTTCGTAAGCTTTTGAGTATTTAAGTTAGTTCACACATGTGTGATCTTAGTTCTCTGACCAGGGCTTGAACCCACAACTCATGGAAGCGCAGAGTCTTAAGTACTGGACTACCATAGAATTGCCTCATCTCAGAGTCTCTTATAAAGCTTCTTGAAAATTTAGGAATAAAAATTTAAACAAGGATATATTATCAAATTTGAGAATGCTAATTAATTTGGGACATTCACAAATATGTGAAAATTAAACAATACACTTCTAAGTAATCAATAGGTCAAATAAGAATCACAAAGAAGACAGAAAATACACTGAAATGAATGAAAATGACAACACAACATGCCAAAACTTTGTTGCACACAGTTAAAGCAATGCTTAGGGAGAAATTTATAGCTATAAATATTACTTGACCATAAAAATGAATGAAGTACTGGTATCTATTACAACATGGATTAACCTTGACACTACTATGCTATGCTAAGTGAAAGGGGCTAGTTTCCTGCCTTCAATGCAGGAGACCCAGTTTTGATCCCTGGGTCAGGAAGATCCCCTGGAGGAGGGCATGGTAACCTATTCCAGGATTCTCGCCTGGGAAATCCCATGGACAGAGGAGCTTGATGCGCTACAGTCCATGGGGTTGCAAAGAGTCGGACACGATTGAGAGATTAAACCGCCACACAATATAGAGACAGAAAGTCAATTAGTGGTTTCCTAAGTCTAAGGATTGGGAGAAATGAGTTACTGCTCATTGTTATGAGGGTTTTTTTTGGTGACGAAAATGTTCTAAAATGGACGAGGTGATGCTTGTGCAACTCAGAAATCACTGAGTTATACATTTTAAATAAATTAATTAAATGGTATGTGAATTATATTTCAGTACAGCTATTTTTCACAAATAAGTTACATTTGAAAGTTGAAAAAAAATTCTTTATATATAGCACAGAAGTGAAATTACGTACGTTAATTGGATATTCTTTATTTTAACCTATGGTATCATTTCAATTTCATAAAATATTCTACTCATTATATTTGGGAGTGCGAAGTTAAGTGGCCCTTATGAAGCATCACTATGAACAAAGCTAGTGGAGGTGATGGAATTCCACTGAGCTATTTCAAATCCTAAAAGATGATGCTGTGAAAGTGCTACACTCAGTACGCCAGCAAATTTGGAAAACTCAGCAGTGGCCACAGGACTGGAAAAAGTCAGTTTTCATTCCAGTCTCAACGAAAGGCAATGCCAAAGAATGTTCAAACTACCACACAATTGCACTCATTTCACACGCTAGCATTTCACACGCTAGCAAAGTAATGCTCAAAATTCTCCAAGCTAGGCTTCAATAGTATGTGAACTGAGAAATTCCAGATGTACAAGCTGGTTTTAGAAAAGGCAGAGGAACCAGAGATCAAATTGCCAACATTCATTGGATCCTAGAAAAAGCAAGAGAATTGCAGAAAAACGTCTACTTCTGCTTCACTGACTACACTAAAGCCTTTGACCATGTGGGTCACAACAAGCTGTGAAAAATTCTTAAAAAGATGGGAATACTAGACTACCTTACCTGCCTCCTGAGAAATCTATATGCAGGTCAAGAAGCAACAGTTAGAACCGCACATGGAACAATGGCTGGTTCCAAATTGGGAAAGGAGTACATCAAGGCTGTATATTTCACCCTGCTTATTTAACTTGTATGCAGAGTACATCATGTGAAATGCTGGACTGGATGATGCACAAGCTGGAATCAAGATTGCCAAGAGAAATATCAATAACCTCAGATATGCAGATGACACCACCCTTATGGCAGAAAGTGAAGAGGAACTAAAGAGCTTCTTGATGAAAGGGAAAGAGGAGACTGAAAAAGCTGGCTTAAAACTCAACATTCAAAAAATGAACATCATGGTATCCGGTCCCATCACTCCTGGCAAATAGAGGGGGAAACAATGAAAACAGTGAGACTTTATTTTCTTAGGCTCCTAAATCACTGCAGATGATGACTGCAGCCATGAAATTAAAAGACGCTTGTTCCTTGGAAGAAAAGCTATGACCAACCTAGACAGCATATTAAAAAGCAGAGACATTACTTTGCCAACAAAGGTCTGTCTAGTCAAAGCTACGGTTTTTCCAGTAATTATGTATTGATGTGAGAGGTGGACCATAAAGAAAGCTGAGTGCCGAAGAATTGATACTTTTGAACTGTGGTGCTGAAGAAGACTCTTGAGAGTCCCTTGGACTACAAGGAGATCCAACCAGTTAATCCTAAAGGAAATCAGTCCTGAATATTCATTTGAAAGACTGATAGCTGAAGCTGAAGCTCCAATACTTTGGCCACCTGATGCAAAGAACTGACTCATTGGAAAAGACTGTGATGCTGGAAAAGATTGAAGGCAGGAGGAAAAGGGGACGACAGAGGATGAGATGGTTGGATGGCATCACCAACTCAATAGACATGAGTTTGAGCAAGCTCCAGGAGTTGATGATGGACAGGGAAGACCTGGCATGGGGTCACAAAGAGTTGGACTTAACTGAGCAACTGAATTGAATTCTCTTGTACGTTCCTTGAATCATCACATTTTCAGACACAACAATCAAGTGCATTTAGTCAAATATGTATCAAATATGTTGATGCAGTAACAATAATAAATGATAAATGCCAGCAAAAGTAAATGCCAGCAGCCTCAGTCCCAGTTGTTTCCATTTTCCTTTTTTTTTTTTTAACAAATGAATTTCTCTTTTAATTTTTGCTCTTACAGCTTAAGAAGAATGTTAATTTTCCCCTTTGGTTGTAAAGCAACTAGAAAGAATATTAGGCTTTTTCTTCTCTCTTTTCTTCCCTCCGTCTTCCCTCTGTTCATGAAATTTGCTGCTGCTATTCTAACCAGCTTTGGCATCTAAAAAATTCTTGCCATTTGGCTGCCATAATGTGTCTAATGAATTATGTCTATTTTAGCATGTTCCATAGTGAGGCAGGTGGTATATGTCTTCTTCTGTATCTTTAAGAGATATGTAAATTGTAATTTTAAAAGAAAACTTCAATTTTGAAACAGTTGCTCTTTCATTAACTACCCAAGTTAACTTACCCTGACTGGTTAATATTTTTTCACAGAATGTTCTCAGACTACATTTTCTAGCATTTATGTTGTGTGTACGTGCTTGTGTGTGTGTATAGACATGGTGCACTGGGAAAGAGATAAAGCCCAGTGTTAATCCTGCCAGCAATACATCTGGAATTTATATTAGAACTATAATTTACACAGAGTATATTTTTAAATTCAATACTTGAACAGTTTGTCAAATGTCACATTATTTTAAAAATAGGCCAAGAGTATTTTTGTATTAAGTTCCACAAGTGTGTGGGTTGAAATTAGGCAAGTTAAATAGGATCGTGAATGTTAAACAGGAATATTTTTAAGCAGTCTCCTTTGGGGTTTGATTACTATTTATGTTGGAATTATAAATTTTGAAACAAGCAGTCACTCTTGTCTGTCTGTTCATGTGCCAACATCAACATTGAATTTATCAAGTAGTTATTTATGCAATGTTTAGACAAGCAAAATGAAATGGAGAAAGGAGGCAATTATCTGTAGATCCTACACACACAGCTTTCAGTGACGGCAGAGAAAATGGCTTGGTTGTTGAGAACAATTGAGTTTTGTTGACTGTACCCTGAATATTCAGTTAATTACACAATTCTTCCTGTCCTTCAGCCTGTGTTTCTACAGCCAATGCTTGACCTCAGCTGTCCTGACCTCATAGCCTCGACCGTGGTCATTAATTAACCATGACGACTACTCAGCAACATCAGGCTGGAGGAATATCTGTGCACCACAAACTTGGTCTCAGAGAACCTTAAGGACCATTTCATCTGTGGCATAATCTGTTTTCGCGGTCATAGGGACAGACATTGAATATTACCAAGATATAACCACCCTGTACTATAAAAAAAAAATCAACCTTTCTAAAAGGGTACATGACCTTAAGATTTGCTTTAAAAAGAAAACACCAAATTGTGTCTAGTTTTTGGATGCCAAGCAAATTCCAAATATATTTGCATACAAACTTTAAGATTTATCAGCTCATTATATAATGCTATCTATTGATTAATTATTGCTCATGGTTTTTTTTCATGGTATAGTTTAATTACAGAACAAAGTATGAAATACCAGTCAGGAACAGTCTTTAAAAAGCAGCAAAAGTAGGCAACATGAAAGCCAGAGAATCTGAAAGGCATCTTCTTGGAGACACCAGGGAAAACATAATTTTGATATTCATTAATGACCAATTTCATTGAAAAATGAATTGGGCATTATAGCCCTTATAAACAAAGCACAATTATTAAGTGTTATTCTAATTGTTAATTAGGTTTATTTATACTCTAGATTAGTTTTTAATTTATTTTTAATTGGAGGATAATTGCTTTACAATGTCTTGTTGGATTCCGCCACACAACAATGTGAATCAGCCATAGGCATACATATGTCCCCTACCTCTTGAACCTCCCTCCCACCCCCATCCGATCCCACCCTTCTAGGTTGTCACAGGGCACCAGCTTGAGCTCCCTGTGTCATACAACTGCTAATGTTTTAATGTCAGCTTATTGATTCAGTGCTGCAAAAGAAAATCTGGAAGCAATAATGGAGTCTTACATTTCAACTCAGGGGAAATTAGTTTTGATCATTCAAGTGGTAGGTTGCAAAACTATGCTAAAAGCTTCACTCAAAGCAAGTATGAGAAGTGGAAATTACACTTTATGCTTTTATTCTCATTTTTAATTCCTAAATAAATGTTGAACAACTATTTAGGGAACTGTTTAGGAAGGAGTCAGTTTATTAGCCTGCTTTGAACTCTTTTGAACTCTCACAGTTTCTGACCTGGCACTGGATGAAGAGGGAGAGATTAGGACAGAGATGACCTTTAACATTCTTCCAAACCTGCATTTCTGAGCCTAAGAATCAGACACTGAGCCTGCCCTTTATAAAGTTATCACTTTTATAAGAAAAAGTGTTGAAACGGAAAAGAATTCATAACAAGGACAGCTCTGAGGATTAAGCCTTTCATGTGCCTGGCATTCCATGTACGTAACCTCCTTTAATGCACCCAGCATATGAACATGGTGGGGATTCCTATCTCCACTTCACAGAAAAGATCAAGGCTTGGAGAGGTAAAGGAGCATATCCAACATCATGTACCAGTCATCAAGAATCTTGAAATGGCCTTCTGGGAAAAATCAAGGTTTCTCTGAGTTCAAATAATCCAGATATTTGCTTCCATTTTCCGAAAGGGATTGTATACAGACACAGTATCTGACTGTGTAACTATTACTGTTATCATTCATCTTATTGAAATTTCCTCATGCCCAGGCTCAGAATTTCACATTGGCTGATCTGAGGTCTCAGTTCAAGGGCTTTCCTTCTTTCTTATTCAGTTAATATTAACATTCCACCACTTGGCCTTCTCCTTTTCTTTTCGTCATACTTCCACCACACTTTACACAAACATTGATGCTAGACTTGTGCATCTAGAGTTCTTATAAAACAGAAGACAAGAAACTTACTGACTAAACTTTTATGAGGTTAAAATAATTTGTATTTCATCTGGTCCAAGAAGAAATACTTGGGTCTATAAAACACTGACTTGTCATTGTGAAGACTCATGCCAAAATTATTTTTGCAAAATGGAACAATTATTGACTTCTATATCAATTTCCTCTATTATGATTTGAAGTAAATTCTATTCTAGTCAATAACTTACACTTCTTAGCTCTAATATGACCTAGAAAACTTATATTTCTCATGAAACAGCTCATCTTGAGGTGATTTTTTAACCAGTTTTTCTAATACCTCCCACATTTTTCTAATACCTCCTTTGGTGTTCTGAGTTTAGTTTTTAGAAAAAAAAATCTCTTAGCTGGGCAGTTACTCGTCTTAAGATTGTCAGAGGTTCGACTCGAATGAGATGCACTATTCTCACTCCAAGTATGGAAGCAACAAATGACATCTTCATAAGGTCAGCCTGCACTTCTGCTGTCATCTCTGGTTACTAAATAAACACTTTGCATTGTGGAAGTGCTCTGCAAACACACTGGAAACTTTAAGGACAATTTGCACAGAAACTTAAAAGATTTCATCTCTTCCCCAAAGACCTTTTACTAACTGGCAGAGGCAACACTATAATTATTTCACATTGTGGGAAAACAGCAGTTACACCTTGCAGTCATGTAGTCTTTCTTCACCTAAGGATCCTCCAAATTTTCTCCAATAGCAACAACAATCTATGACAAAAAACTCAGTTTTCTAACAGCATGTTCACAGAGGTCTCCATGACAGAAGTTAGCAAATTCAACAAGTACTTATTAATCACCTCTCAAGAGCCTGGTGCTTGTGTTTGGTACCCAAACCCGTCTCTGGGTTGGCAGAATCCAGGTCTCTCTCATTATCTTGAAAAATGTCTTTGCATTTCCCTCTGCTGAGAAAAATGAAAGTCATTATTCCTTTTTAAAATTTTTATTGAAGTATAGTTGATTCACAATGTTGTGTTAGTTTCAGGCGTACAGCAAAGTGAATCAGTTACACATATACATATATCCACTCTTTTTCTTTTTTTAGATTATTTCCCATATAGGCCATTACAGAGTACTTAGTAGAATCCCCTGTACTGCACAGCAGGTTCTTATTAGTTATCTGTTTTATATACAGCAGTGTGTATATGTCAATCCCAATTTCCCAGTTTATCCCTTCAACCCCCATATCCCCTGGTAATCATAAGTTTGTTCTCTACATCCATGCTCTACTTCTGTTTTATAAATAAGTGCATCTGAAGCTGGTTTTTTTTTTTTAGATTATATATATAAGTGATATATGATATTTGTTTTTCTGTGTCTGATTTATTTCATTCAGTATGACAATCTCTAGTTCCATCCATGTTGCTGCAAATGGTATTATTTTGTTCTTTTTAAGACTAATATTCCATTGTATGTATGTATCACATCTTCTTTATCCACTCCTCTGTTGATGGACATTTAGGTTGTTTCCTTGTTCTGGCCATTGTAAAATGTGCTACAATGAACACTGGGGTACATGGATCTTTCCAAATTATGGTTTTCTCTGGGTGTATGCTCAGGAGCAGGATTGCTGGATCATATGGTAGTTCTTTCTTTAGTTTTTTAAGGAACCTCTGTACTGTTCTCCACAGTGGCTGAACCAATTTACATTCCCACCTACCAGGCAGGTGGTTGTTGCTGTTCAGGCACTAAGTTGTGTCCACCTCTTTGTGACTCCATGGACTATAGCACGCCAGCCTCCTTTGTCCTCCACTATCTCCCACTCATGTCCATTGAGTCAGTGATGCTATCTAACCATCTCATTCTCTGTCGCTTCCTTCTCATTTTGCCTTCAATCTTTCCGAGCATCAGGGCCTTTTCCAGTGAGTTGGCTCTTCCCATCAGGTAGCTGGCCAAAGTACTGGAGCTTCAGCATCAGTGCTTCCAATGAATACTCAGGGTTGATTTCCTTTAGGACTGACTGGTTTGATCTCCTTGAAGTCCAAGGGATTCTCGGGAGTCTTCTCCAGCACCACAATTCAAAGCATCAATTATTTGGTGCTCAGCCTTCTTTATGGTCCAGCTTTCACATCCATACATGACTACTGGAAAAACAATAGCTTTGACTATACAGACTTTTGTCAGCAAAGTGATGTCTCTGCTTTTTAATATGCTGTCTAGGTTTGTCATAGCTTTCCTTCCAAGGAGAAAGAATCCTTTAATTTCATGGCTGCAGTCACCATGTGATTTTGGAGCCCAAGAAAATAAAATCTCTCATGTTTCCACTTTTTTCCCCTTCTATTTACCATGAAGTATGGGACCAGATGCCATGATCTTAGTTTTTTAACACTGAGTTTCAAGCTAGCTTTTTCACTCTCCTCTTTCACTCTCATCTCAAGAGATTCTTTAGTTTCTCTTCACCTTCTGCCATCAGAGTGGTATCACCTGAATATCTGAGGTTGTTGATATTTCTCCCGGAAATCTTGATTCCAGCTTGTGCTTCATCCAGCATGGCATTTTGCATGATGTACCCTGCATGGAAGTTAAATAAGCAGGGTGATGATATACAGCCTTGTCATACTCCTTTCCCAATTTTGAATCAGTCCACTGTTTCATGTAAGGTTCTAACTTTTGCTTCTTGACCCACATCCAGGTTTCTCAGGAGGTGGGTAAGGTGGTCTGGTACTCCCATCTCTTGGAATTTTCCAAGTTTGTTGTGATCCACACAGTCAAAGGCTTTAGTGTAGTCAGTGAAGCAGAAGTAGATGCTTTTCTGGAGCTCCCTTGCTTTCTCCATGATCTAAAAAATGTTGGCAATTTGATCTCTGCTTCCTTTGCCTTTTCTAAACCCAGTTTGTACATCTGGAAGTTCTCAGTTCATGTACTGCTGAAGCCTACCTTGAAGGATTTTGAGGATAACCTTGCTAGCATGTGAAGAGTGCTGTTGTACGCCAGGAGGGTCCCCCTTTCTCCTCACCTTCTCCAATATTTATTATTTGTAAACTTTTAAATGATGGCCACTTTGACTGGTGTGAGGTGATACCTCATTGTAGACTTGATTTGCATTTCTCTAAAATTTAGTAATGTTGAGCATCTTTTCATGTGCTTTTGGGCCATCTCTTCTGTTTTAAAATAAGTAATGTTCCCTATGAATTGAGAAAAGAGGAATTGCTCTAAATTATTCAGGCTCAGGAATGTCACAGTTCCCAAATGACTGTGAGTCACTTATTCACTTAGGTATTTATGTTTCTTTACAAAGCTCTATTAATTTCCAGCATATCCTGAAATCCTGTTATTTTGAAAAACCAGTACCATATTAAATTAAAGATCATTAAAATAAACATTGTTTTCACTTTTACTGTGTAACTGCTAAAAATTTACTCCCTGGGGTCATTTAATTTATCTAGAACTAGAAGCACGTTTTCTTCCCACTTAATAAGGTGATAATGAAGTGAAAATATAAAGGAAAAAAGCCCACTTTTTGCTTTTGCTTTGTATACACTCTATTATTCTGAAAGGTCCATCATTTTGAAAGTTTAAAGTATATGAATCATTTCACTGCAAATGTATATACATAGGTCTACATCCATGTCTGTAGAGCTGTTTCATGACTTTAAATATGTGTTCACAGCTTGCTATTATGTCTTTTCTTTAATAAATATTTATATTATATTAAAAAACTCTAAAAACAGGATACAAATGAACTTATTTCCAAAACAAAGAGATTCACAGACATAGAAAACAAACTCATGGTTACCAAAAAGCAAAGGAGAGTAGGAGAAAGGACAAATGAGTAGTTTGGGATTAACATGGTGCTTAATCCCAGGTGGTGGAGCGGTAAAGAATCCGCCTGCCAAGGCAGGAGACATGGGTTCAATCCCTGAGTCGGGAAGACCCCCTGGAGGAGGAAATGGCAACCCACTCCAGTATTCCTGCTTGGAAAATTCCATGAACAGAGGAGCCTGGCAGACTGCAGTTCATGGGGTCGCAAAGAGTCGGACATGACTGAGCAACTGAGCATGGGATTAATATACACACGCTACACATATATAACAGTTAACCTACAAGGACGTACTGTATAGCACAGGAAACTCTACTCAATATTTGTAATAACCTGTAAGGGGAAAGACTTTGAAAAAGAATATATATATACATTTATGTGTATAACTGAATCACTGTGCTATACAGCTATAACGCACATGATGAAAGTGAAAGTTGCTCAGTCGTGTCTGACTCTTTGCGACCCCGTGGACTATACAGTCCATGGAATTCTTCAGGCCAGAATACTGGAGTGGGTAGCCTACCCCTGCTCCAGCAGATCTTCCTGACTCAGGAATCGAACCAGGGTCTCCTGCATTGCAGGAGGATTCTTTACCAACTGAGCTATCAGGAAAGCCAAATGAACATGATATTGTAAATCAAATACACTTCAAGAAAGCAATTTTTTTTAATTAAAAAAACTCTTATTCAAAGCATGCTTTTATTAATTGTTGCATTTCTTGCAATTATGACCTCCTACGGCTTCCTTGTAGCACTTCACAAAGAGTCAACAGGGAGTATACAAAATCCCCAAATGATTTTGACATTTGAGCCAATCACATCACTTGGGCCAAGACCCTTTGTTCTCACAATTGCAGCTGGCCGTTCTAATAGTTGGCTGGCCACTCAGCCCACCAAGCAGGGGTGTTTTCACGACTGTGAGGCACGTATCTACTTCCAGAATCAACACTGCATAGTGATGGTTTCTCTCTCTTTTTGTTTATTTGTTTCTTTCCCCCCATTATTTTCAATCAACTTCACTTTCGTGAAGGAAATGATTTAGGAAATAGGGATCATTCTTTCAAAAAAGTTAAAGCTAGCATTTTAATTCCCTAAAGGCAGGAACGATAAAGAACATTCCAATCAAATGACCGCACCACATTTTTGTGTTTAAGTTGGAGTTATGATGGTGATTAATAACACACACTAGCTCAAAGAGTCAGCTGGCATGATTAGGAAGGGCAAACTTTTTTGGTTTAGTGAGGAAACAAAATAAGCATGGAATTGACCTTTGCATTCCATTCCACTCAAAAAAGGTTTTCTCTAGCCTTTTAAAAACTCTTCATACTTCTTTTCCATATCATACTTGAAATTAGATACTTTACAAATGTGCTATTAACAAAATTTCATCTTGGCAGCTGGTTTAAATATTTATTTAAGATATGTAGCAGTTGTGGCAGTCAGAATTTAAAACAGATGGCAGGACTATATTGGCACCCTGTGTTATTGGCAGAAGTAGACCATTTGAACTTTCTGAAAATTTTGCTGCTTTGAAGTTTGAGGGGCCTTAATTTACCCTCTTTTCCTCTGTCCTTAGGGGAGCACAGAGCTGTTCAGGGACACTAACTCAGAAATCATGACTCTGAAGATGTGTACATCTGTTGAGGAGAGTGAGTGTAAGCGGTAGGTACCCACAGGGTTCTCCCTTCCTCTCTGTTTCCAGCTCACTCATATTGTCAGGACACTTACTTCGTTTTCTGAGTCTCTGGAGACTTACAGCTGACACACATTCCCACACTGAGACAATTCAGGATAGAAGACTGTGTCGAGGCAAAATGCAAGGTCCCAGCGTTTCTCTGCCAATGTCAGCTATTAATGATCCAAAAGTCCATATCTTGGTAGAATCTTAAACATGCTAGAATTCAGCACAGGATCTGATACCTGGTATTAACAGGTACTCAGTATATCTTGAACAACTGAATGTTTCCTTCAACTAGTCTTTCCTCAGCCTTTTTGTTTTCTTTAAATTGGAAGTATGGTTTATTTACAATGTTGTGTTATTTTGAACAAAATAACAAAGTACAGCAAAGTGATACAGATATATATATATATGTATGTGCATATATATATACATATACTTTTAAAAATTATTTTCCATTATAAGTTATTATAAGATATTGAATATAGTTTCCTGAGTGAAGTCAGAAAGAGACAAATGCCACATGATATCATTTATATGTGGAATCTAAAATAGGACACGAATGAACTCACCTATGAAACAGAAACAGACTCACAGAGAACAGACCAGTGGTTGCCAAGGGAATGGGGGTAGGGGAGGGATGGAGTGGAAGTTTGGGATTAGCAGATGCAATTATATATGTATATATATGTATAACTGAATCACTTTACACCAGAAACTGACACAACATTGTAAATCAAGTATATACTTCGATAAAATGAATTTTAAAAGTATAAATCACAATTCTTTGTTTTGTCAATTTAAAAATTATGAAAGTAACACAACCTCCATATAATCATTCAATAACACATCAAATGATTACCTATTTCCCCTTTTCCACTCTTCCTGTCTCCCCCGAGGGAAGCACTGATGGCAGTTTGGTACATACACTGCTAAGTTTTTCCTATTCATTTGCATTTATAGGTACTCATGGAAATATATAATTTAATAATATGTATTAATTATGGGTGCATATTAGAAATATAAAAATATTTTTATATTTATTAGAAATATAAACTATGTATGGGAAGAATAAGTCTGAAGTTCAAGAGAAGGTTATGAAAGAGCTGCCCATGCAGGGTGTGAGAGTTCACTTTCAGCTATTTGTCTGCTGCTGACAGGTGAGAGCTCCTTTTAGAATAGGAGCACCTGGGTCTCCCTGCTAGAAGAGGAGCCAATAAGACGCGCACTGCTGCGCGGATTGGACTTCTCGGCAGCCTGTTTCAATTTAAGCTGAGTTCTCTGCACAGTGTGCTGGCTTCCATCAAACTCCAGCTCTGAAGCCAACTTCTCCGGGAGGCTCCCTGCAGGGCCCCCGGCCCCGGCCCCCACTGTGAAGTGTGTTGCCCTTCTCCCGTAGGCAGAGCACAGGCGCACTTGGTTTTCTGGTGCTTTGCTTTACTGCACTTCACAGAAGTAGCATTTTTTAAGAACTACAGGCTTGTGGCAACCCAGCATTGAGCAAGTCTAGTTGTGCCATTTTCCCAACACAATTTGCTCATTTGATGTCTTTGCGTTGCATCTTGGTAATTCTAACAACACTTCAAACTTTTTAAATTATTATTATATTTGTTATAGTGATCCATTGACACTGATCGTTGATGTTGCTATTGTAATTGTTTTGGGGGCACCGAGAACCTTAGCAATAAATGTTGTGTGTGTTCTGACTGCTCTAACGACTGGCCATTTCCCATCACTCCCCCTCTCCTTGGGCCTCCCTGTTCCTGAGACACCATATTGAAATTAGGCCAATTATCAATCCTACAACGGCCTCCAAGTGACAGGAAGAGATGCCCGTTTCTCACTTCATTTTTTCCTGCCATGCAGCTTGTGAGATCTTAGTTCCCTGATCAGGGACTGAACCCAGGCCCTCAGTAGTGAAAGCGCAGAGTCCTAACCACTGGACTGCCAGATTCCCCAAAGATACACGCCTCTCACTTTAAATCAAAAGCTAGAAGTAATTAAGCTTAATGAAGGAGGCATATTGAAAGCTGAGTGAATCAGTTATACATGTGTGTGTGTGTGTGTGTATATATATATATATATATATATATCCATTCTTTTTTAAAAGATTCTTTTCCAATATAGGTCATTACAGAGTATTCAGTAGAGTTCCCTGTGCTATACAGCAGGTTCTTATTAGTTGTCTATTTTATATATATAAATGTATATATGTCAACCCCAATCTCCCAGTTTATCCCTCCCGCCCTGCCAAGAAAAGTTCTTAAAGAAAATTAAAAGTGTTACTACAGTGAACACAGGAATGATAAAAAAAGTGAAACAGTCTAATTACTGACATGGAGAAAGTTTTAGTGATCTGGATAGAAGGTCAAGCCAGCCCCAACATTCCCTTAAGCCAAAGCCTAGTCCAGAGCAAGGACCTAATTCTCTTTAATTCTGTGAAGGCTGAGAGAGACAAGGAAGCTGCAGAAGAGAAGTCTGGAGTTAGCAGAGATTGGTTCACGAGGTTTAAGGGGGAAAAGCCATCTCTATAACATAAAACAGCAGCAAGGCAAAACAGCAAGTGCTGATGTGGAAGCTGCAGCAAGTCCTCCAGAAGATCAAGTTGTGATAAGGAATGAAGGTGGTTACACTAAACAACAGATTTTCAATGTAGCTCAAATAGTTTTCTGTTGGAAGAGGATGCCATCTAGAACTTTCACAGCTGGAGAGGAGAAGCCAATGTCCGACTTCATAGCTTCAAAGGAGAGGGTGACTCTCTTGTTAGGGGCTAAGGCAGCTGATCACAGTAAGTTAAAGCCAATGCTCATTTACCATTCCAAAATCTTGGAGCCCTTAAGAACCATGCTAAATCTACTCTGCCTATGCTCTGTAAATGGAACAGCAAGCCTGGATGATAGTACATATACTGACAACATAGTTTACTGGATTTTTTTTTTTTTTTTTTTAGTTTACTGGATATTTTAAGCCCATTGTTAAGAACCACTTCTTTAGAAAAAAAGATTCCTTTCACAATATTATTGTTCATTGACAAGACACCAGTCATCCAAGAGCTTTGATGTATATGTATAAAGAGATTAATATTGTTTCACACTGTGACACAACATCCATTCTGCAGCCCGGGGATCAAGAAGTCGTTTTGACTGTCTTATTATTGAAAAAATACATTCCATTAGACTATCACTACCATAGATAGTGATTACTCTGAGGGGATGTGGGAAAAGTCAACTGAGAGCCTTCTGGAAAGAATTCAGAGTATGAGAATTCATTCCTTTTCATGGTTAACTAAGTTGCTCTATATATTTTATTTGCAATTTATTGCAGGTATATGGCATCGGCCTGATTTTACCACTAGATGGCATTGCTTTCTTGGGAATTTCCTGGTCTGTCCCACTATTAGTGAAATTAAACTATAAAATTTTATCAGTTCAAGAACTATTTGCACTGCAAAGCCAACTGACTCCTAATGAATCAGCCATTATGGATGCTTTGACACCACAGCATACAATAGGCCATGAATCTGGCCATTATATGCTGTTACAAGCAACAGTGGCTTCTGTGGAGGTAGATACTACTTTTCAGATGTGTTTTGAAAATATCTATTTCATACTGAATTATTGTAGCTTGAATCTGTTCATCAAGCTGGCAGTAAATGATAAAAAACCTGTCAAGACAGGAATAACAAAATATGATGGGGGATTTTGTAATGTCATTGTGAAATCTACACAATACTTGGTTTGATTTATACACCTGGTTCCACCTATTACCTAAAGGACCATGGGCAAATCTCACTAGACTTGCTTAATCCTCTAGAAAGAGATGAAAGTAGATTAAAATCTTCCTTATGGGGTTTTATGAGCATCAAAAATATCTGTGAAAGTACATTATAATCTGGGAAACACTCTGCTAATTGTGACTAATTTTGAGGACTTAAAATTCATACTCACTGGTGTTTATATTATGCATACAATTGTTATTTTCTTCAAGGTAATCAGTGTAATTAAGCTCAAGGCTTCTCATGAATTTTAAGTTTAAAAAGCAACTCCACTTTGATTATCTTTCTGAGACTCTTTGGAGAGAGTGGTCTGAGCAGATTCTGTGACAAAATTACAGCACTTTTAAGTAAGTGAACTTTGTGCTGTATACTCCTAATTTGTTTAGTTATGAGAGGTAACTTTGACTTGATGGAAATGTATTTTGGATGAGAAGCATGTCCTCTCTGGTGGTAATAATTCAGAGCTTCTTCATACCTTTAATGCCCATTTGACACATAATAACCCCTAAATATATAATGACAAATAAATGAGTTCCATTTCTTAAAGAGAGTGTATAGGGTAAAAGTCACTCCATTGTGTCCGACTGTTTGCAACCCCATGGACTATATACAGTCCATGGAATTCTCCAGGCCAGAATACTGGAGTGGGTTGCCTTTCCCTTCTCCAGGGGATCTTCCCAACCCAGGGATCGAACTCAGGTCTCCTGCATTTCAGGCGATTCTTTACCAGCTGAGCCACAAGAGAAGCTCCATTTCCTATATTTCTCCTTTATTTGACTAGCATTTTCTTTAGGGTAACAATAATTTTATTCTTTATTGAATGCTCACTACCAAATTTAGTGCCTGACCATCAAAAACAAAAAGAAAAAAACCCAACCAAAGAAACAAAAAAGAGAGTGTTGGTTGGATGCAAAATGAACAAATTACTAGATACAAATATTGCTACTAAAGATGCACAAAATATAGGTTTAAAATAGTTTATGTTTTAAATTATTAACAGCTTCTTTCAAAGTTACCCATTCTCCCCTAGTTGACCTGGTTGCTTAATTAAAGCTTCCCAAGCAGTTAACATCTGTAGCATCTTTTGACAGATAAAAATCAAAGCAAGTAGGTAGTATTCAGAGGTTGGTCTACAAATGATTCATGTGACCTAAATTTCTTAAAATGTAAGCAATACAGAATTCTCTGCATGGGCAGGAAGCACTAGGATCTTGAAAACAGAACAGGCAGAGGCTTGGGGACAAATGGATAAAATGAGATAATACACACAAAGCACTCAACTCAGTACCTGGCTCCCAGCACCTCTATGCTAATTAGGAAAAGACCCTTGTGGGCAGAGGCAGCCCTATAGGACCACAGTTGGCAAGCTGAGCGTGGACTGGATGATTGTCCCCAAGTTCTCTTGGGCCACAACCCTGCACAACACTCAACCTGCAGAACAAATTTTGGAGGCCCTTGGGCTAGCTTTGGTCATCAAGAGACAGCATGACAGAGTAGTCAGCTTTCCCCAGTTTACCAGTGGGTACCCAGTAGCAGAGTAATCTTTCTGTGTCTTTACTCACTTGTGAAATGAGACAATACAGATATTCACTTCACTGGGTCATTATGCAGACTGAATCAGTGAATGGATGTAAAACACATAGATCTGTGCATGGCACATGTATATATTTCACAGAATGTTAGGTATTATTATCAATATTGAACTAGTTCTCAGTAACAGACGAGGCAAAGTGGTATCAACTCTTTGATGACCTTGAGGCCTGGGGTTTAGGACAGTTAGGCTTTGAAGGAAGGGTTGCTGCCATCACAAAGCTCCTGGTCTTACAGAGGAGTATGAGCAGTTAAACCCTACAGAGAACCGTCCAAATTCAGGGCTGTGCAATTCTTCCTCAGAACTCCATGATCTTACTCACCACCTTCATCCCAGTGACTTCCATCCAGATGTTCAATACATACTAGTTGGTGAGTTTTACGATATAATTAAAAATGTCTAAAATCTTTGCTCTCCATCCAGTGTTGTCAACTGGTTTGACAGTTGACATTGATAGTTTATTCTGATGTCAAATGAGGCAGTTTTCTCAGTCTCTTCTCTGAGATTATTTATGAGTACTTTCCAAATACTGAAGCATTCTTTCTTTAAAAACTTTCCAGATTGAATTTTTAATTAATTAATTAATTTGAAGTATAGCTGATCTACAGTAGTATATTAGTTTTAGGTGTACAACATAGTGATTCAATATTTTTATAGATTATATCCACTTAAAATAATTACAAAATAGTGGCTATGTTTCCCTGTGCTGTACAATTTATCCTTGTTGCTTATTTATTTCATACACAGTAGTTCATATTGCTTAATGTTCTACCCCTAACTTGTCCCTCCACATTCCCTCTTCTTTCTGGTAACCTCTACGAGTTTGTTCTCTGTATACGTGTAGGCACTTCAGTTCAGTTCAGTTGCTCATTCGTGTCGGACTCTGCGACCCCACGGACTTCAGCACGCCAGGCTTCCCTGTCCATCACCAACTCCTGGAGTTTGCTGAGACTCACGTCCATCGAGTCGGTGATGCCATCCAACCACCTTGTCCTCTGTCATCCCCTTCTCCTCGTGCCTTCAATCTTTCCCAGCATCAGGGTCTTTTCCAGTGAGTCAGTTCTTCGCATCAGGCGGCCAAAGAATTGGTTTCCGCCTAAGTTGTAGGCACTTAGGTTGTAAGTTTTAATACTAAACACAAGGGGGCAGTGTTCAGCCACCTATCCCGGCCCTGGCGCATTAAGAAACCTGATTTTCACAAAGAGCTTTTTTTAAAAGATTATCTTAGTAAAGGAAGCAAATTCATTATTTCTTTAAGACTCAGGCTTATTGTTTTTCTTCATTACTGCCTGGAATATATATCTATCCTTCTGTAGAAATAAAATTGAAGCCTAAAAGCCTGACTGTATTTGTACCCAGGACATGTTAATAGGGAGTGATAGTGAAGGACAGGGAAGCCTCGCTTGCTGCAGTCCATGGGGTCACAAAGAGTCAGACACGACTGAGAGACTGCACAACGACAAAATATTTAAACCAAAGCATTTTAAGCTGGCTATCCGTCTCTATTGGGTAACATAAAATACAATGATACTGCAATTAAGGTGGTTGTTTGGGTCCTCTTAAACACTAATTTGCTCTGTTGATCATCATAGATCCTTTCCAAAGTTAATCGCTAATCCTGAATACTTCATTCCACAAATATTTACTGAATACCTCTATGTGCTAGGGATTTTTCTGGGGATTTGCTGGAACCCAGACAAGGATTGTATCTTTGTGTTTAGACTGGTAATACTAGTCAGGAGAGGGAGGAAGGAATATACCTGCCTGCAGAGGTTAGACTCCTTGGAAAGAATATCTTAAAATGTTTAGATTTATTAAGATGCAGGAGGATTTAGAGATTGCCTAGTGGGAACTCAGATGACTAAAGGGACCAGACAGATAAATAAATAAAATGGGCCAGGTAGGGACTGCGATCAGGTGAAGAGCAGGTGTCCAACTTAAAGACCACTCTCTCCTCAGCAGTTCAGGCCAGAATTTTCTTCTCTTTTTAAAAATCCAAACAAGACC
Organism: Giraffa tippelskirchi; assembly: GCF_054371585.1. Taxonomy (NCBI): domain Eukaryota; kingdom Metazoa; phylum Chordata; class Mammalia; order Artiodactyla; family Giraffidae; genus Giraffa; species Giraffa tippelskirchi. Next base: position 38,615,786 of record NC_137276.1, read on the forward strand.
AGCTCCCCTTGACACACAGACCTTCTCCTAAAGTTAGCAGACAAAAAAACTGCTCTAGGGAAAGTGGGTTCAGAGAACCAGAAGGGGCAAGGGGGCAAGATAAACCCCTTTGTCCTACACCGTGTGTGTGGGCGTGCGTGCGTGTGTGTGTGTGTGTGTGTGTGTATGTGCGCGCTCCGTCCTGTCTTGACTCTTTGCAGCCCCATGGACTGTAGCCACCAAGTTCCTCTGTCAATGGGATTTTCCAGGCAAGTATACTGGAGCGGGTTGCGATTTCCTACTCCAGGGGATCTTCCCAACCCAGGGCTTGAACCTGTGTCTCTTGTGTCTCCTGCATTGGCAGTAGTAGCTTCTCCACCCTACCTCCCTCTACCCCAAATATTTTTTTAAACAAATGCATTCAACAAGGGCCATGATAAATATTGAGCAATGCAAGATCACAATATGAACAGTGGCCAAATGCTATTCGTATAGGTGAGGTCTCTGTTTCTTTCTCTTTCCTCAAAATTCCTCTAGAATTTTCTAGACCATCAGGAGAGCTTCCCTTTCTGAACCTGGTTCTTCTAAGTCTCCTGTTAGATTTCAGCAGGAACAGGGCATGGGGCATAACCATCTTCAGGTGCCCTCAGAAAAGAAATGCAAGGGGCTAGCAGTGTCTTCCTCCCTTGTCATTAGTGAATGTGAGGATTTGAGACAGAGGCAAGGAGTCTCTGGAGCCAGACATTTCAAGGGAATTCAGATATTGATCTTTCAAACAGAAGCTAGAAATCTGGAGTTTTATAGGAAATCTACCAATTTTAGACAGCTGTCAGTGAATTAATCTAAATGTTGTGAAGGCCATTTCAAGCCATCTGAGAGCTAAATTTGCCTACCGCCCAGTAATTTAACCTCTAACCTAATTAAATCCTTCAGTTTTATAGATGAAATAGCAGGCCCAGAGAAGTTAATGACTTGCCCAATATCATCACATAATCCGTAATTTTTTTCCCACCAAGTCATAAAATAGCTGAAAAAAGTGGAGGAAACATCTGGCAACTAGTGAGACAACTATTGTCAACTTTAAATAAAAGGTAGGTGTCGAACTTCCCTGGTGGTCCGTGGCTAAGACTCTGTGCTCCCAGTGCAGGGGGGCCCGGGTTCGATCCCGGTCTGGGGACTAGATCTCACATGCTGAAACTAGGAGTTTGCAAGCTGCAACAAATAGCTGGTGCAGCCAAATAAATAAGTAAATATTTTGCTTAAAAAATGTAGGTGTGAAAAGAGCCAGCTACTTGGCAATGTTGGTGCTGACACAATTCAGAAGAGTATGATTTATACTAACAATGAATGTACTACCTAATATGGAAAATGATGATTATTGCAGAGGGGCTAATGAGAAAATAAAAGATGCTCCACTCTGGCTGCCATGGGTTACAAATTGGCACCATGGTGTTTCCATCAGATGTGAGTAAGTAACTGTAAACACAACAGGATACTGGAAAACAGCTGCAGGATTACATATCATGAAATTCTGGGCAAGTGAGACATTCTATTATTTCATAAATCTAATAAGAGAAGTGCATACGGATTTTACTATTAAATTAAGAAAAAATGGCTCAGTATCACCCAGGAAATACAATAAACATGTAGCTATGGTGAAAGAGCTCCAACAAATGAGGGGATGAAGGAACATTCAAGTGAAGGCAGCTGAGACTTCAAATTCTGGGGCCATTTCAAATGCATCCAGTGGTCATTTCATGGAACTGGGGATTAAAATATTTTACACCACTCATGAAAGTGCTTTGGTTTTTTTTATTGTTCACTACACGGCTAATTCTTGTGCCAAACTGACATTCCAAGAGGACAGCCAAGTACTGACTGATGTCACCATCTGGTTTTGCCAAGTCGTGCTCACCTCCCATTGACCATCTCCAGATTCTGTTAGGGTAGAGTGGGTGTCTACATTGTTCATGGTCATGATCCCAGCTCAGTGTCTAGCATGCAGAAGGCCCTCCATGACTGTTGAGCTAGGCTGACTTGGCTCAGCTGGAGTGGAAGAATCAGAAGCAGTTGGAAGGGAGCTGAGGGGTAGTTCTCATCATCCTCACCCATTCCCACCCTCCCAGCACAACATCGCCCCCTCCTCTCCCACACCCACCTCCATCGGGGATGGGGAATGCAATGTGCTGCTAGCAAGCAGCCAAATCTAATTCAATAACCCTGCCTTAGACCCTCTCTGGATGATGCTAATGCCAAACTAGACTGTCATAATGTTCTTGGCCAGAAGCCTAAACTCTGAAAATGAGATTACATGGGCTTTGTATGAGTTTTAATATAACCACAGCAAATATTAATAATGCATGTTGTATAATCAATTGGCATTCTCCCTCAAAAAGCTGCAACTCTTATTTCTTACTTTGATACATTCATACATACAGATAAACAAGAATACATTTCTCTTCAATGGGGCAAAGCAACCTCTCAGCTTCACAAAACTTTCCCAACGACAACGTGATCTAGCTCTACTAGGCTGGAAGAGCATAGGCTTGAGAATTTCAGATCACCAGTCATCAATGCAACTCTGGAATGAAGTTTAATTCCTGAATGCACACTGTCTCCCCATCCAAAATGCCTAACTTGTCTGTCTCAGGGACTCCATACCTTGAAAGCTTTGACTCCTTTTAACCATTGATTCATCCAATAACTGAGTTTCTAATATATGCCAAGCACCATGCTAGGTTTACAGGCACAGTGGTGAACACAATGGGTGTGGTTCCTATTCTCATCGAGCTTTTAGTTGAGGGTCAAACAAAATGAAGGCAAACAGCAACAAAAAGTTGCAAAAAAATTATTAAGGGGAAAAAAGTGCTAAGATGGAAAATAATGGAGGAGGGGAGATTGAGTTTAAGTTAGAATGGTCTGATAAGACCTCTGGGGAGGGGATATTGAGGCTGAGGTCTTTGCAAAAAATAATGAAGAGCTTTCCAGGCAAGAGGAAAAGGCAAAACCAAAGGCCTCTGCCTCCTTGGCTTGATGGTAAAAAAAAAAATAATAATAATAATAGACATGGGTAATGCGGCACAAGATGATGCAGAGACAGGCAGGGGCATGGCACACTTATGGACCATGGTCAGAGGAGTCCAGATTGGTACTTTGGGAACCACAGAAAAGTTTTAAGCTGCAAGGCAATGTAATTTAAGTTACATTTAACTCTAATTTAAGTTTTATTTTTTTATTTATTTTTAATTTGAGTTGTGCTGGATCTTGACTGCTGTGTGCCGGCTTTCTCTAGTTGAGCCAAATGGGGGTTACTCTCTAGTTGCAATGGGCCAGCTTCTCACTGTAGTGGCTTCTCTTGTTGCACAGCGTGGGCTCTAGGCGCCTGGGCTTCAGAAGTTGCAGCACATGGGCTCAGTAGTTGTGGCGCACTGGCTTAGCTGCCCTGCAGCTTGAGGGATCTTCCCAGACCAGGGATGGAACCCATGGTCTCTACATTGGCTGGAGGAATCTAACCCACTGGACCACCAGGGAAGTCCTAATTTAAGTTTTGAGAAAAACTTTCTTAGTGTTCTCATGAGAATGGACTGACTAGCAGAGGCTTAGGGCAGAAACAAGTAGATGGGTTAGGATGCTATAGCAGGAGTAAGCAAGAGAAGATAGCAGACTGGATTAAGGTGTTGGCAGTGCAAATGGGAAAAAGGGAGGCAGATTTTGAGCTATATTTTGATGAGATCATTGACAGGACTTATAGATGGATTGATGTGGGAGGTAAGATGACCTAAGAGAAAACTTAGATTTCTGGCTTGATGAATGGGATGGATTGGAAGCCCAATACAATAAAACCATAAAGGAGAACTATTTTACTTAAAGAGGCAGAAAAGGGAAAGAGGGTCCGGTCCACTGGGATGCCTTCCCCCTTTCCAACTATCCTTGGGTCTCCCTAGAATACCTAGGTCATGATTCTCAAATTTAGGATTCTGGGCCGTTTGGAAAGATTATTAATGTACCCCTTCCTTCATGCAGTTTTTCTGCAGCATAGCACTTGGAGCAGGTATACAACAGGTTAACGAGGATGAGTCTGCTTACAAGGACACTGCCTTCAACTAACCTTCACATTGGTTGGAAATACTCTAAGCAACTGGAAAGCAGTTTGCTGGCAGACTTTTGGCTCCTTTTAACAAACGTATAAAAACCAAGGTGGCCTTTTCTTCACTTTGTGCTTTTCTATTTTTCACATTGTACTGAAATAAAATATAACCAATGGCTATTATTTATATTGCTAGAAACTCTTTGAGTGGTTCTTCCAGTGGTTGGAATGAATTGCATTTTCTTCACTTAATGATGCTATCATGGCATCATCCATAATCATGAGACTAATTCATAGGGATATATAAATGTGTCTCTGATGAAAAACCAGAAACAACAGCACCCAGTCAGTACATGTTAATTTATGTAACACTTTAAGATATATTTCAGCATAGAAACTAAAAAGGGACGTGGCCACTCTTTGTTTACCTTGATGCCTTATCTATTTAGATTGGCTTTATCCTCATCAAATATTGTGTTCAATTTGCCCTTTCTGAATTCATCAAAATGAATAAAGGTGAAGCACGAACTTGCTAATTAATCCATTAAGAAGCTCAAAAGAGAGAGTCAAAAATGGTAAATCACCCCCAAACAAAGCTGGCTGATTTTTTTTGGGGGGGGAGCAATTAAAGTCTAATTGGTCTTCACTGTGTTTCTGATGTTAGCAGGTGAGCTGTCTAGCTGGAACCATGCTCCTTTTCAAATGACTTCCAGAAGCCATCTGGGAGCAGGTCCTGCTTATTCTCACTCACTCTTCTCCTGAAAGAGCAAGTTTCTGCTCTGCTGCTGGACACCTCTCTCAGCCGTGAATGGTTATCACTCTTCTGTGATTCCTGTGGCATTCGCTCCATCCTGCTTAGCTGTCAGCTACGCATCTTCCTTATCTCCCCTACTAGACATTGCGGGCATTCCCCAAGGTCCAGGCCTTGTCCTTTTGCTCTGGTTTCATCTCAGCTCTCTTGCACTGAAGATTTTCAAACCTTATCTCTAACTTTGACCTTTTCTCTTGGCCCCTGCTCTAAATTTCCAGCAGCCTGATGGGTATTTCACACCCACCCCAAGCTCCACATGTATACTGAATTGTTCACCAACTGCTACTTCTTAACCCCTCTCTCTGTTAATGATCACGGTCCTCCCAGCTGGAGACACATGTGCTTGTTCTGTCTCTTTCACTCCCTATCTAATCAGTCACTTTGTCCTATTGATTTTCCCTGTTCTCATCAAAAAGACTTGTTTACTCACTGCCAGACACACCTTGCACTTTCTCACTGCTAACATTATTACCTGCAGTTTCACCCTACCATGAGGGCCTTCCTATCTGCTTATTGACTTGCTCCAAGTAGTTCCAGAACCACCTGTAAAGTCAGCCTTTACCTAATTTCTGTCCCAAGCATTTAGATTCTCCTCTGAATTCTAGCAGAGAGTCGGACACAACCTAGCGACTTAACAGCAACAACCGAGTTAGAGCAAATATTGACTTTCTTTGCCAAAATGATCATGCACCTTATCTTTCTGAAGTGGTAGAAGTGATAGGTTGTGGTGATGGTGTTTTTGAACTCTTTTATTGTTATTTAGCTTCTCTCATTTGCATTTCTACTTCAACTAGATTGTAAATTCCTTGATGACAGGAACCCTGTCTTAAAATACTATTGTATCACGCACAACCTAGACACTCAAAAACACTGGTTGATTTGTTTATGCCGGATTTGTCTGATGATAGAAATGAAGAGACACACACTGTAGTTCAGTTTGCAATTCGATCGCTCATTAAATTGGCCCATTAAACACAAATACTTTCTTTTTTCTAATATATTGCTCACAACAGGGTTTTTTCCCCACTCGAGTCATTGAAAAGAGTGTAATAGCATGATAAACACGGGGGAAGAAAGACTTCTGATAGACATGTTTGCAAAAATTTTTCTCTTATACTATTACAAGGTAAATACAAGATCTGCAGATGTTGTGAATTTATATTACTTATCTCTTGATTAAATAATACTGCATGACAAACCACCACAACCCCACACTGGCTACAATAGGAACCACCTTTATCTTTGAGCCTGTGTAGGTTGGCTAGGCAGTTCTACTGATCTGAGCTGGTCTAGATGGGCTCACTGGTGCACCCGGAGCCTGCAGTGGGGCTAGCAGCCAGCTTTGCTAATCCTGGCTTGGCTCTCCTGATGTCTGGGGACTTGGCTGGGGTGACTGAACTGACTGAGCTTGTTCCCATGTGTTTGCTCATCTTCCAACAGGTTAGCTCAGGCTCATTCTTGTGGTGATGAAGGGTACTGGGAGGCAGAGCCAGTGGGGGCATGGCCCCTCAGGTCTAGACTCAGTATTGGCCCACCACTCTTCCTCTTCCCCACTGGTTAAAACAGTCACTGGATGAGCCCTAATTCAAGGGGTTGGGGAAACAAGGCCCCACTTCTTGATGGGTGGAGCTAATTCACATTGCAAAGGATATGAAAACAGGAATGGAGAATACCAGCTGTTTTTGCAATCAGTCTACCCCAGAGGAAACAGACCTGGCTTCATATGCCAGCACAGTTTTCTAGTTACATAATATTGAGCAATTTATTTAACCACTCTGAGTTCTGTCCCTCAATGGGAAAATAATTCCTGTGAGGATAGAAGGAAATCTATACCCAGGCTCGGGGCCATTAAAGGATCTTGATAAATATCAATAAATTCCTCACAACTTTCCCAACAGCTGTTCAGAGAAGGGAAAGAGGTGTATGATATCTCTTAACATGATGAAAATTAGATAATTTTATTTAAATTTGACTTGGAGATAAAAATACTAAACTCAAATGCATATTTCAGGGGAAAAATGACATAAAAGTTTGAGCAGTAATTTGAAAGATTTTGAAGAAATTAACTGGGAAATGAAGCTCAATGTTATTTACATCAGTAGGCCCTGTATGCTGATCCTACGGGTCAAGAAAGGGTAGGTCACAAGGTCTGTGGTCAGACCACGGGGAATTTCTCACCAGTTTTTTGCATCATACTTCACATCTAGTTGAGTGAAAAAACCAGCAGCTACTCTCTCATTCCCAATCTCCATGTAAATTTTCTTATCTCAGGTGTCCTCAGAAGATATCCAAGCTGGTCAGAGAACTCTCAAGCTGCACATCAGCCCTGAGGCAGGGAGCAAGTTGTAACATTGGGTTAGATGTGGGGCTGTCATGGTCTTGCCCATGGTTGGTGACTTAGTTCAGGGTAAATGTTACAAGTACTAATAGAATGAATCTAAAAGAGGAAGAATCACAGAGGTGACCACAAAGGTGAGGCATAACTAACATTTACTCATTCCAAAAGATTTATTGAAGTTCCTGCTCTGTCAGCATTGGGAGAATAGTTAATGAGACAGGGAAGTCTCCTGCCATCAAACAGTTTACACTCTATGCGGTCAAGGGAGGAGGAGTGTTTGTATTTGGTGTATTTTCAGCTAGCATTTATTTCATTTTTAACTCCCCCCCTCAATTTATTGAGGTATAATTGACAAATAAAAATTAAACATATTAAAAGTGTACAACATGATGATTTGATATATGTATACACTGTGAAATGATTACCACAATCAAGCTAACTAAAATCACTAACATAACACAATTACCTTTTTTGGCATGTGTGGTGAAAACATTTACCATCTACTCACTTTGCAAATTTCACTATAAAATACAGTATTGTTAACTATAATCACCATGCTGTACATTAGATCCCCAGAATTCACTCATGTTATAACTAAAAGTTTATACCATTTGGCCAATATCTCCCAACTTCCCATTGCACCCAGGCCTTGGCAACCACTATTCTATTCTCTGCTTCTATGAACTTAAATTTTTTAGACTCCACATGTAAGTGAGATTATTTGTCTTTCTGTGTATGGCTTACTCATATAGCAAATTGTCTTACAGGCTCAACCATGTAGTTGCAAGTGGCAGGATCTTCTTTATTATGACAATAATATATAAATCACATTTTCTTTATCCATTAATCCATCAACAGACACGAAGTTTGTTTCCATATCTTGGTTACTGAGAATCGTTCTGCTAACATGGATTAAGTACTTACTATGCATTAGCTGGCTTCCCAGGTGGCTCAGTGGTAAAGAAACAGCCTGCCAACACAGGAAGACCCCTTGAGAAAGGAATTGGCAAACCATTCCAGTATTCTTGCCTGGGAAGTCCCATGGACAGAGAAGCCTGATGGGCTACAGTCCATGGGGTCACAAAGAGTTGTACATGATTTGGGGTCTAAAACAACAAAAACAACAATACACTAGCTACTGTGCTAGGCACTCACACATATGTCTAATTTTTTTCATTTTTTTATATATGTCTCATTTAACCTTCAAGATAGTCCTAGAAGGAAGGTGCTATTTTGCTGTTTCATAAATGAAGAAACTGAAGTTTTGAGTTGTTATTTATCTTACCCAAGGTCACCCAGCTAACAAGTTCCTGATAGGTTAACATTTGAAGTGATGGGGTGGGGAAGATTTAAGTGACAATATCTACTGGGGGCCTGGGGGCTCAGAGAGAGATCAGAACTGGGAATGCACTGCCTCTGACAGGTGTTAGTCACTGTCATGACAAGGCAGGGATAAGGACTTGGGTGAAGAAAGAAAAGCAGAGAAATAGAGGCTGAATTCTAAAACTTTCAAAAGAAGAGATGTGATGGAACAGGACCCAAGGAAGACAATACACAAAGTGGAATCTGAAAGGTGCCCACAGGATATGATCTTATTAAAGAAGTCAAAGAACAAGAATTTGAGAAGAAGGTTATTCAGAAAGCTGTTTCCTGGTGTTCTGCAAAGAATTTCACAATTTCCCATTCTATGCACTGCCCTCATTTGCATACCTGACAGCATAAAATACTTGCATCTTTTTTATGCTATTTACAGTTTATCCTTGGAGTCCTTATCAGCCATGGAAATAAACTTTCAAATTCTATTTAGGTAAAAGCTTCATGTTTCTACTCCCCTCCCACCTCCAACCTCCTGGTAGTTTCCAGTCTGATGTGGACACCCCAAATATTACTTATCTGGAGCCAATGTTCTCGTTTATCTCTGCTGAGTCCACACATCCTTGTTTGACCAAATAACAGGAACAAACAATTGCTTCTATAATGGATGTACCCTAAGGTGTCACGCTTCTGAGAATCTCATTTGACAATCGATTCCCCTGCACCATGGTACAATGTGACTTTAGTTTACACATTTGTTATTTATTGGGCACGAGTGGTAGGGATTTGACCAAGTAGGCTGTGCCTCCAGGCCAAAACAGCACAGGTAGTGCCCAGCTCACAAAGGGGAGGAAGAAGCTAGTGGAAGGGGCTGGAGCACAGCTATAGATGGTCACTGAGGGACCAGAGTAGCTGACCACATCAGCAAGAGGTTACTTAACTAATAACAATGTAACTGTAGTACCATGTCCCCCCAACTTAAAAACCTGTGAAATAACTATTAATACTGGTTAAGACTTTTTGCACATTTACTATGTGTAGGGCATGGGAACCAACACATTCTATGGGTTATTGCAGTTTGACTCTCACAAGGACTCAATGGCTGAGGTTTAATGATCAGTTCCTCCACTTGCCAAAGGACAGATGAGATTCTGACTAGAATTTGGAAAAGGTGAAATATCTGGGTTCACCTCCTCACTGAAATCCTGGCCTCTAGGCACCACTGTCCAAAAGAACTTCCTGTGATGAAGGAAATGTTTGATATGCTGTCCAGTATGGTACTAGCTGCACATTGGTGAAGAGCTTGAAATGTGATTGCTGCAATGGACTAGCAACAAGAAGCAAACACAAAAAATTTGAAGTTTGATTAAAATTTAAATGTAAATAACTACATTTAGGGCTTCCCTGGTGGCTCCGTGGTAAAGAAATCACCTGCCAATGCAGGAGATGAAAGGTTCCATCCTTGGTCCAGGAAGATCCCCTGGAGAAGAAAAGGGCAACTCACTGCAGTATTCTTGCCTGGGAAATCCCACAGACAGGGGACCCTGGTGGAGTCCATGGGGAGCCCATGGGGTCTCAAACTTAGCAACTAAATAACAAAGCCACAATTCATAGCCATTTTGGACTGCACAGACACAGAACATTTCCACCATTACAGAAAATTCTATTGGATAGCACTTTTTAAGAGAAATGCTGCATTTTCCCCTTCCTTCCTCGTTAGATTCCAAGGCAAGGAGAGGGGTTTGTCCCCCTCCTTCCCAGCTCCTCCGGCCTCACGGAAAGGAGATTCCTTTCCTCTTTCCATCTTCTCCAACTCCATCTCCACACCACCCACCCCTTGGAACCAGCCCTGCATGACAGAGTGGGGCGGGGCCCGAAAGGGGAGGCAGATGGGAGTCACCTTCTCTATCAGCACCATCATCAATAATCCACCATGACTCACCTCTCAAAAGATGAAAATCATTCTGTCAGAGACAGGATCAACCGAGCTCAACCTGAACAAGCAAACACAACCAACCAACATTTCATGACATAAATAAAAGAACTGCTCTTGACTTTTCTAGGGCCTCTATGATGAGTGATGTAGGTGGAGGAAAGCCTGTGAGGTTTCTTCCTCTTCTTCAAATCTTTTGAAAACAACTGGTTATATTGAAGTGGAAAATGGGGCTTCTCAGCCACCCAAAGCAATGTTTAACCAAAAAGTATTTTTCTGAACCAAAAAGTACTCCAGCCTTTAACCAAAACACCTTCACAGTTGAAAGCTCAGGGCTACCCACAGCCTCAACATTTTAAGTCCATATTCAATGCTAATGAATTCTTTTACAAGTCCTATTTGCAAATTCTGCTGCGTTTTTTGCTTGCTTGTTTTGCAGGGCTTGTGGAATGGAACTCCTACTCCCTGGATTGGAAGGGGAGTGTTAACCGCTGGACCACCAGGACCACTGGACCACTGGACCACCACACTCTACAGTGTGCCTTAAAGGTGTCTTTATTTTCAGTTAACTTAGAGCTTTCTTTTACAAGTGAAAAGAGGAGCTCATCCAGATTTATAAAGAGCAAGAAACTGAGGAGAGGGGAAAGTAACAAAATAGCCAGATGTAAAAGGAGGGAGGACTTTGGCGGTCTGTTTTTAAAGATACCCTAAGGTATTGTGTGGCCACTGCCCCACAACTTTCTAGTCCCCTTCTCAAATTTTCCAAAAAGCCGGACTCATTGTGAAACTCTGAAGTACCACCGACTAAATCACCTAGGGATTCTTGTTTTAAGTGGTTCTGGGGTTGGGCCTGCAATTCTGCATTTCTAGCAAGGTCCCAGATGACGCTGATGCTATGGAGTAGTAAGCATGTAGACCCCAAGAAGTTGGAATCAGACCTCCTCAGTTCGGAGACTTCGCTCCTGACAAGAAGTGGAATTTACAGGAAGGTCCCAGGGGCAGCTCTTTAGGCCCCTGGGACAGCCGATTTTAGGACGACGTTGGCGGAGGGGGCGAAGCTTAGCACGAGCAACAGCAGTAATTTTTACTGTGGTGTGTTACATACCGGGCTCCTGCGCCTCATTCATTTTGTCCTCTCATCAAGCACAGGAAGTGGACACTATTATCGTCGTTTTACAGGTGGAGACACTGAGCTCGGAGATTTAAGTAACTTGCCTATGGCCACAGCTTTTCGGGAGAGTTGAATCTAGGTCCTCCAACTCGAAGAAACAGCGCTTTAAACACGTCAGAGCCTCAGTTTTCTGTGCTGTGAAATGGACGGGCTGCACGGGCAGAGATCCCTGCCGCGTACACCTCAGGGAGTCCTTGGGTTCCTGAAGCAGAGCTTGCTGTTTGACCCTGCAGGGGAAAGTTCTTTTTGAGAACACCGAGCCCCTCTGCCTGCCTACTAGGTCAGGGGCATCGCACCGCTGTACCCGGGGAGGGTCGGGCAGTCCGGAGCGAGGTGGCTCGGGTCACAGCGGGCAGGTCCATTACATAACCGCGAAGCGGCCCGTCACCCCTCGCCAAGCCGCGGCCCGTAGAGCAGATCCCGGGATAAATCCCATTCACCCGCCGGCCAGAGTCCACCGCGGAGCTGGGGGCATTGAACTCCCCGGTGCATTTCCGAGGCTGAGCGCGGGGATTTTCCCCTCCACGCTCTCCGCCCCCCGCGCTGCCCGTGGGCCCCCGCCCCAGCCCCGTCGGCGCCTCCGCCCCGTCAGCTCCCCGCCCCTCGGGAGCGCGGACCGCGGCGCCTGGGGCCCGGGAAGGGGCCACCGGGCGGGGACGCGGCACGGTGGGTGCACCCCGGGGGCATGTCCGCGCGGCACCGCCCGGGCTGCAGCGGTCCACGCCAGGTGAGCAAGAGGAGCGGCAGGGAGGAGAGGGGGATCTGCACTTACTGGGCGGGCTGCGGAGGGCTGGAGGCTGGCCCTCCGGGCTGCCTGGGCGCAGTCTCCCGCCGATCGCTCTGGCACCAGGATCCCCAGCGCGCCGGCCCGCGCACTGGCACACCCTCTGTCCGCTCTCAGGACGCGGTGGCTCAGGTGACCCGGGCATCCTTCGCGGCCGGGCGGCAGGCTCTAGGACTGGGCTGGGTGGAGGTGGCAGAGGGCGCTCCCTTGGCTGCCCGGCGACGCACCGGGAGCCCACCGCCATAGCTTGGTCCTTCGGAGCGCCCGTTGTGTTGGGGAAAGACACATGCCCACATGCCCACCTGTCCCGGCGGTGCTGGGCCGGTGCTCGGGCAGTTTCTGGGCAGGTGGCTGGACAGGGAGCGGCTTTGATCCCCACCTCCTGTGGTTTCCAAATGCCGACCTCTCGTGCTGGAGAGATCGCACAAGATTCCTTCTGGATTCTGTACCTAACGTATCTTATTTATTTCGAATCTTCCCTTTCCCTCAGGTGATAATGTTTACTTAATTTCTTAGTTGCTTCTTGTCCTCAAAGAAAATCAGTGATACCTGTAGTGCAGACTCAGGGAAAAGTGCTTGAAGCAAAATTTGAGAGCAGGGTTCCAGTAAGTCCTGAGGCTATTTGGTTAGCCTTTGGCTTTCACAACTCAGCATTCATTCTGAATCTCTTGTAATATATATATATTTTTTTGGTATTGAGTCAGTTGGGACTTACTAGGGCACTGGTTCAATCCTTCCATTCTGGAGGGACTCTAATTAGTTTAACTCACCTTTTCTTTGCTGAGAGCTGGGCACCGCTCGTGGCTGCAGTCAGCTTAACCCAGAAGCAAAGTCTTCAGACCCTCCATATTTAGAAACACACTCTCATCAGGTGTTCTGGGAGTTCACTGGCTTTTAAAATCATTAACTGCCTCCGCCATAAACCTCATGTCAAACTAGGAAAATGGTGTCTGACCCTCCCAGGAGTAGTAATTAAGTGACTGGATTTGGTCACTTATAATCACAGGATCTTGGAAATTGTTCAGGTTTTTAGGGATCCTCTGGTCAGACTCTTCACTAGACAGCTTGGGAAGCTCACTTTCCTGTTAGCAAGAATTGGTTAAGTTCATTGGTGACTGAGGCAGTACCAGAATCCAGGCGCTTTCCTTCCAACTCAGTTCAGTTTTCAAACCATATTACTTTCAGGTATTTAGAACAAAATTGATGATTAGAGTCATCTGATCATGTCACTTTCCCGTTATTATTTTTTGTCTTTTTCTTTTTAAACTGGTGGGATTCTGAAATAGTTGAGAGGTCGATTTAGTCAAACCACCTTTTAGTATAATTTTAAAAAATACAAACCCTTAATTTTAAATAATCCATCTTAAATGCATGTATTTAAATAATAATATGAAGTTGAATATGCAGATACATTATAGGTGAACTGCCAGAAGAAGAAAAGTAATCAGAACTACAGATGGATAAAATTTATCCTCATCTATCTCTGGAGTCTCTTTGGGTTCTTACCTTCCTGCGCTGATCATTGGTTAGAATTCAGAGTGTGATTTGTGACTTTGGAGCTGGCTTGGGAAAAGTGGCTTATATGAGGACAATTTGTGTGTTGTGATTAACACGATGACCTATAACAGTGCTCAGAAAAAGGAATTTTAAAGAGATTTATTTAGCATTTTGGTCTCCCCAGATGGCTTAGTGGTAAAGAATCTGCCTGCCAGTGTAGGAGACTTGGGTTGATTGCTGGATTGGGAGGATCCTGGCAGAGGAAATGGAAACCCACTCCAGTATTCTTGCCTGGGAAATCTCATGGCTAGAGGAGCCTGGTGGGCTACAGTCCTTGGAGTCGCAAAAAGTCAACACAACTTAGGGACTGAACACACACATTTAGCATTTTCGCGTTACATTACACATTTTTTATGTTTTCCAGTTTACTTTAATAGATATTTATTGAGTGCCTACTATGTACCCAGTGATATTCTGGTCACTCAAGGTATATCAGTGAATGAAACAAAGAACTTTGGTCTTGTGAACCTCAGGTTGCAATTTATTCATTAGAATTTTTCCAGGATTGTTTGGCAGATGGAAGAGAATTTCAGTTTTGCCTAAAATAGGCAGGTATTTCCCAGGCAAGAATACTGGAGCGGGTTGCTATTTCTTTTTCCAGGGAATCTTTCCAACCCAGGGATCGAACTCACCTCTCCTACATTGGCAGGCAAATTCTTTACCACTGAACCACCAGGGAAGCCCTTAAATTAGGGAAATGAACACATATATTCCAAATTATCTTCCTTCCAATCCCATAATTCTGCTGATTTTATCATCAGTGTGAAAATAAATACAGAAAGAAATTCAGGTAAAGTTACTTTGACTTTTATGAACTGATGTACGTGAACTCTACATGAATAGAAATTCCCACACTTGATTACTTTATGTGTGCTCATTCAGAGTCCCTGAAATGACACTTCGTTTAGTGCAAGGACATCACTGTGGTGACATTAAACTTAATGAAGCATGAGAGGATTAGTTTTCTCAATGGTGTTGGTGCCCTGATGTCAGTGTTGTGGACTATAATTGTGTTAGTTTTAAGATGTAGCTTCTTATTTATTTATGAAGGTAAGTGTGGTGCTTTGATTTTGTCTCAGTTTGCATTGTCCCCTGCTCCCCTCCATGTTAATAGGCAGCACAGTGTTGTGACTTATTGCTAAATCTGTTACCACAGAGGTTTTCCTTTTTAATCAGACGTTGCCGTTTTAAGCATTTTCTGATATTCTCAATTGCTTTTTCTTCAGAATGGCATGGTTTGCAAGCTCAGGCATGTTTATTGTTTTTAACAAAGGCTTATCAAAATGAAGTTGGCAGTTTTTCAGTCATATACAGCCAAAAAAAAGTATTCAGTACAGCTTTGGGGGTTGTTTATGCATTCCTTACCTAACCAATGGCTTTGCTTTTAAATATCGCCAATTTGGAAGCGACGTTCTTCTGAGTCCCTTTGTACGACATCTGAAAACCCATTCAAGTTGTATGATAATTTAATTAAGGAAAAACTAAATCCACACTTGAAGACATTGGGAGGTTTTGAGTACAAAGATTTTTGTCTCTGTTTTAATTTGTTCTGCATCAAAGGACATCAGAAAGTGTTATTATCTAACAGTGTCCTATTTGGAAGTGATCTCTGTTAAACACTTGGAGGAGAGTCATGACATCTGACAGCTGCTAGGCACCCAGCGGCAGTTGATTTTCTTCCTTTGCCTACAGCTCTGGCCCCCGTCAGATTCTTACCTTCCCCCCACCACCCCACTTACTGCACATTGAAGAAAGAGATGTGTTGCTCTGTAGCCAGGTAAGAAGTTACACACCTTTAATTAATTATTTAATCAATGTACTCATTCATTATTTACTTTACAAATATTTATTGAACTTCTTATTACAGATTTGTGCAGATTGTGTTCTGCCTCCCTCGTTTCCTATGCCGGTGGCTGTAGGAGATATAAAAACGTACTACTTGCCTCTAAAGCAGTCTATGGTCTCATATGGAAAAAAAGACATTGTATAACTAGCTGTATGGCTTCCCTGATGCCTTGGTGGTAAAGAATCCTCCTGCCAATGCAGGAGACTCAGGTTTGATCCCTGGGTCGGGAAGATTCCCTGGAGGAATGCATGGCAACCTACTCTTGCCTGGGAAATCCCATGGACAGAGGAGCCTGGCAGGCTACAGCCCATGGAATTGCAAAAAAATCAGATACAACTTAGCAAATAAAACAACAACAACAACTAGCTATAGAATACCAGTTATAATGACCATAAGAGATAGATAACTACTTTAGAAATTAAAAGGAAGGAGAGAGAGCAGGTAGGCACTATGAGGAGTTGAGGCTTAGGAGGAGGACATGTTTGAGCTGATCCTTAAAAGATAAGTAGGATGGTAAAGTTTTTATTGAGGCAGCAGGGTATACCTATCTCTATGGGAGCCCATCTTTGCTTCTTTTGAAGACTTAGACATATGGAAAACTTCCTTTTGGGATAGTTGAAGTTATGTTGTGTTGTCTAATAGACACAGATCATCTCTACACCTCTGCATACACATCACTTCATCCTAGCTAATGGAGTACCCATCAACACTGATGCATCTGATGGGGCTAGCTAGTGCTCTCCTTTCCCTCTGAAAAAGGAACCTGTTGTTGCTCAGAATGCAGAGGCCACTGTGGCAAATAACTGTCATCATAATAAACTGGTGTACTTTGCTTTTATCAGCTCAGGTTCATGCTTACAGTGGTGTTTGGTCATAGTCTTGTTTATTTTAATAATACTTGCTACTGTAATTTTGTGATTTATTTAAATATTAAATAAACTGATATAATGAGAGTGCCAAAAAGGAACATTATTTCTGTGAAAACTTGATTGCCACAGATATTTGTAAAAATAAGCCATATTAAAAAACAAAATAAATGGCTACAACCTGGATGAACCATGAACACATTATAATGAGTGGAAGAAAGCAGACATAAAAGACCACAGATTGTGATTCCACTTATGTGAGATATCCACAATAGGTAAATATACAGAGATGAAATGTACATTTGTGGTTGCCAGGGTATAGGGTAGGGGAAATTGAAAGTGAATGGTAATAGGTACAAGATTTCTTTTTGGGGTGATGGCTGGATTCTGGAATTAGTGGTGTTGGTTTTACAGCATCTGAATTATATACTTTAGGAGGCTAAATTTTAAAAAAATCAACAAGCTACTGCTCCCCAGGTATGGAATAGTTTGCTTTTATAAAAGATTAGAAATCTATAGTAAAAAAAAAAAAAAAACTAGAGAGATTTTACCCTCAGGTTTTTTCATAAGTGCCTTTAACATACAAATGCATTTAAGAAGTGGGAGGAGGAAGTCTGGCCATGGTTTAACCAAGAAAGGCAACACAGAACTGAAATCATCAGGGGACATGCAACAATTAGTGAATGATTTTCCCTTTATTTATGTGACTAAAATTGAAATATGTTTGAAAGATGATGTATCAACTTTTTGACTCCCTGCTTTTACTGACTTCTGATTGCTTCAATTATGAGTGCTTATAATGTTCTCGCTTCTTAGGGTACCCCGGTGTATCTTGAAAATAGCTCTTCTCTTTGTCTCTGGAGGGGAATTCCATGTTTATGAGTTTCTCTTATGGATGTCATATTAGTCCCTTATGATTGCAGAGGAGGCCTGAACCTAATTTTCAATCTACTAAATCACCATAAAAATCACAACCGGTTTTTTCCCCAGACTGTCTTATGGCTTCCTGGGTATACATGTAAACAAAGTAGCAACATAAAATCTTAACTCTACCCATAAGTAAACACTTGCAGACTTTATAATTTCTCAAAATATTTTGAACACAATTCACCATTTTGTGGTTTAACATATTACAGATTAAGGCCATAATCGCTTATTTTATAATTCTCTTTTTTTCTTTGATGAAATACTTTCCATAGAAGTGGACTCATATTTATTTACCAAAACCAGTTGTATTTATTGAAATAGCAATTTCAGTTCTCTAAGTGTTAGTGAGTGTTAGTCACTCAGTTGTGTCTGACTCTTTGCGACCCCATGGACTGTAGCCCGCCAGGCTCCTCTGTCCCTGGAATTCTCCAGGCAAGAATACAGGGATGGGTAGCCATTCCCTTCTCCAGAGGACCTTCCCAACTCAGGGCTGAACTCCAATCTCTTGCATTGAAGGCAGATTATTTATAGTCTGACCCCTAGGGAAGCTGAATCTATATCAAAACAATGACATTCACAGCTCATGAAGGAGCAACAAAAAAAACACCCCAAAACCCCCAAACCCACACTCACAGCAAAGTTAGATCTGCTTTAAAGGAAAAGAGAGCGTTTTTAGTCAGATACGGGTTGACCAGACAACCTTGTATGTGTGTGTTAGTCACTCAGTCATATCTGACTCTTTGCAACCCCATGGACTGTAGCCTGCCAAACTCTTCTGTCCGTGGGATTTTCCAAGCAAGAATACTGGAGTGGGTTGTTATTTCTTTCTCCAGAGATCTTTCTGACCTAGGGATCGAACCTGGGTCTCCTGCATTGCAGGCAGATTCTTTACTGTCTGAGTCACCAGGGAAGCCCCAAGCACCCTTTCCCATCATTATTAACTTATCATGATCAGGGGGAGCCCAATGCACAGGCATCACTGCTATCACAAAGGAGTGATTTGTTCAGATTGATGTTTGACAACTGAGTTGATCAGTCAATGCAAGACTGTATTGATGGCTCTGAAGCCTGGTGACACATTAGAATCACCTGAGGAAGGAAAAGAAAACACTGGTGCCAAGGGCCAGCCTCAAAAATTCTGACTCAGTAGAACTAGGATAGATCCAGGATATCATGTGAATCTCATGGACAACCAGGGTTGAGAACCACCAATCTACATAATACTTAATCATTTTATGCTTTTTCAAAATAAGTGTTATTGAAACAAATGGTTGCTGGAGTCTCTTTTTATCATATCTGAAGACAAAATTAAATGTGATCATTTTTTCTCTCTTTTTTTTTTGTTTGGTTATTTCTCTATACAGTGTCCACTCAGTATATGAGAAGCTTTCTTAATGGTTGAGTGAATTTCCCCTGATTTTTTACCTCTGTGAGATTCACTGAGCTTACAGTGTCAAAAGAGCCAAAGCAACCAAATTGATATCAAGACAGTCAACCAACCAATCGACTGCTTTACTTACGTCATGTTTTTGCTAACTGTAATGTCATAAAGGTCTATTTCTTGAGGACAGCAAGTAGGGGTTTTCCTCTCCAACAACGTGTTTCCTCTATAATGACTTACAGATATGTTCTTGTTTATTATGTGTTTCTTTAAGTTGCTTGAGTTGTTAATCCTAATGCTCAGATTTGCCTCTGGATACTTTACATTTAATTGTACCAAATTAATTTTGAAAATATAGGACTTTATATAAGAAAGATAGCAGCTTAAACCTGGCCTTATGTGACTTAGACAAAATATGACTAATTTTAGTTTTTTCCTTGTCATTGCAATTTACTGTCTTTGAGAAAATGTGGTGAAGTGGTTGATGTAGGACATGTAAAAGACCCATCTGGCTCACTACTTAGACTTGACTTTAGATTTAATGACATTTGTTCTTTTACTTAATTATTTAATTTTTTTTTAATTGAAGTAGAGTTGATTTACTGTGTTGTGTTGCTGAACCAGCAAAGTGATTCTGTTTGAGATATATATATATATATGTATACACATAAGTATATAAATACACATTCTTTTTTAGATTCTTTTCCCTTGTAGGTTATTATAAAATATTGAGTATAGTTTCCTGTGCTATGCTGTAGGTCCTTGTTGATTATTTATTTTCTATATTGTAGTATGTATCTATTAATACTCATGGAAACTCTGATCCACGGTTACCAATTAGCTTTCCCAAATTGTGCTTCAACTGTTGATTTTTGTATTAAAAATAGCACCATCATGGACCTTGACCAGTAGTTTTTGAACTAGGTTTTTCAGATTTCTGGGAGTTTCAAGGAGCCCCAAGAGCTGTTCCAAGGCGTGGGGACAGACAGTAGAGTGTGTCCAAGAGTCCAGTGTTCATTCAGAGTTCCTTTCAGTGGTCTGTTCTGCAACCTGACCAGGTGGGCTATTCTTGATTTCACATTTTGGGTTGCCAAGGAAGATTTTATTTGAACAAAGGATTTTTTGGCAAAAACAAGTTTGTAAATCCCTAGGCCACATGTTTCTAAGTTTCTGCTTTTCTTTCCCTGCCAAATTTGGTTTATGTAGTTCTGGTAGCTCCTAATTGTTTTCTAGATGCATGCATGCCCAGTTACTCAATCATGTTAGCCTCTTTGAGACCCCATAGACTGTAGCCCGCCAGACTCCTCTGTCCATGGAGTTGTCCAGACAAGAATACTGGAGTGGATTGCCATTTCCTCCTCTAAGGAATCTTTTCAAACCAGGGATCGAACCTAAGTCTCCTGCAGCTCCTGCATGGGCAGGCAGATTCTTTACCACTGAACCAGCCACCTGGGAAGCCCCCTGTGACTGTGCTGCTGCTGCTGCTAAGTCGCTTCAGTTGTGTCCGACTTTGTGCAACCCCACAGACGGCAGCCCACCAGGCTCTGCCGTCTGATGAAAAAGCATGGGGAAGACTCCTATTAACTTTATATCCTTCATGCTTGTGGGGATAGAGAGCCAAATGAACAATTAGATATTCTGGGCAAGAAATATATAATAGATTGGAAGTTATCAGCATAGAAACTCAATTTAAGTAACCTGGTATGTGTGTGTGTAAGTAATTACCCACCAGGAGTATTTATAAAGAGGCGATAAAGATTAAGTCCTGAGGAGTAGCTGTGCTAGGTCAGGTACCCTCTTCTGTACTCAAATTAACCCAGTACACATTGGTCAGTGCTGTTTCCTTTTTATATTTTAAATTGCTATTTCCCCACATAACTTGTGCATAACTGTCAAAAGAGTTGGAGCATGAATGTATATGTGGGTGGGTGGGGTGTAGGGTAACCTGGGAGGGTCGGAGCACAGGGGGTGGAAACCACCCAAGGAAGTTCTCCCACTTTTCAAAATCCTACATCCTGTACAGAAACTACAGGGCTCCTTCTATATGTGCATTGAGGTGCAGAATGAGAAGGTAAACTTGAGCAGTTAACCAGGGGCTTTGGCAGTGTAGACGGCCATTGTGGTATTTTTGGCATAAAATAATTTAAGTATTGTGGTTTCTTGACTTTTAAAATGCAGACATTTCCCCATGTCTTCATTCTCTCTTTTGCAGTTGGACCTAGTGACTGTTAGGTTCTGAGTGTGATCCCAGTGAGCCCAGGGGTAAGGTTCATTCCACATGGATCTGAAACGGTTCTGAGTGTGATCCCAGTGAGCCCAGGGGTAAGGTTCATTCCACATGGATCTGAAACTTAATTTCATTTCATTGACACAACCCTGCCCTCCATACTGGCCAGCTGTTTGTCACTTTTAGTTACAAGGCTCACCAGGCAACAGTGTATTAACTTCATTAAGAAATACCCACAAACCTTCTTAGAAAAAGTCAAAGTACCTGGGTAAAGAATAAGTAAATGGTTATAAACAAGATACTGTCAAAAATATTTTGCTTAATAGGTAGAAGTGTTCCAGTGATAAAGGGATTGGTCACTGGGTCAAAAATTAAGCCCCACACATTTTCCACTTCTTTTTACAAAAATTTTATTGAAATATAGTTGATTTACAATGTTGTATCCATTTCAGGTTTATTCAGTTATACATATGTATATATTCTTTTTTATATTATCTTCTAATATGGGTTATTCCTTTTTTACCTCTTTAGGTTGACTTCTTTGATTATCTTCCACATTCACATAAAATAAGGCAACCATATATTTTAATTTTATTAGAGATGGAAGTCTAACTAGAATTTCAAATAACTTTGAATCATTTGATGCCCCCAAATTGGCATCTCAGAAGTGTCCTGATATATTCTGCTTTCTTTATAAATGCTTGCATGATAAGATACCTGCGCTGTGTTGTACTTAGCTGCTCAGTCGTGTCCGACTCTTTGCGACCCTGTGGACTGTAGCCTGCCAGGCTCCTCTGTCTATGGGGATTCTCGAGGCAAGAATACTGGAGTGAGGTGCCATGCCCTCCTCCAGGGTATCTTCCCAACCCGGGGATTAAACCCAGGTCTCCTGCATTGTAGGCTTTACCATCTGAGCCACCTGGGAAGCTCCATAGCATACCTAGTTGGTTCCAAATACAGCTTAAGGTAAAGTTTCAGTTTAGTTTTTTTTTTTTTTTTTTTTAATAGTTTTAATACTCTTAAAATTCTCTTCTGGGGAATTCTCTGGCTGGCCAGTCGTTAGGACTTGGGTTTGATCCCTGGTTGTGGAACCAAGATCTTGCAAACTGCACCTAAAAAAATAAAAAAAGTCCCTAAGCAAGAATATTGTGGTTATTATTGTGGTTTAGTCGCTAATTAGTCCACTAGTCTCCTCTATCCATGTGATTTCCCAGGCAAGATTACTGGAATGAGTTGCCATTTCCTTCTCCAGCGGATCTTCCTGACCCAGGGATCGAACCCACCTCTCTTATATCTCCTGCATTGGCAGGTGGGTTCTTTACTACTGAGCCACCAGGGAAGCCCGATATTGTGATTAAGGAATGTTAACTCAGTGAGTTTACCTTTTCACCAGGCTGAGTGCACAGCACGTGCTAGACGCTGCCCCCAATGCTGAGGACTCACAGAGAACAGGCAGGGTTCTTTCTCAGAGGCTTACACTGTCCTCAGGGAGACGAGTGTGTGGACAAAGAATCATAGCACTCTGATGAGTCCCAGAAGTGATCGCCTTCCATGGGAGTTCAGAGACAGAGGCACTTAACTCTGCCTAGAGTGGTCAGACAATTGTAGAAATTTATGAGGTGAGCAGCCGGAGGAAGGGCAGTTCTAGGCAACAGAAACAGTAGGTACAAAGGTAATGAGGTGGAAAGGACACCAGATTGAAAGAACTGCCTGGTTCTTCAGGGTGGTTTGGCATGGCTGACATGCAGGGTGTATTATATGTGACTACATAGGTGCCAGAAGAGCAGGCAGGAGCTGGGTCATTTAGGGACACTAAGGTAGAAGGAATTTCAGTTTTGCTTTGGCTTCTAAGAATAATCCTTGAAAGCTTTTAAACAGGGGAGTTGGGTAGGACTAGGGGTTTGCTGATAAAATCAGCTTGTGTTTAACAGATAACAATCGAGCTTCTAGAAAGTCCAAGAGGATAACAAATCAGGGAGTGTGCTGATGTGATATGGATGGGAAATAAGATTAATGCCTCAGGGTAAGACTTCAGCTTTGTTTATCTTTATATTTTTGGTGCTTGGTGCCCTCTAGGATATGTGGTAGAGAAGTTTGATAGGCAATATAATATTCCATGCAAATAATGCAAAATTTGGGCATCATTGGCTATTAGGTTCAGTTAAAATCCCATGATGGGATGTAATTTCCTGGGCGGTATGTGAAGAGTGAAGTGTGAAATGGATCGAAAACTTATGCTTTCAAGAGTCACTACAGTGTGTTTCCATTCCCCCTTGATCACTGTACCTTTCTTTATGTTTTCTGATTGTCTAGTTATGTGCTGATCTTTTCCTTAGACAAAGTGTGAGGGCAAGAGCTGAGTCGTATCACAGCCATCACACAACTTCAGATGTCTGAAGTACCACTCGGATGTCTGAGTCATTGCATCTCACCGTGAATAGAGCCCTCTGGAGCTGTGTTTCAGCTGTCCCTGCCTAACTGGTTCCAGCAGCTGTCATGGTGCCTGCCCTTTGGTAAGTGTTAGTATGGTACCTGCCCTTTGGTAAGTGTTCAGTACACGTGTTGAAAAAATGAATAAACGCTTCCCTAGTGGCTCAGCGGTAAAGAATCCGCCTGCAATGCAGGAGATGCAGGAGACTTGGGTTTGCTCCCAAGGTTGGGAAGATCACTTGGAGGAGGAAATGGCAACCCACTCCAGTATTCTTGCCTGGAGAATCCCATGGACAGAGGAGCCTGGTGGGCTACAGTCCTTTGGGTCGCAGAGAGTAGGACAGGACTGAGCACAAAATGAATGAATTAAACCTAATGAGTGGTCAGAGGAGGAAGGATCTAGCCAGAGAATTAGGAAGTACAGGTTTGAGGGGAGGAAAGCTCAACAGGAGAGACTCCTGTCATGGAAATTCAGGGGAGAAAGAGTTCAACAATGATAGAGAAGTCAACAGGGTCAGACGATACAGAGGGGGTCACTTAATCAAGGATGGCACAGCTACCACTGACAGTTAGGAGTCATTGGTGATAATGTCAAAAATAGCTTGTATGGTGTGTATGGAGGCAGGTGGCATATTCCATTCCATGGACATGGGAATGAAAAAAGGGGTGAGGAAACAGTCAGCCTAGACAGGTTCTTAAGAGGCTGGGAACATGAAGAAAGAAAATGATTGGAGGTAGCTACAAAAGGTGGGAAGGCAGAAGGGGAGTTTTCACCCCTTCTCGTTCTGTCATTTCCTTCTTTTCTCTCATTCTTCCTATCCAGTGGCCCCAATTCTCTCTAAAATAGTAAGTGACACCAATAGTTTTGGAGAATTTTTATTCTCTAAGCTTTGTTAAAATTACATATATTAACTTGCTAATTTCTTGCAACAACACTTTAAAGATGCAATTATTATCCTAATTTTACAAATGAGACAAAGCATAGAAGGGTTAAGCAAGTTGTCTGAGGTTGTACAGCTACTAAGAGGCAGAGCCAGGAGGCAAGGCTCTTCCTCATTGTACTCTCCTGCTAGACATGGCAGGTGCATTGAGTACTTAAGATTTTCAACCAATGTGCATATGGAATTGGTGTAACATATTGTTGTTGAGTCACTCCAAGCACTTAGCCTGTGTTGGAAATCATAATTGTGTCACGCCATTAATCTGCAAGGTTGAGAGGGTGCCTCTAGCAAAACATGCCTTACCAGTTATAGGAGTGGAAATGTTTGGATGCTTGGACTGATGTGGAGTGGGAGATTGGTGGCTTGGAAGGATTGGGGATGCCAGAAAGAGAGCAATGGATATGATGGATCATGAGCTTTAGCCTCTAAGGAGAAGGAATCTAGAGCAGGATGGGCTGATGACATGGGAGAAAAGAGAGAATCAAGGAGCCCGAGGGTTCAAGGAGATTGAAAGCTAGGTGCAGTAGGAGTGGAACTAGAGTCTTGGGGAGCATAGAAAGTTGGGCTTAGAGAGGTATATTTCATTCTCACAACAACCCCACATTTCAGAAGTGAGGATAAAAAAAAAAAAGGATAGGCACAGGTGATGATAGGTTGATGCTGTGGCTTTGGGAGGAGATGACTCAAGTGGGTTGGAGGTTAATCTCATGAGGTCAAGGTCGAGGCTGACATCAGTAGAGATATTGGGTAGATGTTTTTTTTTTCTTATGTGGATTCTGATTTATTGAATAAAAAAGCCATTAATTCTAAAAACATTTCAAGGATTAGTTCACTGAATAATACAAGCAATCAGGTTAGCCTTTTACTAAATCCTGTTGCTTAAGTGATAGTGCTTTACAAAGTTTTTCTTGTTTTGATTTTGAGCAACTGTAGGGTAGAAACTGGATGCGCAAAAGAAATTAGATAGGTGTGAGGGCTGTTGTAGGTAGTCAATAATAGAATGTTTTTACAAAATAATTCAGTGCAAGGACCAAAGGTAATAATAACAATGAACATAATGCCTCTCTATGTGTTTATAATAAACAAACTTGGGGAAAGCACTTTCATGCATGTTTGTCACAGAAAATATTCAAATTTTAAAAAATAACAATTATAATTAGAATGCCAATAAAAGCAAACAGAGAGAGACCCTGCTTCTCCTGGGAGGATGGTGCTGAGAAGCTCTGAAGACTGGTCTAGAGTTTAGAAAGCTGCAACTCAAGTGTGTTATGGTTTTAGGGAAAGGTACAAAAGGGTAGCTGATACCTGGCATGTAATAAAAATCACTTCAATGGTCTTAGTAGAACATTGGCAGAGAACAGTTAAATTGCTTCTATTTTGCACTGTAAGTTTTTGAATTTCATGATATTATTACATTGTTTTATTTATTTACTTTTAAGTTAATTTTTATTGGAGTATGGTTGCTTTACAATATTGTGTCAATTTCTGCTGTGCAGCAAAATGAGTCGCTATATGTATACATATATCCACTCTGTTTTGGATTTCCTTCCCATTTAGGTTACCACAGAGCATTGAGGAGAGTTCCCTGAGCAATATAGTAGGTTCTCTGCATTGTAATTTTTGAAAAAAGAATGTGAAGTGTTAATTGACAAAACAACACAATTTCACAAGCAATTTTGGGTGCTTTAGCCAAATTGCCGTTATCACCTTGGAAAGAAAAGAGGACATGCTCTTATGAAATCCCCTCTTCCTCTTCCTTCTCCTCCCTCTTTCTTTTCTTCTGGTCATGTGCTGTATGATGCTCTCTGGGCACAGAGAGGCAGTTGAGATCATCAGGCTTCGAGCTTTGTTGTGATTTATGGGGGTGGGGATCGTGGGAGAGGGGCCAGAAACTTCACTGGGACTCAGCATGGTGTCCTTTGCTTCTATAGTTAGCCATGTGGTGGGAACCAGCTGTATATGTTCCCTTTGTACAGCTGTGCATACCACTGTCTCCTTTTTCCTTCTGCCCATTTAGGATTTCAGGAAATCAAAATTACATCTGATGTAAGCTTAGAAATCCCCACATGTGAAGATATGAAGCTACTACATAGGGGAATAAAAAATATGTAAGCTTGGTCTGATACAAAGTAGCACGTGTCGATAATGTATCAGGTAGGATATGTTGGATGTAGGGAACAGAAACTCTAACCCAGACTGTCTTTCCTAGTCAGGAAGAGAATTCCTTTGTGTAGTAGAAAGTCAGGAGCAGAGTGTCTGGCTCTGAGTTTGTTTCTCGGTGATTCTTTTGGCTTTGTTCCTACCCTGTATTGGTTTTATTTCAGCCTGACTCTCCTCATGATCCCGAGATGGAATATAGCTTGAAGGTTCATATTGAGATAGAAAACATCCAGGGGAAAGGGGGAAGCCATGTCTTCTTATCTCTTCAGTAGTGTGGAAACCTTTCTCAGAATCTCCCAAAAGACTTTTCCTCAAGTCACTGCCCTATCCTTAAGTCAGTCCATGACTGGCAGGGGGAACAGGATTGCCGTAGTTCTTGGTTAGCCATTTAGGAAGGACTGGATGTTGGGAATCATGTCCATGATAGAAAGAAGTTTTGAGGCCATTCTTACAAGATTCCAGTCTCATCAAGGGGGAAACACCTCAGATGGAAGTCAAATCCCAACTTAAGCATTTGCTGGCAGTGTGAACTTGGACAAATCACCAAATTCTGTGAGCCTCTTTTTCTCTTATAGGATCATTGTCGGACAACATTTTACATAAACGTTAAGGAGCTATACAAATGATAATTATTTATTTAATAATAATAATATTGATAATGATTAACAAGAGTAACAACTTTTATTTATTGACATTTGCATGTTCCGGGCACTTGTTACAGGCTTAAACACATGCTCTTTGTTATTCATTAAACATATACCAAGCAACTCAAGGCATCCTACAAAGCATTTTATTTCTGATTTCAGTTAAGCAGAGATTGCAACAGTACAGCTCAAGGTAGGGACAGTGAACAGATGTGGGCTCAGTTTCAGCCAGAGCTTCCATTGTTTTGGCCTTTGTGACTGAGTAATGGCAGCTGGCTGTGGGGCCCCAGAAAATTATTTGGTTACCTGTTGCAGGTCATCTTTAGCTCACTAGTTCAGGGCTCAACGCTCTGGCGATTTGCACAACACGGGTGTATTGCGTGCTTTTAGAAAACGTGATGCTTTTATTTCTCCTGTTGCTTTCTTTCCCCAAGTATAAGCTTTTTGCATATTTATCCCTTTGAAATAGTAGAGGGGTTTACAAAGGTTTCTTAGGTTCTTGTATCTATTGTGTCATCTGAGCCTTATGAAGAGGTCAAGACTGAATTTGTATTGTATGGAGGCTTCATGGACAAAAGATCTAGCAGGTAATGAAATCAGTGAGTGTGGGGCATCATTTGTTTGAATGCTGCGTATTGCCTTGCTCTGAACACTGTTGTGGAGTGAACATTTCCCGTAGGAGTATTTTGGTTTATATCTTTATGGTAGTTTCTTTGAAGGAGAATAGCTGGGTGATAGACTTTGAAATTTTTATGAGTTACTTGATTGACTCATGGAAGGCTTTGGAGTGATGAAAATGCCACACTTGTATGTAGCGTTATTTGAGGATTATGTGTTTTTTCATTCTGCTATTTTATAATAAATGCCTAAGACCATAAAATATTTCCAGAAAATCTGAACTGTTTTCTCTGATACAACATAACATACTTTTCCCCAGGTCCCTTTTACACTTACCATAAAAATAGTGAGTGCTTACATGGCTCAACTTTTACTGAATATTGAGGAAATTCAGCCCACACCCATTCCTCCCCATTAATTGTAAAGTTCAGAAGAGAAACTGAGCTTATGCATCTTGATTCATCCTCTCCATAATGTGTTACTGCTCATGAGGCTTCTTGTTTGTTTATTTTGTTTTGTTGTTGATTTTGCTTGTTTTTGGACACACTGTGTGGCATGTGGGATCTTGGTTCCCCTGACTAGGGACTGAATTCGTGTCTCCTGCAGTGGAAGCACAGAATCTTAACCACTGGACTGCCAGGGAATTCCCTCCTGAGACTTCTTGATCTGCATGCACATGGGCTCCCTAAAGGCCTATTTTTCAGACACATCTGCTTTTTATTCATGGTTCTGGCTCTCATGCTGGGACCTCTGCTATACCCTTAAGACATTCTGTGAGTAAACTGATGGGAAAAATGAAGTGAGAGATACTGTTTCTTTTTTTTGCTGGTGCAATATGAACATGAAATAGTTGTTATTGGTTCTGAGGAGCAAGTAGAAAGACTCATTCCTATGACCCTGTGTAATTCTTTCAACAATTCCTAAAATACTTCTCCCCAAGTCTTCCCATTATCTACAAGATACATTAAGGAACAGAAGCTATGTAGCAACAGAAAGTGAGAAGAAGCAACTGCCACTGTATTTAAACAGATTCTTGAAAATCATAGTTGCGAGTGGAGTGTATATGATACACGTTGTGTTCTCTGTCTGTATGTTTCCCCAGGTAGTTTTAAACACTAATATGCCCTATGTGATAATAGGAAAAAGCAAAGAGTGGGACCAGGAGGAACCCATTAACAGACTGACCACACGGTGTCACCAGGATGGTGGGGAGGGGAGGCAGAGAGTTTCTACATTGTTTGGAACAGCCCTGTGCAGTGGACAGAATATGGAGACCTGGTTACCCAGCAAGTCAATAGGAGAGCCTGGATTTCAACCCAAACCTTTCTATATCCAAATTGCACAATTTGTGTTTGCTTCTCTTGGCTTCTTTGTTGCAGATTTTCATTTTCAAAATTATCTCTAAAATCATTCAGACTTTGCAGAAGGGAATAAAGGGCCTACTGCTTCCCCACCCCACCTCCGCTTCTCCCATGCCCCAGGCCTACACAGCCTGGGTGTGCTCCCTGGCCACCTTCTCTGCATGGACAGATCGCCTAAAGGAGCCAGACATGCCTGCCTCCAGTGAGAACTGCCGAGAGGGCAGAGGTGGGGCTCAGGAACGCATTGTCCTCTCCAGGACCTACCTGGGTGAGGCTAGTGAGGTGCTAGGCTCTGGGAACCAGGATCCTCCCAGGTTTAGCTGCAGTCGAGTGTCCTGGGAGCCAGTGCTTTTGGGGAAGGAGAGCCACCTGTGCTGCCCTGAGTTCCTGCCTTGCTCTGTCCTGCCTTGCCCAAGTTGAGAGCAGAGCCCCGACAGTGAGAGGTGGGGAGGACATTTGCTCATCTGTGTTTTTCCAGTGCCTGTATGTACCGGTGCTCAGCTACTGTTGCATGAAAGCAATGAAGATGCACTAGCCCTAGGCTTGCAGGCACATCATCGAGTGACTTTGGGCAAGTCACCTGAAGATCAGAAGATTCTAGTCTCGGTTTCTAAGGTACACTGTTTTGGCTTCTTGTTTTAATGTTTCTGAAATAAGATATGATTAGCAGTAGATGAATATATTTAATATCCTGGAGTTTCTTAATTTTTCCTTCATCTTGGAAAGTTGTTTTTAATTCTGTGGGGCAACTTATAATTTCTGTTATTGTGGGAACGTGATAATCAATCCCTTGAGGAATGCTTTAGAGAATGGGTAATGCCTGATAACCCACTTTGTGAATGGTAGCTCATGCTTAGTCACTTAGTTATGTCTGACTCTTTAAACTGTAGCCCGCCA
Source organism: Giraffa tippelskirchi (assembly GCF_054371585.1). Taxonomy (NCBI): domain Eukaryota; kingdom Metazoa; phylum Chordata; class Mammalia; order Artiodactyla; family Giraffidae; genus Giraffa; species Giraffa tippelskirchi. The sequence continues at coordinate 38,646,058 of NC_137276.1, forward strand.
GGCTCCTCTGTCTATGGGATTTTTCAGGGAAGAATACTGGAGTGAGTTGCCAGCCATTTTCTCCTCCAGGGGAACTTCCTGACCCAAGGATCAAAACTATCTACTATATCTCCTGCACTATAGGTGGATTTTTTTTTTTTTTTTTTACCACTGAGCCACTGGGAAAACCCATGAATGGTAGAGTTATATATAGATATGAAAGGCCAGAAAACTACCCAACTGCCTTTGCAGGGCTATTTCTTAGATATGCCCAGGCAGGAACTTCTTGATTAAAGAAGTAGTGAGTCTCCTGTTCAATAAAGTTGGTGTTCTAGGTTATGAGAATGTACATTTTTAATCTCCCCAGTCCCCCAATAGAATTCAATAAGCTATTTCCATTTTGAATTTTTAAAAAATGACCCTTAAACATTTGAATCTTTCTTGAATTAGGCCTTGGCAAGAACTGTTTGCGTGTCGTGGATTTAGTAGATTCCTGGCCATTATTGGAAATATCGGATTGGCCACAAAACTGTTGTAATTTGATCAGAATGTTAATCCAAAAATTGCTGTGTTTCAAATGGGAAATTACAGTGCCACTTAGTTCTTATGGTATGCCAGGTAATGAGAGGGGATTAAAAACAATTACTCACACTGTCAACCTAAGACAAATAAACTGCCAGATATTTCTCTCACCAAGATGGGTTTATTCAGGGTCAGTAGAGAATTGCAGTTTGGGGTCTGCAACCATGGTGAGCCACGTGTAAGTCTCTGCACAGCCAGGGGAGGGGAAAATGAAGTTGGGAGGGCTAGAGTAAACACGGAGTCCGTGGCTTTTAATTGGCTGAGCTGTTGCCGGGAAAGAAGAGAAGTGTTTTTCTTCCAGTTGATCTCTGTTATCATCACAGGGCTTAAATGCTCCCCTTTCTCGTCTCCTGATTCTTTAATTGAGGCTTCTGTTTATCAATTTTTGTGAGAGTCTGTTTCTCTCCAGGTGGATTTCAGTTTGGAGAGCCTTCAAATGTTGAAGACCAAGATAAAATTTCCCTTTCCAGCTCAATTCAGCCAGTTTACCCCAGTAACTAGTGTGAAGAAGTTTATAATCTCGAAAGAAACAAGGTAGACATTTATTTTTCTGGGAAAAATAAGCTGCTAAGCAAATAACTAGTGGAAGCAAGACCACAGAGGGAATATTTCTATTCCTGCTAGAATTTGTATTAGTTACTAATATTTAGAATGTCCATTCACAAGCCAGTGTTCTGTCATGGCTCTGAAACCAGTGTCGGCGAAATCAGAGGTCTTTGGGGGCTCAAGTATATGAAGTAGCTGAGTGGTGAGTCTGGGCTATAAAATTGCGGAGAACATGTAAAGGTTCACTCTCTCACCATCCATTAGATACTTGAGTTCTGTTCTCAGTGTTAAGGGTACATCTGTGAACAAACCCCAAAAAATCCCTGCCCTGGAGTTTACATTCTAATTTGTTGCTGCCTTGAAAAACAAATAACTAGACCAGTTAGAATTATCTCTAGAGTAAATGAATCAGACAGATTGATGTGTTTCTATGAATAAATTGAATTGATTTTGGTGTTGTTAGCTTTTAGGCCTTTTTCACATAGCTGATATTTCTGGATAAATGAATAGATAAATAAATGAGATTATTGGAATTGTTGGAATGGAGGTTGAGATAGCTTCTTTTTGGCATTCCGCTTGGTCTGTCGTCTTAATTTTCCAAATAACGCCAATATAAAATATTACTGGCTGCACAAGGCAGCTCCTGGTTTATTTGACTTTAATTTTAATTGAAAATAAAGCACTGTGGGAGATCCCATCTCTCATATTGACTGTGATAACTTTCCAGGGTTAACTGCCCTCATCAGTGGATCCCAAGGCTGGGACCAGAGAACCATGAGCTGAGCGCAGAACTCCCCAGGAAGCCGTTCCAAGGGAGTGAGGCTCTTACAGGGCTTTCTGCAGAGTGACCAATGAGGTCACTAGAATAACAAACCTGGGAGCTTGGACCTGGGAACCCATGTGCCTTTTCTTTGAGTTTCTTGTGGTAATATGGGGACAAGAAGCATTTGCGATTGCACTTGTCTTCAGTATTCACAAACGGAACTTCTGCTGGGCCTGCAAAAGGGAGGCAAAATTGGTAGTTTTAGAGAGAGAAAATGCAGGCTGCTGGCAGGAATTTGAGCCCTCTGACTCTGTTCTCTTCAGGCTATAGTGCCCAGGGCAAGTGTCCTTTTAGCAAATTAACAGGTGTGAGGAATGTGAATGTTTGTGGCCTGGATTTCTGTTTCCAGAGCCTCTTGGGATGTGTACCCACCCAGGAGCTCCTGTCTTCTCTTCTATGTTGAGGGTGCTGCATGGAGCTGGGATGGAAGCCAGGCAGAGAGCTCTCACTGGAATCCGACCAGGCTGGCACTGTGATCTTGGACTTGCAGACCTCAGAACTGTGGGAGAATAAATGTTTACTGTCGGTGCTTTGTTGTGATAGCTCAAGCGGACTAAGTCCAGTGAGCACTGTTAGAGATGCAGTGTTTGTGAACCTCCTCCCTTCCCCTCACCCCTGCAATTCACTCGTCAAAGCCCTAACCTCCAATGTGATGGTATTAGAAGGTAGGGCCTTTGGGAGGTACTTGGTTTAGGTGAGGTCATGAGGGTGAGCCTCATGATTGGATTTTGGATTAGTGTCCTTGTAAGAAGAAGAGGGGCTTCCCTGGTAGCTGAGCTGATAAAGAATCCGCCTGTAATGTAGGAGACCTTGGTTCGATTCCTGGGTCAGGAAGATTTGCTGGAGAAGTAATAGGCTACCCACTCCAGTATTCTTGGGGTTCCCTTGTGGCTCAGCTAGTAAAGAATTTGCCTGTAATGCAGGAGAACTGGGTTCGATCCCTGGGTTGGGAAGATCCCCTGGAGAAGTGAATGGCTGCCCACTCCAATATTCTGGCCTGGAGAATTCCATGGACTGTATAGTCTATGGGGTCGCAAAGAGTTGGACATGACTGAGCGACTTTCACTTGACTTCAAGAAGTAGAGAGAGAGGACTATCTCTCTGTCCATATACACACCAAGGAAAGGCCAAGTGAGCACACAGCAAGAAGGTGGCTGTCTGCGAGCCAGGCAGAGAGCTCTCACTGGAATCCGAGCAGGCTGGCACCCTGATCTTGGACTTGCAGACTCCAGAACTGTGGGAGAATAAACGTTCACTGTTGGTGTTTTGTTGTGATAGCCCAAGTAGACTAAGTACCTCTTCTTCAGGTCTTACCTGATCCATCAGCAGGGCTGTAATACTCTTCCTTTCTTCTTTGACCTGAGTAATCCCAGACTCTCTTGGATTTCTCATTCCTTTCTCAATTTCCTTGCAGCCTTCTCTTCTCCTAATCTTCTCTTAAAGATCAGGGTTCCTTGAAATCCTACTCTTTTTCTCCTTTTCTATCTACCCTCAAGACACCTTGTTCCTGAGTTTATAGTCTGGGCATCACCATAGGCCTTCACCCACTAGCTTGTCAGAAATACAAGTTTCAGGCTTCCCCCAGACCTGCTGAATAGACTCTGACATTAACAGGTGATGCCCACAAAAGTCTGAAAATCCTGCTTTCAAAGATGTCAGTGACCAGCTCTGTGCTCTGATTTTTCCAAGTGTACATTTGATCTGGATACCAGATCTCTCTCCTGGCCTCTAGACCAGTTTATCTGACAGAACCTCTCAACTGTCCATTTCTGTGTTCCATAGGGATGTTTAACTTTACCAGCCCAGAGTCTGCCTCCTGTTTCCCCAGTTATGCTTCTCCTTCTTTGTGTCCTTGTTCTCAATCGTGTCTGACTCTTTGCAGCCCCATGACTGTAGCCTGCCAGGCTCCTCTGTCCATGGAATTTTCCAGGCAAGAATACTGGAGTGGGTTGCCATGTCCTATGCCAGGGGATCTTCCCGACCAGGGGATCAAACCCGTGTCTCTTGCATCTCCTGCACTGGTAGGTGGATTCTTTACCACTGCACTACCTGAGAAGCCCCTTTCTCCTTTGGCCAACTGACAAAAAAATAGGGTCTGTTCAGAAAATTTTACTTCAGAACTCCCATTTTATCCCGTACTCCTGGTTAAATGGTTTCTGTGGGGTTGATCAGGCAGTGGGCACTGGTCTGGCTGACCCATTGTCCAGCCAACCTTTCCTCTGAGTGATCGGTGCCTTTATCAATCTCTTGTGAGATATTTTGAATCTTGCCCAGGGTGTCATGTTCAGTCAGTAACATTTCTAATTTTTTTCCTCCAGTAAGTTTAAAAACAGATAAGTACTTAATAAATATTTTAAATTAAGTATTAATCATTATCTTTGTTATTAATGATTAATATATTACATGGACAAGTAGCTAATAAATATTTCTTAATAGTGAGGAAATTTTGCTGACTGACATGGAAGATTTACAGTGTATTTGTGAATGACCAGAATGAATCCAAAAGAAGGATCATCAGGAATGTACTGTGACCTGATATGTCTCATGATTGAATCATTCAACATCTTTTGGGAAGAGAAAAATCAGAGGCAACCTAATAACTGTCCAACATACAGGACTGGTAAAACCCATTATGGTACTTTCATACAGTCAAATACTTTGCAATCATGTCTGAATGCTCAGATAGAGTACCTTTATTAACATTCATGGTATCAAATGAAGTGAAAAGAGCAAATTACAGATAGGATGATCCTTTTTTTTTATTTTGGTAAAAAATATGTAACATTTACCATTTCAGCCATTTTTAAGAGGATAGTTCTGTGGCTGATTCATGTTGATGTATGGCAGAAACCAACTCAATATTGTAAAGCAGTTATCTTCCAATTAAAAATAAATATATTAAAAAAAGTATAGTTCTAAAGACTGAAGTATATATATATATGTATAAAACTGAATCACTTTGCTGTACATGTGAAAGTAACACAACTTTGTAAATCAACTATATTTCAATAAACGAGTATAGTTCTGTGTTGTTAAAGTACATACACATTGCTGTGCAGCTATCATCACCATCTGTCTCCAGAACATTTTTTATCACCTCAGACTGAAACCTCATGCCCATTAAACAATAACTCCCCGTTCTCCCTCCTCCAGCTCCTGGCAACCACCATTCTCTTTTTGTCTGTGAATTTGACCATTCTAGATACCTCACATAAATTCAATCATACCTTGTTTGTCCCTTTGTGACAGGCTTATTTCACTTCATGTAATGTCTTCAAGGTTCATCGGCGATGTACCATGAGTCAGAAGAGTGTCTTTTTGAGGCCGAAGAGTTTTCTGTTATTTGTTTATCCATTCATCTGGATATTTGGGTTGCTGCTATCTTTTGGCTGGGGTTTCCCTGGTGGCTCAGACAGTAAAGAATCTGCCTGCACTGTGGGAGACCCAGGTTTAGTCCCTGGGTTGGGAAGATCCTCAGGAGAAGGGAATGGTTACCCATCCAGTATTGCCTGGAGATTTCCATGGTCAGAGGAGCCTGTTGTCCATGGGGTCTCTAAGAGTTGGACACAAGTGAGTGACTAACATTTTCACATTTTCTATCTTTTGGCTACTGTGAATAATACTGCTGTGAACAAGGATGTACAAATATCTGTTCAAGTTCCTGCTTTCATTTCTTTTAGGTGTGTACTCAGCAGTGGAATTGTTGGATCATATGATAATTCTACTTTTGACTCTTGGAGGAACTGCCACACTGTTTTCCATAGTTGCTGCACTATTTTACATTCCCACCAGCAATACACAAGGGTGTCAGTTTCTCCACATCCTTACTAACCCTTGCTAACTTTTTTGGTTTTGTTTTTAATAACAACCATGGTAATGGGTATGAATTATCAGGTTTGCTTTTAAAAAAGATGTATTCCATGGACAAAGGAGTCTGGAGGGCTAAAGTCCACAGGATGGCAAAGAGTTGGACACAACTGAGCAACTGAGCACAGCACAGCTGCACATTTACATACATATATAATATAAAAAAAAATTCAAAGAACTTATTCCACATAAAAACAGTGCTTATTAGTTGCCAGGATGTAAATTTTTTTATTATTGTCTTTTTGCTCTATTCTCTTCTTTTCCGCAATTCAGCATGTTCAGTTCAGTTCAGTTCAGTTGCTCAGTTGTGTCCGACTCTTTGCGACCCCATGAACCACAGCACGCCAGGCCTCTCTGTCCATCACCAACTCCCAGAGCCCAGCCAAACTCAAGTCCATTGAGTTGGTGATGTCATCCAACCATCTCATCCTCTGTTGTCCCCTTCTCCTCCTGCCCTCAATCTTTCCCAGCATCAGGGTCTTTTCAAATGAGTTAGCTCTTTGCATGAGGTGGCCAAAGTATTGGAGTTTCAGCTTCATCATCAGTCCTTCCAATGAACACCCAGGACTGATCTCCTTTAGGATGGACTGGTTGGATCTCCTTGCAGTCCAAGGGACTCTCAAGAGTCTTCTCCAACACCACAGTTCAAAAGCATCAATTCTTTGGCACTCAGCTTTCTTTCTAGCCCAACTCTCACATCCATACATGACTACTGGAAAAACCATAGCCTTGACTAGACAGACCTTTGTTGACAAAGTAATGTCTCTGCTTTTTAATATGCTATCTAGGTTGGTCATAACTTTCCTTCCAAGGAGTAAGCGTCTTTTAATTTCATGGCTGCAGTCACCATCTGCAGTGATTTTGCAGCCCCCCAAAATAAAGTCTTTCACTGTTTCCACTGTTTCCCCATCTATTTCCCATGAAGTGATGGGACCAGATGCCATGATCTTAGTTTTCTGAATATTGAGCTTTAAGCCAACTTTTTCACTCTCCTCTTTCACTTTCGTCAAGAGGCTCTTTAGTTCTTCTTCACTTTCTGCCATAAGGGTGGTGTCATCCGCATTTCTGAGGTTATTGATATTTCTCCCGGCAATCTCAATTCCAGCTTGTGCTTCCTCCATCCCAGCGTTTCTCATGATGTACTCTGCATATAAGTTAAATAAGCAGGATGACAATATACAGCCTTGACGTACTCCTTTTCCTATTTGGAACCAGTCTGTTGCTCTATGTATAACGTGTAATTAAAAATGTTTGAAACTCAGAATTAAGCTGTTTTAATTCAGAGGTTCACAGTGCCTCCTGTTTACCCTTGACTGTGCAGACTTCACGTGAGTCCTCGTGCTTGTTGACTTTGGACTCAGTGCTGTCCCTGTCACGTTGCCACTTTGCGCAGGTTGAGGCCATCCATAGATGTTCCAGTGCTGGAGGCCCAGCTGCCACACGTTCCTCTGTTCAGTGAAGCAGAAACAGGGCTTCTTGGCAGCAGATTAGACTACAGATACTGCTGTCACCGGGGCTTCCCTGATAGCTCAGCTGGTGGAGAATCTGCCTGCAGTGCCAGAGACCCTGGTTTGATTCCTGCGTCGGCAAGATCCCCTGGTGAAGGGACAGGCTACCCACTCCAGTATTCATGGGCTTCCCTGATGGCTCAGATGGTGAAGAATCTGCCTGCAATGCAGGAGACCACACGGCAACCCACTCCAGTATTCTTGCCTGGAGAATCCCCATGGACAGACGAGCCAGGCGGGCTACAGACCGTGGGGTCGCAAAGTGTCGGACACAGCTGAGTGACTAAGCACATCAGAGCACTGCTATCACTAGGCCTCGGCAGGTGGCTTTCTGGTGCCCAAGTGCGTCTTCCTCCCTCATGTGGATTTTTAGCACGAAGAAATCTCCTTTTTAGGTGTGTTTACTCACCAAGGTTATGACTGGTCATCTTGGTTGATTGCAAATGAAAGGGAAGTCTTTTTTCCTCTTCTGTGAAATTGTGTTTTGTAATTTTCCAAAGAGTTTTAAGGCTCATAGCAAGTGCCTTCATCAGTTTAAAAGGCAGTCAAGATTGCATAGGAACCAATTCAGAAAGAGTTGAAAGAAATCCTTCCATGGAGAAAACTACTATGTTTATGAAAATAAGGCTTGTTCAGTTTACAATAATATATGTGAGAGAGTGGGTTACAAAGTATGTTTTGTTTTGTTTTGTTTTTAGAGATAGAGTGATGCGCCAGGGAACAGGTGATAACGAAAGGTGCTAGTTAAGGGCTTCTTTACAAGTGACTGACTGGTTTAATCAATTATCAGTGACCATTTAAGGGAGCTTTTTCTGGTCTGAGGAACCTTTTTTTTTTTTTTTTGGTTTGTTTTCTCTTGACGTGATAATTCTGGCTGCCTAGTTTGAAGACCAAGTATTTGAAGCAGAGTCAGACAGACTGTTGCAACGGTCTTAACCTGGGCTGTTAGAACTTATGCTGGTTTTGTGTGGCTACGAGTAAGAGTGGTAAGATCTGATGACTAAATTTGGGCCTTGTAGAGTGGGAAGGAGGTGAAGCTGAGGACAGACTGTATATCCTGGAGGCACAAGAATGATTCCACTTCTTAATCATTACATCTGGATAAGACATCTCTGTTCATTTCATCTCAACATTTCTCGTGCTTGGTTTTCTCCCAAACTTCCCCAAAGAGAAGCAGTCAATGACGTTAGGATTTGGCTTTCTGTCACCTCCCCTTACTCCTTTCTAGCCTATAGACATGTGACTTGTCTTCCTCCAGAGCCTTTTCTGAGGGCTGTCATTCTTGTCCATCACCGAAGCACCAGCTCAGTGTGGCCTTAGTAGTGCAAATCATATGGGGACAATTGCAGACTCCCCTGCAAGCCCCTTCCTCCCAGTCTCTTCTCCATCTGACCAATGACTCTGCACACCCCCACCTCACCTGACCCCTTGGCATTTTTCAGGTCACTGCCCATGACTCACCTATTTGGGTCTCTTCTTTTTTTATGCACATCTAGAAATCCACGTACTCAAGGTGCTTACTGGGTGCTCAAGGGCTCCCTTCTCTATCCCCCGGGTGTGAAATCACCTCATATTTCATCTACTTCATCCGTCTGTGCTTCCACTCAGAGAAGACACAGAGCCAGGAAGAGAAGTTCTTCACAGGTTAATGTGATTTTACAGGGGCCTTTTTATAATTCTAAGTGGGATTGGGGTAACAACTATGGATTAGACAGCACTACATTAATTGTTTGTGAGTTTTCTTTTTTGCCAAAGCACATTTTGACCACCTTGTTTTAAAATCCTTTTCAAATAAAACAAGGCTATGTGTATGTAATGAGGCTAGTCAAAGATCTACCACTTTAGGAAGATATTGCTAATGTCAAGGGGCTTCCTCGACGGCTCAGTGGTAAAGAATCCATCTGCAATGCAAGACACGAGGTTCTGATCTCTGGGTTGGGAAGATCCCCTGGAGGAGAAAATGGCAACCCACTCTAGTATTCCTGCCTGAAAAATCCCATGGACAGACGAGCCTGGCGGGCTACAGTCCATGGGGTCTCAAAGAATAGGATATAACTGAGGCACATGAGTACATTTAATGTCAAGGGAAAATAATGTAAAAAAAAAAGGTAGAAGCCACTTATGTGAGAAACAAATCATTTGATGGATTATCATTTAATAAGATTTGTTATAGAGAGTGTTGTGTTATCTTCCTTAATGCCTACTGTTTTGAATGACATGGGCTGCTTTGAGAATGTTCACCAGAGAGAAATAAATCAAGTATGTGTCTGTTTGACAAGGTTCTTCTTACCAAATAGGAACTCCTTCCCTGACCTCAGCTTGTGGTTTTGATCTTGGTTAGAGCGCACGTTTCCCACAAGCTTTGCTCCTCTGTTGCTCCTCATCTTTTTAATCGTTGATGAAGAGATAAGAGAAAGCTGAGTGCCAACACTGTCCAGCTTCTTCGGACAGATGGAAGCCTAGTTGATACGAAGGTGGGGAACTCTTGGTCCTCTGCCAAATCAGTATTTACGAGCATTGTGTTGGCCTAGATCTGTAGCAGCCACGTGATGCGGCAGCTGGAAACTTAAATACATGCTCCTTGCAGAAGTGGTATTAACTGTATCGATGCTCGGCAGATGTACAGCCAAGATGATTGATGTTTCTTTGCTTCTGTTTTCCCAAGGGCTCCAGGCACTTGACACATGTTTGATAGCTGTCCAGTGCACGGCTCTGAAATGCTGCAAACTGCTGGGCAAGCAGCTGAATTCTGCTCGGGGGCATTGCCCACCAGCTGGTGAATGCAGGTGGCCTCTTGTTTGCAGCTGGACCAGAATAGTTCTGAGAGCATCAATCCTGCCTGAATTCCAGCATCAAATGGTGGTTGTGCAGGCCATATATTCCCTATACTGTCCTCTCTGAAGCAGAGCTTTCAAACAGTTAAGGATCTGGTGTGTGAGTAGCCAGCCTAGATAACTGAAATGAGAAGCAGCACAGCAAGGATCACCTTGCCTTCAATTAATTTTTCAATCTCAATAAATATTTACTGGGGACCTGTGATATATTAGGCATGTTCTAGGTGCTGGAAATCCAGCAGTGGGTAAGATAGGCAAGATATCCCCCTGCTCATAGAGCTTACGGCTTTGTAGTGAGGACAAACAATAAGTATATTAATGAATGCAACAGCTTCAAAGAGTGATAAATGTGCTATGAAGAAGATGAAAGAGCCTGATTTAATAGAGTTACTACAGGTTGGTGGGGACAAGGGATGTCATACATTGTTATGGTGGGGAAGGGCTCTCTTAGAAAGAGACATTTGACCTGAGATCTGAATGACAAGAAGAGGCCAGCTTTTAAAGACCAAGAGGGTGGAAAGGGATTCCAAGCAAGAAAGAGCAGTTGCAAAGGCCCAGAGGCAAACATGAGTTTAGCATGTTCAGAGAAAGAAGACGTGGGAAGCTGCTTTAGCAAGACTGAGGGGAAGAGTGGCAAGACGTGACAATTGAAGCTTTAAAGGGGGTCCTTCAAGGCCTTGTGTGTTGTAAGGAGGATCAGTGGTATTCTCAGAGCAATGGAGAAAACTGCTGGAGAGTTTTAAGAAGTAGGGGTGTGGGGTGGGTTGTGGTCTGATAAAGGGTGATGCCTTCCATTCAGTTGTCATGTATAGTCCCATCTAAAAGCCCTCCAAGGGACTTGCCTGGCGGTCCAGTGATTAAGACTCTGAACTTCCACTGTAGGGGACATGGGTTTGATCCCTGGTTGGGGAACTAAGATCCCACATGCTATGTAGCATAGCAAAATAATAATAATAATTATTATTAAATAAAAAATGAAAAGCCTTCCAAACTGTCACGGTGCCTCCTGTAAGAATGCTCTTGAAAATGCTAGTCTTACAACACAGTATTTTCTGTGAGGGACAGAAGAGATACTGTAGTAGTTAAAAGTCACTCTGTCTGAATTTCAGCTTCAAATTGAATTTGTGGGGACTCTGGAGCCAGCACTCCAGGCAGGATTTAAACACCTATGTGACCTTTGGTAAGTCACTTATTAATTTCTGTGTGCCTCCATTTCCCCACCTTTACAACAGTGCTAGTAGTTTTAGCACTCCCTTTGGTCATCATAGAGAAGATTAAATGAATGACGCCCAGGCATGCAATAAACACTATGTACGCGTCACTATTATTACTGTTAGGAAAACTTGTGTGGCTTTAGTCTAGTCGGTTTATCATTACCTTATGGACATTACAAATCATGTGTCTGGCTGTTGTTCTGTCGCTCAGTTGCATCCAACTCTTTGTGACCCCATGGACTGCAGCACGCCAGGCCTCCCTGTCCATCACCAACTCCCTGAGTCCACCCAAGCCCATGTCCATCGAGTTGGCGATGCCATCCAGCCATCACTATATATCTGGAACAACTTCCCTTGTCAGTAATTATACTTCAGCCAATGGTATATAAATTAGAAATCATAGCTAATGTAATTAATCTCAGTCAGTCGAACTAGAAATGTTACTGTATTTTTACTGGGTATAATAGTAATACTTGTTTCCTGTTAAATTTTCAAATAGTACAGAAGTAGATAAAATGAAAGTTGTACTTCTAGTTTTATCTTACGTAGGCTGTGTGCCTTTATAAATTTACGATTTGGGGGGAATAATTACATAGTTCACATACATACATAAAATATAATTCTGACCTCAATAGGGAAAAGTTACTTTACATCTTATTAGAAAGGATCTTCTTTAAGAGAAACATTCTCTTAATAAAATCATTTTTGGTTTTTTATCTCTTTCTGATGTCTATACTGGTCTAATCCTTAAATCAGGAGCTGCACGCAAGATAGCAATAGCTTATAATAGGATTTGTGCTAGGTTAGGAGTCAGGAGATCTGGAGAAAATGTTTATCAACATGGCACATGGCCAAACAGATCAATTCTGAACAGACACAGAGTGTGTATGTTCTTTAACTAAAGTGCAGATTGGAGGTAGAGGCACACAGGCCTCCTCTCCCTCAGTTCCCCTCCCTCCCCAGCTCACAAAGTGTCAGAACCTCCTGGGAATTCAGTGCTCAGCCTCCCTTACATGCAGCTGCAACCATGAAAGGAGTTTACTTCCTGTCTAGCAGGTAGAAACGAGTTGTAAGCTTAGAACCATGATTTTCTCAGCTCTTTCTGAATCCCTGAGCTCCATGCAGGTGGACCAGGCTCCTTGTCAAGACATTGCTCTGTGGCTTGTATGACTAGACAGGTCTGAGCATTAGGGACAATGGTGTTGGCAAGTTGGCCAATATCTCCGGGGTTGTCTCCAGGGTTATGTAGCCAAGAGCCTGATAACCTCTGTCCTCATCTCACTGATGGTTCTAACTTACTGTGTGATATCTGAGAGTCCCTTTGTTGAGCATCAGCTTTTCCACTCTGAAAAATGAGGATCTTGAGCTACATCAGGGGCCAATCATGTCATGTCATAAGTTTGGGGACACAGAGTTGTTAGAATCTCCAGATTTTTAAAGCAAAGCAAGAAATCTGGATCATTGTGGAATTGTCTGGTTCTTAAGTATTGGAAACTGGTTCTAATTTCTGAAAAATCAGCATGAGGGTCAAACAGGTCATATTGGGAAACTGTATGTGGCCCATGGATACTAGTTGATCATGCACGCCTGATCTAGTGATTTCTAAGGTCTCCTTAGAACTCTATTGATCTTTGGTTTTTGTCTTCTACATGTGTCTTGATTCAGTTTAACATTGATGAACTGGCTTCCCTTCCAGAATTCAAACTCCAGAGAAACTGAATGAGGGGTAGGATCAGAGAGTGGGCCTATGTAGGATTTTCCTGTATCCCGTGGCATAGAGAATGTGGATAAGTGGGGCAAAGAAGCATTATATGGTTTACTCTATGCAACTCTATGCTTCCCAGGTGGCGCTAGTGATAAAGAACCCACCTGCCAATGCAGGAGACAGAAGAGATGTGAGTTCCATCCCTGGGTCTGGAAGATCCCCTGGAGAAGGGCATAACAACCCACTCCAGTATCCTTGCCTGGAGAATCCCATGGACAGAGGAGCCTGGTGGGCTATAATCCCTGGGGTTGCACAGAGTCAGACATGACTGAAGCAACACAGCAGTGGCATACCACTGTGAATGCAGCTTTCTTGAGCGAGTGACCATTCTCATTGAATGAGGAAGTAGGGAAGTAAAACACGATCCTCTAAATTTTCTTAGTCCTGAGAGTTACCGTCATTACAGAGGTGAGAACCAATCAGAAACATTCTTTAATGTTCTGGTAGTGGTGGTGATAATAATTGTAATTTATACTTTTTTTTTTTGCCCCAGAACACTTTTGTCTTTATAATGGATTGATTATAACCCCTAGTTTCTGGTACAGTATCAAAGTTGACTTATGCAGAGTGCATGTTCTCTTGTATTTTATGTTATTTATATTACTTATTGATAATATTTTATTCCTTTGCCTATTTATCCATCCTTAATCCAACTCTTTTTTTTCTCTCAATATCTTAATGCCACCAATCAGGTTAAAGATAGTGCCTAAATTTCTTGCCACTTGAATAATGAATACTTAAATCACTAAGAAAACTTTTGCTTAGAATTGATCATATCCTTTTGGAACTAAAAACAGAGTCCGACTGCTCACTGTTCAATAGCCAGTAGAGAGGCCAGGTTGGTGGAAAAGAGAGTTTGCTGTATTTTGGATGCTGGCAAATGGGTAGGAGAGCCAACTTCAGTCCAAAGGCTGATTCCCTGCACCCCACTGACAACCAGTGGGCAAAAGCTGTGATAGCCACAGGGAGAGGGCTACATGCAGAAACAGCACCGTCAGCTCTGACAGTCACTTTGAAATAGATCATCGGTCATCTAGTCCAGTGTCATTTTGATTGTTTTGGGTAAAGTTAGTCTTCAGTTCCAGGGTTGGTTTGTTTCCATTTCTTTGAGGCCAGTTCTCAGAACTGTAGCAGCTTATGTCATGGCTGCAGTCTGGTCATCATGCAGTTAACTTCTTCCACATGGTGAGGGTTTTAGTATCTACTGGACAGCTCACAGGATATGGCTCAGAATATTATCTTTAGCCCTTGAGGAGAAACTAAAGGTCCTTGAGTTTGCTTGATGACTAAACTATTATTATTTGGTCTCCTTTGATTGGTTTCCTTTTTTCTACGTTTTCTCACTTTAATTAAACATATTCTTTGGCAAAAGTTTTTCCACAGACAAAAGGCAGGTAGAGGACGTGGAGGGCAAAGACCATAGGGTCTTGCTTCATTTCATTTTTGCTTTTAACAAAAAGTTTAATGGTCAGTCTTATTGGTACCCTCCTCATTGTTGCCACCTACCCTCACTTTACGACGTTTCTTCCACCAGAGAGCTCTCCTAAGAACCCTTTATGAAGGCAGAGAGTGGAACAGTTCACAGAGTTCTATGGATGTGTTTGAGGGAGCTAGTCTCTTCTGGCCCTAGAACTTTGCTTCAGTTCAATTCAGTTCAGTCGCTCAGTCGTGTCTAACTCTTTGCGACCCCATGAACCACAGCACGCCAGGCCTCCCTGTCCATCACCAACTCCCAGAGTCCCCCCAAACCCATGTCCATTGAGTCGGTGATGCCATCCAACCATCTCATCCTCTGTCGTCCCCTTCTCCTCCTGCCTTCAATCTTTCCCAGCATCAGGGTCTTTTCAAATGAGTCAGTTCTTCACATCAGATGGCCGAAGTATTGGAGTCTCAGCTTCAACATCAGTCCTTCCAATGAACACCCAGGACTGATCTCCTTTAGGATGGATTGACTGGATCTCCTTGCAGTCCAAGGGACTCTCAAGAGTCTTCTCCAACACCACAGTTCAAAAGCATCAATTCTTTGGCGCTCAGCTTTCTTTATAGTCCAACTCTCACATCCATACATGACTACTGGAAAAACCATAGCCTTGACTAGACAGACCTTTGTTGACAAAGTAATGTCTCTGCTTTTTAATATGCTGTCTAGGTTGGTCATAACTTTCCTTCCAAGGAGTAAGCGTCTTTTAATTTCAAGAACTTTGCTTACTGGTATTCTAACTTGGCTGCTATGAGAATGACAGATCTGGAGAATGCAAACAACCATTAGTTACAAAACCAGAGGGGCTAGTTATATTTTCAGTGTTTTGCTCTTTTTTATTTTTTCCTTTTCTAACTCCACGGAGATTAAGAAATAGAACATTGCAAATATCTTAGGAGATACTCACCCTTCAGCCCCACTTCCTGTGTGCTGGACCTCTTTCATCACATTTCCTTCCCCCACCTAGGTAGCCACTGTTTTATGTTTTGTGGAATTCACTTCCTTATTTTTCTTTACATGTTTATCATTTTTGTGTACATCTCTAAATAATACAATTTAGTTTTAATTTTATGAAATTCATGAGGATGAAATACCACTGTGCCTATTATTTGGGGACTTGTTTCTTTCACTTATTATTAGGTTTCTGAGATTCATCTGTATGGGTGCATGCTTCATTGCAACTTGGTATTCCTTTGTTCAAGTTACTGATATTAATAGATATTTGGACTTTTCCAGTTTGGAGTTTTCACAAAAGATGGCTGCATAAACACTCTCATACACATGCTCTCATACATTTGTATATGCATTTCTGTTGATATACACTTAGGAGAGGTCATGTGGAAATCTTGTCTTTATTAGATAATGCCAAATGGTTTTCCAAAATATTTGTATCTGTTTACACTTCCACCAATAGTATATGAGAGTTCTCATTGCTCTACATCCTTGCCAACACTTGAGATCACCAGTCTTTTAAAATTTTTTGTCAGTGTGGTGCATGTATGTTGGTATCTCATTGTGTTTGTGTGTTTGTGTTTAATTAATAGACTTTCTTAGAGCAGTTTTAGGTTTATAAAAAATTGAAGAGAAAGTATGGAGTTTCCATATACTCTTTCTCTGGCCCCACATGGTTTCCTCTTTTATTAACATCTTGCATTGATGTGGTATATTCAATACAATTGATGAACCAGTATTGATATATTATGATGATGATGATGATGATTATGATTACTGGGTCAGGAAAATCCCCTGGAGAAGAAAACGGCAATCCACTGCAGTATTCATGCCTGGAGAATCCTAAGGACAGAGGAGCTTGGCAGGTTACAGTCCATAGCATTGCAAAGAGTTGAACACGACTGAAGCAATTTACCAAAGTTCATAGCTTACATTAGGGCCCACATTTATCTTGTGTTTCAATTTGTATGTTTCACTGCAGATAATGTTGAGCGTCTTTTCATGTATTCATTGGCCATTGGATTTCCATTTATGTGGATTGTCTGTGCAAGTCCATTTTCTATTGTAGTGTCCTTTTAATCATATTGATTAATAGGAATTTCTTTTATATTCTTGTGGGTTTCTGGGTTATAAATGTTGCAGATATATTCTGTTTTCTGTCTTGTCTTTTAACTCTTTAATCATATCTTCTGATTTATGAATTTTAATGCAGTTAAATGAATCAGTGTCTTCCCTGCATACTTAAGGCCCTTTTTTGCTCTGTTTTAGCATTCTTTCCTTACCTCCAACTCATGAACATATTATATTCTTAAAGCTTAATCATCTTGCCTTTCATATGTTGTTGAATTGATTTTTGTAAATGGTGAGATTGGGAGCTGTGAGGATTTTCATTAACTCTGTTGGATACTCAAATGTAGGACATATTTTTATAAGTGTTTCTTTCATCATGTATTTCTTCCTGTTTCCTCTGCTATGGGGACACCTATTATTTGAATATTTAATCTTCTGAACCAATGTAATTTTCTTATTCTTTCTCTCCAATATTCTCTATCTTTGTGTTTTTGTCTACTTTCTAGGGTATTTCTGCAACTTTATCTTCCAATCCTTCCATAAAATCTTTAATTCCAGGAGTCATATTTTAATTCCAAGAGTTCTTTTTTGGTTCTTTTTATAGCCTACCATTTCATGCTTCATTTTTACACTGTTTTCTTTAACTTTTTGAAGATATTAACTAAAGTTTTTTTTTTAATTCTTTCCTGACCTTTCCTTTTCTTTCATGCCCTCAATTGTCATGGTCCTTGTTTCCTCTGAGTTGATTTCTCCATCCCCCTCCTGATTCCCTCTATCCTAGCTTTTATACTAGAGGCTTTTCATTATCTGGTGATCTGTGGTTGTCTATTCATTTAAGAACGAGGTGCTAAAAAGCTGATTGGGTGGAAGAATTGGTGAATTGGCAAGCCGCATTGTGAAGAGGGGCTCTGGACCCAGCAGTTTTGTTGGATGTAGTTCCTGCATCTCCCAAGTTAGTACCTTTGCTCTCAGTGTGGTCAGTTTCTCCAAAGATACATCTCAGTCTTCTGCCCCAAGATTAGAAGGGTGGCTGGTGGTGTTCTGGGAGTTAAATGAAGCCCAGGTTTGGGAACAGAATATTTCACCTTTCAGTATGGTTTTCATTTAACCTGTCTGTTGTCATATTGGGCTTCACCTTCCCCCTACACCCCCAGCTGTATCTGCAGTTTCCAATATCATAGTGTGCAGTAGTTCCAGACTAAACACCTTTTTTTTCTCCAGAGAAGGGGAGTCCAATTTTCTCAGGGTGTGAGGGGGAGAACTTTTAAAGAAAGTTTTATTGAAGTATATGTGTGCATGCTAAGTTGCTCAGTTGTGTCTGACTCTTTGCTACCCCATGAACTGCAGCCCATCAGGCTCCCCTGTCCATGGGATTTTCCAGGCAGAATACTAGAGTGGATTGCCATTTCCTACTCCAGGGATTGAAGTATATAGTTAATTTACAATGTTATATTAAAATTTCTGCTGTATTGCAAAGTGATTCAGTTATATATATATATATTCTTTTTCATATTCTTTTCCATTATGATGTGTCACAGGATACTGAGTATAGTTCCCTGTGCTGTACGATAGAATCTTGTTGCTTATGCATCCTATTTATAAAATAGTTTGCATTTGCTAATCTCAAACTCCCAGTCTATCCCTCTCCTAACCCTCTCCACCTTGACAGTCACGAGTCTGTTCTCTATGTCTGTGAGTCTATTTCTCTTTGGTAGATAGCTTTATTTCTGTATTTTAGATTCCACATATAAGTGATACCTTATGGTATTTGTCTTTGTCTGACTTACTTCAGTTATAATAGTCTCTAAGTCCATCCATGTTGTTGCAAATGACATTGATTCTGGGGTGGGTGGGGAGGAGGAGAACTTTTAAAGACTTTCTGTCTATCCTATTTTTAACCACACTTGCTGCCTCTAAGAAGTCCTCTGTTTCTCCATTTCTGACTCTTTCTGTGATTCTGCAATTGGCTTACTCCTTATTATATTGCTTCCTTGCTGGCTTAGGTTTCAGCGTTCTCTGGCTAAGTCCTATACCATCTGTTCATTTATTTCCCAGCTTCCAGTGTTTGGTTCACATTTCTTATCTGCTGTCATTATCTCTCCTGTTCACTTTATCTTTGTGACTTCTTTTTTTTAATCCCTTTACCATCAGTGGCATTTTAGGAGAGAGCAAAGATAAACATGTGTGTTCAATCCATAGTAAATTGGAGTCTAAATGTGCCACAATTTATCTAGCTGATTCCCTGCAAATAGGAACTACTTCCAGTGTGTTTGTAGTTATAAATAGTGCTAATGCACCTTTATCCAAATATACTAGAGCATTTAGGGGAGTGTTACTATATGACAGATTCCTAAATAAATGTAGAAGTATTGGGTCAGAAGTTAAGTTCATTTAATCTTTTGATAGATGCTGCAAAATATCACTCCAAAAAAATTGAACCAGCTAATATCCTATTAACAATGTGAGACAGAACATATGTTTTTGTTAATGAACTAGCTATATATGTCCTCTTTGATCCTTGACTGATTGGTTTCTTTGTCAGATTTAAAACATTTGCTTTATGTAATAATTCTGGCAGACTTTCATATTATATAATTGAAAAACCTGATCCAAAACATTGCTGTTAACAGTTCTTTAAGAAAAGAAAAAATAGTGTGTGGGTGATTGAATTTGTTTGCTAACAGGAATGGAGCCAATATAGTTACTTGGATTTTTTTTATTTCTACTGTATTTCTGTAGCTCTCAATGCTTCAATTTCCCAGGCATCCAGAACTTTTAGCATTAGAGGAAATGGATTGATTGGTACTAGTCTGTTTTGACAAAACTACTCTAGTGAGAAACTTGTATTTAAAATATCGGCTGTATGTTACAGACTCATTCTTCTGAATCTCCTGCTTCTGATGATTGCTGGCTCATCTGATTATTTGAGTGTTTGTTTAAGCCTATAAAACATTGGTAGTGCTTCCCTGGTGGCTCAGACAGTAAAGAATCTGCCTGCAACATGGAAGACCTGGGTTGATCCCTGGATTGGGAAGATCCCCTGGAGGAGGGCATGGCAACCCACTCTAGTATTCTTGCCTGGAGAATCCCATGTACAAAGTAGCCTGGTGGGCTACAGTCCATGGGGGTCACAAAGAGTTGGACAGGACTGAGAGACTAAGCACAGCACAGTTACACAATACAGTTTAACTATATGGGTGGGGAGCCAAGCTGAGGAATTGAAAAGATGAATGTGA
Source organism: Giraffa tippelskirchi (assembly GCF_054371585.1). NCBI lineage: Eukaryota > Metazoa > Chordata > Mammalia > Artiodactyla > Giraffidae > Giraffa > Giraffa tippelskirchi. The sequence goes on from NC_137276.1 coordinate 38,665,914, forward strand.
CAGCTTTGCATTTGTGTCCTGGGCTAGCCACTGCCTGGTCTTGGACAATCACATAAGCTCTGGGCCATATATACATGACAAGAATAACAATACTTAAAAAAACTAATCAGGAGCTTGGGTGCAAATAATGGACATAAAAGTCAATGTGACTAAAAGCAAAAAGCTAATTCATTTATTCACTTAACAGAGAGCCCCAAGGGTGGGATTTCATTATGGCTGATTCAGATGTTTACAGTTTCAGAAATATGTACTTATCTCACTCCTTCTCTTTCCTGGGTTGACTTCATTTTAGGTCCAGTGTCTCCCAGTGGAGACAAAAATGGCCACCAGCAGCTCAATGTATCCATTCTATGACTTGGAATCCCATGCAAAGAAGGCTGCTGCTGCTGTTGCTGCTAAGTCGCTTCAGTCGTGTCCGACTCTGTGCGACCCCATAGATGGCAGCCCACCAGGCTCCGCCATCCCTGGGATTCCCCAGGCAAGAATACTGGAGTGGGTTGCCATTTCCTTCTCCAGTGCATGAAAGGGAAAAGTGAAAGTGAAGTCGCTCAGTTGTGTCCGACTCTTAGCGACCCCATGGACTGTAGCCTACCAGGCTCCTCCACCGTGGGATTTTCCAGGCAAGAGTACTGGAGTGGGGTGCCATTGCCTTCTCCGGCAAAGAAGGCACTTCTTTCCAATTAATTGTTCCAGCAAATGCTGCAAGGCTGACTCTTTCCAGTCTAGTTTGGTTCATAAGTCTCTGAATGAATCATTGTGCCTCTAACCAGCCATGCCTCTCCAGGAACATGTAGGTTCCCAAAGCACATGATCTGAGAATGGGTAAGGTTCCTGATGGAAAACTGAGATGCTGTGGCCTAAGTGATTTGGCCTGGATGCTGGGCAGAAAAAAAAGGAAAAACAAGAGATGACCATTACTTCCTTTGTTTTCCTCACTAGATCGTCTGAGGCTTAAATACAGTAATAGTTATGAATAGAAAGTCCATTGCACTGTACAACAAATGTAAGTTATTCTTTTATTTTATGGATGCTCAACCATGACAAAGTAGTACAGACTTACTAAAATAAATTATTTATAGATAATTTTTGCAAATTCATTTAGGCATGGCTGGGTTGTTCCCATTCTTGTGCCTAAACTGCTCTTCTCTCTCAGGGCATGTAAGGTAAAGGATGACTTCAAGAGAAAATCAATAATAACCTTTAGTGGATAATCTGTAGACATTTATCATCATCTTTATAGAGTCTTATTTAAAGTGCCTTGGTCAATGAAGTACTAATCATGATAGATTATTCTATTTTGTTATAGTATGGTTATGGTCAATTAAGATATGTGCAGCTTTAAAACATTAAAATTGTTCTTTTGTGGGTGTGACACCACAAACAGATGAAGCCAGTGGGAGGACATGAATATCACGTTAGCCTCAAAGTGTGACAGCATCTTCCAAATATCTTCCCTCTTTCTCTGGGAAACCTATTTTGATACAAAAAGTCCCCACATAAAAACGAGTTATGTTCCAAGAGCTCGTTCATAAGTCCAGTTTGTTCGTAAGTCCAGCAAAGTTAGCCTAGGTACCCAGTTAACACAATCTGCTCTATAGTACTATGCTGTGTTTATAATACTTTTCATACAATAGTACCAAAAGAACACAAAAAAGACACTTTTAATCTTACAGTACATAACCTTGCAATGTACAGTAGTACAGTAGAACAGCTGGCACACGGGGGCTGGCATTGAATGAACAAACAAGAAGAGCTACTGACTGGGGGAGGGAGAGGAGGTGGGAGATGGTAGAGCTGAAGGACTGTCAGCAAAAGGAGACGGAGGGCGAGCTGCAATTCACTCACACCTAATGTTGAGGGAATGCACGTTTGCAACTTTGGAAGTTTGAAACTTGAAGGTTCATAGGTAGGGGACGTACTCTATTATCTATAATTTGGTCTAAACTTTTCCTGACTATTTCTACTTCAATTGGTTTTGCTTCCGGAGATATTTTGTAAAATTTTTATGGGTCACAGTGATACTCTTGTTGATGTTGAACAGGCCTCCTTTGTGGGTTGTATTGAAACTGCAACTCTTTTTTTTTTTCCATTTCCCATTTTCTCTTTAAAACTTGTTCAGTGGAGAATAGCCCACCGCTATCTCTGGATGAAAACGTGAACGGTTTCTGTAACTTTCTGTTCATTCTTGGTCACTTCAAGTCACACCATCTCAATTCAGAAATTAGAATATCTAACCCATGCAAATGATAAAAATGTAAAATTTAACTTAATGCTGTCTTACCTTCTCCCCAGGCAGCACTGCTATGAAGTTGGCTGTTTGGAGAGGGAGAGGAGGCATCATCCTTCCTCCTTTTTTGGACTAGTGTTTCTTTTCTCCCAGCTTGTTGTAAAACAAAAAAAATTTAGCTTCTCTAGGGCTTAGTTCAGTCATTGAGGAGATTAGGAGACGAGGGAACAATCTTACTTGGTATGTACGCTCTTTATCTAGGGGATGGTTTCATTTTAATTTAATTTTATTTTTTGCTTGTTCCTCTGGGCACAAGCACGAGGCATGAGGTGCTTCCCTGGCTGCTTGTGACCCCCTCAGTTCTTGGCTCTCTGGTGGTTATGGAATGGACCCTTGCTGTGCATGGGAGAACCACTTCCCCTGCCTAGAGACCCTCTTAGGCGAGACTGTAAGGGCTTCCCAGGTGGTTCTAGTGATAAAGAACCCACCTGCCAATGCAGGAGATGAAAGGGATGCTAGTTCAATCCCTGAGTCCGGAAGATCCCCTAGAGGAGGGCATGGCTACCCATTCCAGTATTTTTGCCTGGAGAATCTCATGGACAGAGGAGCCTGGAGGGCTTGCAAAGAGTCAGACAGGGCTAAGTGACTCAGCTAGCATAGATAATGGCTCCAGGCAGCTTGTTCCACAGCAAAGTCTGTCATGACCTGTGGGAAACTTTCCTGGATCCCTGGAGTCCCATGAAGGATGGAACGTGCAGTTACTATTGCCGGAAGGGGGCAACTCTCCTCTGTGCCAGAGTCAGAGTCATTTTCCAGCTTCTCTTCTGGTCCCCTGGACCTGGAATCTGGTCGCCCTCCACTGTGCTTTCAAATGCAGAGTCCCAACTAGGCCCTGGATTCCTTGACACCCTCGTTTTTCTAAGCTTGAGATGAGGATAGAGCCATCCCCCATAAAGAAATTGTCTCTAAAAAAGAAAAACCCTCTTTATTTTTTGAAGCTGCGACATGGCTTGTGGGATCTTAGTTCCCCAACCAGGCATTGAACCGGGGCCACAACAGTGAAAGCTCTGAGTCCTAACCACTGTACTGTCAGGGAATTCCCCCAAAGCCTCTTTTTTAATCTTTACTCTCCCAGCCTTTTTGTATTTTCACAGCTGAATGAGGAGCCCAAGAGAGGTGAAATGAGGTTTTTTGGTGTAAATTCTGAAGATGGTCATCTGGCTCATCACAATGTAATTTCATATTAATTTTATCTCATTATCTCAATTGAAACTTTATTTGAGGTATAGTAAAAATAACATTTTATTGTAAATACAATTAAAAAACATAGTTATTGTCTCTAGCTACTGGTAAGGCATCCTGAAAAAAAACCCTTGGGATTTCCTGAGTGATTAGAGTGTACTTTGTTATACTTAGTTGTCATTGTTTAGTTGCTAAATTGTGTTTGACTCTTTGTGAGCCCATGGACTGGAGTCCACCAGGCTCCTCTGTCCATTGGATTTCCCAAGCAAGAATACTGGAGAATGAGTTCCATTTCCTTCTCCAAGGGATCTTCCTGACCCAGGGATTGAACCCGCATCTCCTGCACTGGCAGGCTGATTCTTTACCACTGAGCCACCAGGGAAGCTCTTTTAAGCACACCTGAGTTTATCCTAATGAGATAATTTAGTGGGGGGTGGGGGGCTTGATAGCCTCAGGTTGGGGCTGGTCTCCAGAAAGACTCAGTGATTAGAGGATTTGAACTTTCAACCCTACTCGCTGATCTCCTGGGAGAGAAAAGAAGCGGGGCTGGAGATAGAGCTCTATAAAAGTCCTTGCACTAGAGATTCAGAGAGCTTCTAGACTGGTGAACTTGGCATCCACTTGCTGGGAGGGTGGCACACCCTAACTCCACAGACAGAAGCTTCCAACTCAGGACCCTACGGACCTCGCCCTATGTATCTTTCTATCTGGCTGTTCATCTATATCTTTTATAATAAATCAGGAAAAGTAAGTAGTGTTTTCTTGAGTTCTGTGAGCCATTCTAGCAGATTTTAGAACCTGAAAAGGGGGTGGTCACCCAGAAATCTAGTTGATCAGCCACAGGTACAGGTGCCCCAGGACCTGAGACTAGCATGGGGCAGTCTGGTAGGCTGAGCCCTGTAATTTGTGAGATTCAAGCCTATCACTCTTTGATCTATTTCTTTGCTATTGAAGAAACTCCCTACTTTTTAATTCCTTTTCACATGAAGACTCTTCATATCTTGAGACACTTTAGTCATCTGACTCTTCTGAGATTGAAATATATATTATTGGCAAGTGAACAGAATTATATGCAGCATTATGGATGCTGATGTTTGATACAAACAGGATTATATTTTTCAATTTATTCCACTTTCTCCTTGAGATGACCAGCAATTATACTGACTTTTATGAGCACAAAAGGACATTGGACTGATATCTTTAGGGGTGAGTTAACAATAACTTTTATACCTTTTTTCAGCATATCTGAAATAACAGACCTTATTAAATATTCACAGGTATAAATACATGTAGTAAAATATTGACTCAAAAATATAGTGTGAAATATATATCCAAATGATATTATCCTCTCAAAAGTAGCCTTAGGGATTTTTAAGGTCAAGCTATCATTGTTCATGATATTTTAGAACTTTCATTTTTTGAAGCTCCTTAAAACTTTTAATATATTCTTTGAATATCCTCAATAATGTCTGGTCTTCAAGAAGGTGAATATAATGTTTGGAAACATCAAAGTCATTGGGAACCAAGTCTGATTTGCATTATTGATGATCAAATTAGGCAGTATTGATGGGGTCAAAATACTTTGTCTACAAAATGGTGAGCACGAATTCCTTATTTAAATGACCTGGATTTGAAAACAATACAAAGAGTAATTTCAAAGGATTTTTCAGAATATAATGCCATTATAAAAATACTCACATTTTTTAGAGATGAGTATTTAGAAGTAAGAAGTACAACCACCCTTTCTTTTCTCTCAGAAGACTCCTTTCAAGAGGCCATACAATAGCTTGTGCCAACAGGGGTGTAAGTTGGTAAAGTGACTTCCTGGTCACTTTGCTGATGTGTCAGTTCCCATTTCTGACTCTTGTCACATCAAAGCTTCTACTAATCCTGATATTGTGCAGAATAAGTTCAACCAGATCTTGATATCTCTGGGTATAGCTTGTATCTTAGTTCACCATGAGCCCTTAGCATCCTGGTCATCCTTCCTCTGAACTTCTTTTATTTTTTTAATTTTGTTTTTATATTGTGGCACTCAGAGTCCTCATTGTGTCCTGCAGGATCTTTTGTTGTGGCACACAGACTTTCTAGTTGTGGCACTTGGGCTCTTTAGTTGTGTCGCATGGTCTTCAGAGCATGTGGGCTCAGTAGTTGGCAGTACATGGGCTTAGTTGCTCTGTGGCATGTACAATCTTAGTTCCCTGACCAGGGATTGAACCTGTATCCCCTGCATTGCAAGGTGGACTCTCAACCACTGGGCCACCAGGCAAGTCCCCCTGCTTCCTTTTCATGAAGGAGGTGGTTCTTTGAAAATCCTCCAAACTGCTCAGAGAAGGAGTATCTTTAGATTTCTGAGGCATCCTTTGGTGGGACTAACGCTGTTGGTTTGTTACCACTGCTGCTGTCTCAGTCATAGACATTGCAGTGACCCAACTAATGAAAGGCAGCTTTTTTTCAAAGTCTCACTGAACCCCTCCCATGGCCTGCCAGTTTGGAAGGGATGGGTTTGGCTCCTAAGCCCTTATTAGCGCTTTTTATAGACACAGCATTAATTCAGAAAGGACAGTGAAATTCTGCTGTATAAAATTGTGGTACCAGGATGCCAAGCTGCACTGATGCTGAAGTGCAGGTATCCAGATCCCATGCTTTTTAAAAAATTAATTATTTGGCCGCACCAGGTCTTAGTTGCAGCATGTGGGATATTTAACTGTGGCATGTGGGATCTAGTTCCCTACCAGCAATTGAACCTGGGGGCCCCTGCCTTGGGAGCATGGAGTCTTAGCCACTGGACCACCAGGGAGGTCCCTCAGATCCCTTTCTGAATGACTATAATTAATGTCTATGACTCTCCTAGCACAGTGCTTGGCCCACAGATAAGTGCTCAAAAAGTAGTGTCTGCTGTTGTGATGATGATGTTCACCTATGGAATTAAAATGTTGAATTGTCTTTATTTGCTACATCATCCTGGGCATTTCCTTTAAACACCCAATGCCTTAGCAGGATGTTATTTCCCCTTAGAGGAGCCTTGTTGCTTTTCCCCAGGATGGCGGTGCTCACTCAGAGGAATCTGACCCTTTGTACCAATCCCACCGAGCCCAGGCCTCCTTCCCAGCCAGCTGTCAAAAGGTTCCTGGTGGCCGACCACCCACCCCTGAAGCACTGCCCCGTTGGCAGTGAAGGGGTATGCATTTCATTCCATAGTTCCGCGTTTCATCCTGAGTGTCTTTTGACCTGCAGGGGTCGATTCAGTACCAGGAAGCCACACACATCTCTTCTGGAACATTGTGTATCCACTGTTTTTGGATCTAAGACCTTTGACCTGCTGACTACAAAAGCAGCTTTTCCTCGGGGAATCACATTATCCCTGTTAGAAAGCAAGGGAGGAAAAAGAGAAACAAAGCCTTGTGGAGGCCTCCGCTTTAATAACATTCATTTCCTTTTCTCTTTTTGTTTCTAAACTTATTTCTGTTTCATGTCAGTGTCACGTAATTGACATGTATATTTCCCTCTTTTGTTTGTTTTTTCTTTCCCAGAAAGATTTAAGGATGCTTTTGTGAATCCTGTCTCTTTTCTTGACTGAGGTAAAGGAAGCCCATTTCCCAGTCTTTGTGGACTTTTTCTTTAATTAAAAAAGGAAAAAGCGAGTCATCTGGGGCTTTTAGTACTACCTCAGACCCTCAGTGCCAGGCAGTGAGAATACTGCATCTTCCCCACAGTACAGAAAGGGGAATCAAGGAACTTATTGATTAAAAGCTCTTTTGGCTGATTGCCTCTGCTTTAGTTCATTTCACATATTGGGAAAATTCTGCTTATTGCTTTCTTTTTTCTTTTAACTGATAGGGCAGTGTTTTTACTGAGTAGAGATGGCTTGCCAAGAGTATACATTCCCAAACACATTGATATTTTTTTTTCTTTTATCCATTCAAAGGATGAATTAGGCCTAGGAGAGTCACTGATACGCAAGCCTGTATTATGCTATGTGCTAAGTCACTTCAGTCATGTCTGACTCTTTGAGACCCCAAGGACTATAGCCTGACGGGCTCCTCTGTCCGTGGGAATCTCCAGGCAAGAATACTGGGGTCGGTTGCCATTTCCTCCTCCAGGGGATCTTCCCGAGCCAGGGGTCAAACCTGAGTCTCCAGTGGCTCCTGCATTTCAGGCAGATTCTTTAGCACTAGCTCCACCTGGGAAGCCCAAGCCTGTATTGTAGTTGTATGTTTTTATTTGTTGTTTTAGTCGCTAGGTCATGTCTGACTCTTGCGACCCTGTGGACTGTAGCCTGCCAAGCTCCTCTGTCCATGGGATTCTCCAGGCAAGAATACTGAAATGGGTTGCTATTTCCTTCTCCAATTATAGTTGTATAGTCTGATGCTTTGTTCAAAGCTGTTTCCACTTAATTTCTTTAATTTCCCCAGCATGCACCTGCTGACCTAGTGAGACCACTCTCCTTTCTGCATGAAAACACACCATGCTTAATGCTGCTTCTGTGCTTTGACTCATGTTTTTCCTTTCACTTGCTTTGTTCTTCATTTCCCCCGCTGTGTTTCTCCACCTGCCTTCTAAAAGTCTGTGCCTTTACATATACTGTTTTTTCTGCCTGAAGCACTCTTTCCACCATCCTGAGTTGCTCCCCCCAAAACTGTCTCTAGTGTCTTTGGTTGCAGGAAACATCAACTCATTAAGCTGGTATAAGGTAAAGGGGAACTTTTATGGAATGATACACGGACAGGAAGAACATGGACCATAAGGAAGTTCAGGTGAATTTAGGGCTGGAAGAGCTATACAGCTTTCTGAGCAGCTGGAATCGGGGCCTGAGGAGCCACTGGAACTGAAGCAAATAACTCCTCCATCTCACTCTCTCCTTGTGATACATGGTTGCTTACTCCGAGTCTAAACCAGAGTTTTCAACCTTGTCATAATTGACAGTTTGAGCCAGATAATACTTTTTTTTTTTGTCAGAGCTGTCCTGTGCACTGTAGGGTTAAAGCAGCATCCTTAACTTTTGTCCACCAGATGCTGAAAAAAAGTAGTATGACTACTTCCTATAAAGTAGGAAAAATACAGTAGGAAAAGTACTATGACTACGATGGCAGAATGTGTCTCTAGACGTTGCCAGATGGCCCCTGAGGGATCATATTGTCCCTAGTTGAGAACCACTGGTCTAACTGGAACTGCTACCTTCCTCTCCTGGTTCTTAGCTCGTCTGGGTATATACATGGCAGAGTATGGCTCCCCAGCCTAACTCAGCACCTTCCAGCTCCAGCCTGACTCAATCACTTCATTTTCCCATTACCTGTTCAAAAGATGTAGAATTGGTTCAGCCTTTGGTTGGCTCTTAGGGATCAGGTGTGGACTCCTGGTTTGGGGAGCTAGGCCAGGGGTTCAGATCGTATAGCATTGACATGGCTACAGGCCCCCTTCCCCAGGGCCTGCTCTTGGATCATTCTGAATGATGGAGCTGAATTCTCTTGAAGCTGAGCTGGACAAAACTTCTAAAAATATTTTATTAAAATATTGCCTTTTTAAGAATTTTGTTTTGTATTCCAATATAAACAGTTTAGTTGATTTACAGTGTTGTGTTCGTTTCAGATGTATAGCAAAGTGATTCAGTTATACATATACAGATTTCCAGATTCTTTTCTCATTTAAGTTATTACAGAATATTGACTGCTGCTGCTGCTAAGTTGCTTCAGTCGTGTCCGACTCTGTGTGACCCCATAGACAGCAGCCCACCAGGCTCCCCCGTCCCTGGGATTCCCCAGGCAAGAACACTGGAGTGGGTTGCCATTTCCCTCTCCAATGCATGAAAGTGAAAAGTGAAAGGGAAGTCGCTCAGTGGTGTCCGACTCCTAGCAACCCCATGGACTGCAGCCTACTAGGCTCCTCCGTCCATGGGATTTTCCAAGCAAGAGTACTGGAGTGGGTTGCCATTGCCTTCAGTTCACTGTACTAGAGGCAGGTCCCTGTTGATCATCTGTTTCATATACAGTAGTGTGTTTCTGTTAATCCCAAACTCCTGATTTATCCCTTCCTATACCATTCCCCTATGGTAACCATAAGTTTGTTTTTGAAGTCTGTGAGTCTGTTTTATAAACAAGTTTTTTTAAATCTTTTTTAGATTCCACATATAAGTGATATTATATATGATATTTGTTTTTCTCTGTTTGACTTAGTGTGATAATCTCTAGGTCCATCCATGTTGCTACAAATGGCATTCTTTCATTCTTTTTTTTCAACTGAGTAATAGTTCTTAAGCATGGAGCATTAAACATGACTGAACAGAAATGAAACATATGTAATTTGTGGAGATGGTGCAGTGCAGCAGTTAAGACCGCAGTCCTGGAAGCCAGACTGTTTGGGTTCACTTTCAGTGTGCCACATGCTGGCCGATGCTTGGACAGACTGATCTCTCTCTGCCTCAGTTTCCTCATCTAGAGAATGGCAGTAGTAATAATGATAAGAACAACAACAATAATAGTTAATACTAGTATATCACTTCCCACATGTGCCAGGCTCTATTCTAAGTGTGTTAATTGAATTAACTAAATTGTCACAACTATGAGTTGAAACCTTTAAGACCATCCCACTCAGAAAGGTAAATAAAAACTGAGAGTGTTTAGATCTAGCAACAAAATGAGTACACTGTTAATGTATGGAAAATTTTTAGTTTTCTTAGCTTGTTGGAATTGTATGCTTATATATCCATCCCATTTTATAGAAGAGGAAACAGGTTCAGAGAGACTTAGTAATTTAACCAGTTACAGAGCTAAAAGTGCAGAAGACAAGATTTGGACTCAGGCAATTTGATGATAAAGGACTGTCTCTTAAGCCTGGTGTTATAATACTTTATATATCAGAGGGCTGTTGTGAGTATTAAATGAGTTAAACATGTATAAAGAAACACTAAGATCAGGTGTGGCATATACTGCATGTTATTTAAGCATTATTATTGTGATTTTTCTTCACCCTAAGGGATCATTGAGTTTATTCTCATATTGGTTAACAGTGCAGTGGTGCATTCAGGGTCCATAAATCGGTGCTTCCCAACCTCTCTCATGGATCCAGACCTCAAAAATCGTGATCTTCTTAGCCACACTTGGGTAAACCATGAGACTGTACCTGGCCTGGGCTCTTCCCAATCCAAGGTTCTGCCCAGCCGAGGGATCCTATTATGGACTGAATGTTTGTACCCCTCTCACATTCACATATGGAAGCTCTAACCACCATTTGGAGATGGGACTTCTAAGTAAATAATTAAGGCTAAATGAAGTCATAAAGGTGGGGCCCTTTCTAATAGGATTAGTGTCCTTATAGGAAGAGACACCAGAGAGCTCCTCCCACATTCCTTTATTTCTGGCCAAACATCCCTCTACCCCCACCTGCCAAGGAAAGCCATGTGAGAACACAGCAAGAAGGTAGCCATCGACGAGCCAGGAAGAAAGTCTCACCAGAAGCCAAGTTGTCAGAACCTTGATTATGGGCTTCTAGCCATCAGAACAGTGAGAAATAAATGTCTGTTGTTTAAGCCAGTCAGTGGTATTATGTTATATTTTGTTATACCAGCCTAAGTTGACTAATACAGATCCATATCCCACCCATTCAGCAGTTGGTAAGCTCTGAATGAAGACATGCTGATGTATTTTCCTCTACACAAAATGACTCCAAGCTGTTGAATTTTCTGTTTTTTTATTTTCTTTTTCTCTTTTCTTTCTCTTTTCACTTGGTTGATTCTATTGCCATCAGACTCTTAACAATGATTCTGTGTTTGGCTACAGATTTGTCTGTTATATCTTTTCCCTCACACAGCTTATTGGTGGGCTTGACACCCATAAAATCTACCTTGTTAGCAGTAAAAATTACACTGGCCTTTGGAATGTAGATCTCAGCCATTCATCAGCCTTTTTGCTGTGTTCTTAATTGACTGCTTTCTTGAGAAACAAGAAACCAAATAAATTAAATTTGTATTATTTGACTTTCTCTTCTAAGTGAAGAGTAAGGACTTAAGACATGAATGGTTAATTACAGACAAAACTGTACTTTTCAATCTTTATAGGTGATTAATTTTTAATTTTTTTAGAAATTAAAATATTTTCTATTCTCATCCTAGGATCCTAAAACTCTTTTGGTATAAATCAAGCATTTATTTATTTTTATCCCCAAAATATTAAGGAACTCATTCTTCTCCTAACCCCCAGCAAAGACAGTTTTGTCATTTTCAGCATTCTCTCAAGAAGTCTGTCAAAGAAAAGGGAGTGATACCCCGTGTGAGCATAAAATGTCACGGAAAGAACATTGTATTCTCCTTTTGTCTAGTTACAGTTGCCCTAAAGTGGACTTTTTCATTCCTTCTTATTTACTTATCAAATATTGCATCACTCTGTAAGAGGAAAGCAGTTTTGAAAATTATAGTGAAAGAGCATGCTGGAATAAATTTATTTCACACACACACACGCAACACACATTCGCTTTTTGGAAAAAAAAAACAACCCTAAAATTGAACTTGGTCAACTGAATTATTTCCTTTAGACAGCCTTAAAATATGATCATAAATTTTCTCTTTCCACAGATAGATGTCTTGTTTTCAGTCTGTTGGGAAGAAAAGAAGTGAGGGGTAACTTTTAATGCACGTGTATGTACTTGGTCCCCAAGTAAAGCTCTTTTAAGTATTCCAGAGGATAAGATCTTGACAAGTTTAAATGAAGAGGGCAAACACAACCATGATAAAGATATGAAACGTCAAATGTAAAATCTGTCAAAATGTGAAAAAGAATATATGAATCGATGTTGAATGCGAAAAAAAAAAGCAGTAAGAATATACTTAGTTACAATATGTAAAAGTGGTTTTATTACTTTTTATAAGAAGGGTATAAGAATATTCCAAGAAGTTCAGAAAATATGAGAAGAGATCATTCATAATCCTACTTTCCTCACACAGCTGTTTTCTTTTTCTCTGCATTCCTTTCTCTTGTTGTCCTTGTGCATATGCATTTTTGTAGTTGTACTCATAGCTTGTACATTTCATGTTCTGATTAAGCGTTAGCCCAACACGGGCATTTTTGGGTGCTGCTACAGTCCTCATAACCGTCCTTTGTAAAGGCTTTATAATAATCCATGGATGGGGCTTGCCATCTGTGTACTACTTAGGAAAAGTCATTAAAAAGGGAAGATAACATGACCATATTTGTTATTTGATATATAGATATTTGCCTGCAAAGAATTTCAGTGTGCAGTTCAAAAGAAAGAACTAACTAAATATTGCAGAGAAGTGAAAATTAGTTTAAATGTTCAAAGAGCACAGTATTTCTTGAACTTACTGTTTTCCATCATTTTCTCTTTGGCACTCTCCCTCATTCAATTATTTAACTTCTTTGTCTTGTCCCAATAATGTAAGGGAAAATTGACATAGATAAAATCTCTGGGTCTCTCCCTGACTTATTTCCTTTGGCTGGACAACAAGAAATATAGGTGCTTTCAGCTATGATAAAGATTGTCATCGTTATTTAGACGCTAAGTCTTGTCTGCCTCTTTTGCAAAATGGGTCTCCTCCATCTGTGGGACTTCCCAGATAAGAATACTAGAGTGGGTTGCCATTTCTTTTTCCAGGGAATCTTCCTGATCCAGGGATTGAAACCGAGTCTCCTGCATTGCAGCTGGGTTCTTCACTGCTGAGCCACTAGGGAAGCCCATGATAAAGATATTTATTTATTAATACTTTGCTAACTATGTCATTATTTGAAATCGTAACTGGTATAAGTTTAACTTAGGTAAGCATTTTTTTGAGTGTCTTCTATATAGTTGTATAATTGCTTTGCTCTTTTTTTTGCTTCATTTTTTAATTAGGAAAATTATTGAAAGGTACAAATGAAGGTGAAAAATGTATCAGCTGGTATAATAGGGAAGGAGATTAATATATGTTATTATATGAATATTGTAATAGTTGTCAGGCACTTTAACACATATTTTGCCCTTTAATCCTCATTAAAGCCCTAATAAAGAGGAGCTATTAACTCCAAGGTACAGAGCAGGAGACAGACTGAGGAAGTTAAATCGAATGTCAAGTTCATACAGCTATTAATTGTCAGCACTGGGATTCAAAGCCAGACATGTCTGACCCCAGGCCAAGTGCACTGGTCTGTGTGCTTCAGCATCCATATTTGTAGCAGCTAAAAGGCCTCAAAGAGCAGTGGTATAGCTGGGGGTGGGGGGGGGTGGGGAGCCTCTGGAACTCTTTAGAGAGGGTTATCCTGTCGGAGGAACGTGGGTTTCTTTTTTATTTTTAAGACTTTTTTTTTCTGAGCTGTGTTGTGTTACTATTTACAGCTGCACCATGGCCTAAGGGCCTCTTGTAAGCCTCCACAGAGAAATGAGCATTCAGAACAGCGTTCACACCCAGCCTCAGGATCCATGTGAATGCCTCTCGGTGAAGTCTGTGGGGAGGAAATGGTGATAGATTTTCTTTTGCAGTTTAAAAAGTTCTACTTGATGTCACTGTTATTCTCTGCACTATCTTGATATGAAATATTATGATAATCAAAGAATATTGAAATTTTAAATTTCTATCCCTTTCCTAAGACTCATGGAGGCGGTCTGTTATATCAACAATCATGATAATAAGAAGGTTGTTGTTCAGTCACTCAGTCCTGCCTGATTCTTTGCGACCCCTTGGACCGCAGCACGCCAGGCTTCCCTGTTCTTCACTATCTCCCGGAATTTGCTCAAACTCATGTCCATTGAGTCGGTGATGCCATCCAACCATCTCATCCTCTGTCACCTGCTTCTTTTCCTGCCCTCAATCTTTCCCTGCATCAGGGTCTTTTCCAATGAGTCAGCTCTTCGCATCAGGTGGCCAGAGTATTGACTGGTTCTTGCTTCTACCTCTAAATTGGTTTTGAACTTGTGAGGAGACCAGTTGTTTATTGATCTTTTCGATCCCAATTCCTACCTCACAGAGTTGTTGAGAAAATGAAATGAGGTAATCCATATTATATCACAAAGCGTAGGATCTTCCCATAGTATGTATTCAAATAAATGTTAACTATTCTTTCCTAAAATGCTGCCTTGTCTGCTAATAACACTGATAATTGGGGAGAGAGGCTCAGGACTACTAGCCAAGAAGGACTGCAACACTCTAGCCACATAAAAGATGGAGCTAACCTGTCACCGACCCTGGCAGGCCTCAAACAGCCACAGGCCTCGTTTGAAGGGCAACTGCCCCAGATTCATGTATAGAGTGAAAGAGCTGAGAAGAATGAGCACTCTTTGCTCATAGGCAGATCCGACGTTGAAAAAGAAAACAAAAAGCTGAGCATGCATCTCTGTTTCTCCCACACCGATGAATCAGATAATCAACTTTTCTCCGTAAGAAGGTAGAGAAAGGCCGGAGAGGCTAGTTGTGCTGGAGTTTCTGCCCCTTGGGATCAATGGAGAGGAGATCTTTGTCCCCAGTGGTAGGGGACTATGCATGGCTTCACCCTGCAGATGAGGAAACTGAGGCCTTGAAGCATAAAATAAGAGTCATAACTAATAAGTGCAGGGAAGTCTTAATTCTAAGTGGTGAAGTCAGGATTAGTCAGGCTAGCCAAGACAGGCTCTTACTTAGTTCAGGTATAAGGTCATGGGAAATTAAGAGGGAGGGCAGATCTGAGCGGGCTACCAGCAGAAGTGGTATGAGTTTCACTCACTTGTTCTGAGAGATGGGGAGGAGTCAAAAGCCTTGGAGTGTTCTAACACACCTAGCTGGAAAATGGTAACAGCATGAAAATAAAATGTGTTTCCAGGAGAGACTAGCCACTGCTTTGTAGACATGGCTTATAGACATAGAGTCTGGGGTACCCTGTAGGCTGTTGGAAATTTGAGTCTGTAACTCAGTAGGAAGATTGGCGGCAGAGATGCAGATTTTGGAGTTGCCCTTATAAAGGTGGTCATGGGCTGAAACTAAGGGAGCGTTTCAATATGAGCTGCAGAGGAGTTTGGTTGTGCAATTGAGTTATATATTTGAAAAACACCAAAAGATTAGAGTCAGTACAATTGAGTAGCTTAGTATAATTTTAAGGCAAGGCCCAGCATTGATTGGCTCAGGACTTGACCTCGTTTTTAACCATAGCCCTGTGCACTACAGGGCAAGCTTTTAGGTTACCCTGGTGTGCAGGACAGTTTCCATGTGCACCTCCAAGTTCACTGACCATCCATTTCCACTCAGTTCTCTGCCCTGGAGGCTGACATGTAGAGGCTACATCAGTTGGATTCCTGTTGGGTTTAGCCACTGATGGGACTTGGAAGTCAGGTGGAGTGTGAGGTTGGTGTATTTATTTCCTTGATTTTTTTTTTTACTGTCAGATCCTTACAAACTGGCTACTTTCCTTTACCCAGTGACTCTACAGAAGATTCCAGTAACTTCTCTCTTTCTTTGCCTCTCTGGCCTAGAGGTGGTAATGGTACCAGTCCCTGAGGACTCTGCTGACCTTTGATAGATCTTATGAACACTTGCCCACACCTTTATAAACAGTACTTTTGCTGAATCTCCCCAGTTTTTCAGTTCCTACTGGGACCTTGAATAAATAATATATCTAGTAAACCAGAAGGAATTGATGTTCTTCAAGGCACTAGGCTTACCCTTAATAAACAGAGAGAGGCTTCTAATCTTGGGAAGGGGTGTCCTCAGACTCAGGAGAAGACAACAGAATTAGTACAAGGTGTGCAAATCCATATGTACATTACAGCATCCTGTCAATGGACAGAAGAATGTCTTACACAGTTACCACGATTTTTCACATGTTTGTGTCTTAGTGAATCATCAAATAAAATGTATTTGAAAATGCCTTGAAATTCATTTTAACTGTTGTCTTTACATATTTTATGCATCAACAGATAACTTATTCTAAAAATACAACTATTGCCTTACTTGGCTAAGGAAATACCTTGTGATATATACAGGGACCTCACACACAAAAAAGTTGGGAATTACTTCCAACTTTTTTTTTTAATCAGACTTTTCCATGGGTCCAAAGCCAGAAGAAAGTGAGAGGAACTGGTTCAGTCCTAACTATTTCAATCAAGACAGAGACAAAGACAATCACCTACATCTTGAAGGAACTTTTGTAAAAACTTTGCTAACTTTTTCATTTCCAGGAAGAAATGCAGATTCTGGGTCTTGCACTAAGGAGCACCCCACATTCTCAGCTTGGCAACACCTTGTCCTTTGTGTGACCTGCCATGGCTCCAGCAGCGAGCAGAGTCTACAGAGTACAAAAATAAACATCTCTAAGGGCCTGTGGAATTTGATGGCCTGTGCAGTGTGGGCCAGACAGTGGGCCAAGTGCCAGACCTGGTAGGTGAGCCTCTCAGCAGCCTACGTTTGTTTTTAGTCACTCTGCAAAAGCAAGAGGAGACGGCCAGCCTGGCAGTGAAGTTCTGTTTCCAGGTTTGGCCCTGCCCCACCATGTTCTCAGTGACATCTCTGTACTTAGGGCTCTGTAACCCAGATACTGGGAAGGCTGGTTAATCTAGTTTGACTTAATCTGGCTGAAAAGAACAAAACAATTTTTTTTAAAAAAGAACAAAACAAGAATGGGTGATTTCTTGCCTCTATTTCTCAAGCTCCCATCCAGAACTCTAGAATTGGGGGGGGGGGTGCCTTGTTACTATTTACTGAGTCCTGTTCTCTCTCAGGAACCGTGCTAGCCACTGAAGCATTAAGGCTCCCTGCTCTCAGGGAGCTCACACTCTTGAGTGCAGATCTGAGTTCTGCCTGCACTCTCTTTTTTTTTTTTTAATTGAAGGATAAGTGCTTTACAATATTGTGTTGGCCTCTGCCATACATCAACGTGAACCAGCCACAGGCATACATGTGTCCCTTCCCTTCCGATCCCCTCTCCCACCCCATCCCACCCCTTTAGGTTGTCACAGAGCACTGTGTTGAACTCCAGTGTCACACAGCAAATTCCCACTTGCTATCTATTTTGTATTTTTAATCATTTTATTTTTGGCTGCTCCACGCAGCTTGTGGAATCTTATTTTCCCAACCAGGGATTGAACCAGGCATGATCCCATGCCCCATGCAATGGAAGCACCAAGTCCTAACCACTGGACTGCCAGCGAAGTCCCTGCCTGCACTCTCTTTTCAACACTGGTTCTCTGTAACACTCTGTGACTTGAGGGGTTAACTTCCAGACAACTGAAATATTTGACTCGGCTCCCCTCCCACGTCAACAACATGGCGGGAGCAATGATTACAGAGTGAGGAAAATGTTGTGGTAGAAGCAGGCAGCACTGTTCTGCAATAAAAGCTTCTCTGTCAACCAGCAAAACGACTCTGTGAAATGCATCTCAAGCTCCACGTTTTTTCTCCGTAGCAAGAAGCCTCTGATAGAACATAATCTGATTGAATAATTCTGTATGCTGTTAAGAGTATAAAATTCGAATTAAATAGTTCTGCAGGGTCACTGAGTTAGACACAAAAATTTCTTCCTTGAACCGCACAGATATTGAGCACCAGTTTTCTGCCAGACATTGTGCCAAGTGCTGGAATATTAACAACGTGTTATATTTTTTATCAAACAGGGCTAGCTACAGCTCAGGCCTATCACTGCTTTTACTTGTATTTCCAAATAGGAGAGAAAAGAACTGTGTTTTTGCAGAAAATGGTTACTGGGGGCAAGCTCCTGGTTATGAATTGCACTGTCAACAAACTGTTGGACTCCAGAGTAAGCATTTTTCTGATGTTGCCTAGAATCAGCGACTCTGGGTTAGGGACTGACAGGGTGAGAAAGAAGCTTGCTTTCTACTTTCTGTCTCTTATGAATCACAAACTGTGCCTTTTTCTCTTTTCCTGTAGTCCAAATACCATATAAATCACTCTGCTGTTTATTCTACATCTTATGTAAGGTATTCCTATCCTCAAAGTCTCATAGACAATGTGGAAACATTGGCAGCTTTATTATCTAAGGTCAGTGTTTCAGTTTAGTGCCCAAAGGTCCTGACAGACATTCAAAAATTTCTGGTTGAAGTCAGTAATTATTTACTCCCCTGTTAACCAGGATCTGTGTGAGGACTAATTAGAAGCAGAAAGGAAAAGAAAAAAAAAAAAAAAATATATATATATATATATAAAGCACTTTAGTCTTTCTGCACTTAAGAATAATATATTTTTTTCACAGCGTATGTGTACTTCATTGGGCAAAAAAAAAAAATAAATCCATATGCATTAGGAGATATCCCTAAGACCCAGAAAGTCCATGTGGAAAAAAAACAAGGTGAGTCCTTGAGGCGGTGACTACACAAACCTGAGCAGAGTAGAGAAGGGGTTTCATTAATTCCCCTCCCACTTTCAGTCCTTTTTGGGGCTTGAGTTTCCCCTGGATAAAAGTCTGCAAGGATTAGCTGGAATGCTTTGCTCCATTGCAATAAAGACTGTGCAGAAAAGTGCTGGAATTCCCTCACATCAGACCTGGAAGATGGCCATTTAATGCACATACCCTAGGCCTGGGTGTTCAATGGGGCCTTGAGTCTTGGAGTGGGATGGAACTAGACATTCAGTCCTTGGTTAGAGGGTGTAATAAAAATGTCCAGGGGCTAGGAGAGAGGTCTCTTTTTTACCAAGAAGATTATATTTCACTGTGCATGTGTGCTAAGTCTCTTCAGTCATATCTGACTCTAAGTGACCCTATGGACTGTAGCCCACCAGGCTCCTCTGTCCATGGGATTCTCCAGAAAAGAATACTGGAGTGGGTTGCCGTGCCCTCCTTCAGGGATCTTCCCAGCCCTGGGATCAAACCTGCATCTCTTATGTCTCCTGCATTGTCAGGCAGGTTCTTTACCACTTGTGCCACCTGGGAAACCCATATTTCGCTGTTCAGTTCAGTTCAGTTGCTCAGTTGTGTCTGACTCTTTGTGACCGCATGGACTACAGCACACCAGGCCTCCCTGTCCATCACCAACTCCCAGAGCTTGCTCAACTCCTGTCCATCGAGTTGGTGATGCTATCCAACCATCTCATCCTCTGTCGTCCCCTTCTCCTCCTGCCTTCAGTCTTTCCCAGCATCAGGGTCTTTTCCAATGAGTCAGTTCTTTGCATTAGGTGGCCAAAGTATTGGAGTTTCAGCTTCAGCATCACTCCTTCCAATGAATATTCAGGACTGATTTCCTTTAGGTTGGAGTGGTTTGATCTTGCAGTCCAAGGGACTCTCAAGAGTCTTCTCCAATACCACATTTCAAAAGCATCATTTCTTTGGCGTTCAGCTTTCCTTATAGTCCAACTCTCACATCCATATGTTACTACTGAAAAAACTATGGCTTTGACTAGATGCACCTTTATTGGCAAAGTAATGTCTCTGCTTTTTAATATGCTGTCTAAGTTGGTCATAACTTTTCTTCGAAGGAGCAAGCATCTTTTAATTTCATAGCTTCACTCATCGTCTGCAATGATTTTGGAGCCCAAGAAAATAAAGTCTGTCACTGTTTCCATTGTTTCCCCATCTGTTTGCCATGAAATGATGGGACCAGATGCCATGATTGTAGTTTTTTGAGTGTTTTTGAGTTTTAAGCCAGCTTTTTCACTCTCTTTCACTTTCACTAAGAGGCTCTTTAGTTCTTCTTTGCTTTCTTCCATACATATTTCATACATATTTCACTGTAGCATTTAGCAAATATATACCAGGCACGGTTCTAGGTGCTGGAGGCACAAGATTGAACATAACCGTGCTTGCTTCCACCAGCAGGTATCTTGGAGGCCAAGTGGAGAGCAGCAAGATGCAGAGATTAAGACCACAAGCTCTGGACTCAGGCCAAGGCTGAATCTTGGATAGTTAGGGCATTTTTTATCTGTAAAATAGAAATTATAATACCTCCTTCACAGGGCTGGGATAAAGCTAAAATGAAATAACATACATATAATAGTGAATTCAGAGCTTGGTGAATTAAGTGCCCCAAATGGTAACTTGTTACTCTTATACTGTGTGACTTACTCTCTGGCACTGGCGTCAGAGACTTGAACTCTAAGTACTGGCTGGTTCCTCTGTGACAAGACTGTTTTGCCCTGGATGTGTGTCCTTTAGAGAGAAGCTGGTTGTGATGAATATTCTTCATTTTCTAGTGGCAATGTTTGATAATCTTGCTTCATGTCTGAAGATTAGACCTTTCTGATGAAGATGAACTGCTTTTCCTGTTTCTTTCAATTGAATTACCATTTTAAAACTAGTGACTGTTATTTATGCTTTTAATTTATTTCTTATGACTTGCTAGGGTTCTCTCTGGTGAAGGAAAAACTTATTGATTTATTAGACACTGATGAGCTCTTACTGTGCATCAGACTGTGTGTGTGTGTGTGTGTGTGTGTGTGTGTGTGTGTGTGTGTGTTGGAGTTAGAAGGTGGTGGAGAAAATTTGGGGAAAAAAAGCGAGGACGACTTAAGGTAACTTCTGTTTTGTGGAGTTAATACAGTCCAGTGGTAGAGAGAGACATTAAATAGATAACAACACTGCATTTGATAAGGGCCAGGAAGGGTATGTGCAGAGAGCTCCAAGAGTCTGGGGAAGGGAGATAACTACTTTGAAGAGTGGGGTGGGGTGGCAGCAGTTGATAGATAAGTCTGGTGAGAAAGTGGAGAAGGAAGAAATTTGAAGGTAAGGAAGAGAGCATGCAAGAAAATACTAAAGCTTGAGTATTTCAGTGGGTTGCAAGGAACTTACAGTATCATAAGAGAGGTGGGAGTGGGATGCAGGACTGGGAGTGAGGCTGATATTTGACTAAGTTCATGGTCATATAGATGGGCTGAAAATGGGACCAGACAGTGCTCAGCCAACATGCTGTCGTTGAGGACATTGAGTTTCCATGATCAGAAATAGTATCTCTCAGTTTTCCTCTTGTTTCTACAGAGACTGGAGTGAGTATCTAGGTAAGGAACTTCAAATGGGACCCCCTAAGGGCTACAGTCTACTATTAAACAATACTTTCCCACTGTAGAAGCAATAATAGAGTTCATTTGGAAATCTTCTCTAGTGAGCTGTGGTGGGGTTGAGATTTGCTTCTATAATGACACAGATGTGAAAGAAATAACAACTTCTTTGTGGCTCAGCTGGTAAAGAATCCGCCTGCAATGCTGGAGGCCTGGTCTCGATCCCTGGGTTGGGAAGATCCCCTGGAGAAGGGAAAGGCTATCCACTCCAGTATTATGGCCTGGAGAATTCCAGGGACTGTATAGGGTTGCAAAGAGTCAGACAACGACTGAGCAACTTTCACTCACTTTCACTTTTGTTGCTATAAAAAATCAAATTTCATCACAAGCTTCTATGAAGGTAAGAGTGATGAGGTCATTTTGCTTTTTATTTCCTGTGTAAAAATCCAGTGCCTCTCCCCCAATTACAAAGGTTTTTCTCTTATGTTTTCTTCTAGTTTTTTTTTTTTTTGCATTCATGTTTAGATATATTATTTTGAATTAGGTTTTATATATAGTGTGAGGTAAGACTAGAGAGTCATTTTCTTCCCATATGAATTAACATGTGGGTTTATTTCTAGACTCTCAATTCTGTTCCACTAATATAATATGCCAATATCACTCTTGGTTACTTTGGTTTTAGAGAAAGTCTTTGAAATCAGGTAGTGTAATTCTTCAAATTTTGTTCTATTTTTTGAAAATTTTTTTATATTTTTTAGGTTCTTTGCATTTCTGTATGAGTTTTAGAATCAGCTTGTCAGCTGGAAATAAGGCTGCTGATTGGGATTTCACTGAAACAACCAACTTGTGTAGATATGACATCTTCTCCGTCTTCCATGGAATGAATTTGCTCACTCACGCTCTCTCTCTCGGGCCTTTGCAAGTTTCTCTTAGCTTTGTTTTGTAGTTTTTAATGAGCAAATGAGGGACTTTTCTGGTAGTTCAGTGGTTAAGACTCTGCATTCCCAATGCGGGGGACCTGGGTTTAATTCCTGGTCAGGGAACTAGTTGTCTGAGGAGGCCTTACAAATAGCTGAGAAGAGAAGCGAAAGGCAAAGGAGAAAGGGAAAGATACCCAATTGAATGCAGAGTTCCAGAGAATATCAAGGAGAGATAAAAAAAAGCCTTCCTAAGTGAACAATGCAAAGAAATAGAGGAAAACAATAAAATGGGAAAGACTAGAAATCTCTTTAAGAAAATTGGAGATACCAAGGGAACATTTCATGCAAAGATGAGCACAATAAAGGACAGAAACAGCAAGGACCTAACAGAAGCAGAAGAGATTAGGAAGATGTGGCAAGAATACACAGAAGAACTGTATAAAAAAGGTCTTAATGTCCTAGATAACCACAATGGTGTAGTCACTCACCTAGAGCCTTAGGAAGCGTTACTACAAACAAAGCTAAAGGAGGTGATGGAATTCCAGCTGAGCTATTTCAAATCCTAAAAGATGGTGCTGGTAAAGTGCTGCACTCCATATGCCAGCAAATTTGGAAAACTCAGCAGTGGCCACAGGACTGGAAAAGGTCAGTTTTCATTCCAATCCCAAAGAAGGGCAATGCCAAAGAATGTTCAAACTACTGCACAATTGCGCTTATCTCACACGCTAGCAAAGTAATGCTCAAAGTTCTCCAAGCCAGGCTTCAACAGTATGTGACTGGAGAAATGCCAGATGTACAAGCTCGATTTAGAAAAGGCAGAGGAACCAGAGATTAAATTGCCATCATCAGTTTGGTCATAGAAAAAGCAAAGGAATTTAAAAAAAAAATGTACTTCTGCTTCATTGACTACACTAAAGCCTTTTACTGTGTGGATCACAACAAACTATGGAAAATGGGAATACCAGACCACCTTACCTGTCTCCTGAGAAACCTGTATGCAAGTCAAGAAGCAACAGTTAAGAACCAGACATGAAACAACAGACTGGTTCCAAATTGGGAAAGGAGTACATCAAGACTATATTGTCAGCCTGTTTATTTAACTTATGTGCAGAGTACATCATGTGAAATACTAGACTGGATGACTTAAAAGCTGGAATCAAGATTGCAGGGAGAAATATCAACAACCTCAGATATGCAGATGATACCATTCTAAAGGCAAAAAGTAAAGAGGAACTGAAGAGCCCCTTGATGAGGGTAAAAGAGAGTGAAAACACTGGCTTAAAACGCAACATTCAGAAAACTAAGATCATAGCATCCTGTCTCATCACTTCATGGCAAATAGGGAAAAAGTGGAAACAGTGACAGATTTTCTTTTCTTGGGCTCCAAAATCACTGTGGACCATGACTGCAGCCATGAAATTAAAAGATGTTTGCTCCTTGGAAGTAAAGCTATGACAAACCTAAACAGTATATTAAAAAACAGAGACATCACTTTGCCAACAAAGGTCCGTATAGTCAAAGCTATAGTTTTTCCAGTAGTCATGTACAGATGTGAGAGTTGGACCATAAAGAAGGCTGAGCACCGAAGAATTGATGTTTTTGAACTGTGGTATTGGAGAAGACTTTTGAGAGTCGCTTGGACTGCATGGAGATCCAACCAGTCCATTCTAAAGGAAATCAGTCCTGAATATTCATTGGAAGGACTGATGCTGAAACTGAAGCTCCAGTACTTTGACCACCTGTTATAAAGAGCTGACTCATTGGAAAAGACCCTGATGCTGGGAAAGATTGAGGGCAAGAGGAGAAGGGAGGGGACGGAGGATGAGATGGTTAGATGGCATCATTGACTCAATGGACATGAGTTTGAACGAACTCTGGGAGATAGTGATGGACAGAGAAGCCTGGCGTGCTGCAGTTCATGGTGTTGCAAAGAGTCAGACATGACTTAGCGACTGTACAGTAACAATGGCAATGAGCAAATAATGCATACATTTGTTAAAATTATTCCTAGGCATCTCATGGCTTTTGATGAAATATAATCTAAGGTAATACTTTAAAATTCCAATTTCTAATTGTTCACTATAAAATTGTGTACAAGCCCCCATGTCCTTGTCTCTTGAAGTAAAATACTGACTCAAGATTTAATGACTGGTACATGTAAAGATGCAGAAACAAAGAATAGCTGTTGGGCTGGGAAACTGGTAACAATTTAGATTATAAATCCACCACATAACAGAATCATCAAATTATGTAGATAAAGGGCTGGCACGCATTCCTAAGTTGTTTTACAGGAAGCAGACCCCCACCAGATGAAAATTGCTGGCCACCAGACCAGACTGACCTAGATTGGTTGAAACTAGAAGGTTGATGATGTTTGAAACTTCACCATGATGCCAACCAATCCGAGAATTGTCCACAAGTTGATCGTACTCTGCTCCTTGAATACTGTAAGACTCCTCACTACCCGCTCCAGGGTGGGTCACACAGTCTTGAGGGCATTAGCCTACTGTGCTGCCCTTTGCGTGGCAAAACAATAAGAGCTATTCTTTTCTATTTAACCTAAAACCCCACTCCCGTGTTTCTATCTGGCACGAGTGAATGGAGGCTGAGTTTCAACAACAACTACTAATATATAGAAATGCATGTGACCAAAAAGAAAAAATTATAAATTTCAGTTCACCAAAAGTAATAGTTTCTGCTCTTCAAAACTGAACCATTGAGAAATTAATGGGAAAGCCACAGGGTAACAAAAAGTATTTGCAATACAAATATCTACAAAAGACTTATATCTAGACTATACAAATAATTCTTGTATCTCAATAAGAAGATAAAAACCCAGTTAAAAATGAGCATACTGTTTGAACAGAAACATCACAAAAGAAGATATATAAATAGTTAATAAAACATGAAAAAATGTTAAGTAGTCAGTAGTCAGGAAAGTACAAATTAAAGCTACAATGAGACTGCATTAGACACTGGAGTTCAATATGTGTGCTGTGCTAAGTCACTTCAGTCATGTCTGACTCTTTGTGACCCCAAGGCTCCTCTGGGAGCATGGGATTTTCCAGACAGGAATACTGGAGTGAATTGTCATGCCCTCCTCAGAGCTCTAATATATTACTGGTAATATCACATAGCTATGTCAAAAAACAGTTTGGCAGTTTCTTCTAAGTTTAAATATACACTTACAATATGACTCAGCATTTCATTCCTAGGTATTTACTCAAGAAAATTAAAACATATGTCCACAAAGTACTTGTATACAGAGGTTCACAGACACTTTATTCATGATGGTCTAAAATTGAAAACAACCCTAATGTCCATCAACAGATAAATAAACTGTAATATATTCATAAAACAGATTACTATTCAGCAATAAAAAATGAATCAGGTGCAGATATGCACAGCAACATGAATGAATCTCAAAATATTATCATAAGTGAAAGAACCTAGAAGCAAAATAGTCCATATTGTGTGATTCCATATTTATAAAAATATTGACTGGCAAAACTCATCTTTATCAACAGAGAGCATACCTGTGGTAACGCAATGCTGAGGTTGGTGGAGACTGACTGCAAAGGAGCATGAGAAAATGTTTGGGGTGATGAAAGCGTTCTATATCTTGATTATGGTGGTTGTGGTTACATGAGTGTGTACATTTGTCAAATGTCATCAAAATGTAGACATAAAATGGTTGGTTTTACTGTATGTAAATTATACCTCAATCTAAAAAAGTTTCTAACAGGTTTCCATGTTTAGAGTAACCTCTTTCAGGACTTCCCTGTTGGCCCAGCGGTTAAGACTCGGCATTTCCATTATTGCGGGTGGCAGATTTGATCCCTGGTCCAGAAGTTCCATAGTCTTCCCAGGTGGTGCAGTGGAGAAGAATGTGCCTGCCAACATAGAGCACGCAAAAGACACAGGTTCAATCCCTGGGTTGAGGATTGATCCCCTGAAGTAGAAAATGGCAGCCCACTCCAGTATTTTTTTCTGGAAAATTCCATGGACAGAGGAGCCCGGTGGGCCCAATCCACAGGGTCACAAAGGGTTGGACACAAGTGAGCGTGCACACACACACACACACACACACACACACACACACACACACACCGGGAAGTTCCACATGCCACTCATAGTGGCAAAAAAAAAATGTTCCCTTCCCTTCTTGGCATAGGCTTCTACTTTCCCTTTCTGTGTGGTGGGAACTTCCCCTGCAACGCACTCCTGTGACTTCTTGTGTACAGATGGATTTAATCTGGATGGAATCCATTTCCTTGTTTCCCAACAGTAAAAAAAACAATAAGCATCGTCTACCAGGTATCTTAGATATTAGGGGAGAGACACTTAACAATCAGCCAACTGGTTTAAAGTCTAGACATCAGTAATTTGATGGCTTGTTTTTATAGTTTAGGGACCAGTGACGGGAAGTGATTCACCCAGTGTCGTGCAACTAAGTAATGTCACTCAGACCCAGTGGTCTCAAATCCCACTCTTGGTATCTTTCTGCCACACACCTTTACCTCTCTTAAGGCAGCAAACCAATTTAAAAAGTACGGATACTACTGAAAGTTAAGACATTGGAAATAAGAAGGGATTGAGGAAAGAAGAATAATGGAAAGACAGTGTTGGAAGCCTACCCAAATAAGTGCCTTTTCTCTCTAACTATAAGAAATGTGCAGTTTTTCTAATGATAGAAGGGATCACTTCAGAAAACTTTACTGAGGGCAACGTGACAGATTTGCCCTACAAATGGAGTGCTTTGTTTGAAGGTTAGCAAGACTGTTAGCAAGAATTCTTTGCAAATGATTAGATTTTTGAAAGTAAAGGGGACAAACTGAAATGGAAAATATATCCCAACCTGCACTGTTTAAGGAGTGATCTTAGAGGAACATCAAGATATAGAGCCTCTTTTGTTTCAATTTTTTTTTTCTGAAGCCAGAATGAAATGCAGAATGCAATTATATTTTAGTGGTTGGATGTCAAAATGAAATAAATGGAAAGCTGCTTGTAAAAATGAAGAATTGCCTGATGGAAATGTACTTTCTTTGCTTATAGTTTTAGGTATGTTCTTAACTCAATAAAGATGTTTCCATTATATTTGTGTCATATCAGGTGGGTTATTTACAAGAAGCTCAGGCTAATATTCCAGGGGAACCACAGACTGCTCCAAAGTTTCTAGGAAACTAGATTAGCTTTGTTTAACCTGTGCATCTCTTCTGAATACATATAAATCTATTACATGACTTGTTTTGAAAGAGACTCACGTGTTGTTTTGTGAGCAGCCACATACTCCTGAGTTAACCCTGTGGTTAACCTCTCTCCTCAATCCACCCCCACCCCCCTACTTCCTTTGGTCTTAGTCACTCACTCACATGAACTAGTGTTTAAGCTTTACCGTGGCTTGTTGACACAAATGCCCAATAACAGTTTTGAAGTCTGGAGGGCAGTTGGGCGAGTGCACTGTCTAAACTCTACCAGAGTGCCTTATCTCCATTTCAATTCAGATACGGTGTTGTCAGGTGAGTGCCTTCGCTTCCGTGAGCTTCGATTTCATCATCGTGGAAGAGGGAAAATTGTGCCCATCTCTGAGACTTGTGAGGCTCCAGAGTGACTATTCATGAGGAACTAGTAATAGTCTCACATACTGATTCTTTCAGAGAGGTCCTTTCTTCCCACCCTGGAACCCTGTGAGGAGGTTCCGTGGTCTGTGGTTTTGCCCAGCTTGACTCTAACCAACAGACCTTTGCTTACTATACTGTTATTTACCTTTATAATTTGGATTTATGCCATTATATTTTTAGACAGACACTCACCAGTTAGTTCTTAACTTATGTGGGAACGCCAAAGAGAGGGTGTCTAACTGAAACAGCTGAAAATGGAATCATCTGGGGATAGCAGAGGCATAGTAAAAATTAATGATGTTTAATATCTTTGTAAGGAAACAGGACATTTTATTTTGCCAGGGGCTGTTACCTTCCCTGTGTCTTTTATGGGATAATCACCTAATTTTTAATGTACAGCATCAATAAATGATATGGTTATTTTTAGTCCTAGAGAAACTATACAAAAGAGGTTTTTGTGTTCATATTTATACTGCAGGAGTAACCTGAAATATTTCAGAAAATTATATATATTATGGTATTGAATGCATATGTTTTAAAAATTAATCATTACCACATGGACTGTGCAGTCCATGGAATTCTCCAGGCCAGAATACTGGAGTGGGTAGCTTTTCTCTTCTCCAGGGGATCTTCCCAACCCAGGGATTGAACCCAGGTCTCCTGCATTGCAGGTGGATTCTTTACCAGCTGAGCCACCAGGGAAGCCCAACTTAATTATACCATCCTACTATATTTCTTTCTGTATAGTCTTCCCACTCCATATGACACTTACAAGTATACAACTCTTACAGAAATTTTGCATGGCTTCCTTCACACTGTACACACAAAGTCCTCTTTTTGTTTTAACATTGTATCATAAATGTTTTCCCATATTACAGTATTATCTTTTTGTTGATAATTATAAAGCATTGTCTACTGTCCCATTTGTTTCATGTGTCATGATTCTCCAGACACTTCCCAGTTGTCAAGCATTTACGTTGTTTTGATTTTATATGTTATTCATAGCACAGCTATTATTTTTTTCTCATAGTGTTTAGCTTCTCTTGAGTTGTTTTCTTAGGCTAACTTCCCAGAACTGAGATTACTCTTCAAAGAATATGAATAACTTTCTAATTCTTGATCTGTTTCACTATGTTGCTTTCCAAAGGGCTATTGCATCCCACTGCCTGTCTCAAAAATTTTCAACAGTGCCGGGCAGCACAGACGTCTCACATGGGCCATTTATGGGTAGATGGGTCCATAATCTTAAATTGGAAGACAATTTAACCTTGGGGACTATTTTAATGAAAAACCCTAGGAAGAGGCTAGGATTATACCAAGGCAGACGTTTCTAAGCTCTGGCTTTTTCACTTGTACAACTGATACTGATTCTGTCATTTCATGACACTTAATTGTGTCCAGTTTGTGAGTTATTACTTGTGTGCATTTGTAGGCAAGTGTTGGTAGAATCTCGAATGCTAGTCCTGTTGAAAGTGCCAGAGGGCTAGACATAAAGCATGCCACAAACACGACTCAGATGTGGCTGTTCAAGAAACTTTGATTATAGCAACACAGAACCGGCAGAAATGGAAGATCTTATTGCCTCTAGGGACCTGGCAGGTATTGTACGTGAGTGAAACAGCGCAGAGATTGGGCAGTACAGGAGGTCAGGGGAGGGTGGAGGGGGATGTACAGACCTTATCCAAAGGAGGGGTGCCATTCTTGACTCCAGCTGATGGCAGCCACGGATGAATGCCAGACCAATATCTTCAGTGCTCTAAGTTTTTCAGGACAGTTTGGAAATCTGGATTTTTAGGTTTCTTAATTGATACAGCTGCTATAACAAAAATATCACAGACTGGGTTGCCTAAACAACAAATCGTTAGTTGTCATAGTTCTGCAGGCCGGAAATTCCAAGATCAAGGAGCTGGCATATTCAGAGTCTGGTGAGAACCCTCTTCCTGGGTCCTGTTTTTACTGTGACATCATATGGCAGAAGGGACAAAAGTGCTCTTTGGGGTCTCTTTTAAAAGGGCACTAATCCCATTCTGTAAGAGCAGGGTCCTCATGACCTAATCATTTCCCAAAGGCCCCCATCTCCAAATATCATCACATTGGAGAGTTCCCTGGCTGATTAAGTCAGTGACCTTAGACATGTCAGGGGAATGCCAATGGTACCAGTTTTTTTTTTTTTTTTTTAATAAATTTATTTATTTTAGTTGGGGGCTAATTACTTTACAATATTGTAATAGTTTTTGCCATACATTGACATGAATCAGCCATGGGTTTACATGTGTTCCCCTTCCTGGACCCCCCACCCACCTCCCTCCCCATCCCATCCCTCTGGGTCATCCCATTGCCCCGGCCCTGAGCCCTTGTCTCATGCATCGAACATGGAATGGTGTTCTGTTTCACATACGATAATATACATGTTTCAATGCTATTCTCCCAGTTAAATACAGTTAAAGAACTGTATTTCTAGCTGCATCAGGCTGTAATTAATGTAATCCTACTGGTGTGCCTTCAGCAAGAATTACATGCATTTGATTAAATAAAAGTGTATATGAATTTACATCAAGGAGTGATGAAAGGTGGTGGAAATAGTGTCGGGCATTGTTAGGAAAAGACTGATTCATACCCCGTTTTTGTTGCTTGATAGTGTTAATAATAGTTAGGAAAATTACTGACTCTCTCTAGTCTGAGCTGCTGTATATATAAAATAGGGATAATAATACCTATGATCTATGGTTATTGTGGGCTTCCCTGGTGGCTCAGATGGTAAGGAATCTGCCTGCAATGCAGGAGACCTGGGTGGGGAAGATCCCATGCAGAAGGGCATGGGTACCCACTCCAGTATTCTTGCCTGGAGAATTCCATCAACAGAGGAGCCCCGTGGGCTATAGTCCATGGGATTGCAAAGAGTGGGACATGACTAAGCGACTAAAACATACACCTGTGGTTATTGTAAAAGTTAAATGAGATGCTGTCTATAATGATACATCATAGCAGCATGGCCTATTGAAATGGTCTGAAAAGCTACCTCCATGCTGTTTTCGCTTAGCCCAGTGTTTTGGCTATGACTCTGTCCCCAGCCCGGGGCTTCCCAGATGGCTCATGGTAAAGAATCCACCTGCAATGCAGGAGACCTGGGTTCAATCCCTGGGTGGGGAAGATTCCCTTGAGAAGGGCATGGCTACCCACTCCAGTATTCTTACCTGGAGGTTTCCATAGACAGAGGAGCCTGGCGGGCTACAGTCCATGGGGTCACAAACAGTTGGACACAATTTCCAAATTGGGAAAGGAGTACATCAAGACTGTATATTGTCACCCTGCTTATTTAACTTACATTCAGAGTACATCATGTGAAATGCTGGGCTGGATGAAGCACAAGCTGGAATCAAGATTGCTGGGAGAAATATCAGTAACCTCAGATATGCAGATGACACCACCCTTATGGAAGAAAGCGAAGAAGAACTAAAGAGCCTCTTGATGAAAGTGAAAGCGGAAAGTGAAAAAGTTGGCTTAAAGCTCAACATTCAGAAAACTAAGACAATAGCATCTGGTCCCATCACTTTGTGGCAAATAGATGGGGAAACAATGGAAACAGTGAGAGACTATTTTTTTGGTCTCCAAAATCAGTGCAGATGGTGACTGCAGCCATGAAATTAAAAGATGCCTGCTCCTTGGAAGAAAAGCTATGACCAACCTAGAAAGCATATTAAAAAGCAGAGACATTACTAACAAAGGTCCATCTAGTCAAAGCTATGTTTTTTCCAGTAGTCATGTATGGATGTGAGAGTTGGACTATAAAGAAAGCTGAGCACTGAAAAATTGATGCTTTTGAATTATGGTGTTGGAGAAGACTCTTGAGAGTCCCTTGGACTGCAAGGAGATCCACCCAGTCCATCCTAAAGGAAATCATCCCTGAATATTCATTGAAAGGACTGATGCTGAAGCTGAAACTCCAATACTTTGACCACCTGATGCGAAGAACCACCTCATTTGAAAAGATCCTGATGCTGGGAAGGATTGAAGGCAGGAGGAGAAGGGGACAACAGAGGATGAGATGGTTGGATGGCATCACCAACGTGATGGACATGAGTTTGAGTAGGTTTCGGGAATTGGTGATGGACAGGGAAGCCTGGAATGCTACAGTCCATGGAGTTGCAAAGAGTCGGACATGACTGAGCTACTGAAATGAACTGAACTGAACTGAACAATACTTTCACTTTTCACTGTCCCCAGCCCAGTGATTAGCAATATTAGCATTTCAGATAATAATTTTGACTTTCTGTCAATCAGTAGACTGAATATTTTTACCAATACTGCTCTTCTAGTACTTCTGACAGATTTATCCTCTCCAGCCTTTCACTCCATCTCCTTTGTCAGTCTCCCCACATTCACAGGATGGCTAATTAAGATGAAGGAGGGGCCCTTCTGAGTCTTGAAAGTGAGCAAACTTAAGAGGTCTATCTACATGGAGTCACTCTTGTTGTCTTGGGCTCACTATCTTTGTTCTGCATTTGCTCTTTGAACTCAAAGACTGCCAATTTGTTCCCATAGCTTCAAAGATGCATGCTTGCAAGATTTTACTGTGTGCCATTTTCTTGAGAAAGTCGTGATTTTAAGTAAATTTAAATTTTAACTTGGTTTGTCTATAATTTATCAGGTGGTGCATGGTCTGTGTTCACCAAACAATACACGCTTGGTCATACTTGACATAATGTTTCATATAATTAATATTACTTAAAATTTCTTCTGTTGATCATAATAAAATTCTACCCAAAACTGGTGATTGGCTCAACCCAATGGAAAAATCACCTGTTAAAACTCTTTTGTTTAGTTGCATAAAGACTAAGTCGCATCCTTAACTCTAATTAAGAAGCTTACTGGACATGTCAAAGTATACAATAAGAAACACCTGATCTCACAGTTCTTATGGGACCAAACCCAGGCCTAGCTTAGCTGGGTGCTTGGCTCAGGGTCTCACAAGGCTGCAGAGTGTCAGCCAGACTGTGTTCTCTACTGGAGGCTCAACAAGGAAAAAATCTGCTTCCAAGTTCACTTGGCATGTTGGCAGAATTCATTTCCTTTCTGTTGTAGGACAGAGAGCTTTAGCTTTTTGCTGTCACTTTAGCTTTGGGGGGCTGTCCTCAGATGCCATAGGCTGTCTATGGTTCCCTGCCACGTGGCCCTTTCTGTGGCAGCATGTAACATGGCAGCTTCCTTTTTTAAGGCCCGTGAAAGAGCAAGAGTGAGTCAGCTAGCAAGACTGAGGCTTTTTTAAAAAAACTATTAGATATAACATCTATTTTTTAAAATATTTATTGATTTGTTTATGATTCTGCTGGGTCTCCGTTGCTGCATGGGCTTTTCTCTAGTTGTGGCGAGTGGGGGCTACTCTCTATCTGCATTGCAGTGACTTGTTGCAGAGCATAGGCTCTAGGGCTCAAGGGCTTCAGTAAGTTGTGGCTCATGGGCTTAGTTGTTCTGTGGCATGTGGAATCTTCCCAGACCATTGATTGAACCTGCATCTTCTGCATTGGCAGGCAGATTCTTTACTACTGAGCCATCAGGGAAGCCCAAGTCTGAGTCTTACTCAGCATGAACGAATCACTCCTGTCCCATCACATGTGCCATATTCTGGTGAGAAGGGAATCATAGGTCCTGCCGAAATTCAAGGAAAGGGATTACACAAAGAACAGACCAGCAGGAGGTGAGACCATAGGGGACCTTAGAATCTCCCCAAGGAGATGTGTGTATGTGTTGCTCACCACCGAATATTTGGTGTCCAGAACGTATATTATATACTCTGTAAGTGTCAGTAGTTGAATTAATGAATTAATGTTGCAGATATTACTTCTCTGAATCGTGCATTGCTAATTTCCTCCCCCACCCAAGTCTATGGTTTACCTTTTGGTTGTATTTATTACATGTTTTGATGTATATAAATGTTAAATTTTAATTTAGACAAATCAATAAAAGTTTCCCTTAATTTGTTGATGTTTGTTTACATCTCAGGGAGTCCTTTTCCCATCCATAGATCAGATAAATGTTTGCCTGTATTTTCACCTAGATTTTAAATTACTTTTTTTTCCCATGTAGTTCTGATCTATCTAGAAAGTCAAAAATTAAATGGAGAGTTATGACAGGATGTAGCAAATAATCCTTTTTTTCCATCCATCCCTCTTTGCCACCTTATTTAGTTTTATTCAATTATTATGTACTAGTTTCTGGGCTTTCTATTCTGTTTCATTATTTTTCATTTTCGTTTCAGTTTTTTCATCAAAGAATTATAGCATTCTTGGTCAGAAATGCCAAAGCAGTTACTGTCAGAATCATTCAGTATAATAATTAAGACATAGCCTAAGCTGTTGAAAGACTCCAGCACAGAGAGTCGGCATGGTAACCCACTCAGTATTCTCGCCTGGAGAATCCCCTGGACAGAGGAACCTGGCGGGCTACAGTCCATAAGGTAGCAGAGGTTCAACACAACTGAAGCCACTTAGCACAGCACAGCACAAATACAGCTGAGGCATATTTGCTGCTGCTAAGTCACTTCAGTAGTGCCCAACTCTGTGCGACCCCATAGACAGCAGCCCACCAGGCTCCCCCGTCCTTGGGATTCTCCAGGCAAGAACACCGGAGTGGGTTGCCATTTCCTTCTCCAATGCATGAAAGTGAAAAGTGAAAGTGAAGTCGCTCAATCGTGTCCAACTCTTAGCGACCCCATGGACTGTAGCCCACCAGGCTCCTCCGTCCATGGGATTTTCCAGACAAGAGTACTGGAGTGGGTTGCCATTGCCTTCTCCAGAGGCATATTTACCTTTGGCATAATAGTGAGTAGGTGAAACCCAGAGCTGAAGAGGCACCTTTTCCCCACAGAGTCGTTTGGGAACCCAGGCTCATCCTGTCCGGTAGCTCTGCCAGCCCCCAGGGCAATGTCCAGGCATGTATGGTTGGAGCTGTCTCATCTCCTCATCCATGTTGCAGTCTGTGGGAAAGGAGGTGGTGCATGTCTTGAGACATCCTTTGCTTTTGAGCTGCGGAACCAGAAGTGGCATGTATTATTTTGCTCACATCCCTTCAGTCTAACTAAACCAGGTTGCCACATCTACCTTCAAGGTATGGAAAATAGTTTAAATGGCCATCCTAGATTTGACTTGAAAGTTGAGAGGATCTGTTAAAAAGAAGATGAGGGACGGATTCTAATAACAACTAATGGTCTTTGCTGCAGTCCAGTTTTCATAGTCACAAATACTCATATTTAACAGGAAGGTAATAATCATTTTCAGCAAGTGAAAAACTATCTTTGGATATGGCAATGAAATACAAATGTGTCCTGATTTTTTATTTTAGATGGCCAGTAACCCATGTGCCAGGTAGCACTCTATGCCAATCTTGAATGCCAACAGGAAGTCACTGGACGGCAAACCGTTCCAAGATCATAACTGGGCTGTTGGAGTAACTTGGAAAAGAAGAAAAAGGAATTGAAAGCATGGCAAAAGTAAATAGAACTAGGTCTACCTCCCCTCCTGATGGAGGCTGGGGCTGGATGATTGTGGCTGGCTGTTTCCTCGTTACCATCTGCACTCGGGCAGTAACCAGGTAGGTGGGACTTTCTTCTTGATTTATTATTATGATCTGGCTTGTCTTTTTTTCCTAACTCAGCTTCATTCTATTTCTGAACCTGTCATCATGAAAATAAATGTGTATATGTGTGTTACGTGTGTGTGTGTTTCCTTTGACTGCTCAGATATCTTCTTTGCAAGGAATGCCATTTTCTGACACTTAAAAGTCCTTGAATAGTGATCTCTTTTTATAATATCTGACCTATAAACCTGGAGTTTTAGGACATTTTTGGCTAAATATCATGGCTATTGCCAGACATTTATTTTCATAAGCAGTTCATCCCACAAAGGACAAATATATAAGCTCAAAATAGCCACAAGAACCTCTCTTCTCACCAGAATACTGAGCCATGTGAAGCTTAAAGCCTAGAATTTAAATTCTTTTGCTTCATTTTGCACTTGGCTGTGGTAGTAGAGGCTGAACTCTGGGTTGAAGGAGAGAAACAGCATAAATGCAGGGATTCTCTCATCTCTTTTGGTCATAGGCCCTGTTTTTCTTTTACCCAAGGACATAGTGTTGAATATACTTGCATTAAATGTCCATACATTGAGATGCATTCATCTCATTTACATTTGGAATAAATACATAGTTGAAATCTGCATGTGCCAGCTCTTTCCTCTAGAGGTGCCTTTTCAGACTGAATTCTCTTCTCTGGCAGCTCTCCCTAGGCTGCACTACATAACTTTACTTGATGGCATCATCCATAAAAGCATTGATATGTCCCCCATAACAAACAGATAATGCAGGAAAGAAGCAGAGTGTTTGTTTTTGCTACAATAAGGTTTTGTTATGTGTCATCATAAACTGTAGATTTATTGAAAATAATGTGATGGTTGAGTCTGATTTTTCTCCCATCTGTTTTATGGATCCTGTGTTCTGGAAGTAAGGAGGTCATAGAGTTAAAAGGAATCTTTCATCTTGGTTCTTACATGTGGAAGCTTTCATCATTCATTTAAGCATTTCATCAATAGTTTATCTATTTTATATATAATTTGATGAGAGGAAAGTTCTGGAAGTGAGCTCGGTGCTTTATAAGAAGGGTGGCTGGAAATTAGAAAAGAGGCTTATGGCTAGCAGCAAAGACTTGTTTTCAGAGGTTCCTGGGAGAGGCTGAGAGTAGGGTCCTTGAGCAGAATAAGCTTGGAGAAGAAAAGTATGATGCACCAGGAAGCAGCCAAGAGAACTGAAGACAGAGGCAAGGAGAAGAGCCTACACGGGGGTTTGTCAGTTCAGAGGATCAGTGCCTATTGGGCAGTTAATTCTTTTTTCCACTTTTTAAAAGTTTTATTAAGAAATAATCAACCTTAGTCACTATATAAGTTCAAGGCATACATACTGATGATTTTTTATTGAAGTATGTTTGATTTACAGTGTTGTGTTAGTTTCTGATGTACAACAAAGTAAAAGTGTTAGTCACTCAGTTGTGTTCGATTTTGTGACCCCGTGGACTATAGCCCGCCAGTCTCCTCTGTCTGTGGAATTCTCCCGGCAAGAATACTGGAGTGAGTTGCCATTTCCTTCTCCAGGGGATCTTCCCCACCCAGGGATCGAACCTGTGTTGCAGGCAGACTCTTTACCAACTGAGCCACCAGGGAAGCTTGTTCTTTTCCATTATGGTTTATTACAAGATATTGAATGTATTTCCCTGTGCTATACAGTGGGACCTTGTTGTTTATCTATTTTATGTATAATAGTTTATAAGCATGATGATTTGATTTACATATATTATAGGTTCAGCTAACATCCATCTTCTCATATAACTACAATGAAAAGGAAAGAAAGAAGAAAAGAGGAAAAAAAATTCTCCTCCTGAAGAGAACACTTAGAATGTATTCTTTTAACATCTTTCCTGTATATCATACCATAGTGTCAGCTGTAGTCATCATATTGTACATGACATCCCTACTACTTATTTATCTCATAACTGGAGTTTGTATTTTTGACCACCTTCCACCAGTCCCCTTTCCCTCACCCTCTGTCTCTGGTAACCACAAGTCTGATATCTTTTTATATGAGTTTGGTTATTGTTTTAGATTCCATATATGAGTAAGATCATACAGTATTTGTCTTTCTCTGTTTAACTTATTTCACTTAGCAGAATACCTTCAAAGCCCTTTCATATTGTTGCAAAGTGGTAGGATTTCCTTGTGTTTTTTCCTGGCTGAATACTATTCCATTGTATATACACACCACACCCTCTTCATCCATTTATCCATCCATGTCTTGGTGATTATAAATCACACTGCTGTGAGCATGGGGACGCAGATATCTTTTCTCGTTAGGGCTCTCATTTTCTTTGGATCTATTCCCAGCAGTGGGATTGTTGGATCCCATACTGTTTTCTATGGTGGCTGTACCAATTCACAGTCCATAATGTATTTAAAATGTTTTTATTGATGGACATTTATATTGTCTCCTGGCTTTTGCTTTACAAATAATGCTACCATTATCATCTAGGCCATTTAAAAATCATATTTCACTCTTGCCTTGTAATGGGTGATGCTTTCTTACACAAAATTTATAAAAAGCTTAAGGTTGTGCAGGCTGTTAAAGCAATCATTCTTGTTATTTGCTCCCTGTGCTTGTTAATGTGTGTTGATTACCTGTTTTTGCTTCAAGATGTCTTATTACCCAGAGAAGGCAATGGCACCCCACTCCAGTACTCTTGCCTAGAAAATCCCATGGACGGAGGAGCCTGGTAGGCTGCGGTCCATGGGGTCGCTAAGAGTCGGACACGACTGAGCGACTTCACTTTCACTTTTCCCTTTCATGCACTGGAGAAGGAAATGGCAACCCACTCCAGTATTCTTGCCTGGAGAATCCCAAGGACGGCAGAGCCTGGTGAGCTGCTGTCTATGGGGTCGCACAGAGTCGGACACGACTGAAGTGACTTAGCAGTAGCAGTCTTATTACCAAACACATTATCTATGTTAATAAATTCATTTCATTGTGGAATTACATGACATTCTATTAGTAACTTGAAAAATTGAATTGGAGTTGATACTTGAAAAGCAGCGTTTGTTTAAAGGAAACCCCCAGCTCTGAGACCTATTTTTCTCAAATTCTTCTGGGGCTAAATTAACTTAATTGCAATAGATGTCTAGAGTCCTGTGAAACTATGAAGCTCTTATAGCAACAGCTCAATTTCTGTAAATAATTGCTCATGTTAGCTGAGCACTTACTCTGTGTTTGTTGGCATTATTCCAAACAATTTTCATTGATTAAGTCATTTAATCCTTATAAAATAACACATAGAGGTTGAATAATGTGGCCAAAGTCACATGGTGAGTAAGTGACAGTGCTTTTAACCACTGGGGTGCACTGCCCAGTGGATTACTTACTGTGCTGACTTAGTGGATAACTTTATCAACCGGGAAAAAGAAGTCTTTACCAAATATCAGATGTTGTCAGCTTCTGATTCCCCAGGAGCCAGAGAAGAATTTTACAGCACAGTGACAAGATAGAGGCAGCAAGTATGTTGACCCCTTGAGAGAAAGTATCTTTGAGAATGATATAGCAAACACCACTTGGATGATATCATGAACAAAACCTACTAGCCCTTGGAGGCTGTTCAGGGTTGTTTGCTGTTGCAGCACAATCTAATCCACTCTGACTGATACAGTCTTGCTTCTCCAAATGCTTAATTTATAGATGAGGAAATCAAGACCCTGAGAGATTTAGAAGCTTTATCAGAACTCTCAGTTATTCCGCATGGGAATCAGAGATCAGGAACCAGTTCTGCTGACATCAGTCAGATGCACAAATATTCCAAGGGACAACAAAAATAATTTGGGGTGAGAAGCACATGTGCTGCCAATAAAGTCTGTTTTAAGGTCATGCCTGTGTTTGCTCGTGTGTGTGCTCAGTTGTATCCGACTCTTTGTGACCTCATGGACTGTAGCCCTCCAGGCTCCTCTGTCCACGGGATTTTCTGGGCAGGAATTCTGGAGTGGGTTGCCATTTCCTCCTCCAGGGGATCTTCCCCACCCAGGGACTGAACCTGCATCTCCTGAGTCTTCTGCATTGGCAGGCAAATTCTTTACCTTTGAGCCACCAGAGAAGCCCCTTTCATGGAGACTTCCTGATTCTCTAGTCACCACTCCCAATGGAGCAAAAATGAGATTAATTCCTCAACTGAATATCCACTGAGCTTTAGGCTTATTTTATATGTTTTATATTTCTGTAATATGTGCTTTCATCATTGTGCATAACCCCTCTTGGTGGCCTCTCAATTCTTAAGAGGCAAACACCTCTGGCACCAAAACTTGGGTGAAGCCTGTCAAAGCCAATATGCATGCCTATGATTCTCACCTTCTGGAAAAATCTGAGCCTAAGTACCTTTCTTCTTATCTGTTATTCTTCCTCATTCAAAAAATATTTATAGAGAGAATTCCCTGGTGCTCTAGTGGTTAGGACTCCTAGTTTTCACTGTCTGTGTTTAGAAGGCATAAATCATAAAACTTTACCATCTAAAAAGTTCCATGGTCCTTTCCTTTTGGAGAAAAAAGGAAAGGACAACAATAATCCCTCCAATATTTCATAAAAGTCACAGTCATTCAGAAGCCTGTGTATGTAGTTATTAAATTTTACCTCCGACAAGCCTATTCACATGTTTAGACAAGAATCTCAGGTGTTACTTTTGAATTTTTCATGCCTACAGTTTGATATGACTAATCATATCAAACAGAAAAAAAGCATCAAACAGAAAACAAAATGACAATAGAACAAGATAAAAAAAAGTCACAAGAGATAAACATAGCCCCACAGATATTAAATTTCCCACAACTATTTAGTGGAGAGAACACGCTTCCACAAGTGCTGATCCTAATCTATCCTCTGCACATCAAACTCCACCCCAACACCTTTGGGACTTAGAATTTAGCATCCTGTCCCATCCCTTTTCTCTTTCCTGTCACTAGGACTGGCAACATAATTGCAGGACCCAGTGCAAGAGGGAAATGCAAGACCTCTTGTCCAAAAGGCAGGAAAGAAAGGGCTGGTAAATGTACTAAAAGGGCTTCCCAGGTGGCTCAGTGGTAAAGAATCCGCCTGCCAATGCAAGAGACTTGGGTTTGATCTCTGGGTTGGGAAGATCCCCTGGAGTAGGAAGTGGCAACCCACTCCAGTATTCTTGCCTGGGAAATCCCTTGGAAGAGGAGCCTGGTGAGTTTCAGTCCATGAGATTGAAGAGTCAGACATGACTTAGTGACTGAGCACAGACTTATGCACGCAAAAATGTAGTAAAATAGGAAGCTTGTTCTTTTTCAGTGGTCTATCTTAATTTTTCATGATATTTTTAGTTTTCTCTTTAGTGTTGTTCTGAGTAAATAAAAATGGAAAGTAGCACAGATCTACTGATCATCTTAATATCACCAGTTCAGTTCAGTTCAGTCGCTCAGTCATGTCTGACTCTTTGCGACCCCATGAATCGCAGCACGCCAGGCCTCCCTATCCATCACTAGCTCCCGGAGTTTACCCAAATCCATGTCCATCGAGTTGGTGATGCCATCCAACCATCTCATCCTCTGTCGTCCCCTTCTCCTCCTGCCCCCAATCCTTCCCGGCATTAGGGTCTTTTCCAATGAGTCAACTCTTACAGTAGCCCTATCTTTTTCTTTCCTTCTATGTCATCATTTTCAGCATAAGAGGTCAAATAATACAGACAAGCAACATGAGCAACAAAGGATCTGACAGGAATCCTTGACCCTTTGTGTTTCTTAGAGCATCACTGCCTTCTGCATTTGAAGCAAGTTTTGGTTTGAAAGGAAAGCCTGGTCTCTCTTCCTCCCCTATGTCCATGATCACTCAGTTGTAGGTGTAATACACTTACCTTGTACTCAGTTTGAGCCTTACTAGACTCCCACACAAGAGTCTACTGGAAGTTTGTGCCCTGGAGCATCTCTAAGAACTGCAGACTGAAGACTCTGTGGCTCTTCTCTGCTCACACGCGTGCTTCATTGTCCCAATGGACTTCACTTACAAAATGCAGCTTCAAAGATAAAATGTATAAGGAATTTTAAGATAGTGACAGCTGAGTTAAACCAAGTTTAATGCCTCTAAGTGTCAGATTCTGTGCAATTGTATAGGTTGTAAGCCGTAGAGCCAGACCTGCCTAACACCGCTGTCCTGATGGCTTCCTCATTCTCTTCCCTCTTTAACTTTCCCATCTACTCACCTTCACTTCCAACAGCAACTGGAGAGTCAGGGAGAATAAATAACAGGTTACTAGGGGCTGTTGAAGCATAAGGAGCTAGAATGTAGGGCCTGTCCCAGGAGACAGATCCCCTCTTATCTCACCCCCAGCTGCAAGGCCTGATGTCTTTCCCTGCTATCATGGAGCTCTAAAAGCTTCCTGGCCTGCAGTAGGACACCCTGCTAATCTGTGTGAGGTTCCTTCCGAGTTGCACAATGGTACAAACTGTTGCTTCTGACTCACTTATGCCTTGTTTTTCCTAAGTAATTCTCTATTTTTCACCATAAAAAATTCCCTGTCTCTTTGTTTCTGTCTCTGTATATATACTCTCATATATATGTGTATACACACACACATAAGTTTCTGTATAAGAAATATTCACTGTCAAATAATTCAAAGCACAGAAAAAAGAAAAAAACATTTACAACATCACCATGCACATGTAGTTGCTGGATACATTTTGGTTTATAAGCTTTCAGGCTTTTTTTGAACTGTGTTTTTATAACAATAAGCCCTTTCTACAGTGAACTATTTTGTAACTTACTTTGTTTCTTAACATTACATTGTGAATTTATTTCCAAGTCAATAAATACAAATCAAATCATTTTTAATACCTAATAAATATTTCATTTTGTTTATATGCTGTAAGTTACTGAAGCAGTCCCTCAGTTCAGTTCAGTTTAGTCGCTCAGTCATGTCTGACTCTTTGCAACCCCATGGACTGCAGCATGCCAGGCTTCCCTGTCCATCACCAACTCCTGTAGCTTGCTCAAATTCATGTCCATCGAGTCAGTGATACCATTCAACCATCTCGTCCTCTGTCATCCCCTTCTCCTCCTGCCTTCAATTTTTTTCAGCATCAGGGTCTTTTCTTACGAGTCAGTTCTTTGCATCAGGTGGCTAAAGTATTGGAGCTTCAGCTCCGGCATCAGTCCTTCCAATGAATATTCAGGACTGACTTCCTTTAGGATGGACTGATTGGATTTCCCTGCAGTCCAAGGGACTCTCAAGAGTCTTCTCCAACACCACAGTTCAAAAGCATCAATCCTTCGGTGCTCAGCCTTTTTTATGGTCCAGCTCTCACATCCATACATGACCACTGGAAAAACCATAGCTTTGACTAGATGGACCTTTGTTGGCAAAGTAATGTCTGCTTTTTAATATGCTATTTAGGTTTGTCATAGCTTTTCTTCCAAGGAGCAAGCATCTTTTAATTCCAGTCCCTTTTCATTTCAGCATCTTTTAATTTTAAACCAGTCCCTACTGGTGGACAAATAGGTTGGTGACAACATTTGGCTATTATAAATAGTTATCCACAATATATGTGTATCTTTTTTGTATATCTATTATTATCACTATCATCTGTTTATTAACTTTGGTTAAAATCTCAAAGTGAAATTCCTGGGTGATGTATAACAGTTTATTGTCAAATCTTAACTTGTACAGCCGTCTCTTAGAAGCTACAGATGTTAGTGAAACACTAAGATGAGTAAGATTCCATGTGTTTGAACTGCCATCTTTTCCATAAGACTTTTCCTACAGCAGTGATCTTCACATCTACTTGGCTTCACAGCCCGTCTAGTGAGTGAACACTTGTTCTTATCCCTTAGAACGTCCAGTGATTAGCTTCTGATTTCCCACTCATTATGGACCAGCAATGTATCATTGAAAATCAATTAAAACCCTTAGAGACTGGAACAGCTGATTGAACCAAAACTTGTAGCTCCAGTTCAAATCTATATTCATTGGTGTTTTTTTGTATAAAATACTTGCACTTTTTTTCAGATGTATTTCAATTTTTTTTGTGGAGTTCCAGACATACTTCTCTCAGGATTATGCACAGACAGCCTGGATCCATTCCATTGTCGACTGTGTGACCATGCTCTGTGGTAAGTATCTCCAGGGATAGACAATTACTGGCTCCCTTTGAAGTGTACATAACAGTCTACGGCCATACCACCCTGAATGCGCCCGATCTCATCTGAAGTGTACGTAACAGTGACCTTCCACTGTCTTTGATGACCTGTTTTTTTGAGTAGAAGGGCTATGGTAAAAATTGGCTAGAACTATGTAAAGAGGAAAATATGATCCTGCCTTTAACCAAACTCAACCAGACATGCTGTTGGAATTAATGTTCTTGGTTGATGTCAGATGGACCAGGTAATGAGTACAGTCAGTTGGATACTTACCATTTGGTTCTTCCATGTAAAGTTAGGGAGCCAAGCATCACAGGACTTGTCCTGATTTTGGATGCAGTTAACTCTACACTGTACACTGTGTCTTGTTGTCCCCTTATTTTCCAGTCATGTAAACAGCCATTAGAAGGCGCTGTAAGTCATTTCAATGCAGTCTCCTCAGATAA
Source organism: Giraffa tippelskirchi (assembly GCF_054371585.1). Lineage (NCBI taxonomy): Eukaryota > Metazoa > Chordata > Mammalia > Artiodactyla > Giraffidae > Giraffa > Giraffa tippelskirchi. The sequence continues at coordinate 38,709,980 of NC_137276.1, forward strand.
GTGCCAATAATACGTGCATCATGCCTCAAGTTTTGTTTTCACTCTTGTTCCTTCCCGGGGGGTTCAAAATATGGCTCACTGACTCATTTTTCATGCATAAGTCTTCATTCTTAGAGAAGTATTGTGGAAGAATAGAATGTTGCAATCATAAGATAAGCATATTCACAATGGCTATAATATCCTTTCAGAACCACAAAGGTGCTCTATATAATGTGTGGAGGTGGTCTCAAGATTCATGGAGTCTCTCATTCCATCTGTACAGTAAAGAGAAACTAACCTTGAGATTTTTCTTTTTAAAAATTGCCAACCAAAGTTATTAAATGAGTGTCATAGAAATTTTATGAGATTGGGTCAAATTGAAATGATCTATTTGCAGGCTTGACCCATTTAATCCTTTCATTTATTGACTCCTGAATATTTTTAAAAAACTGTTATCTCTTCAGGCCGTATCTTGGTGGCAGAAGAAAATACTATATGGTTTAGTAACACGTAAATAATGTCACTATTCCGTTCTAGGTACTGATTCATATTTATTTTTAGAAAAATGTACATAATCAGAAGCTGATTGATTTGTTCTGATGTAGTTCCTTGGTTAGAAGGAATTTGAGTGCAGTTCTAGGTTTCACAAGACCACTAAGTTGACACTACTGATAACACTAGAAGGTCAGAAGGGATCAAAAAATCATAACTTGGGTTTTTCTAGCCTATCTTTTTAATTTAAAACAGTAAGATGATCACTTGATTTTCAGGGTCAGATGAATAGTCGTTGTCTTTGTGTGAGCACACCAGTGCTCATGGCAGTGAGAACTGCCATGTTTATCTTTCATGGAGGATGCAGGTGACTCATTTCTCCCACTGTTATCTTTTGGAGAATATTTATAATCCCCCAAAGAGGAATAAATGGCCTTCAGTGACCACTATGGTCACAATGACCATGTGAACTGTTGAGCTAAAGCAGGGTCACGTTAGATGCAGTGTATTTAAATTCTGTCCAAGACCTTGAGTCCTCTTGTACCCAATTACTGTATACCCTTTTGCTCATCTGGTGACATTAGTTGAGTTCAGAGTATGGACAAGAGGCTACAGAATCACATCTAGGATATCCCTTGGGGCCATATCTGCACTATGATGGGCAGAGAAGTGAACATTTTTCATTGAGTTTCATATACATCTTGTTACTTTCCAACAGCTGTCACAGCATCAGCCTGGAGAATTAGATATATTTTTAGGAGATTTGCTCATTCCTATTATCCAGAGGTTATATATGCATCCAGCTACTATTCTCACTATATGGGATATTAGGCTGATGACTGATTCTATCATGTACATTTGAATCAAGCCCCAATTTTAACCTGATCTATATAAAAATTATACTCCACAGATACCCAGAGAATTGGCTCTTCTGATCTTGTTACCATGAGCACTGGTATCAGCATGAATTGTTCTTTAGAAAGAAATTCACATGCTTTCTCCACCCATCTCCTCCCAAGAAGCCAGAATAATAGGGTGAAATAACACTGCACTTGGTGTCAGGTTCCCTGAGCTGTGTATTTTTTGGTGATCTTGGGTATGTCATATTCCCCTGAACTTTAGTTTCTTTTTGGCCTCTTCCAGCTTTAATTATTATCCTATAAACCTGGAAGTTGGCATAATTCTGACACATTGTTAAAACACAAATAGAATGAGGCCAACTTAAATGTTATGATCGCATTTCCTAGATTTTCTGGGCTTTCATTTCTCATCCACAGGGTTTCCAAAAGCCCAGAAGCAGTGCCAAATTGTAAAGTGTGTCTATGATCTCTCTCCCTGGCCTTTTCTTGCATAACACTGCTGGCCTTGCAGTGTTGTCCACTTTCTTCTCCACCATTTACCTGTCATGATTATTGTTAATTGTGTATGATCCATATTATATGAAACATACAAGGCATATAACTGTGCAACCGTTGAGCTAAATCAGGGACATGTTAGATGCAGTGTATTTAAATTCTATCCAAAGCCTTCATTATAAAGGAGCTGACTTGCTGTTTAAAAAGCACCCCATTGTCCTGGGATTATGACCATTCTAGAATGGAGAGATGGAATGAGCAGTCAAATGCTAGTCAGGAGACCTGATCCTGATTCTAGCCTTGCCACTTGTTCTCTGTGGGACCATGGACAAGTCATTTCCTCTCTCCTCAGTTTCTAAATCCATAGAATGAGTGGGGTGGGCTCAAGGATTTGAAGATGGATGGTTATCTGCTCCATTGATGCAGCACCACAGCCTTTACACAGTGCCCTCAAGGCCTCTATGTTGAACCTATTTATTATTGTTTTTGAAGCTCCACTTGGGAGTGTTGTCAGTAACCATTTTTCCTGTCAAGTGGGAATCATGCTGGGTGGCTTGCTTGCATCTACTGGTCTCATCCTGGGCTCATTTGCCACCAGTCTGAAGCATCTCTACCTCACTCTGGGAGTTCTTACAGGTAAGGGCACTTTGTACCACCCTTCTCATCCCACCCTATCCAGAGGTTGTTAAGCCTGCCCACAGAGCAGTAATTCATAAAATATTCATATTGTTGGATGCATAATTTAGCTGAATGTCCGCCTACCAAATGATTAAACAAAAGGGCTAGAAATTTAATGGACTGTCACACATAATGAAACTGTGTCACCACTTTAATTCAGCCACGTGACAACAGCGACTGCTGACTTTCCTTGGGCAGCCATGTATGGCTGAGATCCTTCACTCAGAACCAGAGCGACATTAGCCAGGGCAACATAAATTTTTAGCAATGATCCTTCTCCCAACATCTTTGCCAAGACATTGAAATATTATCTGTGGGTGACCTGAGTTGCCCTTACTTTTTAGTGAGTATCATTGTCCAATAAATGGCGGTTTACAGTTAAAAAAAAAAGCTTCTTGTGAATATTCTTACATCACACATTCTCTTTCAATGTTATGGAAATATATGTTAGAGAATGAAGTCCACAGAAAGAGAAGCAACTGATGTGCATTTCATAAATCACACTTACAGGGACTGCAGAGGATCAAGGTTGGTTGGAGGGACTTGGTTGAAGGGACTAGCATGATCTAGCCAATAAAAGATATAATCTCACAGTGAGGTTATAAATCTAGCTCTGTCAGCTAAAAAGGTGTCTGTCGCCTGTCACTCAAAGGGCCTGACCGCTAGGGTGTCCCATCCTCCCAGTTTACCAGAAACTGTCCTGGGCCTGGTGCTGAAAGCCTCACATGTGGGCAACCCCTCAGTCCAGGCAAACTGGGATCATTGCTCACCCTGCTCCGCAGATGGAAATAGGAGGTACAGGCAGTTTTCCTTTTCTTTCCTTGATGTTTAAATTCCAGGTTTAAAGCCTTTCTGATTTTCTTGACTTAAAAAGAATAGAACTGGAAAATCTTGAAGAGACTTTCTTCTGGGGATATTTTCAGGTTGCTATATGTACATGCTATGTTCATGGATAAAATTAGCACAATGTTTCTTAATATTTGAAATTACTCTGGAACTTTCACATGATCATGTATGCTATTTAAACACAAATTCCAAAGTGGTCCAGATAATCAGGGTTGTGTCTTCATGTGCAGTGAAGAGTTGAAGTAATTCTCTGGATAATATAATTATTATTATTAATGTAAGTATTATCAATAATTTAACAATACTTAAATTACCCAGAGATCATTAAATTTACTAAAATTAACTTTAATTTATTTACAAAAAGAATTGTTGTGGTGAGAATACATTTCTTAGGTCAGTGTTATCCTGATTTTCTAGTTAATTCAAATTTAACTCGTATAATAGTTTCTAAAGTCTTCATTTTATTTTGCTTAAGTCATAGTCCCTTAAAGCTTTTCTTCCCAAGAAGAAAGTCATACAGATGCTATACTTTCCAAATTGTGGATGGCTGGTGAGGGGAGACTCATTTTCAGCTTGATGTAGAAAGCAATTTTAAAGGGATTTATTTGAGGTTCAGATTCTCTTAAATCCAAATAGTATGATTGTGAGAAATGTTGTTTCAGTGGCTATTCATGGCATGCCATTAGCATTCATAGACTTCTCTTTATTGCCAGGTCTTGGATTTGCACTTTGTTACTCTCCAGCTATTGCCATGGTTGGCAAGTATTTCAGCAGACGGAAAGCCCTTGCTTATGGGATCTCCATGTCAGGAAGTGGCATTGGCATCTTCATCCTGGCTCCTGTGGTTCAGCTCCTTATTGAACAGTTTTCCTGGAGGGGAGCATTACTCATCCTTGGGGGCTTCGTTTTGAATCTCTGTGTCTGCGGTGCCTTGATGCGGCCAATCACTCTTAAAGAGGACCAAACCACTCCAGAGCAGAACCATGTCTGCAGGACTCAGACACAAGACTTTAAGCAGGCATCTCCCTGTTCGACTTGGACTAAAGAATGGGTGCAGACCTGCCTCTGTGGCTCTTTGCAGCAGGAATACAGTTTTTTACTGACGTCAGACTTTGTTGTATTGGCCACTTCTGTTCTGTTTATGGCTTATGGCTGTAGCCCTCTGTTTGTGTACTTCGTGCCTTATGCGTTGAGTGTTGGAGTGACTCACCAGCAAGCTGCTTTTCTTATGTCTATTCTTGGGGTGATTGACATTATTGGCAATATCACATTTGGATGGCTAACTGACAGAAGGTAAAAATCTGTGAAACCACCACTGGTTTCCCACAAGGAACTTTAAGCTTTGAGTTTCCCTTCATCACCTTGGGCTTCCCTGATGGCTCAGCTGGTAAAGAATCCACCTGCAACGTGGGAGACCTGGGTTCAATCCTGGGTTGGGAAGATCCCCTGGAGAAGGGAATGGCTACCTGCTCCAGTATTCTGGCCTGGAGAATTCTAGTCCATGGGGTTGCAAAGAGTCAGACATGACTGAGTAACTTTCACTTCCCTTTCATCACCTTACCCTCTAGACTGCCTGGGTCTAAATAGTGTTAACAGGTTTTCAATATCTGAAGGTAACTCCCTTGTTGGTTCTTCTAGTCAGGGGTGGCAAACTTTTTGTAAAGGAACAGACATTAAACAGATAAAGTCTCATTAACTTTGTAGGTCATATGATCCCAACCACCCAACTCTGCTGTTGTAGCACAAAAGCAACCATAGACAACATGTGACCAAAAGAGAGTGGCCATATTCCGTAAGACTTTATTTAAGGACACTAAAATTTTAGTTTCTCATACCGTTTTTGCATGTCACAACATTTTATTGTTCTTTTGATTTTTTCCAATCATTCAAAAACGGGAAAACTATTCTAAGTTCACAGTCCAATAAACAAGTGGGGGGCCAGATTTGGCCATAGTTTGCTGACACCTGATCTAGATCATTTAGAATGATGGGTATGTCTAAATGGCAGAAGCAAAGGATAGTTACAAGTTCTGATAACAAATTTAATTCCATTCTAAGTCAGGTCAGTCCTCCAGTAAGACAACTTCTGACTGGTCACTGTGGTTTTAGTGTCTTTTGAACCACCCCAGAGACTGGCTGGCAACAGAGAGAGGAATAGACTCCAGTCTAGGTAGGAGGACCAGGTCAATAATAACACATTATCTGTAGCACCACACATTTATGTTTGACAGTGCAAATAGTTTCATTATAATTTTAGACTTAGAAACCAGTGTTTTAAGAAATCTGAGTAGTTTCTTCAGCTAGTGCTAATCTGGATTGAAGAGAGCAAACTACTCATATTCTCCTAAATGATAGACTCTTCACACTTGAGCTATGTCCTGGGAGAGCTATCATCATATGGCTTCTTACCTGTTATGTCTTTGGGAAGTAATCAGGATCCAACTGCCATTCACCAGTATCATGAATACAATATTTAGGATTAAATATAAAAGCCACACCTTTAATTACTGAGGAATGTGGGGAAGAGCAGAGGGTATCTTTCTTTACAATCAAATAACCCAACCAGAAGCAGCCTGATATAGATCTGAAAGAGGGATTTCTAGTCTGATATAAAAGACCCAAGTTCTTGTCCTGGCTCTGCCCCATATTATCCCTCAGACTTGGAGAAAATCACCCAACTCTCAGATCCTCAAGGGTCTTAATCTGTAAAATGGACCAGTTCAATATTTGCCTAAGGGCTTTATAGCATTTTGTGAGGCTCAAATGAGATTACAAGCAAAAAAGCATAAATTGCTTTTATTACATAATTTATAAAGCATAAATTGCTGATGCTGATATAATACAGAGTCTTTGTAATAATTGCTATCATAGATGGGTTTGGATCTACAAAGGGAAAATATTCATGGATATACCACTGAGGAGATCTTGAAATAAGACTTAGTCCTAATACATGACCATCATAATCTCTGGCAAATCATTTTCATTTCATGTCATGGCTTCCTCTTTGTATAACCCCTTGGGTTATTGAACATATATGAAGTGCTAGAGACTAATGGATGACATATCTGAAAGCATCTAATACAGTAAACCTGTAGAAAATATTAGTCTCCTGACACTCCATGTGTTATTTCACAAATTTCCTTGATTAACTCTGAGATAGGCAACATCTCGTTTTATAGCTAAAGGAAAGAGTTAGGCAGTTAGTAGATGGGAGAACTGGATTCAAACGTCTTATCTTTCTAATTTTAGTGCATGGGTTATTTTCTACCATAATGCCTCCTGGGAAGATACATTCTTGCATTTGCATATACCAAAAGAAAGATAGGAAGAAAATGTAGAAAGCACACAATGGGGAGGCCATCTGTATAAATAAAGTGCTTACTGCTACATGGCCAGGATTCTAGAGCTCTTTGATAGAAGCTGTGTATCCTGCACTCATTCTTGTCTTCAAATCCACAGGTGTCTGAAGAACTACCAGTATGTTTGCTACCTCTTTGCCATCGGACTGGATGGGCTCTGCTATCTCTGCCTCCCAATGCTTCAAAGCCTTCCCCTGCTCGTGCCTTTCGCTTGTACTTTTGGCTACTTCGATGGTGCCTACGTGACTTTGATCCCAGTAGTGACCGCAGAAATTGTGGGGACCGCCTCTCTGTCATCAGCACTCGGAGTGGTGTACTTCTTGCATGCAGTGCCATACTTGGTGAGCCCACCCATCGCAGGTAAGTTTCCAGAGGAAACCCCACCCCCACCCCAATCACCTCTTCTCTTTGTCATATTGAGGTAAAAACAGCGAACTCACACAACATACTATGAGAAGTGGAAGTAAGTTGGGAAGAATGAAAGAGAAAGGAATGGCAGAGCCACCAGAATATCATGGTCTCACCTACATCCTTGTTCTATAATCTTCTTCCAACTAATGGAGGACCTTAGTGTACTTGGAAAGAAAAAGTCCCAAATTAGGATCTTGATTCTGTTCCACACAAACAATGGGAGCAATGGAATGAAACTGCTGTTCAGACTTAAGTATAAGTTGGGCACATTCAGAGGGAAGGCTGGCGGGCATACAGGATTCCAGTAGAAGTAGAATGATGAGGTAGGTGGTGAGGCTGAAATATTATCGTACAGGTGTCATAGTGGAGTGTCTGCAGTGCCTGCTAAAGGAGCTGGGGCCCTATATACTTCAGAGAATATGGGTCTCTGAAGTATTACAGCTTTTGTGCAAGGGAGTAATAAAGAATATGTTTTAGAAAGATGATCTAGTACTTTAGTGGAGAAGCAGTTAGAATTTCATTCTGATAGTTCAGGAGCCATCTGATAAAGGCCTGAACTATGGCTTCTGCAGCAGAAATGAGAATGAACTCTGTGGTCAAAGGAGGAAATTTGGGGGGAAAATCAACTGATTTTAGCATGTGGGGATATGAAGGAGGGAAAAAAGTCCAATATATCAGGAGATGATGGCACACTTGAAAGAAATAAGGAAGCTGAAAAGAGTAGCTTTGCCAGAAAATAATAAATGTAATGTTTAGACATACTCAGATATCTGAAATACCCAATAAGGTATTTAAGGATGAAATCCAAGCATTAGAGGGAGGCCAGACTTGGATACACAGATTTGGGACTCAAGATAAAGCATCTAGAATGTTTTGTAAACTGTAAAATGATACAGACATTAAAAACATGATTAAGTAATTCCACAAATATTCATTGAGTGCATTAAATAATTCAAGAAATATGTATTATATGCCTTAAACAAGTAATTCAACAGATATTTATTGCTGTGTACATCAGCACTGTGTCTGGTGCTGTCAGTATAGCAGCAAACAGGTAAGAACTCATTCCTTCTTCTTGGTGTATGTAGTCTAGACCAGTGTCTCTCAGAATGAGGTCTTGAGATCACCACAACAGAATCCCCTCGGGCCCTTGTTAGACTGCAGATTCCATGACCCTCCATCTGTGATTTGGATCTTTGGGGGTGAGTTCCAGGAACCTACATTCTCAAGCAGTTTTCTTATGATGCTCCTGTACACTAAAGATTGAGAATGATTGGTCCAGATTCTTACCTGCCTAGTGAAGAAGGTCTCTGAAGACAGGCAAAAGAGAAATGAAGTAAACATTTGCTTAGAAGGAAAGAAGGGAATATTTTGAAGAAGGCAGGATTTCTGCTTTAGAAACTGCTGTAAATAGACAACAGTTCAAGTTATTTCCAAACCCAGCAATTGCAAAAGTGTCAAACCAGGGGAAATTGTGACTGCTTGGTGGCTATGGATAAAAATTCCTGGTTAGTTTAAACTGCATAATATAGGATGATATGTTTAGTGCTTCAGTTTTGAAAAATACCCCCAATATGTTCTCACATCCTCCCTTCATAGCCAGTTTTTGTATTTACCAACCTTTAGGAACACTGTGATTCTGTTAAACAATCATGGAACATAAATGAGGATTCCTGGATCCTTTTTGTCAAACCATGGTCTTCATTTGGAATCAGTTCAGTTCAGTCACTCAGTCGTATCCGACTCTTTGCGACCCCATGGGCTGCAGCACTCCAGGCTTCCCTGTCTATCACTGACTCCCGGAGCCTACTCAAACTCATGTCCATCGCATCGGTGATGCCATTCAACCATCTGGTCCTCTGTCATCCCCTTCTCCTGCTTTCAATATTTCCCAGCATCAGGGTCTTTTCCAATGAATCAGTGCATCAGGTGGCTAAAGTATTGGAGCTTCAGCTTCAGCATCAGTCCTTCCAATGAATATTCAGGACTGATTTCCTTTGGGATTGACTGACTGGATCTCCTTGCAGTCCAAGGGACTCACAAGAGTCTTCTCCAGCATTTGGCATATCAGACATTATACTCATTGCTAGGTATTAGAGGATTAGTGTGTGAGTTCCTGTTGTAATACTTCTCTTATTTAATGACTTTTAAGATGACGGTTCTTTACTCAGTCTCTTGTTTGCTGCTAAAGAAATGCGCAAGTAAATCACATAACTAAAATATTTGAGAGTAGTTTGGATTGTAGGCTTCCCTCATAGCTCAGTTGGTAAAGAATCCACCTGCAATGCAGGAGACCCCGGTTCAATTCCTGGGTCAGGAAGGTCTACTGGAGAAGGGATAGGCTACCCATTCCAGCATTCTTGGGCTTCCCTTGTGGCTCAGCTGGTAAAGAATCCGCCTGCAATGTGGGAGACCTGGGTTCAGTACCTGAGTTGGGAAGATCCCCTGGAGAAGGGAAGGTTACCCACTCCAGTATTCTGGCCTGGAGAATTCCATGGACTGTATAGTCCATGGGGTCACAAAGAGTCGGACATGACTGAGCAACCTTCAGTTGCACTTTGGGTTGTAGGAAACTTTATGGGGCTTCTAATAATTTTTGCATGCCATCTTTGACTAATTGTTGAAGTAGATGAGAGCAGAAATCATATACTTCTGTGGTGGATTTTCTTGGCACATAAGTAAAGTTTGGAGGAACTTTAAAAACCTTTTTAATTACAAAATAATTTCCTGCCAATGTCTAATTTTATCCCATTGAGTCCCTGATTATTGGGACTTATATTTTGCATATCATATGCTCTGGTTCTCCTCAAAATTTAGAGCAGGAGTCGATGTTGTGGTTAATTTGTTGCAACAACAGATAAATTCGAAACAGCTGTGATTACAGAATTATGCTTCCTGAAATTTGCATTTGAAACTTTAACATGGCCCAACAATCTGATTTTCAAACTGGATAGGATAAAATGTCTGGATCTAATAGGAAATTTGGATTCTGCTTTATCTAGGAGCATGTTCTGTTACTAAAGATAGACAATATATGGGTGCTGGGAATATTACTACTAGGGTTCTGTACAATTATATTCTCTTAACAGTCTAGATAAAGAGATAATCCTAACCTCTGTAATTTGAATGATATTTTTATCTTTTCTACCATATTTCATGAAATTAATAATAACTAATATTTATTGTGTATTAAGAATAATATTATTCTTAATATAGAATGTGGTACTTCCAAGAACTTTACGTAATAACAACAATCTATTTTAGAATTTTCTCTAGAAAATAGAATGCATTTTTCAGTTGTTGCAAAATACTTTTAGATCTACTTTTTGTGTCAAAATGATAGTGGTGGTGCTAGCAATCTGTTGTTATTATCCTCACAAATTATTAGATTTGAGTGGGTAAATAGTCAAATTTTCAACTCAACAATATCATTTTGCTGTTGCTTGTTACAGGATGGCTTGTAGATACGACTGGCAGCTACACTGCAGCATTCCTTCTCTGTGGATTCTCAATGATATTTAGTTCTTTGTTGCTTGGCTTTGCTAGAGTTGTAAAGAAGATGAAAAAAACCCAGCTGCGGTTCCTTGCCAAAGAATCAGATCCCAAGCTGCAGCTATGGACCAATGGCTCGGTGGCTTATTCTGTAGCAAGAGAATTAGATCAGAAAGATGGGGAATCTGTGGCTCTAGCAATGCTTGGTTCCAATCCCACATGACCAATGGCCTTGAGCCTAGGAATCTTCAGGGCTGAGAGAGGTGGGACACCAGATTGTATATGTTCTGAAGGACTTTAGTTTGGCAGAAGCATTGCCTTCCAAGGAAATTTATTGTCTTATTAATATGTTTGTAGGGGGGTGGGAAATAGCAAATAACAAAGCAAACTGGACCAGCTGAGAGTTTCCCCATTTGGGATTTATATTCACAATTGAACTCAAAGAGGATCACACCATGGAGAATGTTAGGACACAACTGATATAATTTCCTGTAAACAGGGGTAATTTCAACGAATGACTAAAGCAGATAACGCTGGAACAGCTTTGTTTCAAACTCTCTGTCCCTCCACCTTCCTTCTTTAGTTAGAAGGTAAGCTAGAAGCCTTGACATGTAGGTTTCTTTATGCTGTTTGGGAAAGGAGGCATCCCATTTTAATCACTGCCTTTTGAAGAATCTAACTATTCTTTAAGCATTCTGTTTTACATCCTAATGAGAAGCTCCACTAGGAAGAAGGTTTAGCATCCTCACCTTCCACCACCACTGAAAGCTCATTTCCTCTGAGCAGGTGCTCACCTCTGTTGCTATCACATATGATACTTTAAATTGACAGAACACACAGAGTCAAGTGGGTGATTACTAAATCTTACCAGAAATGTTAACACTAACATTTCCCTTTTTTTTTCTTCAGAAATAAAGCACTTATTTTAACTGTAGACATTTCTGTTAGGAACAGGAAAATGTTGGCAGCATTCCAGCTGGGCAGGAATTGAATTCTTGAATCAGCAGGTCTCTGGTGAGAGTTTTCTTTTCAGATCAGACATTTAGCTTCATCATTATCCAAAACAGGGTGAGAGTTTTGCCTGAAAAATATTATTCTAGAGATGTTCTGAAAGTGAGATTTCCTTTCTCCCTGTGTCAATTATTGTTCCAGTGTCCACTGCTCTTCATCTCTTTATAGATAATCATTAAAAACTTGGTGGACCTTTTCAGCTGAATGAGAAGGCTTTGGGGGTTAGCCTCAGCACTATGGCCCTCTCACAAATTATAGCTTTGGTCAGGAGAGAGGAAGGACAAAGTTAAGGAGGCTAGTGGTGTGTTGTTTTATAGTTCATACAACTCTTTCACACACCTTAAGTCACTGGATTAGAATAGTTCTCTCATTTCCAAGTACCCGAGCTCCCTATGGTTTGGGTCTTCAGATTGAAGAGGGAGGGCGTGGGGAGATAAGAGAGCGGTCAGACCCCCAGCCTGTCCCTAACCATTTAAGTCCTCTGAACTATAATCCTCAATCCCAAATCATGCTGCACTTGTAAATAGGGGCAAGTTATACATTTGAAAGGAGACTTTAATTAATTAAACATTTTAAATCTGGAGACTTCCCTGTAGGTGCGGTGGTTAAGACTCCACGCTTGCAATTCAGGGGCCTCAGGTTCGAACCCTGATTGGGGAACTAAGATCCCATGTGCTGAGCCCTGTGGCCGAAAAAAATTTAAGTCTGAACCTCAAGGAAATATTTTGACCCTGAAGGTCATTCAGTCCACTGTCCCCAGAGAGGTATCACAAATGCCTGGACACAGGTACTGAAAGAAAAAACACAGCCATGAGGGGGACCCAGGTTGGCTAAGTATATTCAGCAAGAATCTTTGCCTATAACTGGATTATTTTTAAAATTACGTATTAATACAGTGCTTTCAGAATGAAACGCTGACTGGATTTGATGGCAGAAAGCTAGTATCTCATAGGTGTTTTCCAAAGAGAAATTTGAACGTTTCCTGTTATTTTTATACTTAGTTTGAAGATTTAGATGTGAAACCACTTTCTTTGTCATTTGCCATTTAAAAGCAATGTTTGGAAAATATCTGTAAACAGTCAAAGTTAAAATGAAGTAGTATGTGTTTGGAATAACACTTTATGCTAAATGTCATTTCTTAAATCTTCAAACCTAAAGATTGTTTGAAATATGAAGAGTTATAAATATTCCTATACATGTATTTTCCTATGCTGGTCACAGTAAAATTGTGTTTATCTTGTTCTGCAATGTGATTTCTCTAAAGTATTATAAATATTCATGAAAAATGAGCATAGAGATCAGAGCTTTTAAAAATTTGTATAAAATATTTGGGATATTCTGACTTTATATGTGCATACATTTGTATTTTATTTTTCTTTTTGGAGCAGCATTTTTAGAAAACGAGTAAGGAAAATGTAGATTTTAGAGATTACCATTGTCATCTATACAAAATTTTACGGTTACGTTCCATGTGCCTATACTGTTTTATTTTAAAATGGAGGGACTCATGAGAATGATGTGTTTGTTTTGTGGAATCAAGAACAAAATTGTGGTGGGATGATTTTACATCTTAAATATTTCTTTATATTACTGCAAGTTCTACATTGAAATTGAGTAAAAAAAAAAAAGCAAAAGAAATATGTAACTTCTGTAGATACACTGTACCATTTGACTTTTTTTTTTCAGATTGTGACTTCACTAATAGATCAGATATTTATGATAATATTTTCTTATTTCAAAAGCATAATAAAATGAGTTTATAGTCATGTTTGGAAAACATTTTTGCCCTGCACGAGGTGTTTAAATTGGATTATGAGTGGGTCTGTCTGAGGTCAAGCCAAGATGTCACTGGCATATAAAGATGTGGTAAGTAATCAAATAATTTACAAAAGCCAAAACCATTTATTGAGTACTTCATTATGTTAGCTGCTGTGCTAAGCGCTTCCTTGCAATGTCTTACTTAATCCCCATAATAACCTATATTTTCACCCTTTCATGAACATGGAAATTGAGGCATCAGGTCCCATGACTTCTGACTCAGTAGTCACTGCACCATTTGGAAATAAGCCCTTCCTTGGGCAGATAAAATCCTTTAGATTATGCTTCAGTCTTCCAGTTAGTATAGATGAGAAGACCCTGGATTGGAAATTTCCAAGACTTCCTAAGAGTCTGGTTCTATTAAGACCACTACTTCTAGGCTTAGTGGTTTAATTTGTTCTCTGTTGATCCAGACTCCTCTTTGGGAGCATTTGCATGTGGGGGCACATGGAGAAGGTTGGGGAGCATGCTGTGCATGACCAAAGTCATGCTTAATCAGTCAGGAAGTGCGTTCCTTCTGAAATCCCTACACCATTGCCCCGTGATGATGAAGATGGTGATATCTATTTGGCACTCACCTTCCTGGGCCCAATAGATCTAATTCAGAAACTGCTTATTGACGTGAAATAGTGTGAATTCAAGATAGAGATCCAAGTTTCTCTTCTTATACTTCAAAGTTTTGAGTCTTTTTTAACCCTGCCAAACCATGCATTTTTATACCTGTTGCCAGAGCAGCTCCCAGTAAGAGATAACTGGGGTTTTGTCCCATTAGCACAGAGAAACATTTGGTGGGAGCAGTGAGGAAAATAATAAATAATGACATAAAGAGAAACGTTTAAAATATTTTACTAATGATGAAACTTTCCAAACATAGACAAAACCAGAAAGAAAAGTACAATATACTTGAAGTACCCATTGTCCCAGCATCTACAGTTCTTTACCTCTTTGCATCCACTCCTGATGAAGCCATTTGAGATAATGTTGATAGGACATGTCTTCCTTCAGTTGTCAAGGAATAACTAAATTTCGCGAGAACAATTTGTTCATGCTAGTCGAGGGTACGGGTGGTCAGTGTCACATATTAAAGGGCCACATCATTACCTACACGGCTGATGGGGACCCCTCTCTTGCTGTGGGCTTCCTTCAGGTGTCTGAATTGCAGGCTAAAACTCTTCCTTTCCTAGCCTCCTTGTGATCTATCTACCTGAAGCTTGCGTGCCTATGTGCTAGGTCGCTTCAGTCATGTCTGACTCTTTGCAACACTATGGGCTGTAGCCCACCAGGCTCCTCTGTCCATGGGATCCTCCAGGCAAGAATACTGGAGTGGGTGGCCATGCCCTTCTCCAGGGGATCTTCCTGACCCAGGGACTGAACCTGAATCTCTTACATCTCCTGCATTGGCAGGCAGTTCTTTACCACTAGTACCACCAAGCTTAAGGAAGTGTCAAATAAGTGAAAAGTGCTTCCGATTTCTGGAAAAGAGTGATCACTATTAACTTGCATTATTACTGTTAATTATTTAAGTGTCAGAGGCCTCTTTGAAGGGGATCCAGGCTCTAAGATTGGTCTAAAATTAAATACAAACACTTTTATACTTTTCTTAAAAATTTGTGACCCCATGGACTGTAGCATGCCAGGCCTCCCTGTCAATCACCAACTCCCGGAGCTTGCTCAAACTTTTGGCCATCAAGTCGGTGATGCCATCCAAACATATTTTCTTCTGTTGTCCCCTTCTCCGCCTTCAATCTTTCCCAGCATCAGAGTCCTTTCCAATGAGTCAGTTCTTCGCATTAGGTGGCCAAAGTATTGGAGTTTCAGCTTCAGCATCAGTCCTTCCAATGAACACCCAGGACTGATTTCCTTTGGGATGGACTGGTTGGATCTCCTTGCTGTCCAAGGGACTCTCACGAGTCTTCTCCAACATCACAGTTCAAAAGCATCAGTTCTTTGGTGCTCAGCTTCCTTAATAGTCCAACTCTCACACCCATACATGACTACTAGAAAAACCATAGCTTTGACTAGACGGACCTTTGTTGGCAAAATAATGCATTGAAAATGCTTTGACATTAAAAGGCATTAAAATTAGCATTTTAAAGTGCAGCCCTTTTAAAGATTTCCCATAAAACTGTTACTCCTGTGATGGCAGGTTAGGTCTTTTCCCCCTGTCACTTGAAATGATGGATGAGTTGGTCCCGATCCTAGGAAAAGTGAAGACATGTTCTCAGTCCCTGTTTTTTCAACAGGGCCCTGAGCAGAGTCTGAGTGTGTTTCAAGTGGGAAACACCGAGGGGGAAGAATTTGGACATCTGACTCAAGTTTCTAAAGGTCAAACAGGGAGGGGGAAAGCCTTTTTTTTTTCCTTTAATTTTTTGGCCACACCACATGGCATGTGGTATCTTTGTTCCCCAACCAGGGGTCGAACACCCCCCCCCCCCCGCCCGCCGCTGAAGCATGGTATCTTAACCAGTAGACTGCCAGGGAAGTCCCGGGGCAAGCCTGTTTCAGAATCACTGACGTTACACACTGGAATATGGCCCATGATATCCTGCAGGGTGACTTCTGCCTCACTTCCAAACCTCCTGTTGGGCTACACTGTTCTCACCACACTGCAGTGCCCTGTTCTGTTTCCAAAGTTGTTTTGCATACATTGATCCCTCAGGATACTCACTTCTCACCCTTTGGGCCTCAATATAAATGTCACTTCCCTACCCTGAACCGTTGCCTCCATCTAAATTACTTATTGGGCTTCCCAGGTGACGCAGTGGTAAAGAATCTGCCTGCCATTGCAGGAGACACAAGAGACATGGGTTCAATCCCAGGGCCAGAAGATTCCTTGGAGTAGGAAATGGCAACCCACTCCAGTATTCTTGCCTGGAGAATCCCATGGGCAGAGGAGCCTAGTGGTCTCTAGTCCATGGGGTCCGAAAAGTGTTGGACACGACTGAGCACACAGGGCACACAAATTACCTATCACACTATCACCACCAGCACGATACGTTCTTATAGCACCCTGCTCTTCTCACCAGAGAACATATTTTAATTATAATTCCATATTGACTTGTGTGTTTATTTTTAAATGTCATCTTTACAAAGCCACAAGCTTTCTGAGGCTAGAGATCATACTGACTGACTTGCCAGAGTCCAGTGCCTAATCCATAGTCACTCAATAAATACTTGGTGAATGAATGAGTGAAAACAACAAACGAACAAAGAAAAAAGAACAAAGGAAGCAGCTACTAAAGAGAATTATAATGCATCGAGGGTGGGGCTAATGAAGGTCAGGTTTGCTTGAAGTTTCACACTCAGAATGCATAGAATATGTTGAATACGCAAGCGTTAGTTGCTCAGTGGTGTCCTACTCTTTGCAACCCCATGAACTGTAGCCCACCAGGCTTCTATGTCTATGGGATTCTCCAGGCAAGAATACTGGAGTGGGTTGCCATTCCCTTTTCCAGTGGATCTTCCTGACCCAGGGGTCAAACCCGGATCTCCCACACTGCGGCAAAATTCTTTACCATCTGAGCCAGCAGGGAAGCTCCAAGGTAGGGTATGTTGGATGTTCCCAATTCAGTGGGCCAAAATAGGACACCCGATGAGAAGTGTCCTATATAAGAAGCAGGACCTCCAGAGCATTGAGTATCAGGAGCAGGTTTGGGAAAGGGAATAAAAGTGGCAAAGAGAAGAGCTGGTAGAAATACACTAAATAAAACTTAGATTGAGGCCTGAATGTAAAAATGATACGACTATGTTGAACTGAGACTAGTTTAATTAAATAACTAAAATAAATAAATTAATTTAAAAAAAAGAAAAAAAAAACTAGCAAATGCCCTGAGGAAAAAAAGAAAAAAAAAAAAAATAATAACTCTGTTGTGCTCAAATTGAGCACAGGCCCAGGCCCCGGCATGGGGCACTGCCCATGCAAGGAAACCCTTGAAAGTTGGGAAAAAGTGGAGCACATGTGCCTCATGTGTGAAAAAATGGGGTTTCAGTTACAGGGACCAAACGAGCTGCTTTTACTTGACACTAAAACCTTGCACCAGGATTTGACCAGCAGCAGAAGTCCCCCACTAGAGTCTTAACCTGCTCTAATAGCTGGCTTCTAACTCACAGGGTGTGACTAAAAATCAGATGGATGCTGACAAACTTTTTTAAGAGTTGGTGAGAGGAGTTAATCAATGACAACTGTTTATTAAGCACCTCCTTGGAATCTGGCACCATGTTATATATAGCGGGGAATTCAAAACACACCTACTACCCTGTCCATTGGTCTCAGGTGTACTGACTAATTGGTAAATTGAAACGAACACAGGTGAGAACCACCACAGAGGTTTTCAATGCTGAACTGGGGCTAAGGGCACTGCATACTCTGGAGGTTAGGAAAGGAAGAATTCACGAAGGGCCAAAGAAATTTGAGATGATTCCGATGAACTCCGGTATGGAACTGAGTGGGTTGGAAACAGCCTCGTCTGTTGTCAGGGGAAGAAGCTGCGGAGTAAGGGGAAAAGATGTGGGGAAGCTGCTTTATGCAGCTACCTGAGGTTCTAGTCGATTCCTAAAAGTGAAAGTAGCTATGTCCTGTCCTACTGTTTGTGACCCCATGGACTATACAGTCCATGGAATTCTCCAGGCCAGAATACTGGGGTGGGTAGCCTTTCCTCTCTCCAGGAGGATCTTCCCAACCCAGGGATCAAACCCAGGTCTCCTGCATTGCAGGGGGATTCTTTACCAGCTGAGCCACAAGGGAAGCCAATTCCTGAGGCCAATGCAAAACCATGCATAAGCTGATAGTAATAAATATCTTGATGAGGGGATCCACAGAGGTGTCTGGAACTTTGGGGACGGCTGGGATTTGGGGTTGCATTTGCTGTGTCTAAAAACTCCCTGGTGGCTCAGACAGTAAAGAATCTGTCTGCAATGCGGGAGACCCAGGTTCGATCCCTAGGTTCAGGAAGATCTCCTGGAGAAGGGAATGGCTACCCACTCCAGTATTCTTGCCTGGAGAATCCAGTGGACAGAGGAGCCTGGCGGGCTACAGTCCATGGGGTCACAAAGAGTCTGACAGGACTTGTGACTAACACTTTCATGTTCACTTCACAAATTAAAAAGATTTTCAGAGCATGGGCTTATACTTTAATAATTACTTCTCAACCCTAAAAAGGAATAATTTGTATGTTTTTTCTTCTTAAGGGGTCCAGAGGTTCAAGAAGGTTTTTTGGTGGTTTTTATTTTTAAATAACTATACCTGTTATGCAGCACTGCACTGCCATCTGCTGGAATTATTGAGACCACTTCCCTAAAGTTGGTGCTTCCAATTACAGCTTAACTGGACAAGACCAGGCTTAGAACAAACGTTAAAATTTGTTATTTCCTTCTCTTCCCTCCCTCATTTCCTACTCGTGACCCATCCCACATTTATCCTCTTCCTCTTGCAAGTATCAATACAAATATAGGGATAACGATGCTGTGTTGTATTTTTCTGTATATATTTTTATTTCCTAGGTCACTTCTCTATTTAGAATATCAAAGTTAATATAAGTGATGATTTTAATTGACCTAACGAGGGATTGTTGTTTTTCAGTTGCCCAGTCGTATCCAACTCTTTGCAACCTCATGGACTGCAGCATGCCATAGGCAAAATTTAATGTGAAAACGTGTTTTGAGCCCTCTGTGGACTTTTTTGGGAATTCAGATTGCCCTCCTGGGTCCTCTACTATTGTGTTAATTGGTTTGATATAAGTTGATAAAGGATTAAGTTAAAGTATAAGGTAAAGTCTCAAACACATACCAGAAATCGAATTTGAGAAATGTTGAAACCAAATGAATAGAGGAGTGTATTCTGTGTAATTTGGAAGCATAAAGCATCCTTGTTTTACTGTATACAAATTATGCTGGATTTAGTGATTGAATTTACTTTTAAATGTGTAATTCCTATGAAATTGTAAGGGGCTGCTATTTATTTATTTATAGCAACAATTGCCTTCAAAGGAGAGTGTATCATACAAACATTAAGGACTTTTTGTTGAACTAAGCAACTTGAATTTGGTTATGCATAAGTGGGTCTGTATATGAGGATAAGAGAAAACTGAATTGTTCTTTTTAAGGAAATCAGTAGAATTGGTTCTTATTTCAGAACAGTAGAGATAGGGAAGGAGGTAAGGCCCAGAATCAGGGCAAGAGGCAGAACTATCAAGAAATGGTTGAAGGTGTTTCCTTCTTTTCTTCTTTCTTGTTTCCCTTCAATCCATCTCTCTTTTCTTTCTTTCCATCTTTTTTCGCATCTCCATCTTTCCTTCTATGCTTTCTTCCTTTCTCTTCCTTTAAAAGAGTGATTATCTAATATTAAATTATTAAGTTATAGATTCTCTCCTAAACTTTGTCAATAAAGGGTTTTTATATACAAATGACCTGTAAGCAGTTTTCAGTTTCAGTGTTTGTTTGGTTTTTATGTTTGTTGTTTGTTTTGGTGAGATTGGGGTAAGGCTGCTCGAGTTAAAATGGTATGGAAGAGGGAAAGGATGTGAAGGTTAAGTGTCTCTTAAACTAAATTTATAATCAGTGGAATTAGGGTCTCAGAGCTACTTTCCAAAGTCCGTGGCTTGGAGGTTCAAGGCAAGGTTTGCTTTCTTTTTCGAGGAAGTTATTCCAAATCTCTGATTTTTAACATCCAATGCATAGGACGACTGAGTCCCTTGATTTCTTGGGCCATTCTCTCCAGTGGTGTCAGAGCAGCTGTTAATCCCTATCCCTTTCACAATTCATTCCAGGGAGTTTGGAACTCTCAGTGAAAGTGTTGGGTGACCTATGACTGTAGAACTTCTGTCTTTCATGTGATTCTCTGTGGCATTTTCCTAGTTTCTGTAAAGATTGGTCATATCTCCCCACATCCTTCATTCTAAATTTTAGAACTATCTAGAAAATATTGTATAGTATATTGTATTCTAGAACCAGACATCCAGGATTTGGATCCTTTTTCTACCTCTTATTAGCTATGTGACCTTCGGCTTACTTAATATCTCTAAATTTCAGTGTCTTCATATGCAAAAGGAAATAACAAAAATGTTTATCTGTAGGGATTTTGTGAACATTTTGTAAGTTTAATACATGCAATGCACTTAGAACAGCACGTAGTACACATTATATTCTATGTAGCTATGAGTTAGCTATGGCTATTCACGTGTCACTATGTATGTGTCTATGTATGTGGCTGAGCTAGCATTCTCTCCTTCCCAGGGCTTTGCTCCAATCTGGTGGTGAGTTAGGGACATGTTTGGAGGAAACCGACCTAGAGGCTCACTTCTGAACTCTGGAGTACTCATCTCTCTCTTTCTTTACCCTCAGCCCATTTTACCCTTTGATGCTGGAAGAAGCTTAGATAGGCATCGCTTTTCCTGAAGGACAGGAAAGGCCAGTGTCCTCGGTGTCTTCAGTGTTCAATCCAAGAGACATCAATCCATGCTTGTCCTTCAGTTTACCCATGAGGCACCTGTGTGCTCCCATGAGATATGGCTTTCCCAAAACTTATACATCTCACCTTCTCACCTTCATTTTTCTGTTGCTTACTCTGCTTAGGCCATCATGATAGGAGATATTAAGAAGAAGATTCTAGTCACTCACTTATAGAGGACCCCTAAGTTCAGAGCAAATAGAGGAACATATACATGGCACTTCTGCGCATGTTTCTAGTAATTAGATCTGTTTTTTAATTCACTTGAAGTACAATAAAATGCTTTATGAACACATTTATCTTAGGAAATAAGACACTGCCAGAGAGGGTGGGAGTTGTTTGGGGTGGGATAGGTATGTGTGGCTTGATCACAGGACAAGAGGAAACTAAGGCGGAAAAGAAACCACATCTCAATGATCCAGAGAACTTTGGCTAAGAAGACAATTGCAGAGGAACAAGAGGCTGTGGTCCTGGGAGAGAAGTGGGAGAGAGGAGTGGAGAGGTAAGATCTTCCCCAAACCTCTGATTCTACATTATTCTTGCTTATTCCTTGTTATTTCCCCTAACCTTGTTATTCAGAGAGCTTCCACAGGGTAAAAGTTGTATGTAAACTTGGGCTGTTGGTGGGACTTCCCTGGAGGTTGAGTGGCTAAGACTCTGCACATCCACTGCAGGGGGCATGGGTTTGATCTCTGGTTAGGGAATTAAGATCCTGCATGCACAGCCAAAAAAAAACCACCCCCAAGACTTGAGCACTGCTATTAACTTTCACCTACCACATAGTTTCCCTTAGGATTTCTACTTACAAATGGAACATTCAGACAAGGCCTCCCACTGAAGTTATAGTCGTTTCCTTACCTAAATGATTCTCAGAACCATGTGGGTACTTTATAAATATACAGGGCCCACCCCTGGAGGTTCTAGTTTAGTAGGTCTATATTGGGACCTGGAAATTTGATTTTTTTTAAAAACTTCACCAGTAGTTCTGATTTAGGTTTATGTTTATGAACCACTGATGGGCTTCCCTAGTGGCTCAGACGGTAAAGAATCTGCTTGCAATGCAGGAGACCTGGGTTTGATTCCTGGGTCGGGAAGATTCCCTGGAGTAGAAAATGGCAACCCACTCCAGTATTCTTGCCTGGAAAATTCCATGGACAGAGGAACCTGGCAGGCTACAGTCCACGGGATCGCAAAGAGTGGGACATGACTGAGTGACTTTCACTTTCACTTTTATGAGCCACTGATAAACTGGAGAGAGAGTGGACTGTAAATTAGGTCAGATCCAGTTTTTGCAGAGGAACAAGAGGCTGTGGTCCTGGGAGAGAGGTGGGAGAGAGGAGTGGAGAGGTAAGATCCCTTGTGTGATTCTGATTGTTACTTACCTAACTTCTGAGGAGTTGCTCTATTCATTTGCAGTGTTGATATAGTTAAATAAGGCAACATATTAAAGTACCTTTTAATGAATGCAAAGCAGTTATTTTGATATGGGCCTCTACCATTAGACACATATATTTGTACAAGCTGACCACATGGATAATCTGTCTTTTGATGTCCAAGTCATCTCATACTCACTTTTATCATCTCCCTTTGTCACTTTGAATTTGGACTTGTCCAGTTCAAGGCCTGTAGACCTCATGGCAGCTGTGAATAAGGTGGCGATGGCTTCTTCTGGGGCTACTCAGCTCTGTTGAATACAGGTCATTATTTTGGTCATCACAGTCATCTCTGGTACTTCAGGTACATTCACAAGCTGTAATACCTCTGGTTATTCGACCTATTTCTTGAAGTTGTCTGAATCACAGTTGGTGGCAGTTACCACCACGTGAGTATAACTTCTTCCCTTGGTTCACCTTCCACACACCACGGCCCCTACCAGGCTGCCTTCAATGATGCTGAGAACAGATCTGAGGGGATAAAGAGGAATAAGAGGACCAGATTAAAATCCCAACAGAAAAGTTTATGGGGGCTACATTATTGACTCGAGTTTGAATGACTAACTCCTTTTTGAAATACTTTACTTGCTACAGAGAAATGTATGGAGTGGGGAAGAAGGCACGAATGGAGTGGGGAAGAAGGCACAATTTGAATCTATGTACTTTCAGTATTTTGGGCTGTCAGTGTTCCAATCCTGATTTTCTTGGTAATTCCACCCCTACCACTTGCAGTCCATATGCTTCCAGGGAAGTCAGCTTTCTCTTCATTCCTGGTTTTCTGGGTCAGCTGTGTCTCAGGCCTAACTAATGAACATGGTCACTTCCTCTTTGGCCAGGATGACTTATTTGAAAATGGTTATGTAACCCAAGATGGCCCTATCAGAGCAAACCTGGGATTCTCAGATGGTTGTGGGAGGAGATGCGGATTTTTCCACTGCATAGAGACAACAGTGCATGTGGCCCCCATAGGAGGATCACAGAGGTAGTTTTCTCAGAATGGAGCCAAAGTTGATAACTCAGTACTGAGGAGAGACTGTGACTTTGTCTTGATCACACTGTTTTGAGATCAAGCCTTGTTTGAAAACATGATGTACTGGTTTCTTATTAAAGACAGCTTAACCTGGGTTTTCTATTATCTGTTGTTACTTGCATTGGATAGCATATTATACACAAACATGTCCTCAACTATTTCTTGAAGAGATATGGATCATCTGAATTGAAGTGCTGTATACTACCAAGTAACGTAAAACACTTTGAAAAGCCAAATGCTCAGGGATAGGATATGAAAGGCATGCCTTAAAATGGCGTGTGTGGAAAACTACACATAAGTAGGTAGTAAGTGGATATTATTTTGCCTAAATTAATATACATATAATCCCTAGAAAATACAAGGGATCATTCTACCAGAGTCCTAAAGCCTCATTTTAGGTATGAAGTTAAACCCAGGCAAAGGATAAGGACAATTTGGAGAGAATTCAAAATAACCATGATGAGGAAGAGATTTCAATATGTCTTATGAGGGTGGGTGTAAGAAAACTGCATTTTTAACTTAAAGAAGTTTCAGGGGACACATGGCAATTGTCTTCAATTACTTTAAGATATATGTAGTAGACATTTGGTTTTTGGCTATTCAGCATTACTTGACTTCCAACAATAGCCATATGTATTTGGTGATTTATTTGTCCCTTCAAATTTATCTGAAATTAGTGGTGTCCCTGGACTATTAAATTACATCAGCCACTATATTCTCATTTTTGCCTAGGTCATTTTAGCTGAGTTTTCTGATTTGCAATCAAGAGTTTTAACTAATGCAAAATGTCACCTCTAGGAAGGCTTAGATCTTTGAGGTCCCTATAGGCCAAAATGTGTCGACTACAGGCTAGGTGTCTTCCATTAAATGGAAGAAACAAATTTCAAAGAATAAGGACTATCTGAAGATGAAATTATCATTTAGGAAGATAATTCAGTATTCAAATTTTGATGGTTAATTAATAAAGGTGAAGTTTGAGGTCTTTTTTTTTAAGTAAGAGTCTATGAAAGTATCTCTAAATACTTATAAATTTTAAGTAGGCAAGCACAATTATTGACAAAATTTAAAGTTAATTTAGATTAATACAGTTGTATTTTTCATGATTTTATACTTTTATACTAATGTTATACTTTCTTAGTATGTTATGCTTCTTATATATTTCAAAATTTTTGTATCTAGTGGATTTTAAAGTCACTTAACAGACCTAAAAGTCTAATGTTTAAATATAGAGGTTTATAGTTGTATCTCTGTTTTGATATCACAACTGTAATTTTATTGACTGTGAAGTCTCTACTTGGGAACACAGCCTTAATCATAGTATTATTCTCAATGGGGAAAACTGACTTACTGAAAAATAAAACATTTGCTACAAAACAGGCCAAATACTTCTACTGATAGGTTAGGACTTGAGTCCTAAATTATTGAAATACATAAAATCATTCCTTGCCTATTCTTCCTTCTTGAATAAACAAATGAAAACAGCAAAATAAATAAAAACAGCAGGGGCAAGTAAAACAAACATTAAAAAATTTAATTCATGAGATATACTGAAGTATTTAGGTATGTTTGAATATGCATAGAAAAAATATCTGGAGGGATACATATCAGATTATTAACAGTTTACCTTGGGCGTGTGGAATTGGGGTAGGGTGAAGACAGTGCTCTTACTTTTAAATTCTTAGACTTCTGTATTTTGTGAAATTTTACAATGAGCATTTATTACTTTTATAATAATGAAAATCATAATAGAAATTTAAAAAATAAACATAGTAAGAAAAAGTAAAAAACACACACATATATACAGTAGTTTTAAGAGCTTCATTGGAGGTACAGAGAATTAAATCATATGGCACATTTTCCCACTAATACTGCGGTGGTAAATATAACTGCATACTTTTAGCAACATCTCAATTTAAAAAGTCCTCTGGGATAAGAGCCCTTAAGCAGTGACCCTTCAAGGTGAATATTAAAACTGAAAACAGGGTTTAACTGTTTCTAGAGGATCTACAGGAAAACATGTCAATCTGAAAACTTCAGACAAAAGGAAAAGCTTCACAGAAGTAACTCTGGAATACTAAAACAGCTAACCAAAGGCCAGATATGGTGTGTATGAGAACTCTACCCAGTTCAGACCCAAAACTAAATCACTGAAATCTTGGTAATCTAGGGAAGCAAGTTAGGGGCATATATTTTACTCATTTGTTTATTATTTCTCCGAAATTCTCAATTGGTCTGCTTTTTAATCTCAATGATTTTACTCTAAAAATACTGCAACTTTAATGGGAAGGAAATAAATTAATTCCATCTAATTAGCTTTAGGTTTATTCTTCCAGTTAAAACAACTAGAAAAAACTGAGACTAATGATTTTCCCATCCTTGTTTTTTTCTCATCACTATTTCTAACTACTTGATGAACATTCTGGGAGTTAATACTTTGGATTTCTCATGAGTCCCTGAAGTTCTGTATTTGGGACGATCTTTTTCTCATGTTCTAATTTTTCCTCCTTTTATTGAAGTCATCAGGGATGACAAACTTTTATTATAATAAACTTTTTTCTTCCAATAAAGAGGATTCTTTAGATAACTATCAGGCTCGTGGTTAAATATCCTCATCAAAGTCAGAACATCTGTAACTTGAAGTTTCCATCTTTGGAAGCTACAAGTTAAGTGCTTAACTGATATAATTTTGCACTCCTGAAAGAGTGCTCATGACTTAGGTGTAAAAGCTTGTGTAGGACTAAACTTAGGCATAAATAATATGGAAAATTTGACAAAATTTAATCAGAAAATTATTATAAATAGCACAGATAAAGGATATAAAGTCATAATGACCATATGA
This sequence comes from Giraffa tippelskirchi, assembly GCF_054371585.1. Lineage (NCBI taxonomy): Eukaryota > Metazoa > Chordata > Mammalia > Artiodactyla > Giraffidae > Giraffa > Giraffa tippelskirchi. Next base: position 38,736,167 of record NC_137276.1, read on the forward strand.
TTTTTAAAAGCTACAACAGCTGAAATTTTGCTGTTTCTCAATGGAAAATTTTTTAAAAAAACAACAAAAGATTCATCATAATGTATATAAAGGATTTAGCATGATGCCAGGTACACAGTAACCATTCAATAAAAGTTAGGTCTAAATGAACAATGGATTAAAGCAATAAACAAAAATATAAGAACCCAAAAAGGAGAGCAAAGCTTAGAACTAATTTCCTAGAGTGTGTACTTAAATGGAAAGTCGAAGCTCACAGAGAGCAGTAAGAAATTCTGCATTTTCTGGATCTATCTTTTGGGCCCTTTCATAGTACTCAGCTGCTTGCCTCTTTTGTCCCTCTAGCTTGTAAACAAACCCTAGGGCACTTAAACTCTGCACATCTGAAGCATTGTACCCAAGTCTCTTAGTAGCCAATTTCTTCAGAGCACTTGTCAGTTTAGGACGCAGAGATGACCTGTCTTTGACCTTTAAGGCTTCTAAATAATGATGGATGGCAGTATTTTCTGATTTACGGTGAAATTCCTGAAAGCGGCCATAGTGGTAGTGGATCTGATGTTTGTGATCATCAGTTATGTTCTCCAGACGAAGAGCTTTCTGAAAAATGTCTTCAGCATTGCTATACTGGCCTCCCTCAGCATACATGTTGGCCAGGTCCGTGTAGGCAAATGCAAACATAGAGTCTCGCTCCACAGCTGCTTTGAAATGAGATATAGCCGAGGTAATCAGCTCATCAACTTTCAGTTTATCCTTTCCTTTAGGTCTGTTGCGAGTGGCCTTCTTGATTTGGATCATTTGTGCCCTATAGCAAAGTCCCATTTGGTGATGCAAGAAAGAAGAGGTTGGTGTCACCTCTAAGGCCTTTTTCAAAAGTTCTAGAGCTTTGTCCCAGGAATTTTTTCTCCTATAGAATTTGGCTGCATAACGAAGGACATAAGGTTGGGCTGATATCTGGTCCAGGATTTCTTCAATATACTTTTCCCCCTCAGCTTCTGCATGCACATCTTGAAGCTTCAGTGCAAGAAAAACCTTAATGTAGGAATTATCTGGGTTCAGGGTGACAGCTTTCCTCAGGGGGCCCAGAGAAAAGCTCTTTATAGACCCTTCTCTGTCAGAATCATCCAGCCGATACACTGTGATGGCATAGCCGATGTTAAATTCTGGATTGTCTGGTTCTGCTTCCAGAGCCTTCTCAAAAGCAGCTTTAGCCTTTTGGTAATACTTTCCTCCAAATTTCAAGAGTGCCCACCCTTTCTCACAGTCAATCTCTGGACGCTCCAACTTGTAGTTAGAAGGACTGGACAATTTCTTGCAGACGTTCCCTATCTTATCTACATACTTCTGAGCTTCTTTAAGCTGATCCATGTAATAATAAATCCAGGCATAGTTTCCCCAAGTGACCAGACTTCGTACTTCTTCTTTGTCTGAGTGTTCTCGTTGTATAATTTCTTCTGCTTGTTTCAAGCACTCTAGTGCATCTTCATTTTGGCCCTTTAGGTGTTTCACATACGCCAATAGGTTATAAAGAGTGAGTCTGGATTTTGTGGTAAGAAATTCAAGCTGTTGCCCAATAGTATCTTCTACATCAAACAGATCAATGTCTTCCTTAAGTAAATTCCATGTGAAGTGACATTCTAACTCCAAAAGAATGGTCTTCAAGCAGTCCTTAGGAATTTCACTGTTAAAGATAAAAACACTTTTTTAATTTCTGAAGAAATAAAGAAAATAATAAAATTTTAAATCATAAATACAGTTCTTTGCTTAACAACCAATTTTATCTACTTGATTTTACAGGTAAAGCACTAGGCTTCTGTAAGTTTATACTAGTTTCCTCTGTGTATAGTTACGTTCTAGAAATATCCCATTAAATTCACATTATTTATTGCAAAACCAATTCTGGAGAGAACAGCGTTTTTATCTTACAAGGTATCTATTTCCTTTAGGCAGTCACTAACCCCCAAGGAACACCTGTTTGTTTTTAGAGGGGGGAATTTAAATTATTTTATTTACTAGCTGTGAAAATTAATAATAGATATATACACAGTTAATAAATAACATAAAAATTTCATTTCTGTATTATGAGTAGTAAAGGAAAAGAGGAGAAAGTGAGAAATAAGAAAAAGAAATACACTGAAGGAGACAGAGAAACCACATGAAAACATAATTTTTGCAGAGAAAGAAAGGGAACTCCACATAGAAAAAAGTAGAGTCAGATAGGAACAGGTACACCAAGAGATGAGAAGTATACGTTTGAGAAATAACAAAGATTTACAGAAAATGGGGAAAAGGCAAGAGGAGGCTTAGTAGGTTTTGATGTGAAGTGCCACATCCTTCCGACCTTTAGGGTTGTGGGCAACAATAAAGGCTGTCACCTATTACTGCCCTTAATGTTCACGTCACAAATATTTGTTAAACTCCCTTTGTGAAGCACAGTGTAATTTCTTCAGGGCCTAGTTTCATCTCTGAAACCAGGAAGATGAAGACGAAGGAGGGGTTAGGAAATATTTATTCATTACTGATAGGCTTTTTTGTGCAAGATCTTCTGAATAACCCTGGAGGTGTAACTGTGAATAACACACAGGCCTACTTATACAGAGCTTATAAGTACACAGCCAATTACACATCAGCATTCCAATACAGTGCCATGGAAGGGACTCGGGAAAGGCACGCAGTCCAGTGTTGTAGATATCTGTGGCTTTCATTTGGTGGAGCAACATCTTCCCCTCGTCTCAATCCGTGTGATTTGAGACAGGCTGCCTACACTTCCTCCAGCATGTGTGAAGGCACACATATTCCAGCCATTGCCTGGCCCCAGTGATTTATTCAGATTTATCCAATTAAAACATAATTTTGCTGAAATGGGGCTTTGCTGGAACTCTCTCTCTTCCAAAAATGTTAAGCTAGTAGAATATAAGCTGGAAATGCTGGTGGCCATCTTTCCAAACTCTTGGGGACAGCCTGCCTAAGAGAGATTCAAACACAGAGGAAACCAGAGCTTAGGAATAAAGACAGATTGCTTGTGATGCTGACTAAATTCCTGAAACCAGGTATTGCCTGGATCACCTTGTCAATCCCTGTACTTCTACCTTTTTAAGGAAATAATCTCTCTTTTCTTAGCCAGTTTGAACTGGATTTCTCCTGTCTGAAGCTGACAAATTCCTGATTAATATACCTAATTTTGTTTGTTTTGCTTATGATAGTAATGAGGCAATGAGGAAAGACTTTCTAAATCTAGTATTGGGCGTAATTAAGGGTCACACGAAATTTACAGAACAAAGCTGCTTAAGGCTTCTCTCGAAGAGGGAAATGTTCTAATTATTGGATGAACAGTGTATGTATATTTATTTCCCTTTCTGCTGCACACAGGACCCTTTTCCTTATATGTATGTATGCGTATTTGTATAAATGTTTATGGGAACTATAGTAATATTTCTATCAAGAAACATTTATTGATCACCTCATGTCATACATGCTAGGCAATATGCTAGTTGTAGTGGATATAGTAATAAGCAAGATAGAAAAAGGCGTTTTCTTCATGGTAATTCCATTATAGGAGAGGAAGGAACAATAGGGGTTGATAGAAAATAAACATGTAAACAAATCAATGGACAACGTAATTCCAGATATTAATAAGTGTTAAGAAAAACATCAGAGTACTGGAATTATGTGGTGGTGTACTTTAGTACACTTTTTATTCTCTCACCCTGTGAACTCTTCCTAGGAGAGTACTGTGCTTAGTTGCTCAGAGGTGTCACCTCTTTGCAACGCTATGGACTTGTAGACCGCCAGGCTCCTCTGTCGTGGGGATTCTCCACCTAAGAATACTGGAGTGGGCTGCCATGCCCTCCTCCAAGGGATCTTTTCAACCCAGGGATTGAACTCAGGTCTCCTGCACTGCAGGCGGACTCCTTACCATCTGAGCCACCAGGGAAGCCCTAGTAGAGTAGCTGCTGCTGCTAAGTCGCTTCAGTCGTGTCCGACTCTGTGCGACCCCATAGACAGCATCCCACCAGGCTCCCCCGTCCCTGGGATTCTCCAGGCAAGAACACTGGAGTGGGTTGCCACTTCCTTCTCCAATGCGTGAAAGTGAAAGTGAAGTCACTCCGTCATATCCGACTCTTTGCAACCCCATGGACTGCAGCCTACCAGGCTCCTCTGTCCATGGGATTTTTCCAGGCAAGAGTACTGGGGTGGGGTGCCATCGCCTTCTCGCCTTCTCCGTAGGAGAGTAGAGGGCTTACTTATTCTCATAATTCTGGTCTTGGCTCAAATCTCAGCTCTTCAAAGAAGTTGACCCTTGACCACTATAGCTTAAACTGCATCTCCACCTTGCCTGTGATCCTAAAGTCTAGTCTATCACATTTTCCTATTCTTCATGGCACTTTTATCAATATTTTCTGGGAGCTGGGGAGAAGGGGGAGCAAGCTTTGAATCAAAATGAGATTAAGGTTTTGAAACGAATTAGGCTGAGTTTTAGGAACTGGAAAGAGGCTGCCCTAATAGCCAAAAGTGGCAGAAGAGTTAGAGAACTGGATTAATTAACAGAATTAGTAGTAGTGATCAGAAAAATAAAACCACTTCATATTTATAATCTAATAGTATACTTCATGAAATGTTTCCCCATTTTTATAAACACTAAATTTAAATATTAATATCTTACTTAATAATATATTTAGATATTTAGTAGACATGTTCACTTATTAACTTCATAATTTTTTTCTTATTTATTCTCTTGCTTTTATCATCTTTGTATACATATAAACACATATATACAGGTACCACATTTTAGCGATTGCAGGTTCTAGACCAGAGCTTTCCAACAGAACTTCCTGCCAAGATGGAAATGTTCTTATCTATGTTGTACAGTATGGTAGCCACTAGCCACACATGACCACTGATCACTTGAAATGGTGGCTAGTACAATTATGAACTGAATTTTATATTTTATTTACTTTTAATTAATTTAAATATTACATGACTAGTGGTTATTGTATGTGACAGGACAGTTGAAGACACTGGGCCTATAGAGCTTAATGCACAAGAAAACCTCAAGCTCAACAGGTTAGACCTCTCCTTTAACTTGAAATTTTCCCTGTTTTATTCAAGGTGAAGAGCTAAATTGAATGGCAAACAGGGATATACTTGAGAAGAAAACTTTATGCGTATGACCTAGGTTCACTACAGATTCAACTCAATAGTACAAATGTTACACGTGTAACATATACTTCCAGAATCAGGTGAAAGTTCAAAAAAAAAAAAAACCTAAAACACCCCCGAAAACCATTCACTTGCCACACTACCCAAGCTAGGCAGAGTGCCAAGCAATTTACACAAATTATATTTACTTTTATAACACCTTATTATTTTTACAATTTTATGGATGAGGACTGGGAAAGAGAGTTTAAATTACATATCCAAGGTTATATAGCTATAAACTGGCCAAGCAGAGATTCAAAGTTACTTCTGACAAATTCAAACAAAAGCATATGCCTTTTAACCACAATGCTATATGCCATCGTTCATATAAAAATTGGAGTTCTTTTTAAAGAATGATTTGCTTTAAAATACAGGCTATGTCTAATGTATGTAAAATTCACTTTGCCTGGGAAGGACTTAAAGGAAAAACAGAGCTTTTAGAGCAGCTTAAAGAATGGGTAGAGTTGTGTAAACTGCTCATTGAGAAAGACATGCCAGACAGTTACAAGTCTCGGAATAAGAAAACAATGGTTTCAAATATAAGCCCTCAATCTGAAGTCACAGCATTCTACATTGTTGGAGTTATTTTGAGATGGAGCTCACTAGGACATGCTGTGGAGTGACAGAGAGGATTGATTATTTCAAATAATAAAGGATCTGGGTAGAAATGTGTTAAAACTGATCTGAAGGAAGAATAAAAGTCTTAGTTATCAAAGATATAATTATCATCATTATTAATGTAAGGAAATGAAAACATCTTTTTTCCCCATAAACCAGTTAAACATATAGTATATGCTGATGATCTCCCAGGGTATGTCCTCTATCTGCTTCCTCCTGAACTCCAGACTTCTAGTTTTCAGTTTATATCTTCAATTAGAAGTTCAGTTGGGATCTCAAGTAAATATATTCATTACAGAAATCTGGGTTCCTTGAATCTGTTCATACCTTAGTTTTCCCCACCTTTTTTTGGTACCTCTTAGTCCCACAGGCCAAATAACCTAGAAGTAATCTCTTGATTCCTCTTCGTCTCTCAACCCCTCATCTAATCCAGTGGGAAATTCTGTTAATTCTACCACCTAAATATATCAAATCCATCCACTTTTTCCCCCCTATTTCCACTGCAATTTTGCTAGTCTAAAAGACTATTACCTTTCCTTTGAGCTGGGGTAAAAATCTGGTCTCCCTGTTTCCACTCTTGGTCCCCATATAATATTAGTAAACTTCTGAAAATGTAAACCAGGTTATGTCATCTTACAAGTCCCTAAAGATGCTGGACCTGTGTACCCACCCAAACTTCTCTCCTCCTTTCCTCCTCTTTATTGTGTTTTAGACATACTGACCTTCTTCCTATCTTGAACATATCAAGCTGAAAGACTTTTACACTTGTTTTTACTCTACTTGAGAAGCTCTGCTCCCAAATCCTTGTATGACTAGCTCCTTTCTTTAACTTGGCTCAAAAATTCCCTATCCAGGTGGCCATCTGTGGCAGAGGTATCTAAAATAATCCCCTCCATTCTTGGTCCCTCTCTTAGCCCACTACACTATTTTATTTTCCTTATAGCTCTTACCACCTTCTGAATATGTTATTTATTCATTCATTTTTGGTTATTTATGTTGATTATTTACCCATTTATTTTTGGTTGTCTATTTCCCCCATTTAAATGAGAACAGGGACTTCGTTCTGGTTTGATTTTTTTCACCCATGTGTCCCCAGAATCTATGATTTCAGTATATAAGAGGAGCTCAATAATAAATACTTGCAGAGTGAATGAATGAATGCAGTTATATACTGGTAGCCTCTGGCATTTTCAACCCAGAGGCATAGCCTAGCATTAAAAAAAAAAAAGCACCTGGATTTCAGATGAGGGAATTCCTGCTAGTTCTTTCCATCCTGCTACTGGTTCCGAACTTTCTGCCACTTCAGTCTTCCCTATCCTATTTGTTTTTCCATCTTGGCATGCTGTCTGGCTCTCTGTTTAGATTTTGAAAATAGGTTTTGGACTAAGGTCCTAAAGTCCTGACTGGGAAACATGGTATGACTATCCCTTGGTAGTTGTTCCTTTCTCTGGTGTAAATGCACCAAAATCACAGACAAGACATGCCACGCCCTTAACAGCCTGCTCAGATCCACAACAATATGGGCTTATCAGCCTCTGCCCATCCACAGAGTGAAATGAACATCTGCCTCTGCCCAAGGCGGATGAGGAAGGAGGGCTGCCCAGGGATTGTCACGTGGCTGTGAGATCTCCAGGGGACATTCTGTCAGCCATGTAAGTGCCTTGCCTACACTCTATGGAATTTATACACAACCGGGCACTATGACAAATTTTACTTTTTCAACTCTGTCTACTTACTTTTTTAACTTTTTCTCTGGGAAGCTGGCAGAGAGAGGCTATTGTGTCTGAAGAGGGCAACATTTATCTTTAGGCAATTTTGTGTGTGTGTGGTGAGGGGTTGTTTTATTGTGTTTGTTTTTTTTTGCCAGGAGGGAGCAGTCTTTCATTTTCCTTGGGAGACAGTAAGTGCCCAGTGGGGTTCACCCCTTTTCCTTCCCATCCACCAGACACAGGCAGGGAACCACCGCCTTTTCCTCCCTATACCTCCCACCTCCCTCCTTTCTTACAAAGGGTAGAAGTAAGGCATTCATTAAACATTTTTAAACATAACAAAAGTCAACATCTGCAAATATATGAGCTGGGCATTAAGCAACAACCCTTTCCACAGTCCTAAGAGATGGATGCTATCACTTTTTACAGATAAGAAACAGCCTCACCAAGTTGAAGAAACTTTGCTTTGGGTCACCCAACTAGTAGGTGGTCCGAGTGAGGATTTAGAACAAAAGGCTGTAAGGCCTGCAGAAGCCCACGATCTGAACCTCCCCAGGCCTCAGCTTCCTAAATGCAGACAGTTCACCATCCACGTGCAGGGTCGGGGACCAGATGAAAAGGAGTCAGCCAAGGACCCCCACCACAGGCCAGTCTCGGAAACGGAGAAAGCAAGCCCCACAAAATGGGGGATGGGGTGGAACCGGAACAATCTGTCCAGTGTACAAAGGAGGGGGAGAAGTCAGACCCAAGAATCAAAACGGCAAAATGGCAGAAGCGGACGTGTGTGACGCGGGGCTGCGGCCTGCGGGGACCGGCACCGCAGAAACTCCCGCACCGGCACGGGGGCGGCGGCGACCCGAGCCGCAGGGAAGTGACAAGTCCCCGGGGCGCGTCGCCCCTCCCGCCCGGCCCCCCGACTCGGCCCGAGGGTCGGATCGCGGATGCCTGGGACTTGCCGGAAGGGTCCACTCGGCCACCTTCCCCAGCAGGCCCACCTTCAGCCGCCCCGGAGCCGGACCGGATTCCCAGGAGGGGAGCGTCCCCAACGCCGACGCCCGGCGGCCGGGTTCGGGGGCTCGGCCCTTTCAAGGGCCGCAGCGCTGCCCGGCAAACGGAACGTGAGAGAAAGGCGAGTGTAAAACAAAGGCCACAGGGAGTTGGGGAGGAGAGGCGGGGAGAAGCCCTTACCTCATGGTGGCTGGGCTCTGCTGCAGTTCCAGGAGGTGCAGATCCCTTCGGGCTTTCTCCTCAGCGCTCCGCTCCTTTGCGGCTGAGCGGCGACGCGCGTGCGTGTGCGTGGGCGCGCGGGCGCGCGGGCGAGGTGACCGCAGCGCTAGGTCTGCGCGCGAGGGCGGCCGTCTTTGTTAAAGTACTGACCGGAGCGGGAAAGGGAAACTACAAAGTGAATCTGATCCCCGACTAGGCGGAGTCCAGCTCCAGGAAACAGAAACTTCTAGAAGAGCTGCGTGGGCGCGCCCCCCGGCCGGGCTGAGGAGCCGCTGTGAGAGGTTTGCGCAGCGCGGGTACGTTCCGGGTGGAATTTGCAGCTGGGCCTTGAGACTGGTCTTGGCTGCTCAGCTGCCATTATGAGTCCACGTGCCTTAGCTTTTTGCGGGGTGGTTGTTATATGTTGGATTTTTTTTTCCCCCTTAGCTAAGACGACTGGAGATATTTCAGCGTTATTTTTGTTGGGTGGCACCGATGCTCTTTATAGCTTTGTGCATCCTAGGCTAAAACTCAGGTCTTGATTCAACAAACACAGGTGCAATGCCGTGCACTTGTGCCATGATTTTCACTGGGTAAACCTAGAGAAATTTGGGGGCCAAAACGTGTATATATTCAAAATTTTGGTAGCTTCCAGGTTCGCTTTGCAAAGAGGTTTTTACGCCCCACCCACAATTCTACGAAAATTCCCTTCCCTTCCATGCCTTTGACAACTGAGCTTCCTATAATAAGGTCCCATAAGGTCCTGTAATAATAATCCTATAATAAGGTCCCATCTTTATGATGGGGTTGGCTTTCCCTGGTAGCTTAGATGGTAAAGAATATGCCTTCAATACAGGAGACCTGGGTTCGATTCCTGGGTAGGGAAGATCCCCTGGAGAAGGGAATGGCAACTCACTCCAGTATTCTTGCCTGGAGAATCCCCATGGACAGAGGAGCCTGGTGGGCTGTCGTCCATGGGGTCACAAAGAGTCTGTCATGACTGAGCGACTAACACACACACACACAAAGATGGGTTGATTGGAACCTAAGCAGAAAATATCGAATGCCCATACACTTTGCCCCCTTCTAATTCAGTCATTCGTTCTTTCAACACGTTTTATTAAACAACTGCTAAGAGCTAGACATTGTTCAAGGCTCTGTCAATATAGCAAAGGAATAAAACAGACAAGGGACAAGCCCTCCCCCTTCCTCTCCCCACACACTGTCTTCTGCATTTTGCTCCTGATTATGCACAGGGTGGAGATAATTCTCAAACTTTGAGAAAAAGTGTTCATCATCACAGAGTTTAAAAGGCACAAGTTTATCACTTTTTATGCCTTGGCAAATGCCATGCTAGTTACTTTGCTTTTCAAATGAATGGACAACGATGTACAGTTTTTGCTATGTGTTCATTAGTTTAAATAATGCTAACTTTGGCTTTGCGAGAAAAGGGGGCTTATACCTAAAGCCAGTTCTTGCTCCCTCGGAATTAAGTTAAGCGTGGCTAACTAACAGTGTAGGTCCGTAACTGTAGTTAGTTGTGCATTTGTGATTTTGTTACACTTGTTTGTTTGGAGTTAATTTCTAGTGTGAGAGGTGAAGGTAAAGAACAAATAAAATGTTTTATGTCAGATTGTGCTATGCAGAAAAAGCAGAGAGAGGGTTGGTGTTTTGCTGTTATAAATATATTGAAGAGGGAAGTTTTCGCTGAGAAAGTGGCAACTGAGCAAAGGTCTGAAGCAGGGAAGAAGTGAGCAGTGTGGGTATGGGGTCAGGGAAGAGCCTTCCAGACCGAGGGAACAGTGACTGCAGAGGCCTAGAGATGGAAGCATACTTGGCATGCACAGATGATGTGGTTGGAGTGGAGAGGGCAGGGAAGAAGTCCTAAGAAATGAGGTTGGGGAGGTTATGTGGATGTGGTAGGTCTGTAGGCTATTGTAACAACCTTTAACTGGGAAACCACATTTTAGAAAAAGTACTGAATGGCTTATTTGGAGGTGGAACAATACGCCCAGAATTTCCTCCTTCCTGAGGATTTAGAATATTTAATAGAGCTCTGTTTGAAAAAATTTCCAGTGTGTTGATTATGTTTTTTCTTCCTTGTTCCTACTTCTTTCCTTTCTTTTAGCTGTAGCTGGGCCAAGAGATAGTCTTTGGTTATCAAGGTTTGTATGAACAGCAACTAAACAGTAAATGATAAAAATCAAAAGGGGAAACAAATCCTGATAATCAGCTTATATTGTTTAAGGATTTCAGATTCAGAAAGACTTAAACTATCTGTAAAAATTTTAAAGGAATATGCATTTTCAGGATTGAGAAGAAGCAAAGACCCAGCTGTTGAGTAGGTGTTGAACATGCTGAATTTATTAGATGGAATTTGAATATCAGTATTTTTTTCATAACTTGTCAGATTGAGTGAATTCTTGGGAAAATTAGTAGTGTATTGTCTTCTAAATTTATTCTTATAACTTGTAAAACAGCAACTGGAGAAAAAGAGAACTAGAACATGAAAAATGGCAACTAATAGAAAATCTGCTTTGGAAACTGAAAACTTAATAACTCTTCCAAGGAATAGATCTAAGCCGGAGTTTCTCAACCTTGGTGCTATTGACATTTGTGTTGTGGGAAGCTGTGCAGTGCATTTTAGGATGTTTAAGCAGCAATCTTGCATCTATCCGCTAGATGTCAGTAGCACCCTGCAGTTGTGACAAACGAAATTAACTCCAGAGATTGCCAAACCCAACATTTTTTTTTTTTTGCCTTCGGGGCAAAATCCTCCTCTCTTCCCCACAGTTGAGAATCATATAACACCCTCATATATATACCTAATTTATTTGAATTAGTCTTCACAGCCCAGGCTGCAAGAGATAGAAGATGGACTTTAGGTAGGAGAGGAAAAGTTGAAATCAGATCACAGAAAGTCAAGGGTGATACTGGAGTTCAGGAGATGGCCCAGGTGAAAGAGTTGATATCCAGGACGATGTCAGAGAAGGCTTACTCCCTTAAGCACTGGCTGCAAAGTAGAGGTGGCTGGGTCTGACTGGGGACAAGATCCAGAGCTATGGACACAGACTGAGGGTGGGCAGTTCAAGCTGGGGCAGGCTGTAGGGTAGAGGCTCTTAGAACTGCAGTTCCAGTTCTAGCAACCTTAGGAGAATGGAGACATTGGTGGCCAGGATGGTCCCGAAGGAGGTGGATCCTGTGGTGGTGTGTAGACAGCGGTTATTAAAGACCTAGACTGGGGCACTTATAATAGTAGGGAATGGCCTGAGCTAAGGTTTGGCCTGATTTAGGGTACATGAGAGACATTACCTGGGCACTCGGAATTCTAAATAAGGACAATGAATGAGGTTCTGTCAGTCATTTACATGGGAGTAACAAGCTCCTGAAATTCAGCTGCCAATTTAAAGACTTCTTGGTAATGCCTGGAGATATTCATTTGTAAATTTGGCAATAGTATTTTCAGTACCAGAGAGCATCTCTTTTCCTGGATTCACTGCTTGTTTTTCTCTGCAGACATCCAGGCTGTCCCACATTTTAGTTTTACTGAACTCCTGGAAGGGCAGAGATGTCTTCCAGAGTTGAGAAAGATGGGAGAGAGATGGTGGTTAGGTTATTAGACACAATAAGTAAATATGATCTTTGAAGCTTGTCAAACACACATCACACAAACAATCCAGAGATTTATTTTGCCTTAATGAGCTCTGCTTTCTGGGTACAGATGATGTATAACAATATTGGGGAAGAGTTACCTAATCAAGAATTGACACTTATCCAGTAACTATTTGGTTTTCATATTTCTGACTTGGGGGAATTGGCAGTGGGTAGACTTATTTTAGTACCTTACAGCCTCCTTTCTCAAACACAAGCACTTTAAGTCATGTTTTTGTTAATCTAATAAACCTCTTGTTTTAATGATATGGAAATTGTGAAGACTGCTTCTGTGTAACTCTCATGCCTACTCCTGATACAAACCTTACTCACTTCAGTTCCTATAGAATTTCAGTAGAAATCCAAAGCCTTGTCCAGTATTTCTGTGAATTCCTTGGGGACTCGTCTTTTCTGTTGGTTTAGGGTTCCCCACCAGGAAACACAGGCATCCTCTAGAAGGTGGAGAAGGTACCAAAAGAATTGTCCCCTAGGGCCTCCAGAAGGGATTTGGAAAGTGCCAACACTTTGATTTCAGGCCAGTGAAACCCATTTCAGGCTTCTAACCTCTAGAACTATAAGATAATAAATGAGTGTGATTTTAAGCCACCCAGTTCATGGTAATTTATTAGAGAGCCACGATAGGAAATGCATACATCTTCCCCCCAAAGACATACATGAATGAAAAAACAATGACATTGTTTCCTTAACTTTCCTTTTAAAAATGTTACTTGTTGGGTGTTGTCTTTTAATAAAATGTTATAATCAAAGGTAATTACTACAGGTGGTCTCTCAGACTCTTGAGCATCCTTTTCCTATTTATTCATTTAACTAAATCAGTGCTAGCAAATGACTGAATCAATAGTGCTTCAAACAAAATGGCATGAAACAATAGAAATTGCTTGGAACAATTTGACAATGAATTAAATTTCCAACATCTTCATGGAGAAAACTGACCTTTAATTGATTATGTACTTGTTTTCCTGTCTGTCTCTCTCACTAAATAGTAAGCTGCTTGAGGTTTGGGGGAAATGTCTGCTTTGTTGACTGAGGGGTAGCAGAATATGCCACCCCCAAATATGCCACCTTGCCATAAGGATTATTTTGAGCTGAAGGCAACTGAAAAGAAGCAGATATAAGAAAAGCTCTCTGCTCTCCCCATCTGCCTGAAAAATAATGTCTCTCCTCTCTCTACCAGTAAGGACAGAAGTTAATCACCTGAGACAGCTCTAGTCCCTAATCAGCCCAGAGACACTGACAGAAAGATATATGTAACAAACCTTATAAGCAAACTCTTACCTTCCATTAGTTTCCCCCAGATATTTGCCTTCATACAATTTGCTACTTAGAAATTTGAAGTTCTTTGCCTTTGCCTTATCATTTCTCTAAAAATGTATCATTTGGTTGTTAGGATGCTATATAAGCCCACATTTTAGTCACCCCTTTGAGTTACTCATCACTGGGTACTCATATATATGCCTGATGCATGTGTTAATAAACTTGTTTTTCTCTTGTTAATCTGTCTTTTGTCAGTTTAATTTAAGGCTCTAGCCAATGAACCTAAGATGGGTAGAGGTAAAAGAACCTTCCCTTCTCTCCTTCACCCTGGTACTTTTGGTATCTAGCACTGCAAGCTGATAAAATGAATGAATTGAACATTTTATTTTATGTTAAGTCCAGTGTTTTGGGTTTTTTTTTTTTGCTATAAATCTACTCAACAAACTTTTTTTTCCTACTATATGACATTCACAGAGAAATGGTTCTTCTCTCTCTTCTCTCTCTCACATGTAGAGGCATGTATGTTCTGTTTCACTATTTTTTTTTAAGACAATTCATTGTACACATTTTATTTACAGTTTTGTACACTGTCTTAGTATGAGTGGGACAACTTTTCTACTTGAGCCAATTTTTTAACCAAAGCAAAATAACCCAAGTAACACAAAGTGTTAAAATACAGCATAAAGATACAAAAACAGACATACGAATTCTAATTAGGAATGTAATTATGATACTGCATTTTTTATAATATACAATTAAGTTTAGGAAATCACACAAACATAGATCAGTGATTTGAATGAAATGCATAAATTTGTAGCAAAGCGTTGTAGTTAAGTTACAAAAAAAATTACCAAAGAATGCACACAATTAATGTTTATTCCACCTTTATGTAATATTCCTAGATCCTTCACCAATGTTACATGAGAAAGAAAAACTAAAGCAAAACAAATGAAAACCTGAAATCAGAGTCACTAATGTTATCAACTGGGGAAACAAATCTAGCCGCCATCAGCAAGAGTACAGCACAGATAATGCTGTAAAAAGAAACAAAATTGCCAGAAAACTGTATGCATCATACTCTTTCAAACCAGCAAAATATGCTCCTGCATTCAATGGAATGTAAACAAAATCATTCTCTTGTATAGAAATGCAAGTTCTTTTTTTTTAACATTGTAGATGGGTCAAATGTGTTTGTAATGGTTAATTCTATTAAGCTATTATAGAGTGGGCTAGGAACACATTTATGGATTCTGGGGATGATATGATGTGTACTGTAATTCTTTGATTGGGATAATGGACACTTTAGCCAAAAAAAATAAAATATGAATACAGAAGTATAAGACAACGGTGAATGAGACTTCCGTATATCTTAGCAACATTTAGATGGAACTCAAGTTTAAAGGCAGTCCACTCTGCTTTTGAAGAGGCTTGCTTTCAGCTCCCAAACCCCAGATCTCGATTGCTTGAGGCAGTCACCTATGAGAATACTCAGAAGGTGTCTTCTTAAACAACAAACCTATTTTTAGTGGTGGAGCTGCTCTTAGTAGCTGTGTCTGCATGGGACTGATAACCTGCCGGAGTCCTGCTCCAGCTGGTCCAGGGGTTCCCTCAGGAAGGACGGCATTGGCGATGCGAATGAGAAGACACAGCGAGTCTTAGTGTCTCCAAGTGTCTCCTGACTTTATTGTTTTCAAGACAGCTTTTATATTTTTAGTTGTACATAGAGACAAATGTAAAGTGTAAAGTCATGCCAAATGAAATCAATGGGTCAGCAGTTTTTGACCCTTATCGGAACCAGGACACTGTTTGTGTTTTTAGTTACAAAAAGTTTAAAGTTGTTTACATCATCTTCTGGCCTGGAGGCCTGCTAACATCTGGTGACTCTTTTATTGATAAGGGTTGATCAGCCAGGACACTTTTGCACCAGGCACAGAAAGTACCAGGGTTACACTTTTTTTTTAAAGAATACAGGCACAGCAGATTATGACAAAGAAAGAATTCACAAACTCAGAGTTTCAAGGTAAAACCTGTTTTTTGTACTCTATCTTATGCCTTGAGCCTAACAGAGAAGAATGTGGTCCCATAAGGTCATGGCACAGCAAGCTGAAAACAATGTAGCGCCAAGGTCAGTGCTTAGCAAAATCACCAGCTGAATTAAGAATCGTCTTATTATTTGTATTAAAGCTAAACTTTTATTTATATAAATCTCTATTATGCTTTCATTATATAGGCTAAATACGTTAAGAGCAAAAACATAATGAGTAAATATAAACTAAGTAACAGTTTCATAAAGTAATGCTTCTTATGTTTTCTAATGAGCCCTTTTTCCTACGAAGGGCTCTGTGCCCATTGGGGCTTTCTGTGTGGATGCTCTCAGTATTGTTTATTGTTAAGGAGCAGTCATGCACATTAGCTCCAAAGGCACAGGTACATTTATTAAACAAACTAATATGCTAGCAAGAGGAATTTAGATTAGCATACTCTATATCCTAGATAATTAGGGTGCTACCGTTCAGGGGCCTTGTCGAATGAGGTTTCAGATTGATCTATTTTAGAAGAGAATCAGGAAAAGCCTTTTGCCTAAGTCACAGAAAATAAGAAGAGGTTTATTATAGCAAACATCAGAAAGACAGATACCATCTTTAAGGTGAGCGCTGAGGCAGCCTTCCGAGAATCCCTGAGGCCTGAGTAGCTCTGCTCGATCAGTCCTTCTCCTCATGACTCTGTCATGGGTGGGATCTCGTGAGCTGGCTCCCGGCAGTAACCAATCACTTATCTTTGGAGGAAGTCCTAACCTATCCTTGTATACCCTCCCTATATGTGTAGCAGCTTCTCTGTTTTCACATTCAGTAGTCCATATTGCTATTTTATCACCTTTCAGTTTAGTTCTGTCGCTCAGTCGTCGCCTCCCTGTCCATCACCAACACCCAGAGTTTACTCAAACTTGTGTCCATGTCTTATCACCTTTAGCTGTAACATTAACAACAGCTCCACATACATCATCACTGCAGTCATCAAAAGATTCTCCAATAAGGCACAGCAGTGTCTCTAGCCAAAAAATATCGAGGTCACTTCATCTCTCCTGTTTGTTCAGTGTAATTAGCCATCGTCCTCCTCGTTTGTTTTTCTCATCTTCCCACATAGGCTCAATACTATCCTTAAAAAGTGAGTAGTCACAGCCAGGCATTAAATTACTAGATAACTGGATATGGTTGTACAGAGCCCAAAAGTCTTCAACAGTATCAAACTTAGAGATCAATTGAAGGTTTTCTTGCCAAGTTTTGCTTTTATCATTTTTAAAAAACCAGACTGCCCATCTGTTCTGTAGAGGGTGTTTATTTACTACAGTGTTCTGGGTTAGCAACCTCCTGATTAGATCCTGTTTTCTTCTGTAGGTGGGGGATTGGGAGTAGGGGTGGTTTCTAGTTCCACAGTCGCCATCTTAGATCGATCTGATTGCACAACCGCTCCTGAAGGCTGTTTCACTATTTTCTTTTTTTTTTGTTTGTTTCACTATTTTCTGAACACAACTAATGTTTTATCAGGTTTGAGTAATTGTTCAAAGATTACATCATTGTGGTGAATTATATAATGCGTTTCTGAAAGTCGCAAGCAGAAAAGATGATTAGTATATATTGTGACAGTAGTCCATATTTCATTGCCTAGGGGTCACAGGCACAGAGTTCTCCAAGTCAGGAGCCAGCCTCAGGGCCCGCTCATAATACTCCAGGGCTTCATTCATTTCTCCTTTTACTTTGTGGATGAATCCAAGGATACTCAAGCTTTCTATATCTTTTGCATTTCTCTGGAGTTTCTTTGAAGCCAATTTCGCCAAAGAATTGATGCTTTTATCCCTATCTATTGATGTGTTTTCTATTTTTATTGCTTTTAAATAATGGCTAATTGCATCAATTTCAGATTTTTTGTGAAATTCCAGAAATTGGCCATAGTGGAGATGTATGTGTTGCAACATATCTTTGCTGAGTAGTTTCAAGCGGAACGCTTTTTGAAAAGTATCATCAGCTTTTCTGAGGTCACCTGCTTCTGCGTACATTTCTGCCAGGCCTGTATAAGCTACCTCAAATGTGGGCTTTAGTTGCACAGCAAGTTCAAAATGTTGTAGGGCTAATTGTACTATTCTGTTGATGTTTTCTTTATCCTGTCCTTTAGGCTGCCAGTTTGTAGCTGTCTTTATTTGGATTAGTTGTCCCTTGTAGCAAAGCCCTATCTGGTGATGCAAGAAAGCAGAGGAGGGGGTTTCCTCCAAGGCCGATTTTGAGAGCCGAAGAGCTTCATCCAGATCGCCTTTTCTTCGGTAAAACTTGGCAGCATACCGAAAGACATAGGTCTTTGAGGACTCAGTGGTCATTGCTTCTTTGATGTACCTTTCTCCTTCAGCTTCTTGTTCTGCATCTTGAAGCTTCAGGCCAAGAAGAGCCTTAATATATGCATCTTTTGGATTTAGCCTGACAGCCCGTTTTAGGGTGTTCAGACAAAATTCCCCACTACTCTGTGGTCCATTGTAAAAGCCCTCCAGGCGATAGACAACGATTGCATACCCAGTGCTGAATTCAGGGTTTTCAGGGTCCGCTTCCAGAGCCTTTTCAAAGCAGACTTTGGCCCGTACATAATTCTTTCCTCCACACTTCAGTAAGGCCCATCCTTCCTCACAGTCCATCTGAGGACACTCCATTCTGTAGCTGGAGGAACTCACAAGTTTCGTGCAAGTGTTCTTCACCTTGTCCAGGTAAATCTGGGCTTCTGCCTGTTGGCCCATATGGTAATGCAACCAGGCATAGTTGCCCCAGGTAACCAAACTTCTCACTTCTGATTGGTTGGCTTGTTCTGGCTGGGTTAAGTCTTCAGCTTCTTGTAAACTCTTCAGGGCTTCCTCATTGTGGCCTCTCAGGTGTTTCACATAGGCCAGTAAGTTGTATATTCCCACTTTGTATTTGGTGTCTAGGAACATAATCTCCTCCAAAACCCTGTTTTCTAAATCAGGTATTTCTGTCTCTTCAATGATCAACTCCCATGTGAAGTGACATCTCAACTGTTCCAGCTTATCGTTGATCTGATCCTTATCAGCATTAGAACTGTAAAAACAAAAGCAGATTTTCTTTGTTAGGTAACAAACAGCCAATAGAAATAAGCCAGGTAAAACACCTCATATTTAGAGCCTAGCCTTGAAAAGAGCATGCCTGCTTTGATCTTCCTTCGAGTTCCATATTTCTAAGATCCATGTGGCCTCTGAATGCAGTTTGCTTGGCTGCATACACTGACTCCAGCACTTCCTAGCCATGAAACTTCTCTGTGCTTCAGGACCTCCTTTGTAAAGCGCAGAAGATAATAAACTTATCACACTGGATTTGGTGAGAATTAATAAGCCTATCTATGTAAAACACTTTAGAGCATGCATATTTCATGCTATATAAGAGTTTTCTATTTTTCTATTGCTGTAATTAAGGTAGAGACCAGTAAGAAACGCAGAGCCTTGGGAAATATTATTGACATCAGGACCTTAGTCTGCAGATTATGTAACAAATTAAGACTACCTAAATGTGATCATATTTGACCCATTTATTTTATTTGGATTTATTTGTGGGAAATATTTATTTATTTATATATATTCACAGAAATTTGCAAAGATAGAACATAAGTCCAGTGTATCCTTCACCCAGGTTCTCCCAAAGATTATATTTTATCCAACTATAGTACAACGACAAAACTAGGAAACTGGCAGTGGTACAATATGCACACAGTTCATTTTTCATTCCTACTAGTAATGTATGCTTCCCTGGTGGCTCAAACAGTAAAGAATTCGCTTGCAATGCTGGAGACCAGGTTCAATCCCTTGATTGAGAAGATCCCCTGGAGAAGGGAATGGCAATTCACTCCAGTATTCTTGCCTGGAAAAGTCCTTGAACAGTGAAGCCTGGTAGGCTACAGTCCCTGGGGTCGCAAAGAATCAGAAACAACTGGGTAATAACATACATACAGAGTAATGTATGAATGATCTAGTTCTTTGTATTCTTACCAGAATTTGATATTTCCACTTTTTTTTTAATGTTATTAGCTCTTTTAATAGACATAGAGGTAGCTCTTTGTGGTCTTAATTTGCATTTCTCTAATGAATAGTGATGTTGAACATCTTTTAGTGTGTTTATTTGCCATCCATATATCCTCTTTGGTGAAATATCTCTTCATATCCTTTTCCTGTTTTCTAATGAGATTGTTTTTTATTGTTGGGTTGCAAGAATTCTTTATAAATTCTAGATATGAATCATTGGTGAGGCATGTGGTTTTCAAGTATTTTCTCGCAACGTGTGACTTGTCTTTTTTTCCTTTAATAAGGTCTCTTGAAGAGCAAAAGTTTTTACTTTAAAAAAAAATTTTTTTTGGTCCTGCCAAATGGCATGTGGGCTCTTGGTTTCCTGACCAGGGATCAAACCCGCACCTCCTTTGTTGGAAGCACAGAATCTTTTTTTTCCTTTTTTTTTTAAAAAAAAATTATTTATTTTTAATTGGATGATAATTGCTTTACAATATTGTGTTGGTTTCTGCCATACATCAACATGAATCAGCCATGGGTATACATATGTTCCCTCCCTCTTGAGCCTCCCTCCCACCTCCCACCCCACCCCTCTAGATTTGTTATAGAATACCAGATTTGAGTTCCTTGCATCATATAGCAAATTCCCAATGGCTATCTATTTTTTTTTCATTCTTTTTTTTTTTTTGAGACTTCCCTGATGGTCTAGTGGCTAAGACTCTGAGCTCCCAATGCAGGGAGCCTGGGTTTGAAAACTGGTCAGGGAACTAGATCCCACATGTGGTTTGCATTCCACAACTAAAGATCTCTCATGATACAACCGAGACCTGGTGCAGCCAAATAAATAAATTAATTAAAAATCATTTTTAATTAAAGGAAAATTGCTTTACAATATTGTATTGGTTTCTGCTATATGTTAACATGAATCAGCCATAGGTATATATATATGTCCCCTCCCTCCTGAATCTTGCATCTCCCACCGCATCCCACCCCTAGGGGATGAGCTCCCTAGTCATACAGCAACCCACTCTCTGTTTTACATATGGTAATGTATATGTTTCAATGCTACTCTCCCAATTGGAAGTCCAGAGTCTTAACCACTGGACCACCAGGGAAGTCCCCAAAGTTTCTACTTTTGATGAGGTATAATTTATTGATTTTTTTTCTCTTAATGGATCATGTGTTTGGTATCATGTCTAGGAACTCTTCACCAGGCCCTAAGTCCTGAAGGTTTTCTCCTGTGTTTTCTTCTGCAAGTTCTATCATTTTACATTTAAATCTGTGATTCATTTTGAGTTGCTTTTGCATAATGTATGGAGATGAGATCAGTGGCTCATTTTTCAGCCTGTGGATACCCAGTTGTTCCAGCACCATTTGTTGAAGCCTATTCATCCTCCACTGAATTGCATTTGCAACTTTGTCAAAAATCAGTTGGCAGTGCTTGTGTGGGATTATTTCTGGGTTCCTTATTCCGTTTCACCAATCTCTGTGTTGATTCTTCCACCAATACCATGCCATCTTGTTTACTGTATATAAACAGTCTGAAAATTGGGTAGGGTGATTCCTCTCTATTCTTCTTTGTTTCAAAATTGTTTTTCTAGTTCCTTTGCATTTCCATATAAATTTTTGATTAGCATTTCCTGTGTCTATAAAAGTCTTGCTGGAGTTTGATAGGAATGTTTTTGTCAATTGTGGAAAAGAGACATTTTTACTATGTTGAATCTCCTAATCCATGAACGTGCTGTATCTATTTATGTATTCTTTGATTTCTTTCATTAGCATTTATAGTTTTAGGCGTTCAAGTCCTATGCATATTATGTTAGATTTACACTTAAGTACACGTATGTGTGAGGTGAGTTGGGGAGAGTGGCCTTAGTACCTCTTTATGGTGGTGAAAATCCCAAACTCCACTAGCCCTCTCTGTTGCCATCTCAGTGGGGAGAGGGAAGGCACCTCATTACCACCAGATGGGGACTGATATCCACATTGCTTTTATGGTCTTCACTCCCCCACTGCAAAGAGAGGGACCCTTGTTACCACCCAAGTTGGGGATGAAAGTCTTTGCATTCCACTTGGCCTTCTCTGGCATCATCCATCAGGGGAGGGATTGGAAGAGTCCAGATGCCTAGCTCATAGCCTGGTGAGAATAGAAGTCTTGGCTACCCACTCAGCCTTTACTAGCAGAGTTTGGAATGGGGCTTTAGTTTTTGTTTGACTTTTCCTGTGGTATTTGGCTGGAGTAGTGGTTGTTTATAAATTTTTTTTTTTTGCTAGGCTGTCTCCTTTTTGGGTCCTTTGGCTAGAGAGAGCAGGTTTTTCGTGGGACTTTTCTATTTATGCCTACTGGCATTTCTAGGTTTCTGGCTTCTCCAGCACTCACTCTGGGATATATGCAGTAAAGCAAAATACCCATATACAAAAGATTGAAGTTGGACCCGTTCCTTATACTGTATACAAAAAACGAATTCAAAATGTGTCAAAGATCTAAATGTAACACTTTCTAAAACTGTAAAACTTTAGAAACTAAACAGGGAGAAAGCTCCATGACATTGGATTTAGCAACAGTTTCTTGGATATGCTAAAAACAAAGGTAACAAAAGTAAAAATAAACAAGTTGAGCTTTAGCAAAACTAAGAAGTTTTGTGCATCAAAGGGCACTATCAATAGAATGAAAAGACATCCCACAGAATGGGAGAAAATGTTTGCAAATCATGTACCTGATAAGGGATTAATATTTAGACTAATAAGCAGCTCCTACAACTCAACAACAGAAAAACAAATAACAGATTAAAAGAATGGGCAAAGGACTTGAATAGACATTTCCCTAAAGAAAATATACAGATGGCCAGTAAGTGCATGAGAAGATGTTCAATGTCACCAATCATTAATGAAATGCAAATCAAAACCATAATAAAATACCTCTACACATCCATTACGATGGCTATTTATCAAAAACACAGAAAATACCAAATGTTGTCAAGGATGTCGAGAAATTAGAACCTATGTGCATTGCCAGGGAGAATGTAAAATGGGGCAGCTGCTGTGGAAAATGATGATTCCTCAAAAAATTAAATATAGAATTACCATATAATTCAGCAATTCCACTCTGGTAGATACCCAAAATAAATGAAAGCAAAGACTTGAACAGATATTTGTATACTTATATTCATTGCAGCATTATTCACAGTAGTCAAAAGGTGGGAGAAACCCAAGTGTCCTCCAGTGGATGAATGGATAAACAAAATGTAGTCAGTACATACAGTGGAATATTACTCAATTTTAAAACGGAAGTACATTCTGACACATGCTTCAGTATGGATGAACCTTGAAGGCTTTATGTTAAGTTAATTAGTGAAGTGAAGTCACTCAGTCGTGTCCGACTATTTGCGACCCCATGGACTGTAGCCTACCAGGCTCCGTCGTCTATGGAATTTTCCAGGCAAGAATACTGGAATGGGCTGCCATTTCCTTCTCCAAGGGATCGTCCCAACCCAGGGATTGAACCTGGGTCTCCTGCATTGCAGACAGACGCTTTACCATCTGAGCCACCAGGGAAGCCCTAAGTCAGTCACACAAAGCCTTGTGTTGTATGCTTTCATATATATGAAATATCCACAATAGACAAATCTAAAGAGACAGAAAGCAGATTAATGGTTACCAGGTCCTGGAGTGAAGGATGAGAGGTGAGTGACTGCTCAGAGTGACGAAATTTTCTTAAACTAGATAGTGGTGAGGATTGTACTACATTGTGGTACTAAATACTACAAAATTGTATACTTAAAATAATTAAAGCTATAGTTTTTCCAGTAGTCATGTATGAATGTGACAGTTGGACTATAAAGAAAGCTGAGCACTGAAGAATTGATGCTTTTGAACTGTGGTGTTGGAGAAGACTCTTGAGAGTTCCTTGGACTGCAAGAAGATCAAACCAGTCAATTGTAAAAGAAATCAGTCCTGAGTATTCATTGGAAGGACTGATGCTGCAGCTGAAACTCCAATACTTTGGCCACCTGATGCGGAGAACTGACTCATTGGAAAAGACTCTGATGCTGGGAAAGATTGAAGGCAGGAGGAGAAGGGGATAACAGAGGATGTGATGGTTGGATGGCATCACCGACTTGATGGCCATGAGTTTGAGCAAGCTCCAGGAGTTGGTGATGGACAGGGAAGCCTGGCATGCTGCTTAGGGTCGCAAAGAGTTGGACACGACTGAGCAGACTGAACTGAACTGAACTGAAAATAGTTAAAATGGTAAATTTTATCATACATGTATTTTATCACTATAAAAATTCATGTTACTAGCCTGAGTAGAAATTCTGCAAATTATTTATGTATATATGCATGCATGCATGCTAAGTCACTTCAGTTGTGTCTGACTCTTTGCAACCCCATGGACTATAGCCCACCAGGCTCCTCTGTCCATGGGATTCTCTAGGCAAAAATACTGGAGTGGGTTGCCATACCCTCCTCTAGGGGAATCTTCCTTTAAAATATAAAAGCTAATTACTATGCCATCTAAAATGATCTCATGAACCTCCGTTGGTACCTTTTAAGAAACATCAGTCTAAAGATTAAATAAGGAGATTGGCTAAGATGGCAGAGGAATAGGACGGGGAGACCACTCTCACCCCCACAAATTCATCGAAAGAACATCTGAACGCCAAGCAAACTTCACAAAACAACTTCTGAACGCTGGCAGAGGACATCAGGCATCCAGAAAACCAGCCCATTGCCTTCGAAAGTAGGTAGGACAAAATGTAAAAGATAAAAAGAGAGACAAAAGAGTTAGGGACGGAGATTCGTCCCAGGGAGGGAGTCGTAAAAGAGAAGTTTCCAAACACCAGGAAACCCTCTCACCGGTGGCTTTGGGGGAAGTTTTCAAATCTCGGAGGGCAACATAACCAGGAGGAAAAATAAATAAATAAAACCCACAGATTACGTGCCTAAAGGCAACTCCCAGCAGAGAAGTACCCCAGACGCTCACATCCACCACCAGCAAGTTGGTGCTGAACGGAGAGGAGCGGGCGGCGTTGCTTAGGGTAAGGACCGGGCCCGAATGCCCTGAGGGCAATCTGAAGGAGCTAACGTGAGATAGTAACCTAAACTGTGGGATAGCCAGAGAGAGAGAGAACTATCCCGCGAAAAGCCGAAATTTAAGGCACTGCCGGCCTGCTCAAAGAACAAAGGACTGAGCAACACCAGAGAAGAGCTAGCCGGCTGCGGGCTGCCCCATCCCCTGCTGGACACAGCGGGCAGGCGGGACCAGCCATAGCCGAAAAGGGGCAAACTCAGCCCCAGATAGCAAAGACTTCTTGAGATTCCAAATGGTTGACATCCGCTGGGAGGGTTGCAGCCAGAGACCAGCTCCCCAGAACTGACACAAGGCACACCGGAGCTGGGCGCACCCAGAAACTGAGGCTGGGACCAGGGAGGTGAAAAGTCGCACCACCCCAAGAGTGTGCCCGCCAAACACCTGGCTGCCTGAGCTGCTCTGACTGGGGATCGGCACAAACCGCGGGCCCAACCGAGTCTGTGCCTTTGTGGAGTACCCGAGAACCTGAACCTGAGCGGCTTAGACCTGGGAAATGCACGCATCTCAGGGCCCACTCCCCGGCAGAATAACCTGAAGCCTGAGCAGGGTACACACGCCGTGAGCGGGGGCAAGCCGAGTGTGGCCAAGACATTGCAAATTCTCCACACACACACACCAGTGATATTAGTTTGCAGTGCTCCTCCCTCCCCACAGCACAACTGAACAAGTGAACCTAAAGAGACCACCTCCGCCCCCTTGTGTCAGAGTGGAAATTAGACACTGAAGAGACCTGCAAACAGAAGCCAAATAAACAGAGGCAACCGCTTTGGAAGTGACAGGTGCAACAGATTAAAATCCCTGTAGTTAACACCGACTACATTGAAAGGGACCTATAGATCTTGAAAAGTATAAGCAGGAACAAGGAACTATCTGAAACTGAACTGACCCCACACTGCCCACAACAGCTCCAGAGAATGTCCTGGATATATTTTTACTATTATCGTTTTTTAGAGGGATGGGATGGGGAGGGAGGTGGGAGGGGGGTTCAGGATGGGGAACACGTGTAAACCCATGGCTGATTCATGTCAATGTATGGCAAAAACCACTACAATATTGTAAAGTAATTAGCCCCCAACTAAAATAAATAAATTTATTAAATAAATAAATAAATAAAAAATAAAGATGCTGTTCAACCAAAAAAAAAAATTTATTTTGTCTGTAAGTCCTGTAGTACACCTTTAATTTTCATTTTTATAACCCACTATTACCTTGCAAAAAAAAAAGACCCTATTTTTAAAGCAAAC
Source organism: Giraffa tippelskirchi (assembly GCF_054371585.1). Taxonomy (NCBI): domain Eukaryota; kingdom Metazoa; phylum Chordata; class Mammalia; order Artiodactyla; family Giraffidae; genus Giraffa; species Giraffa tippelskirchi. Next base: position 38,762,204 of record NC_137276.1, read on the forward strand.
TGCATACATATATCTTATGCTTTTTGTGATTTTGTTTTTTTTTTTAATATTGTATTTTTTTAGGAGTCTAACCTCTACTCTAGATTTTTAATCTTTGTGTTATAGTATTTGATATCAACTTTGTACATTTAAGAACCCAATCTTTAGTACCCATTTTTACTCAGCATTGTGATTACTGGCTTGATTACTCTCTCCCCCTTTTGACTCTCTTTCTTCTCCCCCAGGGCACCTCTATCTCCCTCCTCCTCCTTCTCTTCTCAACCCAATTCTGTGAATCTCTGTGGGTGTTCTGGGCACCGGAGAACACTTAGGGAACAGAGTACTGCCCAGATCTCTCTCTCTCCTCTTGATTCCCCCCTTTCTCCTCATGCTCACCTTTATCTCCTTCCTCCCTCCTCTCTATGTAACTCCGTGAACCTCTCTGAGGGTTCCAGACTGGGGAGAGCACATAGGGAAGTGTTTACTGCCTAGATTGCTCTCTCCACGTTTGAGTCCCCCCTTCTCCTCCTGGTCACCTCTATCTTCCTCCTCCCTCTTCTCTCCATGTAACTCGGTGAACCTCTCTGGGTACCCCTCACTGTGGAGAATCTTTTCACCATTAACCTAGAAGTTTTATTATCAGTGCTGTATGGATGGAGAAGTCTTGAGGCTACTGCAAGAGTAAGTATGAAAACCAGAGGCAGGAGGCTTAAGCCCAAAACCTGAGAACACCAGAGAACTACTAACTCCAGGGAACATTAATTAATAAGAGATCATCCAAAAGTCTCCATACCTACACTGAAACCAAGCTCCACCCAAGAGCCAATAAGTTCGAGAGCAAGACATACCATGCAAATTCTCCAGCAATGCAGGAACATAGCCCTGAGCGTCAATATACAGGCTGCCCAAAGTGACACCAAACCCATAGACATCTCAAAACTCACTACTGGACACTCCATTGCACTCCAGAGAGAAGAAATCCAGCTCCACCCACCAGAACACCAACGCAAGCTTCCCTAACCAGGAAACCTTGACAAGCCAATCGTCCAACCCCACCCACAGGGAGGAACCGCCACAATAAAGAGGAACTCCAAAATACCAGAATACAGAAAGGCCACCCCAAACACAGCAATCTAAACAAGATGAAAAGGCAGAGAAATACTCAGCAAGTAAAGGAAAATGATAAATGCCCACCAAACCAAACCAAAGAGGAGGAGATAGGGAATCTACCTTAAAAAGAATTTAGAATAATGATAATAAAAATGATCCAAAATCTTGAAAACAAAATGGAGTTGCAGATAAATAGCCTGGAGACAAGAATTGAGAAGATGCAAGAAATGTTTAATAAGGACCTAGAAGAAATAAAAAAGAGTCAATATATAATGAATAATGCAATAAATGAGATCAAAAACACTCTGGAGGGAACCAACAGTAGGAAAAAAGAAAAAAGAATCAAAAGAAATGACGAAAACCTCAGGGACCTCTGGGACAATATGAAACACCCCAACATTCAAATCATAGGAGTCCCAGAAGAAGACAAAAGGACAGGCCATGAAAAAATACTCGAGGAGATAATAGTTGAAAATTTCCCTAAAATGGGGAAGGAAATGGTCATACAAGTGCAAGAAACCCAGAGAGTCTCAAACAGGATAAACCCAAGGCAAAACACCCCAAGACACATATTAATCAAATTAACAAAATCAAACACAAAGAACAAATATTAAAAGCAGCAAGGGGAAAACAACATAACACACAAGGGGATCCCCATAAGGATAACAGCTGATCTTTCAATAGAAACTCTTCAGGCCAGAAGGGAATGGCAGGACATACTTAAAGTAATGAAAGAGAATAACCTACAACCCAGATTACTATACCTAGCAAGGATCTCATTCAGATATGAAGGAGAATTCAAAAGCTTTACAGACAAGCAAAAGCTGAGAGAATTCAGCACCACCAAACCAGCTCTTCAACGAATGCTAAAGATCTTCTCTAGACAGGAAACACAGAAAGGGTGTATAAACACGAACCCAAAACAACAAAGTAAATGGCAATGGGACCATACTTATCAATAATTACCTTAAATGTAAATGCGTTGAATGCCCCAACCAAAAGACAAAGACTGGCTGAATGGATACAAAAACAAGACCCCTATATATGCTGTCTACAAGAGACCCACCTCAAAACAAGGGACACATACAGACTGAAAGTGAAGGACTAGAAAAAAATATTTCATGCAAACGGAGACCAAAAGCAAGCAGGAGTCGCAATATTCATTTCAGATAAAATAGACTTTAAAATAAAGACTGTGAAAAGAGACAAAGAAGGACACTTCATAATGATCAAAGGATCAACCCAAGAAGAAGATGTAACAATTATAAATATATATGCATCCAACATAGGAGCACCACAATATGTAAGGCAAATGCTAGCAAGTATGAAAGGGGAAATAAACAATAACACAATAATAGTGGGAGACTTTAATACCCCACTCACACCTATGGATCGATCAACTAAACACAAAATTAACAAGGAAACACAAACTTTACATAATACAATAGATCAGCTAGACCTAATTGATATCTACAGGACATTTCACCCCAAAACAATCAATTTCACCTTTTTCTCAAGTGCACACGGAAGCTTCTCCAGGATAGATCACATCCTGGGCCATAAATCTAGCCTTGGTAAATTCAAAAAAATTGAAATTATTCCACTCATCTTCTCTGACCACAATGCAGTAAGATTAGATCTCAATTACAGGAAAAAAACTATTAAAAATTCCAACATATGGAGGCTAAACAACACGCTTCTGAATAACCAACAAATCACAGAAGAAATCAAAAAAGAAATCAAAATATGCATAGAAACGAACGAAAATGAAAACACAACAACCCAAAACCTATGGGACACTGTAAAAGCAGTGCTAAGGGGAAGGTTCATAGCAATACAGGCTTACCTCAAGAAACAAGAAAAAAGTCAAATAAATAACCTAACTCTACACCTAAGGCAAGTAGAGAAGGAAGAAATGAAGAACCCCAGGGTTAGTAGAAGGAAAGAAATCTTAAAAATTAGGGCAGAAATAAATGCAAAAGAAACAAAAGAGACCATAGCAAAAATCAACAAAGCTAAAAGCTGGTTTTTTGAGAAGATAAACAAAATTGACAGACCATTAGCCAGACTCATCAAGAAACAAAAGGAGAAGAATCAAATCAACAAAATTAGAAATGAAAATGGAGAGATCACAATAGACTACACAGAAATACAAAGGATCATAAGAGACTACTTCAGTTCAGTTCAGTCTCTCAGTCGTGTCCGACTCTTTGCGACCCCATGAATTCCAGCACGCCAGGCTTCCCTGTCCATCACCAACTCCCGGAGTTTACCCAGACCCATGTCCATTGAGTCAGTGATGCCAAGAGACTACTACCAACAGCTATATGCCAATAAAATGGACAACTTGGAAGAAATGGACAAATTCTTAGAAAAGTATAACTTTCCAAAACTGAACCAGGAATAAATAGAAGATCTTAACAGACCCATCACAAGCACAGAAATCGAAACTATAATCAGAAATCTTCCAGTAAACAAAAGCCCAGGACCAGATGGCTTCACAGCTGAATTCTACCAAAAATTTAGAGAAGAGCTAACACCTATCTTAATCAAACTCTTCCAGAAAATTGCAGAAGAAGGTAAACTTCCAAACGCATTCTATGAGGCCACCATTGCCCTAATTCCAAAACCAGACAAAGATGCCACACACAAAAAAAACTACAGGCCAATATCACTGATGAACATAGATGCAAAAATCCTTAATAAAATTCTAGCAAACAGAATCCAACAACATATTAAAAAGATCATACATCATGACCAAGTGGGCTTTATCCCAGGAATGCAAGGATTCTTTAATATCCGCAAATCAATCAATGTAATACACCACATTAACAAATTGAAAGATAAAAACCATATGATTATCTCAATAGATGCAGAAAAAGCCTTTGACAAAATTCAACATCCACTTATGATAAAAACCCTCCAGAAATCAGGAATAGAAGGAACATACCTCAACATAGTAAAAGCTATATATGACAAACCCACAGCAAACATTATCCTCAATGGTGAAAAATTGAAAGCATTTCCCTTAATGTCAGGAACAAGGCACTCTCTCACCACTACTATTCAACATAGTTTTGGAAGTTTTGGCCACAGCAATCAGAGCAGAAAAAGAAACAAAAGGAATCCAGATAGGAAAAGAAGAAGTAAAACTCTCACTGTTTGCAGATGACATGATCCTCTACATAGAAAACCCTAAAGATTCTACCAGAAAGTTACTAGAGCTAATCAGTGAATATAGTGAATTTGCAGGATATAAAATTAACACACACAAATCCCTTGCGTTCCTATACACTAACAATGAGAAAACAGAAAGAGAGATTAAGGAAACAATTCCATTCACCACTGCAATGAAAAGAATAAAGTAATTAGGAATATATCTACCTAAAGAAACAAAAGACTTATATATAGAAAACTATAAAACACTGATGAAAGAAATCAAAGAGGACACAAACAGATGGAGAAATATACCATGTTCATGGATTGGAAGAATTAATATAGTGAAAATGAGTATACTACCCAAAGCAATCTATAGATTCAATGCAATCCCTATGAAGCTACCAATGGTATTTTTCACAGAACTAGAACAAATAATTTCACAATTTGTATGGAAATATAAAAAACCTCGAATAGCCAGAGCAATCTTGAGATAGAAGAATGGAACTGGAGGAATCAACCTGCCTGACTTCAGGCTCTACTACAAAGCCACAGTCATCAAAACAGTATGGTACTGGCACAAAGACAGAAATATAGATCAATGGAACAAAATAGGAAGCCCAGACATAAATCCATGCACCTATGGACACCTTATCTTCGACAAAGGAGGCAAGAATATACTATGGAGAAAAGACAATCTCTTTAACAAGTGGTGCTGGGAAAACTAGTCAACCACTTGTAAAAGAATGAAACTAGAACACTTTCTAACACCATACACAAAAATAAACTCAAAATGGATTAAAGATCTAAACGTAAGACCAGAAACTACAAAACTCCTAGAGGAAAACATAGGCAAAACACTCTCTGACATAAATCACAGCAGGATCCTCTATGACCCACCTCCCAGAATATTGGAAATAAAAGCAAAAATAAACAAATGGGACCTAATTAAACTTGAAAGCTTTTGCACAACAAAGGAAACTATAAGCGAGGTGAAAAGACAGCCTTCAGAATGGGAGAAAATAATAACAAACGAAGCAACGGACAAAGAATTAATCTCAAAAATATACAAACAACTCCTACAGCTCAATTCCAGAAAAATAAACGGCCCAATCAAAAAATGGGCCAAAGAACTAAACAGACATTTCTCCAAAGAATACATACAGATAGCTAACAAACACATTAAAAGATGCTCAACATCACTCATTATTAGAGAAATGCAAATCAAAACCACAATGAGGTACCATTTCACGCCAGTCAGAATGGCTGCTATCCAAAAGTCTGCAAGCAATAAATGCTGGAGAGGGTGTGGAGAAAAGGGAACCCTCTTACACTGTTGGTGGGAATGCAAACTAGTACAGCCACTATGGAGAACAGTGTGGAGATTCCTTAAAAAACTGGGAATAGAACTGCCATATGACCCAGCAATCCCACTGCTGGGCATAGACACCAAGGAAACCAGAATTGAAAGAGACACGTGTTCATCGCAGCACTGTTTATAATAGCCAGGACATGGAAGCAGCCTAGATGCCCATCAGCAGACGAATGGATAAGGAAGCAGTGGTACATATACACAATGGAATATTACTCAGCCAATAAAAAGAATACATTTGAATCAGTTCTATTGAGATGGATGAAACTGGAGCCCATTATACAGAGTGAAATAAGCCAGAAAGAAAAATACCAATACAGTATATTAATGCATATATATGGAATTTGAAAGATGGTAACGATAACCCTATATGCGAGACAGCAAAAGAGACACCGATGCATACAGCAGTCTTATGGACTCTGTGGGAGAAGGTGAGGGTGGGACGTTCTAAGAGAATAGCATTGAAACATGTATATTATCATATGAGAAACAGAACACCATTCCAGGTTCGATGCATGAGACAAATGCTCAGGGCTGGGGCAATGGGATGACCCAGAGGGATGGGATGGGGAGGAAGGTGAGAGGGGGGTTCAGGATGGGGAACACATGTAAACCCATGGCTGATTCATGTCAATGAATGGCAAAAACCACTACAATATTGTAAAGTAATTAGCCCCCAACTAAAATAAATAATTAAAAAAAAAAAGATTAAATAAGGTATCATTGAATAGAGACTCGGGTTCATGTCTAGCTCTATCACTTATTATCTGTGTAGTCTTAACATTTCTTAAGTTAAAAATTCATTATTGGCAAAAATAAGTATAATGCGAGTACTTGCCTCATAAGTATCTTTTATAAATGTAATAATGTAAATGTAATAATTTACATAATACTTTGGAAGCTAGGCTAGCACTTGGTAAGCATCCAGGACATGATATCTACTTTTCTATTATTATGATGATGATTTTTGTTACTGTTGTCATTATTTTCTTATCGGTGATAATCCACTCTTATTTGTCTGTGAACCAAAGGAGGGGAGAAGGGTTGACAATAGTTCTGTAATTATGCATTTTCTGAAACTGTTGCCCCTTCAAAGTTTTGTACACTGGAACACTGAGGGCGAATTTGCAGGCCAATATTAATGCTTTTTTGATCTGATAAGATCCAGAGTTCTTTGAATCAAGATTCAGTTTAGATAATACAGTTTACATTAGGCCCTTTAGCTAAGGAAGATGTGGGAGTTCCCAAGTACAGAACTCTAGCCAAGCCCTGTGGACAGGAGGCTGTCAAGGATCTGCAGACCACCTGGCTTCCCCAGAGGACAGTTAACCTGCTAACCTTAGATCCAGTCAGATTGACAAGGCCTGACATAGGAACCTGGCAGCGCAGATAGTGAGACCAGATGCCAGCAGAGAAAGGTCTTGTTCTCTAAGCAGTGAGCATCTCTTCCTCATCCACCACAATATTTCTCTCAAGATAGCTGAGAGACCCCACTGCTGTGGCTCACATAGCTGTGTGCGTTCTACTTTTTTCCTCCTGTCGAGGAGCCAGAAAGCAACGTCTGTATCCAGATTAACTGTCCATTCGCTCCCTAGGTCAGACAGAAGTGAGGTTGGTGGAAAATTGTTTCAGAGACTGGGATTGTTTTCTCCCTTCCTCCCTTCCCATTTCCCTCCCTTTCTTTGGGTTTCAGCATCTTCCTCGGGGAGATGCTAACAAAAAAGAAAAGTGAATTGATAAAACAGTTTATGGGCATGTATGAATGTGCATGTGTGTGAGTGCACACTCACATGCACATTCAGTCCAAAGCAGATGGTCAAATAGAAAAATAAGGAAATGGCATCACTGAGACTAAGTCTGTTGAGAAAATATGGTTAACATTTTTTCCAGAAACTTTTTTTTTCTACAATTAAATTTACATTTTATTAAAATGACATCTATAGAAGCAAAATATCTAAATATGTATTATCTGTTCCACCTATCATGTAAATTGCTCTAATCGTCACAAGTCTAATTCACTTAGCTCATTATTATTACTTAAAATTCAGCTCATCCTGACTAGATTCCTGGCCCAATCTTCTCAAATACCTGTTTTATCACAAATTTCCTTTTATTTAAACAATTGTCAGTTAGTAATAACACGGGATTAAGAGTGGTTAATTAACAACTGAGAAATTATAAGGAAAATGTCATTATTGGGTTAGAAAATACAGCATTCAGCAGAGCAAATTTCAAGAGTAGAGATACAGACACTTATGTTTCTGAACAGGCTGAATAGCACAGCCCAACACAATGTGAATCAAAGAAGCAAGAAAAAAAGAAGGAAGGGTCCACAAGAGGCAAAGTATTTTATTCTAGTGTCCCCCAAATTGACTGTGGAAGTAAAAAGTTTCTACATTAAAAAAGTTTATATAAATTATATGAATAGTAATTTTCATAAAAGTCAAAATGAAACGTTCTGCATAGGACAAAAGATATGCCTAAGCAACATACCATATTTGCACAAGGCCACTAAATGTCATGGGTACTGCTAGCAAATGAAAAAGCTTAAGTCTATGGCAGACTGAGCAAAGATTTCAGTTTGGTATTCTAACTTTATACAGAAAGGCAGAGAAGCAGAGAAATCCTTACCTCATGGTTGCTGTGAATTAGGCAGCAGTTCTACAATGTTTTGTCTAGCTGGATGGTCTCCTCTGAGGTCGGTTCTGTCTGTCTTATGGCTTTTCAGATAAATTTATGCACCAGGGTGAGGCTATATAAGGGAGATGAACAGCAGCTAATGATATAACTTGTGAGTGTTTTTACAACAGTAAGTTGGAAACCGAAAGTAGAAAGTGAAATTAAAGTAGGCAGAATTGCAGAAAATGAAACTTAAACAGCTATTGCTTCCTTTGTTCTGTTTTGAAAATGGATTGCAAAAAGCCTGGTGGAAAGCTGTTTTTTTGACGTGCTGACTCCTCTCTTCGGGGAATTAGCAAGTTCTGGGAGCAAGCTCCTGCAGATGGTGAAAGACAGGGAAGCCTGGGGTGCTACAGTCGTTGGGGTCCCAAAGAGTCAGACACCACTGAGCGACTGAATGACAACAAATTCCTCTCTCAGACTTTGTAAGGCCTTTTAGAAATCCAGGAACTAAGAGATGCCAGTAATGTAGAGTTCACGGAACCTATAGCCAGGGAGTCCTATAAAAATAGGCTCTGTGAATTTGCCAAAGTCATGCCCTCAATCTGTGCCTTTGTTTGCTCATCTGGGAAACAGACATTGTTCTTTACACGGTATAAAATTCTGCAAGTCAGTAAACCGGAGCCTTAACTCAAATTTGTTCCTATTCTCTGAGAGGATCAGTCTTACCAATTATTTTGTGCCTTTGCATACCCTTCTTTCTGGAGAATGATCAGTGATAAAAAACAATCCTAAAACTCCTTCTTTATTCATGGGAACCAAGAAAATCTAACTGCTAGAATCTTGAGACTTCAAATAAAACATGTTGGGCCTGAATGAAAATATTTCCTTATTTGTAATGCTCTCTATTGTTGCCATCTAAAGTGTTCGTATTCACTAGACATGATTATCATATCTGTGTAAGAGTATTATCCTCTTGGTGCCCATGGCATCCACGTTTGGCCTACCTCAACCTAACCTGTGTAATCTTATATAGTGCTTGTGGTAAGAGGTTGAGAAGAGTAAGTGCTGATATAATGGAAAAACCCGAATGAATTTCTGGTCAGCCCAGTACTTAGCAACTACTTGGCACATAAAAGCTTCCAAATAAAAGGTGACTATTGGTGATGATGGTAATAATAGTAGTAATAGTCATGGTATTTTCTGTCATCAAATTTAAATAGTGCTTTCTTTAAAGAAAAAAACCTATATTCTTTCTTTTAAATAAGAATCAGAAAAGGAGGAGCTGTAAGAATGTGTTCCTTTTAGAAACACTTAAACACACTGCCAAATCTAAACTGTTCCTGCTTAATCCCTCCTACCCAGCTCATCTGCCATGTCATCCTGAACTAGTTAGAAAGTTCTACACAAATAAAAATTTCTGAATAAATTGTATTCTAATAAATGTTCAGGTGATAAGCAAATGCCAAGATAAATTAATTAGAGAGCGAACCTCTCTTTGGAGGGGAGTGAGGTGTCTTTGGAATTCTTGTGAAAAAAAAACAGTTGGGTTTGTAATGTTCCAATGCACTAGATAGAATGCAGAGAAGCACACAAAACGTTTATCGTGTCATTGCCATGAATTTGGCAGCAGTCCTGGGTCTATGGGCCTCTGGCTTGGACTGATTAGATATTTGGAATCTTGCCCAGTGTCTCTCTGTAATAAACAGACCTTTGAGCAACACAAGACAGAGCAGTAGAGAAGAAACAGCCAAAAAAAGTGTGTGTATGTGTGTGTCCAAAAGTGCACTTACAGCTAGGAAATGAAAACAAGAACTGGAGAAAATGAGACTTACAGAAATGAAATTTCAGCACTAGGTTATAAGTCCATTCCCAGGAGTATAGAATCAGCTGGCTCCCTGAGTGCCTGGCCAGCTGTGATAAACTACTTCATCTCTATGAGCCTCAGTTTCCTCAACTGATGCATAAGTGATTGGGAATAGATTATTGAATTTTGATTGTCATAACACACTGGAATCATCTAGGGAGGCTTCAGAATAATGCTAATCTGGCCCCACCTGGGACCAATTGAATACATCTCTGGGAATGCTCCCTTCCCATCTCAGTATTAAAAGTAAATGCCCAGATGATTTTGATGTACACCTGGGCTAGAACAAGGTCCTGGTGTCTATTGTATGACAGAAATTCTCGGACTGAGTGACGTGGGACTTAGTCCCAGAACCTCCTTCCCTTTCTGTGAGGCCCAGGTTCAGTCTCTTCATTACTCTGTGCCTTGCTTCCCCCCCTGCACAGTGGGCAATGAACTCCTCAGTCTCCTCCTGACTCACAGGTGCCATTCACAGGCATGGAAGAAGAATGGAATTCTGAATGTCTTGACCACTACTAGAGGGAAAGGGGGATGGGAGAGGGCAAAATGGGTAAGGGGGTCAACTCTGTGGTGACAGGTGGAAACTAAGCATTTGGTGGTTAGTGCACTGTAGTGTGTAGTGTGTACAGAAGTTGAAATACAGTGTTGTACATATAAAACATATAATGTGATAAACCAACAAAAGAGTATGTTCCTGGCTTTTGAGATTATTTCTAAATACTTCCACTCACATCCATGGTGAAGAACTCAGAGACATCAGAAGTCTTTTGTTGTGAATGTTTTGATGATTTTCACATACTTCTCATGGGTTTTCAGGGGTCCACTCAGCCGACCTTGACCCACAGTTTGGCTTGTTGCAACACAGTCAAGTACAAACTGAACTTGTACCATTTCATCCTTTACATTTGAGGCTTATTTTGAAATAGATTCATAGGAAGTTGCATGAAGAGTCTTGAGCCACCAGCCCCTGACCCCCGCCCCCCTCAATAGCATCTTGTGTAACTGTAGTACAGTATCAAAACCAGGAAAATGATATTGGTACTGTGTATATATTTTAAAGAGGGAGGTATAGTCATGGGCGATTCTTCTGAAAATTATTTTGGGAAGTCTCAGTAAACTACATAGGTGTCTGTTAGAAGCCTAGCCCAGTATCCTTTGTTAAGAGTTTGAAAGTTAGTCACTCAGTCATGTCTGACTCTTTGTGACCCCATGGACTGTAGCCTGCCAGGCTCCTCTGTCCATGGCATTCTCCAGGCAAGATAGTGGAGCGGGTTGTCATTCCCTTCTCCAGGGGATCTTCCCAGCCCAGGGATCAAACCAAGGTCTCCCACATTACAGGCAGATTCTTTACCATTTGAGCTACCCGGGAAGCCCTGTGTGTATTTTAAAGATAAAATATATTATGATTTCATCTTACAAATTCAAATTTACCAAAATTTTACTTAACCTAGTTGATCCTACATCTCTGTTTCTTTTCTCCTGAATTGAATATCTCTTTTCTAAGTGATACCAGTGTACATATGTTCTATTCCACAATACACTAAGGAGTCTCAGAATAACAAAATTAAAACAGTTCAAAATGATTGCTTATTTGCTGTTCTTTTGTCCACAAGATATATCCTTTTAAAAAGTTGAATTACAATGTGTTAAAAAAATCACTTTGAATACTTCTGTATGTGGTCTTAGCCTTTATCCTATATATATATATATATATATTCATTTTCCTTGTTTTGATTTTCTTTTTAAATACTTCTTTTTTTTACTTTTTTATCCTAACATTTTTTTATGAACATCATTAAACATAGAGTTCAGAGAATTTTCCAACAAATGCTAATGTACTCACCACCTAGATTCTACAGTTAACATTTTGCTATGTTTGCTTTGTCACATATTCAGCCATCAACTTCTAGATCTACTCATCAGTTAGTCTTATTTTGTTGTTTTTGTTGTGTAAGAAGATAATCAGCATGATTAACTGATAAAACATTTCAGCATATGTATTGTTTTAACTTAATCAGACCTTGTTTACAAGGAAAAGAAGGTATTCCTGCTCCAGTAGTTTTCTTCTGTTTAGATCTAATAAATCTGCTCTGTTTAGTATCCACAAAGTTGAAACGGTGTTACTTGTGTGTTCCCTAGGTGTCATCTGAATGACCCACCCAGACTCCTTCACCCTCTGCCACTGGTCAATTCCAGCTCTCAGGAATCAAGATAGCATGACAACCTTTTAATCCCATGGGCCTATAGAAGTAAACCCCGCCCTGCCCCACAATATTTTTTAAAAATTCTTGGTAGGGTTTATATTCCCTTGGCTTCCTTGTTTCACACCTTCTACTGCTATATAAGTTACCTCTGTGTTTTTCTGAAATGAAAAAAAAATGTTAGTTGCCCTGTCGTGTCCAACTCTTTGTGACCCCATGAACTGTAGCCTGCCAGGCTTTTCTACCCATGGGATTCTCCAGGCAAGAATACTACAGTGGGTAGCCATTCCCTTCTCCAGCGAATCTTCCTGACCCAGAGATTGAGCCCTGGTCTCCTGTATTGCAGTCTGATTCTTTATCATTTGAGCCACCAGGGAAACTTGACTTTTTTTTAACCTCCACTCAAATGTAGAATATACAAAAAACATAGAATCTGAATTTCAGCCTTCACTGGCCCTACAGAACTTCAAATGCACACCTGCCTTACAGGGCTGCCCTGCCAACCTGCCAGAAGAGAATTCTTGCTCTTTTACATAGTGATTCATCAACAAGTGTCATCTTTCGCCTGTTCTTCCCTCATGCTCGGGGAAGACTGTGGAGTAGAATGTCATCACAGAGGTATGTATCCTCACTGTCTGCCATAGGAATGCAGAGAAGTTAAAGCCCTCCTGTTCTTAGTGAGTGCACACAGTGTACTATTAATAGTGATGTAAGTATTATTACATAGAGGAAAACAATACAATGGGAAAGACTAGAGATCTCTTCAAGAAAATTAGAGATACCAAGGGAGCATTTCATGCAAAGATGGGCTCAATAAAGGACAGAAATGGTATGGACCTAACAGAAGCAGAAAATATTAAGAAGAGGTGGCAAGAATACACAGAAGAACTGTACAAAAAAGATCTTCAAGACCCAGATAATCATGATGGTGTGATCACTTACCTAGAGCCAGACATCCTGGAATGTGAAGTCAAGTGGACCTTGGGAAGCATCACTACGAACAAAGCTAGTGGTGGTGATGGAATTCCAGCTGAGCTATTTCAAATCCTGAAAGATGATGCTGTGAAAGTGCTGCACTCAATATGCCAGCAAATTTTGAAGACTCAGCAGTGGCCATAGGACTGGAAAAGGTCAGTTTTCATTCCAATCCCAAAGAAAGGCAATGCCAAAGAATGCTCAAACTACCGCACAATTGCACTCATCTCACATGCTAGTAAATTAATGGTCAAAATTCGCTAAGCCAGACTTCAGCAATACATGAACTGTGAACTTCCAGATGTTCAAGCTGGTTTTAGAAAAGGCAGAGGAACCAGAGATCAAATTGCCAACATCCGCTGGATCATCGAAAAAGCAAGAGAGTTCCAGAAAAACATCTATTTCTGCTTTATTGACTATGCCAAAGCCTTTGACTGTGTGGATCACAATAAACTCTGGAAAATTCTGAGAGATGGGAATACCAGACCACCTGACCTGCCTCTCGAGAAACCTGTATGCAGGTCAGGAAGCAACAGTTAGAACTGGACATGGAACAACAGACTGTTTCCAAATAAGAAAAGGAGTACATTAAGGCTGTATCTTGTCACCCTGCTTATTTAACTTATATGCAGAGTACATCATGAGAAACGCTGGGCTGGAAGAAGCACAAGCTGGAATCAAGATTGCCAGGAGAAATATCAATAACCTCAGATATGCAGATGACACCACCCTTATGGCAGAAAGTGAAGAACTAAAGAGCCTCTTGATAAAAGTGAAAGAGGAGAGTGAAAACATTGGCTTAAAGCTCAACATTCAGAAAACTAAGATCATGGCATCCAGTCCTATCATTTCATGGCAAATAGATGGGGAAACAGTGGAAACAGTGGCTGACTTTATTTTTGGGGGCTCCAAAATCACTACAGATGGTGATTGCAGCCATGAAATTAAAAGACACTTACTCCTTGGAAGGAAAGTTATGACCAACCTAGACGGCATGTTAAAAAGCAGAGACATTACTTTGTCAACAAAGATCTGTGTAGTTAAGGCTATGGTTTTTCCAGTGGTCATGTATGGATGTGAGAGTTAGACTATAAAGAAAGCTGAGTGCCGAAGATTTGATGCTCTTGAACTATGGTGTTGGAGAAGACTCTTGAGAGTCCCTTGGACTGCAAGGAGATCCAACCAGTCCATCCTAAAGGAGATCAGTCCTGGGTGTTCATTGGAGGGACTGATGTTGAAGCTGAAACTCCAGTACTTTGGCCATCTGATGCGAAGAGCTAACTCATTTGAAAAGACCCTGATGGTGGGAAAGATTGAAGGCAGGAGGAGAAGGGGATGACAGAGGATGAGATGGTTGGATGCCATCACCGACTCAATGGACATGAGTTTGGGTGGACTCTGGGAGTTGGTGGTGGACAGCGAGCCCTGGTGCGCTGCGGTTCACGGGTCTCAAAGAGTCAGACATGACTGAGTGACTGAACTGAACTGAAAGTATTATTATGAAATTGTAAGTGCATCCATGTGTGTGGTGACCTGACCCTCCTGTGTATGTGACAGAAATATGTTACTGATAGTTGTCAGGCATCACCCTGGATCCTTTTCCCTTAAGCTGTTTTGATCATTAAGCGTGAGTGGAAGGAGGAGCTCAGTCTGCTTCTCCATCCCTGTCCCACTGGGATCAGGTGTGTTTTCATGTGGGTTTTATTCATTTAAGGATAGTCCAGAGCCCCTTCAGTCTGCCTAAGATCAGGAAGGTCTGCAAGCATAATTATGGCCCACTGCAAAGTCTCGGGGCCTTGTTAAGGGCTGGGGGAGTGGGAGGGCTTGCTTCCTGTTAACCCTCCAATGCAGACATCACTAACATCGTTTCATGACCAGCAATCCGTTATATTACAAAGAGAGAGACCTGGACACTTTTGTGCTGAATTCCATTGCAGACCTTTCTTGCAGCCTCCTCATGAAACAGGTAGGGATGTGCACTAGAAGAGGAATCCTGATGCAGGTGCTCTTTTACTGTAAGCCCTGCCTCTCTCACAGACTGCCATGTCAGATGGGAGGAGTCTAGTAGACAAGAACACTTCTGAGCAGAAGATATTTTCTGCAGTTTCCCAGTTCTAATGAAACCAAGAAAGAGAGGGTCGTATCAAAGGCATTGCAACTCCGATAAGATTTCGTATTTTCTAGCATCTAGTAGACCGGCTTCTCGTGATCACCAGGAAGACCTGTAACACAGGTTGATGGACCCCACTCCAGAGTTTGTGTCAGTAGATCTAGGGTGGGGCCTGAGAATCTGCACTTTTGATAAGTTCCTTGGTGACGCTGATGCTCCTGGTCAGGGGACCACACTTTGAGACCAATTGATTTAGTGAAAAGCAAATTTCATAGTAATGACAATTTCATAGTGAAAAAATAACCCCTAGACTTTGAATCAATAACAGAAAAATGACCATTTTTGAAAATAGCTGCTGCTTCTTCCCATTTTGATTTAATTAATATAGCCTGAAAGGATCTAAGACTAGCTTGACGCCTGTCTCTCCTCCTGACCCAGGTCTGTGTTCTCTGGTGAACAGTCTGTAAGTGTCCCCTGGGAAATTGTCACTGCATTAGAAAGTGCTACACAAGTTTTATCTTCTTTGGAATTAAGATAGCTTTCCCATTCATTGTTTTAAGAGCACTGCTGCTGTTACTAAGCAAGCTTTGTAATAGGACATTTAAGAAATGTGCTGCTTGTGAAAGATGCTCAAATTACTAATTATTAGAGAAGTGCAAATCAAAACTACAATGAGATGGTGTACCATCTCACACCAGTCAGAATGGCCGTCATTAAAATGTCTGCAAATAACAAATGCTGGAGAGGATGTGAAGAAAAGGGAACCCTCCTACACTTTTGGTGGGAATGTTAAGTTGGTACAACCACTGTGGAAAACAGTATGAAGGTTCCCTAGAAAACTTAAAAATAGAATTACTCTATGATCCAGCAATCCCTCTCCTGGGAATACACCTGGATAAAACTATAATACAAAAAGATACTTACACCCCTGCGGTCATAGCAGCAGCGTTCACAATAGCCAAAACATGGAAACAACCTAAATGTCCATCAAAAGATGAATGGATAAGAATGTGGTAGATATATACAATGGAATACTACTCAGTCATAAAAAAGAATGAAATAATGCCATTTATAGCAACACGAATGCAACTAGAGATTATCATACTAAGTGAAGTAAGTCAGAAAGAGAAATGCAAATATCATGTGATATCAGTTATATGTGGAATCTAAAATCCAAATGGACCTATCTACAAACCAGAAATGGACAGAACAGATTTGTGGTTGCCAAGGGTAGGGGAGCAGAGGAAGAGGGATGGACTAGGATTTGGGGGTTGGTAGATGCAAAATATTACATTCAGAATGGATAAACAACTAAGTCCTACTGCATAGAATAGGGAACTATGTTGGATAAACCACAATGGAAAAGAATATAAAAAAAAGAGTGTATATATATATATATATATATATATATGTGTGTGTGTGTGTGTGTGTATAACTGAGTCACTTTGCTAGAAGAGATTGGCACAACATTGTAGATCAACTACAATTAAAAAAAAAAGTGTGCCTCTACATATTCTGTTTTTTAAATGAAGTTAGTTGATTTACAATTTGTGTTAATTTCAGGTATATAGCAAATTGATTCAATTATATATATATATATTTCCATGTAAATAGCTATATTCTTTTAAAAATTCTTTTCCATTATAGTTTGTTACAAGATATTGAATTATAGTTCCCTGAGCTGCACGGTAAATTCTTATTATTTATCTATTTTATATGTGGTAGTGTGTGTCTATTAATCCCATATTCCCAATTTATACCACCCTCCTGCCCCTTTGGTAACCATAAGTTTGTTTTCTATGTGTATTAGTGTTTTGGTTTTGTAAATAAGTTCATTTGTACTATTTTGTAGATTCCACATATAAGTGATATCATATAATGAATCATGCCTGAGTAATGTAAATGTTCATAAAAATCCCTGCACAATAGGGTTCAGAGAGGTTTCAGATTAGGCAATATGGGAAGATGGTATACCAGGAGAGAGTGTGCAATCTCCATGCCACTCTCCCCCACACATCGTCCTGTGCATCTTTTCCATTTGGCTTTTCCTGAGCTGCATCCTTTATAACAAACTGGCAGTAATAAGTAAAACACTTTCCTGAGTTCTGTGAGTGGTTCTAGTGAATTATCAAAACTGAGGAAGGGTTTATGGGAACTCCTGAATGTGTAGCTAAGTCAGACAGAAGTAAGAATAACTTGGGGACCCACTACTTGTAAGTGGTGACTAAAGAGAAGATAAATCTAATTGGATTACACCCTAGACTTGTGGGGACTGATGCTAACTCCAGGTAGTTAGCATTAGAACAGAGTAGAATTGTTGGACAACCAGTTGGTATTCAGAGAATCTGAGAGATGTAGAGTTGGTGTCAAATTTGATTGATCTGAGGGGGGAAAAGACCTATAACAACTGCAGGAATATCATAACCAAAAAAGGAAACAAATATGGCAGGGAGATGCCAATTTGAAGGAAATGGAACCGAAACTTTAAACTCTCTGAGAGAGAAGTTGTAAGTTGCAGCTTTTTCATGCTACCTCTCTGTGGGGTCAAAGTGGCCTATTGGAACAGTACTGGAACTTAGAATATGCAGCACTGTGGAATGAGGACTGGACCTAGAGCTAGGTGGCCTGTGCACACAGGCTATGTGGTGACCCACTTGCTCTCATCCTCTGGGCCTCAGTTTCTTATCATTATAACAAAAGAGGTTATTAGGGGAAATTTCATGATCATTTAGAGCTTACAATTCCTGAAAATATAACCTGAAACTGTATTTGTAGCCCTGACTCTGAAAGGCTTTGCTTTGGAAACTTCATTTTCTTTGGCCTTTTTTTGCCCCTATCAAGAGAATGAGCAATACCTCTGTCCTCTTCCTAAAGCATAGAAGAGACAGTGAATACAGCAGTGCCTGTATTCTTCTACAAATATGAACCTGCCTTCATGTGTTTTTTTTCTTATTTGTTAGTGTTTCTTACTTAAGAAGAGCTAAAATTTCCTTGTTCATCAGAAAAGTTTCAGTTGCCTAATGACCCACTGATCCTCATCTCTGCTTGAGAAAACTGGCTAAGCCTCAGCCCCTTAACCTGTTGGCTTAACCTGTTGGATAACATACAGGAGTTCCTGCCAGACTCATGACTCTTCTTCTATTAAAGATCACACGTATGATTCTAAACTCTTTGTCTTCAGTGTCAATTTAGAAATAATCACAACCTAAAAGTTGAGAGTTCTGTTTTATTCGGTAGGAATTTTTAGGACGTCAAGACTGGGAGACAGCATCTCAAGTAACCCTGAGAGAACTGCTCCAAGGAGGTGGGGGTGGGGAGTCAGGTTATATAGAAGTTTGCAACAAAGGGGCAAGTAGTCTGAACAGCAGAAGATTATTGTTAATTAAGGAAAACCAGATAGCTCAGGCTCCCTGGCGACTCAGTTGGTAAAGAGTCTCCCTGCAGTGTGCAAGACCCAGGTTTGATCCCTGGGTGGGGAAGATCCCCTGGAGAAGGAAATGGCAACCCACTCCAGTATGAAGAATTCCATGGGCAGAGGGGCCTGGTAGGTTACAGTCCATGGGGTCACAAAGAGTCAGACACAACTGAGTGACTTACACTTTCACTTTCAGATAGCTCAAGTTAAGGAATTTAGTGCTTTTCTACATATGGGAAGATGCAGGAGTCTGGGCTCACTGAAAGTACTCCTTTCATATGCATCTCAGCTATCTGGGGCCAGTTTCCTGTGTTTTTTGTTTTTTTTTTTACAGCCTGAGTTCCTCAGTGCTCACCATAGGGAGTGGCTGCAGCCTGATGGCTGCCATATTGGGAAGGTATTGTTCTGCTTCCTGGTTGTGCCTAGGGCTCAGAAATTTACATTTTGAGGGCAGGTATCACTGATGACTGTGACATACTTGTTTACTGAGATGGCAGGAAATACTCCATTTCTCATCAGAAACTTAAACATAATTAAAGCACCTATTCTATGCTTTGAACAAAAAATGCCATTTTTATCAAATCAATTAATATTTTAATATTTAACCATATATGTTTTCTCTGCATTTAAACAGTGTGTATATAATCTGTAGTTACTGAATACCTTGACTTTTGGAGAATGATTACAGAAAAATTTCCCAGATCCCCAAATACCGTTCTGTCACAAAATTTATAATGCATGTCAGTGGCCCTCAACCTTTTGGCACCAGAGACCAGTGGAAGAAAAGTTTTCCATGGATGGAGGGGCAGGATGGTTCAGGTGGTAATGCAAGTGATGGTGAGCTGCTCACCTTCTGCTGTGGGGCCCAGTTCCTAATGTATGTGATGAAAAGGAGAGCGACGTGTTCATGCTAGGGCTTGAGCTGGGAACTAGGCTCATGTTAGTGATGGCTTCTTAGTTGCTGTCTGTCCAACTACCTCTCCACATTCATGTAGATTTCTAATAAGCTCTGAGTAGGTCCTGATCATCTGGCTGTCCCTTCCCTGGGGAATTTGAAATTAAGATCTAAGTACTTCAACTCAAGTATCTCCTTGGAGATACACCTCTGTGCAGAAAAGAGTTAACAGGCTTGAGACTGTTTTTAGAAAAGCCTACTTGATGGTTGGTTTCTGGGAACACTATTTTCTGATACAAACAGCTTCACTGTGCCTAAACTGTACAAACACTATGGTTTATGGCAACTTCATGCTATCCTTCTGAGAGTCTGGAATTTGGGTACATACTGGATAGATGGTGCCTATGTGGCCAACCTCTTTGAGAAGCCTTGGGTGCTAGGTCTCTAGTGAGCTTTTCTGGTAGACAGGGACTTTACGTGTGTTATCATAATTTGATGTGGCAGGAATTAAGCACATCTTGTGTGACTCCACTGGGACAAGATTCTTGGAAAATCGTACTTGGTTTTCTTCACGTGCCTTTCTCTTGCTGATTTTGCTTTGTATCCTTCTGTTGTTGAAGAGGTTCAGAGTATCCTACCCCAAAATATGTCATTCAAGCATAAAGATTATTTGGAGCTGAAATCAGTTGAGAAGAAGCAGACACAAGGAAAGCTCTTTGCCCTCCTATTTCCTGTACCAAGAAGAAGGTTGCAACCTTATTACCAGAGGTTAGATGGCACTCAGAGAGTCTATGCAGACAAACGCTGCTAAAGTAACCCTTATCTTCTTCCACTGCTTGTGTGCTCAGTCGTCCATTTGTGGCCGACTCTTGGTGACCCTACAGACTGTAGCCCACCAGGCTTCTTTGTCCACGGGATTTCGCAGGCAAGAGTACTAGAGCAAGTTGCTGTTTCCTACTTCAGGGCTTCTTCACAATCTAGGGATTGAACCCCCATCTCTGGTGTCTCCTACATTGGCATGTGGATTCTCTACCACTGCACCACCTGGGAAGCCCTGTCTTCCATTAGTTTTCCCCTGTATTTACCTTCGCACAGTTGGCTGCCCCTAAGAGCATAAAACCCTTTTCCTTTGTCTCATTATTTTTCTGCAAATTTATTGATCTTCTATTACGGTGTTATTGAAGGGTACCAAAATGTGCCACCCTAAAATATTCTTCTTCGGCATATGGATTATTTTTGAGCTAAAGACAATTGAGAGTCAGTAGGTATAGGAAAAACTCTTTACCTCCCTCTAATTGCCTAAAATTGCAGCTGACCTCCTGTCTGTTGGTAAGAGATAACAGTTACCTGTGGAATTTGAAAATGATAAATCCAGCCCCAACAGAGTTGGCTTGTGGATTCTCTGGCTTCTTTAGGCCCAGCTGGCTAGAGTGAGGGGAAAAACATGCTGGCAGGGCGATGCCTTAGGCTTTAATTCCCTCCTTCAAATGGGAGGAAAAAGTGCTGAAACATTCGTAAAGTTGAGTTTGGGTGGACCAAAAGTAGTAAAAGTCTGTATTGCTATTTAGGAGGAAGAAAAGGTTAAATCAGTTCCCAGGGAAAAAGAAAAAAGGAAAAAAAAAAAAAACAAACAGATACAGTCATTTCTTGAGCCTGGCTGCTGAGTAATGCTCTGATAAGTTCCTCCATAACACTCCCCCTCACCAACTTCCCCACTCTGTGTTCCAGCCCAGATCTCCCCAGTGTGGGGTATGGTGCTTATGTTTAGCGTGGAGTCAACACCCTTCACCTAGGGAGGAGAGACTTTTTTCTTCTCCACCTAGGGTCAAAACTAGAAAAAGCAGGTGTCTCTCCAACATCCAGGTCTGTGAGGTGGTTTTCTAGTTCATCCTCTGCGTGGACCCAGGTTTAACGTAGGCTCTAATATATAACCTCCCATGTGTGGGTCCCAGGCTGTCTTCCATTTCCTTGACAATGGTCTGTTAAAACTAATGGTCTCAACCACAGCAAGAGATGTATATCACCAGAGCTAGTGAGGTCTTATTCATGTGCATTCTCTTTCTTGTTATTTCTGGACTTTCTGGAATTCTCTGGTCTCTTCCCAGAGCAGCTAGGCATTTATAAATATACGTTTTGCGTACTACCCATATCTTTTTATTGTGTTATATAGGCTTTATTCTTTGTATATCTGGTCTACTTTAATACTTGTAAAGAAACCATTTGATCTTTATGAAACACTGGGAGGGATAATTATTATTTCCAGGTTTTATTTCAGGATATTTCAGAATCACAGAAGTCAAAATACTTTTTCCCAACACTGCAGATTGGAGATGAGACTCAAATAGGTCTAGAGCCAACACCAGGACACTTTACAAAATCTTAATGAAATTCATTGAATGATACTTGGACTAGCCCTACACCTAATATTGCACCACAGAGCAACTGGGAGGAACTAGGGGTCAGGCCCTGCTCTCCAATCTGACACCTTTGTTAATGGCAAGTTCCCTATTCCCTGACTATTCCTATTCCTTGACTGATCTCATTTCTCCTCATTGCACTGTTGGAGCTTATTATCACGGTCCCTAAGTTCACACCTTTCATTTCTTCTCCTGTGTCTTTTGATGATTTTTTCAGGTCAGTACACTTTCCAGGGCAAAATATTTTCTGCTGCTCACCTGCCCTCAAGCCAATCACAGGGAAGCAGATTATATCAGTGCTTTTTCTTATGATAAGATTGTGAAGGCATCATCCAGCGGTTGAATTCCTAACTGCTCCTGGACGTAGCTAATAGCTGATTTCAGTGCCCTCGCCACCCCTGTGAAAAGCTGTGGCTGAGAGCCATGAATGACCCCAGGATTCGTGGCCTCTGGAGTAGAGGAATTCGATCTGGGGCCAGAGACGAGCCTTGATCACTCGGAGCTTTTGTGTAGCAGAGTTTTATTAAAGTATAAAAAGAGACAGAGAAAGCTTCTGACATAGACATCAGAAGGGGACAGAAAGAGTGCCTCCTTGCTAGTTTTTAGGGAGGTGTTTTATACCTGTTAGCAAGCTGCTAATCAGATAAAAGAAACACCTCAAGACTGAGAGAGTTGCACCAGGCCCCTCTCCCACAACATGCATTTTGAGATGGCCGTGGCACAAGGGGAGTCATCTCAGGCGGTAACACAATTGACTTGAATCTTGAAGAAAGGCAGATTTCCAAGCAAACGCATAGTTTCATTAACATAGTTGAAGAAAAGCATTTCCATGAGTAAGATGTACTGGTTTGCCGAGCCATTATCAGTTCAAGGTTTGAGAAGATGGGATGCTGGGTCCAGAATGTATACAGAATACAGGAGTCATTAGAAAAGCAACTTTGCTGGCTTTTACCCAGAAATTGTATTTCTGACATACTTTTTTCTTTTGGACAACTGTCAGGACCAGGTTAGTCAATGATTGAGAGCCAGGAACAATTTTAGGGACCCAGGTACTGATGCTGTAAAAACTCTGAAACTGAATCAAGTAAAGAAATCCTCAGGGTCAAGGAGTAGATCTGACTGTCACTTCACTGGCAGATGGCTACATTCGAGTCCCTTTTCTTGACTTGTTAGATGCTTGATTTGGAATGACAAGAAAAGGAGTGGTGGGGAGGCCGCCATGCCTGCTGTTAACCTAGAAATATACTTCAGTTGAACTGTCCCTTTTCCAGAAAATGTCATGAATATCCTCTTTTGCAGAGAGGAAGGTGTTTGGAATTGGTGCAGTTTCATTCAGTAGGCCGGGGATGGAATTGGTGCAGTTTCATTCAGTAGGCCGGGGAAGAGAGGAAGAAAACATCAAGACATCCTTCTTCAGTCAAGCTGGAGCTTGACACCAGAGACCATTCTCTTACCCCAGTGATCTCTCTTGTCCCTATAGAAACACATTCTAAAGTCAAATTCATGGAGACCTGGGAGTCTTAAAGCCTGCATGTTAAGCATTTACATATGGTAATGGCTATTACTGTGGTGATATTGAGGATATCAGTTCGCTAACGTTTAGAGAAAAATACATCTTTTAAAAAATTAATAGTAGTGTAAACTCTCAAGCCTTTTACATCACATCTTCAGAAAAGAAGGCAATTTGCAAGGCCATCGCCTGTTGTTCCTCCTTTATTTAATCATTTTTTGCCAGTTCTGTTCCTGTGTGGCCTCAGTTAGGTTACTAAACCTTTTTGAGCCTCATAACTTCCCTACTGGTTTTAGGTGCTGGCAATGAGCTTAGAGGGCTTCCCTGGGGGCTCAGTGGTAAAGAACCCTCCTGCCAGTGTAGGAGATGCAGGTTCAATCCCTGGGTCTGGAAGATCCGCTGGAGAAGAAAATGGCAACCCACTCCAGTATTCTTACTTGGGAAATCCCATGGACAGAGGAGCCTGGCCGGCTCCAGTCCATGGGGTTGCAAAGAGTCGGACATAACTGAACCAACTGAGCATGCACACATGTTCCTTCATTCATCAAAAAATTTTAAGAGCCTAATTCATTCCAGGCATTATTTTGGGGGATGCGCACACAGTTGTAAGCAAAGGAGATGGAGTCCCTGCCTCCTTGGTCTGACACACTTAAGGGGAGAGGTCCGTGATTGCCTTTGTGGAGATTCACCCCACTCCTCCAACTGTCTTTTTGTGGACAATCTTAGAAGCTCCCAGGACATGCTATGTGATAGCAAGTCAAACCTGCCGTACAGATATTTGTGACAGTCAGGGTGGAGGTAAAATGGAATTGATCTGGAAGTCCCCACTGGGTACTAATTGGGTAACACTGAGTATGGCCCCAGGCAGTAAGAAGGAGCAGATGACGATGAATGCCAGCAGTTCATGTGACTCCTTCTGTGTCTCCAGAGGCAAAGATCTGTGAGATCAGAGTCACACACCAGGAAACGTGGGTTGGAGATGTGTTCTCAGACAAAGGTAGATTGTCGCTGTGCAAGCATCTTTTCAATAACATCCAGGTGAAAAATAAATCACAGCCCGGTTTGTAGGTCAGGACCAGTCAGCTGTGTCTTCTGGGAAGCCTCAGCACCATCTGGAGGGTGAATGAGACTCCCTCTGAGTGCAGAGGGACAGTGGTGGGCAGTGTTCATGATCCTTCTGTGAGTCAGCTACCTATACAGTCAGAGGATGGGACTAGGTACCCCTGTTGGAATAGCCGTGCAGAAAGCCTCCAATTTCCCCTGAGTATCCAAACTCTTTGTGTCCTTGAGTATATGTGTTGGCATAAAGACAGGTAATTCTTCACCTACCCCAGAGCTCTAGCTGTCTTTGAAGGCAAGAAATAGCCAGTCCCTGCCTTCATCCCAAATCACCCTTCTGCCTCAATCAGGCTTTCAGTGTTAGTCTCCATGGTCATATCCCTCATAGGGGCCCAGTGTCCCCTCTGGAACTGGTCACACAAGACAGTGCTGCTCCAGGTCAAGGCTGGCCTGGAGTCACGAGTTCACTGCTGGACACCTAATGGCTCCCCAGCCTTGCTGGAGCCAGCAGATAACTCAGGGGTGGGGGGCACCCTCACTGAAGTCTGCTGCTCCGATAGCCAGTGTAGTTGACTAAATAGCTTTTCAGGATTCCTCTGCTGCATGACAAAGATTCAACTTTCTGGCTTTCTTCTCACAGTCCAAGTGGGAATGCCAGTTCTTCTGTCTTCTCTGGGATCTGGTATATTAATTTAACAATTTTCCTCTGCACACAGTCAATCAGAGGATATCACTGGAAAAGCTTATGAGTGCCAGCCTTTTAGTGGGTTGAGCGGAGGTTGACAGGGCTCTTGGTCCATCACTTGGTTGCACAAAGCAAACAACCTTTGTGGATTTCCCAGCTGCGAGGAGAATCCTTGAATGTTTTTATTTACCCTGGAGGTTTAAGATCTTTGGCCAGCTTAGTCTTGGTACCCTTTACACTCTTGTGCACCTTGGTCAACAGCAGTAGATGCTAACTGGGTACTGGGCTCAGCTGAGGCCCCTGGGCTGGAATGAGAGTCACAGTTCCCAGAGCCCACAGATGGACTGGCTATAGGGTGAGGGTATCAGTGCCAAGGAGAAGCTAAAATGAGTGTGTTGAGAACAGCCTAGTATGGCTGTGGCAATTACTTACCATCCATTGCAAGAGAAGTTTGAGAAATGATGTCACTCTTAGTCACACACACACACACAAACCATACAATTAAATCTATCCCAAGTTGAAATTTTAAAATTTATTATATTACTATCAAGAATATGGGTTTCTTAGATGACTCAGTGGTAAAGAGTCCACCTGCAATGCAGGAGACATGGGTTCTATCCCTGGGTTGGAAAGATTCCCTTGGAGGAGGAAATGGCAACCCACTGCAGTATTCTTGCCTGGGAAATCCCATGAACAGAGGAGCCTGGTGGGGCTGCAGTCCCTGGGCTCACAAAAGAGTTGGACATAGTGACTAAACAACAACAAATCAAGAATATATATTTATTGTAGTATCACTAAGAAAAATAATATATAGCTGAAGACAAAAGACATAAGGAACATTCCAGGGTTGGTCAAAAGCTAGTCTTCCAGGGGGCCCAGAAGCCTGGATAATAATGGGATGAAGGACACGAGATTCTGTTGATAGTCGCCAGTTACGACCCTGGCAAGAAGGGCAGACACAGGGCTGTCTGGAGAACGGAATGCCTCATGCAGGCCTGAAACACTGTTTCTGCCGGCAGTTTAAGACTTTCAGACCAGAGAACTGTATGTAGCTGATATGGACAGGGAAGACAGTCGGGAGCAAGCCACTCTCTAGAAACCTGCCTTAAAGCGATAAGCAGGACCATCTTGCTCAGTAAGCTCAGATTGGGGATCTGCTTTCCCACCCTTCTCCCCTACAATGCCAGTCTTCCCGCTCCCTGATTCTCTGTTCCTTTTCTTCCTCTCTGTCTCAGCTCAGGGGTCAAGAATCTCTCTGAGTATAGAGCTGTCTGCACCCTGCTCCATTTCCTCACTGCCTTCTTCATGCTCAGTTGCTGGCAGGAAAATGCTGCCTGTGCCCGAAGGGCTGTTCCTTAGGAGGTGGCCAAGTGCCTTCTCATAGCATACAATCGCCTGCAGCAGCTCTCCATTCATCTTGTGAATTAAGCCTTGGAGAGACCAATAACGCGGTACATTCTGTGGTAGCTCGTTTTTAGCTACATTCTGTAGCTGGAATTTCATCTTTTCTTTCTCAGTTGATTTTGTGCTTATGGGTAAACCATCTAAAGAACATTGGACTGCAGTGTTTTCAGATATCTCACAATCCTCCTGAGGATTGCAATCACGCTGATGGAGCTCTTGTCCCTTGGTGCTGGGGAGCCTCTTACTGAAAGCTGTCTGATAATGTACTTCATTTTCCAGGAACTCATCAGAATATGCATGCAGAGGATTTAGTCCCTTCTCAATCGCTTTTTCCATATAGTTTCTAGCATGTTCCTTGAGTTCTTCAATCTTCTCTCCATTCCCACTAGCTTCAGATTCTCCTGTATGTTGAATTTGTTTGACTTTTGCCCTATAGCAGCATGCAATCTGGTGGTAGAGGTAGGCATTGTTTGGTATGGATTCCAGTGCCCTTAGCAACAGTTCAATTGCTTTGTCTAGATCACCTTTTCCTTGGTAAAATTTGGCTGCACTGCGAAGGACATCTGTTTGACAAGGAGCTCTTTCCAGAGCCTCTACAACCAGCTGTTCCCCTTCAGCTTGTTCATTCATCTTCTGGAGCGTCAGGGCCAGGAGAACTTTGATGTACTGATTGTTAGGACTCAGCTCAACGGCCTGCTTCAGAATGTCCACAGAGGACTGCTGCTCTGGCCTGTCATCCAGGTAGTACATAGTGATGGCCAGTCCAGAGGAGAATTCTGGGTTGTTGGGTTTCTCTTCCAGAGCCTTCTGAAAATACACCTTTGCCCTTTCATTTTTTTTCCCACCACACTTTACCAGTGTCCACCCTTCCTCACAGTCCAGCTCA
Organism: Giraffa tippelskirchi; assembly: GCF_054371585.1. Classification (NCBI taxonomy): domain Eukaryota; kingdom Metazoa; phylum Chordata; class Mammalia; order Artiodactyla; family Giraffidae; genus Giraffa; species Giraffa tippelskirchi. The sequence goes on from NC_137276.1 coordinate 38,789,864, forward strand.
GGACTTTCAATACTGTAAGGATTTGAGAACTTCTGGCAGACTTGTTTCACCTTGTCAACATAAACCTGAGCTTCTGCGAATCTTCCCAGGTGATAGTAGACCCAGGCGTAGTTTCCCCAGGTGACCAGGCTTCTGACCTCTGCCTGCTCAGCGTGCTCTCGCTGGATGCACTCTTCCGCTTGCTGTAAGCATTCCAGGGCTGCATTGTTTTCACCCTTTAAGTGTTTTATGTAGGCCAACAAGTTGTACTTTGTAGCTTTGAACTCAGAGTTTAAAAATTCAATCTGGTTACACACTCTGTCTTGGAGGTCATGAGAGACACTTTCTTCCTTAAATAAGTTCCACGTGAAATGGCATTTCAGCTGTGGAAGGATTTGCTCCAGAGAATTCTTGTTGTCCTCACTGTGGAGAAAGTAAACATAGTCACTGTGGTGTGCACCTGCCAAGTATGTGATGCAAGTACAGGTTATTTTGTGTGTCAACCTGACTGCGCCCCAGGGTGTCCAGCCTATCAGGTTAAACATTAGTTCTGGTCGTGTCTGCCAGGATGTTCCCAGAAGAGAAGAGCGTTTGAATCAGTTGGCTGAGTAAAGCAGATTGCCCTCCCCAGTGTGGCTGGACATCGTCCAGTCTGTTGGAGGCCTGAGTAGAACAAAAAGGCACGGGAAGGGCCACTTTGCTCTCTCTGCCTGTCTGTGTGAGCTGGGACTTTGGTCTTCTCCTCCCTCCTGACTGTGACTTACACCGTCAGCCCTCCAGTTTTCAGGTCTTTGGACTCAAGACTGGATTTATGCCACTGGCTTCCCTGGGTCTGCAGCTCACAGACAGGGGATCATGGATTGTCTCAACCTTCATAACATTTGAGCCAGTTCCTTAGAATAAATCTCTCTCTCTGTTGCACTCATGCTGTCTCTATCATTATATATATGTGTGTGTGTGTGTGTATGTATGTTAACCAGCATTAGCTGAGAATCTTTATTTGAACAAATAAGTAGAGTATAAAAAATTTGTCCTGAAAAGTTCTTTTTTAAAGCTGGTAAAATAAATACGTTTAAAAATTATTGGGCTTCCCTGGTGCCTCAGTGCATTGGCTCTTAATGCAGGAGACACAGGTTCTATCCTTCATCTGGGAAGATCCCATATGCTGTGGAGCACCTAAGCCCCTGCACCACAACTATTGAGCCTGTGCTCTAGACCCTAGGAGCCACAACTGCTAAAGCCCACATGCCCTAGAGCCCATGTTCCTCAACAAGAGCAGCCAACGCTCTGAGAAGCCTGAGCACCACAACTAGAAAGTAGCCCCCACTCACGGCAACTAGAGAAAAGCCTCCCCAGCCACGAAGATTCAGCACAGCCATAAATAAATAAAATTTTTACAAAATTATTGTAGCAGTCATACAAAAACAGGTTAAAATTCTCAATGAGGGTAAACCAAAATGTGTCCAATTATATAAAACTTCTTCCCTTACAAGGAACAGGGATAAAGCTGAAGACCCATTTTGGTTTCACTGCTTAAAAACATACAGAATAACAGAAAAACCAGTTTTGAGCTCAAAATTCACTAAAGTCTTCTTTTTCTTTAGCTTTTACATCCCTAATGTAGGATGGACCCCTGGACGCAGAATTCTTGGTTGCCAACCTACCAGCTTTGCCTTGCACTGTGGTCATCAGCTTTCCTCAGAGCTCAAGTGGGAAGGTACCAGGAACGGGTTTACACATTTGATCTCAACTGGTTTTCCTATGTTACTCTATATGTTTTTCAGCAGTGAAACCAGAATGGACCTTCAGCTTTATCCCTGGTTGAATGGATTCCCTCCACTGCAGTGCTCAAAATAGTTTACTTCTTGGCCAGCAAACACATGGGAGAGCCTGGAACAACAGCATTTAGCAAATGCCTTTTGCCTGTGTCCAGCCTTCATGAGTTGGGGCTGACATCAACCTGCAGTATGTGTGTGTGTGTAATTCTCACTAATACATACCTCTAAGTTTTCCAAGACAAAGGAGATGGTACTTTCTCTTGCTTCCTAGATTTACCTTTCTACACCTATGGTCTATGCAGGAAACCCACAAAGCCCATCCCTTCTACCTTGTGAGCAGCTATGCAGGAAGTAAGGTTAAGGTGGATAAGAGGAGACCACCACAGTTGTTGGAGGAACTGAGGTCTCTCTTGCCTGTTTCAGTTATGAAGTCAGGATTATTTAGCCATCCAGTGACTCTTCACAAGGCTACCTCTTTGTGTCACTTTGTTAGTGTTTAGGGATGCTGAGAAAAATAAAGGTAATCTCTGACCCTCAGAGTTCACAGTCTGGTTAGGAACCATGAAAAGAAAGAAACGAAAGCCCAGGGATGTTTGCCACTGTGTTACGTGATTTTGTTCTTTTCCACACCTCCCTACAGTAGCACAAAGACCCATGAAGGCCTGGTTTCAGTTTGATTGAAGCAGTCACTCTAAACAGGCCAGATCCCCAGAGAGAATAAATTTGTTTTGAAAAATGACAAACAAAATGGACATATTTGTGTTTTGTAGTTGGAAGATACCAAGGGAAATCACTTGCCTTATTTAGTTAAATAAATTACCTAAGTTCTCAAAATATGTTCTCATATCTATATTTTCCTGGGGCTGGGGGTATAGTTTATGGATTTTTTACTCTTCTTTTTTTATCAGTAGATTCTTGGCACCATAAAATTGGAATGAACCTCCAGAATGATTAAACCCACCGTTGTCCACAATTTTGGATTTCACGGACTAGCACAGTTTTAGAAAATTGTTATGAAATAAACAGGGCTGCCAACTTATTGGCAACACTGACATGGGGAGAAAATTCATCTGAAAAGGCACCAACCGTCTGTGTTTGCTACCATTTTATTTAAAAAAGAGAAAAAGAGAGCAAGGAAGCACTTTTATTATCACTGAAGAAGTAAGACTATAACCTCCGAATAAAGGAAAGTTCTTTAAATTGTCAAACGTGTTTTTCTGTAAGAGGAGCCACTGACTGTATTTGGCAGTTTACCGTGGCCCAGCACTGGCCCTTCAGTGAAAGTTGCTCGGTCGTGTCCGACTCTTTGCGACCCCATGGACTTATACAGTCCATGGAATTCTCTAGGCCAGAATACTGGAGTGGGTAACCTTTCCCTTCTCCAGGGGATCTTCCCAACCCAGGAAGTGAACCGGGGTCTTCTGCATTTCAGGTGAATTCTTTACCAGCTGAGCTACCAGAAAAGCCCAATGTGGGAGACCTGGGTTCGATCCCTGGGTTGGGAAGATCCCCTAGAGAAGGGAAAGGCTACCCACTCCAGTATTCTGGCCTGGAGAATTCCATGGACTGTATAGTTCATGGGGTCGCAAAGAGTCTGACCTGACTGAGTGACTTTCACTTTCACTTTTCAGCAGTGGCCCACACACCACTGCTGCCAGTGCTCTGATCAACTTCCTGTCTCTCTCCCGCAGTGTTCACATAAGCCATTTGTGATGCAGTGTGACTGCATATGGAATGCTTTACAGTGAGAGATGTAGAAGCAAGGGAATCAACCCAAGGTAAGGCAAGAGAGGAGTGTTGTCTATGCAGATATCCCTTTATGTGCGTGCCTCTTTTCTTGGCAGTCTTTTTCACTCTCTTGGTCCCTTGCTAGAACACCACAGTGCTAAAATCTTCCCTCTCCATTTAGGGTTTTTCAATTTGGCTTCTCCTGGGGATTCTAGCTGCCCTGTATGAAGGACAGTAGGTCAAAACTCAGGTTAGCAGTATTGATCAAGTGTAGCAATATTAGAAAATAAATAGTGGATATAAGTTATAAAGATAATCACTGAACAAATCTGTCTGTAGCTGTTATGCAACTAAAGCATTATAAAGGAATTTCAGTGTTTCAACACATGTTAACTTTGCTGACTGCCCAATTAGGAAGTTTAGAGAAAAAAAAAAGCATCAGTTTCAGATCAATAAAATGTGTCTGCAGATTTGTAGGTGTTATCTAGGTGCCTGAGAACAACAGCTAAATACTCTAAGGATTAATAGAGAATATACATCGAACTTCTCAGTGAGTCTGCAGAAAGACAGGTGACCTTGGATGTTTTCATTTCAGCAGAGCCAGAAATCACCTTGCCAGTCTGATAACACTTTTTCCCCCTCAAGGGTAGTAGTGGGGGTGCATCGTAGGGGCAGACAGCAGGCTTTGATGTATCAATGAACCAGAGGGATCTTTGCAAATCAAGTTTAAAAGCACTTATTGATAAAGATTCTTCTTCCAAGATGAAACATATTCCAATCTTGTAATAAACTTCAGAAGATCTCAATTGATCAAGAAAGTAGGGCAAGCAGAAAAGCTCACTCAACATTCTTAAACCTGTGAGAGAGCCTGGAATATGGAAGTCCTGGGGATATTCCATCCATACCACCAGTTCACCAATGCTAAAGCTGGCCATGTTAACAAATGTGTGGTAATTCTGAACAGTTTATTCAGGAGGATAGCCAGCTATGTATGTGGCTTCATGATTACAAAACCTATTGAATGTTGAAAATCAGTTCTGTTGATTTTCCCTAAGCCTTCCGCCCTAGGTTGCCAGTTTGCTTAGATATTTGATACCTGATCTCCCCTGGAAATATGATTTAGAGCAAAGTATACTGGTTGGGAGTCCTGAGATCTGGATAAAAAACATGAAACCCAGAGCCAGTGTCCAGGGGGTTAGCATTAAAATACTGTTGCCTTTGTAGGTGAATCATTTGTGAATCTAGTGATTAAAAGGAAAAAGTTTTAAAAATAACTATAACTACAGTAATTTGTTAATGTACACACTAGGTAAAAATATGCAAATTGTGCCAACAAAAATATAAACTATGGGAGGAGGAGAGAGTTAAAAAGGCAGAGTTTTAGTATGTGTTTGAACTTGTTATCAGCTTAAAATAGACTATTATACGATGTTTTGTAAAAAGCCTCATGGTAACCACAAAGCAAAATTTTATGATAAATATACAAAAGAAATGGGGGGAAATAAGGAGAGGTTGGTGAAGGAATACAGACTTTCAGTTATAAGATGAATATGGTTGGAGGAGCTAATGTGAAACATGGAGAGCACACTTGATAACTCTGTTGTATAATTGAAATCTGCTAAGAGAGTAGAATTGAAATGGTCTCACCCCCCAAAAAAATATATGAGGTGATAGATATGTTAATTAACTAGATGGGGGAATCCTTTCCAAATGTATATGTATATCAAATCACTACAGTGTGCACTTTCAATATCTTACAGTTTTATATATCAATTATAAACATTTTAAAAAAGAATTATCTTAGACATTCTGGTCACTTCTATATAGTTTAGGTACATGAAATACTCAGTTCCCCCCAAAACCTTCTGTATTTTTATTACATATTAACTGTATGTTGGTTGATATGTTTACATGTGCCATATGTAATTGATGTTTATGAAAATGTTAACATATTTGAGTAGATCAAAATAAAACATTTGAAGATAATTCTGATTTAATAAAAAAAAATAGTCGTCTTTTCAAAAACCAATACTCCATTTGCCAAAGTATCCTCAGTTATGAATTTAGCTCATGTGTTTTTGCAAGTTGCTTTAAATACTTTCTCTCTCTCTATATATATATATGTATATATATATATATATACACACACAGACATACATATATAGTTGTTGCTTTTTAGTTGCTAAGTCGTGTCTCTGAGACACTTACTCCCTGTCTAGCAGGTCAGTAAGAAGACCGTTCAGAGAGACATATTCCCCAGTCCCAAACGGGCAGATTTCAAGGCAAAAACAGTCTCTGTCATGAAGTTTTACAGTGCTGAACTAATCCTTAGCACACTTGCTGATAAAGAAATGCTTTAAAAATAACCAGGATAGCCGCAACAAAATCCACAAACCTCTGATTTAGTCCTTTCAAATATAAGAAACAAAAGAAGGAAGAGGACCCCCCCCCCCCCAGCAACTTTCCTCCAGGCCCCAGCTCCCATGGAACAGATTTTGCTGCTGAAGGGATTTGAGCACGCCCTCCTAGGCTGTCTTAACAGCCCCCATTCCTTCCAGCCACTGGCTGCTAACTCTGCTGGGAGGAAGTTCTTAGCGCCTGACTCTGTATGGGAAGAGCCACAGAAATAAAAGTGCATGAGTCAGTAAGAGATTTACGATCGAATGAGTGCAATGCATATGTAATCTATTAGCAAACACTTCAGGACATCACACTCAAGAACAAGATTTGGACGAGATTCTCAACTTCCTATCAGAGAAGCAGAGAATATTTACCTCATGATGGCTGTTTCCCTGCAATTCTGAAAATCTGGGGTTGAGGCAGATTTTATCTTCTGCTTGTGGATCACAAGCAAATGCAGAGGAGGTTCCCACTCAGGATGCTAGCTGCTAGGTCTGTGCTTTTATAAAACAGAAAAGGAAAACAAAACTGAGGCAGTGCTAGTGAGATTCCTGCTGAGGAGAAACCGAAACTGAATGTGCAGAGCTGAACTCAGTTCCCTGCTGGGAGTACCTTCTACACAGCTTCTGTAACTGCTTGTGAGTTTGAAAGAAGGCATTGTGGATGCTGTGCATATTACAGGCTCTCTCCCAGAGACTCAGATGCAGCCTGGGGGTGGACTTGGGCTCAGCACTCTGCATTTTAACAGGCATCCTGGAAAATCTGTTGCAGGAGTCCCTGTATCACATTTTGAGGAGCATAGTCCTGGAGCTCCTTTATTTTGTTTTGGTTTGGTGTTTTTGGCTGTGTAGTCTGTGGGATCTTAGTTCTCTGGGGATCAAACCCATGCTTCCTGCAGTGGAAGCGTGGAGTCTTACCCACTGGACCGCCAGGGAAGTCCCTGGAGGTATTTTGAAAAGTTTCCCATTTACTTATGAGAGATCATGTAATGACTCCAACAGTGAGTCAGACAATCTGGAAGAGAGGAAAATAACCCCAGAAGGCCTGGATTTCAGTCTTCTCTTTGACCAGCCTCTGGGAAAGTTCTTGAATCACATCACTTAGCCTCATTTCCTCAGCTCCCATCCCTTCCCAGCTACCAGCTGCTGGTTCTGCTACGAGGACATCCTCAGCACCTGACTCTGTAGATCGGAAAGAGCCACAGAAATGAAAATGCATGAACGGGTAAGATAGATTTACGATCAAATTATGAAATACGTATTTAATCAATTAGCAAACACCGAATCAGCATAATTATAATTTATTCCAGGCCATTTTAGAAGATATCTTCTAAATTACCTTTATTTTCTTGCAACCAAATGATAGGAGACCGTGCCCTAGGGAGATCCACTTTTACCCTTATCTAAGGCATGGTTCTGAGCACTCTAAGGAACAATCCTCCCTCTCCAACTAGGGACCCCAAGGGCCTAGACCTTCCAGTCCCTGCCCCTCCTCTCTAACATAAGCATAAATGAAGACATTTTGCCCTATTGACCAGAGCCAGAAGATGTTTAGCATTAGAGTGTGGCTCCTGAATAATGACCATGCTCTGACACCTACTTTTTATGTGACCTCTTGGCCAAGTAATTTGCCCTCTGAGACCCATTTTTCTCATCTACAAAATGAGGCTAGTAAAAAATAATAGGGTTCCCTTCCTGGGGCTATGGGTAGGATGATATAAGGCGTGTAGCCCTCTTGGCAACTACTGATCACATGAAAACTGTTACTGCCATGGTCACTGGCATATCAGTGTTATCATTTTAAGTGAATTCTGAGTGTGCAAGGGGGCCAACAGTTCCACAGTGGATTGGGCAGAGGAAGGCACTCATCAGTCAGCCCGCAGGTATGAGGTGTTTCCCCAGGTGGCTTCCCTGTTGGCAATTTTTATCACAGCCTCTGGGAACAGGGCTTCCCTGGTGGCTCAGTGGTAAAGAACCCACCTGCCAAGCAAGAGACTCAGGTTCCATCCTTGGGTCAGGAAGAACCCTGGAGAAGAAAATGGCTACCCACTCCAGTATTCTTCCCTGGGAAAATTCCACGGACAAAGGAGTCTGATAGGCTATAGTCTACAGTCCATGAGTCACAAAAGAGTCAGATATGACTGAGCGATTAAACAACTGGGAACAGGCACCTTGATGTGGGCTTCAGTCCACCACAGTCCAGAGAGCCTCTCTCAGATTTCCTTGGGTCAGTGGCTTTGGACATACCCAAGCACAGGTCACTACCAAACTTCTCAGGCAGGCAGGATACCAAGGCACAGGGCAGGACTAGGTTTTTCTGGTCAACTCACTTATGCAGACACAGTTCACGTACTCATAACGGGGAGCCCATTATATAGGAAAGGTGTTCTGGGGCATTTGGCGGTAAATTCCTCTAACCTCCCATCCCCAGATACAAGCCTGCAGAGCATCTGGGAGCCCTTGGGGCTCCTTGTACTCACTCCCTAAATGATCACTAGGATGCCGCCTCCCCAGTCAATCAGCTTCTCAATTCCTTCCCATTGGTGTTTGATGGGAAAGTTTTCCTTTTTTTTCAGCTGTATCTTTCCTGAGGCTCTATCTGATGGCAGAACTCAGGTAGATCTATGCACATCTTTTAAAATCAAGTTTACCAAGATTATAGTTTACATATACTAAAATGTACCCACTTAAAGTGTAGTTTGGTGAATTCTGACAAATGGATATACTCATGTAACCACCACCACTACCTTCTTGTAGGCTATTTGTATCATCCCTGGTGTGCCCTGCTAGTCAAACCCAATCCCACCCTCCACCATCCCCAGGCCATCACTGCTCTGCTTTCATTCATTAGAAATTAGATCAGTACTAGGAAAGAAATTGGGAGACCTGGGTTCGATCCCTGAGTTGGGAAAAGGCCCTGGAGGAGGACCTGGCAACCCACTTTAGTATTCTTGCCTGGAGAATCCCCATGGAGAGAGGATCCTGGTGGGCTATAGTCCATGGGGTTGCAAAGAGTCAGACACAACTGAGTAACTAAGCACACACACACAGGAGAGCAATTATGTCCTTATGTCTTGTATTTTCTGTTGCTCACAAGCTCTCATTACAGCAATAAAAATAAACACTAAGCTTCGGGTTTGTTTTCATATAAGAAATGGAAAAAAAGTCCATCCGTAAGGATTGTTTTTTCCACTTCCCATCTTGAAGTGATCAAATTTTCAGGGCAGAATTCTCAACATGACTTGGCTTTGTACTACCAACTTCATCTTTAATAACATCTGCTGAAAAGAAATGCTTCCTTTTAGAATGACAAAAAGAAAGCCTCTTCGTTCTTTTAAAGGAAACAACAGAGAAGCCCCCCAAAGAGTAATTCGCTTAGAGCTAAATTTGAATCTGCAAACTTAGTGCCTGATTGAATCTAATCACTCCTGCCAAGCCTTCCTCTCATCCAGCTCCCGGCTCCCAGCTCCTCCCCGTGAAGCTTAGGGAGTCTAAGTGCACACACCAGAAAAAGTCACAGAAATAAAAGGTGCCCATACTGGTACAGGAACTTTAGTCCACAAGCACAGGACAAACTCCGGAACTTGCCTGCACTTGAGAAGCTAGGCTGACAATTTGCATCGAGGCACCTTATCTCACTGACCTCATGATGGCGATCTGCTCTCTGCTGTTCTGAATAGCTGGGGTCCAAGCTGATTTGCTCTTCAGAACTCTTCCTTCCAGAGTCTGCCTCAAGTAAAGACTGAAGGAGCTATTAAAAGGGACGTGGGGTGGGGAGAATGCGTCAGCTGATGCTTTCTCTCAGTTTCTGAGTGCTTGCCTTTGTGAAACAGAAGAAGAAATGGAAAGTGAAACTGTGTTAAAATCAAGGGGAGGGAAAGGAAACACAGTTGAAACCTATCATGACTCAGTAGAAGCAAATCCTTAAAATCATGACTCTGAGAACTTTCTGGGCAGTCCGGTGGTTAAGACTCCCCTTTACAAAAAAAAAAAAAAAAGACTCCCTCTTCCACTTGGGGGAGCAGAGCATCGTGGGGGTGGGTGTTGGGGTGGTGCAGGTTCCATATCTGGTGGGGGACCTAAGACCTCACAAGCGGTGTGTTACTGCTGCTGCTGCTAAGTCGCTTCAGTAGTGTCCGACTCTGTGCGACCCTATGGACGGCAGCCCACCAGGCTCCTCCGTCCATGGAATTCTCCAGGCAAGAACACTGGACTGGGTTGCCATTTCCTTTAACAATGCATGAAAGTGAAAAGTCAATGTCAAGTCGCTCAGTCATGTCCGACTCTTAGCGACCCCATGGACTGCAGCCTACCAGGTTCCTCCATCCCTGGGATTCTCCAGGCACGAGTACTGGAGTGGGGTGCCATTGCCTTCTCTGCAAGCGGTGTGTTCAGTTCAGTTCAGTCGCTCAGTCGTGCCCGACTCTTTGCGACCCCATGAATTGCAGCACGCCAGGCCTCTCTGTCCATCACCAACTCCCGGAGTCTACCCAAACCCATGTCCATCGAGTCGGTGATGCCATCCAACCATCTCATCCTCTGTCGTCCCCTTCTCCTCCCGCCCCCAATCCTACGCAGCATTAGGGTCTTTTCCAATGAGTCAACCCTTCGCATGAGGTGCCCAAAGTATTGGAGTTTCAGCTTCAACATCAGACCTTCCAATGAACACCCGGATTGATCTGTTTTAGGATGGATTGATTGGATCTCCTTGCAGTCCAAGGGACTCTCAAGAGTCTTCTCCAACACCACAGTTCAAAAGCATCAATTCTTCAGCGCTCAGCTTTCTTCACTGTCCAACTCTCACATCCATGCATGACCACTGGAAAAACCATAGCCTTGACTAGACGGACTTTTGTTGGCAAAGTAATGTCTCTGCTTTTAAATGTGCTATCTAGGTTGGCCATAACCTTCCTTCCAAGGAGTAAGCGTCTTTTAATTTCATGGCTGCAATCACCATCAGCAGTGATTTTGGAGCCCAAAAAAATAAAGTCTGACACTGTTTCCACTGTTTCGCCATCTATTTCCCATGAAGTGATGGGACCAGATGCCATGATCTTAGTTTTCTGAACGTTGAGCTTTAAGCCAACTTTTTCACTCTCCTCTTTCACCTTCATCAAGAGGCTCTTTAGTTCTTCTTCACTTTCTGCCATAAGGGTGGTGTCATCTGCATATCTGAGGTTATTGATATTTCTCCCGGCAATCTTGATTCCAGCTTGTGTTTCTTCCAGCCCAGCGTTTCTCATGATGTACTCTGCATATAAGTTAAATAAGCAGGGTGACAATATACAGCCTTGATGTACTCCTTTTCCTATTTGGAACCAGTCTGTTGTTCCATGTCCAGTTCTAACTGTTGCTTCCTGACCTGCATACAGGTTTCTCAAGAGACAGGTCAGATGATCTGGTATTCCCATCTCTTTCAGAATTTTCCACAGTTTATTGTGATCCACACAATCAAAGGCTTTGGCATAGTCAATAAAGCAGAAATAGATGTTTTTCTGGAACTCTCTTGCTTTTTCGATGATCCAGCGGATATTGACAATTTGATCTCTGGTTCCTCTGCCTTTTCTAAAACCAGCTTGAACATCTGGAAGTTCACGGTTCACGTATTGCTGAAGCCTGGCTTGGAGAATTTTGAGCATTACTTTACTAGCATGTGAGATGAGTGCAATTGTGCGGTAGTTTAGTGGCAAATAAATAAATAAATAAATAAATAAATAAAAATCGCGATTTCAGGAATCTAACCCTAACGCTAGGCTGCGTCCCAGGAAACTGCATTTTTTTAGTATGTAGGAAAAGGGAAGGCTTCCTTGGTAGCTCAGCTGGTAAACAATCCTCCAGCAATGCAGGAGACTCCGGCTTCATTCCTGGGTCAGGAAGATCCCCTGGAGAAGGGAATGGCAACCCACTGCAGTATTCTTGCCTGGAGAATTCCATGGACAAAGGAGCCTGGCAGGCTACAGTTCATGGTGTTGCAAAGAGTGGGACAGGACTGAGTGACTAACACTTTCACTTTTTTTTCAGGAGATTCTTATGTAAGGGTTTCTGGGAGCACATGATGTGAAAGACTGCTCAATAAATACTGTTGTAAAAAGTAGCTTAGACAAGTCATCATACTTGTGGGAGACAGTTTGCACCTTGATGTGTGTGGCTCAGGCTCCTCCTATGGTTAGTCTCTCAGTTGTGTTCGGCTGTTTGTGACCCCATGAACCATAGTCCACCAGACTCCTCTGTCCATGAGAATTCTCCAGGCAAGAATACTAGAGTGGGTTGCCATTCCCTTCTCCAGGGGATTTTTCCCACCCCTGGATGGAACCCAGGTCTCTTGCATTGCATGCAAATTCTTTATCATCTGAGCCACCTGGGTTTAATTCAGTGTGTTATTTACTATCTCTGGGATTATCCATGAATCAAATCACTGAGCCTGAGTTTTTTCCCCCCATGCTAAATATAAGAAGCCAAGCCCTGGAATAAACCCTGGGCACTTAGGATCTCTGAGATCCAAAGCAATCATTCAGTTTTCCCAGCTATAAACTGGGAAATAGTAACACATGTAATATTGTTGGGTGAGCTGCCTAGCTGATAAATTTAGGTATTTATGCTTTGAGCTCTGAAGGAGTGATGATACCCTGAGAGATGTTTTAAAAAAATAGAATTTCCTATGAAGTAAATATCCATGAAAATAGAGGGAGGATAGTTCTCCAGGCTAATTTGAAGTTCAAGGAATGTCAGTTGCCTAGGAGAAAGACTCCCTCTATTCTGAAGCTGCAGAAAACAGAGGTTCTTGTGTAACAAGACTGAGACTTGTTTGTTTTTTCCCAACAATGGGAGCATCATAGAATACTTCAAGTTCACAGATTGTATTATGTCCAGCCAAAGTAACCTGTACCTGGGAAAGTATGTAATTTTGTTGGTTGTCTTACTTAACAATACGTTACGCTGGTAGTGATAAAGTAACATACCTTTATGTCTTTTACAGTGTCACCCAGGTAAAAGGGGCTCCTGCATTTGGCCCTGTGCTTTAGAGGGCCACACACACCACAGACACATAAAACGTAAATTTTCATTTATTTGCTTTTTTGACTGCACCACACAACTGGAGTCCTAACCACTGGACAGCCAGGGAATTCCCAACAGAATGTACATTTCAAAAATAACACATGGCGTCTCTGTTACTGAGAATCTGGTGCTTAATCCTGGCATAAGACATGAAACCCTAAACATCCAGCCCAGGGGAAAATGCGTCTCTACCTTTTGCCTTCTTTGCTCAGAGAGAAAGGAAGTTGTGTCATGAAGGTTTCTGTGTTGTGAGGGTGCTGATTTTAGGGATAGACACTATTTTGAAAGGCAGAAGTGAACAGAAGTGGTTAGATCAGAGAAAAGGCAAATTTATTGAACTGGCTGAAGGCTTCCTCTCATCCTAACTGCAGTCTTACAGTATGAAGTTATTTTCCAGAGCGGTTGCATCAGCTGCCCATTTCTTGTTTCTCTTCTTGTTCTTATCCCTGGCTTATGAAGTGCTCATAAATAAGCATGGTATTTGCAACAGCTGCATATGGTAGTTAAATAACATTATGCCTGTTAAGAAATTCATAGTGTACTTAGACTTGTATACCTGTAGATTTAGACTTACACACTGAGTCAGATTTTCTTCTGCTTTTAAACTCTTCCTTTGTGCCAACTTGCTGATGAATGGTTCCTGAGAATGGGTGTTTAAAAATAAAATCAAGTGGGACCAGATTTTCATATCCACACCCTATCTAGAAAATAGAATATAGAATTTCTCCAACATGTCTCTTGAGGGCAAAAGTAATGATGGTAGTTAAAATTCGAATAATAAGAAGGGCACAACACAGTGCCAACAAATTTAGAGGTTAAAAATAGAAGGTGTTGAAAGAAAAGCTTGCCTTCTTTATGTACGTTTATAACAAGGATCAGAGAAGGCAATGGCACCCCACTCCAGTACTCTTGCCTGGAAAATCCCATGCACGGAGGAGCCTGGTAGGCTGCAGTCCATGGGGTCACGAAGAGTTGGATACGACTGAGCGACTTCACTTTCACTTTTCACTTTCGTGCATTGGAGAAGGAAATGGCAACCCACTCCAGTATTGTTGCCTGAAGAATCCCAGGGACGGGGGAGCCTGGTGGGCTGCCGTCTACGGGGTCGCACAGAGTCGGACACGACTGAAGCGACTTAGCAGCAGCAGCAGCATAACAAGGATGGCTTCGCTAGTGGCTCAGATGGTAAAAGGATCTGCCTGCAATGCAGGAGACTCAAGTTCAGTCCTTGGTTTGGGAAAATCCCCTGGAGAAGGGAATGGTTACCTACTCCAGTATTCTTGCCTGGAGAATCCCATGGACAGAGGAACCTGGTGGGCTACAGTCCATGGGATCGGAAAAGAATCGGACACGGCTGAGCAACTAACACTAACACTAACTAACAACAAGGATACTCATTCTTTTTTTAAACAGTCATATTGAAATATAATTCACATACCATGCAGTTCACCCATTTTGGAGAAGACTCTTGAGAGTCCCTTGAACTGCAAGGAGATCCAACCAGTCCATCCTAAAGGAAATCAGTCGTGAATATTCATTGGAAGGACTGATGCTGAAGCTGAAACACCAATACTTTGGCCATCTGATGCGAAGAGCTGACTCATTTGAAAAGATTCTCATGCTGTGAAAGACTGAAGGCAGGAGGAGAAGGGGACAACAGAGGATAAGATGGTTGGATGGCATCACCGACTCAATGGACATGAGTTTGAGTAAACTCCGGGAGTTGGCGATGGACAGGGAGGCCTGGCGTGCTGCAGTCCATGGGGTTGCAAAGAGTCGGACACGACTGAGTGACTGAACTGACTGAAACTATACAATTCAGTATTTCACAGAACTGTACAACCATCACCATAGTCAATTGTAGAGCATTCTCATTACCCCAAAAAGGAGACCTACACTTCCTTGCTATCACCTCCAGGCCTCCTGAGCTTCCCTGATAGCTCAGATGGTTAAGACTCTACCTGCAATGCGGGAGACCTGGTTGGATCCCTGGGTTGGGAAGATTCCCCTGGAGGAGGGCATTCTTGTTTTCTTGCTTGGAGAATTTCCATGGACAGAGGAGACTGGTAGGCTACAGTCCATGGGATCACAAAGAGTCAGACATGACTGAGTGACAGAGCACAACAAGCAGTCCTCCTAGTCCTAGACAACCGCTGATCTACTTTCTATCTCTTATAAATTTGCCAACTCTGGACATTTCATATAAATAGGATCATACAATATGTGACCTTTTGTGACTGGCTTCTTTCATTTTCAAATTTCATCTATGTTGTAACATGTACAGTACTTTATTTTTTATTGATGAATAATATTTCACTGTAAAGATATACTTTACTTAATGAACTGATGTTCATCAGTTGATGGATCCACCTTTTGGCTGTGGTGAAAAACATTGATATAAACATTCATGTTCAGGTTTATGTATGAATGTATGTTTTCATTTCTATTTATATACCTAGGAATAAAATGGCTAGGTCATGTGGTAACTCTAGGTTTAACCAACTGAGGGACTACTAAACTGTTTTTCCAAAGGCACTGCACCATTTTTACAGTAAAGGTTTTAGTCAGTCTCCCTCTTTGTTGCCTCCTAAGAAGGTGTAGACTACCAGCAATGAGACGGCTGTGCTGTAAATCATAAGGAAAATTTGCAATTAGACAAATCAGGTTACCTCCTTTCCCAAAAGAGATGATGGGAGAAGTGGTGGAGGAAGGGAGAAAACAGGAGCATATGGTCTCTAGTTGGAACCCACATTTTTCAGGTTGGCATCCCAGGTTGACTGTGCATATAGTAGGGATCCTGACCCAGTCCTGTTTGTGTTTATATTCAGGATTCTCACACTTCCACGCTTGCAGTTGCACTGGACACACATTGTACATAATTGTGCAGGTCAGTGGACATGATGGAGCAAGAAAGAGGAAAGCTCTGTGAAAAGGGGGGCTGGAGACAGAGGCTGATAAATCTTTTGCTGAGAAGTAATTGGCATTACTAAGAACCCAGACCAGGATAAGAGACATTCTCCTCAGTATTCTCCTTGGTATTGGAAGGGAGGGAGATGCACTGAGAGATGTGGTCAAGAGCCAGGGAATTAAAGCAATTCCAATAATGTGTTTCTGTTTGTTATTCCTGGATAGTGAGATTTCAGGAAACATGAATTATATACATAATTTTCGTGATTGTTTTCCAATCATTTCTGTCAGCTTTAAGTCCTCAAATAAATATTAAGTGTAACATGACATATCTCTTTTCTACCCTTTCTTCCTTTTTTCTCTTGGGGCTTCTGTTCTAGCAAAGGATTTGGTGGCAAGACTTGCAAGGACGAGGTTACAGATACCCGGTGTGCCTTTAGCACTATATAGGTGCCAGGGTTCCTCTCTCAAGGTCAGTGTGCCTACCCGTCTTACCTTCCACTAAGAACACTCCCAGTTTTTCTCTCCAGGCACCAGAACTAATAATAAGCTACTCAGGCCAAGTAAGCTAAAACCTTCTTTTGAAATGGATACTTGTCCAGTCAGTCGAATGGAATGAGTTTACCTTTGCAGCTGATGTGAATTGTATTTTCCATCAGAAGCCTCTTGACAAACAAAGACTTCACAGCTTCATGTTTCTTTCTATTCTCTACTTAACAGGAAAAATTCTCCCACATGTGTTTAGATTGCCTCCAGGATGGGGCCAAAAACAGAACTGGAGATACTTCCTCATTTCTCCTAATGGACATCAGAAAAGGAGAGAGAACATGGATGGAAGCACAAGATGTAACAAAATCTGCTTCCGTGGAAGGCAGGGGTAGGGTGTTTGTGTACACAAAGGTACCTGGTGGTGGTGTCAGGATGTAAGATAAAGCCCTGACCTCTAAAAGCTGTAGAAAAAAATGTCTGTTCTATTCAGTGAAAAGGTTGTTGAAAGGTTGCTGCTGCAAACCGTGTGTTACTCCGGGATTCGTGACCGCCAGAGGATTTCAATCTGGGGTCAGAGATGAGGCTTGACTACTTGGAGCTTTTTGTGTAGCAAAGTTTTATTAAAATATAATAGAGATAGGGAAAGCTTCTGACATAGACATCAGAAGGGGAAAGAAAGAGTGCCCCTTTGCTAGTTTTTAGTAAGGTGTTTTATGTCTGTTAGAAAACTATTAATCAGATAAGAGAGACACCTCAAGGCTGAGGGAGTTTCACCAGGCCCCTCTCCCACAATATGCATTTTGAGATAGGATGACACAAGGTGTATATCCCCCGGCCATAAAAAAATTGACAGGAATACTGGTTTGTTGAGCAATTATAAGCCCAAAGAGAAAAAAAGTTAGTCTTAGGTGGAACCATTTTGAAGAAAGGCAAATTCCAAAACAAATACATGGTTTCATTAACATAGTTTAAGAAAAACCTTTCCATAAGAAAAACGCATTGGTTATGTAGAGAAGGAAAACAAAGTCTGCAGCTTGCGGTTTATTTCCTCCTGCCGCTTGGGGACCTCTGGCTTTCCTGCCTGTTATCCTCCCAATGTTAGACCAGTCTGTGTTATTTGGAACCAGTTCATGGCCAGTGTAACATTGCATTTTTCAGTAGCTGAGTCTGAAAGATTTAAGGTACAGCAAAATTTCAGGAAAACCAGAACACACCTTTATGTTTGATCACATCTAAGTTATTTATTAATTAATGACTTTTTCAGGCATCCACACTATGTATACTGATGATCTCAAGTGCACACTACACTATTTTTAATACAAAAGATATTCACTATACTGTGCATAAAATCTCCAAGACTTATTAATCTACTGGTTGTAAGTTTATACCCTTAAACTACATCTCTCCTATTCCCCCACATCCCAGCCCCTGATAACTACCATCTAAATTTAATTCCAACAGGCAATCATTTTGCAACCCAGAGGGTGATTGATGGTCTCTTGCTAGGTCACCTGACTGTTTTGGCTCACACCAACCTTGATGTCTGTCCCTGGTCATTCAGTATTTACCCAGAAAACCCCAATTGCCCCAAGAATACCATGACTTTCATGGTTTCCCTGAAGACTTTCAGGATTAAATGAAGTTTTATATCACCTAATACACAATATTTCTAATGGGGGGAAACCTCCATTATTGATGACATTTCCCAGAAATGTGCACTAGGTCCTTAATCACCAAATAATTCCCCTGTCCTGCTGCTTTCCTATCATTTTGAATCTGGGCTCGTCAAAGCAACTGAGTTCATCAAAACAAGTCTTCATGTTGCAAAGAAATTTTTTCCATATGATTATAATCTACAGTGACAAAGCAGCATTCTTCTCTCCTTCCCTTTTGCCTCTCTTTCCCTCTCCCTACTGGTAAGACATCTTTCCATACACATTTTTTTCCCCCTTTCTTTTTATTCAAACTCTCATGGGCAAATTTAAGAGTCAGATTTTTTTCTCTTTTTTATTTTTTTAATTATGAAATATTATAACACATTTACAGGAGACTTGGAAAATACAGGACAAGATTACATATAGTTATACTATATATTACAATTATTTTTCAAGCAGATAATTAAGATTTTTTAGTTGGACTGTCAATATCAAATTCTCAAAAATTAAAAGAATGAATATACAGAGAAGTAGAAGCATATAGGAGACCTGAAAAGCACTATGAACCAATTCAAGATATTTTAAAGAAAAGCATTATTTTGGTTTCTAGCGTATTGTACAGAGTCTACCTTTTACCCTCACTTGCTGTGTTGTGGTTACAGGGAGGACAGAGAAGAGGCGAAACCTCCCTACCTGCTTCCTGAAATGCTTGTACTGTGGTCACCTGACCCCACTTCTTCTAGCTATATTCCTTCCAGATTTGACCTGTTATCTGCTCTCTTTTTGTTTTTTTTTTTTTTAAAAGAAAACTCCTCCCTTTAGTTAATGGGACGCTTGAACTCATGTTGTATAGAGTTTGTGTAAACAGTCCTAGATTAAGACTTGTCTGGGGAGGCAGGGCAGAAGGCAGAAGGGAGGGAGAGAGGACCCCCAGGCCTCCCTAGGCTTCAATCCCCCAGCCTTTGGATGGACACAGCACATTAGTGTCTGTGCAGGGTGTTGGGAAGGGGAAATTTCCGCTTACCCTTCAGGGTTCTTCTGGCTGATCTAATAATTAAATCAATGCAAGACAAATTAACAGGAGAAAATCTAAGTTAATTTCATACATATGGCGGTCTCCTAGTATACAGCCTAAGAAGTGACCAAAGCTGGCAGCTTTTATACCTTCTAGACAAAGAAATAATAAATTCATGAGGAATTGGCAAGGCAAAGAAACTTGGGCTTGGGTACTAATTAATGGAGAGTCTAAGCAGAGCTGGTTTATGTAGCCTTCCCAGCCCTCATTTCCCTACCACTAGTGATAAGGATGTCTCTCTGCCTCCTGGCATAGTGAGGGTATCTTTCTCATGGGAGATTTATTTCCTGCTCTGAGAGGAGGGTCAGAGTATTCTCCTTGCACTGGCTGTTTTCTCAAGTAATAACTTCAAAATAATCAGTGTACCATTTTGGCATATTTGAGGGCAGCCTGCCCTGAACTGTATCACAGGACCAACCTGTACAGGATCTAAAATGACTCCAAAGATGGAAAAACATTGCTGGAAGGAACCACAGTGTTACAGGTGTGAGACATCTGACTGCTTTATAGAAACATAGCCATGACATCATCCCACAAAGGGAATCCCAACTGTTCCCAAGAGGTCAGTTGGGAAATAGCCCCTTTACCGAGCCCCCGGACCTGCCCTCAGTCCAGTCCCCCTCCCAGAACTCAATTCAGATATTAACACTGGCCCAGCAGAGTTCCTCCCTAACCTTGATCAAGTATTGTGTGGCCAGGGTCTAAGTCCACGCCTGTGCCCATTGTTAAAATATTTTGAATACCAACTTGGTGGAGGGGTTTCAGCTCCCTTCTAGCAGTAGCCCTGTGGGTACCACATTCCAGTTCCTCATTCCTCAGCTAAAGATGCTAAAGGGATGAGGTTTCCAGAGTCCAAACACCTCTCAGAGTTTTCCTCTGCTGGCTGCATGTCTTCATTCAGTTCCTGAAGAAACGCCAAGAGATGCAAAGCCTTAGGATCTGCTCTGTTTTTTGAGAGCTTGATTTTGGCAAGTCTTTGCAGTTTGTTTTTCATTTTTTCTCCCTCCTTTGATCCCTGGTTTATTTTCACACCCTCTATGAAATGGTGGATGGCCTTGTCTTCACGCTTCCTCTGGTATAGCTGAAAGTTGCCATATCGCAGGTGGAGCACTTGTTTGGCTACAGAAGGAAGCTCTTTGCTGAATTCTTTTTGAAAGTAATACTCTGCTTCTTCATACTGACCGACTTGTGCATGGAGGCAGGCGAGATAGGAGCTGATACGGAAGAAATTTCCATTACTCTCATCAGCTCTCTTTAGATGATCTATAGCATGTCTTATTAGTTCCTGTAATTTCTCTCTCTCCCCACTCATTTTCTCTACTTCCAGGACTTTGGCCCTATAGTAGCACCCAATATGGCAATGCAGGTGGATGTTGTTGGGCATGCATTTTAGAGCCTTTCTCAGGAGTTCTATAGCTTGGTCCAAGTCACCTTTTCTTCGATACAGCTTTGCTGCCCCTCGAATCACATCTGTGGCCAGTGGGGCTTTTTCCAAAGCTTCTTCAACTAATCTCTCTCCTTCATCATTTTTATTCATCTTTTGAAGTTTCAGGGCCAGGAGGACTTTGACATACTGGTTGTCAGGATTCAGCCGAATGGCTTGCCTCAAAGGGTTAATGGGATTCTGAGATGGTGGCTGGTGATCCAGCAGGTAGCTCGCAATAGCCAGTCCGGAGGTGAACTCTGGGTTCTTGGGGTTCTTCTCCAGAGCCTTCTCAAAACACACCTTGGCCCTTTCGTTTTGGTTTCCTCCACACTTTAACCGTGTCCACCCTTCCTCACAGTCCAGCTCAGGACTCTCAATTCTGTAGGGGCTGGAAAACTTCTGGCAGACTTGTTTCACCTTGTCAACATAAACCTGAGCTTCTGCGAATCTTCCCAGGTGATAGTAGACCCAGGCGTAGTTTCCCCAGGTGACCAGGCTTCTGACCTCTGCCTGCTCAGCGTGCTCTCGCTGGATGCACTCTTCCGCTTGCTGTAAGCATTCCAGGGCTGCCTCATGCTGGCCTCTGCAGTGTTTTATGTAGGCCAGTATGTTGCACATCGTGGCTTTGAATTCGCTGTTCTGAAACTCAATCTGGTTACACACTCTGTCTTCAAAATCATCCAAAGAATGTTCTCCCTCTACCAAGTTCCAGGTGAAATGGCTCTTGAGCTGCTGTAGACTATGCTCCAAGGAGTTCTTTGTGGTCTCACTGTGAAGGAAAAACAAAAATGAACACTCTAAGACATAGCACAGATTGACCCACGAGAAAAGGGGAGCATGACAAATAGGATTCTCCTTCTCCTTAACAGTGTTAACTCCAATAAAAAAAAGAGTATCCTTTCCTTGGACTTCACTGGTGGTCCAGTTGTAAGACTCTACACTTCTACTGCAGGGGGCATCTGCAGCTTGATCCCTGGTCAGGGAACTAACCCCTGTTGTGCGTAGCACAGCCAAAAAAGAAAAAAAAAAGAATATCCTTTCCTTTTATTTTTTTCATTCTTGTTATATGTGTTAAATACACAGGGAAGCAGAAATGGGGAGATCACGGGCAGCAGAAGAACTAGGAAGGGATTTCCCCGGTGGTCCAGTGGTTAAGAATCTGCCTTCCAATGCAGGGGACACAGTTTTGATCCCTGGTCAGGGACCTAAGATCCCATGTGCTCTGGGGCAACACAGAGCCCTCAGGTCACAATTAGAGAGAAGCCTGCATGCTGCACGAACAGCCCTCCCAACAAAGTTGTCAGTAAAGTAAATAAATATGAAAAAAAAGAATTAGGGAGAGGGCAGTGGGCAGGAATCTGAGCCTGAGGCTAGTCTTTCCTGAATAAGGGAATTTTTGTTAGGAATGCTGTCTCTTGGTTTTCTGCGAGGGTCTCTACGTGCATGTGTGCATGCTAAGTCACTTTGACTCTTTGTGACCCTATGGACTGTAGCTCACCAGACTTCTTTCTCTGTCCATGGGATTGTCCAGGCAAGAAACTGGAGTGGGTTGCCATGCCCTCCTCCAGACCCAGGGATTGAACCTGCGTCTCTTACATCTCTTGCATTGGCAGGGAGGTTCTTTACCACTAGTGACATCTGGGAAGCCCTAGGGTCTCTACAGGAGCAGCCAAATCCTTGGTAACTGATTTCAGGTTTGATTTTATATAGTTTTAAAGAAGTAATGGTCAAAATAGAAAACTGCAGAAAAAAAGAGAATATAGACTGTTAAAATAATAAAAGAACCAAAACAAAACCAATTTGATAAAAGCCCCAAAAGTTCGGATAGACAAAGAAAATCAGTTAAGGATTTATGACAAGCTCACATAATTAGACAGGAAACACGAAGTAATAAAAATAAAAAAAGACAAAGTAGGTAGAACTAAAGAATTTAAAACATCGAAGAGAAAATAGAGTTGAAGTTCAGAAGCACAATAAGGATGCCCTTATTAAAACAATAAAAAAGTATAAAATTATACAGTTGAATTTTCAAAATATGAAAGTAAATGCTAGGTAAGAAGGAAATACAGAAATGAAGAGCCATTCAATGTGTTACTTCTTTGGCAATTTCTTAACATGTTTCACTGAATTGATCTATTAATAATTTTGTACTTGTTTTAATTTTCCTTTGAAATTTAACTTTGACCCTCCTATGGTTTGCTTTTGAAGGAGTTTAGAACAAGTTTTCAAGTGGACTGTTTTGAGTAGAAAGCAATCAAGACCCAGTAGATTCAGTGCAGGAGACATAAGAGACACAGGTTCGATCCCTGGGTCAGGAAGATCCCCTGAATGAGAGCATGGGAAGCCACTCCAATATTCTTGCTTGGAGAATCCCATCATGGACAGAGGAGCCTGGTGGGTTACAGTCCATAGGGTTGCAAAGAGTCAGACACTACTGAAGCAACTATGCAGGGACACACACTTACATAAAAGAGAGCAAGCAGGGGGCTACAGAAGGAGTGTCATGGCAGCTAACATCTTTCATTATGGGAAATGCTCTTTCTCCTTGAAGGTGCCTTTGCAACTCTTCTGGAAAGATTTTTTTTATTCCTTTGTGTTAGTCCACTAAATAAACAAACAAGTAAATAAATAAGCAAAAACCAACCAACACAAACAGCAGTCAAATAAAACCCCTATCTTGAATAAATTTGGAAAAGAGTAGGTTAAAAACCATTCATTACCTAGAATTGTTTTCAACGTTGTCTATGTATTAGGGTCCCTGAAATGTTCTTTATTCTCACTTAAAATTTTTTTTCATGATATACATTTATCAGATGCTGATATTCTACATATTATGGATTCTGACATAGACAACCAATAGAAATCTGGGAAGTCTTGTTATGTGGCAAGGATCACTTTTGAAATAATCGTCTAAATGGAAAATTATATTCCTTCATTTTTTTCCTACTCTCTATCTTTCACTTTTTATACCTCCCCTCAATTTGATTAGACCAGGGCCGGGTACCCAGATTCAAGTGGAAGCTAGAAATGGAACTGAGAGGAAGTCAGTGAGTCTTCATGAGTCTTTATATGTTAAGAAGAGTGCTGTGCATGCTGGGGTTTGATGGTGGACATGTTCTGTATGACCTGCTGCAGAAGAATGACCCAGATGCACATGGAGAAGACTCAGTGACTGGGTCCCCCAAGCTCACCAGTGTCCTGTTCTAGTCCTCCTGGGGTCATTAGCATCCTGTGCATGGGTTCTGTGAGTCATTCTAGGAACTTTAAATCAGTTCCTGCTCATTTCTGTTACTTGTAACAAATGGAGCTATAATTACCCAAGTAGAATAAACAAAAAATAGGAGGGAAAATGGGTAGGAGTTTCTGCTTAGGGAAAAATTCTTGTCTTTTTAAAGCCTCTGTCCATGGGATTCTCCAGGCAAGAATACTGGAGTAGGTTGCTGTGCCCTCCTCCAGGGGATCTTCCCGAACCAGGGATCAGGAAGATCTTAGTGAAGATCAACATTGTCTGAGGCTCTTGATGTGACCCAGGGGATATGGTCCAGGAGAGAGCCTCACTTACTATCTGACCTTGTAATGACACCAGCCTCTCCTTGAAAAGTTTATGTCCAATCTGGTCTCTCTTCCTTTTTAGTGAGCTTATGGGAAGATTCTCTTACTTAGCACATGGGATCTTTAGCTCCTTTCTCCTTTCTGTACAAGGAGCAGAGAGAGTGAATACAGTTGAGATTATCTCTCACATACAATACATATAGTCAATTCTACATTTGCAAGATAAATACATTTAATATATACATGTATGGTAAATTCTTTAAAAGGCATCCAATTTCACTGTGTGGTTTTGAGTTTTTATTTCTACTGGTAAATCAGAAGCTGGTCCCAGATCCTTGTGTCCTGAACTCAGACTTGTGAGATTTGTGCTCCTGATGCCCCTAGAAATTCCAAGTATTTACACAGCAAACAGTTTCTCCCCTTGCTTCTTGTTTGGATGAAAGCCGCAGTCCCACTGTCTGCCAGGCTCAGAGCCAGTGCTGCCCCCACATTGCCTTGCAGTACCAGCACCACCAGGGTTGGGGGTGGGGGCACCTATTAGAAATGCACAGGCTTGGATCCCAAGCCAGACCTACCAAATCAGAGTCTTGGGGTTTGGGGAGGTTAGTATTTGAGCTCAAGTATGTCTTTAACAAGCTCTCTGTGAATCTTACACAGGCTCAAGTGTGAGGACCATTCTCTTAGACCACAGGAGCAATGCCCAATGACAATCCCTATAGCTAAAGAATCAAAGGAAATGAGAAGACGAACTGATGGGTCAGTATTATTATGGGAAAGATTCTAAGAGAAGGACATGCTAAAATTCTAAGAAACAGGAAGAAGGTTTCTAAAGATTCTGAGTTACTATAGAAATAGACATCTGGACGTATCTCAAATTATTATTTTCTTCCTACCAGGCAGAGGTGCAAACTAGCAGAAAAAATATATTACATTTCCTCTAGGAAGTAAGTACCCTAGATTCTGGAGCTCCTAGGACTGAGGCTTAGCTATCCAGTCTGACTTCTTGACCCTTAAACTGGAGAAAATAGAACTTCCTATCCTACTCACTGTGTGAACTCTTCCTCCCCAGGGAAATCTGATGTTTCTGGGATATGAGAAGATTTTAGAGGTGGGGACTGTTTTCTCCAAGCAGTTCGTCTCCAATTCTTATGTCAGGTAGGAGGATGCTAGCCAGTCAGTAGAATTTTGGGGTGAAAATATTTGTTATTTTGCCAGCCTTAATGCAAATCTGAGATGCATGAACACATTAAAAATGTTCCACCTTAGCATGAAGTGAGGTTGCTATCCTGAGTACCTTTTTAACAATATCTGCTAAAAAGAGACATGTCTCACTGTGGTTATATATATTTTTTCTTTTCCTTTATATTTCTTCTGATTTTTGCTTTATGTATCTTTGTTTCTTTGTTATTAGGTATCTAATGGTTTATGATTATCTATCTTCTTTGTGAATTGTACCTTTCATCATTAAAAATATTCATTTTTGTTTCATTTAAAATACATGAAAAATATTTAGATCATAAAAAAACAATCTTATTAAAAGCCCCTCACTTATTCCTTTGGATAAGAAACACAGGGCAGTCTACAGGAGCAGTCTCTCTAGATCCATCTTTAAGTGAAGCACCTGCCTGATTTAATCTCTCTCCTTCTGCCCCTCCGTTCCTGCCTCACTGTTGTCCAGCCTCAATTCTCAGCTTCCCGGTGAGAGATCCCTGTAGGAAACTTGACAGTGTGAGGCAGAAATAACTTAGGAGCAAACAAGCCAACATCCTCAAGACAAATATAAAACCTACAGAGATAGATGAGTCGTAAGGCTCTAAACAAACACTAAAGCAAAACAACCTAGAAATTTGCCTCCTAAGAGCATGGCTATTGACAATTCAGTTTCCACAACAAGAAGGATTAGGCATTTTCAACACAATCAGAGAGAGTCTTTTACCTCATGATTGCCGTGCTCTTCTCAGCTGTTCTGAAAGGCTGCAGTTCGGGCTAATGTGCTTGCTCTTCAGAGATCTTCCTCCTCTGCTTCAGTGGAATGTTAAGAGACCTATATATGAACGCATCACCAGATTCCTTTGCCTAAATAGACTTTAGGAAAGAGAAAATGAAACTGGAAACTGAAATTGACAGGACTCTAAGAGGAAATGAATCTTGAGTGCTAAGTGAGAGCCAAACTGATAGGGTGCCTTCCTCCCCCTCCCCCTACAGTGAGTCAGAAGTTCTTTGTGCATTGTTTTGATGTCTTAACATCAGCTGCCATCAAGGGAGCCCAGCTCTGGGAAGGATACATTTACCAAGCACTCTGCCTCATTATTGAAATGTTAGCCCATCTTCACTCTGTCCACTATTAACAGCAAGATGACCTGCTGGCCCCTGCGCATGCTGGGTGTGTGCTAAGTCGTTTCAGCCGACTCTTTGCCACCCCATGGACTGTAGCCCCCAGGCTCCTCTGTCTATGGGGATTCTTCAGGCAAGAATACTGGAGTGGGTTGCCATGCCCTCCTCCAGGGGATCTTCCCGACCCAGGGACCAAACCCGCATCTCTTATGTCTCCTGCACTGGCAGGAGGGTTCTTTACCACTAGCGCCACTTGGGAAGTCCTGCTGGCCCCTGTGATGAGCAGTTATGTAACTTCCACAGGGCAGGGGGGTTTCTTCTATTTTACTCAGTACTGCATTCCAGTTCCTGCAGTCATCCCTGGCACATGGCAGGCATTCAAAAAGTAGTAGCTGAATGAATGAACATGTAACTGGAGCTGTGAGCTCTGATGTCAGTCTATCTGCATTGGAAACCAGGCTCCATTTATATGTGGTGACACTGGAAATTACTGAATGTCTCTGTGCTTTCATTTCTTCTCTTGTGAAATGGAGATCCTACCACTACCTTATGGTGTTTGTTGTGAGGATCAAATGGCTTAATACATTAGAATAATGCCTGGAACATAATAAGTAAGTGTCGGTTTTTATTATAATTAATAACTAAAATCATTAACCAAAGAGACCAGCAAGGAAACTTCTGATGTTTGCCTTTTCCAGAGCCTCAGTTTGACATTCCACGATCCATCATAGAATGAATCATTAACCAAAGAAAACCAATTCCTAGCATCTCTACACATTCTTGGCTTTCCTGAGCTCCACATTTTGAATACGTGTGGGTCATCTTAGAATTTAGCATCTGCACACTACAATTTGCAGCCAGAGTGGTTTGTTATAACAGAGGAAATGTGCTTTACCCTTATGCATATCCCTAATCATAAAGGAATTACAATGTACATAGACCCAAGAGGGAAAAGGTAACCACACCAACTGTCTTTGAGGTCAGGAGATTACACAGAGAACAGGTGAAACATTCCCAGTAAAACCAAGGTTGCTAAGGCAGGTTATTCAGTTTTGGGGAAAGCATTATTTATGGTGGATTTTTCTGCCTAGGGTAAGGTAGAAGCAGAACCTATGCTTCTTGGAAATTCCCTACCATTTCCTTAGGATTATACAGCTAAGCCGGTAACCCTTGCTTGTAGGTCTCACTTAAGAGTTACAAGTTCTAGTTTTGTGTATAAGTTCTAGGATGTATTTATAGAAATGCAGGTCAGATGTAGAAGAAATGCTGATTAGGGAACTAGAACACTGTGGCTTTTGTTTTGGTTTTTGGAATTTGCATTCAAGAAAACTATAGGATAGAAATGTGTAAGTCTTGTTAATAAAGGTCCTGGTTGGGGAGAGGCACAGAGAAAGTACATGTTCACTGTGTTTCGAAGTGTGTAGAGGTGCTGGTTTATTCTTCAGAAATCTGTGTGGCCAGTGCCTGTGTATAATGCTTTAACAATAGAAATGCATCAGCTGATCTGGCAGCTGGGTTAATTCGAGAATTCACCGTGTGATTGCAAAACAGAAACTGTGAAGAAAATCAGTTCACCTCTAGCAGTATTTCTGTTTTGAAAAAAGTGAGCCAGTGAGAGTTCTGGTTACTCAGCTCATTACCAATATTTATGGTTCTGTGTCCTAAAATATAGGACTAGGGCTGCCCCTGTCTCAGTCTAGACTAAGGGAGAGTCCTGGTTTGCTGTTCCCAAGAGTGAGGAAAGCCACCTTCAGGGGCTGCATCAGCTACAAAATGGTGAAATGCCTTAGTTCGAACATTGTCATCAACCACCAGCCGTAAAGCATCACCTGGGGCACTGCTAGAAATGCGAATTCTCAGGCTCCAGTCCAGACCAAATGAATCAGAAATGCTCAGGTGGAATTCATGGGCCAGCAATTCGGGGACCAATTAGATGTAAGGGAAGGCTGGAAAATGTAGTTGCAAACTGGGGACCGCTTTTACCAATGACAACTTCATTCTGTGCAAGTAGGAGCGCTAATTTGGGTGGGCCATGAGTATCTCGCTCCAGTCCTAAATACCTACGATGTATTCTTCTTTCCAAACAAACTCAGACCTTTCAAAGAGAGTCAGCCCTTGGGAATCAAGGCAGTCATTGAACCCAGCTCATGATCAGGGACCTGTGGGTGATTCCCCAGCCTCCCCAGTGATCTGGGCATGACCCCTTTCAGTCTGATGATTAAAAAACCTAAAAGATTAGATAAGATTAGATAACTCATGTGTACCACATGCAATGGTGGGGCATGATAACTGTAATAAATACTCTCAGGTGAAAAAAGGGAACATGGAGAAATCCCAGAAGGCGGAAGTCTGTAGCAATGATGACATTCTGATGGGTAGGCATTCTGAAGATCCTCTATACTGGCAATGGTGGAAGTTTCTTAGTTAGACCCTGATTCTGCTCTCTGATGGGAACAATTTTGCCATTGTTCTCCGTATCCCCGACTCCAACCTCTGGCAGTTCATTCATTTTCTCTGTTATTCTCACCTCTCCTGCCTGACCTAGGGGTTCTGTTTTCACGTTGTTGGTCCCAGAGACTCCTATACTCATATAAAAGTTTTGTTGATAGCATTTCTAAGGAGAACATTTATTCAAAATATTAATACTCTCAAAGAATGCCTCAGATATTTGTCAATGTTTGGTTCTGAGCATAAAGAGAGTTTGAAAAATACATAATCTCATGGAAGCATTGGTAGGTAAAAGAGAGATGAAAAAGACTACTTAAAGGTACAAGAGACAGCGAGAGTAGTCAGAGGAAATGTGTGGATTGAGTGTTCTCTGCGTGGATATGAATTCTTGATGAAAGTTTTTCAAATTAGTGGTAGGAGCAATTTCACCTCTCTCATCAGCTGCCTCCCCAAGTCTGGGCAAAGCTTCAAGGGTACTTCACAGATTCCAGCCCATCTGTGCACCTGCGTTTAGACTCCTTTTGTGCTTACTACAGCACTGTAGGCAGAGACCCCAAGATTCATGTGAGGTCAAGCAATACCAGCTAAAATTGCCCCTCAAAGTCAGGGAAGGTAAGTATCACTATGAAATAAAAAGCCTGGTTCCTGCCTTTCTAGAGTTTACAATCTGATTGCAAGATTAAATTTTCACACATCTGATGACAGAGGTGAGCCCTTCAAAACCGAAAAGCACATGAGATGGATGAAGCTAATATTGGGAAATAACATTAGCATTCTGTACACACTTTTCTGCACTTTCACTTTCTTATTTTTTAAATATATCTTAGCTATAATGTTCTGTATTATTACATTTAGAACTCTTTTTTCAAAATATGGACATGCTGTTTCATGTTATGAAATGTTAATATTGAATAAGTAAGGCCCCTAATGATGGATGTTTGAGTTGTTTTCAGTCCTTTGTTATTATAAACAAAGCTTCATGAACATCCATGTACACATCTTTGCTCACATATGCCAATACAGAGTAAATTAATGAGTGAAATTGCTGGGGAAAGAGCCACAAACACTTAATAACCATCAACAAATTCCTTCCACCGATACAATTTCTAATCTCAATGGCAGTGCATGATATAGCCTGTATCCAAGTCCTTTTTAGTATACACTTAGGAAAGGCGTTTTCTTTGTTGACCTGAGACAGTCTCCCTTGTAGTGTTGGTGTACTTGGCTCTTAACAAAAGTGACACTGCTATCATTTTACATGTTTACTAGCTTTCTTTATTTCCTGTCTGTTCCTGACCTTTGTCCATTTTCCCACTGAGTTTCTTTGCCCTTATTGATTAGCAGAAACTATTTCAGCATTAAGGAAATTAGTCCTTTACCTAGTAATGTGTTGAGACAGTGTTTTTGTTTGTCATTTATCTTTTGACTTTCTGAAGGTATCTCTTCTATGAAATTTGTTTTTAATCTATATGTATTAATATTTTATGCCCTTTTGTGTTTTTTCATACTTATACCTTCTAGACCCCATGATTACAAATATCTCAAGGACTTTGGTAGTAATTTTATGATTTCTGTTTTTTAAACATTTAAAACTTTGCTGTACATGGAATTTATTTTGGAGTTTAAAGAGTGAGGAAAGAGGACCAGCCTGGAGTGATGTTCTAGTCACTGATTCACTCAGCGAATGTTGAGTGTATGCTGTGTGTCAGGGCACGTGCAAGTCACTGGGTGAGTGAGAGCTGGGAAATCTGGACGACACAAACTGAGAATAAGCCGGGATCATACAGTCCCAAATCAAGTCCTTTCCCTCAAAGCAGCATTTGTTCAAAGTATCTGTGAAAGTGAAAGTGCTAGTTGCTCAGTCATGTCTGACTCTTTGCACCCCTATGAACTGTAGCCAGCCAGGCTCCTCTGTTCATGGAATTCTCCAGGCAAGAGTCCTGGGATGGGTTGCCATTCCCTTCTCCAGGGGATCTTCCTGACCCAGGGATTGAACCTGGGTCTCCCACATTGCAGGCAGATTCTATATCTTCTGAGCCACCAGAGAAGCCCCCAAAATATCTATATGGCAGAGGAAATGTGATTCCAAATTTCCAGATTTGGATGAGAGAATTTTCAGAACCAGGAAAAAGCAACAGCAAAATGAAATGCCCCGCCATTCAGCCGCACTCCTGTGAGGTTTCCGATTCTCGGTCTCCCCCATTAACCTCCCCTCCGTGACCACCATACCAGGCCTCTCTTGCTCTCCCCACTCTCTCTGTGAAGCCCAGAGGCCTGCTTACGGCCTCTCGAGGGCTTCCTGCTTTTCTGAGTCGTGGGCCCACCTGCACCCTCTACCATTTCCTTACTGCCCTTCTCAGCCAGAGATGAGGAGGGGACAAATCTGCCAGGGTTGGAGGCTGGATGGTCCAACAGCCATCCGCTCTTGGGTGCCTTTTCCTAGTCACTTCAGGAAGGAATCTGGAGACTCGCCAACCCACAACGTCTGTGGCATTCTCAGAGTCTGGCAATTCTTCTTAGGTCTAGGATCGGTTTTTCCTTCTCAGGTTTAACCTGGTGTTGTGGTGCAGCCCTCTGGGTAATGGCAGATGGTGGTGTCTTTGCACGTCTGCCGGCCTCTGAGAGTGGTCATAGTGCACGTGAGCATTTGTCTCTCCACTGGAGAGAGATCCTTACTGGATTCTTTCTAGAAGCAGTACTCTGCCTTACCATACCAATCTGATGTGTAGAGGCAGGCAAGGTCTGAGCAGGTACAGGGGGATTAATATTCAACTAAACAACTTTCTTAAAGTGATTCACAGTGCTTTTCATCATTTCCTGTAGTTCTCCATCCTTATTCATTAATCATTTATTAGGTTTCTGTATTCATCTGATTTTTGCTCTGTAGCAGCATCCAACCTAGAGATGTCAGTCAATGTTGTTTGGCATCGATTCTAAGGCCTTTCTAAGTATCAATGATTCTATAACTGTCCAGAATGCCTTTATTTCAGTAATATTTGGCTGCACTGCAGAGTATGTCTGTTGGACTTGGTGTTTCCCTCTACTAGCTTGTCTCCTTCTGCTTCTTTCTTGATCGGTTGAAGAGTCAGAGCCAGGAGAATGTTAATGGACCAGTTGTCTGGCTGCAGTTCGGTGGCCTGCCTCAGAAGGTGAATGGTGTTCTCTGTTGGTGCTTTGTCATGCAGACAATAAAATGTGATGGGCAGTCCCAGGGAGAATTCTGGGTTGGTGGATTTCTTTTCCAGAGCCTCTCAAAACACTGCATAGCCTGTTCATAGTGCTTTTCTCCCCATTTTAGAAGTGCCCCTCCCTCTTCACAGTCAATCTCAGGGCATTTGATTCTATAGGAATTTGTGCACTTCTTGCAAAGATTTCCCACCCTGTGGATGTAAGTGTCTGCAGTATTCTTGCCTGGAGAATCCCTTGGACAGAGGAGCCTGGTGTGCTACAGTCCATAGGGTCACAAAGAGTCAGACATGACTGAAGTGACTCACCATGCACGCATGCACAGATGTAAGTGTGTGCTTCTAGAAGCCTGCCCAGGTGATAGCAGGCATAGTTTCCCCAGGTGACTAGATGTCCAATTTTCCCTTGGTGATCCTGTCTGTGCATGATAAACTCCTCTGCTTGTTCTAAGTATTCCAGAGCCACCTGGTATTGGCCGCTGCAGTGTTTAACATAGGCCAACAGATTGTACGTGATTGCTTTGAATTCTATGTGTAGAAACTCTACCTGATCATGTCCTCTGTCTTCTAAATCATGTAAGGAGCTTTCTTCACCATGTACATTCCAGGTAAAATGGCATTTCAGTTGTAGAAAGATATTTTCTAAGGAATGTGTGGTGATTTCACAGTAGCTAAGGAAAGTGAACCTTTAGGAATGTGAGTAAGCAGATGTACAAAGTAACAGGTTTAAGGCGTAGACACTGGGCCACTTCTGAGAAGAGGTTAAATATACAGAAGATGTACCAATGTATAGTCTTTCAGCTACCTTCACACAGTAGTAAGATGACCTTGTGGTTTCTTTTGCAGGCTGTTTCAACTTGTCTTGGAGGAGACAGTATTAAGATATTACCTGATAGACCAGACATGGGAGAAGGATAAATTCTTGTACTAATTAGGGAGCTGGCATTCATTCCAGACACCGGTGGCTAAAAATTAGCTCAGCAGTCCTTCCCAGATCAATCCATGTGCGAGAGACCATTTTATTCACCAAGATTTGATTCATTCCTAGATTTGATTGAATTGTCAGTTCTTTCCATTAGTCTTTCTAAATGCATGCATATCAGTCTGGGGACAAGAGAGAGAAAGGAAGACAAACTCATATCTACAGAGTCAGGAAGAGGGGAAGCAAAGGGGGGGAGGGGGAGAGAAAAGCATTTGCTTTGTCAAGTGACCATCCAAGGGAGACAAGCACGTTTATCAGTAAAGAGGAATAGCTCACAAATTCACTTTGTGCCCAAATAATGATCTTTATTTTTAATTTTATGGTGGTGGCTTAGTTACTAAGTCATGTCCAACTCTTGCAACCCCATGGACAGAGGAACCTGACAGGCTACAGTTCATGGGATTCTCCAGGCAAGAATACTGGGGTGGGTTGCCATTTCCTTCTCCAGGGGATCTTCCCAACCCAGGAATAGAACCTGGGTCTCCTGCATTGTAGACAGATTCTTTACCCATGGAGCTACAAGGGAAGCTTTGCACGTAATAATAGGCCAATTGGCAGCTATGATTCAGGGTCTGCAGAGGTGAAAAAACCCCGATACAAGTGTCTCCCTGCAAAGGTCAGGGTCCCTGGTGCTTCCCCACCTCCAGATCCTCACTAGACAAACTCAGCTCTGGGGCAGGTTTCTCCTTCAGCACCAAGAGGATCTGGCTCACAGGTGTAACTTTGGAGAGCTCTCTCTAACACCTGTGTCAACAGCATCCCTCTTGTCCCTGAGGTCAGCTCTGGACTCGTGCTGCTTCAACAAGATGCCACCTTCCTTCTCCAAAGCCCAGAGGTAAAGTTCCAGGAGCTGCCTGGACTGACGGACTTCCTCTTTCTGGTCAAGCACCTGCTGGAGGGTGTTCTGGAGCCCCTGGACTGCCACATGACTTTGGCCGAGTTCCTGAGCCAGCTCCAAACACAGGACATCAATGAGCATCTGGAGCGCCTCCTCGGACAGCAGGATGATGCTGGATAGGTCTTCCTTCAGCTGCCTGGCCGTGTTCTTCCACTTCAACCCTCCCCTGCTGTCTGTTTCATCTCTGTTGAATGACTCTTGGGTAATCCAAGCTGTACCTCCATCTGAATTGTGTATCCACTTCTCATTCCCAGCCAAGCCACAAACTTAGTATTGGCAGGAAGACCCAGGAAGTAATCATTGTCATCCACTATGGTGACATCCTCTGCCAGGCAGGGTGACTGGTGCCAGGGACTTATCAATGGCCAGAATGTCCCGAGCCTTGTTGCTCAGCGCCTCGAGGCAAGAGGCTGCCACGCTGTGCTGTTCCTTGCGGTTGTTTCCGTGCAGCAGACACTGCTTTAAAGAGCCTGGATTTTTAATGTTATACTCAAATCTGATTTATTTTATACTGATTTTGAATTCTTTCACCTCTGAAAGTTCCACAGTGTACCTTCTTCACACCAAGGCAGATGGCATTTCAAGAATATTTATTAAACATGCAGAAGTGCGTTAACTGGTAATGGTCAAAGTCCGTGACTAAGACAAATGCAGGATATCATGTGTTCTGTCGTGTGTAAAATAAAACTTTGAGTAAGAAGATGGATAATGATAATGAAAATAAGAGCTAACATCTGTTGATCACTAATTATATGCCAGGTACTGTTCTAGGGACTTCACTTGTATTAATTCATGTAATCCTCACAACTCTGTAGGGAAGGAGCTACTATCTGCAGATGGGGCATTAAGTAACTTGTTCAAGGTCATATAGTTTATTAACTGGAAGAGGTAGAATTTGAATCTAGGCAGTCTAGCTTGAAAGCCCACATTTATGGGGGGGAATTAATATTGTCTTAGTTCCAGGTATACAGCAAAGGGTTTCAGTTATATATATAATATATGTATGTATATCATATTCTTTTTCATTAATAGGTTATTGCAAGATACTGAATATAGTTCCCTATGTTATCTGGTAACATCAGATAATCAGGATGGTTTGATTACTCAACTAGAGGCAGACATCCTGGAATGTGAAGTCAAGTGGACCTTGGGAAGCATCACTACGAACAAAGCTAGTGGAGGTGATGGAATTCCAGTTGAGCTATTTCAAATCCTAAAAGATGATGCTGTGAAAGTGCTGCACTCAATATGCCCACAAATTTGGAAAACTCATCAGTGGCCACAGGACTGGAAAAGGTCAGTTTTCATTCCAGTCCCAAAGAAAGGCAATGCCAAAGTATCCTCAAACTACTGCACGATTGCACTCATCTCACATGCTAGTAAAGTAATGCTCAAAATTCTCCAAGCCAGGCTTCAACAATTCGTGAACTGTGAACTTCCAGATGTTCAAGCTGGTTTTAGAAAAGGCAGAGGAACCAGAGATCAAATTGCCAACATCCGCTGGATCATCGAACAAGCAATAGAGTTCCAGAAAAACATCTATTTCTGCTTTATTGGTTATGCCAAAGCCTTTGACTGTGTGGATCACAATCAACTGTGGAAAATTCTGAGACGTGGGAATACCAGACCACCTGATCTGCCTCTTGAGAAATCTGTATGCAGGTCAGGAAGCAACAGTTAGAACTGGACATGGAACAACAGACTGGTTCTAAATAGGAAAAGGAGTACATCAAGGCTGCATATTGTCACCATGCTTATTTAACTTATATGCAGAGTACATCATGAGAAACGCTGGGCTGGATGAAGCACAAGCTGGAATCAAGACTGCTGGGAGAAATATCA
Organism: Giraffa tippelskirchi; assembly: GCF_054371585.1. Taxonomy (NCBI): domain Eukaryota; kingdom Metazoa; phylum Chordata; class Mammalia; order Artiodactyla; family Giraffidae; genus Giraffa; species Giraffa tippelskirchi. The sequence continues at coordinate 38,825,597 of NC_137276.1, forward strand.
ATAACCTCAGATATGCAGATGACACCACCCTTATGGCAGAAAGTGGAAAAGAACTAAAGAGCCTCTTGATGAAAGTGGAAAAGTTGGCTTAAGGCTCTACATTCAGAAAACAAAGATCATGGCATCTGGTCCCATCACTTCATGGAGAAACAGTGGAAACAGTGGCAGACTTTATTTGGGGGGGCTCCAAAATCACTGCAGATGGTGACTGCAGCCATGAAATTAGATGCTTACTAAAGATGCTTACTAAAAGATGCTTACTCCTTGGGAGAAACATTATGACCAGCCTAGACAGCATACTAAAAAGCAGAGATATTACTTTGCCAACAAAGGTCCATCTAGTCAAGGCTATGGTTTTTCCAGTAGTCATGTATGGATGTGAGAGTTGGACTCTAAAGAAAGTTGAGCACCGAAGAATTGATGCTTTGGAACTGTGGTGTTGGAGAAGACCCTTGAGAGTCCCTTGGACTGCAAGGAGATCCAACCAGTCCATCCTAAAGGAGATCAGTCCTGGGCGTTCACTGGAAGGACTGATGTTGAAGGTGAAACTCCAATACTTCGGCCACCCAATGTGAAGAGCTGACTCACTGGAAAAGACCCTGATGCTGGGAAAGATTGAAGGTGAGAGAAGAAGGGGATGACAGAGGATGAGATGGTTGGATGGCATCAGCAGCTTGATGCACATGAGTTTGTGTAAACCCCAGGAGTTGGTGATGGACAGGGAGGCCGGGCGTACTGCAGTCCATGGTGTCGCAAAGAGTCAGACATGACTGAGTGACTGAGCTGAACTGAACTGATGTTATATGGTATAAGGTAAAAAGAGAAATTGGGATTATAGTGAGTTTTTGACCTGGGCAACTTGACGGGCCCTGATAACATTGAGATGAAGACAATAGGAATAGCAGATTTATGGGAGAATAGTAGACTTTGGGAGTAGATTTAAGAGTTCTGTTTTGACATCATCAAATTGAGATGCCTAGTGGTTATCCAAGTGGAACTATTAAGGCAATAGCTATATATTTGAGTCAAGAGTTCAAAGGTCGAGGCTGGAGTGATAAATCTGGAATTCCTGAGCATGTAGGTAGCTCTGAAAGCCTTGGGTCTGCAAGCCATTACCTATAGAAAGACTGTAGAGGTAGAGGAGAGGGCTGGCCCAGATGGAGACTTGGTCACAGTGACAATCAGAAATTGGATAGAGGAAGAAAAACAGCAGAAGAGGTAAGGAGTGGCCAGGGAGGAGGGAAGAAAACCAGAAGGTGATGCTGCTGTAAGAACCCGTTTAAAAAAAGAAGTTCCAAAGAGGAAGTTGTAGAATTAGTTCTTGAGAAAGAACCACAACAAGGACAGAAAAGTGGCATCATGTTGGTCATTGGTAACTTAGTGTGTAAATCAAGAGTGATGAAGCAAATGCTTGTTTGGAATGAGTAAACAAGAAAACAAGAAGTAAGGAGACAATTCTACATTTCAGTGTAAAAGCAGAAACGTGGGTGGGTAAAACTGGAGAGGACTGAGGGGAGATTTTTTTCTGAATTGGATGATATTAATGACTGTATATGTGCTGATCAGAGTGATGCAATAGGGATGGAAAACTGTGATACCAAGGAGCTGATAATTGCTGGAGAGGAGTCTTTAAGTAGGTGAAATGGGATGTGAACTAGAACAAAATTATGATGCTTGACTTAAAAAAAAATACTAGGGATAATTCCTCCAAATTATGGAAGGGAAGGCAGGCTGAAGGCACAGATTTACACAGGCAGACGATTTGGTAGTGATGCATGAGGGTGATTCTCTAAGTCTGCTCCTTAGGGAAGGTCTACACCAAAATGTTCCCTGGTGGCTCAGCTGATAAAGAATCTGCCTGCAGTGCTGGAGACCTGGGTTCAATCCCTGGGTTGGGAAGATCCTCTGGAGAAGAGAACGGCTACCCACTCCAGTATTCTGGCCTGGAGAATTCCATGGACATGGGGTGGCAAAGAGTCAGACATGAGTGAATGATTTTCACTTCACACCAAAATATACTTTTGTGAAATACTTTGATGAAAGTATTTGATGAAGATACTTTTCATCTTTATTTACTTCTCTGTGTTTTTCTCCTCCACCTTTAAGTTTTTGCTTTTGAGCATGCATGTCTGAAGATAATAGGTTTATTATAGATAGAAGATAAAACAAAGGGGCCTGGACTAGGGTTACAGGCACAGTTGAAATTCTGGGATACTATACTGAAAACAAGAGTGCTAAATTTATGTTTGCATATCAAAGTACTGTAGGTCTTATGAGTCCATGGAATTGGGACATGACAGTTTCTACTTGCCCCTTGAGCTCCTTCACTCTGCATCCTTCTCCACCTGACTGTCACCATCAGACAAGGAGCTCTACAGTCTCTGGCTTCCCAATGGGTTTGGCCAAAGGGAGACACAACAGGATCTGAGAGAGAGGGAATGGTATCCTCGAGTATTTACTTCTGGGGCTTCCACACTGCAGAACTTTCCTCTCCTGAAGCCCACAGATGCCATCAGTTGGCCTGTTTACAATTCTCTTTATCAGTTCAGTTCAGTTCAGTCACTCAGTCGTGTCGGACTCTTTGCAACTCCATGGACTGCAGCACGCCAGGCCTCCTTGTCTATCACCAACTCCCGGAGTTTACTCAAACTCATGCCCATTGAGTCAGTGATGCCATCCAACCATCTCATCGTCTGTGGTCCCCTTTTCCTCCTGCCCTCAATCCTTCCCAGCATGAGGGTCTTTTCAAATGAGTCAGCTCTTCACATCAGGTGGCCAAAGTACTGGGGCTTCAGCTTCAGCATCAGTCCTTCCAATGTATATTCAGGACTGATTTCCTTTAGGATGGACTGGTTGGATCTCTTTGCAGTCCAAGGGACTCTCAAGGGGCTTCCTTATTCAGCTTTCTTTAATGACTCAGCTTGAGTTCGTCAATTTCTTGCCAGGAATCTGACTTAGAAAAAGGAAGCAAACTTTAAAAATCAGGACTCAGAACCTGAGAACTAATTGGCAGATGAAATTACAGTATTCTTTTCGTGACCTTGCGCAAGTTGTTTAGCCTTTCTGAGCTTAGATTTCTCATCTCTTTTGTGAGGATGAGATGAGATACATAAAAAGTGCCTGTAACATTGCCTGGCACGTAGAAAGCATCTGAAAGTGTTATTTACTAGTATTGTTATCTCTATGGGTAACAATAAGTTATGTTAATCAAATGAGGCCATACACAGGGCTCATCTTCTTTAATATTCACAGCAGCCCCAGGAGGTAAGTGGTTAGTATCCCCATTTTCAGATGTGAAAGTGAAAGAGCTAGTTGCTTACACATTATACACATTATCACAAAGCAAATACACTGCCATTTCAATCAATCGAGTGTGTATGTGTGTGTAGGGATGAACTGAAGCTAGGAATAGGAGGACTGATGAAAAGTTTAAGAAGAATCTATACTTAAAGACTCTCCCTCTAGTCTTTGCAACTCCCACTCCCCAGGTTATGTAGAAGATAATAGGTTTATTATAGATAGAAGATAAAACAAAGGGGCCTGGACTAGGGTTACAGGCACAGTCGAAATTCTGGGATACTATACTGAAAACAAGAGTGCTAAATTTATGTTTGCATATCAAATTTTGAGACCACATCTTCTTCCCGAGTCAGATGCTGCATCCAGACTTATTCCCCCCAGGCAAGAGATTAGAAGACAGTTGTGGAGGATGAGATGGTTGGATGGCATCACTGACTCAATGGACATGAGTTTGAGCAAGCTCTGGGAGTTGGTGATGGACAGGGAAACCTGGTGTGCCACAGCCCCTGGGGTCGCAAAGAGTCGGACACGAGTGAGTGACTGAACTGAACCGATGAAGGAAATCAGGGAAGTCCAGGGAAAAAGCCTAAAGATCATGGTGTCAGCGTGACCTCAGTCAAATGGCGCAGTGAGGTAACCTCATAAGGAAGCCCAGTCATCTAGCCCACACACATGCTTCTGGCCAGTTTGTTAGTGTTCCACTCTTAATTCTGAATTGGAATCAAAGGATCCCCAGATATTTTAAGAAAGCCTCGAACATAGAGGACAGTGGCGAAGCACAAGCGATTTGAAGGGGGAAGAATTAAGGCAGCAACAACAAACTGCCGTCAATAAATTCAGATGTTGGAGAAGACATTGCATCCATAAAATAAAATCAAATGCTATGAAAAAAGTCGAACATTTAAAGAACTTGGAGGGACTCTTGGAAATTAAAGCAACAATTGATTGGAAAAGCTCAAAAGAAAGATTAGAACAAAACAGAAAAAATTTCTTTCAACTAGAAAAACAGACTACAAAAGGAAAATAGCATATATAAAATTTAAAAATTAGAGAATCAGACTATGAGGACCATCATCTAACTAAAAAGTTCTAGGAAGCGGACAAAGAAAATGAAGAAAACTTTTTCAAGAAAAATCCAATAAAATTTCCCTGAGCTGAGTGATATGTTTCCAAATGGATAAAAATAAATCATTCCCAGCTACATGATTGTAAACTTTTAGAACATACTGGTGACAAGGAGAATTTTACAAGTTCTAGGTGAAAAAGGATTAATGTAAGCAAGTATCCACATGTTATTGGACCTCTCAAGAGCAACTACTAGAAGCTAGAAGACAGTGGAGGAATGCCTTCAGAAATACTGTGGGAAAATAGTTTCTAACTTAGAATTCTAAACATAGCCAAATAATTATTTACATATGAGGAAAAAATAAATATACTTTTATACATGTAAATAAAAGTTTACTTTCCATGCCCTCTTCTTCAGGAAGCTGAGAGGAGTTGTCCCATCAAAATTAGGAGTAAAGCCAAGTGAATAAAGAAATAGAATTTAGGAGACACAGGACCCAGTGTGAGAGAATGTTCATACAATAAGAATCCACCTTGCAACGCAGAGGATGTGGGTTTGATCCCTGGTCGGGGAACTAAGATCCCCCATGCTCCGGGGCAACTAAGCCTGGGCACTGCAACTAGAGAGTCAGTGTGCCACAAAGAAAGATCCCATATGACACAGCTAAATAAACAAGTATAAATAAGTAAAGATTTTAAAAATTTAAATATTTGATGCAGTCAAATAAATACTTTTTAAAACCTTAATTAAGGGAGGTGGAGGGAGAACCCTGGATGGAGGGGGAGAGAAATATCTGCTACTTTGCAGCCACCTGGAAAGCAACCAGTGTAGAGAGGAGTGCGTCCCGTGAGTGATTTCCACAGAAATGTGAAAATGACAGCTTACCTAATGTTTGAAAATATGGAGAGGATCTGCGACTGAGAAGGGGATAAGAAACCTAAGAAAAAGAAACCCAAACATCTTTTTTTGCTCGTTTGTTTCTTTTAACTTCAGAAAAAAGTGAAACAAAATATAGGAAAAGAAAGGTCACTGTTGAACCATGGGATGATGACAGAAAAGGTAGCACCAGATGCCTCTTCTAATGACAGCAGTAGCACCAGCAAATGAAATCATTCTGCATGTGTGTGGGTTCTGGGAGGAAGAAAACTCCAAGGAAGTCTGTCCTCAAGGAAGTCACTTACCTTCCGTCAGATATAGAAATGACAGTTCCTCCTGGGAGCCCTGGTCCCCACCCTTATCCATAGTCTCTTGTCATGGCCCAAGGATCAGGGGAAATATTCATCTTGCCAGATTTCAGTAGCATAAACTGTATTGTTGGATGAGTCAATGAATACAAGATCTAGTATGCTAAAGGGCAGACATCAATCAAAAAAAAAATTTTTAACATCCCTTTATTTCCTAATCAAGATAGTATAGACAATGACCTGCTCTGGTTTCTTAGCTGTTCAATGCAGAGGTCTCTCTTGTTAATTTGTGAGCTGCTTTTGAGGACTGAGCAGACCAGAGACTCGAACATCCCCCCTTTTAAGAGGACCAACACCAAAGGCTGTCTGGACTCAGGTACCATGAATGTATCCGATGTTCATGAATATGGTCCTTTCCCTCAAGGTCATGTCTACTTCTCTAATAATCCCCAAATGACTGACAATGACTACATCCATATATAAGTTTCTCATTTTCATTTGGGTTTTCATTCTTGTCTCTAACAAAGACAATTCAAAGCAACAAATATGCAAATATTCTTAGAGCAGAGTGCAAGACCAGGGATAATCCCTTGCTCTATTTTATATTCTTGTTATTATTTAAATTATATCTCATGGAAAGCATTGAAACATTTCAAATAGCCAAAAAATACCTCAGTGGGTGCCTGTATTTTGTCCAGGGATTACTAGCACACCATCAGCAGTTTCTACCATACGGCAAGTCTCAAGGAACCCAGAAATCGGAATCACAGCCATAATAATATTCAGTAGCAGAGATTTCTAATTTTTTAAAGGTCCAGATGGTAAATATTTTCAGCATTGTGGGCAACACAGTCTCTGCTTCAACTCCTTAACTCTGTTGTTAAGGTGCAAAGGCAGTCATAGACAATATTAAGTTCAGTTCAGTTGCTCAGTCATGTCCGACTTTTTGCAAACCCATGAATCACAGCACGCCAGGCTTCCCTGTCCATCACCAACTTCTAGAGTTTACCCAAACCCATGTCTATTGAGTCAGTGATGATATCCAACCATCTCATCCTCTGTCATCTCCTTCTCCTCCTGCCCTCAGTCTTTCCCAGCATCAAGGTCTTTTCAAATGAGTCAGCTCTTCACATCAGGTGGCCAAAGCACTGGTGTTTCAGCTTCAACATCAGTCCTTCCAATGAACACCCAGGACTGATCTCTTTTAGGATGGACTGGTTGGATCTCCTTGCAGTCCCAGCGACTCTCAAGAGTCTCCTCCAACACCACAGTTCAAAAGCATCAATTCCTCAGCGCTCAGCTTTTTTCATAGTCCAACTCTCACATCCATACATGACCACTGGAAAAACCATAGCCTTGACTAGACGGACCTTTGTTGACAAAGTAATGTCTCTGCTTTTTAATATGCTGTCTAGGTTGGTCATAAACTTTCCTTCCAAGGAGTACACGTTTTTTAATTTCATGGCTGCAGTCACCATCTGCAGTGATTTTGGAGCCCCCCAAAATAAAGTCTGACACTGTTTCCACTGTTTCGTCATCTATTTTCCATGAAGTGATGGGACCAGATGCCATGATCTTAGTTTTCTGAACGTTGAGCTTTAAGCCAACTTTTTCACTCTCCTCTTTCACTTTCGTCAAGAGGCTGTTTTGTTCTTCTTCACTTTCTGCCATAAGGGTGGTGTCATCTGCATATCTGAGCTTATTGATATTTCTCCTGGCTTTTGTTCTTCTTCACTTTATGCCATAAGGGTGGTGTCATCTGCATATCTGAGCTTATTGATATTTCTCCTGGCAATCTTGATTCCAGCTTGTGCTTCTGCCAGCCCAGCGTTTCTCATGATGTACTCTGCATATAAGTTAAATAAGCAGGGTGACAATATACAGCCTTGACTTACTCCTTTTCTTATTTGGAACCAGTCTGTTGTTCCATGTCCAGTTCTAACTGTTGCTTCCTGACCTGCATACAGATTTCTCAAGAGGGTGGTCAGGTGGTCTGGTATTCCCATCTCTTTCAGAATTTTCCACAGTTTATTGTGATCCACAGAGTCAAGGTCTTTGGCATAGTCAATAAAGCAGAAATAGATGTTTTTCTGAAACTCTCTTCCTTTCTCGATGATCCAGCAGATGTTGGCAATTTGATTTCTGATTCCTCTACCTTTTCTAAAACCAGCTTGAACATCTGGAAGTTCACAGTTCACGAATTGTTGAAGCCTGGCTTGGAGAATTTTGAGCATTACTTTGCTAGCATGTGAGATGAGTGCAATTGTGCGGTAGTTTGAGCATTCTTTGGCATTGACTTTCTTTCGGACTGGAATGGAAACTGACCTTTTCCAGTCCTGTGGCCACTGCTGAGTTTTCCAAATTTGCTGACATATTTAGTGCAGGCTTTCACAGCATCATCTTTTAGAATTTGAAATAGGTCACCTGCAGTTCCATCACCTGCACTAGCTTTGTTCGTAGCGATGCTTCCTAAGGCCCACTTGACTTCACATTCCCGGATGTCTAGCTCTAGGTGAGTGTGAGTGATCACGCCATCATGATTATCTGGGTCGTGAAGATCTTTTTTGTACAGTTCTTCTGTGTGTTCTTGCCACCTCTTCTTAATATCTTCTGCTTCTCTTAGGTCCATACCATATCTGTCTTTTATTCAGCCCACCTTGCATGAAATGTTCCCTTGGCATCTCTAGTTTTCTTGAAGAGATCTCTACTCTTTTGCAATCTGTTGTTTTCCTCTATTTCTTTGCATTGATGGCTGAGGAAGGCTTTCTTATCTCTCCTTGCTATTCTTGGAAAGTCTGCATTCAAATGGGTATATCTTTCCTTTACTCCTTTGCTTTTCGCTTCTCTTCTTTTCACAGCTATTTGTAAGGCCCCCTCAGACAGCCACTTTGCTTTTTTGCATTTCTTTTTCTTGGGGATGGTCTTGATTCCTGTCTCCTGTACAATGTCATGAACCCTCATCCACAGTTCATCAGGCACTCTATCAGATCTAGTCACTTAAATCTATTTCTCACTCACACTGTATAGTCATAAGGGATTTGATTTAGGTCATACCTGAATGGTCTAGTGGTTTTCCCCACTTTCTTCAATTTCAGTCTGAATTTGGCAATAAGGAGTTCATGATCTGAGCCACAGTCCGCTCCTGGTTTTGTTTTTGCTGACTGTATAGAGCTTCTCCATCTTTGGCTGCAAAGAATATAATCCATCTGATTTCGGTGTCAACCATCTGGTGATATCCATGTGTAGAGTCTTCTCTTGTGTTGTTGGAAGAAGGTGTTTGCTATGACCAGTGTGTTCTCAGGGCAGAACTCTATTAGCCTTTGCCCTGCTTCATTCTGTACTCCAAGGCCAAATTTGCCTGTTACTCCAGGTGTTTCTCGACTTCCTACTTTTGCATTGCAGTCCCCTATAATGAAAAGGACATCTTTTTTGGCTGTTAGTTCTAGAAGGTCTTGTAGGTCTTCATACAACTGTTCAAGTTCAGCTTTCTCAGTGTTACTGGTCGAGGCATAGACTTGGATTACGTGATATTGAATGGTTTGCCTTGGAAACGAACAGAGATCATCCTGTCATTTTTGAGATTGCATCCAAGTACTGCATTTTTGACTCTTCTGTTGACCCTGATGGCTACTCCATTTCTTCTAAGGGATTCTTGCCCACAGAAGTAGATATAATGGTCATCTGAGTTAAACTGACCCACTCCAGTCCATGTTAATTCGCTGATTCCTAGAATGATGATGTTCACACTTGCCACCTCCTGTTTGACCACTTCCAATTTGCCTTCATTCATGGGCCTAACATTCCAGGTCCTATGCAATATTGCTCTTTCCAGCATCGAACCTTGCTTCTATAACCCGTCCCATCCACAAATGGGTGTTGTTTTTGCTTTGGGTCCATCCGTTCTTTCTTTCTGGAGTTATTTCTCCACTGATCTCCAGTAGCATATTGGGCACCTACCGACCTGGGGAGTTCCTCTTTCAGTGTCCTATCATTTTGCCTTTTCATACTGCTCATCGGGTTGTCAAGGCAAGAATACTGAAGTGGTTTGCCATTCCCTTCTCCAGTGGACCACATTCTGTCAGACCTCTCCACCATGACCCGTCCGTCTTGGGTGGCCCCACACGGCATGGCTTAGTTTCATTGAGTTAGACAGCCCTGTGGTCTAACATAGACAATATATGTTCCAGTAAAACTTGTTTACGTAAGCAAGTGGCTGACTGTACTGAGTCCACTAGCTGTTGGGAGTTAGTCCTTGCTCTGTGGCCCAGTATGTTCTTCATAGTCACAGATCATCTTGAGGAAATGGCACCTAGTGTGGCTCAGTGGTAAAGAATCTTGCTGGCAGTGCAGGAGATGCATGGGACATGGGTTTGATCCCTGGGTTGTGAAGCTCCCCAGAGAAGCAAATGGCAACCCACTCCAGTATTCTTGCCTGTGAGATTCCATGGACAGAGAAACCTGGCTGCCTATAGTCCATGGGGTCGCCAAGAGTCAAACACTGAACGCAACACAGCAGCAGTTATCCACTCTACCTCCTTTTGTTCCAAATTTCTGTATTACTACAAATGACTTGCAGCTCAGGAAAATGTCACTGAACATCCCAAACATACCACCTCCATCTATACATTGGCTAAATCTTTCAACCAAGTGATCAATATAGTCATGGCAATTGTGACCTGATCCTCTCCTTAGCAGACTCCTCGCTGCTCCCCACTTTACAATATTTTTCCTAGCAGACCTCTTTCCTGGGCGTCAAAAATGTATTGGGTGTCAGCTCTGCTTTTTTAGCATTTTTATTGATACTTAGGTAAATTGGGGCAGACGTCATTTCTTAAATAGGAAATAAAAAGCATTAACCAAGGAAGAAATCTTGGTGGCAAAACACTAGCGTTTACTGAAAGGATTTGGAGTGCTGTCAATATTTAAATGCTGCTGCTGCTGTTGCTAAGTCACTTCAGTCGTGTCTGACTCTGTGCGACCCCATAGACGGCAGCCCACCAGACTCCCCTGTCCCTGGGATTCTCCAGGCAAGAACACTGGAGTGGGTTGCCATTTCCTTCTCCAATGCATGAAAGTGAAAAGTGAAAGTGAAGTTGCTCAACGGTGTCCGACTCTTAGCGACCCCATGGACTGCAGCCCACCAGGCTCCTCCGTCCATGGGATTTTCCAGGCAAGAGTACTGAAGTGGGTTGCCATTGCCTTCTCCCATTTAAATGAAGTGATCACATAAATTCTGTGAGGCCTAAATGGTTACAAGACTTTGCTGCAGAAGCAGCTCTTAAACGCTGGCTGAAGGATGCTGGAATGTTATTGAGATGGGAGCAATGCTGGAGACTTCCAAAGTCTTACAGAGTAATACAAGAACAGTGAAGGCTTTATTGGGCACCAGAAAGCATTCCATTCGATGGCATGTCATTGTTTAGAGCTAGAGAGAAAAGTTGGAGGCAAGTGTGGGAAGCCTTGTATCATCCATCAAAGGCCTTGGAAGAGAACTGGCCTCCATAGAATGTATATTATGGCTAAGCCAAGATGAGCAGAAAATTTCATCTTGAGTGTCAACTCCCGTGAATTGGTAGCAAAGGACTAGAATGGTTTGCTGGGAAGGATTCTGAGCTCGTGTCTCTTCACAAGTGGGAAAAACACGGCAATCAACTAGTGATATCTCTCACAGTCACAGGAAGGAATCGTGATGTATATATATAATAATAGCATGATCCCAAATAAAATAACAGCATGAACCTAATACTGTGGTTCTAGCATGACACTGAATAATCCAACTGAATGTGTTCCTTCCCCAACTTTGGGGTATAGCTGACTCACATCTGTCAGTTTTCCACAGAGGGTAGAAGTCCAAATGCCCTCCCCCAGATTTCTGCAACCTCACGTGGGCTTCTGTGCTCATGGCCTCTGGAGTCCTCACTTCCAGGATGCCACCTTCATAGAGTTTATACTGTTTGTTTTGATCAACATGTGAAATTATCACCTCCACACAGCACCCCTAAAATATCCATTCACACAATTCAACACTTTTTGCATTTGGTGCAAAAAAAGCCAGGTCATCAAACTTCCTCCCACCTCTGAATGAATCCCCTTTGTCAGAGGACACCCAGCCCCCACACCCCATCTCTCTTCTTCCTTTACCCAGGGACAGAGATGTCCTCCCACACTGCATTCAGAAAATGTGCCAGTTTATTTTTCTCAAAAAAAAAAAAAAGGAAATGAAACCCCCCAGCCAAGGATTGTGGTGCCAGTTGTTACTTTAAAAAAGAAAATTCAACTCGTTACACGCTAAAATACTACTGGAATCCCTGTGTCCTGAGACTGTGGATAATTTTCTTTCTATGTTTTTCTTTGGTTTTCTATATTTTCTTAATTTTCTGAGTATGCATTTTCAAGTAAGAACTACAGAAGAAAAATGGCGATGTTTTCCAAGCACTTGCTTCTGTAAAGGGGTGTGGAATCCTTTGTGAGGAAAGATGGACCGCCCATCACAGCCCAGCTCACAAGGCTCCAGTGAGTCGGCCAGGCCCGCCACCTAGTGGGGAAGCCGAGCAGCGCCCTCGACCCCTGCAGCGTCTCTTAAAATTTTCCTTGCAGAAAAAGCTCCTTGACATCTGTCTTGACAATGCTTTCTTGGAAATGACACCAGAAGCACAAGCACTAATATCAAAAGTAAACAACTGAGACTACATCAGAACATACACACTACCTGACATTGTCCTTCTGTTTTTTCTCTCCTTTTTCTCTTTTTTAAATTTATTTGGCTTCATCAGTTCTTAGTTGTGGCATGCAGGCTTACTTGCCCTGTGGTATGTGAGATCTTAGTTCCCTGACCAGGGATAGAACCAGCATCCCCTGCATTGGAAGGTGGATTATTAAAGGCTGGCTCACTGGGGATGTCCCTGTCTTCCTTTCTAATTTCAGTGTGTATTCTTTCTCCCCAAACACTCCTAAAGGTGGAAGGTGATGTGTGGAGATACATCACTAGTTCCCCACTCTGCCTAGCACAGCGCCTTGATCATGGTAACTACAGCACTTGATGGAAAAGCCAGAACATTTCCTCACAATTAATGGTGACCCAGCGCGAGTCCCTGATCCCCAGGATTCCCAGCTGCTCTTCTGCAAGCAGCTGCTGGGTCAGTGGAGGCCTGAGATGCCGAAATGTTTCCAGATACTGGACACCTCCTGACTAATAGGTCTGAGGTGGCTGAGATAGACAGAAGGGTCCGAGGAGGGCCACACGACCACAAGGTTATGATGGAAATAGAAGAAAGTATATGATGCCTGTCATGGGTTCTAATCCTGGGGATTTTGTAAATGAAGTAACAAAACCTCACATGTATACAAGGTGAATTATTTGTATTGATCAATTTCATTAAATTATAACAACGCTTACAAGTTCTTTTCGTTGGCTTTGTGAAATAGGCTTGTTTTCAATGAGTTCCATCAATGACAGGCTTTCAGTAAATGTAACTGGTTTCATACTCCTACTGTCACCAGAGTCTAAGAAAGTGACACTGGAGCAAAGACTTGAATGCGGTGGGGGAGGGAGCCATATGGATCTCTGAGAATGTTTCTGGAAGGGGTAGGAGCTAGTGCAGAGCCTGAGCTTGGACTGTGGGAAAAGAGAAATGTACTTCAAAGAAACAGGCAGATCTGTGAAGAAGAAATTAAACTATTGCCAGAGTCCTGCTCCAGCTGGTCCAGGGTTACCCAAGGGATGAACGGCGTTGGTGAAAGGAAAGAAAGGAGACAGAGAGTTTTTTGATGGCCCAAGGACCATAATCTTTATTGCTTTAGTCTCTTTATATAGCACATGTTCTTCTACGTAATGATTCTTCCAATATTTTTCCGTTCAGATGAACATCCCCTGATTCTAAGATGTGTTAAAAGTTTTTTCCTAGTCTTTTGTCACATTTTGGTTACATGTTTACCCCGAAACCTATTTTTATTCTACTAAAACATAGTCTATGAATCATATCATTCCATCTGCTTATTCTGTACAGCCTGCTACTACAGCGAATACAGCGTCTTGCTTCAGTGAATAAGTACTATAGCAGTGTCTACGGGCAAAATTTTCTCATAGTACAGTCATTGTCAGTGGTGGTTTGTTTACCATCTACCCACGTGACACAAGTCTATTTCTGGCAGGGACAAGTCTTTTGCAGTTTACCTAGAAACCATTTACAATACAATTCAAATATTTCTTTCCGTTTATGCTTAGATTCTAAGGGGCACAAATGTCGGTGCCAGCCGATGAGTCAACGTAGGCACGGACGCGGGATTCCTCGGCTGAGAAAAGAAACAGACACAGAGACACAGAGAGACACAGACACAGACACAGCGGGGGTTGAGAGGATCACTGCAACCTGTAATGCCAGTGATACCTGTTTATTCTCACACGCAGAATTATATACCCTTATACCAGGAAATTCTTATACAATACTATCATTAAAAATTACCTAAGTAACATGCATCAGAAATCACCTAAAAAACATAAGTCTATTAATCAAGCTCCCATGATTTTCCCCTGATTCTGTTTCTCAGGACTCAGGTCATAAAAGCCATTTGTCCTGCGTCAGATGCGCTCCAGAAAGCTGCAAGGAGTTTCCCTAGTAAACAATAAGAGGTGGCGGGACAGAGGGCTATGTCTGGACTTGACCCTTGAGTTAACAAGGCAGCTCCCAAAGCAATCCTGCTTGCAGGTTGCCCTGGACTTAACCCTTGAGTTAACAAGGCAATTTCCCAAAGCACGTCCTGCTTGTCAGGTTGCCCCCCACAGTCTCCCCCTTATTTATTTACTAAAGCACTGATTTTGTGCTTTAAATGAGTAGTATGAATAGCTGCTTTGATGTTAAGCAGCTCTGAAGCTAGATGCTTGATGCAGCATGGAATGAGACACATCAACAGCAGTAAAACGGCCAGTACAACCATAAGACCGAGAATATAATGCCAAAATGTACTCAGGGCAGGAAAATGGGAAAATAGCCCTTCTAGAAATCTATTAACAGCGGAGCCAATATCAGTGTTTGGAGAGAGCGAATCTTCAATGTTTAGAATTTCTTGATGTAACTTTACCAAATCTATAGAAAGGTTATCGTGACTCCATATTCCAGCAAGATGAGCTTTAATATGTTGCCACGGTGTATCTGATATATTATACTCTTTTTGAGTGACACATCTCCAATAATAATTAGCATGACATCTCAACTTACTCCTAAGCCTCAGTTCTTGCATTTGTTCTCCTAAGTATAATACAGAATCATACAGAGCATTTAAGCGATCTTCTAAACGTTTATCAATATCTTCTTGTATTCCTAAAGCATTGGATGCATTTTTGGCAAGCCCATCTACAAAGGCAGCAGTATGAATAGACTGACTAAGAGCAATAGAAGCAGAAATAGTGGATGCTATTAACGTTATCAGAGAAATTATCCCTAGTATAACTAAACCTATTCCTCTCCGAGGCCTGGAGAGTGCATTATTCAGGCGTTTCCACAATTCTATTCCTGTATCTTCATACCAGGATTCTGACATATTTACAGGGATAACAACAAAAGGAGGTTGCTTTACAATAAGCAAGCCTGACTTGTCATCAATTCCTCGAATACAATTTGACAATGTACAGTTTAAACAGGTAATATTGTACATACCAAATTGTTTACGAATAACAACAGACCCCATTATTATCATGAAGGGAAAAGGTACACAAGCACGAGGATATCTGTAAGGCTCATTCACTACAGTATTTAGAGGATGGTTTGCGCCTGTATACGACAACCTCACTTTCTTGCTTGTAGCGGCAGCAAGCTTCCACAGATCTGTCTGGAAGATCTTATCACCGCCGAGATTCCAAATGGGAGGATGAAGATCTCGATAGCCATACCCTTGTGCAGTCATCAAATCAGGACCCCAGTCCCAAAGCCTTTGTGTCTCATTATAAATGGTATACGTGGTAGCAGTTTTATTCCTACATGATGTCCAAGGCACATAGATCTGTTGTTCCCTTAGTCCAAGTCCACAAAAGGGAATATCCTTAGGCCCTATTCCATTCCGCTGTTGGGTCTGTCCAGCCTTTTCTGTTATTGATGGGATACGTAGAATCCATGTGCTCTGAGTAGTCTCGGCTCGGTAGCCAGTTTCTGTAAGTAAAAGACGGCTAGAAGCATTATAGTTTTTATACATACATATGGGAAGTTCTGCAGAGAACCCTGTATAATTTAGAGAAGCATTTTGTGGAATAATATGTTTATCCGAGGATCTTCCCAGTGTAATAGTGTCATTAACGTATACAGGAATAAATGCCATCTCCCAGGTGACTGGCTGTAACAAGAGAGGGTCAGGGACATAGGCCCAATATACCTTTCCCTGAGCATCAGAAAGATTTTGCAAAAGCAGTAATAATTGAATCATCACTCTTAAAGGAGAGGTGTGTTGATCTGACCCCTGTTGGGCCCGCCTCAAAAGGGCTTGTACTTGCTGTGGTGATAGAAGAGACGAATCCATTAATCGCCTCATCTGGGCTGTCAAGGGCTGCTTCTGACGTGCGTACCAGCCTTTCCGAGAGCCAGCGCGGCGCCTCGGTATTCTGCGGAAACACACAAACATGACCTCTCCCCCATATTAACACAGGATCAGGACCATTCCAAGATCCATTCATAGGATCCTTCCATCGTACGAGTGGGTACTTCCGTGGTGGATCCTGCATCCAGAAGCGCTGGGCAGCAGTATTGCCTTTATTATCGAAGGTCAAAAAATTCAAAACATATAAAACGTGGCTCAATAGAGAAGGGATACTGCCCTGCACCCAATTCCCCCTTTTTAGTTTTTTCAGTTGATGTTTAAGGGTTAAGTGAGCTCGTTCAACAATTCCTTGTCCTTGAGGATTATAAGGGATGCCAGTTTTATGCAGTATAGAAAAAGTGTCACAAAAGGAACGGAATTTATGTCCAGTGTAGCCAGGACCATTATCAGTTTTTAACACACGGGATATTCCCATGGCAGCAAAACAGCGGAGGCAATGTTGAATACAATTTTTACTAGCCTCTCCAGAAAGTGCTGTAGCCATAAGGAAGCCAGAATAGGTATCAACAGTAACATGAAGATATTTTAGCTTCCCAAACTCAGCCACATGAGTAACGTCCATTTGCCAAAGATCATTAGGACGTAGGCCACGAGGGTTGACACCAAAAGAGGGAACAACAAAGAACTGAGGGCATGTTGAACAGCTTTTAACAATTTGTCGTGCCGTTTCTCTAGGAATGTGAAACTGCAAGCGTAAAGAATGACTATTTTGATGATGTATGGCATGAGAAGCTTTGGCAGCTAAGGCTGCATCTTGAAAATAAATGTTCTTTGTCAGGGGATCTGCTATTTTATTACCCTGAGCAAGGGGTCCAGGCAGGGCCGAATGAGCTCGTATATAGCCAAAGAAACAGGGGTTGACACGAGTTTGTATAGCCTTTTGGATACGAAAAAAAACAAATCAAATATTGAAGTTTTAATCGAGCCAATCAGCGGGACTGTTTCAATGACAGACATGGCTCTGATTACATAATGACTATCTGAGTATAAATTAAAGGCAGAAGAAACTGTATGAAGAGCTCTCAGCACCGCATACAACTCAACTTCCTGTGCTGATTTATAAGTAGTTTGAGTAAAAACTGTTTGTTGACCGACAACAAGACTAGCTATTCCATTAGAAGAGCCATCAGTAAAAATAGTGACAGCATTAGGAATAGGATGCTCTTTTACAGTAGTAGGGAAAACAAATGGATGTTGTAAAGCAAATTGCAACAACTTATCAGCTGGGTAGTGCTGAGTTAATTGTCCAGGGAAGTCAGCTAAGGCAAGTACCCAGTCATCAGAGAACTGGAAAAGCCAGTTCTGTTGCTCAGATGAAAAAGGGACACATATAAAGGAGGGATCTTTGCCCAAATACATAATAGAATCCTTTCGACCTCTAGCAATTAACCCTAGCAACCTGAACATGGTAAGAATCAAGGGCCCGCACGGGAGAAGCTGCCAAATAAATCCATTTTAATGGTTTATCTTGATATAGTACTCCCGTGGGTGAATGTTGAGTAGCAAGTATATATAATCCCCATGGTCGGGTATAATCACAATACGCTGTGTAGTGTTCAGCAAGTGCCCTTTCCACAGTTTGTAGAGCCAACTCTCCTTGTGGTGTTAGTTGCCGAGGAGACGTAGGTGATGAATCTCCTTTCAAAATATCAAACAATGGTTTCAAACTTACAGTAGGGAGGCGTAAGTAAGGGCGTATCCAATTAATGTCTCCTAGCAACTTTTGAAAATCATTTAAAGTGCGTAACCCATCTCTTCGTAACTGAAAATGAGGGACAGAGAATATTTCTTTTTCTAGACGGAAGCCCAAATAGGAGTATGGAGGAAAAGTTTGAATTTTTTCTGTAGCTATAATTAAACCTCTAGACTTTAATGCAATCTCTACTTCAGAAAAGGCTTTTAATAAATAGGCATAATCAGTATGAGCCAAAAGAATGTCATCCATATAATGAAGCATGTAGACATCGGAAAACCTTTCACGCACACTTGTTAGGGCTGCATCTACAAACTTTTGGCATAACGTAGGGCTATTAGCCATTCCCTGAGGCAACACCTTCCATTGATACCTCTGCATGGGTCGTGAAAAGTTAACAGAAGGAACACTGAATGCAAAACGATAACAATCTTGAGGTGCTAGGGGAATGGTATAAAAGCAATCTTTTAAGTCAATAATAATTATATGGGCTCCCCTAGGAATTGCCATTGGAGAAGGCAACCCGGGCTGCAAAGCACCCATGATCTGCATGGCTTTGTTAACCTGACGAAGGTCTTGCAATAAGCGCCATTTTCCAGATTTCTTTTTGATAACAAAAATGGGTGAATTCCATGGCGAATTAGAAGGTTCTATATGGCCCAAAGTCAACTGTTCCTGTACCAGTTGTTGCGCAGCCAGCATTTTTTCTATAGTTAGGGGCCACTGATCTACCCACACAGGTTCCTCAGTTTTCCAAACAATAGGATCAGCGTGAGTAACAGGACAATCAGTAGTCCCCACTAAAAACATCCTAGCCCCGCTCCTGGTGCTAGCTTTTGAGGCTGAATTGGCACAATTCTTCCCTGACCATATTTACCTAGGCCTTGGTGAGGCAAAAGACCCTGATCAAACACTTGTGAACTAACTGCAGTGCTCGGACTGTAAAGAAAGACTCCCACTTTTGACATAACATCCCTTCCCCAAAGATTAACTGGCAATCTAGGTAGTATGTAAGGACGCATCTCGCCTTGATGACCGTCTTGATCTTGCCAATGCAGTAGCTCTGCACTCTGTTCTGGATTACTGGACTGCCCAATTCCTTGCAAAGTGGAAATAGCTATATGTTTAGGCCATCCGCTGGGCCAATGATGTGCAGCAATAACAGATACGTCAGCTCCAGTATCCAAAATCCCTTTAAAATTTTTCCCATTAATTTTTAGCTCTAATTCAGGCCTGGATTCTTTAATAGAAATTTGAGGATATGCTCCTGACTGATAATTCAGCTGTGCATTGGTAGCCTGAAATGCACCTTCCCCTATCAACATTTCATAAGTTGTGTGAATCTCTTGTCTTTGATTGATTTCAGCTATATGGTGACATTGTTCTGCAAATTCTGATTTCCACAATAAATAATCACCGCCCGAAAGACATGCACGAGCGATTTGTTTCCAGTCATTAGGAGGCAGATTTAAGGCCCCTAAATTCTCAATCATAGCCTGTGTAAAAGGTGCAGTAGCCCCATATTGTGCACAGGCGACTTTAAGTTCTTTTAACTGTTTAAAGGGAAGAGGATCATAATATCACTGACCAGCATTTTCCAGTACTGGAAATAGAACTGGGAAACCAGAAACATTTTCTCCATCTTTATATGCCTGGTGAATGGCCTGCTGTAACGGGGAAAAAACCTGAACTTGCACAGCAGCCTGAGCGGGAGGAGGATCTAACCCAGCAATAATAGAAGCGGCATAAGCGGGTGGTGCAGCGGGTACCACAATTTTTTGAGGAGGTGGTTCTTTTAAAGTAAGACGCTCCATTGGAGCACAACAGGACTGTTGCACCATTTTATTAGCAGCAGGAGGTGACTTTTCAGCTAACAGATTCCAATCATCCTGGTGATATTCAGCTGCTTGTTCATCTAAATCTTCCTCATCAGAGGGAGACAGCCTGTCCTCCGTTTTTGCAAGATGGGACAAAGTAACCAATTTGTCTTGACCCTCTGGAGCAGCAGAAATTGGCTCCTCATCAATCATTTGATTAATTTTAGAACCTTCTTCATGACTAAAATCAAGGCAATCACGGATTAAAGTCCACAATGAGAAAGTTTCTACTGGAACTTTGGAAGGGCCATAAAGTGAATAATGTGTTTGAATCTGCTTACCAATTTTCTTCCAAATCTCTAAACTCATAGTTCCTTCCTCAGGGAACCATGGACAGACTTCCTCAACAAACTGCAAGAATGTGCATAATTTAGGCTTAGATACTTTGACCCCTCGGTCTCTTAACATGACATATAACATATGAACAAACACTTGATGACTATGATCTTGCCCCATTTTTTACTCTCAACTATAAACCTACCTGCCCCCGTATTTTTCTTTTTCTTTTACAGGATTTTTTTTTTACTTACGCCGGCCTTTTATCTTCGGGCAGGGGCCGAGAATCTCCTAAACGTCGATGCCCCACGTTGGGCGCCACTTTGTCGATGCCAGCCGATGAGTCAACGTAGGCACGGACGCGGGATTCCTCGGCTGAGAAAAGAAACAGACACAGAGACACAGAGAGACACAGACACAGACACAGCGGGGGTTGAGAGGATCACTGCAACCTGTAATGCCAGTGATACCTGTTTATTCTCACACACAGAATTATATACCCTTATACCAGGAAATTCTTATACAATACTATCATTAAAAATTACCTAAGTAACATGCATCAGAAATCACCTAAAAAACATAAGTCTATTAATCAAGCTCCCATGATTTTCCCCTGATTCTGTTTCTCAGGACTCAGGTCATAAAAGCCATTTGTCCTGCGTCAGATGCGCTCCAGAAAGCTGCAAGGAGTTTCCCTAGTAAACAATAAGAGGTGGCGGGACAGAGAGCTATGTCTGGACTTGACCCTTGAGTTAACAAGGCAGCTCCCAAAGCAATCCTGCTTGCAGGTTGCCCTGGACTTAACCCTTGAGTTAACAAGGCAATTTCCCAAAGCACGTCCTGCTTGTCAGGTTGCCCCCCACACACAAACATCTCTAGCATCCCAATCTTTATTAGAAAAGGCAGTAGGCTTAGTTTCTGTAATTTTCCTGATACATGACCCAAGTTTTCCAATCATCAATAACTATCTCCTCAGGAGGAGAGGTCACAATAGGCTTACGGCTTGTTTTCCAAATGATCATGGCCTTATTCCCTGGCTGAGTGTTCAGTTCAGTTCAGTTCAGTAGCTCAGTCTTGTCCAAATCTTTTCGACCCCATGAATTGCAGCATGCCAGGCCTCCCTGTCCATCACCAACTCCCGGAGTTTACCCAAACCCATGTCCATTGAGTCAGTGATGCCATCCAAGCATCTCATCCTCTGTAGTCCCCTTCTCCTCCTGCCCTCAATTCTTCCCAGCATCAGGGTCTTTTCAAATGAGTCAGCTCTTCACATCAGGTGGCCAAAGCACTGGTGTTTCAGCTTCAACATCAGTCCTTCCAATGAACACCCAGGATTGACCTCCTTTAGGATGTATTGATTGGATCTCCTTGCAGTCCAAGGGACTCTCAAGAGTCTCCTCTAACACCACAGTTCAAAAGCATCAATTCTTCGGTGCTCAGCTTTCTTCACTGTCCAACTCTCACATCCATACATGAGCAATGGAAAAACCATAGCCTTGACTAGACGGACTTTTGTTGGCAAAGTAATGTCTCTGCTTTTAAATATGCTATCTAGGTTGGCCATAACCTTCCTTCCAAGGAGTAAGCGTCTTTTAATTTCATGGCTGCAATCACCATCAGCAGTGATATTGGAGCCCCCCAAAAATAAAGTCTGACACTGTTTCCACTGTTTCGCCATCTATTTCCCATGAAGTGATGGGACCAGATGCCATGATCTTAGTTTTCTGAACGTTGAGCTTTAAGCCAACTTTTTCACTCTCCTCCTTCACCTTCATCAAGGGGCTCTTTAGTTCTTCTTCACTCTCTGCCATAAGGGTGGTGTCATCCGCATATCTGAGGTTATTGATATTCCTCCCGGCAATCTTGATTCCAGCTTGTGTTTCTTCCAGCCCAGTGTTTCTCATGATGTACTCTGCATATAAGTTAAATAAGCAGGGTGACAATATACAGCCTTGACGTACTCCTTTTCCTATTTGGAACCAGTCTGTTGTTCCATGTCCAGTTCTAACTGTTGCTTCCTGACCTGCATACAGGTTTCTCAAGAGACAGGTCAGATGATCTGGTATTCCCATCTCTTTCAGAATTTTCCACAGTTTATTGTGATCCACACAGTCAAAGGCTTTGGCATAGTCAATAAAGCAGAAATAGATGTTTTTCTGGAAGTCTCTTGCTTTTTCGATGATCCAGCGGATATTGGCAATTTGATCTCTGGTTCCTCTGCCTTTTCTAAAACCAGCTTGAACATCTGGAAGTTCACGGTTCATGTATTGCTGAAGCCTGGCTTGGAGAATTTTGAGCATTACTTTACTAGCATGTGAGATGAGTGCAATGTGCGGCAGTTTGAGCATTCTTTGGCATTGCCTTTCTTTGGGATTGGGATGAAAATTGACCTTTTCCAGTCCTGTGGCCACGCTGAGTTTTCCAAATTTGCTGGCGTATCGAGTGCAGCACTTTCACAGCATCATCTTTCAGGATTTGAAATAGCTCAACTGGAATTCCATCACCTCCACTAGCTTTGTTCATAGTGATGCTTTCTAAGGCCCACTTGACTTCACATTCTAGGATGTCTGGCTCTAGGTGAATGATCACACCATCGTGATTATCTGGGATGTGAAGATCTTTTTTGTACAGTTCTTCTGTGTATTCTTGCCACCTCTTCTTAATATCTTCTGCTTCTCTTAGGTCCATACCATTTCTGTCCTTTATCGAGCCCATCTTTGGATAAAATGTTCCCTTGGTATCTCTAATTTTCTTGAAGAGATCTCTAGTCTTTCCCAATCTGTTGTTTTCCTCTATTTCTTTGCATTGATCACTGAGGAAGGCTTTCTTATCTCTCCTTGCTATTCTTTGGAACTCTGCATTCAGATGGGCATATCTTTCCCTTTCTCCTTTGCTTTTTGCTTCTCTTCTCTTCCCAGCTATCTGTAAGGCCTCCTCAGACAGCCATTTTGCTTTTTTGCATTTTTTGGATTTCTTTTCCACGGGGATGGTCTTGATCCTTGTCTTCTGTACAATGTCACGAACCTCTGTCCATAGTTCATCAGGCACTCTGTCTATCAGATCTAGTCCCTTAAATCTATTTGTCACTTCTACTGTATACTCATAAAGGATTCGATCTAGGTCATACTTGAATGGACTAGTGGTTTTCCCTACTCTCTTCAATTTAAGTCTGAATTTGGCAATAAGGAGTTCATGATCTGAGCCACAGTCAGCTCCTGGTCTTGTTTTTGCTGACTGTATAGAGCTTCTCCATCTTTGGCTGCAAAGAATATAATCCATCTGATTTCGGTGTCAACCATCTGGTGATGTCCATGTGTAGAGTCTTCTCTTGTGTTGTTGGAAGAGGGTGTTTGCTATGATCAGTGCGTTCTCTTGGCAAAACTCTATTAGCCTTTGCCCTGCTTCATTCTGTACTCCAAGGCCAAATTTGCCTGTTATGCCAGGTGTTTCCTGACTTCCTACTTTTGCATTCCAGTCCCCTATAATGATTAGGGACCCACTAGCCAGGGCCTCAGTAGGTTTAATCATTTTTTGAATGTTTCTCTGGGGCAAGGGATCATTTTTCTTTTTCCTGGACTCTCATGACCTCATCGGAGAAGGCAATGGCAACCCACTCCAGTACTTTGGTCTGGAAAATTCCATGGAGAGAGGAGACTGGTAGGCTGCAGTCCATGGGGTCGCTAAGAGTCGGACACGACTGAGCGACTTCACTTTCACTTTTCACTTTCATGCACTGGAGAAGGAAATGGCAACCCACTCCAGTGTTCTTGCCTGGAGAATTCCAGGGATGGCGGAGCCTGGTGGGCTGCCGTCTATGGGGTCGCACAGAGTCGGACACGACTGAAGCGACTTAGCAGCAGCAGCAGCAGCAGCAGCATGACCTCATCATGGAAGTCCTTACAACTCCAGCCATCAAAGAATGAAACAGAGTTAGCCACAACACAAGCATATAAACAGGAAGAAAGGAAGGTTCCGATCCAGGAGAAAAACCGCTTTGCAGTTTCCTCTTGAGTGGTGCCGTGACTTTCTCATCTGGAAGTAATTCCAGAATGGCTCCCAGCAAACTATGATGTCTGCTAGCTTCCCCTTGGCTTTAGAGATACTAACAATGTTCTTTATTGTGTCTGATGCACTTCATACAGTATCACATGTGTTTCATACAGTTTCATAATGCCAATTAAGTTCTGATGTTATTTTGAGCCCAGTCATTCAGAATTTAAAGGAAATTGAATATTTTAAGTGTAGACCTTCATGAGGCTTTCAAAAGCCAGAAATAATCACATCGTTCCAAACTAGAAAAGGCCACTAGAAGTTTCCCTTTCTAGTAAGGTAATGTCACTTTAACCCAGGCAAAAAGCTCTCTGAGGTCCTTAATATTTAAGAATTAGGAGGTTTTGAAGTTGAACAGTGAGAAAATCACAATGGATAATGCCCAGCCTTGTTGATAGGTTCATTTCTTTCCATGACCTCATATGAAACTATTGCTTTGGAGTTCCTAGCACTTATCTAGGTCCCTGACTGGGCTAAGTTGATAGTCCTCTGGCTCAGGTAGCTGCTTCTCAAGTCACCTGAGAGACTTTGATCAAAGGTACCCTGTTTCTTCTTTGGCATTTTTGTCTGTTTCTTTGTTTTCTTCTCATTTTTTCTTTATTCTTTTATTTCTGTCCCCATTTTTCTTTTTTCTTTTTCTTTTAATTTGGCTGTACCAAGTCTTAGTTGCAGCATGTGTGATCTAGTTCCCTGGCTAGGGATCAAACCTGGGCCGCCTGCATTAGGAACAGAGTCTTAGCCACTGGACCTCTCATTTTCCTTATTTTATTCTTGTCTGGCATTGTGTTTTCACTCATCATACAGACCAGTTCATGGGGTGAATTTTGAACTGATTTTGTTTTGATTTAGACCAGGTTTCTCACCAGTTCTTCCCAAATAGAAGCTGATGTTAGGACTGACTCCAAGCACAGCAGTGAGTCCACCATGCCAAGGGCCCTTTGAGCCTTCTGTGCTGAGGAGACACTCAGATTCACATGGTTTCCTCCAGGCCCTCGAAACTGTTGGCAATGGAGACTGGGCCCCAGCAAAGCTGGCAAGCATGTCCTGGATGGAAAAGCGACAGCCATAAAGATCACTGATCATGGCAGAACTCTCCAGCCTCTGCTGACTGAGCTATAAAGCAGGAATCATGAAGCCTTGGATCATCCCAACATAGTGAAATATTTGAAGGGACAGAGGCAGAGGAAAGTCCCTGCCTTGTTCAGAGGATGTTTGTGGAGGAGAGGTGTGTGAGCACCTGTGGCTCAGGGCAGTAGGAAAGCAGAGAGGCTGAAGGCAGAGTCCACCAGGTAGTGTGCTCTGTGTGGTCACCAGGAGGGTGCTGTCCACAGAGGTTTACAAGCAGAAAACCTGCTCTTGGATGTGAACACAAGCATCAGACTTTGGCTTCAGCAGGAAATTCACCTTTTACAACAAACTGGACACCTTCTGGGGTGATCCCCCTCATGCTGCCCCAGAACTCTCTCAGGGAAGAACCTTAGGAAGTCATCCTGTCTACACCGGCAAGGGATTCCCTGCCTTTAGAAGTATGGAAACTCAAGGAGCTATGGACGCAGGGTCTGAGCAGAATATATCACATTCCATTCTTGTCCATGGAATGAGAAAATCTGCTGAGGAAATTTCTCATTCTCCGTCCCAACTAGAGAGGCACCTTAGAGCGGATTGTGAAGGATCCGAGGATTATTGTGGGTCATGGATATGAGGAACTAAAGCTTTACATGGACCCACAAGGACTGGGCAGACTGACTTCTTGGCATCCATAGTTTCATGTGGAGATGGAGATCCAGGACTCACTGATAGGCCAGAAATAAGAGGAAATGTTCCAGTATCGCTCCCGGGTTATAAGAGATCTGAGGCCAGAGGGCTGCCCCATCACCCTGAAGCCTCAGCCATCAGCCAGTCTAACCAACAGCAGCCCTCCTTGCCCACTCCCAGGTGCAGCACAGGGTCCCCGCCAACTGCAAGCACCACATCCCCACCTCTAACTGCTACCAAGAGCATTTGGAGGAGGAAGGCAGACCTGGGGGAGGTTCAGGGGGCAAGGCGGAGGACCACAGCACAGCCAGCTGCCTGCAGGGGAGAAGACCACCCCTGCCCCCTTTTGATTTCCGACCAGAATTCTGGCTCCTAAGTCTAAGCCCACGTCCCTACATCGTAAGACCTCGGCGATTCTGTAATCATATCCAGCTGCCATCACAGATTGGTCCTGCAAATTACTAGGAATTCTCAATTTTTGGTAAAGAAAATTTTTAAAATTCACCTTCTTTCCAATATGAAATATCAAGAGATTCCAAAAGTAGGTGCCCAAAATATGATCCAATCCTTCAATAACTGAATGATCTCTGATGGATGTTTGAATCGTGACCGGCTTCCCAGCCGGCTGTTTTCGTAACGAATCAACATCCTTAACGGCCCAGACAGGCGCGAGCGGCGGGGCTGCCAAGCGGCCGAGTGTCCGCTGCCCTCCGGCCTCACCCTGGGTCCGCCGGCCGCGCTTTGAGCCCCTGCTCCCCAGACTCAGACCGCGGAGCCCGGCAGAGCTCGGGAGGCGCTGAAGCGCCAGGAGAGACTGTGATCATGACAAATTCACTTACAAGTTGCCCACTGAGGGTGGGAAGAGCTTCGACTCTGTGGCCAAACTGCAGAACGCGAGGAGCTCGGAGGAAGAGCGAAGGGTTTCACCCCGTAGACGGTGCTCCAAGGCGAGAGCCATTGAGCTGGAGGATGTGGACACGGAGAAGGTCCAGGATGCTGACAGCGACTCAAGGCATTTCGTGACAGTTTCTGATTGTTTCTCTGCAGGAACAGCAGGTCGTCTAAGAGAGCCTCACACAACAGGGCTGCAGGTCACCTTCACAAGCGGTGGAGAGAGTTCAGAGGCGAGTCCCCCTGAGGGCGAGCGCGGACCTTCCTGCTGCAGAGCCCAGGCGCCTCCCTCCTCTGAAGCTGGTGAGCACCTCCCTCAGCATTCACCTTCAAGTGAAGCGGAAGAGACTCCAGCTCTGACAGCTCCTGGGTTGATGGGTTACAAGGATCACGAGGTTAACATCACCAGGCAGAAAACACAGGTACTCTACCTTGACAGTACTCTACCTTCATAGTGGGACCCAGAAGAAGCCTCATCCGTGGAAGTTCTAGGAATTTGAACCCCAAACCCAATGCCCCCTCCGCATACGTTTAACTCAAATGTATCACCCTTTGCCATTATGCGAGAAGGGGGATTCCTGTTTCCTCTGAGGAAGGAGGGCACGGGGAGAAGCATCATCTTCATGGCATTGTAGCAGCCGCACTTGTAACACTTCACCACACACCTGCTCAGCTGCTTTTCTAGAAGGATCTTTGGCACTTCGGAAAGAGCAAAAATAGTTATGTGTAGATGAGAACCAAGCTCACAGGACAAAGATTAGCTAAAAGATCGAATATTAAAATGCAGACCTGTAATCAGACTTTGGGGAAAATCCCAAGAAGGGATGAAGACAGTGATGAGTTCTCTTGTTACTAAAGCACAAGTCCGAGTGCCTGACGCACTGTGAGGCAAATCAGAACTAGAACATTGGAATCTGGACCAGAGAAAGGTGTTATTACAGGTTCATACAAGGAAATGGGTGGCTCATGCACTAAGAACCCCAATGTTACAGAAAGCTTTCAGCAAGCCCCTTTAAAAGCAAAACGTGAGGGAGGGGGTGATTAGTTGTTGCAAACTTCTTGATGCCAGATCTTTTGCTCTTGAGTCATTACATGGTCAGGTAATGATGTTCCCATAAATCTCTACTAAAGGAATGTTATTCTTTGGCTTGACAAGAAAGGGTAAGGTCCCAAGACACAACTTGCACCCTCCAAGGTCCCAGTCGTGACTAAGAGGAGGCAGATTTCAGTTGGCAGCTCCTTCAGAGCCAGGTTCCCACTTGCTGCCCAGCTGCCATCCCTGAGGGAGCCAAGCACCCAACACAACTGGCCGTCAGTCTCCTCAGGCCAACCCAAATGGCGAGACCATGTCTCACAGACTGCAACCCACGCAGACAGCCATTGCTACTCATTGCTACTAGATCACAGAGACAGGCATAGGGGAGATGTTCACCACTACCTCAAGGGCTGGGCTACAGCTAGTAGAAGGCCTCAGTGAGGGCTCTGGAGCCCTGTAGGAAATAGTGTCCAGCCTGTTCCCTGGGCCCTCCAGCTCACCTGCTGGCCCAAACCTGGGTGAGCTGGAGGGCTTCCAGGAAAAGGCCTGAATCTGCCTCTTACCTTACTCTCTACCTGATGACCACTACACCACTGACCCTTGGCTCAATCACTTCCCTGATGGTCCTTCATTGACAGTTCCTTGTGGGCAGAGCCCACTGTGGTGCTGACCAATAGCTGAGCAGGACAACTAACAGAGTGTCTCATGGATCGTTGGTTGCTTGTGGGTGGGGCCCACTGAGGCACTGATCAATGGCTTAGCTAGACCTGTTGCCTAGTGACCGAGTTGGGGGCAGGCAGCAATGAGGCACAGCAATGGCTGCTGGCTAAGGGCTGTGCTCATCCTGCTGTTACACTCTGACGATGTATTCAGAAGATGGGCTTTAGGATAATCTCCAAAATCACTGTAGAGATGTATCTTAGACTTTTCAACAAGTATCAAGATCGGTGTTAGACACTTTTGAAAGTAAGAATTTTATAAGGTTACACTAAGGAAACTTGAAAAAAAAATTCCCAGTTCATCTGTCAGAAGGTGACGTTCATGTACTTAAGTCGAGTATTAAAGTTTTGTACTATATCATGCATTGGTCTGAGTACTGCTTTTTTAAAAATAATTTTACTTATTTATTAGTTTTTTTAATGTATTGGCTGTGCTGGGTCTTTGTTGCTGTGTGGGCTTTTCTCTAGTTGCAGCAAGCAGGGGCTACTCTGTAGTTGTGGTGAGTGGCTTCTCTTGCTGCTGAGTACAGGCTCTAGGGTGCACAGGCTTCAGTAGTTTCAGAGCAAAGGCTCAGTAGTTGCAGTTCCTGGGCTCCAGAGCACAGGCTCAATAGTTGTAGCACACAGGCTTTGTTGTTCCGTGGCATATGGAATCTTCCCTGATCAAGGATTGAACCTGTGTCTCCTGCATTAAGAGGCGGATTCTTTACCACTGAGCCACTAGGGAAGTCTTGATGGAAGCAGCCGCTTTTAATAGAGTATTTCCTTTTTTACTGCAAGCCAAATGAAAACAAGTAAGTCCAATACTTACTACTTATCTTTCAGTAAAATACTTAGTTGTGCCAAGTGTCACCTAAGATGAATTAGAAAGACATAGATAGCATCCTTCTTTTCTGCATAAAGAAGTGAGTAGTCTAGAGAATTGTACTCATATTTGCAAGGGTTTATTGAAATACTGGATGTGGGCTACTTAGGAAGACACTCATAAGACATGCTTAACAAATATGTTTCCTCCTTCTGCCTTCCCTTAGCAAGAATGTTATCTTATTGGGAATAAAGAATTGCATCTTTATTGCATCTCAAGAATTGCATCTCATTGGGAATAAAGAGTACTTCCAGTAGGAGCTAGAGGTGAAGGATCATTCTAGGTGATCATATTTTCCTGAGGCAGCCAGGGGTATAAGAAAAGTCTTAGATGATGAATGGAGATGAAGGGAATACCCAAGCTTGTATTTTCCCTGTGTTGAGTTCTTTGACCTAACAAGGAGTATGTTCATTTACTAGATGTTAACATTTGGCAAGAAAATATTTTCAAAAGCTACAGTTGAACTGTCATCTTGCCAATATGTCATGTTAAATTTTCCCCAAAGAGGGGGAAACATCTAGGCTACAGAAACTTCAGTCTCACTTATACACACTTTCATGTCATCTTAAAGGATTGTATGGCTGTCTCCAGAGAAGTTAACACTTATGTTACCAAAGATTTCTTTATCTAATATGTCAGCACCTTTGAACAATGTTAAAAGAATTGTAAAATATTAATTAGAATAAGAAAAATTCTTAAAGGAGAGCCTATGTTAGACCTACACGTTTTATTTCAGAGACTTTATCCTAATGGAATTACCATGAATAAGTGGGTGATATTGGTTTTTAAAAATAACTTAAACATACAACAAAGATTTGTTAGTAAATTATTGTGACTCTAAATGACAGTATCATACATGTAGCTATTAAAAATGATTTTTAAAATGTTGAATGACATAGAAAGATTTTCAATACTAAGCGGGAATAAAGCAGACAAATAATATAAGTGGTCTGAGCCCAGTTTTGTAAAATTATGTATGCAGAGGAGAATAGGGTTAGATGTATACACACAAGTGGAAATATATTGAACCTATATGATAACTAAAAGCAATTAATAATAAGATAAATTGAATTTATAGGAAGGAATTTACTGTAAGAAAAAATTAAAAAAAAAAATCAACTAGCATTTATTGAGTGCTATATGCCAGACCAATTATAAGTGCTTTACACATATTATCCTGTCTAAACTTTGAAATGGTCTTAGACCCTTCTAATTTTATTTTACAGGTGAGAAAACTGAGAAAAAGAAGTTAAAAATCTTGCCCAAGTTTGCACAGCTAACAAATTGTCGATATTGGCTTGAACTTGAATGGTCTGACCCCTGAGTCTGCACTCCTGACTGCAATTCCGGACTTCCTCCTACTTTGCCAACATAGAATGTAGAAAGATCATGTGAACAGTATCTTGAATTTCCCTCTCTGGCTCCACTTTTCATCCTTTTCCATCCAGCCTGGTAAGTGGGAAGATTATGGAATGGACCATATTGACAGGTTCCTCGATCCTCCAGCTACTGGCTGGGTTTTGTCAATGGGGAATGCTTTGCAGAAGACTGAAGGGAGGGAGGTAGTGATGGCACAGGGTTTATTTCTCTCCCTGCTGAGAGGCTAAGGGCTGCATCATTCTGAAGAAGGATTCTGTTCCTTTCACGGGGGCTTCTATGAGACTCTCTCCTTCCATTTTCCAGTAGCCATCTCATCTCTTTGGGCCTAGGGATGGCGAACAGCTGTGCTATCTTGTGATTCCCCTCTCCAACCACAGTTAAACTGTCCCTTTGTAAATCAGTTCTCTCAAACATCCCATTTTAAGTGTCCTAGTTAGAAT
Organism: Giraffa tippelskirchi; assembly: GCF_054371585.1. NCBI lineage: Eukaryota > Metazoa > Chordata > Mammalia > Artiodactyla > Giraffidae > Giraffa > Giraffa tippelskirchi. Next base: position 38,856,713 of record NC_137276.1, read on the forward strand.
CCAAACTGATACAAGGTGTGATCCCTGTTTTTAAAAAGCTGACAGAGCACTTGGGGCATATACCTCAGGAGCAGGAAAGCTGAAGACTGTATACAAAGAGATCATCTGTAGGAGTAAGGTTGATGGTTACAAACTAAGGTGTTTTCAGTTGCATATTCCTGGCCACTTGCATCTTATTCTCCATTCTTATTTTCCTTTTTTAGACAGATGAGCTGTAGAGATGTCTGTAAAGCATGCTGCATGGTGATCAAGATGCACTCTGAAGTTTCACAATCTCGGTGTCAGAAGTAATTAATCAAAGTAATTCTCACGGTGATTTTCAGAGCAATTTACAGAGCTTGTGACACGCATGGACGTTGACTCATAGAGGATTTTATAGACAGCTCTTCATCTGGAACAGATTTATGAGGTCATTAGATAGGACCTCTCTAGAAACAGAAAAGAGAAGCTGAGACCGACTTGAGTCAAAATTTTTTATGGACTTACCTTCTACTCAAGAGAACATAAAGCTATAACAACACAGTTCCTTCCCTGCTTTCTCAGTCCTCCAATGTTGAGGGCTTTCTCGTTAACTACTGAACTCTTACAAGTCTGAGCAGAACAGACATTCGAGGACTTGCAACTTATGAGAAGTCAATAGCCAAACACCACAAGTCATGACCTGGTCACTCTTCCATTCCCTTGAGGCATCTGCCTTCTTCTTTTGTACCCAACATGATTGATGGTGATAATATACAAAAGTTTTATCTCTCTCTCCCTCTCTCTCTCTCTCTCTCTATATATATATATATATATTTTTTTTTTTCTTCGAAACTTGAGGCAAGGACACAGCCTTTAATCCTCTGCTCTAACAGCTGAGTTCTGACTCACACAGGAAAGGGTTGAAGGAGGAGGCAGAGAGTAAGAGACTCTAGAAAGTCACTTACACAAATAAGGAAAAAGCCAGAGATCATCTCTTACAGCTAACGCTGCATCTGCGAGTTCTGTCTGTAGTTGCTTGCTTAACTATATTCAGATCTGTGCTTTCTATAAAATGCAAATAAATTCTGCAATACTTGAAAATTTCATGAGTGTAATTGTGAGATTGGCTTGTCTGGAACTGATTGGCACTCAGAATTGACACTGATTTCCATATTCCCAGGGTTTACAGTTAACCAGGATCTTGTGGAAGAATCCAGGACGGCTGACCCCTGTAGCCTTTACTCAGGTCTCAGTCTGCTCCATGTCACTCCTTTTCTCCTGAAGATCCCAGGGATTTAGCCTGGTTCTTCTCTTGTTTGGAAGATTCTTTCTCTATCATGAAATGAATGGTACAGACAAAAAATGTAATTGCCTACTGTCCCTCTACTTTACTATCGCCTTTTTTCATTTATCTGGTTTTTGCTTTGAACCATGAATCATTTTAAAATGATAATATGTTACAGAACTCCAACAGAAATTTGTGGATTATACTGTGACAGGGGGTATTGAAGAAGCTGCAGACAAGTTGTTAAAGACATCAGCACAATTTCATTGCTTACAAATGTCATGTAAGTGTTTTATAGAACAACTGCAAACTCAATAGTAACCAATATTAAAACAACAAGAACATTTCCAAATTCGTAAAAGCCAAAGTTCTTACAGTATTTATGTGACCATACATGCATAAGGCTTCCCTGTCCATCACCAGCTTCCAGAGCTTGCTCAACTCCTGTCCATCAAGTCAGTGATGCCATCCTCTGTCATCCCCATCTCCTCCTGCCTTCAATCTTTCCCAGCATCAGGGTCTTTTCCAATGAATCAGTTCTTCGCAGAGATGGGAATCAATCTCCAAGAGATGGGACCACCAGACCACCTTACCTGCCTCCTGAGAAATCTTTATGCACGTCAAGAAGCAACAGTTAGAACCAGACATGGAACAACAGACTGTTTCCAAATTGGGAAAGGAGTATGTCAAGGCTGTATATTCCCATCTCTTGAAGATGGAAATAGAATCTTCCTTCATAGCTCAGTTGGTAAACAATCTGCCTGCGATGCAGGAGACTCTGGAGAAGGGATAGGCTACCCACTCCAGTATTCTTGGGCTTCCCTTGTGGCTCAGCTGGTAAAGAATCTGCCTGCAATGTGGGAGACCTGGGTTCGATTCCTGGGTTGGGAAGATCCCCTGGAGAAGGGAAAGGCTACCCACTCCAGTAATCTGGCCTGGAGAATTCCATGGACACTATAGTCCATGGGGTCACAAAGAGTCAGACACAACTGATCGACTTCCACTTCACTTCACTTCACTGCACATACGTAAATGATTGGCTCCCTCATCCTCACCCCCATCCCTGCCATCCTCTGAATCTCTACCTGGTGTACTCCGCTGCTCTGATGTTGACAGGGCAAGCTCCCTATTTCCTTCCCCTTGACTCAACCGTCCCCTTCTTTGTGATAAAGTGAAAAATGGCCTGCTTAAGAGTTAAACTATTAAGAGGAAATGGAATAGGGAGACCAGAAATAAACCCACGCACCTATGGCCGATTAGTTTATGACAAAGAAAGCAAGAACATACAATGGATAAAAGACAGTTCCTTCCACATGGTGCTGAGAAAATTGAACAGTGACAGACAAAACAATGAGATTAGGACATTTCCTTCATATCATACACGAAAATAAACCGAAAGTGGTTTAAAGACCTAAATATAAGACCTGAAACCATAAACTCCTAGAAGAGAACATAGATGATTCTTTGACGTAAAATCACAGCAATATATATATATATATATATATATACATATATATATATATATAATATACATAACGTTATATTTTATATATATGATCTGTCTCCTGAAGCAAAGGAAACAAAAATTTAAAAATGGGACCTAATTAAAAGCTTTTGCACAGCAAAGGACATCACTGACAAAATAAAAGGACAATCTATGGAACAGGTGGCAATAGTTACAAACGATATGGCCAACAAAGTTATGTTGCTTTTTCCTGAACACCTTCCAATGGCTTCTATTCTCGGTAAGAAGTAACAGAGTCATGACAATTGGTCCCCAAGGCCCCCAGTTACCTCTAGGACATCATGGTCTACCACTCTCCACCGTGCACTTTCTCTTCCAGCCACACTGACCAAATTCCGCTTATCAGACACCACTAAGAATATTCCTGCCTCAGGACCTTTGCACTTGCTATCCTCTCATCTCAGAATGCTCCTTCCCAGTATCCACATGGTTCGAAATCACCTTCTTTTTGTTTGTGCTCCAAGTGTCATCAGAGGGTCCTTTCCTGATTAAACATAACATAGCACCCACCTTCATTATCCCTTTAATGTTCATCACGGCACTTTTCACTACTTCGTTTTTATATTTATTCATGGTGTCTCTTCCCATTAGAATGTAAGCAGGAGAAGAAGGGTCTTGTTTGGCTGCTATACACCTAGTATCTTCAAGAGTCAAAGCGTTAGTCACTCAGTCGTGTCCGACTCTTTGTGACCCCATGGACTGTAGCCCACCAGGCTCCTCCGTCCATGGAATTCTCCAGGCAAGAACACTGGAGTGGGTTGCCATTTCCTTCTCCAGGGGATCTTCCCAAGCCAGGGATGGAACACAGTTCTCCCGCACTGCAGGCAAACTCTTTACCCACTTAATGCTAGGCACTTTAGTAATAAAAATAAAATGCACAGCAAGATTGCCTTGCCTCAGGCACAGCGCTGAGGGATTTATAAGTAGCATATAATTACATCTACAGAGCCCAGGTTCTCTGTGCCAGGCGCGGAGCTTAGCGGCTCTGCTGGAGCTCCTGCGGCGGAACCCACGCGCCTCGGCCTGTGGGTGGAGCTGGTGATCCGCTCCGCCCGGGAGCCGGCTGCTGAACTCCGCACCGCTCGAGCGCTCATGCGCCCATAGCGCATGCTCCCCAGGAGCCGCGAGCCCGCTCGGAAGCGGAGTCTACGCTGCACTTCCCGGCGGCAGGCTGATCTGATTGGGAGCGCTAGATTGCCTGAGCCTGGCGCGGGCGCGGGCCCCGGGTCCAGCCGGCTCCGCCCCCTCCAGGTTCCCTGCGGCCGCCCCAGCCTCTTGAGCCCGCACTGCAGCTCTGGACAGCGGCCCGGGAGGACGGCTGCAGGTGAGTGCCGGCCCTGCTGCACTGTCAGGTGAGGGTGCCGCAGCATCGGCCTTCGTCCGCGGGCTCCGAGGCCAGGGCCCCGCACCCTCCCGGGTGCTCAGTCACACCGCCTGTGATCCTCTGCAGGACCCCTCTGCGCTGGTTCCCGGAGCACCTGAGGGCACCCGGGAGTTGAGGGCTCTCTTGAAGTTGCCCGTCCTTCCCCGGGCTGCAGCGACACCCAGGATTTCTGATTACCAGTTCCCCTACTTCCTCCTGGTCCTTGACTCGCATTAGCTCCGCCAGGCAGCCCCCCAGAACTCGCTTACTTTTTAGCCAAAGGCGTGGTCAAGGAACGGCTTGATACCTGTTCTGGTGAATATCCCGGCGATACTATTTAACCACTGGACATTTTGCTTCCAGTAATAAACCTGGGTGAGCCTCGGTTTTCTGGAAAAAGGATTTAACGGTACTGCAGAGAGTTGTTGGAGGCATAGTAGGCATAATGAACATAGTAGGACCGAAGCGCTGCCAGCGAAATCTGGAGCATAGCAAGAGCGTAAATGGGAGTCAAAATTATTAGTGGTGTTGTTATTGTTAGCTGAATAACAAGCTGCCTTGGAGCTTATCTTTTCTTCAGCTACTGAACTCTGGACTGCCCCAATCCTGTTTTCCAGAATCTGTTGTGTGTCCACCCTTCGCTGGGTCCTGAGGGTTCAGAGTTGACCCAGAGACTGGCTCTGCCCTCAGGCTGGTGTAAAAGAAAGACAGACAAGTACTTAGTTGGGTTGTTGACAATACCAAAAGAATTGAGATAAAGTTGCAGAGCCCACTGAATCCATCTTGGAGGAGGCTTTTTCTCCTTGAACTTCTTAGCCATCATCCTATGACAGTTACTTGACTGATAGGTTGAGAAACTGTCCAGTGTTTTGTTGGAAGGAAAAATCAGTTGGATGACTTTTCTAGTTGAGTAGTTTCAGATATTATCCTCCTGGAGCTTCCTTTGTGGACAGCTGCCCCAGCTCCCGGAGCATGGGCACTGAGTGGAAAAGCAGCTGCCACCAGAGACGTTACTATTTCAAACTGTGGTTACAAACTTTCACTTTTCTTTTTCTGTCTATTTGGTATTCCCTAGTAATAACGGGCTTTCAGAAGGTTGTATTTATGATAAAGGTAGACCTGAACTGTACAGCCCTTCCTAACCACCATAAAGAAATGCAAACTTGTGACTTTGCCTGTACAGATTGAAGATAATATCCGTTCCTGTCTAGAAATTGCAGGTTCACCACTTCTGGGAGAAATCACTCCATCACCAGCAGGAGATGCATCAGCAGAAGGGAGCTAGTTCACTTTTGCCATCGTCTACCAGTTTCTTAAGACTTGTAGAATACTGGGTTTAAGCCCGTCTTAAAAACAGCTCTGTTGAATTACTGACGTACAATACTAGCAGGACATGTTTAGAATGTACATTTGATGCATTTTGATATGTTTATACATGTGAGAATATGATTGTTCAATGTCATTAACCTGCCCATTATCCCCAAAAGATTCCTTGTGCATTGGGTACCCCTTTGCAATGGTTACTTCCTGCCCTTCATTTCCCCAGGCAGCCATTTATCTGCTTTCTGTCAATATAGATTAGGTTGCATTTTCTAGAGTTGTATAGAAATAAAATCATATGTATTTATTTGATCTGGCTTTGTAAAGAATCCACCTGCGAATGTAGGAGATGCAAGAGATGCAGGTTCAATCCCTGGGTCAGAAAGATCCCCTGAAGTAGGAAATGGCAAACCACTCCAGTATTCTTGCCTGGAAAATTCCATGGGCAGAAAAGCCTGACGGGCTATAACCCATGGGGCCGCAAAGAGTTGGATGCGGCTGAGCGACTGCACACATCATGTGCTTGGGACTATGGACTTTCACTCACCATAATTATTTTGAGATTCATCTATGTTATTTATGTGCATTCCTTTTTATTTCTGAATAGTATGTATATATATCATAATATATTGATGCATTCACCCATTCAGGGCATTTGGGCTTTCCTCATGTTTGGCTATTGCCCATAGAGCTGTTACCAACCATCTTTATACGAGTCTTTGTATTGGGATACACTCATCCATATCTTTTTTAAAAATAATTAATTTATTTTAATTGGAGGATAATGGCTTTACAATACTGTGGTGGTTTTTGTATCGACATGAATCAGCCACGGGTGCACGTGTGTCCCCCCATCCTGAATCCCCCTCTCACCTCCCTCCCCACCCCATCCCTCTGGGTTGTCCCAGAGCACTGGCTTTGAGTGCCCTGCTTCATGCATCAAACTTGCACTGGTCTTACATATGGTAATAGACATGTTTCTATGTTATTCTCTCAAATCATCCCACCCTCTCCTTCTCCCACATAGTCCAAAAGTCAGTTCTTCACATCTATGTCTCTTTTTCTGTCTTGCATATCGAGTCGCTGTTACCGTCTTTCTAAATTTCATATTTATGCATTAATATACAGTATTGGTGTTTCTCTTTCTGATTTACTTTGGTCTGTATAACAGGCTCCAGTTTCATCCACCTTGTTAGAACTGACTCAAATGTGTTCCTTTTTATAGCTGAGGAATATTCCATTGTATATATGTGCCACAACTTCCTTGTCTGTTCGTCTGCCATCATTCATATCTTGAAGTGACTATATTTATTTTCAAATATGTGAGAGGCTGGGGCTGTAGTCCCACTTTTGCCTCTAACCATCGTGTGTCCTTGGAAGAGTCACTTCATTTTGCCTTTAATATCCATCCTCAAGGTCTTTGCTGTGCTGTGATTTTGTGCCATCACTGTTAGAACTATATGGTCTGTGTTGATCCCTGGAGAGGGTCTCAGAAGCAGAGAGGGGCAATCTTCTTTCCTTCTATTTCTTCTGCAAGCTCTCTTATTTTTTTCACTTCACTTTTTTCCCCTTGGGTGACAAATTCAAATCCTAACGTGTAACTTTGTGCAAGAAGGGAAGTGAATAACTAGCGAGAGTAGGAGCTCATATCAGCTGAACTTCAGAACATTTAAATAACAGAGAGAAAAAGGTGGGAGGTTAACAGGCTCTGGAATTTTGGGGATCTTCCCTTTTATCAACATATTCTCTTCTGAGTCCTCTCTTCCACTCTTGCTCTAGGAATATTATGTTTAACTTTGTGTTGAGGAGGTGGGTGGGTGTTCTGGGCTCCGTGTATCAGAAATTAACTGAGGGTGGTGGGTGGGAGGTTTCCCAGTTAGAAAGAATTCCTGAATCTTTTCTTTGAGGTGTGGCTTGAGTCATTTGTTCCATATTTGTCCTTTGCCTAACTTTTACCTGACGTAAACTGGTTCAGAACCTTGTATGGGAGCATTATTTACCCATGTAATTTTGTGTAGTAAAATTGGTGTGGGCAAATAACAACAGACTGTTTTATACAGAATGAAAATGTGGCTCTGGGGTTCGCTGGTCTGTTTGGTCCTTGGGACCCTGCCTTCCCAGGCATCTGGATGGAAGCAGACACCTGTGGATCCCGAAACAAATATGAATGTGGTAAGTTTCTTAAAGGCATCTGCTTCTTAAAACGCATCTGTGATCAATGTTATTTTCCGAAATCCAGTTACATAGCTACATGAAGCTACCAACTCCATTCTCTTTATATCTCATTATGTTTTTCATGTTCTCTGAATCTCCAGTTTAGTTAGCTGGACTTTACCCACTAGGTAATGTGTATTTTACAAACCTCTTTTGACTGATGAAATGATATACTTTTTAATAAGATAAGTGATATTTTTAGACATTCATTTCATTTTTAAATCTTGCTGAATTTGTTTAAACAATAAAAAAATGTTAAAACTTCCGAAGAATGTTAATACTGAATGTGTTGAACAAGGACAGATTACCAATGTTCATAGTTCAGTACAAAAATCAAAGTATCTGAAAACAATTTTGATAGAACAAATAAGCACAAATAATCCCTCAAGTAATGAAAACATTTCAAAGTTATTAATCTTAAGCAAACAATTAAATCTGGAGATACTATATTTAGGCATAAAATATCAGGAAAGTATAGATTGCTACAGAAAACAGCAGGTTTAAAACAGTGACACAACTGAAGAATCAGGCAGCCTTAGAGATTTTGATAAATTTATAATCAGTCAAGAGAGTGCAAGCTGTTATCAGGGTCTTAAGGTTATGTTTTATCTCTTGTTCCTGATTCTTTTTAAGCTTTTTTAAAATTAAAAGCATTTTCCTGTTTAATTTTTTTCTGTAAGAATGATAAACTTAAATCCTTTCAAGTATTTGTGGTAGAGAATCACGAGCACTTATTTACGTTGTCTTCTGGATATCTGAGTTACCTGTATGCCACTGAGCTTCTAATTAACAAATGCCTAATGGATTAAGTGGTACAGACTGCTATATGTAAATTAAATAAGCTTCAAGGATATATTGTACAGCACAGGGAATATAGACAATATTTTATAATAACTATAAATGGAATTTAACCTTTAAAAATTATGAATCACTGTGTTGTATACCTGAAATTTATATTAAACATCAATTATCAGTTCAGTTCAGTCGCTCAGTCGTGTCCGACTCTTTGTGACCCCGTGGACTGCAGCACGCCAGGCCTCCCTGTCCAGCACCAATTCCCTGAGTTTACTCAAACTCATGTCCGTTGAGTCAGTGATGCCATCCAACTATCTCATCCTCTGTCGTCCCCTTTTCCTCCCACCTTCAACCTTTCCCAGCATCAGGGTCTTTTCAAATGAGTCAGTTCTTCCCGTCAGGTGGCCAAAGTATTGGAGTTTCAGCTTCAGCATCAGTCCTTCCAATGAATATTCAGAACTGATTTCCTTTAGGATGGACTGGTTGGATCTCCTTGCAGTCCAATGGACTCTCAAGAGTCTTCTCTAACACCACAGTTCAAAAGCTCAATTCTTTGGCACTCAGCTTTCTTTATAGTCCAACCCTCACATCCATACATGACTACTGGAAAAACTGTAGCTTTAACTGGGCGGGTCTTTGTCGGCAAAGTAATGTCTCTGCTTTTTAATATGCTGTCTAAGGTGGTCATCACTTTTCTTCCAAAGAGTAAGCATCTTTTAATTTCATGGCTGCAATCACCATCTGCAGTGATTTTGGAGCCCCAAAAAATAAAGTCAGCCACTGTTTCCACTGTTTCGCCATCTATTTTCCATGAAGTGATGGGACCAGATGCCACGATCTTAGTTTTCTGAACGTTGAGCTTTAAGCCAACTTTTTCACTCTCCTCTTTCACTTTCATCAAGAGGCTCTTTAGTTCTTCTTCACTTTCTGCCATAAATGTGGTGTCATCTGCATATCTGAGGTTATTGATGGTTCTGCCGGCAGTCTTGATTCCAGCTTGTGCTTCATCCAGTCTGGTGTTTCTCATGATGTACTCTGCATATAAGGTAAATAAGCAGGGTGACAATATACAGCCTTGACGTACTCCTTTTCCTATTTGGAACCAGTCTGTTGTTCCATGTCCAGTTCTAACTGTTGCTTCCTGACCTGCATACAGATTTCTCAGGAGGCAGGTCAGGTGGTCTGGTATTCCTATCTCTTTCAGAATTTTCCACAGTTTATTGTGATCCACACAGTCAAGGGCTTTGGCATAGTCAATAAAGCAGAAGTAGATGTTTTTCTGGAACTCTTTTGCTTTTTCGATGATCCAGTGGATGTTGGCAATTTGATCTCTGGTTCGTCTGCCTTTTCTAAACCCAGCTTGAACATCTGGAAGTTCATGGTTCATGTACTGCTGAAGCCTGGCTTGGAGACTTTTGAGCATTACTTTGCTAGTGTGTGAGATGAGTGCGATTGTGCAGTAGTTTGAGCATTCCCTCAATAAAACAAAAAAAGAAAGAATACCTAATTGTCCCATGGATCTTTCCTTATGTGAATTTGATCATTATTCCTTTTCATCTTTCCCCCTGGTTTTATTGAGATGTAATGGACATATAGCATTGCATTAGTTTAAGCTATACAAGATAGTGATTTTCTCTGGGTCTGTATCATGTTATCTTGTTCAACTCTACCTTGACATTCTAGTGTAGATTTATTGTTCCATTGATTAAAAACAGATTAATACTTTTTATCCTCATTTCCCAGGATGAGGTCTCTTGAAACAAGGAAAATTGTAGATTGCAGAATTAACTGGCATATTTAGAAAAGAAAGAAGTGTTTATTTGTGCCAGGGAGCCAGGATAGAACCAAAGAAGCCCAAAGCTGTGGTAAAATAAGGCACACTTGGTGCAGAACATGTTAGTATGGTGAAACCAAGGTTTAACTAAGCATCTGTGAGTAGAATGCAGGGGTAAAACAAGTGGAGGATTTATTCTTGTGATGGAGACTGGCTACTAGATTGAGCAGACTAAAATTTCAGTAATGATTGGTTTCTTAAATAAAACTTGGTCATTGACATTTCGTCTTCTTTGCTCCACAGAGTGAAATTATCTCTCACTGGGGATTCCCTAGTGAGGAACACCTGGTTGTGACAGCAGATGGGTATATTCTTTGCCTTAACCGAATTCCCCATGGGAGGAAAAACCGTTCGGACAAAGGTATGGGCGTTTTCAGTGGTGACATGGGAAAGTTCTGAAAATTTAATTGCATTGCTGGAGTTTGGCTGGTTTTTATATCAGTCACAAGTTCAGATTTAACTTGAAAACATTGAAATGGGATTGTCTTTTAGACCAAAGTACTCAACATATTACATTTATGCAAGGTATGTAAAAACACTTCTTTTAAAGAAGCAAGGACAAGAATCATCTAATTTCATTTTCACTTAAAGATTCAAAGGTCAGGTTTGTTTGAGAATATTCTAAAATATCTCATTGCTATAAGGAAGCATTTTATTTAATAAAGTGATTTGAACATTAAGTAGATAGCTCTTGCTATTTGAAAATTACTTAATTTTTTGAGTAGGTAATGTCACATAGTTCAAAAATTGAAGAGAATAAAAAGTTATACAGTAAAATACCTCCCTCCTATTTCATTCTTTACCTCCCCAGTTTTTTTATGTATCCTTCTAAAATTTCTTTATTTTAAATTTCTTTGTCTCTAAAAAAGTCTCTTTAGAAACAAACATAAATTATTATTTTCCCTGCTTGTCTTTTAATTTAGAATGTGGCATATAATGCACATTTTTGTTTCTTGGATTCTTTTGTTTACTATTTTGAATATTTTTCATACAGTACAAAGAACATTTATCATTCATCTCTACCAATACATAGTATTCCACTGTATAACCGTCATGATTTATTTAGCGAGTGTTCTCTTTAGTGGCATTTGGACTATTTCTACTCTTCTATTAACAAATGCTGCTGCTGTAAATAACCTTGTTTGTGTGCAAATTTATTTATAAGATACACTTTCAGAAATAGAATTTTTAGGTCAGAGGATATGTGGATTTGTGATTTTGATGTGTGCGTGTTAGTTGCTCAGTCATGTCCGACTCTTTGCGACCCCATGGACTGTAGCCCTCAGGGGTCCTCTGTCCATGGAATTCTCCAGGCAAGAATACTGGGGTGGGTTGCCATTCCCTTCTCCAGGGGATCTTCCCAACCCAGGGATCAAATCCAAGTCTCCTTGCATTGGCAGGCAGACTCTTTACCATCAGAACCACCAGGGAAGACCCAGATATTGTTAAATTACTTCCCATGTGGTCTTGTTCTGGTAACTATGCTTATTAGGAATACTTGAAAGTTCTTATAGCTTTGGCTTAAAATATATGCATATTTTTTCTGTATCTCATAACTCAAGCAAAACTGTGGTTTCCAGTGCAGATTGAGGAATTTCTAGATAGACTTCTTGAAATTACTGAACAGACATCAGAATAAGGATCTGATCCTTAGTCAATTGTCTCTCTAGATATAGATTTTTTTTTTTTAATACTTTTTGTTTTTAGAAACTTTCCTTAGGCTACTAAGGTGCTGCTGCTGCTGCTAAGTCACTTCAGTCGTGTCCGACTCTATGCGACCCCATAGACGGCAGCCCACCAGGCTCCCCTGTCCCTGGGATTCTCCAGGCAAGAACACTGGAGTGGGTTGCCATTTCCTTCTCCAATGCATAAGAGTGAAAAGTGAAAGGGAAGTCGCTCAGTCGTGTCCGACTCTTAGCGACCCCATGGACTGCAGCCTACCAGGCTCCTCTGTCCAGAGGATTTTCCAGGCAAGAGTACTGGAGTGGGGTAAATGGATAACTGTGTCTTCTTCAAAATTTTATGTGAGTAGAAAATTTTTATTCAAAGTGAATTTAAAAGCCCTCTGTGTTAATTGAGCTTTATATCATTGTCTATTTTTCTCTTAATAAAATCTGATTTATCTATGTTTTTCTCCCATAAATTCTAGCCATAATGAGTCTTTTGATGATGTTACCTGGTGAAGACGTCCAGTGCTCTTTTTGAAATTTAATTTCTGACTCTTGAGAGTTTTATGATTTATAGATCCTCTTAAATGTATGTTACAAATGAGAAATGAGTTACAACAAGAGCTTCTATTTCTCTTCTGCTCAAGACACACAACACATTTCAGAGTGAACATATGATCTTGATTTCCTTCCTCTTTTTTAATTTTAAAGTGAACCTTGTATACAGATTTCAGATTCAATATAAAGAAAGATATGTATTGATACTATTTCTCTTAAAAGTGGCTAGTTGACTAATATAATTAGAAATGTGAGTCATTGTTAAAAGATACAGAAAACCTCAGTGAAAACAAGCTTAGAGAATGTGCCTCCTTTTTCCATATTCACCTCCAGGCTTTTCTCTCCTATAGCAATTAAGGTAAATAGTACCAGATGCCTTCCTATGGTATTTATCTCAACCACTGCAGGTGAAATTGCTGTACCCTAGGAAGTGAGCATCCTTCTTGACTTGCTCTCAGGTGATAGGAAGAAGAGACGGGGGAATTCTTTCTGCCCATAAGTACTTTTGTGCTTTCACCTCTGTAGATCTTGGGTTCTTCATTTTTAAAAACAGTCGATTGCCTGAGATGATCTCAAAGTTCCCTGTTAGTCTTGATTTCTCTCCAGTTGTATGGGTTAGATTCCTTTTTTTTTCCTTGGCACAGATATGTGGATTGGGGCAGTGGATATCTTTGGTCTTCAGAATGGGAACAGATTGAAGGTACTCTAAGTCTGGTCATAGCATCAAGTCCCTGCCCTTTTCCTCTGCTCTGAAGAGGCCTCCCTGTAGAGGATCAGTGATGTGTATGTAACACCTGCTGCTAGCTAAGCTCAGAGACTAGTCTGGAAGCAATCTGTGAAGGTGGTCAGTTATCTAAAGGAGTTTGTGATTCTCCTTCGAATTGCGTAGGTGCTTCTCTGATGGTTTGCGTTTCCATGGACCAAGGCTGAGCATGGAGCTGAGGTTCTGCCCTGTCCTTCACTCCCATCCTGGAGCAGTGTTGTCAGTGATGCTAGTTTGGCTTTTTTAAGCCAGATAGACAGAAAGAAGACATAAAATCCTTCACACCCAATTGGAAGGTGGCTCATCCATGCTGCTTCCTCTCCTGACTTCCTCTTCTGTTAATAACACCCTCATTGTCCTAATGACCAGGCCCAGAAACTGCACAGTCACTCTTGACTCCCATCCTCCAGGAGCTGACAAGTCCTCTCTAGGCTCCCACGTACATGGCTTCCGTTCAGCCTTTTCCTCTCTGCCAGGCCACCACCCTACCTTATGCTCTTGTGACTGCTTACCTGGCCATCTGAAATAAACTCAGAATCTGAAACAGAGAAAGAATTTCAAAACAAGAATAGGGCTATTCATTCTTCTTATCTTTTAAGAAATTAATGCTTTTAATACATAAGAAAATAATGCCATATATCTGTATTATTTGTAAGTCATTACATGATCCATTAGAACATAATTCATTTATCGAGAATGAAGTGAAGCTGTTCTTCCTACTCTTCTTTTTTTTAAAAATAATTTTTTTTTAAAATTTATTTTTGACCCTCCTGGGTCTTTGTTGCTGTGTGGGCTTTTCTCTAGTTGGATGAGCAGGGGCTACTCTCTAGTTGTGGTTCACAGGCTTCTCATTGCAGTGGCTTGTGGGCTTCCCTCATAGCTCAGTTGGTGAAGAATCCGCCTGCAATGCAGGAGACCCTGGAGAAGGAATAGGCTACCTACTCCAGTATTCTTGGGCTTCCCTTGTGGCTCAGCTGGTAAAGAATCTGCCTGCAATGTGGGAGACGTGGGTTCGATCCCTGGGTGGAGAAGATCCCTTAGAGAAAGGAAAGGCTACCCACTCTGATATTCTGGCCTGGAGAATTCCATGGACTGTATGGTGTCACAAAGAGTCAGACATGACTGAGTGACCTTCACTTTGGCTTTCACTTTTTTTCTGAGCACAGGCTCGGGGGGTCAGGCTTCGGTATTTGTGGTGAGGGGGCTCAGTAGTTGGGGCTCGAGGGCTCTAGAGCCCAGGCTCAGTAGTGGTAGCACACAGGCTCAGTTGCTCTGCCTGCCAAATGTGGGATATTCCCTGATCAGAGATTGAACCTGCATGCCAATGTCTGTTGCATCGACATGCAGATTCTCTACCACTGAGCCACCAGGGAAGCCCCTACCCTTCTTAGTGTAGTTTTTTTTTTTTTTTTTCCTCTCAGTTTTCGTGTTCTGTTGTGATGCTATAACCTTAACGCCTGGGTTCAGAGATGCTAACAACCCTTCTATAGATGGTTGCAAAGTTGGAGTTTCTGTGAGGGGACTAGGGTTGTACTTAGTCCCTTAGTCGTGTCTGACTCTTTACAACCTCATGGACTGTAGCCCACCAGGCTTCTCTGTCCATGGGGATTCTCCAGGCAAGAATTCTGGAGTGGGTTGCCATGCCCTCCTCCAGGGGATTTTGCCAACTCAGGGATCGAACCCAGGTCTCCTGCATTGCAGGCAAATTCTTTACTGTCTGAGCCACCAGGGAAGCCCAAGAATACTGGAGTGGGTAGCCTGTCCCTTCTTCATCTTGCCAATGCCACCTCCATTACTTATTTATAGATACCACATTCCTTGTGGAACCTTAGTTAAAGCTTCATGGTGAGCGTCTTTCAATCCCTCAGTGGCCCCTTCCGACTGTATGTAGAGCCTCACTTGGGGATCATCAAAAGATTTTTATCACAGGCCTTGGCTGCATGGCTCCTCTACCATGTCAACTGCTTTCCTTTCTGCCAACCTCCTTGTTCTCATCCATCTTATGTAGTTCTGCAGGATTAAGCTTCTTATAGCCCAATATGATACTGCCATATGATACTGCCATTCAGCAATCTTCATGAGTCTGATAAATAAAGATAGCACCATTCCTTAATGTTGTGTCCTGGCTGATGTCTGTACTATTCACCGTCATTTTGTATAGCAGTGGATTTTTGAAGTTCATCTTGGGTATGTGCAGAGAACTTCATGATTCCCCAAGTTAGTGATTACAGCTGTAGGATAGGCTGTCTATGGTGTCTTCTTCTGTAGAATGGGATAGACTATCTCTTTCATCCGGTTTATGAGGAGTTCTTGAGAACCATTGATGTTTACCCATCATCTAAGAAACATTTCTCACTTCTCGTTGGCACAGATTTAAACTGGCACCATAGCCAAATCGCAAATGGTATCGTTGAAGTTGTATCAGTTTATAAGTATTAAAGAGGCACTCTTTCACACTCTCAAATCCAAACAAGTTATTCCCCTTTTGCTAATTTCTCTCTGGGCCTCAGCTGGTGAGTCAACCCGCTGGAATGGTGATCACCGTGCCTACCATCTTCATTTCTACACGTCCTTAAAAACACTTTTTTTCCCCACCCTTGCAGCCCCACCCAGCTTAACTGCCCACTCTCCCTGGTTGCTTGAGCAGGAAGGAAACCACTTCCTCTGAACTCCCAAAGGTCTTGCTGACAGCCCTCTTGAGGTCCTTTCCTTACTCTGTTTGCGTGCTTCTCTCTAGCCCGCCCCCCAGTCCCTCCCGCAGCCACCTTTTGAAGGCAGAGGCTGCATCTTTGTCACCTTTGTATTCTTCACAGCAACCAGCGAGGCCATACTGTCTGCGTGGCTGGCCTCATTTAGAGGTGTGTCTGGCAGGCATCAGAACCAGAATTCTGAAGGAGATGAAGGCAACAGATCCTCTCTCAAGTAAAATAAAATAGACACTTGTGCACATGCAGATTTTATATTCAGATGCAGAGAGTTTATGGACCCAGTGGAGAATCCCCTGATTTAGACAATCATTTACCTGCCTAGTCAGACCTCTACTAATTAGGCGGCTTGAAATGTGTATTTAGAAAGCTCTTGGTGACCCATAGAGCATGTGTGGGCTGTTTCTCTGTGTTACACAACCTTCTCTCTCAAGTGTTGAGCTCCCCCTCCTTCACACTAATTCTGTAAGGGAGTTGAAATTCAGAAATTCATCCTTCAGAGGGAAGTGGTTATATTTTCATCTGCTGAGCCTTATTTCAGAAAGTCACAGGACGCTGGCACTAGAAGGATCTCAGAGTCCTGCCTGAACCAAGGATTTGGAGGGCTTGCATTTTTAACATAACTCCCTAGTGGATTCCAAGGTAAAATCCTAGGGTTTGGGAACCCGGGTTCTAGAGCAGCACACCCTCATTTTACTGGGCAAGACAGTTAGGTTCAATGAGGGAAAGGGATTTGCTTTACATCAATGGCTAGTGCCGCAGCCAGTCTGATTCCAGGTTCAGTGTTCTTTGAGCAGGAGTACGTGACTTTATGTATTTAATAAGTATTGAGCAAGTTGAATCTATGAGAGTCAAAATATTTATTTTATTTGGCTAAAACACAGAAATAAAGGCCTTGTCCCAAATAGGTAAAATAGCAACAATATCAGTAAGGCAGACTTACTTCCTGCTTAACTGCTAAATGAACTGTAAACTAAAGCGGTCATCAGATAAAACGCCAACAGTGGAACATTCATATCTGAAAAGCAGTGGTTCTACTGGCCTGATGAGTGAAGTGCATTCTGGCGTGTAATTGTCTTCATGAAGAAACAAGCTGTCTGAACTTTGCCTTGGCAAAACTCCTCAGGGGTTGCCCATTGAACTTTTTGAGTTATAACTGAAAATTCACAACCTGACTTGTGAGTTAGGTTTTGCAGGAAAAGGCCATAGCCTGTGGGTTTTTTTTTTTTTAATTTTGATTATATGTTTTAGGATTCCAGCCAATTTCTGAATTTTTTGTTCTTATATGTGGTTCCTAAGGAAATCATTTCCAAAATGCAGTGCCCTACCAAGCTAAACAGAGGCCTTGATTAACTGGGATGCAATTCCTCCCCCGAGGGTGACACTGGACAGACGTAGGGCCATTAGTCAGTGCCTGGACCTGTTGACTCTGGCTCTCTGTGCTCATGCCCTTGGACCTTGATGAGGAGATCAAACTGGTCAATCCTAAATGAAATCAACCCTGATTTGGGGCTGTGTTCAGACCCTCTGCCTAACTGAGTGCCACAAGGCAGTGTCAGCTGCACAGCAGTTTCTTTGGTATTTGCAGAATGGGGCCAGGAGCAGAGTCAGAGTGGAAAGAGGAGATGCTTGGCTCAGCACCCCTCCTTTCCCTGTGCTTCCTGTCTTCCTCCTGTTTAACCTCAGTGTTGCATCAGGGAGGAATTCCCCAGCCACTCACACCCAGTCAGGCCTCTGGCTACACATTCTCATAGCTCTCTCTGTGTGTTTCCCTCACAGCAGTTAAGACAGTTAAGACAATAAATAATAGTGTATTATGTGGGTGATGATGCTTGTAATCTCGGGCTTTGCCACTAGACTGTGAGCTCTCGGAGGGCCCAGACCTTTTCTGATTACTTGATAATCTCTCCAGTCCAGGGCTTTAGTGTGCCTGCTAGTGCAGTCCTGGTCCTCCTGGGGCCTGGGTTGACCAAAGCATCTGCACTTTATGATGACCGCAGGGGGGTAGGATCCTCCTGA
The DNA here is from genome assembly GCF_054371585.1 of Giraffa tippelskirchi. Lineage (NCBI taxonomy): Eukaryota > Metazoa > Chordata > Mammalia > Artiodactyla > Giraffidae > Giraffa > Giraffa tippelskirchi. The sequence goes on from NC_137276.1 coordinate 38,874,722, forward strand.
GCTCAGAGGCACGGCACCTCTGTTTAAAGGCAGGCTGTGGTAACAGAGAAGGGCATGGAAAGCAGAAAGGCAGTTTGGCATGGAGATAATGGACGCTTTAATGTCATGTGATCACACAGTTCCCAGCTCCACCATATCCTAATTGCATCTGCATCCTGGGGCAAATTATTTCTTTTTTTCTATGCCTCAGAGACCCCATCTATAACGTGGGAAGAGTAACATAAATGGTCTAGCACCATCGTGGGTACATAGTCAGCTCTAATTAAGGCTGTGCCCTGGGAGGTGCACATGGTGTATCTCTGTGTGTGTGAATTTGTTGTTGCTGTCCAGTTGCTAAATTGTGTCTGACTATTTGCGACCTCATGGACTGTAGCATGCCAGGCTTCCCTGTCCTCCACTACCTCCTGGAGTTTGCTCAAATTCATGTTCATTGAGTTAGTGATGCTGTCTAACCATCTCATCCTCTGTCACCCTTTTCTCCTCCTGCCTTCAGTTATTCCCACTATCAGGGTCTTTTCCAATGAGTTGGCTCTTTACTTCAGGTGGCCAAAGTATTGGAGCTCCAGCTACAGTCCTTCCAGTTAATATTCAGGGTTGATTTCATTTAGGATTGACCAATTTGATCTCCTTGCAGTCCAAAAGAATCTCAAGAGTCTTCTCCAGCACCACAATTTGAAAGCATCACTTCTTCAGAGCTCAGCCTTCTTTATGATCCAGCTGTCACATCTATATGTGACTACTGGAAAATCTGTAGCTTTGAGTATGCACTGTTTTTTTGTTTTTTTCTTTTCTTTCCTTTCTTCATTCCTTCACTATTGCATTTATTTATCAATTTACCTGCAGTGAGCACCACATGGCAGACTCAGCATCAGGTGCCACAGATGCTGCAGTGAATGAGACAGAATGGTTGCTGCCTTCTTGTTGCTTAGTAATCATCATGACCATGGCTACTGTTGGGGAGAAAGACGTCCTGAGGACGGGGTGTTTTTCTTCCCTGCTCTGTGATCCCAGCACTATTGTGTTCCTTCCTGCTGAGGGTCATGCTAGAAGCAGGGTGACTGTGAAATGTGAGTGCAGTGATCTGGACTTCCCTAGTGGCTCAGACTTAAAAGAATCTGCCTGTAATGCAGGAGACCTGGGTTCAGTCCCTGGGTTGGGAAGATCCCCTGGAGGAGGGAATGGCAACCCACTCCAGTACTCTTGCCTGGAAAACCCCATGGACAGAGGAGCCTGGCAGGCTACAGTCCATGGCATTGCAGAGAGTCCTGATCTGGGATTGCCAGCTGTGTAACTCTGCACAGATGACTTAACTACACTGTACCTCAGAGTCCTTATCTGAAAAATGAAGGTAAAAGCTAGTACCCAACTATTTCCTTAATTTCCTATTGCTGCTGTAACAAACCACCACAAACTTAGTGGCTTAAAACAGCACAGATTTTTTATCTTACTGTTCTGGAGGTCAGAAGTCCTAAGATCAAGGTAGGGCTGCTTGCTGGAGGCATTTGGGAAATATCCCTTTTCTTGCCTTTTCCAACCTCTGGAAGCTACCCACCTTACCTGCCCCATCCTCTATCCTCAAAGCCAGTAGCATTTTCTAGTCTCTCTCTCATTCTGACCCTCTTACAGGTACCCTTGTGGTTACATTGGGCCTACTGGATAACCTAGGATGATACCCCATCTTAAGATTCTTAATCACATCTTCAAAGTTCCTTTTGCCATATGAGGTAATATGTTCACAGGTTCCAGGAATTAGGAATGGGTTTCCCCAGTGGCTCAGTGGTAAAGAATCCACCTGCCAATTCAGGAGAAGTGGGTTTGATCCCTGGGTTGGGAAGATCCCCTGGAGAAGGAAATGGCAACCCACTCCAATATTTTTGCCTAGAAAATCCCATGGACAGAGGAGCCTGGCTGACTACGGTCCATGGGATCTCAAAAGAGTCAGACACAACTTAGCAACTAAACAACCCAACATCTTTGATGGGCCGCTGTTTATCCTACTGCCCCAACTCAGCAAGATGTGTGGTTTCTTATCTGAGATGGTGCATGTAGAGCGTTTAGCATGGTACCCGACACAGTCAACACTTCGTGTGCTCTTACTGTAACTGAGATTATGTTTCAGTGGCTAAAGAACGCCCGTTCACGTTGTCTTTCTTCACAGAGCTGTTCTAATAATAATTAATTACACTAGTACATTTATTATTATTATTATTGTGAGTCACTGTTATTTATCAACCACTGTGTCATCCCCCACTTTAGATAAAAACATCTATATTCCAGAGAGATTGAGTAAATCCTGTAAGGTTTCATACCCAGTAAGAACCAAAGTCTGTTTCATGCCAATGTCCTGATCTTTGTGATCTGCTCCTCCACCTCCTCCTTTCAGTTCTTCTTTGGACTTCAGTTGAGTTCTCACAGCATTTTCCAGTGTGGTGGAGGCCCATCTGGAGGAAGGCCAGTGCCTTGGGAGGTGGGAGGAACTTCCGTAGGCACCCAGTCATCTTCCTCCTGTGAAGCTGTGGGCTCAGCAGATTCATTTTTGAAGCCTGGCTCCCACCCACGTTTGGCCCTATCAGGGCCATCACGGGACTGCATCTCTTTGCCGGCTGTGTGCTGACTACGTAGGCAACTGATAAAGTCACTTACCCTCTCTGGGCTAAAGGTGCCCGTAGGCCTTTTCCTCAGCCTGCAGCCCTCGTACAGCCAGTTTGGACAAACTCACAGTAGGACTCTTCAGGAAAGACAGCCCTTGTCCTGTTGTGTTGGTCTGTTGCTCAGACAGACCAGGCTGCAGGTGCTGGCACGCGTGGACTAGGCTGGTCCTTGGGAGAATCGCCTGTGCACACAGGGGTGCATAGTAATAGCTAGCTATTACTTTAATCAGCTTCTCTCAGCAGGATGAAGAGAAATCTGATTAAAGTAATTCACTGGAAGATGTGAATGACAGTAGGCTTAACCCTCCTAGAGAGAAACTTCTTTTTCCAAAGTAGAATATCGTGGTTCCACTTCCCATGCTCTGTCTCCTCTGTCCATCCACTAGAGATTTCTTTCTTCAAGGCACCTGATCTGACTCCCTCCAAAATAACTTCCCTCTTCTGCTTATCATTGCCTGAGGGCCTCTGTGTGTTGTAGAATGACTCTCTGTTGTTAGCCTTTCCTGTAGCTAAACAGTTTAAGAGCACAGACCCTGGCATTGGTTTATGTGACTCAAATCCCAGCTCCCTCGCTTACTAACTCTGATCCAGTCTTGGGCAGATGACTTGACTTCTCTTAGCCACAATTTCTTGTTCTGCTAAATGGAAATAGTACTGACTTCATAGGATTTTCATCACAGTGCCTTAGAACACAGGAGTGCACAGTAATAGCTAGCTATTACTTCAATCAGGTTCTCTCAGCAGGATGAAGAGAAATCTGATTAAAGTAATTCACTGGAAGATGTGAATGACAGTAGGCTTAACCCTCCTGGAGAGAAATTTCTTTTTCCAGCAAATCCATGACTGGTGGCGGGTTGGGAGAGATGACATAGTGCCTTCCTTCCTCCCCCTGCCCCATCTCATGGGAGCCAGGTAGGAGCAGGTAGGAGAAGCTGGCAGACAGGTGGGTAGGCCTGTCACAGTGCCCTTGTCTATTCTGCTGCCGTTTTACATTCACTAAATGTCAGAAGGAAGGGACAAGCAGTCTAGCACCCATTTTTCCACTCCAGCCCTGGGTTTGTTAGTATTTTCTCTTTGTTGGTGGCCCATCATGTCTCACGGAGTCACGGGCATGGGAAGCCCAGTGGGTTATATTCTCTGTGGCTTCCTCCTCAGAGGCCCCTTTCGTTCTGGGAGGAAGGGAAGCTGGCCCCACTTGCAAGGATGTGCACCCCTGAAGGAAGTCCTTCATATCCCCTCTGTGCCCAGATCAGACAAGCCACCACGCCCTGCCAGTGGTTCCCCAAGCCCCTGTGCATCAGAGCTTTTGCCCTCTGGGGTCCCGTCTGGCTGAGGCCTGGGATACAGTGTCAGGTCTCTGCAGATCCAGGCTGCCGAGCTCTTTGTGGGGAGTCTGTCACTTGAGATTTGTCTCAACTCTTCCTCTCCTGGCTGAGTGAAATTTCTCTTTCCTCTGAGTTTTACTGTGTGGTAGTCTAGCCCTTTCCACACTGGGCTGGAAAGTAATCGTGTCTGCCTCCTTGACTAGAATGAAGCTCCATGGAGAAGGGAGCACTGCTTACCCACTTTCTTATCCCTGAATCTAGCTCAGTGACTGACACAGAGTACATACCAGGACAGGTTTACAGAAAATGTAATGTGTGTTTTGAATCACTTGATTTTTTTTTTTTAAACTTCCAGTGCTTTGCTTATTATCCAGTGAAACTCTCAGTGAACATTCCTCAAATGATTGACTAGGACATAGCTGAGAGGCTTGAGGTTGCTGTCAGGCGGAGCCGTTTCTCAACCATGTGCCTCTCCGTGCCAGCCCCTTTCCTCCCCTGCTGGCATTTCCCACGAGAAAGCTGTGGGGTCTGCCCTCCCCTTTGCAGTTCTTGGCCCAGATCCTCCAGATTTAAAAACACCTGACTTTGAAAGACCAGATTCACTCCTTTCTTCCTGTCTGGTTTCACCTTTTATATCTGTGGTTCGTTGAACTTTTGGATCCAGCTTGATGTGAGGGGTGGGGGAACCCCAACAAGCAAAAAGAGAATTAGAAAATAATGTGACTGCGATCCACTCCCATCCCCTATGACAGGTGTCTTAACAAGTCACTGAATTTTCTCTACCACCCCCTGCCCTGCTTAAAACAATCACTCCTGCAATCCAGGTACCTGGATTGTTTCATTTTGAAACAATTTTCTTTGTTTCTTTTTCTGTTACACACAGACTCTTTTTAACCATGGATTGCAATAGAGGTTGTTTTAGGCAAAGCCAAGTCCGTGGAAATTCAACATGTGGGGTAAATACAGGAGCATTGGGAAATCCTTCCATGGATTATAGAGCAAGGGGTCTGGAAATGTTTTAAGCCTCATGCAGGGGGTAAATGGCAGGTTCAGGGTTCAGTAGTTGAAAGCCCCTAAGCTGCCATAATCGGCCCCTCAGCCCACCGTGCGTGGTGGCACGCACATGCCTGAGTTGGCTGCCTGCACTTTCCTGGGCTTCACGCTCACCTCTTGCGAAAGCATCCGTGGCTCCTGATTGCTTGTGGGAATCCAGAAGTTATTTACTGGTGGTGTTTACAGAGTTACCTGGTATATCTTCAACTTGCCAACTCCCATGTTTCTCCTTTGAACCTTCTCGGGCGTTAGGGAGGGAAGTGTAGAGAGATTTCAGAGGCATTTGAAATATTTCCTCAAGAAAAGGTAGGGAGCTGATTCCTGGTCACCACAAACTGCCTCCCCTTCCTGCTCAGTCCCAGCTGCTCCACCCTTTATCCTGCTCTCCCCTCCTCGGGTCTCCTGCCTCCACTGGAACCTGGCCTCCTTTCTCAAGACTCAGCCCTGCGAAGCTGGCTACTACACAGCCTCAGGTTTTCCATTAAGTGTCTGAAGAGGCCCAGGTTGGAACCAACAGCTAGGAGTTTCGCTCCCTGTGCGCTCACATCCTGCCTTCCCTTAGCCCTCCCCAGCAGACGCCACCGAGCACAAACGCTCCTTCTGTTAGTGAGGACCAGCACCAGAGCCTCTTGGAACAAGGCAGTCCTGCCCCACTGGTCCCTAAGGTCTTTCCTTGGTCAGCATGACTTCCTGGTCTTTTAATGTCCAATCATCTTTCCCATGAGCTTCCTTGATGGCTCAGTTGGTAAAGAATCTGCCTGCAATGGAGGAGACCCTGGTTCGATTCCTGGGTCGGGAAGATCCACTGGAAAAGGGGTAGGCTACCCATTCTTGGGCTTCCCTTGTGGCTCAGCTGGTAAAGAATCCACCTGCAATGTGGGAGACGTGGGTTCGATCCGTGGGTTGGGAAGATCCCCTGGAGAAGGAAAAGGCTACTCACTCCAGTATTCTGGCCTGGAGAATTCCATCGACTGTATAGTCCAAGGGGTCACAAAGAGTTGGACACAACTGAGCAACTTTCACTTTTATCTTTCCCATGGCCCAGTCCCAACACACCTTTGATGGGTGAGAAGTGTCTTCATGTGCCCAAGAAAAACAGCTCCCATGCTCTCTTCACACATTATATACAGTACAGTTACCCCTGAATGGTAACACCACCTCAGTCTTTTGTTTCTGTTGCATTATTTGCTTTGTGATCTTTTGCGACTTACCTGGTTAGCATGACATCATGTCAGTTTTGAAGCTTTGTGCTGCTAACTCCTAAACATGGTTGCCTTCCAGGTCCCAAACCAGTGGTGTTCCTGCAGCATGGCTTGCTGGCAGACTCTAGTGACTGGGTCACAAACCTGCCCAACAGCAGCCTGGGCTTCATCCTGGCAGATGCTGGTTTTGACGTGTGGATGGGGAACAGCAGGGGAAACACCTGGTCTCGGAAACACAAGACTCTTTCAGTTTCTCAGGATGAATTCTGGGCCTTCAGGTATCTTTTGAGTCGATTATGACAGGGATCTATTTCCTTGGTACCCTCAGTGTAAACATTGGGGAGGCAAATAGATGGGGAATTCAAGATCATATGACAGGAAACCTATGGTTTATGGAAGGTTCTACACCTCAACCTTCTCCCTTCCTTCATAATCATGTACTCCAAATGTTAGGAATTTAATAAATAATAAATAGTAAGGTAAATAAGTAATAGGTAAATAATAAAGTAAATAATAAATAGGTAAATTATAAATGAATGATTACATTTAAGGATTAGATTCAATAAGGTATTTTTAGTTATTTTGGCATTCCTGGTGGTGTGGGTTCTACTGAGTAAATTGTGTCCCATAACCTTCTCCTTTCCTTCATAAACATGTCCTCCAAATGTTCACTTTTCTTATTTCCAGAAGTTCTCTTCTCTCTCTTAATTCCAGCTAGACCAATTAATCACTGCATGACATTAGGCATGCATGTGGCATAAGCCCTCTGTGTCTGTAAAATGGGGATAATAAATACCTATCTTGTAAGGTCAGTTCAGTTCAGTTGCTCAGTCGTGTCCGACTCCTTGCGACCCCATGAATTGCAGCACGCCAGGCCTCTCTGTCCATCACCAACTCCCGGAGTCTACCCAAACCCATGTCCATATAGTCGGTGATGCCATCCAACCATCTCATCCTCTGTCGTCCCCTTCTCCTCCCGCCCCCAATCCTACCCAGCATTAGGGTCTTTTCCAATGAGTCAACCCTTCGCATGAGGTGGCCAAAGTATTGGAGTTCACTGGGGGCTTAACAGAGAGGATGCAAGCTGGAAAGAGGCTGGCAGAGGGCCTGACACATTGGGAGTGGTGGTAATAGCACATGTGCACACGGGCTCAGGGCTATGTCCCTGTACCAGGCATTGGAGAAAGTCAGCACCAGGGACTCCTTCAGGCTAGTTTCCCATTTGTAATACCAGAACCTACCCAAGGCTGTAAAACACAAGAATGAGAGCTTTTACCAAAGGCCTGTCCAGGAATATATTTGTTGTTACATTAGTTGTAATAACAAAAAGTTGGAAACTCCCAAATGCCCGTCAGCAGTGAATGGACAAATAAAGTGTGATGTATTGACACAGTCACCAACCGACAACTATATGCAATGGCAGAGATGAAGTCTGATGCAGAAAGATACACACTGTTTGATCCCATTCATAGAAAATTTCAAAAATGGATCACACTATTTTATGACAAATGAGGAAAGCAGTTATTTCAGGAGGCATGGTTACCAAGAAGCCCAGAGAGTTCAGTTTCCTGCACTCAGGGCTGGTGTACCCAGCTGTGTTCAGCTTGTAATGACTCATTAGACCCACACACTTGTTGTTTGTGTGCTGTTGTATTTGTATGCAATGTCTGCATGAAAAGTTTCCTTTTTTTGGATTACAGTTTTGATGAGATGGCAAATTATGACCTACCAGCTTCAATTAACTTCATTCTGAATAAAACTGGCCAAGAACAACTGTATTATGTGGGCCATTCTCAAGGCACCACAATAGGTATGTATATAGTGAAAATGGGAGGTTGATAAAATGTCTTGTTACAGAATTTATGTTTGCCCTTAAAAGTGAAATATTAAAAAAATGTTAGTTCAGATGGAGTTTTGCATTTGTTTTTTAATGCCAAGCAGAAATAATGAAAAGGGCAAAGAATTTTTGTAAAACTGAGTCTTCTCTGGAAATTCAGACTTAAACATAAACAGGTAAACATAGTGTATATGGTTCCCTTGATTGAAGGAATTAATGTAAGCCACAGCCTATTACGGGGCTTCCTAGGTAGCACTAGTGGTAAAGAGTCTGCCTGCCAATGCAGGAGAAACAGGAGATACAAGAGATGTGGATTGAGTCCCTGAATCAGAAAGATCCCCTGGATTAGGAAATGGCAACCCGCTCCAGTATTCTTGCCTGGAAAATTCCTTGACAGAGGAGCCTGGCGGGCTACAGTCCCGGGGGCCACTAAGAGTAGGACACGACTGAGCATGCACACACACACAGCCTATTACATATCTTCCTAGTTAAATACTATGGGGATATGAGAGGGTAGGTAGATAACAAGAAGTTTTATAAATGTAGCAACTTTTATAAAGAAAACAAGGAAATATGCTGATTTTTTTAAGTGAAGTAGATTAAAGCTAATTATAAGGATGCCATAATATGGTTTATTTACAGTTTTTAAAAGTCACCAGCATTTTTAATTTATGCTGATGATAAAAGTAATATGTGTTCATTGTAACAGAAACAAAATTTAGCAAAGTTTCAAGAAAAAAAAATTGCCCATAATTTGAACAAGCGAGTTCCCCTGAATAGGGACTAGAGACCTGTATCGTTGGTTTAATTCCCCCTTTAAGGGTAAGCTATGACTAATATCTTTGTGTTCCTATCACACAATCTGCTTAGAATACTTTCCTATAAGAAAACTATGATATGAAAGGTAAAAATGCTTTAAAGCGTCTCCAGATATGTGGTCAAGTAGCCTTGCTCTTATTGCCACCCCTCCCCTCTTTGCCAGCTTGAGAGCCTTCAAGCAAAAAGTGACACGGACATAATTGCCCTTATTAATGGACTTAACCACTTTTTCATCTATATTCCTTCTTCCTTGATTTGTTTATTTGTGTCCTTTGCCCCACTGCTTTCAAAGTTGACATTCTGGGGCCAAGTTTAAGTCAAGAAGTGACCCAAGAGGAAGCTAAAAGATATTTTAGAGCTAGAGGATTCTAAATGTGTAAGTTCCTTTTGAGTCCATGGGGATTGCTTTGAATACCTTTGTACATCGTTCTTAGTGATGAAAGGATGGGGACTGTGGGGTGGAGCTATTAGGAATACAGTCTTCAATCTCTGGCTTACATCATAAAGGAATGGGAAACATCTCCTGGTTCTAGCAACTTGGATTTCTTCCAGTGTATATCTAGGTTGAAAATCGAAACAAGCACTTAACAAATACTTGATTTACTAATTTAACCAAACTCAGTGTGTGCACACATAGGCGTTCTGTGTGTGCATGTGTGCTCAGTTGTGTCCAAATCTTAGCAACCCCATGGACTATAAGCCCTCCAGGCTCCTCTGACCATGGAATTTTCCAGGCTAGAATACTGGAGTCCGTAGGTAGCCATTCCATTCTCCAGGGGATCTTCCCAACCCAGGGATCGAACCTATGTCTCTTGAGTCTCATGTGTTGCAAGGCAGATTCTTTACCACTGTGCCGCCTGGGAAGCTACATAGGCATTCAGAGGCCCTCATTTCTAGAGTTTTGCTTCCTGGCATCGCTTGCATAGATAATCAGCTAGGTCCTACTGTATAGCACAGGGAACTATACTCAATATCTAGTGAAAGGGAAAGTCACTCAGTTGTGTCTGACTCTTTGCGACACCATGGACCATACAGTCCAAGGAATTCTCCAGGCCAGAATACTGGAGTGGTTAGCCGTTCCCTTCTCCAGGGTATCTTCCCAGCCCAGGGATCAAATCCAGGCATCCCGCATTGCAGGCGGATTCTTTACCAGCTGAGCCACCAGAGAAGCCCAAGAATACTGGAGTGGGCAGCCTATCCCTTCTCCAGCAGATCTTCCCAACCCAGGAATTGAACTGGGGTCTCCTGCATTTCAGGCGGATTCTTTACCAGCTGAGCTACCAGGGAAGCCCAATGTGAGAAACCTGGGTTTGATCCCTGAGTTGGGAATATCCCCGGAGAACAGATCGGCTACCCACTCCAGTATTCTGACCTGGAGAATTCCATGGACTGTATAGTCCATGGGGTCGCAAAGAGTCAGACACAACTGAACCTGAACGACTTTCACTATTGTTTGCATGGTTCCCAAGTTGCCACTAGAGGGCGACATGCATACTCACCCTTGCCTTTGCAGAGGGATGTCCTAGAAGATGGAATTCTGTTATTTTCCTTTTGTTCTCACAGGTTTTATAGCGTTTTCACGGATCCCCGAGCTGGCCAAAAAGATTAAAATGTTTTTTGCCCTGGCTCCTGTGGCATCAGTTGAGTTCATGACTAGTCCTCTAGTTAAATTATCACGAGTTCCAGATCTTTTTCTCAAGGTATTTGGACCCACCCCACCCCCACTCCCTTCCTTCACAGATTTCCTTTGGTGCTGAAGAATTGGCCTTTAGTGGAAGAATGTGTGCCTTCCCACCCTACCAAGGGAGTAGTGGGTTTCCTTCTCTCCATGATTTTTCTTCCCTGCTTCACCCCTACTTCTAGATCCTGGGGAGTCGGGGGAGGTATCCATAACTCTACACTGGAGCCTCCTGTTCTCATGGTTAACACATCGGTGTAGCGTCCCACCCACCAAGAAAGAGAGCTCTAGGAGGGCCAGCAGAAAGGCAGCTTAAACCTCCTTGAAGATGCCCTTTATTCCATAGGATAGGCCTGTGCATAGAGGAGTAGGCAGGAGATGGGAGACAGGAGTTTCCACGTGCCTGACCTTGGCCACACTGATGGTGATCTAAAGACACTGTTACTATTATATTCTATTATATGACCCCTAAGCACAGGCTGATAACTTCATCAGAGATCAATGTGTGAAGCCCCCAGGCTGTACTCAAGGAGGCAGTAGTTTTTATGAGAAGTTGGGAACCAGCTGAGGCCAGATGCACTATCTATATTCTGGGCATGATACATTTATACACACACATTTGAAACCCCATACAGGAATATATACTTAATGTATACATATCTCTTGGCCATTTAAGAAATGTGTTCACAGGACATACAGACCCTTCTCTGACCTCAGAATCCAGATTCTCTGTACCAGTGGTCAGACAGGCAGATAAGATATGGGCCCCTCTAACCAGATTTATTTTAAATACCTTAGATAACAGAAGCTTCAGTTTTCATTATAAACAATTAGAGATTACAAACAAAGTACCTTCAACTACCAAGGCTTCTCCTAGTACCTTTCTCAGAATTAACCATGGTGCTCAGTTTGGGGTCTTTTCCTATGGACCTTGTGGGTGAATTTACATACCTGTATAGGTCCAGAGAGAAACATATTTGTTTTTTAACGTAGACAGTATCCAATTGTGTAACTTGAGTACCTTGATAAAGACCCTATTTCCAAATATGTCACATAGTAAGATAAAGGGAATTAGGGTTCCAACATGTCTTTTGGGGAAGGGACACAATTCAACCCATAAAACTGCCTTTGTAAGCATTTGAATTTTTCATTCTTCTCATCCTTCTGGATGGGCATTAGCAAAAGTGTAAATTATAACGAGATAATTTGAATTCACTATAAGGAAGATCTTTTTCCTGTTTCCTGTTATGTACATATGTGAAGATCTGCCTGGAAGACATGATGATTACCCCAGAAATGCTTGAGCACAGGTCCAGGGGCCATTGATCAGGCCTGGTGTACACAAGGAGTCAACAAACATTTTCTGTAAATATTTTTGACTTTATGGGTTATATCATTGCCGTTGCAACCAGCGAACTCTGCCATTATCATGTGAAGACAGCAAGAGACAATGTGTAAAGAGATAAGCTCAGCTGGGTTCTAATAAAGCTTTATAAAAACGGCATGCTGACAGAGGAGGCATGGGGCTTGATTGCTTAATGGGTACAGAGTTTCAGTCTGAGATGCTGAAAGAGTTCTGAAGACTGATAGATAGTGGTGATGGTCACACAACAGTGTGAATGTACTGATGCTGAACTGAACACTGAAAAATGGTTCAAATGGTGAATTTTATACCAAGTATTAAAAAGCCCCAAAAAGCAGTGGGCAGGATTTGGTGCACTGGCCAGTAGAATTGGATTAGGCATATGTGTTCTAAGGAGACACATTGCTGACCAGTTACAGTTTCAACTCTTTCTCAGAAGTCACTAGCCCTCTATCAATGTCAGATGAAACCCTTTGGGGATGGCCCTGGAATGAGGTATCATTCAGACCCTCTCCCACTGTAAAAGCCTTCTGTGGACCTATTTGATTTGCTGCCTTTGTTTTTGCATTTGAGACTTTAACTTCTGTAACATCTGCTGTTGCCTTAGTAAGCATGTCACACAAGTATCCTGGTTTGAATGACTACTGGTTGCCCTTTCTCATCTGAGTCCCTTTGTGGAGATAGGTGGCATGTGTCTGCTTGTGAGGTGGGACATGGAGGCCAGTACATCATAATGAAATGCTGAGATAGTCTTTTTATTTTATAGGATTTATTTGGGACCAAAGAATTTTTTCCACAGAGTACATTTTTGAAGTGGCTGAGTACACATATTTGCACTCATGTCATTCTGAAGGAGCTTTGCGGAAATGTCTTTTTTGTTCTGTGTGGATTTAATGAGAGAAATTTGAATATGGTATGTATGTTTACAATAACACTTGCTTTAAACTTTCAGTGATTTTATTTTATCTGTGAATATGTGTCTTTGTGTTTGAGGATGTGGGAGAGGCAGGAGTGACCTCAGTAGAGCTCTCAAGAATTTCATTTTAGAGGCACAAGAATCCACCTGGGCAGGTGCCTGAAACACCATCTGTGGCTAGCCTCTGGCCAGCGCTTGTCAGTTTCCTACATTGCACCTGTGTGAAAACTATGCAGTGAGGAGATTGGTCATTATTTAAATTCTGATGTTTATATTTTTTAAGGAATTTTTTCTTCAAAATAATAGACACATTTAGGTGTGTTTAAATTTTGGAATGTCCATTGATACACAAACACCCATTTATATACATTTATTTACTTATAAAATGTAAACCCTTGGCCAGCAATGTGCTGATGTATTGTAATTACAAATTACATTTATAATTTATTGTGTTATAGTTTGAAAATAAGTTTTAAAATTCTGAAATGAAGGCTTTAGGAAATTTTTAAGGGATGTTGATTTTTCTTGTTTCTGATGAATAAAGAGCAGAGTGTGATTGTCATAGAAAACTTTGGAAATTCAGAAAAACATGCAGAAGAAAATAGAAATGACCAGTAATCTCAGTTGGTACAGCCCCACAGTTACTATGTTGCTGTATTTCCTTTGTGTGTTTGTGCTTATACATATCTTTATAAGATGTATTAATATTTGTGGTCAAAGAATTTTTTCCAGCTCTCAATCTCATGTATTTGAGGTTATGGCTCTGTAGTTTTTAATGCTTCCCAGTGTAAACTTCCCAGTTTATTATCAATGCCTCCTTCATGCTATTTTCATTCTTTATTTCCACATATTTATTTTGCAGTCTAGAGTGGCTGTGTATGCAACACACAATCCTGCCGGAACTTCTGTGCAAAACATGCTACACTGGAGCCAGGTAGGCATTTCAGGAGCATAGTGGGAAGTTGTAGAAAATCAACATTGGAAAGTTCTGTGCATTCCAAGAAACAGAAAGTCTGCTCACACACCTGGGCTGCCTTCCTGCCAGTGCCCTGGGCTCTTGTCACTGTGTCAATGTTGTCTGTGTTATCCTTCCTTGGGCAGACTGCATTACATGCAAATTCACCACACAGTTATTGAGGGCTTCCCTGGTGGCTCAGTGGTAAAGAATCCACCTGCTGTTGCAGGAGACACAGATTCGAACCCTGAGTCAGGAAGATCCCCTGGAGGAGGACATGGCAACCCACTCCAGTACTCTTGCCTGGAGGATCCCCATGGACAGACAAGCCTGGTGGGCTACAGTCTATGGGATCACAAACAGTCGGACATAACTGAGCGGCTAAGCACACAGAGCATTTCAGCATTAACCCATGAACACAGTTTACCTGAAACATCAGTGGATGAGCAGCTAAATCAATCATGGATGTAAATGAGAGTCACTGAGTTTTAATATAGAGTTTTGATTGTATGATCACATATCACAAAAATATGCATGTTTATTCTAGAAAATGTATAAATTACATATGGCTATAATAATAAAGTTTCTCTAAAGATGAAAGATAATATCATTCTGTAATCCCCCACAGAGAAAATGTGTACCCAAGGATATGAAATGTCTCTGCATTGTACTGTTTCTGGCTGCATATCATTTCAGAAAGTAGTAGTTAATGATATAGATAGAAATCATAATTATAGAAATAGATTGATTTATTTTCTTCTTACTCTCTTATAGCTTGGTTTTTTTTCCACCTGACAATATGTCAAGGACTTTTTTCTCCCTTGGGGCATGTTATTTTTGTACAATTTCCCCCCCAGATCCTTTTTAAATATGAAATAACTCACCATCTAAGTACCAAACCAAGATGCAGTGGGTGTCTTGGATAGCAGTTTCCAAACATCTGGCAGTCACTGCCTGCATCAGAATCATGTGAGTTGCCTTTAAAAATACACTTTTTAATAGAATACAGTTTTTAAAAAGTAAGGGGGATTAGGTTTATCGTAGAGCTGTTGGATTAGCTGGGTTTACCAGGTGGCTCAGTGGTAAAGAATCCAGCTGCTAATGTGAGAGACACAGGTTTGATCCCTGGGTTGGGAAGATCCCCTGGAGAAATGAGTAGCAACCCACTGCAGTATTCTTGCCTGGAGAATCCCATGGACAGAGGAGCCTGGCAGGCCACAGTGCATGGGGTTGCAAAGAGTTGGACATGACTGATCACACTTGCACAGTGGACTAACTACTATCCAGGCTTTTGAACTTGCACTCATTTCACATCCCAGCAAGGTAATGCTCAAAATTCTTCAAGCTAGGCTTCATTAGTATATGAACCAAGAACTTCCAGATGTACAAGCTATAAGAGGAACCAGAGATCAAATTGCTAGCATCCACTGGATCATAGAAAAAGCAAGGGAATTCCAGAAAAACATCTACTTCCACTTCATTGACTGCACTAAAATGACTGTGCACTGTGTGACTATGTGAATCACAACAAACTGTGGAAAATTCTTCAAGAGATGGGCATACCAGACCACCTTAACTACCTCCTGAGAAACCTGTATGCAGGTCAAGAAGCAACAGTTAGAACTGGACATGGAACAACAGACTGGTTCCAAATGGGAAAGGAGTATGATAAGGCTGTATATTGTCACCCTGCTTATTTAACTTATATGCAGAGTACATCATGGGAAATGCCAGATTGGATGAATCACAAGCTGAAATCAAGATTGCTGGGAGAAATATCAACAACATCAGATATGCAGATGACACCACCCTTATGGCAGAAAGTGAAGAGGAACTAAAGAGCCTTTTGATGAAGGTGAAAGAGGAGAGTGATAAAGCTGGCTTAAAACTCAATTTTCAAAAAATTAAGAATGTGGCATCCAGTCCCATCACTTCATGGCAAACAGATAGGGAAAAAGTGGGAAGAGTGGCAGATTTTATTTTCGTGGGCCCCAGAATCACTGTGGATGGTGACTACAGCCACAAAATTAAGAGATACTTGCTCCTTAGAAAAAAAGTTATGACCAACCTAGACAGCATATTAAAAAGCAGAGACATCACTTTGCTGACAAAGGTCTGTCTAGTCAAAGCTGTGATTTTTCCAGTAGTCATGTACAAATATGAGAGTTGGACCATAAAGAAGGCTGACTGCCGAAGAATTGATGCTTTGAACTGTGGTGCTGGAGAAAACTCTATGAGTCCCTTGGACAGCGAGAAGATACAACTGTCAATCGTAAAGGAAATCAACCCTGAATATTCATTGGAAGGACTAATGCTGAAGCTCCAATACTTTGGCCACCTGATGTGAAGATCCACTTCATTGAAAATGACCCTGATGCTGGGGAAGATTGAGGGCAGGAGGAGAAGTGGGCAACAGAGGATAAAATGATTGGATGGCATCACCAATTCAGGGACATGAGCTTGAACAAAGTCCGGGAGATAGTGAAGGACAGGGAAGCCTGACATGCTGCATTCCATGCAGTTGCAAAGAGTTGGACCTGACTTAATGACTGAACAACAATAACAACAATAATGCTTTAAAACACAAAGGCTCCTGTGTTCCATCCCTAGAGATTCCAATTCATTTGGACTGGAGAGCCTAAACTTTTGTTTTTTAAAAACAACTTTATCTAGGTATAAGTGACATACAGTGTATGTCATAAATGACTATTTAAAGTGTACAGTGTAGTCTGTTTTGCCATATACACCTGCAAATGTATCACCACAGTCAAGACAATAAACATATCTATCACCCCCAGAGGCCCCTGTTAATACCCACTCCCGGAGCCTACTCAAACTCATGTCCATTGAGTTGGTGATGCCATCCAACCATCTCATCCTCTGTCATCCCCTTCTCCTCCTGCCTTCAATCTTCCCAGCATTAGGGTCTTTTCCAATGAGTCAGCTCTTCGCATCAGGTGGCCAAAGTATTGGAGCTTCAGCTTCAGCATCAGTCCTTCCAATGAATATTCAGGGTTGATTTCCTTTAGGATAGACTGCTTTTGGTGCCGAGTGGTGAGAATTTAAATATTTTTTTAAAATTCTGCCCATTAGATTCTACTATTCAACAGGATTTGGGACCCATTGCTTCAGGACTTTACTGGCATGTTCATGTCCCAGGAACCCTGGCTGTTGGGAGTGCCATGGGTCACCTCCCCCTGGGCTTGTCCCTACAAACCAGGCAGGATGGGGTGTGAGGCTTTTAGCTCCATGGTGACTGTGAGGCCCAGTGCTAAGCATCATTGACTCAGTGTCAGAGTCTGGCTTAGAAGAGAGGCATCTGCAAGGCAGGGAGCTCGTGACAGGCAGAAGAGCACACACTTACTTCTGAAGTAATGTCCTAAAACCTTCAGAAGTCCTCAAATGTTCGCTGCTAAGTGTCCATTCAGGCCCCTGCTTTTCTTCTCAACCACATCTCTGTTTAGTCGGTGGTTTTCTTTGTATACCCTGCCATCAATGTATGCTGATCTGCGTGAGCATTTTTACCCTCAACCTAATGGGCATTTTTCAGGAAGGCCCAGCTTTTGTCATCTCAGAGGTCAGTGCTCCCTTGTGCAGAGGATGACTGAGCTGACCTCAAAGCATATGCTGAGCCGTCCAGGCGCTGTACCCTTGTGGCTCAGCACAGCACAGGTGGTCCCCCAGCCCTGGCTTCTCAGAGCCCCTGCGAGTGTGGCGGCCAAGGCTGTCCGATTCCCCCGTTTCCCCCCAGGTTGGCGTTCCTTCAGCCTTTCATGCTGTACGCCTCCCCTGTGCGCTGGGTGTGCCTGGAGCTCTTGGACTGGCTCTAAGCCAGGCTCCTGCTCTTTCTAGCCCTTTTCTCAAACAGCTAGTGGGAGTCAGAGGCTGCTGGCTGTGTTTATGAGCAGCACTCTCAGGCCGGGGGATGACCATGTGGTTTTAGGTCCTAACTGCATTGGAATGTGCCCCAAGAATCTTTCTGAAGTCCAGATTCCCTGCAGAAGGTGGCCCTGCCCTTTTGCTCTTCTGCTCCCTGTGTCATCCCTTTGTCAAGAAGATAGTTGCTTGTTTTGGCCCTTAAAGTCCATTGTATTCATAGTACCTTTTGAAGTGAATCTTTTGTTTAAGTAATTAACATTCGCTTCTCAATAATTCTAAACATAGTTCTTTACTGGATTTTTAAATTTAGCTTAAAATCTTCTTGTCCTCTTGTATAAGCCTCACGTGTTTCAGATTTCTTCCAGAATTTCTAATCTCCTTGGTGACTGTGCCCAGAGCCCAGGTCCTTGCTCCTGTTTGAAGAAGGCAGGTCCTAATGTATCTTTTCAGTGCTGTTCCGAATTACTTGTGTGTGTATTAGTTGCTGAGTCATGTCCGACTCTTCACTACCACTAGGCTCCTCTGTCCATGGCATTATCCAGGCCAGAATACTGGAGTGGGTAGCCTTTCGCTTCTCCAGGGGGATCTTTCTGACCCAGGGATTGAACCCAGGTCTCCTGCATTGCAGGCAGATTCTTTACCATCTGAGCCACCCTGGAAGCCCTCAGAATTACTTAGGGCACTCTAAGATAACTTGGGTCTATGCAAGACTTGTTGGGAATCAGAATTCCTGAGGGTATGGCCCCGGGATCTGCTTTTTAATAAGTACCTTGTAAGATCTGATGTTCTCTATTGTTTGAAACCTGCTGCTTAAGAAATATACATTAGTTAGGCTCTGCAAAACGCTTTAAGAGATATTTAGTAATTTTTTATTACATATATATGTTCATTATGAAATTTTCAAAAATATGTGAGTACAAAGAAGAAAATACATCACCCGTATGTCTACCACCAATAACTACTACTAGTATTTGGGTATTAGAGGGGAGGTATAATTTTTCCTTTACCCTCTTAGGGTTTCTGACTGGGACTGCTGTGGGACCGATTAACAGGAGTAAAGCATATGGATTTTTTTCTGTGTTCATGGGAGTCCTCACAAGAAAAATAAAGACCCAAAGAAGTAACTGCCGAAGTGCTAAATACACTAGGTTGAACAAAGAGTAGCAGTTGTGGAAAAGTAACTAAACTATCTGAGGAGACTTACAGGATATGAGAGTTATTTTTACAAGGTCTGTCTGTATAGATTCCCGCAGCCTCCTCTCTTAGGCTCTGGTGTTGTACATTCTTCTTCCCCCTTATATAGGGAGGGCTTCTTTCACATGCGAGTTTTGTTGTCTCCTTTCAGAAAGAAAAAGGAAGGTCAGTGTCTTCCTTGCATCTGCTGTTTTTCAAGTGCCTTTAATTCCACATCATCATTATGCCAAAGCGGCATGTTTTGGGATGGCATGTCCTGAAAATTATAATCTTATAATTTTTTGGTATAGTTGTTTCCATTACAAAAGAACAATTATGCTAGGTGCACTTTTTAATTATTTTATTTTTATTGAATTAAGTAGCATTGTATTTCTTAGGTAGAGGCTAAGTTGCTGTATCAGAGACTCTAAAATACAGCATCTAAAGAGTTTTCCTCCTCAGAATCCAGTCCAGACATCAGTGGCACATGATTGTGGAGGCAGGGGGATGACTGCTCCAGGAAGTCCTGCAGGGACCCAGTGCCCCCTGCAGTGTAGCTCACCATCTCTGGGGCGCTGGCCTCTTCCATCTGGCTCATGGCAGTTTCAACCCACAGAAAGGAAGCCCATGAGGGATATCGTTCCTACCCTGGCAGCTAGGTGCTTAGCAAAAAAACCTAGGCGTTTTATTATTGAAAGGAAGAAGGCAAGAATGGGTCCTTGGGGGACAAATAGCAGTCTGTGCCATAGTCAAAAATACTTTTCCAGGTCAATAACTACACTTAGAAATATTTGTAACTGAGAACAGCTTTTTATTGCTTGGATTTACTATTATTTTTATTATTACAATGATAGGGTTTTGGGGTAATGAAACATCCTAGGATAAGTATTCTTGAATTAGAGAGCTGTCCTTACACCTTAGGGAGATGAGTTTCTTAGGAGATGGGCTTGGTAGACTTAATGATCAGAGGATAAGTGTATCTTTAAGACTTGTAGATATGTATAGTACTTTAGAAAGGTTGACCTTAAGTATAACCATAGTGCATGTTCAATTTTATTTTCTGACTTTTCTCCACTTAATATTGTTTATAAACAGTTTTCTCTTTCTATTTTATTGTAGATACATTCATGACAGTGGCATACTATGTGTATATTGTAATATAATATATTTAACTAAGTATCTGTCATTGAATGTTAGTTTATTAACAGATTTTTGTTACTATAAATAATCTTCTTCACGTTTCCCATCTTCTGAAATGCCCTTTCAAGACATATGTGAGAAAGGGACAAACTGATGTCTGTCTCCAGGAGCAGAACAACTTGCATTCATATATTTTCACTGACAATTAGAGTCGGGGAACAGATGCACTAACAGGTGCTATAAATTCCTATCTTATTCTGCTTGTTAAATGTGCTTCAGATATTAATATCTGTCATTTGTGATGACAAAAGCAGATGCTAAATATTTCCCCTGTAGTACCTCATCTCACATTGTTTTCTGTTGCATGAAACAGTAGAATTTTATGCAGTTGATAAGAGCTAAAAACTTCTCCCGGGGTTTCCCTGGTGGCTCAGACGGTGAAGAACTTGCCTGTAATGCAGGAGACCCAGGTTCAATTCCAGGATCAGAAAGATCCCCTGCAGAAGGGAATGGCTACCCACTCCAGTATTCTCATAAATCAAAAGCAGTTCTGCAAAAATGTCTAGATTTTTTCCATTTACTAGGCAACCACCCTCTGACCAAAACATGAACAGTTTCCAATTCATTTAGTTCACCCATTTTCAATTTGTTTCTCCACATATTTTTAATTGGGGGGCATAGAGGAAGTATGAATTTGCATTATTTCAAAATTTATGAATAAGTGACTTTTTATTAATATTTTCATATCATGCTGTTCAAAATAAGCATACATTTACATTTCATATACAACATTATTTCATGGCTCCAGTACCGTCAAGTGGTTAGAAATGTTCTGGTGTGCAGTTTGGTGATTATACTGGTACTGGTACTCAAGAAAAATATTTTAAAAAATTATTAAAATGTTAAGTAATTTGACTAATCAAATCGAATGGCTATAGGAAATATGATGGAGACTGTAATTATATATAAATATATTAGCATATATTAATAGAAGTATATAGTGTTAATATTAGGCTATATATGTTTGCTAATACAATTAATATATTTACATACTAACATAAATATATTTACCCATATAAATATACATTAATCATGTATAAATGTATATTAATCCATATATTATTTGTAATACATATTCCCTTCCCAAGTAAGATAGTTAACTCTTTAGAAAAGTTTAAGATTCAAATTTCAGTAAGAATATCATCATGAAGTTTATCCACTGGACGTACTGTTGATCCAGTATCGTTTATAGCACATAGGTGTAGCTGCTTTATTGTGTCATGTAATAGCTACTTTCCAATCATACAGTGCGAAATTGAGTCATATAGGAATGGAGAGAAAAATTATGCTGTTTTATTTTAAATCAGTTTGGAAATGAAGAGTGAACCTGGGTTTCAGTATAAACTTGGGAGTTGGTGATGGACAGGGAAGCCTGGCATGCTGCAGTCCATGGGGTCGCAGAGTTGGACACGACTGAGCGACTGAACTGAGCTAATAAATTTGGTATCTGGAGAGGTGGCTAACTCTTGCAACCTATGATGTTAAATCAAATTTCTGTGTTAGATAACTCTCCCCTGCCCCAATTATCTTCTGTCTAGGTTGTTAGATTGCAAACGTTTCAAGCCTTTGACTGGGGAAGCAGTGCCAAGAATTACTTTCATTACAACCAGGTAAAGTCTTCAAAGTCTTTAGAATTTAAATGGGCCCTGAAAACTCATCAAAGAAGACAGCCTGAGTTATCAGAATTCTGGCTGGGCTCAGGTGCTGGGGAAATGTTCAGGAGGGTTGACTAGGTAGCCTTTGTTTTCCCCTAGTCAATTCTAGAACAGCTTAAACTTCCCTGTTCATTCTTTGGGCACTGTCCTTTCTCTGGCTCTGTATGTGCAACCGTCTTTCTCATATGTCATGGATAGTGATCAGGCACAGATATTAGAGTCAGACAAATCTAGGACTGTTAGCGGGTGGCTGGTGGGGGGGGCGGTATTTGACCAAATTACATTGCCTAAACCTTTTCTTCCATATACAAATAAATTGACCTTTTTTTGAGTGCTAAGGAGTCTAAAGTGTGAGGCCCTATGCTCATGTTTTTCTTACTTAATTCTCAGAATATCTGTGTGACATAGATGTCATTATTATTATTAAAGCGGAAGAAACTGCG
This sequence comes from Giraffa tippelskirchi, assembly GCF_054371585.1. Taxonomy (NCBI): domain Eukaryota; kingdom Metazoa; phylum Chordata; class Mammalia; order Artiodactyla; family Giraffidae; genus Giraffa; species Giraffa tippelskirchi. The sequence goes on from NC_137276.1 coordinate 38,896,871, forward strand.
ACTTAGAGAATTTCTGTGACTATGTCACACCCCAGAGGGAGGAGAGGTTGGGGGTATGACACCAAAAGTAATTGTTAGTCACTCAGTCGTGCCCGACTCTTTGTGACCCCATGGACTGCAGCCCACCAGGCTCTTGTGTCCATGGGATTTTCCAGGCAAGGATAGTGGAGTGGGTTGCCATTTCCTTCTCCAGGGGATCTTCCCAACCCAGGGATCGAACCCGGGTCTCCTGTACTGCAGGCAGATTCTTTAACCACTGAGCTACAAGGGAAGCCCTAATGACTCCAAAACCCCTTCCCAACCACTTGGTTTGGTTTTGCAGCTTGGCATCAACAACCTGGGAGAATGATGCCTTCCTCCCAGGGATGTTACCAGCACAGGGTAACAATTCGATAGCCAGCAGTCATTATAGTATTCTTTTCTTCTGGGTTAGGCTTCTTTTTCATTCTGGCAGTAGCAAGTTAAAAAGTAACCCGAGAGCAGTTTTCAAAATTTAGTCTTTTATTCTTGGATCAGATTTCCTAATCAGGGTTTTCAGGGGATTGCATTTTTTTCAATTAAAACAACGGAGACAGAGCTTTCTGTGGGTTTTCATTACAGAGTTCCCCTCCCCTTTACAACGTGAAAGACATGCTGGTGCGGACTGCTATCTGGAGCGGAGGTCGGGACTGGCTTGCAGATGACAAGGACGTCATCTTGTTACAGATGCAGATCTCCAACCTGGTGTACCACAAGCGCATTCCTGAGTGGGAGCATCTTGACTTTATCTGGGGCTTGGATGCCCCGTGGAAACTCTATAATGAAATTATAAATCTGATGAGGAAGTACCAGTGAACGCCAGACTGGAGACATTTACTGTCAAGTCATGTTAAGTGTGTTTGCTTAATTTCTCTAAAATACTTGTTTTCCTTTCCCAGGCCTTTTATATTTTTATAACCAAGGAAATTATGCTGTTGAAGATGCCTGATTCTCTCCAGTTAGGATCAGAAATGCTTTTGCTTTTTTAATTTAATCATGGCCAAATACAAAGCCGGTGCCTCAGCCAGTCTTAAAAATGACACTGATTCATAAACACATGATTCATAAATGATCATGACCATTCCATTTATCCTTACAATTTAGAATATACTATATTGCCTTTTTACTCTCAACACAGGACACATTGACACATGTTGGAATTTTCAGGATGCCTTGTTCATCAGTAAATAATCTGTCACAGGCTTGAAGAAGCTCATTGTACAAGTACCCAGTTCTTACCTGCTTGCCTTAAAGGACTCTTGGCCGAATGGCCTTGTATTTAGAGATCTAAGTGACACCTCCTCATGTTCTCATGTAGTAGGTACGAAATCAACTTCAGTGACATCTCAGCAGTGCCGGTTATAATGATCCTATGATGAATTTTATCAAGCCTAATTGCGAGAGCTGCTATTTAGCAAATGTTTAAATAGACTGAGGGAAATAATTTTGTAGAGTCTTCAAAAATAAATTACATTCATCAACAACAACCACTAGAACTTAAAGACTGATAGATTCAACCACTGATATGCTTGAACTCTTTGTGGCAGGCCATAAATCCACTTGTTTCAGAAGAAAAGTCCTGTGAAGACACGATAGCACTATTTTTCCTGAGATTACAGTGTTCACTTCACTAGCTGCTGGAGCCTAGCGATGGCATGTGTAGAGCAGAAGCCCTGAGACCACTCAAGTGGAGTGCCCTACTTCATTTTCACACAAAAGAAATGTGAATGTGAACATGGTTGTTTTCAGATTAAAGCTCAGGGATTGTTTTTTTTTTTTTTCTTTTCTATTCGTTCAGATTTTTAATACTCCTGATTTGCATCCCTATGTCAGGACACCCACATTCACTTGCTTTTCTTGCAGCCCTGTTTCCTTACAGTGCTGTCAGATGAACAGTGACAGTTGCTCTGGTTTTCTGATAGAGTTGCTTTGTGATAATAAACGATACTTGGTATTGGTTAATCTGTGCAGACGACATAAGGCTGCTTTATAACATTCAAGTGATCTTATTTAAACTTGTCAATAAAACTCGACCTCCCAGGCCTGAAGCATTGTGTGCAGGTGTGAGTTTGCCTTTATTTAATAGTCATTCTGGACTTCCTGCTTTCAGCAGGACTTACGTTGTCTTTCTTGTCTTTCCCCGCGCTCCTCCTTACTCCTTGTAAACCTCATTGATACGCCTGTGAACCTTTGGTCCTCTCCCATAGGGAGGAGAGTGGTCTTAAACCTAAGGAGTGGGGGGATGGTTTGGAAATCTTCAGAGTTTGCCCAGCAAGGCTGTGAGTGGAGACTAAACCCTGATTAACCCCGTCTGCAGGTAGTGGCTACAGACGGGACCCTAGATTCAAGCTCTGTCCATCAACCTCTCTCTTTAAACAAATGAAGCAACTGAAGCTAGCAGAGGCAATGTCACAGGGCTCCCAAAACATAGATTTAGGGGTCTAATGTGATCTCTCCCACTACTCTGTGAGCTTTAAGATCCATCTTGCTCACCTCGGTATACCTAGAATCTAACACAAAGCCTGGACTGTTAGTGAGTCAATAAATATATGTGGAGTGACAGAATGCATTAAAAATTGGCAGACTTTGTCATTGAGCTGAATGAAATTAGATACACAAGTAACACCTGGGAGGGTCTGAAGTGGAATCTGATTTTTCATGGCAAATAAAGTAAAATTGTACAGAAAAGAGTAGAGTTGTGCTAGATGTGAAGGATATATGACCCCAGGGGAATGACACTCTTCCTGCTGGTCTTATGTTCCCCTTAAGAAAGAACACTTCTTTCTCCTTTGACCAAGGCAAACTGGTTTTCCAACCAGGTACAAGATCCTTAAGTATAGGCCCGGAAATAGCATGACTATTTTTGTTGTTTCCCACCAGTAGTGAGAGAGAGCTGGCCAGAGAATAGCTCCGGGTTTTAGGTGACTTGGTTTCCCTTCTTTGGTTGCTATCGTGGAGTCTCCCTCAGATGCCCTGGTGAACTTGTGGGGAGTAAATCTGCCACTCCCCAGAACATGGGAGTGAATGAACAGGGCCTAAGTTCTATAAAGTCCACCTTTTATCGTTTTGCTCTTCACCTCCATGCCAAAGTTTTCTTTGGGGATTTTTCATCAGTACATGGGCCAAGCCAGAGGTGGAGATGTTGCACGGTGGTTCTTACTACAGCTGAGTTACACCAGGGTCACTAACCCCATAGGCCACAGACCGGTACCTGTTAGGTATCTATGGCCTGTTAGGAACCTGGCCACAGAGCTGCTGCTGCTGCGTCGCTTCAGTCGTGTCCGACTCTGTGCGACCCCATACACGGAAGCCCACCAGGCTCCGCTGTCCCTGGGATTCTCCAGGCAAGAACACTGGAGTGGGTTGCCATTTCCCTCTCCAATGCATGAAAGTGAAAAGTGAAAGTGAAGTCGCTCAGTCGTGTCTGACTCTTCGCGACCCCATGGACTGCAGCCTACTAGGCTCTTCTGTCCATGGGATTTTCCAGGCAAGAGTACTGGAGTGGGGTGCCATTGCCTTCTCCCAACCAGAGGTGAGCAGTAAGGGAGTGAGCGGAAGTCTCATCTGTAATTATAGCTGTTTCCCACCACTCCTATTACCGGCTGAGCTCCGCCTCCTGTCAAATCTCCTGTCAAAGCTCCAACGGGACTATCAACTGTGCATGTGAGCGATCTAGGTTGCGTCACTCCTTATGAGAATCTAATGCCCGCTGCTGACCTGAGGTGGAGCCGAGGCGGTGATGCTAATGCTGGAGGGGGCAGCTGCCACTATCTCCCATCACCCCCAGATTGGACTGTCTAGTTGCAGGAAACTGAGCTCAGGGCTCCCACTGATTCTGTGTTATAGTGAGTTGTATAATTATTTTATTATATATCACAATGTAAGAATACTAGAAATAAAATGCACGATAAATGAAAGGTGTTTGAATCATCCTGAAACCACCCCGTCATCCCCAGTCTATGGAAAAAATGATCTTCCATAAAACCAGTCCCCAGTGCCAGAAAGGTTGGGGGCCACGGTGCATTTGCCTTTGTTGTCAGCCTCTTCCTCCTGATGCGGTCATGTAGGCTCTCATATCGTTATAGCCCTACTGTATTCATGTAGCTTTGTTTCACCGTTGGCTGAGAGTACAGAACAAGGTTAGACCTTGTGCCTTGAGAAATCCTGTTAATAGGTTGGGAGGAGTTCTGTCTCCGTTGTTTTCCACTGTGTTTGACACATGTTCTTTTGAGCAGAACACAAAGATCTCCAGAGACCTCTAGGGTAAGGAGAACTAGTTAACATTCTGTCAGCTTGGAACTCCAAGATCTTGTGGTGCTTGAGCAAAGCCCATATGCATGGGCATGAAGTCACAATTGAGAATGAAGTCATTTTTTTTCATTCACCATAAGGGGGCACTCTTGGCTTTGCTTCCTCACCTTTTCTGGACTAGGCAGAGAACTTTGTGGATTTAGGAGCCAGTTGTTAATTTGAGGACCGGTTAGACCAACCATGTCTGTGGTCATTTCTATCCAAGATTCCAATTAATTCTTGCCTAATGCATAACATGTGAAAAATTGTCTCAAAGAATAACTGTGTCCCAAATGGGGCATGAAAATAAAAATTTGCCTAATAGTTAAGAGTGGTCAGAGACTCAGACAGGAGGGAGGAAGTGGAGAAGGTTTTTTTTTTTTTAATTAGTTTATTTTCTATTTTTTAACTTTACAATATTGTATTTGTTTTGCCATACATTGACATGAATCCACCATGGGTGTACATGTTTTCCCCTTCCAGACCCCCCTTCCCACCTCCCCCCATCCCATCCCTCCGGGTCATCCCGGTGCACCAGCCCCGAGCACCCTGTATCATGCATCGATCCTGGACTGGCGATTCGTTTCACATATGATAATTCACATGCTTCATTGCCATTCTCCCATATCATCCCGCCCTCGCCCTCTCCCATAGAGTCCATAATACTGTTCTATATATCTGTGTCTCTTTTGATGTCTCGCATACAGGGTTATCTTTACCGATTGACAAAATACCATATATATGTGTTAGTATACTGTATTGGTGTTTTTCTTTCTGGCTTACTTCACTCTGTATAACAGGCCCCAGTTTCATCCACCTCATTAGAACTGATTCGAATGTTTTAATGGAGGCTTTACACTAAAAAGACTGTTGATATTATCTTTAAGCAATGATTATTTTGTGTTTGTGGGTATGAAAGGTGTTAACTTGTTAAATGTAAACATTTAAAATACCCTATAATTGTAACTCACTTTTTTTTTAATATATGGAGAGATTTGCAAAATGTGACCCCTGAAAGACATCAGGTTACAATAATACTGATTTTTTAAGAAGTTTGTTAGTGATTCATTCAAAAATATTTATTATTTATTGTACTGTGCAAGTTTCAAGGTCTGTTTTAAACTAAGCAAGTAAAAGTCTTTCTCTGTCAACTTGTTTTAGTAGTATTACAATAAATACTTTGTATTTTTACCCTGTGCCTTCCTGGGTTTTGAAGCCTTCTCATAAGGCTTTGATCTTTACAACAATCCATTTGATGGGTGAGGGGAGCATTTTCTCTGCTTTATAGGCAATGGTATGCCTCTTAAAGGAGATAGTTTTGTATGCTTTTATATTTCAAGCAGGTCGATGAGAGTTCCAACAGTCTCAGTAGAAGCACTCATTTACGTACGACACAGATGGATTGAAATGTAAAGTGTTTAAAACTAAATATGCATTAGCATCTACATCAAATAGGCCATCAAGGAATCTCTTGAGGGAGAGATTGCCCCCCCATGTCCATCATCAGTATCCCCTACTGTTTGGGTGCTGGTAATTAAACTGGTTTTTGGAGTCTTTTGTAAACTGCCCTATGAATGCATCTTCGATGTCCCATTCCAAAACTAAACTCCTCCTGTAGAGGTGTCAATTTTGAAATTGACACTGATGGAGTTCTGCTCTCAGTTTGGCTGTAACCTCCTATTGAACCCTAGCTAGTCTTGACTTTTCTGAGACTGAGTCTTCATTTTTACAATGAGGGTTAGATTTTGATCTTTATCGTCACCTTCTATAAATTTTATGGATTACAGCTGTAAGATGTTACAACATGTCTCATCTATGATATCTAACAATCATTTCAGTTACATAGTTGCCAAGACAGTCTTACCTAATTTTGGAAAGAAAAAAAACATAAAGGTCACTCATAAAAAGAAATTGTGTCATTGGTAAAAGGTTTTTCCAATTACATGTTCTATATTTTCTGGGAGATGGTGCTTTACACAGTCTTGTGGTGAGTTGGTACCAAACAGCTTTGAGATTGTGTTAAATATGTACACACCTAGTGGGTATACTCTTAGCAAAGTGATTTGATCTCTAGGATAGCTAGGGAAGAAAGAATTCCTATCCTCCAATCCTGTCAGAAAGACCACGCCAAGATAAAAATACACAAGAAATCAAAACTAACTAGAGAAGCAGAAGAAATAATGTGGCCAAAATCTTAATACCATCAGAAATCAGGAAATACCTCTTTCTATGGAAAACCATACCAGTAAGTAAGTAGACCTAAATGACATCAACCAGTGCCCCAGAAAAAATGATTCCTTTTTAACCCTTAATTTAAAGCCAATATATCCTAAAATGAGCATTGAGCCCACAGATATCTTTTGAACTTCATTACGTGCAAGGTATAATGCTTGACATCGCGGAAAAAAAATCCTAGGAGGTGGACTCTGTGCCCTAAAAAAGACCTATTCATCTAGCAAGTAATTAAATACATTTTGTGTAAGTTAGAAGTGTTTAAAGGTACATGTTTAGGAAAGGTACATGCCAGTTTAGGAAATGGCACTACTTAAGTCAAGAGTAAATAGGACTCAATTTTATTTGAGTCAATTGAGTGATACTAGTCAAAATGTTGTGTCTACCTTTTCAGCATCCTCCATGACAGAGTGGACAACTGATGAGAATTTAACTGACCACTTTCCCTGAGACAACTACATTTGTGTATAGGAGGACTTGGGCAGCTTCGTGGGCTGGAAAGGCAGAGAAGCTGGTAGCTATTCTTCAAAGTGCTGCAAGTTACAGGGGAGAGCCTGGGCCAAGCAGGCTGACGCTGTGGCTTCCAGGTCTTGCTGCTCAGTGTTTTACGGAGCATATTCTAACAGGTTTAGGGATAGAGGGACAGAAGAACCTAGTAAGGAAAAGAACAGGTTGGTTGAGGCTGGGGGCTCAAAGGAGACAGTCCTGATAGCAATCTATTAGTGGAGTCCAAATTAAGCCACCCACTTAAAAAAATCTGTGAGAGAGTCCAAAGCATTCCAGCATAAAGCTGAAACCACAAGAAAAGAACAACATGTGCTGAACAGAAAGTTGAAGGTTGACTTAACTTTTATAGATGGCAAATGTGAGTGATATTTTGCTTCCGAACAGAATTCATTTGTAAGTCTGAGACTTACATATTGATATATTATTATATATTATGCTGCTGCTGCTGCCAAGTCGCTTCAGTCGTGTCTGACTCTGACCCCATAGACAGCAGCCCACCAGGCTCTGCCATCCCTGGGATTCTCCAGACAAGAACACTGGAGTGGGTTGCTATTTCCTTCTCCAATGCATGAAAGTGAAAAGTGAAAGTCAAGTCACTCAGTCGTGTCGTGACCCCATGGACTGAAGCCTACCAGGCTCCTCCGTCCATGGGATTTTCCAGGCAAGAGTACTGGAGTGGGGTGCCATTGCCTTCTCCGTATATATTATGAATTGAACTATTATATATCATCATTCATTTCTAGGCCCATATATTGGTCTGTATTTTTGTTGTACTTATTATTTCCTTGTAGTATAACATATATCTTTATATCTTTTATTTCTTGTTATGACTTTGATTTTAATTGCAAGCTTTCTCAATTACTCCTTAGGTAAAATGTGGAGTACTCATTTAAAATAATAGGTGTTTCATTCTGTAACTGGGCTCCAGGCACTATATTTTCACTTCTGTTACGATTATGGCAAAAATAATCTTGGCAGCTGGCAGACCCAGCTCTTCCAAGGACGGCATTTAATCACTTCAAGTAAAACATTTGCTAATGTCTAGCATACAATACAAGGTAACTTTAACAATAGTATTACTATTTTCTCATTTAATGTCTAGCAGACATTACACAGTAACTTTAACAATATTATTATTACTATTTTCTCATTTAATGCTTGCAGTAGCCTCATGAGATGGGTATGATTGTTATTTCCCTTTGGAAAGGGGGGTTAAGATAAAGCAGAACTTCCTGGAGTGAGGCGCTGGTCCCAACCTCATAGACACAAGAATGGGCAAAGCTAGGATTAGGAGTGACCCCTGGCTTCAGTTTCCATCCCACACTTCTACCCTCTAGACGTCTTTTTCGTCAGGCTCCTGGGTCAAACGCGGAGGTTGCTTTTCTTGCAAGTCCCGGGGTCACCCCCACACACACACACACCCCCGCCTCCCGGCCCAGCCATGACCCATCTGAGCTCTCCTAATACCGACTTTCTCAGGCTCAATCCCGGCCAGTTGACCATAGCTGATGGCGGAGAAACGCAGAGGTGGGGGTGGCCTCGCCGTTGAGCTCGCAGCACCAGGGATGGTCTGGGGGATGGCGGGGTCAAGGACGTGGGGCAAGTTGGCGTCGCGGAACCAGCAGAGGGAAGGGCTAGGAGGGCGCGACATCATCTGTTCAATCAACAGCCTCCCCGTAAGCTTCAGGGAATGCAAAAATATTCCCTTTTTCCCTCAAAGTGGGTGGCTTACTGATTGCACTGCTTTCATCCCAAATGAGATGCAGCGGCTTTTAGCCAGATTTGCATGGGAAGGCTCTGGACGTTAAAACCAGCCCTTGACTTTTTTTTTTTTTTTCGGTAACGCGAAGGATAAAAGTCGCTGTCTCCTCTCTCGCCGCAGTCCCCTCTCTCGACGCAGTATCTCCCGTTCCCGTCGCTGCTTTGGGCGACTCGGGCGCACCGCGAAGGGACGACCCTCCGGCCGGGTTTGGGGGGCTTCTCCGAGGGCTGTGTGCGGTAGGGTCTGGAGCTTTCCGCTAGCTGGCCCGGGAAAGATATGGGAAGTGGAGGAGGTTCCCGATCCGCTACCCTTCCCGGCTGATTTCCTGCGCAGATCGCCACGGCTCGCGGCCAGCGACCCGCGCGGTTCCGTCTAAGAAAGGTTAGTTTGAGGATCGCTGCTAGTTAGATCAATGGAGTGCTCCGGCAGAAAGAAAAGATCCGAAATAGCAAAGGTATGTCGCTTTTTAGAGATTTTTTAAAAAATACAGTCACATCTGTGTCTTTATGAAAACACACAGACGCAATAATGTATGTATTAAAAAACACAAGTAATTCTGCCTTGATTGCAAAGGAGCTGTTTCTGGTGATGATGGAAATATTCTCTCTTGTTTGGGGATGGTGACAATCCATAAACTGAGTTGTCGAAACTCGTAGAAACTCTGCACTGAAGCTCTGTGCATTGTATCGTGTATAAACTGTACGTCCCTTAAAACATCAGAACGTAATCCTGTAGGCATAGAAATTACTACGTGCCATTGCGTAATTGCATATCTGAATGCCATCGAACGCAGCTGTACTTGAGTATTTATAGCAACTAAGCGCGATTCTGTTTGGATTATTTGTCTTTGCAAGCTCCGCGAAGACGGGAAAGGGAGGAAAAACGGCGGCTGACATCACGGGGGGCGGGTCGAAAGCCCTAAGAAAAGCCTTAGGACCGGAGCAGCCGCGCTGCTCGACACAGCCTCATCATGAGCAGCCACAATCGCTCCGAGCTCCACGTCCTCTGCAGCTCTGGCCAGCTGCTCCTGCAGCCCCTCTGGGACCGCCTGAGGACCTGGGAGGCTCTCATGCAGTCGCCCTTCTTTCCTGTCTTTTTCTCCATCACCACCTACGTGGGCTTCTGCCTGCCCTTCGTGGTGCTGGACGTGCTGTGCCCCTGGGTGCCCGCGTTGCGGCGCTACAAGATTCACCCGGACTTCTCGCCGTCCGCGCGGCAGCTGCTGCCCTGCCTGGGGCAGACCCTCTACCAGCACGTGGTGTTCGTGTTCCCCATGACGCTGCTGCACTGGGCTGTCAGCCCGGCCCTCCTGCCAGCCGAAGCCCCCGAACTGTTCCAGCTGGTGAGCCACGTGGTGCTCTGCCTGCTGCTCTTCGACACCGAGTTCTTCGTGTGGCATCTGCTGCATCACAAGGTGCCCTGGCTGTACCGGACCTTCCACAAGACGCACCATCAGAATTCGTCCCCGTTCGCGCTGGCCACGCAGTACATGAGCGTCGGGGAGCTCTTTTCCTTGGGTTTCTTTGACATGGTGAACGTCTTGCTGCTCCAGTGCCATCCTCTCACCACCCTGACCTTCCACGTGGTCAACATCTGGCTGTCGGTGGAGGACCACTCCGGCTACGACTTCCCCTGGTCCACGCACAGACTGGTACCTTTCGGGTGGTTTGGGGGCGTGGCGCACCACGACCTGCATCACTCCCAGTTTAACTGCAACTTCGCGCCTTACTTCACACACTGGGACAAAATACTGGGAACTCTGAGGTCTGCTCACGCCAAGTAATGTGCACGTACCCCTCCCGGCATAGTGCGTGCTGCGGTGAGGCGTGGGTGTACCTCAGACCTGGGACATTTCACCCTTGAATCAGGAGAGAAACACTTGAGGTGGACTTGAGGTGGTTTTCTTTTGTTGTTTCTTTTTCCAGTGGGTAACTTGTTATCTGCTAGAAACTTACAGAGAAAATCTGATGTATTTTTCACAATCTAATAAGATAATTTATTGTAATGTTTGTATATCAGCAGTTGTATTCTTGTTGTGGAATTCTAACTCACTTCAATAGCCTTGATTTCTGGGTATAAAGTATCCAAACTCATTGGCATATGTAAATAATCTCTAAAAAGATTTGTTTGTAGAACAAGGAATTTTACTGTTTGAAGTTGTCCTAGAACTAGGCTAAAAGAATATACTTTTATGGAGCATCTGATCTCTGACTGTAAAAATGAAGCATGGTCCTGCTGGACAGTGACTCAGATTATTGTACTTTTAAAAACTATTTTTGTAGACTTGTATATTTATATTGAAATAAATGTTATTTGTACTTGAAAAAGAGTAAAGCACCTAAACTCAACAAGTACTGGCTTCTGTCATTTTCACTAGTAGTTTGGCTGATAAAAACTGGAATGGAAGAGGGAAGTGGGATGGTAGAGGCTCATGAGTCTGCATCAGCCCAGCTGTGGAAAGAGAGGAGTCCAGTGGTGATGGAACTTGGAGGAAAGAAAGCAGTAGGAGAAGGGATCTGTGTGTTGGTCTTGGTCTAGAGATTTCACAGAGGGGAAAACACCATTGTTCTGGGTGTGTTTCAGCTGATTTCTGCATTACAGAGAACTAATGAGACTTACTCTATAAAATTTTACAGAGAGTAAATTTAAAAAGTTTTTGCTCTTTGTAAAATTTTACAGCGAGATTAACACTGGGTCACCATTTCATTATTTGGAGAGAAGGGCTGTCTTGGGGGATGAATAGAATTAGTGAAGTCCTTTGCTTTGCAAAACAGTTGTGTCTGCTTCAAAGGGGCTCCAGGTGGCGCAGTGGTAAAAAAAAAAATCCTCTTGCCAAGGCAGGACTTGCAGGTTCTATCCCTGGATGAGGAAGATCGCCTCGAGTAGGAAATGGGAAGCCACTCCAGTATTCTTGCCTGGAAAATTTCATGGACAGAAGAGACTGGCAGGTTGCAGTCCATGGGATCGCGAAGAGTCAGACACAAATGAGCTTGCATGCAGATACGGAAGGGATTATGAATGAGCACCCGTCACCCCAACAACCTTTCATAAAGCTATCTAATACAAATAACCATCACACAGGTTGTCTCTGCAATTTGAAATTTTTTTATGTTCACTTTTCTTTATGAAGCCATACATGCAAATTTCATACTCCTTTCTCAAAGAAAGAAAAAGTGAAATTTGGCCCTGGATCCCTAGTTTCTCACCTGCAAAGGAGATTGATTGTGGCCCAGATGTTTTCATAGATTACAGTAAATGTGCTTACAACCGACCACACACCAGTCACCCATCATATACCCCATTCTACTGCTGCCTATTGTTTTAATTTTATCTTTGGAACATAGAAAGGGTGAAGTTAAAAAAAAATCAAGACAATTTAAAAATCTGAAGGACAGCTGCTGTTCATGGAACCCTAGGCTCATTATATACGCACCAAACTGTCTTGCTTAAAGATGAAAAAATCCATCTGAAGACTTAATAGCCACACCCTGTACCGGTGCTCCAAACATTTGGCAAAATACAATCAGATTGCCTGGCTTCCTGGCTGATTTTTTCACGTTCCTTCCAATGGCTGTGCCTTGTTGGCTTCTGCTGAAGTCACCTCCTTGATCATCTGCAGCAGGACCATGCTGGGACTTAAAGACTATATGGATGAATAAAAGTGAAATTCACAGAAGCAGATAGTGAGAGAAAAATGCTGCACTGGAGTTAGTGTATTAATATGATCCACATGGTATGTGGAGAAAGAAAAGGAGGATGAACAGACTGGTGTAGAATATATAGTATTAGTTGCTTTGAGCAGCTTTAGGCATCCAAAAACAGCCTGCAAATCTTGGATAATAACAATTAATTAAAGCTCGCTTCCAGAGAAATTTTGAAATGGGTCATTCTGTCTCACTGTGTAAGGGAATTTCCCACTTAGGACAAATTGTACACATGTAAATTACTTGGGTTTAGAAACACTTTCTCAGAGTTGGATGTCTAACCAGTTTTTAATACCTCTGGAAGTGGAATGGGGAAGTGGAGAGAATGAGCGATTTCTCGGTTTTAAGAGAATAATAATAATAATGAAATAGTGCACATTTGCTTGAACTTTCTCACATCTTTTCACTTGCTCCTCACAACTGCACTCTAAGGGATGTAGAATAATTTATTATTATTTTTCCATATTATGAATGGAAAATTGGTACCTGTACCAGTTAAGTGACTTGCTCCAGATTATAAAATACTTGGAGTTGGAGGCAGTTCTTGAACTTAGGTCTCATAGTGTGTACTGTAACTGTCTTTGGATGATGCTTATGATAATATTCACAACTGGCAATTGAGCTGCAAATTCTGCAATACCAATAAATGGGCTCCCTCTGCTATTCCTCCCCCATCAAACATAGCTACCCCCCACCCCACCAAATTCAAAGCCTCTGCTTGGCAGGGGAGAAAGCCAGATCAGTCTTGGCAGAACTTGGGAAAGCATGAAGCATGTCAAAGGCTCTATTTTCTGCATCTCTCATTGCACATCAGATTGCCTGGGAGAGAGAAGGGGACTTGACATGGGACTTAACTAGCTGAGCAACTCTGGACAAGTTACTTAACCTCTCTGTGCTTGGCTTCTTCATCTGTAAAATGTAGATAATTATAGAACCTACCTCCCAGACCTGTTGCGAGAGATTTTGGGCTTCTATACGTGAGTGCTATAAGGGTTAGAGGTCTTGACTGTTTTTGCGTTTGTAGCAAATGATGCTTCACAATGTGAGCTCTGGGACAGCACCAGAATCATAACCTTCTGTCCACACACAAGTTTGACCTTTCCCATCTACAGAGAACCAAAAGAAAAAAAACAAATCCAAGTTTTTGATCCTGATTTTATCAAAGCTGCTTCTCTCATCATCCTTTCAAAGCCAAAGTGTTGGAAAGAGACAGAAGTCTGTGTTTGTCTGATTCTGCTTCCTCATCACTGAGTCATCGCCCTGCCTCTTCCTGAGGCTTTTACTCCCTATTCACTGCTATCTTCCTATTGATCAAATCCAGTGGTTTCCCACCCCTCGGTTTTCCACCTCCCCGGCTTTGTTTTAAAGGTATTTGTGTCTGCTCACCAACCTTTAGAATATGGTTCTTGCTTAGTTTTAGTGAACTTTCTCTAAGCTGTCGTCCTTAATTCTCCCGCTGTTTCTTCTTCCTTCACTCTCCTCACTCTCTTGGCAGAGAGGCAGCTTCAAGCTTCTCCTCATTTTATTAAAAAACATCTATGTTGTGTGTACTGGCTATCCTTCCTACCATCTTCTGCTGTACCCTCTAAATCTCCACTCGCATTGCATTCTAGTGAACACACAGGCACCTAAACATGCATGCATAGGCCATGTGAGTGTGCATATATGCACATCATATGTATATGCACTATACATGTACCTACCACACACAGACTATATGTCCACATACTGTTATACAGACACAGACATGTATTTGCCCACTATATATGTGTGCATGAACATACACAATACATGTATGAACGCTATATATGTACAAACATACTTTATAACCCTATACATGTATATATTGTTGTTGTTTAGTCACTAAGTCATTTCTGACTCTTTTTGCAACCCCCATGGACTGTAACCCACTAGGCTCCTCTGTCTGTGGGATTCTCAAGGCAAGAATACTGGAATGGGTTTCTGTTTCCTTCTCTAGGAGATCTTCCTGACCCAGGGATTGAACTTGTGTCTCCTGCATTGGCAGGTGGATTCTTTACCACTGAACCACCAGGGAAGCACATACACACATATATATGTGCCCATAATATGAATATGTATATATATATATATATATATATATACTTATATATATGTACAAATGTGACATATATATGTATATGTATGTATTTTATATATATATATACACACACAGAGAGAGACACTATATATGTACATCCACCATATATATATATATATATATATACTCCATATATATGCATATGTGTGTGTGTGTATATATATATACATATATATATATATATATACTCCTTCAAATACACACACATACTACCATTTCTGTCCTGTTTATCAGTTATCTGTGCCCCTAGTACTATGTCTCATTCTTGATAAATATTGGTTCAGTGTTGCATGAATCCTGGAAGCAGTGGAAACACAGATTTGGCATTAATCATGTTTTTCTTTATTCATCCTCTCCTCCATCAATTTCAGCTTCCTGACTAAGGCCATGCTCACAACCCATGTTCTAGAGAAGGTCACAGTCTACTAGGAAAGAGAATCAGTCAGTCTGTTCTGGAGAAGGTCACAGTATACTAGGAAAAAGAATCAGGCAAGCAATTGCATCTAATCTAATGTAGTTTGTGCTATAATGCAGGGAGGGTGTTAACAGATTGCTACAGGAGCCCAAAGAAAGACCGGTCATTTGAACACTAGAAATCATGAAGGATTTGTGTGCATTCACTAGGTGGGGTAAAGGACATACCCGGAAGAAGAAACAGCACTGTAAATCAGAGAGAGATAAGATAACAGAAACAGATAATATGAGCTCTGAGCACTGGATGAATAAGGAAGGAACATTAAGGCATATTGTCTTGCTGCTTGACAAGCTGTTGAAGCTGCCTAGAACTGCTTGCTCATTTGCCCTTTTCACAGAGACTTGGGAAATTGTATGGAAAATTGCTTTGAAATGAAAGTTAGGCCTTGCTATTACTTATTGGTTTATGATGAGTCCTGGATGAATTGAAAACTATACTCGGAAATGATATGCTAGGCAATGGTTGGTGAGCAGGATATGCGTGAGAGTTCCACAGATCTTAAGCAAAGTGGTGATATAATCAGATCTGGTGGAAGAAGGTAACTAGCAGCAGAGAATGGTAGTGGTGATTTTAGCTAGGACTGTTGCAGGTTCTGCCTGGATTCCAATCCTTCCTCCACAGTTTTTGAACTTGTGTGTTTGAACAGATTACTTCATTTAAAGCTCAGTTTCCTCACCTGGAAAAAGAAGGCAGTAATAACTACTTGAAGAATTATGGTGAGGAATAAGGAAGATACTTAGAGAATTTAGCACTCTGCTCCACCTAGAGCAAAAACTGTAAATAGTAGCTCCTTCATTAGAAGTTGTTACAGAAGGGTTATGATTTCAGGTGGGAGATGATAATCGTGTTGCAAAACAAGTTAAGAGAGGTGGAGAGGAAGACACCGATTTCTCTCTTAACATAAAAGTAATACATGCTCATGGGGTCCCTCGTGGCTCAGTGGTGAAGAAGCCACCTGCCAATGCAGGAGACACAGGTTTGATCCCTGAGTCGGGAAGATCCCCTAGAGAAGTAAATGGCTACCCACTCCAGTCTTCTTGCTTGGGAAATCCCATGGACAGATGAGTCTGGCCGGCTACCATCTATGGGGTCTCAAAGAGTCAGACATGACTTAGCAACTAAGCAACAACAATACATGCTCATAGAAAAATGTCAAACCTAGAGTACAGTGTAAGGTAAAAAGTAAAGTCCATCTCCATTTAATGAACTTACTTCCAACCCAGATATAATCAGGGTTAACCCTTTTTCGGATGCCAATCCCAAAGTCAGTCATTCAATGTCTTTTTCCCTCTCTCCCTATTAGCTGGGATGCATTCAATGGTTTGCATTAAATCAATGCGTAAAAGGAAGTTGTGAACAAAAACTCTTTGAATAAAGGCCTAAGAATATTTCCTCTCTTTAAATATCTTTTGCTTATTTCTTTTCTCTGTTCCTTTTGATCATTACTCAAAACAAGAAGAGAAACTCGAGTTGTCTCTCATCCACAGGTCGCATGGTGTCCCTGAACTGTCCGGGGCAGAGGAAAAGCAAAGTTTTCCTCGCTTCCCCTTCTCATGCCTGCAGCACTTCTTTGGCACTTCTTACAGTGAGGTTGCTATGAGTCCAACGTGATTTAGAGACTGAAAAGCAACAACAGTGACTTTACCCTCTGCCTTCTAGCGAAGCAACTGCCTTCTCTCCCAGGGGAAAAATGTTTCTGAAAGAAGAGGTCCTGTCTTATAGATCTTTGATCCCTTCAAGGATCTTACACTTGAAAAAAGGTCAATAAATGTCTCTGGCATGGAGGTTCAAGGGCTTGGAGTCTGAAATGCCTGGGGTTGAGCTGCCTGATTTTCTGCTTTGGGAGAACTCATTGGATCACTCTGAGCATGAGTTTTTCTCTCTCTGCTTCTCTGTGAATTGGGTGGATTTTGGGGTAATAATTGACCTTGCCTACTTCCTCAGGCTGCCGTGATTCTCCAATGAGATAGAGCAAGCAAGTTGCTGCGTGGCTGTGGGACGATGTGGACCTTCGGCGCCTATGGAGGCATGAAGGCTATACGGTCACCATCTCCTTCCATTTCTGCCATGACCACATTCCTCCATGGATGGAGGGCTTCCTCCATGGATGGAGGGCTTCCTCCATCAAGCTTCTGCGTCTAGTGCTCCAGACTTCCTTTTACTTGTATTCCTCTCCTCTGCACACCCTGGCTCTTGCTGCCCTACTGAATGAATCTCAGGAGACGATAGGAGGAGCAGGAAGCCTCAGAGAGACCAGAAGTAGAAGAAGCTGGCCCCAGGGTAGCACAGTTTGTAGAATTAGCCGGAGCGGTAGTGTTTGTCCCAGAGTCAGAAGTAGTGACTGAGACACGCCAGGAGAGGGCTCTTCCTTCTGTGCTAAGGACACGCTCCAAGCCAGGAGCTGCAGCCTGCTAGATAAGTAGAATTTGGCCATGAAAGGCTCTTAAAAGAAGAAGCCTCTTGGAATTGGACAGTAACTGCAAAGAAGTCACCTTCCACTCAGCAGTTTGAATTCCCTGTTAGGATGCAAAAAGGAAAAGTGGCCCATGCTTGGCAATGGGTTCGATCTGTCTTGAGATCAAAGGATCTCACCAAGGGAAGATAGCTCACGTGCTGACATTGTCAAGCTCAGAGATTCTACAAATGCTTAGGCTGAGACACCACAGTCCAGTTTCCCTATTTTATGAATAAGGAAACTGAGGTTCAGAGATGGGAAGTGATGTTCCTGGGGTCACACAGCTGGGTTAGAACTCAAAGACCCATGCTCTCCCTGCTTTTCCCTGCTGCTTCCCTCCCATCTCCTGGGTCCTGGGGACTATCTCTTGCTGAGTAGCAGAACTGCAATTATGGGACATTGCTTAGAAATCGTTGCAATCTGTATTCTTCATTAATCATTTGCACAAACACAACATAAACAACTTTGCTGATTTGTGGGAACTTGAGTGAAGTGTTCATTTCAAATTTTGCTGAGATCTATTTTGCTTTCCTTCATGGATAGCTGGTGTAAACCTTTATTCCTGTGAATTCTGAAAATCTTGTTTTAGAAAATGTCTAGGGGCATCTGTGCAATGAAATACAACTCAACAATAAGCAAAAATGAACTATTGATGCATACAAAACCAAAGATGAATCTCAAAATAATTATGCTGAGTAAAGGAAGCCAGGCAAAAAATTGTGTACTATATGATTTCATATATATTCCTGGGCTTCCCAGGTGGCATTAGTGGTAAAAAAAAAAAAAAAAAAAAACAACCAACCTGCCTGCCAATGCAGGAGATGTGGGGTTTGATCTCCAGGTTGGGATGATCCCCTGGAGGAGGAAATGGCAACCCACTCCAGTATTCTTGCCTGGAAAGTTCCAGGGACAGAGGAGCCTGGCAGGCTACAGTCCATAGGGTCGCACAGAGTCGGACATGACTAAAGCAACTTAGCACGTAGCATATGGTTCCATGTACATAAAATTCCAGAAAATGTAAATGAATTCATAGGACAGAAATTTGTATGACTGTAGTAGTCTGGAGGAAGGGGAGTGGCTGCAAAGATGGATCATTAAAGGGCATGATAAAGTTTTAGAAACGATGACTGTTCAGTATCTTTGATTGTGGGTTTGATATCATAGGTGTATACATACGCCAAAATTTATTATATTGTGTACTTTAAATATGTGTAGTTTATTGTATATCAATTAGAGTAGATGATAACGATGACAGTGATGATAAGTTAATCCAGGACCTTACCTTTTAATTTTAGTTTTGAAGCTATTTTGCCATGAAAAAAATATGGCAGGAGGCTTAATGATAACATCATAGACACAAATGCAAACACATAGGCAGTCTAAGAACTGTTCTTTGCTTATTTGCATTCCTGACACGTAAGAGTCAGCCTCATGTGGAAAAAGACCTGTTTGAGAACCTGAAAAATCCAGATTGCTTTCTCTAAGGATCTCCCCGACATGCCCCTCTAACCTCTCCCCAGAGTTCAGGAGCAGCCATATTTGACTCTCTGATCCTCTGTTGTGGCCGCAGCTTTCTGGACCTAGGTTGGAATCTGATCCACACGGGAATATTATTTTCATTTCCCAAGAATTTAGGAACGAAACAAGTCTACTGTCCTGTGCCATGTGCATGGAAATGCAGAGAAAGTTCATCCACAGAACAAAGGGAGGACGAGCAGATTTCCAAGGAGGAGAGATGAGACACACACAGCCTGGGAAGGAGAGTGGGGGAGAGAGAGTAGTAAGGACCGTCAGCCTTTTTGGCTTCTCCAAAATGGAAACTCCACAGTCTCCACTGTGGAACCTTTGGGGACTCCACAGGTTCCAGAGATTAAGCCCTGCTGTACTTCCTGCCTGTTCCACGACTTTCCAATACATTCTTCTTCTTGACTATTTAAATGGCTTTCTGGTTCTTGTCAAAGAGAACGCTGATGAAAGCATGAGGGTTCTGTGCTGTCCTCCTGCCTTTAGGCTGAAGGAGGAGATCTCTTTGGTGTAATCAGTCTAGGTGTTATGGATGGTTTTCTGCAGTGAACAATAAATAGGCACATCATATGTGATGGCCAGAGGCTGTGTAGTTCCACAGCCCAGATGGACAAACTGATCCTCCGTGGTTCTTAGGAGAATGGGAGCACACATTGTTTTAACGTTATGTATTGATTGTTGTTGCTTTTTAGTTGCTCAGTTGTGTCTGACTCTTTGTGACTCCATGGACTGCAGCGTACCAGGCTTCCCTGTCCATCTCCCAGAGTTTGCTCAAACTCCTGTCCATTGTGTCGGTGATGCCATCCAACCATGTCATCCTCTGTCGCCCCTTCTTCTCCTGTCCTCAGTCTTTCCCAGTATCAGGGTCTTTTCCAGTGAGTTGGCTCTTTGCATCAGGGGGCCAAAGTAATGGAGCTTCAGCTTCAGCATCAGTCCTTCCAATAAATATTCAGGGTTGATTTCCTTTAGAATTGACTGGTTTGTTCTCCTTGCTGTCCAAGGGACTATCAAGAGTCTTCTCCAGCACCACAATTTGAAAACATTAGTTCTTTGGTGCTCAGCCTTCTTTATGGGCCATCTCTCACATCTGTACATGGCTACTCGAAAAACCATAGGTTTGACTAGACAGATCTTTGTCAGTAAAGTGACATCTGTGCTTTTTAATAAACTGTCTAGGTTTGTCTTAGCTTTTCTTCCAAGGAGCAAGAGTCCTTTAATTTCATGGCTGCAGTCAGCATCTGCAGTGATTTTGGAGCCCAATAAAATAGTCTGTCACTGTTTGTTGATAGTAGCAATAAATCTCATCTTGACCTTCCATTGCCTGAGGTGGGCAAGCAATGTTGTTTTATAACTGTAGATCAAATTTGTACTAAGACATCCTAAGCCCCATCAAAGAGACTTTGAATCAAAGCCTGTTTGGAAGCCCACACTCACCCAAGTCCTGCTTTCCCCACAGAGGACATATCTCTATATCCTAACAGGTAATGGGCCCAACAGTGGCACATTGGAGTCTCCATGGGTATGAGGTCTCTGCTGATGTTAGCAGCTTGCTAACACATAGCTCAACTTCCTCTGCTGGCCTAATTTTCCATTTGATGAATCTTGGTGTTTTCCTTGTCTCTGTCTCCTGTTGTGTCTCTATTGTTGCCATTTTCTTTCATTTTTGTTTTGGTGTGTTCTCCAGTTAATGTTTATCAAATGTGTGCTGTGTGCCAGCCTTTATTTGACTCATTGTACATATGGTAACTCATTTAATTTCTCACAGCAACCCCAAGAGTGAAAGAGAGGTTAAGAAACTTATTGCTTATCACTCATCTAGTATGCACAGAGCCGTGACACATACCAGACCAACTGGTTCCAGAACCCACACTTGTTGTCACTGTTCCTCAGTAGTTCACTTTTACTTTGTCATGTCAAATTCTCATGCTCTTGCAGAAAAATGAGTCAAAAGTTGTTTGTGTGTGTGTGTTAGTTGCTCAGTCATGTCTGACTCTTTGCAACCCCATGGACTGTAGCTGGTGAGGCTCCTCTGTCCCTAGAATTCTCCAGGAAGGAATACTGGAGTGGGTAGCCATTCTCTTCTCCAGGGGATCTTCCCAGCCCAGGGATTGAACCCGGGTCTCCCACATTGCAGGCAGATTCTTTACCATCCAAACCACCAGGGAAGCCCAAAATTTGCTTAGAAGAGTTTGTATTTGGTCTTTCCTTTGTGAACTTGTTCCTCTATCTGGAAGAAAAATACGGCTTCCTACAAGCAGGGATTATACTGTCATCAAGGGAGGCTGGAAGATGAACTCATTCAGGAGGACATTTCCAGAGGCAGCTTTTCCCTGTATTACCTACAATTGGGCTTACTCAGCAGGATGTTTTAAGACTGGATAGGAGGACCAATAGTGTCAGTTCAGTTCAGTTCAGTCGCTCAGTCATATCCAACTCTTTGTGACCCCATGGACTGCAGCACGCCAGGCCTCCCTGTCCATCATCAACTCCCTGAGTTTACTCAAAATCATGTCCATTGAGTTGGTGATGCCATCCAACCATTTCATCCTCTGTCGTCCACTTCTCCTCCCACCTTCATCCTTCCCAGCTTCAGGGTCTTTTCAAATGAGTCAGTTCTTCACATCAGGTGGCCAAAATATTGGAGTTTCAGCTTTAGCATCAATCATTCCAATGAATGGGCTTCCCTTGTGGCTCAGCTGGTAAAGAATCCACCTGCAATGTGGGAGACCTGGCTTCGATCCCTGGGTTGGGAAGATTCCCGGGAGAAGGAAAAGGCTACCCACTCCAGTATTCTGACCTGGAGAATTCCATGGACTAAGTCCATGGGGTCACAAAGAGTCAGACACGACTGAGCGACTTTCACTTTCACTTCCAATGAATATTCAGGACTGATTTTCTTTAGGATGGACTGGTTGGATCTCTTTGCAGTCCAAGGGACTCTCAAGAGTCTTCTCCAGCACCACAGTTCAAAACCATCAATTCTTCGGCACTTGGCTTTCTTTATAGTCCAACTCTCACATCCTTACATGACTACTGGAAAAACCATAGCTTTAATTAGATGGACCTTTGTCAGCAAAGTAATGTTTCTGCTTTTTAATATGCTGTCTAGGTTGGTCATAACTTTTCTTCCAAGGAGTAAGCATCTTCTAATTTCATGGCTGTAGTCACCATCTGCAGTGATTTTGGAGCCCCACCCCCCCAAATAAAGTCTGTCACTGTTTCCACTGTTTCCCCATCTATTTGCCATGAAGTGATGGGACCAGATGTCATGATCTTAGTTTTCTGAATGTTGAGCTTTAAGCCAACTTTTTCACTCTCCTCTTTCACTTTCATCAAGAGGCTCTTTAGTTCTTCTTCACTTTCTGCCATAAGGGTGGTGTCATCTACATATCTGAGGTTATTGATATTTCTCCCAGCAATCTTGATTCCAGCTTGTACTTCATCCAGCCCAGCGTTTCTCATGATGTACTCTGCATATAAGTTAAATAAGCAGGGTGACAATATACACTCTTGACGTACTCCCTTCCCGATTTGGAAGCAGTCTGTTGTTCCATGTCCAGTTCTAACTGTTGCTTCCTGACCTGCATACAGGTTTCTCAAGAGGCAGGTCAGGTGGTCTGGTATTCCCATCTCTTTCAGAATTTTCCACGGCTTGTGGTGATCCACACAGTCAAAGGCTTTGGCATAGTCAACAAAGCAGAAATAGATGTTTTTCTGAAACTCTCTTGCTTTTCTGATGATCCAGAGGATGTTGGCGATTTGATCTCTGGTTCCTCTGCCTTTTCTAAATCAATGACAAAAGGGAAAGGGGATCACAAATGAAAGACATTTGCAAAGGAAATTTCTTTGTGCAACTCAGATACGTTCTTCAGCTGAGATGGGTTGGTGACTCTCTGAAGGGCAATAGAGAGAGAATTGGTAAGGGACTGTGGAAGTGGGGCCCATGAATGAGCCTTGGTCTCTGAGCAGCCAGCCAGCCAGTTATGCAAACAGCCGAAACTGTAGTCTGGAGGTCCAGGGATGGACCCTGGACCCTGGATTTACTCACATCAATGGCCTGTTTTGGGGGCGGGAGGGGGGCTTTTTTTTTGACCATGTCGTCAGGGCACAGCCCAACACATCAGCCCACTCAGGACTGCTCTGTATGCCTCCCTGGCCTCACCCCCAGCTCTTCAGTCAACAGTTTCAGGAGCACTTACAGTGTGATATTAAATAAGGATGATAAGAATGATAATAGTAACAGCTCTTAAACAGCAATTGCTTACTATGGTTCAGGCATTCTACATGTATGATTGCTTTGCATCCTTAAAAACAACATTTCTGTCTTGGCAATTACTATGGGATGGACGGTGGTCTGTACATTATCACTGCAGTCTGTCTGCAGGATGCTGCATTTGAGAGCTTCCAGTCCATTCCAGATCCCAGCCTGCAGAATAAAGATGATAGTCAAATTCTGACAGACTGGAATCTGAAATGGAGTGGAAATACACAAAGGAGGTATGTATACAAATTAGGAAAATTTTTTCTTTTTCCTTTCCAATCTGGATGCCTTTTATTCTTATTGCATTGGCTTATTTATGCCTAATTGCTCTGGCTAACAGGATAGAACTTCCAGTAAATTGTTAAATAAAAATAATAGTACAAGATAACCTTGACTTGTATTTGAGCTTAGAGGAAAAGCGTTCATTTTTTCATCGTTACGTATGATACTATCTCTCAGCTTTTTGTACATGCCTTTTAACAGATTGAAGAATTTCTTCCTAGTTTTGCAAGTTTTTATGAGAATGAATGGTGGAAAGCATATTCACCAATTCTTTTACTGTGTTTTTGAGATGATTATATGGTTTTGATTTTGGGCCTGTTAATATGGTGAATCAGATTGATTTTGAAATGCTAAACCAGATTTGCATCCCTGTTATAAATCCTGCATGGTCATGATGTAATATCTTTTCATTATATTGATAGATTAGCTAGAATTGTGTTACGAATTTTTCTTGTATGGTTATGAGGAATATTGTTCTATATTTTCTTTTCCTCTATTTTTTTTCTGGTAGTATAGCAATATAATGCTAGCCACATGGAATGAACTGTAAAATATTCTGTTCAATGTTACAGAAAAGTTTATGTAGAACTTGTACTATGTTTTCCTTAATTGTTGTCTAAGTGAAGCCATGGGCCTAGAGTATTTTTGTGGGATAATTCCATCCTCCCCACCCCTCCTACCGTCAAACTGAATGTCTTTAATACATACAGGCCTATGTAGGTAATCTTCTACAAACATTCATGTACAACTTTTTGTGGGAACATGTGTTTTTACTTCTCTGGAGAATAGTTAGGAATGGAATTGCTGGGGCATATGCTGCTGCTGCTGCTGCTGCTGCTGCTAAGTCACTTCACTCGTGTCGGACTCTGTGCGACCCCATAGACGGCAGCCCACCAGGCTCCACCGTCCCTGGGATTCTCTAGGCAAGAACACTGGAGTAGGTTGCCATTTCCTTCTCCAATGCATGAGAGTGAAAAGTGAAAGTGAAGTCGCTCAGTCGTGTCCAAATCTTTGCAACCCCATGGACTGAAGCCTACCAGGCTCCTCCGTCCATGGGATTTTCCAGGCAAGAGTACTAGAGTGGGGTGCCATTGCCTTCTCCAGCTGGGGTATATAGTAACTGTTTAATTACTGAGGAGCTGCCAAGCTGTTTTCAAAATGAATGTACACTTTATATTCCCACTGGAAATGCATGAGAGTTCCAATTTCTTCATATCTTCCTAATACCTGTTATTTTCATTTTTAAAAATTACAGTGTTTTGTGTGCCATTCTCAGGCTACCAATAACCATTGTTGAGATTGGACTGACCTTTGCAGTTCTTATTATGATTGCAAGATGCCCTTTGGTAATAGTGATAGTAAACTTTGAAAAATAAAGTTTCTTACTTACAGAAACTGGGAATTATGCAGCACAACTGGAGCCATATAATAAGGCCACTCATATAGTATAGTAAGGTAGGGGATGGAGATTGAGAGAGAGCAAGAATAAAGAGACCTAGGATTTGACTTTTTTTTTTTTTTATAAATTTATTTATTTTAGTTGGGGGCCAATCACTTCACAACATTGCAATAGTTTTTGCCATACATTGACATGAATCAGCCATGGGTTTACATGTGTTCCCCCTCCTGGACCCCCCACCCACCTCCCTCCCCATCCCATCCTTCTGGATCCTCCCATTGCCCCGGCCCTGAGCCCTTGTCTCATGCATCGAACATGGAATGGTGTTCTGTTTCACATATGATAATATACATGTTTCAATGCTATTCTCCCAGAACGTCCCACCCTCACCTTCTCCCTCAGAGTCCATAAAATTGTTCCATGCATCTGTGTCTCTTATTCTGTCTCGCATATAGGGTTATCGTTACCATCTTTCAAATTCCATATATATGCATTAGTATACTGTATTGTTGTTTTTCTTTCTGGCTTACTTCACTCTGTATAATGGGCTCCAGTTTCATCCATCTCAGTAGAACCGATTCAAATGTATTTTTTTTAATGGCTGAGTAATATTCCATTGTGTATATGTACCACAGCTTCCTTATCCATTCGTCTGCTGATGGACATCTAGGTTGCTTCCATGTCCTGGCTATTGTAAACAGTGCTGCAATGAACATTGGGGTACACACGTCTCTTTCAATTCTGGTTTCCTCGGTGTATATGCCCAGCAGTGGGATTGCTGGGTCATATGGCAGTTCTATTCCCAGTTTTTTAAGGAATCTCCACACTGTTCTCCATAGTGGCTGTACTAGTTTGCATTCCCACCAACAGTGTAAGAGGGTTCCCTTTTCTCCACACCCTCTCCAGCATTTATTGCTTGTAGACTTTTGGATAGCAGCCATTCTGACTGGTGTGAAATGATACCTCATTGTGGTTTTGATTTGCATTTCTCTAATAATGAGTGATGTTGAGCATCTTTTCATGTGTTTGTTAGCCATCTGTATGTCTTCTTTGGAGAAATGTCTGTTTAGTTCTTTGGCCCATTTTTTGATTGGGTCGTTTATTTTTCGGGAATTCAGCTGCAGAAGTTGCTTGTATATTTTTGATATTAATTGTTTGTCTGTTGCTTCATTTGCTATTATTTTCTCCCATTCTGAAGGCTGTCTTTTCACCTTGTTTATAGTTTCCTTTGTTGTGCAAAAGCTTTTAATTTTAATGAGGTCCCATTTGTTTATTTTTGCTTTTATTTCCAATATTCTAGGAGGTGGGTCATGGAGGATCCTGCTGTGATTTATGTCAGAGAGTGTTTTGCCTATGTTTTCCTCTAGGAGTTTTATTGTTTCTGGTCTTACATTTAGATCTTTAATCCATTTTGAGTTTATTTTTGTGTACGGTGTTAGGAAATGTTCTAGTTTCATTCTTTTACAAGTGGTTGACCAGTTTTCCCAGCACCACTTGTTAAAGAGATTGTCTTTTCTCCATTGAATATTCTTGCCTCCTTTGTCGAAGATAAGGTGTCCATAGGTGCGTGGGTTTATCTCTGGGCTTTCTATTTTGTTCCATTGATCTATATTTCTATCTTTGTGCCAGTACCATACTGTCTTGATGACTGTGGCTTTGTAGTAGAGCCTGAAGTCAGGCAGGTTGATTCCTCCAGTTCCATTCTTCTTCCTCAAGATTGCTTTGGCTATTCGAGGTTTCTTATATTTCCATACAAATTGTGAGATGATTTGTTCTAGTTCTGTGAAAAATACCATTGGTAGCTTGATAGGGATTGCATTGAATCTATAGATTGCTTTGGGTAGTATACTCATTTTCACTATATTAATTCTTCCAATCCATGAACACGGTATATTTCTCCATCTGTTTGTGTCCTCTTTGATTTCTTTCATCAGTGTTTTATAGTTTTCTATATATAAGTCTTTTGTTTCTTTAGGTAGATATATTCCTAAGTATTTTATTCTTTTTGATGCAATGGTGAATGGTATTGTTTCCTTAATTTCTCTTTCTGTTTTCTCATTATTGGAGTATAGGAATGCAAGGGATTTCTGTGTGTTAATTTTATATCCTGCAACTTTACTATATTCATTGATCAACTCTAGTAATTTTCTAGTAGAGTCTTTAGGGTTTTCTATGTAGAGAATCATGTCGTCTGCAAACAGTGAGAGTTTTACTTCTTCTTTTCCTATCTGTATTCCTTTTATTTCTTTTTCAGCTCTGATTGCTGTGGCCAAAACTTCCAAAACTATGTTGAATAGTAGTGGTGAAAGTGGGCATCCTTGCCTTGTTCCTGACTTTAGGGGAAATGCTTTCAATTTTTCACCATTGAGGATAATGTTTGCTGTGGGTTTGTCATATATAGCTTTTATTATGTTGAGATATGTTCCTTCTATTCCTGCTTTCTGGAGGGTTTTTATCATAAATGGATGCTGAATTTTGTCAAAGGCTTTTTCTGCATCTATTGAGATAACCATATGGTTTTTTTCTTTCAATTTGTTAATGTGGTGTATTACATTGATTGATTTGCAGATGTTAAAAAAAACCTTGCATTCCTGGGATAAAGCCCACTTGGTCATGATGTATGATCTTTTTAATATGATGTTGGATTCTGTTTGCTAGAATTTTATTAAGGATTTTTGCATCTATGTTCATCAGTGATATTGGCCTGTAGTTTTCCTTTTTTGTGACATCTTTGTCTGGTTTTGGAATTAGGGTGATGGTGGCCTCATAGAATGAGTTTGGAAGTTTACCATCTTCTGCAATTTTCTGGAAGAGTTTGAGTAGGATAGGTGTTAGCTCTTCTCTAAATTTTTGGTAGAATTCCGCTGTGAAGCCGTCTGGTCCTGGGCTTTTGTTTGCTGGAAGATTTCTGATTACAGTTTCGATTTCCGTGCTTGTGATGGGTCTGTTAAGATCTTCTATTTCTTCCTGGTTCAGTTTTGGAAAGTTATACTTTTCTAAGAATTTGTCCATTTCTTCCAAGTTGTCCATTTTATTGGCATATAGCTGTTGGTAGTAGTCTCTTATGATCCTTTGTATTTCTGTGGAGTCTGTTGTGATCTCTCCATTTTCATTTCTAATTTTGTTGATCTGATTCTTCTCCCTTTGTTTCTTGATGAGTCTGGCTAATGGCTTATCAATTTTGTTTATCTTCTCGAAAAACCAGCTTTTAGTTTTGTTGATTTTTGCTATGGTCTCTTTTGTTTCTTTTGCATTTATTTCTGCCCTAATTTTTAAGATTTCTTTCCTTCTACTGACCCTGGGGTTTTTCATTTCTTCCTTCTCTAGTGGCTTTAGGTGTAGAGTTAGTTGATTTATTTGATTTTTTTCTTGTTTCTTGAGGTACGCCTGTATTGCTATGAACCTTCCCCTTAGTATTGCTTTTACAGTGTCCCATAGGTTTTGGGTTGTTGTGTTTTCATTTTCATTCGTTTTCATGCATAATTTTATTTCTTTTTTGATTTCTTCTGTGATTTGTTGGTTATTCAGAAGCGTGTTGTTTAGCCTCCATATGTTGGAACTTTTAATAGTTTTTTTCCTGTAATTGAGGTCTAATCTTACTGCATTGTGGTCAGAGAAGATGGCTGGGATGATTTCAATTTTTTTGAATTTACCAAGGCTAGATTTATGGCCCAGGATGTGATCTATCCTGGAGAAAGTTCCATGTGCACTTGAGAAAAAGGTAAAATTGATTGTTTTGGGGTGGAAACTCCTGTAAATATCAATTAAATCTAATTTGTCTATTGTATCATTTAAAGTTTGTGTTTCCTTGTTAATTTTCTGTTTAGTTGATCTATCCATATGCGTGAGTGGAGTATTAAAGTCTCCCACTATTATTGTGTTATTGTTAATTTCCCCTTTCATATTTGTTAGTATTTGCCTTATATATTGTGGTGCTCCTATGTTGGGTGCATATATATTTATGATTGTTACGTCTTCTTCTTGAATTGATCCTTTGATCTTTATGTAGTGTCCTTCTTTGTCCCTTTTCACATCCTTTATTTTAAAGTCTATTTTATCTGAAATGAGTATTGCGACTCCTGCTTTCTTTTGGTCTCCGTTTGCATGGAATATGTTTTTCCATCCTTTCACTTTCAGCCTGTGTGTGTCTCTAGTTTTGAGGTGGGTCTCTTGTAGACAGCATATATAGGGGTCTTGTTTTTGTATCCATTCAGCAACCCTTTGTCTTTTGGTTGGGGCATTCAACCCATTTACATTTAAGGTAATTATTGATAAGTATGATCCCGTTGCCATTTACTTTGTTGTTTTGAGTTCGTGTTGAAACATCCTTTCTGTGTTTCCTGTTTAGAGAAGATCCTTTAGCATTTGCTGGAGAGCTGGTTTGGTGGTGCTGAATTCCCTCAGCTCTTGCTTGTCTGTAAAGCTTTTGAATTCTCCTTCATATCTGAATGAAATCCTTGCTGGGTACAGTAATCTGGGTTGTAGATTATTCTCTTTCATTACTTTAAGTATGTCCTGCCATTCCCTTCTAGCCTGAAGGGTTTCTATTGAAAGATCAGCTGTTATCCTTATGGGGATCCCCTTGTGTGTTATTTGTTGTTTTTCCCTTGCTGCTTTTAATATTTGTTCTTTGTGTTTGATCTTTGTTAATTTGATTAATATGTGTCTTGGGGTGTTTCGCCTTGGGTTTATCCTGTTTGGAACTCTCTGGGTTTCTTGGACTTCTGTGACTATTTCTTTCCTCAATTTAGGGAAATTCTCAACTATTATCTCCTCGAGTATTTTTTCATGGCCTTTCCTTTTATCTTCTTCTTCTGGGACTCCTATGATTCGAATGTTGGGGCGTTTCATATTGTCCCAGAGGTCCCGGAGGTTTTCCTCATTTCTTTTGATTCTTTTTTCTTTTTTCCTCTCTGCTTCGTTTATTTCCATCATTCTATCTTCTACCTCACTTATCCTATCTTCTGCCTCCGTTATTCTACTGTTGGTTCCCTCCAGAGTGTCTTTTATCTCCTTTATTTCATTATTCATTCTATATTGATTCCTTTTTATTTCTTCTAAGTCCTTGATAAACATTTCTTGCATCTTCTCAATCTTTGTCTCCAGGCTATTTATCTGTAACTCCATTTTGCTTTCAAGATTTTGGATCATTTTTATTATCCTTATTCTAAATTCTTTTTCAGATAGATTCCCTATCTCCTCCTCTTTTGTTTGGCTTTGTGGGCATTTCTCATTGTCCTTTACTTGCTGAGTATTTCTCTGTCTTTTCATCTTGTTTAGATTGCTGTGTTAGGCGTGGCCCTTCTGTATTCTGGTAGTATGAAGTTCCTCTTTGTTGTGGAGTTCCTCACTGCGGTTGGGGTTGGACAGGTGGCTTGTCAAGGCTTCCTGGTTGGGGGAGCTTGTGTCGGTGTTCTGGTGGGTGGAGCTGGATTTCTGCTCTCTAGAGTGTAATGGAGTGACCAGTATTAATTTTTGAGATGTCTATGGATTTGGTGTGCCTCTGGGCAGCCTGTATATTGATGCTCAGGTCTATGTTCCTGCGTTGCTGGAGAATTTGCGTGGTATGTCTTGCTCTGGAACTTATTGTCTCTTGGGTGGAGCTTGGTTACAGTGAATTTATGGAGGCTATTGGATGGTCTCTTATTAATTAATGTTTCCCCTGGCTTTCAGTCTTATTCTTGCAGTAGCCTCAAGACTTCTCCTTCCATACAGCCTCAATAATAAAACTTTTAGGTTAATGGTGAAAAGATTCTCCACAGTGAGGGATACCCAGAAAGGTTCACTGAGTTACATGGAGAGATGAGGTGGGGGGGGTGGGTTGAGGTGACCAGGAGGGGAAGAGGGGAATTCAAATGTGGAGAGAGCAATCTAGCCAGTAAGTACTTCCCTCTGTGCTTTCCACAGTTTGGAACCCT
Source organism: Giraffa tippelskirchi (assembly GCF_054371585.1). Classification (NCBI taxonomy): domain Eukaryota; kingdom Metazoa; phylum Chordata; class Mammalia; order Artiodactyla; family Giraffidae; genus Giraffa; species Giraffa tippelskirchi. The sequence continues at coordinate 38,927,817 of NC_137276.1, forward strand.
CAGAGTGATTCACAGAGATACATAGAGAGGGAGGAGGAAGGTGACAGAGGTGAGCATGAGTAGAAAGGGAGGAATTAAGAGGGGAGAGAGAGATCTGGGCAGTATCCTGTTCCTGAAGTGTTCTCCGGTACCCAGAACACCCTCAGAGATTCACAGAATTGGGTTGAGAAGAGAAGGAGGAGGGTGGGAGATAGAGGTTCCCTGAGGGAGAAGAAAGAGCATCAATAGGTGGAGAGAGTGATCAGGCCAGTGATCACACTCCTGAGTAAAAGTGGGTCCTAAAGATTGGGTTCTTAAATGTACAAAGTTGATATCAAATATGTAAAACAAAGATTAAAAATCTAGAGTAGAGGTTAGACTCTTATAAAACTTACAATCTAAAAAAAAAAAAAAAAAAGAAAAAAGGAAACAGTGTAAAAAGAAAAAAAAACAGTAAAACAGTAAAAAAAGAAACAGTAAAAAAATGTAGAACAGGAAAAAAACATTAAAAAAAGAAAACACAAAAGGTATAAGATATATGTATGTAGTTTGCTTCAAAAATAGGGTTTTTTTTTTTTGCAAGTTAATAGTGGGTTATGAAAATGAAAGTTAAAGGTGTAATAGAGGACTTGAAGAAAAAGGAAAGAAGAGAAAAAAAAAATTTTTTTTTAATTAAAAAAAAAAAAATTAAAAAAAAAAAAAAAAGTAAAAAATATATATATCCCGGACTTTCTCTGGAGCTGTTGTGAGCAGTGTGGGATCTGCTCAGTTTTAGATAGATCCTTATTCCTGCTTATACTTTTCAAGATCTATAGGTCCTTTTCAATGCAGTCGGTATTAACTACAGGGATCTTAATCTGTTGGCCTGTCCCTTCCAAAGCGCTTCCCTCTGTTTATTTGGCTTCTGTTTGGAGATCTCTTCAGTATCTAATTTCCGCCCTGCAACAAAGCGGTGGAGGTGATCTCTTTAGGTTCGCTTGTTCAATCGTGCTGTGGGGAGGAGGAAACACTGCAATTCTGGCGTGCGTGTGGTAAGCTCGCAGTGTCTCGGCCGCACTGGGTTCGCCCCCGCTCACGGCGTGTGTGCTTTCCCCGTCTACCCTGCTCAGGCTTCAGGTTACTCGGCCGGGGAGCGGGCCCTGAGCTGCGTGCACTTCCCAGGTCTAAGCCGCTCAGGTTCAGGCTCCCGGTTACTCCACAAAGGCGCAGACTCGGTTTCGCCCGCGGCTTGTGCCGTTCCCGGTCGGAGCTGCCCAGGCGGCCAGGAGTTTGGCGAGGGCGCTCTTCCCTGTTGGGGCGGTGCGGCTTATCACCTCCCTGGTCCCCGCCTCGGTTTACGGGCGCGCCCGGCTCCGGTGTGCTTTGTGTCGGTTCTGGGGAGCTGGTCTCTGGCTGCGACCCTCCCGGTGGCTGTCGACCCTCCGGGATCTCAGGCAGTCTTTGCTTAGAAACTGGGAGCCTGTTTGCAGTTTGGTAGGGGGTGCCCTCTCTGGAGCCGAGTTTGCCCCTTTCCGGCTCTGGCGGGCCCCGCCTGCCCGCTGTGTCCGGCGGGGGATGGGGCGGTCCGCAGCCGGCTAGCTCTCCTCTGGTATCGCTCAGTCCTTTGTTCTGTGAGCGGGCCGGCAGTGCCTTAGAGTTGGGCTTTTCGCGGGATAGTTCTTTCTCTCTCGCTGTCCCACAGTTTAGGTTACTATCTCACGTTAGCTCCCTCAGATTGCCCTCGGGGCACTCGGGCCCGGTCCTTACCCTAGGCAATGCCGCCCGCTCCTCTCCGTTCAGCCCCCACTTGCTGGTGGCGGATGATGCGAGCGTCTGGGGTTCTTTGCTGGGAGTTGCTTTAGGCACGTAATCTGTGGATTTTATTTATTTTTTCCTCCCAGTTACGTTGCCCTCCGAGATAAAAAATCCTCCCCCACACCTGCCGGTGAGAGGGTTTCCTGGTGCTTGGAAATGCCTCCTCTTTTACGACTCCCTCCCCGGGACCGGTCTCCGTCCCTAACTCTTTTGTCTCTCTTTTTATCTTTTATAATTTCTCCTACCTCTTTTGAAGATAATGCGCAGTTTTTGTGGGAGCCTGAAGTCCTCAGCCAGCCTTCAGAAGTAGTTTTGTGAAGTTTGGTCAGCGTTTAGATGTTCTTTCGATACATTTGCGGAGGAGAGAGTGGTCTCCCCGTCCTATTCCTCCGCCATCTTATCCCCCATCGGATTTGACTTTTTTTGTGGTCAAGAGTGGGAGCCTAGGGTTTTGTGGGTTCACTCTTTATTGATGAATTTGCAACATAAGATAGGATGGCGTAGGGGCGAGTGGTCCAAATGGTCAGTTACTTAAAAACAGTCCACGGAATTCTCCAAGCCAGAATACTGGAGTAGGTAGCCTTTCCCTTCTCCAGAGGATCTTCCCAACCCAGGAATCAAACTGAGATCTCCTGGATTGCAGGCAGATTCTTTACCAACTGAGCTATCAGGGAAACCCTTAAATGAGCCAGGAGCTCTAAATCCATGATGCCTCAGTGGAGGAAGACAGTCTGGCTTTTTATCTAGCTTGTGGAACTGGCAATGTGCTTATTCTAGATAGCCGTCTTTGAAGTGGGTAACTCTGGCAATCAAAACTTAAGCCAGGTGCTTAGATCACAGAAGGACAAAAAAACCCACCCTCAGGGTTTACGCAACATATAGCTATTCTGGTGGGTGTGAAGTGATATTGTGGTTTTGATTTGCATTCCCTAATGACTAATGAATAATGTTGAGCTCAGGAGTGGGAGATTGGACCAAGGTAAGTTAAGATTCAGCCATTTTTTTTTTCTTGATTAAGCACTTTCCTGCCTCCTAAGCTTTTGGTTAGTTTCCAGGGTCCCCAAAATGTTGTTGTTTCTGAGAGTTTTTCCAATATCTTTAAAGAGGGGAAAATTTCGGAGTTCTTTACCTTCCATTTTCACTAATGACATCCACTTCGTATGTTTTGAGTAGTTTTAAATTCATGGAGGCTTGTTTTGTGGTTTAGAATGTGGTCTATCAGCAAATGTTTCATGTGTACTCACATTAGTTTGGCCTACTGTAACACAATACCATAGACCAGGTGGCTTGAATAACAGCTATTTATTTCTCACAGTTTTGGAGGCTGAGAGGTCCAAGATCACTGGCAGATCAGTTCCTGGCAAGGGTCCTCTTCCTCACTTGGAGATGGTCACCTTCTTGCTGTGTTCTCAGGTGATGCAGAGCATGCTCTGGGCTCTATTCCTCTTCTTGTAAGGACACTAGTCCCATTATGACAGCCCAACCCTCATGACCTCATTAACACCTAATTACCTCCCAAAAGCTCAACTCCAAATGCCATTGCATTGAAGGTTATAATTTCAACTTATGAATATAGGAGGTGGGGATTCATTCAGTCTATAACAGTACTTGAAAAGAGTATTTATTCTAGTGTGGTGAGTATTCTGTAATAGTCAAATACATCAAATTGATTGAAGTGTTATCCAAGTCCCCTATTATTTATTTTCTTTCCACTTGTTCTGTCAGTTTTTGAAGTTTCTGCTTATAATTGTGAATGTGTCTATTTCTCATTTTAGTTCTATCAGTTTTTGCTTCATGTACTCTGAACTCTGTTGTATAAGGAGCAGAAACATTTACAGTTATTATGCACTTCTAGTTTATTGAATACCAACTATGTGATGTTGACTAAAAAAGATGTACAACTTGAGAGTTGCAAGTTAAGTTTTATTTGAGGCAAAATGAGGACTGCAGCCCGGGAGGCAGCATCTCAGATAGCTCTGAGAGTTTTAACTATTATGTTGTTTTAGGTGTGGAGTGGGGCTTTGAACTTTGGACAAGGTCAGGGTAAGGAGTATGATTATACTATAACCTCCCTCGATATTTTGGTCTTTTGTTGTAGTTGTTGATCTGGTTCAAATCTTGGCATATCATGCACACCTGTTATCAGATGAGAAACATTTCCAAGTGAAACAGAAGTAATTTATATTGGAGCCAACTTTCAAACTCCACGTGTTTCTATTCCTGTCTCCTTGTTTGTCTCTGTGGCCTGAGAGCTGATCTCTCTCTTTGTTCCTGGATTGTACAAAAGCAATCTGAAGATAGCTAATGAAAAAAGATGGAGGCACCTTAAATAGACTTGGGCAAGTCCATGAAACCTGTTGCCAATGGAGCTCAGTAGCCAACCTCACTTTCCCAGTAGAGCTTCCTTCAAAATGCCTCCTACAACCCCCTTTTTTTCCTGCTTTAATCACTATGAGATAGGGAAATTGGAATTTTAAGGAAAAGAATGGATTTGAGTCTTGGCTTTTCCACTTATTAACTTTGTGTCTTTGGGAAAATGACTTAACTAATCTGTAAAATGGGTCTACTCATAGTACCCACAAAAAGATTATTTTAATAGTAGTACATTAAACACTACTTAACTGTGGGTCATTATTATTATAATTATCTCTCTCTATAAGCAAAGGAGGCCTATTTCCTCCAGTATCTGCTTGACAGTCTGAGTCAGTACTAATAGTTGTTAGTAACTGAGTCTCTTCTATGGATCAGGCACTTTAATCTACACGATTTTATCTCATTAACCAAACAACTTTGTAGAATCTTTTTGTTATCAGCTTAAGGTGATGGCACCCCACTCCAATACTCTTGCCTGGAAAATCCCATGGACGGAGGAGCCTGGTAGGCTGCAGTCCATGAGTTTGCAAAGAGTGGGACATGACTGAGTGACTTCACTTTCACTTTCCACTTTAATGCTTTGGAGAAGGAAATGGCAACCCACTCCAGTGTTCCTGCCTGGAGAATCCCAGGGACGGTGGAGCCTGGTGGGCTGCCGTCTATGGGGTCGCAGAGAGTCGGACACGACTTAGCTACTTCACTTTCACTTTTCAGAGGAGGAAATCAAGACTCAGAGAGGTTACATTACTTGCCCATGATTGGGCCCAGAGTGTATGTGGAAATTGGACACACATTCAGTCTGTAAGCCTCTTTCTTCCCCACATTTCTCCTCTCCTCTCTTTCTCAAATAAGAGAGGGGCTCTCCTAGGTCATCCATGTACTATCATGCAGATTGTGTACTGAACAAGTTCAGAGAGTGTCTTTTTCATAGAAATCAATGTGAATGGTGCCCTCCTCCCCAAGTTATGCAATGCACACCTTGCAGACATGTATGAGGAATCCCTGGAGCAGCTAATAGGTTTTATTCAGTATAGAGAGAGGATTTTGCTTGTAACCACCCATGCATTCCTCCTCCAAATCATTTTTGGAGGTGCTTTCCATACTTTTTTGATTCTGAGCAAATGACCTGAAGGTACTTGATCATACTACCTCTTATCACATGGTGTGATTTCTCAATACGATGGTGATGGATATGCCTGGATCATATCCCTCGAGTATTTACTTTCCACATGCCCCTACATGCCTGCCACCTTCCAAAAAATTGCTGTGAAAGAAACTGTCTGGCTACATTTGGCAGTGTGATGATAAAATATAAGCATGAATGAGCTATTTTCTATGAGTTCACCTTAGATTTATTTTATGTATTTGTGTGTGCTGAAGCCACTAGAAGTCTGAGAGGCAGTCTTTCATGAAAAAAACCCTTTCATGTCTCATTTTCCAGAAAATTGCTCTGTTCTTTTGGCTGTGAGATACTCCTCTATCCATGAATCAGCAAACGTCTGAGTTTAGCGGTGAGTTAAAGGAAGACTAGCTTTCACTAGAGCATGTTTTCTTCTTCTCTAGGCTAACTTCTTAAATACTATGGTCCCCAGAGATATTTCCCTTCAAGCAAAACTTTAACAATGATGTTTACACTCAGGACAGCTGGAGGCAGTGGAAACACTATCTTTCAGTGGATCTGAGAAGGGTCTGCAACCTGGGCTGGGACCAGTGAGTTATTTCATTTAATTACCTCAGTAATAGTTACAAAAAGATTAGAATACTTTTCTTCCATTTTGTTTGTGCTTTCATGCTCAGTCATTTCTGACTCTTTGTGACACTATGGACTATAGCCTGCCAGAATTCTCTGTCCTTGGGATTTTCCCAGAGAGAATACTGGAGTGCGTCGCCATTTCCTTCTCCAGGGGATCTTCCCAACCCAGGGATCAAACTTGTGTAACTGCGTCTCCTACATTGCAGGTAAATTCTCTACCTCTGAGCCACAGGGGGAGCCTCCCTTACATTTATATAGGGTTTAATAGAGAGGTTTCACAGTTAGAAACTGTGATCTGTATTATAACCTTGTAAAGCTGGAGAGATTACTTTTTGTCTCATAAACGAGGAAACAGGAATAAGAGGCTAGAGATGTCAAACAAAAGGTCCAGGTTCACAAATCAATTAAGGCTCTGGCCCCTGTTTGAGCTTTCCTTCTAAGGGTGGCTATGGCAATCACTGAACCCATTCAAAGGTCACAGAGACCTACAGCCTTTGCTTTTCTCAATTCCCAAACCAAAGATTCACTGCGACAATGTGGAGAACATTGAAGTGAGTGATTAACTCACTAACAAGCTATAGTGATTTTAAACTAGAGTTGAGTGAGTATTCTAGTAGAATAAATCCTTGTTTTTATAAATTTTCTCATCCAGAAATAGCCCTGTACTTAATTCTTTATCTCATCTACAAGTGCCAACACAAACAACAAAGGGCAGAATTGTAGTTGCTGTCTATTAAGAATTGCTTCAACAAGAACTGCCCCAAGTCCAGCAGTACTCATACCCAAAAGTAAAGTGTGGTCCCTGGTGTCCTAAAGAGTCAGAGGGGGGTGGAGTGTGGACAGCCCAGCCGACTGAACAGGATGCTCTGTTCTTCTCAAGGACTTAAAAATAATTTTATTCTCCAAGAAATCTGTGCTTACGCCCCTCAAGTGGTCCCCTGTATTACTTTGTCTTCAAATAAGGTCTCCAAAGGACAGAAGTCATTTGTGTCTATATGTGTATGTTGGTGGAAACACACGCATTAATGTACATCAACTGATGACTGAAAACGAAGTTCTTCTTGTTTACTTTCAACATCTGGTTTCTTGGGAACAATTGAACAAATTTAGTAGGATCTTGATGTGAATGGCAAATTTTCTGGAAAGGGGAAATATCTTTTGATTCGGTGGAAGTCGTTGCTGATCCACAGCTTGGGATGGAGTTTAGCCAAGAGATTAGCCTAGATCAAGATTAGAGTAGGTTGGAATGAGAGAGAAAACTTAGAAAATGGAAGTTAAGCTTTGTTATTCCAAATTTCCTTGTGTGACTTGACAGAGTTCCAAAAACTTCCTCTTCCAAGTGAAATACCAAAGTCATAGTTCTACAGAAAGTTAGTATTTCTAACTACCTCCAGCTCTCTTGAGCGCAAACACTTTTTATTCAAGACTTAGCTGGTGGGGAAAGAGTTTATGACATGTAACACAGGTAGCTGTGTTCCCTCTGACTAACCAGAAACATCAAAAAAGACAAGAAGGGCAGAATATAATGTTAGAAACTCTTTGTTGGAGAGAAATCCTTGACAATGTATGTATTCTAGGGTGGCATTTTACAAATTTTCTTTCTTGTCTTAACTGAAATTTCATGTGGACATGTAATACAAAAAATGTAGAGAAAACTGGAGCAGTTATGGTTGAATGGGAGATAGTTACATGGAACCTACTTGATGTGCCACCCACATATATCCTCTGGGGAACAACTGAGGGACTTCAGGTCTCTAAGGAACACAGTGAAAAACCAGTGGACTAGGGAATTTCTAGAATTTCTTTGTGGGAAATGAAGTGGTTGTTCTGCAGTAATTGCTACAGAAAGCCAGGGAGAAAAGATTGGATTCTGAACTCTTTGTCAGGAAGGATCCTAACTTATTCATTTTTATATTGTTGATGACAAGCACAAGGCCTGGTTCATGGCAGGTGCTAAGTAAATTTGCAATTTGTTAAATAAATGGCTTTATTTTAAGAAATCTGTATTTGAGCAACAAAAGTACTGTACCTAAAACCAAATGAGATCAGGAAAGTAAATGAAAATGGGTTTTACGTGCCTTGCTGCTAAGTCGCTTCAGTCGTGTCCAACTCTGTGCGACCCCATAGATGGCAGCCCACCAGGCTCCCCCGTCCCTGGGATTCTCCAGGCAAGAACACTGGAGTGGGTTGCCATTGCCTTCTCCAATGCATGAAGGTGAAAATTGAAAGTGAATTTGCTCAGTTGTGTCCGACTCTTAGCGACCCCATGGACTGCAGCCTACCAGGCTCCTCTGTCCATGGGATTTTCCAGGCAAGAGTACTGGAGTGGGTTGCCATTGCCTTCGTCCTTATAATTACCTATGTGGGGAGGTACCTCTTACTATTTTTTCATAATGAGGAATGAAATACATCATACCAACGAATCTCCCAGCTTAATGAAACTTTACACTGATATATTATCAGATCTAGTTCATATACATCCTAGAAGTCAGATTTAAGAACCTGAAAAACTATAGCTCTTAAATTTTAGAGCGAATGAGATTCTCTCCAGGAAACTGAAAACATAGATTCCTAGGTTGTACTTATAGGAGAGCAAAACTTATCCCCTTAAATTGTCTCTTTGGTATGTGGATTATTCCATACTGAAAACAATCAAGGCCCAAAAGATACAGGAAGATACTTTATCCTTCCCCCTAAATGTCTAAAGAAATTCAGAAATCCTGTTACAGGAATAGGGCTATTTCCAGAGATATTTGCTAGAATATGGACTGGAGGTGGTGGGGTGGAGGGGAACAGAACCTGGAGATCAGAGCCCACTCTGTGTCCCAGTGTCTCTGCAAACACTTGTTTTCCAAACATTTGCTTTTGCTTCTCCATGTGAATTGCCTGATGTCCCAAACCACTACCTCAGCAACCTCTTTTTTCTTTAGCAGAAGATGATATTTAAGGAAAGCAATTCAGCCATTTCAGTGAGCTACTCGGTTTTCAACGATTCTCTCCCATGTGTACATTTTATTAAATTTTTGTTAGACTTTCTTCTATTAATCTGTCTCAGGTCAATTGAATTCTTAGATCAGCCAGAAGAACCTAGATGGTCAGAGGAAAAAATCTTCCTCCCAGACATGCTCTAAGCATTCTGATTCAGCAAGTCCAGGGTAAGGACTAAGAGTCCTTGTACAAGTGGTTCACAGGGCACATTTTAAGATACCCTGACTGCCCTGGATGAAAGGAGCAAGAGATGAAAGGTAACTGCTTGCTTCTGGAGGTGACAGCTACACTTGTAGGTTTAGGGAATTCTAGGCAAACCAAGAATCCCAACACACATCTTGAAGGCAGCCCTAAGATCAGCCCCATTTCTCCTGGGGCTCCCAGAGTGGTAACTTTCACCTTACAGATGGTCCAGCTCACCACCTGCTATGGGACCACAGGGGCAGAGGCCTGGAAGATGATCCCCGTTGTGGCTGCAGCCTGGATTTGCTCACTTGACACATCTCTATTAAAAGCCTGGAAGAGTCCCAAAAGTATCAAGCGGTTGTCAGAATGTGTTCAAAATAATGTGAAAAGAATAACAGCAGAGTACAGCGCAAATCTCTATAACTATATTCTTTCAAATAAAGCCATCTTATGAGTCAAGTCTATTGAAATCTACTGGCAGGACAGAATGGAAAAACCAAATTCCTTAGTGATTATGGTATTTTCCAAGTTGCTAAATATTATGACTCTAAAGGCCTGGCTTTTAGATCTTTATAACAACTGACATTTTTATATAATGCACATGTACAGAGGGTTACTCTAATCAACTAGTCTGTAAGGAAGCCTAGAGAGGTTGGTACAGCAGATTTGATTTTATAATATTAATTTTTAAAATGAAGAAACATCATCTTTTAAAATTATTCTAGACTTTTTTATTATTATTTTATTTTTAATTGAAGCATTGTACAAGGCCATATATGGTGGGGTAGGGTGACATCACCTTAAAGGTAGGGAACCATCACCTTAAATAATATCAGTTCCACAATTAGTTCCAACATCAAAAAAAGTTTTTTAATACCTTAGGCGATGATTGAAATTCTATGTAGCAGATAAAAGCCTCTGAGGGCAGATTACAAAGAGACCATTGTACTCTCCACCCTCTATTCCCCCACCTCCAGAATGTTTGAAGTAAGCTGTATGTCCCAGGAAATGTAAATTAGCCTTATCATGTGTCATTGATTTGTTTTGTAGCTTTGTTTCAACAAAATGCTGAGCAGTCAGTCTTTTACAGCTAAAGTATCTCTGGATATTGATGAGATCTGTCATCCCAGCTACCTCTCAATTTTGTCAGCTTTACTCAGAAATAGCTGAATGGAAATACCACAACAAAATTCATTAAAATATGTAAACACAATTTGCAAACATTTCTGAGGGAACTGAGGATGTCTGCCAAGAAGACTTTTAACACATAATGAGAGTTTTCTTACTGAAACAATGCTTTTCAAACTTTTTGGAACATTTGTCTCACTTTTAATTAACATTAAAAATCTTCAAATTTCTTCTTGCCTCCCTTCTTCCTTTAAGAATCTCTTTTTCATGGATGGAATCTTCTATTAATGGAATCCTTAGAAAATAATCTTATGTGAAGGTTATTCATGAAGAATAAATAATATATTTTAATTTAATAAAGCTGTGTGGTAAAGAGCTTTGGAATAGAAGTTAAAAAATGATGGGTTTTATTCATCCCATGACCCTACCCCACCATATATAGCCTTGTACAATATACCTTCCTCTTTGGCCCTTTCCATTTTTCATTTATAAACCTCAATCTCTAACTCTGTTCAAGCTCTGATGTTTTATACTATGCCATCAGAAATATGACAGAGCTATGAATTGATCACAACTGATGAACACACAGTTCATCACAACTGACGGAACATGTAAAGTAGCTGGGTTGTTTCCCAAACAGATAAATTTTCTCAGATGGGACTCTGAAGAGCAAGAGCACTGCTTGGAAAGGAGGGGAGCAAGTATCAAGTCATAATCAGTGCTGTTCTATTATCCAGATATAATCTGAGAAGGAAAACATGGATGTAAGTGTTAGGGAGGAAGAAATTTCCCTCTACCATTCTAGATTCTTCTGGCTGGTCTAAGAATTAAATTGACAAGAGACAGATTAACAGGAGAAAATCAAAAGTTTAGTAACATGTACACATGGGAGAGACCCAGAAAAGCAGAGTAATTCACCAAACTGACTGAAACCTTGACCTTACATATCATCTTCAGCTAAAGACAAAGAGGTTGTTGCGATAATGGTTTGGGATGTCAGAGTTAGGCTCATAAGGTGCAAGTAATCAGGTACTTAATAAGAGGCATTACTAAGGAGACAAAAGAAAAACAAAGGTAAATGATTAGAGCAAATTATAAACCCAGTGTCTGAGTCCTACAGCAGCAGAACAGATTACTTAAAAGGTAGAGAAACTTTATAATCTATTAAAACAAATCTGTATTTTGAGAATACTTCATCCTCTAAACAGAGAGATAATGTTTTAAGTTACCAAAAGGATTTGAAGAAATTTAAAAATAAGTAGGCATATCATAAAACATAATTATTCTTAAAGAGTTTACCTAAAAAGTCTTAGCTTGCACTATTTACAATAGCTAGAACATGGAAGCAACCTAGATGTCCATCAACAGATGAATGGATAAAGAAACTGTGGTACATATGCTGCTGCTGCTGCTAAGTCGCTTCAGTCGTGTCCGACTCTGTGCGACCTCATAGACGGCAGCCTACCAGGCTCCTCCATCCATGGGATTTTCCAGGCAAGAGTACTGGAGTGGGGTGCCATTGCCTTCTCCGGTGGTACATATATATGATGGAAATTACTCAGCTGTGAAAAGGAACACGTGTTATATGAATCAGTTCTAATGAGGTGGAAGAACTTACAGCCTATTATACAGAGTGAAGTAAGTCAGAAACAGAAAAACAAATATAGTATATTAACACATATATATGGAATCTAGAGGGGGCTCCCCAATTACTCAGCAGTAAAGAATATTCCTGCAATGTAGGAGACACGGGTTTGATCCCTGGGTTGGGAAGATCCCTTGGAAGAGGACATAACAACACACTCCAGTATTCTTACTGGAAAATTCCATGGACAAAGGAGACTGGCAGGCTATGGTTCATGGGTTCGCAAAGAGTCAGACATGACTGAAGCAACTAAGCAGGCACACACAAGATGGTACTGATGAACCTGTTTGTAGAGTAGCGAAGGAGATGCAGACATAGAGAACAGACTTGGGGACACAGTGAGGGAAGGAAACGGTAGGACAATTTGAGAGAGTAGCATTGAAACATACACATTACCATTTGTAAAAGAGATAGCTGATGGGAATTTGCTATATGATGCAGAGAGCTCAAATCCAGTGCTCTGTGACAACCTAGAGGCGTGGGATGGGGTGTGAGGTGGGAGGGTGGTCCAAGAGGGAGGGGAGATATGTATACCTATGGTTGATTCATGTGGATGTATGGCAGAAATCAACACAATATTGTAATTATCCTACAATTAAAAAATTTTTAAATATCAAAGAAGTCTAAGCTTATTTATATCTAACTAGATCACTTGTTCCTAACAATTATGTTTAGATTACCCATGAAAACTTTATGAGAAATTAAGCAAAATCCGTCATCCAAAGCTATTTTTCTTGCTGACAAATTTTGTAAGAATTAAGATGATCTTATTTGACAAAGTATGTTAGTTGCTCAGTCGTGTCCAACTCTGTGACCCCATGGACTGTAGCCCACCAGGCTCCTCTGTCCATGGAATTCTCCAGGCAAGAATACTGGGGTGAGTTGCCATTCCCTTCTCCAGGGGATCTTCCCAACCCAGTGGATGAACCCAGATCTCCTGCATTGCAGGCAGATTCTTCACAGAGCCATCAGGGAAGCCCTTATTTGGCTAAACCTAGGTACAAAAAGGCCTTCCCTGGTGGCTCAGGCAGTAAAGCATCTGTCTGCAATGCAGGAGACCTGGGTTCGATCCCTGGGTTGGGAAGATCCCTTGGAGAAGGAAATGGCAGACCACTCCAGTATTCTTGCCTGGAAAATCCCATGGACGGCAGAGCCTGGTAGGCTACTGTCCATGGGGTCGCAAAGAGTCGGACATGACTGAGCGACTTCACTTTCACTTTCAGGTACAATAAAAGCATTAGATTTAATGTCGATAACCCTAACAACATGCCTGTATTAATTAAACCAATAACTTTAAAATTTGTAAAGATCAATCCTAGATCACATGAACTTGAAAAACATTTGGATTAATTTCTATTACATTTAGAAATATTTAGTTCATAAGTGTATACTTATAAGCCCATGAATAGAGCTCTTATAAATTAATTTTGGTAATATTTTCCAGAGATGGAAAGATGTATCTGTGTACATACCTATATAACCAGAGACCTCATCACTTTTACTGTAAAACTTAAATCATAAATCAGGTATAATAATATAAAACTTACTAGTTTTTATAAATAACAATTTTATCAGCTCAGATGGCTAAGGCTTTTTGCTATTTGTGAGAAAGATTTTAAAATTTGTGTTTGACTCTGACGAATCCTTAAGGAATCTGTGAATTAGATGTTGGGTGCGGGCACATTTCCAGCGGTTTGTGCTTTAAAAAGGGCTCTCTCTTTCTCTTTTTAGCCCCCTTTAATTTTAGGTTCTACCTGACTGAATCATCTTGGCTCAGCCTTAGCCCATTGTGGACTGTGTTTTCATTTCTGATTTTGGAGAGATTTGTAAGACAAGGACAGCTGGAACTGGACTGCTGCCAAAATTGTACCCAAAAAGCTGATCTGCTCATCCAACTAGATTTTCCTTAACTTGCTTCTTATATTAGCAAGGAAATTTTCAGCTAAAATGGAAACTGAAAGATTTCTATGTTCTAGAAGTTCAGGGTTTAGTGTATCATGCCCTCAAAAAATTTTCAGAAGGCATGCAACGAAGACGCTCTTACTGAGGACACAGGTCAACCCCAGACCTACTCACTTTTGGAGAAAAAGGCCTCTACTATTGCTCCTATTGGCCCTTGAACATCAGCCAGGGGTTTTTACCTCCATTGTATGGGTTCAGGCAGGCCTACTGGCTTCCATTAGCATGTTCAATTAACATTGCCTGAAGGGTGGTATATTGCTCAGCCTGTTCATGAAGCCAATTGTCTCACTATATCTCACTGTCCTCACTGTTCCCTGAACTTAGAGTAGGCAAGGTGTGCACTAAGAGGCTGGAAGGAGACTCGAGGAGCTGTAGGAACTGCAGACACGTTTATTCTTTCCTGGCTGAAGCAGCAGCCGTAGCAGCAGTCATAGCATAACCTTACACAACACAACCTCTCTGCTGGCTCTCACAGCGGCCATAACAGGATTCTCTCTGGGCTGAAGCGGCAGCAGACATGCTATATTCTCTCATCTCATGGCTGACCCAACAGACATACCTGCGACACAGCAGCAATGCTGCTGCTTTCTAGGTGGAGCTCATATAGGCCTACCACACAAAGTAGCCTGTGACCAAGCGAGTAACTTGTGAGGCACATGCACAGTTCTGTAAGTGATCTCAGCTGTTACATTATCCTTACTTAAAAATGTGGGGCAAGAGCGAGAGGCTGTGGAGTGAGAGAGCCTGAACACGCCATCTTGGCTAATTTGCTCTCTCCCCATAGGTAGGTTGAGTGGCCTGGTCTTACAATACCAGGCTGGGGAAGTATTCCCCAGTGAGACAGTGGTGGCCATCCTCACAATACAATCAGGTAAAGGAGATGCAGCCATCTCATGTAAATACAGTTCAAATATACCAATTTTAAACTTTTACCTCAATTCCATCAACTCTTATGCCTTTACATTCAGTCACCACTAGGACCCCATCAACAAATGTCAGTCTTACAAGAAGCCCAGAAAATTTCCTATTCCCTTCCATTTAAACTCTTACCTTAAAAACCATCTTCAACAAAAGACAAAAGAGGATGTTGCAAGTAGTGGTTGGGGACTTCAAAAGGGAGAAAGAAATTCACACAGAGATGGAAAAGCAAACATTTGTTTTGTAAACAAATGTTTGCTGGGCCATGCAGTGCAATGGGCCAGAGTGAACTCTGATCTCCAGGTCTTGCTGAGTTTTTCCAACCACACTCAGCCTATAATCTTTGCATATATCTTCGATGATAGCTCTATTGTGGGCACAGACCCTCTGCCTAAAATTCTTTTTAGGCAGTTAGGGGATAGCTCAAAATCTCTTCCTGAGTCTTTAGGCCTTGATTGTTTTTAGCTTAAAATAATTCACATGCCAGAGACATTTTGGGGTAGCAAGTTTTGCTCCCCTACATAAGCATATCTAGATGACTGTAAATTAGCCCAAGAAGAAAATGACTATTCCTCTGGAAGACTGAGCTCTGCTCAAATAACTGCTAACAAACACATCCATGATGGAGGAGCCACTGTCATGGGAAGGGCCTGGAAGTGTTTTCTTTCCCTGGCAGGTAGGTTGTGGCAGTTTGCAGCAGTTCTCTGGCAGAAAATGGGTGTGTGGGTATTTTGACAAGGATTGAGTGATCCTTGCCCTTTTGAGAATGTTAACTGGACTCTAATCCTGCCACTGTCTGATATGATAAATTGGAATTAGACAGTGACAGGATTGGTTGAGGGCCCTGTGGACTAAACGAGTCATAAGGCTAGAAGTTCTTTCTAGATGTTTGTTGGCATTTGTATGAAATGTCCGACTCTTTGAGACCCCATGAACTATAAGTCCATGGAATTCTCCAGGGCAGAATACTGGAGTGGGTAGCTGTTCCCTTCTCCAGGGGATCTTCCCAACCTAGGGATCGAAGCCAGGTCTCCCACACTGCAGGCAGATTCTTTACCAGCTGAGCCATCAGGGAAGCCCAAGAAAAAGGATATATTTTGTAATATATTAAGTCTAAAAAATATGTATCAAATTTTTTAAAAGACGTAATCTTTGATAATATTATAATTGTTTTTTCTACATTCTTTTAAATTTTTAAAAACATAAGCATGTATTATTTATACATTAAGAGAAATATAAATATTATTCAAAATCAGTGTAATCAAAACTGCTACAATTCTGGAGACTTTTCTCTAGGCTAGGTGCTGAAGCTCAGTACTCGGCATGCATTCATTGCTTGCTTTAATTCCCCCAATAACCTTTGAGAGTGGAACTTGCATTCTCCGTATTTAACCAATTCAGAAGCAGGCTTATCAAGGTTCAGTGACTTACCCAAGTTCATATGGGTAAGTACATGGCAAAACCAGTATTTAAACCCAGGTGTTTTGTGACTCTAGGGCCTTTGGCCTAAGCTTCATTATTAAAATCAAAACACCTCTTCAACTTTCAGTTGCTGTCAAATTCATGTACTTTCTCGACAGGATCTAACCGCTAAAGCTAATCCTTCTAACATGGTCAATTTTGGATTCTTATCTCAACCATGAGATTTTTTTTCTTTACTTCTCACCATTTAACCCTCTCTCCTTTTTAAACTTAGAATCCCAGGAAATTATTATTTTGAACAAACCACAAGAAACATGATTCTGAAACTCAGTCTTGGTTGGGCCTCTAGATGGCCTAAGAAGTTGGCTGAAAACTCACGGATGTCAGAAAATTAATTGTTGTTGCAAACTCTTTTAGTTTTCTCATGAGTCGCCCCCACCCCCCAACCCACACCTTTTAAGAAAGAAGTCTCACAGTGTTCATTGAATAAAAGTTGTTCTGATGAGTTCTGCTTAATGGAGAACTTATTACATTACCTGGGGGAAAGCACAGGCACCAACCCATAAGAGTAGGCGTCTTCCTGCTATGGTGACTCCTGCTGAGCCTTCAGCTAATAGATAATGGGGACATCTAAAAGGGCAGGGTAGGCGGGAGGAGGACTGAGCAGCCAAGGCAACAGGCAGACACTCAGGGGTGTAGGACGAGTAGCTATTTACTAGAGGATATAGAAGTACACTTGCTTCTCACTCTTTGTGGGAGTTATGTGCTATAAAGTTGCTATGATCTCTGAACAGAGAATACTGAACCATTTGGTCCTGTTTTGTTTCAAGTCTCCTGCTCCCTTCTCGGCACACAAAGCTAGAACCTCAGTCTCCACATTCATAATGTAGCTGTCAGAAAAAGTATTACTTTGCCCACAAAGGTCCATATGGTCAAGCTATGGTTTTTCCAGTAGTCATGTACCATGAGAGCTGGACCATAAAGAAGGCTGAGCACCAAAGAATTGATACTTTCAAACTATGGTGCTGGAGAAGACTCTTCAGAGTCCCTTGGACTGCAAGGAGATCAAACCAGTCACTTCTAAAGGAAATCCACCCTGAATACTCACTGAAAGGACTAATGCTGAAGCTGAAGCTCCAATACTTTGGCTACTTGATGCGAAGAGCCAACTCACTGGCAAAGACCCTGATGCTGGGAAAAATTGAGGGCAAGAGAAAAAGGGGGCAACAGAGGATGAGATGGTTGCATGGCATCATTGACACAATGGACATGAGTTTGAGCAAGCTCTGGGAGAGAGTGGAGGACAGAGGAGCCTGGCATGCTGCAGTCCATGGGGTTGCAAAGAGTCAAACACGACTTAGTAACTGAACAACAATAACAACAACAATAGAAAAAGCACGAGGGATTCAAGATCCAGAGGCTTTATAATGAGTAGAGGGAAAAATGAATTTACAGAGGTTGTACAGTTGTTCAATTACCACAATTTTCTCTGTAAAATATGCATAAAATAATAACAAAACCAGAAATTTCTGAAAAATGATGTTCCTCCAAGAAGTGAATCATGTACTGCAAACCAAGCTAAAGAAAAATGGATTTCTGACCAAGTTGTCCCAGAATTATAGAAATGCCAGAGAAGACTGGCCTGCTTCCAGATCTTCTGCTACTTGTTGCGAAATGTGACAAATGCTCTCAAAACTCTCCCAATATTGGGACATTGTGAGAAGGAATTACAGACAGCTCCTAATGACAGCTGAATAGCACAGTCTGGAGTGAGAAGGCCAGTGCTGCCAGAGACCACCTACTTTCTCCCTGTGTGGTCAGCAGCCTGGAGCAGATAAGATCACATTTGGATCCTTCGATCTCCCTTCGTGTGTCCTCTCCTTTCTTCTTCGCATGTACATTCTCTCTGTGTGGGTGACTCCTTATGGTCTCCCAGTGGGCACTAGGGCCCAAAACAGTTTGGTTGGATCTGAACCAGGCTCTCCACTCCCATCAACAGCCCCTTCTAATGAGAAATTAAGATCCGTGCTCAGCAGAGGCAAGCTGTGGGAGGTGTCATGTAACTCTGCCAGGAATCATAATGCTAACCACTCTCAACAAACTTTCCTGTGCTCTGATTAGAGCTTTCTTCTCTGAGATATGAGGTTCCTTCTCCTGGGTGTTCAGAACGATTCTCTTGTTTGATTGGCTGCTACATTACCTTCCACTCAACTGACCTTAGTTGGTGTGTGCGTGTGTACACAAGTACTCCTATCTGACCCAAAGCTTGGGAATCAAGAGCGGAAAGCTTTCCCTGTGTCCCCTTCATGTTCTTTCTCCTGGGGAAACAAATAGGAGAAATCTGAAAATGAAGCATCAACCAGGATCCTCTCATGCCTCGTTTCTTTCTGCTGCTGCTAAGTCACTTCAGTCGTGTCCGACTCTGTGCGATCCCATAGACGGCAGCCCACCAGGCTCCGCCATCCCTAGGATTCTCCAGGCAAGAATACTGGAGTGGGTTGCCATTTCCTTCTCCAGTGCATGAAAGTGAAAAGTGAAAGTGAAGTCGCTCAGTCGTGTCTGACTCTTAGCGACCCCATGGACTGTAGCCTACGAGGCTCCTCCATCCATGGGATTTTCCAGGCAAGAGTACTGGAGTGGGGTGCCATCTGGCAGTGTCTTATTCCATTCAGGCTGCTAAATACCACAACTGCATGTCTTATGTACACCCATGGCTGATTCATGTGAATGTATGGCAAAAACCACCACAATATTGTAAAGTAATTAGCCTCCAATTAAAATTAAAAAAAAGAAATTAAAAAAAAAAAGAAATTTCTCTCTCATAGTTCTGGAGGTTGGAAAGTCCAAGGTTGAGGCACCAGCATGGTTGGATGAGAGCCTTATTCCTGGTTCACAGTCTGTGACCTCTCGCTGTATCCCCACATGGTGCAAAGGGCCAGGGTTCTCTGTGGGCTCTTTTTCATGAGAACACTAATCTCATTCATGAGCGCTCACCACCTAAGAACTGCTGAAAGGCCCCATCTCCTAATACCATCATCTTCAGGGAGTTATGATTTCAACACGTGAATCTGGGGAGGATACACACATTCAGATCATAGCAGGCAGCATTTAACCTAAAGTTTTCGGTTTGTCCTTGGAGTCAATCTGAGGTTTTGGGTAGAGTCAAGTCGTCTTCCACATTCCTCACCTCAAAGCATCTTAGAATGAATTTAGCAGAATAGCAACATTGATTTGCCTTCTTTTAGTCTTATTTTTAAGGAAAGATATGTAAAGAAAATAGTTCCAAATACATAGAAATGTAAGAGGGAATTTTGGCCTCAAAGTGTTTCTTAAATGTTGCTGAGAGCATCTGACTGAATGTTGACCGGGGATTCCCCATGAGGTTTTCATTCCTAGGCCCCTTTTATCAATTTGCTTAATTAATTAAATTAATTAACATCAATTTTATCAATAACTAGGCAGTAAAACAACTCTAGGATGTATTTGCTATGAATAAGGCCCAAACCACATTCATGATAAATGAACCAATGTGTGATTCCATCACACTTGGCATTCCTCAGGCTAATGGAAACATTTCATTACTTGTTGAAATGACTGTGACTTTTCTTCTTCCAGAATTGATTCCAGCTGGTTTCCACATGAAAGTCAAGAGTTGCACTGGCTGACTTTAAAGCTCCTGATATCTTTTGAGAACTAATAAAAATAGCTAATATTTATTCAGCACTCACTATACACTAGGGAGAGTGCCAAACACTTTAGTGTAGCACACTATAATATTTAATCTTGACAGTTTTTAGGGAAGTTACTGTTAATATCATCTTTGTTTTGGAAGTGGAGAAAACCAAAGCTTGAGAATATTATTCAGCTCATTCAATGCCATATGGCTAATAAGGGGCCAGAACTGAGCTTTAAATCCACATGTACTACATTCTAGCTAATTTACCTATATTCTCAACCTTTGTTATACGGTTTGTTGTTTTCAACAGAGGTTACCTTTTTTTTTTTCTTGTTGGCCATGCCACGCGGTACATAGGATCTTATTTCTCTGACCTGGAATTGAAACTGCACCCCTCGCAGTGGAAACACAGAGTCTTAACCATTGGACTGCCAGGGAATTCTGAGATTACTCTTTATATAGCTTGTGATGAATGGATTTGGGAGTCAAACCAGCTGTAAACCAGAAAAAGTATTACTTAATATAGGTCACACATAGAAAAAAAATCTCACCTTTAACTTTCAAAGTGGCAGCTGCTAGATTTCAACCTTTGCTGAGGAAAAACTATGCTCTAGCCAGTCATTCATAATTAGGTGTCGGGAGGTCGTAAAGATCAAAGACGAATAAGACAGAGTCCTTGTTGGATAATATATAGTCTGCAAACATACTGAATCCCTATGCCCTCCCTACACCTGAAACTAACATAATTTTGGAAATCAACTATATTTCAATTAAGAAAGGCAGAGTACTTGTATTCTTTGTTTATAATCATGTGTGAAAAAAAGAAAAGTAAACTGTAGAAGGTAATTCTCTCTTGTGTATGTGTGTGGTGTGGTGTGTGTGCATGTGGGTGGTGGTTTCTGTGTGTGCTGTGCACATGTGCATATGTTCCTCTGTGGGAATGTTTCGCGTCTGTGTATGGTGCATGTAGAGGGTTGTGCTTGCATTTGGGTGTGATAGGTGTGTGGTGTGTGGGTATGAGAGTGTGTGCTCAGGCATATGGGCATACTCAGATGAATCTGTGTGGGGGGGAGAGTTGTTCCAGTGGTGGCAGAGCGCAGTTATTCCACGGAACGATCTTGGATTAGTTCCTCCTCAACCTTCAGGCTAGGCTTAAATTTTTAACATCACATGTGCTGTCAATAATACAGAAAATAAAAGCTGCCTGCAAGGAAATGATTGTCATAAAAGAATTTAAGGAAACATGTGTGATTAAAACTCACTAGTTGTGCAGAGAAAGCAGTGGGGGAGTCACATGGTTTGCAAGGAAAGCTTAGCTCACAAGGAATGTTCTGAGGTCAAAAAGTGTCTTTAGCTTTGGTATATAATCTGAGAGGAATCTGAGGTTATTTCTCTTATTGGCAAAGCACAAAAAATTGACCTCTGCTGTTCATTTGGCTGTGTGTTCAGTGATGGCTTCTCCCTAAATTTTGAGGGTGGTAAACTGGATTACAAGGAGCAGGGGTCCCCAGCCCCCCGGGCCATGGACCGATACCAGTTCCTGTCTGTGGCCTGTTAGGAATCAGGCAGTACAGCAGGAGGTAAGCAGCAGGCGAAAAGGAAATGTTCCCCTTCTCCCCCGGGGCTGTGTGGAAAAATTGTCTTTCATAAAACTGGTCCCTGGTGTCAATGAGGTTGGGGACTGCTGACATAGACGGCTTAAATTTTCATATGTGATAAATGGATTTCCAAACTCTCCTCTCAGAGACATCAGAAATCCATCACAACATTCCTTCCTGCCCCATCAGGAGCTGTCTGCTGATTTCTGAACATGTGGGTCCTTGGCCTCAACTTCAGTTTCAGCCCTGAATTTTCAGATGTGCTGCTCTTTGTTGTGCATCCTGGCATGTGGACACTGGCCATCTTCCATACTCTGTCTTTACCCTTTTGTCTCAGCATCTTCTATTTTCTCATGTGGTGTTTGTGCTCTAAACCAGGAACTGAAAGAAACATCATACATTTTTCAGTTGGGGTCAGTTTGGGTGAACATTGGCTTTTGCAGTATTTGCAGACCTGGCTCATCACATATATGTTCAGTTATGTCTTACCTGCCCATCTACGTTGGTAAGTCTCTAAGGCTGGAGTGAGACTTCATGGTGCTTTGATTTCTCAACCCAGATCCTGTCTTACAGGCATTTGTGTTCTTCACAGTGACTGGCAGAAGGAGTGGTACATCTATTCACCTGCAGATTCTTCCATGCAGGTACTCAGTGGCTTCCCAGTAAATGTTAGTTCCTTTCTAGTTCCCTGGATGGTCCCCTCACCACCTGGCTGACTTTCCATGTTTGAGACCCATTCGATTGCTGTTCCTTGAATATTCAGGTTTACCACTTTAACCCTCTCCCTCTCTCCTGAATATTTTCCCTCTGCAAGATCAGACTCCTCCTGCCTTCTTCTAATGTGATGAGATACTCATTCAGCTCAAAGGTGTACTGAGTATCACTGAGTATTAGGCACTCAGCTTGACACCACATGACAAAGACACGTTGTTTACCACTCAGAAATTTACAGTCTAGTAGGTCAGTCAATAGAGTGTCTAAGTGGGACTTGGCAGGAGATGGGGAACTAGGAACATGATGGAAATGGTGATAGAAATGATGACACTTAGCAGATTTATGATGTTACCTTTTATGTAAAGGAGAAAATAAGGACATATATATGTGTATATATACATATATATGTATATAGTTAGTTGCTCAGTTGTGTCCGACTCTAGGACCCCATGGACTATAGTCTGCCAGGCTCCTCTGTCCATGGAATTCTCCAGGCAAGAATACTGTAGTGGGTAGACATTCCCTTCACCAGGGGATCTTCTCGACCCAGAGATTGAACCCGGGTCTCCTGCAACTCAGGCAGTTTCTTCACCATCTGAGCCACCAGGGAGCTCAGAGGTAATGTAACTATGTATATATATAATATGTGTATACTGTATATGTAATATATGTATATATACATATATATATATACATGTATATACATATTCTTATTTGCCTACACATGTATAAAGAGACTCTGGAAAGATTCGCAAGAAAATAATAGCAGTAATTATGGAAGTGCCAAGGGTAGGAAATGGTCTGATGGGGACAGCAACGGATAGAAGATTTTACTGTATTCATTATTGCATGTTTTCAAACTATACAACTGTAATATTAACTCAGAAATTAAATTAGAAAACAAAATGCAATACATTTAATGTAAACACTCTGAAGGAATTTAGGATATGAAAAAAAAGAAAACATTTTCTGAACTCAGCTTTCTAATGCAACCTATGTTAACTCTTCAGTGTATTTTCTCTCTCTTTTTATTAGTGATGAGAATTTTAACACAAATTCCCTTAAAATAAACTGTGAATGGAGGATAGTGGGTAAGCCAGAAGAGATTTTTCATATGTCAACATTGGACCTAGGGATATTTTATTATTATAGAAACTCCAGATTGGAAGATACCTTTGGGCATGTCACCAAATACTTATCCAGTTTCCTTTGTAATTTTCTTTAAAGTCTTCAGCACTTTCCACTTAGGATTTCATATAGTCTCTTAAATTCATATCAGTAAAAGTTAGATAAAGATATAAATTCGTTTTTTCTTAGATACCTAAACAACTATTTTCTCCATATTATTAACAGAATGTTTCTTCTGTTGATTTTAACCAGTAGTCAAGGTTCAGAGTCTGCCCAAGGATAAGTGTAAATCTCTGCATTTTTAATTTTGATAAATCATACCAATTGCTTTCCACAATGGTTTATCAACTTGCACCGTCACAGCAATGTATAGAAATACTTGTTTTCCAACAAACTCACAGATAAAGAGGTAAGATCTGTGGTTACCAGAAACATGGGGAAGGCTAGGGGTACTGGAGAGGGGGAATTGGATGAAGGTAGTCAAAAGGAACAAATTTTCAGTTATAAGATAAAAACATTGTATGGATATAATATACAACATGATGAATATAATTAACACTGCTGTAGTTATATATGAAATTTGTTAAGAGTAAATCCTAAGAGTTCTCATCATAAGGAAAACAAAATTTTCTTTCTTTTCCTATTTTGTATCCAAATGAGATGATGGATGTTTACTAACTTATTGTGATAGTCATTTTATGACGTATATAAGTCAAATCATCATACTGTACACCTTAAACTTAGTGCTGAATATCAGTTACATCTCAACAAAACTGGAAGGAAAAAAAGAAATGAAACCAAGCCAGATTCTGTGGGGCTTTCCTGGGTGCAAAAGCCTTCCCAGATCCTCCATTCCTTATTTGTAGGGGAAAGTCTTCAGCTGACCAGATCTTTGCTGAGCTCCAAAGGGCAGATGCAAACAGTTACTAACTAGGGAAGTAAGAGAGTGCAGAAACAACAGAAAAGTGGTCAAGAAACAACAGTGCAGCGAAAAAGCAGAGTCCTAGCTCTCCTCAAGAGATGTGTACAGCACTCTGATACATATCTCTGAGTTCTTCTAAAGGGACTAAGGCTCCCCAGCTCCCATGAACGATGAAGGATGCAGCTCAACATGCTTCAGGTTGAGCACAAGCATGTAGACCGCAGACTGGTTGGAACCAGAAAGCTAAGCATTGAGAGTCCTCAAACAACCACTCTGTTAGTTCATTACCAACCAATTAGAAGAAAATCACACATCCTGAAGCTCTCACCTCAGACTAGCCTGTAAACAGTCTTCCCTGCAGCCCATCAGTGATTTGGGTCTTTTGAGTACCAGCGATCTGTTCTCCTTGCTTGGCCTTCACAATAAATATTTCTCTGCTCCACGCTCATAAGTTTCAGGCTATAATGAATTAGTAATAGTTTTCCAAGCTTGTTAATTTATATTTTTGATTTATTTATGGTGAGTTTTACCCAAGAAAAGTCATTTATTTATTTATTTTTAGTATGAACTTCTCAATTTTTTAATGGTTTCTTGATTTTGAGCAAACTATAAAGGTCTTCTCCACTACTCTCAAGATTATGAAGAAATCTTGTTTTTTTGGCCATTTGTGGTTTAATATTTTATACACATATACATATATAATATTTATACACATATAATATTTTACACACATATAATATTTTATACACATATATAATATTTTATATACATATAAAGGGTACATATACATTTATACATATACATATTTATACATATAAATAATATGTGTTATTTCATAGTATACATATGTATACACACATACATATACATAGAGGATCGAAGCCAATTTTATTTATTTTCCAATAGCAATGCAGTTATCCTGACTCCACTTATTGAATTCATTACTTCTTTTTCTGTCTGTCAGCCTATTTAATACCTGTTAGTTATTGTAGCTTCATAATATGTTTTACCTGGTAGGGCTAGTCACCTTTTATTGCTACTCTTTTTTTTCCCCCCAAAATTTTAACCAGTCTTGTTTGTTTATCTTTCTTTAAAAACTTTCAAATGATTTGTTTTGGGTCCTTTCAATCTCTCCCAAACTGCATTGGTTTTATTTACTGCTACTATAATAGATCTATAAATTAGCATAATTAGAACCGATATGTCCAGACCATCTGACCTGTCTCTTGAGAAACCTGTATGCAGGTCAGGAAGCAACAGTTCGAACTGGACATGGAACAACAGACTGGTTCCAAATAGGAAAAGGAGTACGTCAAGGCTGTATATTGTCACCCTGCTTATTTAACTTATATGCAGAGTACATCATGAGAAACGCTGGGCTGGAAGAAACACAAGCTGGAATGAAGATTGCCGGAAGAAATATCAATAACCTCAGATATGCGGATGACACCACCCTTATGGCAGAAAGTGAAGAAGAACTAAAGAGCCTCTTGATGAAAGTGAGAGAGGAGAGTGAAAAAGCTGGCTTAAAGCTCAACATTCAGAAAACTAAGATCAACTAAGATCATGGCATCTGGTCCCATCACTTCATGGAAAATAGATGGGGAAACAGTGACAGACTTTATTTTTGGGGGCTCCAAAATCAGAGGTGACTGCAGCCATGAAATTAGAAGACGCTTACTCCTTGGAAGAAAAGTTACGACCAACCTAGACAGCATATTAAAAAGCAAAGACATACTTTGCCAACAAAGGTCTGTCTAGTCAAGACTATGGTTTTTCCAGTAGTCATGTATGGATGTGAGAGTTGGACTATAAAGAAAGCTGAGCACCAAAGAATTGATGCTTTTGAACTGTGGTGTTGGAGAAGACTCTTGAGAGTCCCTTGAACTGCAAGGAGATTCAACCAGTCCATCCTAAAGGAAATGAGTCCTGAATACTCATTGGAAGGACTGATGCTGAAGCTGAAACTCCAATATTTTGGCCACCTGATGCAAAGAACTGACTGATTTGAAAATGAGTCCCTGATGTTGGGAAAGATTGAAGATGGGAGGAGAAGGGGACGTGAGGATGAGATGGTTGGATGGCATCACCGACTCAATGGACATGAGTTTGAGTTAACTCCGGGAGTTGGTGATGGACAGGGAGGCCTGGTGTGCTGCAGTTTATGGGGTCACAAAGAGTCAGACATGACTGAGTGACTGAACTGAACTGAGGAAACAAAGTAAAAAGACTACTCAATCCTTGCAAATGTCCCCTAGAATGGCAAGCTTGAGGCAGGGAAATGTGTTAGTTTTACTTCCTCACTGTCTTTCACAGGGGGGTTCCTCAGGTTATCTCCCTGAGCCAGGCAATTATGTATGTTTATAATAACAGAAAAGGGTTAAAGTCACAGACGCAGTTACAGTGTAAATTTAAAATTAAGACTTTCGGGTTACACAAGGAGTGTCCTAAGATAATGGAGGGGGAAAGGCAAGAGTAGAAGTTTATTCTACTTTTCTCCAATCTTCTCACAGTGTTAGGCACCCTCCATCCACGGCTGTAGTTGTCACTCACAGCATTGGCCAACACACACACACACACACACACACACATCCGAGTTCAAAACAGTCTTCCATCTCCCCAACGATTTCTTCTCTCCTGCTCTTCTCCTCCCCCCTTTCATCACCTCTTCTGCCTCATTTTCTTCCTCCTCTACTCCCCTGCCTCCTCCCTTTTCCTCTTCCCCTTATTTTTTTTCATCTCCTCTTCCTTTTTTAGCATCTGTTTTTCTTCTCTTTAATTCTTAAAGTCTATATATTCTTCTATAGTTTCTTTGGGTCTGATTTTTTTGAGGGAGCCAGCATCCTATGAAAATTCACTGTCTTTGCTGGCATCCTGGATATTATGGTGACAGCAATAATTAGGCTGGCTATTTTGAGTGTTGTTTATTTTAGTGAATATCACACAATCAATCCCTTGAAGAGCAGTAGAGTTTTGAGTAGTGTTTCTGCAAACAGTAAAAGCATAACTTTGTTCTTTTTTTTTCTGGCTAACTTCTCTTGCTTCATTTCACTGAAAAAGTCCCTGAAGTTTACTTGACTTTGTTTGGAAATATTGCTGAGAAGCAGAAAGCAATACTTTAACCAAAGGCTTCAGTTAAGTCACACAAAATGCTTTGGTTACTTAAGAGGTTGTGCAAATTAATTTTATATGTCAGTTTGGTTAGGCTATGGTGTCCAATTGTTTGGTCAAAAACAACTCGTCTAGCTGTTGCTGGGTGTTTTGAAGATGTGATTATTACAATCAGTTGACTTTAGGTAAGGAGATTTCTCTCCATAATGTGTGTGGGCCTCATCCAATCAGCAGAAAGCTTCAAGAGCAAAAACAGATTTCTCAGAGAAGGAATTCTCTATCCCACTGGAACAAAGAAATCTTACCTTACAGATTTAAAACTTGGCGGTGTCTACAATCACGTGAACCAATTCTTTAAAAATAAAGCTCTCTATAAACACACACATACAGGTAGTTCCTGCTTTTCAAAAGTTTGCTTTATGCCACTTTGCTTTTATTTATGAAACTTCTCTTGTGGCTCTCAGCTGGTAAAGAATCCGCCTGCAATGCCGGATACCTGGGTTCCATCCCGGGTTAAGAAGATCCCCTGGAGAAGGAAACGGCTTCCCACTCCAGTATCTGGCCTGGAGAATTCCATGGACTGTTTAGTCCATGGGGTCGCAAAGAGCCGGACATGACTAAGCGACTTTCACTTCACTTTATATTAACACCTGTTTTCACTAGTAGATAACCAAAATGTTTTGCTTGTCAGAAAAAAGACAGAAAGTGAAAATGGTGTTCAGCGTGTACGGGGCGATGAGTGTAGCGCCGCCAAGCTCCTTGCCAGGGAACTACACTCAGCATCTCAGCATCCAGCCGCAGAAGCTTTGAACTCTGAGGATCCGTGCTTTATCTGTTTATGTTGAGCATCCATTAGCAAGATGTGTCCTACGGTAATTGTTTCTTCACTGTACGCCATTTTGACTCATAAAAGGTTTCAGAGGAATCTGCTATTGGATAGCGGGGGGTGGATGGGGAGGGGGAAACAATTGTATTTTATTGATTCTGTGTCTCTGGAGCACCCTGACTGATGCAGAGGTCTTATTACATTTTCTCTTGAAAGTGAAAAAGGCTTTTAAATCAAAGTTGGCTAGATAAATTTCTCAGGTGTCAGTTTACGGAGGGTAGGTAGAAGCAGGTGGTAGTTGATGCTTGATTAGACCTGCCAGAGACATGTAGAATAACTTCTTTGGGGAGAACTCAAAACCAAATTTACCCAGGGTAAATGAACACTTTGATGAGAAATGATGAGGTAATCAAATGTTTTTCCCCAGAAATATATATATATATATATATTTCCCCCTCCCCCAAAGTTACCGCTTGAAGCAGAGCCAGCAGCCCTTCAGACCCTGCACATCTTCGGCTGTGCTCATTAATTCCTACATTCATTCATGCTTGAACCATTTATTGACCAGAACAGGAACTTCCTCTGTCCTGTTCACCACTGTCTCACCATCATGTAACACTGTGCCTGGGATGTGGCAAGCAATCATTGAGTTGTTGTTGAATGAATGCTATGGATCTTACATTGACTATTTGTGTGTCAGTTGAATGGATAATTAAACTAGAATATCTGTAGAGGGTTTTCTGCTTCTTGCATACATGCATGCTAAGTTGCTTCAGTTGTGTCCACCTCTTTGGGATCCTATGGACTGTAGCCCACCAGGCTCCTCTGTTCATGGGATTCTCCATGCAAGAATGCTGGAGTGGGTTGCTATGCCCTTCTCCAGGGGATCTTCCCAACCCAGGGATCAAACGTGCATTTCCTCCTTTGCTGGCATTGGCAGGTGGGTTCTTTGCCATTAGTGCCACCTGGGAAGCCCTTTTCAGCTTGTTAGTTTGCTTCAAGTTAATCTTCTGTTGTAAGTATTCATGGTCACCTGCCTTGTTTCTGGCTCCCACACTAGAAATACTGCAAGTCAAAGGCACTGGGGTCCTATCTACTGACTAATCCCGACTCCAGACCCGAGCCCGGAGAAGAAGGGTAGAGGATAGAAAGGAGGATAGGTCTCAGTAATAGGACAAGTTTTAGTGATAAGTCTCCCCAATTCTCCTACCATCTGTAGAGCAGCTGTTCCCTCCCAGTTCATTCTTCTTAAATCCCAAGAAGGTTTGAAAGGTGGGGTTTAAGAAGGCTTAGTTCAGCAGTTTGTTCCTGTGCATGCCCTGCCCTTGTACTTCTGTGCCTGTGAGGGGACACTTGAAGTCCACTTGGTTAGGACATGCTTCTTTTTACCACTGATGGTTAAGATCCCTCGGCTCCACAAAGGCAGGGGTGGCACAGTATAAGGTTGTGAGCTTTGGGCTCCTTGGGATGTGGGTTCAAATTTAAGTCCTTCCTTGAGCCCTGGTTTCCTCATCTGAAGAAATGCTGTGATAAGGTCCCTGTTGCAGAACCGTCGTTCTCAGTGTTCTTTAACATTAAAAAGCACATAGGAAATACTCAATAAATGTTGATGCCTTCCTCATTCTGGGATCTATGTCTATCTTGCTTTTCCTTGTGCTGACAGTGAATGTCACGACATGGCAAATCAGTGTACTTCTGTGAGGCAACATTTTCTCACTGTCCAAAAAAAAAGAAGTTGAAACTGGGTATTATGTTCCAAACAGGAAACAACAGATGTTGTTTCAACAATTTATTCACAAACACTTAGTGTTAAATTTGTGTCAGATACTTCAATGCACTAGGGAATTAATGATGAACAGGAAGAAAATTTTATGCTAGCCTGGACCTAATGTAATATAAGGATTCTGAAGGAAGAGCTTGCTTAGAAGGAAGAGGATTCTAGGGAAAAAGAATCACTCCTCTAACATCCTAAAATATATTGGTGTGATTAAAGGACTGAATGAAAGCCATTGTGTGTCAAGTATAATGACTAAGGAAGAGCCTCAGTGTACTCATGTGAAATGTGAATGTTCAAGGGGGTGATTTAGTTTGCAATATTTCTCAAGTTTATTGGACTAGAACCCATTTTGCATAGGGTATCTATTAAAATTTCTTGGCAAATAATGCTCCTACACCAGTTTCTGATTTATTTCTGCTTCTAGACTTCCCTGCTCTTGGTCCAGTTACAATTCCAGCTGAGCACTATTTGGAGAGAAGTCATGTAATGCTGGGCAGTTTTCCTACCTGAGTATTCTGAGATTCTGGTCTGGTCCAATCAGGAGTCATTATAGGCTCCTTCCACATGTGCGATGAGAAGACATCCTTTCTTCAGTGACAGTAGCCTGCTAAGTATTTCTTTGCAAGTAGAGAGTGCTGTCCATATCTGACTCCTGTAGTTAACGTGAGAGATGCATAGGGAAGGTCTTTGAGTTGAGAGAGGTTTGCTCAAGCCTCTCTCTCCTAATCTCAACCCCATGCAATTGTCCAGACTCATTCTCACAGTAATTATCCTAACAGAAGATTTACTGTTATTCTTACATAAGTAAAATGGCTACTTAAGTTCAGGTATAAACTATTTGCAGATGGAGAGATAAATCCTTCACAGAAACTAGAATACCATAGTTAGTAATGATGTACTGCCTGCCAATGCAGGAGATGCAGGAGATTCAGGTTCCATCCCTGGGTCAGGAAGATCACCTGGAGGAAACGACAACCTGCTCCAGTATCCTTGCCTGAAAAATCCCACGGACAGAGGAACCTGACTACAGTCCATGAGGGTCTCAAAGAGTTGGACACAACTTAGCGACTAAAACAAACTGTTACTTTCCTAAAGTTTGAGTTCTGTTACCAGTCAGACTCATGATCTATGCCTAGTTTTCAAACTCTTTTTTTATGCCTCCAATTTTTTACATGCCCAATGCATCCTCAAGCAGTAACTTTTTTGTTAATTTCCTTTTACTATTTTCATTACATGAAATAAAGAATGAAGGCATGCTTTCATGCCTATTTGTGAAAATGAATGTTTATTGCAAGTATGAAAAGTAATGTTTAAACATTATCCAACATTCTGTTCAGTTTAACAAATACAAAACAAGACTTCTGACAAAAATTCTGATACAACCAAACCAGGAAATCATACCATCATCTTTTATTTTGTGTAAAGGGTAAGTTCTTATTGATAATCCCCGATGAATCCAGTATAATATTCCATTTCTATGCCTTAAGAGATATTTGAAGAGAGGATACACTGTGTTTCTTGAAATCAACCACCAAAGGAAGCTGCTGTTTCTCCCTCATCCCCCATTCTACCCAACTGCAGATGCTTTTTATAGACTCATCACCTAGGATCACAGAGAAGGCAATGGCACCCCACTCCAGTACTCTTGCCTGGAAAATCCCATGGATGGAGGAGCCTGGTAGGCTGCAGTCCATGGGGTCGCTAAGAGTCGGACACGGCTGAGCGACTTCACTTTCACTTTTCACTTTCATGCATTGAAGAAGGAAATGGCAACCCACTCCAGTATTCTTGCCTGGAGAATCCCAGGGACGGCGGAGTCTGCTGGGCTGCCATCTATGGGGTCGCACAGAGTTGGACACGACTGACTTAGCAGCAGCAGCACCTAGGATCATGTCTAATATATTTATTTCTTCCATTCTCTTCTTGAACAAAGTTATGTATTCTCTTGTGCCATAGCTTAGGGCTACAAAATATCATCTTTTATTATCTGACATGTAAAAGAGCTCTCTGTGAAGTGGGAGAGTGTGATCTGGCTTCTTATAATTGGCCTCTAATGGGTCATCAGTGCCCTCGGGAATTTTAACCAGACTTAACATATTTTGGGGTCTGAAAGATGTTTGGTTTATTGATGTTGTTTGGGAAGGCATCTGGCTGCCTATGAAGAAACCCTACAGGATAAAATTGAGTTGCAAGCTCCAGGAGGAGAGTATCTTTGCTTTGTTCATCACTCTGCTCTGAGAACCTGGCGTGATGCTGGAAATACAAGGCTTTATATTTGCCAAGTCAAAGCAAATCACCACTGCATGGCATCCAATATGCTGCCCAGAATCTGGTCTTAAACTGTAAACCCAGATCGTTAGCTTTACTGACAGTGCCGGCTTTTTATTAAGTAGCCCACTTTTTATGTAACAAGGGGGAACATCCTTTTACCAGGATACACAGTTTCTAGTATTTCAGTATTCAGGGAGCTGACCTAGGTGCAAGGTGGTTGCTTGCTTAATTCTGAGCCTCCTTGCCCATCTGTGCTTCTCTAAATTGCACTTTTTAGATTTTCCAGCCCATTAGTTTCTACATTCTTGCTTTGCTTGAATTGTTATCCCTTCTTCATCAAGATTCCCTTGTGGCTCAGCTGTTAAAGAATCCACCTGCAATACAGGAGACCTGGGTTTGATTCCTGGGTTGGGAAGATCCCCTGGAGAAGGGAAACACTACCTACTCCAGTATTCTGGCCTGGAGAATTTCATGGACTGTATGGTCCATGGAGTTGCAAAGAAGTCAGACACGACTGAGCGACTTTCACTTTTCATCAAGATAGCTAGTTTCCCTGAAGTAGTTATTTTTATGGATTTTGAATATTTATTTCCTCTTCATCCTAAAAATGAAGTTTATCCTTAAAGGGCAACTTGATTTCTCTTATTTCCTAGTCCTTTGGGAGGATGGGATTATTGCATTCATGTATCTCCTAAATTGTCCTGAATAAATTCTTTGTTTTTAGCATTAAGCAGAGATCTTCTCTTCCATGGTTTGTTTCCTGGCTCTATCACAGCAATGCTATTTGCTTATTCAATATTATAATTGCTCTCAGAATCTTATTTCAGGATTTCATCTTGATTCTTCTTGTCTTTCATGCTTATAAGAAAGGCTTTCTCAGGAATATGAGACTCACGTAGGAGGACAGGACATGCTGCTCTCTCCTCTGAGTCATGTTGGCCAAGTTGTGTTAGAATAGCCTAAAGACATTTGGGGAAAATGAAAGAGACTTATCTACTTGAATCATTCAAGCAGACTTTGTTCCCATAAACTCAAACTAAGGTGCCAAAGTTCATGTGGATAATTCAACCCTTGAATAATTTTCATTTGATTTAGTTTTACTTTCTTTGAGGCTGAAACTAAGCTTCAAACTTAAGATCATGATTTTATTAAATTCTCTAATTTCAGTTAATTTAACCAGATATTCAGGTAGGAGAGGTTTCCTGTTGAGACTATATTTCATTCTGTGCTGATTTATTTATTAATAGCTATCTTTATCAGTAATATACTTTTATGTCCTTTATCTGGTAAGTAGGAATTCTAGAACTTATTCACTTATTATTTATATATTTTCCTATTTTTTCTAATTCCTCATCATCAGATTTGTGCATTTCTTCTAAGTATACAAACACTGACACTCTACCATCTTTATTTCAGCACCAGCGTCTTTCAGAGATTGACAGAGGCTCAACCCATTTAAAAAATCTGAAGTTAGCAGATTATTTGAAAATGATAAAAAGTCAAAATACAGTGTTAAAAATCATAGTACATTTTAACTGCTTATATGTTTAAAATATAGTTGTTTCATATAGAGAAAAATAATTCAATTTTATTACTAAATACTAATTAAATGATTTATTTAAAATATTAATTCTATTGTGATACTTAGTTTGTCTGTCCGGTCTCAAAGCTAGTAGAATTTTAGTTTCCCCAACCAAGGATTGAACCTATGCCCCCTGCAGTGGAAGCCTGGAGTCCTGACCACTAGATCGTTAGGGAATTCCCTTTTCCTCCTTTACTAACATAATTTTTTTCCGAACCAAAATGAGACCAGCTGAACAATTAGATTTGTAAGGGGTAGTAAGGGGTAGTAAGGGGTAGTCAATACAGTGCCCTATTCAGTGGAGATAGGAGAGAGCCCTGGGGGATATGATCTCCTTCTAAGTAAAATAAGCAGCAACTCTGCAACTGGCTGCAACAATCCTCATCAGACCAATGCTTTTGAAAAAGGAATATCCTTTTTCTATTATCACATTTGGATGTGAATTCCATAGAATAAAATAGAATTGATTATTGATATTTATCATA
Organism: Giraffa tippelskirchi; assembly: GCF_054371585.1. Lineage (NCBI taxonomy): Eukaryota > Metazoa > Chordata > Mammalia > Artiodactyla > Giraffidae > Giraffa > Giraffa tippelskirchi. The sequence goes on from NC_137276.1 coordinate 38,962,055, forward strand.
TTAGGCTTCCCTCCTTGTGTTAAGAACTCAAATGCACTCTATTTACATCCCTTGTTCTGTGCCTTAGCAGATGGACAGATGGACTTCTGCAGTGGGAGGTATGGTTTCTAACTCCATTTGTTTTCATTCGATAAATGCCTCCCAGGGATTTTTTTTTCCTGTGGTGACTTCTAGAGTCTCCTCCCCTGATAGCCTCCTTCTCCATGAGTGATCCTTAAAGTTCACCGTGCTACTATCCTCAGCCACATGACCCTTTCTTTATCCTCTAACACAGAAGACATAATGACCAGAATCTTCTTTCTCTCTTTTTCTTTTAAAACTCTTGTTTTTCTCTGTTAAAACTTTTTTCCATTATTCTTCTATTGATATTTCTTGCATTCATTTATAGCAATCATAAATATCCCAGACTCAGTTGGCTCGACTCGACCCCAACTCCCATCCATTGTGTGCTGGCTGCAGTGGCTCTTATAGTCAGTTTCGTTTGTTTTTGGCCAAACCACATGGCATATGGGATCTTAGTTCCCCAAGCAATTGAGCCCATGCCCCCTGCAGTGGGGGGCATGGAATCTTAACCACTGGACCACTAGGAAAGTCCCTTACAGTTAGTTTTTCTTTCTTCATCAGGTTCTGCTTGGCTGGTGCCCACATCCTGTCCTCTGCCTCCTGTGCTTTCTGACTCTCCATGAAAGTCACTGGCAGCCGCCAGCCCCTTCTCATCACCATGAGTAGCCATGTTGCCTCCTTTCCACCATACCCTTCTATTTCACATAGACAAACTTTATTTTTTCTTAAAATTCTCTTTAACCTTGACTTGGCAGACATATTATTCCCAGAGAAGTTAAAAAAGTCCAAATACCACAAAGCTCCTGGAAAAACCACAAGTAAAATTTCCATTCAAGAGCTCTCGAATAGATTACCCGAGTTCAAATTTATTACCAATTCAAATTCATGTCTGCGCATAGATAGGCAAGTATGTATGTTATGACACTGACAGAGCAATGTTGGGACATGCTCTCTGGTAAGTGGCCTCTCCTGTTTGGTTGTAAATTTCCGTTTGCTGACAAGTCTTGTTTTGCCGCTTGGCTGCTATAAACGTACAGCAGGAAACCAGGGTAAGCAGAAAGCCATCAGATACAGGAAAATATCATTCATCTTGCAGGTGGTGTTAATTTTTCAGACACCTACTCACTTTTTCCTTTATGCAACTAGGTTAGAACATATTTGTCAACCTATTGGAGTTGACCACTAGCCACATTGCAATTCCGATCCAATTTGCTGAGAGTAAGCCTTGTTTGCTTGCACATAGAGAAAATGGCATCACCAATTCAATGGGCATGAACTTCGGCAAACTCCGGGAGATGATGAAGGACGGAGAGGCCTGGTGTGCTGCAGTCCATGGGGTCGCAAAGAGTCGGACACAACTTGGTGGCTGAACAGCAATAGCAATAGAGAAAATGGGTGTCTATTTTAGCTTCTCAGGGGCACACAGAAAGCTTGTCGTCTTGCCTCATACAGGACCCAGTTCTATTTTATATAAAGGAAACCACTAACATCGGACTTGCTAGGAAGCATCCTGGGCAGTTGCCCCTGAGAAGTGCCAACCTGTGACCCACACTTACTATATATGCCCGGCCCAGGGCCAGTCATGCCCGTGCTACCAGCAGTGAAGATAACAAGGCTGTGATTTACATCATGCATATTTTCAGTCTTCAGTTCATCAACTCTGGACTCAATTTCTCCATCTGTGAAATGAGACTATTACCACCTAACTTACAAGGTTGACTAAAAATTTTATCATTTCAAGACATATATTAGATGTAAAACAGGACTTCTATTCACTATTTATGGAATATTTATTGAGCATCTACAGTGAGCCAGATACCATACTAGGGGTGGCATCTCTGCTCTTAGAATGCTCATAGTTAAACTAGTGGAGGAAACAAAAAAATTTACAGGTAATCTTAAAATAATGCTATAATTGCAATAAAAATTAAGAAAATGAACAGGGCTCTATGCTAGTTCCTGCCATTACTTGACCCCAAGTGTGGTACGATATTGGAAATCAGCAGCTTTTAATGTAAGGCAAGTAGCAAACATTTTAGCATTCATTTCTCAGCAGAAAGTTGGAGCTATTACCTAATGGATTTTATGATATAGACTAGAAAAGTTGAAAGAGTTGTGCAGTAGATAGTAATTTCTTTTGCCTTAATTTTGCCAGAAAGGAAATGAAAGTTTCAAAAGGGAAGGGATATATGTATACCTATGGCTGATTCATGTTGAGGTTTGACAGAAAACAACAAAACTCTGTAAAGCAATCATCTTTCAGTTAAAAAATAAATAAATTTAAAAATATATTAAAAAATAAAATGTATCACAAACCTAAATGCAAGAGTCAAAACTATAAAAATTTTAGAAGACAGAAGAAAAATATTTGACAGATTGAATAAGGCAAAGATTTCCTAGCTTTGAGGCCAAAAGTACAATCTATAAATGAAAGAAAAATTGATAAACTGAACTTCAAAATTCAAAACTTCTATACTTCAAAGACATCATTAAAAACTGAAAAGGCAAGTCACAGATAGGAAGAAAATATTTGCAAATCTCATATCCAATGAAGGTCTTGTATCTTGAACATAAAAAGAACTCTTGAAACTGAATAACAAGAAGACAACTAATACAATTTAAAAATGCAGAAAGGACTAGAATAGACATTTCAAAGAAAGTATATGAATAGCTGATAAACATGAAAAGACATCATCATTAGTCATTAATGAAATGCCAATCAAAACTATTATGCTATTTCATACCCGCTAAAATAAATTCAATCAAAAATATAGATAATAACAAATGTTAGCAAGAAAGTATGGCAAAATTTAAACCCTCATATATTGCTGGTGGTAATGTAAAAGATATGGCCACTTTGGAAAACAATTTGCAATTTCTTAAAAAAAATTAAGCATCAACCCAGCAATTCCACTCCCAAGAAAAATGAAAATGTATGACCACACCAAGACTTGTACACATATATTCACAGCAGTGTTATCCATTGTAGCCAAAAATAAAAATAACTCAAATGTCCATCAACTTGTAAATGGATTAAAAAATGCCATATCAATACAATAGAATATGATATTATTCAGCAATATTATGGAATGAAACACTGTTATATGCTATAATATGAAGTTCAAAAATATTATGCTATGTGAAATAAGCCAATCACAAAGGACCACTTCCTCTATGATTCCATTTATATGAACTATCCAGAAAAAGCTAATTCACGGAGACAGAAACTAGGTCAGAACTTGCCTAAAGCTGGAGAGTAGGAATAGGGATTAGCTGCAAATAGTTTTGTGGTGGTGACAGTTGCACAACTTGGTTAACGTAGTAAAAATAATTAAAATATACAGGGTAAATGAGGAGTATACAAACGATACTTCAGTAAAGTTGATTAAAGAAAAAAGGAAATGAAGGTGAATCCAATTCAAACCAAACAAGCAAGGCAACTAACTCGATGGTAAATCAATCAACCAACATAAAATAATTAAACAGCAAGAAGTTTCTAATATTACAGAAATTGATTGCAGTGACACTTATTTTAAAAGAAAATAATAATAATGAGAGTAGCTGATATTTATTCAGCTCTTCTCATGTCCCAGTCTTGTGCTAACTGCTTTTATGGATATCCTTATGGAACTTAAAATTTGCCTATTCCAATCCACTTTAGTTCACTGATTCCTAAAATGTCGATGTTCACTCTTGCCATCTCCTCTTTGACCACTTCTAATTTACCTTGATTCATGGACCTAACACTCCAGGTTCCTACGCAATATTGATTTTTACAGCATTGGACTTTACTTCCATCACTGGTTACATCCACAACTGGGCGTTGTTTTCACTTGACTCCATCTCTTCATTCTTTCTGGAGTTATTTCTCCACTCTTCTCCAGTTGTATATTGGGCACCTACCAACCTGGGGAGTTCATCTTTCAGTGTCTTATCTTTTTGCCTTTTCATACTGTCCATGGGGTTCTCAAGACAAGAATACTGAAGTGGTTTGTCATTCCCTTCTCCAGTGGACCATGTTTTGTCAGAGCTCTCAACCATGACCTGTCCATCTTGAGTGGCTCTATATGGCATGGCTCCTAGTTTCATTGAGTTTCACTGTGCTGTGTAGATCACAACATATTGTGGAAAATTCTTCAAGAGATGGGAATACCAGACCACCTTACCTGGCTCCTGAGAAACCTGCATGCAGGTCAAGTAGCAACAGTTAGAGCTAGACATGGAGGCTGGTTCCAAATTGGGAAAGGAGTACATCAACGCTGTATATTGTCACCCTGCTTGTTTAACTTATATGCAGAGTACATCATGAGAAATGCTGGGCTGGATGAAAAACAAGCTGGAATCAAGATTGCAGGGAGAAATATCAATAACCTCAGATATGCAGATGACACCCCCCTTATGGCAGAAAGTGAAGAGGAACTGAAAGAGCCTCTTGATGAAAGTGAAAGAGGAGAGTGAAAAAGGTGGCTTAACCTCAACATTCAAAAAGTGCAGATCATGGCATCCGGTCCCATCACTTCATGGCAAATAGACAGGGAAACAATGGAAACAGTAACAGACTTTATTTTTTTGAGTTCCAAAATCACTGCAGATGGTGACTGCAGCCATGAAATTAAAAGACGCTTGCTCCTTGGAAGGAAAGCTATGACCAAGCTAGACAGCATATTGAAAAGCAGAGACATTGCTTTGCTGACAAAGGTCCATCTAGTCAAGGCTAGGGTTTTTCCAGTAGTCATGTAAGGATGTGAGAGTTGGACTATAAAGAAAGCTGAGCACCGAAGAATTGATGCTTTTGATCTGTGGTGCTGGAGAAGACTCTTGAGAGTCCCTTGGACTGCAAGGAGATCAAACCAGTCAATCCTAAAGGAAATCAACTCTCAGTATTCATTGGAAGGACCAGTGCTGAAGCTGAAACTCCAATACTTTGGCCACCTGCTGTGAAGAACTGACTAATTTGAAAAGACCCTGATGCTGGGAAAGATTGAAGGCGGGAGGAGAAGGGGACGACCGAGGATGAGATGGTTGGATGGCATCAACGACTTGATGGACATGAGTTTGAGCAAGCTCCAGGTGTTGGTGATGGACAGGGAAGCCTGGCGTGCTGCAGTCCATGGGGTCGCAAAGAGTTGGACATTACTGAGCAACTGAACTGAACTGAACTTATGAAGCTTTCCAACTCTTCCAGTATGTAGTGCAATATCCACATTTTACAGATGAAAAAGTTAAAAGTTAGAGAATAACCTGCCAAGAGTCATGAAATGAAAAAGGCTGAGTTGGATCGCCAGTAAAGATTCTTGGGGATAAAAAACCCTGTGCTATTAACCACTATACAATAAAGCATTTATCTAAAAATAAAATGATTTATGAATGAATCTTGGAAAGAATTAGATTCTCAGACCATCCATGAATAAATTCCAGGTAGGTAAAATAGCTACATAAAAAATGCAAAACTCCATGAAAAGATAAAACATAGAAAAAGTATTTTTGTATTATTAGTAGTGGAGAAGCCTTTTCTAAATATAGCATTGGCCAATAAATTATAAAAGAAAGTAAAGACTAACAAGACTAATTTGACATGTTGTTAGGGTAAAAGAAACCATAAGCAAAGTTAAAAGGAAGCAACAACAGAAAAAACTGTAGTCTAGATGCAAAGAATATAGGTCTATTAAAAAACCAATAAAACAAACAAGCAGAAAAATAGGTTAATAATATGAACATAACTGTCATGTAAGATTTACTTGTGTTGTGCCATGCTGCGCTAAATTGCTTCAGTCGTGTCCGACTCTTTGCAACTCTATACACTGTAGCCTACCAGGCTCTTCTGTCCATGGGATTCTCCAGGCAAGAATACTGGAATGGGTTGCAGCTTCCAAGTTTTAATTGCCAAGCCTGTAGAAGAGTTGTGCCTTTTTCAGTAAATAATGTTGTTCATTAAAAGACATCAGTTCAGTTCAGTTGCTCAGTCGTGTCCGACTCTTTGTGACGCCATGAACCGCAGTACGCCAGGCCTCCCTGCCCATCACCAACTCCCAGAGTTTACCCAAACCCACGTCCATTGAGTCGGTGATGCCATCCAACCATCTCATCCTCTGTCGTCCCCTTCTCCTCCTGCCCTCAATCTTTACTAGCACCGGGGTCTTTTCAAATGAGTCAGCTCTTCGCATGAGGTGGCCAAATTATTGGAGTCTCAGCTTCAACATCAGTCCTTCCAATGAACACCCAGGACTGAACTCCTTTAGGATGGACTGGTTGAATCTCCTTGCAGTCCAAGGGACTCTCAAGAGTCTTCTCCAACACCACAGTTCAAAAGCATCAATTCTGCTGCGCTCAGCTTTCTTTATGGTCCAGCTCTCACATCCATACATGGCCACTGGAAAAACCATAGCCTTGACTAGATGGACCTTTGTTGACAAAGTAATGTCTCTGCTTTTCAATATGCTATCTAGGTTGGTCATAACCTTCCTTCCAAGGAGTAAGCGTCTTTTAATTTCATGGCTACAATCACCATCAGCAGTGATTTTGGAGCCCAAAAATATAAAGTCTGACACTGTTTCCATTGTTTCCCCATCTACTTCCCATGAAGTGATGGGACCAGATGCCATGATCTTAGTTTTCTGAACGTTGAGCTTTAAGTCAACTTTTTCACTCTTTTCTTTCACTTTCATCAAGAGGCTCTTTAGTTCTTCTTCGTTTTCTGCCATTAAGGTGGTGTCATCTGCATATCTGCTACTGCTGCTGCTGCTGCTGCTAAGTTGCTTCAGTCGTGTCTGACTCTGTGTGACCCCATAGACGGCAGCCCACCAGGCTCCGCCATCCCTGGGATTCTCCAGGCAAGAATACTGGAGTGGGTTGCCGTTTCCCTCTCCAGTGCATGAAAGGGAAAAGTAAAACTGAAGTTGCTCAGTCGTGTCTGACTTTTAGCGACCCCATAGACTGTAGCCTACCAGGCTCCTCTGTCCATGGGATTTTCCAGGCAAGATACTGGAGTGGGGTGCCATTGCCTTCTCCCTGCATATCTGAGGTTATTGATAATTTCTCCCAGCAATCTTGATTCTAGATTGTGCTTCCTCCAGCCCAGCGTTTCTCTTGATGTACTCTGCATATCAGTTAAATAAGCAGGGTGACAATATACAGCCTTGACGTACTCCTTCTCCTATTTGGAACCAGTCTGTTGTTCCCTGTCCAGTTCTAACTGTTGCTTTCTGACCTGCATACAGGTTTCTCAAGAGACAGGTCAGATGGTCTGGTATTCCCATCTCTTTCAGAATTTTCCACAGTTTATTGTGATCCACACAGTCAAAGGCTTTGGCATAGTCAATAAAGCAGAAATAAATGTGCTCAAAGACAAGGCTCTTGCAACTGGGTCCTCTTTTTTTTTTTAGTGTCCCTCATTTTCCCTCTTCTTACTGGATCATTACAATTAACTTTCAAACATGCTTCAATAGACTCCATCTTAAAAATAAACAACAACAACAACAAAATCAATTCCTTAAATCCCATCCTCCCATTTTAGTCCTCTCATTTTCCTTTCAGTGCCTCCATTTCTCCTTTATTTGGCAGCAAGCGTTCTTGAATGCGTTATTTCCTTGTCTCCAATTCTTTTCCTTCCTTCTCCCTTGAACCTACTCATCAAAGCTTTCACTCTCACCCCTCCTACCAGAACAGTGCTTTTTAAGGTCGCTAAAAACCTCTACATTGCCACATTCAGCGACTGGTTCTGACTTCACCTTACCCTACATACTGGAAGTAGCTGATTGTTTCTTCTGGAAACACATTCATCCCTTGGCTTCCACAACTTACTCTCTCTCCTAGGTCTTTTCCCACCTCACTAGTCTCCCCTCATTCTCCTTTGTTAGTTCCTCATTCCCCCAAACTCTAAGCTTTGAAATGCCTCGGAGCTTTTGATCTCCTCCCTTCTCTATCAACATGGACTCTTTAAGTAAATGCATCCAATCCTCTGATGGATAACTCCCAAATTTATGTTTCCACCCTGGAATTTCCCTCTGATCTATGCTTACGTATCCAGATAACCTAACTGACGTCTTTACCTTCATGCCCAGTAGGCATCTCTCACTGTAGTGTATCCAAAACTGAACTCTTCTTTGTTTGCCTCTCTCCTTGCCATGGGGTCACAGAGATTGAGCGGATGAACAACTCCTTTCCATGGTCATTCCCATCTTAGTAAATGATACCTTTATTTCTTTCTACTTGCTCAGATGAGAAGAGAAATCCTTGGGCCTTCTCTTTTATTCACATCTAATTTTTCACATCTCTTTTATTCACATGTAACCCATCAGTAAATTCTGCCAGCTATTTCTACAAAGTCCATCCAGAATCTGACCACTTCTCCACTAACTGACACTTCTCCACTCCATCTGACCACTTCTCTATGAACTTCATCTAGCTTACTATTATCTTTCATGTGAGCTCTTAGAATTTTCTCCTCACTCGTCCCCTTCTTTTCCATTGTGCCTGAAATGAAAATATCTCAGTAGCTTCTCATGTCATTCATAGTAAAATTCTAGTCCTTTTCGTAGCATACGAGGCCCTACATTACCCTGCTCCTTGTTCCTTTCTGGACCATTTTCAACAACTTTGTGCTTGTTCATTTTCTTCCAGGCCAGTTGGCCTCTGCTGTTCCTGGACAATAGCAAACACATTCCTGCCTCAGAGCCTTTGCACTTCCTCCTTCTGCTTCTCAGAACCCTTTTCTTCTAAATATTTCCATGGCTCTTTCTCTCATTTCCTTCATGTCTCTACTTAGATGGTGTCTCATCAGGCCATCCCAGATGGTCTGATATACACTGGTACCTCTATAATTAATTTCAAATGAGTCAGCTCTTCGCATGAGGTGGCCAAATTATTGGAGTCTCAGCTTCAACATCAGTCCTTCCAATGAACACCCAGGACTGAACTCCTTTAGGATGGACTGGTTGAATCTCCTTGCAGTCCAAGGGACTCTCAAGAGTCTTCTCCAACACCACAGTTCAAAAGCATCAATTCTGCTGCGCTCAGCTTTCTTTATGGTCCAGCTCTCCCAATTGGGGTCTCTCCAATGGTACTGTCACTCCCTATAACCCTTTTTCCTTCTTTAATTTTCCTCACTATGCTTATTATGTCTTGACATAGTAGATATTCATTTGTTTCTCTGTTTATTGACTATCCCCTTTTATCATAACATGGATTTCTTGAATTTGGGAGTATATTTTGTTGATTCCTGTATCCTTAGTCTCATAATAGGCTCTCAACAAATAAATACTGAAGGAATATGTTAGTGAATGATAGCTACCAATTTTGAGTACTTGCTCTGTGACAGATACTATACTATAGCAACATTATCTCATTCAATCCTTTTTAACAAATTTCTATTGTTATTCCCATGTTAAAGTTAAGGAAAAAGATTTATGAGGATCAAGAAAATTGCCCAGGTTTGCACTGCAGTGAGTGAGGTCCGTCAGGCTGCAAAGCCCATGCCTTACGTTGGTTTTCTGTATCATTCATCCATTAGAACTCATTCTTACACACATTATCTTATTTTTATCTGTATCCTCAAGAGAACTCCAGGATATATTTTGCCATCCTTGTTTTAACAATGAAAAAATTGTAACTCAGAAGTAAGATATTAACCCAAAGTCACAGTTCTAACACATGTCATAGTAAGGATTTTAATCCTTGTAACCCAAATGAAACAAAAAGTTATTCCAAATTTTGGAACTTATTTTATGAAATACCTTGCAAAATTTCTAAAATAGTTTACATAGGACCAATTGCTTTTAGTGATAAGAATATAATTTTATTTTTAAAAAATCTGACAAAGAATCTAGAATGTATGTATTTTATATTTATTCCCCAAGCCTAGCCTAGAGTCTTGTGTTAATACGTTCTTATTGACTATAATTTCTAATTTTTGTTCATGTTGTATACAATCCTAGCTTTCTATGACAAAGCTTCTGAAAGGCTTCCACTGAGGATGATAATGTATTTGATATTAGGAGATTATTTTATGAGTCGATGACTGGGCAGAAATGAATTGGTTTGTGCCTGCTTCCTTTCTGTTCCTCCCTTATCCTTTAAAGAATTTCTACCAACCAAGTTCCCAGGGGCTCCTCATCCTGTTCCCTACCAGTTTCAGGGCTTTTAAATTTCACACTCATTTAAGTTTGTGGTATCAAGTCCGATGAGGTACCACATCTCCTCACCCCCATCTCCACCTTCTCTCTAGTCTTTCTCCCAATTCTTTTTTTTTCATGTGACTTTATACAAAGCTGAAAACAAAAATGAAATAGTCTCTTTGGACCCTCATTCCTCCTCCTGGGGTAACCCTTGCTCCTTTTTTGGTAGCCAGTGATCTGATCATCTTTTTCCCTAGAATGGGGAAGACAGAATGATAAAGGCTTCACTGGACCACTTGTCAGGTGTGGAGTCTTGTGAATAATTTAAACTTTTTGTGCTTCAATATCTTTGCTTGTGAAATGGTGATAAAACTAGCTCTTACCTCACAGAACATCAGCACTTTGAATGAGGAGTGATAGGAAATTTTGAATGAATCATCTCACAGGTGATTGCATCAACTGTGTAATACAATATAGCAGGCTCTGGAGCATAGCCTGAGAAAGAAAGGTTGAGGTGTCTATTTGGTGACAATTGCTGACACTTGGATGTTTGGAATGCACAGTCTTGCCTCATTCAGTTTCCACCCACATTTTCTAATCACTTATATAAATGTGTAGCTGATCCCTTTTCCTATCTTGCCAACAAAAGTAATTCTTTCCATGAGGCAATTAACATCTTATAGGTGACTCATTTAGCAATCTTTGAAACTCATCCAAAGGTACTGATTTCACAGCAACTTCTAACTCTGGCTCCTTCTTGCCTAAGGAGTTCAGATGCCTCTATTGTCTTTTTTCTATCTTTCTTTCTTTTTCTGATCAATTGAACAAAATTTGAATGCTTGCTTAACCTAGCAAGGAAATATCTGAGATGTGCTTGGGACACACAAATGATCGTGGTGATATTTCCCAAAAATTTTCTTGAGTCGTCCCTCTCTGTTCTCAAAAGTCTCCTTTTACCTACTTTCCATTGCTCTGGGTCTTCAGCATGATGTTTTCCTTTATCCCTACTTGTCTTCTTTCCTTCCTTTTTAAAATTAAATGTAATTTCTTCATTTCTCTCTCTAACTTACCTATCTACTTGTTGCTGTTTTAAATTGTATAATACCTTCACATGTTTCTCTGCTTATGTGAGAACATTCAACACTCCAGGGTGCTCACCGCCAAAAGTTTAGATTCCGTCCAAAATAATACATTTGACCCTCTTTACCCACTTCTCCCTCCTCCCCACCCCCATCTCCTCTGGTGACCACCACTCAGTTCTCTGTATCTATGTGTTTGTTTTTGTTTGTTTTTGATTTGTTCATTTATTCCCGTTTTGTTTTATTTCAGATTCCACATATGAGTGAAATTGTACAGTATTTGTCTTTTTCCATCTGACTTATTTCACTTACATTCTGAAGATCCATCCATGTTGTTACAAATGGCAAGATTTCATCTTTCTTATGACTGAATACTATTCCATTGTGTATATGGAATAGATATCTTCTTTATCCACTCATCTGCTGATGGGCATTTAGGTTGTTTCTAGATCTATCTATATTATTTTTAGAAACAAAGTTTATGTAATGAGACAAATTAGAAATAGGTTAGGTATTACAACTTAAAGAAATCAGTGCATAGTATGAGATTAGAGTCATCAATATTGTGTCCACTTTTTAATTTTTCCAACTGGGTGTGAGATTTAAGCTTGATAGTGGTGGTAATGTGAGTGATACTCTGTGAAATTTTCTTTTTCCTAAGGGTGTCCTACCTGAATTCAACATTTTTCAGTCTTGCTTTGAGAGTCTTCCAGTTCTGTGTGTCTTCTCTGCTATTTGGCCATTAAGGAGTTCTTTCTGGGGTTGCAGGTGGGCCATCCTTTTTATAGGAAACACAGAAGTAGAATTTCAACAGCCAGATTCTGTGCTTCTTAATTGATTAACCTGCTCCATCACACCATGGGGTTTAAATGATGCAACTGCATGACTCCAGACTTGTCTGTCACCAATGTGCTCCCCTCTTTGCATTTTTCCTAACTATGGACCTCAGAACTCAAAAGATTTCCTTTGGCTTCCAAATAGCATTTATTAATCAATACATTTCATTTTATAAGTATTTATCACAGTAGAGAAATATACATCTGAGCCACATGAGGGTACAAGTGTAGTTGCATGGATATACTATGCTTCTGGTTCAAAGTGCGGAAATGTAATATTTGAGTTTGTCTCAGACACTTTTTGAATGTTGATGTATTACTTCATTAGTCTATTCAAGAGATTAAAAAAATATTTGGGCCTCATTACTACTCATATAAAATGAATAAAAACAGGGGTGGGGTGGGGCAGGGGATTCACAATGTCTAACATGGAATCTCACTCAAAATAACAGTCTGCAGTGGGCTTCCCAAGTGGCACAGTGGAATAGAATCTGCCTGTCAATGCAGGAGATGCTAGAGATGGGTTTGATCCCTGGATCAGGAAGACCCTCTGGCATAGGAAATGGCAACCCACTCCAATATTCTTGCCTGGAAAATTCCATAGACAGAGGAGCTTGGCCCACTACCATCTATGGAGTCTCAAAGAGTCAGACACAACTGAGCACACATGTGCTTCAAATATTTATTAGAACTTCCTGTAGAACACTTATGAGGACTCGATTTATATCCTGTGGTAAAATTCCCATTTCTGATTCCTCCATAAAATTCTTGTGTCTTATCTCTCTTGCTCTCAAGATTTCTATCAACCTATTGCCATCAGTGAAATTCTGTTTACCTTTCAATTTCACTTCAATAAAAACTTCCTCCAAGCCCAGCCCTTCATGGATCTTGATTTCCTGCCCTGCCTCTCTCTGTTTCACTTATGATTTACCCTGAAAGTATCCCTCCTCCCCCTGTTACCTGATCATCTCAGACTTCTAAGATAAGGAACCCTTGATTTTTAAGATTCTCAGGGTGGAGAGAAAGATATAGGGAGCAGAGAGAAAGATGGCTCCTCCATCTCTCTTGGAAACTGTAGTTTTAGGATGAGAAGCTGGGGCATGTGAAACTGTAGTGATTCCTTAATTTTTAGCACCTGAAAATAACATATGTGTAATACACTTTTAAAAAATTATTTATTTTTTCATTGAAGGATTACAGAATTTTGTTGTTTTCTGTCAAACCTCAACATGAATCAGCCATAGACATACATATATCCCCTCCCTTTTGAACTTCCCTCCTATCTCCCTCCCCATCCCACCCCTCTAGGTTGATACAGAGCCCCAGTTTGAGTTTCCTTAGCCATACAGCAAATTCTCTTTAGCTATCTATTTTACATATGGTAATGTAAGTTTCCATGTTACTCTTTCCATACATCTCACCCTCTTCTTCCCTCTCCCCATGTCCACAAGTCTATTCTCTTTGCCTGTTTCTCCATTGCTGCCCTGTAAGTAAATTCTTTAGTACCATTTTTCTAGATTCCGTATATATGCATTAGAATATGATATTTATCTTTCTCTTTCTGACTCACTTTACTCTGTATAAAAGGATCTAGGTTCATCCACCGCATTAGAACTGACTCAAAGGGGTTCCTTTTTATGACTGAGTAATAATCCATTGTTTATATGTATCATGACTTCTTTATCCATTCATTTGTCGATGGACATCTAGTTTGCTTCCATGTTCTAGCTATTGTAAATAGTGCTGCAATGAACAATGGGATACATGTGTCTTTTTCAATTTTAGTTTCCTCAGGGTATACGCCTAGGTGTAGGATTGCTGAGTCATATGGTGGTTTTATTCCTAGTTTTTTAAGGAATCTCCATACCGTCTTCCACAGTGGCTGTATCAATTCACATTCCCACCAACATGTGCAAGAGTGTTCCCTTTTCTCCACACCCTCTCCAGCATTTATAGTTTGTAGACTTTTTGATGATGGCCATTCTGACCAGTGTGAGGTGATATCTCATTGTAGTTTTGATTTGCATTTCTCTAATAATGAGTGATGTTGAGCATATTTTCATGTGTTTGTTAGCCATCTGTATGTCTTCTTTGGAGAAATGTCTGTTTAGGTCTTTTTCCCAGTTTTTGATTGGGTTGTTTGTTTTTCTAGTATTGAGTTGTATGAACTACTTGTATATTTTGGAAATTAACCCTTTGTCAGTTGTTTCATTTGCTATTATTTTCTCCCATTCTGAGGGTTGTCTTTTCACCTTACTTATAGTTTCCTTTGCTGTGCAAAAGCTTTTAAGTTTAATCAGGTCCCATTTTTTTACTTTTGTTTTTATTTCCTTTACTCTAGGAGGTGGGACATAGAGGATCTTGCTTTGATTTATGTTATTGAGTGTTCTGCCTATGTTTTCCTCTAAGAGTTTTATAGTTTCTGGTCTTAAATTTAGGTCTTTAATCCATTTTGAGTTTATCTTTGTGTTATCTTTATCCTATCTGGTGTTAGGAAGTGTTCTAATTTCATTCTTTTACATGTAGCTGTCCAGTTTTCCCAGCACCATTTATTGAAGAGGCTGTCTTTGCCCCACTGTATATTCTTGCCTCCTTTGTCAAAGATAGGGTCCCCATAGGTGCATAGGTTTATTTCTGAGCTTTCTATCTTGTTCCATTGGTCTATATTTCTGTTTTTGTGCCAGTACAATACTGTCTTGATGACTGTAGCTTTGTAGTATAATCTGAAGTCAGGAAGATTGATTTCTCCAGCTCCATTCTTCTTTCTCAAGACTGCTTTGGCTATTCGGATTCTTTTGTTTTCCATATGAATTGTGAAATTTTTTGTTCTAGTTCTGTGAAAAGTGACATTGGTAATTTGATAGGGATCACATTGAATGTGTAGATTGTGTTTGGTAGTATAGTCATTTTCACAATATTGATTCCCCCTACCTAGGAACATGGGATTCCTACCCAGGAATATGTTATCTTTGATTCCTTTCATTAGTGTCTTATAATTTTCTGTGTACAGTTCTTTTGTCTCCTTAGGTAAGTTTATTTCTAGATATTTAATTCTTTTTGTTGCAATGGTGAATGGGATTGATTCCTTAATTTCTCTGTCTGCTTTTTCATTGTTAGTATATAGAAATGCAAGTGATTTCTGTGTATTGATTTTGTATCCTACAACTTTGCTAAATTCACTGATTAGCTCTAGTAATTTTCTGATACTATCTTTAGGGTTTTCTATGTACAGTATCATATCATCTGCAAACAGTGAGAGCTTTACTTGTTTTTTTTCTGATCTAGATTCCTTTTATTTCTTTTTCTTCTCTGATTGCTGTAGCTAAGACTTCTAGAACTATGTTGAATAATAGTGGGGAAAGTGGACACACTTGTCTTATTCCTGATCTTAGGGTGAATGCTTTCAGTTTTCCACCACTGAGAATAATGTTTGCTGTAGGCTTATCATATATGGCCTTTACTATGTTAAGGTAAATTCCTTCTATGCCCATTTTTTGAAGAGTTTTAATCATAAAAGGGTGCTGAATTTTGGCAAAGGCTTTTTCTGCATCTATTGAGATGATCATATGGTTTTTATCTTTCAATTTGTTAATATGGTATGTCACATTGATTGATTTTCATATATTGAAGAATCCTTGCATTGCTGGAATAAACCCAGCTTGATCATGGTGTATGAGTTTTTTGATGTGTTGTTGAATTCTGTTTGTTAAAATTTTGTTGAGGATATTTCCATCTATTTTCATCAGTAATATTGGCCTGTAGTTTTCTTTTTTTGTGTTGTCTTTGTCTGGTTTTGGTATCAGGGTGATGGTGGCCTCATAGAGTGATTTTGGAAGTGTTTCTGTCTCTGCAATTTTTTGAAAGAGTTTTAGAAGGATAGGCATTAGCTCTTCTCTAAATATTTGCTAGAATTCTCCTGTGAAGCCATCTGGTCCTGGGCTTTTGTGTTTTTGGGAGATTTTTGATCACAGCTTCAATTTCAGTGCTTAGAACTAGACATGGAACAACAGACTGGTTCCAAATAGGAAAAGGAGTACATCAAGGTTGTATATTGTCACCCTGCTTATTTAACTTATATGCAGAGTACATCATAAGAAACGCTGGGCTGGATGAAGCACAAGCTGGAATCAAGATTGCTGGCAGAAATATCAATAACCTCAGATACGCAGATGACACCACCCTTATGGCAGAAAGTGAAGAAGAACTAAAGAGACTCTTGATGAAAGTGAAAGTGGAGAGTGAAAGTTGGCTTAAAGCTCAATGTTCAGAAAACTAAGATCATGGCATCCAGTCCCATCACTTCATGGCAGATAGATGGGGAAACAGTGGAAACAGGGGCTGACTTTATTTTTCTGGGCTCCAAAATCACTGCAGACATGAAATTAAAAGACACTCACTCCTTGGAAGGAAAGTTATGACCAACCTAGATAGCTTATTAAAAAGCAGAGACATTACTTTGCCAACAAAGGTCCATCTAGTCAAGGCTATGGTTTTTCCAGTAGTCATGTATGGATGTGAGAGGTGGACCATAAAGAAAGCTGAGCATCGAAGAATTGATGCTTTTGAACTGTGGTGTTGGAGAAGACTCTTGAGAGTCCCTTGGATTGCATGGAGATCCAACCAGTCCATCTTAAAGGAGATCAGTCCTGGGTGTTCATTGGAAGGACTGATGTTGAAGCTGAAACTCCAATACTTTGGCACCTCATGCGAAGAGCTGACTCATTGGAAAAGACCTTGATACTGGGAAAGATTGAGGGCAGGAGAAGAAGGGAACAACAGAGGATGAGATGGCTGGATGGCATCATCGACTCGATGGACATGGTTTCGGTGGACTCCGGGAGTTGGTGATGGACAGGGAGGCCTGGCGTGCTACAGTTCATGGGGTTGCAAAGAGTTGGACATGACTGAGGGACTGAACTGAACTGAATTGAGTGGCTCGTAATTTTTATATCTTCCTGGTTCAGTCTTGGAGGATTGAACTTTTCTAAGAATCTGTCCTTTTCTTCCAGGTTATCCATTTTATTGCCATATAATTGTTCATAACAGTCTCTTATAATCTTTTGCTTTTCTGCATTGTTTGTTGTAATCTCTCCTTTTTAATTTATAATTTTGTTGATTTGATTCCTCTCTCTTTTTTTCTTGATGAGTCTGGCCAAAGGTTTGTCAATTTTGTTTCTCTTCCCAAAGAACCAGGTTTTAGCTTTATTAATCTTTACTATTATTTCTTTCATTTCTTTTTCATTTATTTCTGCTCAGATCTTTATGATTTCTTTCCTTCTACTAACTTTGTGGGGTTTTGTTGTTGTTGTTGTTGTTGTTGTTCTTTTTCCAGTTGTTTTCGGTGTAAAGTTAGGTTGTCTATTCGATGTTTTTCTTGTTTTTTGAGGTAGGATTGTATTGCTATAGACTTCCCTCTTAGAACTGCTTTTGCTGTATCCCATAGGTTTTGAGTGTTGTGTTTTCACTGTCATTTGTTTCTAGAAATATTTTGATTTCTCCTTTGATTTCTTCAGTAACCTGTTGGTTATTTAGAAACATGTTGTTTAATCTCCATATGTTTGTGTTTCTTACAGTTTTTTTCTTGTAATTGATATCTAGTCTCATAGCATTGTGGTCGGAGAAGATGCTTGATACAATTTCAATTTTCTTAAATTTACTGAGGTTTGATTTGTGACCCAAAATGTGGTCTGTCCTGGAGAATGTTCCATGTGCACTTGAGAAGAAGGTGTATTCTTCTGTATTTGAGTCCTGAAGATATCAATGAGATCCATTTCATCTTATGTATCAGTTAAGACTTGTGTTTCCTTATTAATTTTCTGTTTTGATGATCTGTCCACTGGTGTGAGTGGGGTGTTAAAGTCTCCTACTATTATTGTGTTACTGTCAATTTCTCCTTTTATGTCTGTTAGTGTTTGTCTTATGTATTGAGGTGCTTGTATGCTGGGTGCATAGATATTTACAATTGTTATGTGTTCCTTTTGGATTGACCCCTTGATTATTACTTGGTGTCCTTCCTTATCTCTTGTAATCTTCTCCATTTTAAGGTCTGTTTTGTCTGATATGAGGATTGCTACTGCAGCTTTCTTTTGCTTCTCATTGGCATGGAATGTATTTTTCCATCCTCTAACTTTCAGTCTATATGTGTCTTTAGGTCTGAAGTGGGTTTCTTGTAGACAGCATATGTATATATAGGTCTTGTTTTTGTATCCATTCAGCCGGGCTGTGTCTCTTGGTTGGAGCATTTGATCCATTTACATTTAAAGTAATTATTGTTATATATGTCCCTATTGCCATTTTCTTAACTGTTTGGGGTTGATTTTGTAGATCTTTTTTCTTCTCTTGTATTTCTTGACTATATAAGTCCCTTTAACATTTGTTGTAAAGTTGGTTTGGTGGTACTGAATTCTCTTAACTTTTGCTTGTCTGAAAAGCTTTTTATTTCTCCATCAATTTTGAATCAGATCCTTGCTGGATACAGTAATCTTGGTTGTAGATTTTTCCATTTCAGTGCATTGAAAATATTATGCCCTTCCCTTCTGGCCTGCAGAGTTTCTGCTGAAAGATCAGTTATTAAACATATGGGGTTTCCCTTGTATGTTACTTGTTGCTTTTCCCTTGTTACTTTTAATATTCTTTCTTTGTGTTTAGTCTTGTTTAGTTTGATTAGTATGTGTCTTGGTATGTTTCTCCTTGGGTTCACCCTGTATGGGACTCTTCGAACCTCTTGGACTTGATTGGCTATTTCCTCTTCCATGTTGGGGAAATTTTCAACTATAATCTCTTCAAAATTTTTCTCATACCCTCTCTTTTTCTCTTCTTCTTCTGGGACCCCTATAATAAGAATGGTGGTGTGTTTGATATTGTCCCAGAGGTCTCTGAGACTATACTCAGTTCTTTCCATTCTTTTTACTTTATTCTGCTCTTCAGAAGTTATTTCCACCATTTTATCTTCCAGCTCACTGATTCGTTCTTCTGCTTCAGATATTCTGCTATTGATTCCTTCCAGAGTATTTTTAATTTCAGTAATTGTATTGTTTGTCTCTATATGTTTGTTCTTTAGTTCTTCTAGGTCTTTGTTAATTGATGCTTGCATTTTATCCATTCTGTTTTCAGGGTTTTTGATCATCTTTACTATCATTATTCTGAATTCTTTTTCAGATAGTTTGCCTATTTACTCTTCATTTATTTGGACTTCTGTGTTTCTAATTTGTTCCTTCATTTGTATAATATTTCTCTGTCTTTTCGTTTTTCTTTTTTAACTTATTGTGTTTGAGGTCTCCTTTTCCCAGGCTTCAAGGTTGAATTCTTTCTTCCTTTTGGTTTCTGCCCTCCTAAAGTTGGTCCAGTGGCATGTGTTAGCTTTGTATAGGGTGAGATTTGTGCTGAGTTTTTTGTTTTGTTTTGTTTTTCCTCTGATGGGCAAGGCTGAGTGAGGTGGTAATCCTGTCTGCTGATGATTGGGTTTGTATTTTTGTTTTATTTGTTGTTTAGATGAGGTGTCCTGCACGGGATGCTACTGGTGGTTGAGTGATGCCAGCTCTTGTATTCAAGTGGTTTCCTTTGTGTATGTTCTCACTATTTGATACTCCCTAGGGTTAGTTCCCTGGCAGTCTAGGGTCTTGGAGTCAGTGCTCCCACTCCAAAGGCTCAGGGCTTGATCTCTGGTCAGTAATGAAGATTCTACAAGTGGTTTGCTATTGCATTAAGTGAGATTAAAACAAATACCCAAAAATGAGAAACCAAAGATGAACCCCAGACAAATGGCAGTTACAAAATCAGTCAAATAATAATTAAAATAATGGAATATATACATATACATATATACCCATAAGCAAAGTCAAAATAACCCAACTAAAATAAAGTACAATAGATTGATCCAGCAAACAAAGGAAAGCAAAAATTATATGTACCAGTTAAGAACAAAACTAACTAAAGCACAAACTGGAAAACAAAACTAAAGCAAGGTGTCAATTGGGGAATAAAGCAATGAAAATAAAACTAACAAATATGTTGAGAGGAAAGGAAAGAAAGGAAACAAAGATTAGATATGCGAAGTTAAATAGAGGTAGATAAAGAAGATTTATATACATTAAAGGTTAACTGCAAGGGGAAAAGAACAGTAGGAAAGGCAAACAAATGAATAAATGTAGAAAAATAACAATAGGTTTAAAAAATTAAAATTAGAAAAGGAAAAAGGGAAATTCCACAGAACTGCAAAAGCCCAGTGTAGAGGCAGAGGTTTAGCTACCAGTTAAGAACAAAACTAGCTAAAGCACAAACTGGAAAACAAAACTAAAGCAAGATGTCAATTGAGGACTAAAGCAATGAAAATAAAACTAACAAATATGTTGAGAGGAAAGGAAAGAAAGGAAACAAAGATTAGATATGCAAAGTTAAATAGAGGTAGATAAAGAAGATTTATATACATTAAAGGTTAACTGCAAGGGGAAAAGAACAGTAGGAAAGGCAAACAAATGAATAAATGTAGAAAAATAACAGGTTTAAAAAATTAAAAATTAAAATTAAAAAAGAGAAAAGGAAAACTCCACAAAACTGCAAAAGCCCAATGTAGAGGCAGAGGTTTATAACAACAAAAAATGTGACTGAGCGAAAAAAAAAAACTCAAAAGCTTAATTAGATTTCATAGTGCCAATAACGGAGAAGGCAATGGCACCCCACTCCAGTCCACTTGCCTGGAAAATCCCATGGACAGAGGAGCCTGGTAGGCTGCAGTCCATGGGGTCGCTAAGAATCGGACACGACTGAGCGACTTCACTTTCACTTTTCACTTTCATGCATTGGAGAAGGAAATGGCAACCCACTCCAGTGTTCTTGCCTGGAGAATCCCAGGGACAGGGGAGCCTGTTGGGCTGCCGTCTATGGGGTCGCACAGAGTCGGACATGACTGAAGCGACTTAGCAGCATCAGCAGCAGCAGCAGTGCCAATAAAATCAACAACTCCAACAGAGGAGGGGGAAAAGGAGGGGGAAAAGAAAAAAAATCCAAAAGAATCTACAGAACAAGTCAAAACATAAGAATCATAAATGTTTTTCTTGAGTCACTGCTGTCAGAGTCCTTTCCCTTGCTAGGAGTCACAGTCCACCTCACCTCCCTAGGATGCCCTCCAACACTGTGCTGATCTCTGAATCTGTTGTGGGGGCAGCTCAGATTCTAATCTGGTCCTAATCCTATGTGTTCTTGCCTCCAGTGTCCACAGCTATCAGAACTAGTGTGTTTTCTTTTGTGGGAGCTCTCAATGTCCTTTTATATATTCCACAGACACGGAGCCTGCCTAGTTGATCATGTGGATTTAATTTGCGGCTTGTACAGCTGATGGGAAGGTTTTGGGTCTTCTTCCTTAGCCACGCTGCCTCTGGGTTTCAACTGTTGTTTTATTTCCACCTCTGCATGTGGGTTGTCCACTGGGGTTTGCTCCTGAGGCTGCCCTGGAGGACTTGGGTTTGCCCCTGTGAGGGCCAGGTGTGGAGGTAGTGCAGCTGTTGCAGGAAGGGGGACCACTTTTGGGGCCCGAAATTGGGCTCTTGTCTAACACTCAGAAATGAATTGACTGGGTAGACACATGTGCTGACCAAGCAAGAGATTTTGTTGGGAAAGGGCGCCCGGGCAGAGAGCAGGAGGGTAAGGGAACCCAGGAGAACTGTTTTGTCACATGGCTTGCAGTCTTGGGTTTTATGGTGATGGGATTAGTTTCTGGGTTGTCTTTAGCCAATCATTCTGATTCAGAGTCCTTCCTGGCGGTGCATGCATTGTTCAGCCAAGATGGATGCCAGAGAGGAGGATTCTGGGAGGTGGTCGGACATGTGGTGTCTCCTTTTGACCTTTCCCGAACTTTTCCGGTTGGTGGAGGCTTATTAGTTGTGTTCCTTACCAGAACCTCCTGTCATAAAACAACTCATGGAAATAGTTACTATGGTGCCTGGCTAGGGTGGGCTGTTTCAATTAGTGTGCTTCCCCTAACAGCTCGACCCCCCCACGCGTGACTCAGCAATATCACCTTGCTTCCACGGCTGCCCGGCTTTCCTCCACAGGCATTTTCCACCACAGTCTCCTCCCTCACATCCCCTTGATCCATCTCTCCATAGTCAACAGCAGCCCTCGCCCTGGGATTGCTCCATAATCCCTAAACTCCAGCTCCCAGCTGCTACACCTTCCAGGGGACCTGCGTCCCTGTCCAGGGTATGTATGGCTGTGGCAAGGACTGTCTGATTCTCATTCCATTTAGGCTACCACAGATCACCTGTTTCACTCTCAGCCTTAAATGTTTCTCCTCTGACTCAGACAATTGCCCTGTTGTGGGGATAGGACTCCTGCTTCAGTTTCCCCACCCGCTGAGGGCAGGTCCAGTCCTACTAACACTCCTGTTTTTCCCCCTAGTTCCTTCATCCTACCAAGTTTTATGTGGTTCTATGTATTCTTTTCCACTGGTCAGGTACATCTGTCTGCTCTCAGCTGGTGTTCCGCATGCACTTCTGTGTCTGAAGGTGTATTCCTGATGTATCCATGGAGAGATGTACTACATGTCCACCTACTCCTCCACCATCTTGTTCTCTGTAATAAACTTTTTGACTGTTTTGTTGGCACTTTGGAGGAAACAAACACAGAATTCTACGTGCATTCTCTGGAAGGTACATAAACATTTCCTCCTTCTTGATCAGCCAATGATGAAATACCATGGGTTTCCTAGGAATGCAGGGCAAATCTATCGCTGCAAAGGCCTTTGGATTCCTTATTGGGGGCAGAGAAGAAGAAAATGAAAGGACTAGTGACTGTGGAAGCTTAAGCTTCTGGGCACAGATTGATGAGAAACTTAACAATGGTTTGGAGTTACCACTAGTATTTCTCTCACCCTTGCCTCTGCTCCCTCTGAAGTCTTAGGAGAGAACTGTTGAAACATGAGTAAATAATAGCAAAACGGTTATTCTTACTGACTTTCCATCTCATCCATTTTAGTTTCTGTTTTGGTGTGTATTTTCTAGTGTACACATATATAGTAATAAAATTTTATACAAATGTAATAACTAAATATGTTCATGTATGTATACTAGGGGGCCTTGCTCAGTGTTTTTCCCCACAAGCACATTGTCAAAAAGAGCATTTGTCCATTTGTTTATTATTGCATTCCTGCTGTGTGGCAGTATTTTCTAGGCGATGATGATGTGACAGTGAACAAAGCTTGAGAATTATTGCTTCATAGAGATGGTTCAACCACTCTTCCATCAATAATACTGATTAATAGTTCAATCAGTAACTAGTGAGACATTTGCTTTCAACTACTTTTGGTAGAATAGACTAGAAACAGAGTCAGCCCCAAACGTCATGAAAACTGTTGTAAAATGTGAGTGCAATCTCCAGGAGAGAAAGCATCTAAGTCTAAATATCTGGAATTGAACAATATAACTAGATGATCACTGTTTTCTCAAAAGAAAGAGAAGCCTAAGAGTAAAAGGAAAGGGAAAATGTTCAGAGATGTTCAGAAGGATGTAAGCTTTGGGGCTGTGAGACAGGAAAGACTCTTCCTTTTAAATCTCCTGTGGGATTTGTGTCAAAACTTAAAGCAAATTTATATAAATTATTCTGTCAAATAAACACTTGCTATAGGCATACTGGGCTTCTCATGTGGCTCAATGGTAAGGAATCCACCTGCCAATGCAGGAGATGCAGGAGACTTGGGTTCTATTCCTGGGTCAGGAAGATGCCCTGGAGGAGGAAATGGCAACCCACTCCAGTATCCTTGCCTGGGAAATCCCATGGACAGAGGAGTCTGGTAGGCGGCAGTCCCTAGGGTCTCAAAGAGTTGGATATGACTTAGCAACTGAGCATGAGCGTGCACGCATGTAGGCATACTATAAAGTGAGAAAAACACAGTTAAGCTATTCCCATCCTTCATCTCAATACCAAGTAGCTATTATTATTCCCATTCTCTAGATGAGAACATTGAGATTCAATTAAACATTTCCCAAGACCCTGGCAACTAGTTAGGGAGGATGCCATAATGGAAAAGAATATAATTATTGCAATATGTATAACTGAGTCACTTTGCTATACAGCAGAAACAACACAACACTGTAAACCAAAAATACTTCAATAAAATTATTTTAAAATAATTAATTTTTTTTAATAATAAAGAAATAAATCCCCCTACTGATTCCTCTCTGTCTTCATTGGTTACGTTTCTTTCTCTCCTTCTCTTTACAGCACAACCTCTTGAAAGAATTATCTGACACATTCTCTTTGTTTCTCTCCTTCCTTTCACTCTTACACTCACTCCAAATAGATTTTTGTCCCCAACATTCCAACAACAGTTTTTCCAGAGGACACCAGTGATTGCTAAGTTGCTAAATCCAGGGGTCATTTCACTTTCTGTCTCAACATCATTCTTTCTACCCTGAGATCCATCCTCATTTTGTTCCCAGGAACCACATCCAGCCAATTACATTCTTACATGGCTCATAATCCCTTTCAATCTCTTTTGCTGGTAATTTCTCTTTCACATTTGTACATAATGGCATGCTGTAAGGTTTCATATTTGGACTATTTTTTTTTCCCTTTGTTTACAGCCACTCTCTGATGACCTTATTCACTGTTACGGCCTTAGTTGTATTTATTCATTTAACTTTGGCTGTGCTGGGTGTTCAGGGCTTTACGGGTTTTTCTCTAGTTGGGGTGACTAGGTGTTACTCTCTAGTTGCAGTGCTAGGGCTTCTCGCTACAGTGGCTTCTCTTGTTGCAGAGAATGGGCTCTAGGGTGCATGGGCTTCAGTAGTTGCAGCCAGTGGGTCCAGTAATTGTGGCACATTGGCTTAGTTGCTCTACAGCATGTAGCATCTTCCCAGACCAGGTATCAAACTCATATCTCCTGCATTCGTAGACAGATTCCTTACTACTGAGCTACAGGGTAAGCCAGGCTTTAATTTTAATGTCATCTATTGGGTGATGACTTCTCAGTTATTATCTCCAGCTTGGAACTTTTCTCTTAAATAACAAACCTATGTGTCCAAATGACCATTGCCATCCACAGCAATCTGCATAGTTTGCTTCCCACTTCCTTCATCTTGACTGGAAAAGTCACTTTCTCGGTGAAATCTGCCCTGGGCATCTTAAAATTCCAACCCCCTCTGCCAAACTATTTACATCTTCCTTTCCTGCTTTACTTTATCTTCGTAGCACTATCTAATGTATATTTAGTTATAGATCTTACTTATTATTTCTCCCCCTTGCCTTGAATATAAGCTCCAAGAAGCAATGGTTTCTGTCTTCTTTGTTGTTTACTATATCCCTCATGCCTAAATTAGTGCATGGCATATATTTATAGCTATTGCTCAGTAATCACCAGTTGAATGCCTGATCCTATTTTCTAGTTGAAGGGACATGAGTTCCGGAACACAATTTCCCACGGTCATGGATCTAATAAATTGCAAAGCTTTGGACTGAATGCTATCCAATCAGACACCAAATGTCTTATTATTAGTATCATAGACTGCCTCTTTTTGAAAGAGTTTTCTATGATCATTTTAATACTTCAGCCTTCATTTGGGTAAATTATGTACCTGGGGGGTGGGGGATACTCAGCACTCCCCTCCTATATAGGACTACACTCTCTACCAAGACATGTTAAAACATAGTCAAGCAATAAGGAAGGAAGTGTCAGAATGATATCTTGCCTGAGGCATCCTGCTTTCAAGAGGTCCTGTTTCAGAGAACTTGATTCAGAGCTGAAAGGGAAATGTGTAATGCCCCTGCTTCATCCCTTCCTGTCACCCCCTCCTTCTGCCCCCTCAAATAGTTCAAGGGAAGTTTTCCCACAGAACAAACATAGGAAGTAAAGGCTTGTCACATTCTACAGCTCCTCTAAAATGTAAGGTCTAGTTTAGAATATCAGGAATGTCTATTTTCTCGAAATAGACATTTAGAAGTTAATGTCCTTGCCTCTAAAGCAGTTATACTCCAAAAAATGATAATTGAGAGACTACCACTGACATATATACACTACCATGTGTAAAATACGTAGCTAGCTGGAAGCTGCCATATAGCACAAGGAGCTCAGCTGGGTACTCTGTGACAACCTAGATAGGTGGGATGCGGGTGGGGTGGGAGAGAGACTCTACAGGGAGGGGATATACATATACTTATAGCTGATACATGTTGTTGTAGAGCAGAAACCAACACAACATTGTAAAGCAATTATCCTCCAATTAAAAATAAAAAATAATTTTAAAAAAGAACAAATCTAAAACAAAAAGCCCTTGCCTCTCTAGCCACTTAGCCGCAGGACTAGGATTGGTTGAAAGGGAGCACAATTTGTGCAAAAATATTACTCTCAGCCCTACCATTTTCCAGTGTTCAATCAGAACTTCTTTCAATTTTACTTTCCTTATCTTCTCGCATGGATTCTCTCGTGGTTCAGACAGTAAAGAATCTGCCTGCAATGTGGGAGGCCCAGGTTTGATCCCTGGGTTAGGAAGATCCCCTAGAGTAGGGAATGGCAACTCACTCCAGTATTCTTGCCTAGAGAATTCCATGGACAGAGGAGCCTGGCGGACTACAGTCCATGGGGTCACAAAGACTCGGACATGACTGAGTGACTACACTTCCTTATCTCTAAAATAGAAATAACAGTGCCACTTGAGAGAGTGGCTGCCACTATTAAAGAGAAAATACACAAGTGCTTAGGGCAAAGCTTACGAGCTCTCAGGAAAGGCTATTTGTTTCTAACTGAAGTCAAACTGGATCTTATTGGTAGGATTTATGGCTGCTTATTCATTCCAGTAGTAAAGCAGATAGATTGGCTTCCTGGGAGGAAAAGAAAAGAGCTTTGCATAGATCTGATATGTGCCAAGTTGCCATGTAAATAGTTTGCACGTATTATCAACGACTCTGTAAGGTAAGTGAAATTAGCTCCATCTCAGAGATGTGAAAACTCAGGTTCAAAGATGGTAAAGAATGGTTTCTGGCTTGTATTGTATAATCAGTAAGTAGCAGAATGAAGATTCTAATGCAAGTCTAACTTCAAAAAGCCCATCATTTGTACCAGAACAGCACCTCCACAAGCCTCTCAAATCCTTCCCCCAGCATACAGTCTCCTTATGAGCTTTATGGCATGCTAACCATGAACTTAACTGTGAATATTTTTAGTATTCTTTGAGTTCTGTTCTTAAGTGTTTCTCTGAAAGGATCAAAAATAAGAAGAGAAGAATTCACACAAGGACATCTCAGGAGGAAGAGGATCAGCAATCACCATATTCCTTGACTTGGGCTTCCTCTGCATTTCTTTCTCCATCTCTGTTCTAATCCCTCCAGTTTTTCTCTCTGCCTTGGGTGATACAGCATAATGCGTAAGAGATGGATTTAGCATCACAGTTGGGTCTAAGTGCGGCTTATTGTAAAATATTGAATATAGTTCCCTGTGTATTACAGTAGGACCTTGTTGTTTATCCATTCTATATACACTAGCTTACATCTGCTAACCCCAACCTCCCACTCCTTCCTTCTGCTAACCTGTTCCCAACGAGAGTTCAGGTCTTAATGCCATGAACTTCCTACTTGGGTTCTTAACTCAGCTAGGACTCAGTGCTTCTCATCTGTAAAACATGGAGAAGAATCTGCCTCATATAGTTGGTTTGAAAATCAAGTGAAAAAGTTCACGTAGAGATCAGTAAACTTTAGTTACTGATTATATTATATTAGCAACACTAATGTTATTATAGCAGGGTTTTTGTGAAGATTGATTGAACTATAGATGTGAAAGTGTAGAGTGCCGTACACTTATGGAAGGAGTACTCTGTACATTTTTCTTTTCTTTTTTCCCTAACCAATAAATGAAACAGGCCACTCTGAGATCACTTGATGAAATTTGCTAATGGAAAATTTATAAAAGAGAGAGAGAAGCATCTTAAGTATTTGGATTAATTTACTAATGAGGCATAACTGAAGAATAAAAGAAATCACTGAAAAAAAATTCTGTCTTGTGCAGTAGGAAATACCAAACAGAAGAGAATGCTGGCATTAATGGGAATGTACACAGAAAGATTTTACTAGCTTCCCAGTTTCTCACTGCTAGTGACATCCCTGAGCTGTAAGGGGCTTTCCAGGCAGTGCTCACCTGGTACTGAAGCAGCAGGTAACACCTCCTGAGATGCAAGGTAGATGTGGCAGATAATCTGCAGATGTGTATGCCAGTGGATTTTGTTCATACCATCTTGAAATGCCACTGTTTCAACTCCTAAATCTGAATATTCATTGGAAGGAGTGATGCTGAAGCTAAAGCTCCAATACTTTGGCCACCTGATGTGAAGAGCCGACTCATTGGAAAAGACCCTGATGCTGGGAAAGATTGAAGGCAGGAAGATGAGGGGGCCACAGAGGATGAGATGGTTAGATAGCATCATCAATTTAATGGACAAGAATTTGAACAAACTCTGGGAGTTAGTGAAGGACAGGGAAGCCTAGCGTGCTGCAGTCCATAGTTTTGCAAAGAGTCAAACATGACTTAGAGACTGAACAACAACAGATGTTCAAAAGCTTATTT
This sequence comes from Giraffa tippelskirchi, assembly GCF_054371585.1. Taxonomy (NCBI): domain Eukaryota; kingdom Metazoa; phylum Chordata; class Mammalia; order Artiodactyla; family Giraffidae; genus Giraffa; species Giraffa tippelskirchi. The sequence continues at coordinate 38,990,691 of NC_137276.1, forward strand.
AAAATTTCTCCTTTTCTTTTAGAGAATAGAAAAGTCATTAACATTCGTGTAAAAGCATAATCAAATCATCATTAACAGAGACAATCAAGGTATTATTTTAAAATGATCTTGAAAGAGTAATTTGCTGAAAGTGTAACAACTATTCCATCACCTTTATTCAAAACAACCATCTGTATGTGCAAGGGACTGGGTTTTGTATTGTAACTAAATGAAATGGATGTAGGCTATGTCTTCCTGGAAATTTTGGAAGTATAGAGGTATGAATAAGTTGAGTTCTAAGGAGAAAACTGAAAATTTCTTAAGGAAAGTACACTATCATCTGAGAGGAAAAGAAAATCATATAGGAAAATTTATGGAGGAGGTAACAGGTGTGTTCATTCTTAAGGGTTAGATAGGATATAGAAATGAATGATCATCCAAATCCACTCAATCTGCAAATCTGAATGTATAAATTTATGTATGCTAACTAAGATGCTAACTCCTTGGAGGCATAGGAGTATTTGAAGAAAAAGATTCTTCTTCAGCAATAACTAGTAATTTCCATTATGGGTTGATTTCATTGAGGTAGGCCCTACTCTCAAAATGATCCTTTTCTGAGTTGCTGTATGCTGAGATGGAGAATGAAATGAGGTCCTTGACATATAAGTGTCAAAGAGTTGCCGAGTTCATGGATCCATTAAAGTGAAAAGGAGAAGACAAGGAGTAGATGTGGAAGGCCTTGAGCTCATCTCCTTCTTCAAGAACACCAAAATCAGAACTAACTGCTGAGCAACCATCAATAAAATAGACTGGAACCTGCCAAAAAAGGCATTCTACATAGAAGGATATAAAGAAGAAACCATCATCTATTAGATGTCATGTCTCAGATCAGTAACATAAAATTGCTTATTATTCCTGAACAGTGTGGTGTTTCTCTCCTCTTTCCAGGTGGCAATAGTGGTAAAGAACCCTCTTGCCAATGCAGGAGACAAAAGAAATGTGGGTTTGACCCCTGGGTTGGAAAGGTACCCTGGAGGAGGGCATAGCAACCCACTCCAGGATTCTTGCCTGGAGAAAGAATACACAGAGGCAGAGATGACTGAACTGATTTAGCCCACACACATGCACAATTTTCTATGCTTTATATAAAAATCTATTCTGTACCCTTTTGGATGAACTTTAAACAAGTTCCTTTTATTTCCCTTTGTGATTTTAAGTCATGCATTTTATTTCTACTGCATTCTATTTTAGTGGTTAAGAAAAGTGTTTAGAAAATGTATACTTCCCTTTAGAAAGTCAAGTAAGTTAACATTTGTTTTTCTCCACCTAAATAGTATAATGACCTTGGAATGCTATAAATCTTGTCACTCTCATTTTGCATAAACTGCCCAATATTTTAGTTCACCTTTATTATTAAATTATGTTTATTTTTAAATCAAATTTACTTCTGCTGAAGAACAATTAACCAAACATGAGTGAGTCTAATGCTGGACTTTTATTCTGTTTCATGGATCTATTTGCTGTCCCAACACCAGCACCATACTGTTTTTATTCCTATATCTTTAAAACAAAGGTTTTAATTGGAAAGTGTAATCTTCCCATTCTCTCCTTTCTGTTTGTTTGTTTTGGCTCTTCTGGGTCTCTTAAATTGCCATAGGCATTTATAGGTCCACCAGAGGCCTGGTGGACTGGAGTCGACGAAAAGAAAGAGAGAAAAAGAGAGAGAGAGCAGTATCTCTCGGGTTACGTGGAAAACCAATAAAGCCCTTGCACAGAACTTGTACCGCTTACAAAGGCACAGGGCGTCCTCTCAAGGAGGTCTTGAAAGCCCGGGCGAGAAAGTGAGCTCGGCAAGTTTCCACGCTCCGAAGAGAATGAAGACAGAAAGAAGGATGCGGGGGACCCAAGTCTCTAGTGGAACAAGGGTATTTTATTAGCAGAAATGCAGGCTTATATATCTTTAGTAAAATGATTACTCAGACATTACAAAGGATGAAATTCCATCAATTGCAACATAATGGATAGTCTAATACATACAAGGTTGCTGATGCTGAAAAGAGTCACTGAAGGGAGCTACTGAAAGGAATCCAAGCAGGTACCCTTTCCCACGATCTCAGTCCTGAGCACTGCGTGCAGCTCTACTCCTTCCCGGAATAGGACCTGATACGGAGCAGAGAATCCCTGAGAAATGGCACACGAAGGGAGAAAAGTGCAACATATCGGATTCCTTAAAGTTAAACGTCCCCTGACATTTGACTATCTTAGAATTTTTATTTTACACATTATCTTGTCAATTTCTACAAAAAATAGAAATGTTGCTGATTTTCTAATTGGAATCGCTTTGAATCCCTAGATGAATCTGAGGAGAGTGAATACTTTGTGATATTAAATCTCTTAATATATTGACCCTGCTTTATCTCATCATTTACTTAGTCTTTACTACTTTTGAATAGAATTTAAAATTTTTTCCATAAATATTTTATACACTTTTGTTAGATTTATTACCATATACTTTATATTTACAGAAGTTATTGTAAATGACAAACTTTTTCTTACTCACTATTTTATAGAAATGCAAATGATTTATTATTAGGATTTTATATTCAGCCAAATTCTTATAAGAGATTGTAATTTTATCATCTTATTGAAGAGATTTTTATTTTGTCCTTTGTAGTTGATATTTTTTTTTGTCTTACTCATCGTCTAGGACTTCTAGCACAATGTTGAAAAGAAAAAATGGTAATGGAAGTTACCCTTGTTTAAGGTGATCTTGCAAGGAAAGCTTTCAGTGTTTTACTAGTAGGTATGTTTACTTTACATATCCTCAGTGATGTACTGACCTAAGGCTATATGGTCATGTGCAGGGCTTAGAACAGGTTATATAAGCTATTTTAAATCTTATAGATAAGTATTTGTTTAAGAAATGCCTGATTTGATCTGAGACTTGCTTTTCTTTGAATGGCTATTATTTTTATTGAAAGATGTTTTACATCTACTGAATTGATTGTATAATTTTTCTCCTTTAATCTGTTAATGTGTTAAATTACAATGATATTTTAATATTAATCCAATTTTGCATTCTTAGGGTAAACCAAACTTGGTTATCACATATTACTTGTTATACATTACTATGTTCAGTTATATGCAAATTTGTTTAGGATTTTTGCATCTATCCACTTCCCTGATCAGAGAAGACAATGGCACCCCACTCCAGTACTCTTGCCTGGAAAATCCCATGGACGGAGGAGCCTGGTAGGCTGCAGTCCATGGGGTCGCAAAGAGTCGGACATGACTGAGCGACTTCACTTTCACTTTTCCCTTTCATGCACTGGAGAAGGAAACGGCAACCCACTCCAGTATTCTTGCCTGGAGAATCCTAGGGACGGTGGAGCCTGCTGGGCTACCATCTCTAGGGTCGCACAGAGTTGGACACGACTGAAGCGACTTAGCAGCAGCAGCAGCACTTCCCTGATGGCTCAGCAGGTAAAGAATCCACCTGCAATGCAGGAGACACAGGAAATGTGGGCTTGATCCCTGGGTTGGGAAGATCCTCTTGAGAAGGAAATGGCAACCCACTCCAGAATTCTTGCCTGAAAACCCCCATCCATGGACAGGGGAGTCTGGCAGGCCACCATCCAAAGGGTTGCAAAGAGTTGGACACGACTGAGGGACTGAGCACAGCACATGAATCAGATTGGCCTGTAAGTTTCCTTTTTAGTACTATCTTTCCAAAATGTCAAAATATGGCTCCTCAAACATTACTAACACAGCCTTTTGATCAGACAAACTGACAATTTCATGAGAATGCCAGCCCTGCAAAGCTTTGACCACAACTATGAGAAGATGGAAGGTAAGATCAGAATTTGTTAAATTGAAAGTTTGATTTAGAGGCAAGTCTTTTAAAGGAGGCAGGGCTGATTAGGACTGGGTAAGAATTTAAGATCCAACAGTCCAAGATTAGTGGAGAGGAAGCAAAAGATTCAAAGACTCTTAGGTTGTAAACTGTCTGTTAATGTTTCACACTGAGGAGGTGATGAGTCTTCTGGGAAATTCCTACCATGAAGAATCAAATAACCATTTGCCTGAGGAGGAGACTCCTGGAAGAATAGACTTGCTAATGAGTACAAAGAAACGGTGCAAATTACAATAACACAAGGCAATAAGGTGTGGTTTGGTCCAGTGTCCATGTTTCCACGTTCAGAAGCTTGGTGTCAAGATTGTGCTAGATTAATGAAATGAATGGTGGATCATTCCTTCATTTTTTATGCTATGGTATGTTTTGCATAAGATTAGAATTATTTGTCATTTGAGCATTTGGGTGTATATAACTTTTTAAATAGTCTTAGGATTGGTATTTTCCTTGTGGGAAGATTAACACTGATTTCATTTTCCTGTTTTCATTTTTTTAAAAATTAAACTTATTGTTTAGAGCAATTTTAGATCACAGAAAAACTGAGAGAAAAGCACAGAAAATTCCTAATAAACACCCTGCCCCTGCCCCTCACCACCCTCCAGTAACTCCCCCCACTATCAACTCCCCATGCCAGACTAGTACATTTGTCATAATCAACAAACCTACGATGACACATCATGATCACCCAAAGTCCACAGTTTATACCAGGGTTCACTCTTCGTGTTGTACATTTGTCAACTACAAATTGGCACTGAACAGCAAAGGCATTTGCCATCTGCCTCTACAGAGACTGAACCCCATGCTGCTATAGCTGATGACCTTCAACAACCCCTGAGAGAATTCAGGGTGGAGTGAAGCACTCTTTGCTCCAGGGAATCTGGTGGGACAGGTCTTTAGATAGTTGGATGTTTTTAGGATCAGATTTTATGATCTCGATCCTTTCATCTCCTCATATCTAGAGAAGAACTAAATCCCTTCATGGTGATAACAGATCCTCATGACCAACAAAAAACCCTTTGTAAAATGAGTGCTTCATGATATTGAACTCCCCCTTCACCAAAACCTTATATATTGACTTTCCCCCACTGCTGCTTTGGAGCAGTCTCTCAGAGCTATCTGAGATACTGCCTCCCAGGCTGCAGTCCTCATTTTGCTCCAAATAAAACTTAACTCACAACTCTCAAGTTGTACATCTTTTTAGTGGACACATTCTATGGGTTTTGACAAAGGTATAATGACATATATCCCTCATTATTGTATCATACAGAATAGTTTCACTGCCCTGAAAATCCTCTATGTCCCACCTATAAATAGTCCCACCCTCCCTCTTAACCCCTGGCAACCACTGATCTTTTTACCGTTTCCATAGTTTTGGCTTTTCCAGAATATCATAGAGTTGGAATCATACAATATATAGCCTTTGCAGATTGGTTTCTTTAACTTATTAATTTGCATTTAAGGTTCCCCTGTGTCTTTTCATGGTTAAATAGCTCATTTTGTTTTAGAAATTCATTGTTTAGTTCATCCATTGTCTGGATGCACTACAGTTTATTTATTCACTCACCTACTAAAGGACATCTTTGTTGCTTTCTGTTCTGGGCAATTATGAATAAAGCAGCTATGAAGATTCATGTGCAAGTTTTTGTGTGGACAGAAGTTTTCAGCTCCTTTGGGTAAATGCCAAGGAGCACAATTACTGTGTATTATATTTACAGGTCTGTTCAGTTTTGTAAGAAACTGCGAAGCTGTCTTCCAAGTTGTCTGTTTTGCATTCTCATCAACAATGAGTTCTTGTTGCTTTATAACCTCATGAACTTTTGGTGTTGCCAGTGTTTTGGATTTTGACCATTCTAATAGGTCTGTGGTGGTGTGTCTCAATGTTGTTTTCATTTACAATTTCTTAAGGACATATGGTGTCCAGCATCTTTTCATATGTTTGTTTGCCATCTGTATATCTTCTTTCATTCTGTCTGCCCTCTGATGGATAAGGCTAAGAGGCTCCTGGAAGCTTCCTGATGGGAGAGACTGACTATGGGGGAATCTGGGTCTTGTTTTGATGAGCGGGGCCATGCTCAGTAAATCATTAATCCAATTTTCTGCTGATAGGCAGGGCTGTGTTCCCTCCATGTTGTTTGGCCTGAGGCCAAACTATGATAGGGGTAATGAGGGTAATGGGGACCTCCTTCAAAAGGGCTTATGCCAGCACTGTTGTTTTCAGTGCCCCTGACCCCACAGCAGGCCATCGTCCATCCATGCCTCCACCAGAGACTCCTGGACACTCACAGGCAAGTCCGGCTCAGTCTCTTGTGGGGACACTGCTCCTTTCTCCTGGCTCCTGGTGTGCACGAGGTTTTGTTTGCGCCCTTCAAGAATCTGTTTCCCCAATCCTGTGGAAGTTCTGTAATCAAATTCCACTTACCTGCAAAGCCGGATCCAGACATCCTGGAATGCAAAGTCAAGTGGGCCTTAGGAAGCATCGCTACAAACAAAGCTAGTGGAGGTGATGGAATTCCAGTGGAGCTATTTCAAATCCTCAAAGATGATGCTGTGAAAGTGCTGCACTCAGTATGCTAGCAACTTTGGAAAACTCAGCTGTGGCCACAGAACTGGAAAAGTTCAGTCTTATTCCAATCCCAAAGAAAGGCAATGCCAAAGAATGTTCAAACTACTGCACAATTGCGCTCATCAAACAAACTAGCAAAGTAATAATCAAATTCTCCAAGCCAGGCTTCAACATTACGTGAACTGTGAAATTCCAGATGTTCAAGCTGGATTCAGAAAAGACAGAGGAACCAGAGATCAAATTGCCAACATCCGTTGGATCATATAAAATGCAAGCGAGTTCCAGGAAAACATCTACTTCTGCTTTACTGACTATACCGAAGTCTTTGACTGTGTAGATCACAACAAACTGTGGAACATTCTTAAAAATATGGGAATACGACACCACCTCACCTCCCTCCTGAGAAACCTGTATGCAGGTCAAGAAGCAACAGTTAAACCAGACATGAACAACAGACTGGTTCCAAATTGGGAAAGGAGAACATCAAGGCTGTATATTGTCACTCTGCTTATTTAACTTATATGCAGAGTACATCATGTGAAATGCCGGGCTGGATGAAGCACAAGCTGGAATCAAGATTGCTGGGAGAAATATCAATAACCTCAGATATGCAGATGACACCACCCTTATGGCAGAAAGTGAAAAAGAACTAAAGAGCCTCTTGATGAAAGTGAAAGAGGAGAGTGAAAAAGTTGGCTTAAAACTCAACATTCCAAAAATAAAGATCATGGCATCTGGTCCCATCACTTCATGGCAAATAGATGGGGAAACAATGGAAACAGTGCCAGACTTTATTTTCTTGGGCTCTGAAATCACTGCAGATGGTGACTGAAGCTATGAAATTAAAAGACACTTGCACCTTGGAAGAAAAGCTATGACCAACCTAGAGAGCATATTAAAAAGCTGAGATATTACTTTGCCAAAAAAGGTCCATCTAGGCAAAGCTATGGTTTTTCCAGTAGTCATGTATGGATGTAAGAGTTGAACCATAAAGAAAGCTGAGCACAGAAGAATTGATGCTTTTGAACTGTGGTGTTGGAGAAGACTCTTGAGAGTCCCTTGGACTGCAAGGGGACCCAACCAGTCAATTCTAAAGAAAATCAGTCCTGAATATTCACTGGAAGGACTGATGCTGAAGCTGAAACTCCAATACTTTGGCCACCTGATGCAAAGAACTAACTCATTGGAAAAGACCCTGATGCTGGGAAAGATTGAAGGCAGGAGGAGAAGGGGATGACAGAGGATGAGATGGTTGGATGGCATCACTGACTCAATGGATTTGATTTTGAGCAAGTTCTTGGAGTTGGTGATGGACAGGGAGGCCTGGCATGCTGCAATCCATGAGGTTGCAAAGAATCAGACACAATTGAGTGACTGAACTGATTGAACTGATATCTTCTTTGGTGAGATCTTATAACCATTTTGTAATTGGGTTTGTTTTCTTGTTGAGTTTTAAGAGTTTTAGTACAGGTTGGATAATGATCCTTTATCAGACATGTCTTTTGCAAATATTTTTTCCCAGTCTGTGATTTGTATTTTATTTCTCTTGACAATGTTTTTCACAGAGAAGAAACCTTTTAATTTTAACAAAGGGTAGTTTATAAATGATTTCTTTTGTGGATCATGAGTTTGGTGTTGCATCTAAAAAGTCATCACCATATCTTACATGCATGCATGCTAAGTCGCTTCAGTAATGATTGACTCTTTGCAACCCTATGGACTGTAGCCCACTAGGCTCTGTCCATGGGATTCTCCAGGCAAGGATACTGGAGTGGGTTGCCATGCCCTCTTCCAGGGAATCTTCCTGACCCAGGGATCAATCCTGAATCTTTAATGTCTCCGACATTGGCAGGTGGGTTCTTCACCACTAGCTCCACCTGAGAAGCCCCACCAAATCCTATATAATATTATTACCTGGGCAGGCCTTATCCCAAATCAATCAGATAAAAATATTTGGGTTGGGACCCAGGTATTAGGATTTTTAAGGCTTCCCCAGGTAATTTCAACACAGGTTCTAAGTTGAGAACCTCTATACTTACATGAGAAAAAAGAAAACATTTTTACTAAATGTTAATATAGGCTGTAGGAAATTTTAGAAATCAATGAGAAATGAAAGTAATTTTAAAAAAAAGAACTTTGATTTTGAATTTCAAGCTTTAGATGGCTCTGAAAACAGGACAAGCCATAGAAAAGCTGTTAGAAGTATAAAACCTCATTGTAATGTGGTAGTGTGGCTAGTCTGTAAACATCTATCTACCAGTCTGTAAACTGGTTGCAATGATGAAATATAAGACTGAAATGCAATGTGATGATGAAATGCAAACTGAAATACAAAACAAAAGTCATAGTGTTATCCAAGGTCATATTGCTTTTCTCCTGTGTTATCTTTTAGGAGTTTTAGTATTGCATTTTACGCTTATGTCTATCCATTTTGAGTTAATTTTTGTAAAGGGTGTCAAGTTTATGCCTACATTTTTTTTTTTGTAGAGGATATCTAGTTGTCCTAGCATCCCTTTCTCTATTTCTTTAAAGTTTAGCTGTATATTTTAAATGATATTTGCTTAATTTCTAGGTATTTTATAGGGGGGGACTTTTTAGTGTGTCTTTTCTATTAATATCATGATGCAGGAAAAAAGTTTTCTGTTAATGCTTGTTGAAATAAATAAATCACATGACTGGGAAATATACTGAAATTTGAGCCTGTTAGAAAAAAAATAGAAAAGATAAATTAGTAAATTCAGCAGTTTTCCTTACAATTTGATTTCCAAGATTTCATCAGCGTTCATTCTGTTTTACATGAAACCACAGATACACCATGGTATTACTTAACCTTAGCCGTGGGCATGACTTTCCTGGGTCAGATCCAAGCATGACAACTGTGGTGAATTCAGATTCTGTTTTGTGGCTGCACTGAGGCAGGTTGCAAGAGTGGTATGTGGTCGTGAAGTGGTGTCCTTTTGGCCCACAGAGAGAGGAGACCACAAAATACAAAGACCTGCCACATTGTTCTGAAGAGGGAATTATCACTATTAAAAGTTAATATTCAAAAAAGGTATAAGATCATGACTCTTAGACAGATGGAGAAGTGAACATGTGTTAAATGTTTTATTTAATTCATAATGAAGGAATCACACTGCTTTATAACTGGCTCAAAGGAAATTAACAAAGCACAAATCCCTATGAAACCAAGGAGTGTTGAAATGAATGTGCGTGGGCAGACATTGCTCTTTAGCCTCTTCTAAGTGGGGGAGGTAAGTCAGTTGAAGCTCTCCTGGACAAGACAGAATTTGCATGCTTACAGATAAGCATTCATTTCTATTAGCTACCTATCATTTTTCAGAGTTGTAAAATAGCTTTCATAGTATTACAATAAGATACCCTTGAAAGATACACTAGAGACAATACATAGTTTTCCATTGAAGCACCAATTTTTCCCTATACCATCAAGTCTGAGACAGTTTGCCAATTCATCAAATGAGTTTAATTTTCTAAAGACTGACCCACCAACCTGGTTTTATGTGGAATAGAGAAGGAGATGAGAACAATGCCCTCCCTACATGTTTTTCCTGCCATCTCTTCCTGCTAAGACCCAATCACAGAGTCTCACCTACCCAAATCAGTATTCATTGAATGTTCTAGAACACAGTATATAGTGAATGTGTTTTACATTGCAGCACAGTCCAAGCACACATAGACACAAAAGTGAAACTAAAGTTTTACTAAAACGAATTGTATCCTTATTACGCAGAATACCCTCTTATATTTTCTTTTTCATTCCACTCCTTTTGACAAAATGTTGGTTGTCACTACTACATTAAGACCCACTAATAAAGAGATTTTCAGTTTTGGCTGCACATTTATGTCACTCAAAGAGCCTTCTGATGCCTGGGTGGCACTCCCAAAGATTCTGATAAAAATGCTCTGGCTTCTGGTCTGGGCATCTGTGCTATGAAAAATTCCTCAGGTGATGTGAAGTCCAGCAAAGGCTGAGAACTATTCTCCCAGAACAGAACTACAACTGTCAAACCCTATTATCTGTATGCCTCGCCTGCATTCCATGGCAAATGAACATGTTAACAGTGGGCTGAGGTTATCAAATTAACCAATCCTTGTTAATAGGTTGAAATAATCATTTTGCTTTACATGAAGCAAAGAGAAACTGTTCCTTAAGATGGCCCCTATGGAATAAAACTAATTATTGAAATTTTAGGCATCTAACTAACTTGAAGCAACCAACATAAAACTACTAGTTATTATTTTCTTCAAAATTGGATAACTTATTATTCTTTTAAAGCCAACCTTCTTATATCTGCAACTTCTGTGATCCATTGATTACTGAAATGATGCTCAATTTTCTTTCCTAAACTTTCTGAATCTACATTATAATTAGGATTCTCAAAGTTGATTTAGGTTTGGGAGTTTATTCTTGACTCTTCCACCTACCATATTTATGACTTTGGGCAAACATTTAAACTCCCTTTGTTTCAATTTTTTTTTAATCAGGAGAATTATTTTAGTCATTTCTGCTTCATTGCTCTCATAGCATATTGTGGGATGAGACTTTTAAATTACATCAAAACATGAAACTGGTAACAGGGCATCAGCTTTCTCAGAAGCTCCCTAATTCAGTTTCATGTATCCAGGTGGTGCACCTTTATGAAACATTGACTTCACCTCAGCCACTATTTCAGAAACTGAATTACAAAGATAAATAGGTCACCACCCTTACTGCCAAGTTGTTCACAGATGGAACAATAGACAGGAAAACAGTGGCAATACAAGATGGTATCTGCCAGAGTCTTGTTTCTGACACAATGGAGTTACGGGAATGTAGCCTGAATTTTCTTGGTAGCACCACCAAAATTTCCCAGGGAAGCCTGTTCGGAGTGGTAAAGACTGATCTGACCACACTCATTCTATCCTGCACACTAGTTTGAGTGCTATAGCAGAGCTGCAGTCGGTATACTTCTCTTTTTTCCTATTACCTACCTTTTTCTATTATCTATATCTGGAGAGGATTTTTCTTCTACCACTATGTCTTCATCAGGGGCATCCCTGGTGAATCAGATGGTAAATAATCTGCCTGCAGTGCGGGAAATCTGAGTTCAATCCCTGGGTTGGGAAGATCACCTGGAGAAGGGAATGGCTACCCACTACAGTATTCTTGCCTGGAAAATTCCATGAATAAAGAAAGAAACCTGGTGGGCTACAGTCCATGGGGTCTCAAAGAGTCATACACTTCTTTCTGTCTTCATTAGAACTGCATTGTGGTTCTAAACTATTGTCTAATCTTTTAGTCTTAGATAATTTAAACAAACTAGCAACATCTTTCCTGGCAGAGATAATGACTTGAAAAAGCTGAGGAGGAAGGTGAGTGACCAAATGCTGTCTCTTCCTTTTAAGGCCATCTTATTCCAGGATGTTGTCTTTTGGTTTTCAACCTACTCTGTGAGTGTAATTTAATCAACCCAGCTGTGCTTCCACAGAGTAAAGGATAACTGTATTAAGTACAACAGACCAAACAGTAATAAAGCTTGTCTAGAAGGACTTTTAAAGACAAGCTACTGCATAAGCAATTTTTAATTCTCCACAGAATATAGTTTAACTCTCCTTGGAGTATCTGTAAGTGAAGTCGCTCAGTTGTGTCCGACTCTTTTTGACCCCATGGACTGTAATCTACCAGGCTCCTCTGTCTATGGGAATATCTGTATGAGGTATACAACTGCTTTCATAAAACTTGTTTTTTATATATTAATTTGAGGTTGGGGTCCATGGAGTGTTATTTGACTGGAAGACTTAGCTATAACTAAATCTTACCTTCTAAGTAATAGACATTAAATTACAGCTGAAGACCAAGGGCATAGCACTTGTGCGTACATATACTTGTTATAAATCTTACTGATATAAAGGATATGTAGCATACAATTTACAAATATAATAACAATAAAATATACAATATTCTTTTTTTCAGGTGTACAGTTAAGTGATTCAGTTATATATATTTTTCAGATTATGTTCCATTGTAAATTCCAAGTAACCAATTGATTCTCAAAGAAGGCCTTCAGTGATTTTGGCTGAACTCTCATATCTGTAGTCCAAATGTAGTTACAGACATCCCTACAGTTCTGATAGGGATGTTTATTGATATTTTCATAAGTGTTAATGAGTAAGGTAAAAGTGAAACAGCAGAGACAAATATTAGAACTTCACTCATTCGTTAGTTATGTGACTGACTTCATTGCTAAATTGGATAATAGTTTTAGAACACTGGGAGAATAATCCTCAATTTTTGGTACTACTCATAATATAACAGTTATGACACTGTTTAAACTTTTAAGTTCAACCCTCAATGTTAACATTTCTTAAGACTAGACCAAGGGTTGTCAAACTGCAACCAAATCTACCCACCATCCCAAAACACCTTGGCCTTACTTGAAAGAACGTTTTATTGGAACACAAGCTTACTCATTTATTTTCATGTTGTGTATGACTTCTTTTAAGCTATAGCATATGTTGATTAGTTGTGATTGGATGGCTTGTAAACTTTAAAATATTTGTAATCTGGCTCTTTACAGAAAAAGGTGACTGACCTCTAGTCTAGACAATCAGCAAAACAACAAACCACACTCTGTCCTGTAGTGTTTGCTGGTTTCCATGTTGTAAAACTCCAAGGCTTGTTTTAAGCTTCCAACGTGACATCACTGAATGTAGAGCTGAGAAGAGATTCACAGCTGTTGTACATGATTATATAAAATTTGCACTGTACACTTGAAATTGGCATAAAGGATTTCAAGGGCATGGATAATAAAAAATACAGTAAAATAATTAGGAAGTGATGAGTTTTGTTTATTTTTAATATAATTTATATGATTTCAAGTTTATGTAACTTACTTTACTCTAGTTTAACAGCTGACTCGCTAAGTTCCTGAATATTTTATAAACAGCTTTCAGGATCTGGTCTGAGATGACTCTGGCACTTTGCTGTAAACAGCACCCTTGTGTGTGATGTTCTGCATCTGTTTGGCTAGTGAATAGAGAGACTTCAAAAGGAGGTAAGTGGAAGTGTAGCATGGGGGACCCTTGAAAATGAGTAGGAGTTTGACTGAATAAATCATTTTTCTAAACATTTCCTGAAAACCTACAGATGTTGGTTCAGAGCTGGAGCTAGAGAGTTGTGAAGACACAGCCTCGGCCACAGACCCAACAGCTAATGAGAGAGGCAGTCATTCAGTCAGCCAGTTAATCAATAGTGTCTCCTACTGTGAGCCCTGTGCCACAGATTTAATGTTGTTGCTGTTTAGTTGCTAAGTCGTGTCTGACTCTTAGGCGACCCCATGGACTGTAGCCCATCAGGCTCCTCCGTCCATGGGATTTCCCAGGCAAGGACACTGGAGTGAGTTGTCATTTTCTTCTCCAGGGGATCTTACTGATTCAGTGATCGAACCCAAGTCTCCAGCTTGGCAGGTAGACTCTTTACCACTGAGCCACCTGAGGTAATTTGTTCAGGCAATAAGTTGTGTCTGACTCTTTGCAACTACTGGCTGTAAAATTCTCTTGCCTATTTTTTATATTATTAACTATACGCATCAGTGTAAGGTGGAAAGCACCACAACCACAGTTGAGAGGTGAGTCCATGAATTTCAAAATTACAGGGCCATATTGCATAAGACTGATGGAAATAACAAGGTTGTAAAGTTTTTCAGTTATGAACCCTCCTTGGTTTAGTGAATATAAACGCTTGATAGACTAGGAGCCAAAAATATCAAGGTATAAAGTCTGTATAAAGTCTTTTTCACAAAAGGGTCTGAACCCAGAAAAAAGCCACATCATGTAGTAGAAAAAAATGGGCCTTACCTTTACATGAATGTTCATTCAAATTCCTCCTTGTCATTTCTTAGCTGAATAACCTTGGATGAATTATTTAACTTTTTGAGACTTTCTTCTTTTACTTAAAAGTGAGTAATGGTACATCTATGTCACATAATTATCATGAAGATTACTGGATCATGAAATCCTTAAGATTATGGATTAAATGTCATTTTTTTGTCACCAAGTTGGTTTACAGCATATATTCATTAAAAGAATGATTGAGTTAGCCACTATGAAGTCATTTAGAAATAGCATTACCTCTCACTGCAATGAAATAGATCCATGGACATTTTCTTCATTCATGTGACCAAAATAACGACTTACGCTGAAAATTTATGAAGGAAAAAAACCTCACTCATGTAAAAGGAGAAGTGAAATTAAATACTCAGTGCATTTGTTAACATGATCTACTTCCTTCCTGTGGTTACTTACTGTAGATATGTCTGTACCATTTCCTAAAGTCTCAGTTTTCCATTCTGAACAAAGCACTTCAGTTTTCCATTCACCAGCAACCATGCTCCATCCTGGTTATTTACGCCTGCAGAATTCTCATGTGCTAGATTAGTCTGAATTGCCTTTGGTGGGCCCATAGTACAGTATTCTCTTCTATGCTTCTGGTTTCTAGAATTGATATGTATATCAGAAACACAGAGATGTACCAAGAGCAGTCATTATAAGTAATGAAGCCTGTTATATTCTCCTACTTTTGCATCTTTGCATTAGCATCAAATTTTAAAAGCTGATAGTGATTTACTGACTCAGGGTTGGGATTAAGTCACTGTTCCATAGGTGGTAGGCAGACTAATGCTCTAAATGCACTAAAGTGTTCATATCTTATCTACAGAACCTACAAATGTGCAACCTTTCATGGTAAGGGAGTGATGTAATGTAATAAAGTTAAGAGTCTTAACATAGGGAAAGTATTCTGGATTATCCAGATGATTCCAGCATAATCACAAAGGTCCTTTAAAAGGTAAAAGATACAGGCAGAAGAGTCACAGAAGGATATGAGGGCTGAAGGTAGAGGTTGGAGTGATATGAATGATGGTTTTGAAGATGGAAGAAGGGGCAATGAGCCAAGGAATCTGGGCAGCTTCTAGAAGCTGTAAAAGGCAGAGAAACAGATTCTTTCCTAGAGCCTCCAGAAAAAATACAGCACTGTGTTGGGATTACTAATTTCTCAACCTGTAAGATTTGTGCCATTTTTAAGCCACTGTGTTTGTGGAAGCTTGCTACAGCAGCCATCAGAAAGGAACACACCACCCTCTCTCCTCTCCAGTGAATTATACGGATTCATTGCTCCCTCTCCAATCAAGTGTCTACCCTCCTGCCTTGTCTCCCAGGTTCTTTTTCATCTGAACCTACTTCACTATAAAAACCTGAGCACTATTTATTTCTTCCAGTCAAATTGGTGCCATTATGGTGCCTCTAAAACCCACAGGACACAATACATGAAAACACACACACACACACCAATCCATAACAGTCTTCTCTCTACACATCCAAAGTAACCAAATTCTACCAGTTCTGCTAGTCTCACATTGGTTCTGTTTCACCCTCAGCGATCTCTCCTATTACGGATAACTTCTAACTGTTCTATGCCACTTGATATTTGATAACCAAAAGCTTGTGAGAGGGATAGGACACATGGCTTATTTTTCTCTTACAATTCCTTTGCTACAGAGCTAGATAAATAATCAAACTTGAAAAACACTTGTTTGCCTTAATCATTCTTCTGAGTGCACTGAGGTGTCAACTTCGGTTTAGGATTCTGTGTTGTGCCTCAGAGCCTATTAAATTGTTAAGACTTCAAATGTCATAAAAGTAAGTATTGTGATTTCTACATCTGTCATGTCACAAAAAGAAGTATATAGTTTCTAAAGAATTTTTATTCTTGTATGTGATTCTGAGTGGTTGCCTAGGCTGTGAGTTTCTGTCTAGTGATAGTTTTATACCAACATGGCCGTTGAGTTGCTTGCTAACGTGGAAAGTCCAAAATCACACACCAATTCAGTACAGATTGAAGTGAAGTGAAGTGCTCAGTCGTGTGTGACTCTGCAACCCCATGGACTATACAGTCCATGGAATTCTCCAGGCCAGAATACCGGAGTGGGTAGCCTTCCCTTCTCCAGGGGATCTTCCCAACCCAGGGATTGAACCCAGATTTCCTGCATTGCAGGCGGATTCTTTACAAGCTGCGCCACAATTGGGCCATGAAAAATACTTGTTCTCTGTTCTGTATGAATTGATTACACCAGGCTTGTTATCTCCCTATAACTGAATGGTAAATTTAGCCAGACATCCTGGAATGTGAAGTCAAGTGGGCCTTAGAAAGCATCACTACAAAAAAAGATAGTGGAGGTGATGGAATTCCAGTTGAGCTATTTCAAATCCTAAAAGATGATGCTGTGAAAGTGCTGCACTCAATATGCTAGCAAATTTGGAAAACTCAGCAGTGGCCACAGGACTGGAAAATTCAGTCTTCATTCCAATCCCAAAGAAAGGCAATGCCAAAGAATGTTCAAACTACTGCACAATTGCGCTCATCTCACACACTAGCAAAGTAATAATCAAAATTCTCCAAGCCAGGCTTCAACAGTACATGAACTGTGAACATCCAGATGTTCAAGCTGGATTTAGAAAAGGCAGAGAAACTAGAGATCAAATTGCCAACATCTGTTGGATCATCAAAAAAGCAAGAGAGTTCCAGAAAAACATCTACTTCTGCTTTAATGACTATGCCAAAGTCTTTGACTGTGTAGATCACAACAAACTGTGGAACATTCTTAAAGAGACAGGAATACCAGACCGCCTTACCTGCCTCCTGAGAAATCTATATGCAGGTCAAGAAGAAACAGTTAGAACTGGACATGGAACAACACATTGGTTCCGAATCGGGAAAGAAGTACATCAAGGCTGTATATTGTCACCCTGCTTATTTAACTTGTATGCAGAGTACATCATGAGAAATGCTGGACTGAATGAAGCACAAGCTGGAATCAAGATTGCCGGGAGAAATATCAATAACCTCAGATATGCAGATGACACCACACTTATGGCAGAAATTGAAGAAGAACTAAAGAGCCTCTTGATGAAAGTGAAAGAGGAGAGTGAAAAAGCTGGCTTAAAGCTCAACATTCAGAAAACTAAGATCATGGCATCTGGTCCCATCCCATCATTTCATGGGAAATAGATGGGGAAACAGTGCCAGACTTTATTCTTTTGGGCTCCAAAATCACTGCTGATTGTGACTGCAGCCATGAAATTAAAAGATGCTTGCTCCTTGGAAGAAAAGTTATGACCAGCCTAGATAGCATATTAAAAAGCAGAGACATTACTTTGCCAGCAAAGGTCTGTCTAGTCAAAGCTATGGCTTTTCCAGTAGTCATGTATGAATGTGACAATTGGACTATAAAGAAAGCTGAGCACTGAAGAATTGATGCTTTTGAACTGTGGTGTTGGAGAAGACTCTTGAGAGTCCCTTGGACTGCAAGAAGATCCAACCAGTCCATCCTAAAGGAAATCAGTCCTGAATATTCAAGGACTGATGCTGAAGCTAAAACTCCAGTACTTTGGCCACCTGATGGGAAGAACTGACTCATCTGAAAAGACCTTGATGCTGGGAAAGATTGAAGGTGGGAGGAGAAGGGGACAACAGCAGATGAGATGGTTGGATGGCATCACCGACTCATTGGGCATGAGTTTGAGTGAACTCTGGGAGTTGGTGATGGACAGGGAGGTCTGGTATGCTGCGATCCATGGGGTCGCAAAGAGTCAGACACGACTGAGCGACTGAACTGAAAGCTAGTCTGGTTTACTGTTGACTTGCAAAATAGTACCAACTGATTTTGCTTCTGTAAGTAGCATTTTCCTTATTTGGAATGATGTCCTGAATACACTTGCACAACTGTTTTGTTCTCTTTCTCTCTGTCTCTCATGAAATGCAAGCATCCTGTTCTGCCTTCTTTATTTGTAAGCTCATTAGTATTTTCCTTGAAATCTGACATTTGCAGACATGAGGCATCAACTTAGTACTTCACTAATGACAAGTGAACCCTTATATTAGACTTATATTTCAGCAGAGTAAAAATAGATGAAATGGAGGCAATGGCAACAGTCCCTGCTGACTACCCCAAAATTCTTACAGTAATCACTTCCTCCATGTGACTTACGTAACGTTTTTGCTCAGCTTCAGCTATCACCATTTGGGATCCTACTGCCTCTTAAAGGAGGAATAACTGCGGGAAATTGTCTCTTATGATGAAACAAAACTCTCCAGTGCTGACCTGATTAGATCACTCATCTTCAAAAAGCATATACAAAGGAAGAAAAATTTTAATTAGTTAAAATAATTCTGACCTCTTTAGAAAGAAATGCATTGCATTTTATTCAAAACAATGCCTATGTGTAAAAACAAAAGGAAACAAACAAAATACACAAATGAGAACAGTTCAGCCATATGGAGACTAGATGACTCGTAGGCAGCCCCATCTCAAAGGGTTCATTTACTTACCTCAGAGGGACTGCTCTCACAAAGAGCTGACTAGCTGTGTCTATGTCATTGGATTTCAGGAGGAAGAAAGGGGCAAGAGGGAGCTCCAGAATTTTGCCAGTGGGCCTCTATTAAGCCTCTTGCTTATAAGTGACAGAAACTCAGTTTAAACTAGGTTCAAGAGAAACAATACTTCGTGGATTTATTGGATATCTTAGTCAGGAGTAGGACTCATCAGACATGCCTAAATACACTCAAAGGATATCATTAAAAGCCATCTCTTTCTATCTCTCAGCTCCGCTTTCTTATTTGTTGGCTTCATTCTCAAGCAGACTCGCCCATCTTACTGACAAAATGTTTTGTTGTTGTTCAGTCATTCAGTCATGTCCCACTCTTTGCAACACCAGGAAATGTAGCACACCAGGCTTCCCTGTCCATCACCATCTCCCAGAGCTTGCTCAAACTCATGTCCCTTGGCTCAGAGATGCCATCCAACCATTTTGTTCTCTGTCATCCCCTTCTCCTCCTGTCTTCAATCTTTCCCAGCATTAGGGTCTTTTCTAATGAGTAGGCTCTTTGCATCAGGTGGCCAAAGTATTGGAGCTTCAGCTTCAGCATCAGTCCTTCCAACGAATATTCAGGACTGATTTCCTTTAGGATTGACTGGTTTGATGTCCTTGCAGTCCAAGGGACTCAAGAGTCTTCTCCAACAGCACAGTTCAAAAGCATCAATTCTTCAGCATTCAGCCTTCTTTTTGGTCCAGCTCTCACATCCATACATAACTACTGGAAAGACCATAGCTTTGACTTGGCAAAGTAATGTCTCTGCTTTTTAAAATGCTCTCTAGGTTTATCATAGCTTTTCTTCCAATAAACAAGTGTCTTTTAATTTCATGGCTGCAGTCACCATCTGCATTGATTTTGGAGCCCAGGAAAATAAAGTCTGAGAAAATGTTTACTCACTACAAAATACTTGTCCTGGTTCATATCTTTACAGCTCAGAAACCATGCTGAAAAGAGAAATTGTTGTTGCCAAAAGTTCCAGTGCTGTCATTGGATTGAGTCTCCCTGAACCAATGTGGGTCATGTGTCAATATCTGAGCCAATCAGGATGTCCAGGAAGTCAAATAAGTTGATTTCAGTTACTATTATCATCCAGACTGAATCATGCTAGATCATAGATGAGGAGGATAGAGGGTAGGAAACAGGCAACTTTATTTGGGACTGGTGGGTTGAGAGTCCGCCTGCAGGGCGGGAGACCTAGGTTTGATCCCTGGGTTGGGAAGATCCCCTGGAAGAAGGCATGGCAACCCACTCCGGTACTCTTCCCTGGAGAATTCCATGGACAGAGGATCCTGGCAGGCTGCATGCCGTCCATGGGGTTGCAGAGAGTTGAACACCACTGAGTGACTAACACTTTCACTTTTCACAGTGCTATGGAGTGTATGGCTCACTCTTTACCAAATCTGTTTTTCCTTCTTCTTGGATACAGATTCTAATTATAATTTTCAGCCTCCTTGACAGATGGGTGTGTCTACATGACTGAGTTCTAGCCAGTGGAAGGTAACAGGTAATGTGTATTACTGATAAATCCTTAAAAATCTCCCAGCCAACTTTGGAAGCCACAAATGGAAGATAGTGGGGGCACAAAATGAAAGGACTCTGGGTTCCTAAATCGCTATCACTTGGAGGAAAACTGCTCACCAAAAAGGAACACCCGTTGTGGATATTTTATCATGTTTTTTTAATTCTCCTTTTTTGAGATATAATTGACCTAAAACATTATATTACTTTTAGGTATAGAATGTAATGATTCAATATTTGTACATATTTCAGTGATCAGCACAGTTTCTAATTAACATTCATCACACACATTGTTGCAATTTTTTTCTTCTGATGAGAGCTTTTTTTAAGATTTGGCCTCATCAACTTTCAAATATAGATTACAGTATTAACTACAGTCACCATGCTGTACATTACATCCCCAAGACTTATTTATTTTATAACTGAACATTTGTACCTTTTTATCACCTTTACTTATTTCACACACCTTACCCCCTGCCCCACGCTGCCTCTGGCAACCACCAATCTGTTCTCTGTGTCTCTGATTTTTTGTTTGTTTGTTTTTGATTTCACATACAAGTGAGATCAAATGTTATTTGTTTCTTTTCTTGTCTGACTTATTTCTCTTAGCATAATGCTTTCAAAGTCACCCAGACTGTCAAAAAAGGTAAAACTTCCTTCTTTTGAATGGCTGAGTAATATTCTATTGTGTATATATACCACATCTTTATCCATTCATCTGTTGATGGACACTTAGGTTGTGTCCATGTCTTGACTATCATAAATAATGCTGCCAAGAACAAGGAGATACATATTTCCTTTCAAATTAGTGGGTTTTTTTCCCTTGAATAAATACCCAGAAGTGGAATTTCTGTATCATATGATAGTTCTATTTTTAATTTTTGAGGAACCTCCACACTGTTTTATAGACTGTCTATACCAACTTACATTCTCTCCAGAAGTGTACAAAGGTTCCCTTTTTCTCCACATCCTCACCAACTGTTGTTATTTCTTGTCTTCTTGATACTAGCCATTCTAAAAGATGTGAGGTGATATGTTACCATGACTGTGATTTGCATTTCCCAAATGATTAGTGATGCTGAGCACCTTTTCATGTGCCTTTTGGCCATCTGTGTGCCTTCTTTGGGAAAAATATCTATTCAGTTCCTCTGCCCATTCTTTTAATTGGATCATATAATCATATGGAGTCCATATGTTTTGGTTTAATGTTCAAACCCCCAAATCGCATGGTATACATGCATGCCAACTCCTGGTACACATAGTCTTGGAATACACACTTATTTCATTTGAATTCACTCTTTTCATCTTTCTGGACACTAATGTTTTCTTTGTCTGAATCCGAGGAATTCTTTTTTCTTTTTAAGTCCTATTCTTCTCAGAACAAGACTCACCCAAGATTCTTTTAATACTTTTTTCTGACTCATTATCCTTTTCCTCTTACTCTAGACATTTGAGTTCCTTTGCCCTTCACCCCCATTGTTCTCTATTCTAGATTTTTTAAAAAATTCTTCTAATTTTGAAGATTAATAGATTCTTTGGGGAGGGTCATTAAAAATCATTTTCTTTCACACTTGACATTTTATTCCCAAGTCCAGAAAATTTCAAATTGTGCTGTTATGTGTGTGATTTGCAACATGTTTACTTATCTGTGTTCCCCATTAACTAAACCAGTTACCTTGAGAATAGGCAGTGGCTTCCATCTCTCTAACTCTTATCAATTGGCACAATTCTGAACACAGAATAGGAGGAGTTAACTGAATGAATAAATTTCCTACGCAGTCAGACACATTCCAAAGAGATCTACCTGTTACATTTGTTTGAAAAATTGGTGATATAGATGAGTGAAAAATTAGTGAAACTTTAATATGGGCAAATTAGGATTCAGTTAAGCCTTGGTACTTATTTACTAGGACACCTTTGTTTGCATTATCCCTTAAAGCCTGGATTTTCATTCTGTTTGTTGTTGTTTAGTCACTGTCATGTACGAACCTTTGCAACCCATGGACTGCAACACACCAGGCTCCCTTATCCTTCACTATCTCCTTGAATTTGCTCAAATTCATGTCCACTGAATCAGTAATATTATCTAATCATCTCACCCTCTGCCACCCTCTTCTCCTTTTGCCTTCAGTCTTTCCCCGCATCAGGGTCTCTAGCAATGAGTTAGCTCTTTGCATCAGGTGGCCATAGTAATGGAGCTTCAGCTTTAGCATCAGTCCTTCCAGTGAATATTCAGGGTTTCATTCTGATAACTCCTCTCCAAATATCAATAGTATCCATGTCTTCAGTGTTCAACTCAAATGCACCTAGATTCTTCCTTGATTACTCCAAATATAGATGGTCTCTTGAGAGAGTCAATTCCTAGAGAGGTTGATAAGAAGTCCCGGGTCCCCAAGGAGGAGAAAAAGGTCCAGAGCCCTCAAGAAGGAGACAGGCGTCTGGGGCTCTCAAGGAGAAAAGGACAAACTTTTTTTTTTCTATATTCCTTTGTCTTAGTCAATATAACAATGTATCTTGCTCAAGGACATGTTTTTCCTTTACAAGGGCCTTCTGCCTAATCTTGTTATCTTAAGTATGTTGTGGGAGTGGGTCTGGTAAAAGTATATTAGGCCTTGATAAGACTAGTAAGTGGGGGCACTTTGGTCCCCCTTCCGATGTCTATGTCAGAAGCTTTCTCTGTCCCTTTTTGTACTTTAATAAAACTCTGCTACACAAAACTCTTGAGTGATCAAGCCTGGTCCGTGGTCCGCAAGCTAAATCTTCTTCTTTGGAGATCATGAATCTGACCTCGTTCACTGTAAACTATCACTCTCTTCCTTCTTTGAACTCCTGTTGTGTATTGTATTCCTTTTGTGATAATTACCCACAAATCAATGAACCTACCATAGTGCCTGGGTTCCTGCCATTGGTTAATTCACTTTAGTATAAATTTAAGACTGTAAACTTCTTGTGGAGAACATAAATCTATTTAATTTACCTTTGTAGCCTGTCTCTCTGCAAACATAGAACTTTGATTTGGGCTAAACATGAGTAGCGGAGAAGGCAATGGCACCCCACTCCAGTACTCTTGCCTGGAAAATCCCATGGACGGAGGAGCCTGGTAGGCTACAGTCCATGGGGTCGCTAAGAGTCGGACATGACTGAGTGACTTCACTTTCCCTTTTCCCTTTCATGCACTGGAGAAGGAAATGGCAACCCACTCCAGTATTCTCATCTGGAGAATCCCAGGGATGGTGGAGCCTGGTGGGCTGCCGTCTATGGGGTCGCACAGAGTCGGACACGACTGAAGCGACTTAGCAGCAGCAGCAGCAGAGATGAATAGATGTTTGCTGAAAAAAATAACATTAAGTTAGATTTTTTTCTGTTACCCAACTGAACCCTAGGCAGTTGCACATATAATAAAGCTTCTGGATGAAAAACAGTGTTACATTTGAGGAGGGCTTAAGTGTACCCTTTCATTTTCTGAAGCTAATATGCATGTTACATAGGATTATTTATCCCTTGAAAAGTCCATTTTATTTTCTCAGGTACAGCTTCTGTCAGAGTTAGCTGGAGATCCATTAGTCAAAGTTTTATACTCCAGTTTAGAACTTTAGGCAATGTCTATCTAATGCTTGGCATTATAACTACAGACTGAGTTTCTTTTTTTCAAGATTTTTTTAAATGTTTATTTTTATTTTATTTATTTATTTATGGCTGTGCTGGGTCTTCATTGCTGTGTGGGCTTTCTCTGCTATGTGCTAAGTCGCTGAAGTCATATCTGACTCTTTGTGACCCCATGCACTATAGCCCACCAGGTTCCTCTGTCCATGGGATTCTCCAGACAAGAATACTGGAGTGGGTTGCCATTTCCCTCTCCAGGAAATCTTCCTGACCCAGGGATCAAACCCACATCTCTTATGTCTCCTGCATTGTCAGGCGAGTTTTTTACTACTGAGCCAACTGAGAAGACCTGGCTTTCTCTAGTTGCAGTGAATGGAGGCTACTCTCTAGTAAGGTACACAAGCTTCTCATTGTGATGGGTTCTCTTGTTGCAGAGTGCAAGCTCTAGGGTGTGAGGGCTTCAGTAGTTGAAGCATGTGGGCTCAGTAGCTGTGGCACATAGGCCTAGTTGCCTCAAGGCATGTGGAATCCTCCTGGATCAGAGGTTGAATGCATTTCTCCTGCATTGGCAGGTGGACTCTTCACCACTGAGCCACCACGGAGGCCTGAAGAATCGTTGTTTTTTGTTTGTTTTTTTTATGTGGACCATGTGCTCAGTCACTTCAGTCGTGTCCAACTCTGCGATCGCATGGACTGTAGCTCACCAGGCTCCTCTGTCCATGAGATTCTACAGGTCTATGTGGACCATAGACCATGTTTAAAGTCTTTATTGAACTTGTTACACTGTTACTTCTGTTTTTATGTTTTGGTTTTATAACTATGAGGCATGTGGGATCTTAGCTCCACAACCAGGGATTGAAGCTGCATCCCCTGCTTTGGAAGGGGTAGTCTTAACCCCTGGACCACCAGGGAAGTTCCCCAAACCTACTATACTAGGAATGGGTTTATGTCAGGAAAAGAAAGTGGTAGAAATAAACCATGATTCTTCCCTATAGGAAAGAAAGGGCAGTTTGTTGTGAGACTACTAGTTCTAGGGAATTAGGTGTGGAAAGGCAGAAGAGAAAGAGAAGTGATACCCTAATCTGATAAATAATCCATATCACTTAAACAAACACAAGCCATTGCATGGAATCCTTTAATGATAATAACTATCATACATAAACCAATTTGTGTATGTTGGGAATAAAACAAAAAAAAATCTTCTAGGAATACTGGAACTACAGTGACATAAATCCAGTGATTTTGCATTCAATATTATTTTTATGATCATTTTCAATTCAAGAAAGACAAACAAATGAACAACAAAAGCAATTATTGGGCATGGTTTTATGGCAGGCATTTTTAAATACAAGTTTGAGGATACAAAACTGAATAAGAATTAGGTTGACATCACTCAAAGAAAGCTTGTAAGGAAGGGGAACACATGTAAACTCATGGCTGATTCATGTCAATGTATGGCAAAAACTATTACAATATTGTAAAGTAATTAGCCCACAACTAAAATAAATAAATTTATTAAAAAAAAAGTGTGAGTACCAAAATGAAAATCAAACTCCCTGTACTGGGTTTAGTAAAGATATGTTCAGGTGCTAACCCCAGAATTTATTCATGTTAGCTATTTCAGAAATAGAGTCTCTTTACATGTGATTAAATTAAGGATCTTGAGATGAGAAAATATTCCTGGATCTTCTGGGTAGGGCTTAAACACAATATCAAGGGTTCTTATGAGAAACACACAGAAGAGAAGACACGAGACTGAAGGGATGTGGTCTCAAGCCAAGGAAGCCAAGGAAGCCAAGGAAGCCAAGGGATACCAGCAGCCATGAGGAGCTGCAAGAGGCAGGAAGGACTCTCCCCTGGAGGCCTTAGAGGGAGTAGGGCCCCACAAACACCTTGATTTTAGATGTACAGCCTCCTGAATTGTGAGAGAATAAATTTTGCTGTTTTAACCCCCCCCCCTAAAAAAGAAAGCTTGTAATTTGGCGGTATGAGGGTAACTCTGACCCCAAGTTCAGTGGGATAATTATTTTCATAAGATATTAATAAAGATTTATATCCTAAAGATATAAACAAGATGCTATATGACTACAGGGAAAACTTTTAGGGAAAGAATTTGAAGTTTCTCAGTGACAGAGTGGGTGTGTTATTAATCTTCATATGCTAAGACCAGATGTGAAGAAAGCCTTCAAAAATGATGATTGAATTGAAGTGAGCATTGGCAATGAAGAATGGAGAGTTAGAGATTTAGGGGTTAGAGATTAAGATTAACGTAAGATTTGGATGAATCCTTCCAGTTAACATTCTCCTTTGTGGGACACTTTATGGCTAAATGGAGTAAAAGGGCTACAATATTAATTCTTGGCATCTTCTCAGTAATTCTGTGAATACATTTTTTAAGCTCCCTTTTATAGAATAGAAATATGAGCTCCAGAGAAGGAAACAACATGATTATCAAGATCAGATTTTCCACCACACCCCATTCCTACAAATTTAATTTCCTTCCTGATTCCAGCTACCACTGAAATCTTACAAACCTAATATTAGAATCAACCTTCTAGTTGCCCCAGCCTGAATATATGCTGCTGTGGAGAGTTATACTTTTTTTCTGCTTCCTGGTCACCAGAGTTTAACATCTACAAGTACACAGTCTATTCAAACCTTCTTATAGTCTGTATTGAAATTCCAATGGACATGTCCTATTTCCCTAATCAGCTTGAGAATGAAGCAAAGTGAAGCAAAGTAAAGCAAGTGTTACTCAGTCATGTCCGACTCTTTGCGACCCCATGGACTATATAGCACACCAGGCTCCACTGTCCATGGAATTCTCTAGGCAAGAATACTGGGGTGGGTAGCCATTCCCTTCTCCAGGTATCAAACCTGGGTGTCCTGCATTACAGGCAGATTCTTTACAGTCTGAGCCACCAGGGAAGACCCAGAGAATGAAAGCCAGGCTTAATTCATCTGTATCCTTAGTTTCTAGCACATTGACATGTTTTCTGAATAAATAAAACAGCAAAACATAATTGCTTTTAGATGGAAGATGCCTGATTTACTGCCATTAGCTGTTTCATGTGCTATGTTAGTTTGTCAGCATTTATTTATTTTCCTCAGGAGCCTCAGTTCTCTAAACTCTGTGTGTCATATGCCCTCTAACAAAAATACTCACCAGATTATTAAGTATATTAGAGCTTCATTTTCAATGAGATAAAATTGACCTCTAGCATTATATTAGTTTCAGGGGTGCAATATAATGATTTGATATTTGTATATATTGAAAAATAATAAATCTTGTTAACATCCATCACCACACATAGTTACAAAATATTTTGAATAATGGGAACTTTTCAGATGTACTCTCCTAGCAACTTTCAAATATACAGTCCAGTATTATTAATTATAGCCACCATCCTGTACGTGATAGTCCCAGGATTAATTTACTTTATGACTAGAAAATTGTACCTTTTGACCGTCTGTAGTTTAACTTTGTTTAAGTTTCAGTACGGCTTGATTTTTTATTTTCTTATTTTCAACTTTGAAATATTTGACTATAAACAGAAAATATAAAATACACCATCTTTCTGAATTCAAATCCTTCTTCCCAAACTATATTCATTCATTGCTTTTTTTAATTTTAATTTTTAAATTGAAGTATAGTTGATTTACAATGTTGTGCTAATTACTGCTGTATAGCAAAGTGATTCATTTATACGTATGTATTGTTGTTTAGTCACTAAGTCATGTCCGACCCTTTGCAACCCCATGGAATGCAGCACACCAGGTTCCCCTGCCCTTCACTATCTCCTTGAGTTTGATAAAACTCACGTCCATTGAGTTGGTGATGCCATCCAATCATCTCATCCTCTGTCAACTCCTTCTCCTCCTGCCCTTAATCTTTCTCAGCATCAGGGTATGTATATAATTTTTAAAAGAATATATATTCTTTTCCATTATGGCTTATCATAAGATATTGAATATAGTTCTCTGTGCTATACAATAGGACCTTGTTGTTCATATTCCATTTTTTCTTTGTTTTAATTGAAATATAGTTGATTTACAATGTTCACCATCTTTTTAGCAAGGGTGAGTGAGGATAAACTCAGTCTTTGACAACGCTTCTCGTTTCTGTTCACTCAGGTACAACAGTTTGGATGGTATAGAATTCTTGGACCACATTTGCTAGATCCTCCCAAGATGAAAGTGGCCTTGAGTCACAGCCTGGAGCATGAGGACAGCATCTCAATATATTTCAACCAAAGTGTTTGTTTAAGGAGATGATGATGATGATGTGTGTGCTCAGTCGTGTTGGACTTATTTAAGGAGAAATTTTAAATTAATTTATAAACTGAATTGTGTCCTCATGCCTTTGAGTCATTTATCCAAAATGCTTGTCATTAGATTTCTCCCTCTGGTTTATTTTTCTCCTGCTCATGTAATTGCTGACTCATGAACTGTGAATTTGGTAAGTTATTTTAGGTACCTTACTTGACAGAACATCAAATTAAACTTCCAGGAAAGCTTTATGAAAAGAAGGAGTGGTATGGAAGAAAGGACACCAAACTGAGCCTAGGAAACCACTTGTCCAAGTACTGACTCTGATATTTACAAGCCATGCCAACATTAGCAAGTCACTTCCTCTCTCGGGATCTTATACTTTCTGTATCTGTAAGATCGGTGGTTGACCTAAATAATTCTGCATGATTGTTCCATATTTCTAAGTGGAGAATAAAATCTGACAAATGGTAACTTGTACAGTAGGGAAGAACAGTTGGTAAGTCCACAGATTTTAGGTCTGTGTACACTTTTATATTAGCTGCTCCTTGGTGTCTTCTGTGAGTTTAAGATCATAAGAGGATGTGGAAAAACATCCTTCTTTCTACAAATCCATGTGCATGTGGGGCAACAGGTGTTGGCTTTCCACCCCTCACCTCTTCCCTATTTTTCTTTGTTTATTTTTGGACACACTGGGTTTTTGATGCAACACACAGGCTTTTCTAGTTGCAGCAAGTGGGAGTTACTCTCTAGTTGCAGTGCACAGGCTTCTCATTGTGATGGCTTCACTTGTTGTGGAGCCCCAGCTCTAGAGAGTGGGCTCTCTAGTTGTGGTGCATGGGCTTAGTTGCTACACAGCATGTGGACTATTCCTGCACCAGAGATTGAACTCTGTACCCCGCATTGACAGCTGGATTCTTTACCACTGGACCACCAGAGAATTCCCCCACCTCTTCCTTCTTATTTATATTCTCCAATTGTCATTAAAAATAGCCATGAAATAATCAGGAGTCTGGGCTGTTCAGGGCCTGAAAACGGATAGGGCTTTAGATTCCATCCGCTGTGTAGAGCCAGGACTGGACTTACTCTGGAAACATGAGTAATACTTGGGGGGGAAATGGATGTATGCAAATATGAATTAAAAGTGCTCTCTCACCAAGTTCTGTGAAACTTTGGGATCAAGGTTACTTTGCTATGGGATTCCACTTGAATGAGGGTAAGAGGGGGAGAGAGAGAGAGAGAAAAGGAAACATGGCAAAATGCTAATAAGTTGCTGAATCTAAAGTGTATATGGGGGTTTATTCTGATTTTTGGAGTTTTAAAGTCAGTGGGAACAAGCAGAGATCTCAAAATTGTTTTCCCTAAAACTACCCATTTCTGCTTACTTTCCACTAAGTTTTCCTCAGAGAGGTATGCAGTAGTTCGGCCATTCATACTTCTAGTTCCTTTCCTTCTCCCTTTCCAATGCCCTGTAGACTGATCCATTTTCTTCTCACTCCTCGTACAGGTAGAAAGTACTTTCTGCTTATGCAATAGTTTGCAGACCCAGGTTCCTGGAGAGAAATCTTAATTATCAGGGACATCTAGACTAGAGAGGTTGGAAGACTGGTACCCAGGAAGCAGGGCAGTTTGCTCTTAGAAACGTGTTACCAGAAAGCATTTGGTGGCATCTGAAAAGTGAGTTTGAACTTCAAGGACCGTCTGTAGAAAAGAGGTAAAGATGGTGAATTTCTGGTCTTCACTTTCTAGACCTTTTCTCCCTCATTTTAGCATTTCCTCATCAAATATTTTATTTTGTTTATTTTTATTTCACTGCCCTTTTACTGAGCACATATCACATGCCAGGCACATACTGAGTATATGGAAATGGATGAGAACTTGTTCCTATCCTCAAGTCAGAATCTCACTCTTTCTGAATTTCCCATTGCATTGGAGTGGAATAAGTAAGCCTTCTTGAGTTGACCCTTTGAGGTCAGGTGAAGACAGGTGACAGTTAACTCTCAGAAGTGATTCCAGTGGCATCATTTGAGGTACTGGTGTGTGAGAGATAAGGCTGCTCAGATAAGGGGTCTGAGAGCTTTCTCTTCAGCCGGTACCCAGTTGCTCCCTCTGTTTATGTGTTGTAATGAGAGAAAGGACATCAGGCAAAGATAACGGAATCCAGTGTCCTGATAATGGGAGAAGGAAGAGACTAAAACTCTGGGAAGTAAGATTTCTCTTTGGAGAACAGAAGGATATTCCACAAAAGAAGATGTCATCAAAACAAAAGACCAGGTTAGTTGTTCCAGGGCCTATGAAAGTGACTTTGAGTTACACCCAGGCTAGCTGCCAAGGAAGTTGGCATGCATAATTCCTGATTCCTAATTTTTTTTTTTAATATTTTAATGATCTTGGTTACTAATTCATTCCAGTATGAGAATTCACACTTTGGACAGAAAAGGAATGTACCTTTTCTACATTTAAAATAATATGCCTGAGAGGCTTTGTGCAATATTTTCCAAATGGTGAGTTAACAATGAATTGATAATGCTTATGATGAAAAGGTAGAACATCTTTGGGTGCAGTTATTTTCATAGCATAAATTGAGACTATCTTTAGATTTACTCAGCTTGGACTCTAGTTGAAAATCTGTCCAAAGTTTCAAGTCTTGCTTTGTTCTGTAATGATATTTTCATTTCCATGTTTCAGTCTTGACTTTCACTCTCTGAGTTCTTCTGGCCAGTTCTCCTTTCTTAACCTGTATTCATTACTCTTAGTCTAACATTGTATAGTTTTCAGGACTACAAACATTGAGTAGTTTTAAGAGATAAATTGGAAAATTCTATATTCATGTCAGAGGCTGTTGTTGTTATAGTGGAGAAAAATTTCTAAATGGTGATATATTTTATACAACATCAGCATATAAGCTATCTCCATTTGTTTCTCTATTATGTCACAGTATTGCCATTCATGTAATATTTTTAGAGACGTATATTAACACGATGTTTTATGAAAATTTCAGAATGTCCTGCAATTGTTAAATTTGGTAGGTCTGTTTCTTCTAAGTGATCACTTCACTACTCCTGAAATCCTCTCTTTCATTAAGTCAACAAATGCAACCTAGAGAAGTACATTGAGGAAATGATTTAGTAAAGGTAGGAAGAAAATTAAAGTTCTGACCAAAGCATTGAAAATTATAGCAAGAGTTGTTTGCATTTTTAATTTCCCCTTCATTTTTCTCAGAATGTGGAAGTGTGAGAGTCACTCAGTCATGTCCGACTCCATGGACTGTATAGTCCATGAAATTCTCAAGGCCAGAATACTGGAGTGGGTAGCCTTTCCCTTCTCCAGGGGATCCTCCCAACCCAGGGATTGAACCCAGGTCTCCTGCATTGCAGGAGGATTCTTTACCAGCTGAGCCACAAGGGAAGCCCCAGATTGTGGAAACTGGCTATAAAAAAATGAGACCTCACTCAAGAGGACTATTTGCCTTATGATTCAGTGGCAATGAATTGCCTTCAACCTCAGTACCAAATAAGAAACCAGGAACTATTTCATTTACTCACTCTCTGTTGAAACTGTAATCTGCTGTGGTTCTTCCATAAAACCACATTTTAAAAAGAGTTCAATAAAACAGGTGGGACTAGAGAGAAATTAAGATTGGCCATTAGTTGATAATAGCTGAGGTATGGGGGATACATTATCCTATTCTGTCCACTTTAATATTTGAAATTTCCCATAATAAAATATGCATAATATTGCAATCAATTCTTTGTGCATAGTACATTTATGCCTGTTTACAAGTATTTTTTTCTTTATAAGTATTTTATCTAAAATGGAGACTGAACGTGAAATGCTTGATGTATGATTTTGCACACTTTATTTTTACGAGAACTATCAACATGTGTTTTAAAGTTTCTTTTGTATTTCTTTTGAGAAGAAGGGAACATGGTCTCTTGTGATTTGTTGTTTTTGAATTTTTCAGTTGGAATAAAAGTGAAATTCAAGGAAATTTGATGCTGAAAGGCTATGGCTTTTCAAGTTAATGACCCTAAATATCTGTAATTAATTAAAACAAGTGAGAGCATCCTGAAGTTTTAAAATAAAAGAGCAAAAAGAGCTCACACAAACAAAAAGAGCTCAATAAAAAAATCAATCACCTGCAGGCATACAGGTTTTTAAATCAATGCAAACTTCATCTTCAACTATTTGCTCATGCTCCACAATGTACTCTCTCTTTAGAAACATTTTCAAGTGTAAAAGAAGGAGCTTCATGTGATTTTGTGTTGGAGCAGAAAAGCAGGATGGGTTCACTTGATCTATTAGGAACCTTAAAGGAAATGTTTCTTATGGACTATGTGACTGGGAGCCAAGAACATGAAATAAGCATTTCCAGCTAAAAATTCTTCCAGATGTAAGGATAGATACAATAAAGTGCTCACTGTGTCCTAGGCACAGATGCTAAACATTTTACTCACCTTATCTGTAAAGTAAAGTTATATCAATAACCTCAGATATGCAGATGACACCACCTTTATGGCAGAAAGTGAAGAAGAACAAAAGAGCCTCCTGATGAAAGTGAAAGAGGAGAGTGAAAAAGTTGGCTTAAAACTCAACATTCAGAAAACTAAGATCATGGCATTCAGTCCTGTCACTTCATGGCAAATAGATGGGGAAACAATGGAAACAGTGAGAGACTTCATTTTCTTGGGTTCCAAAATCACTGCAAATGGTGACTGCAGCCATGAAATTAAAAAATGCTTACTCCTTGGAAGAAAAGCTATGACCAACCTAGATAGCGTATTAAAAAGCAGAGACATTACTTTGCCAGCAAAGGTCCGTCTAGTCAAAGCTATGGTTTTTTCATTAATCATGTATAGATGTGACAATTGGACTATAGAGAAAGCTGAGCACCGAAGAATTGATGCTTTTGAACTGTAGTGTTGGAGAAGACTCTTGAGAGTCCCTTGGACTGCATGGAGATCCAACCAGTCCATCCTAAAGGAAATCAGTCCTGAATATTCATTGGGAGGACTGATGTTGAAGCTGAAACGCCAATACTTTGGCCACCTGATGTGAAGAACTGACCCCTTGCAAAAGACCCTGATGCTGGGAAAGATTGAAGGCAGGAGGAGAAGGGGATGACAGAGGATGAGTTGGTTGGATGGCATCACCAACTCAATGGACATGAGTTTGGGTAGGCTCCGGGAGTTGGTGATGGACTGGGAGGCCTGGTGTGCTGTAGTCCATAGGGTCACAAAGAGTCGGACACCACTAAACGACTGAACTGAACTAATCTATAAAGTAAGTAGAGGTGACTTAAATTTCCCATTATCAAACCCCTTGGAAGTTGTGGAGGTGAGATTTAAACTCCTGGTTTGGTCTCAACACCAATACAACTCTTCATCAAAATGATGAGCAAATAAATCAATTAACTGGAAGAGCTGCATTGGTGTAAAGACCACAACAGGAGTTTAAATCTCAACTCCACAACTTTTAAGGTATCTGATAATGGGAAATTTGCATCACCTCTCTCTAAACCCATGCTTTTGTCTATAAAATGAGAAGCCCATGCTTACTTTATACTTACTTTATAGATAAGGAGTGTGGACTCATTTACTACATTTATAGTTGTATGAGGACACAGATCCTTCACTTGCAAGTGTTCCAAGATTTTGCCATAGCTTCCTCAAACTTACCCACTTCAGTGTTTGCCTCGTTGGTTCCTTCCTCTCAGATCTGGGAAATGTGGAGACGGAGAAGTTCATGCTGACTCTGATATGGGAGCAATAGTTCAAGGAGTTCAGAGGAAGAGAAATAGAAGAATCTGTGGTATGAGGGGAAACTGGAGGTGGAAGGAAGTGAGAACCACCCTCATGGTATTTGAAAAAGTCATTTTTACCCCCACAGAATTGCTAGGAGAGCTGGAAACTACATGTTGGCCAGTCACAGCTACTCCCAGGAGAGAACACCCTGGAGTGGGCAGATGGAAAACATCCCAGGATTGTGCATGTGCTTAGTCACTCAGTTATGCCTGACTTTTTGCGACCCAATGGACTCTAGCCCACCAGGCTCCTCTATCCATGGGGATTCTCCAGGCAAGAATACTAGAGTGGGTTGCCATGTCCTCCTCCAGGGGATCTTCCCAACCCAGGGATTGAACCCAGGTCTCCCACGTTGCAAGTGGATTTTTTTACCATCTGAACCATCAGGGAAATGCAAGATTACTGGAGTGCATAACCTGTCCCTTCTCCAGGGGATCTTCCTGACCCAGGAATGGAACTAGGGTCTCCTGCCTTGCAGATGGATTCATTACCAGCTGAGCTACCAGGGAAGCCCTGGGTTGTGCATAGTTGAATTTTTACCCTAGAGAAATGTGACCCTGCAAAATATTAGTGAAGCCAAAAATCACAGTATGCTTGGTGAGACTGCATTTCTGGCAGATTTTGGCAAAAATAAATTTGCATCTAGATCAAAAGTGCATTTGCCTCATGTCAGCATAGGAGAAAAAGGACCATGAGGAAGTATGATCAAAAATTTATAGACATTATTAGGAAGGTGCTGGAAAAACCCAGACTAAGACATTGGGGATTGGAGTCTAGTTCAAAAAAAAAAAAAAACAACAAACACCAAAGGCTAAGGAGATCTCGGGAGATCTAGGGGTTATCTTTTGGAATCATAACTCTGATACTAAAATGGTTGAGCCCTTCCTTGCCATATCTGTGGTGACATTTCCTCCCCCAGAATCCAACCAAGTGTATGCCTTTACTGTGACAGCAAAGTGTCCAACTCAGGTCACTGTGAACTGAGTGTCCAACATGGTCCATGATGGTCAGCAGATTGTTGTTGAGCTTCTAGCTGTCAAAGTGGTCACTTAGGGTGATGAGCCAAACTGAAAGTGACAATCAAGCATTTAATCACTTACTGTGACTGCACAAGCAAGAGGCCCGAAGGAGAAGCACTGGCTTCCCAGTGTTCCAACTTTTCCCATGGAACAGCACCCAGCTAGGATCAGATGTGACACGCAGTACAGATGGAAAGAGTGGTCTCACTGTAGAAGGACCCATAAGTAAGGGGTCCTTCTCTTTATGAATCTGGTGGTCAGAGGTAGGAAAAGGAGAATGGGCTAGGAGTAGAGAAAGTACTGAATCAGAGTGGAGAAAAGTGACTTAGCCAAGACTGTGGATAAGGAAGACACCTAGGAAGTACCTTGGCTGAGACACCAGAAGGAGGTGTCTGAGTTAGGGATGCAGATGTGAGTATAAGCATGGTTGGCCTGGTGGTGAGGTGTGAGGCCTGAGCTTTGACTGCAGCTCCCTTCAGAAAACTGCAGTGCATTGGCCGAGCACCTCATGTAGGGTGGGAAGGGCAACCATCTCCAGGAGGCCTGCTATCCAAAGCTCGTAATCATCTGAGATTTAGGACCTGAAGGACCACACGTGGGATTTTCTTCTTTGGCTGGATTCCCCAAACACTACATTAGTGTTGGGCAGAAGTTGTGGAAAATATCCTGCACTAGGCAGTACAACCCCTGGGAGAAAGATCATTCAAGAGCTGATGCTCCTGATGAAGAATAAGGAATAAATAACCTTGTATGGGTGTAATAAAAATGTCTAAGAAACTCTTGCAAGAAAAGGCCAGAAGTTGGCGTTCATCCCAACCTTTGTGTACAAACCTTTTATTAAAGACCTGGAGCCTTTCTTGGGTGAAGGCAGGAACACTCGTGTGGTTCATGGTCTTTTTGTTTTGCCTG
This sequence comes from Giraffa tippelskirchi, assembly GCF_054371585.1. NCBI lineage: Eukaryota > Metazoa > Chordata > Mammalia > Artiodactyla > Giraffidae > Giraffa > Giraffa tippelskirchi. The sequence continues at coordinate 39,026,695 of NC_137276.1, forward strand.
CCAATGTAGGAATCCCTGGTGATAGCGTGAAACACTAGTATGAGGAGTGCTGTCAGTTGTTCATTGGAAACCCTAGTCAAGGCAATATGCTGCAAGAAACCATAGATCGTTGTGTATTATAGTTCCTGATTCTAAGGAGAATGATTTGGGTTGTGGTTAGGACAGGTCCTATACTTGCTTGGGGTCTGTATTCATTTGGGTACTACTTAGAGAAAACCCAGAGATAAGGCTTTCACTGTAAATTTATTCTGAAGGTGATCCCAGAAAGCATGCCAACAGCAGGAGGAAGGGAGACAGGGCAGAACCAATGAAGGGTAAGTTCTTCATCAGGTGATGGCTGAGCGTCACTGGGATTCAATCCCACTGGGCCCTCTCTGAAAAAAAAAAGGGTGCAGAACACGCTTCAGAATTGTCCCAAGAGGGACAAGAAATCTTTTCTTCCTCAACAGGCAAGACTCCTTCCTGACACCTTACTATTTGACATTTCTTGCTGTTCTATGCATAGGCTAAATATAAGGTGAACAGATGCTCTTAGGTAAAAAGCTGAAGGAAGCCATTGCCCTGAATGGAAACTGTCTGCAGAGATCCTTCATGGGGATCAATGTACAAATAGCATCTGCCTAGGGTACCTTGTCTTGTAGATCAAGAAACAAAGGCTGTCAATTACTCCATGATTTTTCAGGGCCAGCCTTAAGAATTATGTCATCATGAAAGTTTAAATAACTGCCATTTTGGAGCAAAACCTGGTAGTACTGCAAAGGTTGTTGGTGACTGGTGATATACATAGTTACTGGATTTGTATGGTGACCACACACATACAGGAAGGGGAAAGCCTTATATAATTGTTTAAACTTTCACCAAGAAGCATACTACAAAATGCTATGAGGTGAGATTTGGGAAATCAGACCCAACTGGGGTTGAAAGGATCAAATGTCTTCTTCTCCCTTCAAGTTCCCATTGATTTGATTATACATAAAAAATACTTCAAGAGGAAGAGAAGAGGGTAAATGAAGCAATGATAGAGAACAAAACCCAAGAAAGAAGTCAGGTTCAGAGATGCCTGTATCAATCCAATGAGCTGAAGCTCCTTAAGTGTGACTCAGCTCTTCAAGTTCAAGCATCCACAAATAGGGTCCTAGTGATGGGAGATGAAGCCCCTACTTTTGGTCACAGGCACCAAAATAAGTCAGAACTTAGGCTTTTTAATTTGTTTCTAAATTAAAAGGGATAAAAAAGAACAGTGCTCTGGTGGCTCAGATGGTAAAGAATCTGCCTGCAAGGAGGGAGACCCAGGTTCAATCCCTGGGTTGGGAAGACCCCCTAAAGAAGGATATGGCAACCCATTCCAGTATTCTTGCCTGGAGAATCCCATGGACAGAGGAGCCTGGCAAGCTTGAGTCCAGTCCATGGGTTTGCAAAGTATCGGACATGACTGAGTGACTAATACTTTTTGCTTTCACTGTCTAACACAGTGAAACCCAGTATATTTGGTGTGGAAACAGAAGACATTTCAAAAGAAAAAAAAGAGCATTCAATGAGGTGGAAACACTCAACTGTTCTGATTGTTAAAAGGAACAGCATCTTGTGGCAGGTGGTATATGTGAAAGAAACTGGTTTTTCCCTCAAAAAATAGCCATGAAATGTTGCAGGAGGCTGGAGTAACTGCACCCGCATGAGAGAGAAAGCTTGGAGGGAGCAGCTGAGGTAGGGTGGGCAACCCCTAAATGATGCTTCTTTCAGATAGGAGGTCAGTGACCTGGGGTGGAGCCTTGGCTAAGTGTGGCAGAAGAAATTCAACTTGAAAAAAGAGAAAAACCTACCTTTTGGTCACTTGGGAACCTCTTCTACTGTGATTGATGAAATAACAACTCCCCATCCCCCAGCCTCTGAAGGCCCTTACTAACATGCACAGGTGCTGACAGCCCCTTGCGTGACTCGGTGATGATCCACTCCAGGAAGCCGAGGAGATAGTGTCCCCACATCCAAGCCACATGGCTAAGAAAACAGCCCCTCCAAATGTTCTGCAGTTGTAGAAGTCCCAGAAGATGATGTCTGTGTTTTAAATTAATAATTATTTTCAGAGATGGGTAGCCTGGGAGCTTTTGTCCCTAGCATCTCCCCAATTTATGATTGACAGTCTTTTTCTTAAGCATGTCTCATATTTGAAGAATCATAAAGCCTGCCTGAGCTGAAGCATCTAAATTATGCAGGAGGATGAGTCTTGCATTACACTAATACTCAATAGACTCAAGCTGAATTGCAGTTTTCTGTCAGCTTGCTTCTCTCTTCTTGCATAACTCTCGCATAACTTGCATAACAAAATTCTCTTACCACAGATTTGATGTCAAAACAAGAATCAGGAGCATCAATATGAGAAAAAAACAACTAGATGTTGGAATCATGTTCTGTGTTCTTTCCAGACAATAAAGTTATAGATTAGCCTACAGATTTATGTGGATGGACCAACGGATGTGTTCAACTGTCTTTTATAAATAGCCCAAACTCCTCTTTTAAGAAGTATATCTGAATGATCCGTACTTCGTTGGAAATGTGTTCCTTTCTTGATAATTAAAGTGAAAGGTCACATTTTCTTGATTAAACAAAAGAACATTCTTGATACAGAGGAAGTCAGTACCAAGAATATGTTTTGTTCTGCTTTTTCGAGCTCAATTTTTCCAACACTGGAGAACCAAAGGTCCTGTAATTAGAGAAGTAAGCATCCAACTAATTGTACTAATCTGTGAACTTACATCAAGCAGTGGGCTAGAGCTAGACTTGTAGAAACACGATCACAGTCATATGATGGTTTTATAATGCTCCCAGGGTTTTAACTAGTTCATCTGATTTAAGCATTGCTTGTCCTTTCTTTCCTAACAATGCCAGGCCAAGCAGCCAAAATACCATTAAGATTATGGTGCATCCCAAGATACATCAAATCTTTGTACCAAGCCAATTGCCGTTTACTGAATGTTCTGTTTTTTTCATACCTCCCTGCTGTTCCTTCTTTCTTTTCATGCTGACTCTCTAGAAGCCGACTCAATACTCAGGACTCAGTTCAGTAATACTACCGCTGTCATTCCCTGAGAGAGTCTCTATTATAGCACCTTTTACCTGATATTCACAGTTATTGGGAGATTTCTTTGGTGAGGTGCATGTTAGATCTTTTCTCTTAGGCAAGAATTTCTCCAAATATAATCCTCAGAGTACTCGGTATCCAGGGGAAGAAAAATTATGAAAATGTATATTCCTAAGCCCCACTTCCAGCATTTTCAGACAGAATCTCTGAGATATCTATGGAGTAAATCCCAAGAATCCTCATTTTTACTAAAGGATCATTTTTACTAAATCCTCATTTTTACTATCCTCATTTTAGGTGATTCTTAGGCAAATGAAAATTTAAGAACCACTGAATGTGACAATAGAGACTACAGTTATATTCATCTTTGTGTCTCTAATTTCTAGCATATAACCAGGCATGTGGTACGTACTTAATAAATGTTGAGCAATAAATAAATGCCTGATGAATACTGATTCTTCATACCTTCCTTCATTTTTCATTTAGTTGTTTATACAGTTAGTCATTTATTCAACAAAAAATATTTATTAGGAACCTACTGTAGACCACATATTTCTAGGAACCAAGAATGCAGTGGTGAACAAATCCCACTCATCAAGAGTTTATTGTCACATGGTTTTTTTTTGTTTTTTTTTTAAATCTATGTTGCTCTTGTCACTTGTATAGAAAACAAGATCCTTACTCAGATGTTATACTGGGCATCCATTGCTATCATTTCCACACTATAATTCTCACTTTACACAATGCCTGCTACTATTCTAATCCTTCAAATTCTGCCACAACTTCCATACTGAGTTTAAGTTTTATTTCCTTCTCGAAGCCTTCCCCCTTAACTCCTTAGTCCCATGATTATTTTCCCCCCTTTTTTTAAATTTATTTTTTAATTGGAGGAAAATTGCTTTACAATGTTGTGATGGTTTCTGCTGTACAATGCAAATCAGCCATGATGATACATATTATTTTTCCCCTTCTTGACCAGAGATCTTGCCCCTCAACTGCTTTAACAAATTTTTTGGGGGGAGGCTGTCTCATATTACTTTCTAATTTTGCATGCTAAATCACTTCATACTATTCACAGGGTTCTCAAAGCAAGAATGAGGAAGTGGTTTGTCATTCCCTTCTCCAGTGGACCACATTTTGTCACAACTCTCCACCATGACCCTCGTCCATCTTGGGTGGCCCTCCATGGCTTGGCTCATATTTTCATTGAGTTAGACAAGGCTGTGATCTATGTAATCAGTTTGGTTAGTTTTCATGATCGTGGTTTTCATTCTGTCTGCCCTCTGATGGATGAGGATAAGAGGCTTGTGGAAGCCTCCTAATGGGAGGGATGGCTGTGGGGAAAACTGGATCTTGCCCTGGTGGGCAAGGCCATGCTTAGTAAATCTTTAATCTAATTTTCTGCTGATGAGTGGGGCTGTGTTCCCTCCCTGTAGTTTGACCTGAGGCCAACTATGGTAGGGGTAATGGTGGTAATGGCGACTGGCAAAAGGACTTATGCCAGCATGCCACACCTCCCAGGACTGCTGCAGTCAGTGTTCCTGACCCTGTGGCAGGCCACTGTCGACCCACGCCTCTATTGGAGACTCCCAAACACTCACAGGCAAGTCTGGCTCAGTCTCTTGTGGGGTCACTGCTCCTTTCTCCTGGGTCCTGGTGCAAAAACGATTTTGTTTGTGCCCTCCAATAGTCTCTGTTTCCTCAGTCCTGTGTAAGTTCTGTAATCAAATCCCGTTGACCTTCAAAGTCAAATTCCCTGGAGGTTCTCAGTCCTTTTGCTGGATCCCCAGGTTGGGAAATCTGTTGTGGGCACTAGAACTTTCACAACAGTGTGAGAACTTCTTTAGTATAATTATTATCCAGTTTGTGGGTCATCTGCTTGAGGGCTCTAAGGTGGGGTTAATGGCGACCTCCTCCAAGAGGACTTCTGCCACATGCTGTGCCTCCCAGGACTGTTGCTTCCAGAGCCCTGGTCCCTGTGGCAGGCCACTGCTGACCTGTGTCTCCCCAGGAGACACTCAAATACTCAAAGGCAGGTCTGCCTCAGGCTCTTGTGGAGATTACTGCTCCTTTTCCTGGGTCTTGGGGCACACAGAGTTTTGTTTGCACCTTCTGAGCATTCTCTGGCTCAGAGTCTTGGAGAAGACTCTTTTGAGTCTCTTGGAAAGAAAGGAGATCAAACCAGTCCATCCTAAAGGAAACCAACTGTGAATATTCATTGGAAGGACTGATGCTGAAGCTGAAGCTACAATACTTTTGCCACCTGATGAGAAGAGCTGATTCCTTGTAAAAGACCCTGATGATGGGAAAGATTGAAAGTAGGAGGAAAAGGGGATGACAGAGGACAAGATGGTTGGATGGTATCACCAACTCAATGAACATGAGTTTGAGCAAACTCTGGGAGATGGTGAAGGACAAAGAAGCCTGGGGTGCCACAGTCCATGGGGTCACAAAGAGTCAAACATGACTGAATGACTGAACAACAACAATAACGTCGCTCCAATCCTGTCCTACTCTTTGCGACTCTATTGACTGTAACCTGCCATGCTCCTCTATCCATGAGATTCTCCAGGCAAGGGTACTGGAGTGAGTTTCCAAGCCCTCCTCCAGGAAATCTTCCCAGTCCAGGGATTGGACTCATGATTTTTAAGTCTCCCACACTGGAGACCACCTGGGAAGCCATGGATATATTTTTCATGTGACTCTTATATGAGATTATAAATTCCATGAATGTGGGAGTTAAACTGTGTCTTTTCCTGCATGTTTCATGACTCTCAGCATTTAATTTAATTGCTCACTTCTACAGTCAACCCAAAAAGAGTCGATGAGCACCAACTACATGTGAGACTCTATTGGTCAACCCCTGAGAGCACACAAAAAGAGCTGGGGATGTCTGGATCAAAAATTCTCCATCATGGGAATAGCAGACGTGTTGGGAAAGAGTTACAATTGACTGAATGGACTGCTAGATTGGAGACATTAGCAAAGACCCATGTAGCATCAATTCAGTTCAGTTCAGTCACTCAGTTGTGTCCAACTCTTTGCGACCCCATGAACCACAGCACGCCAGGCCTCCCTGTCCATCACCAACTCTCGGAGTCCACCCAAACCCGTGTCCATCGAGTCGATGATGCCATCCAGCCATCTCATCCTCTGGCATCCCCTTCTCCTCGTGCCTTCAATCTTTCCCAGCATCAAGGTCTTTTCCAATGAGTCAGCTTTTCGCATCAGGTGGCCAAAATACTGAAGTTTCAACTTTAACATCAGTCCTTCCAGTGAACACCCGGGACCGATTTCCCTTAGGATGGACTGGTTGGATCTCCTTGCAGTCCAAGGGACTCTCAGGAGCCTTCTCCAACACCACAGTTCAAAAACATCAGTTCTTCTGCACTCAGCCCTCTTTATAGTCCAATTGTCACATCCATACATGATCACTGGAAAAACCATAGCCTCGACTAGACGGGCCTTTGTTGCATCGCCCAGGTCACAATAGATGCTGACCCAATAACCCTTCATTTCAACTGATCATACACAGAAGCAATGACCTCATATGATTTAACCTAATTAGTGCACTTTCATTTGTTTTATGCTGTATCTGTGCAGGTTATTGCACTCATATATAGGTGGTAATGTTTCCTTCCTTGACCATTATTGCCTAGGAATGTATTACCTTTTCCTTCCAGTTCTGATATCAAGTTCTATATTACTGTTACCTAAGGAGCTTTGAGGAAGAAGTGAGGAGAGGAGAGAGAGGAGGAGGAGGAAGGGAGGAAAGGAGAAGAAGAATACGGCAAAATATGAATGCCTTAAATTTGGTCTCCACTCAAAACAATGGAAACAGAATCTATTTGTTTAGATGGGACCCTGGCATTGGCATTAGTGTTTTGTTAAGTTCTTCCAATGATTCCCTTAAGTAGCCAGGTAGCCAGCTAATGCTAAAGGCAACTATTTATATTAGCGGGTCCTTTTGGCTCCATATTAAATGTATTCCAACAGTATTCTGCCACCGCGCCCAGTCAAATAAATAAATCTGAAAAATGTGGGCACCTATTCCATAACCCGCTGTGTGATGGATGCGCTGCTATTTCCACAAAGAGTAGGGATGAGGAGAGACAAATGAAAGGTAAAAGGGGGTTGAGGTTAGTAGCAGATGAGGCCAATGTGACACGGAATTGTATCATTGTGTCTTTTACAAGCTCCAACTAAGCCTGGCTGTCCCTGAACAGAAATATGTACACATATACATGTGTGAACACACACACACAGGCATATAGCCCTCCACTTGGCTTGCTTTTGTACTTTGGTATGTGGCTAAAAGCAGAGTGTTCTAAGAAAAACAAAAGAGATACAGGCTATTCTGTCATATAGTTTGTAATGTTTAATTTTGACTGAAAAAAAGTTCATTTGACTAACAAATTCTAAGCTCCACCTTGAGTGGAGGCACTCTTCCTAACTATAAAAGAAAATACAAATGAATTGCATGGTAAGTCGCTTCAGTCACGTCTGATGAATTAGTGCTACTAAAAATAATACATTTTAACGATGCAGTATCTCTCAGTATACAAATATTTATTGAATGAATTGGTGAAACTCAAGCTGAATAACATATAAACACATGTCTTTTATGTAATGACTCCTGGGTAGGTACTAGCTTCAGACAGCAGTTTCCAAACTTTGCTGACCATTAAAATTATCTGGGAAAAATGCTGTGCTCAGGTCAAATCCTGTATCAATTAAGTTGCACTCTTTGAAAATGACAAAGAAAAACCTGTATTTTTTTAAGACTCCCAAGTGATTCCAATGGGTAGCAAAATTTGAGAACTACTGTCCTACTAGATTTTTAATATAAACATGAGGAATATGTGGAAGAGAATTAATCATAATAAGTAAATATCTTTGGGTATATCATGCTTGGATTTCTAAAGGAACAAGATTACATGATCTTTCCAGGAACCAGCCTTAATCTATCTGCATTGGTATTAAGTTAATTTATACATGTGAAGGGTAATTTCAAAACAGTGAATGATTCAAAACCACTTGGGTGCACAGTGTATGAGTTTGACCATGCCAATGTCTAGCATTCTTATTAGGGGTTCCAGAATCTATTCCCCCAAATTTTTCTTTCCATGGTAAATATTATCTAATGAATGGAGATGGAAACCAAAATAATGCAAGGAAGTAGAACTCATTGGGGAAAAGTAACAGTGAAAGATGAAAAGTCAACTTGCAGGAAAAAAATCATGAGTCTATTGTAATATTAGTAATTTCATAGTAGAATATAAGATGACACATTATGTTCTGCATTGTCACAGATCCCAGGACATGGCACATATATAAGTATAAGGAAAAAAATGTGATAAGGGGGAACAAGTGAACTTATTACCTGATCATCTACTGTTATTTACCAGGCATTTTGTACATGTTGTCATGATTAATCTTGCCATAGACTCTGTCAAGTGTTAGTCTCTCAGTTGTGTCTGACTCTTTGCAACCCCATGGACTGTACCTAGCTAGACTCCTGTGTGCATGAAATTCTCCAGGCAAGAATACGGGAATGGGTAGGCATTCCCTTCTCCAGGGTATCTTCCTGACCCAGGGATCAAACCTGGGTCTCCTGTATTACAGGCAAATGCTTTACCATCTGAGCTACCAGGGAAGTTATAAACTCCATAAGGTGAATATTCAGTTCAGTTCAGTTCAGTTGCTCAGTCGTATCCAACTCTTTGCAACCCCATGAATCACAGCATGCCAGGCCTCCCTGTCCATCACCAACTCCCAGAGTTTACCCAAACTCATGTCCATCGAGCCGGTGGTGCCATCTAGCCATCTCATCCTCTGTCGTCCCCTTCTCCTCCTGCCCCCAATCCTTCCCAGCATCAGGGTCTTTTCCAATGAGTCAGCTCTTCTCATCAGGTGGCCAAAGTATTGGAGTTTCAGCTTCAACATCAGTCCTTCCATGAACACCCAGGACTGATTTCCTTTAGGATGGGCTGGTTGGATCTCCTTGCAGTCCAAGGGACTCTCAATAGTCTTCTTCAACACCACAGTTCAAAAGCATCAATTCTTTGGCGTTCAGCTTTCTTCACTGTCCAACTCTCACATCCATACATGACTATTGGAAAAACCATAGCCTTGACTAGATGGACCTTTGTTGGCAAAGTAATGTCTCTGCTTTTTAAGATGCTATTTAGGTTGGTCATAACTTTCCTTCCAAAGAATAAGTCTTTTAATTTCATGGCTGCAATCACCATCTGCTGTGATTTTGGAGCCCAAAAAAATAAAGTCTGACACTATTTCCATTGTTTCCCCATCCATTTCCCATGAAGTGATGGGACCAGATGCCATGATCTTTGTTTTCTGAATGTTGAGCTTTAAGCCAACTCTTTCACTCTCCTCTCTCACTTTCATCAAGAGGCTTTTTAGTTCTTCTTCACTTTCTGCCATAAGGGTGGTGTCATCTGCATATCTGAGGTTATTGATATTTCTCCTGGCAATCTTGATTCTAACTTGTGTTTCTTCCAGCCCAGCGTTTCTCATGATGTACTCTGCATATAAGTTAAATAAGCAGGGTGACAATATATAGCCTTGATGTACTCCTTTTCCTATTTGGAACCAGTCTGTTGTTCCATGTCCAGTTCTAACTGTTGCTTCCTCACCTGCATACAGGTTTCTCAACAAGCAGGTCAGGTGGTCTGGTATTCCCATCTCTTTCAGAATTTTCCACAGTTTATTGTGATCCATGCAGTCAAAGGCTTTGGCATAGTCAATAAAGCAGAAATACATGTTTTTCTGGAACTCTCTTGCTTTTTCGATGATCCAGCAGATGTTGGCAATTTGATCGCTGGTTCCTCTGCCTTTTCTAAAACCAGCTTGAACATCTGGAAGTTCATGGTTCACGTATTACTGAAGCCTGGCTTGGAGAATTTTGAGCATTGCTTTACTAGCATGTGAGATGAGTGCAATTGTGCGGTAGTTTGAACATTCTTTGGCATTGCCTTTCTTTGGGATTGGGATGAAAACTGACCTTTTCCAGTCCTGTGGCCACTGCTGAGTTTTATTACTGTCTCCTTTTTCCAAATGAAGAAACTGAGGCTCAAAAAATGTTCATTTTCTAAGGTGATGAAGCTATCTGTGATGAAGCAAGGATTCAAATTCAGATTGACCTAGCTCTAAGAGTCACAGCATTTTCCTTGCACAGAGCTGTAAAATATGGTCCTTTCTCCCCATCCTCTCCCTCCTCCTGGATCTCACCTGGGTACAACTCTGGCACAATAAGCTATAACTTTAAGAGAATGCCAAACACTGTCCAAAGAAATCTGTGTGTATTAACTCTGCAAGGTAGGTAGTATTATTACTCTCATTTTACAGATAAAGTAAGCTGAATGTGCTAGACAAAATAATGCCTGCCTCACCCCAAGATGTCATGCCCCAATCCCTGGGACAAGTGAATAAATCACAGTGTGCGACAAAAGGAATTTCGCTGATGAGTATTGATGCTAACAAACGGCAACTGACAGCATCCGCTCCCTGAGGCTGCCTGGCACAGTTGAGTGGAGACAGATGTGTGGGAGACGTTTGATCACCTACGTTTGAGGAAACTGGAAAAGCTGAGCAAAAAGGCATGCCCTGCTTTGAATACACTCTAATGACTGGAGAAAATAAGAGTCTCTGATGCCAGCATCTTCCAAGACTGAAAGCAATTCAGCCTTAGCACATTCTTCCGGAGGCCAGAGATGATGTTTGTTCCCACACTTCCAGAAACACTTAGGGAGAGAAGCTGCAGTTTGCCACAAGTGACATGGTCTTTGGAACTGGGTCACCTTCTTGGACACTTTTAGAACTTCGGCCAGCCCTGGCTGAGGGCGGGTGATGAAAGCCTGGTGGCCTTTCCTGAAGACTTACCATGACTCACTTCTCTGCCCTCAGCTGTCCTCCAGCTGCTCTACCCCCATCCCTGATTGCATTATTAACTTTCCTCACGAGGCTAGAAGATTCACTCACTGTCGCATCCCACTCTACTTTCTGTACATTGCATCACTTTACTGTTTTAAGGGGAGGACAGCGTCTGTTTCAGTGAAGCAAGTCCTTTCTGCCCTGATGTGCCATCAGTGGAGAGCCGGCATTCCACTCACAGGAAGGGTGGAGACCCTTTTGCTGTGCAAATAAGATGGTAGTGCAATTACTCAGGTCATTCCCTCATGTCAGTATTCCTTGATATTCTCTAGGCAGTGGCTTTTGTTTTCATTATCCTCTATGTACCTGTGGCCATATCTGCTCTTTACACCTATTGGGAATGTTCTACGGCAGAAAAATGAGTGAACCATCCTCTGATTACAGTCTCCTTTTCCTTCCACTCCTTGACTCACACAACATCACTTTACTCATGATTTCTAGTCCCTCTGCCAGTGTCTTTTCTCCCCATATGAAGGTGGATCATACCTTCATGTTGACTTCACTCTTCTCTGCTTATTCCTTTATTCTCATTTCCTGGCATATCTTTCTTCTCCCCTTTCCCAGGTCCACAGAGTATTTTCTTGGTCTGGTAGATAATAGGAGAAGGAGAAAGCAATTATCTATCTTCCAAATCTTTCAGTTTTAGCCCATCCTCTCAGTTTTTAAATTCATAGCCCAGAGATGCTTCTTTTGTGGTTTTGCCCTGAGACCTTCCCCTCAGGCATTGGTTGACTCCCAGATGGTTTCTTGAACAAGGAAAGGGCCGAGCCAATCTCAGACTTTGAGGAAGAAGAGCTGTAGGAAGTGGAGAATACAGCTATTGGTACTTTGGAATAAATTTCTGCCACATGTGCAAATAGCTATATGGCAAAGTGACGTGTGCTATAACAAAGTCATGGGAAAAACCCAATTGGAATGTAACTGAGGCAGCCAGGAAACATTTACAATGATGTTTTCAACTTAAGTCTTAAGGCACATTCAAGTGTAAGACTAGAGGCACATTCAAGTGTAAGACTAGGGGCTGCTGCATCTAACACAGCTTTATCTTCCTTTTTATTTATTTGGTAGTTTGTTGATTTGGGTCTTTATCAGAGAATGAAGACGCCTTATCTATCTAAAGCTTGCTCAATCAAGCTTCCACATAAGCCTCTCTAAATGGATGGAATGTCAGAAGACATGTTTTGAACAAATTTATTTGGAGGAGATTTTTCCTTGGGAACTTGTAAATTACAGTTAAATTTAAAATTATTCCTAGGGGCTAGACATCTTGGGAATCTTGATGAAGAGGGATATATTATTTTCCGTTTCTCTAAGAAGAATTTGATTAATGTGCTCAAACAACGTTTGATTTGACACACACATGATTCCACACACACAGAGGGAAAATACACTAAATCATCTTGATATGTTCTTGGCCTGGAAAATAAAACCTAGATTTATTCAAGCATCTGAATGTTTGAGAGCACTATTGACCTCGAGATAGTCACAATTATTTAGATTATTCTGTCCTTTTACCACCATTTCAAACAATATTCAGAGCTCAAAAAAATAAAAGGGACAAAAATGGATTAAGAGCCTTCTTCACGATCACAATAGTTATAACTTACTCTAGGAAGGGGAGAAGATAGGAACTTGGAAGTTCAGCAATTAAGAATGGGATACTGGGTGCAAATTTTCCCCCAGAAAAGTCAAATAATCCATCCAAACTGGCTACACTGTTTTGGTTCCATTCTTTCTACATACGGCTATGATGTGCCATTTTGTGTCAGGGCACAAGAAGTTTAGAACATGCTCGATGGTCACAAACCCATTCTTAGACCTTTGCACATCTAACTGTGCATCAGTACACCTGGACCACTTTTGGTTGGCAGGATTGGTACCTAACTCTGATATTGGATTACTGACCTTTCTTTGTACCCTCATCCCCTTATTATTTATTTATTTAAAAATTTTGGCCTCAATGATCCCAGCTTCTTGTCCTTGGATGTTCTTTTTTGGTTCAATAATTTCATAAAAAAAAAACTCTAGCCATAATGGTTTTTAATCATTTGTTTGTTTTGGTCTGATCTGAAGCCATTCTGATACCAACCAGGATTCTTGACCTTCCACAATCAATAGAAATTGACTAGAAGCCAGACAAGAAACTCAGGCAAGGCCTTAGGGGCCCCTGCAGCTGGACACACTCCTGCCCTCACCCTGTAAAGGAACCAAGGGAATCTGTCTCCCAGAGAGCAAAAAATACAACAGATTCCCTTGCTCACTCCTTGAGGGAGGGGCGAGCTGGTTCCTTTACAGGGTGAGGGTAGAGGTGTGTCTAGGAGTTAGGTGGGGGTGGGTAGCTTAGGTCTTTTGTCTACTCCTTGGGTGGTATTGAGTGCAAAGGGCATGTGCAGTACCCTGCTTATGCTACTGGCTCTTCAGAATTGGCAGTTGGAGTTTTTGGTCTTTTTGTATCTTTTGTCCAGAAATTGCCCCAACTGCATAGCACAGAGGTATTTTTAGTCACTTGTAGTTTCTTTGTATTTTGTAGTTTGAGGAGATGTTTGTCCAGGTGCAAGCTTTACAGCAAAGGGTTCCAGATCCCAGGTCCCAGCCTGTCTTAATTCCTTCTCGTGTGTTGCACACACAGACAATTCCTTGGGCAAGGCCTGTCCTGGTGTGGGTCAGGAACAGATTGCACTGTGATTCCAGACTCACCACAAATAATTGCCAATCCCTTGGGGGCAGCTCCTTGACCATGTTCCAGGCCATGAACCACGCCCATGAGCTGATTTTCATGTGTTAGCCATTGTTTAACAGAGAAAACTGGGCCTATGAAGGTGGTAAAAACAGTGCAAATTTATGCTCACTCCTGGGAAAAATAAGTCATAGCATGCATACTACTGAATATGCGTCAGTTGTCCGAGCTTTAGGGTTTTCTTTAATTATTGCTATTAAGGGGGAAAAGGAGTAAATTTTAAGCTCCAACTTATTTTTTTAGGGGCTAAAAAGATACACATTAAAGCAGTATCACTTCCCCAATATAAGGAAGTGACACTGATTCTGGAAGGTAAAACCACCTTCCTAGCTGCTTTAGAGGTGCTAGTTGCTTGCAGTCTAAGTTTAGTGTTCATGACTTTCACTTCTGCAGCTTTCAGCTAGAGACAGTGACTATCCACAATGTGTAGTAATGAAAATTTTGAATAATACATTGGAGAGAATCACTTAGCTCTGGAGAGTCTGGCCCATTCCCAATCTGAGCCGCTTAAGTAATCCAATAGTAGGTAAGCTCTTCCAGGGCACCAACAGATTCCATCTTGTTTACAGTTGTATCTGGCACACAGTGTTTGACATGATAAATGCTTGCTGAAAAGAAAATGAATGAACCTGACTCTCTGCTCACTACTTATCCCTACTAGCACTTGTCAATGAATAAACGTCTGTTGTAAAAATGATAAAACTTGATAAAGGCAATTACTTTTGTTGTGAAACTACCCAGGAAACTGAAGCTGTTCCATGGAAATGTGACACTGAAGAAATTCCATATTTAGAGTCTCTGTATTTAGACTATATTTATGAGTTTGTCATAATTTATTCAAGAATTTTTTTTCTCTGGATGCCTCTTTTACGATAGGTATTACACTAGAAAATGTGAAAACAGTGGTGAGAGCATTGATGGTCTGTTCCATTCTAAAAATGAGCAGGTCATGGATTTCTTCTTAGCTTAGCTTTATACCTGAAGGTCATCTTCACGTGTATGTTTGGGTAAGAGTTGGGGAGAGAGGCATGAATAGGGCTGACAAATGGGAAAGTCTTTCCAAATATTGCAGTTTTGGAAAGGGATCTGTTCAAGGGATTAGTTTTCTGTGGTAGAGACACATTGGCTCCTGCTGCTGCTGCTGCTAAGTCACGTCAGTCATGTCCGACTCTGTGCGACCCCATAGACGGCAGCCCACCAGGCTCCCCCGCCGCCCCTGGGATTCTCCAGGCAAGAGTACTGGAGTGGGTCTCCAGTGCCCTCTCCCCATTGGCTCCTAATGAGATTTAATTTCTAGAGAAACCAGATGGACCTGTGAGTTAAGCCTCATGGGAGTCAACTGAACACAGCCCTTTCCTTCCCTCAGAGGAAAGAGAGAGGAGGGAGAAGAAGAGGGAAAAAGGAAAGGAAGAAGGATGGGAGGAAGTGGGAAGAAAGGGAAGAAAACAACAGGGAAGGGATAAGGGAGAAAGAAAGGAACAATCACTTTATTTCAATAGGTCAAATTCCCATTTTCTTCATTTTGTCAGCAACACAAAAATATTTTCATTGCACTTAATGAAGCAAGATTACAATGACCATTAATATGGGACAAAACCAGAAGTCCAACTGAGTCAAGATCATTTTCTGCCTTATTTTTCCTCAGAACTATTTCTTGTCCTCCTGGCCATTCACGATGAGTGCTCGGTGG
The DNA here is from genome assembly GCF_054371585.1 of Giraffa tippelskirchi. Taxonomy (NCBI): domain Eukaryota; kingdom Metazoa; phylum Chordata; class Mammalia; order Artiodactyla; family Giraffidae; genus Giraffa; species Giraffa tippelskirchi. Next base: position 39,042,151 of record NC_137276.1, read on the forward strand.
ACTTTCCCTCCACCGCCCACCAGGCTGCCTGTCTTCATGGAGAGGCCTCATTGCCCTTGCTGTTTTCATTTCTCTGTTTCAGGAACACCACCTTCAGGGGCCTCCCCTTGACTCCTCCAGTATTACCCAATCCTGTGTAGTGAAACCAGCCTCCCCTTTGGAACTAAAGGCAAACAATGTTATTCCTGTTTTCCTTCATTTTTCCTCCTACTCCAAACAACCAGAAGCAACCCAGACTATTTTTTAAATAAGTAACAATTCACATAAACAGGATATAATCATAACTTAAATGTTAGCTTCTTAGTACTTTTAGTGCACCACTTGCTGTTTTGGGAAATCCACGGGACTAGGTCCGTGGGTGTAAACAATATGAAAGCAGGCATAGAAAGTTTAAAACACTATTTCCAGGGAGAATAGGAAACAGCAAAGACTCTGTGATTTCTACCCAACTTTATGTATAACACAAACTAGAAGCTGTCATTTTAATAAAAAGCCAAGAGTTTATATGCAAGTCCATGCATGGCTCCTTTGAAATATGGGTCCTAATGGTGATTGTTTTCATTTTGCAGAGTATGTAGAAGCAGAGCAAACATTCTTAAAGCTTCGCATTACATGAAGCTCTGCCTTAGCCAGACACTAACTATGCAGATGCTTTATTTCGCATCTGGCATGGCAGTACCATTTATAGTGTTGAAATACTACCTTATAGCTTGGATAGGTAGATCCTATCCTGAACCCAAATCCTTCCACCATCTGCCACTGCAGCCCCCTCCTCAGTTCCCTTCTCAGAATCTCTTCGTAATCTCTTTGTGTCTAAAGAGGTAACAAGCAGAATAACAAGAGACTCCCAGAGCCGGGTTTAAGCACCATGACCTGTGTCAGGTTGTTGCCTGAACTGCTGGTTATAAAACATATTTGAAAGTTATCCTTGAAAAGAATTATTTCAAAGCACGTGGCTTGACTAAAAATATATATATAGAGAAAATACAAAGAGGATTAGAAGAAAGAGAAAAGCAAAATTACTATAGATGAAAACAGGATCATTTTCAAAGTTGGCACTCTCACCAGTTGCCACTCATGAGGAGAAATGATGCAATTTCAGAGCCAGACTGCATATCATGTGTATTCTTTATAAAGTAAATGACAATACTCTAGATATTACTTGCATTTCTGAAATAATCTCGTAATTTGCCTTCCTCCAGTGTGAGTCTGTCTGCTCATCACTTGATCCGAGGAGCTCAGCACAGGCGCTGGCATGTGCTATATGTGTTATATTAAGTGTTCAAAAGGTATTTGTTGAATGAAAGTGATTTTACACTTTCATCCTTCCGTTCCAAAGGATGATCTCCCAGGGTTTTTTATATTCTAAGAAAATAAGAAGAAGTTGTATAACATAGATAAGACACATGTTTATTTTGCAGAGTATGAAATCACAAGGGTGATTTACTTAAGAAATATTTATTGTGTATTTACTGTAGGCTGGATGCTGGGACTATAGTAATGTGGGACAAATTTCATTCACCCCTTTTACAGATGACTTGTACAAGTTTATGTGCCTGGCAAGTGATAAAATAGATCTGGAACTTCAATCATTTTTGGAAAAGTGGCTGTATTTATCATTTCAGCTTTGCTACAGCTGCCTATTTATGTGTGTTCAACTTCATTTGCAAAGATGAGATATACTTTCTATATAGGTAAGTGATAGATTTTGAGTACTTTTTGTTTGTTTGACTCTAGATGTACAGAGCTGTAAGTAACAGATATATTTCTGGCAAGTTGAATGTACACAGAAATATTACAAAAGGAGTCTTGTTTTTAGTGTAAATGAAATATGCCCCTTTTTTTGCAAAGCTGTTGTGTTTTGTTTATCTTTTGATCCTCAGCACCTGGGACACTGACCAACATGAAGATGCTCAACAAACAAATTAACTAAATAACAGACATGTGCTTTCATGAATCAGTCAGGACTCCCAAAGAAACTTCTGTGGATGCTTCTGACCCCTGAATGTGGGTGTGATTTGCTCAGATTGTGAGAAGTAGAGGGTGCAGGTATCTGGAGGTGGACCTGTCAATCGGAGACTTCACTGCTGCTACAGTAAGTAAGTATCAATCACCATTCAGTGTTCATGGAAACTCACTGAGCACCTTGGGTGGAGCACGGAATACAAAGATGAGGTAGATTGAACTCTGCCTTCACAGGGTTTCTATTTAAATGTTTTATATTGACTTTGATGGTGAAGTATAAACTAGTGCTCTGAAAGTGAAAGAAAGTGAAGTCGCTCAGTCATGTCTGACTCTTTGCAACCCCATGGACTGTAGCCTACCAGGGTCCTCTGTCCATGGGATTTTCCAGGCAAGAGTATTGGAGTGGGTTGCCATTGCCTTCTCCAAAAAACTAGTGCTGTAGGAGTACTAAAGAATATCACAGAGTTCCCTAGTTGTCAACAGCTCTGAGATCTCACTCCTTTACGAGAATTTCAACATGAATTTCTCTTCATGTATAAAAAGTTTCATTGAAACTGCTCTGGGACAAGGGAAATGTAATAAATACAACATGAGGATTCTTGAAGGTTTTTCCTGTGCATCTTTATTCTAAGCCACAACTACTTATTAGGAAAGTGAAGTCGCTCAGTCGTGTCTGACTCTTTGCGACCCCATGGACTGTAGCCTACCAGGCTCCCACGCCCATGGGATTTTCCAGGCAAGAGTATTGGAGTGGGTTGTCATTTCCTTCTCCAGGGGATCTTCACAACCCAGGGATCAAACCTGGGTCTCCCGCATTGCGGGCAGATTCTTTACTGTCTGAGCCACCAAGCCCTCACTATAGAGCCTGTGCTCCGCAACAAGAGAGGCCATCTAAATAAGAAGCCTGAGAACTGCATCTAGATAGTAGCCCCTGCTCGCTGCAACTAGAAAAAACTTATGCAACAACAAAGACCCAGTGCAGCCAATAAATTAAGGGAAAAAAAGTTCATTTTAACTGGGCTAATGGGGCAAGAACCTGAAGTGCTGGCTACTGGTAAATTCCTTGGATAATGAATCCTGAAGAACAGCCCCAGCTTCTTAGTCATGTGTAAAAACTTATTAGGGAAAGAAGCAAATTCCATGATACATCCAGGCTATCCTTGCCCTAACCTCATTTCTGACCAGTCAGAAATATAAGTGAAGTCACTCAGTCGTGTCTGACTCTTTGCGACCCCATGGACTGTAGCCTACCAGGCTCCTCTGTCCATGGAATTTTCTAGGCAAGAGTACTGGAGTGGGTTGCCATTTCCTTCTCCAGGGGATTTTCCCAACCCAGGGATCGAACCCAGGTCTTCCACATTGCAGGCAGACGCTTTACCATCTTAGCCACCAGGGAAACCCAGAAATATAAAGTAAAACTTTATTTTACTAGCAGCATTTTGATCTCCTTCCCTCATCTTTCTTTCTCAAACAACACTTTTCAGATCTACTCTGAACTCCAGCGTTCTCTCCAGCTCCAAAAATTTGCAATGTCGTAATTCCAAGCAAACTTCTGAAAAGTAGAAACTCTGAAGTCTTACCAGAATCCTTTCCTAAATTAAATACTTATGAATGCAGTAGTCACCCTCAAAATAATTTGTTCTCCAACTTAAAAATTTCACACTACATTTCCTAAAGTAAGTCATACTTTGAAAAAAAGAACTTGTTACATGTTATTCATGCTTCTCTGCTTCACATTCTGGTGCTGAGTTGGAGAGTGGTCAAGGAATCATTTTTTTCTCTTAAAAAATTTAGTGGTCCATGTCAGTTTCTTCTATGGCTTTGCTAGCACCATTGGATAATTATCTGAACCCCAGCTGTGGCTTCCTTTGAAACTTTTTGGATTTAGCTAGCAAGCATGAGTTTAGATGAAATTACCTTTATCTGCTGTTTCCTGTCCTCTAACCAAATGTTTTGACCATTTGTTTAGCTTAAAAGGGAGAGGCTGCTGTTTCTCTCTTCAATAACTCACTTTTGCCAGGATCATAGCAAGTGTTCCGAAGGTCCTGAATAGCGAGACGGTTTGCCAGGTGTCATGTGCAGAGTCCTTATTTCCTGTCCAGGAGTGTGATGCAAACTTGGCTCTTAAATCATAGATTTTTTTTTTGAAACATATTTGTATATTTAGGGAAACAGATGAAAGGGTACATGCCATTTCAGTAAATACTCTTTTTTTTTCCCCCTCCAGCCACAAACAATAACTTAATCTGGGAGTCCCAAAACTTTTACCCTGAATGCCCCTACACTAGAAAAAAAAATTATAATATTGTGGCAAATTAAGGCCGTAAAAATCTTGCCCAGGGATCCATGCCTACGATGCTGTTCTATATTGTAAAGCTATGATTCTGACTTCACCAAAGCTCTTTTTTATTTGAGTTAGTCATGTATCATTTAACCACCTAGATTCTCTCCTGATAGCCCTAATCACTGTCTTAACCCACAAGAAATTGTTGTGTTTTCTCCTGGATCTAACATTTCATCTCCTTCTTTCAGTTTCTTGAATCCAGCTACCTGTCTTCTGGGTTTTTCCTTGCCTCTGCTCTTTGAATCATCTTTTACATTCATGATCCTTGAATTGAATGGCAACAGCTGCTGTTTATTAAACTCTTCTCTGGGAGGAAGTTTAGCAATGAGGTTAAGACCATGATCCTGGGGTCAGATTATTGTGTTTTAAAGCCTGAGGATGCTACTAGTAACATTGGGGCTTACCACAGTTTCCTCATCCATTAAGTGAGGCTAACAATTCTACCTCCTTCACAGCACTGTATGAGAATTAAATAGATAATACACATAAAGTACTTTTGCCGGCAGGCAGTAAACCATGTTTAATGTTAGCTTATTATTATTACTGTTCAGGCATTGTGATAGGCAGCCTCTAAGATGGCCACATTGATCCCAGCCTCCCCTGCTCTGATGAAACCCCTCCTCTTGAGTGTGAGGCAGACCCAGTAACTCACTTTGAACAAACAGAACATGACTAAGTGGTGGGATATCACTTCTGAGATTAGATTATAAAGACTGTGATTTGTCCTGAGCTCTCTCAGCTTTCTCTTAGAGTGCTCACTGTGGGGGATGCCAGCTGCCATGTTATGAGACAGTCCTCAGAGAGGCTCATGGGTGAACTTGGAAGCAGATCCTCCAAGATGGGCCTGGAGGTGGCTTCAGCCTCAGCTAACATCTCAATTGCAGCCTTGTGAGAGACCTGGCTTAGCACCTCCCAGATTCCTGACCCATGGAACTGGTGAAATAATAAATTTTCTTTGTTTCCAGTTTTCATGTTTTGGAGTACAGTTGACCCTGAACATCACTAGGGTTTAGTGGCACCTATCCTCTGGTCACTGGAAAATCTGATTATAACTTATAGTTGGCCCTTCTTATCCATGGTTCCTCCATATTCTTGGATCATGTGGTGCTGTAGCACATACTTAATGGAAAAAAAATCCATGTGTAAGTGGACTCACTCAGTTCAAGCTCATGTTATTCAAGGGTCAACTACAATTTGTTACACAGCAATAGATACCTTGGAGAAGGAAATGACAACTCACTCCGGTATTCTTGCCTGGGAAACCACATGGCCAGAGGAGCCTGGTGGGCCACAATCCATGGCATCACAAAGAGTCAAACACAACTGAGTGACTAAACAACAACAACACAGTAGATAACGAATACAAATACTATGCTAAATCTTGTCACATAAAATATCTCCTTTGTCTTCACAACTACAGAGAAGGGTAAGAAATATTACCCGAATTATAAATAAGGCAATGGAGAGGCAGAGACCTTGAGTCGCTTGATCACGTATAGCCAGTACTTGTGCCAAGCCCAAATTTGAACACTAATCTTTCCGGCTGCTATTTCATCCATTAGTTTTATTGTTTCTCCCCTGAAGAAAATCAGTTCTTCCAGTTTTTCATTCCTTCAGTCAACTAATCAATCTATCATCCAACAGTTATGTGCTGGGCACGGCTCTGAGGATTACAGTGATGAAAAAGATTGACACAGTGCTGACCTCATGGAGCTCCCGTCAGTGAGGAGAAGTAAAAGACGTACTATAATAAAGTCACATCATGGTAAGTGCTATGGCTGATGTAAACAGTGTGACAAGACAAAGATCAACAGGAGGAGGGGTGAGAGAGTCACTCAGACTGCAAAGTTGGTCGAAGCCAGAAGTCTGAAGCAAGAGATTGATTTAGCTTTGGGAAGCCTTTCAGAAAGAGCCATCTAAGAAAATGGGCCTCTTGCTCCTTTATTTCCTAGTCTTTGATTTTCTACAATATCTTTGCTCAGTCACTACAGTCATGTCTGACTCTTTGCAACCCTATGAGCTCTAGCCCATCAGGCTCCTCTGTCCATGTGATTTTCTAGGCAAGAACATTGGAGTGGGTTGCCATGCCCTCCTCTGGGGGATCTTCCCAACCCAGGGATCAAACCTTGTCTCCTGCTTCTCCTGCATTGCAGGCAGATCTTTACTGGTTCTTAATACTACAACCTCCAACCTTGGAACCTTACCCAACTCACCTTGGATTTGCTTACTGCTTGGAGTTACATTATGTTCATCGTTGATGAATTCAAATTGTTCACATTTGTATCAGCCCTTTAAGGGTGTTCCATATTCTCCTTTGTGAATTTGAAAATACTTACCCAATTTAAATTTACCACCATATCCCCTCAAACTTTTGTTTTCTTTATGCCTGTGCCAACCCCCAACTTTATATTGGGATTGTCCCTCTACTCATAAAGGGATTATAACTGCAATTTTGCAGCTGTCATATGTGTTGCCTAGCACATAGAATATTCTAGAATGACTTGTTAATGTTGATAAATGTGGAGATGTTTGCTGTACAGTCATTAAAGTCCATAGTAATAGTATCTGAATTGTAAGAAAAAATTCAAATATTCATTAAATAGTAAGAAATAACTTCTTGTTCTCATGGGAGCTTACATTCTGGCCAGAGTCCAAGCCCTCATCTTAACTGTGAAGAATAGTATATTAGTGAAAATATATTTTAGCTAACATTCCATTTCCTGCACATAGTCTTTTAGAGTGGACAGTTTATAACATAGTGGGTTTGAAATACAGATGGCTTTTATTTTAATTGACTTGAAAATGCTAATAAGTAGGACCTATCCCATGTATTGAAGATGAGAAAAGCCATGAGGGTTGGCGAGGAAACAGTAGGAGAAAAGTATAGGAAAGAACAGAAAAGATGGAAAGAGCAGTAATCCAAGGGATATGGGAAAGAAAATAAAGGATGGAAAGAGCAGTGATCCAAGGTTATCTTGCCATGAATTAGATTTTTGTATTAATAGCTGCAAAGACAGATGAAATGGTGCTTAAAACAAAACATGGATGCCTTCAAAACAAACTTTGCATATTGGCTCAATAAAGAAAAGTTGACATTTACTTGCAGCTTTAATATTGCCCATGATTTTCATGGAACTTTGGCTATAAAATTAAAACCTAACTTGTACACTCAACATGGTCATTCCTTATGTAATAATTAAAGCCCTTTTAACTGAAATTGAGTCTATCCTTACAGTATATTCTATTGGCTAAAGTACTAAATAGAATGAATGTTGTCTTTAATACAAATTGGGACCTTGAAATGGTTTATAAAGGAGACTAAAATGTAAGCAATCTGGTCTGAAAATAACCATTGAGGAACTATAGGTGTTTAAGCAGCTAGGCTGCATGGAGTGTACAACTGGTCTTTTAACTGTTGCAATAAATACATTGGTTAAATCACTCAGTGTTAGATTTAATAAGTTGATCTGTTTAATCACTGCCACAAACAGCCTCCTATTGAAATGGTGGCACTTTCAGTTTCATTCAACAAATTTACCTTCAGTGAACTTACAGATTACAAGTGAATTATTGAGTTTCCTGCAGGGAAGTACCATTGCTTGTGCATTCTAAAAATTCAGACATGTTTGAAAGGATCTCTTTTAATAAGAAATAGGGAATTTTTCCTTAAATACTGCATGAGAGGCACCTATTTCACGCTTTTAGGATTATTTGCTAATCAGACTTAGCAAGCTTCTTTCATGTAGTGTACCAAAAAATTAAGAGTAAGAAGGTCTGAACATATTTTTTTCTAGAATCATTTGTGATAGAAATTGATGTATTTGTGTGTGTGTGTGTGTATGCCAACAAAAACAATTGACCAAATACAGGCTTAAAGAAGGGGCAGGATTCCAGAATTATTTAGAGGTTTTATTTGCAAAAGTAGAAAATCTTTGTGAGGTTATGGAATTATTGTCAAATAGTCTCTCTCAGTTGAACAACAATATCTGATGAGAATCAAATCAGTCTGTTAGACTAGGAATGAGTGCATGCTAATTCATCAGCTTTCTGTCATGTGCGGGCCAACCTTTCTAAAGTTGAGCGTTTCAAATTTCCAGGCTGATGTTGAAGCTACATTCTCTGACCATTTCAAAGAGTTTTTCCTTGTGCAAATTATTTGTCTTTTCTGAGGCTTGGATTCAAAGCTGACTTTAGGACATTATTTCTATGCACTGTCTAACAGACAGTTTACCCAGACTATTGATTTTTCCTTACCTACAAAACTATTGTTTTAATCATTTATAGCACTCATGTTTAATCCTCAAAGCCCAGTGAAGTAGGTACTATAGCCATGATTTACAGGTAAAGGGACTGAAGTCATATAGTTTCTAAATGGTCAAATTGAAACTAATCAAAAGAAATGACACAATGGGTGGACCTAGGGAGTATTATGCTAAGAGAAATAAGTCAGACTGAGAAAGACAAATACTGTATATTTTCACTTAAAAGTGGATCCTAAAACACAAAACAAACGAACAAATTTAACAAAATAGAAACAGGCTCACAGATACAGAGAGCAAGCTAGTGGTCACCAAGGGGGAGGGGGTGGACCAAATAGGTGAAGGGGATTAAGGAGTACAAACTACCACCGTAAAATAGATAAGTCAGGGGTGTGACATAAAGCACAAGGAATATGGTCAATAGAAGTGTAATAACTTTGTATGGTGTGTAATCTCTGAAAAATATTGCAATATTAGTACACCTGAAACTAATATAATATTGTAAGTCAAATAAATTAAATTAACATCATAAATAAGTTAACATACCCTATGTTAAATATACAAAGACAAAAAGAGAGAAAGAAAGAAAAGGAGAAGAATAAGAGGAAAAGAGAAAAAGAAGTGTCACAATGGTTGAAGGCATTGATTCATCCAGTCTTAAATGCAGACCAGATACTAAGTACAATGGATGTTCCAGACTTTCCAACATTGATTTTTGAATGTATTTATACTTTTAAACCTATTTATTTATTCATTAGAGTTTTCCCAGGTGGCTCAGTGGTAAAGAATCCACCTGCCAAGCAGAAGATGTGGGTTTAGTCCCTGGGTCAGGAAGATCTGCTGGAGAAGGAAAATGGCAACCCACTTTAGTATTCTTGCCTTGGAAACTTGTGGACAGAGGAGCCAGGAGAGCTACAGTTCATGGGCCCGCAAAGAGTCAGACATGACTTAGCGACTAAACAACAACAATATATTCATAAATTCATTCCTTGTTTCTCATTTTATTTCATCTTTTATCCCTTGAGCACAACAGACTTTTGTATTGTTCATCCCAAATGACTAGTTAGTATTATATCTTGTAAAAAATGTCTAACTCTCCTAAAAGGAGTGGTTTATCTAACAACATGGCTAATTTCAACTGAATCATCCATATTCTTTCATCTGTTTTTTTGGTGCACAACACTGCCATGACTAATTCTTTGAAATTCTGATTTCACACTGCCTTAGGATAATATTTGAACGTTTTAGTGAAATAGAGTCTCTTCACTATCCATTTCCTTTCTTTTGTTTTTAGATTGAAGTATTGTTGATTTACAATGTTGTGTTAACTTCTGCTGTACAGCCAAGTGATTCAATTATTCACATATATACATTCCTTTTGAAAATATTTTTTTCCATTATGGTTTTAAACCAAAGTCATATTGTTCTTAGACTTTATCTTTTCAAAATAAAAGCTTGCTTTTCTAAGTCTATCAGAGTGTCTAGCATATTAGCTAGTTGCTGCTATTTGGTTGCTAAGTCGTGTCTGACTCTTTGAGACCCCTTGGACGCCTACCAGGCTCCTCTATCCATGGGATTTCCCACGCAAGAATACTGGAGTGGGTTGCCATTTCCTTCTCTAGGGGATGTTTCCCACCCAGAGATCAAACCCAAGTCTCCTGCATGGTGGGCAGATTCTTTACTTCTGAGCCATCTGGCAAGCCATATAGTTAGTACTTGACAATATTAACTAATATCTTTATGTTCATTATCAATTAGTTAATCAGATGTATTCAGGACATGCCAGGGATATGCCATGTGCAAGATGTGGTGTTAAGCTTGTGTAGACAGAGATGAATAAAAAAAAGTACCAGCATCCTTGTGGATTTTTTAGTCCAGAAGTGTTGTCCTGTAGCATTTTCTGCAGTGAAGGAAATAGTGCTTCTGTGCTATCTGATATAATAGTCAATAGACACATGGCTATTGAACATGTGAAATGTGACCAGAATGACTGAAGAGCTGAAGTTCAAATTTTAATTAATTTAACGTAAGTAGCCTTGTATGGCTAGTAGTACAAATGTAAGCCACAGAGACAACTATATAAACAATCTCAGTACAGTGAATTAAGTGCAAGTTTAGAGGCATATAGCAATTGCTATGAAACAGGGCAGAAGTGACTCTTTCTTCTTGGGAAAATCAAGAAGAGTTTTATATCAATGATGACATTTAAATTGAGTACTAAGGATGCATGAGAGTTTTCCAAGAGGCCAGATGGAGGGAATGGCATTCCAGGCACAGGGAGGTCCCTGTATAAAGGCAGAGAGCCTAGAAAGAGGCTGGCATACTCAGGAGAATTTGAGTCACGTTTAACTCTGAAAGTGGTTAGTGTTGATTCTTAGAGTTGGTGCATAGCATTAGCATCCATGTCTGTTCTTTAAACAAATCTGCAATTTTTTTACTCACTCAATATAGCAGTCTTTCTACATACAATTTATTCTCAAATCTGTGTTTTACTATGAGAGTAAGTTCATAATCAGCAAGATTGGAGCTTCCTCCATTCTTCAGTCTTGTTTCTGAAGAACAGGTTAAATAAAACTGGCTTCAGGTATGATTTTTAGGGGACTCCAGTTCTTACCCTTATCTTCACTTCTTGTCACTAAGACCTTTCCTTGCTTTTTCATAATGTGATTCCATTGTACATTCTCTTCTCAATTCCCACATCCAAATTAATGATATGGTCTCCTCTGATTATGTGGACATCATTTTATGCCCACCTCTCCCCATATTGATTACACACCTCGTGCAAACATAGCAACATTGAGATTTTGGCACGGCTTACCTTATACCAAGCTCCAGAGTGTACCATGGTTGTATTAGATCAATTCAGTTCAGTTCAGTCACTCAGTCATGTCTGACTCTTTGCGACCCCATGGATTGCAGCACTCCAGGCTTCCCTGTCCATCACCAACTCCTGGAGCTTGCTCAAACTCATGTCCATTGAGTCGGTGATGCCATCCAACCATCTCATCATTAGGTCAATTAGATCATTCCTATCCTCTTCAGCATAGTTTTTGCCTCTGAGTCAGTCCCTCAGGTTGAGTTGTAGTACTGCCTAGGATTTTGGCTTGCTGATGAGGGGAAGAGGTGGTCTCGCTGTCTTTGGATGAGAACCAGGAAACAGGTAGCCATGATTCTAATGGCAGTCACCTTAAGGCATGGAGGAGGGCATTCCTGAAACAATGTGCCCGAAACCTGACTATCCACACACTGAATTTCCCTTTATCATTGGGCAGTTTTGTTTTTTTATTATTATTGACAATGCACCCAACACATAAAACTTCTTAGTTAGACTAACCTTTATTTCTTGATTGACTTCTGGAAAAGTACCCCAAGGTACTCAGGGTATTAGTCTTCTCTATTTGGTCTCTTTCATCCTTGAAATAGGCAAGAAGTTTCAAGATTAAAAAGCTAGCAAGCATAAATATTAAGCCACATTTCTTATTTCACTACTCACTTCTTGGCACCATTTCATAATTAGAGAATCTTACAGATGCAAGAGATCCTAGAAGTCACACTGATCAGCATGGTTGACTTGGTAATTCATGACTCCTGACTTGGTCTAAGGCTGATAACGTCCCCTTTGGCTATAGTCTGTCCATATATAATATCAGGTTTTGGGGACTATTGGAGGGTTCTTAGGTAGTGGGGTATAGTTTCATGACATAATATTATGAAATAGAGGCAAATATTTGTATAATGCCTACCATGTGCTAAGCAGTATTTTAAGCACTTCATATAGCTCATTTAACTCACATGTAATCTTCGTGACAACTCTTATCATATACTATTATTTTCCACACTTTACATATGAGGAAACAGGGGAGACCAAAAAGCTTGGGCAAGGTAAGTTTCAGTTCAGTCGCTCAGTCGTGTCCGACTCTTTGCGACTCCATGGACCACAGTACGCCAGGCCTCCCTGTCCATCACCAACTCCCGGAGTTTACCCAAACTCATGTCCATTGAGTCGGTGACGCCATCCAACCATCTCATCCTCTGTCGTCCCCTTCTCCTCCCACCCTCAATCTTTCCCAGCATCAGGGTCTTTTCAAATGAGTCAGCTCTTCGCATAGGTGGCCAAAGTATTGGAGTTTCAAGATAGCTAGTAAATAGGAGAATCAGGAGTCAGATCCTGGCAGCTTGGTTCCAGACTTTATGCTTAACAAGTATCTCAATAAAATAAAAGGAATTCTTGTATCAAGTAATGATACATTTATAAGGTACCATTGGAAAAGCCCATAAAGTTTTCTCTGATCTCCCTGAAGGCTTTGTGGTGATCCATCCACTCACTCTTTTTCATTGCCTTTGTGAATGGCCAACGTCTATTTACAAAGTTGCTAGCAATCATTAGGTGTGTGCCACTTCTGGACAGGAAGAGTATTACTCTGTGGAAAGATAACCAGCTCATTTGTGGCTTCAATACATCTGAGACTTGGTTTCAAAAACTGTAAGCTATGACCAATAGCTCACAGCTATACTGTGGTCAAATGTGTCTGTACTTTGTGAAGATTATGTAGGCAGCTCTTCTCTGTGGGAGTGTGATTCTTGATCCTAGAAATTACTTCTACAACTATACTTCTTCTTGGAAGAGGGCATGGCAAAACATTTCAGTGTTCTTGCCTGGGAAATCCCATGGACAGAGGAGCCTGGCAGGCACAAAGAGTCGGACATGACTGAGTACATATATGCATGCACATATGTGATTTCCATATTATAACTATACACTCAGAAGACAGCCTACTATGAAAAAGGCTGACAATAGCAAGTGTTGACAAGGATGTGAGTCAATCAGAATTCTTATATATTGTTCGTAAGAGTAGATTTTGGCACAGCCATTTTTGAATGGCTGTTTGGCATTATCTACCAAAGATAAAGGTAGGCTTATTTTTAAATTTTCAAATACCACTTCTAGGTATGTAACCAACAGAAATGCATACATATGCTCATTAAAAGGCCAGCACCAGAATACTTTTTACAGCACTACTTGTAAAAGCCCCAAACTGGAAGAACAAAAAAGACAAATATGCATCAGCACAATAGGCAAACCAGCTGTGATACAGTCACACAATGAAATGCTACATTGATCTACGGATAGGTGCAAAAATATGAATCAGTCTCACAAACATACTGTTGAGTAAGAGAAGCCAGACCAAAAAGCCACACATATGTATGAGTCATTTTATGTAATATATACAAACTATCAAAACCCCTGTGTGCTGTAAGGTTACCCCCTGGATGGGCAGAGATGGGGAGGGGCATCAGGAGATTTCTGAGTTCCTGGTATTCTGTTTTTTTCTTTGGGTCCTGGTTACATGGATGTAATCAGTTTATTAAAATTCTGCTGAGCTATACTCTTAAGAAGGGCTTCCCTGGTGGCTCTGATGGTAAAGCATCTGTCTGCAATGCAGGAGACTTGAGTTCAATCCCTGGGTTGGGAAGATCCCCTGGAGAAGGAAATAGCACCCCACTCCAGTACTCTTGCCTGGAAAATCCCATGGACGGAGGAGCCTGGTAGGCTACAGTCCTTGGGGTAGCAAAGAGTCGGACATGACTGGGCAACTTCACTTTCATCCTCTTATGATGTGCACACTTTTCTGTAGGTATATTATATGTTAGTAAAAGATTAAAAAAAAAAAAAAAAAGGTTGTAGGCATGCAGTTTTCCTGCATAGTCTGGTGAATAGTACAGACCATCAGGGTTTCAAGATAGTGAGTGAGTCTGCTCTTCCTCAGAGAATGACTCTTGATTCTGGGAAAAAAGCCTGGCCAAATCCCATCACCCTCTAACCAAACAGAACCAAATAGGCCAAAGTGAATGTTTAAAATATAATCAACCTCTTTTTCAGATTTGTAAAATGTTTGGATTAAAGAATAAATAAACAGGGTTTTCAACTAGAAAAACTGTCCCATTTTGACCTTCATATTAATTTTCTAGATAGTTGGACTTGGACTCAAACTTTTATGTGTCCGTGGGGGCATGAGGGAATGTGTTTGAGTTGTTGTATACTAGTATTCATGCTTCCCAGATGGCTCTAGTGGTAAAGAACACAATGCAGGAGATGTAAAAGATGTGGGTTTGATCCTTGGGTCAGGAAAATCCCCTGGAGGAGGGCATGGCAACCTATTCCAGTATTCTTGCCTGGAGAATCCCATGGTCAGAGGAACCTGGTGGGGCTCAGGGTCCACAAGTTCGCAAAGACTCAGACACGACAGAAGCAACTTAGTATGCATGCATGCATACTAGTATTCCTAGCAGCATAACTTGCAGCCTGAGTATCTTCTGAAAAAATAATATGTACTTAATTTAGTAAAATTCTAGAGTATTCAGGCTTTTTCAAACCAGTAAAAGAGACACATATTGAGAAATAATTCAAGTTGACGATTCTATGGTTTTGTGAATAACATACAACATTGTGATTAATGTTCAAGATGCATTTCTCTTAGGAATTCAGATTCAACTTGCTTTGCCTAAGATACCATTCTGGATATTTCATATTCTTCATATAATTTTGATTGTAGCTACAGATAATGGTTTTGGGTCTTTGTTCTCATGATACAGATAAGTAAACTGAGGCTACTGAAATTGTCTTGTTCAGCAAGAATTCTGACTCCAAATCTAAGCCTTTTCCATCATACTAGTGATCCTCAGAGATGATCTTCTACAGACTGTCACTGTTGAGAGATCCAGGAGACAGGAAGCCTTTTGCTATGCTGACCAAGCCACCATCCTATGCCCGTGAATAAGCAGGTGTTAGGCTAGAAGAAGCAGGTACAGAGAAGGAACATGGACGGACGGAACTTGCCGAGCATTTCCATTCCTTTCTATTGAGGGCGAGGTCTAGGTAAACAAAATCCTATCCAAGTTTTTTTTGTTTGTTTTTTTTTTCCTGAATCAGACATGATTTTGACTACCTCAATACAGGGGAATTTAACAATCCTTTTTCTTCTGTGCCAAATGTTGATAGAAGGAACAGACCACAGGGCCTCTTTTTGTACTATGGTCTTGACCTTGGAATTGCTAAAGAATGTTTTCATGTTTCTTTGTCACAAGTTCTGTTGGAACTGAAGAGAGAAGAAATTAAATTCTGTAAACAAAGTTCAGAAAGACGCCCTTTGGTTCCAGGAAAAAATTCACTTCGGCTCTGCATTCAATCTGGTTTGAATTGGCAGCTGCAACATCTTTGGGAAGCCCCTGAGTAGCTTGGAGAACTGATGTTACATAAAAGAGTAATTGCTGTCATTTGAAATAATTAATGTTTGAGTCCTTGGGTGGTATTGTGAGAAGCAAAATATTTATTAAAGACTGGCCTGTATATGTAACGAAAAACTATACCCAAGAGACAGCAACATAAAAAAAAAAAAAAGAAAAAAAAAAAAGAATAATGACCTCAACTCTCTTCCTATTACAGAAAGGAGGAAAAAAAAGGCTACTGGGATGACAGACATTTTATTCTTTGTGCCTTTTTCTTTAAAACAAAACAAAAACTGTAGGGACATGGAATAGCAGGATGACTTAGGTATATGTCACTTTTTCCTTGTATCTCTATCTTAGCTTTAACTGCATGTCCACTTCAAAATATTATTCTGCATGAATTTATTTAACTGTTTGTGTCTAGCGAACTTTTACTCTATCTTCTGTTTCTCTATCTTGAATGTGAATTGAGTAATGGCTAGACTTTGGTTTGAAAGGTCAGCCTTCAAGAGGCTTTTAATTTCCTTCTAGGCTCCAGGACTAACCCCTAAGTAACTACCATAAAAGCTGATGCCAAAAAGCTTTCCCAAAGAGGAGTCAAGGTTTCTGAATTTTAAGTCTTGGCCTGTCGTTTGACCAAAAGTTTTCCTGGTTTGTGTATTTGCTTATATTTGGTTGCTTACTTCAGAATAATTAAATAATTCTAATTGAGCCAAATTGAAGCACATCTGGGGATTAGCTACCCAATAACTGCTCACTGAGTGAATGAATGAATTGGCTTACTTACCTAAACCTCGTCTCCATCTCTGGATCTGAGAACTAGTGCTTGAACTGACCCTTCCACGTTTGGTCCAAAACTTGTTTGTTGCACCAGCATGTCTGGTTATTGTCATCTTGAATATTCCTCTGAAATTTTTTTAATAAAGGGATGAATTTAATGAATATGCAACTAGCCCATAATAGGAGTTACAAGCTAACAGTTCATTGGCCAAATCCAGACCCAAACATTTTTTATTTGACTTTCAGAGTCTTTTAAGGTTTTTAATTAAAATTTAGGAGTTGGGGATTTTACTCAAAAATATATGTTCTAACTCTGCTTGCAGTAGATCTATATTTTTCCTACAGCATCATATGGTGGATCAGAATGTCAGCTACCTGTTTCAGCAAGTCATGAGCCCTACACTTTACCCCTGTTCATGTCTGCCCTAAGAGGAGTTGCCCTTATGATTTTATTTGCTGTTACTCTTCAAATATATAGTAAATACGTATTTCCCTGTACCACAAGTTTAGACTAAGAGCTGTATAATTTTAGAAAAAATGGGAATAAGTACGTGTTTTTCTTTTAATAGGAAAATAAATTCATTTACAGAAATTTATCATTTTTAATTTGTCTGGCCCATTTGAGTATTTGATTTTATAGCGCTTGCCCTAGTGTCTTTTTTCTGTGATAAAGATTCTATGCTTTTCACTTCTCATAGCTTTACAAAAGCTAGAACCCAGAGAGAGAACTATTGTTTTCTGTAAAATAAATCTTTAGTATTTTTATTTTTCCTATCAGTGTTCATCTGAATAGTGATAAATTCGGATTAACAGCTTATCAGAGACTGCTGATAGAGTGGTAAAAATCAAGGAGATGGAGTCATAGATAGGACATGAATGAATCCAGTCCACGGAGTGAGGACCTGGGGTCACATATGGGGCTAAGCCAAGCTGGAGGCAGGCAGGAAGCTGAGAACTGTATCACAAAGACCAGATAGCAACCAAGTCAAGAACTTACTGGAAGAACCGGGTCAGAGCTCAGGAAACTCAAAGAGGAAAACATGTTTGGAACTTGTGTCCCACCTAGATTTTAACACTTCAGCACACATAGAAACTTGAGGCCAGGTGGGGTTATCTTTAATCTTTTTCTTAAAAATCATATTCTAATATACTTGCACTATATAACTTAATACAACATAAAAATGGTTTCTTCGGCAATTTTTCTAGCAGTATACATTATATTAAAGTATAACACATACAAGTATGCAGCTTAAGGATTTTTTTAATAAGTGAACTTACCAGGTAATCAGCATCCAAGTTAAAAAATAAAATATTGCCAACATCTTCATGGGTTTTCCAGGCATTATCCTTCTAAGGCTGACCACTATCCTTATATAACACACAGTGATTTTCTTGTTTTCTAATTATACATATGTGGAATCACACAGTATTTACTGGCTGTTTTGATTCAGTATTATATTTGTGAAAATCACACATTGTTGCATGTAGCAATAATGTTTTGTTTTACTGTTGTTGTATGAAAACACCATAATTTATATATTCATTCTACTCAATGTATATTTGAGCTGTTGTTCTCCTTGTCTTTTTCATTTTAGCCATTCATGTAATTGTGAGTTGACATTTAACTTGTTTTTAATTAGCATTTACCTAATAACCTGTAAAGATGAGCACCCTTTCTTATGTTGATTGGCCATTTGAATACTTCCTTTTGAGAAGCATTTTTTCATGTCTTTTGTCTGTTTTTTCCTACAACTTGATTTTTTCCTTTCTATGAGTTTTAAAAATATATGTATTCTGTATATGAACCTTTTTGTAATACCAGTTTTGCAGATATCTTCTCCCATTCTGAAGCTCGTATTTTCACTGATGATGTCTTTTGATGAACTGATATCTTAAACTATAATGTAATCCAATGTATTTGCTTCTTATGGTTAGTGCTTTCTAATGCATTTTATTTAGGAAATCTTTGCCAAGTCATACAGACATTTTTCTATACTTCGGGCTTGAAACTTTATTATTTCATGTCATAACATCTGTCTATCTGGAATTCATTTTGTTTATACTGAGAAGTAGAGGTGAAATTTTTTTTCATATGTATATCCATTTGACATAGCATCATTTATTAAGATCAATTTTCCCCCACTGCACTGAGTAATCGAGTGACCATATGTGGTTTGTTTCTGGACTCTTCTTTCCGTTCCACTGGTCTATTTGTCTGTTCTTGCACCATTCCCCCACTGAAACTGATTAACTGCTCTATAACAAGCCTTTGTATCTAGTACTTTAAGACTTTCAGGTTTATGTTTCTTCTGCAAAATTGACTTAGTTATTCTTGGATCTTTTCATTTCTCACATAAATAATAGGCAGCTTCCCTGGTGGCTCAGCTGGTAAAGAATCTGCCTGCAATGTGGGAGACCTGGGTTCAATCCCTGGGTTGGGAAGATCCCCTGGGGAAGGGAAAGGCTATCCACTCCATTATTCTGGCCTGGAGAATCTCATGGACTGTATAGTCCATGAGGTCGCAAAGAGTCGGACATGACTGAGTGACTTTCACTTTTACTTTTTCACTTATCTCCTAAAGTATTTCAAAGATATTTTCTCACTTGAATAAGTTTCTATTTAACCATGATTTTAAATAAACTCAAAATGGATTAAAGATCTAAATGTAAGACCAGAAACTGTAAAACTCCTAGAGGAAAACATAAGCAAAACACTCTGTGACATAAATCACAGCAGGATCCTCTATGACCCACCTCCCAGAATATTGGAAACAAAAGCAAAAATAAACAAATGGGACCTAATTAAACTTGAAAGCTTTTGCACAACAAAGGAAACTATAAGCAAGGTGAAAAGACAGCCTTCAGAATGGGAGAAAATAATAACAAACGAAGCAATGGACAAAGAATTAATCTCAAAAATATACAAGCAACTCCTGCAGCTCAATTCCCAAAAAATGAACGACCCAATCAAAAAGTGGGCCAAAGAACTAAACAGACATTTCTCCAAAGAAGACATACAGATGGCTAACAAACACATGAAAAGATGCTCAACATCACTCATTATCAGAGAAATGCAAATCAAAACCACAATGAGGTACCATTTCATGCCAGTCAGAATGGCTGCTATCCAAAAGTCTACAAACAATAAATGCTGGATGCTGGAGAGGGTGTGGAGAAAAGGGAACTCTCTTACACTGTTGGTGGGAATGCAAACTAGTACAGCCACTATGGAGAACAGTGTGGAGATTCCTCAAAAAACTGGAAATAGAACTGCCATATGACCCAGCAATCCCACTACTGGGCATACACACAGAGGAAACCAGAATTGAAAGAGACACGTGTACCCCAATGTTCATCACAGCACTGTTTATAATAGCCAGGACATGGAAGCAACCTAGATGTCCATCAGCAGACGAATGGATAAGGAAGCTGTGGCACATATACACAATGGAATATTACTCAGCCATTAAAAAGAATACATTCGAATCAGTTCTAATGAGGTGGATGAAACTGGAGCCTATTATACAGAGTGAAGTAAGCCAGAAAGAAAAACACCAATACAGTATACTAACGCATATATATGGAATTTAGTAAATCAGTAAAGATAACCCTGTATGCAAGACAGCAAAAGAGACGCAGATGTATAGAACAGTATTTTGGACTCTTTGGGAGAAGGCGAGGGTGGGATAATATTGGAGAATGGCACTGAAACATATAAATTATCATATGTGAAACAAATCGCCAGTCCAGTTTCGATGCATGATACAGGGTGCTCGGGGCTGGTGCACCAGGATGACCTAGAGGGATGGGATGGGGAGGGAGGTGGGAGACAGTTTCTGGAAGGGGAACACATGCACACCCATGGCGGATTCATGTCAGTGTATGGCAAAACCAATACAATATTGTAAAGTAAAAAAATAGATAAATAAATAAATTAGAAAAAATACTTAAATAGTACCCTGTCAACATATTGGCATCAAATAAACTATTTAACAGAACCCTTATCATTGTTAATTTCAAGTTTCTTTAGATTCTTTTTCTATTCTGAATCATACTGGAACAAACATTCTTATAAATAAATATTTGGTTTTATGCTTGACTATCAGGATTCTGTGAAACTTTTGGGGCCCTTCTTGCCAGGCATCCTCATGAGAATGACATCATCTTTAAACAGTACATGACGATCTTTGCTGCACCACAAGGTTATCCAGGGAAGAAAGCATGACCTTGGAATTCAACTGCTTCCTTATGATCATCTCATTATTGCATGATTATCCAAAATGCTTCATTGTGGGAGCAGAAAAAGTGGGCTCTAAGCAGATGGAGCCAAACCACATACTCCTCCATGGAAAGGCTGTGGTGCTGATAGGCAAGAACGCATGACATGGGAGGTCACTGAGGCCATCTGGCAGACAGCCCAACTCCCCCACATCTATCTTCACTCAACCACATGGTAAACCACATTTGGTAAATTTCCTCAGAGACATTCAGTGCATTTTCCCAATGCCTCAGAAGCTCCAGATGTGGAGTAGACAGTGCCCCAGATGGAATTTAGAAGACATTCCTCTGGTGTGTTTCTCATATTATAGGCACTTTTCTCCCTACTTTGCAGCAGGGAGGGCAAAGGAAGTGGGAAAGCCACAGAGTTGTAGGACTGCTATGGTCAATTGTGTCTGGTTTTGTGTAGAGTCTGGTGCTCATCTCTGCGGGAGTTTGCTTCTTGATCCTACAAGTTACTTTTCTGATTGTCCTTCTTCAGGGCTAGAATGACAAGCCTTGTCATTTATTCAGGGCTACTCTTCTGGGAATGATTTATCTTTTATCTGTATCCTATTTTTAAAAATCAATCCTGGGGGACTTGTCTGCAATGGCATATATCAACTGTAACATATATCAACCCCTCTTGACTGGTAATGGATAACTGGAGAACGAGGTGGAGAAACAGATTCATGGTTTAGAAAAAAAAAACTCTAGAATAGTTTATCAATATTAATTAGGAATGTGTGTGTTGGGGGAAGTATATTTCTGATTCTGAGTCTATATTGTCAGTCCTTAGGATGCTAGATTAGGGAAGTCATAGGAGGTTGATGATAATGACCATTAGGAAACAAGTGGAGGTAAAATTAGTTGAAAAAATTGAGAGTTCCTGGTTGGCAACTTGGATGGATGGGCTTAAATAATGTTCCCTTGAACCCACCCATTTCTCATCCCCTGCAGAATCTTTCTCCCATCTGTAAATATGTGTCCTTAAATTGCTCCTAATTTTTTCATAGTTTCACCCTTACTTTCACCTCTTCTCTATTCTCAGAAATTTTCCTTACTTTTAACAAGTGTGTTTTGTGGGAGGGATGGCAAATAATAATAACTGAATTCAATTCAGTGCAATACAATGTACTGAATCTTCAGTTCAGTTGAGGCAACAAAATTCTTCTAATGATAATTGTTTTAATTTGTAAACCTTCACTGAATCACGTGAGGTATACATACAAGCAGAAACACAAAAACGGTCACTTTCTTCCAGTGAAACCTTCACAATATAAACTGATTATTTTAACACTAGATATGAATAATACTATGATAAAAGCAGTTGACAGGAAGGCCACTTACAGGGAACTGTGATGGATCAGAGTTTTTACTCTCCTTGCAAGCTAACAAATTAGCCTAACACAGTTTCATGGAAGCTGAGAGAAAATATCAGTCATACTTCTGGATCGAAGACAAAGAATTCCATTAATCATGACACAAACATGGACTTCATGTTTGTGTCACTTCTCTTGCCCAGCAATTCCCACAAAGCTGACTTGGAGATATCCATCTGGATGTTTGCATCATAGCTGAAGTTGCCTTGAGTTTAGGGAACCTGAATCTTTGATTCTATACAGTATGAAAGTACTACTCTTTCCTCTTCAGGAACTATCTATCCTCTTCAGTACTATCTATCTTCCAAGACTGCTGGCTGTATAAACACCCTTAAAAAGACAGCCAGATACAAACGGACACATCATACCTCACTCATAAGACATGTGAAATCGCAGGAGCCCCATGGAGAATTTGCTCTGCCTGGAAATCAAGGAGGAATTCTTAGAAGCATTGTCTAACTTTAACAATAAATATGAGGTCACCAGGCAGAGAAGGAAAACACTCTAGAGAGTGGAAATTGAGTGAGCAAAGATGTGGATATAGGATGAGGAAAGTACTAGGACTATTTCCAATGACTAGAGACTAAAGTGTTGTTCTCAGCTTCAAAGATTTAATCAAATTTTGATCATTACTGAAATTTAATTTTTGCTGTACATTGATGTCATCATGATCCCAGGGATATATGTGAGACAAACCATGGTGTTGAATGCATTGAAGGGTGGGCTTGAGATCAGGATACAATCTGCAAGGAGAAATATGTTTTGCCTTCTGGAGCCACACACAGTAATTGCCTCTCACCCCTGATTATGACGGCAGTGCTACAGTTATCTGAAGACAGCGCCTATCCCAATGCCTTCAGAGTCCTTGGGTCTTTTCTGCCACTTAGCATATGTCATGGTTTTTAAACCCTTCCCCAGCTTTATCTTTTTCTGGACATAACTCTAATAAAAGTGCATCATCTGGAAGTGGGCAGAATTTCTGGGACCTGAGTTCATCTTTTAAACTGCTGAGGATCTAAGTGACTAACTCCAATGATTGCTTTTGGTTCTATTAGAGTTAATGTTGCAGAGCAACCAGCTGAGCCATAAAGGTATCATCCTACCAACCCAATTAGTATTATATAGGGCTTTTGGACTAACCTGGCCCTGCCAAGGAAGATGCTGACCAATCTGGAGAAGAGAGTTTTTGGTAGCCTAACAATCCCTCCTGAATTTGGGGAAGAGAACCACCTGCATCAGTATAATGGGGAGAAGGAGAGTTGTGACTGATACATGCAGATTCCTGAACACTACCCCCTAACAAATTAGTTTGCTAGCAGCGTTTTTAACAAACTCTTTGGTGATTTTTTATGCACTCAAATATTTTTATGCACTCAAATAGTGGAAATCCCTGCTTAAGAAGGTCCTTAGGAAATGAGTCTTTTTGTCCTGAAGGAGCTAATAGACATTGCTCAGGGGCCAATGAACTTCCCAGCCCGGGGGAGGAATTTCCCACCCATTCCTCCCAGTGTGTCTCCAACACCCCTCAGAGGAAAGGATGATTTATCTTTCTTATCTCATTATTAGGGGCTGAGTGGGAGTGAGATTGTTTCTTTTTGTCCTGAGGGTGACTCACACAAGTGACAGAGTGTCGCCTGTGCTATGTAGCTCAGACTCCATAACCCACAGGAAAAGATCCACGTGGGTTGTCAGGCTCGGTGTAAAGTGCACACAGATCATGGCGGTGAACAATACACAGAGTGTATTGGATGTGTGGATGTCTAGAGAAATATATTGACCATAAGGTGATGGGCATGCCAAAAAATATACATCATAATAAGTGCTGTGAATGAAATAAGTGGTGTACAGTGAGGGAAGGCATGAAAGGTGAACTGGGCTCATTATCCTTCAAAGGAAAAGAAAAAATGAAAAGAAAACTCACTAAGTCTATGGAAAACTAAAAGGCAGGCAAATGCCAATGATATGTCCTGAAATAAACATTTTCTGTTTAATATATGTAATTAATTAATGTTAAATGTAATGTGTTACATTTAACGCATTATCTCATTTAATTCTTACAACCATTTCTCCAGGTTAGATCCGGTTGCACGTGTTTAATAGATGAAAAAACTGAGAGTTGGAGGGTTTATTATTAAAGTTATTCCACAAATGTTTATGGAGCATCCTCCATGCATGGCATTATATAACCTCGATGATTAAGTCCTATAACCAGTCAGTGGATGGCCTCTGACTTCAGGATGCACGCTTGCTGTGATCTCTGGTCAAATTGTCCATAGTAATTGTCCATATTACCAAATATATAAATGTTAAGTTACAGCATAACTGAAATGTAAGTACAATGTACCATATAAACTAAAACATAAGAGTTATTACCCTATAAGAACTGTGTGGATTAAAAATGTCAATATTTGTTGTTTGGAGAACCTGAAAAGGCTTCTTAGAGAAGTGTGGACTCGAGCTGGGCTTTTAAATGTTAACCGGATTTAGTGATGGTATCAGGAATAGAGGGCATTTACAAAAATGCAAAAAACCAATAATTATATGCATTAAAAATACTAGTTCAACCTGTGTTTATTGAAGATTTACAAGATGCACAACTCTTTGAGTCACTAAGCTCTGGGACTTCAAAATCATAGCATCAAGCTTTTATGAAAGAATTTACAGTCCAGCTGGGGAGATAAGATATAAAATTATGAAACAATTAGTGGTAAGAACTAACAGCACTATCAGGTTATGTAATGGATCACTCAACTCTCTAAGTCAAGGGCTATAATAATAAATGATATGGCGATGGCTGTTTAGACAGTAAGAGGCAAAAAAGTTAGAAGTGAAGTAAATTTGACCTCTAAATGACTTTGGAAGTTCCAGAAAGAAAAACCCAGAGGCAAATTAGCATGTTGGTGTGTGTGTATGTGTATAAGATTGTATTTTTCCAGGAAAGATAGACTCATGGTTGTGTTTTAGTCTTTCTGTATCCCTTTTTTCCATCTTCTGTATCCTTTTTGAAGTAAATTACTTACTGACACTATAGGAGGAAACACGTGATGTTTTCTGCTTCCTCTCAAGAGTACAAATTTCTATTAATTTCCTATTTCTCAAAGCTTTGAACTATACTTTTTATTGTTCTTTTGCTGAGGCTGTCCTTCTTAACTTTCTACTACATTCAAAGTACAATAATAATGAATTTTTAGGATGAAAATTGTGTATATATTTAGTTTTTTTCTGGGGCATATATTTTAAAGATTTTTCTCTTTTATTAAAATATTTGAAACATTTATGACAACTGCTGATATTTGTTACACTTTGGTTGTGAGTACATGAATGTCCCATTATTGTATCATGTACCACATATATCCTATTAGATTATATTTAAATTTTCCAAAATAGAAACAAACTTTTTACCCAGTTATAATATTCCCAAATTCTTGGCACTACGAATATAGCTCACAGCTACAATCCAATATCCATCATCAACAAATGAGGCAAACCCCAGGATAACTTATACCCAACACAGCAAGTAGGAGGAAAGTGAAAAAGATTAGCTTGGGATGACAGTTACAAAACTGTTTTAATATAAAAAGGAAGGCAAACCTCTAACTTAAGTTTAACAGAATCAATTTGTGATAGAAGTCAAATGTACCACCCAGAAAACAAAAAAGAAGAAATGGTATAATTCCATATTTTTCACTATTTCTCTTCTCTACACATCCTTCCAAGGCTTCCAAACACATAATACATTTAACATCTCTAGCTCAGAAAAGTCTTTACGAACTCATGTAGTGAAATGATTGGCTCATTTCCTAATAGTTTAGGGGCATAGGCTTCCTGGGGTGTTGTTTAGTCGCTAAGTCGTGTCTGGCTCTTGAGACCCCATGGACCCCATGGACCCCTGCCAGTCACTCTCAAACCGCAGCAAGCATGCTCTCTAATTGGACCTGGACTTCCATCAGAATAGTTGGTGGAAGTGTTTCCATTTTTGAAAGTTTTGTATTTGAAAGACAATGAATTTTTTTAACTGAATCTTGTTTTCCAGAACAAATTTCAGTTCAGTTCAGTTCAGAACAGATTTAGAGGTTTACAAAAAAATTGAGATGATAATACACTTGGTTTCCTCTACTTTTTATTGAGGTAACATTGGTTTATAACATAATGTAAATTTTATGTGTACAACATGATATTTCAACTTCTGTACACATTTTCCACTCCTCCCCTTACAGTCAATTCCCTTTACTAATTTTGCCTTTCACCTCCCACCCCTCCCATCCTGATAAACACTGCTCTGTTCTCTGTGTCTATGTGTTTGTTTTTGTTTGTTAAAATATTTATTTCTTTTATACTCCACATGTGAATGAAGTCACATGCTTTTTGTCTTTCTCCCTCTGATTTCAGTTTGCATACTCTTAAGGTCCATTCATGTTTTTGCTAATGGCAAGATTTTATCTTTTCAATGATATCTTTGAAAGACTTTTTAGAACTAACACCCAAAAAAGATGTCCTTTTCATTATAGGGGAATGGAATGCAAAAGTAGGAAGTCAGGAAACACCTGGTGTAACAGGCAAATTTGGCCTTGGAGTACAGAATGAAGCAGGGCAAAGGCTAATAGAGTTTTGCCAAGAGAACGCACTGGTCATAGTAAGCACCCTCTTCCAACAACACAAGAGAAGACTCTACACATGGACAACATCAGATAGTCAACACCGAAATCAGATTGATTATATTCTTTGCAGCCAAAGATGGAGAAGCTCTATACACTCAGCAAAAACAAGACCGGGAATGGACTGTGGCTCAGATCATGAACTCTTTATTGCCAAATTCAGACTTAAATTGAAGAAAGTAGGGAAAACCACTAGACCATTAAGGTATGACCTAAATCAAATCCCTTATGATTATACAGTGGAAGTGACAAAAAGATTTAAGGGACTAGATCTGATAGAGTGCCTGATGAACTAAGGACAGAGGTTCGTGACATTGTACAGGAGACAGGGATCAAGACCATCCCCATGGAAAAGAATGCAAAAAAGCAAAATGGCTGTCTGAGGAGGCCTTGCAAATAGCTGGGAAAAGAAGAGAAGCAAAAAGCAAAGGAGAAAAGGAAAGATATTCCCATCTGAATGCAGAGTTCCAAAGAATAGCAAGGAGAGATAAGAAAGCCTTCTTCAGCGATCAATGCAAAGAAATAGAGGAAAACAACAGATTGGGAAAGACTAGAGATCTCTTCAAGAAAATTAGAGATACCAAGGGAACATTTCATGCAAAGATTGGCATGGACCTAACAGAAGCAGAAGCTATTAAGAAGAGGTGGCAAGAATACACAGAAGAACTGTACAAAAAAGATCTTCACAACCCAGATAATTACGATGGTGTGATCACTCACCTAGAGCCAGACATTCTGGAATGTGAAGTCAAGTGGGCCTTAGAAAGCATCACTATGAACAAAGCTAGTGGAGGTGATGGAATTCTAGTTGGGCTATTTCAAATCCTGAAAGATGATGCTGTGAAAATTCTGCGCTCAATATGCCAGCAAATCTGGAAAACTCAGCAGTGGCCACAGGACTAGAAAAGGTCAGTTTTCATTCCAATCCCAAAGAAAGGCAATGCCAAAGAATGCTCGAACTACTGCACAATTGCACTCATCTCACACGCTAGTAAAGTAATGCTCAAAATTCTACAAGCCAGACTTCAGCAATACATGAACCGTGAACTTTCAGATGTTCAAGCTGCTTTTAGAAAAGGCAGAGGAACCAGAGATCAAATTGCCAACATCGGGTGGATCATTGAAAAAGCAAGAGAGTTCCAGAAAAACATCTACTTCTGCTTTATTGACTATACCAAAGCCTTTGACTGTGTGGATCACAATAAACTGTGGAAGATTCTGAAAGAGATGGGAATACCAGACCATCTGACCTGTCTCTTGAGAAACCTGTACGCAGGTCAAGAAGCAACAGTTAGACCTGGACATGCAACAACAGACTGGTTCCAAATAGGAAAAGGAGTATGTCAAGGCTGTATATTGTCACCCTGCTTATTTAACTGATATGCAGAGTACATCATGAGAAATGCTGCACTGGAAGAAACACAAGCTGGAATCAAGATTGCCAGGAGAAGTATCAATAACTTCAGATATGCAGATGACACCACCCTTATGGCAGAAAGTGAAGAAGAACTAAAGAGTCTCTTGATGAAAGTGAAAGAAGAGAGTGAAAAAGTTGGCTTAAAGCTCAACATTCAAAAAACTAAGATCATGGCATCTGGTCCCATCACTTCATGGGAAATAGATGGGGGGAACAGTGAAAACAGTGTCAGACTTTATTTTCTGGGCTCCAAAATCACTGCAGATGGTGATTGCAGCCATGAAATTAAAAGACGCTTACTCCTTGGAAGGAAGGTTATGGCCAACCTAGATAGCATATTTAAAAGCAGAGACATTACTTTGCCAACAAAGGTCCGTCTAGTCAAGGCTATGGTTTTTCCAGTGGTCATGTATGGATGTGAGAGTTGGATGGTGAAGAAAGCTGAGCACCGAAGAATTGATGCTTTTGAACTGTGGTGTTGGAGAAGACTCTTGAGAGTCCCTTGGACTGCAGGGAGATCCAACCAGTCCATCCTAAAGGAGATCAGTCCTGCGTGTTCATTGGAAGGACTGATGTTGAAGCTGAAACTCCAATACTTTGGCCACCTCATGCGAAGGGTTGACTCAATGGAAAAGACCCTAATGCTGGGAAGGATTGGGGGCAGGAGGAGAAGGGGATGACAGAGGATGAGATGGCTGGATGGCATCACTGACTCAATGGACACAAGTTTGGGTAGACTCCAGGAGTTGGTGATGGACTGGGAGGCCTGGCATGCTGCGTTTCATGGGGTCGCAAAGAGTCGAACACGACTATGCGACTGAACGAACTAACTTGAATGAGTAGTATTCCATTGTGTGTGTGTGTGTGTGTGTGTGTGTGTGTGTATACCAACCACATCTTTTGTATTCTTTTATCCTTGGGCTCTTAGGCTGTCTCCATCTCTTGGTTATTATTAATAATACTGCAATGAACATAGAGGTGCCTATATTGTTTTGAACTAGTGTTTTTATTCATTTCAAAAAAATACCCAGAGGTGGATATTAATTGGCTGGATCATAAGATAGCTCTATTCTTAATTTTTTGAGGAATCTTCATACTGTTTTCCATAGTGACTTCACCAACTTACACCCCAGCAACAGTATATAAGCGTTCTTTTCCTCTACATTCTCTCCAACATTTGTTATTTCTATCCTTTTTGATAATAGCCTTTATAATTCCAATTATAGTTGTGATTTGCAGTTCTCTAGTACAGCAATGTTGAGCATCTTTTCATGTACCTGTTTCCCATCTGTGTGTCTTCTTTACAGAAATGTCTATTCAGATCTTCTGTCCATTTTCAGTCGGGGTGTTTGGGGGGTTTTGTTGTTGTTATGTTGTTTGAATTCTTTCCATATTTGAATATTAATCCCCTATTGGATATACAATTTGCAAATATCTTCTCCTGTTCAGTAGCTTGTCTTTTCAACTTTATTAATAGTTTCCTTGGCTGTGCAGAAGCTTTTTAGTTTAATGTATTTCCATTTGCTTATTTTTGCTTTCGTTTCCTTTGCATGAGAAGACAGATCCAAAATAAAAGGATATTTCTCCTTTATATCTGAATGATAACTTTGCTGGATAGAGTATTCTTGGCAGACACTTTCAGTATTCTAAGCATGTCAAGTATTTTAAGTATGTAAGATAATTTTCACTATTATCTTTCAGTATTTTAAGTATGTTATTCCATTGTCTCCTGGCCTTGTAGAGTTTCTGCTGAGAAATCTGCTGATTGTCTATTGTGGTTTCCTTTGTAGGTTACTGCTTTTTTCCCTTGTCTGCCTTCAAATTTCTTTCTTTGTCATCAACTTTTGATAATTTTACTATAATGTGTTTTGGAGAAA
Source organism: Giraffa tippelskirchi (assembly GCF_054371585.1). Taxonomy (NCBI): domain Eukaryota; kingdom Metazoa; phylum Chordata; class Mammalia; order Artiodactyla; family Giraffidae; genus Giraffa; species Giraffa tippelskirchi. Next base: position 39,072,314 of record NC_137276.1, read on the forward strand.
GTCTTTTTGTGTTGAGGTAATTGGATGTTCTCTTAGCTTCATAGACTTGTATATGTTTCTCCCCCAAATTTGGAAAGTTCTCAGTTACTGTTTCCTTAAATAAACTCTCTGCTTCCTTCTCCCTCTCTTTTCTTTCTGGGATACCCATTATCCTTATGTTTCCCTTCCTCATAGAGTCAGATAGTCCTCACAGAATTTCTTCATATTTTAGCTTCTAATTTTTTTGGATTTTTTGGATGTGGATCATTTTTTAAAAGTCTTTATTGACTTTGTTACAATATTGCTTCTGTTGTTTATGTTCTGATTTTTTGGCCATGAGGCATGTGGGATCTTAACTCCCTGACCGGGAATCAAACCTGCACTCCCTGCATTAGAAGGCATAGTCTTAACAATTGGACTGCCAGGAAAGTCCCATTGGCTTAGATCTTAGCTGTTTCTTCTCTTCTACTTGTATCATTTCTAAATTTCTATCTTCCAACTCACTAATTCTTTCTTCCATATGGTCTGCTCTATTTCCAATACTTTCCAATGTTTCTTTGTCTCATTTATTAAATACTTCAGCTCCATAATTTCTCTTTGGTTCTTTTTAGAGTTTCAATCTCTTTGGTAAAGTATTCCATCTGTTTATTAATTTTATTTCTGAGTTCATTGAACTGCCTCTAAATTTTCTTGTAGCTCATTAGTTTCTTCTTAGCGGCCATCTTGAATTCTCTATCAGTTACATCACAATATTCCATAACTTTAAGTATGGCTTCTGGAGAATTATTATTTTCTTTTTGTGATGCTGTGTTCCATGGTTTTACATGGTACTTGATGAATTGTTCCTCTGCTGGTGCATATGAAGTAGCAAACACCTTTCATCTTTAGGTAGAGCTCTTATTTCACTTGATTCTAAAGATTCAGGTTTAGTAATTAGAGATCTTTCTTTTGTTTTTCAGTAGTTGGCCCTAGAGCACATGTTTCTGGTTTCTCTTACCTGAGCTACCTCTGAGATACAGGCATACCTCTGAGATATAGTAGGTTCAGTGCTAGACCACCACGATAAAACAGATATTGCAATAAAGCAAGTGACATGAACTTTTTGGTTTCCCAGTGCATACAGAAGTTATGTTTATACTATACTTTAGTCAGTTAAGCTTGTAATAGCATTATATCTAAAAACCATTGTCACATACTTTATTTTTAAAAATACTTTATTTCTAAAAAATACTAACCGTCATTTGACAATGCAGGGTTATCACAAACCTTCAATTTACAAAAATAAAAAACAAAACAAAAAAAAACCCACACACAAAAAAGCAAAACACAATAAACAAGGTATAGCATTATTTGAGAATCAGCACTTTCCACCCTCCAGGACTGTTGTAAATTATATTCAAAAAATGGTAAGGAATTCCAACTAATTAATGTAATGAAGAATTTGATGCCAGCAATGCATTTTCAGTATTGAGAATAGCAGAAATGGAAGAGAATCTTCTTAACACTGCTAGTCCTACACATTAGCTATTTGTCCAACTTGAGAAAGTGTAATTGAGTAATGTGTGATGTTACCTTGAATCCAGTTGTAATAGTTAATTTATAAAGCAAAAATTAAAAAATCTAATTTTCTTTGTCTTTATATATCTTTTGTCAATCTTGTATATTTACCAATTGAGTACATGTTATGTAAAACAAGAACTATTATTTCCAGGAGAGGCTTTGATTAATGTTTGATGACCTCATTTCAAACATATCAAATTATTTACAAGCTTAAATTAAATTATGTAGTTATATAAATATTTAACTGTGTTTATAATTTTTATATTCAATTTTATTGTTAAATACATCAAAATTTGCAACAAGTTTCACTTTCTGGGTTGACAACTGATAACTTTAATGCAATTGTGTACCAGTATAAAGAACTGGAGGCTACATAATTCTAAATTGAATCTTCTTTGTAAGATAGCCATTTTTCACTAGTGTCTGTGAATGGATAGTGTTACCATTGTATCACAAAAAGAACTGATAATCTCTCTCACATGGTTATAGCTATGTTTCTCCAGGGGAATTTGCAACTTCTGACTTAAATCTGAAAGAATTCTTCTCTGGACCACCTTTAGACTCAAAACTGCAGTGAAGATTCCTGCCTACCTGCACTGCAGATTGCAAACCTGTCAGCCCCATGTCTGCGTGAGCCAATCCCTTAAAACTCTCTCTCTCTCACCATATAGATCACCATATTGGCTTTGTTTCTCTGGAGAACTCTAATACAATTATTTTGCTTTTTTGTTTTGTTTTGTTTAGGATGTGGGGTGTGTAGTATAGATGTAGAAGTGATTCTGTGATTGCTAAGGCTAGGTTTCAAAAGTGATGGGGCTTCTGCTTACTTCTTTTGTGTTGCTTGCTGGTGAGAGCCAGCAATCACTCTGGGAGGAAGGGGAATGAAAAAACTGCATGTTGGTGTTCTGACCACAGTCCAGCTCAGATCCCAGATGGCAGCCAGCCTTAACCACCAGACACATGAAGGAGGAAAGGAGGGAGGGAGGGAGGGAGCCATCTTGTGGTCCAGCCCTCAGCCACTGAGCTGCACTAATTTATACTGCAGGGAACAGAAAGATGTTACCTTCAACTCTCCCCAACCCCAGCTCTGCCTAAGTTGTAGGTTTGTAAGCTAACAAAATGATCATTGCTGTTTTAAGCCACTAGTTTTAGGGTGGATTGTAAACAACAATCGATAACTGAAACACCTTGTAAGTAATCATAGGGATCAGCTTAGACTAGGTTTAATTACAATAGCTATCAACCCGCCAAATCTCAGAGACTTAATAACATCAAAATTTATCTCTTGTTCCTATCACTTGCCCATTGTGGGTCAGCTGCAGTTCTACTCCAAATAATCTTTGTTCTGGACCCAGAATGAAAGGGCAGCCTCAATCTGCAGCTTAGTGATGTCACAGCAAAAGGTCAAAAGGAAATGACGTAACTACACTTTGGCCCTTAAAGCTTCTACTTGGAAGATTCATACGTTTTCACTCATACTTCATTAGACAAATCATGTGCCCAAGATGATTACATTTCAAATGGGGCAGGAAAGGATGGCCTCCTGCAAGAAACAGCAGAAGTTGGACTTCCCTGGTGGTTCAGTGGATAAGAATCTGCCTGCCAATGCAGAGGACAATTCAATCCCCGGTCCAGGAAGATTCCACATGCCATGGAGCAACTAAAGCCTGAGTGCCTCAACTACTGAGCTTGTGCTCTAGAGCCCATGAGCTGCAACTACTGAAGCTCATGTGCCTAGAGACTGTGTTCTGCAACAAGAGAAGCCACCACAATGAGAAGCCTGCACATCCTCACTCACCGCAACTAGAGAAAGCCCACTCACCGCAACAGAGACCCAGCACAGCCGTAAATAAAATAAAGGAGCAGAAGCAACATGACCAGCCACACTGGGACATACATGACATACATGCATCACCCTCTCACAGGGAGGAATGGGGAACTTGCTGGACAATGTTGTAATCTGCTGGAGCAGACATCCTTATGTAGGAGAAAAGACAGGGAAGAGTCAGTGGTTTGGACCCTTTCTAAATCTAGTTCCTGAAAAAAAAATTGCTCAAATATCAATACCTCTCGTAAAATATTGCCCACTCTCCCTGTACCCTGTTCTCATAGTACTTAGCATTTCCTTCCTCAATATTTATCATACTCTTGTAATACATCATACTAGTGGGCAAATGAATTTAATCTGAATGCTATCTCTAAAAGACAATAAGGAGTTATTGAGGATTTGTGAGTAGAAGGGCAAAGCAATCTACCTTAATATTTTAGAAAGACTGATCTGGTAGCAGTTTGGAAAATGGGTTCAGATAAGATGAAACTGGAAACCAGTTAACCAGCAACTCAGCATTTTGTCTAGAAGTGTAGTGACTAGGGTCTGAATAAGTTCATAATGGGACAAAGGCTAAGGACATGGTTTAAAATTGTTAACAAATTTCATTGACTAGCATGAGTGATAAATAGGATATGGGAAGTGAGAGAGAAAAAGATGGGGATGCTTGACTTTTCCAGTTTAAATAATTTCTCATTAAGATAGAACAACTGGCATGTTTCCTATCTTATGTTATCATTTCCAACTTTCCAGAGAAGAGAGTCTAATTTGCAAAAAAAAAAAAGAAAAAGAAAAAATGACTTCCAGGAACATAGGACTTTTGTTTAAAACAGGAATGTTCTACTAGTTAATCAATGTTTGTGTCACAGGTCTTAGATACTTCTTACCCAAAATCTACATGAAAATGATTCTTAGACCAAGAAAAAAATAATGGCAATAAACTTTAAACTTGAACTCTGCTGATATGTATGTCTGGGAATTCTGGGCAAGGAAAGATGTGAAACCATCAGAAATGATGCTACCTACTACTCCATGACAAGTCATAAAAAGACACAGAGGGTTGCTCAGCAGAGCAGTATCTATCTACTTGGAAGTTCTCCAACTGAATGGCAAAGAGAGACTATCTTTTGAGGAAAGAGGAGGGAAATAAGATTTATCTGCCCAGATTCCTCCTAACGGATGTTTTGCCATATTCAACATTTTTTCCCACAAGGAGAAAATGCTCCTGGGATGTGTCATCCAGTCTTTTCAGAAATCTCATGGGATGCTTGACCCCAAACCCTGATACATGGTGTTCTGTCTAAATCTAGAAGTGATGACCAGAACTGGAAACATCAACAGGGCAGGTAGTCAAGGCTGAGTCAACACACTCAACGCTAATTACTGGGCGGCCTTAAACAGCAGAGCGACAGGGACAAACAGAGTTTAGGGGACTGTACTTGACAAGTGGAGTAGTAGCTGGGGTCCTTGGAGACATGTGGAGTTGAAGGAAGCTGAAAGGGTGTATATGATGTGTGCCCCATACATAACCTATTCTTCTTTACTATGTCACTGCTGCACACCAGATGCTCTGTTCAGATCATCTAATCATTATAACCTTGTAGACATTTTACATGTGAGGAAATTAATACCCAGAGAGGTTAATGTGTTGGCCAAGTCCACACTGCTAGAAATGCAGAACACTTTGGAAGGAATTTCTTGGCCACAGTACAAAACTGGCAGACTTGGAGGAAAGTCTCCTGCACTTGACCATCGACATCATGAAGGTGAGACCCTGGCTGTCTTATTGGCATAGATGGTATGCATTCCATTAGCACTGCTTGAATGAATTTAATAAACAAGACACTCCATTACTTGGAAAAAATATTTTATTTGCATTCTTTCTCCTTAACTTTCCTATTGTGTAATTTTTCAAAATCATAGGACTCTGGGTCCCTTTGGAATGCTGAAAAATATAGTTTAGAAGAAAAAAAAAGAGTCTCAATTATGTACAATATGAATTCTCATTGGTAGACATATTATTTATGAAAAAGTGCTCCCTGAGAGCAGAATGCAATCCCCATCTCATCATTCAGAAATAAATCATCAAAATTTAACAATAAACCCTCTGAGTTTTTATCTCAAATGTTAGACTGTAAGCATGTAAGCTTAACTGCTTGCTATACAGTAACAAGTCATCAATAATATGAAAGCCTTTGAAGCACAACACTTTGTAAATTATTAAGCTCCCATAGGTTTGAAAGACCATAATATAGATATTTTGTTTTTCCTTCTTTGACAGCCACAATTAGATTTATGTTTGATGACAGTCTGGTTAAAATTGAACATGGAAACATTATTCAATAACACAGCATATTGAATAGCATATATGTCTGCCAATAATATATACATTCTGAGTTTAATATATATCAAGAAAGAAGAGGGAGATAAAGTATAAAATGTGGCTTGCAGTTACATGGGTTTTTTTTCACAAATGTACAAAACTGATCCTAAAATTTATATGGAAATGCAAGAGACCTCAAAAGCCAAAGCAATCTTTGCTTTGGCAAAAAGAATAAAGCAAGAACACTCATATTTTCCTGTTTCAAAACATACTGTAATCAAGACGTGGTACTGCCATAGGTACCAAGGATAGGTATATAGATTGATAGACTAGAATTAAGAGTTTGTAAATAAACCCTTACATTTATTGTCAATTGATTGAGGCCAAGGTGCCTCAATGGGGGAAGAACAACAAATGATTCTGGGACAACTGGGCATATCTGCAAACCGATAAATCAAGCTGGGCTCCTATTGCACACCATATAACAAAATTATCTCAAAATATACATAAACCTAAAGGTACAAAACTATGAAATCATTAGTGGAAAACATAAGAATAAATCTTTGTAACCTTGGGTTAAACTGTGGGTTCTTAGATATAACACCAAAATCACAAGTGACAAGATAAGAAAATAGATAAAGTGGACTGTATTAAAATTAAAAATTTTTGGACAGCAAATGATATTAAGAAAGTGAAAAAAAAAAAAAAGAAAGTGAAAAGAAAAATCAAAGAATAGGAGAAATATTGTAAATCATGTAGCTGATAAGTGACTTAAGTCTAGAATTTATAAAGAACATTAATAACTCAATAATAAAAAGACGAATAAGTCAAAAGTGGGTAATCGATATGAGTAGTCATATCTCCATAGATGTGTAAATAGCCAATAGGCTCTAAATTTTGATAGACATCATTAGTCATTATGGAGTTGAAAATCAAAACTACAATGCAATATCATTTCACATCCCATAAGATGAATATCATCAAAAAGACAGACAGTAGCAAGTATTAGGAGAATGTGGAGAAACTGGAACCCACACTGATTGCTACTGGAAATGTAAAGTGGTATAGTCACTTCCCAGAAAAGTTGGACAGTTCATCAAAGTGTAAACTCTCGAGTTAACATATGATCCAGCAAGTCTACCTATTTCTAGGTATATACCCAAGAGAAATGACAACATATGTCCACACAAAAACTAGTTCATGAATGTGCAAAACAGCATTATTTGTAATAGCCAAGAAGTATGAGCCACCCAAGTATCCATCAACTGATACATAAAACGTGATATATCTATACAATGTAATTGTATACAGTATCTATCCACAAAAAGGAATGAAGTACTGTACATGGTATAACATGGATGAAACTTGAAAATATTATGCTAAGTGGAAAAAAAGCCAATCACAAAAGGCAACATATTGCATGACTCTGCTGATATCCAATGTCCAGGATATAGGGATGGATAGTAGATTAGTGCCTACCTAGGGTTGGACATAGGGACTCATGGCTAATGAGTATGAGTTTTTTGGTGAGGTGATGAAAATGTCATAAATTTAGATTATAGTGATGGCTGCACAATTCCTTGAATATACCAAAAACCATTGAACTGTACACTTAATTTTTTTAATTAATTAATTTTCGGCTATGCTGGTTCTTCATTGCTGCATGGCTTTTCTCTAGTTGTGGAGAGGGGGTACTACTTTCTAGTTTAGGCGTGCAGACTTCTCATTTCCGTGGCTTCTCTTATTGCAGAGCACGGGCTCTAGGGTGCATGGCTTCAGTAGTTGTTGTTCCCCGTCTCTAGAGCTCAGGCTCAGTAGTTGTGGTGCATGAGCTTAGTTGCTCTGGGGTATGTGGGATCTTACTGGCTCAGGGATGGAACCTGCGTGCCCTGCATTGGCAGGCAGATTCTTTACCGCTGAGCCACCAGGGAAGTCTCCTGAACTGTACACTTTAAACAGATGAATTCATTCAGGGCTGTTGAAGCAGCAGGTGGAGGGACTATTTAACTTTTCTGAGCTTCAGTTTTATCATTTGTAAATTACTTAATTCACAGGCTTTTGTTGAAATGAAATGTCCAATGAGCACCTAGCCCTTAAGAAGCACACGCCAATCAATACTCTTCAAAGAGGTGATTTGTAATTCGTTTCCAACCTGGATATTAGAAAAGCTGATGAAAAGGATGGGCTGTTTCCTAGAAAAATTGACATGCAAGCTCAATTTAATACATAATTCTAGAGGACTCAAGGCTCCTGGAAGCACATCTACAGGTTTTCTAGGTCCGTATTTCTCAGGGGATCATCACTGGAATTCACTAATGGAGAACCATGTTAGGAATTCAGCTATTACCCCTGTGCATTAGAATCTGCATATGAGAACATCCTCTACGTTTTAAACTTACCCCACAAGGTGATTGATGTGCACTCACTACCACAGAGGTTAAATGACCCCAGTCATGTCCTGCTTGACATTCTGGGTTATTCGCAGGAGTAAGAGGATGCAGCCTAAGTACACTCAGAATGTGCTTTTACATGCTTGGCTTGCTTTTCCCTCAAGACAGCATGGAAACTCTGCCCAGGGGCCTCCTTGACATACTCATCCAGCAAAGCTGCTCTGACCTGAGAGAGCACATCACAAAGGAAGTTCTCTGCCTGGTGTTACAGAAAGACTAGCCTCATGTGTTGGCTTCCATTAGGGTCCAGCAGACTGTCATTATTTGAGTTTGTAATAGGTATTTTGCAATCCAATTCTTGGAAAAACAAAACATCTGAGAGTTCCTAAGTGCCTCTATGACTATCAAATAACTCCTTATTTAGTAAAAATCACAGAGTCAAGGATACAAAATCAGCAGAGATTATCTGTTTTTCATTTGATTGTATTAAATCTAACTTTCAATAAATGTGTATGTACTTTACATAGGAAATGCCTTAAAAAATAACTTATTTTATATATGTGTGTGTGTGTGTGTGTGTGTTGAAAAGAATAATCCAACATAATTCCAATGCTCACTGCTTGGAGATAATTACGTTTTAATTTTTCATGAATATCTGTTCATATCCATTAGAGATGCATTTAGATATGGAAGAATACAGTTTGATATCATGTCCTTGAGAAGCTCTTCCCTAGTCTTCTACCCTCATCCCAGTCTAGAATAGTTTCCTCTGTTTAAACCAGTTCATAACACCTGTACTTTTTCTTGATATTCCTTAGTAGAGTAGAAATTATTTAGTTAATTACTGGAGATGTTTTCTGCTATATATTTCCACTATGAAATAAGTTCTTACTAGTGAGGTAAGAACCATGCCTATCTCATTCATTGCTATATCCTTAGCATCAAACTGAGTGCTAAGTATATTGTTGTATAAATATTCAACATATGTTTCTTGAATTAACAAAGTTTAACATTAAAGGTCTATGTGTGTGTTGTAAAGTTAGTTAGCTGCCATTTCAAACATTTCGTCAAGTGCAGTCTTGAAAGCATCATATAGAAACAAGAATGCTACTATAGCTCTCATTAGGAACTGGTACATTTTGTGGACTTGAAACAGAATAGAGTTGATGACCAAGAGAAGTAGGGTATGGGAGGGGGCAGGGATGCTCAAGAAGGAGGGATATATATACATGTATATATATATACGTATATATATATATATACATGTATATATATATACATATATATATACATATATTTGTTTGTTTATTTATGGCTGATTCACCTTGTTTGTGGCAGATGCCAACATAACACTGAAAAGCAATTATCCTCCAATTAAAAAAAAAACAGAATAGGGAATTCACATACACATACACAGAGTTTGTGAGAAGCAATATGAGGTACAGAGGGTACCTGGCAAAGTTTGAGCCTGGTCTAGTCATCTTTACTGAGTGTCAGCTGAGAGAGTCTTCTCTAGGTGAGGGCAGGCACCTCTTCATCTAACTCTAAATCTCATGTCAGCCCTGTGTTGGTTTTCAATGAAAGTTCATTAGGCTTCCAGTGAGATGTGGGTATGACTAAGAGTTCCTGCAAATGACACTGCTCATTATTTTAGGACTTTCTCTAGAATGTAAAAACTCAGTCTGAGTTGTCAGCTAAAAAATGTACAAATATGTATAAAGCTTTATCTTCTTAAAGCCTTGGTTTCTTCATCCTTAAAACAGGGACAATAATACCTACCTCAAAGTCTGGGAATAAAATGCATTGATGGAATTAAAATTTAAAAGGATTCTTGAGTGGGCCGGTAATCAGTCAGTCAGTCAGTCAGTTCAGTCGCTCAGTCATGTCTGACCCTTTGCAACCCCATGGACTGAAACACGCCAGGCCTCCCTGTCCATTGCTAACTCCCAGGGCTTGCTCAAACTCATGGCCATCAAGTCAGTGATGCCATCCAACCATCTTGTCCTCTGTCGTCCCCTTCTCCTCCTGACTTCAATCTTTCCTAGCATCAAGGTCTTTTCCAATGAGTCAGTTCTTTGCATCAGGTGATCAAAGTACTGGAGCTTCAGCTTCAGCATTAGTCCTTCCAATGAATACTCAGGACCAGAAATATTTCTCCATAAATGAAAAAAGTAAGACTACCTCAAATCTCTCCACATCTGAGACCCTCCAGCCTCACATCTTGCAGGAAACAATCTCACTAAACCTCTATTGAAATGCTTGCTTTTATTGACAGTAAGGGCAGAAACTGAGGAAAGACTATGCAAGGACCTATCAAAGCTATTATTGTTGCCACGTGTATTCTGGATCTTTTTTTTTTTATTGGAGTGTAGTTGATTTACAATGTTGTGTTAGTTTCAGGTGTTATTCTGTATCTTTATCAGAAGAAAACTTGCCCTAGGAAATATAAATATGACAAGCATTGTACGTGTCACCTGAAGCTGAAGGAATCAGAAAAATCTTTGATTATAACTATCAGATACGAACTAGCAAGTATTGCATTTCCTTTTTTCACTGCAGAATTAAAATCTTCTGCTTCACTTGAATATTCTTAGACATACAATTCCATGAAAGAAAGCAGACACAAAAGACCACATATTATGTGATTTCATTTATATGAAATGTCCAGAAGAGTTAAACCCTTAGAGACAGAAAGCAAATTGGTGGTTTCCAGGGGCTAGAGTTGGGGAGGGGGAGAAATGACCCCTTCGTGGATACAGGGTTTTCTTTGGGAGTGATGGAAATGTTTTGGAACTAGAGAGAGATGGCGATTGCACAACTTTGTGAATTACTAAATGCCACTGAACTGTACACTTCAAGTGGATAATCTTATGTGAATTTCATCTCAGTTGAAAACAAAAAAAGAGGGGTGCAGAAAGGGACTTTCCAAATTCGATGTTCTTAAGAAAGTCCTTTCTCAGTGAAAAGATGACTAAGGTGTGAGGCATAGGTCATCCCTAGAAAAAGTAGTGGAGTCAGGAAAATGCCCAAGGGCAGAGTGTGCTTTGAACAAGGACTTGGCAGGATGGGGTGCAAAAAGTGCTGCATTAATGAGTCACATTTTAGGTCAAGCAAAGACAGTATCACATTCCTTTATTTGCTACACTACATTTAAATCAGAGTCACAGTTCTTCCATGATCCTCACATTTCCATATTCAATCTTTTTTCCTAAGTAACTGCTAAGAGCAAGAGCTGGATGAATAAAACTATCGAAATAAAAAAAGGAAGTGCTGCATTAAGATCACCTCTCATTTACTGATTCAGGTTTCCACCAATTCAACAAATGGTCTTTACAAAGATCAACTGCAATCAAGTCCATTTATTATGTAGTGTGTCTCCTGCGGCTAGAATCTTGGCTCCACAAATCGTAGTCTTTGGATACTTTATTAACATTTTAGTGAAAGGTTCAAAATGGTGCCTGGCTCAAAAAGAATAGTTCAACAAGGATTTTCTCAAAGACTAAAAATTCCGTGATTCCATTTAAGCACCTTCTTCGCCATATTAGTGTGAAGTCTGAACATAGTCCCAGCAAAGCAAGTTTCTGCAGCCCCTTTGGGAAGCTTTGTTGTCTCCTGTTGCCTAAGATGAGAGTAGAAATACTCGTGTCCAGGTGCTGGTGTTGTCACATCGAGGTATTCTACCCTAGCCCCGCTCCCCAGGGACCAGACCGCATAGCGCTTGTGCACGCTTTGAACTGGACCTTCTCTGCTGGGGCAACAACCCAGTGGAGGAGCACCCTCTGAAGAGTGGGGGGAGGGGGAGGGGTGGCGAATCTTTGCTTTGATATTGTGAAAATCCTGCCAGTACTGGTTGGAAAGTCCTGGAGGTCTGTGATAGCCACAGTGACAGAGAACTTGAGATTCCTGAAACTTCATTGCTAAACTTCCTGCACATCTACCTCTTTCTGCAGGGTGAAGCCATTATCAGAAAGCACTGGGTCACTTATTTGTAAGCAAAGAGAAGCCCACGGGAGTCCAGAGGCAGAGCTCAAGATGATTCTGTTGCGTCTGCCAAGTCCTATTACCCAAATATACGCGTAAATGAGGTAAAACCTTCAAGGAAGCTCTACAGACTGTCCTAGATCTGATTGCATGTGTGCTAAGTCGCTTCAGTCATGTCTGACTCTTTGCGACCCTGTGAACTGTAGCCCGCCAGGCTCCTTTGTCTATGGAATTCTCCAGGCAAGAATACTGGAGTGGGTTGTCATGCTCTCCTCCAGGGGATCTTCCCCCCTCCCCCAGATCTGATTACCACATAGTAAATATTTCCAAATATTTGCCGTGAACACCAAAGGATGAACAAAATACAATTCTCTGATTTAATTAATCTATGAGTAAAGGGGATTTCATAAAACTTTTATTCAAAATAGAAAATAATTAGTGCTATTACAAAGGAAGTTAATAACTTCTGTGCCTTAATCTCTCTTTCTATTGGTATATATTTGCATAACGCAGTTTCTTAAATTGTGGTTCAAGAGCCTTCAGCATCATGATTATTTATCAAGGATGCTTGGTAATATGCACCTTCCCAGGCATAGCCCTGGACTTACTGAACATCTCTGGGAGAAAGACCTGGGGAATATGCATTTAAAGAATTTCCTCAGGTGATTCTATGCACATTAATGGTTAAGAACCTGTTGCATAGTGCATTATAATTTATTACACTTGCCTATGTATTTTCTTCTTGTTCTCCTCCATCATAAGAAGGGCAAGGAAATGGAAACTTGGAGATGTTAAAGTCAAGATTATAAGTTAGTGGCAGAACTAGAATCTGAACTTGGATTTATTTGATTTCAGATTGAGTCCTTGACCTACTACTCCATTCTGTGCTGCGCCTGTACTAGGAAAAATTAAAAAAAAAAAAAAAGAATTAAAACACAAAATGACCACTTTGTTTCTGTAGACATGTCTTTTATACAAGCAGGGCAGTTAGTACTAGGAGAGACACTGCCATCTTCTGGCCACCTGAAAGCAAAGTGTAACCTTGTTATTTTACTGATCATTTTCTTTTGCTGACCCTGATGCTCCTTTCATTGATGGATATGTTCTGAGCCATCCTCACTCACCATAGATGCATTTGAAGGACCAGTGGGCCAGTCCTTTGGTCTTTAATTTTGTAGCTGAGATTTTTTTCCCTCGTAGCTGAAGTTAGCTTATTCATCTAGGAGGGCAGACACCACAAGATTATTAGTGCCATACACACAGTAGATCCAAAGTACACTGATGAAAATGTTTTCTGGGGCCAACATATCCTGAACTCTAGACTCTTAGTCTCCGTTTTTAATTTAAAAATATTTTTTGCTATGGTTACACAACTTTCCTGATGAATCCAATGTGAAAGTGAGAGAAGGTGAAGGGAAAGAATACAGCAAAAGCATGGGATGGAGGGAAAGAAGAACAAGGATGGGGAAGAGGGAAGGGCAAGAGAAAGGTGATTTCAAGTTGTTGCTAAAGAAGAATGGGAAGAGGAGAAAGCTGAGAAAATGAGGTGAGCAGGAGGGAAAGGAGAGGCTCTGCTTTCTTGGTTCGGTGGCCACTGGTGGCACCCAGTCTCTCTGTTTCTGGGTTTGTGGGGCCAATAGGAGTTGATGGTTGATGACTGGAGATGTCTCACAAGGTGGTTAATGTTATCACTAGATTAGTCCCCTCTCATTAAAAAATTAGAAAAAAAAAAGGATTACTGTTGGTGTCAGAAAGCTAACCCCTCTCTTCAAACACTTTTTTAACACTATATTATTCATCTATTTGACTGTGCCAGGTCTTGAGTTGTGGCATGTGGGATCTCCAATCTTCATTGCAGCATGCAAACTCTTAATTGTGGCATGTGGGATCTAATTCAACCAGGGGTTGAACCTGGACTCCCTGCATTGGGAGCACAGACTCTTAACCACCGGACCACCAGGAAAGTCCCCTTCAAACATGCTCAGGGAAGAGAAGAAGATAGAGCTTCTCTTTGCTCTGCTTAGTCTCTCAGATGTGTCCCACTCTTTAGCTTGGTCCTATCTTTATCAGTGTAAGCGTTACCAGACAGATGCTTGGAACGGTGGCTAGAAATTAAATGTGGGACTTTTAAGCAAAACTTGCAAGTCTCCTGACATTCACTGGGTTTCATAGTAGATTGATCTCTTCTACTTCAAAAGCGAAGTAATTACTTCCACCACAGTAATATAAAGCTGCCAACAATTTAACAGTTGGCTTACAACATTCCTGAGTATTGAACAATTAATGTTTGTGAGCTGGGCCAAGCAGTCTTCATGGTATCGCTGAGCCATACCTTTGGACTGCCTGTCCTGTAATGTATTGGGTTGGCCAAAAAGTTCATAGCATTTTATGGAAAACCCAAACAAACTTTTTGGCCAACCTGATACTGTATTTTTCTATTGTCAGTTTGAGTTGGGTACCCACCCTAGCACTCCTACTGAGAACCCCCCTTTTACCTTCATAGCAAGGGTCCTCCTCCCAACTACATCTTTGGCAACTCAGGGAAACCTGATCCTACCCCAGGCTCAAGATTGAGCCACATGGATTTAGCCAACCAGCATGTCTTGCCCCCCTACATAACTGTTATACACAGATAGGTCCAAGCAGCTTGTCTCTATCAGTCTGACAAGTAGATCCATATGAAGATGGTAAATCCAAGAGCATCATAGGAAATCATGACTGGAGGCACTGGAATAGGTTAGTGCTCAAACCCACCTTATCTCTGAACTGGTAGTAAAATATGCCAGTCAATTTACATTTTGCTTATGCATCTCAGTTGGACTTTTTTTTTTTTTTAATTAATAAATTGGTTTTAGTTGGGGGCTAATTACTTTACAATATTGTAGTAGTTTTTGCCATACATTGACATGAATCAGCCATGGGTTTACATGTGTTCCCCTTCCTGTACCCCCCTCCCACCTCCCTCCCCATCCCATCCCTCTGGGTCATCCCATTGCCCCAGCCCTGAGCATTTGTCTCATTCATTGAACCTGGAATGGTGATCTGTTTCACATATGATAATATACATGTTTCAATGCTATTCTCTCAGAACGTCCCGCCCTTTTATTTCTATCTTCCAAGGTATAGAGTCAAGCACCATGGCATATACTTCATACATGCTTAATTTATTCGTCATAAAACTCCAAAATATTGAAACAATTTTCCCATTTTATAGATGGGGAAACTAAGTCTCAAAGACATTAAAATATGCATTTCTACCCTTATGGAAAAAATAAATATTTAATCCCAGATCTGTAGGTCTCTAGATATATCACAATAATAAAACTCAGTTCCACTTGGGAAATCCTACAGTCCCTGTTCTTCTATTATTATCAAAGGGTTCTGTGTAACTGAAAACAACTCGAGTGTTAGTTGTAGCTTAAAAATGTAAAACAACGCATTGTTTCTGATCACCTAATGACAAAATTGGGGCCTTAGGTAGGGTTGACCTAGAATTGTAAGCGCGCTTCTGGAGGGCCACCCCCTCCCAATCTGAACAAATAGCAATGATCCACAACGCACTTTAAAAGGAAAATGAAAAGGCACAGCCAGGCTAAAGAATAAGAAATCCTTCCTTGTTAGAAGAATGGAAAACAACTGCAAGATAATTAATGACCTGGACACAAGCCAAAGCTTTGTGAGATCAATGTCTGGAAGGAAAGTAGGGTTTGTTCATGGGTTTAGTCAACAATAAATATGCACCACTTGAGGCAGAGGACAAGAGCCAGCCTCCCTTCTTAAAATCGGGGAATGAGGCAGAGCTTTCTGACTGGCGAAAGAAAGCTAAACAGAACTTCTGCCAAACATGGCCTGGGACTATGGCTTATATGAAGTTGAGAACTAGGAAGTCCTAGGTACAACCACAGGACATGGAGCTGAGCCAAGCTGCCTCTAGATGCATGACTGAATATTGTTGTTGTTCAGTTGCTAAGTTGTGTCCGACTCTTTGTGACCCCATGGACTGCTGTACACCAGGCTCCTCTGTCTGACTGAATATGCAACAGCTCTAATGTCACCAAGGACTGTGAGTTGCATAACACATCTATAAATCCAGTCTCAGAACTGAGGACTCTGGAAGCCCTGGTAAAGGAAGCCACAAAACTATTAGACAGATGAGACTGCAGAGAAATGGGGGGGAGGGGGGAATCTGTTATTCAAGATGAACCTACAGAGCACAAAAATACAAGAAGAAAATCCTGCCAGAAGAGCCACACTTCAAAATCAGTATGAAATCGCTTCAGTTAAAGTTAACAAAGCAATTCTAAAAAAGACTTAAAAATAACTGTAAGATCCTCTTCTCTATAAGGAGATAGATGGTGGAATAAAACCTATTAAACTCTAATACACTGGCAATGAAAAACGAGCATAAATAAGATAAGTACAAGAGAAAATGTGAAAGAAGCACTTAGAAATGTTAAGAACGAAAAATGTAGAGAATAAAATATATAGCTAAGTGGATAGAATACTCCAACCTGATTAGTAAGAAAAAAATAGTTAAAGAGAATAATGAGGAATTTCCCCCAAATGCAACATTTAGAGACAAATATATTAAAAATAAAAAAGTAAAAATTAGATACTCAAGAAACTTCACTAGATAATACTAAGAGTTTCAAAAGAAACTCTTATGAAAGAGAAAATAGCTGAGAATTTTCCAGACACGACAAAAACTACTGCACTATCTTGCTGATAAAAATTTTACACTTATTACATAAGTTAAGTAAAAATAAATCTTCACTGAAGCTCATTATAGTGAAACAGCAGAACACCAAGGAAAAGGTAGGGGAAACTTTAAAACTTATCAGAGTTAAAAAATAAATATTATCTTTGAAGGAATGATATTTAGACCAACAGTAGACATTCCTTCAGCAGCAATAAATGTAAGAAGACAATAGATTAACATTTTCAAAGAGATGAGGGAAAATTGCAAGTATTCTGAAGAATTGATGCTTTTGAACTGTGGTGTTGGAGAAGACTCTTGAGAGTCCCTTGGACTGCAAGGAGATCCAACCAGTCCATCCTAAAGGAGATCAGTCCTGCGTGTTCATTGGAAGGACTGACATTGAAGCTGAAACTCCAATACTTTGGCCACCTGATGCGAAGAGTTGACTCATTGGAAAAGACCCTAATGCTGGGAAGGATTGGGGGCAGGAGGAGAAGGGGACGACAGAGGATGAGATGGATGGATGGCATCACCGACTCGATGGACATGGGTTTGGGTGAACTCTGGGAGTTGGTGATGGACAGGGAGGCCTGGCGTGCTGCGATTGATGGGGTCACAAAGAGTCGGACATGACTGAGCGACGGAACTCAGCTGAACTGAACATAAAATTCTGTACTCAGATAAAATACCTTTCAGGAGTGAGTGTGCAAAAATGTTTAAATTGTATTGATTCTATAACTTACCCAGTCAGCTGTACAGAAACTGATTCGATAGCTAAAAATTGCTGATCAAATCAGAGTTAGGAGAGCTCCATGTGCAAGCCAATGAGGAAGACCAAGCTGTTTGTGTAAGGAAGTCTCACTGTGTGATCTCTGACCTTCTGTAAATAACCTCCTCCCTCCAGCTCATGGGTGATACACTTTCGCATGATGTCTACCACCAAGAGGACCAGGCCATGTTCACTACAGTAAGGGTGATCTTGAACCAAGGGCCACCTCAGACTCTGGAGCACGGTTGTAACTATTAGGAACAGTCACACTCCAGCGAAACTATGATGGAAAGGGCCCTGCCACCAAGTCCAAAGATCTTCTCCACTTCCCTCGTCCTCCCAAAGGAACCTGAAATTCTTGGATTGGAGCTCACCAGAGACGGTACAGGGTGTTTTATGACTCAAGTTCACCTTGCAAAGTACAAGGCATACCTCAGAGATATTGTGGACTCTGTTTCAGATTAGTGCAATAAAGCAAATATTGCAAAAAAAGGCGAGTCGCACAAATTATGGGGTCACCCAGTGCATGTAAAAGTTATGTTTATACTACACTTTAGTCTATTTAGTGTGCATTAGCATTACGTCTAAAAAAATTTACAGACACTAATTTTAAAACCTTTTATTGGTAAAAAATGCTAACCATCATCTGAACCTTCAGCAAGTAATATATATATATATATATTGGCAGCAGATGGCTCAGATGGTAAAGAATCTGCTTGCAATGCAGGAGTGGTAGTGGTTTAGTTGCTAAGTCATGTCCAACTTTTGCGAACCCATGGACTGTAGCCTGCTGGGCTCCTTTGTCCATGGGATCCTCCAGGCAAGAATGCTGGAGTGGGTTGCCATTTCCTTCTCCAGAGGATCTTCCCGACCCAGAAATGGAATCCAGGTCTCCTGCATTGCAGGAAGATTCTTTATTGACTGAGCTATTAGGGAAGACCTGCAATGCAGGAGACCCAAGTTCAACCCCTGAGTCAGGAAGATCCCCTGGAGAAGGGAATGGCAACACATCGTAGTATTCTTGCCTGGAGAATTTCATGGACAGAGAAGCCTGCCTGGTGGGCTTTACAGTCCATGAGGTTGCAAAGAGTTGGACATGACTGAGCGACTAACACTTTCACTTTCACTCTTCACAATATCAGAGATCACTGATCACAATTCAGTTCAGTTCAGTTGCTCAGTCATGTCCGACCCTTTGCAACCCCATGGACTGCAGCACACCAGGCCTCCCTGTCCATCACCAACTCCTGGAGTTTACTCAAACTCATGTCTATTGAGTCGGTGATACCATCCAACCATCTCATCCTCTGTTATCCCCTTCTCCTCCCGCCTTCAATCTTTCCCAGCATCAGGATCTTTTCAAACGAGTCAACTCTTCGCATCAGGTGGCCAAAGTATTGGAGTTTCAGCTTCAGCATCAGTCCTTCCAATGAATATTCAGGACTGATTTCCTTTAGGATGGACTGGTTGGATCTCCTTGCAGTCCAAGGGACTCTCAAAAGTCTTCTCCAACACCACAGTTCAAAAGTATCAATTCTTCAGTGCTCAGCTTTCTTTATAGTCCAACTCTCACATCCATACATGACTACTGGAAAAACCATAGCTTTGACTAGACAGACCTTTGTTGGCAAAGTAATGTCTCTGCTTTTTAATATGCTGTCTAGGTTGGTCATAACTTTTCTTCCAAGGTGCAAGCATCTTTTAATTTCATGGCTGTAGTCACCATCTGCAGTGATTTTGGAGCCCAAGAAAATAAAGTCTGTCATTGTTTTCCCATCTATTTGCCATGAAGTGATGGGACCAGATGTCATGACCTTAGTTTTCTGAATGTTGAATTTTAAGCCAAAATTTTCACTCTCCTCTTTCACTTTCATCAAGAGGCTCTTTAGTTCTTCTTCGCTTTCTGCCATCAGGTGTCATCTGCATAACTGAGGTTATTGATATTCTCCCGGCAATCTTGATTCCAGCTTGTGTTTCATCCAGTCCAGGCTTTCTCATGATGTACTCTGCATATGAATTAGATAAGCAGGGTGACAATATCCAGTCTTGATGTACTCCTTTCCCTATTTGGAACCAGCCTGCTGTTCCATGTCCACTTCTAACTGTTGCTTACTGACTTGCATACAGATTTCTCAGGAGGTAGGTCAGGTGGTCTGATATTCCCATCTCTTTCAGAATTTTCCATTGTGTTCCATTGTGTTTATTGTGATACACACAGTCAAAGGCTTTGGCGTAGTCAATAAAGCAAAAGCAGATGTTTTTCTGGAACTCTCTTGCTTTTTGATGATCCAACAGATGTTGGCAATTTGATCTCTGGTTCCTCTGCCTTTTCTAAATCCAGCTTGAACATCTGGAATTTCATGATTCACGTACTGTTGAAGCCTGGTTTGGAAAATTTTGAGCATTACGTTGCTAGTGTGTGAGATGAGTGCAATTGTGTGGTAGTTTGAGCATTCTTTGGCATTGTCTTTCTTTGGAACTGGAATGAAAACTGTACTTTTCCAGTCCTGTGGCCACTGATGAGTTTTCCAAATTTGCTGGCATATTGAGCACAGCACTTTCACAGCATCATCTTTTAGGATTTGAAATAGCTCCACTGGAATTCCACCACCTCCACTAGCTTTGTTCATAGTGGTGCTTCCTAAGATCCACTTGACTTTGGATTCCAGGATGTCTGGCTCTAAGTGAGTGATCACACCATCATGATTATCTGGGTTGTGAAGATCTTTTTTTACAGCTCTTCTGTGTATTCCTGCCACCTCTTCTTAATATCTTCTGCTTCTGTTAGGTCCATACTATTTCTGTCCTTTCTGTGCTCATCTTTGCAAGAAAAGTTCCCTTGGTATCTCTAATTTTCTTGAAGAGATGTCTAGTCTTTCCCATTCTATTGCTTTCCTCTATTTTTTTGCTTAATCACCGAGGAAGGTTTTCTTATCTCTCCTTGCTATTCTTTGGAACTCTGCATTCAAATGGGTATACCTTTCCTTTTCTCCTTTTCTTTTCTTTTCATAACTGTTTGTAAGGCCTCCTCAGGCAACCATTTTGCCATTTGGCATTTCTTTTTCTTGAGGATGGTCTTGATCCCTGTCTCCTGTACAATGTCGCGAACCTCCATCCATAGCTCTTCAGGCACTCTGACTATCAGATCTAATCCCTTGAATCTATTTCTCACTTCCACTGTATAGTCATAATGGATTTGATTTAGGTCATACCTGAATGGTCTAGTGGTTTTCCCTACTTTCTTCAGTTTCAGTCTGAATTTGGCAGTAAGGAGTTCATGATCTGAGCCACAATCAGCTCCAGGTCTTGATTTTGCTGACTGTATAGAGCTTCTCCATCTTTGGCTGCAAAGAGTATAATCAATCTGATTTCGGTATTGACCATCTTGTGATGTCCATGTGTAGAGTCTTCTCTTGTGTTGTTGGAAGAGGGTGTTTGCTATGACCAGTGCGTTCTCTTGGCAAAACTCTATTAGCCTTTGTCTTGCTTCATTCTGTACTCCAAGGCCAAATTTCCCTGTTACTCCAGGTATCTCTTGGGTTTCTACTTTTGCATTCCAGTCCCCTATAATGAAAAGGACATCTTTTTTGGGTGTTAGTTCTAGAAGGTCTTGTAAGTCTTCATAGAACCGGTCAACTTCAACTTCTTCAGCATTACTGGTCAGGGCATAGTCTTGAATTACTGTGATACTGAATGGTTTGCCTTGTAAACGAACAGAGATCATTCTGTCATTTTTGTGATTGCATCCAAGTACTGCATTTTGGACTTTTTTGTTGACTATGATGGCTACTCCATTTCTTCCAAGGGATTCTTGCCCACAGTAGTAGATATAATGCTCCTCTGAGTTAAATTCACCCATTCCAGTCCATTTTAGTTCCTAAAATGTCAACGTTCACTCTTGCCATCTCGTTTGACCACTTTCAATTTGCCTTGATTCATGGACCTAACATTCCAGATTCCTATGCAATATTGCTCTTTACAGCATCAGACTTTACTTCCATCACCAGTCACATTCACAACTCCGTGTTATTTTTGCTTTGGCTCCATCCCTTCATTCTTTCTGGAGTTATTTCTCCACTGATCTCCAGTAGCATATTGGGCACCTACCGACCTGGGCAGTTCATCTTTCAGTGTCCTATCTTTTTGCCTTTTCATACTGTTCATGGGGTTCTCAAGGCGGGAATGCTGAAGTGGTGTGCCATGCCCTTCTCCAGTGGATGTTTTGTCAGAACTCTCCACCATTACCCATCCATCTTGGGTGGCCCTACATGGCATCGCTCATAGTTTCATTGAGTTAGACAAGGCAGTGGTCCATGTGATCAGATTGGTTAGTTTTCTTGGATTGTGGTTTTCAGTCTGTCTGCCCTCTGATGGAGAAGGGTAAGTGGCTTATGGAAGCTTCCTGATGGGAGAGACTGACTGAGGGGGAAACTGGGTCTTGCTCTGATGGGTGGGGCCATGCTCAGTAAATCTTTAATCCAATTTTTTGTTGAAGATGGGGGCTGTGTTGCCTCCTTGTTATTTGACCTGAGGCCAAACTATGGTGAAGGTAATGAAGATAATTGCGACCTCTTTCAAAAGACCCCATGCACGCACTGCTACACTCAGTGCCCTCGACTCTGCAGTAGGCCACTGCCGACCCACGCCTCTGCCAGAGACACATGGACATTCATGGGCAAGTCTGGGTCAGTCTCTTGTGGGGTCACTGCTCCTTTCTCCTGGGTCCTGATGCACACAAGGTTCTCTTTGTGCCCTCCCAGAGTCTGTTTCCCTAGTCCTGTGTAAGTTCTGTTGGCTCTATGGTGGGGTTAATGGCGACCTCCTCCAAGAAGGCTTATGCCATACCCAGGTCTACTGCACCCAGAGCCCCTGTCCCTGCAGCAGTCCACTGCTGAACCACATCTCCTCAGGAGACACCCAAACACAGTTCTGTCTCAGTCTCTGTGGGGTCTCTGGGTCCTGATGCACACAAGGTTTGTTTGAGCCCTCTGAGCATCTCTGATGGGTATGGGATTTGATTCTAATCACAGATCACCATAATAAATATAATCATCATGATAAAGTCCAAGATATTGATACTGCAAGAATTACCAAAATGAGCACAAAGTGAGCAAATGCTGTTAGAAAAATATGACGCCAACAGTCTTGCTCGATGCAGGGTTGCCACAAAACCTGTTGGTAAAAATCACAATATCTGCAAAATGCAATAAAGTGAAGCACAATAAACTGAGATGTGTCCATAGGACTTCTGCTTCTGGCCATGAAGGCAAACTAGTACCAACTTGCCCCACTATTGTCTAGAACTAGAAAACCAGATAATAGAGAGTACAGATTGTCTCTTAGAAGAGAGAAACTAATGAGGTGACCCCTATGATCACTCAGACCTTCTGCCCACAAGCTTTTTTCAGACCCTGGTACAGAAGGAACTCTAAGCAAAGAATAGTCTTCTTATCAAGTTGAGGGGCAGAGGGTAGCATTTAGGAGGTTGAGGTTGCCACACTTTTCAGAACAGAGTACTGAAAAGAAGGAAGTTACACAGAAAAAGAGTTCCAGAAATCTGTGCAGAGAGTCTTTGAAATCTTTGGCTGTTACTCTGTGCACTTGCGGAGATAAGACTCTGAGAGCCAGCAAAGAACAGCTATGGGTGCTGTAAGCAGAACAATTCCCAGCAGTGACACAGGGGTGGGAGATGCTGACACTCCAACAAACCAGAGTGAAGAGAACCCCTTGAAAAGATGGTGAAAGTACTGGACTTTAGTAGTAGGGCTAAACCAGCCATAGAGTTAAATGTGCAGACCTGCCCTAATAAAGGTAGAGACCTGAACTGTCAATAGCATAGCCACTAGCCACCAGCTGTTGAATCTTTGAAATGCAGCCAGTCCAAACTGAGATGTACTTAAAACTGTAACTAAAATACAAACCAGATTTTGAAGGCTTTACTAGGAAAAAAAAAGAATGCAAATGATTTCATTAATAGTTTATATATTGCTTACATGTTGAAATGATAATATTTGGGAAATAATGGGCTAAACAAAATGCATTATTAAAATTAAATTTTAAAAGAGAGATATAGTCCAGTGGTCATTATGGAGCCAGAAATAAAAAGTATGCAGAAAGGAATATTTCAAAATCCCCATTTAGCCTTCTTACCAATAAAACCAATCCTTTGAACTATTTACTTTTTTCTTTTTCTTATATATTTCCAGTTATACATATTTTTAAGAAATTTTATTATTGAAATATAATTGTTTTACAATGTTGTATTAGTTTCTGCTATACAACAAAGTAAATCAGTTATACATACACATATATCCTCTCCTTCGTGAGCCTCCCTCCCACCCCTCTAGGTCATTTCAGAGCACTCAGCTGAGCTACCCGTGCTATATAGCAGATTCCCACTAGCTATTTATTTTACACATGGTAATATGAGCTTCCCAGGTAGTGCTAGTGGTAAAGAACCCGCCTGTCAATGCAAGAGACATTAAGAGACGCAGCTTCACTCCCTGGGTTGGGAAGATACCCTGGAGGAGAAAATGGCAACCCATTCCAGTATTCTTGCCTGGAGAATTCATGGACAGAGGAGCCTGGAAGGCTGCAGTCCACAGGGTTGCAAAGAGTGGGATGTGACTGAAGTGACGCAGCATGCACGCACTGTATACATGTCAATGCTACTCTCCCAATTTGTCTCACCCTCTTTCCCTGCCAGTGTCTATATGTCTGTCCTCTACGTCTGCATCTCTATTCCTGCTCTGCAAATATGATCATCTGTACCATTTGTCTAGATTTCATTTACATGTGTCAATATACAACACTTCTAGTGCCTAATATATAATCCTGTCATGGTAAGTCCTCATATAATAAGTAATTATGTATTGTTTAGGAGATATATTCTTTAGAGTAGCAGCCTATGGAGGAAATGATTTAACTACTAAAAGCCTTTAAAAAGGAAATACCTCCTGAGAGATCAGAGAATGGATGAAAGATTACTGAACAGGTTACGGTTAGTAATAAATAGAAAAAAGGAAAATAAAAAGCAAGGTCCCACCAAAAAAGAGATAACCAGAAATACCAAAAACATGATTTTAATAAAATATTTTTACTTATATTTTCTATTTCCAAACATGAGGGAAAAACATCTTACATCAATGGAAGCTGTTTAGGTACTTCTGAGCATCTGCTTCAGCTTATAATTGTCTTCCCTTTACAACTATATAAATATAAATAGTATTTATTGACATTCACAGTTAATACAAACTTTCAAAAGTGTTTAAATGTAAAAGCAAGGAATTGATAGTGCGGAGAGGGGCTTGTCTAAGTAGCTACATAAAACAACAGAAGCAATTTTTAACACCTAGTATGATTTCTGGAGAAGGCAATGGCACCCCACTCCAGTACTCTTGCCTGGAAAATCCCATGGATGGAGGAGCCTGGTAGGCTGCAGTCCATGCGGTCGCTGAGTCTGACATGACTGAGCGACTTCACTTTCACTTTTCACTTTCATGCATTGGAGAAGGAAATGGCAACCCACTCCAGTGTTCTTGCCTGGAGAATCCCAGGGACGGGCGAGCCTGGTGGGCTGCCGTCTATGGGGTCGCACAGAGTCAGACACGACTGGAGTGACTTAGCAGCAGCAGCAGCAGTATGATTTCACTTCTGCTGTGTATAAGCTGCTTTTACATCAACAGAGAACACATGGCAAGTTACTGAGCTCTTTGTGGGGGACAGAACAAAATAAGAATCTATCTTATCAGCTTTGGTGATAGACATGGGTTCATGATATGCCACAAAGTTACCTTTCCTAAGAGCAGCTGGTCTCTCCAAACCAAGCTAGATGTTTCTAAGGGCAGCCCCAGTTTTTCATGAATCATTCAATGTTTCTTAGGAAGTCCTTTCAAGTCTGTGGGTTCACAGTCTACCCAGATGCACATCAAGGCGAAAACAAGAGAGATGACAGTGATCTAGTAATTCCTTCCTGATCAAAATGTTTGACACCTGAGAAAGAAGTGGGTTATTTGATCCAAAGTGACAAATATAAAATATTCAAGCATTATAATTGAGTCCGCATTTTCTATATGAATCCAAAATGGATATATTTCACTATGAAAGGCCAATAATCTGTGCAAAGATCTTTGAGGTAGAACCTTATTAAATTTTACATTCAGAGGATATGTGCAAGTTTTCCCTGAATACACTCCTCTTAAAGGTGTAAACAAAATTTATAAATATGGCAAAATCTCTAGAATTATCTATCAGTGGAGCTGGGGAGGTAATTTAGAGGCAGTTGATTATCACATGGCAACAATGATCACATCTACTAATTCGTGGAATGGGGTCATTTGTGTTCACATACATTAATTACATTCACACTGACAGAATCATATGTTACACACTTGAGCATGATCTCAATCTTTGAATACACACTTTTTTACACACTTAACAGGCAAGAAGATGAACATGGGTATTTACTCTCACCAGCGTGCATCTCTCCAACTAGACTTTAAAAATCCTTGAAGGCAGAATCATGAAATGCTTAAAGCTATTAGCTCTACAAATAGCTTTGAGCAAATATATTAGCTCTACAAATCTAATAAATGAAAAAAGAAAACACACCCAGTAAAAAGCCAAGCCAAGCAATATCTATAGCTACTCAGAACTTATTTGAACATATTTAGTATATTCTCAGAACTGAGTTAGTTGTTTTTCACTTTAAACCAAGTTTCCATTTTCATTTTGCAAGTTTGCATTTTCACGTTCATTAGTAATGTCCTTCGTGACTATATCACAAATTTTCTCTGCAAGAGCTTTTGGGAGATTTTTAGCCAAAGTGCAGTATGCATTTTTCTTCCCATGACTTTGATACCAATTGCGGAGCAGTTGGACTTTCTGTTCAGCTGTTTCACGGAGATTGTCATGCATGATATCATCTATTTTGGCTTCCTCCATGCCATTCTTCCGAACAAATTCTTTAACTTCAGTTATTTTCATTAGTTCAGCAATACTAGGGATATATTTACCCAAGTCAATATCTGAAAAAATAGAGAACAGTCTCTGAAAATTTGTTTTTCTAAACAAAATTCCCACTTCTGAAAAACCATAGTTATTTCTCTTCTTACAGTACTTAAGAATATGGGTAAGTCCTAGAGATCTAAGGAGCCAATTGGGGAAAAATAAAAACAGAACAAACCTTGAGTTCTTATCCCAGCTCCTCCAATGTCCCCAGTAATTTGCTCTACAACCTGGGCAAGATACATAACGTCTCTGTGTCTTCTTTTCTCATCTATATAATAAGAAGACTGGAAAAGCTCATTTCTAACACCCTCATGGATCTGATGATCAATGATCCACAAATCTAAAAGGCAGGCCAAGGGTTTATCACCATCTTATCACTGACTCACTGGAACTAGGACACACCAAGAGTAAGTATACAACTGAGTCTACAATTCAGATTACCTAGGAGTTTAGGCAGAGTTCTTTGCTATACCCAACTGCTTGTGAAGGAAAACAAAGCTTTAAGAATACAGCATCTTATGTTACCTGACTTATTTTTAATAATGAGTATTAGTCATACATTTAAACACACTGCCTAATAAACCCTTGTTAGTGAGCAGGAAGAAACGCAGCCTCAAGGAATAGCAGGACTCCACAACGTGTCACTGAAATTCACATTATTTTAACCGCAAAATTAGCCTGTTACTCCCAAGGAAGCCATCTCTATGAAACGAAGTGATAAAAATCTTACCTGTTAAATTCAGTCGCCTCCCTTCCTGGGGAGAAAAAAAAAAGACAGAGAGAAGGAGAGAGGGAAATAAAAATATATTTAGAATACTCTAAATGCAATCTTCTAATTCTTCCTTAATACTCAAGGAAGTACACTTACTTGATGTATAAAATTAGACTAAATGACTAAGGAGGATTCTTTCACCATTCAAATTTTTATTCTGAAACGTTCCAGCCTAACCAGAAACGAAGGGAATATTGGTTCATTTTTCACAGAGGCAAGAAACCTAAGGGATTCGTGAAATGTGCTGAGATGATTCTTTGTATAGGCACATGGTAAACATCATTCTAACATTTTCTTTACTGTAACCATTTGAATTTTTGACACAAGAACATAGTTTAAGTTGAAATGATTTTGTACTA
Source organism: Giraffa tippelskirchi (assembly GCF_054371585.1). Classification (NCBI taxonomy): domain Eukaryota; kingdom Metazoa; phylum Chordata; class Mammalia; order Artiodactyla; family Giraffidae; genus Giraffa; species Giraffa tippelskirchi. The sequence goes on from NC_137276.1 coordinate 39,099,983, forward strand.
TATTGATTTAAAGAACCCTAAATCCCACTGGCCCCAACTAAGAAAAATCAATATTCATCAGGTGAGCTGGTTATTCTCCCCAGTGTACTTTTGGCTGTTTATTTTTCTTCTCCTTTGAGCACGGCTTGCAGGACCTCAGTTCCCTGACAGGAACTGAACCCAGGCTACAGCACTGGAAGCCACTAGGCCACCAGGGAACTCCTCTTTTTAGCGATGTGACATGCTTTGATTCCATGTTGGAAAAAGATATGGTGACAGATAAGGTAACAAGTGACTGGAGAGAGCTGAGTTGTACCTTTAGCGTGGGCTTTCAGAGTCATCTCTTTGCTTGGGCATGTTGAATCCATGCTCTGGTAAAGGATATCTCTCTGCATTTCTGTTCATGAATAATACCAACATGGAACATGGAAACTTGGCCACATCCTTTTGTCAGCTCCCTTTGTGTAAGTAAGAACTTAAGAATTTATTTGTATGTTATTTGTATAGAAGTTTCTTATAAACTGGGCACCATATCTGAATTCATTTTTGATGCCCCTCTAATCCATGCACACACAAGCACCATAAAGGTTTGTTTTTTAAAAAGTAACAAGTAGGGGGACACATGTACACCCATGGCTGATTCATGTCAATGTATGGCAAAAACCACCACAATTTTGTAATTAGCCTCCAATTAAAATAAATTCATTAATTTTAAAATAGTAACAAGTAAAAAGCTGAATGACTATTTTTTTAGGATAGCTGATGCACAGTTCAACACTTACATCATTTGAGGCTGCAGAGTTGCAGTAATCATTCTTTTTATTCCTGCATCGTCTTTTCACCACTGAAAGATCCAAGAAATATCTGTCAGACTTAGGTCTCAGCCTTGTAGGAAGCATGAGAGAACAAAGTCTCATACTAAGAGAAGCATGAGAAGAAAGGAGAAATTCATTCACTAAAATTTACAGCAACCAAGCACCAGAAGAGGCAGATTTGTCCTGATTTTGAAAATTCCATCCCACTGAGTCAAGTGGTCTGGAGATATGCCACATCTTTCTTTAAAATTTTTTAAAATATTTTTTTATGGACCATTTTTAAAGTCTTTTACTGAGTTTGTTAGGGCTTCCCTGGCGGCTCAGATGGTAAAGAACCTGCCTGCAGTGTGGGAGGCTGGGTTCGATCCCTGGGTCAGGAAGATCCCCTGGAGAAGAGAATGGTAACCCACTCCAGTATTCTTGCTTGGAGAATTCCATGGACCGACAAGCCCGGCAAGCTACATACAGTCCATTAGGGTCGCAAAGAGTTGGACACGACTGAGCGACTAACACACACACTGAATTTGTTGCAATATTGCTTCTGTTTTATGTTTTAGTTTTCTGGCCATAAGGCATGTAGGTAGGATCTTAGTTCCCCAACTAGGGATTGAACCTACATGTCCTGCACTGGAAGGTGAAGTCTTAACCACTGGACCATCAGGAGTGTCCTGATGGGCCACATCTTAATGGAGCCATCCAGTTACCACACACTGGCCCAGAGTAATTATAAGTATTCCAAATTTTGGTTTACCTGATGATTTTACTAAGTAACTCTTGCATAAAAGGTATGCCACAGTCTTTAAAGTTAAAGTGGATAAATAATCAAAAATCATGGGGTCTGGACAAGGGAGAGGAGGCACAGAGAGGGATGAATTTATCAAGTGTCTGCTGCAATCCCTTTGCTCCTGTAGTTCTCTTTATGCAGGGGATGATTTCAGTGTAGAGTGAAGGACTACTTCCAATTCTTGGTCAGCTTGGCTGCTGTGTAAATGAAAATACCCTTGTTCATGGGGAGAATGGGAATACCCAATCAGTGCCCCAGAATGGCTGCTCAAAAACAGTAGCTGAAGGATAATATCATCTATTCTTATCAGCTCTCAGGGGTGCATTTAGAAGTAGGAATTTAACTCTATACCAGAGTTGCTACCTGGTAGGAACTTTCTTACAAGTAGAAGACAGAAGGGAATTCTTGTGAACAATGACTTCCCAAGTCACTTCAATCTGCCATTTGAATGAAGTAAGAGCTTACCTGTGTGTATTATTAGAACTATTGGGATTAGGAGGATCAAGAGTGCCCATAAACTGTTTGCATGAGATCTGGATCCTGTAGATAGAAACATTGTACATGGTATATGAAAGTACATACTTCTTAAGATTATAAAAAAAAAAAGATGAAAACAAAGTACTCATAGAATCAAAATGGATTGCCTTTTCTTCATATTTTACAGTGAGTTTGGGAGAAAGGAGAATATAATCATAAAAAGAAATAACAACCTTTGCATTTGGTGTTGCTAGTTGGTGTGCATTTCTCAATGATTCCATTTTCACACCTAGAAAAAATATAGAGGGAATTCAAGAAGTCTGATGGACTGATTCCTTGATCATTTTCAATAACATACTATAAATCCAGGGACATTTTATCCATTTTTGCATCTCTGGCAAACATATTCCCTCAAATATTTCTAGATTAGCATTTTGTTGTTGTTGTACAGTCACTCTTTGCGACCCCATGGACTGCAGCACGCTAGGCTTCCCTGTCCTTCACCATCTCCCAGAGCTTGCTCAAACTCATGTCCATTGAGTCAGTGATGCCAACCAACCATCTAATCCTCTGTCATCCCTGTCTCCTCCCGCAATCAATCTTTCCCAGCATCAGGGTCTCTTGCAATGAGTTGGCTCTTCATATCAGGCGGTGAAGCTTTAGCATCAGTCCTTCCAATGAATATTCAGGGTTGATTGCCTTTAGGATTAGCTGGTTTGATCTCCTTGCTGTCCAAGGGGCTCTCAAGAGTCTTCTCCAACACCACAGTTCAAAAGCATCAATTCTTGGGCACTCAGCCTTCTTCATGGTTCAAATCTCACATCCATACATAACTAATGGAAAAACCATAGCTTTGACTATGTAGTCCTTTATCAGCAAAGTAATGTCTCTGTTTTTTAATACATTGTCTAGGTTTGTCATAGCTTTTCTTTCAAGGAGCAAGCGTCTTTTAATTTCATGGCTGCAGTCACCATCCACAGTGATTTTTGGAGTCCAAGAAAATAAAGTCTGTCACTGTTTCCATTTTTTCCCATCTATTAGCCATGAAGTGATAGGACCAGATTGGAGAAGGAAATGGCAACCCACTCCAGTATTCTTGCCTGGAGAATCCATGGACAGAGAAGCCTGGGGTCGCAAAGAGACAGACATGACTGAGCGACTAAGCACGCATGCCTAATGGGATCGGATGACACGATCTTGGGTTTTTTTAGCATCTATTTGGTGCAAATTCATGACATAATTTGGGTGTTTGGATGAAAAATATCCTAAAGAATGACTATGGGTTAAAAATACCTTGAGGTAAAAAAAAATGGCATTAAAATATCAACATGTGAGAAAAATGATGGAATAGACATAAAAATAAAGTTTAGTTAGCTAATAAACTAAAAATCATAAATTGCCAAAAGCAATTTCAAAACAGTCACGGAGCAATAAAATGGTCAGACAATAGCCCACTGCCCAGGCTGCTGCTTATGGAGTCTACCTAGCTAGCCCCTAAAGGCCTCCTCTTTTATATCAACTAGTGATTAGGGCACTCAAGAAGTCCCTGTAGGATTTTCTTCAGAAAGCCAAATACTGACAAATTGTCTGAATTATAACCTGGCTCTGCCCATTCCCTAACTAGGTGAGCTTGGACAAATTTTTACAGCACATATTACCCAATCTGATTGTCACAGAAATGATGTTGATAAGACAAGTGAGTATGATTTACATCCACATTCAAAAAACTAAGATCATGGCATCCAGTCCCATCACTGCATGGCAAACAGATGGGGAAAAAAGTGGAAAGTGACAGACTTTATTTTCTTGGGCCCCAAAATCACTGTGGATGGTGACTGCAGCCATGAAATTAAAAGACGCTTGCTTCTTGGAAGAAAAGCTATGACAAATCTAAACAATGTATTAAAAAGCAGAGACAATACTTTGCTGACAAAGGACCATATAGACAAAGCTATGGTTTTTCCATTAGTTATGTATGGATGTGAGATTTGGACCATAAAGTAGGATGAGTGCCGAAGAATTGGTGCTTTTGAGCTCTGGTGCTGGATAAGACTCTTGAGAGTCCCATGGACAGCAAGGAGATCAAACCAGTCAATCCTAAAGGAAATCAACCCTGAATATTCACTGAAAGGACTGATACTGAACATGCTACCTGATGCAAACAGCCAACTCATTGGAAAAGACCCTGATGCTGGGAACGATTGAGGGCAGGAGAGGAAAAGGGCGACAGAGGTTGAGATGGTTGGATGGCATCATCAATTCAATGGACATGAGTTTGAACAAACTCTGGGAAATAGTAAAGGACAGGGGAGCCTGGCATGCTGCAGTCCATGGGTATGCAAACAGTCGGTCACGACTTAGCAACTGAACAACAACAAAATGAGTGAGGAAACCAAAGTGCTGAGAGGTTAAGTGATCTGTTCAAAATCACCCGATTAATTGGAAGAAAGGTGAAACCTACAATCAGGTGTCCTATCTTTGGGTTAAAATCAAGCACTTTAGCATGAAAGACAGATCCTTCATGATCTGACCTGGTTCCTTCTCAGTCTCTCCTAAACTCCAGCCAGGTCCTTTGTTCTCCAGAGCATCCTTTTGCCTTGGTGCAGTTGCTGTTCCCCTGCCTGAAATGTCCTTTCTATCTGTATACACCAGGTAAGTGTCTTTCCTTCCTTTTTTCAAGACTCAAGCCATGTGTCATATCTTTACCCATCCCCCAGAGTTGAAAGGTTTTCCTATATAACTCAAAATCTAGAGTACAAGTCTTACCATATGGTCTGGACATAACCATCATCTTCCTTGACACTCTCTGCCTCTAGCCTTAGATCTTCAAGACCAGGCATGTGTCTGCATACATCAATGGCTTGAGCAGCCAGCACAGAATCAAGCACGCAAGAGGTCTTCAATAAATGTTCAGACACAGAATGTTTGAGTGAAAAAATGGTTATCTATTTTCTTGGAGGCAAAGAAAGATTAAAACCCAAATTCTTCACTTTCAGCCAGTGTTGCTTCCCTTTCAGGAAATCATTTTCTATCAAGATATATCTACTGTTTTAACCAGAAAAAGACTAAAACTTACGTGGTGCAAGGGTTACAGTGTTCGCATGGAGAACTGTTACAAAAAAAGTTTGATTTGCATCTGCACTTGGTATTCCGGGTCAGAGTACAGTTTTGTTCCACTTCTAGCCCTAGAAAACCAATTTGATGAATGAACAATGAAAAGGATGGGCAGGAGCAGCATGGGTTTTTGAGATCCAGCGCTGACATCAGCAGTCAAACCATCAAACCTTTAGTAACATAACTAGTGTTTAAATGCCAAATAGACAACCCCAGGTTGAAAGAGCTGAAATCATCTAGCAGTGTTTTAAGCAGACAGACAATCCAGCAACCTAGACAATCTCACCTGTACTTAAAATGGCTCCCCTGTTCTTGTCTACAGCCTGCCTACTCAGAGTATGGCTTATAGATCAGGAACATCAGCATCACCCAGGAGCTTGTTAGAAATGCAGAATGTCAGGCCCTGCCCCAGCATACTCAATCAGACCAATGCCAAAACCCTCACTTAGAGATTCTGATTTAATTGCTCTGAGATAGGACCTGAGTGAGAGAGAGAGTGAGTGAAAGTCACTCAGTGGTGTCCAACTCTTTGTGACCCCGTGGACTGTAGCCTGCCAGGCTCCTCTGTCCAAGGAATTCTCCAGGCAACAATACTGTAGTGGGTAGCCATTCTTTTCTCCAGGAAATCTTCTCGGCCCAGGGATCGAACCTGAGTCTCCTGCATTGCAGGCAAATTCTTTACCATCTGAGCCACTAGGAAGCCCTTGAAACCGGACAAAAATGTTGGCAATTTTCATAGCTTTCTGTTTGATTCTACTATACAGTCAGGGTTGAGAAACATTGCTTTAGAGCCTGAACAGGGACAAGAAAAGCTTTGTGTCCAGAGAGTTCTTGATGTCTAACAAAACTGGGAGTACTTCTGCTTTATTTTAATCTGAACCCTCAAGATAGACTGGAATATCCATGAAAATTCAGGTCCTCAACAGTAATTATCAGGACAAGCCAGTTCCTCAGAGAAAGGAGGAGCAGTCCACCCACCTCTTGGGTTTCTCTGTCCTTATATCTGCAGGCTTCTGAGCTCTTTCTGGCTAAGATCAAAAGCCATTTTACAAGCATAAATCAAGGCAGGAAGAACAGTCCCTGCAATTCTGATTAGAGCTGATGGGTCCTATTCACCATGCTTACATTTAGTCATTCTCTTACATCTGGAAGAACTGCCTAGACTTGACCCATAAATGTCTAGACCATTCACTAGTCATTCACTCAGTACCTGATCCTGCTTCACCCCCATCAGCCCCAGCCTGTCCCTCCTGTACGCTGACATAGCACCAGCGTAGGTCCCAGTTTCTGACTCTATCATACATGGTGCTACATGCAGTACTATGATTTGTCCCTTTTGAATGTTTTTTTAAGACACTTACCATGTTCTTCATCACAGGCACTACATCTTATGCATTTGTCAGAATGATGGCTCATGTCTGTGTACTCGTTCCCCTTTGAGCAGGACACACATTCTGGAATACCTCCATCGTATTTGCAATCACCGTTTTTCCGTTTGCCTGCCCATGGGGAAAAAATGCAGCAAGTGTTTAAACACAAGGTGGTCATGCAACAGCAAGGGAAGTCTGCAGGGATGATAATAAAACACTGTTGAAACAGGAGTGGAAGGGCTAAGCTAATGAAATATAAATATAGTAGTGGAGAAGGTTGTTGAAAAATCATATCAAGAGAGAATTTCTCCCAAGACAAAAGCTAAAAGAGCTACTGAGAGCTATGCCTTCTTCATTTTTAGAAAAATTTTATTTATTGATTGATTTTTGGCTGTGCTGGATCTTCGCTGCTTCACACTGGCTTTCTCTAGTTGCAGCGAGGAGGTGCTACTCTCAAGCTGTGGTGTGCAGGCCTCTCATTGTGGTGGCTTCTCTTGTGGTAGAGCATAGGCTCTAGGGCACTCAGGCTTCAGTAGTTGTGGCACATGGGCTTAGTTGCCCAACAGCATGTGGAATCTTCCTGGACCAGGGATCGAACTCATGTTCCTTGCATTGGCAGGCAGATTTCTAACCACTGGCCCACCAGGGAAGTTCCTATGCCTACTTCTATAGGATGATTAGCAATAGGAACATATGAAAAAGAGGTCAGAATGACCAGAAGCACCAGAAGAGATGTCTTTACCAGCTTTGGGGGGAGGAGAGAAGACGGTTGCTGAGTATATATTCATATTAAGAGATGACTGCCACTGGCCACTGAGATGACCCAATTCTCCTTCCTCTGACTTCTCATTTGACTTTCCAAAGTCCACAAATCCTGGTAAGAATAGTATTGTTTAAGGAAAAGAACATTTGAAGTTCTAAAGACTCTGGTTAAATTTTTAACAGCAATAGTATCTTTAACAAGCTGCTTAATCTCTCTGAGCCGAATTTCTTCATGCAAGTGATGGAGATAATCACACTTCGCTTGCACAGCTAAAAAGAACTGCAAGGGACCTGCCCAGTAAGTGTTCACAGTTTCCTTTTCACTCCTCTTTCTTTCTATTCCTTTGCCACTAAGTGACAGAGTATGTTATGATGTGTAGGCATGAACTTTATTACCAGGTTTGCTATCTTAATACGCAAAATTTTAAATCATATTCATGTTTGCTTTCCTTTACTTTAAAAATAAAATGAATCATTGGATTGCTATTAGTAAGTATTATACAACAATGGTCTTCCCTGATAGCTCAGTTGGTAAAGAATCTGCCTGCAATGCAGGAGACCCTGGTTCGATTCCTGGGTCGGGAAGATCCCCTGGAGAAGGGAAAGGCTACCCACTCCAGTATTCTGGCCTGGAGAATTCCATGGACTGTCCATGGGGTCACAAAGAGCCGGACACGACTGAGCGACTTTCACTTTCTTTTTCATACAACACTGTCTTCTGGAAAATTCACTTCCTTAAGAAGTGTTTATTAATACCTATTGTGTGCCAGGCACTTTCTAGGAGCTGGAGATACCCTCAAAGCCTTGGTCTCCAAAGACTTCACATTTTCAAGGTAGAAGCAGGCCATGCACAAATAAATATAGGATGCAAGTGGTGATAAGCGCTGTGGGGGAAGCTAGGTTATAGCAAGGGGACAGAGAAAGAAGAGAAAATATAAAGGGAACAGCAAGGGAACAGAGAAAGATGAAAGAGAAAATATAAAGGGAAGTCTAAGAGAAAAGCCTAAGTAGTGACTAAACTTGTTATAATTAAATAAAAAGAATAGGCAAAATCTAATCTGCCCCCCTCGTGTGAACAGCAAAAATAATTTATTCTGTTTTTCCCAAGTATATGACTTTCTTAATAACTTCATAGCATTCTTTTTTTGTCTTTTTCTGCATTTTTTTAAAAAATTTATTATTGGAGTATAATTGCTTTACAATGTTGTGTTAGTTTCTTCTGTACAACAAAGCGAATCAGCTTTATGTATACATAAGAATCTGCCTCCCAATGCAGGAGATGTAAGAGACACAGGTTCAATCCCTGGCTCAGGAAGATCCTCTGGAGGAGAAAACGGCAACTCACTCCAGTATTATTGCCTGGAGAATCCCATGTATAGAAAAGCCTGGTGGGCTACAGTCCATGGGGTTGCAAAGAGTTGTACACCACTGAGTGACTTTCACTCACTGTCTCACTCAGGTCCCATCTCAGAGCAATTAAATCAGAATCCCTAAGTGAGAGTTTTGGCACTGGTCTGATCGAATAGGTCTGGGGCAGGGCCTGACACTCTGCATTTCTAACAAACTCCTGGGTGATGCAGATTTTGCTGGCTACAAACTATACTTGCAGTAGACAGGCTCTAGATGAGAACAGGGGTGCCATTTTAAGTAAAGGTGGGGCTGTCTCGGTTGCTGGCTTGTCCGTCTACTTAAAATTCCGCTAGGTGATTTCAGCTCTTTCAATCTAGGGCCCAGAACCAGGGTGTATATATGACAATGCTACTCTAATTTATTGTAACATTTCAGACAATTACTTTACATGACTGTTCAGAAAATATTCTCATTTCAGATTCCATGGCAGCAACAACAAAAGATTAGTGGGTTAGTATACAGAGAAAGTGAGAGAAGGAACATTTGAGATTTATGTTAAATTTTAAAAGAAAATTCCTCAGTTACAGCAGCTTATTGCCATTCATGAGAAATATATTATAAGACCATCACAAATTCTCAGTTTCACTTATTCCAATATAGCATGTAGTTCCATCCAGAAGAATGCAGGTAAAATGTATATGAAATCGTCAGATCCATTCAAATGAACCCATTCAATTGTATATGAACCTGTTATAATTCTTACAATGGTAACAATAAATGATAATATTAACCCTTATTGAGCCAAGTACTCTGCCCCACACTATTAACACATTCCATTTATTGTTCACAATAATCACAAAAGGTCAGAACTATTACTACTTCCATTTTACAGTTAAAGAACCAGACTCAAAGAAATCAAGTATCTTGCCCAAGGACATGAAGCTTGTAAATAGCTAGGAGGACCAATCATCCCTGTTTGCCCAGGATGTGAGACTTTTAGTGCAAAAATTGGGGAAGTCTTGGGCAAACCAGAATACACTGGTCATCCTGTAAGTGTCAGATGGAGAATTTGAAAGCAGTGTCTGATGCCAGAACTTAAACTATGAAACACAATTCAATATCTGCTTGGTAAAGATTTCAAACACCATATTACAAGCTATTAATACGACAAAACTTTTCAGGGGCTCTGATAAAACAGGTCTGGGGCTCTGTCCTATTTCTCTGCCTTCATCGCACAGTCCCAGTGGCTTATCTGCTGCACTGGAGAATGTGTGTGGCAGAGCACGATTCTTCTCTTGCTTTCCTTTTCCTTTTAAACACTGTCTCATAATTCTCTCTCTGAAGCCAAAGCTTCCTTGTTTGCCTTCCTGGGATCGCTTTACTGGGGAGATATTTACTTGATATGCCCACTATGGGTACCAAAAACCTAACTGCAAATGGTGATTACCACACAGTTCAACACATTACAATGTCTTTACATTTTTCTTAATTTAGAACTTTGTAAAAGATCAGTCAATGTTGCAGAGATCCCTGATTCACCTAATACCCATTTTTCCTTCTCTCATAAGAAGAGAATATTTACCAGGAGACATGGCTGTCCTGAGTCAAGACTACATCTCCCAGCCTCCTTTGCATGGCCATGTAACTAAATTCTGGTCAATGGGATGTTAGCAAAGTGTCCAGTAATATCTTCCAGGATGTTTCCTGAAGAGAGCTGGTATGCACTTTAAAGTTTAATCTGCCCTATTTGCATGAACAGCAAAAATTATGTATACTATCTTTCCTAGGAACATGACTTTCTTAATGATTTCTTTTCAGAGCATTCCTTTTGATAAAACAAAATAGTACTCAATACATAAACAAGTCATGAAATTTAAACATATATAACACTTTAGTAAAAAAGGCAATGATATGTCAATAGAAAAATAGAAACAAATTGTGGAAACTCAACCAAATTTAAATACAGGGCATCAGGGTTCTATATCATTGCAGCAGTATGTTTAAGAAAACCAAGCCAAAGTACAACTTTAATTGCTTGCCAGTAGAATTATACTGCTTTCTAAATGGACTGACCTCTTTAATGAATTACCTTGCAGAATGCCTATGGAATGACAAGAATATAACATCATAAGTTCTTTCTTTCTTCCAATGTATAAAACCTAAATTTATCAAAATATTAAAAAAGGAGTTGTTTTCTTGAAAATAATATTTTAAAATATATTTGTTTCTGAGTATACTACTACATATGCTCACTGTACAAATTTTAGGACAGTGTAAAAAGCACCTATATATCAACCACTCTGAGATATTATTTTGGTGCATTCCTACACATATAAATACACACATATATACATGTAAGTATATGTGTGCATACATACCTATGTGTATATGTGTGTGTGTATATATATATATATATGTAAATATATATATATGCAATGTATGCAGTGTACCATAGAATCCTTCTTATTGGATATGGTGATGTGATAAGGACTTTTTTGATTAAAAAAATGTCAATTCACATAAGGGATCACCGAAAAATTACTACAAATAATTCAGTTTATAAAGTATAACTGTATAATTATTTGCCACTCTTGTGATATAGAAACAAGTTATTAGAATTCCAGCTTCTTTCTCACTTAAGTCACATCCAAAATGTATCACTTACAATTTTTTTTCCTTCTCCTTCTTCCTTTCTTTCTGATGGAAAGAAAAGTTAAAGACTTCAATAATCTGTATAAAAGGCTTTCATAGTTGTTATTTTTCCCATGTATTTTGCCTTCACCTAATTCATTAATAATTTTTTTAGTAACTCGATTTTACTGAAATTCTCCAAAGCATTCAAAATAATTTTCATAGAAATTAAATGTTTTTTCTGTGTATTTGCTTACTGATTACTATCGCAAAAATTTTTGGAAGCAATTTGGATAGTGATAAGCTTAAATTTTTTTTCAAAAAGGAATAGAAGTGGGAAGATTTTTAGTACATATTGGACATCATCCAGGATGTGTTAGAGATGGAGCAGAGAGAATCAGTTAATCCAGCCAGCAGATCAGTTAGAAATCTCTTAAGGAAATTTATATACATTGAGGTTTATATCAAAAATATATCAGAAAACATGATTTTGATTGATACATAGTATTCCAATCTTTGAATACTTTGAACTTAATCTCACATCATTGGGTATCACAGTGAAATGTTATGCATATATTTCTTTTATTTTTGACTATTTTCTTAAGACATTTTTCTACTAATCTATTGTAGTATCAGTAGATTTTCAAATTTTTGACCCATATATCCAAATTTCTTTCTTAAAATGTTTTAACAATTTACATTCCAAGAGTGACGTAGGAGAGTTTGCTTATCTCATAAGCAAACTCACTAGGACTTAGATCACTTTGAAAATGAAAATAAAACAAAGCAAAACAAAAAAAGCAAGCAAACAAAAGTCCTTAACAGCTTGATATGCAAAGCATATTATCTTCATTTTAATTTGCATTTTAGGGTTTAAAAATATGAGTAACGGTCTCAATTCATAAGACAAATAGATGGTGTTTGTGAGTGAGCGTGAAGTCGCTCAGTCGTGTCCAACTCTTTGCGACCCCATGGACTGTAGCCTACCAGGCTCCTCTGTCCATGGGATTTTCCAGGCAAGAGTACTGGAGTGGGTTGCCATTTCCTTCTCCTCTCCAGGGGATCTTTCCAATCCAGGGATCAAACCCAGGTATCCCGCATTGCAGGTGGATTCTTTACCAGCAGATTACAAAAAGCCAGGAAGCCATTCTTTATTCTCATTTGGAGAAGACTAAATATAAATAGGCCTAAATATAAATGGGTTGGATTAGGACAGGTTTTCCATAATGGTTGTTAAAACCTGGAGAGAAGACCAAGTAAGACTGTTAGAATCTTTTCATAAACAGGGCCCACATCTGTTTAGCAGCTTAAGTACTGCAGGCCTGGAAAGCCAAACATGAAACCTACTACCATCCTTTCTGGTCCTATTAATCTATTGCATATGCCCATGTGCTGTTTTTCTTTATCTTCCTGTCTTCCTTCATGATGCAGCTGGGAAATGCCTATCTGTATAACACAGTAGTCAACTCTACTCCATGTTGAAAATAAAAGTCTGCACAACTGCATTTTGCTTAGCTTTTAATTTGCTAGTGTTCAGAGGATTTCCGATCTGAAATTGGTTTTCATTTCAAAAATACTGATTTTAAAAAATGGTTGGTTTTTATCCGTTGCTTTTCTAGCTCATCTAGTTACTCGGTTGCAAAATGCAAATGTATTTTGCAGGCTTCAGTGCTAGGACAAACATTTTTCTTAGAGACTTTCTGATTGAAGGGAAGTGTTGAGACATATCTCTTAAGGGTAGAAGTTTCTTGCTTTTAGAGCTCCACAATTATTATGATACATTCTAACCAGTTCTGATGTGGTAAGTTTTAATATCCACAAATTAGTCTTTTTTGGCTATTGAAAAATAGAGCTAAATAAATAAATCCTCTCACTTCTGAGGTACATGTCCTTTACAAATTATATTTACTCATGCTCACATCAAGCCAGTGTGATAAAGATAAAATAAGCTCGTCTTGGAGGAATAAAACCACCATATGATCCAGCAGTCCCACTCCTAGGCATATACCCTGAGGACACCAAAATTGAAAAAGACACATGTATCCCAGCGTTCACTGCAGCACTATTTACAATAGCTAGAACATGGAAGCAACCTAGATGTCCATCAACAGATGAATGAATTAAGAAGTTGTGGTACATATACACAATGAAATATTTCTCAGCCATAAAAAGGAACACATATGAGTCAGTTCTAATGAGGTGGATGAACCTAGAGCCTATTATACAGAGTGAAGTAAGTCAAAAAGAGAAAGATAAATATCATATACTAATGAATATATATGGAATCTAGAAAGATGGTGCTGATGAATTTATTAGCAAGGCAGCAATGGAGAAACAGACATAGAGAATAGATTTATGGACATGGGGAGAGGGGAGGAGAAGGTGAGATGTATGGAAAGAGTAACATGGAAACTTACATTACCATATTTAAAATAGAGAGCCAACAGGAATTTGCTGTGTATCTCAGGGAACTCAAACAGGGGCTCTGTAACAACCTAGAGGGGTGGGATGGGAAGGAAGGCGGGAAGGAGGTTCAAGACGGAGGGGACATATGTACACTTATGGCTGATTCATGTTGATGTTTGGCAGAAAGCAACAAAACTCTGTAAAGCAATTATCCTTCAATTAAAAAGTAAATAAATTTAAAACATTAAGCTAGTCTTGGGAAAATAATGTCACATTTTTCTTTTCAATCATGCCATAATGCAGGAGAACTAAATGCTATAAAAACACTCTCTTCATTATTACTACATGCTACTCCTCACCCTGATTTTCACTCTGATTACTGGATTTTTTTTGTTTGTGTGTGTATAACATACCAGGAGGACAAGGCTGACAACAAAATTGGTGCTCACGATGTAGGCCTTCTTGGCAGGAACTCTCTTCAGTAATATTCTTACTCAATTTCAGCACCTCAGAGTTGATACCACCCATGTGGGCATTTTCACCTTTAGACAGTGGTCCAGAAACAGAGATAAATATCTGTAAAAGTAAAGCATGAAGAGAATTTTACTGACTTCTGAGCTAAGCAACTTGGTAAAAAGGTGTTAACTCACCCCAAATGGCTGTTTTATTTGCTGCACACAGATTGACGTAGGCTCCATCCTTCCACTGACCCATCTCCAAAAAAGGAGCAGGTCAACCACGTAACAGTCCAAACCTCGGGTTCTCCAAACCATCCGAGAAACAGCATCACAGATGGTAGCTCTGGCCTCAAAAGTCATGGCTCCCACTTACCAGCCACGTGATTGAGGGAAAAGTCACTTAAATTTTCCAAGTCTGTTTTGTTATCTGTAAGGTGGAAATAATCTCTTCTTACAGGTTTGGTGTGATAAATAATGTGTTTAAAGCTCTTAGCACAATTCCAGACACACAACAAATAGGTGTCTGGTAAGCAATATTATTATTATTTATTATTATCGCTATTATCATGAAGTTCCAGCAAGGGACAACATAGCAGACCGGGAAAAAACATGAAATTTCAAAACAACCATTTTGAACTTGAGGTTTTTTCCCTCGAGGTCATCTTTCACATTCTTCACGGCATACATTATTTTTTCTACTTCAGGGCATCTTCTGGGTTAAGGAAACTAAATATTCTTTGTGTGTAAATCACTGTCACAGGAGTCCCCAAATCTTCCCTTTTAGCCCTTCCTCCTTTGTCACCAAAGCCTGTATTCCCCTCTAAGTCACAAGATATCATGGGATCTCCAAGGAAGGAAGGATGAGGGAGCTGTGGTTGCCATCTTTTCCTTTTGGGATGGCTGATTTAAAAACGCATTTCCAGGGACTTCCCTGGTAGTCCAGTGCTTAAGAATCCACCTTGCAATGCAGAGGACATGGATTCGATCCCTAGTTGGAGAAACTAAGATCCCACATGCCATGGAGCAACTAAGCCCACGTGCCACAACTACTGAAGCCCACAAGCTCTGTCTGGAGCCCCCGTGCTATAACTAGAGAGAGAGTCTGTGTGCAGCAACAAAGATTCACATGTTGCAACTAAGACCCAGCCCAGTCAAAGAAAGAAAGGAAGAAAAATATTTTAAAAATAAATAAACAAAAACCCATTACTAACATCCAGACTCCAGGAGGAAAAATCACACCAAAATATCAAGAAAATACTCGACTTATCCAGGGTCACTCATGAACAAAAAGCAGAGAGCTAGGACTTGTCTAAGTCACCTTACTCATATTACAGTGTTTTTCCTGCTACACCCAACTCACCATAAAATGTAGCTTACTTTTTCTATGTCAACGATTCTATTTAAAGAGTAAGGAGCTGGTAAACAGATCAGAGGAATTATGCCTCAGTGTGTTAGCTTCACTATCAAACCACTGCCTTTTCAACCCAACAGACATTTCTTTAGCACCTACTCTGTGCCAGGTTCTGTGAATACAGAGCTGCGTAACACTGATCATCATCGAAAATGAATGTTACATTTCCAAAAGCAGACTTGCACAGGGGCGTGTTATTTGTAATATATTAATCATTTGGGAATTTTTTAACATTATATTTGCCTGACTTTTACTTTTTAAAACACATTTGAATCTATGGTCTTTTTCTAAAGCAGCTCTGAACTAAAGATATTTATCAGTATCAATTTCTCTTTTCAAGATGACAGTTCCCCAATTCTTACCTTCTCTACAGAAGATCATCTTGTTAATATTAGTCTCTCTTCTAAATCATAGAATCAATAGCTAACGAACAGTAGCTGAATTGGACACTTTAGGAAATAATGTGATTGAAATCACACCAAAGCATTCACTGTTAAGATGGGAAGGGCTTTCAAATGAAAATCACTCACGTTTTAGGATCCTTATTCTATCACAAACTTTGCTTTATGTGACAGTCAGGAATTAAATATACTAACCATATAACATTCCAGACATTGCCAGCACATGAAAATTCTTGCACAAGCATACAAATCTTTGTAGCTAGAAGAAATCAGTAAGCCCCTTCTACAGCAGATAATGGAAAACTGAATCTAAGCAACCAAACTGAGTAGGAGCAATTTCTTTCTGTTATCAGCCACCTCATGGCCTGGAAAGGGGAGTTAACAGTGAGATACTACTTGCTCTCCTCTTTCAATTCTGGTTTCTCACCAGAAACTGAAGAAAATGCCACAGATTTAAACTCAACGAGATTTGAGTCAAAATTGGACTAGTCAAAACTGACAACTCAAAGGTGTTCAAAGTTGATACACAGTAGTGTGTGTGTATACCCTGTAGCTATAGGGCCCATCTTCCTTGGTATGCTAATTTCATTCAGTAATCATGTGACAGTATTATGAACAGGTCCACAATTTCTGATATAAATGATCACGTGCTCAGAGGAGCAGCACATTTTATATTTATGAATTGTTATATTAGTGTTATTTCTAAAAACACTGTGCATATACTCAACTTTCTGGAACTGTCTGAAAGAAATGTGCTTGCTAATACATTTCATTTTAGTTTTGAAGTTTTTGACTGGAAATCAAAAGACACTGTCCAAAATACATTAAGAATTTGAGAAATGTGAACCTTGGAGTAGAACAGTGAAAGACATACATATCATTGGCCATGAAGCAGACACCGGCACCAAACTCACCTCATATTTGATCACACCAGCTTCAGAGAGTTCAATTTCTGGAAACATTTCCTACTTACTTCGGCATCAAAGAATTATGTCAAGTATTAAAAAAAGAAAGATGAGTCTAAAGAGCATATTCTAACTGTTACATGATACGATGTAAGCAGTTTCCACAGTTTGCATTTTTTTAAGTTTTTATATTAGCTCAAGTTTGCAATATGCAAAGATTTAACCCAAACTTTCCTGGCAGAAACTGAGGTGTTTTTAATTGTGACAAGGCAGGAAACCCACAAAGAACTAAATGATCAGAATGCTCAAAAATTGTTTTTCAAAAAAGCTGAAAAGGCCAGAAAAGATTTGAAAAGCAGATAAACTAAGGAAAATGATAACCAAATGGGGAAAAAAGGAATAAAATTAATCATCGTAACAAAGATTAAAAAGTCAAAAGGACCTCAGTTTTAGATTCTGCTGGGAATAATATTAGCTGATACATTAATCAATTATTTAAACGAGCAAATACTTTGCTGAGTACCTTTGATGCTGTTTAGTCACTCAGCCATGTCCGATTGTTTGTGACCCCATGGACTATAGCCTATCAGGATCCTCTGTCCATGGGATTTCCCAGGCAAACATACTGGAGTGGGCTGCCGTTTCCTTCTCCAGTTGAGTACCTGCTATGTGCCAGACAGACTCCTCCAGGAACAGAGCAGTATACAGATAAAGACTCAGCTCTTATAGCATTTATACGTAAATGAAGTGTATTAGTTAGGCTTCTCAAGAGAAACAGGCCCAGTAATGAGTGTGAGTGAGTGTGTGTGTGTGTGTGTGTGTGTGTGTATTAAGAGAGAGAGATTGATTGATTTTCAGGAATTGGCTCACACAACTGTAAAGGGTTGGCAAGTCCAGATTCTGCTGATGGGGTAGGTCAGTATGTTGGAGAGTAGCAGCTGAAGTTAAAAGGCAGTTTGGCAGAATTCTTTCTTCCTTAGGGGGTCTCAGTCTTCATTCTACTAAGGCCTTCAACTGATTGAATTAGATCCACACACATTACAGAAGGTATCTAATTTACTCAAAGTTTAGCACCTTAAATGTTCAACTCATACAAAGCAAACAAACAAAACCTTCTACTCAGAAATATCCAGAGTACTGTTTGAACAAATATCTGGGTGCCATGGTCCAGTCATGTAGACAAATAATATTAGGCATCACATGGAGGGAAATGATGAAGAAACAAAGAAATAGGCAACATAACCAGGAGGAATAAGGACTATTTAAAGGAATAAGGCAAGCAAGCTCAGGGGGCATGGAGAGTTTGAGGTGTGAGGCAGTGCTCTTTTAGGAAGAGTTGTCTGTGAAGGCCACTGAATAAGAAAACTGACTTGTTGTAAGTAGATGATTAGCTGAAAAGGGCTTTCCAGGCAAGTCACACCCAAAGGAACTTGGCTTAGCCCAAATGGGGACATACCTGAGGTCCTCAGCAAAAATATTATTAGCAGTTAGGTATTAACAGAGATAAAGATCAATGTCTCCTGAACCACACAGGTAATTAACATGTTGACTATTAAAGACATAGTGTAGTGGGATCATACAGCCAATCATAACCACAGATGCTGCAACCTTTAGAATCCTGAAACATCAAAGCAGAAAGGGACCATGTAACCATCTGCTCAATTTCCACATAGATTTAAAAAATGGATCTTCTTGAGTCTTTCCTTATCTATAAGATTTTAATATTTTCTGCAAATCAGAAAATTTCTTATGAAATGATGAAGAAAGGTAAGATTTGTTATTTAGCATGCCCAGTAGATGCTTTAACAGCATAAAGCCTAAAATCTGGTGAAATTCATTTTGAGAAATGGCACATAAAAATATTACAATCTCTTAAATTCAGAATCCTGAGAGTTCTGACACTGAAGTGGCAATTCACATCTAGCACCCTAAGTGAGGAGAATATTATGACCAAAATGTCATTAGGAGGAGTGGATAGCGTCCTTCTGAATCATTCATGAAAGTGTTGTCAGGAAACCAAACCCTAGAGTCATTTACCTCCCTTGACATTTGCCTGGCGTTTTATGAAGTTCATTCATATATATCACCTCATGGTCGCCACAATAAACCTACACATGAGGAATTATTACTTTCTTATACTATAGCTGAGGAAGCTGAACAGAGTATGTGAAATGACTCATTGGATAACCCCCGTTAGGACGGGCTAAGGGAAGACTCAGCACCTCTGGCACAAATCTGGACTCTGCTTCTGGTTTATAAATCAGTTTCCTAATTGCTTTTTCCATTTAGGCATGGAAACAACGCAGTTTGTTTTCAGACAATTGTGGGCAAGATGCCTGAGTGTTAATTTTACAATGAACCTTCAAAGCAAATGCATGTTGAGGGTGGAAGAAGTTAGCAGGAACTTTCTGAAAACCAGAAGTCCATCCTAAGCCCTCTAGTCTGGGAAAACTGTGGCAGGGCTATCCTGGCTGGGGTTCTCACTGGCAGGGAAGGGGAAACTTCCTGGCCCTGATCTGCATCTTGAAAAGAAGGGGAGTTTGGGTTTCCCTTCCTCCCATCTGGGTGGTGAATTTCTGAGCACAGCCATCAAAGGCACTGTGAGACCCTTGTGGGGGCGGGGATTTACAATGAATAGCTAGGAACCAGGAGTCCTTCTAGCCTACCATTGATCTTTGCATTTGCTCCCTTTGAAACTCTCAAAAACAGGCTGACATGAGAGTTTGTCCCTTGTATCAGATGACAGTTGACTTTATATTAATTAATTGCATCATATTGTGGATCACTTTTCAGAGCCAACTCAGTTACTACATAGAAGAAACAAAGCAGGAAGGGCTAGATCCAGAAATCGATGACCACCCGTGAGGCATATCACTCCCCTTTGACAAGCTCACCATGTTTTCCCAGGAATTGTAAATACTCAAGATCTAACATAGCAATTACAAATAGAGTAGCCTCACAGTGACTGAATTAAACAAACTACTGGAAGAAACTGAGAATCCCATTAGGGTTACTTCAAAGAATCAGTGTGGCAATTAGCCCTAAGAGATGAGCCAGGGTTTGAAAAGGAAGTTTAAAAAAACAATCACCTTTTTTTCTGTTCTCAGTTAAGTTCAAAGCAATAGGAAAAGAATTTCTAAAAGCAGAGGAGAAAAAAAAAGGTGTCGGAGGGTGAAAAATGGCAGTCCTTCTAATGACAAGAATAAGAAGACAGATGCTTAGAACGGTCAGTGAGAATTTTTGATACTGAGCACATACTCAAGACTGACTACAAGCTCTGCAGCAATCATGGGGATGAGTTTTAGAGATAACCAACCCAAGCCCTTCATCTGTTAGAAGAAGCTATGCCCCAAACTGGTGGTCGGGTGACTGGTCCATGTCATACAGCTGGATCAAGAGAGTCAGACTCTTATGGGCTGAGTTGTCTCTCCCTCACCTCCAAATTCTTCTGTTGAATTCTTAACCCCAAGTAACCCAGAATGTCACCGCATTTAGAGACAGAGTCTTTAAAGAGGAAATTAAAATTAGGTCATTGGGTGCACCCTAATCCAATATGACTGGTGTCCCTCTCAGAGGAGGAAATTTGGGCACAGAGACAAGGGGAAGAGGATATGAGGACACAGGGAAAGTAGGCCATTCACAAGCCAAGGAGAGAAGCATGGAAAAGATCGTTACCTCGGGGTCTTCAGAAGGAGCCAAACTTGTCGCCATCTTGATCTCAGACGTCTAGCCTCCAGAACTGAGAGAAAATACATTTCTGTTGTTTAAGCCACCCAGTCTGCGGTGCTTTGTTACAGCAGCCACAGGAAGTGAGTACAGCAGCCCACACCACCATCTCTTGATTCCCTCAGAGTCTCTATTTGAGGGAAGTCCGTGGTGCACACACATTTGGGAATCCCTCGCAGCTGAGCATTAGGATTTTCCATCTTCAACCATCACTGTGCTAAACAGACTAGAGACTGAAAATGGTCTTCAGAACTGGAATCCTCAGGGGCCAGTAGGAACCTGAACTTCCCAGTCCTACAGACCTCCACTAGGAAGCTGAAATCTCACTGTCCCCTACTGTCTAGGACACAACTATAACAACAGACTAGTATTGGTCATTCCCTTTTCAGACTTTTAGTTACTTATCAACACTTTAGGAAAAAGAACTTCTAAAAAACCATTAATACTCCACCATTTCTGACTGTTCAATGCATCTCTAATATATTTGTATAGAAAGTCAGATAATATTAATAGTGATGGCATTTTGTAGTAGGTGTATTACTAAAAAACTGAAATAAAAACAAGTATTCTAAATTTTCTAAACACAGAAAATTTTCAGTATTAAAGAGATAAGTGAAGATTTCATTCATTCTTATTTTTTGTGTGTAAATAAAAACACACAAGGTAATCTTCTTCCAGTAAGGTCTTCATTCTTTCTTAAGGCTGGTTTCTGGGAAGACCAGGAGAGAGATAGTAAAGTCAGTAGAGTAAGTGATTGGTTAGACTGCTGACTGAATCAAGTCATAAATAAAATAAAATGAGGAAACCTAGAGAATTCTATTTGGGATTAGATTTGGGGTTTTGTGCTAGAGTTAGAAAAATTGTCCTCAAAACCCTGAAAAACATTAGAATCATGCAGCGATGGTTTCCTCAACGGCTCAGTGGGTAAAGAATCCACCTGAAATGCAGGAGACACAGAGATGTGGGTTCGATCCCTGGGTCAGGAAGATCCCCTGTAGAGGGATATGGCAACCCACTCCAGTATTCTTGCCTGGGAAATTCCAAGGACAGAGGAGCCTGGTGGGCTACAGTCCATGGGGTCACAAAGAGTTGGACAAAACTGAGCACACACATACACAGTGATACATTAAAAATAAGAAATGCTTCAGTCCCAACACAGACCTACAGAATCAGGATCTCTGAGAATGGGGCCTCCTCATGATTATGCTCAACCTTGTTATTTAGTATCTAATAACCCTGGTTATTTTGCTGCTCCTCCCAGCTGAAGACTTGGGAAGGTCTTGAGGGCTGGAGGAAGCCAAATCTGAGCTTAGCAGATGAGTACATTTACATGTGAGAAGAGTATTACAGACCAACAGCCTCTGTGCTCTGCACTTGCCAATCAGAATTTGACTTTTCATGGAGAAATAATGACCCTTCTAAAAATAAGCCTGAAAAGAAGAGAAGTCATCTTTGGTGGAGGAAATGGGAGGATTACCGAGTCCTAAACCAGAACCCAAGAATTCTCAAATGCCCAGAGGGGTCACAGGAGTAAAGCATCCAGGTGGAACAGACAACAAAGTGTAGGCGGGGCTGTCAAAATGAAGAGGCACACCTGGACCCAAGGGGCAGCCTTCTGATCCAGGAGGCTGGGGACCAGGTGGCATGTGGGTCCAGACCTTTCATCTTTCAAGAGAAACCAAAATCCTCCAACATTTAAATGGGGCAACTAATATTAAAAATACATACCTGCCTATATACATTCTGTATGTGTGAAGACAATGCAGCATAGACATAATACAGTCTGGGGTGGGGACTTCCCTTGTGGTCCAGTGGCTAAGACTCCATGCTCCCAATGCAAGGGGCCTGGGCTTGATCCTGGGTCAGGGAACTATATCCCACAGGCTCCAACTAAAGATCTTGCATGCTGCAGCTAAGACCCAGTGCAGCTAAATAAATAAATATTAAAAAACAAAAACATAGTCTGGAGCAATGTAAGCCCAATTTTTGAAATCACACCTAAGACAGACATTCATATGAAAAAACAGTCCATTAGGTACAAAGGATCCTTTTGTGAAGATGGCTAAAAACCAAAGCTCAAACCTCAGCAAGGGGTGGGAACCTTATGCCACATGTTCTGAGTTCATTTTCTCTCTCTCTCTCTTTTCCAAGATCTCTGATGTCAGAAATCAAAAGTATTGACGTTTCTCACAGGTTATATTTTTATGGTGTCCCAGAACACAGAGGTGACTAAATCTACAATGTAGCATCACTTGACTATAGGACAGCCTGACATTAATGACGCCAAAAAAAGTTTATTCTAATTTCCCAAGTTTATCCCAGTTCACAGCTTAATACCTATATAGAGTAGGTTTGCTTGCTTTGCTGGGCTGAGTACATCCACCGAATGAGTTTGTAGTCAGATTGCTAATTTATAAGACTAGCCTTAATCAAAATGCATAATTTCATACAAAAGTTCTATCACCCCCCCACTTAGTGGGTCTCTAGCCAGATGTCCAATAGAGCCATGGCTCCTGTTTCCAAGTGGTCCATAGATGGGGATGGTTCAGTTGCACAAAAGCTCATTCCAAATCAAGAAGGGAACTGTGATCAAAGAGGAGAACCAGCCCACTTCCTTCTGAGGAAGGTGAAGTTAACAGTCTTACAATGATCAACTTTCTAATTCGCGTCTTACTACTCATACTCTCACATCAAAGAAAATAAAAGTAGGCAAGTACATTTGAATTATTTGTTCCTGTTTAAGACTGAATGGAACATACTCAATTGGTGTTAGGAATCCAATTACATACAAAGCAAAAGATACACTACTTTATATCATTTTTGTTTATTTATTTATTCATTTTATCTATTTCATTTAAAAGCAAAGGTCTTCCAGGAAATGAAAGGACTTATTAAGTAGTTAAATGCTGTTTTCCCACTTTTGTAAAAAGATACACACACATAGCAAAAAGAATACACTACTGTCCATTAAGGTACTTTCAATGATTCTGCAAATAATTTTTTGGTAACAAGCTATACATGTTATTACCTTTATATTATTACTTTTCATCATAAGTCAGTAAGTCTTTACTACCTATTACAAAACATGTGCTCATTTAAGGGACTTTTGGAACCCAAGGTAATTTACCAAAAGGCACTTAACTCATTAGGGGTTTTCAAGTGGGGGATTTCCTTATTCAGGTTTTTGATCATCTCTTAGAAAGTGATTACTCCTTAGCAGTTGTGGTATAGTGCTAGTAGCCTTCAGAGAGTTTCCTTTGAAATGCTGACACTTCCACTTTAAGGAACTATTTAGAAGTAAATTATTTGTTCCGTGTTCCAAAGAAACTTACTTAGTGACAACATCAAAATCCTGAGTCCTTTTTGCCTCTATCTCACTTTTCTCCTTCTGTAAACTCAGTGCAAGAATAAAAGCTTCTTTGCTAAATTAAACTCGAGTTTTGCCACTAAGGGTGGTACTTGTATTATGGAGGTGGGCAATAGAAGAGTTTTCATTCATCTAATTGAAGCTAGCAGTGAAGGCCCTGAGTATCTTCACGTATCAATTTCATTTTTGCCTCCCAATCTTGTCATCTTTTATCAATGTGTGTTTTTACATCCTGGTTGTTAATGTTTTAAATTACATTGCATAATATTATTTTATTCAACAGAATTTTCAAGTCCGCCATGAGATAAGGAAAACCTGCTCAAAACAACAATAGAAACACACAGCAACCTATTTTTTGCTTCTTAGCCTGGTTTATGGAAAAATTATTAAATTACAAATTAAACAACTGTCCTTTATTTTCTCCTCAAAACTCTCCTGTATGATTACTTTAAATACACCGGTTTCTTTTTCAGCTGCCCTCTCCTTTCCTTTGCCCATAATTCCGAAAACTCTAAGAAATAAAGGACAGGAAAATGGCTATCTAGTAATTGCCTAACCATAGACCTAAATAGTACAAAACAAAAGCTATCAGAACTATGTGCTATTAAAAGAAGCAGCAGCAGTGCTTACAGCTATTTCTCACACAAATTTCTAAAGTAACTTTGCCTTTTCTTCTGTATCCAAATGACACCCAGAAACTAAGAGAGAGAAAACTAACTTCAACAGGGAAGAAAGAAGGAAAGAGAAGCAAAAAGGTAAAGGATGGGATATTTGCTGATGATAGATCACACTGGAGATGAGAGGACTAGAGAAAGAAAGAGGCAAAAAGAAAGCATGGCCGCTCCCTCCCATCCACTTCCAGTCCACTGACATGACTCAACCAAATTTGCTTCTGTGTTCCATGTAGTCAGCACTCACACCCCGGTTTAATTGGTTTAATTTATTTGGGACTAGTAAGTAAGCCTCACTAAGTGCTAAGTCATAAAAACAAGCATTTTCTAGAGACACACAAAGTGACATAATGGTGTGGAAACTTTTTTAAAATAGAGATATGATGCTGCGCCCGTGATGGGGGCAGGGCAGGATTCTGTGTAACTAAACTGAAGAGTCATAGTAGAAAAGGGAAATAGAGGATATACTACAAAATGTAAACAGGCCTATCTAGGTGATACGGTTATATCAGATTTTTTTCTTTCTACACATCTGTATTAACACATTTTATTCAATAAACATTCACTTCTGAGGCTCTATATCATACAACAATAATAAATATGTTTAATATATATCATAGATATTATAATATGTATATACAAATAAATGTAAGTCTGCATTTGCACATATGTGTGTATGAATACATGTGCATTCTTTCAGAAAAGCAGTTTCCTTGGTGCTTTAAACAGGCACCCCTGGTAGAGACGCTATAGTATTATTATAAAAGTAAAGTGTAGCTCTGGGCTTTGATAATTTTGCTACAGTTGTTAGAATTGTTGTTCCAAGAACTCTGAGATTGTCAAAGCAACCAAGACTGCAATAAGGCAGTGGTTCATGTTAAGGAAGAATGTGATCTGAGGTTGTATAAATGGTTTCCCAACTTTGAATCTCAAATTTTCTCAAAGAAAATTTCTAAAGGAGCCCAAATATCGTACATTACTTCCAAAAGGACCAGGGAGAATTTTTTTTCCAACCATAAGACGGTTCCAGACATCGATTTTTTTTTTTTTTCCTTTTCAACTCTTGGTATCATCTGGACATAGGTGTGGTTGACACCCCCACCCCCACCCCCCAGGCTTTGGAATGGGATCTAAATTGGATTTAAATTCAGTCCTGCCTCTTACTGTTCGGACTCGACTTACATAAGCTGTCTGAACCCCATTTTCCCATCTGTAAGATGGAGATACCGCGCAGCTGCTGCGAGAACTGAGATCACACTCATAAACATTCCTATCACACTGCCTGGCACGTTGATGAGGCCCAGCAAATAAGAATCCACTTTCAGAGTTCGGAACTCAAATTAACCCCTCGAGGCCAGGGTCTTCGAACAGCCATCACCAAGCCGGGATAATCTGAGGTAGCGACTCTCCAAAAGAGGTGGGTGCGGCTTAGGCTTCTAGGCCAAGTACCGGCTGCAGAGCGCCTGCGCGGTGGCAGCAGGTACCACCGCCTGAGCAACGCGGCCAGGGTTACCTCCCGCCCCGGAGTCCAGCAAGCAATGAAAGATTTAAACAAAACAAAAAAAAAAAAAAACGGAAGAGAGAGAGAAAAAAAGGGCAAACCTGAGATAGTGACTCACACTCTCAAGGAGAGGGATTCCCGGAAGGGAAACAAACCAGTTTCTTTTTCTGTGTGGCTGTAAAAAGGTAAACAAGTCTCTTTAAGGAGCATTCAGCCCCAAGATAACGTCTTCAAGAAAGAAAAGGTCCGGTTCAAAGCCTCTGGTGTAACAACTGCCTCGAGACTGATTTATTCCCTAAAGTTGGGAAGTGTTGGAAAAACTTGTATTATCAATTTCGAGAGTGCAAGTTCTCACCGCCCCGGGGCTCACACGTTCATAGCACAGCCTTAGCGAGACATGCAAGGACTTGTCCAGAAGACCCTTTCCTGCCTCAGACGGGGCTCTCCCTGCAGCGACCCCCACACGTCCCCGGCGCCGGCCAGCCCCCTGCTCATCCCCTCGGGGCCGCAAACCGCGTTTCCAGGGAGCACCCAGAGATGTTCCGCCTGCCTCGCGGGCTCGCAGCTTCGCATCCAGCCCCAAGAAAAACGAGCCCTGGTTTCCTGCGACCTCGCCCGCAAGAGAAGTCCTAGCAGTCACGCGGAGCTAGCCCGGCAACGGCGGACCAAGTCTGCCGCCCACGCGCGCATCCCCCCGGCCGCCCCCAGAGCGCGTCCCGCGCTCCGCGCCCGCCCAGTGGCCGAGCTGGGAGAGGCCCTCGACGGGGCAGAGACGACTCACCAGTGACAAGAGAACCCAGGTCCCGGACATGGCTGTGGAGCAATCGCCGAAGTGAAGGAGCCTTTCCAACTGGCACCAGGGCGGGTTACGCACCCGGTGAGAAGTGAGCCCCGACTGGCCCCTCTCAGTGCTTCAGCCGGCCTGGGAGAGTGCTCCCCTCCCGGGCCCGCCCCGGGCGCTCACTCACGGTTACTCTCGGGACGCTTTCCTCTTTCTCCAGCAGCGTGTCTGAACACCTGTTGGTGGCTCATTTGAAAAGACCAAAAGAAACGTCCCCGGAGCCAGGGGGTGGGGGTTGGAGGAGGAAGCTTAGCTGGGGAACGCCCGGGTAGGGGAGGGCGCCTTTGATTCTGCAACCCTGCGCCTGGAGTTGGGGGTGGGGAGGGGTGTTGAACGGGGAGCGGGGAAAGAGCCAGCGTTTGTTGCCCAAGCGAGCATTCCCTGTTGGGACATTTCCGCAGTCGACTGGCATGCTCGGGTTCAGGTGAGGATCCTGAGAACGGGCCCCATGTCCTTTCTAAACTCTTCTGCACTTTCAGCTGGGGAGGCTGGGGAGGACTGAAGTGCAGAGAGCACACGTCTTGCTCAGAGCAGGAGCCTCGGCTGACTGCTGGGATTCTCAGAGCAGACCCAGCGTTGGCTCAGCTCCGTGTGCCGTGGTGGCGACGTTAGAGGCTCACAGGAACCCCGGACTAGCGTCTGTAGTGGCAGTTCTCCAAGGAAGAGGTTCAGACGTTGTGCTGTGGGAGATTCCCAAGAGGGAGGACCCTTTATATTTTATTCTCACGATGAGTACAAAGCTAACTCCTAAGACAAATCACACAGCTCCAGCTATGTGATTAAAAGCTTACAATTACTTTCCCTCCTTTGTTACTCATTATTTCCTGGCCAATTTTCTTCATTAAAAAAAAGTATACTTTAGTGCTTTAGTTAACAGCTCGAAGTCACTATTGTTTTGGAAAAGTTGATCTGTCCGGTTAGCCAGTTTTGCAACAGTTTTACAGAAGAAGGTTTGTATAATGACATCCTTCATGAGCGTGATTCTGAAAGTAGTTGGTAAGCTGGGAACCGGTGAAATGGTAAGTATTTCTCTGGCATCCTCCACTAAGCTCTGCACCTGCATGCACTCTGTTGTCCATCTTCCCTGTTGGCTGTATCCCATTAGGAACACTCTCCTTTCCCTCCCTTTGCCTGGCTCATTCCTCATCCATCCAGATTCCTCTCTGAAGACATTTTCAAGACATTTTCGTCTGGGAGATCTTCCTGGCTCCCATCTCAAGCTTAGGAGCTAAATGCTTTCCTCCTAAATGCTTTCCCTCTCATTGTTTTCTGCTCTGCACTCATGGTCCTGTCTTACAGGTGTGGATTTACCTGTCCCCAGCTTCACTGCCCAGCAGATTGTTAGTGCTATGAAGAAGATCCTAGCTGGCCAGTCCTGCTCCTACAGTTCGCAACCCAAAACAGACACAGAAAGAGGTGAATGGTGAAAGGTTGGGGGAAGGGGTGTAGAGGGGCTGGCATATGGAAACTCTGTATTATCTTTGCAACTTTTCTGTAAATCTAAAACTATTCTGAAATTAGAAGTTTATTGAAATAAAAAAATCATAAGAAGAAAGGCAAGAAAGGAGAGAGGAAGGAGGGGAGGAGAGCGAGACAATTGACGAAATCAGCATCTCTTGAGAGTGAATCTAAGTCAACAACTTTCACAAATGGTTCTTCCTTACCTAATATTTGCCATTTTAGCCCGGTGAGATGGCTAATTATTATATTTACTTTATAAAGAATTGTAGCCGAAAAAGTTTAAGCAACATTGACAGTTTGATTAGTTAGTAAATAGTAGATCCAGGAATTAAACTTAGATATTCTTGCTCCTGAGTCCTTGCTCTTTCTAACTCCCCTCAAACCTCCCCCACCCCACACACACACCTAACCCTTAAGTTTAATGAAATAGTAATAGGTACTTTGTGGGAAGAAATGTGTTCCATGATCAAATGATTTTAGAAAATTCTGGGTTAATTTAAACAGGTCTCCTAATCTAAGAGTTCTCTGAGCCCTCAATATGCTAATATGCATTCTGACTGTCTAAGAGGGGACTGTGATCTATACTGTTCCCCAGCCTTCTTTGTCTTCTTTATGGAGTTCTTTGAAGAACACCTACTGAATGAACACCTTATGAATGCTGGTGTTCTGGAAGAAACAGTTCAGACATCTTTAACAGTTAATTTTAACAACACATTTTTACAGGCCTTCAAGGGCAAAGACATACAATTTTAATAATAGAGTTTCAGGCACTCTACCAGGTGTGGGAGACACTTTGGACAACCATTCTGATTTTAATCAAACCACACCATGTAAGTTAAAGCCTACTGCCTCTACTCTAAAGAAATCCTTGCCATTGAACATTTCATTCTGAATAACATTTAAACATATGTCTACTTATTTTAAAAAGCTGGGAGGAAGAAAATCCCCTATACCCTTTTACTACCAAGGCTTTTTATTTCTTATCCCCTAATGTTTTAAAATTTTTATCAACAAAATTTCTCTTACTAAATAGCAGCAAATTGATTTTAATAATCCCCATTTGTAGTGTACATTCATGATTCTTTATTCTACATCTTCTCCCCTTCTTCCTGGTAACAACATCTTCCAAGTTGCCTTTGTTCCTCTTCTGTCTTCTTAGCTATTGACGTGGTTGCATTAGTCAGGGTTATCTAGAAAAACAAAGCCAATAGGATACATACAGATTAGCCATAGATACCAAGATTTATATAGCTATATCTATCTATCTATTTTTACGTAGACCTATATATAAACACACAGAGAGAGAAAGATGTGTTGTAAGGGATTGTTTTATGTGATTATGTAGGCTGACAAGTCCAAAATGTGCCAGATAGGCTAGTAGGCTGGAGACCCAAGGGAGATTTGCAAAGGCCATCTGCTGGCAAAATTCCCTGTCTTTCAAGAGAGGTCAGTCCTTTTCTTAGGGCCTTCAACTGATGGGATGAGGCCCACCCATACATGGAGGGCAACTGCTTTACTCAAAGTCTCCTGATTTAAATATCCGTCCCATCTAAGAAATACACCTAGAAACACCTGGAAAAGTACCAAATCTTTGGATCCTGTGGCCTAGTCAAGGTGACACATATGATTAATCATCGCAGCGGCAGTGACACCAATCCCAGAGTCTGTGTGTGTATGTAAAGAGGGGGAGAGGAAGACAAGGAACCCCACTTGGCTAATGCAACCAGCACATCACATTCTGTTGTGAGCTTTCCAGGAAACAGTGGGACACGAGCTCTTTTTCTTTTTTCCACTGTATTTGAAGTGGAAATATTTGCGGTTCAGAACTGATGAGGTTGCTCCTGCCAGAGCTGAAGGCAGAGTCAACCCACAATGAGAAGAAACCACACTGAAGGGCCAAGCCTGATAGTGTCGCCTGAGTCCGGAATCGACTTAGTCCTGAAATCGAAAATTAGACTACCCACAGTTACCCAGCTCAATACAGTCTCAATGTTTGCTTAAGCCACAGTCTTACAGCTAAAAAGAGACTGAACAAGTAGGTCATCAGAGCTTATAATCGGCATAAGAAATTCTCTGTTGTCAAAATCAGTTGTTACAAATAGACTGTTACAGTTTCAGTAAGGACGATGGATGGTCTTAAACAAGCCTGTAAAGATGGCTGAAGATCTAGGAATGTCACTTCTACCAAAGAATCTTTCTGTCACTAGAGGGTGCCAGATACCACTTCAGCCAACCGATGAAGCAACTTGAACAAGGTTTTGATTCATCAGTAAAAATATATTTGGGTTCTTGGGAAATGGAAGAAAGAAAAGAGAATCTGTGAACTGATTATCTAGACATTTTCATCTACATGAGAACATTCTTCCTGGATTAAAGACACAATGTTTACAAAGCCCCTAGCACATTCAATAAATACTACTTTATCATTGCTCTTCCTAAATGAGGTGTGGTCACAGGACAGGTTGCTAATTGGGGTCACAGTTCAGGTGGAAAGAAAGACAAGTTTAGTAGCTTACAACCGCTTTCCTGTGAATACTTCCTGTATGAGTGTGATCATGGCCCGAAGGTACAGCCCAAGGAAAATACTTGGAGCCTGGCAGACAGAGGCTGGAAAGCTTGGCCACTGGGATATGGAGCAAGTTCCTCAATCTCCCAATGTCTTCTGCCTTGAAACCTGATATATCATCCTACCTCTTGAGCAAGAACTTGAAAAAGACAGTGGATTAAAGAGCATGTATTTGTTTAATATTTATTGACTGATTTGTTGGAAAAGACTCTTGAGAGTCCCTTGGACTGCAAGAAGATCCAACCAGTCCATCCTAAAGGAGATCAGTCCTGCGTATTCATTGGAAGGACTGATGTTGAAGCTGAAACTCCAATACTTTGGCCACCTGATGCGAAGAGTTGACTCAGTGGAAAAGACCCTAATGCTGGGAAGGACTGGGGGCAGGAGGAGAAGGGGACGACAGAGGATGAGATGGTTGGATGGCATCACCGACTCAATGGACATGGGTTTGGGTGGACTCCGGGAGTTGGTGATGGACAGGGAGGCCTGGCGTGCTGCGATTCATGGGGTCGCAGAGAGTCGGACACGACTGAGCGACTGAACTGAACTGATAGAGTCAGGTCTTCAGTTGCAGCCCACAGGATCTTTTTTGCAGCATGCAGGCTTCTCCAGTTGCAGCACACGGACTCCAGAGACAGCTTAGTAGTTGCGGCATGCAGGCTCAGTAAATATAAAGCATGTAGGATCTTAGTTCCCTGTGTGCATGCTCAGTTGCTAAGTTGTGTCTGACTCTTTGTGACCCCATGGGCTATAGCCCACCAGGTTCCTCTGTCCATGGGATTTCCTAGGCAAGAATACTGGAATGGGATGCTATTTCTTTCTCCAGGGGATCTTCCCGACCCAGGGATTTAACTCTCATCTCTTGCATTGGCAGATGGATTCTTAACCATTGAGCCAACAGGGAAGTCCCTAAAGACTAGTGGTTAAGATGCAGAGTGTACTCTGAGCAGCAAGTAGTTGAAGAAAACAGTTCTTTTGTAGGTCCTGGTTTTGTAATCCAGTTGGACACTCCTTCCCTGAGTGCCCTGAAAGCGCAGATTTTCTATGAATCCACACACCAGAAGTGGGCCCATCCAAGGTGTTCCAAACCACACATGAAAAGATAGGGGCCACTTTTCAAGAAGAGCTAATCTGGGGCAGATGAGATTTAAGGCTTATCTTGAGGCAATATTTCTTAAGCCTCAGTCTACCTTTTGCTATTTCTGCGGTCCACTTGTACTTTCATTTAACATATATATATATATATATATTATATAAAGTCAACTTGCATTGTTTCTTAAGTAATTTATTTTTAAAATAACATATTACATTGTATTCCTGCCCTGCAGATAGAGTCATCAGTACCAACTTTTCTACCTTCCATATATATGTGTCAATACATGGTATTTGTTTTTCTCTTTCTGATTTACTTCTCTCTGTACAAAGACGATGTAGAGAATGGACTTATGGACACAGCGACGGTGTGTATGTGTGTGTGATGAATTAGGAGATCAGGATTGACATACATATACTACCATGTGTAAGATAGACGGCTACTGGGAAGTTGCTGTATAGCACAGGGAGTTTAGTTGGGCTCTCCAAGAGGGGTGGGATAGGGGTGGGGTGGGAGGAATGCTCAAGAAGGAGGGGACTTATGTATAAGTATAGCTGATTCATGTTGTTGTACAGGAGAAACCAACACAACATTATAAAGCAATTATACTCCAATTAAAAAATAAATTAAAAAATAGATGTTATAGATATTTTAAAAAAAAAGCATTACATTGTAAACGTAAATGGAAAATCAGCATTCATTACCAAAGATAGAAAGTATCTGCAAAAATAACTATTGAAACAAAATAGTTGCCTTCATATCACTAAAAATGTTTCCCAAACCACCAGTGGTAAGGATACTGAAAAGGTTGACGTAAGGGATGAAAGTTTTAGCCTTCCTCTCTGCCTTGAAAATGACCACCAGAAAAAAGACCAGCAAACCTGGGTAATATCAACATCTGAGATGTCCGAGCAGCATGGAGTTAGGGGCAGTCATTGCCTCTTAAGCCGCACCTAGTGATGGAAGGATGAGATTGGGGGAAACCCTGTGCCAAGGCCCAAGCCTTTCCCGTTAGAACAGGCTAAGTGACAGCTCAAGGGAGATGACGGATGAGAGATAAAAGAGGGTTACAGAGAGTCTTGTAAAGCTAGAGACAGAATGCGGAGTAAGGTATTAGGAAAGAGAGGAGAGGGGAACAGTAGGCTAATTTAGAGCACAGAGCACACGAAGAGGACGTAGATGGTTTTCTGCAGAAGGTGGCCTTCGTCAACTAATACAGAAGAGTGAGGAGGATAGGCCCATGGATTTATTTATTTTTTTTTTAAAATAAATGTATTTATTTTAGTTGGGGGCTAATTACTTTACAATATTGTAGTAGTTTTTGCCATACATTGACATGAATCAGCCATGGGTTTACATGTGTTCCCCTTCCTGGACCCCCCTCCCACCTCCCTCCCCATCCCATCCCTCTGGGTCATCCCATTGCCCCAGCCCTGAGCATTTGTCTCATGCATTGAACATGGAATGGTGTTCTGTTTCACATATGATAATATACATGTTTCAATGCTATTCTCCCAGAACGTCCCACCCTCACCTTCTCCCTCAGAGTCCATAATACTGTTCTATGCATCTGTGTCTCTTATTCTGTCTCGCATATAGGGTTATCGTTACCATCTTTCAAATTCCATATATATGCATTAGTATACTGTATTGTTGTTTTTCTTTCTGGCTTACTTCACTCTGTATAATGGGCTCCAGTTTCATCCATCTCAATAGAACCGATTCAAATGTATTTTTTTTAATGGCTGAGTAATATTCCATTGTGTATATGTACCACAGCTTCCTTATCCATTCGTCTGCTGATGGACATCTAGGTTGCTTCCATGTCCTGGCTATTGTAAACAGTGCTGCGATGAACATTGGGGTACACGCGTCTCTTTCAATTCTGGTTTCCTCAGTGTGTATGCCCAGCAGTGGGATTGCTGGGTCATATGGCAGTTCTATTCCCAGTTTTTTAAGGAATCTCCACACTGTTTTCCATAGTGGCTGTACTAGTTTGCATTCCCACTAACAGTGTAAGAGGGTTCCCTTTTCTCCACACCCTCTCCAGCATTTATTGCTTGTAGACTTTTGGATAGCAGCCATTCTGACTGGTGTGAAATGGTACCTCATTGTGGTTTTGATTTGCATTTCTGTAATAATGAGTGATGTTGAGCATCTTTTCATGTGTTTGTTAGCCATCTGTATGTCTTCTTTGGAGAAATGTCTGTTTAGTTCTTTGGCCCATTTTTTGATTGGGTCGTTTATTTTTCTGGAACTCAGCTACAAGAGTTGCTTGTATATTTTTGAGATTAATTGTTTGTCTGTTGCTTAATTTGCTATTATTTTCTCCCATTCTGAAGGCTGTCTTTTCACCTTGCTTATAGTTTCCTTTGTTGTGCAAAAGCTTTTAATTTTAATGAGGTCTCATTTGTTTATTTTTGCTTTTATTTCCAATATTCTGGGAGGTGGGTCATGGAGGATCCTGCTGTGATTTATGTCGGAGAGTGTTTTGCCTATGTTTTCCTCTAGGAGTTTTATAGTTTCTGGTCTTACGTTTAGATCTTTAATCCATTTTGAGTTTATTTTCGTGTATGGTGTTAGGAAGTGTTCTAGTTTCATTCTTTTACAAGTGGTTGACCAGTTTTCCCAGCACCACTTGTTAAAGAGATTGTCTTTTCTCCATTGTATATTCTTGCCTCCTTTGTCAAAGATAAGGTGTCCATAGGTGCGTGGGTTTATCTCTGGGCTTTCTATAGAAATACAAAGGATCATAAGAGACTACTACCAACAGCTATATGTGAATAAAATGGACAACTTGGAAGAAATGGACAAATTCTTAGAAAAGTATAACTTTCCAAAACTGAACCAGGAAGAAATAGAAGATCTTAACAGACCCATCACAAGCACGGAAATCGAAACTGTAATCAGAAATCTTCCAGCAAACAAAAGCCCAGGACCAGATGGCTTCACAGCGGAATTCTACCAAAAATTTAGAGAAGAACTAACACCTATCCTACTCAAACTCTTCCAGAAAATTGCAGAAGATGGTAAACTTCCAAACTCATTCTATGAGGCCACCATACCCTAATTCCAAAACCAGACAAAGATGTCACAAAAAAAGAAAACTACAGGCCAATATCACCGATGAACATAGATGCAAAAATCCTTAATAAAATTCTAGCAAACAGAATCCAACATCATATTAAAAACATCATACATCATGACCAAGTGGGCTTTATCCCAGGAATGCCAGGTTTCTTTAACATCCGCAAATCAATCAATGTAATACACCACATTAACAAATTGAAAGATAAAAACCATATGATTATCTCAATAGATGCAGAAAAAGCCTTTGACAAAATTCGACATCCATTTATGATAAAAACCTTCCAGAAAGCAGGAATAGAAGGAACATACCTCAACATAATAAAAGCTATATATGACAAACCCACAGCAAACATTATCCTCAGTGGTGAAAAATTGAAAGCATTTCCCCTAAAGTCAGGAACAAGGCAAGGATGCCCACTTTCACCACTACTATTCAACATAGTTTTAGAAGTTTTGGCCAGAGCAATCAGAGGGGAAAAAGAAATAAAAGGAATACAGATAGGAAAAGAAGAAGTGAAACTCTCACTGTTTGCAGATGACATGATCCTCTACATAGAAAACCCTAAAGATTCTACCAGAAAATTACTAGAGCTAATCAATGAATATAGTAAAGTTGCAGGATATAAAATTAACACACAGAAATCTCTTGCATTCCTATACTCCAATAATGAGAAAACAGAGAAATTAAGGAAACAATACCATTCACCATTGCAACAAAAAGAATAAAATACTTAGGAATATATCTACCTAAAGAAACAAAAGACTTATATATAGAAAACTATAAAACACTGATGAAAGAAATCAAAGAGGACACAAACAGATGGAGAAATATACCGTGTTCATGGATTGGAAGAATTAATATAGTGAAAATGAGTATACTACCCAAAGCAATCTATAGATTCAGTGCAATCCCTATCAAGCTACCAATGGTATTTTTCACAGAACTAGAACAAATCATTTCACAATTTGTATGGAAATATAAGAAACCTCGAATAGCCAAAGCAATCTTGAGAAAGAAGAGTGGAATTGGAGGAATCAACCTGCCTGACTTCAGGCTCTACTACAAAGCCACAGTCATCAAGACAGTATGGTACTTGCACAAAGATAGAAATATAGATCAAATGCCCATGGATTTAAATCCTAGTTCAGTTCCTTCACTAGCTGTGGGAAGCTTTGCATAATATTTAACCTCTCAGCCTCAATTTTCTCACCTGGTAAATCTAAGCACTTTCAGCGTAATGCTTTGCTTGGGAGCCGGTCTTGTATTTTGCAACTTGATTTAACTTTTGCGGTGTGCAAATGTCCTCTCAAAACCTCTTGGATTGCTAGCACCTTTTATGGGTGACAACATACATGGGCTGGTCCCAAAGTTATCACCATCAGTGTCCTTTTACTTACCTGTACTGCTTTTCCTTCTTCACTAGGTTGGAGAGCATAAGCATGGCCTGCAGCCCCTCATCTCGGCTTCTCCACGTAGGAAGGTATATTTTAAACTTTCTGGAAAAGAACTAAAAAGAAATCATTGGCTCAGATTTTTTGATCCCATGATCATCTGTTGTTGGCTCTGATCAGATCTCTTCATATGTGACTTGACTACTTAGACTGGCCCAAAGGTTTCATTAAGAACCAAATGTAAATTACATGCCCAGTTCATGCCATGTCCATAGTTCCTTTGCTGGTTCAAGTCTATCAAACGGGTATTGACGAAAAACAAAGATCTTAGTAACTTGCTTTGTGGTATGCCTCAATGATTATGATCAAGTTGTTCAAACCCATAATGAGACGTGCCCAAAAAGGAAGGATGTCATAGATAAACTATTTAAAATAGTTTTAAATTTCTAAGCATCCTCTTCTCCTATACACACACCACCCTCTGGGAAGGATGGTTCTTTAGAAGACTCTCTCCCGTGTTGTAGTGGTTATGAGTCTGCTGCACTTTGGAGAGGCTGGGACTGAGCAAAGACCCAAAGCAAGCATCTTCCACTCACCTGGCTGTAAAGTCTTGGAAATTCCAAGTCATCCAAGGGGCTTATCAATACTCTTTAAGGTTTTTCTTCAAATTTATTTTAATTTAAACCATGGAAATATGTTGGGAAGAATTGTTTAAAGAGAAAAGGAACTGTGAAATCCAACAAAACTAAGGCATTATTCATAATAATATCTGATAATATTAAAATGTCTAATGCTTAATAATAACTAATCTTGACACAGACATTTGTGTGTTCTTTGCATTCATACTAACTCATTTAAGCCTCGTAACTTAAAGTAGATCCTGTAGGTCCATGAAGTAGGTTCCGTTAGCATCTCGTTTCAGATATAAGAAACTTGTTGCAGCAGCTTACCCAAAGTCACCTGGTTATAAAGTGGCTGAGGTGAAGTTCTAAAATCCAGGCTGAATCTACTCTAAGGAAGTACAGAACCTGATTGTTTTGTTGTTCTGTTGAGCACATGGTTTCTGGTTGATTACTGTCATACTTTAATCGTTTTATTTTCTTAAATTACAGGTTTATTTCCTAAGATTTCACGAGGTAAGGGAACTCTTTATTGCACCGAGCAAATGTATCAGGTAAGAAATGTTGCTGTTTATATCCACTCACTCCTAATTATCATAGCTCTTGTCCATGTTAATTGGATTGAAGTGATGACTGTAATGATTAAGATTATGTGGCCATAACTCCACATTCTCAGTGCTTTCCAAATCTTAATATAGAGATAAATCACCTGGTGATTTTATTAAAGTTCAGGGTTTGATGTAGTAGGTCTGAAGAGAAGCAAGAGATTCTGCATTTCTCATATGCACACCCCTGATGTGGATGGCACATCTGGAGAGGAGCCTTGGGTTGTCAAGGTAACCAGCTCAGAGAAACTAGCCATTGATCCAGCTCATACAGATACAGACAAGATGACCCCACTTTTAACATTTTGACCAACTGTATTATTATTTGAGGATTTCTTTCATGGTATTAGGTAGGGAATGTAGGGATATCAACAAATTAAATAATGTCATAATAAACATATTTTTATCCAGTTTCCATTTAGCTTATTATTATACTCCCTAGGCCAAATTTTCACTTAGCAGAAACAAGCCTTCTCTGACTACATAAATAAATCCTTCCTATCAAGAAAAATAAGGGGGAATAAACTTAGTTCATTTTCAAACACACTGAACTTTTATTTCCGTGAATGGAAAGAAAACTGGCTAGAAGCCTGCTGATCCCCTCAGCCAATCAGAATAACGTGACCATAAATGTCCATGAATTCCCCCCTCAGGGAATCTCTGCCTTCTTTATTTCTGTCATGGGGACATGTATCTTACAGTTCTGTGCACGTACTCTGCCTTTTATGTCTTACTTTCCCCTTCTCCAAAAACAAATAAATAAATAAATAACCCACAGTGGATCTCTCATGTAGAAATTTTTTTATGTTAAGCTTACTGCATGTACAGCTTTTGATTATCTTTCAATGATAGTATCTAACACATTTATTTAGAGCATTTAATATGAGCCAGGTACTATGCTAAGGGCTATAAATATCATGTCATTTAATGCCCATAAAAATCCTGAGAGATAGATCTTCTTATACCCATTATATAGATGCAATAAGGTGAGGCCCCAAGTGGTTAAAAATCTTACTCTAGTCACACAACAAGTAAATTGTAGGGCTGGGATGTGAACCAAACAATTGTTTCTTGCATTTAACCATGTGCTTTCTTCTTCCTGAACCAGCACAGATTAGTTGATTGAGCATTCACTATGCGTTAGATCCTTTTACATATATTATCTCATTTAATTCTCCTACCCACATCTACAAGGAAAGACTAACTTTTCTTATTCACATAAACAGGTATCTTGATGAAGTTCCTAAGATAAGTAAGGAACTCAAGTCTGTTGTTGTTGTTGAATTGCTAAGTCATGTCTGACTCTCTGTGATCCCTTGGATTGAAGCATGCTAAGCTTCCCTGTCCTCCTCTGTCTCCTGGAGTTTGCTCAAGTTCATGTCCACTGAACTCAGATTTGTCTGACTCTAAAGTCTGTGCTCTGTCTTTGCCCAATATCTTGATATTTCCTACCTTTTTAGTGAATGAGAGTTTGTCTCTTGCTTTCTTTTGATATAGCACCAATCTGAAACCTTTTCATATACCAGAGCATAGACTAGGATGTATATTCTCTGGCTCTGGAGCTCTTTCTGGAAGGGTCTGAAATACCTGGCCTAACTTTTCCCTAGTCTTTTCCCCATCTCACCTTTCCTTTCTCATAGTCCCCTCTTCCTGTGACCTCATGTCTGCCACCCCCATCCATCTTCTTTGTGGTCTTACTAACAATGGCAACATTGGATGGGAATTGGAAAATGTCCCTCCCTTACCCTCCCTTGGGGCTTTCCCACCCCCTAGGATTGCATTTCTTCATTTTTCTTTCTTTAGATACTAGTCTAGCCCTCGTTCAAAACAGAATTTCCTCTCTACTTTTCATGTTGTGAATATAGAGAAAGTTCATAAACCACAATGACGAAGGATAAAGCATTGGCCAATTTCTTCAGAAAAAGTATTTCCTCTCTCAGCCCAATGATTGACACATTACTAACCTTTAGCCAAGAGTTTAACTTCACTGTGAAAGAGACAGTTGCTCAGTCGTGTCTGACTCTTTGTGACCCCATGGACTACACAATCCATGGAATTCTCCAGGCCAGAATACTGGAGTGGGTAGCCGTTCTTTTCTCCAGGGATCTTCCCAACCCAGGGGTCAAACTCAGGTCTCCTGCATTGCCGGTGGATTCTATAGCAGCTGAGCCACCAGGGAAGCCCACTAGGAAGTGCTTTATGCGCAATCTCATGTAATTCTAACATAATCTCAGTATGTAAGATTGTGCTCATTTTACAAATTAAGAACCTTTGGCTTGATGAATTTAGGTTATTTGCCTGAGTTACACACGCCAGTATATGGTAGATCTAGGTTAGAACACAGGTCTCAGGTCTCCTAAGTTACCCCTCCATCAACTAACCCCACTCCCTCTTTGATGATGTATTGCCTTTGCCCTTTGCTAACACTGACTTCCTGGCAGTCAGCCTCCCCATGCCCTGTCCCCAACCTCTCATCCAAACTGCCTATCTGGAAGGACCCTCTTCCTCCACTTTGACCCTCCAAATCCCACTTCTCACAGATGGCAGAATTTAAAACTCTAGCCTTCCCTGACTTTCTTTACCCATTGTGACCTTTCAGAACATAGAACTTTCTCACCACTTTTGAAGAGTGAATGATATTGAGATGCA
This sequence comes from Giraffa tippelskirchi, assembly GCF_054371585.1. Taxonomy (NCBI): domain Eukaryota; kingdom Metazoa; phylum Chordata; class Mammalia; order Artiodactyla; family Giraffidae; genus Giraffa; species Giraffa tippelskirchi. The sequence goes on from NC_137276.1 coordinate 39,140,428, forward strand.
TATTTGGAATCTGTGAAAATCATCTTTTAAAACAAAACCACATTTCGGATAAATCTTGATCAATGTGGGACTGAACTACCCCAGCCCGATTCACCTTTGCCTTAGAAATGCACTTGACTTTATTTAGCACCAGATACATTGCTAAATCAGAAAACAAGTTACTTGAGAGAAGAGCATCCTTTACTACTGTCTTTGAATGGAGGCTTTGAACTTAAGTCTGGATCCCAACAATCTCCTTAATTAGATGAATATCTATGAGTATCTGCTTTGTGGCATGGGCTGTACTAAGCCTTGGGAATAGCAGTGAGTTGAACAGGTGTGGTCCCTGCCTTAACGGATTTTACAGAATGATTGTAATTGTCAACCCCGACTCCTCTTGCCTGAGAAACATTTATCTCCTTCGGTTCACCAGACACCTCTCTTCTGGTCCTCTTCCTTCCCTTCCATCTTCACCCTGGTTATGCTTGACCTCCTGCTACTCTCCTCAGCATTTGTTCCCCTCACTTTCTCAAAGATGCCCTAAAGCTTTGACCATCCCCTCTTTCCAGATGACTTTCAAATCTCCCCCTCTTTCTCCCACTTAGGTTTACCTTCCCATTGCACTATTTTAATTCCTTCTCATTTTCCACTTATCACCTCAAACTGTTCATTTGTCTAAAACTGAGCTCTTTGATTTTCATCCAGACCACAAGGGTGAGGAAATTGAAAGCAGTAAACAAAATATAAAAGTCAAATTTCAAGTGGAAACAAGCCCACAATTAGTCTTTGGGCCCATTTGGCCGTGCTCAGAACCCACAGACTTTGCAGCTGTGTTTTGCTTCTTCTGCCTGTTAGTTTCTGTAATTAGATTGGAAGCTCCTTAAAAGTAGGAAGTGTAACTTTTACTATTCCGTATTGTCAGGGTCTACCCTCAAAGTCTCCTAGGCACTTTCTACTGTTTGAGGAGGTATGTGGTGAGGATGCAGACACTGGAAATGGCTTCAGCTGTTTCTGTACAGACTCACCTGTCACTTGATTGTGGAGTCAGGACCAAATGGCTAGCAAATTATAAGGCCAAACACCTACAATCTTTTCTGATTGAACGAGGTTTTAATTTTGCCCTGATTTTTTATAAAAAGATCAAAAGAATTATATCCATGCTGTCCTTCCCCAAAGTTCAGGGCTTTGAGACGTGTTAAGATAAACAACAATGTCATCATCCACAAAAGAAAAGCAGAGGGACAGAGAGGAAGAGAGAGATGCCTCAGCTTGAGACTATTAAGTTCTCTTTCCCATTCTTTGCTATGGTGATGACTGCTACACAAACCAGAGTTTAGTATCATCTCTAGATGAGTAGCATACGTTTTCAGGGGTCATGACAATTACTTGGCCAGACTTGCCTCTCTCCTGGATGCTGGCATCTTCTCCTCCTGAACTTGAACATCCCTCTTTGAAGTCAGCAGGAATCTGTCTGTGATGAATCACAAGGCCTGGCTTCCTTAGGAGCCAGAGCTGCCAAACCTCCCTGCTGCAGAGCCTGGAAACTCACTGACCCCGTTTTTTTTTTTTTCTTCCCTTTATTCTCAGCTCTCATCTCCCTCTCTCTGCACCCCTCCCCCCGCACACACACCAGTGCAGCCCATTAGAACTGGCTTAATAACAGCTAAAGAATCTATCGCTTCAATTGTGCTTGTTTTTCTCTGTTTTCCAGGGTTTTAGACGGTGGACCATGTTCCTAAACATAAAATAGTATGTTTTTTTTTTTTCTTTTTCCTCACCAGTGCCCATTTTTTGGATGCACATTTTATTTTTCTCTTTACTCTGCCTCTGGTCATCCTACTTTTTCTCCATTTAGCAGAGAAGACATAAGGACAGCTGGATTAGTGTAGATGTACATCAGGACAGGGGAAATATTGTGTCTTCAGTTCTGTTCTGGGAGACTGTCAGGTGCCATCATGTTCTCAGGACTGAGTCTTTTGTCCTTGCAAACCACATTTTCCCATACTAACTGCTTTCAAAGTATCACTACAAGTGAGATTAAAGATTAGAGATCTTTCTCTACTGTTGTCTTATGGAAGACGGTAGAATTCTGGCTGTATTCAATGGGGTGGCCAAGTGAAAATAGTTTGTTTATTAAATAGGGTGAGGGAGAAGAGGAACTTTCTAGGTTGCCCTGACAAACAACCATGGTTTGATTTTGGTTTATAATTCTGAAGGCATAGGGAGAAAACCTTTTTACCTTCAGTTCTGTACTCAATTAGTTCACATTGCTACGTGACCCTTTCATGTCCCTCAATGAGGAAGTCATAACAAGCCAGCCTGTTTCCCCACCCAGAGTGAAACGTGAAACCAAAGACCAATTCACTTCTGGGTTTTAATTCCAAAACTACGTATTGACATTTGGGCAAGTCTCTATCTTTGCAGCAGCAGGAGAAAAGGAAGACTTAGGATGTAGAGATGGATAGCATATGGGTCCTGTCCACTAGAGAACCTAGGCAGTCAGTGTAATCTACGGGGTCATAGCATGGATTCTGGGAGTCAAATTGTGGCTCCACAACCATTAAGTAGGTGGCATGGAGCAGTTACTTAGTTTCTCTGAACTTTTAGTTTGATCTGTAAAAAGATGTTAACAACAGAATGTACCTTCTGTGCTTGTTATGAAGGTATAGGTAATTCATGGAAAGGATGTGTTACACAGAATCTGACACATAGTCATTTCCTGATGAGTGTTAGTTCCTAATAGTGTTATTATTATTGTAAGAAAGGCAAAATTGCCCAGAGATCCAAGTGGAGGAAGGGTTGCTTCTAGCTTTAGGGACCACAGAAGACTTTATGGAGAAGCCACTGCTGCCAGGGGTGGCCCAATTTACCATGTGTTAGTGGGAGAGAAAAAGTGTTAGTCACTCAGTCATGTCCGACTCTTTGTGACCCCATGGACTGTAGCTCACCAGGGTCCTCTGTCCATGGAATTCTCCAGGCAAGAATGCTAGAGTGGGTTGGCATTTCCTCCTCCAGGGGATCTTCCCAACCCAAAGATCAAGCCCTGGTCTCCTGCATTGCAGGCCGATTCTTTACCATGTGAGCCACCAAGGAAGCCCTAGTGGGAGAGAAGATCCACTTTAATAAAAGTCCCTTCCCGGAGCGGTCCCCGAACACCTTGAGACTTCTAGGTCCCCTGGCAGTAGGGTGAGCTGGAGCTTTAGTGTGAAAGGACTGATGACTAGATCAGCTGTCAGCACAAGCCTGATGGCTTTCATTTCTTCCTTCCGTTGCAGCTGATTCCAGTAGAACAGTCTTTCCCCCTCCTTCCACTTGCTGACAGGTCAGAGAAGGCGTGCAGAAGCTCTCTCAGTGTATACAGAAAACAGGCTCGTGCAGATTTGTAGAGTTCTGACAAGTGTACTGACAGTTACGTTTTCTCAGCTTCACCTATTTCTGTGAAATGGAAATAGAGACTTCTTTTAGCCTTTTAATAACTCAGTCCACAAAAATATTAATTCATTCAATGCTGAAGAGGCCAGGAATAAGTTTCTCCTTTGGGATCCAGAGTAAAATATTTTGCTGCTTATTGAAAGGAAACTGGGGGGCCGTAGGCAAAACTCCCTAAACCAGAGTCAACCATGTCAAACAATGTCAACATCTTTTACAAACATTGGTATTGATTTAAGCCTTTAAGAGGTTCTAATAATGTTTGATGAAATAAATGATTATTTAGTTTTCAAACCTCAACTCTACCCAAGTGCCTGGGCATTTACATTTCGCGTTATTTAATGAAACATTTTCAAAGAATTCTGTTCAACGTTTTCTTCCTAACATAATTCCTTAATTATAGATATACATTTTAAAGTGTCACGAGAACACAATTAATTTAAAATTACAATCGGTCGGAATACTTAGCATACATTTTAAAATAAGAATACAATGACACTGAATTGTAATGAATTCCGCGTTTGTTACAGTTAGTCGTTTTCAAATCACCGAAGAGGAAGTGTTTTTTAACTATAAAATTACAGACTTTGAGAACCAAAATCTTTAATTAGATCAGTACAATGGAAAGGTTACTTGAAAGTAATCAATGTACTTGTCTTTTGCATGACTATCAAAATAAACCAGTATATTGTCATCAATCCTATCAACCTCTTTGAGAATAAATACTTTCCTATCATCTTTACTCTGGCTTTTGTGATAATATTAATATAGTTAAATAATATATCAGTTATATACCATCTATTCACATCATAAAATTAATAGTAATAATAGTCCATGACAATATCAATAATGTATGATAGAGTCCTAAACTACAAAGGACATAAGAATCAAGCTTGAGAAGGATCTCAGATTTTAGCAGCAATTAATTTGAGAATTTAAAGAAGGGGAATGAAATGATGTCACAAATACTGGTTCTAAATCAAATTCACTGAATTACAACTGTATAGTTCTCTGGCATCACACGATAGTATTGTACTACATACTTTGTATTATTGTATAGTATTCACATGTATTAGTACTACACGTGAATACTCTACAACCACTACTGCATATGCATTAGGTGTGCATGCGTGTTAAGTTGCTTCGGTTGTGTCCTAGTCTTTGCAACCCTATGGACCATCACCTGCCAGGCTTTTCTGTCAATCGGATTCTCCAGATGAGAATACTGGAGTGAGTTGCCACGCCCTCCTTCAGGGGATCTTCCTGACCCAGAGATCGAACTCACATCTCTTATGTCTAATCTGCATTGGCAGGAGGGGTCTTTACCACTAGTGCCACCTGGGAAGCCCACATACATGCTGTACATATACACTAGTGCTACTACATTCCCCAAATCTAAGGAGAGAAGACAGGTTTTTACTATCTTAAACCTTTAGTATCTTCCATTTTCTCTCCTTGCTTTTATTCTAGAATACTTATTCAGAGCCCACTGTGTGCTAGGCACTGGTTTGTGTCCTGGAGATGCAGCAGTGAACAAAATTGAAGAAAATTTCCTCCCCTGTGGAGTTCACAGTTCAGGTGGAAAGCAAGCGTGGCCTCACTTAAGCGAGCCCAGAACCCACAAATTTATTTTCTCAAGGCTCCATTCTCGCCCTTTCCATGCTGTTTCCCACATTCTTCCTGCCTCTCCACCTGAAATTCTTGCCTTAGAGCTTTGGGAAACCAGGAACGACAGGAACACTTTTGTTATGTCTACTCTGGAACAAACACTTTGCATATTTTTCGTTTCCTAAAAAAAAATCACAAATTTGCCTTTTTTTCAATTGGTTTCCCTCCATGGGGCTAGATTTCCCTGACGGCTCAGTGGGTAAAGAATCTGCCTGCAATGCAAGAGACACAGGAGATGAGGGTTTGATCCCTGGGTCAGGAAGATCCCTTGGAGTAGGAAACAGCGACCCACTCCAGTATTCTTGCCTGGAGAACCCATGGACAGAGGAACCTGGTGGGCTGCAGTCCACAGGGTTACAAGGAGTTGGATGCGACTAAGCACGCACGAAATACCCACGGGGCTAGTACTTCACTGAAGCACAGGTGCTGACCTGTGGGGGTCCTCTCTGTCTCCGATTTATCACCTTTCTTTTTATAAATTCAGCAGTCTTCTTCAGAAGCCTTAAAATACCCACATGTTCAGAGATTTAGAAAACATAGAAGCAGTATCATTGTTGGCTCCTGCTTGAAAGTCATCTTTTCTTTTTAATCAATGACTTAAAACACTGTTTCACTTTGACTTTAGTTGGCAATTTAATGTGATACTAATACAATCCATGATAATAGTGAAAGGCTCTGAGCACCTATTACATGCTAGACATTGCACTAAGCAATGTGCATTATTTCATTCACTGCCAGAATAACTATATCATTTTCTCCCACTTTAAAGATGAAGTTTGGAGACCACCAACATTTAATAAATTACATGCTTTGGCAATTGCTTTTTCCATATTTTCAAATTAATTGAGTGGGGCTTTAGCCTCAATCTCTCTTTTAATACATAAATCATCCAATTTCAAGTACAAATTCTTTGGACACCTATTAGGTGAAAAACACCGAGAACAGTTTTCTGTTTGCTGTTGGTTTCTTAAATCAGGGTCTTGAGAGCCTAGTTTCTTTGCTGAAGATTCAAGCCAAATTAAATATGGCTTAAATCAGGTTACATTTACAATTCACCTTAATGCCTGTCTTAGGCCCAGCTGTAAAATTTAATAAACTTTGCAGCTCTGAAGGTACATGCTTATGTAATTATGCAAACACATAGGTAATTATGTAGGTGCATGTATGTATACTTGTTTGTATTTGGCCTGACAAACACTAGATTGCCTGGTGACTTTGGTTCAGTTGCAAAAATAAATATAGGTTTTATCTGAATGTCTATAATTGAATGAGAGCCATTTGAGGTTAGTTCATTTTAAGCACTTTGTATCTGAAGAAAGAATGGCCTGTTAAAGAGCTTTGGGGGCACTTTGCACTCTAAACGGGGCCTGCAGGCACATCGTCTTACATCCATGAATACTTGATGGAATGATGAGTCAGGATGAAGCAATACATTTTTCTTTAGAAAGGGGTAATCTCTGGGACTGCATCTCCCTCTCCCCATCAAGACATTTCACTTCCTGTCTCTCTTAATGCTGCTGTTCAGATGAGGATGATAACCTCGAGGTCCCTGAGTGGGACCCCATAAGGGTCAAACCGTATCTAAAGGGTCAATTTCCTGGGGTCTGTCTCCAAAGTTGTACCTGAAATTATCCAAATGAGTTTCTGACTCCATGGGTCACACAGAGGAAAGAAGGGGGATGGTTAGTGGAAGAGAAGTTCTAGGCAAAGCAAAAATAGAAAAATGAAATTTAGAAGTTAAAATTTATTTTTGGAAAGACCAAGGACTTACTAAGTTGGATTTTAAAATAAAACAACCACAAACACCATATGGATTCATTCTTCTTTAGTCTCTTGCAATGGCTCTTTTCAAAAGTTCAGCCCTTACAAACACACGTACATAGAAACACAATCTTTGGATCAGCCATCTAAAACACATGAAACACTACAAAATTGCCTTTAGGACTCTCAGTTCAAATAGATATTGGAGAAATAGTCTAGAAATACATCAAAAGATAAACGAGGTGCTCACTTTGACAGTACATGCTCAAATAGAAATAAAGCAGAGTATATTAAAGCAAAAGTTATACGATTGTATGGGATTTATAATAGGCATTGTAACAGGATGAGAGGATAAAAGTACTTATGCACTTATAAGGTTTCAACTTTTTCCATGAAGTGAAACAGTATTAACTCTATGTGGATTGTGACTATTTAAGGAGGCACATTGTAGTCTCTAGAGCAACTGCTTAAAAATAGTACAAGAAGATATAGCTAAAAAGAAATGAAGTGAAGTGTTAGTTACTCAGTCGTGTCCAATTCTTTGATCCCATGGACTGTAGCCTGTCAGGCGCCTCTGTCCATGGATTTCTCCAGGCAAGAATACTGGAGTAGGTAGCCATTCCCGTCTCCAGGGGATCTTCCTGACCCAGGGGTCGAACCCAGGTCTCCTGCATTGTAGGCACATTCTTTACCATCTGAGTCACCACAGAGGTCCAAAAAGGAAATAGATACATTAAAATGATGTTTAGAAAATATTTAGGTGGCTAAGAGTCGACACGACTGAGCGACTTCACCTTCACTTTTCCCTTTCATGCACTGGAGAAGGAAACGGCAACCCATTCCGGTATTCTTGCCTGGAGAATCCCGGGGACGGCGGAGCCTGGTGGGCTGCCATCTATGGGGTCACACAGAGTTGGACACGACTGAAGTGACCTAGCAGCAGCACAAAAGAAGTCAGGAAAGGAGAAAGAGAAAAACATCAATCACTATTAAAAGTAATAATAGTCCCTTATTTTCCTGCTGCCTGAAGACCAGCCAATGGCTGAATTTAAGCTCTTCTCCTCTTACTTGTTAGCAGTTGATGACTTTGTTTCATTTCACTGCTGTTGCTACTGGTAAGTCACTTCAGTCATGTCCGACTCTGTGCGACCCCATAGACGGCAGCCCACCAGGCTCCTCCGTCCCTGGGATTCTCCAGGCAAGAATACTGGAGTGGGTTGCCATTTCCTTCTCCAAGGCATGCATGCATGCTAAGTCACTTCAGTTGTGTCTGACTCTGTGCGACCCTATGGACAGCAGGCCACCAGGCTCCTCTGCCCACAGGATTCTCTAGGCAAGAATACTGGAGTGGGTTGCCATTTCCTTCTCCATTCATTTCACTAGAAATGTATAATCAATAAGTAGTTCCACTGAACAACAGCCTCCTAGTTCTCCAGGAACTGTAAATCTGGCTTGAATAAATAAGGAACTATTGGAGAAGCTATAGATCTGTATGTCAACTCATCATCAGAGTACTACCCTCCAAACACTTTTTCTTGGCTATTTCTAGGGAAAAAATATGCAGCAAGGTTAACGAGAGGAGTATTGCACACATTTTTAAGCCACTACATGCTGTAGATCCTGTCTTCATTATACAAAGGTCCTATTAGTAAAAACAAAAACAAAAAACAAACGACAACACCTACGACAAAAATCTCTTCAAGTGATTAGCACTGTTGCTTCTACTTCTGATAAACCCATCAGAAAATAAATAAATAAAACCCAATGGTCTGAAATGAAAGAGTCAAGTAATGAAATTTGGGTCTTACCATTTAGCAGATGTGATTTAAGGAAATATAACTTCCATTCATTCTTACCTTATTCTATTTACCCAGACACTCAAATACTAACAAAAAATTGCAGGGGCCATGTTGACAGTGATTGAGACAGAATCCTATGTCTCCATGCCGTTGATACCTTTTACAAAACATACTATATGGGGTTTGCTCATTTTATGTTTGTGTTTGTCCTTAACTGTACTTGTTTCATCATATTAACAATTGCGGATAAAAAACAAATGTATCATCTGTTATTTTACACACTTGGGAGTGAGGTATTCGTTTAGGCAGTTGAAGTTTTAAACTCTAGGTAAAGTGAAAATAAGAAAAACACCTGCCTTCTCCAGCTTTGTTGTTGTTCAGTCGCTCAGTCATGTCTGAATCTTTGTGACTCCATGGAGTGCAGCACACCAGGCTTCCCTGTCCATCACCAACTCCACAAGCTTGCTCAAACTCATGTCCATTGAGTTGTTGATGCCATCCAACCATCTCATCCTCTGTCGTCCCCTTCTTTTCCTGCCTTCAATCTTTCCCAGCATCAGGGTCTTTTCTGAGTCAGCATTTCGCATCAAGTGGCCAAAGTATTGGAACTTCAGCTTCAGCCTCAGTCCTTCCAGTGAATATTCAGGACTGATTTCCTTTAGGATTGATTTCCTGGTTTGATTTCTTTGCAGTTCAAGGGACTCTCAAGAGTCTTCTCCAACACCATAGTTCAAAAGCATCAATTCTTCAGCGCTCAGCTTTATGATCCAACTCTCACATCCATACATGACTACTGGAAAAACCATAACTTTGACTAGACAGACCTTTGTTGGCAAGGTAATGTCTCTGCTTTTTAATAAGCTGTCTAGGTTGGTCATAACTTTTCTTCCAAGGAGCAAATGTCTTTTAATTTCATGGCTGCAGTCACCATCTGCAGTGATTTTGGAGCCCAAGAAAATAAAGTCTATCATGGTTTCCATTGTTTCCCCATCAATTTGCCATTAAGTGATGGGACCAGATGCCATGATCTTAGTTTTTTGAATGTTGAGTTTTAAGCCAGCTTTTTCACTCTCCTCTTTCACTTTCATCAAAAGGCTCTTCAGTTTCTCTTCGCTTTCTGCCATAAGGGTGATGTCATCTGCATATCTGAGGTTATTGATATTTCTCCTGGCAATCTTGATTCCAGCTTGTGCTTCATCCAACCCAGCATTTTACATGATGTACTCTGCATATAAGCTAAATAAGCGGGGTGACAGCCCAGGTGTTCTAAAAACCTTTTCCTGCCCCATTCCTAATTGTATGCTGCTGCTGCTGCTGCTGCTGCTAAGTCGCTTCAGTCGTGTCCGACTCTGTGCGACCCCATAGACGGCAGCCCACCAGGCTCCACCGTCTGTAAGATTCTCCAGGCAAGAACACTGGAGTGGGTTGCCGTTTCCTTCTCCAATGCATGAAAGTGAAAACTGAAAGTGAAGTCGCTCAGTCGTGTCCGACTCTTTGCAACCCCTTGGACTGCAGCCTACCAGGCTCCTACGTCCATGGGATTTTCCAGGCAAGAGTACTGGAATGGGTTGCCATTGCCTTCTGATTGTATGAGAAGTGCTTAAATATCAGGCTTAATCACGCAGGAAATGTCTACTATTTATCCCTTTAATGGATAAGAGTAAGCCAAGAACAAAGTTTGTCATTACATTTTATTGTCTTTTGATGGTAAAATCTCAATGTCAGACACAAATTCAGACATATCTCTTTGTCAGATTTTTGGATTCATAAATATCAAGTGGAAAATTCTAGAGCTGTGCAAACTAATTTTAGGACTACCCAATGCAATATTAATATTCCAGTGTGTGTCCTTTCTACCCTCTAGGACTCACTGCTGGGCTGAGTTGTTTTTAGCTAGAACCAGCTCTATTCAGATGGTACCTGAATTCCTAACTGAATGCCCTTTCTCAGGAGCAGGGACCTGAGCTCCAAGGAAACTTTGGAATAAAAGTGGTGATGGAGGACTTGCCAGGTAGCCTAATGGTTAAGATTCTTCACTGCCAAAGCAGGGGACACAGGTTCAACTCCTGCTCAGGGAACTAAGCTCCCACATGCCTTGTGGCAGAGCCAAAAGATTTTTTTTATTATTGTTATTTTTTTAAATTGGTGATGGAAGTTGGAGAACACTCGGCAATTTGCTAGGTTAGAAGGGAACTCAGAGGAGAGGAGAGTCAGGTCAACGTGACTTTGCTAGGATTTCAGCATGTTTCTGGAGAGTGGAGTTCAGTGGTGGAGGTTGGAGGAATGCTTCTTGGACAAATAGATCTGCTTGAATGGAGTAATGACTTTGCCTATGAGTGGAGAAAGAACTGGTGAGCCCCAGGTACACAAAAGTAAAAATTTTTCTTAAGCGGCATATCCGGCATTTTAACACTAAATGTAAGGGATTTATGGATTGCCTGAATATTGAAAACACTTTTCTATCACTAAAATTGCATCTAAATTCATCTTTCTTTCATTACCAGTATAGTCCACTATCAGCACATTTTGCAAGGAGCGCCTGCTTCTTGAAGGATTAGAGGCATTCACTCATCATCACTGATTAGGTAGCATCACCAACTCAATGGACATGAGTTTGAGCAAATTCCAGGAGACAGTGAAGGACAGGGAAGCCTACTGTGCAATCCGTGGGATCTCAAAGAGTCAGATACAACATAGAAACTGAACAACAACGACAGTTCATCATCGAGGCCCAGGTGGAGTTGGTCCTTTGCAAACATCCACATGAGAGACATTTACTGAGCACCTGCTATGCCCATGTCTTTTAAAAGACATCGGAGATACTGTGGTGAACAGTCAGGTCCCTACTCAGGTCTAATGAGAAAGGTGGGTATCACAAAATAATCAGACACTATCACAAACACCAATAAGTACTATGAGAAGAAGGTTGAGTGCTCTTAAAGAACATAATATCTAGTGGGAGGGAGTGTGGTGGTCAAGGAAGTCTTCCAAGAGGTTGACCATCTCAGAGATCTGAAAAATCTGAGTGGAAATAAAGCAGCCATAAAAGGATGATGAGAGATGAAGCTGAAGGCTCTGAAAGTCTCCTTTGCGTGACAGACAATCTGCCATTCTGGGTGGGTTGTTTCCTTTCAGATAGAGATATCAAAGGCATATCAAGGCAGAGTGACAGCTCAGGTTACAGCATAGGCTTAGGCACAGTTGATGCCCCAAACACACCAGAATGTGGAAATGTTTGTATCTTACAGAGCAGTTTTTTTTTTCTAAGACGGAATATTGACACTAAAGTCAAGAAAGTTTTTTTAGGAGATGAGAGAAATGGCAAAGCAAACAGGCTATTGGAAAATCCATTTTAATTTTATGGAGACAATGTGTTCCAACTTCCCCTACCCCCATCACTTAAGATTTTACTTATTGGTTCAATAATCAAAATCCTATGTATAAAATTGTCTGGAGTACCATTCAATGTGAGGGAAAAAAACCCCAATGCAACACAGATAATAATGTTCTAAACCCCTAAACCTTTCTGTTTTCTGGGATGGTCCTTCTTATTCAGAAGAATCTTCTACCCAGACACATTTTCCATCTGTATGTCATCTGGGAAAAAAGCTTTTTTAATGCAGCGTTTTACCCCCAAATGCCAGACCTATATAAAGTTCTGACGGACAGAAACTTTTCCTTCTTTAAGCCTGAGAAATCTTCCATCCATGTCCACTTTCCAAGAGGAAGACTTTAAAAGGGGTGAGTGAGGTGTAGGGATCTGTAGAATTTCCACAACACATACCCAGTCTGTTACTAGAAAAGAGGACAGAAATTCCTAAATCAACAGTTGCCTGAAACATTTTTAGCAGAGGCTCATTCCAGGCCAGTCAGTGAGAGAAAATTAAGCAGGAAAAGACTTTCTGTGACTCAGAAGCTGCCTTCCCTTATAAAGTCAAGGTTCTCCCCAGTGGTATTTTGACTACTTTTGGAGGAGGGGTTGCTTGCATTCAGCTCTCTGAAGAAGCCAGAATTTTCTGTTCCTCTCTACCAAAAAAGTACTCTGTCGACAAATATGTGCGCAAGACACAAAGCCTGCTCGCATTCTTTCAGGTCAGTGGAGTGCCCTGTTACTAGCATCTACAGCTGGTTTTTGGATAAAGTCCTTGTTGTCATGGGTTCAGTAAAACAAACATGTTTTATTGTTCTATGATGAATTTTAAACCCAAGGTGACCAAAGACCCTGCCTGCAGACTCCCTGGGTTCCTGTGCCTGTCAGGATGATTATATAGTAACCTCTCTATTCCATGTAAGAAAATTGCTGCACAATAAGGAAATTTATTAATGCATAGATGTGATCACATGGAAACATAATTAAATATTGTGATTAGTCAGATATTCTGGATGAATGAGAGTTGCTAAATCTAACAGATCTGAGTTAGAAGTTTGCAAAGACTTACACACCAATTTAATATACAACATATAAATTGTACATAAATAATTATATATACAACCCCACTGAATTGAATACTTCTAAAGGAATGCTAGAATCATGCCACATTTTCAGGTCACAACTGGAAAAATCTCAATTATTGTTATAAGCTACAGCAAAAAAGCAATTGTTATATGGATGATATAGCTTAAATTCTGGAGGAAATGTAAGCTTGCAGGATGATAATAATACCAATAAAATCTTGAGATTCATTTAAAAAACTCAAATTTATATTTATTCCTAGTAGAGACCCAAAGTAGGGGTTTGAGGGAAGACTTATCAAACATCATCCTATTTTTTAATTTAGTGATGAATAAAATGGGTTAAGGGTACAATCTTTAAAAATTGTGAATCACTGTGTTGTACACCTGTAACTTATATAACATTGTACATCAACTACAGTTCAATAAGAGAAAAAGGATAAATGCATAAGGCAATCAGATATATTACCAGAAAAAGAGAATAAACTGGGTTCAGGGATGTGAAGCCTCATGGCTTCTGGACTAATTGAAGTAATTCACAGAGATTCATCCTGCTTGTCTTTTACTGGCCTTAACAAGACACTGCCCATGGCAAGAAAGTTATGAAACCACTTGCTCTACATTATATATTCATCTTTCATTTTGGAAAGTTTAAGAAGCAGGGGTTCTTAGGCTTCTTTTTGTTTGTGTTTGAAGGGTGCCAGGATGTGCTGTGTTTGCAGTTTGGGTTCAGGCAACATAGCTTGTAATCAAATGCATGTAAGAATGAAACACTGCTGAGGAACATTCTATTGAAAGTCACCAAAATTCAGTATTCCACTGTGTTCTCCCGTCAGTCCTTATAACAATATTACAATATTCCCATTTTACAGATGAGAAAACTGAGATGCTCAAATGTTATATGATTTGCCCAATGAGTCAAATTAGGTTGTTGGAAAAAAACTAGCCTTTGAATCCAACTTGATTCCAAAGCCCATATGTTTTCTCCTACTTTGTGAAACTTCATCACAGAGAGTGAGAATCTCAGCCTGATCCAGCTATCTCAAATTCCAATCAGGTTTTTAAGAAGCGGGAGTTCATCATCCTGAAATTACCCTATAGGGTCTCAATTTTGTTGGAAAAGGAAATGAATGCCTCGAATTCCAAACTGCGGCTTTTAGAATTCTTGAAGCATCCAAAGTTATCTTGTGGGGTCCTTCCTGTTCACTTTCTTTTCTGGGGGCTAAAAGTATGTCTGATGCTAAAATGAGAGTGTTTGTGTAAACTTGCAGCCGATCTTGGCACTCAGCCTGTGCTGCCTCGGCTTGGATCAGGCCACTCTGCTTTCTATGGGATCTTCCCACTTAAACCTCAGGACCATCTAATGGCACCCTACATTCCCAGGGCTTCCCACGACACTCCGGACAACAGCATTGAAGCATCTCCTGCTGCTCAGTTGAGTTAATCCTCATTTTGGTGACAACTCATAATATGCTCCCTTGATTGGCATTTTAAAGTTTTCAAAGTACTCCAGCAATTTAAGTCTTTCTGTAAAATTTATCAGCTCAGGAACCTTGTGCAGTGGTTGAGCCGATGTCATTGTCATTTTTCAAATGAGAAAACTGAGGTTAAGGTCACACCCACAGCCAGTGAATAATAAAGTGCCAGCTCTGGAGGCAAAATTTTAGCCACTGTATTTTGATAACTTACCTTCTATGAAAACTATCAACCTTTTCAGCCTATTACCTCATAGATGGTGTTGTAGAAGATGTTTTAGAGTCCCTTGGACAGCAAGGAGATCCAACCAGTCCATCCTAAAGGAAATCATTCCTGAATATTCATTGGAAGGACTGATCCTGAAGCTGAAACTCCAATACTTTGGCCACCTGATGTGAAGAACTGACTCATTTGAAAAGACCCTGATGTTGGGAAAGATTGAAGGCAGGAGGAGAAGGGAACAACAGAGGATGAGATGGTTGGGTGGTATCAACAACTCGATGGACGTGAGTTTGAGTAAACTCCGAGAGTTGGTGATGGACAGGGAGGCCTGGCATGCTGCAGTCCTTGGGGTCACAAAGACTTGGACACAACTGAGCGACTGAATTGAACTGAACTGAACCTAACAGATGCCCTCGGGCCAGTTTATACTTTGTATTTTCAAACAATATTTCAATCAGAGATGAGTGGACGTAAAAGGGACGTTGAAATATATAAGCCCACACACTTATAGTTATGGATGACAAAACCAGGGCCACAGGGGTTAGTGAACTGTACAAAGCCACACAGACAATTAGTGACAGAGCCTAAAATAGAACAAAGACTTCCGGTCTTGCTCAATTGCCTTCCCCTGTCTGTGTCTGCTCTCTTAGGACACATACCTGGGGCCTATCATCTCAAGAGAGATGATAATGTTAATAATGACCCAACCTACACTATTTTCCTATACTTTTGAGAGTCACATTATCCCCCTACACTCTGCTCTAGTGCTTCTAGGTAGCTCTTGTTTAAATGCACGTCTTCAGGCTCTGCCCCAGAGAATCTGGCTCAAATACACCCCAGAAATGTACATTTTGAGAAACTCATGAGTAATTCCAATGACTAAGGTTCTATAAGTTTAAGCCATAAGGTTCTATAAGTTTAAGAAATAAACTGTTCTAACTCAGTATTTCCAAGGACTGGGATGGGAAATGCACTGATTAACTACATTTAAGGGTCAACTTTTGTAAAGCTGTCCTGGAAACCAGTTATCATGCAATCAATAATCGGTTAGCAGCAAGTCAACCCAAACCAGTGGCATATCATAAAATAAAGACTCCTCTAAGGAGTCTGATGTTCCTTTAGTAAAAGGCTCCTCTACTCAGCAATCTTGGGAAAATCTGTGCCTTGCAGAAGTGCAAAGAGAAGCCTGATGGCTACCCCTGCCTGCCTTGGCAAGTGACCTGGACTAGAGTCCAGCCTGCTTGGCCCAGGGCTCTCTTCTGGGCTTTGGTTTTCAGCAGTGGAAGGATACTGATAGAGCTAGTGGGCCTGACCTCCTAAGGCGGAGATACTAGACAGCCACACTGTTTAAGGAAAAGAGGGCAATGCTAGCATGTTTTCATAACCCTGAAATGTGCTAAAGAAAGCCTAAAGCCAGAGCGCTTCCTTATCATATGCATCTTATCTGTTCTTTTCTTAAAATACATTAGGAAATTTTTCTGAAAATAACAATGTCTGAGATGGTCACTGTAGCTCTTTTAAGGCTTGAGCAAAGTAGGAAGTTGCTTAACTGCATTCCTGAGTTCCCACTCTGTGCCTTCCGGGAATAACCAAACCACAGCCAGCCTGTAGAAGTTTGCAACTTAATGCTGAGTGCAGGGCACACATGAGAAAATGTAAGAGTTTTTAACAAGGAAATGTTATAACCCACTCAACTTTCTCCTTGGTGTAGCAGCTTTGTTACTAGTTCAAGGCTTCCATTAGGGAAAAATGAGTTTCTGGATTTCCTTTTACACCATAAGCTCTCTCGATAGTTCATGTGCCAGAATTCTTGCTAATGGTTCCATCTTCAGCTTGCCTTCCTTGTATCGTTTCTCTGAAGCCAGCAACTTTCATAAAGGTGCTTCCTTTTTCCTCCTGGAGTAGAAACGTGGCTGCTTCTCACCTGTTGTATATTTACTACATCCTTCGGATAACGTTGGGAATGTCTCGTTCTTCTAAGAAAACAGCTGACCTAATCCTTTGTTTTAACCTCAGATCCAAAGTCATACAGACCTGAGTTTGAATCCTAAACCCATCAGGCAGTAATGGTGTGACCTTGAGTGAGTTACTTAAACTCAGTTGCAGTCCCTACTTTAAGGAATGGATATATTAATAGTACGATTGATGCTTGATACATGCAATAGCTTAATAAATGTTTGTTGCTGTTGTTAATGCTACTGTGGCTCTGAAGTACCCTTTACTGCTCATGTGCCATGTGACCCTCTTCACATGGCCTTTTATACCCTAGGATTCTGGGCTCCCCCTTGACACTGTTCCTCTAGTTGACGCGGCTGATACTTTCTCCTCTTTAGCTGATCCCTCAGTGGTGTGTATGACTCCAGTCCAAAGCACTGTATATATATTCTCCTCGGTATGGCTTTTTTCTCCTCCAACATGCTGGGTTCCAATTCCAAAACACTCCATGGTGGTAATATCAACAGTTCTATATTTATCCACTGTTTTGTGTCTAGAGGATCCGAGACTTGGTTTCTAGACTAAATAAGTAACTATCAGTCTCCATGGAAGTCCAGCAAATCCATCCATTCACCGTGTCGTCCACACTCAGACAATCAGCGAGTCATCAAGTTGGAAGGAAACCCAGGACATCACGTGATTCTGCCCTTCGGACCAGTGATTCCCAAGTTTCGGTATGGATAGGGATCTTTTGGGATCCTATCAGAATTAGATTTCATGCTGGATACGTTTTATGTAGGTTCTCTGCCCTCAAGAAGATGTAGGGTAGCTCCCCGTTATTTAAGTCTGGGCTGTGCACAGTGACTTCATTCCAAACAGTACAGTGGAAAAGGGACTGGGAGAAGAGAAATTTCACAGTGCAGAAACCTGACGAGCCTCAACCAGGGGATTAAGATTAATATCAACCATAATAAGTCATCTTGGTAGCATGTACTTTGACAAGAAGCAATGAAAATGGTGGTACTTTTACCTCTGGGCCCTTCCTCCCCAAAACTTATAACCTCCCAGTCTAGTCATGAGAAAATCATCCAGTAATTTCCAACTGAGGGGCATTTTACAAAATACCTAACCAGTATTGCTCAAAACTGTCAAGGTCTTTAAAAATAAGGAAAGCCTAACAAATTGTCACAGCCAAGAGGAACTTAAATAACTAAATGTTATGTGATGTCCTGGGTGGGACTCTGGAACAAAAAAAAGAGGCATTAGGTAAAAACTAAGGAGATCTCAATAAAGTATGTGTGTGCAGTTGCTCAGTTGTGACCACCTCAGGGTGCAGGTCGGAGGAGGGGGGAGCTTACTAGGGATTAGTGACCTAGCTGCGTTGAGGAGGTTGAGTGGAACACAACAGAAGAAGAATTGGATTTGGAGGAGGAATTGGAGAGGTAAATGGGGAAAGACTGTTCCAGGCAGAGGAAGAGCAAGAGCGAAGGTCCTAAGCTGTGAGCTAGTCTGATTTGTTAGTGGAAAAGTCCAGGATTATTATGACAATGTGGGAGCATAGTACTTCTGAGTGGGAGTAGATAATGTGGAAGATGCAGGCAAAATGTAAGTGCTGTTAAAAAAGGGACAATACATAGTGTCTTTCTCCTCCAGAAATTCACCTCAGCTAGTAGAAGTCTCTACTGTTTATGATTAAACCTAATTTCCCAAGCTATCTTTTGGTGATAGTGAGAATATTAAAAAAGTTGTTCTGCCTACCAAATCCAACAGGGTACTCTTCTGCAATCCAACATACATTTTACAAATAAAATAAAGCACTTGAATACATCTTGAAATACATTACATATTCTAGACAGCCTGAAAAGCTTAAAGAAGTGAACAAGCTAATTCTCCTTTCCCAGTTGGCTTTTATGGCATTGTGGACAGATAGTTTTATGGTTTTCTGATCCCTTTCCTAACACAAGACTTGTGCATTTTCTCTTAAACGTCTATTCCTCCTCCTACTCCTAAGTCGCTTCAGTCGTGTCCGACTCTGTGCGACCCCATAGACGGCAGCCCATCAGGCTCCGCTGTCCCTGGGATTCTCCAGGCAAGAATACTGGAGTGGGCTGCCATTTCCTTCTCCAGTGCATGAAAGGGAAAAGTGAAAGTGAAGTCGCTCAGTCGTGTCCGACTCCTAGTGACCCCATGGGCTGCAGCCTACCAGGCTCCTCCGTCCATGGGATTTTCCAGGCAAGAGTACTGGAGTGGGGTGCCATTGCCTTCTCCGAAACGTCTATTAGATGTTAGTAAGTATACCTAATGTCAACACTATTGGTGGAAATATTTTTTTAACTGGAAAACTGTTACAAATGCCTTGATGTGCAAAAGGAAATGCATTTGTGTGTGACTGGATAAACTATATGGTGTGCAGAATAATGGCCACCCAACACGTCTGCATCCTAATCCCCTAAACTTGTGAATCTGCAGATGTGATTAAGTTAATCTTCTTAAAATCTGAAGATTATCCTGGGTTATCCATCAGGGTCTGATGTAATCACAAAGGTCCTTCTAAGAGGGAGGTAGGATGGTCAGAGTCAGAAAGACAGATTTGAAGATGCTACAGAACTGGCTTTGAAGATGGAGGAAAGGGCCATAAATCAAGAAATGCAGTAGCCTCTAGAACCTGGAAGAGACAAGTGGACACATTCTCCCTCAGAGCTTCCAGAAGAAAGATAATTATCTTGATTTTAATCCAGTGAAACCTGGACTTCTGACCTGAAGAACTATAATAAAATAAAGTTTTGTTGTTTGTAGAAAGTTTGTTTTAATTTGGTAAAGCAGAAACAGGAAACTAACACTCTGTCACATTCTACTGGTTAAGAGTTTATGGAGAGAGTAACATGGAAACGTACACTACCATATGTAAAACAGATATCCAAAAGGAATCCACTGTATGACTCATGGAACTCAAACGTGGGCTCTGTAATAACCTAGAAGTGTGCGATGGGGAGGGAGGTGGCAGGAGGGAGGTTCAAGGGGGAGGGGACATATGAATCAACCTATGGTTGATTCATGTTGATGTTTAGCAGAAAACAACACAATATTGTAAAGCAATTATCCTTCAATTAAAAATAAAGAAATTAAAAAAGAATGAGTTTAAGTCCGCAATTCTTTTTTTTTTTTTTTTGCCTAAGAAAGTATCTCTCTCTCACCTCTAGATCTAAATTTCCCTCATAGGAAACTGGATAATAATAATAACTAATGATTCCACAGTGTTCTCCACGGGCAAGGCAGCATTCCAGGCACTTCTCATTTATTAACTCTTCACATCTCACTACGATAAGATGCGATTATTGTGATAAGATATGATTATTAGCCCTATTTTTCATATAAGAAATCTAAGGGGCAGAGAGACGACACAGAGCTAATGGTGGCTCTAGAACTTAAACTCTGAATCAAAATCCCTCCTGTATTGCTCTAAATTTTTTACACAAAGACAAGGACTGAAGGCTGATTTTTACTGCATCCCCTCCTTATGCTGCAGGTCTTTGATCTCACATTTAGTGTAACAAGTGTCTTCTCTTATAGGAAATTCCTTTGAATCTCTCAGATTTTTTAAATAAATGAGAACACTGTGAAAATAAATGCCATCTTCTCAGTATTAGCATATCCCCAGAATATCAGCCTTTACCTTCCCATGTACCTGGGTGCATGCTCAGTTGCTTCAATCGTGTCCGGCTCTTTGCAACACTATGGACTGTAGCCTGCCAGATTCCTCTGTCCATAGGGATTCTCCAGGCAAGAATACTGGAGTGGGTTACCATGCCCTTCTCCAGCAAATCTTCCCAACGCAGGGACAGAACCACTGGCTCTTGTATCTCCTGCATTGCAGGCGGATTCTTTACCCATTGAGCCACCTGGGAAGCCCTTACCTTCCCATAGTAGGTATCAAATAAAATTTGCCATAAAAATTTTGATTTTTCTCAAACAAAGAACAGAGCAGAGTCGGGCACACCCATGCAAATGTGGTTAGAATGGCCATTGTGCCAGCATGGGCTGGATGAGTTTGTCTGCTTGGGCTCCTAGGAGGACTCAAGCTTTGGTTCTGAGAATTCCAGAACTCAAAGAAATCTAAGAATGAGAGATAGAAAAAATAGCTTGCTCTCATTGAGTCTTCTCAGAAAAATGAATTCTATGAGCTGAACAAAATAGCTAATGAGCATAATGAGTCTAGAGAAAACAATTTCAACAAATATTCAACAGCAGCAGAAAATCATTTTCTTTGCCAGACATCCATCTTATGTGGCTGTGTGCCAGCATGGACACAGCCAATTGAAATCTACATGGCACTGGAGATAAAGATTAATCAAGAAATCACTAGGCAATTATTGAACACTCACTGCTTACTCAGCTCTGGACTAGGCCCCAAAGAGGATTAAAATTGTCCCAGATCTCAAGGAATTTACAGTAAATCATCATTGGATGATGTTACCAAGATGGGATGTGCTGTTTATAGAATAACACATCTGGAGATGATTCTTGACTGTGCTTATAGCCTGGAATTTATTTTATAGTTTTCCTGAACAGCAACCAAGTCATCAGACACTACTGTTTTCCTAATTGCTCTGTAGCTCCTTGGATACATGGCTGAAAGCCCCAGAAAAGATCTGGCCACTTGACTGGAGATTTCTCTGTACACACATCCGTACTCACTCAGTGCTGCTTTTTCTCACTGAAGAGGCTTGGATGGGGTAAACCTCAGACCCAGACAATGAGACCATTTAATTGCTGAGTCAAAAATTTATTTTCAGTTACAGGTGCTCCCTCATTAGTGTTATAAATTTCAAAAAAGAAGGAAAGAAGAAAGAAAGGAAAGAAGGCAAACTTGTAAGAAAAACTAAACCTTGAGTCATCGTCTTTTAAGTCTGTTTATGTCATTATAGTCTGATTGCTATCAGGTCTGTGAATATACACTACTTGGAGAAGGCAATGGCAACCCACTCCAGCACTCTTGCCTGGAGAATCCCATGGATGGAGGAGGCTGGTAGGCTGCAGTCCATGGGGTCTCTAAGAGTCGGACACGACTGAGCGACTTCACTTTCATTTTCCACTTTCATGCATTGGAGAAGGAAGTGGCAACCCACTCCAGTGTTCTTGCCTGGAGAATCCCAGGGACGGGGGAGCCTGGTGGGCTGCCGTCTGTGGGGTCACACAGAGTTGGACACGACTGAAGCGACTTAGCAGCAGAAACAGCAGCAGAATCAAGGGAGAAAATGAAGAATCATAAAAGTGAACATCGAAACTTATTTTCAGTATTTAATAAACATTCACTTCATAAAGCTATCAGGGACTACACAGACACTGCTTGAGACAGAAGTGAGAGGAGGGAGAGTCCTACTGCTACTCAAATTGCCCTCCCAATGAGGAAAATATGAAATATTTGCTTCACATATTCCCTGTGATAAAAAAAAACAAAACACTGGATATCCCAAATGCCCGATTTTATGTTATATTGCATAGTCTTCAAGTTTGAACATTCTGTCAATTGTATTTTCTGGTTGCCAAAAACTAGACACAGTTGACAAATGCTTGAAAATACAGAGAAATCTGTATTTTAGTTATTTAGTCTTAAGCTACAGAAAATTACATAATAGTCAATAGTGCAGTTTCTCAAAGATTAATGTGAGTTTCTGTCTGTACCATAAATCAAGTAAGTCAGATAGAGTAACATGAGTGAAGAGCTGGCCACAGCTATAAAACAGAGTCATTCACCTTGGGATTTTTCTCACATGTCAGCAGAAATGCTTATGGTATCCATAAAAAAACCATTTCTATCATGGATTTAGTCAGAACCTTTGCTTGGTGGAGGGGAGTAGGAAAACGTAAAACCATTGAAGTTATCCATTGACACCTGGGGATGAGAGCTTAAGACCAGATATATGTTCATTCACTACCTTCCTTGGAGGAATGCCTGGGTCACCCCATCTATCTGTCACCTATCAGTGGGTCATCGGGGCAAGAGGAGGCTCTTGAAGTGCGTGAGAGCCTTCCTTTAAACACATGCTTTGCTCTTGGACTGCCTCTGTGACAGGGGCCTGCATGGGCTCTGCTGGAAGGATGACCCTCATCATGCTGCTACATGGGTCAGGACAAAATAGCAGATACCACTAATGAACCAGGGACCAAAATGTTTAAGGCTGTGCTGACTTCCAAGCGCCTCTGTGAAACACGGGCCCTCAAGCCTGTCTCCACTGCAATTCCTGCTTCCGTTAATACCCTCCACAGACTCGACTCCCAAACCCAGTGCTGATGACCACAAAGTCCTCACGCCCTTTCCATACTTCTGAACCACTGAAGCATCTCTTTCTTCATTGCAGGCCCCATTTGTGGGAGAACTTTTTAAAGTCCCTACTGCTCAGAGGCTGCTTCTTTCTGTGCTCAGTTCATGAGGAAATGCCCCGAAACGCTAGCCTGACAGCCGGTTGGCATCTCCTGAGGAATGTGTGTACTGTGCCTGCATATGCCCCCTGAGGCTTGCTCAGTATCTCTGGGCATTTCAGCAGTTGTTCTGAAGGCTGGGGGTGTTCATCTCCCACACGCAGCTGAGCTGCCTCCCGTTTCATGAGCAGAGCAGTGGAATGCAGTGGAAGAGACCCAGGCCTCCGGCCACCCAGATTAGAGATTTTTGTGCTGAGGTCCCTATATGGTTGTGTTAGACTCCACAGAGGGCTTGAGTCTGTCTTTGTTCCTTGTTTGGGAAGCCAGTGGGAGGGGAACAGGCCAAGGGGCTATATAACCCTCCAGCCTTCAGCTTTCCAGAACACCACCCAGAGCGGAGAAGCCCAGCCGAGCACTTTCAGGGTAAGTGGCACCGGCCCAGAGATGTGGCTTAGATTCCAGCAGCTCTGACATTTCCCAGTATAATCAGATGTCATCTATGGAGATTTTAGCCAGACTCACACACTTAGAAATGTTTGAATGAAGATTGTACTACTAACATGATTGTAGCCTTTAGCTGTAATTATCTAACCTCAAAAACAAAGCTAAGATGCAGCCTGTATCAGGGAGGAAGGGGAGAGGAAGATGGAATGAAATCTATGAGTGTCACCTGCAAAATTTGTTTATACTAAACCAGCAGCCCCGGTCTTGCAGTGCATTTCAGAGGTGCAGTCTAGCTGTCTGCAGTCAGCTACATGACGATGTATATTTAGACACTGGAAACTCCAGTATCTGCTTGTGGTTCAGATTTGGTATGGGGATTTTTCACTGGACTGTACTTTTGTTGCAACCACGGTGTCTGACAGTGGATTTTAGAACTGAACAGAGGTTAGCTGCCTAGCCTTTGATATTGGCTCTTTGTATATTTGCATCTGGGTTCCTCTGGCTCTCATTGGTGGTGTCTTCTATGGGAAAGTCTCTTGAGTGCAACCAAGAGCTTGCAGTTCAGGGTATATGCATCTCCCTTGGTTGGTTTGCAGCAGAGCATAGCAGGAACCCAACTGAATCTTGGTGAATAAAGAGGGAGGGAGCTGGCGTGCAACTGACAGCTGTTTGCATTTCAGCCTATGGGATGGTTTGCATTTCTCAGCCAGGCGGGACCATGGAGCCAGCCCCGCCACCCCAGGCTGATCTTCACTGTGAATCGGGGTTTGGTAGCTCCGCCCCAACTGGGGTTTTCACGCTCAGATTTTTCCTTCCATTTTGTGATTCATGACTAAATATGGTTTGTGTTTCAAGACCGTGGAGCTGGGAACTGGAGTGTTCCCCTCCCACTAACTCCTCATTTTTGGCAAGAGATGCACTCCAGTCAGTTGGAGCAAACCCCCCTGACCTGGGTGCTGTTCCAAGAGCAGACGTTCTAGTGGGTTTTACCTAATTAGGAAATGCTTTGCTCCAAACCCAGCTGCTCATCAGGTTAGATAAGAGTTGTAAACCATTGAGCCAGATTCTTTCTGGGGCATACAGATTTCTCTAATGACATTGCTTGGTTTAGAGATTTTAAAATTCTTCCTAGACATCTTTTTTTTTTTTTTTTTGGTCAAATAAAAGCACATTTACTAAATTTTGAGATTTTCTTTTTCCTGCATGTTAAGGGTCCAATCTATTTTTTCTGCAGTGCATTCTAACACTCCCCCAAACCTTTCTTGCCCAAGGAAAGGGTTACTAAAGACGTATATTCCTGGTGTCCACACCATCACATTTTCAAAGTCTCCTAATTCTGAATATGTTATCCTGTTTTCAGCTCTTCCTTTTGGTTTGGAAAATCTGCTTAGCACATCCAGAGAGGGTGGTGATCTGGTGCTGGCCGCCTCTGACACTTGCCTCAGACTGCTGCTTCTGCCTCCTCTCCCTTAAAGTTCTCACCTCTCTTCTTACTTCTTGATCTGCTAGGAAGGAAGCCAAGTCACATGACTGCCAAACACCATTCAGTGTCTGGAAAGGGAAGGGAAGGGTGGGAAAGGAAAGAGCCACTTATAAGTTACATTTTCTATTCTTACAAGTAGAATCTACAAGTTGAAGGTCTCTGTCCTAAGCCTGGAAGTAGTGTGGAAAGGAAACCAAGACTATACATAAAAAATCTGGATAATGATAATAATCACACAATAATTATAATTTAAATTAATAATTTTAAAATAGTATTTATTGAGAATTCATAAAGTATATGCCACTATCAATTATTTTAAATGCTTTAAAATATCTAATCCCCATAAGACTCTATGTACTACACATGAATATTATTGTTCTTTCATAGATGTATAAAAAGACTGATTCAGAGATATTAAATAACTTACTAAATCACATAACTTCTAAGTGGCAAAACCCACACTCAAATCCAGGCAGTGAGACTCCAGAGTCCAAGACCATAATCATCGGGTGCTGTAATCTTTGCTGTCCCAACTTTACCGCTTTTGAGATCTGGACAAGTCACTTCAACTCCTTGAGTCTTGATTTCCTTGTCTGTCAGTTGGCAATGATAGTACATGTCCTGGATTTTAAGTTATGTCCTCTCAGGTGAGGTTCATGTTTTTTGCCAAATCACTTCCCCTGAGTTTTCTCATTTGTAGACATGAGGGTATTAAACAAAAATGTTCTCTAATAAACCTTCAATTTCCCAGATCTTTAAGTTGTTACTTTTGCTCCAACCTTCCAAATTTTGTCATGGGATTCAAGCTTAAACGTGAGATATTTAAAATACTGTTTTCTTACTGAAAGAATATATGCTCAATTCATTTAGAAAATATTACAGAACCCAGGGTTTCATGTAAAACATCTAGAATATCCACTTCAAAAATAACCCCCACCAACATCTTGGTAAATATGATTAATCTTTTTCTAGTGCATAACAATACATTTTTAATGGGATCATACAATGCATACCTCTGGCCTAGTATTGCATAAGAATGACCTGTAACTTATCTTTCTATTTATGTTTCTTAAGGACAATAGAACATTATACTGCATGATATGTAATTTTTTGGACTCACTCTGCCTTGTTGGACTTAGAGGTTAGCAGTGATTTTTATTAATGGAATGACTGTGACCCCTAAAATTTTAAGCACCTCCTTAAGACATTTTGATTGGTTCCTCAGGGCTTTAATTTTACCCTTGTGTAAAATTAAAGTCCCCAGGATCCAAAAGAGAATATTTTTTTAAACATTTTTTACATAAAATGTTTCAGTATTTCCAAAATTTCACATGCTGCTCATTCCTCAAAATCTACTTTTTTGGAAAAAAAATTTTAATTTATAGCATATCTAGAAAAATATGAGTATGGGTGTATACAGACAGCAAATTCTAGGTACTTCATTAGCAAATGACAGGTGACTTGTCCCTGGGAGATCAGATCTCATGGTCTGATATTCCATCTGTGCTCTGCAGTAGTTCATTCCTTCACTTGCTTAGTCAGTCTTTAAAGTGCTTATGAGCACACGTGATGTTCCTGTGCTGGAGACCTACTGTATGAATGGAGAAGTCTGAGTTTAAGATTACAGTCTAATGAAAGTGTTTTGAGATAAATGGTGTGTTAGATAAGAATCAGCAGGGGGCGCTCTAGTACAGAGGAGGAGTCTCTGGCTGGAAGGTGGGAGTGGTCAGGTAAGCTCCAAGACTGCTGGATCACACCTGCCTTGGCTTCCTCCCTGATCCCTTTAGGACCTTGTGAAGCAGCTCCAGCCGAGATGTGTGAGGAGGAGGACAGCACCGCCCTGGTGTGTGACAATGGCTCTGGGCTCTGTAAGGCCGGCTTTGCGGGGGATGATGCTCCCAGGGCTGTTTTCCCATCCATCGTGGGACGTCCTCGACATCAGGTGAGCAAAATTCTCTCTGAAACAGAGAGAAACAAAGCCGTATAGATTTGGTCCCTCCATGTCTCTGTGTCCATGGGTATTCATAGATTGTTGCTCTCTGCCCAGAGATTATCTAACTTTGTTAGAAATGTACCTCTGATGACTGATGTCCAGAGATACGTGCCAATTTCATATATATCGTTGACAGATTACCTGGTGGGAGACTTTTTTTTTTTTTTCATAAATACAAAAAGTCTGACTTTTTTTTATTTTCATAAATCCTTTTTGTCTAAATGTAACCATGGTCATCAGCATCAGAAATATTTATGAGTTATCTGATGTATTCCATAGCTACTCTATGGAAAGAAACTACAGTAAAAGGTCAGGTTGCTCATTCTCAAAGAACCTAATGTGAAATGAAAGTAAGTATTGTTACCCAATGTAATTTTACATCTGTTAGGTGTAAACGAAATACATGTGGGTAGACATATGGTAATTTTACATAACATTATATAGAAAGAAAATATGGATGGTAGCCACAGGGTAAAAGGTGAGAGCTTCATCCGAGAAATTCTCCTTTCACATCAGAAATGTATTTTGCACATTGAGCCTATCTGATTGATATTTAGGCTTTTGATTTGGCATCAATTCACAAGAAGACATATTAGAAGCCTTCCCCAGTGAAAGAACTCTGTCTCTTTGTTGAACTTTTATAGCCAAGATATTTTGCAAAAATCACTTCTTAAGGAACTATAGGAGCCCCACCTGTTTTGCAATTCTGTCACTCCAATGCAATTTTAAATTTTAGTCATGAGGATTCTTTTTTTCTAAAGATTCACATTAATGACTAAAAAAGTGCATCCCACTAGTTTAGACAGATAGCGTACTATTGATCAGTATGATTTTATCTATTAGAAACCAAGTACTGAGTGGTCATTTGTAGAAATAATGATTTTGCTTATAATGGTTAGATATACTCTCGAGTAGGTGACAATTCTAAACGTACAGTTTAAAGGATTCATGAGAGGCAAAATGCCATTCAACTAATGTGTAAAATTTTGTTTATCCATTCAACAAATAATGATTGAGTGTCAGATACATGCCAGGCAATTTGTCATAGTGGCGAACAAGACAAGATGGATATAATCTTTGCCCTAAGAAAGCTCATGAAGGAATACGGAAGATAAATGACAAAGTTGCCTTACCCTCAGGGTTCTCTGTTATTTGTAGGCCTGTTCAGGCCAAATCACCTAAGGGATGTTTCCTAAGAGCTCAGAAACAATAGAATCAGCGGGTCATTGCTGGTACTGAAAGGACTTTCATAGCAATGATTTAACCCTTTGTGTTTGGACAGTAATCAGTTCACAAGTTCTGAGAGAGGCTGACTTGTAATGTGTTGAACTTTTTAGGGAGTGATGGTGGGAATGGGACAGAAAGACAGCTACGTGGGCGATGAAGCACAAAGCAAAAGAGGAATCCTGACCCTGAAGTACCCGATAGAACACGGCATCATCACCAACTGGGATGACATGGAAAAGGTACTGGGAGAGGCATGAATGGTTTCTGTGGCCCGGATCTCAAATGTCTGGCTACTGCTGGGGAAAGAACAGGCTCACTTTGCCTGGTTGTGCTTTTACTTGTTGCTGTTCCTTCTAGATTATTACTAACTGAATTTTAAAAATTCTGAACTTTACCTATTTATTTTAAAAAGCAAATTCCTTGACTAAGAGGGTTTATAAACCAATTAGAGGCAGATGGGCTTCCCAGGCGGCGCTAGTGGTGAGGAATCTGCCTGCCAGTGCAGGAGATGCAAGAGATGTGGGTTTGATCCCTGGGTGGGGAAGATCCCCTGGAGGAGGACATGACAACTCACTCCAGTATTCTTGCCTGGAGAATCTCACGGATAGAGAAGCCTGGTGGGCTACAGTCCATTGGGTTGAAGAGAATTGGACACGACTGAGGGACTAAGCATAGCACAGAGGGACCTAGCTCTAAAAATGAGAACAGTAGTCCTTTGGCAGTGGTGGGAATTATAGTCTATTGCTCAGACAACTGGCTTGCCCTCCAAGGACAAGCACTGTATGGGCTGCAAACAGGAGAACAAAGGATGAAGGAGCTGGGAATAGCCTTCACCCACCCACTCTTGAAAGTTTTTCATTAATTTACCCTGCTGCTACTGCTAAGTTGCTTCAGTTGTGTCCGACTCTGTACAACCCCATAGACGGTAGCCCACCAGGCTCCCCCATCCATGGGATTCTCCAGGCAAGAATACTGGAGTGCGTTGCCATTGCCTTCTCCAGTGTATGAAAGGGAAAAGTGAAAGGGAATTCGCTCAGTCGTGTGTCCGACTCTTAGGGACCCCACGGGCAGCAGCCTACCAGGCTCCTCCGTCCAGTTGTTCTTTTTTTTTTTTTTTTTGCTTTTAGTTTTCTCTGTAGAAAAGGGGCTGTGACATTGTAGATTTGCTACATTCCTAAAATGTCCCTCAACATATTGAAGCACAAGCAACCAACACAAATTTTTAAATAAACAGTTCAAAAAATATCTCCCTGAGTCGCATTAAGTGAAGTCTTTCTCTCCCAGACCCCTATAGAAGAGCTAATGAGAAGAGTTAAATCCGAGGGTTTTGATGTTTGCTCTTAAGTATCATGGAAACAAAGTGATCAAAGAAAAGGCAGAAGAAATGATGAGAAAGTGACTTAAATTTTTTAAATGCAGCAAATACGTTAGAACCAGAAAATCTGGCCTTTTGTATATCTGTCAGCTCCACACACACAGACGCACACACATACTTTCTCTCACTCTCACAATTTTAAAAGAAAATAGTGTTGCTAGAATTTATCAGTGATAATGCTGAAACCTCTGCTGCTCTACAAAAAATGTGTTTCATTACTGAGTCTGAGAGTCTGGATTTGGTTAAGATTGCAGTAGGCACTGAGGAGGAGACAATAATAATGATGAGGAAATTCTCTTTTAAGACTTTCTCCATGGAGCTGGCAGCATCACAGAAGGGATACACCTGGAGAAAAACTAAT
The DNA here is from genome assembly GCF_054371585.1 of Giraffa tippelskirchi. Lineage (NCBI taxonomy): Eukaryota > Metazoa > Chordata > Mammalia > Artiodactyla > Giraffidae > Giraffa > Giraffa tippelskirchi. Next base: position 39,170,452 of record NC_137276.1, read on the forward strand.
GAACCATACTGTCATTTCTAAAATGCAAAGTGTCTTCTGGAGAGAGAGAGAGAGGAAGAAGAGAGACAGAGTGGGGAGAGACAGAGATTGGTTGGTTTCTAACGATGTTTCAGAGTATCCACGGTATATAACAAGATTGGCAGCATTTCTTTTCTTTCTTTCTTTTTTTTTAGATTTTTTGAGCACTGTGCTGCTTTTACTCCATCAAAGGAGTAGAACTTTGAGGAGTCTCATTTCCTTTCTAGAAACCACAAATTCAAAACCAAAGAAACTGCAACAAGATAGAGAATCTTTCAAGTCAATCTAGCTTTTGTTAATGTACAAACTTTCACTAGCAGTTCTTGTTTTTATTTTGTTTTAATTCTGAATAAATTTAATATTTCAGGCACTAGTGGAGGATTTTTGGGCTTTTAAAAATAATTAATCAACTGAACTCTTTTCACAATGGTTTGCTCCTTATGGCATCCAGGGTTAAAAAGGATGCTTACAGAGAACTCTACTCAATATTCTACAATAACCTACATGGGAAAAGAATTTGAAAAAGATATATATATATATATATATATATATGTATAACTGAATCACTTATCTGTACACCTGAAACTAATACAATATTGTAAATTGACTATACTCCAATATAAAATAAAAATTAAATTACAAAAAGAAACAGCTCAAAAAATAAAAATAAAGAGCATGCTTAACCATGAAGCAAACACAAGCATGTTCAAAGTATATCATGCTAGAAACAGGCAGTGGCTTTTTGGGGAAACACCTGAAGGCCAAGGTCTGTCCATGAATGAAAGGTCCAGTGTGTGCCAACCAAGGTAGGCTTCTTTCAACCCTGGGGAGCAAATAGAGGAATGGAGGGGTGGAAAAATTCCCTTAAATATTAAAAATAACCATTAGGTTTTCAGATCTGCTTCATTCATCCATTCATATATTCATTCATTTGTCCTTTTACTTGCTACACTAAGTCATTTTCCCATGAATATTAATTAAAGTGGGGGCTTCCCTTGTGGCTCAGCAGTAAAGCGTCTGCTTGCAATGCAGGAGATACACGAGACATGGGTTTGATCCTTGGCTCAGGCAGGTCCCCTGGAGGAGGAAATGGAAACCCACTCCAGTATTCTTGCCAGGAAAATCCTGTGGATAGAGGAGCCTGGTGGGCTACAGTCCATGGGCTTGCAAAGGGTTGGACATGACTGAGTGAGCACAAGTTGGTAAAGAAGATACAGTTGAATAATGGCAACATTTTCTCTGGGCCAGACACTGGGCTAGATAGTAACTCTAGGATTCCCTGATTTAAGTCTCACAGAGACATGAGTTATTTTTATACTCCCCATGGAGAGATTGTTGCAGAGAAGGGTTAAAATTTGCCTACATTCATATAACCAAGAAGTGCTTAAGCCAGGATTTGAACCCAGGTTTCACTACAGAGCCTATGTCCTTAACCATTACCCTATCCTGCCTCGTAGACCTGGGTTTGGGTTTTTGCTCATTCACTTACTAGGTGTGAATTCTCAGGTAAGTTCCTTGTAGTCTTTAAGCTTGAGTCTTGCACCTGTAAAAACGTGGGCACATAATGAGCACTTGTATTTGGACCTGGTTTCATGTGCTCATTCTGGTCCCTCTTCGAGGGCTGTCATGCTTCTGCTCCGTCTAATTGTTGTGCTTTTCCTTGGTCCCCTAGATCTGGCACCACTCTTTCTACAATGAGCTTCGTGTTGCCCCTGAAGAGCATCCAACCCTGCTCACTGAAGCGCCCCTGAACCCCAAGGCCAACCGGGAGAAAATGACCCAGGTAAATACCACTCTAGGACCCAGCACTTCAGGGCTTGGAGGAAGTCCTTGAAGGGGGTTGTACAGGATAGCAGATAAAAGGCCCGCCCAACAGTCTGCTCACAGGCTGACAACTTTCCTGGATTCCCAAGGCCAGGGGCGTCAGAGATCCTTACTGCACGAATGGCCCCTTGGCTCCAACAGCAATAGGAAATTTTCCAGATTTAACTGAAAAGGCCACGTGTTTAGGTTTAAAACTTCTAAGAAGTCATTTCAAAATGCAGGATAACATACAATGGGGAATTTTGGTCCTAGAGTCAGATCCCAGCTTGAAAATTCGATCTGGCACTTATCAGCTGTGTGACTTTAAAATATCCACTTAATTTTCATAGACTCAGTTTCCTTGTCCATATGTTGAGAATAATATTAGTACTATTATTTTTCAAATGATTTGAAGATTAATGAGACAAATGCTAAATGTGTTTCATGGTACCTGGTATGATAAACACTAAACAGGTATTTATTATTATCTTTATTGTGACTTTCTGAAGCTCAGAAACAGGAGACCATCTATTCCATTATCCAGACAAAGTTTCCAGTTTGGATGAGCTGCTTAATAAATACACCTAGTGTCAACTTCCTGCTTGTTATGGTTAAGCACTGGGCTAAGCATTTTATACAGATTGTCTCTTTAAATCTTAACCTAAAACATGAGCTATTATTATCCTGGTAATATAAATGAAGGCTTCCCTGGTGGCTCAGTCAGTAAAGAATCTTGCTTGCAATTCAGGAAACCCAAGTTCTATTCCTGGGTCAGGAAGATCCCCGGAGAAGGAAATAGTAACCCACTCCAATACTCTTGCCTGGGAAATCCCATGGACAAAGGAGCTTGGTGGGCTATACTCCATGGGGTCACAAGAGTCAGACTTAGCAACTAAACCACCACCAATATAAATGAAGAATTTGAGACTCAAGTACATTAGGTGATGGTCCCAAGGTCACACAGCTAGAAGTGTCAGAGCTTGGATTTGGCCCACAATCTTTTGACCTCAGAGAATAATAAACATAAATACTGCAGAGCCTTTTTCTTGGGAGAGCTCTGGATGCCTCATCAACACACTAGCAGCTGTCCTCTGCAGGGGAACATCTGTGTGTCTGGAAAGGACTCATGACCCAAGAGATGCTGTTTTTAAGGGAGCTTTTTTCCCAGTGAGTGGTAAAAACGAATAGTTGGGAATTATGGCCATCTAGCAAACTATGCTAGATGTTCACTCTGGTTTATAGACCAGAGAGGGTTTTGCAGATGGAGATATGGAGGCCTATGGGCATCTCCGTGGGCACACATTTCTAACACGTGACCTGGAGGGGCTCTGGTGCTGTGTCCCTGGATGGCATGAACTGCCATATCAACATTCATACTTGGTTCTCTGTTACCAGCAGGCAATTCTTTTCTTCCAGCAATCAGGACTCCTTCACTGTAGCTAGAATGGCTTCAGACTCTAGAGCTGACATTGACTCAGCAACTACAGAAAAAAGTTGAACAGATTAAATGAAATCTCAGACAGACCACAGAATGGGGTTCATCTCAACCAGTCTGAGCTTCAGTGGTTTTGGCTCCGTGCTTTCACTGTTCAGGGCCTGGGTTCGATCCCTGGTTGGGGAACAAAGATCCCGCAGCCACCCACATTAATCAGTTGTTAGTTTGGTGAATTCTCCAGGTCACGTTCAAGTCAGGGCCAGGACCAGAAACTAGACCCTCCTTATACCTGGCTGGTCATGTGTGCACACTGTCCCTTCCACTCCCCAGATACCAGGTCACTGGTACCGTGGTCTCTCCATTTACACCTTCCTTTCTCCTTGACCACTAACCAAGGCTTCTGTGACCCTCCTCTACCTTAGTTTCCTCTACCCAGAATCAGGCGGGCCCATCTGCAGTCATCAACAAGATGCTCTCTTGTGCATGCTTGGGGTTACTGGCAGCAACATTAACTAATCTCTTTGGCTTGCTTTGCAGATTATGTTTGAGACTTTCAATGTCCCAGCCATGTATGTGGCTATTCAGGCGGTGCTGTCCCTCTACGCCTCTGGACGTACAACTGGTAGGTGGCTGGGCAGGGTGAAAGCCCTGGTTGAGTACACTATGAGTTACAGGATTGAATGGTTTATAAACATGTGTGTTGCGATGGACTGGAGGTTATTTAGAATTGACTGAGTTAATTCCCGCCCCTTGAGGGCTTCTTCTCACCTTTAAAAATAAGCCCTTTAACTTGTATTTCCAGGAGGACTTCTATTGTTTCCCTCTTCCTGTTCTTTTTTTTTTTTTTCTTTTGTTAACCTAGCCCTGCCTCAACTCTCTTTTCCTATCAAATGCCTTCCTTACTTTCAAATAAAAGGCTTAGAAATTCCCCTTCTACTAGACCAGTAAGTGATCATACACCAGCTCCCCTGGTGACTTTTATCATACACAACTGTCCCCCAGGCATTGTGCTGGACTCGGGAGATGGTGTCACCCACAACGTGCCCATCTATGAGGGCTATGCCCTGCCCCATGCCATCATGCGTCTGGACCTGGCTGGCCGAGATCTCACCGACTACCTCATGAAGATCCTGACCGAGCGAGGCTATTCCTTCGTGACCACCGGTGAGGCCTGGGGGACATAAAGGGAGGGGGCGTAGGGGCGGGGTGTCCTTCCCTGACTGGTGACTAGCCGAGGAAACAATGGGAGGGAGCCTTGCGGACAGCAAGACCTGACTTTGCCCAGGGCAAAGCTCTGAGTATTTTGCTATGTGTAATCGCAAAACGATCACACCATTTCCTTGAAAAGAACAGTTTTAACCATCAGGTATTATGAGCTAGTCAGAGTTGCATTATTTGAACATTTTTAAATCCCTTCCATTCACATATAGAGACTGAAAATAGGGGAGGAATTGGGAGATTGAGATCGACATACATACACTACTGATACCACGTGGAAAGTAGATAACTAATGTATAGCACAGGGAATTCTACTTGATACTCCACCATGACCTGAATAGGAAGGAAATCCAAAGAAAAAGAGGGGATTATATGTGTACGTCTAGCTGAATCACTTAGCTGTGCAGCAGAAACTAATACAACATTGTAAAGCAACTATATTCCAAAAAAATTAATTTAAAAAGAGCCTGAAAATAGTATGGCATGGTGATTGGCAGTCTTTAGAGACATCTTGATAGGGCTTGGGTCCCAGTTCTGCCACTCACTAGCTGTGTGACTTTGGACAAGATGCCCAAGTCTACTAAGCCACATGCTCTCCATCTGTAAAATGGGAGTAACCATTTACTCTCACAAGGATGTTGGGAGTAGTAAATGAGATCATGCACGTGGAATTCCTGGTCCTGAGGAAGCATGAGATACTTGTTAGTGATTAGTAATACCAACCTAGGAGGCAACAACATGTTTGTCTTCCGACTAAACTGGTGCCCTTGGTCTCTCTCTATGAGAGGCAGAGGCAGACAGTCCTAGAGACATCAGGATGACCTCAGTGCCCTTGACCCTGGCTGCCTGCCCTTCCCCGCCAATTTGCTCTTATCCAAATGTTCAGGTTTCTGGACATGCCCAAGACTTATCCTAGACTCCAAATTTGAGCCCTGACGATTTAAAAATCTCCTTCTGGGATAGAGAGTTGAATGAATTCTGACCCTTCTCTGCTCCCTCTGAGGAATTCCAAGATGCCTCTAAAACATTCCCAGGGGCCTGGATAGAACCAATGGTTTAGAACTTCAGAGGACAGGAGTCGGAAAGGGGTCTGCCCACCCACTTCTTCCGTGCACCACTGGGACCTTCTCTACCGGGACTGGTCCTGAGCCTCTTTCTGGAAGGTGATGAGTTTTCCAAGGACTTGAGTTGGAATCCACCTGGGTCAGACAACATGGGTCTTCAGAGCTTTTTAAAACTGTAGGTGCTGCTAAGGGACTGTTTGGGCATGAATCTTCCAGGTCAATTAAAAATAATAAACTGTTGTATAGCGTATATAACAGAGTCATTAATTAACCATGCAAAAAAGTTAACGTCCAGAAGGACTCCTGCTCTTTGTCGCTAGCCAGCTCATTTTCATCCTGTCATGCACTGTCCGGACATTATCTGCTTCGAAGTTTCTCTCTGTGAAGCACTTTGCTGGGAACAGAAGTGGTTCCCTAATGGACCTATAATTTAGTTGTCCTCATGGATTTGGGGTTGCAGAATAGAATATCCACTTTCAGGCAGAAACCTGTATTGTAAGACAGTACTATAGGGCAGGTGGATTTTTACCAACTGTGCAAATCTCAAGGTTGGCTACCATGTTTGTATCTCATTGACAGCTGAGCGTGAGATTGTCCGGGACATCAAGGAGAAACTGTGCTACGTAGCCCTGGACTTTGAGAATGAGATGGCCACTGCCGCATCCTCCTCCTCCCTCGAGAAGAGCTATGAGCTGCCTGATGGGCAGGTGATCACCATCGGGAATGAGCGTTTCCGCTGCCCCGAGACCCTGTTCCAGCCCTCGTTCATCGGTACGCAGCACACCCGGGGAGAGCACCCTCCTCCCCTTCCACCAGCCGGTCTCAGCCCCCAGCGCCCTTCTGCGACATGTGACAGGGGCCAAAAAACCAAGGGCACCCCTGAGCCAGGGCAAGGGAAAGAATGACACGTTTTTAAAGTGAGAAGACATAAAGAAGCCATGAAAGGAGTTTTCTTTTTAAGAAAACATTGTCTAGGTTGTAGTCTAGCTGAAGCATTCTTGGTATATGGTTTATGGTGAAAGAATCAGATATTGTCCACGCTTAGGAGACAGCAGAGCCACCGGAAGGATGGGTTGAATGCAGAGTCTGGAAATAACAGGGGAAAAGAAAAATGGAAATGTCCGTTCCTACATTGGCATTGACCTTGGGAGACAGGTTAGCATAGTTGTTTAGAGAGAGGTGAGCCTGGGTGTGAATCTTAGTTCTCCTTTCATAATTTTGCCTCCTGGAGCCTCATCTGTACAATGTCTTCATTTGTAAAATGTGTCCTCATCTTTAAAATGAGACGTGTGTGGGGGTGGGGGTACTAAGTCCACTCAATGCTGATTAGATATTCAGTTCAGTTCAGTTGCTCAGTCGTGTCTGACTCCTTGCAGCCCCATGGACTGCAGCACGCCAGGCCTCCCTGTCCATCACCAACTCCCGGAGTTTACCCAAACTCATATTGGCAGTAATCAATTACTAAGCATGATTAGTATTACTTCATAAAACTGTAAAAGATGAAGAACCATCTGGAGGTTCTTTTCAAAAGACCCATGTCAGAAATTAACAAGAAATTCAGACAAAAAAATATCAAGATTGAAGAAAAATGAGTCTTTGTCCAAATAAAATGAAACATATTTCAAATGTTCCAGCACCGTTTAGTTTTGAGGGGTGAGAACAAGACAGCAGTCGAGGAGAGATTTAGGAGTTCTGAGCAAAGGCTGTGGTGTTAGCTCAGCCTGGGACCTTCTCAAGGCTTTGGGAATTTGAAGGCTTTGCTTTTTATTTGAATCACTTATAGCAGTGAGTCTATAAAGTCTTAGGACTGTGATACTGTAGCCTCTCACCCTTCCAGAGATGCCGAAGCAGGGCTTCCTCCCTAGACAAATGGTAGAGGACATGGGATATTTCAAGGGTCTTTCAGTCCTGAGATGGTGGCTCCTAGAGCATTATGCCTGCCAAGCTGTGGTCCGGTGTAAGATTATCCAGTTACTCATATTGTCTTCCATATCAGCCTGGGTTTTCTTTATCACCCAAGGACCACAACCTGTGTCTCTTTTCCAGGGATGGAGTCTGCTGGCATCCATGAAACCACGTACAACAGCATCATGAAGTGTGATATTGATATCAGGAAGGACCTTTATGCTAACAATGTCCTCTCCGGGGGTACCACCATGTACCCCGGCATTGCTGACCGCATGCAGAAAGAGATCACAGCCCTGGCCCCCAGCACCATGAAGATCAAGGTAAAGTTCTGTGATAGACCCTTATATGCTGCTGGCAATGCCAAGCTTATAACCAGATGTGAAGGATTCTTCAGAGGCTACATCTTGGTTGCATACACTTACGGGTCTTAGAGCTAGGCATTGGTAAAAGTCCTCAAGCATCATACTTTTAAGGATCTAAGTCAGTTCCATTCAAAGAGGAGTTGAATTATCTTGTACAAAGTTTAATCAATACTTATCCATGTCAGTCAGCTACTTTCAGCAGATGTAGGAAAAGGTCAATAGAGTCACTCATGTGCCCATATCTCATTGAAATACACAATACGTTGTTTTTCCTCATCATGAAAGTAGTGCATCTCATGTATAGAACATTATAAACATTACAGATAAGCCAGACATTTCTAAACAGGTATAAATCCTGTTTAGAATTCAGTAGTATACTCTTCTTTCAGTACTAAATATGATTCCATCTTAGCAGCCAGGAGTTGGAAATTTATCTTCATCTCTCTTTCTGATGCTCCTTTTGAGACAAGTGCTCCAAAGCACAGTATGACCCCAGGATGGCCAGACTCACTCCCTGAGCGAGCAGGACCCCTACATTGTGTGAGTTTTGAGTCAGTCAGAGGAACTCAGATTAAAAGGCTATCATTCTTTGGAGGCAAGCTGACACGTGGCTGGTGACTTCGCACAGGCTACTGTTACTCTGAAATCAGGAGGCCAGGCTGGGATTCTCTGATCCATGTCCCAGGGAATGGGAGAAAGGGCACTCAGGGTGCAGTTCACACACACGAGAGGTATTCAGACCGGTTCTCTGTTATTTAAGCTGCCTTCTCTTTTTTTATGAAAAGGGTCTGCCGCTAACATAACAGGGTGTGCTAGACTGAAGCACTCTCTCTCTCCACATTACAGGCGAGGATGGACTGTGGGGTGAGAGGACAGAGGCTGTTTTCTGAGGATTTGAGTTTCTCGGATGATAGACACCCAGCCAGAGTTGGGTAGTTCCTAGTTCTCCAATCTTGGAGTCTTGAATAGAAATGAGTGTAGAATTTTGAGCTCCAGTGTGGTGAGAGCAAACCATTGAAAACCTGAGACAGTAAGATGATATTATGGGAAACTGAAACTGAATGGGGTTGGCGGTGGTCTGTAGGGATTCTGTACTGTCTGTACCTCTCGTATGTAAATCTAAAAGTATCTAAAACTGAAAGGTTATTCCTAAAACAAAACAGAAAGAAAAAACACCTGGGAAAGGTCCAGGTTTACATATTGGGGCTGACATGTACCAGTCGGTGTGACCAAGGTCAATTACTTAAACCTCGTGCAGTCTCTGTTTCCTCATTTAGAATATGGGACTGATTCAGTACGTACCCTTCAAAGAGGTTATGAAGATTAAATGAGATAGTACATGTAAAATGCTGGGCAAAGTGCTTGGCAGATAGTAAGTGCTCAGTAAATATCAGCTATTTGTATTAAAAATAAATGTTCAACCACAGCTCAAGGAATAAAGAGAAATTAAACCCTTTCAGCTACTTGTATTAAAAATAAAGTTCAACCAGAGCTCAAGGAATAAAGAGAAATTAAACCCTTTCACCACAGTTTCAGAAAAAGCTTATCTATTGGCCAAGTGTCAATATTTATTTCTACCTAAGTATCCAAGTCTGATGTGGAATTTAGACTTACTCAACTCTAGCTATTTTTAGACCCAGAGAGCAGAGGTCAAGGTAGACGTACCCTTGTTCTGAATCACTGCTCTCTGGGCCTAAACCATTCATTGATCAGCATGTCCCTGCATGCCAGGCCCATTCATGCAGGTAGGGGCAGCCGGCGTAAGCCTAGCTGAGACCTATCCCGGGGGAATCTTCATCCCATCAATGGACCCCTCAGGGTTAAACAGTGCATCTTGGTAGACTTAATCAGGTCTTACAGTAAGTTCTTGTCTGGTCAGAAATTCTGACACGGTTAAAACTTCCCCTTGATGTTGCTAGTATTTGTGTCCACAGAGTTTATATGTTGTGCTGAGCTCTGAAGAACAGCTGATAGGAATCAGGGACAATGTCAGGCTTAAGTGGAGGTGGTGTAGAATTGGGGGCCAACTTTCCATTTGCCTGATAGTAGACTGCATGAAGCTGAAGTGTCATAGAAGTTTTGGAGTCGATTGTTTAACAGCAGTCCCCAACCTTTTTGGCATCAGGGACCAGTTTCGTGGAAGACAATTTTTTCCACGGACTGGGGGTTAGGGGATGGTTTCGGGATGATTCAAGCACATTTCACTTATTGTGTACTTTATTTCTGCTGTTGTTACATCAGCTCCACCTCAGATCATCAAGCATTAGATCCCGAGGGTTAGCTACCCCTGGTATAAAAGGAAGCCGGGAGACCAAAAGTGTTCATTGAAGAATCTCTAAATCCACAACTATTCACACCCCATGGGTTAGGGCTCAATTTCAGCATCTAACAGCCAAGACTGTCCCCAAGGCCCATGAAACTTCAGCTGGTGCCACAAATCCTGACCATGCTGGAATCCGCAATTCCCTCCTAGTGCACTAATGGCCCTTTCTCATCCTGACCAACAGATCATCGCCCCTCCCGAGCGCAAATACTCTGTCTGGATTGGTGGCTCCATCCTGGCCTCTCTGTCCACTTTCCAGCAGATGTGGATCAGCAAACAGGAGTACGACGAGGCCGGGCCGTCCATCGTCCACCGCAAATGTTTCTAAGACACTGCCCTGCTCTCTGTCTGTCTCTAGTACACACTGTGAATGTTCTGTGGAATAATGCCTTCAATTCTTTTCCAAATCATTCCTAGTCCAAGCTCTGACTCGTTACCTATGTGTTTTTTAATAAATCTGAGATACGTTACCTGTAATCTGTAGCCTTGGCTTCGGATCAGCATCAGGCTGATCACTTGTTTTTGTCAGATTGACCTCACCTGTTATGGAGTGGCTCCCTCTAGTGGTACATCTGGGGACATGACAACCAGGGTGTGTCAAGTTTCCCAGGAAAGGCTAAAATTACATTAAGGTGGGAAGTGCCAACTAATGCTGTACCTGGGAAAAATTTGAAGATACACAGGAGATTAAACATAAACATGGATTAAAGTGTATCCATAGGATAGTGCATACTGACTTCACAGCCTGCTGACTCATTATATAACTTTGCTCTCTATAACCGCCTGACTGATAGCCTGTGTACACATACATACATATATTATACATATACATGACTTTTTATATATGAAATATTAAACTTGGATATATATATTAAAAGAAAGTGTGACTTTTAAGTTTACCAGGGGAAATACAGATTTTTAAAAAACAGAAACACTGCTAAAATCTCACTACACATCTAAAGCATCTGTTTCTCTTCTCCTGATCAATACCTGTCTCTGAAAATGATACTATAGATACATTCAGGCCAGAAGGGATGGGAAAAATAACCATACTTTGCAAGCACTACAGGTGTCAATCATCACACTAAGGAGTTTACATATATCTCCACTCATTTGTTCTTCAGAGCTCTTTGGGGAAAATATTATCATGCCCATTTTATTTTGACATTAATTTTTTACTGAAGTATAGTTGATTTACAATGTGTTAGTTTCAGGTGTACATCAAAGTGATTCCATTATGCACACAAATGTATATATTCTTTTTCAGATTCTTTTCCCTTATAGGTTATTACAAAATATTGAGTATGGTTCCCTGTACTACACAGTAGGTCCTTGTTGGCTATCTATTTTATATGTGGCAGTGTGTGTGTGTTAATCCTAAACATTTTATGGAGGGAAAGACAGTAGTTGTTCCCTTAATATCAAATTATATAGGAGAGCTGCCAACTTCTCTTTTACCCATCTGGCCCAAGAGGTACAAAGATGTATAAAAGTATTTTCCCTGCCCTTAAGCATTTTGTCTCAAAGCGCTTTTCTTCCCAGGCTGCTTAACATCCTTGAAGCTCCCCAGTACAGTGTCACTTGTCCTCCTGGGGACAGCTGCCCCTCGTTGTCGTTGGGAATAAGGGTGTGGGTTTCCATCCATGGCAGCATCTCACTACAGAGAACTCAGAGCCAAAGATTGAATTCCTTTTTGATCCAGAGAATCCCCTGGTCTTCTCTGCCCTATAGCTTGACCTGATTAAATCAATACTACAAATAATAAGAGCTGGCATGTGGTGGGTCCCTGTCATGACCAGATCCTGGCAAGCCCTTTATATTAGGATCTCATCTTATCCTGCAACAGACCTATGGAGTAGATATTCTCACTGCCTTCTTATGGATGGAACAATCCAATGTCATACTACTGGCAGAGACGGGACTTGGGTTTGGTTCCAAATCTATACTCTTAGTCTTTAAGCCAGCATTTCTCAAAGAGCAGTTCACACAGGTCAACCTCGTCGGAGGCTCATCTTTTAAAAGATAATTAATTATGTATTTATTTTTGGCTATCCTGGGTCTTCGTTGCTGCATGGGCTTTTCTCTAGTTGAAGCAAGCAGGCTTCTCATTGCAGTGGCTTCTCTTGTGCCAATCCTGACTGTGAAATTGGCAGACAGATTCTTTACCACTGAGCCACCAGGGAAGCCCCCTGGGGCTCATTTTAAATGGGCCAATTTCTGGGAAACCCAAAGCCTGCAGAACAAGGACGTCTGGAGCTGTGGTTGGGAACTTGAGCTTTAATCAGATTTCTCTGGTGATTCTTTCGCACATCAAAACTTGAGAACCACTGTAAAATGGTAGGATTGAAATATTCCAGTTGTAAACTTATGCTTACCAGGCAAGGCACTTCATACCAACTAAACTGAAACTTAACGATTAATATACAGATATTTGGAAACAGATCACAGGCATAATTGAGGCAAAAATCACCAACCATTTCATTGTCCCTGCGGGGTTCCGGTAAAGTGAACCAAGTTGACTGTACTGTTGTACTTCATATTCAGCACCAGAGGGCGCAAGCTCTCTGGTAAAGGCTAAGGAGTCTGGAACAGTATCTAGAAACGGCGTGGCCAGAGGTAAAAATCAGGAAAACCAGAACCACCCGCTGAATGTGCATTAGTGAAATGTTCTTTCTATATGAGCACCCAGAGGCAGTGCCTAAGCACCTTCTTCCAGTCATAGATCAGTAATTCCTCCCTTTGATTCCGCAGATGCTAATGATGTGAAGGGCTGGACAGGTGAGAGTCTCTTGTTGAGCCTCACATAAATCTCCAGAGGAGGGGAACCCAGCAGCAGACAGGCTCGGCTGCTTCCTGAGTCCTCTTCTCTCCCCAAACTCTAACACTCCTTCTGTGACCACAAACTTTCCCACAACAGGCTTATATAGCCCTTGAAGATGACATGGATTTTTAATAACATTTACTCACATCACGCAAGCTTTGCTGTGAGCATGTGAGCAAGAGAAAACATTATTTTTGAAAAAAAAATAATTCTGTTATCTCTGAAGCATCATTTGTGTAGTCAGGCTGTGCTTGAGTATTTTTTTAGCAGGATTTCAAACAAAGAACATTCTGGAAGAGAATTTGTGATTACTGCAATGGAGGGGGCTGTCTGGGCTAACACACTCTCATCTGCAACTAAGGTTGTTCAAAAAGATAGGACAAAAAAGGAGAGAGAGAAAAGGGGATGGGAAAGCTGGGGAGATAGTTCTTCTGCATCAGAATATGAAAACCAGATGGTTATTTCATTCCTAGGAGAGCCAAGTCTATTCAGGTAGTGTTTGAAGGGCACATGCTAGAGATACAAAGAGGAAGTTTCTGCCTGGATGGAACTTACAATTTATGGAGAAAATGGACATGAAACAAGTAGCGAAGGTGCATTGTGAGGATTACAAAAATGGAAACACATGGGGTATGAACTCTTATGACTTCAGGAAGGCTTCCTGAAGCTCTTATAACTTCAGGAGGTAGGGCTTCAGCAGAGGCTTAAACAGCAAGAGTTAACTAGAAAACAAGGAGAGGGGATGAGAGGGTTGAGGCTGGACAAGAGGAAGTAGAGTGTACAGGGAATGTTCCAGGCACAGGCAAGAGATGGGAGAGGATGCTGCATATGTAGAAAAGAGGAGGCAAAGAACTGAACCTACATACAGACTTTAGAAGTATGAGCTGTGTGCTTAGTTGCTCAGTTGTGTCCGACTCTTTGCCTCCCCATGGACTGTAGCCTGCCAGGCTCCTCTGTCCATGAGAATTCTCCAGGCAAGAATACTGGAGTGGGTTGCCATGCCCTCCTCTAGGGGATCTTCCCAACCCAGGCATTGAACTGCAGGCGGATTCTTTACCATCTGAGCTAGCAGGGAGTACAATTTTCCAAAGTAAAGTTCATAACATTTTCTCTATGAAATGTCTGTCTTGAAATTAGACATTGATTACAAGCAATTAAGGCAAGGTTGAAGTGAGAGCTTTGGTATCTGTGATTTATTTCCCATTCCTGAGCATTTCCTCTTACAGGTTAATTCAATTCTTCACTTCAATTTCAGAAATGTATTTGGGAAATGAACACACTAATACCACCACCTCACTCTGATTTGTTGCTGATGACTTTAGCTATTCCAGGCTGTTCTTCTTATGGTAATTCATGCCCCTTAAAGACAGAGGGAATAGAAATTATTACCACTTACATGGTTGTTCTTGTAACATGTTGTCTTCAAAGAAAACAGATATTGAAACAGGCTCCTCTGTAGGGTAGTTAAAGACAGTTTTCAGTGGCCTAACGCTCAGGGGTCCTTAGGCAGGTTTTCCATCATTGAAGAAAAAGCACTGTTGTTGTTCAGTCTGTCAGTCGTATCTGACTCTTTGTGACCCCATGGACTGCAGCACACCAGGCTTCCCAGTCCTTCACTATCTCCCAGAGATTGCTCAAACTCATGTCCACTGAGTCGATGAGTCACGCTGTAAAAAAGCATTGCAGTCACACCAAAAGATGTCCTTTTCGTATTTCGTATTCTTCTTAGATCGTGTCTTCTATTTCTTTCCCTCCACATGAAGTTTTGAACCTTATTCCTTGGTCCTTTCATTGAATCACTTCTCTCCACCCCCCTCGACCACTGCTTTCAACTTTGCATCTGCTACAAAAAAGCACCTTAAGAAATGGCCTAAAATCATTTACTTCAACCTTCCTTTATGAAGTGGCTTCACCTACTGAGACCAAAATATATTAAGCAGGTGAATCATATCCTCCAAATTTACACCAGCCCTCATTCTTGAAAACAGAAGTTATGATTTCAGATGGACGCTCTGATGTAATCGTCTCCCTGTGAACGTATGTGAAAGTGACAGTGTTAGTCACTCAGTCGTGTCCGACTCTTTATGAGCCCCTGAACGGTAGCCCACCAGGCTCCTCTGTCCATGGAATTCTCCAGGCCAGAACACTGGAGTGGGTTGCCATTTCTTTCTCCAGGGGATCTTCCCGACCCAGGGATTGAACCAGGTCTCCTGCATTGCAGGCAGATTCTTTACCAACTGAGCCGTCAGGGAAGCTTGTGAATGTATAAACCAATGCATTTGATGAAAAGCAAAAGCAGTATTTTAGAGCGCTATTTCTGTGACTCTAGTTGGTTGTTTGCTCTTCTGCATTTCTAATCCTGTGCAGCCCAGAGTTGACCGTCCTTGAAAAAATAAAAATCTGCTTCTTAACTTAGTTCTAGGGAAATTGGTAAGGGCCTGGGACTACTCACCCACAACAATAAGAGTGTGATAAGAGTGGATTGTAGAAGATTCAGATGCCTTTATCATCACTTCTGCTTTTATTATTAAGTTGACTTTGAAAGAATTAATAGTGTATTGCTCTGTCAAAACTACAGTGAGTGGGGAGGGAGGTGGGAGGGGGGTTCAGGATGGGGAACACATGTAGACCCATGGCTGATTCATGTCAATGTATGGCAAAAACAACTACAATATTGTAAAGTAATTAGCCCCCAACTAAAATAAATAAATTTATTAAAAAAAAAAACTACAGTGAGATACCACATCACACCTACTAGGATGGCTATAATAATAAAAAATTAGGTGTTGGCAAGGGGAAGAAATTGGAATCCTTGAACATTGTTGGTGGGAATATAAAATGTTTTAGCTGCTATGGAAAAGGTAAGCATAGAATTACGTGACCCTTTAATTCTAGCACTAAATATGTACCCAAAAGAATTGAAAACATACACTGAAACAAGTCCATACACACACAGGCTCATAGCAGCCCCTGATACCCACAACCGCCAAAAGGTAGAAACAATCCACAAGTCCACTGATGGATGAATGAAAAGGAATGAAAAGAAATGCATTGGTATATGTTACAACATGAATGGACCTTTAAAATGTTACACCAAGGGTATGAAGCCAAACACAAAAGTTCACATATTGTATGATTTCAATTATATGAAATCTCTACAATAGATAAATCTGTAGAATCAGAATGCATATTGGTGATTGCCAGAGGTTGGGGGAGGGGCATGGGGCTAAATGGCTTAATGGGTAAGGAGTTTCCCTTTGCAGAGATGGAAATGTTTTGGAACTAGGCAGAGATGATAGTTGTACAACTCTGTGAATGTACTGTGACTGACTTGTTCACTTTAAAATGGTTAATTTTGTATTATGTGGATTTTACCTCAATAAATCTCTTTTTAATAAAAAAGAAAAAATAATATATTGCCCTGGAAAAATAAAAAAAAAAATTGACAAGTATAAAGTTTTATTGCTGAAAGAAACCTGAAAACTCAGTTAATTCAGACACCTCATTTCTACAGGTAAAGAATCCTTGCCTAAAGTCAAGAACAGAGTAAATGTCTTCCAGTTGTTTGTTTTACTTGCACATTAGCTTTCTCTTAGGAGGAAACATAATGAAGCTTATCTTTTGCACAACCTATAAATGCTTTTATTCTTGAAAAACCGGAGAGAAATTTTAAATATCCTCTTCATATTCAAGAACAGAGATTCACTACTTATTACTTTGATACATCTGGAACACACACGTTCAATGACTAATATGAGTAAATTAGTTTTTCATATCAACTCTTGTTAACTTGACGCAAGTGAATAGTTAATCCTCCTTGATAGAAGTGAGACAAGACAAAACTAAACTAATTCTCTCCAGTTGGTTTTAGAATGTCTTTGGGTCTAGATAATGCCCAAGACACCCATTTCAAACAAATTAAGAAAAGTCGGTCTCCAGTATTCTGATTTTACCCTCTCTCCCCCAGGGTCCTTCTCTATTTTCCTTGGTTTTCTCTCTCTCATCCTCTGCATTTCCCCAACCCAACTAAACTACATTTTTTGTCATCTACCCCCAAGAAAAAAACATTCTTGCCTGGTGAAGAGCCAAGACACTAAAAAAGGAAACAAATTTCTTAAAAAAAAAAAAAAAAAAAACAACCACAGAAGAGTTCTTTGGTTGTCTTATCATATCTTAACCAACAATCACATGGTTGTCTTCACAATAAGTAACATGCTAAAGCCTTCCAAGAATAAGCAGTTAAAAGTTTACCTTTCTTTTATCTTTGCCAAAGACATGACCTTTCTCAAGCATCCTTTTCACAGAAGACATTTGCTTGCTAGGAAATTTTGCAAGACATGCTGGAAGAGAAACATCTGCTTTCCACATTCCTGGACAACTGTACTTGCTTTTGCAACAGAAACTTGAATTTAAATCCCAACATTGTAACAAGGCAGTTGCCAGCATGACCAAGTGGCTGCAGCAGGGGATGAATTGGGAAGAAAAATACTGAGCCAATTCTAGAATGTGGCCATAAGTGACATTTTATACCAAATATAATGCCGTCCAAGGAGCGGCGGCTGCGTGGGCACAGGAGAGCCGAGAGGAGTTACTCCATATTCAAGGTCAGGAGGGGCCGCCATGAGTAGATACCCCTTGTCCAAGGTAAGGAGCAGCGGCTGCACTTTGCTGGAGCAGCCGTGAAGAGATACCCCACGTCCAGGGTAAGAGAAACCCAAGTAAAACGGTAGGTGTTGCGAGAGGGCATCAGAGGGCAGACACACTGAAACTATAATCACAGAAAACTAGCCAGTCTGATCACACGGACCACAGACTTGTCTAACTCAAAGAAACTAAACCATGCCATGTGGGGCCACCCAAGACGGACGGGTCTTGGTGGAGAGGTCTGACAGAATGTGGTCCACTGGAGAAGGGCATGGCAAACCACTTCAGTATTCTTGCCTTGAGAACCCCATGAACAGTATGAAAAGGCAAAAAGATAGGACACTGAAAGGGGAACTACCCAGGTCGGTAGGTGACCAATATGCTACTGGAGATCAGTGGAGAAATAACTCCAGAAACAATGATGGGATGGAGCCAAAGCAAAAACAATACTCAGCTGTGGATGTGACTGGTGATAGAAGCAAACTCCGATGCTGTAAAGAGTAATATTGTATAGGAACCTGGAATGTTAGGTCCATGAATCAAGGCAAATTGGAAGTGGTCAAACAGGAGATGGCAAGAGTGAATGTCAGCATTCTGGGAATCAGTGAACTAAGATGGACTGGAAAGGGTGAATTTAACTCAGATGACCATTATATCTACTACTGTGGGCAGGAATCCTCTAGAAGAAATGGAGTAGCCATCATGGTCAAAAAAAGAGTCCGAAATGCAGTACTTGGATGCAATCTCAAAAACAACAGAATGATCTCTGTTAATTTCCAAGGCAAATCATTCAATATCATGGTAATCCAAGTCTATGCCTGACCAGTAACGCTGAAGAAGCTGAACTTGAACGGTTCTATGAAGGCCTACAAGACCTTTTAGAACTAACATCCAAAAAAGATGTCCTTTTCATTATAGGGGACTGGAATGCAAAAGTAGGAAGTCAGGAAACACCTGGCGTAACAGGCAAATTTGGCCTTGGAGTACAGAATGAAGCAGGGCAAAGGCTAATAGAGTTTTGCCAAGAGAACATGCTGGTCATAGCAAACACCCTCTTCCAACAACACAAGAGAAGACTCTACACATGGACATCACCAGATGGTCAACACTGAAATCAGATTGATTATATTCTTTGCAACCAAAGATGGAGAAGCTCTATACAGTCAGCAAAAACAACACCAGAAGTGGACTGAGGCTCAGATCATGAACTCCTTATTGCCAAATTCAGACTGAAATTGAAGAAAATAGGGAAAACCACTAGACCATTCAGGTATGACCTAAATCAAATCCCTTATGATTATACAGTGTAAGTGGCAAATAGATTTAAGGGACTAGATCTGATAGACAGAGTGCCTGATGAACTATGGATGGAGGTTCGTGACATTGTACAGGAGACAGGGATCAAGACCATCCCCATGGAAAGAAATGCAAAAAAGCAAAATGGCTGTCTGAGGAGGCCTTACAAATAGCTGTGAAAAGAAGACAAGTGAAAAGCAAAGGAGAAAAGGAAAGATATTCCCATCTGAATGCAGAGTTCCAAAGAATAGCAAGGAGAGATAAGAAAGCCTTCCTCAGTGATCAGTGCAAAGAAATAGAGGAAAACAACAGAATGGGAAAGACTAGAGATCTCTTCAAGAAAACTAGAGATACAAAGGGAACATTTCATGCAAAGATGGGCTCGATAAAGGACAAAAATGGGATGGACCTAACAGAAGCAGAAGATATTAAGAAGAGGTGGCAAGAATACACAGAAGAACTGTACAAAAAAGATCTTCACGACCCAGATAATTACGATGGTGTGATCACTCACCTACAGCCAGACATCCTGGAATGTGAAGTCAAGTGGGCCTTAGGAAGCATCACTACGAAAAAAGCTGGTGGAGGTGATGAAAATTCCAGTTGAGCTATTTCAAGTCCTGAAAAATGATCCTGTGAAAATGCTGCACTCAATATGCCAGAAAATCTGGAAAACTCAGCAGTGGCCACAGGACTGGAAAAGGTCAGTCTTCATTCCAATCCCAAAGAAAGGCAATGCCAAAGAATGCTCAAACTACCGCACAATTGCACTCATCTCACATGCTAGTAAAGTAATGCTCAAAATTCTGCAAGCCAGGCTTCAACAATACGTGAACCATGAACTTCCAGATATTCAAGCTGGTTTTAGAAAAGGCAGAGGAACCAGAGATCAAATTGCCAACATCCACTGGATCATCAAAAAAGCAAGAGAGTTCCAGAAAAACATCTGTTTCTGCTTTATTGACTATGCCAAAACCTTTGACTGTTTGGATCACAATAAACTGTGGAAAATTCTGAAAGAGATGGGAATACCAGACCATCTGACCTGTCTCTTGAGAAACCTGTATGCAGGTCAGGAAGCAACAGTTAGAACTGGACATGGAATAATAGACTGGTTCCAAATAGGAAAAGGAGTACATCAAGGCTGTATATTGTCACTCTGCTTATTTAACTTAGGTGCAGTGTACATCATGAGAAATGCTGGGCTGGAAGAAACACAAGCTGGAATCAAGATTGCTGGGAGAAATATCAATAACCTCAAATGTGCAGATGACACCACCCTTATGGCAGAAAGTGAAGAAGAACTAAAGAGCCTCTTGATGAAAGTGAAAGAGGAGAGTGAAAAAGTTGGCTTAAAGCTCAACATTCAAAAAACTAAGATCGTGGCATCCGGTCCCATCACTTCATGGCAAATAGATGGAGAAACAGTAGAAACAGTGTCAGACTTTATTTTTTTGGGCTCCAAAATCACTGCAGATGGTGATTACAGCCATGAAATTAAAAGATGTTTACTCCTTGGAAGGAAAGTTATGACCAACCTAGATAGCATATTTAAAATCAGAGACATTACTTTGCCAACAAATGTCCGTCTAGTCAAAGCTATGGTTTTTCCAGTGGTCATATATGGATGTGAGAGTTGGACCGTGAAGAAAACTGAGCGGTGAAGAATTGATGCTTTTGAACTGTGGTGTTGGAGAAGACTCTTGAGAGTCCCTTGGACTGCAAGGAGATGCAACCAGTCCATCCTAAAGGAGATCAGTCCTGAGTGTTCATTGGAAGGACTGATGGTGAAGCTGAAACTCCAATACTTTGGCCATCTCGTGTGAAGAGTTGACTCATTGGAAAAGACCCTAATGCTGGGAAGGATTGGGGGCAGGAGGAGAAGGGGACAACAGAAGATGAGATGGCTGGATGGCATCACTGACTTGATGGACATGGGTTTGGGTAGACTCCGGGAGTTGGTGATGGACAGGGAGGCCTGGCGTGCTGTGATTCATGGGGTCGCAAAGAGTCGGACATGACTGAGCCACTGAACTGAATATCAAAAATGCCATTTTCCCCGCAACCAAATTCTACTAAAAAGAAACCAGAAATAACTTCAGTAGCTGAAAATAATCCATAGGCATCCTGCTTTTCTCCTCTATAACTGAAAAGGTCTGTGGAAAAGAGGATGATTTTTGCATGACAACAAGGAAAGTCATTTCTATTCCCTGAGGGGAAAAAAAAACAACTTCAGTAAATATTTTTGGAGTACTGTGTTGATTTGCTAGGGTGGCCATAACAAAATACCAGGACTGGGTAACCTGATTTAAACAATAGAAATTTCTTTTCTCACATTTCCGGAGGCTGGGAGTTAGACATCAAGTTGTTGACAGATTTGGTTTCTTCTGAGGCCTCTCTCCCTGCAGATGGCCAATCTTCTCCTTGTCTTCACAGAGTCTTCCCTCTGGGTCTGTGTCCTGAACTCTTCCTTTATAAGGACCCAGCCAGGCTGGATTAGGGCTGTGTGCTGTGCTTACTCACTCGGTTGTGTCTGACTCTTTGCGACCCCTTAGACTGTTACCTGCCAGGCTCCTCTGTCCATGGGGATTCTCCAGGCAGGAAGACTGCCATGCCCTTCCCCAGGGGATCTTCCCACCCCAGGGATCAAATCCAGGTCTCCCGCTTTGCAGGTGTGTTTTTTCAGCCAGCTGAGCCACCAGGGAAGCCCCCTCTAGTGGCCAAATTTTAACTTAATTATGGGCTTTTCTGGTGGTTCAGAGGGTAAAGAATCTGCCTGCAAAGGAGACCCAGGTTTGATCCCTGGGTCAGGAAGATCCCTTGGAGCAGGAAAAGGCTACCCACTGCAGTATACTTGCCTGGGAAATTCAATGGACAGAGGAGCCTGGCAGGCTATGGCCCATGCAGTCGCAAAGAGGTGGACTGAGCAACCAAGTGCATGGGCACACGCGTGTGCGTGGGCACCCACACACACATGTTGACTATAGAACATGTGTTGACTGTAGACAAATACTTAACTTCCGAATACTCACATTGGATTAGGGTCCCCTCTAGTGGCCAAATTTTAACTTACTTAACCTCTCTGAAGGTTCTATCTCCAAATACAGTCGCATTCTAAAGTATTGGGGGTTTATGACTTCAACATACAATTTCTGGGGGGACACAATTAAGCCCATAACAAGTACATACCAGGTGCCAGGCGCTGAATACAAACAGGGTAGCATTAAACACTGAAGAAAATTCTCAATATTCTGAAGTGACCTATATGGGACAAGAAGCTAAAAACGGGTGGATACACGTTTATGTGTTAATATAATAGTATAACTGATACACTTTACAACAGAAACCAACACAATGTTGTAAATCAACTATACTCCAATAAAACGTGTAATTGGTTCTTTTTTCTACAGAAGCACCAATCTGAAAAGAAATGAACTACCTTTGCCTCTGATAGAAATGAACTATCTTAGAAATGAACTGTCTTCTCCTTTGAAGGTAAGGAGGTGGCAAATGGGGTTCTGGAATGGATTAATTTTCAAAAGAGTGAGTTGCACCGCCTGCTGGGAACGAGCTCTTCCAGAGGAAGCACTTCCAGGGAACATCTATGGTCGCACCCACCCACACTCGCTCACACTCAGACTCAGGAGAACCTCCAGGGTGACTCACATGGGTTCTGCTTCAGTCAGCTCAGCCCTCTGGGGTGTGGCCACATGTCTGATGACTGCTCTTTCAGACACAGAGACTCCTCCAGGCAGGGCAAGTCACAAGTTTGCTGCCTTCAGCTCTGGGACAAGGTTCTCCTGGCAAATCTGGCTAGTTGGGTGTGCATCCAGCAATAAGAAAACCACACGCCCTTTAAGGGCAACTTTTCAAAATTCATTTCAGGCCTGACATTTCACATCTCCTTGCAAGGGAATAAAAATGCCAAGAATGCCCTACTCCTTTAGGAGGCATAATCTTTTTAATGAAAAATGAGTTGTCTAATTTGCCATTCAGAAGGGATATAATTGGCTCTGAATGGTCATAGTAGCTCTTTCTATTCTCTCCAGAAAGCTAAGAAGCTAAAAGTTCTGGGCTTTCAGTTGAGTCCTTTCTATCTCTAGGCACCATTTCATGGTCATAGTTTTTTCATCAGATGTTTCTCATTTACATCCTTGTGATCTATTACTCTGTCTTTGGTTTCTACTCTGAGGATATCATTCATTTCTCAATTCTGCCTAGTCCTAACAGTTATTTTTACTTGAATAAGTTACATAATCTTCTCCTGTGATCAAGTATGCCAGGATCACACTGTCCTTAAATTCTAAGACGTTGAAGGACAGCATCACTCAGGGGAAAGTGGGTTGTTCGTGGAGCCAGGTTCACAGAGGTAATTTGCCCTTAGCTGCCAGAGATTATAGACTCAAGTCTCAGTGCCTTGAGCAGGCAAAGATCTGCTTCTGGGGGCTGGAAATTGAACTTTCCAAGCCTACAAGTTGTCATAGGCAGAAACAAGCCACTGAGCTGCATACAGTGAATGAGAACTGGAGTAGAAGCTGGCTGTCATGATACCTGTATTAGGGAGCAGACGAAAGAAGGAGGAATGTTATTTCATCTAAGCACAGAGTGTAGGGAGTATTCCTCCAAGGATTACAGAAATCCTTGCACTAAAAAGTGGATGCTTGTACATGCAGACAAGAGCATTTAGGATACAATGCCAGGAGGAAGGTAAAATTTGGGAAAGCTGTGGTTGACAAGCAAGACTTTGAAAAGAGAGATTCAATCAGGTTAGCTTGACTTCCTTTCTTCTCCTTTTCTTTTGGGCTAAATTTTCTTCATAATGTTTCCACTCTCAGGGTTTTCCTACCAATTCCACTTATCAACATACTCCATCAGTCCCTCTTTCCTTCTATTAATTCATTATCTTTCAATCCAGTTAAGTGCTTTTATTATCCAGGCACCAGTCACAAATTCCATTCTAAGCCTATTGTATTCATGATAACCTATTCAGTTTAAACATATTTTTCTTGCTATTCCCCATGCCTTGGTTTATATAGACACTTTTAATTACAAGTGTGCTTTCCAAATCTTCTTTTTGGTTGAGAATTATCAGGATTTCCTATGCCTCCTTTCTTCTCCCTGTCACCCCCTGACTTTCACAGAAATAGGTTTTACGCTTCCATCTGAGCCTTTTTTTTTATTCCTTTCTCTAGTGTCTCTGCTCTTAGTCCCCTAAATCAAGTTCATGAATCACAGGTTATCTCAGGCCCTCTGACCTCTGACCCCTGGATAGTAGCGCAGGCTCTGGTCTCCTACACTAAGATTGACTGCAGACTCTGAACCAGGATTACCTGGCACTGAACATCACAGGACGGACTCAACTGTCTGCAGTTGTATTTCTTCTCACAGTCTTCTTGACCACCCACAGGGAAAAGCTGCAGAAACAGATGGCCTGTCTTAGAGATCACCTGGTACTCAGAACTTCTTGTTTGGAACTGCATTTTACAGGGAAAAAATAATAGCGAAACATCTGAAGTTCTGAAAACTCATGCAGAGATCTCTCAAAATCCCAGACAGTATAACTTTTAAAAACTATGAATCACTATGTTGTACACCTGAAACTTATATAATACTGTACATCAACTATACATCCAAAAAATAAGTTTAAAACCAGACATGTTGTTTGCAGCGCAATTTATTATGTGGTCATAGTATTCAGGCACATTAATAGGTACTGACAACTCCACTGTAACCTCTTTTAAGACAAAGCAACCCAAAAATAAAGCGTCAAAATGTGCAAAAGTAATAAATATCAAACTCTCTGATCTAAAATGTATAAATATAAAATATCAGTCATTTCTGGAAACATCTTAAGAAAATCCGGCAACCATGGATCCATGGGTAAGTGTCTGGCGTGGAGGGTGCTAATCTTCGGAACGTATCACCTCAGATCCAGCACGATTATCTTTATGTCTTTCACCAACACATGTCTGCATACCTAGGAAAGAAAGACTGGCTCATGTTTAGCATGATTCTCTCTAGAGAAGGAGTATGAATTTCCTGATTTAAAAATGTTCCTAATTTTGCAAAATATTTCCACTCAGAACAAACATAATCATATATACTCATTTTCAACAGCAAGAAAATATTTACAGAAGGTGCCAAGTAGTTTTCATGTAAATAAATCCTAACTTCAAAATCATGTTTCTCTGATGTCTCAGACAGGGAACAGTCAAGCAAACAAAAAAAGATGTATTCAGATAATGTTACTCTAGAGTTACACGAAGCTCATCAAAAAACAGAATAACAGTTTTCATTGAACTGTTATGAAAAACTAATATGGTCGTATCAAGCAGAAATAATTCAAAACACATTTAATCTCATTTTCTTTAATAACTGCTTGCTTTTAGGGACTCCAAAGAAAACTATAATTGTTTAAATATACATAGTCCCACATATATACAGTGATGGAAAGGAAACTTTATATGTAATCAACTCTGCTACAGAAATACTCTTTCCTTTGTAAATAAAATAATAATGGCAAGACATCAGAAGGAAATACAAAGATTTTGATTAAGTTTTTGAGATAAAATTCTAAACTAAGGAATAAAGGGTTTTATCCTATATCATACTGCTACTATTTCCCTCTTAAAAAACAGAGGCTTATTTATTTTATAACTGGAGATTTACACCTCTTAATCTTCCTCTATTTCACCCTGCAAACCCCCTACCCTCTGTCAACCACCCATTTGTTCTCTGTATCTACTACTCTGTTTCATTTCTGTTTTTCAGATTCCACATAAAAATGAAATCATATTGTCTTTCTCTGTATGACTTATTTCACTTAGCATAATAGCCTATAGATTCATCCATGTTGTTGCAAATGACAAGATTTCATTTTTTTTTATGACTGAATAATATTTCACTGTGTGTATGTGTTTGTGTGTGTGTGCACATATACAACGCCACGTCTTTTTAAGCTACAGGGGTGTAATATACAGCATAAGGAATATGGTCAATAATCTTGTAATAACTTAGTATGGGGACAGATGGTACTAGACTTACCCTGGTGATCATTTCATAAGGTATGAAAATGTTACTATATTGTACAACTGAAACTACCCTATTACATCAGCTATATCTCAATTTTTAAAAAAAGGAAGGGGTGAAAAGTAAATACTGTGTACAAAAAATAATCAACATTGTCTATCTACTCACACTGAACAGCCTGGGGTCCTTGGTGTGTGGATGAAAGCCCTTCTTTTTACAAGCGGAAACCTCAAACATGCCAGCGTCAGTGAGCCTGAAGATGCCGGTGCTAAATTTTAGGGAAAA
This sequence comes from Giraffa tippelskirchi, assembly GCF_054371585.1. NCBI lineage: Eukaryota > Metazoa > Chordata > Mammalia > Artiodactyla > Giraffidae > Giraffa > Giraffa tippelskirchi. The sequence goes on from NC_137276.1 coordinate 39,196,658, forward strand.
AAGGTACAAAAATTAAGGATCATCTGGGCTTTGCAGATGTTTTGTTTCAATGGCACATGCATACATATTCCTCAAATGGAATGGAGAAAGAAACTACAAACTTTACAGTTTAAAAAAAAAAAAAAATCAATATTGTGCTGGCGGCCGAGAGGAAGACCGGAGAGACCAATGCTAATGCGAAGCACCTGAAGGACAGTAACGCGGCAGTGGGAGACCTTAGAGGAAAAGCCAAGACCTCATGGGAAGAAATTACAAGTGACGGATATGTCTATCCTCTATCGATCATGCATGCCGTCATACATAAAATGACCCGCATACTCATTTTATTGTATACTTCACTTACAGCCCTTTAATGATATTGCGTTTTTTACAAATTGAAGGATTGTGGCAACTTTTCATTAAGCAAGTCTATTGGAGCCATTTTTCCCAACAGCATCTGCTCACTTCAAATCTCTCTGTCACCTTTTGGTAATTCTCACAATACTTCAAATTTTTTCATTATGGTATTTGTTATGGAAAAGCATGATCAGTGCTCTTTGCTGTTACTACTCTGACTTGGTGAAGACTCAGATGATAGCATTTCTGAGCAATCTGTTTTTTTTTAAATTTAAGGTATGTACAGTGTTTTAGAAATAATGCTATTGCACACTTAACAGACTACAGTGTGAACCAAAGTTTTATGTGCACTGGGAAACCAAAACATTCATGTGACTTGCATTAATTGCTTAATCGTGGTGGTCTGGAACTGAATCTGCAGCATTTCTAAGGTATAAGTAATATTTATACAGCCACAGCAAATATGTACTGAGTTCCAGGCACCCTGCCAAGCCCTTCCATAAACTATCATCTAGGTTCACCTTCACATTAATCTGTGATGGGCAGGTATCAGGGATCTGACAAGACTGAGGCTCACAGTGGTCGCTAATCAAGCTGGGATTCCAATGGCTGACTCATCTGCTCATAACTGTGCTGCAATAATCATTGTCCCCAAGACTTAAGAAGATTTTGGAGATAATTAAGCTAAATCTGGAAATTTTCTTTCTTTCTTTTTTTATTGGTCACACTGTGTGGCAAGAGGATCTTAGTTCCCTGACCAGGGATCGAACTCATGCCCTCACGAATGGCAGTGTGGAGTCCTAACCACTGGACCACCAGGGAATTCCCTGAGCTGGACATCTTCTCACAAAAGAAATCATACAACAGAACTAAGATCCCAAATGGCAAACTGAGACAACATCTGGTTTATCCACTTCAAGGTCACATTAACTAAAGAAAGAATTCCATGGTAATTCTACCATGGAAAGGATCTTTAAAAGCAAAAGACTGCAGAGCTACACATATTTGGAAGTCAGCAGGAACCAATCTCTTTTCCCTAAGGGCATGGTGTACCCGCTTATCCAAGGGCTTCAACCTGGTGTGTGGACACACCTGAACCCAGCAGCCCCAGATGAAACCTTACTTAAACCCTCTCAAGTTACACTTACTCTTTATGCTTTGGTGAACAGACAATGGCAATGGCCTCTGGCAACATGAGCTGATAGGAACAGTGAGTGTGGAGATCAACACTGGATAAGAATGCAGTTTGGGTTGGATGTGTCTATAAAAAGAAAAGAAGACAATCTTATTGAACAAGCAACAGAGAAGTCTTAGCCAAAACCAGAGCCCATTCCAAGAAAACACTCTAGCTATTTGCTTTTTCTTTTTTACCACCATTAATCAAATAAGGATTTTGAAAAATGTCTTACTGACATAATCCTTCCCTTCATACGTTTATGGAATAACTATGACTTTGAAAAGAGATTCTCGGGAGTGTTTATATACTTTCTACTTATTGGGAAAGATAAAACTGGAGTTTTGCCAGAGGCTTTAAATAGATCCTCATTTAATCATTGCAACTCATCTGGGAGATACTTATTATTAACATCTCAGTTTTATGTATAAAGATCCTGCAAGGAACAGAACCTTGACTGCAAGATACTTAAGATATGAAACTGTGGACACAAAAGGAAAATTCTTGCTAAATATATCCCACTATGCTGGTGTCCTTTCATGGATCTACACCCCCTACAATAAGAGAAAGGAATTCTCGGAGTTGTTGAATATATTTGGCGCGCATCTTGCATGATGAGAGGAAAGGGGAGATTATAAATTAAAAGAACTATCTTCTGGGTTTTGGCTATATACGGAAGTGTTTATGAAAGGCAAATCAGAAATCTGTATTTGACTATGAAAAAATACATGCATTCATAATGATTTTTAAATTCACAATAAACTCCAACCACTTTCAAAAAGGAATGTGACCACTTAAATCATGAATCCAAGCTCGTATTCATGCTGGGTCCTGGCTTCCTCACTTACTAGTTGTATGACACTGCAAAAATTCTTCAACATCCTCATACCTATGTCATCAGTTGTAAAATAACAATAATAATAATTTTCTTCATGGGATTACTATGAAAATTAAATGAGATAATTAATGTAAAATTCATAGAACAGTGCCCAGTACACAGAAAGGTATCAAAATCATTAGCTGTTATGATTGCTGTTATTGCCATTACTGTTACTTTAATGTTGTTATTATTAACTCAGGGGCACAGACCCATACAAATCACTTCATGTCTTTACATATAACTATGATCGTTTGAAGAAATGTGAGATTTAAAAACTCCTCTCTATTTCACAGAATGAAAGTAAAATCCATTGATATCTATTTACAGAGAGATACATGTTGTGCAAGGAAAAAATAACTCTTGCTCTGCAAAGACCTAGATCAACTGAAGAATAGAAATGATCTGAACTTTTAAACCCAAATCTTTTTTTTTTTTGGCTGCACTGGGTCTTCCTTGCTGCACGCAGGCTTTCTTTCATTGCCGTGTGCAGGCTTCTCATTGTGGTGGCTTCTCTTTTTGTGGAACACAGGCTGGAGGCCTGAGGGATTCAGCAGTTGTGGTGCCCAGGCGCAGCAGTCGTGGTTCACAGGATCTGGAGCTTGGGCTCAGCAGCTGTGGTGCACGGGCTCAGTTACTTGGCAGCATGTGGGATCTTCCCAGACCAGGGATCGAACCCAGGTCCCCTTCATTGGCAGGCGAATTTTATCCACTGTACCACCAGGGAAGTCCTAAATCTCAAGTCTTTAGTGAAGGCACGAGAGTAGGGAGTCAGTAGTCCCACTGGATCAATGAGGGAACCTGGAAACAGGAGGCTAGGAGTCCTGACCAAGGGCACACAGTAATTTACACGTAATGCCAGGACTGCAGTCTCCTCTGCTCTTTTGAATTACAGAACACTGGAAGCTTGGTGACTGTGTGTGTATGTGTATGTTGAGGTGTGTGTGTGTAGATGTGGATATGTGTCTTTCCGCTAGTAAATACTTCTCTATAAAGCAAGCAAAATAAAAGGTGGTTCCTTCTCAGTCTTCAGTGAGATGACTGGTTCCTACCCCAGGCCCAGAGTGAGACTGGATGGAAAAATGTTCACCAAATAGGGGAACCATGGATAGAAAAGTACCATATCATCACCAATAACAATCGCTTCAATATTCTGGGTCCCAAGAAGAAAATGTGTTGAGAAATTCACTGACATATGAAGTCCATTACTGTGTCCCTATTTTATGGAAGAAAAGCTGATGCTGAGATTGCTTAAATCACTTGTCAACATTCCTACAGTGAATTTTTAGCAGAGCTGATATTTAAACTCCTGTCTTTTGATTTGTAAGCCCTGTCCTGCTTCTATGGTGGCTTGGTAAATGTTGGAACACAAATTTTTGGTCCCACTCCATGGCTATATATGCAACGGCACAAATATCTGTGGCCTGTAGGGGAGGTAGTTATACAATGGAGTATATGGTCCCTATCTGACAAGTACAAACATTGTTTAAAAGAAACATTTTCAGAAATTTTCTTAATCTACTTTAGACCCACAGCCAATGGAAAAGGAATACTAATAATTGTCTAATCACATTAGACAGATAAAAATCTGCCTAGGCCTCCATTAGACTACATAAAATCATCAAGACAAGCCAACCTGACTTCCAAAAGTTTCTCTTTTAACTTGGAATGGTAGAAAAAAAAGCATACTTATAATAGCCCTCTCCAAATCCAGATTTGACAGGTTTAGACACTGCTTCACATTGAAGAAAATGCTTTAATATGATGACATTTATTACACGTGGAAAAATTAAAAATAATTAATTATTTCAATTAAGCTGAAATTCCTCCAGGAGGAAAAAAGCCTTACATACACACACACACACACACACACACGCGCGCGCGCGTGCGCACACACACACACAAACCAACAACAACCTAAAACCCAAAAGGTCGAACGTACATGGATCCACCCCAGAGTGAGGAGATCGTGTTGATCCTGAACACTGAATAATTCTTCTACATTCTCTACGTCACAATAGTCTGGTCCCGCAGACTGCTTTGGCACTATTAAGTGGGTAATAGTAAATTCATTATGTGTCTGAAAAACAAAGAGCAAAGAGAATAATAAACACCCGACAGAAAAAAAAAAAGCCTGAGTAGGAAGTGTAATGTTTTAATAAGACCAGAAAGTACCCACCGCTTACATCATCCTCCTCCCACCCACATCACAACTCAAAAACAAAGGCCCAGACTTGAAAACGGATCATTTACCAAAAACTTTGACAGTCAATTGTTTGGCGCTTGAAACCCATTTTCACAACAGAAAAATGTATCATAAATAGGAATCAGTATCCTGGGCCGGTCCCTGGAAGTTTAGATGGTAAGTAAAACACTGCATTAGAACTTGCATAGAAAAATCAGAATAAAATAGCAGCAGGTTTCTCTGGAAGGGGAGATGGTCATTAAATAATTTTGTGGTTTTATTGAAGGGACAATTTCTAATGGTTTGTGAAAGTTGATGGTCTTTCTTATTATTTAATTTCACCTGAAGACTTACGACTTTCTTTTACTATTGGGGGGAGGGATTCACGGGGATTTTCCATAATTAAGACACTGTTTTGGATAGGCAATTAGATAAAGGGGAAAGAAAAAAACCTTTTATCCCTTTGTTGTTGGTCAGTCATTAAATCACGTCTGACTCTTTGCGACCCCATGGACTGTGGCACACCAGGCCTTCCTATCCTTCACTATCTCTCACAGTTTGCTCAAACTCATGTCCATTGAGTTGGTGATGCCATCCAAACATCTCATCCTCCGTGACCCCCTTCCCCTCTTTTATCCCCTTAGATAAAAGATAAAGAGTTGAAAGGAAGAGGGTTGTAGTGATAGGATCCTCAGATAAGAGATGTTTGTGCAGTGAGGAGCTATCCCTCCTTCCACAGCACCATCCTGTCTCTGCTCCTAGGACGCTTCTGCAAACTGGGCACTATTCCTTTGGCCTTGATTATAACACTTCCTGCCACCCCAGCCCCTCCTTTTATGGCTAACTTTGTGTATTCTAAACATATGTAATGTAAACATCACCTTTCAAGGGAAGCCCTTCTTTTTTTTTTTAATTTTTAAAATCATTTATTTATTTTAATTTGGCTGTACTTGGTCTTAGTTGCTGCAGGCGGGATCTAGCTCCTTGTCCAGGGATCCAACCCAGGCCCCCTGCATTGGGAGTGCAGAGTCTTAGCCACTGGACCAACAGGGAAGTCCCAAGGGAAGCCCTTCTTGACCTTCCCCCCTACACCTTCCCATGATACCCTACACTTCCACTGAGAGCACCCAGCTCCATTTATACTTAATTATCTGTCTGGTTCTTTACAAGCATCATATAGGTACCATGTGGCAAGACTGTGGCTGTTGCAGGCTTCTGAATGCCAACACCTAGAGCAGGGCCTGTGAATATTTGTTTGATGAAGGGATGAATGAAGAATGAATGAATCAATCAAACTAAGTACAACATGTGGTCTTGGGGAAGACGCATCCTTAGCATACTGCCCCCCCTGCAGGGCAAAGAAGGCAGCTGTGGGGAGGAAATGACAGATTATTCTGTGCTTATCTTCTCTTCTTCCTCTCCCTGGAGGAAACCATGACGATGCAACACTGGAATACAGTAGGAGAATGTGTGTTGAATGAAACAGATCATTAAATAACAGTCCTCAAGTAAATGTTTAGGAATGAAAATGTGCCTGGATTCAGAAATATAAACTGATACCCCAAAGAGAGGATATCTTTTTTGAAGTAGAAAACTAAATGCATCTTCTCTCTTTTATCTCCTAGTTTGACACTGTCTTTCATCACTTATTTCTGATAAAATCTTCCATACTTAAAATATGACCGGTGCTATATGATTGCAGTTTGCTGAAACTACTGCTTTAAAGAAAACAACACCCTAGCTTTATTCTTCACATATCTGAAAAAGGGTGGCAAGATTATCGCTGCCACAGATACAAGCAAGTTGAGTTAATTATAGGAATGTATGTGAAACTAACAATTGCAAGGGAAATCTGATTTAGAAAACTAGACAGTTCTGGAAATCTGAAAACCCCCCTTTTTCTAAACAAAGACTTAATTTACAGTGTGATTAGTTCTTTACAACAAACTTTATAGCTTCCCTGAGATTTTGCAATCCATTTTCTAGAAGGATAATTCCATTAATGACAGTAGTTTTATCACATTAATTATATACAGGAAATTTCATAATGACACTGAGGATGTTTTTGTTCTGCTCAACTCCTCACAAGAAAGCCAGTTCTACTGACAGTATCCTGTGCAGAGAAGACATGAAACACAGTCCATACCAGCTTCCCACAGAGTATTCCACAGGTTTCTATTCCTCTCACTGTATTGGATTCTGCCAGAAGCAGAAATTTGTGGCAAAGATCTCTTGATAAAACGACGCATCTCAGTCCTTCAACCACTAAATCTAAGAAACAGAAAAGGGAGAAAAAGCTAAAAAAACAAACCTTACATCCCATCCCTCAAGTGACCACAGGTAAATATAAATTCTAAAAATGAAATTATCTGCTGCTCCCCTTCCTGCATTTTATTTTAAAACTTATAAAAGTGAACAATGACCAGAAGGAAGGTAGAATTACATTTGCATATAGATTATTTATATATAAGTGGGAAGGTACAAGCGCTTTTACATCTTGGGGTCTTAGATCAACTGTTCACATGCATGTGTGTTGTTTTCACTTGGCACAAAGTGCAGAGGCTGCAGACAATACATTTCATATTCTATAAGCCTTAGGATATTCTTTTTTCGTGTTTGCCATGTGTTGCTTATATCTTATGGAAGTTGGTCATCATTAAGTAATAGCACCATGTGTTCAGAAATAACTAGCAGTAGAGTAATTTATAGCATGATTGTTTATCATAAGTCTTTCCAAATAAAAAGAAATACAAACTCCATCTGACAGCGTTTGCTGGGAAATTTTCCCACTTGGTTTTGGAAACCTGCCAGCACTGATGTAACAGTCCCAAGCAGCATTAATTCTTGGCAGAGACACATAATCCATTGGGAGGTTAACCACCCTTGTGTGCGGATCCTCCTGGGCCAGGGAAATGCTAAATATTTACATTTAATGACTGAGCAAAAGTTCTGGACAAACAAGTTTGCCAGCATCTTCTTCCTTCTCCAGTGCTAAGTGTTTACCTTTTAGGATTTATGTGTTCCTTGATTAAAATACATGAATGAAAAAAATGCTCAGAATTTTTCTCTGCTAAAATATATGTACCATGATCAAATATAATCTTGCTTATTATGCAGTCTCTGCTCTATCAGGGGGCAAATCACATTTCCTGAATGTTAAGGTTACGTATAGCAAAAGGCAGATGACACAGTCGCTCACACCACATCATACAGGGGAACTACCACAACTCATGATAAAATGAGTAGACCCTGTCCAGATGTCACAGAAATACAGTTTCATAGCGAACAGACTTGTGGACACAGTGAAGGGAAGGAGAGGATGGGACAAATTGAGGCAGTAGCACTGAAACATATACATTACCATATATAAAATTAGATAGCCAGTAGAAATTTGCTGTATGACCCACAGAGCTCAAATTTGGTGAGAGAGGTGGGATGCGGTGGGAGGTGGAAAGGGGGGCTCAAGAAGGGGGGACATATGTATACCGATGGCTGACGCATTGATGTATGGCAGAAACCAACACAATATTGTAAAGCAATTATCCTCCAATTAAAAATAAATAAATTAAAAAAAAAGAAAAACAAACAGACCAAAAAAGAGGTGATTCCATGTCTCGTGGGCATGTATCACTTACTCTGAACAGCATTTAGAGTCGCAGCTGGCTTTACAGCCCTGTTGACGGGAGGTGAGTGGCCAGCATAACTGGTTGCATCACTTTTATTAGACTGATCTGCAAGTACATTCAGCAAGGAATTGTTCTGGTGTGTGGAAAAGCAGGACAAAGCACTGCCATCGATCTGCTCTGACAGTGCTGGGGTTTCCTGGCTTCGCAGCTGACTCCGGGCTAATTCCTGACTCCGGGCTAATTCCTGCTTCTTGAGCTGATCTTCAAAAATCGAAAACTGCTCTGACTCCAGCTGCTGCTGGCGCATCTGGGCGATCCTCTTCCTTTCCGCCTCGATCAACCTCTGATGCTCCAGTTTTTTGAGGATTTCAGCTTTGTATTTGTTCTAGAAAATGTGGTTGCCACAGGAAAAGGTTAGTTTCCAGGCCAAAAGCATCAAAGCGGAAGCAGATGCTTTCAATCTTTCAGCAGACACAGCTAGATACTCCCACATGCCCACAGGGACACTCCTGAGACCACCAGAGAAATATATAACATAGTGGCAAAAGCCCCTTAATCTGATTTCAGGAGCAGTTTAGAGTCCACTCATATTTTACCAGAGACGAGCCAAGATAATCAAGTTCCCTCCATCCTCCTATGCTTTTAAATACTAGAAAATCAAAGTCAGGACTGTCTGCATGGCCTGGCTGATCAGACCATTTCACAGAATGGTCATATTACCCTAGACTGCACTGTCTACTACTAGCTACATGTGACTATTGAAATTTAATTAAAATGAAATGAAATCTGAAATTCAATCCTCCAGTCTCACTAGACATGTGTTAAGTACCACAGGTTAGTGGCTCCCATATCAGACAGCGCCAGAGAGAACACTGCCATCATCATCCAAAGCTCTTAGGGATAGTACCACCCCTGAACCTTTTTGCATCTGACTCTAGAAGCCATAGCGCTGGGACTTTATGGAGAAGGGGGTATCCCTAAAAAGTGGTTCTCAGAATGGGGTCATCGTCTCTGTCAGAACGAACTAATAGGAGCTTTGTTAAAAATGCTGATTCCCAAACTCCCTAGCCTTAACAAAAATATCTAGGCTTTATTAGGTCAGAGAATTGATCTTTAAGAAGCTTCCCAAATAATTCTGTTGAAAACTAGACTTTGGGAGCTACTAGGAGGCAGGGGTGAGGTGGGGGACACAGTTGGAAGCAGCACTTGATGTACACGAATCCCCTGGATCTTGTTACAGGGCTGATTGGCATTCAGCAGGTCTGGGCTGGGGCCAGAGACTCTGCATTCTAACAGACTGCAGGTGATGAGTGTTGCCTGCAGCAAAGGCTTATTGCTATGTCTATGTCTCCCAGACATAAAGGCTGCCATTCTATCTCCCCAAATATTTCTACCTGTCATATACTTGGGATCCTGTTGTGGACTATGAAGTAACTGGTGTCACTAACAGCAGACCACAACTGCTGACGCTGTTCCTCCCAGAGAGCAGAGGGGACTAGCGTTCACACCGCTGAGTAGGGAGGGGAACTTAACAGGCTTTTCTCCCCCTTCCTGTTGTCCTGTCTGGGCCACCAAAATTACTTCAATCTTTCGTGTGTGTGCTTGCTAAGTCACTTCAGTCGTGTCTGATTCTTTGCAACCCTATGGATTGCAGCGCGCCAGGCCCCTCTGTCCATGGGGATTTTCCAGGCAGGAATACTGGAGTGGGTTGCCATGCCCTCCTCCAGGGGAATCTTCCTGACCCAGGTCAGGCGGGGTCTTTACCACTTTACCCCTTTCCCAGGGGCCACCTGGGAAGTCCCAGTCTTTCACAGTTCAAATCAAATTATCACTACCCACACTGGAGGGAATGTTCTGATTTCAACCTTCCTTCTGTTACTCAGTGCAAATGGCTCACTCAAACCTACTTCCAGCAACACCAAAGGAATTAGACAAGGTCTGTGACCATGTTCAGTGCTAACAAGACTGGACTGAACTGAGAATCAGTAATAGTGAAACTTTCAAAGCACATAAACACACAGTCAAACAAAAAAGCAAAAGAGAAGCTGTAAACCTTAAGAGTTCAAGTGCTGAACTGGAATATCTTATAGACTGATCGGTCAGTTTCTTCATTCAATGCCCTTTGATCTCAGACATAATTTTTCTTTTCACTCTCTATTTAATAAGAAGTCATCTATTTAATCCAGAAGTCATCATCCTTTGATGATATGATTACATTTCACTCATATGGCTAGATATTATTCCATCTGGATGTTGTATTTATGTTATTATAGTAATTATAATATTTAAGAATATAATAACATAACATTAAAATATTTAAGAATCGAATTAGATACCTCAGAAACTATATACTGTTCTCCCTACCTCTCTTACTGCCTCCTTTCATTGCTAAAGAGCAGCCATCTGGCTCAAGATTACACTGGCAAGAGTTGGTCAAAAAGCTCTGTTTATTCTTTTTTTTCCCCAACTTTAAACTTTTAATTTTGTATTGGGGTATAGCTAACTAACAATGTTGTGTAGCCTCAGGTAAACAGTGAAGGAACGCTCTGGTTAAATTACTGTAGAAAGTCTATTTTCTAATGCTTCACTTTAGTAGATCTTGTTGGGAAATAAAAACGACCACATCTTTGGTGCAAGTGCTTAACCTGGACGTCAACATCAACTTTTTAATGTGTTTTCCATCACTGTTTCTTTAATTTTAATTTAAATGCATATGACATTTGAAAAACTCATGAAAATAAAATTCAAAAAAATATTTGCACAGAAAACAATTCATGAAATAAATGTACCAACTGAACTTACTTTGCTTTGCAAATATTCTTGGTATTCTATGTTATATTTCTTTAAAAGGTCCTTTTTCAATTCATCTGTCCTTGGGAATGCAATCTCCTTCAGTTTCTTTTAAAAATATATATACATATTGATTAGTAGATTTTCAGTATAGTCTTTCAGATCATCAGCTGAGAAAGAAAAACAGCTGGTATGTGTATTAGAAATCAAGACACAAGTAACCAAACATGAAGGTGGAAAAATCAATATTTTCTAGGGCTCCAAAATACAACTTTTCAGTAGAGAAGAGAAAAAATTATCCTCTTTGTAAGACCTTTATTGACTCCACTGGTTAGGTAAGCATTTTGCATAGGTAGGTACCTCATTTTCAGGTAGTGGATTTGTAACTGCACATTCCATGGTATGTAAATTATATGGCATCATAGTTAAAAGGGACACTGGAGAACACGATAAGTAGAGATCCCTAGGCTTAATGAACTGTAAAAAGCAGTTGAGGCACCTTTTATAAAAATATAGATTCCCCAGGCCTAACCCCAGATTTACTGAATCAACATATTCAGAGAAAGGATTGGGATCTGTATCTCAAACAACTTCTCAGTGATTCTTGATGGCAGGAAAATACCGTCTAAGTACCCACCCCAGCCTTAGTAGAGATGAGGAAGCAAAGGCTCAGAGAGATCAAAAGGCTTGTCCAGTGTCATACAACTGACTTATGGCCTCCTTATGACTAAAATCCAAAACTCTTAACTCTAGCTAAGCTCTTTGATTAAAATTTCTGTGCTCTTAATCTTTTGTCATCCATCAATCCATTTATTCAATGAGCACAAACAGAAAATGTATATGCTTTTGGAGAATTTTTTTTCTCTGTAAGTGAAAATAAGAATAATCCTAAATTAGAGTGGGCTTCCCTCGTAGCTCAGTCGGTAAAGAATCTGCCTGCAATGCAAGAGACCCCAGTTCAATCCCTGGGCCAGGAAGATCCCCTGGAGAAGGAAATGGCAACCCACTCCAGTATTCTTGCCTGTAAAATCCCATGGACAGAGAAGCCTGGCAGGCTGCAGTCCATGGGGTTGCAAGAGTCGGATATGACTTAGCAACTAAACCACCACCACCAAATTAGAGTAAAAGAGTCACCTTGGCAGCCTAAGATCTTGGTTTCCATCCAGAACTTTCTGACATTAAATGAACAAGAGAACTGAATGGAAATGTTACACGAAGGCTGGATAAGGAATGACCCTTCAGACAGTGTACAGAAATTTAACAATGCAGATGACCATTTGTGTTCTACTTACAGGCACCCTCAGGCCTGACATAACTGGTTGTTGTTGTTTAGTTGCTAAGTGGTGTCTGACTCTTTGTGACACCATGGAATGTAGCCCACCATGCTCCTCTGTCCATGGGATTTCCCAGGCAAGAATACTGGAGTAGGTTTCCATTTCCCTCTCCAGGGGAATCTTCCTGACCCAAGGATCCAATCCACATCTCCTGCACTGCAAGTGGATTCATGACCACTGAGACACAAGGGAAGCCCAACATAACTTCCTAAGAGAGTTTTTATTCCATTATGTGACAAAATATTTTTGGAGAGTAATTTAAAATTTCATGTTATGATTGACTTTGTGTACATTATCTCCATCATATAAAATCAACCCAAACTACTTAAGACAAATAAATGGAAAACATTGCTTAAATGTTATCTAAGAGGATATAGTCTCAGCTAAAGATATTTGAAACTATATATGTAGCAAATATTGATGCTAAATAAATACATTTCAACAGCCTTTCTTTTCCTTTGGAATATTTCAGGTCACTCACCAAACACTTCATTGTCTAAGAGGTGAGCTCTATAAGAAGAAAATGACTAGAACTTTGTGGCTGCCTTGATAATCAACACTGATTTTCAAACAGGTATTGAGTTGAGAATTGTATGGAATAACCAAAACCGGCCAAAATGATTGTCTTAAATAAGTATGGGGAAACAGACAGCTATTCTCTTAATCTCTGAGAGGAATCATAAAATAATTCCTTCTTCATATCGTAAGATCAAGTGCATTCTTGATTTTTTTCTTTTCTTCTCCCAGTTTTAAGCAGACACCCCACGGTAATGATGACTAAAGGTCTAAGAAGAGATTGAAATATCATAGCTAATGGAATGATTTTTTTTTTTTTTGCACTGAAACTCTCAAGAGGATTGGACAGACGAGGAAAGAAAAGGGATGAATCAATCATGGATACTTGGGGAACTTGAACTTCCAGGGAGAGTTGATCACTCAATACCTTCATAATATCTTGCTTTTCAGGTGCTGCACATTGCTGGTAATCTCGATGGTTGGGAAGCTTTTCTACAAATAAACTGGAGAAAGAGAAAACACATCCTTAGAGTTGTATGACAGAAAAAGCTCAGTGATGTTTTCTAATATAAGGATGAACCTCCTTTTCAAAAGGACATGGTTAATAACATTATTTATCTGTGCTCAGTCGTGTCCAACTCTTTGTGACACTATGGACTGTAGTCCGCCAGGCTCTTCCTTCATGGGATTTTCCAGGCAAGAATACTGGAGTGGGTTGCCATTTTCCTTCTTATTTAACCTATATTCTTTCCATCTGCCATCAAAGGTTGGTGTAAATATGATTTTGGCATTACAGAGGAGTTAAGCTCAGCAAACTAAGCATTGAGGTTGAGAGGGTTAAAGTCAGGATGCTCCTCAACAGATCACATCATTTTAGTTTTTCTCAGGTCTTAGGCACTTAACCCCACTAGAGCACCATTCTACTTATGTATAGTGCTGGCAACACTGAGGACCACATGAAAATGTTAAGAGTTTGGAAAGACGGATAAAAACACCTTCTCACAGAAACAGACTCAAAGGGCCACTGATGAATCAGCAGTGCCGTGGTGTGAAAGTCACTCAGTCGTGTCCAACTCTTTGTGACCCCATGGAATAGTCCATGGAATTCTCCAGGCCAGAATACTGGAGTGGGTAGCTGTTCCCTTCTCTAGGGGATCTTCCCAACCCAGGGATCAAACCCAGGTTTCCCACATTGCAGGAGGATTCTTTACCAGCTGAGCCACCAGGGAAGCCCGACATGGTATATATATGTGTATTAAAAACTCGTATATGGAAATTCATAACTCAGATAAATGTCAGCCAGAATCCCTAATGGATTAGGAGGTGCTACTTAATAGTTAATTTATTTTTCATCACCTTTTCAGGAACAAGGGACAGTAAAAATGAAGGGAAATCCTTACAGCAAACCAGGTTCATTGTTTCCAGGTAAAGTTAAGATTTTGCTTCCACAAGGGCATGAAATTCTGTTTTTTTTCCTCTTACTGATGTATCTTCAGCCTGTAGGATAGTGTCCATCTCATCATAATAAATGCCCAATAAATATTTGTTAAATGAACGAATGGCCCTTAGAGCAAACACTAGTTTTGATTAATATAGTAGCACATTCTTCCTTCCTCTGAAATTGTTTAATTATTGATTCACCACAGACATGTTTCAATTAACTATCTAGTTTTTTTATTGGCTCAAAGAGGCTAGGCTATTAACTGCAGTAACTGACAAACCTCAAAAGCTCAGGGTCCTAAAATAACAAATGTTTATTTCCCAGGTATGGTTGGTACCAGTACACGCTGGGGTTTGTGAGAAGGTTCAGATACTTGGGAGCCCAAGCTGACAGAGGATGGAAACCGATGGAGACCCTGGTATCTTGTAGTTGCTCTGTTTGGAACACAGGTCAGGGAAAGAAATGGGACTGGAGAATCACTAAGGACTTCTGATTGATTCAGATTGGAACTGATACATGTCATTTTCCTTCACATTTCATTAGCCAGAACTCCTCATATCTTCCTAACTGCAGAATGGCTAGGTCTCCTTTACAGAAAGGAGAATAGGAATTTGTGACCACTAAGAATATCTACACCCATGGGTGGCTCAGACTTAGGTAACGTAAGGAATCAGAAGATAAGGAATCGGCCTGCGATGCAGGAGTCCTGGGTTTGATCCTTGGTTCAGGAAGATTTCCTGGAGAATGGAATGGCAATCCACTCCAGTATTCTCGCCTGGAGAATCCGATGGACAGAGGAGCCTTGCAGGCTCCAGTCCCTGGGGTTGCAAAGAGTTGGACATGAATGAGCAACTTTCATTTATAATTATTGATGTTCGGTTGTTTATAAATCATATACACTTACATCTCAACTACTGAGTGCATAGGCATGGTATTATAATTCTTCTTTCTCAAATGAGAAATTAAAGCTTAAATAAACTACATAAGGTGTCAGTTGCCTAAGTCTTTTATACGTAGAATAAAATCACAGATACGCAGAGTTGAAGAGACCTCAGATTTTCATCTATAAGCCTTTAATTTATGTAGATGAGAAATTGAACTCACAGAGGATAACTGAATTACCAATGATAATATCTTTAGTGATGGGAGAGGATTCAAATATTTTGATTCCTCAGTAACGCAGAGAGTATGTGTGTGTGCTCAGTCGCTCAGTCATGAACAATTCTTTGTGACCCCATGGACTGTATGTAGCCCACCAGCCTCCTCTGTCCATGGAATTTTCCAGGCAAGAATACTGGAGTGGGTTGCCATTTCCAACTCCAGGGGATCTTCCCGACCCAGGGATCGAACCCAAGTCTGTTGGGTCTCCTGCATTGGCAGGTGGATTCTTTACCACTGGTACCAATGAGAAGCCTTCAGATAGTATAGTGGCCCTTTACCACACTTACGTGTATGTACAAAACTCAGAAGGTGAAAAAAATATTATCAATTAGTAACTTCAGAAACTAAAATGGAAAATGTGTGCTATCGATGACAGTTGATAACATCCAATTTCATAGTTAGTTCTTAACCTTCTTTAAAGTCTCTGATTTTTCCCAGGTAAAATGAATGTTGCCAACCATTTTCTAAATTTCCAATAAGTTAATTAACTTTGCATACCATACTAATTGCCTTTAATTTCACCCATGGTAGAATCATGGATGCAGCATTTAAAACAGTTGATCTTGGACTTCCCTGGTGGTGCAGTGGATAAGAATCTGCTTGCCAACGCAGAGGACACAGGTTTGATCCCTGGTTCGAGAAGATCCCACATGCTGAGGAGCAACTAAGCCCATGTGCCACAACTAATAAGCTAGGGCTTTATGGCCTGAGAGCGGCAACTACTGAAGCCCCTGTGCTTAGAGCCTGTGCTCCACAACAAGAGAAGTCACCTCAATGAGAAGCCACCCAGCACCACAACTAGAGAGAAGCCCCTCAACGGCTACAATTACAGAAAGCCTGCACAAAGCACCAAACACACATCGCAGCCAAAAACAAATATGAAAAAACAGTTAATCTTTTCAACTTCTTGCATGTTCTCAGATTAAATCCCCAAGTAAATTAATACAATTAACCAGTGAGTGATTTTCAGTGGAAACAAAAATAAGGGCTTCAGCTCTGATGAGATCACTTTTGGTAACAGGAGATCTTCACAATCAGTAAGAAGGCAAATTGGTACAGAAAGTCCAAATCCTGTTTTTCCAGTTCAAATGAGGATACGCTATTAACAAATATCTATATAATGTGAAGTGTGATATTTTTACATGACTGTTTTGATGTTGCCACTTTCAATATATTGGAAGATCTTTTATACATAACAATTCTTACACAGCTGAATAACTGCCTTAAGAAATACTGACTACAATGTTAAATCAACTACTACACTCTGTCCCCCAATCAGTTCCTTCCTAGGATCGTCGATTTACCCCTGTCTCAACTGTCACCCCACTCCAGTACTCTTGCCTGGAAAATCCCATGGACAGAGGAGCCTGGTAGGCTACAGTCCATGAGGTCGCTAAGAGGCGGACACGACTGAGTGACTTCACTTCCAGTTTTCCCTTTCATGCACTGAAGAAGGAAATGGCAACCCACTCCAGTGTTCTTGCCTGGAGAATCCAAGGGACGGCGGAGCCTGGTGAGCTGCCGTCTATGGGGTCGCACAGAGTCAGACACGACTGAAGCGACTTGGCAGCAGCAGCAACCCATCAAATTAAATTTCAAGAATGTTAATGGCACGTTTCAGTTGCTCTAGAGAGAGCCACAATATGATGTCTGCTCTAAAGGCTTGCATTCTGGTGAAGGGAGAATGACATGGAACAAGAAATTTTATTTGTGAGGAGAGAAAAGGGGGCACTCAGGTTACAGTGCTGGCCTATGGATATACGTCCCTGCACCTCACTTCATCTCTGATTTTCCACCCCTAAGCCTCAGAGACGATACTGGGATGCCTTTGAGTACATGACTTGGTAACTTAAAAACCTGGCCATCCCCTGCTTCTGGAGATTGTAAATTTGATCTGAGTATGAATACATGCCTGGCATCGAAGCCATCTCATCAAAATAGCATGTACATATTTGTTCCCAATGTTCTCATTTCAAAGATCTCCAAGATAAAATACTTACGTTATAAATTTATTATAAAGGACAAATGCACTTTCCAGGTTTCCTTCTTCCAAATACACAGACGCCATCCTCTCCATTTCTACTCCGGATCTAAAGTAGCGGCGTGGAGTGATATCTTCACTGATGGTGATGTTCCCGCCCAGCTTGCTTAGGGCACGGACTCGTTCTTCCGGGGTGAGGGAGACATCTGTGTGGTCTGGCTTCGCAGCTAACTTTTTCTGCAGAGCCAAATTTGAATTTCTGGTTATAAGAAGAAATGAACAGACTGAAATTATAGATGTATTTTTTGTACTAAATATCTGACATCAGTACCTAAGGAAAGTTTTTGTTTGTTTGTTTTAATGAATTAATGACATGATAAAAGTGAAGTCTTTTTGCTTAAACATGTGGTCTGCACACCAAAAAAGCACATATCTGCAGGGTAAACATACACTCTTTTGGACTAAGATCTCTTGCAGGTTTCAGCTACAGTTATGTGGCAGTTCCTGGGTTTGAGAATGTTTTAGGTCATTTTAGGTAAAATATCATTGACCATTATATCCTTAGGAAGTAAGCCAAGAGATGGATTCCTGCCAAGGTAGGGATCATATCATTATACTCGAAGGGTCTCCAAGATATGTTTTGGATCCAAAGTTACTGTTGTATTAATTCTATTCCAAAATACATCTGGTTTAATGAGAAGCTTTCAGGGCCTCTTTGCATCTTTACCAAGTGAATAAAACCCCACCAATAAGTCCTGGAGAAGCCTTTTTCAGCATAGGGACACACCACCTCCCCACCCCCTTCAACTTAATTACACTGTTAATTCATCCCTGACTAAGAAAATAATGATAATAATTACTGAAAAAGGGTCTCTGATATTAATACATTTGTATTTTATTAATAAAAACACACACATATTTGGAAAAACACAGAACATATAAATTCAGGATAATTCTTCAATAAAAAGTCAGTGCTTCTGAAAGGTGGAAAAGTCAACAAAATTTTTTTTTTTCTGTTAAAGGCCATATAGTACATCTCTTAGGCTCTGTGGGACACAGAGGCTCTATGGCAGCTTCTCAGCTCTGCTGGTGAGGAAACAGCATAAACCCCATGTAACCAAATAATCCTGACTGGGTTCCAAGAATGCTGTTATATGACCACAGATTAATGCTTCAGCGACATCAGAAAAAAAAATCTAGGAAAATTAGGGCATTTTCTAAAGCAGACTTCCAGCCTCCTGTATGCACAATAGTAACTTGTCTGTTTTTTACTATGCAGTCTATGCTGAGTTATAATTATTTGTTTACAAGTATTTTTGACTCCTTATAAGCTCCTTGAAGGAAAGGAATCATTTTATACTCATCTTTGTGCTCTGGAATATAGTATATTCCCTGAAACACAAATGATAACCAATAAATATATCAAATAAAGGAGGAAAAGAGAAAGGGAACAATGTGATTATAATTAGACTATCTTTTTACCTGAAGAAAAAAATATTTATTTTCCATTTCTGGGAATGGTACTACTCTACTTAAGTTTAAAACTGATTTCAGAGATAAACTGGGAAATAGCCTAAACTCTTCATCAATCTATAATTTTTCATTTGAATATGAACTTCTTGGATGTAAATAAAATTTTCCAGATGACAAAGCCTTAGTGTTCATTTTTCACATTGACACGTCCACTAAAATTTTAATTATTTTCACATAATGTTCTAGAAAAACACACAGGAACTCCAGGAAAATGACTCCTTCTGCGGAGGTGGATATGCGGCAGACTTGACAATACAGTGTCAGAAAATGAAAAGCGCCTACAACTTTCTGCTCCTCAAACATACTCACAAAAGCAACTGAGCAACTGTGAAGGACTTTTTCCACAGAGAGAGAACACCATCCTATTTCAGAGCAAGCACGAGGCCCTCTATTTGTGTTCTGGTGCTAAACTTTGTGTGTATAGGGTATTCAGTATACTGCTGCCCCCAGGGCAAGAAGTTTAGTGAGTGGGCTTGGGAGGGTCATCAGGAGAAGGTGGATGGTAATGACAACCTTTGTTTATCAAGCCCCAGTGATCGGCTGGTAACATTAAAACTATGGTTTCCAAAAGTCGTAAGGCACCAAGTACAAAACTGGGTCATGGAGATTATATAATGTTGCTATATTCACATTCAGAGACTGATCTGGGACACACAATAAACCCATGGGATCCCCAGGCCCCTGTTATTTCCTCTCTAGCACATTATTTCTCCTAAGATGTAGCTCAAGAAGGTGTGTACTATGTTGGCTGTAAGGGGAAAAGATGAAAAGGGACAAGTGTTTCAGGTATTTGCACATTTACACAAGGATCCCAAAGCCGCATCTCGGTGTTAAACATAAAATGCTTCCTTGGCTATTACTACACAAGGTAAACCTCTAATTTTTCATCTGTGAAAACACTGAGGCACAGAACAGTTGAAGTACCTGTTACAATGTCATCTCTGAAATTCTCTCTGGTGTCGCGCTAAAGAACTACACTCCTGGAACCAAACCAGATGAATTAAAATTTCACACTTTCATGGAAAAAAAAGAATTATTTTTAATTCTAGCAAAGATGGTTTTATTAGTCACTTCCTCAAAGGAGAGGACCACCCAGATGGATGAAAACGGCAAGTGTTTAACTTCTTGAAGTAATTGTGACTCATTTCACATTCCGTGTGTTTCTGTTCTTCTTTTTGGATTTTCGAACCACATGTAAAATATCAGTTGGTGCCACCTACCAGGGAGTTCACAGTTAACGGCTGATCCATGTTGTCCTGGCTACAAGATGACGGTGTTTACTGTTTCTTCTCAATCACTTCATCTGTTTCAAAGGCAAAAAAAGCAGAGCTAGGGTTATTTCTTGAGAACTCAGGTCTCATATCCCAAACCCAGGGTTATTTC
The DNA here is from genome assembly GCF_054371585.1 of Giraffa tippelskirchi. NCBI lineage: Eukaryota > Metazoa > Chordata > Mammalia > Artiodactyla > Giraffidae > Giraffa > Giraffa tippelskirchi. The sequence continues at coordinate 39,216,995 of NC_137276.1, forward strand.
TGCCTGAGAAAAAATATGAACCTATTGCAGTAAGTTATATAATCTGAGACTACTGGAAATTTCTTCCTGAAAGTACAAAACTGCAGGTGGTTATAAGGTTTCTTGAAGCAGACTTTGAAAAGAGGAGGTATGAAGAGATTTAATTATTGCCTAGTACTCAGTAAGAAGAAGGCAATGGCACCCCACTCCAGTACTCTTGCCTGGAAAATCCCATGGATGGAGGAGCCTGGTAGGCTGCAGTCCATGGGGTCGCAAAGAGTCGGACACGACTGAGCGACTTCACTTTCACTTTCACTTTCATGCATTGAAGAAGGAAATGGCAACCCACTCCAGTATTCTTGCCTGGAGAATTCCAGGGACGGCGGAGCCTGACGGGCTGCTGTTTATGGGGTCGCACAGAATCGGGCAAGACTGAAGCGACTTAGCAGCAGTAGCAGCAGCAACCCAGTAAGAATCTGCTGGGTGTTATCTTTCTTAGAACACCATGCAAGGTTATAAAGTGGGTTTACTTGCTTCAAAAGGAGAAAGAAGGTCATTGTGACTGAGAGCATGGACTCTTAGACCTGGAGCCAGTTTGGGCTTAACCTAAGTCTTCCTGGCTATGGTAGGTGGAATTCTAAGATGGCACCATGATACCCACCCCTTGGGATCCGCAGGTTTATATAATCACCTCCCCTTGAGTGTAGAGAAGACCTGTAACTAGCTTTTAACCTCAGCAAAACATGGTATAGGTGATGGGACATTACTCCGATGTTTACATCCTGTCATATGGCAAAGATGAACAGATTTTTGCAGATCTATTAAGGCCCCTAAACATTTGACGTTAAGTTAATCAAAAGGGAGATATCCAGAGTGGGAGACCTTTCAAAGAAAAAGACATTCTTCTGCTGACCTTGAAGACTCAGTCATCATGAGTTCCATAGCTACAGGGAGATGATGCTGCCAAGAATGAAGTGCACTTAGATTACCACCTCAAGCCTCAGATCTGATCCTTACCTTGGTCAACACCTCCATGCTGCCTTGTGAGACCTCGAGCAGTGGACCTAGTTATGCCTAGGCTGCCTAGGCTCCTGACCCCACGAAACTGTGAGATAATAAATATATGCTGTCTTAACATATGAAGCTTGGGGTGATTTGTAATGCAGCCATAGAAAACAATATTTTATCAGGGTGACTGCAGGTAAATATATAGCTTTCTGTGCATCTGAATAAAGGGGAAAAATAATAGTACCTAAGTCATGTTGATGTTGTAAGGATTAAATGACTTAGCATATAAAGTGCTTAGAACAGTTCCTAGCGCACAGTTGATATCATATCAACGTTTGCTCTTATTAGAATCTTGATTTTGCAATTGAGAAAGCTGAGACTTCAAGATGTTAAGTGAATGTACCCAAGTTTAAATACTCACTCAATAAATGCTAGTCTCCTTCCTTTGCATGCTAGTTTGGATCAAGCACTGCATTATCACTTCCCACTTCTAAATTTATTTTGGCTTTTAAACTCCACTAATCAATTATGTGATGTTGGACACATAACTTCTCCTCAGTTCCTCATTCATGAAATGAGGGGGCTAAGCTTCTTTCAAGTTATAACATTCTGTGATACTAGAAACTTCAGAGGTACATTATTCAATCCTTTTGTGCTATTTTCTGGCCTGAATCCATAAATGAAAAGCTTTCCAAGGAAAGTCACTCAGTATGTTCTGATCTCTCCCCTTCATCCTCTCCAGTGATCCCTGCAGTAAACATCAAGCTGTAGACCAGCAGGCTGCAGAAATGCCCAAGAAAGAAATGACCTGCAGGAAGCCCCAGTCATGCTGTAGTTTTAAAATCCAAATCAATCCTGGGACCACTGAATATATGCAACCCCATTGGGGGAATTACTACTTCTCAGGGAGAATAAGCCAGGGGAAAAAAAAAGACAGTAAAAGAGTTGAAGAGACAGAAGAGGCTTAGGGAGACTTTGAGGCTGGGTGGAGAGAGAAGAGGACAGGGAATACTAGTTACTCATTGATTAGAGTCTCCTAAAAACAGAGAGTGAATTCTTAGAGGGCTTACTCAGATCTTTAAACACAGCACAAATAATTTAAAAAGTTGGAAACATTAGGAGAGCAGTTCTAAATCATATAAACCTGAGATGTTTAAAATGCAAGTTGCTGGGACTTCCCTGGTGGTCCAGTGGTTAAGATTCTGTGCTCCAATGTAGGGGGGGTGGGGGTGGGTTTGATTCTTGGTTGGGGAACTAAGATCCCACATGCCAGGTGGCATGGCCAAAGAAAGAGTTAGTCGCTCAGTTGTCTCCGACTCTTTGTGACCCCATGGCTGTAGCCTGCCAGGCTCCTCCATCCATGGGATTTTCCAGGCAAGAATACTGAAGTGGGTTGCCATTTCCTTCTCCAGGGGATCTTCCCAACTCAGGAATCAAACCCGGGTCTCGTGCATTGCAGGCGGACTCTTTACCATCTGATCCACTAGGGAAGCTTCTTTGGCATGGCCAAAGAAGAAAAAATAAAATAAATGAAATTCAGATTCCTGGAACTCAAAAGGATTGTGGATCCATTAGTTTCAAGTCCACTGACAGGCATGGATTGTTAGGATGTGGCCCAGGTAATTCGGATTCGTGAGACTTCCAAGCAATGCTTTGAAAGACACTGCATCTGAGAATGGATCAAGCAGGATTTTCAGTTTCAAGCAAAGAACCCACAGAATGATAATGGAAGGATCACAAATTTCCAAGAGGGCTGGAGAAACTGGGCTTGGAGGCTACATATCTGGGGAAATCATCCCAAATCACACAGCAGCTGTGGCCTGCTGCCTGTCGCTGATGGGTAGGACAGCCAGCAGCTTCCACTGCCAACACCAGCTGCTGTTCTGGAAACCACCTGGGGAGCTGCCACACACATTCTCATGTCACTGGTTTCTATTTCAAAATGTGAGATGGAAGTGCATCTGACCGGCAGAACCTAGGTCACATGCCTGCAGCCAGGCTGCAAAGGTGGTTGAAAGTGCAAATATCTAGTGCTTTACTCTTCCTTAGGAGGCAGTGTAGGATCTGCCAAGTGAGAAAAGGTAGATGCAGGGCTGGGTTGCCAAAAACAATGATAAGTGTGCACGGAAATCAAAGCTTTCCATAATGAGCTTCTAGATGTATAAAATGTTTAATTCAATACATCTTAAACACCAGAATTTATTGAGTCGCTCTAGACGAAAACCAATAGCTAAACCTCTATTTAACTCTACTCCACAGAAACAAATCTTTTCAGGGTTCTTAGTAATTTTTAAGAGTGCAAAGGGGTCCCAAGAACAAAAAAAATATTGAAAACTGGCTGCTCAAGACCTATTAGGCAAACAAAGAAACAAACAAACAAACAAACAAAAACAAACCTCACCAAGCTACTTTGATTTAACCAGAAATACAGTGGGCTATGAGAATCTAAAAGATGAAAAAATTATTGTCAAGGGTCACTTTCTGGGGCTTCGTTGGTGGCTCAGTGGTAGAGAATCTGCCTGCCAATGTTGCAGACACAGGTTTGATCCCTGGTCCTGGAAGATCCCACCTACAGTGGAGCGACTAAGCCCCTGCACCACAACTACTGAGCCTGTGCTCTGGAGTCTGGGAGCTGCAACTACTGAGCCCATGTGCTGCAACTACTGAAGCCCCAGCACCCTAAAGCCCATGCTCTGCAACAAGAGAAGCCACTGCAATGAGAAGCCTGCACATGACAACTGGAGAGTAGCCCCTGCTTGCTACAACTAGAAAAAACTCTGTGCAACAACAAAGACCCAGCACAGCCAAATATAAATAAGCAGAATTTTTCTTTTTTTAAAAAGGATCACCTTCCATTTGTACCACTGAAGTCTTACTAAAATAATTGGAAAGTTGAGGACATAATAAGAGATACCTTACCTCACAGAACCCAATACCCACAAGAGCAAATGTGACAGATGGCTATATAATCTGCAATACCCATTCTCTTTTTCTACTATAAAAATGTAACTTTTTTATAGCCACCGGGGTAAAAACCTACATTTCTTGGTTTTCTTGGAATCAGATGTGGCCATGTTACCAAGTTCTGGTCAATGGGGTGTGAACACAAGTACTGTGATCCAAGTCTGGATCCTGCCTTTAAAGAAAGGGTCATGGCCTTCACCCATCCTTCCCTTGCCTTCCCACCGGCTGGAATGCTAACCTGCAGCTGAGCCATCTTTGGCTCATGAGAATGGGCCTTAGCAAAGTGAGAAAAGGAGCACTCTAGTTTGCTTACACTCAGACCATTATAACAGAGATAAGTTTTTGTCTTACCTAATACTTTGTTTAGATCTGTATACTGACAGATGCAGTAAGTGTAACCTAAAAAGGATAGTTCAGTATAACCCAAGAGAGACTACTGCCATTACTGCTAAGAATATACCTCCTCCATCACCCTCCCCCAACCCTGGTGTCAGCATTCTGCCTGTCCTGCCTCTACACCTTTGATCCAGGTAACAGAAGCCACAGAAAAACACTCCTTCCCTCTTTCCTCTCCACAGCACACCTAAATCCTGCCCATCCTCTAAGTTCCACTTATCATCTAAAAGTTTCAGACTGCTTCTGAATTGATACTATGTTATTCTTCAAACTAGCAGATATTATAAGCAAAGCCCAAAGGCAACATATGGTGGTGATAAATATTTAATTTTGTTGTCACAGTAAATTTAGAAATTCTAATTTAGTTATCAACATTTAAAAACTGAGAGATTTCATATAAAATTTCAGATTAAAGCTTCTCATAAAAAAAAAAATCAGAGAATCTGGCTCCACTGAGCCTGATACTTGGAACACTTATTGTTATTATTTGTCTTCCATCCTAAGTTTCTAACAGTGCTTCCTACATAATAAGGTCTATATACACACTCACATAAACACACACACACGTGCGTGCATGCTCAGTTGTTTCAGTCATGTCCAACTCTTTGTGACCCCATGAGCCTGCCAGGCTCCTCTGTCCATTGGATTCTCCAGGCAAGATTACTGGAGTGGGTTGTCAAGCCTTTCTACAGGGAATTTTCCCCACCCAGATATTGAACCTGCATCTCCTGCATTGCAGGCGGATTCTTTATCCACTAGGCCACCTGGGAAGCCCTACACACACACACACACACACACACACACACACACACACACATTTGTCGAACAGACAAATTAAAATGTAATTCCCTTGAAGTCTACAGTACACTTCCCATCACATTTCCAGGAATATAACAAAAGCTTAGTAAATATTTGGCTGTAGATCTGTGTTAAAATGTATCTTCCAAAGGCGCTAACCAGCCTTCAAGAACTTACAGGTGGCTCATTTAATTTTCTTAATAGTCAATTTATTAATTCAATCCTATATTCATTCAACAAACATAGACTAAAACCTAGAATGTGCCAGGCATTGCTCTAGATATGTGGAGGTCATCAGTGAACAAAACTGGCAAAGATTTCTGCCCTTGTGGGGCAAACATACAGAGAATAAACCTGTTCAATAAATAAACTGTATAGAAGCTGGAAGGTAATACGTGTTATTGGAAAAAAGTAAGAAAATCAGGAATGCTGCAGAGGGCATCTGTCGGGCAGCAGGTAATAAATGGTAGGTATCACTTTCAAGGGTTTCTCAGCTGGCTCAATGGTAGAGAACCCACCTGCCAATGCAGGAGATACAGAAGACGTGGGTTTGATCCATGAGTTGGGAAGATCCCCTGGAGAAGGAAGTAACAACCCACTCCAGTATTCTTGCCTGGAGAATCCTATGGACAGAAGAGCCTGGTGGGCTACAGTCCATGGGGTCACAAAGAGCTGGACATGACTGAGCATGCACGCGCACGCGCGCACACACACACACACACACATATCACTTTGAAGCCAAAAAGAAGCAGGGGCTTGAAGGAGGTGAGGATTAGGCAAGAGCTAGTGCAGATGCCCTAAGGCAGCAATGCATCTTTTTGTGTGTTTGAGAAAAAGCAAGAGGAGCAGGGTAAGCGGAGAGGAGAGTGATGGGACATGAAACCAGAGAGGCAAGGAAAGTAAGAGGTCACCACAAGGTCACCATACAGACTTTCATTTTTACTCAGAGTTAAATGGGGAACTATTTAGAGCTATGAGCAAATGAGGGACATCTGTAGCAGTGTAATTTAAAAAGTGACCTTGGGGTGTGCTATTGAAAATGGACTATGGGCCGCAAGGGAGGAGGGGAGAGGTGATGGCGCCTTGGCGGGTACAGACACTGGTGACTTCAGTGGATCAAGCCAGTATAATGTCTAGTATTTCCTCCATTTCCAGCAGAAGGAAAGACAAATTAAGTGCCGTAATAATAAGCAAATGGTCCTTAAAGGAAGTAATCCATGTAACATCATGACAGGAGAGCTGGCATGATGCTGGAAGTGCTGTCTTCTCCAGATCCTCACATTTCAGCACTTATCATGGAAAGACAGACTGAAGGTGACTTCAAGTGCTGGAGATATGATAAACATTACAGTTTGGAGGATCAGAAATGTACAGAAACAGGACACTCCAGAGGATGCCAAAGGCACAGGGAAAGGACTCAACATTATGCACAAATAAAATATAAAGTCCCCTTTCAAAGTGGAGGCTCTGGGACTTCCTAGTGGTCCGGTGGCTAAGAATCTGCACTCCCAATGCAGGGGGCCTGGGTTCGATCCCTGGTTGGGGAACTAGCATGGTTCTGTAACTAAGACTCAGCAGCGCCTAAATAATTTTTTTTCTTTAAGTGGAGGCTCCAGGAGCACATAGTGCAAAGTCAGAGCCACTCTTTGGCTTCAGAGTGGGTGTGAGTCCCAGCTTCATTATCTACTTGCTAGTCATCTTCATTGGACCCTCCCAGGCTCACTTCTCTCATTCACAACCAGGCTCCTCACCACTCCATCAATTCAGAGTGGTCTGTGCTGTACTGTACTTAGTTGCTCAGTTGTGTCTGACTCTTTGTGACCCCATGGACTGTAGCCTGCCAGGCTGCTCTGTCCATAGGGGTTCTCTAGGCAAGAATACTGGAGTGGGTTGCCATTCCCTCCTCTATGCCCTTTCTGACCCAGGGATCGAACCAGGTCTCCCACACTGCAGGCAGATTCTTTACCATCTGAGCCACCAGGGAAGCCCAAGAATACTGGCATGGGTAGCCTATCCCTTCTCTAGGGGATTTTCCTGACCCAGGAATCGAACCAGGGTCTCCTACACTGCAGGTGGATTCTTTACCAGCTGAGCTACCAGGGAAGCCCTCAGAGTGGTCTACAACTAATTAAAAACATTCATCAGGAATGCCTGATTTAATCTCAACCTGCTCCCTACTCTCTGCTCTCAGAAGAGCCCATATTCCTGAAGCTTGATAACATCTAAACTACAGCCTTGAGATACATTTAGCCTGTAAGATACCTCTTGAAAGTTCTTTTTGCTTTAGAGCTCCTGTTTTCTTGCCTTTATCTCTGCACTGTAGGTTCCAAAGACAAAGCCATATTTCTTCTTTGAATGGACCTTTTAAAGAGTAAAGAGTCCTCTCTCTGTTCATCCTCACATACAACAGTGTGGGGGAATCGGGCACAGAAGGGATATCGGGACCATATATTTACAATGAGCACATGGAGACCAACCCCGGCACCCATGGAGGCTAAACAGGTAGCTCCAGGAACCATCTGAGAAATTCCTGACTGTGCCCAGAGGAGGTGGGGCAGAAATCAAATCTCAGCCAAGAGTGGCCTGGGAGGGGGCACGACCCTCTCCAAACTGATACAGCTTTGACTTTCACTCTCTCTACGCCCTCAAGGTATTACATGCAACACCAGGATCCTTCTGGGTTCAAGGTCCCACCGGGACGTCTTTGTGTCTCAACTGCCCCCAAGGAAATGTGGAAGCAGCTCTATGATCTTGCGCTTTATAGCCAGGAGCAAGTAATGACAAGAATAAGAGGAAAATGTCTGACTGGTTAACACAGTGTTTCTTTTATGATATTTTGAGCCTTAATTTTTAATTCCCTTAATTTTCCTTCTTTTTTTTTTTTACTTTGTGTGTGTGTGTGTGTGTGTGTAGGCTCAGAATCCTGACTTCCTTGCACACACAGAACCAGATTTTCCAGAATACAAAGTATAGAATACAGACCAACCAGGCAGTGAACAGTCTCCTTAGAGACGGGGCACACAAGACATCCAGTGAGACCTTCACGCAAACATGTCATTGGCTCCCTGGCACTCCTTTCAGACTGACCGCTGTACAGAACTGGATAAGCAGGTGTAGGCTGCCGGCAGGTGAGAGAGGCCAGAACACCTCACACATGTCCTGGAGTCTCATTTCTAATTGGTCGATCCAGCAGCCTTTCTTCTCTCCACTGGGTTAGAGTTCATGTTTTCCAGGAAGAAAAGGGTGCAGTCTACAGCTGGAGATAAAGGAAATGATCATAACCTAGGCTGTGGGTTGCAGTGACCTAATCTGATTTAGATAGAAGGAAGCAAAGGGTCACTCCCATGCCTTTAATGACAGATGCAGAAAGATGGAGCTCCTGAGTCACACGTTTACAGATTGGGACCTGCTTCAGGAAAAAAAATATGACTGAAGCCCATTCTTGCTATTGGAAGGATTCAGACATTAAAACCCAAGATTATATTTTTATACTTGAAAGATTATTTTTATGTAATATTTGTAAATCAGAAATATGCCATGACCCAGAGGGTATCTTATTTGTATTAAAATATTGGTAAGATAAATATGAAATTTGATCCAAATATGAGAACTAGCTTTTATTGATTTTTTTATATGCTTGTTAAGTACTACATGCGAGTACTCACTGGGGATCAGGTGTTTGTCTCCTATCCCCAGAAGGATGTTGTGTCAGTCACTCAGCCATGTCTGACTCTTTGCAACCCCGTGGACTGTAGCCTGCCAGGCTCCTCTGTCCAAGGAATTCTCCAGATAAGAACACTGGAGTGGATAGCTGTCCCCCAAGCCAGAGATCGAACCCAGGTCTCCTGCATTTCAGGCAGACTCTTTACCATCTGAGCCACCAGGGAAGCCCATCCTCAGAAGGATATCCAAAGGTAAACACACCTCGGCAGTGTGCTTTGGATCTGATTAATCGGCAGGAATGCAGTTGCTTCAGGAAAGATTATTAAATAAATCACCACACCCAACATATATTTTAAATTACTCTGAGGTAAATTTAGGCCACCTTGAGTGCAATCAAGTTGCACTTTGGGCCATAAAAGAATTATTTCTCATAGTGCTGTACAATTTTTGTTCTGACACCAAGATGAAGTTGCTGCATAGTCCTAACCCAACAGTTCAGGCTTTGGAGCCCTATACCTGTAGGAGATTCCAGCTTCTACCACTTTCAAGACAGGAGTGCTATGGTGTCTTATTTAACTTTTTTGTGCACTTTATCTTCATCTATTAAATGGAGAGAAATAACAGCTTTCCAGAAGAACTGGAATGGAAATTTATTTAAACAAACACACAAACAAAATTCTATTATAGTCCCTGGCACACAGTAGGAAGATAAAAAAAAAAAATCAGCCCCTTTTCACATCAAATGGTTAGGAAAGTAAAGTGATATAGACTTCTATTATAGATATCAGAAATGACTAATGTCTAACTACTTGCTTCATTGCAGTTAGCTTTTTGCCAGACACTGTCAGTTTATCCAACAGCCGCCCACTCCTCCACCCCCTACCATTCTTCCTGCCAGCAGGGTCCAATCTCACTAGAGATACTCACTTTTCCAGACTCCTTGGAACTCAGGACTTGACTAGTTGACAGTTGACCAAATCTTGGACAAAGGGACAAGAAGGAAGCAATTTGTTGGGAGGACTCTGAGAGACTTTCTTCTCCAATACAAAAAGACTGCAGAATATGTGCCTTTTCATCAGCTGGACGTGTGTCTTCATGTAAAACTTGAAATACAGCAGCCATCTTGCAACCCAGATGGGTCAAGCCTAAGAGGCAGCTGGTGTGCGGAGGATGGCAGAGGTGGAGGGTGGAGGGAGCCTGGCTCCTTGCAGATACTGCTGAGCTGCTGAAGTTATCTTGAAACCATTCTCCTCTGGAATGTTATTGTGTAAGACACAAGTACCATTGTCTAAGGCACTCTTAGGATTTCATAATCTGCGGCCTAATTGATATAGGGTTACTCTGGCAATATAGGGAGATACTGGTATTTACCTATGTGAATCCAGTGGTGAAAGTGGTGATTCTGAATATCAATAAGACAAAGAAGGAGAAGAATTTTGTGAGATTTAACTGTTGAAGTAAATATTTCTAAGATAATATTATGTTTTTCTTTGATTAAAACATAAATAGTGGTAAAGAATTCACCTGCCAATGCAGGAGACCGAAGAGATACAAGTTGAATCCCTAGGTTGGGAAGATCTCCTGGAGTAGGAAATGGCAATCAACTCCAGTATTCTTGCCTGAAAAATTCCATGGACAGAGGAGTCTGGCAGGCTATAGTCCATAGGACTGCAAAGAGTCAGACATGACTGAGCAAGTAAACACACACACACAACACATTATTTACTCTTTCTTGATGACTCAGTCTTATTTCAATGTACCTGCTAATAGCAATGTTTCCCTCTATCTCTAACATGCTTTCATCTAGAAAATCACTTAGAAAAACAACTTCACCAAACTGCTCTGACTTCAGTTTTTCTCTCCTTTTAGTCTAGCTCAATCACTCTAATTCAAGCTTATTTGTAAAATCAAAGCTGAACTGGACACAGGTCTGAAGGGATCTCCTGTATAGTCTCCTGTGAGTAAACTATATGCTGATTACAATGACTGCTACAAGAGTTATAATTTGGTTGCTCAAAAATCATTTTTCTTACCTTTTTTTTCCTCCTCCGCTACCTTCTAGAAAAGAGCAAGCTGAGTTCTGTGAAGGTAAGGTAAGACTATGTATATCACCTTTAATTCAGCAAAAGCTATCATAATAATAATAGATAGGGCTTCCCTGGTGGCTCAGATGGTAAAGAATCTATCTACAGTGCAGGAGACCTAGGTTTGACCCCTGGGTGGGGAAGATCTGCTGGAGAGGAAATGGCAACCCACTTTAGTATTCTTGTCTAGGAAATCCCACGGACAGGGGAGTCTGGCAGACTACAGTCCATGGGGTCGCAAAGACTCAGACACGACTGAGCGACTAACACACACACATAACTAACCAAAAGCTTTCCTTCTGCGGTTAACTGAAATAATGCATTAACCTCCATGAGCTCAGTCCTCACAATAACCTTATAGAACAGGAGGCAGTTGAGTCTAGATTTGATATGCAACCTCCAGGGTCAACCACAGGAGTGCAAATTCCAATTCTAGTCACTAACTGCAGAGTCACAGCTACCCAGACTTCAAAGTAGGGTTGATAATAGTAACGAAGGAAAGAGCTGTTGGAAGGTAAATCGAGAAAATGCTTGTGAAACCAACGGTGGCAGGAGGCTTGGTGGCAGGAAGCACTCGACAACTGATAATGATCATCATCTCCATTTTACAGGGGAGGAAACTAGAGCCTAGAATAGGTAAGCGAGTTAAGTAAGTGGTGGAGCAAAGACTCAAAACTAGGTGTGTAAGATCCCAGAGTTCGTACTATTAGTCACACAGTGCTACTGGCAATTCATATTTAATAGTTAATGATGAAATCAGGAGAAAGTCAAATTCTTGGGCTTTGGATAAGAGCAATAGGGTTTATTGCAGAAATGAGACTTCAGTTTTGCATTACCAGCATCTGATTCATAGTCTTTTTGCTGCCAAAAAATAAAAGGGCATCCATTTCCTCCACTTGTTTCTTAGGCAGGATGATTCGATGTCTGTGGACTGAACACCTAGAATACGTAGTTAAGAAATTCAATATAGGACTTCCCTGGTGGCTCAGTGGTGAAGAACCGGCCTGCCAATGTAGGAGACACGGGTTTGATCCCTGGTCTGGGAAGATCCTACGTGCCGTGGGGAAACTGGGCCCGTGTGCCACAACTGCAGCCTGAGCTCTAGAGCCCAGGAGCTGTAACTACTGAGCCCATGTGCTGCAACTACTGAAGTCTGCACACCATACAGCCTGCGCTCAGCAACAAGAGAAGCCTGTGCACCGAGGAGCCCCCACTGGCTGCAACTAGAGAAAAGCCTTCAGAGCAATGAAGACCCAGCACAGCCAAAAAATAAGTAAATAAATAAAAATAAACATTAAAAGAAAAGACATTCAATGCATAATTATCTAACCAAGACAGTTCAATTCAAAATATTTGCTGGTTTTTAATATAAATTCTATGTTGTGGTATTTAAATTACTTGGCCATAAGAAAGAATGAAATAATTGTCTTTGTAGCAACATCGATGGACCTAGAGATTATCCTACTGAGTGAAAAAGCCAAAGACAAATATTATATGATATTAGTTATACGTGGAATCCAAAGTAATACAAATGAACTTATTTACAAAATAGAAACAGACTCAGAGATAGAAAACAAACTTCCCAAAGGGGAAATGGAGGTAAGGATAAATTAGGAGCAGGGAATTAACAGATATACAATACTATATATAAAATAGTTGAACAACAAGTATTCACTGTGTAGCACAGGGAACTATAGTCAATGTCATATAACTTATAATGGGTGAGAATTAGAAAAAAAATACATATGTATAACTGAATTGGTTTTCTGCACATCTGAAACTAAGATGATATTGCAAATCAACTATACTTCAATACAAAAATAAAATAAATTGTGACATTCAAAAGGCATTTCATATGTTCATAAATGTCCTAATTTATGATTCTGTTGTATTTTTAAATGAGATGATTCAATTAATATTTTCATAAAACAATAAAAACTTCATAAAATATTTGGAAAATGAATTTGAAGTGCTGGGAAGAAATGCAACTAATTTGTCACCATAAATTCACAAGAGCTTAATTGTGTTATCTTGCTGTTAAAATACTAAAATTTCCTAGAAATTATGCATTCTGAAGATAAACCGCCCATAAACCACCAAACTCTACTATCCACTTGAACATACTTCCCTTTTATTGTAATTTGCTTTTAAGAAATACCATCCAGAAGTTATCTAATTAATGAAGCATAATGAGTCAGAAATAAAATTTCTAAATATCATTTTCTTTGCCTGCCAGATGCCTGAAGCCCAGAGATGAGGTCAGTCCTTGGGCATTATTAGTCAATTTTATTTAATTTTCATATATTTCCTAAGGGCAGTACATGAACAAGATGAATTTAATCCAGCACTATTTTCAAAAGCAAAAGCTGTCCTAGAATACCTCTCATCCACTGCTTCTCCAGGGTTCCTCAACCACAGGAAATAGTCTAACTGTTCAACATATTTCAGGAGACAGCTGTAGTCACATTTCTGGTTTTGAACTAGACAATCTCTTCAATGCAGTGGACAAAATCAAAACAGGCTGTGTCCCTACAAAACTTTCCCTGGCAGATTACTTTTAAACGCGTAAAAAATTCCCTATACTGCCAATTGTGTGCTTAGTCGCTCAGTCGTGTCCGACCCTTTGTGACCCTATGGACTATAGCCCATCAAGGTTCTCTGTCCATGGGACATTTCAGGCAAGAACACTGGAGTGAGGTGCCATTTCCTCCTCTGGGAAATCATCTCCTATGTCTCCTGCGTTGCAGGTGGATACTTTACCGGCTGAGCCATCAGGGAAGCCCCTATATATTGCCAAAATCATTAGAAAGTGGCAGTCCAGTCCACTGTTTCTTGGACACAGAAACACACCACTCACTTCCCCCACTCACTTCCTATTTTCCTTCCCTGCAGCTGACATCCCTCCACTCTGATATAGTTTTCTCTGAGTGTGGTTCCTGGGCCACCTGCAGCATAATTACTCGGTAGAGGAGGAGGGTGGTTGTTAACAAGAAACAGATTTCTATGCCTCACCGAGTCAGAATTTCTGGGAAGGGTGCCCCACAGATCTCTATTTTTATCAAGTGGCCCAGAAGATCTTTATGTTCATTGAAACTTGAGACTCAGTGCATCAGGAAAAAGTTCTCTAAGACAGTTACCAATAACCTCTAAATGCCTGGCTTTGATCAGCTGAACAGTATCTACTCTGGAACAAACTCCTGCCTCATTTTAAATGAAGTAGAGGTAGTTCCTTTCTCCTCCCACTTCCCTCACCTTTATCGTTCAGTCACTCAGTCGTGTCCGACTCTTTGTGACCTCATAGACCGCAGCACGCCAGGTTTCCCTGTCCTTCACCATCTCCCGAGCTTGCTCAAACTCATGTCCATTGAATCAGTGATGCCATCCCACCAGCTCATCCTCTATCATCCCCTTCTCCTCCTGCCTTCAATCTGTCCCAGCATCAGGGTCTTTTCTAATAAGTCAGTTCTTCGCATCAGGTTGCCAAAGTATTGGAGCTTCAGCCTCAGGATCAGTCCTTCCAATGAATATTCAGGACTGATTTCCTTTAGGACTGACTGATTTGATCTCCTTGCAGTTCAAGGGACTCTCAAGAGTCTTCTCCAACAACACAGTTCCAAAGCATCAATTCTTTGGCACTCAGCCTTTTTTTACTGTCCAGCTCTCACATCCGTACATGACTGTTGGAAAAACCATAGCTTTGACTATATGGACTTTTGTAGGCAAAGTAACGTCTCTGCTTTTTAATATGCTGTCTAGGTTTGTCATTGCTTTTCTTTCAAGGAGCAAGTGTCTTTTAATTTCAGGGCTGCAGTCATCGTCCACAGTGATTTTGGAGCCCAAGAAAATAAAGTCTGTCATGGTTTCCATTGTTTCCCCATCTATTTGCCATGAAGTGATGGGACCAGATGGCATGATCTTAGCTTTTCGAATGCTGAGTTTTAAGTCAGCTTTTTCTTTTAACACACTTTATGTTAAGTCTTTTCTCTTAATGTTCTTTTATTCCTTGGGACATGTTTCTTTCAAGGCTTCACTTAAGGCTTAGTCTGAGCACTGTGTCTTCACTCCAGCCACTTTCACCATGGATTGAGTGAGAACTCAATAGTTCCAAGGCTAACTACCTCTTTCCCACAAGTATTACCTCTAAGTAAATTCATTCATTCATTTACTTATTCAACATTATTTATGAAGCTCCTACTTCATGCTAGGCGCTAGTGAGCAAAGATACAGACACTATTGATCATATGAAACTTATATTCTGCTAGAGGCAGGAAGTTGAGCAGAGAGATGCTAAGATATTAACCATTTGCACAAATAAATCATTAAAACTGTGGTAAGTGCTACAAATACGAAATACAACAGATAGTTATGCATTTTGGAGGCAAAAATACCTCAGAAGTGGTGATGTGTTCTTCTCAGTACTTCAGGAAGACGCTGATTTGCCTTGTTACTGGATGTCAACTTGGATCCCCCAAGTTACATCTGCCAGGTTTCTTCCTTGTAAAGACACTAGTTTTCCTCTTATAATTACAAAGTATCTTATCGCAAGTTACTCTGAGAAATGCAAATATACTTTTGCCTATTCATTTTAGCATTCAAAGATGATTCATTCCTGAAGCAGTTATTTCTGTAGAGTTTGAGAATGGTGAATTTTATATTTCTGTTCTTCTATATCATTATTCTATATTTATTAGTTTAGTTGGAGTTTTTGTTGAAGGTTGTTTAATTTTTGTACAAAATTTTTAAAGTTTTAGCCCAATAGATCTATTTTTCTTTTATGATATCTGGGTTATACATCATTCTTTAGAGGGTCTTCAAACTCACTGATGATAAAACTTTTAAATATGTCTACCAACCTTTTTTTCCTAGTAATTTTATGGTTAGTTATTTTTGAATGAATACCTTTGATCTGTGTGGAATTTATTTTTATATAAGGAGTATGACAAGGACACAGTTCGTTTTTATCATGAGGCAACCTGACCCTGAATTTCTTCAATTTTGCTTAGCTTCTTATTTAATGCTCAACTCTGCTCAATAAGGTGATCTGCCCAAACTAGACACATAGTACATTATTTATTCAATTGAAGTAATCTCTGGTGGCTTAGGTGGTAAAGAATCTGCCTGCAATGCAGGAGACCTGGGTTCCATCCCTGAGTTGGGAAGATCGCTTGGAGAAGGGAATGGCTACCCCTCCAGTATTCTTGCCTGGAGAATTCCATGGACAGAGGAGCCTGACAGGCTTCAGTCCATGTGGATGGAAAGAGTTCGACATGACTGAGCACCTAACACTGTTAATAATACCTCAATGAAGCTGAAAAAACAGAGTCTGTGAATGATGGGTAAACTTACATAGAAAAAAAGATATTGGCAATTCAGAAAGGCGGCAGGGATGCAACTGTGTTTGAGGTACCCCAGGACTGGACTGAGAGTGGTAAAAAGAATGTAGAAGGATAAATAGCTATTGGGAGAGATTCTGAGGGGAAAACACATAGAACTTGGAAGTGAAGTGGACAGACTGGGATACAGGAGCATAAGCAGGCAAAGATACTGTGAATGTTGGCATGTAAGGGAAGCAGAGATGGTGACGCTTCTAACTTCAGAAGAGATTTCTCCTGTATTTCAGTGAATGACATTAACACCCAAGCAGTTACACAAACCTGGGGAAACCTGGAAATAGTTGCCATACATCTCCTTCCTCCCTCAATCCACATCCATTCTATCACTCATATCTACTGAGTCACCCTCCAAGATAACTCTCAAATCTGCATTTTCTCACCATCTTTCCTCAGAGGAGACTAATCTGTGTCACCCTTTATTCTGTCTGCATCACTAGAATAGCCTTCTAATTGGTCTATTTGTTTTCATCACGTGCCTCTTTGTTTAATTCTACATACAACCGGCATGCCATTCAAATACTGTCATTTCTTCCCTTAAAACCCTTTAACAGCTTTCCATCACTGTCAATATCACATATCTTTAATAGGTCCCACAGAGCTGGGTCTGATCCAGCTGCCAACCCACCAGCCTTCCCTGTACCCTTATTTCACACGTTTACTTCCTCTGTATCCTTCCAGGGTTAGTTTAAGCATCTCTTCCTCAGGCAGATATTTTTGACTACTTCCAGACTAATCACACTCTTACTCATACACTCATGAAGAAATATAAGACAAACCTATATAGAGGGATTTTCTACAAAACAACTGGCCAGTGTTCTGAAAATGTGTCAAGATGATGAAAGACAGACAAAAACTGAGGGAACATTTCTGACCAAAAGGGACTAAGAAGATATGACAGCAAAATGCCATGTGTGATCCTGGGTGGGACTCTGGACCAGAAGGAGGACACTGGTGAAATGTGAATAAGATCTATAGACTAGACAATATAGTATTGTAACAATGTTAGTATCCTATTTTGATAACTAAAAAGTTGGCTTAAAGCTCAACATTCAGAAAACTAAGATCATGGCATCTGATTCCGTCACTTCATGGGAAATAGATGGGGAAACAGTGGAAACAGTGGCTGACTTTATTTTTGGGGGCTCCAAAATCACTGCAGATGGTGATTGCAGCCATGAAATTAAAAGATGCTTACTCCTTGGAAGGAAAGTTATGACCAACCTAGACAGCATATTAAAAAGCAGAGACATTACTTTGCCAACAAAGGTCCGTCTAGTCAAGGCTATGGTTTTTCCAGTGGTCATGTATGGATGAGAGAGTTGGACAGTGAAGAAAGCTGAGCGCCGAAAAATTGATGCTTTTGAACTGTGGTGTTGGATAAGACTCTTGAGAGTCCCTTGGACTGCAAGGAGATCCAACCAGTCCATCCTAAAGGAGATCAGTCCTGGGTGTTCATTGGAAGGACTGATGTTGAAGCTGAAACTCCAATACTTTGGCCACCTCAGGCAAAGAGTTGACTCATTGGAAAAGACTCTAATGCTGGGAAGGATTGGGGGCAAGAGGAGAAGGGGACGACAGAGGATAAGATGGTTGGATGGCATCACTGACTCGATGGACATGGGTTTGGGTAGACTCCAGGAGTTGGTGATGGACAGGGAGGCCTGGCGTGCTGCGATTCATGGGGTCACAAAGAGTCAGACACGACTGAGCGACTGAACTGAACTGAACTGAATGATTATATGAGGTGTTAAAATTTGGGGAAAATGGGTAAAGGATACACAGAAATTCTGTGTACTATTTTTGCAATTTTCTGTAAGTCTGAAATTACTTAAAATTAAATATTTTTAAAATATTCAGTTAGTACCTTAACAATCCCTTCAACAAAGGACAACAAAAGGAAAAAAAGTTTGCATCACATGCAGTATATATAATACCGGCTATGTCTAAACTAAAAGGCATATTTGGGTAATAGTAAGAAAGAGGTAAAAAGTTGAATAAAAACATGCAAATGAAATGACCAAGTCATGAGAGAACTATGAATGGCTAAGCAACATGTGAAAAATGTTAATTTCACTAGTAATTATGAAACTATGAATTTGAAATGGTATTTTCATTTATTTGATTGATAAACTTTACATGATCCATCATACTTAATATTGAAAACTGGAAGAAAAATTGGCTATTTTAAAAACAGTACATGTTCCTGTTGACCCAGCAATTCTGTTTTTCCCGTAGACTGTCCTGCCTAATAATACACTAATACACACACACACACACACACTTGCTCTAAATCATTGCAGCATAGCTTAAAAATATTACAATTCTGGAAACTGAAATATGTAGGAGGAAACTGAAATATGTAGGAGAATATTTGAAAAAAAAATTTCTATAGTAAATGAAGCCATTAGAAAAGACTTACATCTGTATGCTCTGAACCAGGAAGTTGTCCAAGTTATAGTATTAAGTAAAAAAAAAAGCAAGTTGTAAAATAACACGACTCCCATCTTGTATTACTAATACATATGTATTTAACATATGTTGGTGTTTGCATGAAAAAAGTTGAACAACATATACTGGATTTTTCTCATCTGGTGACTCAGACGGTAAAGAATCTGCTTGTAATATGGGAGACCTTGGTTTGATCCCTGGGTCGAGAAGATACCTTGGAGAAGGGAATGGCGACCCCCTTCAGTATTCTTGCCTGGAGAATTCCATGGACAGAGGAGCCTGGTGAGCTTCAGTCCAGGGGGTGGAAAAGAGTTGGACACAGCTAAGAGACTAACACTTTCACTTTCAATATAATTTGTAACAGATACGTATCACTTTATAACCAGACAAATAATACTTTAAGAAAAAAAGCCTATAAATCATGAGTAGGTAGCTCCAGATTTTTAGTCCAGCCCTGCCAGTTTCTAGATGTATGGATTCTGATCAATTATTCCCTGAATCTATTTCCCTGGTCTAATGTGAGACTCATGCCAAACCATGTTATGGCAGTAATATTAGTTGAAATATATAGTTATTCAAGGGCTTTCTAAGCTGAGAGAGACTATATGTCTTTAAGGTGGGCTGGGTGACCTTGATGTTACACCATAACATGCAGCTGCCTGTTGTTGTTTAGTAAAGTCACCCTTGAGTCTTTTGTGAACCCCATGGACTGTAGCCCACCAGGTTCCTCTGTCCATGGAATTTTCCAGGCAAGAATACTGGAGTGGGTTGCCACTTCCTTCTCCAGGGGATCTTCCCGACTCAGGAATCAAACCTGCCTCTCCACTGGCAGGTGGACTCTTTAACACTGTGTCACCACCATTGCGGCTGCTGGAGCAGCAATTTACTGGCTATAGACCTTAAGGAAAACAGCTTGGGAGAATTCTGCTTCATTTAGTCAGTCCTGCTAAAATCAAGGCCCAAGTGCTCACCTGCTCCCTTCTGCCTTTCATGAATCCTCTCTTCTGGACTAGGTACCAGGTGTCCCTTGCACAAGAGTAAGGCTTGTTTGCATCAGGTTAGTCCCCTGCTCAAAAAAAGCAACTGGCAACCTACTGCCTACCAGAAGAGGTCCAAACACTCTTGCCAGCCCTCGGTGCTGTGCACTATTGACTTTGTTTTCCACTGCTTCCTAATATATGGCTTCCTCTACTTCTCTCTGGAGAAGGCAATGGCACCCCACTCCAGTACTCTTGCCTGGAAAATCCCATGGACAGAGGAGCCTGGTAGGCTACAGTCCATGGGGTCGCTAAGAGTCGGACACGACTGAGCGACTTCACTTCCACTTTTCCCTTTCATGCACTGGAGAAGGAAATGGCAACCCACTCCAATATTCTTGCCTGGAGAATCCCAGGGACAGCAGAGCCTGGTGGGCTGCCATCTACGGGGTCGCACAGAGTCGGACACGACTGAAGCGATGCAGCAGCAGCAGCAGCAGCAGCACTTCTCTCTGACCTACCCCAATATCCGCCACTCAAAAGGTTTGACATCCTTTCTAAAAATTCCCACCAACTCTGTGGTTTTCTGATTTCATCTATTTAAAAACAGGTAATAACAAGGAAATAAAACATAGTATTGAGTGCCATTATAAAAACCCCAAGGCAGCACTGACACACGTTATTCCATAAGAATGTATATGGAAATTAGAGGAATAAATGCATAAAACTTAAAAGCAGAAGCACAAATCTGAATATGAAATTAAATTTAACTTCTAAATAGATTTTCCTCTAAGTATGGTTTATGGACCACCTGCATCAGAATCCTCTGAAAAGGTTGTTAAAAGAAGTCTCCCAGGCCCTGTCTAGACTTATTGAATAACAAATAACCTATGGGAGGACTTCTCTGGTGGTCCAGGGATTATGACCCTGCACTTTCAATGTAAGGGGCACAGGTTCACTTCCTAGTTGGGGAACTAAGATCCCACATACTACATGGCCAAAAAAGAAAACAAAAATATTTTTTAAAAACCTATACGGGTGGCATGGAAGTCATTCTGGTTTTTTGAGACTAATTTGAGATGCACTACCTTAGTGACCTTTCTAAGTCTTTCAATAATATTACACTTGACAAAAAGAAAGGGCTTCCCTTATGGCTCAGGTGGTAAAGAATCTGTCGGCAATGCAGGAGACTCAGGTTTGATCCCTGGGTTGGGATGATCCCCTGGAGAAAGAAATGGCTACTCACTCCAGTATTCTTGCCTGGAGAATTCCATGGACAGAGGAGCCTGGTGGACTACAGTCCATGGGGTCACAGAGAGTCAGACAGAACTGAATGACTAACACTTTCACCAACATTCTGATGAAAGGAAAAGAACATTGATCTCCTAAGAATGTCATTTACATTTCTTTCAAAGCCATATTTGAATTTCTTGAACTTTTCAATACTTGGACAAAAAAATTCCACACCCACCGATGATCCCAACTGATTTACATTTTTTCCCCCTTAAAGTAGTATAATGATTCAGTAAGCAATTTCTCTGCCCCATTTTTACAAAAACAGGAATGTATGAAGGATTTATTCCAGGTTTCTCTTTTCTAACCTCATTCCATTCACTACTTCCAATTGTTCTTCCTGTTAAAGAAAATTTATCTTGTGGAACAACTTAAAAGCCAACCTTTCAGAGACAAAACAGATTGGGAAAAAATACTGGAGTCAACCCGTCAGAAGACTGAAGCCTGAACCCACAGGCATTAAGGCCTCCCCATATTTCTTCTCAGTGGCTGAAATTCATGCTACCAGAGTCAAAAGACAAGGCTCCAGCAACAGGTTAAATAAAATTACAGGGTCCTTAGATGAGCAGAAGTTAACCAAGATGGCCATTAGTGATTACAGTTTTCTTTCTGCTTTTAATGAAAAGGTGCACAGTTGATTATTGGCCTAGCCATTCAAGTCTGAAATGTTAATACTCCCCCAGAGACCCATCCTAAGAGGTACCTTAGAGTGTACCTCTAAGTACCTGCAAAGACAAAACAGGCAGGCGGTGTTAACTGGGGCCTAGAAGGGTTAAAAATGACTCATCACTGGCCTCCTGTTTCCAGATAAACCAAAGTCAAGTCAAGTGAAGCAATCAAAGTGAATAATTTGTGGTGGGTCTCTGAACAGTTATCTCTTATATGAGCCTGGGCTGAATCTTTGGTTCAGTTACTGCAGTATTGCTGAAACCTAAGTATATAGCAAAAGTGTAAAAACAAAACACCAAATTCATCAAAACTCAAATTCTTTCATCCTTAATCAAGTTTAAACTCACAAAATTTTAAAACAGTTCCTTTAAATAAACTGGACTTCAGTTAAATAATTACTTACACAAAAGGGTAAAATCAAACAATAGAGGCTATATTTTTTAAAATCAGATTTAAAAAATATTCCTCAACTAAATAGTATCCATGAACTTTTTGCACAAGACCAAGAATAGTTTTTGCCTCTTTAGAAAAAAGCAATATGAGTTACAAATTTCTGAAAGTTATTTATGAGAACAAATAATTATAAGGACTAAATTGCCAACGTTCGTTGGACCATGAAAAAAAGCAAGAGGATTTCAGAATCTACTTCTGCTTCATTGACTATGAGAAAGCCTTGGACTGTGTGAATCACAACAAACTGGAAAATTCTTAAAGAGATGAGAATACCAGACCACCTTATCTTTCTCCTGAGAAATCTGTATGCAGGTCAAGAAGCAACAGTTAGAACTTTACATAGAACAACTGACTGGTTCAAAATTGGGAAAGGAGTACAACGAGGCTGTATATTGTCAGCCTGCTTATTTAGCTTATATGCAGAGTACATCATGAGAAATGTTGGGCTGGATGAGTCATAAGCTGGAATCTACACTGCAGGGGGAAATATCAATGACCTCAGATATGCAGATGATACCACTCTAATGGCAGAAAGTGAAGAGGAACTCAAGAGCCAGAAAGTAAAGAGGAACTAAAGAGCCTCACCTTGAGAAAGGTGAGTGAAAAAGTTGACTTAAAACTAAACATTAAAAAAACTAACATCACGGCATCTGGTCCCATCACTTCATGGCGAATAGAAGGGAAAAAAGTGGAAGCAGTGACAGATTTTCTTTTCCTGGGCTCCAAAATCACTGTAGATGGTAACTGCTACCATGAAATTAAAAGACACTTGCTTCTTAGAAGGAAAGCAATGACAAACTTAGACTGCATATTAAAAAGCAAAGACATCACTTTGCCAACAAAGGTCCATATATAGTCAAAGTTATGGTTTTTCCAGTGGTCATGTACAAATGTGATAGTTGGACCATAAAAAAGGCTGAACGCTGAAGAACTGATGCTTTCAAATTGTGGTATTGAAAAAGATTGTTGAGAGTCCCTTGGACTGCAAAGAGAGCAAACCAGTCAATCCCAAGGGAAATCAACCCTGAATATTCACTGGAAGGATTGCTGCTAAAGATGAAGCTCCAATACTTTGGCCACCTGATGTGAAGAGCCAACTCATTGGGAAAAAACCTTGATGCTGTGAAAAATTGAAGGCAAAAGGCGAAGAGAGTGGCAGAGGATGAGATGGTTAGATAGCATCACCAACTCAGTGGATGAACTTGAGCAAACTCTGGGAAACAGTGGAGGACAGGGAAGCCTGGCATGCTGCAATCCATGGGGTTGCAAAAAGCCAGACACAACTGAGTGACTGAACAACAACACCAACATAATGTTAAAATATTGAAATCAGTGATGACATACTCCTTCCTAAGGAAGTTCTGGAGGAATTGAGAATTTTTTTTTCTTTGTTGCCACAGCAGTCTTCCCATCTCTAATTAAAATCTGGCGTCTATTTTTTTTTTTAATTGAGGTATAGCTGAAGTATAATATAATGTTAGTGGCAGGTCCAATAATCAAAAAGGTCTGGCCTTTAATAATTAGACATGACGTAATTATTTCAACAAGTCAAAGAACAGCTAAAGCCATTTATTTTAATACTTTAATATTAAAGTTAAAATATCTTAATATTTAAAATATTTTAATACTCTAAAATATTCTGAATAAAAATGGTCATGAAATGGCATCATAACTTCACCATGGCTTATGAATGGGAGATATATGAGACTCTAAGAAAGTGGATAAAGGTGGATGGCACGGAAATTTTTCAAACTACTGATACATTTCCAATAATATAATATATACATACTCATCTGTGACATCTCTCCTTATCCAGTGATTATATATAATGTAAATATCTCCATAACATAATGTATTATGCAGCATATATATTACATATAATGTATATATTTTATAATGCACACATTTATATAAAGTACACATTATATTATGTATACACTACATACATTGTAGCTTTCCAGGTAACTCAGTGGGTTAAGAATCTGCCTGCAATGCAGGAGACACAAGAGACGCAGGTTTGATCCCTGGTTCCATAGGGTTGCAAAAGTCTGGTGGGTCCATAAGGTTGCAAAGATTTGGACACAACTGAAGCGACTAAGCACACACATTCTATAAAAGATATATAGTACATATTACATGGGCTTCCCTGGTGGCTCAGATGGTAAAGAATCTGCCTTCAATGCAGGAGACCTGGGTTTGATCCCTGGGTCAGCAAGATCCCCTAGAGTAGGAAATGGCAACTCGCTCCAGTCTTCTCACCTGGAGAATCCCATGGACAGAGGAACCTGGCGGGCTACAGTCCCTGGGGTCTCAAAGAGTCGGACACGACTGAACAACTCACACACACACACACAGGCGCGCACACACACACACACACACACACACACACACAGACATATCTTCCTGCCTCCAGCAAAGGTTCACTAGGTATAAGAAGAGATGTTACAAATGAATATAATATGTATTACATAGGTCAACTTTTAGGCAAAAACAAATTGGGACCCTTCTTAATAAGGAGTTTAATGAAAAATACCATTGACAAAACCATTAAACATCATGGAAAAATAGCAAAAATTTTGTACAAGAATCTGGGTACTAATTCCATACAGGAGATGATAAACTCTACAGTGGAAATGCTTGGAGCACCGACTCTCATGAAGCCAAGCCCCCACGTTTCTCACTCCATTCAGTGTCCCCACCCAAGTCAGGAAAGCAGACACTGAGTCAGATTGTCTTAAGTTTGGTGCTCAGCTCTGTCACTCTCTTCCAGCCTATGACCCTCAGCAATTTGCCTAGCTTCTTTGTGCTTCAGTTTTTTAATTTGCAAAATGGTACCTATTGCATAAGATTGTTTTATGAATTAACAATAATAATAACAAACACATGGGGCAATTAACCTCGTGTCAGACACTTCTTAGAACTTTCCATTTATATCTATTTATTCATTTACTCCTCCCCCCAAACCTTATGAGAGAAAAACTAACACCCCAATTGAAAGACGAATAAACTGAAGCTCAGAGAACTTAGGAACTCACCCAAAGACACATAACTCATAAATGGCAAAAAGAGTTCATGTTCCTAACCACTACATCATCTTTGAGATAACACATGTGAAGGCTGAGGACAGTGCCCAGCACATGTCACATGTTTAATAACTAATGCTTATTAATAAGCATTTGTCAAACGTTTGCAAGATTCTGAGGCTACATCAGGGCTTGGGAGGAAAGAATGCTTGTCATCAAGTGGAGAGGTGTTCTGTGGATGTGGAATATGTTTGTGACCACACTGTATGTACCCCAGGTTAATACCTCCTCTTCCACATAAAACAAAGAATCTTGATGTCTGGCTGTCTAAAGTTTTCCCTTCTTCATCTTGGTGTCACTGGGATCCTACATTAGGCTGTCATTATCTGACACCAGATTACACCTGTACTCTCTCCTTTTGCCAATCCACTCCCCATCCAATTGCCAAAGTCCCCTTCCATAAAGATTCTTTCATAACTACTCCTTTCAAGAAACCTGTCTTGAATTAGCTATGTTACCAAAATCAAATTTCCATTCCCTTGCTTTCAAGGACCTTAATAAGACATGAAAGGAACATGACTTTAACTCTAGTTCAAGTACTCTGGTGCCTACTTACCAAATAAATACTTGATAAGAATGGCTGTGTTTCATTATGCAGAAAATAGCAGTGTTTGTGCTACTTCAAAACCATGATAAGCAGTTTTAAAATTTTATTTATTTTGGGCACAGCCCAAGAGAAAAAAAATTAAATATTTAAGTATCTCATCTTAAACACCTCGACTGGAGTCTCAAAAGGGAAGAGTACCAGAGAAAAATCTGCTTTATTATATGCACTATAATGTTAATATCTAGGCAAATTTCAGTCAGCTTTCTGATCTTTCATTCTGAAATTAGATCATGAATCACAGGGTAAACCTCCAATGACTGAGGATGGAAAATCAGAAATATTAAAAAAAGGAGGGAGGGCATAACACCCTTCATATTCAAGATCACACAATGCATTCATTTCTAAGAGTGTCTTGAAAGTGCCTTAGAGCTAAGCAAAAATATGAATTACTGGTTCTTATCTCATAGGGCTGCTTTTAATAAACACAAGTTGCTAAGTAACCAGTGGTCTGAATTAATGTCTGCATACCAACCACATCAATGGACAAACATGGTATAGATTTAGTTTAAAACTTAGAAAGAAAATCAAACATGAACTTCAAAGACTTAGCAATTTGTTAAATGTTTAAGTGACTTTTCCACTCAGCATGAGAAGATGAAGGATTGTACTAGAAGTTCATCTGATTTGCTTAGAAATGCAACTAATTTCTGACAAAAGGCATATCCAGATATAGCTACATCCAGATCATTCCTGAG
Organism: Giraffa tippelskirchi; assembly: GCF_054371585.1. Classification (NCBI taxonomy): domain Eukaryota; kingdom Metazoa; phylum Chordata; class Mammalia; order Artiodactyla; family Giraffidae; genus Giraffa; species Giraffa tippelskirchi. Next base: position 39,243,505 of record NC_137276.1, read on the forward strand.
TTGAACATTCTGATGTCAACTCAGGATTTCTGAATGTACACTCAACACATCCAGTTGCACAACTCACATGTTCAGACAGCTGACTGAAATAAGCAAGTCAGTAGGTACCACTACAGTGGTTTTTCGTTTTGTTTTAGAAGGATTGCTATTGTTCCTTCAGTTGGTCTTGGTTGACTGTATCAATTGGCTCCATTTTGATGAAATGTTTAATGATTCCTATAAAGCCACAGCTATAAACAATCAACATTAAAAGAGGTTATATAGTAAGCATGGGAAGATTCTCGGATTGGTATTCATTTAAATGAATATTTAAGGTACAGCTTAGATATTAGCCTCCAGAGACAGAGAACTGACCATCATATTTTCCAGAATGACCATGAGTCACTTTTCATAGTTTCAACTGAAGTTACTTCTAAATCTTTCACAGGGCTGAGAAAAAAATGCTAGGATTAGACAGACTCACAAGTCCAGTGGTTTAAAAGTGTGTCTAATGGGTAAATGTATCCTCCAGGGAGGCACCTGGCAATTTCTGGGCAGCACCCACTATTTCTTCTACCCCTCAGAGTTTGAGCAAGAATCGCCAGGCTTTCCTTCTCTGTAAAAGGCAACCTCACTCCCTGGATTGTAGCTGTAAGTAGGTTTGAGAAGAATCCTTGAGGGAGGAATGTGATCAAACTGTGTTAAGTCCTTTGTGCTTAAAAAAAAGAGAGAGAGAGATAACTATTGCTAACAATTCTTTAACTATTTTTATCAGTCCTTCTCTGAAGCCAATCCCAGAAAGAGTCTCCTCTCCAGGAACAAGTCTCTTTGCTGAGGTCCCCTCCATCCTGGGCACCATGATGCTCCCATTTCTCCCTCCAAGCCTCTCACTGGGAATGAGGCTTATGAAACAGGGTGAAAGTAGGCAAGAAACTGACCCTGATGACCACAGGGGATAAAGTAGTAGGATTCTTTACCTGCTGATTTAAAGGGTGCTTCCTTGACAAAAGAGTGTAAGAAAACAAGTTTCTTCTTAAAATTCCCAAGAACCAGCTGATACATAAATTAAAGTTGAAGTAGTATATTCAACAGCAGATTCTCAAGAGGCAAGCAAGTTGCTGTATATACGCTTGAACAGAAAACAAGCAGCCAGTTCATTTTCCAGGGGGATTCCAATAACATCTCAAGTTTCTGAATGAAAAAGATGTAATGGAGTAAATGGTAAAGAGGAACCTAATTCTCAAAGGCACTGACTCAGTATTAACTGGAAACATAGATCTTTACAGAGAAGCTATATAATGCCCACTATAACAGAGTCACAGAGTATATCTTTGAAGTTCAAGTTAGCATCCATCCCACAAAGAGTGCCAACTAAAACAAGGTTTGGAAAAACATAGAAAACGGTGGCTTCATCTCTATATAAAACCGCCTTAGAAAACTACTCCCCTAAACTCGAAACAGGAAATCAAACATTCAGGTGTAACTGAACTGCTGAAACGAATCTGCCATATTGACCTTGACAGGGCCTTGAATCATGAAATCATAAATCAGCATCCTGATGATTATCCATTATAAACTCGGAAACGCCTTAAAACCCAGGGCTTCATTTTATTCTCAATGGCTAGCAGGATGTTTGGAACGCAGTGTGCTCTCCGGAGCTCACTTAGATTTCTGTTTTACTTACTACCAAACACTGATTTCCATAAAGCCACCCCCATGCCACTCAAGCACTCCTTCAATCCCCTCCATCAGGTTCTGCTTCCTGAATTACTTCTTGTTTATTTCTTTATTTCTAAATGTCTGTCATTACAACACCTTAGGCTCTTGACTATTAGCGGTGTGGGGTTGTTTCAGAAAGTTCTGGAAAATTATGTTTTAGTGACATGCCACTTTGTGCATTTCATTAAGGCTTTCAGTTAAGGCTTATACGTTATTCAGGTGAGAGGAAAAAAGCCTTAAGAGTGGCTCATCAAGAGCATAACAGTAAGCATCAGATACAAAGACCTGCCACACGTCCCTCCGGGACGCCTATTTTTCCAACCTCGCCCCTTCCTTCCCCACACCACGCACCCCCAAAGACAGTGCGGTGGGCTCTCTGAACCATCTCAGAGGCCGCACCCCAAGTCTAAACCAGAAGCACACGCCGGTACATGGATCACCGCCAGGGTCCCGCCCTGCTCCCCCCACCCCCCACCCCCAGGGAGTCTCAGCTTCCTGCTTTCCCCATCAAGGTGAAACTAACCCCTGGGGGCCCGCCGGAGGGCGGACTGAGGCAACGCAGGCGGAGACAGGAGATCGCAGGGCTGGCAGGAAGGAAGTGAGCGGCTGGCAAAGGGCATTTTCCTCCCGCGGAGCAAGCCCGGGACAGGACGCCGCTAGCGGAAGAGGGGCGAGCGCGCGCCAGGCCGGTGGCACACGCGCCCGGCGTGCACACGCATCTGTGCCGGTGCGCGCTCACCCGCGGGCGCGCGCGCCTACTCACCAGCAGCCTCTGATGTCCGGAGCCCGCGTGGCACGGCGACCGCAGCGGCTCTCTCCGCGCCTGCCCTGTGGCCTGGGCATCCGTCTGGCCGCTGCAGCCCGGGCCGCGGTGGCTTTTGCTAGAAGGCAGTGCCGCCGGGTGATAGCGCGCCCAGGGAACAGGTGCGCGCTCCCTGTCTTCAGCCGACCCTTCTCCGCTGCTCTGCGGACTGGTGGTGCTTTGCCGCTTTCACTTGTTGGGTCTCTGTGCGCTCCTCCCCTCCTTCTCTTCGCCGCCGTTGCTCCCCAACGCCGGGGCAGATAGCTCCCTCAAAACCCCACGCGCAGGCCAGGCGAAGCCGAGCCTGCAGCAGCCGTCCCTGCTGCCGCCGCGGCAGGAAAATAAACTACCCCTGCGATGGTCCTGGCCGCCTCTGCCCGGGCCCCTGGGTGCCGCCTCCGCCTCTGCCTCCGCCCCCCTCCTCTTCTCCGGCGGCGGCGGCGGCGGCGGCGGCCTCCAGTGGTTCGCAGAGAGGGCTTGCGGTTGGAAGCGGGTCTCTGCTTTCGGCCTAGAGTGTGAAACGATGAAGCGCGACTTTCTCTCTTGAAACTCTGCCCCTCCCTTCCTCGCCCGGAATTCTCATTTTGCTCCGCCATCAGTGTCACCCAGGTGGCCCAGAGTAGGTGCCTTTTCAGTGTAAACGTGAGGTGATACAGCAGGATTTGAGAGTGAACTCGTGGCGCAGCGGTAAAGAATCCGCCTGCCAATGCAGGAGACACAGGAGTCGGGGGTTCCTTCCCTGGCTTAGGAAGATCCCCTGGGGGAGGAAATGGCAACCCAGTCCAGTATTCTTGCCTGGAAAATCCTATGGACAGAAGAGCCTGGCGGGCTGCAATCCATGAGGTTGCAAAGAGTCAGACACGACTGGGTGCCCACACACACTTTCATTGGAGTCAGAGGAAGGAAAGGGTTTTGATGGAAAATCTCATTAGACCTCCTGTTAGGAATTCCATCTTGAGATTTATCCATTACCCACCACCACCATGAAACACTTTAGTCCTCTTCCTTTCTGCCCACTCCTTGTCCTCTGGTAATGAAAGCTATTATATGTGCTGGATATTATATTAACATGTGTAGTGTTTTTAGTATGGACTTGGCAGTGAGGCAGGCGCTCTTTACGTGATATCATACGTCATCCTCTCCACAGCCTTGGAAAAGTTACTGCTATTTTTCACATGACTGAGACACAAAGAAGCAAGGTAATTTGTCCCAGGTTACCTACCTAGAGGCCTTCTCCGGTGGCTCAGTGTGTAAAGAATCTGCCTTTAGTGCATTAGACGCAGGAGACGTCAGTTCCATTCCTTGGTCAGGAAGATCCCCTGGAGAAGGAAATGGCAACCCACTGCAATATTCTTGCCTGGGAAATCCCTTGGACAGAAGAACCTGGCAAGCTAGAGTCCATGGGGTCGCTGAAGAGTCGACATGACTAAGAGACGGAACACACACACCTGTGCTGGTTTTTGAAATGGAGAGGTTTGACTATTGCAGGCAGTCTGCAGCCTTGATTTTTAAGAAGCAATGATGTCATTTGGGGGGGGTCAAGGAGGGGTTGTTTTGCTTTCGAATTTTAAATTTGAGTCTAAATTTTAAAATCAGGAAATTTGAGGATTTCCCTGATGGTCCAGTAGTTAAGACTCTGCCTTCCAAAAGAGTGGGCATGGTTCCATCCTTGGTTGGGAAACTAAGGCCCCACATGCTGTGGGGTGCAGCCAAAAATTAAGAAAATAAATAATTAAAATCAGGAAACTTTATAAAAATTCAGACTTTGGGCGTGTGCTCGAAAGTTGGAAGAACTTGCAATTTTTGGATCATGATGGGTTCTAGCAGCTATCGTCTGGAACCAAGTAGTAGGTGTCTCCTTTCGACTGGGAATATGCATTTCAATTTCCCACACTCCCACCACTCCTTGGTACCCCACCTCACTGACAGTGAGGATATGGTAGACAGTTGAGTGTGTAGTCCTCAACTAGATTATCTCAGGACGCTCAGTCATGTCCAACTCTTTGGGACCCCGTGGGCTATAGCCCTCCAGGCTTTTCTGTCCATGAGGATTCTCCAGGCAAGAATACAAGTGGGTTGCCATGCCCTCCTCCAGGGGATCTTCCCAACCCAGGGATCTTCCCAACCCAGGTCTCCCACATTGAGGGCAAATTATTTACCATCTAAGCCACCAGGGAAGCCCCATGACCTACTAGACAATCTAAAATTCATTGGTAATTAAAAAAATTAATCAAGGTTTCTAAAAAGCATTAATACTCTGAAACAAAGAATCCCACACAAATATTTACAGTAGTCGTTGGTCATGATCTTGTTGCCTAGAATCCCAAACTTTCATAAAAGCCAAAATGGCCATACTTATGGTCTCCTCCCTGTACCAGCTAAGGCACTGTCATATGACCTACTTTATCCATGTCTCTGAATCTGGAATCTGATTCAAAGAGACATTTTTGAAATAATACCATTATCTGTAAAGTGGCTTTTGGTGCCCATAAATAGCAGTGCCAGAGGTGAGAAGTGGGGCAGTCCAATAGCAGTGTCACTGGTGTCTTACCCAGGCTGTATGGATGGTGTTGCCTGTTCTGATTCCAACTACCAAGTAGCCTTGCCTGTTTGATGAGCCTGTTTTTCCAAACTTCCTGTCTCTTTGGTGTTCTATGTAATGGCCTTCTAAGACATTTCCCTTCTGCTTAAGTTAACAAGAATTGATTTCAGTTTTATCTACAAGAGCTCTGACACAGTGCCATTGGGTTCCAAGCTCTGCCTCTCTTTCATTAATTGAATTAATGAAACATAGGCACAGGGACTTCCATGGTGGTCTAGTGGTTAAGACTCCATGCTTTTAATGCAGGGGGCACAGATTCGATCCCTGGTTGGGGAAGTAAGATTAAGTAATAATAAATAATGATAATGATAATAATAATAATAAGGTGGGTACAAGTCTATTTATACAACTTTTTAAAATTAATTAATTTTATTTTGGCTGTTTTGGGCCTGAGTTCCTGCATGGGCTCTTCTCTGGTGGCAAATGGGGGCTACTTAGTTGACATATTTGGGCTTCTCACTTCGGTGGCTTCTTTTGTTGCGGAGCATGGGCTCTAGAACACAGACTCAAGAGCTGGGCTTAATTGCTTCGAGGATATGGGATCTTCTTGGACCAGGGATCTCCTGCATTGACAGGTGTATTCTTTACCACTAACCCATCAGGGACGCCCTACAACTTTTATCTTAGAGAATTTTAAAGTGTTCTATAATTTTTCTTCCACTTGTAGAGATTCTATTTCAGTATTAATCCCATTAAAAGATAGGATTTTTCACCTTTATCCATTATATTAACAAAGATTGTGTATAAAAAAAGTTGACCTCAATACTAGTGAGGATGCAATAAAATGAGCCCCCTCATCTGATGGTGCAATTTGGATATACTCCCAGGGATGGAATTTATCAGTATGTTAATTTATTTAACAGAAGCTATAAAATACACACATCTCTTTGCCCAAAGTAATTCCACTTCCGGGAAGCAATTTATCCTAAGGAAATCTGAAATGAGTAAGATTTTTTCCACTGAGATATTTATCACCAACTTTGGACTTTAAAGTTGTGTTTATTATAAAGCTGCTTACAATACAATGTTAAATAAATAAGAATGGTACAAAACTGCATATATATAAATATAGTCTCAAGTAGGTAAAAACAGAGGGAAAACACATAAGATAATTTATTAAAATTACCTCCTAGAGATTAGTTATGGGCAATTTTAATTGCCTTTTTTATACGTTGCTGTAATTTAAATTTCCTGTAAACGACATCGTTTTGTCTTATTCAGGGAAAAGAAATATTAAATAAAAATAAACAGTATTGTAATCAGAAAAATAGTAATGTTTTATCTGTCACAGTGGGCTTCCCTGGTGGCTCGGTGGTAAAAAATCAGCTGGCCAATGAAGGAGATAAGGGTTTGATTCCTGGGTCAGGAAGATCCCCTGGAGAAGGAAGTGGCAACCCACTCCAGTATTCTTGCCTGGGAAATCCCATAGACAGAGGAGCCTGATGGTCTACAGTCCATGGGGTCTCAAAAGAGTTGGAAACAACTTAAGGACTAAAACAACAATAATCTATCACTGTGCCTCATTCATAATAGTTACATAACAAATGTTTGAGAAAAATCTAAAGGTAGGAATAAAGAAGGGAGGGAGGAAGGAAGTAAGGTCACACTATTTCACAAAATGAATTAAGGGATAGTGTCTCCCTGTCATTTGCTTAGTTGATGGTACATATAGAAACTGAAATGCCATTCTAAATTGCTTTATTAAGTAATGCTGGGTTTGAGTATTTCCCAACTGTAATAAGTGGCAATACAGTAATACCTTTCTCACTGGATGAGTAATAGGGAGATTTTTTTTTCCTGTTTCACAACATCAGCGATAAGTCTGTTCAGAGAAGTTGGATGAGCACAGGGCGTTGGTGTTTAAGACAAAGAGGCAACTTCTTGCCTCTGACTGGCCTTCACCTGGCGGCTTGCCAACCCTCCTTGGGGCACCCAAAAGTCCGCGAGTTTGGAGTAGTCTTTTTTCTCCCCATCAGTCAACATCCTAATAGAATCTTATTTGCTGGAACTGACAACACTTGCACCTTGGAAATAAAGCTATGGGACAAACCTAGACAGCGTATTAAAAAAAGAGAGACATGACTTTGTCCACAAAGGTCCGTATGGTCAAAGCTGTGGTTTTTCCAGTAGTCATGTAAGGATATGAGAACTGGACAGTTAAAAAAAACTGGGCCCAAATTGATGCTTTCAAAGTGTGGTGCTGGAGAAGACTTTGAAGAGTCCCTTGGACAGCAAGGAGATCAAACCAATCAATCCTAAAGGAGATCAACCCTGAATATTCATTGGAAGGACTGATGCTAAAGCTGAAGTGGCAATACTTTGGCCACCTGATGCAAAGAGCTGACTCATTGGAAAAGACCTTGATACTGGAAAAGATTGAAGGCAACAGGAAAAAGAGGCAGCACAGGATGAGATGTTTAGATAGTATCACTGACTCAATGGACATGAATTTGAGCAAACTCAGGGAGATAGTGAAGGACAGAGGAGCCTGGCATGGTGCAGTCCATGGGTTCTCAAAGGGTTGGACACAACTTAGAGTCTGAACAGCAACAATAGTGCAAAGAGAAAGTGGGCAGGGTTGAGTTTACATTGATTAAGAAACTGAAATTACGTTCGTGCATTCCCCAAATTGTTTGGTGTGTGCACATAAAATGGTGGTCCTTGGAATGCTTCCCTGGTGGCTCAGATGATAAAGAAACTGCCTGCAGTGCAAGAGACCTGGGCTTGATCCCTGGGTGGGGAAGATTCCCTGGAGAAGAGAACGGCAACCCACTCCGGTATTCTTGAGTGGAGAATTCCATGGACAGAGGAGTTCTCTGTCCATGAAGAGTCAGACATGACTGAGCACTTTTCACTGTCTTTACTGGGGGTCCTTCCTGAGACCAGATGAACTGGAATTCTTATTCTTTGTTTCACAGATTTAAAATTTCCTGGCTCTGGATTATCTTTAAAATCAAGGGGAAAAAGTGAATGAAAATGACCAACTCATTCTACTGGAAGAAAAACTCATCTCATAGATTGTGTATTTAAAAACATGTACTTCAGAAATTATTATATTCTTAAAAACATTTGTTCTTAAAACTCTGCGGTTTACTGTTGTTTATACCATTGGTTCTCAAAATATGGAAGTGACCCTTGAAATCTTTTCAGACAGTCAAAACTATCCAGTCTGTTCAGCAAGGTCAAAACTATTTTCATGAAAACATAAATCCATAATTTGACATTTTTGTCCTCAATCTCTCATGAGTTTGCAGTGAAGTTTTCCAGAGCTGCATGGATGATGTCTCCACAGCTAGAGTGCAGACACAGGTGTGACAATCCAGTCATGTCCTATGAAGCCAGATACTGAAAGAGATTTGTAATAATATAAAATAGGGCCAGTTTTCTTACTAATTTGCATTATGTTTGGTGAAAATACCATTATATTGTAATGAAAGTGAGTTGTTTGGTTTAGCATGGGATCAGTTTATTATTTTTATTACATTGATAAATATTTTAAATGTCTCTATATTATTTTCTAGTGTAGCAAAAAATGGGTAAATGTAACTCATAAATAAAAGCTCTCTAGAGTCCTCAATAATTTTGAAGATTGTTTTAAGACTGTATAGTTGTACACTTAAAACTAACACAACATTGTAAATCAACTATACTTCAATAAAAAAGAAATTAAAAAGAAAAAGGTTGTATAGAGTCCTGAGGCTGAAAAGTTTGCAAACCAATGATCTGTGACAATAAGTAGTTATTAATAATAAGGGGCTTGTTATTATCTGAATAGGGGCTTCCCAGGTGGCTCAGTGGTAAAGAATCTGCCTGCTTATGCATGAGACACAGGAGACACAGATTCGATCCCTAGGTCAGGAAGATCCCCTGGGTTAGGAAATGGCAAGCCACTCCACTATTCTTGCCTGGAAAATTTCATGGACAGAGGAGCCTGACGGGTTACAGTCCATGGGGTCTCGAAGAGTTGGCAAGACTGAGAACACACACCACCACCCAAGCTCTGAATAACCTATTTTCCCCTCAAACCTCATTGAGGAAATATATCTAACTATGGCAACTAGCCTGTGTCAGTAAATGCAGGAAACAACCACTTCAAAAATGGAAACTGCAGGCACGTTTGGCTTTTTCCACTCCTGAGATTTATTTCGGTGCTCTCTTCCTGTTAGTTACTTAGGCTTCAGAGAATTCTATGCCTCTTACGTTCTCATATCCAGTATACTGGATACTCAGTGAGATTTCAGAATTCCTGGAAACTTGTCCTCTCCTACAAACTGCCCTGAGTCTCATCCTTCTGAGCCTAATTTTTCCTGCAGAACATGGGAATGACGGCCATGTTACAAAGGTAGTTGTGAAGCTCTTAATGTAGTTATGAAAATGATAAATATGAAAATATTTTGGAAACTACAATGAGCTTTACAGATAGAAGGCTTACTACTATTTAACATTTTGACATCCAGATATTTGATGAAAATGTAAATTCTCTCTTCAACTGGTATTATTTAATCTCTTGGATTTAGGTACATAAGATGTTGATAAATGTGGATAAATAGTAGTAGTGTTTGGAGCGATAGACTTTTTTCTAAAGACCTTTGTTTGCAGGCTGACTTACAGACAGACACAAAGGATGTGTTTGGAGGGACAGACAGGTAGAGGGAGAGCAGGAGAGAGGTGGTATTAATAGAAAAACTTCTGACCCTCTACCCTTACTGTCACAATGTATCCTGTGACAGTTGCATCTCCCCTGGGGCTGCTTCATGTAATATAAATCCTTCTGTGGTAAGCTTTGACTATTATTTAACAGCTATTCAGTAGGTTCAAGCAGAAAAGCATACAAGATAGCATTGTATTTGTTATTTAAATTTAAAATGTCTTTGGGCAATGGAAGAAGAATATCTTCTGTTTATAGAAAAATGTGCCCAACTGAAGTTTTCATTGGAGAGAATAAAACTTTCCTAAAATACAACTCTTAAACTTAATCTATTGCCGTGTGAGCAAAGACATGACCTTTTCCAAGGACAAATAGTAAAAATAGCAGATCTCTAAATATACTTGTGCAGCTGGGCTTAAACTTAGTCTCATAATGTAGATACATGCTAATGTCTTTGTCTGCTCAAGCTGTTGCAACAAAAGGCCACAGACCGAGTGGCTTAAACTACAGATTTTTTCTCATATTTCTGGACACTGGAAAGTCCCTATCAAGGTGCTGGCCAACTGGGTTTCTGGTGAGAGCTCTCTTCCTGTCTTGCAGACACCAACCTTTTCTCTGTGTCCTCAGCTGGAGGCCCAGGGAGAAACAGATCTCTCTCTCCCTTCCTCTTATTATAAGGCCACAAATTCTTTAGGATTAGGACTCTACCATTACGACTTTATTAAATCTTGAAAAGAAGGTGAAAGTGTTAGTTACTCAGTTCTGTCCAACTCTTTGAGACCCCATGGGCTGTAGCCCGCCAGCTTCCTCTGTCCATGGAATTCTTCAGGCAAGAATATTAGTGTGGGTAGCCATTCGACCCAGGGATTGAACCCAGGTCTCCTGCATTTACCATCTGAGCCATCAGGAAAGCCCTTATTTAACCTTTAGCTCAGTTCAGCTCAGTTCAGTCGCTCAGTTGTGTCCCACTCTTTGTGACCCCATGGACTGCAGCACGCCAGGTCTCCCTGTCCATCACCAACTCCTGAAGATTACCCAAACTCATGTCATTTAACCTTAATCACTCCCTAAAAGTCTTGCCTTTAAATATAGTCATATTGAGTCACATTTGGGGGTACCCAATTCACTCCAGTATTCTTGCCTGGAAAATCCCATGGACGGAGGAGCCTGGCAGGCTGCAGTCCACGGGGTCGTGACGAGTCAGACACGACTGAGCCACTTCACTTTCACTTTTCACTTTCATGCATTGGAGAAGGAAATGGCAACCCACTCCAGTGTCCTTGCCTGGAGAATCCCAGGGATGGTAGAGCTTGGTGGGCTGCCGTCTATGGGGTTGGACGGAGTCGGACACGACTGAAGCGACTTAGCAGCAGCAGCAGCAATTCAGTCCCTAGCAACATATTTGCCATTTGAAGTAGGTGTTTGATACAAAATAGACCTTGAATGAAACCACACAGTTTCATACAAGCCTCTTAGGAACTACAGGATTCTTTTACTCCAGGGCACAAAATACTCATGACTCTCATTGTTATGCACTCACTTATTCAGTTTCTCTGAATAAATGTCAAACTTTGTCATCATAGGTCACTCTGTCATAATGCGTTATGTTTTCAGACTCAAATAAATACACAGTCTGCCCTGCAAAAAGAGAAGGGGGAAATTCTAAGAGGTTATTGTTATTCCCTGTCCTTGACTTAGTCATTTTTTTAAATCAGAAAGATTTTGTAATCAGTTTTTGAGGTGGAAAATACGGTATATTTTCCTGAACAAGCAGAATTTTTAAGTTTGAGAATTAGAAGTTCCACAGATATCATCTAGCCCAACTTCCTTACTTCACAGAGGAGGAAACTGAGATCTTGAAAGTGGAAATGACTTGTCAAGGTCACTTTAGACTGCACCACAGTTTAGTCTTGAATCTGTTCCATTACAGTCAGGAAACATGGTTAGCTCACCACTAGCTAGTGTTAGATGTTAGTTTTACTGATTGTACATTACTTTCCCAGGCATGATATTAATTGGTTGGTTCTCTTAACCCTGTGAAACTAAAAGGCTGTATGTGAGGCCAAAGGGTGAAGGATTGTGTTTCTAGAAGGGGTACACAGAAAGGAGTGGAGGCGAGAAGACTGCAAATCTGCAAAACACATGACAGTAAGGGTCAGAAATAAAACAGAATTCAAGTGCCATATAGATGCAAATGGATATCTGTTCTGCATAATGAAAGATAAATGAATTTGTGAAATTGGATGTGAAGTGGCAAGATAGTGAAGGAAAAAACATGGATGCTTTTAGTCAGACAAATTGTAACTCAAAAGCAAGTTGGTTAAGGGGCTTCCATGATGGTCCAGTGGTTAAGACTGTGCTTCCATTGCAAGGAGTGGAGATTTGATCCCTCACTGGGGAAACTAAGATCCTACATGCTGTGTGGTAGCATGATCAAAAAATAAAAATAAATTAAAAAATTAAGAAACAGTTGATTTATCTAAGCCTCAGTTTATTGTTGGGTAAATACAATAGAATTCTTATGAAGACTAAATAAAACGTCTTCCTTTGTAAGGCAAGAAGGGATGGAAGGAGGTTTTGGAGTCTGGGTTACAAAAAGAATGGTGCTGTTGTTAACCTAAAGCAATTAAATAGCCACTTATTTGTTTATTTACTTTTTACCACAAATGGATCTATTTGGGAACAGCAAAGGAGGGGAAGCTGTACTTTTATAGAGGAGACTAGGACATTGGGAAAGCCTGTTGTAAAAAATAAGTCCTTTGGAGGAAATTGGGAGTTCAAAGTCTAGTAGCTTTTCACCGGCTGAGTTGTGGCAGTCTCTCATTAGCTGTTACTAGGTAAGAAGAAAATCTTCCTTCCTCTTGTTGGTGGTAGTGAAGTAGTGTCACTTCCTGCTAGAGGTGCAAGGTACCTCTCCTTTTGTTGAAATCTGTATTGATGGCAAGTGGTACATGTGTGAGGGCTCCCCCTGCTGGGCCCCCAAATCTACTTTCATGAGTTTCCCTTTATTAATTTTCACACTATTTTTGCTAGGGAAAAAAAATGAAGCAATTATATGGGCTATGTGAGATGGTGATGTGTTGGCGATGAATGCAGAACAGCCAGGTGGAAATGCCTAGCAATCCTGAGACATTAACCTTAAGGTATAGATTTGGGGATTATTTGCTGAATGGTGATCAGAGAATGAATGAAAGCCTAAAGGCTTAATGGGAAAGGCCTGAGCATCATGGATGTCCACGTATGCTGGGCTGAAGAAGGAAGAGGAGCTAGAAAAGGGCAATCTTAGAAGAGAGCCAGGTATAACTGAGTGTGGGAAATGTTAATTGTAAAACCGCTGACTTTTCCTGGCCCATTTGCTTACATCCTCTCACTTTATCCACACAACTCAACAAAGAAGGTCATATCATCACCTTTGTTTTCCTGGTGAGAAAATGGAGTGATACAGCCATGATGAAAGCTGGCATTCTGAACCACAGGGAGCAGAGAATCTCATTAAGTAAGGGGTGGTGGACAGGACAAAATGCTGCAGGGATGGCAAGAAGAACAAAGTCTGAAGGAAGGCAATTGAATTTTCCCACTTACAAGTCACTGGTTGTAAAGAGTATGTTTTCAGAAGAGGGGTAGCACATCAACCAGGTTACAGGGAAGTGAAAAGCAAGTGTTAGGAAAGAAATGGGAAGCCAATTGTGCACCAGTTACCCCAAAGGAAGGCAAGGGCTAGACTGGCAATCAGGGAGTCACCAGAGCCCAACACCGATAGCTTCTTCCTCCAGTCAGGGAAGCAGAGGGAAAGACCAGGTAGCAAAAGGCAGAAAGAAGACTGTGCAATATGCAAAGAGGTAATGAAGACAGCTTCATTACTTCTTGAGCTTCCCAGGTGGTGCTACTGGTAAAGGACCTGCCTGCCAGAAGACTCAAGAGACGTAGGTTCGATCCCTGAGTCAGGAAGATCCCCTGGAGGAGAGCAGCAACCCACTCCGGTATTCTTGCCTGGAGAATCCCATGGACAGAAGAGCCTGGCGGGCTACAGTCCATGAGGTTGCAAAGAGTTGGACACGACTGAAGCAACTTAGCATGCATGCAGTGAAGACAGCAAGATCTTAAAGGATGGGATCAATAATGCAGGGAGAGAGGAACTATCTTACCAAATAAAATAATTCAATGGAAATCTGCCTCACAGTAATTACTGACCCCAGACTATTCAATTTTAGGTTTCAAGGTGGGATCTTTAAGGAGTTAAGGTTTGAGTGCAAGACTCTTTACTCTTGGTTCAGCATTTTCCTCTGAACTTGGATCATTAGAACCATGAACACAGGCCATGTCTGCCAAAAGCAAGGGCATTTACAGCAATGATTAAGAGAGAAAGGGCTTTAGAGTCAGACAGACCTGGGTTTAAATCTTAGTACTGCCACTTTGCAGCTGTGTGACCTTTGAGCCAGTGAATTAACTTCTCTGAATGTTAGTTTACTCATCTATAAAACAGGGATAATAATTTACTTCAAAGGGAGTTTATAACGATGCACTGAGTTGTTATAGTAAGTACTTAGCACAGTGATCAGCACTCTGTGGGCACTCAAAAACTAGTCACCGTTACAGATAGTGGTGAAAAACTAGTCCCTGGTTAGCAGGTCAGTCAGATGGGCAGAGTCAGATGGAGAGAATTTTCTGAGCCATCCTGCAAGTTCTTTAGCCACAAAGTAGGATCAAACCAGTCAATTCTAAAGGAAATCAACCCTGAATATTCATTGGAAGGACTGATGCTGAAGTGGAAGCTCCAATACTTTGGCCACCTGATGTGAAGAACCACCTCATTGGAAAAGACTCTGATGCTGGGAAAAATTGAGGGCAGGAGGAGAAGAGGACGACAGAGGATGAGATGGTTGGACGGTATCATTGACTCAATGGACATGAGTTTGAGCAAGCTCCAGGAGATAGGAAGGACAGAGAAGACTGGTGTGTGGCAGTCCATGGGGTCACAAAGAGATATGACTAAGAAACCCAACAACAACAACAAAAGTGTGTGTATGGGGTAGGGGGTAGGGGGTACAGAGTCTGTCTATGTACTCATAGGCTATTTAGTATGCAAATAGCCAAGCTTACTTTTCTGGAAAGTGATATGTTCTACTTGGAAGCATTTAGATACTCTTTCAGCCTTGACAGAAGTGAAAGTGAAATTGCTCAGTTGTGTTCGACTCTTTGGGACCCCTTGGACTGTAGCTTACCAGGCTCCTCTGTCCATGGAATTTTCCAAGCAAGAGTACTGGATTGGGTTGCCATTTCCTTCTCCAGGGTATGTTTCTGACCCAAGGATCGAACCCATGTCTCCTGCATTGCAGACAGATGCTTTACTGTCCGAGTCACCAGGGAAGCCAAAAAGATATACTTGCAATGCAGGCTAGACTAAGGAGACAAATGCATCTGTCAGCAGATACTTCATTAAGATCTGATTTAACTTGATTAAAATCAGTATTGACTTAGCCTAAGGAAGCTGTTGCAATAGAAATAACTTACTCTAGCATCATGTCATTGTCTCTAGGCATCTCTAGTGCCTAGAGAATGACATGAATTTTGGGAAGCTCTTGGGTGATGGGGGATGGATTCATAAGTGATTTTAAGCTTCTTAATTTCTTGCAGTTTTTCTAATTGTATGATTTTTCTATTTTTTCAATATTTCTGCAAAGAACATCTATTACTTTTATAATAATAAAACTTTTAAAAGTTATAGAAGAAATACATGTCTTTCACTAAACACCCCTGTATGAAAAGCCAGTTTGAAAGGGCATCTGGCCACTGTGTTCAAGATGGTTTGGAAGGATTTCCCCGGGGGTCCAGTGGTTAGGACTTGGGTGATTTCACTGATAGGGCCAGGTTCAATCCTTGGTTGGGGAATTAAGATCCTGCATGCTGTGTGAAGTGGCCGAAAAAAGGCATTTAAAATTAAGTAGTAAAGAAGAAGACGACTTCTAAGGCTCTTCTCACTCTATCAGTCCATTATTCTTTAAATTAAGAGAGTTTTATGCACTATTTAATTAACTTGAAATGTTGTTCAGTTGCTCAGTTGTATCTGACTCTTTGTGACCCCACGGACTGCAGCATGTCAGGCTTCCCGGTCCTTCACTGTCTCCCTGAGTTTGCTCAAATTCATGTCCTTTGAGTCGATGATGCCATCCAATCATCTCATCTTCTATTGCCCTCTTCTCTTGTCCTCAACCTTTCCCAGCATTGGGGTCTTTTCCAATGAGTCGGCTCTTGGCATCAGGTGGCCAAAGTATTGGAGTTTCAGCTTCAGCATCAGTCCTTCCAATAAATATTCAGGGTTGGTTTCCTTTAGGATTGACTTGTTTGACCTCCTTGCTGTCCAAGGGACTCTCAAGAGTGTTCTCCAGCATCACAGTTAGAAAGCAGCAATTCTTTGGTGCCCAGCCTTCTTTATGGTCCAACTTTCACATCCGTATGTGACTACTGGAAAAACCATAGCTTGAAATGTAGAGTTGGAATTTAATCAAAGTAGCTACTCTTAGAGAGAAGATGATGCAATATATACAATCCATCTTAGAAAACTGTTAGAAAAGTATTTTTCACTATCAAGATAATGTCAAAACTTTGAATGACATTTTTGGATAAGAAAATCAATATCAAATTTTAAACTGTTTGAGAAGTTATCCTTCAAGCGTACGTTTTTGTTTTGCTTTGTTTTTAATTTTCAGCAATGATAGTATATGCTAATGGAGAAATAGTAAAACTAAGGCCATTATTCAACAATCAATGAACAAAAATTACATCTTGTAAGAACCATGAAACACAATCCTGGGAAATGTTGTTGTGGAGCAAGATAACAATAAATGAAAAAATTCATTAGTGGTCCTCATGAAGCTGAATTTCTTTGTATTCTAGAGTAAGACAAAATCTCTAGGGTTCTAGCAACCTGCAGGCCAGAGATCCAACACCTTCAGAAACTGTATTATCTGGGAATTTTACCTCAGGTTCCTGGACCCAGAAGAGATCTTATACCTGCTTTGGGGGATGATTTACCCAACATCTAAGAGACCAAATGAACCAATCAAAATAAAGGACTAGAAATGGTTATGCATAGGCACTTTGTCACCACTTCTTTAAGATATCAGTAAGGATTGATTGACATATCAGTGAGGATTTAATATATCATTAAGGATTAATAGAAGAAATCAAGCAGAAAATATTGGCCGGAGTTTATTAACTCCGGATGGGTCCAAGAATCAGATTTGGAGATATTGCAACCAGGGCCAGTGCCAAAAATAATGCTGCAGGACTGGTCTGGTGAAGGCACCACTGGTACTATTGCTCAACTGAGTCACTGCAACTAGCGCCTCCAAACCCATCAACACTGGTCACTGATCCTTGTGTTAAGAGACATTTCTTCATTGGTCTCTTGCACTTTTGCATGTCTTCAAATCAGGGGCACTGATTGCCTTCATTTCAGTCTATTTCTCATGGACATTTGCTCAGTAGAAGCCTTAGAAGATAGAGATAATATTTCCCTCCAGAGCAAAGAATAGACATGCTTACAGCCCATGATAAAAGATCCAGGTTCATCTCCTGTAACACAGCCGCTGTGTGTTCAGGCATCTATCTGGTCCATCCACATTGTTCCCATGAAAATTAGGATCAAGGGCAACCAACTAGTGCATATGCTAATATTCATACAGCTTGATATGCCATGATTAATAGAGTTCTTTATCTTTGACCCAACCATTTCGTGTCTTCTGCTGCTGCTGCTGCTAAGTCACTTCAGTCGTGTCCGATCTGTGCGACTACATAGACAGCCACCCACCAGACACCCCTGTCCCTGGGATTCTCCAGGCAAGAACACTGGAGTGGGTTGCCATTTCCTTCTCCAATTCATGTCTTCTAGGAGTAGCATCAATCCAACTGTGTCATGTGAACCTATTAGCTTCAAGCAGAGCAAAACCTTATACCCATCAGATTTTGCACATTGCTGCTAGAATGACTCCCATTGATGATAAAGAAAACCCAAGGCTTTCACTAGAATGGAAATGGAAGCCTCAGCCTTTTTTCTCTTCTGAACTTCCAACTCTAAGTTCTGATGACAGTTGCTTCTAATTGTCAAGTGCCCATGTCTAAGGTGAAAGGAGTCTGGGGAATCCAATATTTGTTTTTATATGGTTTTGAAGTGAGAAAGACTCCAAACATAGCTTGTTTAGGAGCACAGGCAATAGTACAGACAAATGTTCACTACGTCAGTAGTCATTCTATATTTCTCAAATTGATAAATAGGAATTCTAAGGACTCCATCAAAGGTTAGATCTAAAGAAAGAGGTCTATAATATTTCTCAGGGAAAGGCCTAAATTTCCATGGCTCCTAAAGTGAAGTGAAAGTCACCCAGTCATGTCTGACTCTTTGCGACCTCATGGACTATTCAGTCCGTGGAATTCTCTACGCCAGAATACTGGAGTGGGTAGCCTTTCCCTTCTCCAGGGGATCATCGCAACCTAGGGATTAAACCCAGGTCTCCTGCATTGCAGGCAGATTCTTTACCAGCTGAGCCACAAGGGTAGCTCCCATGGCTCCTAACAAAGATGTTTATGCCACTTGGCAAAAAATGCACCAGATGGCACTCTAAGCAGTAAATATATTTCTCTGTGTGTATGTGTGTGTGCTCAGTCATGTCTAACTCTTTGTGACCCCATGGACTGTAGCCTGCCTGGCTCCTCTGTCCATTGGATTTCCCAGGCACGAATACTGGAGTAGGTTGCCATTTTCTACTCCTGGGGAATCTTCCCAACCCAGGGATCAAATCTGAGTCTCCTGCATTGCAGGTGGATTCTTTACCCCTGTGCCACCTGGGAAGCCCTAACAATTTTTCTACTTTCTTCTAACTTCACTGGATGATTTGGAGGGGTTGTTTTGCTTTTGTTTATTTGTTTGTTTCGTGGCTTGTTGATAGAAAGGCAAGTCAAGGCACACTAGAATCCTTCCAAGAGAAGACAAGAGATATGGCCAAATTCCCATGTTTCTTTTCATATATCTCAAATAAGATGGTTTCCTGTAGAGTCATGGATGATTCAGGTTAGGATGAGGCAAGTTACAGGTGTCCAAGGCCTGCCAGAACTGTTATCATCACTGGGGTTAGCAAGGTGAGGGGCAAGGATGAAGATGGGATGACTCCCCAAGAGAATGGTGAGTTGGTAAACATAGGAAAGCAGCACCAGGGGAGAGGGTCCTAGGAAATCATGTTTGTTAAGCCTGCTGGCAATGGGCTCAGCCCATGGTAAGTGATACATAAATGAGAGCTGTTATCTTCCATATCAAGGAATGGCTAGGTAGTCACTAAAAATGATATTAAAAACTATTTTATAACGTGGAAGGATGTTACTGTGTACTGTTGAAGGGCAAACATAGGATGCAAAAAAATCATGCAAAAAAATCTCATTTTTTTTTTCAAATAACTAAATAGTGTATACATATTCATAAGAAGATTGAAGGGTATATACCCAAAAAACACTTTACTATAGATTGGAACCAAACACACAAAATCCCATAACAACTTGAGACTGCATTTCATAGGCTCACAGGACCATTTCATAGGACCTCATAAGGGAGTAGATATAAATCATCTTTTTTTTTTTTTTAAACTCTGAAAACCACCAGGAATAAAATAAACTTGTAGGTCACAGTGTAAAGTAGGCTACATTCTTCATCCTGGGTCAGAGTAATAAACTCACACCCTGAAGTGTATAGCTTGTCTCGTACTGTGAAACCAGGTTTACAGTGAAATTAAAAGAGACTTACAATTTAAGTCATTCAGCAGATTCTTGAGTCAGTGGCGAAATAATGGAAAATTTGCAGAAGTAGGTGGCTGTATCTTGAAAGAGCCATCAGTGTAACAAGATTTGTCAGTAATATATTTACTTCCTAAGTTTTACTTTCTGTTTTCACCAAGAAATAAAAATAAACTCTCTCGTTTCTTGTTAAAGGGACTCTTGAGAGTCCTTTGGACTGCAAGGAGATCAAACCAGTCAGTTTGGAAATCAACCTTGAATTGAAAGGACTGATGCTGAAGCTGCAGCTCCAATATTTTGGCCACCTGATGTGAAGAGCCAACTCATTAGAAAAGACCCTGATGCTGGGAAAGATTGAAGGCAGGAGGAGAAGGGGATGACAGAGGACGAGATGGTTGGATGGCATCATTGATTCAATGGACATGAGTTTGATCAAGCTCCAGGAGATGGTGAAGGACAGTGTGCCGCAGTCCATGGGGTCTCAAAGAGTCAGACATGACTGAGCGACTGAATAGCAATAAAAATAAAGTTGCTTGTCTCTTAATAAATCTGAAAAAATTAGGAAACAAAAATGTCACCATTGCAAAGACTATGGAGTCACAAGCATGGTATTTACTCTTGTGTTTCCATTAAAGCATGTTATAATTAATTCTGCAAACACATAATGAAGAATGACACAGAAGTAGAACACACCATGGAATTAATCACTGCATAAGAGCTAAACAATTAAGTTATCTATTTTAAATTCCCACTTGCAATGCTCAGATTTTTTTTAATTTTCAGGGCTGGCTGACCCCATTTCCTTCTCTATTATCATAAATTTCTCTATTTACTGGAAAATTCAGAAGTGATTTCAAATCTGACAAGATTTTTTAAGTCTTTGAGTAAAGATCCAGTGTTAGTACAAAACAAGAAGCATAATTGCAATTTAACTTCTGAATCCTGGACTTAATTTTAAGTGAATATTACAAAACAAGAGAGAATTACAGAAAGAGATGTCAGGGCTCGAATGCATGAAAATCAGAAACACATTCTGATTAGCAAAAGTCCTTATTTGATTAGATAGCAGTTCTTAACATTAAAAGGTGCTCAAATGAAAAACAAATGTCCTTGTGTTATTTAAAGAAGAAATAACTATACAACCAAGGAATTTACACAGGTTGTAGACAAGAAAAAAGACTGTAACAAGGTAACTAAACTTTCTCATTTCTTACATTAAAAACTATTGACTGATATGCTAATAATTCTCAAAATCTTTATCTCTACAACAGCTTACTCCAAAGTTCTAAAACCACGTAACAAACTTATGCGAGTTACACCTGTGTCCGTTATTCACAATTTTGCAAAAACCGGAACAGATCATCTCTCCCTAACTCTTCCCTAGTCTTAATCCTAGAGTTTTGAATTGCAGTGAAAGGTATCAAAATCTACCAAATTTTCTAAATAGGAAACCTGCCTGTCACCCTTGATATGCTATTTCCTGTGTATCTTTTATCATACTAAGAATTCATACTATATTTAGTGTCTAAACATCTCTAGATTATTGTATCAGTCAGGAGGCTCCAGTGAGGACAACCACACTAGTTACTTCAAAAGAAAGATTTAATATAAGGAATCAGTTAAGTGGGTCTTGGAGGGTTGGAAAAGGAAAGTGGGAACCCTAAGCTAACTGAGAGAGTTCAAGGGCAGCCACTACCTCTTGGACTGGAGGAATAGAGAGCACAGGTTGGGATCATCAGAATTCAGGAACTTTCGGGAAGGACTCTGAAATTCTTGGGACCCAGGCATGAAGAGGGGCCATTGTCTGGTTGTTGCTAATACTGCAGGAGCTCAGCAGAGGAGCTGCATCAAGTTGGGAGAGAGAGAGCTGGTCCTGGTACCGCTGAAGGGTGTGATTAGGTTGGTTCAGGGAGTGTGGAAGGAAGCTGGACCAATGGCTAGTCCTAGAATGAAAGGCTGTCCTGGGCTTACCCTGATAGGATCAGCAAACATGGAGGAATGAGTGAGTCTCTTTCTCCCTCATCAGCTGTGTCATCTCCCTTGAGAGCTCCCTATTGGGAGAACCCAACAGGAAGCCAATGGAGAGAAAAGAAATGGTAGTTTACAGAGTTCCGATGTCAGCATCACAGGCTAAAACAGAAAGAACTGTGTTTGGTGCCAGGAGATAATAGCCATCAAATGATGAAAATAAAACAGTTCAATACGATGTCCTTTGTTTAAGGAAAAGCAATCCGTGGATTGGAGGAGGAGAGTGGTTCAGAAGCAGTGGAGTACTCTGCCTGAGGGAGGTTTGGGCAGGCGTGAGTTTTATAGGTTATTAGAAGCAGCGACACAGAAATAGGGCATGATTGGTTAGGAGCGTGGAGATTTCTTCATAAGGCTGGCAGGTCATTTAAGGAATAAGGAAAATGTTTTGACATTTGGTTTAAACTGATTACTCTGGGTTTGTCTATCTAATTTGTTTATTCATTCATTTATTTGGCGGCACTGGGTGTTAGTTGCAGCATGCAGGTTCTTTTTAGTTGTGGCGTGCAAACTGTTAATTGTGGCATGTGGGTTCTAGTTCCCTGACCAGGGATTGAACTCAGGATCCCTGTATTAGGAACACTGAGTCTTAGCCAGTGGACCACCAGGGAAGTCCCTTTGACCCTATTTAGAACAAAGATATGAAAACAGATTCTTGGTATTTGAGGATGGGCTGGCGGGAAATACTGTGTTTTTGGTCAATCAGAGCATTTATAAGGACACAAAAGTAAGTTTTGGTCTGTTGACCTGGCTCCCTGAGGCCTTCAGAGTTCTTCCTTTTCTTTCCAATGTCACTACTGTTCTTCTGCTTTTGGAACCATCATCTCTCAGTTGACCTAATGCAGTATCCTCCTACCTGGTCTTGCTGTTTTCTCTCTTGATTACTTCAAATCCAGTCTCCACACAATGCCCAAAGTGATAGCTTTATTATATAAAGGAACTTTTGTTCATGACATCCCTTTACTCAAGTGCCTCCTATGGGAGCCCTTAGACACTGTGATGAGTCAAGGTCTCAGAGGAAAACTCTGAGGTTGTGTGGACCACACTCCCTAGGTATGCTCTACTGAACTCTCATGAGGACCAAGTCTTTGGGTTATACTGAGTAGGAACCTCTTTTTCCTCACAGACAGTAAGGTGCTGGGCAGCTAGAGTTGACTCTATCCACAGCCTGAGGAAAAGGGGGCAACAGAGGATGAGATGGTTGGATGATATCACTGACTCAGTGGACAGGAGTTTGAGCAAACTCTGGGAGACAGTGAAGGACAGCGAAGCCTGGTGTCCTGCAGTCCATGAAGTCACAAGGAGTTGGACACAACTGAGAGACTGAACAACAACAAGAGCTGTATGAAATGGGCACTTTTAATTTTAAGCCTGCCAGTGTCTGACTCAAACATTATTTCTTGATAGAAGACATTCATGTGTGAAAGCTGTTTCATAGAAATTCTTCTTTTTTTTTTTCCTGTAATTATGGCTCAGTTTGCCAGAGCGTAAACTCTAAACAGGTTTAAAAAATTATGTTTCTCAGACCTCCGTGGGCTTCCCTGGTGGCTCAACTGGTAAAGAATCCACGTGCAATGTGGGAGACCTGGCTTTGATCCCTGGGTTGGGAAGATCCACCTGGAGAAGGGAAAGGCTACCCACTCCAGTATTCTGGCCTGGAGAATTCCATGGACTATATAGTCCATGGGGTCGCAAAGACACAACTGAGCGACTTTCACTTTCAGACCTCATTATGACAGTGTTTCACCATGAGGGACACCAGACCGTGCTCCCCCTAACTATGCTTCTTTGGCAAATGAATTACTTTATTGAACTAAAGTCCATTGAGAACCAGCGGATGCAGGAAAAGATTTAAAGGCAAGCTACAAGGTTTCTTTTTGTGAAGAAAATTTGTATCTATAAAGGAAAGGGTGGAACTGGAGCCCCCCACATTGGAAGCTAAGAGTCTTAAACACTGGACTGCCAGGTAGGTCCCCATTGTTCTGTTATTAATCTATCTTTTCTTAAGAGCCCCTTGGAATTCTTTGGTGGTCTAGTGGTTAAGACTTCACTAGTGCTTAGGACTCAGTGCTTTCACTGCTGAGGGCGTGGATTCAATCCCTAGTGAAATAACTAAGATCCCATAAGCTGAGAGGCACAGCCAAAGGAAAAACAAAGAAGCAAACAAACTTTCCAGTTGTTAAGAGCCCCCAGCAAGAACCTAGAAGGGCAGAAGGGAAAAAAAATTTTTTTCTCCTCTACAGTGATACTCCATTCTCACACTACAGTTGATCTAGTCCTCTATCTTCACCTTTAATTCTCCTGTTGGCCTAGAAGAGAGTTTCTCTACCTCAACACTATTTAGGGAGGATAATTCTTGGCTGGGAGAGACTGTCCTATACCAGGATGCTTAGCAGCATCCCTAGCATCTACCTTCTCAAGACAAGTGGTATGCCCCACATACCTGGCTGTGGCAACCAAAAATGTCTCCAGATAATGCCAGATGTCTCACTTTGAGTTAAACAGCCAATTTCAGTTAAATGACATGATTGTTTAGTATAAACATGTTCCATGCAACATTTTCGAAATTGATCTAAAATTTATATTTAACTGAACATCCTGTATTTTTATGTGCTACATCTGGCTGTCTCACCTGGGGAAGAAAATCATCCCTGGTCGACGAGAGTCTCTGGTTCAGAGATTAATTGCAAGAGTTTCACCACTTGCAATGAATCAGCTGCTTTTTTATTACTTTGCTTTTAGTGTCTGCATCACTGACTCAGTGGATATGAATTTGAGCAAACTCCGGGAGACAGTGGAGAACAGAGGAGCCTGGTGTGCTGCAGTCCATGGGGAAGCAAAGTCGGACACAACTTAGCCACTGAACAATACAACAATACCTACATTCAAACATTTCATCTTTCATGATTATAATAAGTATTGTGCCTTTAGAAACAGATCGTAGGGCAGGAGAAAGGATTTTCCCTCTACCCTTCTAGATTCTATGGCTGAGAACCCCCCTGTAATAAAGGCAGATTAACAAAAGAAAATTGAGCAGACGTTTACTAGCATGTATACCTCATGTACACCTGGGAGAGAACCAGGAAAACTCTTGGAAATGACCAAGTCACCACGTTAAATACCATCTTCAGGCAGAAGATGTTGGGGGAGTGGCAGTTATGGGAGGTGATCAAGAAAGCACAGAAAACAAGGGTAATGGTGTTAGGCAGGTTTAAGTCATTCCTTTCTCCATGGATAAATTTCTAGAGATTTAGAGTCATCCTTTTCATTCTGGTGGGGTTTCCCAGGTGGCTCAGTGGTAAAGAATCTGCTTGCAATACAGGAGACATAGTTTGATCCCTGGGTCAGGAATATCCTCTGGAGAAGGAAATGGCTACCCATTCCAGTATTCTTGCCTGAAGAATTCCATGGAGAGGTGCCTGGTGGGCTACAGTCCATGGGGTCACAGAGTCAGACAGACTTAGCAACTGAACAGGCACATGCACATTTTCTTCCTGGTACAGTGAAGGAGACATTTCTACAAATGGAGACTTTCATTATAAATGTAAATCTCCCTTGCAAAAGAGTAAATTCTACTGTTTACAGAGATTCTCCTCTGAATTTTCAGTTTCAATAATAATCAATTCAAAATAATCCTTATGTCAAAAAGGCCTATTTTAGGATGACATATTCTGCTACCGTTTATCAGGAAGAAAAAAAAAATTCTCTATCCTTCTAGGTTCTTCTGTCTGGCCTAAAAACGTAATTGACAAGAAACAGATTAACAGGAAAAGATCAGATTTAATTTTGTACACACTGGAAATGCACATACATGAGAAGTTCAGAGAAAAAAAAGTAAATGAGGTATCTATGCCATCCTGAGCTAAGGAATGGAACAGGGGCCTGGGGCTTCAAAGGACAGGAAATTCGTTTGCAAGATAATAAGAGGACATGTTTGGTAATTAAATATTTGCCCTGCAGTATTAAATGGGTCACTTAGATAAAATTTATCTCCAGTAGCAAGGCTTTTTTGGGAAAAACTCCAAACTCAAGTTCTTCTGGGTAGTTAGTTCAGTTCAGTTCAGTCGCTCAGTTGTGTCCGACTCTTTGCGACCCCATGGACTGCAGCATGCCAGGCCTCCCTGTCCATCACCAACTCCCGGAGTTTACCCAAATTCATGTCCATCGAGTTGGTAATGCCATCCAGCCATCTCATCCTCTGTCGTCCCCTTCTCCTCCCGCCTTCAATATTTCCTAGGAATGAGTCAGTTCTCCACATCAGGTGGCCAAAGTATTGGAGTTTCAGCTTCAGCATCAGTCTTTCCAATGAATATTCAGGACTGATTTCCTTTAGGATGGACTGGTTGGATCTCCTTGCGGTCCAAGGGACTCTCAAGAGTCTTCTCGAACACCACAGTTCAAAAGCATCAGCTTTCTTTATAGGCCAACTCTCACATCCATACATGACTACTGGAAAAACCATAGCCTTGACTAGACGGATCTTTGTTGGCAAAGTAATGTCTCTGCTTTTTAATATGCTGTCTAGGTTGGTCATAACTTTCCTTTCAAGGACCAAGTGTCTTTTAATTTTATGGCTGCAGTCACCATCTGTAATGATTTTGGAGCTCCCCAAAATAAAGTCTCTCACTGTTTTCACTCTTTCCCCATCTATTTGCCATGAAGTGATGGGACCAGATGCCATGATCTTAGTTTTCTGAAAGTTGAGTTTTGAGCCAAATTTTTCACTCTCTTTTTTCACTTTCATCAAGAGGCTCTTTAGTTCTTCTTCATTTTCTGCCATAAGGGTGGTGTCCTCTGCATATCTGAGTTTATTGATATTTCTCCTGACAATCTTGATTCCCAACATGTGCTTCAGCATTTGTCATGAGGCACTCTTAATATAAGTTAAATAAGTAGTGTGACAATATATAGTCTTGATGTACTCCTTTCCCAATTTGGAATCAGTCAGGTGTTCCATGTCCATTTCTAACTGTTGCTTCCTGACCTGCATACAGATTTCTCAGGAGGCAGGTCAGGTGGTCTGGTATGCCCATCTCTTGAAGAATTTTCCACAGTTTGTTGAGATTCACACAGTCAAAAGCTTTGGCATAGTCAATAAAGCATAAGTAGATGTTTTTCTGGAACTCTCTTGCTTTTTCAATGATCCAACAGATGTTGGCAATTTGATCTCTGGTTCCTCTGCCTTTTCTAAATCCAGCTTGAACATCTGGAATTTCATGGTTCATGTACTGTTGATGCCTGGCTTGGAGAACTTTGAGCATTACTTTGCTAGCATGTGAGATGAGTGTAATTGTGTGGTAGTTCGAGCATTCTTTGGCATTCCCTTTCTTTGGGATTGGAATGAAAATTGACCTTTTGCAGTCCTGTGGCCACTGCTGAGTTTTCCAAATTTGCTGGCATATTGAGTGCAGCACTTTCACAGCATCATCTTTTAGGATTTGAAATAGCTCCACTGGAATTTCATCACCTCCACCAGCTTTTTTCGTAGTGATGCTTCCTAAGGCCCACTTGACTTCACGTTCCAGAATGTCTGTCTCTAGGTGAGTGATCATGCCATCATGATTATCTGGGTTGTGAAGATCTTTTTTGTACAGTTCTTCTGTGTATTCTTGCCACTTCTTCTTAATATCTTCTGCTTCTGTTAGGTCTATACATTTTTCTGTCCTATATTGTGCCCATCTTTGCATGAAAAGTTCCCTTGGTATCTCTAATTTTCTTGACGAGATCTCTAGTCTTTCCCATTCTGTTGTTTTCCTCTATTTCTTTGCACTGATCACTGAGAAAGGCTTTCTTATCTCTCCTTGCTATTCTTCGGAACCCTGCATTCAAATGGGTATATCTTTCTTTTTCTCCTTTGTCTTTTGCTTCTCTTCTTTTCATAGCTATTTGTAGGGCCTCCTCAGACAACATTTTGCCTTTCTGCATTTCTTTTTCTTGGGGATGGTCTTGATCCCTGTCTCCTGTACAATGTCACGAACCTCTGTCCATAGTTCTTCAGGCACTCTGTCTATCAGATCTAGTCCCTTGAATCTATTTCTCAACCACTGTGTAATCATAAAGGGATTTGATTTAGGTCATACCTGAATGGTCTAGTGATTTCCCCTACTTTCTTCAATTTAAGTCTGAATTTGGCAATAAGGAGTCTATGATCTGAGCCACTTTCAGCTCCGGGTCTTGTTTTTGCTGACTGTATAGAGCTTCTCCATCTTTGGCTACAAAAATATAATCAATCTGGGTAGTTAAGGGAGGGGCAATGGATACTCTTGAACCCACTGGATCTCTATTGCCTTTAGTTCAAAGTAATCCTCATGTCAACATGGCACATTTGGGGAAGCTTGTTTCAAACTCCTACACCTTCAAGATGCAGTCAAGAGAGAGATACAAATTCCAGTTAGAGGAATTGTGGTCCTGATAGCAAATTAAAAAGACTTTTCAGTTCAGTTAGGGTGCAAAGAGCTTGGAGAAGCCAGCAGCAACCTTAGTGTAGAGGTAGTGAGAGTGAAGAGTTCTGTTAAATAAGTTAGTTAGAAGAGGTTACAAAGCAAGCTAAAAAGGGTTATAGAAGATTTACACAGGAGAGTGAAGTACCCCCTGGAAATAGCATTAATGTTTAGGTCAATAGGAAAGACACTGAATGTCTTAAGAATAAAGAAATGCAAAATCAAACTAAGCCAAAGAGGAAGTCAGCTGCAATCTTAGTGGGTATTGCAGACTTCCGTCTCCAAGTCTCCAACAGAAGTATTAGCTAATTCTTAAAACTACTGGGCAGTTGGCTCCAAAGCCAAGGCATAGTAGTGTATAATTCTCATTATAACAACGATAAGACTAGCTCACTTCATCCATCAGTGGAGTAGAAAGAATTTCCCTGAGGAGGAAAAGAAATTCAAGAGCTCAGGTCTTGAATCCTAGCTCCTTAATCTTGACCAGAAAGAACCTCAATTGATCAGAGAATCCTATCCATTTGCTTGGGATGATTGAACTCTTTCTCTCATGAGTGTGTGTTTTAATCCTGGGAACGTTTAGCGCTTTGCTGTGATTGTGTTAAGTTCAGAGAAAATGTGTGAATATTTTGTATTATATTTGGTACCAAATATAACAACTTCCCTGGTGGCTCAGCTGGTAAAGAATCTGCCTGCAATGCGGGAGATCTGGGTTTGATCCCTAGGTTGGGAAGATCCCCTGGAGAAGGGAACTGCTGCCCACTCCAGTATTTTTGCCTGGAGAATTCCGTGGACAGAGGAGGCTCTGAACTGGTAGGCTACAGGTCATGGGGTCACAGAGTTGGACATTACTGAGCAACTTGCACTTTCACTTGGTATATAAAATGTCTGGGCTTCCTAGATGGTGCTAGTGGTAAAGAATCCACCTGCCAATGCAGCAGAAGTAAGAGAACTCCATGGGTTTGATCTCTGAGTCAGGAAGATCCCCTGGAGGAGGAAATGGTAACCTGCTCCAGTGTTCTTGCCTGGAAAATTCCATTGATGGAGGAGCCTGGCAAACTACAGTCCATGGGGCTGCAGAGAGTCAGCCATTACTGAGTAACTGACTATTCACACACACACACACACACACACACACACACACACACAATGTCAACAGTGCTTAAGAGATTTGGCATGTTAGACTATTTGACCATGTGGCCTGGTGATTCCATGCAAAATGTGTTGTTATTGTTCAGTCACTCAGTCATGTCTGACTCTTTGCGACTCCATGGAGTGCAGCACACCAGGTTTCCCTGTCCTTCATCGTCTCCCGGAGCTTGCTCAAACTCATGTCCATTGAGGCTGTAATGCCATCCAACCATCTCACCCTCTATCGTCCCCTTCTCCTCCTGCCTTCAGTCTTTCCCAGCATCAGGGTCTTTTCCAATGAGTTGGCCCTTTGCATCAGGTGGCCAAAGTTTTGGAACTTCAACTTTAACATCAGTCCTTGCAATAAATATTCAAGGTTGATTTACTTTAGGATTGATTGGTTTGATCTCCTTGCAGTCCAAGGGAGTCTCAAGAGTCTTCTCCAACACCAAAGCTCAAAAGCATCAAATGTATAATAGAGATTTTAGACTTATGATTTTTAAATGGAATATTATAAATTAATTTGACTAAATTTGAAAAAAGAATGTTTAAGACAATTTAATATTTGTTTTATTAGAGTAAGTTTAGTTTATTAGATTCACAAGATTGTTTAGCTGTGAAAGTATTATTTGTTATGCTCAGAATTACAGTGTTTATAAAGGAAAATCAAATTTGGTAGTACTATAAGTGTGATTTAAACCTTTCAAGGTAATTGAATTGACTAGAATGTAAATGGGACTAATTTTTCCAAAATTTAGTTTCTTTTTGAATTGCTCAAACTTTACTCAGAGATGCCCTTGAAAGCCATTATGAATATATTTATGTATATAAAATAATACAGCTCACAAATTGGCTTTGTTATTTTAATTAGTTTATATTAAAACATCAAGGAATATTAAACAAACTTATCTGTGAATAAAGAGCAATAATCCATCAGTTTTAAAGCTGATTTTTCACCAAGGTCAAGTCCTGTGCCGACATATATGGTTATAACAAGTGAGTTTGTTTGCACTTAGCCTTTCTCAATAGCCACTGAAAACCAGATTTCAATAGGAAATGTCCCAAACACAGTACCCCATTTTGAGCCATGAGTCCTTCCTGCCCCTGTGAGAACTTTCCTTCCCTCTTCAACTCTGCTTCCTTCTTTTCACATGTCACCATTGGCAGAGTAGATATGACTCAGAAACCAGTTCCTCGGGGTTGTAACATTAGATGACACAGGACTTGGGTCATTCATTACACGGTAAACTAATGCCCTTGTTTCACTGGGTTGGGCTCACTGGAAGGTGTGTTGCTGCCCGGGCTGCTGGAAGAATACTCACCAGCGTGGGAAGGAACGACTTGCCACTGACTGACCTGGGCTTCGAAAGAGACCCTTCTCTGGACTGGGAAGGATTTGGATATTAACTGGAAATACCTCAAGAAGATTCAAGAAGCTGTAGAGGTGACGTAAATCCGTGAAGAACCGGTATGGGAATCCTATACTCTGAGGTATGTAAGTTCTCTGGAAATAAGATTCCCAGGGTGTTAAAACTGGCTTCTGCTTTTCAAATGGAACTTCCTATCCCTGTTAATATGTCTTCTTTTCTTCTGTCTCACTTTCTGTAAGAGCATTAAGTTAAAACAAGATCCTGTGTGCTAGTCTTTTTGATGTGTTTAATATTTTTAGGCAATATTATTTTGCAACTCTAAGACTTTAGCTAGACAGAGCCATAGTGTGTACAAGTCATGATGTCCAGATGTTTATGGGGGTAATTTGGATCCATGAAATGAAGTTTATGAAGATGGAGTTAATGGAATTGTGTTTTCTGATGTCAAATATCCAGGGGATAAGTAAAAATTGTCCTCATCTGAATTTTCTAAACAGACAAAAGATAGCCTGGTTCTTTTATGGAACCGTTTGTATAATACAGAGTAACACCTTTCTTTTTGGTATTTGAAAGGAAACTCACCTCTAGCAATTACTAATAAAGTCTGTCCCTATAGAGAAGACAGATAAAAACAGAATGTAGTTTTGATATTTTTGTTTTCATATCTGATGGATATAGAAATACTTTTTCCTATATTGAGAGTAACCAATTAGAATCAAATAGATTTTGACTAATGTTTTAAAGGAGAACAAGAGTGATGTTTAAACAAGAGTCCAAGAGAGGAAATGATGTTATTATTCACAATTTGCTCCCTCTCCTCTGTGACACAGATAGCCTGTCTGTCTGCATTTCATTGCAGACACTCAGTAGAACCTCTTTGGGTGGTTTGTCTATTACTAAAGGCAGTTTCTCAGTGTTGGCAGTTTTATTTAATGCCAGTTGTGGGTGTGTGTTTCTGTAGTCAACTTGTTCTTTAATTAGTTTATATTTCTAGGTAGGTCTTGCCCAGCAACTTTAGGCTGGTGAAAAACTCACATAGATGAAAGTGTCAACACATATAATATGCTAAAATGATACTCTGGCTTTTCTTAAACCCTAGATTGCCTAAGCAATGGGGAGAGGAACTTGTTGAAAACGCAGTTTCAAGGGCCCCCACCCCAGAGAGTCTGTTTCACTCAGTTTAGGGTAGGGTCCAGAAACCTGCTTTGTAGAGGAGCCTCTCAAGTGATCCTGATGCAGGTGATCAGCTTACCACCTCTTGGGAGAGAAACACTGCTTTAGGCTAGTGCTTTTCAAATTTTAATGTGCATCAGTTCAGTTCAGTTCAGTCGCTCAGTCGTGTCCAACTCTTTGCGACCCATGAACCGCAACATGCCAGGCCTCCGTGTCCATCACCAACTCCCTGAGTCCATGCAAACCCATGTCCATCGAGTCGGTGATGCCATCCAGCCATGTCATCCTCTGTCGTCCCCTTCTCCTGCCCTCAATCTTTCCCAGCATCAGGGTCTTTTCCAATGAGTCAGCTCTTCGCATCAGGCAGACAAAGTATTGGAGTTTCAGCTTCAACATCAGTCCTTCCAATGAACACCCAGGACTGATCTCCTTTAGGATGGACTGATTGCATCTCCTTGCAGTCCAAGGGACTCTCAAGAGTCTTCTCCAACACCACAGTTCAAAAACAACAATTCTTTGGCGCTCAGCTTTCTTCATAGTCCAACTCTCATATCCACACATGACTACTGGAAAAACCATAGCCTTGACTAGACAGGCCTTTGTTGGCAAAGTAATGTCTCTGCTTTTTAATATGCTGTCTAGGTTGGTCATAACTTTCCTTCCAAGGAGTAAGTGTCTTTTAATTTCATGGCTGCAGTCACCATCTGCAGTGATTTTGGAGCCCAGAAAAATAAAGTCAGCCACTGTTTCAACTGTTTGCCTATCTATCTGCCATGAAGTGATGGGACCGGATGGCATGATCTTAGTTTTCTGAATGTTGAGCTTTAAACCAACTTTTTCACTCTCCACTTTCACTTTCATCAAGAGGCTCTTTAGTTCTTCTTCACTTTCTGCCATAAGAGTGGTGTCCTCTGCCTATATGAGGTTATTGATATTTCTCCTGGCAATCTTGATTCTAGCTTGTGCTTCCTCCAACCCAGCATTTCTCATGATGTACTCTGCATATAAATTAAATAAGCAGGGTGACAATATACAGCCTTGACGTACTCCTTTTCCTATTTGGAACCAGTCTGTTGTTCCATGTCCAGTTCTAACTCTTGCTTCCTGACCTGCATACAGGTTTCTCAAGAGGTAGGTCAGGTGGTCTGGTATTCCCATCTCTTGAAGAATTTTCCACAGTTTATTGTGATCCACACAGTCAAAGGCTTTGGCATAGTCAATAAAGCAGAAATAGATGTTTTTCTGATACTCTCTTGCTTTGTCAATGATCCATCGGATGTTGGCAATTTGATCTCTGGTTCCTCTGCCTTTTCTAAAACCAGCTTGAACATCTGGAAATTCACAGTTCGCGTATTGCTGAAGCCTGGCTTGGAGAATTTTAAGCATTACTTTGCTAGCGTGTGAGATGAGTGCAATTGTGCGGTAGTTTGAGCATTCTTTGGCATTGCCTTTCTTTGGGATTGGAATGAAAACTGACCTTTTCCAGTCCTGTGGCCACTGCTGAGTTTTCCATATTTGCTGGCATATTGAGTGCAGCACTTTCACGGCATCATCTTTTAGGATTTGAAATACAGGTCACTCAAACATCTTGTTCAAATATAGATTATTCTTCTGTAGGTCTGGCTGGGCCTAAGATAATGCTGCTGGGCCAGGACCGCAGCTGTGAGAAGCCAGACTGTAGTTTTAGCTGTTCCATTCTCCAAGGGATCTTCCCAACCCAGGGATCAAGCCCAGGTCTCCTGCATTGCAGGCGGATTCTTTACTAACTGAACCAACAGGGAAGACCACACTGTAGTTTAGGCCCCAGGAAAAATTACTTATAGAAATCTTTGTGTGAGCAGTGTAATTGTTAATGGCTTGCTGATGTGGCAGGTGGTTGAGTCAAGGCAAGGCAAGACATAATGAGTTGCTTAGCAGTATCAATGAGAATATCCTCAGAAGCAGAATGAATAGTTCATTTTTCAGATATATTGAGGACAAAGCAATGTGAAATTTACTGTGATATTTGAAAGCAAATACAACAACCACATGGATACACACACTTCACATGCTTACACACATCCCTCAAAGACTTTAACTTACCAAGAAACTCATAGGTAATTATTCAAAGTTCATAATTAATATTGAATCAAGGGTAGTATTGACTGAAAAACATATGCACAACCTAAAAGTTGAGGGTTATGTTTTATTCAGCGGACACTCTGAAGATCTCAAGCCCAGAAGGCAACGTCTCAAGTAACCCTGAGAAAACTACTCCAAGGAGGTGAAGGGGGAGCCAGGATATATAGGAGCTTTGCAAGCAAGGGCAGGTAGTAGGAACAAAAGATTACTGTTAACAAAAGAAAACTAGATATCTCAAGTTAAAGAATTTAGTGCTTTTCCATTTATGGAAAGATGCCAGAGTCTGGGCTCACTGAAATAATTTCTTTGATATGCATCTCAGCTATCTGGGGCCTGTATCCTGGTTATCACATCCTGAGGGTTCTCAGGGCTCAATGTAGGGAGTGGCTGCAATCTGCTGGCTTCTAGATGGCAGGTTATTCTTTGTTTTCTTCCTGAGTTCCCTCAGGGCTCACCGGGTCACCTTTGATGGTCAGAGGTGGCTGCAGTCTTTGATGACTGTGACATCCTTTGACATCCTTTTACTGATATGACAGGCAATAAGGTAGTGATGGGATAAAAGGTATTTCCATGTGACTCAGTATCAAATGATACTACTCTGAGTAACTCAAAGAGGTACTTACAACTTGGGCTCACATATCATCTTAACAAAAGAACAGTGAGTTTGTAGATCAGTGGCAAGATGGAAGGAAAAGAACTTTGAGTTCCTAAGGCAGAAAATTGAGGGAAGGCAAATACACAAGATAGCTAATGGAAGATGAGAGCCAGTTTCTGGAGATTGCTTTGTTGCCTTCTCTGGGCTGACAAAGGTAATTTTGTGTTTCCTGGTAGAGAAGGAAGGGAGACACCTTCACAAATTTGTATCCTGCTTTTAAATAGGAGGGCAGAGAACAATCTTTGTATCTGCTTTTTCTCAATTGCATTTACCTCAAAATAACGGTTACATTAAGAGATGAAAATTGGGGTGCATATTCTGCTACTCTCTAGAGTCTTGCATCGCTAATAGTTATGCTATTTTATATATTAATATCTAGCATATATAAATTTATTGAGATATAACTGACATAATATTACATTAGTTTCAGGTGTATAAAGTTATGATTCAATATTTGTATATATTGCAAAATGATCACCACAATAAGTCCAGTTAACATTAGTCACCATACATTAGAATTTAAAAAAATTTTTTTGGCCATGTGGCATGTGGAATCTTAGCTCCCTAATCAGGGTTTGAACCCACACGCCTGCACTGGAAGCTTGGAGTCTTTACCACTGGATCACCAGGGAAGTTCCTAGAAAAACATTTTTTTTTTGGATGATAACTTTTAGGACCCACTCTCCTAGTAGCTTTCAAGCAAGAACTGTACTAACTATAGTCACCAGGCTTACATTGCATCCCAATGACTCTTTTATAACTAGAAATTTGCACCTTTTGACTTCCTTTACCCATTTCCCCCACCTTCCACCTCCTTCCCTCTGTCTCAGGCAACCACCAATCTATTCTCAATATTCATGTGTGCATTTGTGTGTGTGTGTGCATGTTTGTTGTTTTTCATTGTTGTTATTTAGATTCCACGAAGAGTCAGACATGACTGAACAACTAATCACAACACAAAAGTTAGAGTATCTGGTATTTATCTTTTTCTGTCTGACATACTTCATTTTGTATAATACCCTGAAGGTCCGTCTTTGTTATAAGCCCTTGCTAAGTTGCTTCAGTCATGTCTGACTCTTTGCAACTCCATGGACTGTAGCCCACGAGACACCTCTGTCCATGGGATTGTCCAGGCAAGAATACGGGAGTGGGTTGCCATTTCCCCCTCTTCTATGCTGTTACAAATGGTAAAAGAAATTTGTTCCTTTTTATGGATGAATAATATTCCATTGTAGATATAGATGTACCACATTTTCTTTATCCATGTATTCACTGATGGACATTTAAATTGTTTCTAATATATTTTTAAGAAAGAAGGAGAAACTAACACAACACTGTAAATCAATTATACTCCAATAAATATTTTTAAAAAATAGAAGGAGGGAATGAGGGGGCATCCCAGAGTCATTCCTAATGCCTGCAGTAGGGGATATGCTCAGAGCTCAGTGAGAGAACCTAGCTTGGAGTGATCACAACCAGTTACACAAGCTGGACTTTTAAACAGGGCTGATTCATTTAAACCCTAATCACACATATCTGTTCATACTATTTACAATAATAACAAACATGTACTTTGGACTTATTATGTGCCTGGCTGTGCCTGCCAATGCAGGACACATAAGAGATTTAAGTTCCACCCCTGGGTTGGGAAGATTCCCCTGGAGGAGGGCATGGCAACCCATTCCAGTCTTCTCGCCTGGAGAATCCCATGGACAGAGGAGTCTGGGGGGCTACTGTCCATAGTGTCTCAAAGAGTCAGACATAACTGAGGTGACTTAGCATGCACACACACTGTGTTCTAAACATTTTCCATGTATTAACTCATTTAATATACAACCATTTAAGACAGTCAGTCTGATTATCCCTATTTTACCATTGGAAAAAAAACTGAGGCAAAGATGGGCTTCCCTGGGGGCTCAGTGGTAATGAATCCGCCTGCAATCAAGGAGCCACAGGAAGCGCAGGTTCAATCCCTGGGTCCGGAAGATCCCCTGAAAGGAAGGCATGGAGAGTCCCAGGGACAGAGGAGCCTGAGGCAAAGACAGTTTCAGGAACCTGCTCAGAGTTATGCAACTAAATAATATTTACTGGCTAGAGACCTGTGTACATTCAGGGAAGTTCTGCTTATCTGCTGGTGAACCTGCTAAACTCTTTCCCTAAAGCTCTCTAAACAGGCATGTCACCCTCCATAAAGAAGATGGTCTTAACCACTCTGCTCCCCACGAAGACACACTATGGCCCTTTCCCTTAGTTAGAAGAATAGGGTACTAAATCCAGGTGCCAGTGAGGTGCATCTTACTCTCAGCTGTAGAGAAGTGTCGCACTGGGAAGTATTGTTGCAAAACAAAAATTAGAAAGCAGGAATATGTATAAAAACTTAAAGAGCTCAAGAATTTGTGCTTAGGAGACCTATAGAATCTTTGCTAAGCTCTTATACTTGTCAGCTAGGGAATCAGGCCCTAAGAGGAATATCTAGAGAATCATATGATAAATGATGTAGCCCTTTAAACTTTAGGAAAGTTTAATGTTAAAATTACCTATGAACAGAGGTGCTTACAGACACACACACACACACTCTTCGTATTAATGTTTTAGAAATGAATCTATTTTTCAGATAGGAAGATGATACCATAGAAAAAGAGAAAATAGTTTAAAGAAAAGCGGGATCATATTGAAATAAACAGTGTCTAGAGAAAGCAGTTCCAGCTGAGCAGGGCTTTTTGGGAGAGCTGGTACCCCTGAGGAGGAGAGCTCAGTGGGGAGAGAAAGAGAGATGTAATGAGTGGAAAGGCCATTGGAATGGAAATCCAGAAGACCTGAAATTTAGTCCCCATTGTGCCAGAAACTCTAGGCCCTTATGGGAAATCATTCAACCTCTCCAGGTCACAGTTTTGATACACATAACACAAGAGGGCTGGGTGAGATCCAGTTCAGCGTGAAACACTGTGTCATTCCAGATGAGGGAAAAGGAGAAGCAAAGGCAGTTGAAAAAAAAATAATCCTCCCTCATAATTACAAGCTGTATCTTCTTTGTTTGTGTATTGCTCCCTCTGCAAAATTTTGGCATTATGTATTTGAAAAGAGCACCAAAGAGCACCCAGTTGATTTCTTGATTCCTTCCTTGTATATTTTAAGTATTTTACAAATGATAATATGGTACTAAATCACTTTTCAAACAGGAAATAACTTCATTGTATGAGGAGAAACTGGAACTAAGTGTAATAAATATTTATTCATACATTCAGTCATCTATTTGTTTAATCAACAATATTTATTGATCACATACTACATTCCAGGCACATGCGAGCTCCTGGTACATAGTAATAAAAAAAAAAAAAAAGTGGATCTGGACCTCTTGGAGCTACCAATGTGAAATGAATATACAAACTGAAAAAAAAGAATTATATGTAGTGAAAAGAGGAAGCAAGGAAGCAACTGGATAAAGAAAGGCATCTAAGAGGGTTGTATATATGGAATTAGATTTGACCTGAAAGGCTTCTCTGAGATAGTGATATTCGAGCTGAACTCTGGGGAAAATGAATCAGTCTTAGACTCTAGTCTTCGGGATAGTGTTCTGGACAGAAGATATATGTGTGGAGAACCTGAAGCATGGTAAGTTGGGCCAATTGGAATAACTGAGCAGTATATGCAAGGCATGCTGGTGAGAGCAGTTCATCTAGGTACAGGCAATAAGAAGTTTTATTGTCTGTTCAGAATTTGTGCTTGCTTGTGCTCAAGTTGTGTCTGACCCTTTGTGACCCTACGGACTATAGCCCACCAGATTTCTCTATCCATAGGATTTTCCAGGCAAGAATACTGGAGTGGGTTGCCATTTTCTTTTCCATGGGCTCTTTCTGACCCAAGGACTGAACCCACATCTCTTTTATCTCCTGCGTTGGCAGGCAGATTCTTCATCACTGTGCCACCAGGGAAGCCTGGAATTTAGAGGTTAATGAATCTGACTCAGGATTGATTTGCTTTTTGTCATCACTGCTCCGGTGACTCTAAATAATGTCAGTTTAACATAGTCCTCCCCACCCTTGGGCAGTCATTGTTTGGCAGAAAGTCCTGGAGTACAGGAAGCAGTAAGTGTGACACTAATCTCTGGTGGTCTCGACCTGTAGCAGCTTGAAGCAGAGTTTTGGCTCCTGGCAGAGATTGATGTTGGGCCATGGCAGTGAGAGTGTCAAATCCTGGCCACCAGACCACCAGGGACCAGTGATTGGTGACAAGGCCCTGGCCCTTCAGCTGTGTGGAAATGAATTTCCAAGTAGAGATGGAAAGTTGTGAAGCAAGTAAAGTGTTTATTAGGAGGAAAAAGAGTACATATGGAAAGACACACAGGCAGGCTCAGAGAGAGAGAGAGTGCTGTCCTCGTGGTAGTTTGAATTACTCTTATGGGACATTTCTTCCTTTGGCCATTCACCTTGCTTTGCTTGGTTCTGATATATTTGGTGCATCCCAGGATCCTCCTAAGTGTGCACATGCGCCTCTTAGCCAAGATGAATTCTAGCAAAGAGGCCTATGGGAAGTTGACATCACTTACTATGAGGTGATGCTGCCTCCCTTTCTGACCTTCAAGGAGTTTTTCTGCACACGTGTCATCTGGAAAGCCTCCTTGCCTTCGAGAATGAGGAATATGTGATCTTTTATCTCTTACCTGGGTAGGGCTCAGCACCTCTCTTGCTCCAGCTATTTTGGAGTATCTGTCCACAGGGAAGAAACTCCAGCTGTTCAGAGTGGGACCCATCTATCTCCTGCCTCAACACTACTTCCTCCTCAAAGCTCTGCACTTACTTCTTTGGTGGTCTGAGCTGGTGGGGAGATACAGGGCTTCTTATTTGCTAAATCTAGCAGTGAGAACCCATGCTTCCTCTGCCCCTTCTCCTCAAACAAGCCTTTGCCTTCTCCTGGTCCCCATCACTGACCGCAGGGCTTCTCAGTCTCAAGTGTGGTAATGATGCTTTTTTAACTTTCTGGCGGTGAAGACAACATCATGTTCTCAAGGGGATCTTTGTTGGAGAAAGAATAGAAAATAGATAAATGTGTGCCTTGCCTTGATTTCCCCTTCACTGCTACTACTCCTTATAACCCATCCACTGCTGAGACTATCCTTCACATAACATAAAGGCTAGTGGACCTAAAAACAAACAACAACAAAACACCTTGTGCCTCTTTTTTATTTGTCTGAAAGAAAGAATTTACTAAGAAATTTAAGTCACAGTATGTGAAGAAAGGAGTCATCAGAAGGAAAGGCTTGAGATTTATTGTACAAATAAAATTAAACCTTCATTATTGTTCCCTAAGATTTCCTGAATTGAAGAGGAAGAAAATGCTTTCTTGACTTTTCTGGGAAGACATTTCGTTAATATACAAGGCTCTTTACCTGAATCATGTTGCGTCAAAAGCCACTCATCCTTCTCAGAAGTTGTTAGGGAACATTTTAATCCCCCCCCCACACATCTCTTTTGCCATGCCATGTAACATGCAGGATCTTAGTTCCCTAGCCAGGGATCAAACCTGTGCTCCCTGCATTGGGAACACAGAGTCTTAACCGCTAGACCACCAGGGAAGTCCCAGAGAACATTTTAAATGAGTGGATCTTCAGCATGGAGATGGTTAATAAGCAACTTATCGAGGCAGAGTGCCACATCATCTTTCTTTAGACTGATAATTAGGGAAGATCCTCTACACTTAAAGGGAAGCAATACTGAGAATGGGGGTGATGGGAGAAATTTTGCTTTTAGAGAATCTATAATGGTGCAGGCAGCTCAGATTCTTCCATGTTACTAAAAATGCAAACCCGTGGACTGTAACTCATCAGGCTCCTCTGTCCATGGAATTCTCTAGGCAAGAATACTAGAATGGGTTTGCCATTCCCCTCTCCAAGGGATCTTACCAACCCAGGGATTGAATCTGGGTCTCCTGTATTGGCAGGTGGATTCCTTACCGTCTAAGCCACCAGGAAAACCTGAAAAGGTGAGATACAAAGTGGGACAGAGGTGGGCTTCTAGCACCCAGCTCTCGACCATTTTTAAGGCCAGACGTGTACACTTCCTCTTCTTCTGGCTGATCTGCGAATTAGATGGGCATAAGCAAGATAAACAGGAGAAAATCAATCAAAAGTTTGATAATATGTTTACATGGGAGAGACCCAGGAAAACTGAGTAGCTCGCCAAAATGGCTGAAACCCTCACGTTAAATACCATCTTCAGCTTAATATGAAGAGGATG
The DNA here is from genome assembly GCF_054371585.1 of Giraffa tippelskirchi. Taxonomy (NCBI): domain Eukaryota; kingdom Metazoa; phylum Chordata; class Mammalia; order Artiodactyla; family Giraffidae; genus Giraffa; species Giraffa tippelskirchi. The sequence goes on from NC_137276.1 coordinate 39,284,183, forward strand.
TCGGGGTAGTGATTTGAGACTTCAAAGGGAGGAAGGCAATTCATGTAAAGATGAAAAAGCAGAGAACTTCCCTGGTGGGCAGGTGGCTAAAACTCCATGCTCCCAGTGCAGTGGGCTCAGATTTGATCCCTGGTCAGGGAACTAGATCCACAGGCCACAACTAAGATCCAGTGCAGCCAAAAAAACAAAAAAAAAACCCCAAAATAAACATTTTTCTTTAAAAAGATGAAAAATCAAACATTTGGTAGATGGATGTTTGCTGGGCATGCAGAAACAGTGGGACACAAAGTGGACTCTGATCTTTAGGCTTTGCTGAGTTTTCCCCATATTCCTTGCAGAGATCTCTGGTGATAGCTCTATTCTGGAACAGGCCTTTTTTTTTTTTTAATTATAGTTTATTTACAATGTTGTGCCAATCTCTGCTGTATAGCAAAGTGATTCAGTTTTACATATACATACATTCTTGTTTTTAAATATTTTTTCTATTACGGTTTATCCCAGGAGACTGGATATAGTTTCCTTTGCTATACAGTAGGACCTTGTTGTTTATCCATTCTAAATGTAATAGTTTACATCTACCAACCCCAAACTCCCAGTCCATCCCTCTCCCTCACCTCAGCCCCTGGGCAACCACAAGTCTGATCTCAACCAATAGTCTATGAGTCTGTTTCTATTTCATAGATAGGTTCATTTGTGCCATATTTTAGATTCCATATGTAAGTGATATCACGTGGTATTTGTCTTTCTCTTTCTGACTTACGTCACTTAGTATGATAATCTCAATTGCATCCGTATTTCTGCAAATGGCATTAGATTCTATTTCCATATAGGTCATTACTGGGCATTGAGTAGAGCTCCTTGTGCTATCCAGTGGATCCTTTCTAGTTATCTTTTTTATATATAGTAGTGTGTACATGTCAATTTCAATTCCCCAGTTAATCCCTCCTCCAATAATTAGTGATGGGGCTTCCCCAGTGATGGGGCTTCCCCGGTGGCCCAGCAGTAAAGAATGCACTTGCAATGCAGGAGACACAGGAGACTTGGGTTCGATCCCTGGGTCAGAAAGATCCCCTGGAGTAGGGAATGGCAACACACTCCAGTATTCTTGCCTAGAGAATCCCATGGACATCAGGTTGCAAAGAGTTGGACATGACTGAAGTAGCTTAGCATGCACAATAATTAGCTATGTTGAGCATCTTTTCTTGTTCCTACTGACCACCTATATGTCTTCTTTGCAGAAATGCCTAAGATCAGTTGGTAAAGAATCCACCAACAATGCAGGACACCCTGGTTTGATTCCTGGGTTGGGAAAATCCCCTGGAGAAGGGACAGACTACCCACTCCAGTATTCTTGGGCTTCCCTTGTGGCTCAGCTGGTAAAGATTTTGCCTGCAATGCAGGAGACCTAAGTTCAATCCCTGGGTTGGGAAGATTCCCTGGAGAAGGGAAAGGCTACCCACTCCAGTATTCTGGCCTGGAGAATTCCTTGGACTGTACAGTCCATTGGGTTACAAAGAGTCAGATACAGCTGAGTGACTTTCATACACTTGGCAAAGAATCATAATAGGCCCTTTTATCTAAATTCTTCAGGTAGCTAAATGGGAGGTAAAAAGAAAGACTTTCTGAATCTTCAGTTTCTTAAATATAACCAGCCTAAATTAATCCTCATGCCAAAGAGACACATTTTGGGGTGGCAAATTTTGCTCTCCTACATCATTAACCCATTCATCTATTTAAACATAATTGCTGTTTATTGAGTATCTAAGTCTATATTTATTTATGATAAAAACATGTTAGCATAAAGCATGAAGGTCAAACCTCAGATTTTCTGGCAAAAAATTCAGCTGATATAAAGTTCTCTATATCTTGACTATCTTTTCTCCGTTGCTTTGAACCAAACTATTCAAATTTCCTTAGCACCAAATTGTTATTCTCTTTAGTAAGGTTAGTGCTTTGACTTCTGTTCTCTATCCCATCATTACTCTTTCAGTAATTATTTATGTGATAACCATCTCTGCTTATCTTCACTGGCTCCTATGTTTTTAAAAAATAATTATAAGGGTATAGTTTATATTAATTGAGGGTTTATTATGAGTCAGATCTGAGCTATGTGCTTTATTTATACAGTCACGCTTAATCCTTTTTGTAATCTAATAAAGATGTGATTATTAAATGAAGAAAGAAACTGAACACAAATTGTTTAAGTTGTCCAAATAGCACTGTTGTTAAATGGCCGAGCTGAGATCGGAACCTAGAAACTTTGTTTCCAGTGCCCGTATTTATAGCCACTTGAAACTACCACCTTGTCTATAAGGGGGGCAGAACTTGGGCTAGACCCTGCTCTTCCCCTCTGGGTACCCACTGGCTCCCTTTTAGCTTTCACTACCAAACTTACAATCCAGTCCAGTATTCTTTTCTGGGAAATTCTGCAGACAGAGAAGCCTAATGGGCTACAGTACATGGGGTCGCAGAGTCAGACATGGCTGAGTGACTGAGTACACACACACCAAACTTGCCATGAATTCCTCTCTGATCACACTCTTTAATTCTTCTTAATCCGAGTACTCAGGCCCCTATAATCTGCCTTCTGCCCAAGCCTGTCTGAAGTTGATCTCTGAATGGTCATTAATGATCAGATCCAACAATCCTTTCTTGCACTTGACTTTCTTAATTCTATCTTCCTTCTTGAAACTTTTAAACATTTTTTTTTTTTAGCGGATATCGCTAAACACAGAAACTGTGTGTCTCGGATATAGGAAGCCTAGGAATGACGGAAAGATAAGGTCAGGTTAATATTGTAAGTAATGTTGCTCAACTAGGATTGAGAACACACGCCAAGGCGCTGGGCAAGTCTTGCAGGAAAACTGTCCACTTTTCCTTTCTTCCTCATATTTAACTCTCAATGAAGATTTTGAGCAGCCCAAGCAGAGGGAGCTTTGTGTGCTGTCCTGTGTGAATTGTGGGCTCTTAAAATGTTCGAATATTTTAAGAGAATCTGGAAAGCCAGATTACTACATGAAAAACTCCACCTTTTTAAATGTCAATAAAAATTTTACAAAAAGAAAAAGTAACAGTTCGTATAGGATGTCTAACCAAGCCAAGAAGATACTTTACTTTTTAACAGAAAAATTAACTCTAGAGCCACCTGTTTTTAAGTTTCTGAGACCATCACTTCCCAAACGCTAGTCCATGAGTAGTAGTGATAAGAGGCAAAGTTTCACAGATCTATGGTTAAATTTTTAAAAAATGAAACGGGTTTTCCAAACAGCTAAATCTAGCTTATATGACAGACTGTTATTTTCCTTCTGATTACAGACTGAGGTCTGTTGTCAGTGTTTTTAAGACTCCGAGCTGCCCCCTAGTGGAGATAGCATGTGTAACAGCATAGAATTTTCTCATCTGCTTGTGCAAGTCATCCAACAAATCACTTCTGTGTGAAGTCTAAATAAAAGTTGAGAGTGAAAGTGTAGTCGCTCAGTCGTGTCCGACTCTTTGAGATCCTATTGACTGAATGTAGCCGCCAGGCTCCTCCGTCCATGGGATTTTCCAGGCAAGAATACTGGAGTGGGTTGCTATTTCCTTCTCCAGGGGATCTTCCGGACCCAGGGATGGAACTCACGCCTCCTGCATTGCAGGCAGGCTCTTTACCATCAGTTAGACATAACAATTTAATTTTATAATTAAAAAAAGCTTTGCCTCCTTTGCATTTGGGCCGTATCTTTTTCTGGCTTCTCTTGCAATCTCTCTTACCACTATTTCTTTACCTCTTGGCAGATATTGCTAATTAATTTAATTAATACTTGTTTTAGTCACTAAATTATGCCCAACTCTCCCCAACTCCATGGACTGCAGTCCACCAGGTTCCTCTGTCTATGGAATTCTCCAGGTAAGAATACTGGAGTGGGTTGCCATTTCCTCCTCCAGGGGATCTTCTTGACCCAGGGATCGAACCTGTGTCTCTTATGTCTCCTGCATTGACACACGGGTTCTTTACCACTAATGCCACCCAGGAAACCCATAAGCGATAATAATAACTTCCATAAACTAAGTATGATTCATGTGCTAGGTATTTTAAGTGTTTTTTAATACTGTCTAGTTAAAATCAATCTGAAAATATTTAATGTTTTTCTACTCTGTTCCCAGTGCTGCCCAACACTTCATGAAACTGATCTTTGAATGGTCATTAATGATCAAATTCAGCAATCTTTTCTGGGGCTGTGGTGGTGAATGGAATTATTTAGTCTCTATTCAGGTGGAATTTCTAGCCTGAGCTTCAGTTCTTCCCCTCACTCACTGTGGCCTCAACACCTCCTGATTCACACTGGTGTGAAACACACAATTATAAATAAGAAAAGAGGTATAATTATGCCAGTTGCTGTAAAGGAATGCCTCAGCCAGGAAAGACTTAGATAATGTGAAAATAAGTTATGACATGAAGGATAAGCTAGAAGTTAGCCAAGTGAGGAGAGAGGTGAAAAGTGTTTTGCTTAGCTTGTTTGTTTTGTAGAGGGGGTAGTAAGGGCAGAGGCCCTGATGGGGAAATTAAACATGGGCTTCCCTGGTGACGCAGTGATAAAGAATCCACCTGCCAATGTAGGAGACATGGGTTTGATCCCTGGGAAGACCCTCTGGTGAAGGAAATAGCAATCCACCCCAGTATTCTTGCCTGGGAAATCTCATGGACAGAAAAGCTTGGCAGGTTACAGTCCATGGAGTTGCAAAAGAGTCTGACATGACTTAGCGACTAAATAACAACAAATTGAAAAAAAGAGAGAAGTTCAGAGGGAGAGCAGAGAGGGAAAATCAGGCAAGATTAGGTAGGCTCAGAAACTCCCATCGTGCTTTGCAAATTTCCTTATAATGCTTTATAAAATAAAAAGCATCTAGTTGCAACTAATTACATAATTCAATATTTGTGTATTATTTGTCTGAAATAGGTCTTTCCCACTGTGTAGAGTTCCTTGGTGGGGTGGAGGAGAAGGGGGCAGGTGGTCATATGTCTTTGACCCATTACTTGGTGCTGCCCTGAGCTCCTCCCATAGGCCGATTTCATTTTGAGTAAAATCCTTCTTACCTGACAGACATTAATCCATGAACCGAACATATGATTTCTTTACCGAGTTAGTAATATTGTATCCATCCTTTCACTCATTGGTCTTGGATGAATGTGCCTGTGTGCCAAGCAATTTAGGAAATCATAAGAGGTTCCTTGTATACTTATGCTTGTCCTGGACTTAAGACTAAACATAATGGAGACCCAAGATCTCATCTACAAAGCAGTGGGTTACTGTTCCAAAACACAGAATTTCAAGGTATCAGGTGATTTTTTTCTTTTTTTGGCTGTAGTTTAATTATTCCTGTATTTCAAAACCTGCTTTTGTTTTCCTCTCCTCAGCCCATCTGCCAGGCAGCCTATCAGAATGACCTGGGTCAAGTGTGGCGGTGGGTGAGGGAAGACGGCAACTATATCAACGTCCAAGACGGCTTTAATGGAGACACCCCCCTGATCTGTGCTTGCAGACGGGGGCACCTGAGAATCATTTCCTTCCTTCTGAGAAGAAATGCTGATGTGAATCTCAAAAACCAGGTGAGGCTGTGACCACGGTAATACCTTTCCCCATGGCCCACTGGAAGTAGTGGACATCATTTGCTTGTTGTTTGCAATTCCTAATATCAACAAAAAATTTTTTGGCCTTACTTTAGAGAGACTGACACTTACTGAGGCCATGTTATCAGGCTAAAAAGCAAAATAAAGCATAGTTCCATGAGCAGGCATAGTTCCATGAGCAGGCATATTTTGTGGGTTTTTTGGCAATTATGTCCTTGCATTTATGAAAAACAAAACAAAACAGGAATGGTTCACTCATTTGTCTGCAAAGAGCATTTTCCTTTCTTTTCCTCCTTCTCCTCCTCCCCAGGCTTCTCTTTGCCCTTCTTCTTTCTCTGCTCATCTTCCTCACTATTACAAAAGTAATTGGCAAGAGTCCTCGGAAAACAAGTATTGACCTGGTGCTGCTATTTCATTAGTTAGACTTTTGCCTACTATGTCAATGTTCTGATCTCCAGAAGATTCTATAATTTGCTTATGGAATAAAAGAATTTCACTAAGAAATTTGCAAAGAACAAATATGAGGCTACTTGAAACCAGACAGAACATGCTGTGAACATCCTTTCAGAACCTGATGGGAATGTCCAGTACTGGCATCACAGTAAAGCCGACATTTAAAGGACACTGAGCGAATATTAAAAGTCACTCTTTGTAATAATTGTGAATGCCCAGTACCCACTCAAGTACATTCAATGACAGAAAATAGCCCATAAGGCCCCACTTGCCCCTTCCAAGTCACTTCAAAGTCCACATTTGGAGTAATAATATATTATCAGAAAATGGATCACTGCTGGACTTTCTTGTTTGTGCTTCCTATTTTTTGTGTTGTTGGGTTTAAAAGCAGGTCATGGCTGGGCTGACTCTAACAGATAGGCAGTTCAGTGGAGTGTGACATGATTGCCCCAGCACCCAGCTGAGGAACCAGGTGGGTGGCCTTGTGGTGAGAGAGGGTGGCCAAGACAGATGTGTCTGGGTTCATGACCTCTCAGGAGACTTGATGGTTAGGAAGCTAAGAGAGGGAGATGTTTTTCAACACCAGAACGGGCTGTGGAGGCAGCTTAGCTCTGTTTGGCAGAGAACCTGAGCCAGCCTGCTCATGGAGATCATGGAAAGGACTTCAGTGGATACCTAAGTAGAAATTTTATGAGAAGCGGTATTTGGTTTGCAATTTTAAAAATAGTTTAATGGTTTTTTAAAGGTTTAATCTGTTACATTTTCCCCCATTATTAATTCTTATACATTAATAAGTTGAACTGGTGCTTTCTCATTTCTTAGTTCTATGAACTGCCTTCAGGAGTACTAACCAGAGTCCTTAAAAACACACAAACAAAAAGCTCTGGTGTGTACCATCGATGATTAAGGAGGGGTGGTGGTGGTAGCTTTGTTACTAAGTCGTGTCTGACTCTTGTGACCCCATGGTCGGTAGCCCACCAGGCTTCTCTGTCCTTGGGGATTCTCTAGACAAGAATGCTACAGTGGGTTGTCATGCCCTCCTCCAGGGATCTTCCCGACTCAGGGATCAAACCCAAGTCTCAAACCTACACCTCCTGCATTGCAGTTGAATTCTTTATTGCTGAGCCACCAGGAAAGCCCAGATTAAGGAGTAACTATAGATTTTCATACTAAATTCAGTCCTTTGTTTATATCTCAATGTATTTTTTCCCCCAAACCAAAACGAGTGTGATAATCCATCTTTTGATAATTTGTAAAATGTACATTTTATTTACTGTCTTCTCCTGTGGTCCAACTTTTCCTTTAGACTGTACTGTGTTCAATATTCTGGTCAACGGAAGACAGGGTTTACTCATTAGATGTACTCTTCAGAAAAGGTTGCCATGTGTACCAACAAAAATAAAAATCACAGACTAAATGTTTGATATTATAATTTAAAATCTGAATTTTGAAAAATAGTGTTTTATTAATAAAGAGTCCTTTTATGATTTTTTTCAGAAACAGAGAACCTGCTTACATTATGCCGTGAAGAAAAGATTTACCTTCTTTGATTATCTACTCATTGTCCTCTTAATGCCTGTCCTGCTTATTGGGTATTTCCTCATGGTGAGTACAACACTCATGAGATAAGTGAGTAAGATATCATCAGCATGAGTCATTAAGTTTTGCTACACTGGTGAGATGTAAATAAACAGTAACAAAAATAAGCTTTTGGTTTGTATTCTATAAATGACATTTCCAACATATATGCAATGCTATGATTGAAGTAAATCAAGAATAAAGGAAGCCAGATCAATCAATCAATGATAAAATAATCTATGCAATGTTTATTTGGAAAAAAATTAATTTTGATTATGAATCTTCTGAAGGAAAAGCAAAAATTTTAAATATTAAAAAAATCTCCTCCCTACTATTTATTTTCTATCTCTCTCTCTCTCTTTTTTTGGTAAGAAAAGTGTAAGTCTGTACATATCTTTCTGAGTTTCTGACTTTTAGGACCCACCCTTATGTGAATTAAAAAACAGATCCGAGGAGATTTGCACCAGAAGCTGACAAACACAGGAGATCTTTACAGAGAATTTGAAGCCCATCTTTCCCCTTGGTAGATTTATTCAAGCTTGAAGGAATCTTTGGAGCGCAGTAATCTACTTGCATAAAGAAAGATGCAGTTGGTATATGAATATAGTCATATTATGAGTAGAAAATGAAGCTTGAGTTTTTTTCCCAAATAGAGTGACAGGTTTGCACTGACTCATTCCCTTTTTCCCACCTGGTTCTTCTGGCAAGTTCCACATTTGAGAGATGACTCAACATATATGCAATTTATTCCAGTTAAGTGACCAACTCCCTTCCCTTCTTGCTAATAGACTATGGGTGTTAGTTATTCTTGTCAACATAAGCTCCAGAACAAACTCTGCCAGTAGGCAATGTGATTATCTCCTTGAGTAATTAAATGTTATAAATTTTGAAGAAGTATAATTAAATATGGTAACATTGATTCTGATGCTTGGATTTATGAGAGAGGGAAAACTATAATTCACTGACAAACATAATCTGTTTATACTCTCGAAAAAGTTCTTAAAAATGTATATTTAGTCCACAGCATTTGAATATTTGTAGTTTTATTGTGTGTGTGTGTGAGGGGGCAGAATCTGCCATTCACTTCCAAGCCTTTTTAGAGATTATGAAGAAAAAGTCTCAATTATGATTGGTCAGGCTGTTTCAGAATTTGTTGACACACAAATTGCTAAGACAGTACAATGTTTAAAGCTGGAGCCTGGGCAAAAAAGATGAATTACAGTGAATAAGTCAGCTCTGATTGCACATGTATTATATTCATTCACGGGGCCTGAAGTTGTAAATTTGTGATGCATAAGCAATAAATGACATCAGAGGAAATAATCTGGGAAGGGATCAGAAAGGACTGTGTTACATCAGAGGACAGGAGGAGAAAGGCAGATATTGAGGTGGGAGGGAACTGCAAAGAGAAGACAGCTGGATGGAGCTTCCTAAATGATAAAAGGGCTTAACTCCAGGACAGACACGCCCACCTGAATAGGGACAGCCAAGCTCCCTACACAGTGGAATGGCGGGGGATGCCCAAAGTGTCCTGTGATCAGAATCTCAGAAGACTAGGCAGGAAAAGTGGATTTCTGAGGAGCCTAGTTAATTTCATTCATGTTTTCAATCATTCACCACATACTTATTATAAACCTTTTATGTGCCAGACACTGTGCTGGGTATTAGGAATACAATGATGCACCAAACAGGTTTGGTCCTTGTCCTCATGAGAGTTAGATGGTAGTGAAGAATGAGTCATTCAATCAGACAGTGAAAGAAACTTATGAAATGCTCATGAGGTAGTTGGTACACAGAGGTGGTCAATGGAGAGGGATGTTGCCTGGACAGGTAGGTCAGAGAAAGCCTGTTGGAGGAAGAGGGGCATAGGGTGAGATATTTACCAGGCAAAGAAGAAAGAGAAGAGGTTTCTAGGCAGAAGAAACATTTAGTGCAACTCTTCTATGGCACAGGGGAGCCTGTGGGGATGAAAGACTAACAGAGGCCAATGTGGCTGGAGCAAGGTGAGCCAGGGGGTGTGGTTGAGATGGCTGGGGCCATAGTGGAGGGCGGAATATATGGGGATTGCCACAGGCTGAAGATTTCGCTTTTGTCCCCAGAGCAATGGGATGTTACAGAAAGGTTTTGAGTGAGGAAAGGAAAGACAGGTCACTGGACTCCAACCTCAGTGGGATTTGGCAAGTCTGGGATGGCGCCCTAGATTTTGCATTTCTAGGTCCCCAGATGCTGATGCTGCTACTCCAAGACCACACTCTGACCACCATGGCTTTCCCTAATTGTTATTGGAAGGCAGGGGGGAGGTGGGGAGAATTTAAGAATGATGCATAGATGCAGGGGGATGTTGGGATTAAAATAAAGCCTATTGCTGGGAATATTCCAGATATAAGATGGAGACAGTGTTTGTAAATAACCCTCTCTTGTTCTTCTTGTGCTTGCTGTTGTAACAGGTGTCAAAGACGAAGCAGAATGAGGCTCTTGTACGAATGCTGCTTAATGCTGGTGTCGAAGTTAATGCCATAGACTGTGTAAGCTTACATTTGTAGTCACTTTGAAATAACATTCAAAATGGTATTTATGGGTAGTATACTTGTCTCAAAAGAGTCAGACATGACTTAGCAACTAAACAACAACAATACTTGTCATCTATAAAGTTGCTTGTTTTTTATTTTGTGAAACACTTGAACGTTTAGTTGCTCCTTTCTTGCCTTTCTTCTTCCCTCCCTCCTTCTTTGCCTCCCTCCCTCCTGCCCTCCTTTCTCTCCTTCCTTTATACTGTGTCAGGCAACCTTGAGATTGCCACTGAACTCACGGGATTAATACTTGCATTGAATGTAGGACATTTTAAAGAGAACTGCTCCACCAGTAGTGGGAAGTTAATAAAAATGGAGGCTCTGATTACAAAATTCCATTCTCAGTAGTTAAGCTGGAATCCAAATGCCTGTGCGTAAACCTTGCCAGGTTTTACGTATGCGAGCTGTGGCAAGTTTTAAACTTACCTGGCTCTTGGGTTTCCTCATCTGTAAGATGGGGACATCACTAGTTCTTACAAGGCTCATCACGTGCATCACAGTAAGTGCTCAATGAATCCTAACAGCTGTTGCAGCCAAAACCCCAACCCACTGGTGAGAAGGTCCCCAACTGCAAACTAAGGAAAAATAAGGGTAAAGGTCAAAGAGAAATCCAAATGACAGTAAAAGCAGTGATAACAGAAGCACTGTAAGCTACTTTTTTCCTGTTTAAATATAAGATTTTGTTTTCACCTTTTGCCCCATACCCTTGCACTCATCTTCTCTTACATGATAATAAAGGGATCAGAAGTTTACTTGCATGAAATTTTGCTTATATTACTAAAGTGAAATTTTGATTCCCAGTTCTTTATTGAAAGGGCAGGCAAGTTGAAATTTGATCCTAAGAAAACCAATATTCTTAGGTTTTCTTTATGATCCATGCTGTGCACATTCATGCTGTGTATTTTATGCTGTGTACATCCGTGTGTGTGCATGTTTATTACCATTTTTCTGTGATAGAGAAAATGTCCCCACCCCGTTTGCATTATTGTAATTTTAGTTTTGGTTATATTGGTACTGTTTAAATGGAGGTAACTCTCTTTCTCTCTCTCTCTCTCTCGGAGAGAGAGAGAGATACAGGAGGAGAATGCCCAAGAGAATACATTTATGAAATGAATGTTTACCCTTTTATTTAAGGTAGAATTTTTGGATTAATTTGAATAGACTGTGCATCATCATTTTCTTAGATAACTTTGAAATGTATTAAGATATTTGAAAAACCCAAAAGATTTGTACTGCTTGGTCTTCTTATTTAAATTCAAAAGGTGTATTTCTTTTTTTCCTTTTCTTTTTTTTTAATAGTTTTTGCTTTAAATATTGTCTAACCATTTGCGGTTAGAGACTGTATTGGATGACTTCTGATGTCTTGTCTAATACAAGATTCTGCTTAGTGTTATTTGTACAACTAAAACTATGTAAAACACGTGTAATGTCTTGAAAGATCATTTCATCCAGAGCTTCTTAGTTTTTAGCTTAGTAGTTGATGATTTTCAACTTGCTACACTGAGGATGTATATAAATGAGTCAACAGAGGATGTATATATATTTTAAAATGTGTTCATAATAATAATTGCAAACTTAATTTCCCTTAAAAAAGGTTTAAAACTTGCCTATGACTGGAATTTCCCTAGGACATTTTTCTCATGATCTATGTCTCTCTCCATCTCTAGATAGAAAAATCACATTTCTTCATACACGCAAGCACATACATGCAGACATACTCTTTCCCCACTATTTTTCAAAAACCATCTGAATATTAAGGTCCATTTTCCAAATCTAAGTAATGTAGTATATTGCATTTTAAGTAATTAGATCCTATTTATTTTATATGGAAAAATTCAGATCCAGATCTTCATTTAACATGTTATCATTTAATAAAAAAATAAGTGATTGCAGCATTATTTCCTATGATCTTAGAAGAATTTACGGAGAATAAGATCTAGAGTCAATTTTATTAGTCTTGATAGTCAAGCATAATATTTCTTCACTTCTTGAATATTATTATTCAAAATCATAGCTATTTGGCTGCTTTTTAAAAGACAAAATTTTGGGCACGAATATCTCAGCTATAAATTTCCTTTTACTGTCAGTTAGTGTTTTAAATTAGACCCACCTAGTAGATCTGCTATTGTATAATACATAATATAAGCTGCAACAAAGCAAGGATGGGCAATGACTATGTGGACCAGCACTGATCTCATAGGTGTGCTATAACATCTGAGCACCAGCAACCTTCTTCAGATGGAGGGATTTTGATTATGAACCATAAAGGATGATATTTGTAAAAAGTTGCACTTGGAAACTTTTTAAGAGTAAAGATGGGAACATAATCAAGGTGGTGATTGTCCAGAATTGTAGAAAGAAACCTTGGGATAGTTCAGCATCAGCCTTTTATAAGTGGAATTTGTTTAGTCTGTAACAGAAAACAAGAAGCAAAGATATGGATGACTTACAGGATGTTGATAATATACACACTGAGGCAGAACAGACTTTTTGAGCCCAAGAAATGTAATTGCATGTGGACGGTTTGCAGACTGTTGGTTTGGCTTAGTTGTACAAGACAAAGTATGAAAAGTACTTGCTAAAGAAGCCATGTGTACAGTGTGTAAGGGTTCCGATGGATCCGTGGCATTGTTGGTCTTTTGTGTTTCAGTATGGCTGCACTGCGCTCCACTATGCCTGTGAAATGAAAAACCAGACTCTCATTCCTCTGCTCCTTGAAGCCCATGCAAACCCCATGATAAAGAATCAGGTAAGGATCTGTGGACCATGGTCTGAGGTCCTTCCAGCAGCATCACCCTCTAATGTTGGCCTTGTGTTGACATAAATAAATTGCCCCCGAAGTTGTTAATAGCAAATTATTAAGGAATCAAGTTATCCCATTAAAGTTAGAACCCAATGACATTCAAAGCCCTTGCCAAGCCTGTGAGTCAGTCACTCCAAACTGTTTACTAGATCCTTTGCATTGACATTTGACTTTCTTGGTGATAACTATAGCTTCTTTTTCTTCTCAGCTTGGTGAGACTTCCCTGGATATTGCACAGAGATTAAAATTTTCCCAGATTGAATTAATGCTAAGGAAAGCATCATAATCTTTGCGATCTCATATGAAGAAGTCGAAAAAGGCTTGGATTGTGTCTCAATCTTGGACTGTGGGTCTATGGAACCCTCACTCTGGAGACCCCCATGGTATGGGGATAATGTTACCATGGGTAACATTTTCAAAGAGCTTTGTATTTCTAATGTTTTTATGCTCAGTGGAATTCATTGTGGTCACAATCCTTCTGGGGGAGACACTAAAGATGTTGGACTCTCCACATCAGTCAAAAAAGGTGATGTTTCAAAGTCAATCTCTCCTGAAGGAAAGGATCAGTGTTCTCTCTTTTTAGTTGCGCTGCTCTTATAAAGAGCCTGTCCCATCCACATCCTGCCCCAAGAGACAAACTGTTCCTCTGAGGCTCCCTTGAGTAACAAGATGAAGAATCAAGCGTATATATTCGTAAAGAATGGTGTATGTATATGTGTAGGTTTAGAGATTTACATGTAAATATTCCAACTTCAACAAAATCACGTATCAGTTGTCAACAACAGATATTGGCAAATGCTTCAAGTCAGAGCTTTTTTTCCCTTACAAAGAGCCAGTGTACCAGCACATCTCTAGATGTTTTGCTATCAGTTTACAAATTAGAGCCATGTTGATTTCAAACATGATTATGTGACTATCAAGTTGTTTGTTCAAAAATATTTTTATGATTCTCTTGTGAACGTAGGACAGTTACTAACCTTGTTAGTGTATTTTTTATTGATAAAATAAAAATATTGTAAATTATTTGAATAAAAGAATTCTTTACAAGAAAGAACTATGTGATGAGGTGGTGTCTGGATTAAACTTCTAGAGGAGAGATGGTGAACATTGAAATATCTGTCTCAAGTTCTTTGCCAGTGAGAGAGAATACAGAAATAAGCACATTTAAAAATGATTGAATTTTGCAAAGCAAGACTGCATCTTGAATATTTTTAGCCATGGACTACACAGTGTGTAGTAACAAATGCAGTCTAAGAATGAAAGATTTACCATCCTCAAACAGAACAAAAGTCTAATAAAAAAATAAAATCCAGGAAAATTTATTGAACTCTGCATAGTACCTTAAGCACATATTTTATGAGAGAAGTAGTTGTGTATAGATATAGATCCTGAAGACCTTAAATGTCTCTTACTACATTGTCTAAGATCCATTCACATTGAACTGAGTTATAAAGTGACTCTGAAGATTAAAAAAAAAAAAGTGAAACTTCCAACAAATTCCCAGTATGCCTTCAGTTTGGTGTCAGAGTTTTGCAAAATCACCATACCGTGTAATTCATAACTGTTGTCTTTGAAACTGTGTGAAAATTGAACAATTTTCTAAAGAAACAAATCCAGATTTATTAACGAGTTACTTTGCCAACAAAAGTCCCTCTAGTCAAGGCTATGGTTTTTCCAGTAGTCGTGTATGGATATGAGAGTTGGCTTATAAAGAAAGCTGAGTGCCAAAGAATTGATACTTTTGAACTGTGGTGCTGGAGAAAACTCTTGAGAGTTCCTTGAACTGCAAGGAGATCCAACCAGTCCATCCTAAAGGAGCTCAGTCCTGGGTGTTCACTGGAAGGACGGATGTTGAAGTTGAAACTCCGATACTTTGGCCACCTGATGTGAAGAGCTGACTCATTAGAAAAGACCCTGATGCTGGGAAAGATTGAGGGCGGGAGGAGAAGGGGACAACAGAGGATGAGATGGTTGGATGGCATCACTGACTCAATGGACATGAGTTTGAGTAAACTCCAGGAATTGGTAATGGACTGGGAGGCCTGGTGTGCTGCAGTCCATGGGGTCGCAAAGAGTGGGACACGACTGAGTGACTCAACTGAACTGAACTGAGTATGATTGTCTAATAACAGTACCTCTGTTAAGATCAAAGCATAATGTTGTATTATGTTCATGATATTTTAAAACTTTCTTCCTGGTGTTTAATTTTTGAAGGCAGAAAACTGGGTTGTACATTTGTAACCAGTAGGTCTCCTAGAAACAATCTATAAGTTATCAAAGAAGCTTGAGCTAGAACCTAGGTACTGAAATACACACTCATGCTTTATTGGAAAAACTCATAAATATCCTAGAAGATAATCTTCTTTGACTCTCAGCTATGAAACTTGGCCTTTTCATCTATATTGTACACTGATTTTTCTTTTTTGGTTAAAGCAACTTGGCTTCCTGAGGTAGTGTTATGTCTCTGCAGCAATAAGGTAAAAACATCTAGCTTATTTTTTCAAATTCAGCAACCATCTGGAGATTCAAGACCTCTGACCCAAATTCTTCATTTTACTTTATTGCTCCAAAAATATGGCTCATAGACAAAAATAAATGTTTTAAGGAAGTTTATTTGAATGACGTAAAGAATGACTAGATAATTTCTAGCTGTCAGCTAAACCCTACCTTTCAAGATGGCAGAATACACAATAGTACATGAAAACTGTGTTCACCCAATGAGCAGTTTAATTAATTGAAAAAATTAAATGTCAGTTTTAGCCCCAAATGCAAAAAATCTGAAGGAATCAATACAATCTTAACCCTAATCTCGGCCTTCCCTTTTACTGATATGGTGGGTTTCCAATGCTAAAAATCATTACTATCTTTCATTCATGGCCCCATCATTCATGAGGTTTTTCCTAAGACTTGTCAGTATCAGATGCTTCACAAGCTGACACTGATAGTTTCCCGGGAAAGGCTGGTATCTTCCTGTTTCATCAGATGTATGATTTCATTGTACATACGTTGAGGAGCATCCAGACCCCAGATGAAATCCACGTGAGCCCATTCAGGAATGTTCTTATGGTAGATGAGGGTGGTCACCTCAGAGAGCAGTGTTCTCACATCATCCGGGTTTGAAAGCCAGTCCTGACCCCCCGTCCACATTGCTGTAGGGACTGTCATGTCTCTAACTTTGTACCTTATAGGAGTTGGCTAGAGAAAAGAAATAGTTTTTAACTGTATAACATTTGGACTTCCAAACTCATAATTTACTTTTCTAATAAACACAGTAAATGTGCTCGGTGCTGGGATGAAAGGTGCATGGGCACTGGGGCCATACAAAACTGCATTAAGAGTTTCTACTCCAGCCCCTGCTTAACCTCATTTAACCTCAGTTTCTGCATCTGCAAAAGGTGGATGATGCCTGGAATAACTTACCAAGTTAAATGAGAAAAGATCTCAATTGCCTAGCACCTTTGGCATTGCATGTTCAACTCTTTCCCTTCCTATTAGTAAATATTTAATATATAAATTGCCTTTGAAAGATAATACTCCTGTCTTTTTCAAAGATAGTTTCACATTTCATGAGGTCAGATTGCAGAGATTCTACAGAGAAAGGCAAGAGGATGGAACCTACTGAGAAGGACTTGGGTGTTCACAGGGGTTTTCTGTCCTGTGTCTCCAGAAACACGGGGAAGCCAATGGCACTGAAGTTTAGGGAGTTTGAACCAAGAAGTGATAAGAATTAGATCCCTGCTCTAGTCACCCATCACCCAGAGAAAGGATATCTAGGATTCCTAGTTCTTGAGACCTTCTCTTATTCAAACAGAACTACCAGATCAGTTTGGCTGGCTGAGAGCCCTTGATGTTAATAAACACCAAAAACTCTCAACAGAAATGTCCAGGCCCACTTCTCACTCAGAAAATCCACCCTGGACCCAGGACTCCAATCCTGGGAGTCTTTATTTCTCTTTGTGGCTTTTAAGAATTTGAAGGTATAGCATCTGATACTGTGAGTTATAACAAGACATATGTGTATGGTCTTCATCCACGTTTGTGGTCAGATCCACTCTTATAGAGTAACTAGATGTGAAAGGTTGGAATAGTCTATGGAACCTATAATATGTTTTTCTCATCTAACAGGTGAAAAGATTGAACTGAATATCAGGACTGGCTCTAAGGCTATGTGCTTCTATGGTATCTTTTTGTGTCATAATACCTTTTGGTATGTGTGTTTTTCTTTCCATGACGTTTTCTGTCACCTATTTTGCATGCTTCACTTTCTAAATCATGACCTTAAATATTGATTAATTAAATCTATGTTGGAACTGGTATGCTTTCTCTAAAGATATATTTTAGGAAACAAGAAGGATCTAAAAATATATAGCTGATACTCATGATTGAGGGTTTGCTCTTTGGGGGCACTGCAGTGGTCTCTCTGGTTTCCTAGACTTTTATATCTAGACTGTTGTAGAAAAGTGGATGCTAAGGATGATGTGAGACTCTCAAAGATTCACTTGTGTGTGTATTCTTCTCCCTCCAGCTTTATGTTTGCGTGGTCAATATCTGTTTACATTCATATACAAGCTAACCAATAAACTTCAGTGAAGATTTTATGCTCAGGAAAGTTTGATTCCCATTACTTTTACTTTAAATTTTAGTCCATAGCATTGATTACACACACATTTTCTTGGGTAATATTTTTTCATATTTTTCACTTGCAGATTACAGATTCATTAAAAGTGTAACCAGGGAGAACTCTTAAAATTTACATCGTCCAATAATTTTTATTTTAAAGAGAAACAGATTGAGGTCTGAAGAATCAAAGCAGTCTAGCCATCATTACACAACTTTGTAGAGTAGAAGCACAACTAATGCAGTAATTCTCAGCTGTTATTAATACTTTTTACTGTCCCATGAACCAACCTCACACCATCTTCATTTTTTTTTCTGTTGTCATTGTTGTTTTTAAATCTTGAAGGATCTTTCTAGCAGTCACCAGACTACACCCTTCCCTTCACTGTCTACCCAATCTTGCTCCTAAGAGGCCCAGTGCCTTGTTCACAGAGGCAGCATCATCAGAAAAGTTCTCCTACTGCATTATAACAGTTTTTTTAACCTCTAAAAGTCTCTTGTCAAAGCTTTGAACTTTCTCATTCTTAAATGAAGTTGAACCAGAACTAATTACTTTCTACTTGAATTCTTTTTTAAGAATTTATTTTGTGCCATGCACATAATTGATTGACAATGTTGTGTTAATTTCTGCTGTATCGCAAAATGATTCAGATATATATTCTTTTTTATTTTCTTTTCCATTATATTCACAGGATATTGAATAGAGTTCTCTGTGCTGTACAGTATGACACTGTTATTTATCTATCTTATATATAATAGTTTGCATTTGCTAATCCTAAACTTCAGGTCAATCCCTCTCCTAACCCCTCTGCCCTGGCAACCACAAGTCTGTTGTTCTCTTTGTCTATAAGTCTGTTTCGTAGATAAGTTCATTTGTGTCATATTTTAGATACCACATATAAGTGATAACATATGATATTTTCCTTTCTTTTTCTGACATACTTCACTTAGTATGATAATCTCTAGGTCCATCCATATTGTTGCAAATGGCATTATTTCATTCTTTTTTATGGCTGAGTAGTATTCTATTCTACTTGATTTCTTGTACTTTATTTCCATTTCTAGAATAAACTGCCAGTATAACTTTTCTCTCATGCATTTCAAAAGGATATATTTTCAGCAGATGATATTTGATTTGCTTACCTGATTACCTTTTTCCATATTTTTGGTCTCACTGCCCCAGTCAAATGCCCGGAGTTCCCCAGAATTCATTGCCTAAAAGGAAACAAAAATTTAGACGGCATTCAAATGTGATAAGGGATAAAGGTGGGAGGAGGGGTGAAAACATGCTGCCAAGTCTGCAGTTATGAGGGAAGCAGAGAACAAAGCCTGAAGCTACTTTCCATTCAACCTCAGGATAATCTTCAGAGGAGTGTAAAGACAAGAATAAGGTCCTTCAGGAAGAAAAATGTGCTCTAGAAATACTTGACCACCATATTATACAACCACAGAAAGTATATTCTACTGTAGTCTATGTAGGTGGATATCCTGCACAAACCTACAGTGGGAGAGTACCCCCTACAGTTGTGCAATGTAGTGATTCTGGAAGAAGATGACCAACATTTAATCCAGTTTAGAATTCTTCTTTGATTTTGATGATAAAATGCCTGCCCCCACCCTTCTCTCTCTCTCTCTCTCTCTCTCTCTTTCTCTCTTGCTCTCACACACATCTACTAAAATATAACAATGACCTTTGAAGAACAATTTGACTAGGTTCTAAATTCGAAACATGGACAGGACCAATATTTATGATTTATTAATGTCATCATCACTATTACAACTTTTTGTTGAGTTAAAAGTCTCTCATTTTTAAAAACAAAGTAGTATTTTTAGTATATATGTATATACATTAGTCTCTCAGTCATGTCTGACTCTTTTGCAGCCCCATGGACTTTAGAGCCCATCAGGCTCCTCTTCCATGGAATTCTCCAGGCAAGAATACTGGAGTGGGTGGCCATGCCCTTTTCTGGGGGTATTTTTAGTAGGTGAGACTCTAAGGTTAGTGAGGTTCTAACTCTCTGTCCTATGTGCACCTTTATTCCCACAGCCGATTGGAGTCACTCTATAATATCATCTATAATGAGCAATATTAGTTTTGTTGCTTCTTCACATGTGAAAGAATAATTAGCAGTCACATTGTCCATGACCCAATGCCAAACACACTCACCACACTTTGCCTAGAGATAGTTCCTGTGACTGTTAATCAGGACATTCCTTCCTTGGCTGCAGGTGAAATCTGCAGCACAAAGGACTTCCGTGGAAACCTCTTTGGGGAATTAGACCTGCGTTTGCATTTTTATTTCTACTTGACCATGCTGTCCTGCTGGAAAAGCCTATCTCTAGTCTCATCTTTGAGGTGGCTAGAGACTGAGAAGGTCTCACCTGAACCGTCTGAAATCACACTTTCAGAAGTCTGCTAAAGATGTCCTAGGGCCAATCCTTTCCTCCCATATCCTGAAAAGTTTTGGTGTTCTAGATCAAACTCACGGTTGAAATAGTGTTAACAGAATCACGTGTCATCTTGGAATAAAGGTGAAACAACTTCTGGGATGTCTGAAGAGCATTCTTTGACTTTTTTCCAGACAAACTGCACAAACACCTTAAACAAAGACTACAAATTCAGCATCCTTACCTGGCTCCAGTGCAGGATATTTTGCACAGATGTTCCTGAAGGAGTATGAGCGACATACACATTTGCTCGGCTCTGTAACAAAACATGAGCAGTTTGTGGGCCGTGCATGGAAAAACTCATAAAATTTACACCTTGTTAAGACCAAATCTTCAGGGTGTCAAACTCAGAAATGGGAACATCATTAAAGTCTCAGCATTTATCCATGAAATAGGAAACTACACATGTACATAATTAAAAAATGCCCCTAGACATATCCCAAGCACCTATATTTTTCATCTGAGAAAAGCTTCTCATTAGACATCTGACTTTATCTTTTAAAAAGCTTTCCTAAAGTAATTAAGAATAAAGACTCAAGAACTGAGACTGCATTCAAATCTCACTTCTGCTGTTTAATTTTTAGGAGAAATTGAGAGCATAGCTTAATCCACTAAATGTCAGGTTATTAATCTGTAAAGTAAGAATATTGATAATACCCATCTCATAGGGAATAATAGCCTGGCGTACAATAAAATGCTTATCAAATGAAAGCTCTTCATCATATTTTTGATTGAAAAAATGCAAAAAATCTTCAGGAATTAAAAACATGTTCCTCCAGTTGTTGACAGATAACCCTCTGCTGTCTGGTGTCCTTGGGGGATTGTCCCCTCTGCAGAGAGCTGCACTGCCCAATGTCTCTCCATGACTGGTGCTGTCTGCATTAAATGACTATTTGATGTGGGGGTTATAAAGACCCAGCCCTTTCATGCTAACTTGGGACAATTCTGAAGGGTCATTCCATCTTCACAGATCCCTAGAGGGTCAACTGAGGTTCCCACTGAGGCTACATCTCAGCTGGACTTTTTTGATCTACCAAACCCTGTTGCCTTCCCTTTTCTAGGTGTTATTCCAAGGCCATAGCCCGAGTCATTTTGCACACGGATCTCCATCTCAGAGTATGCTTCCTGGGGAACCCACTGTCATATTCACCAAATGGCATGTGCTAAGTTGCTTCAGTTGTTTCTGACTGTTTGAAATCTTATGGACCATAAACTGCCAGGCTCCTCTGTTTATGGGATTCTCCAAGCATGAATACTGGAGTGGGTTGCCGTGCCCTCCTCCAGGGGATCTTCCCAACCCATGGACCAAACCTGTGTCTCTTACATCTCCTGCATTGGCAGGCAAGTTCTTTACCACTAACACCACCTGAGAAGCCCTGGAAAGCTATGTCTTAGCCAAACTGAAACTCCCAGACAGCCTATCACAGCACTTAAACTACAAACCGGAAAGGTCTGAATAAAAAGAAGAAGTGGGTGATGCACAACAGTTTTCTCTTTTGACTTATGGGTTCTAATCACATATTTTTGCAGGTATTAATTCACTATAGTGAAGCTGCTTTCAGACCTCTTCAATCTTGAATCTATGGAGTTAATGTGTAGTCATGTTGTTACATTAAACTTGACTCAGCCCATGTTGAAGTATTTTCTGCATAGTATTATTATGATTTGAAGAAAACTGAGTTTCTTGGAGTATCACTTCTCTAAATCTTCCCTGGCATTAGCTCACCCTCAAGGAGGAAGACTAATAACTGTTTGCTTTGTTCTGGGACACTGAGAATTGGCTAGGCTGCCACTTACCATGTTCATATTGTTTGCATTAAATCCTCCCAGGAGTAACATGATGTTGCTACAAATCTGATCCATAATCACCTGACCACAAAGGTAAATAACAAACTGTCTGAAAAATTGGGTCTGGTAGAGAAATTCTCTTTTGCCAAACAATCCCTGTAAAAACATGAAATGAAATAGTCATTATAGTAGAAAAGAAGTGTCTCTAATGTAAAAGTGTATCTCCTAGCCAATGGGCTGGAAAACTCTTGTGGATAGACAAGGAATTTTCTGAGGAGTTACATACCTTGATCATCATGTCTGGCAGCAGCAAAAATTTGGTCCCAGGGCTTTTTGCATATTTAATAGTAGCTATAGGTGCTAAAGCAAAATATATTTTTATTTTCTGAGCCAGCTCTGGCATAGTGGAAAATGCAATAAAGCCTGCAAAAAAGAAATACGTTAACATGGATATTGAATATCCTGGAGCGAATAAAATGCTTATTTTACTTCCATCAGGATGTTTCAGCAATTGTTTTGTTGTTTAGTAGCTAAGTAATTATGTGTGTTCTAACCCTCTTGAGAAATTATAAGCTCCTCGACAGGCAAAAACAACAGCAGCAACCACATCTCTGAACTTCCTTTGATGTTTAGGATACTTGCTGCCCATTACTAGGTTCTCAGTGAATTATTAAATTATTGAATCCAATAATATGCATATTATTGAGAAAATATGTATATTGAGAGGTAACTATATGTTAGACACTTTGCAAGAGACTCTCATGGATCTTACTTCTCAGATGTTTGTGAGGTATTTTTCATAAATCTTTATAGTGAGAGACATCAAGGATGAAAGACATTTTCTTGTTTATCGATAAAAATCACGTTCTCTAACATAATGGGTATTAAGATAACAGAGTTTTGCTGGTTTTCCTGGATCTCTAACTTTTCTGGAGCCCAAACTGGAACACAGTAGCTCAGCTGGGGAAGAATCCACCTGCAATGCAGGAGACCCGGTTCGATTCCTGGGTTGGGAAGATCTGCTGGAGAAGGGATAGGTTCCCCACTTCAGTATTCTTGGGCTTCCCAGGTGGCTCAGCTGCTAAAGAATTTGCCTGCAATGTGGGAGACATGGGTTCAGTCCCTGGGTTGGGAAGATCCCCTGGAGAAGGGAACAGCCACCCACTCCAATATTCTGGCCTGGAGAATTCCATGGACTGTATAGTCCATGGGGTCGCAAAGAGTCAAACCGGACGGAGCGACTTTCACACACACTAGTAGAGAAGTTGTCCAGTGAGCTGGATTCCTGTTCTTATTTGTGCCCACAGACTAGGACTGGGATACTGGTAAAGTCAGTCTGTGCCTCAGTTTCCATACTTATAAAATAGAGACTAATACCTCCGATTGCAAAGGTGCAATCTTTCTAGAGCCTTTGGAAGCAAAATACTATCATAGACAGCCAGGGCATGGCCATTATATTTGAAATACTATGTGTCTATTTCAAAAGCACCTGCATACTCTCTGTCT
Organism: Giraffa tippelskirchi; assembly: GCF_054371585.1. Lineage (NCBI taxonomy): Eukaryota > Metazoa > Chordata > Mammalia > Artiodactyla > Giraffidae > Giraffa > Giraffa tippelskirchi. The sequence goes on from NC_137276.1 coordinate 39,307,554, forward strand.
AAGCTGACAGAGAGCAGGGATATTGCATGTTGTGGGGCAGGAGGGTGGGCAGGGATAAATCAGAATCTCATGGCCCCGAAGAAGCCAGATCTGAGACAAGTGTGTGATGCCTGGCCTGGCTGTGCTCATATACGCTCACACTTCTCCTGAATATACAAACCTGATTTTTTTTGAACCTACCCATGGTGGTGCCCTGTGAATAGCCGACATAATAAATCTTTTCTTGGCCTGTTTTCTGCAAAATAAAGTTTATGACTGCAGGAAGGTCAAACCTAGCCATCTCATCGTAGCTACAAAGGGAAAAGACAAAGTTATATGAAAAATTATAACCAGAAACAAACAAAAGCAGCCCCCCAGGGTTTACAAACACTCTTGAGTTGTCAGTCCCATCCATCAGCTTGTTACTGTACTCCTCACAACACTCAGGATGGACTTGTTTCAAACCCATGATGCATGGATGCCTCTGGGATCATGGGCTGTTAGCAAACTGCTATTTTCTCTAGATATTATCATAGAGAATAACCATTTTAATCAACATTCAGTGAGCACAAGCTCCACCTCCTGGTGGAGGTGTCCTTGTTATTCGACTAGCAGAAGAGCATAGGGCCAACCAGATGGTTTGTTTTTTTGGCCATGCCAGGCGACCTGCAGGATCTTAGTTCCCCACCAGGGATTAAACCCATACTGCCTGCAGTGGAAGCATGAAGTCTGAACGACTGGACTGCCAAGGAGTTCCCATGAAGATTCTTTATATTAAATGAATTAAAGATGCTGCAGGGTCCCTTCTCTGGTGAAAATGGATAAAGAGCAAGTTGAATATCAATAGATCATTCAAAGAAAAACATTAAAAAACTTTTGTAAGAGTGTGAGAGATATATTAACCAAGTTGATGGCCGCTAAGGCTGATTCATTCCCCTGATATCTTTAACATTGCCTGTCCTCATCTTCTTCTGGGGGGTGGGATTCATCACTTAGGGAAGAGTCAGTCCCAGGATATCCATCTACAAGGAAATGGACCTACATTTCTTCCATTCCAGTCTCTATCACCTGACACCTATCATCATTCTTATACCATTGGCCATACCAACCTTCTACTTGGGGAATTCAATTTACTGTCCCAGAAAATCACTAGTCAACTATGACAATTGGGGGACGTAGTGCTGGGATATTGATGGGCCAACCAAAGTAAATTATCCTAATACCAGGAGCTCTAATTCTTTACTCAGTTCTCCCAAAGACATCCATGTCTACCTCCACTCTCAAGGTTTACATATACCTGAAAGCCCAGAACTCATCTTGGTCTATGGAGAGTGTCTTGTGCTTCCGAGACCAAGTGTTTCCTCTGCTGTTCCCCAGCCACACGTCAAAACCAGCATCTGCCAGAATGAAGCCCAGGCTGTTGTTGGGCAGGTTGGAAATCCAGCTGCTAGCATCTCCCAGAAGGCCATGCTGCAGTAAAACCACAGGCCTGGGACCTGCAGAAAAGTGAATTTCAACAGCATGTAATGTTCTGCACCTGTCTTATCCATTAATGTGTTTGACGGTTTAAAGTTAGACAGACCTGTGTTCACACCTCGATTCAGCTGCTTGCTAACTTGGTCACTTTGGCCAGTTACTTAACCTTTCTGTGCCTTGATTTCCTCATGAAAAAAATAGTATTTTTGCTATGATTAAGTAAAACAGCAGATGGCAGAATGTCTGGCACAGAGAAAGAATCAACAGCGTTTGCCTTCTATTGTTGCTTTTGTGTAGTTACCATTATCATTAGACTTGTCTGGGGTCAGAGGATATTGGAAGTGCCCCAGGAAGAACGTATAGTGTAATGATTAATTTAATTATATATAATCATAACTGTCATATATAAAATAAGAAAATTAATTATGTCATTATATTTTAAGATGCTATATTATAAAATTATATAAAAATATATGTGTGTATATTAATATCATAATATCAATAATGTATACTATGGGCTGTAAAGAGTCACACATGACTTAGTGACTGAGCAATAAAATTAATATACAATTTAAAATTAGGATTATACAATATATATAGTTATTGACATACTATTAATATACACACATATATAAATATATACACAAATATATTTAATATATTATATATTTACTATATTAATAATATATAAACATATACGTGTGTAATTATAAATGTTATAATATTTACACACACACACACACACACACACATATATATACACACACACACCATACACTTAATGGCTTAATTATTATAGGTCTTTCACATCAAGAGGACTGGCAAGCCAACTTGAAGGAATTTCAACTGTTAAACATGTGAAAGTTTTAACATCAAAATAAATAATGATGATATAAATTATATCCCATTGAATAAATTAAAAATGTATGAGTTAACATTGACACCAATAAAAAATAAACAAGTAATTATGGGAGAAAAAAACTCTTAGTTACACTGTGTGTGTGAAACTGTCATTCATTTGTGTCTGGCCTTTGTGACTCTATAGACTGTAGCCTGCCAGGCCCCTCTGTCCATAGAATACTCCAGGTAAGAATACTGGAGTGGGTTGCCATTCCTTTCTTCAGGGGATCTTCCTGACTCAGTGATAGAACCCAAGTTTCCTGCATTGCAGGCAGATTTTTTACCGTGTGAGCCACCAAGGAATATGGAAACTTGGGTGGTGTTATAAATTCATCCACGGATGCCAAAATTGATAGGTAAAAGTTTGACGAGATATAGGATATTTACATATCCTGAAAATATCTCCTCACAAATTATTTATGAATTCCAGAGTGAAGAATATGAACTTTATGGTAGAAAAACAGCAGACACCGCCTTAGCAAAGTTATTATTGCTAAATAGTGCCAAAATGGAAATGCCTGACCTCTTAAAAGATAGTAACTCCTGTCATTCAGTAAACTGAGTCCATATCAGTGAACTGAGTCCATACTCAGTCCATACTCAGAGCCTCCGTATAAGATAAAGGCCTTTCTACAGCAAACTCATCCAGCATCTGGGCAATCTTGATGAATGCCATTTGCCTCATTTTATCTTTCTGGAGAGAGAACTCGAGGGCTGCTAGCAGAAGGCCAGGATAAAGGAAGTCAGAGTTATTTTAGGTTTTCCTTTATGTCTGGTCCTTGAGTTCATCCTCTTAACCCTCAAGGAGATGACCTTAACATGAGGTGATCAGATCAAGGAGAATCAGTGCTCCTCTTTGGAACCCTAAGGACGTTTCCCATGGTTGGGGCCAGCTTGGTCCTCCTTAGCAATACGTTTTGTACTTATGGTTCACCTAGTGAATGAAATGACTTAGAAATGATTTATTTCATTTCAAATATCCCCTTGAGTCATGGGCTTTTATTTAAATTATAGCTAGTAGGTGAGTGTGTAAGGGCTGCTCAAAGATCTATCATTTCTGAAGATGGCCCAGCCTATTTTACCTCTTGATGTAAATATGTGAAGCTAACAATGACAGAACTGGACATGGAACAACAGACTGGTTCCAAATAGGAAAAGGAGTACATCACGGCTGTATATTGTCACCCTGCTTATTTAACTTATATGCAGAGTACATCATGAGAAACGCTGGGCTGGAAGAAGCACAAGCTGGAATCAGATTGCCAGGAGAAATATCAATAACCTCAGATATGCAGATGACACCACCCTTATGGCAGAAAGTGAAGAAGAACTAAAGAGCCTCTTGATGAAAATGAGAGAGGAGAGTGAAAAAGTTGGCTTAAAGCTCAACATGCAGAAAACTAAGATCATGGCATCCAGTCCCATCACTTCATGGCAAATAGATGGGGAAACAGTGGAAACACTGGCTGACTTTATTTTTTTGGACTCCAAAATCACTGCAGATGGTGATTGCAGCCATGAAATTAAAAGACACTTACTGCTTGGAAGGAAAGCTATGACCAACAGGAGGAGAAGGGGATGACAGAGGATGAGATGGCTGGATGGCATCATCGACTCGATGGACATGAGTCTGGGTAAACTCCGGGAGCTGGTGATGGACAGGGAGGTCTGGCTTGCTGCGATTCATGGGGTTGCAAAGAGTCGGACACGACTGAGCGACCGAACTGAACTGAACAACGATTACTTGAGACAATAAAATTTTAAAAAGGCTTTTGTCACAAACTTATAGCCATCTTTCAGTTGTTTGCAGTATGAATTTTATCGGGCCGCTTTTTGAAGAGATGGAGAGAAATCCTTTTCCATCATTGCTGAGAGATTTCTTCCTTGAAGAGGCCAATGGGAGCTGCAGAAACAACATCAGACACTAGAGGGAAGTATTCTGCACTCGATAGCTCAGTTGGTAAAGAATTCGCCTGCAACGCGGGAGACCTGGATTTGATTTCTGGGTTGGGAAGATCCCCTGGAGAAGGAAACGGCCGCCCACTCCAGTATTCTGGCCTGGAGAATTCCATGGACTGTATAGTCCATGGAGTCGCAAAGAGTCGGACATGACTGAGCGACTTTCACTTTCACTTTCACCTTGAACTCCAATTGCCTGGGCAATGAGGGGACAGTGTAAATAAACGTTATTTAAGAGAACAAACTCCATCCATGAATAGGTGCTGCAGGTAACCCCCTAAGCTTATGAAAGGCCGCAGTCTCCTGATTGCTTAGAAGAACTGTGGCTTTCTTTCCCTCTAGAATTTGTGGGGCTTAGTGAAAAAGTTCTATCTCCACACTATTCTTTTATTTATAAAAAATTCATTCATTCATTCCACATATATTTGGCACCTGCCATGTGCTTGGCACTATTTTAGGCACTGGTTATATCCTTGAACAAAACTGATAAAGTTTCCTGCTGAGTTTACATTCTGGTTGGGAGAGACAGTTAATAAACAAATGAGAAAATATCTGTCATATCAATGGTGTTAAGGGCTATAAGGAAAAGTAATCAGGATAAAGGGCCAGATCTCCGTAGTTGGCAAGGGTTTGTTATTTTGAACAGACTGGTTAGGGAAGAACATGGTAGAAGACCTGAAAGAGAGGCCAGAGCAAACTGCATGGATATCTGATGAAACAGTGGTCCAGAGAGAGAACTGTAAGTTCAAAAGCACTGACATAAGGGCATGCTAGACATATAAAGCACAGCTGTTCAGCTGGTGTGAAAAAAAGCTGCACATTCCCACTAACAGTGCAAAAGGATTCCCTTTTCTCCACACTCTCTCCAGGAGAAAATCATAATTTAAAAAGACACGTGTACCCCAAAGTTCATTGAAGTACTATTTACAATAGCCAGGATGTGGAAGCAACCTAAATGTCCATCAAGAGAGGAATGGATAGAGATGATGTGGTATATGTACACAATAGAATATTAGTCATAAAAAGAAACAAAATTGGGTCATTTGTTGAGATGAGGATGGACCTAGAGTCTGTCAGGCAGAGTGAAGTAAGTCTGAGAAAACCAAATATCATATATTAATGTATATATGTGGGCTTCCCTTGTGGCTCAGCTGGTAAAGAATCTGCCTGCAATATGGGAGACCTGGGTTCAATCCCTGCGTTGGAAAGATCCCCTGGAGAAAGGAAAGGCTACCCACTCCAGTATTCCGGCCTAGAGAATTCCATGGACTGTATAGTCTATGGGGTCACAAAGAGTCAGACATGACTGAGCGGCTTTCACTTCACAATGTATATATGTGGAATCTGGAAAAATGGTACAGATGTATCTATTTGCAGGTCAAGAATAGAGACACAGACCTAGAGAATTGATATGTGGACATGGGGGAAGCGGAAGGAGGGGGTGGGATGAATTTTGAGGTGAGGCTTGACATATATACACTGTGCTGAAGGCTGTGCTTAGTTGCTCAGTAGTGTTCGACTCCTTGCAACCCCATGGGCTTAGCTTGCCAGGCTCCCACCAGTAGTAAAACAGATAGCTAGTGGGAACCTGCTGTATGATATAGGGAGCTCAGCTTGATGCTCCTTGATGACCTAGGAGGGGTGGGATTGGGGTAGGGAGGAAGGGAAGTCCAAGAGGGTGGGGATGTATGTATACATCTAGCTGATTCACTTCCATGTACAGCAGAAAATAACAACATTGTAAAACAACTATACTCCAATAAAAAATAAAATGAAGATATATTATTTTAAAAAGCTGTACAAATGTAAATTAGAGTAAAATAGAACCCTAAAGCTTCTTTATACCAAAGCCAAATAGCATTCATTCAGCATTTTCTGGTCCTAGTTAAGAGAGGAATCTTAATTTGAGTGCAGATTTTGCAACATACTAGCAAGTTCTAGCAGAGAGTCTCTGGGTAATTCAACCTCTGTGAGTGGCAGTTCCTTCAGATTATTGTGAAAGCTAAATGGGATTAATGTAAATGAATTTCACATTGTATCTGGCATATGGAAAGAAGACAGTAAGAAATTACATTATCTGTACTTATGACAGATAACGTAGTTGCTGCTGTAAACATAGATCTGGCCTATTAAAAGGAATAGAGCTAAATGTAGCTGAAGGATGGGTATACTTTAATTAGTAATGAAGGTGAATTTCTTAAAAGCCAACAGTGGTGGAAAATCACTATAAAAAGGGATTGTAAGAGCCAAGGAAACATGTACCAAAACCTTAAAATACACATATAGTGCTCAATTCTTTAAAAGACTTCAGTGAAAAGCTGAGCAATGTCTTAAATATTTACAGGATATTTATAAGACTATCTAGATGGGGAATATGGAGAAGGCAATGGCACCCCGCTCCAGTACTCTTGCCTGGAAAATCCCACGGACGGAGGAGCCTGGTAGGCTACAGTCCATGGGGTTGCTGAGAGTCGGACACGACTGAGCGACTTCGCTTTCACTTTTCCTTTCATGCACTGGAGGGGGAAATGGCGACCCACTCCAGTGTTCTTCCTGGAGAATCCGAGGGACGGTGGAGCCTGGTGGGCTGCCGTCTATGGGGTTGCACAGAGTCGGACACGACTGAAGTGACTTTGCAGCAGTAGCAGATGGGGAGTATAGTGTGCTAGGGTGTATATCAGATGCCATGTTGGAGCTTATATTCTTTGTGAGCAAGGTTTACAGTGATCTATTTAAGAGATCATCAGTGGATATTCTAGAATATCTATATGGAAGGGATTAGGGGGAATGAATTAATTCCCAGAAGGTATCAAAAAATAAACTTTTCTTGAAGGTGTTTTTTGAAAAGCAAATGCTGTGTTTAGAAACTTCCCTGGTGGTCCAGTGGTTAAGAATTCCCCTTTCAATGCAGGGGATGTGGATTCAATCCCTGGCCAGGGAACTAAGACCCCACATGCTGAGGGGCAACTAAACCTGTATGCTGCAAGTAGAGAAAGCCTGTGTGCTCAGCACAGTCAAAAGAAAAAAAAAACCATACCCCACTGTTTATTTGAGATAATTGGGAGTGGGGCAGTGGTGATGGGAATTAAGAAGGAGCTGAAGCCACTTTTTGGCTGGAATAATGGGCCAAATCTGTACCAAAAACCCAGGTTTCTTTCTACATACTCAAATCACAAGGAATTCTTTACTGTAGGGAAGACTGCCATGTTGGGATAATATAGGTGAAATCATACCTGTCTTATTAAGTTGCACGAGGCCTTGAGGAATCCTGTTAACAGAAAGGATATACCCATCTTCTGTTAAGACTTCATATTCCTCACAAGGATAACCTTTATGTTGGATGATTTCACTCTATGGAAAAACCAAAAAAATTTTTTTTTAATTCAGTTTTATATGTTATGTTCTCAATGATTATCAAGTAAAAAGTAGATTTCTTGAGCATGGAAGAGATAGACAAGAAATTTCTTGCTTCTCACTAGCTAATTAGGTTATTGTTAAAAAAAAAAAAGTAAACCCTCTCCTGTTCTCATTTTCGTTATCTTTAATGTGGAAATTGAACTAGAAAGATAGTTTTTAAAGTGTAGCCCTGAGCCAAGAGCATAGCATCACTTGGACACTTGGTAGAAACACAAAATGATCAGTTTCCACTCACACCTATTGAATTGGAAACTCTGAGGATAGGGTCCAGCAATTTGGGTCTTAACAAGTTTCTTTAGGAAATTCTGATGCACTCTAACATTTGAGAACCACTAGACAAGAAAACTTATTCCAAAACCTGAGCATATGTCAGAAACATTTGAGGCACTTCAATATTCCTGACCCACTTCAGGTTAGGAATCAGGTAATTCCAATGCATTTGTAGAATATGAAGCTGCCAAATCTAAGTAGCCTCAGTTTCTGCCCATTGTCATTATTTAGAGAAGGAGGGAATTATTCCTATTAGCTGCTGGTTTTAAAGGAACAGGAGAGGAGAAAGCCAGGTGCAAAGTGGCCAGTGTAGTATATAGGATAAAAGGGCACAGTAGTTAAGAGAAAGGCTGTGGGGGTCCCATCACTTGAGTTTTTAAATCCTGACTCTTTGCACTAATACATAAACTGTGTGATCTTAGGAAATTTAGTTAACCTGTCCCTAATGCTCAGTTTATTTGTCCATAAATTAGATATACCAATAGTTTATTCAGGCTTCCCGGGTGCCTCAGTGGTAAAGAATCTGCCTGCAATGCAGGAGACGCAGGAGACGCAGATTTGATCCCTGAGTCAGGAAGATATTCCCTGGTGGAGGAAATGGCAACCCACTCCATTTTCTTGCTGGGACAATCCCATGGACAGAGGAGCCTGGAAGGCTACAGCCTGTGGGATCTCAAAGAGTTGAACACAACTGAGCACCCACACATGCACGTGCGATGGTTTGTATTCTGTGGGATTATTGCAAAGAATGTAAAAAGATAATGCACATATGACACCAACAAGATTGACTGGTACATAGTAGGGACTTAATGAGCATTAGCTACTACTGTAATTAAAAATCACCCCTACCCCTTCAGGTAACTCTTATTCATCTTTCAGAATTCAGGTTAAGAAATCTTTCTTCAGAAAAATGTTCTTAAATTCTCTATCTTATATTTTCTTTTTTGATTTCACTGCTCTTGTGGTTAGTAACTGAGTGTCTGTCTTCTCTGCTGGATTGTTAACTCCATGAACTTTGATATACTTAGATCACTCTGTAATTTTGGTGCTTAGCCCAGTATTGAGGCCTAACAGGTGCTCAATTAACACTAGCTGGAAGAATACTTGAGTGAGGCAAGTTGTATACCAAAATATAGGATAAATTATATCCATATGAATTAGTTGTGTGTATATGCTCGCTTAGTCATGTCCGATTATTTACAACCCCATGAACTGTAGCCTGCCAGGCTCCTCTGTCCACAACATTTTTAAGGCAAGAACACTGGAGTGGGTAACCATTTCCTTCTCCAGGTGATCTTTCCGATACAGGAATTGAACCCATGTTACCGTGTCTCCTGCATTGGCGGGCATATTCTTTACCACTGAGCCAGATCCTTAGGCGACATCCTTCTGGCCCTTAGAAGTTCTCTTGCAGATTCTTCTGGGTTGTTGAGTGAAGAGAATCTCTTTAGTTGTAGATATAGCTAATCTCCCTGGGCCTCACCCACTGGGTGTGCCCAGCACCTACACAACACTGGGGCTTCAGAAGCCCTAAGACTAAAATCCATTAAATTGGACTCTGCATGGAGAATTGTACATAGAGAGGCAAAGTAAGATAGAAAATTCTTATAATCTCTCATATAAATTAAATGAAGTAGAATAGAAATGCTTCAGAGTACTAATTTATATGGCTTCCCTGATGGCTCAGTGGTAAAGAATCCACCTGCAATGTAGGAAATGAGAGTTTGATCCCTAGGTGGGGAAGATCCCCTGGGGAAAGAAATGACAACCTGTTTCCAGTATTTGCATGTGTGTAGATTCAGAATATTTTGATAGCCTATTTAGAGTTTTAGAATTCATTCAAGGAAGTTTCTGTAAAAAGCATCTTAAATCTGTATAAAGGTATATTAAATCTATGATAAAGCTATGGAGCATGAACATTACAGAGAATCGCCTTACTCAGCTGGAGGCAGCCTTTTCTTCCCTGGGAGGATTTGTTGCAGAGTTGTTACAGTTATGAGTTGTGTGTTCAGGCAGGCCTGGATTTGAATTCTAGTTCTACCACCTACCAGGGATGTGGCCTGATTTGAGTTGCTTAACTTCTTTCATCTCAGTTCTTTGATTGGAAAAATGAGGATGGTCATATCTATAGCATAGGACAGTGAAGATGAAATAATATCTTTTCAGCTTTCATCACAATGTCTGCTGTGGGATAAGCATTACTATACCATGAATGTTATTAAAACTCAGCTAAGAATGTCAGCAGAAGCCAAAAAAATATCCTGTGGGATGCCTAGAGAGGTCACATCATTCATGAATTTTACCGACAGGAAGACCTCTCTAGCATTCATAAAGGTCCTTTTACTGCCAGTCAACAGAGTTACCGGTTCAAACTAGGATTAAATAGATTAGAATGGCACAAAATGTTACTAAAAAGGGCTGTTCTGAGAGTAAGAAAGGAGGTCTAACATCTTTCTAATACGGGAAAAAGTAGAAGAGGAATATAATTAGCACAGATGATATGGAAATAATCATAGCTCTGAGCTTGACCCAAGACCCTGCAATGATTTAACTGTTCATAGGATGAACCTAAGAATTCAAGAAAAATTTAAATTGTGTTTGAAGCTCAAAGGAATTTAACTATTTGCCTGAATTTACTGAAACTGTTCGAGGTGAACCCGTATCCACTCACACCCAGGTTAGTGTTCTTTTCAGGACAATATGTTAATTTACAACTGTGCTCTACTAGCAAAAATCACCACCACATATAAATATGATATATAATGCAGATAATACACAGTTGTAAGCAATAAGCATGTAAGGTACTTCCTTTCCCCCCAAACATGGAAAATCCCAACTTACAACATTCATGAATGCTTCTGGGTCCACAGTGATAGTTGGCATATGTCCTGAATTCACGTTTCTCTGGAAAAAGTGCGCCACCAGGATCAGAAGCCACATCTCGTTTCTGTATGAAACAATCCATTCTCTTGACAAGATTTTTGACATGGTCCAACATCTGCATTTATCTCTTCCTGGTAATATAACAACTGATTCTAAAGTCAGAAGAACCTACAGGTTTAAAAATTCTTTCACATGTTTGCCAGCTATAATTTCTTCTCCAAATTCCAAAGCATATTAAATAAGCTTGGTTGATAGGAACGAAAGAACATAAAGTAGAATGGAAACACCATCCAGCATGTCCCAATACCATCTGGCTCCTCCCACCACCACATGAATTGGTGTGTAGAAAGAACTTTCTCTGATGCAACCTGCAATTAAGTGCATTTGCATACAACCCATAAAAATCTCTCTTCACCATCAGGCAATATGAACCTTGTTGTGCTTAGCCACTCAGTCGTGTTGACTCTTTTCAACCCCATGGACTGTAGCCCGCCAAGCTCCTCTGTCCATGGGGATTCTCCAGGCAAGAATACTGGAGTAGGTTGTCATGCCCTCCTCCAGGGGATCTTCCCAACCCAGGGATCAAACCCAGGTCTCCCTCATTGCAGGCAGATTCTTTACCACTGAGCCATCAGGGAAGCCCAATATGAACATAGGAAGGAAGCATCATTTTCTTTTTACCTAGTTCTTTAAAAACTTGTTTTTATTGGAATAAAGTTGATTTATAGTGTTGTGTTAGTTTCAGATGTACAGCAAAGTGGATCTATTATACATATACATATATTCCCTCTTTTTTAGATTTTTTTCTCCCATATTGGTCATTACAGAGTATTGAGTAGAATTCCCTGTGTTATACAGTAGGCCCTTATTAGTTATCTAGTTTATATTTATGTATAGTAATGTGTATATGTTAATACCAATATTCTAATTTCTCTCCCTTTACCCCTTTGTAACCATAAGTTTATTTTCTACATCTGTAAGTCTATTTCTGTTTCATAGATAAGACAAGTATATGATATCACTTATATGTGGAAACTGAAAAAAGGTACAAATGAACTTTTTCCTATTTCTTATCTTACCTTTCTTTTGTTAAGTAGAAAGATATGAAGTCTGAAGAAAACTTTATAATCCTAATTTAGAGTCACATTCTAGGGCTTTAGTGATCACTGGCCTTTGGTTGAAGGTCAATGTAGTGATAAGCATTTTTACTTAAAATGTGGAAAAATTTTTAGGATATTTTCTATTTTCAGTGATGGGTAAAAACATTGATTGAAAGACTGAATCCTCCATGTTTAGGTCATTTCTAGCTAGCTCAACTAAATAGATGACAAGTTTTATTTGGGGTTATAATCACTAGTTAATAGCTGAGAGATTAATTTGATGGATACCTGGTAATTAAATCATCTGCAATAACTAAAGTGAGTTGCAGCCTAGTTATTTTCATGAACTAAATGTCCCAGTTCAATCAACTGTTTGAGTAATGCCTTAGCTGACTAATATTTAAGCAAACCAGAATAGTCTTACTGTCATTGTAACTAAAGAATGTGTTAAGTTTAAGAAAAAATACTATTTAAAGTAAAATATTTCTTGGCTTTTACATCAAATCTTCAGAACTGAGATACCAGCAGCCACACTAAACAAGAGACTTTTGGAATGTGGTTGGTGAAGGTACTAAAGCTGAAACAGGAATGGTGAGTCTGTGAGTAAATACCCACCCACGTTTTCAGCCTCACCCACTCTGGGCTGCCTCATGTCACTCATAGACATGAGGAGGTGAGGTTGCAGCTCTTATCTGGACCAATCTCAACATCTCTACCACTAAAGATCTGATGTGTGCTAAGAGTATGCTTTGACCTAATTTAAGAGAGCAAATAGATGGGGAAACAGTGGAAACAGTGGGAGACTTTATTTTGGGGGGCTGCAAAATCACTGCAGATGGTGATTGCAGCCGTGAAATTAAAAGACGCTTACTCCTTGGAAGGAAAGTTTTGACAAACCTAGACAGCACATTAAAAAGCAGAGACATCGTTTTGCCAACAAAGGTCCATCTAGTCAAGGATATGGTTTTTCCATTAGTCATCTATAGGTGTGAGAGTTGGACTATAAAGAAAGCTGAGTGCCAAAGAATTGATGCTTTTTAAACTGTGGTGTTGGAGAAGACTCTTGAGAGTCCTTTGGACTGCAAGGAGATCCAACCAGTCCATCTTAAAGGAGATCAGTCCTGAGTGTTCATTGGAAGGACTGATATTGAAGCTGAAACTCCAATACTTTGGCTACCTGATGTGAAGAACTGACTCATCTAAAAAGACCCTGATGCTGGGAAAGATTGAAGGCAGGAGGAGAAGGGGATGACAGAGGATGAGACTCAACGGACATGAGTTTGGGTAAACTCCGGGAGCTGGTGACGGACAGGGAGGCCTGGCGTGCTGGGTCCATGGGGTCGCAAAGAGTCTGACACAACTGAGCGACTGAACTGAACTGAAGAGAGCAGAGGAGTAGGTGCCCAACGCTGCAGAGCCCAAGTCCTCAGTGCCCACTGAGCTCACGCTGAAGTTATGCAAATAACATTTTGGAAAAGAACTTGGGTTTCCCCTGTTGACATTTTAGGATTTTAAAATGCCATTCAGCCAGATATATACACACTGCATGCATGTTAAGTTGCTTCAGTTGTGTCCGACTCTTTGCGACCCTATGGACTGTAGCCCCCCAGGCTCCTCTGTCCATGGGATTCTCCAGGCAAGTGTACTGGAGTGGGTAACCATACCCTCCTCCTGGGGATCTCCCCATCCCAAGGGTTGAACTCCTGTCTCCTGCATTGCAGGCGGATTTTTTACCACTGAGCCACTGGGGAAGCCCCATATACACACTACTATATATAAAATAGGTAAACAACAAGGACCTACTGTATAGCACAGAATGCTACATTCACTATCTTGTAATTATCTATAATAGAAAAGAATCTGGAAAAGAATAGAAAAATCTGAATCCGCTTTGCTGAATGTCCATTTGAACAGTCCACTTTGCTGTACACTTGAAACTAGCACAACATTGTAAATTAATTTTTAAAAGGTTATACAGTCAGAAGGAAAGAAACTCTCATTCAGCCCTGTCATTTTCATTTGGGAAAATATCTTAAAAAGCCTTGCCCAACATTACCTAGCTAGACTGCGGCAAGGCCAGAAATAAGATTTAGGTGTTTTAATTCATCACTGAGAATTATTAATACATGGGAAAAAATGTAACATTTCAATGTTCCCCATTCAAGGACAAAATTGCATCTACTATCAAAAGCAATTATATCAAACTCCATGAATTGTCTCTTTAAAAGTTCTCTCTAGATTTAAAACTCAAAATGAGTCTCAATGACTTCGTTATAAATTTGGGACTTATCTCCCATTGTTCCAATATATTCAGGTAAGATCAACTCTCACATAATATACATGTGAATACTGTATAGACTTATAAATGAAAGAACTGATACCAAAAACTGATTAGTTTTTGGAAGAAAACCCTATGCTTTTGATAGTGGGACCACTTTCCCCCAATACTACCTCTTTTTCAGCCTTTAGAAACTGTTCCCTCCTTTGTATGAGCATAATGTAGAGAAAATAGAGTTCAGTTCAGCTTATCAAATTCTTGGGTGACTTTATGAGCTCACAACTGTCATTTTGGAAGCAAGAAAGTGACAGACAAAGTCCAGCTCAAAAAGCTACATTTTGAACAAATGTGAAATAATTGTATTTCTTCTCCACTGCAGAATTTTAAGAATGCGCTTAATGCCTGAGTAACTCGCAGCTCATGGAAAGTATCGGCAGCATCACAAAATGAGCCAGTGTGACCTCCCACTTGGAACTATTTATTTTGAGAGGTTTATCTTTAGAAGTTTCTATCAAGGAACTCTGATCTTTTTAAATATATACATATTTTTTTACATCTCAACACATAAAGAAGGATGATTTGAAGTACCCTGACACCTTGAAACTAAGAAAATACATCTCCCCTAGTGTATACAACCTATAAATCAATTAAATATCAAAATTATATAAAAAGCAACAGGTCAATAGGAGACAGGTTAAGGAAAAACTAAGAAAAAAGCGAATAGAAGGTGATTACCTATAGATGTTCTATGTGTAAAAATTATGACAGTGATCAGTTCAGAAACCCCCTACACCCCACAAACACACACACATGCCAGTAACATAAGCGTGTGAAAAACACACCAGGAGCGAATTCCTTTCTTCTATTTGAGTTACAGTTTAAAGGGCTCTCAAGCGCTGCTTTCTCCCAAAGTTGAATAGAGTTTTATTAAAATAATTCATTCAAGTTCTATAATCCAAAACTCCAAGTCCAGTGAAGGCTATACTATGAAATGCGCCTGAAGGCCCAAGTCAGTGCTCTCATCAGGATCACACTATGATCAAATGACCAAAGCTCTTGTACAAACAGATGCCCTACTCCTCCTCTCAACGTGAATTATCTCACAAGAGACTCTGGGCCACATGGCAAATGCTCTTTTGGTTTATCTGCCCTCCCATTTGTCAGACATACCTGAAAATGTATAATTCTCATTTTGAGATCAATCACTATCCCTCAGCTGCGTTAATCCCAGGTGGCACAATGGTAAAGAATCTACCTGCCAATGCAGGAGTCACAAGAGACGAGGGTTTGATTCCTGGGTTGGGAAGATCCCCTGGGGGAGGGCATGGCAACCCACTCCAGTATTCTTGCCTGGAGAATCCTATGGACAGAGGAGTCTGGTGGGCTACAGTCCCTGTGTCACAAAGAGTTGGACATGACTGAGCATGCACAAGATCCAAGTATCTCTCAGCTGCATTAATCAATATGTGATGATTCTTTTCTTACAATATAAATTGTTTTATTTTAAAATAAAGCTATTAAACTCTAAAATTAGTTGTAGTTAATTTTTAAAAAAATTTAGGGGGACTTTCCTGTTGGTCCAATGGCTAACTCTGTACTCCAAATGCAGGGAGGCTGGGTTTGATCCCTGGTTAGGGAACTAGATCCTGCATGCCATAACTGAAGATCCTGCATGCCTCAAAGAAGATGGAAGATTCTGAGGACTGCAACTAAGACCTGGCACAGCCAAATAAATAAACATCTAAAATTTTTTTTCAATTTTGAGGAAAATATTTTAAACATTATTTAAACAGCAGAATGCACTTATGTTTATACTTACGCACAAGGAAAATTAGAAGGTTTAAAAATTACCATAGTATGATATTGAGGTTGTTGGTATTATAGAAGGTATAATCTGTTTAGGTGAGTTCATAAATATTCATACCCTAAACTTATCAACTGATGAAGTTCTAGAGAATTTGAGAATATACAGTACTAGTCCATTAACATCATGTTTCTTGGAATTTATCCCTTTCTTCTAGATTATCCAATTTGTTGACATGTAATTGTTCATATTGGTTTCATTGGATCCTTTGTATTTCTGTGGTACCAGCTATAGCGTTGCCTTTTTAAATTTCTAGACTTATTTATTTGAGTTATCTCTCCTTTGTTTTTTTAGTCTAGCTAAAAGTTGGTCAATTTTGATTTTCTACTCAAAAAATTAATTCATTGCTTTATCAATCTTTTCTATTGTTTTCTTGTTACAGTTTTGTTATAACGTGTCTTGGAGAAGGTCATTTTGAATAAAAATCTTGAGTTGACCTATTAGCTTCATGAACTTGGATGCCTCCAAATTTGAGTCCAGGTTTGGGAATTTCTCTTTCTTTTCCAGGACTCCAGTGATGTGTACACTGTTTCTGTTTCAGCTCCAAAATTTGTTTGCTTTTTTTAATGTTTTATATCTCCTTATTGAAGTTCTCATTTTATTCTTGTTTTCTCTCTTTCTTGATTCTATTTTTGGCTGTGCTGAGTCTTCACTGCAGTGCATGGGCTTCTGTAACTGATGTGAGCTTAGTTGCCTCGCAGCATGTGGGATCTTAGTTCCTTGGTGAGGGATCAAATCTGAGTCCCCTGCATTGGAAGGTAGATTCTTAACCACTGGA
This sequence comes from Giraffa tippelskirchi, assembly GCF_054371585.1. Classification (NCBI taxonomy): domain Eukaryota; kingdom Metazoa; phylum Chordata; class Mammalia; order Artiodactyla; family Giraffidae; genus Giraffa; species Giraffa tippelskirchi. The sequence continues at coordinate 39,324,458 of NC_137276.1, forward strand.
GCACCTGGGAGGTCCCGTATCGTTTTCTCAATACCATCCAATTATTTATTTGTGTTCTCCTTTGGCTGAGTATCCTTAGAACAATTATTTATAATTTTTGTTGGGGAATTCCTGGGTCTCCATTTCTTTGGGGGAGTTACTGGAGGTTTACTGTATTCCTCATTCTTCACGATCCCTAAAGCCTTGTATTGGTGTCTGTATTTGGAGACAGTCATCTGTTCCAGACTTCATGATCTGATTTTGGTAAAAGAAGGCTTTTACCTGTGAGTGGGGACATGCTGAAGAGTGCCATGACCTCAGAGCTAGTTGTGTAGGACACCAAATGCAGGAGTGTGTGGCGGCTCTGGGTCCAGGAAGTAATGATGACTCTTGGGCTCAGGTTGCTAGGATCCATAGCATCGACAACTGTGTGATCCTTGGTGAGTGTTGCAGTGTTGCACTCTGCTGTGACTACAAGGGATTTGGGGGCCCTTGAAAGTTCCAGTGCCTGGAGTGCCTGCAGGTCCAGCAGTTACAGACTGAGACAGGCAACAGTGGGGTCTGGAGGTGAGGCTGAGCACCCCGTCAGCTGCAGAGGCCAGCTGCGGGTGCCTGTGTAGTGGCTGGGACTGATTGCAGACACCCAGGTAGTGGTGGGGCTAGGGAGGCAGCAAGAGCCGGCCCAATCAGGGGCACACAGTGGTTCTCCTGTGGAGTTATGGCCCTCTGTGCTCTGATTTGATACTTGTAAGGTAAACCAGAGTTTTTTCATCAACTAGTGAAACTATGAGATATCTGACATAGAAAGCAGCAATTGTATTCCCCACAGACTGGTCCAAGTGTAAATCCCAACTCCATCTTGTCCTGGTCCTGTGATATTTTTAATTTTTTTGGCCACACCATTCATCCGTTTGTCATGTGGGATCTAGTTGCCTGAACAAGGATTGAACCTTCACCTCCTGCAGTGAAAGCTTGGAATCTTAACCAATGGACCACCAGGGAAATCACATGGCCCTGTGATTTTTGTTAAACCTCTCAAGCTCTCAGAGTCTCAGTAAAAATGAGATGCTAGCAGGATAAATGGGGAAATGTATGCAAATGGAATAAGCATGAAGTGTCTGCTTAGAGAACTGTCTTTCCTTTCTCTTTTTCTTTTCCTTGAAGGATTCTGTGATATGGACTCAAGCTTGGTGGCTTGTTTTCAAATTTATTTCTAAATCAGAATTAAGGCATAGGTTGTTAGAGCCAAAACTGCACGTTTCTGAAATCATTTAGTTCAATCTTATCACTTTAATTTAAAAATTATATAGTATGCACAATACATATTTGTGGTGAAACTTAAAATACTATGAAACACATAGGATGAGATGTACATCCTGCTTTTCTTCCTGGAATTAATTCCTACTGATTGTTTGATATGTATATTTTAAGACACTTTTTATAAATTTACATATATACATAATTATGTTGATAATTATACATACACATAACATTATTTACATGAATAAATTAATTTATTTACACATATTTGTATATTTACATATTTATATGCAGCTCTGGGAGTTTCTGTCATATAAAAGGTTTTTTTACTTCAATATTTTAAATTATCTCATTCAATGTAAATATTGCATAAAGCTACACTGTATGGTTGCATGGCATCGCCAACTCGATGGACATGAGTTTGAGCAAGCTCCGGGAATTGGTGATGGACAGGGAATCCTGGCATGCTGCAGTCCATGGGGTCGCAGAGTTGGACATGACTGAGTGACTGAACTGACTGACATTGTATGTATCAAGATAGAGTGTTGTGCCAAATATTCCTTGTTGATGACTTACAGATTGTTTGTAATGTTTTGTTATTATAAATAATACCATGCAATTACCCTTGTATGTATATACATGCATACATATATATATATATAGTGAGCACATACGAGAGTATTTTTATAGAAAAAATTTATAGATGTAAATACTGGGTCAAAGTATACCATCTACATTTCCATAGCTACTGCTTAGTTGCCTTCAAGAGACCAAACTAACGTAAGTTCTCCTAACAGGGCATGAACATGATTGTTTCTCCACATCTTCCTTCATCTATTTTGCACTTTGTAAATCTTTTTAATTTTGCCAGTATGATGGGATCAAGACATCTCATTGTAATTTTAGTTTGCATTGTTTTTTTTCTTTCTTTTTTTTTTCTTTTTTGGCAGCATTACACAGTTTATGGGATCTTGGTTCCCTGACCAGGGGTTGAGCCCAGACCCTTGGCACTGAAAGAACCACATCCTAATCACTAGGCCACCACCAGGGAATTCCCCCATTGGCTTAAGTTATAATGAAATTGAGACTTTTTTTTTCTATCATCATGGTAGATTTAATACATCTATAATTAAGGAGAGAAAATTTAGTATGGATATAAAATTTTTGAACACAGTTAATATACTTGTTCTTTTTTGGGTGAAAATAATAAATGCTATCTTTTTTGTCCATAATACAGTACCATTTATATAAATTTAAAAAAGCTATACTGTAAGTATAGTTGATTTACAGTATTGTGTTAGTTTCAGGTGTACAGCAACATGAATCAGTTACACATATACAAATAGCCTTTTTTTTTTTATATATTCTTTTCCCATATAGGCCATTACAGCATATTGAGTAGAATTCTCTGTGCTATTACTAGTTATCTATTTTATATATAGTTGTATGTATATATATCAATTCCAATCTTCCATGAAAATGAGACTTGTAAAATGTTTTGGCTATCTGATTTTCTTTTATGAATTGCTTTTGTGAATTATTAGCTTGTTTTCTCTGTGTTTTTCAATTTTTCTGGGCTTTTAATTTTCTATAAATATGGTTATCAGTTTGTTATATATATTACACATATTTTCTCTTTTAAAATTTTTGATTGCAGTGCCTTTCTTTAGTTATTAATTCATCATGCAGAAGTGCTAAGATATTATGAGTTAACTCTCTTGAGATTTTCACTTTGGGTTTCTGGATTTTCTTAATTTTAAGACAGTTTTTCTTTACTGAGGTTATACAAATACATTTCATATTCTTTTCAATATTTTTACAATATTTTTTTCTTAGCACTCTGGACCATTTGAAATTTATTTTTCAGTATGAGTAGGTATTTAATGTGTATTATTTTTTCTTTCTAAATAATTATTTAATTTAACCAGTATCAATTATCATATAGACTTTTCTGATTCCACTACTATGAAAGCCACCCTTACTCTTTCACCTTATGTCACAAAATCCTGAAGCTTCTAAGCTTAACATGATTTTCCTAGAGCAATTCTTCTCAGAGGGGAGTGATTTCATCTCCCAAGGAAGCTTCGGCAATGTCTAGAGACATTTTTGGATGTCACCACTATAGAATCTTACTCTAGTGGTAGAAGCCAGGGATGCTGTTAAGCATCTGACAGTGCACAGGATGGATCCCCAAAGAATATCCCAACTCCAACTGAGGTTGAGAAATCTTGGTCTAGAGTCATCACAGTGTGGTTTAGTTGCTAAGTCATGTTAGACTTAGCAACTCCATGGACTGTAGCCTATCAGGCTCCTCTTTCCATTGGATTTCCCAGGTAAGAACGTTATGGGTTGCTATATCTTTTTCCAGGGGCAGATCTTCTTGATTTAGAGATTGAATCTGCATCTTCTGCATTGGCAGGTGGATTCTTTACCACTGAGTCACCTGGGAGGCCCACAGAGTCATCACACTATATGAATATAAGCCTGAAAAAAGTCCTGTTTAGAAAAGGTATGTGAACATATTTTTAAAATCGGCATTTAAAACTATTGTTTTTTGTATCTGTTGACAAATCCTCTGAGAGTTGTTTTGCAAATGAGCTTGTCATCACGATTTAGTACCTGTTTTGCAGGCAAGAAAAACAAAAGACCTTTCCTCATTGTTATTTCTATGCAGTGTTCCCTATTCTCATAACTAAAATATTTTATGCTCACCAACTGTAGAACACCATGTTTTATCCTCTGGATGACAAGTACGTATATTAACTGTGTGTTCATTTCAAAGCACTGGCTTTTACTGGATCAGGTGGGGACCAAGTTTTCAAACCTGATGTCACCTCTCATACGCAAGAAAATCAGACTGAGAATCATCTGATTGATGAGGCTGATTTCAGTTCCCACCCTAAACCAATTGAAGCAGGGTATCTGGGCTTGGGGTCCAGGCATCAGTATTTTTATCATATGAACCAGATGGTTGTGAGGAAGACCAGGGTTTGGGGGTCGCTGTCTTACAGCACTCACAGACATCCTGCCTGCAGGAGGAGAAACTCTAATCTCTGTGCAGCAAATTGTTCTAGCCTTGTTCCTTCCCTAGAGATGAATTTGGTTCCAGATAGTGAAATAAGACTGGGGACTTCCAGGGCTAAAGATTTTCCTTGTACTCACCAGCATAAAAAATGTAGTAAAATGATGATTCATAATGACTCACAATTTCTTTGTTTTTAAAATGTGTAAGGAGAAATCATAGGGGTTGAAGAAACAAACATGACAGCTAATGATAGTTTATTAGCTTCCTTTCATCTCAAGGTTGATTTAAACATTAATTATCATAAAACTGGACTGCACTTAAAAAATATAGTAAAGCCTAGGGAACAAGAGCATGAGTATTTGGTGTGAATGATGCGAGGTAGAAAACATCATGGATCACCTAAGTCCACCCATTGGGACATCTTGCAAATAGTCTGATCAACTAAACTTTCCATGGTTTATTGAGATGTTTAGCATTTATGGCCACCCAGTCCCAGAGATAAAAGAGCTCTGAAAACAGCAATGATGGGGCTGAATTTCAAAAATTGCTTCAACAATAGTGAAAGAATTAACAGAAAATTTGCAATGAATTGACAAAAAATTCTGGTATGTCTTTCTAACAGGGAATATACAGCCTATTCTTAATCACATTAATACAGAACAAATGAAATATATCAAAACAAACAATAACAAATCCAGAAACTTCACGTAAACAATTTTAAAACAATGTCCTTAAAGACATAGAAGAAAAACAATTTTTTTCTGCTCTTTCTATCTATGATATACCTAATGAAGGATGGTATAATTGAGGATCATAAAAGACTCTAGCTGTCATTGAGTTGTTTTAAAAATTTTTTTCCAGGGCCATTGAAGGGGTAAGTGTGAGAATGTGTAGGTTTAGTTATGAAGCCTAGAAACACCAACTGAAGCCTCAGGTCACAGGGGCACCTTGCAGAGAGTCCCACCTGGAAGGGACAATCAATGGTAATGGAATCCAACAGACCTGTGTTTAAATCCCAACTCTGCCTCTCACCAGCTGTGGACCCCTGGACAATTTTCTGATTTTCTTTCTTCTTACCTATAGATTTATAATAACACCTTTCTTGCATCATTGTTATAAAGTTTAAGCAAAATATGTGTGTGAGGTGCACAGCATGTCTGGTACTCAGAGGCTACCTAATAAGTTGTTATTTATTGTTCTTAACCTTATTTCTAGGATTATGTTCAATTTGCCAGGCTTGAGGCAGAGAAGACTGTAAATAAGGCTGATTACTTGGAAATTCTCTATCTCATATTTTAATATATACATATAACCAGGAATGGGCAACCCCAACAACAAGCCATGCTCTTTAGCTGGCAGAGTTTGCTGTATGAGGTTTAGGCAAAGCCACTTGGACTGGCCAGGCTTCTCTGGGCGTCATGGGCTTTGCCATGCCAGCACCTAGCAAGCAAGGAGTTTGGAAGTTCTCCATCTAATAACTCGTGTGGACAGCCAAAGTAGAAATATACTTTAAGGTTACACAATTTGATTGTCTGTAGCAATTAAAATATCAAATTTATTATTAGCTGAGTGGGTACCTTGCACAAACCTTTTCTGAAACAAGCAAAGACTTTTAAAAGACCTTCCACATTTTGCCCTACTGGGGATTGTCCATCTGCTACACCTTTCTGGAACCTGAAAACACTGACTCTGAACGTGTTTATGCGTGTCATGACAAATCTCTTCAGTTGTGTCTGATTCTTTATGACCCTGTGGACTGTGGCCTGTCAGGCTCCTCTGTCCATGGAATTCTCCAGGTAAGAATCCTGGAGTGGGTTGCCGTGCCCTCCTCCAGGGGATCATCTCAACCTGGTGATCGAAACTGAATCTCTTGAGCCTCCTGCATTGGCAGGTGGGTTCTTTACTACTAGTGCCACCTAGGAAGCCCAGAAGTTTTTATAAATTCATCTAAATATCCTTAAAAATTTTCCTTATTTTTTTTCCCCTTTAAGAAGTCACTCCAGTTCCAGAGCATCTTTATCTGCCCTCTTCTTTCTCCAGTAGATAGTCAAGTGAGGAGAAAGACAAGCATATTCTCTTGCTTATAATATAAAATATGAAACAAAAAGTTTTTCTTTCTCTTTCTTCCCCAAAGGTTATCACTTAATTTCCTCTTTTATTTACCTAAAGGTGTAATTCATTCTTTTGAAAAAATATTTTTTCCCAATATACATTTTTATAACTCTCTGATGGGAAATCTGGCAATAAGTGTTATAAATTTAAGTATTCTTAATTCAGAAACTTATTTCTAGCAACCATCGATAGTGAACAAAAACATTTTTAAGGAGCAGGGTAAAAATATGGAAACAGCAAAAATAGCCACATGAATGAAATGGTTACAGAAATTCTACTTTATCCTTACAACCCAATGCTATTCTGTTATTAAAAAAAATTATAAATGTTTTATCATAGCTAATGCAAGCATGTTTATGTTTTAATGGGGAGAATGAAGGCTATTTATTTATTTACAGTATTTATTGGCTATTTTCAGGTTATAAGCAGACATGAGAAGAAATGGGACCAGAGAAAAATCTATCAAAATATTAAAAAGCAGTTTTCTCTGGGGAGGGGGTTGTTACTGGTTATTTATTATTTTTTTGTTAGCTTTTCTCTATGTTTAAAAAATGTCTGTCATAAAAAAATTTTACTTTTGTAATGATACAAGAACACAGTTATTTTTTTCAAACTTGAGAAAACATTCCCAAGCCTATTTTAATCTAATAGAAAGGCAGTGTCATTTAGGAGCAAGAAGAACTATAGCTGTGACCTACCTCAGTACAAAGTCCATTCGGTGAAGGTTCAGGAATGCTGTCTCCTCAGCTCAGACACTACATTATAAAGCGAGGTTGAAGTAGAAGAGGAAGCAGGATACCAACCACACAAAGCTTCTTCCCCTATAATCGGCCATCGTTTTAGTAACCAGCTTCACTGCCTCAGGCCTAAATTCTTCTGTAGTTGCTTTCATCTGTAGCTACCCTTTTCTCTGATGCCCTGTGGAGTTCATTAGGCGGTGTTTCCCAAGTGCAGATGTACAAGACTGGGCTATGGAAGATTTTAGCTGATACATGTGCATGGTATTAAATAATGTTGCATCATTTGGTGTGAGAATTAGTCTCTGTATTAGTTTTCCTATTGCTGCTGTAACAAATTACCACAAACCTGTCCTGTGCTTAGTTGCTCAGTTGTGTCTGACTCTTTTAGACCCCATGGACTGTAGCCTGCCAGGCTCTTCTGTCCACGGGGTTTCTCGAGGCAAGAATACTGGAGTGAGTTGCCATGCCCTCCTCCAGGGGATCTTCCCCATCCAGGGATTGAACCCAGGAATCCTGCATTGCAAGAAGACTTTTTACCATCTGAGCCACCAGGAAAGCTCATCATATAAGTTTATTCTCTTATAGTTCTGAAGGTTAAAAATCTAAGTTGGAGGGGTTGATCAGGTTGTATTTTTTCTGGAGACTTCCCTGCCTTTTCCTGCTTCTAGAGGCTTCCTGCATTCCTTGGCTCCTAGTGTATCACATCAGTTCTGGTTGTTCCATTGTCATATATCTTTTTTTTGACTTTGATCTTCTTGCCTCCCTCTTATGAGGACCCTTGTGATTACATTGGACCTATGCAGATAACCTAGAATAAACTCTCCACCTCAAGTATCCTAACTTAATCACATCTCTAAATTTTCTCTTGCCATATAAGGTAACATATTCAGAGGTTCCTGGCATTAGGGCATGGACATCTTATCGGGGGGAGGGGGACATTATTCACATTATTTGTCCTACCATAGTCTCTCTATATAATTCTTTCAATCTTTTGAGTGTATCAAGAAGAAAGTCTAACTTTGGTTTATGTCTCTTTTTCTAACACTTGTTAACTTCTTTTTCAAATGAAGAGCCCATATCGAACAAAAACGAGGCAGTTCGGAACTCAAGTGTCCTGAATATTAATCAATTTTATTCTCAGTCATCTCCTTTTCATTGTTGCTATGTTTATGCATGCACTCTCTGACTCTATGTGATCCCATGGGCCATAATCCACCAAGCTCCTCTGTCCATAAGATTTTCCCAGCAATACTGGAGTGGGTTGTCATGCTCTCCTCCAGGGGATCTTCCTGACACAGGGATTGAACCCAAGTCTCCTGCCATCTCCTGCATTGCAGGCGTCTTCTTTACTGTTGACCCACCAGGAAAGCCCTATTATGTCTCTAGTTATCCTCAAATTTTAGCAAATAATATTTTCTCCTCTCATTTACAGTAATTGTAGGAAGTTTAGTTTTAAAAGTTATTTAATTAAATAGGCAAATTGATTCTGAGGCTTTTAAAAAAGTAGTACTAAAGGTTGCATACAGATGGGGCAAACATTGTGAATGAGGAATGTGAATGACTACAGTTTAGGAAATATTGCCCTAGTAGAACACCACCCTAATTAAAATTAGGGAAGAATCAGGGAATTCAGGGATGGTTCTGCCTCTCACTTAGTTTTGCATGAGGCCTCCCTGGAACAGACAAAATTTCCTTTCTGTCTCTTTTGACAGTTGGTTCTGTAGCTGCTAGAGGATGAGCCAGCAAGACAGAGAAAAAGACCTGCCTTCTCGCTCTTGGCATTGGCAAACTGCCAGTGGAAGATCTATGGGGTAACATGCATTGGGTGTTGGATTAGTACAAATCACCTTGCAAGTATTGCTGAAGGGGAAAGAAAAGTCCTTGAATGCTGGTGGTCTTATTCTAGTAGATGACTACAGATCAGGGCAACATAAGGAGGAAAAGGTCAGATCCATAGGAAAAGCAGCGATACAAAGCTGCAGAGTTCAGACAGGAGATGATCCATCCTTTCAGTTTGAAGGTAGAGAGGAACAGGTGAGAAGGGAATAAATGGAGAACGTGGAGGATCAAGGAATTCTTCATGATGAAGACATTTTTCTTCAGAGACTTCACCAGATCTTTCTTCAGGAAGCATTTGAGGAGGGGGCTTCATCATTGTTATCATTTGGGTTTTTCCCTTGACACCATCCTCGGTATAAGAAAGATTTCCTGAGTCCCTTGCTACACTTGCTAATAATGTGCTGATATAAAAGTAGAGTTTAATTTTCTCTCTGTTAAAATCATAAGATATCTTAGATTAGGAGTCTTCTGTTATAAAGTTTATAAAAGGATTTTCTTTACCTTTTATGTAATGTGCCTATGAATCATAGAGTCTATGTCTTTTCAATATTTCTTGTATTTCACACTGACTTGCTCAGATCTTTGATTATTTAGAAAACTAAGTCTTTTCAGTAAAAGAACAGGTTTTTTTAAAACTTGTAATTTTCTGTATTTGCCTTTCAAACCTTAAATAACTGGAAATACAGATATGCATTGCACCAATCCCCCACCCCAAAAATCTATTTAAAGAAGTTACTTAGTAGTGAACAATTTTTATAACTCCATTTCCCATCATACACATATATCATTTTTATGGTATGAATAGTATTGTTTCACTATTTCATTATTTAACTATTGTTAACATATAAACGTAAGTGGTTTCCACATAGCCTTGTGATAAGTCTTATGGAGTATGTGATTAGTAATTTTTCCTTCCCTCCATCCCAGTGCTGATTTGTCGGCTTTTGTTTTCAATGTGCAGAACTTCTGCATCCCACACTGTTGGCAGCATGCTTTGGCAGCCTGGGATCAGCTGTTCATTACCTATAACAGAGTTTCCAGAAATCCTTTCTTGGAGGAGGGGGAAATGGCAGGGCATGAAAGTACTTTTTTTTTTTTTAGATGCTAACTTTGATGAAGCTTATGGAGGGCACAGAGGATTCCAAATAAATTAACTTTCTCAGTTCAGCTGACTGGTTTGGTTAGGAGAGCAGTGGTGCACAAAAAATTCCTGGTGCTTTTATGTATACTTTATATGTGCGTGCTGTGCATGGTAAGTAGCTTCAGTCATGTCTGACTCTTTGCAATTCCATGGACTGGAGCCTGCCAGGCTACTCTTTTCATGGGATTCTCCAGGCAAGAATACTGGAGTGGATTGCCATACCCTCCTCCAGGGGATCTTCCTGACCCAGGGATCGAACCCACGTCTACTGCGTTGTGGAGGCAGATTCTGTACTGCTGAGCCACCAGAGACAAGGAATTAACTCAAATTATAATTCTACATTCTCTTTGAACCAATGATTCTGGTTCAAAGATAATTTATCTTATAGGTACAAATGATATTTGTATAAAGTTTAAACTGATATTTGTACAATATTTTCTACAATACTATGTGTAATTACAGAAAATCCTAATTCGTCATAATCTCTGTTAATGATGAATTTCCATGTAACCTTTAACAATGTTCCACGTGAGCTGATGGAGAATGATTTCCAAGAGATAGTAAGTGATCAAAGCAAGACATGGTAAAGAATGTATAATATGGTACCAAAAGGAGAAAAAACGAAATGGGTATCTGTGGATTCCTTTGAATAAGCATAGCATAATTTGTGGAAAGACACACAAAAATATTGGTAAGAGTTAGGTGTCTTTGAAGCAAAGAGTGTATGATAAGGAGTTGGGAGAAAGAGGAAAACTTACTTTTTATTATATTCCCTATTTTTATCTTTCAGATTTTGTGCCTATGTATGGTAGAATGGAGTATCTTCTCCAATTCTTCAGTCTTGTATAATAGCATTTGATATCCACACTGGCATGTGGTTTGCAGTTCTTCCTGTAGGTGAAGCAGACTATTCTGCATCATTGAGGTAAGGCTTGGTCCTGTGATCTGAATTAGCTGAAGGCATGTGAACAAGCAGAGGTTCAAATATTCCACCGTGATCTCGCTCACCCTCTTGTGTTCTTGGGATCTATCATGTAAAGAACATAATCCTGAGGGCTGCTAGTCCCAGAATGAAGAGAAGGTATGGAGCAGACCAGGACCCAGCTTACAGCTTCGAGCCAAGCCCAGGTGATCTATGTAAAATGGAGCCACACCAGCCAAACTGTAGAATTGTGAGCATAAAAAATAAATGTTTGCTGTTGTAAGCCACTGAGTTCTTTATTGCACAGGATTGTTGTAGCAGTAGCTGAATAGGACAAATCCTATAGAAGCTCTCTTAATTGACCCTCGCTTAACCAGATTCCTATATTAACCAATGCCCTTTTTTTCTCTCTGAAAACATATTAACTGATGGCCAATAACTCTTAAATATTCATAACTAATAGGCTAATCTATTACAGTCACATCCTTCTACTCCTTCCAGCTGAGTCATATGCTTACTAAGAGTTAGATATCTGTTCTCAGTCTTATCTATTTGTTCTATCAGTTGAGTTATTGATAATCCATAGTTATCAATGAGTTTTGATTAATTTAATTAAATGTGACTAAAATAGAATGTGGGCTTCCCGGGAAGCACTAGTGGTAAAGAACCTGTCTACCAATGCAGGAGATGTAAGAGATGCAGGTTCAATCCCTGGGTCGGGAAGATCCCCTGGAGGAGGGCATGGCAACCCACTCCGGTATTCTTTCCTGGGGAACCCCCATGGATATAGGAGCCTGGCAGGCTATGGTCCATAAGGTTGCAAAGAGTCAGACATGACTAAAGCAACTTAGTATGCATGCACACAAAATAGAATGTATTGCTTGTATGAAAACTACAATGTAATCCTTGAATGAGCTCAATAAAAGTCACTAAAAACTGTGATAAAATTAGTTTAATCTTGGTAAATAAATACTATAAAGATATAAAAGAATTTACATTTAAACTTTCTTCCCAAATTTTAAAAAATTGTCATCCTCTTTAAAGACACTAAAACTAAAAATGATCAATTATAGATTATTTATTGGAGAATGATTGTATGGTATTCAACAAAGACCTTGACACTGCACGCAAATATTTGTGAACTACTACACTTATCTGTTTTAAGTTAAACTGTTGAAAGTATGTATTGTGCATTATTTACTAAATTTATGATTCCTTGAGGCTCATAGACAATTTTCCATTAATTACATCTTAATGGAAGGAAAGGTCTTTTCCAGGTTTGCACCATTCAGAAATATAGAACTGACATTAAAACTTCATGCACTTTTGGAACTCTGTACTGAGTCCTAGACTCAGTGTCTGGCATCAGTTAGAGGCTGAAATAAAGCAAGACTTTAGAATTCCTAGTGCTTCTTTTGCTGGTCCTCAGTTAGGCTTTCAGAAAGCTACTTGAAAGAGTATGAATGCAGTAGTATAAATTCTACTTTGATAATGAAGACATAATAGCTGATCAGTTTAGTTTATCTTTAAAGCAAAACAAGAAAGAATGAGCTCTCAAATGCTATCACTTAAGACTACTGTCTATGAGTTCTAGTACACTATTTTCAAAAAGCTTTATTCAATTTAACCTTGTTTAAAGACAGTAGTCTACAGTGAATAATTTTAATAACTAGAAATTCAGTTTATCCTAGCCATCCTCAATCTTGTCTCCCCCCTACCCCCCAGCTTGTAACAGTATAACTTTTGGAATACTTTAATTTGGTTAGTTTTCCTTTCTGCTATTCTTTTCAAGCTTGATGTGGGTCAGGCTTATTTCATGGCTTGTCTATAGATGACCATTTGACTATTGCTCTAACTGTGACTTCGAAAAAGCCACAAGATTATAGCCACTTGAAATATTTCCCAAATGACCCCCCAACAAGATTTTTCTAGGCCAGCACTCCTATGCTTACATTCAATCCTCTGAAAAGAGCGGGTAGGGAGTGGGTATCATTTGCATGAAGCCACTATATATATTTGAAGTAAGAAAGACAAAGTCCTCTTTTAATTCTTCCCTGAAGTGTACAGTTAGCAGAGAAGAGTTTACTAGGGCTTCTTAGATGAAAAGCATGGATTTGGCTCTGACTGAAAGGAAGAGATTCTGAGAGTTCAGATGTGGACATTTGTTTGAAAAAGAGCAGCATGGTTGGAATAATTCCTAGCTGGGATGCTATGATAAGAGAACAGCTCAGCAAAAGCAACAAGGTGAAGGATGCTGGAGTACATCTCACTGCTACTTATGTAGATTAGTATTTCCCCAAAGCTTCTAATGGGCTTGGAAGCTACTCTTAACTGAAAAGTAGGTATATGGCAGTTAGGGATATAACTTCATCAAGTCTATGATTTTGCTGTATACTCGTTGAGCAGCATCGAGGCCCCAGATGAAATCAAAGTGGTTCCAATCCGGCAATAGTTTGAAGTAACGGAGATTGCTGATTTGGGGGAGTATCCTGGCCACATCTCGGGGTGTGATAAGAATATCATTTCCACCAGCCCAAATAGCCGTAGCCACTTTCATGGCAGTTAGGTCATATAGTGGAGGACGACTCTACGGAAGAGAGAGAAAGGACATTCATGAGAGGAAGCTCCTCAGAGCAACAACTGACTTCAAATAAGTAGAGAGACTACTAGATGAGTATTTATGATGACCATAGGAAGACAGCATGCAATGGTCCCTATATTCAAGGAGTGTGAAGGAACAAGGCAAAATGACTAAATATTTGTATACAAAGGAGGGTATGTTAAATGCTATAAAACATTCTCCAAATGCGATAGAAGTGAAGACAAAGAAGAAATTATTTTCAACTGAGGTTTCATGTAAAGAGCAGTCATTTGAAGTGCTTCCCTGGTGGTTCAGATGGTAAAAAATCTGCCTGCAATGCAGGAGACCAGGATTTGATCCACAGGTCAGGAAGATCCCCTGGAGAAGAGCCTGGGCACCCACTCCAGTATTCTTGCCTGGAGAGTCCCGTGGACAGGGGAGACTTGTGGGCTACTGTTCAAGGGATTGCAAAGAGTTGGACACACTGAGCAACTAACACTGTCACTTCCACTTGAAGAATGGTTGTATTTTAAAGATAAGGATGAAGGTGGGAGCACTTTCCAGCAGGCAGATAGAGCATGTGTGCAATGGTCAGGAATGGCAAGCTGCCCAGTGCACCCAGAAAAGAAACTATGTAAGGGAATACAGTAGGATATGACTGGAGACAGTCAAGGTCTAAATGCCAGGTTAAGACTGTTGGGCATCCTTCAGAAGTTTTAGAGACAGGGCAGGGTCATTTCTCATAGCTCTGCCTAGTTTGTGGGATGACTTGAAGAAGAAATTGGTTGGGAATGGGTCCTGAAAAAATCAAGGCAGGCAGTTTGGATTATCCTCAGAGCAGGATAACTGAAGCTGTTGTTTAGTCGCTAAGCTGTGTCTGATTCTGTGACAACATGGACTATAGCCCATCAGGTTCCTCTGTCCATGAGATTTCCCAGGAGAGATTACTGGGGTGAGTGGCCATTTCCTGCTCTGGGGATTTTCTTGACCCAGGGATGGAACCCACGTCTCTGGCCCTAGCAGTCTGATTCTTTGCCACTGAACAACCAGCGAAGCCCTCAACTGAAGCTGTAGAGATGGCTAAATTATTCAAACACAAAGGGGAGAGATATGGGAAGAATTGTGGAGAATTCTGATAATTGAGAGCAGTGAGGGTTAGAGAGTAGCTAGTGAGAGGATAAAGAGAGCAATCAGAAGGGGAGGGAAAAAAAATCAGGGAGTGTTACATTATAGAAATCCAAGTCTGGGTGGTAAGTTGCAAGGAGTCAATGGTAACTAACACTACAGGGGAGAATAGGCAATTATATTTGGCAATTAAAAGCCACAAGTGATCCCATGGACTAGGGCCTGCCAGGCTCCTCCATCCATGGGATTTTCCAGGTAAGAATACTGGAATGGGTTGCCATTTCCTTCTCCAGGGGATCTTCCCCACCCAGGGATCAAACCCAGGTTTCCTGCATTGCAGGCAGACTGTTTATAGTCTGAGCTACCAGGGAAGTTACCTTAAATAGAACAGCTATAATAAAAAGATGAAGACTCAAACTACCTTTTCCAGTGTTCAGGAGTGAGTGGAGAAGTAGAGATACTTAGCATTTTTAGATATTAAAAGATGTTGATAAAAACAGAATGATGGAAGGATGACTTGATAGAATTGAAGGCTGAGGGAAGGGTTTTTGTTTGTTTTTTGCAAGAAACAGGAGTTCATTGAAGATAATAAGAGAACCCAGTAAGAATAGATGAGAAGAGATGGGGTCAAGGACACAAGACAGGATAACTTGGATAATAAGAGGACCATCATATTCTGAGAGTGAAAGGAAAGACAGAATCAAAAGGACAGAGAGATTTTAAGGTGGATTAGAGGGAAGCTGAGAAATTTCATTCATGCAACAAATGATTATCAAGGGACTAGTAACTGCCAGTTACTCTACCAGCTGAGACAATACTGGTGAACAAAACAGAAGGAAATTCCTTCTGTTTTTCCTTCTGAAATTCCTTTCCTTCATAAGGCTTATATAAGTTAATCTTTTTATTCTCAAGAAAACATAGAGTGGACACAGAGGTTGTGTTGGGAACTTATGAAGAGGACAAACTGTTGAGAATAGAATAAAAATTGACTTCCAATGATACAAAATTACAAGCAAATAAAACAGAATTGGCCTGGAGTAGGGTAGGACCAGCTAGGTAACTGTAAATTCTGAGAACATTTATACTCTCAATATTTGTCATCACATCATACACTTCAATCTTAAATCTTTTGGGTCAGTTTTACCTCAATAAAGCTGAAAAAAGAGAACTTGATAAAAATGGTTTTATGTGTATGTGATTTTTTTTGTCTTATTTTCTTGTGAATATAAACAATATATAAATATAACATGTTCATGAAAAACAATGAAAGAGAACAAAAGTGTGTGAAATCCAAAATAAGAGTCTCCTTTTACTCCTTTGTGTGCATCCACTTCGCCTTTCCTTTCTTCCTTTTCTTGAAAGTTATCATTTTAACATGTGCTATTTATTTTGGGGCCTTTTTCTAAGCATTTGCAAATACATGCATCTGTGAATTTATATTGTCTGAGGAACAGGAGAAAACTTTTGTGGGTAATGAAAATGTTCAATATCTTGCTTGTGATGTGGCTACATGAATGAATATATTTGTTGAAACACTGAGTTGAACATGTAAAATCAGTGACTTATACTGTATGTAAATCACATCTTAATCATGCTGATTAAAAATAATAAAAAAAATAATAATTATACACCACGCTCATTGTCTTAGGAGCTAGTACATTCATTTCCCTAACAATTCAATCTGTTACTGAGAAATTGAGGGCTTCCCTGGTGGCTCAGCAGTAAAGAATCCACCTGACCAATACAGGAGACATAGGTTCGATCCCTGGGTGGAGAAGATCCTGGCAGAAAGAAATGGCAACCCACCCCAGTATTCTTTCCTGGGAAATTTCATGGGCAGAGGAGCCTGGCAGGCTAATGTCCATGGCATTGCAAAAGAGTTGGATGTGACTTACTGACTAAACAACAACTGAGAAATTGACTGGTCTGATTGACTCATTTGATGTTCAGAAACAATTTAATTAACCTATGTTTGCACCCATAGCTTTAAGTATGTCAGTTTGGGAAAATAAAGGAAAAATTTAATTTAACATTCTTAGTTCATACTGAGAAGCCCAGCCGCTGACTTAGAAACAAAAGGAAGGTAGCAACAGTGTTGATTAAAACTATAGGATGGCTAAATGAATATATAAATTTTGGTGTGTAAAGTTAGAGGGAAAAAGATGCCTTAAGACTCAACTCTTCACAGATGGATAATTCTCTTAACTTCTATGTGTAATTTTATTTTTTTATGTTGGTATCAAGACGTACGTATTCATTTACTATATAAATTTTTATCACACAATTTTCATTATTATGTAGCCATTAAATTATGTTAAAAATCTCTCCTGCAACATTAGTTATGTTTTGCTATGACCGTAAGTAAAAACCAAGATTGAAAATTGTGGAAAAGTAGTGATGTTGAGATTGGAAGAAATATAACAAAATATTGATCCATCTAGTTATCTCTGGGTGGAGGGATTATAAATGATTTAACTTCCTTAGTATATACTTCTTTTACTTGTTTTTTTTTTTTTTAATAAATAAATATTTAAAATACACTTTGAAAAATCTCTGTCTACCAATGTGAATGTGACCAATTGCCAGCTAGGATTCTTTTAACTGTCAGATAATTTATCATTATAATTTTTCAAAGCCAACTTTCTGGGGTTGCTCCAAGTAACTCACCTGATTGTAGTGATGCATGTTTTCAGCTTCACTTCCCCAGTCATAAGCTCTGAATTCATCCGAATGGTAAAGCTGGAATGAAATGTTTTATAGAAAAGTAGTATTCAGAATAAGAATTATGATTGTTAATAAGTATTCAGAATAAGAATTACAATTGTTAATAGCAAATCTTAGAAAAGTACTGTATGTTGGGAAGGAAATAAGGCTTCTGCATCACCAGAGGATAGAAATAAATTTTACACTTATTTAGCCATTTATTTTTATAGTGTGCAAAACAAGATCAAGAGAAAGGGAGGCAATGAGTTCCTTGGTTTGAAGGAAAAGCTAGTGAGAACCCAAGACTCACTGAGGGAAATCAAATGTCAGGTATTTCTCTCTCTGGGGCAGGTTCAGTTCTTCTGAGGTTCTCCCAGTTTATGTTTAGTTTCAGCTCAGAGCCTACTTTACAAGCTCTTATTTAAAATGCGATTCATCTATGTGACCTACTTGGTCTGCCCATACCTTGTTCTTTCTCTTAAAATCCAGGGAAATGCAGCTATAAAGATGATGACAAAGGTAAAATGGAAGCTAGCTGCTAAGCTTCTTAGAATAGACATGCTAACTCTGTCCTTTCAAATATAAAGAAAATAAGGGGAATGGTTTTCTATAACAAAGACACTACCTGTTTTATATGCAGGATGTTCTGTATTGATGTTCCAGTGGGAGCATGGGACATATACACATCCATTCGGCTCTGAAGATAAAACAAAACAAAACAAAACATATTAAAGCAATAACCACCCAATGAAAAGACTGTGCCTTTAAGAAGCAGATAATAATTATGCTAAGAATGAATAAACAAATATTGCAATAGAATGGCAAGGCAAAATCAATTCCATTGAATTCCATGCTGTCTTATATGTTACAAGTGGTGAATTTTATTTGAGGCTAAAGTGACCGGACAAGAGAGGGCACACAGAATAAGTTTAAAGCTTCTTTCCTAGGATATTTTTATCTTTAATGCATTGTATTATAAAATCAAGCTGACTATAGTAAGTGGCGGCTAATTGCAAACATGTGAAACTGCTATCTATTGTTGGACAACTATTATCTTAAATTTGACCAGAGATGAAAGGATGAAGCTGCCTATTCTCTTCTTCAGTCTTCACATTCATGGTCCATTGAATATCTAATCTTCTATGCATAGAAAATCTCTGCCCTTAAAACAAGTTTAGAATACCACATTAATTTATGTAATATGATAGATACATCAAAATGAAACAAAAGGAGCTTCCCTGGTGGCTAAGTGGTAAAGAACCCACCTGCCAATGCAGAAGACACAGGTTTGATCCCTGATCTGGGTAGATTTCACATGTCGTGGAGCAACTAAGCCCATGGGCCACAACTGTTGAGCCTGTGCTCTAGAGCCCAGGAACCACACTACTAAAGCCAGCATGCCTGGAACCCGTTCTCCAGAACAAGAGAAGCCACTGCAATGAGAAGCCCACGCACCTCAACTAGAGAGTAGCCCCTACTCTCTGCAACCAGAGAAAGCCTGCACAGCAACAAAGACCCAGCACAGCCAAAAGTAAATGAATAAAATAAAAAACAAAAAGAAGAACCAAAGGAAAGTTGGAATTTCTAAAAGCATCAAATGGCCTTAGAATCATTATACATACCATATTCATGTTTTTCTTGTTGAATCCCGCCCATAAGGACATAAATTCACTACATATCACCCATAATATTTTATTGTTGCAGATTTTGATAGAAGGTAACTTCCCTACACTTTCTTCTAAAAAGAAACCTTTGGTGCCAAACAACTTCTGTAAAAAATAAAAAATAATTATTCTTTCAAGAATCATTTTCAGACTTCTTGATGTTCCCTTTACTCCCAGAATGAGAATTCTTAGGAATCTATTTGTATTTGTATATTTGTTTCCTGTTTTGCTCAAGGAGACCAAGTTATTTGGGAAAAGTATTTATAAGTCAATCTTTACCTAGAGAATATCATCAAACATACTTTACAAGGAGATGGTAGCAACGATCTTTAGCCCCAAATTAGCTAAGGTATCCATTGTGAAAGCTCCCCTGAAATCGGTCCGATCAGTGATTGCCTATATTTCTCATTAACTGGCAAGAGAAGTAGAACAGTGTTTCCTTTAAGGTCAAACATTGCCTTGATTAGGAAAGAAAAGCAGGGCTTTACCCATGTACACATCATCTTTCTGGTAGTGTACCAGAGTGCTTGACTTTCATGCTGAAAAGTAGAGGATGGTGTACCAAAGGGAGGGTGTCATTGGATAGAAGAAAATAATGTCATGGGCGACAGCATGATTAAAACTTCTAGAGTTTATAAAAGCAAGCTTGGGTGGGGATCTCTGATGGAATGACTGGAGCTTCTAGGGGCAACAGATATTATGGAGGGGTAGGAGTAGAGAATGGGACTTAAAGTGGCAGAAAGTTTGACAATAGGAAATTAGAAACTGAGATAAATCAGGGAAAATACTACCTCAGACTTGACCTATGTAGGCAAAGCAATACATATGCAAAACAGGTATACTTAGTGATAGATGTGTCTATCTCTGGATTTACTTTAACTAGTTTGTCTGCTTAACTCTGCCCCAATGTAGAAAACACCCCAAACTAATGGATACCAACACATTTTGAAATAGAACTATCAATCACCCAAAAGGGAAGTTACATTGTGATTCAGTTGCTAAGTCGTGTCTGACTCTTGCGATCCCATGGACTGTAGCCTGCCAGGCTCCTCTGTCCATGGAATTTTCCAGGCAAGAATACTGGAGTGGATCACCACTTCCTTCTCCAGGAGATCTTCCTGACCCAGGGATTGAACCCATATCTCTTGCATCACCTGCATTGGCAGGTGGATTCTTTATCACTGAGCCACCTGGGAATCCCTAAGTTTATTGTTTCTGTTGTTCAGTTGCCCAGTCATGTCTGACTCTTTGAGATCCCATGGACTACAGCATACTAGGCCTCCCTGTCCCTCACCATCTCCCGAAGTTTGCTCAAATTCATGTCCATCGTATCAGTTCATGTCCATACAGCCATTTCATTCTCTGACACCCTCCTCTTCTGCTCTCAATCTTTCCCATTATCAAGGGCTTTTCCAATGAGTTGACTGTTCACATCAGATGACCAGAATTCTGGAGCTTCAGCTGTAGCATCAATACTTCCAACAAATATTCAGGGTTGATTTCCCTTAAGATTGACTGGTTTGATCTCCTTGGTGTCAAAGGGACTTTCAAGAGTCTTCTCCAGCACTACACTTCAAAGGTATCAATTCTTTGGCATTCTGATTTCTTTACAGTTCAGTTCTCACAACCGTACATGACCATTGGGAAGACCATAACCTTGACTATATGGATCTTTGTTGGAAGAGTGATGTCTCTGCTGTTCAACACACATCTAGGTTTGTCACAGATTTCCTGCCAAGAAGCAATCACCTTCTGATTGCATGGCTTCAGTCAACATCTGTAGTGATTTTAGAGCCCAAGAAGAGGAAATCTGTCACTACTTGCACCTTTCCCCCTTCTATTTGCCATGAAGTAATGGGACTGGATGCCATGATCTTAGGTTTCTTAATATTAGTTTCAAACCATCTCTTTCACTCTCCTCCTTCACTCTCATCAAGAGGCTCTTTAGTTCATCTTCACTTTCTGCTATAAGAGTGGTAGCATTTGCATATCTGAGGTTGTTGATGTTTCTGCTGCATATCTTGATTCCAGCTTCTAGCTAGTCCAGCCTGGCATTTCTTATGATGTGCTCAGTGTATAGGTTAAACAAACAGAGTAACAACAGACAGCCTTGTCATACTGCTTTCTCAATCTTGAATCAATCAGCTGTTCCATACAGGGTTCTAACTTTTGCTTCTCAACCCACATACAGGTTTCTCAGAAGACAGGTAAGATGGTTTGGTATTCCCATCTCTTTAAGAGCTTTCCACAGTTTGTTATGACCACACAGTCAAAGGTTTTAGCATAGTTGATGAAACAGAGGTAGATGTTTTTTTCTGGAATTCCCTTGCTTTCTCTATGATCCAGCGAATGCTGGCAATTTGATTTCTGGTTCCTTTTCCTTTTCTAAACCCAGCTTGGACATTTGGAAGTTCTTGATTCACATAACGCTGAAGCCTAGTATGCAATATTTTAAGCATGACCTTATTAGCATGGGAAATAAGTGCCATTGTCTGATGGTTAGCACATTCTTTAGTACTATTCTTCTTGAGGATTGAGATGAGGACTGACCTTTTCCAGTCCTGTGGCCACTGCTGGGTCATCCAGATTTGCTGACATATTGAATGCAACACCTTGATGGCATTATCCTTTAGGGTTTTGGATAGTTCTACTGGAATTCCATTGCATCCATTAGCTTTATTAACATCAGTGATTCCTAAGGTCCACTTAACTTGGCACTCCAGAATGTCTGGCTCTGGGTGAATGACCAACCACATCATTGTAGTAACCCAGTTCATTAAGATCTTTGTTGTACAGTTCTTCCATATTTTATTTCCATCTCTTTTTAATCTCTTCAATGTCTGCTAGGTTTCTACTGCTTCTGTCCTTTATTGTGCCCATCTTTGGTTGAAATGTTCCCTTGATATCTCTAATTTCCTGAAGACATCTCTAGTCTTTCCCCACAAAATATGATCCACTGGAGGAGGGAATGGCAAATCCCTCCAGTATACTTGCAGTGAGAACCTCATGAACTGTATAAAAGATCAAAAAGATATGACACCAAAAACAGTATTGCATAGGAACCTGGAATGTTAGATCAATGAATCAAGGAAAATTGGACATGGTCAAGCAGGAGATGGTAAGAATAAACACCAACATCTTAAGAATCAGTGAAGTAAAATGAACGGGAATGAGTGAATTTAATTCAAATGACCATGACATCTACTATTGTGGGCAAGAATCCCACAGAAGAAATGGAGTGGTCCTCATAATCAACAAGAGTCCAAAATGTAGTACTTGGGTGCAACCACAAAAATGACAGAATGATCTCGGTTCGTTTCCAAGGCAAACCATTCAACATCACAGTAATTCAAATCTATGCCTCTACCACCTGAAGATGGCAGAGAAGCTGAAGTTGATCAGCTGAAGCTAAAGACCTAGAAGACCTCCTAGAACTAAGTTTATTAAACAATACCAAAAACCTACTATCAAACCAATCTTTAGGGCTCATGAAAATTCTTCCTTTTGTTAACTCACAAATTCTTTTTTTCCCATTCCTACCTCTCCACCACAAACCAGGACCTCATCTTAAAAATGAATTATTGATATCCTGACTTGTCTCTTTGATCTCATTTTGGCCACAATTTATTTTATCCTTCAATTCACATGTAAGGGGCAATCTTGATAAAATACTAGTCAATGAGCTTTTTAGAGAAACAAAAAGCAAACAGAGAAAAATTTTTAAACCCATGGCTGATTCATGTCAATGTATGGCAAAAACTATTACAATATTGTAAAGTAATTAGCCCCCAACTAAAATAAATAAATTTATAAAAAAAAAAAAAAAAAAACCTCAAAAAAAAAAAAAATCTTAAATTCCTAATTGACCATCAAACCAGTTTTCCAACCATTGGAAAATAACCAATAAATAGTTGAATGAATAATTCAGCTATAAAACATTTAGGATTGGCATTTTAGTTTTAGTAAATTGAAGCAAGCTCCCATATGGAAAGGGGTATATTATTCTAGCTTATCTAACATCAAAGTCAAGGACATCAGCGATCAAACTGAAAAATGTCTTCCATTTAAGCACTGTGAATTTGTTGACATGCCCAATGGAACAAAAACAGAATAAGAAAACTGCCATAGCAGTCAGCTCAGCTAGAAATTCTGACTTATATTCAGGTCTGTTAATAACTGAGTATAGTGAATTGTATATAAGAGCTGTAGACACTGTGACATAGACACACACACACACACACACACACACACACACACACACACACACACAGCACCTGACCCCAGAGTCTGGTATCTACAGATTTCAAAATGTCCTACTTTTGTTTCATAGTAGATTTTCAAATAATAAGGTTCTATCATCCAAAAGGAGATCCTCGTATACACTGTGGCAAAAGGAAGAACTTACCTTGATTGCAGAACTTGGAAGTTCGAAAAATCTGGTAAAAATGCCCTTGGGATATTTGAAGGAGACCACAGGACCCAAGGCAAAATTCATTTTGATTCTTTGTGCCAGCTCAGGCATGGTGGCAAAGGCTACAAACCCTAAGAGAACAGGAGATAAGACAATCTCATAAAAATTAGGAGTAGTGATGTAATGTTTCTACTAACAAAAGTGAAGCTCTCCTTTTTCATTTTATTCTTCTACTGCAGCAATCATGAGGATGAATTGGGCAACTCTTCTGAGTTATTCTGCAAAGTTAATCTATCTTCAGCCCTGTCTACTCTCAAATCTCCATTTCTCTCTTATTCTGGACAATTTAACTTGGTTGGGGGAAAGTTAGGGATAAATTGCTGAAGTAACTCCTGCCAAGTAAACTGAGGATGCCCTCAACCCTCACCAAGTGGGGGCTAAGTGCTGGCAGTATTGTCACTCTACCCCAACTCTGAGATGACAGAGTGAGTCACAGAACCTCTAGAAATAAATGATCAGTTCGTAGGAGGTGAATCAATCAGCTCTTTATGCATCACCATCTAGCCATTCTGGAGGAGGAAATGGCAACCCACTCCAATATTCTTGCTGGGAAAATCTCATAGACAGAGGAGCCTGGCAGGCTACAGTCTGTGGGGTTACAAAGAGTTAGACATAACTAAGCATACACACACACACACACACACACACACATGCATGCACACACACAACTATTCCACAGTTTTTCTTTCTCACAGTGGAATGAGATTGCATTGCTCCCAGTGCTTCATTGGATGCTTACCAAACCTCCAGAATCTTCTCTGCTTCCAAAAGGTCCACCTGTTCCCAGTAAGGACCAAGTGTCTCCATTTATAAAGCAATAGCATTGCATTTGTATTTAGCAATATGAGGGTGAAGGTGGTGGGGCTCAGCCCCACACAGGAAAGTCTATGTGGAGGATCTCTTTGTTTTGGTTCCCTGTTGTGCTTTCCTGGGCCCCCCGCCAGTGTGTGTGTGTGTGTGTGTGTGTGTGTGTGTGTGTGTGTGTGTGTGTGTGTGTGTGTGTGTGTGTGTGTGTGTGTGTGTGTGTGCGCGCGCGCACGCGCGCATGCAAAGCCATAGCAGAAGTTTTTTTTTTTTTCTTCTGAATTTCTTGTTGAAATATTGAAACTGTCTTAACCAGAAAAGGAGCTGGCTGGGCACTGATATAAAGACTGAAACAGGCATAATAGCTCCCCTTGATGGCATCACCGACTCGATGGACATGGGTTTGGGTGGACTCGGAGTTGGTGATGGACAGGGAGGCCTGACGTGCTGTGGTTCATGGGGTTGCAAAGAGTTGGACATGACTGAGCGACTGAACTGAACTGAACTGACTGAGAAGATGTCTAGAAATGTGCAGAGGTGAGTTTTTGATGGTCATACTGGGCGGGGCCTGGCTTGTTAAATGTCCTGTGAAGAATGGGTCCTTTCCACATAACAGAAATTTCTCTGCTCAGGATGCAAATCATGCTCACTGAAAAATGTCATACTCAAAATGAAACACAGAGCCCTGATAATCAAATTGACTGTTTTCTCTGCCAATCAGATATGAGAGCATATCTAAGTCTTACCTACTTTTCTAGCCACATTCAAATCGTCCTTCTCCATACAATCTCTCCACAGCACCCAAGTACCCTATCAGTGAAGTCAAGGTGAGCTGGAGTTTTATGTGCCATCTCTAATGTGTTAAGAGATCTTGAAGGGGCCACTTAATTTCTTTGAACTTCTGTTTTCTTTTCTATGAGATGGGAATGATAGTGGTAGGCTTGTTCTAAAGCTTAGAGAGGGATATTGTAGGAAAGGTCCTGAATGAAAAGCACTAAACATAGTAAATTCTCATAAGTGTTAGCAATTATAGTATGATTATGTTCCTGTTAGTGGCTTTTTTTTTTTTTTGGTTGGGGGATAGGGTCCTCTTACTAGTTCTTTGATACTTCTTTATTATGTTCTCTCTAACACTTATATGCTGCAAGCTAAGTTGCTTCAGTTGTGTCTGATTCTTTGCAACCCAATGGACCGTAGCCAGCCAGGATCCTCCATCCATGGGTCTCTGGGCAGGAATATTGGAGTGGGTTGCAAGGCCCTCCTTCAGGGGATATTCCTGATCCAGGGATCAAACCCGGGTCTCTAATGTCTCCTGCATTGGCAGGTGGATTCTTTACCACTAGTGCCACCTGGGAAACAATGCTAACAGCCTCACAGCCTCTCCTAAATTTGTAAGCTGCCTATCAGTATAAATGGGCTTCCCTTGTGGCTCAGCTGGTGAAGAATCTGCCTGTAATGCGGAAGACCTGGGTTTGATCCTGGGTTGGGAAGATCCCCTGGAGAAGGGAAAGGCTACCCACTCCAGTATTCTGGCCTGAAGAATTGCATGGACTATATAGTCCATGGGGTTACAAAGAGTCAGACATGACTGAGCAACTTTCATTTTCACTTTATCAGTATAAAACACTGGTAAATACATATTTGTTCTTGATGATAATAGTGGTAATGTAGGATTATTTATTATCTCTCACACAGTTTCACCCAAACTAAGAGTGCATTTTCATTTAACCCCGTCTCTTAAAATTAGAAATTTTAGTGGAAGATTGATAACAAATTCATATTTTTAGTAGTATAGGGTTTTTAAATTTTTATTTGGAGCTAGATTATTGATTTCTTTTTTGAAAAATCTGGGAAACTATTAAGAAGTATACATTCAAAGTACATTTCTTGGACTTTTAAAAAACTTTCTATACAGTGCTTACAGTTAATTGTGTGCTAAGTCACTTTAGTCATGTCCAACTCTTTGTGACCCTATGGACTGTAGCCCTCCAGGCTCCTCTGTTCACGGGATTCTCCAGGCAAGAATATTGGAGTGGGTTGCCATTTCCTCCTCCAGGGGCTCTTCCTGAGCTAGGGATCAAACCCATGTCTCTTATGTCTCCTGCATTGGCAGGCACGTTCTTTACCACTAGCGCCATCCATGAATCATACACTAAATGTATATGCCCAATTTACTTATTATAGTAAGTTTTTGCATTCTGATTCACAAAGAAAACATTACTATATCTTTTTAAATTTGTTCAAATATGAATATAAGCCCTCTTTTTTATTTTTTAAAATCCCATGTGGATTGTGAGGAAGGTATGATTGATGTGTATTTAAAACATTCTTCAGGGATATTTCACACCATTCGGCTTTACTTTTTCAGCCTGGAGGAGATCTAGAGACTCTGTCTTCAGAAATATTTCTTTGGAATTCCTGGCAAATTACATCACCATTACAAATGTACTGCAGTGACCGGAAATGGATGAAGGATTCTTCCTACAAACTCACAATCTCTGGAATACAGGTTCACAGCCACTAGAGTTACATTCCCATCATAGGACATATAATTAAGGACACTGTAAATGTAAAACAGTGACTCTGTTCCTGATTCAAAGGTGAACTCTTGCATGGCCCTGACCCTTGTAAAAATGTTGACCCTTGTAAACATACCTATTGTAGTACCAAGCGAATATCCAACGAAATACAACTTCTGCTGACCAGTTTTATTTACAATGAAGTCTATTATTCCAGGGAGATCATATTTGGCCATTTCATGAAAGCTGAAAAATAAAACAGGGCCTTATAAATATTTGCAACTAAGTTCAAAACAGAGCACTTGCTCATTTATTTTTTATACACAGAATTTTGTGCTGACCATTTACTTGGTTTGTGTTTCATTATTTATCCAGTTATATGTAGGCTATTGTGGTTTTTGTTTGCTGCACTTATATGTGTTACTTTCTAATAGCAGGAATGATTTCAAGGTTTGTGTATACTACATTTTCTGAAATTCAGTCTTGTCATTCTTCCTCTTCACTACCTTCTCTTGCATTTCTTTTGCTGCCCTTTACCTACCTGGTTTGCATGCCTTTCTTTCAGTCTTTCCTAGGGAACTTCAAGATGCTTAGGGCCATTTAACACCCAGATTTTGAAATGGAAGTGGTTGTAAATCATGATTGTACCATGTACTAGCTGAGTAGATTTTCATAAGTTATTTAAATGCTCTGAGTTTAAGTTTCATCATCTGTAAAATAAGCATGATAGTGCTATATGGCAGGGGAGCTATGGGGGCTGGATAGTATTAAAGGAATGACTCTAGCAGCAATTAGACATTCAATCAGATGTTGCTATTATTATTTCTGTCCATATATGGTTATATTGAATATATCCCCAAATCCCAAAATCCTACAGTACTGGTTCAGCCAACATTAATACAAATGTTGAGAGAACAAAAAATGCCTAAATAATATATGGTTGAGTTAGGTACTTCACAAACTAAGGGCCTGCTTATTAAAAGAACATGAGAGAAAATATAGATGGGTACTTTTCCAGTATAAGAGAACCGTTGTGATGCCTTACAGTAAATAAGCTGCAAGTTCCCAGCCAAGGACCAGCTGCAAAAGTATTTCTCGATGCTTGCCCCTGGGCAAAAGCTCTGACCCTAACAATTTGGCCTATTCTTCCTTTCCTTCCAACTTGTCAGTAGGTACAGAAATAAGGTATGGAATATTTCATTAATATGGTTCTGTTCTAGCAGCAGGCTTCAAACAACCAGGGAGTTTAAGCCTGAGAAAGGATGCTCACTGCAGGCATCAGCCTGTTCTTTGATGACAGCAGAAAACACTTTCATTAAAGCAAGCAGTCAGCATGTCAAAAGATTCTTTCCTATTGCCTACTAACAAGGTTGTAAAGATCTCATATTAGAGTTCTCCTGAAAATGGTATTCTATACATTCTCAACCACAGTTCCTATAGGTAAAATATAGTACTGATACACATCGTCTTTGCAAAACTAATTGACAACAAAAGAGAAAAAAAATTGTAATAACATCACTAGGATAAAACTATAAGCTTCGTGAAGGTGGAGGCTTGTTTACTCTTGAACGCTCAGGGACTGCTGCTGCTGCTGCTGCTAAGTCACTTCAGTCGTGTCCGACTCTGTGCGACCCCATAGACGGCAGCCCACCAGGCTCCGCCGTCCCTGGGATTCTCCAGGCAAGAATACTGGAGTGGGTTGCCATTTCCTTCTCCAGTGCATGAAAGGGAAAAGTGAAAGTGAAGTCGCCCAGTCGTGTCCGACTCTTAGCGACCCCATGGACTGTAGCCTACCAGGCTCCTCCGTCCATGGGATTTTCCAGGCAAGAGTGCTGGAGTAGGGTGCCATTGCGTTCTCCGGCTCAGGGACTAGAACAGTGCATAGACTAGGCACTCAATAAATATTGGCTGAATGAGTGCATACGTTGTTCCAGGAATTTTCTAAACTGTCATTTGAGACATACTTTGTATTGGATAGAAACGTATGTTAAAATGATCTTGTTGAAATGATAATTCGCTTGTCTGAGAATCAGTGTAAATCAGAGCTTCCTGCTGTTTATCTCCTTTGAGCTGTTAGTAGAGACAGCAAGGAGCTGTGTGACTCCAAGTATCATACATTATTATTAATACCATCCACACTATTATATTTAAAGGACTTGTCTCAAATTGTGTTCATGGTCTTTCTTAGATACGGTTTACCTAAAGGCCCAGAATTTCTCTTCATTCACCGAGAGTGTTTTGTGTCTTCTTGACCAAGTGTTCCCCCGACTGTTTCCCATCCATACATCATAACCAGCATCAGCTAGAAGGAATCCAAGGCTGCCGTTGGCAAAATTCTCAAGCCAGGAAGCATTGTCTGAAAACAGAGCATGCTGCATATATACAACTGGTCGGGTACCTAGAGGGAGGCAAGAAGGCAGAGACAGAGAAATTTATAACAACTAAAGCATCTCAGAAACATAAGAATCACACACACACACACACACACACACACACACACAAACACACACACTCCACTGGGAAAAACCAAAACCAAAAAAGAGACACATAATAAACATATTTTAATTCCCAATCTTGCCCAAATTCTATCCTCCCTTCTTAAGCAAAGTCTTTCCTATAAATGTTTCTCCTTTTATATTTCATAGTGGCTCCCCCCAACTCCTCATCATGCTTGGTGTTGCAAGATTTAGCAAAAACAAAAATAAAGATAAACAAAAAGACCCAGGATGTCCTGCTAAATTTACATTTCATATTAGCAGTGAACTAGCTTTTTAATATAAGTATATCATAAAATGAGACATATGAAAAACTCATCTGCTCTTTATCTGAAATTCAACTTTAACTGGGCATCTCATATTTTATATAGTAATCCTACCCATGTCACACTCCCTTTTTTCATTTTGAAACTCTTGAATTCTTAAGCAACATGATTGTAGCTGCCTCTGAATGTGGATGGGAGATGAGATAATGCAGAGCGATCACAGTAAGTGATTTGGTAAATAAAGACCACTGAGCCTTTGCAGATACTTTGCTTACTCTTCTCTCTCCCTCCTCAGAAAATCTGTGGTTACATTTCCCTCATAGTTCAAAAGGATACATAGCAGCACTTTTTGCAATAGCCAGGACATGGAAGGAAGCTAAATGTTCATCAGCAGAGGAATGGATAAAGAAGATGTGGTACATGTATATGATGGAATATATCTCGGCCATGAAAAGGAATGAAACTGGGTCATTTGTAGAGATGTGGATGGACCTACAGAGTGTCATACAGAGTGAAGTAAGGTAGAAAAAGAAAAACAAATATCATATATTAGCACATATATATGGAATCTAGAAAAATGGTATAGATGATCTTATTTACAAAGCAGAAATAGAGACACAGATGTAGAGAACAAATACATGGATATCTGGGGCGAAAGGGGGTTGTGTGGGATAATTTGGGAGATTGGGATTGACGCGTATACACAGTCTCTTTCCAACAATGAGGAAATCCACTTTATGGGAATACAGCAATTTCTCACATGAAATACAAGTAACGAGCTGACATAATGTAGGCTCCACCTCCACACTGACTCCCTAAGAAGCAAGTCTGGCAGTAGTCAAGTAGATCTTTGTAATTTTCAGTTACTGCCCTTTGTAATTTTCTGTTCTTACCTGCCTTCAGAGAATTGGAATACAATGAGACTTCCTGTTAACTATATAAAAACTAATCCAAAATTCAAACCAATTTTGATAAGTCAGTCACTATCTTAATGAACAGCCAGTACTAGATTTTAGTCATGTGCAGTTCGCCTTCTCAAGATAGATATGTCTTGTACCTGTGATCCTAGTGTCTTTTCGCCCATGGGGAATCCTGTTGACGCTGAGTATGTACCCGTCTTGAGTGGTTACTTCGTACTCCTCACTGGGATAGCCATTATAGGTGATGATTTCACTCTGCCCAGTGAAAATAGAAGCATTAGTTAAACATTTTCTCTAAAGGTTATCAAAAGGAGCTAGAACAAGGCAGCTAGCGTGTGCTTATTAGGGTAAATTATCTGAAATCTGCAGCCCCAGGTAACAGTGAGATTAATTTACTACATAAAGTCATGATTAAAAAAATAAGTAGACTATTAGAAAATGTCTGCTAGTGGTAAATTTTGGGGGCACTTGGAGATAATATCTATCTTTGACCTATTATTCTGACAAAACTATATTCTCAAGTCAGCTGTCCTTTTTTAAGTACATATAGATATATTTTAATTGAAATGTAGTTAATTTACAAATTTGTGTTAGTTTCTGGTGTATAGCAAAGTGATTCAGTTTTATACACATACACACGCGCACACACTCTATATGTATTATATATATTCTTTTTCATATTCTTTTCCATTATGCTTTATCATAGGATATTGAATATAATCCCCTGTGCTAGACAGAAGACAATAGGACTTTGTTGTTTATCCATTCTATACATGATAGTTTGCACCTGCTAATCCCAAACCCTCCCCTCTCCCCCTCCCTTTAGTAACCACAAGTCTGTTCTCTGTGAGTCTGCTCCTGTTTCATAGATAAGTTCATTTGTATCATATTTTAGATTTCATATGTCAGTGACTTCATATGTTATTTGTCTTTATCTTTCTGACTTACATAGTATGATAATCTCTAGGTCCATCAGTATTACAGCAAATGGCATTATTCTTTTTACGGCTGAGTAAAGTTCCATTGTGTATATGCAAAATTGTAGGTATTACATATTTTTAAAGTTTTTATTTTATACTGGGGTATAGTTGATTAACAATGTTGTTTTAGTTTCAGGGGTACAGCAAAGTGACTCACTTATATATATATATATATAAATTGACATTTATGTATATAAATGTCAATTATGAGATGGCTCTTGGTTCAAAGATAATAAAACCACAGTCCAGTAGAGGGCAGTCACACATATCATCCAGAGGGCTTAAAATCTGTGTGTGCTCACTTGCCAGTCATATCTAACTCTTTGAGACCCCATGGACTGTAGCTCGCCAGGCTCCTCTGCCCATGGAATTCTCCAGGCAAGAATACTGGAGTGGGCAGTCATTCCCTTCTCCAGGGATCTTCCCCACCCAGGGATCAAACTCAGGTCTCCTATATTGTAGACAGATTCTTTACTGTCTGAGCCACCAGCAAATCTCTAAAAATCATTTATGTTTAATCTATATCAGAGATTTTCTGCTGTAACAGGAACTTCAATAATCTTACAACCTATTAATTGGCTTTATTTGATGTTCTTCAGAATTCTCCATTACTTACAATATTCATCCACACTTCAGGATTTGCTTCTTTTTCCAAACTGAAGAATCCAGCAGCATTCAAAGTTCCGCAAATCAAATAGGTTGTTGTTAAAAACAGCCACATGGTGGGAATGCCTGATAGAAAACATTTAATAACCACAAATCGTTATGTGTCAAAATTGATTAATGAAATGAAATAGTCCCCCAGTGAAAACTTGAATAACATCCTGAGAAAGCTGAGACGGTGTGGAAGGGAGTAAATAAAATGAGCTAACTCCGAACACTGTTAATCTATTTTTTCATATAGAAACTGCCCTGACATTGTCCAGTTCCAGATATGAAAAGAACTAGTATGAAGGCTTATTTTTTGTCTTATTTAAATCCAGGATTTTCACTTAATTTAAATCTTTGCTTACCTGTGAGCTGCCAGGATATATAAAGATTCAGAGGACAAGTTCCCACACCATGGAGAAGCTAAAAGCGGAGTTATCCTTTAATCTCCTCCAACATCCCACAAAATAAACAAAAGCAATGAACAATGAAGCTTCAAACAAACAGGTTTACGGTGAGTTTCAAGTGATGCGAAAACAGGTTTATGATGAGTTTCAAATGATGTGACTATCTTGTGAGCAACCAAAGGCAAATTTTGTACGTTTGAATGTGCAGTGTCTCTTCCTTAGCACAGCTTAAAAGCATGCCTCCTCAAAGCAGTTTGACCAACATCACAATGCAGAGTACTCATCAAAGGGGAGCTGCAGTTCAGTGGTCTGAGTTTGAAGTCCAGCCTCACCATGAACAAGATTTCTGACCTTGGGCAAGTTATTCAGTAGCTTTGTCTCTTGTTTGTCTTGCTGGTAATATTAGGAGAATAAAACAGCCTACCTTATAG
The DNA here is from genome assembly GCF_054371585.1 of Giraffa tippelskirchi. Classification (NCBI taxonomy): domain Eukaryota; kingdom Metazoa; phylum Chordata; class Mammalia; order Artiodactyla; family Giraffidae; genus Giraffa; species Giraffa tippelskirchi. The sequence goes on from NC_137276.1 coordinate 39,357,490, forward strand.
GATTGTACGGAGGATTAGTGACATATAACGCATTAATCGCAGTGTAAACTCTTTCACTATTTTTTTTTTTTAAATCTAAGAACAAGTAAGAGAGTAACATCAGAGAACCTTTATGGTAATAAATTAACGACAGACTTCTAGAGAAATTCAGAGTTTACTTTTGAAGTTCAGTAGCTTTCCATAAACTTGCTATCTGATTGAAGATGATTTTATAGCTATAAATGTTATGTAATTAAAACCATTTTTGAAATTAATAATAGCTAATGTGTACTGAGGGCTCAGCTGATGCCAGGCCCTGTTCTAAACGCTACATGTATGTTATTTAGACATCAAAGAAATGCCATTGAAACAGCTACTGTTATCCTCAGTTTGTCAATGAAATTAGCAAGAGCTTAGACAGATTAAAGATCTGCCCAAGGTTACAGAGCCAAGAGGTGACAGAACTAGGACAGGAACACAGGAAACCTCAGTGCAGAGCCCTATACCTGGCTACCACTCCCAACCTGCGTCCCAGTTGTGCTAACTCTTGATCTTACCTAGTTAAGAGAGCTTCCCCTGCTCCTGAGGACTCCTTAACGATGAGGGACTTCTGAACAGTGAGATACGATTGCAGCTAGAAGCTAGAAAAATGAGACACAGGTAGCCCGTGGAAATGAAGAAATCTTGGACAGCAGCACACACCCAAGGTTAACCAGTTTGACTGAATCCTCATTTCCATTGAATGTCTGTCATCCTTGGGAGGATTCAGCAATAATTTCAAAACAAGGCATCCAACGCGGAAGTGTGAACTCAGGATCCTAAGGCAAAACCAGAGTTAGCAGTTATCTACCTTCTCAATACCAGAGTTCACTGTGAGGGTCAACTGAAGCAATGTTTGTGAAAGTACTGACAGACACCAGGTAACATGCAATGTGCAGGAAAGTGACTGATTGCAACAGTTGACAAGTTGAGGCCTTCCTGATTCACTTCTTTTTTGTATTTTTTAAAATTCGTTTTTTAATTGGAGTATATTGCTTTGCAATGTTGTGTTGGTTTCTGCTGTACAACAGTGTGAATCAGCTGTATGGATGCATATATCCCCTTTCCTCTTGAGCCTCCGTTGCACCACCACCGTACCCCCTCCTACAAGTCTAGGTCGTCACAGAGCACTGAGCTGACCTCCCTGTGTAATACCTTCCCACTAGCCGTCTATTTTACATATAGTAGTGTATATAGGCCAACGTTACTCTCTCAGTTGGTCCCACCCTCTCCCTCCTCCCCTGTGTTCACAAGTCCATTCTCATATCTGCATTCCTGCCCTGCAAATATGTTCATCAGTACCATTTTTCTAGATTCCACCCATATATGTTAATATATAGATTTGTTTTTCTCTTTCTGACCTACTTCCCTCTGTATGACAGGCTCTAGGTCCACTTTTGAGGCCAGAGAGTGTTTGGACATACCAATGTAGCAGAGGAAATTAACCCTTATGCCAAAGGGATTTGACCAGCTGTTAACTTTGGCATAGAGACCTGAGGAGAATGAAGACAATTTAGCTCTAAACCCCACCTGAAATACTGGATGATGGAGGCAGAAGTGCCTTCATTTCCTACTTCACTTTGAATGCTGGAAAAGCCCTAGCAGTAATTGAATCTCTTTCTTTTCCCAGTGGGAAGGATGGTAAGTTGCTGCCCAGCATAAAATAGTTCCAGTTCTATTAGTCTGGACTCATTCCCAAATCCTTTCAAAAACACACATGTTCATATTTGTCCAGATCCTAAGATCTGTTCCACTTGAGCCAGTTAAAGAAATGTAGAGTGAAAGGAAGCACTCAGCTTGTTGGAATAGGTTGGAATAGGAAAGCTTATCTACCAGTCCACACTCATTCAGTTTTGATGAAAAAGTGAACCATACTTTGCCTTCAATGACAATGGGCAAAGCTGTGTGGCAGTGGCAGAGGTGTGTAGATTTGTCTGGATTCTCTCATGGGTTGAGATTTTAAAAACAATCCTTCTAACAAAATTTCAATGAACTCCTTGGAGAATTCTAGGAAGCACAAACATTGCAATGACTTCTTGTGGAAATAACATAAATATAGTTAAACTTCTTAGATCTTTATGGATTGTAGATTAGCTTAAATCTTAGAAGGATTTCAACATCATTGCCTTCTCATAGTCTTACTCAGCTTTGAGGTTTAGCTAAAGAATCTGGAGACTTCTTCCAGCCGATTTTCTTATAAAGGCACAAAGTTGTCTTTTTACAGTAAATTCATAGGAATAAACAATCTTGCTTTATAGTAACCTGGAATAAGTCCACTGTTATCTGTAAAGTGCATTGCACACTAATAAAATAAAAAATTATTACTCAATAGTTTTTCTGCCGTTCAGACTCCAAACTATCCTTAAGTTTGGTGACCACTACGACACAATCTGATGTCTCTGACACAATCTACATTCTCTCATTTCTTCATATATTTAAAAAATTTTAGAAATGCATAATTAATCACATTTTTCTATCATATTTCATAGGGGACACTTACCTTTACTCTGTTCTCTATACCAGTGCTGTCCAGTAGAAATGTAATGTGAACTACATATACAATTTACATTTTCTTACAGCCACATGTTTTAAAGTGAAAAGAACAAATGACTAATAAAAATTTAAAAAAAGAACAGATGACATCAAATTGTTATTTATAATTCATTTTATAAACAATCATTTTATAAAATTTAATTCTATTTCTATTTCTTTTAAACCAATAGATCCAAACTATTATCATTTCAACATGTAATCAATATTATTATTGAGAAATTTTCTATTCTATTTTTGCACTAAGTCCTTAAGTTTGAATATTATTTGACAGTGTAGCACATCTCCATTAGTATTACCTCATTTAAAGGGCTGAACAGTCACATCTGACTAGTGGTATTTATTGGAGATTGCAGCTCTGTGCTCTCAGGATTATGTTTCTTTTTTCTTGTTTTTGCTTTTACTTTGTTGAAACTTTTCAACTAGATTCTTTATTTTTCATATTGTACTCACCCCAAATACATAAGTTTGTATCTTACGTGTGCTGTGTTAAGTCACCTCAGTCATGTCCGACTCTTTGTGATCCCATGGACTGTAGCCTGCCAGGCTCCTCTGTCCATGGAATTCTCCGGGCAAGAATACTAGAGTGGGTTGCCATGCCCTCCTTATATTTGACATGAATTGAGTATCTGCCTATCAAACCTCCTACTATTTGAATCATCAACCATATCTTCTCAAGTGCTTGGCCTCTGCTCCCCAAATGAGCTTTGAGCCTTATTGTCCAGCAGAAAAGACACAAGCATAAATACTTAGCTACAGTCCTTTTTCAAAAGCATGATATCCAACAGTGTTCTTGTGGTCACTACATCTGGAGGAATGGCTTGTTACGCTGACTTTATCTACTCCAATAATAAATGTCAAACTACTATTTAAAAGTATTTTTTATGATTTAACATTTTCTAAGAGGAAATGTCACCAAAATAATATTATTTAAACTTATTTACAGATTTGACAGCTTCCTGGATTTAACTCTTCTGAGAGTATTGGTTGAATAAATAGCAACAGTATCAGTTCATTTCAGTTGCTCAGTCGTGTCCAACTCTTTGCGACCCCATGGATTGCAGCATGCCAGGCTTCCCTGTCCATCACCAACTCCTGGAGCTTGTTCAAACTCATGTCCATCCAGTCGGTGATGCCATCCAACTATCTCATCCTCTGTCGTCCCCTTCTCCTACTGCCTTCAATCTTTCCCAGCATCAGGGTCTTTCCCAATGAGTCAGTTCTTTGCATCAGGTGGCCAAAGTATTGGAGTTTCAGCTTCAGCATCAGTCCTTCCAACGCATACTCAGGACTGATTTCCTTTAGGATTGACTGGTTTGATCTCCTTGCAGTCCAAGAGACTCTCAAGAGTCTTCTCCAACACCACAGTTCAAAAGCATCAATTCTTCAGTGCTCAGCTTTCTTTATAGTCCAACTCTCACACCCATACGTGACTACTGGAAAAACCATAGCTTTGACTAGATGGACCTTTGTCAGCAAAGTAATGCCTCTGCTTTTTAATATGCTGTCTAGGATGGTCATAGGTATATATGTGTGTAAATAGCACAGCAGGTTACTTGAGAGATTTTGCTTTGAGATCATGAGTATCAACACAAATTGTCCCTAAAAGAGCCCTGATTCCTTAATATTGAGCTGAGAATATCTTTGTTCCTGGCTAATTCAATAGCCACATAATAGCCCAAGTTATCTTCATCACTAGCTGGACCACTGCAATCTTCTAACTAAATTCTCTGCATCTATCTCATCTGTTCTCATTATGCAAACTATTGTCATCATTTTCAATCACAGATCTGATTCTGTTTTAAGCATTCTTGAGATTAAAAGTCCTTAATGACTTAGTATCCAAACTTCTGTGAGTGGCAAGGAAAGTGTAAAACCAGGGTCTATCTCTTTAAAGTCATCTTGTCTCATTTTCTCCCTGTGCTTCTTTAACTTTCTTTAGTAAGCCTATCTCCTTGCCACTGAGAGCTAGTTCTCTATCTGTAACAACGGGCAGAATGTACAGATCTCAGCCAAAATTTCATTTCCTCAAAGAATTGCCTGTCCACTTTGATGAGAGCGGACTTCTTATTGGTGATTCATTACAGTTACAATTAGATTTAATTATGTGAGTAAGTAGCTATAAAATATCTGATTTTTTTCATTAGCCTTTAAATTCCACTTGGGGAAGAATGGTGTCTACCTTATTACCCTTCGTCTTCTGAATGCCTAGTTATTAATAGTTCATAACAAATACAAAATTATTGCATAAAGATAAAGAGCTTGGTATCCAAAGTCAAGATTTCAGAGTTAGAGAGGTAATATGTTGGGAGAACCGGCTCAATAGCTCCAAACTTCAATTCCTTAGTCTATAAAGTGGGGATAATAGTGATACCATTTTAAATGGCAATTGTTAAGATTAAATAAGATAATTCATGTAAAGTGCTTACACAGTTATGTCCTTATGGAAAATGGCTCAGTGTACTTGAATTATTTTTTAGGTGATAATTTTAGCTAAACCATATACTTCCTCTGTGTTTTATTCCCTTGCACAAACAAGTAACATTTTTATACTGGGGCTTCCTATGTGTTTTATTACAGGGAAAGAATGCACTGCTGTGGCCAAAAAATTGAAATAATTCTTTTGACAACTATAGTGTTTAATATAGATTATAAAGACATGTTTTGATTTATTTTTTTATCTTCTTGTAAGTTTCAGTTACTGACTGAAATATGCGTAAGTGTTCAGCATGGGTAAGTGCAATCATTTCGGAGACACTGACATGTCAAGTGCTGGGATTGGCCAGTCTGATATGCCATAGTTACCAAAGAGGTGTCTCCCTGTGAAACTTTTTGGTGCCCTGCCAGCCAGCCTTCCCCTGCCTACACTCAGATCTTCTTTAATATTCCCCCTCACACCTATAGCTCCTTTAAGTATGCTAAGACATTTTTGAGAAATGAGTCTTAGCCAAATATGTATTCATTACATGTATGAAAAGTATTCCAATTTCCATAGTACCTAGTCAAATGCTTGGAGGACAGACATGGCCAGCCATTTAACAACTATTTGTTGATCACTGAATGTGCCTGGGTAGTTATGGGTGCAATCATGAATGAGACAGACAGAACCACTGTCACAAGACAGTTGTTTTCCCACCCATGTCCATTTGGAAACGGATAGACTTCACATTCTCTGCTTTTTCTTCTGTCTGTAGATGCCCAAGTCTTCCCTTACAACTTAGATCATTTATTTCCTCCTCTGGGATGTCTGCTCAGACACTTTAGCCTTGGGTAATCATCCCTTTTTTCATATATGACTATATTCATACCTGGGCTTCATTGGTGGCTCAGACGATAATGAATCGACTTGCAATGTGGGAGACCTGGGTTCGATCACTGGGTTTGGAAGATCCCCTGGAGGAAGGCATGGCAACCGACACCAGTACTCGCACCTGGAGAATCCCCATGGACAGAGGAATCTGGTGGGCTACAGTCTATGGGGTTGCAAAGAATTGGACAGAACTAAGCAACTAAGTACAGCACATAGATATACCTAAATCGTAACATTGAGAGCATAGGAAAGTACTCTTGAGAATTAGAGTAACCAGCTAGTTATTTGCTGTTTGACTTTGGGTACCCTAGTTATTCCAACTACTTATCCTCTTCATATGTAAAATGGATATACTAATATCTAACTCATAAACCATTGCAAGGACTAAATGAGATAACATATGTCTAGTTTGGTTCTTGGTGCATAGTAGGAACTAAACAAATATGAATTCTTATTTCTGTGCACATGCTTCTTCTCTTTCTTCCTCCATTGTATTAGGCACTATGGCACTGGATAAAATCTTAGAGCTTATTTAATTGCTCGTGTGAATAAATGTAGATTAATTGCTTGACAAATACTATTATTCTGGCAATACTGCATTGTGAGAAGTAATATAACATCATGGTTAATCAAAGTACTGGCTCCTATATTGAGATAACTTTTCCCCAAAAAACTGGGTCTATTACTTTGGCAAGTTATTAACTTTACAAACATACTGTTATGTCTATCAGTTCAGTTCAGTTCAGTTCAGTCGCTCAGTAGTGTCCGACTCTTTGCGACCCCATGAATCACAGCACTCCAGGCCTCTCTGTCCGTCACCAACTCCCAGAGTCTACCCAAACTCATGTCCATCAGGTCGGTGATGTCATCCAGCCATCTCATCCTCTGTCGTCCCCTTCTCCTCCTGCCCCCAATCCTTCCCAGCATAAGGGTCTTTTCCAATGAGTTAACTCTTCGCATCAGGTGGCCAAAGTATTGGAGTTTCAGCTTCAACATCAGTCTCTCCAATGAACACCCAGGACTGATCTCCTTTAAGATGAACTGTTTGGATCTCCTTGAGTCCAAGGGACTCTCAAGAGTCTTCTCCAACACCACAGTTCAAAAGCATCAATTCTTCTATGTTCAGCTTTCTTTATAGTCCAACTCTCACATCCATACATGACTACTGGAAAAACCATAGCCTTGACTAGACAGACCTTGGTTGACAAAGTAATGTTTCTGCTTTTAAATATGCTATCTAGGTTGGTCATAACTTTCCTTCCAAGGAGCAAATGTCTTTTAATTTCTTGGCTGCAGTCACCATATGCAGTGATTTTGGAGCCCCCCAAAATAAAGTCAGCCACTGTTTCCCTATCTATTTCCCATGAAGTGATGGGACCAGATGCCATGATATTAATTTTATGAATGTTGAGCTTTAAGCCAGCTTTTTCACTCCCTCTTTCACTTTCATCAAGAGGCTTTTTAGTTCCTCTTCACATTCTGCTGTAAGGGTGGTGTCATCTGCATATCTGAGGTGATTGATATTTCTCCCGGCAATCTTGATTCCAGCTTGTGATTCTTCCAGCCCAGGGTTTCTCATGGTGTACTCTGCATATAAGTTAAATAAGCAGGGTGACAATATACAGCCTTGACGTACTCCTTTTCCTATTTGGAACCAGTCTGTTGTTCCATGTCCAGTTCTAACTGTTGCTTCCTGACCTGCTTACAGGTTTCTCAAGAGACAGATCAGGTGGTCTGATATTCCCATCTCTTGAAGAATTTTCCACAGTTTATTGTGATCCACACAGTCAAAGGCTTTGGCATAGTCAATAAAGCAGAAATTGATGTTTTTCTGGAACTCTCTTGCTTTTTCAATGATCCAGAGGATGTTGGCAATTTGATCTCTGGTTCCTCTGCCTTTTCTAAATCCAGCTTGAACATCTGGAAGTTCACAGTTCGCGTATTGCTGAAGCCTGGCTTGGAGAATTTTGAGCATTACTTTATTAGCATGTGAGATGAGTGCAATTGCGTGGTAGTTTGAGCATTCTTTGGCATTGCCTTTCTTTGGGATTGGGATGAAAACTGACCTTTCCCAGTCCTGTGGTCACTGCTGAGTTTTCCAAATTTACTGGTGTATTGAGTGCAGCACTTTCACAGCATCATCTTTCAGGATTTGAAATAGCTCAACTGGAATTCCATCACCTCCACTAGCTTTGTTCGTAGTGATGCTTTCTAAGGCCCACTTGACTTCACATTCCAGGATGTCTGGTTCTAGGTGAGTGATCACACCATCATGATTATCTGGGTCGTGAAGATCTTTTTTGTACAGTTCTTCTGTGTATTCTTGCCACCTCTTCTTAATATCTTCTGCTTCTGTTAGGTCCATACCATTTCTGTCCTTTATTGAGCCCATTATTGCATGAAATGTTCCCTTGGTATCTCTAATTTTCTTGAAGCGATCTCTAGTCTTTCCCATTCTATTGTTGCCCTCTATTTCTTTGCATTGGTCGCTGAGGAAGGCTTTCTTATCTCTCCTTGCTATTCTTTGGAACTCTGCATTCAAATGGGAATATCTTTCCTTTTCTCCTTTGCTTTTTGCTTCTCTTCTTTTCACAGCTATTTGTAAGGCCTCCTTAGATAGCCATTTTGCTTTTGCATTTCTTTTCCATAAAGATATGTAAAATGGACAGAACATGAAGTCCATTTTCAGGACTATTACGAGAATCCAACAAGACAATGTAGAAAAAGTACTTAGTATAATACCTGGCAAATGTGAAGTGTTTCAAAATAATAGGTAGAGGTGATTTCTATTTTTTAATGTTAATAGGATAAATTTATCCAAGTCTCAAGATGGCAGGAAAATAGGATTTTGTGTATGTCATTTAATGTCTTGTACACTTAATTCCTATCTAAATTAAGATTTCTATTTTCCATATAGGAATTTGATCATGATTAAAGATATTAATCAATTATCTTTATATGAGTGACTGAAAGTCGCTCAGTTGTGTGTGACTCTTTGCAACACTATGGACTATACCCCCCACCCCCACCCCAGGTTCCTCTGTCTATGGAATTTTCTAGGCAAGAATACTGGAGTAGTTTGCCATTCCCTTCTCCAGGGGATCTTCCTGATCCAGGGATTGAAGCCAGGTCTCCTGCACTGCAGGCAGATTCTTTACCATATGAGTCACCAGGGAAGTGCCACCCCAGCATTTTATAAATAATATTTATTAATCCCTTTCTATGTAACTGGCATTGTGTTAAATTCTTTTAATGCATTATCTCATAACAACTCAATAATAGAGGTACTAATGTTATCTCCAGACTTCTGTGGTGGCCCAGTGGTGAAGAATCTGCCTGCTAATGCAGGAGACATGGGTTCTATCTCTGGGTTGGGAAGATCCCCTGGAGAAGAAATTGGCAACCCACTCCAGTATTATTGCCTGGAAAGTCCCATGTACAGAGGAGCCTGGAGGGCTGCAGCCCCCCCAAATAGTCAGACACTTGTAGTGACTAGACAACAACAAATATTTCCATTTCACAGATAGGAAAATGTGATTAAAATGATTCATTAACTTGTCTATGGATATAAAGATAATAATAGGGCTAGGAACCGAACCTAAACAATATGACTTCAGGGCCTATGTTTAAGTACTGTGCTTTACAAATATGGTTCATGTATTAATACATCTTTGGTATCCATGACAGCAGATGATGTAGGCAGGAAAGAATGTCACTATTTTGTAGAAAAGGAAATTGCTGAAGTCAATGATACATGATGTTTTTGGTGTCATGTGGCTAATCAATTGTGGAGTTGGCTCTGGAACTTTCAATATCTAATGCTAACATGAGTATTTGTTGTTGTTGTTTAGTTGCTAAGTCATGTCAAACTCTTTTGTCACCCCATGGACTGTAGCCTGCCGGGCTCCTCTGTCCATGGGATTTCCAACACAAGAATACTGGAGTGAGTTGCCATTTCCTTCTCCTTCCCGACCCAGGGATCGAACCTTCATCTCTAGTACTGCAGTATTCTTTACCTTTTAGCCACTGGGGAAGCCCAACATGAGCATTACCCATAACCATTCCTTGTTACCTCTCAGTCAATAAAAAGGAAGATAATTATGGCTCTGAAAACACTTTGAATAGAACAAAACATGGTACAGAAATGAGAATGATTTTTGTTATGATGATCTTTATAACTACTGATATTATCCTTGATGTCCTTTAAAGGAAGGGCTAACAGAACTAGTTCATTCCACTAAGCCAAATTTATCCGTGTAACATCACATTGGTGTGCAAGACACAATATTTGGAATCAACTCTGAAAGGACTGGATCTGGAAGATGTGAAAAAAATTGTGAAATGTCCAGCCTTATATAGACAATCTCCGGTATGAAGATGAAGGAAAGGCCTTTTCTTACAAAGGATAGTGACTTCCCCAAATTTCTGACTCAACTAAATGTGGAAAGGCGGATTGTTATGTTGAGGGTTGGGTAATTCTCCAGTGTTGCAAGACAGGGCTTCATGGAGATGAATTACATTGGGTAGGGTCAAGTGATTGCTACCTTAAAGTGTGACTATGGAAAAACTATCACAACACACCTATCAACACATTGGTAGATAAATACCAGCCAGGCTGCCAAATCTGGCTTTGTTCTGTGCCAACCTAATTTTGACTCAGAACCTGGGTAGCCTGTTTCACTTAGTCACCCACACTCCTGCTCTGTCTGGACATTACCCATCTTATACCTTGTCCTTGTTTCTGGTTCGGCCACTCCCTTTCTGTTCTCTGGTGATTTTGCTTTAGTCTCCCTGTTTAATTTTAAATTTTATTTAAATAAATAAGTAAATGCTGTGTCCTCATCGCTGAACATGTTTTTCTTTAGTTGCGGGGAGTGGGGGCTACTCTCTGGTGGTGATGTGTGTGCTTCTCATTGTGGTGGCTTCTCTTGTTGCAGAACATGAACTCTCGTGTGTGCAGGCTTCAGTAGTTGTGGCTCCTGGGCTCCAGAGCACAGGCTCAATAGTTGTGGTGCATGGGTTTAGTTGCTCCATAGCATCTGGGATCTTCCCTGATCAGGGATTAAACCCATGTCTCCTGCACTGGCAGACAGATTCTTTACCACTGAGCACCAGGGAAGCCCCCTGTTTACTTTATAGACTTTTCTCTTAAGTAAAAACATGTATTAAATTCTGCCCTTACCCACTGTACAAAGCCTCAGAAATTCTCTAATAAGCAGGACCTTCCCTGACCAGGACAACTTATATTGGATTTCCTCATCTACATCTTTAGGGGAACAATACCATCAAGTATCAAGAGCTAGAATTTGGATTTCAATAACTCTGCACTCAAGATCCAGATTTGATTGTTATTCTTAAATATTTGCCTGAGTTAGTATTTAAGTCTTCTGAGCATCAATGGTCTTCCTTAAAATAAGATAAGCAGAGTACCATATCACAGAGACAGGAACAGGAATAGACATCTTTGGCTATGCCTTTGATAAATGCCAAATAAGCTAACAAGTGCTAAATATATATATTGTGTGTGTGTGTGTGTGTTAAAGTCTCTCAGTCATGTCCAACTCTTTGCAGCCCCATGGACTGTACAGTCTATGCAATTTTCCAGGCCAGAATACTGGAGTGGGTAGCCATTCTCTTCTTCAGCGCATCTTCCTAACCCAGGGATTAAACCCAGGGTTCCTGCATTCCAGGAAGATTCTTTATCATCTGAGCCACCAAGGAACACATAAGAGGTGCAGGGTAAATTTTTTATATGAATAACTGGTAAGAATTGCAAAGACATGCTGTCACCAAGGAGATTCTGACTCCTCAAGTCCTGTGCACAGAAGCCTGATAGTAGAACTGAAAAATGGTTCCATATTAAAATGTTCTCCCCTCTGGAAGTTGCTAGTTCAGATTCCTGAACATGTAATAAAAAATCAAACTAAAAATATTAAATTGATAATGATTGATGAGAATGGTGGTGATGTACCTTGAGCCTCCTACTGAAAATAAATTATAAATTAAGACAATATTTTCAAAATGTAGGAATATAAACACAAAAATCCTACCTGATTAAGAGAAAATCCTACCTATAATGTTGTGTACACACTGCTATAATTAAAATGGATAACCAACAAGGACCTATTGTATAACACAGGGAGCTCTGGTCAATGTTATGTGGTAGCCTGGATGGGAGGGGAGTCTGAGGGGGAAGGATACATGTATATGTATGGCTGAGTCTCTTTGCTGTTCACCTGAAATTGTCACAACATTGTTAATTGGTTATACTCCAATGCAAAATGAACAGATTAAAAAAATGGTGTAAGGGAAGTGATCAAGATAGCAGAGTAGGGAGAACTGAGCTCCCCTCCTCCCATGAGCACATCAAAATTACAACTATTTACAAAGCAACTATCGATGAGAATGACCTGAGGACTACCAGAAAATATTTTCCACAGTTAAAGATACAAAAAAGGAACAACAAGACAGGAAGGAGGAGTGAAGATGTGGTATAATCAAAACCCACACCCCTGGGTAGGTGACCCACTTAAAAATACACTTAAAAACATATTAAGAGAGTAAATCTTACGTTAAGTGTCCTTACCACAATAAGAGAATATGGTATCACACTGCGAGAATGAATCACTCGCAGATCTGCTTAACAAGAAATATTCAACTCAGTTCCTCGTGAGAAGAAAAATAAGACAGAGAAAAATAATGAAATAAGAAACAGGATTTCTCGAGTGTCTAACCAAAGAAAAAATAATGATAATGGTAATAATAAAAATTCATTATTAATAATAACAGTAGTAGTTTGCCACTGCTGATAGCAAATGACCACAAATTTAGTGATTTAAAACAATATTTATTATCTCACTTTCTGTGGGTCAGTAGTTCAGGTATGGCATGGTTAGGTCCTCTGCTTCAGGTCTCACTGGTTCTCAGGCTGCAATCCAGGTGTTAGACAGACTGCTTTCTCAATAAGAGGCCGAACAGGGAAAGAATGGACTCCTAAGCTCATTCAGGTTTTAGACAGAATTCATTTTCTCATATATGACGGAGAGTCCCAATTCTTTGCAAGTTATCAGCTGCAGATCCTAGAAGCCACACACGGTTCCTTCAAACATTTGTTTGCCTTATTAAGCCAACAAGGAGAATATGTTGCTCTAGTCTGCTAAGATGGATTCTTATACCATAGACTGCAATTAGAGGATGACATCCCATCACCTTTGCCAATTCTCCTGTCTTGAAGCAAGTCTCAGGTCCCTCCCACACTCAAGGGGAAAGTATTACACAAATTTGTGGTTCCTGGGTGGACCACAAATTATTAGAGGGGTTACCTCAGAGTCTGTCTACCACATTTTTATGACTAAAATCCACTTCCTTAGAGAAAGGAAAGCGTATTTAATTTTACAACCATTCCTCTATCATTCTAATTAGGTCTTGGTAAATTTCACGGGGTGCATCCTGTCCGAGGTAAAAATCCACATGATTATAGTGTGGAATTGACTTGTAATAAATGAGCTTGGTAATTGTCGGGAGTAAATCCTCAACATCTTTGAGATCAGCCACGCAGTCCTGTCCACCACTCCACACTGCTGTTGGAACTTCCATATTAGAAACGTTGTATAAAGGAGGTGTAAGCTAAATAAAATTGAAGAGAGAGAAAAATAGTTTTCACAGAAAATCGTATTATAGAAGGAACATCAATTATCAGTTGTTAAGCAAGTTCTGCATGTTCTCAATGTTACTGTATGTTACGTACATACATTCCCCATTGTACTACTATCTTAGAAATTGTGTCAAAATGCAAGCAGCATATGCAAGCAGAATTGAGAGAGAGTGACAGGGAGAAAGAGAGAGCCTGATGATTCCATATATTCCTGGCTATTGTGAGTTTACCATTATACTTCTTATTTCAGTAAAACCAAACCATATTTTTATAAAATTTAAAATAGAGTGATTTTTACTACTTGCATTGTAAAGACCTACATATTCTATGGACTAAATTGTGTTCTCCCCAAATTCATAAATTGAACCTTAACCCCAAGGTGATTGTATTTAGAGAAAAGGATTTTAGGAAGTAATTAAGGTTAAATGAGGTCATAAGGTTTGGATCCTAATCCAACAGGATTGGTGGCCTTATAGGAAGGGGAAGTGAGAGAGATCTCTCTCTTCAACCAGACACAGAGAGGAAAGGCTATGTGGACATGCATGGAGAAGGTGACTGTCTGCAATCCAGTAAGAGAGCCCTCACTAGAACCTGACCATGCTGGCACCCCTGCTCTCGGACTTCCAGCTTCCAGGACTGTTAGAAATAAATTTCTGTTGTTTAAGCCACTCAGTCTATGGGATTTTTTATGGTAGCCAAAGGCGATTAATGCACCATAGGTAATTTCAGCAGCAAGACTAAGAAGAAAAGGTAACATGGACCAAGTTGTGAATCATTAGAAAACAGTAACTTTGGCCAGGAAGAGATTTCTAAGACTAGAAATGTGCCTGGGGAGACCCCTGACTCGGTAACTGTACCATGAGTTCTCTTAAAAGAGTGATTTGCAGGCAGAGCACTGGTATAGCCATTCCACATGTCACCATCAGTAGATGGGTCTTTGCATTAGCAAATATCTTAAATATAAGTCCTTGCCTTGTAATACTGGGAGACCTTGGATCTGGGCTTAGAAGCAAGTGGTAAATAGGAATGTATAGCCATGAGAATACAATGTGAAGGGCAAAGAAGGAAATCAGTGAAGATTAGCACTAATGAGTACTGCATGCAAGGGAACGGTGAGCTAAGGAAAGCCTGGTGCACTCAATGCCAAGTGCGACTGATGAAAGAAGAGGCTTGCTTTTCCTGACTTGGTAGTGTTCTCAGTAGAATAATACAAGGCATAAATATTCAAATGCAAAGATAGAGAAAGATAAAGAATAGAAAAACAGCACGGCACAGAGGAAGCAAAAATATTAGCAAGTTTTTAAGGCACAAGTGAGTCTGAGGAGCTCCTGAAATCAGAATACATTTACTGCAGTAATTTAATACCCTACTCAGAATGAACTGGGAAGCCCAGAAGATGTCAAAACAAAAATGAACATCCAGATCAGGATCCAAATGATATGTGGTGGCTTTTGGCCCAGAAATTTTTCTTTTTTCACTTTTTTTTAGTAATACAGGATTGGTGATTATATTGGTAATTACATCTGTCTAACTTATGATGACATTACTTATAGTGTGACAAAGGTTATTAATTGTTAAAACTTATATATTGTTTACAGTTTAAGTTTTCTTTTCCTCCCTAAAGTTCCAAGCAAAAGATCCATAATTGAACCTGAACTGCCATGTATTTTGGTAGAATCTGCGAGCAAAATGACAGCGTTAATACCTGTGATTCAGCTTTCATCCAAGTAGGTATTTGAGTCTTATAGAGTGAGGTCATCATCTAAAAAGCTTTTCCTAAAGCAACTACATACTGTTGCTAGTACAAGGAGTTGTTAATCACAAGAGTGATTAAGCACTCTGACACAGTGAGTGAGTTTGGGTGTGT
The DNA here is from genome assembly GCF_054371585.1 of Giraffa tippelskirchi. Lineage (NCBI taxonomy): Eukaryota > Metazoa > Chordata > Mammalia > Artiodactyla > Giraffidae > Giraffa > Giraffa tippelskirchi. Next base: position 39,372,889 of record NC_137276.1, read on the forward strand.
GGGCACACACCTCTCCCCACACATACAACTATAGCAGTTTAGGGGAAAATCAGATTTTTCACACTACTTGAAGTTATGCATTTTCACTATCATAATTATTATGGTAACAGTGAAATTAGTTTAAAAAAATCTCCAAATTTCCACATGCCTGATTTGAAAAAAATCCATGTATCTTTGTTGCTTACTTGCTTAATTTGAGCTCAGTCTATTAGCCAGAAGCTGAAGCCATCACTGTATTTCCTTAAATACTGGAAAAATTAACAACAATGCCTATTCACTTTAATACGGAGTTTTTTCGCATAGGAAGTTTTCATACATAATGTTAAGATATAAATGGACATATCATTATCTGGCAAACAGCATTGCTTTTTTCGAAAGGTGATAATTCTGTCTGGAATATCTTTAATAATTCATAATTTTTTTTTGAATGAGCAGCAAATGACATCCAAAAACTTATTAGGATAATGTTAGTTCATTTTATGAGGTTCATTTATGAGGGATGGATAAGAAGCCAGAGAATATGCTTTAGAAATAAAATTATGCATCTTTAATTCTTTCTTTAAAAATATGGTCTTAAGTGCTGAGAGTTTCTATTTTTTGAGAAGGAGTAAGTGTCACAGAAGAAGAATGGACTTTTGATCCAGGAACCCTGGGTGGTATTCTGGTTCTTTACTAGCTAAATAATTTTTGACAATTCACCTAACTTCTCTGAGCTTCTAGAAAAATAGAGACAATTTACCTAACCTAATATTTATCTGGGAAGGTCATGCTGAGAATCAAAAACAGTGATATGGCAAGTGGTAAGATCCCCCAAGGAGAAGGCAATGGCACCCCACTCCGGTACTCTTGCCTGGAGAATCCCATGGACGGAGGAGCCCGGTAGGCTGCAGTCCATGGGGTCGCTAAGAGTCAGACACGACTGAGCAACTTCACTTTCACTTTTCACTTTCATGCATTGGAGAAGGAAATGGCAACCCTCTCCAGTGGTCTTGCCTGGAGAATCCCAGGGACGGAGGAGCCTGGTGGGCTGCCGTCTATGGGGTCACACAGAGTTGGACATGACTGAAGCGACTTAGCAGCAGCAAGATCCCCCGAAATAGCATCTAATCTATACAAAGTACCTGGCATAGTGAATGGCGCATAGTGAGTAGGTGCTTGATGAGTAGATACTATTTTTACAAATTTCGTTTGCAGTAGGCAGGTGGTGACTATTGTTATTGTACCTGGTGGAAGTGCTTCATGTTCTGATCAGGGTTTCCCCAATCAAAAGCTTGGAACCGACCAGAATTAACAGCCTATAAAAACGTACAAATAATAAACACGTTAAAATGATATACGAAAACAACATACATGTAAAGACAGTAAGAAAAAAATATACAAAAAGGATTGACATAATGTCCCACGCTTTAGCATATGAGCTAAAAGTCAAAGTTTAATAAGTGAAATAATAAAATTGATAAAAATTGATACAAATTCATGGATCTATCTCCTCTTCCCTTTTATACTTTTCCAAAGAAAATCTTCGAGCAGTGATGTCTTTAAATAAATTCTATGCTGTATACATAGACATGTTTTAAAAGATGCTACATTGATTCTTGAACATCTTGGCTTCAAGAATTTTAGTATTTACTAGCTATACATTAACAAATGACTGCTACTATTATTAAATTTTATACCTTGTTATCTTATCAGATGGTCTAGGATATTATACTATATTCCTTATTCTTAAACATTTTTGCTACCTTTGAAAGAATGCTCACTCAAAGAACACCTTCAAGGCTTTCTGAGGTATAGTGTCTGTCTGTCTCCTGTCTATATGGCCAAGCAGCCTACCATGTTGTCAGTAACATGGCCACAGGCTGAGTGTCTGAGACACTGTGTGGGCCCTTTTGTTATTTTAAGTTTTAGACTTCAGATATTAATACAGAAACATTAATACTTCTAGGGGTTCCTTTTTTTGGTTATTTGCCACCCATTTGGATTGAGGAGACATAATTTTTACCTTTACCTCAAGCACTTCATTAAATTATTTTCAGACTACTCCAAAGGTTTTTTTTCCCTTTAACTTGATTTTTTCCACTGAACTGATTTAATTCTGATTTTTTGTTTGAAATGTTTCCCATTGTGATTTATGTTCACAGAGGCAGTAGTCTGCTGTGGTTGAAATTCTGTAGGTTTTCAGGAATGAGAGGCAATAGAATGTACTATATAGTTAGGAACTTGGGTTCTAGCATCAAACAGAACTAGTTTTAATCCAGGCTTAATGGATTATTAAATCTGCGATCCAGGCTGTATATGCATCTTCTTTAAACCTGTTTTTTCATCTGTGCAATGGAAATGACAATTGCATTCTGCTTATAGGGTTATGAAGATTAAGGAATGTATGAAAAGCATGTGGCAGCTAGGAATGGTCAAGAAATCACTCTTTTTATTGATATTGTTACCATCATGTCATTATCATCATCCTTGCTTTAGCTGTCTATGTAACTTTTAACCAAATATTTTATCTCCCCACCCCACCAACTTATTTCTATTCTCAAGAGAACTTTCTATCAAAGGAGAAGAGATAGCTTTAAGAAGAGTCAAATGTGAGAGCTAAGGATTGGCTATGACATTTTTAGAGTGGGGAGTATCAATGGTTTCATTGAAAGATTGTTAGGAGAATTCATAACAGACAATGAGATATGTATCTGGACAATAAGAACACATTGTAAGTGCTCAATGAATATGAAATCAAAGTTGTATTATCTCGAAAACTATGCCTTTCAGAGTCTACCTGTCTCCTCACCAGTAGGAAGCCCTAAATCTGGAATATCTGTCTTCCTTTAGGAACTTGAACTCTTATCTCTTGAGGGTGGAACTCTTCAAAGAATTGCAGAACTCTTCAACTAGTATTTAAGACTATCGATAGCAGTGATTGTCAAATTTAAAGCATGGAAGAAATTTATCAGGGTATAGGTTAAAATTCAGATTCCTAGGGATTTCAGATACTTATTCAACTTTTTAAAGTATTTTAAAATTAAGATATTTAATTAAATACTAAATATTAAACCTCCCCCACTTGTACATGTGCACACACACATACACACACTCAGGCATACATGGCTTAGAAAGCTATGCCAACTGAATTTGACTTATTGCTGAGCTTGCCAAATACTGAGAAATATAGTAACACACACAAAAAACTTAAATGGAGAGTAAAAATAGAAACCCTTAATCCATTTTAAACCCTTTCTAACATTTAATTTCCTCTAAATTAAGCAGTATTTCCACACTCTGAAATTGCCCATATCCCAGTTGGAGGGTAAAAAGATCTTTCTAGAATAGCGTTTATCATGTTATGTATAGCTCTGTTAGAGGGAATGATTTCCCAAAAGAGGAAACACAAACTTTTCCTAGACAAGACAATTAGGAGTAATCTGAAGATCAGAATTCAGTCAGAATACCTGGGAATACACAGAGGACCTGGAGTATAGATGAAAGTAAAGAAAATCGACATGAGTTGATCTGATTCCAGAAACATCCACCTGACAGTGGCATAACCCGCAGAGTGAGCTCTCTGGACGTGCTCCTCAGGGATCTTGCAGAGATTTGTGTGTGTTATATCAGGAAGTGGGAGTACCTACCTGGGCCCAGTGCAGCATGGTCTGAACAGATGTTCCCGCAGAGCCCTGTGCAAAATAAACATCTAAGCGACTCTGCAAAGCAAAAAGATTATTTCTTACCTGAAGGCTAATCATATAATCACACCACAAGTGAATTTGAGTATTTTCTTCCCCTCTCTCACCTGGCCCAATCTCTCTCTCTCAGAATAAACATGTACCACATCCTCTGAAGACAAACTAAGCAAAGAAGCCCATCTTTAAGAATTTTCTCTTCCCTCACCTCTATTCTCCTGTCTAGGGCAGTGACTGTGTAAAGTCCACAGAGGACATCCTGTGGTCAAAGACAAAAGGCAACGCACTTTTTCTTTCCAGGTCCAAGAATATAGTCAAGAGATATTTAATGAAGCCTCAAATCCTCCTACTCAAGCAGGTGGATTCTCAGCTTGAGTTGGAAGCTATGAACATGCTAGTTACATTCCAGGAGACAAAAAGACTTTGAAATGTGGTTTCCATGCAATTTAGAGTGAACTCTCCTTATCTCTGTCCAACAAAACAATTGCTTTCCTGGATCTGACTACTTACACATACCATGTTTAAGTTTTTTGGATCAAATCCACTCAAAGTAAACATAAAGTTGCTGCAAATGCGACGAAATATCTTCCGGTTGCATACCTTGGTGGCAATGAATTGGCTAAAAAATGTGTGAGGACAGAACATCTTGTCACCAAATAATACCTGCAAGATTGATTTAAGACACCATCAACTTTCATGGATGTGAATGTCAAGTGGCAAACGAATGGTAATTCAATCAAGTACTGGACATGGGTGACATCTGCTCAGTACTAGTCCTCAGTGGAACCAAAAAGCCCATTAAACTTTGTCTTTGTAGTCCTCCCAACTCACCTCTTGAAGCTTTTTCTCCCAGGATCCTTTAGTTGAAGTGTTTTCTGGAGCATCCCCTAAAAAACTCATCTCCACAGGAAATTCGTAGGGCTTTGGGGTCAGTGATACCTTGGTTTGACTCTAAACTCTGTCTCGTATTCACTTTTCTATTATCCTGGATTTCCTCAACTATAAAATAGAAAATCAATGTGCACTAAGAATTTCTGTGTAGATAATAGATCACATTTAAAACACACCTAGTGCAAAGTAGGCAAGGTGGTAGAGTAGAAAGAACCCAAGCTCATCTTCCCCACAGGCACACTAAAATTAAAACTATTTACAGAGCAACTATTGATGAGAAAAACTAGAAGACCAACGTTTGGCTAATAGGAGAGGAAAAGAGAAAAAAAAAAATCTTAACTCTCTAAAAGTTTATACCATGCCTATCATTTCATTCTCAAATCCTATAAAGTTTGTCTTCTTTTTGCACAACCCTGGCTCAGTTTCTCTACTGAAGTGTAACAATAATTTTATAACCATTTCCCTCATCTTTTGCCCTTCTTATATCTTTTACTCTCATTCACTTCCATTTGGTCTCCAGGAGAATTTTTCTAAAAAGAGCATTATGCATGTCATTCCTTTGTGTAAATACCTTCCATGATCACCCACCATATATCGAATATTACCCAAGTTTCTTAACTTGGCATTTAAGTCCACATTTCCAATATTCCTACATTTCCTACAGAATCTATTCATACATTTCCAATATTATTTCTCATACCTTTCACAAATTTAAAGCTAAATAAAGTCGATTACATGTGATTTCCCATGGCTTAAGCTTCACCCCTTCAAATGGTACTCAGGTTTCCCTCTTAGTTTAGAAAGACTTTCTGCAAGACATTGTAAATTGAAATCTTGTCCTTCAGCCCAAACTCAGAAATGCCATCCAGGAAGTCTTCCGTGATTTCAATGACTAGAAACATTTTCTCTGAGTTTGTCTGGCAATTTTTTGATCTATCATTATGATTTTACTGGAATTTCTATTAGGAATTAGTGAGTTAGTCACATGTGGTAGCTTCTCTATTGGAGTTAAAGCACCTTACGGGTAATATTTCTAAAACTACAAAACTGATCAATCCATTTCTCTGTTCAACATTCTTCAATGACTTCCCATCACCAACAGAACAAAACTCTTTAACATGACATAGCTATTTTCTATGAACTGTCCATTATTCTCTTCTCCGTCAAGTCTTCCACCATTCACACATGTACCACAATTTTCAGTCATGCCGATTGGCTGAAAAGTAGCTTTATAGGCATAGCTGTTTCCTGGTGCCATGCTTTTGAAACAGTAGCTCCTAGATAATCTTTTTTTTTTTTTTTTTTTAAAGAATTGAATTGAACTGCATTACACTATAGGTAGATCAAAACATAATGAAAGTTGAAGCAGAGTTGTGCAAATTGAGAATGTGAAGATCCTACCATCTCAAAATATCTCTTAACTTTGTGGGAATGCTGAAATAATTTAACAAGAAGTCTGGTGCTGTTTGCCTGATAATGTAGGACCAGGTTGGACTGAAATCTCTATGTTAAAAGATGCCCATGTACTATGAGGGATCTGTGAGCATTTTTCACATTGTTATCGTAGTTTTGCTGCTATGGTTTTTCTTGGTTGTAGAGGCATGGAATTAAATCACCCTGGGCTAATTTGCTTATCTCTCACCATCAGAACTCCTGGCTTCTATAAAAATTCTTTCACTTTCGTATGCTTTCACTGAAATCACTAAACAGTCTAATCACCTTCTGTCTGTCACGGGAGAAGCCCATATTACTATGTAACGGGAAAACACATCAACTCACAAAGAGCAATTCTCTCCATTGAGCAAATAATCATTTAGTTAGCTGGCAGCTGGCAGAAATCATCTGAGGTTTAGGATACTGCCTAGGTTTTGAGGAGTTGACAGAGTTGACGAAGTGTGGGCAACTTTGGACTTTTAGTGTTCTATGGAAATCATGAGAGCAATAACAATGGCTGGAATTTATTAAAGGCTAACAATGTGTAAGAGATTTACATATATGTACTTACTTAATCCGCAGAGCAGCCCTATGAGTAGAGACTACTATTATCCTCACTTAATAGATGAATAAAATATTTCATAGAATTAAGGTCTTGACCAAATTCACCCAGCTACCTAGGATTCAAATTCCTGCCATCAGACTCCATAGTCTGAAATACTACACCATACTGTCCTTGATACACTAGGAGGCACTGGAGAGAAATTTAACCTACTAAATTAAACCACTGATGCTTTTGAACTGTGGTGCTGGAGAAGACTCTTGAGAGTCCCTTGGACTGCAAGGAGATCAAATCTAAAGGAAATCAACCCGAATATTCATTGGAAGTACTGATGCTGAAGCTGAAGCTCCAATACTTTTTGGCCACCTGATGCGAGAACCTGATTCATTAGAAAAGACCCTTATGGACCCTGATGCTGGGAAAGATTGAGGGCAGGAGGAGAAGTGAATGACAGAGGATGAGATGATTTGGTGGCATCACTGGCTCAATGGACATGAGTTTGAGAAAACTCCAGAAGATGGTGAAGAACAGGGAAGCCTGGCATACTGCAGTCCATGGGGTCACAAAGAGCTGGACATGACTGAGCAACTGAACAACAACAACAAATTAAACCAATCAGCCCATCAATCAAATCAGCTCTTGCTATATCTGTGATTGAGGAATCGTGTGAGAGAGAAGCCTGTAAATCAAAAATGAAGACAGTAGAGTAGAATGGCATCAGAGTGAGCATCCTGAACTCAGTTGGCAAAAGTGTACATCATCAGTAAGCCTACGTGTGTACCTCAAGCACCTATTTTATTCTTTCTAGATGCTCAGTTGTGTCAGACTCTGTGTGACCCCAAGGACTGTAGCCTGCTGGGCTCCTCTATCCATGGAATTCTCCAGGCAAGAATACTGGTGGGGTTAGCCATTTCCTTCTTCAGAGGATCTTCCTGACCCAGGGATCGAACCCGAGTCTTCAGCATCGTAGGCAGGCTCTTTACCACTGATCCACTTGGTAAAACTTTATGTCTCAAGTTGTCTTTTCTTGAAATCAGTAGAAATAGAGATAGTTTTAGTTAACACAGACTGAAACCTGGGGAAAAGTTGTCACATACCTTGACTGCTTTTCTGGAAAGATTTGTAAATTTTTTCATAGGACTTTGGGTGTATTTCAAGGTCGTGACTGGAGCCAATGCAAAAAATATCTTAATCCTTTTAGCCAGCTCTGGATTAGTGGAGAATGCTATGAAAGCTGAAAGGGAAGAAGATACTAATTCATGGATTTAGAACAATTCTTACTTAACTCACTTTAAATGATAGTAAAAGCAGTTATGTTAAAAAAGAAAACAAAGACACTCAGAGTAAGTACCATTTGGGGGCAAGGATTTTTAAATTTCCAAAGATGAAACTGGCTAATTCAGAATAAAGTGAGTTTCCTGTTTCTGAAGGATGCAAATCTACTTACAGAGAATATTACAGAAAGGATTCAAATATCTGTTGTCAGGCATGTCTGGGTAAACTCCAATGGCCATTCTAGCTTGACCATAGTCTTTGGTATCAGACAAAACTGAGCTATAATTTTGGTTTCCCATTTGCTAGCTGTGTGAAAACTTGGGCAACTAACCTCCCCTTTATGAGTCTCAGCTTTCTCTATCTGTAAACATGGAAAATAGAATACTTATAGAATAACTCTTTCAAAGGTTAGATTTATATATATGTAGAGTTTCTAATGGCATTATCACCATTAGAAAGGACTCCTAAGTTCAGCCATTTATTAAATATGGATGATAATGCTCTCAAATGCCTGGTGTAAATGCTGTTAGCATTGCCAAGTTCTCTAGCTGAAAAGAGAACAGAGAAGAAAATGGAGAGCCTTCTGGCACTGCCAACGTGTCCCATCCACATCTAGCCTACCCTAGCACCCACTGGGAACTAACTGAAAGTCACATTGATTGTGGCATGTGATCACTGAGACTTGTCATTCTCTGCTTTCTTTTTGGTTTCCCTTACTAGACTGTGAGCTCTTCAAGGGAAAGATGTATACCATATTTATCTTTGATTTCCCAGTATCTAACCCAGTGTCTGGCAAGTGTTTTTTGGGTACACAAATGAATAAATAAATAATTGACTTTCTTTCAGTTTTATCCATCAATCTCCAAATTTAGTCCTGAGGGAGCAGGAAAATCCCTTAGTCATCCTCACTTTATTTACTCTTCAGAAGACAGCCAGGCATGATATTTTTCCAACTCAAAGTCCCCAAGCTAGAGACTGCACAGAGGGAAGAAATCCTGACCCCTTTCATGAATATGAAGAAAATCTCCTGACACCCTCAGATCACATCTGCCCCAAACACACCAATGGTGGTGCCTTGGGAGTGGCCCACGTAGTAGAGTTGCTCTTGTCTGGTTTTCTCTATGATAAAATTGATTGTGGCTGGAAGGTCATATTTAGCCATCTCATCCAAACTGCCAAAGGAAAAAAACAAAACAAAACAGCGTTAGAAAAAATCCATCTCATTGTTAGGCTTGTAATACTTAAACATATGCGTTGCAGATCTAGATGCTTAGCTTTTGTTAAATATAAGACTAGAATCAATACATGATGTCAAGCAACTTCTGAGGATCTCGTGTTGATCCAAGAGTAACTTTGTGTTAAGAAACTGAAAACTCTGACTTGCAAAGCCTACAGAGTTGTAGTTGTTTGGTCGCTAAGTCATGTCTTTGTGACCCCTTGGTCTGCAGCATGCCAGGCTCCTCTGTTCTCTACTGTTTCCTGGAGTTTGCTCAAATTTCTATCCATTGAGTTAGTGATGCTATGTAACCGTCTTATCCTCTGCCACCCCCTTCTCCTTTTGCCTTTGATCTTTCCCAGCATCAGGGGCTTTTTTACCCAATCTACAGACACTTTTCACTTAATCCTATAGCAGATTTACCAACTCTTTTGAAAAGAAGAATTACCTGGAATGCTTATTTTACAAACAGCAAAAGTGAAGAGACTTGCAGACCTCAGCCCAGATAGATTGGATCAACATTTCCAGGAAAGAGGCCTCAGGTGCTTTCTCTCCTGTGTGTAGTCAGGAAAACACTCATCTAGGGAATCATGATGCTATTTGCAATGGTGTCATGGCACAACTGCACTGGGATGTGGAATTAGGGAATGACAAATGCCTTCCAAGAATGAGGCACGAATGAGGTCAAGGAACGAGCAGCTTTAGTGATCTTCAAGGCATGGTTCTTAGCTTCACTACAAATGCCAGGTTTGCTTCTGTGACTCAGTTGGCCTAACTTCTAAGGCAGACAACACCCCCAGGGACTGCTGTTGGCAGGTTGGCTCCATGGAGAGATTTCAGCACCCTCAGTCTATGGAGGACAGAGTTCCTTCACTCCTCAGTGAATAAACATTGGAGTGTCATCCCTGCTCAAGTGCTTGGCTCATTTTGATTTAACACAAATGTCTGGTTCTCAGGATTTTCAACCAGAACATTGTTTCTGTTCCCATTTCTTGATCAGTGTTATTATTCCTCTTCATTAAGTGTACCATGTAAATTTCTGGACTGCACATTGACAATGTGATAGTCCTGGAATTTGCATTTTGATTTTTTTTCTTTCTTATATACTTTACATACACACAGGCCAAGTGGAGTGTTTAAAACAACTATCAATGCAATAATATGGGCATTTCTTCAGAGCTTGTGAAGAAAACCTGGGTAGAGGAAGGTATGTTTATTTCCATCTTGTGGATTCCACAATGTGCAGTTAGACAAACAGGGAAAATTCAAAAGGGTAGTCATCCATATAAAAGAGCAATGTACACAATTTAGTCATTAGTAGTGTTCTTCCTACCTGAAGGCCCAGTATTCTGGTGATTTGGGTGAAAATTTCAAGTGTTTTCTGGACCAAGTATTTCCTCGGCTGTTCCCAAGCCACACATCATAACCAACATCTGCCAGAAGGAAAGCCAAGCTGTTGTTGGGCAGATTGCAAATCCAGTTACTGGCAGATGCAACTAAGCCATGTTGCAAATACACAACAGGCTTTGGAGCTGCAAAACACAGGCAATGAGAATTTTTTTATCTGAACTTCCTTGGGGCCTACAAGAAAATTCTTTTTTCTGACTCCCTGCAATACAAAAGAAAGGTTAAGAAAGGAAATTTGGCACCACCAGGCAAATCTAGGTTTTAGGATTTTGAACTACTTCTGAAGCTGGTCAAGTTATTTATCTTCTCCATGCCTTGTGTTTCTCTCTGTAAAACTGGGATTATGTCCAATGTATTGAATTGTTAAATAGCTGTTGGAGTCAGAGTGCCCTGCTTCAAAAATCTCTTCTGTTATGTATCAACCTCTTTGTGCCTTAGTTAACTCATTTTGTAATGGGGGATAATAAAAAATGCTATCTTATGGTGTAGTTATAAGAATTAAATTAAAATTAAAATATAATTTTGTTCAGCCACGATAATTACCTGCTCTATAATTATTCACATTAATGACACTTTATTTCTCAAAAAGCATCTGATTACAAAGCTTGTATTTTTCCAAGATAATAACAAAGACAATAAAAATGCCATTTGTTGAATATTTCACTGAATGCGAGGTACTATGCTAGTTAATTTGCATTGTCAGTAAGTGAAATGCAAGGTTTTAAGTGAAATGTACACAAAGTAAAATTGTTCATTTGATATAAAAATTCTGCTCACAATGTAGAATTGGAACAATTTGATTAAAGAAAGAGAAAAGAAAAAGAAGGAAATGGGGAAGTGGTGCTGAAAACATTGAGAAGAAGAAAGAGAAGTGACTGGATACTTCTGTCTTTTATGAATGGTTTATGACGCTCTCTTGGTGCCACAAGTCTTTCCCACAGGTCCCCTTTGGGGCTCGACCAGCTTCCTGAGATTGAGTAGGCGAGACTGGACTCTCAGAGAGCCTCGGCCATCTGGAAACAAGGATCAAAATCTATATCCATTTGAGATATTTTTTGAGAAAAAGACAGAAGGGAGAGGTGTTACTGATTCTGCTAAAATATCACCAAAGTGCAGTCACAATCCATAGCTCATCTCTAACCTGAGCCCTCAGGCAGCTTCTCATTGTAGAGACAGCTTTCCTTCCACGCTTTTTGGCAGCTACCTGGCAGAACTGACAAGGTGAAAGTTCGGGCAAGTAAAGTTCTCACGAGTATTTCCAAAGGTAATGGAGTTATTTTAGGGAATGGTCAGTTCTATAAAGTGAACAACACTGTTCCATCTAGATTGAGTAAATTGTTTTTTAATCTTCTAACAAATAACCCCTTTTGATATTGGAAAGTTTGTTTATACAAAGCTCCAAAGAATAAAAGGCGCCAAGAAATGAGAGAAGAAGCAAACAATTCTTGCCAAGTGGATCCTGTCTTCTCTCAGATACTAACCTGTATTGCAGGGAGCTAGAAATGGCTCTTTAATTACAATCAAGTATAGAACTAATAGGGTCAGGTTTACTGTAAAAAATAAATCCAAATGACTTGTGTAGAGAACTAATTACAAATGAAATAAAAGCAGTTAGAAAGCTATTGCAGTAGCTTAAAAGAACTGATAATGCCAAAGATAATGATAATGTCTAAGCCTGGACTTGAGTGACATTGAAATTGAGAGTTTTCAGATTGGAGAGACATTTAGAAGGCAAAATTGGTAGGTCTTGGTGATTGGCTGGATATAGAAAGTGAGGGGAGAAGAGCATCAAAAATGACCCTAGAGTTCTGGTTTTTAAGCTGGAAAGTGGGTATTCCTAGAATAAGACCACATTTTCTTTTGTTTCCGTGTTTGGTGGGAAAGAGGTCAAAATGATGGAGAAAAGGAAAGACTAAATAGTGCATGCTAATGACTTAAAAACTCCAGCATTATGCAAATGAAATGGAATAGTGGAGGTGATGGTGATGATTTTCCTCCACTATCAGAAGAGAACAGGCTCTATTTTAGAATCACAGCTGTCCTGCTGCTATCAGCACATCCAGGAATCTCTCTTTAGGCATTATTCCTTTCATAATGAAATAAATCCTACCTGTTTTTGGACATCCTCTTCCATGAGGAATCCTGTAAATTCCGAGGATATAACCATCTTCTGTGACAACGTCATATGTTTCATAAGGATAGCCCCAGTAGGAAATAATCTGGCTCTAAAAAGGGGAAAGGAACAGGTATACCTTCATGATATAATGCCTAGATTTTTACCCACATTACAATATAATACTTTAAGTCACAACCTACTGTTCAATAGAGCAGGAAAATCAGGATAACTTGAGGAGGGTTTTAAAAGGAAGATGCATGCCAAGGTGTTGGTAAGGTAAGGTGGTGATCATACATGTAGTTTTCTTGGCATGGTATTATTAATGCACTCAGGTTCACTCTCTAAATGTTTTTTGAAAAATTATATCATTGATAGTTCCTATTCTTAAAGTTCTAATACAAATGGTTATGGGTGGGGACATGACGGTACGCAATATATACAAGAAATATGTTTTCCACTGGAATGAAGCATATAGTAAGCATTTGTCACTGGTCTTTTTTTGTTTGTTTTTGTTGTTTGCATAGATCTATTTCATTCCACTTTGTTCTAGTCCCCTTCTGATATGAATTCCTGCGTGTTAAGATATTTTGTTTATAAGCAGCCCAAACCAAATCTGGCTTACTAAACTTAAAATGTACATGAATGTAGTTCATAAATCAGAGAAAATGCTCTAGGAGAAACCTCAGGAAGAGCCCAAGGATTCTCTAAAAAATCAATAGGAATTCGTGAACTTTCTCTTCAGGAAACCACCATGAGATGGTAGCTCAAACCACCAGCAGAGCGAGCCTTACTTCCCCAAACTGGGTCGGGTCTTTCAGTTCTTTAGTTAGTCAATTATGCCAAGGAACAAAGGTTGGAAACACAGATTTAGTCAATTTAGAATTTTTAAAAACTGGACAAGCATACTAGTTATATCTAAAATGACACCAGGAAAGCCCCTAAAATGACAATAGTTTAATACTTCCTTATCTTAAATATTTTCCCTTAATGAACGACTTACAATATTCATGTTAGCTTCAGGATTTGTGATGCTTCCTTTCTTGTGATAACCATATACAGGTCCAAGAAGAAGCATCCAGCATGTTGCTGCTAAAAGCTGCCACATTTGGATCTACCTGTAAAAGGAAATATTAATATATTTGTCATCAAAGAGAATTCTAAAAGTGAAACTTCATGTAATCTTTCTATAGGACTACTGTTGGGGGGAGTGGAAAGATCCTTCTAGATGGTGTCTTAACAAATAATATGCTTAATTATTCAAGATTCATCCCATGAAAAATCTGAACTAGTGACTTTTTAGTAAGAAAAGAAAGAAAGAAGAAAGGAAGGAAAGAAGAAAAAAATAAAACCAATATCAATTAAATCTACAATAGATAATTGAGCAAAAGAAGGAAATGTATATATAATTCACAGAAAAATCTAAGGACAAATATATGAATCAAAGCACATTTAATATCTCTAGTTATTAGATAAATTAGTACTCTTCTTCTGATGGTGGAAGTGAGCATTGGCACAACCTTAATGGAAAGAGATGTATTAGCACATATTGCGAATTTAAAAATATTTATACACCTTACTCTATAATTCTAATTCCAAGAGTCTATCCAAAAGAAAAAAAATATATGAAAGCATCATCTGTAAAATTCACTTTATTGTTTATCTCAATTTGCTAAAATAAGAGAGTGATAAAATAAATTATGGGGGAGGAAGAATGGAATTATTCAGCAGCCAAATATTATCTTTTTGCATGATATGTGAATTCCTATTATATAATATTAAGGATAAAATAATGCAATTTGTGCATACATTTTGATCTCAGTGATATAGCAAACTATAAAGAGAGAGAAAGGACTAAGCATCAAATTTTAATTATGGTTATACCTAGACGGTAAATTTTTTCTCATTTTTAAAGGACTCTCCTTTTCTAAATTTTCTATGTCCAGTATTACTTTATCATAAGAAAGCAGCTATTTTTCAAATAGAAAATTGTGAAAATTATGAGATAAAAAGATGATATATATTCCTCATTTGGCGTTTAAACTACTTAAGTTGAAAAAACAAATAATGACTGCAAAAGTAACAGAGGGGGACATTTGGCAGACTATCTCCCATTAACTACTATATAAAATGAAAATCTCAATGATGATGACAAGTCTCACTCTGTAAGAAATGGAAGGATTTTTCAGACTATGCCTTCACTATTCTGTTACAGAAAATTCCATGAACTCCTCTCTTGGATTTGTCAAAGTCATAACCTCTGTTGACTATATCAGTTCAGTTCAGTTCAGTCACTCAGTCATGTCCAACTCTTTGCGACCCCATGGACTGCAGCACGCCAGGCCTCCCTGTCCATCACCAACTCCCGGAGGCTACTCAAACTCATGTCCATTGAGTCAGTGATGCCATCCAACCATCTCATACTCTTTCATCCCCTTCTCCTCCAGTCTTCCATCTTTCCCAGCATCAGGGTTTTTTCAAATGATCAGTTCTTCGCATCAGGTGGCCAAAGTATTGGAGTTTTTAATTTATACTATAATTAATATGATTAATAATATATGGATTATGTATGTAGTACATGTGTGCTTATTCGCTCAGTCGTGTCTGACTCTTTGCAACCCCAGGGACTGTAGCCCACCAGTCTCTTCTGTCCATGAAATTCTCCAGGCAAAAATACTGGAGTGGGTTGCCACTTTCTCCTCCAGGGTATCAGGCCACTTTCCCTCCAGGGGATCTTCCTGACCCAGGGATCCAAGCAAAGTCTACTGCATCTCCTGCATTGGCAGACAGATCTTTACCACTAGTGTCACCTGGGAAGCCCATATAATAAATATGTAAGTTTATGTTGATATGTTTATATATAATGAATATTGATTAATATAGCCAAATTCTGGTGAAACACTATAATATGGTAGAAATAATAATGCCACCACCAACAGTGATAATTATTGTAGCTAATACAACTTGTTTTGAACACCTATTATGTGCCAAGTAACGTGTCAGACATGATTGTGATTATCTCATTTTATTCTTAAAATAATCCCAAAGGATAAGAAATGTTATTACAACTGTATTTCAAATGAAACCTGGTGTTGAGGTCAAGCTGTTCGCCTGAGGTCAAACATATAGGGATGGAGCCAAAGTGTGAACTCAGGCGGCTTGATTCTAGAGGAAATATGAATCATTAGGCTCTTAACCTTTCAGTCTGAGTCAGGAGATATATGGGCCCCAGACAGAGCAGATGGTGTTTGTCCCCTGTGGACAGATGCTCCAAGATGAAGAGGAGGAGGAATTGAGCCCTGTCCAGATAAGACACCACATATTTCTCATTCTCAAGATCAAGAAGTCGTTCCTGACTATGCATGTACAGAAAGTCCCCCTGGAGATCAAACAGGGAGTGATGTCAACCTACCCATAGGCCTCTTCACTAGAAACTACTTTGACTAAGCGAGGGGTGTGCACACATGGAAAGAGCCTGAGATATATAAATATGGACTCAGAACCAGGCAAAGAAAGATAATTGGCTAAAGAAAACCCAGAAAAAAATGCCCCATGTAAGTGATTCAAACTACCACGAGGGCACGGCTCTCTCTGAGCCCATGTGTTTGTCTATCCACATGTACCCTTTTCCTTCTAATAAGCACTTAACATGTTTCACTACTTTCCATGTCTTCATGGGAATTCATTTCTGCAAAGAGAAGGACCAGGCCTTGTTGCTGATTCTGGTCTAGTGACTAGGATTTAACACTCTCACTGCTGTGGCCTGACTTCAATCTCTGGTTGGAAACCAAAATCCTGCTTCAAGCAGCTGCAGGCTGAGGCCTTCCGAGATCAAGTCCATTCAGAATAGACTTACTAGGACCCTCTGCTATGTGCTTGCTTAGTATTACATGGACCACAGGCATCATAATTACCGTTAAAACAATGAAGACTTTTAGAACCCACCCCAGCCAAACCAGATGAGAATCTATGGGTATATAGCTAGGCACCGGCATTTAAAACCCTCATTTCAAGTGATTCATGTGTATTTCCACATGTGAAAAACAGACTGGATTCCTTGAGAAAAGAAAAAGTTTCGTTCTCACATCTGTCTCTTTGAGACCTAGCATGAAGTTTCTGAGAAGTAAAATATTGCCTGCCATATTAGTAAACAAAAGATGTCACCGTCATCAGTGATTGTAGCCCTTCAACAGTGAGCCCTGAGGGAATTAAAGAAGGAAATTAAGAACACCTGCCACCTAGCAGTCATCAGACTGCAGCCACTCCCTACAGTGAGCCCTGAGGAAACTCAGGTTGTGAAAACCCAGGATACTGGTCCCAGACAGCTGAGGTATACATCCAAGGAATGATTTCAGTAAGCCCATATTCTGACATTTTTCCATACACAGAAAAGCACTACATTCCTTAACCTGAGATATCTAGTTTTCGTTTATTAACAATAATCTTGTGTTCCTCCCACCTACCCTTTGTTGAGAAACTCCTGTGTGTTCCAGCTGCCCCCTTGCCTACTCGGAGAAGTTTTCTCAGGATTACTTGAGATGCTGCCTCCAGGGCTTGAAGTCTTCAGTATGTCCACTGAATAAAGCATACAATAACTCTCAACTTTTAGTTTGTGTGTGTATCTTTTAGTCAACAGTCCCTATAAATGTTTGCCAAACATATATAGATGGATGAAAGAAAGAATGAGTACATATCATTTAATCTTAAAGACTATCCCAAATTGACTCACTAGTTTGTATCACATTTTTTTTTGTCTGCTTTCATCTTACCCCACTGAATTGGTCCTCTCTTTCTGACAGTAAGTTTTGAGAATTCATTGTGTCCTTAATTCATGACTGTATCTTATGGGAATTTGCGTTCTTAGTCACTCAGTTGTGTCTGACTCTTTGTGACCCCATGGATTGTAGCCTGCCACGCTCCGTTGTCGACAGGAATTTTTTCAGACAAAAATACTAGAATGGGTTTGCATTTGCTCCTGCAAGGTATCTTCCAGACCCAGGAGTCAAACTCCTGTCTCTTGTGTCTCCTGCCTTGCAGGTTGATTCTTTACCACCAAGTGATCAATGAAGCCCCTGCAGGAAGGTAGTAGGGCAATTTAAAAAATTAGTCTTTTCTCTCAAGACATTGACAGTTTAGATGCTCCAATCTCTGCTGAATGATTGATATTTGAGGCCTTTGAGTCACAATCACTGGCAAGTGACTGGGGTTCCTCAATTAGAGGAGATTGGACACTCTTCTGAAATGGGCAGACTGGAGAGCTTGTGGAGCTTTTAGTGATGCAGAAGGAGGGCTGTGTGCTGCTTAGGGGAAGAGCCCTAGCTGTGCACAAGAATGAACTAGTCATGGCAAACTGTATTTTGCAGCCATGACCTAAGGAAGGCCCATTCAGCTGCCTTTGTTTTGTTCTTCTGTGTGTTGGATCTGGGCGTGGGAGGGTAATACACCCAGGCAACAGGTGTCTTTGTGCTATATTTTTGTAAGAAGTAGCAGGTCCTAACCAAACAAGGTTTCTGAAGGTACTTCTCACCAGGGCTGTGCTTACATGTGCTTTGCGGGCATGTGTTTACCAGCTCTGTGTAATCTGAGTCTCACAATATTTAGTGTAATTGTTGGGTAAATCCACCTTATTTACTTCTCCTTAATGATACTGCAACAATCCTGATTTCTTTGACCTGTTTCTAGGATAGCTTCCTGATGAATGTGTCCTACACTGACCTCCTCCTGATTCCATGTAGGACTAAGAAGAGAGAAGACGTTATAATGTTTGACTAAGAAGAGAGAATACATTGTAAACTCCAGGGAACTTTTAATCCTTAAACATAAAACCTTTAGCCTCAAGAACCCAGACTAAATCAATATAGATAATATTTATTATTTTCATATTTTATTTTATGAATAAAATTTATATTTTATTTTATATGTAGGTAATATAATCTGCACAGATTATATTGATTTATTACTCTAAAGCATTCATGTTGCTTTGCTGCAAAAGTGACTTCCATTTTAATAGCAAAATGCTATTTTTAAAATCAACTCATGGAAAATGTTATAATATATAGATATAAATGTATGTTTTTAGACTCTATATATATATGTGTACATATATATAAGCTATATACATGACTGTTGGAGAGTCTTAACTTAAAATATCACAATTAAGACTCAGTATGGTTCTACAATCAAGATTCCATTTGACTTTTTATTTTTCCATAGTCTTATTTGCTCTTAGAATTTTATCATTTGAATGACATCAATTAAATATAACTTGACCCAAATTTTCCAGGGAAAACCTTAGGAAATGCTTGTTTGATATTTTTTCTTTTTCTCTTCATTGTACACTCTGATGACAAGGGAATGGCTACCCTCTCCAGTATTCTTGCCTGGAGAATTCCATGGACAGAGGAGCCTGGCAGGGTCCATGGGGTCACAAAGAGTTGGACACGACTGAGCAATTAGCACTAACACATACACTGTGATGAAGGGGAGGCTAAAATGATTCAAGTAACCAAAAACTGGAACCTCACCTTTGAAAACTTTCCTGTGGGCAGATGCCCCCCATGACTGCGGTGAGAGACTGAATGAAAGTGGTTTTAAAAATGGTAACACCGAGAATGGTAAGACTCTCCTCCAATGTTCAAAATCTCCTTTCTCTAATGATTACTTTCTTTCTCTCTTTCTCGTTACAGAGCCAGGGAGAACTACGAGACTTCCAAAAAATTGTTGGTGTATTTTCTGCTTCATGTTGCGCTTAACTATTTTATGTCAAATGCATGTGGGTTATATAGGTAGCTCTCATAAGCCATGCATTTTTCACTGACAGATACACTGATGATGAAACCAAGGATAGCAGTTACTCAACAAAGGAAATAATGAAGACTTTTATTCTACTTTTCTCATTGTTCAGTTATAGTCACTGTCAGCTTATCAAACAAACAAGTAACCAGGGATTATGCTGATGCTTGGACAGCATTTTCAATGAATCCCCATTCCAACCCTTAATGATGTTGCAGAAATGGAGGTGAAAGTTAGCCAGATTATACAGGTATAAAGACTCCACAGCTAGCTCTAAGCAAGCTTTGGTTCTGAAAGCACACAAAGGCCAGTTTCTCTGTATGGTTCTTTGATGCATCTCAGTCAGCTCAATGGTAAAATAAAGCCAATGATGAGTCCTGTGTGCTTTGTGAAAATTTTTAAGTTAAAATTCTAGATCTGTGCTTTAGAGGGTGTGGAGGCCATAAGAACTTGATCTCAGATCTGTGACTACAGGGAGTAGAACTAGTCGTCAGCCACGGCTCCTGTGCTCTAACATCCATCACTGTGCCCCCACTGAAGCCACACATTTTAGGCACTCCCTAAGTACTGGCTATCACTATTAGCTGTGCTAGTCAATATAACCTCCCTGAAACTTAGTTTCCTGGGAAGATTAGTTTAAGATGATATATGGGATAAATGATAACTAAGATGATAAATCATGTCTATAAAATATCTAACAGTTTGGGACTTAATAAACAGTAGCTATTATTACAACATGTCTTCTACTATTCAGTGATTGCTTCAGATGTGTAAGTCTTGGCTGTGAAACTAGTCCATAACTTCTTTAAGGCACATTTTATACTGTGCCTGTATTTAAGCTTTTATATTTTTCATTTCTCTACGCTTGCTCATGCCACATATGATATAACTCTTTGAATTGAGTTGTGAGTAAATAACAGGTTATAGTGTACTAACATCTCTTTTCAAATAAGAACATGTCAAAGCTGTTAAAAATTTCTGTTTGCAGACACATCACAAGCATGGAAATCAAAACTGTAATAAAAAATCCTCCAACAAAATCCCAGGACCAGACAGCTTCACAGGTGAATTCTACCAAAAATTTAGAGAAGAGCTAACACCCATCCTACTCAAACTCTTCCAGAAAATTGCAGAGGAAGATAAACTGCTAAACTCATTCTATGAGGCCACCATCACCCTAATACCAAAACCAGACAAAGATGCCACAAAAAAAGAAAACTACAGGCCAATATCACTGATGAACATAGATGCAAAAATCCTCAACAAAATTCTAGCAAAGAGAATCCAACAACATATTAAAAAGATCATACATCATGACCAAGTGGGCTTTAACCCAGGGATGCAAGGATTCTTCAATATTTGCAAATCAATCAATGTGATATACCACATTAAAAAACTGAAAGATAAAAACCATATGATTATCTCAATAGATGCAGAGAAAGCCTTTGACAAAATTCAACATCCATTTATGATAAAAACCCTCCAGAAAGGAGGCATAGATGGAACATACCTCAACATAATAAAAGCCACATATAATAAACCACCAGCAAATATTATTCTCAATGGTGAAAAATTGAAAGCATTTCCTCTAAAGTCAGGAGCAAGACAAGGGTGCCCACTCTCACCACTACTATTCAACATAGTTTTGGAAGTTTTAGCCACAGCAATCAGAGAAAAAAAAGAAAAGAAATCCAGACTGGAAAAAAAGACGTAAAACTCTTGCTGTTAGCAGATGACATGATCCTTTACACAGAAAACCCTAAAGACACCACCAGAAAATTACTAGAGCTAATCAGTAAATATAGCAAAGTTGCAGGATAAAATTAATACACAGAAATCCCTTGTATTCCTATACACTAACAATGAAAAAACAGAAAGAGAAATTAAGGAAATAATTCCATTCACCATTGTGATGAAAAGAATGAAATATTTAGGAATAAATCTACCTAAAGAAAGAAAAACCTATATACAGAAAACTATAAAACACTGATGAAAGAAATCAAAGATGACACAAATAGATGGAGAAATATACCGTGTTCGTGGATCAGAAGAATCAATATGGTGAAAATGAGTATAATACCCAAAGCGATCTATAAATTCAATGCAATCCCTATCAAGCTACCAATGGTATTTTTCAGAGAACTAGAACAAATAATTTCACAATTGGTATGAAATACAAAGAACCTCGAATAGACAAAGCAATCTTGAGAAGGAAGAATGGAAGTGGAGGGATCAACCTGCCTGACTTCAGACTATACTGCAAAGCTACAGTCATCAAGAAAGTATGGTATTGGCAAAAAGACAGAAATATAGATCAATGGAACAAAATAGAAAGCCCAGAGATAAATCCATGCACCTATGGACACCTTATCTTCGACAAACAAGGCAAGAATATACAATGGAGAAAAGACAATCTTTTTAACAATTGGTGCTGGGAAAACTGGTCAACCACTGGTAAAAGAATGAAACTAGAACACTTTCTAACACAATACACAAAAATAAACTCAAAATGGATTAAAGATCTAGATGTAAGACCAGAAACTATAAAACTCCTAGAAGAAAACATAGGAAAACATCAACCTCTGACATAAATCACAGCAGGATTCTCTATGACCCACCTCCCAGAGTAACGGAAATAAAATCAAAAATAAACAAATGGGACCTAATTAAAATTAGAAGCTTTTGCACAATGAAGGAAACTCTAAACAAGGTGAAAAGACAGCCTTCAGAATGGGAGAAAATAATAGCAAATGAAGCCACTGATATGATCTCAAAAATATACAAGCAGCTGCCAGCTCAATACCAGAAAAATAAATGACCCAATCAAAAAATGGGCCAAAGAACTAAACAGACATTTCTCCAAAGAAGACATACAGATGGCTAACAAACACATGAAACAATGCTCAACATCACTCATTATCAGAGAAATGCAAATCAAAACCACAGTGAAGTACCATCTCATGGTGGTCAGAACAACTGCTATCAAAAAGTCTACAAACAATAAATGCTGGAGAGTGTGTGGAGAAAAGGGAACCCTCTTACACTGTTGGTGGGAATGAAAAGTAGTACAGCCAGTATGGAGAACCATGTGGAGATTCCTTAAAAAGCTGAAAAGAGAACTGCCATACGACCCAGCAATCCCACTGCTGGGCATCCACACCAAGGAAACCAGGATTGAAAGAGACATGTGTACCCCAATGTTCATCACAGCACTGTTTACAATAGCTAGGACATGGAAGCAGCCTAGATGTCCATTGAATGGATAAGAAAGCTGTGGTACATACACATGATGGAATATTACTTAGCTATTAGAAAAGAATGCATTTGAATCAATTTTAATGAGGTGGATGAAACTGGAGCCTATTATACAGAGTGAAGTAAGTCAGAAAGAAGAACACCAATACAGTATATTAATGCATGTATATGGAATTTAGAAAGATGGTAACGATGATCCTATATGCAAGACAGCAAAAGAGATGCAGATATAAATTACAGACTTTTGGACTCTGTGAGAGAAGACAAGGGTGGGATGATTTGGGAGAATAGTATTGAAATGTGTATATTACCATATGTGAAATAGATCACCAGTCCAAGTTCGACTGCATACACTGGGCACTCAAAGCTGGTGCACTTGGATAACCCTGAGGGATGGGATAGGGAGGGAGGTGGGAGGGGTTTGAGGATGGGGGACACATGTACACCCATGGCTGATTCATGTCAATGTATGGTAGAAACCACTACAATATTGTAAAGCAATTAGCCTCCAATTAAAATAAATTAATTAATTTAAAAAATTTATGTTTGTTTATAACTTTCACCAAGAATTCTTATTTTTTACTATATAAAATACCTTAGTTATTAAATATTTAATATATAATTCTTAAGCCATTGATTGAGCATGTATATGCTTAATTATCATAAATTATTATTTTTCCACAAGTAGAAAATGTCAATTTAGGATTTGAACAAGGTCTATTTACTCCATGTTCTTTTCACTGAATTTAGCCTTCTCTTATAAAATTATTCTATAGTGAAAATCTCTCAAAGGATTAACAGGTATCTTAACATATGCAGAACTTCCCTGGTGGCTCAGAGGTTAAAGCGTCTGCCTCCAATGAGGGAGACCCGGGTTCGATCCCTGGGTCAGGAAGATCCCCTGGAGAAGGAAATGGCAACCCATTCCAGTATTCTCGCCTGGAGAATCCCATGGATGGAGGAGCCTGGTAGGCTACAGTCCATGGGGTCGCAAAGAGTCGGACACGACTGAGCGACTTCACTTCACTTAACATATGCGGAGTGTATCATGTGAAATGCTGGGCTGGATGAAGCACAAGCTGGAGTCAAGATCACTGGGAGAAATATCAACAACCTCATATATGCAGATGATACCACTTTAATGGCAGAAAATAAAGAGGAACTATAGAACCTCTTGATGAGAGTGAAAAAGGAGAGTGGAAAAAGCTGGCTTAAAACTCAACATTCCCAAAATGAAGATCATGGCATCCAGTCCCATCAGTTCAGTTCAGTTCAGTTCAGCCGCTCAGTCGTGTCCGACTCTTTGCGACCCCATGAATCGCAGCACGCTTGGCCTCCCTGTCCATCACCGACTCCTGGAGTTTATCCAAACCCATGTCCATCAAGTCGGTGATACCATCCAGCCATCTCATTCTCTGTCGTCCCCTTCTCCTCCTTCCCTCAATCCTTCCCAGCATTAGGGTCTTTTCCAATGAGTCAACTCTTTGCATGATGTGGCCAAAGTCTCATCAATAATAGATGGGGAAACAATGGCAACAGTGACAGACTTTATTTTCTTGGGCTCCTAAATCACTGTAGATGGTGGCTTCAGCCACGAAATTAAAAGATGCTTGCTCCTTGGAAGAAAGGCTATGGCAAATGTAGACAATGAAGCAAAAAGTGGAGACATCACTTTGCCAACAAAGATCTGTATGTCAAAACCATAGTTTTTCCAGTAGCCATGTATGGATGTGAGAGTTGGACAATAAAGAAGGCTGAAAGTGAAAGTGTTAGTAGCTCAGTCGTGTCCAACTCTTTGCAATCCCATGGAGTGTATCTCACCCAGGCTCCTCTGTCCATGGAATTCTCCAGGCAAGAATACTGGAGTGGGTTGCCACTCTCTTCTCCAGGGGATATTCTTGACCCAGGGATCAAATCCGGGTCTCCCACATTGCAGGCAGATTCTTTACTATCTGAGCTACCAAAGAAGGCTGAGCGCTAAAGAATCGGTGATTTTGAATTGTGGTGCTGGAGAAGACTCTCAAGAGTCTTTTGGACAACAAAGAGATCAAATCAGTCAATTCTAAAGGAAATCAACTCTGTATATTCATTGGAAGGACTGATGCTGATATTGAAGCTCCAATCCTTTGGCTACCTGATGCAAAGAGCCGACTCATTGGACAAGACTGTGATGTTGGGAAAGATTGAGGGCAGGAGGAGAAGGGGGCAGCAGAGGATGAGATAATTGGTTGGGATCACTGACTCAATGGACATGCGTTTGAGCAAAATCCAGGAGACAGTGAAGGACAGGGAAGCCTGGCATGTTGCACTCCATGGGGTCTCAAGGAGTCAGACATGACTTAGCGACTGAATAACAACAGAAAATCTGGGCACAGTATGACTTAGTAGAAGATCTGAAGAGAGGATTAATTCTGATAACAGATTTGAGTGTAAAATTCTTATCATCAACAGAATTGAAAATGAGATAGGGACAAGAAATAGGAAACTCTGTGTATGCATGTTGCTTGGCAACCAAATAAAAAATAACAAGAGAAAGCCTGTGTTCACAAGCACAATAAAATGTAACTTGAATGTGTGGTATGCTCACAGCCCAAGGGAGAGGTGACAATTGTGATGAAAATTATGTGTGTATATATACATATATATATATATATATGTTTATATGTACATACCAGATGGCACTAGTGGTAAAGGACCCACCTGCCAATGCAGGAGATGTAAGAGATGCAGGCTCGATCCCTGGGTTTGAAAAATCCCCTGGAGGAGGGCATGGCAACCCACTCCAGTATTGTTGCCTGGAGAATCCCATGGATGGAGGAGCCTGGCAGTCTAGAGTCCATACAGTCACGAAGGGTCAGAGACGATTGAAGCAACTTAGCATGCATGTATATACATACCAAGTATAATATTAGTAAGAAACTTCTGTCACAAGTGATGGCATATCATTCCTGTTGTCAATGATAGCATACTTTTCTCTTTCATCTTTTATTAATTAATGAACTGAGAAAGATGAGAAAAGAGATGTAGGAAGAGAGAGTGGGAGAAAGAAAGTAATCATATCATGGATAATTATTTGGACTAAGTGGTAAAAGATGCAAATTTATAATGATTTGATGTTACTTATAATTGTAACCCAGACAAACAATACACAGAAAGAGGATTCTTCCTGCCCCAAAAGTGAGACAATAGGAGAAAAGTTTGAGAAAGAAAGAATTATATATTAACACTTCTAGGCAATCTGGGTGCTGGTTTTGTTTTGTTTTTTAACTTCCTATCTTAAAATTGTCTATTTTTAAGCAATTTTCCAATGTTTAGTGGTTAGTATACAAAACTACCAGTAAATTCAAATGACCCTTGATCTATGTATCTCTGTATATGTTCCAGTGAAATATTAGTATATGGCAATGAAGCATTTGTTTATATTTATTCTGTCATCAGATAATACATCCTTATTTCACCAGCTATGCACAGTGTGGGGAAAGTTTATTATACTTTTCTCTATCATAATGTAGAATTATGAGATGTACTTGGGGTTAGTGAAAGAACTTTGGAAGAGTGGGAAGACAAAAAAGCTCTTGGGCTTTTCTTTTCCTATCTGGGACAACACTCAAGGCTGAAAATATATGCTCTGTGCAGCCTGTCTCTTTAGGCTGTTGTGAGGATCCAAGGTGCTAATGTTAAATACATCATGTTTAAATTATGACGAATTATAAAATGCAAGAATATAAGGCAGCGCAAACCTTCTCTTTAGAAAGATCCAAGGGCAGAACGTGAATGCCTTTTTCTGGAAGGTGGTAGAGAGACTTTCCAAGAAATCCAGTGTCGATAACCATATACTTAGCAGAAGCTTTGAGAACTTTCCCCTGTGTTTACTATTAAAATGAACTGACAAATCTCCTGATCAAAAACCACCTGTGAAATTTCTCCTGCTGTCTTCCTCATAATCCATCCTTTTCTTCACTACTGGTGTCCTAATTTACAGCTCCATCATTCTCTAGCCACAACCACTGGTTGTCCCAATTCCCCCTGATTCAATGGCATCATGTATTCTGTCCACTGCTCACTCTTCCTTGTCCCATACCCATTCTCTCCCTAACCATGTGCTTTCATATATTCTAGGTGAGAAAGAAATCCAAATCCATACAACCTACCGTGACCACTCATCTGAGCTCTAATTCCATATTTCCTTGAGTGTTCAGGATGTATCCAGTTTTTCTTTTTTAAACCTTTAATCCAGCATGTTTCCAAATAAAATCACCCTCTTTTTTTTCTTTCTCAATTCCTCTTTTGTCCCCTCAATTTTAGACTCTTTCCCCCCTTCATCCTGAAAGCTGGAATCTGAGACATTTTCTTATATTCTATGGCTTCTTCAAACCCTATCTCCAATCTTTAACGAAGTAATAATGTTCTTCATTCAAAATTTTTAAAACTCTTCTTCAAAACTTTGCTCAGATTTTCATTTTTGCTATTATTCTTTCAAAACTATTTTCACTTACTTCTGCTACCTCTCTAGCCCACAACTTCATTTCAAATGCCTGTATCATTTGACTGGGATCCTGGTTGGGCTTTCATTTAGTCTTTATGACTCAAATCATTATGTATGTTGCTGACAGATTGATTTGTATAAAATTCTTTTTCTCAAGTCAAATTTCCATTCAAGAAATCATAATGAAAGACTTGAAATTTTCCAATCATGCTGCAGTAACCCATACAAGACTAGTTGTCTCATAGATAGATAGAAGTCAATTATTTTCAGATATCAGGCAACAGGGTACAGTATTATTACTACTACTCAGAAGCAGGTATATCCTACAAAGCCAATAGAAGATTCAAAACAGAATGCTAAAAAATCTTCAATCATCTTCGAAGAAGGCAAAGGGATAAATAGATCAACAGGAACTGAAAGAAAGAAGGAAGGAAAGAAAGAGAGAGACACACACACAGAGACAGAGAGAGAGAAAAAGAAATGACAATGGAAAACAAATGGAAAAGATGGCAGACAAACCCAAATGTGCCAAAAATTATATTAAATGTTAATGAATGGAATATTCTAATTAAAAGACAGAACTTGTCAGGTTGGATAGAAAAGCAAAGCCCAACTACAAGCTTTGCACAGGAGACATACTTTAAATATACAGAAAAATAGGTTGAAATTAAAATAAATAAACAAGTATGCCATGTAGGAGTAAGCATATGAAAGCTGGCATGGGTACATGGGTATAATAGTATCAGACAAAGCAGACTTTCAGGGCAAAGAATATTATGTGAGATAAAGAAGAATGCTCATAGTGTTTATTCACCTGGAAGACAAAAGTCAGTTCATCAGAACAACAAAACAACCCTAGATGTGGATGTACCTAATAATAGAGATCTTCCTCGATGACTCAGCAGTAAAGAATCTGCCTGCAATGCAGAAGACTTGCATGGGCAGGAGAGGTGGTTTCAGTCCCTGGGTCCGGAAGATCACCTGGAGAAGGAAATGGCAACCCACTGCAATATTCTTGCCTGGGAAATTCCACGGACAGAGGAGTCTGATGGACTACATACAGTTCACAGGGTTGCAAAAGAGTTGGATACAACCGTGTGACCAAACAACAACAACCTAATAACAGAACTTAGAAATGCAAAAGAAAAAAACCTGATGGAACCAAAGGGAATTCAGTTTTGTAGCTGTAGATTTCAGCTACAAATAAAGAAGAGAGTATTAGAGAAAATTAACAAAGTCAGAGTTGGTCATGAAGCATTTGTCTTTCAGTATTTGATAGAAAAAGTAGACAGAACATCAGTAATGATACAGAAAATCTGAATGATACTATAGCTAAATTGATCTAATTGACATTTGCAAAGCAGGTCTAAAGACCACACAGCTGAAAAATTAAAAAGGAAAATTAGAAAAAAATGTATAATTGATGGGTAAGTAAAACACTACTAATCAAAACCAGGGATGCTGCCAAAGTCATACTTAGAAAGTTATTTGTAGATATTTAACTTTATTAGGAAAGAGAAAGGTTTATAATCAGTAATCCAAACTTTTACTTTATTAAGTAGAAAACGAAAATTATATTAAGCGCAAAGTGACGCAGTGGTAAAGAATCTGCCTGCCAATACAGTAGACTTAGGAGGTGCAGTTTCCATCTCTGAGTCAGGAAAACCTCTTGGAGTAGGAAATAGCAACCTACTCAAATATTCTTGCCTGAAAAATTCCATCTACAGAGAAGGCTGGTTGGTGAGAGTTGCAAGGAGTCTAACACAACTGAACACACAGGAACACACAGACACACAAAAAGTGAGTAGACAGGGAAAAAGCAATTATCAATAAAATAAAGAAGAGAGTATTAGAGAAAATTAACAAAGTCAGAGTTGGTCATGAAGCATGAGACAGACAGTCCTCCCAGGGTGGGCAGCTGGAGTTCCTTCCCTGTGGATCGATACTCCAAAATGAAGATAGCAGAAGAGAGAGAGGAGGCTAAGCCCTGCCCAGATAAAAGATAAGAGACCACATATTTGTCATTCTCAAAGCCAAGGATACCTTCCCGACCTGTCTGCTCCTTGGAAATCAGAAGGGGAGTGATGCCAAGCTACTCATAAGCCTCTTTGCTAGATCCATCTTGGCTGAAAGATGCACGAGCACACACGAGGATCCTGAGATACCAAATACGGACTCAGAACCAGGCAAAGCGAAATGATTGACCAAAGGAAATTGGGAAGAAATGCCTGTATAAGTGCTATAACCGCCATGAGGATGTGATTCTCTCTCTGAGCCTGCCTCCGTGCCTATCCACACGAAATCTTTTTTCCCCTAGTAAACACTCTACTTGTTTCACTACTTTTTATCTTTGTGGGAATTCATTTCTGCAAAGCCATATGGGCCAAGGCCTTATCACTGGTCACTGGTCCCTGATGGTCTAGTGGTTATTATTCAGGTCTCTCACTGCTGCCACCTGACTTTCAATCTCTGGCCAGGAACTGAAATCCTACTTCAAGTGGCTGCAGGCCTAGGCCACAAGAGATGGATCAATAAATTAGAAAGATGAATAAAATTGATAAGCAACAGCAAGACTAATCAAAGGAAAGCTGTTTCAGGTAGAAATAGAACATTTGACTAGCCCTATATCTATTAAAGAAATTAAATTTGTTTTCAAAAACCAAATTTCAGACCCAATGGTTACATTGGTAAATATTCTATTTAATATTTGAGAAATAAATTATTAAAATTCAGAGAAAAAATCAAAATCTGTATTGTTTTATTTATGGAATTTTAAAGAAAATTCTTATCTTATATCCAGAGCTTCTGCTCTATAAATTTATACTAGAGGACGATTCTCAAATTTGAATACAGGGGAGATTTCTTTTTACAAAATTGCTTTTATGCTTGTTATTTATCCTAAAAAATGAAAAACATTTAAATTATAAAAGGATGCTTAAACTATAATATCAGTGAAATTTTATAGATCTAGCCATTAAAATGTATATGAAAGTGAAAGCATTAGTTGCTCAGAGTCTGACTCTTTGTGATCCCATGGACTGTAGGCCACCTCGCTCCTCTGTCCATGGAATTCTCCAGGCAAGAATACTGGGGTGGGGAGCCATTTCCTTCTCCAGGGCATCTTCTCCACCCCGGGATTGACACTGGATCTCCCCCATTGCTGGATGGCATCACCGACTCGATGGACATGGGTTTGGGTAGACTCCAGGAGTTGGTGATGGACAGAGAGGCCTGGCGTGCTGCAATTCATGGGGTCGCAAAGAGTTGGACACGACTGAGCGACTGAACTGAACTGAACTGAACTCCCCCATTGCAGATGGATTCTTTACTGTCTGAGCCCCCAGGGAAGCTGCTATAAAATGTGTATAAGGACTACATAATAATGAGAAAACACACATGGAGTATTAGGTTAAATGGGGAAAAATTACTGTTGGGAGGAAAGATTATAGTTTTCATGCTAGAGTATGCAAGGGCTTTCCAAGAGATCCACGGACAATTCAATAGTTTTTAAAAAATCAAATTCTAGATCTTTCACTTTCATATATATTCTCTCCTAAAATTGATATGGCCTGAGATTTCTAACTTCAATGAGATTCTCATTTTCTAATGCTACAAAGGAAATACATAACTTTCTCCTCTCTTGAATTCTTAACTATGAGGAATTATCTGAGATTGTAAAAAAAAACTGGGGTCCCTAAGAAAGAATATTGGGACCCCTAACTTCACGATTTTGACATTGGTATAGGGAAAGGGAGAGTTTAATAAAGTATCAATCCTTTTCAAAGCAATTAACCTCCACAAATCATGTAGTTTCAAGTTCTTTGCTTTCAAAAAATTGAAAAAGGATCTACTTGAGTTGTTAGGAGGTAAATCATTAAAAATCATTTTTTTGTAGATGCATCAGTATGATTTGTGACACAGAGCTTCAAAAAGTTAAAAGAGTTGAATGGTATTGGGTAAACATGGTTTTTCAGTACTTACATTTATCAAATAAATGGAAAAGAATTGATTTTAAATTTTTGTCACCTGTGAATAGATAATAATTCTCATTGGGTGTATGAATTAAATGGAAAAGTTACATTCATATCAGTAAGAGAGTCATTGCTATTAAAATTTGATTTTAAGACTTAATAATTATTCATTGAACTTTTAATATATTTATGATCCTTTGACCAAATGAATTCTACTAAAAATTACAATGATAAGTCATTTTAAAATTAAAATGAAAATGCAACCTTATACTCAAAAGAAGTGAAAACAACTTAAATTTTAATGTGTATCCACTTTTTAGTCCCAGAGAGGAAGGATCATTGATCAATAGAATAATTTTTAAGCATATAAATAAATGCTACTAGGATATATATTTATGGAAATATGTAAAACATCTGTTAAAAAAACTAGGATGTAAATATGAATTCAATAAGAAAATAGGGAAGGGAAGTCGCTCAGTCGTGTCCGACTCTTTGCGACCCCGTGGACTGTAGCCTACCAGGCTCCTCCGTCCATGGGATTCTCCAGGCAAGAATACTGGAGTGGTTTGCCATTTCCTTCTCCAGGGGATCTTCCCGACCCAGGGATCGAACCCAGGTCTCCCGCATTGGAGGCAGACGCTTTTAACCTCTGAGTCACCAGGGAAGTCATAAGAAAGACAGATAAAATTTAACCCATTAAATAAAATATTTTTAATGGATGATTTTAGATATTTTAGATATCAAAAGACAGATAAAATTTAATCCATTAAATAAAATATTTTTAATGGATGATTTTAGATATCAAAAATATATTCTACTGAATATATTTTAATAATTTTATAATAATTTCAATTTAAACTGGCAATATTTATGAGATACCTTTAAATACATTATTTTTAACTATTTAAAATTATGATAAATATTTTTCATACATAAGCCTGAAAATATGTTAACATTTATAGTTTTGCAAAATTTGTTTGGGTCTATAGAAACAATACCAAATTTTAAGCAACTACAATCTTATTTCTTTAATATCTCAAGCAAATAAGCCAAAAAAAGTATGATATTTGGAAATTCTGAAAGGATTACTGCAAAATGGTTATGATTATGTTCAAGTACTAGGATTAAAAGTATTCCCTCTTCTACTAATTTGCTTCTTGGTAATGTATTTTCCTCAATGACTTTATTAGTTTGAGTTATTCTTGCAATTAAAATGTACTAAAATGTTTATTATAATGAATATTTATGGTATAAAATATAATAATAATGTACTTATACTAAATAAAGATACTTAGAAATAATTAGCTATAAATTTAAGTGCAATGAGCTCTGAATAAAGGCTCTAGAAGTCTTCTTATGGGGCAAAGTCCACAAGTTTTAGTATTTCCACCTTGTAATAACCGTTTTACAGTTCCCCAGTTTTTCTTTATTATGAGATTTTTGTCAATGACACAAACAACTGGGTTTACCAGAAGCCCATTGTCTGTGAATTAAAATATTTTGGCCTCTGACACAATTTCCCTTTTTATTTGACATTTTCAATCTGATACTGATTAAAGTGTTAGTCACTCAGTCGTGTTCAACTCTTTGTGACCCGGTGGACTGTAGGCCACCAGGCTCCTCTGTCCATGGACTTCTTCAGGCAAGAATACTGGAGTGGGTAGCCATTCCCTTCTCCAGGGGATTTTCCCCACCCAGGGATAAAACCTGGGTCTCCTGCATTGTAGGTGGATTTGGTATCATCGTGTTTACAAAAAGTTAGATTCTGTTTTGCCCTTATCTCAACAACCTTCACAAAAGTCTGATATTCTCATATCTTACCAAAGTATCATGACTCATAAGGTTACACAACTATTGGGAGCAAAGTTAAACAGAATCTAGATCTAAATTTGTTCTCTATTTTTGAATTCCCCCTCCCATAGAGTGAAAGACTTAATGAATCAGGGAGATTAATGAGGTTATTAACAAGTGAAAGAAAAGAAATCATTGCACGATCAGATGTCCAGGCCTTCGAATTTCAGATTTGAGGATTAAGAACCTTTCTGTCAAAGAAAGAAGGACTAGGCAACTGTGATAAGATCTTTAAATAGGGTGGAGATGCTAATAGCTCTGTGCTCCAACACCAAATGCAACAGAAGAGAAAGGAGTTTTAGAGAAAGGGATGGGAAGAGCAAATACAAAAGAGAAAAGAAAAATAAATAGCATATATTTTCATGGCTCTTCTACAATGTTAAGAATGAAGCACTTGTTCTACTTGCCAAAGTAGCCTCTGAAAGGTTGATTCCTCAAAATCTAAAATAATGAAATAACTAAGCAAGGAGGAGCTGTTAAGTGAAATGTGAAAGTTGCTCAGTCATGTCTAACTCTTTGCGACCCCATGTCCATGAAATTCCATGAAAAGTCCATGGAATTCTCCAGGCCAGAATACTGAAGTGGGTAGCTGTTCCCTTCTCCAGGGGATCTTCCTAACCCAGGGATCGAACCCAGGTCTCCCACATTTCAGGCAGATTCTTTACCAGCTGAGCCACCAGGGAAGCCCAAGAATACTGGAGTGGGTAGCCTATCCCTTCTCCAGTGATCTTCCCCACCCAGGAATCGAACTTGGGTCTCCTGCATTGCAGGTGGGTTCTTTACCAGCTGAGCTATCAAGCAAGGAGGAGCTGTGGAGGAAATATTTTTTCCCTCAAATTTTTTTTTTGAATAACTATTAAAGCAAACTGCATTAGAGTAAAATGACTCTTTCTATATTGTCATATTTCCTGCTTGAAGTGTGATTATTTATTTGATAGATAAGTGATTATATATATTTTTCAAACAAGAGGAAAACCTGTAAGAACTTCTTTCTTAATTCTAGAGACAGAAAATAAAGCAAGCAAACAGAACAACCTTTTGACTTTGATATATAGAATTAAAGGACAACCATTTGATCTCTCAGTGTCTAAGGGGCGGGGGATATTAGTCCATCAGATTGGCTCATCTTCATCTCCCTAGCTTTTTTTTTTTTTTTTCCAGTGTCCCTTTTTTTCCTTTATTGAAGTATAGTTGTTTTACAGTGTTTAGTTTCAGGTGTACAGCAGAGTGATTCAGTTATATATATATATAAAGAATCTGAAAAAGTATACATATTCTTTTTCATATTCTTTTCCACTATAAATTATAAGATATTGCATATAGTTCCTTGTGCTATACAGTAGGTCCTTCTAATGGGTTTATTAGTATTCCAGTGTCACTTTTTAGGGAAGATTTTTGGGAAAGATCTTAAATATTCACATGCCTATATAAAAATTTATGATTCGCTTTATTTTTTTTTTATAAATTTATTTATTTTAGTTGGGGGCTAATTACTTTACAATATTGTAATAGTTTTTGCCATACATTGACATGAATCAGCCATGGGTTTACATGTGTTCCCCTTCCTGGACCCCCCACCCACCTCCCTCCCCATCCCATCCCTCCGGGTCATCCCATTGCCCCGGCCCTGAGCCCTTGTCTCATGCATCGAACATGGAAGTAAGCCAGAAAGAAAAACACCAATACAGTATACTAATGCATATATATGGAATTTGAAAGATGGTAACGATAACCCTATATGCGAGACAGAATAAGAGACACAGATGCATAGAACAGTATTATGGACTCTGAGGGAGAAGGTGAGGGTGGGACGTTCTGGGAGAATAGCATTGAAACATGTATATTATCATATGTGAAACAGAACACCATCTCCCTAGCTTTGAATGCAGGTCTGTAATCATGAGGACTGAAGGATGTTATACTCTTAACATCAACATTAATATAAACCACTTTTTCACTCATTCAACAAGGATATTCATTATGAAGCAGCAGTAAAAAAAAAAAAGTGGCAGGACCTTCACAAACTCTTAGAAGGGTGTTCATAATGTCCATAAGCAGGCATATGATTTAGTACAGTGACTTCTGTCAATCACTTGGTCCCACATTTCCCTGCAGATGACCCTACTCATAAGAAAGAGTATTCAGGCTCAAGGCCTTCGGAAGGAGACAATAAAGGGCTTTTTGAAAATGCTTAACAGTTTTTAAAATGTTATTTAAATATTGCTTCCCAAACTTCTAGATGCACACCCCCAAGGAAGGTCTCCTAAATTCTTAGAAGTATCAGTCACTAGCGTGTCCAGGTACAGACTTGTGACATTACCTCTCTTTGAGTTTCAAAAATAACAATGTCTGCTTTGTAAACGCTACAGCTTTCTGAAAGCAAAAACTCACCCTAAAGTGTCTAGAAAACTGCAGTCTATCTTCTCCATTTGGAGTGGTCATGTTTTATTCTTGCTGTCTTTTGCTAACAATATACGATATTCCTTACCAATAATTAAAGTTTTGTACCTCCAAATATTTCCCATGTCTCACTGAAATACCATGATCCAGGCTCTGCAAATAAATAAATAGTCATTACCCAATCTCTGAAGTCTCTGGGGATCTGTCTTCAAATCCTGGGAGCTTCAGACAGATTTCAGCTTCTTTCAGAGGCAGCTGTCAATGGAGCATGATTTGTTTGAAACAGCTCAGAAGATGTTGTAATTAGATATTTCTCAACTGGAGGCAGATTAATCATGTCTTGAAACACAACACATGCTACCCAGACAACCTTGTTAGGTGAGTTCTTAGCCAGTGATGAAAAAAACAGTTGTAATGGACCAAAATCCCTGCTTCTGCCAAGTAGTGCCTGAGTTGTGTACTTCCAGGGATAAATGGATTGAAAGCTTCTCAGCAGAATGTAGACTGTCCATTCAGAAAATAATTTTCACCCAAGGATGGTTGCAATGTCCCTGTCATATAAGCATCTCTGTAAACTACCTAATCTCCTGTATCATCCAACTACAATACCTGTAATTCTATTTATTCCCAATTATTACTTTAGCTTTCCTAGATTTTCTCTTCTTGTTCAGTCACTAAATTGTGTCTGACTCTTTGCAACTCCATGGACTGTAGCCCACCAGGCTCATCTGTCCATGGGGTTTTCTAAACAAGGATACTGAAGTGGATTGCCATTCCCTTCTCCAGGGGATCTTCCCAGACCAGGGATCAAACATGCATCTCCTACATTGGCATGTGGATTTTATACCACTGCCCCCCAGTTTTCTCTACCTTGTTCTATAAATTGCATATTAGAATTGGCAGGTAACACAGAAAATGTTATTTCCAATCCTTTCAATTGAAACCTAGAAAACAGTATCTGATTCAAGATTTCCAGCTGGCTAAAGGCAACAAATAAACAAAAACAAAACAAAATACAGAAAAAAAAAAAGCCAAAAAACCAGCTTTTTCTCCTACTCTCTAACCAGTCACTCCCACTAAGTAAGAAGCTCCTGTGTCTACACTGGGCAGGGGAGGCTTGGTATTCAGTTCAGTTCCGTCTCTCAGTTATGTCCAATTCTTTGAGACCCCATGGACTATAGCATGCCACGCTTCCCTGTCCATCACCAACTCCCGGAGCTTGCTCAAACTCATGTCCATCCAGTCAGTGATGCCATCCAACCATCTCATCTTCTGTTGTGCCCTTCTTCTCCTGCCTTCAATCTTTCCCAGCATCAGGGTCTTCTCCAGTGAGTCAATTCTTTGCATCAGGTGGTCCAAGTATTGGAGCTTCAGTTTCAACATCAGTCCTTCCAATGAATATTCAGGACTGATTTCCTTTACGATGTGTTAGATGGGGGCTTAGATAGGGACTTTATAAGGACTTTTTAAGTTTTATAGTGACTTGGTGTTATAAAAATAAAAATTTTAGAATTGCACGTTTCTATTTTCCACTTTCATACTTGCAGGAATACAGTTCTAATTTGTCTAAAAAAATGAACCAAACTTCTGAAATGATCCAAAATTAACATTTTACAAGCATTGAGAGTTATCTGAAGAGGAGAAAGAGTATTCTTGTTAGTTAATGACTTTTCATCACTGATTCAGGAATATCTGTGTCCACTCAGCACATAGGAGATGCTGTCAACACTCTGTCTCAGAATTTTGGTCAAGCAGTCAGAACTTAGTGGCATGAAACTAATTTAAATATCTT
This sequence comes from Giraffa tippelskirchi, assembly GCF_054371585.1. Classification (NCBI taxonomy): domain Eukaryota; kingdom Metazoa; phylum Chordata; class Mammalia; order Artiodactyla; family Giraffidae; genus Giraffa; species Giraffa tippelskirchi. The sequence goes on from NC_137276.1 coordinate 39,410,011, forward strand.
CAGATTTCTTAGGATTTAGTCAATTTGTAATTGGATTAGAGGCGATTTGATTCAAAATTGCAGTTGGAATTGGCTTTGCTTCTGTGACTGTTTCAGCAGTTTAATTAAAATTGTTTAGAGATTCATTTGATTTATTAGAAAGACTTTTGTATCCCTATGTTTTTAACAGGCAATTATACTTTCAAGCAATGCATTCTACTAACCTGCCATTTTGAGTCTCAGAATGAAAAACAAAACCAACTGGAATGATAGTATACATGTTGGAAATACATAAATAACTGGAATCCAGTCTATGCTAGAAAATCAGATTATTCTTGAGCAAAAGAAATGAGAAGGTGAAGTTTTCAAGTATAGCATAGTTGATGTTGGAATCAAAAATTTTCTGCAGTGCATCCCTCATCAAAGGAAATCCATATCATTCTGGTTGGAAAATTTTTAGAGTGAGTGACTTATTCATCCATATAAGGGGGCCTCTACTGTTTTGCTATTTTCTCATATAATTTGGCTGTAATCTCTGTCTCTGATATTCACTCCCACATATTCACCCTCCATTATATCCAAAAATGTCATTGCAACATAACATTGTATATAAGGTTTTCACATGGTATTTTATAATAAATCTCATCTGTTTCCTACTTTTCTTACTCTACATTATGTTTGGTGAAGGGGACTGGCTATTATGTGAGTTAAAACACTTGCTTGCTTTGTACCATGAAGTGAAACCACCTAGGATTTTGCAAACCCCAAATATCTCTTCTTTAAATTTTATGTGCTGTGTGTTTAGTCACTTAGTTGTGTCAAACTCTTTGTGACCTCATGGACTATAGCCTGCCAGGCTCCTCTCTCCATGGGGATTCTCCAGGCAAGAATACTGGAGTGGACTGCTATGCCCTTCTCCAGTTAAATTTTATAGAGGATTTTTTATGAACAACTTTTGTTTTGATGATAGCCATTCTGGCAGGTATGAGGTGATAGTTCATTGGATAATAGTTTTGATTACCTTTTCTCTGATGGTTAGCTAGGTTGAGCATCTTTTCATGTTCCTGTTGGCCATCAATGTCTTCTTTGAAAAAAATGTCTATTTAGGTCTTTTGCCTTTTTTTTTCTTCACCACACAGCATACAGGATCTTAGTTCCCTGACCAGGGATTGAACATGTGCTACCTGCAGTGGAAGCATAGCGTCCTAATCACTAGACTGCTGGATAATTCATCTATTACAATTATTTTTTCTGATGTTGAGTTGTATAAGCTGTTCATGTATTTTGGATATTAATGTGTTACTGGTATATCATTTGCAAATATTTTCTCCTATTCGAACCTATGGTAACTGTCTCTTCTTTGCCCACTTCTATCCCACTTCTTTCCTAGCTTAAAGTGCAGCCAGTCAGGGAATCTCTAGATCTTTAGCTTTCCAGGTGAAGTTGGACACCAGATTGTTATTTCCCAAAGGGTAGGGTACATACCTTGAAAGTGGAAGAAAGTGTTAGTCACTCAGTCATGTCTGACTCTTTGTGACCCCATGGACTGTAGCCAGCCAGGCTCCTCTGTCCATGGGCTTCTCCAGGCAAGAATACTGGAGTGGGTTGCCATTTCCTTCTCCAGGGGATCTTCCCGACCCAGGGATCAAACCCGGGTCTCCTGCACTGCAGGCAGATTCTATACTGTCTGAGTTACCAGAGAATACCTTACCCTCTCCAAGTTGCTCTGTTCAATTCCCTTCCTTGGTCTTGAATTGAGAGGCAGGCACTCACATCTCTTCTCCTTGGAGGAGGGAGAATGTGTAGGGAAAAGAAGAGGTAGAATTCACAGCACAGTAATAGGTTTCTCCAAATACCCTCTCTTGAACCCACAGTTCCTGACCTTTTCAGATCCTTAATATCTTTTTGGAGGAAGTCATTGAGAGGAAGTGACTGTTGGTTGACCCATGAGCTGAATCTGGGTAACCAGAGGCTCCTCACCTTCTCCCCTGTCCTTGGAACGTGCCTTCTGCTTGCTCTTTCTGCATTAGAAGCTGCCCCAAAGACACAGCTTTGAGATAGTAAGTTTGTTTGTTTGTTTTTTTCACTTTTCATTTGTATTGGAGTATAGTTGATTAACAATGTAGTGTTAGTTTCAGGTGTGCCACAACGTGATTCAGTCACATATATATATAGAAAGCTGCTGGTGAGACCATTTGGACTATGTATGTGACTGAACCCAGTTAAAATTGCTATATAAACTTTTAAGATTCTAGTGGACTAGTGCAGAGATGACCTGCCTTGTGGCTGCCCAAGACAAGCCTCCTAAATAAGTTCCTTTGCTTATCAAATTCTGTCATCTGCCAATCTGAAGAGACCTGCCTCTTTCTTCGGTCTCTCCTTACTTTTAATGTATGGGCCCAGTTTATGAACCAACAGTGTATGAGAATCAAAGAAATATTTTCTCTTACCTTTGTTGTTAATCTTGCATAGGAGTATAGCCCTTCACTTTGGCATACTGTTTTTATTGCACTGAGTCTCAATAGAACTTTCCATGTTATCTCCCTCAAGAGCTATTACAAATCTAAAAATTGATTAGTTAATTTTAGCCCAGTGAAACCCACCTTGAACTTTTGACCTTCAGAACTATAAGATAATAATTTTGTGCTGTGTTGTTCGTGGTGTCCAGCAATAGAAAATTAACTCATTATCTATCTATTTGTAGTATGTTCTTCCCATTAGATTCTGAATTCTCTAAGGTTGGGCTTCCCTGGTGGCTCAGATGGTAAAGAATCTGCCCACAATGCCAGGAGACCCAGATTCAATCCCTGGAATGGAAAGATCCCCTGGAGAAGGGAATGGCTACCCATTCTAGAGTTCTTGCCTGGAGAATTCCATGGACAGAGGAACCTGGTGGGCTACAGTCCATGAGGCTGCAAAGAGTTGGACATGACTGAATGATTAACACTTTCACTTTAAGAGGAGGGGTATTTTTTAATTTAGTGCAATAAAGTATATAAGGGCTTCCCTGGTGGCTCAGAGGGCTTCCCTGGTGGCCCAGCTGGTAAAGAATCTGCCTGTAGGAGGGAGGGGGCTAAGATGACAGAGGAATAGGACGGGGAGACCACTCTCTCCTCCACAAATTCATCAAAAGAACATCTGAACGCTAAGCAAACTTCACAAAACAACTTCTGAACGCTGGCAGAGGACATCAGGCATCCAGAAAAACAGCCCATTGTCTTCAAAAGGAGGTAGGACAAAATATAAAAGATAAAAAGAGAGACAAAAGAGTTAGGGATGGAGACCCGTCCCGGGGAGGGAGTTGTAAAAGAGGAGAAGTTTCCAAACACCAGGATACCTTCTCACCAGAGGGCAACATAACTGGGAGGAAAAATAAATAAATAAAACCCACAGATTACATGCCTAAAGGCAACTCCCAGCAGAGAAGTACCCTAGATGCTTGCATCCGCCACCAGCAAGTGGGGACTGAATGGAGAGGAGCGGGCGGCACTGCTTAGGGTAAGGACCAGGCCTGAATGCCCCAAGGGCAATCTGAGGGAGCTAACGTGAGATAGCAATCTAAACTGTGGGATAGCCAGAGAGAGAGAGAACTATCCCGCGAAAAGCCCAAATCTAAGGCAATGCCGGCCCGCTCACAGAACAAAGGGCTGAGCAATACCAGAAAAGAGCTAGCCGGCTGTGAACTGCTCCATTCCCACGCCGGAGGCAGTGGGCAGGCGGGGCCAGCCAGAGCCAGAAAGGGGCAAACTCAGCCCCAGAGAGCAAAGACTTCTTGAGATTCCAGAGGGTTGACATCTGCCGGGAGGGTCGCAGACAGAGGCCAGCTACCCAGAACTGACACAAGGCACACTGGAGCCAGGCGCGCCCAGAAACCGAGGCTGGGACCAGGGAGGTGATAAGCTGCACCGCCCCAACAGGGGAGAGTGCGCTCGCCAAATACCTGGCTGCCTGAGCTGCTCCGACCAGGGATCAGCACAAACCACGGGCCCAACCGAGAGTCTGCGCCTTTGTGGAGTATCCGAGAACCTGAACCTGAGCAGCTTAGACCTGGGAAGTGCATGCAACTCAGGGCCCGCTCCCCGGCAGAGTAACCTGAAGCCTGAGCAGGGTAGACTGGGAAAGCACACACGCCGTGAGTGGGTGCACACCCAGTGTGGCCGAGACACTGCGAGTTCTCCACACACACGCCAGTGATATTGGTTTGCATTGTTCCTCCCTCCCCACAGCACGACTGAACAAGGGAACCTAAAGAAACCACCTCCACCCCCTTGTGTCAGGGCGGAAATTAGACACTGAAGAGACCTGCAAACAGAAGCCAAATAAAGAGAGGGAACCGCTTTGAAAGTGACAGGTCAACAGATTAAAATCCCTGTAGTTAACACCAACTACATTGAAAGGGGCCTATACATTTTGAAAAATATAAGCAGGAACAAGGAACTATCTGAAACTGAACTGGCCCCACACTGCTCGCAACAGCTCCAGAGAAAGTCCTGGATATATTTTTACTATAATCATTTTTTTTTTAATTTTTAAATTTTTTTTCTTTTTTCTTTAAGTCCTCTATTACACCTTTAATTTTCATGTTTATAACCCACTATTACTTTGCAAAAAAAAAAAAAGACCCTATTTTTAAAGCAAACTGCATACATGTATCTTATACTTTTTGTGATTTTGGGTTTTTTTAATATTGTATTTTTTTTAAGAGTCTAACCTCTACTCTAGATTTTTAATCTTTGTTTATAGTATTTGAAATCAATTTTGTACATTTAAGAACCCAATCTTTAGTACTCATTTTTACTCAGGAGTGTGAGTACTGGCTTGATTACTCTCTCCCCCTACTGACTCTCTTTCTTCTACCCCAGGGCACCTCTATCTCCCCCCCCTTCTCTTCTCAACCCAATTCTGTGAATCTCTGTAGGTGTTCCGGGCACCGGAGAACACTTAGGGAACAGAGTACTGCCCAGATCTCTCTCTCTCCTCTTGATTCCCCCCTTTCTCCTCATGTTCATCTCTATCACCTTCCTTCTTCCTCTCTATGTAACTCCATGAACCTCTCTGAGGGTTCCAGACTGTGGAGAGCACATAGGGAAGTACTTACTGGCTAGATTGCTCTCTCCACATTTGAGTTCCCCTCTTCTCCTGGTCACCTCAATCTCCCTCCTTCCTCTTCACCTGTCCATGTAACTCGGTGAACCTCTCTAGGTATGCCTCACTGTGGAGAATCTTTTCACCATAAACCTAGAAGTTTTATTATCAGTGCTGTGTGGATGGAGAAGTCTTGAGGCTACTGCAAGAATAAGACTGAAAACCAGAGGCAAGAGGCTTAAGCTCAAAACCTAAGAACACCAGAGAACTCCTGACTCCAGGAAACATTAATTAATAAGACATCATCCAAAAGCCTCCATACATACACTGAAACCAAGCTCTACCCAAGAGCCAATAAGTTCCAGAGCAAGACATACCATGCAAATTCTCCAGCAACGCAGGAACATAGCCTTGAGCATCAATATACAGGCTGCCCAAAGTCACACCAAACCCACAGACATCTCAAAACTCACTACTGGACACTCCATTGCATTCCAGAGAGAAGAAATCAAGCTCCACCCAGCAGAACACCAACGCAGGCTTCCCCAACCAGGAAACCTTGACAAACCAATCATCCAACCCCACCCACAGGGAGGAACCTCCACAATAAAGAGGAACTTCAAACTACCAGAACACAGAAAGGCCACCCCAAACACAGCAATCTAAACAAGATGAAAAGGCAAGAGAAATACTCAGCAAGTAAAGGAAAATGATAAATGCCCACCAAACCAAACAAAAGAGGAGGAGATAGGGAATCTACCTGAAAAAGAATTTAGAATAATGATAATAAAAATGATCCAAAATCTTGAAAACAAAATGGAGTTACAGATAAATAGCCTGGAGACAAGGATTGAGAAGATGCAAGAAATGTTTAACAAGGACCTAGAAGAAATAAAAAAGAGTCAATACAGAATGAATAATGAAATAAAGGAGACAAAAAACACTCTGGAGGGAACCAACAGTAGAATAACGGAGGCAGAAGATAGGATAAGTGAGATAGAAGATAGAATGGTGGAAATAAATGAGGCAGAGAGGGAAAAAGAATCAAAAGAAATGAGGAAAACCTCAGGGACCTCTGGGACAATATGAAATGCCCCAACATTCGAATCATAGGAGTCCCAGAAGAAGAAGACAAAAGGAAAGGCCATGAAAAAATGCTCGAGGAGATAATAGCAGAAAAATTTCCCTAAAATGGGGAAGGAAATAGTCACACAAGTCCAAGAAACCCAGAGAGTCCCAAACAGGATAAACCCAAGGCGAAACACCCCAAGACACATATTAATCAAATTAACAAAGATCAAACACAAAGAACAAATATTAAAAGCAGCAAGGGAAAAACAACAAATAACACACAAGGGGATTCCCATAAGGATAACAGCTGATCTTTCAATAGAAACTCTTCAGGCTAGAAGAGAATGGCAGGACACACTTAAAGTGATGAAAGAGAATAACCTACAACCCAGATTACTGTACCCAGCAAGGATCTCATTCAGATATGAAGGAGAATTCAAAAGCTTTACAGACAAGCAAAAGCTGAGACAATTCAGCACCACCAAACCAGCTCTCCAACAAATGCTAAAGGATCTTCTCTAAACAGGAAACACAGAAAGGGTGTATAAACACGAACTCAAAACAACAAAGTAAATGGCAACAGGACCATACTTATCAATAATTACCTTAACTGTAAATGCATTGAATGCCCCAACCAAAAGACAAAGACTGGCTGAATGGATACAAAAACAAGACCCCTATATATGCTGTCTACAAGAGACCTACCTCAAAACAAGGGACACATTCAGACTGAAAGTGAAGGGCTGGAAAAAGATATTTCACACAAATGGAGACCAAAAGAAAGTGGGAGTCACAATACTCATTTCGGAAAAAATAGACTTTAAAGTAAAGGCTGTGAAAAGAGACAAAGAAGGACACTACATAATGATCAAAGAATCAATCCAAGAAGAAGATGTAACAATTATAAATATATATGCACCCGACATAGGAGCACCACAATATGTAAGGCAAATGCTAACAAGTATGAAAGGGGAAATTAACAATAACACAATAATAGTGGGAGACTTTTATACCCCACTCACACCTATGGATAGATCAACTAAACAGAAAATTAACAAGGAAACACAAACTTTAAATGATGCAATAGACCAGCTTGATTTAATTGATATTTACAGAATATTTCACCCCAAAACAATCAATTTCACCTTTCTCTCAAGTGCACACGGAACCTTCTCCAGGATAGATCACATTCTGGGCCATAAATCTAGCTTTGGTAAATTCAAAAAAATTGAAATCATCCCAATCATCTTCTCTGACCACAATGCAGTAAGATTAGACCTCAATCACAGGAGAAAAACTATCAAAAATTCCAACATATGGAGGCTAAACAACATACTTCTGAATAAGCAACAAATCACAGAAGAAATCAAAAAGAAATCAAAATATGCATAGAAATGAATGAAAATGACAACACAACAACCCAAAACCTATGGGACACTGTAAAAGCAGTGCTAAGGGGAAGGTTCATAGCAATACAGGTGTACCTCAAGAAACAAGAAAAAAAATCAAATAACCTAATTCTACACCTAAAGCAACTAGGGAAGGAAGAAATGAAGAACTTCAGGGTTAGTAGAAGGAAAGAAATCTTAAAAATTAGGGCAGAAATAAATGCAAAAGAAACAAGAGAGACCATAGCAAAAATCCACAAAACTAAAAGCTGGTTTTTCGAGAAGATAAACAAAATTGACAAACCGTTAGCCAGACTCATCAAGAAACAAAAGGAGAAGAATCAAATCAACAAAATTAGAAATGAAAATGGAGAGATCACAACAGACTACACAGAAATACAATGGATCATAAGAGACTACTACCAACAGCTCTATGCCAATAAAATGGACAACTTGGAAGAAATGGACAAATTCTTAGAAAAGTATAACTTTCCAAAACTGAGCCAGGAAGAAATAGAAGATCTTAACAGACCCATCACAAGCACGGAAATCGAAACTGTAATCAGAAATCTTCCAGCAAACAAAAGCCCAGGACCAGATGGCTTCACAGCTGAATTCTACCAAAAATTTAGAGAAGAGCTAACACCTATTTACTCAAACTCTTCCAGAAAATTGCAGAAGAAAGTAAACTTCCAAACTCATTCTATGAGGCCACCATCACTCTAATACCAAAACCAGATAAAGATGTCACAAAAAAAGAAAACTACAGGCCAATATCACTGATGAACATAGATGCAAAAGTCCTTAATAAAATTCTAGCAAACAGAATCCAACAACATATTAAAAAGATCATACATCATGATCAAGTGGGCTTTAACCCAGGAATGCAAGGTTTCTTTAATATCTGCAAATCAATCAATGTAATGCACCACATTAACAAATTGAAAGATAAAAACCATATGATTATCTCAATAGATGCAGAAAAAGCCTTTGACAAAATTCAACATCCATCTATGATAAAAACCCTCCAGAAAGCAGGAATAGAAGGAACATACCTCAACATAATAAAAGCTATATATAACAAACCCACAGCAAACATTATCATCAATGGTGAAAAATTGGAAGCATTTCCCCTAAAGTCAGGAACAAGGCAAGGGTGCCCACTCTCACCACTACTATTCAACATAGTTTTGGAAGTTTTGGCCACAGCAATCAGAGCAGAAAAAGATATAAAAGGAATCCAGATAGGAAAAGAAGAAGTAAAACTCTCACTGTTTGAAGATGACATGATCCTCTACATAGAAAACCCTAAAGATTCCACCAGAAAATTAATAGAGCTAATCAATGAATATAGTAAAGTTGCAGGATATAAAATTAACACACAGAAATCCCTTGCATTCCTATACACTAACAATGAGAAAACAGAAAGAGAAATTAAGGAAACAATACCATTCACCATTGCAACGAAAAGAATAAAATACTTAGGAATATATCTACGTAAAGAAACAAAAGATTTATATATAGAAAACTATAAAACACTGATGAAAGAAATCAAAGAGGACACAAACAGATGGAGAAATATACTGTGTTCATGGATTGGAAGAATTAATATAGTGATAATGAGTATACTACCCAAAGCAATCTATAGATTCGATGCAATCCCTATCAAGCTACCAATGGTATTTTTCACAGTACTAGGACAAATAATTTAATGATTTGTATGGAAATATAAAAAACCTCGAATAGCCAAAGCAATCTTGAGAAAGAAGAATAGAACGGGAGGAATCAACCTGCCTGACTTCAGGCTCTATTACAAAGCCACAGTCATCAAGACAGTATGGTACTGGCACAAGGACAGAAATATGAATCAGTGGAACAAAATAGAAAGCCCAGAGATAAAGCCACACACCTATGGAGACCTTATCTTCGACAAAGGAGGCAAGAATATACAATGGAGAAAAGACAATCTCTTTAACAAGTGGTGCTGGGAAAACTGGTTAACCACTTGTAAAAGAATGAAACTAGAACACTTTTTTTTCAAGCCATACACAAAAATAAACTCAAAATGGATTAAAGATCTAAATGTACGAGCAGAAACTATAAAACTCCTAGAGGAAAACTTAGACAAAACACTCTCTGACATAAATCACAGCAGGATCCTCCATGACCCACCTCCCAGAATATTGGAAATAAAAGCAAAAATAAACAAATGGGACCTAAGTAAAATTAAAAGCTTTTGCACAACAAAAGAAACTATAAGTAAGGTGAAAAGACAGCCTTCAGAACGGGAGAAAATAATAGCAAACGAAGCAACGGACAATTAATCTCAAAAATATACAAGCAACACCTGCAGCTGAATTCCAGAAAAATAAACGACCCAATCAAAAAATGGGCCAAAGAACTAAACAGATATTTCTCCAAGGAAGACATACAGATGGCTAACAAACACATGAAAAGATGCTCAACATCACTCATTATTAGAGAAATGCAAATCAAAACCACAATGAGGTACCATTTCATGCCAGTCAGAACGGCTGCTATCCAAAAGTCTACAAGCAATAAATGCTGGAGAGGGTGTGGAGAAAAGGGAACCCTCTTACCCTGTTGGTGGGAATGCAAACTAGTGGAGAATAGTGTGGAGATTCCTTAAAAAACTGGGAATAGAACTGCTGTATGACACAGCAATCCCACAGCTGGGCATGCACACCAAGGAGACCAGAATTGAAAGAGACACGTGTACCCCAATGTTCATCGCAGCACTGTTTATAATAGCCAGGACATGAAAGCAACCTAGATGCCATCAGCAGATGAATGGATAAGGAAGCTGTGGTACATATACACAATGGAATATTACTCCACCATTAAAAAGAATACATTTGAATCAGTTCTATTGAGATGGATGAAACTGAAGCCCATTATACAGAGTGAGGTAAGCCAGAAAGAGTATATACAGTATATAGTATATATAGTATATTAGTATATACAGTATACTAATGCATATATATGGAATTTGAAAGATGGTAATGATAACCCTATATGCAAGACAAAATAAGAGACACAGATGCATAGAACAGTCTTATGGACTCTGAGAGAGAAGGTGAGGGTGGGACGTTCTGAGAGAATAGCACTGAAACATGTATATTATCATATGTGAAACAGAACGCCATTCCAGGTTCGATGCATGAAACAAATGCTCAGGTCTGGGGCAATGGGATGACCCAGAGGGATGCGATGGGGAGGGAGGTGGGAGGGGGATTCAGGATGGGGAACACATGTACCCATGGCTGATTCATGTCAATGTATGGCAAAAACCACTACAATATTGTAAAGTAATTAGCCCCCAACTAAAATAAATAAATTAAAAAACAAAAAAGAATCTGCCTGTAACATTGGAGACCTGGGTTTGATCCCTGGATTGGGAAGATCCCCTGGACAAGCCAACAGCTGCCCGCTCCAGTATTCTGGCCTGGAGAATTCCATGGACTGTATAGTCCATGGGGTCACAAAGGGTCAGACATGACTGAGCGGCTTTGACTTTGGTGGCTCAGTGATAAAGAATCTGCCTGACAATGCAGGAGATGTGAGTTCACTCCCTGGGTCAGAAAGATCTCCTGGAGAAGGAAATGACAACCTACTCCAGTATTCTTGCCTGGGAAATCCTACGGACAGAAGAGACTGGAGAACTATAATCCATGGGATCACAAAACAGACACAGCTTAGTGACTAAACAACACCAGCAGCAACAATAAAGTGCAAGCAAGAATATATAAAACGTTAAAGTTGGACCAGTTTAAGTTTATTAAAGAAAGAGGTTAAATATAGTTCTGACGAATTAGCACTCATTTCAATTTTTTGAAGTACCAGTAATAAAACTGTGTTTATTTCTGTTGGCATGTGGATTCTACTTCAAAAATAAAAGAGAATTGTTTACAAATTCAGTTGATAGTTATATTAAACTTTCACTTATTCTCTATCTTCAGGTACTTCATTAAATGTCTTCATAAAATCATGAAATTTTAGGGCTCATGGGATTCTCAGAGATTATGTACTCATACTTTTTCATTTAAAGAAAAATTTCGTTTTAAAAAGTTAGAATTAACTAAAGGTTGTGATATAACTAAGGTTAGAACTGATTTTGTGTACAGTGTTAATTTTACTAAATTACTGTTTTCATTTACTGAAAGTCACAAGGAACTTTAATGTATATATGTACATGTACATATAATTATGTACACACAAATTATTTGCAGAATGTTCACAGATTCCAGAAATTATGAGGCAAATATATCTCTGAGGGACCATTTTTTCCCCTTGTCAATCACAAGCACACAGGTGGACAAAACAGAATTGGTAATCTTTTCTTCTTATGCTTCATCTGAATTTAGAGTGTTAGATTTGTTATGCTTCATCAATACACATAGGCTGCATGTATTCTCTGTAATATATCAACTATTATGTGACAACAATGTTTTTAGAAATGATTTACTCACTTGGAAACTTATAGTTTAGTGGTAGAAGTTTGAAGTGTACACAAATAGCTAAAAATGCAGAAGGCAGGTGTCCTGGAAGGTGGCTTGCTTAACTATTTAGAATTCAAAGCCTTCATATTTATTTAAACTAAGATCATAGCATATGGTCCCATCACTTTATGGCAAATAGATGGGGAAATAGTGGAAACAGTGGTAGACTTTATTTTGGGGGGCTCCAAAATCACTGCAGATGGTGACTGCAGCCATGAAATTAAAAGACTCTTTCTCCTTGGAAGGAAAGTTATGACCAACCTAGACAGCACATTAAAAGCAGAGACATTACTTTGACAACAAAGATCTGTCTAGTCAAGGCTATGGTTTTTCCAGTAGTCGTGTATGCATGTGAGAGTTGGACTATAAAGAAAGCTGAGCACTGAAGAATTGATGCTTTTGAACTGTGGTGTTGGAGAAAACTCTTGAGAGTCCCTTAGACTGCAAGGAGATCCAAGCAGTCCATTCTAAAGGAAATCAGTCCTGAATATTCATTGGAAGGACTGATGCTGAAGCTGAAACTCCAATCCTTTGGCCACCTGATGCGAAGAACTGACTCATTTGAAAAGACCCTGATGCTGGGAAAGATTGAGGGCAGGAGGAGAAGGGGACAACAGAGGATGAGATGATTGGATGGCATCACTGACTCAATGGACCTGAGTTTGAGTAAAGTGTGGGAGTTGGTGATGGACAAGGAGGCCTGGAGTGCTGCAGTACATGGGGTCACGAAGAGTCAGACACAACTGAGTGACTGAACTGAATTGAAACCTATTTATTTACCTATTTTGGCAAAGTTTTGGGGGCTGTTGGAGCCAAACTAAACTTAAAAGGTATGTGCTACTGGATTGAGAATTGTGTTGTGTTTTACAGTGTACCCCGTTGCACAAAACTTTTCTTGAGGTTGGTGAGCTACCTAGTGTCAATCAAACCCAATCTATGGCCAATATATCCTAACATGGGAGTCTTTAGATTAGGTGGTAAGTACAACACTCAATCCATGCCCACCACTGTTTGACTTTTAAGATTCCCATTGGTAGTAGCCATTATATATACAAAAGAAAGCAAACATGTGCATTTTAATATATCCAGGCAGTTAACAAGAGATGCTACTGCATCCTGGCCAAGAGAAGGCCCTGGGTGCAACACGAACACCTCCTATCGTGGAACCTTGAACTGCAGAGAAGACGGACTGGGGACTGAGAACTGGTGGCTCTACATTAAAGGGGAACTGGGAAATGCCACTAACAGTTCCCAAGTGGATCTTGAGACAAAATCAAAGGTTAAAAGTTTTCATTGATTAATGACAATTCTGATCTGAAATAAAAGTTAGGAGCTTGGCTCCAATCAGAACTATTTACCAGCTCAAGCTGACCTGCCCTGTATTGAAAAGTAGATTGTATCAGAAACTCCATACAAAGAGCCTGGACCTCAGAAATGAGAGGAACTTACCTAGGGCCCTTAGAAGTGGTGAGAAAGACAAAGAGCTCAAAAGGGTGTGTAGGTGTCATATCTATGTTTAACCAAATCTGTTAAAAAACAACAACAACAACAAATTCAACTAAGTAAATTTGAAGATTTAATTGGCTTTATTCAACAATTCATGAATTGAGCAGCATCTTATCTAGGAAACAGAAGTTCCGAAGAGTAGCAAAAAAGGAAAGGTTTTTAAAGGCAGAAAGAGATTGAGATAAGAAAGTCATAAACAGAAGAAAGGATTATTTCAGGCAAGATCACTTCCTTTGGGTAAAGGCAGGGATCTATCAGGTGGATTACTTCATTAATGTTGGCCAGGAAATTCCAGACTGACTGGTTAAGGTCTCATTCCTTCGTGAGGCTATAAATTGCAATTAAATTGTCCTTGCAGACAAGGGGCTTAGCACAGTTAATTCCATTTTGAGTCCATTGTTTCTTTTTAAACCATATGCAGACATATCTTGTTTTACTATACTTGGCTTGACTTTTCAGATATGGTGGAGTTTTTTGTTGTTGTTTGTTTTGTTTTACAAATTGAAGGTTTGTGGCAATTTTGAATTGTCAGATGATGGTTGGCATTTTTTTAAGCAATAATGTATTTTTAAAATTAAGGCATGACTTTTTTTAGATATTATTTTATTTTAGTATTTTTTAGATATTATTTTATTATTTTATTTTTAGATATTATTTTATTGCAATGTAGTATATTACAGTATAGTATAAACGTAACTTTTATATGCTGCGGTAAACAAAAAGATACCTGATTCACTTTATTGTGATATTCATTTTATTGCAGAAAGTGAAGAGGAACTAAACAGCCTCTTGATGAGGTTCATGAAAGAAGAGAGTGAAAAAACTGGCTTGAAGCTCAACATTCAAAAATCCAAGATCATGGCATTTGGTCCCATCATTTCATGGGCAAATAGAAGGGGAAAAAAATGGAAACAATGACAGATTTTATTTTCTTGGGTCTCAAAATCACTGTGGACAGTGATTGTAGCCATGAAATGAAAAGATGCTTGCTCTTTGGAAGAAAAGCGATAACAAACCTAGACAGCATATTAAAAAGCAGAGACATCACTTTGCCAACAAAGGTCCCTCTAGTCAAAGCTATGCTTTTTTCCAGTAGTCCTGTATGTATGTGAGAGTTGGGCCATAAAGAAGTCTGGGTTCTGAAGCACTGACGCTGTTGAATTGTGGTGTTGGAGAAGACTCTTGAGAGTCCCTTGGACAACAAGGAGATCAAACTAGTCAATCTAAAGGAAAGCAACCCTGAATATTCATTGGAAGGACTGATGTTGAAGGTGAAGCTCCAATACTTTGAACACCTGATGTGAAGAACAGACTCACTGGAAAAGACCCTGATGCTGGGGAAGATTGAGAGCAGAAGGAGAAGGGGGTGGCAAAGGATAAGATGGTTAGATAACACTGACTTGATGGATTTGAGCAAACTCTGGGAGACAGTGATGGCATGCTGCAGTTCATGGGGTCACAAAGATTTGGACACAACTTAGTGACTGAATCACAACAACAGTGCTTCATTGCAGTGGTCTGGAACCAAACCACAGTATCTCGGAGGTATGATTGTATAAGAATATTACTAATATCACAGGTCTGTTGTGACATGATAAACATTTTTTAAAAATAAATTCAGAAATAAACTTAATTTTGATTGAGATATTAAGCTTCTGTTGGTTAAATCCAGAGGTAGAAATTGTGAAAGCCTCATTATGTGAGATGAAATAAAAAAAAAAACTAAGTGTTAAATAGTGTGAGGTTAAGATAGGATCTTGATACTGTAGTTATATGGTAGGAAAATATGATTAAAATGGATTACGGAGTGTAATTCTAATAGGAATATATCTCTTCTTTAGACTGAGCTTTGGAGAAGGAAATGGCAGCCCACTCCAGTATTCTTGCCTGGAAAATCTCATGAATGGAGGAGCCTGGCAGGTTACAGTCCATGAGGACACAACTTTTCCTTTCTTTCCTTTCCTGGATTGAGCTTATGTGGCCATTTAGGGGGAAAAAGAGAACCATTAATAAGCAAAACAGGATTATAAATTGGTTATACCTTTATTGTTTTAGAGGAAAAGAATTGCACTTGGTTAAAAAAAAAAAGAATTAATATAAATTGTTCTCAAGGATAGATTGGATTACTGGAGTTGAAAACTATATGGTATAATATATGAGACTGAAAAATAAATATGTGACAAGAAATAAATGAGAAAACAGGGAGGAAGAACTGGAATAAATAGAGTCTTGAGATAATCTATAAACCAAATACAACATATGGAAGTGTTTATGTCCTGATTAGAACAAACCAATTGTAAAAAACACATTTATGAGATAATCATGGAGTTGTGAACATTGCCTGAATATTTGATAGTATTGAGGACTTTTTGATCTGCTTGGTGTCTAGGTGTGATGTTTATATTGTGGTTGTATTTTTAAATTGTCTTTATTTCCAGATGAAATGATATGATGTCTAGAAGTTTGCTTTAAAACAATCTATTGCTGGTGTGGTGGGTTATAAATACAGCAAAATTGGCTATGGATAATAATTATTTATGCTGGATGATAGATATTTGGGGACCATATTAGATTCTCAATTTTAGCATGTGAAAACTTCAAAAATAAAAGCTTTTAAAAAATAACTAATAAGAAATGAAGTGGATCAAATTTAGAGAATTGTAAGTTTTGCATTATCTTTTGGAAACAGTGTTGTAATGATTAACCCAATTCCAAGTGTTTGCTATTTACATGTGATTTTAAGAGAATCTGGCACATTAAAGAAATGGACGGTTTAGGCACACGGATAAAATCTTATTCAATTTTTTGTTATACAAAATTAGTAAAGGCATTAGTTACAGACATACATAGTAATAAGCTTCAATTATTAAACAAAAGCTCCTATGTGTCTGCCTGTACCAAACGTAAAAGAAGATATAAAATGAAGCAAACTGGGTTCCCTGAATTTACAGACTTTATAAACACAAACATGATTAAAATACTTCAAACATACACCCTGCACAAAGCAAAGTGGTAAGAGCCATAATAGAGGTAAAAATGTAGTTTAGCATGCGATCATATGAAAGATTTTTTGTATTAGGACTTGATCTGAGGCGTGGAATTGGTGCTGTGGAATATTAAACAAACTTGGGTTTTCAAGTCAGACAGTGTTTTCCCTATCTTATGTTTTGTGAACTTCTCTAGGACTCAGTTCCTATTTTTTGAGATAAATGTTCCACAATTTTTACACAGGTTCTTAATATGTTGCAGAAACCAGTAATCGAGAAACCAAGCACCACACTTGGAGAATTGGAGAACTCAGGTTTATTACGCTGGCAGGCCCAGAGTAGTTAACACTCCAAGCTTTGAGCCCTGAACAAAGGGGTTAGAGAGTTTTTACAGACAAATTATAGTGGGCAACACTAGCTGTTAATAGGCTGGTTTAAACTAAGGGGTTTCAAGTGTGTGGGAACAGCAGTCAAGATGGAGAGGGGCATGCCTGACCTTACACGGACAGGCATGATTAACCAGGTTTGCAGGGGCTGGGCAATTGCAAAGGGTAGGACAAGGGTGAGTAAGATAGGTTCCAATTCCTAGTATCGTAAGTCCCCACTTTCTGAGACCACGTGACCTACATGATCCAGACTTTGCAAGGAGCAAGCTGAGTTACAGAGGCAGAATGAGCAGGAGGTTATGAGCAATTTAACTTTTCAAATATACTACAAATATACTTCAAATATACTACATAAAATGAGAATGTGCATGTGTGTGTATATGTTAAGTTGTTTCAGTCATGTCTGAGTCTTTTGAGACTTTATGGACTGTAGGCCACCAGGCTCATCTGTCTGTGAGATTCTCTAGGCAGGAACACTGGAATGGATCGCCTTGCTCTCTTCCAGTGGATCTTACTGACTCAGGGATCAAACTTGCGTCTCTTACATTTCCTGTACTAGCAGGTACAGGCGCTTTACCACTAGTGCCTCCTGGGAAGCCGCAATGAGAATAAGCAGTATCAATTGATAAAATGTGTATGATCTGATTTAAGAGGAAAAGCTAACCAATCTGATCACATGGACCAAAGCCTTGTCTAATTCAATGAAACTATGAGCCATGCAGTGTAGGGCCACCCAAGACGGACAGGTCATGGTGGAGAGTTCTGACAAAACATGGTCCATTGGAGATGGAAATGACAAACCACTTCAGTATTCTTGCCTTGAGAATCCCATGAACAGTATGAAAAGGCAAAAAGATAGGACACTGAAAGATGAACTCCCCAGGTCAGTAGGTGCCCCATATGCTACTGGAGATCAGTGGAGAAATAACCCCAGAAAGATTGAAGAGACAGAGCCAATGCCAAAACAACACTGAGTTATGGAAGTGACTGTTGATGGGAGTAAAGTCCGATGCTGAAAAAAGGCAAAATTGTATAGGAACATGGAATGTTAGGTCCATGAATCAGGGCAAATTGGAAGTGGTCAAACAGGAGATTGGAAGAGTGAACATCGATGTTTTAGGAATCAGCGAACTCAAATGGACCGAAATGGGTGAATTTAACTCAGATGACCATTATCTCTACTACTGTAGGCAAGAATCCCTTAGAAGAAATGGAGTATCCATTATAGTCAACAAACGAGTCCAAAATGCAGTACTTGGATGCAGTTTCAAAAATGACAGTATGATTTCTGTTCGTTTCCAAGGCAAACCATTCAATATCACAGTAATGCAAGTCTATTCTACCACCAGTAATGCTGAAGAAGCTGAAGTTGAGCGGTTCTATGAAGACCTACAAGACCTTCTAGAACCAACATGCCAAAAAGGTGTCCTTTCATTATAGGGGGCTGGAATGCAAAAGTAGGAAGACAAGAAACACCTGGAGTAACAGGCAAATTTGGCCTTGGAGTACAGAATGAAGCAGGGAAAAGACTAATAGAGTTTTGCCAAGAGAATGCACTAGTCATTCAAACACCCTGTTCCAACAACACAAGAGAAGACTCTACACATGGAACTCAGCAGATGATCAATACCAAAAAAAGATAGATTATATTCTTTGCAGTCAAAGATGGAGAAGCTCAATACAGTCAGCAAAAAAAAAAAAAAAAAGACACAGCTGATGGTGGATCAGATCATGAACTCCTTACTGCCAAATTCAAACTTAAATTGAAGAAAGTAAGGAAAATCATTAGACCATTAAGGTATGACCTAAATCAAATCCCTTATTATTATACAGTGGAAGTGAGAAATAGACTCAGGGGATTAGATCTGATAGACAGAGTGCCTGAAGAACTATGGACGGAGGTTCATGACATCGTACAGGAGGCAGGGATCAAGACCATCTCCAAGAAAAAGAGATGCAAAAAACAAAATGGTTGTCTGAGGAGGCCTTACAATAGCTGTAAAAAGAAGAGAAACAAAACGCAAAGGAGAAAAGGAAAGATATACCCATGTGAATGCAGAGTTCCAAAGAATAGCAAGGAGAGATAAAAAAGCCTTCCTCAATGATCAATGCAAAGAAACAGAGGAGAACAATAGAATGGGAAAGACTATAGATCTCTTCAAGAAAAGTAGAGCTACCAAGGGAACATTTCATGCAAAGATGGGCACAATAAAGGAGAGAAATTGGTATGGACCTAACAGAAGCAGAAGATATTAAGAAGAGGTGACAAGAATATACAGAAGAACTATACAAAAAAGATCTTCATGACCCAGATAATCACGATGGTGTGATCACTCACCTAGAGCCAGACATCCTGGAATTCGAAATCAAGTGGCCTTAGCAAGCATCTCTACGAACAAAGCTAGTGGAGGTGATGGAATTCCACTTGAGCTATTTCAAATCCTAAAAGATGATGTTGTGAAAGTGCTGCATTCAATATGCCAGCAAATTAGGAGAACTCAGCAGCTGCCACAGGACTGGAAAAGTTCAGTTTTCACTCCAATCCCAAAGAGAGGCAATGCCAAAGAATGCCCAAACTACAACACAATTGCACTCATCTCACATGCTAGCAAAGTAGTGCTCAAAATTCTCCAAGCCAGGCTTCAATAGTACGTGAACTGTGAAATTCCAGGTGATCAAGCTGGATTTAGAAAAGGCAGAGGAACCAGAGATCAAATTGCCAACATCTGTTGGATTATGGGAAAGGCAAGAGAGTACCAGAAAAACATTACTTCTGTTTTATTGACTATGCCAAAGCATTTTACTGTGTGGATCACAATAAACTGTGGAAAATTCTGAAAGAGATGGGAATACAAGACCACCTGACCTGCCTCTTGAGACACCTGTATGCAAATCAAGAAGCAACAGTTAGAACTGGACATGGAACAATAGAGTGGTTCCAAATAGGAAAAGGAATACATCAAGGCTGTATATTGTCACCCTGCTTATTTAACTTATATGCAGAGTACATCATCCAAAATGCTGGGCTGCATGAAGCACAAGCTGGAATCAAGATTGCCGGGAGAAATATCAATTACCTCAGATATGCAGATGACACCACCCTTATGGCAGAAAGTGAAAAAAAAACAAAAGCCTCTTGATGAACGTGAAAGAGGAGAGTGGAAAATTTGGCATAAAACTCAACATTCAGAAAACTAAGATCATGGCATCTGGTCCCATCACTTCATGGAAATAGATGGGGAAAGAGTGGAAACAGGGACAGACCTTATTTGGGGGGACTCCAAAATCACTGTAAATGGTGACTGCAGCCATGAAATTAGAAGATGCTTACTCCTTGGAAGAAAAGTTATGACCAATCTAATACAGCATATTAAAAAGCAGAGACATTACTTTGCTAACAAAGGTCCATCTAGTCAAGGCTATGGTTTTTCCAGTCGTCATGTATGGATGTGAGAGTTGGATTATAAAGAAAGCTGAGCACTGAAGAATTGATGCTTTTGAGCTGTGGTGTTGGAGAAGACTCTTGAGAGACCCTTGGACTGCAAGGAGAGCCAACTAGTCCACCCTAAAGGAAATCAGTCCTGAATATACATTGGAAGGACTAATGCTGAGGCTGAAACTCCAATCCTTTGGCTACCTGATGTGAAGAGCTGACTCATTGGAAAAGACCGTGATGCTGGGAAAGATTGAAGGCAGGAGGAGAAGGGGACCACATAGGATGAGATGGTTGGATGGCATCACCAATTCAATGGATTGAGTGTGAGTAAACTCCCAGAGTTGCTTTCAGACAGGGAGGCCTGGCATGCTGCAGTCCATGGGGTCACAAAGATTGAGCAACTGAACTGAACTGAGAGATACATTACTTATCAGATTTAATGAATAGATTACAATAGATGTAGGTAGTTTAGAAATATGAGTTTCCGATTTTAAAGCATAGCCAAAGGAAAGCAAATCAACAACAACAAGCAACACAACAAAATGTCATCTTTTTAATAGACATAGAACAGAGATTCTCAAGTATTTCTGACTAGCAGCATCAGTGTTATCTGGGTAATTGGTAGAAAAAGAAATTTTCAGACTCATCCCAGACCTACTGAGTCAGAAACACTAGGGATTAGTCCTAGCAATTTGTGTTTGTAAAGCCTTTCTATTGATTCTGATGTACACTAAAGGTTGACACTGAAAGAATATTTTCCAGGATATTTCTGCACTTCTCAGATAAGTTTTTTCCTAGATTTTTTCAAGGATATTTGTATAGCCAAGAGCTCTGAAAGACAGCTGTAATCGCTCTTTCCAAGGTAGAAGGCAGGTTGGTTCTTGACCAGTATGATAAAGAAAATATCTCTCTTGGGCGCAGGGAGATAGGTTTGCTCGCTGCTTCTCCCCATAAGTTTGGGGGTTTCCTAAGAATAGGAATCCTCACTGTATGTCCAATGTTCGTCTTTAGGTCTGCCTTCACATTATCACTATGGGTCTTGAGGATCAAGAGAAGTGTGAAGGTCATGAGGTCTGCTGTTCAGTAGACAGTACGCTTAATGTTGACTGTTCTATGAACTTCTCACGAAGTAGGTTAGTCCAGCTTAAAGCAAAGATTTATTAAAGCTGGTATTTAAGAACAACAATGAAATGATCTTAATACATAGTGCCTTGGAGTTATAAAAGCTATAATGGGTCATATTAGTTGAGTGCTATCATGGATCATGCATTAATTATATTAAACTCTCTGGCACAGAGACGACATTCAATAGTTGTTCAAAATGAATACAGAAATCCTCATAGTGCTTTGAGGTTGAAATATAGATCCATATTTACTGTTGACCTTGCTATGTTATCAACCCGTTATATATAGTTGACTTGTTTATAGTTTATTTCAGCTATAATTTAATATCTTTGATGAGGTTTTGGATTCACTGTTATTATGAGCAACCCATCTGAAAACTACTTAGAGTGGATTACCTAAGCAGACAGTTCTCATCTATATTTTAATTTGTTTCCCTAAGTGCTATTTTCTAAAGGAAATTCTAGAGTGGTATCCTCCTTGTATGCCTTAAATACTCTTTCCTGTTTGGTTTAGATTATACATGGCTTTTGTGATCTGATTTCTTTGAGTGGGGCTGCAAAAATGACCAGCTGAGACATAGCAAAGCAGAAGAGTTTTGCATCTGAAAGCACAAATCGTTTCCTGTGTCTTCTAATATTTTCCATTCTTCACTTTTTTCTCACCTCTGTTCCTTCTCCCTCCCTCTAACATCTACTTAGCTACTTCTACCTTCTTTCACACTAGCAGAGAAAACTCCCATTCAACTGGCATTTTTCCCTTACTAGATGTCTATGTAGAGCCTAGTAACTCAGATATCCACTATTACTCTGAGTAACACTTTATAAAATCCTAAGCATCACCTTGTCCCATCTCCCCTCTTAGATAACTCTAGAAATATTTAATTTGAAAATGCAACAGAGCTGTGTAATCAAATTTGTGCAGAAGAGTTATTTGAACTAGAATATGTGGATTTCAGCTCTGACAATGCCAATCACATATCCTTTATTAAAGTGCTCAACCTTTATGAACTTTAATACCTTCACTTGGAAAATGATGGGGATTAAACTAGGTAATGCTTAGAATTTTTTAATTTTAGATTATCTTGATTTTTAAAAATATGAATTGCATCATATTTAATAAGTTTTAGATCACAACACAGTTCAGATATATTGGTCTTCCTGTGAGTTATACACAGAACATGAATATATACTTGTAACCCCCAAATAAATTAGACCAAATTTTGGAGGAGAATGTGAGCAACAATATGATGGTGCAAAGTAAGCGGTATATATGAGGCACAACTCAGGGAGGGTGTGTACTCAAGGCATCTGGTGAGTAGAACCTAGGGGTGGTGCTAAATATCCTAGAATGCCCAGCACAATAAAAAGAAATCTGTCCCCAAATGTCAACAATATTGAGGTTAAGAAATCCTTTACCTCCCAACTTCCTGAATTGGGGTTGCCAGTTGCTTCCTAACCTGCCTTCATTCTTTTCTCCCTAGAAAGGGAAAGTGAGCTGATCTCAATTCATCTTACAGTCTTCTCAGGGGACGTTTAACTTTAAGGAATCCGATATGTTGCACTTTTCTTCCTTCCTGTGCCATTTCTCAGGGATTCTCTGTTCCTTATCTGTTCCTGTTCCAGGAACAAGTAGAGCTGCACGCAGTTCTCAAGACTGAGATCATGGGAAAGGGTACCTGCTTGGATTCCTTTCAATAACTCCCTTCAGTGACTCTTTTCATCGTCAGCGACCTTGTATGTATTTGACTATCCATTTTGTTGCTGTTGATGGAATTTCATCCTGTGTAATAGCTGAGTAATTTTACTCAAGATATATAAGCCTGCATTTCTGCTAATAAAAGCCCCTTGTTCCACTAGAGACTTGGGTCTCCGTGTCCTTCTCTTTCTCTCTCTTTCTCTCTCCCTCTCTCCCTCTGACTAAGTTCTTTGGAGCGTGAAAACCTGCCGAGCTCACTTTCCTGCCCGGGCTTTCAAGACCTCCTCGAGAGGACGCCCTGTGCCTTCGTGAGCGGTAGAAGCCCTGTTCTAGGGCTTTATTGGTTCTCCGCGTAACCCAGGGAATATTAGTTTCTTTCCCTTTCTCATCTTCGACTCCGGACCATTAGGTTCCGGTCCATTAAAGGACCTCAACACAGTCCACTTTGCCTTTTCATGGAGTGTAACAGTCAAAAGAGCAAGTGATAGCCCCACTGCACAAATGAAGAGACTAAACTTTAGCAACAGTAGATGATAGAAAACAACCTACTCAATCTCCAAGTGTGCCGAAGAGGCGTCAATAGTCAACCCCAGGACTGTCTCTTGGCAACACTCGTGATTCAAGGCTCATTTTCTACCTGCAATTTAGAAGAAACCTGAATGGGAGGATTGGAAGAGAAGTTTCACCTCCCTGAGATCACAGTCTCTCAAGCGTTTCTAGATACATTTCCAAGTGAAAAAATAATTTTAAGCAATTTTTTTCAATTAAAAATGACCAATGAAAAGTTTTTTGATGCTAATATATTTTGAAAGTCAACATTACAGAAAGAAGCATTTCATTTAAAACAGAACAGAAATCATGTGGGACAGAAGAAAGTATTTTGGAAAAAGTAAATGAATAATTCTCTAAATCCAGAACTACTTTTTGTCTTCTTCCATCAAAGAAACAATTTCACTGTAAACTTCTTGAGGTGCATCCATTGCCCAGATAAAGTCCAAGTGATTGTAAGTTGGAATTTCCTTGTGGTAAATGAGATTAGAGAGTTGTGAAAGCAAAAGTTCAACATCCTGAGGGTCAGCCAACACGTCATTGCCACCACTCCATACTGCAACTGGGACTTTCATGGCTGTTAAATTGTAGATGGGAGGTGTGGGCTAAAACACAAGAGGAAAAGAATCAGAATTTTCATAAGTAAATGCACTTTAAACTCAATACTTATTCAGTGGGTAAATCAGATACCACTTAAAAAATTGAGATATAGTTTATATATAACGTTATACTTGTTGCAGGTGTACAATAATGATTCCACACATGTATACGTTGTGAAATAATGACAATAAAGAATCTAATTAACATCTACCACCATGTGTAGTTTTACATATACATATATAGAGAGAGAGAGAGACAGAGAGAACTTTTAAGATTTACTGTCTTGGCAAATTTCAACTGTACAGTACAGTATTAGTAACTATAGTCTCCACAGTGTAATTGCATCTCCAGGTCTTACCTATTTTTTAACTGGAAGTTAATACCATTTGACCACCTTAATCCATTTTTCCCATGCCTCTAGCAACCACCAATCTGTTTTCTATATCTATTAATTCCAGTTTTTTTATGTTTTAGATTCCACATTTAAGTGAGATCATATAATATTTATCTGTGTATGAATAACTTATTTTATTTAGCATAATATTGTCAAGGTCCATCCTTGTTGTTACAAGTGGCATGATCCAGTTTCATAATTAAATCTTAACAATTTAAAGACTCTAAAGTTTAAGCTTCTCAAAATGGCCTGAGTCATTTATTTTTACTTTGTCTAACTTCCCAGTATAGTCATTGGAAAGGTAGTCAGTTGGTTAAATGAGTTGTATTTTAAATACTTGCCTGATTTTTACTAAATATAGGTTCAAATTCTTAGAAAATCTAAAGTAGCCCCATTTCCTATTTTGACAAAATCACTATTCACACAGATTTTAAAGAGATTCATAAAGCATATCAATGGGACAAAAAAATCACTACTAATTTTCCCACTGTTCACAGAGAATTTTGTTAGTTTTTAAAGATGATATTCTCAAGAATTCTGATTCAATACATTAAAATTTCTTTACCCTTATGTAATAGACAATTCACAAAGAAATGTTTTATTATATGTAATTTGTTTTGTAGTATTTTAATACTTTATTATACTCCTTTATATGTTGGATAGAAGGGAAAAGTGTGGAGAATATCCATGAGAATAAACCCGCTTTTCTTCACTCATATGCCACTGTAGGAAGTGTTTTCCAGAGCCAGCTTCTGGATCTTAGATTATCATCACTTCCCCAGTTAGCTGAAACTATCCTGAGTTGCGTTTGGCTTGGTTGCAGGGAGCATGGAGCTGGGAGTGTGTGTTTCACCCACTTCTCTGCCCAGGATGCAGTCTCTGGTTACCAGTGTTAAGAGCCCAGGACAAAGGCAGCATCTGAGGTGCTGCTGGTTTCTGATTCTTTCCCTGAGCCTTCATGCTCCAGTGTCTGTGCTCATTCAAGCTGCCCTCAAAGTACCACACGACTGCAATAAGAAACTTCCGCAACTTATCACCACTGCTGGCATTAGACAGACTTGTGAGGTCTGGACAACAACTTGACTTTGGAAAATACATGTAAAGTTATCGCAATTTCATCTTTAACATTTTATATCTTTGTCTTTCAAAATGTGAATAACTGATACTTAAGATGCTTACCTGGTGATAATGCATTAGGTTCTGATATGAGGCTCCCCAGTCAAAAGCTTGGAATTTCCCGGACTTAACAGCCTAACAGAGAGAAGTTAAAAACACAAGGAAATTTTGAAAAATTGCTTGGCTATGTGAATAATAACATATCAACATTTCCAAGTAGTTTACTTTTAATTTAAATATTATTTATTTTTTTTCTCATTCCAAGAATAAAGACTATTAATCCTCCGGAACAATTTATTCAAGTTTAAACGCAGCTCTGCTTGAAATAATTTTTCTTGCCACTCAAGTCATGAAAATCATTTATTTCTTGCTACCCACAGCACATATTTTTATAGGATTTTCATTCACATGGATTGATAATTTCACCTGGTAGTCCCATGCCAGAAAAATTCCCTGCTAGAAATCTTTGACAGAATATTTTAAGACTTCGCTTTAGGGAAATTGGTGATCGTTTAGGTCCGCAAGAAAGTTTTAACAGCTTGAAATGATACCTGTATCCAGTGGAGGGCGTTTTGAACAGAAGTTCCTGCTGGATTATGTGCTATATACACGTCTAAGCGACTCTGGAAAGCAACCACATAAGCACACATACACACACTTAGATATACGTTCAGTTTCTTGAAAACACCTAAGACTTAAATTTTTCTGATCCATATCGAGTTTTACCAGCAGCATTACTGGCAGGATATGACCAAAAGAGTTGCACATCACTTTATGGCTTGCAAACTCTGATTATATGGGCTAATTTCAAGGATGTATAACTAAACTAAACAATTTTGAGTGAGAATAGTTGTCAATGTATAATACAAAACATGAAAAATGTGATATACTATGAGCTAGATTGTTTTGTTCTATGATCTACATATGTTGGGGCTTTCCAGGTGGCACTAATGGTAAAGAATCTGCCTGTCAGTGCAGGAGACACAAGACACAGGTTCAATCCCCGGGTCAGGAAGATCCCCTGGGGTACAAAGTGGCAACCCACTCCAGTGTTCTTGCCTGGGAGATTCTACGGACAGAGGAACCTGGTGGGCTACAGTCCATGGGACTGCAAAGAATCGGACATGACTAAGCACAGTACATACTTTACACATGTTAGCTCATTTAATCTTCACAACGACTCATTTCACGGATAAGGAATCAAAATGAAGAAATTCAAGTGTGTTGCAAAGGTAGGATCTGAATTATGCTTTTAACCTGAATCCATATTTTTAACTTCTTTTCAATACTGCCTTATGTTATATGTGTTTTTAAACATTCACTTGGTGCAAAGGAAATGAAATAGAAGGTAAAGAGTATGGACAAGATCTTACATAAAGAGTTGCTCTGAAAGAAGTTTGGGAAAGTTTATAGGGTTGACTGTCAGCATTAAAATATTTTAAATAATATTTATCCAATGTCTAGACATATTTTTCCTACAGAGGAACCTGAAAACATGGTTCAATACCTCACCTCACAGAACTTAAATGTCACACCGATTTTCAGGTGATCAGAAGTGAGTAGCGAGTTTTCTGTTTTTGTTTTTTCTACAAGCTGTTTACTTCAGGGCTCAGTGAGATGATGGAAAGGACCTGGAGGCAACAAAACTAGGAGCCATGACTTGAGATTTCTCTTGGGCTTATCTGCATATCATGGACAGAATTTTGAAGTGACTCCTGGTTCTAAGAAAGTACCATTCCTAAGTGATGATAAGACAAAGAATCAAGAGTGTTGCTCAAAATAATCAGAATAGAAATTTCAGGGCATACAAACCATGTTAAGGTTTTTATTGTCAACTCCAGTAATGGCAAACAAGGCGTTCTTACAAAGGACATCCAGTGTCTCACGGGAGCACACTTCAACACCAAGAAATTGATCAAAAAAATTGTGTGGGTAGAACATTTTGTTACCAAATATAACCTGAAAAATAAAAGCATCATTACAGATTGGCAAATAACAAGCTGTAGAAAAGACTTTTAATTTGTTTAGTTTACTGTAGAAATAGACATTATAATGTCTATTTCAAAATTTCTATATGTTGTCCTAGGAAGTTTAAATACTTTCTTTCATTGAATCCTCATGATAAAGATGTGGAATGGATGGGGAAGATATGAATACTGGGTATTTATTGTTGCATTGAGAACTGTACTGGCTGATGAAAAGTGTAATGTGTAAAGAGGTACAGTCTAGTTGGGGTAATAGGAGCTATGGGATTAAACCATAAAACAACATTGTAGAATATCAAAACTAAGTTCTAAGATGTGTGGTTTCAGCAATAAATGACAAAAATCAGCAGAGGAAAGGATGACTTCAAGTCACATCTTCATGAAAACCTTTAAAAAGACAAAGGGTTTGGTAACTTAATAATTGAAAGGACTCACCCTCATTGCTCTTGAGGAAGGTTGACAAATTGTTACCCCCATTTTATTTATTTTTTATTGTAGTATAGTTGACTTATAATGCTATATTAGTTTGTTATATGACTTAGTGACCCCATATTTTCAAAATTAAACACAAAGTTTCAAAATTATACACATACAAAGCTGCTATAAAGTATTACCATTTCCTCTCTGCTGGACATTATATCCATGTGACTTATTTATTTATTACTGGTAGTTTGTACTCTGCCATCCCCATTTTATACAGGAGAACACAAGGCTATAAATAGTCAAGGTCTTGGTCTAGTGAGAACTGGATTGCAGCTAGAATCCTGATTTTGACTTATGGTCTAATGCTTTTTTTTTAAAACCACTGTCTACACTGACTGTCAGAAATTCTGAGTACAAGTTAAAAGTAAACAGGTTCTGAATCAGTGCAGCCAGTAAATATATTCAGGGCCATCACACAATTTTACATTTTGAGTAAAAGTTTTACAAATATAGTTGCAGGCAGAAATCTTTTAGGTTTTAGACACCTGTGTTAGTTTAGTGACAAAAAAATGAACAGCACACACCTGAGTGAAAAAAAAATGAATAGCCACAACCATAGGGGAGAATGACATCGTTACATTTTGTAGCCTGAGGCAAACTGTTCTCCTAAAGGAGTGTGTGTGTGTGTGTGTGTGTGTGTGTGTGTGTGTGTGTGTTGGTTTCAGTGGGTGGGAGAAGTTGGTGGTTACACTTTGGATAAAGGAAAGATTATTAATTTCGTAACATATATGCCTACGTAATATCTACGGTTTACTGAAATCTATTCTACTTCCCTACAAAATCCCCATTTAAAAAGAAAAGACTTCTTAGGAGTAAGGCCTGGAAAACCAAGGGTATTTGATGAGGGGTCTCCACGTTCTTGCTTTACTTCACCAGTGCTATCTTACCCTTTTCTCTCCTCTTCCTTTCCCTTCCCTTTCTTTCCTGTTCTTCCTCTTCCCACTTTTCATGGACCAGGTAGTTTAAGTATCTTATTTGATTCTTTTGTGTTGCTTTTAGCTCCTCTTCCCCAGGCTGAGGGTGGAAACACAGCCTTGAAGACTTGTGTGGATTCTTGGTAAAGAAACATCCACGAAGGAGAAAAACACTCCCAGGTGTTGCTAACACGCAAAGAAATGGAGAATTTTTAAAAAGTGGGGCTCTCTTAAACTATAATGGGGATTCGAACATGGTCAGTGCTATTCAAGATATAATGTAAACACATTCATTTCCATTCTTGGTTATAAACATGATTGTCCACCAGATGTTTGTTCTCTATCACTTTGAAATCCACAAACAATTCACCATTTAGATCCAGTTAAAGGGAATCACATACCTTGAAGAGGAAGTGAGGAATAAGCGCAAGTTTGTCAAACAGGCTTTGGGTGTGCTTCACTGTGGCAACTGGGGCTAATGCATAGAAGACTTTGATTTTTTCAGCCAGTGTGGGATTGGTAGAAAAGGCGGTGAAACCTGAAACAGAACAAGGAATATGTGTAAGGTAGGGATGTGTGTGTGTGTGTGTGTGTGTGTGTGTGTGTGTTTTACAAGTATGACATCATTACTTTGGACTTACTAAGGGTGCCATCTGGGACAACCTGAAATCAACAAAATGGTCAGATTTTAGGATATTTTATTTTCATATATTCTTGCTGGGAACATGAGGTTTGCTGTTGTTCTTTAACTGCTAAGTCGTGTCTGACTCTTGCGACCCCATGTACTGGGGCCCGCCAGGCTCCTCTGTCCATGGGATTTCCCTAGCAAGAATATTGGAATGGACTACCATTTCTTTCTCCGTGGGATTTTCCCAACTCAGGGATCTAACTCACATCTTCCATTTGGCAGGCAGATTTTCTACCACTGAGCCACCTGGGAAGCCCTGGACATGAGGTTAGAACTTTTCAAAAGTTACATTTAACTCTTTTATCTGACTTTTGAAAACAGGCCAACTTTAGAATAATTACATGGTAATAAAAGTGTTATAATTTATATTATAGCAGGTTTGGTTCAGCTTAAAATTATCTCATCTTATAACAATGAGATAATTAACATTTAACATGAATAAGGTATATAAGTGGAAAGGTTAAAGCACAAATTTGAAATGTGTCGAAACAGAGTTTGAAACTTAGTTCTGTGGTTTATTAGCTTTGTGATCTTGGAAAAGAGTCCTAAACTCTAAAAGTTTTAGTTTCCTCATCTAAAAATAGGTATAATAATGAATACTTCCTTCAGTTGTTTAGGAAATAATTAAGTTGAATCATGTAAAATATTTACCAGGAACTAGTCACATAGTAATGCTTAACAAATGAGTAGCTGAGATAATTCCAATATTTGTATACAATATTCTCAGCCCCTATCTGCTTTTAATTGTTTTCATGAACAGTAGCATATAAATAGACTGGGTTCTAATCAAAGAATTATTAACTTAAATTGTTTACAGTTGAATTTCGTAGGACAATCTCTCTTTACTGTTAACAATGACAGGTTGACTAGACTTAAGAATAGGTTGAAACAAAACTTTGCAGATTTGTGCAAACTTAAATAAAACAAACAAAAAAACCCAACTTTTCAGGTTTATGCAACTCAGTAATATCCAGCCTGATCCCACTGGAAGAAGAACATTCTTTCCAACAGCCCTGTGTTTATTAAGGATTTCTTTATCTGGCTTCCTAACTCTGAAGATAAGGACCAGCAGGTCGCCCAGAGTAAGCAGGAATCATTCGCAAGGAGAGTCAGTCTCTTCCTGCTATGCTAGAGTATTAGTAGTAGCACTACTGACGCTGAGTGGATGTCAGTAGGTCCATATAGGGTCAGGACAGGTAACTTCTCAAAACAAGTGCAATCCCATTTTAGATGCAATTCTGTCAGGGATACTTAACTAAACTTCATGTACACAGCAGATTGACTGGTAGATATAAATTAAAGGCAGAAATAACTTCCTGAAATTTATGAGTATGGTGACACAATGACACACTGTCCACTGGTGAGTGAGAAGAATGGAAATGTTCAAAATTTAAATGCTCAAAAGAGCAGTAGCTTGGAGTTATTTTCTGTCAGGACAAGCAGTTCTATTTACCTCAATAAATCTTAAGGAAATTTCTGCATTTCAGCTAAATGCAATAATTTTATAACTCTGTATCACTGAGAAAAGGTTAAGCTATGTTCAACATGTTCTGTATAAAAGCATAGGAGTCAGTCATAAGCACCCTTTTGATGCTCCCCAATCTGACTCCCTGATTTATTTTTCTCTTCATAGAAAAATGCTACCATTATCTAGCATCGCATGTATTTTACTTATCATTTTCTCCGCTTCCACCTGCTAGAGTATTTGTAGTAGAAAGACAGAGATTTTAAACTATTTACTTTTTAGCTGTATCCTTAGGATATGTTATATGAGACCTATAAATAGGGTTGACTGAATGAAATAAACTGAGACCAGAGACCATGTGGTACAAAGTTTCAGAGCATTGGTTTGGATGTCAGATTCCTTGAGCTGACATCTACGCTACCCTATCTATAATAACTATGCTATCTTACACAAACTATTTCTTCACCACTATTTAGCTTGCCTATACATGCAATAGGAATAATAATGGCATTATATCAGTGGGCTGTTGTAGACATTGCGTTATATAACGAATGGAAAGCAATTAGCAAGCATGATGACCAACATGCCTGCACGACCACTGGAAAAGGAACTATATGAACTACACTACTTGCTGATTGCTTTTACCTACCAATGGTGGTGCCTTGGGAATGGCCAACATAGTGTAGCTTCTCCTGCCTTGTTCTCCTTAAGATGAAATCAATTGTGGATGGAAGGTCATATTCAGCCATTTCATCAAAGCTGTAAGAAAAAGACAAAATAAACTAAATACACATCTTTGTTATAATTTCTGTAAGTCAAACCTATTTAAGCTAAAGCTTCCTTTGAAAAATAGAAAACAGGATGCT
Organism: Giraffa tippelskirchi; assembly: GCF_054371585.1. Taxonomy (NCBI): domain Eukaryota; kingdom Metazoa; phylum Chordata; class Mammalia; order Artiodactyla; family Giraffidae; genus Giraffa; species Giraffa tippelskirchi. The sequence continues at coordinate 39,442,249 of NC_137276.1, forward strand.
CTAAATATTGCTGCTTACAGACTATTTGAGTGTCAGGGGCTGTTTGGCGATGACTTCCTTTAAAGAGCTGCCATTATTCCTAAAGCACAGCATGATAGCTGCAATTTGATCCAATTTGAAGCACTATAGTATTTGTAGTTGGGGACTACTTCCATCCCTGAACCCAACTGTCAGATTTAATAATGACTTGTATTTAGTGTTCTACTACCATGTAATATGAATAGTTTCTCTATTTTATTCTTTACAAGTTATCCTGAATAATTTTTTGAAAATGAGAACAGGCTATGCCCCTCCCCTGTTAAAACCTTCTGGAGGCTTCTCATTACACTCAGAATGAGCTCCAGGGCCCTCACCGTGACCTGCACAGCCCACCCTGATCCGGGCTTGTCAGCATCTCTAGTCTCCTCTCCTCTCAGTCTTCCTCTTCCTCTCTACACTTGGGACAAATGAGCTTCCTTTCGGTTCCTCGAATTTTTAGAGCACTTTTGTGCCTCAGCTCCATCATCCAACTTCTCTTCTGTTCTCCACTTCCACTACTAATTCCCAGAAATAAGGCACAAGAAGGCCAGTAAGAGAAAAATCTTTGATAATCTCTCCACGGTGTCTGAATTTCATTGTCTCCCCCTCCACTTCATTATTGTTGATGAGAGATGTTGTCCATGAACCCCAGCTGGGTTCAAATCCATGTGGATCTTCCTTTAGAATTTGCTGAGGGCGACAAATTTCCTTGCTTACTCATTTTACTCAATCTTTGTGGAAAAGCAGATTCAGGGAATCTCATAATAGTGGGCACTGGGGTCATAGTTAGGAAGAAAACTACCCTTGGAATGAGGTGTATGAAAAATCTAAAGATAGATTAGAATCAAAGGACTTCCTTCTCCTCCTACTTGAAGTGTGACTTGTTAAGACATGACTGGATTGGAAGCAGTGAATACTGATGATTTTTAACTCAATATTCATTTTTAATTCTCCCTTTCTTTACCTGAAAGCCCAGAATTCAGGGGAGTCTGGTGAATAGTATAAATGTTCCTGGGCCCAGGTGTTTCCTCTGCTGTTTCCCAGCCACACGTCATAACCAGCATCTGCCAGGAGGAAGCCCAGGCTGTTGTTGGGCATGTTGGAAATCCAGTTTGTGGCTGATGCAAGAAGACCATGCTGCAGAAGCACAACAGGTCTCTGACCTAAAGAAGAAAATCATTTAAACCTTTAAAAACTCACTACTTATTCTCAGATAAACATGAATATAGGAAGATAAGAATTAAATAAGTTTGCATGGTGAGGTGAATATTTTTGAAATTGTTATTTTAATTGCCGTGATAGTTCCTCAGATGACAAAATATGTGCACCTGTATACTTTATATTGTGTGCAGTTGGTTGTATGCCAATTAAACTCAAAAATCTAGTGAAAAATTATATTATAAGGAAATTCAGCATAATGTCAATTAAGTGGGTCTGCTATTTGGGGACTCTGAGTTCCCACTCTGAGTTCCCACCCGGCACAAAAAACTAAAATCGTGGGCCAGTGTGCTTCACATCACAGAAGCCAATGTAAATCTGGTGTCACTCAGACCCTCAGCTTAATCTCAGAAGTCCAAGGTGGTTCAAATTTTTCTTCCCGTGAGTAACTTGATCTCATGTTCTATAATTAGTATACATTTGACTGGAGCATATTTGATTCAAGATTCGAGACCCTCATCTTTTCCCCTCATTCCAGCCCCCCCAAGCTTCCCTGGTGACTCAGTGGTAAAGAATCTGCCTGCCAACACAGGAGGTGTGGGTTCAGTTCCTGGGTTGGGAAGATCCCCTGGAGAAGGAAGTGGCAACCCACTTCAGTATTCTTGCCAGGATACTCCATGGACAGAGGACCTGGGCAGGCTACAGTCCATGGGGATGCAGAAGAGAGGAGCACAACTTAGTGACTGAACAACAACCAGTCCTACCTAAATGATTAGCATCATTCTTTCCGTGAGGAATCCGATAGACCTGAAGGATATAACCATCCGCAGTTATAACTTTATGCATCTCACTTGGGTAGCCCCAGTAGGAAATCATCTGACTCTGAATGGAGGAAAAGAAAAAATTACCTTCATGAGTTTTCTGGACCATTTTTATGATTCCTATCTTAAAACTTCTCATTGATTCTTAACATATATTATGTAAAGAAATCTTTCAAGCTTTATAATAAAAGATATTTTAAAAGAATTAAAAATAGCAAATGGCAAATAACATCAATATCTTTGGAAGTGTTGTTTTTAAAATATTAGTGATATGAATAACTTACAACATTCATACTGGCTTCAGGGTTCTCAGCAATTTTTCCAAGGAAACAAAATGCATTTCCAGACATGTGGATGAAACACATTGTTACAAGTATCCACCACATTTTCAACCTATGAGAGGAAAAAAGTTTTTACATTATGTGGTAAATATTACAATATAACATGAAGTCATGATATTGAGCTGCCTTGTTCTTTTCTTCACATATTTTTCACTTATTACCTTATCTGTCGTATCATTCTCCTGTTTCTCATCACTTTGTCAGTTAGAAGCTTTTTACAATACTTATGCTTTTCTGGTAACTTATTCAGTTTTGTGCATGATTCTAGTTTTCCAAAGGACCTTTAGTCAACCTACCCTTGTAGGTATTTACTATTTACCATCTGTTATGGTTTGAGTTGGTCTCCCACTGACACCCCAAAAATAGATATATTGAAGTCCTCAACACCTCTGAATGTCACTGCATTTGAAAGTAGAGTTATTACAGATGAAATTTTAGTTAAGATGAGGCCATCCAGGAGTAGGGTGAACACTTAATCCCGTATGAATGGTCTTCTTCTAAGAAGATGGCCATGTGAAGGCAGACAGAATAGAAGCCAAGGGGTAAAAGAGATTACTGGCAAACTACCAAAACCTAGGAAGAGACATTGAAAGATTTCTTCATATGTTCCGGAAGGAGCATAGCCCTTCAAACACCTTGATTTTAGATTTACAGATTCCACAAATGTAAGATAATAATTTTCTGTTATTTTAAGCAACCCGCTTGAGGTACTTTGCTCCAGCAGCCCTAGGAAAATGATACACCATCTGTCAGAAAAGAGAGAGAAAGTTAATACTCAGAATGGTTGTCTTTCTTGAAACTGTGAATAAAACAAGGAAGTCTGTCTGTTTTGTATGTGAAAACTTGCTTTAATCCCCTCAAAATGGCAGACCAAATGTTACTAAAACATTGACAATACAGAGAAAGTTTTATATTATTGTTTTAAAATATCTGGATTCAAAGATGACCCACTTAATAACTCTTTTGTTCACCTGCTATACCTCACATGATAAATATGACAGTCAATAACCACTGCTCTATTTTTAACTTCAGGGGTCCTGATTCCTCTCCATTCCTATTGCAAAGGTCTCCATCAACCCTTCCCCTTTCCTAAGGAATACTTTTCCCAAGGGACACCTGCATTAACTTAACCCTGCTCCCACCCCTACCTTGCAAATGAAATGCTCCATTTTGTTCCGTTTGCAACCATGTAATTTTTTCAGTTTCAGACTTAATATTTTCCCCTATGCTCTGTTCAAATACATCATATCCAAATATGGCTGTAGTTTCCACAGCTGCAGTCTTCTGCTCTAAACTTGACATGATCATTAGACAAAAAAACAAAAAATAGTAGCTCAAGGAATACATGAAGGAATGGCGTGTTCTGTGCCTTCAAGGAACTTACAACCTAGTGATAGTTCAGGAGTACCAACTCTATCTACTTGCTCTCTTACCTGTACCGTCCATGCATTTCTCAGTCCCTTTCACTTCAGGTCAACTCAGGGCTTGCTTGCTGTTGCTGCTGCTAAGTCATTTCAGTCGTGTCAGACTCTGTGCGACCCCATAGGCGGCAGCCCATCAGGCTCCCCCGTCCCTGGGATTCTCCAGGCAAGAACACTTGCTTGCTCTTAAAATCCCATAGGTAAACTAAGGCTTTAGAATTAGTCAAACAAAAGGATGGCTGGGTAACAAGGTAGCTATAGAGCACCCTGCTCAGACCTTGCTCCATAAGCATTTGCTGCTCAATAAATGAAAAGTAATCATATTATTAGTAGTACTTTTCAAACCCAAGTTTTTGTTAGCTCCATAAGTGATTTCTAATAAATGGGCTTCCCTTGTGGCTCTCTGCTGGTATAGAATCCGCCTGCAATGGGGGAGACCTGGGTTCAATCTCTGGGTTGGGAAGGTCCCCTGGAGAAGGGAAAGGCTACCCATTCCAGTATTTTGGCCTGAAGAATTCCATGGACTGTATAGTCCATGGGTCACAAAAAATCAGACACAACTGAGTGAATTTCGCTTATTAGAAATCATTTATGTACTACCAGCTAAAATAAAATTAAAAATGACTGACCCTACTATGCTTAAGAGCTACCTATGTCCCTTTATGTTTCATCAAAAATTAAAATAAATATTCTGTCTCATTCACTACATGAATCTCTTCAAGGTTTATTGGGTTATTTTTTCCTAAAGAAATGAATTTGTGTATGTTCTTTTGACCAAGGCTGTATAGAGCTCAATTCAAAGCTTTCAGGTTTTAATGGTAAAGGGAGCCTAGGAGAGAAGGCAGAGGGAAGGAAACAATTAGAGATGAGAGGGAGAGAACCAAAGAGAAAGACGTCCAGAGGATACCAAAACTGGTGACCATGAGGAACCTAAGCTGGTCTTGTTTGATAGCTATAAACACTATAGACATTCCTTGAATATCGTTTGAAATGCTAAAATAAGTAAATTTTTCCAGAAGACCCCACAAACATTGTCAATAAAAACTGAATATTTTCCAAACTCCTACTACTTCTCATAGAGACTGTGAGCAGAGTACCATTCTATCTGTGTTGATTTGAAAATCAGTCAGGTTTTATTTCAAGTTAGAAACTGCATAGTGAGGAGATAGAGCCCAGTAGACACATGGCCTGTTCCTGTTACACATTCAGAGCATTGCTTGTTCTTTCTTTCTCTCAAATCATGAAATCAAGCCCCAAAGAAGGAGAAAAAGAAGAAATCTTCTAGGAAAAAAATTATATACATATAATCAAGGTTTAAAAGTTCAATGGAAAATTATATTTTACTTAAGGTAGAAATAAGTTTCACATATAGATAGATTACTTTTGAAGTATATCAGATAAACTTTATAACCCCAGAGAGTCATACTCACTGTCACCAAACGGAATGCCGTCTAGTTTCTTGAAGGTAAATGAAAAACCTAACTCTCTTTGTCCTTCTCTCTCTCACTATATGTCTCTCTATATATAGATATAGTTATAGATGGGTGTACATGTGTATGTTTTGGGTGACCTTTCCCAAAAATGTACAGTCACTGCATTTCTAGTGAACTCCAATATTTGCCAAACAGCAAGTCAAATATTACATAAGCGGTAAACCCGCAAAAGGATCTAGTTCCAAAACATCCTTAGAGATTCATTCTTTTTGATTTATCACCTGCTGAAATTCTGCCTCCTGCTTCCTTGTTCTTTGGGTTTTCTTAATCCTAGCAATTATCAAGTCTTCTCCCACACTTGTGTAGGAACACTTTAACTCATAAAGAATCACATATATATTAAAACAAGTCAGTATGTCCCACTGGAATAATTTTCAAAAGTTGAGAGCAAAATAATTTTTATCTCAAGCTTTTCATGGTTGTTTTTGCCTAAACTAAGAAATAACTATCAAATATTGCACATGTAAACAGAATGAAATTTTATTTATTTATGTATTGAGATGTTATTTTATTGTGTTTTGAACATTTAATATGAGTTCTACCATCTTAAGGGCTTCCCTTGTGCTCAGTTGGTAAAGAATCCACCTGCAATGCAGGATACCTGGGTTCAATCCCTGGGTTTGGAAGATCCCCTGGAGAAGGGAAAGGCTACCCACTCCAAGATCTTGGCCTGGAGAATTCCATTGACATTATAGTCCATGGAGTGGCAAAGAGTTGGACAACACTGAGTGACTTTCACTTCACTATCATCTTAAGAAAATTGTATGTGAACAGTACAATACCAGCACAGCACTGGTACACCAGGATCTTCCCCAGTGCTTTAAAACTTGTAATTTTTGTCTCCAGTGATGTGCTAGAATCTCCCTTCCAGATGTCTGGACTTCTATCAAGTTTTTCTCATCGATAGGTGCCAATCCACATCAGCATCCTGCAGGTTATCACAATTGCAGCTGTGAATATTTGTGTTAGTGGCTGAACAACAGCAACAGTTTCTGCTGGCTTCTGCTGTTTCCACAGCCCATATAGAGGTGGGTTAGACTTTTCTTGGGTCTCTTGTAATGAGGTGCTGGATTCTACAACTCCCAAAGAGATTTTCTTGTTTATGATTGGTACTGATTTTTAGTTGTTAAACAGGGGAACCAAAAAGAGGAACATTTTATATTTCCTTGATGCTGATATTATCTTAGTATTATTAAGTTGTCAACAATCTCAAATTTTTCTTTATATTCAATAGATTCCAGTAAAAAAATTTATCAATCTTTTTGGCAAAATTTGACAAGCTGACACTAAAATTAATATAAAAAGCAAAGAATCTGGAATATTCAAAGAAAATAGAAGAAAAAAACCCCAAAGTTGGAACATTTCTTCCTGATTTGACATAAGTTATCATAAAGGTACTCTCACCAAGACAGTGTGGTAAACAAACTATTTCTATATCCATTCAATGGAATTCTACTCAGTAATAAAAGTGAGCAAACATGGATGAGTCTCAAGTCCTTCTGTGGAATGAAAATAAGAAAAAGACATCCAAATAATAAGGAAAAAGTAAAATTTTCACTATTTGCAGATGACATATAAATATAGAAAATCCTAAGAACTCCATCAAGGAAAATTAAAATAAATTCTGTAGAGTTTCAGGATACAAAATCAATATACAGAAGTCTATTGCATTTCTATTCACTAAAAATGAACTATGAGAAATATAGATGAAAAAAACCAATCCCTCTTACAATTGCATCAAAAAGGAGAAAATACCTATAATAAATGTAGACAAGGAGAAGTAAATGGAAACCCACTCCTGTATTCTTGCCTGGAGAACCACATGGACAGAGGAGCTTGTTGAGCAATAGTTCCTCTGCCCCCGCTGCTAAGTCGCTTCAGTCGTGTCAGACTCTGTGTGACCCCATAGACGACAGCCCACCAGGCTCCACCATCCCTGGGATTCTCCAGGAAAGAATACTGGAGTGGGTTGCCATTTCCTTCTCCAAGGCATGAAAGTGAAAAGTGAAAGTGAAGGCACTCAGTCGTGTCCGACTCTTAGCGACCCCAAGGACTGCAGCCTACCAGGTTCCTCCATCCATGGGATTTTCCAGGCAAGAGTACCGGAGTGGGGTGCCATTGCCTTCTCCGGAGCAATAGTTCATGGGGTCACAAAGAGTTGGACACAACTTAGGAACTGAACAACAATAATGAGGTGAAATACTTGTACACTGAAAACTGTAAGACATTAATGAAAGATATTGAAGAAGACACAAATAAATGTACAGATATTCTGCACTCATGATAGAAAGAATTAATATAAACTTTTCATCTTACCTAAAGTAATACATAGGTCCAATGCAAGTCCTATCAAAATTTCAGTAGCTATCTTTTTTTTTTTTACAGAAATAGAGCACACAATCCTAAAATTTGCATGAAAACATAAAAGACCACAAAGAGCCAAAGCAATCTTGAGAAAGAAGAACAAAGCATCTCAGTTTCTGATTTCAAACTATATTTCAAAGCTATGGTAGACAAAACAGTTTGATATTTACATAAGAACAAACACATAGATCAATGGAAGAGAATGAGAACCCAGAAACAAACGTGCACATGTATGGTCAGCTAATTCATCACAAGAGAGCCAAGAATATAAGTGGGAAAAAAGAGACTCTGTTCAATAAATGGTGCTGGAAAAACTGGACAGTCACATGCAAAAGAGTGAGACTGGACCACCATAGCCACTAGTTGTTGTTGTTCAGTCACTCAGTCATGCCTGACTCTTTGTGACCCCATAGGCTGCAGCACCCCAGGCCTCCCTGTTTCTCACCATCTCCCAAAGTTTGCCCAAGTTTATGTCCATTGCATTGGTGATGTCATCCAGCCATCTCATCCTCTGATGCCCTCTTTTCCTTCTACCCTCGATCTTTCCCCGCATCAGGGAATTTTCCAATGAGTCAGGTGTTGGCATCAGGTGACCAAATACTGGAGTTTCAGGTCCAGCATCAGTCCTTCTAATGAGTATTCAGGGTTGATTTCCTTTAAGATTGACTGGTTTGATCTCTTTGCTGTCCAAGGGACTCTCAGGAGTCTTCTCCAGCACTACAGTTTGAAGGCATAAATTCTTTGGTGCTCTACCTTCTTTATGGTCCAGCTTTCACAACCATTCACAACCACTGGGAAGACCATAGCCTAGACTATACGGACCTTTGTCAGCAGTGTGATGTCTCTGTTTTTCAATACACTGTCTAGGTTTGTCATAGCTTTCCTGCCAAGAAACAATTGTCTTCTGATTTCATGGTTGCAGTCACCATCCACAGTGATTTTAGAGCCCAAGAAGAGGAAATCTGTCATTACTTCCATCTTTTCCCCTTCTATTTGTCATGAAGAGATGGGATCGGATGCCATGATCTTAGTTTTTTAATATTTAGTTTTAAGTCTGCTTTTTCACTCTCCTCCTTCACTCTCATCAAGAGGTTCTTAGTTCCTCTTAGCTTTCTGCCAATAGGGTAGTATCACCCACATATCGAGGTTGTTGATGTTTCTCCCACCTATCTTGATTCCAGCTTGTAATTCATCCAGCCCTGTATTTCTCATGATGTGCTCAGTGTATAAGTTAAATAAACAAGTGAACAGACAGCTCTGTCATACTGCTTTCTCAATCCTAAACCAATCCACTGCAGGAGGGAATGGCAAAACACTCCAGTATACTTGCCTTGAGAACCTCATGAACTGTATTTTAAAAAGACCACTGGTTAATATATTATGTATTTGAAAGTTGCTAAGAGAGTAGATCTAAAATGTTCTCATCAAAAGAAAAGAAATATGTAACTATGTGTGGTGATAGATACTAACTAGATTTATTGTGGTAATCATTTTGCAGTATATACAAAAATCAAATCATTATGTTGTACATCTGAGGATACTATAATGTTATATGTCAATTATACCTCAAAAATTATCTATTTAAAATTAATTTCTTAAAGAGTAGCATCAGCTTAAGGAAAGTTCCTTTTGACTTCACAACTTTATAATTAGCAATGCCATAAGATTTTACCATTGCTGTCAAATCTGGAAAGCCCTCTGTCAAGGTTTTGTCATACGTGTGCTTTAAAATTTCAGGACATTTCAAGTATCCCTAAATACTAAAGTCCTCTCTACATTGACTACATTATTCCTAGAAGATTTTTAAGACTATTATAAATAGTTTACTTACACAGAAATTGCTGCAAACTACAAAAATACATTATTGTATATTAAGACTATGTAAATTCTCAGTTGAGTATCCATAGTCAAATTCCAAAACTTCCCACGGCCATGCCAACATTCGCTAACAGAAGGAGAGCAATGACAGAGAGGAAATAAAAGTGGACACATCCAATTGTCTTCATCAGTTGTGGTTAATACACATGGATTCTGCAAATTTCATAAAAATATATCACCTTGTGAGTAAATTAGAGAGCCCTGGAACGGACTTATGCAAATGAGGGTCTTGAAGCTTAAGCTTCATGACTTTCCACTGTCACTCCAGGTTGGCTTGGATAGAAGCACTTAAATTTGCTGAAGTGCAGGGGAAAAGGTACAACTGAGAGAACTGAACATTCTAACAGAAAATATGGAAATTTAAAATCATACAACATACTATAATGGAGAAATGTTACCATATTGGAATAAATTTATTATTCTGTACTGGCCTCCACCATCTTCCTTTGCCCAGACACCTGGGGTAGGGGGGTTAGAAGAAAACTGCATTTTTTAATGGAAAATAAAAAATTATGTGTTCTTTGTTCTTCTGAATATAATCTGAGTAAATGAAAGACATTATTTTTAAAAAGACCAAAAAGAATATCTACTGTGTTATTTAACATATAAAATTATAGAAAGTGAAAACTGATTTATGATGACTAAAATTAGATCAGTGTTTGGCTATGGAAAACTATGAAGGGATAAATTAACAAGAAACATGAGGGAACTATTTGGGGTGATGACAGTGTTTGGTATCTTGATTAGGATGTTAGTTTTCTGCATGTACATGTGTAGTAAAACTCATAAAGTTGTATCTTTCAAATATGTATAAATTAATGTATGTTGATTATATTTCAAGGTACACAGAATAAGAGAGAAGGCTTTCTTACAGAATAATCTTCACACTCATTCCAAAGGTGTAATTCAAGCAGATAGGGTGGGTGTTATGAAACCTGAACCTTACTTTTACCTTTCTTTGGAATTCATGGTCTTGATCTTGTTTTTCCTAAATTAACACCTACTCATACCATCTGACTTAATTGGCCCTGACAGAGGCATCACTTACTTGGTTTTGAAGATTATGGTTTAAACTACCCTCTGAAGTTTCTCTTAGCACAACTCCCAAACATCTATTATGGTGATCTTTCTAGACCTAATTTACATATGCCATATTTTCATATCAGTTCAGTTCAGTCGCTCAGTCGTGTCCGACTCTTTGCGACCCCATGAATTGCAGCACGCCAGGCCTCTCTGTTCATCACCAACTCCCGGAGTCTACCCAAACCCATGTCCATCGAGTCGGTGATGCCATCCAACCATCTCATCCTCTGTCGGCCCCTTCTCCTCCCGCCCCCATTCCTACCCAGCATCAGGGTCTTTTCCAATGAGTCAACCCTTCGCATGAGGTGCCCAAAGTATTGGAGTTTCAGCTTCAACATCAGACCTTCCAATGAACACCCAGGATTGATCTCTTTTAGGATGGATTGATTGGATCTCCTTGCAGTCCAAGGGACTCTCAAGAGTCTTCTCCAACACCACAGTTCAAAAGCATCAATTCTTCGGCGCTCAGCTTTCTTCACCGTCCAACTCTCACATCCATACATGACCACTGGAAAAACCATAGCCTTGACTAGACGGACTTTTGTTGGCAAAGTAATGTCTCTGCTTTTAAATATGCTATCTAGGTTGGCCATAACCTTCCTTCCAAGGAGTAAGTGTATTTTAATTTCATGGCTGCAGTCACCATCAGCAGTGATTCTGGAGCCCAAAAAAGTAAAGTCTGACACTGTTTCCACTGTTTCCCCATCCATTTCCCATGAAGTGATGGGACCAGGTGCCATGATCTTAGTTTTCTGAATGGCTTTAAGCCAACTTTTTCACTCTCCTCTTTCACCTTCATCAAGAGACTCTTTAGTTCTTCTTCACTTTCTGCCATAAGGGTGGTGTCATCCGCATATCTGAGGTTATTGATATTTCTCCCAGCAATCTTGATTCCAGCTTGTGTTTCTTCCAGCCCAGCGTTTCTCATGATGTACTCCGCATATAAGTTAAATAAGCAGGGTGACAATATATAGCCTTGACGTACTCCTTTTCCTATTTGGAACCAGTGTGTTGTTCCATGTCCAGTTCTAACTGTTGCTTCCTGACCTGCATACAGGTTTCTCAAGAGACAGGTCAGATGGTATGGTATTCCCATCTCTTTCAGAATTTTCCACAGTTTATTGTGATCCACACAGTCAAAGGCTTTGGCATAGTCAATAAAGCAGAAATAGATGTTTTTCTGGAACTCTCTTGCTTTTTTGATGATCCAGCGGATATTGGCAATTTGATCTCTGGTTCCTCTGCCTTTTCTAAAACCAGCTTGAACATCTGAAAGTTCACGGTTCACGTATTGCTGAAGCCTGGCTTGGAGAATTTTGAGCATTACTTTACTAGCATGTGAGATGAGTGCAATTGTGCGGTAGTTTGAGCACTCTTTGGCATAAAGAGACTACATTCTTCATGACCATGAAGTTCATTGAACTTATTCATTCATTTTTAAAAGGATAATCCTACAGAGAAAATATCTTACTGGGCTATGGATAGCAATATATCTATGAACTCTAAAGACATAATTTGAATTGTATGATTTACAAACATATTATAACGGTGATTAATAATTTAAGATCTTGTCAAGGACTAAACAATGGAAGAAAACTGTTATTTTGGGAGAGAGGTTAACATATCATTCTTTCATTTATCCATATTCTGGTTTATAGAAAGGATACTTAGCAGAAAGGTGAGGCATGACATGTGTGTTTCTACAAAATGCTGGACTTGGGCAATTTGCACTACCAGTTTTATGGCTTGATAGTGCTCAGTAGATGAAGATTAAGCTGCTTGTCAGGTTTAAAAGTAGCATCTGAAGATTATCATTAACTCACCTCTGACCTAATATATCTATAGCTGTCTGATCCTGTACTCAGGTGTACTCAGCGTACCCAAGGTTCTGTGCAGAAGTGAATATTTTCATGTTTCTACTTAGGGCTTTCTGAGCAAATAATAGTTCAACCTGAATTAAAGGACAATCCTTGGAAGTTAAAAAGTTTTAGACCTAGAGTGATTTTCTCCCATTCAAAGAGTAATAAATCTTATTTCCCTGGAATCTATTTCTTTCATTCTGTGATAGAGACTGCCCCCCTTCTCTTCCAGAGAGGTTGTTCACATTCAAAGAGGGATGAAACTGAGTCATGGAGCTAGCCACTTACATTCTAGTGGAGCAGTTTTCTTTTTCTCTCCCAGAAAGTGAGGTGACAACCAAACAGCTCTCCTATTCCTATTTAAACTGCAGGATTCACAAGTCTAGGATTCTTCTTCTATGGCACAAGAAAAGTCCTTCGTGCCTCACGCTTAGTCATCCCGCAGTTTCAGAAGGGGAACAGATTAAGGCATGAGGAACTGATGTGTTTATCACTACAATAGTCTTGCTGATACAGAAACTTCTTCTTTACTTGTAGGATGAAATAAATGAATAAAGATATTAAAAACTATGAGCATAGTTTCAATTAATATCTAGTCTGATTAATATCAGAAAACGAGTACACTAAAAATCACCTCAATAGTTCAGTTCAATAGACAGGATTTTCGGATTACCTGAAAATGCTAACTAGGAAAAAAAGAACTGTAATATGTGGGAAAAACCTCACTGTATCTCAATGGGATCACATGCAATTTTTCTAAAGAAGCTATTACCATACAAAATAAACAAATGGATTACCAGTAATATGAAGAGTCTTTGTACTGTGTAGTTTGGACAACAGTGTCTTTAAGAGCTAAAGGTTAGGATACTCACGAATGCATGGAAATGTCTGGAAGGCTTTTACAACTGTTCAAACAACTAGTAAATAGCTAATGAGAGTTCCTGCCAGTGCTGCCATTCTTGGAGATGCATAATGCATGAAGTGAATTCCGGAGCTGTTGAAAGAGGGAACAAGAGGTAGGGAAAAGTAAAATAGAAGGTGATACAGAAGATACAAAAGGTTGAAAGAAAATTTTCCAAGCACCTGTGGGGCAGGGTCTAGAAAAGTAAAATGAAATATTTTCAACAGCTTTAGCTAAAAGTAGTTGATGACAATACAATAGAGGATAATGTCAGTTTATGTAACATTTTGGCATATCTGATATGTTTTGACATAAATTCTTTGTTGGCAGGGGTGAAACTACACAATCCCATTGGGATTTTATTTTTAACTGTACCAGAGGACATGTGCATTTCCTGACTAGAGACTGAACCTGTGCCCCTGGGAGTGGAAGCACGGAATCCTAACCACTGTACTGCTAGAGAATTCTCCAAAGATTTTTTCAGTTCTTAACATAAGGTTTAATGGAATCTCATGGTTCTAAGAAAAAAAGAAAAAAGAACACATAAATTCATATGGCATCTCATGTTTTATCTGGATATAAATTGATACTATGCTTGTAGAAGAATATGGACTCCTGTTATATTTGATAATGGAAAATCAACCTTGATCTCTAATTATGGTAGCGCTAACTACATTCTATTGATATAGTCTTACAGAAATCCTACAATATGGAAATTACAATGAATAAACACATGACTTCGTTTACTTTTTGCCTTCTCCACATGGAACAACTGAATGCAATGGGATGGGACAAATTGCATTTCAGAGATCTTCAATTCAGAGTACAGATGAAGGTCAATGAATGAAAGTCATGACCCACTTAGTTCCCACAAGAAAATATCAAATGCCCCTACTTCAGTCAAAGGCCAGCTTTAGAGAACCTAGAAATGGGAGGATATCTGAAAGGACACATTTTTGTCCCATAGACTAAGTTACCTAAAATACTGTACTGATTATGAGATCAAGAGCTCAGGATTGTTTTAAAGTGTACTTCTGTCTAGCAGGTTGAGACTCACGAGGTTCATAAGGAGAACTTCCTATTAGTTATAGTACCTCAAACTATGTTTTCTTTGTATAGTAACAGTTTCAAGAAAACCTAAAATATCTATAAAATCTAAGAGAAAAGTTAAATGCAGCCCTGAAATTATAGCAGTATGCTATAGTAAAGGGCACACTGTCAAGGGAGTATGGTGGGCTGCAGGGAAAGAGCCCAAATACAGCATCAGAAGTCATGCATTAGTGATAGGAGCTTCAGTTTCATCTTTGGAATGACAGGCAGAGGAACCAGAGATCAAATTGCCAGCATTTGTTGGATCATGGAGAAAACATGGGAGTTCTAGAAAAAACTTCTTCTCCATTGACTACATTAAAGCCTTTGACTGTGTAAATCACAACAAACTGTGGAAAATTCTTAAAGAGATGGGAATGCCAGACCACCTTACCTGTCCCCTGAGAAACCTGCATGTGGGCCAAGAAACAACAGTTAGGACTGGATATGGAACAACCAACTGGTCAAAATTGGAAAAGAAGTATGACAAGGCTGTATATTGTCATACTGTTTATTTATTTTTTGAAATTTTTATTTTGTATTGGGATATAGCCAATTAATGTTGTGATAGTTTCAGGTGAATATCAAAGGGGCTCAGCCATACATATACATATACATGTATCTATTCTCCCAAACACCCCTCTCATCCAGGTTGCCACATAACATTGAACAGAGTTCCATGTGCTATGTAGCAGGTCCTTGTTGGTTATCCACTTTAAATCTAGCAGTTGTCACCCTGTTTATTTAACTTATATGCAGAGTACATCATCCAGCTGAGCTGGATGAATCACAAACTGGAATCAAGGTTGCCAGGAAAAATATCAACAACCTCAGATATGCAGATGATACCACTCTAAGGGCAGAAAGGTAAGAGTAACTAAAGATTCTCTTGATGAGGGTAAAAGGGGAGAGTGAAAAAGCTGACTTGAACTCAACACGAGAAAAACTAAGGTCAAGCCATCTTTTCCCATCACTTCATGGCAAATAGAACAGGGAAAAGTGAAAGGAGTGACAGATTTTATTTTCTTGGTTTCCAAAATCACTGTGGACAGTGACTGCTCCTTGGAAGAAAAACTGTGACAATTCTAGACAGCTTATTCAAAAGCAGAGACATCACTTTGCCAATAAAGGTCAAAGCTATGTTTTTTCCAGTAGCCATGTACAGATGTGAGAGTTGGTCCATAAATAAGACAGAATTCTGAAGAATTGATGCTTTCAAATTGTGATGCTGAAGAAAACTCTTGAGGGTCTCTTGGACTGTAAGGAGATCAGACAAGTCAATCCTAAAGGAAATCAGCCCTGAATATTCATTGGAAGGGCTGATGCTAAAGCTGAAGCTCCAATACTTCGGCCACCTGATCTGAAGAGACGATTCACTGGAAAAGACCCTGATGCTGGCAAAAACTGAAGGCAAAAGGTGAAGGGGGCGGCAGAGGACGAGATAATTAGATATCATCATTCACTCAATGGGCATGAATTTGAGCAAATTCTGGGAGATAGTGGAGGACAGAGGAGCCTGGCGTGCTACAGTCCATGAGGGTCACAAAAATCAGACATGACTTGGTGACTGAACAACAACAGTTACCATTGTAATCATTGTTCAGATCATAATCACCAACATGACTGAGACTTGTAACAACCTTTTAGCTATGACTGATGGCTTTATTTAAGATTTAAATATAAACCTCTAATTTATATTGTATTTAATTTATATAATTATGATTTAATAAGTAAACACTAAAAATTACATATGTATATCACATAATTACATATGTAATTACACATGAAATATGTATATTTAAAATAAGTAAAATAATTGCATGTGAAATTTACATATGTAAATCTTAAACATAAGATTTAAATCAGGATTTAAGATTTAAATTAAGAAATTTCATGATTTAAATCAGGAAAATGTCAGTAGGGATATTTTAAAAAATTACTTACATGGACTGATTATATGTAAACAAATTAAAGATAGTGATAGATCTTTAGGATGGCATATTATGCTTAATAGATCAGAGAAAATTATCTGAACTATTAGAATACTCCTCTACTTATTCAGTTCTTAAATGTATCACAAAGTATGTTTGAAGAAACTTTTTAGAGCAGTGTTTCTAAAGAGGAATGATTGTGACATTTAATTGAAACCTCTTGGCTTCTAAAAGTTTTAAAATTTGAAAGAGCTTTCTCATCTTACATTTCTTTCAGATCTGGGACCTCAGTAGTGTTTGAAGAATGTGTGAAAGGCCAATTTATGGTGTAGAATATAATTCCTAAATGGATTTTTCGTGAATAAATGTCAATTCCAGAATACTTCTGTGGCCATTTACTGAGTGCAAACCCATATTTAATCTACAAAATATTGTGGATACTTCAGGTATGGGTTCAGTGAAGGATAAATAATATGCAAATATTTATTGAGTAGATGTCAGTTGACCAGATTACACAGTATGACAGCCTCAGGATTCAGAACTGCAAGAGATTAAAAATTATCTATAGAGAAATTCATCAAGATCAGAACAAAGGATGAACTCACCTAGGCACAAAGCACAGTGAGAAAGGGTCAAAGACTCAGTATAGAGAGATGAGCAATTAGAATACATGAGAGTAGATAGAGGACAAAAGAACCAGACTTAGGAGAGTGTAACCTGGGTTATAGGGCAGTAGGGGTAGAAGGGAAATGATAACACATAGCCATACATGTAAGAGATGAGAACTGAAAGTCCGTTGATGAATTTGCCGAGCAGGTTTAGGAATATGATACAGGAACTACTTCAATTAAAAGACAGTTGGTTGAGGACTTCCCTAGTTAGCTGCTTAAGACTTCACCTTCCAATTCAGGGGGTGCAAGTTTAATCCTTGGTGGGGTAGCCAAGATCCCACACGACTTGCAGTCAAGAAACCAAAACATAAAAAAAAAGAAACCCAGAAGCAATATTGTAACAAATTTAATGAAGCATTAAAGATGGTCCACATTAAAAAAAAAAGTTTTTTTGAAAAATGTAGGTGGTTGATAAATATAGAAATTGAGCATAGACTATTGAGTTAAATTCAGCATTAAAGGAAACGACAAAAACTAAAGCAGAAGAGGAGTTACAGAAGGTAACAAAATGGAGTAGTCTTTCATTTAAGTAATTTAAGACCCACTGTTGACATCAGGGAGATGTGACCTGTACAATGACACAGGGCTCCATGTTGAAAAAGCCCATCCTTGATCTAATACTTTACTATTATCATATCAAAATACCTAGTAATTTTAGAAAAAGTGTCCTTGCATTATCATTTTGCTCCTTGGGCTCAAAATTCCTGGTCTCCTTGAATTATGTCACCAGTCCTGTGAAGACCTGAGTATATCTGTTGAGAAGAAACCCTAAATTATGGTAGTGCCTTCAGGATATGTTCACAATTCTACCAATCACTATGTATTGAGTATATAATGTAGGATAGATACTTTCACAATCAGTATTGAGTTGCATCACATAATGTGGTCCTTTGAAGTTATCTGCATATTTCCTGCGAGGATCAATAAAAATTAAGATTCTATTATTTTGGAAAGGCTTTTGATACCTGAGTCAGTGGCAATGACCAACAACTTGAATTTTTGTGGCAGTGTTTTCCAGCCCTTTGTAACTGATAGTATAAGCCATCTATTTTTTTTTTCTGCTTCTTTTGTGGGATATTTTGTGGAATGTTCTAAACCTTGATAACTCTACTGTTTGCAATCCCCATGTTTTGCTCTCTTCCTTTTCTAGGACTTTTCAACAAAACTTTATGCAATAAGGAATTGTTGTCTATCCATGCTTTCCAATATGGTACCCAGTAGCCACATACACGATTGAGCACTTGAAATGCAGCTAGCGAGACTGAGAAACTGAAAGGTTAATATAATTTAATAAAATTTGATTTGAATTTAAATAACTACATGAGGCTGTTAAACATCTAATTTACTGGACAGCTCTCTGACAAATACATGAAAGAGGCCAAAATACTTTGGTAAGTCACGTTAATCTTGGATTATCAATACATCTGGAATGACTAAATCCTACTGCATCATATGTTAATGTCTTAGATTCTTTTACATCAATTTATGACTGAAAAAGTATGGAAAGAGGAGTAAATAAAACATCTTTTGGGCTTTTGACACTTTATATTAATTACCAATTAGCAAACTTTTCTCTGGAACTACTGTCCTAGGGCAAGCATTATCCATAATAAAAAAATGATGCTTAAAAAATTTCCTCTTTTCCAGACTAGAGAATACTAATATATTCAGTTTCTTTGAAATAGTTCCTGGTTCATATAGCTGGTGCGACGGGATAAGACTTGGTTTCATGGAATTACAGCCAAGAGAACTAACTGAAAAAGTTCCCATTTGGCTTCTTGGCCAAAACATATGACAGGCATCTTTAGTATCCCTTTTCCAGGCCCATGTTCTCTTTCTCACCCCCAACCAAAAAATGTATCATACAGCTTAGTTTCTTCCTGCATGAGTATTTCAAGACTTTTTTTTTATTGCTAATAAGATGCATATTTGTGCTTCAAAGAGCTCTCTTCTTGTCTAAAATATCAAAATCACCATGGCATGGAATGCATTCACAGATGAATAAAATATTTTAATAGTGCTACAAAAGGTTTAGCAAACTGATTCTGACTTAAAAATTATAAAGATCATTTTAAAGAGCAAACAAAAGAGACTAGCAAAAAATCCTTTGCATATGAAAAAGCAAGGAAGCTTTAGGATAGATGGAAAATATGTGGAAAAGCAAAGAAAATTTCAATGTCACTAAATTTCATTCATCGTCATAAGGACTTCAGCATAAACTTGATAATAAGCATCTAATCTGGCTACTAAATCAAAATGATTATAGTAGAGAATCTTCTTATGGTAAATGAATTTGGAGATTTGTAGTTCCGAATTCTAAATATCTATTGGATTGGCCAAATTGTCCCGTCCACCACTCCACATTGTAGTTGGAACCTTCACGTTCTTCACATCATAAAATGGAGGAGTGGGCTAAAGGAAAATGAGAAATTGTAAGATTTATGTTAGTAGCATATCAAACTAAGAATAGTAACTTGATTATCTTCTTCTCCCAAGAAACCAAAATGGTAATTATCCATGGAATCTCAACTATTTTCAGACAGAAATTGACTACTGTCCAAGTCTTTAAATTATAGTAACCAAATGATTTTCACAAACTAGAAACTCTGTGCACCATAGGTTCTTTATATATGAAATGGTGATATTAATAAATATATGGGAAATTTCATAAGGTTGTTTGGAGGTTCAAATAACATGATACATACAAATATGCTCTGTATAGCATTGTCATAAAAATTGATCTCTTATTGTTTTGAACCTATCATTTTGTCTATTTGTATCATTTTCCTGGGAAATGTAAAATGTTGCATAATCTTTAAAAATAAATGTTTTGTTAGATCTTTAATTCGATTTTCATTTTTGTTTTGTCAATGGGGCCAATTGGTAAATTTTGAAAAAGTGAGCTTATCTGATTATAATGCAGATAATCTATAAATGGATTTCCCTAGTCATAAGCTTGAAATGTACCTTTATGAATACATTTAAATAATGATAAAATAAGCTTCATTTTATAAGTAATTTTTTCTTACTTACAAGATCTTACAAAGTTAATAGCACTAGAGACTACTGAGTCTTATTGCCTCATTTTATAATATGACTCATTGAGTCAGATTCAACATCCCTCATGCAAAAGTCCAGTCCTCTTTCTGCCACAATACTATGTGGTTCTGGGTTAATAATGGTTAAAACATTCCCAGATAACTAGAAGACAGAAAGATTGGCACAAATAACATACTTTTTTAAAAAGTATGTTAAAAATTAAGTATATTTTGCACACATTTTAATAAAGTTTGAACTCTAGTAACTTAAACTGTCTATTTAAAAAGAACCTAGTAAACAGGAAAAAAATGCATTACAATTTTATAGAAATAAATGGATTTTTGTCAAGCTATTAAAAAACACAAGTTTTTTATGTCAACAAGTTTGTATTATATTTAATTTGGTGGTACAAAATAAATTTCTGTCTGTAAATATTTCTTAAGAAGCAAATATTTCAAGGAATTCCCTGGCAGTCCAGTTGTTAAGAATACAGGCTCCCGGTACAAGGGGAAGATCCCTCATGTGCATGGCCCAGTCAAAAAAAAAAAAAAAAAAGCATAATTATAAAAAAAGAAGGAAATATTGCAGATTATTAAGATCCAGATTATCAAAGTCTTATAGTACAAATATAATTTACAATAGGCTTCCCAGGTGGCACTAGTCATAAAAAACTCCTAGCCAATGCAGGAGACTAAGAGATGCTGGTTCAGTCTCTGGGTTGGGAGATTCCCTGAAAGAAGGCATGGCAACCCACTCCAATATTCTTGCCTGGAAAATCCTATGGACGGAGGAGCCTGGCAGGCTACAGTCCATAGGATCACAAAGAGTTGGACAAGACTGAAGCAACAGCACATACACACAATGTGCAATGTCAATTTATTATCAGTTATAAACATTGCTTTGTTGCTTTACAATTCAACTGACTCAAAATTTATTTTCAAACAGATTAATTTAGTTTATATTTTCATTCATAATTGGTATGCAGAAAACAATTTTACCTTTATGTGGAGTTTTCTTTTTATGAAAATACCTCCATGATACTCCAAGACAAAGAATTTTTGCAAAATAGAAAGATTTCTGTTGCAAAAGATTCTGCTGTACTCATAATTGTAAGGACTAAGAAATGGGGCTTTTGTGGAACTCTAATTTTCAAGCCTAAGTAGTTCAAAGATTATCTCTTCTGAAAAAAGGAGTGACTAGACAGTGGAAATATGCTAAATAGATGTGTGCAAACAAAATAATGAGATGAGGCATCTCTTCTTGGGACATGATAAATGTTGCTTTGTTCATTATGAGTCAATGGAGTGAAAACTTTCATGGCAATGAAGGTACATGGAAACCAATAGTACCATTCATCTATGGATTTCAAGGGTATGTGCCTTCGAATAAGATGCTCTTGTACCTTGTGTGAAGGCAACAGCTTACACATTAGCAAATGGTGTTAACAATGTGAGATTACTTGTCTCCAATATTTCAGCTGTCACTTGATAGGCTTCTAGAGGGCTAAGAAAGAAAAGTTAGAATTTACACTCATATCTCAAAGCTTCCTAAAATTTCAATCTATCATCAAACTCTAGTGATTGCAAAAACTGATATTAAAGTTCATGGTTCACGTATTGCTGAAGACTGGCTTGGAGAATCTTGAGCATTACATTACTAGTGTGTGAGATGAGTGCAATTGTGCGGTAGTTTGAGCATTCTTTGACATTGCCTTTCTTTGGGATTGGGATGAAAACTGACCTTTTCCAGTCCTATGGCCACTGCTGAGTTTTCCAAATTTGCTGGCATATCGAGTGCAGCACTTTCATAGCATCATCTTTCAGGATTTGAAATAGCTCAACTGGAATTCCATCACCTCCACTAGCTTTGTTCGTAGTTATGCTTTCTAAGGCCCACTTGACTTCACATTCCAGGATGTCTGGCTCTAGGTGAGTGATCACACCATTGTGATTATCTGGGTCGTGAAGATCTTTTTTGTCCAGTTCTTCTGTGTATTCATGCCACCTCTTCCTAATATCTTCTGCTTCTGTTAGGTCCATACCATTTCTGTCCTTTGTCGATTCCATCTTTGCATGAAATGTTCCTTTGGTATCTATAATTTTCTTGAAGAGATCTCTAGTCTTTCCCAATCTGTTGTTTTCCTCTATTTCTTCCTAAGTATTTTATTCTTTTCGTTGCAATGGTGAATGAAATTGTTTCCTTAATTTCTCTTTCTGTTTTTTCATTGTTAGTGATAGGAATGCAAGGGATTTCTGTGTGTTAATTTTATATCCTGCAACTTTACTATATTGATTGATTAGCTCTAGTAATTTTCTGATGGAGTCTTTAGGGTTTTCTATGTAGAGGATCATGTCGTCTGCAAACAGTGAGAATTTTACTTCTTCTTTTCCAATCTAGACTCCTTTTATTTCTTTTTCTGCTCTGATTGCTGTGGGCAAAACTTCCAAAACTATGTTGAATAGAAGTGGTAAGAGTGGGCACGCTTGTCTTGTTCCTGACTTTAGGGGAAATGCTTTCAGTTTTTCACCATTTTGGAGATTGCTTGCTGTGGGTTTGTCATATATATAGCTTTTATTATGTTGAGGTATGTTCCTTCTATTCCTGATTTTTGAAGGGTTTTTATCATCAATGGATGTTGAATTTTGTTGAATTTGTTGGAGAGCTGGTTTGCTCAGTGATCAAATGTTCTTTTGATGAATTTGTAGGGGAGAGTTGTCTCCCTGTCCTATTCCTCCTCCATCTGAGAACTGCCCGCCTCTGTGTCCAGTTCTAACTGTTGCTTCCTGACCGGCATACAGATTTCTCAAGAGTCAGGTCAGGTGGTTTGGTATTCTCATCTGTTTCAGAATTTTCCACAGTTTGTTGTGATCCATACAGTCAAAGACTTTGGCATAATCAATAAAACAGAAATGTATCATAGGACTAATATAAGAAGTAAACTTTAAAACTTTTAAAAGAAAGAGCTGGAGGATATCTTATCTTGGTTTAGGCAGTGATTTATTAGTTATAACACCAAGGTCACAAGGTACAGGAAAAGATAAAATGGACTTCACCAAAATTGAAACTTTCATACTTCCAAGGACATCATTAAGATAGTGCAAACACAATGCAGAGAATAAGAGAAAATATTGGCAAGCTATATATCTAATTAGAGATTTGTATTCAGAATGTGTAAAGAATTTATAACTCAACCAAAAATAAAGAACCCAGTAAACAAATAGGCAAAGAACTGAATAGATATTACTTCAACAAAGAAAAACAGATGGCCAATAGGCACCTGAGAGAATGCTTAATAACATTATTCACTGCTGCTGCTGCTGCTAAGTCGCTTCAGTTGTGTCCAACTCTGTGCGACCCCATAGACGGCAGCCCACCAAGCTCCACCGTCCCTGGGATTCTCCAGGAAAGAACACTGGAGTGGGTTGCCATTTCCTTCTCCAGTGCATGAAAGGGAAAAGTGAAAGTGAAGTCGCTCAGTCGTGTCCGACTCTTAGTGACCCCATGGACTATAGCCTACCAGGCTCCTCCATCCATGGAATTTTCCAGGCAAGAGTACTGGAGTGGGGTGCCATTGCCTGCTCCCATTATTCACTAAGGAAATGCAAAACAAAAATGCAATGATACTTGGATGGCTAAGAGTAAAAGACAAACAATAACAAATGCTGACCAGGAGGTACAATTCTCATACTCTGCTTGTTGTTGTTCTAAGTCGGGTCTGACTCTTTGTGATGAACTGCAGCACACCAAGCTTCCCTGACCTTCACTATCTCCTGGAGTTTACTTAAACTCATGCTCGTTGAATCAATGTTGTCATCCAACCATCTCATCCTCTGTCACCACCTTCTCCTCCTGCCCTCAATCTTTCCCAGCATCAGAGTCTTTTCCAAACACTCTGTTAGTGGGAAAAAATGGTGTAGCTACTTTGGAAAAAACTTAGAAATGTCTTAAAAATATTAAATATAGTTCTCATATGACCCACATTCTATTCTCAAGTATATACTTATCAGAAATGAAAACATTATGTCCACATTAAAACTTGTAAACAAATGTGCATATCAACATTACACATAATACATATATATATAAACTAGAAACACGACCAATGTGTACTAATGGATGGATAAATGAATATACAAAGTGTGGTATATCCATACAACGGAATATTATTCTGCCATATAAAGGAGCAAAGTACTGAATCATTCTACAACAAAGATCAACTTTGAGTGAACATGAGGAATTTATGCCAAGTAAAAGAAGCCAGATACAAAAGACCAGGTATTGTATGATTCTCTTTATATGAAATATCTATCTAGCAAAGACAAATCCATGGAGATAGAATGTAAATTATTTGTCACCAGGTGCCAGAGCAGGGAGGCAATAGGGTGTTCATTTTTGAGACTATGATTATGTCCTGAACCAGATAATAGTCACAGTGGAAACAAAAATCTATTAAACAAGAGATTTAAGACACTGAATATCAGGCAGTACAGTGATCCCTGAAAAGAGTAAGAGGTTAATCAAATTGAGCCCCACAGTTGCTCATCTGCTGCCTGAAGAGAGTTCTCAGGCTGCAGTATAAAAACCCAGGCAAACCTGCATAAACTACCCAAATTATGGGATAACGTTGAAATTTTGGAGAAGGTCAATGTATCTAAAGAACTCATGTCAAAAATGGGGGAGAAAGAGAGAAAAATAATGATCAGAGAGGCCTAGAAAAGTTTCATATGGATTCATCATTTAGAATGAAACTACCTGTATTTGAGTAAACTTACTCAAGGCCAGGGAATGAGCCACTTACAGGAGTTAGCAATTACAATCCATGGCGTTAGAAGGTCTGAAATTGTGCCTGTACCCACCAATCAGACTTGGAAATCTAATAATAACCGTTATTAGAGTAATCTGAAGGTAACTGACTCAGAGGGAGGAAAAATTGGACCTCAACTAAAAGCTTTTCTGGCTTCTACTAATAAAGCAAAGAATAAGACTCAAAATGATCAATTTGTAACCAGGTTAAATTAACTTCATTCTAAAAGAATAGTTCATACTATTTCCAGGCATGCAGGATCATCCAACAAGAAAAATGTCACAAAGACTGAGAATTAATTAAAAACTATCAATAACACAAAGAAGAAGGAATAGGTCCATATAAGGAGAAGAATGAGTCAACATAAAGAATGCAGATGATATAATTAGGAAACAAAAATATTAAGTTATTTTAACTATATTCCATATGTCTAAGACAATGGAGGAAAAAATTAGCATGTTAAGTAGAAATATAATTTTAAATTTCAGTTTTCAAACTATATACCAACAAATCCAAAAAGCATAATTAATTCCAAACATAAGAATCATAAAAAATACACCAAAGCACATAATTTTAAAAACTGCTTAAATATTGGAAAGAAAAAAAATCTAAAGTGGGCAGAAAAACAGACATTACATATAAAGCAAAAATTGTAAAAATAAAGGACTTCTTGCTGGAAACAATGAAAACCAAAACATGGAACAATATTTTTAAAGTACTAATGAAAAATAAAATACTATAAACCTAAAATTCTATCCCCAGTGAAAATGTATTTTGGAAACACAGGCAAAATAAAGATATTCATAAGCAAAGTAGCTGATGTAATTGATCATCAACAATATAAGAAATGTAAAAAAATGTCCAATAATCCAAAGAAAAAATGATGTTAGATAAAAATCTGGATCTGCACAGTGACATGAAGAGTACAAGATATAGTACATATACAGGAAAATATAAAACATGGCTTGTATTTTTAATGAAAAGATAATTTAAGTATAAGTTACTATTCAAAGAATAATAACAATGTACTTTTGTTTAGGTAGTATACACCAACATAAAAAGTGTGACAAAAATAGCAGAAATGCTGGGAGAGGGGCAAATGAAAGCTGAATGTTTAAAGTTATTATACTATGTGCTAAGTAATAAATATTACTTTATTAGCATAGACTGTGCTAACTTAAAGAAATATACTATAAACCCTGAAAAAACCATGAGAGAACAAAACAAAATAAAAGGATAAATTTAAAAAGCCAATGATGGAGACAAAATGAATCCATAAAATATACAAAGTTAATCCAAAATAAGGCTAAAGAAAGGGAACAAAAAAAGACTGAAGAAACACAAATATCAAGATTTAAACCTAACTATACCAATTATCATATTAAATGTAAGTGGTCTAGACACCATGATTAAAAGACAGGAATTGTTCTTTAGGATTAAAATGCAAGGTCCAACTCTATGCTTCCTAATAGAAATCCACTTTACACGTAAAGACAAATAGGTTGAGAAAAAGGATGGAAAAATATAACAATATTACTATATTATGAATAATATTCATATTAATCAAATAGATTAATAATCAAGTAACCATAATAATATTAATCCAATAGGAACTTAGAATGGCTTTATTAATGTTAGACAAAGTCAATTTTAGAGCAAAGAATGTCAAGAAAGATAAAATGAATTATTTAATGACAAGATCCCTTCATCGAAAGAACATAAAAATCCTATATATTTATGTAATTAAGAAAGCTTCAAAATGCATGAAGCAAAAACTGATAGGAGAAGCAGGCAGATCTATAATTATAGTAGGAGACTTCAGTACTCTTCTTTCAATAATTTACAGAAAAAAACACTTGACTAACATGACCTAACTGACATTTAAAGGACACTCTGCTTAAAGGCAGTAGAAGAACATTCAATGCACGTTCTTCTCAATGCGTATGAAACATTTATCAAGATGGATCATACTTAGCACTGTAAAACAAGTCAATGAATTTAAAAATATTCAGATCATGCAAGCTATGTTCTCCGGACAAATAGAATTAGATTATAAATCAATAACAGAAATCTACCTGGAAAATGTCCATATATTTGGAAGTTGTATAACTTTGAGGAAATGAGATTTCTTTAGTGTATAATATACACTGCAAATACCAGCCAACAAAGTACATTTCAAATAGTAGGTGTGTGTGTGTGTGGATGCTAAGTCACTTCAGTCGTGTCCGACTCTGTGAGACCTATGGACCATAACCCACCAGGCTCCTCTGAACAGGGGAATTCTCCAGACAAGAATACTGGAGTGGCTGGCATGCCCTCCTCCAGGGGATATTCCCAACCTAGGGATCAAACCTCTCTCTCTTATACCTCCTGCAATGGCAGGCAGGTGTTTCTACCACTAGCACCACCAGGGAAGCCCAAATAGTAGATATACTATACATTGAAACAACGAATACCTGAAGTAATTAGAAATGTTTTCCTGTCCAACTGAAAAGTTTAGAAGAATCTAGTCTTTATAGGGGTTTCAGTATGAAAATTAATATCACTCACACTACCTTAGAAGTGTCCCAGGCAACACACAAAGAAAGCTGATTGGGCAGCAGAATTTCACTGTTTAAAGAAGCCATACCAACCAAAGTTCAGACTTCTTCTAAAGAGTATCAACACACAGATTTCTGTCATGAAAGCACAATGATGGGAAACACATGTAAATCCATGGCTAATTCATATCAATGAATGGCAAAAACCACTACAATACTGTAAAGTAATTAGCCTCCAACTAAAAAGAGTTGCAGAAAAACATCTATTTCTGCTTTACTGACTACGCCAAAGCCTTTGACTGTGTGGATCACAATAAACTGTGGAAAATTCTGAAAGAGATGGGAATACCAGACCATCTGACCTGTCTCTTGAGAAACCTGTATGCAGGTCAGGAAGCGAAAGTTAGAACTGGACATAGAACAACAGACTGGTTCCAAATAGCAAAAGGAGTATGTCAAGGCTGTATATTGTCACCTTGGTTATTTAATTTATATGCAGAGTACATCATGAGAAAAGCTGGGCTGGAAGAAACACAAGCTGGAATCAAGATTTCCGGGAGAAATATCAATAACCTCAGATAATGTGGATGACACTACCCTTATGGCAGAAAGTGAAGAAGAACTAAAGAGCCTCTTGATGAAAGTGAAAGAGGAGAGTGAAAAAGTTGGCTTAATGCTCAACATTCAGAAAACTAAGATCATGGCATCTGGTCCCACCACTTCATGGGAAATAGATGGGGAAACAGTGCAAACAGTGTCAGACTTTATTTTTTGGGGCTCCAAAATCAATGCTGATGGTGATTGCAGCCATGAAACTAAAAGACACTTACTCCTTGGAAGGAAATTTATGACCAACCTAGATAGCATATTTAAAAGCAGAGACATTACTTTGCCAACAAAGATCCGTCTAGTCAAGGCTATGGTTTTTCCAGTGGTCATGTATGAATGTGAGAGTTGGACGGTGAAGAAAGCTGAGCGCTGAAGAATTGATGCTTTTGAACTGTGGTGTTGGGGAAGACTCTTGAGAGTCCCTTGGACTGCAAGAAGATGCAACCAGTCCATCCTAAAGGAGATCAGTCCTGGGTGTTCATTGAAGGACTGATGTTGAAGCTGAAACTCCAATACTTTGGCCACCTCATGCGAAGAGTTGACTCACTGGAAAAGACCCTGATGCTGGGAAGGATTAGGGGGCAGGAGGAGAAGGGGCCGACAGAGGATGAGATGGCTGGATGGCATCACTGACTCGATGGACATGGGTTTGGGTGGACTCAGGGAGCTGGTGATGGACAGGGAGGCCTGGCATGGTGCGATTCATGGGGTCACAAAGAGTCAGACATGACTGAGCGACTGAACTGACTGAACTGAAAAATAAATAAATTAAAAAAAAAGAAAGAAAGCACAATGAGGAAAATTCTTTTAGAAAACACACATGTCAAGTCCTTGTCTTGGAAATTCTAGCTGCAGAGATTTTCAGGTAACTCTAATACATATATCTGGTTTAGTACATGAGGTACTCATGTTATTAGATGATGATATCCATTTTGTTCATTTTACAAGGACTATGCAAGAATATACCATAATAAAAGAATTGTCAGTGGCTTTTAAAGTTGCTCCTTTTAAGTTTGCCTGTGTGTTTTAAATATAGTGAATATACATGATTTCTAAAATTGAGACTCTCTCATGTAAAAATGTGGTTTTGTTATATTTAAAATAAAAATTAAAGCACTATCAGATTTAAGTATTTCTTAGCAGTCTGATAGCTGTTCCCAGGGAATGGCCCTCATAATAAATTTGTTTTTGTCCTGTTTTTCCACAATGTAGTCAATGGTGGCTGGAAGATCATATTTTATCATTTCATCAAAACTGCATAAAAAATGAATAAAATTTGTTTTAATTCTTTATTATTAATAAGAAAGTTATTTTCATGTTTTAAATTATGGATTTAAGAAGTCTTCTGATGGGATACTTGGGTCATAAGTGCTAACATTGATTCCAAACTTCTTATTTGTTAGCTGCTAACATGCTACCTGTTTCCAAGCACCACTTCATTCCAAGCCCTCAATATACCTTTGAGATAAGTATATAACTATGCATATTATAGAGCTGAGGAAACAGGAAATGTGCCTTTGAGCATAGCCAATAAGTGATAGACTAAATTTTACAATGCTCATGTTCTGGGGCCAATGTTCTAAGATATTGTATTTATGGCTTTCCCATAAGAGAATTATGAACAATATACTATTTAAAAATGGATATCAGACAAAAACCATTGCTAGGGGTACAGAAGGGCCAGTAGAAAATCAATTTTTTTGGCAATTGATGAAGGTAGATGTTATTATTCTCTTTTTCTGTGGCAAAAAGTAACCAGGTACAAATTTACCCTTTTCTTCTCCTCCGCCCTCCACAATTTTCCCAAAAAAAAGCCACAAAAAGTAGTGGATGGGTTGGAAACATGACTATTTAGGAAATTGAAGCAAGAACAAGAAATCATGTCTTTTGACATATTTTTATTTTAATTCTTAGGCACATTAATAACCATAAAATAAAAATATAGAATAATTTTTATATTCTTTTAAATATTTAAATCTTTTAAAGATTTAGGGATATTTCTCAAGAGTTACATATTTTAATAAAATATCTTCATTCTAGTTCTACAAAGTTTATTTCAACATTAATAATTCAATAAACACATTTAATACATTTTTAAATTAAAATACAACAGTACAGATTTTTTTTTTCCTAACTTGAAAGTCTAGAATACTATGGAATCTGTTTCCAAGTATGAGTGTTTCCCGGATCAGAGATTCCCTCTGCTTGCTGTTTCCCATCCACACATCATACCCAGTATCTGCCAGAAGAAATCCCAGGCTACTGTTGGGAAGGTTGAAAATCCAGATACTGGCAGTTACAAACAGACCATAGCGTAAGTACGCAACTGGCTTTTGGGCTGAAAAGAAAGCACTGAAAATAGTTTATAACTGAAAAATCTATTGGAAAGTATGACATAGGTCTTCAAATCACTTTAATTTAGTCAGGACTGATTGGCTTATATCTCGAAGAAATGTGCAAACAATTCATTGCATTTATTTTATGCTAGTGGTCGAGAGGAGCTACCCCATGGCCGAGGCCGGGGGCAGCAGCCAAGAGGAGCTACCCCGGGGAGGAGGTCAGGGGCGGCAGCCGAGAGGAGCTAGCCTGAGCCCGAGGTCAGGAGGGGCCATCTTGAATAGATACCCCTTGTCCAAGGTAAGGAGCAGCAGCTGCACTTCGCTGGAGCAGCCGTGAAGAGATACACCACGTCCAAAGTAAGAGAAACAGAAGTAAGACGGTAGGTGCTGCGAGAGGGCATCAGAAGGCAGACACACTGAAACTATAATCACAGAAAACTAGCCAATCTGATCACACGGACCACAGCCTTGTCTATCTCAATGAAACTAAGCCATGTCGTGTGGGGCCACCCAAGACGGATGGGTCATGGTGGAGAGGTCTGACAGAATGTGGTCCACTGGAGAAGGGCATGGCAAACCACTTCAGTATTCTTGCCTTGAGAACTCCATGAACAGTATGAAAAGGCAAAAAGATAGGACACTGAAAGATGAACTCCCCAGGTTGGTAGGTGCCCAATATGCTACTGGAGATCAGTGGAGAAATAACTCCAGAAAGAATGATAGGATGGAGCCAAAGCAAAAACAATACCCAGCTGTGGATGTGACTGGTGATAGAAGCAAGGTCCGATGCTGTAAAGAGCAATATTGCATAGGAACCTGGAATGTTAGGTCTATGAATCAAGGCAAATTGGAAGTGGTCAAATAGGAGCTGGCAAGAGTGAACATTGACATTCTAGGAATCAGCAAACTAAGATGGGCTGGAATGGGTGAATTTAACTCAGATGACCATTAAATCTACTACTGTGGACAGGAATTCCTTAGAAGAAATGGAATAGCCATCATGGTCAGCAAAAGAGTCCAAATGCAGTACTTGGATGCAATCTCAAAAACAACAGAATGATCTCTGTTTGTTCCCAAGGCAAACCATGCAATATCACGGTAATCCAAGTCTATGCCCCGACCAGTAATGCTGAAGAAGCTGAACTTGAACGGTTCTGTGAAGACCTACAAGACCTTCTAGAACTAACACCCAAAAAAGATGTCCTTTTCATTATGGGGGACTGGAATGCAAAAGTAGGAAGTCAGGAAACACCTGGCGTAACAGGCAAATTTGGCCTTGGAGTACAGAATGAAACAGGGCAAGGCTAATAGAGCTTTGCCAAGAGAATGCACTGGTCATAGCAAACACCTTCTTCCAACAACACAAGAGAAGACTCTACACATGGACATCACCAGATGGTCAACACCGAAATCAGATTGATTATATTCTTTGCAGCCAAAGATGGAGAAGCTCTATTCAGTCAGCAAAAACGAGACCAGGAGTGGACTGTGGAAACAGTTACAGACTTTATTTTGGGGGTCTAAAATCACTGTAGATCGTGACTGAAGCCATGAAATTAAAAGACGCTTGCTCCGTAGAAGAAAAGTTATGACCAAACTAGACAGCATATTAAAAAGCAGAGGCATTACTTTGCCAACAAAGGTCCGTGTAGTCAAAGCTGTGGTTTTTCCAGTAGTCACGTACAGGTGTGAGAGAGGGACTATAGAGAAAGCTGAGTGCCAAAGACTTGATGCTTTTGAACTGTTGGTTTTGGAAAAGACTCTTTGGAGTCCCTTGGACTGCAAGGAGATCCAACCAGTCCATCCTAAAGGAAATCAGTCCTGAATACTCATTGGAAGGACTGATGTTGAAGCTGAAACTCCAGTCTAATGTTAAATCTGAAACTCTAATCCTTTAGCTACTTGATTTGAAGAATTGACTCATTTGAAAAGACCCTGATGCTGAGAAAGATTGAAGGCAGGAGGAGAAGGGGACAACAGAGGATGAGATCGTTGGATGCATTCACCAACTCAATGGATTGAGTTTGAGTAAACTGTGGGTGTTGGTAATGGACAGGGAGGCCTGGCATGCTGCAGTCCATGGGGTCACAAAGATTGAGCAACTGAACTGAACTGAGAGATACATTCTTATCAGATTCAATGAATAGATTACAATAGATGTAGGTAGTTTAGAAATGTGAGTTCCGATTTTAAAGCATAGCCAAAGGAAAGCAAATCAACAACAACAAGCAACACGACAAAATGTCATCTTTTCAATAGATATAGAACAGAGATTCTCAAGTACTTCTGACTAGCAGCATCAGTGTCACCTGGGAAATTGCTAGAAAAAGAAATTTTCAGACTCATCCCAGACCTACTGAGTCAGAAACACTGGGGGTTACTCCTGGCAATTTGTGTTTGTAAAGCCTTTCTATTGATTCTGATGTACACTAAAGGTTGACACTGAAAGAATATTTTCCAGGATATTTCTGCACTTCTCAGATAAGTTTTTTCCTAGATTTTTTTTCAAGGATATTTGTATAGCCAAGAGCTCTGAAAGACAGCCGTAATAGCTCTCTCCAAGGTAGAAGGCAGGTTGGTTCTTGACCAGTATGATAAAGAAAATATCTCTCTTGGGCACAGGGAGATAGGTTTGCTCGCTGCCTCTCCCCATAAGTTTGGGAGTTTCCTTAGCATAGGAATCCTCACTGTGACACAGATACACTGTATGTCTAATGTTCATCTTTAGGTCTGCCTTCACATTATCCCTATGGGTCTTGAGGATCAAGAGAAGTGTGAAGGTCATGAGGTCTGCTGTTCAGTAGACAGTATGATTAATGTTGACTGTTCTATGAACTTCTCACTAAGTAGGTTAGTCCAGCTTAAAGCTAAGATTTATTAAGCTTGGTGCTTAAGAACAACAACAAAATGATCTTAATACATAGTACCTTGGAGTTATAAAAGCTATAATGGGTCATATTAGTTGAGTGCTATCATGGATCATGCATTAATTATATTAAACTCTCTGGCACAGAGAAGACATTCAATAGATAGTTGTTCAAAATGAATACAGAAATCCTCACAGTGCTTTGAGGTTGAAATATAGATCCATATTTACTGTTGACCTTGCTATGTTATCAACCCATTATATATAGTTGACTTATTTATAGCTTATTTCAGCTATAATGTAATATCTTTGATGAGTTTTTGGATTTACTGTCATTATGAGCAACCCATCTGAAAACTATTTAGGTTGTATTACCTAAGAAGACAGTTCTCATCTATATTTTAATTTGTTTCCCTAAGTGCTATTTTCTAAAGGAAATTCTAGAGTGGCATCCTCCTTGTATGCCTCAAATACTCTTTCCTGTTTGGTTTAGATTATACATGGCTTTTGTGATCTGATTTCTTTGAGTGGGGCTGCAAAAATGACCAGCTGAGACATAGCAAAGCAGAGGAGTTTTGCATCTGAAAGCACAAATCCTTTCCTGTGTCTTCTAATATTTTCCATTCTTCACTTTTTTCTCACCTCTGTTCCTTCTCCCTCCTTCTAACATCTATTTAGCTAGTTCTACCTTCTTTCACACTAGCAGAGAAAATTCCCATTCAATTGGCATTTTTCCCTTACTAGATGTCTGTGTAGAGCCTAGTAACTCAGATATCTCCTTCTAACATCTATTTAGCTAGTTCTACCTTCTTTCACACTAGCAGAGAAAATTCCCATTCAATTGGCATTTTTCCCTTACTAGATGTCTGTGTAGAGCCTAGTAACTCAGATATCCAGTATTACTCTGAGGAATACTTTATAAAATCCTAAGCATCACCTTGTCCCATTTCCCCTCTTAGATAACTCAAGGAATATTTAATTTGAAAATGTGACAGAGCTGTGTAATGAACTTTGTGCAGGAGAGTATTTGAACTAGAATATGTGGATTTCAGCTCTGACAATACAATCATATATCCTTTACTAAAGTGCCCAACCTTTATGAACTGTAATACCCTCACTTGGAAAATGATGGGGATTAAACTAGGTAATACTTAACATCTTTTAATTTTAGATTATCTTGATTTTTAAAAGTATGAATTGCATCATATCTAATAAGTTTCAGATCACAACACAGTTCAGATATATTGGCCTTCCTGTGGGTTATACACAGAACACGAATACATACTTGTAATCCCAAAATAAATTAGACCAAATTTTGGAGGGGAATGTGAGCAACAATCTGATAGCGCAAAGTAAGAGGTATATATGAGGCACAACTCAGGGAGGGTGTGTACTCAAGGCATCTGGTGAGTAGAACCTAGGGATGGTGCTAAATATCCTAGAATGCCCAGCACAATAAAAAGAAATCTGTCCCCAAATGTCAACAATATTGAGGTTGAGAAATCCTTTACCTCCCAACTTCCTGAACTGGGGTTGCCAGTTGCTTCCTAACCTGCCTGTGCTCTTTTCTCCCTAGAAAGGGAAAGTGAGCTGACCTCAATTCAACTTACAGTCTACTTTGCCGTTTCATGGAGTGTAACAGTCAAAAGAGCAAGTGATAGCCTCACTGCACAAATGAAGAGACTAAACTTTAGCAACAGTAGATGATAGGAAACAATCTACTCAATCTCCAAGTGTGCCGAAGAGGCATCAATAGTCAATTCCAGGACTGTCTCTTGGCAACACTCATGATTCAAGGCTCATTGTCTGCCTGGAGTTTAGAAGAAACCTGAATGTGAGGATTGGAAGAGAAGTTTCACCTCCCTGAGATCACAGTCGCTCAAGCGTTTCTAGATACATTTCCAAGTGAAAAAATAATTTTAAGCAATTTTTTTCAATTAAAAATGACCAATGAAAAGTTTGTTGATGCTAATATACTTTGAAAGTCAACATTACAGAAAGAAGCATTGCATTTAAAACAGTACAGAAATCATGTGGGACAGAAGAAACTATTTTGGAAAAAGTAAATGGATAATTCTCTAAACCCAAAACTACTTTTTGTCTTCTTCCATCAAAGAAACAGTTTCATTGTAAACTTCTTAGGTGCATTCATTGCCCAGCTTAAGTCCAAGTGATGGTAAGTTGGAATTTCCTTGTGATAAACGAGATTAGAGAGTTTTGAAAGCAAAAGGTCTACATCCTGAGGGTCAGCCAAAAGATCTTTGCCACCATTTCATATTGCAATTGGGATATTCATGGCTGTTAAATCGTAGATGGGAGGTGTGGGCTAAAACACAAGAGGAAAAGAATCAGAATTTTCATAAGTAAATGCACTTTAAACTCAATATTTATTCAGTGAGTAAATCAGACACTACTTAAAAAATTGAGATATAATTTATATATAACATTGTATTTCTTGCAGGTGCACAGCAGTGATTCCACACATGTATACATTGTGAAATGATGACAACAAAAAAACTAGATAACATCTACCACCATGTGTAGTTTTACGTATATATATATATAGAGAGAAAGAGAGACAGAGAGAGACAGATAGAGAGAGAACTTTTAAGATTTACTGTCTTGGCAAGTTTCAAATGTACAGTACAGTATTAGTAACTATAGTGAAAGAATAAAAAATGTGAACTTTATATTTGGGGAAAAGTTAACATATCAAGAGGTTAATATCTTTTTTTCATTTACTGATATTCTGATTTATAGAAGAGATTCTTAGCAGAAAGTTGAGGCATGACAAGTGTGTCCTTACAAAATAATACAGTCTTATGCAATCTGCACTGAAGGCAAAAGGAGAAGGGGATGGCACAGGAGATGAGATTGTTAGATACCATCACTGACTCAATGGATATGAATTTGAGTAAACTGGGAGATAGTGGAGGACAAGGAGCCTGGCATTCTGCAGTCCATAGGGTCACAAAGAGTCGGACATGACTTAGCGACTGAACAACATTTGGACTGATAGCGCTCAGCAGATGAAGATTAACCCACTTATCATATTTAAAAGTTGTATCTGGAGATGGTCGTTAACTTATCTCTAACCTAATATATCTATGGCTGTCTGATTCTATACTCGTTTACTCAGTGCACCCAAAGTACTGTGCAGAAGTGAACATTTTTATGTTTCTTCTTAGTCAGCACTTTCTGAGCAAATAAAACTTCAACCTGAATTAAAGGATAAGCCTTGGAAGTTAAGGGTGTAGACCTAGCTTGATTCCCATTCAATGAATAATAATCTTATTTCCTTGGGATCAATTGCTTTCATTCTGTGATAGGGACTGTCCCCTTTCTCTTCCAGAGATGAAGCCAGTTATTTACATTCTAAGGAGTAATGTTTTCTTTCTCTCTCCCAGGATGTGAGGTGGCAGGTAAACAACTGTCCTATTCTTATTTAAATGAAAAGATTCATAAGTATGACAGAAGTCCTTTTGTCATGGGACTAATCATCTTAAAGCTTCACAAGGGAACCAATTCAGGCATGAGAAACTGGTGTGGTTATTGCAATTATAGTCTTGCTGGTGAGGAAACTTTATGTTTACTTGCAAGACAAAAGAAACAAATTAAGATATTAAAAGCTATCAGGAAACTTCAAATGAGTATCTAATCAGAAAACAAATACACTGAACATTTCACTTCAATGGTTCAATAAATTTACAGTTTTTAGATTTCCTGTCAATGCCAACTAGGAAACAAGATTGGGAATATATGGGAACATATTGCATAATCAATGAGATCACACTACATTTCTAAAGAAGCTAGCACCATAAAAATAAACAAATGGATTACCAGTAATATGAAGAGTCTTTGTACTGTGTAGTTTGGACAACAGTGTCCTTGGGAACTAAAGGTTAGGATACTCACGAATGCATGGAAATATCTGGAAGGCTTTTACAATTATTCAAACAACTACTGAACAGCTAATGAGAGTTACTGCCGGTGCTGTCATCTATGGAGATGCACAAGGCGTGAAGTGAATTCCGGAGCTGCTGATAGAACTAGAGAAAAAATAGGTGACATAGGAAATACAGAGAACTGAAAGAAAATTTTCAAGGCACCTGTAGGGCAGGGTCTAGGAAAGTAAAATGCAATGTTCTCAACTGCTTTAGTTAAAATAAAAGTAGCTAAAGACAGTGTGGTCGAGGATAACGTCATGTGTGCCGACTTAAAAAATACACCACGTGAGAGTTGCAAGTTAAGTTTTACTTGGGGCAAAATGAGGACTGCAGCCTGGGAGTGCATGAATGCATGCTAAGTCACTTCAGTCGTGTTCAACTCTTTGTGACCCCCATGGACTGTAGCCCACAAGTCTCTTCTCTCCATGGGATTCTCCAGGCAAGAATACTGGAGTGGGTTGCCATACCCTCCTCCAGGGTATCTTCCCGTTCCATGGATAGAACCCGCGTCTCTTATGTCTCCTACATTGGCAAGCGGGTTCTTCACCTTTAGCGGCTACCTGGGAAGCCCCAGTGAGACAGTTAGCTCTGAGAAACTGCTCCAAAGTGGCAGGGGGGAAAGATCAGTATATATGTAATTTTGGTGAAGGGGAAGTACATACAATTAAGCACATATTTTCCCAAAAGATTTCTACTAGTCTCATGAAACTTTGCTAGTCACATGGAATAGTCACCACCATAACGGATTTTAGTGCTTTTCTAGTTATGAGGAGAAGCAAGAATGGAACTTCATAAAATCGGGTTGAATATATCTATCTGAAGACATGTCCTACCAGTTTTACCTCTAACATGGAGTGCCTCATTTCTGCTCTCCACTCTGAACTCCTTTCAGAGCATATTGAAGGTCAGTAGCTGCAGCAGCACATCATTTAATCTTTATAGAGTTAGATGGCAAGTACCCATGGCAAGTGCCAATTTGTAGTTGATAGGTTGCATAACATTTGGCATGTAGGATATATATTCCCATGAAATCATCATTGGGGGAGGTGAATTACACAATCTTGTTGGGGGAAAAGATGCTTAACTGAATGTAACAATAAAGTTATAATATATATCCAAATTGAGCATTTACATTCCATTTTTACACACTTACAAGCTAGACAAGACCTAACATTTGTTGCCCATCCATATGAGTTACTGAATAATGTTTACTAGTAACAGTAAGTAATAAATTAGGATATTGTGAATATTTATTTTAAAGCTGCTTTACATGGGAAGGTGTTAAAATAAATATTAGGCCAAAATTTACTTTAAAAATTTGCTTTATTGTGAGACAACGTAAAATGCAACATATCGTGCACAAGGCAATTTCTAAATACAAAATTTGGAGGAATATGACTCGTCCATTGTCAAAAGAAGGTGGTTAATTTTTCATCTTCCATTGAGATGCTAGGTAGTGGAGGGTAGAGTGAAAAGGCAGCAAATATCTCAGGAAGCATTTCCTTTAAGGTTAAGAACAAGAGGAACATCCCCACTCTCGCCACTTCTATTTAACATATTTTTGGAAGTCCTAGCCACAACAATCAGATGAGGAAAAGCAATAAAAATAATCCAAAGAGAAAAGAAAGAAGTAAAACTGTCATCCTTTTTAAATCACATCTTACCATATATAGAAAATTCTTAAAATAGAAAATAAAAAAAACTGCTGGAACTCCTCAATGAATTCAGTAAAACCACAGGATACAAAATTAATATAGAGAAACCTCTTGTATTTCTACACACTAACAACATATTGTCAGGTTAAGAAATTAAGAAAGCAATTCCATTTATGATCACATCAATAAGAATAAAATATTTAGGACTAAATCTAACGAAAATGGTAAAAGATCGGTACTTGGAAAACTATAAGACGTTGTCAAAATAAGTTAAAGATGAACAAATAAATGGAATGATATACTGTGCTTAAGGATAGGAAAAGTTGATATTGTCAAAATGACCATTCTGTGTTTAGTCGTTCAGTCATGTCCGACTCTTTGGGTTCCCATGGACTATAGCTTGCCAGGCTCCTCTGTTCATGGGGATTCCCCAGGCAAGAATACTGGTGTGGGTTGCCATGCACTTCTCCAGGGGATCTTCCTAACCCAGAGATCGAACCCAGGTCTCCCACATTGCAGGCGGATTCTTTACTGTCTGAGCCACCAGAATTAGAACAAATATTTCTAAAATTTGTATGGAAACATAGACGACCCCAATGGTGCAAGCAATCTTGAAGAACAAAGGTGGATGTGTCACATGCCCTGATCTCAAGCTGTAATTAAAACAATATGGTACTGGGAAAAAACAGACACATAAATCAATAGAACATAGCAGAGAGCCTAGATATGAACCCACATGTGTATAGTCAATTAGTCTATGACAAAGGAGACAAGAATATGCAATGGGGGGGGGGGGGGAATAGCCTCTTTAATAAATAGAGCTGGGAAACTAGACAACTCCATGAAAAAGAACCAAGCTGGACTACTTCCTCACAACATGTACAAAAATAAACTCAAAAGAGATTAAAGACTCAAATGTAAGATTTAAAACCATAATACTTCCAGAAGAATATTTAGTACCCTCTCGGACATAGTGTTAGCAATATTTTTTTTACTATGTCTCTCCTCAGGCTACGGCAGCAAAAGCAAAAATAACCTAATGGGACTACTTCAGACTAAAGAACTTTTGTATAGTGAAATAACTATCAACAAAATGAAAAGGCAGCCTATTGAATAGGAGAAGATATTTGCAAACGATTTATAAGTATTTGTAAGGCATTAAAATAGTATCAAATATACAAGTAGCACATCAAGAAACACACACTTCAATTTAAAAATTGGCGTAGGACCTGAATCATCCTTTTCTTAAGAAGACATACAGATGGCTAACAGGTATAGTAAAAAGTACTCAACTTTTCTAATCATCAGGGAAATGCAAATCAAAACCGCAAAGAGATAACACCTCATACTTGTCAGAATGGTTTTTATAAAAGAGAATAAATATGAAATGTTGGCAAGGATGTGGAGTAAAGGGAATTGAGAATTTAAATTTGTAATAACTGTGGAAAAAAGTAGTAAGGTTCCTCAAAAAATTAAAACCAGAATTACCACATGATCCAGCATGTCCACTTTGGGCATTTTTCCAAAGAAAACGAAGTCACTAATTTGAAGAGATATACACACCACTATGTTCATTGCAGCATTGTTTATAATAGCCAAGGTATGGAAAGCAACCTAAGTGCCCATCAATAAATGAACAGATAAAAATGTGTATGTATATATAGGGAGCAATATCAGTCAGCTTTCACAACAAAGAATGAAAATTTGTCATTTACAACAACATGCATGAAATTAGAGGTGTTGTGCTAAGTGAAATATTTCAAAGACAAATATTGTATGATTCCATTTCTATATGGAATCTAAAAAACAAAACAAAGGAATAAACATTCAGTTTAGTTCAGTTCAGTCGCTCAGTTGTGTCCGACTCTTTGAGACCCCATGAACCGCAGCACACCAGGCCTCCCTGTCTATCACCAACTCCCAGAGTCTACCCAAACTCATGTCCATCAAGTCGGTGATGCCATCCAGCCATCTCATCCTCTGTCATCCCTTTCTCCTCCTGCCCTCAATCTTTCCCAGCATCAGAGTCTTTTCCAATGAAATAGCTCTTTGCATCAGGTGGCCAAAGTATTGGAGTTTCAGCTTCAACATCAGTCCTTCCAATGAACACCCAGGACTGATCTCCTTTAGGATGGACTGGTTGGATCTCCTTGCAGTCCAAGGGACTCTCAAGAGTCTTTTCCAACACCACAGTTCAGTTCAAAAGCATCAATTCTTCAGCGCTCAGCTTTCTTTATAGTCCAACTCACATTCATACATGACTACTGGAAAAACCATAGCCTTGGCTAGATGGACCTTTGTTGGCAAAGTAATGTCTCTGCTTTTTAATATGCTGTCTAGGTGGTCACAACTTTCCTTCCAAGAAGTAAGCATCTTTTAATTTCATGGCTGCAACCACCATCTGCAGTGATTTTGGAGCCCAGAAAAATAAAGTCAGCCATTGTTTCCACTGTTCTCCCATCTATCTCCCATGAAGTGATGGGACCGGATGCCATGATCTTAGTTTTCTGAATGTTGAGCTTTAAGCCAACTTTTGCACTCTCCTCTTTCACTTTCATCAAGAGGCTCTTTAGTTCTTCTTCACTTTCTGCCATAAGGGTGGTGTCATCTGCATATCTGAGGTTATTGATATTTCTCCCAGCAATCTTGATTCCAGCTTGTGCTTCCTCCAGCCCAGCGTTTCTCATGATGCACTCTGCATATAAGTTAAATAGTCAGGGTGACAATATACAGCCTTGACGTACTCCTTTTCCTATTTGGAACCAGTCTGTTGTTCCATGTCCAGTTCTAACTATTGCTTCCTGACCTGCATACAGGTTTCTCAAGAGGCAGGTCAGGTGGTCTGGTATTCCCATCTCTTTCAGAATTTTCCACAGTTTATTGTGATCCACACAGTCAAAGGCTTTGGCATAGTCAATAAAGCAGAAATAGATGTTTTTCTGGAACTCTCTTGCTTTTTCGATGATCCATCGGATGTTGGCAATTTGATCTCTGGTTCCTCTGCCTTTTCTAAGACCAGCTTGAACATCTGGAAGTTCACGGTTCACATATTGCTGAAGCCTGGCTTTAGATGAGTGCAAAACAGAAATGACTAATAGAGTATAAACAGGTGGTTGCCAGAGAGTAAGGAGATGAAAGAAATAAGTGAGGGAGATTAAGGGAAGGGAGACTGAGTGGTACATGTGCATGCATGTGTGCTAAGTTGCTTCAACTGTGTCCAACTCTTTGAGACCCCATGGACTGTAGTCACCAGGCTCCTCTGTCCATGGGATTCTCTAGGCAAGAATACTGGAGTGGGTTGCACTTCCTTCTCCAGGGGATTTTCTCAAACCAAGGATCGAACCCGTGTCTCTTACGTCTCCTGCATTGGTGGGTGGGTTCTTTACGACTAGCACCACCTGGGACCCCTAAGAAGTACACACTTAAAAAATAAATGTCATAGTGATGAAATATATAGCACAAGAAATGCATTCAATAATATTGTAATAACTTTGTATGGTGACAAGTAGTGGCAATAATTATTGTGGTGATCCTTTGGTAAGGAAAGAAAATATTGAATAATTATGTTCATACACCTAAAACTGACGTAGTGTTATGGGTCAATTATTCTTCAATGCAAAAAATTATAATAGTTTTAAAAAAGGTTAGGGAACATCCTGAGTCCAGGGTCAAATAGATTTATCTGTTTACCCATCCACTACTGATCTGAATTGGAATGTTTTATCATCAGGCAAACACTAACAAACAAAATTTGGAAACGAACATTTCACGTAGACTTCATGTTTATGTAGTCCTCATTTTGCAGCGTGTTTGGCTTGTTTTTCTGTGAATTGTCACTAATTTGATAATAAAAGGATAGAGAGGAAAAGATAACAATT
Organism: Giraffa tippelskirchi; assembly: GCF_054371585.1. NCBI lineage: Eukaryota > Metazoa > Chordata > Mammalia > Artiodactyla > Giraffidae > Giraffa > Giraffa tippelskirchi. The sequence goes on from NC_137276.1 coordinate 39,484,954, forward strand.
AACTTAAAATAATAAAGAGGCATATTTTGGAGTGAAAGATTCTGCTTCCCTTCAGTATAGGTGAAAAAATTGGCCATATGTTAATAATTATTTAGGCTGGAAGACAGATATTTGGGGGCCTATACTTTTTTCTCAAATTTTGTGTTTGAAAACTTCAAATATAAAAGTTTTAAAAGTTAGTTAATAAGATGAAGTAGTTCAAACTCAGGAAATTATATGCCTTATATTAAGTTTAGGAATACCTTTTACAAAGATTAAACCAATTCCCAGTGTGTTTGCTATCTAAGTGTGATTTTAAGAGAATCTGGTATGTTAAAAAAATGAATACACAGGTCACATGGAGAAAAATAATTGTATTTATTTTTATAAAATTAGTAAAGGCATTTATTACAGAAGTACATAGTAAGACTTAATAATTAAACAAGAGCTCCTATGTGTCTGTCTGTGCCACACAAAAAAGAAGATATAAGAAAAAGCCAACTGGGATCTCTGAATTTGCAGATGTTAACAAATCTAGAAGTGATAAAAAGACACTTCAGACATACCAATTTCTGAAAACAAAGTGGTAAGAGTGGTAACAAGGTGATAATATACTACATAGCATCAGATCATGTAAAAGATTCATTCGTATTCAGTTCAGTTCAGTTCAGTGTCCGACTCTTTGCAACCCGATGGACTGCAGCACGCCAGGCTTCCCTGTCCGTCACCAACTCCTGGAGTTTACGCAAACTCATGTCCATTGGGTCGGTGATGCCATCCAACCATCTCATCCTCTGTCCCCGCCCTTTTCCTCCTGCCCTCAGTCTTTCCCAGCATCAGGGTCTTTTCCAAAGAATTGGCTCTTCCCGTTGGAGTTGGCCAACGTATTGGAGCTTCAGCTTCAACATCAGTCCTTTCAATGAATATTCAGGGTTGATTTCTGTTAAGATTGACTGCTTTGATATCCTTGTTGTACAAGAGACTCTCAAAAGTCTTCTCCAGCACCACAGTTTGAAAATGTCATTTCTTTGGTACTCAGTCTTCTTTATAGACCAACTCTCACACTTGTACATGACTACTGAAAAAACCATAGCTTTGACTCTATGGATATTTGTCAGCAAAGTGATCTCTACTTTTCAATATGCTGTCTAGGTTTGTCATAGTTTTTCTCTTAAGGAGCAAGCATCTTTTAATTTCATGGCTGCAGACACTGTCCATAGTGATTTGGGAGCCCAAGAAAATAGACTGTCACTGTTTCCATTTTTTCCTCATCTATTTGCCATGAAGTGATGGGACCAGATACCATGATCTTAGTTTTTTGAAAGTTGAATTTTAAGCCAGCTTTTCCACTTTCCTCTTTCACCTTCATCAAGTTTCTTTAGCTCCTCTTCACTTTCTGCATTAGGGTGGTGTTATCTGCATATCAGAGGTTGTGTGTATCAGACACTGCATTCTTCAGGAAGTAACTAAAGAATCTACTATATGGTTGATTTATTGTTTAAGTTGTTATGAGTTCTCCTGGCCCAACTGCTATTTTTGTTGTTGTTGTTGTTGCTACATATTCACATTATTTTAAACATTAATTCTTGAGCCATCCTTTTGTGACTCAGGACAGGCCTGGATCACTAAAGCTTTTCTATAAACATGAGGCAGCCAGAAGACAGGGAGGTAGTGGGCAGGGTCTATCCTGGGAAGGCCCCAAAAGGTCCTACTTTGTCACAGAAAAATTAGCTTTCATATCAGCAAATATTCTTCCAAACTCTATATTTCTAAAAATTCATGTATTCTCATATTTCTTGAAGAAAAAAACTCCACCTTTCTCAAAAAGCCTTCTCCTATAGTTGAAAATATTTAAGATTATTGTTTCTGTTTTTAGTTATTTACATTCTACTTAGAAACTCAACAGACTGCTTTGGGCTGAGTTATAATCTGCCATTACCCCTAGTGTAATAGATGCCACTGACTTTATGAATGGAGAGCCAAGGGGCAATGCAAAAAAAGAGGAAAAAATTCCAGACTTTATATAAATAACTGGAAAAGTATACATAGTAAGAACAAAATAATTGGATTTTAATAGAAATTATATAGATCCTTCAACACAGAATACCATGGTTCTTTATGGGTTGCCTTGGATAATATCAATGATTTCACTGTAAACTTGATGATATACATCTAATCCAAACAAAAAGTCTACATGATTATAGTAAGAAATAGTTTTATGGTAAATATGATTTGTGATTTCAGAAAGTAAAATTTTAACATCTTCAGGATCAGCCAACAAGTCATTTTCACCACTCCAAGTTGCAGTTGGCACATTCATGTTTGTCATATTGTACAAAGGAGAAGTTGTCTAAATGCAAATAAGTAAAAGTAAGAGTTTACACAGAGAATAATACATATAAAGTGTTATTTACTAATTCTTTAAATTATAATTTAAACTACAATTTAAAAATAAACTTAATCTAAAATAATTGTTATTAAGGAGGCAATGAGTATGAAAGAGTATTGTAATTTTTACTTAGAAATAAATCGGATACACATTAAAACTAGAGTTTGTTCTGATTCAGAGTATCAAAATTTTCTTTGGCTTATATAACTGTCAATATCAATTCAGTTCAGTTCAGTTGCTCAGTCGTATCCAACTCTTTACAACCCCATGGACTGCAGCACTCCAGGCCTCCCTGTCCATCACCAACTCCCAGAGTTTACTCAAACTTATGTCCTTGAGTCGGTGGTGCCATCCAAACATCTCATCCTCTGTCGTCCCCTTCTCCCCCCTCCTTCAATCTTTCCCAGCATCAGGGTCTTTTCAGATGAGTCAGTATGTTTATTAGTAAATGATTAACATTGGCAGTCAAGTTCAATACGATTTTAATGAATTAGATCTTCATATTTTACTTCAAATGTTTACACAAGCAAACTACATTAGGCATTGAAGCTTAGCAAAGGCAGAAAAGTATGGTGGAGAAGCATAAATTTTGAAGTAGATAGACTTTGGGTTCTAGTATTTCAAGACATTTGTCATCATACTCAGACAGTTTTTATCAGCTTCTCAGTAACTTCTACTATTTCTAATTAGTATATGTGTTTGTCTTATCTTCCCAAACACAACAGTCTTAGGGTCAAGAACAATGGTTTGCTTGCTTTTTATTTCTTATTTAACCAAGCTCAGAGCTATGCACATTATAAATACAGTATTTTTCCTCTTGAGGGATGATGAATTATTCTACTGCTTGTCAACTTCTCTAGACTTATCTAAGATATTTGTTGTTAAAATACGTAGAGAATATGGAAAAGCCACTTTGGTTGGAAATGAACATATGGATCCAAATCAAAATGATCTTCGTTTACTGGTCCTTCTCACTGTACTACCGTACTGTTGGGTTTCACAGATTAATCTTTAATAGCAAAAATCATTTCAATTGATCAGGGAAATAATTTTTAATTTATACATAATTATGTACCTGATTAAAATGAACCAAGTTCAGATCAGGACTGCCCCAGTCAAAAGCTTTCAAGTGACTAGAATTAAAAAGCTGAAAGAAAAATTTTAAAGTAAGACTATACTCATTTTTCCATTACAGTGGCAGCTGATACAAGCTAGGTATGCACTACACAGAAAGCCCCGTTGTACTACTAAGTCTGTTAGTATATGTGTAGGTGGGCTTCTTTGTTCCTCTCTTCCTATACACAGGGTAAGAAATGGAAGAGCTAGGAGGTGGGGGACAGGGAAATCTGCAGACAATAATTCTACCATCTTCATATAAATGCACATCTTCTGAAGGCTTTTTACCTTATTAAAGGGAGCGTGTGTATTTGGGGTAACATTAGGCCTCCCAAGAAATTCTCAGCTGTGTCTATAGAGGTCTAGGACTAAGCATGCTAGGACTAAGATAACACTGCCCTAAAAATTATTGCTTCAAATAACAAAGATCAAGAGCATGTCCCAGAAGCCACCCTTTTCTTCACCCCTTAACACTTGCAGCTTTACCACCAGCTTTGAACCTATTAGGTCTAATATGATTTCTACCGTTTTCCCCCTGATTATGTTTTCATTTCAAGAAGGTTAAGTTTCTCATGTTACTCATCTTCTCCAGAATGATAAAATGTCTATGTCTCTATATATCCCGTATTTTATCTCCTCCCAACACTCCCCAACTCTTAAAACTCTATCATCTGTTATACCATCATCAACCTATATATTAAAACTCTTCTCTGATTGCTAATCTGATTTTCCCTGAGAATACTTCTTTCCTTGCACTTCCAAAATTGGCCAAGTTTATTTATGACATTAACATTTGTAAAATTTTGGTCAATTCTGAAACATTTTTTCATCTTATCTATGAGCAGCACTTGATTAGCTATTTATTCCCTTATCCTTGAGGTCTTTTCTTCATTTAACTTCTAGAATAACATGATATCTTGATCTTCATTTTTTGTTGTTGTTGTTGCACTCAGTGCTTCTTTCAAGATTCCTTGGCAAATTTAGCCTCTCCTGCTGACCTCTTAATCTCTTCATGTCTTATCACTTAATCTTTACTCCTCTTTTCTTCTCTATTTATACTCAGCCTATTTGTTTTCTCATCCAGTCTCTTGGATTTAAATGTTACGCATATTCAAAGTGTTTCTCTTCTTTTGTAAGTCTTTTCTAAATTCTAGACTCCTATCAGGCTCCTGCTCAGTCGCTTCAGTCACGTCTGACTTTTTGTGACCCTAAGGGCTGTAGCCCGCCAAGCTTTTCTGTCAATGGGATTCTCCAGGTAAGAATGCTGGAGCAGGTAGCCCTGCTCTCCTCCAGGGCATCTTCCCAACACAGGGATCAAACGCCTGTGGTATCTCCTGTGGCTCCTGCAATGCAGGTGAATTCTTTACCACTGAACCACCAGAAAGCCCTCTAGACTTCTATACACAACTTATTCAAAATCAAGACTTAAATGTCTAAAACAACATCTCCAAAACAGAACATCCTATCTTTCCTTTAAACCAGTTCCATCATCAAACTTTCTCCCTCTCCTTCAAAATTAATTTCATCTTTTAATTACTTAGTCCAAAAACTTTGGATCATCCAAGGTTCATTTCTTTTACTTCTCATAGAATCCGTGATTAAATTTTGTAGGCTCCATTTTCATGATATACACATGCATATTCAGAATCTAACAATTTTTACCACCTCTACTGGGAACATACCAGAGCAAGCTATCATCAATTCTTTTTGCATTGCTGCAATAATCTCCTAACTTTCTCATTGCTTATACTCTTGCTTCACTATAATCTATTCAACATAGAAGCTAAAAGCATTCCTTTAAAAGTGTTCAGTTCAGTAGTTTAGTTGTGTCCAACTCTTTGCGACCCCATGGACTGCAACACGCCAGATTTCCCTGTCCATCACGATCTCTTAGACCTTGTTCAAACTCATCCATCAAATCAGTGATACCAAAGAACCGTCTCATCCTCTGTCGTCCCCTTCTCCTTCAGCCTTCAATCTTTCCCAGCGTCAGGGTCTTTACAAATGAATCAGTTTGTTGCATAAGGAGGCCAAAGTACTGGAGCTTCAGCATCAGAATCAGTCCCTCCAATGAATATTTAGGACCGATTTCCTTTAGGATTGACTAGTTTGTTACTCTTCCGGTACAAGGGACCCTCAAGGCTTCACCAACACCACAATTCAAAAGCATCAACTCTTTTGAGCTCAGCTTTCTTTATGGTCAAACTCTCACATCCATACATAACTACAGGAAAACCCATAGTTTTCACTATATTGACCTTTGTCGGCAAACTGATATCTCTGCTTTTTAATATGCTGTCTAGGTTGGTCATAGCTTTTCTTTCAAGGAGCAAGCGTCTTTTAATCTCATGGCTTCAGTTAACATCTGCAGTGAATTTGGAGCCCAAGAAAATAAGGTCTGTCGTTGTTTCCCCATCTATTTGTCATGAAGTGATGGGACTAGATGCCATGATCTTCGTTTTTTGAATGTTGAGTTTTAAGCCAGCATTTTCACTCTCCTCTTTCACTTTCATTGAGAGGTTCATTAGTTCCTCCTCAGTTTCTGCCATAAGGGTGGTGTCATCTGCATATCTGAGGTTATTCATATTTCTCCTGGCAATCTTGATTTCAGCCTGTCCTTCATCCAGCGTGGCTTTTCAACTGATGTACTCTGCATATAAGTTAAATAAACAGGGTGACAATATGCAACCTTGACATACTCCTTTCCCAATTTTGAACTAGTCCATTGTTCTATGTCTGGCTCTAACTGTTGCTTCTTGACCTGCATACAGGTTTCTCAGGAGGCAGGTAAGGTGGTGTGGTATTCTCATCTCTTGAAGAATTGTCCAGTTTGTTGTGATCCACACATCAAAAGCTTTGGCATAATCAATAAAGCAGATGTAGATGTTTTTCTGGAACTCTTCAGCTTTTTCTATGATGCAATGGATGTTGGCAATTTGATCTCTGGTTTCTCTGCCTTTTCTAAATCCAGCTTGAACATCTGAAGTTTTCAGTTCATGTACTTTTGAAGCCTGGCATGAAGAATTTTGAGCATTACTTTGCTAATGTGTGAGATAAGTGTAGAGAAGGGCAGAGTGCAGTCCAAGGACAGAGAAGCCACAGAAAGACAGTAGGCACTGGAGCAGTGGCTGTGCAGTGCTGGAGCAACTTTGAGAAGATGCCCCACTTCCAAGGACAAAGGAGAAGCCCCAGCAAAATGGTAGGAGAGGCAAAATTGCATTTAGAATCAAAGCCCATACCTGCCAGAGACAATCAGAGCTCAAACATACCTTGTAAGCACCAGGACCCAGAGACACCACAGAGACTGAGCCAGAACTGTGTTTGAGTATCACCTGCAGAGGTACATGTCAGCAGTGGACTGCTGCAGGGGCAGGGGCTCTGGGTGCAGCAGACCTGGGTATGGCATAAGCCCTCTTGGAGGAGGTCGCCATTAACCCCACCATAGAGCCACAAGAACTTACACAGTACTGGGGAAACAGACTCTTGGAGGGTACAAACAACCTTGTATGCACCAGGACCCAGGAGAAAGGAGCAGTGACCCCACAGGAGACTGACCCAGACTTGTCCTTGAGTGTCCAGAAGTCTCTGGTGGAGGTGTGGGTCGGTGGTGGCCTGCTGCAGGATTGGGGGCACTGAGTCCAGTAGGGACTTTTGGCAACCTTTGAAGGAGGTTGCCACTATCTTCATTACTTCCACCATAGTTTTGCCCCAGGTAAATAAGAGGAAGGGAACACAGCCCCACCCTTCAAAAGAAAATTGGATTAGTGATTTAATGAGCATGGCCCTGCCCATCAGAACAAGACCCAGTTTCCCCCTCAATCAGTCTCTCCCATCAGGAAGCTTCCATAAGCCTCTTATCCTTCTCCATCAGAGGGCAGAGACCGAAAACCACATCACAGAAAACTAAACAATCTGATCACATGGACCACAGCCTTGTCTAACTCAATGAAACTATGAGCCATGCCATATAGGTCCACCCAAGACGGACGGGTCATGGTGGAGAGTTCTGAGAAAACGTGGTCCACTGGAGAAGGGAACGGCAAACCACTTCAGCATTCTTGCCTTGACAACCCCATGAACAGTATGAAAAGGCAAAAAGATAGGACACTGAAAGATAAACTCCCCAGGTTAGTAGGTGCCCAATATGCTACTGGAGATCAGTGGAGAAATAACTCCAGAAAAAATAAAGAGATGGAGCCAAAGCAACACCACCACCCAGCTGTGGATGTGTCTGGTGATAGAAGTAAAGTCCAATGCTGTAAAAAGCAATACAGCATAGGAACCTGGGATGTTAGATCCATGAATCGAGGCAAACTGGAAGTGGTCAAACAGATGGAAAGAGTGAACATTGACATTTTAGGAATCAGCAAACTAAAATGGATTGAAATGGGTGAATTTAACTCAGATGACCATTATATCTACTACTGTGGGCAAGAAACCCTTAGAAGAAATGGAGTAGCCATCATAGTCAACAAAAGAGTCTGAAATGCAGTACTTGGATGCAATCTCAAAAATGACAGAATGATCTCTGTTCATTTTCAAGGCAAACCCTTCAATATCACAGTTATCCAAGTCTATGCCCTGACCAGTAATGCTGAAAAAGCTGAAGTTGAACAGTTCTATGAAGACCTACAAGTAGAACTAGAACTAGTTTCTAGAATTAACATCCAAAAAAGGTGTCTTTTTCATTATAGGGGACTGGAACGCAAAAGAAGGAAGTCAAGAAATACCTGGAATAACAGGGAAATTTGGCCTTGGAGTACAGAATGATGTAGGGCAAAGACTAATAGAGTTGTGCCAAGAAAATGCACTAGTCATAGCAAACACCCTCTCCCAAAAACATAAGAGAAGACTCTACACATCGACGTCACCAGACGGTCAATACAAAATCAGATTGATTATATTCCTTGCAGCCAAAGATGGAGAAGCTCTATACAGTCAGCAAAAACAAGACTGAGAGCTGACTGAGGCTCAGATCATGAACTCTTTATTGCCAAATTCAGACTTAAGTTGAAGAAAGTAGAGAAAACCACTAGACCATTTAGATATGACCTAAATCAAATCCCTTACGATTATACAGTGGAAGTGAAAAATAGATTCAAGGGATTAGATCTGATAGAGTGCCTGAAGAACTATGGACAGAGGTTCATGACATTGTACAGGCAGGGATCAAGACCATCTCCAAGAAAAAGAAATGCAAAAAGTAAAAATTATTGTCTGCGAAGGCCTTACAAATAGCTCTGAAAAGAAGAAAAGTGAAAGTTAAAGGAGAAAAGGGAAGATATACACATTTGAATGTGCAGTTCTAAAAAAGTCTTCTTCAGTGATCAATGCAAAGAAATAGAGGAAAACAATAGAATGGGAAAGACTAGAGATATCTTCAAGAAAATTAGATGTACCAAGGGAAGATTTCATGAAAAGATGGTCACACTAAAGAACAGAAATTGTATGGACCTAACAGAAGCAGAAGATATTAAGAAGAGGTGGCACGAATACACAGAAGAACTAAAGAGCCTCTTGATGAAAGTGAAAGAGGAGAGTGAAAAAGTTGGCTTAAAGCTCAACATTCAGATAACTAAGATCACGGCATCTGGTCCCATCACTTAATGGCAAATAGGTGGGGAAGCAATGGAAACAATGAAAGATTTTATTTTGGCCGGGGGGAGGCTCCAAAATCACTGCAGATGGTGACTGCAGCCATGAAATTAAAAGACGATTGCTCCTTGGGAGAAAAGTCATGACCAACCTAGACAGCATATTAAAAAGCAGAGACATTACTTTGCCAACAAAGTTTCATCTAGTCAAAGCTACGGTTTTTCCAGTAGTCATGTATGGATGTGAGAGTTGGACTATAAAGAAAGCTGAGCGCCGAAGAATTGATGCTTTTGAACTGTGGTGTTGGAGAACACTCTTCAGAGTTCATTAGACTGCAAGAAGATCCAACCAGTCCATCCTAAAGGAAATCAGTCCTGGCAGTTCATTGGAATGACTGATGCTGAAGCTGAAACTCCAGTGCTTTGGCCACCTCATGCGAAGAACTGACTCATTTGAAGAGACCCTGATGCTGGAAGGATTGAAGGTGGGAGGAGAAGGGGACGACAGAGGATGAGATGGTTGGGTTACATCAACGACTCAATGGACATGAGTTTGAGTAAATTCTGGGAGTTGGTGATTGACAGGGAGGCCAGACTTGCTTCAGTGCATGGGGTCGCAGAGTTGGAGATGACTGAGTGACTGAACTGAACTGAACTGATATGAGTGCAATTGTGCGGTAGTTTGAACGTTCTTTGGCATTGCGTTTCTTTGGGATTGGAACGAAAACTGACCTTTTCCAGTCCTGTGGCCACCGCTGAGTTTTCCAAGTTTGCTGGCACATTGAGTGCAACACTTTCACAGCATCATCTTTTAGGATTTGAAATAGCTCAACTGGAATTCCATCACCTCCACTAGCTTTGTTTGTAGTGATGCTTCCTTAGGCCCACTTGACTTCACATTCCAGGATGTCTGGCTCTAGCTGAGTGATCACATCTTCGTCGTTATCTGGGTTATTAAGATCTCTGTATAGTTATTCTGTGTATTCGTGCCACCTCTTCTTAATATCTTCTGCTTCTGTTAGGTCCATACCATTTCTGTCCTTTATTGTGCCCATCTTTTCATGAAATATTCCCTTGGTATCTCTAATTTTCTTGAAGAGATCTCTAGTCTTTTCCATTCAATTGTTTCTTCTATTTCTTTGCACTGATCACTTAGGAAAGCTTTCCTTGCTCTTCTTTTGAACTATGCATTCAGATGGGTATATCTTTCCTTTTCTCCTTTGCCTTTAGCTTTTTTTCTCAGCTATTCGTAAGGCCTCCTTAGACAACCATTTTGTCTTTTTGCATTTCAGTGTAAATCATAGTAAGTCACTGCCCTACTCAAAAACCTGCAGTGGCTAACCCACTTGATACAGAATGTCAAAGTCTTTACCATGTCACAAAGGTTCTTTTCTAACTCTTTCTTACTTTTTTGCCCCCCTTTACTACTGTTCTCTCTGGAATCACTCAGGTTAGCTACACTAGCCTTTTAGCTGTGCCTATCAGAAATGCTCCTGACTAAGGGCTTTTCCACCTGCTAGTCCCTCCATCTGGATATTCTTTCTCCACATGTTCACACTGCTAATCTTCTCATTTCCTTTAAATCTTCTCAAATGTTACCATCTCACTGAGGCCCAGTCTAACCTCCATATTCAGGTAGACAACTGGCTACCTGGCATACCTAATCTTTTCTCTCTGGTCTTCTCCTCCTATTTTTCATAGCTTTACCACCATCTACTATTTTAATAATTTACTTATTTATTATGCTTGTTTTTTTACTGTCTGTATATCTCATATTAGAATGTAGACATAGGAAGATATTTATTTTGTTCACTGATGCATACCATAAGCATAAACAGTAGAGGGCACATAGTAGGTGCTCAATAAATATTGTTTCAATGTGTCAATAAATACAAAAGTTGCTCAGATTTCCCTTGTCTAGCTATACCAAAAATAAACTAAACTAAAGACAAATTTCAATCAATTTTAAAAAATAATTTACATCAAAATAATTACTTTAGAAAATTCAAACACTTTTTAAATGAGTAAGCCCTTAACTAATCTAGTAACACTTTTTTTAATTTATTAATTTTTTAACTGAAGGATAATTGCTTTACAGAATTTTGTTGTTTTCTGTCAAACCTCAACATGAATCAGCCATAGGTATACATTTATCCCCTCCCATTTGAACCTGCATCCCAATTCCCTCCCCATCCCATCCCTCTAGGTTGATACAGAGCCCTGAGTTCCCTGAGCCATATAGCAAATTCCCATTGGCTATCTATTTTACATATGGTAATGTAAGTTTCCATGTTACTCTTTTCATACATCTCACCCTCTCCTCCCCTCTCCACGTGTCCATAAGTCTATTTTCTATGTCTGTTTCCCCATCGCTGCCTGTAAATAAATTCTTCAGTAATCTTGTTTTAGATTCTGTGTATATGCATTAGAATACAGTATTTATCTTTCTCTTTCTGACTCACTTCACTCTGTATAATAGGTTCTAGGTTCATCCACTTCATTAGAACTGTCTCAAATGCATTTCTTTTTATGCTGAGTAATATTCCATTGTGCATATATACCACAACTTCTTTATCCATTCATCTGTCCATGGACATCTACGTTGCTTCCATGTTCTACCTACTGTAAATAGTGCTGCAGTGAACAATGGAATACCTGTGTCTTTTTCAATTTTGGTTTCCTCAGGGTGTATGCTTAGGAGTGGGATTCATGGGTCATATGGTGGTCTTCTTCCCAGTTTTTTAAGGAATCTCCATACCATCTTCCATAGTGGCTGTATCAGTTTACATTCCCACTAACAGTGCAAGAGCTTTCCCTTTTCTCCACACCCTCTACAGCATTTATTATTTGTAGACTTTTTGATGACATTCTGACTGCTGTGAGGTGATAGCTCATTGAAGTTTTGATTTGCATTTCTCTAATAATGAGCGATGTTGAGCATCTTTTCATGCGTTTGCTAGCCATCTGTATATCTTCTTTGGAGAAATGTCTGTTTAGGTATTTTCCCCACTTTTTGATTGGGTTGTTTGTCTTTCTGGTATTGAGTTGTATAAGCTACTTGTTTACTTTGGAAATTAATCATTTGTCAGTTGTTTCATTTGCTATTATTTTCTCCCATTCTGAGGGCTGTCTTTTCACCTTGCTTATAGTTTCCTTTGCTGTGCAAAAGCTTTCAGGTTTAATCAGGTCCCACTTGTTTACTTTGTTTTTATTTCCATTACTCTAGGAGGTGGTCATAGAGGATCTTGCTTTGATTTATGTCATTGAGTGTTCTGCCTATGTTTTCCTCTAAGGGTTTTATAGTTTCTGGTCTTACATTTAGGTCTTTAATCCATTTTAAGTTTATCTTTGTGTGTGGTGTTAGGAAGTGTTCTAATTTCATTCTTTTACTTGTAGCTGTCCAGTTTTCCTAGCACCATTTATTGAAGAGACTGTCTTTGCCCCATTGTATATTCTTGCTTCCTTTGTCAAAAATAGGGAGCCCATAGGTGCATGGGTTTATTTCTGGGCTTTCTATCTTGTTCCATTGGTCTATATTTCTGCTTTTGTGCCAGTACCATACTGTCTTGATGAGTATAGCTTTGTAGTATAATCTGAAATCAGGAAGGTTGATTCCTCCAGCTTCATTCTCTTTCTCAAGACTGCTTTGTTATTCATGGGCCTTTTGTGTTTCCATATGAATTGTGAAATTTTTTGTTCTAGCTCTGTGAAAAATGCCATTGGTAATTTGATAGGGATCACATATTGAATCTGTAAATTGCATTTGGTAGTACATATTGATTCTTCCTACCCAGGAACATGGAATATCTCTTCATCTGTTTATGTCATCTTTGATTTCTTTCATTAGTGTCTTATCAATACTAGTAACACTTTAAATGTATCTAGTGTTCATTAAATTTAAAGACACTCTCATAATCATTATCCTATTTAATTCTCATGGTTATTTTTGTTAGGTCAGAGCATGATTATTAATTTTATTTTTTAAATTAAAGAAACTGAATTCACAAAGATTTAATGATCTTATTTAATGTCCTACTGCCAGTAAGATTTAGAGAAAGAATTCAATATCTTGTATTTTGATCTCAAGCATATATATTCCTATTTTATCTTAGCTCTCAACATTAAGATGGCATTCATATAGAATTTTTCTTTATCAATATTCACTCAACAAATATTCTTGAGTATCTACTACATGCCACAAACTTAGTTTTACAATAGATAACTGAACAAAACTTGGTCATGGTCTTCATGGAGTTCACAATTTAACAGAGGAGAAAGTATAATTTAGTGATAGAGTAGCTATTGAGAGACCTGTGTTCTTGTGTTAGTTTTTTTGTTTGTTGGTTGGTTTTTTTTTGTTTTTTAAGAAAAAGTTTTAAATATATGGGCAAATTAAATCATGAGCATAGCCTAGTTGATCCCTTGCCTACTGTTCTGAATGAACATTTTCTCATTTGTAAAATAGAAAATAACTGTACTGCTCTTATTGCCTAAACAGAGGATCTAATATATTCTATTATTAACATATATTATAAACTTTTAAGAATCATACATATTTTTAATAATTTCAATGTATCCTTCTAAATTTATCATTCTATGGCAATGGCCAGATCCCTAGAATGGTGGGATAAATTGCAAGTGTTTAAATAAAATTTTACCAAAATGCACTTAAAAATGTATTTTAGTGTACCTGACTCCAGTGGAGCATATTTTGAACAGATGTTCCTGCTGGGTTTTGTGACATGTACACATCCACACGACTCTGAGGGTTTAAAACATTATTTTTATTCTTCCAACCAGAGAAAACAATCTTCGATATTTATTAAACTAAAATATTTCAAGGAAATTTAATTTATAATAAATAGTGTTAATAAAACAAAATTATATTTAAATTAAATACATAAATGTACTTATTAAATGTAAATTTTTCATTAATGTAGAAGATATTATTGGATTTATAAGTTCTGAGGTCCATCACCCATACTGAAAACAATCAAAAGTAATGTAACATACACCTTTTGAAAGCACTAAAGAACTGAAAAAATAGAAAGAAATTACCAGGACAAATGGAAGAGAAAAGACAGAGAATTTCAAAAGAAAAGCAATGTACTAAAGTCACTTAAGTTTATCTGCCAATCCTAGAAAATTTAAAGTTTCATTTTAAGAAATCAGTTCAGTTTAGTCGCTCAGTCATGTCCCCCTGGACTGCAGCACGCCAGGCTTCCCTGTCCTAGAGAAGGGAATTGCAAACCACTTCGGTATTCTTGCCATGAAAACCCCATGAACAGTATGAAAAGGCAAAAAGATAACTCGTTCAGGAGAGCAAAAATCAGCCCAGGACTTTTTGAGGACAGTGGGAAGGTTTAAAAAGAAATTCTTTCCATAATAAACTGGGGTCCCAAAGTTCTACACAACTCAAAGTAAAGCTTAATCAGAAATTCGGCTGTGCTCATGCCAATCTGTAACCTAGGTTTGCATTGCCTACATACTCCCTGGGAACCTCAATCAGTGAATAAGATATATAAGGTCATTGTAATCCCTACTAAAATCTCAATAAATTATTTTTACGATACTGACAAACCGCTTCCAAAGTTTATATAGAGAGACAAAAGATCCCAAATAGCCAACACAATTATTAAAGGGAGGACTGACAAGACATAACCTCAAGACATTATTAATATAAAGCTACAGTAATCAAGACAGTGTAGTATTGGTGAAAGAGTGGACAGATAGATAAATAGAGCAGAATACAGAGCCCATAAATAGACCCTTAGAAACACAGTTAACTGATCTCTGACAAAAAAACAAAGGCAATGTAATAGGAAAATGATAATCTTTTCAATAAATGATGTTGGAACAACTGGATATCACATGGGAAAAAAAAGAGAGTCTAGACATAGACCTTCACAAAAACTGACTCAAAACAGACCAATAGGTCTAAATGGGAAATGTTAAACTATAAAACTTCTAAAAGATAACACAGGAAAAAACCTAGACAACCTTGAGTGTGGCAGTGACTTTTCAGATACAGTACCAAAGGCACAATCCATGAAAGATACAATCAATAAGCTGAATTACAAGAACTGGACAAAGTCAAAATTCTGGGTTGTTTGATGACATATTTTCCAAATTACATTGATGAGAGTTTTTGCTACTTGATCTTCCTTGCATGATAATTTCCTTTCAGTTCGCTGAGTGATATTGGCCTGATTCTAGACACTGCCGATCTGCAAACTGCAAGATTCTCTTCTGGTTTTTCATACTGCCTATAGGAAAGAAATTTCAAGTCATATCCTAACTTCCCCATCGATCTTGATAGGATCAAGAGGACTGAATTAAAAAAAAAAAAGGACTGAATCAAACTGAACTATCACTCTTACTGTTCCCATATACCCTGTGTGTGAATTTTTTCACTTCAAACTTTCCCATTCCTAGATAACTCAGTTACACAATTCACTGCGATTGATGACACTGTCAACTTTTGCCCTAGAAAGGAGACTCACAAATTTAAAGGCTAAGAAGTTAAAATATAAGCTTTCCTAATAGTCTACCTACAAAAGAGTTCTCAGAGACGCTATAATTACAATAAAGACATCAATAGGCAAATACACTACCCAAGACATAGAATAACTAAAAAAGGTAAGCAGAAATAAAGATTACATTTACGATGCTTCTAGACATTCTATGGTAGTTAGATAACACTAGATAGAAGAATATGAGAGGCCTTTTTAAAATGTAATCTTCTATGACAGAAAATTATTAGTGTTTCTTTCAAATATCTAATTGTCTGAGACTTGCAATAAGACCTTCTTGAGGTTAAAAAAAAATCAAAATATATCCTTGTGGTATGAAAATGTGTTTGGGAATTAAGAGAACACCTATTTTCCTATGAACAGATACATTGGTTCTCATTAAGAACTTTCTTAAAAGGCCCAGGTGCAAGAACCAATAAACTAGTCCAAATGCCACAAAAAACTGCTTTTTCCAAATCTGGGTTTTTTAATTTAATGTACTGATAAAACCTTGCATCTTTAAGAGAATTTATATACAGTCAATACAAATGGCCTAATAGTAGCTTGAGTACCAAAAGAGTTTCCCACTCCAGGAATTTTGATGAATACTAAAAGCATGTAAGTTAATTGCCAGGCACCATAATTATGGAAAAATCAACAAGGAAGTGGAAAAGTGTTAGGAATCAGGATATAAGAGGAGGAGTTATGTAAGACAGTGAATGCAAGACAACCTAAATACATGATACCTCAGACAACTAACGTCTAATTGCAAAGACTAATAAAGATAACTATAGCTGTAGCTAGTCTCTGTTCTCTACAGAGATCAAGACAAATATGGAAGTAAAAATATCCCAGCATGCTAATACAAATTAGTTTCTTAATGTTGATACAGTCACAAAATTAGAAAGGCTAAGAATCTAACTATATAAATGGATAAAACATAAAATGATACATGGATAAAACATAAAATGATACACAAAGCATTGAATAAGCACTATTAAAAGCTGCTTTCTAAAAACTGGCAAAATATATTTTACATACAACTTGTTCTCACCATATTTAAGTTCTTTAGGTCATATCCAGTTATCATAAACAAGACATCATGGCAAATCTTACGAAAAATCTTCAGTGGACACAGCTTTGAACCAACAAATCTTTTAAATGAGGTATTAGGTAAGAATTCTTTGCTTCCAGAAAAAAGCTGTAAAAAAATAAATTTACTCTATTCATGTTTGGAAGACTAAAACAATTTAATCAAAAATTGATGTGGTGAGTTCACTACATTTACAACCAAATACATCATCTTACAGTTTAAAACATTTAAATTAAGGGATGAAATTTGAGAACAATATGTAGAGATGATTTGATTAATGAATTTCTTACACAAAGAGTCATCCAAAAGTATCATAAGTAAAATCCTATTCCTGTGTAGAAAAAAAGGCAAGAATCCAGTGTAAATGAAGCCAAAAACTTCAAATCATACTTGTGGCTGTGCAAACATAGCCAAGACCTTTTATTTTGAAAGCAGAGAATCATTATCATTTTGGGTTGTCAACTACAAACAGGGAAGAAATAACATACCTTGATCAGTGACTTCCAGTTGTATGCCATTTTAATTAAAGGGCTTTTTGCATATTTAATGGAAAAAACTGGGGCTAAGGCAAAAAATACTTTGATTCTTTCAGCTATCTTTGGTATTGTGGAAAATGTTATGAAAGCTGAAAAAAATAAGATATAAATGAACTATTCTTAATCAATTACTATCATGTAAGAAATGACAATGGTAAGTTCAATAATTAATTTACTAATTCATTTCTTAATTTATCTATCAAACATTTATTGACTACCCATAATGAGACATGAATATTGATCTCAACATAATGCTGATTATTAGGATGTAAAACAAATGTGTAGATAGTAAATGAGGATAATTCAGCAATAAATCAGTTTTATAACACCATAGTTTAAAATCAGAAATATTTGTTATTATACATTAGTATAACTGGCAATGGCAAAAATGATGTATGTGAATTTTTCAGATAGATGAATCTACTTTAAGTGAGAAATTCAATAAATATCAAATTGTTTTAATATTTACTTTTAATTTAAAAATTTCCTTGCCTTCTTGAACAGAGGCTACTAAACACTATATTTTATTGATAATTCAGAGTAATTAATATGACAAATAGAAGTTTTTACTTTTTTGATAACTTATCAAGCTATGTGACTGCACATCCCCTTTATTTTTATTGGTTCTTTTTACCCTGGGTTCTGAGAAGTCAAAGAAGCAAAGAATTATATATTATATCAAGCTGCGAGTTGATAAGCTCTGGCATATCACTCATTTTTTTCTTATTTGATTATTTCCTAGGATTCTTGGTTCCATACAACTGAACAGCTGATGAAAATTTGGACTAAAATTCACACATGGTTAATAAATATCAAAGAAAAGGTCTATGAGAAATGGAATGAGATTGTTATTCGACATAATTTTTCTGGTAGAAAGTGGATGATTCCTATAAGAAATACTTATACTCTTCAGTCTAGATAATAGTATTATAGTCTAGATGATAATGATGATGACTAATACAGTCTAGATATACTCTACAGTCTACAAAAAACTCATTTAATACCAGGTTCTATTATAAAGTAGACTTTTCTGTTTCCAAAGTAGAAAGATTAAGTTTTATGGTACCATGGAAGAGAATTACATTAAGTCTTAGGGAATATTTTTCTGAAAGCAAAATTGATACACATTAGGTAGAAGTGTTAAGTATTGTAAAGGGATGAAAGTTCTTTCCCAGTCATCTTTAAATATAGGAAGGATTTCTTCATCTTTGTTCATTTCTTAAGTTTAATGTGTCCTAAATGTAAAAATCCAAGCACCCTTTTAAAACTTCTTACTCATAAATCCCTATGCTTGACTTTTAAAAGAAAAATAATTATACAATTTCTATTTGTGGAATAAATGACAGCTATGACTTCATTGTGATATTTAGATGGATATCCAGCTTTTATACATTGTCAACAAACAAAATCTTGTTTTTATAGTCATTTCTCTGTGACTAGAGAATACAATATAGAATTAAAACAGGATATAATCTTCTAAGGCACTGCTCTGTGATATATGTCTCACAGTCCTACTTTGGTTCACTTACAGGTCTAGAAGCTCACCTATATCCTTAAGAATATATTTACAAACTTTAAAAGTGTAATCAAGTAATAGCAGCAATGATCTTTGGTGCCATACCAATGGTAGTGCCTTGTGAATGGCCTATATAAAATATTTGCTCTTGTTGGGTTTGCTTCACAATGAAATCAATGGAGGCTGGAAGGTCATATTTAGCCATCTCATCAAAGCTACAAAAGAAAAAATAAAAGAAAAATGTATATTCTACTAATGTCAACATTTGAAGATAATGATTAGGTAAACATATTTAAAGCATTTTTCAACTCTCCTTGGGTACTATCAATAAGTTAGATAATATAATTTGTCTATTGACTAGAGACTTCTGTGAGAACACAAAGTTAAGGAAATAAAATAGCCACAAGACAGTTTTATAATGAAGGTGATTGTATATTCTAAGTACAGTGAAGTAGACTAAATATATAGGTTACAGAGTGAAAAAATAGAGTAGGGTAGTCAGTAAAGCTTACTGCTTAAAAATGAGAAATAACCTCAAAATAAAACAAATACTCTTGAACTTTCCAGGTAAAATTTATATAAATTTTAATAGTCTATTGAGAGCCCTGAGTTGAGAAAAAAAGACTTATGTTTTATTTCATTTCATTCAAAAGAAGAAAACAGTCCAATACACTTATACAACAAAATATTACTCGGTTTTTTCTGTACCTGAAAGCCCAGAATTCTTTGGAATTTGTTTTTAGGTACAAGTGTTTTCTGGACCAGGTAGTCCCTCTGCTGTTCCCCATCCACACATCATAACCAGCATCTGCCAGAAGGAAGCCTAGACTGTTATTAGGAAGATTGGAAATCCAGCTGCTGGCAGATGTGAGCAAACCATGTTGCAAGTATACAACAAGTCTTTGAACTGGAAAAAATGTAGAAAATTTCTTTTAAAATATTGTAGTGCCTACATGAGTATCTCACCTCAAATTTAATCTTATAGGATAAAGATTTTTTTAATTGTATAAATAGAAGTTTTACATGTGTTAATCCCATTTTATATCAGAGTTGTTCACTAATGAATTTCTTTCGTATAACCAAGTGGGCAATTAGGTCATATAACATATATAAACATGGGCTTCCCAGGTGCCACTAGTGGTAAAGAACAGGCCTGAGAATGCAGGAAAAATAAGAGATGTGGGTTTGATCCCTGGGTCCAGGAGGTCTCCTGGAGGAGGGCATGGCAACCCGCTCCAGTATTCTTGCCTGGAGAATCCTCAAGAACAGAAGAGCAGGGCTACAGTCCATAGGGATGCAGAGTCAGACACGATTGAAGCTACTTAGCCCACACATACTTAAAGATACAAATTTTTAAGGATATAGAATATCCAAATACCTCTTAGTAACTTGAGGACTCATATAAAGAGCATGTTCAGCTCAGTTCAGTTCAGTCGCAGAGTCGTGTCTGACTCTTTGTGACCCCATGGACTGCAGCACGCCGGGCCTCCCTGTCCATCACCAATTCCTGGAGCCCGCTCAAACTCATATCCACTGAGACAGCGATGCCATCCAATCATCTCATCCTCTGTCGTCCCCTTCTCCTCTTGCCCTCAATCTTTCTCAGCATCAGAGTCTTTTCCAATGAGTCAGTTCTTCGCATCAGGTGGCCAAAGTATTGGAGTTTCAGCTTCAGCATCAGTCTTTCCAATGAACACCCAGGACTGATCTCCTTTAGGAAGGGCTGGTTGCATCTCCTTGCAGTCCAAGGGACTCTCAAGAGTCTTCTCCAACACCACAGTTCAAAAGCATCAATTCTTTGGCACTTAGCTTTCTTTACAGTCCAACTCTCACATCCATACATGACCACTGGAAAAACCATAGCTTTGACTAGACGGACCTTTGTTGGCAAAATAATGTCTTTGCTTTTTAATATGCTGTCTAGGTTGGTCATAACTTTCCTTCCAAGGAGTAAGCATCTTTTAATTTTACAGCTGCAGTCACCATCTGCAATGATTTTGGAGCCCCAAAAAATAAAGTCAGCCACTGTTTCCACTGTTTCCCCATCTATTTGCCATGAGGTGATGGGCCCAGATGCCATGATCTTAGTTTTCTGAATGTTGAGTTTTAGGCCAACTTTTTCACTCTCTTCTTTCACTTTCATCAAGAGGCTCTTTAGTTCTTCTTCACTTTCTGCCATAACGGTAGTGTCATCTACATATCTGAGGTTATTTATATTTCTCCCAGCAATCTTGATTCCAGCTTATGCTTCACCCAGCCCAGTGTTTCTCATGATGTACTCTGTATGTAAGTTAAATAAGCAGGGTGACAATATACAGCCTTGATGTACTTCTTTTCCTATTTGGAACCAGTCTGTTGTTCCATGTCCAGTTCTAACTATTGCTTCCTGACCTGCATACAGATTTCTCAGGAGGCAGGTCAGGTGGTCTGGTATTCCCATCTCTTTCAGAATTTTCCACAGTTTATTGTGATCCACACAGACAAAGGCTTTGGCATAGTCAATAAAGCAGAAATAGATGCTTTTCTGGAACTCTCTTGCTTTTTCAGTGATCCAGCAGATGTTGGCAATTTGATCTCTGGTTCCTCTGCCTTTTCTAAGACCATCTTGAACATCTGGAAGTTCACGGTTCACGTATTGCTGAAGCCTGGCTTGGAGAATTTTGAGCATTACTTTGCTAGCATGTGAGAAGAGTGCAATTGTGCAGTAGTTTGAACATTCTTTGGCATTGCCTTTCTTTGGGATTGGAGTGAAAACTGACCTTTTCCAGTCCTGTGGCCACTGCTGAGTTTTCCAAATTTGCTGGCATATTGAGTGCAGCAATTTCACAGCATCATCTTTCAGGATTTGAAATAGCTCAACTAGAATTCCATCACCTCCACTAGCTTTGTTCATAGAGATGCTTACTAAGGACTACTTGACTTTGCATGCCAGGATGTCTGGCTCTAGGTGAGTGATCACCCATCATGATTATCTGGGTCGTAAAGATCTTTTTTGTACAGTTCTTCTGTATATTCTTGCCACCTCTTCTTTAAATAGCATGTTACATAAGATATATTTTATATGATTACCCCACCTTTCTCACTTCATTAAAATAATTTTATACTCACATTTTCACAGTATATTTAACATAGATTTTATCACTAGAGCCATTGCTTTAATCACAGTGTCCCAGAGCTCTAATTTATACTTCCAAGGTTTTTGAGAAGCAGCACCTTTGAATAACATAATGTGTGCTCACTGGTAACTTTGTTTTAAGCCCCAAATTGCCCTTCAAACATAATCCACATCATTATCATCATTACTGATTGCCAGGCATTTTAGCTGGAGTACTGAAAGAAGCTTGCATATTCTAGCACTTCAAAGGCTAAAATATTATGTTTCCTGTGATGATACAGGAAAGTGATGAATGGTTTGTACAGATTCTCTGACAGTGCAGACCAACCCTAGATCCGGAATAACTGACCTTGATCAATATAGAGAGGTAGGGCTGCTGATATATAGATCTTTATTGGGAAAAATATATTTGGTATTGAGATGATATACCTAGGCGTCTTTTGTTACTCCTATGCCTTGTTTTAACTGTAAATGTGCAAGTATGGCAACTATGACATATTAGGGACATAGTAGCCCTTAGGGATAAAGGCCTGGTTTGTCAAATAAAGAAAGACAGCCTAGAGGAAGAGGAATTTACAGTGGGTAGTGGAGGCAGGAATGTATGAATACCAGATATGGCATTAGGATCAAATGTAATAGCAGATGAAATAGACTTAATGTGAAAAACAAGTGGATCTGAGCAGTGCAAGAGGTACCCTTTAATAGATTATTTTAGTGTCACACCTGGATTTCCTTTGCTAAGCAGCTGAATCATTCTTCCAGCTATTGCGACTGGTGCTTTTGAAGGGTTAACTATTGCCCCTTTCTCTGTAGAACTGCCCCCAGGCTAAGGGGAATTTCCTCAACCAGACTTTATTTCTTTCTATGGATGCCCTTCTGGCAGTGACTAACTGATACAAGAATGCAAAAAAGCTAGCTTCCTAACTTCAAGGTGGGACCGTGTCTGCAGTGCAATTCAGGGATTCATAAACTCCTCTGAGACAACATTGTATTAGCTGAGTCTCATCCTTCCTTAGCTCCCTCCCCTGCCTTACCCTCTTGTCCACATTATCTTCTCATGAAAGTATTCCAATCAATAAATTACATGTACCTATATCCTTGTCTCAGGGCTGCTTCTAGAGAACTCTAAGGAACTTACTATATTTTAAAATTATCTTTAAGTCTTTTATCACAGTATTTGAAAAATTGAATCAAACCCTGAGGAATGATTACAATAATTATGTCAAAATTTTCTGCCTAGTAGATGTGACCTCTATAAGGATCAAAAATTATATTGGTAGAGGCTGTCCAAAATTAATGAATTTTCTCTGAAATGTACAATTATGTTCAAAATGAGAACTTGACAGAGTGTCCTAAAATATGAGAAACAATTTTTTCAAGGACAAAATCTAAGGAGAAAAGGAAAATTCTCTGTGTTTTTTGCAACAGTTAGACAAATAAGAAAAGTAGTTGGCTACATATTGTGCTAGTAAGTGGTACATCTAGAATTATTAATATGACCCTAGTGACAAATTCTGGTGCATTTTTCGGCTGACAGTAGTGTTTGTAGTACTGGAGTAAAGTCATGAGGCTGCTACCAAACTTCTCTCTTTGCTATTGCTAGAGGAGAGATTCATAGGCACAAAGAAAGAAATTTTTACCAGCAATACTTCAAACCTACAGAATAAAGCTACTGTGTTTCAGAGCATTTCTAACTCCTCATTAAACAAAGAAAATTCTAGGTAATCAACATATATGAGTATGGTGATCCACAAAGAAAACTTGGGAGGAGCAACGTGTGTTCCACCGTACTTTAAAACCATTCTGAACAGGAAGCTAAAGGAGAGTCAGATTCTCTTTCTGGGGCATATAGAGATATGCATGAGAATTTAACCGTTCACTTTATCTTTAAACCCTTTTCTTGTCCTAAACTCCACTGAGAAGAAATAGAGAAGTTAAGAGCTTCAGATAATCACCAGTTTATCTTGAACTGAGCGTTACCTGAATTGTTTTCACTGTTTGTCTTCCCATAGGGAATTCTATAAAGGCCAAGGATATAACCATCTTCAGTTGTAATATCATACTCTTCATCTGGGTAGCCCCAGTAGGAAATAATTTGACTCTAGATAAGGAAAAATCAAACCTTTTAGAATAAGACTGTTAGTGAATTAATGTAACCTAATTAATCTAACCTAATCCCATGGACAGAGGAGCCTGACGGGCTATAATCCATGGGGTCACAAAGAGTAGGACATGACTAACACACACACACAAACACACATTAATGTAATAATGAATCTTTGTATTCTCAATCTTAAGCCTATGTATTTTTTATTTTCACTAATTCACTGATTAATTCAGTAATAAATATTTATAGAACATCTACTAAGCATCAGGCTTACATACCAGGGATTCATAGATAAATAAAACAACAACAAAAAATTAAAACCCTTGCATTCAAGGAGATATCTCAAGAACTAACCCATTATTTTTTTTTCTGACTACTAATCATAGTTTTACCTACATACCAATACACGATTTTAAAATATGTTTACCCACAAGTGTTTGTTTGTCTATAAATATAGCTAACAATATACACATATATGGAATTTGTTATGTAAATGCAAATATAGAATAGAGAAATGATATGCTTATGCATATTTTAATTTCAGACACAGAATAAAGTAGAAAGGGAAACTGTAAGCTATAGGATAGCAGATGAGGAATATTAGTTGACCCATATTCCAAAATACATGAATGCAGAGATATAAACTGACTGTAGATCTATTCAAATAAAACCCCTCAATGAAGAGTAGCATTCCCTGTTACTCTATCAGCTTAGCATTTATGTCCTAGCAACTTACAATATTCATACTTGCTTCAGGGTTCACAGATCTTTGTTTTCTAAAGGCACCGTGAGTAGTTCCAAGAATTAGGATGAAAGACACCACCTTGAAAAGGTACCACATTTGGAATCTACACATAAAAAGATATTTTAATAATATTAAAATTGCAGCAATTAATACCATTTGACTGCTTAAATAATTCTGTGAGGTAGGGAATATTACCATTTCCAGATGACAAAACAGAGGCTCTGAAAAATTAAATAAACCTGTCTAAGGATATACAATGTATAACTGGCAATCACGGTTCAGATTCAGGCCTGCTTAACTCCAAAATCCATGCTTTTCCAACTACTCCATTCTGCAGCACAAATTCCCTCATTAAAGTCTTCTTAATAGTATTGCTTAGCTCAGTTTTAAGAGTTTTACTATATACTGCAGGTTAACTAATATAATTGATATAACTGATATAATAATACTCTTAGCAGACTATTATTTATTTAAAATATGTTTAAAGGTTTTTGGGTTTGGGAGAGGGAAAGGGGACTAATGTGAAGATTAGGAAGCCTGCATAGCTTACATTCAGCCTCTCAGGATTTGGATTTTATTTTGTTTACAGAAACATGACTTTGAGTTTGAGTAACCAAATTCTGGAAAGCCAGGATACGTAAATCATTTCTAGAAAACTGAGAAACCAGAGAATCGCAGAGCTCACCATCCAGATTTTCTGCCCAGACCTTGATTTACCAATTTCATGAGCCTTGTAAAATGAGCCAGACACTGTACCTGAAAGGATATTATGAGGCATTTGTAAAACTCCCAACTTCACAACTTGTAAACTGTGTGACTGAAAGCAAGTTACTTACCCTCTCTGACCATGTTTTCCTACTTAAAAAGTGTAAATAATGCCTACTTCTCAGGTTTGTTATAAAACTTAAATTTGATAAATGTGACATGATGCTTTTTTAATATAATACTTTATTTTCTTGGGCTCCAAAATTATTGCAGAGGGTGACCGCAGCCATGAAATTAAAAGATGGTTTCTCCTTGGAAGAAAAGCTATGACCAACCTAGACAGCATATTAAAAAGCAGAGACATTACTTTGTCGACAAAGGTTCATTTAGTCAAAGCTATGGTTTTTCCAGTAGTCAAGTATGGATGTGAGAGTTGGACCACAAAGAAAGCTTTTGAACTGTAGTGTTGGAGAAGACTCTTGAAACTCCCTTGGATTGCAAGGAGATCAAACCAGTCAATCCTAAAGAAAATCAGTCCTAATTATTTATTGGAAGGACTGATGCTAAAGCTGAAACTCCAGTACTTTGGCCACCTGATGCGAAGAACTGATTCACTGGAAAAGACCCTGATGCTGGGAAAGATTGAAGGCAGGAGGAGAAGGGGAAGACAGTGGATGAGATGGTTGGATGGCATCACTGACGGGATGGACATGAGTTTGAGCAAGCTCCAAGGGTTGGTGATGGACAGGGAAGCCTGGCGTGCTCCAGTCCATGGAGCCACAAAGAGTTTGACAAGACTGAGCAACTGAACTGTAATATAATACTAATCATATAACTAACATTTAATACATATTAGACCACCTTAAGAGAACAAACAAAACACTAGAAATTCAGGAAAATAATTTGCATGCAAATAATTGCTATATATTATATATTTGTTAAGCTAGTCTCCAGGCAATATTTAATAACTTGGTACAAATTAGGTGGATATGAAATTGAAACTGTATTTATTACTTAAAGTTTCTTTTAATTTAAAGCTTTGATTTATGGAGACTGAACATCTCACCTTTGGTCCAGAGGTTTGCATTATATTTGGTATAATATCTGTGCTTTTCACTGAAGGCAAAAAGCAAATTTTAAAACATTATTACCAAACTTTTTACCAAAGAGAGAGAAACCTGCTAATTTAAGTGCATTAGAAAAAAAGTTATAACATTTGCAGTCACAACAGTGTTATACAAAGTGTTATGTAAACAGTGTTATATAAGGCAACAACAAAAAATTCAAAGACTACTTTGTTGATACTGATAAATTCTGAGTTGCTTTTCATCTCAAATTGGATTTGATATTGATGTTACTAAGTTAACATGAGTTTTCAAATATACTTTGGACCTATGCAATTTTTATACTGGTATTCTGTTTGAAAGTTAAATCAATCCATCTAAAAATATTGGAAATAATTTTGTCAAAGTAGGTGAAAATATATAAGAAAAATTACTTATTGATAGTCAATTCAGTTACTGAGACTTTAAAATATATTCAGAACAATTTGGGTACTTGAAACTACTCTTTTAAGTATAAATTTTATGGAATCTAAACACATTAAATGTCTGATAAAAAATTTAGCTCTCAAATAGAAATTTTTTAGTTGTAAAAGGCACACCAATTTTTAAAGGCTTAGTATGAAGGAGTTTTTAAAGATATCAATGATTTTTTAAATGCTTATGTTTTAAAATGATCATTTGAATACAGTGGACCACTATTTATTAAATTTATACAGATACCATAGAGTTAGATGTTGTTACTAAAATATCACTTTACCTGTAACACCTAGTATCTAATCTAGTAATTACTATCACCTCAACTTTAGTCATTAACCATAATTTTTCATCTGTGTTGGCTGGTTGGTGAAATACTATGTCATGAACTGGTGCTTTGCTTAGAGTAGAAGCAAACTTTTAAAAGATGATTTTAAAGATGGAAGCGTGACAGAAAATTGAGCTTTGTGCAAGAGTAATAAAATTCAAGGTAGCCAGTATCTTACATAATGATTTTTAAAGATTATAACACAGTTAGCAAAAGCACTTAAACAAAATTAAACCAAAAAGCTGCATTATTAATAGCACCCATCTGTAACTAAATATAATTTTCTAAAAGTTGATTTGAGGATCAATTTTCTTCAGTTTCTGCTATTAAAATCATTAGTTTGACTTTAGATACAACCCACAACAATAAAAAACATTATGCCATACCTCATTGCTCTTCTTGATTTTAGGTGCCTAATATATGTGTCTTGAAAGTAGTCAGTCACATATTGTGCTCCTTTTGGCAAAGGTTGCTAAATATAATCATAGATAAACTGAAAAAAAAAAAATGAGAACACTTAATTTCAGTGCAAAATCAAACCTGGCATTATATAAATTGGCAACAGAAACTACAAAAAATTTTTAAAGAACACTGTTGATACTAATAAATGCTAAGTAGCTTTTCAAGTCACTTTCCCATATGCTACTCTAAATACATTCACAAAAATATCCACAGAGGTTGTTAGTGGTAGTTTCCCACTAGTGCAGTTTTTTTTTTTTAGTCAGAATTATTAAGACATAATTCTAACTCCCTTAAAGTGTTAAAATAGATTTCTGTTCTTCTAACTGGCAGTCACTGTAATAACAGTAATGAGTAGTCAACATGCAGTCTATGAATGGTGTAAAACAGTTCAAATATAGAAGCGACTGTCATATCATTATTGTTGGGTTTTGAAGATTTTTCCCTATGGAAAACATAAGCAAGTGCTCATTTCTTTCCCTGAAATATATGATAGGAAGAATAACATTGAAGTTTGGCTTAGATTATTTAAAAATATATGTTGTAAACTCAAGAAAATCAAAAAACTTTTAAGAAGTACAAACAGTAAGTCAATAAAGAAGGTAAAACGGGTTAATGATAAATGCTCAGTTAGACCTTAAGAAGTAAAAGATTTTCTAAAAAATAAATGAAGAACAAATAAACACAGTAGTAACATGGTAGATTTTAATCAACAATATAATAACCATTTGTGAAAGTGAAAGTGACAGCCACTCAGTCGTGTCTGACTCTTTGCGACCCCATGGACTCGTCCATGGAATTCTCCAGGCCAGAATACTGGAGTGGATAGCTTTTCCCTTCTCCAGGGGATCTTCCCAACCCAGGGATCAAACCCAGGTCTCCCGCATTGCAGGTGGATTCTTTACTAGCTGAACCACAAGGGAGGCCTATAAGAAATCTGCATTAAATACAGATTATTATTTTCAATAGACAGGTTGAAGAGTAAAGCAAGATATACCAAAAGAAAGCTGGACTAACTATGTTGATTTCAATTACAGTAGACTCAGAATAAGAAATATAGATAAAAAGCAAGATTATATAACAATATGGAATCAGTTCTCCAAGAAGACATAACAATCCGAAATGTGTATGCACCAAACAGCTCAGTGTCCACTTAGTCCCCTCTGACTCTTTGTGGTCCTGTGGACTGTAGCCCACCAGGCTCCTCTGTCCATGGGATTTTCCAGGCAAGAATACTGGAGCGAGTTGCCATTTCCTACTCCAGGGGATCTTTCTGACCCAGGGATCAAACCTGTGTCTTTCATGCCTCCTGCATTGCAGGCAGATTCTTTACCACTTAGCCATGTGGGCAGCCTCTGCACCAAAAAACAGACTCTTAAATAGATGTAAGCAAGCATTAATAGACTAAAAGGAGAAATAGACAAATTTACCACTATATTTGGAAAATTCAACCCTTACTTTTCAGTATTTGATAGAATGAGTAGACAGAAAATCAGTAAAAATATAGATGACCTGGACAATACCTAGCAACCACTTGATTTAATTGACATTTATAAAACATTCTATACAACCATAACATAATACACATTTTTCTCAAACATACAAAAACACATTCATAGAGATTGTGGCCAGTAGGAAAGATTTAAATTTAAAGGAATACAATTCATACAAACTTCTTGGGCCATAACAAAATTAAAATAGCAGTCAATAATAAAAGTTATCCAGAAAGTACCCAAATACTTGGCAATTAAACAATACATTTCTAAGTAACCCATAGGTTAAAGAAAAGGGACTTTTAAAAATATTTAAGAGGCTTCCCTGGTGGCTCAATGATAAAGAATCCGCTTGCCAATGCAGGAGACACAGGTTTGATCCCTGGTCTGGGAAGATCCCACATGCCATATAGCAACCTTGTGGCCTTGTACCACAATTATTGAGCCTGTGCTCTAGAGCCCAGGAATTGCAACTACTGAACCCATGTGCTGCAACTACTGAAGCCCACTCTGTCTACAACAAGAGAAATCACTGCAATGAGAAGCTTATGCACTGCAACTCAGAGTACCCCTCCACACACACTCGCCACAACTAGAGAAAAGCCTGCACAGCAACAAAGACACAGTATAGCCAAAAAGAAATAAATAAAACTATAAAAATACTTTAACTAACTGAAAATGAAAATACAACAATATCAAAATTTGTGTGGTGCAGCTAAGCAATACTTAGAAGGAAATTTATAGCAATAACTACTTATGTGAGAAAATAAGAAAGGTAAGAAAAACAAGTAATTGAAGTTTTTACCTTAAAAAGCTAGAGGGAAAAAAAGCAAACTAAAATTGAAATAAATAGAAGGAAAGGAATAATAAAGATTGGCAAGAAATCAAAGAAAAGAAATGAAAGACAAATAGAGGAAATCAATGAACCAAAACCTGATTCTTTGAAATGGTCAAAAAAAACTTTTAGTCAGGATGACCAAGAAAAAAAAAAAAAATGTAAAATACCCATATCAGGAATGAAGAAAAAAAAACTGTGCTACTGATCCCACAGATATTAAAATTAATTATAATAAGGGACTACTTAACTCTATGCCCATAAACTTGAAAACGTAAATGAAATACAATAATTCTTTAAAAAGAGAAACTATTAATGTCAAAACTCACCCCCACAAAAAAAGTGATAACCTGAATATTCTGGTATCTGTTTTTTAAGTTAAATGTATAGCATAAAAACTTTCTGAAAAAGAAAAATCCAGGTCAGATAGTTTCACTGCCAAATTTCACCAAATATTAAAAAAAAAAATCTTTACAATCTCTTCCAGAAAATAGAAGAGAAGGGTATCCTTTCCAATTAATTTAAAAAACATTTTATTGGTGTATAGTTGATTTCCTTCCCAATTAATTGTATAAGGTCACATTATGAAAGAAGAAAACTATAGACCAATTTCCCTCATAAATACAGATTCCAAGACTCTCATCAAAATATTATCAAAATAAATCCAGAAATATACTGAAAAAATACATCTCAGTCTAGTGGGGTTCATCTCACAAACAAAAGACTGATTCTACATTCAAACATCAATTAGTGTCATTTACCATATTAACAGGCTAAACTGAAAAAAAAAACAAAAACCTCAGAAGATGCAAAAAAGTGTTTGACTAAGTTAATCATTTAGTCATAAAACTTCTCAATGAATTATATATAGAAAGAAACTTCCTTAAACTAATAAAGCCCATTTATGAAAAGTCTACAGTTCCGATCGTACTTGGTGAAAGATTGAATGCTTTCTTGATAAGAATTAGGAGCAAGAAAAGAGGTCCTTTCTCTCCACTTCTATTCAACATTGTACTTAAAATCCTAGCCAGTGCAATTAAGCAAGAAAAAAAAAATTAAAGGCATACCTGATTATCTATGTAGAAAATCCCAAAGAATCTATGTATACTTTAAAAATTTCCTAAAAAAATAAGTGATTTTTAAAGGATTAAAGATAAAAGATAATATAGAAGAGTCAGCAATAAACACTTGGAATTTGAAATTTTAAAAATCCCAATTATAATAGCATTTTCCTCTCCTTCATAAATGGCTACTTAGGTATAAATCTAAAAGCCCAATTAAAAGATATTGTCAGATTGGATCAAAAGGAAGGCTACCCTCAAGAAATTTGCTTTAAAGATAGAAGTATAACTATAGTAAAACTGAAAAGAGGGAAAATAACATAACAAACTAATACTAATCAAAAGAAAGCTATATTAATATCAGACAGTATAGATTTTAAAGGAAAATATAACCAGTGATAAATGGTACAATTTCAAAATGATAAACAGATCAATTCAGCAACAGTTTATCAATCTACATATTTATATCCATCTCTCTCTAAAAAGAGAGTCAGGAGTCAAAAAGCCAGACCTGATAAAGCTGTAAGGAGAAAGACTTATGTATTTATATCCTCATTTACAGTTAGAGATGTTAATTTATAACTGATAGGGCACATATATAGAAAATCAATAAGGATTTAGAAGGGCTGAACAACACAATTCTTATTAAAATCTCAGGCATTTTCACAGAAATTAAGCTCTTTTTAGACAGTATATGGAAATGGTGAGAACCTCAAAGAGTCAAAATAATTTTGAAAAAGAACACAATAGGAATATTCACCATAACCAAATTCAAGACTTATTTATTGTAAGGCTAAAGGTATCAAGAGAGTGTGGCACTGGCAGAACAAGATAGATAACTGGATGAGAACAGAGTTTAGGATGGATCTATATTTACATGGTCGATTAATTCTCAAGAAAGAAGCAAAGGCAATTCAGTCTAAAACACACAGTGCTGAAACAAATATTCATATGCAAAGGTATGAACTTTGACCAATATCTAACATCAAATACAAAAATTAACTTAAAAATGACCATAGACCTACAAATCTGGAAAACTCAGCAGTGGCCACAGGACTGGAAATGGTCAGTTTTCATTCCAATCCCAAAGAAAGGCAATGCCAAAGAATGTTCAAACTACAGCACAATTGCACTCATCTAACATGCTAGTAAAGTAATGCTCAAAATTCTTCAAGCCAGGCTTCAACAGTACATGAACCATGTACTTCCAGATGTTCAAGCTGGATTTAGAAAAGGCAGAGCAACCAGAGATCAAACTGTCAACATCTGCTGGATCATCAAAAAAGCAAGAGAGTTCCAGAAAACATCTACTTTTGCTTTATTGACTATGCCAAAGCCTTTGATCATGTGGACCACAGCAAACTGTGGAATATTCTTCAAGAGATGGGAATACCAGACCACCTGACCTGCCTCCT
Organism: Giraffa tippelskirchi; assembly: GCF_054371585.1. Lineage (NCBI taxonomy): Eukaryota > Metazoa > Chordata > Mammalia > Artiodactyla > Giraffidae > Giraffa > Giraffa tippelskirchi. The sequence goes on from NC_137276.1 coordinate 39,517,490, forward strand.
GAGAAATCTGTATGCAGGTATGGAAGCAACAGTTAGAACTGGACATGGAACAACAGACTGGATCCAAATAGAGAAAGGAGTATGTCAAGGCTGTATATTGTCACCCTGCTTATTTAACTTACATGCAGAGTACATCAGGAGAAATGCCAGACTGGATGAAGCACAAACTGGAATCAAGATTGCCGAGAGAAATATCAGTAACCTCAGGTGTGCCGATGACACCACCCTTATGGCAGAGAGAGAAGAACTAAAGAGCCTCTTGATGAAGCCAAAAGAGGAGACTGAAAAAGTTGGCTTAAAGCTCAACATTCAGAAAACTAAGATCATGGCATCTGGTCCCATCACTTCATGGGAAATAGATGGGGAAACAGTGGAAACAGTGAGACACTTTATTTTGGGGGGCTCCAAAATCACTACAGATGGTGACTACAGCCATGAAATTAAAAGACACTTGCTCCTTGGAAGAAAAGCTATGACAAACCTAGACAGCATATTAAAAAGCAGAGACATTACTTTACTAACAAAAGTCCGTCTAGTCAAAGCTATGGTTTTTCCAGTGGTCATGTATGGATGAGAGTTGGACTATAAAGAATGCTGAGCATCGAAGACTTGATGCTTTTGAACTGTGGTGTTGGAGAAGACTCTTGAGAGTCCCTTGGACTGCAAGGAGATCCAACCAGTCCATCTTAAAGGAAATCAGTCGTGAATATTCATTGGAAGGACTGATGCTGAAGCTGTACTTTGGCCACCTGGTGTGAAGAACCGACTCTTTGGAAAAGACCCTGATGCTGGGAAGGATTGAAGGTGGGAGGAAAAAGGGGACGACAGAGGATGAGATGGTTGGATGGCATCACCAATGCAATGGACATGAGTTTGAGTAGGCTCTGGGAGTTGGTGATGGACAGGGAATCTGGCATGCTGTAGTCCATGGGGTCGCAGAGCTGGACACGATTGAGGGACTGAACTGAACTGAATAACACTATAAAACTTCTGGAAGAAAATGTAAGAGAAAAGTCTTCATTACCTTAAGGTATAAATCCAGTATTTCTTTGATAGAAGACAAAAAGTAGAAACTGTATAAGTTAAAAATGGATAAATTAAGGACATCTGCACTTGGAAAGATGCTGATAATATAATGAATATAAGTCATAGACAGGAAGAAAGCATTTGCCTGTCACACATTTTATTTGTATCCAAAATATATAATAAACTCTGTAAATTCAGTGATAAGAAAATAAACTACCCAATTTATTTAATAGGTAGAAACTTTGAACAGAGACTTCACAAAAGTAGATATGTGAATGGCAAATGATCACATGAAAAGATGGTCAACATCAAACATCACTGGAGAAATTAAAATTAAAACCTTACTGAAATGCCATCACACACTTATTAGAATGGCTAAAGTTGAAAGGATTGATCATATTGAATGATACTAAGGATGGGGAATAACTGGAATCTTCAAATAGTTCTGTTAGAATGTAAAATGGTAAAGCCATTTTGGGAAACAGTTTTACTTGATAGTTCCTTTCAAAGTTGAACACACATCTACCATATAATCAGATTATTCCACTCCAAGATATTTACCCAAGATAAATGAAAGCCAGTATTCATATAAAGACCTGTAAAATGTTCATAGCAGCTTTATTTTTCATAGTAAAAAACTAGAAACAACCCAAATGTTCATCAGGTGAACAGATAAACATACTGTGATATAGTCATATAAAGAAATACTATTTATCCATAAAAAGAAATGAACTGACACATTTGACAACATAAATTTCAAAATAATCATGCCAAATAAAGTCAATGAAAACAATACAAATAACAATAAAATAATAACATTTGTAGAAACTGTATTTTTTTTTACCACAATTGTATGAAATTAGAAATCAACTACAGAAAGAAAACCAGGAAAAGAACAAACACATGGAGACTAAACAGCAAGCTATTTAAAAAATGAATTCAAAGAGGAAATAAGAAAATACCTCAAGACACATCAAAATGGAAACAAAATTTTCCAAAATCTATAGGATGCTGCAAAAGCAGGTATAAGAGTGAAGTTCACATATATACACATACTTTACTACACACTTGAAACTAACACAGTGTTGTGCATTAGCCATACTTCAATAAAAAATTAAATTAAGAACAAGATAAAATAGCTCCATGGGGCTATTCATCTTGATTTTACGCCATCTAAATACTGTTAGATATGCCATTAATGATTATGTAAATTATCAATGAAATAAATAAGGACAGAAGGTGCTGTGAATCACATTATCAGATATTCTTTGTTCACTGACATTGTATTTTATATCATTATAGTAATATTATATCATAGAAAAGAACTCTGAGAAAATATGTTCAATATTGATATCACCCCACTGAATTACTGTTCAGCTTATCTTCTTTTAAGTATTATCCTCAAAAGTCTTGGATATCGTCTAGGCAAAGAGTTAGTGAACTCTCAGTCTCTGAGAATTCTAATTTGGATTTCAGTTGCCAAAGATACTGTATTGAACATGACGATGTTTCTGTCCTCTTAGTGCTTAAATTCTAGTGAGAGAAAAACTAAACTAAATAAACAATAAATAGTTAAACAAGTAAAAAGCAAGTTCACTTCTAAAGGTAATCAAGTGATATTAAGAAAATAGGTTAATGGCAAAGAGGGTCACTGGGTGGCTATTTTAGGTCAAGTAGTTGGGGAAGACCTCTTTTACATAACTTTTAAGCTGGACTTGAATGATTAAGAGGAGCCAGCCTTGCAGAAAATTGGGAAGAAGTGAAGGCAAAATGCCAAGGTGAATAGGAAGAGTAAATGTAAGCACATCTGTCCCAGCTGTTTTACAATACTACCTTCTCTAGGTCACTGAGTCATTCACACCTCTCTCAGAGAGATACACCAGTGCTAGTACCCAACCAGGCACCCACACATCCTTATAGTTATAGCTCTGAATTAATATAATCCATTTTGGAGGTTAGGAGTGTAGGTGGGGAGGGTTGCTCTATCACTCCCTGAAGACTAAAAGTGATAAGAAATCACAAGCCACCATGGCTACTTCTACTGAATGGTCATAGCATTCCCAAATTTTGGATAACTTTTTAAAAAGGATATTGTTGATCATAGGAGAAAAGAAAAAGAGAGTGAAGAATTAATACAAATTCGCAACTACTGGCAACACAGGTCAAAAAGTATACCTTATACTCAAGAAAAACATAAGCAAATGTTTCCCACTTCCACAGGTAAGTGGAAAATCTGAGGATATGTTCACGGGAACTAAAATAACACAACTTGGTTGTGAAAGTGAAAGTGTTAATAGCTCAGTATCCAGCTCTTTGTGATATGAACTGCAGCTTGCCAGGTTCCTCTGTCCATGGAATACTCCAGGCAAGAATACTGGAGTGGGTAGCCATTCCCTTATCCAGGGGGTCTCCCCGACCCAGGGATCAAACCTGGGTCTTCCACATTGCACTCAGATTCTTTACTGTCTGAGCCATCAGGGTAGCCCCAACTTAGTAGTACAAGACATATAAAGACTATCAAGATAAGATATAAACATAGACTTGAGAAATATCACTGAATACTTGTTAAAAAACAATTATTGGCGCATAGTTGATTTACAATGTTGTATTAGTTTTAGGTGTACAGCAAAGTGAATAAGTTATGTATATACCTATATCTGCTCTTTTTTTTTTAAGATTCTTTTCCCATATAGGGCATTTCACAGTATTGAGTAGAGGTCCCTGAGTTATACAAGCAGGTTTTTCTTAGTTATCTATTTTATATATAGTAGTGACTGAATATTTTTATACCAAGTAGTTGAACTTTAGTCTGTATGAGACTGAGAATTACTAAAAGTTATTTGAGAATGGCAGTGACCAATCTAGAAACTTGGTGCAGAACAGAGATTAGGAGCAGAGAGGTCAGTTAGAAAGCTACTATAATAATTAAATTTAGAACTAATGACTATTTGAACTTAAGTAATGGATTAATCTGGCAATGATCACCTTCCAAAATGCTCAATGTCCACACTTGACAAGAATGCAGTAAAATAGGCACTGTAGAATATTGCTGGTAGAAATGGAATTTGTACTTTTCTGAGGTACAATGAAGTGGGATTGGATTTAAGAGACAGAGGAGAAGAGGTAAAAAAGACCAGAAGACTAATAGATATCAAGGATGACAAAAGAGAATAGATATATTGAAGAAGACTATGAGGTTTCAAGTCTGATTTTGCAAGGTGACTAGACTATTAACAGAAATGAGGTAACAGGAGGAGATAACAGGAAAGAGAAGAACGTATTCAACAGATCATGAGGACCTGCATTGATTCCTCAAGATACTGCTTAACCTAGGAAAAATTCACTCGAATTTAGTGTCTATATTTACATATGTAAAATGATGCAAGGATGGTTCAATATCTGCAAATCAATCAATGTGATACACCACAATAATAAAAAGGATAAAAATCACACGATCAGGAAAAGCATTTGACAAAATTCAACATCCATTCATGATTAAAAAAAAAAAAACTCTCATCAAATTGTACAGAGGGAACATATCTCAGCATAGTTAAGGCCATGTATGATACAATCACAGCTAATATCACCTCAATGCTGAAAAGCAGGAATCGTTTCCTTTAAAACTGGGAACAAGACAAGGATGCCCACTTGTACCACTTATAAATAAAAGGTACTAGAAGTTCTAGCCATGGCAATCAGATAACAAACAGAAATTAAAGCTATTCAAATTAAAGGAAGGGCAGGGCAAAAATGGGGCTTCCTCAGTGGCTCAGCAGTAAAGAATCTGCCTGCAATGCAGGAAATTCAGAAGATGCAGGTTCGATCCCTAGGGGAGGAAGTTCCCCTGGAGTAGGAAATGGCAACCCAGTATTCTTGCCTGGAAAATTCCATGGACAGAGGATCCTGGCAGGCTACAGTCTGTGGGGTCACAAAGAGACACAACTTAGTGACTAAACAACAAAAACAACAAGGGCAAAAATGACACTACTTGCAGATGACATGATACTCTAAATAGAGAACTCTGAAGTCTCCACCCAAAAGCTATTAGAACTAAAAAATGAATTCAGTAAGGTTGCAGGATACAAGATTAATATACAGAAATCTGTTAGTTTGCTGTACACTAATAATGAACTACCAGAAAGAGAAAGCAAGCAAACAAGCTCGTTTAAAACTGTGTTAATAAAATACTTCGGAATAAACTTAATCAAGGAGGTTAAAGACCTATACTTTGAAAACTATAAAACATGGATAAAGGAAATTTGTAGATGATACAAAAAAATGGAAAGATATTCTGTGTTCATAAATTGGACAAATTAATATTGTTAAAATAACCATACTATCCAAAGCAATCTATAGATTTAATGAAATATCTATCATAATAACCAGGACGTTGTTCACTAACTAGAATAATCGGAAAATTTGTACAGAACTGCAAAAGACCCCGAATTTCCAAAGCAATCTTGAGAAAAAAGAAAAAAGCTAGAGGTATCACCTTCTCAGACTTCAGACTATATGAAAAAGTCTTGAAATCAAAATACTGGTATTGTCACAAAAACAGACACATAGATCAATGGAACAGAATAGAGAGCCAGGAACTAAATCCACACACTTAAGGTCGATAAATCTATAACAAAGATGTAAGACTATACAGTGGGAAAAAAAAGAGTCTCAGTGCTGGGAAACTGGACAGCTACATGTAAAGGAATGAGATTAGAACATTTCCTCACACTTTATACAAGAATAAACTCAAAATTATTTAAAGATCTAAATGTAAGATCTGAAACCATAAAACTCATAGAAGAGAATACAGGCAGACCATTCTTTGATATAAATGTAAGCAATATTTTTTTTTGGACTTGTCTCCTAAGGCAAATGAAACACATGCAAAAATAAACCATGAAACTAAACTGAACTTATAAGATTTGCACAGCAAATGAAATGATTATTAAAATTAAAAGACAGTGTATTGAGTGGGACAAAATATTTGCAAATGATAGGACCAGTTAGGGGTTACTATCTAAAGTATAGTTCGATTATCTTTTATTAGATATTTTATCTTTATCTTTTATTAGATATATGTAATATTGATCTATCACCAACTTGAAGCCTGGTAATTTCTCCCTCATGTGTACATACAGTAAAACTTCTAATTTTTAATGTTTTCATTATAATTGACTATTGTCAGGATACATTTAACAGGAGGCTTCCTGTGTGCTGTTTTCAGTCTTGCATGAATTCTATGTTCCTTAACAGCACCTGAATACAGGTGCCAGAGAGCTGGCAAGCCCCCTCTCGGGGATAATAGAAATTCATGTATCTCATTCGTATGGAAATTCCATACAGGTGAACAACAGCCATTTACAAGTCTCCTCCTTTCTAATATGTAAAGTTACTTTTACAACCCCCTCTCTAGAGAATAATTCTAGCCTCTGGCTTTCTAGATGACTTGTTAGATTTTTGATCCCTATCTTTGCTAAAAAGGGCTATCTGGTAGGAGAGTATATATATGCCCACAATATGTTGAATATATGCCTTTGTTCCACCAGAGCACTGGTCACTGTGTCTTTCCTCATTTTCTCTCGCTCTCTTGCTCTCTCCCTCTCTCCGTTTCAGGCTGCTTCCACGGAGCACAGGTGTCCACCGTGTCTACTTATTTGCCCAGGCTTTCAAGACCTCTTCGTGAGGGCGCCCTGAGCCTACGTAGACGGTGCTAGCTCTTTGTCCTAGAGTTATATTGGCATACTGTGTAAACCAGGGAATATCAGCCTCTTTTCTTCCTTCTTTTCTTATCGGTCGACTCTGTACCCCCAAGTTCCGGTCCATTAAAGGACCACAACAGACTATCACTATCAATTTTCTTATAACAAGTTTCTCTAGTGTCCAGGTAATAATTTATCTGCAATTCAGGGTAACTGAAATGGTTCAGTCTTATCCTTGCTTATTACTGTTTCCTTGAGAATTTCCAGGACAACGTTAGAAAGCAAACAAACAAAAAACTAGTGGTAAGGGCGTGAATCCTTGTCTTGCTCATCCGCACATCTTTTACAGTAATTGGAATGTGTTTTGTCATAAAATTTAATATTTACTTACGAGAAGATTGACCTAAAATTCTCTGGTGAACCAAATATCTTTAACTGTCAATAATCTGGAATACAGAATTTTCTGACCCCCTTTTACAGGTGGAGAAATTGAGGTTCAAAAAGTTTATCATTTACACAAAGCCCGAGGGTTAGTTTGAGCAAAATCTCTCCCAAATTCTTTTTCTGTTATGTGAATAGTAACTACTAAGGTACTTGAAGAAAGCTGGCTCTAGCATCACTGCTGTGTTCCTTTCAGACTTAAGACTATTAAGAAGCCAAGGTTCCAACAAGGCACAGTTACCCCAGTAGTTAACTTTGGGTTGGGTCTCCGCAATAGTCAACACCAGCACTGTGGCGAGGCGGGGTCTCACGCTCTAACCAATATGATTTACATGTTTGGGGGCGAGAGGCAGGTTGGAAATCACAGCTTATCGGATGGCGCCAGAGGATCCTTGAAGCCAGCTCCTGGCTCTCAAACCAAGAGGAAGGCCAAGATTTGCTGGTCTTCAGTGCTCATCATTCTCTTAGCCCGAGTCGCCTCCTCTCCGCCCCCTGCAGGCCGACCAGGGAACTGCTCAGGGGCCGAGTTGGGCCGGGAGCACGAAGCCGACAGCTCTGGCCGGCGGGGCTGTGGCGGCGGTTCCACCGACTGCAGGCCGGCCACCCGGGCGCGGAGACAGCGGGCCATGGCACGGGTGCTGATCGTGGGCGCCGGACTGACGGGAAGCTTGTGCGCGGCGCTGCTGAGGAGGGAGGCGTCCAGTCCTCTGCGCCTCGCTGTGTGGGACAAGGCCGGGGACTCAGGTGGGTCGTTTCCGGACGGAAGCCACGGAAAGGAAGCCGGCGGGCACGCTGGCTTCTAAGGTGGCCTGGGCCTTCTCTGAGTAAGGCCGCGGGGAACACCCAGCCGGTCGGCGGGCGCCTGATCACGTGATCGGAGACTTCCGGCGCCCGGGAAGGCCCGAGGAGTGGGCGCGAGTTGGGGCGGCGACCCGGGCCGGGAGGTCTGGCTGAGGCGGGGCGGGGTCGGGGGGAAGGGCAGGATACCCGAGCACTTCACTTGGAGGCCTGAGCGGCCTGGGAGGCATCCTGACTGGAGTTTGCAAAGCTTGGGCCTACCGCTGTCGCCAAGAAGTGATTTTTTTTTCTTGGCTGCTCAGTACCCTGGCAGCTTTCTTTAGATCATGAGAATCCTTCAGTGCCCATTGACCACGACTTTCCGAAGATCTATCTACTTGAGAGAATCCTGTCCCTCTCCTGAAACCTGACAGCAAGAGGGAAAGCATTCGTTGATTCTGACATTTCATTCATTATTTTGTTTTCTTTGGTCTGTTCATTCATTCGCTTTATTCAGATCAGTCCGTAGATGCAGCAGGCACAGTGCTGAAGGCTGCTGTATTATTCATGTGTTCTTTTTAAAAAATATCTCACATCCCCACACTGAATTGTCTCTGTTAATTACTTCCTAACAGTGTTAGATGACAAAACCTTCAATTTAAAAAACAAACAGTTTTTTTTAGATCTCTGGAATCTGGAGAAAACAAATTTAAAAATGTATTATTATGAAATCTAAAAGTAAAAAAAATTAAAAATATGTTTTCTGAAACAGTTCTAAGTTATCCATTGGTGTAACCTGGGGTGATCAGTGTTAATTGTGAAATATTCATTCTAATATATTAAGATATTTTCCTGGGGACTAATTCAAGGAGGAAGAATGACTACAGCCAGCAGTCCTCATAATCCACAGAGCACAGTGGACTTGGGTGCCCAGTATATCACCTGCACTCCTCATTATGCCGAAATACACCAAAGGTGAGTTAGTTGAAAGGAGTGAAATCAGTCTTCCTGGTTGAGGATGTAAAAAGATACAAATCATCCATTTTTAACAGAGTTAAAACTTTGACTCTTGTAATATAGTGAAATTATATCATCATCATTGATCATAGTATTAATAGCAATGAAAGATTTACATGAGTAAAGTGGGAAAACTGTAATACATGCCTCTCCAGTTGTTGTGAAGATCAGGTGAGATGTTATATGGAACATGGTAAAGGCTGAATAAATAGGAAGTAACTATGTTGGTGTTGAGAAAGAGGACAGATAACTGTGATGGAAGTCAAATCTTAACCAGATTTAAAATTGGTGTAATGAATACCTTTTTGTTTATTTTCACTGACTTTAATTTTGAAATATATGAGAAAGTAGACCTCTGACTACGATCAGCAAAAGACTATGGATTCTCAAAATATTTCCGTTCTTCACCAAAATTATGTCTTATTAACACAAAACATATGTTGAGTTGTTTATAGGAAGATTTCTAGTTTTTATTTAGGATTATAATCTCGAAGAATTCTTTGAAGGGAATATAGTGTTTAGAGCTAAGTATAGCATATAGTTATGTTATACATTTTGATTTGTTTCAGTTTTTATGATGAATTGTTAGCTGGTGGCATTTTGAAGCCTCTGACCTCTCCTATTGAAGGAATGGTGATAAAAGAAGGAGAATGTAACTTTGTAGCACCTCATGGAGTTTCTTCAATTATTAACCATTACTTGAAACAATCAGGTGAGAATAAAATTTTCTCTGCCTTCTTTTAAAGTAAGCATTTAAACTAAAAGTTATACACATAATTAAATATTAATACTGTAAGGAAAGTTATAAAATAGATGTTCTCCTATGCACCACTCAATAGCTAGTTTTCTTCCCCTAAAGTAATCACTGTTTCCTATATATGCTTCCAGGAAAATGTTTATGCATCTATCTCTTGCTCTATGTGACTGTCTCTATTTCCCTATTCATAGACATTTGTATATATTCTTTTTTAAAACATAGATGAGATTATTTTATATAAGCCATTCTATGCTTTATTTCATCTATGTTTATAATAAACCTATCTCTATCTCTGTCTCTCTACCTATGTCTGTGTCTGTCCTATTGATACTATCTCTCCGGAGAACCCTGACTAATACATAGTCATTGACTGAATCATATCTTTGGTCTATTTTCATATCAGCAAACTCAGTGTTCTTCATTCTTTTCAATGCTTGTTCAGTATTACATGGTATATGTATATCATTATTTATTTAACTGTTAACTTTCTGTTAAGTATGTAGATTGTTTGGGGGGTTAGGGATTGCTTTGCTTTATGCTAGTACCAATATTGCTGCAATTTCTAGCTCTGACACACTTTTGAACGTGTATCTGTAGGATCAGTTCCTAACAGTATAGGAGGTGTGTCAATGGTTTGTGCGTTTTTTATTTAACTAAGTTGTGCCATCTATTCCTATTAAGGAATATATCATCAATAGTAAATGAGAACGTGTCTTTCTGTACATCTTGATATTATGGAAAATAAAATTCTTTGCCCATATTATGGGTTGAAATGATATTTCCTTGTGTTCTGATTTGCGTTTATTTAGTTATGAGTGAATTTATGCACCTTTGTTTTGCTAACCATTTTTTTCTGTGAATGTCTTATAACCTTTGCCCAGTTTCTATGAGGATTTTCATTTGTTTTTATGTATATTATGAGTGCTTTAAAATGGACTTTTTTTGAAAAGGATGACAAATAATCCTGGATGATTAATGATTTATCCTTTAAAACAGAAATAGACTTATTGATAAATCATAATTAAATGCTCAATTGAAGATCATTGAGGAAAAGTATAGGTTGAGACTTTGTTTTATTTCATAAGCTATTTCTAGAATAATTACTGTTTTGGACTACATCAAATAGTACTTGGGCTTCTCTGGTGGCTCAGATGATAAAGAATCTGCCTGCAATGCAGGAGACCTGGGTTCGATCCCTGGGTTGGGAAAATGGAGAAGGGAATGGCTCCCCACTCCAGTATTCTTGCCTGGAGAATTCCAAGGGCAGAGGAGCCTGACAGGCTACAGTCCATTGGGTCTTAAAGAGTCGAACATGACTGAGCGACTAAGCACAGCACAGCACAAATGTTACTTACTGTGAAGCCTGAGAATCCCGACACTGGACACGAGAGAAGGCAGTGAGATTGAATATACAACATGAGACACAGTAAATACCATTCCAGGCAAGGCCATTTCTTCATCTAGGATTTAGAATATTATGGTGTAGTCATCAGGATTTTCCAGAAAAAAACAGAACCGAAAGACTATATTTATATAGATAGGTAAATTTATTGTAAAGAATTAGCTTATGTGATTTTGGAGGCTGGCAAGTCTGAAGATCTGCCGGGTGAATTGACAAGCTAGAGATCCAGGAGAGCTGATGGTTTAGTTTCAGTCCAAAAGCCTGAGACCCTGGAGAGGTGAAGGTACGGTTCCAGTTTCGGTGGCTGGCGAGCTCAGACCCCGAGAAGAGCAGATGTTTCAGTTCAAGTCTGAAGGTAGGAGAATGAAACAGTGTCCCAGTTCAAAGGCTATCAGACAGGAAGACTTATTTACTGGTGGGAGGGTCAGCCTTTCTGTTTTATTCAGGCCTGTGACTGATTGGATGATACCCACCTACATTACGGAGGGCAACCTGCTTTATTCAGTCTACCAATTTAAATATTACTTTCTTCCAAAACACCCTCACAGACATACTCAGAATAGTGTTTGCCAAATATATGAGAACCTCATGACTCAGTCAAGTTGACATGTAAAATTAACCATCACAGATGGTGACACTATTTGTATATTTTGTAGAATGTCATCAGCTTCATATATTGCCACCATATAACTTTTTAAAAAAATCTCATTTGCGTCATGACTTTTACTTAACCCAAATTAGATGCACATACTTATTAGAATCTCTAAGTACTTACTAATTGTATTATATATCTAGCCATCCATATATGCATACACCTATTCATTCAATAAACATTTGCTGAGTGCTTACTATACACTGTTTTAGACACTAGTGTATACAAGAACCAAAGTTCCTGCCATCATATAGCTAAGGGACAGTCCTTGAATACACCACACCTACATCCTTTTTGTGTTAGGTGTTTGGGGTAATATATGGTTTTGGGTTTTCTTTTTCCAATTTTGCTTTGGAAACTCTTGGGAGAAGAGGTCATATTTAATTATTTGTAGCTCACATAGAATCTAATGGTACCTGGTATATAGTAGGTAGGTATAAGTGATATAGATTTAGATTTCTTATATATATATATATATATATATATATATATATAAAAATATATGTGTGTGCTTAGTCACTTCAATCATGTCTGACTGTTTGCAACCCTATGGACTGTAGCCCACCAGGTTCCTGTCCATGGCAAGAATATTGGGGCAGATTGCCATGCCCTTCTCCAGGGGATCTTCTCGACCCAGGTATTAAACCCCACGTGTTTTACGTCTCTTGCATTGGCATGTGAGTTCTTTCCCAATAATGCCACCTGGGAAACCCTATATATAAAGATACATATATTTATTCATTGTAGTTTAGCCAATTCTTCCTCAAAACCTCTTTATACTTTGAATTTGTACTGTCTCTTGAGAGCATGAGTACTTTAGATTTTCTTATCACTATGTGAAATATTTAAGTAACTTTTAAAAAATAATTACATACTAATAGTTGAAAATTTGGAAAATAGAGAAAAGTAGCAGGGAAAAGTGTTGCAATAATATGTAAGTCAGCCATAAGTTCATTCTGTGACATATTTTCTGCTTTTATAAAAAAATAATTTTTACATAATTGAGTTCAAGGCCTACGTAATTTGAGTGTATATAAACTTTTTCTCAGTTTATTTTAATAATATCTTTGTAATGTTTCAAGAGGTCTTTCCACCCTCTACCCAGATCTATTATTAGAGGTTTTATAAACCATCTATACGATTTAAAATTTTATAATTATATCCCTTCAAAAAAGTGTTAGTCACTCAGTTGGGTCCCCATGGACTATAGCCTGACAGGCTCCGTTGTCTATGGAATTCTCCAGGCAAGAATACTTAAATGGGTAGCCATTCCCTTCTCCAGGGGATCTTCCCAACCTAGGAATCGAACCTGGGTCTCCTGCATTGCACACGGATTCTTTCTGTCTGAGCCACCAGGGAAGCCCCTATATCCCTTTAAACATTCTTTAAACTTCTTTAAATCTTTCTGCCTATAAATGGCTCCTATCCTATTTTAGTATTTCCACAATGAAATTTGAGAGTCCCTGGAATCGGAATGACCTGGATTCAAATTCACGTTCTACCACACTTTCTTAGCTGTGTAATATTAGGAAAGTGTTAAAATCTGTACTTTAGTTCTTTCATTGGAAAAATGAGAACAGTAAAAATACCTACTGCAAAGTTTTGTGAAGAATAAAGGATATAATCCACCCATTGCCAATTCAAGCAAATAATAGGCCATATACTTAGAAATCTCTTGATAAATGTTAGCTTAAAAAATAATCTTCTTAAATGAAGCTGATCTTTGCATGTGCTCAGTGTATAACAACCTAATACTTTACATTTTGGAATCAGTTGAGTTCACACCCCTACAATCTTATGATACAACCAGTTTTATTTAGTTTGTGACCAGACTTCCAAGGAAATTATCTGTAAAAGGTATATCCAGTCAGGTACGCTCTAGAATAGGTTCAAATCTCTAAAGCCAATATTTAAATAGACTGGTTTTCCAGAATGAGTGGTAAAGGGTAAGAGGAAATAGGCACATGTCACTTGTGTTCTGTTCTCATTTATTGTTCCATGTGTTCACATTAAGCTTATTACAGAGAAAAGTGTTTATTGGCATTAATTTTACCTACTTCCGGTTTTTCCAATTAATGCTGTCTTCTGAGTAAATAAAATGTGATTTGTCTATTTTTCTGTTTTATTTATTTATTTATATATTTGTTGTCACTGTTGTAGGAGTAGGAGAAATTTGAAAGAACAAAAACTACTCTATCATTTGTTAAAAGCTATTTATCTGATGCTGTTAGGCATTTAGCATACATCATTTCTAATTATTATATAGCCATTCATAGTAGTTGTTATCATTATTCTCATTTACTAATGAGAAAAATGAGACTCAGACAAGTTAAGTACATTGCTTATAATGGCTTAACTAGTAAGTAAGATGCCAGCACTCTCTTTAAGCTGACCCTGTTGTCATTTCCTTTAGAGGATCCCATGGAGGACAATGAGAATGCCTCAAACCTCTGATTTAACATATTTTCCTTCCTGGTTTTTCCCCTACAGTTTGAGAGGATGCCCCCATCCCACTCTGGTTCAAGAGAACAGACTCATAGAGCCCTTCTCCTGGGCCCCCTCTTTCACTGATTAGTCTCTGCCTCAGGGGGAAGGAAGGGGCTACCGAGGAGTCATGCCATTTTATTTCTTTATATGCACCCGGGAAGATCAGTCACATGATGATGGTTCCTTCTGTGACATTTGGACAGTGATGAACCAAGTCCTTTTGCTTTTGAATAAGGCCCATGTTATTAAATCATTCATAAGAGGATGAATTTAGTTTCCAGGACAGGGTGAGCAGCTTTTATTTGGTTTGGCCTTATGACTCAGCTGGTAAAGAATCTGCCTGCAATGTGGGAAACCTGGGTTCTATCCCTGGGTTGGGAAGATCCCCTGGAGAAGGGAACGGCTACCCACTCCAGCATTCTGGCCTGGAGAATTCTGTGGACCGTATGGTCCATGGGTCGCAAAGAGTCAGACACGACTGAGTGACTTTCACTTTCGTTTCACCGTAGGAAGAATTATTGCTGTATTTATTTGTTTTTATTTTACCATCTACTTCAAAAAGGGACAGGACTAACAATTGAAAGTCAACATGGACAACATATTGGTTTGGCCAAAAAGTTCATTGGGATTTTCCATAAGATGCCATGGAAAAGTCTAAACAAACTTTTTGGCCAACCAAAATGGTTTATTAGAAAAGATAGTTTAATTTGCAGATGCTATCAGCTAGTGTGACTTCTTTCTGGCAATATTTAATTTTATCATATTCTCCCTTTTTACTTTTGTGTTTATTTTCTTTCTAAAATTCAGTTCAGTTCAGTCGCTCAGTCATGTCTGACTCTTTGCCACCCCATGAGTTGCAGCACGCCAGGCCTCCCTATCCATCACCAATTCCCAGAGTCTACCCAAACCCATGTCCATCGAGTTGGTGATGCCATCCAGCCATCTCCTCCTCTGTCGTCCCCTTCTCCTCCTGCCCCCAATCCTTCCCAGCATTAGGGTCTTTTCCAGTGAGTCAACTCTTTGCATGAGGTGGCCAAAGTATTGGAGTTTCAGCTTCAACATCAATCCTTCCAATAAACACCCAGGACTGATCTCCTTTAGGATGGACTGGTTGGATCTTCTTGCTGTCCAAGGGGACTCTCAAGAGTCTTCTCCAACACCACAGTTCAAAAGCATCAATTCTTCAGCACTCAGCTTTCTTTACAACCCAACTCTCACATCCATACATGACCACTGGAAAAACCATAGCCTTGACTAGACGGACCTTTGTTGGCAAAGTAATGTCTCTGCTTTTTAATATGCTATCTAGGTTGGTCATAACTTTCCTTCCAAGGAGTAAGTAAGCGTCTTTTAATTTCATGGCTGCAATCACCATCAGCAGTGATTTTGGAGCCTAGAAAAATAAAGTCATCCACTGTTTGCACTGTTTCCCCATCTATTTCCCATGAAGTGATGGGACCAGATGCCATAATATTAATGTAAGGTAATGGGCAGTTCTGTCTCAAAATGGCTCCTAGGTAGGTGATCGTGGCACTCATCCATAACAGTGTCTTTCAGAGAGAAAGTAGTGGGTAACCTGGGAGTCTTGGTTAAGCACTCCACAGTGAACTTTAAGCAGTGCTTGTAGTTAGATACTGCTTACTGGTCCATTTCAGTAGTTCTAAACTGAAACCTGTTTGTAGGAAATTATTGGAGAAAGATAAATTTAGATTCTTTAACATAGAAGGGCTTCCCTGGTGGCTCAAGACGGTAAAGAATCTGCCTGCAGTGCAGGAGGCCAGTTCTATCCCTCAGTCAGGAAGATCCCCTGGAGAAGGAAATGGCAACCCACTTCATTGTTGCTTAGAGAATTACATGGACAGAGGAGCCTGGCAGGCTGCAGTCCCTGAAGTCACAAAGGGTCGAACATGACTAACACTTGTGACTAAGATTTTCTAACATGGAGGAAGGCAGGGGATAGGCATTGGATAAATACATAACAGAAGCATATTTGTCTTTGTAAAATGGTTAAAATTTCTTTGTAGTTTGATATCTTTGTAGCTATCTGCAGATTTTTAAAGAAAATTTTATGAAATATGTGCTGGGGAAACAGTGGTAAGTAAAACACATTGAACCTCACCTTTGTTACTGTAGAGCGTAGTTGGAGGGAAAGACAAAAACTAATTTCATGCACAGAAAAATGTACATAATAAATGCTAAGAAGAAAAACTGTGAGCGTTATGAGTGAGCTATAGTAATAGGACCTAAACTAACATGAGTCTGAGAAGAGTGAGAACGGGGAGATGTGTCAGCAAAAGCATCTCTGAAGAACCAATGTTTTCATGGATACTTGAAAGGTGAGCAAGAGTGAACTAGGCCAAGAGCTGAGAGGTAAGAACTGCATGCGATGGACATATCAAGTTGAAACTATTCTCAAGTAGGAGGAAGATGGTGCATTTATGGAATGAAAAGGTCATTGTGACTGGAGGGTAGTAAATGAGGGAGAAACAGTAGGTGAAGTTCAAGAGTAAGGCAGGGGCCAGATCATAAGGGGCTTTGTAAGCACTATTAAGACTTTATGATTAATCCTAAATACAATGAGAAACCTCTGAAAAATTATATGCAACACAGGGACATGGTGATATTTACTAAGCTCAGACTGAAAATTTTTATGTAGTTTTCTGGCTGTTTAAAAATTATCTTCCAGAGCCTTACATTTGGTTATGTGATCCTTTCAAAAGTTATTAGTTACTTTCACAAGGAAATGCCACTTTCCCAGAAACTTGAATCATCACAATTGGAAAGAAAAACTTCCTGGTTAGAGCAGGTATACCACTGCCCCTAACTCTTGGAAAATGCTGTTTTTGAGTGGCTTTGCCAGTTGCAGTGTTAGATTTGCGTCTATTTATCCACCCCAGTGGTTCTCACACTTTAATGTGCATGGTAATAAACCTGGAGGCTTCTTAAATGCAGACTACTAGGCCTGATCCCCAAATTCTGATTCAGGTCTGAGTTGTGACCTGAGAATTTGTGCTTCTAGCAAGTTCCAAGGTGCTTCTGGTCTGAGGTCCACATCTAGAGAACCACTGATATTCATCTTGCAGAACACTTCAGGACCACTGGGATATGTGTCTAAGGTGTTTGATTGGATATGAAGAATTTCTGTTAATAGTTGGTACAGTTCAGTTCTCTTAACCACACCCTCCTAGTGACCACCAAAAGCAAAACCAATGTAATTCTGTTTTCAAAGGGAGTATTATGTAAAACACAACTGAATAAAGTTTATAAAGTCAGTTGACTTACTTGAAGTTTCGATCAGGGCCAGGACTTAGAGAGAGGCACTTGAGGCAACTAAGTTAAGGGAAAGACATCCTAAAGAAACTGAAAAGAGGAAAGTGGAGCCTCTCTGCTTGGAGTATAGGGAATGGTGGGTGTGAGTTCAAAGCGCCAATTATTTGCACCTTCCCTGAAGAGGGGACTTAGAGAAACCCTCAGGCAAGTTGGAACGCTATTTACAAACCCTTATTATAATTCTTTGAACAGAATGACTCTAATTGCCTCAAAGAGATTGAGGGCATCGGTCCTTCTAACATATTTGCATTTTATTTTTAAAATTTGTAATTACTATATTGTAGAATTATTCAAGGGAATATGAAAGATATAAAGGTGTATGAGATCTAGAGAAGACCTTACATGGAGGAGCCCAAGAGTATTTGGGGATTGATAAGACATATCTAGGGCTTCCCAGGTGGCACTAGTGCTAAAAAGCCTGTCTGCCAACGCAAGAAATGTAAGAGATGCGGGTTCCATCCCTGGGATGGGAAGATCCCCTGCAGGAGAGCATGGCAGTCCACTCCAGAATTCTTGCCTGGAGAATCCCGTGGGCAGAGGAGCCTGGTGGGCTACAGTCCATAGCGTTGCTAAGAATCAAACACGACTGAAGCGACTTAGCAAGACATATCTAAAACATAGAGATACTTTGAATCAGTGTCCAAATGAGTGGTAAAAGCAGTGATTATGGAGATGAGAAGGATCAGACTGAGCTAGGGTAGCTATGGAAAGGGGCCTTCATGCCAAGGTTGGACTTAAGCTAGATTCTTAGTAGCTAGGAATATGAGATGTCACATGCAATGATGGACAGGATCTTTTTGTGTACTTTTTTTTCCTTTATTCCATTTTCATTTATTTCCTTTCTATTCATGAGGCCAAATAAAAGTAGATTTGTTTTAAAATGAAAGTTTTCTGAAAACTAGAATGTGAGGTAAGAACTAGTATACCAAGGGAACTTAATGATCCAATTATATTTTCCTAGCTTTCAGTTCATAATTCATTCTCTTAAACAAATATTGATTAAATACCTCTGTTCCCAGTATAATACTTTGTATACTATATGCTATACATAGAAAAAATAGGTGTAAACTCATGGAGCTTACAGATTAAAAGGGAATAAAATATCAATCATATAAGTACTCAAATAATTATTAAAATATATTTGTGATAAGTGCAAAGAAGGGAAAAAAGATGAGAGGATATTCCAGATTGTATTTTTCTTAATTTTTATTCTTCTTAATTAAGATAATTGATCTACTGATGAGACTTGGATTTTGCTTACAGAGTTATTTTTTCTGGTTTAATAGGGAATATTGATATTTTTAATGAGGAATATTACCAGAGAGAAGAATCCTTAACACCTTTACTAAGATGTATACTTGCTCTACCAAGATAGTGATCTTTATAGTCAGAAGGATGGGGATTTAAATCATGGCATGACATTTCTAAATCTGTTTCCTTTTCTGTGAAATGAATTGGTGTAATGTATATCTAGTGTTTGGCATAGCCTTGGCATACAGTAGATGATTAACGAAAGATAGCCATGGTTACTCTTGTTATTCATTGTAGTAGTATTTTTTTCCCCCAGCAGGCATTGATAGGGAAGTCTAACAGTACCAGAAGGGAGGGGGTCCCATTACACGAGATAGAAAGTGAAGCCCAGGAAGCTGTAGAAGATGAACTTCACATTCTGCTCATCTGAATGCATCCAGTTTGTGACTTCTCTTCCCCCTCATTTGTGTGGAAAATCCTGATTATGTGAGCATGATTTTGTGTTTGGAACAGGTGCTGAGATCTGCTTCAGACAACGTGTGACCCAGATCAATTTGAGAAACGACAAATGGGAAGTCTCCAGGGAAACAGGCTCCTCTGAGCAGTTTGATATCGTTATCCTCACGATGCCCGCTCCTCAGATTCTGCAGCTTCGAGGTGACATCGCCAACTGTGAGTCTCAGCCCGCGCTGTTTACCTCAGGGACTGGGCTTTCTCTGATCTGAGTGAATTCAGCTTAACTGTCTTAGCAAAGGGGAGAGACAGGTTCTACTGATTTGCATGTTCTAAAAACAGATACTATGGCTTGGTTCGTGATACTAGTCTAGGTCAAACTGCAATCCAGATTTAAAAAAATAAAATAAAAATTGAGTATTTCTCCTTTTGTTCTTGCCTTTAAGAAGTAAGTATTTTTGAGGGAGATATAGTAGTTTGACCCACAAGAACAGTCTCTTTGTGGCCATTCTGGAAAAAAAGATTTTTATGATGTAAACATTGATTATATGACAAACATGGTAAACTTTATCTAGAATTGTTCCTGAGTCGGAGTCTCAGGTTCTTCCCTGACTGAAATTTGTTGGACTCACCCTTTACCTGACTTCTCCCACCTCTTTTCATAAAAAACAGCTTTGAGACTAATTCACATACTATACAACCCATCCACCTGAAGTGTGTATTTCAATGGTATTTATTTCAGATATCCAGTGACATGAAGCCATTCCCATAGTCAATAGCTCTCACTTCCATCCCTCCATCTTCCATCCCTGCCCCCAGCTCTAAGCAGCCAGTAAGCTAGTTTCTGTCTCTGTCCAGTTCCCTGTTATCTGGATTCTCAAGAAAAGCTTTTCTAAAGCTCTGCTTTGCATCTACCTGTGCCAGGTTTAACTGATTATTCCCCTGACCTTCATCGTGTTTTGAGTGAACCTGACACATTAAAGTCATTGATTTCTGGATGATACTTCATATTGCCTTGAATTCCATGAGTTGGAACAAAACAGTCTTGTGATGGTGGCAAGACTTCAAGGATGTGACATGCCAGGAGCTCTTGACTTTGTTGCGTGACTGAAGGTGACATTGGATTTGATTGAGAAACGCCTTTTGGCACCATTAGAAAGAAAACGCAATAAGTATGGTTTATAGATCTTAGATTTAGAACTGTAATAGAGCTTGTTCTCTGAGGAAGAATGGAGCTTGATATTTCATCTTGAAAGCAGTTTGAGTATCAGTTCTACCATGCAGTAACAATATATAACTTCTTTTCTAGTACAGTGTGAGATAGGGATATAAAAAGGATTGGAGTATTTATTAGATGGCTATAGGCAAGCTAGAAGACTAACATCAAAGATCTCTTTCATGCGTCTATGTCTAGTATGCTGCCAAAGTCACTTTAAAGTAGGATAATTTATTGTCATGGATTCTGTAAAAATTGAATTGATTTTGAGACAGTGTTAAATAACATACTGTAACTTTTAACTAAAACACAGTTATTGGTCAGTGTATTCAGTTGAATTGTAAATTGAATATTCCAGTTTTTAAAGCTACATAGCTTTGTAGTGATGAGAAACCCTTCAGTATTGCATTTTAAAAATATTTCTCAATATTTTTATTAAATGACATACAAAATATCACACCATGACATAGACTGAGTCCTAAGATGTTCAAGGGCCTGCTAATCAATAATTTTATTTAGATCAGCTATAGCCTTATTTTTTGAGTAGCTGAACTGTGTTGGGCTGAGAGAGATAACTTAATTCTACTATTACTGTATTGCTGGCTTTCCTGGGGTTTCGGGAGGTGAATTTTGCTTTATGAATTTTTGATACTGTATTTTTTGATTCGGGCTTCCCTGGTAGCTCAGGGGGTAAAGTGTCTGCCTGCAATGCGGGAGACCCAGGTTCGATCCCTGGGTTGGGAAGATCCCCTCGAGAAGGAAATGGCAACCCACTTTAGTATTCTTGCCTAGAGAATCCCATGGACAGAGGCGCCTGGTAGGCTACAGTCCACGGGGTCGCAAAGAGTCGGACAGGAATGAGCAACTTCACTTTCTTTCTTTCACTTTTATTTGATTCGTAATATGTCTTGATTAAAATTATTCCCTTTAAGTTAAATTCTTTCTTTAGTGTCATTTTTATTTTATTTTGCTTTCACATCAACCTTGACTCATAAGTAAGATGTTCGTTCTTTTATTTTCATTTTTCTGGTACATCCTTTTTACTTTTAGCCTTTTGGAGATATTTATTTTAAAAGTACTTTTTTATTTGTTTGTTTTTGAGTCCAGTAGTTTCATAAAGATATATCTTATTGTTAATAGCTTTGTGTCAGTTTTTCACAGATTGTGTTATTCATTTTTTATTTGAAGATTCAAAGTTTCCCTTATTTTCAGCTCAGTTTCCTTTTAATACTTAAATGACGATTTATCTTTGTTCCATTTATTACAATCCCAGAGTATCTTAAAAAATTCAGTACACGAATATCTGCCATTTGTTTCAACTCAGTTTCAATTTTGGTCTTTCTGTTATTTTTTGCTTTCTATTTCTAGCCTTCCTCTATGTCATCCATGTTGTTTCCAAATGTATTCCTTTTGCTCCCTTCCTTGAGTTATTGTTTCAAAGAGGTCATAGATTTCTTCACTGTTTTTATGTCATTCATTGCCTGAGTATTTGTTGAACTAATCTACTTCCTAGAAAAATATTTTCTAATATGTCTTTTCCTCAGCTTATTCGTTAGGGTCTGTTATGTTCTATTGTCTTCCTTTCCTCTGCATAGGTTCCTGCCTAATCATTATTTATCTTTAAATGAGGCCATTTCTGTCAATTTGTGAAACAAAGTGTTGTCACAGAAGACCAGACATTTCGGTTAATGTATGTTCCATAAATTTTGTAAATATCTATCTGTGAACTATTAAATGCTAGTGATCATTTTATTTACTAACATGGAAAGATTTTGAAATATTTATAAGTTAAAAAGGATAAAAAGATGCATCGCTTTTTCTTCTGTGTCTACCGAAAATAGTTTAATAGCATTGTTACTGCTTCAAGATGATTTTCATTTTCTTTATTTTTTGAACAGTCATAACTTTGAAAATAAAGGTAGTGTACTTTTACTATACAAAATGTAGTGTTGACACCATTTTAAAAGTGTATCATGCTGAAAAGGAAATAGATCTTTTTTTCCTTTTCTTTTTTAGTGGTAGAATATATAGGCTCTTTAGGGGTTTCCCAGGTGGCTCAGTGGTAAAGATCTGTCTGCCAATGTAGGAGACGCCAGAGAATTGAGTTCAGTCCCTGGGTTGCCAAGAACCCCTGGAGAAGAAAATGGCCACTGACTCCAGTATTCTTGCCTTAAAAATCCCATGGACAGAGGAACCTGGTGGGCTACAGTCTATGGGGTCCTACAATCTCTGGGGCCCCAAAGATTCAAATGTGATGAGTGAATATATAGGCTCTTTGTGATGAAAAAGTTTAAGAAATGATTGACTTAGTACTTTTGACTGAGGGCAAGGATCTTTGGGGTGTTGTTCCAGCTTAGTTCAGAATTGGCCTTCATGCAAATAATTCTGTGTTTATTTTATTGTTATGAAATAACCCACCCTAGCAGTAAAGGTTAAAAACAGAATGTCCTAACATGACCCTTGAATACCTGTGGGTCTAAAACAAAGGGATTAAAAATATATGATTTCTCTTTATGTTATAAATCTCAATAAGGACCTCAGTATGAGAAATTAGTGTCATCTCTCTGTTTTTGGAGAACCTTAAACAGTTTTGCTTGCTTGTTCAGTCAGTTCAGTTCAGTCTCTCAGTCGTGTCTGACTCTTTGTGACTCCATGGACTGCAGCACTGCAGGCCTCCCTGTCCATCACCAACTCCTGGAATTTACTCAAGCTCAGGTCCATTGAGTCGGTGATGCTAGCCAACCATCTCATCCTCTGTCATCCCCTTCTCCTCCCGCCTTCAATCTTTCCGAGTATCAGGATCTTTTTCAATGATTAGTCATCTTCAATTTCTATGAAAGACCTCCATTTACAAAGCTATCTATTGCCATCTAGTGGACACAGTATACATTGCAGTTTCCCTCCTAACTTTTTAGCTCCGGAGAACTGGGGGCTTCCCTGACAGCATCAGGGTCTTTTCAAATGAGTCAGCTCTTTGCATCAGGTGGCCAAAGCATTGGAGTTTCAGCTTCAGCATCAGTTCTTCCAGCGAACACCTAGGACTGAGCTCCTTTAGAATGGACTGGTTGGATCTCTTTGCAGTCCAAGGGACTCAAGAGTCTTCTCCAACACCACAGTTCAAAAGCATCAATTCTTCTGTGCTCAGCTTTCTTTATAGTCCAACTCTCACATCCATACATGACTACTGGAAAAGCCATAACCTTGACTAGACGGACCTTTGTTGGCAAAGTAGTGTCTCTGCTTTTTAATATGCTATCTAGGTTGGTTATAAGTTTCCTTCCAAGGAGTAAGCATCTTTTAATTTCATGGCTGCAATCACCATCAGCAGTGATTTTGGAGCCCCCAAAAATAAAGTCAGCCACTGTTTCCACTGTTTCCCCATCTATTTCCCATGAAGTGATGGGACCGGATGCCATGATCTTAGTTTTCTGAATGCTGAGCTTTAAGCCAACTTTTTCACTCTCTTCTTTCACTTTCATCAAGAGGCTCTTTAGTTCTTCTTCACTTTCTGCCATAAGGGTGATATCATCTGCATATCTGAGGTTATTGATATTTCTCTCAGCAGTCTTGATTCCAGCTTGTGCTTCCTCCAGCCCAGCGTTTCTCATGATGTACTCTGCATATAAGTTAAATAAGCAGAGTGACAATATATAGCTTTGACGTACTCCTTTTCCTATTTGGAACCAGTCTGTTGTTCCATGTCCACTTCTAACTATTGCTTCCTGACCTGCATACAGATTTCTCAAGAGGCAGGTCTAGTGGTCTGGTATTCCCATCTCTTTCAGAGTTTTCCACAATTTATTGTGATCCACACAGTCAAAGGCTTTGGCATAGTCAATAAAGCAGAAATAGATGCTGGGAAAGATTGAAGGCAGGAGGAGAAGGGGACGACAGAGGATGAGATGGTTGGATGGCATCACCGACTCAATGGACATGGGTTTGGGTGGACTCCGGGAGTTGATGATGGACAGGGAGGCCTGGTGTGCTGTGGTTCATGGGGTCGCAAAGAGTCAGACACGACTGAGCGACTGACTGACCTGAACTGAACTGATGGCTCAGAAGGTAAAGAATCCGCCAGCAGTACAGGAGACACAGGTTCCATCCCTGGGTTAAGAACTATGAATAAGACTGAAATATAAGCTATATATAAAATTATATGTAATATAATTCACAAAATCCATTCACACAAGGACATAAATTTAGGCCCATGATAATTAACTAACTTACCCAAAAGTTTATAGCAATTAGTGACAGAACTAGGGCTGTGCTACGGGTCTCACATTCATGCAGACTACCAGCAGCGCTGTGTCTCTGGATTCCTTTGTTCTTGTCTTCTCATTCTCTCTGTCCCTCTTTCTCAATCATGTCTCCTCGTAGAATCAGTATAGAACCATCTCTAACCTGAAAGACTTCCCTTTGGATTACAGCATGGTCTGGATTTTCCCTTATCTATTTCTCTCTTTCCCTATTTTCCTTTTTACAGGAAAAACAGAGCTAGTGTTTTTCGCAGTTAATTATTACATTCTCCTAGTTGGGAGGACAAGAAGCTTTATGCACGATATAGTGAACGTCTTGTGATTCATGATTTGCCATCTGGTTTTGGAATGGAACCCACTCCAGTATTCTTGCCTGGAGAATTCCATGGACAGAGGGGCCTGGTGGGCTACAGTCCATGGAGTCCCATAGAGTCGGACACAACTGAGCGACTAACACTTTCACTTTTCACTTTATAACTGTGCTACTCTCTATATATTAATATTATAGAGATTAACTCACTTGATCCTCACAACGATTCTAATGACTATTATTTCCATTTCTGGTGGTGATGGTGAGATGTGAGCCTTAGTAGGGTGATTTCAGGGCCCATACACATAGCCACTGTTAGACACGGTGTCTTAGACCTTCTCATTACTGATTGTTTCCTGTACTTGTGAATTACCACAATGTCCTGCTCATTCTTGTTCACCATGTTTTCCACACTTTCCTTAATGAACACTGTGAGTTAAAAAAAACTTAAGGGGCTGACAAAGGTCTGTATAGTCAAAGTATGGTTTTTCCAGTAGTTGTTTATGGCCATGAGAGTTGGACCATAAAGAAGGCTGAGTGCTAAAGAATTGATGCTTTTGAATTGTGGTGCTGGAGCAAACTCTTGAGAGTCCCTTAGACAGCAAGGAGATCAAAGCAGTTGATCCTAAATGAAATCAACCCTGAATATTCATTAGAAAGAATGATGCCGAAGCCAGAGGCCCAATACTTTGGTCACCTAATGCAAAGAGCCAACTCACTGAAAAACGATCCTGATGCTGGGAGAGATTGAAGGCCAAAAGAGAATGGGGTGGCAGAATATGAGATGGTTAGATAGCATCATTGACTCAATGGACATGAGTTTGAGCAAATTCCAGGAGCTAGTGAAGGACAGAGGAGCCTGGCGTGCTGCAGTCCACGGGGTCTCATAGAGCTGGACATGACTTAGCGACTGAACAACAACAACAAGGGGCACCTTTGAGAAGATTTTGATTCTTACTTTTTGAATCGAGCCCAGGAATCTGTATCTTTAACAGGTACCCTTATGGGAGTTTTTTCCTCCCAGTTAGGCCTGTTTGGCACAGTCTGCCTTATAGTACTCATCAGATTTTATTGTGATCCTTATTTTTTCAGTAAGTGCCTTCCCCACTAAGCCATAAAATTCAGGAGGAAATGGCTCCTATAGGCCACTCCCTCCCCACCCAGCATCAAATACCACTTTGCATAGAGACCCACCATGTGCTGTGCTCAGTCATGTTTGATTCTTTGAGATCCCACGGACTTTCGCCTGCCAGGCTCCTCTGTCCATGGGATTTTCCAGGTAAGAATACTGGAGTGGATTGCCTTGTTCTCCTCCAGGGGATCTTCCTGACCCAGGGATCAAACCCGTGTCTCCTGGTCTCCTGCGTCTCCATGTAGACCCACACATCATAGTTATTGTTCAGTCAGTACCTGCCAAATGAATGTCTCTTTTATTTCTGAACTTGATTATAAGCTCCTAGAAGTCAGTGAATCTTAGAGTCTACCAGTCCTGGCTTGGGCCCTGGCAAATGATACTAGGATAAAAGCGTGAATGGCGATAGATCATGGAATTTTAGGATTAGGAGGAACTTTGAGGTTAATTGCTTCTTTCACCCTTATGAGCAATTTAAGACATCATCAGCCCTATATAAGTTCATATAATTTATTAAGGGCTAGACAGGAGAAAGTACAGTCAAGAAAAAAGGAGACACCTTTCAAATATCATTGTCTTGATTTCATGTTTCCTACACGTTTAAAGGAGGCTTCCCTAGTGGCTCAGCCGTAAAGAATCTGCCTGCAATGCAGGAGATGCAGGTTCAATCCCTGGATTAGGAAGATCCCCTAGAGGAAGGTACAGTAACCCACTCCAATATTCTTACCTAGAGAATCTCATGGACAGAGAAACCTGGAGGGCTACAGTCCATGGGCTTGCAAAGAGTCAGACATGACTGAAGCGACTGAGCACACACATTTCAATAGAGCTCTTCATCAGTTGTTATGGAACATCTGAAATGCACATCCTGACTTTCCTGCCATAGTTGTTTCATTCTCTTGCTAGAAAAGTGGCAGAGGCAGTGGAAAAGAGTGGGATAAACCTTGTAAAAATAAAACAGATGGGATGTGCTAAGTGATTTTGAAGAATGAGGAACATGAAAAGTTTCTTTTCTCTGCACCAAACCTCCCCCTCTATGGGGCTCCTTAGGTTTTCTCCCACATGCTTAGATGAGAGGAATGAGTATTTTTAAGAGTCTCAATGAATATGCACCCTTTATAGTTTGGTCTTTAAAACAGTGATAAATTTTTCTTATGAAAAGAAAGGAAAGAAGGAAGGAAGGAAAAGAGAATGGAAAGATGGAAAAAAAGGAAGAGAGAGAGAGAGACCCAGAGAGAGAGGAGACGGACTGGGTGAGAGCAGAAGTGAGGGTCTGTGTTGAGTTGAGTGCGTGGCCACAGATCAGAAGAGTCGTCAGGAGGAGAGAGGAGAGAGGCAAGAGGAGTCATCGAGCTAGCCTCCTGCGGGGATCCTGGTCTCCTCTGGGGTCTTGGAATGAACCACACATTCTTCGCCTGTGCTTTGTTCACAGAGCTCCTGTTGCCCAGCACAATTCGACACATCCTCTGTGTTCTTTCTCCTTCAAGATCCAGCTCAGCCTCTGTCCTTCAGCGCTTCCAGGGGGAAGCTGAAATGAAATGAAATCCGTTTCACAGAAACTGTTCCCATCACTTGGTTTTATACTACTTATTTAGCACTGGCTACTCTGTGGAGGGAGTTAAGAGACAGAGCCAGAATTTGTAAACCAGCACTGCCTTGTAATGTCTGGGTGATCTGGGGCAAGTTGCTTAACTTCTCTGAGCTTTGGTTTACATCTTTATAAAATGAGGATAAGTAACATTATCTAACCACCTAGGATTTAGTGAAGATTACGTGAGATAGCCTGAGTAGAGGACTTAGAAGTATGCTGAGCACACACTAAGAACTTGTTAGTATTGATATTAATACTGCCAGTAACTTTTTAGTGTTTATGACTTCTTTACTCTTAATGAAAAGTTCTGAGATGTCTGTTTAAAGGGTTGTAAGCTTAGTGTTGGGGATTAAACAATGGTGACTATTTTACTTTCAGGGTTTTACAAATAGAACACATCACAGACATATTCACTGTTGTGAAAGAACATGACAATTGCCTTGAAAACTCTACATTAATTAACTTGTGATTAATGAGTTGCTCACTTTTGTAAGAGGAATAAGTCATTATCAGAGCTTTTTCACAAGTCAGCAGCAACATTTTTATGAAAGCCACCTCTTTCAGAGGGCGGTAAAATCTCACTCCTCTGCTACATCTCTTCACCCCACACCCCATACCTGTACCAGAGTCAATGAATAAACACCTTGTCATAACATCTGCACACACCCACGTGACCTCCATGTACACTGTTCATAGGATCACCCCTACCTCTGAGGAAGCACCATGATGGGAACATTTCTTAAGTGTCCGCGTGTTCCTGACATTTTTTCTAAATGCTAACTCATATAAATTTAGAAGATGCAAAGCCCACTGGCCAGGTGTTCTCATTAAGCTGTGTGTGAGCACAAAAGTAACAGATGAGCTTTACATCTGACAAGTGTCAAGTTCTGTTTTAAGGGAAACCAACAGGAAAGCATTTTTATAAGGTGGTGTGGTCTGAGCTCTTGGTTATGAATAAGCAAATGATGGTGGTACAAATCATCTCTGTAGACAAGTCAGATTCATTATTATCACTCAAATGTGTGCCTACAAAAAGGCAGCCAGAAATCTCCTAATAAGGATTTTGGGTATCAATAAAAAGCATATTGGAAACACAATGAGAAACATTAATTTGCCCTTCTGCAAAACAATGATGTATTTGTATCCAGAATATCCTGTGGTCATCTTGAGTTAGAATTTGCAACACTAGGGAGCAAAGGATCATTCCTTCCTTTATTTCCCTAAATTATCTGCTAAGATCATCTTTCTATCCACCTGATAGCAAACCCAACCTCAGTCATCATTAGAGCTGCTTTCCCTTTGGGATCCCACAGGAATCCCAGGCTTGTATAATGCCAGAAAACAGAGGAGGCGTGGGACCTAAGTCCATAAGGTTGTCATTGTTACTGCCCCATCATCTCTGCTGTGTGGGACTGGGCCAGCCCTGGTCCTCTGACATGGGTTGGATGTGATGCCTTGTGTGAACTCAAGGATGCCTTTCAAGGGGTAGCACTGCACTGACACTGAGAGCTTTCCATTTTTCTACGTGCTGAGAGACGTACTTCATAGGCATTGTGCCCCATCCCAGCTGGGCCGGGCACTCAAGTGAGAGCTAGGTCTCCTCCTGGACAGGAATCCCCCCAAACCCCTGTGCCTTAAGCATTTCATCTCCACCCCCTCCCCCTCGCATTTTCAGGAATCTGCCAACTTAATCCAATTTAAGACTCTGCAAAAGAAAGACACTTTGCTCTCGGCTGTGTGTGTGGCCATCCCAACCTTAGAAACCACACTGAGCGTCTCTTTCCTAGAATGGAAGGTGGAGAAAAGGGAGTTTATTTTTCCTAAATAACATATTTTGGTGAGTTCTTTAATTTCTAGTTGCTGTATTCTAGCAAAAATGTGGTAAAGCTACAGGTCTCAAGAAGGCAAACTATAATAACCAAAGGATCACATGCATATATGAATATAACCCACAAGAAATGAAAAATTCTTTATCTAGAAATAGAAGACTCCACACTTGTACAATGGAGATTTACAATAGTGATGGAGATATATATATATATGTACATATATATTCAATTATAAATTAGGAGAACCTGAAACTGTTATTAAAATTCTAGAATATAGCCACTGAAGGAGGAGCAGAAACCTTTAAGCCTTAAGGTACATAGTTTTACACTAAGGAGATGCCACTCTACTTCAATGTACAGAAGTTTTCAATCCAATAGAATATTATTTATTTGACTGCATCTAAAAAATGCTTCCCAGGTGGCGCTCGTGGTAAAGAGCCCACCTGCCAACGCAGATGTAAGAGACTAGGGTTTGATCCCTGGGTTGGGAAGGTCCCCTGGAGAAGGAAATGGCAACCCACTCCAGTATTCCTGCTTGGAGAATCCCATGGATGGAGGAGCCTGGAAGGCTACAGTCCATGGGGTCGCAAAGAGACAGGACTGAAGTGACTTAGCACACGTGCATGTGCCATACGGCACAAAAAACGCTTACTTGGCTTACATTTTAAAAGTCAAAACACTTGCTCATCTGAAGTGTAATCATTTAAAAGTTTCAGTAAATTCACAGATGGTAGGTTTTTAATGAACTATTAAAAATCCTGGGGTTACATTTTTTGCTTTCTAAAGATGTACTAGTAGATAACCACCTTCTCAGTGGTTACCTACCTACCGTCCCTCCTCTTTCCTCACACTGGTGCTCCAGGAAGCAAAACAGAGCTCCTCAGACTGTCCCCTCACTCTGTTTTCCTTTCCAACCTCAGATTTCAGATATTCTACCACCAATTTGCACGTTAGTGCTTATATTTAAGGTACATAAAATTGCTCAGAATCTTTCTTTTTTTTTAATATTATGTACTTTTTAAATTTGAATGTTATTTTATAATTGACATACTTTATTGATGAAAGTTTTGAAAGTAAAAAGAAAATAAAACCAGTCATAATTCCAGCCATATAGATATTAACCCCATCTAGCTGAGAGTTTCTAAATCTAACATGAAAAGTCTATTTCTTTTGATAAGAGAATTCAACCCTTTTACATTTAATGAAATAACAATTATATTGTATTTATCCTTAATATTGATATCTGTTTTTTATTTTACTTTTTTTCTCACTTTTTCCCATTTTCTTATTGGCCAACTCTATCAAGTATTCTTATTCCTTTCCTTACCTTGTTCATTTATATGATCTACAGTGCTTGGTCATTCCCGGAGAAGGCAATGGCATCCCACTCCAGTACTCCTGCCTGGAAAATCCCATGGACGGAGGAGCCTGGTAGGCTACAGTCCATGGGGTCGCACAGAGTCGGACACGACTGAAGCGACTTAGCAGCAGCAGCAGCTTGGTCATTCCATTATTGGTTATCTTCTTATTTCTTCCAAACACACTTAAATTTAAACATATTTCATCTCCCTCCTGTTCCCCTCTACTTCATTCCACAAATATTTTTTGAATGTTTACTATATTACATTTTGTTGGGTAAGTTAAAAAAATTAAGTAGTCCTGCTTCTCCTCTCCCCCAAATAATTTTTCATTACTTTAAATGACAAAGCTGATTAGTAATCTTATAAAAATGAAACAATCCAAAGTTGAACTAATAATTCATTTCCTCTGCTGTCTTCCTTTTCTACTCCCTGGAGGTATAATAAGTATCGTTAACAGTTTAGTGAGTGCCCTTCTACACCTTGCTCCAGGCATATGGGCACCTTCTAAATGTATTGTCTTGAAATTTGCATTTTAAGTTAACATTCCTTTTAGATAAATACATCTAATTTATTTCTATTTAACAGTTGCATGATTTTCTGTAGTTTGGGAGTACTAGAATTTTGATTGTCGCCTCTTATTGTTTACTGGTAGCATTCACCTGGTTTCCAGTTTTTTTCCTTTTTATTCCTGTTTATTACTAAACCGAGTGACAAAGTATCAACCTTGGAATTTTGACATCTGTCTGTTTACTACCTATTGCTGTATTACGTTCCCCAAATTTTGTAATGGTTCTCATTCTCAGTGTTTGAGAATGCCTATACACTCATTAGCACTGAATATTTTAAATTTTTTATTAATCTTTTAAGATTTCTGCCAGAGTGATAAATGAAAACAGGAACTTTATTCTTGCCTTAATTTGTATTTCCCTTGACTTAAAGTAAGATTGAGCCTCACATCATAAGTTTATTGGTCACTTAGATTTCCTCTTTTGTAAATGTCCTGGTCATCTATTATGCTTTCTTTTCTAGTGGGCTATTTGTCTTTTAGAAGCATTTCATATATAAGGGACATTAAAGTATTTCATAGGTAAGAGATATTGCAAATATTTTCTAGATTATTATTTATTTACATTTTGCTTTTGTTTGTCATTTTTCTTAATGATTTGTTAAGATTTTTATTTAGTTAAGTATGTCTGTCTTTTCTTTCATAGATGTTCCATTTTCTGACTTACTAAGGACTATTTTTCTCACTCTAAAGTCATAAAAATTTTATAAATTATATTTTAATAATTTTGATTCTTATGCTTTACATTTTAATCTTTATCTGAAACATGTGTTTTATAAGGTATGAGAAACAAATCTAGCTTTGTGAGCATTTCCCCCCACCCTGGTGGTACCAATTTTATCAGCACCATTTATTTAGTATGGGATTTTTACTCTCACTAAATCAAAATTCCATATTTATCACATGTTCAGTTCCATACATGCTTGCATCTGCTTCTGGATACCTATTCTGTTCCATTTATTAATTTCTTTGCCAATACCATCACTATTTTCTTTATGGTCACTTTGTGGTTGTAACTCATTTTTAAGGAGTCTGAACTATATGGGTGCAAAAATGGGGAAGTTTTATTTTTTTCTGGAACTGCCCTCACATTTTCCTACTTGAACTCCATGTCTTTCTAGAGGTTGAGTGCCTTAATGACATCTTGGTCATGTGCTCCGACTTTCTAGTCACTTTTGTCTGTTAAATATTTGGTTTTCAAGACTCAGCTGTGTTTATTTTTGAACTTCAGTCTCGATTCAGAATCATTCTCTCCATCCCTACTGCCAAGTAGGGCTGTCTGTGGTACCAGGGGCTTGTGGCAGGGTGAACTGTGGGGTCTGTTTTATATCAATACACATATTCTCTCAGTTTCCCTTTGAATATCTATGCCTTCCTCCCTTCAGGTTCTGTATTCCCCAGGAGACGTTGATCGCTCCTATGACTGACTGGCAGTTTGGTGGTGGTAAGAAGGTGGTCTAGATTTCCCTGCACTTCATTCCTGTTGTCTGATGGTTGGTGATGGGTCCATATAGACAGTGTGTGATGTGTTTTCTTGGTCCAGTGGGCAGATTTCAACTTCACGCTGAACCTTTCTGGGTCTGTTAACAGCCCCCTTCTCTAACCCAGAGCAGCAATGTCTCTCCCAGGCAGTCGCATCAGCAAAGTTTTGTCCTAGTCCCTGCAAGTTCTTCAGGTCAAGAAGTACTTAGTTAGAAAACAAGGTCCTGGCTACTCCTCTGGGGAGTTCCCTCCCCAGAGTTTGTTTCTGAATTATTCTCTTGGGGCCTCTTGGGAAGGGAATTACCCACTCCCTGCAGGATCTGGGGAAAAAGCTTCTCTCTAGGAATATGACATTCTTCATAAAGCTGAGCATACATATCCCCTTGAGTCTTCTTCCTGTACTGACTGGGCAGTGGAGCTCAGAGCAGTCAGGCCTGTCCTTACTGATAATTTCTCAGAACCCTCTGAGAGCAGTTGGCCAGGTCCTTCTCCAGTGGCTTTTTAATTGCTTTTATCCCCAATTTTATAGAGAGCCAGGGTAAAGGGGCAAAAATACTATTGCAGTTTTAATGTCTGAAAGGCAAGAAATTCCTTACTGTGTTTTTATTGTTGTTGTTTAGTCACTAAGTTGTGTACAACTCTTTGTGACCCCGTGGGCTATAGTCTGCTAGGCTCTTCTGTCCATGGGATTTTTCAGGCAAGAATACTAGAGTGGGTAGCCATTTCCTTCTCCAGGGGATGTTCTCGACCCAGGGATCGAACCCATGTCTCCTGCATTGGCAGGTGGATTCTTTACCACTGAGCCACCTGGGAAGCCCTTATGTTTTTTTTAATACACCTCAATTTAATGATAACTATGCATATGGGCTTCCCCAATGGCTTAGATGGTAAAGAATCTACCTGCTATGTGGGAGACCTGGGTTTGATCCCTGGGTCAGGAAGATCCCCTGTAGAAGGGAATGGCAACCCACTCCAGTATTTCTGACTAGAGAATTCCATGGACAGAGGAGCCTGGTAGGCTACTGTCTGTAGGATCACAAAGAGTCGGACACAACTGAGTGACTAACACTTTCACTTTCACGTGTATGTGCATGCTAAGTCACCTTAGTCGTGTCTGACTCTGTGATCCTATGAGGAGCCCACCAGGCTCCTCTGTCCATGAGATTCTCCAGGCAAGAATACTGGAGTGGGTTGCTGTGTCCTCCTGCAGGAGATCTTCCCACCCTAGGGATCAAATCTGCATCTCTTATGTCTCCTGCATTTGGCAGGTGGGTTCTTTAACATAGCACCACCTGGGAAGCCCCAGTAATAACCATGAACCCATCAAAAAAGCTTACTTATTGACCTCCTCCTGGCCCACTTTAACCCCCTCCTCATCCTTCAAATACAGTTCAAAACTGCTTCTACAATAATGTCTTCCTAACCCTGAAGACCCGGAGAAGGCAATGGCAACCCACTCCCGTACTCTTGCCTGGAAAACCCCATGGACGGAGGAGCTTGGTAGGCTGCAGTCCATGGGGTGGTGAAGAGTCGGACACGACTGAGCGACTTCACTTTCACTTTTCATTTTCATGCATTGGAGAAGGAAATGGCAACCCACTCCAGTGTTCTTGCCTGGAGAATCCCAGGGACGGTGGAGCCTGGTGGGCTGCCGTCTGTGGGGTTGCACAGAGTCGGACACGACTGAAGCGACTTAGCAGCAGCAGCAGCAACCCCGAAGACCAGGCTATTTCTCCCATTACATGTTATCCTCATGTGCCTCATATTTGAACACTATCACAATTGTAGTTAATTAATGGCTTGATCCATTGTGCAATGTGTGTCTTTCCTGGTAGATTGTGGGAATATAAAGTCATAAAGCTGGGAACTGACTCTGACTCACCTGCTCCCTGTGAGTGCCTCATGCATGTAGGCCCTCAGTCTCTATTTACTGAGCAGGCGAATGACACAGTCTGAAGTATATCGCAAAGGACAGGCAGAAGGACAAGAGGAACATGCTTTGAAGAGAAAACTGGTCTTAGCAAAAAGTTGAAAGTATAAGCACTTGTTTTATATGTTAGAACCTGAAAAATAGATTGGCTTAGTGTGAGCAAAGGCTTTGCAGTGGGGAATTTTGGGGAGAAAAAGCTGGAAATGTGGATTTGGGGTAGAATGCACTGAGCCTTAGATATGAACATCTGTTGAACAAACAACAGAGGTCCTAGTTCATCAAAAAATATAGAATCTACCTTTTAAAGAGGCTTCCCAGGTGGCGCTAGTGGTAAAGAATCTGCCTACCAATGCAGGAGATGCAAGAGATGCGTGTTTGATCCCTGGGTCAGGATGATTCCATGGAGTAGGAAATGGCAACCCACTCCAGCCTTCTTGCCTGGAAAATTCCATGGGCAGAGAAGCCTGGTGGACTACAGCCCATGGGGTGGCAAAGAGTTGGGCATGACTGAGCACACAGCACACACACACCTTTTAAAACCTGCCTAGATACATCGAGATGGGAAACAGCTTTATCTAATTGGATTAAGAGGAAGAAAACACTTGAAGACTTGGGAATGTTGTTCAAAAGGCTTCTAATCTTAACATATGCACTCTCTCCTTAAATAGATGCTTAGAACTTTGGTAATAGTTCTTAAATAGATGCTTAGAACTACAAAAATGCATAATCTCAGAACTTATTATGTATCATGAAATGTAATGATAAAATACAACTCATAATGAAAACCTTCAGTCTTCTTCCTGGAACTTCTAGAATTTCCCATCATTCTTGTTGGAAAAAATGAGAACCAATTCTTTTTACTCAAAGAAGTTTAAATTCTTCATTTTTCCTTGACATTTTGCTGAAAAGATTTTGATTAGAAGCAGAGGAAACAAAAGTCCTTTATTCATCAAATAATATGCTTCATTGCTTTCTCCAGCAGATCATCTCCATAGGAGGGGAAATAATTCAGTTTCTGAAGTTCTTTAGATATTAGCTGTTCTATTAGGCATTTCCTGCAAGCTTATGAACTGATATCTCAGCTTTAGGGGGAAAAAACACTTATTACTATTAAATTCCTTTTATTTATTATATCTTGATCTTCACCTTTTATATGTGTCTCATTTAGTTGTCTTTATTATTATTTACAAAATAGTAAATAATGAGAATTGGTTTCACTTAATCTTCCATTCTCTCTCTATGTGCCTGATGGGCAACCCAAGTTAATTTCTCCTTCTTTGTCACCCTTCCAAAGCTCAGGAGTCAGTGGAAGTGGCAGAGACTTTTATCCATCTTGGAGTTTCAAGTGATCTGACTCTAATTGTTGTTGCTGTTCAGTCACTAAGTTGTGTCTGACTCTTGCGACCCCATGGACTGTAGTCTCCCAGGCTCCTCTGTCCATGGATTTTCCAGGCAAGAATACTGGAGTGGATTGCCATTTCCTTCTCCAGACTCTGATATTACTTGTGCTTATTACCACTCCATGTCCTGGCAGGACAGAGGAAGTTAATATCCAATGTAGAATGTTGGTATTCTTTTATCCCTCTCTTGCTCTTTTTTAATCTTAATGGTTTAGATTCCCTGCTTTAAAATTAGGTGTTGCTTATGGTGATATGTTCTTATTTGTGTTTAGCACATTTTATTTGAATCTTTAGATTCAAATAAATATCCCTCTAGGGAACAAATTGTCTGTGATAAAAAAAGGGTCAGAGGATTATCTAGATGATGATGAGAAACAACATCAAACAGCATTTTGTAATTTTATTTATTATTAAGAATTTTTGGCTATATTATATGTTTTACTCTTTATAATTACCTATGAGAAGTATTTTATTCCCATTTTATAGAAGGGAAAAGTGAGACTCAGAGAAATTAAATTAATTTGTCTAAGGTCACATAGATACTGGGTAGCAGATCTGAAATCCAGATTTTCTCTAGGTTCTAATAATAACTGGGACAGTATACCCTTTGACCACTTTACCCTGCACTTATATATGTGATCTCCCCATGCTTGATGTAAATGCACCTATAATGTAAATATTTGGACTCTTTTTCTTGTACATATGCTGTCAATAAATGTATGGGGTATGAATAAATGTATGGGGTATGAATCTAGACCATAAGTTTGCTACTCTAAAGGAAGAAAAGATCCCTTCTTAATGCTGTCTTACTCTGTACTTCCTTCTAAACTTAGAACTCTATTTTTCAATCAGGTTTCTTCAATAACAGAAATGCTTTAAAAAGGAATGTCAAAACTAGAGATGGGGTGAGATGAAAGAGCGGAGAGCTATATTTTATTGAATTGCGTCATTATCACCAACTGAGTCACCAACTGAGTAGAATTAAACTTTTCCCCATCTGAGCTGGCAAAGACATTTTAAAGACAGAAGAAATTTGAGAACTAGAATTCTTAGCTTTCTGATAGAAAAAATCTGAAGATTCAAATAAAATATGCTAAACACAAATAAGAACGTATCACCACAATCAACTACTAATTTTAAAGCAGGGAATAAAACATTAAGATTAAAAAAGAGCAAGAGAGGGATAAAAAAAACCCCAGCATTCCGCATTGGATAAGCTTTTGCTCAAATTTGTTTTTCTTTTCCACCAATGTATCTCACTTAAGAAGTTTCTTATTCTGTTGTATCAGATCTATGAGACATGGCTGTATGAAGACCAGACATTCTTATCTATCATTCTTCTGAACCCTGTTTCCAGAGTCTGACTTTTTCTCATTCTCACTTGAATGTGTGCTTCCAGAAAAGAGTCAGAATCTATAAAAGTACTTGTGTAGCTAGCACAGAGCATTTTATGTTTACCAGTGTAGCATTCTCTGTTGGTTTGAAGGAACTGTTTAAATATTGGTCTCTCCCAAAATTTCTTCCATGAAATAGACAAAGAATATCAGCATATCCAAAGTAGAGTTTGCTTTCCGTTTCTGTGGGCTGTTAAATATTTTTCATATCTTAACGATTTTATTTGCCACAGGCATATGAGATTATAAAATTAAATTCCAAGAAGAGGACTTAAAATCCAGCCTTATTTTTTTTTAAGTAGAAATTGTAATCTCTTTTATTCAGATATTGAATTTTTATTATATAAATATTTATTGAACATCTGCTATATGCTAGACTTTGCTCTAGACACCCTGAATACAGCAGTGAACCAACAAGTAAAGCTCCAAGAAATTTCTCTTCCAGTGAGAGGAGACATAATATTCTATTCCAGTAGGAGGAGGAAAAATAAAATATCTATGTGAGATGATAGTAAGTGCTGGGAAAGAAAATGAAGCAATATGGAAATAAAAAGTGACAAGAAGTACTTATGTGCAGATCTGTGACAAAGTGATTTTTGAGCGGCAGAGACCTTAAGATAGGAGCTGAAAGTATGAGCCATGAGATTATCTGGAGGGATAGTCTAGCAGAAGTAGCTGCAAGTAGAAAAGCCCCAAAGAATGAGGGGTTGTTGTGGCTGCCATACAGTGTATAAGGAGGGGCAGTTAGAGGAGGTGAAAGGAGACAGAAAGTGGGAGGCCCAATTATGTAGGGCTTTGGAAGTTGTGATAAAGACATTGGATTTTACTCCACATGAGATAGAAAGCCATTGAAGGAATAACATAATCTAACTTAGATTTGAAGAAGTATTTTCCTGCTGTTGTGTGGAATTTAGACTATAAGAGAGCTGGGTTGACCAGATGGACTGATGCTATAACAATACAGGGAGGAAATGAGGGTAATTTGCATTATAGCAGGTGGTGTGTTGAAGACTGGTTGCAATCCAGATGTTCAATAATCAATCATTCTTATATCAATTCTGTTCCTCATATAGGATCTCATATAAGAAGCAAACCAAGCATTAGTGGTGCCAAGAAAATGTTTGTAGAAAGAAGAGTGAAAGTTGCTCAGTCGTCTCTGACTCTTTGCGACCCCATGGACCATACAGTCCATGGAATTCTCCAGGCCAGAATACTGGAATGGGTAGCCCTTCCCTTCTCCAGGGGATCTTCCCAACCCAGGTATCGAACCCAGGTCTCCCGCATTGCAGGCAGAACCTTTACCAGCTGAGCCACAAGGGAAGCCCAAGAACACTGGAGTGGGTAGACTATCCCTTCTGCAGCAGATCTTCCCAACCCAGGAATTGAACTGGGATCTCCTGTATTGCAGACAGATTCTTTACCAACTGATCTATCAGGGAAGCCCATAGAAAGAAGAAGTGATAAGCTATACCAAATGCTACCTATAGTTTCATATAAGAGTCGGCCTTTGGATTTAGCAATGTGGAGGACATAGGTAACATTGACAGTAGTAGCTTCCATAGGTCATTGGGAATGAAAAGCAGATTGGAGAATGCTCTAGAAGAAACAGGAAGAGAGAGGACATAGAGATAGTGGTGTAGAGTATTTCTCAATCTTGTTTTCATTACCACCTCCCTAAGGAGCTTTTTTAGGACAACTTTCCTAGTTGTCCTCCACCTACCCCACCTACCCCAATGGAATTATAATATCACGGATATACTTTATATTTGCTGCACATTGTGTGTGTGTGTGTGTACACACACACACACACCTTATATATAAAAAGAATAAGAATTGTTTGCTGTGCAAGAGCCAATTTTTGCTCTTGAAGATTATACTATTTTTACCAAGAATGTCATAGTTTATACAGTCCTATAGAGGAGTTTTTTTCTGTGAAAGGGGGCAAAGAATTGGACTGGTAGCTGGAGGAGGAAGTTGTATCATGTTTTCATTGTTTTGTATGTTTTAAGATGGGATGTATTATGACATGTTTGTTACTGATGGAAAAATATAATAGAAAGGGGAAAATTGATGTTGTAGACCCAGACTGGACAGTGACAGGAGTCATGGTCTTGAGTAGGAGATAGAGGATGGGGCCTTAGATGGGAGCCACAGTTCTCCCAGCATAACAGGAGGGAAGCAGAGCATACAAGCATATGTGGGGACGGGAAGATGTCTTTGGAAATGAGAGCCTGTGGAAGTCATTTTCTTATTGATTTGTTTCTCAATGAAATGGGAAGCAGGACCATCAGCTGATATTGAGGAGAGGCAGGAGGTTTTGAAGGTTTAAAGGGAGAAGAGAGGTGTGACATAGTCACCTAGGGAAATGGATTGAGCAGAGTGAAGTAGGGTTGTTGGGCAGCACTAAGATCCACTCGGACCCAATGATTATGAGTTTAGAAATGAGACCAGCCAGTACTTTTTCCCTTTAGCACTTTATCTCCTCTAAGCACATGAGATATTTTAAGTATTTGAATCACTGAACAAATGACTGAAGTGAGTGAATACTGAGTTTATGCTGCATGCTACTTAAGATTTTTTCATTTTACTACTGACATGTTTTTAATTGGAATGTTTTGTACTTGATTTTTCTTAAAATTAAGGCCTTTACCAGGTGTAAGGATGAGGGGAAGGGATAGATTGGAATGGACATGTACACACCACTGTATTTAAAATGGATAACCAACAAGGACCTGCAGTGTAGCACAGGGAACCCTGCTCAATGTTATGAGGCAGCCTGGATGGCAGAGAGTTTGAGGGAGAATGGATACATGTTTATATATGGCTGAGTCCCTTTGCTGTTCACCTGAAACTGTCACATTGTTTATTAATCAGCTATACCCCAATACAAAATTAAGTTAAAAAAAAATTAAGGCCTTTACATAAGCATTTAAGAATGGCACAACTTGGTTCACTTTTTCTGATCAAAGTAACAAAAATCAATGAAGATCTTTAGTGCCTTTGTTTTAGTTGATACTGTTGCTGAATATGGGAAGAAGATGTAAAAATGACAACTAGTTTGAATCTCTTTCTAAATATATTATTTTCATAAAAAGGAAACAAGAAGTCAATGGTAGTTTCTTTGAGGATGTGGTAGTCATTCTCTATAAATTCCTAAACTTTTAAACTATGCTTATTCATTCATCTATTTATTAATTTAATAAGTATTTTCTCAGTATCTCCTCCTACATCAGCCATGGAAAGAACAAAACTGGATATAGCATGATTCCTGCCTTGAGGTACATTACAAGCATCTGGATGTTATACTACTTTTAGAACAAGTGTATGTAATTTGCTGTAGACTACAAAAGATATACTCAAACTAATATTTTTAGGGAACGTGGTTCCTATGTAGTACCACATACAACACTGATAAAGACAGAATGTGATAAAATTTGTAAAATAAAAAATTCAAGCACATTAGTAAATTCAGTACATTATATATAAAATATGTTTAACTGAAAAGAGTGTGCTCACAGAGACTGCTGTGTCATGACTATAATTGTGTGCTTCATCTTAATTAGAAATTATTAATTCCTTTTTTAAAGACTT
This sequence comes from Giraffa tippelskirchi, assembly GCF_054371585.1. Classification (NCBI taxonomy): domain Eukaryota; kingdom Metazoa; phylum Chordata; class Mammalia; order Artiodactyla; family Giraffidae; genus Giraffa; species Giraffa tippelskirchi. The sequence goes on from NC_137276.1 coordinate 39,558,839, forward strand.
TTTATTTTGTATATTATGATAGTTTCAGGTGAACAGCAAAGGCACTCAGCCATACATATATGTGTATCCATTCTCCCCCAAAGCCTCTCCCACCCAAGCTGCCACATAACATTGAGCAGAGTTCCATGTGCTATACAGTAGATCCTTGTTTCTTATCCATTTTAAATATAGCACTGTGTACATGACCATCCCAACCCCATAACTGTCCCTTCATTCTGGCAACCATAAGTTCATTTTCTAAGTCTGTGAGCCCCTTTCTGTTTTGTAAGTAAGTTTATTTGCATCATTTCCTTTTCAATTCCACATATATAGGATGTCATACAATTTTTCTCCTTCTCTGTCTGACTTGACTTCACTCAGTATGACACTCTCTAGGTCCATCCATGTTGCTGAAAATGGCATTATTAGAAATTACTAATTCTTAAAGAATTATTTAATTCTCAAGATTTTTATACTTCCCTTTTTCAAGACCGGTTGGTGCTTTTTAAGAGTTAAGTGAAAGTGTTAAGTTGCTCACTTGTGTCCGACAGTTTGTGACCCCATGGACTGTAGCCCACCTGGCTCCTCTGTCCATGGGATTATTCAGGCAAGAGTACTGGAGTGGGTAGCCATTTCCTTCTACAGGGGATCTTCCCAACCAGGGATCGAACCTGGGTTACCTGCATTGCAGGCAGATTCTTTACCATCTGAGCCACCAGGGAAGTTTCCTTTGAAGAGTTAACAGCTTCATTAATTTGGTGCACGATTCATTTCTGTTGGGGTTAGGCCAGTGCCACAGGCTGCAAGACACACAGATGAACAGCATGTGGCAGTGTTTAAATGCTGTTCGGAAAGCTGATGCCATAGGCCTAAGACAATTTAGAACACTTTTCTACAGTGACTGCAAATGCATCTCAGGATTATATTTTTCTTTTATATTGTTATGTGCCATGTTTTGTTTGCCAAACAGAATATAGAAAATGAATAGGCAGTTTTCTGGCATGAATCTTAGTACATAAATTGTCAGAATGAGCTCTGTTGCTTAAGAAAAGCGTAAACATAATTTAGTCACTGTATGTGACTATATGTAGATTGTTGCTTTGGGGAATTTTGGTCTGGCCAGAGGGTTATTTTCTTTGAAAGTTCTGATGGACCAAGGTTCTCTTTGTTTTCATAATACTCCCATTCTACCCCTTCCCTCCCAAAGAGCAAGCTATTCCATTACTGAGGTTTCACTTGTGTACATGCAGTTGCATGAATCTAACATAACTGTGAATTTATCTTGTCATGACTTTAAATTATAGATATTATTTGAATGAAAGAATTAAGCTTTTGTTTCATTTTTTTAAGCTTTCAAAGAGAGTTTTCTTTCATTTATATTTTTCCCTCATATACAATGGAGTAAATTTTAGATCATCCCCAAAATACAGATGTGTATATCTGTGAATGTGTGTATCTTCCTCATTGTCCTTCACATTTTAAAATAATACAACTCATAGTGATTGAACTCTATATAATAACATAATGAAGTGAAAGCTCTATGAACAGACAGTAGTCATTATCAGACAGTAGATATGTAAAGATATTTTTAGTTTGTGATTATTGTCTTTCTGCATGAATGTTCTCACTGCACAACCTATTATATTTACTGTCATCACAAAGACTTTGCTTTGACAGAATGTGATACCTTATTGCCCGCATTGCCAATTGCTTTCCAATTAATTATCATACACATATATCTAATGAGCACTCACTGTATTTGAGGAATTGCCCTAGATTCTGAGTTCACCTAGGTTAATGAACCCTGGCCCCAGTTCTTAAGGAGCTCATAGTGGGAATATGTGTATGTGTCTGTTGCATTTATCTTCTATTTTCTTCTGAAATGCCTTTTTTTTAAAATGTATAATTAAGCTTAAGAGCGACTTCAGGCCATTTCTTCTGCCCTTCTTCCTACTTTGGCTCTGTTGCTTATTATCTATGTGCCTTGGGCACATTACTTAACTTCTCGGACTCCCTGATTCCTTTTCTATACCATGGAGGTGATAATTCCTATCTCATCAGGGCATTTGGGGAGATTAAATAAAATAATGTATTAAAGCTCCTAGTAAATTGCTGGCATATGATCAGTAGTTAGTGAAAGGAAACAGCTACTGCTGTTGCTTAACTTGCATTTGTCACATGTCTGGCACTTATTGCTAAGGTTTATTTCCCTTTCATTCCCTTGCTTTTATCCATTCTTCAAGCACATGGCCAGCTGGGAATTTAAAACTAAAGTAAATAGAAATAGCTCCAATTTGTTATAATTTTTTATGTGCTAGATATTTTACATGTCTAGCTAATAATCCTTAAAACAACATAGTATTATTATCCCTACTATATAGGAGAAGACCAGGGACATTTAAAAAACAAAGTTTCTTTTTTTGCAAACTGAATATGTCTTTATTTTTTTTAATGTATTTATTTTTAATTGGAGGATAATTGCTTTACAATATTGTGTTGGTTTCTGCCATATATCAACATGAATAAACCATAGGCATGCATATGTCCCCTCCTTCTTGAACCTCCCTCCCACCTCCTACCCCATCCCGCCTCTCTAGGTTGTCACAGAGCACAGGATTTGAGCTCCCTACATACAATACAATACAGCAAGTTCCCACTGGCTATCTGTTTTACCTATGGTAATGTATATGTTTCAATCCTATTCTTTTTGTACCACCATCTCCTAAAAATTACTTTCTAAAACTATGAAATTAGCTACCTAGAAGGACGAAATACTGACTCCAAAACATATCATTATCTTACTACCACACATTTTTTCCCCAAGATCCCTTCTAATTCTAAATACTTTTATTTTTAAAAAATGGATGTGCCTTATGATCATAAGCAGTAGAAGTTTTCATTTGAACCCAATCTCAAAGTCTCAAAATCTGGATGCCCAATTCTGTCATTAACAAAATAAGATATAAAATCTGAATTTTTATAGGTAAGTATGACTGATAGTCTGTGAGCAGACCAGAGTTCCCCAGGTAGTTCTCAGATCCTACCATCTGCATCAGTTGATTTTTCTGAAAGAAGATTTCTTTATAAGGGAGGAGTGGGGGGAATATAATGGGAGGAATACTTTCCTTCTTTAGGCTTTCAGAAAGATTTTTAAAAATTTGATAAAAATTTATCACTTTGATTTTTACTAAAAGATTTGTTTTGATATTTTGACTTTTCTTTAATCATAAGTGGTAAACATGGACCAACAGTCTGTGCTTACTTAGGTAGAGTAGTTCTCTATCTTTATTTAGTACTTTGTGGTCCCTTGTAACCTGAGGACATCAGGCATGAAGAGATGATGCAATTAGGGAGAGGTACAGCTGACCCCTGGGGCTCAGTTGTTGAGCCATTGCCTTTTAGGTTCAATGTAGCAAGAGTTCCTGATTTGAGAAAGAGGAACTTATGGGTGTGTATTTTCCATGGAGAAACTGAACAAACTCTTAAATTTAATTAGAATAATGAGAATTCTATGTACAACTCTGAATATTAGCTTCTAAATGGTTACTTTGGGCAAATGCCCATCTATTTGGGCTTCATTTTTCCCCTCTGTAAAATGAGACCATTGAACTCTAGAACTCCAAGATCGCTTCTCAGTCTAAAATCTAATCCAAAATGATTCTGTAAGAGAACAAGTGTGTGTGTTGGGGGGTGGGGGGGAGGGGGGGCGGTGATCACTGTTTAAAATGTGAATTATTTGAACATGAGTTCATAGAGTACAGATATCAGAATCGTTTTTAGAAAATGTTAATGTGGGTGAGTGAGAGAGAAATATCTTGTTGTTTACAAACACCTTAGTTAACAAGCTTGCACCTTTCAGGGGGAGGAAAGAAAAAGGCTTGTATTTAAACCAGGATTCAATTTTTTTAAGATTATGTTTAGTTTGTCTTTTTTATCCATTAGACTTGAGTTTCTTGAGTCTTACACTATCTCTACAACCTTACATTGTCCCAAGTAATGTTTCTTGAATGAAAGAATTCATTGAATGATAAAATCTCCAGTGTGTCTGATCACACACTGTGGACAACTATGAGAAAGTAAGACTTCTTCAATTTAGCACTCTCTTTGGCTTCTACTGTCTCATCACCTATGATGTACCTACATTATGTTGAAGGGAAAAAATCAGGTACCAAAGGAAAAAAGAATTCTCTGCTTATCCTCTTCCTTCACTTCACTGTTATTAAAGAAAAGCACACTGCTGCATTTTTGATGGCTAGCTGAATGATTCTTTGAACTTTTACAAACAAATAATTTTTATTTCTATAAGCAATTCTACTTATACAATACAATCACTAAATGAAATATAGCAGAAACGTAGGTAGGGCTTTTCTTCCATTTTCAAAAAGGTGTATCTAAAGCAACAACCAATAGCAAAATAGCAAAAACCAAAAAAAGAAGGTTTGGGAATTGTGTGAGTGGACATGAGGTTAGATGGGTAGGTTTGGGTGTGACTGTAGATATTATAATGAGAGAGGAATGGAATTTAAAGACATTGTTATTTGGATACATTAATATTCTGAAGCAGCTCATGAGTTTAGTACCAACTCTAGCAATATTAAGTTTCAGTATTTAGTTCAATTCAGCACTCAGTCGTGTCTGACTCTTTACGACCCCATGGACTGCAGCACGCCAGGCCTCCTTGTCCATCACCAACTCCTGGAGCCTGTTCAAACTCATGTCCATCAAGTTAGTGATGCCATCCAACCATCTCAACCTCTGTCGTCCCCTTCTCCTCCTGCCTTCAATCTTTCCCAGCATCAGCATCTTTTCCAATGAGTCAGTTCTTCTCATCAAGTGGCCAAAGTATTGGAGCTTCAGCTTCAGCATCAGTCCTTCCAATGAATATTCAGGGTTGATTTCCTTTAGGATTGACTGATTTGATCTCCTTGCTGTCCAAGGGACTCTGAAGAGTCTTCTCCAACACCACAGTTCAAATGAATCAATTCTTCAAAGTTCAACTTTCTTTATGGTCCAACTCTCACATCCATACATGACTACTAGAAAAATCACAACTTTGACTATATGGACCTTTGTCGGTAAAATGTTTCTGCTTTTTAATATGCTGTCTAGGTTTGTCATAGCTTTTCTTCCAAGGAGCAAGTGTCTTTTAATTTCATGGCTGCAGTCACCATCTGCAGTGATTTTGGAGCCCAAGAAAATAAAGTCTGTCACTGTTTCCATTGTTCCCATCTATTTGCCATGAAGTAATGGGACCGGATGCCCTGATCTTAGTTTTCTGAATGTTGAGTTTTAAGGCAACTTTTTTCTCTCTCTTCTTTTACTTTTATCAAGAGCTTCAATATCAGTTGTTTTTAAATCTGATAATGTTTTAATCCATGAAGAAGTTTAAAAACTGGATTTCGATTTGTGATTATACAAACAAAACAAACTACCACTTCTTTTTCTGAGCCTCAGTCTCCTTAAGCATGATATGATAGGATTGGGATAAATGATGTTTAATGTTCTCACCTCATACCTGCATATCTTATCTCAGATATGCAGATGACACCACTCGAATGGCAAAAAGTGAAAAGGACCTGAAGAGCCTCTTGATGAATGTGAAAAAGCTGGCTTGTAACTCAGCATTAAAAAAACTAAGATTATGGAATCCAGTCCCATCATTTCATGGCAAATAGGGGGAAGGGGGAAGCACTGACAGATTTTATTTTCTTGGGCTCCAAAACCACTGCAGAAGGTGACTGTAACCATGAAAATAAAAGATGCTTTCTCCTTGCAGGAAAGCTATGACAAACCTAGACAGCATATTAAGAAGCAGAAACACCACTTTGCTGACAAAGGTCCATATAATCAAAGCTGTGGTTTTTCCAGTAATCATGTACGGATGTGAGAGTTGGAACATAAATTAGGTTGAGTGCCAAAGAATTGATGCTTTCAAACTGTGGTGCTGGAGAAGACTATTGAGAGTCCCTTGGACTGCAAGAAGAGCAAACCAATCAATCCTAGAGGAAATCAACCCTGATATTCATTGGAAGGACTGATGTGAAGCCGAATCTTCAGTGCTTTGGCCACCTGATGCAAAGAGCTGCCTCATTGGAAAGACCCTAATGCTGGGAAAGATTGAAGGCAAAAGGAGAAGGAGGGAACAGAGGATGAGATGATCAGACAGCATCACTGACTCAATGGACATGTGTTTGAGCAAACTCTGGGAGATAGTGAAGAACAGGGAATTGTGATGTGCTACAATCCATGGGGTCACAAAGAGTCAGATACTAGTTAGCGACTGAACAACAATGAAGGTTCTTTGAGGACCAAACATTCACTGATTTTGTAAATCAGTTGTTCAGTTGACTGTAACACTTACTCTAGAGTGACGTTTCTCTACCTCTTTAAATTCATCTCTCCTACACTGCTTTTTCACTCCCTTCCATTTTTCACCTCTAAACAAGATTTTTTTTTTAGTTCTCCTATTTGTATTATGAAAAAAACTAAATAGGTACCTTAGTTACTTTTCAAATATATCTTTATATGATGGGCAATATTTTTTTATTTTGATACCCATGGGACCAAGTTTTAGGAGATGAAATAGTATCAAGCGTCAACTATATGACAAAAGCTCTAACTTGTTCTTGTGATTCAGTATGCATGGGAGCATGCTACGGGATTTTTCACACTGAATACAAGCTATTTATTGAATACACTGAATCTAATCATCCAGTGCTGCCATTATCTTATGCCATATGTATGGCATATCAGGTGTATCAGTTCACCCTCCTTATTAATGATTCTGAATAAGCACATCTTAATGCATGATTGATGCTATTAATATGGCACTTTTTGATAGCCATGGAGTGTGCCTTCATTCTTGCATTCTGAAGTCTAGCAGAATGCTAGATACTGCATGTGTGTTAAATGAATGCTTCTATTATCTATTGATCTTTGTATGTGTAGACTTTTAAAAATACATAAGGTTCTCATAAATGTGTAGGGATATATTTATAATGATGTAAAAATGTAATCCAACTAGTTATGATGTGTACCTACATAATTTTTTAAAATTTACTTAGCTTATCTTTTAAATTAGTTAATGGAGGACTTGTAGTGATGCTACCTCCTCAAACATTTTCATCAGGAATTCTTCTTTCACAATTGCAGTTTTGCCTACTCTTATGTTACCTTATGGGTCTTCCAAGCTGGCGCTAGTGGTAAAGAGCCCACCTGCCAATACAGGAGATGTAAGAGATGCAGAGTTTTGATTCCTGGGTTGGGAAGATCCCTTGGAGGAGGGCATGGCAACCCACTCTAGTATTCTTGCATGGAGAATCCCATGGACAGAGGAGCCTGGTGGGCTATAGTCCACTGGGTTGCAAAGAGTCTGACATGACTGAAGCAACTTAGCATGCGTGCACACATGCATGTTACCTTATGAGGTAGTAGGTCATCACTCTTTGATACTGCAAGATAAGCACTCAGTCTTGACTGCTGACTATGTAAATTGGAGTTTTCCATGCCAGGGGCAGCTAGTTTTGGGTCATAAATAAAATATGGTTGGAAAGTCATAAAAATTTTCTTCAATGTCACAAAATCTGAAATGGAGATTATGCCAAGAAATTCCAGACATGTTGTGCGGATGCTGGGATTAGGGAGTGTATTGATAAATGTACTTTGGCTTTTAGAGACATTTGTGGTAATCGGTTACAGCAGCAAGAGAAATACTCAGTAATTATTTTCATTAATAATAATGTTTTTAATGAAATTAGCTCATTCTCATTTGAGAATGATATATTGAGCATTATATTCATTTCAATGTAGGAATTTAAGGAATTTGCCTCTTCTCTCTCATAAATAATTCCAGTTGACTGCTTTCTCTGAAAGTTTGGAATAAATAATCCTAACATCCTTCCAGTTTTGCTAGGTCAAGTACTGATAGCCTAACTTGTTAAAATGAACTTTTGAGCAATTCACTTGGAAATGGCTAGGAATTTTAAATTCATCAAGTTCAAGGTAGCATACCAGTATGCACATGCCAGGACATGCAGATGGAAGCCCTTTCATGGTCTGCTTCCTCTTTGAGTTCTGTGATCATGTACTTGAGTCGTTAGTGTTCTCATAAACCAATGTAAAAAAGAGGGAAACAATTTAAAAGTAAATAGGAAAAGGAAGTTTTAAACTGAGGACTTGATATCTTGATTATCTCAAGGTGTTTAAATCCCCTGCAGGACCATTGCTTTAGAATGATAAAATGAAAAAGCTCACACTCACTTCTCTTCAAACTTTCATTCTCAACACACTAATGTACATAGACACATACAAAAAATTTAGTTCAATAAGTATTTATTAGACATCTGTTGTTGGTCCACCATAATCCGTCCATAATTCTTTTCTTGTCATTTACATGGTACATCTGTTGTCTAACCATTGTGTTGGTTCTTGGTAAGAAATCAGTTTATGGTTTGAAAATTCTTGTTGCCTTTGAAGTAATATTGTTGGATTTTCTGATACTTACTATCCTGAAATTTTATTTAGCCTGTTCACTAGTAAGTTTATGACTAGTTAAGAAAGATTTTAACATTCTTTGCCTGGATAGTTTCTTGTTTAATCATTGACATATGGCATAAATTTTCTGAATCATGGATCAGATTACAAAATTTCTATTTATCCCTAACATGAAGCCAATAATCAACTATTTTTAACCACTATAATTATCAGAAGTTTCTTTAGTGGTGGTGTTCATTGACTTACTCTTTCTTACATAAAAGTAAGAAAAACTGTCTATTTGCAATGAAAACAAAGGCAATGATTAATTATTTTGCTTAATTGTTCTCAACAGAAATCAGTGAACTCCATCTTTAACAGCTGTGAGTTTTTAAAATTCACCACTCTTTATCTTAGAATTTTATTCTGTTCATATCTGCTTCAAGTAGGTGAAAAGATCAGCAAAGCATGTTTTTTCCTTTTATAATAATTTAAAATGTTCTGACCAGACAACATTGTCAAAACAGTCTTTGTGTTTACAAATGACTTCACAAGAGGTATATAAAACGTGAATATGAAAATTCATCTGTTAATATGAATATGCTACAGTTCAGTTCAGTTCAGTCACTCAGTCATGTCCGACTCTTTGCGACCCCATGAATCGCAGCATGCCAGGCCTCCCTGTCCATCACCAACTCCCGGAGTTTACACAAACCCATGTCCATCGAGTCAGTGATGCCATACAACCATCTCATCCTCTGTCATCCCCTTCTCCTCCTGCCCCTAATCCTTCCCAGCATTAGGGTTTTTTCCAATGAGTCAACTCTTCGCATGAGGTGGCCAAAGTATTGGCGTTTCAGCTTTAACATCAGTCCTTCCATTGAACACCCAGGACTGATCTCTTTTAGGATGGATTGACTGGATCTCCTTGCAGTCCAAGGGACTCTCAAGAGTCTTCTCCAACACCACAGTTCAAAAACATCAATTCTTCAGCGCTCAGCTTTCTTCACCGTCCAACTCTCACATCCATACATAACCACTGGAAAAACCATGGCCTTGACTAGGCGGACTTTTTTGGCAAAGTAATGTCTGCTTTTAAGTATGCTATCTAGATTGGCCATAACCCTCCTTCGAAGGAGTAAGCTTCTTTTTATTTCATGGCTACAATCACCATCAGCAGTGATTTTGGAGACCTAAAAAATAAAGTCTGACACTGTTTCCACTGTTTCTCCATCTATTTCCCATGAAGTGATGGGACCAGATGCCATGATCTTAGTATTCTGAATGTTGAGCCTTAAGCCAACTTTTTCACTCTCCTCTTTCACCTTCATCAAGAGGCTCTTTAGTTCCTCTTCACTTTCTGCCATAAGGGTGGTGTCATCTGCATATCTGAGGTTATTGATATTTCTCCTGGCAGTCTTGATTCCAGCTTGTGTTTCTTCCAGCCCAGTGTTACTCATGATGTACTCTGCATATAAGTTAAATAAGCAGGGTGACAATATACAGCCTTGATGTACTTCTTTTCCTATTTGGAACCAGTCTGTTGTTCCATGTCCAGTTCTAACTGTTGCTTCCTGACCTGCATACAGGTTTCTCAAGAGACAGGTCAGATGGTCTGGTATTCCCACCTCTTTCAGAATTTTCCACAGTTTATTGTGATCCACACAGTCAAAGGCTTTGGCATAGTCAATAAAACAGAAATAGATGTTTTTCTGGAACTCTCTTGCTTTTTCGATGATCCAGCGGATATTGGCAATTTGATCTCTGGTTCCTCTGCCTTTTCTAAAACCAGCTTGAACATCTGGAAGTTCACGGTTCACGTATTGCTGAAGCCTGGCTTGGAGAATTTTGAGCATTACTTTACTTGCCTGTGAGATGAGTGCAATTGTGCGGTAGTTTGGGCATTCTTTGGCATTGCCTTTCTTTGGGATTGGGATGAAAACTGACCTTTTCCAGTCCTATGGCCACTGCTGAGTTTTCCAACTTTGCTGGCATATCGAGTGCAGCACTTTCACAGCATCACCTTTGAGGATTTGAAATAGCTCAACTGGAATTCCATCACCTCCACTAGCTTTGTTCGTAGTGATGCTTTCTAAGGCCCACTTGACTTCACATTCCAGGATGTCTGGCTCTAGGTGAGTGATCACACCATCGTGATTATCTGGGTTGTGAAGCTATTTTTTGTCCAGTTCTTCTGTGTATTCTTGCCACCTCTTCTTAATATCTTCTGCTTCTGTTAGGTCCATACCATTTCTGTCCTTTATCGAGCCCATCTTTGCATGAAATGTTCCCTTGGTATCTCTAATTTTCTTGAAGAGATCTCTAATCTTTCCCAATCTGTTGTTTTCCTCTATTTCTTTGCATTGATCACTGAGGAAGGCTTTCTTATCTCTCCTTGCTATTCTTTGGAACTCTGCATTCAGATGGGAATATCTTTCCCTTTCTCCTTTGCTTATTGCTTCTCTTCTCTTCCCAGCTATCTGTAAGGCCTCCTCAGACAGCCGTTTTGTTTTTTTGCATTTTTTGCATTTCTTTTCCATGGGGATGGTCTTAATCCCTGTCTCCTGTACAGTGTCATGAACCTCTGTCCTTAGTTCATCAGGCACTCTGTCTATCAGATCTAGTCCCTTAAATTTATTTGTCACTTCTACTGTATACTCATAAGGGATTTGATATAGGTCATATCTGAATGGACTAGTGGTTTTCCCTACTTTCTTCAATTTAAGTCTGAATTTGGCAATAAGGAGTTCATGATCTGAGCCACAGTCTGCTCCTGGTCTTATTTTTGCTGCCTGTATAGAGCTTCTCCACCTTTATGCTACAGACATATACTTATTTTCATTCTTTATGTGGAAGTAATTGCAGAACTTTGCTACCATTAAAATATATAAATATTAAATAGATTATCCATTCTTTATAATTATTATTCAATGGCATTTTACTATCATATAGATTTTTTCTTAATATAACTCCCAAATTTATAGTGTTTCATTTCACATGACCATACACATAAATTTTTATTTAATAATTATTTATTAAATGAGTGAATAAGTAATTCTGATTTTTGAAATATCCCAGAATGATCATCTTAGCTAACTGTTATCATTCATTAATGCTACCGATAAAGAAATTTTTTATATAAAAATAATAATAATTAATCAAAGTGTATCCTTTTGGATAGTTTTCCACCTGAAACAGCAAATCTCATATTGCCTTTAATTAGCTATAGGTTTAGATAGATACACTATGGGAGAAACTGACAAAAACTGATGTTTTTGACAAAGTGAAGTTCCCAGGAACTAAAATGGGCTTCCTTCATAGCTCAGTTGGTAAAGAATCTGCCTGCAACATATCAAATCACCAGGGTTTGATTCCTGGGTCGGGAAGATACCCTGGAGAAGGAAATGGCAACTCACTCCAGTATTCTTGCCTAGAGAATCCCCATGGACAGAGGAGCCTGGCAGGGTCTTTTCCAATGAGTCAGTTCTTTGCATCAGTTCAGTTCAGTTCAGTCGCTCAGTTGTGTCCGACTCTTTGTGACCCCATGGACTGCAGCACGCCAGGCCTCCCTGTCCATCACCAACTCCAGGAGTTTACTCAAACTCATGTCCATTGAGACAGTGATGCCATCCAACCATCTCATCCTCTGTTGTCCCCTTCTGCTCCCACCTTCAATCTTTCCCAGCATCAGAGGCTTTTCAAATGAGTCAGTTCTTCGCATGAGGTGGCCAAAGTGTTGGAGTTTCAGCATCAGTCCTTCCAATGAATATTCAGGACTCATCTCCTTTAGGATGGACTGGTTGAATCTCCTTGCAGTCCAAGGGATTCTCAAAAGTCTTCTCCAACGCCACAGTTCAAAAGCATCAAGTCTTCGGTGCTCAGCTTTGGATGTGAATCCATACATGCTGCTGCTGCTGCTAAGTCGCTTCAGTCGTGTCCGACTCTGTGCGACCCCATTGACGGCAGCCAACCAGGCTCCTCTGTCCCTGGGATTCTCCAGGCAAGAATACTGGAGTGGATTGCCATTTCTTTCTCCAATGCATGCATGTATGCTAAGTCGCTTCAGTCGTGTCCAATTCTGTGCGACCCCATGGACAGCAGCCCACCAGGCTCCTCTATCCATGGGATTCTCTAGGCAAGAATACTGGAATAGGTTGCCATTTCCTTCCATCCATACATAACTACTGGAAAAACCATAGCTTTGACTAGGTAGACCTTTGCTAAAATGTCTCTGCTTTTTAATATGCTGTCTAGGTTGGTCATAATGTTTCTTCCAAGGAACAAGCATCTTTTAATTTCATGGCTACAGTCACCATCTGCAGTAATTTTGGAGCCCAAGGAAATAAAGTCTGTCACTGTTTCCACTGTTTCCCCATCTATTTGCCATGAAGTGATGGGACCAGATGCCACGATCTTAATTTTCTGAATGTTGAGTTTTAAGCCAACTTTTTTTTGTTGTTGTTGTTTCTTAGAGTCTTTTTTTTTTTTTTTAATTTTATAAATTTAATTATTTTAGTTGGGGGCTAATTACTTTACAATATTGTAATAGTTTTTGCCATACATTGACATGAATCAGCCATGGGTTTACATGTGTTCCCCTTCCTGGACCCCCCACCCACCTCCCTCCCCATCCCATCCCTCTGGGTCATCCCATTGCCCCGGCCCTGAGCCCTTGTCTCATGCATCGAACATGGAATGGTGTTCTGTTTCACATATGATAATATACATGTTTCAATGCTATTCTCCCAGAACGTCCCACCCTCACCTTCTCCCTCAGAGTCCATAAAATTGTTCCATGCATCTGTGTCTCTTATTCTGTGTCGCATATAGGGTTATCGTTACCATCTTTCAAATTCCATATATATGCATTAGTATACTGTATTGTTGTTTTTCTTTCTGGCTTACTTCACTCTGTATAATGGGCTCCAGTTTCATCCATCTCAGTAGAACCGATTCAAATGTATTTTTTTTAATGGCTGAGTAATATTCCATTGTGTATATGTACCACAGCTTCCTTATCCATTCTTCTGCTGATGGACATCTAGGTTGCTTCCATGTCCTGGCTATTGTAAACAGTGCTGCGATGAACATTGGGGTACACGCGTCTCTTTCAATTCTGGTTTCCTCGGTGTATATGCCCAGCAGTGGGATTGCTGGGTCATATGGCAGTTCTATTGCCAGTTTTTTAAGGAATCTCCACACTGTTCTCCATAAGCCAACTTTTTCACTCTCCTCTTTCACTTTTATCAAGAGGCTCTTTGGAGCTTCAGCTTTAGCATCAGTCCTTCCAATGAATATTCAGGACTGACTTCCTTTAGGAGTGACTGGTTTGACCTCCTTGCAGCACCTCCACTAGCTTTGTTCGTAGTGATGCTTCCTAAGGCCCACTTGACTTCACATTCAAGGATATCTGGCTCTAGGTGAGTAATCACACCATCATGGTTATCTGGGTCATTAAGACTGTTTCGTATAGTTCTGTGTATTCTTGCCACCTCTTCTTAATATCTTCTGCTTCTGTTAGGTCCGTACCATTTCTGTCCTTTATTGTGCCCATCTTTACATGAAATGTTCCCTTGTTATCTCTAATTTTCTTGAAGAGATCTCTAGTCTTTCCCATTCTATTGTTTTCCTCTATTTCTTAGTGGTTTAATACATTGAAAATAGAGATTATGTTGTGAAATGCCTGAGAAGCAGTGAATTGGGAAGGATAGCCCTAGCTAAGAAGGGAGCTTCTACAGTTAGATGGTGATGTTTAAAGGACCTTATCAGATGAAATGCTGATGCTAGAGACCCCCAAAAGCAGAAGTGTACAGGATAGCACACCCTGGAGTGTTCCTGCCAAGTGGGGATTATTCCAGAATTGTGTAGGATCTAAGACTGGAATGTTATTTCTGCATTCTGCACTTTACTTGTTCAAATTTTTATTTTAAAAAATTAAACTCAAAACAAAATTCTGCCTTCTGTATGAGTATCCTTTCCATGGTATATTTCCCACTTAAATCATGAAAGAAGACTGAAAAGTCACCATTCATGTAAGTACACTTAAGGAATTGAAGCCCTGTCTGATGGAGTGGTATATGTCATTTAGGCACCCATGGCTGTTTGTTATTTCAAAATTAAGCAAGGCAGAACATCCATTCTTCTCAGAGTTGTTTATTTATATGCCACACTTGACATTTTCAGTTGAACTTATTTCTGGATTGTCAGAATATAGAAGAACCCTGAAAAGATTCTTGTAAGTGGAAACTTTTTGTTTGATAGCAAAATAACTAGGCAAATCTTGTCAGATTTTTCCCTGACTGTTTTGCCTGAAATTTTTCAGACATAACAGAAAGTAGATATTTTGAGTAAAATGTTATTGCCGTAATCACACTATAAGTATCCCATAACTTTAATTAAAATCAAAACTCTTATGGTGTCTCAAAGAAAATATTCAATAATATATATTTTATTTGAGGGGTTTTAAATCCTTTTTGGTCATTCAGATTTCATATAATCAATTGGCCACCAAGACCTGTATTAGAACCTGGTTCTTACGTAAACTAGCTTGTAGTGATTAAGATGCCTTCTGTTGTCATTTTAATCCATTCACAATCTTTGCAGTCTACATGCCTTGCACTTTATTATGGTTAATTTACAAATAGTTTATAAGATGTACAAAGCATTTTTGTGTATAATTAGTACTTTTTAACTGATTATTTCTGTTATATAGATGTCTTTGAGAATTTTAGATTTGCTTTTCCAGAGACATTTAAATTTCTTCATCTCCTATGTGTTTTTTTAAATGAGATACAATTTCTTAAAAATATAATTTGGATTGTACTAGGCAGCCACTAGATGACCTACTGGACCATCTGAATTTTAAAATACATAAAGAGAAAATATGAAGTGACCTTTAAGATGTTTCAGAAGAAGATGGGAACTGGTTAAAAACCACTTTTAAAAGTTTTTTTTTTTAATTACTGTAATGCATTTCTTGTACGGTTTTTCTTTCTTTCTGACAGTTATTAATGTCTGAATTTTCCACTTCACAAGTGATAAGAGAGAGACCTTGGGCAAGACCTAGGGTGGGAATACTGGAAGCTGGGAATGAGAATGGGGGACAGGGTAGAAGGTGTAGGGATGATGAATTTTGGAGGAAAGCTGGCAGTCACATTCGTTCATCAAATATTTTGAGGAATTAGGCTGGAAATATTGAGCAAAAGGATTATATAAGTGAGACTTAAGGATAAAGAGAAAGAGCAGAGAGATGGGAACACACAGATTGGGGTCAGTTTGAATAAGTCCATCTCTTTTAAAATTACAGTTTTAAAAGCCTGATCATGGAGTTGCCTGTATCATGAACTAGATTTTGCCTCAATGTGGGGGTAACTTTGTCTTCATCATTGTGTATTAGGAAGGGAATGGTTTTATATCACTCAAGGGAGATGTCCTTCCAAGTCCTATGAGAGCTCAGAGCATTTTTATTATATTTTGCGATTACAGTTGGAGATACTGCTTATCTTATTTCTTGTAAAACTCAGAGGGAAGCCTTCCAAGGGCTTTACTGCTCTTGGGTCCCTCTGTAATCAAATATGCTTTTTCAGCAGTAATTTTAGCATCTATTATCGTGCTTGAGCCTTTGGCAGCCCGGCAGCCTCACAGCTTGACATCACTTGTGGTTTGCAGACCATCATGCAGTGCTGTCTAGTGCTCCTGATAATAGTTTCTAAATGCATAGCTGATTTATACTGCCTGGAATTGTCCCATCTCTTCCTAGCAATCGAATTTGGCAAATTAATCATTTAACCTTTTCTGCCCCGTACCCGGCCTCACCGTGAGGTCATTGGTGTCACACAAAGTAAGATTGCACAGGCACAGAAGAAAGTTTGTGCTGAATTTGTGAATGTCACCCTCTCCAGAAGATGTGCATGTTGTTTTTGCAGGTGAAGAAACGAAAGCAAACAGGGGTGTATCTTTTTCAAGTGCACCTAATGAGTGCACAATAGAACAGGGAGATCCTCGCTTCTCACTCCCAGTCACGTGCCTGGCTCCTTGGACTTCTTTCTATTCTCACCAGAATTCCAGTCCCTGCTACATAGAATAATCATGCTCAAACATAGCTTTAGGCTTAAGTTACAGAGCCGATTCCAAGATGCTATGTTTAAAGACTTAGAGGGGGGGATCTATAAAAGGAACCTGTATTAATCTGATGTGCTGGCTCTCCATTCATTGTAACTTTGAATTTTTATGTCACAGGAATCCATCTTTAACGAAAGCTTGTAACAGGTCTTCCCTGATAGCTCAGTTGGCAAAGAATCCACCTGCAATGCAGGAGACTCCTGATCAATTCCAGGGTTGAGAAGATCCACTGGAAAAGGGATAGGCTATGCACTCTAGTATTCTTGGGCTTTCCTTGTGGCTCAACTTATAAAGAATCCACCTGCATTGCAGGAGACCTGGGTTCTACTCCTGGATTGGGAAGATCCCATGAAGAAGGGAAAGGCTACCCACTCCAGTATTCTGGTCTGGAGAATTCCATGGAGTGTATAGTCTGGGGTCTTGCAAAGAGTTGGACTCAACTGAGCAACTTGCACTGTAATTAAGCAGAAACACAGTGGAAAACGGCTTTGATAGTCACATAATTTGTTCCCCAAGCAAAATGCAAAAGTGTCTCTCCCCAGGTGAGCCCCCCTACCACCACCCTCAGAAATGTCTCATTATGTCCTTGGAGTGAGCCATGGAGTGTTCCATTTAATTATCCTATCCCTCTTACACCTCTGTCCCTCAAACCTCCACTCTCACCAAATAGACACTTCCGCCACTGAGGCTGCTTTCTCCATAAGGTATCCTCAAGTAAACATCAAAGGCAGGAAGTTCTTAGTACCATATGTTGACTAGAGTGGCACAACAAGGATCAGTTCAGTTCAGTCGCTCGGTTGTGTATGACTCTTTGCGACCCCATGGACTGCAGCATGCCAGGCCTCTCTGTCCATCACCAACTTCCAGAGCTTGCTCAAACTCATGTCCATTGAGTTGGTGATGCCATCCAACCATCTCATCCTCTGTCATCCCCTTCTCCTCCTGCCTTTAATCTTTCCCAGCATCAGGGTCTTTTCCAATGAGTCATTTCTTTGCATCAAGTGGCCAAAGTATTAGAGTTTCAGCTTCAGCATCAGTCCTTCCAATGAATATTTAGGGCTGATTTCCTTTAGGATTGACTGGTTTGATCAACAAGGATATTTCCTCTTTTCTCAGGGGTCAGCTTGACCCACACCCGGATTTGATCAGAATATAGATATGCAAATTGTAAGGACAAAGAAGGAGCCACTGTTACGGTCAGTTGTCTTCTGAAGCTGAAGAAAGGTTATGATTATTTTCTTTTTTGCAAACATAATCTTCCCAACCTGATTTCCTGATTTCTGTTGCATTATAGTACAGTGTGTTCTCAACACTAGTTCTTGGAACAGTCTAGAAAGTTTCACATGCTTCTTATTCTGTGGCTACTTGTCGAAGTCCAAAGGGGTTGAATGTGTCAGACACGAACAGTGGGTCATTTGTATGACATGCTACGTATTAATAAAAAAGGATATGTGAGAATTCAAGGATACATTTCATCCTGTTTCAGCATTTAATTTCAGAACATGGCCAAGTATCTGTTTTCATTGAGAAAAGCTGTAATTCGCCAAAATCAACATGAAGCAAATGAATGTTAAGACATGTACATAGACTTGTTGTTCCTTTCAATTGTTATCAAAGTAGCTTTGTGGGGTTTTTTTTAAGTATTATATTTTTCATTGCAATTTAGAAAACTTTCAGTTAACGAGTTCAGTTTGTGTAATGATCTTTAGTGCATTCTGAAACTGCTCACAAAGTGTCGACATTCCCTCTCTGTGTAATGGAAATATTCGGACTATAGTTTTCACAGTCAGCAGTTTTATCACCTGGCAAAGCTGACAACTGGTAGAAGTTGGCATTTTTTTAATTGAAACCATATTCTAGAATTTTGATTTCAAACTTGTTAAGAAATGCAGTAAGAAGAAACCTATAGTGACCACAATATATGAGAATGTGATTCCTGATCATCTGAGAGCAATCTGTAGTTTCTAAAACTTGGTTTCAGACTGAAAGTAGGAAATGATCCTGCTTTCCAGCAAATTACCATGCACATTGCTTAATCTAGATTTGACATGTGAAGAAACTCTATATGGCATGCTTATAAAGTAGTAAGACTTGGTTTTTAAGTTATTTATATATAACTTATTTAAAAATTGTATGTTTTCCTTGAGAGAGTTCCTCTGGGAATTTGTATTTATTCCACAACTCTCCAAATCTTTGAAACTTTTGGAAAATTCTTTTAAATAAAGTTCTAGTCAATTCTTTCAAATAATGCTAGAACAGAGTATTTTTTGAAACTGCATAAGAATAGATTTGAGAATTTGGAGCCACCCTGGAAAAATTCTTCAAATTGCTGTTGCAGCAGCCACATGTTCTTCTAGACACACACCTATTCTCTAGCCATGGCTTGAATACTTTTTGACTCCTTTAAAATTATTTTTTCCACTTTCAAAGGGAAAAGATTTGCTATCCTTGCAGATATTCAAAAGAATGAGCTGTGTTCTCTAAAAGCAATTCTGGAAGGGTACTTTTCAAAATATTTACAGTAATAGTAATAACCTTGATATAGCAACATCACTTTTGAAACAACATAATTTTCTGCATGTGCTAGTTCTTAACATGTTTGTTGACAAAATGTAATACTTCATTGTCAGCACATCCAGTAGTGAGATAGTGGATGCCTTGTTTCAGAAAATTTTCACTTGAACCTGAAGACAATTGCTATTCCAAATAGCCTCCATAATAGCTTATGAAATGCTTGTTGTTGACTTTTGGAGGAATATGTGATCTTGTAGTTTTTCAGTAGTCATGATAGCAGAGCCAAGCATAGTAGTTCCATAAGCATTTTTTAAAAAAAATTACATCTTTTATTAGTAAAAATATGTTGTTAACAAAGACTTCACAAATTAGGGAAAAAATTATATTTTGTAAACCAGATAATTACTTGGAATGCTTTTTGCACAACCATAAACTTTATATTTAAAATTATATTGACTTTATTCTGGTAGAAAGTATCTAATTTAACTCATCTTTGTTAGTTTGTGGCTTATATTGTTAAAATAATAACATTATTTTGTCCATAAATTGTGTTTTAAAAAAATCTATGGATGGAATAAATGAATGTGAATATTGAAAAATTAGATTATGAACATTTGATACATTATAATAGTTTGATGGGCATTTAAAGGTAAATACAAATTTACTTCAAAATCTTAATTTTGAATAACTTCAATTTTTGAGTATGTTACATTAGCATCAAAGTTACGAATATGAAATTAGATTCAAAAAAGTGTTAGATGTGTTCATGTTAAAAAGAAAGTTATTTATAGAGATTAATTCATTCAACACATTTTACTTGAGTAACCGTTATAGTTCTAGATGTTGCCCTAGATGCTGGGGATAATGTAATGGAAAAGCAGATAGCACCCCTGCTGTATGAGCTTTATACTCTAGTGACTGGAGGGCTCTGGAGAAAAGAGACCAAATTTCTCTCTGGAGAGAAGAGAAGTTTTTGTGGCCACTCTATCACATGGAAAAGCTCTTATTCCAAACCTCTGGGTTCTGTACTTTATTTTGAAATGTGATGAATTTGGACTCATGGTCTCTAAAGAGTTTTCAGACTAGAGTTAATGCTGTGGTTTTCTGAATTCTCCTTGGTCACCTTAATTGATATTGTCCTATCCTCCCAATTCCTAGTATTTTTAATATGTAGTATAAAATGTGAGTGCTGTATGTGAGAGATTTTTGTAAAAATTTTTAGCTGTAAGATAGTGTTGTTATTCAACAAGAAGGCATTTGAACTTCTACCTACACAAAGTATAGTCAAGACTCACACAGTCACACAGTTTTGCAGATAATAATAAAACAGCTGATCTGAAGGTCTTCTTTTTCTCCCTCTTAAAAATTAGAGGTATTTTTTGCCTGCCTTTGATTTTTAATTTATCAACTGTCTACCTCACTTAGTCTTTGTAGAAACAATTTCTAAATCCCTTGAAACTATATTTAGGTTCACTATGGTTTAGAGCTTACATTTTCTGGCGGGCACAGAATGTGTCACCCCATTAAAGAGAGACTCTCAATATTGTTTATGGAAGTAGAGAACAAAATGAAGTTATAAATCTGGAAGATACCCTATTTGACCACTGCCTTTTGGGGAGAAGTAATTCCAAATAATTAAAAAGGGCCAGTTACCTTTTTTTCTTAAACATTTTTTGATAAGACAATGTTATAATTTCCCTATAACCTAAGTCAACAGCCACATATATTAAGTAGATTCCTTCATGTCAAAAACAAAGGAAATGACAGGATAATGTCTAAAACTATCTCCTAAATCTCTCAATTTTTCTATTTTGGGTTTTTTTTTTTTTAATGCCTCAACCCATATTTAAGCCCTATTAAGGATAAAACTGCAACTGAACATGCTAAAAACTTATTTTAAAAAAGAGAAAAAAAATCAGATTTTTACTAGCCATGATTTTCACTAAGACTGAAAGAGTATTTTATTCTTTCTTTCAGGTTCTGCTTCCTTAGACTTTTCTGGAAGCATCTTTAAAGACAGGTATTACAAGAGGTTTTGAGGAGAGAGAAATGGTGATCAAATATAGCCATGGCAAAAATGTCTTTTCTAAGGGTTAATGATGTCACATTGTTTGTTGTATTTTTTGAAGTCTTAGAATACTTGTGGATTTTTATTCTGACAACAAAGTGCAGCTGTTTCTAGTCAACTTTTTAAAATAAAGTTCTTTCTTCAAATCTATTTCAAAATCAGCAAACTTCTAGGCTCAGAGGCAGTCTTGCCCTATGTGGATGCTAGACACTTCCATTAATTGTGAGAGTCACAGGTTAATCTCCAGTGATAAATTTTTTTTCAGTTAGAGTCACATAAGAGTAAGTAAAGGCATCTGAGGCTTGTTTTGAATTCATTTAATATATAAATTCTTTATTTTCATACAGTTCTGCTTCATTAACCATTTCTTGAATATCAGTTACATTTTTCTACTGCTGAAACTCTCAAGTGATTCAACTAGTACAGCATTCTTCCTTTCTCCTCCAAAGTTTCCTGGGACGCCTAAATTTGGAAAGAGTTCAGGTATAAGATTGTCATTATCAACACCATCTTTTTTCTTGCCTTAGGGAAAAAAAAAACGTTTATTGAGATATACATCTATAAAAATACACATGTGCTAAGTATAAATCTTGAGGAATTTATAAAGGGAACATACACCCTTCCTTGAAGGAACACAGCACTCCTTTAAGAAATAGAGCCCATTAGTGCTCTGAGAATCCTCACTTGCATTCCCTTACAGTCACTAACTCTTCCATCTTCCCAGTAGCTGTTATCCTGAATTCTAGATTTTTTTTTTTTGCCTGTTATGTGCTTCTTTTCAATAAAATGAAAAAGCATGTGCTCTTCAATGTATTTAGCTTCATTCACTTACCATTATCTGTGAGAGTTACTGATACATGTTGTTAAAATCATGTTTTTCCTACTAATGTGTAGCATTACATTGTGTAGATACTTTTATCTATTTCACTGTTGATGAACATTGAAGTAGTTTTCCAGTTGGTGCTATTACACATAGTGTTCCTATGAAGAGTATTGTAGATTTACTTGGTAAGAAATACATAGAAGATCATCAACATATTTTAATTTCTCAATTTTATTGATGAAAAATTTATGTAACTGAAAATTTCTGATCAGTGTGAATCAACCAAAGGTACTATGCTGAGTTGGTAGATTTTTTTTCTAAATCATAGAAACTTAACATTTTGTTGGTTTCAATCAAGCTAGCTTCATTTCTGTCCTTTTCACTTCTCTTCTCTCACCTTGAACACCAACTAATACACTTTATAAATTATGCTTACTCCTCTCTCTTCACCTCTATCTCCTAGAATGATATAGTAATATGATAATACTTACAGTAATAAATAATGGCAGCAGCTGTTTATTGAGCAGTAACTTTAGGAAAACACTATTATGATATTTTTATATTATTTTACCCTCACATAATATTTACATGGATATTATTCCTGCAATTGATCAGTATTTTTTTTTATAAATTTATTTATTTTAGTTGGGGGCTAATTACTTTACAATATTGTAATAGTTTTTGCCATACATTGACATGAATCAGCCATGGGTTTACATGTGTTCCCCTTCCTGGACCCCCCACCCACTTCCCTCCCCATCCCATCCCTCTGGGTCATCCCATTGCCCTGGCCCTGAGCCCTTGTCTCATGCATCAAACATGGAATGGTGTTCTGTTTCACATATGATAATATACATGTTTCAATGCTATTCTCCCAGAACGTCCCACCCTCACCTTCTCCCTCAGAGTCCATAAAATTGTTCTATGCATCTGTGTCTCTTATTCTGTCTCGCATATAGGGTTATCATTACCATCTTTCAAATTCCATATATATGCATTAGTATACTGTATTGTTGTTTTTCTTTCTGGCTTACTTCACTCTGTATAATGGGCTCCAGTTTCATCCATCTCAGTAGAACCGATTCAAATGTATTTTTTTAATGGCTGAGTAATATTCCATTGTGTATATGTACCACAGCTTCCTTATCCATTCGTCTGCTGATGGACATCTAGGTTGCTTCCATGTCCTGGCTATTGTAAACAGTGCTGCGATGAACATTGGGGTACATGCGTCTCTTTCAATTCTGGTTTCCTCGGTGTATATGCCCAGCAGTGGGATTGCTGGGTCATATGGCAGTTCTATTCCCAGTTTTTTAAGGAATCTCCACATTGTTCTCCATAGTGGCTGTACTAGTTTGCATTCCCACCAACAGTGTAAGAGGGTTCCCTTTTCTCCACACCCTCTCCAGCATTTATTGCTTGTAGACTTTTGGATAGCAGCCATTCTGACTGGTGTGAAATGATACCTCATTGTGGTTTTGATTTGCATTTCTCTAATAATGAGTGATGTTGAGCATCTTTTCATGTATTTGTTAGCCATCTGTATTTCTTCTTTGGAGAAATGTCTGTTTAGTTCTTTGGCCCATTTTTTGATTGGGTCGTTTATTTTTCTGGAATTCAGCTGCAGAAGTTGCTTGTATATTTTTGAGATTAATTGTTTGTCTGTTGCTTCGTTTGCTATTATTTTCTCCCATTCTGAAGGCTGTCTTTTCACCTTGCTTATAGTTTCCTTTGTTGTGCAAAAGCTTTTAATTTTAATTAGGTCCCATTTGTTTATTTTTGCTTTTATTTCCAATATTCTGGGAGGTGGGTCATGGAGGATCCTGCTGTGATTTATGTCGGAGAGTGTTTTGCCTATGTTTTCCTCTAGGAGTTTTATAGTTTCTGGTCTTAGGTTTAGATCTTTAATCCATTTTGAGTTTATTTTTGTGTATGGTGTTAGGAAGTGTTCTAGTTTCATTCTTTTACAAGTGGTTGACCAGTTTTCCCAGCACCTCTTGTTAAAGAGATTGTCTTTTCTCCATTGTATATTCTTGCCTCCTTTGTCGAAGATAAGGTGTCCACATGTGCGTGGGTTTATCTCTGGGCTTTCTATTTTGTTCCATTGATCTATATTTCTATCTTTGTGCCAGTACCATACTGTCTTGATGACTGTGGCTTTGTAGTAGAGCCTGAAGTCAAGCAGGTTGATTCCTCCAGTTCCATTCTTCTTCCTCAAGATTGCTTTGGCTATTCGAGGTTTCTTATATTTCCATACAAATTGTGAGATGATTTGTTCTAGTTCTGTGAAGAATACCATTGGTAGCTTGATAGGGATTGCATTGAATCTATAGATAGCTTTGGGTAGTATACTCATTTTCACTATATTAATTCTTCCAATCCATGAACACGGTATATTTCTCCATCTGTTTGTGTCCTCTTTGATTTCTTTCATCAGTGTTTTATAGTTTTCTATATATAAGTCTTTTGTTTCTTTAGGTAGATATATTCCTAAGTATTTTCTTTTTGTTGCAATGGTGAATGGTATTGTTTCCTTAATTTCTCTTTCTGTTTTCTCATTATTGGAGTATAGGAATGCAAGGGATTTCTGTGTGTTAATTTTATATCCTGCAACTTTACTATATTCATTGATTAACTCTAGTAATTTTCTAGTAGAGTCTTTAGGGTTTTCCATGTAGAGGATCATGTCATCTGCAAACAGTGAGAGTTTTACTTCTTCTTTTCCTATCTGTATTCCTTTTATTTCTTTTTCAGCTCTGATTGCTGTGATCAGTATTTTTTAAGAAGAGTGAAATCCTATCAACCATGATGATATGAAACTAGAAATCAATCACAAGAAAATGAAGGGGAAAAAACCCACCAAAATGTGGAGATTAAACAACAGGCCACTAAAAAACCAATCAGTCATTGAAGAAAGCAAAAACACCTAGAAACAAATGAAAATAGAAATGTGACATACAAAAAGCCATAAGATGCAGTAAAAATGATTCCAGGAGGGAAGTCAGTAGCAATAAGGCCTATCTCAAGAAATAAGAAAAATCCCAAATAAATCATCTAAGCTTACATTGAAAAAACTTGAAAATGTAGAGCAAACAAAACCAAAAATTAGTAGAAGGAAGGAAATAAAGATCAAGAGACAATAAATGAAATAGAGACTAAAACAAGAAAAGATCAATAAAATTAATAACTGTTTCTTTGAAAAGATTAAAAAAGAATTAATCAACAAATCTGTTACTAGATTAACCCAGAAGAAAAAGAGAGGGGACTCAAATGAAATCAGAAATGAATTACAAATTAAAACTGATACCACAGTAATACAAAGGATCTTAAGAAACTACTGAGGTTAACTATACATCAACACGTTGAACAACCTAGAAGAAATGGACAAATTCCTAGTAATATACAATCTTCCAAGACTGAATATTGAGGAACTAGAAAGTCAGAATAGACCAATTACTTATAAGGTCTTACATCCACTTATGATAAAGACTCTTAACAAAGTGGGAACAGATGGATTGTACTTCAACATAATAAAGCCCATATATGACAAACCCATAGCTAACATCATACTCAACAGTGAAAAGCTGAAAGCTTTTCTTCTAATGTCAGGAACAAGACAAGAATGCCCACTTTCACCACTTTCTTTCAACATAGTTTTGGATATCCTAGCCATAGCATTTAGGCAAGAAAAAGAAATAAAAGTCATCCAAATTGGAAAGGAAGAAGTAAAGCTAACTATTTGCTGATGACATGATATGGTGTACAGAAACCTGAAAGACGCCACTGAAACCCTAAAGAAATCCTACAGACTCCATTACTATAACTAATAAATGAGCTCAGTAATGCTGCAGGATACCAAATCAATATACTGAAATCCATGGCATTTCTAGACACTAATAAATTATTATTAGAAACAGAAATCAAGCCATTTAAAATTGCCTCACAAGAATAAAATACCTAGGAATAAATTTAACCAAGGAGGTAAAAGACTTGTACCCTGAAAATTATAAAGACACTGATGAAATGAATTGAAAACACATTCAAATGGAAAGATATTTCATGTTCCTGTATTGGAAAAGTCAATGTTGTTAAAATATTTCTACTACCCAAATCTACAGATTCAATGCATCTCTTCAAAATTCTAATGATGTATTTCACAGAACTAGAACAAATAATTCTAAAATGTGTATGGAATATCAAAAGATCTCAAATAGCCAAAACAATCTTGAGAAAGAAAAACAAAGCTGGAGGTATCATGCTCCTTAATTTCAAGCCATACTGTAAAGCTATAGTAGTCAAAACAATATGGTACTGGCCCTAAAAAAGACACACCCATCAATGGAACAGAATTGACAGCCCAAAAATAAACCCACACATACATGGATGATTAATTTATATCAAAAGAGCACTGAACATACAATGGAGAAAGAATAGTCTCTTCAATAAATTTCATTGGAAAAACTAGACAGCCACATGCAAAAGAATTAAACAGAACCACTGTCTTTAACCATACACAAAAATTAACTCAAAATACCTTCAATATTTGGATGTAAGGCCTGAAGCCATAAAATTTCTAGAAAAGAAAATAAGCAGTAACCTTACAGACATCAGTCTTAGCTATGTTTTTGTGGATCTGATTCCAAATACAAGGGAAACAGAAGCAAGAATAAACAAATGGGATTCTATCAAGCTACATAAATTCTCCACAGTGAAGGAAACCACCAACAAAATGGAAAAGCAACGTACTTACTGAGAGAAGATATATGCATTGGAGTATTTGAGCTTCAGCTTCAGCACTAGTCCTTCCAATGAATATTCAGAGTTGATTTCCTTTAGGATTGAGTGGTTTGATCTCCTTGCAGTCCAAAGGACTCTCAAGAGTCTTCTCCAGCACTGCAATTCAAAGTTATCAGTTCTTCAGGGATCAGCCTTTTTTATGGTCCAACTCTTATGTCTGTATATTATGACTGGAAAAATCATAGCTTTGACTATACAGATCTTTGTCGGCAAAGTGATGTCTCTGCTTTTTAATATGCTTTTTAATAGGTTTGTTATAGCTTTCCTTCCAAGGAGCAAATATCTTTTAATATCATGGCTGCAGTCACCGTCCACAGTGATTTTAGAGCCCAAGAAAATAAAATCTGCCGCTGCTTCCACTTTTTCCCCTTCTATTTGCCACGAAATATACCAGGCCATATAATGTTTTTACTAGGCTAGTTGTACCCCACAGCAGAACTCTAGTAATGTTCTTTACCACCAACTTGACCTGATTTATTCTTCTTTGTTGCTGAATATTTATTTGTAAAATCTTAACAGCAAACCTGAATATCTAATTTAATAAGATTTAGTGACCTCAAAACCTGAGGATCATTTTCTTCACCACAAGATCAATTTGAATACTATTAAGTGGATGTGTGTATATAGATATAGATAGATATTGCAAATTCGTGGCGCATTATTTGTGAACATAGTTCTGTATTAAAATAAATAAAAAAAATTAAAAATGAGGCCTGCTAAAAACCTGTTGAGGGAAAATACTCTCCCCTTAGCTTTGAATGCCCTTCTGCCTTGCCATGGATTCAGCCATCTGAACTGTTTTATTATTTAGGTGTTCTCCGTGTAGTTATTTAGGGCTGTCTTATGTTCTTTATAAATGTGAAGAAAGTTTTGTGTTGTGAGAAGAGAAGGTTCACAGGTTTACTTCTGTTCTGTATAATATATTTCATATCAGCGATGATCAGGAGAGAATTTGGGTTGGGATGTAGAATGAAAAGATTAACTATTTAATTATTAATTAAATCTTTGGTTCTAGTATCTGTTACATACATACATACACATATAAACACATACACACATACATGCACACACAGAGCAACATCTTTCACTCCTGAAATAACTTAGACAAGTGAAGTTTCTCCTTGCTGCAATTTTTATGTGGCATTTAGATGTTCCTTGTTATTGTGTTGTCAGATTGGGAAAATAAAATGTGGTATGATCTGCTTTGGACTAGAGCAAGGAATTTTAGTACTTGAAGTGGACTGCAAAGTTAGATACACCCAGTGTTTGACACAAGATTATATGGACAGCCAATATTGTACTAATAAATGTGAAAGTGGTCTAATCCGGTACTGTTCAACAGTACTTTCTGTGGTGATGGAAATGTTTTATATCTCCACTGTCTAATGTAGTTGAAACCAGCCATGTTTGGCTCTTGAGCACTTGACATAGTGCAAATGAGGAACTGAATTTTAAATTTTGTTTAATTTCAATTAATTTCAATAGCTAATAGATAATAGGGTGTTCCTTAACAATTGCCCAAGAATATAGGTATCAGAGTAAAATTATTTTGCCCAGCAGGTCTACTCTGTAAAACAGAAAATTGCCAGCAGCTTGACTAGGACATAGGTCGTTCATTCATACATCTATTCCACAAATGTTAAATACTTACTCTATACTGTTGTTCTGTTGCCCAGTCGTGTCCGACTCCTTGTGACCCCATGGACTGCAGCACGCCAGGCCTCTCTGTCTCACCATCTCCCAAAGTTTGCCCAAGTTCATGTGCATTCATTGGTGATGCCATCCAGCCATCTCATCCTCTGACGCCCTCTTCTCCTTCTGTCCTCAATGTTTTCCAGCATCAGGGGCCATTTCAGTGAATCAGCTGTGCACATCAGATGACTAAAATACTGGAGTTTCAGCTTCAGCATCAGTCCTTCCAACGAGTATTCAGGGTTAAATTTCCCTGAAGACTGACTGGTTTGATCTTCTTCCTGTCCAAGGGACTCTCAGGAGTCTTCTCTAGCACCACAGCTTGAAGGCATCAATTCTTTGATACTTGTGTGTTGTACTATGTACTGTACAATACTGAAACTATATGATCTAGGTATTAAAGTAAACAAGTTTTTCTGTTGCTAAATTGGGCCCCAAATACATAAAACTTTTTAAAGATTACAACATATACATGAAACGGATCAGTTGAGGTTGGATGGGCAGAGTGTTCTATTCCTGTTACAGGACAGATAGAAAGAACAGGGCCCAGAAAACCCTCAGAGACACTTCCTGAAACCAAGGAAAGAGGACAGAAGCCAAGAAACCTTGTTAATGTTATAATTAATCAGTTTGAAGAAATAATATATGGTCAAAAATTACCAGAAGATAGAATTTTAAAAGCTGGAACAGAAACCAGGGCCAAAGCCAAGTAGAAATTATTGCAAGATTAGCACATCTCAGGAAGCTGCTACTCAACCAGGATAGAGCATTGTTCCAGAGTACAGCTGAGTGACCATAGCCCCCAAGTGACATCCATTTAGCAAGCAAATGCAGGTTGAATGAGATATGAGCCTGCCACTCACCCATTCCCCTTATGTATTGTCCTGGCTCAATAGTGAGGGAGGAAATGGTGAATTTATAATTTGAACAGTAATTCTTCTATTCTGCAGGTAATTCTGAAACCACGCTTGCCTTCAGAATCACACAACAACTACAAAGGACTTTCCTTGACTTCTTTTTAAACTAAGTCTGTGATCCAAAAAGTCTAATGACTCATGAATCTGAAATTCTGGAATCCAAGAAAGAGATGGGAGTCTTCTTTCATTTTGTGCCTTGTAATTTTCTAAACTCAAAGGGAAGGATGGACTGAAGCCGAATGTTCCTGAGCTTGGAACCTGATGTAAAGTGATCCTTTACTTTTAAAAGAGTAAAGAATTGGAACAAGACAGTAATAAAAAGGCCACCATATAGTCACTTTGCTTTATAGGCTTACACTGGCATTTGAATAATTCTTTTCAGAAGAGTTGTAACTTATTTTCAAAAAGTCTGCAAACTTCCAGTTTTGTGGACTAATGTCAAGTGGAGTGTCCTGTTACCCTTGGCTAGGAATATAGATAACTGGATGAAGTTATTTTCTGAGTGGCACAATGGGACATACGCCGAGCAAATGTGTAGCTAAACAGCAGGAAAATTTCTTTAAAAAATATTTTTATGGTTTAAGGTTCAGAATTCACCCTCATGAGAATCTCAAGAAGATCTCTTCTTGCATCTCTTGATGGCTTTGTGTATGAGATGATTTTGAGAACTATAAAGCTAGAAAAAGATTTGTCTGTTTATAGATTTTTCTCCCCTTCCTCTGGACAGTTGTTCAGATATATAACTGCACATTCATGCTAAAGAAGGACCAGAGAAAGAGAAATGCCACTGCCTGTTAGGGTCCTCTCAAACAGTACACTGCAGTTCCTGCAGGAAGGAAGCTCTTAGGGGAAAACCAGGGGTGCAACCTGCTTTCCTCCACTGTGGAAGTTCATTCTCTCCTGTCCTGCCTACAGGGAAATGGAACAGCTGCTCGCCACATTGGCAAAATACTTGAAGACTGTTACTTGCTTATCAGCCTTTTCTTTCTTAGGTTAAATTAACCACGTTTCTTTGTCTTTCTGTTTGGGGCCAATTTTCTTATTTTTTATTCCTTTAATCTCTGATCAGTGTCCTCAGGATCCCTTCCAAATCCTCTCTAGATGTATTCAGGGCCCAATCAGTACCGTTAAAAAGGCTTGCCCAGTACTGAGCCTAAAAGGGTGAGTATCCTGTGTTTCCTAGCAGTAACATGCTGAAAATATTCATGCAAAACTTGGGTTTTAAATTATAGCATAGCAACATTATGGACTTCCCAGGTCGCTCAGTGGTAAAGAATCTGCCTGCTAATGCAGGAGATGCAGGTTTGATCCCTACGTCGGGAAGATCCCTTGGAGAAGGAAATGGCTACCCACTCCAGTATTCTTGTTTGGAAATTTCCATGGACAGAGAACAAGGGGGGTTGCAAAGAGTCTGACACGACTAAGCGATTAAGCACGCATGCATAGCAACATTGGCCCAGATTTAACCTGCATTTTCCACAGGGCACAGTTTTTTGTGTCATGGATATTCAACACCACTGCTACATCTTTATTAGATCAAAGTGCTTTTACTTAGAAAATCGATTCAGTCTTTATCGTTTCATCTATTTGCCAACTTCTACAATATTATGGCCATGTAGAATTTTGTTCAGTGTTCTAGTTTCTATACCTAGTTTGTGCTGCATTGTAGTTTTTCACATTCAGTCTCTCAATTATTCCTTTAACATATGTTTATTAAGCCCTTATATTTCAGGCACTGCCTGTCCTACCATGCACGTTTTTAACATATTGATAAATACAATTTTGTTTCAGCCCAAGGTGAGAGTGCGTAGGACTCCTTTTGGGGAAATGTAGCTAATGAAGTATAAAAATCCCCATTTGAAGATGAATTTTCAAAGACAACATTAGGGTGATGTTCTGGTATAGTACCAGCCAGTGAACAGAGCATGCCAGAGCTTGTTTGAGCCTTTACTCTAGGGTAAAAACAAAGCAACAGTTACTGCTTCTTGTTTGGTTTAATAGGAGTCACTCTTTAATGTCCACATTTTGACTAAAATCTGAATCTCCTTTTTTGACTTTCCATTCTGGTAACTGTGGGTGTTCCCAGGGTTTATTTGGTTCTTGGTGTTCAGTTCTCTGTGTTCTTTTCTTTGGTAATGTGACCCCGAGCAACAATTTTAACTCTTTTTCTCTGTATTTATGTTTATATCATCTCTATTAAGCTCCAGTTCTGTATCAGTAACGATCTCAAACACCATTATCTGAAATGGGTTTTATCCCAAATCTAGTCCATTTTATTCTCTCCAAAATTATTCGCCAGTTCTGATAGCTGCATTTCTATTGCTGACGTATATACATCCTCCATTTAAAACATCACTTAAAAAATTCTGTCACCTTTTTCTTCCATTGTATCCTGACTATAACCTGTTTCCACATCTCCCTTCATTAATCTAGATTACCCACTATGGGCAGACAATTTCATCTTATCATACTTCTCAAAAACCACCAGTGGTTCTACATCATCTAAAAGGGCAAGTCCACGGATTTTAAGACACACAAACCGGCAAACAAGGCAAGGTCACAGTAGTAAACACAATTACTTTATAATCCTTCCTCTTTCGCTGCTCCTAATCTTCAATTCCATCCACTCTATTCCCTAAAAGCCAGTATCACTGAAAGTTGGGACAAGGAAATAGAGTGACCAGGGTTAGGATCTGAACTAGAAAAGGCTGCCTCAGGAATAGGATGACTTGGCCAGAAAAAAATTTAAGTACATTTCCTAACAAGGCCAGAAAAAAAGCCAAAACTCCAGGACTGTCTGATAAGTTAGTAAAAACTGGTATTTACATAGATTCTTAGTTTCTGATATCCTGCCCCTTCCTACAACTCTCCCAGGTTTGTTTTCAATAGACCAGAGTTCTGGGGACATAGTTCTGTTGTGGATTTAGAACTTTTCCTCCAGATGAAAGATTTTCTGTGTGTGTGTTCACTAAGATGTTTATTCAGGGATGTGACTAGTTCATGTTCTGGGTATGAGATATAGAAGAAGGCAGAGCAGAGGTATTGTGCTCCTTTACCACGTCAATCATCTTCTTTTCTTACTTATACTTTTCGAACCAGTTTCATGTTGACTTGGGTATCATGGTGGTCCCTAGTCTGGGCCTAAGCCAGGCCCATAGCCAACAGTCTGGTATGCCTATTGGACTGGTGCAACTGATCAGCCAGAAGACAATTTACAGGAAGAACTTCTGGAGAGTGAACTCCTTTGCAGGGAAGATGAAGTTAGATAAAATTAACCTAGTAATAAAGCTTTAGTAATTGTTAGGAGAGGGCTTCCCTGGGGGCTCAGCGGTAAAGAATCTGCCTGCAAAGCAGGAGACTGGTTCTGTCCCTCGCTCACGAAGATCCCCTGGAGAAGGAAATGGCAACCCACTCCAATATTCTTGCCTGGAAAATCACACGGACAGAGAAGCCTGGTGTGCTACAGTCCATGGGGTTGCAAACTTAGCAACTTAACAACGGCAAGCAATAGATATGAAACCCTTTTACACAATGCCTAGAACTTGAGAACAGTAGATGTTAGATATACTCCTAATGTTCCCCTTTCAACCAGAAAGATGTTTATAATTTAGGAAAGGATAGGGATAGGACTTTTGGTAGGCTTGGAAAAGAACAGAACTTCAAGCCTGAAAAAGCATCAAATTCACCTATAGAGATTTTTAAAAATAGAAATGCCTGCCCTAGACCTTCTGAATCAGGGTCTCTGGCTGTGAGGCCCAGATATATTTTAAATACTCCTCAGATAATTCAGATGAGCAGTCAAGCTTATGAACCACCGATTGGTGGCTGGAGAGTACTGGTTTTCTGTTTTATAAAAACAAAAGCCAGTCCTTTATAAAAGGCTTATCTTTGCTTTCCTTAAGGTTACACTGTGGCCAAATGGAAAAAGTACGGGGTTGGGATCTAGTCCTAGACCTAGCTCTGCTTGTGAAGAAGGTCTCTTAATCTATTTTATCTCAGTTTCTCAGCTGTTTAATGGAGACTCTGATACTTTCTGTCCAGAGCTGTTGTGAGTATTAAAAGAAATAAAGCTTCTATACCACAGGTGCTGACCTGTAGTAGGTAGACAATAAATATTAGTTCTTACTTTCCTTTCTTCCCTCTCCCTAGGTAGACAGTGATTCCTCAAAACAAGTACTTCAGCACCCTTGTTTATAATCTAATGAGGGAGATGAGTAACAAACCAATACACAAATATTTATTCAGTTACAGTTTTAAATGACATGTTACAAAGGTCTCTAGTAAAATTCTCTGACCTAATTTACATAGTATTTTAGCCTTATGTTTTAACTATGACTTTTTTCATATTGATGTATTGAAATAAGTTTTTATCAGGAGGATGGGCCGGTGTGGGGCGGAGGGGTGGGGGGTGGGGGGTGGGGCGGGCAACAGAGGATGAGATGGTTGGATCGCATCACTGACTCAATGGACATGAATTTGAGCAAACTCCAGGAGTTAGTGAAGGCCAGGGAAGCCTGCCGTGCTGCAGTCCATGGGGTTGCAGGGAGTCAGACATGACTGAGCAAATGAACAAAAAAAGTTTTTTTAATACAGGAAAGCTTATTGTAAGGAATAAAATTGCCTTATCCGCAAGTGTAAATGACAGATGCACACTATTATTTTGTCCGTGGGTTATATTATACATATGTATGTTACCTACTATTGTGGATAAATATGTATACCTTAATGCCAAGCTTTTAAAAAGCCCTTTCTCATGTATTTTAATAAAGAATCCAGATTTTAAATTTTTTTTAAGCTGTTGCGTTAGAAAACAACAGGACTGGTTCTCATTATGGTCTAACTTGACTGAAAGGACAATGAAGAAATGTCCAGAGCCAGTTCTGTTTGGCAACACTAAAAAGAGAAATCTCTCCTACCATGTTTTTAAAAACAACTTTCAATTAAGTTTAATTTGGAATTAGGGTCTGTCCTAGTTATATACTTCAGCAAATTAAGATTTATAACAGAATTTTAGTGTCTTAACACCATTAGGCAGAGCTGTAATCTGTTCATTGTTTCCCATTGTGTAAAATTCAGTGTTCCTTTTCAAATGGCATGAGAATTGTCTCTCAAAATCTTCTGGCATCGATAATCAAGTTTTGTTAGGTGGGAGAATCTTTATTCAGTTTAAAATTATATGACCCTCTTTGGCTTTTCACTTTTCGTAAGTAACATAGGCCTTCGGCATTTGTGTCTATAAGTCTAAGAAAAATCTCTTCACTGAATAGTGTATATGCCCGTTGGTGTAGATATTGAAAGGAAAAAACAGAAGAATAAAGACCGGCTTGAGGAAACCACATACATTTATCAAACCTATGTTATGTATGTGTAAAACAAAAGACCATTTCACCGAATTTACTTCATTATGTTGTTGTTCAGTCGCTAAGCTCTGTTCAACTCTGTCACCCCATGGACTGCAGCATGTCGGGCTTCCCTGTCTTTCATATCTCCCAGAGTTTGCTCAGATTCATGTCCCTTGAGTCAGTGATGCTATCTAATCATCTCATCCTCTGCCTCCCTCTTCTCCTTTGCCTTCAGCCTTTCCCAGCATTTTCCAGTGAGTCAGCTCTTCTCATCAGGTAGCCAAAGTATTGTAGTTTCAGCTTCAGCATCAGTCCTTCCAGTGAATATTCAGGGTTGATTTCCTTTCGGATTGACTGGTTTGGTCTCCTTGCTGTCCAAGGGACTCTCAAGAGTCTCCTCCAGCACCATAATTCAAAGGCATCAGTTCTTCGGTGCTCCACCTTCCTTATGGTCCAACTCTCACATCTATACATGACTGCTGGAAAAAACATAGCTTTGACTATGTGGAACTTTGTTGGCAAAGTGATTTCTTTGCTTTTTAATATGCTATCTGGGTTTGTCATAGCTTTTCTTCCAAGGAGCAAGCAACTTTTCATTTCATGGCTGCAGTCACCATCCTCAGTGATTTTGGAGCCCAAGAAAATAAAATCTGTTACTGCTTCCACTTTTTCCACTTGTTCTTCATATGTGTGCTCAGTCGGTTCAGTTGTGTCTGAGTCTTTGTGACCCATGAACTGTAGCCCATCAGGCTCCTCTGTCCAGGGGATTCTCCAGGCAAGAATACTGGACTGGGTTGCCATTACCTTCTCCACTTACTTCATATGTCATGAGATAAATATCAAAGTGAACCTCTGAGACAACATCATAAAAAGTAGCAAATTCAAAGCATTGCTACAACATTAAGCCTTTTAGATATTTCTCAGCTAAATATTATTGTCCCCATTTTAGAGCCAGCATTATGGACATCCAAGAGCAGTGTCAATTTTGTTGATAAATGGTATATCAAATATGTGTGTGGTTAAAAAAATTTTTGATACATGAATTCTTTTCTTATTATGGAAAGTCTGTTGTGATTAAAAAAAAGGGGGGTACTGTACATAGGGCAATAGATTTATGTGCCATGAATTCATAATGATTTCCCAGATGTTCATATTTAACTAGCAACCATTATGAAAGGAGCAAGGCTTTCAAAGGTTATCTTCCTGATTAACAGCTTTCACTATTCCTGGCTGGGTGATTTTATAGTCTGTCAGGGAAATTAACCATGTAGTCTCCTGATCATAGCTATCATGATATAGACAGAATATAATTTCACACATTTTAATCAGATTTTGAGATGAAAACCAGACATTATTTGATTTCACTTTATGATTTATGTACTGTCATAGATATATTGACTTACCCAAAATATGAAGGAAATGAACAGTTTGTCAAAGCTGGCATATAGTTTTTAACACAAAAATATGGCCACAACATGAGATGAAACGTAGAACCACCAAAGCGCTCTCAAGGGCTTCATGTCCTGTGATCAATTTTTCCTTTTCCATAATGCTCTTGAGTATGTCAGTGTG
This sequence comes from Giraffa tippelskirchi, assembly GCF_054371585.1. Lineage (NCBI taxonomy): Eukaryota > Metazoa > Chordata > Mammalia > Artiodactyla > Giraffidae > Giraffa > Giraffa tippelskirchi. The sequence goes on from NC_137276.1 coordinate 39,595,136, forward strand.
TCAAATTTCATTTACTAAGGAGAACATCTCTTTGAAACAAACTAACCCAGTAATGAAGAAGGAAACAATAAATCATAGAATTCCATCCAACTTTATAAGCAGACTAAAAATTATAGAGATTTCTCAGCAGTCCCAACAATGCAATATGGCTGTGAATGCATGTGTCTGCTTAAGCTTGAGTGGCTTATTATAATCAGACTAAATTCTCACACCATGTAAATCCATTATAGTTTATGACTTAAATCCATGAGAATTATAACTGGTAGCCTTACCCAATCAAAATCAAATTGAATTATATGTTCACATTATAATCTAGAGAACAGAGGTTTTAATTTAAAATTCCCTCTTCTCTTTGTTCTGAATGAAAAATAAAGAATCAGTTTTTTTCCTCAGTTGTGACATACTTGCCAGGACATCTGGATCTTCCACATGCCTCTAATGCACTACACTTAGGCTCTAACCCAGCCATCTTCCCTCCTATATGCTCTAACCCTCTGTATTATTTTTTCTAGAACTGTGTATTAGCTTGAGGGCTGTGTATTACTGAGGGCTGCTATAGCAAAATGCCAGAAACTGGGTGACTTAAACAATGGAAATTTACTTTCTCCTAGTTCTGAAGACTACAGGTCCAAGATCAAGGCATCAGGTTCTCCTGAAACCTTTCTCCTTGACTTGTAGGCAGTCACCTTTTTCCTGTGTCCTCACATGGTCTTTCATCTGTCTGCATGCATCTCTGGAATCTCTTTGTGTTTCCAAATTTCCTCCTTTTATAAGGGCACCAGGCACATGGGGTTAGGGCCCCAACCTAATGACCTCATTTTACCTTAATCACCACTTTAAAGGCTTTTTCTCCATATAAAGTCACTTTCTGAGGTCCTGGGAGTTAGGGCTCCATTATATGAATTTGAAGGGGCACAGTTCTGCCCATATTACTATGTATGTGTTGCTGTCATTCTCCCCGCTCCTTCCCCTTTGTATTTTCTTACCTTTTCCCTTAAACATTTATGAGCATCTACTTGTATGCCAGGTACTTGGCTAAAGGGTGAAGATACAATGATGAATGAATAAATAACAGTCTTTTCCCCCAGAGATCTGGAGGGGAAAGTAAGAAAATATTTAATTACATTACAGAAGGATAGTGTTCTGATCAGGGAGCACACAAGACACTGAAAGGATAGGGCAAGACCATTCAAACCTGTCTTGGGGAATTTAGGAAAACCTTTACTGCAGAAGCAGTCTTTAGGTGAGTTTTGAATGACTAGTAGCAATCTGTCAGAAAAAAAATTCAAAGAATGCTCCACAAAGAAGCAATATATATATATATAGGAGCCCATAGGTGAGAAAGACACAGACACCTAGATGCTGCAAATAATTCAGTAGAATTTGAGTGAAGCGGTTGTGAGAGTTGAAACTGAGAAATCTCAGTGATAATGTCTGTAACATATTCTGAAATTAATAGAAATATAGGAGGGATCAGGTTTCCCTGGTGTCTCAGATTGTAAGAATCAGCCTGCAATGATCCCTAAATTGGGAAGATGCCCTGGAGAAGGGAATGGGCAGCCTACTCTAGTAGTCTTGCCTGGAGAATCCCATGGGGAGAGGAGCCTGACAGGCTACAGTACATGGGGTCGCAAAGAGTTGGACACGACTGAGCGACTAATACTTTCTTTTTCACTTCATAGGAGGGATGGATGGATATGTGATAAAGCAAGTGTATAATAAAATATTATTTATAGAATCTAGCTGGTGGGCGTGTGAATGTTTTACTATAAAATTAAACTTGTGTTCATGGTTGAAACCCTTTTCAGTAAAATACTTGGGAAAAAATGATTGCTAGTAATCTTAAAGTCTATCCATAGGGGAATGGCTTATCTAATGATAGTGCATCCATAACTTGGAACACTATAGCTGTTTAAAAAAAGAAAAAGACAAATGTTTATGTACAGGCAGGAAAGACTCTCCAAGATATAATTATGAAGTGAAATAAGAAAGATGTCAAAGACTGCATGTATATACCGCCACTTGTGTATAATATCTAAAAGGATTGAAAAAAATGGAAAAAAAAATATAACCTCTGTCAGGGGAACTTCATCTGGTGGGTGGAATAAAGGGAGATCTATTCTTTTATGTATTTTGAATTTTGAGTCATGTGCATTTACTCTCTACTCAAAAGTAGAGTTTAAAAACATAATAGATACTTTTGATATCTTACTTTATTTAATTCTCCCTGTCATCCAGCAAGGTAGGTATTATTATTACTGTTTGCAAGTGAGAAAATTCATTTCTCAGAAGGTTAATAATCTGTCAAGGCCACACAACTAGTAAATGAAAAAGGCACAGCTGGGACCTGGGTCTGTCGAATGCCAAAGCCTTTGCCTTTTGCACGGCCAAGTAGCACAGGGAAGAACTGCATTCCAAGCAGAGGAGACTGCCTGAACAAGGGGCATGAAAGTGGGAAGCGAAGTGCTCACTGGAGAACTGTGAGCAGTCCAGAGTAGGGGGAGTGCAGAATGCATTATGCAGAGTAGTGGGAGAGAATGAAAATGACAGGCAGAAGTGTGAACTCTATCTAACAGACATTTGGGAGCCATGGATGATGTTGGAGATGAGTTTCTTTTTGACCATGTATGGGGAAGGATAAAGAAGAGAAAAAAATGAGAATTTCAGACAACTGGCTAAGTGGGGAGCTTTAGTTACCCACATTGCTTTCCGAGCATTGGTCAACAAATGGAATGGGAAATGTTTTGTGAACTGTGGAGCACTTTCATTATAAATTGTCATGTTTACATTTTATATGCACATATAAAGAAAACTCTGCTTATGTGTAATAAAAACCTCCCAAATAGAATTTTCACTGACAGTTTACTGCAGCTCGAATTATAGCAGAAGGGGACTTGTTGCTGACATAAAAGTATGCAAACATTTTTTTATCTAAATATCACCCTCCTTTAAAAAGAAAATAATAAGAGCTAATAAAAATCATCAGAGCTATTGAGGGATTACTATGTACAGGATTTTCCCAGTTTCTTTGTTATAATATTATATCAGAAATGTAAGAATAAATATTATAAACATGCTACTTAATATTAATTATTATATAATTAAATAATATAAATGTTGTGAATAATAATTATTGTAAATGCTGTTTAGAGGCAAAATTTCCCTTGTATTTTGTACTATTTTAGTGCATGCTATAGTACTCACTTGAATTCACTTAAATGGTATGACTTATTTATATTCAAGAATGACTTTGCCTTGTTATTTATAAAAGTAAAAAATTGAAAATCATCTAAGTATCCACTATGACAATTTGATTAAATAAGTCATTGTATGTTTATATTATGAGATATTATGCAGGCATTAAATATATGATTTCAAAGAGTGTTTACTGGCAAATGAAAACATAGGAAGCAAAATTTTTTCTACAGCATGACTATCAGTTTGTCAAGGACGTCCGTGATCTCCAGGTTGCAAAATCCAGCTATTAATATCAGTCCTTGGCCTTCATCATACTTGACCTACCTGGGGTACTTGAGTGTTGATTACTGTCACTCCCTCCTTCTTGAAATACTGTCTTCACTTGGCTTTCTAGACAACACTCCTTGTGTCTTTCTTACTTCTCTTCATGCCCTCTGCTCATTTTCTCTGATCTCTCAAACTCTAAATGTTGGAGCATCCAGGATTCAACTTAATGTCTGTCCCTTCTCCTCTACATCCATCCTCCTTGTGCAGTTTCATGACTTTAAGTCCCAAATGTACATCTTCAGTGTGGGTCTCTCCCCCAGACTCCAGCCTACCTGAGAATTCTACCTGCTTGTGTGATAAGCACCTCAAACTTAACTCATCCAAGTAAACTTCTGATTTCTCCCATGGTTTCCCACATTTCAGAAAATAATACTGCCATCTAACTCCAGTTGCTAAAGCCAAAAACTATGGTGTTATTCTTGAGTCTTTTCTTTCACACCCCACATCTTGGTCACTCGGGAAGTGAGGGACCTGCCACAATCACTCCTGGCCTGTGTATCACTAAGAAATGATTCTCCTGAGAAGTGAGGGCCTGAGGGTCTCGATACAGCTCAAGGCTAGGAATCCAGCACTGACTGGCCTGATAGGGAGGGTGATGATGCCCTACAGAATCCACATTTTTAGAATGGATAAATTTCTCCCTCACCCTAATCTATCTGTATTCTTATGTTTCCTATTGTTTCCATTCAAAACCTCAGTTTTTCATCTGTAAAATGGACATAATAATTGTATATGCCTCATAGTCTTTTTATGTAGATTAAAGTTTTAAGTGTGTGCAAGGTACTAATGTGTATAGTACTTGGCACATAGTAAGCTCTTTATAGCTACTAACTTGCTTACCTTTTATTTATTTTCTTCTCTGATGACACGATATATCCTATTTGTTGACAGAGATATTGCTACAATTTGATCACTATGGACTGACGCATTTTAGAGATCGGAGAAGTTTGGCAAAAGCTTTATTCTAAAGCTGCTTGTAATGTAAGTCAGTGGAAATTTTAACTGACACTGTTAAGTACTTTCTTGCTAGCTTGAATAGCTGAAAAATTTTAAAGGTTTTCTTTTTTCTGTGCTATTTTCTTGCCTGTTAATATCAGGATGGTTAGAATTATCTGCCCAAATGTTTTTGTTATAATTTTTAAATGTGGATTTTTCTATTACACCATGCAGTCGCTTATTATCCCAAATGTGCATTCAATTTATATACATACCATGGTATTCTACTGGGGAAAATACAGTTCTTCATCTAAAAGTCTGAGGTAAATTTGATATACTTTCATGAAATATAAAATGATTGAGACTTCTAATCCTAAATTATTCTCTAAATATTCATTTATATTAAAAGCCTCAGTAGGCACATGTACTCCAAATGCTAATATCCTAGGGGATTACTTACATTGGCCATTTGGACATAGCTAGAAAGGAGTCTATGAAAAACTTATCAGCATGGGAATGGGGCTTGATAAGTCATCTTGGCAGAAACATTCCTAGATTGTTCCAGGCAGATGAGTATCACTCTTGTGTTTTCAAAAATATTTGAGAAAGAGAGATTGGATGATCAATTGTCATCTGTTCTGGCATTTCATAATAATAGCTATAAGGATATCCTTCCTTATAGCTGTTACTATTAATATTTAAGCCTCCTTACTTTTTTATAGTTGTGTTCTTGGTAGAGAACAGCTCACCTATGTATTAACATTTTTGCACTGTCTTTTGAGTTTTTCCCTAATTTTTCATTTTTTTCAACCTAAAATATTTTTTAAACATTCAACTTAACCATTTTATGGCATTTTTGAAAAAGGCAATCAGTCTTTTATGTATTTCATTCTGAGTTCAGAACTGAGATTAGAACTGCTATTTTTCTTTTTTCTGCTTCCTTTTTCTCTTATTTTGCTTCTTATTTTCTTTCTGCCATTCATTCTGTCATTCAGCAAATACTTTCCCAGTGTCTACCACACCAGCCATTATTCCAGGTGTTGAGAATGGAGTGAGGATCAAAGCATATGTGGTCTATTTTCTCATAGAGCTCACAGATAAAGCAGTTCTGTCGCTTATTTAAGACAATGGGCAAAAATTGCCTGTGTTTGTTTTTCAAAGACTAGCTGGTCATAAAAATAATGACCATATAAATAGAGGAGAAAGTGGTGAGTCCCACCTGGTCACTCATTAGTGTTGTGACATTGAACTTTGAGGTACTGGAGTTGTTCTTCTGGAGGCCAAAAAAGAACCAGAGAGGAATTTAGTTCAGACATACAGGAGGAGAACACCACTGGGGCAGTCTTATAAGGGGTTTAAGAGCCAACCCCCTCCCCTGCAGACACAAAAAAGTGTCTTGCCAAAGGAAAAACAGTCATTCTAAAACTATTGCTTTCTGAAACCCAGAGGGAAATGTTCAGTGCTTTTGAGAAAGGATGGAGGAGGGTGATAGTAAATCAGTAAATTAACAGTTATATTTAGGGATTAAGCTGAGAGTGGAAATATTTGACATTATCCATGCCAATGTTTCTTTAAATTTCTGCATAGTTTTCTTCTATATAAACATTGTCTCAAAGAGACATTCCTAGATGGGGTAGAATACTGGGAAAGCAGTAGAAGGGAATTATAGGAAACAGGCTTTGACCAACAGACACAGAGTTCCAAGCTGTGGTCTTTTAACTTCCCACCACTACAGTTGCTACAGGCACTATCATCACAACCACTACTATCATTCATGATTCACAAGCTACTGATGGGGAAACACTAGTAGAGAACACTGTTTTTGTTGTTATTCTGTTGCTTGGTCATATTCTAATCTTTGCAACCCTATGGACTGCAGCAAGGGATGCCTGTCCTTCACCATCTCCCAGAACTTGCTCAAATTCATGTCCATTGAGTTGGTGATGCCATCCAGTCATTTCATCCTCTGTCGTCCCCTTCTCCTGCCTTCAGTCGTTCCCACCATAAGGGTCTTTTCTAATGAGTCGGCTCTACACATCAGGTGGCCCAAGTATTGGAGCTTCAGCTTCAGCATCAGTCCTTCCAATGAACATTCAGGATTGATTTCCCTTAGGATTGACTGGTTTGATCTCCTTGCAGTCCAAGGGACTCTCAAGAGTCTTCTCCAACACCACAATTCAAAAGCATCAATTATTTGGCATTCAGCCTTCTTTATGGTCCAAATGTCACATCCATACATGACTACTGGAAAAACCATAGCTTTGACAAGATGGACCTTTGTTGACAAAGTAATGTCTCTGCTTTTTAATATGCTCTCTAGGTTTGTCATAGCTTTTCTTCTAAGGAGCAGGCATCTTTTAATTTCATGGCTGCAGTCACCATCTGCAGTGATTTTGGAGCCCAAGAAAATAAAGTCTGTCACTGTTTCCATTGTTTCCGCATCTCTACGCCATGAAGTGATGGGACCAGCTACCATGATCTTAGTTTTTTGAATGTTGAGTTTTAAGCTAGCTTTTCCACTCTCCTCTTTCACTTTCATCAAGAGGCTCTTTAGTTCTTCACTTTCTGCCGTCTGCGTGTGTCATCTGCATATCTGAGGTTATTGATATTCTCCTGGCAATCTTGATTCCAGCTTGTGCTTCATCCAGCCCACCATTTCACATGATGTACTCTGCATATAAGTTAAATAAACAGGGTAAGAAAATGCAACCTTGACGTACTTTCCTTTCCCTATTTAGAACCAGTCCCCTGTTCCATGTCTGGTTCTAACTGTTACTTTCTTGACCTGCATACAGGTTTCACAGGAGGCATGTAAGGTGGTCTGGTATTCCCATCTCTCTAAGAATTTTCCACCATTTTGTTGTGATCCACACAGTCAAAGGCTTTGGCATAGTCAATGAAGCAGAAATAGATATTTTTCTGGAATTCTCTTGCTTTTTCTATGATCCTGCGGATGTTGGCAATTTGATCTCTGGTTCCTCTGCCTTTTCTAAATCCAGCTTGAACATCTGGAAATTCTTGGTTCACATACTGTTGAAGTCTGGCTTGGAGAATTGTGAGGATTACTTTGCTAGCATGTGGAATGAGTGCAATTGTGTGGTAGTTTGAACGTTCTTTGGCATTGCCCTTCTTTGAGATTGGAATGAAAACTGACCTTTTTCAGTCCTGTGGCCACTGCTGAGTTTTCCAAATTTGCTGGCGTGTTGAGTGCAGCATTTTCACAGCATCATCTTTCAGGATTTGAAATAGCTCAACTGGAATTCCATCGCCTCCACTAGCTTTGTTCGTAGTGATTCTTCCTAAGGCCCATTTGACTTCACACCCCAAGATGTCTGGCTCTAGGTGAGTGATCACAACATTGTGGTTATCTGGGTCATTAAGATCTTTTTTGTATAGTTCTTCTGTGTATTCTTGCCACCTCTTCTTAACATCTTCTGCTTCTGTTAGGTTCATACAGTTTCTGTCCTTTATTATACCCATCTTTGCATGAAATATTCCCTTAGTATCTCTAATTTTCTTGAAGAGATCCCTGGTCTTTCCCATTCTGTTGATTTCCTCTATTTCTTTGCATTATTCATTTGAGAAGGCTTTCTTATCTCTCCTTGCTTTTCTTTGGAACTCTGCATTCAAATGGGTATATCTTTCCTTTTCTCCTTTGCCTTTAGCTTCTCTTCTTTTCTCAGCTATTTGCAAGGGCTCCTTAGACAACCATTTTGCCTTTTTGCATTTTTTTTTCTTGGTGATGGTTTTGATCACTGCCTCCTGTACAATGTTATGAACCTCCGTTCATAGATCTTCAGGCACTCTGTCTGTCGTATCTAAATCCCTTGAATCTATTTGTCACTTCCACTATATAATGGTAAGGGATTTGATTTAGGTCATACCTGAATGGCCTAGTGGTTTTCTCTACTTTCTTCAATATAAGTCTGAATATTGCAATAAGGAATTCATGATCTGAGCCACCATCAGCTCCTACTCTTTTTTTTTTTTTTTTTTGGCTGACTGTATAGTGCTTCTCCATCTTTGGCTGCAAAGAACATAATCAGTATGATTTCGGTATTGACCATCTGGTGATGTTGAAGTGCAGAGTCGTCTCTTGTGTTGTTGGAAGAGGGTGTTTGCTATGCCCAGTGCATTCCCTTAGCAGAGATAGAACTGTTAGCCTATGCCCTGCTTCATTTCATACTCCAAGGCCAAACTTGCCTGTTATTAGAGGTATCTCTTGACTTCCTACTTTTGCATTCCAGTCCCCTATAATGAAAAGGACATCTTTTTGGAGTGTTAGTTCTAGAAGGTCTTACAGATCTTCATAGAACTGTTCAACTTCAGCATCTTTGGCGTTAATTGTTGGGGCATAGACTTGGACTACTGTGATATTGAATGATTTGCCTTGGAAAGAAACAGAGATCCTTCTGTCATTTTTAGACTTCACCCAAGTACTGCATTTCAGACTCTTTTGTTGACTCTGATGGCTACTCCATTTTTTCTAAGGGATTCTTGCCCACAGTAGTAGATGTAATGATCATCTGAATTAAATTCACCCATTCCAATCCATTTTAGTTCACTGATTCCTAAAATGTGAGTGTTCACTCTTTCCATCTCCTGTTTAACCATTTCCAATTTACCTTGATTCATGGACCTAACATTCCAGGTTCCTGTGCAATATTATTCTTTACAGCATCAGATTTTACTTTCACTACGAGACACATCCACAACTGGGTGTTGTTTCCAGTAGATAACATTAGGATTGTATCAAATAATAAGTATCAAGAACAGCAATCTACCAAATACTTAATATATGTCAGTTGTCGTTGGTTGGTTGTTGTTTAGTTGTTCAGTCATGTCTGACTCTTTTGTCTGCAATGTCCCATGGACAGAGGAGCCTGGCGGGCTATGGCTTTGGGGTCGTAAAGAGTCAGATACAACTGAGCGACTAAGCACACACATAAGAAAATATTATGTATAATCTTATGACAATAAATACAAAAGACAACCTGTCACAGCAGGTAGAATGTACAAGGAGTCTGTTACAATCAAGGGATAAAAAAATGAAATAAAATGAGAAACAAGGAATGAATTAATGTATAAGTTGCTTAGTCGCTAAGTTGTGTCCAACTCTTTGCAACCCCATGGACTGCAGCCTGCCAGGCTCCTGTGTCCATGGAATTCTCCAGACAAAATACTGGAGTGGGTTGCCATTTCCTTCTCTAGAGGATCGTCCTGACTCAGGGGTCACAACCGCGCCTCCTGCATTGCAGGCATATTCTTTACCACGAGCCACTGGGGAAGCCCAATCATGAGATAAATATCCTCATTTACAGATGGGAAACTAAAGACATGAAAAACTGATGTGGTTTTCATTAGGTTGCACAGTTTGTAGGTGGTAGAGTTATTCAAACACATCTGTCTGTCTGCATAGGACACAGTCATAGCCACAAGGCTAAAACTTCTCTCTGGAGCCCTGTTTCACTTGACAAACTTCCCTCAAGAACCCTCAATTTCAAGCTATTCACTGATTGGAATTTGCTGTTTTCTCTAAGTCTGATGGATATGCAGCTGGCAAGTGAAGACAAGATAAGAGACTTAATAACAAAAGGCTTCAAAATAGTTCTTCCTTATAGTATAGAGACCATTCAAGATTAAAATTCAGATTTTCAAAGAATGGTAATTCACTTTGCACCTGCAACTGCTATCCATTAAGTAACTCCTCTCACTATTGACTATTTACTCAATTTTAAGGTTGCAGAAATATCTAGTAATCCTACAGTTATCAATTGTAGAGACATTAGATTTACATATAATCACAGCTCAAAATCATGCCTGTGGATGTAATAAGTGGTTACATTCTTTTATTGGTGGATTTAGTTTCTTAGTGGCCAATAATTTTGAACTCACAATGTGTGCTGCATTGAAATTAAATATTCATTATGATCTTTTAAAGTTTACATTGGAAAGTACTTCAAAAACTATCAGTACATCAAATTATAATGTATTGCTTCTCTTTTTAAAAATCTGATAGTGGTAATCCTTTGTGAATTTTGCTCTTTTCAATTCTTTCATCAGTGCAGATGTTAACAGCTCACATGGGACAACTAAAAAATGCTTTCTCTAAAAGCTATAGAAGAAAGTTAGCCATAAATCATATACTTTAAATATGGAGATAGCATCTTGTTATGGATAGTACAGTTTCTCAAGAACAGATTGCAAAATGAAAGGTTTAATACTTCTATTAACATAGCGCCCACATTATTGATTTGTTTGCAGTTGATTGGACCCCTTGTTTCAGGGATGTCATTTAGGACTTACTGTTTTTTATTTTTCAGTAGCTTTTTTAAAGTTCCAGGAAAATATTTAAAGAAAATATTATACTCATTTCTTGTGCATGTGTGTGTGCGCATGTGTGAGAGAGAGAGGCAGTGTGGAGGTAGGGAGGAGAGAGAGACTGGGGCAGGTAGGCCCTCAGACTAACATTCACATTTAATTGCATTTCATATTTCATCTCATAGCTCTTGGATTTGACTGATGGTTAACAGTAAACATGTATAATTATTCTTTCATGCAACTTGGCCATTGGTAGTGATTTTCATAGCAGTAATTTAACTGCTGAGGCTGCAAGTCAAGATTCATCAGTTTTATTAGGATGCTGAACCTTAAAAGCTTATAGTTGATGATGTTATTAACTCTCTGCATTTCCTCTGTAGTAAAGGGAAAAATTGGAAGTGCAGCACTTTTTAATATAGTCCACGTGTGGGCGGCTATAAAATATGGGGGTGAAACCTATGTCAGAGCTCAGTAAGTGACTAACCCTGTTATCTCAACTCTGCCACTTCAATTGCCAAGCATTTAGTTGCTTCAGAATAATTTATTTTACTTTGCAGAAATGAATTTGTTTGATTGTGGGTCGACTTCTGTTTCTGGTTTTTAGAATACTCATTTTTCTTATCGTTTCTAGATGTATTTTTGCATTAATTTTTGTCCATCTTATTGTGAAAATGTTCAAAATTGCAAAAACGCTGAAAAATAGCTCAATGACATCTATATACATCAACTGTTAGCATTGCTTCAGATTTATTTTCCTTTCTATATAGATAATACCTGTTTATTTTGTATTTGTTTATTTTTGCCTGTTGTTTTTATTTTTCCTGGATCATTTGAAATTAAGTTGACAAGTTGCAGACATCATAACTGGATGTTTTTTATTATTTTAAATTTAGGACCCAGTTAAAATTCACTGTATTAGATTGTGACATCTCCTTAGCTTTAATATAAAAATTTCCTCCCACAATTCCTCCTAGACTTTACTTTTTTGTTATTTGTGACCTTGACTTTTTTGAAGATTTCAGGCCAGTAGAAAATTTGATTATCTGAATTTATCTCACTGTTTTTCCATTAGATTCAGGCTAAACCACTGGTTCTACAATTTTAACATGTTTCAGAATCATTTGGAGGGCTTATTAAACATAGATTGTTTGGCCTACTTCCAAAGTTCCTGATTCAGTAGGACCTATTTGCATGTCTAATGCTGATGCTAATGCTGATGCTGCTGGTCTGGGGACCACACTTTGAGAACCACCAGGTTAAACATTTTTGACATAGATGACATGTGTACTTCTTACTGTATCACATCAAAAGGACAAGAAGGCAGCTTATTCCTCTGATGATCATAATCTGATCATTTGGTTGGTGAAGGTGGTGACTGTTAGATCTCTCCGTTATAAATGATCATTTTTCTCCATTGTACTTAGTGAATTATTTATGGAATGATACACTGTAAATAATAAGTAGGGCTTCTCTGTTGGATCAGTGGTAAAGAATCAGCCTGCCAAGCAGGAGACTTGGGTTTGATCCCTGAGTCGGGAAGATCCCCTGGAGATGAAATAGCAACCCACTTCGATATTCTTGCCTGGAGAATCCCATGGACAGAAGAGCCTGGCGGGCTACAGTCCGTGGGGTCTCAAAGCGTCGGACATGACTGAGAGACTAAAACAACAAAACAGTAAGTAATCTGTAGGAAGAAAATGTGAATTTCTGTTCCTTAATAGCGTGGTTTTAGCATCAGGTGATAATCCTTGTCTGAATCGGTTATCATTATTCTATTATTCTTTAAGGAACACTTCCTTGTCTGGCAAAAGATTTTCAAACCTCACATTGTACTTTTTCTTCTCTAGACCTGGAATCAGCCATGTCTCTAAGGACAGTTGGTTTCTTTTGATTGGGAATATTGTTTACAAGCCAATGTCTCAGTCCTGGGGGTATTTAATTACTCCTGGGATGTCATTGCTCCTACAACCTTTCAGAGGACGGACTTAAGATTTCATTTTTAAAGAAGTGTTGAGTTCAAATGCAACACTGGAGTTCTTCCTCATTTTCCTCCAGTCCCCACTGGTATCCATAGTCATGCACAATGACAACTCTGATTCTCAAAAAAACTTTCAAAACATTTTTTAAAATTTAAGTACATCCATAAATGGACTTCTCTTGTGGCTCAGCTGGTAAAGAGTCCGCCTGCAATGCGGGAGACCTGGGTTTAATCCCTGGGTTGGGAAGATCCCCTGGAGAAGGGAAAGGCTACCCACTCCAGTATTCTGGCCTGGAGAATTTCATGGACTGTATAGTCCATGAGGTCGCAAAGAGTTGGACATGACTGAGCGACTTTCACCTTCACATACATAAATATTTGCTCATTTGCTCCAGTCCATACAAAATAGATTCAGAATTACAGTAACAAAACTTCAACCAGTAATAATAAAACTACTAAGAAAATTAGTATCATGTAGCCCTTCCTCTGTGAGAGAGTTCCCAAACTTTACTGTATGTAAGAAACATCTACAGAGCTTGTTAAAATTTCCCCAGGTCCCCAGACCAGCAATTATAATTTAAAATAAATCAGTAGAATAAAATAGTCTGCATTTTAAGCAGATATCTCTGGTATTTCTGATCCCAGTGATAAATGGACTCTAATTTGATATACACTGTTCTATGGATTTATAGTGAGGGCACTCTTATGAGTAAAGCAATATGCTAGATACAAAGATGAATGTAATATTCTCATACTGTGCTGTATTTCCTAAAGGAACTGACAAACTAGTAGAGAAGAAAGACATGCACAGAAAGAAAGACATAGGAGTATCCATAATTGGGTTGATTCTATGTTATGCTACCAGCTCTCAGCAAGGAATGAAGATCATATGGGAGCAAGTTTCTTGTCTGGATGAGCAGAATATGATAACAGCTTTGAAAATATAGAGGAATATATCATTGTTTGCTTTTCTAGAGATCAGATGTTTTAAGCCAGTCTTGTCAAGGGCTGAAAAGTGTTCATTTTTAGATAACTGCTCTGATAATGGCCAGGGCTTTTAGGTTATTGATTAAAGAGAAACCCACATGCTTTGACTATAAAATGTGAAAATGACAAAGCTACTAACACCTTGTATCTCACAAGATCAGCTCACTGAAATGTCGTGGTATACCTTAGAGGAGCTCAGTAGTGTGATGGCCAAAGTCATTGTTTTATTCTTCAGATCTGCTCAGGAACACTGATAGACTGTTAAGAGCCTACACTGTTGAGAACCCAGATATTACCCCTGGACCGCCTCATTCATCAGTTAAAATACATTTTGTGAATAGGATTGTACACTACTAGGCATAGCAGTGGAGGGCAAGAGAGAGAACTCGCATTTCATTGAGTGTCTGCTGTGAATCTTGCCTTCTTTTCATATTATGAAATAGGTATTTTCCCCATTTTAGTAAGGACACAATTTAAAGGTAATGACTTTTACAGTTAATTTATAGCCTTCAGTCAGGTAAAGTATATTCCTAAATGATCAAATGATTTGCTCTTTAGTATGAAATTTAATTAATATTGTTGATATAAAGTTTTTCTAATAATAGCCAAGTAGAAGAAAGATACTCCTAGTTCAGTAACACCAAGATAATAATAGCTAACTTGTTTGAATACTTATAAATTAGGTATAGTGTTTAGTATGTATGTTTTGTTTGCTGTTTAGTCACTAAATCATGTCCGGCTCTTTGATACTCTATGGACTGTAGACAGCCAGGCTCCTCTGTCCATGGGATTTCCAAGGCAAGAATACTGGAGTGGGTTGCCATTTCCTTCTTCAGGATCTTCCTGACCCAGGGATCAAACCTAGGTCTTCTGCTTGACAGGCAGATTCTTTACCACTGAACCACCTGAGGAGACGATATAAGATGGATTTACATATACTCCTGAGTTTAGGCAATAATATCATTATATAGCTAGCTGTTTATTTAGGGTAAGGGAAAGCAAATCTAATTCATGGACATGGTTATACTTTTATTATCTATCTCCTACCACTACGCTGCTTGTGAGTAATCTCTTCAGGGATGAATAAATTCATAGGAATAATATTAACAGTCAAGCTAAACTTTTTGAAGAGGGGGCTAATTTAAAATGTGTCTTTGCATTAAGCACTAATGGTTGATTGTATGTTTCTTTCAATTGCAGAGAAATGCCAACACTAAGTAGAATAATTTGCTTGCCTTAGTTTTTATCTGAAGTTTTGAAGAACTACTTTTATCCTGAATGAAATTAAATAATGATATGAAAGTTGAAGTAAAACTCCAAAAAATCTGGGTGATTGCAGTAATATTAACCTACTAGTGAATTCCTAAACAATAGTCCAAAACTAATGCCTGTTATTCCCAAAGTTATTTCAAAGAAAATACAGACCTCCCAAGAGCAAATGAGTTCATTCAGCTCTGGAACATTGTGTGACATAACTGCTGGAATAAGTTGTATAATTTCCTTAATCACAGTGTTGCAAGTGAGGCATATGGCCCCACTTACTGTCTCCAGTGGAGTTAGTGTAGGAGATGATTCCTCTGGTGAAATAATGAATCAATGGCCTCCTGTTCAGACTACAACAAGAGCTAACTTATATATACCTGAGAATGAGCCCTCAAATTTCATGTCCCGTTGGTCAAAAGTTCCATTTGGTGCATCAACAGAAATGGCTTCTCAGAAAAACACTATTAAATTTATAACCATAAGCAGAGCTTTTCTCTCATCAAACCTTTACAAGTTCATTGTAAAGCATATTTATGATTATACATATTCATAATTCTTTTCCCATGCTTCTTCCTGCCAATAGGAGAATTTCTGTAAACTTGCATATCTTATAAATATACGTAGAAAGTTAATACTCCCTTCTTCTGTTTGACACTTGTCTTTAGACTGCAGTACATCCTTCTTTCTTGTCTATTTCTTATATGTACTTCTCAAGATCTCAGCTGGAAAGGGGCTCCCTGAGGGCTTTGGGCATATGAGGACATATATGCTAGGTCAGAGTTGACAGAAATTGACTGCTAAGGTGGTGGTGGGGGGGATGGGAGGAGCCTAAAGCTTCTTGAGAAATAACTCATGCTGTGTCCACCTCTGGAAGTCATGTCTATCTGGTTATTTTGGGAGTAGTCTGAATAAATCTATTTGCAGAGCAGCTGAGAAACTTCCTATGAGGGGGCAGGAAAGGAGGAGAATACATCCAATGCCCAGTCGTGACAAAGCAGTCACAATAACAAATATTTTTGTAAGAGCTTGTAACACATTAGCTGTTACAAACCCAGACTTGAGTCCTGGGGAAGCATGGTTGAGGGGATGGAGAACCAAAGGAAATGTGGAATGGGCATTTTCACTAAATTTTGGAACTCATTTGGAACCCAGAAATCCTGCTTTAAAAGCCATCTAACAGTGTTAATCAAATGGGAGCCTTTGCACCCCAGGGATCAAGACAGTCACTAACAGAGAAATGCTGCATCTGGCTAAGGAACAAAAGAAGTACTGTGCCCGGAGCAGAGCAGTAGGTGAGTGCCTAGCTGCTGCTGTCAGATCTAGTGAACAATAATGGAATCTTCCACATGCATGACACTTTTACCTTTAATTACTTTGACACTCGTCTCCTAAAACTAAGGACATCCTTCTACATAAGCACACTGCTGCTGCTGCTGCTAAGTCGCGTCAGTCGTCTCTGACTGTGCGACCCCATAGATGGCAGCCCACCAGGCTCTGCCATCCCTGGGATTTTCCAGGCAAGAGTACTGGAATGGGTTGCCATTGCCTTCTCCGACATAAGCACACTACCATTGTCAAATCTGGGGATAATTGTAATCATTCCGTAATTTCATCTAGTGTTTTTGATTTCCCCAATTCTCTCACATTGTCTTTCATGGCTATTTTTTTCCCTCAACCAGGATCCAATCAAAATTCGTGAATTATGTTAGTGTGTCCTTTCAGGAAAAGTTTTAATTGTTCATCTTGAAATAATTTCAAATGGAGAAAAAGAGATGCAAATATAATGCAAAAAATTACTATATATCTTTCACCTGGACTTTCCAAATGTTAACACTTTAGCACATTTGTTTTATCAAATCTAAGAACTGTTAGAGTAGGTTGCAGGCTGGTGTCTCATACCCATGAATACTTGAGTGTGTACTTCCCTAAAATAAGACATTTTCTTACATCACAGTAATACAACCGTCAAAATCAGGAGATTAACATGATTATCTAAGCCACAGACTTTATTCATATTTTGCCAATAGTCTTAGTAATGACCTTTATAACAAGAAAAAAAAAATCATTATTTTTTTCTGCTCTGGGATTCAGGATACTGAATCCTGGATCACATGTTACATTTTGTTGTTGTGTCTCTTTAGTTTTCTTTAATCTGGAATGGTTTTTCAGTTTTTGTCTTTCATGACCTTGATAGTCTTGAAAAGCGGAAGAGTTCTGAACAATTGTAATACAAAGTGCATCTTGATTTTGATTTGTCTGATGTTTTCTCATGATTAGATTCAGGTTTTACATTTCGGGGTTGGATGTGATGTTGTGTACTTCTCAGAACATTATGTTTAGATAACACATGATATTGATTTATCCTGTCACTGATGATGCTATCTGGTGATGATGATGCTACCTATAATGTGAACTGGTGGTGATCACTTGGTTCATGTAATGTTTGTTAGATATCTCTACTGTTAAGTTACTATTTTACTTTCTGTAATGAATGAGCAATTTGTAGGGAGATACTTTGAGACCATGTAAATATCCTGTTTCTTATCCAGCTTTCCACCCATTAGTTTTAGCATCCATCGATAATTCTTGCTTGAATCATATCCAAATAAGTTTATTCCCTCGACCAAGACTTTATTTTTTTCTCTCCTGAGAAACCTCACGAACACTATTTTATAACTTTACTCAAAGTTTCTTCCCAAATCCTAGTTAGTTGGCTCCAAAAATCTTCCCATGGTATATTAAGGGACCAGGTGTTGTTGTGTTTCCTCCTCCTCACACCTTCCCTTTGGACAGGTGCTGCTTCTCTCCCAGAGCCTTTACTGGCATAAGCCATCAGTTTGTTATATAAGATATTTCACATGGCATTTCTGCTTCGTCCTAGTTTTTCTCCTGCCTGTTCCTGGATTTGGATAAAAAACTTTTTTTAAATGTCCACATCCTCAAATCTGTCTACTTCCTCTTCTCAAGTTTAGGCCTTTGACATCTTTCTTTGTAAAAGACTTTCCCATTATTAATTGTTGTTTTAAATCCATGGCTTTTATTCTCCACATCTGCCATTTTATTTATTATGTCTTTTTTGCGTCTCTCCCATTTAACTTTTGAAAATAATCTTCATCAGGCCATTTAAAGTCTCTTTCAGTGTGGGCTACTGGAATTTGAAGCCTGCTTCTCTATGGTTGTATCTTCTTTTGTCTTGAAACACTAAAACATGAAAATAAGCAAATTCTGTACTCTTCTTGTCTGCTTCCAGGAAACTGATTTGTGTCCTTTATCTGTATTATTGTTTGTTTGTTTCCTTCAGCTTGTTTCTCCAATATTTTCAACAATTTCAGTTTGTCTTTCAAAACAACTTTGATATCACTTTTTAAAATTAATTTACTTATTTCCAATTTACCTCATATTCTGTATGCTCCTCCAGCTTGGGTAGCTGCTAGCAATCCAGTTCATTCTCACTTGGGCTCATTAGATAGCCTTTACATTTTCCTCTTTCCTTTCATTTTCATTTTTATATGTTTCCCCAGGGAAGCAATGCATTCAATTTTAGTTTCTTGATGTTTAGTGTACCTATTCTTTGCTCTCTTTTAGAATACTCCACACTTTGGCCATCTCCATAGCTATGTCTGTATTCCCATGAAAGTTCTATATAATTGCCCTCTTTAAAAAATGCCAGGTAAGTTGTAGTTCTTAAACTTGAAAACTTCCCTAACTATGTGCCACAAGGAAGTGTTTTGTTTTTTTTCCCCCACACTGCATGGCATGCAAAACTTCCCGGACCAGGGATTGAACACATACCCTCTGCAGTGGATGTGCAGAGTCTTAACCCCTGAACCAGAAGGAAGTCCAGGAAATGCTCTTTTGAATTAGTTTTTTAAGATCCACTTCTTGATCTGTTTAGCATGTATTTGCCTATCCCAGCTTTAACTTTTCTCTTCCATGAAATCAAGTGTTCTTTAAAAGGAATCCAGTTTGTTTGTGCAGTATGTGGCAAAAGAATGTGGCATTTGCTCATAGATAGCCTCTGAAATGTTTGAAATTGTGGCAGATTTTAGTGTACTTTTCTTGGAAGAGAGTTTTTGGTTTCATCAAATTCTTAAAAGCTTCTATCTCCCTTTCTCAGGTTCTGGTTCAAGTTCATATTTTCTAGTCAAAAAGCCAAACAGGCTATGTTTCTTCATTTCAGTGTCTAAAGAAGTAAATCATCAAGCCATAGAGCCTTCCTTCTCCTGTGCCATTCTCGAAGTGTGCACTGGGTTTAGCCTTTGCCAAGTTAATGAAATTCTAAATAGTTTTCTTGGAAGTTTTAGATCTTTTTCTCATAATGTAATCCCTCCAAGGGAGTCCAGCTTTATAATTTGAAAATCCCATGAATTCCTTAATTCCAGCGGTTTTAATTATGGCACTTAATCCATACAATATAGTCCATAGTCACTCTGTCCATTGGGCAATTGCTCTTCTGTTCTTTCATAGATAATTTCAAATAGTTTTCCCTTAAAAAGTGTACTTCCAGGGCACCTCTCCCATTCCAGAAGCTGCATAAATGTTCACTCCCCTCTTCTTCTGTCCCCTTTGCCTTCTGCACCCCATATGGAAGGAAAAATAGACAAGTTAAAAATGGTTGCCTTCTTTCCCTTTTTGTCTTCTGCATCCCCCATCACAACTTTTTAAAACTGCTATCCTCTGTCCTGCCCCAATTTTTCAAAAATACTCTGCCTTCCCTCCTTTCAAAATTCCCACTTGAAGAAGACAGTCATCAAAATCCTGAACCAAAAGAAAAAATGCCAAGGCACACCCTCTCAATTCCACTCCTATTGCCCTTGATCTTAAATTCTTTTCTTAGTTCGGCTTTACCCTAACTAAATCCAAGCCAAGTTTTCATATTGCCTCCCTTTTTCCTCTCATGTCTCCCCTTTTCTCTTCTCTACTCCTCCCTACATACTCCCTTCTACCCACACACCACCCTGTCTCATTTCCATTTCTACATTCTCTGCTTCCTCCCCAAATTTTGCTCCTTTCTCATCCCATTGATAGCCCCTTTGATTCCTTTTCTTTTTGTATGCTCCACTCACTTAAATGAAGACTATGTATTTTGACACAATCTCTGTGAGGTGGTAAGAGCAAATGTATTATGTGCTACATCTTACATAATAACTGAAATTTGGAAAGTTTAACTTTCATGTCTAACATAACCAATTGTCATAAGATTTATAGACCCAAAGCTCCCTTGTCACACTTAGTTTATCTAATGATCTCCCCTCCTTCTTGGAACTAAAGATGAAGATAACAACTTGAAGCTATTAACTATTTTCTCAAGTTATACCAACCTGTGTGTGCATCTTTCTCAGAACGATAAATTTTATATTTTCGCGTTAAGTAAAACATGCAATGACTGAAAAATCTCTACAAAATCTTTGTCTGGAATTTGTACCAGATTATTGTCTAATACTGCTTCTTAAAAACAGAGCAGGATGTTTTAGCATATCTAAAATTAGGTAGTAGAAATAGGATTGTATTAATATCTATTGTAGAATAGGTTATTTCAAAAAGTATAGAACACCTTCCTTAATCAAAGCAGATGCTGAATTGGAGGTAAATCTCAATGTGAGTTCAGTCCTGGGTGTTCATTGGAAGGACTGATGAAGCTGAAACTCCAGTACTTTGGCCACTTCATGGGAAGAGTTGACTCATTGGAAAAGACCCTAATGCTGGGAAGGATTGGGGGCAGGAGGAGAAGGGGATGACAGAGGATGAGATGGTTGGATGGCATCACCGACTCGATGGACATGGGTTTGGGTGGACTCCGGGAGTTGGTGATGGACAGGGAGGCCTGGCGTGCTATGATTCATGGGGTCGTAAAGAGTCGGACACGACTGAGCAACTGAATTGAACTGAACTCAATGTCTAACCTGCAAATATTAAGGGGGAAATGTGTCTAAATTTGGAAAAGACCCTAATGCTGGGAAAGATTGAAGGCAAAAAGAGAAGAGGGAAGCAGAGGATGAGATGATTGGATAGGCTCACTGACTCAGTGGACATGAACTTGGGCAAACTCCAGGAGATAGTGAGGGGCAGGGAGGCCTGGCATGCTGCAGTCTGTGGGGTTGCAAAAAGTCAGACACAACTTAGGGACTGAACAACAAAGTGTCCAAATTTGTTCAGACATAGAAAGAAACTAGTAACATCTGAATGTTGTTTATTTTTCCCTTGAGTATAGAAGATAAGGACAGTACAGTAACTGTTTAGCTAGTGTCTTGAACTTCTGCTTTATGGTTTAATTTAAAAGAATCAAAAATTATATCTGTCCTAGAAAAAAGTTCTTCACTGATTTTGATAGGGACCTATCAGAGTTGTCCTAAAGTACACAACTAGTAAAACAACGGTACAAGGACGTGGGCCAATTTCTCCAGTCCCAGATCTAGTGCTCTTCTGATTGTTCTCCATCATTATTGGTAACATTAGCCTTTGAAAGCAGTCCCTCTATCAGGCTAGCTTTTGAATGTGGCACCACTCATATTCAGAAATACTTCATACATAAAATTTCTGAATGATCTTGGGTCATCTTAAAAACAATGCAGTGAATATTTTTGAAAAGTTAAGTAGAACTTCAAATAAATATTTTAATGAAATGCAAAGGAAATAATAAATGAGATTCCATTAACTTATAGAGTCTTATTTAATTTTAGTCACTCCTATTTAAATTCTTTACTTATCCTTGCATCCTTGTCTGGCCCAAAACAGAGACTGTGTACCACACGACTGAGGAAAATGTTTTGTTGGATGGATGCATGTATGCGTGCTCAGTAGCTCAGTCATGTCCAACTGTTTGCAACCCCATGGACTGTAGTCCACCAGGCTCCTCTGTCCATGGGATTATCGAGGCAAGAATACTGGAGTGGATGTCCATTTCCTCCTCCAGGGGATTTTCCTGATCCAAGGATCGAACCTGTTTCTCCTGCATCTCCTGCATTGGCAGGCAGACTTTACCACTGAGCCACCTGGGAAGACTGTTGGATGGATAAATGAACAAATATTCCATTTGTATGCTGATTATTAAGAAAGTAAAAGCTACTAAGCTTTTTTTCATATTTTTACTTTTTTTAATTAAACAGTCTTTTAACATTTGCCTTATAACTTCTTCTTATGGAAATTTCTCCACACTGACGCTGATTGCTGTTCAAAATCTGAACATCCCCAACTCCTGCTTTCCTTGTTCCTTTCAAAAAGCTGTTACTGTCAATGCATGTATTTTAACAGAATCCATATGTTCCTTTTTTCTTCCACCTGACTTTTGTGTGTGTGTCTACCATGCATATCAGGGGTGGCTCTTGACATTCATTTTATACTATAATGACAAAGTATATTCAGTGTTATTTTAGTTTAATTTCAGAATCAGAGGTCAAGACATTGTCATCTGAATGTCTTTTAAAATTTTCCATCTTGCTTGTGCTCTGTTAGTGTTAAGAATTATTTGGTAATATTTTTATAAGCCAGTTGCCAACAGTGGTAAAAAGCAACATGAACAAATACAGTTTTGAATGACTTCACCTCCTCCATTACACCTAAGGAGGCAATCAGGATAGTTGAAATTTGTGCCTTTCAAGTTGTCCCAGTTATAACAAAAAGAGAGAGCAGAAAACAGGACAGGGAAAAGAGAGAAAGAAATGAGGGAAATCATTATCCTATAATTTTTTTTAAAAGACCTCAATTCATAGTGATAACCCTGCAATAATGTAAGATGGTGGTCTTGAGCTGGTTTGTAAGTGATGAGAATGGATAGAACATATTGTTTAGAAACTAAAGAAATATTCATGGGGAAAAGACACTTAAAAACTTACAAATTAGAAAGATATCTAGGGGAAAATAATTTGCTGAGTATTAAAAAAAAACACAGAATAACTGATACCATGTTGTAGCTATTCATTGACTAATAACTGATGCTCAACTTACATGCTTCCCTCTGTTCCTATATATAGTTTCTGTTAACATCAAAAGATATTCTGCATAATATGGGGAAAAACAAGATCATAATCCACTTAAGCCTCTATTAAATATCCATTTACTACATTTCTTATCTAATTTGCCAGAATATCATAATATATATCATGTGTGAAAAATTATAATAAATGTACTTCCCATTAAATATCCATTTATTATCTCTCCTAACTATACATCAAATTATTGTAGTGGTCAATTTAAAGCTGGCTTGCAAATAAACCACATGTCAAGACCAGAGATGACATGTATTGGTGAGATAGTGAAAAAAAGGGTCCATTACAGTGATTTAATTTCTTATATAGCAGAAAAAGTTGACTAATGTAAATCAGTTGTAAGTAACACTTGTCCACAAACATTTTGAGTTATGAAATATATTTAGTTTCATAGTTTTATTCACTTTCAAAATTTAAAAATTTTAAACTCAGAACTTTATCCAGGGAGAAAAGGGGACTGCTATAAACATCAGGAAAGATTTGCTTTTAAGTTTGGTCGTTCTCCTTTCAGGAACCATCTTCAAATAGTCTTTTAGTAAACATTTGGGGATGATGAGATTCAAAAAGATTAGGTAACTGCACACACACAAAACTTGGGAGAAAAATCACGTGGAAAAAAAAAAGCAAATTAGTAGTTTACATTTTACTCCTATAAATACATTAGCAGCTCTCATGCCATTTCCCAGCACTACCCCTAACAGCCACATTCTGGACTGTTTTTTTTTTATATTTCTTAAAAGGAGTAGATGCTACCTCAAACATTACTTTCTAAAATGAAGTGGAGCTTCTTTTCCCAGAGTGTATCTTAGGAAATGGTCTGCAAGCTGGAGGATGATGAACTAGGAGTCAGGTTCCTGATAAAATAAGATTGGGAGGTTCTCACATAGTCTCTTTTTCTCTGGACATACATGATGCATGTTTATATATGAAAAATTCTGCTGTATGGCAAATTATTTAACATTATTTATCCCAACTCCTCTCAAACCTACTTATTTTTTTTTTTTACCATTTTTACTTTTTATTTTATTTTACCTTACTTTGAAAAGTTTCATTTACTCTAATATGCTTTGACATCTCTAAGAACTAGCATCCTCACTTTAGGAAACACTAGATTAGCCTTCATCGTCATAGTCCTTCATTACTTTCTTGTCACATCATCACTACGTCTTCAAGATCTGCAGTGCTGTCAGTGATAACCGTCAATGAGTAATTAATGTTCCTTTTCCTACCACATATTCCACAGATACACAGGGCTGTCAGTACAGTACTCTGAGCACTGTTTGATTGTGATGAGGAAACGTTAATAAATGAATAGTTGGGTAATAAAAAATTGCTTGGATATCTTTAATACAGTTTTGAAATATAGGCTGGAGTATTAAATAGGCTTTCTGGGAATAGTTAACTCATGTGTATTCAATGGAAACTAACAGAATCCATTTCAGTCCATTTTTGAGGTTCACAATAAAGACAAATATTTCTAAAAAGGTTTTGAAGTGCCTCTGGGTTTTGGTTGGTTTTTCCCTTCATATTTTAGGTTTTACTCTGTTACAAATCTTAGGTGGCTTGTATGCTGTGACCTAATCATGTAACCTTAGTCACTTCATGAAATTTTATACAAAAAACAAAAATTTAAATTTTGAAAATCCCAGTTTTTTCAATTTAATGGACCATAGGCATGGGTTCACCAAACTCTTCCACTTAGCTGAAAAACGGAGGCAATAAAGGCATTGACCCAAACATTCTCTGGCTTATTGCAGCTGGGTCTAGTTCTGGGCTTCTTGACACCATTTCTAGTTGTTAACCTAAAAGTGTCATCATTTAGTTCCGTGGTCACCTAACACAATGGCAATGCCCTGAATACTTTTTGTCTCCATCTTTGAATATTCCCTTGGAAATGTTTGCTTTTGATATTCTCCAAACTGGGAATGTATTAAAACTGGATTAGTCTTCCCTTTAAGGCAATAATCGATGGTTCTGATTCTCAGTGCCCAAAGAATGTGAAAGTCATTCAGTTGTGTCCGACTCTCCAGGCCAGAATACTGGAGTGGGTAGCTCTTCCCTTCTGCAGGGGATCGTCCCAATCCAGGAATCGAACCCAGGTTTCCTTCCTTGCAGGCGGATTCTTTACCATCTGAAACACTAGGAACACCCAAAGAATAGAAAACCAACCCTTAACAATCTGAAATTAGGCAAAAGGAATCCAGGATAATCACATGATTGCAAAAATATATTATTGGTTTAAGTAAAATACATTAACTCCCTGAAGGGAAACAAATCTCAGTTTTAGGTAAGAAGAGATTGTTGTTTTGATGCTCAGTTGTACAACCTTAGAATACTGAGAATCTGAAAAGGCTGTGTATCAAAATAAACAAAGTTTAAAAAATAATGTTTATCATATTTTTAAGTAGATTGTTACTATAACTTGCACTACATAAAGTTACTTTAGGAGAGCCAGAACACGTATCCCTGGAAAATGCACTTTTACATTTGTTAACAATAAACAGGATTCTTGATTTTTCAAAAAAAATAGCTTTCTGTATTATCTGATCTTGCTTAGTAATTTATTGTCATAGTTGTGGCTAATGTTTACTTTGTGTGCACACAATTCTTTTATGTAAAGGTTATCAAAGCTCCCACTCATATGCTTAAGAAGTTTATAGATGAGAAAATATTTTGGTTGAAAATTGTGCAATAGAGAATTAGCTACAATTAAAGTAACTCCATATTACATGCACTTTTTAAAAATAACCTTGGACTCTTTGATATTTAATAATCTTAAAGATCACATTTTAGAGAATTATCTTGAGGCACTGAAATAATTTCACTAGTTCAGTTTCTAAAGGTAAACATTTAGCTTCGGCACGCTCCAAAATCAGCTTCAACTGAGTCTTTTGGTTGACTATTAAGAGCCCAAATTGAAATCACCATTTTACGACATAATTTTTCCCTATAAAATCTAGCCAAACATCCATACAGAAAGTTTAGTTTTTTAAGTTTTAAGAAACTTTTCATGCTATTCTAGTAAATATTCCAATACAACTGGTCCCTGTAACCCATACAATGGACAGCCTGCTGGCAATATCTCACCTCTAGTTGCTCAGTATAGAAAATCAGTAATTCATAAGAGTTTATAGTTCAATCAAGGCCAGATTTTTGAATTTCCTTTCTTGTCTCACAAGAAATTACAGCCTGAGTACTTTAATGCAAAAGAAACTAAAATACAAATTGGTGGTCTTAAAATCTCAGATGATGAACTGAGTCTTACAGGTCTAACAGACATGACTGTTTGGATGCACTGATGTGGTCCTCTCTGCAAGAGGTATCTATTCTTGTGAGAAAATGGGGAACTCAAATTGATGAGGTCCTTGCTATTAAGTTCCAATTTAAATCACTTTGGGAACTATAAGCTCCACATCCATTTTGGCCTTCTACTTGTTTACACAAAGGGAACGGATTCAAAGGACTTGTGTCCTAGAATTATACTGGCCGCATCACACAGAGCTATGGTTTTGATGTTCTTGTTCCCAATTTATTGCAGGATCCAAGAACCTGGGTACCATGGTGATAAAGTACCATTGAGATACATAGGTAATCAGTCAGTGTACTAGAGGATTGATTTCTTTCTTGCTTTTTCTGAACAGACAAAAGCAGTCTTCTTAGCGGCAATGGGAGTAAGAGAACACTTACCATTTAAGTTATGAGAATAGCAATGATAAAAGCAAAGATGCAATTTAATTAATAACTTCACCTGGGCAGTGACTAGCTCCAGGGAACTGAAAGTATTTGAAACCCTAATTGACCTCTCCATAAAGAACATAGGCCTGTGTTTTCCCGTTTTTAAATTGGAAGATATTGAAAGAGCAAATCATTTGCTCTCAAGATGACTTCTAGTCCATGTTGAAATTGTGACCAGGACTTGGAACTCTTGGATTTCAAGGCAAGACTTCTGTATACATTATGTCTTATTGTGGATAATAATCCTCACTTTAACCATCTGTCTATCCTGAAGAGCACATCACATTTTAGAAGAGTCCATGTCTGAACTGACTACAAAGAATTTTTTTTGAAAAGTCTTGTAAATATTCAGATGCATACACTTTATTTTAAATGTTGGCAACCCTACCATGCACAACTATGACCCGAATTCCTCCCTTAAGTGTTTAAATTGAAACCAAACTACTTCACTTTCTGCTTAGCACACTCATGGCTGTGACTATAATCACAGAAAATTTGGCTTTTGGTACTTTTGTTCTCTCAGGCATCAACCTCTCTTTCTTCACATTTATTTCATTTTTCATTCCACTTTCTCATATTTTGAAATTGTATTTTCTCTAATTTGTTCATTGGTCTTTCTTTACAGCTATCTCTGAAGTTTGTAACAAGTAACACATGGTCATTTTTTCTTTAAATTTATGAGGTGTATTTGAAATACAGTAAGCTGTACATATTTAAAGTGGGCAGTCTGATAACTTTTATATGTACAAGTTTTTTATACAAAACCACTTACCATAGTGAATATATCTGTAATTCCCCCAAATTTCCACATGATTCGGTATACCTCCACTCATTGTTCAGCCCTTACTTTCCTAGGCAACTGCTGATCAGCTTTTTGTCTCTGTAGATACATTTGCCTTTTCCAGAACTTTATATGAATAGAATCACACAGTCTGTACTCTTTTTGTCTTACTTTTTCACTCAGAATAATTATTTTGAAAGTCATCCTGTTTATTGCAGTTATCAATACCTCTTTAATGATGATTAGAATTCTAGGTATGGTTATATAACAGTGTGCTTGTTCATTCATCTGTTGATAGATGTTTGGGTTGTTTCCAGTTTGGTTGTTTCCAAGCTGTGTGTGTGAGTCTTTGTATGAATATGAGTTTCCCTTTCTCTTGGATAAATGCCTGAGAGTTAAATGAGTCAATAATATATGAGGTACATGCTTAATTTTTTAAGAAACTGTCTAATCATTTTCTAAATTATTATATCATTTTACATTTCCACCAGCAATGTCTGAGAGTTTTCAGTTCTTCCACCTTCCCTCTACCTTCTTGCCAACTCATAGTATAGTCTTTTTTCATTTTAGCCATTCTAATAGCTATGTATCTCGTTGTGATTTTAATTTACATTTGCCTAATGACTAATAATGTAAGGCATATTTACATGTGCTTTTTTGCCATCTGTGTATCTTCTTTGACAAAATGTCTACTCAAATCTTTTGTGCATTTTTTTATTTGATTGCTGCTTCTCTTATTTTTGAGTCTTGGAAACTCTATATATATTTTAGATTCAAGTCTTTCATTAAATATGTACTTTGGCAGTATTTTCTGTCAACCTCTGGCTTTTTCCTTTCCTTAACAGTATCTTTTGAAGAGTAGAAGATTTTTAATTTTGAAGGAGGGGAACTTGTGATTTTATTATTTTGTAATGATATCTTTGATGTCACAAAGATTTTTCTCAAACTTCAAGAATTGTTATAGATTTTTAGGCCTATGGTGCACTGAGTTAATTCTTATATCTAGTATAAGGTATGGAATGATGTTCATATTTTACGTACAGATATCTAATTGTTCCAGAAGAGCTTATTAAAAACACTGTTTTTTCTGCACTGACTTGCCTTTGCACCTTTGTCAAAAATCAATTGTCTGTGTGTGTGGGGGTCAATTTCTGGACCCTCTGTCTATTCCATTAACCTAACTGTCTGTCTCTACACCAGTGTCACACTGTCTTCATTTCTACAGCCTTATAATAAATCTTGAAACCAGGTAATGTTCTGTGTCTAGATTTGTTCTTCCTTTTAGAAGTTGTTTTTCAATTCTGTGTTTTTTGCATTTCCATATACATTTTGAATCAGCTTTTCAATTTATTAAAAAAAAAACTGTGTGAGTTACGTATACTGAAACCACAAAATATTGCTGAGAGAAATTAAAGACCTGAATACATATATTTCAGCTGGTCATTTAAAAAATTCATCATGCTTTATTTACCCTGTGATTTTTTTTTTCTTCCTCTCTGCTTGTAGTCCAGCTTCAAAGAAATTAGATATAATTTAAAGGTGTGCTATGCTGTTTGTCTCTACCTTCAGTTACTAATGAAAAAATGATTGATGGAAAGTTTAGAAAAGGAGTGTTTATAAATAAATTATTCATGTAATCATTAGCTGTTCTGTGTATTGTCTAGGCATTTTGTTCTTTCTCTTCTTCAATTTTTTTGTCTACTTCTGGGACTTTCACTTCTCATTAGTGTCTTCTGGGGTAGATGGGATAGAAAGAAGAAATGAGACTAAACTGATAAATTCTTTTTTTCCTGTTATTAAAAGCCTTTTTGGAAAAGGGGATTAAATGCTATGTTTAGGGATTTCACTATCTTTTCTGTCCCTGTCCTGTGCCCTGCATTTCCACAGATGAGTGATGATTGGCAATAATGGGAAAGTACAAGTATGCACATTTAAATATCAAATGCTGCCTTCTAAATTTGTTAATGTGTTTTATCAGTGAATACTCACAACATATGTGAAATGCATTTCTCAAGAGGGAAGCCTATCTTTTTGAAAAAGATTTTTCATTGTAATAAAGATTTAGAATTTTGAAATTTGTTAAATGATCTAATAGACTTCACTTGATAACTATTGAGATTAAAACAAGCTATTACTGAGAACTCTCATAAACTTTTATGTTATTCATACTTAGGATTAATAATTCTTATGAAAATTTGCTTTTAGTTCACATTGTATAAGAGAGTTGATGGGTATTTTACCAAGATGTACTTTTCAGAATTGTGTGGTATAATAAATTGAATATTATTCATAAGAGAATCTTCAGTAAGATATACTTAAAGCTATGTTCCTCTTTTTTTACTTTTGTTTTTTAAAATGAAGTATAGTTGATTTACAATGTTGTGCTAATTTCTGATATATAGCAAAGTGACTCAGTTTTACACATACATCCATTCTTTTTTAATATTCTTTTCCATTATAGTTATATGTGGAATCTAAAATATGGCGCAAATGAACATATCTGCAAAACAGAAACAGACCCACAGACATAGAGAACAGACATATGGTTGCCAAGAGGGATGGGGAGGAAGAAGAGGGATGGACTGAGA
This sequence comes from Giraffa tippelskirchi, assembly GCF_054371585.1. Taxonomy (NCBI): domain Eukaryota; kingdom Metazoa; phylum Chordata; class Mammalia; order Artiodactyla; family Giraffidae; genus Giraffa; species Giraffa tippelskirchi. Next base: position 39,625,235 of record NC_137276.1, read on the forward strand.
GTTTGGGGTTAGCACATGTAAACAAAACTATGTTACTCTTGATAAAATAAAGAAGACATGTTGTGATAACAGTATCCTAATTATCTTTATTATAGTCACTTAGTTGTTAATTTGCAAAATTAGTTAATCTGCAGAGATTCTCCATCATTACTACCAGTTTGTAAGGTTCTTGCGTAGCATAATTTAGAGTAAAATTGATGGCATAGTATAAAATATGAGAGTTTGTTTTTTCTTATTATGTAGTATGAGGTTATTGATTGTCTGAGAGGAAGAATTGTGAGCAAAGTAAGCAAAGAATAGAACCTAGAACTTGTCAGGAAAAATTGTATTTGGACTTTGAGAAACAAATGTGAAAAAAAAACACCTGGAATAAAAGAAGAAATAGTTAAAGAATATCAAGATAATCATTTTGGATTATGTACATGTATCACACTATCATGTTATACAGCTAAAGCTTATACAGTGGTATGTATCAATAAATAGGGGGGAAAGAGAGTCCCGAGAAAGACTGCGTGCATGTGGGCTAAGTCTCTTCTGTCGTATCTGACGCTTTGCGACCGTATGGACTGTAGCCCACTAGGCTCCTCTGTCCATGGGATTCTCCAGGCAAGAATACTGGAGTGCATAGCCATTCCCTCCTCCAGGAGACCCTGCATTGGCAAACGGGTTGTTTACCACTAGCACCACCTGGGAAGCCCACCAAGAAAGACTAAGTTTATTCAAATAAGCAGCTACTGTGATGTGTATCATGTGACATTTTACATTATAGGTCATCTTGGTACTCTCCCTTGAGAGTCCCTTGAGCTGCAAGGAGATCCAACCAGTCAATCCTAAAGGAAATCAGTCCTGAATATTCATTGGAAGGACTGATGCTGAAGCTGAAGCTCCAATACTTTGGCCACCTGATGCGAAGAACTGACTCATTGGAAAAGACCCTGATGCTGGGAAAGATTGAAGGCAGGTGGAGAAGGGGACGACAGAGGATGAGATGGTTGGATAGCGTCACCGACTCAATGGACATGAGTTTGAGCAAGCTCTGGGAGTTGGTGATGGACAGGGAAGCCTGGTATGTGGCAGTCCATGGGATTGCAAAGAGTCGGACCACAACTGAGTGACTAAACTGAACTGATCTGAACTGGGACTCGGTAGCTATCATTCTGAAAAATCATGATTAACAGGACATTTTTCTATAGCCTTTAGGAAACTTATCCATCTTAAAATAAAGGAAATTTAAAAGTGAAATTCTGCCAACATTTACTGAAAACCTACTGTTTTAAGCACTGGAATTCAGGAATGAAGTAAAAGTCCTGATTTCAGGACTCCCAGCTGTGGCCAAGGGAAGAGTTTGGCAAACCCTCTTCCAAAAAAAGCAATCGTGAAACTGGACAAAACTTACTAGGAAAAAACTAACAGGAAACCACTGAAGTCCTGTAGAACAACCAAAATCATAATAATCTGAGAAGTTTTTTGCTTGAAAAGCTATTGAATGTTAGATCTATTCATCAGAAGATAGCAGCTTTACTAACTCAAGGTGTTTGAGCATAACCTCAGCCCAGTCATTGGCTGACCTTCAAATTTTGCCGTCACAAGGGTGACTCCTAGGAATCTAAGTTTAAAAACTCAAATAAGTCCATTCTCTACATCTGCATCTCTATTCCTGCCCTGCAAATAAGTTCACCTGTACCATTTTTCTAGATTCTACATACACAGTTGAGGAGGGGAGGGTGCATTGACATATATACACTACCATGTGTAAAATAGATAGCTAGTGGGAACCTGCTGTATAGTACAGGGAGCTCAGCTCAGTGCTCTGTAATAACCTGGAGGAGTGAGATGGAGGTGCAATAGGAAGGGGATATATGTATGAATATAGCTGATTTACTTCATTGTGTAGCAGAAACTAACACAACATTGTAAAGAAATTATACTCCAATTAAAAAAAAAAAAAGCAAGAATAATAAAAGAGAGCAGTGAGAATACTAGTGACTGTGCTCCTTTAGGAGACAGATTTCGCCCAGGCAAGTAGCTTAAACAAAAAACGACAACAGAACAACAACAACTGCAACAACCAGTGCCATGAAGTAGAGAATTCAGAATCCAAAGTTGCTGGAATATATTATCTAAAATGTACAGCTTACAGCAAAAAGTTAAGACTAGAAAGTGTGACTAAGGAAAGAAGCAGTCAGTAGCAAGTGTCTCTGAGTTTCCCCAGAGGTTGGATTCTGTAGACAAAGACTTCAGAGCAGCTAAATGAAATCATTTTTAAAGGATTAAAGGAAATTATGACAATATGAATCAAGTAATAAATCTCAATAAGTAGATAGAAATTATAAAAAGACAAAGATTCAATGAAAAATTCTGACTCGAGCAGGTTTGAGATATCAGGAGAAAGAGTCTGTGGACTTGAGAGTGATCAATAGCAATTATCCAATATGAAGAACACAGAGAAAAAGAACTGAAGAAAAACAGAGAGTTCCGGGTCAAGATGGCAGAGTAGGAAGATCCTGAGCTCCCCTCCTCCAACAGACACACCAAAAGTACAGCTCCATCTAGAACAGTTCTCCCTGAAGGCCAACAGAACAGACTTTCTACAACAAAGAATATAAATGAAAGGCCACTGGAGGCAGTTAGGAGGAGCAGTCTATTCAGAATCCACCTCTCCAACGTGGCAACCTACAAGTGAGAGGGATATCACAACCACAGAGGCCCTCCCTGAAGAGTGAGGGGTTCGAGTGCCATATGGTGCTCCCCAGCCTGCCGGACTTGTACCAGGAAGATGCACGCATGTGTGCTAAGTCACTTCAGTCATGTCTGACTCTTTGCAACCCTGTGGACTGTAGCCCACCAGGCTCCTCTCTGTCCATGGATTATCCAGGCAAGAATACTGAAGTGGCTTGCCATGCCCTCCTCCAGGGGTTCTTCCCAAATCAGAGATTAAACCCACGTCCCTTGTGTCTCCTGCATTGGCAGGTGGATTCTTTACCACTAGTGCCACCTGGGAAGCCCACTAGGAAGATGACCCCCTGCCTCCCCTACAATGTCTGGCTGTGAAAACCAGCAGGCTTACATCTAGGAGAGCCAGGGAGTTGTGGGGAACCAAGACTCTCACGTACAGGCTCATTTCTCTTAAGTTCCAGCACAGAAGCAACAGCTTAAAAAACACATGGGTCATACAAGAAGGAGATTCCTTGACTAATATTAGAGTGGGTGCCCAAGGGGCAGGGATCTGGTGGAACTTTCTCTGGAGACAAACTCTGGTGGATGTGTTTTTTGTTGTCTCCCTGGTGGCTCAGCTGGTAAAGCATCTGACTGCAAGGCAGGAGACCTGGGTTCAATCCCTGGGTCAGAAGATCCCCTGGAGAAGGGAACAGCTACCCACTCCAGTATTCTGGCCTGGAGAATTCCATGGACTGTATAGTCCATGGGGTCACAAAGAGTCAGACAAGACTGAGCGACTTTCACTTCACTTCACTTCCACCTAACTGACCTGTCATTGGCAGGCACCATTTCTGTCACTCCCAATCAACCTACCAAGCACCACTTGCCCTGCCCAGGCATTCCCAGAGGACTCAACCTGCCTACCCTGGCTGGCCCCTTCAAAGTAGCTCCCCAGCTGGCACCCCTCCAAAGTAGTCCCAACCAGTGCTGGTGGCCCTCCAAAGCAGCTCCCACTTTGAGGGCTCAACCCAACCTATCTGACAGGCTGCCTCAGCTGGCACCAGTGCCCTTCTAAAGCAGCTGTCACTTCAGGGGGCCAGTCCTGTATACCAGTGTGCCTACAACAGTCTCAAAAGGCCTTGTAGCCTATTGCTCTGGGGCCAGTCCCACAAGTCTTACGCACCAGTAGCAGTCATGACTGGACCTCTCAGCCAGCTGGGCTAGGGGCCAGCCCTACCCAACACTGAACCTACAGCAGTCACAGCCCAAACACAACACAAGGACACATGGAGCCCATGTAGGGCACTCCCGGAGTACCTGGCTTTGGTGATCACAGGGGGTTGTGCCATGGAGTCCCTCAGGTTACCCTCTACATAAAGCCACTCTTTCAGAACTACGTGATGTAGCTGATCTACCTAATATGTAGAAGCAGAGAGGCAAAATGAAGAGAGAAAGGAGTACCTTTCAAACAAAAGAATAAGACAATACCTAAAAGAACTAAATGAAGAGATAAGAAATTCACCAGATAAAGAGTTCAAAATAATAGTCCTAAAGAAGCTAACTGAGCTAAAGAGAAGAATGCATTAACTCAGTGAAAACTTCAACAAAGAGATGGAAAATTTTTTAAAGAGCCAATCAGACTGAAAAATACACTAAGTGAAGTGAAAAAATATACCACAGGGAATCAACAGAAGACTGATTGGATATAAGGAATAAGAGAGAGGGGAAAGTCAGATGACCTCACGTTTTCAAGCCCAGGAAACTTGGAGATCAGGAGGACTGTGGCAACGGAAGCAGACATTCAGAAACTGGCATAAGGAATGTGTTTAGCAGGGAGAAAGGAAACTTTTTTTTTTAAGTCTTTGAAAGATAATATGAGAGCCTTTTGGAATAGCTTTTAAAGTCTTTATTGATAGTGATCCTTAGTCCACAAAAAACCTGAGGCAATTGATTCTCAAGTTTTAATGTTTTCAGGTTTAAAAAAAAAAGATAAAATCTAACCAAGATGAACATTAATCTAATGGGACCACACGGCCTCATAAAATTTCATGCATGCATTCAACATGCATTATGAACTCTTAGAGAGTATTACCTAGTGAATGGTGACATAGATTAGAAAGCAACAGTGTATATCGTAGGGTCAGACAGAATTTGGGTCGTATCCCAGCTCCTGTACTGGAGAGCTGTGTGAAGGCAGCAAAATAGTGACCCTCTTCAACTTGAAATTCCTTATCTGTGAAATGGAGACAGTGGCAGTGCCCACCTTATGGGAAAGTTGTGCAGATTAAGTGAGGTGATGCATATAAAACCGTTAGTCCAGTGCCAGGTGCACAGATGATCAGTGAGGGCGAGATGCTACTATTATTGTCTGTCATCATCTCCGAATCCCCTTTATCCCCATCATCACTGTCATCTCTATCATCATCAGTATCTCTGTTCACCAATTTCCTTTCTATCACTATTTCGTTGTGGTCACCATCAAGACTCATTTTTAGTCTCCATGGTAGAAATTCTTCAAGGTGATAGGCACCTGCTTTGTTGCTCTATTAGTTTTTCTATGAAAAATACTGAATATTACTTTTTAAGAGGCAAATCTAGACATAGAATATCTCTAAATTGTTGTTGTCAGTTTAGGTCGCACTGTACCATACTCTTGTTCTTTTTCTAATAATAGATAGTTATCCATCATTTAATGCTATTTATACAAAATTAAAATTTGCTTATGTTATTCTTATTTGGGTTAATCCAAAAATTAGACTTTCATTTATATTATAGCAAGTTAACTGCTGCCAAAAATTCATACTATTATTGCATTCTTACCTTTTGTGTAAAAGGAACACAGCATAAAGCACTTACAGAGACATAGCCCCGGTTCAAAAATGATTTAATTAGATGTGAATTCTAGCAAACCTTACTAGTTAAGGAATGATATTACATTTGCTGTTAAACCATGCTTCGGTTTTGCGTTTTTTATGAACCTCAGTACCCTGGCAAACAAAAAATGGAGAACTGGCTCCTCTTACCCACCTCCCAAACCATACATGCAGGTTTTTTAAAAAATAGATTTTGGAAAGAAGTTGACTACTTTTTCTTTATTGCTGATGCCTACATGTATGGGGAAGTGATTCACACTTAAGATACAGTTTTCTTAAACAATAATTGAAGGAGCTGGTTTATATTGTGTTCAGACTTTGGCTTTGAAATATTACAAGATTGTTGATGTAGAAAGTGGCTTTGATGAACATTCCTTAAGATAAAAGCATATTGCTTTTCAATCTACTCATTTTGGAGTAGAAGGAGCTTATTGTATGTACTTTCTTGTTCTCTTCCTAGCGACATGCATTCCTCCAAGCTTAAGGGTAGTACACAATGAATGATATTAGAAAATTGATAACATAACAGTGGTAACAGTGTAGGCCATGTTTCAAAAATTAAAAAATAAGGAAAAAATCAAGTTTGGAGACTCATAATGCTATATTAGTGCTGTGTGAGAAATAGTTAAAAAATTGCTTCTCTGTGGTGTCCATGGACTGGTGCCTACCTGCACACATTTTGCTAGAAGTCTAGGATACATCAGAGATTGAGAGTAAGTGCTTAGAAACTTCTATGGTAATTTGACATTGCCATGACATCCAAATATATGCCTCTTATATTAGTCAAAAAATTGATTGGAAGCTTTAAAAAATGAAAAACTGTAACAACAACCAGAACAAAGGCAAAATCTAAATTCTGATCCTTTACCACATTGGTCAACAGAGCACCAGTTTTGTGGGATATTTATAGGTATTCCATAAAAAGTGCACACTAAAGGGCCTCCCTGATGGCTCAGATGGTAAAGAATCTGCCTGCAGTGCAGGAGACCTGGGTTTGAGCCCTGGGTTGGGAAGATCCCCCAGAGAAGGGAATGGCAACCCACTCCAGTATTCTTGCCTGTAGAATTCCACTCACAGAGGAGCCTGGTAGGCTACAGTCCATGGGGTCACACAGAGTTGCACATGATTAAGCAACTAACACACACAGACACACACATACACACAGCCTTAAATAAGTTTGGGAAGAATTTATAAAATAAGTTGGAGTTCTTCAGGACTCCTCAGGAACTGCACTGTGAACCACCAGGGGAGGAGAAGGGTAAGCACAGTCTCTGATCTCATAAAACCCTAGATTTGTACAGTATCTGCAGTGTCCTACAGAGGAGACTTTATGAAAAAAAAAATATTCCATAGCTATTTTTAACTTCTTGACTATTACTTACACAGCTTTAATATAGCATTATGAGTCTCCAAACTTGATATTTTCCTTATTTTTTTTTAATTTTTGAAACATAGTCTATACTGTTACCACTATAGTCAATGTTTTTTATTTTTTTCTAATTTTACAGATTTGTTTTCATTTAGTTAAAAAAAATATATGACCAGTTGGTCAAGACAAACCCTACCTCCTAGAAGTCAGAGACTCCTTTTTGCTTTTGATTTCTGGATCATCACAAAAAATCTAGAATGAATCTCTGCAGTAGATGTGAGGGATGACTTGAAAATAATTGTATTGGAGAATCCCCCTTGGCATAGGGAACTAAGATTAGGATCTGAAAGGACATTGGAATAAACCAGATATGAAAAGGTTTTTTAGTGTTACTCATGAAGGTAAAGGAAAAAAGAAAGGGCAACTGAGGGTTAAAAAAAGTCATTGAAAAAGTACTTAAAGAAAATGTCCAAGTGGTCTTTGAAAGGCTATCAGGTATCAGAGCTCTGAGGTCAAGATCTAGTGCCAGGAACAAGTTACAGGAAAGAGATTGCTTCACTTCCTAGTGAATTGGTCTCTCGTATTAAACCAGCACACTCTTAAGTCCAGCTCTTTTTTTCCCCCTGGTTCAATAACATTAAAGCAGCTCTGTTGATTGCTGGCCATCGCTTGAGAGTGAGGTGCTAATCAAGTATGGAGTAGGTGAAAATCCCCATGAAAGTGGCAGACTGTGACCACGTAAACACACAGCTTCATGTTTGGAAAAGCTCCAGTGGAACGCCAGTGATCTCTTTTCTTTCTGTGTGCCCAAGCCTGCTGGCTTCCTCATCACATTGCCTCACATAGCTGCCCTTTCGCTATTCTCTTGAATCTCAACCTCATTGTCACCTCATTTTCTACCTTCCCTCTGTCTTCAAATATACAAGTTTCCATATCTTAGATGGTGGGGGAGGGGCGAGAGAGAAGCTGGCAACTCTACACTCTCTAGGTACTTTTGATTTCCCACTTTTCCGTTTTTGCAGAACTTCTTAAGCAAGGTGTCTTATTTCCTTGCCACCCCCTGTCTCCTTAGACTCAAGCATCTGGCTTTAATAACAGTAATGACTGCAGGAACTATGGCTGGCTTGACTGAGTGCTTACTCTGCACCAGGCTCAGTGCTTACTGCTTAGCACATGTTATTTCAGTGAATTCTCACAATAGTCCTCTGAGCAAGTATTACTCCTATTTTAATTGTACAGATGAGATGCTCAGGCTTAGATGAAGCAACCCAGCCACTATTGACAGGGCTGAGATTTAGCCCAGGTCTGACTGACCTCAATGCGTTCTCTTAACTACCTCTTTGTTTTCTCAGAAGTGCCAGGAAAATGCTCCCAACTGAAGAGGTATTATTATAATCCATTTAATGCACTTGCTGTTAGCAAGGAGCATCTGCATCCTCCTTGGGGGCATTTGCAAATTTGTAGTGACGTTTGGTTGTCCTGAAATTGGAGTTGGGAAGGCTACTAGTATTTAATAGATAAAGAAAAGGGATGTAGTGGTGAGAACCGTCCTATAATGCTGAGAACCACCTCATGCAACAGAGTTATCCTGCCTCAAATGCCAGTGATGCCCCACTTAGAAATGATAATGGATGAGAATCTAATAATGGATTCAGAAAGCCTAAATAACTTCCCTGAATCTGGAGCCATAAATCAAACTGATATTTGTCTGGCTCTAAAGCTTATGCCTTTTTCACTCTATTCAACAGAACATTAAAATATTATGCATAATTTGATTTCCTCTCAGAATTATCATATTTTATATGTAACAGCTCAAATATAATTTATTTAGAGAATAGTTAACTAATTTCCTGATTGAATGTTCTTTTAATACATTTAATGGAGATAGCGTGTATCATAGTGTTTGCCAGATTTTCAGAAGGATGCTAAAACTTAATGAAAGAAACCATCAACATTATATTAAATGAAGAAAGCTGCATAATTTGGAGCATGCTATCTTCTTTAATGTCAGCCAGAAGTGGAAAGGACTCATTTAGGAAAGGAAAAAGGGAAAGGATGGGGAAAGATAGCTAAAGAGGTTAGAAGAGAAGAAAACATATATACTGGGATTTTTTTTTATTTAATTAGTTGTATACAGAAGTCTGAGCTGTCACTTGGAATCTTTACTGTTTCTTTTTAAAAAATCTTTTGCATAAATATCCTCAGGTCTAAAGGGCTGCTCACATTTAAATAAGATTCACATATAAAGGCATCTCTTAAATGTGCTTATTTCCAAAATATATGTCATATATTTTTTGTAGCAGTTTTAGGCTGTGCTAGGTAGAAGACCCTGTTACTCCTGGTAAAGGAAAGTTGTGCTTTTCATAATCATAGATTGCATGCCTGAACATACATTTAAATATGCCCAAGTCTGCAAATTTCAGCCATTCTTTCCTACCATCAAGGCCCACCACCATTTTTTGCCACCCCCCAAAAATGCAGTAGTAGTTCCAGCCTCATTCTTATACCTGCCTTTGAAACTCCTATCCTGAATTGCCTGAAAGAAAAAAGTGTCGGTTTCTTTATATAGTATTTTTCTCCTTCCTGTTTTCACAACTTGAGATATATTTAAATTCAGATACACAGATGATTTTCTGGGCACCATTGAAAATGGAGGATCTCAAACTTTAGTTTTGATAAGAATATCTGGAGAGCTTGTTGAAAATGCAGATTTCCAACCTTGTCCTAGAGACCTGAATTTAGTAGCTCTTGAAGGGCATAATATGCTTTGATGGAGTGTAGGTGGTTCATGGGCTGTATTTTGATGGCTATTATTTTAGCACTTAGTGGGCCCTTGATAAACTGCGGTCAGGTATATGAATATATGAATTCATATATACATATGAATGCATGTGAAAGTTGTCCTGACGTCTTTATTTCTGCCAACAGAGGCTTTTACCTGTAACCACGGGAACTTACAGTCCTAGAAGATTCATTAACCCTTCTTCCCCTTTACCTTTGTCCTCCTGTTGTCAATGCCTCATGAAGTCTTACTGTGGTTGCTTCTCACTGTTTTCTTGCATAGGTCCTTTACATCTCCTTGGCTATCACTCTGCTTCAGGATCTCCTATCTGGTGGCTTATGAACAGATACCCTGGAATCCAGATTCTTTTTACTCCAACTCAGCTTTTAAACCACTATCAATGCTTGTCTGCATTGAAGACTCTTGATTCAAGCTACATTTCCACTTAATCTCCCTCTGCTCGCCTTCTCTTTAATCATACTGGTTTCATTCTTATCCTTAATTGTTGTTTATGCATTCCCATCTCCCTATCTTTGTTCATGACATCCCCTTCATGGGCAGAAAAAGGTTAACCTAGCAGGCATGGCTTGTTCAAACCCTACACCTTCCAAAGAAATGACTTGCCTTCATCTAGTCCATGGCCAGCTCCTGTGAGATAACCTCTGAGCTGCTGAAATTTTCTTCCTTGGAAGTGTTTTTGTATGCCTAATGCCTTGGACCGTACTGTATTGTTGTTGTTCAGTCACTAAGTCATGTCTGACTCTTTGTGATCCCGTGGACTGTAGCATGCCAGGCTCCTCTATCCTCCACTATCTCCTAGAGTTTGCTCAAATTCATGTCCATTGAGTCAGTGATGCTATCTTACCATCTCTTCCTCCACTGGCCCCCTTCTTTTGCCCACAGTCTTTTCCAGCATTTGAGTCTTTTCCAATGAGTTGGCTCATTGCATCAGGTATTGGAGCTTCAGCTTCAGCATCAGTCCTTCCAATGAATGTTCAGGGTTGACTTCCCTTAGGATCAACTGGTTTGATCTCCTTGCTGTCCAAAGGACTCTCAAGAATCTTCACCGTTGCCACAGTTTGAAAGCATCAGTTTTTCAGCACTCAGCCTTCTTTATGGTCCAACTCTCACTTCCATACATTACTACTGGAAAAGCCATAGTTTTGACTATATGGAGCTTTGTTGGCAAAATGATGTCTCTACTTTTGAATACCCTCTCTAGGTTTATCACAGCTTTCCTTCCAAGGAGTAAACATCTTTTAATTTCATGGCTACAATCACTGTCCACTGTAATTTTGAAGTCCAAGAAAACAGAATCTGTCACTGCGTCCACTTTTTCCCCATCTATTTGCCATGAAGTGATGTGACCAGATGCCCTCTATATTTGGTAAAAGCCTTCCCTTCCACATTGCCTTTCCAGAAAGGCAGGCAGCAAGTAGCACCCTCTTCTGGTGATAGTGCCCACTGAAAACACTCATCTGAAAAGAAATGTGGTGATACTAGAAAAACTTAAAATGAGCATGCCATTGACTCAGCAGTTTCACTCTTTGGAGTTTATTCTATAGAAATCTTTATTCAAGCGTGTACTGAGTGTATTGTTGTCTTATTTACAGAAGCAAAAATTGAAAATAACCCAATCATCCATTGACGACAATGTTAATAGAATAATTTAATCCCTTAATAGTAATAATGATAAAGCTCCCATTTATTGAACACATTCTGTGCTAAGTGCTTTACTTATAGTATTTCACTTAAATTCATAGCAAACCTTCCACATAGGTAGATTATCCCCACTGAGAAAAACACTGATGCACCTAGAGGTTAAATGAGGACACATGGCAAAGGTCTGTATGACTCCATCCTTACAATTCAAACGAGGATAATCAAGGTTGGTTAATGAGCTCCGTATGCTGTCATGGAAGGATGCTATCACATATTATTAGGTTTAAAATTAAATTATGAAAATTTGTATAATATGTTGCCATTTTTATAAGCTGTATCTATACACACACACTTGCATAGGATCCATAAAATGTAGTAGGATTCATTAATTTACTGAACAGGTAACAAAGTAACTTCTTTTCTCCTAATACACTAGAGTGATGATTATATGATAAACTTGACTACCCTCATCCAAAGATATGAAACAGAGAAGACAGAGATCTGAAATTAAAAATAAAAATTGTGTGCCTCCACTGGTAAAAGTAAGACTACTAATATAAATATTTATGAAAGGAAAACATGCTTGCATCCTTTCACAGATATAAGCAGGCACTATATTAAATATCATTATATTTATATATATAAATATATATTTTGTTTACTATGTATGCTAAACATAATTTTTAGTGGTAGAAAATTTAGAAAACGAGGCAAAGCGCAAAGAAGAAAGTAATGGACTGATCCATTATTTTCTTAGAGTAGCATTTTTTTTTCTGTATTCTGAAAACAAATCTTATCAGCAGACATGCTAGCAGGTTTTCTCAAAAAAAGAAAAAGGGAAAATATAGTTTTATTGTTTTAAATAAATTTGATAAACACTACATGTTGCATCCTCTCCCTGGTCTAGTGCAAATATGTTTATTAAAGGAGACTTTGAAAAAAAAACAACCCTTCCTTAATCAGTATTTTTCAGATTATGTGACCATATAACCCTTCTGCTCTATGAATATCTGTACCTGGGAAGCCCACAGAATGAAGAGTAACTGTGGCTTCCTCCCCTACCTTAGGAACCTGGTCACTGGCAGCAACGATGTTCTCATCTTTGTCCAAAGAGGAATCAGGAGTCTCAATTTAGTTGTCTCAACATTTGTACATTCAAGATGCCCAACAATGATTCTGATTGACTCTACCTGAACAACATGCCCCAAACAGTCATTGTGGAGAAAGACATAAGATACCTCCATTGATCAACCTGGGACATAGGCTGAGTTCTGTAGCAGGATACTGAGCTCTATGATGGCCAAAATGGCAAAAATTACAAATATGAGAGTGGGGAAAATTAGTTGCCCCCTAAATTAGTTCCCTTCCCAAGAGAGAAGGGAAAAGGATATCTAATATGCTGCCTTACTCTCTTTTTCTGTGCTTTTCTGTTGAACCTCCTTGTGGGTTTTATAACAACAAATTTATATATGCGTGAAAAAAAAAGAAAAGTGAAAGTGAAAGCCGCTCAGTTGTGTCTGACTCTTTGCAACCACATGGACTATATAGTCCATACTGGAGTGGGTAGCCTATCCCTTCTCCAGCAGATCTTCCCGACCCAGTAATCAAACTGTGGTCTCCTGCATTGCAGGCGGACTCTTTACCAACTGAGCTATCAGGGAAGCCTTATTATATATGCATACCATATATTTATTCTCACATTATACTTTTTTAGCTAATATACCCTGAAAATTTATTTTCCATTGACATTATTCTTCAGAAACATGAGATTTTAGAGCTGCATATAGTCCATGTTATGAAGGCACTGTATTCTTCTAGAGTTAGGCATTCACTGTGTCCCCAGTTTTGGTTTATACAAAGTTCTAGGTTGCACATTCAGCATCAGGATTTCTTCTTGGTTCATCTTAATCTTCAGACTCACAAGGCCACATTTGACATCATTCTATTCCAAAGGGTATAGGATAAGAACAGGGCTTGCTATAAGGGCAGTGATGTTCATACCTTTACTATAGAAGTCCCTGCAGTGGTTCATAGCAGCTCATGTGCAAAAAGATGAGATGCACATTAGGTAAGTGTGGGACTTGCGTCCTGGTTTAAAAGCCTTATTCCCCACAAAGAAGCAAATCCATAGGGATAGCCTTCAGGGTCCTTGTGAAGAATATGCTCAGTTATAAGAGTGCACACTCAGGGAAGTTCAAGCTATGGGTAGCATCAATTATTATAGTTCTCCAAGTATAGGGCTTCCCCCGTGGTTCGGACGGTAAAGAATATGTCTGCAATGCAGGGACTGGGGCTCAATCCCAGGATCAGGAAGATCCCCTGGAGAAGGGAATGGCAACTCACTCCAGTATCCTTGCCTGGAGAATTCCATGGACAGAGGAGCCTGGTGGGCTATAGTCCATGGGGTTGCAAAGGGTCGGACATGACTGAGAGACTAACACTCACTCCCTCACTCCAAGTACAGATGCCACTTACCAATCCAGGGTCAGTTTTACTATAATTTTTGTTGACTAGTTTTCAATACACTTGCCATGCCCCCTCATCAGGTTACCAGGTGTTGACCTTAAATAGACTGCCAGTAATTTCTCCAAGAAAAAATGAGTCTATTTGGAATAAGCTGTGCTGTGCTGAGTTGCTCAGTCCTGTCTGACTCCTTGCAACCCCGTACAGAGAACTGCGATTCAGGGTCTGCAACCATGGTGAACCACATGCATAGCAGGGAAGAACTTTTTTATAAGAGAAAAAGGAAGGTGGCTGGGAGTGGGAGGGGGCTAAAGTAAACAAAGAGTTCTTGGCTTTCCTTGACTGAGTCCTTGCCAGCCAGGAAAAGGAATCTTTCTTCCTGTTGAGCTCTACTATCATTGCAGGGCATGGAGTCCCTCCACTCTTTGGTCTCCCAACTGTATTTAATTTAGATCTCTGCTTTTTAATTTTTTACCCAAGTAACTAAAGATCAAATTCTCATGCACAAATGAGGGAAGCTTTTAACCATTTACCCACATTCTTAGGCATAAATTATTGTCCAGATAATGTGATTGTTTCCTTAAATAAATCCTATAAAGTAGGACTAATGAGTCATGCAAAGTAAATAATGTAAAAATGTCAGATGCATGCCGATAAATTATTTTTCAGAAATGTACACCGAATCAAAATACCTTTGATGATATACTTGTTGGGCTTCCTATGACTTACCAAGATTATTTCTGGCACTTTCTAACTGAATGTAACTTTTTCTGCAGTCCCATTAGCCTCTTTACCCATTTTATTTTCTTTAGCATTTCTTGCATAGCCTGGTCCTCTGACTGGATTGTTCTGTTATTTCTCTACGGGGTGCCACCTGGTTTACCTTTCAAAATGAAAAGGGACACTAGAAATGTCCCTTCCTCTTTAAATTGTCCTCAAAGACTGCTTCCTCTCAACACTTTCCTAAGTTGAATTCTTGACCCACCCCCTCATGCCTGTGGTTTTCTTTCTGAAGGTTACATTGGTGCTTTGGGGTTGTATTATTGTGTGGTATATGTGTGTCTGTCTTTTATACTATCAGTAGAATATGAACTCTCTGTAGCTAGATATTGCATTTGCAATTCTCCAACTCAGAGCACTTTGAATAGTCCAAAATGGCCTTTTAAAAATGTATTAATAGAAGGGTATCAGTTAATTTGACAATAAACATTTATTGAACAGTTACTGTAGGACAGACACTGTTAAAAGCACTTCATCCCCAGCATCTAGAGCTGTACCTGCACATTAGAGATGGCTAATAAACCGTAAATACTGGCCGAATGAGTGAGTGAACACAGATACAGCACTGGATAAGACAAGGTCCCTGTTCACACAAAGTATAAAATTTAAAGAGAGAGAGAGAGAAACAAATAAGAAAGTCATTAGATATGAGAAGTGCAAAGAAGAGAATCAAGATGAGGATGAAGTTATAAAATGTTGGGTGGGCACTTAGGTAGTCAAGGAAGGTTTTGCTATGGAAGTGACAAACAGATCTATATGCTAAAGAGTAGTTGGCCATGCCAGGCACAGTTAAAACCTACTGCAAAGACCCTGTGATGAAAAGAGCCTAGCATATTTCAGGTAATGACAAGAAATGCTCTGGAGGCGGGCCAAAAGAGAAAAACAGAGATGGCTGTCGAAATATGAAACGACCAGTACAATGTAAACGTTGATGAGTCATAACTCATTTCAGCCACTGGCTCCCCTCCACCTTCTCCCCTCCCTCCAACCACCCCACTTTCCGACTCTGGGTCTGCACTGTACCCAGAGCTCAGAAATCTTTCGAGACTCCTGCCTCAGTCCCATCCTGTCATTCTCCTCCAGCTCCTAATCAGATGGAAGAAAACCCCTTATTTATTTTCATTTCATAGAAGGTAAAGCAGGTCATGCTTTCAGTGAGTACTTTGGAATTCTTGTGAGACTGACTCTCAGGCCGTCAGGAGGTTACATGGAGTGGCAGTAGTATAGGGCAGTGTTTCCTAAACTTTAATGTGCAAGCGAACCCCTGAAGATCTTGTTAAAATTGATGCTGAATCAGCAGGTCTGGGTGGAGTTTGAGATTCTGACTTTGTAGTACACTTCCATATGATGCTGACACAGCTGGTCCATGGTCTCTCCTTTTAGGAGAACGACACAGAGCAGTCTTGGCTGCTCATCGAAATCTACTAAGGAACTTTTACGTCTCCTGACTCTTAGGCTGCGCCCTATGCTTACTGAATCTAAAACTCCAATGTTGGGACTCAGGCAGAAGTTTTTTTTTTTTAATTCCCCCAGGTGATTCTGGTATTTGAGGAGCACTGGGTGGGGACAAAAGGTTGGTAAATACCCCACCCAGTCTCTTAGGTCTTGGGCTAAATTCTGCAGTCATTGATGAAGTGCGGGGAGTTGTTTCAGAAAACAGACCTCCTAGGAAGAGTAGACTCTACTCTGTCAAAGTCCTAAAAGAAATCTAAAGACAGTTAAGATTTAACCTTTTAAAAAATTTTTCGTTAGAGTATATGAGTGATTCTTCCTTAAGAGCAAGCAGGGCTTCTTTCTTGCCCTAAGGCTGTCCTAATTTAAACCTGTTATTTGATGCCAACTGCTCTTGAAGGAACGTTTCTTTTTCTGAAACTTTTGGGCAAACTGATGCTATAAAGTAAAGAAAGGAGGGACGTCCCCTGCTCACTGGCCTTGAACGTGCAACCCAACAAAATGAAATAATGGAGCCTGAGGTTCAGGATAAATATGGTCACATCAAGATGGTGTTCTCTCCAAACTCTAAACTGATGAAAAAAATTATACCCTACCGGAACCCATTATAACTAACCTTCGGACAGCACTTCCATCATAAACCCAAGTTTTAAGAGGTTTGTTACTCAGCTGTAAAGTTTTGCTCTAGGCTATGGCTTGGACATAGCCAATTTCAGCTTGAAAGAGGTTTTAAAAATAAAAGGACATTTTTTTTTTTTTTCATTGAGCAAGTGAAGTGTGGCTTTAAGGGGGATGAAATATCTACTATGCTCAGACATTCTTTGCATCTCTCTCTATTTTTTCCCAAGTGGTCTTGATTTCTAAGAAATGAAACCTAGTTTGTTTGCATATTTTTAAACCAAGTGTTTAAATTATCAAACGTTTGGGGGACTCTTTGAATTAAGGAAATGTGTTTTGAGGGTCACAACTCAATAAGAAGGAAGCAAAATGTTCTTTTGCTATTTTTCATTAGAATTAGTTTGGGGCAGAATTCTGTTCTTTGAAGATCTTCAATCTGTTGCACTTTTTTTTTTTTTTTTTTTTTTTTGCCGAACTGTACAGGCATGAAGGATCTCAGTTCCCCCAACCAGGGATGGAACCCGTCCCCCCTGCAGTGGAAGCACTGCATCTTAACCACTGGACCACCAGTGTTGTACATTTTTTAAAAGTGGGTTGCAAAACAGGAAAGCTGAATTGAACAATAGGAAACCTGTTCATGATTTGTATGCTTTCACTGAAAATTTCTTAAGGAGTTTCTAAAATATCTATTCTACATACATGTTAAAAATAAACTTTGGTCAATTTCATAACAAAATTTTGATTTCTGCTAGTTGATGTCGAAGACTTTTTCTGAGATAACCCTCTCCTCATATTCAGAAGGGAACTGTTGCTTCTCTCTGGTTTAGATTGTTCCTCCAGTGGCAAATTGAGCAGGACAATCTTAGACTTCCTACAATACATCACCTATTGTTTCCTTTTCCTCCTCTTTTTTCTCTCCCTTTCACAGTGGATGCAAGAGTCATCACATTTATCTCCTTTCTGACTGTGGCATAATAAAAACCCAGCTACACACTGGTGCCCAGAGTAGCTCTGCCCAAGGACTGTTTGTTGTTCAGTCACTTAGTCATATCCAACTCTTTGCTACCCCATGGACTGCAGCACGCCAGGCATCCCTGTCCTTCACTATCTCCCAGAGCTTGCTCAAATTCATGTCCATTGAGTCAGTGATCCCATCCAACCATCTCATCCTCTGTCATCCCCTTCTTCTCTTGCCTTCAATATTTCCCACCATAAGGGTCTTTTCTAATGAGTCAGTTCTTCGCATTAGGTGGCCAAAGTATTGAAGCATTAGCTTCAGCATCAGTTCTTCCAATGAATATTCAGGATTGATTTTCTTTACGATGGACTGGTTTGATCTCCTTGCAGTCCAAGGGACTCTAAAGAGTCTTCTCCAACACCACAATTCAACAGCATCAATTCTTTGGCACTCACCCCTTCTTTATGGTCCAACTCTCACATCCATACATGACTACTGGAAAAACCATAGCTTTGACAAGATGGACCTTTGTTGGCAAAGTAACGTCTCTGCTTTTTAATACGCTCTCTAGGTTTGTCATAGCTTTTCTTCTAAGGAGCAGGAATCTTTTAATTTCATGGCTGCAGTCACCATCTTTATTGACTTTAGAGCCCAAGAAAATAAAGTCTGTCACTGTTTCCATTGTTTCCCCATCTATCTGACATGAAGTGATAGGACCGGCTACCATGATCTTAGTTTTCTGAATGTTGAGTTTTAAGCCAGCTTTTTCACTCTCGTCTTTCACCTTCATCAAGAGGCTCTTCAGCTCCTCTTTGCTTTCTTCCATGAGGGTGGTGTCATCTGCATATCTGAGGTTATTGATATTTTTCCCAACAATCTTGATTCTACCTTGTGCTTCATCCAGCCTGGCATTTTGCATGGTGCACTCTGCATATAAGTTAAATAAGCAGGGTAACAACCTTGACACACTCCTTTTCCAATTTGGAACCAGTTCGTTTTTCCATGTCTGGTTCTAACTGTTGCTTTCTTGACCTGCGTACAGGTTTCACAGGAGGCAGGTAAGGTGGTCTGGTATTCCCATCTCTTTAAGAATTTTCCACAGTTTGTTGTGATCCATACCGTCAAAGACTTTGGCGTAGTCAATGAAGCAGTAGGTGTTTTTCTGGAGTCCCAAGTCTAGAAAATTTTTCTCTTTAGTGGTCAGTTGAGTCAACTCAAGGCCCTATAGGACTTCATGCATCCAAACAGACCTTATATAACTATGATTGATGTTTACTATTTATAAACACATGATGTAATCATTAAAAGTAATATTTCCTTTGAAAGAGCAAATATAAAATCATGACACATAACGATTCCATAAGCAACTACCAACCAAAAAAAAGCAAAAGTAGGCATTAACTTTAAAAACACACATTAGGCTCTTTGTCAGTGACAGTAGGGACACCGAGGTGTTCTGGGTATTACCTGATTTGACTAGCCATCTTTATTCTAACTAAAACAGCATTCTCTCACATTTTAGTTCTGATGTCACTTCTAGGGAATGACGCCTGACCATCACCCCACCCACCCAATTTGGAACAAGAATTCTTCCCTCCTCACTCTTTGTATTCGTACTGTATCCTCCATTTGGCTCAAACTAACTCCTCAGAATTCTGTCTACTTTCCACCTAAGCTGTGAGCCCTTTGGATTCAGAGACTATGTATCTTATTCATTGTTGGAACTCAAGTATGTAACTCACTGCCCTAGCACCATGCTCAATAAATATTTGTTGTATAAATCAAAATTAATAAATAAGCAAAGTGGAAGCATAGGGATTTGAGCCTAAATAACAACTCATGAATTTATTTGCCATTATTCTATAATATTTTCTGATTTTATGTAAATACTTGGAAAAATGGTCTTGTTTTATTTGACAAGTACTCATCGCAATAGAAGCAGAAGTAGTAATAGATTACACCTATTGGTAATATATTCAATTACAGACACTATCTGAGGACCTTATTAACAACACATCTAAGCTTCTCAACAGCCTATATGATGGACACTGCTATTATTTTCTGTATTTGACGTATAAAGAAACTGAGCTACTTGCTCATGTCGCCACAGCTAGTGGTTCAAACCCAGTCATTCCAGTTTGAACCACTTTAGGTACCATGCTATGTGGATGAGATGATGAGGCCCACTTGTAGCCCTTACCTGTGAGTGTGTTATGGTTAAGTCTGTCTTCACATCAGGTTTCCAGTCTCGAACGTTTAGTTTGGCAGCCCCCATACTCCCATGTGAAGGCCTTTTCTCCTGATCTTGGTTTCCTTGTCATGTGCACATGTTTTTCTTTCATTTCCTCATGGTTAGTGTTTTATGACTCGGGGATCATGAAGAGGCAGCCGTATTATTAATGTAAGCCATTACCACAGAGGTTTCTGCTCTTTTTCAGAACCTCATAATTTGTTAAAAGTTCTGGTTTGGGTTTTCCTCACGTCTTATCGCTGACAGTTTTAGCAGTATATGCCCACATTACCGACTGTCTCCAGGGCACTGATTGAGACAGAAAGGTTTCTGTAGTTGTCTAAGACCATCCGCCACTTTATGGGGCACAGCTTGCTCACACAGGTGCACTCTGCTTCCCAGTGGCTTTTCTAGCCCCCGTGGGCTCTACAGTCGTTTGATGCTGCTATAACTTCAAAGACGCTAGCAAAACAAAATGCTAGCTTTGAATCATTTGCTCTTGTTAACTCCTATTTTAAGGTTACCTTTGTAACTGAGGAGAGAGGCATGATAAGCAGGGATTCTTTTTGTAAATGGAGAAAATAGAGGGATATTTTTTCCTCTCTCTCATTTCTTTTCCTTGCTGATGATATCAGTTGGCAGTGATTTTCTTACGAGCTTTCTGTTAGTTTTTTCTCATTTTGAAGCATATCCATTTCCAATAGAAATTTTTGAAAACTGTGGATCATGACCAGTATCAAGAACTGCTCTGATCCAAGTTGTTTTTTTTTTTTTTATCTGATCGCTATTTGAAAATTAAGCACCAGTCCAAGGCCACACAGTTTGTTAGGGTCAAAACTAAGGCTAGATTCTTGGTTTCCAGACAGTTCAGTGCTCTTTCTATTGTTCCAAATCCTCAGGGTTTGTTTGAAATAAAGGTCAATATTGCACATTGAGGAGAAAAGTTAAAGGAAGATTTGCTTCGTAAAAGCTGATTATGTTGAGAGCTCAAAGCTCTCACAGACTTAAGTTTCCAAAAAATAATGCACAGTCACAAATGTAGCTTTCCAAGAACCTAGCAGGAAGAGATAGAAAAACTGTATTTAATTTTCTAGCCAAATGCTAGACTGACCTAAAATTAAAATTTTTTAAAAAGTGTATGTTATATATTTGAATGCTCTTAGGGAGTTATTAAATAGAAAAACTGGAAAAGAATAGTATTTTCTCAACTCCTTTAATTTTTTTTTCCCAATTGAGTTAATATTCCAATATAGTAAAGAATTCAGTTTTAAATTTCTATGGCCCTTCATCAAGTCCCTAAAAAGAATTTATAGACTGTATTAGTTTGTTACTGCTACCATAACAAATTACCACAAACTGAGTGGCTTAAACAAGAGAAATTTGTGGCTCACAGTTCTGGAGACTAGAAGTCCAAGATCAAGGTGTCAGCAACATTGGTTCCTTCTGAGGGTTGTGAGGAAGAGTCTGTTCCATGTCTCTTCCTTAGTGTCTTAGTTCTTTGGACTGCTAAATGAAATGCCATAGACTGGGTAGCTTAAGAACAACAGAAATTTGTTTCATGTACTTCTGGAGGTTGGAAAGTCCAAGATCAAAACACTGGAAAATTCAGCGTCTGGTGAGAGTCAACTTACTGACTCATAGATGATGACTGTCTTCTTTCATAGTAAAAAGGTCAAGGGATCTCTTTGAGATCCCAGAGCCTCACCTCCTGATACCTTGGGTGTTAGGATTTCAACAAATGAATTTTGGAAGTGGGAAGAGAGAAAAAAACATTCAGTCCATGGCAACTAGTGTATGGTGGTTTGCTGACAATCTCTGGCATTCCTTTGCTTATAGAAGTATCACCCCAATCTCTTCCTTCATCTTCATATGACATTCTCCCTGTATGCCTGTCCATGTCCAAATTCCTCCCCTTTTATCGAAGGACCCCAGTCATATTGGACTCAGAGTCCACCCCCTTCCAGTATGACCTCAACAAATTACATCTGCAACAACCCTATTTTCAAATAAGGTTACATTGTGAGGAGATGATGTTGAAAAGATCCTGATGTAGGGAAAGACTGAAGGCAGGAGGAGAAGGGGACGACAGAGGATGAAATGGTTAGATGGCATCACTGACTCAATGGACATGAGTTTGGGTAAACTCCGGGAGTTGGTGATGGACAGGGAGGCCTGGCGTGCTGCGGTTCATGGGGTTGCAAAGAGTTGGACACGACTGAGCGACTAAACTGAACTGAACTGAACTGTGAGGAGCTGATGCTTAGAATTTCAACATATGAATTCAACTCATAACACTGTCTGTTTAAGAAAAGGCTAATTCTTTAATTAGTTAAATTAAACAGGAAAAGCCTAAATATAAGCAATATGGTTGCCTATCTATCAAGAAAAGAAAATGCAGTGGCAAGTATTTACTTGAGTTAATCATTTAATACTATTAAATACATCATGTACTTTTAAATAAGTCTCTGTAATTCAAGATCACATACTACCTGGAGATTAAGTATATAATGAATTGCCTCATCACCTTGAGATACTACCTTGATTTTTGCAGGCTTTCCTCTCATCCATTTTTTTTTCTCAGCAGGACAAATATTTTCATTTACTCTGAGTGAATTTTTGATAAGTTCTTGATCCTCAGCTTCCAACTCCAATTTATTTAAAAGGTTATTTAGAAGACAACATTCTCTAACTCTTCCCAGGCAGGTTATTATTCCCTTCTCTGTGTTCTCACAGTATTAGGTACCTGCCTTCATTGTACAATTGCATTTATTAAATTTTGTTTGTTTGTTTTTATGCCTGACTCATCTGTTTGGCTGAGTAATTTGAGGACTGGGATTATCTATATTATTTGTAAGGGTGTATTATTTATTTCTCCCTGGTACAGTGTCCAGCACATAATGCTTGGGATGCTTTAAGCAGCCAATAAAAGCTCATTAAAGATGGAATCACATATGTATACCTATGGCTGATTCATGTTGATGTATGAAAAAGAAGCCAACACAAATTATAAAGTGATTATCTTCCAACTGAAAATAAGTAACAAAAAAAAATGGAATCAACCTAGAAAACTTCATATATGCATATCATTTTATAACTAGAAAAGATCCCACATCAAATTTTATCTAATATAGTCTGTGCATCTAGTAGCTGGTCAACAGTTTGTCAACCTTACATAAATATAAAGTATTAAATAATTAACCCAAATGAACATTTATCAAGCAGGTATTTTCAAAGATAATAGAAAAACTAACACTTACTTTTAGGATAATCATCATTAGACAGTTTCTCAGAAGTATAAAACATATGATCTTTTGAAACCTATTAAAATTTTTTTTAATGTCTAAACATTAAAATTATAAAGAAAGTATTTCAAATTGCTTTAGATTTTAAAACTTTTGGGAAGTCTTTATCATGCTGATTTAATTCCAAGTAATAAATAATATTTATTTGTGTATATCGTATCTGCTACTTTGTAGCTACCTGGGGCAATAACTTTATCTTTCTTTGGGCTTTGTAATATAACAAACCACTAGTTGGCATCCCTTTTAGCTCAAAAATTCTATTATTCAGATATATATCCTGCAGTTATATATTGCACACTTGCTATAGTCCTAGTATCTGACAACCTGCTAGGATCTTGATTGAAGAATGCAAAAATATGTGAAACACATTACCTCCAAGAAACCGTAAACCAATTCAAGACACTTGAGAATGTGACTGTTACACGGGGTAAGTCACTTCTGTAAGAGGCACAGAGGTGTTGGATTGGGAAATCAGAGAGCTGTTCTCTGTGCCTGGGAGAAGCCAGGGAAAGCTTCACAGGGGCCAGGAACATTGAATAATGTTTTGTGCCGTAATTATTGAAAAATTACCCACATAAAAGAAAAGATGACTTTTATGGAGAAAGCCTTGCTTAAAATTTGGCAGCCGCTTTAACAATGTGATCAGATCCATTTTCACCCCCACTTGACTTTGTATTGACAGCTGAAAGGTCAGCAATTTCAAAGGTTGCAGAGCCCAGCTAAAAACACCCGGGTGGCCTCCTAAGAACAGGTGACCCTTCTTTCACCAACTGAGCTCTGAAGAGATCCCAAGTCTTGAGGGAAGAACCTACGTTTAGAAGTGCAGGAGCCAAGGAGGGCTTTGGACTTGCTGTGACCTGCAGGCTAAGGGCAGGTTGGTGCCATGAAGAAGCACTTCAGAAGCTTTCTGAGGAAGATGGGGCATGGTCAGGGCAAGTTTCTGTACACAATAGGAGCCATTTCTTCCGTCTCATTATTAAGTCTCTCAATCCCTGTATAGACACAGGAGTCACCAGATCTTCAATTTCTACCTCCTTACATTTTCTCCATTCAGGCTCAAATTAAAAAGGAGGAAAACAGCCTAAATCCTTTTGCCACAGAGCAGGAGGTAAGCTAGGTTTCCTCTTCTGCTTCAAATGCATCTCAGGGTTACATAATTCAGCATCACTGATCACCATAATGAAAAATGAGGTCAAAAGGAAGTGAACCCAAAAATGGTCAGAGGAAAAGAGGGAACTAGAAGGGAACTTACAGGTATGTGGATGCAGTAGCTCTAAATTTTTGAGTGATTTTTTATTCATTCACGCTGTCACTCAACCAGTATTTTTGAGCAGCAGCTATATGCCAGGCGCTGTGCTAAGCACTAAGCATAGAACATAAGCAACAAAGAAACAGCCTCTTTTATCATAGAGGCTTCTTTCTGTGGGAAGATGGATAATAATAAGATAGTTACAAATTGTGATAGGAGCTATGAAGATGATCAGGGAAATGTGATAGCAAGTCAGGAGGTTGAAGATACTTTAGGTGAGTAACCTGGGCAGGCTTCATGGAGACAATGACATTTAAGCTGAGGCCAGAAAGAAGAGGAGTTCGCTAAGGCAAAAACGTCATGAAGAGGAAACTACAAATACAAAGATGGCGTGAGCAGTTTCATTTATTCCTCATAGCAAGTGCTTGAAGTCCTTGTTCTTCATACAGCCAGAAAGAAAACAGAAGTAAGAAAAGAAGAAAAATATACTGATCAGATTTCTCTCTTGTCTATTAATTAACCGATTTCCCTTGAGATAAGCTTTTCTGGCATCTTTCCTGGCCACACCACTTTCTTGCAGAGTTACAAAGTTCTTTTACCCCTCTGATTCTCAGTTTCCACTTCTGTAAAAGAAGCCTCAAAACCCACCTTTCAGAGGGATCTGTTGAGGATTAAATAAACTGGTAAATGATGTGGCACCATGCTGAACTCAACAGATGCTCCCTCTGTATTTGCTTGTTCCCTTTCTGCCTTCTCTTTCTGACCTGTCTCTTCAGAAACCTGTATGCAGGTCAGGAAGCAACAGTTAGAACTGGACATGGAACAACAGACTGGTTCCAAATAGGAAAAGGAGTACGTCAAGGCTGTATATTGTCACCCTGCTTATTTAACTTATATGCAGAGTACATCATGAGAAATGCTGGGCTGGAAGAAACACAAGCTGGAATCAAGATTGCCGGGAGAAATATCAATAACCTCAGATATGCGGATGGCACCACCCTTATGGCAGAAAGTGAAGAAGAACTAAAGAGCCTCTTGATGAAGGTGAAAGAGGAGAGTGAAAAAGTTGGCTTAAAGCTCAATGTTCAGAAAACTAAGATCTTGGCATCTGGTCCCATCACTTCATGGGAAATAGATGGGGAAACAGTGGAAACAGTGTCAGACTTTATTTTTTTGGCCTCCAGAATCACTGCTGATGGTGACTGCAGCCATGAAATTAAAAGACGCTTACTCCTTGGAAGGAAGGTTATGGCCAACCTAGATAGAATATTTAAAAGCAGAGACATTACTTTGCCAACAAAAGTCCGTCTAGTCAAGGCTATGGTTTTTCCAGTGGTCATGTATGGATGTGAGAGTTGGACGGTGAAGAAAGCCGAGTGCCGCAGAATTGATGCTTTTGAACTGTGGTGTTGGAGAAGACTCTTGAGAGTCCCTTGGACTGCAAGGAGATCCAGTCAATCCATCCTAAAAGAGATCAATCCTGGGTGTTCATTGGAAGGACTGATGTTGAAGCTGAAACTCCAAACTTTGGCCACCTCATGCGAAGAGCTGACTCATTGGAAAAGACCCTAATGCTGGGTAGGATTGGGGGCGGGAGGAGAAGGGGACGAGAGAGGATGAGATGGTTGTATGGCATCACCGACTCGATGGACATGGGTTTGGGTAGACTCCGGGAGTTGGTGATGGACAGAGAGGCCTGGCGTGCTCCAATTCATGGGGTTGCAAAGAGTCGGACACGACTGAGCGACTGAACTGAACTGAACTGAACTTTCTGCCTTCTGTCCAGTGCCAGGCTAAAAGGTACCATCATGTGTCTGCGATGTGAGGTAATGATTCGGAAGCCAATATATTTCCAAGCTGAGAATTATAGAGGTCACCTCTATCTCAGTTCTGCCTAACAGTGTATTTATACCATGAATGATCTGGAGTGATCCAGTGCCCTTTCATTGTGAGCACTGTTGTGGAGGAACACAGGTTCCTTTCAGTGAACAGAGGGCTCACCTGAGAGCTGCAGTCAGACTGGAGAGAAGTCACAGGTGCATTGCATGCCATCACCAGGAAACATCATTTTTCTTCTGCCCCGCAGAGTAGAAACACAGAGAAGAGCAGGCATTTGTTTTCCTTTTCAGCTATGATCATTGAAAACCTTGAGTTTCTTAACTATGTCTTGGGGCTCTGTTGACTCTAACTAAAATTGATTAGCAAGCTCCCGGGGCTCTTCTAGTAGCAGAGGTACACACAGCACTTCTACCCTGGCACAGTACCGAACAGACAAACAGAGCACACTGCTCTATATAGGCTTAAAATGAATGAATTGCCTCTCTTCCTTAGTCCTGACATTTTCAATAAAAAAGTGGTGGGTTTGGTCTTATGGCTTTGTCTCTAAATTGAACACTGAATTTACCCCTGACAGACTTAATCCCTATAAACATCAGAACATGTTTCCATCAAAGGACATAACTGCTAGAAAGTAGGGATGCTATAAAATGCATCTCTTAGTAGCAAAATAAAAAAGGAAGGAAAAGGGAGGGGAAGAGCCCTTACCCACCGCAAATCTTTTGGGGAACAGTCATTCCCTTTCTTCTCCCACCTCTCCACCCCCACCACCCCCACCACAAGATCCTCCCTCTTCTCCACCCTCACCATGCAAACAACAAAAAAATAAAAATGGAAAGAACAATTCACACCATATGTTTCTATTGAACAGTGAATTTCTGGTTTATGAAAAAATATTGGAAGCATTAAGTTAAAGTTCTAGCTCTGAGGGTCCACATACTATGATACAGCCCACCCTTCCTTCTTTCCTTCCTTCCTTTGTTTTTTTTCTTCCTCATTCAAAAAGCCTTCTGCTGCTCATTTTTATAAGCCATCTTCTAGTGTTCCCTGGAGAAATGTGCCCTTTGGCTTCCAGCCAGAAACTCATCTGTAAAATATAAACCCGGGCAAAACTAGAATTGAGGATCACATCTGCTCTTCCCAAAGTTAGTTTGGGGACTGTTGGGTTTTTTTTCCTCTATCTTAGATGGGAAGCCATCTTAATCAATAGACAAACACTGTTCTGTTCTCTCTTTGAAGGTTGGTGTTCAGTAGTCTAGAGGGAGAGAGAATGACAAATTAGACAAGGTGCCATTTCTCAGAGAGTTTATAGCACACTGAACTCAAGACATCTATATACAAAAAGAAAATTAATCAACCAGTATGTCCTAACTGCATAACGGAAATTCAGCAGAGAACTGAGAAATATTCCCAGTGGTTCTTCCTGCTGAGTAAGACTGGAAGAATTGCTGAGGGGTGAGGTAAGCATGGATATAAGAAGTGTTTGGAGATGCAAGAATGGAGAGGAACAGAGAGGAGGAAGGTCTTCCCAGAGGAGGAGGGGACTGTGCACAAGGGCCTTTGCTTTATAAAAAAAAAAACACACACAAAAACCTCAGTGCTCCATTTGGTATTTGCCTAACAGAATGGACAAGAAGAGTCAGCGGTTTCATATGGCATGGGTAGATTTTGCTAGGCCTCTGTTGCCTATGTGCCCAGTATCTGCAGAATGGGTATAGCCGAGCACCTAGATGGAGAATTGTGGGGCAAAACCAGTGAAAACAATTTGGAATCCATTTGGCTAATATGCCATGCTGAAAAGTGGAGCTAGTCCAGAGGGGCATGGGGTACCTCTCATGCTTACCCCGAAATGAATGGCCTGCAAGGACAAGGTTCCTAAAAGAAGAAAGGGATTTGGGTAGGGAATCAGGACTGATACCCAGAAGGCTACCATTCAGGCTGAACGGTGCAGATAAGAGGGTATATTACTTTCAAATAGTCTGGCTGGCCCCAGAGTCTCCAGGAGGGAATATGAGCCCACAGACTGCCTGCGTGTCTGTGGCAGGGCACTCAGAACCAGCAGATGGCACGCCTCCTCCCCGCTGCCTGCTGCCTCTGAGGTCAAATCTAGCTTCAAGATTTCCATAGCCGCTGGAGAGTTCAGGATGCTGTGTTCACAAAGACATTTAGATATTGAGGAATGACAGGACGTGGAGGAATTCACCCCAGAAAACGGCACCTGCTGGGTCTGAGTTAAAACATAAACTCTATGCTCAAAATCACAAAATATCAGCAGCAGAAGCCCCATAGATCCCACATCCTTTTGCTGTTAATGGACCTCACACCAAAGGCAATTCGGTTTGAATGCCCGTTGCATTCATTCAGCAGAAAATTTATTAGGTTTATTGTGAATGTGGGGCTACAGCAGGCTGGATCAGCTTTATTAGGCAGTTGAGGCGGCAAATGGTTTTCTTTAATGATTGCATCATCTTCATCTTCCTTGTTCCTGCTCCCCTGCTGATGTTTTCCTCCTTGAGGTGGACCAAGGCTTCAGATAATGAGCTAACATTTAGTATTATGATTTTGTTACACTTTATTGCCTCCGATAGCCACAGAAATCTCCTGCCTCTTTATAAAAACAACCACTATGTATTATGTTTAGTGGGGGCAGCCACTGGGGTGTGTAGTATCAACTATGTCACTAAAAACAACAGCATAAATGAGGATGACTGCCTCAAATTTCAGTTCTTCAAGCCATGGCTGCATAAACTCTTGGTTAATGGTAGAGGAATAAAACTCTGAGATTTCAGAAGGGCTTCAAGGATTTTGGCTAAAGCTGGGATTTTTCCTAAAACTTGTGTGGTTTTTTTTTTTTTTTTTTTTAATGTGAGTAGAGGAGAGAAGCTGCCTTTGTTCTCCTATTCTGCTTTATCAAACCATTTAGCAGCTTGTGCTATATAAATCCCGCAAGTATGACTCAGTAGGATCTTTCCAAAAACCACCAATACTGTGCAGAGCAGCAGTGAGAAAAAGTGCTTTTAGATCGTACGTGTTGTGATGGTGAGGTGCACTGGTGAACCTCGATACTTTCCACTTCTCTTGATAAAACCTACCCTGGTTCTCTTGAGGAACCAGAACTGGCAGAATTTTTTTTATTGAGCAAGGCATCATAAACTTCATAATGAAATAATGGATGGGTGTCTGGTGTTTCTGAGGCTGCTGTGTTATTGGAGTCATCCAGGCCCCCACTGGTGGCTCAGTTGGTAAAGAATCCGACTGCAATGCAGGGGACCCAGGTTCAGTCCCTGGGTGGAGAAGATCCCCTGGAGAAGAAAATGGTGACCCACTCTGGGATTCTTGCCTGGAGAGTCCCACGGACAGAGGAGCCTGGCAGCCTTCAGTCCACGGGGTCGCAGAGAGTCGGACTTGACTGAGCGACTAAACCACCAACAGCCTCCCCCTGGGGCTGGTTCCAGGCCTGGTCCCTGCTGGACATTCAGGGTGTGTTGTTATCATTCTGTGTGAATGCTGCCCTTGCATTGTGTAGTGTGCAGTCCTGCCTGTGGTAACAGCAGCAGAGGACCTGGTTCCTTCACCTGAACTCAATTCTCAGCTCTGCTGTTAAATAGCTACCTGACCTTGGGAAAGCCATAGAACCTCATTGTTTTTGCCATAGTTATAAATATTCCTCATAGTCATTTCTATTTCTAAAATGATCTCGTACTCACTTTTTATTCCCTCTCCATATTACTTGAGAATTTTTGAATACAGATTTCATAGTAATTACCAATATAGTATAAGAAATATATAATATATGTCTGGGTATCTCTGAAGAAGGAAATGGCAACCCACTCCAGTATTCTTGCCTGGAGAATCCCATGGACAGAGGAACCTGGCAGGCTATAGTTCATGGGGTCACAAGAGTCGGACACAATTAGCGACTAAACCACCACCACCACCATATAGGTATATAATTATATCTCATCAAGGGAAGATGTCATAGAAACAAAAGCAAGCTGGAAAATGAACTTCAGGAAAGCCATAAGAATTTTAATTCTTCTAAAGCTTGAAGTGCTTATTCAACCCTCTTGGAAACATAGTTTGGAATAAGTTGAGATTTAATGCCTAGAATGGGGAGAAATAACCATGAAAATAACCATTCATAATTCACTTAGTTGAAACAGGAAATGAGAGAGTCCCTGTCAGTAAGACAACATGATCCCCTTTCCAAATCTTCAGAATTCTGATTAGGACTAGTTTTATCAAAGAATGTTCTTGCTGACTCCTTGTATATCTTCTTCCATCCCTTAAGCCAATCAGTTAAAGTTGTTTCATGTTCACTGGAGCTAAGGCCACCTGGGAGCCTTTCACTGGAGGTAGATTAGAATTCACTTTAAAACAAAAAGACTAAATGATGAATGGATGTGCATTGGGATAAAGTGATGGGAGGGGGGTTGTTTTGTTTTCTGGAAAATAACAGAGCTGTTGAGAGATACTTCTATCAGAAATGTAAACACCTTGTTAACTCTGTTTCAGTTTTTTTCCTCTGTGGAGAAAAAGAAGGGAGAGAGCTTAAAATGAATTATAAGGCTATGATGTTAGAAGTAATTACAGCAATAATTCCCTCTCTGCATAAGTTTTAACAACCCTGATCTTATTGCCCTACAAAATTTAGAACTTTTAATTCTAAGATTTTTCTAGAAAATAAAAGATATTCTCTCCCTCTGCTTTGCTTGCACTCTGTTCTAATCAACCTGCTGCATTCCTGGTGGTACTTTTCCAGTGGTACTTGCCCAGGCTAAGGGAAATGCTCTCTCTGTGTCTCTATCTCACTTTGCACACACCACTCTTATCCTTTGAAATCATGTGGTAGTTTTGTATGTGTTCCTACCTACTAGTCTGTGAACTCCTTGAGAACAGAAGCCATGCTTTTACTCGTATGATTTTTTTTTTAATTTTCTCAATATTTTTTCCTCAGTTCCTAAAATAGTGCCTGATAGATAACAGTACTAAATAAATATTTGTTGAATTGTATTTGTATAGATAAAATAGTTCAAATGCAAGAACTATGTCCAGACTTGACTAGTTAACTCTCAGGGGAACAGGCACAGGTTATCCACTTTCTGGTTTCCATGCTCTCCATCAATCTCCAGGTACACCCCCACCTTTATCCCCACACTTTGGAACAAGTTCTACTTCTTGCTTATTTGGTCACAGGGGAAAGAAATCTGATAAACCTACTCATATTGAGTTGTAATTGACTTTATTATGTTTCCCTTGAGTGACTTAACCACCTCTGTTTATTTGAGCTCTGAGTAGTTCTGGGTTTGGCTTTATAACTTTCAGTAAGGAGCTGACCTTGTAGGAGGTTTGAAGGTTATAATCATATATCTGACCTCTCTAAATTCTAACCATTGAAAACAGATTCAAAGAGCCATGTGCATATAAAAGCATTATTAATGAAACCTCAATAGACTCCTAAAGAACAAAGTCCCCTGCTGAAGAGGGGATTAGAGAATGTCTTAAACAGGAAGCTGAAGTTGATGCTGCATATTTCCCAGATGTAAGTGAAGCAACCACTTACAGGAAAAGATGGCACTAGTAGTAAAGAACCCACATGCCAGTTCAAGAGACATAAGAGACGCGGATTCGATCCCTGGGTCAGGAAAGTCTCCTGGAGAAGGGCACAGCAACCCACTCCAGTATTTTTGCCTGGAGAATCCTATGGACAGACAAGCCAGACGGGCTGCAGTCAATAGAGTCACAAAGAGTTGGACACGACTAAAGCAACTTAGCATGAATGCACAAAATTGACTCTGAATATATTTCCTCTCATGATGCCACAAAAATATCACTGGACAAAGTCACTGATGGCCTCCTAATTATCAAATCCAATAGCTATTTCTTTGCCTTTATTTTAATTGATTTCCAATTGTTATTTTGCTCTGTTGAATACTCCCTTCTTGCGTTTTTCTCTACTTGGGCTTCCAGGATAATACCCTTCCTTGATATCCTTTTCTCTACCAACCATTATCCCTTAAGAGTTGGTGTTTCCTTGTGGTTCTGAAATAAACCATCTTCTCTTCTTACTCTATGACTAATCCATCAGAATTTTCATTCTCATAGTTTTTACTTCCGTCTATATGTCACCATGAAATCTGTATCACTAATTCAGACCACTATCCATATGCCAGATCAATATATTCTTTTTTTTTAATTTCACAAATATTTATTGACAAATCGTTGTGTGATAATAAGTAGTGGGGATACAAAGATAAGAGTCTCTGCCTTTAAGAAACAAACTGGTAGCAGAGACAGCCATGTAAACAGAGTGGTGATATTCAAGAGACTATATGGGAAACACTGAACAAGGAAACTAAGT
This sequence comes from Giraffa tippelskirchi, assembly GCF_054371585.1. Classification (NCBI taxonomy): domain Eukaryota; kingdom Metazoa; phylum Chordata; class Mammalia; order Artiodactyla; family Giraffidae; genus Giraffa; species Giraffa tippelskirchi. Next base: position 39,657,828 of record NC_137276.1, read on the forward strand.
TAAACAAGGAGATTTAGAGAAAGAACTAGGAAAGAATATTTGCTTTAATGACTCTTAAATGCTGATTAAGAGTGAATTCTGTTACTAGTTCAAGATTCATTTCTGAATCATTTCTTCTGTTCATTTCTTCTCTTTCTCTTGGGTGATGGATGATCTGAATTCCAAGGAGAGTATTGGCCTGCAGGCCTCCTCTTTCCTCGCTGAACTCAGGCAGTTTCATTTGGTCTGTACTACTGTATGTTGACCTCCTCTGATATTCATGGTCTTTGTATGACTGCTAGTCTGATAGCCCTGTCAGTACTTGTGGACCTTCCACAAAGGGCTCTGTAATCTTTCAGCTGCACTCCTACCTCTTTCTGGGGTATCCTTAAGCCTGCCCCCAGATCCATCTTCATGGACACTTACTCTCAGATGGCATGATGGGGTGGGAGTATTCTGATATGCACAGTCTTCCCAGGCTAACCAACTTATTTTCTGTCATTTAATTTTGAAAGAGTTCACCTTAGATGGGAGACAGAGAACAGGCATTCCATGCTCTTGTCTGGCTTCTCTTCTCTCTTCTGCTTTTCTTTTTCTGAGCTCTACCCTTTATCCCAAGAAAGGTGTTGATTTCTTCTCTCTGTCCTTTGCATCAAGTCTGTAGCTTTCCCTTATTCTAATATTCTTCATATAGCGTATACATTTCAAGTTGTCCAGACTCTACTACAACTTACAAATATGTTTTTTCCTTTCAAAAGGAATAGCTCTTGTGAATCAACACTCTTTGGCTTTCACAACTGTTGACTCTGCCATGAATTTCAAGGACCTATTTTGGAACTCAAGGCCAAGAATTGGACTTTTTGTTCTTGATGTTGCTTTTGTGTCCTCCCTTCCCTAAAGCAAAAAGCTTCAGCTTTCTTTAGTTTAATGTTAGAAAAACCAAAAGTTTGTTTTTTTTAATTAAGTAAGAAAAGGAAAAATATTCTGGATTTCATAATATTATTTTGCTACATAAGTAGCCCGTACCAACTTCCTGTATTTAATTATATGCCCTTCCATTTTTAAGTTGTCTTCTAATTTCTTGACTCTGGTATTAAGTATTTTAATTATTTGGAGCAGAGAATAAGTCAGATAAGTCTTTTGTATTCCTCCATGCACCTGGGATTGTTTATTCATTCATTCATTCATTCTCTAAGCAAACATATATCGAATACCAAGAGCTATTGACAAAAAAAGTGAATGGCAGTCCTTAGCCTTCATGAGTTCATGAGTTAGTAAAAATCACTGTTAGGTAATTAAAAGGAAATGGAAATTAAACCAAGATAACTCAGAGGAGAAGAATATAAATCAGAATGAGGAGTCCAAAACACTTTCCTAGGGAAGGTGACACTGGAGCTGAGTTTTGAAGGTTTGATGAGTTCAACATGTCAAGGAGAGTTTTATTCCATCCATAGAGATCTGCATATATGAATAAATGAGAGCATAGTTGGGAATTATAACTATTTAATTGTGCCCAGAAAAAGTGAAGAGTCTTTGGTGATCAGAGAAGGCTATGGAAAGAAGAGATTAGTATTCAATAAATAGTTCAAGAAAGATCTTTTCATGTTTAATAGGAATTTGAACTTAACTTTGAAAACTGTGAAGAATTATAAAGAACTTAACTTTGAAAACTATGAAAAAAATTATTTCTATAAAGAAATAAAAGGATTTAAGGACTTTTAAGGAAATCTTTTAAAAGGATTTTAGAAAGTTCGCTGGCCACCATGTCAAAAAAGTAGAGAATGAATTACATTTTTAGGTGGATCTCAAATTAGAAAAGATAAAAGTTATAAGATTACTGCAAAATTTAGATGAGTGATAAGAACTGAGTACAGGCAACAAAATACAGAGGGGGATATAAGGAAGATATATGGCAGATCTAATCTTTAGTCTGTGGATGTGGGAATTGAGGAAAGGGAAGGTGACGCTGAAGTTTCTAGTCATTGAGTGATTATGAAAACAGTCATTTTAATCTCCGAAGCAGGGAAAAACGAATTTGAGGGGGAATACCAAGCTCAGATTTGGCTGTCTTAAATTTGACATGCCCAAGGGATATGAAGTAAAGGTATCTGGTAGTGAGCTTCGCATTAGGATCTGTGATTCAAACAAGTGCTGGAACTGGAGGTGTTGATATGATTGTTAAAGGCATAAATGTGGGCAAAGACAACATATCAGGAGGAATGTGAAAGCGAAGAAGACATCCTGTGGAACATGATGTAGGCCAAAGAAAAGGAACCCTCAGAGGCCAGTAAGAAGGAACTAGAGGAGGAGAGGAGAGCCAGGGGAGACAGGCTCAGAATCTAGGAGATGAAACAGATAAGAAGGAGGGCTTAGTCAGCAGCTGCTTAGGATGTAGCTCCTGTAAATTAAGAATAGAAAAGTAATGAAGAAGCGAGTGGAAAATATGAACACAGAATTCTGTGGCTTAGGAAAGAACAGGTAGTGAGTTCTGATTTTTCTAGAAGATTAACAAGAAAGAGAAGTCAGGGTGATATATCGGGGGGGGGGACTTTTTTTCATTTAAAACCAGATTTTGAGGCATTAAAGCCAAGTTTTCACCAGGTAAATATCCAACTATGAGTTATCAGAGAAGCTCATTTTAGTAAGGCATATATATAGCCCCCCTTCCTAAATGAATAGTGTTTTTATATAATATATGTAAAAGTACTTAAGAGAGAAATGTCCTGAAGCATTTTACTGTTTGTTTTCTCTGAATGTCCTTTGAAAAAGGAACTAAATAACAAAATCCCACATAAAACTGTATTAAGCTCCATGTTAAAAGAATGATATTCCCTCCTCAGTTTCATAAACCATACAACTGAGGACCCAGGAGGATCCCCATCTCTGCAGAAGGGCTTCTGAACAGTTTCCAAATTCTAAAGAAATGTTTCCAGCCTCTCATCATATTGTGCGAGCTTTTCGTTCCTGTGGCAGAGAAGCTTTTGTGAGGGTGTCACCGTAGGAGACAGTAACCCTGCCACCTCTGCCTCAAAGGAGCTGTTTTCCTCCCTGAACACAAGAAGCTCAAGCTGGCTGCATAGTGAGAGCATCATAGCCCGGAGCTGTCCTCCTTAGGAGCCCCAGTAAGACCTGTCAAGGTTTTCCATTTTCCTTCGCTGTTTATTAGTCATGGAGTAAACACAGTAACAGGAAAGTGCTGCACTCAGTATGCCAGCAAATTTGGAAAACACAGCAGTGGCCACAAGACTGGAAAAGGTCAGTTTTCATTCCAATCCCAAAGAAAGGCAATGCCAACGAATGTTCAAACTACCACACAATTGCACTCATCTCACATGCTAATAAAGTAATGCTTAAAATTCTACAAGCCAGGCTTCAGCCATACGTGAACCGTGAACTTCCAGATGTTCAAGCTAGATTTAGAAAAGACAGAGGAACCAGAGATCAAATTGCCAACATCCACTGGATCATCGAAAAAGCAAGAGAGTTCCAGAAAAACATCTATTTCTGCTTTATTGACTATGCCAAAGCCTTTGACTGTGTGGATCACAATAAACTGTGGAAAATTCTCAAAGAGATGGGAATACCAGACCACCTGACATGCCTCTTGAGAAACCTGTATGCAGGTTAGGAAGCAACACTTAGAACTGGACATGGAACAACAGACTGGTTCCAAATAGGAAAAGGAGTACGTCAAGAGTGTATATTTTCACTCTGCTTATTTAACTTATATGCAGAGTACATAATGAGAAACGCTGGGCTGGAGGAAGCACAAGCTGGAATCAAGATTGCCGGGAAAAATGTCAATAACCTCAGATATACAGATAACGCCACCCTTATGGCAGAAAGTGAAGAAGAACTAAAGAGCCTGTTGATGAAAGTGAAAGAGGAGAGTGAAAAAGTTGGCTTAAAGCTCAACATTCAGAAAACTAAGATCATGGCATCCGGTCCCATCACTTCATGGCAAATAGATGGGGAAACGGTAGGAACAGTGTCAGACTTTATTTTTTTGGCCTCCAAAATCACTGCAAATGGTGACTGCAGCCATGAAATTAAAAGACGCTTGCTCCTTGGAAGGAAAGTTATGACCAACCTAGACAGCATATTAAAAAGCAGAGACATTACTTTGCCAACAAAGGTCTGCCTAGTTGAGGCTATGGTTTTACCAGTGGTCATGTATGGATGTGAGAGTTGAACTGTAAAAAACGCTGAGCGGTGAAGAATTGATGCTTTTGAACTGTGGTGCTGGAGAAGACTCTTAAGAGTCCCTAGGACTGCAAAGAGATCCAACCAGTCCATCCTAAAGGAGATCAGTCCTGGGTGTTCATTGGAAGGACTGATGTTGAAGCTGAAACTCCAATACTTTGGCCACCTGATGCAAAGAGCTGACTCATTGGAAAACACCCTGATGCTGGGAAAGATTGGGGGCAGGAGGATAAGGGGATGACAGAGGATGAGATGGTTGGATGGCATCACCGACCTAATGGACATGAGTTTGAGTAAACTTCGGGAGTTGGTGATGGACAGGGAGGCCTGGCGAGCTGCAGTCCATGGGGTCACAAAGACTCAGACACGGCTGAGCAACTGAACTGAACTGAACTGAACTGAAACACAGTAACATTTGACTACAGCTGTTGTATCCCTAGCCCATTTTAGATGTTGTTTGATTATATTTATGATACTTAGAAAATGATTTCTTCATGAAACATATACGCCCCTGCCCCCAACTACTTCACATATAGTGAGGAAATACAGCCCTCACCAAGCAGACTGTGACTGGACAGAGCACACCTATGCTTGCCAGTGCGAATAGAATTAATTTCAAATATCCCAAATCATGGAGTGCCAGGCATCCCAGAGTTAGCATTTCTTTACGTTCTCTGTACAGAGAGCATGGCACTGAATTCTGCAGTTAGGCTGGGAGATTTTTGAGACCCGTAAGCAATTTGCCTTTCTGTATCAATTTTTTTTTTTAAATCTTGAAAAAATGCCCACTTCCCAGCACTCCACTCCTTCCTTAATCACCATGATCAGCATAGCAGCATTTCAGTGAATCACCATCAACTTTTATATAAGTAGGTGGGAAGGAAGAGCTTGTGCTAAATAAGTGCTTCATAGATAGGAATTTGGAAGACTTGAAAGGGAAAATTCCAATGAATTTTCTGAGAAAGAAATCGTTCAATCTGAAGATTTATAAATTGCCATAGCTTTCCAAAAGTACATTACTAAATATGAAAAGAGAATCTCTTCAAGAAAATTAGGGATACCAAGGGAACTTTTCATGCAAAAATGGGCTCGATAAAGGACAGAAATGGTATGGACCTAACAGAAGCAGAAGATATTAAGAAGAGGTGGCAAGAATACACAGAAGAACTACAAAAAAGATCTTCATGACCCAGATAATCACGATGGTGTGATCACTCACCTGGAGCCAGACATCCTGGAATGTGAAGTCAAGTGGGCCTTAGAAAGCATCACTACGAACAAAGCTAGTGGATGTGATGGAATTCCAGTTGAGCTATTTCAAATCCTCAAAGGTGATGCTGTGAAAGTGCTGGACTCAATATGCCAGCAAATCTAGAAAACTCAGCAGTGGCTACAGGACTGGAAAAGGTCAGTTTTCATCCCAATCCCAAAGAAAGGCAATGCCAAAGAATGCTCAAACTACCGCACAATTGCACTCATCTCACACGCAAGTAAAGTAATGCTCAAAATTCTCCAAGCCAGGCTTCAGCAATACGTGCACCGTGAACTTCCAGATGTTCAAGCTGGTTTTAGAAAAGGCAGAGGAACCAGAGATCAAATTGCCAATATCCGCTGGATCATTGAAAAAGCAAGAGAGTTCCAGAAAAACATCTATTTCTGCTTTATTGACTATGCCAAAGCCTTTGACTGTGTGGATCACAATAAACTGTGGAAAATTCTGAAAGAGATGGGGATACCAGACCATCTGACCTGTCTCTTGAGAAACCTGTTTGCAGGTCAGGAAGCAACAGTTAGAGCTGGACATGGAACAACAGACTGGTTCCAAATAGGAAAAGGAGTACATCAAGGCTGTATATTGTCACCCTGCTTATTTAACTTGTATGCAGAGTACATCATGAGAAACGCTGGGCTGGAAGAAACACAGGCTGGAATCAAGATTGCTGGGAGAAATATCAGTAACCTCAGATATGCAGATGACACCACCCTTATGGCAGAAAGCGAAGAAGAACTAAAGAGCCTCTTGATGAAGGTGAAAGAGGAGAGTGAAAAAGTTGGCTTAAAGTTCAACATTCAGAAAACTAAGATCATGGCATCTGGTGCCATCACTTCATGGGAAATAGATGGGGAAACAGTGGAAACAGTGTCAGACTTTATTTTTTTGGCCTCCAAAATCACTGCTGATGGTGATTACAGCCATGAAATTAAAAGACACTTGCTCCTTGGAAGGAAGGTTCTGACCAACCTAGATAGCATATTTAAAAGCAGAGACATTACTTTGCCAGCAAAGTTCCATCTAGTCAAGGCTATGGTTTTTCCAGTGGTCACGTATGGATGTGAGAGTTGGACAGTGAAGAAAGCTGAGCGCCGAAGAATTGATGCTTTTGAACTGTGGTGTTGGAGAAGACTCTTGAGAGTCCCTTGGACTGCAAGGAGATCCAACCAGTCCATCCTAAAGGAGATCAGTCCTGGGTGTTCATTGGAAGGACTGATGTTGAAGCTGAAACTCCAGTACTTTGGCCACCTCATGCAGAGAGTTGACTTATTGGAAAAGACCCTAATGCTGGAAAGGATTCGGGGCAGGAGGATAAGGGGACGACAGAGGATGAGATGGTTGGATGGCACCACCGACTCAATGGACATGGGTTTGGGTAAACTCCGGGAGTTGGTGATGGATAGGGAGGCCTGGCGTGCTGCGATTCATGGGGTCGCAAAGAGTCGGACATGACTGAGCGACTGAACTGAACTGAAACATGAAAAAGAAGAATTTTTTCCTTGCTTTGTCAACTCAGAAATCATCATGATATAACTCATTTGATCCAGTGAGAAGATAATACTGAAATATTTATATTTATTTTATCTATATCACATCATTATTTACAAAAGGATATAGTGATTTTCTTTCTCTTAACTCAAAATCCCATAAAAGAGGTTATTTCTGCCAATTTACAATTTGAAGAATTGTCTTTCTTGGATGGTGTATGCTGATGATTCCCTCCCAAGCATCCATACCTCCTTCCTTCTTCCAAACAGAATCTGAATCTATTCAGGTATCCACCCCTCCCCCAAACAGCCCAGGAGACTGAAGGGAAGCTAAATACTTTCCAGGGTCCAGAGACAGTCTTAAATTTCTAAGCTAGGCAGGATCAGACTCTATTATAATGACTATAGTAAATCTCGTTAGTTGGTCATGTGATCTAGATTCAGAACACAGAGAAGGATTTTCATTGCATAATTGGGGCAGGGGTTTTCTTTCTCATGCTGGACATGAATAAGGAAGTACGCAGTTCTCATTGCTAGCAGCAGATATCCAATGAAGAGGAGAGAAACCAGCCTTAGGAACAAGACAACACCAAAGATTATAGGGGAGAGGGATAAGAGGAATTTAGCCCAGGGGGACATGGTATGGCTTTTGAATTAGCCAAACATGAAATCTTTTCTCCTTGTGGGCTTCCTATTATATGAGATAATTAATTTCCTTATTATTTAAGTGAATGAGGCTTTTCTTTCTTTGCATCTTAAACAATAACTTATGATTAACATTTTATATTCATGTCTGGGCAGACCTTGCAAATAAATGAAATCCAAGTCTGTCTGGGTGCTTTAATTGGAGGAGGACCAACCACAGATTGTCTCTTCTCACAATCTAACACCAGACCTGCAATCTTGGCCTTTAATGACGGCTTTAGGCTAAAGCACTGTGTATCCATGGAGGTGTTGGTTAGGATGCCAACAGGACTGACATCTTAAACTGGATGGTCAAATGGAATCAAAGTTTTATTAGAAAGTAGGGTGTGGGAGTGAGAACTGAGAAGACTTCCAACAGTGTCCAGCACAGTCTGTTATCCTGGGATCTGAAAGCTGGTATGTTGAGTAAACTTTGAATGGGATCTCCCCCTAAGACATAAACCTTGGATGAAATAATTGCAACAGTTCTTATTATAATATAGTATCTTGATTCTAAAATAAATTATTTTAAATCATAAATTTTTCTGGTTTTAAGAAATATTGCTGATACAAAAATTAGTCCAATCATTTATGAGGCTTTAAACACGATCTTTTATGGATTTCCCTTTTGCATGCCAATGTTAATGAATGGTTGGTATTGCTGGAGAACTGAGAGGCAGGTAGGTAAGAAGATGACTGTGCCTGTCTCTTCTCTTCAGGCAAATCTATGCTTTTTTATGTGCTCACAGATTGAAAGCCAATAGTCTTATCAGTTTCCCACAAAGAAGTTTTCCTTGTTACAAAAACATAAAATTCAAATACATTAGTTTTATAGTTAGTATTTTCTCAGGCAGGGCCTATCATGCAATTTTCACTCTTGTTCTTGAAGTTGTTTAGTTTTGTAAATTATACATTAGCCTCCAAACTGCTGTAAGCGTCACCTCTATTATTTGTGTGCTTTATCAATAAATTATGCCATTTCAATAATATGTAAATTTCTATCAAGATTTTTGGTCTTGAAATTACAAACCTCAAGCTTGTATAAATAATATATGGAAATGGAGATGGTATCTGCAAACTGATTTTATTATTAGATATTTAATGGTAATGAGATATAATATTTAGTTAAACGAGTTCTTTCTAAAACGTCTAGAAATGGGTGTCCTGCGTATCTCTCTTGAAAATGAAGATATTTATTTAGGTATCGGGGTAAATGATAGAATTCTGAGGTACAAAGACCAACTTGAAGCCCAAAGGAAAGTTTTAAAGAAGTAACTCTCAAAAGGCACTCAGGGGATTCGTAAATGCATATATTAGTCTGTAGCCTGGCAACATGTCTCACGAGAAAACTGAAAATCACTTTGACGCCAGTATTCATATTGGGTGATCTTGTCCAACTCTTTGTGACCCCATGGACTGTAGCCTGCCAGGCTCCTCTATCCTTGGGACTCTTCAGGCAAGAATACTTGAGTGGGTTGCCATGACTTCCTCCAGGAAATCTTCTCAACCCAGGGATTGAACCCAAGTCTCTTCCATCTCCTGCATTGGCAGGTGGAGTCTTTAGCACTAGAGCCACTTGGGGAGCCTCTTATTAGGTGATAGAAGTTTTAATTGATTAAGAAATTGTGAGTAGCTTTGTCAATCTTGATGGAAATAAAATATAAAACCTTCTTAATCTGTGGAGTTGCTGTAGTACATAGTCCCAAAATATTTGTTCTAATTCAGAACCATCCTGGGAGACCCATCTGGTCTAAGGTTATCTCTGATCCAAAGGATCCATAGGATGTTTTGGTGGGCAGGGCATAGGGCGCCATGAGATGAGCCTAATGCTGGCCTTCTATGTGGCCTCTGACCAATGTGGGGCCTCCGTCTGGAGGAGGGCATGGCAACCCACTCCAGTACCATGATGGGCCCCTGGTACCATCACACTTTTGAACCCAGAATGAATCTACAACATCAGCCCCATAGTTGCTTCTCCCTAAACATCAGGAAGGAATTTCTCTTTATGTTCCCATTCCCCTTTCCTTCTTGTCCTCACATCTAGCTTCCTACTTTCCGTCACCTAAACTAGCTACTGAGTGTCATCACCCTGCCCCTAGATCCTAGAGTCCTATTTCCTGGCTCCTTTCCACATCTACTTCCTCTTATTGTCATCAGCTCTTAGAATATTAGACATAGGACCTTGCAGAGACTGTATTTTAGTGATAATAGAATAACAATGATAAAATTAGTAACTAAGAATTGGGTAGTTTGGTTATAACAACTGTAATAATAGTAATAAAGTTCCTGTAGAGTGTAGCCTTCCTATGTGGTAGCCACTGAACTAGGCAATCTTACATGGTTTCTTTTGTTTAATCTTCTAAGAGCAGTCACTCTTACTGTCCCCACTCTGTACCTTTTTATTCATCTCCTTTTGCACTGAAGCTGTGTCCTTTCTGCTTTCCATCTGCCTATGGAGATACTTTTTGTGTTTTCTGGAAGTTTTTAATCCCACATTCTTTAACTATTTCATTTTTTATGGCTGTCTTCTTATTTTTATGGTGCTATTATCCTCTAGTTTCTCTTTTGGAATGTTATTTTTTTATTTAAATATTAAAATATTCTACTAGCTTTATTGATTGTTTCCTTATTTACTTTTGAGAGGTATTATTTGTTGACATTTGTTCATATTTTTCATGTTGTTTTTGCTTCAGCCCAAATATTTCCTAATTTGATTCTTATTTGTATTTTCACGTTGTGTTTGAAAATCTTTGGGTGAGAGTGTTGAGGGAAGAAGATACAGGTTCTCATTACAGGTACTCTTAAAGAAGGGAAAAGGAGAAATATAAGTTCATTGTAGTGTGCTGGGATCTTTCTTCCTGGGCTTGGAGGTGGCTTGCCCCTCCTAGAGGTCTCTGGTTTTTCTTGGTCATGGCTGTCTTCCAAGTACCAGGGCCCTTTCTCACCGTTTCAGCAAATGGAGGAATTGAAGTAGGGGAGTAACAAGATGGCTGATGAGAATTTAGTTTCCCAATTACTCACACAGACATGCCTTTGCTACTTTTATGTCTCTAGGCACAGAGTACATGTTTTTAACTGTTCTCATCTTCAGAGCATGCTTTCCTGCTCCTATCTTGGGGCATAGTTTCCTCCTATCTTAATGTCCTATTTCTAACTTTCAGGAATGCTTCAAAATCTCTAGCTTTTTGATAGCACAAGTCCTTATTTCCCAATGCTACATGGTTTTATCATTCTTTTTAAAAATACCTTTCCTGTCATTTCATAGGATTTTTTTTATAGAAGACAGTGGAATTCCTGGATTCTTTTTCTTTTTTTCAATCTGGATTCTATCTACCATCTCAAACCAATATTTACTTCCATTTTGCTGCTGCTGCTGCTGCTAAGTCGCTTCAGTCGTGTCCAACTCTGTGCAACCCCATAGACGGCAGCCCACCAGGCTCCGCTGTCCCTGGGATTCTCCAGGCAAGAACACTGGAGTGGGTTGCCATTTCCTTCTCCAATGCATGAAAGTGAAAAGTGAAAGTGAAGTTGCTCAGTCCTGTCCGACTCTTCACGACCCCATGGACCACAGCCTACCAGGCTCCTCCATCCATGGGAGTTTCCATGCAGATAACCTATAATTAGCTTAAAGAATGTGCACAAAATCCGAGATCCTGTCTATTCTGATCAAGTCCTCTGATCCAGAGCCTGTGTTCTCAATCAATATGAACTCTGATTTTCATTAGAGTCTTTTCAGTTTATATGTGATTGCATTCAATGGTTTTGCCCACACAGTATAGCCTATAAGATTTGATGACTATTGTCTCCAGTTGACTAATGAGTAGTCAGATTCAGAAATGTTGACTAGTTCAGGAACTCACAGCTAATAGTGGCATATAGCAAATATTTCTACATGTGCAGCAGATAGTACTTGGTACATAATAGGAGCGCAGGATGCAAAGAAAAACTTTATGCCCCTGCACTCCACGACCTCACAGAATAGAACCTGTCGCAAAACCCAACTTTCATAATTCTCAACCTTTTAGGCACTTTTATACTAAGCCTTACTACCTCCCATTTCCTTGGTCCTTTTCAAAGTCATCTTGTTAACACACATACACAGCCATACACACACCCTTACTTTATTGGAGATTACAAATGGCAAATGGCAATAACTGACTTTTTTTTATATGACTACATTCAATAATGCATTGATATTTTATGCAAGTATACATCAAAGAATTAGCCCTTAAGGTTTGCAAAAGATTTCCAATATGATCTCAATGCTCCAAAAGTTTTGCATCTTTGTTTTAAGGCAGTTCTGCAATGTGCTTAGAAATGAAAGAGAGAAAGCTAGCTGTGTCAAAGAGAAAACATTGACAAATCAGAAGTTGACTGAAGAATCTAATCAACTGGGGAGTCTAGCAGACCATGCTGATTAGTGCTAGTAGACACTTCAAATAACACAAGCTTCTCTTCAGCAGCCACACTGCTCTGGAGACTTCTAAGAGACCATCATTGTCAACTGGAGCGAAAATGGTGAGCCCGTAATGAAACAGTTATAAACACTGCATTCAGTCAGTCAGTCAGTTCAGTCGCTCAGTCATGTCCAACTCTTCATGACCCCATCGCAAAACACTGCATTACATTGCTTTGATTTGAGTACTATCACCTAGATCATTGTCCTCAGGATGGGAGAGTAAGAAAGTGGAAAGCGTTAAGTATCAACAATGAGTAGCATTGCTCAGGAGAAATTCCATTGCCCTGCTGAATAAAGAGGTTTGATCGAAGTCCTCACTTACCCCTTCATTAATTATTGTTCTTAGTGATACTAATAATAGCAACACCATATGAATATCTAGACTCTAAGAAGGGAATTTTATCTTCTTCATTACATCCCTACTGCTATACTTCTGTTTTTTCTCTAATACAAAAGAAGGAAGTAAATAATAGAAACAATGCTTTGCATTTGTTGTTGTTGTTGTTTAGTCGCCAAGTCATGTCCAACTCTTCACGACCCCATAGACTGCAGCACTCCAGGCTTCCCTGTCCCTCACTGTCTCCCAGAGTTTGCACAAGTTCATGTCCATTGAATCGGTGATGCCATTCAACCATCTCATCCTCTGTCACCCTCTTCTCCTGCCTTCAGTCTTTCCCAGAATCAGGGGAAGAGTGGAGGACAACTACTAATAACTCCAGAAAGAATGACATGGCAGGGCCAAAGTGGAAACTTTACATTTGCTATTGTTTAATTAATCATAGTTGTTATAAAGTTTCCTCTTTCAATTCTCACCAAAACATTGTAAAATAATTATTTAGATTATAGCTAAAATATGATATGTAGATATTAAAATAAGAAAATATTCTGAGAAATTAAGTAATCTATCCTGTGTAGCACAAGCAGAGATTAAGTGGTGATGAAAGGAAAACTCATACTGCAGTTGTCTATCTCTGAATGTCCATGTTTATGCCACACCAGTTGCTTCTTTAGCAATACTTAGAAGAACAAGTCTAGACCATGGGGGTTCTCTATACTAGTTTCCATCCCTAAGATGGAGACATTCACCTTGTAAATACATGGGTCTTAGGATTCACTGACCAGCATAGGGCTCCTGGAATTTCTCAGTTCTGCCCCCAACTATGTTCAACAGAAAATTACAAAGGTATATAAAATTGAATCTAATCTCCTATATTACTGAAATAACAATTTCATTTCTGTGACCACTATATTAACATGACTTTTTAGTTCCTTTTCAATGTCAGGTATTAATATTTTGTCTGGGTAAACACAATTTCCTATATTCAGAACTTATCAAGAAATTCAGCATGGCATCACTAAGAGAAACATATTATTCAGAAAGAAGAATTTTCAGCTTGTTCCAAAATCTCACTTCAGCTCTGTACTGGCTATGGTGAATTCAGTTTAAAAGCAGTAATGTTATTCTGGCATTTTGACTCCATTTTAAAGATTATGAATTGCAAGCATTCATTTTAGCTTGATCTTTTCAGCCCATTCATTTCAGTACCTCTTAAAAAAAAAAAAGACAAAACACATAACCACAGACTTTTTAAAGGGGTTCAGATCTATATACTCCTTGGTATTTGAGTGGAAAACTTTTGACTTTAAAAAGTGCATTACAGCCCCTAAAATAACCAAACCAAGAGTTATAGCCCATAATCCAACAATAGAAACGAAACAGGAATCATAAAAAAAAAGTTCATTTAATCCAAAAGAAAAGATACAAAAGAGAGAAAATAGAACAAAGAACAAATGGGAAAAACAAAAAACAAATAGCAAGTGATAGACCTAAATCAAACCATATCAATTATGACATTAAATGTAAATAGTTTAAATGCCTTAATTAAAAGCAGAGATTGTTATATTGAATTAAAAAAATCAAGGCACAACTATATGCTGCCAAAAAGTAACACACTTTAAATTATATATATATATATATATATAAAGTAAAAAGGATCAAAAATAAATACTATGCTAACATTAATTCAAAAAAACAAGCTGAATGGCTATATTAACATTAGATTTCAGAGCAAAAAATATTAACAGGAAAAAGAAAGTCATTTCATAACAATGAAGGAGTCAGTTCTTGAAGACAAAAGAGTCCTAAATGCACATGTATCTAATGAGTTTCTAAATATATAGGGGGAAAACAAACTTGATAGAGCTGCAAGGAGAAATGGTGATATCCACAGTAATTGTTAGAGATATCAATGCCCCTTTGTCAATAATTTATGGAAAAAAATTAAAAAATCAGTGATATAGTACCCTTGAATAATGCTTATTAATCGACTTTATCTGCTTAACTTACAGAACACTCCACTGAACAGCAGCAAAATGCATTCTTTTCACAAGCACATGGAAAATTTATTGAAATAGACCCCATCCTGAGCCATTAAAATATTTTTAGTAAATTTAAAAGTGTTCAAGTAATTCAAAGTATGTTCTCTGACTACTATGGTGGAATTAAATTAGAAATCAATAACAGAAATATTTTTGAAAAATCTCCAAATATTTGGAAAACTACATAACACAAATCTGAATAGTTCATGGATCAAGGGAAAAATCGAAAGGGAAATAAAGTATGAATATGAAAATACAATACACAACTGAATGAGTGTGAAAATATAATATGTCAGAATGTGTGAAGTACTACCAAAACAGTGTTTAGGAGGAAATTTATAGCAGTAAGTTGGTAAAGAATAAAGATCTTTTAGAGATCTAAAGTTAGTGACCTCAGCTTCTACTTTAAGAAGCTAGAAAACAAACAGCAAATAAAGCCAATGCTAGCAGAAGAGAGTCTGAAACAACTTAGTGATTGAAGAAGCAGAAGAAAGGAAATAATAAAGATCAAAGTAGAAATTGATGAAATGGGAAACAAAAACAATGAGAAATCAATTAAACCAAAGTTGGTTCATTGCAAAGATGAAGAAAAGTTAGTAAATCTTTAGCCAGATTGATCATGAAAACAGGAAAGACACAAATTACCAATATCAGTGATTAGAGTGATAACATCAGTACAGATTCTACAGATATTAAAAGGATAATAAAGAGATATTATGAACAGTTTATACCTATAAATACGACAACTTAGATGAAATGGACAAATTTCTTGAAAGAAACAAACTACCAAAGCTCACTCAAAAAGAAATAGAAAACCTGTATAAACCTAGATCTACTAAAAAATGTTGAATTAATAGTTGAAAACCTTCTCACAAAGAAAATTCCAGGCCCATACAGTTTCACTGAAGAAATTCTACTAAACAATAAGAAATAAGTAGAAATCCAATGTAGTTCTTCCAGGAAATTGAAGTAGAGGAAAGAGTTTCTAACTCTTTCTGAGACCAGCATTATTACCCCAGTGCCAAAACCACACAAAGACATTACAAGAAAACTACAGACCATTATTACTATGAACAAAGAAATAAAAATTCTGAACAAAATGATAGCAAAGGGAATCAACTCTAAGAAATGGATCATGAACAAATGGGCATTATCTCATGAATACAGGGTTGGTTTAACTTGCAAAAAAATCAATGCAATTCACCATGTTAATAAACTTCTAAAAAATCTATGATCAGTTAAATAGGTGCAAAAAAAATTTTCTTTGACACTTTGCTTGGAAAATTCAATATTCATTCTTGATGGAAACTCTTAGCTTGTCAGCAATAGGAAGAGAACTTCCTCAATCTGATAATGGTGTCTACGAAAAACCTACAGCCAATTTTATACTTTATAATAAAAGACCAAATGACTGTTGTCATCACTTTTATTCAGCATTATATCCAGGGTTTAGCCAGTGCAATTAGGCAAGAAAAAGAAATATGAAATATAAAGATTGAAAAGGAAGGTAAAAACTGCCTTTATTCACAGATAACATAAACATCTAGATAGAAAATATAAAATTTACAAAAACAGAGAGCGAGTAAGAGAGTTTATTAGCAAGACTGCAGAGTAAAGATCCATGTGCAAAAATTAATTGTATTTATGCTAGCAGCAAGCAATCCAGTTTTTTTAAAAAAATAAATAATACATGTACAATAGCATTTTAAAAAAGAAAATACTTTGAGATATATCTGACAAATGATATGCAAGACCCATAAAACTGAAAACAATAAGTCATTTCTGACAGACATAAAGATTGAAGTAAACAAAGAGGTATCTTTTTCATTGATTGGAAAACTTGATGCTTTTCCCATATTGATTTATAGATCTAATGTCCAAATCAAATTTCCTAGGATTTGTGGTGGAAATTGACAAACTGATTCTGAAATTCATGTGTAAATGCAAAGGACCTAGAATAATGAAAACAACTTGGAAAAAGAATGAAGTTGAAGAGCTAATATTACATGATTTGAAGACTATCATAAAACCACAGTAACCAAAACAGTGTGACATAGGCATGAAAACAGAAAGCTTGTCAACAAAACTAAATTGAAAAAGGTCCACACATATATATAGACAACTGATTTTTGACAAGGATTCAAAAGCACTCTGAGTGGAGAAAAGATCATCTTTTCAACAAGTTGTGCTGAATCTGTTGGATGTCTATACACTAAGAAAAAAAAAACTCTGATCTATATCTCAAAACATGTAAAAAAGAATAACTCAAAGAGGATAATAGAACTACATATAAAACCTAAAATTATTTTAAAAAAAAATTTTAAGAAAATATTTGTGGCCTGAAATTGTTGCAGTTGCTCAGTTGTGCCTAACTCTTTGAGACCCCATGGACTGCAGCACTCCAGGCTTCCCTGTCCTTCATCATCTCCCAGAGCTTGCTCAAACTCATGTCCATTGAGTCAGTGATGCCATCCAACCATCTCATCCTCTGTCATCCCCTTCTCCTCCTCCCTTCAGTCTTTCCAAATATCAGGGTCTTTTGTAATGAGTCAGCTCTTTGCATCAGGTGGCCGAAGTATTGGAGCTTCAGCTTTAGCATCAGTCCTTCCAAAGAATATTCAGGACTGATTTCCTTTAGGATGGACTGGTTTGATCTCCTTACTGTCCATGGGACTCTCAAGAGTCTTCTCCAACACCACAGTTCAAAAGCATCA
Organism: Giraffa tippelskirchi; assembly: GCF_054371585.1. Classification (NCBI taxonomy): domain Eukaryota; kingdom Metazoa; phylum Chordata; class Mammalia; order Artiodactyla; family Giraffidae; genus Giraffa; species Giraffa tippelskirchi. Next base: position 39,675,006 of record NC_137276.1, read on the forward strand.
ATTCTTTAGCATTCAGCCTTCTTTATGGTCCAACTCTCACATCTGTACGTGACAACTGGAAAAACCATAGCTTTGATAAGATGGACGTTTGTTGGCAAAGTAATGTCTCTGCTTTTTAATACACTGTCTAGGTTTGTCATAGCTTTTCTTCCTAGGAGCAAGCATCTTTTAATTTCATGGCTGCAGTCACCATCTGCTGTGATTTTGGAGCCCAAGAAAATAAAGTCTGTCACTGTTTCTATTGTTTCCCTATCTATTTGCCATGAATTTATGGGACTGGATACTATGATCTTCGTTATTTGAAATGTTGAGTTTTAAGCCAGCTTTTTTACTCTCCTCTTTTACTTTCATCAAGAGGCTCTTTAGTTCCTCTTCACTTTCTGCCATAAGGATGGTGTCATCTGCATATCTGAGGTTACTGATATTTCTCCCAGCAATCTTGATTCCAGCTTGTGCTTCATCCTGCCCACCATTTCACATGATGTACTCTGCATATAAGTTAAATAAGCAGGGTAACAATATACAGCCTTGATGTACTCCTTTCCCAGTTTGGAACCAGTCCATTGTCTCATGTCCAGTTCTAACTGTTGCTTCTTGACCTGCCTATAGGTTTATCAGGAGGCAGGTAAGGTGGTCTGGTATAAGAATTTTCCAGTTTGTTGTGATCCACACAGTCAAAGGCTTTAGCATAGTCACTGAAGCAGAAGTAGATGTTTTTCTGGAATTCTCTTGCTTTTTCTGTGATCCAGCGGATGTTGGCCATTTGATTTCTGGTTCCTCTGCCTTTCTAAATCCAGCTTGAACATCTGGAAGTTCTTGATTCACATACTGTTGAAGCCTGGCTTGGAGAATTTTGAGCATTACTTTGCTAGCATGTGAAATGAGTGCAATTATGTGGTAGTTTGAATATTCTTTGTCATTGCCCTTCTTTGAGATTGGAATGAAAACTGACCTGTTCCTGTCCTGTGGCCACTACTGAGTTTTCCAAATTTGCTGGCATATTGAGTACAGCACTTTCACAGCATCATCTTTTAGGATTTGAAATAGCTCAGTCGGAATTCCATCACCTCCACTAGCTTTGTTCGTAGTGATGCTTCCTAAGGCTCACTTGACTTCGCATTCCAAGATGTCTGGCTCTAGGCGAGTGATCACACCATCATGGTTATCTGGGTCATTAAGATATTTTTTGTATAGTACTTCTGTGTATTCTTTCCACCTCTTCTTAATATCTTCTGCTTCTGTTAGGTTTATACCATTTCTGTCCTGTATTGTGCCCATCTTTGCATGAAATATTCTTTGCCTGAAATTTGGCCAAGATTTCTTAGGTATGGGCTTCCCTGGTGGCTCAGACAGTAAAGAATCTGCCTGCAACATAGGAGACCCAGGATCAGTCCTTGAGTAGGAAAGATCCCTGAAGAAGGGAATAATCACTACATTATTCTTGCCTGGAGAATCCCATGGACAGAGAATTTTGGCAGACTACAGTCCATGGGTTCACAGTCAGACGTGACTGAGCGACTAACGCACTTACTTAAATATAAGCATAATCCATAAAATAACGAATTAGTGAATGGGACTTGAGCTCAGCAAATGACCCTAACCATCCTTGTCCTTCCTAGTCCTTATAAGACAGATCAACTTGAAGTCAAGATTCATTCAACATTCTTGTTTAGGAAACTGAAATTTGACTTATATTGCCTGAATCCTTTTTCTTTGAAATATAGCAGGCATGCCTAACTTTTGTATAGCATTGTTAAAGTTACAAATGGATTTTCTATATATCATCTAATTATATAGCAACTTTTATAAAAAGGATACTCTTATTATGCACCTCTTACACATGACTAAACTGAGACTCAAAGATTCAATTACTTACCCAAGTTTCCATTGCTAGAAAGTGGCAGGGCCAAACTCTAACAAGTTCCTTGATCTTGGAATCTGGTTATTTTTCCAAAACTGTCTCATTTCGCCTCTCTATACAGAATGGGAAGTTTGTCTATGATTTTTAAAAAACAGCCAGTTCTTGCTAAAAGAGAAGATTAATGACAACATCAGCTCTCTCAAGTCACCAGGATATTACTTAGTGAACTAGATATCTATCCTTTATTTTTCTTTCAAGCCTATCATGGCTGCCATCCATGTTTGTAAGTGTGGCTAATGCGAAAAGATGCATGACCAACTGCCCTTTCTATCTTGTATAGAAATAAATTTACCTTAGCCTTTAATGACACTTTGCCACTCTGTATTCATGTTGCCATAAATTAATGTAATTCCCAAAGTGACTACCAAATGCCCATGGTGTAACCTCTTCACCCAGTAGGATCCGACCCAATATTCCTCTGATGTTGTCTAAATAGATGACTCACTTCAGGGAGCCTCCCTTTGAATTCAGTGCTCTTGGCATTTGCCCCAGTTCTGTAATAGCCACATACCCCAGGGGTAAAGTAATGGATCTCTGGCAATCTGGCTGTCCCCTTTATTTCTCTTTCACATTTGTTTACACATCTGTGACTGTCCTCTGAGAATGGTGCAAAATATAAAGGATAATATCCACCCACTATCCTCTCTTAAGGGTCAAAACCACATGAGCAGCCTTATCAGTCTCAGTCAGATTATTCTTCAACTGTGCTTCTAGACATGGTTAAGCCATTTGAAAGCCGAAGTAGGGTGTTATTAACAGAGTCAAATTTAGATCAGTATACTTATTTCAAAAGACAGTATTTGAGAAAAGTACATAAATAGGAAGTGAGCCTTTCATATTACATGTGTGTTTGTGTGTGCATGCGTGCACACGTGCACACACCCAGTCATGTCTGACTCTTTGCAACCTTTTGGAAGTGGGAACACATTTTATAAAGCTATCCAAGGAAATCCAAAACTGTGTTTTCTTATTATTAACAGTCCTAGTCCTTTCCCTTGAAAAACAAATTTAGTATCATACTTGTATGGCATCTGGAGAAACAGAAGTGAGCAAGAGGTTGGAAAATTATGGTTGGAAGTAAAATACTTGACTTCAAGTGTCCCATATACATGTTTTGTCCAGCTCAAGCAATGGTTTTTGTTCTCTATCATTTGCATTATTTCTGCCTATAAACCTTTCTTTTCCTATTGTTGAGGATGTTTTTAATGTTTATAACAATTCTTGCAGAAGCAAAGAGTTGGTTTCTTTTCTCTTCTATTACAGGTCAACATAGTTAAAGAGAGAAAGAGAGAGAGAGCTAGGTGTGTCTACCTTGCCTCTGCCACTTGTTAATTGTTTGATTCACTTAACCACACTGAAGTTCAAGTGTTTCATATATAAAATGAGATCACAATACACAGGTCATTGTTAGAACCAAATGAGTTACTGTAAAATATGTAAAATGACAGACATATAGAAGACATCCAATAAGCATCATTTTTAACTTTCCCCTTAATAAATTTAAGAATATGACTAATTTCTCTCTGTTTTATACCTTTTTTGGTGTACATATCTTTATTTGGATCAAACAGTAAATAAATTCTTAATTGGCCATCAGAAATTTAACAGAAATAGTGTGACCTCCAAATCCTATACTTCTGATGATTATGGTTCTCTACTTTGGAACTTGAAGTAAGATGTGATTCTCAGTTCAGTTTCTGTACCTTTTAACTTAAGATGTGTCATATAGATAAAATTTCTTATTTTAAGAGAAAGAATAGTTCATAGATAAATATTTAAATATTGGTTATGGAAAGAGATCCACAATTTTCCACACTTTCGGTAGAGACAAGTATGGATTGTCCCTAATGGTTCCCAGATAGTTTTTCTGGTTCCAAAATGCCATGAAGAGCCAGCTACCTTGTCAAAGGAATACAGCCTTATCCCCACAGTGCCATCCCTTAACTCCATTCCAGCCTAGCAGAACTTTTGGATCCTAACAGATTAATGGAAGAAAGGCAAACCCAGCAAATCAACAAGGGTGATAACTTGGGCATTTAATTAATGTGTAATGTGATGGTAAAGATTTGTCAGACACATCTAAATTCCAGCCCTTGCTAACTGTGTAGGTTGTGATACAGACCAAACAAATTTCTTTCTTTGTAATAGGAGTCTCTTCAATTTTTGTTGTTGGTAGTGTAAAATGGGAATAATAACGGTACCTGTGTGGAGTACCAGGTACATACAGATAGATGTTCAGTCAGTATTCAATACCATTATTATTTATCTAAAAGAGACCATTCCCTCTTTACATTTAATTCTACTACAGTCTTATGCCAGCTTCCCTGGTGGCTCAGAAGGTAAAGATTCTGCCTGTAATGCAGGAGACCTGGGTTCGATCCCTGAGTCGGGAAGATCCCCTGGGAAAGGAAATAGCAACCCACTCCAGTATTCTTGCCTGGGAAGTCCCAGGGATGGAGAAGCCTGGGGGGGCTATAGTCCATGGGGTCTCAAAGAGTTGGACACAGCTGAGCAACTAATACTTTCGCAGTCTTATAAAATGGAAAAAAACAAAACAAAAATGTGGATTCTCATATCAGTTCGTTCCACCCATTCTAAGTTTCCTTAAATTTAAATGGTCTTTATTTGATATCTTTCTGAAGACCCCCCTTCCCCTGCACCACCGTTACCCAGAAGGATCCTCCCACATGTGAGAAAGTTGTATGGCTACTGCTTAAGAACACAGATGAATTTGAACCCTAGCTCCTTCTCTTACTGACTTTGTGCTTGGGGCACAAATACCTGTCTGAGATATTGTGATGATTGAGTTAATATATGTGAAACACCTAGAAGAGTGCCAGAAAAGTACTGTAATGTGTATTCTATAAGCTGTAACTATGATTAGAAATAACAGAATGTATTCATTTTTTTCCCTTCTGAAAGCACCTGTTTATTTTGGGGTCCTGACCTTCTATTGTGATGATTTTTCCCCCAATCTCCTTTTTTTTTTCCCAATACTAAAAGAAGAAGGGCAAAGTATCATCTATTTACAGCATACCAGTCCCATGTATTGTCAATACAGTTGTCCTGTGTTGCAGTATTGAAGGGACTCATCATTATACATGAGTCCCTCCCTGGACTTCTTCATTATTCTCATGAGGGTTCATTAAAGCAGGGCTTTTGTAAAAGACCAAAGGTACTCCAATTTTGACAAGGCTATGACTTTCAACCTGGATTGTAATTCACAAGTATTTCTCTGTATACCACATTAAACTGTCATCTTCTTAAGGTCAAAGGACCATATCATAACTTTATTGCATCTATAGCACCTAATGCATACACAGGAATGCTCAGTAAACTGCTGCATAACTGAATGAGTGAATGGAGTCACATTTGAAGTGTAGTACGCTAGCCCTCTGTTCAGAGTAAACAGAGTAAACTTCCAAGTAAGTTTTGAGATAATCCTGAAACTTTTAAATTTGGGGGGAAACTCTCGTGCATTCTATTTGGGTACTTTCTACCTCTCTAGCATCACCATTCCTGCCATAGTTCATTGTCTATGCACCCCCAAATAATTCATCTTTTCCTGTCTCAGTGCCTTTACTCTCACTGCCCTTTCTTTTTGAAATGCCTTTGTCTCCTTGTCTTCTTATCTGAATCTCAACTCACATCTCATGTAAATATTTACTTCTCTATTCTATGTGTGTCATTTCACCTTCTCCTGACCTACAGTTGCAGCTGTTGTCTAAACCAATAGCTGTCACTTAGTATGTACTGTTGAGTATTTTTAGTTATAATTTTTCAAGAAAAATACTTAACCAGATTTTAAATCCCTTGAAAGCAGTGACCTTACATTTTTATGCCTAGCATTGCACCTCCCACATGGTGCAATAATAAATCAATAATGGTTACCAGGGTGACTTGGTCTATACCATTTTAAACAAATAGCAATGAAAAATAAAACTAAACACAACACAATGAAAACATAGTTTATGGGTGAATAGGGAGATTCTATGTGCTGAAACACATCAGGACAAAGATCTAAGTTGCAGGTAGGGTTTCAGCTTCATTTATTCCTTTTGATTCTATGCTTTATTTTTATTTTTGTTCGATTCATGCTTTGGGGCAAGGGTAGTGGGATAACAGCATTTAATTTTAAGTCTAGTTGCATGTGCTAACAGATAAAAACTCTACTGCAGAATTGTTTATTTTACAATGAAACATTTCAAAACAAAACATGAGACAACTAATGCCTCTCTGCCATCTGTTCTGAAGAAGTGTAGGGAAGGCGTAGACGGGGGTGAAGTGTTATGTGCACAGTTCCCGCCTCCTCTTCATACCTTTCAGGAACATGGTGCTAATGACTGTGGCACGGATATTACCCAGATTTACAGTGTGTAGCAATGTATTTGAGCATCCTGATTATCACAATATATGGAGCTACCAAATCCAACGCAGTGTAAAGTATTGTAATGAGCAGGATTCTGGACGGTTGTATAAGTTCTTGTTCATATTTTATTTTATTATTTATAAGTATTTATTTATTTGGCTGTGCTGGGTTTTCATTGCAGCATGTGGGATCTAGTTCCTTGATGAGGGATCAAACCCGGGTCCCCTGCATTGGAAGTGCAGAGTCTTAACCTCTGGACCACCAGGGAAGTCCCATTGTTTATTTTTTAAATCCTGAAAAGTAAGTCTCAAATGAAGATGAAGGGAAAAGCATTACCAACCATTGCTCCAAATCTCAGAGCAGCCACGATGACAGCTGATCCCGTGAAAAGGACCAAGGTTGTCTTTGACACCAAGCACTTCTTCTGCCCCAGTGGCCAAGAGCATCTGGTGCCATGCATTTTCCTTACTCTGCATTTATGCATTAAATTTTTTTGTATCTATTCATTGTCTGAATGTTACCACCTGGGTAATGTGTCAGCATTGTATGGAACTAGATCAGCAGCTTCCTTCATTCATCACCTTATTAACATTTGCCTTTGATTATATATCCTCCGAGGAAAGAATAATGTCCCGTTTGTTTTAGGATCTGACAGAACACTTTATGACTGGTGTGGGCTGCCCCAAGTCATCAGCTAGGCATAGAGCCATCTCCTCCAATGAGTCTCTACCTCAGTTCAATTTGGCACACTGCCTTTCTTATGGCCTGCATCTGATAGACTTACTGCTCATGCGTTTCCATGAAACTAATTTAACACTACCTAGACCTTTCTTCTTTCCACTAGTATCAAGCTCTCTTTCTTCCCATTCCTGGATTATTTCCTTTATTCCTGTGATAAACTTCCAGTTTGTTGTTTTTTTCTTCCCCCTCTCACTATTGTCAGTCTTCCAGGAGCATCAGAGAAAATTGACATTTTGCCCAATTTGGAGACTTCTGTCTCCATTGTCCATCCATTCATCCATTCATTCAGCTCTCCATCAACTTACTATAGATTGCTTTGTTGTGTGCCAAGCACGAATACATGTACTGGGTGAATGAGACTAGGTTCTTGCACTCACAGACCTTCAGTTCCAGTGGAGGGGGTCAGAAAGTGAATGAACAAATAGACAAACACATATGTGCCAGGTGGCAATAAAAGTTATGGCATGAAATAAAAGAGGGTAAAGGAGAAGATGGGTGGGCAAAGCAGAAGGTGGGGTGTTAAGGCAAGACTTTGCATAACAGATAAGGAAACAGACACAGGTGGGACAGGTAATTGGCCTGAGGTCACACATTTAGTGAATGGTCAAGCCAGATTCAAAACCAGGCCATCTGACTCAAGAGCCCGTGCTCTTTGCCATGGTGCCAAGCCGTGCTCTTGATCCTGCATTGTCCTGTAATGGATAACTGAGAGTATTTCCAGGCGAAGGCTCCATACCTGCTGTGTGCAGCACTGTAATCCCAGCAGGAGTTCATAATACAGGAACCTAAGGACTTGAGGAGAATGTGCAATACCAAGGCACTGCCCAATTGACTGAAAACAGACTAAGCAACAAATAAGGTTTAACAGATAAATACCAAGATTGCCAGTACCGTCAGTTCATTCCTTTCACTCAATCAGTAGGCTTTGTCACCATTTACATAGAAGTCTCAGTTTGAAATTGTTATATCTGATTTAAATCTATTATAATTAAAAGCCATGCTAATTTCAGGAGACTCTTAAATCCATAGTCTCAGCATCACACGCCTTGTTCAATAAAGCAACTCTCTCAATCAATGTTCCTTCAGATGTGGTAAATACAAGTAATTAACCTTAACAAAGTCAGTCTTTGTCCATTTCCAAGAAATTAGTTTCTAAAGAAGTGTTAAGAGCATTGCTTGCACCACATGTCTATTAATAATACTTCTGGGTCCAAATAATTAGAGCATGTCCTCATGACATAAGAGATCTGGAAAACGCTGACAGGTTGCATGTCAGCTTATGTGTAGTGTTAATGTGAGCTCAAGGCACGTCTAATCATGCCACCTTCCTATAACTCAGGATCATCAGGAAAAAAAGAAATTAGATTTACATAAAATGGTCTAGAAGTATGAAAAGAGTAAAATGTCTTACCTTAGAATTGATATTCAGTCATCCTGGATTTATCACCAAGGTTCTTGGCATTTTGAAAAGTATTCCCTTTATAAAAATCTATCCAATTGGGAAACCAGCCATGATAGAAGAAAACAGAACTGATTCCTTTCTTTGCCTTTTTTATCTTATTTTTTGTTGGATTTCTATCAAGTGTTTCACTTAAGGAAAGCTAAATTATGAAATAGGAACACTTTCAAATCAAACATCAGCTATATGTCCTGACATTTAGTCACAATTAGTAAACAGAACACCCTGATGAAGCTTAAATTAGTTAATCCTCAGAATTTCCGGATATCTGGAAGAAAGTATAGGGAAACAGCACACTTCCACAGCAGATGTTCCATTAAAGGAAATCCAGGCCATCAGAAAACTGCATTTCCAAATCCTTGAAAGAAATACGGAAAAGGCCGTATATATTTTTAGTGATTTGCTATGTGCCATAGATTGGTTTTGAAATGGTAACTGTCTGAAGTAAAATTATGAACCTCTTGGAAACTACTTTTTCTTCTAGGCTTCTAATTCATATGGCCCACCCTTCAACATAAGACAGTTTTAAAATCTTGAGTGCATTGAATAAGGCAGTGTTAGCAGGAAGCAAGATTAGATATCAGGGAATATGTATGTGCATGCTAAGTCACTTCAGTCGTGTTGGACTCTTTGCAATACTGTGAACTGTAGCCCACCAGGCTCCTCTGTCCATGGGATGCTCCAGGCAAGAATACTGGAGTGGGTTGCCTTGCTCTCCCCCAGAGGATCTTCCCAACCCAGGGATCAAACATGCATCTCTTATGTCAGCTATATGTATACACATATCTCCTCTTCTTCAGCCTCCCTCCTACCACCCCATCCTACCCCTCTAGGTCATTACAGAGCACCAGGCTGAGCCCCCTGTGCTATACAGCAGCTTCCCACTAGCTGTCTCTTTCACACATGGTCATGTATAAACGTCAGTGCTACTCTCCCAATTCGTTCCACCCTCATCTTCGACCCCTGTGTCCACATGTCCGTCCTCTATGTCAGTCACTATCCCTGCCCTGCCAATAGCTTCGTATTATAGTGAGCAGAGATCAGTGTTAGAGTTGGATTCAGTTCTCAAACGTGCCACACACCAACTGAGTGACCAGGCAAAAGTCATTTTACCTCTGAATCTTTATTTCCTCAACTGTAAAACAGGATTAATTATGCATACCTACCAGGGTTGCTGCCAGAAGAAAATGGGGTAACTTGTGAAAGCATCTATCATGTAGGAGAAATTCTGATGAATAAAAGAAATTCTGATGAATCATTAGCTTCATGAAGACAAAAAGATGGCTACCTACCTCTGCATCTCTAGCAAGGAATTTTTTTCAAATTCATTGTTTCCGTTCTGAATTTACTGGTTGATTGCTGACCCTTGGCTTCATTTTATATGGATATTTTTGTGTATTTTTAAAATCCATGGATGTCCACGTCAGATCACTAACTCCAAAGAGGAAAGTGTGAGTAATTATACAACACGTGCGTATAAAGTGAGTCAGAGATGTCAATACTGTCATATAGAACTGTATTCCTTATCTTCATCTTAAAAAGAATTCATTTACAATACATATAATTATGTGGGTAACAGAAAAAACAAAATCAGAGAGATTCCAGAGAAAATAACCTACTGAGGTCCTAAGCTTGAAATTTCATGAAGTGAAAATGAAGAACATTTCTAATGCACCTTCTTTTTTCCTGTTCTCCAGGGTAGATATTGAAGTTATGGCTGAAGTCCTCAGCATTGTCATAATAATGTAGACATTTAAAGGACTACAACTCATATTTTAGGAGCTGCCCTTTAAGTCACCTCAAGAAACAAGAGAATCATTTTATTCAGTACTGTTGGCACTTTGACCTTTTGGGGAAACATGCTGTATTATGTTTCACACTGTTACACTATTTGTTAATTTGCCTGTCATATTAACATAATAGACTATTTACAGCTGTTCTAATGTAAAGTTTTACTAATAATAATTCACCATAAATGTGGACTCTAGTCATTTCAAAAAGAACTACCTCATCAATTTCAGTTCAGTTCAGTTGCTCAGTCGTGTCCGACTCTTTGTGACCCCATGAATTGCAGCACGCCAGGCCTCTCTGTCCATCACCAACTCCCGGAGTCTACCCAAACCCATGTCCATCGAGTCGCTTATGCCATCCAACCATCTCATCCTCTGTTGTCCCCTTCTCCTTCCGCCCCCAATCCTACCCAGCATTAGGGTCTTTTCCAATGAGTCAACCCTTCGCATGAGGTGGCCAAAGTATTGGAGTTTCAGCTTCAACATCAGACCTTCCAATGAACACCCAGGATTGATCTCTTTTAGGATGGATTGATTGGATCTCCTTGCAGTCCAAGGGACTCTCAAGAGTCTTCTCCAACACCACAGTTCAAAAGCATCAATTCTGCGGCGCTCAGCTTTCTTCACCGTCCAACTCTCACATCCATACATGACCACTGGAAAAACCATAGCCTTGACTAGATGGACTTTTGTTGGCAAAGTAGTGTCTCTGCTTTTAAATATGCTGTCTAGGTTGGCCATAACCTTCCTTCCAGGGAGTAAGCGTCTTTTAATTTCATGGCTGCAATCACCATCAGCAGTGATTTTGGAGCCCAAAAAAATAAAGTCTGACACTGTTTCCACTGTTTCCCCATCTATTTCCCATGAAGTGATGGGACCAGATGCCATGATCTTAGTTTTCTAAATGTTGAACTTTAAGCCAACTTTTTCACGCTCCTCCTTCACCTTCATCAAGAGGCTCTTTAGTTCTTCTTCACTTTCTGCCATAAGGGTGGTGTCATCCGCATATCTGAAGTTATTGATATTTCTCCCAGCAATCTTGATTCCAGCTTGTGTTTCTTCCAGCCCAGCGTTTCTCATGATGTACTCTGCATATAAGTTAAATAAGCAGGGTGACAATATACAGCCTTGACGTACTCCTTTTCCTATTTGGAACCAGTCTGTTGTTCCATGTCCAGTTCTAACTGTTACTTCCTGACCTGCATACAGGTTTCTCAAGAGGCAGGTCAGGTGGTCTGGTATTCCCATCTCTTTCAGAATTTTCCACAGTTTATTGTGATCCACACAGTCAAAGGCTTTGGCATAGTCAATAAAGCAGAAATAGATGTTTTTCTGGAACTCTCTTGCTTTTTCGATGATCCAGCGGATATTGGCAATTTGATCTCTGGTTCCTCTGCCTTTTCTAAAACCAGCTGGAACATCTGGAAGTTCACGGTTCACGTATTGCTGAAGCCTGGCTTGGAGAATTTTGAGCATTACTTTACTAGCATGTGAGATGAGTGCAATTGTGCGGTAGTTTGAGCATTCTTTGGCATTGCCTTTCTTTGGGATTGGAACGAAGACTGACCTTTTCCAGTCCTGTGGCCACTGCTGAGTTTTCCAAATTTTCTGGCATATCGAGTGCAGCACTTTCACAGCATCACCTTTGAGGATTTGAAATAGCTCAACTGGAATTCCATCACCTCCACTAGCTTTGTTCGTAGTGATGCTTTCTAAGGCCCACTTGACTTCATATTCCAGGATGTCTGGCTCTAGGTGAGTGATCACACCATCGTGATTATCTGGGTCGTGAAGATCTTTTTTGTACAGTTCTTCTGTGTATTCTTTTCACCTCTTCTTAATATCTTCTGCTTCTGTTAGGTCCATACCATTTCTGTCCTTTATCGAGCCTATCTTTGCATGAAATGTTCCTTTGGTATCTCTAATTTTCTTGAAGAGATCTCTCGTCTTTCCCAATTTGTTGTTTTCCTCTATTTCTTTGCACTGATCGCTGAGGAAGGCTTTCTTATCTCTCCTTGCTATTCTTTGGAACTCTGCTTTCAGATGGGAATATCTTTCCTTTTCTCCTTTGGTTTTTGCTTCTCTTCTCTTCCCAGCTATCTGTAAGGCCTCCTCAGACAGCCATTTTGCTTTTTTGCATTTCTTTTCCATCAGCGAACTAAGATGGACTAGAATGGGTGAATTTAACTCAGATGACCATTATATCTACTACTGTGGGCAAGAATCCCTTAGAAGTAATGTAGTAGCCATCATGGTCCACAAAAGAGTCCAAAATGCAGTACTTGGATGCAATCTCAAAAACGATAGAATGATCTCTGTTCGTTTCCAAGGCAAACCATTCAATATCACGGTAATCCAAGTCTATGCCCCAACCAGTAACGCCGAAGAAGCTGAAGTTGAACGACTCTATGAAGTCCTACAAGACCTTCTAGAACTAACAGCCAAAAAAGATGTCCTTTTCATTATAGGGGACTGGAATGCAAAAGTAGGAAGTCAAGAAACACCTGGCGTAACAGGCAAGTTTGGCCTTGGAGTACAGAATGAAGCAGGGCAAAGGCTAATAGAGTTTTGCCACAAGAACGCACTGGTAATAGCAAACACCCTATTCCAACAACACAAGAGAAGACTCTACACGTGGACATCACCAGATGGTCAACACCGAAATCAGATTGATTATATTCTTTGCAGCCAAAGATGGAGAAGCTCTATACAGTCAGCAAAAACAAGACCGGGAGCAGACTGTGGCTCGGATCATGAACTGCTTATTACCTCATTAATTAAAGGCTTTTAAATCTAAATTCCAACTTAAATATGGTATTTTATACCAAGATTTTATGCTTATAGAAACCATAGAAGAAGAAACACTTATTTAAAAGGTTTGAGAAATATCTTCTCAAATCACATGTTCAAATCCAAGTTTTAGACTATTAAATATTACTGCATTCTTTAGACCCTGCTGTGTTAAAGTCTTTGGAAATTTTAAAACACATACAATCTTTATTCAAAAAGTACAACTTCCCCCAGAAGAATTCAGCAGAAAATAAAAATAACCTAGCTGAGCTCCTACTCCCCTCTCTAAACATATCATAAAGCCTAGGAATGCCAGATTCTCATCCTATATAATTCTCTGAGAATTCCCATAGGGAAATCGTGAAAGAATTCAGAAACCTCCCTTGCGGAAATTCTCATAGAGCTATATAGGGTGAGAATACGGTTTATAAACAATAAACACAAAATTCTTTAAGTTGTGATCTTTGCCCTCAATTAAGCCCCAGATGTTAACTGGGATAAAATAATCTTGGGGCTCCAATACACTGTTTCCTGGGTTCCTAAGTATTCAGTCGGTCATTCAGCAACTATATTGCCAAATGGAGACATAAGGATATTTGTAAAATGAGCCCATTGTATTTTTTAATACAGTTTTCAATAAGGTGGAAGCTAGGACACATAGGACAGATCACAATTTAGGCAGAAGAGGAATATTATTATATTTTGCATATGTAGGTTTCTTTACATTACAAAAATGGTGTAGACTTGTTAAACATTTGAACATACAGATAGATATAAAGTAAAAAAATGAAGTTCTCAAAAAATTTTAATAGACCTTACCAATTTAAAATAATTTTCATGTTTCTCTTCTAGGAGCAAAGAGAGAAAATGAGGTCAGGTTATCAGGTGGCGACTGAATAATTTTGAAACCTTCACCTACTTAGAATTCATGTTTTCTCTAAGAGAAAGAGAGTGGGAGTTTTTAATGTGCCTCAGTTCATGAGATAGAGCTGTTGTGATGCAAACACAGAAACAAAATGCAAGATCAGGGTTATGGATGGTCAGAAATAGGCTTTGCCATGCTAACCATGGTCAGAACACTGAAGGTCTAAGGAGAGGAGGCAGGAGGAACCCCACTGGTTAGGTTTACAGAAGAGTACAGAAATCAGGTCAGAGAGAGGAGGGTAAAGCTTGGAGGGCCAGAACTGCTGCCATTGCAACCTCATTAATATATCTTCTTCTTCCACCTCTTCTTGACATTCAGACTAACCAATTCATGTGCATTCTTGTCTGAGAGCTAGAACTGATGCCCTTTATGGAGAACACTGGGCTAACACTAATTGAGTGCTTACTATGTGCCAGATTCTCTTCTAAGGTTTTGTATGAGTACGTCTCATTTAACCCTAATGAAATTACAGCAACTCAATGAGACAAAGACTACCATTATCCCCATTTTACAGATCGTTAAACTGAGGCTTAGAAAGATCAAATAACTAGTCAATCATATAACTAATAAATATGTATGAAGTCAACTTTTATTCTTTGAGTATGTCTATAGGCACAGAAACCAGTATCATTGTATTCACCTCACTGATGGAGGTGGGGGAAAAGACCATTCAGAAAAGTACAGATCAATTCAGTCTAATAAATGGCATGGCAGGTATTTTGGGTATGAAATCATCAGTCCAGCCAATCCAGCCAAAATCTATCCTTTGAATGTATGTATAACCTTTTGCACTCTTGAATTCCAGTGCTTGCAAACACCATATACCCTTTTTAAGCTTCATAATGAGCTCTAGTTATTTCCAGCAGGGATGGTTTATTTGGAGATAGGTAATAACTGATATCATTAACAGGCAAAGAGAAATAAGTATTTTACCATCTCATATGGATTCACTTGCCCATATGCTCTTAAACTTTCCCTGATCTTCAGTTGCCTTTCCAATACCATGGAATAGTTTTGTTCAAAGTTGGAGCTTTTTACCATGTCCAGAGCATAATCTGCCTAATTGCTCACACGTACTTTATAATATGTGTGTGCTTTCCATCTGAGGACTTTGGCTAAAGGCAGCATTGAAAATTAGAGATTTTTGGTACCTTTGCAGTCTTCTTTCTATCCACCTCTCCCAAAGTTCTAGCTACCCACAACCTGATTTTCTGCCTGCCCTTCTCAAAAGCATTCCTCCCTGCCCAAAATCAAACTTCAGTTTATTCATTGCAGCAGATCTAAGAGGTACAGAAGCAATCTGGTAAGCTAATTACAATCCATTTAATAGATGAGTTTGGTTAACTAAATGAATCTCTAATGGGCAGGTTGATTGGAGGGGTCATTTCTGAGCAAGGGAGTCTTTTCAATACACAACTTCTAACCCCTACCCTATCAGTCATTAAAATAAGAGTTAACAAGGTCCAAAATGTTGCTAGTGACTGCATTTGACTGTAAATTTCAAGAGAGCCCTATGCTTTTGTGATTTTCCTGTTCATACAGTAAGCAAAATGCACATATATATTTTAGGATTTCACATAAGAAGACATCATATTCAGAGTTGAACCTCTAAAATCATCTCAAACAGTAACTTTAATCTTCTCCAAGAATCTGATTAGCAGTATGTACACACTCACATACGTGGATATAGCATTAAGATCCTATGATGTAAGCAGTTGTAGAGCAAAGAAAACAAGTGGAAACTATGCCCTGAACTACCCTTTAAGTAACATCATCATCTTTTCCAGCTTTGGTTTCCTCATCTCTAAAAAGTATGCAATTGAATTTCCTTATCTCTGATGTCCCTTCAGCTCTAAGAGTTTTTGACCACCTTTTTTACTTATGCTCCGGAAACACTTGTTATTACACTCCTACAGCAGTAATGATACAGTCTCCCAAGACAAACTTAACAAAAGACCCACCTGTAAGCCTTCTGTATATTTCTCCAAATGGATTCAGAATATTTGCTTCATGGTAACCAGATATCAAAAAATAAACAGAACAAATAGATTCCTTACAATTTCTTTAAAGTGGAAGGCATGAATAATAGAATCAGCCTGAATAAGAAAATGACATTATTTGTATTAATTTCTGCAGATAGAAAGTATTTTCTATATCTTTAATTTTGGTGTAGATGTGACTGTGAAGCTAGTTTTCCTTTGGTATGAGATATAAAATGAGAGGATCAAAATAAGGTCAGGATTCTCAGTGGCTTACCTAGTAAACTCAAATTATGAGTAAAAGATATTGACATGGGAAAACCTTATCACTGTCTGCAAAAGGAATAGAAAATACAGTGGGTCAGATCTGCTCAGATAAATTGTCTGAAATATATCAGTACATGAGAACTGGAGACAAAGCAAAAGAGTTGAGTCTGATTTGCCAACCAAAAAAAAAAAAAAAGAAAACCACTGAAGCACCAAAAGGAGCTATCTGAAAGAGGAAGGAAGAGGCCCTTAATGTTAAATGGAAAATATGGTCCCCACGGTTTCACCTCAGTGAGGCTTAGGAGTTTGGGCCGTGCTACAAATAGAGCAGTGAACATTTGGTCAGCTACTTTGGAAGAAGACCATAAATACAAAGCAGAGATGGTGTAAGATCAAGTCGATGTAAATTCAAGTCAGTGTAACACCAAGCAGGTGGAAACCCTTCAAAGTGAACTGACTTTTAAGCAAGGGAAGGGAACACACTGCCATTCACTGCTGTTTTCACAGTGCCAAAAAGTGATGTTGGTGCACAGATGCTTAATATTTGTAGAATTAATGAATGACTATCAGGCAATGTTGGAAATAGAGACCTAGTTTATATGTGAGAAAAACAGAAGTAAATAGGTCAGCAAGCACTATTACCAGAACTGTAACATAAGATCTAGATTAATGAAGGGGAGTGGAGCAGAAGAAAATCAAGGAAAGAAAAAGACATTTACTGCCAGAGCAGAAGGATTTGAGGGCACAGTGTCTGGAAGCATTTCAGTGGGAACCACAGGCGATCTTGTCTGCAACCTCCACCATGGTACATTATGTGACCTCAGGCAGAGGACCCGGCTTTATACTTTCTTCTTATTAACTGGAGTTGACATTTTCTCCCCCCTTGAAAGGGACCAAAAGATTCCTCAAACACCATAGAGAATGAATACTTCTCCTTTGGGACTGGACATTATCAACAGATCTGTGTCCAAAACATAGACATTAAGTTTTTCTTGAGAATCAGTGCTAAAGAAGAAAGTTTATTCAGTCGACAGATTTATAGAGCACCCACTGTTTAGCAGATACCATTCTAAGCATGAGTAAAGCTATTTTTATGTCAGGTAGTTCAGTTGTTTGAGGAATAATCCACAGAGAGCAGTGGGAAAGCTACAGAATATTTAAAATTGTTTTAATTAGTGTGAAATATCTTGAGAGGATGGTTCCCATATCGCCGTACCCCTCATTCATCTCTCTTCCCTGAGCCACCTGATCTCAGGCCTCCATGCTCCAAGGAAACTACCTTCCTCTAAAGGTCATCCATGACTGTCCAATCCTTTCAATGTAGTTTGGCTCTTTCATCTTTTAATTTCTGTTGAGGCATTTGATATTATTGATCATTCTTCTTGATAAAATTCCCACCTTCCCTGGTCCTCTTATCAGTGAGGAATATGTCCTAAAAATTTACAAAGTAAGCTTGGAGTCACAGAGATATGAGTGCAGATCTCATCTTTGTCATCTTGCAAACCTGAGCAAATTATTTAAACCAAATTAGTTTCTTCATGTGTAAAATGAGGTGCTTGCCGTTTCATTCAACCCTCTCCTATGTTGCTGTTGTAAGGATTTCGTCAAGGTAAAGCATCATACCTGGTACATACTAGAATGCTCAGATCAACACAAGAGTTCTATTTAGGTTTCCCTGCCTCCATCTGCGCTGTGTATGAGTCACTCAGTCATGTCCGACTCCTTGCAGCCCTATGGACTGCAGCCCACAAGGCTTCTCTATCCATGAAATTCTCCAGGCAGAACTACTGGAGTGGGTAGCCATTCCCTTCTCCAGGGAATCTTCCCAACCCAGGGATTGAACCCAGGTCTCCTGCATTGTAGGCAGATTCTTTACCCTCTGAGCCACCGGGAAAGCCCTAATAAATACTACTACTATCTTACTTCAGAGCCTCTTCATCTCTTCCCTAAATTATTTCAAAGGCCTTCTCACCAGTCCTGCATCTTACACCTTTCATTGACTCCATTCTATTTCTCACTTGCAGACTTTGAAGGGTAAATCTGATCATACCACATTCCTTCTTCAAATTCGTCAGTGGAACCAAGTCCAAACTCCTCAGCATGATGTAACCAAGCTCATCTCTCCAGCATCATTAACCATAACAGGCTTCACTTGTGCTGCCTACAGTTCCCAGAGCACTCGTGGGCTCACACACCTCTAGGCCTTTGCACGTGACTTTTGCTCTACTTGGAAAGAGTTTTCCCCCCTTTTCTGCCTGAATAACTTTTGTGTATTCTTCAAATTCAGCTCATCATTACATCTTTTAAAAAATTTCCCAAAGCAGATAGATCTCCCTCTGACATGCTTCAGTACTATCTAATGCATACATTGTGTTTTATCTATTAATTTTGCTTATTTGTTTTCCTAACTGGGTATATACTCCATGGGGCTTCCCCGATGGCTCAGCATGTAAAGAATCTGTAATGCCTGTAATGCAAGAGACCTGGGAGACTCGGGTTCAGTCCCTGGGTTGGGAAGATACCCTGGAGGAGAGTGTGGTTACCCAATTCCAGTATTCTTGCCTGGAGAACCCCATGGACAAAGGAGCCTGGCGGGCTACAGTCCAAAGGGTTGTAAAGAGTCGGTCACGACTGCATGACTGAGCGACTAAGCACAGCACAGCACATGCACTCCATGAGGGGCTGTATCTGAGTCCCATTCTTTTCATAAGGTGTGGTACCTAGTGTAATCAATATGTGTTTATTGACCTAAGTATATAAACACTGACATTTACTGTTTTGTCAGGGACAGAAGTGGTAAAAAAAAAAAAAAGAAAGAAAACAGAACATGGACTTTGAGCCAGTATGGAGTATGTATGTAAACATGAATCAACCAGGAATAAGTGGGCAGATTTGCAAAATCGGTGATAAACGTGGTGTGAAACAAAATTAGAGTTCATCTAACAACAAACATGTATACAACATGCATTTTCCCCATGGTCCAGTGAGGAAACAAATTCCACTTTTTCAAAAGCAAAGGAATGTATAGCAGTATACGTAAGTTCTAGAACATGGAGCAATGATTAAATGTTCATATGTAAAATCTAAAAAAACCTGAACTCACAGATACAGAGAACAGATTGGTGGTTGCCAGGGTGGGAAGTGGGTGCTGGGTGAAATGGGTGAAGGTGATCAAAAGGTACAGATTTCTAGTTATAAATAAGTCCTGGGGATAGAATGTACAGCATGGCAACTGTAGTTAACAATACTGAATTATATGTTTGCAAGAAGGTAAAAGAGTAGATTTTAGAAGTTCTCATCATAAGAAAAACTCCATAACTATGTGAGGTAATCAATGTTAACTAAATTTATTGTGGTTATCATCTCATAATTTTCACAGATACCAAATCACTATATGATACACCTAAAACTAATAGAATGTTTTATACCAATTGTTTCTCAATAAAACTGGGAAAATAAATTTTAAAAGACAAAGGTCTTTGAATTTTTACTCCTATGCCCTTAAATTTGGCATAGAACCTTTCCTGTATCCACTGTTTTATGAATATAGCCGTTTTATAGACCAAAATTTGGCAAACTACAGCCCATGGTCCACATCCAGGCTCATTCTTCTTTTATAAATAAAGTCATATTGGAACACTGGCACACTCATTCATTTATGTAGTGTCAGCAACTGCCTTCCTGGTATAATGTCAAAGTTGAGTCCTTGCAACAGAGTTTGTATGTCACACGAGGCCTAAAATATTTACTATCTGTCCCTTTACAGAAAAAGCTTGCAGATCTTTGATATGGCAGTAGATATTAAGACAAATAAGTGAAGTCTGCTCTATAGAGTGTAGAACCCAGAGCTGCTGAGCTGACAGACTTAAGGGTAATTTCTCTTAAAAAAAAATGAAATACAGAAAATTTTTTAAAACAAAAAGCTGTCAGTTATCTAAAATGAATTTCAGCTCCACTGGTGATTTTTCGAACAACTAACTGACAGAGTTCCGTTAGTTTGGAAGCTTAATGTGAAAGGGCATTTCATATGCATGCATGCTAAGTTGCTTCAGTCGTCTCTGGCTCTTTAGGACCCTATGGACTGCAGCCTGCCAGACTCCTCTGTCCGTGTGATTCTCCAGGCAAGAATACTGGAGTGGGTTGCCATTTTTTTCTCCAGGGGATCTTCCCAACCCAGAGGTCAAACCTGGGTCTCTTCTGTCTACCTGCATTGGCAGGTGGGTTCTTTACCAGTAGCGCCACTTGGGAAGCCTTTATTTTATATGCATAGTCAGTGCTTTATTTGTCTCTGTTGCTTTAACTAGTCCTTTGAAAATCATAAGTGACATTCATGTTCAGGTGTAGGGGAGATGGCTTGCAATCTAGATCTGATTTCTTATAAGAAAGAGGAGAATGAGATACAAAATCACTATCTAAGTCAGAGGCCCTAATGACTCATAGAATCTTTCTGGGCTCTATTTAAATCATTTGAAACTGAAATTAATGATTCATATATGTGATGGGGCTTACAGAAGTAAGAACAGAATTGTGATTCATCTAATACTAGTACATGAACTTTGTTCCTATGGCACAGGGTGGAAAAATGCATTTCTAATGCTTTGAGATGTGTATTCGAGCACATCTTTTTCCTGATTTTGGATCCCAAATGGAAAATAAGGCTCATTAAGTTACTTCCTTAATCGCATTACTGTGAAAATGTTCACAAACAACACCTGAAACTTGGAAGTCATTCCTGATCCCACTGATTGGAAAGGGTGACCTCAGTGTACATTCAACAAATAACTAAATGACATTGTGTATAGACTCTTGTTTGTTCTTATCCATATCATATGTGTAAATATTTTACTTGTAGACAGTTTCTTGAACAGTTGAACAATTTAGTATAAAGTAACGTTTTTGTATTTTTGTAAATTGAATTATATTTTACTTATTTAAATTGTATATTCAGAATGGGTCTCCACTGAAGTTTTTTTCTCCTCAACACATTATTAAAACACACATATATACATGTGCACACATACACACTCACACACACAATTAAAACAAATCTCACCTCTCATAAAGAAATGTAATTGACTAATGAGCCAACTCATATCCTTTTTGGAACAAAGAAAGTTATAAAAATAATTATTGAACAATAAGCTAAAAATAATTTTCTAAATAAAAAATTTACATTATTTAAAACACCAAATTGAAAATTCAGTATTATTAAAGGGAGAAGTTTCATCTCACTGCATAATGCTTACAGATTAAAGAGAAAGAAATGGAAAAGAAAAACTTTTACATCTAATTGAACAATTCTTTTCCCTATAGAGTCACCACGGTTACCTTTTTAAGATGTATTTTGGCCACTTTCCAGACATCCTTAAATGAGGTGTTGAAGGTATAGTTTAAACACATTTAACAATTGCATTTATGTGATATGTGTACTATCTCTTTAACAGCTTGCTTTTTCTTTCATCTTTTATCAGTACACTGCTAGCACTGGAAGTGGGGGTTGGAGGTAAAGGCAAGTACATAAAAAATTCAGCAAAACAGTAGAGAGAACAGAAGAGTCAAAGTTCATACTAATAGTGATTTCCTTAGATGGAAGCGTTTCATATTGTATGTTAACCAAGTCTGCAAGTCAGGTCACCAATGTCATTTATGTTTTGCCCACAAAAAAACAGATTTCCCTGTATTACAGAGTCAGTACTAAAACTGAAATCAGAGTGCTCTAATAATGACTTTCAAAGAAGGGACATGGCTGTCTTTTTTTTTTTCCTGTATTTTATTTTTAATTTGAGTATAATTGCTTTACAATATTATATTAGTTTCTGCTGTACAATAGCATAAATCAGCCATATGTATACATAGGTATGGCTTTCCTCTTTAACCCCAATAATTATGATACCCTTGTTTAGGCCTGCAGCCATAGCAGAGCAGTGGTAGGCACCATGAAGACAAAAACTATGCATTTGCATTTTGCTCTTAACACTTAATAAATATTTGCTGACCTACTAAAGAAGTTAAAAGTTGGCTTTTCTTCATTTGTTTACACTAACTCCTGCTATTTTCCTTCCATTTTCATCTTATGATGATGTCACCTATTACCTTAATTCTCATGCCCCTGTTCTCTGTTCTAGCAGCATTAATTCTCTGCTAACACATCAGTCATAATGTAGCACAATCATCTCTCTCTTTTTTTTAACCCTCTCAGCCATAAAGGAACCTAAGAAGGTTCCTATAGAAAAGGAGTCACAAACCAAACTAAACCAGCAATGAAAACCATAAGCCAGCCTTTCCATGTTGCACTTTTATCACAATAGCTTTCTTCCCCCCACAGGTACAACATAATGATTCGATCTTTTCATGTATTATACACCATACAAAGTTATTTATAATATTAGTGTCTATATGCCCTGTGCTGTAAGTTACATCCCTGTGACTCTGGTGCATTTTTTCTTGGGGGGAAGGGACTAGACACTCCAGACGATGGAGATGATGTTCTATTGGCAGTGAGCTGGCATATGCCACCTGCACCTAAAGCTTAATAAGAACTTTTTTGATGTTGATGATTATGATAGTTCAAGGGAGCAGGAAATTGAAAGAATCAGAGAAGGAAATGAGGCCTGATCTGTGTCTGCCAGATTTGTATCTGCAGTCCACACCAAAGCAATTATTTTCACCCACATCTATAAGATTTGGACATAAATCACTAGATACACATCATTTAGTCATCCTCACAACTGCAAGAAGGCTACACTAAAATCATCTCAAGGTAGATGTCTTCCCTTTGCTTAAAGATCTCCAGAGAAGAAGCATTTCCAATTTCCCAGGTGCCAGGAAGTTTTTCCTAAGCCTAACTATAATTCTTTCTTCTGTAATATAAACTCCGACTCTACCCAGCTGACTAAAACAGCTCCTTATCTTCATCTGGATAATATTTCTTTGCCTATTTGAAGGTTGTTATTACAGCTCCCCTTGGTCCAGCATTCTTTTCCCTGATCAGCTGGTCCTAGTTCCCTCAGCTTTGCCTATTTTGTAACCCTTTCAACACTTGTATGTTTACCATTTGGATATTCCCAAGTATACTGTATTTTACTAAAATTACCCAACAATAAACTAGATGGAATTTGGGCAATGCCAAGTTAAATACCCAGGTTACCTCACGGTTTCTTTTGGCTACAGTTACTTAGACAACTTGTGTTATCAAGCTTGAGTTTTCCATTTTAGCACCATTTTGCTTCTTCCTGATAAAATCATCAGATATTTCTCTTTAAACTTGAGTTGTATTTTCCCCTTTCTCTAATTCAAAATTAAGGTCCTTTCTCTGGGTAAACTGCTCTTCCATTTTGAATATTATTTGGCCCATGACTTAAGGGTTTAGAAAATCGTTTTAAGCTCCTTCCTGTCTGTTTTTAGGAAAATCCTATTCTACTTTTTCAGAATAAAATGTCCAAAAAAAAAAAAATGGTAGAGGTCTGAATTGTAGAAAAGATTAATTATAACTCCTTCATTATACAAATGATGAAACCAAGACACAGAATGATTAAACAATTTGTCCCAGGTCACAGAGATTCCCAACAGCAAAGGCAGGATAGAAACCAAGGTCACATGGTTCTCAGTTGCATGCCCTTTCTACGGCTCACTGAAGCCTGTAAACCATGCCTTATGTTACACTAACAAAGTTGCCAAGTAAGATTGCCAAATGAGAAAGGTATGGAAATTGTAAATTTGAAAGAATTTAACAGAAAATTGCTTTTATTGTAAATTACACAATGATACCAATGAATAATATAGACATTATAAACTAGATTTCCATCCTATGTTATACTGGAAGACTTGATGTATTTCAGTTAACCATAAAACAGACCAAAAAAATCTATAAGCACTCTTCAATTAATCAAAATACGTTCTCCCCACTGAACTTTTACTTTTAAATTTTTATGATATAAATATGCAAATGTATATAAATGTAGAGAACATAGAATAGTGAATCCAGATTCAGCAATTATCATTCCATGGCCAGACTTGTTTCATCTAAGTCCCCATGTCCCCCCCAATTATTTTATGGAAATCTCAGGCATCTTGTTTTATCCATATTTCAGTGTGAATTTCCTTAAAATTGTAAACACAATTTGTCTGAAGCTGTGAGGCTGTGAATGCTAAGGGTATTTGAATTTTGTCCATCTATTCCAATATTTTATGGGCCAAATTTCAAATATATGATTATAAAACCTTTCTCAATATTTATTATGGTTTATTTACTGATAATGCATACATTATTTGGTATTACTATATTTAGGAGGAATTTATATCCTTCCGGTTTATGGAAAGCATGTTGATTTTTTTTTTATCACATTGACTTTTCAGTTTATTTTCTCAGAGTAATCAGAAGTGCACTTCTGCTAATTGATGTCTCTCCTATAGATAAAATTTACCTTATAAATCAGTGGTAGTCATTGGGAGATAGGGAAAGGACAAAAAGTTGGAGGAAGTCCTGGAATTTAGCATGTAGAATAATGTGAATTCTTGTTTCCTGAAAGAAAATTAAAATGTTTTATTAAAACACAGAACTGAATGTTATTTTAAACATGATAATATTCAAGAAGTAAAATTCAAGAAATTATTAATATGTTAAATAGCACACTGAGAAATTTGAGCTATATATTCATATTTGTAAAAAAAAAAAAAAAAAATTAAGATGTCCTTCCAAACAAATCTAGGTCACATGGAACTATTGGGAGAACTCTCAAAAACTCAGAAAGCAGGATCTTTCCACAAGCAGCATAAGTCCTGAGTGAGTAAAATTTAATTCAAGCTTGCTCTTAATGAGCAATGATTGCTTGGGTACTTACAGTGATCACTGATAATCAACTGTTACTTCGTTCACTCAAAATACATGTACTTTTATGCCTTTTATATGTCAATCGTGCTTAACACATATGTAGATTAACATCATATTGTCCCTACTTTAAGAAATATGATCTAGTAGGATAACCAGATATGTAAACAAATTAATAAAATACCAAGTGCAAATTAAAAGATGCTTGCTCCTTGGAAGAAAAGCTATGACCAACCTAGACAGCATATTAAAAAGCAGAGATATCACTTTACCAACAAAGGTCCGTATAGTCAAAGCTATGGTTTTTCCAGTAGTCATGTATGGATGGATGTGAGAGTTGGATTATAAAAAAGCTCAGCACTGAAGAATTGATGCTTTTGAACTGTGGTGTTGGAGAAGACTCTTGAGAGTCCCTTGGACTGCAAGGAGATAAAACCAGTCAATCCAAAAGGAAATCAGTGCTGAATATTCATTGGAAGGACTGATGCTGAAGCTGAAGCTCCAGTACTTTGGCCACCTGATGCAAAGAACTGACTCATTGGAAAAGACCCTGATGCTGGCAAAGATTGAAGGCAGGAGGAGAAGGGTATGACAAAAGATGAGATGGTTGGATGGCATCACCAACTCAACGGACATGAGTTTGGTGATGGAGAGAGAAGCCTGGTGTGCTGCAGTCCATGGGGTCAGACGTGACTGAGCGACTGAACTGATGTGTCAAAACGATGTGGCAGTAAAGAGACTAGAGATGTCACTTTTTCTTAGAGAAACTGTGAAAGGATTCACAGAGAGGTGGTTAATAAAGACCTGAAAGATTGGATGTGTGACAAAGAGAGGAGAGTATGTTCATAGGGGAGCAACAGACACAGAGCATGAAAGTATGGCACAGCATGGCATGAAGCATGGCATAAAAATGGCTAGAACAGAAAGTCACAGAAGATGAAGCTGTAAAGGGAAGTTGGAGGAAAACTGGGATATCATACTAAGGAACTCTGATCTTATAGATTGGTGGTTCCCAATTCAATCAAACCCTTTAATATACTGAATAATGAACACCTACATATCAGCATTATTGTTGTTCAGTCGCTCAGTCATATCCAAGTCTTTGTGACCCCATGGACTGCAGCACCCCAGGCTTTCCTGTCCTTCACTATCTCCCAGAGCTTGCTTAAAGTCATGTTCATTGAGTCAATGATACCATCCAACCATCTCGTCCTCTGTTGTCCCCTTCTCCTCCTGCCCTCTATCTTTCCCAGCATCAGGGTCTTTTCCAATGAGTAAGTTCTTCACATCAGGTGGCCAAAGTATTGGAGCTTCAGCTTCAGCATCAGTCCTTCCAATGAATATTCAGGACTGATTTCCTTTAGGATGGACTGGTTGGATCTCCTTGCAGTCCAAGGGACTCTCAAGAGTCTTCTCCAACACCGCAGTTCAAAAGCATCAATTCTTCAGTGCTGAGCTTTCTTTATAATCCAACTCTCACATCCATACATGGCATACAAGGCAGATTTTTCTTTCCTGGCGAATCAGGCAGTAAAGAATCTGCCGGCTATACAGAAAACCTGGGTTCAATCCCTGGGTCAGGAAGATCCCATGGAGAAGGGAATAGAAACCCACCTCAGTATTTTTGCTTGGGAAATCCCATGAACAGAGATGCCTGGCAGGCTGCAGTCCATGGGGTCACAAAGAGTCAGACACAACTGAGCAACTAACACTTTCATTTTCAGTACCTCCTGGGAAGCCTGGATTATCTGATAGACCCTAAATCAAATCACAAGTGCCTTTGTAAGAGAGAGGCAGTGGGGGAGATTTGACACAAAACAGAGAAGAGGAGGCACTGTGACCACAGAGGCAGAAATTATAGTGATGCAACTATGAGTCAAGGAACCTTATGTTGGCAGAAGCTGAAAGAGACAAGGGGCAGCTTCTCTTCTGTGCTCTGAAGAGAGCACAGCCTTACCAACAACCTGATTTTGGCCCAGTAAAACTGATTTCAAACTCAGCCTCCAGAACTGTAAGAAAATAAAGTTCTCTTATTTTAAGCCACCAAGCTTGGGGTAATTGGTTATAGCAGCTACAGGAAACTAATACTAATCCATTGTCTTTTTTTAATTGAGATATAATTCACATTATCATAAAACTCACCTTTTAAAGTTTACAATTCACTGGTTTTAGTGTATTTATAAGGTTGTGTTTTGATTTGCAGCCATCACCTCTATCTAATTCTAGAACATTTTTATCACTCTGAAAAGAAACTCTATGCCCATTAATAGTCACTGGTTGTTCGCACCTCTTGTTGTTCAGTCAGTTAGATGTGTCCAACTGTTTGTGACCTCTTGGACTGCAGCTCTCCAGGCTTCCCTGTCCTTCACCATATCTCAGAACTTGCTCAAACTCATGTCCACTGAATCAGTGATGCTATCCAACCATCTCGTCCTCTATTGCCCCCTTCTCCCCCTGCTCTCAATCTCTTCCAGCATCAAGATCTTTTCCAGTGAGTCAGCTCTTGGCATCAAGTAGCCAAAATATTGGAGCTTCAGCTTCAGCATCAGTCCTTCCAATGAATATTCAGGACTGATTTCCTTTAGGATTGACTGGTTTGATCTCCTTGCTGTCCAAGGGACTCTCAAGAGTCTTCTCCAACACCACAGTTCAAAAGCATCAATTCTTTGGTGTTCAGCCTTCTTTATGGTCCAGCTCTCACATCCATGCATGACTACTGGAAAAACCACAACTTTGACTATATGGACCTTTGTTGGTAAAGTGATGTCTCTGCTTTTTAGTACACTGTCTGGGTTTGTCATAGCTTTTCTTCCAAGGAGCAAGGGTCTTTTACAGTCACAGATTTACCCCTGAGCATTGCTTATCTACATCCTATAAATTGCAAAAGTATTCTCTAGCTTCCCCTTCCTCTTCTTTGAGTCTTTGGTTATTCAGGTGTGTGTTGTTTAATTTCCACATATTTCTGAATGTCTGCCTGTTACTGAATTCTAATTTCACTCCACTGTAATCAGAGAGTATACTGTCTATGATTTCCTCCTTTCAAATTTACTGAAATTTGTTTTGTGGCCTAACATATGTCTGTCCTGGAGAATGTCCCATGTGTACTTGGGAAGCATGTGTTATTCTACTTTTCTTAGGTGGAATGTTCTGTATTACTGAGGTGGTAGGAATCACATCTGCCATTTTGCTACTTGTTTTCTAATTGTCACTTTTGATTCTTGATTCCTCCATTACTATCTTCTTTTGTATTAAGTAGATATTTTCTACTCTAGCTTTTTAATTCCCTTGTTGTTTCATTTACTATTTTTTAAGTTATTTTCTTAGCAGTTTCTCTGGGCTTACAGTTAACATTTTAATTTATTAATAACAACCTAGTTAGAACATATTAATAACAATTGAAAATGCTTGGCTACAACTGCACTAGGAAATACAGTGAAAGAATCGAATACACCTCTTTGTAATAGAAACATTGGGAGGTTGGATGGCATCACTGACTCAATGGGCATGAGTTTGAGTAAACTCCAAGAGTTGATGATGAACGGGGAGGCCTGGTGTGCTGCAGTCCATGGGGTCGCAAAGAGTCGGACACGACTGAGCGACTGAACTGAACTGTACTGAAACAGAAATGATTATGGTAGTGCTCTAGGAGTGCTTGGATACCATGTGTAACCACTGATATGATAATTTTCAAAAACGCTGAATAGTTCTTTGTAAAATTAAAAAAAAAAACACAGTCTCTCCTCAGTTTACATTGGACTAACATTCTGAAAAATTCAGTGTATATTAAAACCGTGCATATCAGTGTTTTTATGTAAAACTGAATTTGGTTCTAGGCTTAGATAATTACATACAAGTTTTGGGGTTTTTTTTTAAGTCTACATAAATGGTTGGTGGGAACATCTAGCATGATGCGGAACTGCTCCCCCCATCTTTGGTCCCTGCCACTACCAACTGAATGTCAGTAACAGCCACATAATCACTGAGATACTTTGAGACACCTTCCTGACAAGATTGTCCCCAAACACCCCCTAGGGGGCAGTACCACTACTTTGAAAACCAGTGCTTTAGAGGATTTAGTAGTTATTTTTGCTTTTGTTTTAATCTAATATACATCAAGTTTCAAAGAAAGGTCCCCAGTAAGAAAAGCATCAAGCTGATCAAACGCAAGTGTGTTGTATTCACAACTCACTGTTTACTCTGCCCTACATTCTACCTTTCAGGAATGCTGAATACTGAAATAAACACTAAATCGTTTGCAGACACTCTGATGGATTAGATGCTCATTTTGTTTTCTTTTTCCTTTTTAGCTTTTATTTTAAATAACTGTTTTATTTAGTACATTCAAACATTTAGTACATGAACAAACATACAACTGATTTATATGGAATAACACTGTTTTCCTCCATCTGAAGACCCTAAGTCCTCAGCTAAGTACTTTGTAATTCCATTGATGTCTTTTTATGATTGTCTGGTACTCAAATTCTTTGAGTAGCATCCCTGTGATATGTAACCCAGAATATCTCCTAGAGATCATCACTTTATCCCCTTATAGAGATAAGTGAGAGATACTTTTTGAAGAGTCACTAAATTTCACAGTCACAACAGTTTCAAGGAACCAGTGCTGTGACGCTTGCCATTTTGATGGACACATGATGGTTTTATCAACTCTGATGAGGAAATGAATCTGCACTGGTTCTTAATAAACCACAACCAAGTTCTACTTTCCTTTTGTGTTCATGACTATTTATAAATATTGTTGCAAGTGCTGAAACATCTATAACCTTCTTTTGCCCTTCTGAATATAATACCTAATTAGTTAACTTCCACGTTGCCACGTGATGTGAAATGCTGTGGCTCCTAGCCTTCATTCTAACAGGATTGAAATTACATACATTTATATCATGGCCTTTCCTTTGCAGCTCCTTCAGGCTGTATCCCTGAATTTGCAGGCAAATATTCTGAGGCATGTATTTCTTACAGTCCCTCAATGGCAACAGAACCCTTCTTACAGTATGTGGACAGTATTATTTAGAGTTACTCCTTTTCTTTAATGCAGAGGGATGCATTCTCACTAGATAAGCCTGTAGTTTTAAAAATGTACAGATGGGATTCCACCAGAGGGCACCATGGTAAACTTCATTTTCACAGGGACCCATAATAGGTCAGATAAGAAAATCTCCAAAACCAAAATGTTGAAACAAATGTAATTAAAGCAGCAGTACCTTCACCAAAACATTGATTCCACTGTGATTTTAAACCCTCTATAGAATGATTCATTTTGCTAAGATTGTGTTCATTTTTCATAGGCACCACTTTGGAAAATCAAAAATAGACACAGGCTTTATCATGACCAATGTATGAGCTCCACAAATTGTTGAGAAAATGGCAGTTTTCTTAACTGTTGAGGAGTGGGAACCTCTACTTTTCTAGCTCTAAAAAAGAATGAATGCCTTTCAGCACATGCATCTTAGAGCAATTTCACATTTTCCTACATGCTACAAAATAGCTGTCTGGTAAAGCTTCAATTTCAGGATGGATTTCAATTGTTTACTACTAGAGTAAATTTATAATATCCTTCAAGTCCCAAACCAAATGGGATTCAACTCACTTTTTCAAAGATCACAGTGTTGAGATTCCACAAAACTTCCCGAAAGATGGCATCTATATTAGTGTTCATACCTCCAATGGGAGTTAACAAACAACAGGGTACAAACAGGAAACATGTGTACTGTGCCCATGGCTTCCAGAGTACATAAGTGATATGGCACACAGGTATGTTAATGCCCTAATATTCATTCATTCATTCATTCATTCAGCAAACACTACCTCCCATATATCACTGTTGTGGGCTCTAGGAATACAGTGGTGAGGAAAATCAACTTGATCTTTGCCCTAATGGAGCTTGGTGACTAGTAGGGGGAAAACATATGAAAAGAAGATGATAAGCAAGGAATCAAATAAAAACATACATAATTTCAGATTAAAAATGACCAGAAGTTAATACCTTTTGGTACTATGACTGAGAATGAAAGAAAACTCTTACTTAGACAGGCTTGTGAGAGAAGCTCTATCTGTGTAGGTTACATGAAATCAGAGAAAGAACCAGCCGTTGCTGATACTGCGATAGGGAGAGGCAATATTGAAGGCTCTTCAATAGCTAGAGCCTAGTAGCTTGAGGGGTGAGTTTGCAGAGTGTTCCGAAGTAAACTGGGGCCAAATCACACTAAGGATTTTGAGTTATATTCTCAGGGCAAATTGTAAGCGAGAAGCAGGCATGACCTAGAGAATGGATTTAAAGGGAAGGGGACACAAATTGGAGAAGAGGAGATATAAGAAATTAGAGAAATCCAGTAAGAAGCTATTGCAGTGGTCCAGGAGGAGAAAATGGTGGTGACTGTAGAGATGGACAGAAGTAACCTGATTCAAGATACACTTTGGAAATTGAATCTATATTGCAGATAAATTAAGCATAGGGAGAAAGCAAAGACAAAGATGACTTTCAGGTTTTTAGCTTGAGCAACTGGTGAATGTGAATGCTATTAATATTTACTAGGCTTGAAGGAATAGCTTTCAAAGCAAGGGTGTGTGTGTGCTCAGTTGCTCAGTCACATCCAACTCTGCATTCTGTCCGTGGAATTTTCCAGGCAAGAATATTGGAGTGGGTTGCCATTTTCTACTCCAGGGGAATCTTCCCAACCCAGGGATCGAACCTGCATCTCTTATATCTCCTAGATTGGTAGACAGATTCTTTACCACTGTGCCATGTGGGAAGCCCTTTAAAGCAAGAGGTGGGAGGTAATAGTTAGGTACCCAACTTCTACATGATAAGTGCAAGAAGGCAATGATACACCCCACTGAAATAGATTCAGAGCTGCCCTCAGCTCTCAAGACACAACTCTCACTTGTACCACTATGATCTTCTCTTCCAAATACCCAAAAGATGATCCCTATGTCTGTGTTTTCAAGGTCTAAGGTCATGAAGGGCAGCGACTCCCCCTACTCCCTTTCACCTTTCTACTAATATGCATGCTGATGTGGCTTCTGATTCCTTTTTACATTTAGAGCATTTACTACACTCTACCATGCAAGACAACTTCGAATCATCTCCACAATACCTGTGTGGCATCAAAAGTGTTGGATTTGTGACCAGAAAACCTTCACTATTTTTCTGAGTAGCTGAATGACCTGGGGGATGCTATTTAACTTCTGGGAGCCCTGCAGGTCTTTGAAAAGACAATATCAATGATTACATGTAAAAGTACTTTGTAAATTTGTAAGCACTATCATAAATAAGTGTTGTTATTCTTTTTCTCATTTTGGTCTTAGTCATCACCTCTGCTACAAATAATCTGCCGTTCATTTTGCCCTGTTCTCTTCCCTTTCTCCTTGCTTGCTTCTTCTGTCTCTTGTCCCTTCTGCCACATAAATTTGCTTTCCTGAAAAAGGCTGGTTATTTGGAGACATCATCACCAGCCAATCATAGCTCACCATTCCTTCTAGCTGGTAAGCCAATCAGATGTAACCTCTAGGTCTCTTTTCAGTGTTGCTAAGGCTTCAGGTCTACTTCTAAAAGCTGACTTGCTTGCTTTCTACTGATTCTCATTCTCTCTCTCTCTCTCTCTTTCTTCCTCTCCCTCTCCTTCACCCTTCCTCCCCCTCCCCGCTCCTGTCCTTCCTCTGCATCCCTCTCCCCACTCCCTATTCAGGGTTTGGAGCAATTCCAAATACTTTAGCCTCCCGGAAGTTTGGGTTATGGATAAGCAAGATTTGACTGTATTTTTTCCCTTGAGAAATAGAGAACAACCATTCCATGTTCAATATTATAGCAAGTATTTTAGCATCTTAATGTCCCTTGGCTGCATACAATTTAGTTTTGTTTATGGGGTTTTGGGTACACAAATCAATTTTAATTCAGATAGATTAGAGCATAAACTGGCATTAAATTTGGGAATGAAACATCATACCTCTTGAACCCCGTTGGGCTTCACAAAATGCATTCAGAATATTTTAAAGCTCTTCCAGTTTTTAACTGATGACAGAAGATGATGAACACATTGTGCTTATCATGCTCCTGTTTCTTCAACTGTCAGTGCTGGGGTTGCTGAAGAAAACCACTGTGGACAGCAGTAATTTGGGAACTAATACCTAATGGCTAAGTGGGTGTTCTCTCACTCACTTCCTGTTTATCTGTGGAAGCTAATTAACATGGGAATAATAGCTAGAAACCCTGCCATTTTAGAGGACCCGCTGGTCCATCTTTAAATGCCATATAGCTGGGATGTTAAGAAAATTCCTTTAACACAGAACAGCTCTGCTTTCTAAAACCATAAAGACGTTTGATAAGGAAAAATAACTAACAAGTGATGTCTTTCTCATAACCTTTGCTACCTACTTAAAAACTGAAACAGTACAAGAATTTGCAGCTTAAAATGACCAGAGAAGTGGCAGAAAGCCAGAATTCTGTCAGAGACAGCTTAGAAAAGCTTAATGATTAACAAATGGGTCACTGCCTTCAAGCTCTGACCTTTAGAACTAACCAGTTTTAGCCTTTTGGTTAGGTTTCTTCAAATCATTCCGTATCAAGGCAAAAACATTCCCTAATGCATAGAACCACCCATCCAAAAAGGAATTCTTAGGCAGCCCACATATTTGGTGAGTAGCTCTTCTGATAGCAAGTAGTTGGTCCTGAGCACAGTATTAACAACTGGTAAAACGTATTTTTGGTTAGAGTTTAGGGAAGGCCCTAAGCGCTACCACATATCCTGCAGGTGAAATGTACGAAATTCGGTTAACATGGTAACGGCTCTAAAAATACCTAGGCTACAGTTTAACCACAGAGTTTCCTCCTCAACGTAAAAGAGCCACCGTCACGAGCTGTTCGAAAGTGCAACAAAAGCAATCTCTGTCGGACTTTGTGCAAGCAGGCTATTAAATCAGGCCTGGCAATGACAATCTGCAGCCACCCTGCATCAAAGTAATAATTACAGTTTTGCAGACCAGGACAGCCAAGCACAACCCAGTTCAGAAAAAAATGTTAAACTGATAAGCCTTTTCTTTTCCTCCTCCAACCTGTTTTCTCTCTCCGACACCCCACCCCCACCTCCAGGTGGACTAAGCAGGGTGTGGCAGGGGTGCAGAGACAAAGAGTCACCACACTGTAACCACAGGGCCCCACCCAGAGGGAAGCCTGGGGCAGAGGGACCCAAGGGGACAAGGGGCTGGCTGCCCTGGTTTTCCCAGCAGCCTCTGCACCAGGCTCCCACAGAGGGTACACAGGAGGTAGAGTCGCTCACATGGGGGGTTCCCATCTGGGCCCTTTGCTTGGCAAAGACAGAGAGGGTGGGATCAACCTTTTCCTTGAAACTTTTGCAGTTAGAGTTGGAAGTACAATTGTTGTTCAGTTGCTCAGTCATGTCCAACTCTTTGTGACCCCATGGACTGCAGCACACCAGGCTTCCCTGTCTTTCACTATCTCCTGGAGTTTGCTCAGATTCATATCCGTTGAGTTGATGATTCCATGTAACCATCTTGTCCTCTGCCGCCCTCTTCTTTTGCCTTCAGTCTTTCTCAGCATCAGGGTCTTTTCCTCTGAAATCAGCTCCTCACATCAGATGACCGAAGTATTAGAGTTGCAGCTTCAGCTTTAGTGCTTCCAATGAATATTCAGGAAACACAGTAGGCTCTTTTAAATTCTGAAGGTGGTTGGCTGTGCAGGTTAAGAGGTTTCTTACCTAATTCAGTCATGTCCAGCCTGCCAGATTTAGTAAATAATACCTGGCACCTAGTTACATTTGAATTTTAGAGAAACGATGAATAATTTATTTAGCATAAGTATGATTCATGCAATACTTGGGATATACCTATGCTTAAAAAAAAATAGTGTTTAGCTGAAATTCACATTTATCTGATTGTCCTGTATTTTATCTGGCAGCTCTAATAAGGTCCTTAATTTTTTTCCTTCCTAATAGTCTCCCTAACCTCTAATACCCAATCAATAAGATGGGATTTGTTTGTTTGGAGTTGTTCACTTTGGTTGGTTTTTTAATCCTCATATCATTCCTGAATAATAAACTACTTATAATTAACATTTTATAAAAGAGGATACTGATGATCAAAGAGGTTGAGAGACTTGACCAAGGTCACACAGCTAACAAGTAGCAAAGCTTATAATAAGCCAGTTGAGTATGACCCCAGCTGACTTTCTCAACTACTTTAGTATGTCTGCATTGTTTCTATTATTTAGTTGCTAAGTCCTGTCCAGCTCTTGTGACACCCTGGACTGTAACCTACCGGGCTCCTCTGTCCATGGGATTTTCCAGGCAAGAATACTGGAGTAGGTTGCCATTTTCTCCTCCAGGGGGTCTTCCTGACCCAGGGATCAAACTCGAGTCTCCCACGTCTCCTGTACTGCAGGCAGATTCTTTACTGCTGAGCCACTGGGGAAGCCCTATGATATAGGTGATACTATAGTATAATCTTCATTTTACAGATTTAGGAACTGAGGTTTGGATACATTAGGTAATTTCCCCCAAGGTCACACAGGCTAGGCTTTGTAGCCAGAAACACAAAATTTAAATCATGGCTAATTTATTTATTAGTGTACAACCTTAGGAAAGGCTCCATTGCATAAATTGGAAATGTTAATGCCTCTCTCACAAGGAAAAAGCTATGTACATAGTAAGCACTCAACACACATGCGCTTATAAAATGATTCTGAGAATTATCTTTACTTGGCACCTGTGACAAGAGACATGAGAGAATATTCTAGGTCAGGGATTGGCAACATTTTTCTGTAAGGGCTAGAGAGTAAATATATTGGTCTTTGTAGGCCAAGAGGCAGAATCAAGGATATTATTTAGGCAGTTACATAACAGGAGAGAGAACAAAGTTCCACAAATCTTTTTGGAAAGAACTACAAATTTAATAATAATAATAATAATAATTGAGTACAATTTTCCATAATATAGGTCTCCTAATGAGAAGAAGGGAATTCTTTTATTGTGGAGGAAGGATAACATTTCTCTTAATTGGAGTTCAAAGTTAGTGTTTCCTGTCATCAAAATCAGTTGCACATGTCCATCTGTTAATGCTGATTCATAATGAGATTTTACATATTTCATTTTTGAAAAATGTCCTTTCATACAGATAGGTACTGCCAAATACTAATATCTGTCCATGAGCATATGATTTTAATTGAGCACGTTCATTGCTTGGAAGGCATTTAAAGAATTCTGCCCAATTCATCTCCTGATATTTGTCTTTTAGCATGTCATTAAATTAATTACTTCCAATTGAAGGGTAGGTGGGAGCTCCTCAATTGCACAGTTAAATAGATTTTGAAATATGGAAATTTCATTTGCACTTGGCATCAAGGTCCAAAAAAAATGCTGCTGGAACTGTAGTTTGAACTCAGAAAATGTATCTGGTGCATAATTGTGTGGAAATGGAGGCCTTGCTTCTTTTAACTTTTTACAGCACAAGAAATGTATAAAACAGCTTGACATTGCATGTGATTCAAGCAGCATTAATTGTCATTGAAATGACTACAGTATGAGTTTTACTTTTAAGTATTGTTTTGCTTTATAATTTTAGGTTGTATTTGTTAAGAAGCATTATCAAATCTGCAACAAAAGCTTTTTTCCAAATCCATTCAATATCCAATGATAGTAGTTGATGGTAGCACATACTGTTTATAAAAATTTCAACCTTTACCCTCAAGAAAAAAAAATCACAAAAATTATTATTATTACTTAGTAATTATTTTGTATATAATATTCTGACAATTACTTAGAGAACTTATAATGGTTAAGTCTACAAAAATAAATGAAGCTCCACATTAACACTGTTTCAATTATACATGATTTGTTTAAGTATTTTCCGCAGACCACCTGCTTGTGAATATAGGCTTAAAATGCCTTACAAGTTCATAAGCTTTGTAAATTTGTGTAACTAAGCCTTTTTTCTGCTTAATTTTACCATCATCATTTGGAACGCATCTTAGAAGATTCTCCTTCAGGTTGTACTGAGTTAGTGTTCTCTCAATTTCTTCAAAAATATACTTGCCTGTAGTTTTTACAATACAGACTGTTTGTAGAAGATAATCCTTCAGTCTCTTTAAAGGCAGGATTCACTCCTTAAATAAATAACAAGTGAGCAGTATCAGTAACATCTGTCAATTCATCAAGAGCCAGAGAAAACCACCCAAAATCATTTGCCTTGTTTTTTAATTGACTATTGATGTCGCTCCCAATATTCTGAACTCTTCAAGCAACTGTTCTCCCCAAAAGCCAATAGTCTTAAGTTTATTTTGTTAAGACAATTTCTTCAACTGCTGCAGTCCAACATAGTTTAATTTACTCACCATCAGCAAAAAAGCTTTCCTTGCTTGGGAAACAAAGGAGACACTCAGAAACTTGCTTTGGTTGAAGCCTCATTTTCACTTTTTATTTTTGTAAAAATTCTGCTATGATGAGATATTCCATTTAAATTTTTATGATTTATGACTATTGCTTTCCCATGACTTGTGATAAGTATTTAAGTTTAGTATTGGCCAAGTGTATTATATTTCTTTTTTTTTTTTAGCTGTAGTATCATTCCACAATAAGCACAATGATTTGCCGTTAATTTGATAACAAAATCATCCACACGCTACTGTACTTGCCATTTGAAGTCTACTTTTCTCTTCTTGTTTGGACACGACAAGTATACAGTGGTAATTTAAAAATAATAACAAACGATGTCACAGTACAGCATGGTACTTGAAATACAATCACATCATAACTGCATCACTGTGGTTTATAGTGCACCTTAAGTAGCACCACAGTGATGAGAGCAACCTATATGAGCTGTCACAGCCACTCCACTTAACTCTGCTGCTTTAGCAGGAAAGCAGCAATGAGCAACATGTAAACAAACAAGCATGCCTTGTTCCAGTAAACCTTTATTTATGGATACTGACATTTAATACATATATTTTCATGTGTCACAAACCATTATTTTTCTTTTGATTTTTTCAATCATTTAAAAATCTAAAAACCATTCTCAGACGGAGGGCCATACAAAAACAGGTAGGGGTCAGATATGGGCCATGGGATATCTTTTACCAGCCCCTGTTCTAAGTAACTAAATGTTAAAGGAGGTTAAAAAATCTGATGCAAAATGTTCAACAGTAGATGATACATGATCTGCATTTTAAAACAGGCTCTGTTAGACATATACTAATTTTTATTAAAGAAAGTTAGTATAGCAAACACCCTCTTCCAACAACACAAGAGAAGACTCTACACATGGACATCACCAGATGGTTGACACTGAAATCAGATTGATTATATTCTTTGCAGCCAAAGATGGAGAAGCTCTATACAGTCAGCAAAAACAAGACCAGGAGCTGACAGTGGCTCAGATCATGAACTCCTTATTGCCAAATTCAGACTGAAATTGAAGAAAGTGGAGAAAACCACTAGACCATTCAGGTATGACCTAAATCAAATCCCTTATGACTACACAGTAGAAGTGAGAAATAGATTTAAAGGACTAGATCTGATAGACAGAGTGCCTGATGAACTATGGACAGAGGTTCGTGACATTGTACAAGAGACAGGAATCAAGACCATCCCCAAGAAAAAGAAATGCAAACAAGCGAAATGGCTGTCTGAGGAGACCTTACAAATAGCTGTGAAAAGACGGGAAGCAAAAATCAAAGGAGAAAAGGAAAGATATAGCCATTTGAATGCAGAGTTCCAAAGAATAGCAAGGAGAGATAAGAAAGCCTTCCTCAGCGATCAATGCAAAGAAATACAGGAAAACAACAGAATGGGAAAGACTAGAGATCTCTTCAAGAAAATTAGAGATACCAAGGGAACATTTCATGCAAAGATGGGCTCGATAAAGGACAGAAATGGTGGGGACCTAACAGAAGCGGAAGATATTAAGAAGAGGTGGCAAGAATACACAGAAGAATTGTACAAAAAAGATCTTCATGACCCAGATAATCATGATGGTGTGATCCCTCACCTAAAGCCAGACATCCTGGACTGTGAAGTCAAGTGGGCCTTAGAAAGCATCACTACGAACAAAGCTAGTGGAGGTGATGGAATTCCAGTTGAACTATTTCAAATCCTGAAAGATGACGCTGTGAAAGTGCTGCACTCAATATGCCAGCAAATTTGGAAAATTCAGCAGTGGCCACAGGACTGGAAAAGGTCAGTTTCATTCCAATCCCAGAGAAAGGCAATGCCAAAGAATGCTCAAACTAGCGCTCAATTGCACTCATCTCACACGCTAGTAAAGTAATGCTTAAAATTTTCCAAGCCAGGCTTCAGCAATACGTGAACTCTGAACTTCCAGGTGTTCAAGCTGGATTTAGAAAAGGCAGAGGAACCAGAGATAAGGTTGCCAACATCCAATGGATCATCAAAAAAGCAAGAGAGTACCAGCAAAACATCTATTTCTGCTTTATTGACTATCCCAAAGCCTTTGACCGTGTGGATCACAATAACCTGTGGAAAATTCTGAAAGAGATGGGAATACCAGACCACCCGACCTTCCTCTTGAGAAATCTGTATGCAGGTCAGGAAGCAACAGTTAGAACTGGACATGGAACAACAGACTGGTTCCAAATAGGAAAAGGAGTACACCAAGGCTGTATATTGTCACCCTGCTTATTTAACTTATATGCAGAGTACATCATGAGGAATGCTGGGCTGGAAGAAGCACAAGCTGGAATCAAGATTGCCAGGAGAAATATCAATAACCTCAGATATGCAGATGACACCACACTTATGGCAGAAAGTGAAGAAGAACTAAAGAGCCTCTTGATGAAAGTGAAAGAGGAGAATGAAAAAGTTGGCTTAAAGCTCAACATTCAGAAAACTAAGATCATGGCATCCAGTCCCATCACTTCATGGCAGATAGATGTGGAAACAGTGGCTGACTATTTTTCTGGGCTCCAAGATCACTGCAGATGGTGATTGCAGCAATGAAATTAAAAGACGCTTACTCCTTGGAAGGAAGGTTATGGCCAACCTAGACAGCATATTAAAAAGCAGAGACATTGCTTTGCCAACAAAGGTCCATATAGTCAAGGCTATGGTTTTTCCAGTGGTCATGTATGGATGTGATGCTGCTGCTAAGTCGCTTCAGTCGTGTCCGACTCTGTGCAACAGAGCACCACCAGGCTCCGCCGTCCCTGGGATTCTCCAGGCAAGAATACTGGGGTCGGTTGCCATTTCCTTCTCCAGTTCATGAAAGGGAAAAGTGAAAGTGAAGTCGCTCGGTCATATCCAACTCTTGGTGACGATGGACTACAGCCTACCAGGCTCCTCCGTCCATTGGATTTTCCAGGCAAGAGTACTGGAGTGGGGTGCCACTGCCTTCTCCGATGGATGTGATAGTTGGACTATAAAGAAAGCTGAGCACCGAAGAATTGATGCTTTTGAACTGTGGTGTTGGAGAAGACGCTTGAGAGTCCCTTGGACTGCAAGGAGAGCCAGCCAGTCCATCCTAAAGGAGATCAGTCCTGAGTGTTCATTGGAAGGACTGATGTTGAAGCTAAACTCCAATACTTTGGCCACCTGATGCGAAGAGCTGACTCATTGGAAAAGACCCTGATGCTGGGAAAGATTGAGGGCAGGAGGAGAAGGGGACAACAGAGGATGAGATGGCTGGATGGCATCACCGACTTGATGGACATGGGTTTGGGTGGACTCAGGGAGATGGACAGGGAGGCCTGGCGTGCTGCGGTTCATGGGGTTGCAAAGAGTCAGACACGAGTGAGCAACTGAACTGAACTGAGTGTAGAATAAATATTAAGAACAAAGGCTTTGAACTTGCTCATATTGGACTGACCCTTGCTTTGACATTTGCCACATGGGCAAGGTCCTTAATATATTTAAATCTGTTTATCTACATAAATGGGGCTGATAATTAGAATTCTTAGTGAGGTCATAAATAAGACACAGAGACCGGTATCATCACTACTGCTTAACAGAGTAGAGGAAAACTTGATCACTCAAAATGTGTTCTACATCACTTGGCAGCTTATTAAAATCAGAATCAGCACTTTAACAGGATCCTTGAGTGATTTGCATGCACATAAAAGTTTAAGAAGCACTAGTAATGGAGACACTAGCCAATGCAATCATGGAAAGAAAGTAATTAAAGATATACATTTTGGAAAGGAAGAGGTAATCCTGTCATTGTTTGTAGATGACATGATGGTCATTTATAATCCAAGGAGAATCAACTGAAAATCTGTTACAACTAATAAAGTAGTAAATAACAGAAAAGAAAGCTAAATGTAAGAAATATAAAATATATTTTGATATATATATAGGTATAAATACACACATACACAATTTAGTATTTTTATTATAGAAATGACTGATTAGAAAATACACTATTTTAAAAAAACCTCTATCTTCAAGAATAACAAAAACAGTAAACTAACTAGAAATAAATCAAATAAGAATTGTATATAAGTGGATGAAGAAAACACTAAAACACTAAAATTTACTGAAGGTCCTAAAAAGATGACCTGGATGAATAAGGAAATATACTTATGTTCAAGAGGACTCAAAACAATAAATATGTCACTTAGCCCCACATTAATCAGAACAGTTTTCTTAATAAAACAATTGACAAGTTGTTTCTGAAATTCATCTGAAAGATGAAATGTTTAAAGTTAACTAAGAAATTTGGAGTGTAGGGAATAAATGAGGCCAGGTTACTTGCTCTGTCAGATATTAAAACATATCAGAAAGCTATAGAAATTAAAATAAAATGACATTTTTATAGAAATGGTAAAATTGATCAGTGGGTCAGAATGGAGTCCAGAAATTGACATATATTTAAGAATTTAGATGATAAAAGAGGCATATTATATCAGTGGAGAAAGATTATTTAAATAAGTAATATAAAGACAACTGACTATCCACTTCAAAGGAATTCAGTTTCCCCTACTTTATACCATATAAAATAATAATTTAAAGATGGATTAAAGAGTTGGTCATAATTCAATATCCTGTAATGACCTATAATGGAAAATAATATATATATATCCATACATAATGGCACCCCACTCCAGTACTCTTGCCTGGAAAATCCCATGGACGGAGGAGCCTGGTAGGCTACAGTCCATGGGGTCGCTGAGAGTCGGACATGACTGAGTGACTTCACTTTCACTTTTCCCTTTCATGCTCTGGAGAAGGAAATGGCAACCCACTCCAGTGTTCTTGCCTGGAGAAGCCCAGTGACGGCAGAGCCTGGTGGGCTGCCATCTATGGGGTCGCAGAGTCGGACACGACTGAAGCGACTTAGCAGCAGCAGCAGCATACATAACTGAATCATTTTGCTGTATACCTGAAACTAATACAATATTGTGAATCAACTGTACTTCAGTTTTAAAAAAGAGTTAATCATACATAAAGGTATAAAATTACTGGAAGAGACTATAGGATTATTTTTATAATCTTCATTTGGAAAAGCCTTTCCTTGAAGATACAAAAGAAAAAAGAAAGAAAAAGACTAAAAAAAGTTGGAAAATTTGACTACATAAAACACAAAGTTTTCTGTCACCTAGAAACAACTGATTGAATACATTTACAATATCTATAACAACTGTAGGATTACATGTGGAATATATGAACAAGACAAAAACAACACAATAGTCAAAGGGCAAAGTTCACAGAAGTAATGCAAATTGTCAATAAACATATGAAAAGATGATGTACCTCCCTGGTTGTTTATTGCAGTGTGACAGATCACACCAAAGTTTAGTTATAAAACAACCATTGTACTACCTCAGCAACTCTGCAGAAGAAATCTGGACTGATTACAACGGGAACAGCTTGCCTTAGCTCTATAGTGTCTGAGATCTCTTCTAGAAGGACTCAGAAGCTGGTGGGTGACTCCACAGCTGGGGAATGATACCTCCTGGAGGCACCTTTATTCCAGTGTCTGAGTTGACACTGGTGTAGGCTGGAGCTGTCCGCCAGACACCTGTGCACCTCTGAAGTGAATTCTGCATAACATGGAGACTGGGTTCCAAGATAGAGCATCCCAAGAGAACCAGGCATAAATTGTATTTTATAGTGTCAGTTCTGCATTAGTCATAAGCTGTCTCAAATTCAAAGACAGGGCACATAGACCCTACCTCTTTATAGAAAGGATGTAACAAAAGAATGTATGATGAGGGATATCATTGCACAATTTGGGGCAAATCTATCTGCCACACTGGTTATCAGGAAAATGCAAATCAGATAACTGGAGACCATTTACCACACATCAGACTGATAATTCTTCCCAGTTTCATTCATTCTTTGGGAGAAAGAATGGGAGGGGGGATAAAAAGGGAAGTAAGAAAAAAACATTAAGCTAAATTTTGCCATTGTGTTTTGGGCTGATTAAAAAAAAAACAAAAAACAACTCGGTCTTGGACAAATTTCTTCTTTACTCAAAATGTTATTAAAAAATGACAGTTTTGAGTCAGTTCTAGTGAGGTGGATGAACCTAGAGCCTGTTATACAGAGTGAAGTAGATCAGAAAGAGAAAAACAAATACTGCATATTAATGTGTATATATGGAATCTAGAAAGAAGGCACTGATGAACCTATTTGCAGGGCCTGACTACAGACTCAGACACAGAGAACAGATTTTGTGCACAGTGGGGTGAAGGAGAAAGTGAAAGTGAAAGGCGCTTAGTCATGTCTGACTCTTTGTGACCCCATGGACTATACAGTCAGTGGAATTCTCCAGGCCAGAATACTGGAGTAGGTAGCCTTTTCCTTCTCCAGAGGATCTTCCCAACCCAGGGATCAAACCCAGGTCTCCTTCACTGCAGGCGGATTCTTTACCAGCTGAGCCACAAGGGTAGCTTGGGGGAAGGAGAGGGTGAGACAAATTGAGATAATAGCATTGAAACATATACATTGCTGTACGTAAAATAGATAGCTATGGGAAATTGCTGTATAACACAGGGAGCTCGACATGCGGAATTGTGACAGCCTAGAGAGGTGGGTTGGGGTGAGGATTGGTGGGGTGGTTCAAGAGGGAGAGGACATATGTATACTAATGACTGATTCATGTTGTTGTATGGCAGAAACCAACACAATATTGTAAAGCAATTATCCCCCAATTAAAAATAAAATTTTTAAAAGACTGGTCGTTTTATTAGAATATGAAAAATTATTAATTTTGCACACTCCACTCAATAGCTATACATTTTCACATTTACATGAACAAAAGCAAGGAAATTCTCTGTCCTTAATTTGACTCACT
This sequence comes from Giraffa tippelskirchi, assembly GCF_054371585.1. Classification (NCBI taxonomy): domain Eukaryota; kingdom Metazoa; phylum Chordata; class Mammalia; order Artiodactyla; family Giraffidae; genus Giraffa; species Giraffa tippelskirchi. The sequence continues at coordinate 39,719,349 of NC_137276.1, forward strand.
CTTCAACATTAGAGCATACCCACTGCTGAACATAAAATTGCTTTTTCTTGATGTATTTTGTAGTTGTTTTCTACCAAGAGTTAAGTAATTTGAGTTTACAAGTGAATAGCAAAAATGCTTTCTGTGTGTGTGAGAGAGAGAAAGAGAAGAGAGTTGTGGGAGGAGAGAGGGAGGGAGGGAGAGAAAGAAACATGAAGAATACACCTTACTTTGTATTTGAACTTTTTAAAGAATTTTTTGAATCATATTCAAGAGAGCAAGAAGCTCGAGTGATTTTAATAAGCTACACAAATACTTTGCTTCAAGAGAACTTTCCTATATAAAAGAGTTTCTTAAGTTTAAGAAATGATTTGTAACTAATGGGTTACTATTTCTGGTGAAATTTAAAGTATTATGTTGTTTTTTTATTTAAGTGCATTAGTACATAGAGTAGTATTTTTACCAAAACTCTTAGAACAAAGATTTTTTTCCAAAAAGAAAATAGTTTATATTCTTTATTAAAGCTATCTGTGTTCTTTTAATATTATTAATGTGAATGTCTGATTTTGTTTATTTACTATACCTGTGATATTTACGTAATGTTACTTGATTGTTAACTATAGGGTACTTAGCAGAGGATTTGCATAAATTTCATGCAGCTAGATTGCTGTATATACTGTTACACAAAGTCATAACCCCACCCTGATTTTGTTTCTTGCCTTCATAGAAATAAAGGCAGGGGAGTCAGGGACTAGCAAAGAAAAATGAAGAGTGCGTGCTTGTTCTAGCCATCCTGAGGTAATAGTTGGAGCTGCTTTCCCCACAATATCATCTTTTTTGACACTTGCAAGAGAATAATAGATTATTATTTTGCAATTGCTGTTAAAATACAAACACCAAGTTAGCAAATTAAAAAGTTAAATTTCTCAGAGTGACATTGATTCATCTATATTGCATGTATGAAATAAATATTTTATTCACTGCATCATTCAATTCAATTTCTCAATATGCATTACTCAAAACAGAAGTGAATTAACTTTTTTTGTGGGCCGCCTGTTCTGATTTTCTCTTTTTGCACCATGTCACTGCATCTTTATGCAAGAAGACCAGCTAGCATCAGTGAAATTGGTACTGAGCGAGAGACCAGAGCATAAATGATTTCCCACTCCAAGCAGTTCTCAGTCTATAAATTCTCTGTCTGGAATCTGGTTGTTTTGAATTAGGAATGTGTATTCTTATAGAAGGGGCTTCTCAGTGGTAGAGAGTGGCCCTAGTGGTAAAGAATCTGCCTGCCAATGCACGAGACACCAGAGACTCTGGTTCGATCCCTAGGTCGGGAAGATGCCCTGGATAAGGAAATGGTAGTCCACTCCAGTAGTCCTGCCTGGAGAATTCCATAGACAGAGGAGCCTGATGGGCTATAGTCCATGGGGTCACAAAGACTTGAACACAACTGAGTGACTGAGCACAGCACATTCTTATAGAAACAATGTTCTAATCTGCTTATCTCCATTTTGCCCACAAAAACTTATTTAGCCTTAATAAAAGAGAAATACTATTCATTTGCTCAAATAAAATAGAGAACAATACGAGTGTTCTATTTATAATGAACACTAGTTATTGAGGGAAAGCCAGATGAGGAGGTTGATGGAGTCCATTTGGGAGATTCTGAAGGGATCTCCAGGGAACCCTTACAAGTTAGGTACTTTATTACTTCTTATTTCACTACAAAATATGTGGTTTTCCTTATCCTTGCATTGCCAACTATTAAAGCCATTTTCAATTTATTTGGGGGTCAAGGAATTATTCTGTCCTGTTACTGTGGTAGTGGCCCTTGTTTTGTTTGTAAACAGAATAAGAGAAAGAGAAGAGAAGGCAGTTGGTGACTAAGAAGAGATCTTCCTGTGACAGCAGGACAAGTTGGATGAGGGGGAGGGGGATAGGGGAGGAGGCGACTTGGGTTTGTAGTAGAGGAAAGGAGGTGGCTAAAGTCAGCCATCAGGTGTCCATCTAACCAGGACAGACTGTTTGCTACCTAAGCTGGAGGTGAGGGTGCGGTGGTAGGGTGGAAGCTTGGGAAAAGCATCTGCAACTGAATTCTCACATACATGAGATAACCATAACGAAGGGTGAGACCAGATATGTCTATGAAATGACTTCATCACGTAATCCCATATTTTTACTCTAAATTTCCTTGTAATCAATGAGACTAGCTCCATTTTAATGTCCCCAAGCAGACACAGGTGTGGAGAAAGATTTGATCTTTGGAATTTTCTCTTTAAATAATACAATGATAAGATCCTATTTGTCATCCCATCATGGAGATGATGCTCTAGCAGTTGTATACATTTATCTGCAAGCAAAGAGGCTTCCCTGGTGGCTCAGACAGTAAAGAATCTGCCTTCAATGCAGGAGACCCAGGTTTGATCCCTTGGTTGGGAAGATCCTCTGGAGAAGGGAATGGCTACCCAGTCCAGTATATTTGCTGTAAAATCTCATGGACAGAGGAGCCTGGCGGGCTACAGTCCACAGGGCCTCAAAGAGTCAGGCACAACTGAGCGACTAACACACACACCCAAAGAGTAAACAGGCTTGTGAGGTAAGTGTTTAGGACAGGAAAGCAAAGGAGGAATTTATGTTTCTGACTACAGATGGTAGAACAATGGATCTGGAATATGTTATAAGAAGAAAGAAAACTCCCTATTATGTTCCAGGCTAAAGAAGTGCTTTGGTTGACTATATTAGATTTAAATTATATACTAACTCTGATTAATAACAGATGCCTGATAAAAACCCATACCTGGTTAAAAAACAATGTAATGGAATAAACTTGTTGAGAAAATAGTATTTAAATGAAGTTAAGTTATAGGTCAGAAGTGAACACCTTGAAGCTATAAAATTGGCTATAAAAGTTATCTTTCCAAAGATGAGCTAGGAAAAATTCTTTGTTTCCTTCCTTGCTCCCTCTTCTAAATCTCCTTTTAATAATTGTACCTTCCTATACCAGTTAAGGCTATCTTATTAATTCCTTTCCCTGCGACAAGAACAAGAGCAATACTTATTATTACTTTTGATTTGCCTCTATTTTGTGCCTGGTGTGTGTGTGTATATATATAACTATAATAGATATATAGTTATAGTTCAGACACTAAGTTGTGTCTGGCACTTTTGCGACCCCATGGACTGTAGCCTGCCAGACTCCTCTGTTCATGAGATTTTTCCAGGCAAGAATACTGGGGTGGGTTTCCTTCTCCAAGGAATCTTCCCAACCCAGGGATAGAACCCACATCTCCTGCACATCTCCTACACTATAGGCAGATTCTTTACCATTGAGTCACTAAGGAAGCTCATTTATATATATATATGTATAATTTTATAATATTCAGAATGTAAAACTTCCAAAACTTTGTTTATATTTAGAACATAAAATTTCTAATCTTCATATCACCCCTTTAAAGCTAAGGTTATCCCACTACTTAACAGATGAGGAAACTGATGCTCAGTAAGGAGAAATATGTGCATCACATTATATTGATATGCACTTATTTATACACAGAAAGTTCTTTGTGAGGCTCAGAAATGCAGGTGTTCAGTTAAGGATAACCTTTGTCAGATGTTTCAGGTCAAACATTCAGTGATGTAAAAGTCAGATGAGAAATAGGGGGAAATGATTGAAACTTGGCAGCCAAAACTTGAATTTAAAATGGGAACAAACCAAAGATAACAAAGAAAAAGGAACAATGTTTTACCAGTAAATTAACTTTAAAAAAACTTAAAAAAAACAACAAACTTTTAAATAATTGTGCTTTTCATCAAATTAAGTTTTTGTTAGTTGTGGGAATATGGTGACTTAAAATAAGTAAAATGCTACAGGCTTCCATTAAATTAAGTCTGGTGCCACTTACAGTTTTTTCCCCAAGTCCAGTTTATTTGCTTTGGCTTCAGCTAAGCATTGTGGGGAGCTGTTATTATGTAAACAGAAAAGAAGCTAGCGGGTTTGCAAAGTACAAGATGAACATATTTCTGAGTGTCCTAAAGCTTACACCACCAGACTCTGACATTTTGCCTTAATACTGCAGATTCCAGGTCCTCGTAAACATTGCTTTCTGATTTCTAAAACTATGGAAGTTTTGAATTAGAATATTAATTCTTTGAGTCATTGCCTCAGTCTAAATTAACTCTAGTTCTAAATATAAAAATATGTACCTGTATAAAAATATGAGGTGACATGTAATAAAGTTTTTACTATTATGAATTTTAGAATGACTATATTGCTCACGAATGGCATAGCCATAAAGTAATTAAATGGATAGGCTGGGAAGAGTGGCTGTAAAATATGTATGATATTCTGTGACATTTTATATGAGTACACACAATGCTTTATTATTATATTCTTTCTCATTTGAAGCTCAGCACTTTTCCTACAGTAAGAATGATGGCATAATAGTCTAAAAATTTAGAATGCATGGAAATGAGGCAAGAATTTCCCAACCTCATTATTGTGGTTTCCAGACTTATTGTATATGTTTGCTATTCTGATATCCAAAAAGAAGTTTCCTAAGGATAATATTGATAATACCCAGGGTCAAATTAATGTCTCAGTCCAAAATCTATCCTAGAGTCTGTTCAGTGTTTTGTTTAGAGGTGTTTTATGGTGACTGGCATAGTGCTGGACACATAGTGGACTTGCCGCAAACAATGCTTGAGTTAAATCATCCCACATTCTTTCAGAAAAAGCATCTATATTTAAAAAAACTTATTTTTCTAATCCCGTGGATAGAACGAATCGCCATAGAAATAAGCAACTATCATTTTAGTTTCGCAGAACTTCCATCCAGATAAAGAGAAGAGTGCATAGTGAATATATAAAACAGCAGAGACTGTATGTGATTGGGAGAAGGTCCAAGACTTTATGAAGAGCCAGCTACAGCCACAGCTGTATAGCTGAATACTCCTTTTCACGGGGCACTGGGTTACAGTGGCAAGAAAGCAGAAACAGAGAGAGAGAAAACCAGAGAGGAAACATTGTTTTTTGTCCTTGACAGATTGTTCCTTATGGTTAGAGAAATGGAGGGACAGCAGGGATTAGAAATCCCTCTTGAATCACTGAGGGCAGGGGAGGAAACCTGATTCATCACCAGGGCTAGAAACAGTACTAACAGTTTGGGCCTTCACAGTACTGCAAAGACATTTCAGCATGAATTCTGACCCCAGTATAGCTGGAGTGCCAGGAAGCCTAAGAACTTCCTCCTAAAATAATTCCCTGTTTATTATTTTTACCACGAACAAAATAAGATTAAGTCATGATCAAGTAAGTATTATTATAGCTTAGAAACTGCAGTGTCTTTATGTCTCAGGGTCCTATGGAATCTTTTTAACCAAAGCAATAAATGTTGTTTATGACTTCTTTAAATTTGCATAATATTCTAACATGTTAATACTCTATGAGCTTTAAAAAAAGTTAATACATTTACAGTGGTATAAATGGCCACCAAAATGAGGAGAAGGAAACTTTACAACTGTGAGAAGTGCCAATGTTTTCATTAAGACAATATTGACCCAGAGGGTCATTGAGTATCTATCCCCTCAAATACCTCACAACTCTGGAATGCCCGTTGTGACAAACAAATGTCAGCACCTAAATTCCTACACTTCCTTCACTTTCTCATTTATCTGGTGAGCTGGGAGTCAGAAGTATTTTTTCTTCCCTTTTTAATGCCACTTAATGCGTTGATTTTGAAATTAAAAAATGCTTGCTCCTTGGAAGAAAAGCTATGACCAACCTAGACAGCGTATTAAAAAGCAGAGACATCACTTTGCCGGCAAAGGTCCGTCTAGTCAAAGCTGTGGTTTTTCCAGTAGTCATCTATGGATGTGAGAGTTGAACCATGAAGAAAGTTGAGCACCGAAGAATTGATGCTTTTGAACTGTGGTGTTGGAGAAGACTCTTGGGAGCCCCTTGGACAGCAAGGAGATCAAACCAGTCAATCCTAAAGGAAATCAATCCTGAATATTCATTGGAAGGATTGATGCTGAAATTGAAGCATCAATACTTTGGCCACCTGATGCGAAGAACTGACTCCTTAGAAAAGACCTTGATGCTGGGAAAGATTGAAGGCAGGAGAAGGGGACGACAGAGGATGAGATGGTTGGATGGCATCACCGACTATATGGACATGAGTTTGAGCAGGCTTCTGGAGTTGGTGATGATCAGGGAAGCCTGGCGTGCTGCAGTCCGTGGGGTTACAAAGAGTGAGACGCGACTGAGTGACTGAACTGAATGCATTGATATTTGGGTCCCACAAAATTTGAGAAACATGGTAAACTTCCCTTACTAGATATGAACTTAATTATCCTAAGATGCCTCTGATTTTTAATGTGTTCTAAAGCAAAGAACTAAGGAGCCTCTTGATGAAAGTGAAAGAGGAGAGTGAAAAAGTTGGCTTAAAACTCAACATTCATGAAACTAAGATCATGGCATCTATTCCCATCACTTCATGGCAAATAGATGAGGAAACATTGGAAACAGTGACAGGCTTTATTTGGGGGGGCTCCAAAATCACTGCAGATGATGACTGCAGCCATGAAATTAAAAGATGCTTGCTCCTTGGAAGAAAAGTTATGACCAACCTAGACAGTATGTTAAAAAGCAGAGACATATTTTGCAAACAAAGCTCCATCTAGTCAAAGCTATAGTTTTTCCAGTAGTCATGTATGGATGTGAGAGTTGAACTATAAAGAAAGCTGAGTGCAGAAGAATTGATGCTTTTGAACTGTGATGTTGGAGAAGACCCTTAACAGTCCCTTGGACTGCAAGGAGATCCAACCAGTCCATCCTAAAGGAAATCAGTCCTGAATATTCTTTGGAAGGACTGATGCTGAAGCTGAAACTCCAATACTTTGGCCACCTGATGTGAAGAGCTGATTCATTTGAAAAGACCCTGATGCTGGAAATGATTGAAGGTGGGAGGAGAAGGAGATGACAGAGGATAAGATGGTTGGATGGCACCACTGACTCAATGGACATGAATTTGAGTAAACTCCAGGAGTTGGTGATGGGCAGGGAGGCCTAGCATGCTACAGTCATTGGGGTTGCAAAGAGTCGGACATGACTGAGCAACTGAACTGAACTGAATGACTCCACCCCCTGCCAAAAAAAACAGCTATGTGTAGCAACTAGGTGGAATGTACCTGTTAAAGTCTGTATTCAGATAATGATTATCATTCTCCCTAAACACGAGTATGAAACCACTTAAATTTTTAATAAAGATATTTTTGTTTTTGATAATACAGAGAAGCCTGTTTGTTCGGCACCTTTCATTTTTATATAATCCTGGGCTAGGATTAGGATTAAGAAAATGTAATGCCACTGTACTAGGATAATGATGATACAAAATATGGGTTTTCATTACTTTTAAAAGATAAACCTTCAAACACTTGGCATTCTAGATTAGATAGCTAAAGAAGTCCATGGTTTATTTTAATTTTTCAAAAACTATTATCTGAAATGGATTTAGAATCTTTAATATGTCTTACTTTTCAAAGAAATGGTTTTTTTTAACCTCTGCTCTGAAAAGTGAAGTGTACCCAGTATGTATACTTTACCTACCAAAGAGATATTTTTGATTTAGTATTACCTTGATGTGCTTGAAACTTAAGATATTGCCTCTAAAGTCTTCAAAAAACTTTTTCTAAAGTATGTTATACTTTATATATAGACACCTCGAAAGGTATTTAAATTCAAGAACTGCAGGGCTGGGTTTTTGCAGTACACTTATAGGTTAGGCATTATGCTAAGCACTTGGTATTATCTCATTTGATTTTCTTAAAAATCCTTTAAGGGTAGCACTGTTCTCATTCACATTTTATAGGAAAACAGATGCTTAGGGGGATTGAGCAATTTGACCAAGGTCACACAGATTCTGGGTCAGAGCCAGAATTCAAACCCAAATTTTTCTAACTCCGGAGATACCTCTCAGGATGGAAGAAATATTTCCCTGGGGAAATCTCACATAGCTACAACTGCTAAAGTCTGTCCCCAGTAAACTTTAGATTTATTGCTTGCCAAAACTATTTTTGAAAATGTGCTTCCAGGCGTGATGACTTCAATACCTATAGAGTCCACGTGACCGTCCAATTTATTCCAGGTGAAATGAAATGAGACTGATTCTGTGATGCTTTTACACGAAAGGAATGACTCATAATTGGTAGAAGTTTAGACTCTACTGTCCTGCTAGGAGAACTATATATGGAAAATGGATCTTTCAACGCTATTTCTGCAACCACTTTGAGTAAAGAACAACCAGCTATTCTGGCTAAAATACTATTGGTTTCATGTACCCACAGAACTAGATGGTCTAAGATTGAGAATGAATTTGTGCATAAAACTTCTTGACATTCTTGGAATTCAATATAAAAGATAAAACAATAATAAGTAAATCAAGAGCAGCCAATATCCACTGATGGAGAGCTTAAATAATTATACTACAAACTGACTTCCTAACTTCAACTGTCCCTGAGCTGAAATTCTTCATATATGGTAACAAACAGGGAAATTAGCCCTCCTCTATAATTGGCTATAAACAAAAAAACTTCTAACTTCTAGAAGGAGGTTACTGCTGTGAGCACAGATTGCCCATCAATATAACATTTACCATTAACTATAGTATTAATAATGAATATCAAACTAATGCTTAAAGCCATTTGTTTTACTATTACTATTGAAATATTCATTGTTGTGACAAAAAACATCAGCCTTCAGTAAGGAGAGATTCAGGTGAACACATTACTTTGTTTTTTTATGAAAAAAAAAAAAACACGCCTTCAGAAATCATAAAATACTTTCATTAGGAAGACTCCTGGGCCCAAGGATTTGTTTTGAAGAGATGATCTCTATCATTCCAAAAGAGTAGAATATATCACACTTTGTTCCTTGATCCAGGAATCCCTAGTAGATATACAAGAGAAGCACATACATATGTTCTTTATGTTATATTTATAATTTTCAAAACGGCAAACAATCCAAATGTCCATCAATAGTAGAATAGATAAAGTGTGTTGTTGCTCAGTCGCTAAATTGTGTCTGACTGTTTGCGACCCCATGGACTCCTCTGTCCTCCACTATCTCCCAGAGTTTGCTCAAGTTCATGTCCATTGAGTTGGTAATGCTATCTAACGATCTCATCCCGTGCCACCCCCTTCTCCTTTTGCCTCAGTCTTGCCCTGCATCGGGATCTTTTCCAGTGAGTCAGTTCTTCACATCAAGTGGCCAAAATATTGGAGCTTTAACCTCAGTATCAATCCTTCCAGTGTATATTCAGGGTTGAGTTCCTTTAGGACTGACTGGTTTGATCTCCTTGCTGTCCAAGGGACTCTCAAAAGTCTTCTCCAACCCCACAGTTTGACAGCATCAGTTCTTCAGCGCTCAGTCTTCCCTGTGGTCCAACTCTGGCATCCGTACGTAACTACTGGAAAAAGCATACCTTTGACTTATACAGACCTTTGTTGGCAAAATGATTATTGTGGTACATTCACTTGATGAAAATTCAAGGCATTCTTTTCTGTAGGTATAGTTAAGCCTCAATTAAAATTATATATATATATGTGAGATATATATATACATGCGCATACTTATTTATAAAAAATATATAATGCAAATGTATGTATTTATACATGCATGTATACACATAGACATGTATTACATCCAAAACGTAACTACTTCTGATCTTCTCTGCTGTTACCGCCAACCTGAGACTACTTCAATACCTGTTTTCCCCAGTTCTTCTCATGCATCCCTGGAGTCCTCACTTGTAGCCAGGATAATTTTTAAAACAGAAGCCAGGTTACATCTGTCCTTGGCTCATAACCAGTAGCAATGGTTCCCATATCAATCAGAATAAAATCCTCAAAGGAGACACATCCCTGAAAGCCTATTTAAAATAGCCTTACTGCCCAGACCTGTTACTTTTATCCCTTTACCCTGCTTTATTTTTCTTTATAATTCCTATCACCAACTGACGTACCGTTGACTTGGTTATTTATTGATAACTGGTCTCTCCACCGCTAGTATGTAAGCTACTTGAAACCAGGGACTTTATTATATCCTTAACATCAAGAACAATGCCTGCCATCATATGGTAGGCAATGAATGAATGAATGAATGAGATCATCACCAAACCACACAGGAATTAAGGCAAAATATGTATGTCCAACCCTCTTCTATATGTTAGACAACTAAAAGAATTAAATTACTTTAGGAAACAACAAAAAAAAAGAAATTAAATACGTACTTAATTTATTCAGATGTACCTTTCAGGTCTTCTGTTGCTCTCTCCTTCCCTCTTCTTCCATTCTTCCCCTCCCCCACGCCCCCATGTACTCATGTACACACTGGCATTGGCGCAAGGAGAATGGAATAAGGACAGTTCTCCTAATTGACAGGAGTATGAATGTAAACTATAAACTACCCCCTTCAATACAACTTATAGTCACTTTATTTACATCAGATAGCCATAAATTATAATAATTTTATATATGTATATACTATATATGCATGTGTGTTTGTGTGTGTATAATTACAAAGATTATATAATTCTAGTGGTTCAGAATTAATTGAGAGTGACAAGCAGGTAAAGTTTTATTATATTGGAATCAAGCATTTTTACATGAGCCTTATGTTGTGGCCCTTTTAAATACATGATAGTAAATAATTCATTTATTTTCCTTGCCAAAATGTATATATTTAGGATGTAGGGCAGCTCCCTCCAGCATTTTGCATTACAAAAATTTTCAAACAAAATAAAACCATTCTGTTAGGTCCTGCAACAATCAAAAACTTTCCAGGCCCAGAAGATAAAATTTTTTGTAAGTGAATCTGTACAGAAATTGAGATTGTTTCAGTCAAAAGTCTCGCCTCCCTGTTCTCAGAATGAATTGTAGAGCCCCTGGAGCAGACAAGGGTGTCTAAGGTTAATCTCTGTTTCTATATAGATATCAATTACCTTTTCAAAAGGCTACCCAGTGGGATTTGGCACTTGGCAGCTTGTCTAAAAACTAGCTAAATGTACTAATGTGTGTGGCAGGGGAGGAAAAGGTCCAGTTTGGTTGTCAACCTAGTTGACCCTTCAGTTTTTGTACAAAGAAAAAAAAAATTTTTTTTTTAAAAAGAGTTTTAAGTCCTTTCAGTTGCTAAATAGCTGATTTCACAGTTTTGTTGGTTTATTATTTTAATTGAAAAAAATGGGAAACCATGATAAGCCCTCAAGTGCATAATTTGTGCTCACCTGCTAATATGAGTCTCCTTCATCTCCTCCTCTCTTTTCCTAGTGAGAATATGTTATGATTTCTGAAGATCTGAAAATCTTTATGATTTTCATAAAGAAAAGCAGTAAGCATACTACCAGGCCCATAGCTCCAAAAGTAGGTTAAATAATAAAATGAAGCCCAGGATACGAGTGTAAGAAGGCCAGTGTCAGAAGATCATTCATTTATCAAGTAATTAAATCTTTTAATAAGACAGAAAATGATGGTTAAAGGGAATGATGGCTTTTACTTCTGAGTGCAAAATAACCATTAATGTCAGAGGAGAAAGCAATGCTAAAGTTCATCTTGAGGCTCAGACTTACAGATCTGGAAGGGAAGTGTGGAAGTGATGAAGATGTGCATGACTCCAGTGCGGGAATTCTTGCTTCATCTTGGCCACACAAACTTGGAAGCTGTGTAACCTAGGGCAAGTTACTTAACCTCTCTGAATCTCAGCTTCATAGAGTTATAAAATTAGGGTGGCAAAGTCATCTATCTTGCAGGGATTTTGTGAAGATTAAATGAAGTCTTGGTTCTAAGAGTGTTTTGTAGCCAAGAATATGCTGTGATAATGTTTAGGATTATTACTGTGCTTAAATAATTTGAGTACCCTTCTTACCTTCTGTCTTCCTCCAAAAGCCACTTCTCTAAGGTTTAGCAAAAGTTATCCCTATCCTTCCCAGGTGGCTTCCCAGGTAGCTCTAGTGGTAAAGAACCTGCCTGTGAGTGCAGGAGAACATCAGAGACACAGGTTCGATCCCTGGGGGAAGATTCCTTGGAGGAGGGTATGGCAATCCACTCCAGTATTTTTGCCTGGAGAATCCCATGGACAGAGAAGCCTGGCGGGCTACTCTCCATATGGTCACAAAGAGTCAGACATGACTGAAGTGACTTAGCAGCAAGAGCATCACCATCCTTGAGGTTTGCCTACTAGATTAGGATATTTTTCACCAATTAAATGAGAATTTTTCATATGTTCCATTTCTGAACTGGCTTGCCTTATGCCTTCAGAATAGAACTATAGCCTTCTCTGAAACCCAAATTATTAATGCAAGTACATGAACAAGAAGTTCCCTGAGACCCTTAAAGATAGGAAGGTTGGAGATGGAGATTAAAACGTAAGGGGGGGTGGGGGTCTTTCCTTTTTCATCCCAGGATGGAACATTGTCCCATTTTCCTAAATATTTTTCTATCTATAATAGAAAAAAATAATGAACACTTATCATATGCCTTGCATTGTGATATGCATTATTCATGTAATCCTCACAACAGACTAATGCACCCTATTTTTGCCACTTATAGATGAGAACTATAGTTAGAATAAGTATTAATAGCTTGACCAGGGTCACCTACCTACTAAGTGGTAGAGTTGGGTTTTGAACCCAAACCTGCCTAATTCATTTCCCAGTATTTTTCCATTTTTTGATTATTTACCTCCTACATTTTAACTAATTTTGCATGTCTTGTTTGCCTTTCTGTCCCTCTATATGTTCATCCTTTGTATTTTTGTAATGAGTAGGGTAGAGGACTGTAACAAAAAAGACTAAGGTATAGTCCCTGTGCTCCAGAAACTATGCTGATCGACTGGCAGAAAGATGACAAGCAAACAATGACTGTATGACATGGAAGAACTTAAGAGGTCCATGAGATAAATCATTAGTCTCCTCCTATAACATGGGAATAATACCTACCTTGTATGGTGGTTTCTGGATAGAGTGAAATGCTCGTGTTACATGTTTGGCAAAGACCCTGACCCACAGTAAGTGCTCAGTGTATGGGATCTATCATGTTGCAATGTTGCCAGCCAGTCCCAGGATAATTACTAGGATACAAAGCTAGAAAAACAACTTAGTGTCAGACTCAGAGACATTTTAAATGCCAGTCGAAAGAGTTTGGACCTTCAGTGTGATGAAAACGAGTGTGCCAAGGACAGTAATCATCTTGCAAAGAAATTAGAGCTGATGTTATTTTACATTACCTTTCAAAATTCATCGTAAGTGAGATGGAGTCAGTAAAAACAGTTGGAACTGGTTTAAAGGAGTGTGGTATTTGATGTACTGAAAGGAAAGATGATATTTTCAAGTTTGATGCCCTGTACTTTTTCTTCCACAGTAATTAGTGAATGCCAAAGGCAGCAACTGGAGTCTGTGAGCTACTCCTCTCGCTACGCTCTGGGCCTCTTTTATGAAGCTGGCACGAAGATTGATGTCCCTTGGGCTGGGCGGTACATCACCAGTAATCCCTGCATTCGCTTCATCTCCATTGATAATAAGAAACGCAATATAGGTCAGTACCCCCATTATTTCCCTTAAATACAGTAACAATGGTGGGTGTAGATCATGAAAAATGCTGTTTAATTGAGTGGTGCCATTCTGAACAGAGCAAGCATTTAACTCCAAGCCACAGGGGATAAAATTTAATGTCACATTTGGCCAATAATAAAATACACAGTGAAACCAGCAAAGTTTTTCAGAAAATCATTCACCACATGGTTTGTATTAGTTGAGTTTATGAAAATAGTGTCAGAAGGTTTAAGATTTCAAAATGGCCCAAGTTTCTATTGCTTTAATATGGATCCATCTATATGCAAATGGATCTCTCATCATTTGTTTCTTGATGGAGTTTGTTTTTGGTTTATTTGGTTTTGTTTTTAAAATTTGATGAGTGCTGCTCTTTCCACTTCCCAGGCTAGATACAAAAAGTGAATTGCACTGTATGAAAATCCTTCACTTCGATATAATTTTATTTATTTAATGTTCATCTAGAAGGCTACATAAAATTGCTTTCTATACAATGTAACTAAAATAATAGGTAAAATGTTTCATATGAGCTTTACTAGGATAAGATAAAATCTACACTCCCCCCTTTTTGTTGAAGATAGTAAAATTAGATTTGAATTGCAAGAATAAACATAACTGATTCCTTTTGGTCATAAAGGTGAAAGCATGTTCTTATTTGTAGGATTGTAGTGATCACTAAGATACTACTTTTTGTGGAAGAAACCGTAATGATCTAAAATGACGAAATTCTTAAAAAGAATCGTCACTGCAATTTGTTACGGTGTTTTATGGTGCAGTGATGGTTTCATCAAGCATTAGTTAAAAGTTTTGTCTGATAAAATCACTAACTAACGTCTCTTGGCTTGCCAGAACTTTATAATGACAGAACTGGGCTGGAGTATGGTTTTTATATCAGAGCACATGATCTTAGAAAAATGTTTCTTTTATAACTTAAAGCTCCCTAAGTGCTGGCCTGTTTATGTTAACATGATATCACATATATGTACAATCAGCAGTTCATGAAATGCCCTGTAATAGCAATGGACTAACCGTTTTTAACTCGACAGCTGCTTTGTTCTGAGAAAAGAAAAATAGCCCTTGATCTTCTCATGTTATATGTCAAACCTTCTGTCTATGAGCTGGAAAGAGAGTCCTCACCAGAAACCAAATCAACCAGCACTTTGAGCTTGGACTTCCCTTTGCCGGAACTGAAAGAAGTGAATGTCTGTTGTTTAAGCTATCCAGTCTATGGCAGCCCAATCCAACTGATACATTAGAAGGAAGAAGCTAGGGAGACTTCACGACTGATTGATTCAATAAAAGAGCAGTATCTTCAAGGACCTAGGATTTATCCATCTCTGCTCTCTTCCATTCATTTTTTTTAAGAGTCTTTTTTTTATTATTTATTTATTTTAATTGGAGTCGAATTACTACACAGTATTGTAGTGGTTTTTGCCATACATTGACATGAATCAGCCATGGGTTTGCATGTGTTCCCCATCCTGAACCCCCCTCCCACCTCCCTCCTCATCCCATCCCTCTGGGTCATCCCAGTGCATCAGCCCTGAGCACCCTGTCTCGTGCATTGAACCTGGGCTGGCAATCTGTTTCACATATGATAATATACATGTTTCAATGCTATTCTCTCAGATCATCCCACCCTCTCCTTCTCCCACCGAGTCCAAAAGACTGTTCTATATATCTGTGTCTCTTTTGCTATCTCGCATATAGAGTTATCGTTACCATCTTTCTAAATTCCATATGTATACGTTAGTATACTGTATTGGTGTTTTTCTTTCTGGCTTACTTCACTCTGTATAATAGGCTCCAGTTTCACCCACCTCATTAGAACTGATTCAAATGTATTCTTTTTAATGGCTGAGTAATATTCCATTGTGTATAGGTACCACAGCTTCCTTATCCATTTGTCTGCTGATGGACATCTAGGTTGCTTCCATGTCCTGGCTATTATAAATAGTGCTGCAGTGAACATTGGGGTACACGTGTCTCTTCCAATTCTGGTTTCCTCGGTGTGTATGCCCAGCAGTGGGATTGCTGGGTCATATGGCAGTTCTATTTCCAGTTTTTTAAGGTATCTCCACATTGTTCTGCATAGTGGCTGTACTAGTTTGCATTCCCACCAACAGTGTAAGAGGGTTCCCTTTTCTCTACATCCTCTCCAGCATTTATTGTTTGTAGATTTTTGGATAGCAGCCATTCTGATTGGCATGAGATGGAACCTCAAACCTCAAATAGCCAAACCTATATTGAGAAAGAAGAATGGAACTGGAGGAATCAACCTGCCTGATTTCAGGCTATACTACAATGCTACAGTCATCAAGACAGTATGGTACTGGCACAAAGACTGAAATATAGATCAATGGAACAAAATAGAAAGCCCAGAGATAAATCCATGCACTTATGGACACCTTATCTTTGACAAAGGAGGCAAGAATACACAATGGAGAAAAGACAATCTCTTTAACAAGTGGTGCTGTGAAAACTGGTCAACCACTTGTAAAAGAATGAAACTAGAACACTTTCTAACACCATACACAAGAATAAACTCAAAATGGATTAAAGATCTAAACGTAAGACCAGAAACTATAAAACTCCTAGAGGAAAACATAGGCAAAACACTGTCCAACATAAGTCACAGCAGGATCCTCTATGACCCACCTCCCAGAGTAATAGAAATAAAAGCAAAAATAAACAAATGGGACCTAATTAAACTTAAAAGCTTTTTCACAACGAAGGAAACTATAAGCAAAGTGAAAAGACAGCCTTCAGAATGAGAGAAAATAATAGCAAACAAAGCAACTGACAAAGAATTAATCTCAAAAATATACAAGCAACTCCTGCAGCTCAATTCCAGAAAAATAAATGACCCAATCAAAAAAATGGGCCAAAGAACTAAACAGACACTTCTCCAAAGAAGACATACAGATGGCTAACAAACACATGAAAAGTTGCTCAATATCACTCATTATCAGAGAAATGCTCTCTTCCATTCTTAATGTTGACATCCTCAGACGAGTAATAGCAAGATGGCAATAATTGCTGGAGTCACATCCAGACCCAGCAACATGCTTAGGAGGAATAAGGACTGTTACTGTCTCTGTCCTTTTCTGAGATCAAGGAAATCTTTCCAGAAACCCCTCAACTGACTATCTTGTATTGTAGGTCATAACTGTGTTATAGGCCATCGTGGGTTACTCACAAGTCTGAAACCAATCACTGCCAAGCAGGGGTGAGACTACCATTACAATCCTGCAGACAAATCAAGATCTACTCCTGGAACTGGTATTAGGATCATCTTCCCTTTAGTCATACGAGTGCATGCACGTGTGCTTAGTTGCTCAGTCATGTCCAACTCTTTGCAACCCCATGGACTCTAGCCCACCAGGCTCCTCTGTCCATGGATTTTCCAGGCAAGAACACGGTAGTGGGTTGCCCTTTACTTTTCATCCTCCAGGGGATCTTCTCCACCCAGGGATTGAACCCACGTCTCCTGAGTCTCCTGAATTGACAGGCAGATTCTTTACTGTTGAGCCACCTGGGAAACCCCCCACGTAAGAGTAGATACCTGCATAAAATATGAGTTTGTGGGGAAGAAAGAAGAGAATAGTGATGCTGGGTTGGCAACAAATAATTTCCATTCTCTTCGAGTAGATTAATGTCACATGTGGGAGATAAGGTTGTAAAGTTGACACATAAAGATAAGAATCATGTATATTCAAAATTATCTTTGACAATACCTCAAAACTATTTGAGATTTTGAAGAGTGACTTAATGTTCAGTAAATTCAATATAGCCATTTTACTAACATTCAATAGATTTCAGTTTATTTGGGTGAGGCCAGATGAAATTGTGAGTTTGCATTTGTAGGCCAGAGTGATATTTTCTACTATGAAAGGTGCACAGGAAAGAAAGAAATAGCAGTCATACCGCCTAACAGAGTAAATCGCTGTGCAAATGGAGTTGGATGGTAAGTGAAAGTACCCACCACTACAATAGAGTAGCCAGTTTATAAAATCAGTTGTTCAAACTTGAAAGAGTACAACATAAGAATATTAATAAATTCTCACAAGATGGGCAGCTTTTGAAATTATGTATGTGTACACACATGCATTCTCAGTCATATTCAACTCTTTGCGATGCCATGGACTGTAGACCTCCAGGCTTCTCTGTCCATGGAATTTTCCAGGCAAGAATACTGGAGAGGGTTGCCATTTCCTCCTCCAGGGGATCTTCCTGACCCAGGAATCAAACCCAAGTTTCTGGCATCTCCTGCATTGGGAGGTGGATTCTTTACCACTAGTGCTATCTGGGAAGCCCTTTGAAACCATAGAAATACCAAAAAGAAAAAAAAACACTTTTTTTAATATATAAGCAATCACACAGTTTTAAAGCTTGAGGGTCAGGTATTTGGGAACCATGTTTTTGCTACATGGTGCACCATGGTGATGTCACTTCAGAAAGCAAAAAAATACCTTCCTTCCTTTGTCAGTTTTATGAAAAATTAATTTTGGATTATGCAAATTTTAAATTATAGGAGGCCCCCTGTTAGCAGGAGACAAGGGTTTGATCCTTGGTCCAGGTGGATCCCACATGCAACTAAGTCCATGGCCACAACTACTGAGCCTGTGCTTTAGAGCCTGCAAGCTGCAAGTCCTGAAGCTCACATGCCTAGAGCCTGTGCTTTGCAACAAGAGAGGCCACCAAAATGAGAAGCCCATGCACTACAGCTAGAGAGCAAGCCCCGCTCATCGCAGCTAGAGAAATGCCCCTGTAGCAGTGAAGACCCAGCATAGCCAAAAATAAATAAATAAATTTAAACAGTTTTTTCTCACTCTCTGGGGCCAGGGTGCTAAGTATATCTATTTGAATTCACATAATATAAATGTCCATATAATGTAACTCCCCTAAGTTTTGTTTATGTTGGTATTTAAATAGACCAGTAAGAATTGTCTTTTTATGTTACTGTCACTACCCAACTCCAGCCTTTATTTGGGGGTGTTTGATTAAACCAAAAATTCATACTATAAATACACATACTTAACAAAAGAAGGGGAACATTTGTATTCTGTCAGGTAGGGAAACAACAAAATAGGCAAAGGGTGGCAGAGATGAGTTCACAAAATAAAGCCTGCTGTCAAGTTTTGAAGAGAACCAGAGGGTAAAGGGTTAGTAGCCCAAACGGTTAGTAGCCCAAACCATACAAAGGTCAAAGAATAATCATTTGTCAAGTGTCAGGAATAGACAGTACATGAGCCAGAAACGAAAGTCTCCTTGGGAAAAGAGGAGCTAAATTCCAAGTATTAGACCCATACCATTGATTATGAGTATGACTCAATATACTTAGGATTGTACTTTCCAAAATATGTTCAATGGAACATCAGTTCCTTGATATGCTCCTTAGGAAGGGTCCCTGTCATCAAGTGTGCAAAATGCTACTGACTTTACCCCTATTTTAGAGAATGTCAGTACCTATTATCCTATTAAAAAGCATTCCTATAGAAAAGATACCTTCTCACCTTACAAAGCACAAATGGTGACATCAAGTCAGACTTCACCAAGTGTGTGCTGGGGAACAATTTCTGTGGGATGTTAGCAGGTTTGGTGCCTAAATAAAATATTCCATGGTCAGGTATCTTGAAGTCATCTGACTTGATGTCACCATTTTTACTTCATACCTGGGCAGGAATTGTAGGCCAGATGAGAGGATGTGTAAGTCTAGTCCTAAAGTCATCAGTGGGAAGATACTGAGTCTTTTAGGAGGTGCAAGAAGACTTGTTGCAGGTAAACTCAAAACTTGGTGGGGTTGTAACTGGAGACAATTTAGGTTGAAATACAGTCTGAAATAAGGTAATATTAATTATCATTAGTGGCTTCCCTGGTGGCCCAGTGGTAAAAAACCTGCCTACCAATGCAGGCAACTCAGGTTCAATCAGTTGGGAAGATTCTCTGCAGACAGAAATGGCAACCCACTGCAGTATTCTTTCCTGAAGAATCCCATGGTCAGAGGAGCCTGGCAGGCTACAGTCCATGAGGTCACAAAAGAGTTGGACATGACTTAACAACAAACAATTATCATTAACATGGATAATTTTTTAAATTATCAATAAGATTATCATTGTGGGAAGAATTTGAAAGACTCAGATTCAAATTCTGGCTCTGAAACATGATAATGATGTTATCTTGTAGGACCTTTGTTTTGTAGCATTAATTTTTGTAACAAACACACAAAAAAATTGAGTGGTCTGAACATAACAGAAGTTTGATGCTTATTCCTGTAAGACCCAAACAGATGTTTATGATTAATGGGTAGCTTTCATCAGAGAGGTTATTCAGAGACCCAGACTCCTTCCATGTTTTGACTCTGCCAACTTCATCGGTTGGCTTACAGAGTCACTGTGCTCATAGAAATCAAATCAGTTTTTAAGAAAAACAGAGGAGAGCACAAAGGATGCTTTCAGCGCATATCAGGAGGGCTTACATTCTATTGGTTAGAACAGTTACACGGATACACCTGTTTGAAAGGGAAGCTGGAATTGTAGTCTACCCATGTATGTAGGAAGAGTAAAAAAGCAGGTTGATGAACATCTAGCAAGTTTCTGCTACAGCACTTAACATAAATCCTTCTGTGAAAGAGGTTCATTAGACCTACATAGATGATAAATAGATTTCAACACAAGTGCCAGTCATTCAACAGACAGTCATTACCTGGGGCAGAAACTAAGAGCAATTCCAAGGTTGGCTCTGGACAAAGTAGAAAATGACTTTACCAACAACTGGCCAGGTGTGTCATGCAGAGGGTATAGGGAGCAGTGGGATAAGTGACATACATTTACGTCCTGTATAGAAAACACACTCCTGTGTGTTTCTCCTTTACTCTCACTCTGCTATCACACTCACAATACTTCTGACACCAGATGTGTGGGTTTTCCACACCTCAAGCAATTCCGTGACACCTGCTTGGTGCCCTAGAAGTCAATTCAGTTCTGACACTGTCTTTAAGGAGTTAGCAGCAGAGCCCACAGGCAAAGGGTTCAATCCCACAAGGCTGCCTCCACTTCAGATACCACTTCAGATCACACATTTCAAGTTGTAGACCAGTGTTCCCATGACCCCTCCTTGCATTTGATAAGTTGCTAATATGGGTCACAGACCTTGGGGAAATACTTACTTATACTGACCAGTTTATGGTATAATAAAGGATACGATGGGCTTCCCAGGTGGTGCTAGTGGTAAAGAATCCAACTGCCAATGCAGGAGACATAAGAGACATGGGTTCAATCCCTGGATCAGGAAGATTCCCCTAGAGGAGGGTATGGCAACCTACTCCAATATTCTTTCCTGGAGAATCCCATGAACAGATGAGCCTGGCAGGCTACAGTCCATACAACCACGAAGATTTGGACATGACTGAAGTGACTGAGCACATACACACACATACACACAAACACAAAGGATATAATATAGCACACATCAGATAAAGAGGTACACAAGGGAGGTCCAGAAGGGTCCTAGGTACAGGACCGTCTCTCCCTGAGGAGTTGGGATGTACACCTCCAGGAAGGATGTGTTCACCAGAAGCCCTCTGAACCACATACTGTTGAGAGTTTTATGAAGGTTTCAACATGTAGGCATGATTGATCATGACTCAAATATAGCCCCTCTCCCTTCCTGGAGGATAAGGAGTGGGGCTGAAAGTTCTAGGCTTGTAATCATGGCTTGGTCTTTCTGGTGACCAGCCCCCATCCTGAAGCCAACCAGGAGCCCACCAAGAGTTGCTTCATTAGAACAAAGACACTTCTGTCAGCCAGGAAATTCCAAGGGATTTAGGAGCTTTGGAGCAGAGCTCCTAAGCTATATATAACTCGAAACTATATATATAGTTTTATATCCCTAAGAAGATCTCCGAGTCCTTCCCAGCATCTTATATTTGGAGTCAAATTGGCCAGGAGTCAAACTTCGTATATTGAACTCAGTTCTACCACTTACTAGCTGTATGACCTTGGGTAAATTACTTAAACTGTCTGCTCACTTATCAATCGAATGAGGAAAATAATACCAACTCTAAAAGGTTGAAGACGGCTGAAACATATGAAGAGCTTCATATAGCATTTAGCAAATAATGTCCATTCCTATGTACCTAATATTATAATTAATAATTCCAGTCTTTAATTTAGATATTATATTCTCCAAAGCAAAGGGCATAAATATAAAAGCCTAACTTAAGTGAATGCAACCCTTTGTTACTAGGACAGATAGGAGTTGCGGTGGGTTAAATAAATAAAATATATGACTCACTCTCAAATAATTGGTCAGAATTTTAGCATCCTTCCCTGTTCACTATCTAGAAGAATGTTTATGACCGAGAAGAAATTAATAGTTTGCAACTCTAGAAATGTGATGTCCAATGACCATAGTTACATGGCATTCAGTATCCCATTAAAGGAAACAATCCAACTCATCCAAAAAGAAAACAAGTGAACAAACTTTTTCATCGCATGGAATTTGTACATGCAAGGGTTGTATTGTTAGGATCCTTGAGTAGCAAACAGTAATATAATGCATTTAAAGGCTCTTTTACAAAAGATACAGAAAGGTTATTCCATATAGCTGTTTGTTATATCAACTCTATAAAAGATAAGAACATAATATAATGTTCTGTAAATAATTGAGGTGGGCTTGGGGTCATAAATCCAGTCACCTTATGTTCACCTGGGCTTCCCTGGTGGCTCAGACAGTAAAGAGTCTGCCTGTAATTCAGGAGACCTGGGTTTGATCCCTGGGTCAGGAAGTTCCCCTGGAGAAGAGAATGGCTACCCACTCCAGCATTCTTGCCTGAAGAATTCCTGACAGAGGAACCTGGAAGGCTGTAGTCCATAGGGTCGCAAAAAGTCGAACACAACTGAGTGACTAACACTTTCGCTACTTTACTGTGTTCACTGAAGAGGAGAGGTCATGATTATTCTAACTAAGCAATAGCCATGCAGTTGACAACGTGAAATGTCTGCTTTTGCATTTGAAACACTGTGGAGTTATTTGTCCTTAAACTTGCAGAAAATGCAGTCCAGATAGGTAACACTTTATAAGTAGAACAGAAAAGGAAAAGGGAAAGAAACATGGCGAGGAGGAAAAGAAAAGGACTGTGATGATGGAAAACTATCAGGTTTCCAGTTCAGACTTTTGTTTTAAAATATCAATTCCAGAAACTGAGCTTGCAGATGAAATAGTAATAATCCTCTTAAAATAGCAAGCAGTAACCAGTTACAAAATTCATAATATTGTGTCTTTTGTATCATAGACACAGTCATTTGTAATTCAATTGTGTAACTGACGCTGTCCATATAAATCTGTTAAGGCAGTTTAGTAAACAGCAGTCAAATACTAATTACAAATATCCATCTCACTATTACAGTGCCACAGAGTATCACATGATTGTAATATCAAATCTTGAGATATTCTCTCAGGAAGAAAAAAATACATATGTATGTGTATACATATATATGTATGTATACATATATGTGTGTGAATGTGTATAATGTATGACTGTACTTATTTAAAGTAATGTACATATATATATATATATATATATATATATATATACACATAAAAATGAGTACTCCTATGCTGTCATTTAAGGTAACTGGTACAAATTATAAAATAGATGAATCTTATTTCATATAACATTTGCCACTGTGAAAATCAAAAATGGGTTTTCTTTAGAAAATGAAATAACTCAGTTCATTTTGTAAGGAGAACATTTGCACACAAAGTAAAAACAAAAAGATCCCTTTCAACCTCTGATTTCCCTATCAGGCTATCCTCGATGGGAAAGATTTACATTCATGATAACACTTGTCGTCCCACTTGCCAAGCAAGTGAACTCAGTATGAAAATCAGTGCCAGAGACAGAAAGTGGAAAACGTTATATATAAATATATAACAACATAATTAAACCCTAAAAATATCCTAAGAGTATATTACTGGGAAAAAAAATTTTTGTGTGTGAAAGTGAAAGTGGAAAATGTTATATATAAATATATAACAACAAAATTAAACCTTAAAAATATCCTAAGGAGTATATTACTGGGGAAAAAAAATTTATGGGCATTTCTTTCAGAAAAATTGAATTCACAAATATTTTATTTATATGTTCTCCATTCTCAGTCTATTCAGTCGAAGAAGGATTTACAAATGTGTATTGGATGCCTCTATTTGCTGGGCACTGTGCTAGGAAATGAGGATGCTATAGACTCTGCCCTCATGAAACAGAACATTTTACGAAGTTTACTCAAATGAGAAATTTTGAAGGAAATCGATACATAAGGCTCTGTTGGACTAGTGACTTGAAGTCAACTGCTGCTGCTGCTAAGTCACTTCAGTCGTGTCCGACTCTGTGCGACCCCATAGACGGCAGCCCACCAGGCTCCTTCATCTCTGGGATTCTCCAGGCAAGAATATTGGAGTGGGTTGCCATTTCCTTCTCCAGTGCATGAAAGTGAAAAGTGAAAGTGAAGTCGTTCAGTCATGTCTGACTCTTAGCGACCCCATGGGCTGCAGCCTACCAGGCTCCTCCGTCCATGGGGTTTCCCAGGCAAGAGTACTGGAGTGGGGTGCCATTGCCTTCTCCGATAGATAAGGCAGTGGTTCTCAAAGTGTGACTGGCTAATTATCTTCATCAGAATTATCTGGAGCACATATTAAAATGGAGATTCCCAGCACTTCAGCAGGTTGGAGTTTCAGACCTGGGAGTCTACATTCTAAAGTGCTCCAGGTAATTCCACTGCAACTTAAAGTTTGAGAACCTGTGAGATAAGGCTTGCTCTTAAAACTGGAATAAAGAATGATCTGCACATCTGATATACTCATTTGTGTGAGTCTTTAGCGAGAGGTGAAGTAGAGAAGAAGGGAGTTGACATTTATTAAGCTCAACTACAATCTTTATATAAGTTAATGTAATTCTCACAATGATCCCATGAGGTAGATACTATTATTCTCATCATACAGATGGAGAAACAGAATTAGAGAGTTTAAATAATTTGTTCAACATTTAGAGCTAATGAATCTCAACACTGAACTCAGATTCACTTAACTCTAAAGCCTGTCCACGTTTATAAGACCACACTATACCAGGGGACTGATTAATTTGACAATTTTCTTGTCATTCTTTGCCAGATCTTGCTAGGTAGTCAACTAAGAGTCCTCATAAATATAAACAGATGCACTGATATATTAATTTGACAATTTTCTTGTCATTCTTTGCCAGATCTTGCTAGGAAGTCAACTAAGAGTCCTCATAAATATAAACGGATGCACTGATGTATATGGTATAGAGAGCATCAACTCACGTGTATGATCAAAACTGGAGAGTCATGTTGCCTCATGACAATATTATGATCATTTTTAAGGATGCTTAAGACCTAGGATCTTTTGTCAACACAAGCCTAACAATCTTCTATCTTTAGATGAGGAAATGAAAGATGGAGACTGTGGAACATTTCAATTCATGAAAAAATTAGAAGCTTTAGCATGGCCTATTATTTAACTTCTCCTGGAGCTGCTAAAAAATTCAATTAATGCAAATAGTAAGTCATGAAATGTCCAAGAAGCAGTGAACAAAAGTGTAAAGAAAATCTGGAGTCTACAGTTGCCTGGCACTTCTGTGAACAAATTGCAGATGTATATAGCATCCACACTAAGAAGAGAACCTTCAACTTTATATGTGTAGGTCCCTTTCTGTGGCAGCATTCCAACTTTGTGTTCTGCCTGCTCTCTGAGAGTGGTGTTTTCACTTGTGGTATTGGCCTAAACTTGTGACTCTCAGGCTGAGATCGACCAAAGACCTTCAGGTTGGCCAACAGTTGGTCCAGAACACAAGACTCAGGTGTTTTGGTGACTGAGTGTAGTTTGGATCTGCTATTAGGGAGAGAAGACGGGAATGAGAATCAGATGACTGTATATGATGAATAAATGTATGGATCTGAAATTTACACGTTACAGATGAGAGCAACAGAAAAACTGAGAGGCTGCTATCACTGTGGCCAATTAAGAGAAGAAACAGCAAAGGAAAACCCTCTTTTGGCTTTGTAAGAAGGTGAGGAAGGCCAGTGTACATCAATGAGGGAAAAAATCAGCGGAGGTGCACAGGTGGGAATCACCACAGTCCACCTGACCCCTTCACTATGGTCAGGTGACTTGGTAGGTAGCTATCATCTAAGGAAGGCCCTGCTACATTCAATGCAATGCCATCTAATTTTTGCTATCTGTAGTTATGATCTTTTTAAGTGATGGCTCTTCTGTCTGCCAACTACCTAGGGAGAGATTAAATTCCAGTTTGGGAGTGAAAACAAGGAGAGCTAAATTGTTTTGCCTAATTGAGAGGAAATTTTCTGATATTCTTTGACTAGAAGAAGGGCAAAGAGCAAAGAAGAGAAAAAAGGAAGAGAAAACTAGACAGTATGAGGCTCTGGTTTAACCTGAGGGGTTGCAATGTATGTCTGTAACTCATTTGCTATCTAACTTATTTTGTGGACCCCTCCATGAGTTTCTACCACCCCAACATAGTTCTGGATTGAACAGTTCTTTTAATTGATGTCTGCTTTTTACCGGAGAGTTGTTTTATAAATCAACATAGTCCAGGCACTTTTTGGAAGATTTAGCATGAAAAGAGTTAGGAACTTGATGATTTCTTCAGGTTAGTTCCTGTGCAGAAAATTGGAGTCTGCTGTATGTATGGAAAACCTCACATCTATTTGAGAACCTTATTTTGAATCCAGACAGAATTCCTCATCCCCTGGACCTCAAATAAAGCAAGATCAGCTTACTGTTTCCATGATACCTGCAACCAAGTCAGTCTGTTGAGAGAGCTGAAAATTGGGAAAAGGCTTTCTCTGTGGGACTGAACAGTTTCGAAGTCTCTTGAAGTTAAGTCTTGACTGCAGCCTGAAGTGAAGCCTGTCAACACCCTGGGTTGTAAGCCAGAGCTCAAAATGATGTGCTCTGCTTTGCTTCCCAGACAAGAGCCTGGTTTTCATCATTCTGGAGGCATCTCAAAACCTTTGCGAGTTGAGAACAGTCTTGTAAAACTGTGTAACTCTCAGACAGCTTGTGAGCCTCAGGTCCTGGGAGACAATAAAGACTTGTTGAGAGCTTGACAAGTCTTCCTTCTGGTCCATTTTTAGCTGGGACTGCAGCAGTGTCCCAAAGAGATGGAAACTTTCCTTTGCCTAGAGCTCTCTCAGAAAAGATTTCACCATTTTTCTCACTGTCAAGAATTCTTTCTCAGATCAATCTAAATGTCTCATGGGCTAAAGAGTTGATATGCCCTGTTTGCAGAGCCTGCTGCTTTCTCTAGATTAGAAGCTCTATCCTTTAGTGGGAATACATACCACTGTCTATCCCACACAGTATCCATCAACTGATCCCTCTTATCTTCATCAAGATTGAAAATAAGAGATAGACGCTAACATCGCAGCCCAGCAGGAGTGTGTATTTGGTGCTCAGGAAATATTTGCTGAGCCAGTCGTCCTTAATGAAGCTCCAAGATGCCCTTCCCTTGTCCCAAAACAAACACTGAGAATGAATGCTTCAGCACTGGTCACCCACTTAGCAGGCAAGGCAAAGCAGTGACTAGTCAGCAAATTGTTCATCCCTAAGACAATCTAGGTGTCTGTGACCACTGCCCTTTAATTCATATAAAATGAATGAGCTCTCTAGTTGCCGAATCTGGAAGCCTTAGAAAAACCTATGTGAACTCTTGGTAATTAGAATGATCAGAAACCTCTTATGGAGACTCTGTCCATGCCTATAACCTCGGGAATATTTGACTACATAGTATCAGAGATATTGCCAGTAAGACATGGAAATTTTGTCAAGTTCTCTTCCCAAAGAGGTTCAAGTATTCTTGGTAACAGTTTTACCATGGTCTCTGGGGAATATGCATCTCCTTTGAGTGATGCCCTGTAACACAGACCTTGATTTCCAAGATTACACTTCAAAGGATCCACTTTTCTTTTTGTGAAAGATTTAAAAAAAAAAAAAGTGGTTAAAGAACAACTGTGCTCCAGCTGAGATATTTAACTCAGAAAATATGTGATAAGATCTGCAAATGTGCCATTTTTCATCCATGGTTTAGCAATTATCTCTTTTTTATATCACAATGGCATTAAAATGATATCACTCATAGGAATTTTGCCACAAATAAGTTTATATTAACCTGAACTTGGTAAGTGGTGAATTCCTTGTTGTATAATTCATGATTTGGTTTTTATTATCATGGATGGTCAAAAATAGCCAATATTATTATCCAGCATGGTTTGGTTACATGGTTACATGGACTTTGCAATCACACAGACCTAGTTTCAAATTATAACTCTATACTTAGGATTAGAACTACATTATATTACTGCCTTTGTAATTTAAAATGGTCAAATAACAGCAAGCATTTTCATGTGATTCAGCCTAACCGCTCTGTGACCATGAGTAAGTTTCTCAGTCTCTCTGAGCTTCACTTATTTGTATTATAAAATTAATAGTGTCTCCTAGTAATGTAATAAGGGTTGAAACCAGTGAATCCTAAAGGAAATAAACCCTGAATGTTCATTGGAAGGACTGATGCTGAAGCTGAAGCTCCAATATCTAGGCCATCTGATGCAAAGAGCCGACTCACTGGAAAAGACCCTGATGCTGGGAAAGATTGAGGGCAGGAGAAGTGGGCGGCAGAGGATGAGATGGTTAGATAACATTGCTGATTCAATGGACCTGAATTTGGGCAATGTCTTGGAGAAAGTGAAGAACAGGAAAGCCTGGCCTGCTGCAGTCCATGGGGTCACAAAGAGTGAGACATGACTTAGCAGCTGAACAGCAACAAGTATATCCAAAACTCCTAGTCCCAGGCCTTGCTTACTGGAGACACACAGTAAATGCTGTTTTTATAGTTGTTCTCACATAATTATTTTATGATTTCAGTCTATCGGCTATACAAACTTCTTTTTTTTTTTTAAGAAAGAAAAAAGGGAAGAAAAATGCCAATAGTGCAAGTTTAGTTATTTTATCTTCTGTTAAAAATCATAATAGTTACACATTAGGGTAGTTAAACAATATCTCATTTCTCAAATAAGGTGTTAAACTCAGAGAACATTAAGTTAAATATGATTCTTTCTTTTTATGGAATCTCCAATCACTTTTTGAATAATTCCCCCCAAATTTATACTCCAGCATATCAGAGAAGAGTTAGATACTGTAAAGTAAATCGTCAGCAAATCAAAGGCCTAAGACTAATTCAAGAGCAGTTTTCCAAGTCTGACTGCAGAATCTCACCACAGGATATCGCTTCATTGTGTTTCATAAATACTTTAAAACAGTTAGCATTTTCAACTCTGTCCAGAATCACCAATCCATCATTTTGCCCAGATGTGACATTACTGAGTTGATTTAGCCTAAAGAATCCTTTAGTTTATTAACAGTGACTTTCCTGTTATTAAGTGAGCCGAGAAGGCTTTGATATGCCCTTTAAGATCATATGTGGGCCCTGCTATTTTTAATAATCATCACCCCTACAGACTTCATATATGTGCTCATTTAGATAATGAGAAGAATCTACATGTACTGTACAGGACTTTGAATTCCCTGCATAATATGAATGAATATTAAACATCAGAATCTGAAAAGAATCTATTGAAATTCCATTAATATTTATAACTGATCTGTGGGACTAAGGGAATTCTTCAGTATAAAATATTACAAATTCATGTTTGTAAGAATGAAGCATCCTTGAATTTAAAAATAGAGTTTTCCTCACTGAAATAGATTTCTATTATATACATACCTAGTGAATTCTTCTTGTTGATATTCTATATTCTTACATTATTTAATAGATTCAGGAAAGGCATTTTAGAACCTTGAGCTCAAATGAACCTAATCCACTCTTTTTTATTACAAATAGCATGCCTGTTTTTTCCCTTTTCCACTATCTATATTCCTAATATTGGTTTCTCAGGAGTAGCTAACAATATCATAAAGACTATAGTCTATTTGATTTAAGAATTTTGGGTAAAATATTCAGATTCAATATTTTTTTTGTCAAGATATAACAAGAAGAATAATTTCGCTGGTCTTATTAGTAAAGGAGATAAGAATGTCCACAGAAAACCAGTAAATTTCTTCTATGGAAAGGACCAGAAATATTTTGACATAATCACAAATAAAAACTTCATCTGATTAGTCTCAGTTGTTCAAATTCGACATTTTATAATGTCAAGGCAAAACCTTCTCTTTAATGTGCCAAATGAACTAGAGCAAATATTAGGTCAAACCCTCCAGCCCAGATACTTATTTCATCCGTTCATGATATCCTTTTGAACAGTTACAAATCTAAAGCTGAACTGAATTATGCAGCTAACTATGGTGATAAAGTGGTATCCTTAGAGCAAACCAGCATGCTGGCGCAAAGGAAAAACCTTGCCCAACTCCAGGAAAAGAGTCTAATCATAATACCACTTAACACACAAAATTTCATATAGGGCATGATGCTGAGTAGGCCAGAATAACACTGTATAATAAGGGATGACTGCTTATTGCTGGGGAGTATTGGGAAAGTGGGACATTTTCATTGACTGTCATCATAGAAAATCAGGGCTTTCTTACATGATGCAGAAGAACTCCAGCAAGGTCTGGAACACCAAGTGTTCCAGGACAAATCGCCTGCTCTAGGGACCTCGGTAGGTCCAATTAAAGGACTATTGAAACACTTCCATTTTTTTTCCTTTTGGCAGTGCCAATAAAAGTTCCAACAGGCTGAAAATCTCCTTGTGACTAAGGATAAATAGATGTTTTCATAAAACTTGGGAGGTCTTAACCAAAAAAAAAAAACTTCTCCCAAACAGATTCTGAAATGTATGCAGTCCACTCAATGTGGCCCCATTTGCTAAATGGGCAGAATCTATGGAATTTTTAAAGGAACTGATGCAAGGATCACAGAGGAAAGATTATTCTAGCCCTAGAAAGCAAGTAGAATTCAGAATATTATTGACAAGAGTTACTTACTCCTTTTTTAAAAAAAATCTATGTATGTTATAATCAAACTTAGCATGTGAAGCACTGGCTCTTGATTGCCTACCTTCGAAATTCAGAACTTGTTCATCCTTTAATCTTCTCTGTTTCCGCAAATGGAGCCACCAATCAATGTCTTAGCCCCTTTAGCCTCAAATCAGGAATTACCCTTGCTTTTTAATTCTCTTTCATTGAAGTCACTTCTGTTCACCACTGCAGTCACAAATCACGCACCATCTTGTTTTGTTGTGTTGTTTTTCTTCCATCTTGTTTTAACTGGTCTCTCCATAGTGCTCCTTTCCCGTTCATTCGTCACATAGCCAGAATGATCTTTCTTCAGACACATCTGATTTTGCCCTTCACTTTCCTATGCAGAATGCTTTACTGCTTTCCCTCTGCACATAGGATTAAACCTCAGATCCTTAACATGACCTCCAAGGTCCTGAATGATCTCGTTCAGGGGTCACAAACCTTCTATAAAGGGCAGATAGTGCATACTCTAGACTCTCTGAGCCATACGGTCTCTTGTTGCAGCTACCTAGCTCTACTGTGTCACACAGGTTTCCATGATAGCTCAGATGGTAAAGAATTTGCCTGCAGTGCAGGAGACCCAGATTCAATCCCTGGGTCGGAAAAATCCCCTGGAGAAGGAAATAGCAACCCACTCCAGTATTCTTGCCTGGGAAATCCCATGGACAGAGAAGCCTGGCAGGGTATAGTCCATGGGGTCACAAAGAGTTGGACGTGACTGATCGACTAACATTCACACAAGACATAGACATTATATGAAGAAATGAAGATGACTATGTTCCAGTAAAACTTTATTTACTAACACACGTGGAAGCCAGATTAGTTTGCCAACCCCTGATCTAGCACATGCTGATTTCACTGGCTCCTCCCTCCGTACCTTACTTAGCTCTCCGGTCACACATTTTGTTTGTTCCTGCCATGGTTTTTCCCACTGAAAACCACAGTCCATTTCGTTCTCTCTGCCTAGAATGTCTTAGTTTAAATATCACTTCCACAAAGGTCATTCCTGAATTCCTAATTTGATTAGGTTTTTCTGATTATGTGCTGTGCTGTGCTTAGTTGCTCACTCATGTCCGACTCTTTGTGACCTCGCTGGAGTGGGTTGCCATTTCCTTCCCCAGGGGATCTTCCCAACCCAGGGTTCAAACCTGCATCTCCTGCTTGGCAGGGGGATTTTTTTTTTTTTTTTTTTTTACCACGGATCCACCTGGGAAGCCTCATAATTTTATAGGAGAGTGTATTTAAGTCTTCTATAACTTCCTGGATCTTTAAATATTTGTAGTTCAGTCGCTCAGTCGTGTCCGACTCTTTGTGACCCCATGAATCGCAGCACGCCAGGCCTCTCTGTTCATCACCAACTCCCGGAGTCCACCCAAACCCATGTCCATCGAGTCGGTGATGCCATCCAACCATCTCATCCTCTGTCATCCCCTTCTCCTTCCGCCCCCAATCCTACCCAGCATTAGAGTCTTTTCCAGTGAGTCAACCCTTCGCATGAGGTGGCCAAAGTATTGGAGTTTCAGCTTCAACATCAGACCTTCCAATGAACACCCAGGATTGATCTCTTTTAGGATGGATTGACTGGATCTCCTTGCAGTCCAAGGGACTCTAAAGAGTCTTCTCCAACACCACAGTTCAAAAGCATCAATTCTTCGGCACTCAGCTTTCTTCACCGTCCAACTCTCACATCCATACATGACCACTGGAAAAACCATAGCCTTGACTAGACGTACTTTTATGGGCAAAGTAATGTCTCTGCTTTTAAATATGCTATCTAGGTTGGCCATAACCTTCCTTCCAAGGAGTAAGCGTCTTTTAATTTCATGGCTGCAATCACCATCAGCAGTGATTTTGGAGCCCAAAAAAAATAAAGTCTGACACTGTTTCCACTGTTTCCCCATCTATTTCCCATGGAGGGATGGCACCAGATGCCATGATCTTAGTTTTCTGAACATTGAGCTTTAAGCCAACTTTTTCACTCTCCTCTTTCACCTTCATCAAGAGGCTCTTTAGTTCTTCTTCACTTTCTGCCATAAGGGTGGTATCATCTGCATATCTGAGGTTATTGATATTTCTCCCGGCAATCTTGATTCCAGCTTGTGTTTCTTCCAGCCCAGCATTTCTCATGATGTACTCTGCATATAAGTTAAATAAGCAGGGTGACAATATACAGCCTTGACGTACTCCTTTTCCTATTTGGAACCAGTCTGTTGTTCCATGTCCAGTTCTAACTGTTGCTTCCTGACCTGCATACAGATTTCTCAACAGACAGGTCAGATGGTCTGGTATTCCCACCTCTTTCAGAATTTTCCACAGTTTATTGTGATCCACACAGTCAAAGGCTTTGGCATATTCAATAAAGCAGAAATAGATGTTTTTCTGGAACTCTCTTGCTTTTTCAGTGATCCAGCAGATATTGGCAATTTGATCTCTGGTTCCTCTGCCTTTTCTAAAACCAGCTTGAACATCTGGAAGTTCACAGTTCACGTAGAATGACATACAAAAAACAGAGTAGTTGTCACCAAGAAGTATTCAATCTAGAATCAGTGCTCTACCACTGGCTTTTCCCCAGTCAGTTCATTTATTCTCAAAACAGCTTCCTCATCTGTAAAATAGAGTTATGAATTCCTTCCTCATAAGAATATTAGGAGAATCAGAAGATAAAATATATTTGAAAAAGGTCTATCAATCAAAATCATGGAACTCGTATTATACTCTTTTTGTAACACTTTATGGGGCTTCCCAGGTATCTCAGTGGTAAAGATTGTGCCTGCCAGTGAAGGAGATGAAGGTTTGATCCCTGGGTTGGTGGGCTACAATCCATGGGGTCCCAAAGAGTCGGTCACAACTTAGCAACTGAGCACACACACATAACACTTTATATTTTTTTCATTTGATTTTTATTTTATATTGGAGAATAGTTGATTTACAATGTTATGTTAGTTTCGGTGTACAGCAAAGTGATTCAGTTATACATATACATATTTCCATTCTTTTTCAGATTCTTTTCTCATATAGGTTATTACAAAATATTGAGTAGAGTTCCCTGTGCTATACAGTAGGTCCTTGTTGATTATCTATTTTATATGTGGTAGTGTAACACTTTATATTTTATTTTGCAGTAACTAAACATTGATTTCTGTAATCATTTGTTTGGTGTCTCTCTCACCTTCACATTGTAAGGTCTATGAATGATGAGGCTGAATTTATTTTGCTCCTCTGTATCTCCCGCATGTGGCACAGTGCTTAACATAATTTCTCAAATACGTGTTAAATGAATAATGAATTAATGAAATCTAATCAAAACCTGAGAGGGGAAAACAGAAGATACCAGTTTGGGCTCAGAACTGAAATAAGAGATGCTTTAAGTCCATTGGTTTCCAAGGTATGTCACTTTAAAAGTTCTACACTTGAAATGAGGGGTATGTAATTCATAGGTATACCTCAGAATGTCAGTGCTACAAAGGCATTTGTTGTTGACACATTGTGACTTTTACACAAAGCTGCATGCAGGTTGGGCTTCTCTACTCCATCATGTAGATGTACTATCTCAAGCATGAGCCCCTAAGGTCAACATAGAAGTGAGAAAGAAATGGAAGACATGCCATAGCTTTTAATAGCCTTGGACTAGTTGGGATGCACTTCACTTCCCATCATGTCCTCTGATCAAAGCTAGTTACATGGTCCAGCTTAACTGCCATGAGGACTGGTAATTATCAGGTAACACATGAATCATTTGGTGAATATTAACTATCTCTGCCAGACAGTATAAAAAAAATAGTGCAAATGTATTTCCTAATATTAAACAAAATTGGCTATACAAAGGTACTATAAACCACACATATTGGTATATCATAGATGATATATTTTATCAATTTGAAAAAGCTTTTATTAAATTAGAATTAATCTCTTTTATGTTAATATCTCACTTGGTAATAACCATTAGGATCTTACTTGGATGTCTTCTTCAGACACTTTTCTACAAAGACTTTTTAATGTTTAGGAGAGAAAAATCCTCATTTTGTAATAATTTCATCTTATGACCATGATTTTTCTATATAAACTATAAATTTGTGCAGAATTTATTTTAAAAGAATTCTATATTCATTTCTTCTTAAAAGTGAAATATTATAATAAAAGTTGACTGTAAGGAAATGAACTTCATAAGAAAAGAAATATCTTATGTTCTTTGCTTTCCAAATTATGAGTCTCCATAAGTTATTCATCAGTCATGCATTCAATGAATATTTATTGCATTTCAGTGATGGGCCAGACATCGTTCTAAGTGTTCAGGTGAATAAGACAGCTCTTCTACTGCTTATATTTGACAGAGAATATTTAAACACATTACAGCATAATGATAAAAAGAATTCCTTACCAGCAAAATTTCAGTATTTAATCTGATACTCTCTTGTGTCCTTGTTATTTTATTTCTGCAAATATTTGTGAAAATGAAGTATCAATATATCTGTAGGACACTGTCTTTTCATCTAGTCAGTATTCCTAGTCAGGTCTTTAGTAATTCTTGAGTTACACTTATAGGAATATAAAAATGTACCTTGTTTTAAAGGTACAGTAATAAGCTCTGAAGCCATATCTGCTCCACCAAAGAAGATAGAAGCGGTTCTCTATTTTGAAATCAGTCTCCTGGGATCTCTCCTCCTTATTTATACAGGCATACTTTGCTTACTGCATTTCACTTTACTGTGCTTAGCAGATATTTTATTCTTTACAAAATGAAGGTTTGTGACAACCTCATGTCAAGCCAGTCTCTCGGTGCTGTTTTTCAATATCATTTGTTCACTTTGTTTCTCTGTGTCCCATTTTGGTAACTCTCATAACATTTCAAACTTTTAAATTATTATTATATTTGTTATGATGATCTATGATCAGTGACTCTGATGTTACTACTGAAATTGTTTAGGGGCATCATAAACGGTGCCCATATGACAGCAAACTTAATCCGTAAATGTTCTCTGTGTTCTGATTGCTCCACCCAACAGCCATTCCTCCGTGTCTCTCCCTCTCTCCAGGCCTCCCTATTCTCTGAGACACAACAATATTGAAATCAGGCCAGTTAATAACCCTACAGTGGCCTCTAAGTGTATAAGTGAAAGAAGAGTCACATATCTGTCACTTTAAATCAAAAGCTAGAACTGATTAAGCTTAAGGAGGAAGGAATGCCAAAAGCCAGGAGAAGCCAACGCCTAGGCCTCTTGTGCCAAAGTCAGCCAAGTTGTGAATGCAAAGGAAAAGTTCTTGAAGGAGATTTAAAGGGCTACCTCAGCAAATAAAAATGATAAGAAAATGAAACAACTTTGCTACTGATAATGGAGAAAGTTTTAGTGGTCTGGATAGAAGTACAAGCCAGCCACAATGTTCCCATAGGCCAAAGTGTAACTCAGATCATGGCCCTTACTCTTCAGTTTTGTGGAGGTTGAGTGGTGAGGAAGCTTCTGAAGAAAAGGTTGAAGCTAGCAGAGGTTGGTGATTCATGAGGTTTAAGGAAAGAAGCCATCTCCATAAGCCAGACGCACAAGGTAAAGCAGCAAGTGCTGATACAGAAGCTACAGCAAGTCATCCAGAAGATCTAGCTGTGATAATGAATGAAAGTGTCTACACTAAACAACAGATCTTCAGTGTAGATGAAACAGCCTTCTTTTGGAGGAAGATGCCATCTAGGACTTTAATAACTATAGAGAAGTCAATGCCTGACTTTAAAGCTTCAAAGGATAGTCTGACTTTCTTGTTAGGGGCTAATCCAGCTGGTGACCTGAAGATGAAGCCAGTGCTCATTTACCATTCTGAAAATCCTAGGGTCTTTAGGAATTATGCTAAATCTATTCTGCCTGTGCTCTATAAATGGAACAACAAAGGTTGGATGACAGCACATCTGTTGGCAATATGGTTTACTGAATATTTTAAATGCACCTTTATGGCTCATCTGGTAAAGAATCCACCTGCAATGCAGGAGACCTGGGTTTGATCCCTGGGTTGGGAAGATCCCCTGGAGAAGCGAAAGGCTACCCACTCCAGTATTCTGGCCTGAAGAATTCCATGGACTGTATAGTCCATGGAGTTGCAAAGAGTCAGACACGACTGAGCAACTTTCACTTTCTTTCACACTGATACCTAATGCTCAGAAAAAAAGATTCCTTTGCTCATTGACATTGTATCTAGTCACCCAAGAGTGCTAATGGAGATGTACAATGAGATCAATGTTGTTTTCATGCCTGCTAACACAACATTCATTCTGCAGCCCATAGATCAAGAAGTAATTTTGACTTTCAAGTTTTATTATTAAAGAAATAATTTTGTAAGGCTACAGCTGCCATAGATAGTATTCCTCCAATGGATCCATACAAAGTAAGTTGAAAACCTTCTGGAAAGGATCTGTGATTCCAGATGCCATTAAGAACATAATTCATGGAAAGAGGTCAAAATATAAACATCAATAGGAATTTGAAAGAAGTTGATTCCAAATTTAGTGGATGATTTTGTGGGTTTCAATATTTCAGTGGAGGAAATAACTGCAGATGTGGTAGAAATAGCAAAAGAACTAGAATTAAAAGTGGAGGTGGTAGAATTAAAACTGAATTGCTGCAATCTCACGATAAAACTTTAAAAGATGAGGAGTCGCTTCTTAGCGATGAGCAAAGAAAGTAGTTCCCTGAGACAGAATCTACTCTTGGTGACGGTGCTGTGAAGATTGTTGAAATTACAACAAAGGATTTAGAATATTACATGGGGCTTCCCCGGTGGCTCAGCGGTAAAGAATCTTCTTGTGATGCAAGATCCACAGGAGACACAAGTTCGATCCCTGGGTCGGGAAGATCCCTGGAGAAGGGCCTGGCAAACAGTATTCTTGCCTGGAGAATCCTATGGGCAGAGGAGCCAGGCAGTCCATAGTCCATGGGGTTGCAAAGAGTCGGACATAACTAAAGTGACTTAGTATGTAGTGGTATAAGCTTAGTTGATAAAGCAGCAGCAAGGTTTGGGAGGAATGACTCTAATTCTGAAAGTCCTACTGTAGGTAAAATGCTATCAAACAGCCTTGCATGCTACAGAGAAATTATTCATAAAAGGAAGAGTCAATTGATGTGGCAAACTTTATTGTTGTCTCATTTTAAGAAATTGCCACAGCCACCTCAACCTTCAATAACCACCACCCTGATCAACATCAACATCAAGGCAAGACCCTCCACCAGCAAAAAGTTTACACTGGCTGAAGACTTAGATGATGGTTAGCAATTTTTAGTAATGTGGTATTTTTTTTAAATTAAGATATGTACATTTTTTTAGACATAATGCTATTGCATACTTAATAGACCACAGTATGATAAATATAATTTTTATATGCACTGGGAGAACGAAAAATTCATGTGACTTGCTTTATTTTGATATTTGCTTTATTGTGGTAGCCTGTAACCAAACCCACAATAACGCTGATCTGAGTCTGTATGGTTTGCCTAATGATACTTCTCTTGCTTGCTTGCTTGCTTGTTAAGTCGCTTCAGTCATGTCCGACTCTGTGCGACCCCATAGATGGCAGCCCACCAGGCTCTGCCGTCCCTGGGATTCTCCAGGCTAGAATACTGGAGTGGGTTGCCATTTCTTTCTCCAGTGCATGAAAGGCAAAAGGGAAAGTGAAGTCGCTCAGTCGTGTCCGACTCTTAGTGACCCCATAGACTGCAGCCTACCAGGCTCCTCCGTCCATGGGATTTTCCAGGCAAGAGTACTGGAGTGGGGTGCCATTGCCTTCTCCGATGGTACTTCTCTAGTGAGATCTATCTCACGTTTCCACCACTGCCACCACCAGCCCATCACTGAGAACCCTGGGGGTGAAAGAACCTTGGAAATCTAGTTCTCTTACCATCACTCACATGACAAATGATATTCATACTCACAACATACATCATGAAGATAGCTCAAGTTATTGTGAATCTCAAGAGACTTAGCATTCTCACACTCAGATCATATATATCGAAATACACATACTCAACAGTAATGTTATTTTCAGAATGAACTTGAATCCAACTTAATATATCTTTAGAAAGCAAAGTATTCTCAATCCTGGTTAGAGGTAACAATTTAACTCTTGTTAGTTGCACATGATTTTCCACAGAGCTGTGACATTTGTGAATTATTTATCTGTTTCCGTGTGTGAATTGAGTATCTGTGGTATGTCAAGAACTGTTCTAGTTGGTAGCAGAGCTGAATCCAGACCAAGGAATTCTTAAACAACATAGTATGTTTTCTTACTATACTATAATATAGTTCGCTGCATTTAAAATCAAAAGTGGAGTGGAAATTAAAACCCTAAAATCTAGGGCAAACTCAAAGCTCAGATAAAGGAAAGTATTTTCATCACATTGGTCCTATGCATTCTTAGTTTTAGTCTCCTTTTTGGGGCCGGGGATTTTTGCCTTAGTGACAGCATGGAGTGATTAGGGAAAGAATGAACTTTACTTTTCAAATTGTCACCAATACCTGGGCCTCCATTTTATAGTCATGGAAAATTAAAGTTGAAAGGAATCTGAAGATACTAAACTTTTCTAACCCCTTTACTTCACATATAAAGAAACTGAGGCACAGAAGGAAGATTTTATTTTTGTTTTTCATAATTATTAAGTTTTCTAAAGAAACTGGTAAGATCTAACCTTTTTTAATATATTGGAGATATCAAGTAAGATTAAGGGCAGACAAGAGGAGAAGAGAAGAAAGAAATGAAATGCATTTGTCAGAACAAGCATACCTATGCCAGGCTTCATACTAGATACTTCATATGTTTAGGTTAGTTTTGGTTACAAATAGGGCTTCCCAGGTGGCTCACTGGTAAAGAATCTGCCTGCCAAGCAGGAGACACGGTTTGATCCCTGGGTCAGAAAGATCCCCTGGAGAAGGAAATGGCAACCCACTCCAGTACTCTTGCCGGGATAATCCCATGGACAGAGGAGCCTGGCGGGCTGCAGTCCATGGGGTTGCAAAAGAGTTGGACACAACTTAGTGACTAAACAGCAACAGGTTACAAATAACATAAAATCTGATTTGGATGTCTCAACACCCCTCCCCTCTAGAAAAAAGAGGGGGAAGAATTTATTGGTATCGTTCCTGAAAATTCCAGGAATAAAACTTCAGGTGTGTCCAGATTGATCCATGAACATCATGAAGACTTAGTGTCTGTCCATTTCTTGACTCTGCCTTTTGCTGGATTGGATTCATTCATAGTACCAATCATTTCAGTGCCAGGTTTTACGAAGAAAGAACCTATTTGCCCATAAGCTCAACACTAGTCTAGGAATTGAATCTCATTGACCTGATTGGCCTGCCTTGAATTAATGCATTGCTAAACAAATCACTTAGTTAGGAAAGGATTAATTGATCAGTTACTCGGGTTACCTTTATCAGGGATGAAAGTAGTGGGGAGGGTTGATCCTCTAAAACAAAATTTAGCTACTGTTGCCAGTGGACACTGAACAGGTAATGTCTGCTACACAGATATTCACTCATATGACCTTTATAACTAGCTTGGAGGTCAATATACTATAGTATGCCTTTTCTCTGAGGGGTACTGGGTTGTTTGAATCTATTAAGTAGATCACTAGGCAGAAGATCTTCACCACTTGTGAATTGGTTTGAGCCCCTTCATGAAACTCAAAGCCAATTCAGTAGGAAAAGAAATATTAAAATGAATATCTATAGGCAATGTATTTTTTTTCTTCCTATAACTAGGAGTACTCCCTGTCCATCCCCCAGGCTCAGCCCAGCCTGTCATCCCTCATCCTTTCCACCTCTCACCTTGTTTATTCTGAAACCTTATCCACTTTGAGGATTTGGTGCAACACCTTAATGCTTATACTACTCTGTTCTCAGGACTCGAGGATGTGCCTCTAATCAGCAGAAAATTATCCCCAGTAGTTCAACCCTGTCCCTGTTCCCACCCTCCTGACCCCATCCCAAAGCCTCTGGCATTCAGTCCTCATAGGTATTGAGGAAATAGGCAACATGTTTATTATTCAAGTAGTTTGGATTACTGGTGAATGTTATCATTTACTGCTCAACTGGCTGCAGATGGCAAACACACTTTCTGTGAACAATTTTCCATTGTTTACTGGTAGATTATTTCCTGAATTTGTATACATTTATTTATACTGGAGCTATGGGGAAGAATCTTCTGAAATTGGAAGTATGAACTTTTGGGGAATGCTCATGTTATTTTCAATTCATCGTGTGGGACTTTACACACTTGCTTATATTTAACTAAATGCCTATCAGAATGGTATCTTATACAAAATTGTTTAGAGGATGTCCCTGTGTATTTTTAAACATAAGAAATCCAAACATATGTAGCCTGGGATAACAAGGATTGCAAACATACATGTGTATTCATTTTAAAACTTTCCTTCCTAGTTTCTATTTAAAGTGGCAAATGCATACATTTCTAGATATATTAGTAGTCACAGGCCTTATAAAAGGCAAGTCAAGGACCAAAAAAAGAGAAGAAACTAATAAGTCTTTTTGTTTTTCTTTTAAGCTAGTACTTCCAATTCAATAATGGAGAAGTCCCTCCTACAGATATAGCTGGAGGCAATGAAATTGCCCAGGACATGAGTAGGGCTCTTGTAAGTGAATTTTGGCTTCTGTAACATACACACACACAAACACACACATATACATATATATATACATATACATATACATATACATCCAGTCCCATCACTTCATGGCAAATAGATGGGGAAACAACGGAAAACAGTGACAGACTTTATTTTCTTGCGCTCCAAAATCACTGCAGACAGGGACTGCAGCCATGAAATTAAAATGTGCTTGCTCCTTGGAAGGAAAGCTATGACAAACCTAGACAGCGTATTAAGAAGCAGAGATATTACTTTGCCGACAGAGGTCCGTATAGTCATGCTATGGTTTTTCCAGTAGTCATGTGGATGTGAGAGACCATAAAGAAGGCTAAGCTGCGCAGAATTGATGCTTTTGAACTGTGTTGTTCGAGAAGGCTCTTGGGAGTCCCTTGGATAGCCAGGAGATCAAACCAGTCAATCCTAAAGGAAATCAACCCTGAATATTCACTGAAAGGACTGATGCTGAAGTTGAAGCTCCAATACTTTGGCTACCTGATGAGAAGAACCGAGTCATTGGAAAAGACCCTGATGTTGGGAAAGATTGACAGCAGGAGAAGAGGTTGACAGAGAATGAGGTGGTTGGATGGCATCGCTGACTCAATGGACCTGAGTTTGAGCAAGCTCCAGGAGGTGGTGAAGGGCAGGGAAACCTGGTATGCTGCAGTCCATGGGGTTGCAAAGAGTCAGACACAACTGTAACTGTTTGTATGTATGCATGCTAAGTCGCTTCAGTCATGTCTGAAGTCTGCCAGGTTCCTCTGTCCATGGGGATTCTCCAGGCAAGAATACTGGAGCGGGTTGCCATTTTCTCCTGCAGGGGATCTTCCCAACCCAGGGATCAAACCTGCATCTCTTGCGTCTCCTGCACTGGCAGGCAGGTTCTTTACCACTGGAGCACCTGGGAAGCCCATATAGATACTGGTGGTAAAGAACCCGCCTGCCAATGCAGGAGACTCAAGAGACACAAGTTCTATCCCTAGGTCAGGAAGATCCCCTGGAGGAGGAAATGGCAACCGACTCCAGTATTCCTGTCTGGAGAATCCCCATGGACAGAGGAGCGTGGCAAACTACAGTCCATGGGGTCGCAAAGAGTTGGACACGACTGAGTGACTGAACACAGCACAACTTATATGTAAGAATTGTTTGAGATGCTTATTAAAAAGCAAATAAAGCCTGCAGGTGGTCCCTCTGAATAGTGAGGTCTAGTTCCTGATTCTGAGCCAGCAGCAAATACACATAACAACAGACACACTGCTGAGGAAGTGGAATGCCAAGTGCCAGAGGGTTAGATGCAGTTTGTGT
Organism: Giraffa tippelskirchi; assembly: GCF_054371585.1. Taxonomy (NCBI): domain Eukaryota; kingdom Metazoa; phylum Chordata; class Mammalia; order Artiodactyla; family Giraffidae; genus Giraffa; species Giraffa tippelskirchi. The sequence goes on from NC_137276.1 coordinate 39,761,941, forward strand.
TGGCTTTGCTAGGAAGATGAGGAAGGAGAGAGAGACAGCAGGCGCATCTGTATCTCCCTCTCTGTCTCCCTTTCCTCTCCGCACTCTTCTTCCTTCCTTTTCCCCTATGCTTTCATCATCAAGAGTGAGTTACTTTTTTGCTGTTGGACTTATTAATGTGATTGGCTTACTCCCTGTTACATTTGCTGCTGGGCTCCAGAGCCATATGAAAGAGCTAAATTGTAATAAGAGCTCTCATGGCTAGAGGGCAAGGATAGTTAAGCCAATTCCACTTTGGAAGGGAGAGGGAAATTAACCACCAATGCCACTGCCAGGTGGAAGAAAGAAGTAGAACTGACCATCCACCCCTCAAACCGTGTGGCTCTCAACACCTAGGTTCCCTTTTCTCTCTTCCAAGGAATCTGTTTCCTAAAGTTAAATTTCACACAGTCAAGACCATACCAGTTAGAGATAATGGCTCTCTAATTGTTTTGCCTAGGTGCCATCTCCCCACTAAGATGTAAGCTTCTGAGAGGCCACGGCGGTACTAAACTGCGCTAAGCACCCACATGCTCATTTGATTGAATCAGTAATTAAAGAAACATATTCATTGATTTTTTTTTTTTTTATCCTCTTGGTCTGCAGCTATAGTGTCTGCTACTCCTTAAGTTTCTTTAGTCTGGACTTCCCTGTCAGAGACATAATCTGCAACTGGCCTTAGGGGAACCCAACTCCTGCCCCTTGCTTGATAGATATGGCTAACAGCAAAGTTTACCAGATGAAAAAGGTCTCTGAAATATTTGCCTGTAAATAAGGATGTCTCAGTAAGTCTAAGCTTGCTGTATGAGTGAAGAGTGTAGTATACTCATGTAATTTTGGAAGAAAGTAGTCAGAAATGGTGACAAATTTGGGTCAGAATTGGGAGGGGAATATTCTAAGTTAAAACTATCTATACATCCAATTTTCTAGGACAATATAAAAATGCATTCTTCCTCCATTGCTCTGTTAAATTTGTCCTATACTAAATATTTACTATATTTTAGGATTTTTTTTCCAGAGAGATCTGTTCTGATTCACTGGCTATTATAGTCAACCAGTACCAGGCTGATTTGATTGCTGTGTCTTTATAATACATTTAAATATATGGTAAAGTAAGTCTCCATTCAATGATTTTTTTTCCAAAAACATGTTTTAATATTCTCATTCCCTTATTTTTTCTTTAGTATTATTTCAAATTCAAAAAAACATGTAAAATTAATTTACAATTTTGTTTCTTTACTAATTACTGTTGGTATATAGGGAACTCAATTTAATATCAAAAATTTTTTAATTGATGAATTTTATGTTGACTTACTATTTTAAAACTTGATTTTCCTTCTTCACTAATATTTATAAATCTTATTTTTATTTTTTATCTTAGTGCATTACACTAGCAATGTTAAATAGCATTGGTATTACTAAGCATCCTTGATTTATGCTAATTTTACCATGAAAGTCTGTATTATTTCATAGTAAAGTATGATAGAGACCAACAGCTTAAGAAAGCTATTATATCTCATTTTGAAAAAGTCAGTTTCATGTTGTATATCTTTTCCATGGTTTGATATTAAAATGTTACTGGATGCCTTTTAAATACATATTAAGATTATCATGTTTCTTTTCATTGTCCCTGTTTATATGAAAGAACATGCCTGTTAACACTCATAGAAGAATGATCTGTAGTTTGGTGTGTGTTTATACGTGTCGATGTGATGTATGTATCTGTAATCAACATTATACTAGCTTGACAATTTTAAACTACTTACAAGTAAAACAATTAGGTCCTGAAGTTTTTTTTTGTTTGTTTTGAATATTTACTGATAGTATTTTCAATTTCTTTTATATATTTTAGTTTATACTGATTTATTTTATAACAAGTTAATTTCAGTAACTTTTTTCCAGGAAAAATTATCCTGTTTCTTTTAGATTTGAAAGTTTTTTCAAATGGATGGGTATACTTTTATGGCTTCAAAGAATTTATTTGCTGTTTCCTATCTGGTAGAGGAAGACATTGGGGATGCTTGCCTATTTTTGAGTGGAGTGGAAAAAACAAAAAAAGAAATAAAATGTCTCCTCTGAAATGCCAAGCCACATATCCACCCTCAGGCAGATTTGGTGCCAGAATTCATTCTGCTAGTATGTTCTAAAAACCCAGTTAAAGTAGCCATATGCAGTACTGCCTCCAAGGTACCTGGCAGAAATGAAAGTAAATCTCTAAAGGAATAATCTTTAAACTTGGGCCTTAAAGAATTTCTAACCCCAACCCTAATGCATTTGATTTTAATCTACATATGCTGCTGCTGAGTCGCTTCAGTTGTGTCCAACTCTTTGCAACCCTGTGGAAGCCTGCCAGGCTCCTCTGTCCATGGGATTCTCTAGGCAAGAATACTGGAGTGAGCTGCTGTGCCCTCCTCCAGGGGATCTTCCCAACCCAGAGACTGAACCCACATCTCTTATGTCTCTTGCATTGGCAGGCAGGTTCTTTACCACTAGTGCCACCTGGGAAGCCCTAAGCTACATATAGTTAGATGTTATTTTCTGGATGCTATATGACAACCTTTGTCTTTAACTAAACAGTATTTAGCCTGCTATTATCTGTTATTATGACTGATATGACCATGGATCTGAGGTGGCAAAAATACTTATTTCAGAACAAATTTCAGTGTCTGTTTGGGGAATAGGGGACTTCTGTAGCTTTTAATTGCAGGTATTTCATGTGCTGTGCTTAGTTGCTCAGTCTTGTCTGACTCTTTGCAACTCCATGGACTGTAGACTGCCAGGCTCCTCTCTCCATGGGGATTCTCCGGGCAAGAATACTGGAGTGGGTTACTATGTCCTCCTCCAGGGGTTCTTTCTAATCCAGGGATTGAACCCAGGTCTTCAACATTGCATGTGGATTCTTTACCATCTAAGCTACCAGGGAAGCCCAAGAATACTGGAGTGGGTAGCCTATCCTTTCTCCAGGGGATCTCCCCTACCCAGGAATTGAATCCACATTGCAGGCGGAATCTATACCATCTGAGAGGCTTGTCAATCTAAGTGCTACATTAATAGTATGTGATAATGCTGCTGTTTTTACTATTATCAGGTTTCAGTGTCTTGACTCCCCACCCAAAAATGTAGACTAAAAGAAATGTAGTGTCCACTTCACACTCATTAGGATAACTATTTAAAAAAAAAAAAAATACCAAGTGTTTGGCACGGATGTGGAGAAATTAGAACCTTTGTGCATTGCTGGTAGGAATGAAAAAATGGTGCAGCCGCCATGGAAAATGATATGGTGATTGAGCAATAATTTAAACATACAATTATCATATGAATCAGCAGTTTCACTTCTGGGTGTATCCCCAAGAAGAAGTGAGAGCAGAGACTTAAACAGGTAAATTGTACACCCACGTTCCTAGCAGCACTTCAATATCCAAAAGGTGAAGGAATCAACAAATATGGTATGTACACACAATGGAATATTATGTGGGTTTAAAAAAGAAGGAAATTCTGACACCTGTTGCAACATGGATGAAGCTTGAAGACATCATGTTAAGTGAAATAAGCCTTTTACTAAAGGACACATATTGTATATTCCCACTTATGTGAAGTACCTAGCGTGGTCAGATTCATAGGAAGAGAAATAGAACGGTGGTTGGGCTTCCCTGGTAGCTCAGTTGGCAAAGAATCTGCCTGCAATGCAGGAGACCCTGGTTTGATTTCTGGGTCGGGAAGATCCGCTGGAGAAGGGATAGGCTACCCACTCCAGTATTCTTGGGCTTCCCTTGTGGCTCAGCTGGTAAAGAATCCACCTGAAGTGTGGGAGACCTGGGTTCAATCCCTGGGTTGGGAAGATCCCCTGAGAAGGAAAAGGCTACCCACTCCTGTATTCAGACTTGGAGAATTCCATAACTGTGTAGTCCATGGGGTCGCAAAGAGTCGGACACGACTAAGCGACTTTCACTTGGCAGGGGCTGGGGCAAGTGGGGAGTGGGGAGTCAGGAATTAGTGTTTAATGCCTATGGAGTTTCATTTTGGGAAGATAAAAAAGTTCCAGTGATCAGTGGTAGTGATGTTTACAGAACAATGTAAATGTACTTAATGCCAGAGAACTATACACTTAAGATAGGCTTAAAAGGTAAATTTTTTTATTATATACATTTTACCACAATAAAACAAAGCTAAAAAACTGCTGTGCCTATACCCAGGAATAGTCCGCCACTGTTCCTGGGGTTTTAATATAAGAATTAGTCAATACTTTGAGAGAAGTCAACTCTGTTATCCTTTCTAAAGCTATTCTTACCACAGCTCAGAGGTCAAAACAAAAATATTTTCTAGGAGTGACTTATGTTTGTATAGCACTTTGTGTTTGAAGAAGACTTTTATGTATCCAAACCCATTTAATCCTCATGACAGCCTTATAAGGTAAGTAGTATTACTCCCTTCTAATTGATGGAAGAAAGTGGAGCCTAAGAGATTAAGTTGTCCAAGACCACCAGGCTATTAAGGATGCAAAGGTTCAAATAGTTATCTTCTGACTGAAGTCAGTGATCTCCCAGCATACAGAAGTAGTTGTCAACTTACTATGAACTTTACATTTAAAATGCCAAAAGCAAAGTGGCATGCTTGTTAAACTGAATAAAGAAAAGAAAAAGAAAGATAACATCATTACCTTCTCAGTGACCAAGGAATAATGATTACACTGAATTTACGCTCTGAATCCTATTAACATATTTGTGGTTTTTTATGATACTCAAGTTCCAGGCCTTGGTCACGTTTAAACTCTGATTGGCTGTTTGTATTTTTGCACGTTAGCTTCTGAAAATACCCTTGAATTTAGGGAACGAGGGCCTCTTCCTTAAAAGTCATTGTCTGAGGTTGCAGGTATTCAAATTTTAATTGAAATTCTCAAAAATTTTTGTCTAAGTCCAATAAAAACAAGTAGTCAGGTTGTTCTCTCATTGTTATGCAAGAACTGTTTCATTTTTAGTCTTAAATTTCCTTTTTTATTGCTCTCATTGGAGTGGATGGCTAATGTAAATGGGAGAAACCTGGCAATGCACCATCACTACCCTTAACAATTTTATGAGCTCCCCGCTAGAACAAATGTCTGGGTCAGTGCAACCTCATGCGCACAGCTCAAGTTCCTCACCCTTTGAAGCCTGCTATAGATAACTCAACTGAGAACCTCAACTCTCTTGCTTCCAAATGCTGACCCAGTAGCTTTCTCTGTCTTTAAGAATATTTGGTACTTCATGAAAGACGGGTGTCATTGCCAACCCCTTTCTGTGTATAAGCCTTCCTGAATATATTAAACTGAAACACAGGTAACACTCCCTGAGACAACATGCAATAGGTTTCTCACTGTTGGTTGTATCCAGTGAAATAATTTTGAGATTTTGCACTCCTGTGTGGTATGAGTAAAGTTGACCCCAATAGGTTAAGCATTGCATGTTCAAAGAGAGGGTCCCCCTCTATCCTCTTTCAAGTTGTTCCAGCCGCTGTGAAGTGAAACTGGACAATCTTCTTACCATTGCATTTACAGCACAGATTCTGAAGTCAGCTCTCCCAGTCTCATATATCTTGAAATGTTTGGAAGCATACAACTTTATAGCGCTCACAGCATTTTGGGCCTCTCTTCTCTTCCGTTTTGCTGTAAAATTCATAAGCCAGGGTGTAATGGGAAAATGAAGTACTTTAACAACAACAACAAAATAATAGCTCACATCTTCATTTGAGCAACATCAGGCAAACTTTCCCCTTGGATATATCTAACTAATTGCTTTTATTCCCATAACTTACATTTATTAAGCACCTCCCATGACTTACATTAAGAAACAGTGCTACAACAAAGGAAACTATAAACAAGGTGAAAAGACAGCCTTCAGAATGGGAGAAAATAATAGCAAATGAAGCAACAGACAAACAATTAATCTCAAAAATATACAAGCAACTTCTGCAGCTGAATTCCCGAAAAATAAACGACCCAATGAAAAAATGGGCCAAAGAACTAAACAGACATTTCTCCAAAGAAGACATACAGATGGCTAACAAACACATGAAAAGATGCTCAACATCACTCATTATTAGAGAAATGCAAATCAAAACCACAATGAGGTATCATTTCACACCAGTCAGAATGGCTGCTATCCAAAAGTCTACAAGCAATAAATGCTGGAGAGGGTGTGGAGAAAAGGGAACCCTCTTACACTGTTGGTGGGAATGCAAACTAGTACAGCCACTATGGAGAAGAGTGTGGAGATTCCTTAAAAAACTGGGAATAGAACTGCCATATGACCCAGCAATCCCACTGCTGGGCATATACACCGAGGAAACCAGAATTGAAAGAGACGCGTGTACCCCAATGTTCACCGCAGCACTGTTTACAATAGCCAGGACATGGAAGCAACCTAGATGTCCATCAGCAGATGAATGGATAAGGAAGCTGTGGTACATATACACAATGGAATATTACTCAGCCATTAAAAAAAATACATTTGAACCGGTTCTACTGAGATGGATGAAACTGGAGCCCATTATACAGAGTGAAGTAAGCCAGAAAGAAAAACAACAATACAGTATACTAATGCATATATATGGAATCTGAAAGATGGTAATGATAACCCTATATGCGAGACAGAATAAGAGACACAGATGCATGGAACAATTTTATGGACTCTGAGGGAGAAGGTGAGGGTGGGACGTTCTGGGAGAATGGCATTGAGACATGTGTATTGTCATATGTGAAACAGAGCACCATTCCATGTTCGATGCATGTGACAAGGGCTCAGGGCCGGGGCAATGGGATGATCCAGAAGGATGAGAGGGGGAGGGAGGTGGGTGGGGGGTTCGGGAAGGGGAACACATGTAAACCCATGGCTGATTCTTGTCAATGTATGGCAAAAACTATTACAATATTGTAAAGTAATTAGCCCCCAACTAAAATAAATAAATTTATAAAAAAAAAAAAAAAAAAAGAAACAGTGCTAAACACTTCACACACATTATGTCATTTAATCCAGACCACAGAACAACATAGTAGATACTAACTTATTCTCATTCTACATAGAAACACACAAAGTAAAGAGGTTGAGTGCATACAAAGCAAGAAATTGTCTTGCTCTGTGTAAAATTACTTTTTCTGTGAAGTATTTTACAAACCTATCTCAAAGATATTGTTATCTTTTATAACAACTCTAAAAAGAGCTTTATACTCCCAATTGAAAGAATTTTCAGAATCAGTCTTCCCAATCCCCATCAATAATTTATACATTTTAGTATGTTCTTCTTTCATCAGGAGAGAGCACCAACTTTCATATTGTTATTTCATGTGTTTCTTATCTATTTTGTTTTCTCTCAGCTTTTCTCTTCTGCATGATTTAAACAACTAATAATAGCAGGAAATCCTGGTTAACATTCCTTCCAAGGTTGTATTCTCTGATGCCTCAGTCACTTTGTTTTCAGTGTCAAACTATTCGATTTCCTGTATTCTACTAAAGAGTGAAAGATATGAAGCACTTATTGTCATTGTGAAAATATAGCAAAAAAAATTCAATGGTAGACAAAAACGAGAAGTAGCTCCATGTTATGAATAAAGCACACATTATTTTTAATGCTGCCTAAAAGATGAAGGACATTATAAAGTCAACCTTGTTTTTAGAAAGAAGCTTGGGTTTTTTAAAGACATTTTACTCTGATATTTATATAATTTCAACAAGGCATTTTGCAATCCATTTAACATAAAATTAAGAAGATGAACATCTACTTTGTTCTCAGAATTTAAAGTGAGTAAAGGTTATGTATGGGCTTCCCTGGTGGCTCAGGTCAGGAATATCCCCTGGAGAAGGGAATGGCAACCCACTCCAGTATTCTTGCCTGGGAAATCCCAAGGACAGAGGAGCCTGGTAGGCTACTGTCCATGGGATTGCAAAGAGTCAGACACAACTGAGCAACTAACACTTTTTCAGACTATATATAAGAAATGGTTCTGGGCTTCCCTGGTGGCTCAGTGGTAAATAATCCACCTGCCAATGCAGAAAACACAGATTCCATTCCTGATCTAGGTCGATCCCACATGCAGCAGAGCAACTAAATCCTTGCCTGTGCTCTAAAGCAGAGGAGCTGCAGCTACTGGAGCCCATGTACCCTAGAGCTCAGTCAGTGCTCTGCAACAAGAGAAGCTACCGCAATGAGAAGCCCGCACACCACAACTAGAGGGAAGTCCCAACTCAGCACTAGAGGAAAGCCTGTGCAGCAGCAAAGACCCAGCACAGCCAATAAATAAATAAGTAAAATTTAAAAAGAAAAAAAGAAATGATTCTTGCCCTGATGAGCTTATGTTTTAGTGGATAAGAAAGATACAAATAAATTTAATTATACCCAAGGAAGTATATGTTATGTCCTTTTGCTTTCCCTCAGGTTCTTTAACAAGACCTGAAAATTTATTCTCTAAAATACATCTTGAAATCAACACATTGTGAAACAATTATCCTCCAATTAAAAAAAATAAAATACGTCTTGAATCTGTCCTCTTCAGTGAAACCTGATTTTGAGTTTCAGAACTAGCCTAATTTTATGCTTCAAAGTTTAGAATCTGTTTTCCCTGCATTTATTGTCTGATTATTGTGATCAATTCTTAAATCTGGATTGAAAGGCTGAGAGACACTTCCATGTTACTCACTTCAAGATACATCTTTATGTTCCTCTTCTACTAGAGTCATCAGAAATCGGACCTTCCCTTGTGATTCACACCACTGTCCCATTTGGAGTTACACACTTGGAACACAGCATTGAGGATGTGCAGGAGTTAATCTTCCAGCAGCTGGAAAACATTTTGCCTGGTTTGCCTCAGCCAGTTGCTACCAAATGCCAGAAATGGAGACATTCACAGGTAATCAGAGAACCCAGTGGTATGAGCACAGTTTTCTTAATCAGATCTGATTTTACTTTTTCTCATCTTTTGCCACTCTCTAGTAAAAGAAATTAACATGTGATCTTGGGAGCAAATATGTATTTGCCTAATAGAGAAGTTTACATGCAAGTTTTTATTATCCTGTTATTTCTCAGTAAGAGACACATATAATTTTCCCCAATGTTATGTTCAAATTCTAGCATCTAGACTTATATAACCTGAAAATCTGGGGTTTCTTATGCAGGCAAGGCAGGTTATATATCAAAATGCAGCTGTTTCTCTGAGGTTTTTCTAAATCAGTACTGTGGTTATATAGAAACCACTATAACCTCCCAAATTTTTTGCAATATGTCAAATTAACCTTGTAAGTATATTTTGCTACCACAATTTTCATTTTTATTAAGTTCCCACTTTGGTTTTGACTACTGCCAGTAGAGCTGTTTGGGAGAGAAAAATGAATGCCTGAATAGATCAGGTATGAATGATGAATGAAAAATGAATAGATCAGCTAGTTGAGCTGTTTTTTCAGGATTAGATAAACCTGCCGATCGGTCTACTAGTTCAAACTTAAAAAACTCTTTACACTAAGTAAATGCTGACTTTTCTGAAAATCCTCTGTATATTCCAACAGAAGTTTCTGAGTATTCATAGAAAAAGTATTAATCTGTAAACTCAGTTGTGAAGTCGTTTGGGGACAGTGGAGCAGAGGGAAAAGGAAGCAGTGACTTGTCTATTTTTTCCTAAGATTTCCTAGCACATTGATTACCTGATTTATCAGCAGTATTCGTTACTAGAGCTGTGAACCCTTTAGAAAAAGCGGTTGGGAGAAATCACAACAGATTTTGTATATTTCAAAGGACTTTCCAAAATCAGAGGAAATGGTAAATTACTTCCTAAAATATTGCAGCAGTTCTATGTGTTTACCGGTATCTTCTCAAGTTAAATTATACAGTGAACCTTTCAGGAAAATATTTATTTAAACACATCATGGTCACTTTAGAAGACTTCTTCCTTTTAAAACAACTTTTTCAAATCTCAATAGCCAATGTCTTTAAATGATATGTAACTTAATCTTAGGTTTGTCTGAAAAAGAAAACATGGAAATAACCTCGTTGATATAATTTGAAGCTAGATATTTTACATAGCAAGTCAAGTGAAGTGAAAGTTGCTCAGTCCTGTCTGACTCTTTGCAACACCATGGACTATACAGTCCATGGAATTCTCCAGATCAGAACACTGGAGTGGGTAGCCTTTCCCTTCTCCAGGGGATCTTCCCAACCGAGGAATCAAACCCAGGTCTCCTGCATTGCAGGTGGATTCTTTACCAGCTGAGCCACAAGAAGGGAGCCTTACTTCTGCCTGTCATACCCTTCCTTCCCCCAGAATTCTTCGGTAGATTCCTTTATGAGGCAGTATTGCCCGCCCCTCTAATAAAACCTCTGAGGAGAGCACCAGCCCTTTAAGGCCAAGCCACTTTCTGGAAGTGACTGCTTTCTGATAGAGGTAAGGGAGTATTTTGTGTCGAGTCCATTTTATGTTTCCTTGATGTGGCTCTCCAAGCCTTCTGCTGCCTCTAATGTCTATATCCACAGTGGCAGGTGCCGGTTTGCGGGGGGAGGGTGCGGGGCAGTGAAAGATGGTTGTTCATTTATTCATTTGTTTACTCATTTATTCCATGAGCATATAACAAATGCCTAGGTCACATTTAATACTCTGTCCATGGGATCCTAATCTTTGCTGAAAGCCTTCTCCTAAGACACTAAATCAAATTTTTTGCCTTGAGTAGGATAGCACTGCTTTCTGGCAGGTGCTGCTATTAAAGAAGGAGGCAGATGAAGAAAGAAGCTGTGTTTGAAAAACTTGCGGGGCTGCTCTGTGCCTCTCATTTGGGGTTTGAATAAAACACATGAGTGGTGGCTCAGACAAACACAGCAAAGCAACGGCAGATTTTTCATGATTCTCAGTTCCTCCCCTTTGCAGCTATTTGCCTTCCATCATTTAAATGTTTATCCAGTTAGTATACCTTGATGCCTAAGCTGTGATACATTGAATTAAGATTTCTGTAACAAGTATGATATATTAATCCTCTCAGCAGAAGAGTAATAACTGAAAACAGCTTCCATGTACATTGACAAGGGACACTTAATCAGTTTGATAACCCTAATCCTCTCACCCCTATTATTCGCTGTGCTTCCCTTTGTTTCAGAGTCTATCATGATGTCTTTCCCAAACTACTATAGTTTTACACACTTACTATAAAAGTATGATTTGCTTGTGAGTTTAACTCTAACTTTCCCCCATATTTCTGTAGTTTCTGAATATTTCGGTGCCTTTTTTGTCACGTAGCACATTCATGGATTACTCTTTTGTAAAAAAAATAAAATAATCACTGAATGCATTTCAGACACCACGGACATCAGGAGAGGAATTTAGGGGTAGGGAAAAAGGAGAGTCTGGTTGTAAATGAATGCTTTGGTATCTTTGGCAAAATAGATGGATTTGGACTAGCCTATTAAACTCTTGCTGTAAAATTAGAATTGTTCCCTCTGTAGTTCCATGTCTTCACTTGGTCTTTTGCCCTGAGGCTGTACTTTCTCTGCTCAATGTGAGCCCTTTTATATTCTTTAAGAAGGATCATGAACTCTTTAAGAACCTCATCAAAGCCATGAATACGAAGATGCACAGCCTTTCAAAATATACATGTACACATAAACACAAAATTGCATCTAATTATGAAGATTTACAAGCAACCTAAAATGCCTCCCATGAATCCAGTATTAAGAACACCTGCTGTGTTATTCTCCTATAACCCAAATAAATCAAGAATCCCTCATAGCCCAGTCTTGTGTTGTAGTCAAAGAAACAAAATTCAGCAACCTAAAGAAATGTGAAGTATAGATCTTTAAAGATATCCAAAATTTATTATCCTTAGCAGTACTTTTTGAAGTTTCTCTTCTCGTTCCTTATATATCCCACTTCTACAAGCTCCCTCAAAACTTTTTGCACCTTAGCTCTAGTTTTCCACAGAGTTTTCCAGTTGTCAGCCATGTGGGCTTTTCTTTTTTCTTTCCTTTCTTCAGCCTTCCATTCACATTCCTCATTTTTGATTCGATGTTTTCTCCCCTCCTAGACAGGAAAATCTAAGAACTTTTCAATGCAAATTCCCCATTTTGGCTTCCTCAGGTCTTCCCTAGTTGATTACCTTGGTTGGCATAGTACTACTGCCCAGGAGTTGGAAGGAATAAAAGAGGAAATAGGTGAAATAGGAGTAGGAAATAGGAATAGGAAAACTTAAGGCCAGAATTTTTCTTAGAGGTTTGTGTTTGGTGGGACAGGGTGGCGGTGTGTGTATACACAGCAGAGCCTGAAATCACCCACATATTTACATTATTCCCTTATGAGATTAATTTCTGACCAGTAGCTGTGTCTTACTTCAGTGTTGGAAGGTAAGGTAGTAATTGATAGTTCCATTTTTTTTTTTCTTTCTTACACATTTTCTGTCATATCCCCCTCACTGTCTTCTCTTTGGTAGGGTGAAACTGAAAACAGTGACTGATTGGTTGTATGAATATACCAAGACTACAAATTCAAACGGGTGTCCCTTTCAACATATTCAGTCACCCTAATAAGCCACACCCTTATTGCAGCCAGATTGGGCATCTCCTTAAAATCCTAACACTTATTCTTCAGCATGTACTCAGTTCAATCAGGTCTTTGAAAGATGAGCTTGAATTTAATGTTTTAGAAACAACTCAAGTCATTTGGACATATATCTTTTTAGTAAAGTAGATGGACAATCTTGACAATTATCTTAAATGTTTTTATGTAACCAAAGAGATATAACTGCTTGTGTTTATCTGTGTTAATGTGTCCAGTAAGCTGATTCTAAAAGCTCCTACCCTAAAAGATGTTGGCCAGTGCATCACTAAAGATTTAATCATATGGCCTTCTAGGATAAGTGCTTTGAAAGACAAAAGTCAATTGTGTTTATCAGTTAAAGTACATTAGGTGTGTTGTTGGATAATTTATTTAATGTGGGGTGATTATGACTTTGGGCCTTGGAGTCAGATAGACTTCAGTTCAAACCTCAGCTCTCCCTGTGCCTTTGACTAAGCTAGACTATAACTCTAAGCCCATCTGTAAATGGTACAACTGAACCTCCCTCATAGGAAGAGAATGACCCCTCATAGTGGTCAGAATGAAAGGAGAGAACACAGTAGACAACATTTACTGTAACACTAGCACAAGGCGAGTTCTCCATTATTGCTAAATAAGAATAGCAAAAGGAAGAGGAAGAGAGGAGGTGGGTGAGGGTGATTCTATGGTTTTCTTAGCAGATGAGCTCTGTGCGCCCCTTGCTCTTTTCCGGCACCTTTCTTCATGCATACTGCCGCACTTCTTGTTTTTTCTTACTCACTCTCTTGTCTTTTCAGAGTCTCTGTCTTTTCTCTTCTCTCTTTTTACACACACACATATTTCAGGACTGACTCAACTCCAGGGGCTATGATGCTAAGTCATACCATAGGGACTATTACCATCAGAACAAGGTGATATAAAAGTGATGGATCCCTGTGGACACAAGGAACTCTTGTCAGTTTTTTTCAGCTTATAAGTTTTTCAGTTTTGTGCCATTCATTCCTAAACTAACTTACACATTGTCCAGTGTCTGGTAATTTAACATAATTTACACCATGAGTTAAAATTTCCTGGCATGAAATTATGGCCTCAAGAGTACTCTTGCTTCTGTGCCATAAATTTATGGTAAGCCATGGAGAGCTAAAACAGGCCCTTGGGATTGGTAGGCTATGGCATGACCCAATCTGCCAAGAGCAGGAAATCTAACAGGTCTCAGTCCTAAGTATTCCACTGAGTAATCTCTCACTTCTTTTTCACTGGTACAGAACTAACCCGATGCTTCACTTCATTATGAGGTAGCTACGTATATATGAGATCATCAGCTGAGAAATTCTGATCATTGAATTAGGGATGTTCAGTCACAGTTTAATTGACGTTTATATGGGCAGATATTTCCCCTTTTCATAAACTTTCACATTATATGAGCTATTAAATGTTTTAACACATGTAAGTTTAATTAAATCACTTTTTTCAAATACTCATGGCAGGAACTTACCCTGCTATGTAGTCACCATCACGCTTTTTCAGAAAAACTATTAATTTTGAAGAGCATTACTTTATAGGAAACTTTAAAAATGAATCTGTATCATTTTTTTTGGACAAATGCAATATATATTCATCTGCACCCAGTATTACTACTGAAAACTGAGTGATGGATGTTATTATATATGGCTCTGTTCCATAATAGAGAAGGCAATGGCAACCCACTCCGGTACTCTTGCCTGGAAAATCCCATCGACGGAGGAGCCTGGTGGGCTGCAGTCCATGGGGTCTCTGAAAGTCAGTCATGACTGAGCAACTTCACTTTCACTTTTGACTTTCATGCGTTGGAGAAGGAAATGGCAATCCACTCCAGTGTTCTTGCCTGGAGAATCCCAGGGACGGGGGAGCCTGGTGGGGTGCCATCTATGGGGTCACACAGTCAGACACGACTGAAGCAACTTAGCAGCAGCAGCAGCTGTTCCATAAAGGTAAGTCCACTTGGTCTGTGTATAGTAGACCTCAGTATTATGCTCTGAACTAACAAGCTGAACTAAAAAGTTCAGTTGATGAAAGCTATTTATACCCACATTAGAAATTAGTAATATATATTCAGCTTTTTGGAGAAGGCAATGGCACCCCACTCCAGTACTCTTGCCTGGAGAATCCCAGGGACGGCGGAGCCTGGTGGGCTGCCGTCTATGGGGTCGCACAGAGTCGGACGCAACTGAAGCGACTTAGCAGCAGCAGCAGCATTCAGCTTTTCATTTAGCTGACATTTGTTGAGTTTCTTGGGCTTCCCTTGTGGCTCAGCTGGTAAAGAATCTGCCTGCAATGCAGGAAACCTAGGTTCGATCCCTGGGTTGGGAAGATCCCCTGGAGAAGGGAAAGGCTACCCACTCCAGTATTCTGACCTGGAGAATTCCATGGACTATATAGTTCCTGGGGTCACAAAGAGTCGGACATGATTGAGTGACTTTCAGCAAGGTCAGCAATTGGTTTCTACTGTATGCCAGACATTATACTGGATTCTATAGACTCAAAGACAGCTCCATTCATTCAAGGACTTTCCCGTATAATCAGCAAGGCTGACCAATAAGCAGATAATCATTATATGGTGCATTTTCTTTTAAGAAAAGGATAAACAATGTATTGTGTGAACACAGAGCAGATTTGAGGAGAAAATGGTAATAAATACCTTCTTAGAAGAAAATGTCACCTGCGCTAAATCCTACAAGATGAAGCCAGAGAGGCAAAGGAAATGATGTTGGAATGATGTTCTAACAATGTGTACACTTTCCCAGTTCCAAGAGAGTACAGGATACATTCTTGCTTTTAACCTTGATCTTGCCTTAAAGAGATAGGAATACCAGACCACCGGACATGCCTCTTGAGAAATCTGTATGCGGGTCAGGAAGCAATAGTTAGAACTGGACACGGAACAACAGACTGGTTCCAAATAGGGAAAGAAGTACGTTAAGGCTGTGTATTGTCACCCTGCTTATTTAACTTATATGTAGAGTACATCATGAGCAATGCTGGGCAGGATGAAGCACAAGCTGGAATCAAGATTGCCGGGAGAAATATCAATAACTTCAGATATGCAGATGACACCACCCTTATGGCAGAAAGTGAAGAAGAACTAAAGAGCCTCTTGATGAAAGTGAAAGAGGAGAGTGAAAAGTTGTCTTAAAACTCAACATTCAGAAAACTAAGATCATGGCATCTGGTCCCATCAATTTATGGAAAATAGATGGGGAAACAGTGACAAACTTTATTTTTGGGGGCTCCAAAATCACTGCAGATGGTGACTGCAGGCATGAAATTAAAAGACGCTTGCTCCTTGGAAGAAAAGTTATGACCAACCCAGGCAACATATTAAAAATCAGAGACATTACTTTGCCAACAAAGGTCCATCTAATCAAAGCTATGGTTTTTCCAGTAGTCATGTATGGATGTGAGAGCTGGACTATAAAGAAAGCTGAGCACCAAAGAATTGATACTTTTGAACTGTGGTGTTGGAGAAGACTCTTGAGAGTCCCTTGGACAGCAAGGAGATCCAACCAGTCCATCCTAAAGGAAATCAGTCTTGAATATTTATTGGAAGGACTGATGCTGAAACTGAAACTCCAATACTTTGGCTGCCTGATGTGAAGAACTGACTCATTTGAAAAGACCCTGATCCTGGGAAAGATTGAAGGCAGGAGGAGAAGGGGGTGACAGAGGATGAGATGGTTGGATGGCATCACCGACTCAATGGACATGATTTTGAGTAAACTGCAGAAGTTGGTGATGGACAGAGAGGCCTGGCGTGCTGCAGTCCATGGCGTCACAAAGAACTGTACATGACTCAGTGACTGAACTGAACTGAACTGATCTGCCATCAACTGTTACAGCATTCATATAAACTATGACAGTCTGCATCATCATTTTATTAGTGTATATGCATAATCATTCTCTTCCTCTCTTTCTCAAATGCCATTTATCAATCCCCTACTCTGTGTGTAACTCACTTCATCTCCACCCCATGGAGGTTTTTACTCCTTCCCAGTTGCAAAGGTCAGAAAGTTAAGAAGTTGAGAGCGCAGAGCCCTTTGTGAGGCTCTTCCACTAGTAAGTGGCAAAAATGAAATTCAAACACAGGTCTATTTAAAAGTTAGGGCACCCAGAAGAAGCAAGAAGAACCACAGTCTCACAGCAGCTAGAATGAAAACCACATCATGGAATGTTAATCAGAATGAAAAAGCAGAGAGTCATGTCCCAGATGAAGGGACAAGATAAAACCCCAGAAAAACAACTAAGTGGAGTGAAGATAGGCAATCTTCCCGAAAAAGAATTCAGAATAATTATAGTGAAGATGATTCAGGATCTTGGAAGAAGAATGGAAAAGATGCAAGAAACCAAAGACCTAGAAAAACTAAAGAACAAACAAACAGAGATGAGTAGTGCACTAGAAGGAATCAATAGCAGGATAACTGAGGCAGAAGAATGGATAAATGACCTGGAAGACAGAATGGTGGAAATCACTACTGCAGAACAGAATATAGAAAGAGAATGAAAAAAACTGAAGATAGCCTAAAAGTTAGTGTTTTTAAACACTCACTCTACTACTGGTAATTTAGATCTGGCTTTTCCAAATATGACACATTCTTATGCCGTCATTCTATTGGCTGATGTTAGAAATAATAATAGTTAACATTTATACTCTGAGTTTAGAAAGTAATTTTATGCTTGTTTTCATTTGATCCTCACAACAATTCTGACAGATCAGGAAATAAATATGTCTATCTTTGTTTAAATGAGGAAACTGAAGTTCAAATTGATAATTTTGCCTTACATAATGCAATGAGTGAACAGAAAAATATAAATTGAACATGTCACTTTAGGTAAAAAAGTTCAAGGTTCACACAAAAAAATAACTAAAAATAGATCATAGACCTATATAAAACATCAAACTATGAAACTTCTAGATAAAAACATAGCAGAAAATCTTTATGATCTTTGGTTTGGCAAACATTTCTTAGGATACACAAAGCACAAACCATAAAGAATAAATTGATAAATTATGCTTGATCAAAATTTAAAATGCTTTGAAATATACTGTTAAGGAAATGACAAAACAAGCTACAGACTTGGAGAAAATGTTTGCAAAAACATATATCTGATAAGAGATTGGTATCCAGAATATATAAAGAATTCTCACAAGTCAGAAATAAGAAAACAAATGGCTCTGTTATTTAAAGCTGGGCAAAATATTTGAAAGGATACTTCATTGAAGAAGAGGTGTGAATTTAACCATGGAGGCATAACAGTTCTGCAGTGAAAACTACAAAGCATTGTTGAAAGAAATTAAAGAAGACTTAAGTAAATAAAAACCATCCCAAGTTCATATATCATAAAACTCAGTATTTTTAAATGGCAATATTACCCAAAGTGATCTACAAATTTATTACAGTCTCTATCAAAATCCCTGGAGAAGTAAATGACAACCCACCCCAGTATTCTTGCCTGGAAAATCCCATGGACAGAGGAGCCTAACAGGCTACAGCCCATGGGGTTGTAAGAGTTGGATACAACTTAGAGACTAAGCCACTGTCAAAATCCCAATGGCCTTTGCAGAAATGGAAAAGCTAATCCAAAAATTCATACAGAGTTGCAAGGGATCCCAAATAGCCAAGACAGTCTTGAAAAAGAATAAAGTTGGAAGACTCACACTTTCTGATTTCCAAACTTGCTATTATACAAAGCTACCATAATTAAAGTATTGTAATGATATAAGAATAGACATATAAATCAATGGAATAGAATTGAGAGCCCAAAAATGCTATACCTGTGATGAGCTGATTTCTGACAATGTTCCCAAAAACATTTGATGGGAAACGAATAGTCTCTTCAACATATTGTGCTGGAACAACAGGATATCCATATATGAAAGGATGAAGTTAGATCCTTACCTCACACCACATGCAAAATCCACCTCATATGGATTGAAAACATAATTATACAAGCTAAAATCATAAAAAGTCTTAGAAGAAAACATAGGGGTAAACCTTTATGACTTTGTATTTGGCAGTGATTTCTTAGATATAACACCAAAATAATAAGTAATAAGAAAAACAAGTATAAAATTTGGACTTCATCAAAATTCAAACTGTGTGTGCATAGAAGGATTAGCAAGGAAGTGAAAAGACAATCTGTAGAATAGGAGAAAATATTTGTGAATCACTTATCAGAGAAGTATCTACTATCCGGAATATATAAAGAACTCAAAAACTTAACAACAAAAAGTCAAACAGTCCAATTGAAAATGGGCAAAGGACTTGAATAGACATTTCTCCCCCCCAAAAATATAAATGGCCAGTGAGCACGTCAAAAGACATCCCATATCCTTAGTAATTGTTGTTTTTCTTGTTGTTTAGTCACTAAATCATGTTCGACTCTTGCAACCCCATGGACTGGAATCTACCAGGCTTCTCTATCCATGGGATTTTCCAGGCAAGAGTACTGAAGTGGGTTGCCATTTCCTTCTCCAGGGGATCTTCCTGACCCAGGGATCAAACCTGCGTGTCCTGCATTGGCAGTCATATTCTTTACTGCTGAGCTACGGAAATGCAAATTAAAACCAAGTGAGATACCATTTCACAACCACTATGATTGCTATATTTTTTTAAAAAAGAAAGAAAACTAAGTTTTGGTGAAGATGTAGAGAAAGTGGAGTACTTGTACCCTGCTGATGGGAATATAAAATGGTTTAGCCACTGTGTAAAACAGTTTAGCAGTTCCTCAATAAAATAAATGTAAAATTATAATTTGATCAAGCTATTCCAATCCCAGATATATACCCCAAAGAACTGAGTACATGTGTTCAAATAAAACCATGTACACAATGTTCACAGCAGCATTATTCAGAATAGCCAAAGGTAGAAATAACCCAAATGTCCATCAACTGATGAATGAAAAAACAAAGTGTGGTATACCCATAAGATGGAATATCATTCAGCTGTGAAGAGCAGTGAAGTTGGTACGTGCTTCAGCATGGATGAACTGTGAAAATATTAGACTGAGGGATAGAAACCAGACGTGAATGTCTCATCTTGAATGATTCCATATATGTGAAATATCCAGAAGAGGCAAATTCATAGAGACAGAAAAGAGGTTAACGTTTACCAGTGGCTATTACTAATGCTAAATTTCTTGTTATATATTTTAAACCCACAAAACAAGGAAGAGATATGGATGACAAGCGAGCACACAAAAATATGCTGAACATCACTGGTCCTTGGGGATATGCAAATTAAAATGACAGTGAGATACCCTGACACACCTGCTAGAATGCCTCATATCAAACACTCTGAAGATACCAAGCACTGGCACAGATGTGGTGATTCTCACATATCACCATGGGAGTGCAGCATGGCGTAGCCCCTTAGGAAAACAGTTTTACCGTCCCTCACAAAAAATATACACTTACCATATGACCCAGAAACTCCACTTTTAGGAATTTACCCAAGAGAAATGAAGTCATAAATCTACATCAAAACATATATAGACAAATATTTATAGCAACTTGATTAATAATAGTCCCAAACTGGAAACACCCCAAATATCCATCACCTGGTTAATGGGCAAACTGTTGCACATCCATAAATGCAAAACTACTCTGTAATAACATGCAACAAACTACTAATAACTGCAACAGCATGAGTGAGTCTCAGAAGTATTATCTAAGTGAAAAAAGTCAGAATCAAAGGCCACATACTGTATCATTCTAAATATTTGTATGACTTTCTGGAATAGACAAAGCTATAGGAACCGAACCCTGTTGCCAGCGGCTGTGATTGGCTGAATGGTGTTAACTACAAAGAGGCACAGGGGAATTATATGGAGACTGATGAGAACATTCTCTGTAGTGTTTTATAGAAGTAGTTACACAACTCGGTATATTGTCACAACTTATAAAACAGTACACATAAAAAGGGTGAATTTTACTATATTGTAGATTATACCTCAATTCAGTTGACTTTAAAATCCACTTGTTTCTTTATCTTAGGAGCACAAGCGTCTAACCTTTTATTTTCACCGTATTAAAAGTGAGAAAGAAGGTTGTTTTCTAGATGCAAAAGTCAAAATGGCTGCAGTCTTTTCCCCATAATTGCTCAACCCAAACAAAAGGCTATTGGATTTATTCAGCATGAATGAGAACCAGAGAGAAATAATGGTCATACTTCTGGGTGTCAAGAAAAAGAAGAAGGAGAAGAGGATGGGAGAAGAGATGGAGGATTGAATTAGTTGGAAATTAAGCAGTTTTAATTTAAATGGAGGAGAAGTGGTGATTAGGTTCAGTTGAGTAGGAAAGATGATTTTAAATTTCTCAACTCAAAATCAAAAGCATTCTGGGCCCTCTGCATCCTAGGAACCCAAGCAATGGGATCATTTGAGAAAGAGTGATGCAGCATTTATATTTAGATGAAAACAAAAGGATTCAAGTCCATTAAATCACCTTGTAACATAGGAACTGGTTTGTCTATCCTCACACCTTACACAGTGCTCAGCAACTACTAGGACACAGCAGATATTTGAAGAGCTAATGAATGAATGTACTAAAACTTGCTGAAGGACAGAATAATTTTCTATTAAATTAAAAACTCCAAAGGGAAATGTACCACAACTGTTGTTTTGTCTATTATTACTGCCACAGTACTAGAGAAAACAGTATCTCATTCTTTATTGTGTGCTTGTTCTGAACAAATCCTCATCAAAATAGACTGCTCCAGTCTGACTTTAAAAGTCAGAATAGATCTAAAAGGATTCAATGTAGACTTCAGCAATTGAATATACAATTTCAGCAAAGTATGTCCTTTGCAGTTTGAGTGTACTAAAGCTGCTGCATGGATCATATAATTGATTTGTGGCACATTCTGCCTGCATCTACCCAATGGTTTATTAAAATAGAAGAGACAAATACCAATAAAGAGAAAAGCTCCACTGAGAATTGACCAAACCACATCACTTTCTTCACACCTAGAGTATTCCGACCAATAGTAATTTTATAGCAGCTCTCTGGATACCCGATACAGAGCTCTGTAGCTAGAATCCCAAAATACAAGCAAGACTTTCCCTAAACCACAACAAAGAGACAGGTTTATGAAATCACCATTAAATATAATAGAACACTGGAGAGATGAGTAGAACACAGGCAAGATGAAATGATGCACGTAACACATAAGAACCAATTAAAAATGTACCATCTCTGCAGGAAATCACTGTGTTGATAAAGCTCTTTATGAATATTAAGTACTATAGCATAATATAATATAGATCTGAGAGCCTCAAACACCAGTGGCCAAAAGAGGTGCAATATTTTTTAAGGAAATGCATATAAAAATAGATTAAATGGTATGTTAGCACCCTGAATTTATCATCATTTTCCTAGTTCTGAGTATCACTTATCTGCCATACTATGCAGTATATGGTTAGAAATAATTCTTATCAACACTTTTCTTAAGAATATAACAGATATATCCCATATGTCTGTGATATCTGGCTGCGCCACAAAAAATCTTCACATGGAGAGCTGATTCTCCTAAGAAAGAATTTTTAAAAGATTAAAAAAAAAAAATTTAGATGTAAATTGGCTAGGTCATCCAGAAAAAAACGTAGCTTTTTTTTTCCTCTGTGACATCTATAGCTTTTAAGAATGTATTTACTATCTCATGAGGGAAAAAATTATTTAAAGGGTTATTTAGACTTTATGTCTGTGCAGGCTCACTGCAGTTTAGCTATAAACTATGATAATAGCGTGGATTGGTCACTGTGGTCTCCATCTTTTGAAATAAAGGCAAACATCTGTATATTCCACTATACACACACATAGACATTCACACATACACACTCAGCTAGTTTCATTTTACATCCCTTTCAAAGTATTCTTTATGCAATGGCATTTTATGAGATGAGGGTGAATTATCTGGGTAGGAAACCACCTTTGCTACCTATTTGAAATTCAGACTGATTCACGTGTTCCTAGTGCCTTTGCCTGGACTCTGCAAAAAGTGACCTAGTGGTAGAGAATTCAGCTTTCTGGGAGTTTCAACGTAAGTGTTAGCACAAGGATTACAGACATCAGAATACTTGTTTCCTGGACAATGAAGTTGCTCAAGGACAGAGTTAGAATGGGGAGGTGCGATGACACAGAATGTAAAAGAAAAACTCAGAGACTGAGAAACCAAGGGAAATTATTTTCATAAAGGAAAAATCTCCACCATATTTAAAAGACCACCTGAACACTGAGGATTTAAATCTTTCAAATTTTGAATTAGTGTTTTGTTGGTCCGTGTGCATACAGCCTTTGAGCAATTATGAATTCAACACCAACCATGTACAAAGAAGATGTAAATGGAGATACTGGAAATACAAAAATAAATAAAACACAGTCCCCATAGCTTTCTATTTCTGAGGACTCAGAAGACTTTTTAAACATCAAATATCTCTTACCAAATTGTAATTTGGTGAGTTAAGTGTAGAGGAATCAAGAGGAATCAACATTTTACTGCCTTTATATCAAACCCCAGAGGAACTTTGAAAAAGAGAGAGAAAAGGATAAACATATTACATTTTTAATTTGGCCAATAGAAAACATTCTGTACTGTTAAAATGAAGTCTGTATTCTATTTTCATTTCTCAGATGTCCCTTTCCTGTATCACAGAAATTTACTTAGGGGTCAATAGTATTTTTCACTATTGACATAACACTGAAGTCTCATCTTTTTCAGAGTACCTGGACTAGCTCCCATCTATAAATATGTAAACAAGCATTTCCACTGACATCAGTGTAAGTTATGGTCTCACCTTCATTTATTTACACTTCTCTCTGTTTTTGTAAACAGGCATATGATAAATCCTTATAATCAATGCCTTGGGAATATGGTAAGAATGGAGAGATGTAAACAGAGAATCAATACAAACCACATTTACCTTCTAGGTGCTTGCAATTTGAAGGTAGGTATTTATTCCACATTTGTTTAAATCTTCCTCCCCCAGTTCCTACTTTGCTCCACACCTTTTATGGTTACTCCCTGAATACTTCACTTCAGATAAACAAACCAACCATGTTTTACCCAGATTCTAGGTCTGTCCCGATTAATATTTGTATCATAGGGAGGTTGGGCAAGTTTCTAGGAAATAAGTTTTACACAAGGTTTTAGTCCATCTGTTAAAATTACTCATCCACGCACCAAGTCCAAACTAAGGTTGTCCAGTGTTACTTGAGATTATTGATGGTTTTTTGAAGCTGACCTTTGCTGCCCCCCAACACCCCTTTTATGGGAAACATTCCTCAGGCTGACAGAGACTCTGCTCCGAGCCACATCAAGCACCCCGCCCCAGAGTATTGGCTCCAAGTGTGTTTATTTCATGGACCAGTAAAATTCTTCTGAATATTTTGGGAACCAGTATAATATAGCTATCTTTTTATTCTGCGGTTAAGAATTTAAAAAGCAAAACATAGCTATAAGAATTAATGAAAATAATAACCCTCCCCCCAAAATATGTAGTAAAGATAGAACCTCATAACAATTTATAAATAGAATACATTTTGCTCTATGAAAAAGTTCATAATTCTCCTTATTTTTCTCTTATTGCCATAGATTGACTTTTGGGAACCACTACCTTTGAGCACTGCATAGGGGCCATAAAAGAATAAGTTAACCAAATATTCAATTTCTGCTGTTTATGTACCATGGCAGGGGTTCAGGTTGACACTGGCAGCAGAGTAGAGGAAGTGAGGAAATGTATGAATCAACTCCATACCATCTCAGGCCTCCTAGCTATTCCTGTTACCAGTGTGGTCAGTACCTCACACACACAATGGGCAGGGGAAATGCCAACACAAGGATATCATTACTCGGAGTCTGCCCCAATCAAGTTAGCATACAACTAGAACACAGTAAGATTTTCTTGAAATCCAGGGACAGTTTAAGGAATCACCCTCACACATCGAAATTGATTAAAAATCCATTAAAAGATACAGTGTGTGTATGAAAAACACAGGTGATGGTTTAGTCTCCATCTGCTGTCAAAATTCAGGCATACCCAAATTAAATAAAGCGGCCCTTAGGAATGTAGAGTAACGTAAGAAAGCAATAAAATTACCTACAGTCCTTTATAACTCCAGAGGGTTTTTTAATCTTTCAAATGCAATTGAGAAATAGGAGATCAGTAGCATCACAGGGAAATCATATTAGTTTCACACATGTTGATGTTTTCAAGTGATTGGGGTACGTTTTCTCACAAGCAAACAGAAAGTCTCAGAAAATATGGAAAACCTTAAGAAAAAAACTGAAAATCTCCAGAAGTATCTTCCTTTAGTTCCATAGTGGGAGCTACAGTGACCATAAGAACCACTGGATTTTGCACTATGTTATACTTTTCAGCAAAAATGAGAGTACCGATGGAAAAATCACAAAGACATTTCCCCTTTGCTAAAATGATGGACTAATGAAGAAGGCTATATCCTGGAGATTTTTAATTTGGTCAAACTGGTCTCTTTTAGAAGCAACTTCCCTTCAGGACCTACATCTCAAAGGAGAAAACATAAGCCCCAGAGTTTAGGATGCATAAATGTTCCAAGATTCAGAGTCTGGGAGAATGTTAATATTGCTAGCCACTTCACTTTATTGTTTTTGTTAGTGCTTTCAGTAGTTAGGTTCTGAGCTGGCTACGCCAACCTATTTTCCTACAAGCCCTGATACTGGTAATGCACAGTTTTATAGAAGTATGGTTGTTTAGTTTTCTACAACTCTCTTGTAGTCAAAATATCTGTATTTTATTTTCACATGGCAGTCAAAGCCCTGATGTGACCCACGAAAGGGCAGTGGTCTAGGAGGTTACTGGAAGGTTATTAGAAGGAATTGGAATTGAACTTCCAGCATCATTAGAGGAAGTGGCTCCTGATGTGACTCTCATTCTTGGCATTGAAGTATCTCTGCTTTGGACAAAGACAGTGCATCAGACTCTCCTGGCTTAATGGGAAAAGAGGGAGAAAAAAACAGTAAAGAATATTTAATTCTCTTATTTCTAATTACATGTTTCCTCTGTAATCTTCTAATCCAGGATTGATATATAGGATTCCTCTCGAGTGCCAACTTCAATTGACTGGTAGTGGCTGCCTGAAGCAATGAAGTGAGAAGGATGCTGAAGCCACTTTTGGGTTCAGTGGAGAAGAAATGCCAC
The DNA here is from genome assembly GCF_054371585.1 of Giraffa tippelskirchi. Taxonomy (NCBI): domain Eukaryota; kingdom Metazoa; phylum Chordata; class Mammalia; order Artiodactyla; family Giraffidae; genus Giraffa; species Giraffa tippelskirchi. Next base: position 39,787,700 of record NC_137276.1, read on the forward strand.
AGTTGATTAGTGATGTCTGTCAGGCGGTGCTGCACATGTGTCACCCCCATAATCTATGATACAGTTGAGGAAATTTGCCTACTAAGATCAATGGTCTGGGAAGACAACCAGATTCAGTCTTGGAATCGGTACATTTACCTTTGTAAATGAACAAATCGATTCTGTGATAACCAGTCTGTTTCTGTCAGTTTCACCTGAGGCTGCTCATTTGGGTGAATTGGGAAATTGGAGAGTTTAAACTACCAATGCTGAAGACCTTGGATGCTCTGACACTGAGATGCTGCTTACCTAAAAAGGCTCTACTTAAAGGATCCTGCTACTCAATATCTTTGTACTTGTTGTGCTTTTACTAACTAGTAGGTTTTCACCATACTGCTCCCCTTACCCTATTTACTATTTGCTGTATTTCCTCAGTTGTAAGATGCCATCAAGGGGACAGGTAGGATGAAGTTTTCACACATGTGAACTTAGTTATTTTTAGTGGTCCAGCAGGGGGACCACCACTATAAACATGTAAACAAACATTTCCATTGACATCAGCATAAAATGTGTTAATTGCTCAATCTTACCCAATTCTTTGTGACCCCACGGACTATGACCCGACAGGCTCCACTATCCATGGAGATTCTCCAGGTAAGGATACTGGAGCATGTTGCCATTTCCTCCTCCAGGGGATCTTCCGGACCCAGGGATTGAACCCTGGTCTGCCCGCATTACAGGCAGATTCTTCACCGTCTGAACCACTAGGGAAGCACCATTTGAGAAAAGAATATGAGTCTTGCTGATTACTTAAAAACTTTTCTTTCCCACTGAGAAAGTACACAGTCAGAACTTGAAGAACAGGTGTCAGAATCTTGGAGGAAAACCCCAGCAAGGACAATTTAGTGGACTATTTACTCTTGTGAGAAATGCTGCATGACCAGCACTCAAGACAGCACAGGGGACAGATTGTGGGGGGAAGAGCATGGACATTGACACCCTGAGTGAAAGAGTTTTTTCGCAAAAGTCAACTCTGAATATGAAGAAGTTTTTGGAAAAGCTAACCAATCTATTCCTCTCTTATTCTCTTTTTATGTTTGCAAAAGATCTACATGTAGATAATTCTAAAAGAACTTCTATAGTAAGTATAAAATAAAATTTTATGTCATGCTAACACCATTTTTTGATTTCTCATTCATATACCTAAAATATTGGTGCCTCTTCCAATTGATGGTACCTGAGATTCAATGAAAAGCAGTATATTTACATCCATAATAAGCCCCAGCAGAGAACTTGATTGTTCATAGGTTGTCTAAGTTCTCTCAAGTTAGTTGCACATCTAGGATTAGAGTTTCTGAGATCTTAATTCTTGTCTTGTTCACTTGAACATCACCTATTGTAGTATCTCATGAAGATTGGTTTTAAGTTACCAAATGAACTGAACTGCCAACTGAAACAGGTCACCCTAAAATACAGCCTTTCTGTAGCCCAGACCAATGAGATCATTTTATTGGTAGATGTCTGACAGTTCAAGGACAAGCTTTAGCAGTCAGCATAGGTTTGGAGAAGGAAATGGCAACCCACTCCAGTATTCTTGCCTGGAGAATCCCAGGGACAGCGGAGCCTGCTGGGCTGCCATCTATGGGGTCGCACAGAGTAAGACACGACTGAGGATCAAAGAAGAAGATAGGTTTGGAAGAGAGAAGGTACATTATCACATGTGTCACTGAATTTTTTTGCTATTTGTCAACTATAATTTTGTGGAAATACCCATAAGCCTACTTGTCTGCCTCCCTCTTTCTTGTCATCTTGAATTTCATTCTCATACCCAAGGGACTTTTTTTGTGTGACTGTTCACAATTAACAATCAATATGAAAAAAAACTATTATGTTAAATCATATAAAAAATTGACAGTATTCTACCATTTCTGACCTACAGAATCAGCAAGTTTATGTAGTTTAACATATGACATAGGAGACATTCATGGACAGCAGTTCAGAGATGTTTATCATTACTGAGAGCCTTCTAAGTACAATAGCTCTTCCATTTGAGCTTCTGCCAGCTCTGTGGGGTTTTATGTAGCCAGTTCCATATGAAGACCTTCATTTGATCAACTATGTGTACAATATTCTGTCTTTTTTTAAAAACTCAATGAACATTTATTGCACACTTATTATGGGCTAGGCACCATTTTCAGCCTTGGATACAAAGATGAGTGCATCACAGTCCCCACTTTGCAGAGCATGCAATCTAAGAAGGGAGACAGGCATGGACATAATTATAGTGCAAAATAGCAAGTAAAATAATAGATACAAATAATATGCTGAAAAGGCACTTACCGTGCCTGGCAGAGCAAGAAGACCTCTGAGCAGGTGACATTTGTGCTAGTTCTTGAAGGATGAGCAATTTACTTGGCAGAAAAGAGAGGGAACAATACAACATCACCAAGCAGAATGACTTGTTCAAAGTCACAGAAGCACAACAAAGAAGGATGTGCTTGAAGAACCTTCGTCTGAATATAGATGGGACGCAAGACAAAAGTGAGAGAAGCAACAAGAGGGGAGGCTTGGATGGAGGGAAGATTAGGTTATGAAGGGCCTTTCATGGGGGATGGGGGCTGAGAAGTTTGCATTCTATTCGGCAGGTAGAGAGGAATCACAAAACACATATGGGTTTAAATCACTTGGATGTAAAACTGCTTTTTCTGCTTCAAATTCATATGTCCAGTCCAGTCATCACCTAATTGTAAAGAAACCTTACATTAGCGACCCCAGAGCACCAGCTTCTGCAGTGTGAGTTCTTTCTGACCCCCCCGGCACACATGTGAGCCCAAGCATCCTGGATTTCCAAGGGGTTGTTTCAGCCCTGACATCTCTCTTAAACATAGTCATTGAGCTGTGGTTCCTCACTGTGGCTGGAAGCATACCCAAATACTGCATTATTGTGAGAGATTGTGGCTTTGACAGTTACGTGTTCCTCTACTGCAGGGCTCTCCGCTTCACTTGGGTGAAGGAGCTTGCAAGCACACCCTTCGTGTTTTCATATTTTCCTCATTGGGTAATTGCAAAATGGGCAAATCCACCTAAATGCAGCAAGATTGATTTCATCCCAACTGCAGACTGGCTAATCAGTGGCCTAGTTTTCCAGCCATGTGATCTGGCATGTGGCACTCACCACTCATCAAATGAAATTACACAGCACAGATAAATTACCCACTCTCTCTTGGGCATAACTTGTTCCCTTAAGCTACCTCCTGCTTAACACTTGTGTAATGTTTAATAGTACCATAGTTTATCTATACCAGGATGCCGGCTGGAATGTATGGAAACTTTACTAAGAATGGAGAATTTTATACATATATGTGTGTGTGTGTGTGTGTGTCTGTGTGTGCATATAAATTATACATAGACACTTGTTTATGTATTAATATATATGTGAATATGTGTGAATGAATTATCCCATTTATGTGAGTTTTCCACGTAACGATCATGCATTTTTGTTTTGTTTTACTTAAGTCTTTATGGAAATGTTTCTGAGGGGGTTGGAGGGGAAATTCTGCTCTGTTTGAGCAGCCCTGTCTGGTTTTTTAGTGTTTCTATAGCATCCCTTGTTTTCAGACTGTGGATTTTCACATTCTAAAATCAGTAGTATGTATAGGAGCCCAGCAGCTTTCTTCCTCCCTTCGTGATTCACTGACAAATCAAATCATCCAACTTGCTAAAATTCCATCTAAAGCAGGATATTAAAAGCTCTGATGGAACACCCAAGTCTGTGCTTCAGTGTCTGCACTATATACTATTTTAGCCACTCAAAGACCTTTTCTGCCCATTTCGAGATTTATCAGCTATGGAAGACAAATAATGCATGATCTCATGTGTGGAATCTAAAATAATCAAATGCATAGAAGCAGAGAGTAGAATGGTGATTGCCAGAGGCTGGTGGGAGGGGGAAATAAGGAGATGTTGGTTGAAGGGTACAAAGTTTCAGTTATATATGATGGATCAGTTCTAGGGATCTAACATGCAGCTGCATGACTGTCGTTAATGATTTGTTGTTTAGTCACTCAGTCCTGTCTGACTCTTGTGACCCATGGACTGTAGCCTGTCAGACTCCTCTGTCTATGTAATTCTTCAGGCAAGAATACTGGAGTGGGTTACCATTTCGATACTCTATTGTATCCTTGAAATTTGCTGGGAGAGCAGATCTTATTAATTAGCTTGATTATGGTGATTATTTTGCAATGTATACATATGTCATAACCTCAAGTTGTACATCTTAAATATATATAATCTTTATTTACCAATTATACTTTAATAAAACCTGAGAGGGCATGAAAGAAACTATAATTTAATATAATAAATTAAAACTGTGACTTAATTTTTAAAAGATTATCTGCTATGTCTATGATAGATGATATTGCTATCAAGTGACCTCAAGAAAAGTGTGAGAGGATACTTATATCATTTTACATTTGTATCTGAGTGATACTGGTCTTTAAAGGTCCATATCCTTAGTGATTCAAGAAGGAAATAATTGTACCACCTCCTTTTAAAGACAAAATATGGCATATAAATAAAAATATCTATGTAAAGTTTTTATGGTTTTAAAAAACTATAAAAGCATTATGCTAACTCAACCTATCAAGAAGCAAAATCAGCTCCAGAATCCAAATAGCATTTATTACATTGCTTGAATTTTTGGTGTGATTTTTAAACAAGTAAATTCTCATGAGTCTTATTCTGCTTCTCTTGATGAAAACACTATGAGAGAGACCAGAACTGCCATGTTGTAGTTTATGTGAAATGCACCCCCTGAAGTTGTGCAGGAAAGTGGTCCCAAATGAGACTGTCTTTATAATAACTTTGAGTAATTTGGGTTTTTAGGGAGTTTTTGGTGCTTCAGTAGCCAAACCATCAGTATCCAAGATAAATACATTAATCGCCCTCTCGTCCCCCTCACTGTGAATGTTTGTTAGCAACATACATTCTAATTTAGAGAATAATTTTTCCAATAATTATATGCCTTTTTCATCATTTCAAATATTATAAACTTGGTTCTACAAAATAAATCCTAGACCTCAACTGATTCTCCCTTTTGGCGCATAAACAGTACTACATTCTTTGTTGTTATTGTTTAGTTGCTAAATTGTGTTCTCTTCTTTGCAACCCCATGGAGTAGATTTTTTGTGACCCCAAGGACTATAGCCCACCAGGTTACTCTGTCCATGGGATTTCCCAAGAAAAAACACTGAAGTGGGCTGCTGTTTCCTTCTTGAGGAGATATTCCTGACCCAAACATTGAACCTGGGTGTCCTGTGTTACAAGCAGATTCTTTACCACTGAGCCACCTGAGAAGCCCAAGTAGACTTTATTTGAAACAAAGTATTTCTCTTATCTTACCTCTCAGTTATGTTCCTTCTTCTAGTCAATCTCCTCCCCCAACACACACACACACACACACACACACACTGTGACCTGCACCACAGATTCCCAAATAGTGCACATTGGCTGTGGGCATTTACACATCTTACTCCTTCTCTTTGGAAAGCCTTATACCTGCTTCCTTCCCTGGCACATTTTGATGTTTCCATTAAAACTCAAGTGAAATGACCAGTCACACCCCTTTGACGCTTTCTGTCCAGTATGCTGATCTCCTCCCATGCGTTTTTATAGCACCTTGCCCTTCTGTCTTAGTCCTTAGACACTTGCATGCCAGCAGTTGTGCTGAACTGGAAACTCCTTAAGGACATGACCCTTTAAATCTCTTTTGTATTCACCTTGTCTGGCATATAGCAGGTTCTCAATACGTGGTGAATGATTTCATGAATTTCATTTCCCCCTAATGAAAAGCTTCACTGTACTTCCAACATTTAGCAGATCGTGACTCATTGGAAAAGACCCTAATGCTGGATGGGATTGGGGGCAGGAGGAGAAGGGGACGACAGAGGATGAGATGGTTGGATGGCATCACTGACTCGATGGACATGGGTTTGGGTAGACTCCGGGAGTTGGTGATGGACAGAGAAGCCTGGTGTGCTGCGATTCATGGGGTCGCAAAGAGTCGGACACGACTGAGCGACTGAACTGAACTGAACTGAACTGACCTGTTAAGTTTGAAGTTCAATACACTTCTGATTATCTTATCAAATGACTGAAAATGTAAACATTTAAGAATTTCAGTGTAAACACTTGGGCAAGAGGAAAAGTTTAGGGGTCTTAACCTAGTTTTCCTTGCTCATTATAAAACATGTTGATTTCTTCAAGTAGAGAAGCTTCCCCAGGTGGGCATTGACATGATAGCCCAACAGAGCACTGAATGTCAATTGCAATTCTTTTTTTTTTCTTTTTTAATATTTTCAGGTTACAAATGCTGCTGCCAACTCTCTTGGTCAAATGACTCTTCATCTCCAGCCTTTTCTTGTGTGTGGAGGGGATGGATTTACTCAGTCCAACTTTGATGGCTGCGTCACTTCTGCTTTATGTGTTCTGGAAGCTCTAAAGAATCATATTTAGTACTGCCTGTATTCTTATTTTTCACATGTACTTTGGGGTTTTTTGTTTTCACAATGTTCTGTCATTGATTATTTTGTTTTCTATTTTGTTGAGAGAAATTACTGGGAAAATTGTTCTTTACTGATTGTTATTTTTCACGTGGAGTATAAAGTCAATTTTATAATTTCAGTAGTTACAACTCCTACAAGAATGAAAATTCCTTGTACTGTATGCTTTTCTCCACTTTTCTGAATTGCCATGTCTACCCACTCCTTGTTGGAGGCAAAGTAGTGCTTAAGAAAATACAAATAGCTCTCCCCCCAGATTATGTCAAATCCAAGTAACTGTTCATGTTCACAGACCTTTGTTGTCCTTTTGAAAATTTCAGTCCCAAATAAAGAATAATCATTATCAAGACATCGCGATAAATCTTCAAGTATATCCTTGATTTGATATTTTTGCAAATTGCTTAACTACAAGCTTTCTCCAAACTGTGGAAACAAAGTGTAATTTTTGTTTCTCATTTCTCTTCCAAGTTATTAAATGCTCCTGAATTGTAGGTCACATATGTCATCATCTCTAAGAACGCAGTTTGGAGGGCAACTTGACTGACAAAGAAATGTCTCTTCAAAGTTTCAGAAAATAACCAGATTCAACTTGACTTTCCAAGTCACACAGTACTTTTTAACCTTAAAAAAATCCAGCCTTAATGGGAAAGATAAAAATTAAATAGAAGCTGAGAGAAATTATATTGATCTTTACCTTGTGCTATCTCCTGTGGCTAGTGCTGTTACTTTTATGCCCTCTCCAGTGTGTGCTGTGGCATTTAGACTGTTTCAAGTTTAATGAATTTAATACAAAAAAAATTTACTGAACCAGAAAATAGATGCACTTAAAATAGTTCAATATTTGCCAACTTAGCGGTTCAGCATATCACCCACATGCATCAGTGACAACCCATGACTTGCTGGCTCGAGAGAAATTGATCCCCAGCCTTCTGAGCAAGCTACTTGTTGCTAATTTGGAAAGCAAATTGGTGAGTTCCATTTTGTCATTTTGAAAGGAAAGAAATCGTCACAGCCTCTCAGATCATTGCAGCCTCTCAAACTAAGCAAAGTTCCACAAAAGACCCGTTAGCTTGGTAGTATTTAAAATCTCACACTGACATGCCCACTATCAGGCATACACATACACAGGCATGGGCAGAACTTGTTTATATAACTACAAAGTGGGTTTTTTCTATGAAATATTCTTACACATCTCCTACTTGCAATCAACTGATGGAAAACTGAAATGCCTACATGTGGTTAATGTCACTTATTTTTGAAAATATACAAAGGAAAAGGGAAATTAATGTGATCTCTTTTATGATACAAGGAAAAATATTGAGATTTCTTTCATCATTTTGGCCTATATTTGGTGAACATTTGTCTTTATTTTGGTTATACCCTTAAAAGATGGTAGCAAATATATTCAAAATATTAATTATTTTGTTTTTAACTAATATAATTCTGGAGCCATCTGACTGAAAGCATCCTGAAGCTTTAAAGCAATGTTATATTTGTTTCATGAGTGTATATATTCCAAAGAAGAAAAAATTATTTATAAAGGTGGGATGTGTTGCTTAGAGAAAGTATGCTAAGCTATTATGAATGAGTTATTTTTTATTTAGAATATTTTTTAACGTGAACCATTTTTGAAACTCCGTATTGAATTTGTCACGATATTCTTTCTGCTTTATGTTTTGGTGTTCTGACCGTGAGGCATGTGGGATCTTAGCTCCCTGATCAGGGATCGAACCCGCACCCCTTGCATTGGAAGGCAAAGTCTTAACCACTGGACCACCAGAGAATCCCACTGATGAGTTTTAATATCTGTTCATTCGAAGTGTGTTTCCCTAATAATTGTGCATCTGCTTAGAAAAGACTGTAGCAATATGAGAAAAGACTCAACCCTGCTTAGTATGTAGGTCATTGTTACTTTGCTGATTTAATCATTTGAAAACTCATTTTACATTTTGATCCATCTCTGATAGAAACAGACCAATTCCCTGATGCTCAAATAAGGAAAGAAAATGTATCAAAAGCTTGTGTTCTCTGTCTTCATTTACCTCTTCCTCTTTAGAAATTGAAATAGATATGGGACTGTCTTGTGCTAGAAGCCATTCCAGAGGCCATGAGATTCAGATGGCCAGGATGCCCTAAAAGACCCAGGGCAAAGGTAGCCGAGTCCCCTGAGAAATACGGGTCAGTACCTTTTGGAACAGGGTGTATGTATGTCGGCTCCCACAGGACCACACAGCACCACAGTACTTCCAAACGAGAACTTTTATTAATCAAACACAATCAAGGAAATGTGCTCTGTTTTGAAAGGAGCATATTCAAGTGAGAAACGGCTTGAGCAGTGGGGTGATTTAATACTTGTTAGCTGATAAATATAGCCTTTGCTGGAATAAAACTATACGATGCAGGGTTGAAAAGCTTAATTACTAAACTGTCTATGCACATCTTGCTCAGGCAGCAAGGGTGACAAATTACAGCAGTCGAGTAGTATTTTTCACCTTTGGCATTTCTGAAGGAGAGAAGTATGTCTAAAAACATCGAGAAAGCAGTAATAATCCCAGACCAGACATTACTGAGGAGAAAAAAAGACATATTATTGAGTCACCAAGTCTTCTGTGCAAAATGCCATCAGCCCCACCCCTCCGCCTACTTGGTACCTTGTTAAGTAAAAAGAACAAGGTCAATTTTACATTTATCTGGTATTTTATTCTCATCCAAGTATATATGCATATGTGTGTATATATATATATGCTTTGTGCTATGCTCAGTCGCTCAGTTGTGTCCAACTCTTTTGTGACCTCATGGACTGTAGCCCACCAGGCTTCTCGGTCCATGGGATTTCCCAAGCAAGAATACTGAAAAAAAAAAAAAAAAGAATACTGGAGTGGGTTGCCATTTCCTACTCTAAGGGAATCTTCCCGACCCAGGGATAGAGCCTGCATCTTTTTGCATCTCCTGCATTGGCAGATGGATTCTTTACCAGTGTACCACCTGGGACGCACAATATATATAAATTCTGGCATTACTTTTGAAAACTCAGATATTGATTCTCCCATCAACTTGAATAAAAAGCAGCATTGACTGCTTTATATTTTAGAAAAAAGATTATATATGTATATATATATATAACATATATATGTACATTTCAAGTATATCTGTATATATATATATAATTTTTTCCATCCTCCTAATATCTTGCAAAATAAACAGAGCAGGGAATTATTATTCACATTTGACAAATGAGGAAACTGAGGCACAGAGCTTGGCCAAACAAGGTCACATCATAAAATGCAGGACAAGAACCCAGGCCTCCCGTGACCCATTTCTGTTTACGTGGCACCATGCTGCTGCCAGATGAACATGGTAATTAAAGCTGAACTGAAATATTGGTTGGAGGTGCAGTCAGCACCATGTGGTCCTCTTATTGATGTTTCATTTCAGAGAGCTAACACTAATCCTGATGTGACGTGTATAGGAGTCTAATATGGAATATAGTCTCTGTAGGTACTGACTAAATGATTTATATTCTGTTATTTTCATTTGCTGGTTTATTTCCTTCTTTGGGGGGCACTTGCTGTGAGAAACGGTCGCATCCTAATGACACTGAATTTCAACCCAGCAGTAGCTGGTTAGCAAACAGGCTCCCTCTGCATTCAGCCTTTCCTTCTGTACTCCTCTTTGTCTCTCCATTCCCTTTGTTTCATTCTGTCCTCTATCAGTTTCTACCATCACTTTCTCCCCTCCTATTTTTTTTCCCTCTCACTTCTTACCCTGTGTCCAATTCTCCATTCTCAGAAATCTGGACTATAAATACAACCACATTATGATTCATAGCATTTGTTATTTTTTGCTTTAATATAATCTCTTTTTTCTACAATTCCAAGCAGTCAATCATGCTTTTTATTCAAGTTGACGGGATAGTCATTATCTTGATTTTTCCAAAGTAATGCCAGAAGTTAAAATTATCTGTAGCTTTCAAGGATCTCAGTGCTAATAACCTAAAATATGGTACCAGGCTCTGTGGTGGACATAATGGAATATAATTAGCCATCTCCACCTAAGATGCTAGTTAGGGGAAGACAAGTCCCATAGAGTGGGAGGCAGTAATTGCAGACAGTAGATAAGATACTGGGAATCCTAAGAGGAAGAACCATGTTTCCGAGAGAGAGAGAGAGAGAGAGAGAGAGGGTCTCCAAACAGAAGCAAGGATCCATCAGGAAAACAATTCTGGCAAAATCCCTCCACTCCACACCATAACTGGGCAGCCCTGGCTGCCTTTAGGAATCCAAACTCTGTATCAGAGTGGTTGGAAAAGTGAGTGCTTTCTGTGGAGAAGGCTCAGTAAAACACAGAACGTGGTCTCTGGGAAAAGGAAGGAGCCTCAGCCAATCTCAGACTAGCTGGTGCAGGACTTAGTTGCTGTATCCACTCGCGAATGTCCTTGTGTTTCAGCCAATATCATCTGGCCAGGTAAGCCAGGAATGATTGAAATGGTACTATGTCCTTTGTTTTCTTCTCAACAGACAGAAATTATAGTCTACTTAAGAGCTCACAGCAGAATCTATCAAATGTGCCTGCTAAGGAGAAAGAATTTCCAAAGAGAGTGTAACTGAAAGGCACATAGAATCATCCTGGAATGTATAAGTTTAGAGGGCCTTGGAGACTGTTTAGACCAGTTCTTAGCCATCTTGGATTTTGAACCTACTCAAGAAGCTTGGGAAAGCTATGAGATTTTCTCCCAATAACAACAAAAATAAAGATCCACATGTGTAAATAGAATTTGCATACCATTTTAGAGCCTACCGGCTAGCTGCCTGTTTTTGTAAATAAAGTTTTATTGGAATACAGCCTTGCCCACTTGTTTGTGTATAATCTGTGGCTGTTTTTGCGTTACAACAGTAGAGAGGGATATTTGCCATAGAGACCGTATAGCCTACAAAGCCTAAAATCGTTACTATCTGGTCTTTTAAGAAAAAAATGTGCTGACTCCTGTTTTAGGAGGTTACAAACCCTCCAAAATCTATTTTTAAACACTGAAGGGGGAGCTTATGGACCTCAGATTAATAACCTCTAAATCTCCATCCTATCAATTTATGTAAATGTAGGCTTATCTTAGATGTACACATTTGGTCCTCTCCTCCTTGATCCCATGCCCCATCGTAAATCCTTTAAAGCAAGCAGTATGTTTTGCACATATCCCCTGGAGTTAAATAGATCTGTTTTAATGCAGACTTTTGCTCCTCATTCTGTGACCTTGAAGTTAAACAGCTACACAGCCCCCTTCATCGCTGAAAACTGAGTTAATGGTAGCTGCCTCGTAAGATTGTTACAAGGCTTAAATATACATAAAACCTTAACAAAGTGCTGGACACATAGTAAGCGCTCAATAAATAATAGCAATGATGGTGATGATGATGATGAAGGGAGTAAGAGTAAGGAAGAAAATGTAAGCAGATCCTCCTGTGCCTCAGAGACCCCTGCAAAGGGCAGTTTCCTCTGCATTTATGTAGGACACTTGGGAGAGTTGATGGTAAGAGTTTGTTCATTGACTAAATTCTGATAAAATTCGGAAGGTTAACAGCTCTAGAATCTCAAAATCTTCATGAAACAAAGCAGTAGGGTCTATCTGAGACCAGGTGTGGGCCACTTTCTCCTTTCCTGTCATAGCTAATAAGTATATGCTTGGGGAAAAGGGTTTGCTCTAACGTGGTCCTTGGAAAAAAACCAGAATAGGTCATGACCAGAAGTAGGGATAATGTAAAATAGAAGTGTTCTCTGCAGTGAATGGTGTCTTCTCTTAGCAAGTATGTGTGCTGAATGCAAAGAATTGCACGCTTGGACTGGATTCTGCTGAAGATTATTTACTTAATCTCTGAAATGCTGTGAAAACTGGGAGTGAGTTATTTCACATTCTTGACATGTTTGGCTAAGTATGCAGATTCATTTCCTGTCCCTGGCCTTCATTTTAAAAAGCTCAACTCCTGGTAAATTCTGTGACATCCTAAACTTACCAGTTTCTAGATGTGTAATCTTGGACAAGTTTCTTATATCTTTGAGCCTCAGGAGCTTCATCTATAAAATGGGGACACTAATTTTTCCTGCCTTAAGGTTAGGGGTTATTTGAGTGTTTTAGAATGTATGTAAAGTGTTTAGCATTGTGCTCTGCACATAGAAAATAATAAATGTTAGCTGTTACTGTGAATCTTACTATTAGTGAAATGTGATTTAGGAAAATAATTCTGTCTCATAACCATCATACCATCTATAGGTAGCTTTAAACCTAGCTAGGAAGCCACTTTATTAACCTGTAAAACTCACTGGGGACTGTATTCAAATGCCACCATAAGTTTGGCCTCATTTAAACTAAATTTTTGTCAGAAATTCTTATTGACTCTTGAGTGAATGTGTGAATAAATACTTTATGGTTTATTGCTGTGCTCCTTAATATACCTTGCACAGCACACTGTTTTTCCCCAGCCAGTCTAGTCTCCCCACTCTTGTGATACCAATGACATGTGTACTAACTGGTTCAGTATCTACTTGCCACCAAAACTGGCAAGATCAACACCATCAGGGCCTGGCACATAGGATGTACTCAGTAAACAAATGTTGATGCAGTGAATAAATACATTCAGCTGATGAACATTTCTTAGTCTGATTTCAACAAGTACTAAAGAAAAACATTGCTGATACAGAATCATCCCATAGAAGAAAAATGTACCAACCTTATGTTCAGCGTGCTGGTTCTCAGACGCTCAGTCGTGTCTGATTCTTTGCGATCCCATGCACTGTAGCCCACCCGGCTCCTCTGGCCACGGGATTCCCCCAGCAAGAATACTGGAGTGGGGTGCCATTTCCTCCTCGGGATCTTCCCGATCAAACTCACGTCTCTAACATCTCCTGTATTGGCAGGCAGATTCTTTACCACTAGTATCACCTGGGAAGCCTTATCTTCATTAGCGGAGATAATTACAAAAGTACCTACATTCTCCCTATTTGGTCTCTATCCATCAATAGGTGAGTTTAGAAAGTCCCTGCTTTATGCTCCCTCTCACTTTGGGAAGTGCTTATTTGGAGGTAGGGGAATATAGGAGAGCTGCTCTACGTTTGAAACTGCCTAATAAACACTTGTATTTCACTTTTCATTTTGCCTAATATATAAAGGTTTCTGCCTATGAAGCCAAACATTTGAGCAAAGAAACGCACCAGACTAAAGAAGCCTGATGAGTCTGTTTTACATTTCTAGTGAGAAACTGAAGTCATATATATTGAAAATTATTAAAATTAGACAATTGAATTATCTGAAGAGGGGAGTTAACGGAATTTCAATTTAGATAATTATTAACTAGAAATTCGTTTTTACATCAATTTCTGCATTTTTAACTTTCCAGAATACTTGGTTCACTTCTTTTTTCTTTTCAGTGCCTTGGTGCACATGGCATATTAAAGTTGGATGAACCTTGCAAAGCCTTGGAATCAAGATTTCTTTAGAATGTAGTAAACTCTATTGGGAGAAGATTTTTTTGTGTGTATGTGTCTTTTTTTTCTTCACTTTGGAATTCCCCAGTACCCAGAACAGTGCTTGTCACAGATTGAGTGACTAATTCAAGAAATTTAGACCATCAGATTTTAGGAAGCTACGTTATATAATTAGAAGATGTAGCAAAAGAAATGAAAAACTACAAGTCTTTCAAGTCCAAAAAGATACCAAAAATGAAAATGAAAAAGCTTTCGAGTCTTACTTATGTAAGTTCCAAAGACAAGAATCATGTCTGCCTTATCTAAAATATATCCCCCAAACCTAGCACAGAGTAGGTCACATAGTAGACCCTGAATAATTTTTTATTGATTGAAAAAAGGAAAGCATATGTGAAAATGAGTGTTAGATTCTAAAAAACCCAAGAGAAAAAAATCATAGAAATATATTATTTAAAATGAGCCATCTCTGTGTAGCTGGTGTGTCTGTGTATACACACATGTGCTAGAGTGGGGAAGGGAGGGCAAGGATGCTTTTCCTGTGCAAACGATCAGCGTAGCTTCTGTGGCAGTGTGTTCTGTATTGTGGTTTATCATCTACCAACAATATGTAATCAGGGTTTATTGGATCACATTTATATTTTATCAGTATTCTCTTTATTAGAATTGATTTAAAGATGACAAGCTTTAGATCTAGTGTAGGATCCACTTCTACAAGTCACCAACCTCAAACTCACATAGTATGTTTTAGCCATTAAAATAAACCATGTTTATTTACTTTTTGGAAAACAAACTATTTGCTGCAAACCAAAAGATTGTCAAAAAAAAGTGTTAATACAGAGGTCATTGTGGAGAAAACAAAAACTGGCAAGTGTCACTTCATTGAGAGAAGTGTATTATGCAAGGTGAACAGTACTGTGACAAATAAGCTCTGTATTAGAGGAAAGAGCTGAAAGTGTGTCTATAATCAGGAAATCTGTTCATTTAATAAACCATATTAATGATAGCAATAATAAAAACCTTATAATTTCAATAAATGCTAAATATTGTCATAAAATTAACATATATAACTGATAAAACCAATGGTAAACTCATAAGAGGGGGAAGTTATGTTGGAAGGATAAAGACTATTTTAAAACTATAACAGATGTCACATTACGAACCAATTGCTAAAATTATCTACATTAAATTGGGAAGACATCAAAGATCCTTGCATCAGTGTTTTGAAATTTCTAGGGAATGCGTTAAGGCATGGAACATATTTAAGAGATGTGAACACTAGAAAAGAAAGATGAAATGATTACTAATTTCTGTCAATATGATTATACTTCTTAGAAAATTCAGGTGAACTAACTTTTTGAATTAGTAAGACACTTCTAGTCACTGCTAGAGACTACTACTAGTCACTACTTTGATTGTTATAAATACTCAAAGACCAATAATTTTTCTATACGTTAATAATTAATGCAAATATATTGTATATATTTTTATTAACAAACAACATAGAATACAAAAACATATCTCCAGGAAAATATATCTAGAATTTATATAAGGAAATATTTTTTAAATCTTCATATATTTTTTAAAAATTGAATAAGTGGAAATATATACACCATGTCCCTGTAGGAGAACACTGAATATAATGAATTTTTCCATTTTCCTCTAATTATTCTATAGATTAAACATAATCACAATGGGATTTTGTTAATATGAAACAATAATTCTAAAGTTCATCTCGAGAAAGTTAATAGGTGAAAGTAACTAATAAGTTTATGAGCAAGCAGGCCATAAGTATTGAACTTATCAGCTATTGAGATATATTATAAAATTAGGTAAATAAAGCAATTCACTAATGATCCTAGGATTGACGTAAATAAATGGAAATAATGGCTATAAATGCACCTGACGTAGTAAAGGAAACGTTACAAAGCTACTGAGAAAGGAAGACACATACTACAGCGTGGATGAACCTTGAGGATGTCACGCTAACTGAAATCAGCCAGTCACAAAAGGACAAGCATTGTATGACTCCACTTATGTATGGTTCCTAGAGAAGTCAGATCCACAGAGACAGAAAGTAGTATAGCAGTTACCAGAGGGTAGAGAAAGTGGGGAATGGAGAGCTAGTGTTTAATGGTACAGCTGGAGAACTTCTGAAGATGGATGGTGACGATGGTTGCAGGATAATGTGAACACGCTTAATGCCACAGATCTGTACACTTGAAAATGGTAAATTTTATGTTGTGTATGTTTTACCACAATTTTTAAAGAAGAAGTTGATATTTCTTACATTTAAAAAAAGAAGTAGAAGAGCATTTACAAAACTATAAGAGAAACATGAGGCCCCTTCTCTCCGGCAGAAAAATAGATCAAGTCAGTTTTTCCCCCTTAACATCCTATTTAACAGAAAAGGCCAAAAATGGGAGAAAATACACACACATATGAACATTTTTCACCTGGTAAGTAATCAAAATACAAACCTATGTATATGTATATACATATATATGGGCTTCTCTGGTGGTTCAGATGATAAAGAGACTGCCTGCAATGCAGGAGACCTGGGTTTGATCTCTGGGTCAGGAAGATCCCCTGGAGAAGGACATGGCAACCCGCTCCAGTATTCTTGCCTGGAGAATCCCATGGACAGAGGAGCCTGGTGGGCTACAATCCACAGGGTCACAAAGAGTCAGACATGACTGAAGCAACTTAGCATGCACATACATGTATATATGTATACACATATAGGTATGTGTGTAGGGTTTCCCAGGTAGCGTTAATGATAAAAAAAACTGCCAGCCAATGCAGGAGACATAAGAGACACATATTCTATCCCTAGGTCAGGAAGATCCCCTGGAGGAGGAAGTGGCAACCCATTCCAGTATTCTTGCTGGGAGAATCCCATGGATGAAGAAGCCTGGAGGGCTGTAGTCCATAGAGTCGCAGAGAGTTGGACACGACTGAGGCGACTGACCACACACGCACACACGCATGCATGTATATGTGTCTGTTCACGTTTGCCTTATGAATAAACGAAGGAATATAGGTTAGAAACCATAACAAAATGCAATTTTTCATCTATCAAATTGATGATTTAAAAATTACTAACTTCTAAAAGGAGAAGGAAATGGCAACCCACTCCAGTATTCTTGCCTGGAGAATCCCATGAACAGAGGAGCCTGGCAGGCTACCGCCCATAGGGTCGCAGAGACTCGGACATGACTGAAGCAACTTAGCACAACTTCTAAAAGAGATCAAAACTGTTAGAAGTTAAAAATTTTTGCAATATGTATCACATTTTAAAACATGTTTTTTTGATTTGATAATTACACTTCTAGGAATCTATCTTAAAGAAACAATCCAGGATTCAGATAATAATTTATATTGTATGTTTATTTAAGTATTAGTTATTATGATAGTGAAAAACTGGAAACAACCTAAATAAACACTAATAGGAAATGCCTGAATAAATTCCAATAGATCAAAACAGTGGAATTTAATGCAGCCATTTGAAAATGTGCTCTTCAAGCATGCTTGCCCATCTAGATTTGTTCTATGATACAGCATTAAGAGAGATCACCCCAAATGTGTAACAATAAATTCAGAATGTATTATGGTCTTCTTTCTATTAAAATAAAAGGTGCATATGCATTTGTGTGTGTGTATAAAGAAAAATATACTAAAATCTTAAAGTTCTCGAGGTAGTGGGATTTTGAGTGATTTTCATACTTTTTCAGTATTTTACAAGGAACAGACAGGCTGCCAATTGACCTTGTTTTAAGGTGCTCCAGAGGGCAGAACTGGAACTAATATGAGAAAGAAATTTCTAAGAAGCAGAACTTTCCAATGTGCAGCAGAACTCTGGGGGCTTCTCTCTGCTTTCCTGGGACATGTGGTCACCAACTAGAGAGATCACAGGAACCATGCTGCCCAACCTCGGCTGAGCCATAGCACCTGGGTGAAGGCAAGGGAGGTGGTGATTGAGGTGATAGAATGCAGATTCCTGGGGTCATGCATACTCATCTGTCTGAGCTGAACATCCAGGATTGAGGTCTGGAAATTTGCATTTTCTTTCAATTTCTCCAGAGGATTCAGAGGCAGTCAGATAATTTATGCATTGGAGAAGCCACAGATTAGAAGATTTAAGGTTGCTTCCCATGTGGAGACTCAAAGCAAGCCTGAGACTCAAAAGTCTGGAGATTGTCTGACTATTTACTGTATAAAACCAAGGAAATGCAGATGTAGAGAATGGACTTGTGGACACAGTGGGAGAAGAAAGAGG
The DNA here is from genome assembly GCF_054371585.1 of Giraffa tippelskirchi. NCBI lineage: Eukaryota > Metazoa > Chordata > Mammalia > Artiodactyla > Giraffidae > Giraffa > Giraffa tippelskirchi. The sequence continues at coordinate 39,805,988 of NC_137276.1, forward strand.
GACAAACTGAAAGAGTAGCATTGACATATATACACTACCATGTGTAAAATAGATAACTAGTGGGAAGTTGCTGTATAGCACAGGGAGCTCAGTGTTCTGTGATGACTTAAAGGGGAGGGGGAGGGGGATGGAGGGAGGCTCAAGAGGAAGAAGATATTTATATTTACAGGTGATTCACATTGTTGTACAGCAGAAACCAACACAACATTGTAAAGGAATTATCCCCCAAATAAAAATAAAATAAAACCAAGGAGAGTAGTGTAGATAAAAAGTGAAATATGCTAGATGGGGCTGGAAGGGAGAATGGAGTCACCTGATGTTCAGCACTGCCCAATGTTTAATAATTTAGGCATTTAACCTCTGGTCTACGGGCCCCTCACATTGTAACCCGAGTGAGAGAATTTTCTTGTTCTTAGAAAAATGCATGCTAAAGTATTTGGTAGTGTGAAAATCGCTCAGTTGAGTCCAACTCTTTGCGACCCCATGAACTATACAGTTCATGGAATTCTCCAGGCCAGAATACTGCAGTGGGTAGCCGTTCCCTTGTCCAGGGAATATTCCCAACCCGGGGATCGAACCAAGGTCTCCCACATTGCAGGCAGATTCTTTCCCAGCTGAGCCACAAGGGAAGTTCAGTAGTAATTTAGTAGTAAAGGGGCATTTTTTTGTCTACAACTAACTCTCAAATAGTTCAGAAGAAAAAAAAATTAGGTAAGGAGATGAGAAAATGCTAATGTAGCTAAACTAGAAATTTAAGTAAAAGATAAATGGACATCTTTGTCCTATTTTTTAATCTTTTCTGTAAGCTTGAAATTTTATTAAAATAAAATGCTACCCCATCAAAAAAGACAATTTAAAGACAAAACAAACATAATGGTAATCCCTAGTCCACTTGAATCTAAATCACCAAGCAGGCTTTTGCATTCATTCATTTATTCAACCGACATGGATCAAAGGCTTATTCTGTACCAGGCTCTCCATTCAAAACACTTGGGATGTATCAGAGATCCAGCACTTTCCTGCCTGCACACTGGTCACAGTAGAGTTTGGTTAACATAAAATGCAAATTCGGGGGACTCAAGACTGAGTGCATTAGAATCTCTGAAGCAGGGACCAGGGATCCATAATGTATAAAATTTCCTGCAATGTTGCTTATATGAATTAATGCAGAGCTGTTTTTCAAAATATAAACTTTGACCCATAGTGGTTTCTAATAGCAATTTAGTGAGCAAAGAATTTTTTTACATTAAAATAACAGAAAAAGAGAAACCATAAAAAGAAAATAAGAATGCTGACACATGGTAAGAGTCACTATTATTTTATAAAACTTTGGCTTCCATGCCCTTGAATCACTAAGTAAACTGGGTTTCATGTAGAAAACCACTGCTAGAAAATATGATATGTAAAATATATCACTTCTTTTTTCCTCTCTAGCCCCTGTACCCAACAGTTCTCCTTTAGTCCAGATCGAGGGCTATTGAGAGCCTGGGGCACATTCACAGCCTTGAGAAGCAACCGGCCGTTCTGGGAATTTGACTCACTGGCCATATCCCTGGTGTGATGGCACTTCCTTTTCCTTCCGCATAGGGCCCAGAGCCGCACTGTCCCACAGATGGCAATGTCTCCAACATGCCACCTCACCTCTTTTGAAGGACCCAACAGAGCACGGCACGCTGTCTATCCTGGCACTTGTTGGCAGAGATAGAGCCACTACAAGAAAGGAATTTCTGAGACTGAATACTTCCACCTCCCTGGATGCTTTTTTGAGAAAACAAGAACATAGGACACAGCACAGCCCCTTTTCCAGGCCACAGTGCTGGGTGTTTCATTCAGGCTCATCATGTCTGGTTGAAATCCTATGTAGCCCATACTTTCTGGCCCAGATGAGACAGAACCGTTGTCTTAAATCAAAATGAAACAGGATGGGGTTAACAAACCCACATGAAATGCGCTGAGGACTCCTCTCGGGGAGCCCAAGAGCCTGCTGAGCTGACCAGACCAGGGACGTTCCTGTGGTTGACTTGTGAGCTGGCCACGCAAGTTTTGTTGTCACTAGGAAGAGAAATCCACAGGCCAGTTCAGCAGAAATAGTCCCCTGGCTCCAGGGAGGGCAGCCATAGGTGAGTCATCAGCAGTTCAGAGGCCTGAGAAAGGCCACTTTCATCTCCATCTCATGGCAAGAGAAGTCTCTCTTAAGGAACTGAAAATGGAATTACTCAAACTAAAAACTGCTAACTTCACCAGGACTATTCCTTTCCTGACCCGAGTATGGGAATTGCCATTGGTAACCCCCCCCAAAATGAATGTGGCTCATCAGAAAAGGGCAAAGTGAGATACTTTCAGATGTATTTAGTGACATATTCACAGCATTAGAAGCCAACCCTTCCCCACCTCAAACCAAAGCACTGAAATGCTTGATTCTGTGCAGTTGTGGTAGAAATGTCCTCTATCAAAGGCAGACTCTAGTACCGCAAGCCAAAGATAAATAAGAGAGGAAATCATTGAGGCCATGACCTCTTGATGACCCCCTGGAGCTAAATCTTTGCTAGACCTCAGAATATGAAACAGGCCACCAAGCCCGTCAACAGCAGTTTGTGTATGAACAGCCTGGAAGCCATCTCTGCCTGCAGAAGACGGGCTCTCTAGAAGTTTGAGAAGAGAAATCTCAAAGGAATTTCTTGTTCTATTCCCTGAAGCAAGGGTTTGTTGTTTAGGTGAAGAACCCTCTTCTGAGAAATGAGCTCATTCCTGGGCCTCTGCCAGGGTTGCCCTGGAAAGGTATTTGCCTGGGAGTTGGGTTGGTGTCTAGCTCCTGTCCAGTGTGAGATATTAGTATTCGAAAAATGTATTCTCTCACTAACTAGCAAATAAAGTGAACCTCGGGATCTCACAAGGGCCTTCTTCCCTCTGCTGATTTTCAGTGACGGATGCAGATCATCAAACATTATGGAGTGTTTGCTAGCTGACAAGGATTGTGCAAAGTTCTCCAGAGATCCTGAGCAGAACCAGACTCAAGTTGCTCCTGTGAGGAAGCACTATGGTGACCCCTCTTGAGACAGTGTCACAGCACAGGAAAGAAACTCCTGGCTACCACTTCCGGTTTAGAAACCCCAGAGGCACAAGATAGCAACTGAGACTGAAGGAAGCCAGTATTTAACAGTCAGGGTGTGGCCCCGAACTGCTCTTGGACTGTCTGGCTTGATGACTGAGGCAAAGCCAGCTAAATCTTCAGAATAAAAAGTATGGAGAGAAGCTGGAAGATAAACCTGACCCTCAGTCTGGTAGGAAGGCAACCTTGATGGGAGGAGGGATTCAAATGATCAAACAAATTGGCATCTGTTGGCTCTAAGAATCACCAAGCAGCACAGAGGTCAATTGATAGAGATTATATCTGTAGACATGGATGTCATTGGGTTTTTTGTTTTTTTACCCCTTTCTCTTCTTGTCAAAGAGGTCATCTCTCCCCCCAAACCTAAAATAGCCCCAAAGTTTAGAAGGCTTATGGGTCCTCTTCTCAGAATATAAAGGATTTGGGTGAGATAAGTGGATTTCCAAGTATGCTTCAGTCATGGAAGTTTTTATTCAGACCAAATCGCCTGTTGTCTTGTAAATCAATGAATCACATACAAGGAAAGCAGCCCTTCAGGTGGAAGAAGGACTCCCACTGGGTTCCTCTGTGGGCTCCATCCCTCAGTCATGTCTGACTCTTTGTGACCCCGTGGACTGTAGCCCTCCAGGCTCCTCTGTCTGTGGAATTCTCCAGGCAAGAATACTGGTGTGGGTTGCCATTTCCTCCTCCAGGGAGTCTTCCCGACCAGGGATCAAGCCCACATTCTCTTGAGTCTCCTGCATTGGCAGGTGGGTTCTTTACCACTAGTGCCACACTGAGAAGCCCCTGAGTTCCTCAGAGGGGTCCTCAAAGTACAGTTTAAACCAAGAATAAGAAGAACTTCTCAGATACTTGCTGCCTGATTCTGGAACTTCATGAGCCTGTGTCCCCTCAGAATTCATGACTTCTGTCCTTGACTTATCATGCGGCAGTCATCCAAATGGCTTGTCTAAACCTTGTGAAACCCAAGTGTCCTATTTCACCATGTCTACTCTCTAGGAGTGAGCTAGCCCAGGCTTTGGTTTGATGATGAGTGAGAATAACCACTCAGAGCTAGTTAATGTCACTGTCACTTTGGTTTTCTGCCACTGCATCAAATAAGCGATGAAAAAATAGGAAGATAAGGGAGAAAAAAAAGACAACCAATAAACTTCTCTTGTGCTTGGGACCTTAGTTTAGTATACTAATCCTATCCACACATAAAGAACCAGCTCTCAGGGATCTTGTTGTCAATACTCTTTTGTTCAGAGAACTGCCAATTCACACCCACTCCTTGTGAATGCTAAACCAGAGTCTTGTTCACAAAAACATTTTATTCAATCTCATGGTGATAAAATACTTTTTAAAGTTGCCAAAGAAGTCTGATAGATGTGATTCCCCTGGATTTTGCATGATCTTGCTTCTTCCCCCAAAGAAGATGCCCCTCCCAACATTTCACTGATCTTTTATTATAGACTCCAACAATTTGCTGACTTCAGGGAACATATGTCAATTGTCTCCCTAATATCTACTGCCTTTCTTTCCAAAGACTTCTTTTGGATACCTTCCCTTTTCCCATCCTCAGTCCATGTGATCTGGGATGGAGCATCCCTCCTATGTCTATGTTAATCAGCACCTCACCATGTTGGCCACAGCAACTGGTTCTGGGTCAAAATAAACATGAAATAAACTCATTCTATCAGGTTGAGGCTCAGAACCTTGCAAGAGTTTCCCAGTGGACTTGGATTTGTGAAGATCTGTCACCAGAGCTCCTGTAGCCACGCCACTATAGAAGGATTGCCTTAAGAGTAGGGGTCCAAAATGTGATATGATAAAACCGTGAAAACCAGAATAGAATCCTTCTGTCTGGAGGGCCATATCTCACCCCCAAACTCTAGGTTGTTGGCCTGGTTGAAAGAGGATAATTTCACCACTTTAAAAAGGAACAGAAATAGAAATGCCAAGAGTGTGAAGTATTCTGGGACTACTGGGCATCCAACACGCTGTGTTAATCACAAAGGGGAAAAGCCCTCTCTTTTGGCCAGGAATCAGGGGAGTTATTTTGGGAGCAGCCTCATCAGTGACCCAGACGTTTCCATTTGAGTTCCAAAGTTCCAAAGAACATAAGCCTTGAGAATCTTTTCCATTGGCCCATGTTTCTTTCTCCACAGGGCTTTCTGCACAAATCCAGCATGCACCATCTCAAGAGAGCCTGCAGAGAAGCAGATCATTGTCATTAGGGAGGGTGAGCTTTCCTGGGAAGTGACTTGTCTGCCCATTCAAAAGACCTCATGGCTCGTAGTCACCTGTGTCTTAAATAGCTTCATAAAAAAAAAAAAGTATTTGGAATGCTACATGCTGTGCTCAGTTGCTTCAGTCATGTCCAATTCCTTGAGACCCCATGGACCATAGCCCACCAGGCTCCTCTGTCCATGGGAGTTTCCCAGCAAGAATACTGGAGTGGGCTGACATTTCCTTCTCCAGGGGAGCTTCCCAACCCAGGGATCGAACCCACATCTCCTACATTGCAGGCAGATTCTTTCACTGCTGAGCCACCAGGAAAGCCTTCAGAATGCTATACACACCAAATTTTACCAGCCTACCTTCTGTCAGTAAAATGCCCCATATCAAAAAGCCCAACAAATGACAATCATATCTACAATTTTTATAATGTTTTCTATGTGAATTTCTCTAACCTGACCACTAAATGCCTGAGAGATGATGGAAGAGGGATTCAGAGAAAAGTACTGCATGATACAAGCCCTAAAGGGATGACGGACCAGTACTCTACTCAGTTAAGCTCAGACCTTCCTCTTATTCAAAAGAGAATGATAAATCATTATAGTAACCAATATCAATTATGTACTTCTGCATGATCTCATTTTATATTTAGACAGACCCTATCAAGAAGGAAGTATTTGTATAATCCTCTTTGAAGAAATGAGGATACCTAGTCTCAGTGTGCATAAATACTTTGCCTAAACTAACCCAGGGAGCAAATGGCTGAGCTGAGACTTGAACCCAGGCCATCCTGAATCCAGAACCTGGACCCTTAACTACACTTCCCTATTTCCCAAATCACTGCAACTTTGGGAGAGCCTGAGCTTATACATTTGATAGGTTATTGTTGTTATTTAGTCACTAAGTCATGTCCAACTTTTTGTGACCCCATGGACTGTAGCCCACCAGGCTCCTTTGTTCATGGAATTTTCCAGGCAAGAATATTGGAGTGGGTTGCCATTTCCTCCTCCAAGGAAACTTTCCAACCCAGGGATCGGATCGAACCCACATCTCCTTCATTGGCAGATCGACTCTTTACCACCACTGACAAAGCACATTTGGTGGGAGGCAGCTCTTTTTAAGCAAGAGGAAAAAATATACGAAAACAAAATTCAATACAGGGCCTTAAAAGGGGTTCATGCAAGTGAGAGAGGCTGAAGCTTAAGCTCTATTAACTTCCCAGTAAGTCTGCTTTGACTGTAATGATGCCATTATTGGCAACAGTGTTAATATGAAGAGTGATAATTATTCTTCAAATGCAAATATATGAAAATCTGGTTGGCTTAGGATTTTAGGATTTACTTTGGAAAACAAAGTTGTTCTGGGTGCTCAGAGATCCTGCCTGCTCCCTTCCCAACCACTGTATAATTTCTCTGCATCTGAGTTACACCCCACCTGCTCAAAGTTTCTCCATATTATCCTTGTACCTCTATTGATCTGCCTCACTTTCAACTTCTTAATAATAATTATAATTATGATTAATATTACTAGAGGTGCAAGGCACTGCTTTAAGCAATGCTTGTTAGAAACTTTTCAGATGAGGAAACTGAAGTGCTGAGAGAAATCTACTACACCAGAATGCTTCAAGTACCCCAGGTCAATCAAACATCAACACAAGAACTCCACAGAGGCCAGAATAAAGTACAGTAATCACAGTGTCTTGATAAAGTAACAGACATAAGGCTAGATGTTCTGTAAATCACAGACGTAATGCCCTGATCTGAAGTCTCTTTAGGCACCTGTAAATAGTGCAAGAAAAATATATTTCAAGTCAAGTATTCTGAGACATACAGTTCAGTTCAGTTCAGTCGCTCAGTCGTGTCTGACTCTTTGTGACCCCGTGAATTGCAGCACACCAGGCCTCCGTGTCCATCACCAACTCCCGGAGTCTATCCAAACCCATGTCCATCGAGTCAGTGATGCCATCCAACCATCTCATCCTCTGTCGTCCCCTTCTCCTCTTGCCCCCAATCCTACCCAGAATTAGGGTCTTTTCCAACGAGTCAACGCTTCGCATGAGGTGGCCAAAATATTGGAGTTTCAGCTTCAACATCAGTCCTTCCAATGAACACCCAGGATTGATCTCTTTTAGGATGGATTGATGGGAACTCCTTGCTGTCCAAGGGACTCTCAAGAGTCTTCTCCAACACTACAGTTCAAAAGCATCAATTCTGCGGCGTTCAGCTTTCTTCACTGTCCAACTCTCACATCCATACATGACCACTGGAAAAACCATAGCCTTGACTAGACGGGCTTTGTTGGCAAAGTAATGTCTCTGCTTTTAAATATGCTATCTAGGTTGGCCATAACCCTCCTTCCAAGGAGTAAGCGTCTTTTAATCTCATGGCTGCAATCACCGTCAGCAGTGATTTTGGAGCCCAAAAAATTAAGTCTGACACTGTTTCCACTGTTTCCCCATATAGTTCCCATGAAGTGATGGGACCAGATGCCATGATCTTAGTTTTCTGAACATTGAGCTTTAAGCCAACTTTTTCACTCTCCTCTTTCACTTTCATCAAGAGGCTGTTTAGTTCTTCTTCACTTTCTGCCATAAGGGTGGTGTCATCTGCGTATCTAAGGTTATTGATATTTCTCCCAGCAATCTTGATTCCAGCTTGTGTTTCTTCCAGCCCAGCGTTTCTCATGATGTACTCTGCATATAAGTTAAATAAGCAGGGTGACAATATACAGCCTTGACGTACTCCTTTTCCTATTTGGAGCCAGTCTGTTGTTCCATGTTCAGTTCTAACTGTTGCTTCCTGACCTGCATACAGGTTTCTCAAAAGACAGGTCAGATGGTCTGGTATTCCCATCTCTTTCAGAATTTTCCACAGTTTCTTGTGATCCACACAGTCAAAGGCTTTGGCATAGTCAATAAAGCAGAAATAGATGTTTTTCTGGAACTCTTTTGCTTTTTTGATGATCCAGCGGATATTGGCAATTTGATCTCTGGTTCCTCTGCCTTTTCTAAAACCAGCTTGAACATCTGGAAGTTCACGGTTCACGTATTGCTGAAGCCTGGCTTGGAGAATTTTGAGCATTACTTTACCAGCATGTGAGATGTGTGCAATTGTGCAGTAGTTTGAGCATTCTTTGGCATTGCCTTTCTTTGGGATTGGCATGAAAACTGACCTTTTCCAGTCCTGCAAACACTGCTGAGTTTTCCAAATTTGCTGGCATATTGAGTGCAGCACTTTCACAGCGTCATCTTTCAGGATTTGAAATAGCTCAACTGGAATTCCATCACCTCCACTAGCTTTGTTCATAGTGATGCTTTCTAAGGCCCACTTGACTTCACATTCCAGGATGTCTGGCTCTAGGTGAGTGATCACACCATCGTGATTATCTGGGTCGTGAAGATCTTTCTGTAGAGCTCTTCTGTGTATTCTTGCCACCTCTTCTTAATATCTTCTGCTTCTGTTAGGTCCATACAATTTCTGTCCTTTATTGAGCCGATCTTTGCATGAAATGTTCCTCTGGTATCTCTAATTTTCTTGAAGAGATCTCTAGTCTTTCCCAATCTGTTGTTTTCCTCTATTTCTTTGCACTGATCACTGAGGAAGGCTTTCTTATCTCTCCTTGCTATTCTTTGGAACTCTGCATTCAGATGGGAATATCTTTCCTTTTCTCCTTTGCTTTTTGCTTCTCTTCTCTTCCAGCTATCTGTAATGCCTCCTCAGACAGCCGTTTTGCTTTTTTGCATTTCTTTTCCATGGGGTTTGTCTTGATCCCTGTCTCCTGTACAATGTCACGAACCTCTGTCCATAGTTCTTCAGGCACTCTGTCTATCAGATCTAGTCCCTTAAATCTATTTGTCACTTCTACTGTATACTCATAAGGGATTTGATCTAGGTCATACCTGAATGGACTGGTTTTCCCTGCTGTCTTCAATTTAAATCTGAATTTGGCAATAAGCAGTTCATGATCTGAGCCACTGTCTGCTCCTGGTCTTGTTTTTGCTGACTGTATAGAGCTTCTCCATCTTTGGCTGCAAAGAATATAATCCATCTGATTTCAGTGTCAACCATCTGGTGATGTCCACGTGTAGAGTCTTCTCTTGTGTTGTTGGAAGAGGGTGTTTGCTATGACCAGTGCGTTCTCGTGGCAAAACTCTATTAGCCTTTGCTCTGCTTCATTCTGTACTCCAAGGCCAAACCTGCCTGTTACGCCAGGTGTTTCTTGACTTCCTACTTTTGCATTCCAGTCCCCTATAATGAAAAGGACATCTTTTTTGGGTGTTAGTTCTAGAAGGTCTTGTAGGACTTCATAGAACCGTTCAACTTCAGCTTATTCAACGTTACTGGTCGGGGCATAGACTTGGATTACTGTGATATTGAATGGTTTGCCTTGCAAATGAAGAGAGATCATTCTATCGTTTTTGAGAGTGCATCCAAGCACTGCCTTTCGGACTCTTTTGTTGACCATGATGGCTACTCCATTTCTTCTAAGGGATTCTTGCCCACAGTAGTAGATATAATGGTCATTTGAGTTAAATTCACCCATTCCAGTCCATCTTAGTTCGCTGATTCCTACAATGTCAACGTTCACTCTTGCCATCTCTTGTTTGACTGCTTCCAATTTGCCTTGATTCATGGACCTAACATTTCAGGTTCCTATGTAATATTGCTCTTTACAGCATCAGATTTTGCTTCTATCACCAGTCACATCCACAGCTGGGTATCATTTTTGCTTTGGCTCCATCCCATCATTCTTTCTGGAGTTATTTCTCCACTGATCTCCAGTAGCATATTGGGCACTTACTGACCTGGGGAGTTCATCTTTCAGTGTCCTATCTTTTTGCCTTTTCAAACTCTTCTTCCATGAGACATACAAGACCTTGAAATATGTGATTTATTGATAAGAAATACATTTTTTTTCCTGGGTTGCAACTCTTGAAGAATAAGCTTGGCAGTGCCTGAATTTATATATTTATCATAAGTTTTATACTTTGTAGTTATTATCGAATTACTCATACCAGAAAGTTGTGCTTCCCAAGAAAACTGGTTGCCAACCAGGAATGGTGCCAGAGGAAACTAGGAGGGTTGTGTCAGATTACCTGGTCAAACTGGCTTGGCCAACTTCCTGAGATGGAAGTGCCAAGAAGAGTGCATATCTGAGTCATGTTCCATGAACCTCAGTGTTTGAAGAAAACTCAAAATTTATCTAGCTCAACCCCCTTTCATTTACAGATAAAGGCAATGAGACTCTAGATGCCAGAGGTCACTGAGATCATGAGCATAGTTCATTCAAAAAACTAGTTGAATTGATTATGGAGCTAGGACAGAGGACTTCCCACTGCCCCATATTTCCCCATGGTTAAGACATGCCATTGGGCACTAGATCTATAATACTTCAGTTAAAAAAATAATTCTATCTTTGACATACATGTACAAGGTTTTCATTGATCTGAGCTCTGCCTAGCTATCACCATCATCTCCTAAAATCCCTCAGTATGAACACTTGTTTGTTTTGTTTTTGTGGCTGTGTGGCACGTGGGATCTTAGTTCCCCAACCAGATATCAAACCCACACCCCCTGCATTAGAAGCACAAAGTCTCAACCACTGGACCGCCAGAGCAAGTCCTCTCACTCTATATTTTCCAGAAAGTACTCACTATGCACTCTTGTCTTAGCTCTGGCTGCTGTAACAAAATACCGTAAATTGGTGGCTTATAAATAAAGGAAATGTATTTTTCACATTTCCAGAGGCTGAAAGTCTGAGATCAAGGGGTCACCACAGTTGGGTTCTGATGAGACCCCTCTTCCAGGCTGCAGAGAGCCAACTTCTTGCTATATCTTCAGAGGGTGGGAAGTGGGGGCACTAATTCCATTCATGAGGGCTCCACCTTCATGACCATGGGTGGTCAACAGCCCTCCATTCAAATATCCTCCCCTTGGGAACTAGATTTCAACATATGAATTTTTGGAGGGGGACACAAACATTTGATTCATAACAACTCTCACTGCTCTGAGCCTTGTGTAGACTGCTTTCTCCATCTGGGCTGCCTTTCTCACGATTCTCCACCAAATGAACTCCTTCATTTTTTAGAACTCACAAGTGTGACTTCGCCGTGAAACTTCCCATGAAGACGGCCCATACTCCACCCATCCATCCAGAAAGGATTGGTTTGCTCCTTCTTCTGTTCTCTCAGTGCACAGTTCTCAGGGCTTTTAGCACTTGCCACACTGTTTTTGGCTCTTGGTTTAATTTTATTCCCTCCATTAAACTCTGAACGGCTTAAAGTGAGAGAGTCAATGTTGGTCATCCTTTTAGTCACTTAATGCCTAGGCTCTAGTGGGTACTGAAAAATTATAACAATAATCAGTGACCTTCAATGCCCATAATAATCCTAAAGGGAAGGTCAGGTAGGGGTAGATATTACCAGGGCTCACCAAGGCTTCTAGTTCCCTTCTTGAAGTTAAGCATGGACATGTGACCTGCTTTGGCTGATGAAATTTAAGTAGAAATGATATATGTCACCTCCACATATAATTATCTAATTATCTAAGATATATAATTATCTAAGAGCAGGCACACTCTTCTCCTGAAATGGTGGACCCTAAATTCTCGTGTTCGTTAGGCAACATCATAAGGTGGGAAAGCCTCAGTCATTGGACAAATAGTATGGGTGAGAAATATATCTCTGTGGTTTTAAATGTATTTGTTACTGCAGCATGACTTAGCCTTTCCTAACTAATACCAAGAGGGTCTCATGTTATCCCCTTTTTATAAAAGAGTTAAGGTCACCCAGGTGGTAAGTATTAGAGTGAGGATTCAAACTCTGTTAAGATGTCATGTTAGACCTTGTCTTCCAGACCACTGTGGAATAGAGAAGGAGGAAAGAAATCAGTCTTTTTCCATGCTTGAGCATCCCAACTGCTGCTTCCTTTTCAGCTGCCAGTCATTGTCAGGAATTGGTAGAGCAGCTATTCCTTCAGAAAATATCTAAGCAAGTTCTGCTGTACCGCCTTCCCATGTGTGGGAAACTGGGGACATCCACAACGTGCTTTAGCTTGAGAGATTTGAGCTTATCAGTAACAGAGCATCAGAGACTGCACTTTATTTCCCCCACTTTCTCATGATCCTTGTGCCAAAGATCCCCAGGTCTCTGGCAAAGGCATGAGCCTATCTTTTCCAATATCCAGACATCACAGGTTCCTAACACTCCAAAGTAAGAGCGCCTCTATAGAATCTGATCAAATGGTTTTTATTGTGACCTAAAGGCCAAATCTTAGGCCAGAGATTTATTGCTAACCATCATCACCTTAATTCACCTTGTAGCTTTGAATTTATCACTTTTCCCATTATTTCAGTTTGTTCACTTGTAAAAGAAAAGAATGAATATTTGCCATCATCAAATAATAATTGTGCTTCGCATGGAAATGAGCAGTCATGATTAGCATACATATCAGGGTTACACAGTTACTATTAATTATCTCATGTATTTCTCACAACATCCCTAGGAGAAAGGCGTTATTATCTCCTCTGTTTACAGCCATGGAAACTGAGGCTCAGAGAAATTAACTAACTTGCCCAAAGGTATCAAAATAAATGAGTTATGAAGTCAGGGTGCAGACCTGACTTTAAAGATGGTTCTTTCCACAAGTCAAATTAGGTTTTATTTAATAGGATCCAGAATGCATAGTTTTAAACATTTATATTTGGTGTCCAAAGTCCTTTGAAAATGTATGCCTAAAAGACTCTCTTACAGGAATTACCATTAATGTCACAGTCAGTCAATGATATTCATAAACTACCCTTTATGTCCTGCCAAGAATAATGACAATAACATTTTACATACAAGACTGCCTTTCAACTTCTCAAAGAACTCTCCCTATCTATTGATGCATTTTATTCTCCCAGAAATACTATGGTTCCTAAGACATAAGGTTGAAGAATTTGCCTAGGGAGTTATTAAGTCTCCTCACTCTTCTTCCAGTGAAATTTCTTTCAGGAGGAGAAATGTCTGTTCATGCCTATATGATTTAATTATTTTATTGGATTTTTTTTTAAGGTAGAATCAATGTTTGTTGTAACAAACCAAACAGTACAGATATGGTTTTCAGATAAATCACCTTTCTCCTTCTTCTTCCAATCCCACGCCCCACCCCCACCCCCGCCAAAGGTATCCATGGCAATGGATTGGTGTATAAGCTTTCACTTTCACTCTGGATGATGAAAATCTATGGCTTCTAAGATAATATCATAGCCTGGGTCATGTGGTAAAATGCACTTCCTCCAGGAAGTCAGAAAGTATAATTCTGATAAGTTTTAGCACAAGAATCCTCTCTCACTGACCCTAGAGTCAACTGCTGGCTCCCCTACTCATGCCTGCATCCCTTCTCCTGAAACTCTGGGCCTCCCAGCCTGACCAGTTACAAACCAGGCTCCCAGAATTGATTGGCACTGGTTGAGTTTAGCATGTTCCAGTTTCTCACCCACTTGACATAATATGTGTTCATCCTTGTGCATAAAAATTAGGAACTAAACCCACTCTGTTTCCCTAGCCAGCTGCCCCTCAGTTTCTGCTGAGGGTATTTTGTGGTGTCTAAGGATGACTTTGTGTGTGTGTGTGCTCAGTTGCTCAGTTGCATCCAACTCTTTGCAGCCCTATCAACTGTACCAAGTAAGGCTCCTCTGTCCATGGGATTTTCCAGGCAAGAGTACTGGAGTGGGGTGCCCATTTCCTACTCCAGGGGAATCTTCTCCAGGGATCGAGCCCATGTCTTTTGCATTGGCAGGTGGATTCTTTACCACTAGTGCCACCTGGGAAACCCCAAGTATGACTTTATAAGAACTTTAAACTGGGAGTGAAGTCTTGGTACGTACAGAGCTCCCTGATCTAAATGCAGCAGATCTTCCACTAATTCCTTCCTGCCACTCTCCTGACAGCATAAGGGTGTCTCTTGGGCTCTGTCCTAAAATTGTTTTGCAGTCGTTTAACTTACACTCACATCACATCAATTTTGACATCATAATGTGATTTATATTGATTTGAGGCTGCCATCAGGATGAGCTCATAACTATGTCAAAACCTCTGCTGAGTAAATAAAGAACTGATTCTGAACGTGGGGAATGATGGAGGATGGAAAAATCACGGAAGGAGACCAGAAACAATACAAGCTCAGTAGGGAAATTTTAGACATCAAACATTTTTTTTTTTTAACACTAAATACCAAAGGTCACTAGTCTCCCACATCAAATACACAGACAATTTTTTTAAACAAATCCATTTCAGTCTGAGTCTTGAGACAAGTCTAAAATATGTGATTTTGCAAAGAAGAGTGGAGGATAATTTTAAATTTGCTGTTTTTTAAAAAATGAAGGAGGAACTGTTTGGGGTGGTGGGGCAGGCGGGGGTCGGGGGGGACGGAGCAGAAAAGAATGGCACCCTCTTCCTCTCCACCCTCCTCTAGCACATGGACTTCAACTCATCTAGAGAGGTCGACATCAGAATAACTGATCCTGAAGCACGAAATCCCCAAATCATACTTATTTGCGGCCCTAATATGCCACCAGAGGGGCAAAGCAGCCTCCAAGGCGTGGCGTTGTGGCTGTTTTTAAAGAGCTGGTAGCCCCCCACGTACTCAGTTAAGGCTGCCTGGAGCACCCAGACATGGCCCGAATGCAACTTCCACTGTCTCTCTTGGCAACAGTTCAACAAGGGGACGAGGTTTCGCTAAAAGTGGGTGGAATCGGGCTGAAAACGTTCCTTCACCCGTCCCATCCTGTCTGAAAAAAGGCGGATGGACACGGAAGGCTTTCAGGCTGAGTTCCCGCCGACCTTAACTGGAAGAGCTCGCGCTCTTTCACATCTGCAGCTGTGTCCTCCTCGGGGAGTTGTCCAACTAAATGTGATTTTAAACATCTGTCAGCTAAATCAGAGCTCCAGATTTAGCACTCAGGAACATTATGTGGATTTGTGATGCTCGCTGGAGAAGGCTGGATCCATAAACCAAGCTCGCATGAGACAGCCGGGTGGTACTTCTGGTTGGTCATTTCATCTATGACACATTTAATTTGCCTGCACATCTATGAACATTATGTAAAGGGAAAGAGTGACCATTTCCCTGCACACAGCTTTCAGAAATGCTGCAAGATCAATAGCCAGAGGGGAGTGTCTTTACACTGGAACACTGACTGTATTCCAATCCAATCATTCGCCTTGAATTAAAAAAATTAAATAAAAAAAAGGTCTTAACAGGCCCGTTTTGCCTGGATTTCCTGACACTCTATTTTCTGCCCTTTCTGGTGCGGCTATAATTTGCTCCATGGTACCCATCCTGGAGAAAGAAAAGTTCTGCATGTAGTAATGATCCCTCGTTGCCGTGTTTGAAGAAGTCAAGCATGGGAAAACTGTCCTCCCTATACTGTTCATGAGAACTGTGAAGCCAGGACTTCACTTAAAGACTGTCTCTTTGCTGAGGCAATACTCCTGGATGATTGGCTAAAAACAATGTCAGTTCCTGAGATCATGATGTCCTTGGAGGGAGGCAAGAGGAGACATAGCCTTGCAACTCAGTATGGGTTCCCAACAGACGATTGATCATAGTAGACTAGAACTTGTGAATTTGCTTTGCTTAGGTTAGGGCAAAACCTCAGCCTCCAAAGCCCATTTCTCCATTAAGCCTTCCCTAGTTCCTCAGATGCAGTTAGTTCCCCCTTCACTGAGTTCCCAAGATAGCCTGTGGGTGCCGTTCATCTGGTATTAATGTGTGATGTTGTTAGGGAGTGTCTTCAGATGCCACTGTGATCTCTAAGGAGGCAGAGATAGTGTTCAATTTGTCCTGTCTGTATTTCTAAGATTAGGACAGGCCCATAGACCCTGGCCAACTAACATTTTGTAGACAGTGAATAAATGCATAACAGACTGGCACTAGTTTGGTGCTTTCAAATTGTGGTGTTGGAGAAGACTCTTGGGAGTCCCTTGGACAGCAAGGAGATCAAACCGGTCCATCCTAAAGGAAATCAACCCTGAATATTCACTGGAGGGACTGATGCTGAAACTGAAGCTCCAATACTTTGGCCACCTGATGCGAAGAGATGATTCATTAGAAAAGACCCCGATGCTGGGAAAGATTGAGAGTGGGAGGAGAATGGGGCGACAGAGGATGAGATGGTTGGATGGCATCACCGACTCAATGGACATGAGTTTGAGCAAACTCTGGGAGATAGTGGAGGACAGGGAAGCCTGGTGTGTTTGTAGCCCATGGGGTCACAGAGAGTTGGACATGACTGAGACTGAACAACAACTAGTTTGAACAGCCTAAAAATATGCCAGCTAGAGGCAAGGAAAGGTGGTCAAGGTGCGAGGTTGATGGCAAGAGGAGAACATTTGCAAAGGTCCCCTGGATAATCCACACATGGATAGTGCCTTGTGTGAAGGGTACTGACTCAACACAGGTTCCCTTGCTGTGGGAGAGAGGGTCGTCCCCTTAGAGGTACCAAAGTCCAGGAGAGGACAGCCAGGAGCTAGTACATAGGAGGAGCAGTGTCATCTGAATGGAGTTGTTCAAGGGGATGAGCAGGGAGGGGCTTCTGCCTCAATATGTCTTCTTCTCTAATTAGAGCATTCGACATGTATTCCTGAAAGGCATGTTGGTTCTTTCTTCTATTCATCCTACCTCTGAGATGACCCACGTACTTTGGGCGGTCACATAAAATAGTAGTTAAGACCAAAGACTATAGCACCAGACAGATCAGGGTTCAAATCCTGGTCCATAATTCACCAAGGTGTATTATCCCGGGAAAATGTCTAAACATCTCTGAACTAACTCATTAAGTAATTGAAGGGATTAAATGAGCCAGTGTGAGCAAAGTAGCTGCCACATAGCAGTTGTTTGATTTAGTCAGTAATATCATCATTAAACAGAGAAGGCAATGGCAACTCACTCCAGTACTCTTGCCTGGAAAATCCCATGGACAGAGGAGGCTGGTGGGCTGCAGTCCATGGGGTTGCTAGGAGTCAGACATGACTGAGCAACTTCACTTTGACTTTTCACTTTCATGCATTGGAGAAGGAAATGGTAACCCACTCCAGTGTTCTTGCCTGGAGAATCCCAGGGACGGCAGAGCCTGGTGGGCTGCCATCTATGGGACTGCACAGAGTCAGACACGACTGAAGTGACTTAGCAGCAGCAGCAGTATTATAATAGGTAGTTTGGACTCCCCTTTGCAAATGATTAAGAATGAAGCTGACTTAATAGAAAAAAATAAAAAAATACAGATGTGCCTCACAGAAACCAAGGACAGGAATGTACCTGGACCTTAGGATACCTCTGTCCTGGTTGGCTCATTTGTTCCGTTCTCATCTCTTGGCTTCTTCTCTTCTCAGGTCCAGGTCGTTGGTGGAGAAAACTCACCCCTCAGCTCCTAAACTGACATATTACAGATTCAGATCTCCCAAAAGAGACCAACACCAGTCTTTTTCCTGGCCTTCATTTCACATTTTTGGGGGAAAGACTCTGAAGGAGTCACCTTGAATCTGGTGCTAATCCTGCTCACTCAGTTGCGGCCGAGGTCAGGCATAGGTCAGGGATAGGTCACAGCTACACAATGGCCCCTTCCTCTTGCATGTGTGCTAAGTCATGTCCAACTCTTTGCGACCCCGTGGACTGTAGCCCACCAGGCTCCTCTGTCCATGGAATTTCCCAGGCAAGAATACTGGAGTGGGTTGCCATTTCCTCTTCCAGGGGGTCTTCCCTCCACCTGGGGCCCACTTTACTGGTGGGGAGGCTGGCAGAATGGGAGGGCAGTTGGTTGTATGTGGGGGGTGGGGGGGGCGGTAATTATCATGAAATGTACAGATGCTGCAAAAGGCACCTTCAAATTACTATGATGATGAAAACAGAGCTTTTTTAGAAATGTGAAGAAATGTAGGAAATATCCTTCTGTGTGAAAAAAAAACAAATATTGCATATAAGTTGTAATCATAACTATATTCACTTATAAATGTAAAGATTTATAGGGAACACAAAGAAATTGTTTTTCTGTTATGGTGATGAAATTTTAATGCCCCTTGATTTAATAACAAAATTTTTTTAATGTGGAAAGCTCCTACAAGGATTAATAACCCTTGAGCCTTTGCCACCTAACACCTTAGCGAGGATTAGTTGACAACTGGCTGAGAGCCAGGCCCCAGGGGACAGATCCAGGCCTGGGGAGGAGGCAGGAGGGAGTGGGGACACACCAAGGGCACTGGAGCCTAGCTTCTTGTTCCTCATCACGTATAGACACTGAGAACCTCTGCCTGAAAAGGCAGATGCCTGGTTTAAGAATTCTGAAGTCCACCATCATATTTTCACAGAACGTCAATGAATTTCAGGCCAAAGACAGGGCAGCTACCATAAAACCCCTCTGGTAAATAAAAAGGCATTGGAAACATTGTTAAAGGCACCACCTGGTTTTCAGGGCAAGGCTGGTGCTGACTTCTAAAGACCCTACAGACGTCCCATAGAAACATGTCTATGGAAGCAAGTACTCCCACACTCAACTCACCCCAGCAGTGTCCCAGTCCATCCAGCATTCCGTCCCTGGGTCCCACCCCTGGACCCAGTGAAGATAACCCAGAAGAAGTCTCTCCGTGTTGGCACAGGCACCTGGCTTCCTGAGCCCGAATGTCTGTGTGTTTCTGCCCCTAGGGTCTACTTAGGGATTGGGCAGGACAGATGGTCACTGTCATGTTAAAGCCAAAGACTTTTGAAGCATCTCTGAGAGCATTATGAGAACTTCACTCCTACCCCAGAGACAGACCCCTGAGACTCCAGCCTGGACAGTGACCCAGGCTCCAAAATGCAGGAGGCAAGTCACATCCATAGCCTAAGATGCAGAGGAGAAACATTGTTTTTGAAATTGCTCAAGTTGGCTGCCCTGCGACATTGCCCAAATGTTTTCTTAAACTCTGCTTTTATTTTCAGCAAAATTATATAAGGCCAAAGCTCCAGAAAAATTCACTTCCCCCTAAGGAGTAAGTGATCAAGGCCCAAGCATACAATGCTCCAGCAAAGATGCTTCCTTTCCATCTCCACAACTACTGTCTTTTTTTTTTTTTGGAGTATAGAATCCGCCTGCAATGCAGAAGAGCTGGGCTTGATCCCAGGGTTGGGAAGATCCCCTGGAGAAGGGAAAGACTACCCACTCCAGTATTCTGGCCTGGAGAATTCCATGGACTGTATAGTCCATGAGATTGCAGAGTCAGACACAACTGAGTGACTTTCATGTTCATAGTTGATTTACAGTGTGTTAGTTTCAAGTGTACAGCAAAGTGAAACAGTTATACATATACCCACTCTTTTTTTAGGTGCAAAAGGTGCCTTTCCCATATAGGCCATTACAGAGTATTGAGTAGAGCTACCAGTTCACAGTCGGTCTTTACTAGTTATCTATTCTATGTATGCGTGCATGAGTGCTAAGTCAATTCAGTCTTTATGACCCTATGGACTGAAGCCCAGCAGTCGCCTGTGTCCATGGGATTCTCTAGGCAAGAATGCTGGAGCGGGTTGCCATGCCCTCTTCCAGGGTCTTCCTGACCCAGGGATCAAACCTGTGTCTCTTATGTCTCCTGCATTGACAGGTGGGTTCTTTACCACTAGCACCACCTGGGAAGCCCATTCTATATATAGTAGTGTATATATGTCAATTCCAATCTCTTAATTTATCCCTTCCCCTCTTATCCCCTGGTAACCATAAGTCCACAACTATAGTCTTAACTGAAAGGCTTAGTATCACCAGCTTGTGCAATATCAGCAGTGTTACTCTGTAGCTGAAGACCTCTGTGTCCTATGGAATATAGGCCTACGAAGTTATCTGTGTAACGTATTTGTAAAATAGTCATTCATTCAGTAAGGTATTCAATTAATTAAGCACCTATTCTGTGCCCAGGAGTGAACTAGGAATATAAAATGATGAATAAGCCTCAGCCCTGCCCCAAGGTCCAGTAGCGGAAAAAGATACCTACATAAGCAATGACAGTACAGGATGATAAATGCTCATGGAATTAAGGACAGAGGACTTAGTGCATTGACAGAAACTTCACAGGATCTTGGAGGGTCAAAGAAGGGTCCCAAGAGCAAAGACTGGATCTGAGGAGTCCTAAAGGAAATTAAGGATGTGGGCAAAGGAAGATGAGAAACAAAAAGGCAGCCCTAAACCCTCCAGCCAAGTCCTCTGATCCATCACATGTCATGAAGCCTGGTGGTGAGCCAAGCTTGTCAGTAGGAAAAGTCTCTATGTCTGTAAAGAGAGCTAGATGTTGTGAGGAGCTGGGCACTCAGAAAGGAAAACAAAGGTTTTCCTTCTTCCAGGAATTATTACAAAATCAAACTTTCTGATTGGCAGCTTAGAGAACTGTCTGAACTTTCTGCCATCACAAATTGGTCAGGACAATCTGAATCTACATCGAATATGTAGAGTACCTACTCTGAGCCAGGGAAGAGGGGGTGTGGGATAAATAACTCCTGCAAGACCAGAGAGAAGAGAAGGGAGATAGGAAAGTGTGAGGGGTGAGGAGAGAAGGAAGGGGAAAAATACTGGGCAGACTAGGTCACCCAGAAGCTGCTTACGAGTAGAAGCTCACGGGCTGATTTTTATCTGATGACTGGTGACTAGCAAGGCCATCTCTCCCCAGATGATCAGGGAGGGATGCACTTGGAAGGAGGGATTCAACTCCACATAATAAAGCTCTTCTTGCCAATTGTCTCGGATATGCTTTGAAAGGGGGATAAATGTTCTGTGATGGCACACCATTGGAAGAGGCTTTATCAATTCAGTTCAGTTCAGTCACTCAGTTGTGTCTGACTCTTTGTGACCCCATGGACTGCAGTACGTCAGGACTCCCTGTCCATCACCAACTCCCAGAGTTTACTCAAACTCAGGTCCATTGAGTTGGTGATGCTATCCAACCATCTCATCCTCTGTCATCCCCTTCTTCTCCCACCCTCAATCTTTCCCAGCATCAGGGTCTTTTCAAATGAGTCAGTTCTTTGCATCAGGTGGCCAAAGTATTGGCGTTTCAGCTTCAGCATCAGTCCTTCCAATGAATATTCAGGATTGATTTCCTTTAGGATGGACAGGTTGGATCTCTTTGCTGTACAAGGGACTCTCAGGAGTCTTCTCCAACACCACAGTTCAAAAGCATCAATTCTTCGGCGCTCAGCTTTCTTTATAGTCCAACTCTCACATCCATACATGACTACTGGAAGAACCATAGCTTCGACTAGACAGACCTTTGCTTTATAAGTGAGAAAAAATCTTCGAAGACCCACTTAGATTTCTCCCTCGCCTGTGCTTAACATTTGACAAAGCCTGCCTGAAATATGGAGGGAAAGAAACTTCAAAGGGGGTTCAGAGATTTACGTTGCATGAGTATCTGCACTAACACAGAATTGAGTCACAAGAAGATACCAAACACCAAAAGGTGTCATTTCAGCCTTAAGTGTGTTTTTGCACGTGCATGCTCATGTGTATGTTTGTATGTGTGCTTGTGCAAATGTTTGCATGTGTGTTTGTGTGAGCATGTGCTAGGGGTTGTTTGAAGTCTGACTTTCGGTGAACTTAAGATCTCTGTTCACTCTCACCTGATTCAAGAGTAAAAACTTCCCTGGTGCCCAGTGGTTAAGTTTACGCACTTCCACTGCAGAAGCCACAAGTTTGATCCCTGGTCAGGGAACTAAGATCCTGCATGCCACACAGTGTGGTCAAAAAAAGAAAAAACTTGTAAAAAAGAGTAAAAGGGAGAGCTGTCTATTAGGTAGTTACAGAACTTCCCAATCCATTCTTTGGGACTCCTTGGAAAACCCTTGTTTATAGATTTTTAGAGCTTATGTTAATAGAAATGAGAACCTATTTATTAGGAGGTTTAGTATGTGCTTAGTATGCTTATCAATGATGAATAAAATAACTTTCACATTTCTCATTTACATATATAAAAACTAATGGACACAAGCAGTGGAGAGGAATTGTTCAAAGTTCCACAGCTGTTCATTCTTTCATGTATAAATTCATGAAAATATTACTGTCTACTTCATGCTAGCTGTTGTCCATGAGGCTCCGGCCAGTCCAAGTACTAGAAGGCAGTCATCTGGACTTCCAGTCCAGTGCTCTCCCTTTATATCCTGCAATCTACATTTTTGGTACTCTATAAAAGTTAAAGACATCAGCCCACAATCTTTTTGATGGGTAATCGTGGAAGAGTGATCTCATCGCTAGATAGCAATCTGTACCTTCTTTCTGACTATGCAAGTGTTTGGATGAAAGACAAAATGTGGAGGAAATATTTCAACCTCAAAAGACAAAACTACTGTGAATTTTAGGTTTACAGCTTTTAAAACCAGCAAGGTTGGCAGAATGGAGCAAATTGATGTGCAGTTTGCTCTTTTATCCTCTGTTAGATTATTGTCTGCTTTTTTATGTTACAGAGTCTAACTAGTTAACAAACTTATACGCCTCTTTCACAGATTGTATTTTTAGGATGATGATCTCAAGCCATTAAAGTCTGGGTTAATAAAGTTATCTATGGATCATTCCCAGAGAACTCTAAATCAGAGGACATAGTTGAGTGGTCCCAGCCAAAGGTTATATTTGGTTTGGCTGGCAGAGTGTTGGCCCACACAGCAGTTTTTAAATTTTTGAATTACTTCACAACATTTAAAAATCAGGAGATTATTATATACAAGTGAAGATTCTAACTTCTGCTAAATCAGAAGTTCTTGAAACACCAAGTCACAGTCTCACTCGCTGCCAGCAAGAATTGACTAGTCTACAGGATAGCCTTTTTAGACAGAAAAATGCTGTCCAAAGCCCCCCTCACCCCTCCTCTCCCCTATAACTGCCTGATTTTCATACACATGCCAGGCCCTTCCAGCCCTTGAGTTCATGACCTCTGCTCAATATCAGGGGTCAAAATCTTTAAGAAGCTCGGTGGAGGCCTCCAACCAAGTTTCCCCAGGCACTGAGTGTAAAATGATTTTGGTGATCAGTGGGGTTAGAGTAAAATATGCTTTAATTCACTCAACATATATTATTGTCTACTATGTTCCAGGCACGTGCTAGGAGTGAAGGATTCAGAGATATGTAAGACTCAGTCCCTCCAGGAACCCATGGTCTAGTGAGGGAGAGAAACATGCAAGTGATTAGAACAGTTTATCCAAATATTATGGTGAGACACGGTAGTACAAAGGTGGAAGCGACCGATTCTAATCGGAAGAATTTAAGAAATAGTAATAGAGGAAATAACTGAACTAAATGTTCAGGGTCCAACTAGGAAAACAGAAAACATTCTAAATAAGGTAAATGGAGCAGTTTCCTATTGTAAATTGCTAATTCAAGAATGATGGTCTTAAAATATGACCCCCAAAGTCTTTGATGTTTCTCCCATTGAAGGCTGTGTCCTTGCCCCTGCCCTCCAATCCCATCTGAATCTGGTGAACTTGTGACTGTTTCAATGAACAGAGTAGGAGGAGAGTGATGATATGTAACTTTAGAAGCTAGGACTGAATTATTCCACCAGCATTCCTGCTTCTCCAGCTTGCAGATGGCAGATCATGACACTTCTTGGCCACCATAACCACCTGAGCCAATTCCTATAATAAATCTACCGATCTATCAATCTACCTATTATCTATTTATTATCTTTCAGCTATCTGTCTTATTAATTCCATTTCTCTGGAGAACCCTGACTACCGCTGCTGCTGCTAAGTCGCTTCCGTCGTGTCCGACTCTGTGCGACCCTATAGGCGGCAGCCCACCAGGCTCCGCCGTCCCTAGGATTCTTCAGGCAAGAATACTGGAGTGGGTTGCCATTTCCTTCTCCAGTGCATGAAAGGGAAAAGTTAAAGTGAAGTTGCTCAGTCTTGTCCAACTCTTAGCGGCCCCATGGACTATAGCCTACCAGGCTCCTCCGTCCATGGGATTTTCCAGGCAAGAGTACTGGAGTGGGGATTAATATCAAGTACCATGTTTTAATATACTTCACTTAATCCTCACTACATCTCGATGATGTTAGTGCTCTTATTGCCCCATTTTACAGATGAGAAAATTAAGACTCAGCAAGGATAGTTAGCCCAGCGTCACACAGTAAATGGCAGGCTAGAGACTCTATGCCAGGCCTGTCCAGCTCTGCTACTTAGTTCTACAAACTCACTGTGTTCTTCCTAACTTAAGGTGTTCATCCATAGTGTTCCCTATGCTTGGCACTCACCTTTCCCCTCTTCACCAGGCTACCTTCTACTCATTCATCAAATTCAACTCATATGTTGCTCAGGGAAGCCTTTTCTATTACCACAGATGAGGCCAAGTATTAATAGTTTTATCGGGTGTACCATATTTATGCTTGATCAGTTGTGTGCACTTCAGTCTTTTCTTAGAATAAAGTCCCTTGTCTTTCTCAGGGCCCTGAATCAACCAGTATGTCTCCAGCCTTATCTCTCCTTCCATCATCTCTCTTGCTCTCCTCAGTCTGGCCTTATTCACCTTCTTTCAACTCCTTAACTCCTCAAGTTCTTCCTAACTTCAGGGCCTTTGCACACATCTTTCCTCTAGCATGACTTTCCCACTTCTTGGCTTGGGTAATTCCTCACCCTTCAGGCCCCAGCTTACACAGGTCACTCAAAAGTAAGTTAGGCCCCAGCCCATATTATATCCTCTAATGGTCTCCTGTATTTCTCCTCTGTGGTGCTCATCATGGTTGCAATTACACGATTATTTGGCTGCTTCTGTACCTAGCTTCCAATGCAGGAAACATAAAGAGACATGGGTTCAATCCCTGGATCAGGAAGATCCCCTGGAGGAGGACAAGGCAACCCACACCAGTGTTCTTGCCTGGAGAAATCCTTGGACAGAGGAGCCTGGTGGGCTATGGTCCATAGGGTCACAGAGTTGGACTTAGCATGCACACATGTGCTTATTACCACCTCCGCCATGATACCAAATTCCACTGCTTCAGAGCATGTTTAGTAGCATTAGTCAAGCAAGTGTGTGAGCCTGTCCTGGGTGTGTATGTGAGGACATGGAAAACACTCAAATGGCTTCCATTTAGAGATCCTGGAAAACTGGAAAGTGGTTTTGCCTCTAATGGTCAGAAGTTCACAATTCCTCTCACTCACCCCACTCTTTATGAGCACCATTGGTGAAAATCAAAGGCTCTGGATGAACCACATTTCTTAAAGAAAGAGCCATATAGGAAGAGGATAAACATACCTGTACTTGGGTAGCTCCTCTTGTTTCTCAAGTCTTTCTTCCACAAGGCCAGCACTGAGAAGCTCAGCCTGAAAAACAAACGAATACATTAGGGAGGGTCCTCTAGCCTGGTGACTTTGAATCTTGGAGTGCATCAGAATCACTCAGGCTTCAACTGGGTATCATCCAGGAGATTCCCAATCAGTACTTTGGAGTGGTGTCTGGAAAATTGCATTTCCCACCAGGAGGGTGGGTGTTGACTTGGCTAGTTTGGGGAATACATTTTTAAATTTTTTTTTAATTAATTTATTTTTTATTGAAGGATAATTGCTTTACAGAATTTTGTTGTTTTCTGTCAAACCTCAACATGAATAATTTTTTTTTAAAGTGAATCATTTTTTTTAAGTTTTTATTGAAATTGTGACAATATTGCTTCTATTTTATGTTTTGGTTTTTTGGCTGTGAGGCATGTGGGATCTTACCTCCCAGACCAGGGATCAAACCCACAACCTCTGCACTGGAAGGTGAAGTATTAAACACTGGACCACTAGACAAGTCCTCTGGACCACATTTTGAGAGGCAGTGGTGAAGGGTTCTCAAACTTGGGTTGTATACATCATCACCTGAAGCCCTGGGCCACTGAAATAGGAGAGAGCCTGGAGCTCTGTATTTTTACCACGTCACCGAAGTTTCAGAAGCACTGGCACTCAAACTTGGCTGTACTTTGGAATGACGCGTGAGTGCTCAGTCGCTTCAGTCATGTCTGACTCTTTACGACCCTATGGACTGTAGTCCTCCAGGGTCCTCTGTCCATGGGATTCTCCAGGCAAGAATACTGGAGTTGGTTGCCATGCCCTCTTCCAAGAGATCTTCCTGACCCAGAGATCGAACCTGCATGTCCTGTGTCTCTTGCATTGCAGATGGATTCTTTCCCCACTGAGCCACCTGGGAAGCCCCTTAGAATGACTGGAGGAGTTTTTAAAACTGCTAATGCCAGGCACTCAGTGCTGGAGATTCTGAATTCTGATTCAGCCTGAGCATCAGGAGGTTTCAAAGTCCCTAAATGATTGAGTGCATGTGAAAGCTTGAGAACTCTTGACCTAGAGTAGCGGTTCTCAAGTTTCAGTGACCTCAGAGTTACCCAAAGGGCCTTTTAAACTATGGAATGCTAGGCAGGGCCCTCTGTTTCTGGTTCAGTAGGTCTGTGTTAGGGCCTAGGAAATGTGTATGCCTAACAAGCTTCCAGGTGCCAATGGTGTTGCTGACCCAGGGACCACACTTTGAGAACTACTGATCTAGAGGACAGAATAAATTGACTGGGCCTGTGCTTCTTCAACTTGAATTTGCGTAAAAATCAGTGAAGATCTGATTATAATCCATGTTCTGGCTGTGGAGGGATAGTTACACGAGTCTACATTTCTAACAAGATCCCAGATGATGCCATTGCTGCCAGTCAACAGGCCTAAATTTGGTAGCAAGACCTGGACTGTTTGGGTCCTAGTCCTGGGACAGCATGGAGCCCAAGCCAAGGCATTTTTTCTAGTGATGCTTCATTGGGTCATGCAATCAGTTTGGGTCCAAGCCCTGGGTATGAATAAAAAGATCTTTTGTACATCCTTGTTCTCTCCTTGTATATTGCCCTCCGTGACTGCAGGGAAAGGAGTCTGATTAAGAATAGGATTCATGTGTTTCTATGTCCCTGCCCCTGCCCTACCTCAAACCATCTTAATCTCACCATTATTTGCAACAAAACAATACAACAGACAGTTATTTGGGTCAACTGCTTACCATTTTTGCTTAATTAACATACAATAAAAAAAATTAGTCAAAACACATGTCAGACTAGCTTGTGTGAGCTTTATTTGATTATAAGAGTAACCTCCACTCTGTATGCTGCAACCTTCATGGCTGGTTACACATGTAAAATGGTTGTCTGCTCACAACTTCAAAACATCAGAGGGAACACTGGGCATTAGAGACATGGTGAATTATCCAATGTGATGATTTCCTGCAATAAGGGAATGGTTAAAACTATGATTGCTAGTTCGAGGGGAAGGGGGCTGTTTATATTCCTCCCTCTTCCAATGTCCTAAACGTAAGAGGAGGAGAGGGGCAGGAACAGGAAGAGAAAAAAATGGGATTTAGATAAATGTGATAAATCTGTTCTATTACTTACATTACAGACTGAATGTGTTTAAAAAAAAAAAAAGAAACCTCAATCTAGAGCAATTGCTACAAATCACACATCCTTGATTATATGGCAGTATTCCTGGTGGGAAAGCCAAAGTAGTGAAGGATGGATTTTAGCATGTACTATGCGTTTATTTATGGTACAGCACATCATCAAACAACACTTCACAGCCTCTAAGCTGGCAAACCAGAGGGCTTTGAAGAGAAATAATGAGCTGAGAGGTTCATGACATGCTATTAAAAAGTTTGTGATTGGATTTGGAAAATCAGATGGGTCTCCAAGGAAAGAGACCATTTCTGAGCCATTGCACTCAGAATATTTTTTGAGCTCCAGAGCAGATATTTATGAAAAGAGAGAGTTGTTTTTGTCTCCAATCCAGGTTCTGACTCTGATGTACAGCGGGGAAGCCGCTTTGCACTGCAGACCTGAAGTTCTGGAATAACCATGATGTCACCTTTTTCTACTGATCTGCTACCACTGCACAGAGGCGCACTATTAGCCCTGTGATGTCTTAGCTTAATTCTCCCCTATGTGGGTTGCAATTGCAGCCAAAACAAAGTCGGCAGGGGATTTTACAGTCACTGAATTGCTCAAGGTGCTGCAGGGTTCAATGAGATTGGGGAGATCAGGTCATGAGACATTAGGAACAAAAAGACAAAAAGAAAGAAAAGGCACCGGGACAGTGGGATTTCCGGTTGTCTGGTCTGTGATTTCCAAATCAAGCCTTTGGTCTTCCAATCAGTGATTTGATGCTCTGGGTTTTCACCTTTGAGATATTCAGTGCTTCTCTGGCAGACGTGATGAGACAAAGCACCCTGTTCTGAGTGATGAGTCGTGGATGGAATCCCTTGCACTAAATTAGAAAGGAGACATTTTAGGATATGAGTTCATGAAAGACAAGAGTTTTGAAATGGAAAAAAAAAAAGTACACACACACAGTAATACATAACCAGGCCAGTACAGGATGCATTTGCGGTTAAGCCATTTTCCCATTGCAGATGACACTTTAACGCTTTGATTCCCAGAGTCCTCCTGCTCACACCCAGTAGGAAAAGATGCCTTTTAGGCATGCAGCTGCCACCCTAAAACCAGACTGCACCAGAGGTAGAAGGAGGAAGTTCTGGCCACCCATGAATCTCAAACCCTTCAACCTGAGATCAGTCTGTGACTCCTCTTCTCCCCTCCAGCAATGTCATGACATAAACACATAACCCTTGCTCCCAGAAGATCTTTTGAATCAAACCAACGTTGAAGCCAAGCAATTACACCATGAAAGGTGACTTGTGATCATTAGGGGAAAATAAAGGGGGAGTAGGGTGGATAAACTCTTAGGCTAATCAAAAGCAAATAGCTGTTGTTTCTTCTTCAGCTTTCCTCGCAAAAGTCACAAGGATGATGGTACATTTTCTGCTCCAACCAAACTCTGAAATGTGCGTGTGTGGGTTTCATTGGCGCAAAGCTGTTCTTTTTTTTTCTTTCACTGTGGGAAAATGAACTTATTTTCAGTCACCCCTGACATCTGACCACTCGACTGATCACGAGGACACTGTGGTAAACCACAGCTCAACTTGAAATTATCTCTTTCAGGCACGGTTCCTGTATTTTGGATGGCATCAGCCCTGGCTGCCCAGCTTTGCTCAGCTTGCCTCTCTAGGGGTTCCATTTTCACTTTCCTCCGTCCACTCAAAGCGAGTGGTCTTATTCTAAGATCTTTCAACTGGGCTCGTCCTCAAAATAAGCTGAAGACAAAAAACGACACCAGCGTTCCCAGCCAGAGCCCTAAAAGTGGCCGATTTATACATAGTGTTCTTTTTTAAAAAGGGCGGGGGTGCAGCGTGGAAAGCCTAAAAACTTTAAACATCCTGGAAAGAAGACCAAAAGAAAGAAAAGAAAAAAAGCCAATTCCTCTGATTAATATCAGGATGATCCAGCAGGGTTTATACATATTCCTTCTGTTTGAATCATCTTGTTTTTTGTAGCTGTTTTACACCTCCAGGATCCTGCCATCTGCCCACTCTAAAGAAACGTAGCAGTTCAGTCCAAAAACAATGGCTGGAAGGCAGTCATTTTGAACAAACTCAAGAGGTGGACTTTTCTGCACCCTCCTGGTTACTGCTACGCTCCCCGGAGAAGAGACAGTGTGGGATGACCCTGAGGCTCAGGCTTTGGGGGGCTCTCCTCCTAAATAAACCCCACCCCCCAACCCCGGAGCCCTGCCATGCCATCAGATTGACAAGAGAGGACTTCGTGTGCAGATCTGGCCGCCCTCAGGGCTGAGAAAGGAGGAGGAGGAGGGGTGGGCGGCTCCCCGGGCAGTTCTGTCCTACTCTGATCTGCCATGTGTCGCTGGAATGTAGGTCGGCCTTCGCTGGACAACTTGGAGGAGGCTGGAAGCATGTGGACCCTGTACGGGGTCCCCCTCACTCTCTTCCTGCCCAAGAAGGGAGTTAAGAGGCCCAAAGAACGCAGAGAGGCCATCAAGACAGCGAAAGCGGTCGTTCCTTTAGCTCGCAAAAGCCTGGGAAATCTAAAGCTTAGCAAAGGCTTTATCAGTCCTGGGGCTGAGCCAAGGAGCAGGCTGAAGTTCAGCTGGCCAGGCCCAACACAGCTGCTGGTTCTGCATGCTTCCCACAGGGACTTTTCCTGGGCCCTCTGATTTAAACAGCGAACGGGACGGGTGATGTGCATGTAGCCATCGAGGGTGATTGGAGAAACAAAATGACTGGCAATTACCGAGCAGTTCAGGTGGAGGTATAGAGTGCAGAAAAGGTTTTCTTTCCAGCAGTAAAATAAAGTGTCAGTGAAAGGGCGGCTGGCCTTGCGGAAAGGCTGTTACTTTAAAGGGATACTGGCCAAGGCTTTCCGCTGAATGTTCAGGCTTGGTCACTTGCCTTTCCCCCACAGTTCATAGAGGGATAGAGATATTCCATGAATTGAATTTTTCTTGTGAATTAAAACATCAATGTCCTGATTTGCGGTAACGAGCATTGCCAAGCTAGTGCTGAGCAGGCAGAAAGGAGGGATAGGACGAATGTTTTGCCTTCGGGGCAAGGCAGAAAAAATGTTCACAGAAGAGCATCATTCCACTGATTGTTCAAGGTCACCAGACTGTGCATGCTCAAAACGGGACTCAAGACTCCCAAATCCCAGTGTCTGATTAATTGTCCTTTGACTAAAACAATGAAAGTAAAATGGATTAGCAAAAACGATTGCTCCAGACCAAAAAGTTCAGAAAGCAAACAGAGCCTCAAGCAAAGTAGGATTTTCTTTAATTAGGTTGAATGCCTTGGTAATAATGCTGTAGATATGAATTGTCATGTGAACAGTAGGTATACTGGTGATTCTGTTTTATCATGCCAGTTAAAAAATGGTGAGTGTTGATGTGCTGTGGTGCTGGCACTGAGCAAGGCATTTTCCCTATGCTGTGTGACTTAACCCTCACAAGTACCTGGTAAGTATGATGGCCACTATATTGCTGATGGGGCTAACGCTGATTAAAGTTTTTGGCTTGATGTGTAAGTGGTGAACTAGGATTCAATTTTAGGTTTCTGACTTCCATGTTTCACAACCACGTGTCTTATTTTGTGTACTCATATCTGGGTTGATTGTTGTAAAGTGTAAATTTCCAGATGAGAAAAACAATGCACTAAAACAGAGTTAAGCGTTGTTGCTCAGTCGTGTCCGACTCTATGTGACCCCCATGGACTGTATCCCGCCAGGCTTCTCTGCCCATGAGATTCTTCAGGCAAGAATACTGGAGTGGGTTGCCATGCTCTTCTCCAGAGAATCTTCCTGACCCAGGGATCAAACCCGGGTTCCCTGCATTGCAGGCAGATTCTTTACCATCTGAGCTACCAGGGGAGATAACACAGAGGTTTCTTTGAATTACCTACTTGCAAAAGTTTGCCTAAATGTGAAGGTGGTAGGGTTGGTCATGAAATGCTAGCATTCTTTTTAATTAATAGTGCGCAGGTTTATAAATAAACTCTGTGAGGAAGACAATATGTACCCTTGATATTTGACGTGCATGGAGATGGCCAGACATAAAATAGTTTGGCGCTTCTAAGAGGAAAATAGTGGTTTGAAAAGTTGGAAAGTTAAAGATATTAGCACACAGGGTGTTAGTGCTGAGTGCATGTTGACAAAGCAGGAAGAGTGAAGATAATTCAGTTAGCTTCTTGTTTGAAGGGTGTGGCTGCTGACCTTTCTTAAAATAGAGGGAAAAGACATAGTATCCTATTTTCTCAATTTTTTTATCTTTTATTTTGATGAAGGAAAAGACATGGGGGTATTAAAATAGCAGTGCTAGTACTAATAAAGATGAAAAATGGACTGCATCTGCCTGCAGGGTATCTTGTGGTCCAGAAGTAGAGGCAGACACATAAACAAAACAGTATGGTGGATGAAAAATATGAACATGTACCAGGCACAAAAATGAGAGGTACGTAATTACCTAAAGAGAGGATGAAGGGGTCAGGAAAAGCTTCACAAAGGAGGAAACCTTGAGCTGGAATTGAAAGATTTTGACTAAGTGGATAATGGAAGAAAAAAGCAAAGTCTGTACAAAGGCACAGAGCATGAAATGAGCTGACATTTTGGGGCCCAGAAGGAATCTGATATTGCTGGAGGGGAGAGCAGACGGGCTAAGTGTAGAGAGATGAACTGGCGAAGTAGCTGGGAGGCCAGGCCTTGGATGTGGTGTGGTGAGCCACTGATGGGTTTTCGAAAGTGGATTTGAGTTTCCAAAAAATTACTCTTGTGGTGCTGTCAAGAATGAATGGTTGGTCATCTGATCAACAAAATGAAAAGCCGGTTGTTCCAAAAAAGTAATTAAATAGACAAACTCCTGCATGATTGATTTTTTTTTTTTTAAGAGGCAGAAATAAACAGTGCTAGATATGAAAAGGGACATTGAAGCAGAAAAAGTAAATATTTAAAAATCATAAGGGAATGACATGAACAATTGCCGACCAATCTATTTGAAATCTTGGTACACCATACAATTTTTAGAAAGCATAAATTATGGAAATAAACTTGAGAAGAAACTGACACTGAATAAACCTATGACCAGTAAGGGGAAAAAATTAACTCCACAATCAAAAATATACCACAAAGACTACTAGCTCCAAAAGATTTTGTGGACATTTTTTTCCCCAAAATTTCAAGGAAGAAATAATAACCTCCAACAAATAGCCATTCTAGGAAATAGAAAATGAGAGAAAATTTGCCAATGTGCTTTATAACGTCATTACAATCCTGATGTCAAAGCCAGACAAGGACAAAATAAGACTCAATCTCACATATGGACAAAGATGCAAAAATATTAAATAAATATTAGCAAGAAATCCAAAATAAGTTGGTATATATTCTATAAATATCATATAAAATATGTTTCATGTGGCATGCAAGAATTAACATAAGAAAATCAATCATATAATTTATCACATTGACATATTACAATTGATAATGGGAAACATTCAGGAAAATTCTGTTCCTATTCATATTTTTTAAAAAAAAAACTTTGCCAACTGATTTGAATCCCAGCTCCATGGCTTATCAGTTATTATATTTTAGCACAAGTAAAGACATTCTAAGATTTGTGCAAAAAAGGAAGCTAGTAGATGAGAAGAAGAAAGAGGATGGAGGCAGATAGAATGATTAGGAGGTCATCATGGCAAATCCAGGCGTGAGACACACCCTTTGGAGGCTGGAGGAAAGTCTTGATGGTAGAGACAGTTGTTGCTCAGTGTCTCAGTCATGTCTGACTTTTTGCAACCTCATGGACCACAGCGCACCAGGTCTCCCCGTCCTCTTCTCCCGAAGCCTACTCAATCTCATGCCCATCAAGTCAGTGATACCATCCAACCATCTCATCCTCTGTCGTCCCCTTCTCCTCCTGCCTTCAATCTTTCCCAGCATCAGGGTCTTTTCAAATGAATTAGCTGATGGCATCAGGTGGCCAAAGTATTGGAGCTTCAGCTTCAGCATCAGGCCTTCCAGTGAATATTCAGGACTGATTTCCTTTAGGATGGACTGGTTGGATCTCCTTGCTGTCCAAGGGACTCTCAAGAGTCTTCTCCAACATGACAGTTCAAAAGCATCAATTCTTTGGTGCTCAGCCTTCTTTATGATCCAACTCGCACATCCACATATGACTACTGGTAGAGACAGAGGGAGGGCAAATTTCAGTTAAGAGAAAGACTGATAGAAGCTGTTAATTGACTAGATATGGGAGAAGGATCATAATGAGGAAACAGGAGTCCCTTATGACTCCCAGCTTTCTGAATTAAGTGGCTCTGTTGATGATAATTCAATTACTCAAAATTGAAAATGCAGTTTGAAGGTTTTCTTTTTTTATTCAGTTCAGTTCAGTTCAGTCGCTCAGTCGTGTCCGACTCTCT
Organism: Giraffa tippelskirchi; assembly: GCF_054371585.1. Classification (NCBI taxonomy): domain Eukaryota; kingdom Metazoa; phylum Chordata; class Mammalia; order Artiodactyla; family Giraffidae; genus Giraffa; species Giraffa tippelskirchi. Next base: position 39,840,120 of record NC_137276.1, read on the forward strand.
GCGACCCCATGAATTGCAGCACGCCAGGCCTCTCTGTCCATCACCAACTCCCGGAGTCTACCCAAATCCATGTTCATCGAGTCGGTGATGCCATCCAACCATCTCATCCTCTGTCGTCCCCTTCTCCTCCCGCCCCCAATCCTACCCAGCATTAGGGTCTTTTCCAATGAGTCAACCCTTCGCATGAGGTGGCCAAAGTACTGGAGCTTCAGCTTCAACATCAGACCTTCCAATGAACACCCAGGATTGATCTCTTTTAGGATGGATTGATTGGATCTCCTTGCAGTCCAAGAAACTCTCAAGAGTCTTCTCCAACACCACAGTTCAAAAGCATCAATTCTGCGGCGCTCAGCTTTCTTCACCGTCCAACTCTCACATCCATACATGACCACTGGAAAAACCATAGTCTCGACTAGATGGACTTTTGTTGGCAAAGTAATGTCTCTGCTTTTAAACATGCTATCTAGGTTGGCCATAACCTTCCTTCCAAGGAGTAAGCGTCTTTTAATTTCATGGCTGCAGTCACCATCAGCAGTGATTCTGGAGCCCAAAAAAGTAAAGTCTGACACTGTTTCCACTGTTTCCCCATCTATTTCCCATGGAGTGATGGGACCAGATGCCATGATCTTAGTTTTCTGAACGTTGAGCTTTAAGCCAACTTTTTCACTCTCCTCTTTCACCTTCATCAAGAGGCTCTTTAGTTCTTCTTCACATTCTGCCATAAGGGTGGTGTCATCTGCATATCTGAGGTTAATGGTATTTCTCCCGGCAATCTTGATTCCAGCTTGTGTTTCTTCCAGCCCAGCGTTTCTCATGATGTACTCTGCATATAAGTTAAATAAGCAGGGTGACAATATACAGCCTTGACGTACTCCTTTTCCTATTTGGAACCAGTCTGTTGTTCCATGTCCAGTTCTAACTGTTGCTTCCTGACCTACATACAGGTTTCTCAAGAGACAGGTCAGATGGTCTGGTATTCCCATCTCTTGAAGAATTTTCCACAGTTTCTTGTGATCCACACAGTCAAAGGCTTTGGCATAGTCAATAAAGCAGAAATAGATGTTTTTCTGGAACTCTCTTGCTTTTTCGATGATCCAGCGGATATTGCCAATTTGATCTCTGGTTCCTCTGCCTTTTCTAAAACCAGCTTGAACATCTGAAAGTTCACGGTTCACGTATTGCTGAAGCCTGGCTTGGAGAATTTTGAGCATTACTTTACTAGCATGTGAGATGAGTGCAATTGTGCGGTAGTTTGAGCATTCTTTGGCATTGCCTTTCTTTGGGATTGAAACGAAGACTGACCTCTTCCAGTCCTGTGGCCACTGCTGAGTTTTCCAAATTTGCTGGCATGTCGAGTGCAGCACTTTCACAGCATCACCTTTGAGGATTTGAAATAGCTCAACTGGAATTCCATCACCTCCACTAGCTTTGTTCGTAGTGATGCTTCCTTAGGCCCACTTAACTTCACATTCCAGGATGTCTGGCTCTAGGTGAGTGATCACACCATCATGATTATCTGTGTCGTGAAGATCTTTTTTGTACAGTTCTTCTGTGTATTCTTGCCACCTCTTCTTAATATCTTCTGCTTCTGTTAGGTCCATACCATTTCTGTCCTTTATCGAGCCTATCTTTGCATGAAATGTTCCTTTGGTATCTCTAATTTTCTTGAAGAGATCTCTAGTCTTTCCCAATCTGTTGTTTTCCTCTATTTCTTTGCACTGATCGCTGAGGAAGGCTTTCTTATCTCTCCTTGCTATTCTTTGGAACTCTGCATTCAGATGAGAATATCTTTCCTTTTCTCCTTTGCTTTTCGCTTCTCTTCTCTTCCCAGCTATCTGTAAGGCCTCCTCAGGCAGCCATTTTGCTTTTTTTGCATTTCTTTTCCATGGGGATTTTCTTGATCCCTGTCTCCTGTACAATGTCACGAACCTCTGTCCATAGTTCATCAGGCATTCTGTCTATCAGGTCTAGTCCCTTAAATCTATTTGTCACTTCCACTGTCTACTCATAAGGGATTTGATCTAGGTCATACCTGAATGGTCTAGTGGTTTTCCCTACTTTCTTCAATTTAAGTGTGAATTTGGCAATAAGCAGTTCATGATCTGAGCCACAGTCTGCTCCCGGTCTTGTTTTTGCTGACTGTATAGAGCTTCTCCATCTTTGGCTGCAAAGAATATAATCAATCTGATTTCAGTGTTGACCATCTGGTGATGTCCACGTGTAGAGTCTTCTCTTGTGTTGTTGGAAGAGGGTGTTTGCTATTACCAGTGCGTTCTCGTGGCAAAACTCTATTAGCCTTTGCCCTGCTTCATTCTGTACTCCAAGGCCAAACCTGCCTGTTACGCCAGGTGTTTCTTGACTTCCTACTTTTGCATTCCAGTCCCCTATAATGAAAAGGACATCTTTTTTGGCTGTTAGTTCTAGAAGGTCTTGTAGGTCTTCATAGAATCGTTCAACTTCAGCTTCTTCGGCATTGCTGGTCGAGGCATAGACTTGAATTACCGTGACATTGAATGGTTTTTTTAATGGTATATATATATATTTTTTAATGGTATATATATTTATTTATTTTCAATTTTTGGCTGTGCTGGGTCTTTGTTGCTGCGCATGGGCTTTCTCTAGTTGTGATGAGCGGGGGCTACTCTTCGTTGCTGTGCGCGACCTTCTCATGTGATTTGAAGGTTTTTCTGATATTAGCAAAGGGGAAGTCTTGCATGAGGGGGAAATCACTATGAGAAATGAGTGTCATCAGCCTGAAAAAGAGCTTTTGCCATCACTGGATTTCAATCAATAACAGGATAGACAGAGAGAGAATTACCAGATTTTGAAGCCCCCAGTAGAGCTGGGCCTGACAAAGTTGCCACTTAATAAATGTTTACTGAACTAGGCCAAAGATATCAGCAGTGTACAGAGTGCATGAATGAGTAAGGAGCTGAGGCTTTTGTGTACCCAGCATCACAGTAAGCAAGAAAAAAATAAAGTCTACCTTGGAAGTATATAGTTAATCTAGGTTTAAGAAGTACTTAATAATGGTAATATTGCTGATACAAATATTTTTAACATTGAAAACAGAGCAAAGAGGGAAAGATATTTCTATTTTCTTAAATCTTGCTCTATCACATATTTTGTTGTTTTTCTAAATAGTTATTACATCTTTGCATTAAAAATTAAGCTTTGTTCACAACGGATTTAATCTGTATAGGAAATCACAAAATGTAATACTTTGGTCCTCAGTGATTCCCATGTGCCCAAGGCACTGTGTCCATAGGCTGGCAGCTACCAGAATTGCCTTTTTCTTCCCCCTTCATTTCTTTAATCTGCTCTCCCAACTTGGTAATATCAACATATATCCCACTTATTATGTTGTGACTTGAATACATATCAAAATCTGTAGAAATAAACCGAATGAAATCACCACTTTCCTATGTATGTGGAAAGTGTCCAGAAAGTCATTGGCTGGCTAAACATCCCACCACCCATTCTTTTCCCAGTGGACAAGACTATAGAGCATGGAAGGCCACTTGGAAGCAGTCATCCTAGAGAAGGCAGCATCGGGCAGCTGCCAACAAGTTTCGTTAAAAGGAAGACCAGTCTTCCCTAAGACAGTTGAGAAAGATGATGACTTCACTGGGCTTTAAGGAAATTCATTCAGGCATGAATTGGGTGGAGAGTGCTGGAAAAGTATAAGTGGCCCGTCTAGAGTTTGGTAATTATTTCACAACTGCCTGGTGCTTAAACCTTTGGGACACCAGATTACAGATGGCATTACCCAGGGACAAAACCCAGATCAGAGAGAATATACTAGAACCCTTTGCCAGGAGCAATCTCCTGCCATAATCATCCAAGTGGCAGGATCCACCGCAGGACAAAGGAACTTTTGAAAGGGACTTGAAAAAAGAGTTCAGTTACTCTGCGGTTAACCCATCAAAGACGTCTTCCTGTAACCCAGAGGACAGCAGGCCTCGACATGTGCTGGCCATTTGGAAAACAGATTCATATGGAGTAGATCAAACATTTCAGGAGAGCCCCTTGCCTTGAAAAGATGGAGCCTTATGAAAATCATTAAGCAATTCGTTGATATTTATTTGCTTACACTGTGCTTCAGCAAAGCAAGCAGGAAGATGAGGATAAGAACTATCGACCCAGTTTCAGAGGCCCTAGTTCAGGAATGAAGGATTCCCTTACACGCTTGATTTTAAAGAGCCTTTTAAGAAGACATCCTACCACACAGCTGGCATGGGGAGGCCGTCTTGGCTCCCTCTGACTGTGTATTAGGTTAACAACCACCTCAAACTTCTTAGAAACCTAGAAATCCCCAGGCTGTTAAAGGAATTCCACAGGGCTAAGAAAATGCTTGCAATCACAGCACTTGAAGCAGAAAAATATTTCCAAACATCTTCCTTTCTCGCCCTGTGTTGCTTTGTGTAACCCACTCCCAGGCTTCTAAAACCCGGGTGGCTCCACAGCATACCCAATAATCTGTCCTTCTTAATGAGCCAAAACTCTTCATTCATGGCTTCGGTCCACGGACTTGGGAATGAACAAACAGCAAGTCTGTGTTTTCACATTGGGAGTTACCAGGTTATTGCGCATGAGTTTCTTCTAAAGTAATTCCACTGTCTGATGCAGGGAACTTTGCTTGCTGTAAAGTTTAAGGAAGTGGCCCCTCCAGATTCTTCGGTCTCTTAGCCTCAACTTTCCTTTCACTCAGATGCAGAGTTTCTGTGAGTGGAGACGGTATCAGTAGAATGTCATCATTCTTACACTTGGGCTTTCAAGTGATCTGTGCTCTGGGAGGGGCCAAATGCATCGCCTCAGAGGCACCGGGGAGTCGGTTGGCTCTTGAAAGCTGAAATCAATTTCTCCCAGAACATGACAGAGGTTGAAAAATCTGTCCTCCAAATAGTCAACACATATGTTCTGAAATTCATTAAGTTCCAAAATCAAAAAACAAATTTAAAAGATCCAGCATTGGTTCTTGTACAAAGCAGATAGATACTCAAGGAGTGCTTATTGACTGATAAATTTCTTAGCTGATAAATATGAGAAATACAGTCTGTTGTGTACCACATGGCAGCTGAGGTTGCTAGGAAGACATTTGTCCCCAGTATGTCATTATACAAGTTTTAGAAAATGAATTACCTAAACCCTACCTGTGTTTGAAGGACAACTTTCCTCACAAAGCTTTCCTGACACTCTGTGCTTTGTCATTTTTGGAGGGGGACAATTGTCACTTGGCTTTGAGTTGTTAATTAACTTTTTGTTATCTCCCCAACTTCATGGTCCTGCAAAGGAAAAGTTCTGTCTTATTTTTTGTTTACTTAAATTTTAGGGGTGACCCCCTCAGGATCCAACATGAACTTTTGCACAAATCACTCAATAACTATTTGTTGCCAGATCGATTCATTCTTTGATAGGTGTTAAAAATATAGGCTGGTCTGTACCTTGTGACAGCTGAGGTTGCGGTACACAAAAAGTGTCATTCTCTGCTATTTTTTTACAGCCTGTATTTAGAAGAAATGTTATCTTAGAAGAGCTTTTCTGTGATCTCAAGTTAGGTTTAGATACCAATATTTAAGAGGGAATAATGTGTTTTATGCAGTAAAATAAGATAACAAGTGTACAGATATTGCAACACTGCAGTGACATTTTTGTTGATTGACAGAGATGTTGATTAATTTCTAATAGGCTCATAACAGCCATTTCTGAAAAGCCTTTGGTATGAGAGATACTTTGTAGATGAACTAATTCGGCTTTTAGAATACAAGACCTAGTCTTGATGCTTCTTGTACTAAGAAAGAAGCAAGGAAGAAAAGGAGGGGGAGAGAGAGAGCAAGTGAGGAAAAAGAAAAAGAAAGGAAGAAAGGAAGGGAGGGAGAAAGAAACTGTTAAAAATATCCACATACATGATCTAACCACTTATGAACTAATGACTTGCATACATAACAAATATGTCAATTTAAGAAGTTGAGTGAAATAAGAAATTCTAACCCCAGAAATACAATTTGAGGATCTTTCTCCCACAAAACATTGTTATCAGTGACCACTTTGCCCAGTGCCATCTTACTTCCAGGCCTAAGGAAAGCCCATCATGGGAGTTTACCTAAACACTGAACCGCTAAGAAGCACTCTGTGTATCAGTGCTTCAGCTGGGGGTGTTCTTCCAAAAAAGGCCCAGAAAATGGGCCTTTACTGACACTTGCGCTTCTTGTCATCCCAACAATAGCCTCCCTCACAGCAGGTGTTGACTCCTTTCAGTGGACTCTGTAGGCATCGCATCCTCTCATTTAATCACTCCCTGGAGGTAGAAGCTGTCTTTTTTATTTGAGGAGGGCTGATACACGAGACACGCTCAATACCTATTTGTTGAGAAAGTGCATTTTCATAGCAGCCCCCTGAAATAACAGTAGGAGGCTTGTTTACTGGCTGGGGAAATGCAAATGTGAAGAGAATAAGTCACTTGCTTGAGATCTCCACTGAGCCCTGATTTTTTCCGCTGGTTCTCTGAGTAGCATCTCTGCTGAGCCTCCTGTGAGAAGGCAACCATCTACCTTGGTATGCCCTCATCATTATATCTGAAGTGCTGCTTTCTAGGGTATTCTTTCCTTTTGCTGATAAGTTAAAAAAGAAACAACAAACATTTTTGATCCCTTGAAAATGATTAGCTATTAAAAAAAAAAAAAGCTAAACCATCAAGGCTATATAATAGTCTTTTTCCTGTGAACTTTTTTTTTCCAAAATCAGAAAATGGTTACTTAGGCCCCCATAAAAACAGCTCAGAGCTTCACCTCTTCTTCCTTTATCAAGACTTCCTTCATATGGAAAGTGGCTTGTACTCCAAGGAGTGTGCCAACAGTGTTTACAGGCTGCCAAAGTTTTCTGCCTCTTTCTTAAAAGAGCCAGGACTTTTCTTTTCAGAACTTTATGACACAAGCAAAACCCAGTCACTTTCAAACACTGTTATACCTCAGTTTCCTTAAAATATTTTAGAAAACTCCCCATATCTTATTAAAGTATTAAAGTATAATACAAGTTTTCAATAGCTATCTTCACATAAAGAACTGAAAGAACAAAACTACTGAAAGAACAAAAATTTCTAAAGAAGTGGATGAATATTGATCAGGAACTACCAAAAACTTACTATATAATTTCTTAATTAAGTACATGTGTTATATTTGCACATACAACACTGCACAGAGATAACAAGAGCTCAAAATGGCACATGCCTCCCCAAACCAAAACCTGTGTTTTAGCAAAAAATTTTCAATACTATTCCACCTGTGTTATACTTTTACAACACAAATAAAGAAAACAAAAGGAGTAATTAGTTTACCTATCAGTCCATGTTGCTTCCCCGATAGCTCAGTGGTAAACAATCCATCTGCAATGCAGGAGACACAGGTTCAATCCCTGGGTAGGGAAGATTCCCTGGTGGAGGAAATGGCAACCCACTCTAGTATTCTTGCCTGGGAAATCCCATGGACTGGAGCCTGGCAGGTTACAGTCCATGGGGGTCACAGAGTCCGATATGACTGAACACTCGCATAATTCATATTGGCCATTTTTACTGAATTAAACATTGCCAGAGATTGTATATCAATGAAAAAACTTGGAGGAAAAAATAATAGAGAAATTGCATTGTAATATCAGTGGAAGACTACCTGGATCTTAGTTGATGGGTGGATAGGCATTTTGTATAAATTGACTCAATCATATTTCTTTTTTCTTTATTGATGTATAGTTGATTTAAAATGTCATATTAGTTTCTGGTGTACAGCAAAGTGATTCATATATATATTCTTTTCCATTTTTATTACAGAATATTGAACATAGTTCCTTGTGCTATACAGTAGGCGCTTGGGGTTTATCTATTTTATACACAGTAGTGTGTATCTGCTAATATCAAACTCCTAATTTATCCCTCCCCCACCCCCTTTCCTGTTTGGAAATCATGTTTGTTTTCTAAGTCTGTGAGTCTGTTTTGTAAATAAATTCATTTATATCTTATTTCAGATTCCATGTATAAGTGATATCATATAATATTTGTCTTTTTCTTTCTGTTTTACTTTACTGAGCATGATAATCCCTAGGCCCATCTCAACCATGTTCTTCGTCTTGCAATTGAGATGATAATATTATTCAGGAAGCTGCTATTCATTTGTATTGAGTGAGATATGGTATGTAAACCACACAGCACCACGTCTGGTACGTGGGCTTGGTGTTTTGTTCTAGCCAACCATGTCACTTATTGATACCACCAAGGCTACTCCAAGAGGAGGAAGCATTATAATGAAATTGGTCATGCTTGTCAGCTTTGAATACTACTCCTGTTATGACCATGCTTTCCATTAGTGGAATTCATTTTATATCTGTTAAGAATGAATTCAGTTCTATATGAAACACAATAAAACACCAGTTGCCAAACATGTCTTCTTCTCCATGCCTGACTTAATTAAATCTCACCCATCCATCAAAGCTCGTTTTGAATGCCACCTCCTCCATTACATCTTTCCTGATCTCTCCAAATGTTTTCATTCTCTCTTGAACATCTTAAAAACTTTGGCTGTTACTCATTCAAGGATACTTACCCTGCTCAGCCCATCATGTCACTGTCTCTTTGCCTGATCCCCAGTTAGATTTCAAGTCTCTTGAAAGCCAGGATCCATCTAATCTTTACATTTCCTACAGGCTAAGCAGGGCTTCCCAGGTGGCACTAGTGGTAAAGAACCTGCCTGCCAATGCAGGAGACATAAGAGATGCAAGGTTTGATCCCTAGGTCAGGAAGATCCCCTGGAGAAGGGCATGCAACCCATTCCAGTATTCTTGCCTGGAGCATTCCATGGTCAGAGGAGCCTAATGGGCTATGGTCCATAGGGTCGCAAAGAGTCAGACAAAACTGAAGTAACTTAGCACACACATAAGCTAAGCACAGGGCATTGGACTTAGAAGTTCAATAAAAATGTGTTGAATTGCAGTGAATCACAACCCACCCTGGCTACCAGGCCTTGGGCCAGCTTCAGAGTGCAGAACACAATGGCTTCTTGTATTCGCCACTGTGCACACCCACAAGCATACACTAAACACCTGGAAACATGGGGCTACTTAGTTGCTTGGCAAACACTCTTCCTCCCAGGGTGTCTTCCCTTTTGAAGAGGCTGCTCTGACAGCTGGCCTGCTGCTGGTTAGAAGGGGCACTCCCTGGAATGGTCCATCAATGCAGCAACTGGCCAAATTCACGGTGCCAGAAAATAAGAAAAGAAAAGGATCCAAGTAGGAGAGCCTCAGTGCCAAGAATGCACTCTCAGATTGATCACTAAGAGGGAAGCTGGGAGCACCGCAATGCAGAAAACAATGTTGAATTTCCACCGAAGCCTCTTCTCTCTTCTGCCCCCTTTTCTTTCTCCGTCTTCCCATTTCCCTCTCCTGTACTCCATCCTCCATTGTCACTTGGTCTTGAGGAGCTTAGAGTTTAACCCTAATTATGAGGAAGAAGCCTCCGCTCCAGGGAGGTCAGGGCCATCTCCCACTTCCTCTCTGGGATGCTCTCCCAAGATGCTGTGGCAGCGATGCTGCTGCTCTTTATTAAATACAAATTGCACTGAGCAGCTTCCAGGAACTTGAGTGGAAAGTTGATTCCCCCCAAACCCTCAAGGCATTTCCCAGATCCTGAAAGGATTATTTATTATTATTATTTACAGGCCTACATCATTGTTTCGAAGTTTCCTTAAAGGAACAGCATAGAATAAGCATGCAGCCTCAGAATGCATCCTTAGATTCTGACATAATCTGTCAGATTTTGGTGGGCCATCAGGGCTGAAGGGAACAGCCTTCTCCCTGAAGCTCAGGCAAGGTTGGCAGATTTGCAAAGATAAATACAGGATACCCAGTTCAATTTGAATTTCAGATAAATGATGAGTAATGTTTTAGTATAAGTATGTCCCCAATATTGCATGGGACATACTTGTACTAAAACAATATTTGTTGTTTATCTGTAATTCAAACTGAACTGATTATCCAGTATTTTATCACGCAACCCTAAGCCCAGGGAGAGTCAAGACCATAAAGAGATTTTCCCCAACAAAAGCTTCTTTTAAAGCCCTGGCTGAATGGCTTTGGACGACATTTCAATTCAGGCCCCTGCATTTTCCCTGGAGTGTGAGCTCCATGTCATAGAAAAACAATTAGGAGAATGAACATTCCGCCCCTTCCTTGCCCTCAGCAGCCTGTGGCAGACTGCTCCCCCTCAAGCAGCTGGGGAGGAAAAAGCTCTCTCTTTTAAGATGGCTTTCCCCTCCCCTTTTACAGATTGGATTGTTTCTGAGATGTGCTGGAGAGCCGCTTTTGCTAATTGCTTGCAGACTGCAATCCAACCAGACTTGCCAACTGTGGAGGCAGTATGGAGGGGCTAAGAGGTACCAAGGAAGGAGTCTGGCGTCAGGAGGACTGGGTTTGGGATTCCGGCTCTGCCACTTCCTGCCTGTGACACATGGCGCTAGTTGCTTAACCTCTCTGCGCCCTGGTCGCCGCATCCATAAAATGAAGGAATTCACAAGGTTGAGGGGACGGTGACATGAGACTGCAGCATCTCCAGTGCTTGTCACAGTGCCTGACACATAGTAGGTGCTCCTTTAATATTAAGGAGCTGTTGTTATTATTGTATCTCTTTGGTATGTCACACATGACAGAAATCAAGCCTACTCAAGCCTGAGATTTGGAAATGTCGGAACGCAGATTCTAGAAGGCCATAAAGCCCTATACACACAGAAAGGGTAACTCACTTGAAGCCTCGCTCCATTGCTCTCCAGTCCCTGCCCCATTCAGTCTGGTAGACTGAATCCCTCTGAAGTCAATGATTAGAACACCAATGGACATGAACTGTTGTTGTTGTTGTTCAGTCACCAAGTCGTGTCAGATTCTTTGTGATCCCATGGACTACATCATGCCAGGCTTCCCTATTCTTCACTATCTCCCAGAGTTTGCTTAAACTCACATCCATTATGTCAGTGATGCCATTCACCCATCCCATCCTCTGTCGTCCCCTCCTCCTCCTGCCCTCAAATTTCCCAGCATCAAGGTCTTTTCCAGTGACTCACCTCTTCGCATCAGGTGACCAAAGTATTGGAGCTTCAGCTTCAGCATCAGTCCTTCCAATGAATATTCAGAGTTGATTTCCGTTAGGATCGTTTTGCAGTCCAAGGGACTCTCAAAAGTCTTCTCCAGCAACACAATTTGAAAGCATCAATTCTCCAGTACTCAGCCTTCCTTATGGTCCTACTCTCACATCCAAACATGACTACTGGAAAAACCATATCTTTGACTATACAGGCAAAGTGATGTCCTTGCTTTTGAATATGCTGTCTAGGTTCGTCACAGTTTTCCTTCCAAGGAGCAAGTATCTTTTAATTTCATGGCTGCAGTCACCATCTGCAGTAATTTTGGAGCCCCAAAAAATAAAGTCTGTCATTGCTTCCACTTTTTCCCCTTCTATTTGCTATGAAGCAATGGGACTGGATGCCATGATCTTAGTTTTTTGAATGTTGAGTTTTAAGCCAGCTTTTTCACTCTCCTCTTTCACCCTCATCAAGAGGCTCTTTTGTTCCTTTCACCTTCTCACATTACAGTGGTATCATTTCCATATCAGAAGTCATTGATATTTCTCCCAAGAATCTTGATTCCAGCTTTTGATTTCCCAGCCCAGCATTTCACATGATGTACTCTGCATATAAGTTAAATAAGCAGGGTAACAATACACAGCCTTGATGTATTCCTTTCCCAATTGTTCCACGTCCAGTTCTAACTGTTTCTTCTTGACCTGTATACATGTTTCTCAGGAGATAGGTAAGATGGTCTGGTATTCCCATCTCTTTAGGAATTTTCCACAGTTTGCTGTAATCCACACACTCTAAGGCTTTAGTGTAGTCAATGAAGTAGAAATAGATGTTTTTCTGGAATTCCATTATTTTCTCTATGATCCAGTGAATGTTGACAATTTGATCCTTGTTTCTTCCCCCTTTTTTAAACGCAGCTTTTACATCTGGAAGTTCTCAGTTCATGTACTGCTAAAGCCTAGCTTGAAGGACTTTGGGCATTAACTTGCTAGCATATGAAATGAGCACAGTTGTACAGTAATTTGAACATTCTTTGGCATTGCCCTTTTTGAGACTGGAGTGAAAATTGACATTTCCCAGTCCTGTGGCCACTGCTGATTTTCCAAATTTGCTGGCATATTGAGTACAGCACTTTAACAGCATCATCTTTTAGGATTTGAAATAGCTCAGCTGGAAGGACATCACCTCCACTAACTTTGTTTGTAGAAATGCTTCATAAGGCCCACTTGACTTCACACTCCAGGATGTCTGGCTCTAGGTGAAAGACCACACCATTAGGAATTAGGATGTGAGTTAGGTCACCACAAAAATGTATTGGGAGTCAGATGTCTACTTGAAGCAGTGGACATAAGAGCGAGGTGAAGAGAGGTGGAAGGAGAAGAGGGAGGAAGAAGAAGGCAGGGAGAGAGCAGTCTTATGAGCACTCAGTGGAATCATATTAGAACGGTGCTGACCTGTAACCACAGCTTAACAAATGTTAGCTCTCATTTGAGATGTCTTAAAGGGTGGGTAGGGCTTTCATAAATAGAAAGAGCAATTTGTAGCTTAGAAGAATAAACAATTAAAGTTATCAAGAAGTTGACCTTAATAACTGTGTGCTTGATGAATTTGGACTTGGTTTTACAGGCAATGGAGCTGGGGAAGACTTCTGAGCAGGGGCTGAGACATTATTCCTAGTAGAGAGATGCTGAGAAAAATGTACTCTCACCAAGATATGTAGATGGACTGGAGGGGGAAAAGGATACAACAGAAAGACTGGTGTAAGCAGGAGGCTGTTAGAAAAAAAACAATTGAGAAGTGGTATGAGCGTGAAGGGGGAGGGAAGGGAGCACCCAGCAGGGTAGAGGGAGAGAGGAGGGGAGGGAGGGAAGGGAAGGGAGGGGAAGAGGAGCAGAGAGAGAAAGAGAGGGAACTGTGGAGATTGAATATACAAGTTTGGTTACCAATTGACTATCACTGATCAGCACGAAGAAAGAACCAAAGTTTTCAGACTTAAAAAGTATTGATTGCTGCCTTTAGCAGATCCTGTTTTTTGTCCAGTCCACATTCCCCATCTCTCCTCCCCACCTCCAGTTTTGTTCAAATATTTACCCTCCTTTAAATGGCCACTGCTTAACAGAAGATGCACTTGTCCTCAGCACCAGCGGGTGGATATTGACTTGTCCAACACATCCAGGTGGCCCCATTTTCTTCCCAGTGATTGGATTCAGCACAAGCATATGGCAAAATTCTTGGCAAAAAGTATCAAAGGAGTGGAAACAGCCCAAACGTTCGTCAATTAAGAAATGGATAAATAGATGTGGTATGTCCATGCAGTGGAATACTATTCCACAATAAAGAAGAATGAGATACTGCTTCATGGTACAACATGGATGTGCCTCAAAACATTATGCTAAGTGAAAGGAGTTAGACACAAAAAGCCATGTGTTGTGTGATTCCTTTTGAACAAAATGTTTAGAATCACAAATACATAAAGGCAGAAAATAGGTTAGTGCTTGTCAGAGGCTTGAGAGAGAGGGAAAAGAAAAATGATTGTAAACGGATGCAGGCTTTCTTTGGGAGCAATGAAAATGTTCTAACATTGATTGGGGTGATGGCTGTGCAGTTCTGTGGATCCTGTGAATCTATTAAAAAACTGAATTGTGTGAATTATGTGGTATGCAAAGTGTATCTCAATAAAGCTGTTATTAATTTTTTTTTTTAAGAACCAAAAGAAAGACTGCTAGGGAGACTTCTGAAACAGATTTTATTGCTTAAAAAAAAAAAAATACCACAAAAAAAAAAAAAAAAACCTCAGCCTCCTTTTTCTAGAGACAGATGTATCTGAATATAATCACTGAGGATGTTATAATAGTCTACCTACCATGACAGGAACCAGCGGAAGCCAGAACTGACCCACAGAAGAGGCCAGAGCCAAAAGAAGAACCTAGGCTTATTATTACTGAAGATAATAAGTTTTCTTATTTTTTAGGCCACCTGAGTTGGGGTATCATGTCACTTGTAGCCACAGCATTTTAACTGCTACAGTTCCATGAACAAGAAGGAGAAGTATTGGTTTTTCAGAGAATCTATGAGTTTACATTAATTTGAAAGTATAATCCAAGTGAAAGTTTGAGTTGTAATTGAAGATCTGGAGAAACAGATGGATGGATGAATGGATGGATAGATGGGCCGGAAGTTCCATGTTTGGAGCTGAAGGCTGATGTCCAGGGAAAGCACAGAGAGAGTACTAGAAGTGTCTGAGCTGCCTGGACAATCTCCATTGAACAGGAGGAAGAGCAAGAGAAATTAGTGAAGGAGACAGAAAAAGTGTGTAGAAAGGAAATTAGAAAGCTGGAAAATCCTGCAAATGCTAATCATGCAAACCAAGAACAGAATTCAAGAGGAAGGAAATTAAAGTTTGGGTCAAATTTTACAAAGAAAACAAAGAGGAAATAGCAGAGAAAATATAGGTATATAACCATGAAGCTATTTTAAGAAAAAAAATTTCAAAACAACAAAATGTGATTTTAGTGGCATAATGGTGACAGAAGCCAAGTTTTAGAAGATACAGGTGAGGGGAACAGTGAGCAAACACTGAGGAAGTAGGTGACAGCAGTGTAGGGACATCCCTACAGAAGTGGAGTCATTGTGGTAAGCCACTGAAATGTAGGGGCTGTGCGTTATTACATCACGAGCTTGTGTGCCTGCTAAGTCACTTCAGTCATGTCCAACTCTTTGCAGCCCCATGGACTGTAGCCTGTCAGGCTCTTCTGTCCAAAAGATCCTCCAGGTAAGAAGATTGGAGTGGGTTGCCATGCCCTCCTTCCGCAACCCAGGGATCGAACCCACATCTCTTACATCTCCTGCATTGGCAAGGGGGTTCTTTACCACTAGTGCCACCTGGGAAACCCTGTTGTTACATCATAACCTAGTCCTATACTTGTTGCAGATAGTGAAAGGATTAAAAAAAGCCAGAAAAATAGCAAAAGAGAACAACTAAGTTCAAGAAAAGATGTTTTGGGTTTTGATTTTTCATATTTTGGGGGAAAATGAGACCCAAGCACATTAGTTAGGGAAACAGAAAGAGTCAATAGAAATGAAGAACCTACAGATGATGAAACAGTGTCCAAAAGAAAGCAGAAAACATGGCAGTGCTCAAGCCCAGAGGTGGGTCTCTGCTCTTCTTCTTCCAAGAAAGGAATGAAAATCCAGACTCAGGAAGATTACCTGGCAGTTGGCACCGGAGAAGAAAACTGAGGGAGTACATCCTCATTGGCCCATGCACTTGACCTTTGAGCGGGGGCAAGAGGAAGTTGGAATTTAGAATCTTGAAAGTGGAGCAGTTTCAAGGGATGAGGAGTATCTACACCTTAAATAACTGTGCACGCAACGATCACCTCCTGGCAGTGGCCTCCTGGCAGCTGTCCACGTGGGGTGACTGGCGAGGACAGCTAGCAGAACCTATTGCATTCTTTTGGTCTAAATGCCACAGGTGTTGCTTGGATAGAATCATCATTATTTAAAAAGTAAATTAGTCCTGCCCGGGAAGGGTTAAAAATGTTTTTCTCAAGTTCTAGCCTAGCTCCCAACCCCCACTGTTTCCCCAAGTCCTTTAACAAAATTACTTATTCCATTGACAGGCCAGTGCTGGTCCCCTCTCAGAACAACACATGCTGTGCTCCCTCTGTGAGTGCACTCGAGATGAACTTTGAGCCACACATCTGCTGCAGAGAAGAAACTCTTATTCCCAAATGGCTGACATTAGCTGAAGATTCTGGTTTCATCTCTACTGTAGCATATTTTTATTAGATAGGCTGCTGGAGAACCAGAGGAATAAATTTAGTTACTGTGTCTATACCTCATTATGATGCATCCTCAACTATTGTTCTTTTCATCAGCTTAATGTCATTCTCAGACTCTGTTTCTACAAAGTGACTGTTTGGATGAAAACCAATGTCCATCCTCAGTTACCCTCAAGCCACTGGTGTATCTGGGCTAAGGATGTATTTTCATGATGTCACCACCCCAAGCCTCTTTCTTTGGTTTAAAGCAGTGGTTGGCAAACATGTTGTGTAAAGACCCAGAGAGTAAATATTTTAGGCTTTATGAGACATATGATCTCTGTTGCAAGGAATCAGTTCTGTCATTGTAACACAAAAGCAGCCAGAGGTAATACCTAAATGAATGAGCATGTTTGTGTTCCGATAAAACTTTACAAAAACAAGCAGTGAGTTGGATTTATCCCATGGGCTATACTTTGCCAACCCTGGATTAGCAGGAAGACTTCAGGTGAACTGATAGATAAAAAACAATATCTTTTCATGTGTTCGTCTCCGAGAAGGAACAAAAAATCACCAAAACATTCTGTTGGACATTTTATTTCTTTTGCAGGCAGCAGTGTGGCATGTCTTTCTAATATTTGGCATCCTGGAACTTCCCTGGTGGTCCAGTGGTTAAGACTTCATCTTCCAAAGCAGGGAGTGTGGGTTCAGTTACTGGTTGGGGAGCTAAGATCCCACATGCCTTGTGGCCAAAAAACCAAAGCATAAAACAGAAACAATATTGTACCAAATTCAATAAATACTTTAAATTGGTTCACTTCAAAAAATTACTGTATGGCATCTTAAGTTTTTAGATTCCCCTCCCCCAAAAAGTTGTGAACAGCAGTAGAATTTAATTCAGAGAAGAGAGGGTTAAGTGGTTAAAAATTGGAGAGTGAAAGTATCACTTATCTGCAAACACAGACTCCTCTTTAGAAACTGATTTATCCAGACATTGAGTTGATTATGAGATGTAGAGTAAAAACAAATTTGCTGACCTTCTTTGTAGGGATCAAAGGTTAAATTCATACCCTGTAGGATGGTTCTGCTAAATCACTCCCAAGCTGCCTGGTGACATATTTTTGAAAAATATTTCTCTCTAACTTTATCAAGTGTTCTTTGTGTTCTGGAAACATGATTTGAAGTCCCACTTAGAGCTGGGAACTTATGAGTCTTAGATAGCTGAAATTCTTCTCCAACTCCATCCAGAGACATACGGATGATTGGAGTACATGTTAATTTCAGTGGTTAATACCTTTGAGTCTAGTTTTACTTATCAAAGATTGATATCTTACTTACCTAGTATTATTTGTTGAAGATTAAAATTAACATTTTTACACTGGATAACCAAGGGTTGTATGAACAATGCATAGATAAAGAGCTAAAATTGTCCACTTTGATGTCCTTGACATAGGGCTGGATAAACATGTCTTAAATTAAAATGTCTATCAGTGACTGAGTGTTCTCAACTTCTTTGCCTCCAAGCAGTGTCTCAGAGCAGAATTGCAAAAATTCAAAAATTAGGAAAACCTTGTGCACAAATTAGTTGAGCTTCAAAACATTTTTTTTTTAAATAAAGCAAAGTTTCTATCTCTTCCACTGTAAATTCATACTAAACATTTCAATAGAAATAGTTTACAAAATTCATTTTATGACAAAGTTTTGTCAGCGCATAGAAAAATTTAGGACAATGGTGTAAGTATTTTATATAGCTAAGTACATGTTAAGGACCTTCCTTTAGTCTATTTATATGTTAAATAGTAAAATTTAACTAATTTTAAATAATTAGTTACTTCACAAAATAGTGTTATCAACCCTCTGTTGGTCCCCAGTTGTTTTAAGCTACAGTTGCTATGTTCAGAGTTATGGCCCTCCAAAATTCATATGTTGAGACCTAATTTATTTATTTTTTATTTTATTTTTGCTTACTTTAAAAAATTTTTTTAATTATGAAAATATGATAATACATTTACAGGAAACTTGGAAAATACAGAACAAAGTTACATATAGTTCCACTCTATATTATAATTATTTTTTCAGTATAAATTAAGATTTTTCATTGGAGTTTCAATATCAAACTTTCAAAAATTAGTAGAATGAATGTACAGAGAAGTAGAAGGATATAGAAAGTGAAAGTGAAGTCACTCAGTCAGACTCTTTGTGACCCCATGGACTACAGCCTACCAGGCTCCTCCATCCATGGGATTTTCCATGCAAGAGTACTGGAGTGGGTTGCCATTTCCTTCTCCAGAGGATCTTCCCCACCCAGAGATCAAACCCAGGTCTCCCACATTGTAGCCAGATGCTTTACCATCTGAGCCACCAGGGAAGTCCTGAAAAGCACTATGAACCAACTCAACTTAATTGAGATTTATATAATTTTCACACAACAGTAGATACAAATTCTCTTCAAGTTCCTATAGACAATAAACTAAGTCATTGGAGCATATTCAGGGACATAAAACCAGGTGCAAAAATTTCATGCCTAACTCCCAATTTTGAGATATTATTTGGGATTTCTTTGGGAGATACCTAGGGTTAAACGAGGTCATGAGTGTAGGACATTCATGATGGGATCAATGATGGGTTTAGAAAAAGAGGAAGAAAGAGAGATTTCTCTCTTTATGCCATGCGAAGATATAGCAAGAAGCTAGCCATCTACAAACCTGAAAGAAGGCCCTCTCCAGGCACCGATTTGGCTGGTACCTTGACCTTGAACTTTCCAGCCTCTGAAATTGTGAGAAATGCCTGTTGTCTAAGCCACCTAGTCTACAATATTTTGTTATGGTGGCTCCAGTCAATGGCAATGGATATAACAATTCTACAATTTAATGAGTAGAAAACTAAGAAGATAGAAGGGTGATAGTAAAATTTTAATTTCTAACACTTGCTGGCTTCACAAAGAATAACAAATTCGAATTTTCTTCCCTACAAATATGTCATTGTTGGCTGAACTCTGAGAATCTAGATTGTTAAAACTAAGCCGGATAACCTTCTGCCTTTGGGTAGCATGTGTGCACACTCAGACAGAAGTCTCTTCGTTGATGGAAGAGGAGGCAGGAATAAGGGTACCTGATTTGTTGGGTGAAGAAATTGAGAATTGATTTTTCCAGCTGTGAGAGACATGAAAATTAAACCCAAATGTCCTCACAGATGGGATTCCACTCACACACCACACACTTTCTACTGTACCGTGAAGCGAATCAATGATATTTTAGTAACTGAAGTTTCCAGTCAGATACGCACCAGGTGAC
The DNA here is from genome assembly GCF_054371585.1 of Giraffa tippelskirchi. NCBI lineage: Eukaryota > Metazoa > Chordata > Mammalia > Artiodactyla > Giraffidae > Giraffa > Giraffa tippelskirchi. The sequence continues at coordinate 39,859,284 of NC_137276.1, forward strand.
TTTGGATATGTTCTTTTTCTTTGCCAAGGCTTGGCTTCTTAACCTACAAGTGGAAACAATGATATATCTAATCTCATAAGGTGGTTGGAAATTAGAGATAATGCAACTAACACACTAGTTTGAAGTGTTAGTCGCTCAGTGGTGTCCGACTCTTTGTGACCCCATGGACTACAACCTGCCAGGCTCCTCTGTCCATGGAATTCTCCAGACAAGAATACTGGAGTGGGTAACCATTCCTTTCTCCAAGGGATCTTCCTGACCTAGGGATAGAACCCAGGTCTCCCGCATTGCAGGCAGATTCATCACCATCTGAGCCAGCAGAGTATCACCCAACACACTAGTTACTGGCACAAAATAAGTACTCAATAAGTGTGCTATTACTTGGATTATATGTTAAAAAGAGACAAAATGGCTGATTTCATTCATGGAATCACTTTCACAAATTTTGAAGCTAAAATACAAGTAAAGTTCCCTCAATCTTTATCAACTAAAGCCAATAAAATGTTTGGAAATCATCCTCTTAAGACCCTGCTACTGTGTGTGTATGTGTGTGTAATCACAAAGTATTATTTTAAAAATTCACCAAACTCTTATTGAGAGGCAGAGAAATATCAGATGGGATCTTGAGCTCAAATTCTCTCCTTTTGAAAAGCCACCACAAATGATAAGGAGAGCTAACAAAGGAAGACTTAATTACCCCCTGAGGTTTTAGCCCCAGCCCCATGACTTATGGGCTCAGACCTATGTACTTGTGAGGATTTATTTTGCCTGGTTGGGGAAGTCTAATAGGCCCAGCTCTCCTCAAGTATCTCCCTAATAAGAGAAAACCCACTGTTAATAGTTTTAGCCACATTTCACAAGTGAGAGAAATGCAGAATATGACTAAAGGGCCAGGACTCCCACTTGGAGGTCAAGCAATTGTCTTTTTTCCTTGTCACACAAGAACCCCACCTAGCTCACCATGACTCTGCAAAACTCTTCCTTCTTGGAGTTGAGTGAGCAATGAGTAGAGGCAAAGAGGATCTTAAGTTTCCTTTTAAAGTACATATTTTTCATTTTGGAAATAGGGTTGGGAGAGCACAGATTTGGGTGAAAACTGTTGAAAGTACACATTCGCCCCAGCAAAAAAAAAAGAAAAGAAGAGTGGACATTGACATAAACATAAAATATTGCATGTAACTTATAGGAGTAAACAGACCTGAAGCCCATCAATGGGCCTCAGTGAAGAATCTTTGACTTACTGTTATTTCAAACAAGCATTCATCGAACTGATTGTGAGGCACCGTGCTAGACACTTTTATGTCTTCATGTCTTGTCTTTAGATCTCAAAACATTCCTTCCTTTAAGATACTATTGTGTCCATTTTACAATAAGGAAACCGAAACAAAGAAATGTTAAATGACCTGCCCAGTTGTAGATTTTAATAGTAGTTCTGCCATGTAGTGCCTGTATGAACTTAGATCAGATCAGTTGTTCCTTATCCTTGTTCTTCTACTCTATAAGATTGGTAGTAAAGATACCAATCACTTTACTAATAAAGCAAGTAAGACTTTACTTAGTTTAAGTACTATACAGTAATATTTATTGCTGACTATTGTGTGTACTAAATCATATGTACAAACCTAAATTGTTGTGTGACTTAAATGAGATCATGCAGTGAAATATTTCACACAGATTCTGGAACGTGTAAAATGCATAATAAATCATTACATTAAAGAAAGAAAGAAATCACCTGATCATTGGAATGAGCCCCACCAACTTGTATGTCAGCTGGAGAAAGCTATACCATATCAATCAAAGACTTTTTGGTTGCAAGGAATAAAAATCTACTCAAAGTAGTACAAGGAAGGAGGGTTATTTAATGAACAATTTACTCGACAATAGAGTGTCACACTCTGTCAAGTCATGAGGACATCTTATGGAATTTCATGTAATCTTAGGTCAAGAAGTCCAGCCAGACCTCCTGGACTGAGTTGGAATCTGGGCTTGTCCTTCTATTTTTTCAAGACCTACACAGTCTTTCTCATATCTTCTCATGCCCTCACTTCTTTTTTTGTATCTACTCCACTTTTCCCTGTTTCCCTCCCTGTGTTTTTTCTCTGTGTGCTCATTTTGGACGTGGCCCAATGTAGCTATCTTAGGCCTGATCTCCATGTTCTCCCCACTCAAGTATTTACACCAACTAGAATCCTCCTCTCTGTGGTTGAAAACACCTAAAGAAAAGGATCTCTCTGGCTTACCCAGAATATGGCTCCCCTTGGGGTCAGATTATTTTAATCAGCTGAAGCCACAGGACTCTGAGAATGGGGACTCTCAAGTGTGCAAACATAGGGACCCAGCCCCACTCATTTCGGGTCATGGTGGAGTAGCATTTTGGAAAATGGATTTACTGCATGTCCTGGTCTGAAGGAAGAAGAGGGGATGAATTCATTTTGATCTCTTGCAAAAGTATTCCTACCATGCAAAAGAAAACTAAAAGTCATATCTACTCAAAAGTTACATGTTCCTTTAATTTTTTTTTTTAAAGGGCAACATATAAAGTCCTGGTTTCACAATGTGTCCAAGTCTTTAGGGAAACACGTCCAACAGTGGTTTGTTCCTGTTTCATACTTGTTTTATTTTATTTGGCAGCAAAATGAAGATCATGTTTCGAATAAAAGCCCAGTTCTGTCCCTTATACGTTTCATTAAGCATTATAGGCTGTTCCTGTCGTCTCTTTCCAGGCATGCCCAAGCATGTTTTACAGACTCCTTTTGTAGGAATATTTTGGTTGTAGAATTTGAGGAAGATAAAAGTCACTCATCAACTCATTATTTATATTAATAAATTAATAAAATTGCTTTTTCTTGATGCTATTTGGAAAAACCTGCTGGGAAACCTAAAACTTAACTATGCTTGTGGAGAACAGGAAGTAGAGAGAATAGAGGAGACTGTGGTGACAGGAGTCTGAGTGCAGGCTCTGCCTCTCCCACACAAGCGTGTGTCCTTAGGCAAATTAACCTTTCTGGGCCTCAGCTTCCCCTCATCAGTCATATAGAGGCGATACTGCCTTGAGCTTGAGTTTATAAGTTTGTGAGGACACAATGAGATAAAAATGATATATTCTCATGAAAGTACTTTCATGATTTGAATATGCTTCAAAAAATGGAAGCTTCTAATTTAAAGAATAAAAATTGCCTGAACCCACAAAACTGAGCAGAGCTTTTCCCCTCGTCCTGTGTCTCCCTTCAGCAGTTCTCAGGGCCTTAAAAGCAGATGGCTCCAGACCCTTTGTACTAACTCCTCCCTGTTCAGTTCCCCACTAGCTTGTGGCAACATCCTGTCTTATGTGGCTTCCTAATTCTTGGATGAGTCTCTCCAAAGGCGCACGTTCACCTCTGATGGTCATTTAAAAATTCAGTCAGTCAACACACATCAGCCCGAGTGTTCATCGCGCATTGGGCTAGGCTGTGATTTTATAATAAAACAATAGCAAGAATATACCAGGTGGTCTTCTAAGCACTTCCATCAATAACCTCATCTGACGGGCACCACGGACCCCAGAAGTATATACTATTATTACTTCCTTGTTTAGTAAATTAAGAACTGAGGCAGAGAGAGGTTAAGTGATTTTTCAAAGGTTAAACAGTCTGTTATGAAATCAGGCTGTGCATCCAAAAGATAACTAGAACCTCCTCCCTGACTCCAAGGGGCTTCTAATTCACTAAGAGGTTTGTATTTCACATCCCACTAACCATAACATAAATGACACATCGCAGTCTAGTGCTGTGGGCAGAGGGAACTCAGATGTGGGCTTACTGACTTATGCCTGTTTCTATGAGGGGGACTTGAACCTTAGGTCTTGAGCCCAGCTGATCAATCCCTCTTGTCACCATCCACTCGGGATTTTAGATGAAATTCCACCATAGTTTTCAGTAGGCACATTAGCCTAGGTCTTAGTGGATTGAAGGAGAAAAACAATCACAGTTGAGTGGTCACATACTCAATGCTTGATCATACCACCAACTATCCACCATCCAGCTTTGCACCTGACATGCACTTACTCCAGGCAACTCATAAAAGCCAAGACGACAGAGATCATCTAGTTCAACGATAGCAAATAAGACTTCATTCATGTGCCAACTCCAATCCACTGAGGGTTGGTGCTGGTACATCAGATGTAAAAAAATACTGAGGCTGTCAGGCATTAAAGGAAAAACTGCCTCAATTGATTTGTGATGTCTGATATGGGCCCAGAAGCAGAGTATTAAGGCACGCATGCAATGTGTATACCAAAATGAATTGAATCCAACATGTTTGTGTTACAGAGGAGGAAACAGGACTCAGGAAGGAAAAGTGGAACGACTCAGAACCACTTAGCAGGTTAGTTACCTGGTTTCTTGCACTTTTCATAAGATGTCTTGTCAAGTGACAATTGGTGCTCACAGGATCAGCACCAGAACCCAGCAAGCAAATTACATTGTGCTTAGTACAGTATTTGTGTTAAATGTATTTCATTCTAATTCCTTAAAAGCTGATGATCCATGTAATGTAACTCTGTTCATCAGAATATCTGATTATCCAGAGCATTCCCTGACTCCGCTGAACAATAGCAAATAACCCTCCCCCAGGCAAGGAGCAATTTGTTCCCGACAAAAAGAAAAAAGTCAGGTCAAGGTCTTCCTCCGTTCTCTAAAGGGCCAGTGACAAAGGTTTATGTAGCGATACTGTTTGCTCATCTGACCCAGGCTTGTCAGTAAAATCTGACAAAATAAAACAGATTTGAAGGAATGATGGCTCTCCAAACAGTAAGCTCAGTGAAGTTAAAACCTGGTGGCTGTATTTCATCATTTCTAAACATTCCTGAAGTATGAGCTAATTAAGGTGTGAACCCCAAGGGAGATGTAGGACTAAGGCAGAGAGAAGGAAAGACGGGTAGGCAAGCAGGGGAACTCCATTTCCAAAGGTTTTCTGGTAAAAAGGAGGGGTGTCCCTTGGTGGGGAATGAGATCAACCTCATTAGAGCATGAAGTTTGGGGAGAAATTGAGCTGCTAATGCACCATGATGAAAATGGAGCATGGACTTTCCAGTCAGATGGACCCCCAACTCAATCCCGATTTTACTCCTTACTGGCAAACACAGTGTGCGACCTCTCAGAGCCTCCATTTCCTCAGCATACATCTTTCAAGATGATATAAAATTGATTGAAATCATTGTGTCACACACCAGTGCCTGGAATCTAGTAGGGGCTTGACGAACGGTCAAGTAACTAATCAACATGCTGACTTATGATATTTTGTAGGGAAAACAACACATGTGGCAATACTGGAACAGGAATGAGTTACCCTGAGATCTGGTCCCAGTTCTACTACAAGCCTGCACCGGGACCTTGAACACTCTGCCTTGCACATTTGTGGTTGTTGTTTAGTTGCTAAATCGTGTGCAACTCTTTGTGACCCCCATGGACTGTAGCCTGCCAGGCTCCCCTGTACTTGTAATTTCACTGGCAGGAATACTAGAATGGGTTGCCATTTCCTTTTTTAGAGCATCTTCCTGACCCAGGGTTGGAACCCGGGTCTCCTGCATTGGCAGATGGATGCTTTAGCACTGAGCCACCTGGGAAGCCCTAGCACTAAGTAAATATCAGCAGAATAAATAAATGAATGAAGACAAAAATCCAAGAAGAATTTTACATACTTGTTGGGCCCCAGTTTTCTCATCTATGGAAAGAATACTGATTGCTCAGATCCCATTTAACAATAATGTTCTTTCAACTTTTGTATTTCTCACAGATGCTCAAGTCCACTATGAGTTGTGTACAGTCCTGACCATGAGATGGAAGTCCCAGGGAAGATCACAAAATACCACTTGACCTCAGCAGTCCCTGGGCTAAGTTACCCCTGAAGATTTGACCCTGACCACCCAGGGATCCTGTAAGGCTCCTCTTCTTCCTGGAGTTGACTCCAAGCAAATGAAAGCAGATTTCCAAACAAGGGATATCCGAGTGTGAAAATGAGACCCGGGGAGGTAGTCCAGCCTCTGTTTGTTCATATTATTTGCTGTCACCAGCAAATAATATGTTCTCCTTCTGGGCTTTTAGTCCCTTTGCCTGTGAATCAGGGACCTGTAAGTGGAGGGCTTAGGCTGCTCGGCCGCCATAAAAGTTAGGACACTCCATCCACCCATGTCCCTCATTGCCCACATTGAAGTGGAGAGCCAGCTTGGTAAGCAGGAGGTGAATGGTAGGCAACACTTGCTAAGCCATCAGGGCGCCAGCTCAGCTCGGGGACAACTGCACTTCCCTTGGCTTCCTTTTCCCTGGCAGAGACTCCCTTGAAGGGTGGGCCTCAGACCCCAGAAGGGGACAAAGACTCTCAGGAGCAGAGAGACAATAACATTCACAAGATGAGGGGTTCAAAAGGAAACAGCACAAGCTGGAAGTAATTGATGCGTCTTTAATGTTTCAAATATGCCTGCTTTTGTTTATTTTTTTAATCTCAACAAGTCACAGACACTAAATGGTAAATCAGATCTCTGCACCTCCCCCACTTTGGCCCTCCAGCTTTAGAGGCTCTTTTACACAGCTTTAAAGATAAAACTTCAGAAGGCTCTAGCTTTTTGCCCAGGAGGCAAGGAAAGCAGCCCATCTGACTGGGAGAGGGAAGGGGCAAAGGCAGGCTGCTCGAGCTCCCTGAAAATGAGGTTGGAACCTGGAAGTGGAGTCTGTGGGAACCAATCAAAGCAAAGAGGCAGGAAAGGAGAAAATTCCAGGGGCTGGCCTGTTGTTGATGTTGTACCGGTAGAAAATCACTAGAGGTTTCTAAGCAGAGGATGGACAGTAGAAATATTCCTCTGATGAAAGATGTTTCTAGTATCTTTTCTTGCTGAAAATTAAAACAAGTGGTGCAAAGGGCACACTGACCTACCTGTAGATCAAATTCATATTTTGAAATCACAAGGTTGGGAGTAGGTTGTCATTTTTCTAACCTGTTTTACTCGAATCACAAGAATGCTTTCAGTGCTATTGATGCCCCTGAGTTATGTATTCATCTACTCAATAATTATTAAATATCTCATATGTGATCATCTCTCTGGGAGATACAAGAGAGGAAGAAATTTATAGCCTCATCAACATAAGTACATAAAAATGTGCTAAAGAAAAAAATGGCACAATTAATTGTCCAAGGAGCAATTTAGATGATGTACAATATAAGCAATCTGTTGAAGAAAACCCTGAGCGCTGGAGTGGTCTGGAGAGGGTAGGTAGATGCTGGGTGATGAGGGGTGCAAGAGAAATTCTAGCCCAAGGGAAGAGATAGGCAAAGATTGGGAGGGAGGCATGGGCCAGGCGTTTGCAGTCCTATGGGGATGCGACACTGGCCTATCTGAGATGGAGGTATTCAAAACCCTTCTGGAAACAAAGAAGAGTCCCTGCTGACCTTTGAGACAAGGATTCACCACTTTAAATGGTGATTTGGGAAGGGTTACCTGGAAGCAATGTCTGGAATTGTCAGAAGTAGGAGAATCGAGGAAAGAGAGGTCAACTGAGGGTCATGCTGGTGTTGCAAAGGCAGAAAGACGAGATGGCTGGGTCAGACACGACCTAGCATAATAGTGGGTTCCCACTGGCCCTTTCATATATTCCAGGGCCCAGCCAGCTGTCCAAGCTATCCAAAGAGCAAATTGGACTTCTATGCTCCGAATCCACAGGCATGCCAGGAAACGAATACTTTTGGTGCCTAAGAGGGGCCTGGATAGTAGAACAAAACCCCAGGAAAGTGTGCTTCCCATCTGCAGCCCACATCTCCAGCAACCAGCCCACCACTGTGGAAAGGGGGGATTAATGAGCTGCAGACCATCTAAGGCCAGGCCTTATACAATTCATTTTTCTTGGGAATGTCTGAGGTCCTATGTGCTGTGCTGTGCTGTGCTTAGTTGTTCAGTCATGTCCAACTCTTTGCAACCCCATGCCCTGTAGCCCACCAGTCTCCTCTGTCCATGGGGACTCTCTAGGCAAGAATACTGGAGTGCATTCCATTCAGTTCAGTCGCTCAGTCATGTCTGACTCTTTTCGACCCCATAGACTGCAGCACACCAGGCCTCCCTGTCCATCACCAACTTCCAGAGTTTACTCAAACTCATGTCCATCGAGTCAGTGATGCCATCCAACCATCTCATCCTCTGTTGACCCCTTCTCTTCCCGCCTTCAATCTTTCCCAGCATCAGGGTCTTTTCCAATGAGTCAGTTCTTCGCATCAGGTGGCCAAAGTATTGAGTTTCAGCTTCAGCATCAGTCCTTCCAATGAACAACCGGGACTGATCTCCTTTAGGATGGACTGGTTGGATCTCCTTGACGTCCAAGGGACTGTTAAGGATCTTCTCCAACACCACAGTTCAAAAGCCTCAATTCTTCGGCACTCAGCTTTCTTTATAGTCCAACTCTCACATCCATACATGACTACTGGAAAAACCAGTAGTTTTGACTAGATGGATGTTTGTTGGCAAAGTAATGTCTCTGCTTTTTAATAGGCTGTCTAGGCTGGTCATAACTTTTCTTCCAAGAGGCAAGCGTCTTTTAATTTCATGGCTATAGTCACCATCTGCAGTGTGTTTGGAGCCCCCCAAAATAAATTATGTCACTGTTTCCACTGTTTCCCCATCTACTTGCCATGAAGTGATGGGACCAGATACCATGATCTTAGTTTTCTGAACGTTGAGTTTTAAGCCAACTTTTTCACTCTCCTCTTTCACTTTCATCATGAGGCTCTTTAGTTCTTCTTCATTTTTTGCCATAAGGGTGCTGTCATCTGCATATCTGAGGTTATTGATATTTCTCCCAGCAATCTCGATTCCAGCTTGTGCTTCATCAAGTCCAGCATTTCTCATGATGTACTCTGCATATAAGTTAAATAAGTAGGGTGACAATATACAGCCTTGACATACTCCTTTTCCTATTTGGAACCAGTCTGTTGTTACATGTCTAGTTCTAACTGTTGCTTCTTGACCTGCATACCGATTTCTCAGGAGGCATGTCAGGTGGTCTGGTATTCCCATCTCTTGAAGAACTGTTCTCTTAAAGAATAGTTTGTTGTGATTCACATAGTCAAAGGCTTTGGCATAGTCAATAAAGCAGAAGTAGATGTTTTTCTGGAACTCTCTTGCTTTTTCAATGATCCAAATGATGTTAACAATTTGATCTCTGGTTCCTCTGCCTTTTCTAAATCCAGCTTGAACATCTGAAAGTTCACGGTTCATGTTCTGTTGAAGCCTGACTTGGAGAATTATGAGCATTACTTTGTTAGCAGGTGAAATGAGTGCAATTGTGCAGTAGTTTGAACATTCTTTGGCATTGCCTTTCTTTGGGATTAGAATGAAAACTGACTTTTTCCAGTCTTGTGGCCACTGCTGAGTTTTCCAAATTTGCTGGCATATTTAATGCAGCACTTTAACAGCATCCTTTTGAAATAGCTTAACTGGAATTAGCTGTTCCCTTCTCCAGGGACTCTTCCCAACCCAGGGATTGAACCCAGGTGTCCCACTTTGCAAGCGGATTCTTTACCACCTGAGCTACTAGGGAAGCTCCTGAGGGCTTATGCTCCCTCTCTAATCCCATATGCCATCCTAAGCTTATATTTTGACAGGCACAGGGCGAGTTGCTTTAGCCAATATCCACTTGAGGATGGAGGAGGTACTGACTTTGGTTCCTCAACTGGCTGGGACACCATCCAGGTGGCATCCATTAGCCGTGGAGCCCAGCTCTCTGGCACTTTTCACAGGACAGGAAAACAGAAAAGGGGGTATCTTTTTTTTCTTCCCCTTTTGAAAATTTGGAAGCATAAAGAATTTTCCTCTAACTCTCAACTGAATTAAACTTCTGAGATTAGAAAATTCATAAGAATTTTTATTTGAGCTATAAGTGCTCTACTCCAAGAGCATCTTCTGAACTTGGGTTTCTGTTTACAGCTGAGGCCCTTGATTTTATTTTGCTGGATGGCCTGTAATTTATTCTATTATCTAGTAATGTGTTCCCAGGATCCTCTGCTCTGAATCAAAGGTTCCTTGGCTTTCTATATTAAATATGACTCACAGAGTGAGCATCACTTTCTACCAATGAGAAGACAAGATTTTGGGGGTGGGGGGGCTGTTATCGTTCTTTCTTACTGAAAATGTTGAAACATAAGCCCAAATCCTTTTAATATTTTTACCCAACTGATAAGAAAGTGATTTCCACAAACTATATGAATCTATACCCTTCCAAAAGACCTCTGTTTAACTCAGTGCCACCCACATCACTCCTGTTCCTGATGGTCCTATATCATTTGACGTAGTTTCCTACTTCATCCTTATTTTCTAGTCACTAGTAACAGTGGGTGTTTTCTCCCAAATGTCACTTCTTAAGAGAGCAGCCCAGCAGGGGCTTGGAAGTGTTCTAAAAGGCTTGTTTAACAATCATCCCACATGGATGTTTCAAAATAAATCTGTTTTTCCTCGAGATGGATCTTGCTCTCCTTCACCCATTCCCCAACTGGGAAACAGTCCCAGCTGGGACACATTCTTATCTTAGCAATAGTTACTGTAGCCTGCAGGCTCGCTGGGTCACTAGAATGCCCAGAGCTCATCTTTGTTACCCTAATGCTAGCCTATATACCACATCTTTCTCTGCCTGCTTCCCCCACACCAGTGGGTACACAGGAGCACAGTGTTCTGGAGTCAGATTTGATTCCAGATAGAGAAACTGAGTTATAGAAAAAATATGGTGGACACCTATGTTTTTGTTGGTGATGGTGGTTAATTGGTTGATTCCTTTGATCCTCCTTCTTTCCGACTTTCTTTTGGAAAAACATTTTTCTATACATTTCCAGAACTTATGGTTCTGAAGGGGCTAATCCCACTTTTAAGTTTCAGAAGACAGTATACAACCCAGGCCTGGCTAGTTCTCTTCCTTCATTTCAGTAATTGATTTAAGAAGTGGGTGTGTGAGCCAAGCCAAGCTAAGCCAAAGTGTCATTCTCAGGATTTTGGCTAGTACTCTTAGGAGAGAAATAACTGCCTTTGTTCTGGATGTGAAAACCGAAAGGTTGTAAGCATGAGGCTTCTGAGGGCCCTCCTGTTACTGGGAGTACTAAATCCAGAGAGGAAAGCAGAGATGAAAGGTACATAGACACAGATGTCTAATGGCATTTGTTTGAGACCCTAGACCAAGCTGTGCCTGAAGCTGACGCTGCCTGAACTTGCCAACAACATTAGCCACAAGATCTCCTTTTCTTGCTTAAAGCAGTTTGAGCAAAGCTACTCTCCTTGAAGAGTCTTTCCCACCTGATGCCTTGGTACTTTGAGCCTACTGTTAATGGAAGGCTTCCTGGTCATAACAATGTGCTAAAGTCTGGGAATGGATTGATACATCCTTGTTTATCCACTAATTAAGACACAAAATAGAAATATGTAGCTTTTATGAACACTATAACCACTTCCAATTCATCTTAATCAAGATCTTTAATCTCTTCTTTCCCAAACATGACAAATTAATGATCAAGTAACAAATTTTACAGATGATTTACCAGTGTGAGGACTAATAATGAAAGGTCCAAATGTGAGGAGCAGTCACATGGGACCTGTCTGATACACAAAATTGATGCCCAGTCCCCAAAGACTGTGGACACATTATCTACCACCCAAGTGAAGTGCCTCCAGAATGGGCCAGTCAGGGCCAGGTAGAAGGACTTCATGAGGCAATGCTATTTCTGTTTTGTAGACCTAAAGACTAAATCTTTCAGCTAACAGGACCTAAATGGAAATTGTGAGCTTTGAAATTAGGCAGACCTGTATTTAATTCTCAAGGTTTGTGATTTACTGGTTGTGTGAAATCTCAGAGAAGTTTCTTAATTTTGTTTCCTCACTCAGAAATGGGAATAAATACTACCTATCTCATAAGTCGTTGAGGAAATTCAATTAAATTGTGAATTCAAGAACCTTCTCTGATCACTGGAACATAGTCAACAATCAATAACTGATAGCCATCCTCAGTATAATTATTAGTAATAGTAATAATAAAGGAGATAGGAGTTTTCTCACTCTTAAATTTCTATTTAAATTTCATGTGTGTGCTATGATTGGGATTTTAGGCCTATAAAACAACATTAAGAATAATTACCAGTAATAGGTTTTGATGTCCTCTTAATCTGTCATATAAGGATAAGGGGAACAGGACAATTCAAGATACCTTGACTAAGCCAAATTTCTCAAACACTTTTATGGAATTTTGGCAAGCTAACCTTTGCCTGTTCTCAATTCAGACAAAACATCGCATTTAAAATAATGCTAGCAGATATCTTTAACAGTTGAATTTTATAACTTTTATTAAAAGATAAAAGCTAATACATTCCACTCATTTGTTGGGCTTCTACAAATGGCATTTAAAATGACGTGTGAGTGCTAAGTCACTCAGTTGTGTCTGACTCTTTGCAACCCTATGGACTGTAGACCCCAGGCTCTTCTGTCCATGGGATTCTCCAGGCAAGAATACTAGAGTGGTCTGCCATTCCCTTCTCCAGGGGATCTTCTCGACCCAGGGATCGAAACTGCATTTCCTGAAGCTCCTGCATTGCAGGTGGATTTTTTTTACTGCTGAGCCACCAGGTAAGCTCCTAAAATGATATATGAACTTTTTAAAAAGAAAATTTTTCTGTATTACTCCACTTTGAAAATGTAACATAATGGGAATAAAACAAAAGATAAAACTGAAAATAAAAACTCAAAAACAAATACAACCACAATTATGAAACAGAAAAAGTAATGTTAATGAATGTAAAAAGAATATACACATGTTTATAATGATGGTTCATTCAGACCCTGATAACTGGGTTTTAAATGGTTTTTACAGGGTCACGTATCCTTTAAAGCCAACCTGGCCTTGGAGTACGAAATGGCAACTCACTCCAGTATTTTTGCCTGGAAAACTCCATGGACAGAGGAACCTGGTGGCCAACAGTCCATGGGGTCACAAAGAGTCAGACATGACTGAGCTACTGAGCACACACGCACAGGCTGGCAGTGCTAATTTGGGGGCGGTAACCTCCAAGTTTTACCGCACATAGCCTTGCATTCTTGAAAACGGATGTATTTTGCAGCAGATCAAACATGTTTGTGGCAGGCATTGAACTCTTCTGTAGTCTGAACCCCTGCGGGGCTGCCTGAAAGGGTCACTGTAATGGAACTGGAGCTGTCAAGAAATTACTATCACTTCATTTAACCTGTAATTCATTTATTCAATACGCTTTTCTTTTGTTAACTTTGCTCCCGGCACCGTAGTAAATACCAAAAATTGAATAGCAATAACAGCTTTCAAAAATTGTGTAAGGTACAAATAAATACTTTTCCTTATTGAAACAACAGCAACTTGGATCCTTTGTGAGGGAAGGAAAGAGAAAAGGGGATTCCCCACTCAAGTTGGGAGCTGAGGGGGATAGCTCCTCTGATTTGTTGTGTTTCAGGCTCTTTACCAGGACTCCCAAATCAGGGATGTTCTTTGCTACTCCATATAAGCCTAGCCACAGTGACTGCTTCAGGGATGAGTACATGAAAAAAACCCTGGTTAATGATAGGTTAAGAATTTTGTTGAACGTCTTGGGTCACTTTTTTCCACAGGACCTGGAAATTAGAGGATGTATCTATTATTGCCAAGTGCTACCGCTCCTGTGCATGAAACATGGGACAAAAGCCGACCACAGCAGAAGGCAGAGCCAAGGAGTGGAGAGAAACTGAGTCCTAAGAATCCCCTGTGAGCTCTGAATTCAGCTGTACCTTACCTTGCTCCCTGAACTTCCAAGGTTAGCTAAGCCGATGAATTGCCTTTTTGTTTAAACCAGTTTAGGCTAGGATTTTGTTACATGCCAATTAAGGTGACCTAATGATATAGAGCCTGGAGAAGGAAATGGCAACCCACTCCAGTATTCTTGCCTGGAAAATTCCATGGACAAAGGAGTCTAGTGGGCTAGAGTCCATAGGGTTGCAAAGAGTCAGATACAACTGAGCAGCGGAGCACACACACGCAATGATATAGAGAGCTGGTATCAAAAACAAACAAACAAAATTAAAAAATATCCAAGTCTAAAGGAGGCACCGGCATATGAGGAAAAGTTTTAGGATCACAGCTGAGAGACTGTGGCCCAGCACAAAAGCTGGTGGAACCTAGAAATTTCTACAAGTTGACTCACAGACTCACAGTGCACCTTCAGGTAAAAATAATTAAGCAAACAAATAAAACATCTGATTTCTTCTGTGTGGCCACATATGTTTGACTGGGGAGTTTCAAGAGAGAGAAACTGGAAAAGTATCAGAATCTAAGATGGTGGCTCTGGCAGGATAGTGGAGCAGAGACTGGGAGTTCTCTTCAGGAAACCAGTTGAGGAGTCAGCCATTTTACAATATCTGCTCTGCTGGGGAAAAGCAATGGGGTAGCTTGCTAAATGTTGAGCAACGATGCTTGCAACAACTGCATTATTTAGGGCTTCTGTGACTTCAAATAAGAGGCCTTCCCAAACTTGGGAAGGTGCCTTGAGGGCCAAAAATAAAGGGGTGTGACTCTGCTAGCACACAAGCAGAAAGAACTCAGACAAATGAGGAATTGTAGTTTTATGAAATGGGGACTGTACAAAGCAGATGCATTAGGAATTTAGAACCAGGATAAGACAGTACATTGTTTGTTCAATTCCTGGTAGAAATCCTGCCCCCCAAATTATTTTTAATCATATATGGCAACTTCTTTACCAAAGAAGAGCTTTGATGCAATGCTATCATAAAAATCATGGCAAGTACAGCTCAGATGAATTTTGGAACTCAGAAACTTCCCTCCCAAGCCACAGTTAGTCCAGTGCCTGTTTCTGGCAGGAATGGCCGACTCAGGGCAGGTCAGGCAGTAGGGGCAAAAGATCAAATTTTTCTTTACATTAAGAATTTTACGTTAAGGCTCTAACATTCTTCTGATTAATGAGTTTTGGAATATTTGGGACCATTTAACTCTGCTTCTACTGAGTAAACATTAGAAACTATTTAAAAAGCAAGACAGAATTAACTCAGTCCAGTACACATTCAAATATCAAGGTCTAAGTCCCTTGGGCAAGACATTTGCCAACTACAGAAATCTAGCCCTCCATCTAAGAAGCCAAAGGAATCAATCACACCTTAGCCCCTTCTCATACTGTAAGACAGCTCATCTGGGTACCATGTGCTAAGCTATGCTTATAGCAGAAAAACATTTTCAGTACATTCAATCCTTGTTTTATATGGCAAATAGGAGAAGTGACCTGGCTCTGTGATAAAAAGCACAGTACACAAAATTAAACAGATAGTTGAGAAAAAGGCAATAAATCAACTCTAGAATAGTGTCTAAGACATAGCAAGGACTTAAAAAAATATGAGTGAATGAATAAAGCACAGACTAAGTGAATGAATAAAGGCACAAGCTAATGAATAAATGAATAACTGAACTACTAGACTGATTGGTTGGTTGTGCCATTTAAAATGAAATGTGAAAGAGAACCACCTGGAGAATTTTTGGAAGTGCAGCAGCATCACAACTGGTCAATAGGACACATATTTATGGCTCATCCACCTAGCACAGGATGAAGAGGGAAATACTGAAGGGGAATGAGATAAAAAGGTATATTAACATGATTTCTGCTCCTACTGCTTGTCATCCACTTGAGAAAAAAAATATGCTAAGGAAACAATTGACATTGCAAATTAATTCTTTTTGTGAAATAAGGGGTGCAGAGAGAAAATATCTTACAAACATTCATACAGGTACTGGGGTTGAAAGTCAGAGAAGGCTTCACATAGAGCATCAGTGTGGGTAGAACTTGAATCTGTGCAGAGAAGGAGCAAGGCTTGCCTGGCAGTGAAGGTACAATGTGAATACAATCGTGTGACATATTTGGAACCCGCGTGACATCTAAATATCTCTGTCTATATCTCTTGGTCTCTCTGCTCCTGGTTCCTACAATTATCTCTTATCTAAATTTTGGCCTCTGGTTCTGGTTCCAGTCTCATTACTTTGCACTCTTCTGATCCACTGTCCTCAGAGAGCAAGAATCATCCTTTTAAAAAGATAAATCTTATCTGTTTTCTCATCTATTTAAACCCTACAGTAGTTCCTCACTGACCTTCAAACAAAGTCCCCAATCTGCCCTCCAGCTACACTGAACCTCTTTCAATTCCCAAGTGTGCTATGTTGTCTCAGCTCTGGGCTTTAGGCAGGATCTTTCACTCACCAAGAAACCTTTCCCCTGGCTTTCATCTGGCTGACTCCTATTCACAGGATTTCAGCCTAGATAGCACTTCCTCAGGAAGGAGTCCCTTGGCCCCAAACTGTCTCTTCTCTTTTCCAACAGCCCCCTGAGCTTTCTCTCATAGAGCTTGTCACACTGCATGATCACATTTATTGTTCCATTTTGCCACCAAATTATACGCTCCATGAGAAGAGGGACAAGGCCTGTCCATGTTGCAATGTTATCAATGCAAATGATAGTGTTTGACACTTGTTAGGTATTCAATGGGCTTCCCTGGTAGCTGAGGTGGTAAAGAATCTGCCTGCAATGTAGGAGACCCTAGTTCTATTCCTGGGTCAGGAAGATCCCCTGGAGAAGGGATAGGCTACCTACTCCAGTATTCTTGGGCTTCCCTGGTGGCTCAGACGGTAAAGAATCTGCCTGTATTGGGGGAGACCTGGGTTTGATCCCTGGGTTGGGAAGATCCCCTGGAGGAAGGCATGGCAACCCACTCCAGTACTATGGCCTGGGGAATCCCCATGGACAGAGGAGCCCAGCAGGCTACAGTCCATGGGGGCGCAAAGAGTCAGACATGACTGAGCGACTAAGCACAACATACTGCAGGTATTCCATAAAGTTTTGCTGAGTGAACAGACGGAGGGATGGATGGATGAATGAATGCTTTTACAAGCAAGTTAGAAGGGGATTGAGGATGTGGTGGACCTTTAACAGTAAGCTTCTGAATTTTACCTTGAAAGCAACTCATTATCAAATAATTTTGAGTACAAAGTGTGACAAAGCAAAAGCTAACGAAATTGATATTCACAAGAAAAATCTAGGTACAATTGATTATACAGGAAGGGAAGCTTTGAGACTAAAGGAAAAGAAGTCAATGATTTCATTTTACAGAAAGGGTTTAAGAGAAGGCAGCATGAAATCAAGTGTATAGTTGAAATGCTTCTTAGAGGAGTAACTAATATTTGGAGACTTTTAAGATTGAGCTCAATCCAAAGTTGGTCCTCAGAACCAAAGACCATTCACCCTCCATGCCATATTATAAACGCCAGTGCATGCCTCACCCAGGCACACACATAGAAAAAAGGAAAGGTGAAGTCTTGAAGACAGTTTGTAAATAACCCCTTCCATGGGGGTAAGCCAGTTTCTCTGACTGGGGACAGAGAATGACAAAGATGCATAGCTGAGCAGAGGACATAGACACACTCAAGCCTGACTCCTCTCAGGTTGGAGCACCAGCAAATATGCAAGCTGGTCCTCAACTTACCCAACCAGTAGGGCCAAGCTGGTCTTTCTTCAAAGATTAAAAAAGAAGGAAAAAAAGAAGAAAATTAAAATGTTACCATTGTTCTATTATTCTGTGTGTGGTAAGTGCCATGTAGGCAGAGGAGGGACAAAAAGACCAGCCAGTTTGCAAATACTGGAAAGGTCAAAACAGCCCGACCAGCTCTCATGAGTGGTCTTAGAATACACAGCCAGGGTGATTCCTGAACCTCATTCTGTGTTCAGAGTCAAATGTTGTTTGGATTATAAAACTAAACTAGGACTAACATGACCCACACTGTTAAGATTACTAAAAGAGTGGAAAATTGCATAACAATATTTTTTTTAGTCTTCTAGCCTGAGGGTCATAATTTGTAGGGATCACTTAAATACTGATTATTTACTAACCGTTGACAGCTTTTTCAGTTAGGTACAAGATGGAAAAGAAGTCCCAGTGCCTCCTCCAGGAGTGATAAGTTAAGCAGGCAAAGAATCTAACATAATATAGATAAGGTGTGGCTGTAAAGTAATGACAGAATCTTTTCAACAAAAATATCAGAACTTACTGTTCAAGAGAGCTGTTCTGCAAATCCCTCACTTTGGGATATAGTACAATTAGTTCAGAGGTATGTCTATTGCTTGAACATTTTTGGAAGGCATCTTCAGACATTGCAACTAGGTGTGGTGTAATGAAAGTAGCGTAAATTTTGAATTCTGACCATTACCAGCTGCATGAGTGTAGTCAAGTTTCCTAAACTATCAACTCCTCAGATTTTTTTTTTTCTCCTGTGAAATGGAGATGAGCTACTATACTACAGTCTTAGGAGGATCAATGAAATGATGCTAAAAGCACCAGTCTTAGCCTGCTGGCCATCAAAGGCAGCCATTCCCATGTCATCTAATTTCAGTTTGAGATAAAACCAATCTTGTTAGGTAATCATGGAATTTTTTGACTAGCAGCATGATTACTCAGCTTGATTACTTTTACAGACATCCAACTTAGTTCCCATATTAGTTTCCTAGGGCTGATGTCACCAAGTACCATACACTGGGTGGCTTAAACAACAGAAATCCTCTCACGGTTCTGGAGGCTAAGTCCAAACTCAAGGTTTAAGCAGGGCTATACTCTCTCTCTCTAAAGGCTCTTGGAGAGGATCCTTCCTTGCCTCTTCCTCTCTCTGATGGTCCCTATTACATCCTGATGCCCTTTGGCTTGTAGGTGTAGCTCTCCAATCTCTGTGTTCATCGTGACTTGACATCTTCCCCATCTTTGTCTGTGTACCTCTTCTCCTTTCCTTATACAAACTTAAGTTAGATAGGACTAAAGTTAGTCGTTCAGTTGTGTCCAACTCTTCGCAGTTCCATGGACTATAGCCAACCAGGCTCTTCTGTCTATGGAATTCTCCAGGCAAGAGTACTGGAGTGGGTTGCCATTTCCAGACAGATTCTTTACCCTTTGAGCCACCAGGGCAGACAGATAGAACTTAGGGCCCACCCTAATTCACTATGACCTCTTCAATTATAATTGCAAATACCCTATTTCCAGGAAAGATCACATTCTGAGATTCCACGTATATGTGAATTTTAATGAGTTTACTATTCAACCCACAGTGAAACTGAAAGTGTTAGTCACTCAGTCATGCCCGCCGGCAACCTCATTGACTGTAGTCTGCCAGGCTCCTCTATCCATGGAATTCTTCAGGCAAGAATTCTGTAGTAGGTAGCCATTCCCTTCTCCAGGGAATCTTCCCAACCCAGGGATCAAACCCAGATCTCCTGCACTGAGACAGATTCTTTACGATCTGAGCCACCAGGGAAACACATTCCGTGCCCAAAGTTCAGTTCAGTCACTCAGTCGTGTCCAACTCTTTGCGACCCTATGAAACGCAGCATGCCAGGCCTGCCTGTCCATCACCAACTCCCGGAGTCTACCCAAATCCATGTCCATTGAGTCAGTGATGCCATCCAGCCATCTCATCCTCTGTCGTCCCCTTCTTCTCCTGCCCCCAATCCTTCTCAGCATTAGGGTCTTTTCCAATGAGTCAACTCTTGGCATGAGGTGGCCAAAGTACTGGAGTTTCAGCTTCAACGTCAGTCCTTCCAATGAACACCCAGGACTGATCTCCTTTAGGATGGACTGGTTGGATCTCCTTGCAGTCCAAGGGACTCTCAAGAGTCTTCTCCAACACCACAGTTCAAAAGCATCAATTCTTCGGTGCTCAGCTTTCTTCACCGTCCAACTCTCACATCCATACATGACCACTGGAAAAACCATAGCCTTGACCAGACGGACCTTTGTTGGCAAAGTAATGTCTCTGCTTTTTAATATGCTATCTAGGTTGGTCATAACCTTCCTTCCAAGGAGTAAGCATCTTTTAATTTCATGGCTGCAATCACCATCAGCAGTGATTTTGGAGCCCAAAAAAATAAAGTCTGACACTGTTGCCGCTGTTTCCCCATCCATTTCCCATGAAGTGATGGGACCAGATGCCATGATCTTAGTTTTCTGAACATTGAGTTTTAAGCCAACTTTTTCACTCTCCTCTTTCACTTTCATCATGAGGCTCTTTAGTTCTTCTTCATTTTTTGCCATAAGGGTGGTGTCATCTGCATATCTGAGGTTATTGATATTTCTCCCGGCAATCTTGATTCCAGCTTGTGTTTCTTCCAGCCCAGCGTTTCTCATGATGTACTCTGCATATAAGTTAAATAAGCAGGGTGACAATATACAGCCTTGACGTACTCCTTTTCCTATTTGGAACCAGTCTGTTGTTCCATGTCCAGTTCTAACTGTTGCTTCCCGACCTGCATACAGGTTTCTCAAGAGACAGGTCAGATGGTCTGGTATTCCCATCTCTTGAAGAATTTTCCACAGTTTCTTGTGATCCACACAGTCAAAGGCTTTGGCATAGTCAATAAAGCAGAAATAGATATTTTTCTAGAACTCTCTTGCTTTTTCGATAGTCCAGCAGACGTTGGCAATTTGATCTCTGGTTCTTCTGCCTTTTCTAAATTCAGCTTGAACATCTGGAAGCTCATGGATCATGTATTGCTGAAGCCTGGCTTGGAGAATTTTGAACATTACTTTACTAGCGTGTGAGATGAGTGTAATTGTGCGGTAGTTCAAGCATTCTTTGGCATTGCCTTTCTTTGGGATTGGAATGAAAACTGACCTTTTCCAGTCCTGTGGCCACTGCTGAGTTTTCCAAATTTGCTGGCATATTGAGTGCAGCCCTTTCACAGCATCATCTTTCAGTATTTGAAATAGCTCAACTGAAATTGCATCACCTCCACTAGCTTTGTTTGTAGTGATGCTTGCTAAGGCCTACTTGACTTCAAATTCCAGGATGTCTGGCTCTAGGTGAGTGTGAGTGATCATACCATCGTGATTATCTGGGTCATGAAGATCTTTTTTGTGCAGTTCTTCTGTGTATTCTTGCCACCTCTTCTTAATATCTTCTTTAGGCCCATCCCATTTCTGTCCTTTATCGAGCCCATCTTTGCATGAAATGTTCCCTTGGTATCTCTAATTTTCCTGAAGAGATCTCTAGTCTTTCCCATTCTGTTGTTTTCCTCTATTTCTTTGCTTTGATCGCTGAGGAAGGCTTTCTTGTCTCTCCTTGCTATTCTTTGGAACTCTGCATTCAGATGGGAATATTTTTCCTTTTCTCCTTTGCTTTTTGTGTCTCTTCTTTTCACAGGTATTTGTAAGGCCTCCTCAGACAGCCATTTTGCTTTTTTGCATTTCTTTTCCATGGGGATGGTCTTGATCCCTGTCTCCTGTACAATGTCATGAACCTCTGTCCATAGTTCATCAGGCACTCAGTCTATCAGATCCAGTTCCTTAAATCTATTTTGCACTTCCACTGTATACTCATAAGGGATTTGATTTAGGTCATACGTGAATGGTCTAGTGGTTTTCCCACTTAGTTCAATTTCAGTCTGAGTTTGGCAATAAGGAGTTCATTATTTGAGCCACAGTCAGCTCCTGGTCTTGTTTTTGCTGACTGTATAGAGCTTCTCCATCTTTGGCTGCAAAGAATATAATCCATCTGATTTCGGTGTTGACCATCTGGTGATGTTCATGTGTAGGGTCTTCTCTTGTGTTGTTGCAATAGAGTGTTTGCTGTGACCAGTGCGTTCTCTTGGCAAAACCCTACTAGCCCTTGCCCTGCTTCATTCTGTACTCCAAGGCCAAATTTGCCTGTTATGCCAGATGTTTCTTGACTTCCTACTTTTGCATTCCAGTCCCCTATAATGAAAAGGACATCTTTTTTGGGTGTTAGTTCTGAAAGGTCTTGTAGGCCTTTATAGAACTGTTCAAGTTCAGCTTCTTCAGCATTACTGGTCGGGGCATAGACTTGGATTACCGTGATATTGAATGGTTTGCCTTGGAAACAAACAGAGATCATTCTGTAGTTTTTGAGATTGCATCCAAGTACTGCATTTCAGACTCTTTTGTTGACCATGATGGCTACTCCATTTCTTCTAAGGGATTTCTGCCCACAGTAGTAGATATAATGGTCATCTGAGTTAAATTCACCCATTCCAGTCCATCTTATTTCTCTGATTCCTAGAATGTCGACGTTCACTGTTGCCATCTCCTGTTTGACCACTTCCAATTTGCCTTGATTCATGGACCTAACATTCCAGGTTCCTATGCAATATTGCTGTTTACAGCATTGGACTTTGCTTCTGTCACCAGTCACATCCACAGCTGGATATTGTTTTTGCTTTGGCTCCATCCCATCATTCTTTCTGGAGTTATTTCTCCACTGATCTCCAGTAGCATATTGGGCACCTACCGACCTGGGGAGTTCCTCTTTCAGTGTCCTATCTTTTGCCTTTTCATACTGTTCATGGGGTTCTCAAGGCAAGAATACAGAAGTGGTTTGCCATGCCCTTCTCCAGTGGACCACATTCTGTCAGAATCAAACTCTTAAAAAAAATTAGTTTAACATTCTTGAGGACTTTCAAAATAATCCAATGCAAGGTTTTACAAAAGTTATCAAAGAAAAAGTTCCAGAGATGTTTCAGACAGTGGAAGCTGGCAACTTTATTGAAAAACACGGCATGGCCACCATTGTGATTAATTTAAGGCCATGATGTCTGACTCTGAGTATACATCTCACAATATAAACTTTAGTTAGACCATTCTTTTGTCCCTTATTGAATGTGGAATGGAGAGTGTACTCATGCTTGTCTATGCTTACCAACTGACATTCATTTCGAAAGGACTAGAGCTATTCACTCAAAAAGAATAAAATAATAATAAAAGAGGAGTCTTCTAAATTTGACCTGGACAGAAATATATCCAGGCTGAGTTACTCTCTTTCCACTTCCATCCTCCAAGCTCTGCATTACACCCTCTGCATTTGTAGAAATATCATATACTTCTCTAGAGAGGCAGCCTTTATACACCCTTTGACACAAACAGAAGCAAAACTAATTCAGTTCACAATGAACACATGGGAGATATCCTGTTGAAAGTAATCAGTGGTTTCCCTGCTCCAGCCTGTTGGTGTCTTACTTCATTTGTAAGAGAAACCCAACATATAAAAGATTTAGATGTAGTACACCAGTTTTTAACAAGGATATTGCAATATAATTGCCAAATAATAAATTGCACATATTTAAAAAGTACAACTTGACAAGAAATGTCAGATGAATGGATAAAGAAAACGAGGCATGTACATGCAATGGAACATTACTCCAGCCATAGAAAAAAAGAATGAAATACTGCCATTTGCAACAATGTGGATGGACCTGGGGAGTATTATGCTAAATGAACTAAGTCAGACAGAGAAAGACAAATACACTAGATTTTCTCTTATATGTGGTATCTAAAAAATAAGACAAATGAATATCTATAATAAAATAGAAATAGACTCACATAACTATAGAGTACAGACTAGTTGTTGTGGTGGTGGGGCGGTGGGGGAGGAGAGAAGCTAGAGATTAAGAGATACAAAATACTCTGTATAAAATAGATTAGCAACAAGGTATATTATTGTACAGCACAGGGAAATATAGCCATTATTTTGTAACAACTTTAAATGGAGTATTATTAAGTCGCTAAGTGGTGTCTGACTGTTTGCAACTCAGTGGACTGCAGCACACCTGGTTTCCCTATCCTTTACCATCTCTCAGAGTTCGCTCAGACTCATGTCCATTGAGTTGGTGATGCCATTCAACCATCTCATTCTCTGTTGCCCCTCCTTTTCCTGCCCTCAGTCTCTCCCAGCATCAGGGTTTTTTCCAATGAGTTGGCTCCTCACATCAGGTGGCCAAAGTATTAGAGCTTCAGCATCAGTCCTTCCAATGAATATTTAGGGTTGATTTCCTTTAGAATTTACTGTTTTGATCTCCTTGCAGTCCAAGGGACTCTCAAGAGTCTTCAGCACCACAGTTTGAAATCATCAATTATTTGGCGCTCAGCCTTCTTTATGGTCCAACTCTCACATCCTTACATGATTACTAGAAAAACCATAGCTTTAACCAGATGGACCTTTGTTGGCAAAGTGATATCTCTGCTTTTTAATATGCTGTCTAGATTTGTCATAGCTTTTCTTCCAAAGAATAAGCATCTTTTAATTTCATTGCTGCAATCACCGTCTGCAGTGATTTTGGAGCCCAAGAAAATAAAATCTGCCACTGTTTCCATTTTTCCCCATCTATTTGCCATGAAGTGATGGGACCGGATGCCATGATCTTAGTTTTTTGAATGTTGAGATTTAAGCCAGGTTTTTTACTCTCCTCTTTCATCCTCATCAAGAGGCGCTCTACCATTATGGTGGTATCACCCTACCATTAGGATGGAAGGCTTTCTACCATTAGGGTGGTATCATCTGCATATCTGAGGTTGTTGATATTTCTCCCAACAATTTTGATTCCAGCTTGTGATTCATCCAGCCTGGCATTTCACATGATGTACTCTGAATATAAGTTAAATAAGCAGGGTGACAATATATAACTTTAACATACTCCTTTCCCAATATTGAATCACTATGTTGAATACCTGACATAATATTATAAATCAACTATACTTCCTAAAAACCTAAATTAAATAAAAATAAAATGTGCAATTTATAAGCACACACACACACACACACACATATATATATATATATACATATATATATATATATATATATGCTAAATATTTAACTTTTTAGGAAACTACCAAACTGGTTCTAGAATAGCAGTAACCACTTTACATTCCTACCAGCAGTGTACAAGAGCTCCATTTCTCTGCATGCTTGCTAACACTCAATATGGCCAGTGTTTTTAATTTTAGCCATTTTAATAGTTGTGTAGTGATATCTTCCTGGTGGCTCAGATGGCATCTGTCTGCAATGCAGAAGACCCAGTTTCGATCCTTGGATTGGGAAGATCCCCTGGAGAAGGTAATGGCAGCCCACTCCGGTGCTCTTGCCTGGAAAATCCAATAGACAGAGGAGCCTGGTAGGCTACAGTCCATGGGGTCGCAAAGAGTAGGACACGATTGAGTGACTTCACTATCACTTCACTAGTGATATCTCATTGTGGTTTTAATTTGCACTAATTTACATTCCCTTAAATATATTCCTTACTTCGGTTGAATATCTTTTTATGTGTTTGTTTGCTGTCCATATATCTCATTTGCTTAAGTGTCCATTTAAATCTTCTGCCCAATTTTATTGGGTTATTTATTTTCATATTATTGGGTTTCCAGAGTTCTTTCTATAAACTCTATACATGTCCTTTTTCAGATATGTGATTTTCAACTATTTTCTCCCAATCCATGACTTGTCTTTCATTCTCCTAACAGTATCTTCCAAAAACACAAGTTTTTAATTTTTCTAGAGCCCAACTTATTTTTTTTTTCATGTGATCATGATTTTGGTGTTTTAGCTAGGAAATTTTTGCCTAACCCAAGGTCATAAAGATGTTCTCCTATATTTTCTTTCTCCCATTTTAGAATGCTGGGAATAATTTTAAATTCTATGAAAGTTCTCTTTAGGCCAAACAAACACATCTATGGACTCCATGTAATGTGTGGATCACCTGTTTATAATCTGTTATTTATAACATGATCCCTCAGATCCCAATTTTTTATCTAAATATAAATATATTTTTAAATCCTAAAATCCCAAATTTTATATCATGCGATGCTAATGAGTCTCTTGCTGAAATTTTTCACAACACATCATCTCTCACAAGTAACTGTAATAAGTCTCACTCAGGCTCATCTTTTCGTTACACAGAAGATCAATGCTTTCTTTTTAAAAAGTATTGAATGTGGGACTTCCCTGGCAGTCCAGTGGTTAAGACTCCACACTAGCAATGCAGGGGTTGCAGGTTCCATCCCTGGTTGGAAAACTAAGATCCCACATCATGCTCTGTGGTGTGGTCAAAAATAAATAAATAAAAAACCGCATGGAGAGAAGTTTAAAAAAAAAGTGTTAGAAGTCTGAATTTTTTTATTGAATAATGAGAAAAAGAGTAAATGATGACTTACTTCTTCTGAATTTAAATTTGCTTCGACTTCTGGTCAGATGAAAATGACCTTCACTAACACAATGTATTAACAATCTACCACATCAGCCAACTATTACTGACCTTTAACTAATAAGAAAACTGGTGAGAGGGGTTAAAAGGGAAGGGGCAGAGGGAAACCAGACTTTTCTGTTTAAATTTTGCTTTCAGGTGATCAGGGTCAGCGCTAGTTGAGGCACTTTATTCTTCAGTGCTATCTCAGAACCCCACCCCCCACCCCAAGAAAAGATTTCAAAAGCACTTGGCTAAATAAATGTTCTTTCTTTAACATGGGCTCTCCAGCTTAGTGTTTTTAATATACTGGAGAAGATAAACTTCTGGCCCTGGGCAGA
The DNA here is from genome assembly GCF_054371585.1 of Giraffa tippelskirchi. NCBI lineage: Eukaryota > Metazoa > Chordata > Mammalia > Artiodactyla > Giraffidae > Giraffa > Giraffa tippelskirchi. Next base: position 39,885,677 of record NC_137276.1, read on the forward strand.
TGCTGAAAACGTTTTTGTGTAGTCAACAGAGAAAGTGTGTTCTTAGCCCCTCTGGCATTGTTCTGAGATCCACACATGATGCAGGAAATTAGTTGTCTCATGTCCAAATACTGTTCACGAGGACAGTTTTTTTAAATGTGCTCAGACACCACGAAAATGCAGGGTGCAGTTCAGAATGTGTGATGTGTCCTGTGAGGTTGGAGCTTAAGAATGTCACTGCATGGATGGGCAGACCACAGGCGAGGGAGAGCAGGAAGCTAGCAGAGCTTTCTATCAGGAAAAAGCCTTGCTGGACCCTCTGAAACCATGACAACATTAAACGTCAGGAAATCAAATGGAGCAAAGACAAGTATTGAGCCCCAGTGCTCTGTAAGTGCACAAAATTTCTCTTCTGGTAAAGCTGAGAGGCTGATTTGGACCAAAGACCATAAAATTCACAAAACTTACATTGGTGACTCTGCTACTCTGTTGATCATTTCGATAATGGTTCAAAAGCAGTCCTGAACTCCTGTAAAAAGCACTTTCAGAGAAGTGAAAGTTTTCCATTGCCCTTACAGGAGAATATTGCCTCTGAACCCTTTTCATCTCCTCTTCCAGGGCATATGCGGTATTCTCAGAGTGGTAGGCCAGTTTATGCTCCCTCTGAAGCCATTCCATGCTACTGTGCTTATTTAAAAAAAGAAAGAAAGAAAATTCAGAGGACCAGCAAGAGGTTAACTGTCTTGGAACTTCCAGTGTGTTAACAATTCAGACTCAAACACCCTGTGGAACCTCACATCCTCAATTTTGCCCCAGCCACCAAGTACCTTGTCTTTCAAGTACCTCCATATTTCTTTGTATTTTTTTTTTTTCAGCATTTAGTACTTGTCCTCAATCAGTCCATCACAGCCCAGAATGAAGCTACTGATTCTTGGTTTTAATCCAAGATATGGAAGGTTTAAATAAATATGAACTGAGGAACAACTTTCCTAGCAAACTCCATTACAACAGAACTTGAAGAAATTATAAGATCTGTTATCTTAAGGGTTTCCTCCATATCCTTACAGAAAGGATGGTAGAAAAGCAAGAGTTTTGGACTTTGTTTTTCTGAAGTGTGTGGAGAAATTATAGTTTGGGTAGGAGGAAATTTAACTATTTTATTTAGTAGAAAACATATTGCCCACTATGGAGAAAGGTGGCTGTTTTATGTTAGTTTACTTTGTATTAGTCCCGGGTAACTTGGCCTGGTAAGGAAAGCACAAACTTTGGGATTTATGGCAAGCTTGCCACTTGATGTCTGTGTGGCCTTGAGCAATTGTTCTGACTTCTCTGAAACTCAGCATCGTCACATACAAAGCGGACTACTGACATTCAGCCCAGATGGTTGGTGTGAAGACTCAGGGATCTTCAAGAGCCAGGTACTCGGGCATCATGGCTGTTATGCATCTGCTCTCAAAACACTGTCTATTCTATCGGAGCTGTCACTCTCATATTTTATAACTGCTTATTTCACCTCTGATTTTCCCCAATACTTTTTAGGGAAAGGAAAGTGTCTTATCAGCTCATCTTTGCATCATTCATCTTACAGAGGCCCAGTGAAGAAGAAGCATTCATTAAATATTTTTGGAAGGAAGGAAAGAAAGAAGGAAGGGAAGAATGAGTTGTTTAGAAGAGTGATTAAATGATTAAAAGCATTTACTTTGGAGTCAAATTGGATTTCAAATCCAAACACTGCAACTCACCAGCTGGCTGATTTTGGGGCAGGTTATTCAACTTCCATCTATAGAAAAAAAGATAACAATATCTACCTCAAAGAGTTGTGATAAGGGTTACGAGATTAATTTTGCAGAGAGTTTAGCATAGTTTTCAACATGTGGGAAGCACTCAGTGACTGCTGTTCTCATTATTATTATATAGTTTACTGGAACTCATCTTAAATCTGATTGACGCTTTGCAAATGATGGGATAACGGTTGCCTTGGACCTTGCTGAAAACAGGCATGGGAATCCTGTGATCACTAGAAACAAGTTGTAAATAATCAATGCTCTCCTGGAACTGCACACCAGAGAAGATGGGCCGCCACTGTTACCAACAAGCCTGACCCTGTGGGCAATGTGGAATTTTAACCAATTCATACAGTGCTTATCTGAACAGCACTTATGCGGTGTTCTGAACATTTGAACAGCGCTTATCTGTAAGTTCAAGGTACAGGGCTGAGGGTTCTGAAGCTTTCAGATATAAATTGCACTCTGCCCTTCAGGAGCTGGTAACTCATAAATCACTCTAAGAAAAGGCAGATGGTGATCAAGTGTTCCGGTCAAAGTGCAGACCACAGTCTGGACCCAAAGGGTGAGGAGGGGTGACCTGCTAATTGGGGGAAAATGGGTTCTGGGTTCAAATCACTGCCTCACTGTTTTCTGGCTGGGAAAAACTTTATCTCCTCATATGCAAAGTGAGAGCGCTTGGAGTAACCAACCACTTTATGGAATAGTGGGAACATTAGATGAGATCATGCTTGCGACTGGACATAACGTCTGGTCAGTGCTCAATAAACGGTAGCCGTTATTATTGTTGAGGCTGGTTTTATTACCTGGCTAGTATTATTTTAATTGGATAGTAGTAATATTGTTATAGGTATTAATACACATAACACTACTAGCATATTAAAAATAGCAGGAGTGCATGTGTGCTAAATCACTTCAGTAGTGTCTGACTGTTTGTGACCCCATGGACTGTAGCCCACCAGGCTCCTCTGTCCAAGGGATTCTCCAGGCAAGGATACTGAAGTGGGTTGTCGTGCCCTCCTCCAGGGGATGTTCCCAACCAAGGGATCGAACTCATGTCTCCTACGTCTAACCTACATTGGCAGGCAGATTCTTTACCACTAGTGCCAACTGGGAAGCCTCATCTCTATAAAACAGTAGCTAATATTATTATAATGTTAATCAGCATAATATTACTTCAAGCTGTATATGGGGGCTCAGATGGTAAAGAATCTGCCTGCCAGTGCAGGAGACTTGGGTTCCATTCTTGGGTCAGGAAGATCCCCTGGAGAAAGGAATGGCTATTCCTCCAGTATTCTTGCCTGGAAAACCCCATAAACAGAGGAGCCTGGTGGGCTACAGTTCATAGCATCACAGAGTTGGACATGACTGAGCAACTAAGCTTTCTCTCTCTATATATACATACATACTGTATGTATAATGGTATAACTACATAAACTATAAAAAAACTCACAGTATAATAATAGTATTTGTAATGTGGTAAGTGCTTCATGGAGAATCTGTCATTCAGCTCAATCTTGAAAAATGGATATATTTAAGCAATACTTGGCTGTTTCATTACATGTAAGGAATGAAAGGTGTTCTTACCTGATGCGTTTCCAAGTTTTTAATCAGTTCTAGGTTTTCTCTACTGTAATGTGAAGGACCACTTGCAGACGTTTCCGTTAGTGAAGGGTTAATGAGTATGAGGCCTGGAACCAAGAACTGTCAGGGGTGAAGGACAGAAAGCAATGCCTGTTCAACACAAATTCCCCAGGTCCCTGCTTTCCCATTTTTTCCTACTTTGCCTCACCCACCCACAAGACAGCCAGGGCAGCGCTGATCAGAGCACTCCACACACTATAAATATTCACTTCACAATTACTATATTATTAGTATTTACGTTGAAAACAAATTCCTCTTTGGGATTCCCATTCAACTCTATTGGCACCTGGTGGATCCTCTAATATTTAAGTTCTTCCATCTTCAAAGATCCACATCAGAGTCTTTCCTGAGGCTGACTGAAAGTTCTTGCACCTGGGAATTTCCCTTGTGGCAGGAAACCCTAAACGGGGAATGTTTCATGCAAAAAAAGAAATGTTCAAGGGAGCAGATAAGGCAAAGTGGAGGGATGGGTGAGTGCTGAGGTCCAAAAACCACACAGAAAGATTTAAATTAGTCTGCCTCCACCCCCTTTCCCCATTCCCATTAGAGGTTTATAAAACAAGTGTGTGTCTCTATGTGTGTTTGAGTGTGCGCATGTGCATGCGGGTATGTTTATACACATGTGCACATGAAAGAATTAGGAAGGGAGCAATAAATCATAACTGAAATTTGCACAGACTTCTCAGAAAATATTTCATGAAGTGTGTGTGTAAAATAAATCTAAGGCAGCCATATTCACACTTCAATGAGCAGAAGAACCACTGGGAGAAACAATGAAAATTTATATTTCCACCTCCAGAGAACCTGGTTTAGGAGGTCCAGAATGGAGCTCTAGAACCTTTATTTTTAACAAGTGTCCCATGTCATTCCAGTGCAAATGGTCCTTGAACCACTCTGCAAAATGCTAGTCTAAGGTTTATATTTTTTTTTATCATATTCATGGACAGGGGAGTAACTTTTAAATATTTTCCCCAATTTTCCCACTAAGCCTGAGTCCCATCATTGGCACGACTGGGGATTTTCCCCCTCATTTTTGAAAACTATTTAGTCTCTAAAAGCTAAAGTCCCTTTGTGTTGAGTAAGGCTGGGGCAAGTGTAATAGAGACTACTTTACTCTGGATCTCAGTTAGACCAAGACAGAGAATAACAGAGAGGTTATTTCTTCAGAGGTTTTTCCACCAAGAGCGGTTTAATCTAAGGGAAGTCAGCTAAACTGGGTCTCCTGCAAGCTACCCCTCCGTTGTGAACTTAAAAGTGAGGTGGTTAACTTATGCTCAGAGCACACGGCCACAGAAACACAACTGTGTGAGCCCGTGAGGTGGGGGCAGTGGCGGGGCTGGTGGAGGCGAAATCCAGAGCTTTGACTTACTACATGTGAGCAGCAGTGGGATGAACCCAAGGGACCCGGGACCCAGGCAGATAATGTGGGAGCCTGACCCCATCCTGTCCTGGGGTTCGCCTTTTCTTGGCTTCCCGGGGACAGCCCAGGCGCCTATTGTGAGGGAGGGAAACTTGATAGCATGAATCACAATGTCCTTTGTATCTGCATTTGAAGTTGAATGAACTCTGCTCCTGGATGAGGTGGAAGAAGGAAGGAAGGTTTCCCAGAACCTGGACTAGACATGGTCCCTTGGAGGGAGCCCTGTCTGCCGTGGAACAGAGTGAGGAAAATGAGAGATTCTGAATTTAGTGGCAGCAGTAAATATCCTCACAAGAAACTTGAAGACCAAGAAATGCTCTTATCTGGGAAAGTTGTCCCAAGGTTGTTAGAACAGCAGTTAACCCCCTCGCCCTACCTGCTGTTTTCACATCTATGGATTTCAATTTCTTCTGTGAAATAAACGTATCAGAACTGATGATGTCTTTGACCCTCCAGTCCTAACATCTGAAGAATTATTGCTTTATCCAAGTTGAGAGCCAGAGAACTGTCTTAGGATTTGCTACAATGATCTTTAGGAGTTGAAAATGTTATCTATTACCATGTCACAAACAACTCCAAAATGTTGTGGCTTAAAGCAACTGTTTTATTTTGTTCCCAGTTTCATTGGGAATTTAGGAAGAGTTCACTCTGGTGGTTTATTTCTGATCCCAGCTGGGGCTGGAGGATCTATTTCTGAGATTCTGGAATTGCTTCTCACTCACCTAATAGATGCCACAGTGCATGTTCTCACTCTCTCTTTCTGTCTCTTTCCTTCCTTCCCTCCATCTCTCTCATCTCTCTCTCACTCCTTTTGTGGCAACTCACCTGCCAGGATCCTCATGTGCCTCCTGCTTCCCACAGCCTGGCAACCGCAGCAAGGGCCGACTTCCCACATGAGGCCTTGATCTTCCAAAAGACCAAGTCAGAAGCTGCTGATCCTCTTAAACATGAGGCCCAGAGCCAGCCCAGCATCACCTCCACACACTCTGTTGGTCAAAACATCACAAGCCAACTCAGATTTAAATGGAGAGCTAGAACCCTCTGCTCCATGGGAGAAGAATCAGAAAATGCCAAGCTATCTTCAATCTTCCACAGTCAGCATTAAACAGAAATCGATTCCCAACATGATTAAATCTACCCCATGGCAATGACTCCCCCAAAAAAGAAAAGTTTGTTCTTTCACAAAACTGCTAAGATTCAGGTTTCTTAAAACAAGAGGGCTGTTTTGGATATCCATTGATTGTTCTTTGGCCTCTTCATACCCAGTCAAGAAGCCAAGTGTGTGGAAGTTCAGGTTCATGAAGACACTGTTTCCAGACCAAAAAGTTGTACTAAAATAGATACTGATATCTGTCTTTTAAAAAGTGTTTTAAGGATTCCTTTTAGCATAACTGACTTTTATCTTTGATAATGCTGAGTCCTTGGCTGTTCAGAAAAAGCAGCAGAGGAAGGGCTAAGAAGGATCCAGAAACTCTATCTATGAGACGTTGTTACTGAGGACCACTCCATGGGGCCCAAGGAGAAGCTCATTTCTCAGTGTTCTGCTTATGGTGTTCAGTGGGACACAATTGCTACCCTTGCAGTCTACACACAAACAGATCTTTGTTGTTCTGGGTGCAGCAAATTCTTTACTATGAATAATCTATGATAACAAATGCTCCCTTTAGTCCCTTCTTAGTCTTGAGAGTATTGGAGCTCCCAAGAGAAAAAAAATCAGCCCTCAATAGGAATTAGATGCTAGAAATGCTCTCTTTAAGCATTGCTAGGGAAAAGAAATGGAATGGCACCATTTGACCTATGAATATGGTACAGGGAATGAATGGATGAATTTGGGACATAGACACAAAATGTCAGAGCAATAACAAGGCAGTATGTTGGAGTCTGGGGGCATCTGGGCTCTGGAATCACCTTGTCTGGGAACCTCATCACCTCCCAGTCAAAACACCTTGGAGCAATAATTGAGCTTAGCTGCAAGTCGGTGTCTACAGAAGTAAGGAAAAGACCACAGTAGAAAGGTATACCTCATTGGGCTGCTTGCTGAGGGTTAAATAAGATGATGCCTGCAGAGTATTCAGCATGTAATTTATATGTGTTTGTACTGTTATTATTACCACATCACAGATTTGCACACACTCACATTGCTCTTCAGATGTGCAAAGGAGATGTAGTTTCTTAATTTTTTCATCTCTGATCACTGCACTGGGTAGTTGGGAAGAGAAAATTTTAAGCATGTCAGTGAATGCTGTCTCAATCTCTTCCAGTTTGAACTCTTTTTGGATGGTACAATCTTGTTTAGGTCTTCAAGAATGTCTTCCTTTCCCACTTCTTTTCAGCAAAAATGGATTCAATCTAAAGGGAAATGTGAGGGTCTGGGACCCACGACCTTGCTTTGGTTCCTGCTTGTCTCTGCAGTGGGGAGTGCCTTGTCTGGCAAAGTCTAGTAAGCACTCAATGTCTGTTATTATCATTGTGACTGCTGCTGACCAGCACCCGCTGACCAAGACAGCTAGGTCTACTGCTTGATAACCACTGTGAAGGAGTTTACTGGATAGGGACTAGGGAAGGAAGACATAGTGATGACATGCAATATCAGACTCAGACAGGCACCAGCTGGAGCTCAAGGAAGGTGCCATATTTGAAGAAAGAAAGAGGTAGGTATTAAAACCTTATAAAAAGTACCAGATGTTTGCTACTGACAAAAACTAGCATTCATTGATTTATTTCACAAACATAACAGCTGCCATTTATATAACAATTATGATGGGCAGAGCACTTTATGCACATTATCTCTACTTTCTCCCAGCAAACTCAACAGATGATGAAATGGAGATTCAGAGAGGCTCATGAGCTCCCCGAGGTTACACAGTGATTAAGTGGCAGAAGCTTGACTTCACTCTAGGACTGGACTGTCTGATACAAAAGCTCAGTGTGATGGATGTAGAGATCAGAAGCTGTAGACTTTTCCCCTGAGTCATTCTTCATTAAAACAGAAGCTGGTGGCTAACAACATGTTGTCAGTGAAGCCAACGTATAGAACCAGCCCTTGTAGCATTTTGAAGTGTCCAGAAAAAATGATTCATTCATCCTTAAACATACTGAGCTGAGAATTAAAATGTGAATTGGGGAGATTAAGTGGATTAAGAGCATTGCCTAACAAGTAATTCACTCTGAAATTCAGTGGATTAAAGCAATAATCATTTATTGTTGCTCAGAGGTCTGCAGGTCAGCTGGGTATTGGCCCATCTTTGTTGTGCTCAGCTAAGTGGCTCTAGATCCAGCTGCACTTGGCTCCAGGCTGCAGGTTCCCAGTGCATTTATCCAGGCCTGAGAAAGGGGGTGGCAGCTCCCTGGGGAAAGCTTTTTGCATAGAAATGGGAGCAGTGATGCCTCTTAAAGCCCAACTGCAGAGCTGGCACATGGTCCCTGCCACCCGGTCCCTGCCACCCATACCCTATTGACCAAAGCAAGTCACCAGTGGTAGAAAAATGCACTCTGCCTTTCATGGGAGGGGCCACAGAAGACATGCCATAAAGGGTGCGGACAAAGAATCAAGGCCAATAATTCTATCTACCAAAGATTTTCTGATGGAGAGCAGCTAACATAGAGGGGGTGGTGTGGGCAGAGAGGATCTATAAAATCCCACTAACTTTCAAAAGATTTGCCAGAAAAATTTGCCTATGAATAAAACACCACATTTCCTCTCTTCTCCAGCAGAGATAATGAAAGACAAATCCTCCCACCCTCCCACTTTCCTTTTCCTTTTCCTTAAAAAGTATACAAAATTGTAGGATGCCAGAATATTAGGCAAGGCTGGCTAAAAAGAGAGATTCCCTCCAGTCTCAAGTTTCAACCAAACAGCTGTGAAAAATGTATTCTCCTGCACTGGGGTCTCAGATCCCCATTTGGTGTTTTACCTACACCCCTAAAATCTGTAAACACCCAGACACCAGCCTAACTGCTTGACAAATAGGAACAAGCGTGCTAATAAAACAAAAACAAAAGACCCTAGAAACACAAATCTGAAAGGACTGGGGCCAGATTTTATTGCAGAGGTCAGGATAGGCCTCTGGAGGTATCGCATTACTGGATATAGCTTTATTTACATTTCCTAGTGTTGGCTCTGCAGTTCTAATGATGGGGTTGTTTTTAAACTGGGGAGATACAGTTCCAACAGAATCTGGATTGCTTATCTTTTCAGTAGAGCTCTCCTCTGGCATCATTTTCTGTGTTCTGTCTTTTTCATCCAAGCTCCACAGTGCCAGTTATTTCAGTTCCCAGGAAGCAGGGGTGCTAGGAGATGCTTTCTAGGGGTTCATGCAGTGTCTGGGTACCCCTCCTCCATTCCCCATCTCTTACGGACTGTAGGAAAATTCTCCACATAGTTTAGTGCACAGGTCAACATCCAGATATCTTTTTGCCCCAAACTAGTGGGCCAATGGGTTGTACAGTACTGAATTCCAATCATTAAGGAGTTACAGATTTCCTACAGTGGACAGAGGATGAGATGGTTAGATGGCATCACCAACTCAATGGACACGGATTTGAGAAAATTCTGGGAGATAGTGAAGGACTGTGAAGCCTGGCGTGCTACAGTCCATGGGGTCTCAAAGAGTTGGACATGACTTAGCGACTGAACAACAACAGTGGGCCTGGCAGTGATGCCAGACAAGAGAAGATGGCAAATGATGCAGAAATACATATTCTCAGAACAGAAGGAAATTACAATCTGTCCATCTATTAAGTTCTGAGCTGCTGTGTTGCACTCTCTCTGGGGAACTGGGGGTTAAGAATTTGGGGCTTCGCATATAGAAAGACAGACCCAAATCCGATAAGATAACTCATTTAACAAGCAATTAGAATGCATTTTTATCCTCTTCTTTTGCCAAAGAGTACCTTATCTGAGCTTTCTTTTCTTTTTACTTTTCCTTCTAAGTCTCAAAAATATCTCTTCCTGGGTCAGAAAAAAGAAGTGCAGACCATGCAGATTGGCAAAGGGAATGGCAACAGCACTGGGTGCCCACATCATGCAGAAAGAAACTTGGATCCAACACCCACCAGGTACCAGGGTGGATAGACTCACCCAAGTATGCCCAACGAACCTCACATGCTAGTGGGGATTTGTTTTTTTTCTAGGACATATGGATTATATTAGGAGGCAGTTAAGTTAAAATACAGAGAGAAAGCAAACAAACAAAAAAGAAAACAAAGTTAAGGTAGAGTACTTTTTCTTATATTGAAGCCACGTTCTGTGTGCGCCATTAATACACTGTCCCTGTGTGTATGTGTTAATCGCTCAGTTATGTCCGACTCTTTGCAACCCCATGGACTATAGCCCACCGGGCTCCTCTGTCCATGGGACTCTCCAGGCAAGAATACTAGAGTGGGTTGCCATGCCTCCTCCAGGGGATCTTCCCAACCCAGGGATCGAACCCAGGTCTCCCATATTGCAGGCAGAGTCTTTACCATCTGAGCCACCAGGGAAGCCCTGTAACTGTACCTAGTTATTTAAAAATAAATATTTTTAAAATAAATAAGTAAGCACTGTTGTCCAACACAGTGTTGGATACATAATGATCCCCTTGGGCATCGTGAAAACATCCAAATTTCAATAAATACATCCAGTGAATAGCCCAGGAGTTTCTATTTTAATCCTTTCTTCAAAAGATATGGTTCATGATGAACAGGACTCTGAAAACCACTGATCTAACTACCTCTCTGCTTTTCTTTGGTTTATGTCACTTGGATCATGGCCTATTTCTGACCGTACGAGTGAGTGACAGTACATTGCCTATTCCCTCTTTTCAGAGAGCATTTGCCTAACTCTGGTGACAGTCCTTCCCAGTTGGTTCCAGACAAGCAAGATATCACCTGAGCGTTAGAGAGACTGGCATCAGCCATTTTATCCCAAGATTCAGAGCAAAACATTGGAGACCTCTAGATCAGCGGTCCTTAAATAGTAGTGGCACTGTCTAGAGATATACTGTTCCTGCTTATCCCAGTCTCAGGAGGAAGAGCCAGTTAGGGAGGATGCCACTGCATTTGGTGGGTAGAAGCAGAGATGCTGCTAAATACCCTGCAGTGCGCAGGACAGCCATCAACAACAAAGTGACTCTGCACAAAACAGTAACTACTACGCTGAGATGGAGAAATTCTGCTTTAGATCCAGCTGTTCACCAAAGGGAATGTGGAGAGATTACAGCCTTTCTCCATGTGCTCAAAGGTATGGTGAGCCCAGATGGTGGAGGGCCCTGAATGCCATTCTTAAGCATATAGACACTGTTCCATATTCAGCAAGCTTAGAAAAATAAGAAAATCATCTGAGTCTGCAGAACAATTAGCCCAGAGGGGACTAAGTCATGATAAGTCAAAGCAAAATAAATAGCTCCCCACAGATGTACGTATGTTGAATTTTGACACTAAAGAAACCACATCATAGAGGAGCAGTGACTCTAACTGATTGATTTTGGCAGATATTTCTTAGTGCAAACTTGTTCAGATGTGGCCAGAGACATGAGTAAAACAATGCAGTCCCTGCCCTCAAATAAATTATTTTCTATGGATGGAGATCACGTCTACACCAAGAGCTATTACGCAGAGAGAAATAAAATAGAAAAAGGGAATCCCGTATCTTCCTATGGGCAGGGAGTAGGTGGGCATAGTTGGGAAAGCAAGTGTGACCATTTTTAGTTTGGTCTTAAAAATAAGTATGAGATTAACCAAACACATGGAAAGGTTATTCAAGCAACGATTTAGAGACAACAAAGTCCTGGGTGTCATTGGTGAGGATGGTGATTCCAGAAGAGTGGCGATGAAGGTTTATATTGACATGTGAGGGAGAGAAGAGAGGTTGGCCCGCTTTGGGAAAGCTTTTTTTCTTTTTTTTTTCAACAAAGCTTACAGCTCTTCTATGTTTTCATATTGGTTGTTTTTATCTATATATTTATTTATTTTTGGTTGCAGTGGGTCTTCTTTGCTGCGTGTGGGCTTTTCTAGTTGCAGAGAGTGGGGGCTGCTCTCTAGTTGTGATGCACAGACTTCTCATTGCAGTGGCTTCTCTTGTTGCCTGCAGAGGCTCTAGGTGCTTGGGCTTCAGTATTTGTAGCTCAAAGATTCAGTAGTTGTGGCTCACAGGCTTAGTTGTTCCACGGCATGTGGAATCTCCTCCGACCAGGGATTGAACCCATGTCCCCTGCACTGGTAGATGGACTCTCAGCCGCTATACCACCAGGAAAGTCCCAAGGAAAAGTTTTGACTGCTTGGCTAATGTATGGGGCTTTTCTCTGAGAGCAATAAGGGGCCACTCAAATCCTAGGTTCTAGGAGGTTCTAATCCCTAATCTAATTCTTTTCGCTCTAAACAGATCTTGCACAAAGTCAATAAGCATGTGACTTTGGCGAGATCTAGCCCTACACCTTCATCTGTTTTATAGCTGCCGACTTGGCTTTCTGGAAGCCCTATTGAATATTGGAGCTGGGTAACAGGTAAGAACATTTGGTAGTTAGAAGGTCTTAGCAGGAGTTTGGGGAGAAGAATTTCTAACTTACACAAAAACACTACCATCCTAAGCATCATGGAGCCAGATTTCTGGCTCTCATTAATCCCAGGAGCTCACAGGCCACCTCTTCTTCTTAATAAATTCAGCGTTTTGCTTTTGGGTTGGGGACAGTTAGAGATAAGTTCGCTGGGCCCTGCAGTAGGCTGAGGCAGTCTGTGCTAACTCAGAGTCAGTAGAGACTGAGGGTTGGTTGCTTCCTTCAACAGGGTGCCTCCAACTAAGCTATTTCAATCTTTAAAATTAGCAACTAATTGCTCAAGCAAAAATATAAATACAAAGCCTCCTGCATTGGCAGGCAGTTTCTTTACCATTGAGCTACCAGGGGTCTCTAATAAATACAAAAGGCAGATTTTATACAAATATGAAAAGAAATAGAGGACAGCATAGCAAGTGGCAGATATCCCCCTGCAGAATGAGAGTATGAGGACCAAATCAGTAGAAGAAAACCTCTGATGAATCTTGAACAGTTGGGGAACTGCCTCCATGTGCCTGAAACCTCATTTCTAATTGTGTTCCATGAGGTGCACTTGGGCTCAGTGGAAAAGAATCCTCCTGCCAATACAGGAGACGAGGGTTCAATCCCTGGGTGAAGAAGATCCTCTTGTGGAGGAAATGGCAACCCACTCCAGTACTCTTGCCTGGGAAATCCCACGGACAGAGAAGACTGGCAGGCTACGTCCCACAGGGTCGCAAAGAGTCCAACACGACTAAGCAACTAAACAACAAAAACAACTAAAAGACACACTTGAGTTCCTTGAGAACACAGTGTCTAATGAAAACAAGTCTATAGTCAAGTGAGCTTGGGAAATTCCAAATAATACCTTATACTCTCCACAATCTCCAAGGAAGTTTCAAAATTCTCCTGCAGAGTAGCACACTACATGTTTTAAGTATTACACTAAAGGGGAAAAAAAATGTGTTTTAATTTGATCAACCCAGATTTTCCAAACAAACTTATTTTACTTGGAGATCTCTTTATTTCTTTTGTAATAGGACACCTACTAACATTTCAAAGTATTGAGGTATTAAACAAGCACTTACTATGTACCAGGCACTGTTCTAAACACTTTACAAAATATTAGTCCATGTCACCGTTGAAACATACCTAAGAGGAAGATAGGATGGATTTATTTTGCCCAATGAGATGCACAGCAGGGGAGCAGGGAGGGCAATTTTCCTGTGCCATCCAGGCAACAAGATTCCTCAGTGCAAGGTTTCCAACCAGCACATGGAACATAGTGTTTCAGCCCCAAGAGAGGCTGTCCTGGGATAGAACGTGGAAGCATTTGGTTTATTGTTGAGAAGCTCCCTCATCTGTTTGTACTACTTCTTGATATGCCTTTGGTATCTATGTTCTGGTGTAACAAATGTTCTCCATCATAATGGGCCATAGGCAGGAACTTCCCTGGTGGCCCAGTGGTTAAGAATCCACATGCCAATGCAAGGGGCACGGGTTCCAGCCCTGGTCTAGGAAGATCCCACATGCCAAGGAGCAACAAAGCCCGTGTACCACAACTACTGAGCCTGAGCTCTAGAGCCTGTGCGCTACAGCTACTGAGCTCTTGAGCTGCAAGTACTGAAGCCCACATGCCTAGAGCCAGTGCTCAGCAACAAGAGAGGCCACCATAATGAGAAACACGTGCACCACAACAAAGAGCAACCCCCGCTTGCCGCAACTAGAGAAAGCCCACACAAAGCAAGGAAGACCCAGCGCAGCCAAAAATAAACAAATAAATAATGAGCCACAGGCAGAGGTAAGGAAGAAGACACATTATCCAACCCAGACTGAAAGTGCCACAGTGGACAGTGCCAGCAGCATGGAAAAATCAAGGGACAACATGGACTCAGAGGAATGTTGAAGCCAGAGTCAAGATTATAAATCCAGGACTGGTCCTATGGAGGGGACTTTCAGAAGCATCAGCCATGCCTCTTGTGTTACACACAAGTGAGAAAACTGGATCTGACAGAGTATGTGCCTTGCCCGAGGACTCACAGTTCCCACTGGGTACCTGCTTCCTGCTCTAGGACTTTCTCCTACCTGTACCTTCACCACTGCTAATGTTAACGATGGAGAGTAGCTTAGACTGAGCCACTCTGCTGGCAGAAGTGACCAAAAATCAGTGAACATGGAGTCATCACGGGATGCCTGCACCCAAGATCATGGCCCCGCTGAGTTATTTCCTTGCCCCCCAACCTCTGCATTTGGTTTCCAAGTGAGAAAACAAAAAGTCCAAAGGTCTGGTATACTTTTCTTAAACACAAAGTGCAGTTGACCTTACAAAATCCCCTAGGATTGAGATCGCAGACCACAGTAGACTGCAGTTTTGCAACTTCATGATATTCCTACTTGCCATGGCAGGTAGACTGAACTCTACAAGGTGCACCGGAAAAGGGAGTGGAGAGGTTATGGGAGGTCAGAGATGAGCCCCCTTTGAAGGACGGTATGGATGGGAAGACTAGGGAGCCACTCCACAACTGCAGGGGCTACCAAAAGTCTCTGCTAACAGAGTACACATCCTCCCTCCACACACATCGCTGTCACTAAGCCATGCCTACCAGGCCTAAGAGCAGGAGAAAGTTCCTGGCCCAGTTCTGTGGCTCCACTTCCAAGCCATGAATCAGGCCAGGCAGAGCCAAAGCAGGCCTGCCACTTGGCCCTGGGAACTTTTTTTCAACCCTGGTCCAGGCTCCCCCTGACCCAGGTGCTCAGAAAGTTTGGTTCAGTAAGTAGTGTGGGTGGCCACAAACAATATGGCAGACACAGCCCATTCAATGGCTCCCCAAGAGGAACCCCAACATGGAGCTGAACTTCCCAACTCTGATCCGAGAAGGTAGAAAATAAGTAAGCATAGGCGTGCATGAGGAGGGAAGGAGGAGGGAGGTGGAGCATACCTAGAATCCTATGCCCAGCCAATTCAAATCACAGAATGTTTATAGTCTACAAGGGAAACCAAAAAACCTTATAATATATGGAAACTAGAAAGGCTGATGTGAATTAATGAAGAGCCTCAATATTTTAGCTTACAGAAGTCCCATTTTACTACATGTGGGCTCATGCAACATTTGTACCAACAGCAAAAGGAAAAGCAGAGTTAATCCACCCTTGAAATTCCACTTCCCTTGAAAAATCTTCCCTAATCTCTATAATCCACACAGACCTCCCTTTTCTGTGCCTGGGTCTCTACTGGCTCTGCTGATGTTTGTCTTATCGGCTTGGGTCAGCTGGGGTGTAGGCAGCAGGAGATGGGGCTCAAGTCTCAGTCAGGTGGCCAAGATCAGAACAGATGGTGAGTGAAAAGCCCAGGTCGAGAGAGAGAGAGAGAGAATGAGGCACTTCCTCTAAGTCAGAGCAGAGGATGGGTGGAAAATGCAGGAAGACAAATCCATCTCAGGGAGCTAGGTAGCTAAGACGAAGGCAGGAAAAGTCCAGAGCTCAAAAGGTCAGAGAAGTTGAAGAAAGAGTCCCAAAGAATGGGAACCTTAGACTTAGGGTTTGTCCCAGGGTGGAGGCCCTTCTCCCTCTGTCCTTGTGTGAGATCATGCTTCCTGCTATCATTTGTTCATCCCTGACCCACAGAAGGAGACAGACACGGGAATGGTTATAGTATTTTGAAAGTTGGTGAGCAGGGAGTAGTGTGGTATTAAAAGTGTAGGCAGTCAGTATTTTAAATATGCCCACCACACTCAGTTGGGACACCTGTAAAGGTGCAAAGAATGCACAGAAAAACATTTCTTATACCCTAAGAACAACAAAGATGTCATAAACTTCTATCCCCCAGTTCTTCACTGCACTGTATGCCCGGTCAAAGATATGAGCAATCAGTCATTCAAGACATCCTTGGTGCTCCATTGGTTAAGACACGGTGCTTCCACTGCAGAAGGTGTGGGTTTTCTCCCTGGCCTGGGAACTAAGATCTCACATGCCACATGGTGTGGCCAAAAGCAGAATAATAATAATAATAATAATAAACCTTTCTTTAAAAATCAGTCATTGTTTCAATGACAAAACTTTTGTTCCAGTCAGTCACTAAGAAATTGTCATTTGGTCAACAAATATTTATTGACATCCACAATGCACCAAGCACAGCACAAGTGAATGTGGGGGAATAAGACCAGGAATCAATCCCTGGCATTAGGAAGCTTCCCATACAGCCTAATGGAAACTTTTCCTTTTTCCCTTCCTTCCTTCTGTGTATTTTCATTATCTTGGAAGAGTAATGTTCATAGTCATAGGTTAAATCTCATCACAGATTTTCTCTATAGCAAAATTATTACTACATCCCCTTAGAGATCCAAACTGTCACTTTCGTTTGGTGCTCAACCTGAAGTACATAGAATGAAAGGATAAGTTATCGACACTTCAAAAATCACAAGTGAAAAAAATGTAAATAATTATAAACTGAAGGAAATGGTATTCAAATGTTAACCTCCCTTAAGAGCTTTTAAAGTCATATCCGAAATGTTCAAAATATGTGTACTCTTTCTTCTCTCTCTGTCTCTCCATGCACATTCATTTAGATAGATAGGAACATACATAAAAATGGTTCTTTTCGTGTCCTTGGAATGTACATCACTACCATGAAAGCCGAGAATGTTAGAACTAAGAAAATGTGGGCGATGCTGAAAGTGAATTTCAATTACCATCAAACACTCAGTTTGAGAACTATGACTTGTGTCTTTTGGCTACTAGCAATGAAATGCTTCCATCAACATCATTTTAGGGGGTTACTCAAATCTAAAATTAAGGCTCCTGCACATAGAAAAGGCACAGTTTGGCTCTCACAGAGCAATTAAGAAGAGAATCCCAAAGTGTGATCATTTTAACTAGCAAAATAAAGGTCAAATGAACAATGAATTTGAAGCTATTTTTACATTCCTTATACTTACTTATATTGTTCCACTGGCGACTGTAGTAATAATTGTCTCTTTTGTGCATTTCTTAGAAATGAAGTTGGCTTTCTAAAAAGCTAAATAATTCATTTTTAAATAAATCCTCAAAGCAATACAAATTAGTGTTGGGACTTTTTAATTATGTGAGACTTCAGCCACTTGTATTGTCTGGACCTTTTACACAGTGTGTCCTTGTTGCTCTACTGCCTTTTATGGTTTCATTCAGAAGGGAAAGTCATGTAACCACAATCTCTGCCTGACAGTTACCTTTGGTATAGTACTATGCTTGAAAGCCTGATTTTAAAATACAATAGATATTGTAATAGAACACATCTGACATCAGAAATGTCATATTAACAGTTCAGTTAAAAAAAAAAATCCCTGATGCTGCCATGGTGAGAAGGGATGTTTTCACAGATGTTGTGGATGATTAGTTTATCAAAATGGAAGGATGAAATCCATGGGATGTCAAATAAATCTCAGTGCATTTTTAAAATTCTATGTATTTATTTTGTTGGCTGTGCTGTTCAGGCTTTTCTCTAGTTGCGGAGAGTAGGGGCTACTCCTTGTTATAGTGCGTGGGCTTCTCATTGCAGGGGCTTCTCTTGTGTGGAGCATGGGCTCTAGGCAAGTGGGCTTCAGGAGTTGTGGCACACAGGCTTAGCTGCTCTTCAGCATGGGGGCATCTATCTGGACCAGGGATCAAACCCATGTCTCCTGCGTTTGCAGGGGAATTCTTTACCACTGAGCCACCAGGGAAGCCCTCAAAGCACATTTTGAAAGACTCTAAGGTAGAGAAACAGCTGGGGTTTTTTTTCAAGTAAAGAACAAGGCGCATGACCAATAGAGACACACAAATATTACAGGGCCTCTATGGAAAAGGTGCATGTTTATTTTTACGCAACTGGAATACCAAACATATGGTCTTATAGTCCATGTGAAAGAATTGACTAAGATTTTACAATCTTATCCCTGTGTTCTAAGAGTGAGAAGTTGAGAAGTGGATCAGAAAAAAAAAAGTGAACGTATTTGTCATAAATATTCAAGTTCCCTTATGACAAGAAAGTTATCTCAGGCCTGTGTCTATTAGACTGAACGTGCTGTGATAACAAACACTTGCCTAAATCTCAGTGATTTAACCAGACTCACAGACATAGAGAACAGACTCCTCGGGAGTCTCTAACTTCACGGAATGCTCATGTCTTCTTTCTTTCTGAAGAGCTTTCCTAGCAGAGTTCAGTGTTTCTCCACCTGTAAAGGAACCAGGCTCCAATGTGCTGGTCAACTGTCAATTCCGGCGGTGCCTACACATTTCCCAACCCCAGGGACACCCTGGTTAGGCAGCTATGAGATTTGAGTGCACCATGGTGTAAACGAGTTTTGATCTTTACCGAATGGTTTGTGATGTGGCATTACATTCTGTTGCAGGACACGGTTTTGCTTACAGGAATTTGATGCTTCTCTCTAGAAAGAATACCTGAGCTGTGCCATTCTGCTTTCACACTTCACAGCAACCATAAAGCAAGGTTGCTGGAGCCACTGCCGCCCTTGAAAAAGTGGGCGTGGGAATATTCTTGGCTTCGGATCTTGTTCATTTTTGTTTAAACCGCTCAAAAATTTTTTTTTTTACTATGGCAAAATCTCCATATATTTTCCAACAGAGTTAGCCAAGAACACATCCTAAGTGGGAAGCGTTACATTTGTTACCATTTAGCGCTGATATCACTTAAACACGCATGTGATTGCCGTACCCAGCAGTGTAAATTCATGCGCATGGCACTGGATGGAGTGTCTTGGGTTCTCTTCCAGCTCTCAAGCACTTTCATCACGCTGTGACCTTGACTGAGTCACTCATCATTTTTCCTCTGGGCTTTCATAATGAGGCGAGAGATGAACGGAGATGACATGTGTAAAATACATGTTCTTTGAGGAAAGGGAGGGTGTTACGTGAATTTAATAGTGAGGCGTGAGTACTTGGCTTTGCATTTATATGCTGTATATCATTTATGGGAGATGTTAACTCCATCCTGATGGTTTTAAAAAATGGGATTAGCAGATTTTACTCTGACTCTTTTGCTAAAATACATGATCTTCTAACATAATGGCTCCCATTGCCTGCAGCCCCCAGAACTCTGTATTTAACTTCCTAGCATATGCTCATTTATTAAAAAGTAATGGGGTTTTTTTCAAGTCCGCTTAAACCTTCTGCCTTTGTGTTTGCCAACCAAGCTTCAGAATGCTCCTATTTCATTTTAACAGCTGATCTAATATTACTTACTTACTTGGGGATTCCTCAAGCTGTGATTTTCCTTATCTCCTCTGGTCTTCACTTATAATCTCTGGACTCATTACATTAGAAATTCACAGTTGAGCAATACATCCCAGGAAAGAAGAGCTTCGGGACTTGTTTCCTGGAAATATTAACAGATCCTTGGTAGAGGAAGACTTTTCCACTAAAACTGATTAGTAAAACCAAGACCAGGAGATATTTTTGGCTCTGTTTTTCAATGCACTGGGTAATGTTTTATTTCCAAGCATATTGATAAAATTTTACTGGTTTTTGTAGCCCAAAGATACAGATTTAGTACTGTATTTTTTAAATGACCTCTCTTTGTTAGCTTAAGCCTGACATTTCCATCACATAACAGGTCTCAAAATATCTAGGCTAGCACTAACATCAAAATATTTGATTGAGTCATAGGGATTAGTCAAAGAATGTGACCAATGAGTAAAGAAAACAACACTCAATTTACACTGCATCCTTATGTAACAAAATTGAGCAAACAAGATGTGAGAAGTGAGTTGGAACCACATCATGGGAAATATTGAGGACCAGGGTGAGGAGTTTGGAATGTGTTATGTAGAAGGAGATCCTTTAGAAGCCTTGAGGAAGACAGAGTATATTGTCTCATCTGCAAAATAACTTTGCCAGTATTAAGAATGGATTGAAAGAATAATATAAAGGAGGAAAGAAGACCATTAAGGAGCCATATTTTAAATGAGATCAAAGCTAATCCAGTGACCCTGAGAATGAAGAGAAAGGGATAGACTAAAATATTTCAAAGGTAAAATGATCATATCTTAGTGACCAACCAAGTGGAGATGATAGGGACTTAAATGGTGAAAATGATAGAGACAAATGATTAATTAATGAATGTGAGTGGTATTAATGGAAAAGCCAGTACTTCGAGGTCCCCTCTCTCTCCAATACTTTTTGATGGCACATTCAGTCTGAATTTATGGGATCTTTGACAATCTCTGCCTTTTTCATTTATCATATAACTTTGGCCTCCGTGACTGTACTGCTGATCAGCTGATGCTGAAGGAAAGACAGAGCCACAGGAGATTTTAAAAACCTAGTTCTTCCCTTATCTCCATTGCCTCATGGCTGAACAAAGACAGGGCACCAGTGTACAAAGAACATGGAGTCACTGAAAACACTCTGTCTTTTCTCCACAGCCTCTGAGCATTGGTAGACTGGTGGAGACCTACAGAACCTCAGGACCATAAAGGGAGACTTCTCAGGCAGATGTGTGGTTGCAAAAGAGCCTTCCAGAATGCTGAGCTTTACAGATAAACTTAGATACATTATTGATTGCTATTTGAATCCATATATCACTAGGTTAGCTTGACATGACATTTATAAATAATAAGAACTTTACAATTTACCCTTAACTAGTATCAGAGAAGTCTTCAGGGATGCAAAATTCAAAGCTAGCCTGTGTTCTGACCGCTCTACTGGGCTGCCTTTCCACAGCTGAACTTGCTAATGATATCATTTTCAAAGGCACTCACTGACCAGAATTCCAATTTTAAAAAAAGATCGGCTATTGATAAAGTCACTTGTCAGAAATGAGTTTATGGTGTGCCAAAAGTAATAGCTGTTCTACATCATGAGAACTTAAAGTCACACACACACACACACACACACACACACACACAAATGGACAGTGAGTGACAGAGAGAGAGAGAAAAAGAGAGAGATGTACCCCCTCTATGAAAGTGAAAAAAAATTTGTCGCTTAGTCGTGTCTGACTCTTTGCTATACACTGCTTATTTATAGTTCTGAGTTTTGTAAATTAAGTGTGATGTTAGATTCCCCAGAGACTTTCAGTACTATTTAAAAGAATACTGAAATGGGTCTTTTTATAAAATGAAAAGTTTTAATGTAGCCACTTTATTATTTACTGTTCATTATTTCAGATACGGATATAGCTGAGTTGTCCTAAAGCTTTATCCCTATGCATTCTGTATCCAAAAAAACAAGTGTGATCAGTTGTGGCTCCAGAAAAGAATACACAGCCAAAGTTTTAAATATGTTATCTGAAACTAAATGTTGTTTTAAACTTTAAGCCAATCCAAACATGAAGGATGAGCACTGGCTTAGACCTGGGACCATGACTGAGGTGCATCCAGTGACCTGGCAGGGGGTAGGATTTTTGTTTTCTAAATTCTTCATCCAGATGAACCACCTCCCAAATGACATTTCTGAGTTCTGATGTGGTTGAACGTATTTGAGGGCAGCTACCCTTGAGGCTCATAAAAGAGGCAGTTAGCCTCTGACCAACTCTGACTAATACATACAGGGAGAACCCCAGAAAATAAACATACTTCAAGCTGTTTGCCCAGTAATGGATATTTGACTTACCCCCAGCTTTCTCTAATGCCAGCATAAGTGGTATTTGAAGAGCAAAGCACATTCCATTTTGATTCCAAAGTTTGGTCTGATGCCTTTTGACTAATGTTCCAAATTTTAGGGAGCAGCTTTACCATAGAAATCTTCCCCAGAAGCTCTTGAGTTGGCCATTATTCCACTAAGGCAGAAGGTATTTCAATCTGCACAGAAAGCAGAAAGGTTGCTGAGGTCAGCTAAGAGGAGGAAAGAGTTATACTGTATGAGCTGGAAACCAATAGCTGGAACCAACAGCTTAAAAGAGCAGTGGCTTCCTTTTGCCCTTTGCTCTGTGTGTGTGTGTGCATGTGCACGCCCATGTGCATGTTAGTTGCTCAGTCATGTCTGATTCTTTGTGACCCCGTAGACTGTAGCCCTCCAGGCTCCTCTGTCTATGGGATTCTCCAGGTAGGAATACTGGAGCGGGTTACCATTTCCTTCTCCAGGGGATCTTCCCTACCCTGGGGTCGAACCCAGGTCTTCTGTATTGGTAGGCAGATTGTTTACTGTCTGAGCCAAGAGGGAAGCCCACCTTTGCTCCATGCATGCATGCATGCTAAGTTGCTTCAGTCATGTCCGACTCTTTGCAGCCCTATGGACTGTAACCCACCAGGTTCCTCTGTCCATGAAATTCTCCAGGCAAGAATTCTGGAGTGGGTTGCCATGCCCTCCTGCAGGGGATCTTCCCAACCCAGGGACTGAACTCACCTCTCTTACATTGCAGTCAGATTCTTTATTGCTGAGCCACCAGGGAAGCCCTGAGAAAAGCATGGGACATGCATAAACTTAAATGGAATATAAATAAAAGCAATGGTGTTGAAAAATATCTAATGTCATGGAAAGATGGTAAATGAAATAAAAATACTTAAGCAAAAAAAAAAGGCTACCCCATAGTACAGATGGTTTCATTCATTTTTATAGAATGCAATTAATCTATAGTTTGATATGTCTGTACATCTGTACCTATCTCTATAGCTATTCAATATTTATATAATTGCCTAGGCACAAAAGTCCACCCAAAAATTTTGCGTGGTTATTTGAGGTTGAAGATTACTGGTGAGTTTTTTTAGATTAATACATAGATTTTAATGTACCTGAAATAACTAAGTATATACTATACCACACACATACATAACCTAAAAAAAATTAAACCTTTCTCCTACAAGCTGAATCAGAGAGCTTTTTGGCCAGCTGGTTGACCTACTCAAAACACAAGAAACTGTTTCTTCCAGATCAAAAGATATTCTCATTCTCTTGGGACTCAACTCAGTTCCTGCATGACAACACCAATCCCACGCAGCCTGCCCTAATTCTGAGAAATCCAATAGCTTTAGCGCAGAGGTCCAGTAGCCATTAAACCAAGTGACAAGAGAGGAACTTCATGGAGTTTCTACAATAAGCAATAATAAATTGTTACTCAGTGTCATTTCTCTGAGAAATTTCTCTGAGAAATTTTTTGACGTGGTGCAGCCTGAGACTTCCATATGTCAATGTTGGGTTTGGTTTAAATTTCAGATAGCTAAAAATAAGTCTTTCTCCTCCTTTTGGTTTTAAAGTGTAAGCAGATCTAGCTTTTGATGTACAAAGCTTATAAACGAAACAATTTGCTATCCCCACCCAAAGACAGCTAATGCAACTCCAGAAAGAAGGGTCTATCTCTAACAGTTTACTCTACGTTCTAACTGTGGTTTCTGTAAGAACACACTGTATACAAACTTTGTTCCTAAGGTTATTTCTGTTGGTGCCAAATTGACTTCAATTCACAAAAATCATGTGGTACATTCCCATGTAACTTGGATGTTTTTGTTCTAAAGAAAACAGAGGGTTTCTTTCCCTTCAGCAGCTATTCCTGTTTATGGAAGATCCGCTTCCACCCTGGGGATCATACTTAGAATCAATCAGCAAATGCAGGTTTGATTCTTAGAAGACCTAGCAAACCCTTTGACCCCAACTCAGACTATGTCCCATCAGTAGCAGACGGGTGGGGCGTCTTATAACATCATGGTGAAAAAGTATGTGCTTTCCTACTGAAATCTAGGGTACCACAATCCCTGGGTTCCAATGTTGTCTCATCTTTACCATCTGCTTTACCATGGGCCAGGTTTAACAATGGGCCATATTTAACCTCAATGTGTCCCAATTTGCAAAATGAATATAATAGTATTACCTGCTTCTTAGGACTGTTGTGAGGTTTCAGAGAATGAAACATACAAAGCATTTAGAACACATACATTTGGTGTGTGCTAGTAATAGCACTTAGAGAACCATGTAAAGGAGACAGCCTTACTAAGCAGGGTTTAGGATATTATCAGTGAAAGAAAGAGAGAGGGAGGAAGGGAAGGAGGGAGGGGAAAGAAGAAAGGAAGGAAGGAAGACAGAGGGAATAAGGGAGGGGAGGAGGGGAGGAAGGAGAAAGAGAGGAGAGAAGAGAAAAAAAGGAAAGGAAACAAAAGAGAGAAAAGGAAAGGAAAGCTTGCTTAATAGACTCATGACCATTTATAAAGTGTGCAAGAAGTTAAAGTTCTATTAATGAGCCAAGCACCCTTCTGCCTCTGGGCCTTTGACTCGGCTCTTCCCCTTGACCAGCTGCCTCCTCTTTGAAATAGCTGCACGGTCCATTCTCTTACTTCCTCCAGGACTTGGCGGGGGGGAAAAATAACTTCTCAGCGAAGCCCACGCTGATCACCTAATTTAAAATCAGGCCCCCACCCCGAGTCTGGCACTCTCCCTCCCTCTGTTTTCTTTTCTTCTACTGCAGGGTCAACATTCTGCATATCAATAATTTATTGTGTTTACTCTTCTGTTAAGTTCCAAGAGGGCAGAGATTTCTGTCTGTTTCTCACTGCTGTGTCTTCAGCATCTACATAGTACCTGACTCATAGTTGATGCTCTATAAATATTTGTTTAGTGCCTAGAAGACCACCTACCTTAAAGAGAGGAAACTTCTTCTAAAAAGGAGGGTGATAAGAGAACAGACTCTGTATGATTTCAAAACCTTTAGACCATGAAATGTTTGCACCCCTGTTTGATATCTTTGGATATGTCCCAGTGTCTCCTAGTTTATAGCCTATGGGAACTTGAATAGAACTTGTAATCCTACTGTTGTATGAAAATTGTATAAATCTTAATTATGTTGAATTGGTTCATGGTGCTCTTCAGGTCTACTAGATCCTTCCACTTCTCTGTATATTCATTCCATTCAATGTTGAGAGTTTGATACTGAAACTACCACTAAAAATCTTAATGTATCTACTTTAAAAGTGGTTGTAATATACAGTGTAATTATATGTAACTTTGTTCTGTTTTCCAATTCTCCTGTAAGTGTGTTATCATACTTTCATAATTTGAAAAAGAAGAAGAAAAAGATAAAAAGGAGGGGTGGATACGGCAAACTTCAACTCAGAGTTCCCAAGCAATCTATGGAAAATCCCAGGGGGCGTCCTACACTTCGGGGGTCTGTCCTGTCATAAAGGCCCTGGTGGAAGTTCTAAAGGGACCAAGTGAAGCAGAACCATGAGCGGATGTCAGGAGACCACACTCCAGTCCCGCTGCTGCCCCACACCATCAAGTCACTCCAGTTTCCCTCGAATCTAAAACGAGAACCGGGTGATTGGTTAAGGCTCATTTGGATGCGGAGAAGGCAATGGCAACCCACTCCAGTACTCTTGCCTGGAAAATCTCATGGACGGAGGAGCCTGGTAGGGTACAGTCCATAGGGTTGCAAAGAGTCGGACACGACTGAGCGACTTCACTTTCCCTTTTCCCTTTCATGCACTGGAGAAGGAAATGGCAACCCACTCCAGTGTTCTTGCCTGCAGAACCCTGGTGACAGGGGAGCCTGGTGGGCTGCCGTCTATGGGATCGCACAGAGTCGGACATGACTGAAGCGACTTAGCAGCAGCAGCAGCATTTGGATGTAAGACAGCCGTGTTTCTGTGAGTAGAGGTGATTGAATCAGCATTTATTTAATGGCCATATGCTTAGACTACTTCAGTCGGTCTTATCAAAGCCTGACTGGAGTCAGCAAAGCCAGTTACATTTTCCATTTTACTCGTGGCTACAGCATCCAGGTGACGTATGAAGAGAGAATGCTCCAAGAATCCCCAGAGATGTTAATTACTGTTTTGTGTAAGATCTCTCAGGAAAACCATAACAGAACTTTCTCAGTTTGATTCAGTGACTGACAAATTTAGAAATAAAATATCCTTTGCATTTCTCTTCGTTTAAAAACAATTGGATAAAATTTTCTATGAGGAAAGAAAATTGGCCCCTCTTCCTCTCCCTGACAGAAGCAAAGTATTAGTTTATAAGCAATAGTGGCAGAAAGGGACCTAATGATGCTTAGCACATAAAAATTCTTTGGGCAGAGAGAGAAGGTCATGTTGCCTCCAGCTTTCAGCTGCTGCGGCAATATTAGCGTTTCCACTTCCCGTCTGGGTTTTCTGGTCTGTTCTGGGAAATGGAAGACCCACAGGAGATCTAGAGTTTATCTTCTCTCCTCATCTGCCCCTTGAGATAGAGATAAGATTTGGCTTGAATCTCTAGTGCAGAAGCTCTTCAGAAGATTTCTGTGAATTCTTGGGTTGGGCATGCCTATGGTTACTTTTATTTCTTAGGGTTCAGTCTCAGCTGCTATAATAAAAACATTCAGAACAGCAGTGGCTTAAACAAAGTAGAAGTTTATTCTCTCTCAAGCAGTGATCCAGGGGTTGCCAGGGTGAGGAAGGTAAAGACACTCTGCCATTTTCAATGCATGTGCTTGAGCTCAAGGGGACTGGCCCAGCTCTTGCTACCACATCTGCATCCCAGGTAGCAGGAAGAGGAAAACAACATGCAGAGTTCACACTCACGCCCTACAAAGGCACGATGCAGAAGTGGTGCACTTCATATCTGATTACGTAGAACTTACTGCATTGCACAACTGGCTGCAAAAGAGGCTTGGAATTGCATTTGTTACCTAGGCTGTCATAGGTCTCACCCCAGAAAGGACATTCTATGAGTCAAGTGAGGAGAGAATGGGTGATGGAAGACAACCAGTAGTCTCTGCCACGGTCCTCATCTCCAACCACTCCAACATTCACTCACACCCCTCATCCCACAAATAGCGCGGGACATACTTGCCCCACCCCTGAGGGATTCAGTCTAATGTCCCATCTGGTTGCTGTTTCTAGCTTCAAGTTTGGGCTCTGGGCAATGAGGAGAGATCTTTCCTGTGGTCTAGATGCAGCTTCTCGGGGCTCACTAATGTCCTGTCTGCCTCTTTCACACACACACATACACACACACACGTACCCTATGTACAGTGGCAGAGTAGAAACTAACAAATGGCAATTTAAAACTCCCATGAGGAAAAGGGGAGCTGGGAAAACACAACAGCCACTTGTCCACAGCAATGACCCAAGTTCCTCTCCCCTGACTGAATAAATATCCTTGGTGTGATCCTGCTTCTGCCCACTGAGAAGTTCTTCCTTCTCTGTTATACTGAAATGAGTGGCAAAGAGCAGACCTTCCTAGGGAGCTGTACAGCTTTAGTAACTCACTTCCTACTTGGAACATATCTAGGGGATTAGGGTTCACACACACACATACACACACACACGTACCCTATGTACAGTGGCAGAGTAGAAACTAACAAATGGCAATTTAAAACTCCCATGAGGAAAAGGGGAGCTGGGAAAACACAACAGCCACTTGTCCACAGCAATGACCCAAGTTCCTCTCCCCTGACTGAATAAATATCCTTGGTGTGATCCTGCTTCTGCCCACTGAGAAGTTCTTCCTTCTCTGTTATACTGAAATGAGTGGCAAAGAGCAGACCTTCCTAGGGAGCTGTACAGCTTTAGTAACTCACTTCCTACTTGGAACATATCTAGGGGATTAGGGTTGTTCTGGGGAAGGAAAGAATTACAGGCTTCTGGCTACTTGGTTCTAGCTCATTCCATGTATATGTAACTATGGCCAAAGAGCTCATCCAGAGTTGTGTTTTTTTAAACTGATCTTATATTTACTCATCTTTGTGATCCCCTCCCCACTCTCTCTTTCTAATTTTAGCTCCCTTGAAATGATCTGCAACAATAGGTTTCAGTGGGATAGCAAAACCCTTCATCAGATTTTGGCTTCTGAATCAGCTCCCATATCTGGACAAGAAGTCTTACTGGGACACAGTTGGGAGGTCTGAGGGCTATAATATTATCACCTGCTAAGGCCGACCCTTAGAACATGAGTCACCTTTTGTAATTTGCCTGAGGTCATCAGTCTAGAAGTAGTAAAATGTTTGTTGATCACATCAACATTCTGAGTTTTCACAGTTTCACTAAAATTTCTGGATTTCGTACCATCCAGTTTATCTTCCCAAGACTTCACTGTAGACAATTTTCCTGAATTGTTTGCCATTGCATAGCCAGAATCCCCAGATTTCTAGTTTGCAATGTTTTTCCTTGCCTCCCACTACCAGATCACGAAGCCACTTATTTTTGGCTTTGTTATGGTAGCACCCCACTTCTGATTACAAATTCTGTGTCAGGTAGGCTATAACACAAGCTGCTATCACAATAAAACCCAAAGTGCAGTGATTAAACAGGACACAGTTATCATATTTTAACAATTTTAAAATATTTTTTTACTTTTAAGCAATTCTGAAATGGGAATGTGCCTTATCATTAATTGCATCTTCACGTTGTGTCATAGCTTGATTGGCTACGTGTGTTTTTCCTCTTAAGGCTATATGAAATAATAGGGTTCTTGCAACTGATGGCATCTCAGATTGGATCTCTCTCTCTCACAGAACATCCAAACATTGACAATCCAAGATGAATAGAGAAATTCTATCATCCTTAATGTGAGACTCCCCTATTTAGTTTCAAGGTGGTTGCTCCAACTCTTCCATCACTTACTGGCCAACAAAAATGAGGAAGGACTTAGGGAAGTACATGTTCATTCCTTTTAAAGACACAACTTAGGATACTACATATTATTTCTACCCCAGCCATTAGCCATCCATTAATCACATGTTCAGTCATAACTTCAAAAAAAAAAAGTCTTAGAAAGTAGTCTCTATCTGGACAACAATGCTCCCAGCTAAAACTCAGTAGGTTTTTTAATGATAGGAAAGAGAAAGAATGGATATTAGGAATGAACTAACTGCCTTTCCCATACCTCTGCTTCCAAATTCCTGTTTCCACAGTTTACCTCCCAACTCATTATTAATCAACCCCAATCAGTACCTTGATCCCCCAAATTCCCTCCCTCAGGCAGTTTGTATTTGCAAGGTTGACTTTATGAAGCCATGGCTTTGGGGAGGCAAGATTTCCATCACAACAATGACAGAAACTTCAAGCTAGATAGTAGACATCCCTCTTCTTGTCTTCCTGCTACCCAACCAACAACTGTAGGCTGGTGCCTTTGCTGATCTGATCATCTTCTCTCTCCTCACCCTCTGTGCTCTCTCTTCTGACACCACTCTCTCATATGTCAGTCCATGTCCAGTGTAAGGCAAGTCTGTTCTCCCTTCCCTTCCCTTCAGCCCTTTGAACCTATGCCCTCCGAGCCTCCCTTTTATCACTAACAGCATCAAGGATTTTTCCTAAATAGACAACTTTCCCCAAAAGAATTCTGATGGAGTCACCTGTAAAGACAATAACACTACCATACTGCTTCAAAAAGCCTGTTGGAAACCCAGGGAAGGGATATCAAAGTCAAGGCCAGATGCTTAAAATTCTACCAGATGTCACCTGACACAAATCTATCATGGAAAAAGTGGGATTCAGCAAATCCATAGAACAGAGCATTCTCTTAAAACATTGTGCATCGTTTTGAGAACAAGTCCACAAAATGATATTTATTTTCTGCCTTGTTAGCCCTCTAACAATATCATGTTCTATATTTGTTGGCCAGTTTCCTCACTGAGGTTTTTAGCAGTATCACCACCATCCGCACATTGACGAGGGTATCTGCTCAGCATTAAAAGCCATACAGTTCTTCCTTAGAGGCCAGTAATGAGGTATTGATGTGCCCCAGCTCCAGAAGACGGCCATTTATCCTTCCCCTGGTCTTTCTAGTGCCTGACTTCCCTGGTGGCTCAGAAGGTAAAGAATCTGCCTGCGATGCAGGAGATCCGGGTTCGATCCCTGGGTCGGGAAGTTCCCCTGGAGAAAGGAAAGGCAACCCACTCCAGTATTCTTGCCTGGAGAATTTCATAGCCAAAGGAACATAGCGGGCTATAGTCCATACGATCGCAAAGAGTCAGACACAAGTGAGCAACTAACTTACACACATGCCAGCTATTTATAGTCTCTTTCCTGGTGCCTGGGTATCTGTTATTCATATTCTCTTCCCCCCCTTTTATTTGAACTGAAAACATGTCTGTCTGTGCTGGCATTAATATGCACAAGATTCATCCAGTGTGGGGCCTGATACCATCAATGCTTTCCATCCAGCTTTCCCAGCATCTGTAGCTCACTACCAGGCTTGGGAATTCCAAGTAGGACAGAACTCAGATCCTGCCAGCTTCTGGGCACAGACATGGTGGGTTCCAGCAGCCTCCAACAGTGATGTATAACACTGGGCATCCGAGAAGTGGTGAGAATCTGGCGGCCTCACGCCACTCATTGTCAACCTCCAGGTTTGGGTCAGTTCCTGTAAGTTTGGGTCAGTTCCTGTAATGGCTGAATCACACTGGTAACATCCTATTTTAATAAGAAGTAGACTTTTCACATTTTGCTTTCATGGAATTATATGTGAATACCTCATATGGTCAAGAGAAAGAGTTCTGCACGCCTATATTTAAATGCTGCAAATAATTCCTGCTCCCTCTAATTCTATCCAGATGTGGATACTCCATGCCCATGTAAATGAGATGGCTGGCTTTCTTTTCGGCCTTGTCGAGAATCTGCATTCTGACTCACACAGAAAAAAAAAAATGGAAAGAATGTGCAGCAACTACACACAAGACATGCTATTTTAATAGTACCAGCTCTGTTGAAGGGAAAATCAGTGCTTTTGTGCTGCAGACAACAGCATTTGCATTTTGAGGGGCTAGACACCACAGCTCAGTAAGGACCGTGCCCCGTATGGCCTTTCATCCTGGGTGTCAGCTTTTTATGTGGTTGTATTTCTCCTTTGGGTTCTAAGTATTCTTGACTAGGAGCCACATCTGTTCTCTGCCCCCAGCCTGGCTGCGGTGACTTTCTAAAAGGGAAGAATTATTTTGAGATAATGGGTCCTCTGTCGTGCCTACAGCATTTTTCCATTCTATGCCTCTCTCTCTTGAGCAGTGAGCTGCAGTCAGGCAACTGTGGGCACCCAAAACCCAGAACACAAAAAGCAATTCACATGGCCCATCGTGTTTTGTGTTCCACAGAGCGTCTCCTTTAAAACACAACTCACTAAAGGCCCATTTCACAAAACTGGGCTCTTACAAAATGGAAAAAATAAAGAAGGGAAAAAGGCATCCGTTCTCATTTTTTACATTCTTGAGTCTTTCACTGATGGATCTTTGGATAAGCTGGTTCCATAACTGACAGAATTGAATCAATCTTCAATCCACCTTCACCCCAATCTCATCCTTCCTGCTTTGAGACAGCAGGGGGAAGAAAACCACAGATGGTGGAGGTGCCTGGAGGCACCGGAAGTAACAACTCTGCCTTTCCTCAAGATGGCCTCGAAGCAGCCCCACAAGGCTCACTCCAGCTCTGCTAGAAAACCAGCCCCTTACCACCATCTCAGATGCCACCCCAGTCAGTCTATGACTTTTGACATGTGTATTCATTTACCCTGAACTAAATGTGAGCTGAGAGATGAAATTCAGAATAAACGGAATCAGTCACTACTGGGACTATCATTTACCATAAATTCCTTACAACAATAAAACCACATTTTACTGACCAAATTTGAACAGTTGACAGAGTGCTTTTTAGGCAACCTCATGCTTGATCCTCGTGGGCATTCTATGAGGCAGGCAGGGCAAACTTACTACTCAGGTGTTCCAGGTGAGAAACATAAAACACAGGGAAGAGTGTTAACACCCCAGGATATCAGAACTCACAAGAGAAAGAGACGAACTCAGCCCAGGGCTTCTGTTTTCCTGCTCCCAACTATTTTCACCACATTTGAAACAGACGCCCCTCCCAGAGTCACTATCTCTACCTTCCAATTGTCTAACTCAGGAGTCTCCCAAAGGGGGACATTTATTTGGGAACTGGGCACCCAGCTGTCCCAGTTTGCCTGGACTCTCAGTGCTAAAAGCAGGACTGTCCTGAACAACCCAGGACAGTTGGTTGTCACCGCAGGCAGGACCTCCAGCCCAAGTGGGGCTCACAATAGCCACACACACACCCCAGTCAGCAGATGCCATTCTCAGACCAAGCGTGCTTCTTCCCAAGGACACCTCTAGCACATGCTTCCAGAGGATGCAGAAATCCAAAGGGCCTGGGCTTTTGATGAGATATTCAGGAATCCTTCAGCAGCCCTGTCCTCTGAAAGCACCAGTGCCAGACTATTCACAGAGCAGTGACTTGGCTCCTCAGAGTGTGTCCATCACAAATAACTCTCAACCCATTTTTTCTGGGCTGTCAGAGAACTTCCACCCCCCACCTGGCTAGACTAAAGCCCTGGGACAATGTACGACCACTGGGCAGATTGAGTAGGAAGTGAAAAAATAAAAAATAATAAAAGATATGTTTGTGACTTTTCCCCCCAATGACCCTGAGCATCTGGTAAATGAGTTACTCTACCAAAGAGAGGACCGATGCTAACATTTTTGTGTAATGTCTGTACTCAAAATAGAACAAGCCCTCTATGCTCTAGGCTCTTGATGCTAAAGCTAGCCTGATGTCAAGCCAAGTGTGACAACGGATATCAAAATCCCTTAAAAATGCTTCAAAGAATTTTAGCTTAAGAAAACAATCAGGGACACGTAAATTAATATGAATACTATTAAGAACATCAGAGCAGGAAAATCCTCTTGCCATGCTACATTTGCTGCTGAGGGTTCAGGAAGGTCTGAGTATGTTTGGAGCACCAATAGGGCTGGCTGCAAGAGAACCTGAGCTGTGTTTCCTGTTGGGGATCAGAAATAACCAGTAACTGGGAGATTGGGATTGACACATTTACACTATTGATACTATGTACAAAACAGATAACTAATGAGAACATATTGTATAGAGAAGGAAAGTCTATAGAAAAGGAGAGTCTATTCAGCACTCTGTGGTGACCTAAATGGGAAGGAAATTAAAAAACACAAAGATTATGTACATGTATATGCATATGGATATGGATATGTATTGTGGGCTTCTCTGGTGTCTCAGTGACAAAGAACTCACCTGCCAACGCAGGAGATATAGGTTCAGTCCCTGGGTTGGGAAAATCCCCTGGAGGAGAAAATGGCAACCCACTCCAGTATTCTTGCCTGGAAAACCCCATAAACAGAGGAGCCTGGAGGGCTATAGCCCATGAAGTCACAAAGAGTCAGACACGACCTAGCAGCTGAGCACAAATACATATGTGTATATCTATATGTATAACTGATTCACTTTGCTGCACAGCAGAAACTAACACAACGTTGTAAAGCAACCATATGCCAATAAAAATTAATAAAAGGAAGCGAAGCTTGTCTGGGGTACTGGTCAAGTGGTACAGAAGTCCAGATTGAGGGAAGTGAGAGAGGTGAGTGAGAGGCTGAAAAACATTCTGGGAAGCAGATCAGCCAGAAGGAAGAAAACAGGCAGGTCAAGGTTAGCTGAGGAATAAAGGCTTGCAACTTCAAGGGATATAGAGATGCTAGGCAGAATGAAAATTATTACCTTTCATCTACCCCCACCCAGTTATAGAGGCATATTTGAGACCCAGGAAGAGGCTAGGCTAGAAGGCAAAACTGAGAGAGTAATTTCACTAAACTCTGCAATACTCTGGGGCCCAGGGTCACCACCTTGGAAACCTTTGGGAAGAAGACAAGTCACGCAGATGAAAGAGTTGTCCTTCCTATTCAATCACAAGAGCCTGCACAGCTTTGCCACCACAAGGGCCGTGGCAGTCACTGGCCAAGAAATACTCTGCCTGGAGCAGCGGGAGAGGCTGAAGTAGTGCCCAGGCCATGTAGAGGGGCCACCCTAAGTTCCAAGGCAACTGGACAACAGAAGAGACTGAGCACAGCCAATCAGCTTCCAGGGATGCAGGGAATATCCTGGAGAATTTGAGGGGTGCAGCTGGAATCACAAAATTGGGATTAAACATCATCATTCATGATACAGCATAGCAAATGTCCAACATAAAATGTGGGTTATAGAAAGGAGAACATGGTTATCTACGGAAATGTTATGTAGGCATTAAAAATGGTACTCAAGTACAGTATGTAATTACAGAAAACTATTCTGATATATTATGTTTATAAAACATTTAATGCATACATGTATACGCTATATGTATATACACATACACACACATATATTAATACAGGACACACAGAAATGCATACAGATATCTCAGACCTTACCAGACAAATAAAATAATCATCATCACTGTCATCATCTTCAAATTTATCTCTCTAACTCCCCTTTTAGAGTCTAATTTCCTTGGGGAAAGAAATCTTTATCTGTCTTGTTCACCTTGATACCTTAGCACTTGGAAGAATATCTAGCTTATAGTATGCACTTGGTAAATATTTATCAGGTAATTGATGGCTGTCACAACACAGATTCTTATCAGGATAATTCCTAGAAATTAGGCCCTTTCAAAATATTCCCCCATAATTTTAGAAAGTTTCCAAAGGATTGTCTTATGTATCCCACCACCAGCATCTCCCAGCATTCAGCATGCTGGTCCCCTTGTCAATGTCCTCTGACCATGAAACATCAGCTGTCACCATTGCTTTCAGTCAAAACCTCATCACCTATGCCCAGGATTGACTTCCAACAGCCAAACTACTGCCAGGTTTAAGTCAGAGGTTGAAAAAATGTCCTCCTCTCCAATTCTGGACCTAACTTTGTCGCTAGGGCCCAGAGGAGCTCTGTTTGGCCCAGAGATTGACTGTCTCTCTTGACTTCGATGATTTTCTGATTTGGAGCCCTCATTCTTCTAACCATAAATGTTCAAATCCAGTAAAAGACTTAGGCAGAGATAAAACACTATATTGCTCATCCCAGCCTTTCTGCTCTCCTCATTGGTCCAAACTCCTCCCATCTCTACCATGATAAAACAAAACTCCCCTTGCATTATAATGTGCAAATAGATTCCAAGGAAAGGGAGAGATGGGGGCACATTTTTAGTACTTACTGCATCTGGTCCTCAGCTCAGCCAGTCCAACAAAACTCAAGGTGGAATGGAGAGTTAGGGACAGCAGAATTCCAAGGGCTCATAACAACAACAGTCCTCTTTTCCTGCTCAACCTAGAAGACAAAGGTGAGTGAAGACTCGACTCTCACTTTTCTTGATGCAAGGCTGAGCAAAAGCTAATTCTCGTATATTGTGGTTTACATCTTCTGGTAAACAAATTTCCTAATCCTGGACTCCTAACCAGCATGATTTAACCATCCAGCCTCCCCAGGGAGCTCCCTGAGCTTGCAGCATGACTGAGAGCAAGTGGGACCACACATTCCTGGCAGGGGCACACTCCAACAGAAGGAGGAGCTGGGCGCTTCATACCTAATTCCTCTCCCAAACTTGCCAGTCCAAAGACATATCCTCTCCCCAGGAGTCAAGCCAGGGACAGGAATGAGAGCCTAGGAGTGTTATAGCCAGAGGTAGGGGCAGGGTGGGGCAATGCCGATAATAGGAAATAAATTTCCCCCTGACAACAGAAATATAGAGCTATAGGAAATGTAAAAATTCTAGGTCAACTGTTCTGATTCCCAGGTCATGAAATTATGGGTGATTTTTAGTTTCCTCCGTGAATGCATTCTGTGTATATATGTGTGTGTGTGTGTGTGTGTGTGTATGAAAATGTGTGTGCATATACATTTTCTATACATATGCAACTTGTTTGAAAAAATGGAAAAGAAAAATAGAATAAAATTGGAAAACAAAAGGAATTATTCAAGGTTACAGTTCAAATAAAATAAAGGAAAGAAAAGGAAAGAAAATCTCACTTCCAGACAGTAGCTGAGATAACCATGAGATTTTCTTTCTCTTTTCTTGATTTTATTTGAAACATAACCTTGAATAATTAACTCAGCTACTGTCTAGAAGAAATATGAACCTTGACAACTGATGACATTGCATCTGCGTTGGGGCCCACTCATATCATGGAAATGAACTTTAAGCCTCAGGTGCAGGGAAGAAAGATCATTCAGAAAATTGCAGGCTAAAGACTAGATGTCCAGCAAAACATATGTTCACTGGTGCTCTCCAAAGCCATGAAGAGGGCCCACTGACCTCCTCTAACCAGTTATTGAAGATTCCAAGAAAAAAAAGACTGTAAACCCCTAGAGAGATGCTTCTTGGGTATGAGGATGTGAGGTTCTTGGTGGGGAGGGGCAGAAGAACCTCCCCAGAACCTGAAACAGTGGAATCACAGAAGCTCCGAGCTGGGAGAATCCTTGGGGAAGGGAGAGAACCTGGTGTTCAGCCATCTAAATTCACTGGTGAAGAAAGAGCAAATGGAATGCAAAGTGATTTGATGAGTCTTCCACCATTCTTCAGTAGCATCAAGGCATCTTCCACTTTTCTTTCCCCTTTTTTCAGTGAGAAATGATAAATGTCAGGTGGCCAAGAGAAGAATTGGCATGGTAAGAATCAAATTGTAAGAAAGTTGTCTGGTCTTAAGAACACTCCTTTTCATAAAAGCAACCAGGTGGTCAGTGCAGTTTGCAGGACCCACACAAGAGAGCTGAGGAATAACGAGTGATAGCCTGTTCCCAAAGTGTGGTCAGCGGGCTCTACCTCCATGGGACAGAAACAAATCTGATGTGGGAGAAGGGGAGTGAGGACAAGCTGAGAAAGATGGGGTTAAACACCATTTTAAATGGTTTCTGATTGCTAATATGTTTGTGAATTTGTATCTCAAATAGCTTTAACCAATGAAACTTTCCATACCTTGTAGGACTAATGTTGGATAGATATAATTTGGATAATGCTAGGATAGAGGGTCATGCCCTTAGGCAAAACCCTTAATTTATTTGCAGCAGAGGTGAAGCCTAAGTTGTCCATGGCTGTTGCCCTCCGTCCTGTACCCTGAGTCTTCCTTAAGATAGAAATTCTACTGAGGAATGTTCCTGAACAGCAATCTGCTATTTGAGAACCACATGTCTGTTTATTTTCATGTTGCTAATTTTCTTGCTTCATCATCTGTGATTCAAAAATTCTTTTTCTGCACTATAAGATATAATGAAATATCTTCCTTAAAACTCCAGCCTTATTTTGATCACAAGCTTCTCTTTTGATGGACTATGCTGCTAAGTGGCTTCAGTCGTGTCCGACTCTGTGCAACCCCATAGATGGACTATGGCATGGTGCCAAATAAAGCCAGGAAGAAAATCAGTAATGCCTGATAGAGGAGCCTAGACTGGAAACAAACCAAACCACCTCAATTTGAACAGTATCTGGTCAATCACTTCTAAATGACAGCACTGCAAGAAAGTACAAACTATTGATTTTGGGGCTGCTTTTATATTAAAATAAAAAAAAGTTCCTTTGTCAAATTGGAGTTTCAAAAGGCATATGTCACTGGGATAAAGCAGGTGCCTTTAGATATCACTTGGAAAAGAAGTAAGTGACAGGGCTTCCCCAGTGGCTCAGTGGTAAAGAATCCACCTGCAATGCAGGAGGCTCAGAAAACACAGGTTTGATCCTTAGGTTGGGAAGATCTGATGGAGCAGGGCATGGCAACCCACTCCAGTATTCTTGCCTGAAGAATTTCATGGACAGAGGAGCCTGGCAGGTTATAGGCCATGGACTTGCAAAAAGTGCAACACAACTAAAGCAACTTAGCATGCATGCACTCCGGTGGCAAACTAAAGATTGTATATAAATATACAATCTTGTATGTGGATCTTGCTATGAATAGGCTCTTTTCTTAGTAGTTCCCAAATGTGTAATAAAGAAATAAACTAAAATTTAATCTAAATTATTATCAGGATCTGCAGAGACAGTAACTAAATCTAGATGCCAATAAAAGTCAAAGCCAAAGAAATAATTGTTGCTGTTGTTTAGTCACTTAGTCATGTCCAACTCTTTGTGACCCATGGACTATAGCCCTCCAGGCTCCTCTGTCTATGGGATTTCCTAGGTAAGAATCTTGGAGTGGGTTGTCATTTTCTGCTCCAGGGGATCTTCCCTACCCAGGGATGGAACCCGAGGCTCCTGCCACATCTCCTGCATCACAGGCAGATTCTTTACCACTGAACCACTGAGGAAGCCAAAGAAATAATACATATACACAAACTTGGTCGAGAGAGTAAAGAATGAGTGTCACTGAACCCGTGAATGATGAAATACTTTTCTTTGTTTCAAACCTACCTCTAGGTATGGGAATATTCACAATGAATGTGACTAAAAACGTACGTAGAGCAGTCTTGCTGAAGTTCTTAAGCCCTCCAAACCATCAGATGCGTGTCACTTCTAGTGAAGGCAGCTGGAAACTTAGAACATGCAGCCTTTGATATGAGATCCTTTTCTTCCTGCAAGAAAATACCACAATGCCCACCACTAGACTAAACGGTCAAGTAGTAGTGCTACAGAGAGAAACCAAGGCCAGTGACTTCAGTAGCCACAAAGAGGTGTAACTATTGATTGTTTGTGTACAATTTAGATTAAACTCTGGCACATCTGTTCACAGTCGGGAGAACAAGTAGCAAACCATTTTAACATATGCTTCTACCTTCACACTTGTTTTTAAAATTTTTTGTCTTGTGTTCCTTCAGTAACACATCGTGCCATTCTCATGGTCATCAGGAAGAGAAAACTGGTCCTCGTGGTCTACAAGCCCTCTGTTTCATAAACCGGAGCCTGTCTTAGCAAGTGCTTTCCCAAGAAGACAACATCAAAGAAATATTTATCCTTGAAAATAGAAACATCAATAGAACATAATTAATTAATTTCTTAATTTTGTCTCCCCTGCTGTGAAAATTAATCTGCATTTGCATTTTAGAGAGAGCTTTGATTTTGCCTGGGGCAGGGGCGGAGTCTGCACTGCATGGAGGAGTGGAAGCGGTGGCTCTATAGAAATTATAGGCTGCGAAAGGAGCTGTAAGGGAGGAGAGCTGGGAAGAGGAAACAAAGCAAAGGTGGGACCAGGTCTCTGGGAGGAGGGGGAGGGCTCAGTCCAGCTAAGCTTCCCCAGTCTTCTACATCCGTTTCCCCATTCAGGCTACATTCTTGGGTTCTAGGTGTTTCCTGAATTTCAAGCTCTGGTCCTTTCCCGCGTTCACAGAAAAAAAAAAAGATTTTTTTTTTTTACTTTACTAGGAAGTGACAATACTACTTCACAGCAGGTATTTCATATAAGATAAGATACACATGCAGAACTGAGAGTCAGACACACAAAGGAAAACAGAAGGACAAAGAGAGAGGAAGCAGTGTGAGAAAACCTGCCCACAGGCAAAACCTTCTAAATTTAAAAAAAAACAAGGGTAATGAAGACATGCATATGGCCAACAGGCACATGAAAAAAAGATTGTGAGAGTGCTCAGTTTTGACTCTTTGCAACCCCGAGGACTGTATTCCACATGGGTAATTATTACAGAAATGCAAATCAAAACAACAATGAGGTACCCTCTCACACGAGTCAGAATAGCCATTATCAAAAAATCTGCAAACAATAAACACTGGAGAGGGTGTGGAGAAAAGGGAACCCTTCTGTATACCAGAAACTAACAGAATAGTGTTAATCAACTGCAGTTAAATTTTGTAAAATGTTTTAAAAACAATTTCCTCAAGGGCAACATACTATGTTCCCTGTGAATAAAGGCAGTTTTACTTTCTCTAAAAAAAAAAAAAAAAAATCAGGGGTACAGGAAGGAAATGAACCTCCACAGCAAAGATGGGCAGAGGAGTGTTGGAGATCTAGCTGGATGGGTTGAGGAGGAGGAACTTCCCCCAAGTCAAACTGGGGCTCTGAGACTGCAGAGAGCAGACCAGGCTTTGGCCATGATGCCTCACGGTCCAGGAGCAAAGCTGGGGAAACGGGACCCAGCCATGGACTGTTCTATGGGGAAACTGGTGGCCTCACCTGGGAGTGATTCATACAGACACTTGATATGTTCACCTGTCTTGAGAGGAATGTGGAAAGGGCCAAGGTTTAGCAACTAAACACAAGCCCCACAAGCATGATGAGACTAAAATTAGGGCATGGGAAAGAGAGCAGGAAAAGCAGAGAATAAGCCTGATGGGAACAAACAGCATTTACAGAGAAGGGACCCAAGTGTTCTCATGTATGGGCATCCTGGACATTTGAAGTCAGTTAATCATTTCTGACTCATTAGAAAAGACCCTGATGCTGGGAAAGATTGCAGGCAGGAGGAGAGAAGGGGACGACAGAGGACGAGATGGTTGGATGGCATCCACGACTCAATGAAAGTGAGTTTGAGCAAGCTCCAGGAGATGGTGAAGGACATCGAAGCCTGGCTGCAGTCCATGGGGTCACAAAGAGTCGGACACAACTGAGGGACTAAACAACAACAAATCATTCCTGAAGTTTCTCATCCTGTGGACTTCTCCAGAGGAAGACAGGACCTGTCCTCATCTGTAAGGGTGATAATCTCCTTTGCTGGGCGTTTTATTTGCTGTGATCTGATGATATGATATGTGATATGATATAAGTCTGTGCCTCCATCAAACTGCAGCATTAAAATTATGTAAGACTTTGGGGTAGAA
The DNA here is from genome assembly GCF_054371585.1 of Giraffa tippelskirchi. Taxonomy (NCBI): domain Eukaryota; kingdom Metazoa; phylum Chordata; class Mammalia; order Artiodactyla; family Giraffidae; genus Giraffa; species Giraffa tippelskirchi. The sequence goes on from NC_137276.1 coordinate 39,926,422, forward strand.
GGACAAGTCAAAAGCCACAACTGCTGTATTTATACAACACAGATACATTTCAAAAGAAAATATAAGCAATGCCCTTGCATTTTGCAAAAGCAATCCCATTGAAACATAAAGAAGTTTACACAGTCTTTATCATGCTACAAGATGTTTTCATTTTGTTTGGTCCATGTCCCAAACTGCATTTTGCTTTCAACTTCTGCTCATTCTCTTTTGTTTGTGAAGGGCTATGTCAAGTTGAGTCTCCTTTTCCTCAAACATCCTAGTTCCAAATGAATTATTGATTAGAGAAAAAGGAATGCTATCATCTGGGTGCCCGGCTATCTTCCTTGGTTCCAGTTGTGTGCTTACCATCAGTTCTTCCTAACCTTTTTCTGAAAAGTAAACATATTAAGTTAAAGGAAGGAGGGAGCAGAGTGTGGAATGGTGGGTTTGGAAGGGAAATGGTGAAGGTTTAGAGCTGATGGCATCCTATCAAGGTGGTGATATAAGAGGAATTGGCTGTGTCGGTCAGAAAGATCCGCTAGAATCAGGGGCTTCCATGGATGATGGCTGGTAAAGTATTGATAGCATCAGAGGTTTTGAAACATGGAAGTCAAAAAGGGCTAGAAGAGTAATCAAAAGAACAGCCCTTGACTGTGAACTTGACTGTAGCTCTGAGCCTAAATACAAAATCATGCCAAGAGTTTGGGATAGTTGGTGTAAGATACTGTAGAAAAAAAAAAAGGAATATATGTTTATGAACTGCATAAAGTTGGATAAATCTGAGATGCTCCTAGACTGAGTCACACACCAGGACAAAGATGACTAGAATTGACCATAGGAAAGAAACAGGAAGTAGCCTGGAAGAAATCTGAGACTGAGGAATTTTTCCTTGTGTAGAGCAAACACACCCAAGGAAACAGATATTTTGCAATAAAGGGGAAGTCCAGAGATGAAATGAAATATTCACAAATCCTGAAACTATTCCAACAACCCTGAGAAGCCCTTATCAGCATGGTACTTCTTTCCTTAGCAGACCAGGCAGCAGTTTTCCATCTGAGAGGGTGCACAGGGAAGGCAAAAGAAAAATAGCCGTCATTGGGGATCTGTGCAAGGTGTCATTCTGGTCATTTTGATCCTAGAAGTACAGTGGCTGATTTTTCCAATAATACCGAAGAAAATAGTTTGGCTGCTTCCTTTCCAAAGATCAGGGGAAGCATTTCTCCCCAGTAAGGAGTCAGGCCATTACAAGAGATGTGTCAATTATCGTGATGTCGAAGACTCAAATTTCATTAATGATCTCCAAGATGCTATAGCCAAAGATGCCAGTGATCCAGAACCATCAGGAAAAACAACATAAAAAGCTTTTGTTGGAAAAGCTTCACAGGAAAAGCTGTGAAGTTTCTTAAGTCCACTGGGCCTGGAAAGGGCCCAGCCAGGAAAGCCACGTTAGGGAGACAAAGGTAAGAGGTAGACTCCAATGTGGTCCTACAAATTAATCCTAGACAGAGTATTAACCTCATGTATTTCTGAGACCTCTTCAGCTTCCAAAAAAATGCTTTTGTAGGCATTATCCCATATAATTTCTGAACTCAGAAGGCCTGTCTTCAAGATCAGGCCCCATCAGTTCTTTAGCCATGGTGATCTTGGTCCAGTCACCTCTATTAATTAGTGTTCTTATCTGCAAAACGGGGAATAATAAAGCTATTGACTTCCAACATTAATATAAGGATTAAATGAGATAATATGCAGATGATACCTGAAAAAAAATAGTAAGTACTCAATATATTTGACCTACTTTTTAAAGCTATTATTAAACCTCACTCTAACACTGTGAGGTGGCAGGGCAGGTATTATCATCCTCATGTTACAGATGAGGAAACATAGGTGCAGAAAATTACTTACCTGCTTGAACTACCGCACAGTTGCACTCATCTCACACGCTAGTAAAGTAATGCTCAAAATTCTCCAAGCCAGGCTTCAGCAATACGTGAACCGTGGACTTCCAGATGTTCAAGCTGGTTTTAGAAAAGGCAGAGGAACCAGAGATCAAATTGCCAACATCCGCTGGATCATCAAAAAAACAAGAGAGTTCCAGAAAAACATCTATTTCTGCTTTATTGACTATACCAAAGCCTTTGACTGTGTGGATCACAAGAAACTGTGGAAAATTCTGAAAGAGATGGGAATACCAGACCATCTGACCTGTCTCTTGAGAAACCTGTATGCAGGTCAGAAAGCAACAGTTAGAACTGGACATGGAACAACAGACTGGCTCCAAATAGGAAAAGGAGTACGTCAAGGCTGTATATTGTCACCCTGCTTATTTAACTTATATGCAGAGTACATCATGAGAAACGCTGGGCTGGAAGAAACACAAGCTGGAATCAAGATTGCTGGGAGAAATATCAATAACCTCAGATATGCAGATGACACCACCCTTATGGCAGAAAGTGAAGAAGAACTAAAGAGTCTCTTGATGAAAGTGAAAGAGGAGAGTGAAAAAGTTGGCTTAAAGCTCAACATTCAAAAAACTAAGATCATGGCATCTCGTCCCATCACTTCATGGCAAATAGATGGGGAAACAGTGGAAACAGTGTCAGACTTTATTTTTTTGGGCTCCAAAACACTGCAGATGGTGATTGCAGCCATGAAATTAAAAGACGCTTACTCCTTGGAAGGAAGGTTATGGCCAACCTAGATAGCATATTGAAAAACAGAGACATTACTTTGCCAACAAAGGTCCGTCTAGTCAAGGCTATTGTTTTTCCAGTGGTCATGTATGGATGTGAGAGTTGGACGGTGAAGAAAGCTGAGCGCCGAAGAATTGATGCTTTTGAACTGTGGTGTTGGAGAAGACTCTTGAGGGTCCCTTGCACTACAAGAAGATCCAACCAGTCCATCCTAAAGGAGATCAGCTATGGGTGTTCATCAGAAGGACTGATGTTGAAGCTGAAACTCCAACACTTTGGCCACCTCATGCGAAGAGTTGATTCATTGGAAAAGACCCTAATGCTGGGTAGGATTGGGGGCAGGAGGAGAAGGGGACGACAGAGGATGAGATGGCTGGATGGCATCATTGACTCGATGGACACGGGTTTGGGTAAACTCCGGGAGTTGGTGATGGACAGAGAGGCCTGGCATGCTGCAATTCATGGGGTTGCAAACAGTTGGACACAACTGAGCAACTGAACTGACTGAACCCTATAAACATGTAGTCCCTCAAAGCAAGAGACTAGGAAACATGTTGCACAATCAAGAAAAAGAGTGCTCAGGGCTTCCCTGGTGGCTCAGTGGTAAAGAATCCGCCTGCCAATGCAGGAGACACAGGTTCGATCCCTGATCCAGGAAGATTCCACATGCCTTGCAGCAACTAAGCCCATGCACCACAATTACTGACCCCGTGCTCTAGAGCCCAGGAGCCACAACCACTGAAGCCTGAATGCCCTAGAGACCATGCTCCACAATGAGAGAAGCCACCACAATGAGAGAAGCCACCACAATGAGAAGCCCACACATCCCAACTAGAGAGTAGTCCGTATACTCCTCAACCAGAGAAAAGTCCGCACAGCAACAAAGACTCAGCACAGGCAAAAATAAATAAAATAAAATTTTTAAAAAATTGTATAAAAGTAAGAGTGCTCAGACAGTGGCTGCTGGCATTGTGTATCCATGTGTTTTCCTTCCCAAGGCAGCTGGGGACAGGTCAGAGGAGAAAATGAGTTTCAGATTTTTAAACCAATGGAAAATTTGACAGAAAATCTTCCAGTATTTTCTTTGCCTCTCAGATTCGGACCATTCTGATTCCCACTGAGGAAATTTTAAGTTATAGAATCAGGAGGATCTCAGGAGATAGTCAGGTGCCAAAAGGAAAGGGGAGGATGGTACCCACAGGAGGAAGATGTGCCACAATCGCAGCCTGGACACCCTTGATCACACACGTGGTGATGAGGACTTCTGGCCATGAGCCAGCAGGGCCAAGTGCATGTGGCTGAGTTTGGTCCCATCTCAGTTCATACTGTAAAACATTGGGGCTTTCTGGAATCCCTGTGGACTGACTCATTGTGGAGAGAGCTGAGTACTCCTTAAAGCACCCAAAACTTCTTTAAAAATATATTTCTTATTACCTTTGTAAAGAAAATGTGTTAATAGATCACAGTTATCTTGGCTTCCTAAGCAGAGTACATTGACTACAACTCAACGTCTCCTTGATAACTCAAAGATATCACCATGAAAATGAAGTCTCTTCAGTCATGTCCAACTCTTAGCAACCGCATGGACTGTAGCCTGCCAGGCTCCTCCATCCATGGGATTTTCCAGGCAAGAATACTGGAGTGGGTCCCCATTTCCTTCTCCAGGGGTTCTTGCTGACCCTAGGATCAAACCTGGGCCTCCGCATTGCAGGCAGACTCTTTACCTGAACATCCATTATTATCCTAGGTGGTATATAGTCATCTTCTTGGGATATTTTGAAGTGTAGTAGAAATGGGTTTCCACCAAGTTAAATAATTCCAGATTACTGTACTTTCTTGGTACTTCTCTGTGCTTCTTTTAATATTATTTTTGCCTTGTCTCTTAGCCCCATCTTTTCCTTTGCCTGCCTTTATCTGTCTCTTGTCCTCTCCAAACCGCTTTAACTTGCCTTTTCTCATCTACTAAGACAGCCAAGCTCTATAAAATAGGTTGTAAAGTAAGCACAAATAACATCTTTAAAGGGTAAATTTTATGATATGTGAATTATATCTCAATAAAGCTATTTTTAAAGTGAATTGCAGACTGTAAAATCTTACAAAAGGCTAGATATCACATCATTCTGTTTATATTGATAATAAACCATTTCACTCTTTTGTTTAAACGTTAAAAAAAGTACAAATAGGCTCCAAGTGAGGACTTAGAATTTTTCCATAAGTAATATGTCTGAGTGTTAAGGTATGGTCCTTCAGACATCTATTTTTGTTTACTTGACTTTGGGGCACAGTTCTTAATCCTGTAAGTAAAGTTTATTTTAGAGACATGTAGTATGACTCTAGATTTTTTTTTATTATTACAGTCTCTCCTCTTTTCCCTTCTTCATTCATTTGGCATTATTAATAGAATGGCTTACTATGTGCTAGGCCCTAGAAATGAAGATAAATCTCTAAGTGACTCAGATTTTCTTCGTGTGGACTTTAGGTGTAAATCTGTAGGAAGTATGAGTTTTGATCTTTTTGATTTGCAATCTCATAACATCTCCTTGACTCTCAAATCCATTCAGCCCCAGGAAAGCATCATAACTACCACCTGGGAGGCCAGCCCACTGCTGGAAAGCTGGTCCTGAGTGGGTGTCCTAGATCTGAGGAGAATGCTGAGGAAGTGAACAAGAACTACTTTATTTCTTTCTTTCTTTTGGAGATGAGAACTTTTAACACTTCCTTAACACATTTCACATATACAGTATAGTATTTCTGTTTGCTTGCTTTACAGTTTACATTATTTATGTATTTATTTTTAATTGAAGGATAATTGCTTTAGAATATTGTGTTGATTTCTGCCATACATCCACATGAATCAGCCAAAAGTATACATATGTCCCCTGCCTCTTGACCCTCCCTCCCACCTCCCACCCATCCCACCCCTCTAGGTAGTCACAGGGCCCTGGGTTTGAGTCTGCATCATACAGCAAATTCTCACTGACTATCTAGTGTACATACGGTAATGTATATGTTTCCATGCTACTTTCTCAATTTGTCCCACCCTCTCCTTCCCCAGCTGTGTTCACAAGTCTGGAGAACTACTTTCAACTGTTTCCTTCTCTAGTATTTTTCCATGGAGCAGCACCTAGAACTCTGTTACTCAAAGTATTGTTCAGATCAGCAGCATCAGTGTCACCTAGTAGCTTGTAAGAAATGCAGAATCTTAAACCCCACCCAAGACCTATTAAATTAGAATCAGCCCTTTGAAAAGATGCTCAAGTGATTCATATGCTCATTAAAGTTTGAAGAGCACTGAGCTAGGAAATACTGTACCAAAGCATGCCTGAAACACCTGACATTTTACCCTCTACAGTAACCACATTTTTCAGAGCTCTGAATGACAATGCCAAACGTGAGAGGCCACCACTTGACACAGGGGCACATCCCATCAGTCAGAAGGCAGACATGGTCTGGTTGATGCCAAGCAGATGTTCAGCATATTTCTTGAGCAGTCAGAGACCACTTCTGTTCTCTTCACCATGCCTGTCAGGTTCAATAACTCTTTTCCAGTGACTCATCTCTTCATACATATGTGTTGTAATTTTCTTTAAAGACCAGCTTGTCAGCAGCATTCAAAGCTGGGTGTTTTTCCTTTGTTGCAAAACTTCATCCATATTCCTGGAAACACCCCCCAGCTCAAATTCAACTCTAGTCCTCCTGACACCATTTCATTCATCCACTCATTCACTTGAAAAGCCCTTACTGAGTGGACTACGTGCCAGGCACTGCCAGCATCTGCATTTTCCATTCAGTGACCACCATGTAAAACACTTTGCTTTCACATCTTATGTAAGACTGGGAATATATTTTTAAAGTGGGAAATATGACTTCGATCCTTAATTAGTTAGTACTTGAACTGAGTAGGCAAGATTAATAATTTTGAAGTTTATGGAGAACAAATTTTCAAGAACACAAATGGATGCTATGTGCTGTGCTGGAAAAAGCACTGGGTGTGCCTCAGTCGGGAGACCTGGGACCAGGTTCTGGTTCCTCCATTAACCTACTTCAGAGTCTTCGGCAAGCTTTTCTGCCCCTCTTGTATTCAGTTTTCTCAACTAGTAAAAAGGTGTTGAATCATCTGATCTAATAAGAATTCCTACTTGTATTCAATACCCAAATGCCCAAGGATGGACCCTAAACTGCATACATGAACTCTGATTGGATTCAAGGTAAGAAAGCCTAGGGTCAACAGGAGGCTATATGTTATCATGGTTAAGAGCTCTGACTTTGAACATCCCTGGTGGTCCAGTGCTTAAGAATCCACCTGCTAATTCAGGGGACACAGGTTCGATCCCTGGCCCAGGAAGATTCCATATGCCTTGGTGGAGCTAAGCCCAGGTGCCACAGCTACTGAGCCCATGCCCTAGAGCCTGTGCTCCACCAAAGAGAAACCATCACGATGAGAAGCCCATGCGCCACAACTAGGGAGTAGCGCCAGCACAGCAACGAAGACCCAGCACAGACAAATAAAATAATTTTTAAAAAATTTTAAAGTTCTGGCTTTGATATCAGACAGATCTAGGTTCAAATCCTTGATATGGTATAAGCTTAATACCCTTGAGTCCCTTCACAAGTCACTCAATCTCTTTGATCCTCAGTTTTCTCCTTTGTAAAGTGCGGCTAATAATAGTACTCACCTCATAGGATTATCATGAGAATTAAATGGATTAATTCCTGGAAAGCCCTAGCACAGAGCCCGGTGTAAAGGATGGGCTAATAGATGACAAGGGTCATGTTGATGGTGATGAAGGTTGTATTTTGAGGTTGTTTTGAAGCAGCTTGCCTTTCTACTAAAGATAAACGTCAACACTAAGTTGGAAGAACTGACAGGAAATATGGGATAAACTAGAAGGAAACTGACCAGCTGGCAGCGTAGAAGCTAAAGGAAAGAATGATAAGAGGTAGGGAAGATGGGAATACTGGGTTAAGTTGATGGACCACTTTGTTGACCAGAATGGACAGGGAAGACTTGGTTTGATAGAAACAGCTGGATATGATGGGGTGTTGCTTAAGTACAGTGACTGGCATCTCTGTCCGGACAAGAAGTTGAGAGAGTGAAGTAAAGGAGATCAGCCTTGTGCCTACTGGGTAGTTACTCCTGGGTTTAATACTGAGAGCTGGACAATAGGGCAAAAATTCAGGAAGGAAAAGCCATCCTCCTCTGTAGCTCACCAAGTGTCTCTTCAAAGAGTCTCCCCAAGAAATTCCTTTCCATCTCCCACACACACATGTTTAGCATTTCTTCCCACCCCAGTTAACACTGGAGGAAACTCAGGAACATGCCCATGTGTTTGAAGGTATGCAAGAAGCTGAGCTCACATCCTGTCTGTGAGTTCTGAGTCAGAGAATCCCGTAAGAGGATATTGAGGGTTACTAAGCAGGCCATGTCACTTTCAGCCTGGCTACAGTCAGAGATCTAGCTGGATAAGAACAGGAACCAAGCCCTCCAGGCATGGCAGGGCCTTGGCAGCACCATGTGGTTGCTATTACTGAGTCTAAACAGTGAGCCGAGCACTTGTATAGGCTGCGTCCATCCTCATCCCCTTCAGAGTCTTCACTCCAGGGCTGTCCAGGAAGGAGAGACTGCCCGTCCCAGCCACGGGAGGCAGATCCTGTTCCCTAGAAACACCCTAGAGGTGGAATTAGGAAATAACTTGGCCTAATTACAGACCAAATTGACCCGAACTTAGCTCCTGGGGCTATCACTGGTTGTCCCTTGGCATGCTTCACTTGGGTTTAGTGCATTCTAGGGTATAGGCTCTTCTCCACAGCTTCCTGGATGACAACCACCACCCTGTACCAGAAACAAAGAAACCACCATGGCATATACAGAGTTGTGCCTGGAAAGGTGGGGCACCAGAGGGAAGACAGTTAATACCACCCCCCCCCCAACACAGGACCACACTTCACACACCCACCACTGGAGTCAAGCTGAACTTCGTCTTCTACAATCCTAATGATCTTCTGCCAGAAGGGAAAAAAAAAGTGATGGGAGGCAGACGCAAGTTCTGAAAGCAACACATGTGGCCTTATACTGAAGGCCATAACCAGGTGAAGAACTGAGGCAATTACTCAAGTAAAGAACGGAATGGTTTCTTTGAGGCCATCACAGGAAGAGCCTCCCCAATGCTATTCTTAAGTCTCGTATTCAGCAAGAAATTACTGAATGCTGGCTGTATCAGCCTTAGTCACAGATGCTTTGATGAATTCCACAAAGCTCCCGATAATCTACACAGTAGATGTGGCTTAGGGAGAAAGAGAAGACTTCCCCGAGGCGATGACATTTGCATGGGATCAGGAATGAGGAGCAGAGTGTCCTGGACAGAGGAGTAGTTCAGGTGGAGGAAACTGCAACTGGAAAGGCCTAACTGGAGACAGCCCATTGCTGGGGTAGCAGGGGAGGGAGGTGCCCTCCTCAGTTCAGTTCAGTTCAGTTCAGTCGCTCAGTCGTGTCCGACTCTTTGCGACCCCATGAATTGCAGCACGCCAGGCCTCTCTGTGCATCACCAACTCCCGGAGTCTACCCAAACCCATGTCCATCGAGTCGGTGGTGCCATCCAACCATCTCATCCTCTGTCGTCCCCTTCTCCTCCTACAGCCCAGCAAATACAATATTCCTAGTGAGCGGAGCTCCATCCTTCCAAATCTTAGCTCAGTCTCCCCTTCTCCCACCCTAATGTTCCTGAAGGTATCTTCCACCATCTAAAGTAACTAGTTATCCTTGAAGTGAGCATCTCTTTGTTATTAAATGGATTTCCCTCTCTGTTCTTTGCTCTTCCCACCCCTCCCTAGATCACAGCCCTAATACTAGCACTAACAGCACTAAAACTTCAGCACTATCATCAGAGAAACTGAGATTTTACTTTCTAAATGGAAACTTAGGATCAGTGGTCCAATTCAGCAATACACAAACTGATGTGGCCAGAGCCTAAAGGTCCACAGTGATGCCAGAGGGGTTGCCTCAAGAAGCACGGTAAAGGCCATGTGGACTTTAACATGAGCAGCTCTATTCCTATCCCTCTTTTGAATTGTGCTTCCATGTAAGAATCGCCAATAGAGAGGTTCAAGAGAGAAGGAACATATGTATACCTATGGCTGATTCATGTTGATGTATGGCTGAAACCAACACAATATTGTAAGGCAATTATCCTTCAATTAAAAATAAATTTAAGTTTTAAAAAGTGAAAAGAAAAAAAGAATCGCCAAAACGAGGAAGGGGCTGAGAAACTACTAATGCATTTAGGTTTAGTACACACTACACGGTGGTAACACATGCTATGCTGGGAGCTATGGTTCCCCAAATGGGTAAGACCCAGATCTTGCCCTCGAAACACACAAAAACAAAAAGGCAAACAACGAATTTTTACAATCTCTATGGAGGCAGCTACATAAAAACAAGAATGTTTAGAACACAGAACCAAGGCCAGGCTATGTAAATGCTAAGACATGTGGCCATGGACAAGTTACTCAACTCTCTGTGCCTCTGTTTTTTCACCTATAAAATAGGTGCAATAATTGTACCTCCCTTGTTGGGCAGTAAATATGAACATAGTAAGTAAATATATCTTAGGCACTAGAATGGCTTAGAAAAGAGTGTGACATGTGTGAGCACTGTGTAATGTTTTAAGAAGAACAATAATGATGTGAGTGCATTCATGAGCCAAATGCTAAAGGTGGGAGAGGCACTCAGAAGAAGGAATAATTGATTCTGTCTGGGGAGTCAGTTAAGACCTAAGGAAGGTGATTAATTGGTTCTAGATCTTGAAGTTTGCTGGGCAGAAGAGCAATGGAAGAGTTCTCTAGGTTTAGGAAACAACGCTGGCAAAGTTCTTACAAGTCTTGTATTCTGATTTGAGATGGGTTCCCAGTAAAAGTCTTAGAAACTTGTCAACATTGAATGAGGCTTAGCAGAACATTTCATAAACTATCTTGCAGCAAAGAGTACAGAATTATCCGATATCAGGGCAGTGATAGGCTGGCAAATGTTTAACCGACTGGGAAGTGGGGGAGGCCTGATTTGTAGCATTTGCAAGTTTCTGTAATATAAATACTCCCAACATAGTTGATTTCAAGCTATCAGAGTTGTCAACAGACTCATAAAATTCCTGAAAATGTAACACTCAACTTTCAGAAGCCAGTACAAGCAGGCTCCAGCACACCACAGCGTTGGAAGCATTGAGAAATATAGGGCTTGAGTCCCCCTTACTCAGTGCCACTGGACCCTGGAGAGGACAGAGCTGACCTCCCACTCAGAGCACAGCAGCAAGCAAAGTCTTCTGAGATGGCCAAGCCCTCCTACTCATTAAACTTCGTGACTACTGAATCTGGCACGAGTTTTATTTGCCAGAAACAGAATCCACCCCGGCTCATTTAACTAGGAGGAGGATATTTTGAATTTTATTTTATGAAAAGCAGATCAAGTTTAGAAGTTCAGGATACAAAAACAAGACCCCTATATATGCTGTCTACAAGAGACCCACCTCAAAACTAGGGACACACACAGGCTGAAAGTGAAGGGATGGAAAAACATATTTCATGCAAACGGATACCAAAAGAAAGCAGGAGTCGCAATACTCATTTCAGATAAAATAGACTTTAAAATAAAGGATGTGAAAAGGGACAAAGAAGGACACTACATAAAGATCAAAGGATCAATCCAAGAAGAAGACGTAACAATCATAAATATATATGCACCCAACATAGGAGCACCACAATATATAAGGCAAATACTAACAAGTATGAAAGGGGAGATTAACAATAACACAATAATAGTGGGAGACTTTAATACTCCACTCACGCATATGGATAGATCAACTAAACAGAAAATCAACAAGGAAACACAAACTTTAAATGATACAATAGACAAATTAGATTTAATTGATATTTACAGGACTTTCCACCCCAAAACAATCAATTTTACCTTTTTCTCAAGTGCACATGGAACTTTCTCCAGGATAGATCACATCCTGGGCCATAAATCTAGCCTTGGTAAATTCAAAAAAATTGAAATCATCCCAGCCATCTTCTCTGACCACAATGCAGTAAGATTAGACCTCAATTACAGGAAAAAAACTATTAAAAATTCCAACATATGGAGGCTAAACAATACGCTTCTGAATAACCAACAAATCACAGAAGAAATCAAAAAAGAAATAAAATTATGCATAGAAACGAATGAAAATGAAAACACAACAACCCAAAACCTATGGGACACTGTAAAAGCAATACTAAGGGGAAGGTTCATAGCAATACAGGCGTACCTCAAGAAACAAGAAAAAAATCAAATAAATCAACTAACTCTACACCTAAAGCAACTAGAGAAGGAAGAAATGAAAAACCCCAGGGTCAGTAGAAGGAAAGAAATCTTAAAAATTAGGGCAGAAATAAATGCAAAAGAAACAAAAGAGACCATAGCAAAAATCAACAAAACTAAAAGCTGGTTTTTCGAGAAGATAAACAAAATTGATAAGCCATTAGCCAGACTCATCAAGAAACAAAGGGAGAAGAATCAGATCAACAAAATTAGAAATGAAAATGGAGAGATCACAACAGACTCCACAGAAATACAAAGGATCATAAGAGACTACTACCAACAGCTATATGCCAATAAAATGGACAACTTGGAAGAAATGGACAAATTCTTAGAAAAGTATAACTTTCCACAACTGAACCAGGAAGAAATAGAAGATCTTAACAGACCCATCACAAGCACAGAAATCAAAACTGTAATCAGAAATCTTCCAGCAAACAAAAGCCCAGGACCAGACGGCTTCACAGCGGAATTCTACCAAAAATTTAGAGAAGAGCTAACACCTATCCTACTCAAACTCTTCCAGAAAATTGCAGAAGATGGTAAACTTCCAAACTCATTCTATGAGGCCACCATCACCCTAATTCCAAAACCAGACAAAGATGTCACAAAAAAGGAAAACTACAGGCCAATATCACTGATGAACATAGATGCAAAAATCCTTAATAAAATTCTAGCAAACAGAATCCAACATCATATTAAAAAGATCATACATCATGACCAAGTGGGCTTTATCCCAGGAATGCAAGGTTTTTTTAACATCCGCAAATCAATCAATGTAATACACCACATTAACACATTGAAAGAAAAAAACCATATGGTTATCTCAATAGATGCAGAAAAAGCCTTTGACAAAATTCAGCATCCATTTATGATAAAAACCCTCCAGAAAGCAGGAATAGAAGGAACATACCTCAACATAATAAAAGCTATATATGACAAACCCACAGCAAACATTATCCTCAATGGTGAAAAATTGAAAGCATTTCCCCTAAAGTCAGGAACAAGGCAAGGATGCCCACTTTCACCACTACTATTCAACATAGTTTTGGAAGTTTTGGCCACAGCAATCAGAGCTGAAAAAGAAATAAAAGGAATACAGATAGGAAAAGAAGAAGTAAAACTCTCACTGTTTGCAGATGACATGATCCTCTACATAGAAAACCCTAAAGACTCTACTAGAAAATTACTAGAGTTAATCAATGAATATAGTAAAGTTGCAGGATATAAAATTAACACACAGAAATCCCTTGCATTCCTATACTCCAATAATGAGAAAACAGAAAGAGAAATTAAGGAAACAATACCATTCACCATTGCAACAAAAAGAATAAAATACTTAGGAATATATCTACCTAAAGAAACAAAAGACTTACATATAGAAAACTATAAAACACTGATGAAAGAAATCAAAGAGGACACAAACAGATGGAGAAATATACCGTGTTCATGGATTGGAAGAATTAATATAGTGAAAATGAGTATACTACCCAAAGCAATCTATTGATTCAATGCAATCCCTATCAAGCTACCAATGGTATTCTTCACAGAACTAGAACAAATCATCTCACAATTTGTATGGAAATATAAGAAACCTCGAATAGCCAAAGCAATCTTGAGGAAGAAGAATGGAACTGGAGGAATCAACCTGCCTGACTTCAGGCTCTACTACAAAGCCACAGTCATCAAGACAGTATGGTACTGGCACAAAGATAGAAATATAGATCAATGGAACAAAATAGAAAGCCCAGAGATAAACCCACGCACATATGGACACCTTATCTTCGACAAAGGAGGCAAGAATATACAATGGAGAAAAGACAATCTCTTTAACAAGTGGTGCTGGGAAAACTGGTCAACCACTTGTAAAAGAATGAAACTAGAACACTTCCTAACACCATACACAAAAATAAATTCAAAATGGATTAAAGATTTAAATGTAAGACCAGAAACTATAAAACTCCTAGAGGAAAACATAGGCAAAACACTCTCCGACATAAATCACAGCAGGATCCTCCATGACCCACCTCCCAGAATATTGGAAATAAAAGCAAAAATAAACAAATGGGACCTAATTAAAATTAAAAGCTTTTGCACAACAAAGGAAACTATAAGCAAGGTGAAAAGACAGCCTTCAGAATGGGAGAAAATAATAGCAAACGAAGCAACAGACAAACAATTAATCTCAAAAATATACAAGCAACTTCTGCAGCTGAATTCCAGAAAAATAAACGACCCGATCAAAAAATGGGCCAAAGAACTAAACAGACATTTCTCCAAAGAAGAAATACAGATGGCTAACAAACACATGAAAAGATGCTCAACATCACTCATTATTAGAGAAATGCAAATCAAAACCACAATGAGGTATCATTTCACACCAGTCAGAATGGCTGCTATCCAAAAGTCTACAAGCAATAAATGCTGGAGAGGGTGTGGAGAAAAGGGAACCCTCTTACACTGTTGGTGGGAATGCAAACTAGTACAGCCACTATGGAGAACAGTGTGGAGATTCCTCAAAAAACTGGGAATAGAACTACCATATGACCCAGCAATCCCACTGCTGGGCATACACACCGAGGAAACCAGAATTGAAAGAGACGCATGTACCCCAATGTTCATCGCAGCACTGTTTACAATAGCCAGGACATGGAAGCAACCTAGATGTCCATCAGCAGACGAATGGATAAGGAAGCTGTGGTACATATACACAATGGAATATTACTCAGCCATTAAAAAAAATACATTTGAATCGGTTCTACTGAAATGGATGAAACTGGAGCCCATTATACAGAGTGAAGTAAGCCAGAAAGAAAAACAACAATACAGTATACTAATGCATATATATGGAATTTGAAAGATGGTAACGATAACCCTATATGCGAGACAGAATAAGAGACACAGATGCATAGAACAATTTTATGGACTCTGAGGGAGAAGGTGAGGGTGGGACGTTCTGGGAGAATAGCATTGAAACATGTATGTTAGCATATGTGAAACAGAACACCATTCCTTGTTCGATGCATGAGACAAGGGCTCAGGGCCGGGGCAATGGGATGACCCAGAGGGATGGGATGGGGAGGGAGGTGGGTGGGGGGTCCAGGAAGGGGAACACATGTAAACCCATGGCTGATTCATGTCAATGTATGGCAAAAACTATTACAATATTGTAAAGTAATTAGCCCCCAACTAAAATAAATAAATTTATAAAAAAAAAAAAAAAAGAAGAAGTTCAATAGCAATGCCCAAGACCAGCATGGGAAAACCCAAGCTCTCAAAGGCAGGAAGTCCCCGCTCAGTCCCCATTGCACGGCCCTTCCACCAGCACCAAAGCCTCTCGTGCATCGGGAATTGAAGACCCCTAGGGAGGTGTCACTTCTGCTGCTGCATCCACGGAATGCCAGACACCAGAGCCAAAAGGAAAGGTCCACACTCACACAAGCCCATTTGTTCCCGTGATCCCTGTTCTCCGAATGAATAACTCTACTGGGAGCTTGGGATCTACAGGATATGGGTCTCACCCTGCCTCCTAGCAGCACTGGAGTCTGGGTGTGAACTCTGAGGCTCCTGGGGTAATAAGACTCCTAGCAGGAGCATTTCCCCCAATCGGAATGACTGCACAAAATTTGGCAGGCAAAAATTTCCACGAACTCCACTAAGATTGCTTTCAGGTCCTTTTCTGCCTTGTACAGAAAGGTTACCCCTGAATCCAGGCAATCTTCAACTTTTTTTTACAAAGGCAAAGGTCACCTGGTACGGAAGGACTATTACACATTATGACTGCATTCTTGCCTTTCAGACAATAGAAAATTAGGTGTATCCCACTGTTTCTACATAATCACACACATGAACTATTACAAATTCTAGAGCCATGATTTGGAATCAGACAGATCTGATTCCCTAGCCTTTCTAGGACTCAGTTTTGTCATCTATAGAATGGGTACAACATAATAATACCACACCTCGTTGGTTGTGGTGAGGATTCAATGAAATCTGCTATGTTAAGGAACCTGTTATCACAGCAGAGCTGAAAACCTTGTAAAACTTTTTGTAAAGGGCATAATGGTCTAGTGGAAAGGGTATGAACATTGGTATCAAACAGATCGAGTAATGGATGACTTGAGTTCCCATTTTCTTGTCTGTAAGATAAAGGTAATAGTAACTTCTGTCTTACAGAGCTGTTATGAAGATTACATATAATGTGCCATGTCTAGCACAAGACCTAGCTTATAATAACTGTTCAATTAATGACAGTCATTGTCATTATTATTACTATTACTTGTGTCATTATACAGCACAGCCTAAGTGAGAACATCAGCTATTCCCAGCTTGATTGGCTTCTCAGAAACTAGTGGTAACTTGATTAAGAACTTAAGAAGTGGCAGATATATATATATATATATATATATATATACATTTAATCGTCATTTTTATCACGCATTCCTGTTTATAAAGCATATTCATTATTTCATCTGCATATAAGGCTTGCCAGTGTTATGAGGCCAGCTGAACACCCCTATGAGATCAGCAGTATTATACTGCTTTGACCGCATCATCAGAAGAGTCTGCCTCAGAGAAATTAAGTCACTTGTCTAAGTTACACAGTGAATCAGTGAGAAAGCCAAGACCAAATGGAGGTTTTCTGGGTTTCTGTGAAGTGCTCTTTCCACCACTTCATTCTAGAAACAAACTTTATTCATCTATTTCTCCACTTAATCAACAAGCTTTTATTTATTACCTTTTATGTATCAGTCACTATGCTAAATAAGTTCTGCTGATCCAAAGATGAATAAAAGAAAGCACTTGGCTTCTAACACAATTTAAGAAAACATCCCCCCTACATACCCAGGGAATTTACAAGAAAATACTTTTAGCAATTATATGACTCTCAATGTTTTTAAAAATTGTATTTGTGAATAAGATGATCAAATTTTCAATGGTACAACTGCTCTCACTTGAGCCACAGCATATAAAATTAATATAATAACATTAAAAAGTAATCTTAAAATCATTACAGTGAGTTTTTTTTCAAATTACTTTTCAGCTGCTAACAGTTGTTTCTTTTTTTTTTAACTTAACTTTATTGCTAATGAGACCAGCTAATTTGCCAAAAGGAATCTAAATATGATGCCGGTACATACTGTTTACAACACACAGATTCAAAAAAAAACTCTTGGCATTTTTTGGGTCCAGATCTCCTTAGACAGCTTTCCCTCCAGCTTTGCTTTGAACCCAGCCACTGTGAGAAGAGGATATAAAGCACTGTGGGTTCCAGAATGTTCTGTCCTTGGAAGATCTCCATTCAGAGTTTTTGGCAAAATGTCCCATTAATTCCCCTTTGACTAAGGCACTTTGGGGTCAGATGAACTTGGGGTCTACGGGGATTACAGAAAAGGGACTGGGTGCAGAGTTCACACCAAGGCTACATGTTTCTAAAACTTGGGGTGAAGCCAGGCTCAGCTACAGGGATTTAGAAGGGAGTTAGCTCAGGAAAGATTTTCCCTAATAAAAGAATTTTGAAGTTAATATTGTTTTTCTTTTTTTTTTTTTTACCAATAATAATAGTGCCTGCCACTAAGTAAGGAACAAGTATGTGTGAGCACTTTATATATACTATTTGTTTTTAAATTTTATTTATTATTTTTTGTTGAAGTATAGCTGATCTATAATATTGTGGTAGTTTCAGGTGTACAGCAAAGAGATTTACATAGATATAGATATCCTTTTATATTCTTTTGCATTATGAGTTATTACAAGATGTTGAACATAGTTCCCCGTGCCATAGAGCAAATCCTTGTTGTATATACATACACACTTTCTAATCCTTATAAATAGTAATGTTGCAAGGTATTATAATTTCTGTTTTACAGATGCTAGAACTGAGGCTCAAGAGGTAGGCAATTTTTTCAAAGTCACATAATAAGAGGCAGAAGATGACATTTAATGCCAAGATCTGCTTACCCCAGTTTTCTCTGTGTCTCTACTACTTCATCTGACATCTTCTCCATAAAATAACAAGCCTAGTTTTAAATATGTATGGCTATACAGGAAATGTCAATTGCTGGTCTAAACATATTTACTAATTATCACCTACACACCCAGCTCTATATAAGGCAGTCAGGAATTGAGAAGAATTTCTGTTTTGGCATATTTCTTGACTTAGGAAAAATTTTCCTCTGTATCCTGTTCCCTTATTTTCCTATGATCTGTTTTTCTAGCCACCAGACATAATACAGAAAATTAGAAGCTTCTTTCTATGGCTTGGGAAAGCTAAATGAAAGATTTTGTTTAGTCAAAAATCACAACAGTATCAATGGCCCATTTGAATCTCATGGATCTCAAACAACATAATTTGTGTCAAAGTAACAATTTTTAAAAAGTATCTCATCCAGAAACTTAAACTTAAACCACTGGATTTGCATTATTTTTAAAGAATTACCAAACCTTCTCCTACTTTATTTAAAATTGCAAAGTTTGCTGTTAAACTTCTTAAGAAGAATACCCTGAGACATTTTGCCAGAATTGACAGTAGATTCACAGCACTGTGGGCAGGGCAGTTGAACTGTGCTGTTCAGTGACCCTCAGGCAGAGAGCAAGGGGTAGAGGGGACAGTATGGGAGTGGAGGCAAGGAATAGTATTTTGAAAAAGCACATTCAATATTTAATACAATGTTCTATTTAGAAAATGAAATATATTGCTTTCATAAACTTTGAAAATAAAGCTTGCCAATAACTTCTTTGCTAGTGGGGTATGAGCATGAAAAAGTTAGCCTGAGAAATGCTGCTCCATATATATAGAGGAACTCCTCAGCTTACCCTTCAGTCTATATTTTTTTGTAAGGAGTGCTTTTTGTTTACTGTGTTTTCAGTCGACATAATGTGTGCCTTGTGCCCTATAAATAAATGAACTCATTAATATCAGGCATAATGCTTATTAGTTCTTTCTTAAATGTGTGTAAATTAAAAAAAAAATTTTTTTTAATATTTAAAATTTTACTTTTATTTTTTAACACTAAAAACCATTTTGTATTGGAGTATAGCCAATTAACAATGTTATGATAGTTTCAAGTGAACAGTGAAGTTACACTTCAGTCTTAATTCCATAGCCAGATTCTCAAATCCATTGCAAAAAGTTGTTCCATTTGTAAAACTCTAAGTTGTCATCTTAGTGACTCAATTGTAGATGCTTGTTTGGCTTTGTTGGTTTAATTTTATCTTCCACACTTAAAGGAGAAATAAACCAAAGTTCTCTTCTCCCTAAATGGCCTGAGAGGGAGAAAATATGGGTAAATTATGTTCTAATGGATTATCGAAGATTCCTACACATCCACCTGAATTCCACCCAACTTTCAAAGCAAAAAGCATGGGGTATACCCACTTCATAAAGAAGCAACATCTGGTAAATCGACTTCTGATTTCATGTAATTGAAAATAGGTCTTGACCACCAATGACACTGGGTCAGTGTGCATTGTTTGTCTCCCTGCCACTTTCTACCTCCATCACTAGGAAGAGTTTCACTTGGCTAACTCATCGTTCTCTAAAGATGCTTATTCACCAGCTCTGTTAAGAGTAGAGCCTCAAGGGACTTAAGATACTTTCATAGTTTACAACTAGTTTGTTAGACTACTGGCAAAAATCAATACTGTGCTAAAAGGAAGGAAGGAGGGGAAAGAAAGAAGGAAAAGAGGAAGAGGCAAAGGGAGGAAGAGAGGGAGGGAGAACAACAAGGACCACATGTTGGCAAGGGGTGTAAATCCACCTTTCTGATGGCAAAGGGTAATGAATCGGATTCAGAGCAGCAAAAAGATATGAAGTGACCAAAAGTTAAGATATAGCAAAGTAACTGAAGAGCATTAGACTCGGGCCTTGTATTGAGGAGGAGAAAACATTTCACATTTTCACCAGTATTGATTTATTCAATAAGCAATTTCAATAAGTCACAATATTTTTTATTCCCTTTAGCAGTTTCTTATTAATATTTTAATATTAACAAGGGGTGATGTTTAGGGCCATTAATGTGGGAAGGGCAGGGATATAATTGTAACAAGGAGGTATAGACCACTCGAGATCCAAATAGGAAGCAGGAAGCAATTCCAAATCCCAGAAGGAAAATGACTGTTGGAAGAGATGGATGGCCCACTGATACCTACGTAATTTTAAGCATGGTACTTTTTAAAATTTTATTTACTTATTTTTATTTATGACTGTGTTGGGTCTTTGTTGCTGTGCTCAGCAAGTGGGGGCTCCTCTCTAGTTGTGGTGTGCAGGCTTCTCATTGCAGGCTCTTGTTGCAGAGCATGGGCTCTAGAATTTGAGCTCAGTAATTGTGGTGCATGTCCCAGCCACCTCACAGCACACGGGATCCTCCCAGATCAGGGATCAAACCCACATCCCCAAAATTGGCAGGTGGATTCCCAACCACTGAACCACCAAGGATGTCCCAACCATGGCTGTTTTATGTGTTTTATGATTACCGAAGACTTAATTTAACTCTCTTAAATTAACTCTCTACCCAAGATGAACAGGTCATGGTGCAGAGTTCTGACAAAACACGGTCTACTGGAGAAGGAAATGGCAAACCACTACAGTACTCTTGCCTTGAGAACCGCATGAACGGTATGAAAAGGCAAAAAGATGGGACACTGAAAGATGAACTCCCCAGGTCAGTAGGTGCCAAATATGCTACTGGAGATCAGTGGAGAAGTAATTCCAGAAAGAATGAAGAGATGGAGCCAAAGCAAAAACAATACCCAATTGTGGATATGACTGGTGATGGAAGTAAAGTCCGATACTATAAAGAACAATATTGTATAGGAACCTGGAAGCTCAAGTCCCTGAATCAAGGCAAACTGGAAGTGGTCAAACAGGAGGTGGCAAGAATGAACATCAACATTTTAGGAATCAGCGAACTAAAATGGAATGGAATGGGTGAATTTAACTCAGATGACCATTATATCTACTACTGTGGGCAAGAATCCCTTAGAAGAAATGGAGTAGCCCTCACAGTCAACAAAAGAGTCCAAAATGCAGTACTTGGATGCAATCTCAAAAAAGACAGAATGATCTCTGTTCATTTTCAAGGCAAACCATTCAATATCACAGTAATCCAAGTCTATGCCCCAACCAGTAATGCTGAAGAAGCTGAAGTTGAATGGTTCTGTGAAGACCTACAAGACCTTCTAGAACTAACACGCAAAAAAAGATATACTTTTCACTATAGGGGACTGTAATGCAAAAGTAGGAAGCCAAGAGATACCTGGAGTAACAGGCAAATTTGGCCTTGGAGTACAAGATGAAGCAGGTCAAAGGCTAACAGAGTTTTGCCAAGAGAATGCACTGGTCATAGCAAACACCCTCTTCCAACAGTGCAAGAGAAGACTCTACACATGGACATCACCAGAAGATCAATACCAAAATCAGATTGATTACATTCTTTGCAGCCAAAGATTGAGAAAAACAAGACTGGAAGCTACAGTGGCTCAGATTATGAACTCTTTATTGCCGAAATCAGATTTAAATTGAAAAAAAAAGGGAAAACCACTAGACCATTCAGGTATGACCTAAATCAAATCCCTTACGATTATACAGTGGGTATGACAAATAGATTCAAGGGATTAGATCTGATAGACAGAGTACCTGAAGAACTATGTATGGAGGTTCATGACATCGTACAGGAGGCAGGGATCAAGACCATCCCCAAGGAAAAGAAATGCGAAAAGGCAAAATGGTTGTCTGAGGAGGCCTTACAAATAGCTGAGAAAAGAAGAGAAGCTAAAGGCAAAGGAGAAAAGAAAAGATAAAAGGAAAGATAT
The DNA here is from genome assembly GCF_054371585.1 of Giraffa tippelskirchi. NCBI lineage: Eukaryota > Metazoa > Chordata > Mammalia > Artiodactyla > Giraffidae > Giraffa > Giraffa tippelskirchi. The sequence goes on from NC_137276.1 coordinate 39,948,253, forward strand.
ACCCATTTGAATGCAGAATTCCAGAGAATAGCAAGTAGAGATAAGAAAGCCTTCCTCAGTGATCAATGCAAAGAAAGAGAGGAAAACAATAGAATGGGAAAGACTAGAGATCTCTTCAAGAAAACTAGATACCAAGGGAACATTTCATACAAAGATGGGCACAATTAAGGACAGAAATTGTATGGACCTAACAGAAGCAGAAGATATTAGGAAGAGGTGGCAAGAATACACAGAAGAACTATATAAAAAAGATCTTCATGACCCAGATAATCAAGATAGTGTGATCGCTCACCTGGAGCCAGACATCCTGAATGTGAAGTCAAGTGGGCCTTAGGAAGCATCACCATGAACAAACTAGTGGAGGTGATGAAATTCCAGTTGAGTTATTTCAAATCCTAAAAGATAACGCTGTGACAGTGCTGCACTCAATATGTCAGCAAATTTGGAAAACTGGGCAATGCCCACAAGACTGGAAAAGGTCAATTTTCATTCCAATCCCAAAGAAAGACAATGTGAAAGAATGCTCAAACTACTGCACAATTGCACTCATCTCATACGCTAGCAAAGTAATGCTCAAAATTCTCCAAGCCAGGGTTCAACAATACGTGAACCATGAACGTCCAGATGTTCAACCTGGATTTAGAAAAGGCAGAGGAACCAGAGAGCAAATTGCTAACCTCCATTGGATCATCAAAAAAGCTAGAGAGTTCCAGAAAAACATCTACTTCTGCTTCATTGACTGCCAAAACCTTTGACTGTGGATCACAACAAACTATGGAAAATTCTGAAAGAGTTGGGAATGCCAGACCACCTGACCTGGCTTCTGAGAAATCTGTATGCAAATCAAGAAGCAACAGTTAGAACTGGACATGGAAAAACAGACTGGTTCCAAATTGGGAAAGGAGTACCTCAAGGCTGTATACTGTCACTCTGCTTATTTAACTTATATGCAGAGTACATCATGCGAAAAGCCAGGCTGGATGAAGCACAGCTGGAATCAAGATTACCGGGAGAAATATCAATAACCTCAGATATGCAGATGACACCACCCTTATGGGAGAAATTGAAGAAGGACTAAAGAGCCTCTTGATGAAAATGAAAGAGGAGAGTGAAAAAGTTGGCTTAAAACTCAACATTCAGAGAACTAAGATCATGGCATCTGGTCCCATCACTTCATGGCAAATGTATGGGGAAACAATGGAAAACAGTGACAGACTTTATTTTGGGGACTCCAAAATCACTGCAGATGGTGACTGCAGCCATGAAAGTAAAAGACGCTGCTCCTTGGAAGAAAAGTTATGACCAGTCTAGAAAGCATATTAAAAAGCAGAGACCTTATTTTGCCAACAAAAGTCTGTCTATTCAAAGCTATGGTTTTTCCAGTAATCATGTATGGATGTGAGAGTTGGACTACAAAGAAAGCTGAGCACCGAAGAATTGATGCTTTTAAACAGTGGTGTTGGAGAAGACTCTTGAGACTCCCTTGAACAGCAAGGAGATCCAACCAGTCCATCCTAAAGGAAATCAGTCCTGAATATTCATTTCAAGGACTGATGCTGAGGCTGAAACTCCAATACTTGGGCTACCTAATGTGAAGAACTGACTCATTAGAAAAGACCCTGATGCGGGGAAAGATTGAAGGCAGGAGAAGGGGGATGACAGAGGATGAGATGGTTGAATGGCATCATCAGCTCGATGGACATGAGTTTGAGTAACAGTAACTTAATGGACATGAGTTTGAGTAAGCTCCAGGAGTTGGTGATGGATGGGGAAACCTGGCGTGTTGGAGTCCATGGGCTTGCAAAGAGTTGACATGACTGAGCAACTGAACTGACTGAAGACTTGATTTGAATAAATGTTTCCACTGCTGAAAAGAAATAAAGTTCAAAAATACTAGATGAACATCATTACAACAGAACAATCTTCTTCTTGAGAATAATTTTTAAAACTGGATAGAATACTAAAATAAAACATTCCATTAAAAGTATTAAAGAACAAACAAAAATAGTACAGAATTCTTGGGACAACATCTAGGATAAGGCAGAACCCAAAAAGATAAGCTCAATATTCAAAGTTGCTTAATCCTAAGGGCATTTGCCAAATTTAAGGTATAAGCTATAAATCCATAATGGAGTTGTGGATTTGTGGGTGAGATAGCTAAAAGTCAAAGTGCAGAGCCTTCCTTGTACAGTCCGTGGGGATGTATATTCATGTAGCCATTATGGAAAATAGTATGGGGGGTGGTGTGCAAAAAATAAAAATAGAACTACCATTTAATCCAGTAATTTCTCTTCTAGACATACATCCAAAATAAGTGAAATCACTATCTCAATGAGATACTTGCAATCCCATGTTCACTGCAGCATTATTCTCAATAGCCACAATTTAGAAACAATTTATGATATTATTACAAACATATAAAACTTAAAAGAAACTGCATTTAAATCATAAGAATTAAAAGTAGGATATGAAATCAACACACAAAAAAATTGAAGTTTATTGTCCACCAATAAAAACTAGAAAATAAAGTTATTTAAAGATACTCTGTATGACAGCATCAAAAACTAAGCACAATTAAGCATCAATTTCCTAAGAATAAATCTAGAAAAAGCGTGTGACTACTATGGGAAAAACTAGAAATCTTTACTGAGAGTCATTAAAGAAAAGAGATATGGTCCATGTTCTTAAACGGGAAAACTTATTGCAAAAATGTCAGTTCCCACATTGTTTTGAAAGTCATTGTGATTCCAATCAAAAGTTCAACAAGCTATTCTTGTCCTTTTTGACTAGCTTGTTCTGAAGTTTATATGGAAATGCAAAGGAAAAATAAGAGGAAAAACACTCTTAGGGAAGAAAAACAGAGAGAATTAATTCTACCAGTTCCCAAGCCTTATTTTAAAGACAGTGTAGTAACTATAAGAACTGTAGTAACTAAGAGAGTGTAGTATTGGTCCGAGGATACATAAATAAAACTACAAAACAGAAGAATTCAGAAACAGACATATGCATATATACATCTGATGTATGAAAGGTGGTACTGCAGACTAGTGGGAAAAAGATGGTCTTTTAACAAGTTGTAATGGAACAATTGAGTATTTGTGGAGAAAATTGCCAATGGACCCCTAACTCACGCCATATGTAAAAATCAACTCCCAGAGGGTTATAGAGCTAAATGTGAAAGACAAAACTATAAGCTTTCAGAAGAAAATAAAAGAGATCTTTGTGACCTTGGAGTAGAGAATGATTTCTTGAACAATATGTGAAAAGCGATACCCATGAGTATTAAATGAATAATTACATACATATATACAAAGTGTGTATATACATATATATATATATATTTACACATACATACACACACGTGCTTAGAACAGTATTTGGCACTTCATAAGCACTCAGTAAAATTAGCTGTCTTAATAATAATTTGCATTATTGTTATTATTAGGCTGGGATTCTTTTCTCCTATGATATCAGAATCAAAAATGCAACCCAAAAAATGTGTATCAGAAATTACACAGTGATTACCAATTAATTCAACATTCTGTGAGCTTCTGATGACCGTGAATATCCAGGCTAAGTCAGAGGCCTCTGACACCTACCATCCATTTTCTAAAATTGCAGGTGCTCACTTTGTCCACGACGGAACCATTGGAACTGCATCATTTCAAAGGCAGACATGCAAACCAAGGATAAAGATGCAAGCACCTTTCCCTACCACAGTGTGTCATATTCTAATATAAAAATGCTTGAGGTCTCATTTATAATGACCATGGATGGAGATACAAAGTGGCCTATACACCTGCCTTCAAAATATACTCATTGGGGTATCAGACTAGGTGAACGCCAACATCCCTTCTAATCCTAGAATGTCAGAATTTCATTGGCCAATAACACATTTAAAATGTAGGAAGTGAAACTGAAAATAATCATCAAAGATCAATTAGAGTGTTTACTCAAAACTTGGTAGAGCCTACCCCAGCAATCCAGTAGTTAAAGACTTCACCATCCAATGCAGCGGATATGGGTTCGATCCCTGGTTGGGGAGATAAGATCCCATGTGCCTTGCAGTCAAAAAACCAAGGCATAAAACAAAAGCAATATTGTAACAAATTCAATAAAGACTTTAAAAATGGACCACGTTAAAAAAAAGAATGGTCCACATTAAAAAAAATAAAAACTTCATAGTGAGTGTCAACGCTGGAACTCTCTATTCCACGAGCCCCTTACTTTGCCTTGATTGGAGGGCTTTCCTCTGATTAATTTCCTTCCAACACTGACTTGGACTCACTTTCCTGAGGGGGTTTGATTCTTAATTTTCAATTTGCTCTAATGAGCTTCTCTGAGCCTGCCTCTCCAAACTAGTTGAACCAAATCTGTGCCTCCTCCTTCTATAGAGATTACATTGCAGTTCAGTTTTTCAGAATCTCCAGCTTTTTCAGATTGCAATTACCAGCTACCCTGGACCTTCTCCATTTCAATTCCAGCCTCTGTTTAAAGAAAAATAGAGAAGAAAAAAAAAGAAGGATGATATTTAATCCTTCCAATTAACATTTTGCAAGAGCAATCACTTCACATCTTCAGTCTGTGTAGGGTTGGGGAATATGAAGGGGCTGCATGACATCATACAGTGGCTAAAAGAAAACACTGGGAATCACGTCACTAGGGACAGTTCCTGCAAAACCAGAATGTCTAGTCACTTTGACCTACAGCAAAAAGTATCAAATAACTAGGACAAGTGCTCGTGCAAACAGCTGATCAAGTCATTAAACCCTAACACGGTCTCTGGGTTCTCTGGAGCCACACTCAAATTAACCAATTAAAGAAGTGATCTGGGACAAGAGAGAAATTCCCTCTTTCTTTTTAGCGCCTATTTTTCTTTTTTCTCAAAAGGACCTGGGAACATGGTGATGGAAGGGACAGCACTCTGACCAATGTGAGGAATTCCCAACTTAGAAAAATCAGCAGAATCTTTTCTCCCTAAGTAAAGTGAAACCAGGCTTCCCTGGTGGCTCAGATGGTAAAAATCTGCCCACAACACGGGAGACCTGGGTTCGATCCCTGGGTTGGGAAGATCCCTGGGACAAAGGAATGGCAACCCACTCCAGTATTCTTGCCTGGAGAATTCCATGGACAGAGGAGCCTGGTGGGCTACAGTCCACAGGGTCACAAAGAGTCAGACATGACTGAGCGACTAACACTTCACAATTTTAAGGTGAAACCATTCTATCTCTTGATCCACTGCTGCAGGAAGACAGGCTCATGACAACCTCATGGGAGAGGGCCTCCTTTCTGCCAGTGTGGCCGGTTTGCATAAAGACTATGATAGCATTTTAATGGGCAAAATAAAATCCCTGGTCAATAATCAGACTCCTCCTAGTCTTCTATCAGAACAGTTGTGCCAAAGAGCTGTCAGCAACTAAGGGCTCACCCAGCTGGTCTGGTGAGACCACCAGGTAGATCAAGATGGTGATTAATAATAGAATCGCTATTATTTTTGCTACTGTGACTCAGTGGCAGTTCCTTTACTGAGCACTGTATTAGCTAATTTAATAGTCCTAGTAACCCTAGAAAGAGCTTCGATGAGTATCCCTGTCTTTCAAATAAAGAAACTGAGGCTTCGAGATATTACAAAATTAACCAAGGTCACAGAACTAGAATACCGCTATGTCTGATCAACAATACATCCACTACACATCCCTCCTATGCAGCATCTCTGCCCAGGCTTTATTTTTTTACCTTCCTTCCAAATGACTGCATCAAGATGCCCTTGTTTTTAAGGTATGAGTCAAGATCTAAGAACATATCCTCTCTTTATTTGAATAAACTCACATTATTTTCAAAAATTAACTTGTGATCTCTTTGGGCCCCCACTACACCTTACTGAGCAGGTAAGGCAGGCTTTTTTTGTCTGTTTTTAAATTCCCTTTGAAATTCCATTTGGTGACTAAGCATTCCCAATGATTAAATTTTTAGAAGTTTCTTGCAAAACAGCAACTGTCAAGATAGAGTAAGTCGACAATTTTACCCATTAGCAGAAGGATAACAGAACTGCCATTTGTTTGAGGCAGTGTCTGAATGTGGCCTGGGAGAGGAAAATGCGTTATAAAACCACAGAGATGAGAGCCAGCACCACCCCAAGTAGCTCAGAGACTCTGGGGCACAGGAAATGTTTCTGGGTGTTTTCTCTGCCTTGTCTCTACAGGTGTTTGAAAGCTAGGACCAAATACAATAAGTACTTCAGGAAGAGAGAGCCATTTGGGAAGCTGACATTTTTCCTAAATTCCTTCTCTCCTACTTTTTACTCCAATTTCTAAGTAGTGACATAAAAATGCAGGTTCTGTAGGCACTCAGAGGAGTGACCAAATCCCTGGTCCTCTACTCATTAGCTGTAGGACCTATAGAAAGTTACTTTACCAATCTGAGCCTTAGTAATTTCATCTGAAAAATGGGGATATGGGTTGAGAAAATTAAAAAAGATAATGCATAGTAAATGCTTGGCATAATTCTTGATAATTATGAAGCACTGAAGGACACAATTCTCATTTCTATCACTAGTAAACTTTAATATTTGATATAAATTTGTGAATAAGGCATAACTGATACAAACTATAATTCTCCACCTTTGCATCTAAGCTGGCATTTTGGTAGCCATATCTCTGTAAAAGCTATCACCTACCACCTATCAACTCCCCGCCATGCCAGGTGATAGGAGAGATGTTTTAGACTATGCTTTATCCTCTCCCATCACGCAGTTCACCACTCAGTCCTTTTGGTTTGATCTCAGTGATATGGACCAAATCCATCTCCTCTCCCTTGCCATGCCTCTATCATGTCTTGTCAGGAAGTTTGCTGTAGTCTCCCAAGTGATTTTGCTAACTCTGGTATTATACAGTCCATTCCATATTCTGAGCCAGAATAACCCTCTAAAACACAAATCATGTTACTTCCTGCTAAGAGTCTTCAGTAATCCCATATAATCTGCAGGATAAAGTGGAAACTCTTTAGTATGTATAGGAAGCTCCATATGATACAAACTCTGGTGAAACTCTCCTGATTTGTTTGTTTGTTTTCCCCTCAAAACCCTTCTTTTCAAATACATAGAATTCCCTAAACACATGTTGTTAAAAAGCATATATGTAAGTCTTCCTTTAAAACTCAAAAAACTTTTTTTTTCCTTTTTCCTTTTTTTTTTTGGCCAGGCAGCTTGCAGGATCTTAGTTCCCAGACCAGGGATTAAGTGTGAGAGCACAGAGTCCTAACCACTGAACCACCAGGGAATTTCCTCATAAGAACTCTTTGAAGCTTATTATTTTTATAAACTCTTACTAGCCCCTTCTTACTTATAAGGAACCAGGACAAAAGAAAAGAAAAAAAAAACAAAACAGAAGGAGAAACTGGGAATTCCCTGGCGATCTAGTGTCAGGACTCTGCACTCTGCTTTCACTACCAAGGTCCCAGATTCAATCCTTGGTCAGGGAACAAAGATCCTCACAAGCCGTGTGGTGCAGCTTAAAAAAAAAAAAAAAGGGGAGGAACCAGGGGGACTAGGTCAGGTCACACAGCTTGTTGCATAGTCAAGATCTGAACCAGGCTACGAATCTGTGGTCTCACACCATCCATCTTCTTCGAGTGCCCTCTACCAGCAACATTTGACTAACACCTTGACTAATACCTCTCATTCACACCTCAACTCAAGAAACACCTCTTCTGTGACCCTTTTCCTGGATTCCAACTCAGAACAGACCACTCCTGATACTTCTGTGTTTTGTATAGTTGTCCATCTTAGTATCTGTCATTCCCTAGTGTGCTGTTGTATTAATCTTTACATGCCTCTCTCCCTTCCTAGATTATAAATCCATAAGAATGGGAAGAGTGTTTATTATTCTTTGCACCCTAAATGTTTAGCACAGTGTCAAGCACATAATAGGTGTTTAATAAATGCTTGGAGGATAAGTGGGTAAAAGAAATGGATCAATGGAATGAATGAAAGTCAAACAATGCTCATTATAAAAATGGCGATATGTATAAGGTCCTTGTTTCTGCATTTTAAGAAAAATATAAAACTAGAAAAGGTCCAACCAATATACTAAGTTTGGAGGGTGAGGGAGGGAGATTAGGATTGGTAAGGACTTGGTCTTTACACCCATGGAGGACATGGAGGATACGGTGAGCAAGCACAGAGTAACAGAACACTACAACTCAGAGGCAAACTTAAAAATCTCACTAGTACAATAAAATTTAGCATTGTTTTCACAGAGAATGAATGTATGAATCCATGAGTTAATTCAAGCTGAAAATTCAAATAGGTTTTCTAAAGGCTGAAAATAATTCACTGATGATTGACTCTAATCCCTTTTATATTTCCATTTCATTTGACTGATAATTAAGAAGCACCTACTCAGAGGCATGAGACTGAAAGACAAACATGACAAATTCAGCTTCTAGAACCCAACTGTACAAAATCTATGGGATGCAGCAAAATCAGTTTTTAGAGGGGAGTTCATAGTGATACAGGCCTTCCTAAAAAAAAACGAGGGACATCTCAAATAACCTAACCTAGTTCCTTAAAGAACTAGGAAAAGAACAATCAAAACCTAAAGTTAGCAGAAGGAAGGATATACTAAATATCAGAGATGAAAAAATAAGACAGAGAAGAAAAACACACCTTCTGCCTGAAGAAAGCCTATAGTCTAGTAGGAAAAGAGATGTAAGCGATCACACAGCACTTCTCAAGTCACTGATGGCAAAGAATAGCTTTTTTATTATTTTATTTTGAATGTGTTATTGGTTGCTACTTTAGAAAAGTACAATAAAAATAAACTACTAGAAAAGGTTTTTTAAAGATATATAAAATACAAGCCTCAATTTTTTGTATTTGAGTCAATACCCTTAATCAATACTCTTAGTATTGATACTAGCAAAATGCTGTAACTGTTTCTAAACAATTACCATCAATTTCTATACTTAGCTCCTTATGGAATGTAAGTTTGTGCACAGCAGTGGTCCACAGGCCACATTTTGAGTAGCATTAACATGTATACAGTAAGTTAGTTGCTTTAATGGAGACAATGATGCAAGAATAAAATGAGTTTTTAAGGCAATTTAAATTACTTGGGAACCAAACCCACTCAGTGTATTTTCCCCAAACTTTACCCCTCAGACAAAAGATTCTTTTCTCTTACTTTCCAGGACCTATTTTCTTAAAAAGGTAGCCCATATTTGCTGCCTCATCACCAGGCCAGAGCTGTTTCATAAAAAAGAACAGAAAGGAATCACTGTGCTTTTTCATACTTTTCTTATACTATTTATATCCTGCAATGTGAGATAGCTTTTTATCTCTCCTTTTCAATTAGATTTGAAGATCTCAAGGAGAAGAGAGAACTTGGGCATAAGTATTTTAACATCCCTGAAGCCTCTACAAAGGAGCCTTCAATATGCTAAGTACCCAATGACTGCTTGTCGAATAAGTGAAAGAAATGAAATAAGCAAGTAAACTAGCTACTACCCAATGCCTCCTGAAGCATATTACTGAGATATACTAGGTTTTAAAATTTTATTTGATGCCAAAGGTTAATGATCCTCTTTAGACTTAAGCTGCTGGAATCATTTAATTTTTCTGTACTTGATCCACATGTGATATTCAAACCAACATCAAATGAAAGTTTGATTAAACAGATCAGGAAAAACATGTGTGATAGATGTGAATTCCCTCTAGGGTGAGATGTAGGTCTGGAAACCAGAAGACTTGAATCTACAGAGCTGAAAGTTCTTGAAAGAACCTATGTCCTATGCTTAAAGAAAAACAATGTATACTTCATCTTCCAAAGAAGAAACAGGTCAAGTTCAGAGACACAGAAGTATCTAGATCAAGTCACTAGATTCTGAGTCTTCCTTCCTTCCTTGATATTCCCCATTCCTTAATTTATTTTTCCTCTTAAATTTTGTATTCATTCCCACCACAAGAAAAAATGGAGAATTCAACAGTATTGCAAAAATAGCTCTAAACTAAGGAAGCAAAAGGACAAAGTGGTTTCAGCTTCCAGGATTTTTCTAGCTTCTCAGAAGCTCTTGCTGCCCTTGAAGCTGGTTTCCTGGAGCAGCGAAGATTCCTGGGATTCTGCAAGCAAGCTCGAGTTATCTGGTGAGTGATCAGAAGGCTCCTGGGAGGAGGCCCAGCTGGGATTTCTTCCAAACCATGTCTGCACCACCTGTAACTCTTCACTACATATGCTTGCCAGAAGATCGTCCCAAGTCTAGGGGGATGGGTAGAATTGCCATTCCATAAAGAACCACCAGCCAGCTTTGGCAGAGAAAGGCGTCCTTGTGCATTGGGAAGGAGTCAGGGCTTCCAGCTAAGGGCACCTCGCCAGCCCTGGTATGCAGTTCTGGGACCTGTGCCCACCAAGCCTGCCCCAACTTGCCCAGGAGAGAGAGAGGCCAGGGAATGATGCGAAAGGTGTTCTCTCCCCAACTCCCTCCAGTTCCAGCCAGCTCCAGGCTCCTTTGAAGTCGTGGGCCAGAAGACATGGCCAGTACTGATGCTGAGGTTTTTTTCCACGAGCCTCTGGTATTCGAGTTCTCTTTCTCTCTTTGTCTGTCTCTGTGTCTGGAAGGCAGACCAATGTAAATCAAAAAGCACAGGCTTTGGAAGCAGATAAACCTTGATTCAAATGCTGGCTGGGACATGCACTAGGTTTACAAGCCCCCAAAATTATTTGATTTCTCTGAATCTTGGAGTTCTTTTTTCTGAAATATCATTAATCTAACCCAGAGTTTCTCAAACTCAGCACTCTTGACATTTTAGACTGGATACATTTTTGTTAGTTGGGGCAGGGGATGGGGGATGGGGGTCTGTCCTGTGCATTATAGAATGTTTAACAGCATCCCTGACCTACCTATTAGTTACTAGTCACTCTCCCCCTTCTGACTGTGACAGCAGAAAACGATTCTAGACTTTGGCTAATGTTCCCTGGAGGGCTAAATTGCCCAGGTAAGAATCACTCACCTCATCTCATCCTTACGATTGTTGTTTTATACATATTATTGCAAATATAGAGTATGATTGCTGTTGTTGTCGTTTAGTCTCTAAGTTGTGTCTGACTCTTTTGCAAACCGTGGACTGTAGCCCGCCAGGCTCCTCTCTCCATGAGATTTCCCAGGCAAGACTACTGGAGTGGGTTGCCATTTCCATCTCCAGGGGATCTTCCCGACCCAGGGATCAAACCTGAGTCTCCTGCACTGGCAGGTGGATTCTTGACCCCACTGAGCCCGCAGGGAAGCCCATAGCGTATGATAACTATGAATGAATGAATGAATGAAAAGCACCCCAGAATTACTAATTCCCATAACAGATGCCATCACTGCCCCTCCTGAATCTCCTTAGCATCCACCTCCACACACTGATGCCTGCTTCTCATGATCACCTGGACTCCCTGGCCTTGGGAGTATGCTGCTGCTGCTAAGTCGCTTCAGTAGCTTCAGACTCTGTGCAACCCCATAGACAGTAGGCCACCAGGCTCCCCCGTAGTCAGTAAACAGGGCAGCCCTTAACTACTGACAGGCAAAGAGTTGGTGAGATAAACACTCTAGCCTCCTAGTCCTTTAGCTGACAGAAGTGTGTTCTAAATTCCCCAGTGGGCTCAGCCTCCATGGCCAGAGTGGCAGCTGGTTACATAACACACCTCTTCTCTGCCTTCACTTTCTTGCTCTCCCACAGTACCTCTTAGGGTCACTTCCCAAACTCTTTGCACAACTTCTCCCATCTTGCGTGTGTTTCTATATTCCAGTAATTAATATATAAACACTGTGACTTTTATTTCTGTAAATGCCCTGCCTTGTTAATTCATTAGACTTCTCATGAGTATTTACTCAGGTCACAGTATTTCAAAAAAAATTTTTTTTAAATACTGCAAATAAGCTACTGTCCTGCTCTGGAGACTGCTGAAAATAACGATCAACACATCCCAGACAGTCTCAATGCAGGTAAAACAATGAGTCTAGGATTGTCGCTTCTCACTTGGCTCTGAGCCCGATCAACCCGCCACAATGCTGCCACACAGCTTCTTCTAAAATGCACATCAGTTCATGTCTGACATGAGCCCAGCAGTCTCTACTGCTGTAACATCAGGACCTAAAACCACTTGGCACATGGTGGGTACTCAGTAATACCCACTGAATTACTGAATGAATATCATTCTCGTGCTTACAATCTTTGGATGCCATGTTATCAGTAAAAGATAAAGATCAAATTCTTTGAAATGGTACACAAGGCAGGGCCTTTGTGACTTGGTCTCTGCTTCCCTCTCCAACTTCACTCCTCACCACTTACGCGTTCTACTTTACCCCAAAATACACACATGCACTGTTCGTTAGGTGTCCCATACTATCTGTGACTCCTAGAAGGTTTTGTTCTTTCTACAGCTGTGCTGCTCTCAACTGGGGATCTTTTTTGGATTTTTCTCCCTATGGACACCTTCAGGTTCTTCTTGAGGCTGTTCAACTCTGACTTCCTCAGGGTGGGGAGGAGGAGGGTCTCCCTGATCTTTTTGAGTAAAGATAGCCCTTCTCTCCTCCCATTACGCTATTATCCTATAGGGGTTGCTTCTTAATCTGACCCATCAGAGAGAGTACCTTGAAATTAAGGGCCATGTCTTGGATTTGGAGGTATCCCCAATGTCTGATACATTTCACGTGCTGAGAAAATAAATGTGTGTGCATTAATCAAAGGATTTGATTGTTCTCTGTATTAATAGTCTAAAGAGGCTTTAGTATGTGAATTAACCAGGATTCTCCAGAGAAGCAGAACCAATAGGATATATATAGATGTATAGAAAGAGATTTATTCTGAGGGATTGGCTCACATGATTATAGAGGCTGAGAAGTCCCACCATCTGCCGTCTGCAAGCTGGAGACCCAGAAAAGCTGGTGGCGTAATTCAAGTCCAAACCCAAAGGCCTGAGAACCAGAGGAGGAGCCAAAGGCGTAAATCCCCCTCTGAGTTGGGAGGTTTGAGAACCAAGAGTGCTGATATCTGAAGGCAGGAGAAGATAGATATACTAGTTCAGAGAGAAAATTCTTTCCTCCACCATTTGGTTCTATTAAGGCCTTCAAAGAATTGCATGCGGCCCACTGACATTGGTGGGAGAGATCTTCTTTACTCAGTCTACTGATTCAAACATGTATCTCCTTCCCAATCATCCTCAGAGACACACTCAGTATTTTATCAACCATCTGAGCATTCCTTAGCTCAACATAAAATTAACCATCACAGTATGTAATCTTCATTCCCCTAAATCAGCAACTAATTTCTGCATAGAAAGAATTTTTGATAAATCCCAGGGATTCCCTGACCGCTCACCAGAAAGACAAACCATAGGTACACGAACCACAAATATCTAAGCCTCTTAGAGTTACGATTTAGCTATACTAATAATGGGAAGAAACTACTACCTTGGCCAAGGAAGAATGTGACCTGCCACCCAAGCCTGAGAAGGCTCAGTGTACAAACACACTCCTCCCACACTGTACAAGCAATTGGGGGCTGTCATAAGGACCCAGGAAAGCTATTTTGAAGTTGTGCTCTTCACTGAACTGAGCCCTTGCAGCCTAGAAGAACATTTTCAAGATGGGATTCTTACAAATTACACACCAGAGTTTGTGGTTAGGACTAGTGAGCTGGTTTCATGGAAACAGAAGGTAGAAAACAAGGACAGAAGAAGATGTACTGGGTCTGCTCCAAAGGCCCAATTATCCTCTTTAGAGAGAAGGCTCTAGCTGGGACAAAGTGACCCCTTCCCCTCACCTCCCTATTGCAATCTGCCACCCTCACCTTCCCAAAACAAAACTTGTTGAATGCTCCAGGCATTTCCTTTCCAAAACAGCCCTGAGACTTGAATAAAATCTAATTGTATGAAGAAAAGAATCGTAATGGCAATGAAGAACATTAGAGGAGAGTTTTCATAATATTGATTCAATCATGCAAGCACAAAGTGTCTACTTATGTAACCATCTCATATACTAAGAGGGGCTTCTTTGTCCCTGAAAATAATATTTATAAGGTATACCAAGACAAAGTCAAATGCTGAATACAATCTCTAAAAAATGATAGACATTGACATGACATGAAATCTCCTGAATCCTGTCAGCAAGATAATTGAGGTTTCTCTTGCTGAGCTAAGAATCAACCAAAATTTATTTTCAACAGAGTAGGAGACACAGGTCTTTTACCTGTACCATCTGCAACTTTACTTCCAACTTCCTAACCTTTGAATATCCTATTGACATTTTGTTTGTTTCAAAAAAAGTAGTATTCTACCACAACCTAACGCCCCCAGTTCTCCAAGTCTTTCAATCATTGGACCCTCTCTGTCACCTTACAGAAACTCGAATGAAATATAAATGTTTTTTCTTCCTCTGTTTCTACTTGACCATATATGATAACACATACTATCCCAACTATACTTCCGCAGTATAATCTAAGTAGCACAGAAGAGTCCCCTTAATTCAACAGATAATTATTTATGATCAGTTTCCAGGAGCTAGCCAATTCAAGACCATGAAAGTTCCATGTGGAAATAAGTGCAAGGACTGAAATTTGCTCAGAGAAAAAAATCACAGAACTACAAAATGCCTAAGCTGGAAGAAATTTCCAGATACCACAAAATTAGTTAACTCACTCGATGGTTGAAGACGCTTCCTTAAAAGTCAGGGAAGACATTTGAGATGCTCAAGTCCCAATAATAGAGAAGATGAGCCATGTCAGGACTCAAGTTTCCTGACACTCACACTATGCTCCACAGTACCTGTCATCGAGTCTTCCCATTACTGAATCCCTCAGTTTCCCAAATAAGCTGGCCTGGCTCTGGTGGTCCCAAACATTGCCAAAATGTTTTAATCAACAGAAAAGAGACAATCTCCAGGGAGAGTTCGATGTTCTTTTCCTTGCAAGTACTAAATCATCCCTAAATCTTCCCTAAATCATCCCTAAATCATCCCTTGTCTCTTGTTGTTTTAGTCACTAAGTTGTGTCCAACTCTTTTGCAACCCCATGGACTGGAGCCCACCAGGCTCCTCAGTCCAGGCTCCTCTTGCCTGTGATTTTCCAGGCAAGAATACTGTCGTGGGTTGCCATTCCCTTCTCCAGGGGATCTTCTCAACCCAGGGTTCGAACCCACGTCTCTTGCATTGGCAGGCAAGTTCTTTACCGCTGAGCCACCAAGGCAGCCCTTTCCGTGTTTCTTTCCTACCAATAAATACATGTGGGCTTTATCAGGATGCTCAAAAAGTTTTTATCCAGAACCATACAGATACGGAATGAAGTAATTAGGGACAGAGTAGAGACTGGATCCCATAATTTCCACTCCTTTGAAGTCTCCCATATCCCAATGTTCCTGCAGAGTGATCTCCAAGAGGAAATGATGCACGTCCACGTTTGAGATTCAATCCCATCATTCTAAAGCCAACATGCTATATATTACCCCCACCTACATGTCTAACATTAGCCAAGACAATCTCCTTCAGCTGGAACCTTCCTGGAACCAACTTTTCCTGCTAAAGACAAACACGAATCTAGCTAAAGTAACTGCTACTGTTGTTATAAAAATATATTATTACTTGTAGGGCTCCACAGAATAAGAGGCAATTCTTTTTTTATGTGCTGTAGTAACAAGGATGTTTAAATGTTATCTTTATTTTGACCATATTTCAGGTGAAGGCATTAATGCCACATTCTACCTAAATAGGTTTTTATGATACCAAAGACCAGTGCCTTTCCCTGTTGTTTTTGCTTGATGGACAAGAGGCTCCAAATGGTTTTTTAAAAATAGTGCAACCAAAATGGGTTTTAAAAAAATAGTGCACTTGAGATTGAGTGCAATCTCAAGGGAAAAACTCAATCCTGACAAAAAACTATAGGGTAAGGAACTTGGCAAAATTGTATCAGTAACACTAGTGATTTAAATGTGGTTTTAACTTTAACTCATGGTTCTGACACTTTCCATCTCAAAAAAAATCTCCATCCTTGAATAATAACCTCAAATTCTATGTGGTTTTCTTACTCTTCGGAATGTCAGGCCTAGTATGTGATAAATAGTCCAGGCTTTACACAGTTCAGCAGGTGAATTTAGACAAACAGTATGCCCAGAAAGACAGTTCTTTCACCAAAAAGAGAAAATAAAGAAATGTTCCTGCTTATGTTATGGTGGTAAAGAGAGTATGATTCAGCACAGCTTGTTTAGAAAGTATAATGGTGAAACAAAGTCAGAGCTGAAAGACTTTCCATCCCTTTAACAGTCAATTCCAGAAATAACACCTAGAAAAATAGTGTTAGTAAGATGTTCATTAGCCAGAATGGGGGATAAGGCGGCAGAGGGGTGGGTATACACATGAGAAAATGAAGATGTCCATTACCATCTTGACTGAACCAGGAGAAGTGCTGAGAGGCAAAAACTTGGGGGAAAAAACTCCATGCCCAACAATAGAGATACAATGCAGTAAAACAGTGCCCATTTGATTAACAATTATAAACGATAATTATGAAACCTGTGTAGAAACCTAGAAAAATATATTGAATGAAATACTAGAGAATACAAAATAGTTATCATCTTAGTCCATTTGGGCTGCTATAACAAAGTACTATAGACTGGGTAGCTTTTAGCAACAGAAATTTATTTCGCACAGTAGTCTGAGAAGCCCAAGATCCAGGTGCCAGCATAGTCGTGTTCTGGTGAGAGCCCTCTTTTCCATTCATTGGTGTCACATGGTGAAGGGCTTAGGAATCTCTCTGGAGCCTTTTTTTAAATTTAATTATTTATTTGGCTACACCGAGTTTTAGTTGCCACAGGGGGATCTTCAATCTTCATTATGGCACCGATATTGTTTGTTGCCTCGAGTGGGATATAGTTTCTCAACCAGGGATCGAACTCAAGACTCCTGTCCTGAAAGGCGAATTCTTAACCACTAGACCACCAGGAAAGTTTTCTCTCTGGAGCCTCTTTTATAAGGTCATTCATGGGGACTCTACCTTTATGGCTTAAGTACCTCCCAAAGGCCCACCTTCTAATACCATCACATCAGGCATTAGGATTCAACATACAAATTTTGAGGAGGCACAGACATTCAGACCATAGCAAGTATGTATATTTCAGTTACAATAATTTGAAAAAATGCCATTGCCCTGACTATAAGCCTTCATCCCTGGTTCCCTACTGCCACCAAGTTTTAGCTCATGTCACATCCAACTCTTTTGCAACTCCATGGACTGTAGCCAGCCAAGCTCCTCTGTCCATGGGATTTCCCAGGTAAGAATACTGGAGTAGATAGCCATTCCCTTCTCCGGGGGATCTTCCCAACCCAGGGATTGAACCCTCTCTCCTGCATTGGCAAGCAGATGCTTTACAGCTGAGCCATAGCCTCCTTAAAAATGGCTATTAGGTCCTATTTTGCTTGGTTGCCCCATTCTCTAAAAGCCCTAGAAACCATTTAAAAGATCTCTCCCACCAATGTCAGTGGGCCTTCTATTTAGAAACCATTGAAATTGCCCAAACATGTCAGTCTTCAGCAATGAGCTGAATCATTACTTCTTCAAGCGGATTGCATGACCTTCCTTACTAGAAGACTCCCCTTCTCAGCATTTTCACACTGCACTGCAATTGCCTGTGCACTCTTCAGTTGCCCCAACAGGACAGAGAGCTCACTTAGAACTGAGGTCTTGTCTCCTTTACTCCCAGCTCTGTCCTAGCACAGTGCTGGCATGTGGAGGGACTCAACCAGATCCACGAATCACACATCTAAGCACATAACAGGTGTACAAGACAAGCTTACAAGCTGAGGAAATATGTTTTATTCCCTTGTCTCAGCTAAAAGACCTTCATAATGACCTAGAAAACCAAGTTCAAATCTCAAACCCCTCAGAGTTCCTCAGTGAACAAGAGGAGAAGGGGGCCCCTAACCCAAGGCCATACTCCATCTTATCCAACCTCTGGCTCTCTCCCACATTGTGAGGGGCCTTGTTCACACATATACAGACCCCTCGGACCGTATGTCCAAGCTGTACCCACAGCCCCTGTCATAACTGCCTCTTCACGCCCCTCAGAACTCAGGGTGTGTACCAACATCATGGCGGACTCTTGGGAAGTCGGGCCTAGAGAATAAGCTTGGGTGCAGAGATGGGTGCGGGGCTGTGTGGGCAGGAATTTGGGGTCCTGGAACCTGGAGCACATAGGAGCATGGGCTCTGAATGGAACATAGTTCCGCAGCCCTGCAGAATCCTTGCCTTGTGTGGAAGGGCACAGTGGAAGGAGGCCAGCACAGGCAGAGCCCAGGTGAGTGCAATCCCTTCTGAGTGTCACCAGGATTTTTTCAGAGAAGATGCCCAGAAAGAAACCCCTGATGCAACATCTCTGGTGGTCCAGTGGTTAAGGTTCCATGCTTCCAATTCAGGAGTGTGGGTTCGATCCCTGATTGTGGAACTAAGCCATGTGGTGTGGCCAACAAATTGTTTAAAAAAAAATCAAATAAAGCATGTTTAAAGCATCTTAAGAAGAAGAAAAAAACACTAAGAACATGAGCATACATGTCCCCTTTCTGAAATGTGGGCTTTTCAACTGAAACAGCCCTCCAGACCCACCGAGGATGACCATCCCATAGACTGCTGAGCAGAGGCACCAGGAAGATGCCACATGACACACTAAGGCATTGGGAAGGGCACATCAAGGTGAGCCGGGGAGACTTTTCAGCCCTCTCCTAACCCATTTGGTAAATTAGAGAAGATCAGTGAAAACTGGAAGAGACTCAAGGCTCACATTATCTCTGGATGGTTTGCTCCATGTAAATAATAAGAACTTTATGGTAGCAAGCAGATTGTACATTATCATTAGCATGATTTCAGCCTGCTTTATGGCTCTTCAGCTGGTTGGAAACATATTTTTAGTTCTAATATCAAAACGTGTCAGAATTTGTTTTGCTAAAGCTAACAGAATGATACAGGTCAGATCAATTATTATGAAAAACTCAATTAAGAAAGTGCCATATGTGGCTCTATAAAAAAAAAAGACTGCAACAGCACATATGGCTGAAAAGAAGAGGTGGCATCAACATCATCCTGCCCTTCAGTCTTTGTCACTGTGGCCACATCAGAATGGGAAACCCCCCTCCTCTTTCTCCATGCCAGCCTCATCCTCTCCTCTGTGTCCCCAAACCAGGTCACCAGGCAGCCAGTTTAACTCTGTTGTCTGCAGAGGACTTGGTTCCTCTGTGGCTGTGTGTGGAGTTGTTTAGTCACCAAGCCATGTCCAACTCTTTTGTGACCCCATAGACTATGGCCCACCAGGCTCCTCTGTACATGGGATTTCCTAGGCAAGAATACTGGGGTGGGTTGCCATTTACTTCTCCAAGGGATCTTCCCAATCCAGGGATCAAACTCACATCTCTTGCATTTCCTGCATTAGTAGGCCGATTCTTTACCACTGAGCCACCAGGGAAGCCCCATTAGTATCTTGCCTGCATGAGTGGTCAGAGGTTAGGGACACCAGGTCTGGGCTCCAACACACTGGATTTCAGTCCCTTTATACTTCACGTGATTGATGAGGAATTTATTTAATTCCTTTAAGCCTCAGTTCTCTTATCTAAAAATGGGGATAATAGCATCAGCTCCCTCCTGTATCTGTTTAGTGAACTAAATGAGATAATGCATGTTAAAGTACTGAGCATGGTGTCTGGCAAACAGTAAATACTCAATCTGTATTAGTTACTATGTTTAGTTTTCTGTCATTGACAAGCAGCAGGTGAGGTGGAAAGGTTTACAGTTTAAGTCAGGAAATCTGGACCTGCCACAAGCTCTAAGACTTTGGGGGTAGTCAGTTCACCTCCCTGGACTTCCATTTCCTCATCAGCAAATGGGAAGTCATCGTACCCATCTGGCAGAGTTGTTTCAGGCTTCAGTGAAATACTGCACAGGGAAAGTGCTTACAAACTATTACGTGATATGCAAGCAGAATTTAATGTAATCATCTCCAAGTTAGCCCTGAGCCTCTGGAAACACTGGGCAGATGCCATCTACGTGAGTTTGTTCAGAATATGCACTGTCCAGGCAGTTGAGTAATATTTAAAAGCATCCTGAGTCTAACGATGCAAAGCAAAAATGAGTCACAGAAACGTGGAAGCCTGAGCTCAGAAGGGTCGGGAGAGACACAGCAGAGCCAGATTCAGAAAGGCACTGTCTTGACTTCTTGTACTTAATAGCTTGTGCCTGCCTGTGTCGCTTCAGTCCTGTCCGACCCTTTGAGACCCCATGGACCCTAGCCCACCAGGCTCCTCTGTCCATGGGATTCTCGAGGCAAGAATACTGGAGTGTGTTGCCATGCCCTCCTCCAGGGAATCTTCTCACTTAATAGCTTTGCATCTTTCAAATAGATAAAGTATAATGTTTTTTAAAAGCCCCCAAATTGATATGCAATCATATGGCTTCCTGTCAAGTCTACAGTCTATAATGATTTTGTCCCTTGAAACCAGAACCCAAGAGATAAACCAGTGTGGGGTTACTGTGACGCACCACAATGGCCACCGTGCCCGGGCTGGCCAGACCTGGCCTCAGAGTTTTACTGATAGAGGCAGCCAGCGATCTGACCACTTGGCTCAGGCTGTGGAATTTTTCAACCTTCTGGTCCACAGCTCTTGGCTAACAATTACGCTCTCTGCGGGCCCTTCCAGCCTGGTCATTCTCCAAGGCAAAGTGAACTGATTATTTACACACAACCGTTTCTTCTCGGCCTCTGAGCCCTGGGGTGTGTTATGCATTTTTTATCCCGAATCTCTTACTTAAGGAAAGCACTGAGGAGGTACAACACAGAACCACGGAAAAGGGGAAGGAGCTTTGAAGAAAATGAAAGAAAGGAGGGGGCAGCCTCTCTGGCCTGACCCTCTCTGCCTCTTCAGGTGAAGGAAGAGGAAGGGTGGCGTCAAGGTTGCACCAGAGCGGTTCTGAGGAGGAAGCAGTTTGGGGAAGCGGTCGCTGGCAAAGTTCAAGGCAGCTGCCAGCTCCTGCAGGAGGCAGCCTCATCCGCCTGGGATTGCTCGGCCTCAACAGGCCACGGAAACGGCGGAGTCCTGCTCCTTTGGTGTCACCAAGGGGCTGCGGGCGGTGACACCTGGAGCAGGAGACGCAAGCGCAGGCGGAGGGAGACAGGCCCAGCCTCTTCACCTCGCTCTGGTCCCCACCTCAGTTTCCTCTTAGCTGTGGCTAAAGAAACAAAACCACGATTAAAACAAAACAAACAAAAAAACCCCTCACCTCACATGTGTAATATCAACATTTTTATTCAATGTGGGAGGGTGAGGGGATTACAGCTAGGCATGTCCGTCACCTGAGTCTCTGCCTTCCCTCTTGGCTGGCGCCTCAGGGCTCTCTCCTCAGGGCCCTCTCCTCGCCACCTGTGCCCTGTAAGCTGCCGCCTTCCGTTCTCCTTTCTGGCCTCCGTCCTGCGGCTGCACTCTCTTTTTCCTGTCTCAGACCCTTCCCTGGAAATCCCTCGCTCTCTGCCCCCCTTCTCTCTCAGTACCCCTCTCCTCTCTCCTGCTGTTCTAGTCTATCTTTCCTGTCTCCAGCCCATCTCTTTGAAATGCCCTGATGGGGACTTTCTGATTTCTCTGCTTCTGGCTTCTAGGGACTTTAATTGGAGAAGGCAATGGCACCCCACTCCAGTACTCTCGCCTGGAAAATCCCATGGACGGAGGAGCCTGGTAGGCTGCAGTCCAAGGGGTCGCTGAGAGTCGGACACGACTGAGCAACTTCACTTTCACTTCTCACTTTCGTGCATTGGAGAAGGAAATGGCAACCCACTCCAGTGTTCTTGCCTGCAGAATCCCAGGGACGGGGGAGCCTGGTGGGCTGCCATCTATGGGGTCGCACAGAGTCGGACACGACTGAAGCGACTTAGCAGCAGCAGCAGCAGGGACTTTAATCATAGTGTAATCTTACATACGGAGCTGTCAAAAGGCCTTGATATTGGTGGAGAAAGAATAAAGGAGAGGACCCTGGTGGTTCAAGTTTAAATAAGGAAAATGAGTGTCGTGACAAAACAATTTTATTTATTAATAAACTTTTTAAGAATACAGATTTCTTCTCATATTTCTTTGTAGCCTCCCTGGAGCCTAGCATTGTGCCTAACACATGAAAAATACTAAGCAAATTTTGGTGGAATAAGTTAACTGAATGAGTTGAAAGAACAAATACTGAAACAAAATGTGGTTTCATTTCGTTTGAGCAGGTACAGCCATGGTGTCAAGTGAACCAGAGAACTGACATGCCCATCTTTAGAGACTCTTGGAAGACCTCTAGTGAAGAAACATATTCACTAATAATTAGCATAAACATTATTAAAATCTAAATGCTGCTGCTAAGGTTTGCCCTCTTGCACAGTCTAACATTTCTCTTGTTTACTAATATTCTTGGCAAACCCTCTTTTATAAATACACATAGAATCCCAATCTGCAAGTTCTGTACATAAAGCCTAGGACTCTGCACTCATCCATGACGACACCAGGTTACTTTCCCATCCCCTCTACACCCACCTGGTTCATCTGCTTGATTGATCTAACTCACCTTTTCAACAAACTTTTTATAACTTTTTGTTTTGCCAACCTTTATGCTGTGTGCTTTACACATACCAGCTCGATGAATCCATATCACACTCCGAAGAAGGCACAGCTTCTCCCTCTGCTTTTCAGGTGAAGAAACTGAGCCTGAAGCTGTTCAAGTAGGTTCACTGATCATCCTGGTTTGCCCACCTCCACCGGGGTTCCATGACCAGGGGCTTGCAGTTTTCCTACTAGGACGGTCCAGGGCAAGCTGTCCCAGTTTGCTTGGGGCTGCAGACTTCCCAGGACATGGGACTCTCAATGCCAAAATGGGAAAGTCCCATGCAAATTGGATGACCTGGACACCTGACCCAAGTCATGTGCTCGAGGTCACACAGCTGCTAAACATTAGAGTGGGATTCAAAGTACCCCTGGTCTGATGTCAAGGCTCCACTTTTACCTACCCTGCTTCATCCAGCCAATCTTTCATTTCTGACTGCTTCTAAGACATCTCATAGTCACCTTGTACCCCAAATGTCACCTCACCAAAAATCTCTCTTCCCCTAAAACCAACTGTGCTGATCCCCCTCTACTGAAGTTACCTAAAAGCATCCTGAGTCACTTCCAAATCTCCCCAATTCTCCCCTCCCTTGCTGCTCCCATCACCACCACCTTCATCATGTCTCCTGCCCCTGAATTCCTGGAACCAAAAGGCCTCTCTGCCTCCAAGTATCCACCCTGTACAGAACCCTGAGATGCATTCTCTAGAATGTAGACCTGAAAGAGAATCATGGGACAACCTTGCATTGGCATGTTGAACAGCTAAGACAAACAGAATGAAAGGGCAGAGCCCGCTCCAGCACCACATCTTCCTAACCTTCGGTGAGTGTGCTTTCCAAGGCACCACACCCTTCCTCTCCTTACCCCTTGGCCTCAGAGCAAGTGCAAACTGTGTATCTGGAACATTCCAGCCCTCCTGCTCTCTCTGCTTGGACAGGTTGGCCTGGGCCTCGCAGACCTCTGCTTACTTCCACACATCTGGGCTCTTGTCCATCCTGCCCTCCCTCCATCGCTGAGAAGGTCTTTGCTGAGCATCTACCACGAGCAAAGCCTCACACTGGGGAACACATCCCTGAGAAGACTCAACCGCCCCCCAAATAAGTGGCTTGTCCACCCCCACGTGTTCACCTCCTCACGACCCATCCTCCTGATTCCTTTTCCTCATCATTTTCCAGAACATACAATGTGTATACCATGTCTTTTGTCATTCGGGCTTTTCAGTCTCATTTTCTGTCGGCTCCATGTAGGTGGGTCTTGATTTTTTAATAAGATGGACCAGTCTCGGATGTCATAGTACTGGCAAGCCTTTCCTCCTATTCCCCACAATACATCTGGCTTTCTACTGGGTATATACTTGAGAATGACTCATTGAGCTGAATTAAATTGGTCACAACAGATTTTCTGTCACAGACAATCCTATGCAGCAATTCTTTTTTCTCTGATTCCAGTTTACACAGTAGTCATTCTGCCAAAGAAAACCTTGACTGGATACTCTTTTCACCACAGTCCAGGAGGGAAAGAGCTGACATCCAATTGACCCACTAACACTGCTTTATTCTACCACCACTGGGGAGAAGCCCACCTCCCCGTCACGCTCTCCCACCTCCCACAGACAGTTCAAAGAACCTAATAACCTGAATCTTCTGAATCCTCCGTCACATTCCACCCCCTCAACACACGCACATTCCACCTCAAATACTGAACCACAACTTAGATTTTTAAAGTTCAAGAGTTAAGAAGAACTAGCAATTGACTCATTTCTCCCTGATTCAAAGAACTGTGTGGGTTCTCTAGAGCAGCCCTGACACCCTTCATGTGCACCAGTTCCCGAAGCCAGGGCAGTCCAAGGGGATTCCTACTTCCCTAACCAAACTGAACTGAGTACCATAAATCGCACAGCCTTGATGTGTGACCTTGAGCCAGTAAGTCATCTTACTGCTCTAGGCTCAGGAGTCTGCAGCTACAAAGTGAGGGACCGCTTCTCTGCAGGTTCTCCAAGGACCCCTGAGCACACACATTTTCTGACTCTAATTTCCTTCTCCCTCCTGGGCTGCCTCCCCAGCACAACCCAGCACAAACAACTCGAGCCCCAACAAGTCCTCTGCTGCCTGCTCAGCTCTTCCATTGCCAGGATAAAAGGTAGAAAACCTTTTTCTTTTTATTAAGTTCCAGTCTGAGGAAAGCTCATGAAAACTGCTAGTTACTCCACCAGTCATAGGGCCAACAAGCCCCTGGGGCTCTCAGCTGTCCTGTGGATGCAAGGGTACCCAAGGTTGGAGAAAAATGAAAAGACTGAGCAGAAACATGAAAAATGGAGAAAAACAAATAGACTGAGCAGGGACATTTGATCAGGTCTGGGCTCAGACACAGGAAGCCTGGCTAGCAATGACCTGACACCCTCCCCTCCAGAGTCTGAGGGCTCTTCCTTGAAGAAGCTGAGCAAGTAGAGTCTTGGCTGCTGGCTGGCAAATGAAAAGTCATCATCGGGAGAAGAGGCAGCTGCTGGCCGCCAAGGGAGCGTGGATATGCACGCCGAGGGAGCGTGGATATGCACACCAAGGGAGCATGGATATGCACGCCAAGTGCTCTCAACAGTGAGAGAAACTGACCAGCAGGGTTTGATCAGATGAGGTATGAGTTTCTCTTGATGGTTCAATGCTTTTACATCGAATATTTGGAAATGTCTAAAAACCATGGCGCCTCAAAGATGGAAGACAACTTTCCCTTATAAATACAACCCCTGTTAAAGCTATTAGAGTTTGTGAATATATATTAGGAAAAACTGCACCAAGATAAGGAGAGAGCAGGGTTGGATGGTGAGAAAGAACCAAATTCCTGGCAGCCAAAGTATAATCGCATAGAAAAATGGATGCTAGCCATGCAAATAGACCCTCCAATAGACTGTGATTTGGAAACAAGCAGCGAATGGGGAGGGGTCCACCGTAACCTCAGACGACCCCTCTAGGCTCTCTGGCTTCTACCTTTCCATGTTTTGCAACCTCATTTTCATTCTTTTTTTTTTTCCACATGTGTTTACTGAACACCCAACACAAAGTCAGGCATTTTTCTCAAAACAGATGAAACAGACAAGGGTCTGCTCGAACAGACTTAAGTCAGACAATGAACAAAGGGAAAGCACATGAATGAAGGAGATTGTTTTAGATAATACTAAATAGCCTATGAGTAAAAAAGGCAAAGAATCTTTGACGGAGAATGACTTGGTGCAAGGACTGCTTTAGAGAGATGAGTCAAACTAGACCTTTCTGAGGAAAGCTCGGAGCTAATATATGAGCACAGAGAAGAAGCCAGACTTGAGAAGATGCTAGAGAAAGGCAACCTGAGCAGAGAGAAGGGAATGCAAAGGGCCCCAGAGAGAGCAGCAGGGCCGGGGGGACCTGGAGCTTGAGGGGTCTGTCTGGAGATAGGGGGAGAAGGGTGGAAGCACCAGGACAGGTCCTGTGGGCCCTTGAGAGCCACAGTGAAGAAAACTCAAAGTGGGCAGCCATCGGGTATACTGTCATGGAGAGGAGTCTCTTCCCTGAGCTGGAGAGGCTATTTCTCCAAGGAGAGAAACGCTGAGCGAGGGAGCTCAGCCCACAGGGAGGCAGCTCCAGGAGCGGCACTTACAGCGAAGAACCACCAGATGGCTCCATGAGAAGACTGCCCAGCGCCTCCTCCTGCCATTGCTGACGCCTTTCCTGTCTAAGGTAGAAGCACTTTTCCCACTGAACAAAAGCTTCTTTCGCAAACTGCCACTTTTCTTTTTTTTTTTTTTAACAAAAGGAACCAATAGCAACCAGTACAACAGAGTGGTCCTGGTGACTTCGCATCTTTGCATCCTACTGGCTGAAAGAGGAAGCTCCTACTCGCCAGGGGGGCCCCTCGATGATTCATTCCCAAGCTCCCACTTTTGAAAGCACTGTGCCCACCCCAACTTGGCTAAGTGGCTCTCCTTTCCAGATACACAATCCTAGAAAAAGAGAAATGCTGGTAGCCAGGCCACAGGCCAAACTCCAACTGTCCAAGAAGCAGATTTGCTCAGGAAGTAATGGTTCTAGGACTTCAGGACCTCCGGTGATGGTGTGTAAGAGAATATGGGGCTGGAGGGGGAAGAGGAGGAGAATGTAAAGGTCAGGCAGGATGTTTGCTATATTATCACCAAATTTCGTCTCAATAGTATCTTTTTTTTCAATAAACAAAAGAATTGCTCCAGACCTCCTAACAAGCACCAGCCCTAGAAATAGAGTTTCTCAATATGAAAGAAAGGTGTCAGTGGCCAGCACGCAGCTCTGGAACCAGGAAGCAAAAGTCTGCAGGACTTATCAGTGAGTCAGCTGAATCCTTCAAGGGCTCAGGGGCCTCCCAGGAGTGTGAATGGGAAAAAAATAGTCAGCCTCTGTATTTAAGAGGCTTACAGTCTAAAGTTGGCATGGGAATTCTCACTCAATGAAATTTTTTTTTCCTCCCTATCTGTTGGAACTAGCCTCTCCCACCCTCGATTTCCAATAGTCCTTGGTACACTTTATAGTTGTGTTTGACCTATGTCTCTCAATAGATAGGGAGTCCCTGAGTCCACATGTCATCCTCGGCACTTCCCACATAGACTGAGAGATAAATATGTGTAGATACTGATAATTTATAGATACAAAGAGAGAGGGAGAATTTGTTTCACAGTATTGTTCTCAAAACCCTGCTCTCCACCTTTCCCTGACATGGTACATACACACACACAAACACACACACACACACTTAAAGGATATACGCATCATGGTCTAGCAGCTCATTTTCACAACTCCCACTGGAGCAAATTCAAGATAAAGAAGTGGCCCTGGAACATGAAGCTGTATGATGACTTTTCTATCTGCCTGACCCAAAAAAAGAAAAAGCCAGGAAGGGCTCTTGATGAATTGCTTTCAGCAGGGAGGAAGAAGGATCTGCTGTGCGAGTCCATCATATTTCCATGAACAGTCACCCGTGCCCTTTCTCCAGCAACATCTGGAAGGACGCTCCTCTAAATACAGCTCATAGACTGTCACTGTTGAAAAAATGTTCTTCCTGCCCCGGCTTTGCTGGCAGTACAGGGTGTTTGGGGCCAGACTGGCACCCCAAAGAGCCTCGCATGGTGAATTTGTCACCACTGGCTGCATCTTCCTCTGTCATTGCTCTAATCGCCTATCTCCCCTGGGGGCACGGCCCCTTTAAATGGCTACCAGTTGCCAACTTGTTTGGTCAAAATCTGCTAGCCTGGAAGTCAGATCCTTTTCAGCTTAAACTTCTCCTTTCTTGCGATAACTTCCCTGGATTCCCACCATCACATTTCCATAGTACTCTGAACTTCCAGCCCTTCACACCCTTATAATTGCTTGATTGAATTTGAGTTAAATATTTGTATAATATCACCAGAGCAAGACGGCTGAACCCTGTGTGTATAGGGAGCATTCAAAGTAGTGGCTGGCACCAAGTCAGTCCTCATGAGTGTTTATGACTCATTCGGAGACTGGCTGACTTGATTACTCTGGCCCCAACTTACCGTTTGGGTTTCATCTCCTGACTCCTCCGGATACACACCAAGGTTCCATCTAAATACACTATTCCTTAAAATCTCTCTTTACTTTCCTATCCCTATGACTTTGGTCATACAATTCCTTCTTTTTGGATAATGAATGTTATTTTCCACCCCATTTAAAGAGCAATAAGACAATCAGAATCAGGAAAGACTTAAAGAATACTTTTTACTGAGGTACAATTTCACATACCACAAAATCAACCAATGATTTTTATTGTCTTCCCAGCCACCATCACCAATTCCAGAACATCGCCACCACCCAAAAAAGAAACCTGGTACCCACTGGTCATCAATCCCTATTCTCTCCTCCCCCAGCTTCTGTCAATCACTAATCCACCTTTTGTCTCAACAGATTTGTCTATCCTAGATATTTCATTTAAATGAAATCATACAATATGTACAATTTCTTTCACTTATATTATTTTCAAGGTTCATGCATATCATAGCATAGATCAGTACTTCATTGCTCTTTATGGCTGAATAGTATATATTCCATTGTCTGACTACATTATGTTTTATTTATTCATTCATCAGCTGATGAACATTTGGGTTGTTTACACTTTGGAGTTATTATGAATAATGCTGCTGTGAATATTCGTGTACAAGCTTATGAACATATGTTTTCAATTATCTTGGGTTTATACCTGAAAGTGGAATTGTTGGGTCATATGGTAACTCTGTTTAACTTTGTAAGGAACTGCCAAATTGTTTTTCCAAAGTGGCTATACCTTTTCTACACTCACCTGCAGTGTATGAAGATTCCAACTTCTCTACATCCTTGCCAACATGTTATCTGTTGTTGTTGATTATTATTATCACCCAAACCAGTGGATATGGAGTAGTATCTCACGTACTTTTGATTTGCATTTCCCTGATAACTAATGATATTGAGTATTTTTTCATGTGCTTATTAGCTAATTGTTTTATTTGGAGAAGTATTTATTCAAGTCCTTTGCTATTGTTAAGTGGGTTATTTTTCTTTTTATTGTTGAGTTGTAAGAATTCTTCATATGTTCTGGATGTGTAAGATCCTTATCAGATCTTTGCAATATGACTTGCAAATATCTACCATTCTGTGGGTTGTCTTTTCACTTCCTTGACAGTGTCTTTGAAGCACAAAGTTTGAATTTTACAAAAGCCCAACTTATTCTTTGGTTTCTTGTGCTTGAGGTACCCCAAGGTTTCAAGATTTACACCTTAGAAGGTGTTTTTCTTTTAAGAGTTTGATACTCTAGCTCTTATATTTAGGTCTTTGATCAATTTTGAGTTAACTTTTATGTATGGTGTGAGAGGGTCCAGATTAATTCTTTCACATGTGGATATCTAGTTAGCTCAGGACCATTTTTTTTAAAAGACTATTCTTTCCCTACTGAATTGTCTTGGCAAGAAGAAACATTTTAAAATAATCCTGATCTAAGAGTCTACCGTGGTAAAGACAACAACAATTCTAGTCTGTGGGATGATAGTCAGGAATGCAGAGGTTGATTGGGTTATTTTAGGTGGAAACAACTATGTATAAATTCCATAAGCACCATCTCAGTCCACCTCTTTCTGTATGTAGTAATGGTTCTTAACCTTGTTTGGGATAAATAAGCCAATAAAATTGCAGGCTTTTGCAAATACACAACATTCTGCTTAAAATGTTAAGGAGTTCACAGCTCGCAAGCCTTCCCACAGACCCTAAGCAAGGAATCTTTGCTCCACTCTCCTTCCCACAAAGTTCATCTACTGCTGAGAACTCCAGCCAACACTCCACAAAGCAGCTGACTCACTATGCTTTTGTTTATTTGTTCATGTGTATCCTACCCTCTCCTTTGAACTACACATTTCCACCTAACTCCTTGATGTGCACACCACATCCCCAAGCATCTCAAATTCAGCACTTTCAACTCATCATCTTCATCTTCCCTCCCCCAGCCCAGCTCATAGCCCCAACTTCCCTTTTTCGGGTCACAGAACCATTCTTCCCATTACCCAGGCTCAAATCTCAAAGTCATCTTCACTTCTTGTTGCCTTCACCAGCCCTACACCACCATCCAGTCAGTGTCCAGGTTTGTACAGTTTTCATTCTGAGCACCTATCAGTACCCTGCCTGGTTGTTGCAATATGTCTCTGGACTTGCTTGTTTCTTTCTCTTTTTTTTTTTCTTCCAGTTTTACTGAGATATAATTGACATACAGCACTGTGCTAAGTTCAAGGTGTAAAGCATAGTGCTTTGATTCACATACATCATGAAACAAGTCTCACAGTACAGTTTAGTGAACATCCATCATCTCGTGTAGACACAAAATTAAAGAAATAGAAATGTTTTTCTTGTGACAAGAACTCAGGATTTACTCTCTCAGCAACTCTCACATATGACATACAGCACTGTTAATTATGTTAATCATGTACACTCTATCCCTAGTGTGTATTTATCTTTTAATTATTTTTATTCAAAAATATGCTTCAGCCCACCTAGTCCTTTGTGGCTCCAGTTAATCATAACAGGTTAACTGGCACAGGAGCTTAAATAAGTCACATGTAAGAATGACTCTGTCTTCTAGGCGGGGCTAGAATTAATAAATAGATTTTTACTCAGGTCCTTCTAGGTTCCAGGAATTTGAATACAAAGGAATATAGAGATTCCTGCCCTCAGGGAGCTTACCATTTTAATCACAAAGATCAGGGCCATGCATAGCAGACTTGGCCTGGAGATTTGCAAGATCTCAAAGAACTACGTTAGGACTTTTTCAGCCTCTGAGTTTAGAGTTTTTCCAACCTTCTATTCCATCTCCTAGACCACAGAGACATGGAGGCATAAGGAGGCAGCTTTGGAGTCTGATCACTTCTACCACTGTCTGGAGTCTCATAGTCCTCAGACTTCCCACTGACATGAACCAAACACAGTCCAGTTCTGCTTTCTCTCTGTCTCAAAAACACTTCAGGATGGGGAAAGGGAGTGATTATAAATAATTGCAATATATTCTTCTGCAACAAGAACACAGAAATATGAACTATTGCAGCTATTGCAATCTGCATTGGACCACAAGTACTGTTTTAATTTAGTCCTTGCATTTACACAGCATTTTTGGATTTGCAGTATTCTTTCACATACACCTTGCAACGTAGGGGGAAGCCCCAATCACTCAGTGGGTAAAGAATCTGTCTGCAAAACAGGAGCCACAGGAGACATGGATTTGATCCCTGGGGCAGGAAGATCCCCTGGAGGAGAAAATGGCAATCCACTCCAGTATTCTTGCCTGGAAAACCCTATGGACAGAGGATCCTGGAGGGTTACAATCCAAAGACTCACAAAGAGTCTGACACAACTGAGCAAACACGCACGTATGTTTGAGAGGTAGAAATTATTGCTGTTGGTTTATCAGTGAAGAAACCAAACCTCCAAGAGTTTGTATGATTTACCCAAAATCACTCAGTTCATGAGGTGCTTTGACAGGGAACTTTGGGGAAGCTCTTTAAAAAGAAGTGGATGGTGAAGGTGAGGAAGGGACACTTTTGCCTTTCTCTTCTTCCTCCTTCTTGCCTGGAATTCAGACATGAAAGCTATAATTCAAGCAGCCATATTGTAACTTTGAACTTGAAAGCCATGCAAAAAGAATGGCAAAGCAGAAAAACAGAAATAGCCTTGGCGTCTGACATCTTGCAAACATCAGAACTGAACAGGCTTCCATTGGCTTTTTTTTTTCCTTGTCATGTGTTTGAAATACTATAGTTGAGTCTCTGTTTCTAGCAGCCATAACCATTCTTTGGTGCTAGACAGCATTGTCTATAATTGGGCAAAACTAGTATCAATCACCAAATGATGTCACATCATTATAATTGTGCCCGGGAGTCACTCTCTTCCCATTCCTAAGAGGAATATATACTATCCTTTCCCACATAAGCCATTAAAATGACAATTGTATAGAATATAGATGCAGATTTCTAAACCTATGTTATACCTAATGGCATATAGCCTATGACTGAAATCATGCAAAATGTCTATATATGAAAAGACTAAAATCTAATACACGAAATAAATATATGAAATAAATTTTCTAGTATACGGAAATGAAAAGAGAAATTTAAGTTGGCAGAATCCTGGCTGGTTTTTTAAATCCTTTTTTCAAAATTATCCTTAATATTGTTGCCTTATCCTTTGAAATAGAGCATTAAAAGATTTTTTTAATTACTAGATTCTCCAAAGTATCACCTCTGCTATTTAGTTACTACTAAACAAATTTATTTTTGCCCAGGAGAGGTAAGAAAATATAGCTTCTGAGTATATGAGGCCATCCTTCCGTATGATGATACATATTTTAGGAATGAGAAGAATTATAATCCATATTCACATTTTTAAAACAAAACTAGAGAATGAAGGGCATCTCCTTGAACTGGGTACATTTCTAAGGTTATCTGAAGAAGGCCGCAGTGTGAATGGGCAGATTCTTGAGGCCTTTGGTGGGATCACATCACACAGGAGTGACCTTGCCAGCCCACACTTCTGCTTCTTCATTCAAAAGCATGTGGGAGATGGGACTAGTTTCTAATGTCTGTCCTTTAATCTCAATTTTTCACTTCCTTTTGGTATGAACCCTCACTGGGGACAGTTCAGGGTTCTGTAGACCCACTTTCTCACCTTGATGGTATTTCTGATCTCTTCAGAGAATGTTACACTTGACACTTGTTTCCTTTCTGAGTTCTTTCTTCTATATTATGCAGCTCCTTGTGGGATTTACCCTTGCCTTCCTTCATATAAAGCTGCAGCTGGTGTGGGGCCATTCATTTCAATGGAGGACTAACCAAGCTTACCTAAGCATTTGAGTGGCAGAAAGGGTGAAGTGGGAAGGAGCGAGGGTGAGGGGGAAATGGGTATACACTTGTGTTCCACGTAGAGTGTGCTGCACGCCATCCTCTTCCTGAGCCTTTATCTACATCTTTCATTCAGCATGACCTCTTCATGGGACATATCATTGAATTATTATCGCTAGTGTACAAAGGAGAAAGTTGAGGCTTTTAAAGTTAACCAACTAGACAAGTTAACACGGTTAGAAAAATGGCTGCAAAAAATAGGTGAGTTCACAATGTTATGTGCTAGCCTGAACGGGAGAGGGTTTTGGGTGAGAAAGGATACATATACATGCATGGCTGAGTCCCTTTGCTATTCACCTGAAACTACCACAACATTTTTTTATCAACTATACTCCAATACAAGATAAAAAGTTTAAAGTTTGAAAAAAATATGAGTTCAACTGTTTAACCTCAAAGTCACTGGTCTTTCTATTTTATTTGCAATGGACTCACCAGCCAGCCAAGTGCCCTGAAAACTTTCAATGTATTTTCGAGTTTAGATTACTGACTATTCATGTAAGAAAACATACTGTATTTAGGTAAAAGCGAAAAAATGCTGCTTAGCCATAGAAAGCAGCACCACACAGGGATTCACAGACTACCTCTGATGCTAAATTGCCAGGTTCAAATACAGACCTTGCCACTGTGTGACCTTGGGCGAGTTTCTTAACCTCTCTGTGCCTTAGGCTCTTTATCTGTAAAATGGGAATGAGAATATCTCTACCTATAAAGTTGTTATGAGAATTGAATGAGAAGGAAGTTATAACACACATAAACACTACCCTTGAAGGGCAACAAGAGGAATAGGTAGGTTCTAGTCCAAAAGTTTGAGGAGTGTGGAAGCTCTGCCACTCTTGGATATTTATAAATCCAAAGTCCCACCTTACAGAACCAGGATTTACTTTTCATAGTACTCTTTCTCCAGGTGTATTTGAGTGTAGTAACCCTAATGCTGGAGCAAGTCTTCTGGCTTTGGGGAAGGCTGGTTTAGGAGAGGGGGCGTCTGGTGCTCAGAAATCCCTCCCCTCCCACAAACCCAGTGCAACAAGCAAAGGGACTTGAGGATGATTTAATCTTGCTACATCTTTTTGCTCAGTGTTTTAAAGAGTCAAGAGGATTTTTTTTTCCCATTGGTAATTTGCATGTCGTTCCCACGATTACATTTTGAAGTAGCTGAGTAATATTTAGAAATAGAAGGCTTTCCACTTCTAGTTCCTCTCATTGGTATGTGATGTAGGCAAGTCACACATACTGTTCGGGTTGAATCTTGCTTTCTACCAGATGGAGAACCATTCATCAAATGAATAATTGCTACATCTTTTCAAATACAGTCAATGCATTTTGCTAAAAATGTCTTGTCCAACCTCCTCTCCCCTCTGCCAAAAAAAAAAAAAAAAACCCAAGAATAATTAACAAACTGAACAACAAGACATACTTACCTACAATCAAAAACAGAAGACTGAGTAGGTCATTCTGCGTGCATGGGTGGCCCACCAGCCTTTGAATCTCTGATATATAATTGCCTACAAGGGTTTAGCTGAAAACCAGGAGACTAGGTACTACAGTTGCATATGACATAGGAAAAATGGCTACATCTCTAAAAGGACATATTTTCTAGTTTAACTAGAAGAAGGTGCCCAGGAAAAAAGTAATAAAGTGATTAATCAGTTATCATTGGACCAGGCCTGACTCTGCTATGGTGATTTCATGAAACAGTTTAAAAAAAAAAAAAATTTCATTAATGAAAATTACCAACATTTGTTTTTTTTCAAATAAAAATCACAGAAATGTTGCTATCTACCATCACTACATTCAATAAAGAAAACAGACATTTTACTAACTAATATAGAAATAAGAGGTATTGGGTTGGCCAAAAGGTTCATTTGGGTTTTTCTGTAAGCCAATACTTAATATTAGGCTAAAAGACAGTTCTTAAAATCAAATAAATTTAGTGGTGTGAAAACCTCACGACTTTGCCTTGCTTTTCTCACTTCCTCATGAATCAGAGTGAACGCTATCCCTTCCCGGCACCAGTCCAAGAAATAGTATTTGGGAATGACTGCTCTAGTGAAGAGGCTTCTTCTTGCTCATTCGTGTGACCCAGGGCAAACTACTCTGCTTCCCTGAGGTTTAGTGACCATCCATGAAATGGAAATAACGTGTGTTTGCCTGGCCTACTTCACAGGACTGCAGTCAAAGAAGACACGGTAACATATACAAAACAGCTCTGGAAATGGTGAAAAACTATACTCATGTTCAGGATTGTTACTCTTTTTCAACACAAGTTATATACTTATTCCCAAATTCCTGGGATTAGATGATTCCACTATAAAATTGTTCATTTCAGAGACACAGCAAATGCCAAACACTAACACATTTTCTCCACTAAGAAAAGAAAACATGAATTGATAGCTTACTGTGGATACTAGGAACATCATCCAAAAATCATCCAGTATCAAGGGATATTTGTTGAGGTCCATCCTTAAGACTCTGGGCAGATTCCATCTAAACCAAGTCACATGAATGGGAGCTTTTACCATTTTAAAGATTTCAACAGAAGTTTTACAGACTCGATTCAACACTTCACAGACAGCATATTTTACTCATCTCTGCATCCACAGAACTGGGAACAATGCCGGGAACAGAACAGGGAATGGGTGGATGCTGAATAAATGAAGAAACCTAGGATCTGGGCCCTGGGAGGCATTTTTCAGTTTATTGCTCTAGTGCCCTCACCAAGAAACTGGGAAGAAAACTACTAACCTAACTCCTGGGGTGGTTTCAAATATTTTCTATTAAAGACAACCCCCAAAAAAAGTATATTACTGATGGGAATGTAAAATGGTACAGCCACTTTGGAAAAACGGCTTGGTAGGTTCTTGCAAAGTTAAAAGTAGAATTACCATATAACCCAATAGTTCCACTCCTAGATATATACCCAAGAGAAGTGAAAATATTCATGCATACAACAAGTTACAAACAAATGTTCATATCAACATTATTCATAATAACCAAAAAGTATAAATGACCCAAAAGTCCATCAGATGGTTAATGGATGAAGATAATATGGTATATCCATATAACATATAATGAAATGTCATTTGGCAATGAAAAATGAAGTGCTGTTGTATGCTGCAATATGGATGAACCTAGAAAACATTATGCTAAGTGAAAAAGGCCAGACACAACAGACCACACATAGTATGATTTCATAACATGAAATGTCCAGAATAGACTAATCCATAAAGACAAAAAATAGATTGGTGGTTGACAAGGGGTGAAGGGGTGGGGTTCCAAACTGCTAGTATGTATGGAGTTTCCTTTTAGGGTGATGAAAATATTCTGGAATTAGATAGTTTTGATAATTATACAACATAATGACTATCCTAAAAACCACCGAAGTGCACAATTTAAAACAGTTGACTTCTATGTTATATGAATTATACCTCAGTGTAAAAAAATATACAAATATAAAAGGCTACAAGAAACAGGAAAATTAGGAGCAATGAGTGGAATTATATTTTCTCGAATCAGACTTAAAGAAATTAGTTTCCAGTTATGTTTCCTGTGCTTTAAAAAGAGCGCTCATCTGCCAGAGCTATTTATCTACGTTTGTGTCAGTAAATGTGTTCCTCTCACAGCAGCTGGTGGATAACAGGCACTCAATAAATGGTGGACAGATGAACATATATGAGAACCCCACATTCCTCACATTTCCTAATAGGCCAGATTTTTTAAAATATGTTAATGGTAGACTATAGCAGGAAATCCTGGCAGACTTTGCTCCCCAAATCAGAAAGAATCAGTATAGTGGCCTAGCTCAGCACCAAACAAGCAACAGGATCCTTGACCAGAGGGTTCTCAAGACTAAAGAAGACCAAGAAAATTTTACCCAATGAATGAAGCTTGATCAGGAATTCCAAAATTTTTAGATGCCTTTCAGTTATAACAAGAAAAATCTTAAAGTCTAAAAGCTCCTCAAATAAAATTAACTAGACTTCCTCACATAGTTAATCTATTCTCTATGTAACATATTTAGGTAAAGAAGAGAATAGTACAGAGCAGGTTAATTCTAGCCAGGAATAGAAACTCCAAAAGGATTTGGCATAACAATATTGAAAAGATTCAATCAGCTGAGACTTGCTGAACCCTCATGAATAGTTCCAATGGCCCAGTGAATTGTATTTCTAATGGATAGCTGAGCTGGGACTTCATAACACATATAAACTGAAGTCTTCATTTACAAAAGAAGAAACCAAGAACCAGGGACACAATGGGACCAATCTGAGACCACCCTGCTGGTTAGGATCTGAGTTAAACCTAGAACCCAGACTTTTTTATTCTGATTTTGTCTTTTCCTACTGCTGGAATTCTATACATTATGTTGTTCTCAAACCGCATGGAACACACTGAGAAAATTTTGGAATTTTAATGCGGTGAAGGTGACCATAATGGGTTTCCTCCAGATTCACAAATTTTATAAATATTGTAAGTGAAGGTTGGCTCACGTTCAAAAGAAAAAAATATTTCCTACTTGTCTGTAAGCTTCTCACAGTGGAATGGATGCTTGGAACTATTTTAAAAGTTGCCATTCTTCCCATAAATTTAGCTATCCCCTTCAGGTGGGCAAATTCATCCCTGGGCACACAACTTCAGCGAATGCCACTCATTCTTCAAGTTGGTGAGGGGGTGGGAAAAAGCCATCTTTGACTTCAGGCTTTGCCAAGAACAAGTCATATAATTTATAGCAGAACTAAGGAAGGTATAATCTGCAAATTGGCTGTGTATTTATTTTTCTAAGACATAAGTGAAATGTTCTTGGGAGGTAACACCACATGGCAAAGTGTAAGCTCTTTTGGAGGCAGGGGAACTTTGAAAAAAAAAACACACAATTTCATGAGGAGAAACTGTGGAAGCCAATGTGGAGGGCAGTGGTTGTTTTGCCTGCCTAGCACCCATTTGGCCTTCTTTTGACAAAAATGCCCTAGTTGAGCTTTGAAGACTATCCACCCCTCTTGTCCCTCTTGGACAGAGCTACAATTTGCCCCTGACAGTCCTCATCAGCTCAAAGGATGGTCCTGCGACTGATACTCAGGATGTCAGAATATTCTATACCCTATAATTGTGATTCAGTCAGGGATGGCCACATGGAAAAGCCAAGCCAATGGGACTCTGCAGCAAGCTAAGTATTTCAGTCATGTCCGACTGACTCTTTTGTGATCCCCATAGACTGTAGCTCGCCAGGCTCCTCTGTCCGTGGGGATTCTCCAGGCAAGCATACTGGAGTGGGTTGCCATTCCCTTCTGCAGGGGATCTTACTGGCCCAGGGATGAAATGGCATCTCTCAGGTCTCCTGCAAATTCTTTACCACTAACACCTCCTGGGAGGCTCAATGAGACTCGACTGCTGAATTTTTAGCAACACTTCGGAAAAGAAGGCTCTCTTGCCACTTATTCAGGAAATCAACCCTGAATGTTCATTGGAAGGACTGATGCTAAAGCTCCAATACTTTGACCACTTGATGCAAAGAACTGACTTGTTGGAAAAGACCCTGATGCTGGGAAAGATTGAAGGCAGGAGGAGAACCAGATGACAGAAGATGAGATGGCTGGACGGCATCACCGATGCAGTGGACATGAGTTTGAGCAAGCTCTAGGAGATGGTGAAGGACGGGGAAGACTGGTACGCTTGCAGTCTATGGGGTCGTTGGACACGTTCAGTGACTGAATAACAACGTGCCACTTAAATCACCAACTGTGAGAAGTACCAGAGGTGACCACATCGAATACGTTATGGTAAGTGAAGGAAACACAGAGCAAAGCCGAGCCAAGAGACAGTGATCAAGAACAAGACGGGCAAGAGGGAAACCTGTTTTCTGTCTTCCTGAAGTGAGAGCTACCTCTGAGCTTTAGTCACATCACGTTTTTGCTTATACCTAACAAGTTCGGTTTGCCATTTGCAACAGAGACAGATAGTACCATGCAGTAGTGATGCAGGCTCTCGAAATGCAGAAACGAAAGTGTGGATCTTGGTTCAGCCACTTTCTAGTTATGAGACCTTAAGCAAGTTACGTAATCTCTCTAAATTGCAGGTTTCTTATCTACACTATCTGGGGCTGGGATCAGTGAGTCAATAGTCTCTCCAAAGCACTTGTTAGAGTTACTGCCATGTAATTCATGTCCAACAAATGTGAGTTACAATTTTTAACAAACAAACTATAATAAAAGCAACCCAATGCCTGCTGTTATAAGATTAAAGCCACTACAATATTATATCATTTTCACTAAGCTTCCCAGGTGGCACTAGTGGTAAAAAACCAGCCTGCTAATTCAGGAGCCACAAGAGACATGGGTTTAATCTCTGGGTCGGGAAGATCACCTGGAAGAAGACATGGTACCCACTCCAGTATTCTTACCTGGAAAATCCCATGGACCGAGGAGCCTGGAAGGCTACAGTCCACGGGGTCACAAAGAGTCGGACATGACTGATGACTTAGCACAGCACACAAGCTTCACTAGAACATGAGGGAAACCTGACTTTTAAATAGCTTATCACAAGGAAGCATAGAAATGGACCTAAACATCATTTTTATCATATTTTCTCATGTTTCTAAAGAGTTTTAAATAACATGGGAAAAAATGCTTGCAGTAGCATACTAAGAGGCTGACTGAAGACTGCTATAATCTAGCCATGCTCTATTTGGCAACTATATCCAAAAGAAAAAAGCAAAACAAAATCTTTAAACCTGTGCATCAGAAATCCTGGAAGAAGCTGCAATAAAACAGGAGAATGAGATAGATATCACCTAATACTTAGACTTTTCTTCTACATTTCTCTATTTTCCCAGTGTATGTCAATGAACATTGACTGTACTTCTGTTTGGAAGGTTTCACTGTCTACATGTTCCACAATCACATCATTAGGCTTTTAGAATGTTGGTTTAAGAATTGGAGAATCACAGAGTATTAGAGGTGAAAGAAACAATAGAGACAATTTTATCCGATTCTTTCATCTTACAAAACGGAAAAACTTGTCGAAGATCAAATAGCTAGACAGTGGCAGCATTGAAATTACAGCCTAACATTCCTACTGATTCAGAAAACTCCTTGAGAGAGACACTATTGATTGCACCACATCACCAAGGCTAATTCTACTAATCTTTTAAGGACTCGTCTAAATATCATTTCCTCCAAAAACCTTTCCCTGGGCATCAACTAGAAGACATTCTCCCAACTTTCAATTCCCAGAGCACCTGATTTTTTTACTTTTATTGTCATTATTATTCCACAGATGTGTATGTCTTCTTTATTAGTCAATAAATTCCTTGAAAGAGGATTTGCATCTTTTTCACATCTGTGCCTTGAGCATGTGACACCATGCTTTGGTACATAGTAACCACTTGATAAATGGTTACTGAAAAACAGGCTATCCTATTGCCTAGGACCTATTGAAACCAACTGGCTTAGTTTGGAAATAGGACTAAATTTCAAAGACAAAGTTATCACCATAGGATCCTTCCTGAGTAGTAGAAAGATGGTACTTCCTAGCCCCACTGCAATTGGAACGGACTATATGACTAGTTTTGGCCAGAAGACAGTAAGCAGAAGTGATGTGTGACACTCCCATGCTGGCACAGTAAATAACCCTCGTGAGATCCTTCAGTTATATGTCCCCTTATCTCAGCATCCCAGAAGCCACATGCTAAGAAGAAGGGGCCATAAAAGGAAGCAGTCATCACATGGAGCTATACTTGTAGCTACACTTCAGAGTCACTGGGGCTTATTTAGATCAGGCTTTGTGAGAGTAAGAAAGATGATTTTGTTACAAGTCACCAAGATCCCAGGATTACTTTCTTGTTGTACAGTCCAGCCGATACTAGATAATAGCCAGACTAAAACACAGATCTTGTGACAGGGATTTTTGATGGTAATTCATTATTTCTTTATTCCTTACTAACAGAATCTTGGGTAATATGCCTAAACTGAAAAATTACACTCTATTACTTTACAGTGCATTATGTTACATACTAGCTACTTAGTGGCCAACAGGATGTGCTCAGTCACTTAGGCGTGGCCAACTCTTTGCAGTCCTATGGACTGTAGCCTGTCAGGCTCCTCTGTGTGGAATTTTCCAGTCAAGAATACTGGAATGGGTTGCCATTTCCTTTTCCAAACAGGATATAAGTAAAAGCTATTAATATGTTTTCCAAGAAGTCTTCCCTTTTATTTCCTGGTAAGAATTCATATGTAATGACTGGAGCTTCAGCAGCCTTCTTAAATCATAAGGCGTCCTTGACAGTAAAAGTCACAAACTAAGGGTAGTGGAGTAGAAAGACAGAATGAGCCTAGATTCCTGATGGCACTGTGGAGTTACAGTATTAAGCAATGCCCGCCTTACCTCTGTGTTCTTATTTAAGAGAATTAAACCCTGAGGCTTCCCTGGTGACTCACTGGTGAAGAATCCACCTGCCAATGCAGGAGACATGGGTCCCATCTCTGGTCCAGGAAGATCCCACATACAGTGGAGCAACTAAGCCCACTGAACCTGTGCTCTAGAAACCAGGAGCCATAACCACTGAGCCCATGTGCCACAGTTGCTAAAGTCTGTGCCTAAAACCCATGCTCCACAATAAGAGAAGCCACCACAATGAGAAGCCTGCGTACGGCAACAATGAGTATCCCCTACTTGCCACAACTGGAGAAAAGCCCTCACAGCAATGAAGACCTAGCACAGCCAAAAATAAATAAATAATTTTTTTTTAAAAAAAGAGAGAATTAAACCCTTATGTTCTTAAGCACTGTAGCTAAATCTTTGTTACTAGCAAACAAATTAACTCTTAATTGGCACAGCCCTTGTGTCACATATTCAAAACTATTAATAGTACCCTTGTACCGAAGAGTAAGAAAGAAGGTAGCAAAGAGCACTCACTATTTAACACCTAACTCAAGTTAGGGAAGAATGGTATTCTATTCAATTTTGCTTTGATCTTCTGAGAAACTGAAAAAAAAAAAATGACCTCTCATTAAATCACATCTTTTTAAAAAATACTTTTTTCACATTAGCAAATTCTGAAGGAAGCTAACCAAAATTACATTTTCCCAACATAATAATAAGTCTCTTAACTGTGAAAACATGTGAAGGATGACGTTTAGTCCATTTTAAAATGAAAAAAAAATTAAAGTGAAAGTGATTTGATATTTCACATTATTAAGAAAAAATTTAAATAAGAGGCATTCTTCTAGGGGAAGCTGAATTTTGAGAGAGAATTTAAACGTTGGAGATTTTAAAAGCTGTTTTAGTGAAGCATTTTTTATTCTTCTTACCACTGGTGATTCTCTCAGGGACTCGTCCACCTTTAATAAAGCTTCATTATGTATGTGTCTGCTATTACCGTAACAAGAACTGACATAAAAATTACAACTGACTCTAAAGAAAAGACTTAATATTCAGGATCACCAAGAGCTTCTTCTTTTCTGCTTTTCTTCCTGGACCAAAATGTTGGCTCACTTCATCTCAGCTATATATGCTTCTCAAAATCTGGATTTTTATAAAACAAAACAAAAACAATTTTTTAAAATAAATTTATTTATTTTAGTTGGGGAAAAACAATTTTTTTAAAAAAGATGCAACCAATATCTCCATCAAGTTTGCATATTCAAATTGACACTAAAAAAAATATAACATAAAAATCTGTCCCTCTGTTAATGGATACAAACTCCATCTTTCTAAGTTCTATGATTCTGCTTTTTATAAGACTAGGAGAGGGCTTCTCTCATGGCTCCGTGGTAAAGGATCTGCCTGCCAACGAAGGAGACATGGGTTTGATCCCTGGTCCTGGAAGATCCCACATGCTGCAGGGCAACTAAAGCCATGGGCAACAACCCTTGAGTTTATGCTCTAGAGCCAGGGAGCTGCAACTACTGAACCTTGCACTCCCAGAGTCTGTGCTCCACAACAGAGGTGGCCACCGCAGTGAGAAGCCTATGAATCGCAGCTAGAGAGTATCCCCGACTTGTCATAACTAGAGAAAAGCCCATGAAGCAAAGAAAACCCAGCACAGCCAAAAATAGATGAATAAAATAATAAAATTTTAAACAGATTAGGAGACTCCTTTCACCCTTCATGACCCATGGGGAATCTGAAATGGCAAGTACTTCCAACATCAGGCATTTCAGGCCACCTGAACTAGTGACAACTATAAACACAGGGCAAGGAACACGTGCCCAAAAGAAAAGATTTCATGATCTGCCATGAAATATAGCAGAGCAGAGTATTCCTTCCCAGTGTGAAATTTCTCAGGAAGTCTTTCACCCATCAGTTTTCCTAGAAAACATTTTAATGAGTTGCCCTTTCACACCCTATCTTCCCAGTTGTCCAGCACTGGGCTTTCAGGATAGAATGGGAGTATGACAAGGCAGCAGTTATTTTAAATCTGAATATGACAAAACATCTTTTCAGTGGGAAAACCACGTTGTTTCTAACAGAATCCTCATTTCAATGTAAAGCTTCTTAGACCACAAAGATTATGAGTCCCAGCATTCACCTGAAAATTGGAAAGCCTTAGCTATCCTTATTAGTTTTTATACCCATCCCTGGATTGCATAGAAGGGTTAAAAGTCAAGAATAAAAACAGAAAAGCCAGAATTCCTCTGACTACTGTTACTACCAGCTGTGTAAAATTGGGCAAGTTATTAAATCTCTCTTAGCCTCCACTTCTTCACATGTAAAATGAAAGTGATAGTCCCTACCTTAATGGTTACCGTGAGGGTTGAAGAAGAAGATGTGGATAAAGCCCTTAACACAATGCCCAGTGCATAGTAAGCACTCAATAAACATTAGATATTGCTAAAGTATTCCTCTTTAGCTGACAGAACTCTGGGAAAAATCACCGAAGGACAAATCCAGAAATTCTTGGAATTATTGCCAGATGCAGAGATGAACTGGGCCCCTGTGGGTTTTGGCCATTCTCAGCAGCAGCAGTTGGTCCAAGTGGGTAAGCCAGGCACACAGCCTGCAGATCTGGGCTCTAAGATCCACCCACAGGAATTTTAAACTACATTTGGCAAACGTATGCCTATTTTGTGTCTCCATCTACCATGCCGCCCAGAGTGACTAAATCCTTTACAATAAACTGTTCCAGATTGAAACCTTTTTTTCCCCCCACTAGACATGCATAAAAATGAATCCATATGTGTATGTGAAGTAGCGGTTCCAAAAATAATGGTGGCCTTAAATACTGTGGGATTATAGGAGAGAGGAAATGGTCCTGAAGTAGGAAGGTTAGGAAAGGCTTCATTAAGAAAATGAGATTTGATCTGGGTTTTGAAGGATGAGTAGGAGTTACATATGTGGAGTAGAGACAGAAGTGACCTTGAGTAGAGTAGAACATGACAAAGTTATAGAGGTAGCAATGAGCAGGTGGGAACAGTGGGCAATGACCAGAGCTGAGAGGCTGTGTAGAGAAATGTAGGGATGGGGCAGGGGGCCAGCTTGTGCTGATATAAAGAACTGAGGATCACTGAATAAGAAAGGGACCTGATAGGGTCATATTCATCTCTGTGTCACAGAAGAGCGCCTGGCAGAGAGCAGTGCCCGGCAGAGAGCAGGGCCCAATAAATACCTGAGTGAATCAGTGGATGCATATATGAAATAAAATGGCATTTTGAGAAGATTTACTTGGCTGAATACATTAGAGGAAAAAGTTGAGTCTTGCAGATTAAGGAGGAAGTTACTGCAGATCAGAACCTGAGGTGATAAAGCGCTGAACTAGAAGACAGTGGCCACGAAGAAGAGTTAGGGATCAATAGGAGAAACGTGATGAAAGAAGAATTTCAAGGACCTGGAGATTGGCTGCATAGTGGAAGGAAGATGAATTGAGGTTTGGAGTGCTTGAGGTTTGG
Source organism: Giraffa tippelskirchi (assembly GCF_054371585.1). Taxonomy (NCBI): domain Eukaryota; kingdom Metazoa; phylum Chordata; class Mammalia; order Artiodactyla; family Giraffidae; genus Giraffa; species Giraffa tippelskirchi. Next base: position 39,993,184 of record NC_137276.1, read on the forward strand.
AGCCTGAGTCATTGGCCAAAATGGCCAGATATTCAATATCATAAGAAACAAGGGTAAGGGTGAGCAGGGGAAGGTGCAAGAAATCCAGTTTTGAGTATTTAAGGGGATGCGAGGATGACCAAGTACCCTCATCTTGTCCTCATCTGGAGATGCAAGTCTAGAAATGGGTTAACAGAGCCAAGGTCCTCCTTAAGGAGACATTGCGTTGAATTCTTTTTCCTTGGATTAACATCCTAAAATTATGCTAAGCTCTTCATACAGTATTTCATGAAAAACTGAGATTCTGAAAACAGGATTTTACAGCTGATATCACGCTGCTCCTCTATGTAAAAGCATTCACAGGCGCTGGTGTAGAGCCTTGTGCTTCAAAAACAGCTGCATCAGGATGGCCTGGGCATGGGGTCCCAAGATCTGCATTCTAATTTGCCCCTCAGGTCATTCTGATACTTGCTGGAGTCAGAACCACTAACACAGGAGAAAGGGAAGCTTCCTGATAGCCAACCTTCACTGGTTTTGACCCAGTCCACCAGAAGGCAACCTAGGGTAAGTGGTTACATGTGAGAACCCTGGAGTTGGACTGGCTTGGTTCAAATCTAGCTCTTACTAACTGCCTTTGCTTGGGCAAGTCATTTCATTTCCAAGGCATTGAATGGCTCCAATATTCCCTGATCTAAAATAGAGGAATAATAATTGTACCACCTCATTGGGTTCCTATGAGGATTATGGGCATTAACATAACATAGAACTGTTTTTCCACTTTGTCACTGTGACAGTGGGTGGGATAATTCTTTGCTGTGGGGCTGACCTGTGCATGCAGGACATTTCACAGCCACCTGGACCTCCACCCAGTAGATGCCAATGGATCCCCCTCTCACTAGTGACAATCAAAAATGTTCCCAGATATTGCCAAATGTTCTCTAGAGGGAAAAATCACCCTGGGTTAAGAACAGCCAACGACATAGAACTGTACTATCTCCCGAGCATTTGCTCAAAGTGATGTTGATATTTGATGAAACATCCACTGACTCCATAATTCTCCCAAAAAAACCAGTGAAGTTAGGTATCATCTCCAGCTTTACAAGGGTCCAGAGGGATGGACACTTGCCTAAATCACTCAGCCATCAAATCATGAGGAGGAGCTCCAATCAAGGGCAGCCTGATGGTCAGTCCCCACCTCTTTCTGAGCTGCTAGATAATCGGGACTTTACAAGGCTGCAGATGGGGAAACTGCCCCCATCATACTTTTGTCTAAGGCAAGAGAGAAGTTGCAGTCACTAGCCTTCTGTATCTGAGCATCACTGGCACGCACTTCCCTCCTACCTTGAATCCTGAAAGGCTGCCTTCTGTGGGTTTCGCCCTACATCAATCAAGGGGTTAACTCCAGTTCACAGGAACTAACACCTCCCACTCACCTCGCTGTCTGGGTTAGAGCCCTGCTCTGTACCTCCGTCTGTCTACAGGCAATCTCCCCCCTCCTAGTCCTTCTTGTTTCTTATCAGTGTCCCCGCCCAGGACTGGATGCTTCACTCTGTGGTTCCCACTACACAGATATAGGCGTGGCACACAGAGGCTCACTGTGAGGAAAATTTCTTGAATGAATGAACAAGCTCCCTGTCCATCCACTCTGAGATAAGCTAGAGTCAGTCTCTGCCTCACTCTCATGTTCTATGAGCTCACAGAAGGTTCCACAGGCTTCCAATGGTTCATCCAACCGGCTTTTCTAAACTTGAGCAGCACGTTGAAGACGGAGACAAATGACCTGTGTCCCTTAAGCAGGCACTTCAGCTGAGATTCTTTGAATAATGCCCAGCCAAGACTGCGCTGAAAAAATCAGGAGCACCCAGAATAAGTAGTTTTAACTCCCAAGGATGCCTTCCCCTTCTAATTAACTATGCTTCCATCTATTTCATCGATTGAAGAGCTCTGGCGTTGGTGTCAGACAGACATAGATTGGATTCCCTGTCTCACCACGCATTAGCTACGTGATCTTGGAGCAATATGTCTTGCCCCTCTGGGCCTCAATTCTTTCATCTGTAAAATGGGAATCTGAATAACTATATCACAGTGTTATTGTGAGGTTGAAGTTCATTGAGATACCTAAGATATTTAAAACAGTATCAAGTGTACAGGCCATAATATTTGTGTTGTCTTGTCTTTCACAATAAGAAATAATTATTTCATTGTGATAGGATGTTAAAATAGAAATTTGCCCAAGACACATTTAAAAGGGAGGTACTAGATAAAATGTACGTGATGAGTTCAAAAGAGTGTGGTGGTTTTTATTCACTACCTGATCCACTAAGTTAATTTCTATTATAAGAACACTAGAGATGTGCTTCACAGAATGCAAAGAAAATGTGCAAATGACGGCTGGACTGTGCTGACTCTTGGTAGAGTTTAGAAAAAAGATAGAAGGAGTAGATTACAAACCCAGATTTCACACTGAGCCTAGGCAGCCGGCAAGAGAAAGGTGTGAGGTATGATTCATGACACAATGCTTCCTGCCACAACGCTGAGAACCCATTTTCAACAGACTCTGTGGGCATAGCATCCACAATGGCCCCTTCTAACCCCAAAACTGGACTCTCAGATGCTGCCTGAGGCCGTAAGAGGTCCTTGGTCAATTCTTCCTCTTAGAGCTGGTCTCTTAAATACTCAGTATTACAGGTGATGTAAAGTGCATTCCCTCGGAAGCTGTGAAATGCAAACTTTCAAAAGATAAGCTCATGTTGAACTGCACAACTTGTCTCATTTCATAATTCTAAACTTTCATAACCTGCCTTTCCCGGGTGTGACTGGCATGACGAAAACCCCATGTGATTTGCTCAACACAGTGCTAGGAAGGACCCAACAGGAGTTTTAGGTGAATTGAATTCATCTTTGAAGAATACACAGAGTTTGATTTGGGATCAGTTTGAGAATTCAGGGGTTTCCTTTCACGTCCTCAAATTTTCCCTTGACTCTCCATCTCCTCCACCTTCCCCACTCCAAGCTGCCCTGCACCCACCTGCCTCAGAGGACCCCAGCTTATTTTCTACAGCTAGAGACCCTTGGCTATCTCTTATCTTCCATCTCTCTTGTATCTTCAGTAAGATTATCTCCTCTATGACCTGGAAAAAGAGCTCAGATCTCTTCTATTCTAAAAATAAAATTACAGGGAAACAAAGCTACCAAGAAACCTTCCTCAGCCCTCCTCTCCTCTCAAGTGCATCCGATTTCTCAGCTCTTATCACCCACCAGTGGTTCACAAATGATGCTCTGTGGACTGGCTGCAGCTGAGCTATCTGTACCAGTCTTCCAGGTACAACCACTACAAATATGACTCACAGGGTCTGATGTGGGGCCTAGGAATTTTATTTTTCAGGTTCCCTCCAAGTGATGAGGATGTTCAGCCAACTTTTTAAACCACTGGTTTATCCTCACTGTATTTATTTCATCACCACCCACTCCAAACACCCACCAAGCCAACTTGATCACAACTGGTCTCTCGAGTCACTGTTAACTTCTAACCGCCCTGTGCAGTTACCCAGCGGTAGGAACTCACTGTTTTCAGGGCTTGTTCCTGGCTTTTCTATGGCAGTCAAGGTGGGAACAGGGCTCCACTTTCCTGACATTTTCTTCTCCTTTTTCTGCTGTGAACCTTCTAGTGGCACTCTTATCACAGGGGCCAGTACCCCATATCTTTCACTACATCCACTTCCTCCTTCCACCCATCATGTGAGCACAAGCAAGACAGAGAGGATGGTTTCCTGCTGCTCCATCTTGGGAGATCTCACAGTCCAATCACTTTAATGATCCTCAAAAGAACCTTCCATATACATTCGCCTGCTCTGATTGCACTCTTGAGCTAGACAAGTACCTTCATCTGTATTTTCAGCCTTCATCTGAGCCAGTCTCAAAGTCACCACTTTCCTCCCAATCATCCTTCCAGAAATCCATGCTTCGGTCAACATCATCATTCCTCCAATAATCTGTCTTCACAACTTTACCATATCTCTCGCTTTTCTGTGCTTTATTCCCACACACTCATGCTATTTGACTCTTCCTTTGCGATAGTCACTGTTTTTACTTCTAGCACATCTGCCCTCCAGCCCCAATCCTTTACCTGAGCCATCTCCTCAGCCTGACATCCCCACCCACCTCTCGTCTCCATGTCTCTCACCCCTAGATGTTCTTTAGGCCCCAAAACCAATGCCACCCCTTTCCTGAAGCTTTTATGTCATGTCCACTCTAGTACATGGCCATGTCTCCTTCCTCTGACCACCATTAACATTTATCTTCCGTTCTGTTCAGGTAGCACTCACTACTTGCTACCCGTTGATACTATTTCTTGCTCATATTTTGTTCCTACCACTGGATAATGAGAGTTTGGGGACAGCAAAGACTCTGCCTTATTATCTCTTAAAGCCCCATCTTATAGTATTATTCCTATGTTTTATAAATATTATTGACCATAATAATAGAAACAAAAGACTTTTGCTGCCTCAAGCAAGAATAAGCCTAGTTATTTGCATGAAAGGTGAAAGGCTAAAGGACTGAATTCCATTCAGCAGCTAGAGAAGCTCATGCATCCACTGCCCTGTTAGCGCAATACATGTGAGTACTTCTCCCTTTATTCCAGGCTGGTGTGTCCAGCCATTATGTCCCAACTCAGCAGAATGGCACCTGGCATCGAGACAAACACCCATCCCAGCTGTGCTGGGAAGCAATGAGTCCTAACATCTCTTATGGCCCAGCTCCTCCTTCTCACCTGGCTCAGTCTGCTGTCCTGGAAGGACCCACCCAGCTGGGCAAATCCTTCTTCTCATTTCCATTCTCTGCTGTTCTTCTCCAGTGCAGAGCTGAAGGACTAGGTCCCTGTCATTAATTTAAAACAGGTGAACACACCCCAGAGGAAGCCATGATTGTGTTCCAGGTGCCTCTACAGAGGATCAGAAAGAATGAACAATAGCTGCTGAATTTTAAGCGTTGTCCCAACAGATGGAAACCATGGTCAACAGGTCCAACTGCCTCTAGCACTATAACATCGCTTCCTTGTGAATAGGATCTGGTGATGGAAAGCAGGAGTTGGTTTAGCAACAGGATATGTCTGTGCTCCCTCCCACCTCCTCATGACATACCCCTGTGTGTGTGTGTGTGTGTGTGTGTGTGTGTGTGTGTACACATTAGTCACTCAGTCATGTCTCTCTTTGCAACTTTGCAACCCCATGGACTGTAGCCCACCAGGCTCCTCTGTCCATGGGATTCTCCAGGCAAGAACACTGGAGTGAGTTGCCATTCCCTTCTTCAGAGGATCTTCTCAACCCAGGGGTCAAACCCAGGTCTCCTACATTGCAGGAGGAATCTTTACCATCTGAGCCACCAGGGAAACCCCTTGACAAACCCTTAGACAGGGGCAAAAGAACCAAGCGAAGTTAGTGGTTTGTACTGTGGCAACCATGTAAAACAGGTATGTAACAGCCAACTCAATTTCCAATTCTCTTGTAAATAGCAAAATAGTAACTTTAGGTAGAAGCTTTCTGGTCATCACCATCTAGTCTTTTTCCATATTTTTTAAAATTTTCCTACAATGTTCATGCATTACCTATGCAATTACAATAAATAATAAAATGCAACTTTGTAACAATTGGAAAAGAAGCATACATATATAGAGAAATATCTCCAGCCATTAACATCAGTTATCCTTGTTGAGTCACATGCTCCATTTTGGTTTGGGAAGTCTGCTGACCCTGTAAGTTCAGGCCAACCCGCTGCCCTGGGCCCTTGAACTTTCTCTAACCATGAATGCTAGGGAATGAGGTGTTGGGAAACCAGGAGCACAAAATGTCCCAAGTGTTTCCCCAGCAAAAGTACTTTCAAACTCAAGTAACTCAAGGCAACTGTGATCCCCTCCAAGACATGTCAAACAGATTGGCTCTGCATGCTGGGCTCATCCTCTCAACCTTAAAATGTCATCTGCGGATGCTTTCTGGAAGGAGACACTCTACCTCGGGCATGTGTGTGGATGCTTGCCTGTTTTGATACCCTAATTTAGACAGTGATTAGAGGAGAGGAGAGAAATGAGTCAGATACATTTCTAGAGGAGTCCTAAGCTATTTAAAAGAATGAAATGAACCTCTAGGTTACTAATTTGGAAAGATCTTCAAGGCATATTAAGCAGAAATCAATGTGAACATTATGATCCCATTTTTGTTAAAAGAATAAAACTATATTTTTGATATATAAGTACAGAGAAAAAGTCAAACGTAATAGAGATTATCTCTTTCTTGGAAAAGGACAACTGTGGCATGGTAAGTGGTAGTGTTCATTTTGTACTAGATGACTTTCCATAAGAAGGATAGAATAATGGATATGCATAATTTGAAAAATTAAGATATTATTTAAAAGAACATAAGTATCTAATCAAGGATAATAAATGATCTAGGTAACTTTCTATCTAAGCCTGAAAGTGACTAAAATAACTTTTAGGTGGTGAGAAAAAAATGACTTCAACTAATTTACCTTATTTATCCGATCCATTAACAAGTCCATTTGACTCTTCCACAGAATACATGTTGGATTCAAGTGCTGCTCATCACCTCCCCTGCTCTCCTTGTCTAAGCTTCATCATCAGTCACATGCATGATGGCAACGGCCTCCTGACTGTTCTTCTGTCCTTGGGCTTGTACAGTCTGTTTTCCATACTCTTCGTCCTCTAAGAGACTAAAGGTTTTTCATGTTACTCTCGGGGAAAAGCCTAAGGTCTAACTGTGAGGGCAAAGCCCTTTGAGCCTCTGGCTCTCTCTCTTCAACCCCGTCTCCTATCATACTGGCCTCTTTGCTTTTTACTGAACACTCTAGGTACTCTCCTGCCTTTGGGCCTTTGCACTTACTGTTTCCTTCACCTAAAATGCTCTCTCCTCAGATTTCCCCATCATCTATCCCTTCACTTCCTCCAGACTGTCCTGAATATTCCCAGGTCATTTTCCTGTTTTATTTTTTGCTATCATCAAACAAACTACGTATTTTATGTCTTACTTGTTTATTGTCTGTCTCTCCTTTTAGAAGAAGAAAATCTCCTTTTCGATAGAGTTTTTTTGATAGTGATAGTGCTTTATTTGCTTGATTGTTTGGCTTTTTTCCCAGCTTTATTGAGATGTAATTTACATACAGCATTGCATACATTTAAGGTGTTAATTTGATACTCATATATAGCAAGCGATTACCAGCATAGCATTAGTGAACACTTCCACTCTGTCGTATAATTACCATTTCTTCTTTGTGGTGAGAACATTTAAGATCTACTCTTTTTATTTACTTGCTTGTTTTTAATCAGTTTAGTTCATTGCTGTAACCCAGCATCTAGATCCATTCGTGGCCCTTATTAGGTGTTCATTGATGTTTTGAGGAATGAATAAAGTTTGAACAAGCCTCTTGATTTACATCCTTAACTGGAGATTCAAGCCAGTTTCCTCTTGTGTAGAGATGGTGGACATTTTCTCTCTCTCTGTGAATAATGTTAAAAGATTAATGCCTCAAAAAGCCTGAGCTTTCTGCACACTTGTCAGGAAGGTGTCGTACAGATGACCACAGCATCTCCTGTACTGGAGGCCCTTCCCTCTGTCAGCCCTGTCTGTTGGGCCTCAGAGCCTGGAATATAAATCTATGGTGTCAGGAGCTGCCACCCACACCCACCACCCTAGCAGAGGAAAGAGGCCATGCCCAGGTACAGAACTGGCTGAGCTGTTTCACACACTACAGAAAGAAAGCCCAGCTCCAGTCAACAGAAGCAGACTGGCCTGTGGAGCAGCAAGAAGAAAACAGAAATGGTTTAAAAAATATTAGAAAGAGGGAAGGATAATAAAAGCCACTGTACCCACAACATTTAGAAAAGACACCTGCTAGAAAGAACATCTTGAGGGTGAGTGTATCTAAAGTCTCAGAAAGTATCAAATATCCTAAAACCACTACTTGTCCTCTGCTTGTCACCGAAGTGAGCAGCGGTGTGTCTGTCTAAGCCTAGGCGTGTTGTTTCTCAGATGCTCCCACTCATGACCCACCTGGGGTCTACTTACCTGAGGCAGCGTGATGACGTGGACACGTGGGGGCTTGAGTTCAGACATACACGTGCTCCAACCCTGTCTCTATCCCTTTTTTAAGGCAGTCTTTGTTTATTTATTTTATTTTTGGTTGCTCTGGGTCTTCGTGAGTGCATACCAGTTTTCTCTAGTTGTGGCAAGAGGGGGCTACTCTCTCTAGTGGCTGTGCAAGGGCTTTTCATCGTGGTGGCTTCTCTTGTCGTGGTGCACAGGCTCTGGGCATACAGGCTTAAGTAGTTGCTCATGGACTTTGTTGCCCCACTGCATGTGGAATCTTCCCAGACCAGGGATCAAACCCATGTCCCCTGCAGTGGCAGGCAGACTCTTAACCCATTGGACTACCAGGGAAGTCCCTGCCTTTACACTTGCTAATGACTTCACTTTGGACAAGTTGCTTAAACTTTGTGAAACTCCCTTCCCTTGAATATCAAAAGGAAATGGGAATAATGTATCTATCTTGCAGGCAGGATTTTTTGTGGATTAGAACTTATATATTTATTTATTTATTTATGCAAGTTTGTATACATACACTTATAACATTTATATATACATAATTATTTATGTATATATTTACTTATTTATTTACATACAACTGGCAAACAGTGACCCTTCAATAACTAGTAGCAGTGGTCTATCATAATTATTAGTAGTACCACTAATGATATGTTAATAATGAATCTTAGCCCTTGAAGATACAATTTAAATTTAACCTGAAGTATCCAGGCTTTTGTTTGCTGTGTTTTGTTTCCTTTTGTTTTGTTATTTTATTCGTCAGGAGCTATCAGACTGCCTTTGTCCTCACTACATTTAAGGTCTAGTTCATCCTCAAAGAATCCAAGTGTCCATGGCCAGAGAGCAGGACAATGAAATTAGAAAGTCACTTCCCTGGTGGCTCAGATGGTAAAGAATCTGCCTGCAATGCTGGAGACCCAGGTTCAATCCCTGGATTGGGAAGATCCCCTGGAGAAAGAAATGGCAACCCACTCCAGTAATCTTGCCTGGAGTATCCCATGGACAGAAGGACCTGGAGGGCTACAGTCTATGGGGTAGCAAAGAGTCAGACACGAGTGAGCAACTAATACTTTCTCTTTGGCTTCCATGGTCATATTTGACTGAGGCTGAATTAAAGGTGAAGTCCCAGGGAAGATCTGCAGCCACGTGTCGTCTTGTAAAACTCAAAGGGGGACCTGACGAGAAATAAGTGAGATGGATAAAAATAAATACTATTTGATATCACTTATAAAGTGTTAGTCCTTCAATTGTGTCCAACTCTTTCGGACTCCATGGACTGTAGCCCACCAGGCTCCTCTGTCCACAGAATTCTCCAGGCAAGAATACTGGAGTGGATTGTCATTTCCTTCTCCAGGGGATCTTCCCAACCAGGGTTTGAACCCAGGTCTCCTGCATGGCAAGCAAATTCTTTACTGAGCCTATCAGAGACAGGGAATCCTATCGCTTATATGTGGAATCTGAAAAATACAACAAACTGGTGAAGATGACATAAAAGAAAGAGACTCACAGATATAGAGAACAGACTAGTGGTTATGTGGGGGAACAGGAAGGAGCAAGGTAGTGGTTGGGGAGTGGAAGGTACAAACTGCTGGGTGTAAGACAGGTTACAAGGATGTAATGTTACAACATGGGGAATACAGCTGATCTTCTACATTAACCGTAAATGGAAAGTCATATTTTAAAATCATATAAAAAATTTTTTAATTTTAAATAAGAATAAAAGTTAAAACAAATTTTAAAAAATTATATAACCTGTAATAAATGTTAGTCATGCTAGTAGAATAAATAAATAACTCATTTAGCCTCATGAAAAAAAAAAAGGGAGCAGGACATGAATCTGATCAAGTCGTTCTTCTTAAAATGCTCAGGCAATCTTCCAGTTGCTCTTTGGACAAAGACTAGGGTCCTTCTCCAGGACCTCCGGGCCTTTCCGATCTGGCCCTTCCTCATCTCTCCACCCTTCCTGGCTAACCTCCCTCCAGCCACCCTGACCTTCTGCCTCTCTCGTCTCCTCTGCCAAGAACAGGCCCTGCTCCCATCTCTTCATGGCCTGACCCCTTTGGGTTCCAACGGAAATGTCATTTTTTAAAAGGAAGATTTCCTGAACCTCCACACTAGATTAGGCTCCCTCAGGGGCTCATGGAGACCTCTGGTTTCCTTCATAGATGTCATATTGCTATGAACTCATTATTTGTGTGATTCCGCTGAATGTCTACCACGCCTAGACACTAAGGTTCTTGAGGGCAGTAACCCTGTCGTCCTTTCTCATGGCTGAAGCAGTCCCCAGAGCTTATCAGGGCTGGTCATAGAAACATGCTTCATAAATATTTGTTGAATGAATGAGTGGAGTCATGCATGGGTGGATAGATGCTGTTTTAGTCCAGTGGCGCCCAGTTGGGATCTCTGTAAAGTCCCTCTGGGGAATGTGGGTCATTCTGAGAGACAGATGGGCTGTAAACAGCAATCCTCTGAAAAGTGGAAGCGAAATAATGTGTATTGATGGAAGGAAGGCCTTCTCGCTACATTCACAGGGTTTGTCAGCCATGAAGCAACTCCATCAACAGAGGACAGACAGGCACTGCCAGTGGTGAGTGTGGGAATAGGACCTCTGTCACACTTCCTAGGTGGCTCAGCAGTAAAGAATCCACCTGCCAATGTAGGAGACGCGAGTTTGATCCCTGGGTTGGGAAGATCCTCTGGAGAAGGAAATAGCAACCCACTCCAGTATTTTTGCCTGGGAAATCCTGTGGACAAAGGAGTCTGGCAGGCTACAGCCAATGGAGTCACAGAAGATTTGGACATGACTTAGCAACTAAACAACAAACAACAAAAAATCCCAGGGCAAGAGCTTCCCTCACCAGAGGAGCTCTGCCTTGTCCAATACAGCCTAGCCACTGGCCACATGTGACTAGCAAGCCCTTGAAATGTAGCCCAGGGGACCAAGGAACGATTTTTAAGTGCCATTTTATTCTATAACTGACATTTAAATATAAAACTGTTATTAGAAAAAATTTCAGTATATTTGGAACAACTTGGGTAGGTAAAACTACTCTTTTAACTGTAAATTTTAGGCTGTCTAAACAGATTAGGTATGTCTTAATGAAAATTTAACATCCCATGTGAAGTGTAACGTATACCAATTTCAAGACTATACCCCCAAAAGGTGAAATGTCTCATTAATAAGTTGTATGTTGATTGCATCCTGAAAAAATATTTTAGAAAGATTAAAGAAATGCATCTTTAAAATTAAGTTTATCGGATTCTTTTTCTCTTCTCAGGGTGGATGTTTAGAAATGTTTAAATTACATATGCAATCTGTATTCTCTTTCTTTTGGACAGTGTTTCTCTAGACTGCTGATTTAGAGAAAGAAAAATGAAAAAACATATTTCTTTCAAACCAGAGCCCATAAGTACTAAACAGACATCACCGTGGCCCATATTTGGAAGGAGGACACAACTGAAAGGAGATTCTCCCTTCTTTAAGTGAAAAAAATTATCATATTAAATCGTGAAATGGTAGACACCTGCGTTACATCAGGCATTGTGAAAAAGAAGCAGGATTTATCTTCTCCCACAGAGAGCTGTAATGTTCCTCCCTGCAATAGTTTTGACCATGAGGGAGTTGTAGATTGTGGAGACAGCTTCTTTGAGACTGAGCTGCCTGGCATATCAGCTGAACTGGTAATGAAATGATGATAGTGACTATAAATTACTTTGTTCATCTGAAGAACATTTCCTCCATAGATCTCACAAGCTTTCACAAATGCTAATTAAATCTTTCACGATAGTCTACAAGGTCAAAATCTCACCTCATTTTTTTTTTTTTTTTGGACTGGTGAGAAAGCAGACTGTAGTGATTTGCCTACAGCTACAGAACAAAGTCATCAAGACTAAGGAGGCCAGACACATAGTCACTGAGCTGGGCTGCTCACCCAGCTCACTGCTCCAAAGATGCCAGCCAGTTAATCACAAAAATTGTTCTTGCTTCCTGGAGTGCCAGCTTCCACTACCTTTGAAACAGCCCCTTCCTCATTTAAAAAGGTGGAATAGTCTTAGATATGTGACAAAGAAACTGATTTTATCACACACTTATTCAATGGAGAAGAAATGTTAGAAAACAAAGTTTGGGCAGGGTAATTATTTTACTGTTTCTTTGTAGAAGGGGTGATTTGGAGCCTTTCAGCTCAAAACATGGCAGAGTTGCCCTCTTGTTAGAAATGCAGAATCTTAGGCCTCACTCCAGAACTACTAGAATGGGCATTTTCACAAGCTCTGCCAAGATGCATGTGGACAATAGATTGAAGGCACTTCACTTGCACACTTCTATAAACATCTGTCCCTTTCTCAATCTCGTTATTTCTCTCTCTCTCCCTCATACACAACCACATGCACATTTCTGCAGAACTGCCCCTTTGTAAGGCTCTTGGTTTCTCCTCTCCAGTGACACCTGTTTGCACATCGATGTACAACTCAAGATGCCTTCAACTTTAGGCAACCTTAGCACTCCAGTCCTCAACCATTGGATTGGGAGGGCTGTGCAAACTTGAATGCCTGCAGAGGCCAGCCAGGTAACGTGGATGAGTGTCAAGGGTGATGTTCATTTCAGAAAGAAATCTTGTGTGTGTATGCATGTGTGTGTGTGTGTAAAGTAAAATAATCTAATTTTTTAATTTTTTTAACCATTTTTTAAAGTATAGTTGATCTACAATGTTATGTTAGTTTCAGGTGTACAGCAAAGTGATTCAGTTATACATGTATATATGTTCTTTTTCAGATTATTTTCTATTATATATTATTACAAGATACTGAATATAGTTCCCTGAGCTATACAGTAGGTCCTTTTTGTTTTTTTATACATAGTGTGTATCTGTTAATCCCAAGCTCCTCATTTATTTCTCCTGGCCCTGCCACTATCCCCTTTGGTAATAATAAGCTTGTCTTCAGAAAGGAATCCTAACGTGTATTCTTCTAGTTCAAACATATTTGGTTTCTTTACTATAAACCACTTAAGGTCATCGTTACCAACACAAAGCAATATGTTCATGATCATTTTTTGTAAAACATGGTCTTACCTTTTGCTCTCCTTTTTTGATAGAGAAGGTAAAAGAAATAGTTCCTATTTCCCTGAGCGCTACTATACCAGCAAACTGTCCAGACCAACACAGCTTCCATTGCCTCTGTCCCATTTCCCCAGGAGTGGAAGGCCCTGTGCAGGTGGAGAGGCAGCTAGTGGGAGGGGGTGAGCCACCACTGCTCCAGCCATTGTCTCCAGGCGGGAATTTGAGGCCATTTTACCGGATCCTCCCATTTCTTAAAGAGAAGCCGGAAATCTGGATTTTTATGTGAAATCTCCCATTTTTTAATGTTGGCAATTAATTCAATTTCTTTAAACATTGTGCAGGCCAAACAAAACATCTGCAAGCCAAAATCTACACTCTCTGGACTGTGGTTTCCATGTCTCTTAGAGCAAAGTCTCAAAAGAGAGCATGTTACTGTTTTAGCTGGGGGTAGATGTCCACTCATGGTCCTATCCAGCGGGGTCAGGGTGTGGAATCAACTGGAAGAAGCATAGGCTAAGCCCACCCTTCAACAGGGACTGGGGCCTGGAGGCCAGTTCCCAAGAAGCAGATGTGAGTTGGGTGGTTACTCCAACATGTACGTTAGGTTGATAAATATATAAATAGGAGATTCAGAGTGACAATCATCCAGACACTTTATTAAAATCAGGCATACGAGGGCCAGTTGCCTTGTGGCTCTGCAGTAAATAATCCGCTTGCCAAGCAGGAGACGAGGGTTTGATTCCTGGGTTGGGAAGATTCCCTGGAGAAGGAAATGGCAGCACACTCCAGTATTCTTGCCTGGAGAATTCCATGGACAGAAGAGCCTGGCAGGCTACAGTCCATGAGGTTCCTGAGAGTCGAACGCAACTGAGCACATGGCGCAGGAATAGTGGAGTATAAATTCACCCTTTTTAAAGCATGGTTCTATGCATTTTGATATATATACACAGCCTTAAAATCATGACCACAATCAAGATATAGAAATGTTCCATCACCCCTAAATTTCCCATGTGCCCCTTTGTGGAGCAACCCTACCTCTAGCCCCTAGCAACCACTAATCTGTTCTCTGTCCCTTTAGGTCAGCCTTTTTCCAGAATGTCATATAAACAGAATCATACAGCTTATAGCCTTTTGAGTCTGGCTTCTTTCACTCAATATAATGCATTAGAGATTTAACCATGATGTTATGTTTATCAGCAGCTCATCTCTCTTTATTGCAGAGTAACTCTCCATTGTACAGATGACCGACAATTTGTTTACTCACTCACCAATTAAAATATTTGGTGATTGCAAATAAAACCACTATAAACATTCACATGGAGATATCAGTGTGAATATAGTTTTAATTTCTTTTGGGTAACTACATTGGAGTGGGATTTCTAGGTCTCATGGTAAGCGTGCTAAGTTGCTTCAGTCATGTTCAACTCTGTGAGACCCTGTGGACAGCAGCCTACCAGGCTCTTCTGTCCATGGGATTTTCTAGGCAAAAATACTACAGTGAATTGCTGTGCCCTCCTCCAAGGGATCTTCCCAACCCAGGGGTCAAATCTGCCTCTCTTACGTCTACCAGCATTGGCAGGCGGCTTCTTTACCACTAGCACCACCTGGGAAGCCCAATGGTAAGCATATGCTTAACTAAATAAGAAATTTAAAAACTGTTTTCCAAAGTGGCTGAACCATTTGGTATTCTCAACAGCAATGTTTGAGAGTTCTCATGGTTCTGTATGCTCTCCAGCACTTGTCACTGTCAGCATTTTGTTTTGGTTTTATTTTGCTTTGTCTCAGCCCTTCTCATAGGTGTGTAGCACACACCCATCTTTGATGGATTGTGCCAAGCATGCAGAAGATCGTCCTCTAAACCTATGGTCTCAGCATAAACAATTAAAAATTATTTCTGATACCATATCTTATCCTGGCAGAGACCAACTCATCCATCTTTAGTGCATTCACATGTGTAATAAATTAAGGGATTTTTAATTCCTCCAGACTTAAATCCTACTGACACAACTTATGGTCATTCTGCTATCGAACCTCGAGAGATTATGCATAAGTGCCAAAAAGAAAAGATGACTTTGAACTGCTCTTTCACCAGTTAAAAATAATACTGCAACCAAATGTAAACAGAAAAGAAGTGGTCAGATTCAGGTTACATATTAATGGTGTTTGGTCAGGCGGGGCTGAGGCACAGCTGTAGAAAACACTTTTCACTTATCGCAGTTTCCAAACCTCCCTACCTGGACGGAAGTTGACTGGATTCACAAGAGATCTTTTGAAAAGATGCGGAGAAGACAAGCAGCACCCATTTCCTGGCAATAAATTTTAAAGGTTGCTAGAACATTCCAGAGATTTTCACTCCGCATTCCTCTGGCCAACATATCAGCAATCTGCCAATCCTGAAAAAAAATTCAGTGTTTTTGCATCTTAATCTCACAAATATCTTTGAAAATACCTTTCCTCTTGGCCTCTGTGTCAGACAAATTCAATTTTTTCCATTTTTTTAAAACCACAGAAATATAATGTTGCTTAATTCATGCAAGATCGAGTTAACTGGAGTGAAAGTAAATTTTCAGATAGTTTGTTTGGCCCACTCTTCCTTACCAAATGATTCCATTTTTGAAATGGTCCTGTGATTCTATTCTCTCATTACAGAAGTGTCCAACAAAATAAAGGAACTCAGTTCAGGAATTATATAAAAGCAAAACTATTACTCTAAAAATAAGGATTTGATAGATGTGTCATGAATCCCAATTCCTCATCCCTCACTGTATCCATATGCCTTCTGTCATGTCTTCCCACAAAGGGGCAAAGCCTAGCTTGCCTCCCATGGACTTGGGTTCAGCCATGTGACAGTCTTTGGCTTCAGCCATGTGATGGTCTTTGGCTCATAGAATGGATCAGAAGTGACGATGTGCTGAGAAGAAGCTTTCAGAGGCCTTATGTGTTTCTGCTCCTCCCCTTGTACCTCTGCTATCACCATGAGATAAGCATGTCCCAAGCAGCCTACTGGCACCAGGAAGACAATGAGAGAGGCATGGAGCAGAGCTCGGTCAGCTGCTGCAGCCCCAGGTGACCCACAGACCTACATGGAGAAGCAGAACTGTCCTGTCAAGTCCAGCCTATATAAGCTGAACACCCACCAATCTGATCTGTGAGCCATAATAAATGTCTTTTCAGCCACCGAGCTCTAGACTGGTTTATTAAGTAGCATCTAGTCCCATCACTTCATGGCAAATAGATGGGAAAAAATGGAAACAGTGAGAGACTTTATTTTCTTGGGCTCCAAAATCACTGCAGACGCTGACAGCAGCCATGAAATTAAAAGACGCTTGCTCCTTGGAAGAAAAGCTATGACAAACCTAGACAGTGTATTAAAAAGCAGAGACATTACTTTGTCAACAAAGGTCCATATAGTCAAAGCTATGGTTTTTCCAGTAGTCAGGTACAGATGTAAGAGTTAGACCAGAAAGAAGACTGAGTGCTGAAAAATTGATGCTTTTGAACTATGGTGCTGGAGAAGACTCTTGAGAGTCCCTTAGACTCCAAGATCAAACCAATCACTCCTAAAAAAAATCAACCCTGAATATTCATTGGAAGGACTGAAGCTGAAGCTCCAATCCTTTGGCCATCTGATGCAAAGAGCCGACTCATTGGAAAAGACCCTGATGCTGGGAAAGATTGAGGGCAGGAGGAAAAGAGGGCAACAGAGGATGAGATAATTGTATGGCATCATCCACTCAATGGACATGAGTTTGAGCAAATTCTAGGAGACAGTGAAGGACAGGGAAGCCTTGCGTGCTGCAGTCCATGGGGTCACAAAGAGTTGGACATGACTGAGCAATCAAACAACAAAAGCCAACTGTTATGAACACATTTCTAAATTATTAAAAGAAAAATAATACCAGTTATCTAATATCTTTAATGCTGCCTACTTTCCAGAAGGGGTCAATTTGTAAAAGGAGAAACTTGGGAGATGTCCCAGGTTGGCTGAAGTCCCTCATAGTTCCAGGTAGCCCTATTCAGCGAGCCAGCCAACACCTCATCTTCATTGTTGCTCATGGAAGAGGACAGGATCTGAAGTCACTGTAGAACCATGGACCATGCCATTTCCAACTCTCCCTCTTGGTTTTGATATCTTTCTACAGTAGTGGTTTTCAGCAAGGGGTGATTTTGCTCCACAAAGGACATCTTGACAACATCCAAAAACATTTTGGCTTGTCACAACTGGGTGGGGGAGATGGTGATACTAGTGTCTAGTGGGTCAAAGGCAGAGCTTCTGTTAAGCCCCACAGCGTTACAGGTCAACCCCACAACAAAGAATCATCTGGACCAAAATGTCAACAGTGCCAAGGTTGAGCTACTCTGTTTTATGGTTCAAGCTAACATTATTTGATATTTCCCCTTATAAGAGTATATACGTTTGAGTCTGAGGAACTGCATGGTAAAATTGTATTAAATATGTAAAAATTATCCTTTTAAAAATTCAAGCCAACTTTTTGTATACAATGTGCACCATATATAAATGCAAACTTTCTTCAAAGTATAAATGACTCTTTTCCATAAATGTCCTGAGAAAATAATAACTGATTGAACAAAACTTTCTTTTGTAAATTTCTGATCATCCAGAAATAATTAGTAGTACCTCAGTTTAGCAGTCAAGAAAATGCCACTGTATTCCAAATATTTTTGAATAAACAAATAAGCAAAGTATCCATTCCTGATTGGGCCCTTCACCCCAACCCTCCAAGGGTGCTAGAGTTTTAAAATGTGGCAGTCACAACGGCTGGGACACGAGGCCATTTTGAGTGAAATTGCTATATTATGACAATATCTTTTAGTGTTTCAGTAACTAAACCCTCTTAATGACATCCTAGGGAGAACAGCTTAATATTGAATTCTAGCCTCAACGTTCGGGTCCGTGCCAAGAAAAATAACCCGCTCCTCAGAATCACTGAGAACTGATGGGGGTTGTCAGGCTGGTGAGTCAACTGTGGTTGAAATATAGGTGTGGAATAGTACATATATCTGATGAAAGTCTGTATTTGGCTAGGATGTCTAAAATAATGAAGCTGGTAAAGCTGAGAGAGACTCATGAGGTTAGTGGCTAAAGGTTTTCAATGCATGGATGTGTTTGGTAGGTTTTGTGTATTTTTTAAGCTACAAGGAGCTTTACAATAAACTGGGAATTCAATCAGAGAAGAGACCCAGGATGGTCTGCTCAAGATTTGAAAGGATGAAGAGAAAATTACTCTACTAGAATAGCATTTCAAATCACAGACAAAGGATGATGTTACAGGGGAAGAGCCATAAAGCCAGAGTTAAGCTAAAGGGCCCCAAAAGGGGACAGGTGAGACAGAGAATTACCAGGATCTATGGTTGGTGTGGTCATTCCTCAGCCATGATCCATGGCAGAACAACAAAGTTGGCAGTCAAAATTTGATTGGTTAGAAGAATTAAGGCCACAGGAGTAGCCTAACCTAGAATTGAGGCTGAACCCTGAGATAATATTTTTAAAGAGCCTGATGATCATCAACATGTGCCAAGCTTTAAACACATACAGTATTGCTAATGTAACTTGACTCAGGAACCAGAGCACAGTATTCAATCCATGCAGTGACAGCACTTTAAATTGATGGTAACATTTTGCTCTGGCAGTAGATTTAATCTATGCTTCACAAAGCCATGAGATTCATCAGAAACCCACACCAGAAGGAAAGAGAGGGGGGCCAAATATGAGGGTATCTGAGCTTGCTACCCTCACTGCAATCAGCAAAGACCCTATTTTTTCTGTTTTAAACACTGGAGCCTCTGTCTAACCTTTCATCTGAAAAAGTAGATTCTGCTGCTGAAAAAAAAAAAAAGCTTGGAAAGGAATATTACTGGAGAATGAAAGAAGTCAAACTGTGACCCCAGGGCCAAGAGGCTTTTAGGCTGAGGCATTGGAAATTTTTCTAAGCAAAGCAATACTATGAAAAGAGAAGCAGGCCTGTCTGTTGGACGGCTCCTCCTGGATTTCATTCATGTTGGAAAAGCCCATATAATTTATTGTCCTAACTGGGACACTTTTGAGAATGAAATGGAAGGTCTATGAAAATGTATTGGTTGAGACAAGAGGCATAATCCCCCAAGATAGCCCTGGGCAAACCCGACTGTTTGGTCACCCTAATTAAAGCAGGTACTGGCCATGTTGACAGGTTTTGGTGAGAAAGACAGACCCATTTCTAAGTCTTTCATTAGTGTGAATTGCTGTCACATTGACTAAAGAAGATGGTTCCAATAAAGAAGTTAATTTATACAATTGGATTGAGCATGCATACCAAGGCTTTTTTTCCCCCTTCACTAAATTGGAGTAGAAAGAGGAAACCTCCTTAAAGTTTCTTTAATATTAATGTCATAATTTTACATTACAGACCCACCCCTCCCCTGCCCATGAAAGCAGACAGAGCAGATTCTGAGGGACTGTCAAACTGAAGTCACTAAAATGACAAGAAAAGTTAGCTGGTATGTCTCTGCTCACGGACAGTTCCCAGGAGTAGATTTGGTTACGCCATTAACCAATCTCCAAAGCCCACAATCACTGCCCTGATTACAGATGTGTGCGTTCGTACCCCTCCTCTATTACCACTGCTGGCCACCACTGTATGCCCAACCCCAAAGTTGTTCAGGTTCTGTTTGGGTGATAGTTAACACGTCTAACCACTTCACCGAAAGACCAACAAGAGGAAACCACCAGTGAGAGAGAAAGTTAGCTTATTACAAGTGCTGGCCACCTCACACCTTGTGTTTGTTCACTAACTTTGCCAGAAAGTTCCCTTCTGACAGCCTAATTTACAACTTTCTCTTAGCTGCCAAATCACCGCCCAGTAGACTTCTCCTATTACTCCTACTCTGCTCCCCATTGACGGCCTTCTCTTGGAGCATTAAACAAAAATGCTCAGACCAAGCAAAAGTGTGGCCCACATCAGGCACAAATAATCTACCTGTCACTCATCAGCCACACTTGGCAATTGGCAACAATAATGTGGGCGGCCAAGTAATTATAGCAGGGAAGTTGGAAGAAGAAATTTATGAGTTTCAATCTAAATGCTTGGCATGCTGTATCACTAGAAAAACTGAGCTTCTAAAACTCAGAAATAGAGAACTGTACAAAGTGTATAGATTAAAGGCTCTGAGTTACATAACAAGGGCCTCATCGTTGTCAAAAAATATTTTATTTTCTAGTCATTTATGGTTCCTTGCCCTCAAGTGGTTCCCTTGGATGCTTTGCTGAAGAATACGCTAACTCGGGAGAAATGATTAAAAACCAGCAAGTCACTGGTACCAGAACCAAACCAACGCAAATATCACTGCCAACGATGCTTGCGTGATGACCATCTCCATGTGGTGGAACTAAGGTTGGTTTTTATTTAGTTCCTGCTGGCTATCTGTATTTTTTAAATTTTCTACTATAAACACATGTCTTTTATAATTAGAAAAGTATAAATGTTGATAGAAAAAGGTTCTGGAATTAGGATTCAAATGCAAATGATCATGCAAAGCCCACTCTCTACCACTCCTCATGACCTCTCCCCTACATCCTCCTTTTACACCTTTATCTGTTTTATTTTTATTTAATAAACTGGTAAATCAAGTTGAATGTGTGCCAAATATTTTAAGCATTTTAAATGTATTAACTTACTTAAGCCTCACGTCAACCCTGTGATGTGGGTTCATGTTCTCTGAGAATATGTGCTGTTCATATTCTCATGCCACCGATGAGAAAGCTGAAGCACAGGAAGGTTAGGTAACTCGTCTAAGGTGGCACAGCTAACTAGTGGCAAAACTGGGATTCTTCCCATGGCAGTCTGGCTCCAGAGTCTATGCTCTTAATTTCTCTGCTAAGCTGCCTAAACCTTCTACTTAAGATCAATCCTCTCTGGTGCTCAAATTCTTTCCCAACCTGGCCAGGCCCCCATCGCTTGTGTCAGAGCAGGGCACTTAGGCCAACAGAGCATTTTTAATAAGAGAATGGCCTAGCCGCATTACTAGCGTAATCAGCTCTAGCCTCACAGCCGCAGGATGAAAAGCTGCAGATGAAATCAACTCTTGTCAGTGTCTATGATGGTGAGAAATAAAAGATGTGACGGATCCTGCTGCCTGAGAAAAATGATCACCACAGAATCATTTTTCTCATCTCATCCAGCACAAACTTACGTTCCTTGGAAATATTTTTGTCTCCTCAGTTGGTCCCTGGTTTTCTATTTTTCTTAGCCTTCTCAGCCCACTCCTCCTCCCTCCACCCGCCCCCCCCCACACACGCAAGCCAGCCACATCCTTCTCTGTAAAGGGACTCCCCACACTGAGCCATACAGCTGACCTCCCTAGACCCCAGATTTTCATCTGTAAATTTAGGAGTTTGAACTGAGGATCTCCAATTAGAATGCCATGTGGAGGGAGTTGCAGTTTGTAAGCTACTTCCACATCCATTATCTCATTCTGTTCCTAAATGAACCTAGACAGCAGACACAAGAGGTAGGTTACCATCAGTTTTCCAGGTGAGGACACTGAGGTTTCTCTGGAGAGGAAAGGAAAACCCAGATCCACTGATTAGAAGCTCAGAGGGCCTTCCTTTTCACCCTTTAGCATCCCTAAGGGTCCTTTCAAGTTCACAGTCTATGTTTCTGCACCCGCCTCCTAAGCCCCTGGCCCTCACTCAGGCAGCCCTCTTTGTAAGCTGAAGCTAGTTGCTGCAGCAACCTAACTCCCAGAGACATGTAAGAAACTCCCTTGATACCTGAGGTCTGCAGTAATGAAGTCTCATCCCCATGAGTCTGGACCATCAGAGCCAGCCTCTGAGACCGTGAACAGATGTCAGCTTTGGCCTGGGTTTTCTGGAAATCACATCTGGTTGGCCTCACCCCAGCCTGCTCCTTCCCTCCACAGCTGGTCATCATGGGGACTGTGGGACCACCAACCCGTGGGGGTGTTGGGCGGGGGCGGGTGGTGAGAGAAATGAAGGATTATCTGGATCCGGGATCGGCTCACCCTCTGGCTTTCATTTGTCTCTTTATGTATATATAGGCTAAGTTGCTTCGATTGTGTCCAATTCTTTTGCGGCCCCAAGGATTGTAGCCTGCCAGGCTCCTCTATCGATGGGGATTCTCCAGGCAACAATACTGGAGTGGGTTGCCATTTCCTTCTCCAGGAGACCTTCCTGACTCAGGGATCGAACTGGCATCTCTTATGTCTCCTGCATTAGGGAGTTCTTTACCACTAGCAACACCTTTATGTATATCTGATGTGTTATTTGCATATGTACTATGTCGTGCATATTTAGCCTTCCAGGAGGTCCTTACCTAGGTAACAGGAGTCCTTGGCTGAAGATGGAAAAAATGGATGTGATTCAAAATGCGTGGCAGCCAGGTCAGTATGTAGGCTTATAATACAAAAAGTTTAGGGCTAAAAGTTTGCACCCTAATTACAGTAAAAATAAACCCCACTTGCCTGAAACATTTCTAATTTACACCTGTTGTCCTGTTGCAATTTTTAATAGCAGCCTCTTTCACTCTCAAAAGTTTCCTACTTTGGGCAGTAATTATATGAATACACTATCTTTGATGTGAGATCAAAGACCACAAGACTACAGAATCTCTAAACAGAAAGGCATGCCAAAGACCTTTAAGCTCAACATCCCTTCCAGTGCTTGGAATCCCCTTTCAAACACAATAGACTTTAAGCTCTATTAAGCAGCCCATTTGGACTCACAGCTTCATAAAGATTTTGAAGTCACTTCATATGTGTCTTTTTTGTCTCAGGACTTCATAGAGTTAGTGTGCAGTACATTGTGGTAAGACATTTTTGTTTCCAGTAGATTCATGTTGAGTGCAAGATGGAGAAACAGGGATTAGCTCCCCTCTTATAAGTAAATTGGTCAAGATTCTACAAGCTAGGAGCCTCCTGGTGGTGCAGTGGCTATGACTGTGCTCCCAACACAGGGGGCCCAGGTTCAATCCCTGTTCAGGGAACTAGATCCCATATGCTACAGCTAAAAATCCTGCATGTAGCAAAAAAAGATCTCATTGCTACAGGTAAGACCCAGCACAGCCAAATACATAAATATTTTTTTAAGAAAGATTCTACAAGCTAACATCCATCAGCAGAACTGGGATTTGAACTCTACTCTGTGAGTCAGATGGTAAAGAATCTGCCTGCAATGCAACAGACCTGTGTTCGATCCCTGGGTTGGGAAGATCCCCTGGAGGAGGGCACGGCAACCCACTCCAGTATTCTTGCCTGGAGAATCCCCATGGACAGAGGAGCCTGGCGGGCTACAGTGCCTGGGGTCACAAAGAGTCGGACATGACTGAGCAACTAAGCAGAGCACACTTTCTGACCTCGAAGGAAGAGGCCCTGCATGTTGCTCCTGGTAGTGTCCATGGCCTCGCACTTGGCCCACCTCCCCATTTCCTGCCTCTAGTTGGTACTTGTGGTGGGAAAGCAAAAACTCTCAAAGATAGCTCTCACCAGGCAAAGTTATGCCAGGCAACCTCTCCCACAATCTGTCAATTCCTGAAGAACACACTTCTTCAAAGAAGGGTAGAGACAGAGCACCCCGCTGAAGAAATTCCATTACAACCTCCAGTTTACAAGTGTCTGCTTTGGGTGCAGTCCAGATCTAACGTGAAATGACACTGAATGGTGAACAAAGTTATTAAATAATTTCAATGTTCTCTTGCCTTTTGAGGGAAAGACAAAAGCTGAGAGAGAGAAGGAGAAAGGGGCCTTGGAGCAGCTCTGTCACCCTGGAGCAGCTCTGCTACAGCCCCATTTCCTGCCTGGGCTATCACTTCACAGCAATTGTTTTCTTCTGTGAAGACACTTCAAAGGTTCTGGGAGACAGATGCTCTTGTGACTGGCCCTAGCACGTAGTGGAAAGCCTGGGGAGAATGAGGAAGCATTTCTCATGCCCCATGGGCCGAGAAGTGCTTCACAGCCATGTGGCAGATATGAGTGGGCAGAGCTGCTGGGGACCAGCCCCAGAGGAGGTGGCCAAGGGAGCAACAAGCCAGGGACTGGCCATAGTGGCCCCTTGCAGAGGTTCACAGGTGAGGCCAAGGTTGGGGGTGATGGGAAACTAGCATCACCCTGTAAAATAAAGTCTGAGGAAACTATGAGGAAAGCAAGAGTGAATTGAAACACTGCCAGTCACGAAGTTGAAGGTCAGCTGTGGGTATGCAAGTTTGTGTGTGTGCAGGTGCTCCCACGTTCCTCCTATACTGTTTCTACTCGTCATTCTAGCTTGCTACCACAGGCATGGGCCGCGTCCTGATGGAGCGCAGTGTCAAGGACTCTGTAAGCTCACTTCCTTGACTCTAGGTTTTGAGGCAATTGGCCTAGTGGAAAGAGACAGAACAGCTCAGTGAGCATGTTCAAGCTCTTTCACACCTATTAGGATCTCAGGTAGGATTTTTCAAAGTACAGTCCTTGTAGTATCATACAGTGAAGATATTTTGCTTTAATTGTTTTGTAACTATTTAATGTGTGAGTATCCCACTGGATTCCGGCTTCCCAGGTGGCACAGTGGTCAAGTCAGCCTGCCAATACAGAGGATGCAGGAGGCACGGGTTCAACCCTGGGTGGGGAAGATCCCCGGGAGTAGGGAAATGGCAACCTGCTCCAGTATTCTTGCCTGGAAAATTCCATGGGCAGAGGAGCCTGGCAGGCCACAGTCCATGGGGTCACAAAGCGTCAGACATGACTTAGCAACTGAGTACATACACGCGCGCGCACGCGCACACACACACACACACACACACACACACACACACACACATCCTACCTACCAGAGACAGTGTTTTCATGGACTTTATGGCTTAAGCAAGGCTAAGTAAAAACAGTGAATCAATTTTTTTAATTAAGCAAATCATAGTGGAGGTGGTACAAAGAAAAACAGAGATTGTGAAAAAACAATTTGAAGAACTGAGGTTTTCAAATCCCTGAGATACTGTGTGTGAAATTTAAAATGCATGGGGCCCATAGAAATAGAAGAGGTCAGAATTATCCCTCAGTGAGCACCGGCTCCCTCATGCATTCAGACAACAATGAAGGAAGCAACGATCTACTAAAGAGTACTGCTCTGGCTGCATACGCCCTTGCAGACAGCTTAGCCGTCATTCAGAAGGCACTACATATGTGCTGATGCCATGGGAAGCTGACAAAGAGTTAGACCTAGTCCCTGGCCTAAAAAGAGTATAATTTAGTAGGAAAGAAAAGACAAGCACATAAATAACTGTAAAATGGGATAAGCTCCAGAGAGGAGGTACAAAGTCCCCATAGGAGGTACTCAAAGGATGGATAAGTCACGCTTGTTGGACAAGGTCAAGAAAGACTTCATGGAGATTTGAGATAAGCCTGGAAAGATGGATAGGATTTCAATGACCCAAAAAAGAGAGGGTGGTGGGTAGGGGAGACATTCCAAAGAAGGAGAAACACTTGAGCAATGGTATGAAGACTGGGAAGTGTATCAGGATGATAAGTCCCTTCTAGTTAGCTGAGATGTCGAATACAAACTGGGCAGAGGATGAGGTGTTCAGTTCAGTCGCTCAGTCATGTCCAACTCTTTGAGACCCGATGGATTGCAGCACTCCAGGCCTCCCTGTCCATTATCAACTCACAGAGTTTACTCAAACTCACATCCATTGAGTCGGTGATGCCATCCAGCCATCTCATCCTCTGTCATCCCCTTCTCCTGCTTTCAATCTTTCCCAGCATCAGGGTTTTTCCCAATGAGTCAGTGTTTCGTATCAGGTGGACAAAGTATTGGAGTTTCAGCTTCAACATCAAACCTTCCAATGAATATATAGGATTGATTTCCTTTAGGATGGACTGGTTGGATCTTCTCGCAGTCCAAGGGACTCTCAAGAGTCTTCTCCAACACCACAGTTCAAAAGAATCAATTCTTTGTCGCTCAGCTTTCTTTGTAGTCCAACTCTCACATCCATATATGACCACTGGAAAAACCACAGCCTTGATTAGACGGACTTTTGCTGGCAAAGTAATGTCTCTGCTTTTTAATATGCTATCTAGGTTGGCCATAATCTTCCTTCCAAGGAGTAAGCATCTTTTAATTTCATGGCTGCAATCACCATCAGCAGTGATTTTGGAGCCCAAAAAAATAAAGTCTGACACTGTCTGCACTGTTTCCCCATCTATTTCCCATGAAGTGATGGGACCAGATGCTATGATCTTAGTTTTCTGAACATTGAGCTTTAAGCCAACTTTTTCACTCTCCTCTTTCACTTTCATCAAGAGGCTCTTTAGTTCTTCACTTTCTGCCATAAGGGTGGTGTCATCTGCATATCTGAGGTTATTGATATTTCTTCCAGCAATCTTGATTCCAGCTTGTCCTTCTTCCAGCCCAGCGTTCCTCATGATGTACTCTGCATATAAGTTAAATAAGCAGGGTGACAGTATACAGCCTTGACGTACTCCTTTTCCTATTTGGAACCAGTCTATTGTTCCATGTCCAGTTCTAACTGTTGCTTCCTGACCTGCATACAGGTTTCTCAAGAGACAGGTCAGATGGTCTGGTATTCCCATCTCTTTCAGAATTTTCCAGTTTCTTGTGATCCACACAGTCAAAGGCTTTGGCATAGTCAATAAAGCAGAAACAGATGTTTTTCTGGAACTCTCTTGCTTTATTGATGATCCATCGGATGTTGGCAATTTGATCTCTGGTTCCTCTGCCTTTTCTAAAACCAGCTTGAACATCTGGAAGTTCACAGTTCACGTATTACTGAAGCCTGGCTTGGAGAATTTTGAGCATTACTTTACTAGTGTGTCAGATAAGTGCAATTGTGTGGTAGTTTGAGCATTCTTTAGCATTGCCTTTCTTTGGGATTGGAATGAAAACTGACCTTTTCCAGTCCTGTGGCCACTGCTGAGTTTTCCAGATTTGCTGGCATATCAAGTGCAGCACTTTCACAGCATCATCTTTGAGGATTTGAAATAGCTCAACTGGAATTCCATCACCTCCACTAGCTTTGTTCGTAGTGATGCTTTCTAAGGTCCACTTGACTTCACATTCCAGGATGTCTGGCTCTAGGTGAGTGCTCACACCATCGTGATTATCTGGGTTGTGAAGATCTTTTTTGTATAGTTCTTCTGTGTGTTCTTGCCACCTCTTCTTAATATCATCTGCTTCTGTTAGGTCCATACCATTTCTGTCCTTTATTGTGCCCATCTTTGCATGAAATGTTCCCTTGGTCTCTAATTTTCTTGAAGAGATCTCTAGTCTTTCCCATTCTTTTGTTTTCCTCTATTTCTTTGCATTGATCACTGAGGAAGGCTTTCTTATGTCTCCTTGCTATTCTTTGGAATTCTGCATTCAAATAGGTATATCTTTCCTTTTCTCTTTTGCCTTTTGCTTCTCTTCTTTTCATAGCTATTTGTAAGGCCTCCTCAGACAACCATTTTGCCTTTTTGCATTTGTTTTTCTTGCAGATGGTCTTGATCAGTCCTGTACAATGTCAAGAACCTCTGTCCGTAGTTCTTCAGGCACTCTATCAGATCTAATCCCTTGAATCTATTTCTCACTTCCACTGTAAGGGATTTGATTTAGGTCATACCTGAATGGTCTAGTGGTTTTCCCTACTTCTTTCAATTTAAGTCTGAATTTAGCAATAAGGGGTTCATGATCTGAGCCATCGTCAGCTCCCAGTCTTGTTTTTGCTGACTGTATAGAGCTTCTCCATCTTTGGCTGCAAAGAATATAATCAATCTGGTTTCAGTATTGACCATCTGGTGATGTCCATGTGTAGTCTTCTCTTGTGTTATTGGAAGAGAATGTTTGCTATGACCAGTGTGTTCTCTTGGCAAAACTCTGTTAGCATTTGCCCTGCTTCATTTTGTACTCCAAGACCAAATATGCCTGTTACTCCAGCTATTTTTTGACTTCCTACTTTTGTATTCCAGTCCCGTACAATGAAAAGGACATTTTTTTTAGGATGAGATGGGGTTAGAGTAAAATAGGTCTTGAAGAGCAGACATTATACTTTGTTTAGTGGAAATAGTATCAGGGGTAATGGGAGAGTTTAAAATATGACTGGATCTGCACTAGAGGAAACTAAACCTGTAAAGGGACTGGAAGAAGAGGCTATTGTCACCCCAGCCCTAGTTATTGTGATTGACTAGGAGACGTGTAATAAAATGTGAGTTTGGAGGACCAAAATAATGACTTTTCAGAAAAACTGTCTAGGGCCTGGAAATTGGTTATAGGTAGAGAGCTGAATAGGGAAGATTTAAGGAAAACTAGATAACTGGACCCCTCCTATTCTTCTGATATATATTAATAATTCATTAATTACATTATAATAAATATATTAATATTATATAATACTATCTTACATATCATGTATGTATGAATATATGAATATATGTATTTATAATATATAAAACATGTTCTATAAATAATATACATATTACATATAATGAACCATTGCCATTTCATCTGTTTAATCTTGATTTATTGCTGTGCTTGGATTTGCACGTGTGAATGTGCAGATAGCAAACCACCTACTTTTCTTTCCTAAAATACGGGTCATCTTTTTGATTTTCTATTCTTTTCACCACCCTTCCTTGTCTTTTCTCCCTTCTCTCTTGATGCCAATGTGGTCCCCAAAGGCATTTATTTGTCTGTTATATCACTTACAAGTGTTTGCTTTGGTCTACAACTTCAATATATATAATATTTATGTATGTATTATAACACACATATATATTTGAAACAAATATTGCAGATATGATTAAAGTTACAGACCCTGAGTAGGGAAGAATATCCTGGATCAGCCACATGGGCCCCACCTTACACTTGAGTCCTTAAAAGTGGAGTGCTGCTCAGTGCTCGGTTGTGTCTGACTCTTTGCAACTCCATGTACTATAGCCTGCCAGGCTCCTCTGTCCATGGAATTTCCCCGGCAAGAATACTGCAGTGGGTTGCTATTTCCTCCTCCAGGGGATCTTCCTGACCCAGGGACAGAACCTGCATCTCCTGCACTGCAGGCAGATTCTTTACCCTCTGAGCCATGGAGGAAAATCACTTCTTTTTCCCAGTTGGGATCAGAGAGAGAGAGACTGAGGACAGAGACAGATCATGGAGATATGATGTGGCTGGCTTTGGAGATGGAGGAACTTGGGCAGCCTATAGATACTGGAAAAGGCAAGGATGCAAGTTCAACCCTAGAGCCTCCAGAAGGATGCAGCCATAGGGCATGCAGAAATGCTCTTACCTGCCTGGCCTGCTTCTTCCACTACTATGAAGGCTAACAGCCTGAGGAAGTCACTCAAACTCTCTGAGTCTCCTTGGCCTCAGCTAAAATAGGAGTGATACCTTGTCACAGAGGGTCAGGAGGCTCAGTCAAATCTCAAATCTTTTGTCCCTTGCTACTCATGCACAGGCCAGTCAGTAGGAAGTGTCAGGGCTTCTGCAAAAATAGCTAATTCAACATCCTTTTATCAGATCTTGCTCCTTCTCTGTTCAAAAACCTTTCAGAGGCTCTTCTTCTTACTCATAGGCCATCCTAAAGACATCCCCTGTTCTCTAAGTCTTCATCACCATCTGACCCCATTTCCACTCTGACTGTCTCTCTTTCTACTCTTCTCCGTGCCAGCTTGGCTCCAGCCATACTGGCCACCTTGCTGTTCGGGGGGCACACCAGGCAGCTTCCAGCCTCAGGACATTTGCACTTATTTTCTCTTTCTAGAATCTGCTTCCCCCATAGTCATGTGGCTTTCTCCCTCAACTGCTTCCGATCTTCATTCAAATATAACTTTTTCCCCCTAATAACCTGACTTAACACTGCAGGACCCCCAACCATACACCCCTCAACCCCCTCCTCTATTTTAGTTTCCTCCACAGCATTTGTCTTTTCACATAACACGTATTTTGTTTGTTTTATTTACAACAAAATACATTCCATTGGAAGGTAAGCTCTATAAGGGGTCTTCATGGGAGATGTATAACTGGTACATTGTAAACATTTGTTGGATAAATAAGTCAGTGTGATCTATAATCAAGAAATCAATATCAGCATTGTCTCCCGCTAAAGACCTCTCCTTTCACTTACGGATGAAAAAATGAAATCAAAAGAATGGTAATAGACCTGTCATTGAACAATGAAGCTGCAGCTAAGATCTAGTTGTTGACCAATCTTGCTGAGTCCAACTAGCTCAAAGGAGGAATAGAAATGTGGTCAAGGGCCCAAGACCCAGCTCTTGTCTCCTGGACAGAGAGAACCCAGAGAGAGCTGTCCTTCTGACTTCCCATCCTTCCTGGTTTCAACCAGTCTCTAAAAACCATAAGAACAGTTTGTCTCAGTATTTCAATACTTCCGCTTCCAGGCCTAGGAAAGAGCAGGAAGTGTGGGGGCGTGTGAAAATTGACAGAAAAGAAGAATTAAACCCACTACATGTAAAGGACTCAAAGACTTCCTCTGCAACCTGTTACAGCACATGAGCTTTAATGTGCTTTCACTGAGCCTAGGAGGACCGTCCTCAGGCAGAAAACCAAAATCCAAAGTGTGAGTGCTGATCCTCATTCATCCACCACAAACTTATCCCAGGACAGCTGTGTGCCCAGAGGAAGACAGATATGATCCTTGTCCAAGTGATCTTACACTTCATGGTGGTGTAACTTTAGGAGGATAAACTCAGTTCAGGATCTACCTTCCCAGTAGCCATGCTGAGTTTTCTTAAGTGTCCCCAAGGCGTGCCTTAGACTGTGAGGAGTTGTACATAGGTTTTAAGGCAAGCTTTCGAATCAGGCCTATGAAGACTCCAGCCTTGGCTATGTTGCCCTTACTAGCTAAATGTAAACTTTCTAAAGGAAGGGCTGTGTTTATTTCATTTACCACTCTGTCCCCAGCACTTAGCATAGCGCCCAATACTCTTAACCAACACTTGCTGTTTAAAAAAATTGAACTCTCAGAGCCTTCATTTCCTCATTTGTAAACTGAGAGTATAAACCCCACTTCGTGGAGCTACATGAGGATAACACATTGAGCATGTTAAGGGCTTACACAGTGCCAGGCCCATGATAAGCATTCATATAATGAAATGCCATTTGGGTGGCAAGGGTGGTGATCCGATGGTTGGGGAGGTTTAGTTTGCACTGGATAAATCGTAGCACATTCCTATCCCTAAGAATTTGTTCAGTCTCAAACCCTGGACTAAGCAAAGGCTTGATTAAGGTGGTCCGTTTCTGTTAGAAAAATCTTGTTCAAATTGAGCCAGAAACTCTGGAAAGGGGAAGAATGTGTTTTACATCCCAGCTGGTGGGGCGACTGGCAGCAGAACTGAAAGAGCATGACTTAGCACAGCCTGCATGGGGGGCTGAGGCCCCACCCTCTCTGCTGTGGGACTGGAGAGGGGAGGGGCACCAGGTTGAACCGCATCTGATAAGTGGATCGCAAAGAGCAAGTGGAGGCAGCTGGAACATTTTCCCAGCCATTCCTCGGTTAGAGTCTCAAAGCCAAAAAAAAAAGGGAGGCGGGGCATAAAATGCTAAATGTCCTTTCCCTAACAACCTGTCTTCACATGCAACCCAGCTAAGTGTCCCTTGAAGTTCAGTAGTCCATTTCCTCAGTAGGTCTACAGGGCCATCTGCCAATGTGCAGGGGTTTAATAAAGACCAAAGGTCTTTCTAGAAGCTGAGAACCCTAGGATTCCTTCAAAGCTTTGGAGGTTCCGCTCAGAATCTCCTTGGTTACCAGGAATGGGTCTCAGAGCTTCAAGCCAAGCCATACTTTCTGGAAAACTGTGCTCTTTCTAATACTTCTCATTATGGTAATAATATAAATGAGATCTCTTCCAGAAATAAAAACAAAGAGCCTCTAGATAGTTTGGTATCAAAAATATCTTGATGCCAAAGATATTTGTGAAAGAGATCCACAGGAATAAGATAGGAACAATCATTTCAGAAGTGCTTGATGATATGGGTGGGTTTCCTGTGGTAGAAATGGGGAATATCTTCTCAAAGAAATAGAAAATGCAGTGACAGTGATTTCAAGTAACAGTCAGTATTAGTGGCTTTAGCCATTTATGTAACCTTTTCCTTATTTTAGACATCTAGCTTTAACTGCCCTAATAAACAGCAGCAATTTGATTAGCAAGGGTTAACAAGCTGAGCGCTAAAGAATTGATGTTTTTAACCTGTGGTGCTGGAGAAGACTCTTGAGAGTCCCTTGGACAGCAAGGAGATCCAACCAGTCCATCCTAAAGGAAATCAGTCCTGAATGTTCATTGGAAGGACTGATGCTGAGGCTGAAACTCCAATACTTTGGCCACCTGATGCGAAGAACTGACTCATTGGAAAAGCCCCTGATGCTGGGAAAGATTGAAGGCGGGAGGAGAAGGGGACGACAGAGGTTGAGATGGCTGGATAGCAGCACCGACTCAATGGACATGAGTTTGAGTACACTTCAGTAGTTGGTGATGGACAGGGAGGCCTGGCATGCTGCAGTCCATGAGGTTGAGAAGAGTCTGACATGATTGAGTGACTGAACTGAACTGAAGAGGTTCTTCTGATTTTTGCAAGGACTATGTGCGGAGAAGACTCTTGAGTTCCACTTCTCTAAATAACCAACTATTCCTCAGCATCCTTCTGTAAAGCCACCGCAGCTGTGGGGGAGGAGAGACATTTCAGGAATAGCTCAGAGCAAAGCACCAATTGAAAAACTTCTCACAAAGCAAGCAGCATTCATCACCCCCTTCAGCCTTTGACTGAGGCCCTACTGTATGCAACTCCCTGTATTAGCTATTGGAAATACAGGGTGACTGAAGAACGGGGTCCCTGCCCTTTAAAAGGCCTCTAGGTAAGCAGATAAATGCAATGAAACATCGTGGGTGGTAACCAAAGCATATGAAAAGTGATGAGGCTGGGGGAGTCAGAACGCATCTTAAAAGATGATCAGGAATCTACCGACCCAAGACACAATGGAGCAGTGGAACAGATACACAGGCTCTACTTCCTTCGGGGCTTTGCTTTATGGAGAAAAGCTGCCTGAATCATGTAAAGGGACCCACAGTTGCCTTCAGAAGGGTACAGTGATGCACCTTGTCCTAAGGTCTTTATTTTTATTTCTATAGCTACAGAGAATTTTTCTCAGATGTCTCTTGGGTGAGCATCCCAGGCAGCTACTTCTGAGACCATTGGTGCTACAACTGGACAAGAAGAAAGGAGGGTGTGAACACACAATAGTTTTGCTGTGAGCAAGGTGACCTCACCCCTCCCCCCGGCCTTAGGTTTGAAATTGAGAAACCCAGAGATGACCACAGCCTTGGGCCACTGTGTGCAAAAATGGGAACTGTCACTCACCAGGTCCTCCCCTGTGTCAAACCAGAATCGTCAGCCTATAGATTCGGGAACTAAGTGGCTTGATCATTTTGCACGTAAGCCGTATGCATTGGTCCAAAGGAGACCCATGAGCAACAATTCAATTTAGAGTTCACTGAACCCTCTGGTTTGGGAAGGAAATTGCTGGTAATCAATTGCAGCAAGCACACAGGCTCAGGGCCAGGAAGAGAAAAATCACTTTAATGGGCAAAGCAGATGTTGCTAAACTCATTGCAAAAGTGAGATGGGCATGGAGCCAGGCCTTGCATGAGAGATGCTGATCTGTTCTTCTGAATGAAGAAAGCAGAGATACTTCAAAAGGGGGTTTCTACGAGGGAAGCCAGAGGTCTGTGTCCCTATTAGCTTGAATAAAAGAAAATGCAGAAGTGCTCAGGTGTCCCATACACCACAGGACTTAATACTGTTAACATCTCATAAGGATTTTAAGCAAATCCAGAATACTAGCTAAAAACCACCAGGGGAGTCTTCATTCTGTTCTAAGATGGCTATGTGGTATAATGCAAAGAACATGGGCTTTTTTGGCATCAGACCTGTTTTTTCCATCAATTAGCTGATTCCACCATCAAGAACTTGTATAACTTTGGGCAACATTTTTACTGTTTCAGTCTCAGTTTTCTTAGCTGTGAAATGGGCCAAATCTGACTTAGCATCTGAGAACAGTGGTGAGCATTAATGCTGATGTCTGTAAAGTACCATAAAGAAACACAGTTAAGCAATAACCTGTTTTCAGAGCCCTGACAAACCTGATGCCATTAGAATGTAGGAGAATTGGTTCCTGATGGAATTGGGAGGTGGAAGAGGGGGAATTTCTGGTCATCTAGCTTTGCCGCTGCCTCTCAGTGATAGATCACTTCACAAACCAAATGTTTCTTTGTATGTTTAGGTGGATAAAATATCTCTCAAACATATAAGAGTTCAGAGAGTATAATATCAAGACCCAAGGAAGGCTGTCATGTACACTAAAAATGTTTTCATAAAGTAGCTTCTACTCTAAGTCTCCTAAAGTAAGAGTCAATTCTGAGTCCCCAAATTTGAAAGGTTCCTTCCTTATCTAATTCCCACTCATTCTTCTAGGGTGAACCATACCCCTCCTCTGAGAATCATCACAGACTCATATCTAACCTATTGCCCTATTTTTGACATTGCCTTTGCTTTGATCCGCTGATTTAAACCCCTCCCAGAACAACACAGGTTCAATGTCAAACATACTCATTAAAAACTTGAAATGTTACTTGCTCAGCTCTTTGGCCTGCAATAGCAAACTGTCTCACATGACTCTTTACCTGAATCATGTTGATCTCCCCAAAATATTTTGTAACTTTCTGGAGTTCAGATATTGACCATAAACTATTTAAAATCTCCAAACCAGAAGGCAGAAAGACCCAAGGGTTCCCTGATTTGACTAGCTGTGTTTTCTCTTACCTTTTCTAAGCCTTACTTCTCTCTTCTGTAAACTGCAAATAATCACAGTGCCTTTCTCCTGGGGCTTGTGTAAAGAGTTTGTTAACTCACTCCTGTACAGTGCTTCTTGGTGGCTCAGATGATAAAGAGTCTGCTTGCAGTATAGGAGATCTGGGTTTGATCCCTGGGTGAAGAAGATCCCCTAGAGAAGGGAATGGCTACCTATTCCAGTATTCTTGCCTGGAGAATTCCATGGACAGAGGAGCCTGGCGGGTTACAGTTTATGGTGTCGCAAACAGTCAGACAGGACTGAACGACTAACACTTTCACTTTTTCATCCAGGGCCTAGCACTGCCGTGTTAGCTGAGTGGAAACAGTCGCTCTTCCAGAAGCTTCTTCACCCAGAAAGGCTAATCTGTGGTGTAAATAACTAGAATATTGACTGCATTCACATCCTCTGAGATTTGCAAACCTCAGGCCATTTCCGGAAAGTGGCCCCTCTTCAGAAAGCTACGCCCCACAGAAAACTGGTTTCCAAGTTGCCATCAGCTTTAGCATGTCCCTGATAAGTTAGCAAAGCTCCCAAGGGACTTTGCCAGTGAATTTCTGGGGGCTGGTGAGAGGAGGATGTTTACCAGAGTGCAAAGGCCAGGTCCCGAGCAGAGAACATTTTGGCCCAGATAGAGGCAGTTTTGCCAAGCACAGACTCCATTCTCAGGTTCTGAAGTCAGCGTCAGAAATTAAACAAACCTTCCCGGGTTCACATTTGTTTACTTTCAGCAAAATGCAACTTCCTGTTTGAAAGGAAAAGGGGCAGTAAAGCTTTCTATAGCCTGTGGGACATAAAGTCTCCCCTCGAAACAATTGATCTGTTAGGCGTAAATGAATCAAACCCACACAATGGGGATCACCCTTCCCTTCAAAATGTTCACGTTTTAATAGGGAAAGTGCTCAGCAAAACCATAACAAATATTTTTTTCGACTGTTGGTCCGTGAGGATCGTTTAGGCTGTTTCTTCTCCTGAGAGCAAGAAAAACAGACGTTAGGAGAGAGCCAGGCTACATGTGCTGTGTCAGGAATGTCACTTTGGACACACTTGGGGGCTGAAATTTCAGTTACACAGAAAGACAGAAAGTTTAAGTTCCCACAGTCACTCAAACCACATTCCCCAGCATGAAGAGAGAACAACTGGGTCTTTCATTAGATAATTACGTCCCCAGCCACGCCCTCCAGGGTCCCGAAATTCCCTTGGATGGTCCCACGACCTCCACTTGGGTTTGAATACCCACCAACAGCCCCTCACAAATCCATCATAAGCCTTTTACAAGGACCCTAGATTACTGACTCTGTATGTGAAGGGTGAGCGGAAGCATCTGAAATTAATTTTTAGAGCAGCTAGCAAAGTTAGCATAAACCTCGGGTTTATTTATAATCCAAGTGCTCTCTATAAATCTTGGGTCTTTGTGTCATAAAATATTAAATTTGTAAAGACCTTCAAAATCATCGGGTCAACGCTTCCACATTCACCCATGCACAGATGCATAAATAATACAGATGAAGAGGGAAGCGGTCTGGGGAAGCTTCTTCCCTGGGTTGTAAACTTCTTGCTCCTTAGAGCAAGAGCTATTCTACATATCTGTGTGTTCTCCATCAGAGATCTGTGAACATAGGACAGAAAGAAAGTGGTGAATGAACAAGTCCTGGTCTGCAAAGTCAGAGACAGCACACAGGACTTCTGACTTTCAGCCTTGTTTGTTCCCCACAACCCCACCTCATGTGTACCCACTAGATTGTAATCTCCTAGTGGGCTGGGGAGGTAGCTTACTGTTCTTTTGGACCATCAAATCGTAGGCATTGAACTCTGCAAGCACATGATAAAAGTATTTTGAATGAGTAAAGAATTAGTGACTGATTGAGTAGATAAGCACAAATACATGAATGAGATCCCTAAGCAACTTTCTCAAGTGATTCCAATATTCTTCTTGAAAGGAGATATTCCTTCCTTCTCTAGAATGCTGGGGTTAAGGAAAAGTGGATTTGCACATGTTCTATGCCTCCTTTGAAGCTTTCCTCTTGGCTTAGATGATCATAAAAATGAGAGGCAGTTACGACAGGAGATCTCACCCTCACTACAGTGCTGCCAGGTCTCTTGCCACAAACCAAAGCTAACCAAATCCATCATCTACTTCAACTTTTAACACAAGGATCCATCATGGCCCCGTCTTGATCCCTCCCTTATCTCTGGCTCCCATCTGCTGATCCATTTTACCTTCAGCCTCCCTGCCAAGGTGAGCATCTCCAAGTTTGGAAACTTAATAAGGTCTTTCATGACCTCAGGCTGGTGGGCATGCTGTGGTCTCCATCTAGAATATACTGGACTAACCATGACCACCACCATTACCACAGTCACCTCAGTCACTACTACCATCATCATTTTCACCACCACCACCATCACTCACCACCACTTCCATTCAAAACCCACCTCCCTCCCCCACCAGCACTGCCCCTCCCCCACCACTATCATCCAGTGACCACTACCTCTTTAAACTTGAAAAAAAGGTCTTCTTCCTCTCTTAAGAGCCAGCTCAAATGGGACTTCCTAAATCCCTCCTGAATTTAGGGCCAAGTCCCTCTCTGAACTCCAATGGTCACTTTCTCTCAATTATGTAACTGCCATCGAGCACGTTGCCTTGTGGTTTATTCATTTGCATCTCCTTTCTCATAGCTCATACCCTCTGCTGGGCCCTAGATCCCTGCCTCAAAGGAAACATTTAGGGAGAGTCCGAACACAGATCTCAGAGCAATGAGGGTCAAGAGGAAGGAAATGTACAAGGACCGGTGGCACAAACTGTGAGGTGGGGCCCACCTTCCCAAGCAAAGGTCAGGGGGTTTCAAGAGTTACTGACCTTGCCCCTAAGTAAAACTGTGGTCTGACAGTTTTTACAACCTGCCTCTTCTATCTTCCGGGTTTCTTGTTTCCATTCTAACAATCTGTAAACAAAATTCCAAAGCACCTGTTCAGAACCAAGATGGCAGGCATGTTGGGGAGATAAATAACCAGGCCACTCTCACAAAGGATTAGGATAATGTGGGGTAGGATTCTATGGGAAAGGTGCTTGGAGGTTAGGGAATCCTCCAAGAGGAAGTAAGGTTTAGACTGGGTAAGGTAAGAACAGAAGAGTCCATGACTAGGAGAAAGTCCGTGATTTTTTGGTTTGTGAACATAAGAAGCTGATGGCCATCGAGTTCCTTGAACTTTCCTTTCCCACTGCCTGGAATGCTCTGTCCACAGATCACTGTATGGATGGCTTCTCTTTACCTAGGTCTCAGCTCCAATGTCAGCCCCACAGAGAAGCCTTCCAAAACCGCTCAGCCTAAAGGATCATTTGCAAACATACTAGCACAGTGCTTCTCAAACATTAGCATGTGTAGAAATCCTAGAAAGATTGAGGAGAGAGGTCTTGTTAAAATGCAGATTCAGATACAGTAGGTCAGGGGTGCTCCCTGAGCTTCTGCATTTTAATGAGCTTATTTATTGGTGACATGCTGGCAATCCAGGGATCATACTAGTAGCTCTAGCATATCAACGTGTCTGATTTCTTTCATGTCATGATTCCCTGATTTCCTTCATAGTGCTTATCACAATATAAAACTATCTTGTTAATTGTTTCTATTGTTTTCACAAACACACAAACCATCCCCACTGGAATATGAGTTTCATGACATTAGGTATGTTTTTGTCTTTGTACTTCTGTATCTCTAGGACTTGGCATATAGTAATAACATATCAAATATGAATGAATGAATGAATGACCAGGAGTATGGCCTTCTAGCTCAGGGCTACACCTCTCTCACACCCTGCTGTTGCTGCTGCTAAGTTGCTTCAGTCATGTACAACTCTTTGCAACCCTATGGACCATAGTCCACCAGACTCCTTTGTCCATGGGATTCTCCAAGCAAAAATACTGGAGTAGGTTGCCATGTCCTCCTCCAGGGTATCTTCCTGACCCAGGGATAAAACCTGTGTCTCTTAAGTCTCCTGCATTGGCAGGCAGGTTCCTTACCGCTAGTACCACCTGGGAAGCCCCTCACACACCCTAGGCTTCTATTAAACAGGACATCAGCACTTCATGCCAAACGTCACTGTAGGAAATCTTGAGAATCAACCAATGCCACCGCTGTGGGTCAGCGTGTAGCCAGGGTTTCATGGTTCCTTCCTCTTTCTTTTACCCCAGCTTCCACCATGAGCTCATCCCAGCTCTAAGAACATGCTGTCCTTTCTCACTCAGCTTCCAATAAAAGACTTTGTTGTTTCTAGTCAAAGCTACCCTCCCCATCTGAACCCTGCTTCAATGGAATTCTTGGATTCTGCATTGTCTTTGCTTCAACCTGTCTGGCTTTTCCAAGGTCCTGGACTGACAACCAACCTGTGCTCTGATGTTACTCTTAAAAAAACTTCCCTCTGGTCAGATAATGAATCTCATTCTGCTGCTCAAGGAGACTTTCAATGAGAGATTGAGCAAACTTTCTGAATTTTCATTTTTTCAAACTAGATTCTTTTTCCTCAACCCCCTCGTTTTTCTCCCTGACTCCAGTGGACAAGCATTTTGGAGCATCCCCTCAAGGTCAAGAGCCAGGACTGGTATGGGGAATTCCAGAGGCAGACATGACTTCAGTCCCTGGAGACCATAGATCTCATCTCATCACAGAGGAAAGCAGCCTACACACACAAAGAGAAAAAGCATCCCAATGTAACATGTATAAAGTGCCAGATGGGCAGTACAGGACAGCAGTGTGCCTTGTAGAAGGGAGATGGGTCCTGCAAGCCCACTTTGTTGACACTGCTTTGCCTCCTGGTTCTTCCCACTGACTATTCCTTCTCACTCTTTTTACAGCAAGTCTTGCCTTCCTTCCCTCTCAATGTTGAAATGCTCTGGGTTTAGCCATGGGCCTTTTCTCTTCCATCTTTATACTTTCCTGCTCTGGGAAATCTCAGCCGCATACATGACTTTAAGTACTATCTCTAAACTGCCAATTGCCAGATTCTATCTATCCCAGACTCTTCTTTGAACAACTGGGTTGTACAATCAACTATTTGCTTAATAGAACCACACTGATGTTTTACCAATATCTTGAGTTTAACATATCAAAACTGAAATCTTGGTTTCCAACTTTCTCTCTCTCTCTCACACACACACATACTGATGAATACAATCTTCAATTAAATTCTATTCTTCACCTAGTTTTCCACTTAAATAGTTGTTCAGGGAAACAAAATAATTAAAATCATCTTTATTCTCCTTTCTTGCTTCCCCTACATCCAAACTGAATCAGTTAGAAACTTAGTAATTTATAAAAATTTAGTAATACATAAATAATATTTAACTTGCATGTCCCCCCAGCCACTGTCCCCTCCCCCAGCATACTCTGCAGAGCCATGATAGCGTCTCCCCATAACTTCTTTGTTGGTGAAAGCCTATATTAATGCTTCATTTCACCTTTATAATTTTCTGTGCTTTCCAAATTTTCTATAATAAACATGTATTGCTTTCATAATC
This sequence comes from Giraffa tippelskirchi, assembly GCF_054371585.1. NCBI lineage: Eukaryota > Metazoa > Chordata > Mammalia > Artiodactyla > Giraffidae > Giraffa > Giraffa tippelskirchi. The sequence continues at coordinate 40,033,679 of NC_137276.1, forward strand.
AGAAAACAATAATTCTAAAATGTTAAGTTGGTTAAAAGGGAAGAGGCAATTTGTATGCCAGCCATGGGGTAATGCCAAGTTTGTGGGCTTTTCTTGTCTTTGATTTCTCTGAGAGATTTGTTGCTGTGACTTTGGATTGGGTCTGGGGGTGTTGCCGCTGAAACAATCACAGAAGGAACTGCTAACTTTGGATTCAGTGAGTCTTGGTGTCTGACATTGAAAAGTCACTTTATCCCTTATCTTTGGTTTCTTCACCAGTCAAAGAAGTTTTCTGACTCTCACATTAGCTACTCACTGGTTTTCAAAGTGTATCTCTTAGAGCTTTGTGGAGTTTTTTAGAAAATGTGGCGACAAATATTTGAGCTCCTCTACCTCTCCTTCCGGCAGCAGAAATCCACAGTTATCTATTTCTCGTATTGGATTTTGGTGTAAGTTTTATATATTGGATTTTTGTTGTTGTTGTTTCAGGCTTCCCTGGTAGCTCAGACAGTAAAGTCTGCTTGCAATGCGGGAGATCTGTGTTTGATCCCTAGGTTGGGAAGATCCCCTGGAGGAGAGCACAGCAACCCACTCCAGTATTGTTGCCTGGAGAATCCCCATGGACATAGGAGCCTGGCAGGCTACAGTCCGTGCGGTTGCAAAGAGTCAGACATGACTGAGTGACTAAGCACACATTGTTGTTTATTTTGTTTTACTTTTAACATGAGAGAGGGGGACTAATGCAAGGTTGCAATTCACTTTTCTAGATAATTAAGTTACTTCCAGCTCTAACTTTTCATGGTGATTCTAATTCCCTTCTGGTAGAAATCAATACAGGCAAGAACTGGGTGCAACTGGAAACTCCTTTTGCTATGGGCCTTAAGGAACTTCCTAAAGATTCTCCAAGTATCAAGGTGTCCTAATGGAATAGCATATAACAGCTCAGCTACAGCAGTAAATGAATTTGGACAAAGTATTTAACTTCCCCATGTGTGAATTGCCTCATCTATAAGATAGGGATCATGTCACCTACCCATTGTACTGGATACATGGAAAATGAAATTATAGCACTTACACAAAAATGCCTAACACATACCAAGAAATATAGCAGTTGCTTACATATATTTCCTGACTTCTTTCTATATGCCAGGACCCATGTTATATATCAAGGATACAGATCATCATTCAATTTGCACACAGGCCTATGAGATAGGCACTTTTTTTATTGTCTTTTATTTCCTCCATAATAGAAACTGAGACTTAATGAAGTTAAGTAATTCTTTTATCAATTTTGCACAGAACTTGGGTTTGAACCTAGGTAGTGAGTTTCACGGGGCTGTGTTATAAAATGAATCACTGTCACAGCAACAATATTAACCACAACTCATAGTTTGAGTGCTGGCTTAATGGTAGCCACTGATATTAAAACTTTGACTCATTTAGTCCTCAGGTCAATCCAATGAAGCAAACTCTGCTTTTACAGACTGAGGGACTGACAGGCAGAGACGATAAGTGCTACTATCTCTCTATTGACTTTTTTACGTTGATTGTTTAGAACCGGCTTTTCAATTCCTCAGGTAGTTTCTCTTCCAGACATCAGAAGCATATACAATTGTCTAATTGATCCTTCTGAAAGCATAGGATAAGAATTATCCTCTAGAATGAGAACTCCCAGCAGAGGGGGTGCGTTCACTCGGGATTTACCACAGCGAAGGGCAATGATCCAAGACCCTTTTCCCTCCCACCCTCCATCACCGTCCGATTATGGGTCCTGCAATCTCACCTCCTGAATATGTCTTTAATTCCCCCCTTCCTTTCCATCCTACCACTTTAATCTGAGCCATTTGTCTCTTAATAGCCTCCTAATTCCCCTGCTCCAACTCTGACCTCTTTCCTATTCCTCTTAAACCCACCCTCCGTACTGCAATTTCCCTATTAAATGGCTTCTCCATGACCTACAGAATATAAAGTCCATGCATTCACATTGGTCTCTAGCCTCATTTCCTAGCCTAAAATATTTATTCTAATATCAAAAATCACTCATATTTTCATTTCCCACTTTCTGTCTTTTTTACATGTTCTCTCCGCATTAAACCCTTCTCTCTGCCTGTAACTAATTCTTGCTTTTCCTGTAGAGCCAGGTTAATACACGCTCCTCTCTGCTAGGCTCCTAATGAACCCTGTATTCTCAGCACATGAAGTTGCAGGTATCTGTTTACCGTCTGCTAACCCCACCACACCATCCATTTCCTGAAGGCAGCCACAGCAATGTTTTATTCTTCTCTGCGTCCATGACCCTCAGTACGGCCTGTGCATATGGTAAACATGCAACAAATATTTATTTAAAAATCAAACCAAAGTCAGGGAATGAGAGATTGTAATGGGCCACGTGTAACCTTGTAGCATTTTGTTAGCTATAATTAATACTCAGCAAATGCTCCTAAGTTTGAATAATTCTATCAAGTAGCTAATGTGAGCCATTTGCTTTCTTTGTTTTTTATTTGATAAAGGTTTTTAAATTTATTTTATTAAAGTCTAGTTGATTTACAATGTTGTGTTTTCTGCTGTATAGCAAAGTGATTCAACTATACATATAAATACATTCTTTTTCATATTCTTTTCCATTATTGTTTGTCACAGGATATTGAATATAGTTTCCTGTGCTATGCAATAGGAACTTGTTGTTTATGCATTCTATATATAACAGTTTGCATCTGCTAATCGCAAACTCTCAATCTATCCCCCACCTCTCTTTCCTTTCGCAACCATAAGTCTATGAACCATTTGCACTCCAAAGCACTCTATCTCATTTCATTTTCAGGATAGTCTTATGAGTTAGATGCCATTACTGTCCCCACTTTATAGATGCAAGAGCTGAGAGAAATTAAGCCATTTCCTAGGGTCATGGACCTAGAATGAGGTAGGCAAGTGGTTTCAATCTGATTCTAGGGTCAATTCTCAACCAGTAATGACAAGGTTATAAAGCCAACCAAAAGCATCTATCATAAACTCAAGGCAAGAGCTGCCAGTGCTACATACAGGAGGCGAAAACAAGGGCATAATATCTGTCTTAGAAAGAGAACCAAGAGAGATTTATAATCAGCATAAGCTATGAGGGCATGGCTGGTGTCAAGAAGAGGGTCACCTGGCCTACACACCTATATGTAGTTCTGATTCTCGAAAACAAGTTGATGCTATGGCCACATCCATTTAAGCCACTGTTTAGCAGTTAAAAGGAAAGGCCCTGGAGTCAAACAGCCCAAGGTTGCAATCTCAATTCCATCCATTTTTAGCAGCAAGTGAATAATCTTCTCCAAGCTGCTATCCTCATCTGTGAACTAGAGATATTGAGACCTAACTGGTTTTGAGGTTTAAAGGAAATAATGTTAAGTATCTAGTGATATGCCTGACACAGAGAAGGCACTCAAAATAGCTGCTATTATTATTGTGATCTTTACTATTATTATGCAAGCGCCAAATCAAAAATCATTCCAGAGGGACTTCCCTGGCAGTCTAGTGGTTAAGACTTCATGCTGCCAATGCAGGAGCGTGGGTTTGAGCCCTTGTGGGGGAACTAAAACTGCACATCCTACACGGCCAAAAAGAAAGAAAGGAAATCATTCCAGGAAGGGGGAGGCCACACAATATACATGTGTTTGTGTGTGTGTGTTAGTTGCTTGTCGTGTCCAACTCTTTGCAATTCCATGGACTGTAGCCCACCAGACTCCTCTGTCCACGGGATTCTCCAGGCAAGAATACTGGAGTGGATTGCCATTCCCTTCTCCAGGGGATCTTCCTGACTGAGGGATCAAAACCAGGTCTCCTGGATTGCAGGCAGATGCTTTACTGTCTGAGCCATCAAGAAAGCCCTGTATCATATACACGGGTGCTGGGAATCCATCCCTCTCTCTGGAGGTGGGGGTCCATTGTGATCTGTGAAGACATCCTCAGAGTTGTTTACAGCCAGAGTGTGTTGATTGCATGTTCTTCGAGAGTGGTGGGAACAGCTCAGCAGTATCCATGATGTAATCTGAGAAAAAGGCTCTGGAAGCTTCCAGTGTCACATCCTTTTTGATTTCATTTTAAAAGCTAATGGATCAAAAATGTAAGACTGGATCAGAAAATGAGGTCTTTGGGGACTCTCCATCTCTTCCAGAATCTGGTCAGAACATCCTTGAAGAAGAATGCTCCATCTTGCCCTTGAGAAAGCCAATGTTTGCATTCCCTGCAGTCTCCTCACTGGGATTTGATCAACTGCTGATAAACTGGGTCTTTGCAAAAACTGCTAACAAGGCACTGTAGGTGATGAATTGGGATCTGTTTAAAACCCTTATTTGTAAACAACTACTCAAGTGTCTCTTCTGAAAACCTTAACTAAACCAGGACTGGAATAAGTTAAACAGGTTGGAATAAGTTAAAGAACTGTTGGGAAAAGAAGATCACCCAACCGCCAGCTTCTGGGGCTGCTGAGAGGGAGTCCCACCACCTAGGGCCCACTCACCTACATCCTACACAGAGGGTCCTTCTGGTCCTCCCAACTTCTCATTCAGTCTCCCCTCCTGCTGCCCACATCCGGGACACCACAGTGTATGAACGAACATAGGCCAGGACAATAGAAAACTTTGTCCCCTAGGGATATCTCACTCCCTGCTTTACCATATTTTTTTAATAAAATCCCTTTTGATTCATTCAAGAATGCAACCTTTGAGTACATCAAGGAGTATTCATATACCTCCTTGACTCAACTGTAATAATTTTAAAGCGCTAATATTCCTTGAGTGTTTACTGTGTTCCAGGATCTGTGTTGAGAGCTTTTAAGGTATTTTATATAATCCTCAAAATAACCTCATGAGGTGGGTACAATTATTATCCCCATTTTATTACCAAGGAAACAGAACCTGAGAGATAATAAGTAACTCATTTGAAGTCACACAGGCACTAAATGAAGTGTTTTTTAAACTGAAATATGCTGAAGTCTCTGTGTTAACACTGTTAACCTAGAACCTTCTACTATACTCCAGGGCAAACTGTTTACTGACTGCCCTGTGACGATGCTACTCACAGGGCTCTGATGTCAGATTATGTGACCATATCTGAGAGGACCGTATCTTTTAAGATAAATTCAGAAAGACAAACTCTTCCCAAGTGGCCTTTTCTCTTATAAAACCCATACCAACAGCCTACAATGTACAGGAACAGCATAAGCAGAAGACCCCAGTGACCTGCCCTGAGTGTGCGGGTCTGCACCGCTCTGTAGTTGGCTTCAAGGTTGCCCAGACTTTTATTTCATCAGCCCGTACCCTGCTGTTGTCTTCATAACGATGCTTAAGTCCAACACTGCACCTCGAAGTCCTATACTGCAGCAGTCCCAAACCATTTTAGCACCAGGTACCGGTTTTGTGAAAGACAATTTTTCCATGGGCTGGGGTAGGAGGGGATGGCTTCAGGATGATTCAAGTGCATTACATTTACTGTGCACTTTCTTTCTAATCTAATGCTTCCGTTGATCTGACAGGAGGTACCAGTCCATGGCCCAGAGGATAGGGACACCTGCTAATGTGTCAAGATGAAGAGTTATCAAACATAAGGTCCCTTCCTGACACCCTTTTTTGGACTTGGTTTGAGGACTTCAACCTGAGCATAGCAACACCTTTGGAGAAATGTACAGAGCCGAGACAGACCGTGGGGCTCTGAACTATAACCAGCCCTGCCTGTTACCTTGTTGCAAGCACCTAGACCTCTGAATAATAAATGAAAGTGCTGGTAAGATGTACTCTCAGTAACCCCATGTACTCTTTTCTGAAAAAAAAGTATAACAACAGGTTCTTCTGAGTTCATAGTTAGCATGTGCCAGGGCATTGTAACATGCATTGTCTCATTTCATCCTTACACCCACTGTAAGGATTATCTCATTAAATCTTTATACACCCAAAGATCTGTGAGGTTGATACAGACAAGAAAAGTAAAGTCTGGAGAAGTTAGGCAACATGCTCAGTCTCTCACAACGACTTGGGGCCAGGATATCATCTCAGGTGGTCTGACGCTCTTACTCTTCACCATATCTTTATTCCATACTCCATGAGAAAATGAGCTAACCAAAATCAAGGGTTTCAACATGGCCTGAATACAGCCATTCGCATCAAAGACCCACACAGATGCTATACATCAACCCATTCCAGTTATGAATTTCCCCTGCTTGTTGTGGTTCAGCTTTTACATTTTTGCTGCAGGAAGACCCCATGAACACCACTGAGTAATGGTAGTGGTGGGTATCCAAGATCAACCACTGGAGATATTTAGACCTGACAGTTCCTCAGTCCCCATTTTGAAGAATGGTGATGTCCTGGATTACTCCCAGAAACAGTGATCCTTTCCAAGACTGGACATATAAAATGGAAGTAGACAGAAGAGAGAAACTAACATTGGAAATCTTCAGTGTTTCCATGAAGGAATTCCTTCCCAGCATATATTTAGAAATTGCTCTGTTTTTCCTGAATTCCAAACCCCAAAAAAAGTTGATCAAGAAATTGAGAAAATGGGGAAAATGTTATAATTAGATTGAGAAAGCTAAAACCTCGCAATGAACTAAGAGGCCTTACTGGCTTTTATTTTAAATTTTATATTGGAGTATAGCTTATTAACAATGTTGTAATAGTTTCAGGAGGACAACAAAGGTACTCAGCCATATATACATACGTATCCATTCTCCACCAAACTCCCCTCCCATCCAGGCTGGCACATAATATTGAGCAGAGTTCTCTGTAATATACAGGTAGGTATATCAGTAGGTCATTTGTAGTTATCTAACAATGACTGATAACATGTACATGATAGATAGACATGTGTACATGTCCATCTCAAACTCTATATCTTTCCCTCTACCCTCTGCCCTGGTAATCATTAAGTTCATTCTCTAAGAGACGTTAATGGTTTGAGGGAATCCACTGACATCAAATGGAAAGCCCCAGCAGAACAGCTGACACGTGCAGCCAAAGGTTAAGGCTAACATTTCAGGAAACTGGAGGGAGCAGTTTCATGTCGGAGAGAGACTGTCCCAATCCGGCCAGTTGGTCTTTCTTTGTAGCTGTTGCCCTGTTATAAGTGTGTGTTCAAGGTCCTGTTAGCTGTCAATGGTGAGTTACTTTGGCGGGGGTGTGGAATAATACTAATAAATTTACATGCATATATGTTATTAAAATTCTATTAGTATGCCAAACAATAAAAAGTTTTGGAAGTAAAATAAGTCCTTAAATTGGCAGTTTCAACATGAGATTCTGTTGTATTATTAAACTTGCTGGGAGATCCCAATGACATTATTCAAACGTGTGTGTGCTTAGTTGCTTCAGTCATGTCCAACTCTTGGTGACCTCATGGACTGTAGCCCGCCAGGCTCCTCTGTCCAGGGGATTCTCTAGGCAAGAACACTGGAATGGGTTGCCATGCCCTCCTGCATGGGAATCTTCCTGACCCAGGGATCAAACTCTCTTGTGTCTCCTGCATTACAGGCAGATTCTTTACCACTGGGCCGCCTGGGAAGTCCATACATTATTCAAACACTATCCAATAATTGTTCTGCAGTTGGTGGGCCATGTGCTCAGCAGCTTTATGGTGGGGCTAACGATGACCTCCTCCAAGAGGGCTTTTGCCACACTGTGTGTCTCAGGTCTGCTTCATCCAGAGCCCCTGTCCCCACGGCAGGCCACTTCTGACTTGTGCCTCCACAGGAGACACTCAAACATTCAAAGGCAGGTCTGGCTCAGTCTCTGTGGGGCTTCTGGGTCCTGTTGCACACAAGGTTTTGTTTGAGCCCTCCGAGCATCTCTGGTGGGTATGGGGTTTGATTCTAAATGTGATTTTGCCCCTCCTACCATCTTGTTGGGGCTTCTCCTTTGCCCTAGGACATAGTGTATCTCTTTTTGGTGGGATCCAACATTCTCCTGTTGATGGGTTTTCAGCAACAAGTTGCAATTTTGGAGTTCTCGCAGGAGAAGATGAGTGAATGTCCTGCTTCTCTGTCATCTTGCTTTATTTTCTTGGGCTCCAAACCACTGCAGATTGTGACTGCAGCCATGAAATTAAAAGATGCTTGCTCCTTGGAAGAAAAGCTATGACCAACCTAGACAGAGTATTAAAAAGCAGAGACATCACTTTGCCAACAAAGCTCCATCTAGTCAAAGCTATGGTTTTTCCAGTAGTCAGTCATGTATGGATGTGAGAGCTGGACCATAAAGGAACCTGAGTGCCGAAGAATTGATGCTTTTGAACCGTGGTGTTGGAGAAGATCCTTGAGAGCCCCTTGGACAGCATGGAGATCAAACCAGTCCATCCTAAAGGAAATCAATTCTGAATATTCATTGGCAGGACTGATGCTGAAACTCCAATACTTTGGCAACCTGATGCGAAGAACCAACTCACTGGAAAAGACCCTAATGCTGAGAAAGAGTAAAGGCAGATGAAGAAGGGGATGACATAGGATGAGATGGTTGAATGATATCACTGACTCGATAGACATGAGTTTGAGCAAACTCTGGGAGTTGGTGACGTACAGGGAAGCCTGGTGTGCTGCAATGCATGGAGTTGCAAAGAGTTGGACATGACTGAGCAATTGAACTGAATGGAATCCAATAATATCTGCCAGCACTTTCAAGCATTTGAATATTTGCTATAGGCTATAGTTCCTTGAAAATACAGCTAAACATTATGCTTCTTATCTGTTAAATACATTTTCCTAGATATCTATGATAGGAAGTAAAGAATATGAAGGGCTTCCAGGTGGATCAGAGGTAAAGAATCTGTGTGTTATGCAGGAGATGTGGGTTCAGCCCCTGGGTCAGGAATATCCTCTGCAGAAGGGAATGGCAACCCACTCCAGTATTCTTGCCTGGGAAATTCCATGGACAGAGGATCCTGGCATGCTGCAGTCCATGGGTCGCAAAAGAGTCAGACATAACTTAGTGACTAAACAAAAACAACAAAGAATATGAAAAATGTTCAAGTATTTTAAGACTAACTTAAGATTTGGGGAATTCCTAAGAATTCCTGGGAGCTCTGGTTTCTCATCCCTAAATCTTGAAGATTAATATCTATTGAAAATTTGGAAACATTAGAATTCTTAAACAAGATGGTTGAAGTGGGAAAGATGGAATATCCTTTCATGTGTTCAAGAGTCTGTTCTTTTCAGCTCCTGGAAGCAGCAGAGGCAGCCCCCTACCCACATCATCCCACTGGCTGATTGCTAACAAGTCAGGTTGGCTTGACTCTCAAGCAAGAGACTTGGGGTCAGCTGTGAATTCCATAGAGCTCACTGCTCTGCACGGAGTTCAGTCTGCTTTTGATGGAGTGAGGTCATACTGTCTTTAACATTCATCCAGATTATTGGTGGCACTTCAACAACTGATTAAAAAAAAAAAAGATAAACAAACCTAAATCCAAAGCAGAAAAACAGCTTTATTTTCCCTAGACAACATGTGAAACTCAGACAAAAATTTCTACCCAAATTTGTGCAGCCTATCTGGAGAAAAATCTATCCCAACAGATGGCACAAAGAAGGAGAGAAGGAGCTGTAAATTCAAAGGTGGAGATCCCAAAGGCCATCCCACAGACAGTGAGCACAAAAGGCTCCCCGAGTACAGGGCAAAAGAGAAGCTGATACGTCTCCTCTTCTCCCTTGTTTTTGTACCTCCCTCTTATTGGTGGCACACGTGTTCAACACGACAACACCTTTGTTGTGCCCTCTCCTCTGCGTGGAAAATACCTGTTATTTAAGAAAAGAGACTATTCCCTTCATGTTTTCTATCTGAACTTTCCTTATGCACCATTTGTACCTTTTCCTCCAGGGGATTTGGGCAGCCCACCCACTCACTTGTGTATTTGTATATAGAGGTAAAAAATGCATGTATATATATGTATACATATATACACATAGACATGAAAATATGTACATATTGCAAAAAAAATTAAGCTGTTTGAGGAAAACAGTTTATCAAGAAAAGTTCACTATTGCAGAAAGCTATTGTCTGTGCACAGACATTTTGTCAAATTTCCTCCTTTACACGTGCACCTCCCTCACAGAGCTAACTGTTTCGAAGTACTTCATGCAGATGCTACACCAAAAATGAACATATAAAATCCATCAGGTTATCTCTATGTGAGGATCCATGCCAATATTTTCTCACACCATTCAGTCTGAGTGTATGTGCTGTCAACATGCAGTCTCCTGCAATCTTCTTTTCATTTCATTTTACTAATGAATCCAAGCATTCCTTTAGAAAAGATGTAGTGGTGGCACTTGTTTAAAGAAACAACATTCTTCACAGACAGTCCCCAACTGCAGTAGCAAGCAAGGACTCAAACCGTCCCGACCAAGAGTGAGATGCAGAGTGACCTGACATGTATCGCCCAGGCAGAAAAATTTGGTATTTATTCTGTGGAGAGTGGGAAGTCCTTGGAAGATTGGGAGAGCATGACCACAAGGCAATATTTTTGGAAGATAAATTTGTCTTTTGACTGGGATGATACAGTCATCTGTCAGCCAGTTGTTGGCCCATTACCAAAAGTAGCTCTCTACAACCACTTCTATGTCTTTTAGTCAATTTTTGCATATGGGGAAAGAGATGCAATATACTGTTGTACAAATTGCTAAGAGGTGGGGAACTTGATGAAAGCCAAAGACTTAGAGCATGGGTGGATGGATGAATGGGCAAATTACTGAAGCCTCTGAGCCTCAGTTTCTTCATCTGTAAAATGGGAGTAACATGCCTACCACCTGAGGATGGGTGTAAAATGCTCAGTGGGGTGTCTATCATATAACTGCTATTCTCCAAATGTTAGCTAATATCACATTACCACCACTGCCACCAGCACCACCACCAGCCCCATCATCACCATCAGCTACAGCAGCAAGTTGGCATGCTGCCCACATAGGGCCTCCTGAGCGGGCCTTCCCAGAATCTCTGGAAATCTGATCCACAGGCAGCTCCTCAATTGCCTGTCCTAGGACTCCTCAACATGGAGAGGATCCAATCTGGGTCAGGGTGAAAGGAAATAATTAAGAAGTCTGAAGGTGTCCACCAGGGGAACAAATGGAGTGTTAATTGAAGCACAATGACAATCCCCAGAAAATTTAAATGAGTTGGACTCCCTTTGTGTTTTTCAAGTGTTCCTTAGAGATGCTAATCCACCCCCATTGAGACCCCTTTACAAATGGCAGGTGCCAACAAATAGCCTTGGTTAAATCCACCTTAAGAGAAGTATTCAGGAATGGACAACCCCTGTGCTTCTCCAAGAACCAAGTTAAGATAATTTGTCCCCTAGTCAATTCATCCTTTACCCCAAAACACATTCTCTAAGAGCAGTCTTCCCCTTTAGAAGTTCCTCTCTTGGGTTTTAGAGAACTTTTTGGCTTGAACTCTTTCTAAAATTAAAGCCAACTGCTCTTGCTCTCAGATGCAGTGATATTTCACTCTAGCCAGAGCTGACTATCAGAGACACATCCCAAACCACATAAGTTCTTATTGTTTAAACTGTCTTAAGCAGCTGTTAAAACATACCCTAAGATATCAAAGCCACTCTAATTAACTTCCTGCTTCTCTGGGACTTCAAAGTCTTTCCAAAAGTTTTAAATAGGGTTTTTATAGAGAATTTGACCTAATATTTAAAGAAAATTTTGCAAGCTTGCCCAAGAGACTCCACTTCTTCTTCCCTTTTCCACCCCACCCCACAGAATCTTAGAATTCTGCCACAAGCAGCGAGAATGTAGGAGAAATGTTTAAGTCTGCCAAGTGGCGCATCTCTTTATGTGCATTTCTCAAGTGGGTAGTTGACATCCTGCCTGAGTGGCTCTCTCTGTTCCCACCACTTCTCAACCTGGCAACTCTTTCCCATCCATCGAGACACAGCTCAACTGCACCTTCTCTGGGAAGTCCCCGTTACTCTCCCAGGGTGAGGGTGCTGCTCCCTTCTCTGGCGCCCACACAATCCCCAGGTTCCTACTTGGCCCTAATTGCAATGGGTTGGAATGTATCCATGTATGTGTCTGTCGCCCTGTCTAGACTGTGAGGTCCACAGGGCAGGAACTGTTCTGTGTGAAGCCTTGTGTTCCCACAGCTCCACGCAGGGCTCTATGTACCCACGGTCAGAGCTCCATATACATCTGACAAACGGCCAAATTCCAGCTCATTCTGGGAGAGGCAGGTTGCATTTAATTGATCCATACCTTACTCATTTTGCTCTCTCTCCCTAGGTTTTCTGTAAACATCTTAATAAAGGCCTAGGGATGACTGCTCTTAGAAACAGTGTCACAAAAATAGAAATAAGATCCCCAAAAAGGAGCGTGGTACATCTTTTCCAAGCCCCTTTTCTAGGAGAATGAGCTCAGTTCATCTCACGATTTGCTGTTGACTAAAGGTCCCTGACTTTGTGAAGTTACTTGTTATCTTACAGATTTTTGTCTGGTGCAGATGCAAATAATTTCTGTCCAGTGGATAATCCCAGGAGATTAATGACCTGTGGAGCATTAACCAGTTTATATCTAACTTAATAACCTACTCCTAACATTTCTTTATTAAATCGCCTGTAAATATCCTTGCTTCTTGAACAGTTTTTGAGCAGGCCATAGTATCTCACTGGCCCCCTCATTAATTAATGAGTTAAATAAAATCTTTGACTTATGTTCCTTTTATGTTTCCCAAGAGTCAAAATTTTACCTTTTTGAAAATAATTTTTGAACATAGGGTGTAAACCAGACTGACAGTGTAAAGCAAAAAGGTCCGCAGGACAAGGTGCACAGAGTGGCAGTGCAAACGGAGCTGGGAGTGAAGAACCTGGCTCTGCTAGGAGCTCCCTGAAACTTCTGGAAACTCTCATTTTCGACTCTTACCTGTATCCTCATCCAGTCTCCACAGAGCAGCTAGTGCTCTTTCAAAACTGTAAGAGAGGTGACTTTTCTGCCAGTCCAGTGGCTTAGACTCCACGCTTCCAGATAAGGGGGCCCAGGTTCAATCCCTGGTCATGAAACTAGATCACACATGCTGCAACCAAGATCAAGCGTAGCCAAATAAATAAATAAATATATTAAAAAAAAAAAAAACAACTCAGAAACATCCAGTCACATCCCAGCTTCATGCTTCCCAGTGGCTTTCCAACACTCAGAATAAATTTTACACTCCTTTCCTTGACCTAAAGGTGTTATGTGATCCAGCCCAATGGCTAACCCTGCAAATTCATCTTAGGCCTTTCTCATCTTCACTCACTTTGTGCTCACTCATCTCAGATGTCATTTGCCTCTTCAGACATGCTTGGCTTTCTCACCCCAGGACCTTTGCACTTGCCATTTCTTCTGCTAGAAAATCTCATCCCCATCTTTCTTTCTCTCCATTACTGGCTTCTTCTTTTGATGTTAACTTAATGTCACCCTTCCAGAAACGTCACCCCTGCCCACCCTTTCTAAAGTATATCTCCCATCATTCTTTCCCAATATCCTGTTCTTTCTTCTCACAGCACGTCCTGGCATGTGACTATGTTTATGTATACTGTCTGTCTCCCCCACCAGAGCATACACACTACATCAGCAGAGACTGAGTTTTTTGTGTTTGCCCTCGTGTCTGGCATGTACTAGGTGCTCAGTACTTATATGTAGAATAAACGGGCCTAAAGGCATGAGAAATCCAGCTGGCTCCAAGAAAGAGTGCCTGCCCCACACCACCTGTATACATTTATGAACCAGCGCAATGCAAATTCCTCAATATTGAGCACGTATTTCAAAAGACTGTATCCAAGAAGAAAAACTCCCAAGCTCACAACAGGTCACATCGACTCAGAGCTGCTTTCAAGAACGGCACTCCCCAGAAATGCTTTGCTTCAGGAACTTGTAATAATAGGTCTTCTCACCAGCACTTCATTTCTTAGCTCTAGTAGGTATCAAATCCCTTCTTGGGAAGGGAACAGCGCTTGCTACCAAGAATTAAATGTTACCCAGAAACACGGCTGCATCTGTACCTAAAGGCTAGGCTTAAAGCAAATGAAAGAACCAACTGGAATTCAAGAATATTTCAACAGCAGGATGGGGAGAGAAAATCCCAGCCTGCCTCCCAGAACTCCCCCACCCCATGTTTGCTTCAGGGTATCAGATTACACAGCTCCCTCTGAACAACCCTGTCTTTCTTCATGGGCGCCAAAAGGCATAGATCCATTCCCAGGGTAAACCAGGATTTTACAAATTCTGTGATCACTCTTGCCAGGCACTCCAACCACTTCTGCAAAATGGCCCCTTCTCTTTCAAGATCCTTCTATTGGCCCCTAGGCTGTGCTGGCTGGGCTCCTGGGAAGACACAGCATTCAACAGGCTACGCTCCTTACAATGTGCTAATGGATGATGTGCTGGTCTGCTTTCTCACTTTTCATATCAAGGATATCAAACAGCAGCCAAAGAGGTCATGGCAGCAAAAAGCTGTTTCCTTTTCCACCAGGTATCTGCTGGTGGAAGGGCCAAAAAAGATTTGGTTCACCATGGAGCTGGCCCGCTCGGATTTGCCTTGAGATCAGACCTGCTGGAAACCAGCCCCTGGATGTCCTTTCCCTAAAAGGCTCAGGGCCAACCGTATCACTAAGGCAGGCATGCCAACAGGGCTGCCTCATCTTGGGGGGAGTGTTACTTTATGATCCAAGATAGATTTATGATGAGAGGAGAATGCCTTTTTTTTTTTTCAGTATTTTCCTTTTTCAGGTACAAAAGGCATTTTTCTCCACACCAGCTAGCCTGCCTACAAGCAAACGCCAAGCCGTAGCCTTCACAGCTTCAACCAGGACCCACTAGTGCAGCCAGTCTGCTACTCAGAACCCTCCCGTCCGGACCCAGGAATCCAAATTGAATAGTTCCTCTTATTACTTGGAGACCAGTGCCTCCAAGAAGCTGCTCTTCCCCCACCCCCCACCCCTGTCAAAATGCATTAAACTCTTAAAACATCTTCAAACTAGAAAGACTACACACATGAACTTGTTACCATGCTTTGTTTAATTTTTTTTCCCTCAGAAATATTCTTGTGGCCAAAAATAGAACATTTTCCATTCTGAAGAACAAGCAGCATCCATGGGAATTAAAGTAGGGCTTCATGCCTCTCCAGAAAATTCCTGCCAAACACGCACACTCAGACACACATAAGCTGCTCGCTCACAAGTTCTAAAAAGCTGCTTTCTGTAGGTGCTGTGGCGGTCAGGAGCCAAAAGTCCTCTGTTTATTTTCTATCCAAGAAAGTTACCAGAAAAGAGTGCTAGGGCACCTCAAGGACACTTTATAGGAAAAGTCTAACTTCATCCAGTGTAATAATGTTGAAAATGGCCCCATTGTCCACTCCTCCTCCCGCCCACCATCATCCCAGAATTCCTCTCAAGACCTACTTGCCTAAAATTCCAAAGCTTGCCTCAGAGCAAAGTTCACGGCCTTTATTCTAGCCAGCCACTGTTGGAGGATCAGCTTCAAGTTCTCTCTAAAGTTATTCCTGTGATAGAATCAGAAATGGTAAATTTAGGAAAATATGCTCAAGCTTAGCTACTGAACAATGTGTGCCGGTAGAGTCAGATGTGGATAATGTCAGAATAACAGTAATCCAGAAAATTATGCTACCAGCGCAAGACACAGTGCTGTTCTCAAAGCTTATTATTCTCAGCATCACTATAATCCTCTTTAATGGAATTTACATGGCTCCAACAACATTTCGTATTTTTATACTTGAACATGTAACCTGCTGTATACCCTCCAGCCACTCCTACGGCCCCTCCTAAACAGGGAGTAGTTTAGCTATCAGATCTGCAGGGGCTACATTTTTATATACAGCTGGTAAGCATTTGGTTACCATTGAGAAAAAAAAAAAAAGAGTCCTTTAAAATACCAAAGTAGGAAAGCCAGTAAGTTAGTGTAGCAAGAGTGAAAGTGAGACCAAGGCAAGGGGAAAAGCATGAAATACGGGAGGAAAAGGGGCTTCCCTGATAGCTCAGATGGTAGAAATTCTGTCTACAATGCAGGAGACCTGGGTTCGATTCCTGGGTTGGTAAGACCCCCTGGTGGAGAAGGCAATGGCACCCCACTCCAGTACTCTCGCCTGGAAAATCCCATGGATGGAGGAGCCTGGTGGGCTGCAGTCCATGGGGTCGCTAAGAGTCGGACACGACTGAGCGACTTAACTTTCACTTTTCCCTTTCATGCACTGGAGAAGGAAATGGCAACCCACTCCAGTATTCTTGCCTGGAGAATCCCAGGGATGGCAGAGCCTGGTGGGCTGCCGTCTATGGGGTCGCACAGAGTCGGACACAACTGAAGCGACTTAGCAGCAGCAGCAGCAGCAGCAGCAAGACCCCCTGGAGAAGGGAACGGCAACCCACTCCAGTATTCTTGGCTAGGAAATCCCATGGACAGAGGAGCCTGGTGGGCTACAGCCCATGGGGTCCCAAAGAGTCAGACATGACTGAGCGACTAACACAACACAGCCACAACCAATGGGAGGAGAAGAAGAATGGGGAATCAAAGAAGAATCATAATGTCAAATATTAACTGTTAGTGTGTGGAGACAAACAGTAACAGGTTGAAGTATCCAAGATGGATCATGGAGAGATAAGCACAGCAAGAGAGAGGATGGGAAAATGAGTGGGAAAGGGAGGCAGTGTTGCCTCATGGTTAAAGGTCAGTTATTTACCAGCTGGACTACATTATGCCAGTTCATCCCTCTCAGCCTCAATTACTTCATATCTTAAACAGTAGCATCTCATGATGACACATGCAGATTAGGTGAGTTAATATATAAGATAACTTAGAAAAGTGCTTGATGCTGAGTAGACATTCAACAACAGTTGGCCACTTTTATTAGTGAAAGGAAAACGTGTGACATATTTACATCAGAGAACATTTGCTTATGGGTTAGACCTCCAGTTATATTGTCATTGAATTCTTTTAGTGGGCACAGAGGCACAAAAATTACGAGGGAACTGTGAACCCAAGCAAGTGTTGGTGAAAGGAAGAGCTTCAGGATAACAACTCAGATGCGAATGAGTGCTTGGAAGAGTGAGGGGACCTTTGATTGACCACCAAGGAATTCATGGCTGCCAATGAGTCACCACCATTCCTGTCAACTTCATTGATTCATTCACTCAACAAACATTGTGCAAACATCTTTCGAAGGCAGCACACCATTGGCATTGCCCCAGCTTATCTTTCTAGTATCGTTGTGAGCTCCTTCCCCCAAACTCACCATTTTGTAGCTGTACCAGGATAATCATTCAATCTCCGTGCTTTACAATCCTCCCCCTGTGCATTTGCTCAACCTGGATTTCTCTTTCCTTTTTGTTCAGTCTAGTGAGATACTAGTTATCCTTCCAGGTCAAGTGTTGTGGGGGGTTTGTGTGTCTTCCTTTCCCTTCTCTCCCACTGTTCAGCAGGTTAACTCTCTGTCACCTCAGGCACACCACAAATACATTTTGTTGTGGGTTGAACTATGTTCCCCCAAAGTCCTAACTTTCAGTGCCTCGGGATGTATGACCTTGTTTGAAATAGGGGTCTTTATAGAGGTAATCAAGCTGAAGGGAGATCCTTAGGGTGGGCTCTAATCCAATATGACTGGTTTCCTTATGAAAAAGGGAAATTTAAACACAGAGAGAGACTTGCATAGAAGGAAGATTATGTGAAGAAATATGGGGTGGGAAGAGGATGTCATGTGAAGGCAGAAAGCTCAAGTGATGTGTCGAGAAGCCAAGGACCGCCAAAGCTTGCCAGCACACCACTGGAAGCAGGGAGAGAGGCATGGAACAGATTCTCCCTTACAGCTCTCAAAGGAGCCAACCCTGCCAATGCCTTGATTTTGGACTACCAGCCTCCAAGACTGTGAGACAATAAGTTGCCTAATTTACGGCACTTTGTTATGGCAGCCCGAGGAGACTAACCCCCACCTCCATCAGAGCAGGCGGACTTGGTTTTCAGTCGGTCTCTTTGAGATCAGGGACTGTACCCTATTTGACTTTGGATCCTCAGGCCTCTTACAGCATCTGGCAGGTAAAAGTAACACTTCAGAAATCTACAAGGGCTTCCTTGGTGGTTCAGTGGTTAAGAATCCGCCTTCCAATGCAAGGACGCAGGTTCAAACCCTGGTCTGGAAAGTAAGATCTCACATGCCACAACTAAGACCTGTAGCAGCCAAAAATAAATAAATATTTTTTAAAAATCAAAATTGTTAAAAGAAAAAAAAAAAGAATCTACAGTCTAGAACTGCAGGCAGCAAACCACAGCTCATGGGTCAAATGCAGCCTGATGCCTGTTTTGGTAAATAAAGTTTTATTGGAACACAGCCATGCTCGTTCATTGATGTTTTGTCTAAAGCCGATTTCACACTATAACCGCAGAGTTGAGTAGTTATGAAAGAGACCATATGGTCTACGAAGCCTAAAATATTTAATCTCTGGCTTTTTACCCAAAAAGTTTCTTGACCCCTAGTCTAGAAGAAAGGAAACATAAATGAAAATAGTAAGGGGATAAAGTAAATGCTAGAATAAGGCACGGATTGTACAGAAAAGAAAATGATGGATGGACTCAAAGTCTTCATAAACAAGGTGACATTTAAAATGTGAGAGAGATTTTACTCAGGAAAGGCAAAAAATCTTAATTTATTCACTCTACTGTGCTGCCTGGACTGATCATTTTTGCACTGGTAGTTGCATTGTGGTTAAGGGTTAGGGTTGGATTTGGAGCTAGTCTGGGGGAAACTGTGATGGACTCTATTCTCTACACATCGAGCTTGACTTGCCAAGAGGAGGTTTACAGTTCATCTGTTTAAATTTGTTTTTCAAAGAAAAAAATTCTTCTTTGAATTAGTAACATTAAAAAAACACACACACAGGTATGAAGCCAACCACTGGACATTTCTAAACACTTTAGGTCAGAGACACAGATTTAAGTCCAACTCAATATGATAAAGATGAAGTCATCATTGGCGGAACCACAATCACTCAGAAAAAGAATGGGACATGAAGGGGAAAAATGATTGCACATGAAATTCATGGCAACTTCTGAACATAAGTGCCAGGTAAAAGAAGAAAGAGATCCAGAAGGATTTGAGAAGAAGCAAAACAGGAAGCACAAGGGAAGTTGTGTCCCTAAGGTCCAGGGAAGAGAGGATTCAGCAATATTAAATGCTGCCCAAGGCCAGAAGAACCAATCCATCCAATTTAGCAACTAACAGGACACATGGACAGTGGCAGTCACTTCAATTGCTCGTCACTGGCCCAAATTATCTTCAGACTGAATCACAAAGATGAGCACACTTCAGTTATTGTCAAGAGAGAAAAGAGACTTCTCTGGTGATCCAGTGGTCAAGACTTCACCTTCCAATGCAAGGGGGTTCAGGTTTGATCCCTGGTTGGGGAGCTAAGATCTCACATGCCTCGGGACCAAAAAAAACAAAACATAAAACCAGCAGCAATATTGTAAGAAATTCAATAACAACTGTAAAAACTGCTGCTACTGCTGCTGCTAAGTCGCTTCAGTCGTGTCTGACTCTGTGCGATCCCATAGGCGGCAGCCCACCAGGCTCCACCATCCCTGGGATTCTCCAGGCAAGAACACTGGAGTGGGTTGCCATTGCCTTCTCCAATGCATGAAAAAGAATGTTGAGAAAAGGAAATAAGTAAAAGAGTTGAGAAAATTATAGACATTGAAGATAAGTAGGCTGAAATTATTCCTTCATAAAATCTAAATGTTGCTATCTCTCTATATAGATTTTACCCTTTATTTAAATTCAACAGGACTGAAAGCTGATCAGGTGCCTAGTATCCATTCCTTTAGTCAGCCCAATCAATGTAACAATGACTTAAACATGGCAACAGGTATTAAAGTAATCGCAGCTACAAATGATTCACCTGCTCTGTGCTGGGTGGTGTGCTAGTTACTCTACAAGGACTACCTCATTTGATCTCCACCAAAACCCTATGCGGTGAATATATAGTAGAGTCGTGTAGTTGAGGATATTGGGGCTTAGAAAGGTCACACCACTATATACCGTTCTGAGAAAAAGCAGATGGCGTGGGAGAGGGAAGAGGACTGAAGCTCATATTTATTGAGTGCTTAGTCCGTGGAACTATTTTATTAAGAATTTTGCATACTTTGGCTCCTTTAAGCTTTACAATAACCTATGTGGAAGAGGAGATAGTAAGGTAATGAACTTGGAGAGGTTCAATACAGTGCCACAGGACAAAACTGAGTGAAAATCTTCTTGATTTTACAAAGGAATCCTTCAGAATTCAGAAATAAATTATTTATCGAGCTATTTGAAGGTAAGAATGGTCTAAGTCAATGTTAAAATAAGATAAAATAACTACAAGTGACTTCTAGTACATTTCTGAAGGGCCTCTCTAATGACGAAGGGTAACAACCCCAGCTCCTGCAGCCCCACACCCAGGAGGGAGAAATGACCCCAAAAGGCTGTAGTGGCGGCTCCTCCTCCTTGAAATAAGGGGTGGAGTCTCATGACCCTAAAGTTCCTTCCAACATTAAAAGTCAGTGTTTCAAAGCACATGATAGCATCTGACAAGAAGTGGGTATTAGTCAATGTTTGCTAAACAGGCAATTCAACTGAGTCTAAGGAAGACCCTAGTTAACTATTTTTGGAAACCCTTTCAATTATCACAAATTCTTTCCCTGTTTTTAAAGGACTTTATTCTACAAGGTTTTCACTCACTGCTTTATTCAGCTCTCAATGCAGCACAAAATTGCTCGTCTACACCTTATCTCTGCCCTCATTCAACCGTTCATTCCACAAACAAACAAAATAATCCTTCTCTGAAACGTAGGTGGTACATTTTAATCAACACATAGATGATCTTGAAATAATTGAGTCTGCTTAAAAACAAAAGGAAAACCTGCTGCTTAAGAACAATCAATGTTCATAGTGCCTTATGGAAGACAAGGAAATAGGTTACTTGTTGTTTTCTAACCATGGTTCTGATTAAGGATTTAGGTTCTGCATTTTTGACTATGGTGAAATAAAACCCTCTGCTCTGTTGGAAAGTAACTCACTGCTTCTGGAAAGTAACCTGGCAATTCTTATCATGAGTTTTGAAAGTGAAAGTTTTAGTCGCTCAATTGTATCCAACTCTTTGCGACCCCATGGACTGTAGTCCACCAGGCTCCTCTGTCCACGGCATTATCCAGGCAAGAATACAGGAATGGGTTGCCATTCCCTGCTCCAGGGGATCTTCCTGACCCAGGGATTGAATCCCAGTCTCTTAAACTGCAGGCAGATTCTTTACCATCTGAGCCACCAGGACCTTTTAATTGCAGGAATCTCCTTCCAAGGGAATAAATTTAGGAAAATCACCAGAAGAGCAGGCTGAGTGAATAGTATAGTGTATTGCTTAATCTCTGGATATACAGTGCCTTTGTTGGAATGCTCACCAGTTATGGAACTTAAGATGAGTTCTCTGTGCCTTGGGTTCCCCATCTACAAAATGAAGATGATAACGATCTCTGCATTATGGAGTCCTTACAAGAATTAAATGAGGTATAAATTATAGCCTCCTTTACACATATATTCTCATTTATTCCTCATAAAAGCACCACAAGGAAGGCAAAAAAAAAAATGTTGGCCTCACCTGGTCAGTAAAAAGCATGCAAATTAAATATAAGTTGTTCTTTTTATTACCTTGTACATTATAAAGACACAAAGATGTTCATCACAATATTATTTACTAGAGTGAAAATGTATCAAAAATTAAACGTTCAGCATTAAGAGAATGCTTAAATAAATATCTCCGTATAATAAAATAGACAGCTATTTAAAATGCCTTCCCCCTAAAGATTAAGGAAGTGGGAAAAATTCAGCCAATAACAGTAAGTGGAAAAGTGGGCTGTGAAGTTGTACATACGATCTGATCCCAGTTTTGACGGGATGTTGTCGTGGATAAGGCAGCCTTCACCCAAATCCCTTCTTTGGAGCACGTAGCCCTCACCAGCTGCAGCAGATATCCCCGCTGATAGCTCACAGCTGCAGCCCTCCCTGGGAATTGTTCTTGGCCCTGGGAAATCGACTCATCCAAAATTAGCCCCCTCTAGGGGGCCAATGACTTGCTGATACCAGGCTACAAAACCCACCCACTCACCTACACTCGAAACTGCCCTGAAAGGCCCTTCCAGCTCCCCTGCAGTCAGCTGAGTCTCAGTGGCACCTGCATTTGGCCTGAGATTTTGCCTCTGCAGGGTTCGCCCTCTCTTTTCTTTTTTCTAAAACTTTTCAGTGTGTTAATGGTGCTAAAACTGACCAGGAGTCGTTACTCTAGATTACACTTCTTGCAGTGATTTACTGCAAGACCAATTCATGTATACGGTGATCCACTGATTTTTTTTTCTTTTTTTTTTGTTCTTTTGTACTGTGCCTGTTTATTTCTTTAATTAATTCTATTGGAATCTAGTTGCTTTACAATGTTGTGTTAGTTTCTACTGTATAGCAAAATGAATCAGCCACACACATACAGATATTCCTTCCCTTTCAGATTTCCTTCCCCTTCAGGTCACCACAGTGCATTAAGTAGAATTCCCTGGGCTAGGCCTGCACTTTCTTATACGGGTGTCTCCTGAGGACATCTGCCCAATGAACATTTATGTAGCTTTTTTTCTGAGTCTGTTTCCAGAGAACCCTGTGTAAGATATTTTCACA
Source organism: Giraffa tippelskirchi (assembly GCF_054371585.1). Classification (NCBI taxonomy): domain Eukaryota; kingdom Metazoa; phylum Chordata; class Mammalia; order Artiodactyla; family Giraffidae; genus Giraffa; species Giraffa tippelskirchi. The sequence goes on from NC_137276.1 coordinate 40,056,343, forward strand.
TCAAAATATTATGAAGGAATATCTCAGAGTGATGAAATTTCTGGATTTTCCAAAATCTCTATGATGAGTCTGTATTATTCCTTTTAAATGAATAAAAACACTGTTTTAAAAGAAGCAAGTTCCTCCCTGGAGTGTTAATTAATTAAACCCATGAATTTCAATGCAGAGATGTTATTTTTCCTCTTTGTCTCAAGACTTGGTTTGTCTTTTAAAAATATGCAGGTATTTTCATTTAAAAGATATCATTTGTAAGTAATGAGTTTAGGTTAAATACATAGGCACATACTTTGGAGTATATAGTGCCTCAGCCTGGCCAGCAAGGTGGTTGGCCCATATGTCCTGGGAACGTTTCCTGTTGTTGTTTAGTCACTGTCATGCCTGACTTTTTTGCAGCCCCATGGACTGTAGCCCACCAGGATCCTCTGTCCATGGGATTTCCCAGGCAAGAATACCAAAGTGGGTTACCATTTCCTACTCCTGGGAATCTTCCCAACCCAGGGATCAAACCCGAGTCTCCAGCATTGGCAGGCAGATTCTTTACCACTGAGCCACGTGGCCTATGGCTTCCAATGTAGCTACTTTTACCTAAAGAACTGCTTTCATATATTGTGCTATTTACCAGTCACAGAGAAGAATCAGCCTGCCTGGTTTATAACAGTACACTGGTGTTTTACTTTTATTAATCTTGTCCATCTGCCCACTCACCCCCACTATCAACTCAGATTTGGTTCTGAATACCACTGAAAAGCTTGAAAGATGCAATTCTTCTTCAAAGGATTTTTTTTCCCCCTTCATTGAGGATATTCAAAAGAAGGTCCCAGAGACTCTTATGGCATTTTCAAAAGAAGAGGCCTTAAAATATCTTGAGTGATGATACATCCTTGGAATAATTGCTCAGCCATCTAGAGCAGCTCCTAGGAGGGCACAACGCTTTGAATGTATCAACTTCAGGTAATAGGTTCAGTGTAATCCTGAAGTTCTGATAGTGCAGGTTGCCTATCAACAGCTTGGGTTAAAAAAGAATAATAAAACTTTAGAGGTAAGCGTTTGAGTCAGACTTTGTACTTGTTGGTACAGTATATGTCCTCCTATGGATAAATGCCAAACTGTTGTCATGAGGCCCAGAAAAACCGTCAAGATCCATAGAAACTGGAGAGAAAGAAAGACAGCAGCTTGTGGAAAACTTCCAGCCCAATAACAATATACTACTCTCAGATAAGCTTTACTATAACTGATAAACAGGGAAAGAACAGGCAAAGCTTTGGGCTTTACATTTTTTGTGTCATCAGTTTTATTTGCAGGAAAACGCACAATGTTCTTGCATCAGTAGGAATCAGATCATGTTTTTCCCACCAGAAACATCAGGTACAGACCAATGTAACACAGACTATCCAGGCAAAAAACTTTCCATATTTAGAGAGAGATCTTACTTGAAGTCTAGGAATATAGCTTGTTTTTTAAGTGGTAGTCTTTCTAGTGATCCCAATTCTGGGAGTCTAGCTCAAGAAAATAATCAGAAATATAGGAAAATCTTCATGCACAAAAATGTTATCACAGTGCTATTATTTATTTATAATAACAATGGGAATAAGCTAAATCCTTAATACCAGGGAAATACTGCTATATTTAACAATGTTTCTGAAGACTTTATAATAATCAGGAAAAATAGTCATTGTATGGAACAAACCAAGTAGAACATACAGTTTTATGTCGGATGTGGTATAAACCACATGAAAAAACTACACAAGCAAAATAAGCAGTAAAAGCTGACTTAAAGGATAAACAACAAAATGGAATCATTTTGTGAGTGGAGTCTTAGGATAGTGAGGTTATATATGTTTTTTTTTTTTCTTTTCTCTAACTTATTTGCATGTTACTGACTATAACGGGACAAAAATGATCAACTTTATAATGATAGAAAGAAAGGGGGAGTGGGAGAGTTTGCTTGGTTGTTCAGTCGTGTCCAACTCTTTGCAACCCCAATGGGCTCCTCTGTCCCACCAGGCCATTCTGTCCATGGGGATTCTCCAGGCGAAAACACTGTTGTGGGTTGGCATGCCCTCCTCCAGGGGATCTTCCCAACCCAAGGACTGAACTAAACTCTTCCGCACTGCAGGCAGATTCTTTACTATCTGAGCCACCAGAGAAGCCCAAATTTTATTTTATTTCATTTTTCACCATGCTGCACAGCATGTGGAACCTTAGTTCCCCGAGTAGGGATTGAGCCCGTGCCCCCTGCATTGGAAGCACGGAGTCTTAACCATTGGACCACCAGGTAGGGGAGAGTAGTTAGTTATCCCTGCATGTTGGTTTCTGAAGTAATTAGGGAAATTATCTCTGAGGCATCATTAAAATCAGGCACTAGGTTAATGAGATGAAGGGTAGAAAATCAGCAAGGTAAGAAATGAATCTAAAGGGACTTCCCTGGTGGTCCAGCAGCTAAGACTGCATTCCCAATGCAGACGGCCCAGGTTTGATCCCCGGTCAGGGAACTAAGATCCCTATCGCAAATGAAATATCCCACTTACCAACAAGAAGATCAAAGCTCCCATGTGCCACCAATAAGACCTGAAGCAGCCAAATAAGTAAGTAATTTTAAAAAAAGAAAAGAAATGAACCTAAAAGGACACAGTATTAGGATAATATTTGGAAATGTTAACTGATGTTATTTTCTTGTGTTTCTTTCCCAGACCTTTCTTCCATTCAGTCAGCTGTGTGTTCTGAGATACTTGTTCAGAAAGTAGGGAAACCCACACATCTGTTCTAGGCTTGGTTTCTAGAGCCCAAAGCCTCTGAGGAGCGGGAAGAGTCTAGGGCGTGAAGTGAGAGAAGCTTGTTGACCCTCAAGACTGGAAAGCATTGCCCAGACCAGGATGAAAGAAGAGTTGGAGCTGAAGCTAGGAGAGCTGAGACACTGGCAGGTCCCCAGCAGTGGGTCCCGCAGCCCCGTCATCTTTCAGAGTTGTGCAGGAGTGGGTAAGGAAAGGTCATGAAGACTACACAGGCCTGAGGGTGTTTGTGTACTTTCCCAGGTAGAGCCAGGGAAGCTGCAAAATGCTAGGATGTAAAACGTGACAGGGCAGGTAAGCAAAGCACCTGCCGACTTTCCTCACTGTGAAGTGATACTGAAGAGAAGGCGGATTCCTGCATGTCTAAGAGAAGCTTAGGAGGGGCAAAATCTCCCCAGAACCCCACCACTCAACAGGACATGAAGGGGCAGAAGAGCATAGCCTTCCTGCTTCAGAGAGCCCACTGCAGAGCCAGGGCCCCTCCAGCCTCAGAGAGTTTCTGTGTGCCGAGAGGTGTAGCCCAAGCCCTCCTGAACCAGCAGGAAGAGCCACTCAACTCTTAAAGGACCCTGAGATGAGAATGAAAAGGACTCAGCAATGACCTGTGTAGCCTGATGACCATGATTAGACAGGGTGGACAGCTCGGTGGCTGTGAGCACAGATAGAAAATCATGCTCAATAAATGCACTGCCCCCAATCTAGATGGTGACCACATGAAAGCCCCCAGGAAATGCAACGTAGTCATGGGGAGGGGACTGCTAAACTGAATGAAATTTAATTTCCAAAACCCAAAGGAATGAGAGCTCAAATGAGAAAGTAGTTATTTCACTGATACCAAGAAGCCATCAATTGTAAAATGTACCATTAATTTCTGTATCACAAAGAAAGAAAGATGCCAATTAATTTACGAAAGAGTGCTTTCTCATCACTTAGAATTTTTATTTTATACTTACTGAAAAGCTCCTCTAGATCTGTTGAGACATATACTTTTACTACACATCATGCTAGTGTATATATAAAAAAGAAAATAAATTGGTTAAGAAATTCATGAAATGATCTTCACATTCAGAATCTAACTCTCCCAAGTCAATGTGCATATTTTTCTGCACGATATCATCCCTGGTGTTGATGATGAAACATTTCTTACAAATGCCCCTACTACTGGCTCCAGGTTTTCTTCCAAGATGTTGCCACCCATTCTAAAATGTTTAATGTGGGTGCATTCTCTTTTTTTTTTTGAACTTTTTATTTTATATTGGTGTATAGCCAATTAACAATGTTGTGATAGTTTCAGGTGAACAGCAAAGGGACTCAGTCATACATACATACATTTATCCATTGTTCCTAATGTGGGTACATTCTTGCTTAGCATGTACTAACAGGCAAAGCCTTTTACACAACTAAGGAACAAAATATATCAAGAGTTTCATAAACTCGCAGTAATCTACCTCTGTTACCCTGTATGAGGTTGTTGCTTTACAGTGACTTCTTAAAAATATCTATTCGCTTTACTAATACTGTTTTTTTCCCCTGCTGCTCTATTTCCAAACCTTTCTGTTAACTGTAACTTTTCATTTCAATATTGAAGCTTTGGATGATCTTTTTGAAACATTTCAAAGAGCAGCTAAACTCAACTTGAGTAATACCAACAATGTATATAACTCAACTGAAGGGATAATAATATAAATACCTCCTATGAGCAAGCTCGAACATGCACAGGCCACAGCAATTAGGTCAGCACTGTCACCCAGACAAAGTGATTCAAAGATGCCATCAATTGTAAGATTTTGATTTCAGAGTTGTTAACATATGAAAAGAGTATATGAGAATTAATGAAGTATGCTTGTAAATCAAGATTTGCCCATTACACGGATGCAAGGCCCTCCCATCACAGCAATGGGTATTACACTTGCAGTTTCAAGGAATCCAGCCAAGAATTCACAAGCATGCCACAGGGTAAAGTCCAAAGTCCTTAATACAATGTGGCCTTATGATAACTGGCAAGAATTGGTTTAGCAGGAACTGCACCTCTGAACTGCTGGCATGAAGAGAGAGGTTTTATGGTTTCACACTTTGTCACAGCATCCATTTTGTTGTACCTTCAGATAATACATTTGCAGCCACGCCTTTAATCAGGCCCATGAGTCTTTCTGAAAAAGAGCAGATTATCAGCCAAGACATGGAAGCAATCTTAACAGTCCATTGACAGAGGAATGGATAAAGTACATTTATACAATGGAATATTACTTGGCCATTAAAAAGAATAAATAATGCCATTTGAAACAACATGGATGGACCTAGAGACTGTCATACTGAGTGAAGTAAGTCAGACAGAGAAGGAGAACATTGTATGACATCCCTGGTACTTGGAATCTAAAAAGAAATGATACAAATGAACTTACAAAACAGAGAGACTCACAGACTTAGAGAACAAATTTACTGTTACCTGTACACACTACTATATTTAAAATGAATAACCAACAAGGATCTACTGTATAGCACATGCCACTCTGCTCAATGTTATGTGGCAGCCTGGGTGGGAGGGGAGTTTGGGGGAGAATGAATACATGTATATATATGACCAAATCCCTTTGCTGTTTACCTGAATCTACAACAACATTGTTAACTGGCTGTACCCCAAAACAAAATAAAGAGTTTAAAAATTTTTTCGAAAGAGCAGATTATAACCTTCCCCTTATGGTATGGCTGAGTAGAGTATACAGAAACAAACAAACAAGTAAGGGAGTAAAAGAAAGCATAGACATGTTCAGCCTTGGAGTTCAGCTGGCATGGATTTGAATCCCTGATCTGCTCTTATTTATTGTATAAGTCACTTAACCTCTGTGTGGAAGAGATTGCTAGATAATCACTAAAATCATTTCCTCTTCTTCCTGGCCATATAACCCAGGTCCTTTGCATTTAGATGAGATCATGTAATTGATATGCCAAATGGAATTTGAGCAAAAAGGATATATGACTTCTAGGCCTGGCATCAAATTTTTTCTACTCAATCCTTCACATCCTCTCCTTTCTCTTATCAATTGCCACCAGATTCAGGGGACCTAAGAGAGAATTCTGACAGCCTAGAGGAAAATGGCACCTCCATATGGAAGGAGCCTGAATCCCTGAATAACCGTGTGGAGTAGATACCCTTGATTGTCAAATTGCCTGACAATAACATGAGCAAAACATCAGACTTCGTGTGTTACAATAGCTATCCCACTCTGTTTAACATATGCTGTATTCCTCAGGATCCTCCTGCATAGCAGAGATCAAATTTGTTACTTAAAGAACTTAACACAATTCATACCACACAGTAAGAACTAAGTAAATAGAGACTACACTATTATTATTGTTGATATTGTCACTATCAGAGCTGAGGCTAAGAATGCAGATATAGAATTCTAACTGGCAGGAGGATTTTGCAGCTTATAGTAGAGGGAAGTAAAACTTCTATAAATATCAACTGATACAGACTGTATTTAAAGTGAAATTCAAGCAATCACATTCTCAGAGACTGAGAATAATCTGCAAATAGTAATAAAGATCCTGAAACAAGGAACTGACGGATTCTGAGCAGGAGTCATAGGTCAAGGACCAATGTCAGACTCAGAAGGAGGTCAGCAGGAGCTGGGAGAAGAGGAATCGGGATCAAGCCAGAACAGAAAGTGCTCCCCTGAGCCCCACTGAGCAATGGTTCTCAGCAGTTCTTCAGGGAGGAGGAAGTGGCCATCATCATCAAAATTCTAACCCAGATATATAGTGACTGTTAATATATTAAAAATATACGTATTTTTACATATATAAGTGTATGTATTTTAATAAAATATATTTCTTAATAGCATGATTCCATCATCCTTATCTGATTCCTTTATTGTTTCCATAGTGTCCACAGGGACCCACTCCCACCTGCAGTTTGGAGTCAATTCTGGTAAGTAACATGACTCCTCCCTGTTCAACAAGCTTCATCTCTAGCTGTCTGTGTTCAGTGCACTCTACCCGCATTGGAGGCTTTCTCCAGTTAGTCTTGTCCTCTGTTCATTCACTCATTCATTCAAGAAACACTGATTGAGCACATACCATGTGGCAGGCACGGTGTCTGTTACTAGATATACAGCAATGGCAAAACAAACATAGCAAAACAAATGAATGTCTAATTACACATTAGAAAAGAGCTCTAAAAATGAACAAGGAAATCATGATGTTCTGATAGGGAAGAACAAGAGGGACTCCATTTAGAGAGATCACCCTGCCTGAGAAGATGATAATTAAAATCACTGTGGTTCCTGTGCCCTGCCTCCTCAATAGCCTGTAAATCCCCCTGAGACAGGGATTCCCATAGCCCTTGGCAATGTCTCTGTGCATAACAGGTGTTCATTGAATTTATAAGTGAGCTTTTTCCTTTTTTAGAGAGAATGAGCCCAAATCTGAGTTTTGACCTCTTTACTTCTCTCCCTCTGCCCATCTATTGCTTTCTGTTCATCAGCAGAGCAAGCTTCAAGGAGATGCTCATATTTTCCTAAGTTCTTATTCTTTCGTAAGATTTGCCCCCCATGGCCTCTCAGACAAGCCTGATTTCTGTGATATCCATAAAGTTACAGGACCCTCCCTCCCACCTCCCCCAAGAAGGAGGGGATATATGTGTACACATAGCTGACTCATCTTGTTATACAGCAGAAACTAACACAAGATTTTAAAGCAATTATATTCCAATTTTTAGAAAAAGACCACATTGAAAAAATATATATTCTTCAGAAAAGTATTAGGGATAGACATGAATAAGTAACAGATTAAAATACTTTTAAAAAAGCTATGGGATGTTGGGAATAGTCTTGACAACTGCCAATGCTCAGACCCTGGTCTTTGGCTGTGGCTCAGGCACCCAGGATAGTTTTCAGGACTGTCTCTTCTTTAGGAGTGCTGCCTATGGCTAAGTCTCTCTTTTATCCACTCTTTTAAAATAAAGAAACACAACCATCAGAGTCATGATTAAAGGGGAAAATCAAACAGTAATGTTGCTCGAGAGACACCAAAAGTATTATGAAAAGGAAGTGTTTAAATGGAAAATACTAAGCTTTGGAAATAAAACTGGAGGCATCTGAACTTAAGTATGAAACCCAGTTAAAGGATGTGAGAAGCAATAAGAAGCCCTTTACCATTGAGTCAGGTCTCTGGCAAATGATCCTTGATGAATCCAAATTTGCACTGGGATTTGAAACTTTCCATGCTCTTGTGTTTCATCAGCTGCTTTGAGTTACTTTTAAAGAAACACATTTTTAATGAGAAATTTTTGACAAAGAATGCGGTGCAGATGTAATTCTTGGGAACAATTATTTCCTTTGTTGATGCTTTTTTTTTTTTTTCCACAGTCCCCACTTGCAATTAAAACTCCAAATTCACTCAAAATTACTGTCCCATTGGTCACCTTCAGAGATCCTTCAAATGTCATTGTGGAAAGAATATCTTATCAGAAATGCAATCAGGGACTTTCCTGGCAGTCCAGTGGTTAAGACTTTGCCCTCCAATGCAGGGGGTGTGGGTTTGATCCCTGGTTGGGGAGCTAAGATCCTACATGCTTCAAGGGCCCCAAACCAAAACATAAAACAGAATCAATATTGTAATATATTCAACAAAGATTTTTTAAATGGTCCACATCAAAAACATATTTAAGAAAAAAAGAAATACAATCATGTGCTAAGACAGAAGGCCTTAGATTTTTCGTGTTTGGAATCATAAATACACAAGAACCTTTTAAGTAATTTGAAAATCATCACAGTAAAATAGAAATCTAAGGCTATAGACCATAAACTAGCTTAACTCTCTTACAAAAAAAAAAAAGACTTCTTTTGACATTTTTATACATATTGACATTTATACATACATTTTTATACATTTTATACATACAAACTGAAGAATTTAGTGAAATGTACATTACAAACATGGACTTTCCCCAGTGCAGACATGAAGCAGTCTAATTTAGACATGACATAAGTGTATCTTTCTGAGTCTTTCCCTGAGACAGGGTGTGTTCAAATTTGATGTTAACTTTTCTCTTGAGTGTGAAGCTTCTTAAAGAGATTTACAAATGGCCCTCCCTCTCCATTATTTCCTCCTCTTCCCCATCCCCCCCTGCTCTAGCATCTCCCACTTTCCTAAAAGGTACCATCGTCCTTCCAACCACAAACAGAGGCAACTTCCAACAGCAACTCAGACTGCTTCTTTTCAAGGCCTATTTGAGCCACTGGTCTCTAGTTTTTTTCTCATCCACTCACTTCTGATTCCCATGTTATTAAAACTACATCATTTTCTTACTGTCTTTTACCAGATCTCCTGACATCCACTTTCTCTTCACGCCAGTCGCACATTGCTTCCAAGTTAATATCCCTAAGAACAGCTGATGAATGGCTCTCCTGTGAATGAAAACTCTAATGCTAGCAGTGCCTGCCTAGGGCATATTGCAGGATTTAGTGTCAATTTACCTTCCTGGTGCAAATGCATTTTCCCCTTTCATGTACCCTTAGCACCCAGGTGAACAAAGTTGTCCTCAGTTTCATGTATACAGAGCGTACTGGACCCTCTCCACATCTTCAATCATGCTATTTTTTCCACAAAATGGCATTCATCTGCATGTCCAAATCCTATATACCCTTCGAATTCCAGTTCAAGAAAAGCTACTCCATGAATTGGGCCTCAAAGGATAACCGTAGGCCCCGTAGGAATCCTAGAGTGTTCAGAAAATTCCTGGTGCTGACTGTCATCATGTTCAAGCCCTCTCTCTCTCTGCTAAGTTGAAATTAGAGTTTTTAGCTCCCTACTAAAGCCTTTGACTGTGTGGATCACAATAAACTGGTGAAAATTCTTAAAGAGATGGGAATACCAGACCACCTTACCTGCCTCCTGAGAAATATGTATGCAGGTCAAGAAGCAACAGTTAGAATCAGACATGGAACAACAGATTGGTTCAAAATAGGGAAAGGAGTATGTCAAGGGGGTGTATTGCCACCTTGCTTATTTAACTTATACATGGAGTACATCTTGTGAAATGCCAGGCTGGATGAAGCACAAGCTAGAATCAAGATCACAGGGAGAAATATCAATAACCTTAGATATGCAGATGACACCACCCTTATGGCAGAAAGCGAAGAGGAGCTGAAGAGTCTCTTTATGAAAGTGAAAGAGGAGAGTGAAAAAGCTGGCTTAAAACTCACATTCAAAAAATTAAGATCATGGCATCCAGTCCCATCACATCACGGCAAATAGATGGGGAAACGATGGAAACAGTGACAGACTTTATTTTCTTGGGCTCCAAAATCACTGAAAATTGTGACTGCTGCCATGAAATTAAAAGATGCTTGCTCCTTGGAAGAAAAGCTACAACAAACCTAGACAGCATATTAAAAAGCAGAGACATTACTTTGACAACAAAGGTCTGTCTAGTCAAAGCTATGGTTTTTCCAGTAGTCATGTATGGATGTGAGAGTTGGACTATAAAGAAAGCTGAGTGCCAAAGAATTGATGCTTTTGAACTGTGGTGTTGGAGAAGACTCTTGAGAGTCCCTTGGACAGCAAGGAGATCCAACCAGTCCATCCTAAAGGAAATCAGTTCTGAATATTCATTGGAAGGACTGATGCTGAAGCTGAAGCTCCAATACTTTGGCCACCTGATGCGAATAACTGACTTATTGGAAAAGACCCTGATGCTGGGAAAGACTGAAGGCAGGTGGAGAAGAGGACAACAGAGGATGAGATGGTTGGATGGCATCACTGACTCAATGGACATGAGTTTGAGCAAGCTCTGGGAGTTGGTGATGGACAGGAAAGCCTGGCGTGCTGCAGTCCATGGGGTGCAAAGAGTCAGACACAACTGAGTGACTGAACTGAACTGAATTGAATATGCCCATGGGATTCCCTGGTAACTTAGCTGAAAAAGAATCCACCTGCAATGCAGGAGACCCTGGTTCAATTCCTGGATTGGGTAGATCCCCTGAAGAAGGGATAGGCTACCCACTCCAGTATTCATGCGCTTTCCTGGTGGTTCAGACAGTAAAGAATCTGTCTGCAACGTGGGAGACCTGGGTTCGATCCCTGGGTTGGGAAGATCCCCTGGAGGAGGGCATGGCAACCCACTCCAGTATTCTTGCCTGGAGAATTCCCATGGACAGAGGAGCCAGGCAGGCTACCGTCAGTCGATAGCTTCACAAAGAGTTGAACACAACTGAGCGACTAAGCCCAGCACATATGCCCACTCCATACAGTTATCACTTTTTGTTCTTTTTGTTTTCTGCTTACCAAAGAATTGAGTGGCACTGTCACAATGAACAGTTCTGGGGTGAAGGTGGGTGCGCAGTCTGCCCAATACCATTTGTAAATAGTCATTCATGACATGAGAGCATTAGATGCTACCTCCTTAAGAGAACAGAAGACCACTAGGCCTTGTGGGCGTGCTGCACTCCACGGGGTCACAAAGAGTTGTACACAACTGGGCAACTGAACAACAACAGGCCTTGTGGGTAGGACTGTGGAAAGATCTCAGCCCAGGCAGTAAACCATAATACTCAAGGTCTAGACAGTCTCAGCCTGCACCAAGAAATTTATTCTCCAACCCTACATATTTCCTACAAGGTGGGCAAATTAGGAGCAACTCTTTAGGGTGAAAGAGTTTTAAAGGTTCTACCACCTGCCTAAAGGTAGACTTCTCACATGGTCAGTGTTCTGGGCCAGGTCTTTTGATTGCAAGAATCATATACCTATTGCCTATAAATGGTGAGTATCATGAGAATACATGTGGATCTCATAGAAACCCAAGAACAGGAAACTCCACAGCACAACCTGGTGCCTCATAGGAAGCAGAGCTGAAAACCATTAGGAACCAAAGTCTAATAAACCAAGGTTTATTTCTTGGGACTTCCCTGCTTTTCTCAGCACATCTGTTCTTTGCTTCTCTTTTTGCCATCCATTGTCCTCTATTTCCTCTCTCATTATTTTATCTGGTACTTGGCTTCCTAAGACCTCTCTTGCCCCAACTTGATGACTATTGATCCTTCCACCAATTCTTTTTTAATATAACAAGGATAAGCCCAATGCTGCTGCTCCTGCTGCTAAGTCGCTTCAGTCATGTCTGACTCTGTGCGACTCCATAGATGGAAGCCCACCAGTCTCCCCCGTCCCTGGGATTCTCCAGGCAAGAACACTGGAGTGGGTTGCCATTTCCTTCTCCAATGCATGAAAGTGAAAAGTGAAAGAAGTTGCTCAGTCGTGTCCAACTCTTAGTGACCCCATGGACTGTAGCCCACCAGGCTCCTCCGTCCATGGGATTTTCCAGGCAAGAGTACTGGAGTGGGGTGCCATTGCACTGGGATAACTCATCAGCGACTAGAGAAATAGTAATTCTTTGAAAATAGAACATAGGATAAAACACTATAAAGAGTAGAACAGAATATATAAACCTCAAGTCAGATCAAATAAACACAAATTGCAAAGGGGGACTTGGATCAACCAACATGTGGTTAATACTTGATAGGCAAATTTCACTTATGAACTATTACAAAGAAAGTATCTGAAAATTGAATACAGCAGGATATTAACCACTGTAATTATTAAATATTTCATTAGCACTATTTACAAATTAAATAAGATAGGAGAAATTTTTAAAGGAACATATATATGGGAAAGGACAAAACATATAATCATTATTTGCACATAATATGATTGTCTACTTAAAACTCAAGGGGATAAACTGAATGGCCAGAACTCATATGAAAGTAGAATGGCTAGCACAAGATCAACACACAAAATTCATCAGAATCTCTAATCATCTGTAATAATCAGCTTAGAAAGTTAAAAGAAAAAGGGCACTATTCATAACAGAAGCACATGAAAAGCCTAACAAGAAACATTTAAGAATTGTATGGATAAGATGAAAAAAAGCATAAATAAGTGGAAATACACCATTGATTTAAATGCAAATACGTAGTTTTTTAAGTTAATTAAAATTCCAACAAAAACTTTTCTGGAACTTGACAAACTGGTTCCAAATTTTACATAAAGGAAAATGAATGAGAGAAGCCAAGGCATTTTTAAAATAACAGTGAGGGATAAACTAAAAAGCTAGGATAAGTTAGTATTATCTAATGAATAGAGAGATGCTCCACTGAACCAAAATATTCAAAAATGTTGTGTATGTGGGAATTGTAAATATTATTAAGGCTGCATTTGAAATCAGTGGGGTAAGGATAGTCATGATATTGTGAAAAATGGATATTCATTAGATTCCTACCTCTTGCCATGCTAAAAACAAATTTCAGGTAGATTTTATGACAAATAAAATATTTAAAAATAAAATTTAAGTTTAAAAACAAGAAAGTATCTTTTTATAATATTATAACAGAAAACCCCAGAGGCTGAAAATAATAGCATCTGATTGTATAAAAAATTTAAACATGTATAATACCGATAGCATAAAAATGTTAAAAGACATTCAGAAGACTGAGAGATCACATGACCACCAATGAATTACTCCTCACAAGTCAGAAAAAGCAATCACAAATAAGTAAGGAAAAGACAGACAAGTCATTTGAAAATAAGAAAAAGATTAGAATAAGCAGTCACATGAGAACTAAAACAAAGAATAAACATATAAGATTTACTCAACCACACTGGGTGTCACACAATGAAACATAAAACAATAAAAATCTAATTATTTCCCTCAGATAGAAAGAATTTAAAAGATTAACAACATCCAATATCAGCCAAACTGCGAAGAAACCTTATTATTGGAAGTAAAATTTAAAAATCATGACAAAACCCTTTTGCAGAGCAATTTTGAAACTTGTGACTAGTACTTCCACAGTTGGTGAAAACAGGCTTGACTAGAGATATTAATTGGAGTGTTTTTTAAATTATAGTGCATCAATTCAATAGACTCAAGACATCTGACTTTATCAGCACTGTTTTTTTCTGTTCCTCATGGCTAAAAATGAATGGAGTTCATCCCAGGCCAGGGGGTCAATTTTTCAGTTTCCATTGCTAAGGGTCTAGGATCTAAGAGGCATAGAAAACAGCAAGAGCTGACCTCACCACCTGCCCCATCGCCCAGACTCGGTAGCAGGTTGAATATTACAGGAGTTGTATCAGAAAGCCTGTGCCAACCAGCTGGCTTCAACATGAAGACTACAATGACCGGGTGGGTGGTTCTGTCAGTCCTATTTCCTGTGGAGGGTAAGAAATTGGAAAGTGAAGATCTGCACTGCCTAGTGAAATTCCTGGCTGTGGGTCAACTCAGTTTAACAAGCATTTACCTAGATATCACATGAGGCTAGGGGTGGGGACATATAGATGTGTAACACACAATGCATAACTTCTAGGAATTTATATCCGTTTTTGTTTCCTCCTCCAGATTCCTACTTATCATTATGATTCCCTGGGCAAAAGCTAGTGACTCAAAAACCAGAGGTTTTCCCAAAGTGAGGCCCTGGGACCAGCAGCAGCAACCTCTCCTGGAAACGTGTTAGCAATGCCGATTTTCTTGGGCCCTCCTCTGGACCTTAATCAAAATCCCTGGGGGTGGGGTCCTTCCAGTGATTCTGATGTACACCTAAGTTACAGAACTGTTTCTCTACATTAAGCATTAAACAATGTCCAGATTACTTTCCTTGTAAAAATTTTGCAAGGGCTTCCCTGGTGGCTCAGTGGTAAAGAATCTGCCTGTCAATACAGGAGACAGGGGTTCTATCCCTGATCCCGGAAGACCTCACATGCCAAAGAGCAACTAAGCCGCATGCGCCACAACTACTGAGCCTCTGCTCTAGACCTCAGGAGCCGCAACTACTGAACCCATGTGCAGCAACTACTGAAGCCCACATACCCTCAGCCTGCACTCTGCAACAAAAGAAGTCACTACAATGAGAAACCCTTGCATCACAACTAGAGAGTAGCCCCCCTTCTCCACGACTAGAGAAAAGCCCATGCAGCAATGAAGACTCAGCACAGCCAAAAATTAAATTAAATAAATAATAAATAAAAATTTGCATAAGATAACTAGTGAATACAAAAGAAACCCCTGTATCATTTGTATAAGCTATCTGGTATAAAATGATGGTACATATTTTGCACATACAATTTCTGGAAACATCCTTTATCATAGAGTTATCCATATATAGAATGTTCCTGTAGCAGAAACATATATATTCATTTACTGCTAGATCAATACATGATTATTTCTTGATCTCCTATTGTTTGTCTGACACTACAAATAATATTGCAATGAACAACTTCATGCAGCATTTTTTTTCCTGATTGATGCCATGGGATAAATTTTCAGACATGGGATAACCATGTGGGGAAGAAAAGAATAGAAACAACTTTAAAGTTCTCAATACATGTTGCCATGCTGTTTGCCAAATGGTCTGTCCTCAAATGACGCCAGCTGTCCTGTGAATGCAAGTTTCATCACCAGCTTCCCCACACAGGCATAGTCATTCCTTTTTTATGGGTTTAAAATGTTGCCTCAAGGCTGCTCTATTCTACTTTCTTTGTTTTCTAATAAGATGGGAGATTTTTCCCATGTGTTTCTTTCATATTCCCATTGCCTCTTGTGTCACTCAAATGTGGATTCTTTCTTGGTTATCAGAGACATTGCTTTAAAAAATACTCACTAAAGACGTTCTTACTGGACTCAGGAAACAGAATCGTGTTTCTGGGTAGATTCCAAATACATGAGAGTGTGGGATTACACATCTTAAAGATAAGGAACCCCTCATCTGAGCCACTGGTAGAGCTTTGATTAGAAGTATCTTTTTGAATTTTTTCAGGGCTGCTGTTACTCATATGGAGTCTGTGTGAATTAGGAAAAAAAAAAAAAACGTCCTTCTTGGGGCTGCTGTCCATTCCCAGGCCCTGGGAATGAGCCTTCATGAACAGAGGGTTTCGCCTCTGCTGCCTCCCTAGCTCAGGCACACTGGGACAGAGAATAATCCATTACCCTACCGCCCTGAGCATGTCACTTCGCGTTCCTATGTGAAAGTCCTGGTTTTCTTAAAACCAGGACGAGGCAGGAGGGATTCTGCCATTTCCTCATTCCTCTGGCCTCAGCTTCTTCCTGGTGGCTTCAGGTTTGAGAAGTGGCCCCGCCACTTCTAGTTGTCTTTTCTGTGGTTTGGGAGGAAGCCCTGTGTTTAAGCAGGTTGGGCACACTAATAAGGACCCAGGAGCTGGAGGACATCTCCTGCCATGGCTCTTGACAGGAAGCGCTGTGTGTGTCTCTGTTTCCATCAGTGGGAAGGGACAGCATATTGCGAAGGCCATTTCTGTAGAGTCAAAGGAGTTCTCCTTCCCGTCAGCTCTGGTGTGTTCAAAAAACTCTCCATCTCTATCTTGCTTCACCCCTGACCACTGACATCTTACTAACTATCCTTACTAACTTATCCTTCCAGATGTTGACACTCCTGTTTACCATCAGCCTAATGTGCACAAGCCTCCCCTAGCTTAAAAGAAACTCACAAAATTGTTACTTGGCTATGTGCTGTGTTCTCAGTCGCTTAGTCATGTCCGACTCTTTGTGACCCCATGGACTCTAGCCCGCTAGGCTCCTCTGTCCATAGAATTTTCCAGGCAAGATTACAAGAGTGGGTTGCTATTTCCTGTTCCGTAAGTGGCTATGTGTGTGCATGCTAAGTCACTTCAGTCGTGTCCGACTCTTTGTGATCCCATGGACAGTAGCCTGTCAGGCCTTGTCCACAGGCTTCTCCAGGGAAGAATACTGGGGTGGGTTGCCATGCCCTCCTCTAGGTATCTTCCAGGAGCCAGGGATCAAATCCACGTCTCCTGCAGCTCCTGCATTGCAAGCAGGTTCTTTACCGCTGAGCTACCGGGGAAGCCAAAATTTAAAAAAAAGAAAGAAAGAAATATGGCAAAAAGTAAGCAGTTCCTTGCACCTTAATTTCATCCCTGTTTAACAGGATTCCCGGCCATAGTATCTATTGTCACCTATAGTTAGAATGAAGTGTTGTTTTGGAAACTATTGTACATTTAAGAATAAACTTTTGTAGAAAATAATAATAATGACAAAAAAGAAAGAAAAATCCTTTCCTCCACTTAGCCCATCCCCCAGCTACTGTTCTTTCTCCTTCTTTGACAGCTGAGCTTCTAAAGGAATCCTAAGCAATAGTCTCTACCTCCCATTCACTATTAGCCTCTAACCCAACAATTCCTCTAGAACTCTTCTTACCAAGGCTACCAGCTTAACTCTTGAACTGCTGAACCCCATGGACATTTCTCCATTTCTATTTTAACTGACCTAGACAAATTGTTGATCTTTGAAACTCTTCCCTCGGTTTCCTTGACTCCATAATATGAGAATGTATATGCTCCATACAAACAGTGTTTTCACTAATGTATCCCAAGTGTGTATAATAGTGCTTGGCCTCTAATAGACTCTAAATAAATATTTGTTGAGTTAGTTATTCTTGCCTGGTCTCTCCTGCTTATCTGAATATTCTCTTTCAATATCCTTCCACCTCAGTATTCAGTTGATATTCAGCTTCAGCTCTGAAAGACCAAATAACTGAATGCAACTTCATTGTTATTTCTAGCATCGTTGAAATTGTGCATACCAATAATCATATGACAGCCCAGGTTCCATTACATCGGACAGTATACTATTACAGAAAAAGAATTATGGGGCTTTCTTTTGTTTTTGCTGTGTTTTATTAAGATATAATTGGCCTATAACATTACTTTAGTTTTAAGTGTACAACTAAATAATGGTGTGCAACAAAAATAATGATTTGATATTTTTATACATTATGAAATGTTCACCATGATGAGTCTCGTTACCCAGATTTATACTTAGTATCAAAATATTCATCTCATATATGAATAAATATTCTAGATGTGACAAAGTAGAAACTGGAGACCTGGAAAGGATTTGTGCCCAGGTGGGCCTTCATAGAGTCCTGCTCAGTTTTATCACCACCATTCAATGAAGGAGGACTGAAAAACAGCAAACAAGAATGAATCCTGTCTTCACAAGGATATGTTCATGAATTATGATCTGGTATTTCCAATAAGAAACTTCTTAACTGCCTAGAATCTCTGAGGGTTTCTTTAACCAGCAATCCTGTCAGAGATCAAGCCCTGAGCCTTTGGAGTGGGAGCACTGACTCCAAGACCCTAGACTACCAGCGAACTAACCCTAGGGAGTATCAAATAGTGAGAACTCACACAAAGGAAACCACTTGAATACAAGACTGGGCATCACCCAACCACCAGGAGCATCCTGTACAGGATGCCTCATCTAAACAACAAACAAAACAAATGTACACACAATCATCAGCAGACAGGATAACCACCCCACTCAGCTTTGCCCATCAGAGGAAAAACAATCAAAAACTCAGTACAAATCTCACCCTGTACGAAGCTTACAGAAACCACTGGGCCAACCTTAGGAGGGCAGAAACCAAAATGAAGAAAGAATTCAACCTTGAAGCCTGGGAAAAGGAGACCTCAAACATCATCAGTTTAAAAAAAAAATCATGAAAAGGCAGAGAAATACTACACAAATGAAGGAACAAACTAGAAACACGGAAGTCCAAATAAATGAAAAGGAAATAGGCAAACTACCTGAAAAAGAATTCAGAATAATGATACTAAAGATGATCAAAAACCTTGAAAACAAAATGGAGAAAATGCAAGAATCAATTAACAAAGACCTAGAAGAATTAAAGAATAAACATACAGAGACAAACAACACAATTACTGAAATTAAAAATACTCTAGAAGAAATCAATAGCAGAATATCTGAAACAGAAGAACAAAACAGTAAGCTGGAAGATAAAATGGTGGAAATAACTTCTGAAGGGCAGAATAAAGTAAAGAGAATGAAAAGAACTGAAGATAGTCTCAGAGACCTCTGGGACAATATCAAACGTACCAACATTTGAATTACAGGGGCCCCAGAAGAAGAAGAGAAAAAGAAAGGGTATGAGAAAATCTTTGAAAAGATTATAGTTGAAAATTTCCCCAACATGGAAAAGGAAATAGTCAATCAAGTCCAAGAGGCACAAAGAGTCCCATACAGAATAAACCCAAGAAGAAACATACTAATCAAACTAACAAAGACTAAACACAAAGAAAGAATATTAAAAGCAGCAGGGGAGAAGCAACAAGTAACATACAAGGGAAACCCCATATGCTTAACAGCTGATCTTTCAGCAGAAACTCTGCAGGTCAGAAGGGAATGGCAGGATATAATTAAAGTATTGAAAGGGGAAAATCTACAACCAAGATTACTGTCCCTGGCAAGGATCTCATTCAAAATTGATGGAGAAATAAAAAGCTTTTCAGACAAGCAAAAGTTAAGAGAATTCAGTACCACCAAACCAGCTTTACAACAAATGTTAAAGGGACTTATATAGTCAAGAAATACAAGAAAAGAAAAAACTACAAAATCAACCCCAAACAATTAAGAAAATGGCAATAGGAACATATATATCAATAATTACTTTAAATGTAAATGGATTAAATGGTCCAACCTAAAGACACAGACTGGCTGAATGGATACAAAAACAAGACCCGTGTATATGCTGTCTACAAGAAACACAATTCAGACCTAAACACACATATAGACTGAAAGTGAGAGGATGGAAAAATATATTCCATGCAAATGGGAAGCAAAAGAATGTTGGAGTAGCAATCCTCGTATCAGACAAAACAGACCTTAAAATAAAGAAGATTATAAGAGATAAGGAAGGACACTACATAATGATCAAGGGATCAATACAAGAGGAAGACATAACAATCGTAAATATCTATGCACCCAACATAGGAGCGTCTCAATACATAAGACAAACATTAACAGACATAAAAGGAGAAATTGACAGTAACACAATAATAGTAGGAGACTTTAACACCCCACTCACACCAATGGACAGGTTATCAAAACAGAAAATGAATAAGGAAACACAAGTCTTAAATGATACATTAGATGAGATGGATCTCATTGATATTCTCAGGACATTCCATCCAAATGCAGAAGAATACACCTTCTTCTCAAGTGCACATGGAACATTCTCCAAGATAGACCAAATCTTGGGTCAAAGATCAAATCTCAGTAAATTTAAGAAAATTGAAATCATATCAAGTATCTTAAAGCTATGAGACTAGATATCAATTACAAGAAAATAAACTGTAAGAAACACAAGCACATGGAGATTAAACAACACATTTCTAAATAACCAACAGGTTACTGAAGAAATCAAAAGGGAAATAAAAAAATTTCTAGAAACAAATGACAATGAAAACATGACACTCAAAACCTATGGGATACAGCAAAAGCAGTTCTAAGAGGGAAGTCTATAGCAATACAATCCTACCTCAAGAAACAAGTAAAGCATCAAATAGACAACCTAACTTTACACCTAAAACAACTGGAAACAGAAGAACAACAACAACCAAAAAATAACAAAAACAAAATCAGTAGAAAGAAAGAAATCATAAAGATCTGAGCAGAAATAAATGAAAAAGAAATGAAAGAAACAATAGTAAAGATTAATAAAACTAAAAGCTGGTTCTTTGGGAAGATAAACAAAATTGACAAGCCTTTAGCCAGACTCATCCAGAAAAAAAGAAGAATCAAATCAACAAAATTAGAAATGAAAAAGAAGAGGTTACAACAGACAATGCAGAAATACAAAGGATTATAAGAGACTATTATGAGCAATTATATGGCAATAAAATGGATAACCTGGAAGAAATGGACAGCTTCTTAGAAAAGTTCAATTCTCCAAGACTGAACCAGGAAGAAGTAGAAATTATGAACAACCCAATTACAAGCACTGAAATTGAAGCTGTGATCAAAAATCTCCCCAAAATCAAAAGCCCAAGACCAGATGGCTTCACAGGAGAATTCTATCAAACATTTAGAGAAGAGCTAATGCCTATCCTTCTAAAACTCTTTCAAAAAATTGCAGAGGAAGGAACATTCCAAACTCATTCTATGAGGCCACCATCACCCTGATACCAAAACCAGACAAAGACAACACAAAAAAAGAAAACTACAGACCAATATCACTGATGAACATAGATGCAAAAATTTTCAACAAAATTTTAGCAAACAGAATTCAGCAACACATCAAAAAGCTCATACACCATGATCAAGTTGGGTTTATTCCAAGAGTGCAAGGATTCTTCAATATATGCAAATCAATCAATGTGATACACCATATTAACAAATTGAAAGATAAAAACTATATGATCATCTCAATAGATGTGGAGAAAGCCTTTAACAAAATTCAGCACACATTTAATTTTAAAACTCTTCAAAAACTGGGCATAGAAGGAACCTACCTCAACATAATAAAGGCTACATATGATAAGCCTACAGCAAACATTCTAACGGTGAAAAACTGAAAGCATTCCCCTAAGATCAGGAACAAGACAAGCATGTCCAGTTTCACCACTATTATTCAACATAGTTTTGGAAGCCCTAGCTACAGCAATCAGAGAAGAAAAAGAAATAGGAATCCATATCGGGAAAGAAGAAGTAAAGCTCTCACTGTTTGCAGATGACATGATACTGTACATAGAAAACCCTAAAGATAGTATCAGAAAATCACTACAAGACCTTCTAGAACTAACACCCAAAAAAGATGTCCTTTTCATTATAGGGGACTGGAATGCAAAAGTAGGAAGTCAAGAAACACCTGGCGTAACAGGCAAATTTGGCCTTGGAGTACAGAATGAAGCAGGGCAAAGGCTAATAGAGTTTTGCCAAGAGAACGCACTGGTCATTGCAAACACCCTATTCCAACAACACAAGAGAAGACTCTACACGTGGACATCACCAGATGGTCAACACCGAAATCAGATTGATTATATTCTTTGCAGCCAAAGATGGAGAAGCTCTATACAGTCAGCAAAAACAAGACCAGGAGCAGACTGTGGCTCAGATCATGAACTGCTTATTGCCAAATTCAGACTTAAATTGAAGAAAGTAGGGAAAACCAGTCCATTCAAGTATGACCTAGATCAAATCCCTTATGAGTATACAGTAGAAGTGACAAATAGATTTAAGGGACTAGATCTGATAGACAGAGTACCTGATGAACTATGGACAGAGGTTCATGACATTGTACAGGAGACAGGGATCAAGACAAACCCCATGGAAAAGAAATGCAAAAAAGCAAAATGGCTGTCTGAGGAGGCCTTACAGATAGCTGGGAAGAGAAGAGAAGCGAAAAGCAAAGGAGAAAAGGAAAGATATTCTCATCTGAATGCAGAGTTCCAAAGAATAGCAAGGAGAGATAAGAAAGCCTTCCTCAGCGATCAGTGCAAAGAAATAGAGGAAAACAACAAAATGGGAAAGACTAGAGATCTCTTCAAGAAAATTAGAGATACCAGAGGAACATTTCATGCAAAGATAGGCTCAATAAAGGACAGAAATTGTATGGACCTAACAGAAGCAGAAGATATTAAGAAGAGGTGGCAAGAATACACAGAAGAGCTCTACAAAAAAGATCTTCATGACCCAGATAATCATGATGGTGTGATCACTCACCTAGAGCCAGACGTCCTGGAATGTGAAGTCAAGTGGGCCTTAGAAAGCATCACTACGAACAAAGCTAGTGGAGGTGATGGAATTCCAGTTGAGCTATTTCAAATCCTCAAAGATGATGCTGTGAAAGAGTTGCACTCAATATGTCAGCAAATTTGGAAAACTCAGCAGTGGCCACAGGACTGGAAAAGGTCAGTTTTCAGTCCAATCCCAAAGAAAGGCAGTGCCAAAGAATGCTCAAACTACCGCACAATTGAACTCATCTCACATGCTAGTAAAGTAATGCTCAAAATTCTCCAAGCCAGGCTTCAGTAATACGTGAACCGTGAACTTCCAGATGTTCAAGCTGGTTTTAGAAAAGGCAGAGGAACCAGAGATCAAATTGCCAATATCTGCTGGATCATCAAAAAGGCAAGAGAGTTCCAGAAAAACATCTGTTTCTGCTTTATTGACTATGCCAAAGCCTTTGACTGTGTGGATCACAATAAACTGTGGAAAATTCTTAAAGAGATGGGAATCCCAGACCATCTGACCTGTCTCTTGAGAAACCTGTATGCAGGTCAGGAAGCAACAGTTAGAACTGGACATGGAACAACAGACTGGTTCCAAATAGGAAAAGGAGTACGTCAAGGCTGTATATTGTCACCCTGCTTATTTAACTTATATGCAGAGTACATCATGAGAAACACTGGGCTGGAAGAAACACAAGCTGGAATCAAGATTGCCGGGAGAAATATCAATAACCTCAGATATGCAGATGACACCACCCTTATGGCAGAAAGTGAAGAAGAACTAAAGAGCCTCTTAATGAAAGTGAAAGAGGAGAGTGAAAAAGTTGGCTTAAAGCTCAACGTTCAGAAAACTAAGATCATGGCATCTGGTCCCATCACTTCATGGGAAATAGATGGGGAAACAGTGCAAACAGTGTCAGACTTTATTTTGGGGGGCTCCAAAATCACTGCTGATGGTGATTGCAGCCATGAAATTAAAAGACGCTTATTCCTTGGAAGGAAGGTTATGGCCAACCTAGAAAGCATATTTAAAAGCAGAGACATTACTTTGCCAACAAAAGTCCCTCTAGTCAGGGCTATGGTTTTTCCAGTGGTCATGTATGGATATGAGAGTTGGACAGTGAAGAAAGCTGAGAGCCGCAGAATTGATGCTTTTGAACTGTGGTGTTGGAGAAGACTCTTGAGACTCCCTTGGACTGCAAGGAGATCCAATCAATCCATCCTAAAGGTGATCAATCCCGGGTGTTCATTGGAAGGTCTGATGTTGAAGCTGAAACTCCAATACTTTGGCCACCTCATGCGAAGAGTTGACTCATTGGAAAAGACCCTAATGCTGGGTAGGATTGAGGGCAGGAGGAGAAGGGGACAACAGAGGATGAGATGGTTGGATGGCATCACTGACTTGATGGACATGGGTTTGGGTGGACTCTGGGAGTTGGTGATGGACAGAGAGGCCTGGCATGCTGCGATTCATGGGGTCGCAAAGAGTCAGACAAGACTGAGCTACTGAACTGAACTGAATTAGTGAATTTAGCAAAGTTGTAGGATACAAAATCAATACCCAGAAATCACTTGCATTTCTATATACTAACAATGAAAAACCAGAAAAAGAAATTAAGGAATCAATCCCATTAACTATTGCAACAAAAAGAATTAAATATATAGGAATAAACTTACATAAGGATACAAAAGAGCTGTACACAGAATATTATTAGTCACTAATGAAAGAAATCAAAGACAACCTAAACAGATGGAGAGATATTCCATGTTCCTGGGTAGGAAGAATCAATATTGTGAAAATGACTATACTACCAAATGCAGTCTACAGATTCAATGTGATACATATCAAATTACCAATGACATTTTTCACAGAACAAGAACAAAAAATTTCACAATTCAAATGGAAACACAAAAGACCCTGAATAGCCAAAGCAGTCTTAGGAAAGAAGAATGGAGCTGGAGGAATCAATCTTTGTGACTTAGTTTGTACTACAAAGCTACAGTCATCAAGACAGTATGGTACTGGCACAAAAACAGAAATATAGACCAATGGAACAAGATAGAAAGCCCATAAATAAACCCATACACCTATGGGTACCTTATTTTTGACAAAGGAGGCAAGAATATACAATGGGGCAAAGACAGCCTTTTCAATAAATGGTGCTGGGAAAGCTGGACAGCTACATGTAAAAGAATGAAATGAGAACACTTCCTAACACCACACACAAAGATAAACTCAAAATGGATTAAAGACTTGAATGTAAGACCAGAAACTATAAAACTCTTAGAGGAAAACATAGGCAGAACACACAACAACATAAATCAAAGCAAGATCCTCTATGACCCACCTCCTAGAGTAATGGAAATAAAAACAAAAGTAAACAAGTGGGGCCTGATTAAACTTAAAAGCTTTTGCACAGCAAAGGAAACTATAAGCAAGATGAAAAGACAACCCTCAGAATGGGAGAAAATAATAACAACTGAAACAACTGACAAAGGATTAGTTTCCAAAACATACAAACAGCTCATACAAGTCAATGCCAGAAAAACAAACAACCCAGTCAAAAGATGGGAGAAAGACTTAAACAGGCATTTCTCCAAAGAAGACATACAAATGGCTAATGAACACATGAAAAGATGCTCAACATTGCTCATTATTAGAGAAATGCAAATCAAAACTACAATGAGATATCACCTCACACCAGTCAGAATGGCCATCATCAAAAAGTATACAAACAGTAAATGCTGGAGAGGGTGTGGAGAAAAGGGAACACTCTTGCACTGTTGGTGGGAATGTAAATTGATAAAGCCACTATGGAAGACAGTAAGGAGATTCCTTAAAAAGCTAGGAATAAAACTACCATATGACCCAGCAATCCCACTCCTAGGCATATACCCTGAGGAAACCAAAATTGAAAAGGACGCATGTATCCCATTGTTCATTGCAGCACTATTTACAATAGCTAAAACACCGAAGCAAAACCTAGATGTCCACCGACAGATGAATGGATAAAGTTGTGGTACATATACACAATGGAATATTACTCAGCCATAAAAAGGAATGCATTTCAGTCAGTTCTGATGAAGTGGAGGAACCTAGAACCTATTATACAGAGTGAAGTGAGTCAGAAGAAAATGGCAACCCACTCCAGTATTCTTGCCTAGAGAATCCCATGGACAGAGGAGCCTGGTGGGCTGCTGTCCATAGGGTCGCACAGAGTCGGACATGATTGAAGCGACTTAGCATGCATGCATGCATTGGAGAAGGAAATGGCAACCCACTACAGTATTCTTGCCTGGAGAGTCCCAGGGATGGAGGAGCCTGGTGGGCTGCCATCTGTGGGGTCGCACAGGGTCGGATACGACTGAAATGACTTAACAGTAGCAGCAACACATATATATACAGAATCTAGAAAAATGGTACTGAAAAATTTATTTTCAGGGCAGCAGTGGAGAAACAGAAATAGAGAACAGGCTTATGGACATGGGGAGAGGGGAGGAGAAGGTGAGATGTATGGAAAGAGTAACATGGAAACTTACATTACCATGTGTAAAATAGCTAGCCAATGGGAATTTGCTGTATGGCTCAGGAAACTCAAACAGGGGCTCTGTATCAACCTAGAGGAGTGGGATGGGGTGGAAGAAGGGAGGTAGGTTCAAAAGGGGGGGGGACATATGTAGACCTATGGTTGATTCATGTTGAAGTTTGGTAGAAAACAACAAAATTCTGGAAAGTAATTATCCTTCAATAAAAAATAAATTTAAAAAATATGAGTAAATATTCTAGATGTAACTTGCAGTGAAAACCTTAAGTGTTGTGTATCTAGAAACAGTATCAATCCCTTGAAAAATAAATATCACTAACAGTAAAATGCTAAAGTAATTCATGATAACTGTGAAAACTATTTCATGTACAAAAACAATTATTAAACCTTTCAAGTAGTTCAATAAGGAAATATATCAGCTAATATAAACATTTGTAGACAGAATGCTACCTAAGTAACTTTAAACAAGAATATGACATACTTTGAATCAAAAAATGTTTACAAAATATTAATTACAAGTAAACTAGTAATAATACAATACAATAATAAAAAACTATAATAATACAAGTAAACTAGTAAAGATAAGATATCATAATTTTTAGTCTTTGTAGAATTTCTTGGTTTGTAACATTCATGAAAATTAATAAAATAAAATCACTTTCAACAACTATATTTAACATTTAAATATTTAATTGAATTAAGCCATGAGTCTTTCAAGGAAAAGTCCTATTTGTAAATCCTTTCATACCTTGAGAGGATAAATAAAAAGAAAAATATCACCTTTGTCACCTCCAAGTTTCATGAGTAGGACGGTCTCCAAAATCTGGATACAATAGTAATTACATTTGGAGCAAACATAAGAAAGGATATAAAGAAAAGAAAAACATATTACAGAACAATGGGGTACCCCAAATATCTTGCTCCTCCACTGACTTCTACTGAAAGAAAACAATGGTTCACTATCAGGAAAGTACAGATATTTGACCAAAGAAGTCCACGTAGAGACAGCACTAAGGAATGATGGTTTCTATGCTGAGATATCGAAGTTTTCAAATTTGACTACTCAATTTTTAAATAACAAAATAGTAATAACAGTTACTCTTAAAAATAAGAATTCAAATTTATTCTTATATGCCAGAATTCTATTCTGTGATAGTGTGTTAGTTTTGGTCAAATACTGATCTTAACACTAGATGACTCAGCAAAAGTCTATTTGTAAACCCTCTTTCTCTGATACCCTAATACCATTTCCCTCTGCTTCAACATTTTATCATTTTATTAAGAAATATTTCAATAGATAACTCTAAAAAAAAAAATAAGGACTCAGTATTTTCACACCTAAAACGTTAACAATATCTTCTTAATAGAGTCCAGGATTTAATCAGCACTCAGATTCTCTTGCCTGTTTTGTATACTCAAGTATCAGTATATGTATATGTTTATTTATTTTATAATTTGTTTATTTGCATCATGATCCTACTAAGATCTATATATTACAATTAGTTGATATAACAATTAAGTCTCAATGTGTGGGTTCACTCTTCTGTTTCAATTTTTTTTAAATTAAGGATTGCATTTAATTGTTGAGGAAAAACAGGTTATTGTTTTGTTCCACAGGCTGCTTTTTGATCACTGCAGTGTTATTTACATGTCTTTTTCCTCTCTGTATTTCTCATAGAGACATCAACATTTAAGGAATCATAAGAGAAAGAGGGTTTATAAACAGACAAGTTTGCTGAGTGACACAGTGAGAAGGAGAAAGGGGTGATAATAGAGATTTAGGAAATGGAGCAAACAGGACTTGCAAGTGTTTCATAGAAATCAATTATCTACCCTCTTCTCTACACTGTATTTTTACATGTAAATGAATCATTTCACGCTTTATAAGCTTAGTCTCCCAAATATTTATCTGAATCTCATACTTCTACAATAAGCCAGTTTCATATTTCTAACACTCATGACAAGTCAAATATCTTTTTTTTATTGGAATACAACTGCTTTACAATGTTACGTTAGTTTCTGCTGTACAATAGCATGGATCAGCCATATGTATACATATATCCCCTCGCCCTCATTTCCCTATTCCACCCCTCTAGGGCATCACAGAGCACCCAGCTGAGCTCACTTTGCTATACAGCAGCTTCCCGCCAGGTATCTATTTCATACATGGTGGTGTACATATGTCAATGCTACTCTCTCGATCTGTCCCTTCCTCTCCTTGCCCCACCGTGTTCACAAGTCTATTTTCTGCATCTGCACCTCTATTCTTTCCCTGTGAATAGGTTCATCAGTACCATTTTTTTTAGATTAAATTCAAACATCTCTTTTTTAAAAACCAAATATATCTTCTACCGAACTTTGCTCCTCTTATGGTATGTTTTATCTTCATGAATGTCACCGTTGTTACAAACCCAGGAATTGTGCTGGACCTTGTCTCTACTCTCATCCACTAAGTCAATCACTTGCCAAGTCCTGTTTTGCTCCATGTCCTAAATCTCTATGTATTATCACCCCTTCCCCTTTTCTATGCCCTGTTCTTAGTTCAGACTTTCATCTTCTCACACCAAGTTTTTTATCTCACTCTGTATTATTAGCATAGACCAAGTTATGGTAATAGATCCCAAGACACAATGACTCAGCATCATAAAAGCTTATTTCTGGCTCACAGGACAGCCCAAGAGTGTATTTTAAGATAATAGGGAGGCCTGTAACGATGGTAGCACCAAAATCTTCATGACTTGGTTTCCAAGTCTCGACCTAGTCCGTCAGGAAAAAGAAAAGCATAAAACCCAGGATAAGTCAGCCTTTAGTGGACCTGACCAAGACGTAGCACAATTCACTCCCACACACATTTCACAGAATACGGACACACAGCCACACAGAGACTGAGAAATGTGGTCCAGCTGTGTATCTGGCCGAAGAAGCCCATTTTGGAAAACAGCTGATCGTCTTTGCCAAATACCTTTTATTTATTCATCCTTCACATTGCCACCGGACTGTTCTAACATGAAAGCTAGGTAATATTGGTTGAGTGGGTGAGTGAGGCTGTGAGTAAACAAGAAGCTGTAAAGATTATCCTCAAAATTCTCCAACAGCTCTCCATCTGTTGCAGGCTAAAAACTGTCACTTACCACTGCATCAAGGCCCATACTTCTCTGCTTCTGATATCCTTCCAGCCTCATTTCACATCATTCACCCCTTCTCGTGCTTGTACTCAGCCAGATTGGACCATTTGCCGTTCGCCCAAATTAGCCACGTTCTCACATATGTTACGTGCACGTTTCTTCCCCCTTTTCCATCCATGAAACTCCCACTAATCCCTCAAGCCTCAGTTCAAGAGCCATCTTCTGTTGGAAGCCTTCAACAACACCCCACCTCCACTTCCACGCCAGGCAAAATAAGAGGCTGGCTTCGCCTTCAGCACTTGAGCGCCTTGTAGTGACCCCTGTTCTGTGCTTACAGGACCTGTCTCTCCTCTAGCTAGTGAGCTAGCCAGTGGGAAAGCAGTGGCTGTGCTACCTGTTCTCTTCCTATCAGTGATACGGTGGCAACCACTTAGGCAGTTTTAACTTTCTCCTTTTCAAATTCCACCAGCTTGTAGAAGTACAGCCAAAAAAAAAAAACAAAAAACCAGCATCCAGCATATAGACAAATACATTAGATAGGTCAATACAAAATTTCCTCCTCCTTTTGGGTAAATGGCACCATCACCATCACCCACAATTACCCAAACCATGTATGTATGTCTGCATATACAATCTAATGGGGATTGCCTTATCTCCCCTCATCTGCTGCTGCTGCTGCTGCTGCTGCTGTTAAGGCGCTTCAGTCGTGTCCGACTCTGTGCGACCCCATAGACGGCAGCCCACCAGGCTCTGCCATCCCTGGGATTCTCCAGGCAAGAATACTGGAGTGGGTTGCCATTTCCTTCTCTAGTGCATAAAAGGGGAAAGTGAAAGTGAAGTCGCTCAGCCATGTCCGACTCTTAGCAACCCTATGGACTGCAGCCTAACAGGCTCCTCCATCCATGGGATTTTCCAAGCAAGAGTACTGGAGTGGGGTGCCATTGCCTTCTCCGATCTCCCCTCATCATTTACATTTAAATCATCAAATCTTATACATTCTACATTCTTAATATCACCAAGTTCCCTTCCTGTCTGTGAGTTCCACCTTGGCAAGTTCAGCCCTTCTCCCCATTCTTCCCTTCTCCTAAAGGAACTCCCCTTCATTCTATACCATATTTTCATGCTAGTGCAGATCTGAAACTTTCCATGACACTCTCACCCGTCCCTGGACTTCCCAGGTAGCTCAGCTTTAAAGAATCCACTAGCCAATGAAGGTGATGCAGGAGACTCAGGTTCAGTCCCTGGGTCAGGAACAACCCCTGGAGGAGGAATTGGCAACCCACTCCAGTATTCTTGCCTGGGAAATCCCATGGACAGAGGAGCCTGGAGA
This sequence comes from Giraffa tippelskirchi, assembly GCF_054371585.1. Classification (NCBI taxonomy): domain Eukaryota; kingdom Metazoa; phylum Chordata; class Mammalia; order Artiodactyla; family Giraffidae; genus Giraffa; species Giraffa tippelskirchi. The sequence goes on from NC_137276.1 coordinate 40,086,692, forward strand.
ACTACAGTCTGTGGGGTCACAAAGAGTCAGGCACGACTTAGCCACTAAACCACACAACCACACACTACACAGGAACAGACAGAAAGTTCTTCCAAACTAACCCTGACCCCTGGCCTTCTTCACTAAGATCAACCAGTATTCCATTAAAAAGTTCCAACCACACCATGGGGCATTCTTTCCTTCTGAGTCATATTACCCAGAAGCCTCTGGTTTCCCAGAATTTATGTTAAGTAGTGGCTGTCAGAGATGATAATATTTGCCAACAGTCCCTGGGGCACACTGCTTTACATTTTCCTGAAACAAAAAGGGGATTATTTTGTCCATATTTCTCATTTCTATGCACTTTTGCGTGTATTAATTCCTCCTTCTCTGGCATTAAATAGCAACATATTCCCAGTAAATCGTGAAAATTACGTTATTGTCTTTTAAATATCAGTTGCCAATTAAGGTTGACAAACAAGCTCTCTGACATTCTCTTAAACATCTTACTCAGCATGTGGGTACTAATGTTTCACTCATTTTGAGAAATACTCATCAGAGGGAGGCAGGTAGAAGTAAATACTTGAGTATTTGATTTTTAGCAACTTCCCATCATCACCTATTCAATTCTATATGTCTGCAATGTTGTCCCAAACAATAATCTTTGAAACTGTCCAGATAAAAAAAAAAAAATCATGCTGCAATCATTGTTGATCTAGTCACATCAAAATACTCACTGTTGTTATCTTTTCTCTCTGGCCTTTTTTCATCCTCTTTTTGTACCCCAGGAGTGTGCTTTATCATACTTCCTCCTATCCATAGGTTGGTATATCCAGATTTTAGCTTTGATATAACATTCCCAAATGCCAACATCTCCTCTATGAAATTTCCATGAAGCTATCCTGCCCAGCATAATCTTTCTGTCCCCAATGCAGTCCCTTTTCTAATATCTAGCACTGCATTTATAGACATTATTTATAGTCTTAACTCCCCTACTTCACTGCAAGATCCTTAAGAAAATAATACACATGCTCTTACTGTGTTATCTTTACAGGGTCTATCAAGAGTACTGGATTTATAGATTTTCTTTAAGCATTTGTTGAAGGAATACATTTTCCCTGGTTATAAATGGCTATCCTAGCTAAATTCTTGCTGTAAAAGTTTTAGTGAATAATTCAGACAGATTTGGAAGAAGGTTTTTATAATTATTTGTACAGTATTTGATACATACAATGTAACCCAAGTCCCACTATCTTTAGCTCAAGGATTCACCATCTTTGCTTAGAAGACTCTTAGTCTTGGCTGGTATGTAAGCTTCTTGAGGACAGAAAGGACATTGCTATTGTTTCCCTCTGTGTGCCTGGTATGTAGTCAGTTCAGTTCAGTCTCTCAGTTGTGTCCGACTCTTTGCGACCCCATGAATCGCAGCACACCAGGCCTCCCTGTCCATCACCAACACCCGGAGTCTACCCAAACCCATGTCCATCGAGTCAGTGATGCCATCCAACCCTCTCATCCTCTGTCGTCCCCTTCTCCTCCTGTCCCCAATCCTTCCCAGCATCAGGGTCTTTTCCAATGAGTCAACTCTTCGCATGAGGTGGCCAAAGTATTGGAGTTTCAGCTTCAACATCAGTCCTTCCAATGAACACCCAGGACTGATCTCCTTTAGGATGGACTGGTTGGATCTTCTTGCAGTCCAAGGGACTCTCAAGAGTCTTCTCCAACACCACAGTTCAAAAGCATCCATTCTTCGGTGCTCAGTTTTCTTCACCGTCCAACTCTCACATCCATACATGACTACTGGAAAAACCATAGCCTTGACTAGATGGACCTTTGTTGACAAAGTAATGTCTCTGCTTTTAAATATGCTATCTAGGTTGGTCATAACTTTCCTTCCAAGGAGTAAGCGTCTTTTAATTTCATTAGCATCTGCACTGATTTTGGAGCCCCCCAAAATAAAGTCTGACACTGTTTGCACTGTTTCCCCATCTATTTCCCATGAAGTGGTGGGACCAGATGCCATGATCTTAGTTTTCTGAATGTTGAGCTTTAAGCCAACTTTTTCACTCTCCTCTTTCACTTTCATCAAGAGGCTCTTTAGTTCCTCTTCGTTTTTTGCCATAAGGGTGGTGTCATCTGCATATCTGAGGTTATTGATATTTCTCCCGGCAATCTTGATTCCAGCTTGTGTTTCTACTCAACACAAAAATACCAAATTAATCCTTCTAGATTCAGCTCAATTTCTTTCAAAAGCTTTTCTAACCAACTCTGGTTTCACTTATGCCTGATGCTACAGGTATATGTGTATACATTGTTGCACAGTTGCTAAATCGTGTCTGACTCTTCACAATCCCATAGACAGCAGCACACCAGGCTTCTCTGTCCTTCATTATCTCCTGGAGTTTGCTCAAATTCATGTCCACTGAGCCAATGATGCTATCTAATCATCTTATCCTCTGTCACCTCTTCTCCTCCTGCCCTCAATCTTTCCCAGCATCAGGGTCTTTTCCAATGAGTCAACTCTTCCCATCGGGTGGCCAAAGTACTGGAGCTTCAGTTTCAGCACCAGTCCTTCCAATGAATTTTCAGGGTTGATTTCCTTTAGGATTGACTGGCTTGATCTCGTTGCTGTCTGAGGGACTCTCAAGAGTCTGCTCCAACATCAGAGTTTGAAAGCATCAGTTCTTTGGTGCTCAGCCTTTTTATTTACTTATTTTTAAATTGAAGGATAATTGCTTTACAGAATTTTGCTGTTTTCTGTCAAACATCAACATGAATCACCCATAGGTGTACATATGCCCCCTCCCTCTTGAACCTGCCTCCCATCTCCCTCCCCATCTCACCCGTCTAGGTTCATACAGAGCCCCTGTTTGTATTCCCTGAGACATACAGAAAATTCCCATTGGCTATCTATTTTACATCTGGTACTGTAAGTTTCCATGTTACTCTCTCCATACATCTCACTCTCTCCTCCCCTCTTCCTGTGTCCTTTATGGTACAGCTCTTACATCCATACATGCCTACTGGAAAAACCATAGCTTTGACTATACAGAACTTTGTTGGTCAAGTGATCCTTCTGCTTTTTAATACACTGTCTATGTTTGTCATACTTTTCCCTCTAAGGAGCAAGCGTCTTTTAATTTCATGGCTGCAGTCACCGTCTGCAGTGATTTTGGAGCCCCCCAAAATAAAATCTGTCACTGCTTCCACTTTTTCCCCTTCTATTTGTCATGAAGTGATGGGACTGGAAACCATGATCTTAGTTTTTTTTCACTCCCCTCTTTCATCTTCAAGAGGCTATTTGATTCCTCTTCACTTTTTGCCATTAGAGTGGTATTGTGCATATGTAGATATATTCATATATACAGACACATGTATATATGTATACATACATACATGTATACATGTATATATCCTTTCTTTAAGCAATCCAATATAACAATCATCCAAAGAAAACATTATTATTCCCTTTTTAATGATGAGAAAACTCAGAGATCTTTAAATAATCAGGTAACAAACTCCTTGAGTGGCAGACCTTGAATTCCAATTTGAATAGGCCTAATTTCATATGGTTCTTTTTACTATACCACAGTGTCTCTTATCGTTTCATGAGACTTACAATTTTCTTCTTTTTCCAAAATCAACAGCATAATAATACAATCCTTCCAGGATTAGCATTAATTTTAATATCTATGTTCCTTTGGGATCTATTTCTCTCTCTGTTCCTTACTTTGTGGTACACTCTGCTTGGGAAAGCGTTCTCCAATGATAAGAGCTTTCATTCTAGTGCTGTGCTGTCTTGGATCCCTTTTCTGCATATGAAGTAATAATGTCTTTTTCTTGGACTTCTCTAGATTCTTGTAGTTTAATAAAGCTTCCCAAAACACACTGAAGTTTTCCCCCTCTGGTCACACTTCCTCCTTGCCATTGATGACCTCTTTCTTAATATGGCCCATCTCTTTTGTAATAATATGTATTTCATTTTATCATTAATTGGCTCACTCTCCACTTTACTTATTTAATTATATAAGCAATACATCTTCATTGTAGAAATGCTACAAAATACATATAAATAAAAGGAAAATATTAATAAGAAGAAATTCTACTACCTAGGGAAAAACACTATTACTGCAGCAGTCTTCATTTTGCTTTAGTTTTATCTATTTAAATATATTTATATAAATATCCATATACAGATTTTTAAAAATAAAATTGTATTATACACCTGAGTCAGTTTTAATTTAAAAAGTGTCTTTTAGTGTTCTATGGACATTAAAAAATAAGAGTTTTGTTTTGTAAGAAATAAGATTTGTTACATATTTAAATATATATTGTCAATTTATATTATTCAATTTTTTAATAATCATATATAGCTCTGTTTCTATGGTTAGGTAAAGACTCAGAGGCATATGCTAATGTTTCCCTGCACTATTGTTTTGAACCTTTTTTTCACACACAACAAATAGATTTAGCATTATGTATTTTGTCATTGTGTTCTTCAATGCATATCATTTGACTGCAGTTAAGTATTTATTGAGGTTTGAAAGTGTCAACAATAAAACAATCTCTGTCCTATTTGTTGATTTTTATAGGAATACAAAAACTTTCTATGTAAATTGGGAGTCCTGCTTTAGTTTTGTTTGTGTTTGTATGGCCTGCATGAAAAGTTGCTTCAGTCGTGTCCGACTTTTTGAGACTCTGTGGATTGTAGCCGGCCAGGCTCCCTTGTCCATGGGATTCTCCAGGCAAGAATATTGGAGTGGGCTGCCATGCTCTCTTCCAGGGGATCTTCCCCACCCACAGATCAAACCTGAACCTTCTGAAGTGGCAGGCAGGTTCTTTAACACTAGTGTCACCTGGGAAGCTCTTGGATGGCATATTTTTGCCAGTTTTTGCATTTTTAATCCAGCATTTATAACAGCTCCTGGCATGTGGTAGGCATTCAGTAATTTGATCCAATGATTGCCTGAATCAATAAATGCTGATTAACCTTTGTTCAGTTCAGTTCGGTTGCTCAGTCGTGTCTGACTCTTTGCGACCCCATGAATTGCAGCATGCCAGGCCTCTCCGTCCATCACCAGCTCCCGGAGTCTACCCAAATCCATGTCCATCGAGTCAGTGATGCCATCCAACTATCTCATCCTCTGTCGTCCCCTTCTCCTCCTGCCCCCAATCCTACCCAGCATTAGGGTCTTTTCCAATGAGTCAACTCTTCGCATGAGGTGGCCAAAGTATTGTTACCTCATCTTAGATGTCTGTTGTAAACAGAATCTTACTTGATTTTGTTTTGGGTTTTTTTTTGTTTTTTTTTTTCATGAAACACAAATACTGTATTTATTTTACATAAAAATTTACAGTTGATAAAATGAGAATTATTTAATCTTTGTAAAAGTTCTTTTTCTTTTTTAAATAAATTTATTTATTTTAGTTGGGGGCTAATTACTTTACAATATTGTAGTAGTTTTTGCCATACATTGACATGAATCAGCCATGGGTTTACATGTGTTCCCCTTCCTGGACCCCCCCCCTCCCCATCCCATCCCTCTGGGTCATCCCATTGCCCAAGTCCTGAGCATTTGTCTCATGCATCGAACGTGGAATGGTGTTCTGTTTAACATATGATAATATACATGTTTCAACGCTATTCTCCCAGAACGTCCTACCCTCACCTTCTCCCTCAGAGTTGATTTTGTTTTTTGACTGACTGCAGTCATGAAATTAAAAGACGTTCCTTGGAAGAAAAGTTATGACCAACATAGATAGCATATTAAAAAGCAGAGACATTACTTTGCCAACAAAGGTCCATCTAGTCAAAGCTATGGTTTTTCCAGTAGTCATGTATGGATGTGAGAGTTGGACCATAAAGAAAGCTGAGAGCCGAAGAATTGATACTTTTGAACTGCGGTGTTGGAGAAGACTCTTGAGAGTCCCTTGGACAGCAGGGGGATCCAACCAGTCCATCCTAAAGGAGATCAGTCCTGAATATTCATTGGAAGGACTGATGTTGAAGCTGAAACTCCAATACTTTGGCCACCTGATGTGAAGAACTGACTAATTGGAAAAGACCCTGATGCTGGGAAGGATTGGGGGCAGGAGGAGAAGGGGACGACAGAGGATGAGATGGTTGGATGGCAACACCAATTCAAAGGACATGAGTTTGAGTACACTTCGGGAGTTGGTGATGGATAGGGAGGGCTTGGGTGCTGCAGTCCATGGGGTCGCAAAGAGTCAGACATGACTGAGCAACTGAACTGAACTGAATAGTTTTTACCTTTATTGGTGATTTTATCCCACTTGTATTTATTTTTAAGTTATATACATTTGGATCTACTGTTATCTTGTATGTTTTTAAATGTTTCATTACCATTTTCTAACTTTCAGCTGATGCTCTAATAATTTTCTTCCAGTAGGAATTTGGAATATTTTAATTCTGCCAGTGGTTATCTTTTTTAAAAAACTACTTAAATCCATGCTTCTCTTCTATATTCTCAAATGTCTCTGGTCACAAATGAACGGTATCCATTGTTATCTCCTATAAAAGTTATGGAAATCAGCATGTGTATATATATATATATAAATATATTGGTGGCTCAGTGGTAAAGGATCCACCTTCATGAAGGAGATGTGGGTTCAGTCTCTGAGTGGGGAAGATCCCCTGGAGAAAGAAACAGCAATCTACTCTAATGTTCTCGCCTAGGAAATTCCATGGATGGAGGAGCCTGGCAGGCTACAGTCCATGGGGTTGCAAAGAGTCAGAAACAACTTAGCAACTAAAACAACAAAATATATATATATTTACCCTCTTACTACCTCACTTCCAGCTGCCATTTAGCCCATTTTGGGGTAGTAAAATACTTTATTGTTATTTATCTCCTTAATCTATTATATTCTTTCTAGTTCTCTAATCACTTTGTCCTTTTCCTGTGTTCTTAAAGAGCTTCTTACTTGTTTTTCATTGAATTGATTCTCTGCAGTATTGATTAGGCTCTTTATTGCTTCTTATGCCACCATAGTTTCTCTTATACTCTTTCTTATTTCCTCACATATCAGTCTCACATTTCCATTTTATTTTCATCTTGTTGTCTCACCATAACGTCTTTTATAGCTTATTCAAAGAATTAACAATTTCCTTAAGTACCCTGAAAACACTAAGCAAATATTCCCTAAAATTTAATTTTTTTCTTAAAGTATGCTCATTCTATGTTTGGAAATACTATGGTAATCCTCTAATTTATGTGGCAGAATTTTTTCACATATCTCAATTTTGTTTCACTGTTCTTTAGTCATTTTTGAAACCATTCATTTAATTGAAAATGTATATATTAGTGGAATATATATAATATATTATATATATAATACATATATTATATATAATAATATAATATATATATTATATAATATATATATATTAGTGGAAGATCTCCACAGAATAATGGTGGCCCTGGAAGAATAATGGTGAGGAAAAAAAAAAAACTTACTAGCACTAGCTTACAGTTTCATCCTCTAGTGTGAAAGACAGACTTTAAGTAGGTGAGAAAGTAAATATCCAAAATGGAAGGCGGAGGTGGGAGGGGCCAAGCAACACGGAGGATGGAGGTTCCCTGTTTGGGGTGAGGCTTTCATTGGCTTACAAGCATGCTCAGTCACTCAGTCCTGTCTGGCTCTTTGCAACCCTACTGACTGTAGCCCTCCAGGCTCCTCTGTCCATGGGATTCTCCAGGCAAGAATACTGGAGTGGGTTGCCATTCCCTTCTCCATGGAATCTTCCCAACCCAGGGATCAAACCCAGGTCTCCTGCACTGCAGGCAGATTCTTTATCATCTGAGCCACCGAGGAAGCCTTCATGGGCTTGGACTGGGCCTTCTAACCGTCTCCTGCTGATTGTAGGAAGTTGGCCACATGAAGATTGATCTCTTTGCAGATGTTGTATCTAAGATGGCCAAGAATTTTGGGAAGTTCTGAAATGGAGAATTCAGAAAAGATGGGGTTCCAATAAGATACAAAGGGAGCACCTTCCACAAAGTCATAAAAGTTTTCAGGATGGAGATTTTGTTAATGGAGATGGTACTGGAGTTGCCTGTATTTTCCAAGGGCAATTTGCAGATGAAAATTTTAAGCTTAGACATAGCTCCAGGCCTGCTTTCCATGGCAAACAGTGGTTCCAGTACAAATGGCTGCCATTTTTTCATCACCAGCTCTACGTGTGATTAGCTAGATGGGAAGCACGTGGTATTTGGAAAAATCACTGAAAGACTTCTGGTGATGAGAAAGACTGAGAATGTTCTCACAGGCCCCAGCAATAAACCCAAGCTGCCTGTGATGATCTCACAGTGAAGGGAGATATAGACCAGAGGGAGACTGAATCAGACCCTCCACCTCTGCCATTGTAGGTCTTCCCTTGCTCGGGGTGATGCTCTTCAGTAAGATAAAGTGGATTGGGCCCTTGTTGACTGCACTGCTGGCTGCTGTCCCATTTGATCAAGAGATCTTGGAAGCCTCACAGATTCAGAACCCAAGATTTCATGTTTAAGCTTCAACTGTAAATAAAGTTGTTGTTTTTGAAAAAAGAAAAGAAATATCCAAAACAAATCGGGACAAATTATCAAAGAAAAAGAAAGGAGTCTTATGAGAGAAAACCTGGGAGAGCCTACCTTAGATTGGGTGATCCAAGAGACCTCTTTTTTTTGTAAACAATACAGATTTTACTAAAATGTTCCTGCGTGAAACACTGCATAATATACAGTTTTACTGATACACCCCCTGAGACGTGACATTTAAGATGAGATTTGGAGGATGGAAATAAGCAATCTATATGAAGAAAGAGTGTAAGGTAAAGAGTGAACAAGGTGAAAAAACCCAGCTCATGTGAAAGCCCTGAGGCCAGACTCATTGCCACTCCTCTACCCTCAGCACTCTGTAGGAGACAAAGTTCAAGATGTCGGTAAAAACCAGGTCATGCCCAGTCTTATACAAGTTTGGCTTTTCTTGGAAATGTTAAAATAAATCACTAGGATCTGTAAGGAAAAGGAGTGTATGATCCAATTGACACTGTGAATGCACTAAGGCTGCTGTCTGAAGCATGGAGTGGAAAGACAAAAGTAGAAGCTGGGGACCAGTTAGGAGGCTGGGTTGGGAATCCAGATGAGAAATCACAGTCGTTTGGATCATGGCAGAGGGATTCAAATTATATTTTGGAATTAGAACCTTGGAGTAAATAGACTGGATTAAATGTGGCAAGGAAAGGCTTATTCAACAAGAGGGAGAAATAGCAACGCTTGAGGCTTGAGCAACTGGCTTGACAGTGCTGCCATTTACTGAGATGTGAAAGGCTAGTGGAGGAACAGGTTTAAGGCCAAAAGTCAAGAGTTTGGGACATGTTACATTTGTGATTCACTTGAAAAATAGATAAAATTGAGATTCTAAGGAGAGATCTGGGAGAGAAATATAAATTTGGGAGTTGGGATACAGAGGGATTTAATATCTCATAAATGCATTAGAGCATCTCAGGTAAAGTACAGAGAGAGATGAGTAGGTGGTCATGTACCATAGTGTGGGGGCCTCCACAGTTTAGACGTATGGTAAAGAAGAAAAAAGTAAGAGTAGAATCCGAGGACTGCAGAGACACAGAAGCAAGGAAAGGAAAATATTTCAAAAAGAAAAAGTGGTTGGCTTTCAGTTAAAATTGCAAAGTAAAGATAATTCTTCACACTTTTTCTCTCAGGACTTTCCTCCAAACCACAAGGACAATGGGAACAGAAACACAAATTCAACTTTAATGAATCCTGGAGACATCTGCAAACCATAAAAATATGACGAATGGAAAAGATATGGATGAATAGTAACAACCTATCAGAAAACAGTAGAAAGTAAAACTTAAATGCCTGCCATGAAAGATACTGATGAGACGAAAGTCGATTTATTCTGCCAAACCCAAAAAAGGGGTGCGGAAAGCTGTGTGTTATAGACAGAGGGGTAAAACTGAAAACAGAGCTTTGAGATTTGGATCTCTTGCTTCTCATTATGAATGGACAGCCAAGCAATATTTCCAAGCAATATCTGGAAAGACATTTCCATTAATGTGAACAAAAATAACCAAACTTTAAAAAAGAAGTTGAAGAAGAAAAAGACAATGTAAAGAGCAGATGAAAACTTGAAATTTTAAAAACTGTAAGTACTTCCCTCAGAATAATGAGAATATATGTGTCTATAAATCAACAACAGGAAGCCACGCAGAAGAGAAATTCAGAGAAGAAAGAGATTCTGGAAATGAAAATGTAAGTTAAATTCTTTTTTAAAAATCAATAGGACTGGAAGATAAAGTCAAGAAAATTCATCAGAAAGTAGAACAAGGAGAGAAAAGATGTTTAAAAATCCAAAAATTCACATATGACTAAGAGGAGTTCCAGAAAGAGAGAACAGAGAAAGCAGTGGGAAGAAAATTATCAAACACACACACACAACAATTTCCAGAAGTTAAAGGACATGAAACTATAAATTTAAAAGATCTACTATCACAGAAAACGAATTTTTAAAAAAATCCCTAGGGCACATGATTATAAAATTTTAGAGCACCAAAAATAAAAAGAAGAGTCTGAAAGCTTCCAAAGAGAGAGAAAAAAAACGGGGGTGGGTTTCATAAAAGAAACAGAAATACAAATGCTATTGAACTTTATATCAGAGGTGGCACCATCATGTAAAAGTTGGGAACCTGGCTGCCTGGGTTAGAATCCTGACCTTACTTCCTACTAATGATGTAACATTGCACAGTTAATTACTATTCAGGCCTCAGTTTCCTCATCTGAAAAATGGCACTAATAATAGCATTACCTCACAGGGTTGTTATAAGGACTTCGTTGTTGTTTAGTTGATAAGTCGTGTCTGACTCTTCCGAAACCCAGTGGACTACAACCCACCAGGCTCCTCTGTCCACGGGATTTCCCAGGCAAGAATACTGGAGGGGGTTGCCATTTCCTTCTCCAAGGGATTTTCCTGATCCAGAGATCATACCAGCATCTCCTGCATCTCCTGCATTGGCAGTTGGGTTCTGAGCCACTGGGGAAGCCTGTTATGAGGACTAGATGAGTTAATATTTGTAAAGTGCTCAGAATATTGTCTGGAATCCAATATTCCCAATTTAAGTATCTCGTACATAAATTTAAAGAAGACAAATTGATCAGGACTTCAAAATTCTATGGCTAGGGACTTCCTTGGTGGTCTAGTGGTTAAGAATTCACCCTATGATGCATGGGATGGGGGTTCAATCCCTGGTCAAGGAACTAAGATCTCACATGCTGTGGAGCAGCTAAGCCAGCGTGCCACAACCAAGACCAGACACAGTCAAATAAACAAAAATTTGTTTAATTCTAAGGATGAGTTGCTACCTAAAAGCCAATATCTAACTAAAACTCTTAAACAAATATGAAAATAGAAAAAACATCATTACAGATGTGCAAAATATCAAAGAAAAAGAATTTACTTCCTCTGTACCTTTCCTTAGGAAGTTCCAGAATTATAAGCATCACTAAAACAAGAATTAAACCAAGAAAGAGAAAGGTATAGCAGCCAGGAAAGGATTGGAAGATAAAGGGGGTGGGGCGGGGGGAGGAGGGAGGAATGTAACACAAGAGAAAAGTTAAGACCCAGGATCATATCAGTATAGCAGGCCAAGAGGGCAACCACTGACAACCCAAGAGATGGCTCCAGGAAAATAAATGGAATGAATATGTTACAGTTGGATTTGCCCATGCGGAACACTACTTGGAAGAAAGGAGGAAAAATAGCAAAGGGTACAAGGCACAAGGAAATGGACAAATAGAAGCAAATCAGGCAATTACTAACTACAGAAAACCCAATAATTATTTAAGAAACAATCAGGACAGTGCTTGGCAAAGAGAGCAATATTTATTTAGTCCAGTGATACAAATATTTAATAGTGATTTAACTGAAAAATGTGATATATCGATACCAGGAGAATTGAAAAGGGGTAAAATTACAGGAATATGTGTACTAAATAGTAAATCAATATAAACTTCAAAATTAAAAAATAAAGAGAGTGCATATGGACACATCGTTTAGACACATGGAGGTAATTATCAGATTGGGTATTCACCTCCAAATAGCGTGTATAGATTCTCCTTGCTACCCTTGATCACCCCCAACACCACCTTTAGATCCAACTGGAAGGCTGATGATGCGTGGTCTCATAACCATTCCAAAAAAAGTTTACAGACGGCTAGAGAGAGCAGAGACCAGAGCCCACCCCAGGGTCAAATTGGAGTGGGGGAATTTTTCTGTTGTTTGACTTCCATATTTCATTCTCTTGTTACAGGAAAGCAATTTTCCATGTCTTGTGCTTAGTCGCTCAGTCATGTCCTACTCCTTGCGACCCCATGGACTGTAACTTACCAGGCTCCTCTGTCCATGGGGGTTCTCCAGGCAAGAATACTGGAGTGGGTTGCCATGCCCTCCTCCAGGGGGATCTTCCCAATCCAGGAATCGAATCCAGGTCTCCTCCATTGCAGGCAGATTCTTTACCACCTGAGCCACCAGGGAAGACTACTGAGAAGATGGATCAAAGAAAATTCCCAATTTGCCTTTGAGTGATCCCCTTGAGAAGGGAATGGCTACCCACTCCAGTATTATTGCCTGGAGAAATCCATGGACAGAGGAGCCTAATGGACTATATAGTCCATGGTGTAGCAAAGAGTCAGACACGACTGAACGACTAACACTTTCACTTTCATATTATTATTATAGCCACAACTCCCATCCTCACTCATAACCTTAATCATTTTAAATTAAGGTCTGTCAATAGAGTTTCCAGGATTTACCTTCTTCTCTGTCACTTCAATCTGGTCCCATTGCACTACAGCTAATACAAATTCTTTGAATTTTGCGGAATGTGGTTGGCACCATTCCCTGGTTTCAAAACAAATTAGTTGGGGATATTTTGGTTTTGTTTCTTCAATGTCTTATCCATTTCTAATTCTGAGAAAGCTTCAGAATTTTGTACTTAAGCTACCATCTTTCCCAGAAATCTGTGGCAACTGGCAAGGTTTCCTGATTCTCCTAAATGTGTTTAACACATATCTAAATATTTTTACACAATGTATTAAAAATAGACCTTTTCAAATTCATAACCTAAAAAGGACTTATGCTTCAATGTATACTACTTCACACCACTCAGTCCTGTATTGATTCAGTTATACGTTGTTAGCAAGGATGTTTAAAATTCTAATGCAAACAAAAGGTGGTATACCCACACAATGGAGTATTATTTGACCACAAAAACGAATGAAGTACACCATGAATAAAATGTGAAAGAAGCCAGTTACAAGCGGCCATATGCTATATGATTTCATTTATACGAAATGTCCAAACTAGACAAATCTGTAGAGACATAAAGTACTTTAGTGTTTCCCAGGAGATGTGGGGAAGGAAAATGGGGAGTGACTGCTAACAGATACAAGTGATGAAAATGTTCTGGAATTAAAAAGTGGTGATGTTTGCACAACTTTCTGAATACACTAAAACTACTGAAGTGTATACTTTAAAAGTGTGAATTTTATAGTATGTGAATTACAACTCAATAAAAAATATCTCTTGCAATCTCCCTGGGGGCTTGAGACCTGTTGAAAAATTTCAAGCCATAGCATACACAATTGAATGCAAAAAAAAAAAAACCCAAAAAAACACAGTACTATGGAGAAAATCCCAAGCCCTAAATTACCTAAGGTAGAGTTTTATGTACCAATAATAGAATCAAAAATATTATTACATGTTAAACCAAAATGGAATTTCTGAAATGCATATTGCATGCTACCATTTGTATAAAAAAAAGAAAATAGAGGCTATATATGTGATTTTATATATACATAAAATATCTTTAGGCAATACATAAAAGTTGGTTACAGTGGTTACCTCCAAAAAGAACTGGCTAAGAAGAGTATAACAAGGTGGTGAGACTTTTTGCTATATACTTTATACTACATGTACTGTATCAAACATCAGGAGATGGTGAGGGACAGGGAGACCTAGGCTGCTGCAGTCCATGGGGTCGTGAAGCATCGGTCACGACTGGGCAACTGAACAACAACTATATACAATATAAACTTTTTAAATCATATGAATGGAATAATTATTCAAAATAAATTAAAATTATTTTTGCCTAATTATACTTCATATTACAAATGCAATCTCCAACTAGAATTGTGGATTTGTCTATTTTTCCTTTCAGTTGTATTAGCTTTGCTTTCATATATTTGAAACTCTGATATCAGATGTACACACACTTAAAGCAATTATGGCTTCTTAATGAGTTGACTTATTTTATACTAAGAAATGTCCCTCTCTCGCAGACATAGAGAACAAACTTGTGGACACAGTGGGGGAAGGAGTGAAAGTGAAAGCGTTAGTTGTTCCATGGTGTCCAACTCTTTGCAACCCCATGAACTGTAGCCCAGCAGGCTCTGCTGCCCATGGAATTCTCCAGGCAAGAATACTAGAGTGGGTTGCCATTTCCTTCTCCAGGGGATCTTCCTGACTCAGGGATCGAAACTTAGTCTCCTGCATTGCAGGTGGATTCTTTACCATCTGAGCCACCAGGACGGGAGTTCAGTTCAGTTCAGTTGCTCAGTCGTGTCCAACTCTTTGCGACCCTATGAACTGCAGCACGCCAGGCCTCTCTGTCCAACACCAACTCCCGGAGTCCACCCAAACACATGTCCATCGAGTCAGTGATGCCATCCAACCATCTCATCCTCTGTCGTTCCCTTCTCCTCCTGCCCTCAATCCTACCCAGCATTAGGGTCTTTTCCAATGAGTCAACCTTTCGCATGAGGTGGCCAAAGTATTGGAGTTTCAGCTTCAACATTAGTCTTTCCAATGAACACCCAGGATTGATCTCCTTTAGGATGGACTGATTGGATCTCCTTGCAGTCCAAGGGACTCTCAAGAGTCTTCTCCAACACCACAGTTCAAAAGCATCAATTCTGCGGTGCTCAGCTTTCTTCACCGTCCAACTCTCACATCCATACGTAACCACTGGAAAAACCATAGCCTTGACTAGATGGACTTTTGTTGGCAAAGTAATGTCTCTGCTTTTAAATATGCTATCTAGGTTGGCCATAACCTTCCTTCCAAGGAGCAAGTGTCTTTTAATTTCATGGCTGCAGTCACCATCAGCAGTGATTCTGGAGCCCCAAAAAATAAAGTCTGACATTGGTTCCACTGTTTCCCCATCTATTTCCCATGAAGTGATGGGACCAGATGCCATGATCTTAGTTTTCTGAATGTTGAGCTTTAAGCCAACTTTTTCACTCTCCTCTTTCACTTTCATCAAGAGGCTCTTTAGTTCTTCTTCACTTTCTGCCATAAGGGTGGTGTCATCTGCATATCTGAGGTTACTGATATTTCTCCCAGTAATCTTGATTCCAGCTTGTGTTTCTTCCAGCCCAGCGTTTCTCATGATGTACTCTGCATATAAGTTAAATAAGCAGGGTGACAACATACAGCCTTGACGTACTCCTTTTCCTATTTGGAACCAGTCTGTTGTTCCATGTCCAGTTCTAACTGTTGCTTCCTGACCTGTTTCTCAAGAGACAGGTCAGATGGTCTGGAAGAGAGGGCAGGAGAGAGTGAGACAAATTGAGAGAGCAGCATGGAAACATATATATTAGCATATGCAAAATAGATTGCCAGTGGGAAGTTGCTGTATGATGTGGGAGCTCAAACCGGTGCTCTGTGACAACTCAGAGGGGTGGGATGGCAAGGGAGGCGGTAGGGAGGTTTAAGAGGGAGAGGACATATGTATATCTATGGCTGATTCATGTTGATGTTTGACAGAAAACAAAATTCTGTAAAGCAGTTATCCTTCAATTAAAAAATAAATAAATTTAAAAATAAAAAAATTTTAAAAAAGTTTCTCTCTAACTTTGTAATATTTCTTGTTTATAAGTTTATATTGTCTGATATTAGTATAACCAGGTTTCTTTTTATTAGTATTTGCATAGTATATTTTTCCCTATTCTTTCACTTTAAACCTGTCTTTATGTTAAAAATGAGTTATCTAATTTGACAATCATGCTTTCTTTCCTATCTTTTAATAGATTATAATATTTTCAATAAGTATTTTAAGATTATTTTCTACTAATTTCATCACTGTTATTTCCGGGTCTGTTTTATCAGTCAATTATTTTGGTAAGACTTTTTTAAAAAGCAATTTTAGGTTCACAGCAAAATTGAAGGGAAAGTTCCTATATATATCCTGCCCTAACAAATGCATAGTCTTCCCATTATTAACATTCCACACGAGAGTGGAAAATCTGTTACATTGAATAAACCCTGACACATCATTATCACCCAAAGTCCATAGTTTAAATCAGGGTTCACTCTTTGTGTTGTATATTCTATGGATTTTTAAAAATGTTTAATGATATGTATTTGCTACTATACATTCATACAAAATGGTTTCACTGCCCTAAAATTCTTTGTTCCACCCATTCATCCCTTTCTCCCTTTAACCTTTGGCAACCACAGATTTTTTTTAACTGTCTCCATAATTTTGCCTTTTCCAGAATGTCATATAATTGGAATCACAATATATAACCTTTTCGGATTGGCTTCTTTCACTTAGTAATACACATTTAAGTTTCTTCCATATCTTTTCAAGACTTGATAGCTCATTCTTTTTAGTGCTGAATAATATTCTATTGTCTGGACATTTCACAGTTTATTTACCTATTCACCTACTGAAGGACATCTTGGTTGCTTCCGAGGTTCGGCAATACTGAATAAAGCTGCTGTAAACATCTGCACGTAGGTTTTTGTGTAGAGATAAGCCTAGAAATCTTATGAGGCTGAAAATATGCCAGAATAGGAAAGGTATTAGGGCTTCCCTGGTGGCTCAGATGGTAAAGAATCCACCTGCAATGTGGGAGACCTGGGTTCCATCCCTGGGTTGGGAAGATCCCCTGGAGGAGGGCATGGCAACCCACTATAGTATTCTCACCTGGAGAATCCCCCTGGTGGGCTACACTCCATGGGGTTGCAAAGAGTGGGACACGACTGAGCAACTAAGCACACAGAGGAAAGGTATAAGACTAAATGAGTAAAAATAATGAAGCAATAGAGAGTAGGATGCTCAAAACCAGAGATTTGGGAGACATCTGAAAATTGGAAATGGAAGGATCAAGTCTAAGAGAATGATAGCTGCTAGCTGACGTGGAGGGAAAGAAAAGATCAACGCAAGTGATCATGTCAAGGAACTGTGGGTCTATCAGATGATAACCTACTAGGAATCCTAAGATTAAGGGGTAGGCCTGAAAAATTCCACAGGCAGATGAGGCTACAGTCCATGGGGTTGCCAAGAATTGGACACAACTGAGTGACTGAGCACACAGGAAATCAGGAAGCAAGGTACTAGTCATCAGTGAAGAAGAAGGACAGATGATCAGGGAATTACAAGATGGAGTAGTACTGAATTGTAAAGTCTAATGCCATAGACTTCAGAGGGGATGCGGTTTTTGGTTTTGGTTTTTCAGGACAAGAGAAGTAACAGTGAGGAGCAAGGACCATACCTATCTCATCACTCCATCCCTACCAAATCTTGAGTTATCTGAAATGTAAAGGTAAAGTCCACTTCCCCTTGAGGAGGTCATGGGGAAAGCAGTGCCTCGGAGGGAGGTCAGGTATGAGTTATAGATTACTTATGACAGTTAATATCATTAAATAGAAAAAAATCACCCAAGCAAGCTGTTGGTGTAGAAGAAGGGAAGAGGAAAAGGTCAGAACCCTGGGAAACATGGGTATCAAAATCTCACACTGAATTTTTAATTATTTTGAATTAAAATAACACATGTATATAATTTTTTTGGCCTTGCTGTGAAGTTTGCAGGACCTTAGTTCTCCCACCAAGGACTGAATCTGTGCCCCCTGCACTGGAATGCAGAGTCCTAACCACTGGACCTCCAGGGAAGTTCTATGTGTACATAATCTTAAACTTCAAATAATGCTAAAAGGCTTATACTGAAAAGGGACAGATTCCTACCTCTACCTTTCTTCATGCCCTGACCCTACTCTCCAGAGGAAATGTCTCAAATCCATTGTCAACCATTCTTGTTTTGCTTGGTATTTGCCTCCATATATTTAAGTAAACATTATGCTTCTATCTCTTGATTCATCAATGTTAGGCTTTAGGTGTTAACCATTGCCTTTCCATTATGGTGGACAAGGGCTTAGCTCTTCCATAACATCTTCTTTCTCCCCACACCACCACCACACCTCAGCCAACATTTTAGTAATTTTTGATAAAATCATTGATCAGTGTTTATATTATACTAATGCATGTTAATTCTTCTTAGAAACCTTTGTTATCCTATGTCCATCTTGTTTTATTCAACCCTTCATTTTTCACAGAATCAATAAATATCCCATCTTTTCATTTGTTTGATTTTCAATGTACTTCTAACATTTTTTTGCCCAAATGTTCCAACATCTCTGTCACTACCTATCAATAACTTATTGCATACACTCAAACACATCAGTCCCATCTATTTCCCCTGGAGATCTTTCTCCCTGAAGACTCCATGTTTCTGCTTCTGGGCTGGTGTTTCTCTAGGCCTGCTGCACAGCTCTTATTTTTAGGACTTCTCTTTGCTGCTTTCCCTCCCCTTTTCCAGATCCCATGTCTTCCTCTTTCTTGGTTTACTTCTGCATTTTTGTTGAACATATTCTCACATACCTTCCTAAGAGAAGTTGCATGGGGGATATAGTTTCTGAAACCCTGAACTCCTGAAAATTTGTATATTCTACCTGGGTACTTGATGTATAACTTGATGAGGTATAGAATCTGATATATTATTTTATATATATGATTTTTGAATGTGGATTTATAACTGAATTACTACCTTAGATATGGTAAATAGAAAAATGAGATGTGAGGAAGGAGAGACAAGGGCAGATGTCCTTTTTGAGCTTGTTTTTAAAAAGCAAGAGGAGAGAGATAAATAAACAGGATGCAAGAGAGAGTTTTTTTATTCCTACACAACATAAAATATGAAGGAATTTAATATTTGTGGGTTTCAAAAGGGCTTCCCAGGTGGCTCAGTGGTAAAGAATCCACCTGTCAACACAGGAGATGTGGGTTCGATTACTGGGTAAGAAATATCTCCTGCAGAAGGAAATGACAAGCCTTCAGTATTCTTGCCTAGGAAATCCCATGGACAGAGGGGCCTGGCAGGCTACACAGTCCAAAGGATCTCAGAAGAGCCAGGCATGACTTAGTGACTAAGCAACAACAACATAGATTTCAAAAGAGACTAAATACGAAGAGAAAGAGAATCCAATAAAACATGATCTTTGCCCTAGGAAAGAGAGGAATAAAGGCAAAATTGAAAAGTTAGCCTTAAACAAGAAGGAAAATATTTTTTCCCCTGAAATTAGAGGAAGGCAGATTGAGGGAGGCAGAGGGTTAGTTGATGATGGCCATAAGAAGGTCAGATGTTGAGACAGTCCACACAGCACAATGGCCTTAATTCTCTCTCTTCAGTAGAAGGCATGCATGGGTTCTGAGAGAGAGAATAGAGAAGATGGAAGCAATAGACTGAGTAGGGAAGCAGAAGTTTAGGGATGGGAGAACGCTGGATCAGTTCAGTTCAGTTCAGTCGCTCAGTCACGTCCAACTCTTTGCAACCCCATGGACTGCAACACGCCAGGCTTCACTGTCCATCAACAACTTCCACAGCTTACTCAAACTCATGTCCATTGAGTCAGTGATGCCATCCAACCATCTCATCCTCTGTTGTCCCCTTCTCTTCCTGCCTTCAATCTTTCCCAGCATCAGAGTCTTTTCCAATGAGTCAAGTTCTTCACATCAGGTGGCCAAAGTATTGGAGTTTCAGCTTCAACATCAGTCCTTCCAATGAATATTCAGGACTGATTTCCTTTAGGATTGACTGGTTGGATCCCCTTGCTGTCCAGGGGACTCTCAAGAGTCTTCTCCAACACCACAGTTCAAAAGCATCAATTCTTCAGCGCTCAGCTTTATTTATGGTCCAGCTCTCACATCCATACATGACTGCTGGAAAAACCATAGCTTTGACTAGATGGACCTTTGTTGGCAAAGTAATGTCTCTGCTTTTTAATATGCTGTCTAGGTTGGTCTTAGCTTTTCTTCCAAGGAGTGTCTTTTAATTTCATGGCAATAGTCAACATCTGCAGTGATTTGGGAGCCACCAAAAATAAAGTCTGTCACTGTTTCCATTTGTTTCCCATCTATTTGCCATGAAGTGATGGGACCAGATGCCATGATCTTAGTTTTCTGAATGTTGTTTTAAACCAACTTTTTCACTCTCTTCTTTCACTTTCATCAAGAGGCTCTTTAGTTCTTCTTCGCTTTCTGCCATAAGGGTGGTGTCATCTGCATATCTGAGGTTATTGATATTTCTCCCAGCAATCTTGACTCCAGCTTGTGCTTCATCCAGTCCAGCATTTCTCATGATGTACTCTGCATACACGTTAAATAAACAGGGTGACACTATACAGCCTTAACGTACTCCTTTCCCGATTTGGAACCAGTCTGTTGTTCCATGGCCAGTTCTAACTTGCTTCTTGACCTGCACACAGATTTCTCAGGAGGCAGGTAAGATGGTCTGGTATTCCCATATCTTTCAGAATTTTCCAGTTTGTTGTGATCCACACAAAGGCTTTGGCATAGTCAATAAAGCAGAAGCAGATATTTTTCTGGAACTCTCTCACTTTTTCAATGATCCAGCAGATGTTGGCAATTTGATCTCTGGTTCCTGTGCCTTTTCTAAATCCAGCTTGAACATCTGGAAGTTCACGGTTCACGTACTGTTAAAGCCTGGCTTGGAGAATTTTGACCATTACTTTGCTAGCGTGTGTGATGCGTGCAATTGTGCAGTAGTTTGAACATTCTTTGGCATTGCCTTTCTTTGGGATTGGAATAAAAACTGGCTTTTTCCAGCCCTGTGGCTACTGCTGAGTTTTCCACATTTGCTGGCATATTGCATGAAGCACTTTCACAACATCATCTTTTAAGATTTGAAATAGCTCAACTGGAATTCCATCACCTCCACTAGCTTTGTTCATTGTGATGCTTCCTAAGGCCCACTTGACTTCACATTCCAGGATGTCTGGCTCTAGGTGAGTGATCACACCATGGTGATTATCTGGGTTGTGAAGATCTTTTTGTATAGTTCTTATGAGTATTCTTGTCACCTCTTCTTAATATCTTCTGCTTCTGTTAGGTCCATACCATTTCTGTCCTTTATTGTGCATGAAATGTTCCCTTGGTATCTCTAATTTTCTTGAAGAGATCTCTAGTCTTTCCCATTCTATTATTTTCCTCTATTTCTTTGCACTGATCACTGAGGAAGGATAGCTGAGTATAATAAAGCTGGATAGCAAAGTATAATAGAATTGCCAAGTAGTTGAGTTACAAAAATAATTGATACTCACCATCTTGCTCTGTATTTTAGAACTGTAAGAGTCAGACTCATTGGAAAAGACCCTGATGCTAGTTACAAAAATAATTGATACTCACCATCTTGCTCTGTATTTTAGAACTGTAAGAGTCAGACTCATTGGAAAAGACCCTGATGCTAGGAAAGATTGAAGGCAAAGTGAGAAGAGGGCAGTGGAGAGTGAGATGGTTAGATAGCGTCACTGATTCAATGGACATGAATTTGAGCAAACTGAGAGGACAGAGGAAGACAGAGGAGCTTGGTGTGCTGCAGTTCATGAGGTTGCAAAACAGACACGATTTAGTGACTGAACAACAAGAGTCAGATAGGAGGTGTCCAAGCCAAACACTTTAAGTTCCCTTTCCATGCTGCCGGGATGATCAGGGTCAGCTTTGAATGGGAAAGGCAGAAGTAGAGAGAGAACATGTTGGATCTCCTTGTGCCTAACAGGTCTTTACTGAATATGAAGTTCCCACTTCCCCACAAGTGACTCTCCCACCCTAAGATTAAGTTGCTAAGGGTGCCCAGGCAATGTACAGAGCTGCCTGAATCACAAGCGCTGTGGAATTGCTTCAAAAACATGCTGCACAGGTGGTGACAGAGCCAAGGAAGTGAGAACATGTTTAATAACTTGTTTACAGGGCTTTTTATTGTTACGTGTCATTTTCTCTTGCAAGATATGATTTATGCAAAGCATTGCCAAATATGTTTAGCAGCATGCTCTGTTTCCAGGGAAATCTACTATACTGTATTCAAAGCTGTAAATGCAAAAATGTGCATTTTTTTTCAGATGAAGAAACTGAGGCACAGAGTGGGTGAGTAAGATCAGAGAGCTAGTACGCAGTGGCATTGAGAATCAATGTGGTGATGTGACTTGGTCCAAATCATGAACTCTATTACCATTTTAATTGAAGTATACACACACATTTTGTACACTCAGGCATCCACTCAGTTATTACATATTGAAGAGTTATACACTTGGAAAGAGGAAGGGAGGAGACAAAGAAGATGGGAGAAGAGAAAGTCTCTCGAGCCCATCACAGACAAAGAGCTGGTAGAGCCCTAGCATCCATTTGAGAACAAACTGAGAACACACTATAAACCAAATGCAGTCCAAATGGAGTCTTCTTTGAGGCTCCCTTGTAAAAACTGTGACCCAGCCTCTGCTTATGTATCTCAAAATGTACAGTTAAAAGCAAAATTAAGAACTTTCATAGGCTATTTATTTATTTTGCTTTGTTTTTATAAATTTATTTATGTTAATTGGAGGTAAATTACTTTACAATATTGTAGTGGTTTTGCCATACATGGTCTTTATAATACAAAAAAAAAAAAACAAAATTAAGTTCTTCAAGCCATAATTTTTCTGTTGGAAATTCTTTTAGCTAGAACGGCACTGTCCAATAGAAATAAAATGCAAACCTTAGGAGTAATTTTAAGTTCTCCAGTAGTCTTGTGTTTTTAAAACAGGTGAAATATTTATAATAATATATTAATTAACCAGTATACCTGAGAGTTATTTTAACATTTGATCAATATAAAAATTACTGAAGAGATATTTTACATTCTATTTCTCACACTAAGTCTCCAAAATCTGGTACGTAATTTATACTTCAGCAAATCTCAATTTGGACAAATCATGAATTTCAAGTGCTCAACAGCCACACATGGCTAGTGGTGATGGTACTGAACAGCAAAGAGCTGAAAGTTACTTATTGGGAGGCAAATTTGGCCTTCGAATATTCCATTCCTAAATTCTGGTTATACTCCATGGAGTGAGAGAGTACAACTCACCCCTTTCAGGGGCCTTAGCCTCTTTAGTATTACAGCTACAGAGTATAGATCTAGAATCGAAGCAACTTGCCCAAGGTCATCCACTGAGTGGTGGGAAACCCAGGACGAGCAGTCAGATGTTCTAACTCCCAGGGCTGTGCTCTTTGGAAAACAACATGCCGTTAATACTTTCTCTTACACGGCAGACTTCAAATATTTTACTACGTTTGAAAATACCCTTGGGCTTCTGTTCTCAAGGAAAACACTTTTAGTTGACCTCCATATGTGCCTCTCAGACCTGCGCCTTGCCTAATAGGGTATTTTGCATATGGCAAGCGCTGTATAAATGGTTTTAAATCAAATGAGATTTCCGCATTGTACAAGCAGTACCTATAGAAATTATTATTCAACTGCCATTATGTAGTTATTCAAACATTGTCACATGTACACCATGTAAAGCACTGGGTCAGATGATCATAAAGGAAAAATGAAACTAAAGATGACCTAATTCGCCCTCGTGACATCTGATAATCACTGGATTATTTTCTAATGTTTTTGAATTCCTTGCTACAGAATATGGTATAGTCTTTTTCTGGGAATCAATGTTAAACATACTGGTCTTCATTACCCAGAATGTATCCCTCTGGAGAGTTAAGGCAATCTTTTCTCATTTCTATGTGACAGAATTTTCTCCCATTTCCCCTAATTTGTCACAGATTATTGCTAATGATTCTGAGACCTCATTTTCAAGTTCATTCATCACTCTGAAAATTAATTTGTTTGGACCTTTGTTTTAGGTAAGTGTCCTCTTACTTGCCTCTTCCCAATCAAAGCTCTTATGTCAGTGATCCTCAAAGTGTGGCCTCCAGCCTCTGCAGAATGTTGAGATCCTTTCAGCAAAACAAATGAATACGTTTCTTCTCAGTAATAAATTTCAAGCTTTTGAATAAAAATTAATATTTTTTAAAATTTCTTTCTGCCACCATTAACTTGACAGCTTTCCAATATTTAAAGACTTTTCTGATGAGCCCAGAGTGATATTAGCAAACATGATTTTTTTTTTTAACATTGTGTAAGGAAACGTGTCAACATGTGGAAGATCTACACAACTCAGTGAACAAATATTTTCCAAATAATCCATGTATAATGTTACAAAATCATGCATGGGTAAAAGATCTATTCAAAGAACAGGATCAATCAATGTGTTTGCATTAAATAGAATACAAAAAGTTCACTGAAGGTTTCCAATTCCACATTGCACCTAACTTTAAGGAAATTACAACTTGGTGGGTTGGTAGTACCAAATAAAAATATCTACCCTGGTAGCTCAGACAGTAAAGAATCTACCTGCAATGCAGGAGACCCAGGTCCAATCCTTGGGTTGGGAAGATCCCCTGGAAAAGAGCATGGCAACCCACTCCAGTATTCTTGCCTATAGAATTCCCTGGACAGAAGAGCTTGGCAGGCTATAATCTGTGGGGTCACAAGGAGTCAGACACAACTGAGACACGACTTAACACCACTTAACAATTATCTGAAAATGCTGTTAACATACTTATTTTTCTAACTACACACCTATGTGAGGCCACATTTTCCTCACATACTACAACCAAAAACCATGTCATAATGGATTAAATGCAAAAGCATGTATGAAAGTCCAACTCATTCTATTAAGGCAAGTAAAAAAAGATATGAAAAAATGTTTTTTTAAAAGCTACCTTATCACTAAATTTCTGTTTTGGAAAGCATATCATCTTCATCAAAAATGTTATCTTAGTATGTAATGAGTTTATTTATTGTTACTTTCTAAATTCGTAAACATATGTCAGGTAATAAGGCTTGAGTTTTAATTCCCTTTTTTTTTTTTTAGCTATAAAGTATCTTTCTTTTTGGGCTTCCCTGGTGGGTCAGTGGTAAAGAACCCACTGCCTGCCATTTCAGGAAATGCAGGTTTGATCCTTGGGTCAGGAAGATTCCCTAGAGAAGGAAATGGCAACCCACTCCAGTATTCTTACCTGGGAAATCCCATGGACAAAGGAGCCTGGCGAGCTACAGTCCATGGGATTGCAGAAGTGTCAGACACCACTCAGTGACTAAACAACAATGAACTACACATGTAGACCTTACCCTGATAACTCATCTAAAGAGGCCTCCCCTGGTTATACTCAGTCTTATCTCCTGTCTGTTTCAATCAGAATATTTGACTTGGTTCTATAACTACCTCATTTACTTATTTACTTCTTTACCATCTACTGGCTTTCTCCATCAACAAAGGACACACATACACTGCCAGTGGTGGGCACAGGAATAGGACCTTAACTGGGGCTTCCTATGTGGCTCAGTCGTAAAGTCTACCTGACAATTTAGGAGATGGGTTCGATCCCTGGGTTGGGAAGATCCCCTGGAGAAGGAAAAGGCAACCCATTCCAGTATTCTTGCCTGGAGAATCCCATAGACAGAAGAGCTTGGTAGGCTACACAGTCCATGGGGTCACAAAAGAGTCAGACATGCTTAGTGACTAAACAACAACACTGACCTACAGTACTATGTTAATTCCAGATCCTGGAATGCTTCACAAATTTGCAGAAGCCATGCTAATCTCTGGATCCACTTCCAGTATCCATTCCAGTATTCTTGCCTGGAGAACTCCATGGGCACAGGAGCTTGGTGGGCTACAGTCTAGGGGGTCTCAAAGAGTCAGATGTGACTGAATGACTAAGCATGCAGGCAATATGTAAAAACCCGTTTCAAATGCTCTGTGACTTACAATGTCCAAAGTGGATCCACTGGAAGTGGATCATTCCACTTTTAATATATGTAGTGCCAAAACTAGTACTGAATTTTAATTTCTAATATGGTAAATATCAATAGGTAAAGCACACAAACAAAAGCTCTTTGAGATCCTTGATAGTTGTTAAGAGTATAAAAGGGAATTCTGAAACCAAACACTTGAAACATGCTCCTTACACCACTGTTTTACTCATTCCAGTTTGAAGACCATGCTCTCTTAAAGAAATTAAAGGTTTCCTTAAGTTATTATAGGAAGTAGCATGTATAACACGATAATTAATGGCCTCGGGTTGGCAATCAAATTGACCTGGATTTAAGTCCTGGTTCTACTACTTACTAATTTTGCTATGTTCAACAAGTTGTTGAACCTTTCTGTACCTCAATTTCTCATGTTATCAGATGGATATAATCATACTTCCTACCTTATGAGAATTAAATGGCAAACTTGTTACACTTTTTAATCCAGAATAAACTTTTTAATGCAGAATAATCATTGTCATCACAAAGTTTTATACTAACAGTTGAAAGTAATATGGTGCTACTGTAATAATGGAAGGTATTCTAAAGCCTTGAAATTCTCTTCCTTCATCAGGAAGTCATTTTTCCACACGACTGTAATACCAGTTCAGTTTTTCTCCAAACCAACCTAGAAACTTGTCAAGATTTCTGGGTGCTAGAAACTTTAAACATCAAATCTTTTCTGTTGTAAAACTGAAACGCATGTGTTATGCCTACACGATTGGTCAGTTTTCTGAGGATATCTCTGTAATAATATCTATATCTAGGAAAAGGCCCAATTACAAAGGTTAAATCAAAGAGTTAACATGAACAGGTGAGCAAAGTGATTACCCAGGACTGACTCTGAGGGTGAGCTTAGCCGTTATGTATCTGGTGATGACTCTCCGATACTTCAAAACTGCTTTTATTGTGGGTACACAACACAATAGACCTAATCAGAATACTATTTTTTGTCAATGCCACTTTGGACATTGTAAGTCACAGAGCATTTGAAACGGGTTTTTACATATTGTATGCATGCTTAGTCACTCAGTCACATCTGACTCTTTGAGACCCCCTGGACTGTAGCCCACCAGGCTCCTCTGCCCATGGAGTTCTCCAGGCAAGAATACTGGAATGGATAGCCATTCTTTTCTCCAGGGGATCTTTCCGACCCAGGGATTGAACCCAGGTCTCTTGCATTGCCTGTGAATTGTTTACAGTCTGAGCCACTAGAGGAACCATTTACATATTAAACCTGCATAAAACACTATAATATAAAATTGACATAATCATGTTTGGATCTATGATAATGCTAATTTTTCACTCAGTGTTGTTGACAAACAGCAGGAACTTTATATATAGCTGAGGGAGTCCCATGAATGTTCTTGGATTAATATCTTATTAAGGCACCTGTAGCTAATTGCAATCAGATATATTTTGCTTTTCAAGCACTCATCCACCTTTAAGGCTTTAAAGTCAGCATGAAAATCAGACATTTATTAATTTATCTTCAAGTTTGCTGACTCCTATCACTTCCATTTTTCTGTTGTCCATGTTCAGTTCAGTTCAGTCGCTCAGTCGTGTCCAACTCTTTGTGACCCCATGAACCGCAGCATGCCAGGCCTCCCTGTCCATCACCAACTCCCTGAGTCTACTCAAACCCATGTCCATCGAGTCGGTGATGCCATCCAGCCATCTCATCCTCTGTCGTTCCCTTCTCCTACTGCCCTCAATCTTTCCCAGCATCAGGGTCTTTTCCAATGAGTCAGCTCTTTGCATCAGGCAGCCAAAGTACTGGAGTTTCAGCTTCAGCATCAGTTCTTCCAATGAACACCCAGGACTGATCTCCTTTAGGATAGACTGGTTGGATCTCCTTGTAGTCCAGGGGACTCTCAAGAGTCTTCTCCAACACCACAGTTCAAAAGCATCAATTCTTCGGCACTCTGCTTTCTTTATAGTCCAACTCTCACATCCATACATGACCATTGGAAAAACCATAGCCTTGACTAGACAGACCTTTGTTGGCAAAGTAATGTCTCTGCTTTTTAAGATGCTGTCTAGGTTGGTCATAACTTTCCTTCCAAGGAGTAAGCGCCCATGTAGTGGTTTTTATTTTTAATATCAGATGATATACTTTTTGCTGTAAGATTTCTATGTGATTCTCTTCATAATTTCTGTTTCTCTGCTGAGAACTTTTTCCATTCAAGTGTGTTTATCTCTTGAAGTATAATTGTAACAGTTGCATTTAGATCTGATAATTCTAACATCTGGGTTATCTGGAGGCTGGCTTCTCCTGAAATTTTTTTTCTTCAGAAAAAGTATTCCTGGTTCTTCCTGGTTATGTAAGTTTGGATATTGGTTTATACCACCTCTGATCTTGTTGGAACTTGGGGGGATGGGGAAACATTTGATTGTTTAGTTAAGCAATCAACCCAATAATGCTCAGACTGCAAATTCCGTCTCACCTTTTGTGAGTGGGGCTCTGACCTCAGTTTCATTTGTGAAGGCTGCTATGGTGCCTTAGGTCTGTCCTATGCATGCTAGCTCAGTAGTGAGCCCAGGACACGTGGGATGTCACACAAAGAATTAGAAGGTTTTCCAACTCTGGATTTTCCTCAGGATATCTTTAAGATTTTCCCACTCTCCCCAACCCCATCCTCTCTGACTCAGATGAAACTCCTTTTCTGGTTCCTCTGGCCAGAAAGCTGGATGTCTCCAACCATGTACAGCTCCACCATGAGGCCCATCCTTAAGGCCGAGCTGTAAGAGAAAAGAGAAATCATGGGAAATCCTCATACAAGTTGCTTTTCCAAGTTTTGACACTCCTTCACAGTCTGCTTGCTTTTGTTTACTTTTCAGGGTTCTTAGGTACTATATTTGATTTTCACATTTGCTTCAGATGTTGTCATTAGCAAGAAAGATGGAATTGAGTGGTTTTGGTATACCTTGACTGGATTTGTAACTGCCTACTTCCCCAAATGCTTTCTTCCACCACTCTCTACTGTCACTTACTCTACACCAGCCTTTTTCTTCTTACAGGTTCCTAAATGACTAAGTTTGCACCTACAACAAGCCATGGAGCTTGCTCTTCCCCCTACCTAAAATCTGTTTCCCCGCTCTTAAATAAACACTCTATGACCTTTTCTGACTTCTGTGTGTGCTTAGTTGCTCAGTCGTGTCCAACTCTTAGCGACCCATGGACTGTAGACTGCCAGGCTCCTCTGTCCATGGGGATTCTCTAGGCAAGAATACTGGAGTGGGTTGCCATGACCTCCTCTTAGGGATCTTCCCAACCCAGGGATCAAACCCAGCTCTCCCATGCTGCAGGCAAATTCTTTACTGTCTGAGCCACCAGGGAAGCTTTCTGACTTCTACACTACCATAATGCCAACTGGACATGGAAAGCATGCAACATGTCCTCGTTGGATGGCTAGTTGGCCTGCTTAACTGATAACCAGTTACTTTGAACAGTCCAGGTATTCTGGTCCAAGCAAAAATAAAATGTGAGTTTAGCTGATCAATTTAATAATAAACTAGTAAATAGAAAGAGCTCTCATTCTGTGTCTTGATATGAAAATGTGTGCCAACAGCTTACTATCATAACTGTCGAGAAGTTTGCAAGATTATTTTCCTTTTATGACTCGAACAATTAAGTATTTCTCTTTGCAATTCATTTTGCATGACATACCCTGAGCTGAAGCTTGCTTTTCTCCTGTCAGTAATAAACAATATAGGCATGACTTCATTACCCACTAGTTGCTGAGGCTTTGTTTTGTTCGCTTTGTTAATTCGATTCTGTTTAACAGGTAGGAGACAGCCCTGTTAAAATCTAGTTCTACTTACTAGTTGTCAGATGGGAAATTTAAGTACTCTGAACTTTGTGCAGAAAATGAAACCCAACTACCTACCTTGAAGGGTATGTAAAGCACGTGAAATATCTACCACAGCATCTGGCACATACTGCAGACTCAAAAGAACATTTTTTATTTTCCCATCCTTCCACCAGCCCTCAGTACTAAGAGTCAGTTTGAGCTCTCCCATGCATTACTTCCTGCTTTCCCTTCTTTTCTTACTTCAGCTTCCTCTCTCTGTGTTTTATTTCGGTCTCTAGGTACCAGATCTATCATCACAGAATTCCCATGAATTTTAAATATGTGTCTTCAGGTTTTCTGATGTAGAACTGTGTGTGATTTTCCTGAAAAAGATTCAAGTTGCTTGAGGTTTTCAAGGACCTCCTAGTCAAGAATTTACCTCAGTAAATCATGTCCATAGTGGTATTTTTGTTTTAATCTTATTGGATTTTTTTTATAGAAAGAATGGCTTCAGTCTCTTCCAAGGACAGCTAAAACACATTAAATATCTGCTGGATCTGGCAAAAGGGAAATTTTACCTTATATGCACCTACTATTTTATAAAAAGACTAAGATTTATTTTCTCCTTCAAATATTCATTAATATACAGTACTAATAATCATAACAAGCCCATGCATTATTCATATGAATTGTGATAGCTGTACACAGTAAACAAACTATTAGCCAATTAATTACTTAAAGAACACTTGTGGTTCCCTTGTTGAATATGACCATGCAAAATGTTTTCCCACCAAATATACCTTCATGGAAATACTGAATAAAACTGAGTTTGATAATTTTCATATCCATTAAATTTAAATACATTTCCTTACAGGTAATAAGAATTAGAAAACTAGGAAATCTTTAATTTCAAAAATATGATAATGGAAAAGGAAAGCATGAGTTTCACAGTATCTATGGTCATAATTTTGTCTTTGCATACTGTTCACTGACTACGCTAAAGCCTTTGACTGTTTAGATCACAACAAACTGTGGACAATTCTTCAAGAGAGGAAAATACCAGATCACCTTACCTGCCTTCTGAGAAATCTGTATGCAGGTCATGGAGCAACAGTTAGAATCGGACATGGAACAACAAACTGATTTCAAATTGGGACAGGAGTACATCAAGGCTCCTTGACAAGGTCTACTGTCACCTTGCTTATCTAACTTATATGCAGAGCACATCATGTGAAATGCCAGGCTGGATGAAGCACAAGATGGAGTCAAGATTGCTGGGAGAAATATCAATAACCTCAGATATGCAGATGACACCACCCTTAAGGCAGAAAGTGAAGAGGAACTAAAGAGCCTCTTGATGAAAGGGAAAGAGAGTGAAAAGGCTTAGCTTAAAACTCAACATTCAGAAAACTAAGATCATGGCATCCGGTCCCATCACTTCATGGCAAATAGATGGAGAAATGATGGAAACAGTGACAGGCTTTCTTTTCTTGGGCTCCAAAATCACTGCAGATGGTGACTGCAGCCATTAAACTAAAAGACACTTGCTCCTTGGAAGAAAAGCTATGACAAACCTAGACAGTATATTAAAAAGCAGGGACATGACGACAAAGGTTCACCTAGTCAAAACTGTGGTTTTTCCAGTGGTCATGTATGGATGTGAGAGTTGTACTATAAAGTTGAGCACCGAAGAACTGATGCTTTTGAATTGTGGTGTTGGAGAAGACTCTTGAGAGTCCCTTGGACTGCAAGGAAATCAAACCAGTCAATCCTAAAGGAAATCAGTCCTGAATATTCATTGGAAGGACTGATGCTGAAGCTGAAGCTCCAATACTTTGGCCACTTGATGCGAAGAACTGACTCACTAGAAAAGACCCTGATGCTGGGAAAGACTGCAGACAGGAGGAGAAGGGGATGACAGAGGATGAGATGGTTGGACGGCATCACTGACGCAATGGACATGAGTTAGAGCAAGCTCCAGGAGTTGGTGATGGACTGGGAAGCCTGGTGTGCTGCAGTCCATGGGGTCACAAAGAGTCGGACATGACAGAGCGACTGAACTGAACTGATAGATTATATTTACCTGGGAAATATTAAATAGAAAAATAGGAGTAGCTCAATTTTTCCCAAGTCTCAGGTATTTCAAGAATAAACACTACAGTAAAAGCATAGCTTATTTCCTTGAAAATTAGGTTGGAGACTTATTTATCAAAACTTAAAGGAGCAATTCACAAAAATATTCCAATGAGAGGTTCAAGAGATATTCCTAGCAAGTTAAACCCTTCAGCCAAGGCCAATGGATATATGCAAGATGGTTTTCTAAACTGACTTGGCAGTTCGCACGTTAGGGAAGCCAATTCAGCTACCTTAAATTCTTTCTAAAGTAAAATGCAGTAGGAAAAAAAAGGCGTGGACTCAGAATAAAAACAAAAAGCAAGACTGTCAAGGAAATCTTTTAAACCACTTAAAATCCTATTTTAAAAAAAGCTAGTAGGTAACATTTTCTTTCAAAATTTTATGTCCAGTTATACATAACTGCCTTGCTAGGGAAAAGAAACTGGTCACTAGCAAATACCAGTTAAACAATGTCCTGATAAATAGTTGCAAATTTCTATTGTATCAACTTAATTTAATTATACTATTTCCCTTTGATCACAAAGTTAAACTTCTTGTTTCTTGAATGGAGTAAGAGAAGAGTGTGTGGGGAGGGGGGGTGGGGGGGAGGTCCCTCTTTGTGAAAAGACATTTCTTTCACTATTGTACAGTTCCACAGGCTTTTGCTTGAGTTAAGAATATAAAGCAGTAGGCCATAAATTTCACTTTTTTGTCTTGAGTAACTCAAAATTTACAACTTGTTTCCTATCAATAAATCATAAGTGACATTTCCTTTCAGCTTTACAGAAGTGTTTAAGGCCATAACAGACCTCTAACGTCTACTGAAAAGTGGTATCAAATATTGCCAAAATACAAACACACACATTTAGTAAGACTGCAAGAAATTTAAAAATGAACACAACTCTGAGAATGAAGAGAAACATATTATTTATACAGATTTTGCCAAACCAATTGAGAAAATAATGTACCTTAGAACATTGTAACTATTTTGACTGGTAGTCTTAAAAATTCTCCCTAGATATACCAATAGCACCTGCATCCTCAGTAATGTCTGACTCTTCATGACCCCATGGACTGTAGCCCATCACGCCCCTCTGTCCATGGGAATTTCCAGGCAAGAATACTGGAGTGGGTCGCCATTTGCTTCTCCAGGGGATCTTCCCGACCCAGGGATTGAACCCATGTCTCCTATGTCTCCTGTACTGTAGGTGAATTCTTTACCGCTTGGGCCAAGGCTCAGATATACCAACAGTAATCCTAAAAACTCAAGAATCAAGAACAAAATTTTATACAGGATAATGAGTGCATCTTGCTAATTAAAAGGATGAAAAATTCTAACTACTGTTTCAGGGGAGGCCTAACAGGACTCACCCTATTCAACAGTGCAATCTCTGCTTCTGTGTACTTGGTTCTTCCTTACCCTGTTCACATTCCCCACCCCACCCCTCCCACAGCATTTATTAACTTATAAATGGTCTGGTGATCATTCATTATCTCTTGATAGTATCCCTTACTAGAATGTTAGATCTATGAAGATAGGGATCTATTGTTCACTCATTTGTATCCCAAAGATCTAGATCAGTACCTGATACATATCAAGTGCTCAATAACAACTGAGTGACTTACAATTTAGTTTCTCTATTGTATCATGTTGTTTTGTCGCTTTCTGTTTTGGTTTTTCCAGTTTGCTTTATTCTCAACTCTCTCTTCTTTGCTTAATAAAGCCTTCCCCGTTTTGTTATTGTTCAGTCGCTAAGTCGTATCTGACTCTTTGCAACCCCATGGACTGCAGCACGCAAGGCTCTCACGTTCTTCAACTATCTCCCAGTTTGCTCAAATTCATGTCCATGAAGTCGGTGATGCTATCTAACCATTTCATCCTCTGCTGTCCGCTTCTCCTTTTGACTTCAATCTTTCCCAGCATCAGGGTCTTGTCCTTCCAAAGCATAAGTTAGAATACAATTGATGATGCAATGTAACAAATTGTCCCCAAATCTCAGTGTAAGCTAATGTTTACTTCTTGCTCATGCTAATAACTAACACATTCAATACAGGGGGAGGACTTGAGGAAGTTTTGCTCCATACAGTCATTCAAGAGCCAGGCTGACAGAGCTGCACCATCTGGAACACATCATGTCCTCGGTCACTGTAATAGAGAAGCCTAAGGATTGTACAAGGGATTTTATTTTCACTGCTTTTCCTTGGAAGTGTCATACCGCTTTTCACTGCTAACTCACTGGAATAAATTGGTCAGAATGGCCCCTTCTAACTTAACGGGGGTGGAAATTTAGAGGAGCATATGGAAGGTGGTGGTAATCATCAAGGTGTCACATATCAATATTATAACTATTTTAATAAAGTCTGTTTTGTCTATTAGAATGGAAACTCCTCAAGGGCCAGAGGATGTTGGTTGGATCTGTAATATAATCCAAACATCTACAGACTTGACAAACACTTGTTGAATAAAAAGTTTAAAACCAAGTATTAAAAATAATTAACCTTTTTAATTTTTTAAAGAAAACAAATACTGTCCATAAGAAAGCATTTCTGTTTTTATGTCCATCAGTAGCCAAATGGAATTTGATATAAACATTTCCAACATACCAACTTCGGATAAATGCACAACTTAGAAAATAATAATGCACGTATCAAGATACTACCAACAAGTTCATTAATATCCAAGATTCATTACTGAATGTCAAAGTCAACCAAGATTAAGATTATTTTCATTATGATGAACTGTAAAATTCCAGTGAGAACTGGTTGCCTGAATCAAACTATTTAATCTCTAAAACTGGAATCTAGCACTCAAACATGTAGTTCACCCAGCCATCCAGACCTTGCTACACACACACACACACACACACACACACACACACACACATTCTCTCTCTCACACTCTCTCTTTTAAAAACTGCCCATTAGGGCATTATAATGGAAAAAGAAAATAGAAACTGAAAGAGCATTTGTAAACACGGGATATCACTTAGACAACAGAGTAGGCAGAAAAATCCTAAAAGTGTACATGAAAGCCAATAAATGATAAGCTACAGAGACACATTTAACCATTTTAAGAATTTTACAACAGTAAACAGATTTGACAAACTGAAACACTAGAGCCATGACTATGAGCTTTGCTCCACTCCAGCACAAACAAAATCTCTAACCACTTTAAGAACAGATGAGAATCGACATGCAACAAAGGAGATATAAATATTATTTTTAATTAAAAAAATGAAAAATATAAATCCTTGTTAAACATTTCATTTAAAAATATGCAGCTTTATTTTAAAATGTGATAATGCTCAAAAATGGCAGTTGACTTCACTCATATATGTAAAAATGTTGGTAAAATATCAATACATTGGTTTATAAGTTATGTATTGCCCTCCAGCTAAATTTTTTTCACCAAAATTCTTAACTGTCAAGAAAAGTTTTATGTCCTAAGCCCACCATTATTAAAACATGGTTAAGTTCCAGAGCTAAATGTGAACCATTCAAGAAATAGGTTTTGATGTGACAGAAGTCTCATGAGCACAGATAGAGACAGCTAAGTGATAAACCAGCAGTAACTTTCTTTTTTGCAGGTGTTTAATTCACTCTAAATTGAGCAACTGTTTGGGAATTATCAAGAGTGAAAAGCTCATCCTTCTTTTCCAACTTATAAGAGAAATAGAAAGGTGATGATGACATTAACTACTAATAGTGTTTCATACATTGTTTAACACATAATTCCAAAATGCAAACGCTTGAAATGGTTTTTGAAGAGAAATATCTACAATCTTAAGCCTGTCTATTCTAAATAAATGTAACTTATTTACCTAGACATGTATTATTCTGATGCCAACAAGATTTAAACGTGACTGACCCACTGAATTGGAAAGGGCTCTCCAGTACACACATAATCTGCATCTGCAGCACTAGAAAGAATCCAATCAATGTCCATTTTCTGATGCAATTTAACATTCTACAAATCCATGAGAGGAATACTAATCTTAAAGCCTTTGAAATTATGCACAGTACAAATTTCACTATTTAAAGGAAATATATACATGAATATACAAGAAAAAAACATGATTGTATAGTCACTAAAGTATTAATAATGCCTGTTTCCAGGTGGTGGGATTATGAGTGAAGATTTTTTTTATGGGAAACTGTTCTCAACATAGCTAACTTAAAAACCAAAGGGTATTACCAACCAATGAAACTACTGTCCTTTACTGACTTCACATTACAAACTTTTAAAGCTACCAACAAATGTATTTGTCAGAGTGGCTACATATATTCTGATACACTTGGAAGATCTCTTGAAAGATGGAAAAATAGCAAGATCATAAAAGAATATATTTACTCTAAAATTAAAAACCATTGATAATCATTAGGTTTCCTACAGATACATAATTCCATAGCAACATCAGTCTCTTTCATCTCATCTTCAGAAGTTTTTAAGTGTTTTTCTCTATTATCTTTTTTGCTAGTTTTTTACGTATTTATACCAGTTTGGACTGAATATTTACAATATTTCCATTCACAAACATTCCTCTCCGAACTAGTAACAGCACTGCTAATCAAAACTTACACTCAAGCCATTTAAGACTAAGTTTTAGATCTGTGGCTAATTATCTGGCAAGAATAAAAGAACAAGAAGTTTCACATTAGCAGCAAATTAACTAGATTTAAGGGTCTTGATTTGTTGTGAGCCTTTGGAAGCCTGCATATTAAACACCGGTGATTTTTAAATTCTCAATGGAAATGGTGATGGCATTCACTTAACCAAGCTAGCTCAAATTAAGGGTAGTGAGAACATGCAATTACAAAAAACCAAACAGTAAATTCCTATTTTTCAGACATCACCAAGATCATCTTATAAATCAGAATGATTTTAGACTCCAGTATGGTTTTCATCCATACTTAAGATATCTAAAAAGAAAAAAATGTGTGTACACACACACACTTTTCATACTTTATATATTATTCACTTTTTAAAAGTTAGAGAAAATGTAAACTTGAAATAACATTAAATTCTGTTACATAAATGATCTTTCTTTTTAAAACATTTGTATAAGCTACACTTTCACTTATTACCTTACTATGCTTTGTTGAAAGGATATGCCTTAGTCTATGAGCTCTTAAAAATATTAGAAATAACAAGATTAAGTTCAGGAACATAAAGTCCTTTAGACTATTGTGGAATATCAATTTTTAAAGAGCATAAGTCACAATGAACAGATGAAGCTTCCCATGTTGATGGCGTATTACAGAATCAAAGAATGGAAAAGCCACAAAAGTGAAATCTGAGATATCAAATCCATTCTGGGCAATTAGTCTTCCGACACCTTTGTTAGTAAAATATGTATATAGATATATGCATGATTTTTCAAAACGTGAACATTTTGGGATTAACATATTATTTAATATGTGCAATTTAAATTGTGCTTGAAACAATTTACTAAGTACTAGACTAAGGTCTTAAAAAAGCTAAATGCCTCTCAAACATGAGTAGATTGGTACTCTACTCCCAAACTGATAAGGGCCCATGTTTTTATGTAACTCTAGGCTTTGAAGGACAGCAGGGGTTAAAAAAAAAACCTTACAAAAAACTTATTAATCACATTTGGCTGCCCATCATCAAAATGTCAATGAACCTAAGCAATTTAAATTATAAATATTCTCATTTAATAAAACACCCACACAATGACAAGAATGAGACTTTAATCAGTTTTAAGTGGAGTTTATAACACTAAGAGATAAAGGGTTGTTAACAAACACAATAACAAATGGACATCTGATTGGTAGGAGGCATTATCCTGTACACATTGTATTTTTTTGTGTATCCTCAGTGCATAGCATTTACACACAGAGCCACTGCTGCACAGCACAAGAGTATCTGAAGAGGCTGAATCAGAGTAAGGCTGTTGAACAGACTGAAATTTTTTAGTATATATATTCTATATGAAAACAGATTGAACTTTTGAACTGGCAGGGTAGAAGGCAACTCTGCCAAACATTGCAGTTAAAGCCCCCACTTTAGTGCACAGTTCCACCCCTTCCATCTGCATGCATGACACATTAACAGTATTTAAAGGTAAACGAGGCACTTTGTGGCAACCACAGCCATCGTTATGAACATATTGCACAAATTTTCTAGAACTAAACAGTAACTTGTACCCTACTTTTATTTTTTAAAGCTGAAACATTTGATGCTGCCGGTAAACTCCACTCAAGTTTATAACCTGTGCCACAGTGAAAAATGGTGATGCTATTTACTCAACTACCCTTTAATAATTATGGCAGAAAAATGTTCAAGAGGAGCTACAGAGGGCTTGGGATGGTACAGGGCCCAACTGTAAGCTTTCTTAAAAGTGATGCCTTCAAGTAACTTCAGACAAGTAAGCGGCTGCACATCCAAAAAGTCTAAGAAAACATTCCAGAAACTCAAAGAGATTCACCTACAGAATGCATTTCAGGCTAATCATGAATACTGTCATAAATAAAGTTTTAATTAGGACTCGAAAACCTTTCAGTCATAGCAATTCTTGTCAAATTCTATGGGCATGGTAACTGAAATAGAGTAGTATGTATAATATATATTTATATATATATAATATATATAATGCCATTTTTCCATTTCCAATGACTACACCATAAAATGTAAGCAAGGCTTCTCAAAAACATTGAAACATTCAAAATCAAAACCCTCATTCAGACCTTCACATTCCAAAGGAAAAATAATAACAGTGCAAAAGCCCATTATAATGTCATTATTTATGACCTGGCCCTCCATGTTACATATTGGAACAATACAAGTTATGCTTTAATATACTGTGCCCAAAACTGTAACAAATAACAGTATTAATAACTATCATCAAAACACAAATAGTTGATTTTCATTTTAGTCAACAGTTTTTAGCTTTTATGAAAGACAAGGTGAGATAAATTTCAATGATGAGATCTGAGGAATAGGTGTTTACCAATTTAACTTATGAGGAGTCCATCAATTCTCTACATATCAATGTTTAAATATAAATGTGTAAATACTAACCGCTTTGTTAAAAAATTTTAAAACCTTATTTCTCGAATGAAATTGACGAGGTATGGAAAACATGTCAAGATTATTTACTAAAGAATATTTTAGATGAAGTTCTGCCTAATCTATTTACCATCAAACTCTATAAATGCTGCTCTAGTAGGTCCTATGCAATCTGTATTTGTAAATTAACTAGGTCAGACCACAGCTAGTGAACAATTTCAGCACCAATAAGTTATTGAAAATGAGATTTTACACCATTAAGAAATAAATTGGCTGGAGAGTCAAACGTTTCAAGGTCAAGGGGTAATTTGAAAGATATCAAATTTCTGGGAAAAAAATTATTTTTAATCATATCTTCACATTAACTTTACAATAGTAGTTGTACTCTGCTTAAAATCATATGCAGTCTGGGCATATCAAATATATGATATTTAAGAAGTGAAATTGAAGCCCTAATCCTAACTCTAGCACTATGAAGAAATGATTCAACACTGCACATTTAAAAAAATCTATTCTTTCAATAGCAAATCGATAAAAGCATTATGTGGGACAATTTCTACTGAAAAAGTAAATGACTTATTATTTGTGCAGTGCTGAAAATTTACCGCAACTCTAATTTCCTTTTTAACACAAATAACGTCCTTTTAAATATAAACATTATATGCATTCAATATTCAAGTAAAATTCCCTAACAGTTAATGACATTTAAAAAATGTGCAAAACTGCAAAACTCACTGTAATAGAATGTGTAAGGTCAAAAGGGTGGAACAGCTGACATCTATTGGATTGAATAAGTGCATCATAAATCTTTAAAGAAAAAACCGCTTACTGAAGAATCTCAAATTGAAATTTCCTGTGCAGCATTACAAAATACTGTATATTTAATAAGAAAAAAGAAGCTTGTAGGCAGCACATGAAGCATCCACAGCAGGTATATGATTGAAAACTAATAACATAAGTATAAGTTGTTGACTGATGTAGGTACTAATAGCATCAGACTTTTAGCACTGGCCTTGATTACACAGGAGATGGAGCAGTCATTACAACTGAGAAAACATATTTAATAAATCATTGTCGATTTTTATAATGTTTCAAGCCCATTCTTTGTTGATAGCCTCCACATTTGTATGGTTAAGTCATTGTTGCTGTGTTTCTTATCTATGAACACATTACTTTTATATCCCTTCATTTGTGGATTCTTAAGATGTTGTGGAAGGTTCATTCCTGTACCCCAATACAGATTCACTCCCTCTAGCTGCCTTTTCTAGCACCAATATGCTTAAAAAAAATAAAATGCACAAATAACAAGCAGTGACAGCGGCCAATTCCTCAAATGTCCAGATTAATAACTGTAGCATGCTAAAGAAAGGTGCGTGTAAGTAGCTGGAGATGGTATATGGTCCAGAATCCAGCACACAACAAATGCCTTTCTGAGCATTCCCTCCATTCCCCTAACCCGAATACATGCATTAGAATGTAGCAAAACCTTTTAGAAACTCCTCTTAGCCAACTGCAAACTTATCTGTTGCCACAAGTGCAAAGGGGTAGGATGTGAACCTGCGTATCACGAAGTTCTTTAGCCACTTCAGTTGGTGACAGAACACAAAATGAGAAACTCCTACGTATACACATCAGTCTGTCTCCACTTTTTATAAAACTGGAATAAAATGGGAAAGTGCCATCTTTATTCATCCTAATTGAATTTTAAATGTCCTTTTGACACAAAAAGGTATATACATGACACTACACAATCTTTTCTCAACTGGACAACAAGTGTCAAAACCCTGTGGATGTATAGGGTAAAACAAGATTGGTCAGGAAAAGAGAATTGTTCCTATAACTGGTAATCTGACACAATGTCCTATTGCCATTAAAAAAAAAAAAAAAAGGTCCATTTTCAGTTTATTCAAGTTTGTTTTCATGGTGTTTTATCCTTCTTGCTAAAAAAAAAAAATCAGACTTTCGTAATTTGTGTATGCTGATCTTCATCAAAAGGTTCATTCTCTGGATCAGAGTCAGTGGTGTCAGAATATCTATAATGATCAGGTTCATTGTCACTAACATCTGGTGTTACAGAAGTTGAACTGCTAGCCTCTGGATTTGATGACTCCTCTACTGTTTTTGTGAAGTACAGCTTCACCTAGAGAAAGAAGACAAAGTGTAAATGAAAGATCCATAAATCTGACCACTCTTAAAGATACATATCTTTATCAGATTCATTTTCAAGTACTATGACATATATAATCCTTAAAGAGCCTTTTAAATGACCTTCTTCTTAAGATTTCCTACATTTTCTTTCTTGGTATACACTGAAAAGAAACTGGGATGTTAATATACTATGTGTTTTTTTAAATAAGCATAAACTACAGGCATTAATGAAATAATTCTACAAAAGAAATGTATTGATTTCAATAGTTCACACATA
Source organism: Giraffa tippelskirchi (assembly GCF_054371585.1). Lineage (NCBI taxonomy): Eukaryota > Metazoa > Chordata > Mammalia > Artiodactyla > Giraffidae > Giraffa > Giraffa tippelskirchi. Next base: position 40,128,098 of record NC_137276.1, read on the forward strand.
ATATATTTGCAGTCACAAAATTCAACTCACAAAGAGTTGAGTTTCAAAAGAATGTTTCACTTACAGCCTGTCTGAAATTCAACTTATTTTCTGATACAGATAATATTAACAATGATGTTTAGGATTCCATTCGCCCTAAAAACTTCACTGAAAGGGAGTAATAAAAAAGTTAATATCATACAGTGCTCTAAATAGTAAACCAACGACCTTTACAAGCAGAGCTGAAATAACTGTCAAAACAACTCTACAAGATAGGTCTTTCTGTTTTAAAAGAGAGAAGGCTATAGTTCAGAAAGGCTAGGACACTTGCTAAAAGCCACATGTCTAGTAGGCAGTGGATGTGGGATTTAAATTAGATCTGACATCAAATTCTTTGATCAGTCTATTATATCTACAGCCCTGCCCACATGATCCAAGAGTCATTATCGATTCTTTTTCTTACATTCAATATCCAGTCCATCAGTAAAGCCTTTTAGTTCTACCTTCAACTAGTGTCCTAGCTTTCATTCTTGCCCCCCTCTAGCCTATATTTTAAAGGAGAGGACAGAGTAAACTTTTAAAGACAAAAATCAGATTACATCTTTCCTGTGGAGAACACACTCAATGTCTCCACACTTAGACTGATGTGCGTTAGGCAAAATGATTTCTTACCTATTGCTACTCAAATACACTAAGTTCACTCTTGTTGCAGGGTTTCTAAGCCTGCTCTTTCCTCTTTTCCCAGATATTTCATAGCTCCCTCGTTTCACTTAGGCCTCTAATTAAAGTCAACTTCTTGGAGAGGCCTTCTCTAACCATCCCACTAAAAAATACACTAAGGCCACTCGCTCTCCTATCTCTGCTTTATTTTCCCAAAGCACTTACCATTATATGATATTATATGAGTTAACTGATAACTGCAATAGCTTTTATTTGTAATAACAAATATAAAATCTCTTGTAACATTAAAACAGAAAAAAATAAAATTAGACGAAGTCACACTTTAAAAGCTAGTAACTGAGGAAAATGCAGCAGAGAAAACAAAGTAAACAAACCTATGAATTCTAAAAGACACTTCAAAACACTTTAAGATCTAAAGGCACTTATTAGCTCCATTTTCACTTGAAACAGGTAGCCCCTCTTTATTTTTATTACTACTAGCAATATCCTTAAACTTATATGATTAAGTTTGCTACATGTTATAAAAATAGAATGAAGAGAGAATTTTAAAAAAGAAAGGAAGAGGGTGTGGCGGAAGGAAGAGAGAAAAATCAGGTACAATAAGAAATGAGAAGAAGAAAAAAAAGGCAAACCACCATTAGGGAATGTTCACAAGTCGGATTTTTAATCTGATTTTAATTCTCATCTAGAAATATAAATAAAAGTACACAAATACATTTTGTGTATTGATGTATTGATGCTCTTGAACTGTGGTGTTGGAGAAGACTCTTGAGAGTCCCTTGGACTGCAAGGAGATCCAATCAGTCCACCCTAAAGGAAATCAGTCCTGAATATTCATTGGAAGGACTGATGCTGAAGCTGAAACTCCAATACTTTGGCCACCTGATGCGAAGAACTGACTCATTGGAAAAGACCCTGATGCTGGGAAGGATTAGGGGCAGGAGGAGAAGGGGACGACAGAGGATGAGATGGTTGGATGGCATCACTGACTCAATGGACATGGGTTTGGGTGGACTCCGGGAGTTGGTGATGGACAGGGAGGCCTGGCGTGCTGCGATTCATGGGGTTGCAAAGAGTCGGACACGACTGAGCGACTGAACTGAACACAAATACATGTGACATACAGATGAAAGTAAAATGAACCAAATAATTCTGTACCAAGAGAGGGCAGGCAGAGTTTACAAAAAGGAAGAGAGGAGAGGATGATCAGAGAAGGCCTTTCAGAGCACATGAGATTGAAGAGAAGGTTAGGATGTAAGAAGGACAGCCATGTGAAGGGCAGGGAAAGGCTGAGGGCTGGAGAGCTATGGGGAGAAGCAAATGAATTAGAAAGACCTGAGGCAACTGAAGAACTGACAAGAGACCAGTCTGAGTGAACTGCAGGAAGAGAATGTGGCTAGACTAGATGTAGAAAGTAGTCCCATGCTAAATTATACAGTTCCCTGCAGGTCACATCAAAAAACCACAGATCTTTAAAAAATATAAACAAGACTGATACAATCAAGTCATTTTTAAGATTGCTCTAAGGAGTTGAGAATAAAATGGAGAGGGAGAAGGGTAGAAGCAGTGAAAACATTCCATACTAATCATTCCTAAAGGGCTGAGTTCCTTCCCACTTCTTTCTTCACCTATTCCTATTTCATATTCAACTTAAATCCCCTCCCCAACCTATGCCCCGTATTTCACCAAACTGCAAAGAACAGGATAGGGAAAAGGTAGCCTTTTGACTCTCTCTGCCTCCTGGATTTCATTAGGAAGTTTTAGGTTACTGCTACATGAACAATGCTTATGAATATACTTATTTTAAAAATTAACCATGCAAGTCTTTCACCAGGTATTTACCTAGAATAAAACAAACACACAGAGCCACTCATCAACTTCTCAATATGTTTTTAACTGACCTTAAAATTTGGAGAAAAGTATCGGTTGGCCTTGTCTTTATTTGCTTTGTCGAGATCATTTTTTGTTAAAGTGAGTACTAGATATTCCTTGTCATTATCTGCACGCTCTATACTGCAAATACTATCAATTTCTTGATCACATAGACTTCCATTTTCTACTTTTTCTGAGGTTTCCTCTGGTCCTGGTATGAAGAATGTGTTTACCCAAAAGTGAAACATTTTGTCCTTTAAAAACAAACAAACAAAAGGCATATTTGAATTTTTTTTTTTTTTAAGACAATGCTAATTTATTCAACATTTGTCCTAGGAAGTGAACAAATCATGCTATGTGCTATTTAATATTCTGAATAAAGGTAAACACAAAAACTAATACTGGGCAATCTATGGGTTATCTATCTATATAGCATCTAATTCCCATAGGAAGTTTCCTTTAATTCAAATCTAGACCAAAAATGTAATTCCACAAGTGCTGAAATAAACTTACTTTAATACCTTAAGTAAAATATCTTTTCTAGTCTAATGTTAGTTTTTTAAAGTGTTGAGTTTATATTATATACTAAAAAATTCAGAAATGGATTTAATTTCCTCTGTGTTTCAACAAGCTGTTACAAAATTTACTTTAACAAAAGCTCTTGAAATGTCAGTATAACTTTCCAAGGAAGCACTGAAGGGTGTTATGAACTTCAACTTTTTGTTGTTACAAAATGCCCACTTTAAAAAAAAAATCACTTCTTACTAATAACGAGGTCTTGTAAATAAAAAAATCACATCAGAAATTCTCTACTTCAAACCTTTCTTGATCAGCATAGAAACTGTTCTCTCTCTTAATTAGTGGAACTGGCCTGTATGCATCATTCAACAATTAATGATGTACAACCCTGTGAGGTCTTATCTGGTACCTTAAACTGCCATTTAAATATTTTATTCTAATTTATCTTCAAGTTTATTTTCCCGGGAAGATGGTAAGAACCTTAAGGAACTTATGTCTTAAATGTCTTTGTATATTTTAACAGCACCTAGCACAGCAACTTGATAATGTGGTGTAAGTCTTTTAAAAATGTTTTATTAATTTCAATTATTTTAGCAAAGTTACTGAGTTAGTAACTATACACATACTTCACTTAAGAGTCAGAAGAAAATAAACTAGCAAAATTTAAAACTTCAAAAACTGTGGACTGTGCTAATGCACTGACTATAGAAAAACTGCTTTGTTTAAAACAGACCAAACTCTTACAACATGCAAGGAAAATCACATAAAATGGAAATAAATGTAAGGTAATTCAAGATACACAAATTATTATAAATATTTAACTTAACTTCCAATTTTACATGTGTTAATGTAAATTGGAAGAATAAGAATCAGTGCACTCCTGAAAGTATCAAAAAAGTGATACAGGTGTTTATTTTTAAAAGCAAAATATAAAATTTTTATGCGTGCTAGTCTTACAATGAATAAAAGAAAAAATTTACCTTAACTGCAAAACACTTATTAATACCTCTTGGATTATTGAAAAATATATTTTCAGAGTTATGGAGATATACTTAACTTTTATTTATATAGTACATATAGGAAATGGGTTTCCGGTGAAAAAAAATCAGTTTTATATCTTGTAATTTTCCAGCTACTTGGATTCTGGATAAAGGAAAATAAATTTCTTCTGATAAGCAAAATAGAAGTCAAAAATTTTTATAGTAAATGAAGCTTCCTTATTTTCTCTCAACAATAAAAAGCTAAAATTCAGGAAAATGAAATCAATCTGACTATGGAGACTGTCTGAAGATTAGTGATACACTACTACCTGGTATGTTTAGGATGCAGTAACAATACATACAGCTAATGTTTCTGCTCATTACTACCTAAATATTTTGCACCTTAGGCTCACCTTAAATGTTCACACTTAGTATTTTAAACCAAGACAGTTTGTTTTAAAATGAGCTCCTATATTCTCTAAACATAGCTCAGTGAGATGCAAACCTCGCTAACTTTCTAAACGTGTATATTTAAACCACATTTTTTCATTCTTTGTTACTTCCTCTTCATATTTATTCCTCGCCTAGCTAAAAATTGAAATACTCAGTAAATCTGAGGAAGCTAAATATAAAATGACCCAGTCTCAAGAAACATTAACCAAAATGGGGGAAACAGATTTTATTTATACAAACAGACCAAAAATTTTTTTCAAACTTGTGCCCCATGCTTACTTCTCGGTTTAATCAATCATCTCTTCTAAAAGGACTGTAACCAATTGAATGGGGTACATATGCAATCTTTAATACTTTTATAGAATTTATTTGCATAACCCAGGTTAAGAAAAATTCATTTCAAATTACAATGTCACATGGCCTTTTCCTTCTCCTAGGACTATTTACCACTATAATGGCTCACGGATGCCATAGTAAGCAAAGCACGTGCAGATTTAGTAGAAAACTATTAATGATTTATTAGATGTCAGACACAAAACACATCTTTTAGTCTCTCCTTTCAGAATGATTTCTGCCCAACTAAATGCTTTAAGCAAAAGATCTGGGGTTACTATTCAAGGTATGGCTATTTTGGCTATTTTCCCCCAAGAAAGTAAAGAGCAAACCTTTTTTAGCATCTTGTTCTGTTTGTGGAAGAACTCTACTTTGATGTCACCACACACAGGCAACGGCTGAGGGAATTCAAAGTACATGAACTTGTCTTCCCGTCGTGTGGGTCCTGAATTGGAGGAATATATCTTCACCTTTAGCTGGCAGACCACAAACTGAGGATCTGCATGGTCAAATACATACTAGTATCACTTCACAGGAAATGTCTTTAACTGTCAAAAGCTATTTTGATGATTAGTATTAGCAACAGACACAAAGTAGTAATTCTGCATCTTTAATGCCCCATCTAAAACAAATCAATGGATACAAAATAACAGATACATAGATAGAAATAAATCAGTGGAAATGAACTACAGCAAAATTTAATCAATACCAGATGTTCCCTAATTTGTACCGTTAATATAAGATAATATTACTGATATTAAAGTCAATTCTATTTCATAAATAGTTAAGTACCAAGACCTAACTTGTAGCACTATACAGTAACATCAAAACTTTAACATTACAATGTTAAAATCTAATATAAATGATTTTAAGAACTGCATAAAAATTAATTTTAAGAACTACATAAAAAGGAACTTTTAAAACAGGTATTTGCTGCAGTATTTTAAAGTCTGTAACACAGAATGAAAACCACAAAATACCAATCCTTACACATTCACAAGAAAATATAACCTATAACAAAGTTATAATACATTCCATAAACACAAGTTTCAATAATTATAAAAATATTAACCATATTTCATTTTACCAATAATTCATATTTTATTTTTAAAGGTATATATAAAACTACCACCACAAGAAACAGGAGGAAAGAGATCTGAAGTGTCTGCAAAGAAATGCAACAGACATCAAGTACAAATTATAGCACAACCTCCATCTCTTCAAAACACACTCCATTTTCATTAACAAGTATTTTGACTTTGGTCCATGTCTGTTTTAAAATAAATGGTAAAAAAATAATAATAATAATAAAAATAAAATAATCTCAAAATATATCGTGTTTATATTAGCAATGCAACTAAAAGGCAGCTAAGTGTGAAAAGAAAGGCTTATGTGTTTCATTTTTTAAATCTACTCATAAATACATTTATACTAATGACACTGATGACAGAATTTGGCTTCAAGTTATGAACATTAAGATCCTAGCAGTTTAGAAAGAAAGTAATTAAACTGAGGAGGGAAGAAGTGGGTTTTTGAAGTTTTAAAACATACCAAGATAATTAAGAAATAAAAACAAGCTTGCATAAAGTGAATGAGAAATACATAAATATATAGATATAAAGTTCTCAGCACCAAAAGACATCATTCTTAAATATGGGGGGGGGGGAGTTATCACATTCTTTATCAATGTGACCACAACTCTGGACAAGGCAAAAAGCTTATTTAAGCTAAATAAATTTTCCAGTATAATAAACACCTACTGGGTCATCTATACACTACTTAATGCAGTATCATCAATCACATAATAAATAGTAAGCTTGATAAAAAGCATGAGTGTTTACTGCAATATGGATTTGTGAGACACTGATGAGAAAAAGGAACTCTAAAAAGAGAAACGTTACACTAACAACCTATCAATAATCTTCACTTCCTTGACTAAAGATTTAAAGTACAATGAGCTACTTTACAAGACTCAATTTGATACTGAAAATTTCACTGAGAAGTACAGCTTGCAGAAGCGAACAAAGTATGATTTTAAAACTGTGATAAAAACCAATCAGGATGAAAATGCCTTGTAATCGTATTAATTCAAACTCCACTAATTCAGAATCTGATAATCTTAATCTTAGGACTTTAAAAAGCAAATTAACTGTGAAATCTGAATTAACAGATTTTAATTAAACTACATCTAAAATGTGCACCTTCAAGAATTTTAGAATTATATAAATAAATAATCTGATTAGAAATTAGTGTTACTTAGGTATTTCCTCAAAAAACTAAGCTAAAAAGTTTTAATAAGTGAAAAATATTCCCTCAAATCCCTAAAGAAGATAATTTTCTTTACAGTATGAATTTCACATTTTAGATAGATAAGACCAAACTTAACAGAAGTCCAACATTAGTATGGTTCTTTTGACTAAGACACAACTGAAATACATATATATCTTTGATAGAATCAACTGTGTTCTAAAAAAACCAGAAATGAAACAAAACTTAGAATTTTTTTTGTATGTACATATATTGATATATTATGAAAGAAAAATCACAGTGATCATCTTTTATTAACTTTTTTAACCTTTTTAGATATACAGAAGATAGTAACTTCTTTATTTAGAAATATTAAGACAATAATCAAATAAGAAAAAGGTTGTTAACCACTGACAACTTTGCAGAAGATACTTTATTTTCACGTTTTGTTTTCTTCACTGATTCCTCTTCCTCCTCCCGAACCCAAACTATTACAAATCCTGTTTGTCTCAGCCCTCACACTGTTTCCATCTGAGCCTTCCCGTATTCTAGTCCCATACCAAATTTATATGAAAGGCTTAACTACCATGTCTCATTCCTGATGCTTCTCAAAATATCAGACATATCTTTCATATAAGTTCAAATCCATACTTTCAAGTACCAACTGAATATGTTCATGTAAACAGCTCACCTTTACGTGATTTAAAACATATGTTTAAAATCAAAATATCAACATTCATGTCTCCAGGTCTCAGATTCCCTTTTCTTTCTTCCCTTTTCTATGACTTATTCACCTGACCAGAGTAAAATATTTAGATATAAATGGCAAAAGAAAAACTACTAACCATTTGACTGCCCTAGCAAAGCACACCTGGCTTAAAGAAAGTCATGTCATGCAACTGTTTAATTTTCCACTGTTTTTTCTTCCCTCATGTAATCACTACTTTCTACAAAACTGTACCTAACTACAGCTTAAGCCTCTAATATCATCACTGACAACATAGTGTTTATCAAATCAAGTCCGATACGCCTATTCGGAGTCTTCTAACAGTCAGCCACACATTTCATTCCTATTCTATTCTCCGTCTCTGTATTTCTTGTCCAGCTCATTTCCTTCTGCTGTGCATCAATTTAAGCTATTTCCTACTGCCTGTAATTTTCTTTGGTTTAAAGGCCAATCTAAATTGCATGCTTTCTCCAATGTTCAATAAAGAGCTGGACTTCCTTCATGAAACTATTTGACAACTCCCCAACTTGATTTTTCTGAATATACTATTTGTAATTTACACGTATTTATTTTCAGTCTTGCTAAATAAAATGAGTCTTTGTAAAAAAAAACAAAAAAACAAAAAAAAAACCCCACACATTTAGTTATATATTACTTATATTACAGCTTTATTAGACAGTATTGAATCACAGTATGTAAACAAAGAACTAGAAAATTAGTAAAGATTAAACAGATCTCAGTAGTAACTTGCAAAGTTTAAACGTAATACTGAGAGATCCGATATACACAGACACACACAACACACATGGTTTAAAGGTAGAGGACAACTGCAGAGAAGAATTGATAGATATTTGATAGAGAGACCAATATGAAAAAAAATTAGAGTAGATAAAATTACTGAACTAAATGTTTATTTCTGTAATAGTTTATATCTTGCCATTTGGCTCGTACACTGATATCTAACACTATAGGAAGAGCATGAGTTTGTTTTTTTTTTCCCTTTCCCTTCTCTGCTATAAATCTAAGTGCCTATGTCAATCACCTCTTGACAGCCTAGTACCTTGTACTCAGCAGTTTTTAAAATTGTAATGAGATGACAAAAACATCAATAAGGTCTCTATGAAGCCTTCCACGTGCTATGTTAATAGACCTTGTGGTCTTTGATAAATAAAGTTAACTTGCCCTAAGAATACAGGAAAGATCTAATGAAGGTGATCACACCTGACAAAAATAAACAACATAAAGAAATTAATTCCCTAGGTATAAATTAATTCAGGGCCAGAAAGCTTTTAAGTTACATAAATACTGTCAAGAAGAAAACTTTAAGTTAAAAAATAAAACCACCAACAAATTGCAAAGAATCACTGAAATACTGTTAGAGGTATTAGAAAAATAACACAGTTACATCTTATCTAGAAACTATAAAATTGCATTCTAAATAAATAAAATATAGTTCTTAAACATGAAATGGAATAGGAAATGGCAACACACTCCAGTATTCTTGCCAGGAAAATCCCATGGACAGAGGACCCTGGCGGGCTACAGTCCATGGGGTCACAAAGAGTCAGACACAACTGAGCACACACAGACACAAACATGAAAATACAACCAATCACTTCCAAGACAGAATCTAATACAAAAAACTCTGTAACAGAAAAAAGCAGCACACAGCCTGTTCTTTTTATAGGGCTGCATAGTACTTCCATGTGTTCTCTCATGACTACCTGCTCAGGGTCAAGGTTTTAAGGTTCCTATCAGTCTAGCTTAAAAACTGACAAAGAATAGCAGAGAAGCAGAAAAGGACCAGGAGGACTGAGGTAGGCTTACAGAGGTTAGGATGGGAGAGATAAATTAAAGGCAGACATCAATGACATGATCTTCATTTAGCACTTTTCTTTGAAGTTTCAGATTTCAAAATATCCTCATATTATTGATAAACAAAGACAAAGAGAGGTGAGGTAGATGATGTGCCCTTGGCTACATAGCACATTAATGACAAATCTAGCACTGGGGGGAGACAGGGGGGTCTCAATCATTTAGTCATGTCCAACTCTTTGTGACCCGATGGACTGCAGCTCGCCAGGCTCCTCTGTCTGTGGGATTCGCTGGGCAAGAATACTGGAAAGGGTTGCCATCTCCTCCTTCAAAGGAATCACCCTGGAGGGCACCTAGGGATCAAATCCATGTCTCCTGCACTGGTAGGTGATTCTTTACTACTGAGCCATTAGGGAAGCCACTTTAGCACTGGAACTCAGATCTAAATCTAGTTTTCTCTAATACTCCACACTCAATCAATATACTTCAGCTTGTTGCCATGTCTTGTAATTGTTTTCTTTTTAACATCCTTATCACCATTTCTATTAATATCTGGTCTTCCTAAGATACTGAAGAATTGGTTCCTACCCTAACACCACTGAAGTGGTGAATCCCAATGCTACTCATACTGAATCACTGACAGGACAGGCTTTAAGTCACCAAGTCAGAATATAGGCTGCATTTGGTGGTTGTGGCACAGAATACTTCTTTCATAAATATAATGTGGCTTCAAAGACTTTCAAATCCAATGGTCTTGGCTTCCTTAGGCCAATGTGTGCTGAACAGCTGAGTTAAGTAGTCAGTTTGGACAACTCAGCAATATACAAACTTGCATAAAGTTTAAGTGTTGTAAATTTCTTTCTAGATTTTTTATAAATTTCTACATATCTTAAGAAAAGTGTTACAGTAAATGAAAGGATGAGAATTTAGAGCACTTACTGCAAGTTCCACCACTGAACATTGGAATAGTTTCAAACATCATCTTGTGAAACAACAGTGCCACTGGTCTATAATCCAGATGATTCTTTAACAGGTAGCTATAATAATACACATAGCGCCTCTGACTGGGAATAGTTACTCCCTGGTGAACAGAAAAAAAAAGACAAAAAGCCAAAGTCAAAAGAAAAGTTTCATTGTATCCACTGAAGAACATATATACATTAGAAATTTGACCTTAAATGACCTACTATTTAAATCTAGCTCGATAATATAGTAAATCAAAGCAACATCAATATGAAGGAAATATCATAATAACTCTTCTCCCTTAAAATACAATTATCGTAACACTCCCATCTATTTAATGGTCACAACAATCTTTGAACGATGCACCCAATAAGCAAAGGCCAGTGCATATCCAAAATAACTGTCAAAAGCCTTCACACATAGGGTTCCCCATAAGGATTTATAGAACAGAATTCCTCACAAACCTGGATACTTATTTTCTAGGCAAAAGCCTATCAGAATCAGCAAACTAAATAAAGGCATATTGCCTTTATGAGACAGAAATAGCAGCAGCAAAAAAGATGTTGGCTTTAGAACCCAAAAAAAACAAGAGTATGCGGCTGACATAAATGTATGCTATAGTCTGATAACAAAGGTACTTAGAGGTGTCCCTGAGCTACTATGTTACCTTGGAAATACATAATGTTTTAGAAAAGTTAAGTATGTTCTTGTTGTTCAACTGCGAAGTCATGTCTGACTCTGCCATCCCATGAACTGCAGCACTCCAGGCTTCTCTGTCTTTCACTATTTCCTGGAGCTTGTTCAAACTCATGTCCACTGGGTCGGTGATGCCATCTAACCATCTCATCCTCTGTCATCCCCTTCTCCTCCTGCTCTCAATTTTTCCCAGGATCAGCGTCTTTTCCAATGAGTCAGCTCTTTGCATCAGGTGGCCAAAGTATTGGAGCTTCAGCTTTAGCATCAGTCCTTCTAATGAATATTCAGGGTTGATTTCCCTTTAGGATTGACTGGTTTGATCTCCTTGCTGTCCAAAGGACTCTCAAATATACAAATGCTAAAAATATATACAATTCATGTGGTATTTAAATGGAGACCCTGACTTACCTCAAGAAAAAAAAATCTAATGTGTGAAAATCTAATGTGTGCAGCAATGCATTCACTAATGGAGCTGAATAAATGTATTAGGGAACTTACTGAAGGTTTCTTTTTCTGTTACACAATATGACTTCAGGAAAATTTAAACATTCAACCTAGAATTTGCAGTATTTCTCTTTTAGATGTTATATCAGCATCTAAGTTGCCCAATGTATTAAAATTTCTGGACTATTATACTTTCCTTCCCCAGTGAATAGTAGAAAGTATATTTATATGAGTTTAAAGATAAGTATGTGAATGGCAGGTATATAGGTATTCGTTTCAGTACTTTTATAAAGGTTAGTATGATTTTTATCATAGGTAAAAAAATTCGTAAAGTGCCAAACAATGGATAAAAGTCACTTCAAGATCTAAGATTATGGACACAGAACAAAGATCATTCAATCAGGAGACTTGGATGTGAATGCTGATAGTCAAAACACAAATTTTGTTTCTTCAGGAAAACGAAGACAATAATATTACCTTCACAAGATTCTCATGGAGATTAAACACTAAATGCAGTTAACATAAAACCATGGTAAAACAACAAAATGTTACAGAAATCCAAATTGGTGATTTTAGAAATTCTACCAAATATTTAAGGTATAATTTTTGGAACTGCAGTTATTTTTAGTTCTACATATTTTCTTAAACAAACAGAACTAAAGCTGTGTTATTTTAAGAGCTGCTACAAATACCAACGTAAAAATTATCATTAAATTTTAAAAACTGTTAAGCTTAAAATTATTCTCTATATCACATTACTTAATGCCACTTAACCCTGTCCCCCAAAAAAACCCTTTTCATGTTTATCAAGATAAAATACAGAATTGCAAAGCAGGTTGGGGGAAACAGCACACAGAAGATGGATGGGGGGGGAATCTGTTTTGAACCATGTATATTTATAATCTAGTCTAAAAATTAAAATCAAATTAAAATTTAAAAATTAAATCAACGGAAACCTTTAAGACGACCAAGTTGTCAAGTTATTTATTGGGGTTTAGTGGAATGAAAGATGATCTTTTTCTCCTTATCTTCATTCTTGGTATAAGTGTGCATGAAATAACTAGAAGATTTTCAAAGTTTTAATTTTATTAAAGTAGCAAGTGATTGGTAGTTTATCTGTAATACGGGTTTTAGAAACCCAGTTAATCCTTAACAAAAAGGCAAATGCACAGAGAAAAAATGCTATGAATCTAATACCTGTTAGCAATGAATGAGTAATTAATGTGTAATTACAAGAATCAAAATTATTGACACAATTCAAAGAAAAATGCTGGAAAATGCAATTTTAAATGTATTATTTTACTATTAAATTATGTATAATTAGTCTTGTGTAACTTAACTGTGCAATCCTTATCTGTTAGCTCACCAGCATCTCAATTCAATGTGCCCAAATTAACAGAAATTTAAAACTTATGAAGAAATCAAAAGCTTTACAGATCAGTTCAGTTCAGTCGCTCAGTCGTGTCCGACTCTTTGCGACCCCATGAATTGCAGCACGCCAGGCCTCTCTGTCCATCACCAACTCCCGGAGTCTACCCAAACCCATGTCCATCGAGTCGGTTATGCCATCCAACCATCTCATCCTCTGTCGTCCCCTTCTCCTCCCGCCCCCAATCCTTCCCAGTATTAGGGTCTTTTCCAATGAGTCAACCTTTCGCATGAGGTGGCCAAAGTATTGGAGTTTCAGCTTCAACATCAGACCTTCCAATGAACACCCAGGATTGATCTCTTTTAGGATGGATTGATTGGATCTCCTTGCAGTCCAAGAAACTCTCAAGAGTCTTCTCCAACACCACAGTTCAAAAGCCTCAATTCTTCGGCGCTCAGCTTTCTTCACTGTCCAACTCTCACATCCATACATGACCACTGGAAAAACCATAGCCTTGACTAGACGGACTTTTGTTGGCAAACTAATGTCTCTGCTTTTAAATATGCTATCTAGGTTGGCCATAACCTTCCTTCCAAGGAGTAAGCGTCTTTTAATTTCATGGCTGCAATCACCATCAGCAGTGATTTTGGAGCCCCCAAAAATAAAAGTCTGACACTGTTTGCACTGTTTCCCCATCTATTTCCCATGAAGTGATGGGACCAGATGCCATGATCTTAGTTTCCTGAACGTTGAGCTTTAAGCCAACTTTTTCAGATACAGACAAGCAAATGCTAAAAGAGTTCAGCACCACCAAATCTGTTTTAGTTGTATGTTAGATCTCTGTATTTGATAATAAATAAATTCTAGATTTGTTTAAAAAAAAAAAGCTGGAAGGTCCAAATGTGTATTATAAGCCCTTGAAATGTTGTCCTCACTCTTTCTAGTCTCTCACAGCCATGATGCACCTAACTAAAATTTAAATAACAATACAATGAATCACAATGTAATCTAGGATTTGAAATAAAAACCAGTAAAACTTCCACACTAAGTTGACAATGTGATTCGTAACACTTTAAACATCATATATCCTGAATGCATACACTGAAAACAATGATTCACGTGCATGTTTTACCTACAGCATCTTGAATATTAAGATTAAATTTAAATATATATATACCTTTCAAAAAAAATCTAAGAAATGAACTTACTGATCTTCAAAAATTCTACATATATGAAAAGAGGGCTGACTTTTAAAAGCTCTTGAAGATTAAAAATTCAGTTCAGTTCAGTCACTCAGTCGTGTCCGACTCATTGCGACCCCACGAATCGCAGCATGCCAGGCCTCCCTGTCCATCACCAGCTCCCGGAGTTTACCCAAAATTACACGTCAAATTTTTCCATTTTTCATTAAATTAAGACTAATAAAAATCAATTCTATTCTTGAATTAATAATTTTTAAGCTAAACTGGTCTGTAACTACATCCCCAAAATATAGTTCTACTCTCTTCTCTTAGAAAATTACTTATATTCTTAACTTTTTTTTCCCTCAAGTAAAACATTAAAACCACTTTAATTTTAGCTAAACTTAGCATTCTACAGGTTGACTTAGCATCACATTCCTGGCCATCATCTCAAAAGGCAGCCACTGCTTCTTCAATTCCCTTTAATTCACAGGACAGAAGGATGTTTAGTGTTCCTCCCACTATTCCTTCTAGCTTACATTTCTACTGTCTTTACTTAGCCTCACCTATTCCAAATCTGTATCATTCAATGACTCTTTCCTCTGGCATACACTTAGTAACATCTGACTACAATGTTTTCAGCATTTTGTTTATCCACCTCTATTTCTGTCCAGTCCCAAACATCACCAAAGAACTAAGTTCTCATTTTACTGGGAACCCTGAGGTAACCCAATGTGAGCACCCTCAGAATTATTTTCTCTCACCTTAAAATCTTTTTAGTGCTGGTATTTTATAAAAGTGTCTCTTCATGTTCACACTGGTTCCATTTTTGCAAGTGTTCTATTAATTACCACCTCTCTGGCATCGGCCTTTATTCTCTTCACCTGTCCGTCCTAATAAAAAGCTCAGATAACTCATCCTTTATCCAAAACAAGCAAACAACTCTAATACCAAAAACCTATACTCTCCCAAAATCTTGTATCCCTCTCAAACTTCCATCTTCTCTCTCTTTAAAAACTCTTGAAGAGAAATCTCCTTAACTCTTGGAAACCTGTTAGTATAAGGCTGATTTCTTAAA
Organism: Giraffa tippelskirchi; assembly: GCF_054371585.1. Taxonomy (NCBI): domain Eukaryota; kingdom Metazoa; phylum Chordata; class Mammalia; order Artiodactyla; family Giraffidae; genus Giraffa; species Giraffa tippelskirchi. Next base: position 40,143,435 of record NC_137276.1, read on the forward strand.
GGTCTTTAGTTCTAATGGTCAGTAATGGTCATTTCCTACTGTTTTCCTACTATCACTGTGGCTCATTTTTTTGGCTGCCATTCTGAAAACTCTCTGCTTCTTTCACAGGATACACTCTATAAAGGTTTTCTATAATCTTTATGGGCTATCTCTTCTCTTCTTGTCCCCTCAAAATCGATCTCAGCTATCCCCTCTTTTTATCAATCCTATCTACTTCAGTCTCAGTCTCAGTTCAGTTGCTCAGTAATGTCCAACTCTTTGCGACCCCATGAACCGCAGCACACCAGGCCTCCCTGTCCATCACCAACTCCCGGAGTCCACCCAAACTCATGCCCATTGAGTCAGTGATGCCATCCAACCATCTCATTCTATGTCATCCCCTTCTCCTCCTGCCCCTAATCATTCCCAGCATCAGGGTCTTTTCACATGAGTCAGCTCTTCGCATCAGGTGGCCAAAGTACTGGAGTTTCAGATTCAACATCAGTCCCTCCAATGAACACCCAGGACTTATCTCCTTTAGGATGGACTGGTTGGATCTCTTTGCTGTCCAAGCAACTCTCAAGAGTCTTCTCCAACACCACAGTTCAAAAGCATCAATTCTTCGGTGCTCAGCTTTCTTTATAGTCCAACTCTCACATCCATACATGACCACTGGAAAAACCATAGCCTTGACTAGACGGACCTTTGCTGACAAAGTCATGTCTCTGCTTTTTAATATGCTGTCTAGATTGGCCATAATTTTCCTTCCACGGAGTAAGCGTCTTTTAATTTCATGGCTACAATCACTATCTGCAGTGATTTTGAAGCCCAGAAAAATAAAGTCAGCCACTGTTTTGACTGTTTTCCCATCTACTTCAGTAGTTTAATTATGAATCTTACACATTAACTCCAAAAACTGTGTCTCTCAATATGACTTCACTCCTCACTCCCAGTCCAGAATTCACATGGCTGGACATTTCGAGCTGGAAATCTCACAAGTGTGTAAAAAACAACAATATATCAGAGCTGAAGCTTTCATATTCTTGCATGGACCAACCTCTGTTATTTACTCAACTTACTATTTTCTCCAGCATCTGAGGGCAAAATCTCTTCTAATACCATCACTATCATAGAGCAAAGGAAACACACTAAATTTGACAAAAATAGAAGATTAATCACATAAACAATTAATTCAAAATGTTAAATGGCTTCCCAGCGCCTACCCAAATAAGAACAAATTTATCAAATACTGTAATTCTTCATGTTTGTTGCTTAGTTGCTAAGTCATGTCCGACTCTTGCAACCCCAGGCTCCTCTGTCCATGGGACTTCCCAGGCAAGGATACTGGAGTGGGTTGCCATTTCCTTGTCAAGGGAATCTTCCTAACCCAGGGATTAAATCTGTGTCTCCTGCGTGGCAGGCAGATCTCTTTACCACTGAGCCACCAGGGAAGCCCATAATTTTTTAACAAACATAAAAATACAGTCCAACTTCATTTTCTACTCTTATCTCTGACAAATCCCTTCCACATACTCTTACTTTTGGCCAAACTATTTAACCTCCCCTGTATTATGCTTTCTGGTTTTAAAAATGTTATCCTTCTCACACTGAGGTAGGAGGGCAATGTGAGCAGTCCTCTGGGTAGTTACATCCCTTCTAACACCTGGACCAATTTAAATAACATAATTATTTGATGCTTCAAGGTATTATAGCAGGCTGAGATACAAATCTGGTACTTATTTCTTGAAGGCTCCTACACATTTTCACTCTTGGATGGTCTATTCAGACTTTGTATTTCACCTTGAAACATTCATGATAACACGCTTATTAAGAAAGTTGTGGTACACATACACAATGGAATATTACTCAGCTATTAAAAAGAACACATTGAGTCAGTTCTAATGACGAGGACGAAACTGGAGCCTATTATACAGAGGAAGTCAGAAATAAAAACACCATTACAGTATATTAACACGTATATATGGAATTTAGAAAGATAGTAATGACGACCCTATAGGAAAGACAGCGAAAAAGACACAGATATAAAGAACAGACTTTTGGACTCTGGGGGAGAAGGCGAGGGTGAGATGATTTGAGAGAATAGCACTGAAACATGTATATTACCATATGTGAAAGAGATGACCAGTGCAAGTTCAATGCACGAAACAGGGCACTCATAGTCGGTGCACGAGACAACCCAGAGGGACGGGATGGCGAGGGAGTTGGGAGGGGGGTTTGGGATGGGGGTACACATGTACACCTGTGGCTGACTCGTGTCAATGGATGGCAAAAACCACCAAAAGATTGTAAAGTAATTAGCCTCCAATTAAAATAATTTTAAAAAAACTGTCCATTTTCCATTGACATTTTCAAATTATTAGCATAGATCTGAATATAATTTTTAATATCACTTCACACTGTAGTCTATCTCCTTTCTCAAACCTAACATCTGATTTTTCTGTTTTCTCTTTTCTTTTTCCTTTGATTGGCTTTCAAAAAGATGTATTGGTTTTAATGACATTTTTATACAATCAGTGTTTGGATTTATTAGTTCAAATGGCTACTGTTTGCTAACTCATAAATTTATATTTTCATCTTTATTAATCCATCTCTCTCCAATTTGCTATTATCTTAACAATACTAATATGAATTTCTATTTCCTCAATGACCCAAAATTATTTGAGAGTTTTTAAGTTTTCAAATGGTTGATTTAGTTTGATTACACATTTTAACAAATTTTCTCATTCTACTGAATTATAACAAAGGGATGGGACTTACATATTTCTACTTAGAGGTAAGATTTTTATGGTTGGCCTAATGAATTAATATTTATAACTTTTTTAAATGAGAAAACAAATATATTTTATAGGTTTTTTATTATATTACTCAAGGAATCTATGTATCTTCTTATTTTGTATCTTCCTGATTTTCAAGTGAGGGCTTCCCAGGTTGCTCAGTGGTAAAGAATCTGCTTGCCAATGCAGGAGACACAGGTTTGATCACTGGGTCCAGAAGAACCGCTGGAGGAGGAAATGGCAAAGCACGCCTTACCTGGAGTGCACTCAGTATTCTTACCTGGAGTATCCCATGGATAAGGAGCCTGGTGGGCTACAGTACACCATGTTACAAAGACTCAGACACGATTGAGCAAAGGAGCACGCACGTATGATCTCAAAGTATGTTAAAAAGATTTCTACTAGCATTGCTATCAATTTTTCTAATTTCTTTCAGTTTTTGCTTAATATATTGTGATGTGATGTTTAACACTCCATCATTGCTAAGTCTGCATTGTGGAGTGTGTGCTGTGCTAATACAAAATGGTATTCTTGGTCCAGTTTTACACATTTTGCTGTGCATCAATCCTCTTATATCATCTTCTTCAAGATGAATTTAAAATCTAGATTCCTTAGTTTAAAAAGTAATTTTCTTCCTCAGTAAACTACTCACTGGCACATCTAAACTCAGAAATAATGTAAATGTTTTAACATGACACTGTTTGCTTGAAAATTTGGAAACCCATGTTTCAGAGTAATCCAATAAGATTATTACAGGAAAGTAATTCAAGAAAGGAAGAAATATGGCTCTTAAGAATGGTGATTATTACAATGACATCGTATAACAGTGTATGCTCAGATGCTCAGTTGTGTCCAACTGTGCGACCCGATGGACACAAGTTATTGTGACATTTTATATATATACCTAAAACTACAACCACTTTACATGATAGATCTCTTCTATTTTAAGGATAAGAAAACAGTCTTAATGTACATAATCACTTTGTTCAAAAACAAGATCTGAACCTAAATAAGAGTCTAATTTTTTTTTTACTCCTATGTCCTGGGTTTTCTAACAGTATGCATACAAAGTATGTAACTGAAAGATACCACAACCTCTCAGAGCGCTTGTTTTTCCCACTGACAAAAAACCTCCAAGTATAGAGTACTACTGTGCTTCAGTTCTATGAAACTAATTATAAACAGTGTGCTGAATGGTGGTACATTAACCACAGAATCCTTGAGAATAATATGAAACAGAAAACTGCTATTTTTCTCTCTGTGTAGCTCCAGGTTTATATGCTGTCTACTTTGGCAACTGCAACGGGAAGAGAGCAACAATGCTCTCTGTGTAGCATCCTTTCCCCTTTGGGATGCTCTCTCTCTCCCTTTGATTTGGGGGGAGAAAGAGGTGGAGCCTAGTCTTCAGCTTCAGATGTATGCCACAAGCCTCTGGCCAGAATGTTTGGTTAAGGATGGGTACATACCCTAATTCAGGTAAACTAGAACCCAATCTAGAAATTTTTGCTTGAATTGTAGCTCTCGTCCCATTGCAGTTGCTAAAGTAGACAGCATATAAACCCGGAGCTACTACCTTGCCATTACTTGTGAAGAGTCTGCCTAAAATAAAGCACAGAAAGATGAAAAAAGAGAGTTGAGAGACAGATTTCTGACACATGTTAAACATCTCAATCCAGGTCAGAGTTTTTAGGTTTACACAAGCCAATAAACGTCTCCTTTTGTTTAAGCTATTTTGAGCTGGGTTTCTGTGACTTGAAACTGAAAGAGTTCTAATACATTAAAATACACTTTTTCTTTTTTAAAATTTCTATTTTTACTTTGGCTTTGGGGATTAAAATAATAAAAATAATTTGGATAGGAGAACATAGTACAGTAGAAAGAATACTGGATTTGAGGTTAGGAGATATGGTTTTCAGTTATTACATAGATTAAATGACCACGGGAAAATGATCTTTGCAGATCTGTTTTACCATTTATATTAAATGGGTTCTGAATTAAGTAACTGCGAAGATTCTTCATGGTTCAGTGGTAAAGAAACCACCCGCCGACGCACGAGACAAGGGTTTGATCCCTGGTCAGCAAGATCCTCTGGAGAAGGAAAATGGCAACCCACTCCGGTACTCTTGCCTAGACAGAGGAGCCTGGGGGGCACTGGTCCATGAGGTTGCAAAAGAGTCAGACGTGACTTTGTGACTAAACAACAAAAGGTTCTTCAAGGTATAATAACTTTACAACTTTATGCATATATAGGTTGGATACAGGTTTAAATACCATGTGCTAGCGAAACACAGTTTAGCCCAGGAGAATTACTGTGTTAGAAAAAATAAAAATCTTGTAGTCAGAACTTTATTAAGCCAAAAAACAGGATAATTATAGCTTACTTTGCTTGAAATGAAAAGATGAGAAATTTTCATTAGGTTGCCATATGGGGAAACTTAATAAATAGACTAGCCTGATTATAACCTGATTATACTAGCACATAAATTCATTCCTCAGAGAAACTAGAAAATTTCCTCTTCTTGGGGTCACTCAGAATAAAGTATCTATTACTTCTAGAAGATAGAAGTCTTCATTAAAGATAAGCTAATGAATTCATGTATAGAGATCATAACACACAAGCACTTTAATAACTGCTTTGAAAACAAACTCTCTCAAAAAGAAAATCAAAATCTCAAAATTTTTTCCTAAAAGTTAGAGAAAGTAAGTATTAATGCATACTTAATCTGCCACCATTCTAGAAGGGAGAAGACAAAAGAAACAGAGGAGTAGCAGAGATTTCAGGTACGTTTGTTATGGAATAGAAGTTTGTCTCTCTGAATTCAGAAATGTGGGGCATCTTTCCAAAATATGCACTTACCAGTATTGGTAGGACATTTTAATTCAATTCATAGTTGGTAATAAAGATGGTTATCTATTTTAATTCTGAAATGTAAGTACAAATGCAGATAGGGTAAGGCATAGACTAGATGGGAAGCAACCCTAGAAGCTTTATTTGAGTGGGAACCATCAACAGCTCATTTTAGACGTTTTGCCATGTGCTCATAAGGTAAACGGAGAAGGCAATGGCACCCCACTCCAGTACTCTTGCCTGGAAAATCCCATGGACAGAGGAGCCTGGTAGGCTACAGTCCATGGGGTCGCTAAGAGTCAGACACGACTGAGCGACTTCACTTTCACTTTTCCCTTTCACGCACTGGAGAAGGAAATGGCAACCCACTCCGGTATTCTTGCCTGGAGAATCCTAGGGACGGCGGAGCCTGGTGAGCTGCCGTCTATGGGGTCGCACAGAGTCGGACACGACTGAGCGACTTCACTTTCACTTTTCACTCTCATGCATTGGAGAAGGAAATGGCAACCCACTCCAGTGTCCTTGCCTGGAGAATCCCAGGGGCGGGGGAGGCTGCCGTCTATGGGGTCGCACAGAGTCAGACACGACTGAAGTGACTTAGCAGCATAAGGTAAAGACCAAATATGCAAAGAAACGATTCCTAGAAAAGTTATAACATGACTGCTTTCTTATAAATTACTGAATAAAAGAGTCTTCCCTCAAGTAGTTAATTCTACTCTCAGAAAACTTTTTTTAAGTAAGAGGTTATCTGTTGTACTTTGACTTCTCTGCAACAATCAAACCCTGAAGTATTATTTGGGTATTACTAACCGCACATTTTATGGTAAAGGGGCACCCACCACTCTGCCATCTAATTTGTACCAAGTATACCAAGAAAAATGGCAAGACCACACTAGATTAATCTGAGGAGGGTCTCTGCAAAGTCTATAAATCTTAAAACAAAAACAGGACAACTAGCTCTTTCTTTCTCAACTAGCTCCTCTTTCTTCAAATCAAGGGGGAGGAGTGGGGAGGAGCAGCATGGAAGAGAGGATAGGAGAGAGGGAGGGGAAGGGGGAAGAGGAGGAGAAGAAACATTTTGCTCCTAAAAAAATGTCACAAGGACATAACTTTCTTCAGCATCTTAACATTTCTCTGTAGTTAAAATTGGGCTTCCCTGACGGCTCAGACGGTTAAGGATACAAGCAAAAGAACATTAAAGACAGTTCTAATAAAATTAATCCTACACAAACTGCAAAACTGATAAAAATGTATGTATCTTCTATAACTGTGGTTCACAATTTCAAAAATGCAAATTCATAGACTCAACCTAAAATACTAGTAAGAGGATAAACCTCTTAGCAGATGTTTCAAGAATAAAACTACTTTGTATCATCGATTATATTTATTATAAGATACTTATCTCTCTGGAAAAATTCCACAACATCAGCTTTAATATGCTCCACTAAGTTTTCTTATGATAAGAGAAAGACATATTTTTAAAAGTTAAAAATATATTATTATATATATTATTACTTCTAACCATTAGATGAGGTCATACTTGTAGTTTGCAACAGAAAAAGTTAAGACTGTTATAGTACCTCTATCAAACAATTTTTTCCATTCCAAAAAAACTCAAAACTATGAAGCAGGTCATGAAAACTGGAGGTGCCACTTCTCTTCAGCATATGATGTCTTAGCTTAGCCAGCTACTAGTTTTCATCAAATACATGCATGGTGACACAAACAATAACTCCTGATTTGGAGTCCTTTTTGGAAACTTTAGAGGACATTAACATTTTCAAAACGGTGAAGTTTCTTGGCCCAGAAAAAGGCTTCTGAAGCAATCTCATTATTCTGTAGACAGAGAGTACACCTTAATGCCTAGCAAAACATGTTTTCACAGCTCTGGTAAAATCAGAAGCTCTACCTGTCACTGTGACTCCATCCTGTGTTCACCAGAATGCACTGGTGTGTAAGACTCTACTATTAATCCCAAGAGAAAGCTTACCTACTGTTGTGAAAGTATCCTACTACTTCACAAGAGCCAAGTTTTGAATCATAGACTGTGCAAGAGGATTTGTCACAAAAAAATCTACTGTTGAGAGAGTTGCCAAATTCAGGAAAGTCAGGACTATAAATAAAGGATTCTTAAGAGGTTTTTGTCAAGAAGTGGTAGAATCTATGCAATTCTTTGCTACACAGTAAGTTCACTGGCTTTAGGAAGACAAATACTATAGCTACACTTTTACCTGCATAATATACGAATTCATTTACACAGACTCTTTAATACGGAAACAAAACTGTGGAGTCATAATCCTTTCCTTCCTAACACATGCAGGATCTTGCCAAAAATTATCTCAATAACTAGAAGGCAAAGAAAATGAGGCAACATTAATTTATCTGAAGAGTCTTAGAGAATTCTTATTTGCTAACACAAGCCTACTTTCATCCAGCAAAAAAAAAAGACAGATTCCAGTTTGCTCTTTCATTCTTTCATGAGATAGGGTTCTGAGCATTTGTTTTCACCAAGAACAAAGTCAAAGCTAACTGGATATCAAAAATGACATAAAAATTGCCAAGTCAAAGACAATGGTATAGTTTCAATGTGTTATTTAAAGGCTAAATAATAGGACTCTTTCATGAAAATTTACTACTGAGCAGAACCAAAGTTTAATTTTGGTTAACCTGTACCACTTGGATTTACTCATTACTCTCAAGCAGTGGCCACTGATTCTGGCATAAAAAAGTGAAACATAATTTGGGGAATATTTATAGCTTTTTTCATATTTTTTAAAAGGTATATAACATAAATAGTTTAGAAGTCCCTGACTTAAAGCTAGTTCTATGAAGCACAATGTGGAATCAAGATTGCCAGGAGAAATATCAGTAACCTCAGATATGCAGATGACACCACCATTATGGCAGAAAGCAAAGAAGAACTAAAGAGCCTCTTGATGAAAGTGAAAGAGGAGAGTGAAAAAGTTGGCTTAAAGCTCAACATTCAGAAAACTAAGATCATGGCATCTGATCCCATCACTTCATGGCAAATAGATGGGGAAACAGTGGCTGCCTTTATTTTGGGGGGCTCCAAAATCACTGCAGATGGTGACTGCAGCCATGAAATTAAAAGATGCTTGCTCCTTGGAAGAAAAGCTATGACCAACCTAGATAGCATATTAAAAAGTAGAGTCATTACTTTGCCAACAAAGGTCCATCTAGTTAAGGCTATGGTTTTTCCAGAAGTCATGTATGGATGTGAGAGTTGGACTATAAAGAAAGCTGAGCACTGAAGAATTGATGCTTTTCAACTGTGGTGTTGGAAAAGACTCTTGAGAGTCCCCTGGACTTCAAGGAGATCCAACCAGTCCATCCTAAACGAGATCAGTCCTGGATGTTCATTGGAAGGACTGATGTTGAAGTTGAAACTCCAATACTTTGGCCACCTGATGCGAAGAGCTGACTCACTTGAAAAGACCCTGATGCTGGGCAGGATTGGGGGCAGGAGGAGAAGGGGACGACAGAGGATGAGATGGTTGGATGGCATCACCGACTCAATGGACATGAGTTTGGTTGGGTAAACTCCGGGAGTTGTTGATGGACAGGGAAGCCTCGCGTGCTGCGGTCCATGGGGTCACAAAGAGTCAGACACAACTGAGTGACTGAACTGAACTGAACTGAAAACTAGTTCTGGCTTCACATTATGCAAGTTTTCTAATTTTATTTTAAATTCTTTTTCCCTTCTTTCTTTTCAGTGACCAAACTGTGTGGTGCTCATCAATGCTGTTTTAAATTTCTACCACTGCTTCGGTGACTGTACTTTAATTTGATCCATCTCTCTAGCTTTTCTTCTCATTCAGTCTCTTTTCCTTGTGCTGTCCTACATTTATTCACTTAAGTACAGAAAAATTTACCTTCTACATTTTCAATCAGTAAAAGCAGCTATTTCCCTCTACATGAAGAAAGAATGAACCACAATAAACATCTCAGGTCCTCTGCTCTGGAATTCATTTTAATGCTATCGTTCCATGGTACACGCAGTATACAGAAATGTACAGCAAGTTATTATATTCAATATTCACCAAATCACGCATCAACAGTAAGATTCAATTTTGTAAACTATCATCAATAAACCACGCTTTGGTATCTTTGGATATAATTCAAAAAAGTAACAACGAATAAAACAAGTGAGGAAGAAATAAAGGAACAAAAATCAATGCAACTATCCAGCTAAAAATGATAGTTACAATCACCTATGTTTCTGTTTTGAAGTTAAATTAAAAAGAAATTAGTTTAAACTCGAAGAAAGCCCTCCTCATTGTAAAAATTATTAAAAGTATAATAAATTTTCACATAAAGTTCAGATATCTTCCTCAATAGAGCTCTCTTTTCCCTATCTATCTGAAGTAGTTTGGTTTTTTTTCTTTCTTGGAGACAGAAATGTACAAACTCCCTTTGCAAGAAATGTAAACATGTTTTTGTCATACTTACTATCCAAAGAAATAAATTCCTTGAAAATCACTGTAAAAATTCTCCCAAGAATTCACTTTTTGCTTTCACATATATTACACAAATCTGTCAATGATTTTTAGCAGCCTTTAGTTTTCTGAATAAGAGAAGAACCTTTGACTAATCTTAATTATAATTTCACTTACAAATATTCAAATCAAAAAACAATCTTTATGTATTATAAAAGTAAAGATCACACTTTACTAAGTAATGGCATCCAAGTTATTATCCAAAGACATTTTATTTTCAAGCAAGCTTCAGGAATATAAATCTTACTTTTGATCAATGTGCTACTTTTTAAAGTGCTTTGTAAAGATTTCATGAGACCAAAATATGCAATCCTGTTAATAGGTAAGATCAGCTAGCATGATATGAAAATGCAGGCATGAATAGAAAAACTGAATGAATCTGCCATTTGCTCATATGAAAGTTAAGGTAGCATACTGCCTTAAATATTGAGAGGAAGGAAACTAAGGGTTACCAACTACCTTTGTAAAAATTTATTTTCCAATAAATTCTCAGATCTAAGAAGACAGAAAAAAAAAAATCAAACGTAACTTACCTTTTTGTCTCTGGTCCTTACTTCCCCATAGAAATCTAGGGCCTCTTGTGCCTTTAAAAATTTGCCCCGATGTAACAAATATGCACAAATCATTACACCAGTTCGTCCCTTTCCAGCTTTACAGTGAATCGCTGCAACATGATTGTCATCTTCACTTAGCCATTGGTCAAGATCTTCACAAAAGGGTTTGATAAGTTCTAACTGTGGTGGATTATGGTCTTCAAAGGGATACTGTGCAACTGTGATAAAAAGATAACCTCAGAATAAGAAACTAATCTCACTTGAATTGCTTATTACCAGTAGGTTAACTTTAGAAATGTTGCATACAAATAGTTTAAAAATATCTGAACTATAGAGAAAAAGAATTTATTGTCTGATAATTTTCTAATTTTTGAACAGAAAATAATCTCTCATTAACTCAAATTTATCCATTAGACAGGTAAGCCAAGTATTATTTTCCTTACTTTATGATGGAGGCAATGGAGTAGCAACATATCAGAGGTTACAACATAAAAGAGGAAGAGGTAAACTCAAAATGAAACATCACATGAGCCTCTTATCAGGGCTCTCAATACATTTTCTAGCAAAAGGAACTGTAATATCTATAATATTGTATTATCACAAAATATGTATTCCAAAGAAAGTACAGATCACTAATAAATCAACAATGCAAAAGACTGCATTTTATGCTTTATATAACAGAAAGGCCAAGCATGTTATTTTAAAGATGGTCTCGAAAGTGTAACTGTTGCATACACATAACTGTAAAGACATTTACAAAAGACACTAAAAAAAATTTTTTTTATAATGTATACAACTGCAGCAAAGTTTACCAAGCAAAGTCTCAGGACTTTTCACATAAGTTATAAGAACTCAAAACTTCTCCGTTCCCCATAGTTGGGGTTGAGGTTTTAAAAAAATTTTTTTTCTAGAAATAAGACTTTGAATATATCACTTAAATTTTATCTTACTGGTCTCTGCCTAGGTTCCACTCTATAAAAATCCTGACTAACATTCAACTAATTATCTTCTGTGTCATTTAAATATGTGAAAAGTATGTCTTTTATATCTTCAACCAAATCATTCATAATGTGACACAAGATACACTCAATTAAGCCTTGGGTATGACAGAACAGCTCTTCAGACAATGACTACTACTACAGGGAGTCATCAGGACAACTTTGATTTAGTCATCTGCCTAGCTGAACCATCATTTCATCTTCATTTCCCCAGTGGCATACAAAAATATCCAGGAAAACCTGTTAAATGTCTATTCAAAGGTGGATAAAGCTCAATTAAGACACTCTTTGACCAGTAAACAGCAAAAATCCACTAAAAATGAAACATTCTTAGTAATAAATCTACCCTAGCTCTCAGTTATTAGCACTTCTGAATTCTTAAACCAACTGTTTGAAAGTCTGTCCTAAATATTTAGGAAGGAACAATGGCAAATATATTAATCTGTAGCTCACGGCATCAACTTTCTCTTTGTGACCATCACGGCAGCATCTTGCAAGGCTTCTCAACGTTCCAGGTCCCTTGTGGTTCAAAGAGTTGCACAAACACAAATGAAAGTTTTTGTGTACTCTGAGATAAAATATGCTACACCTGGAGAATAACTCACTTAAAGTAGTTTTTGCTCTCATCTATCAGGCTCCTTTTATCCATATTTCATTATACCCTTTTCCACTGTGCAGGTCATGTTACATTATAGGAGAATTAAGTCATTCTCCTTTCTCCCTGTAATCTCTTACTATTACGCCAAATGCCTCAAATCACAGATATAATCCTCTCTTTATTGTCAGTCTATAAATTTCTCCTATTTTCAGTTAATTCAATTTAGTCTTCCTCATTTACAGGATACTTGTTTCCAAAAACACAACTGCAAAATTAATTTCAAATTTTCTAAGACCATCTTTAAGATAAATATATCACTTAATACTTGAGATTATTCATTATTGGTATGATAGTAAAATTTAGACTGTTGGCTTCAAGTTATCTAACATAATAAGTGTACCTATACTTACCTCTGCAATTAAATTTGGCGGTATCATAATGTCTTTCAGCACATCTAAAAGAAAAATTTTAATTTGATATAAAATTATCTTGTGCACTTGAGGAAAAAAAGTGTAACAGTAACAAACATTTTCCGAACCTTTGTAATATACCAGGCTTTATGTTAAATATCTTATATTAACTACTTCTTTTAATCCTAAGAATCCTATGAAGTAGTTACCATTCTCTAATCCACATTTTACAATTAAGGAAATTCAGGTTTAAAACGCTAAGTGTACACAATCAGAGCTTATACATTTGGTTACAAAACTTGTAACGTCACTAATATAAAACAGTGCAAATTCACCTGCATCCACACCTTCACCATTTCCTTTATGAAAATTATACATGCTAAAGGACTTGTTTTTCATTTCACAAGTATGTGTAAATAACTAACTAGTTTCAATTTTATCTTTGCCTTATAGTTGAGCATACATAGTTTTCTCAAACTATTACTGTAAAAGATGTATGTTAAAATAGTTAAAAAAAAAAAAGTAGGGGCAAATTTAAAGCAAAGAATGAAAGTGAATGATGCTATCTACTCAAACACAACAACCTTTACTCGGTTGTTTTAAACCTGATCTTTCCTTCTGTAGATAAGCCAAAGGTCATCTTTTTCAATAATCTCTCAGGTTGTAAGTTTTAATTAAAGTCTGAGAGTAATGAAAGAATAGTAAGTAAAATCAATACAGAAAAACACTGACTTAGCATATTTACAGCATGCTAAAATTTGTCTTTTTACCAGTAGTCACACATTTGCTATCATGCACTGGCTGACTCATGATTAACAGGCCACACTTATAAATATTAATAGGCTCAGAAAGGGATTCCATTCATTAGAGTTTGTGGTCAGCAGCATCCTGGTAACTCCCACTACTAGCCAAACCAGGTATTTGCAAAAATTTAACACTTTAAAACAAATAAAGCCTCTTAATCCACCACTGCAAAATCCCCAAACTTTGAAACATCTGAAATTTTCTCTTAACTGTATGGTAAACTCAACTGCAGGAGAACTAGGTATGAGCTTATAAAAATATGTAGTCTTTAATTAATAGAAATACATTTAGAATGAAGAGTGAAACAATCTATTCTAGGCACTGTTCCAAATTCTGCTGAGGTGTTATGTAACACAAAATATGTGTTTCCATGTTAACTTTCTAAAAAAACTGAAAAATTCTGAATGCTGAAACAAAACTAGTTCAAAGAGTTTCAAATAAGCAGTTATGGACCTGTGTTTTACATTTAAAAATCCTGAGAATATCTGTAAAGTTCTTTTATTTTAAACAGTTTTAAACTGAAATCCACATGAAGATAGGGAATCCCCTGGCAGTCAAGTGGTTAGGATGGCGCTCTCACTGTCGAGGGCCCAGGTTCAATTCTTCGTCGTGGAACTAATATCCCACAAGCCTTGTGGTTGTGGTCAAAAAAAAAAAAATCCACAGGAAAGTTGAAATAACTCTAAGCAAACTGCAATCCACTAATTTTTAACTGCTTAGATCTGAAACAAATCAGCTTTTATACTACCACTGAAAACCAAGTTTTCCCATTTTAGGATATTATAATTCAGTATATTGAGTTTGCTAGAAAGAAAATTTATTTAATAATGACATGCATATAAACACATCCTTGCTAAATAATTTCATATTCACTTATTTTTTTTTTTAAATGACATAAAGAAGAGAACTAACCATGAAAATAGTACCATTTTACACTGCCTTTGGTACAGATTAAAGAAGAGTATGGTCAACAGTGAAGAATCCGTGAAAATGAAAGTTAGTGTTAGTCGCTCAGTTGTGTCTGACTCTGCGACCCCATGGACTGCAGCCTGCTGGCTCTTCAGTCCATGGAATCCTCCAGGCAAGAATACTAGAGTGGGTTGCCATTTCCTTCTCCAGGGGATCTTCCTGACCCAGGGATCAAACCCAGGTCTCCTACATTGTAGGCAGATCCTTTACCATCTGAGCTACCAGCAAAGCCAGAGTCCATACTGGAATATTTTATTTAAGGAATCATGTAAAGATAGGGCTTAGGAGACAAGGGGAGCACTATATGCCAGGAAACAATTCCAAGAAACTGGTCTCATGACAGAAAACAAAACTAAACATTTTGAATTTCATACAGCTTCAGTTATCTATAAAATTCCCATGCTTTTTCAGCAGCTCAAACACTATGACTACCTTCATACTTTGATTCTCAAGTAATATCGTTAACAGGGAAAAAACGGAGGGAAAGTGAAAACAGTGAGCTACTAAATGTCTACTAGATGTGCATACCTTACAAACAAGATCCCATGTTTTGAAATTCATCCTCACAATCATATAAGTTAATATTATATCCATTTTATATAAGAATGCTAAGATTTAGAAGAGCATTACAAAACTTGCCCCAAACCACAATATATAAATGGAAGAGCCCAGCACTTCTGATTACAAAAGCTGAACTTTTTTCAGTACTGTTTCACACTTCCACATAAAATAAAGAATATAAAACAGTTTAGAAAACAATAACAAATTTTAGTCAAAGTCAGCATTCCTACAAGAGCATTATTTAGCGTAACAGTGATAACAACAAACAGTGATAATGAAAAAATGACAAAAAAATTGCAAAAATCTCTCCAAGCATGGATAGGGAGTATGTGAAAACATATACTGGGTCTGGTAGGGATAAAAGTGATCTGGGGAGAGGCTAGTAGGGTAAAAAAGAAGACTCTCAATTAAAACCTTCTCTGATAACTGCACAAATACACACACACACACTATTCCTTACAAATTTTTTTCTGGTATATTAGTGATAGGACAAGTTTTTCAAAACAAACCAAAACTGAACCAAATTCAAACATGAATGGGAAATGGGATTTGACCAAGACAAGTGTTAGGAAGATTTAACCATTTATGCTTCCTTATAAATACAACTCAAAAGACATCTTTTTAAAATCATCATCTCCTTTGGCTTTTATGAGATAAGAAAAATGAAGATACACTGAAAGAGTTTTTATGAAGCAGCAGAAAATAAAGAAAGGGATAAGATTAATAGGAAAAGCTTCCAGAGAAGTGAGACTTGCCATAGATTCAGCTAGGCATGTTGGTCTCTTCTTTACTTTCTTCAATGGAGCTATCCCTATCTTACAAAAGAAAACTTAATAGATAAAAATTAATAACAGCTAAAGGTTTACCACAAAAAGATGGAGAGTTGTGTGTTAAAAAGAATATATGATGAAATAGTCAACCTTTTAAAAATTAGTATCTAAGGAACATTTACCTTCCTCAAAGGCAAGAACTATATTATATCTTTATACCCTACCTTCCCCCTCCTCCCCTTACCCTGCTCAGAAGATAGATTGATTATAGAGGAACATACAAAGATGACATACACACACTTGCACAAAACGAACTGATTAATGTACTAATTCACCAGGTATATCTGAATTTGGTTAAAGATTTGAGGCTAATTCTGTCCTTTCTTAAAATAACCTTACTGAATGCCTAATAATATAGATATAAACAGATAGTCAATTATTAGAACATCCATGTTAAGAACTCATCTTCATCCACATGTCATAGTTTCCATAGAAAAATTTAATATACTATTGAACATAGGTATGTTAACCGCAAGTATTTTAAGATCTTTCCACTTACATATGGTTTCAAAGACATATATCACATGTTATTAATATGTTAAAAATAAAAGAAACAAAACAGAAACATCTGCTACTTATCAGACTCACATACCCAGAGCCAGAAATATAAACAGGGATAGGTAAAGAAGATTGAAAAATGATGTCTGAAATCAAAACATGCTACAACTTGGTAGTTCTAGAAACTTCTGAAGTAAGTAAAATTTGGGGAGGTTAAAACAAACAAACAAACAAAAAAACCAGAAAGGGAATATTGGTATCAACAGTGGATGGTCTGCTAACATATGTACCTGTGTGACCTTGTTCAACTCACTTAACTTCTCTAGGCCTCAGATTCCCCATCTGTAAAATGAGAAGGTTGGACTAAATGATCTCTTTCAGGTACTTTCCAGTTCTATGATTCCATTAAATGGATGGGGGAATAAGCGAGTTAAAATATGTGCACCAAAAGCTACTCTCAACTAATAATGAGACAATTCATTAACTTGGGAGTCTGATGTTTGGATATACAAACAGGCAATCAAGATTCCAGGCTAGATCCCAATGCCAACTTTAACCAAATAACACAAGTGACCCATAATACTGACAGTACAAACCTAAGTCCTAAATTCTGGAAGCAGGAAGCCACTGCATACAGGAATGAAAAGTATTTCCTTTCTTTTCTTTGGATATAATGTTAAAGCCTTCCTTCTGGGGCTCTACATGCTCAATCCTGAGAGTCTAAATCCAAAATGACTCATTTAGTGGACTCCAGCTTTTGACAGTTCATGACCTCTTTTTTTTTTTTAAACTTAAATTCTGAACCCATTTGTTCAAAAACTACAAAACTCTGTGACTTTTATTTTCTTCCACATAAACCTCTGGCACCTGCAACAAAAGTTGCAGAAGAGGTTAATCCAGAAAAGAGAAAGATATATGCACAGATCATTTGTAAACTGGGACCCACTTAAACTAAGTTTCTACAGCCCCTGTTACTTTCTTTCATTTTATTATTTTAATACCACTGCACCCTCCACACACCATAATCTGACCATAATGGACCAAATCTGGCATAATTACTGCCATATTCCCAGACAGTATTACAGCAGCAAGTTTCATACATGTCATTCTCTAGGCCTACAACACAACACCGTTTTCCCTCCTCCTAAGCCTGTAGGTCAACCTTCATGATTCTTTTCACCTCAGCTCAAGCATTCCATTCTTTATGAAATCTTCCCTATAATAGGCAATCACTATTTTCACTGTTGTCCATATGGCTTTCTTCTATACTAGAGTTACCTCTTCTATAATACTTTGTCTACTTTTTACATTAGACTAATTACTTGAGGGCTGGCCATCTTATTCACCTCTGCACTAGGTAATGTTTTAGAACGTCCAACATGTAACAAGCACTCAGTAAATGTCTGCTTCTTTGTGGATCTGAGGAAATCGTTTTACAACTAAGAGAAAGAACACCCATGCCTATGTCACTCTTAGATCTTCTGAAGTCTTATCAGACCACAGAGATCACTAAATTAAAGATAAAAAAGCAACATCCCATAAGCCAATAAGGCACAGAGATGCTTTAATTTTTTTGGTGAATATTTGAAAGCCCACTCTAGAAAAGAATCTTCTTCTTACATCTGATAAACTCTACAGAAATTAAAAGAGTGGACAATATACATAACTTGGGATTAAAATTTTTTCCAACACACAATTTATATATATCACACAGGAAAAATAAAAGCCACGTAGAAACATAACACATTTTATATATCATTTTTTAGGATTAGAAAATGGTCAATATTTGGGGAAGAAAAAATGGTCAAGAGCAAAAATGGTAAGATATTAATATTTTCCTCACATTTTTCTTTCCTTCTTTTCTTTCTTTTCCACATCTCTACTCACAAAGTCAAAAGAAAAAAGGAAAAGTTAAAGATAAGGTCAGCTAGATGAATCAAGAGGCAATCCTTATATCCCTGCCTCAAATAAGAACCACCCATTTTAACAATTTTAGGTAACTTATTTATCTTATATACAGTTAGAGAATATACTAATAACTTTTTCAATCAATTGACCTAGAGACACAGAATAAAATTATATTAGAAGCTTCCCTCCATAGAAGATGGCATTGATGCTCTAATAGAAGCTCCGTGTGAATTACACTTCCAGTTACCAAATGGTTATGGGCGCAAAGATGGGCTAGATGCCAAGTCATTTAAAGCAGATAAGCAACATGAATCTGTGCTGACATTGTTTTACCTCATCACTACACTTTCTAAATGACCTAACAATGCTCTCAATCAGACTTCTTGAACTAATTGTTTTAGGAATACAATTCTGTTAAATTTTATCTTTAACACTACTTCACTCTAACAAGGAAATAACTTTCACTCAATAGTTATTTTAGAAGATATTTGCAAGCATACAAACAAGAAAACATACTTACAGATTGTATATCTTGTAATGGTTTTTATGCTTTGAATCCAAAAACCTTAAAACAAAACAAACAAACAAAAGGCCACCATTAACAAAAATGAGCTAACATTTGAAATTACATTAATACTATTGAGAAAAACCAAAAGACAGATTCTGTTTTTCCTAATCTCAAATGCAACTTAAGAAAAATAAATAAACTCCAATAAATATTCCCTCCATGGGTTTAAGCTAGTAAGCAGCTCCTTCTTATATAATTATTACATTACACAGATTTATACAATCTGAAGTAAAGCCATAGCTTTTCATAAAATGAATATTTTCATAATCTCTCTTTAGCCTAACATAATGAAGTTGAGTGTTAAGAAATAACTTCTTTAAAAAGCATTATTAGCATTTAGCTCAAGTTACCCAGCTTATACATTTTTCTGAGTCACATGCAATCAAGTAATCTTAAAAATAATCCTGGTAATTCAGTCATCATTTCTTTCAAACTAAAAACATTCGATATTTGAAAGATACAAGTAATAACTACTAGTTTTGTACAGTGTATTAAACATTTTCACATACATATTCTTATTTGATGCTCACAAACATCTGAGAGGTAGAGCTTATTCATATTTTACAGATGAGGGAAGTAGGTAAAAGAAATAACAGGACTTGCCCGAGGTCATATAGCTACTATGTCAAAAATCAACTCCAAAGACCTCACCCTCAACAATTAGTTAAGAAACAACAATTACAGCCAACACTTTATATGCCAGGCACTATGTTAGATACTTTATGCATACAAACTTATCAAATCCTGTGAAGTAAGTAACAGAGGGGTTAGAAATTTGTAAGGCTGAGGAAATAGAATAAATAGAAGAACAAATGGAAAACAGAAGAGACGATTTTAAAAGATGTAAAATCTAGGAGATGCAACATATGAATAGGTATCCCAGAGAAAAGGATGGAAAATACAGGAGAAGAAATCCATGATATAATTGAAGAAAAAGACCCAAAACTGAAGATCATGAATTTCCAAACTGAAAGGGTATAATGAGTATTTAAAAAAAAAAAAAAATTAAAATAGACCCAAATAAAGGCATACATATTTTAGCAAAGTTTTGGAATATTGAAGAGATAAACCTAAGATCCTAGAAACTGCCTGAATCAGGTTTCATAAAAAAAAATCTAGAATCAGAATAACTTCATCCTTTTTAACAGCAACACCAGCAGCTAGAAAACAATTTACACAAAACCTTCTGACTTTAAATTATTCCTAGTCTAGAATTCCACAGCAAGATACACTATAAAAAGTGTGAATCTATAATAAAGACATTTTTAAATAAGCAAAGTCTCAAATAATTTTGATTTTCACATATTCTCTCGCTCAGGAAATTATGAGAAAATGTGTTCCACCAAGAACAGGGTGGAAACCTATGAAAAAAGATGACAAGTTCCAGAAACTGAAGAATTCAACTCATGAGAAGAAAACAGAAAACAGAGAACCCCTGAATGAATAGTGAAGGAACATCTCAAGTAGACAGACATACAACAAGCTCAGAGAACAATTAAGCCAGTTTAGGGGCGATCAGAAGGTTCTCGAAGAAGATGAAATTGAAATAATGCCAAATGTGCTCAAACATTTCCAGAGATTCAAACTTAGGGACAAGTTTAGGGACAAATTAAAGTTAAGAATGCAGAAACTAAATAAGAGAGAGAGAGAGAGAGGAGGAGAAAGGGAGGGAAGAAGGGAAAACAAAATCTGTAGGAAAAACAAGCTATAATATACTATATCGTTTATATTGAGTTCAGTCGCTCAGTTGTGTCCAACTCTCTGTGACCCCATGGACTGCAGCACGCCAGGCCTCCCTGTCCATCAACAACTCCTGGAGTTTACCCAAACTCATGTCCATTGAGTCGGTGATGCCATCCAACCATCTCACCCTCTGTCGTCCCCTTCTCCTCCCACCTTCAATTTTCCCCAGCATCAGGGTCTTTTCCAATGAGTCAGTTCTTTGCATCAGGTGGCCAAAGTATTGGAGTTTCAGCTCAACATCAGTCCTTCCAATGAACACCCAGGACTGATCTCCTTTAGGATGGACTGGTTGGATCTCTTTGAAGTCCAAGGGACTCTCAAGAGTCTTCTCCAACACCACAGTTCAAAAGCTTCAATTCTTCTGCGCTCAGCTTTCTTTAAAGTCCAACTCTCACATCCATACATGACCACTGGAAAAACCATAGCCTTGACTAGATGGACCTTTGCTGGCAAAGTAATGTCTCTGCTTTTTAATATGCTATCTAGGTTGGTCATAACTTTCCTTCAAGGAGTAAGCGACTTTTAATTTCATGGCTGCAAATCACCATCTGCAGTGATTTTGGAGCCCCTCAAAATAAAGTCTGACACTGTTTCCCCATCTATTTGCCATGATATGATGGGATCAGATGCCATGGTCTTAGTTTTCTGAATGTTGAGCTTTAAGCCAACTTTTTCACTCTCCTCTTTCACTTTCATTAAGAGGCTCTTTAGTTCTTCTTCACTTTCTGCCATAAGGGTGGTGTTATCTGCATATCTGAAGTTACTGATACTTCTCCCAGCAATCTTGATTCCAGCTTGTGCTTCATCCAGTCCAGCATTTCTCATGATGTACTCTGCATATAAGTTAAATAAACAGGGTGACAATATACAGCCTTGACATACTACTTTTGCTATTTGGAACCAGTCTGTTGTTCCATGCCCAGTTCTAACTGTTGCTTCCTGACCTGCACACAGATTTCTCAAGAGGCAGGTCAGGTGGTCTGATATTTCCATCTCTTTCAGAATTTTCCACAGTTTGTTGTGATCCACACAGTCAAAGGCTTTGGCATAGTCAATTAAGCAGAAATAGATGTTTTCTGGAATTCTCTTGCTTTTTTGATGACCCAATGGATGTTGGTAATTTGGTCTCTGGTTCCTCTGCCTTTTCTAAAACCAGCTTGAACATCTGGAAGTTCACGGTTCATGTACTGTTGAAGCCTGGGTTGCAGAACTTTGAGCATTACTTTGCTAGTGTGCGAGATGAGCGCAATTGTGTGGTAGTTTGAGCATTCTTTGCAATTGCCTTTCTTTGGGATTGGAATGAAAACTGACCTTTTCCAGTCCTGTGGCCACTGCTGCGTTTTCCAAATTTGCTGGCATATTGAGTGCAGCATTTTCACAGCATCATCTTTTAGGATCTGAAGTAGCTCAACTGGAATTCCACCACCTCCACTAGCTTGGTTCATAGTGATGCTTCCTAAGGCCCACTTGACTTCACATTTCAGGATGTCTGGCTCTAGGTGAGTGATCACACCATCGTGATTATCTGGGTCGTCAAGATCTTTTTTGTATAGTTCTTCTGTGTATTCATGTTACCTCTTCTTAATATCTTCTGCTTCTGTTGGGTCCTTACCATTTCTGTCCTTTATTGAGCCCATCTTTGCATGAAATGTTCCCTTGGTATCTCTAATTTTCTTGAAGAGATCTCTAGTCTTTCCCATTTTATTGTTTTCCTCTATTTCTTTGCACTGATCACTGAGGAAGGCTTTCTTATCTCTCCCTTGCTATTCTTTGGAACTCTGCATGCAAATGGGTTAACTATGAATGACATTTATCTAGTTATGACATAAAAACTCAATATTGATAAAATCAAAATTACAATATAACTACTGGAAGTATGGGAGAATGAAAACATGTGGCTGGATTAAGGGGGGAAAAAAGAAGAGTCCATAAGCTTGAATGTGAAAAAGTATGTTACACAGTCAATTAAGCAGTACTTAAAACTTTATCACTAACTGATGTCACATTACGGTTTTTGAAGATACCAAAATATTATTTACAATCAACACTGCAGAATTAACATTAGACCTGCCAATAGATTTAAATGTGTTAATAGCTATTATTATATAGATATCTTAAAATATTTTATAACCACTATAATCAAAACTAATATAATAGGCATATTTATAATCCTATGAATTTTATCAATTTAAATCATTCTAAGAAATGGTTCATAAGCTTCAACAGACTGTCTACAAGATACATGGCATAAGATTAGGAACTCTTGCCATGGGGCAGTGGTTGTTAATAAGCCCTACAGAACTATCTGATTCTAGTATTTCATACGTAAATACTTAGGGTATGTGTAACTTTTCCTAATTCTTTTTTTTTTAACCCACTACTTTAACCAATCCAGGAAGCACTGATTCTGCTATGAAGACTTCTATTGAACTATAAATAATACTACAGGAAAAAGTGGTATGTTACACACCCTTTCACACCTGTCTCTTTTACCCTCTTTATCTTCTATACTCCTGGACCTTTCTCAATTTGTACTTTTGGATTTTTCTTTAAAATGAGGTAAAATTTACATATAGTGAAATACATAGATCTCAGGTATACAATTCTATGAATTCTGTAACAATCACTCCAATAAAAATATAGGACACTTCTTCCATCCCAGAAAATTCCCTCATGCCCATTTGCAGTGAAGCCCCACCAAACTCTCAGGTAGCTACTACTATTACCATGTATCAGTTTGGCCTTGTTCTTTTAATGTAATCATGAAGTATACATTCTTTTTTAACTGACTTCCTTCACTTATTTTTTTTTTTTAATTTATCCATGGTGTAACATGTATCACTAGTTCATTCTTTTTATTTCAATTATTATTCCGTTGTATGAACATGCCACCACTGATCCATTCTTCTTTGATGGATATCTGGGATTTTACAGTTTGGGGTTATTATGAACAAAGTGCATAACATTCTTGAGCAAGTCTTTTTTGGGGACATATGCTTTCACTCCCTTGAGTAAACAATAGCTAGGAGCAGAACTGCTGGGTCACAGAGTAGATAGGGTTGGGTTTATACTTATCTCTGTGAGAGACTACTGAGCAGCTTTTCAGAGTGGCTGTTCTATTCCACAGACCTACCACATTGTAACAGTTTCAGTTGCTCCACAGTCTTATCAACATTTGGCAATGTCGTTTTTTTAAAAATTCTAGTCCTTCATTTGTTTATTAGCCATTTTTATACTTTCTTTTGTGAAATGTCTAAGTTACTGGCTCATTTTATCCCCCAACTGGATTGTCTTTTTTATTACTGATCTAAAGGAGTCTTTTATATATTCTGGGTATAAGTTCTTTGTCAGATATTTGCTCCCTGTGTACAACTTGCCTTTCCATTTCCTTAATAATATGCTTTGATAATCAACAATTTTAAATTTTTATAAAATCCAATATATCATATTTTTCTTTTGTTTAGAACCTTGTAGTTTCTCTGAGAAATCTTTCCATACACAAAAATAGTTCATAAAGATATTCTCTATCTTTTGTTCTAGAAGCTTTATACATACTTTTAGACTTTTCTCAGTTTCTATTTTAATTTGGTTGGAAATATAGATAATGCAAAGGACAATTAGAATATCTAAAACATGGACAAATGATTTCAAGGATAGTGATCATAAAATTTAATAAACAACAACTCATTGCTACCTGCCGTATCTTCCACCATAGGTTGCTTATGAGAGAAAATGAATAAGCAAAAAATAATCTACAAAATACAATTTTCTCTCAGAAAGGCTACAATGTAAATGTGAGCAGAGGAGGAGTGGGTAGATATTATGGAGGATTAACATTTCATTTTTAGTTCATTCTGAGTTTGGTAACTATGATTTGAATCCAAATACATAAACCTACACTATATTAATAGGAATGTACACATCCCATTCCCCAGCTCCAGGGAATACTACTCAAATGCGGTAGTCCTGTGTACACTTAAACTGGAGCCCAAAGGAGTGACAGGACACATACCATAATGGTCATAGTGGTTATCCTGGGTTTTCTGGGAAAAGATGGGTGCTTTCATGATTTACTTTCAACACTTCTACAATTTTGTTGTTAAAACATAAGCATATACTACTTTCAAAACAAAAAAGTTTTCTGTCCTGATGTATTTCCCCAAAAAAGTAAGAACTGATTAAGTTATATCACACTGTTTTACCTCCAAAGAGTGGGCTTCATGAAAGTCTAGGTTCTTTTAAACAGTATTTTTAGAGATTACATAAAATTATTCTTCTTATATACTGTTTTTGAAGTACAAAAAACAAGAATCAAAGTTTTTTTATGTGACAACAGTCCTCTTTGAGAAGTAATTAGTTTTAATGAGATTCATGCAATCCCTCTTTGTAAAGACTCGTGAAGTTTTTCTTAATTGTATTTTCATTCATACTGAGCCTGTCCTGAGGATATTAAAAAAAAAAAAATTTACTAGCACACACTTGGTGCCAAATCACAAATCTGACATCAGTGAGAAATGATGTCAGCAAAACAGAAATGATTCATTAAAATGCTAGTAATGTGTTATTCCTTTAAACCCCTCCTAGAGGTTCCAGCCATGAAAAGCTTTTTCTTCAATTTCATCAACACACTTTTTATGTTACTTTAGCTAGTAACTACTTTGTTTATAATGTATATTCAAAGATAACTTATCCTTTTTTAATGCTCAAGGATTATTTATTATGGGCATAACTGCTAAGAATTTCTGCTTCCCATTCTTTTATATTTCTACATTCCATTCAGGAAGGACAAAGGCTTACTAAATAGTCTCATTTGATTCCTTTTAACACACGCTTAAAAATAAAATCACTTAAGTTCTAAAAAAGAAAAGTATCTATAAGGGTAAACTTTCATTAAATTAAATATTCCACAAAATAATAATGATTGAGCTAGTAAAATGAAAATAGATTCGAGATGGCAAATAGGTGCCAAACTGGTGGTGGCTTATTGAGGTGCAATGTTAAGGCTATTAAAACAATATCCAGGTTGGAGACTGAGAAAGAATATGATGATTGATTCCCAATGTCTGCCATTAGTGAGGGAGAGAGAATAAAATAAAAAGGTTCACTCTGCCATCTCTAGAGGACATCAATACAAACTTATGGGTTGTTGCTATGCAGTCACTAAGTTGTGTCCAACTCTGCGACCGCACGGAATGCAGCACGCCAGGCTACCCTGTCTTTCACTATCCATTTAGAAAAAGAAAATTTGAACATTATAAAATATTATACAGTAGGCAAAGTTACTGTAACCAGATAAAAGTCTATTATGAATAAGCCTTAAAAAGCTTTGTTCTAAAAATATTTTTTTACACTGGCATTCAATATAAAGGGGCCATCTCTTAAAATTTCTCTTAAAGGAGCATGTATATACTTTTGACCATTATCGAGTACTGGCATAGGAGTTTTTCTCTTGTAAATAACTGCAAAATATATGAGGAACTAAACAAAAGGCAGCAGAGGCCTATGATCTTCAAGGAAAAAGAAACCTTACCTGCCTCATGCAAAACCTGTATGCAGGTTTTTTTTACAAGTTTACCCTTATAGATACTTTTCTTTTTTAGAATTGAAGTGATTTTATTTTTTAGTGTGTGTTATAAGGAATCAAATGAGACTATTTATTTAGTAAGCCTTTGTCCTTCCTGAATGGAATGTAGAAAAAATGAAAGAATGGGAAGCATAAATTCTTAGCAGTTATGCCCATAATAAATAATACTTGAACATTAAAAAAAGATAACAATTATCTTTGAATATACATTATGAACAAAGTAGTCAAGAAGCAACAATTAGACTTGGACATGGAACAATGGACTGTTTCAAAATTGGGAAAGGAGTACATCAAGGCTGTATTTTGTCACACTGCTTATTTAACTTCTATCCAGAGTACATCTTGCAAAATGCCAGGCTAGATGCAGGCACAAGCTGGAATCAAGATCGCCGGGAGAAATATCAATAACTTCAGATATGCAGATGACACCACCAATGGCAGAAAGTGAAGACGAACTAAAGAGCTCTTGAAGTTGAAAGAGAAGAGTGAAAAAGCTGGCTTAAAACTCAACATTCAGAAAACTAAGATCATGGCATCTGGTCCTATCACTTCATGGCAAATAGATGGGGAAAAAATGGAAACACTGACAGACTATTTTCTTGGGCTCCAAAATCACTGCAGATGGTGACTGCAGCCATGAAATTAAGAGATGCTTGCTCCTTGGAAGAAAAGTTATGACAAACCTACACAGCATACTAAAAATCAGAGACATTACTTTGCCGATAAAGGTCCATATAGTCAAAGCCATGGTTTTTCTAGCAGTCATGCATGGAAGTGAGAGTTCGACCACAGAGAAGGCTGAGCGCCGAAGAATTGATGCTTTTGAACTGCAGTGTTAGAGAAGCAAGTCTTGAGAGTCCCTTGGACTGCAAGGGGATCAAATCAGTCAATTCTAAAGGAAATCAACCCTGAATATTCATTGGAAGGACTGATGCTGAAACAGAAGCTCCAATACTTTGGCTACCTGACACAAAGAGCCAACTCACTGGAAAAGATCCAGATGCTGGGAAAGATGAAAGGCAGAAGAAGAAGGGAACGACAGAGGATGCGATGGTCGGGATTGCATCATGGACTCAATGGACATGAGTTTGAGCAAGCACCAGGAGATGGTGGAGGAGAGGAAAGCCTGGTGTCTTGCAGTCCATGGGGTCGCAAATAGTCAGACCGACTAAGCGACTAAACAATAACCCCAAACCTGCCTTGTTTTCAGCTTGAAGACTCTTTTGACAGAGCAGAAGGAAATGGAACAAAGGTTTCACTGAGGTAAACAGACAGAAACTGGAGTTCTGGATGGTAAACCAGCTAGTTTGTGGAACAGAAGAGCAGAAAAAGGAGGACAGACAGATGGAGGGACTTCGAAGTCTGTGTGGCAATTAACCTCAGGGCCTTGGCATGGGTTAGGCTGCATATCTGCAGGTTCTGGAAGCATAATGGAGATAATATCAGAGAAAGCACAGTACTGGGAGAAAGAGTTCTGTCCAGCCAGAATGGAGAGACCTCAGGTGTTCAGCTGAGACCCTAGAAAGCCATTCCTGAGGAATAAGGACCATGACATGAAGCAAAAGACAAAACCGAACAGGCCTACCTTAACAAACAAAACCAAGCCTGAGAAAATAAGGAGATTAGCCATTAATTTAAATGCCTGCCAAAATGAAACTTGGCACACTTAAAGTAACAATTCAGACTTCCTACAACATATCACCGAAAACATTCATCATACAATTAAAACTTATTAGACATGCAAAGCAGGAAAATATGATCTATGACCAAGAAGAAAAAAAAAAAGCAGTCAACAGAAACCAATTCCAAGATGAACCAGATGTTGGAATTAGCAGATATGGACTTTGAAGCAGCTGTTATAAAAATATACAAGAATGTAAAAGAAAATGATTACAGCTTAAGTGAAAAGATGAAAAATCTTAGCAAAGACAGAGAATACAGACAGAAATTCTAGGTCTCAAAAGTACAGTATCTGAAAAGAAAAATCTACTTGCATGGTCTTAATGGAAGACTGAGGACTGCAGAAGATGTGGGAGATTGCGTTTTCTAAGAATGACATATTCCCCATTCCACATGCTCTTCATAAACATAACCTTAACAATGGTCTCTTTAAGTGGTGGAGTCTACGGTCCATCCCCCTTGAACTTGGGCACACTTCTGTGATTACCTCAACCAACTGAGTACTGGCAGAAGTGAGATAAAGCTATTACTAACGCTAGGTCATAAAAAATGCCATATACTTCTACCCTGGACTCTGGATCTTCACTTTCAAGAAGTTGCCATGCTATGAGGAAGCTCAAAATAGCCTACATGGAAAGGCCAAGTGCAGGGGTTCTGGCCAACAAGCCCAACTAAAGACCCAGACAACAGACAGCCTATACCAGACACATGAGTGAAAACACAAATAGATGATTCAGCCCTCAATCTGCCAAAACTCACCTCCTGTCACTGAGTTTTCCCAACTAAGGCCCTAAATATTCTGGAGCAGAAACAAGCCATTTCCACCATGCCTTGTCCAGATTTCTGACTCACTTAATCTGTGAGTATAAAATAAATAAATGTTCTATGTTATTTATGTTTAGAGGTGGTTTGATGGAAAATAAAGATATAAATTTGATAACATATAGCAGTTAATTATTTAACCTGGAGAACAGAAGAAATTGAAAAAAAAAATTTTAAAGACATCATGGCTAAAAATTTCCCACCCGTGGTATATAAAACATCAACTTAGAGACACTACAAGCTCAATAAACTACAAATAAGACAAATATAAAAAGAACAAAACTATGCCTATCATAATCAAAACCACTGAAAACCAAGGGGAAAAAACAAAAGGAGTCAAGAAAAAGACACACTATATATCCAGGAGAATACCAGTATGAACAATGGCTGACTTCTCATCAGATCTAATGAAGCATTCAAAAACAAAAACAAAGTCATCACAGAAGTCTATATCCAGCAAAATGCCTTTTAAAAACAATCAACAAATATAGAGGATTTGTCACCAGCAAACTTGTTCCTAGGCTGAAGGGAACTAATTCCAGATGAAAACTTTCACTCTAAAGAAAGAAACAAAAAGCATCAAAAATAGTAAACATAGGAGTAAGTATAAAAGGACATCTTTTTTCTTGATTTCACTGACAGATAACTGCTTAAAGCAAATAAAATAACATTGTCTTCTGGGGTTTACTACATACATAGACATAAAATATATGACAAAAATCATACAAAAGAAATGGAGGAAAATAGAATTTTACTGTTGTAGGGCTCTTATATTTTAATGCTTACAATAACAACTCTAAGAGAACTGTAACAAGCTGTATTCTATAATCCCTAGAACAAACTCTAAATATATACAGATACACACACACACACATGCATACAGCTAAAAAATAGAAGAATTTAAATGGAATATTAAATATTCTATTCTATTAAAATATTTAACCCCAAAAAGGACAGAAAAAAAGGAATGAGGGAGAATGAGACTGAAATAGGAATGAATGAACAACTAAACACAAATAAGAAGGTGTTAGACCAAAAGAAAACATATTAATCATCATATTAAATATAAATGGACTAAACACTCCAATTAAGACAGCCAGTGATTATAAGGCAAGTTCAAAACTACAATACTTGCTATACAAGTTGGCACACTCTACAAGCAATGAATACACTATGCACTGTTCAAAACTGAACAAGTCAGATTATATAAATCAAATGCAAAATTAAATCTAGATGCAACTAACTCTAGAAGCTCTATACATTAACACCATGCTACTGAATTCATTCTAACAGAGGAGAAAGAATCTAGGTTGCAACATAAGCTTTTACTGACTCTTAGAAGGCATCAGAAATTCAGTTATTATTTTGGTGAAGTTACTGGTGGTCCAGAGTCTGATCTTCTATCTTTCAGAATTAGACTTGATCATGTCAACATATTGAGGAGTGTTTTCCCCCCCAGGAAATTAGAACCTGTATCGTATGACTGATGTATAATTATTATAATGATCATAATGGCAATATTTTAATTTATTGAAAAATCCAACTGCCGTAAGAACTAAACTATTCATTTAAGATCGTATCTCACCATAAAGAGATCTGAGAAGTATAATCAGAATGTTGCTCAGTAAGTGTGAACTCAAACAAGAGAAGCTAGTTAAATGAGGCAATTTTTAATAGACTAAGATATTATGATGTTTCCATCTCCACAAAAGGAATGGGTTTTGCCAAAAATACCTGAAGTTCATTGGCTATGGCTTCCTTTCTCTTGGCAGTGTTTTTCCTATATTTCAATAGCCAACCTGGAGAAGGAAATGGCAACCCAGTCCAGAACTCTTGCCTGGAAAATCCCATGGACGGAGAAGCCTGGTAGGCTACAGTCCATGGGGTCGCGAAGAGTCGGACACAACTGAGCAACTTCACTTTCACTTTTCACTTTCATGCACTGGAGAAGGAAATGGCAACCCACTCCAGTATTCTTGCCTGGAGAATCCCAGGGACAGAGGAGCTTGGTGGGCTGCCGTCTATGGGGTTGCAGAGTCGGACACGACTGAAGCGACTTAGCAGCAGCAGCAGCAGCAGCAATAGCCAACCAATCTTTCTTTACACTGAAAGGCTTTATGTAGATGAAGTAAACATATTACACTGGATTAATCTGAAGTCTTACTTTAAGTCCTAAGAGTCCTTCTGTTTCTTAAAGGTGAATTAGTATATTTCTGCTCTGTGCCAGTATTTATAGATTAGAGCATTCTATCATTTGCAAGTGCTTGGACAAATGATAAAATATCATCCAAAAAATATTTCTTGAAAACTTGCAAAGTGACAAACACTACTGTAGATACACTGGTAACAAAACTCCAAGTATGAACAACCACAATCATTAATAACAATTGCTTCTAGCAGCTTGACAGAAACCCAGCAAACCCCTTTTTAAAAAGGTGTCCCATTCAGAAAACAGTCTAAAGACACTAGACAATTCTTACTAATCCAGGGTAGGCTAAAAAGAAAAATAATTACTTTATATGCTACATTTTTCTATAGGTAAGTAATTATTTGGTAACCATATTTAAGTCATCTGCTGTATCCACGGTGAATCAATATTTGCCCTTAAAACCCTAACATACCTAGAGCTGCTACTGCTACTACTGAAACGTGAAATTGGATTGCTGTTTTTCTTTTTAACACATAAATCATATCATGCTTAACCCCATTAACAAAGGTAAACTTCAAACACTCTATTAGGTTGGTGCAGATATAATTGCTGTTTCAGACTGTGAAGTTTAAATCATTATAACTAGGCTCAAACACATCTTTATTAAGCAAAATAGGAACCACTATAATAAATACATTTTTGTCAATGAGAAGTAAGTTTGTTTATTCTTGTAGCATAAAAATCCGTGCTTCATGATTTGACGAACTCTTGGAGAACATTTTCTGCCTCCTGCTGGTTGTGGAAGTGTTTTGCCTGCAAAAAGTTGTCGAGATGCTTGAAGAAATGGTAGTTGGCTGGTGAGAGGTCAGGTGAATATGGTAGATGAGGCAAAACTTTGTGGTACAGTTCATTCAACTTTTGAAGTGCTAGTTGTGTGGTGTGTGGTTGGGTGCTGTTGTGGAGGAAAATTGGGCCCTTTCTGTTGACCAACGGCAGCTGCAGGCAATGCAGTATTCAGTGCATCTCATTGATTTGCTGAGCATACTTCTCAGATGAAATGGTTTCACCAGGCTTCAGAAAGGTATAGTGGATCAGACTGGCAACAGACCACCAAACAGTGATCATGACCTTTATTTGGTGGAAACTGGTCTTTGGGGAAGTGCTTTGGAGCTTCTTTTCAGTTCAACCACTGAGCTAGTTGTTGTCGCCTGTCATATAAAATCCACTTGTTACAGAAAAGCTGTAACAAACGTAGACAGCAAATTAAAAAGCAGAGACATCACATTACTAACAAAGGTCCATCTAGTCAAAGCCATGGTTTTTCCAGCAGTCATGTACAGATGTGAGAGCTGGACCATGGAAAAGGCTGAGCACCAAAGAACTGATGCTTTCAAATTGTGGTGCTGGAGAAGACTCTTGAGAGTCCCTCAGACAGCAGGGAGACCAAACCAGTCAAATACAAAGGAAATCAACCCTGAATATTCATTGGAAGGCCTGATGCTGAAGCTGAAGCTCCAATACTTTGGCCACCTGACGCAAACAGCTGACTCACTGGAAAAGACCCTGATGCTGGGAAAGATGGAAGGCAGGAGGAGAAGGGGGCAACAGAGGATGAGCTATTTGGATGGTATCACAGATTCAATGGACATGAGTTTGAGCAAACTCTGGGAGATAGTGAAGGATAAGGAAGCCTGGTATGCTGTAGTACATGGGGTCGCAGAGGTCAGACATGACTTAACGACTAATCTACAACAAATAAGTCATTAGCAAAAAAAACATAAAGCAAGAAGTGTTCATTAAAATGATGTATAACATAACTACATTTATTTAAGAATGTATTTCTAATATCAATGGCAAAGTTCAACAATGTAAAACCACAAATACTTTTACATCAACCTAATAGTCCTTAACTACTTTCTCCTAGTCATCATCAGGTTGCCACAATCAAAATTAGTTATATATCTGATAAAAGAAAAGTATCTTGTTGAAAATGTGCTTTTTAACTCTCACCTGCACAGTGGTACTTTCTCCTACATTATCTCAAGTTAAATAGAAAGGCAAAAACAGGAGCTTTATATTAAATTCAGGTGAAAAATAGTAATATCCAGAACTAAAGGAAATTTATTCTATCTAAAGAGGTATAAGATTCAAAGGAAAAGAGGTTTCTGGCTTACCGGGTGGTTCAGACAGTAAAGAATCTGCCTGCGATGCAGGAGATCCAGGTTCAATCCCTGGGTTGGGAAAATCCCCTGGAGAAGGGAATAGCAACCCACTCTAGTATTCTTGCCTAGAGAATTCCATGGACAGAGGAGCCTGACAGGCTACAGTCCATGGGGTTACAAAGAGTTGTACACAACTGAGTGACCAACACTTTAGGGTTCTATCTATAAACCATTTTAAGCTAATTTTTGTGCACGGGCATACCTCAGAGGTGTTTTGAGTTTGGCTCCCTGGTAGCTCAGATGGTAAAGAATCTGCCTGGAATGCAGGGGACCTGGGTTCAATCCCTGGCTCAAGAAGATCCCCTGGAGAAGGGAATGGCAACCCACTCCAGTGTTCTTGCCTGGAGAATTCCATGTACGGAGGAGCCTTATGGGCTACAGTCCATGGGGTCGCAAGGAGTCAGACACAACTGAGCAACTAACACACACACTAGACTATGGCAATAAAATGGCTATAGCAACAAAGCAAATCACATGAAATTTCTGGCTTCCCAGTGCATAAAAAAGTTATGTTTACACTATACTATAGTCTATTAAGTGTGCAAAGGCATTATATGTCTAAAGAAATAGTGTACATACCTTAAGTTAAAAATACCTTATTGCTAAAAAATGCTAACCATCACCTGACAATGAAGAGCTGCCATAAACCTTCAATTTGTTTAAAAAAATGCAGTATCTGTGAAGTGCAATAAAGTGAAGCACAATAAAATGAGGTATGCCTGTGGTATAAGAAAGGTTCATTTTACTTTTATACTGACTTACAGTTGCTTCTCTATTGTTCTGTTAACAAGTGTCCTTTCCCCAGTGAAGTATCTCGGTACCTTTGTCAATAAACGATACGCGTGTTTTTCTTCAGCTTCTATTCTGCTCCACTGATCTATAATCGAGCCAGCCACCCCACTCACAGATAGCCAACAGAAACGAAAACATACACCCACAAAAATCTTGTACGTGAATACTCACAGCAGCTTTGTTCATAATAGAGCCAAACTGAAAACAAATGTCCACCACAGGTAAATGGATAAATTATATCATATCTATAGAGTGGAATATCACTCAGCAATAAAAAGAACCAAATGACTAACAAAAGCAACAGGGATGAATTTCAAAAATGCTAAGCTAAAAGAAAGAAGCCAGACCCAAAAGAGTACATATTACATGACTGCATTTATGTAAAATTCTAGAACAGGAAAAACTTATCTAGAGTGATAAGACAAACTTACAGACTGCCTGCAGGGCAGCCCCAGAAGCAGGGCTGGGGACTGATGGCAAAGGGGCATTAAGAAACTTTTTATGGTAATAGAAATGTTGTAAATCTTGACTGTGGTGATGTTTTTACATGGGTATATATATGTCAAAACTCAATGAACTGTAAATAGGTAAATGTTGTTGCATGCAAATTATATCTTTAAAAAGTTGGTTTTTAAGAGTATATGATTACAATGATCAACTTGTAAAATGCAACTCACTTCAAAAAAAATCTCAAATTTACTTTGATTAACAGCAGAAACAGCAACAGAAGGAGCACAGCATATTTAGGTATCAGAACTTTTTAGAATGAAATGCAAAATGGCACCATCTACAATAGTGCTGTCCAACAGAACTTGCCACAATGATGGAAATGTTCTATATCTGTGCTATCCAACACAGTATACACTAGCCACATGTGGCTACTGAACACTTGAAATGTGACTGTTGCAAATGAAAATGAATGAGTAAATTTATTTTTAATTACTGTAAACTTAGTAAATAGCGACATGTAGCTAGTGGCTACCATAATGGTTAGCACAAGTCTAAAAGATGTATCTCTGAAAAAAATCCAATGGAACATACTATGTGTGCTTCTTAGAAAGTATATTCTTGGGATAGAGCATACAATTGCAACAGAAGAATGATACATTAATAACTAGGGACTTCACAACTGTCAATATACCTACTGAAAACAATATTTTCAATTACCTGCTCTTTTCTAACAAATTCTTGATATGCTTGATTTTCTTTTATCAGTAGACTAATAAAGGAGGGAACTACAATTTTGGGTGTATTTCTAACCAAGAATGAGGAACAAGTTTGAGTGGAAATGCCAGGAAACAGGGAGAAAGTATTCATATAATTTTAGAATTCACGTCAGACAAGGAAGGAAATACTGGCATAGTTAGATATGATACAGATCAGTAAAACGGATTTCAAAAGCTTCATTTAAATAACAGGCTATGAATTCATAACTCAATATCTAAAAGGAAAGACCACAGAGAGGTTTTACAAACTAAACTTCTGTATAAACAATTACAAATGACCTAGTTTAAAAAAGACAAAAGAGGAAAAACAAAAATTATTTAAGACCAATAAATACAGCTACAGAGAATTTACACAGATTAGATTAAAAATATATATACGTCTCCAGAAAAAAAGGAGGGAAATAACAGATGACTATAAAACAGTAGCATATATAAAGGAAAATAAAAATAGTAAAGACAAAAGAAAAGGCTTGGAGTGCAAAGCAATGTCTACACCAAAAAGCAATAGATAAGACAGAATTCCACAAGTTAGCTAACTAGCTAACTATATAATGCTAGAGGCAGAAAAAAAGCAGTAACTCCTAAATTTCCTTTTCACTTCTATTTTCTCTGTCCAAGAAAATACTGCTCTGAATCAATAACTCAACAGTGATGGATGCATGATATTTTCAGGATTAAAAGTTTTATTTGCAATTTAAGCAAGGCTATTTCTTAAAAGAACATTCCTTAACAAACAGCTACAAGCAAAAATCTTTTCATATTCCATGATTATACATATTAGTAAAGCAGAAAGCAATCAATAATTCAAAACAGAGATAAATCACCCAACTTATCACTGCTTTATCTGAATCTTATAAAATTCAAATGTCAAGAGTGGCACAGCACTATAAAAATTGTCTGAAAAAATAGTACCCTAATTTCCAAAGAGTTTGTAAAAATCATTAATAATCACAGCAAGGTCAGCACACACAAACAAATCAAGGAAAAATATGTAAACCAATAAAGATCACCAAATTGCTTAAACTCACACAGAAATGCAATCAAAAACCACATTACAACAAACTGCAAAAAGTTTTAAGCTTGGTAATATTTAGTTCACGAAGACTGTGAAAACATCTTGGGGGCAGGACACATACATGTTGGTGAGAATATAAAATGATACCATTTTTGAGTTTAAACCATGGACTCACTGCAAAGAAATTTACCTTAAGGATATAAGTACTTGCAAAAGGACACCAAGACAAATGCGCGAAATTTCTGTTTAGAGCACTGTTTTCAACAGCAATAACTGGAAGCACCCTAAAATATGTATCTGAGTGGGCTGTTTATTACGGTATGATCATAAAATGGAAGACAACCAATAAGAAAATCAATTTCATCTCCACACCAATATGGAAAATTCCAAAGTATGTTAAACAAAAAAAGAAGAATATGCAGTATGTCCTCATTTGTATTTCTTAAAGGGTGAGTATAACATGAAAACAATTTTTTAAAGAATATATAAAACTTTTAATTGTAGATATCTTTTGGAAGAGAGTCTGAGGATGTGACGTGTAAAACAGGAGAAATTTGTAAGGGATACTTGCCATCTCTAGGCTCTTTAGCATCCAAAACTATTCCAATCTGGAGAGAATTTCAAGATATAAACAAATACTCCCTTCCCCATCTTTCTCACATCACATGTGCAAGGTCTAAGATCAATTAGGTGCTCATGTTCTGGACACTGAATCCCAGGTAGTAAGAACAAGGCGCAGATGAGTCAAGGGATTATTCAGAGAGATCTCCAGCAGAGCTGAAAGTTTATGAACCCAGCATCAATATTTAGTCCTGTGGTAGTACCTGGGACAGCAAATATCTATGCAGCAATGTCCTCAGCTGAGGATGCTCTTCTTTATAAGCTCTTGACTATGATCTGCTTCTCTTAGCTTCTCACAGTCTTCAAAGCCTGGTTCTCTGTAAGCTAATATTTTTTTAGAATTCTCTTCTAATTAAGTTAATAAGAGTTACTTTTTGTCATGTGCACTCAAGAACCCCGACTTCTTTTATTTTCCTATAGTTTTTTTTATAAGTGAGGGTTGGTGAAATCATACTTTTTTGTGTGTTCCCTTTAATATGTGAACTTTATTGTAATTTCTTATCTAGCACTGTGGGCAACAGTGAGACAGGCAGGAGAATAAACAATCTATTTAAAAGAAAATATCACAGCAGTTTTTTTCAAGAAGCGGGGGTAACTTCTCTCAAAGAACTTGAAAATTACTTAGGGAAACATTCAGCATGACTGCCCCTCCCACTTCCTCCTCTCTCCTCCCAAGGATTTCATGCCCACAATTGGCTCACTGCCTTCTAAGTT
Organism: Giraffa tippelskirchi; assembly: GCF_054371585.1. Lineage (NCBI taxonomy): Eukaryota > Metazoa > Chordata > Mammalia > Artiodactyla > Giraffidae > Giraffa > Giraffa tippelskirchi. The sequence continues at coordinate 40,180,840 of NC_137276.1, forward strand.
TGATACAATGGAAAGGCGGAAAAAAGCAAGAAAAGAGCACTTTCCAAAGGGAAATGGGAATATTTAACTGTGGATACTTGGAAAGTTGAGACTGAGAACTTGAACGAGAGCAGAGAGATAATATTCTCAAAACTTAAAAACACTAGAATTCAAATCTTTTCATTTCTCACCTTATTTCAAATAATTTCAGATATATAAAAATCTGAATTAGTTGTGAGAATAAACACTGTCTTATTAAGTCTTTACTTTGCTCATTCCATGGAATAGTCCTAAATAAGCTTCCAACATGCAAAAACTTTTTATTTTACTGGCACAATCTGTCTGGTGTAACTATTTTAGAACTCTGGAGTCTATTCAAAAGTTTGCAGTTTTCAGGAGAGGAGGCCTAGACAGTAAATCACAATTGATTTCAATTTCAACTCCTGGTGTGGTAGTAGTTAGCCACCCATTGTCCCCTCCCAGCAGGCAGCCACACATGTATTCCTAGAGCAGTCTGATGCAGCTTGTGGGACTCCGTCCTCCAAGTATCAGATATCTGTGTTTTGATTCTTGATGGCTGCTTCTGATTATGATTATGGCTGTGCAGACACAAGCAGGCTGCCATTGCTGCAATCTCCAACAACAGAAATGGCTTCCAGGGGATTTAAAGATCCACAGCCTATTTTCTTTTCCCTTTTCTTCTTCCAGGAGCTGGGCATTTAAGAAGTATGACATCCATGCATAGGATGAATGTAAGTCTTTCTGTGTGAACATTGGTCTTCAACTCCTTCGGGTAAATAGCCAAAGGGGTGTACTGCTTGATTATAGAAATTACGTGTAGCTTTGCGAGAAACCACAATCTTCCCAAAGTAGCTATATCATACTGGGTGCTGTGGCTTTTTCATATACTGCCATACTGAATAGGAACAGAGTTTCTGTGTGCTACATGCTGGATAATTCTACCTATGTAACATCCTGGAAAAGCTGAAACTGTGGAGACCATAAAAACATCAGTGGTTGCCAGAGGCTAGGGACAGAGAGGGATGAACAGGCAAAACACAGACCACTTTTAGGGCAGTGAAACTACTCTGTATGATACTACAGTAGTCGATGTATACTTACATAATTTGCACAAATCCACAGACTGCACAATACCAAGAGTGAGCCGTAACATAAACTATAGACTCTGCAATAATGATGGGTCAATGTTGGTTCATCAATTTAACAGATGTACCACTCTGATTGAGGACACTAATAATGAGGACGCTATGCACACAGAGTAGGGGGCATACAGGAAATCTCTGTACTTTCTGCTCAACACAGCTATGAATATAACATGGCTCTTAAAGAAAACCACTCTACAGCTAATATGATATGCTAAGGTAAAAGACAAATTTTTTTCTTCTGAAGTAAACAACAAGGCAGGAGGCCTACTTTTGCCACTCCTATTCAAACAAAGTATTGAATGTTCAAGCCAGAGTAATAAAGCAAGAAGGAAAAACGCATTCAAATCGGAAAGAAGTACAATTATCTGTTTTCAGATGACATGATCTTATACAAAGAAAATTCTTAAGATGACACACACACACACACAAAACCTGTTAGAATAAATTCAGCAGAGTAGCAGCATACCAAATTAACATGCAAAAATCAGATGCATTTTTATATAATAATAAACAACCCAAAAAGGGAAATTAAGAAAACAATACTATTTATGATAGCATCAAAAAGGATAAAATACCTAGGAATTATCTTAACCAAGGAGGTGAAATACTTGTACATAGAAAGCTAAAAAATACTGCTGAAGAAAATCAAAGACCTAAATAAATAGAAAGATATCCCATATTTCTGGATTAGAAGACTTTATATTATTAAGGTTTCAATACCATACTACGCAATTCCTATCAAAATTGCAACAACTTTTTGCATGAATAAAAACTTCCATCCTAAAACTCAGGGACTCTCACAGGACCCTGAATAGCCAAATTAACCTTGAAATAGAAGAGCAATGTTGTAGGACTCAATTCCTGATTTCAAAATGTACTTTGTACAATGCTACAATTGGCAACCCACTCCAGTATTCTTGCCTGGAGAAGTCCATGGACAGAGGAGCCTAGTGAGCTACAGTCCATGGGGTTGCAAAGAGTCGGACACAACTGAGCACGCACACAACAATGGATGGTACTGGCATAAAGACAGACATATACCAATGGAATAGACTAGAGAGTTCAGAAATAAAACTTTGCATATATGGTCAAATGATTTTGACTCGTGTGCTAAAATCATTCAACAGGGAAAGGAGAGTCTTTTCAACAAATGGAGATGGGAAAGGAAAGCTGGAAATTCACTTGCCAAAGCATTAAGTTGGACCTTTATCTTTTATCATATACAAAAATTAACTCAAAATGGATCAAAGACTACACCAAAGACCTAAAACTATAAAACTCTTAAAGGGAAAGACAAGAGAAATTCATGACACTGAATTCAGCAATGATTTCTTGGATTCAACACCAAAAATACAGGCAACAATAAAAAAAAAGACAATAATGAACTGCATCAAAATTTAAAACTTTTATCTATCAAAGAATATCAACATAGTAAGAAGGCAACCAATAGGATGGAAAAAAATATTTGCAAATCACATTATCTAGTAAATGATTAACATCCATCATATACAGAACTCAAAAACAAAAAAAACCATCCAATTCATAAACTAGCAAAGGGATCAAACAGACACATCTCCAAAGAAGATATACAAATGGTGACTAAGCACATGAAAAGATGTTCAGCATCATTTATCATTAGAGAAATGCAAATCAAAACCACAATGGGATATCACTTGATACCCATTAAGACAGCTATTATCCAAAAAACCCCAAACAAACAAAAAACCCCAGAAAATATCAAGTGCTGGCAGTGAGGGTTTGGAGAAGTTGGAACTCTTGTGCATTGCTGGTAGGAATGTAAAATGATACAGCCACTGTAGAAAACAGTATGATAGCTCCTCAAAAAAAGCAAGCATAGAATGACCATTTGATCCAGCAATTCCACTTCTGAGTATATGCTTAAATTAAAAATAGAGACTTGAACAGATACTGGTACATCCATGTTCATATTAACATTATCTACAACAGTCAATAGGTAGAAGCAACCCAAGTGCCCATCGACAGATGAATAGATAAACAGAATGTGGTATATACATATATTAGAAGGACACATGCCACAACATGGGTGAAATGAAGTAAAATAAGTCACAAAAAGATAAATATTATATGTTTCCACTTATATAAAGTACCAGGAATGGTCAAAGACATAGAAACAGAAAATATAACAGTGGTTCAGGGGCTGGAAGTAGGGGGAATGGGAAGTTACTATTTAAATAGTGTAACATTTCAGTATGGAATGATAAAATAGTTTTAGAGATGGACAGTGGTGATAATTATACAAGAATGTGAATATACTTAATGCTACTGAACTGTACAGTTAAAAGAAGTTGAAATGATAAATTACCCTATATATATTATACCATAATAGAAAAAAAATACTCATCTCCCATCACTCTTCATCCTCAAACCCATGTTTTTCCCCCAAAAGTAACTACCCTCAAGTATTAGAACTCTTTTTCCCGGTATTTAAGTCAGCGTTTCTATATAAGATAAATAACAGTGCTTCTTGTAGATTTATCAATTACCTACATATTTTCTGCCTTGGTAGAGAAGGCTAACAAAACCAGTAGTATCCCCAACACACGCTTCACTTCTCTTTTGCTTATCTTATTATATGTTCTCCCAGATAATATTATTTCATTATCCACCTATAATGTTCTTCCCTGAAAGCCTTCCGTCCTACTGCTCTAATCAGAACTAGTTGCTCTTTAGCTTTGTGGCACCATTGTCACCCTGGGACTTGACTGTGGTTTCTGAGTTGGATTCTCTGTTGGATTCTCAATTCTCAGTTTGTTGAAGCCCTTTTCTTTCATGGTTTCTCCCCATTTTCCTAGGGCACATCTTATAGTAATCGCCTAAGAAATGTTACAAGGACAATTTTTTTTTCAGTCCGTTGAGTGTCTTTTTTTCCTACTCTCGCACTTGATTGATGGTTTGGCTGGATATAGAATTCCAGGTTGACTGCAGAATGTCTGAAGTGCTGTTCTTCAATCTTCTATCTTTAATTCTACTGCTGGAGAAGGCAACAGCAACCCACTCCAGTACTCTTGCCTGGAAAATCCCATGGACAGAGGAGCCTGGTAGGCTACAGTCCATGGGGTCCTGAAGAGTCGGACATGACTGAGCGACTTCACTTTCACTTTTCCCTTTCATGCACTGGAGAAGGAAATGGCAACCCACTCCAGTGTTCTTGCCTGGAGAGTCCCAGGGACGGGGGAGCCTAGTGGGCTACCGTCTATGGGGTCGCACAGAGTCGGGCACGACTGAAGCGACTTAGCAGCAACAGCAGCTGAGAAGTTAGATGCTACTGACATTCCTAAACCTTTCTAAATGACCCTGAAAGCTTTTGAGAAATTCTCATTCTTCTTCATATTTTTTTTTAACTTCTTAATAATTTGCCTGGTATTGGCCTGTTTTCTGGAGAAGGAAATGGCAACCCACTCCAGTACTCTTGCCTAGAAAATCCCATGGACGGAGGAGCGAGGTAGGCTGCAGTCCATGGGGTGGCTAAGAGTCAGACACGACTAAGCAACTTCACTTTCACTTTTCCCTTTCATGCACTGGAGAAGGAAATGGCAACCCACTCCAGTGTTCTTGCCTGGAGAATCCCAGGGACGGTGGAGCCTGGTGGGCTGCCGTCTATGGGGTCGCACAGAGTCGGACACGACTGAAGCGACTTAGCAGCAGCAGACATGTTTTCACTTACTGTGCTTGGCACTATGTAGGTCTTTTCAATACAGAGACTCAAATCCTTGAGAAATGTTCTAGTATGGTATCAGAAAAGACTTTCCTAGATGATTTCCCACACTGAGTGGAGACCAACACTGTGTTAGGCCAAACAAGGACATCAACAGGCTAAATGAGCTAGGAGTTTCCAGTTTTTGTCCTCTGATATACAAGATTTTATGGTAAGGAAATCAGCTTTGGAATCTGACAGACCTGGACTCAATCCTCAGACTGTTCTTACCAGCTGTGGCACTTGGGAAGTTAGCTTCTTTTAAACCATCTATGAAATGGAGATAGGTTTACTGTAGCAATTTAATAAGAGAACACATGCAATCTGCTTATACAACAGTAAACATATATATAAGTAAATGTAAATAAATGTCACCTATTATTAAAATATAAAAAATTGGACTGGTACAGATAATTTAATCATTGTCAAGTCCATCACAGCTCTGTGATTTGTAAAGAATAAAGACTAACAAAAGAAGTAGGAGGAGTCTCTGGGGACAGCGTTTTCTTCTGGGGTGATAAAATATTTTGGAACTTGACAGAGGTGGTGGTTACAAAACATTGTGAAGACACTAAACATCCCTGAACTGTATACTCTGAAGTGGGCTATTTCATGTTAGGTGATTTACATCTGAATAAAGAAAAAAAGGAAGCAAGAAACAGAGAGGCAATGAGGGAAGAAGTCAAAAGTTGTTGGAAAGGGAGAAGGGAATTGATATCCTCCTAAATTATTTTTGAAGCTTTCCTATAAATAATCTCTTTTCAATCTTTTTAAACTGAATAACCAATAATGGTAATGTTGAGATAACAAACATGTTCGTCCTATTTTATTGAAAATCAACATAAGGTTGACTGAGAGATCAGTATATGATTAAGAGAAGAATAATTGGAAAGTTTCTTCAGGAAGAAATTGTATAAGTCTGTCTTCCTTTTGACGGACTTTTGAATCTGCAATATGGCTGCTTATACATGGGTGAAAAAGCTGATCTTTCCAATAAAAGAGGAGGAAGTAATTTATTTCCTAATGACAGACAAGAGGAAAATATTGTTATATACAACTTTTTTCATTTCAACGTTTCCAAAATTGTGCTCCATGGAACACTGTTGAGAGAAATGTTATTTACTATACTACAAAGAAAAAGAAAGATATAAAGGGGAAAGGAAGGAGGGAAGAGAAAGGGAAAGAAATGAAAAAAAAAAGGAAAGGAACATATTCGAATTTCATTCTTGGGAGAATTACAATGCATAATAGCACATTAAAGGTTCTGCAGTAAGAAAGCCAGTTCACCTCTATTAAATTTACACTTCTATGATTTATTACATACAGAACAATTCTCAAACTATGTCTGCTAAACATATGAAGCATCATCAATTTGTTAAAGATTGCCTAGATTTATACAGGTAACATATAAATTATTAATAGATAACTTCAATATTAACCTGAGAAATAAGATTAATATACATATCAAAGAATAATAAATCACCCAAATAAAACATTGTTTCATATTACCAGCTGGTCAGAGCAAGAATTTTAGAGGCAAGAAAGAGAGAGAAGGCAGTATTAAGATGAAAAGAAGAAAAAACGATCTAGGAAGAGCTAGTTTTTCAATTTCCATTCCATGAAACGACCCTGTCTTGCCCTGTCAATACTAACTGCTTATTAAAGAAAACACCTGAAATAAAGATAGTAAAAAAATTTCAACTTGGTTCACTTTTCCTCCGCTCTTATTTTTTACATTAATTCCTGATCCCAGGAGGTAACCTTAAAAGAAGCTAAATACTTGAATACCTCAAGTATAAAATCTTACATTGCAGTAACAAATTATATCCATAAACAGTTAATACTTTAAGCATGAAGGTATCTGGAATATGAGTTTTACTCAAAGCAATGATGTACAGCAACAACAAAGTCTGAATTCTGCACAATATTTCTTGTTTGGGGGGAAAATCATAGGAATCATAGGAAACACAAGGGATTAAAGAAGAAAAGGTAATTTTAAATACTCTTTAGATATCCCAGTTTCTAAATCCCAAAGTTTACTGTTAACAGAAAAGATATAAGAAAATAAAGACATTTTTTCACTGAGGTGTTACCATCTTTGAACCAAAAAAAATCAGTACTGATTAGTACTATTGCCTCCAACATCATGAGAAATGCTGGACTGGATAAAGCACAAGCTGGAGTCAAGACTGCCGGGAGAGATATCAATAACCTCAGATGTGCAGATGATACCACCCTTATCGCAGAAAGCAAAGAAGAACTAAAGAGCCTCTTGATGAAAGTGAAAGAGGAGAGTGAAAAAGTTGGCTTAAAACTCAACTTTCAGAAAACTAAGATCATGGCATCTGGTCCCATCACTTTATGGCAAATAGATGGAGAAACGATGGAAACAGAGACATACTATTTTGGGGGGCTCCAAAATTGCTGCAGATGGTGACTATTGCCATGAAATTAAAAGACTCTTACTCCTTGGAAGAAAAGTTATGACCAACCTAGACAGCATATTAAAAAGCAGAGACATTACTTTGCCAACGAAGTTCCATCTAGTCAAAGCTGTGGTTTTTCCAGTAGTCATGTATGGATGTGAGAGTTGGACCATAAAGCAAGCTGAGCACCGAAGAACTGATGCTTTTGAACTGTGGTGTTGGAGAAGACTCTTGAGAGTCCCTTGACTGCAAGAAAATCCAACCAGTCAATTCTAAAGGAAATCAGTCCTGAAGATTCATTGGAAGGACTGATGCTGAAGCTGAGACTCCAATACTTTGGCCACCTGATGCAAAGAACTGACTCATTTGAAAAGACCCTGATGCTGGAAAGATTGAAGGTGGGAGGAGAAGGACGACAGAGGATAAGATGGTTGGATGGCATCACCAACTCAGTGGACATGAGTTTGAGTAAACTCCAGGAGTTAGCGATGGACAGAGAGGCCTGGCGTGCTGCAGTCCATGGGGTCACAAAGAGTGGGACACCACTGAGTGACTGAACTGAACTGAACTCCAACATCGTGCAAGCCATTCAAGGAAATCAATTATCTGGGTACTAGAGACAGTCATTTCCACAGAGAAGTTAATCCTAACACACAAACTACTTAACAATTATTCATATTCATTTTAGTTCATAGGAAAAGATACATCTTCCTTCATGGTCACTGTTCACCCTCTCTCATAAACTAAGGGGGAGGGGTAAACTGATAACAGCAAAGCATTACTGGCCATTTATCCACCGATCAAAAAAAAAAAAAAGAAAAAACAAAACAAGTACAGCATAGTTATTATCTTTGGTTGATGATTTTTCATTTTTATGTGCTATAACCATTATTCACTAGGGGGACAAGACCAGTTGGGGACAAGATCAGTTGGCTAAAGTAACCACTGGCTAAACCTTTTTTTAAGAGTGACATCTGAAAAAGTCAAAAGCTAGATAAAATAAACTAGATACATTAAAGGAGATAGAATAAACCTCAACCTCTGTTCCTGATCATGAGCCAAATGTATATGAATCTTAATTCAGAGGCATAAAGGCAGAGGTTTCTGAAGTCAGAAGATGACAGATCAAAATACTTCCCAGCAAGTATTTTCTTGATGGAGTTATTATAACTTAACATTGTATAGGAGGCAGTGACTAAAACCATCTCAAATGAAAAGAAATGCAAGAAGGTTGTCTGAGGAGGTTTTACAAATAGCTAAGGAAAGAGGAGAAGTGAAAAGCAAGGTAGAAAAGGAAAGTTATATCCAACTGAACACACAGTTTCATAGAATAGCAAAGAGAGATAAGGAGGCTTTCTTAAATGAACACTGCAAACAAGTAGAGAAAAACAACAGAATGGGAAAGACGAGATCTCTTCAAGAAAATGGAGAGATCAAGGGACCATTCCAAACAAAAATGGGAACAATAAAGGACAGAAATGGCAAGGACAACAGAAGCAGAAGAGATTAAGAAAAGGTGGAAAGAATACACTGAAGAACTATACCAAAAATGTCTTACTGATCTGGATAACCATATGGTATGGACACTCACCCAGAGCCAGATATCCTGGAATGTGAAGTTAAGTGGGCCTAGGAAGCATTACCACAAATTCCAGCAGAACTATTTCAAATCATAAAAGATGATGCTGTTAAAGTGCTGCACTAAATATGACAGCAAATTTGGAAAACTCAGCAGTGGCCACAGGACTGGAAAAGAACAGTTTTCATTCCAATTCCAATCAAAGGCAATGCCAAAGAATGTTCAAACCATCATACGACTGCGCTCATTTCACATGCTAGTGAGGTTATGCTCAAAATCATTCAAGCTAGGCTTCAGTGGTATGTGAGCCAAGAACTTCCAGATGTATAAGCTGGGTTTAGAAAAGGCAAGAGGAACCAGAGATCAAATTGCCAGCATTCTCTGGATCATAGTCTGGATCATAGAAAAAACAAGAGAATTCCAAAAAAACATATACTTCTGATTCATTGACTACATTAAAGCCTTTGTGTGGATCACAATAAACTGTGGAAAGTTCTTAAAGAGATGGGAATACCAGAACACCTTACCTGTCTCTTGAAAGGTTTACCTGTTTAGAACAGGTAAACCTGTTGTCAAGAAGCAACCATTAGAACCTTACATGGAACAATGGGCTGGTTCAAAATTGGGAAAGGAGTATGACAAGGCTGTATATTGTCAATTTAACTTATATGCAGAGTATATCATGCAAAACGCTGGACTGGATCAATCACAAACTAAAATCAAGATTGCGGGGAGAAATATTAACAACCTCAGATATGCAGATGGTACCATCCTAATGGATGAAAGCAAAGAGAAACTAAAGAGGCTCTTGATGAGAGTGAAAGAGAAGAGTGAAAGAAATGGCTTAAAACTCAACATTCAAAAAACTAAAAGATTGTTTGAAGATTTATAACTTCTCTATTAATTTTTTGTTTTAGAAATAATAAAGAAACTGGGGGGGGGAAACAACTAAGATCATGGCATCTAGTCCCATCACTTCACGGCAAATAGAAAGGGAAAACGTGGAAGCAGTGACAGATTTTACTTTCTTGGGCTCCAAAATCACTACAGATGGTGACTGCAGCCATGAAATTAAAAGATGCTTGCTCCTTGGAAGGAAAGCTATGAGAAATCTAGACAGTGTATTCAAAAGCAAAGACATCATTTTGCTGAGAAAGGTCTGTATAGTCAAAGCTATGGTTTTTTCCAGTAGTCATGTATGGATGTGAGAGTTGGACCAGAAAGAAGGTTGAGTGCCAAAGAACTGATGCTTTTGAATTGTGGTGCTGGAGAAGACTCTTGAGACTCCCTTGGACTTCAAGGAGATCAAACCAGTCAATCCTAAAGGAAATCAACCCTGAATATTCACTGGAAGTACTGATGCTGAAGCTGAAGCTCCAGTACTTGGCTACCTGATCAGAAGAGCCGGCTCACTGGAAAAGACCCTGTTACTGGGAAAGATTGAAGGCAGGAGGAGAAATGGGCAGAGGATGAGATGGTTAAATAGTATCACTGACTCAATGGACATGAATTTGAACAAACTCTGGGAGATGGTAAAGGACAGGGAAGCCTGGTATGTTGCAGTCCATGGGTCAAACATGTCATAGTGACAAAACAATACAACACCACCACCAAAGATCTGATAATCATATGTAAATCATACATATAGAACCAGAAACTGGACTTATCAGTAACCTGAAAGATGATCAATCAGCCTCAGTATTAATCCACAGTCAGAAGAGACAAATTCACATTCAGAAGAGAACAATGTAGAAATTAGCACATCAAATTAATTTACCACAAGGATATTCTTACAGTGACTGGAAAATGTATCCTCTACTCAAGAGTATTCATACTCTTTTTCTGTATGAGTATCAATCTGACTTGTTTGAATTAGTAGTTGGTTGAATACAGAATTACAGTACTGTTAAGTAGATCGACTTTAGAAATGTTTCTTCTAGGCCATAAAGAGGCCTGATAAACACTCCTTCACGGTAGCAGCAAACATGTTTCATGACAGCACTGCTCGTTTCCCAGACTCTCCATCTCTCGAGTCAAAATTTACTTCTCTTAATCTTTTTTCTATCAATCATTGTATTTCTGTAGATTGGTATTAACACTGACTAAGCCGTATCAAGCTGTTGCTCCCATTCTTCCATTGTGTCCTGCCCAACTATTAGAAGGCAAAATCATTTCTTAATCGCAAGCTCTTATGTCATTTCCCTGACAGCCTCATGTACCAACTACAAAGTAGTTTGGGAGTTTTTCTGTCAATACTGAAGTTTAATTCTGAACACAATATAAGCACTACAAAAACCCAACTGGGTACAACTCAGTACTGCAAAAATGTAAATAGACTTTGGTTCAAATCAAATTGTTAAAAATTAACCACTGAAAAACACAACTATGGTTGGCTCAGGTAAGAGTATATAGATAGTTTTAAATACCAAGACAACTATTTAAAAAGAATTCTATATCTGCATAATGCTTTACAAAGTGCTTTCCTGCCCATTACAACATTTACTTCTCATAACCACCATGTATTTAAACTGGAAGTCTCCGAAAAGGATACTTCTGAAAGAGAGTACAAGGAATGATAGAAAATTTAAACTTTTAAAAGCCAATTACACTTCCTACTGACATTCTACAGTTTATTTATACACTTACTTTTTGTTTTGAAATTAGAAAACATATTGACTATTTACAAAGCAGACACAAATTCCTTCTCTCATAAAATATATTATGTACTCTTAGGTCATAAACGTATTTAAGGTTATTTAGATGAGCCTTGAGAACTATTACTCAGATATGAATGATAATTCCTCTTAAAAATTATGCAAAACTGAAAAGCAGACACCTAGGCTTTGGTGTCTAACAAATTCCTTTCCAGATCCACTGTACTAACACTTCTCCAGGTCATTTGTACATTTATGTCCCATTATAAACTGTTCTATGTAAAATTACATCATTTATGTATACCTTAACATAAATAAATTTAAGTGAATAAATCCACTCAAGGATTTTAAGGCTAATACCCAACTGTGAAATAAAAGACAAAAATCATAGTGCAATGGAACCCAGATATTGAACTGGTGAGGGCCATTTTATGGAGTCCGTGAAATCATATCACATACACCTAATTATGTAAGAGGTCAGTTCTTATCTAATGAGTTTTATCCCACTGACGCCCGGTAGGTACATGAAGCAAAATAAACAAAGTAGTTATAGATCATCAACATAATAAAAATAAACATCAAAAAGTACATCTTTTTCTGTGGTTTAGAAATTTTCCTAAATGAAAATACAACATGAATATACATCAATATTGAAACAGAAGATTAAAAAGTTCTTACCTTACTACATCATCAATATTGTTCCTGTATACGCCTTCAAGTCTTTCTGCAGGAAACCCCATAGCAATAATGTTTGGATAAATATCTGAGTGCTTAAGTTAAGGAAATATGCAACAATGCAAACCACATGTACACATTTTATAACATTAGCTGATTGAAATATACAATGCAAACTACATGTAAATGTTTTAAAACATTAGCTGATTATAAAAAGCTTTCCCCACTACAAACCATGTTAATAATAAGGCTGTCAAATGTATTTATTTATAAGCTATCATGTGTAATTAAGAAATACAGGTAAATACACTGATCCCAAAAAATATCAATGGCAACCCACTCCAGTTTTCTGGCCTGGAAAATCCCATGGATGGAGGAGGCTGGCGGGCTATAGTCCATGGGATCCCAAAGAGTCGGACATGACCGAGCAACTAACACACAAACAATCATATGACACAGTGATTTTTAAATCCTTCTACTCAGTACATTTAGAATGCATCTAAGGTAAAAGGTAACTTTCTTATTTACAATACTAAAAATCCAGACAAAATCCAAAATCAAAATAAAAACAAAATAAGAAACAGCTGCACAATTTCTCATTTTTCAGAGAAAAGCAGATACAATTAAAGAGTTAGAAAATTAGATTTAAGAACAGATTATTCCCCTAATCAGACGCATAAATTGGACAACTCACCCTTTTCGACTTCAATTTCCTATTCTACATGGTGAGGAGGTTAAGAAAACCACAATGATCTATATTAACCCTTGGTATTTATGATGATAATACTGAACTGAGGTAGAAACTTAATCTTATATCCAAACAAGGTAATCAATACTTAGCGTGCCCATTCTATTAACTTATATACAACAGCTGCATAAAACAAACTTCCATACTCAAGAAAAATTTATATATAAAACTATAAAGCAGCACAGATTATTAACATATCTGAGTATTCTGTCCATCAGACTGGCTCTCATTTCTTGAGCTCCATCAATTCTCTCTAATCTCATGATTTTTCTGACAGATGTTTCAAACCAGCCAATCTTCATTGCTTTAAACCACTCAAGACTATCTCCAAAGCTCTATGCTCACCTAGTGGACCCATTTATCTTTCAAACACAATACAAAACTCATCAAATCCAGTGCTTTTTTAGAGATCTTTTTAATTTCTGCTGCATTCACATTAATGAGCTTATTTCAGTATTATTTTCAATCAAAAATAACTACTTAAATTACTAAAACCTTTCATTTTGATATTGTAATTTAAGAACAGATTACCTATTTACTATATGTTCGATATAATTATTAGTACTGCTTGGACAGATCTACAAAATATTTTAAGGAAAAAAATGTGCATAACAGAGTATATAGTATGCTACCTTTGTATAAAAGAAATACTTTATAAATTAATTTTTTACACATATATTTGCCTGAATTGGAATGCTCCAACACACATACAGATAACTGAGAGACTAATAAAAATGGTTGCTTCATAGAGAAGAGGAGGGGAAGGAGGTAAGCACACACTGAAACAAATCTGATTAAGTATCAGATTGGTAACCAGGAAAAAGGATTTATTTCAAGGGTTATCTAGACACTGTAATTTTACTGTACTTCTGGGCAGAAAGTTTTCTAAGAAAAAAGAGCTACAAAGAAATTTTAAACTTTTTCAGTAATTTCTAATGACATCAGTATTAATATCTTCAAACTTTTTCTTTATATTATAGGAAAAGTCAATGAAGTTATGTTAATGACTTGAAGGTTTGTGATTATTACTGTATGAGAAAAGAGATAACATTATAAAATCAAGTAATAACTGAAAATATTAATATGAACTCATGTTTGCAGACATTTATATTGTTTAGGTCTTTCCAAAGAAACAGCCTAAAAGTATGTCACCTAAGCAACAGTAAACACTTCTAGAACCCCGATTTCATCTTTGATATCATACTACACTAAAAGGTATCAACTCCTTGAAAAAACAGTTGATGTCAGATCTGGGGCAGGGGAGCTACAGGTAATACCATTCTGTGCCAGAAAGCAAGGAAAGCATACATACATTAGTGGCCTATATCAAAAAGACATAGGAGCTAGCATGAAGCATGGCTAAATTCATGACAAACTGAGCATCAGAGAAAAAATGTAAATGGTAGTAAATCAAAGAATCCTGAATAAAATGGAAATAAATGCCCGAGTCTATAAAGATACTCAATACAGAAAAAGTTATAACAAAAAATTATTTTCATTTTTAAGCTTTGATAAGTGTCTACTGGAATAGTTATTTTCTTTACTTTGAAATTGGTAAAGGAGGAGATAAAGGATTTATCCTACTCTTCCTGTAGGAACTCTATTTCAGGGCAACTCAATAGCTCCATTTCATAAAGCAAACACAACAGAAAACACCAGTTAATAAAAATAAAAATTTTAGAAAAATCAATTAGAATCAGAAAAATCAAACTTTGAAAGCCCTAATAAAATTACTGACTTAGGCAAGGAAGGTGAGTGGATAATAAGGAACTGAACTTTCTAACAGAGCCAAAGTAATACCACACAATATATCTTCTAATGTAAGAAAACACCACATATCTTCTAATGTAAGAAGACAAACATAATTGAATAATGCACAGAAAAGACTGTCATCACCCCATTTCAGTGGTCAATCTCAGCACTACCAAGCAAGTAGAGATAACATAACTTTTGATGTGATGCAATATGAAGGACACAGCATCATCTGTGAGAGCCAAATCAACTTCAATCTGAGAACCCACGAAGCACTTACATATAAATTTTAACTTACAGATATAAGATAGAACAAGCTAAATGACATTATGTGTATAAACTGGACAATTCAAACAATGACCCAGTATCTCTCAAATTATCTTTTTAAAAAAAATCAAGTATCATTTCAAAGCTGAAGAGGGGAGAAATGGGTAGCTGTCCTTGATTTAGAAAGATTTAGGGTTCTAAAAGTCAAGTTCACTGGTACAATCCTGTTCTGGTTACTGTCTCAGATCAATCAGCCACTAAGGACATTTTTGAACCAACTAGAGAAATTTTAAATATGATCTAAGTATTGGCTCAGATGAAAATTTACAGAAATGGAAAAGCAGACATTGAAAAAAAAAGGTTTCAAAGAGAAGGTACAATGTAATACTATTTCAATAAAAGTACTAAAGGTAACAATCTCTAGGTAGTAGGAATATATATTTTTTCTCATTTTTGCTTGTTTTTTATATGATCACCTATACTGTTTCTATAACAGGTTTAAAAAATTGTTTTGTTACGTATCCCCAAATCTATTTCCTAAATGTCTTAACAAAATATTGTCTTGCCCTGTATGACTTACAATCAGCTTTGTATGTAGTTTTTTTAAAAGTTCTTTAAAAAAATAATAATAATAAAATACATAGGCCAGGAATAATTTTTGTCACTTTAAGAATACATAAATTCACCATCAACCTCAAAGGATTCCTCTACTATAAAGACTCCAAAAGAAAATCATTAGGATCATCATTTTTAACATCACAATTATTAGCCATCATCTATTATTCTCACATAAGAAAGCAGCCCCACCTAAAAACATAATTCCTAATTACCAAAATGTTTTAGGTATCCACTAACCGCCCCCCCCCAAAAAAATGGAGAGACCAGAGGCTCAAATCAAGCCTGAAGCACTACAATTCCTGTATATGAGTAATCTTTACTTTTTATCTCTGTCTTATAGAATACAAACTTAAGAAAATGGAAATTAACAGAAAAAAAAAAATGAGGCAGCAATAGGGAACCCAAAGCAGTGGCAACTACCACAAATCTAGAATTTCTAACTAAATAAATATAAACACATTTTACTAAAAAATATAAACCGAAATTATGCCAAGGTTTTCTGAGCAATGCAACAGAAATCTTTTATGTAAAAAAAATTTATTACTACTAACAAACTTACCTGACCTAACCATTAATTTCAGTGGAAATGCTAGTAAGATTTCAGCCTTACAGGAAAGCATATAAGTGGGGGAAGGGATAAATTAGGAATTTGGGATTTATATATATACACTACTATATACAAAAGAGATAATCAACAAGGACCTACTGTACAGCACGGAATCATATTCAGTATCCTGAATAACGAATAATGGAAAAGAACCTGAAAAAGAATATATACATATGTACATACATACATAATTGAATTACTCTGCTGTACTCCTGAAACACTGTAAACCAACTGCACTTCAGTAAATTTTTTAAAAAGCACAGAAATATAAAGCCCCTTGAAATGCAGTAATTTTAACACAGACTAAACTTAGATTTATCCTTGTACTATGAATATCAACAAAGTAAATAAGGTTGCAAAAGGCTTGGTTAACTTACTTAAGAAAAATACTTGTCAGTAACTACACATGAATGGGGATACTCATCAGCTCCGTCCTTTACTCAATTATCCAAACACACACTGAACATT
This sequence comes from Giraffa tippelskirchi, assembly GCF_054371585.1. Classification (NCBI taxonomy): domain Eukaryota; kingdom Metazoa; phylum Chordata; class Mammalia; order Artiodactyla; family Giraffidae; genus Giraffa; species Giraffa tippelskirchi. The sequence continues at coordinate 40,197,515 of NC_137276.1, forward strand.
CACATACTGAACATTGTGCACAGGACACTGAGAACGTAAGTCTAAGTAGGCAAAGACTACCACACTCTAGGAGTTCCTATTCTATCAAGGAAGACAGACACACAAACCTACGACTCGCCAAAGGCCCCATTATATATACATAAGATCAAGATGTTTTAATAGCAAGAGAAAGAAGGATTAATTCTGCAGAAGTAGAGATAAAGTAGGTAACATGTTAGAAATCACAAAGTAGGTAGGTAATATATTAGAAATCCTTAAAAAATAAGCCATTCATCGGAAAAAAGAAACAAAAGCAATTACAACATTCTAAACAGAGGGTAGAACAGATACATGGAAATACTGGGTTGGTCAAAACGTTCATTCAGGTTTTTCCATACAAAAAAAAAAAACCTGAAAGAACGTTTTGGCCAACCCAACACATAAAATATTCAGAAAAAGCGAGCGGTCCAGTACAGCTCACACACAAAGCTTTATGCAGAAGGAGACAGGACTGACAAAGATTAGGTCTAGGTAAGGATGCTGTGACAGGAAGTTCAAGTCAATAAGACAGATAAGGAGTCAAAGGCCAGGATCAACATGGGAGTTTCTAGCAAAGCAACAACCCATGGTTCTGCAATCTCTTACTGAGCAACAATCCAATTCTTCCTTTAAACAGAATTGAGGAATTTAGCCTTCTTAAAGTTTCATTTTCCTCAGACTTACACCTTCCTTATTCATACAGTTTGAAATTTTACCCAACACTTTGGCATCCGTCATAAGTTAGAAAAACAGAGACCATGTCCCAGACAGTATGCCAAATACATTCTCATTTAATCCTAACAATCCTTTGAAGTAACATTACCACTTCACAGATGATGAAAGTGAAAGTCACTCAGTCATGTCTGATTCTTTGCGAACCCAAGAACTATACAGTCCATGGAATTCTCCAGGCCAGAATACCGCAGTGGGTAGCCTTTCCCTTCTCCAGGAAATCTTCCCAACCCAGGAATCGAACCCAGATTTCCCACATTGGAGGCCAATTCTTTACCAGCTGAGCCACAAGAGAAGCTCACAGATGATCAAACTGTGGACCAAAAAGAATGGTCCCAAAGCCATCAGTAGTTAAGTTACAATTCAAACCCATTATGTATGTAACTCCAAATGGAAGTAATTTACTAATCAAACATAAATAAAAAACTTCTAAAAGACAATAGAAAAATCTACTGGTATTTCCAAAACTGATGTCAGCAACTAATGAGTACTCAATTTTGAGGCAAACATTTCTCAGCCAAGAATTGTATCAATAAATAAAATCTTTCTTACATACAACTCTTTTGCTTCCCGTTAAAATTTTTATGTCATACTTTTTTAGATAATTTCAACCAAACAGTAATAACCGAGGGAGGAAATATTAGAATAGACTTAACTTGCACTTACTGGATATTACTTTGAATAATAAGTAGAAGGGGCTAATAAAAGTACCCATCATATACGGTTGTTTTAAGGATTAAATGATTTAATATATGAACAATGCCTAGAATATAATGATGTTTGTCCATCAATTGAACAAATCGTATAATACTAGATCTTAAGAGCCCACTGTAACTGTTCAGTTGTTTTTCAATGACACTGACTTGCTGAATAACCTAACCCTTCTAAAGAACATCAAAGCCTAACAGAAACTTTAATTCTTTAAAATCTTTAGTATATTGCCTTTTTATTTAAGAACATATGCAAAATGCAACTCCAAAAGGGGGGAAAAAGCCCTTACTCCCCACATCAGTGGCTACTGCACATGAAATAAGGAGACAGGTAAGAAATGCATACATGGTCCTCTCTTGCCCAGGTTGAATGCCACCACGGCTACAGGAGATCTGATATACACTGGTAGTATTCCCCCTACTCCCCTTCCCTCGAGTAAACATGTTAAATTTGTTTTGTTTTAATAGAGGTATAACTTAATACAATACACAGATCTTAAATGGTTGGTTTATGAGTTCTGATAATTATACACAGTATATCATATTTGAGTCAAGTGCTACAACAATCCTTCTCACATCACAGAATATTGTCCCAAAGAGAAAAACTTTGTAATAATTTAAGTTTTAAAATATAATAATTAAGTTTTAAAATACATCCACAGAAACTGATTCAACCCATAACTGACCTATTATTCTTATAATGTGGCTATGATAAAAGCTAAACAACTTTTTATTGGCTGTTCTAAGCATCCAAGCATAACTTAAAAAACTAAAACTATGTTCCAAGTTACTTCTAATTAACAAAACGTCTTTTAAAAAACAACTTGTGGGGGCTTCCCTGGTGGCTCAGTGGTGAAGAATCCACTTGCCAATGCAGGAGACACAGGTTCGATCCCTGGTCCGGGAAGATCCCACATGCTATAGAGCAACTAAGCCCATGTGCCACAACTACTGAGCCTGTGCGCCCTAGAGACCGTGCCCCACAACAAGAGAAGCCCCCGTAATGAGAAGCTCCCTCAGAAATGAAGACCCAGCACTGCCAAAAATAAATAAACATTTATAAAAAACTTAAAAAAAAAAAAGTGGATTGAGATCTCATGAGTCTACCTTACCTCAGAAGTTTATTTGAGCCTAAATTAATGCGGTTCATATGATAAATTTACCTTGAATTTTCAAATAGAGGATAACAATCAAATATAGCTCCCTAAGATATTTTGTCTTACTACTTTCCACTCTATTGCATATTAAAATGGTAAGGGAGGAAAAATAGGCCCCTTGAGAGTCCGTTGGACTGCAAGGAGATCCAACCAGTCCATCCTAAACGAGATCAGTCCTGGGTGTTCATTGGAAGGACTGATGTTGAAGCTGAAACTCCAATACTTTGGCCACCTCATGCAAAGAGTTGACTCATTGGAAAAGACCCTAATGCTGGGAAGGATTGGGGGCAGGAGAAGAAGGGAACGACAGAGGATGAGATGGTTGGATGGCATCACCAACTCGATGGATATGGGTTTGGGTAAACTCCGGGAGTTGCTGATGGACAGGGAGGCCTGGCGTGCTGCGATTCATGGGGTTGCAAAGAGTCAGATATGACTGAGTGACTGAACTGAACTGAACTGAGCCTTATTTTACAACAATGTGTTCCTGACACAAAAGCTGAATCTTATTTTAAGCATAATTACTAACAGTAAAGCAGTTCTGAAAAGTTTCTCTGTCGTACTCCATATAGTATATATTAATAGATATGCTTATCCCTTTACAACTTACAAACTGAAATGCAATGTTAAATTACAAATCATTAACTACTTATTTTTCCTGCTATAATTATTTCTAGGAAAATTATTTCCATAAGTCACATAAAAGTTATTTTTAGAATTCTAGTTAACTGAAAGGTGTGCAATATGAAGCTAGAAGCTATCCCATACATGGAACGTGACAGGTGAAATAAAAGTGACATACAGATTTAGAAAGTATCAAAAAAGTAGCCAAAGCAAATCTGAAGTTGCCCAGCTCACAAAAGGAACATTGAGCTAAACTGGCAGTAGGAATAAAGGAATCAAGTCAGACTAACAAGAGAAGACAACAATTAAAAACAAGTTAGCAAATTCCAGAACTTCACCATTTAATTTCATTTTCTAGGAATATTTGGAGCTTTTCTCGGCTTTCTGGGAGTGCTTTCAACTCACAGGCACTTAAGGCTCAGGTGAGAAGAAAAACTCAGCCACTGATTCATTAGTTACATAAGCCTTACATTCAACAAATTTTAACAGGTTTAAATTTAACAAATACTTTCCAAATATGTCACAGTTATATCCACATTATCAACTTTTATAATCAAATTATGCTTTAAATACCAACCATGCTCATAGACTTCTATGACTTTCTCATTTAATAAAAGATTTTATATTTCTTACTAGATTTTTTTTTTTTCTTAAAAAGTGTGTTAAATGTTTGTCTGGTTTCTAAACTGATGATTCATATCGGGAGGAAAGCAGAAATAGAAGTTGCTTGAATTTCCCAGTTGATAAAGTGTTAATTATTTATTATTTAAGAACATCTGCCCTAATATATATGTCATATAATCATCCCTCTACAAACCAAATTAATGCAGCCTAAAATTTTATTTTCTAAAGTGAAAAGGGCACAGAGCTACAAAAGCATGAACTACAGAAATAATGAGAAAGAATGCTCAAAAAGATGGGAATTTTAAGAATAAAGGAGAAATGAACAGGAACACTGGAAATATTTACTAGGTGAAAGGCCCTGTACTAAGCACTTAATGTATATACTGTTTTTTAATATAGAATACCAGAATTCCATCCTTAGCTTTGCAACTTAAAAGCTTAGACTTCAGGTTAAGTTACTGAATCTCTGAACCTCAAATACTTTTGTTTTTCTATAAAATAATAAGACTTGCTGCAATTTCTTCACTGGTTGTTTCAAAGATCAAATGAGATATGAGGAAATATCTTTAAATTATAAAACTGCAAAGGGGTCTACAGTTGTAAATAAGGGGCTGTAATGATTTGAAGTTGCATAAGTTAGAAATGTCCTGTTTTTTTTAGTTTAAATGTCTCATTACAAGGCAACTCAATACAGTGTCTTGATAAACAAATTATAAAAGGAATTTCAATATATTAACTTAAATTCACTTTAGCATAAATTTTAGGTTCCATTTAACACTTTTAAATTTTCTGCTAGTACTGCCAAACTAGAAAGCCAAATAACTGAGGAACTACTAAAGTTCTCTACTTCTCCAAGCAATTTAGACCTCTCAACTTTCTTTGATATTTTTATACAATACCAACTCTTCTCGACAGAAAAGTTTACATAAATTTATATCTCACTTTGTAAATGAAAACATCACATTCTTCAAAAGTAATATTAAGAACTGCTAGTAATCCTTCCACTTAGAAGCAACCCTATCAATTGCTTCATTTGGCAAAGAAATTCGCAAGCCTTAACACAGAGCTATGAAGCTGCTGTACCTTTTACTCTGGCAATCCTAGTCTAACACTACACTCTAAAATCACAAACCAAAGGAAAAGGTAAAGTATACAAAGATACTTACAACAGTGCTGTTTAGAAAATGATATTTAGCGTGATGAAATACTACCTGTATAGCTTTTAAAATAAGCACCCATTGACATAAAAAATGTTATAAAAGAGATCACAGATCAGTATGGAAATACTGATTCATAAGATCTAATTATGTTCATATGTACATTAACAGGGAAAGATAAATTCCAGTTGACAGATATAATACAGAAGTAACTTTTTTCTATTAAACCATTCAAATTTAAGAATAATTCTGAAAATATTTCAAGCCAGATACATTAAGCTCCCACTGAGTTTAAAAAAAAATCTTTTTAAAGGAATGTGAACTTTAACTATTTAAATGGAAGCAAGTTAGAACCACAGAAAAATGTTATCAAGTCACTGATGTGTGTATGCTTAGTCGCTCAGTCGTGTCCAAGTCTTTGCGACCCCATGAACTAATAACACAGAAAAATATCTTATCAAGTCACTGATAGTATGAGCAATACTCTTAAAATCCAAAGCATAATTTATTAGTGCACTGAGCTGAGGTGTTTAGTGTATTAGTACCCTCAACTAACTCAATCAGTTTTTCTCTAGAGTAGTTGTTAATTATGAAATAATATATCCACAACTGTTCAAGCCTGCATCTGTGAACCTCTAAAAATTTAAGTTGCTCAACTAACTGGTTTTAACGAGTACACCGAACAATTACCTTCTTCCTAGGTCTCTGGATGAATACGATAAGACTGATTTCCTGTTTCAGAACTCTGCTGCTGTTAAAATACACACACACACACACACACACACACGCACGCACACACCCCTCCCTACAGTGCTGCTCCCACTAAAAAAATCTAAGATTGACTACTAATGACAAACAAATAATAACATTCAAAAAGATTATCAGCTCAACAATATGCATTAGACATTTATCAACATTATAAACTTGAACTAAGCCAAATACTAATTTTCTACCACAGGCTTTCTTAATAAAGCATGTTAAAGACTGTAAAAGTTTAAATTATTTTAATCCATTATTACACTAAAGTACATAAGAGGGTGTCTTTTATGCTCTAATATTCATATTCAATATTAAGATTTAAGCATAACTTCTGTAATATCATTCTATGACAAAAGCCATTCTTTCATCATTTATTTTAATAGAAGTAACTACCTAAAACATTAGTTTTGGCTACTTTATAGCTATGCAAAAAGATAAAAGGCCAGTAACTTTTACAGAAAAAAAGACATTCATAGAGTTAAGGTACACAAGATGGCAAGGGATTTGTCAGTAGTATGACAACAGCTTAGTAACATTCAGTGCCAATTGACTCAATATTAACAAACTGCATTCTGGAAGAAAAAAAAAGATTCCAAGATTTGTAACTGAATTGACCTTTTAGATACAATTATGAACAAATTTTCTAACATCCAAAACTACCACACACAAGCTAAGAAAAAAAAAGTTCTAATACAAATGTGTCTTCAACAAGTGCATTTTCCTTCTCCTATTAATACAGCCAAAACTGCAAAAATTTTAAATTTACTTCTAACAATCAAATCTACCTTTTAAAGAAAGTCATTAATTTGATCCATTTTAAAGGAAAAAAGCTCCAAACAAGTGTGTACTTACTGCTTCATTTTATATTTGGCTTTAACATTATAAAATCTAATCTCTTTATTTCATAGCTTAAGTCAGAAAATCATTTAGAAGTGATTTACTTTTTTCCTCAATCAGCAAAAATAGTGTTGCCTCAATGCAGTATTTTAATCTGGGTAAGAACAATATGAACTAGAAATTCAGGTAGATTTTAAAATATGAAGGCTAACATATTGGCATTCGTTCCTTGATTGGAAAGAATCATGTTACTGATCTTATGATAAGTGCCTTGTTCTAATACTGTATGATTCATATTCCCACTGATGGTATTTTAACCATACCAATTTAAAACTGCTTGAATAAGTGTATCATCCAGAAGATCTGAAACTACATATTTGCTAAAATACTAGCAAAAATTCATCTTAAGATTTAATAAGATACAGTTTTAGAATATAGTAACAGCTGTAAGAATAAGTCTACACAGCTGGCTTTGAACTGTTATCACTCTTAATTCTAGACAGTGTGTTCCATTTTAGTATGAACCCAATTACTGCAACTAGGGGAAGAGACACAATTACTGACCATGATTAGTTATGGAATCTTCATATCCAAAGGAGAACACAGTAAAAAATCTTGGAAAATAATTAAGCTGAAACATTAAAAAAAAAAAAAAACCTTAGTAACTTTTTCATCCAGTAAATAAACTTTTAAAAACACAATGTTTAACACACAGAAAGACAAAAATACCTACAGTTAGATGGGAAGGAGAGAAATGAAGAGGGGGAAAAGCTCTTATTAATACCTCACACCCTTTAAACACTATTAAGTAAACAGAATGGGTGAAGACTTTTAAACCTCGAGTATTTAGATAAAAAATCTCCCCTACATATGCACCACACTCCATGTAAGAGCTATAATTTATGTATGTACTATCTACCCCACCCCCAAAAAAGGCCATCATTCTTATCATGGCCTACAATTCAAGAATGAACAAATTCTATAAAGTGATACTAGTAAAACAACTTACTTTAATCAGACATTAACTTTAAATTGGCAAGACATTTCTTACACAAACTAGAAACCCCAGACACAAAGCTGCATTTGAGAACATAAATTCAAAATCATATCTAAATATTACATCTGATCATATTAATCACACTTGGCATAGTAACAAACTTCTCAGTAAAAAACAATGTCAACATAATAAAGTAGATTAAAATCAATCAGATCCTATTAAGCCCAATATGCAATTTTAAAGACGTCTAAGAAACAAAGACTGAATTCTTAGGGGTGATAAGAAATTAACAACTACTGCTGTGGTTGAAAATCTAACACCAAGATTTTAGAGGAAACTCATTTACTAGCATACTGACAATAACTGAACTACAGAAGAAAGCAAAGCACTTGAAAAATATTTAAGCAAATTTTTAAGTAATAAAATAACTTATTCTATCAAATTCTTGGTTGAGTTCTAGAATAATGAATTTCTATAAATCAACTCTTAGGAAAACTAAAGCTTAAAAACCTTATACAACCATAGTACCAAAATCTTGTATAACATAGTATCTCAAGTTAAAACATTATGTTTCCACTTAAATATCCAAACAATCTTAAGAAAATACATGATAAAAGTCAGACTTTCATTACATAATATTTAGTTCCCAAACAGTATCTTCAAATTTTAGTAGAAAAGTATCAACACTGGCATAACCATTATTTTATTTTGCAAAAGCTTAAAATTTGATATTTCTTTTTAAAAACTGTAATTAATACATGATTCCAAAAGGAGAAGTCTCAAAACCACTTACATCACTAGATTATCTTAACTTTTTCCTATATTTGTATAACAGATGGCAAGGCTTACTTCTTGGACACTATACAATAATCACAATCTGTGTGACCTTTTCAGCACCAAAAGGAATCCAAATAGCCTTAATAACCAGCAACAGTATGTAGGTTCCTTAAAAAACTAAAAACAGAGTTACCATATGATCATTCAGTCCCATTCCTGGTCACATATCTGGAGAAAAACAGGATCCAAAATGATACATGCACCTCAAAGTTCACTGCAACACTGTTTACAGTAGCCAAAACATGGAAGGAACCTAAATGTCCATCAACACAGGACGAGATAAAGAAGATGTGGCACATATACACAATAGAATATTACTCAGCCACTAAAAAGAATGAAATACTGCCATTTGCAGCAACATGGATGTACTGAGAAATTTTCACACTGAGGAAAGCACAAAGAGAAATCTCATATGCCATCCCTTATATTCAGAGTCTAAAAGGAAATGATACAAATGAACCTATTTATAAACTAGAATCTGCCTCACAGACTAAAGAGAACAAACTTATGGCTTGGGTGGGGCGGGAAAGCAAGGAAAAGGGATAGTAGTTAGGGAGTTTCAGATCACCATGTACACATCACTATGTTTAAAATGAATAATCAACATGAACATATTCTATAGCACAGGGAACTTTGCTCAATGTTATGTGGCAGCCTGGAGGGGAGGGGAGTTTGGGGGAAAATGGATACATATATATTCACTGACTCCCTCTGCTGCCACCTCAAACTATCACAATATTGTTAACTAGCTAAATTCCAACATAAAATAACAACTTTTAAAAATTTAAAAGAAAAAAAGAGGGTGAGGACTCAAATCAATAAAGCTAGAAATGAAAAAGGAGAAGTAACAACTGACACTGCAGAAATACAACTGACACTGCAGAAATACAATGGATGTAAAGAGATTACTTCAAGCCCATATGCCAATAAAATGAACAACCTGGAAGAAATGAACAAATTCTTAGAAATGCACAACTTTCCAAGAACCAGGAAGAAACAGAAAACATTAACAGACCAATCAGAAGTAATGAAATTGAAACTGTGATTAAAAATCTTCCAAAGTCCAGGACCATATAGCTACACAAAAAATTCTACTGAACATTTAGAGAAGAGCTAATACCTATCCTTCTCAAACTCTTCCAAAAAACTGCAGAGGGAAAAACACTGTCGAACTCTTTCTATGAGGCCATCATCACCCTGGTGACAAAACCAGACAAAGATAACACAAAAAAAGAAAATTACAGGCCAACATCACTGATTAACATAGATGCAAAAATCCTCAACATAATATTGGATTGGCCAAAAGCTTCCTTTGTATTTTTCCATAAAACAATACAGAAAAATCTGAACACTTTGGCCAACCCAATACGAGCAAACTGAATTCAGATCCATTTTAAAAGGATCATATACCATGACCAAGTGGAATTTATCTCAAGGATGCAAGGATTCTTCAATATATGCAAAATCAATGAATGTGACATACCACATTAACAAATTTAATAATAAAAACCACATGGGGCAGTCGCTGGCAGTCCAGTGGTTAAGAATCCACCTTGCAATGCAAGGGACACCAGTTTAATACCACATGCCATGGAGCAACCAAGCCTGTGCACCCAACTACTGAGCCAATGCTCTAGAGCCCATGAGCTGCAATTACTAAGTCCACCCACTGCAATTTTGAAGACTACACACCTAGAGCCTATGCTCCACAACCAGAGAAGCCTAGTGGCTTGTAGTCAATGAGAAGCCGACACACAGCAATGAAGAGAAGCCCCCACTTGCTACAACTAGAGTAAGCCCATGTGCAGCAATGAAGACCCATCACAGCAAAAAATTTTAAAAATATATTTTTAAAAAATGGTCATCTTATAGATGCAGAAAAACTTTTGACAAAATTCAACACCTATTTATGATAAAAGAAAAAGGGGGGCTCTAGAAAGTGGGCATAGATGGGACCTATCTTAACATATTAAAGGTCATATATGAAAAACCCACAGCAAACATTATTTTCAATGGTGAAAAACTGAAAGCATTTCCTCTAAGATCAGGAACAAGACAAAGGTGCCCACTCTCATCACTATTACTCAACACAGTCTTGGAAGTACAAGCCACAGCTACCAGATAAGAAGAAATTAAAGGAATTCAAATTGGAAAAGAAGTAAAACTGTCACTGTTTACAGATGACATGATACTATACTTACAAAATCCTAAAGATTATATCAGAAAACTATTAGAGCTAATCAATAAATTTAGTAAAGTTGTAGGATACAAAACACAGAGAAATCTCTTGCATTCCTACACAGTAACAATGAAAGATCAGAAAGAGAAATTAAGGAAACAATTTCATTTACCACTGCAACAAAAAAAGAAATAAAATCCAATTCTAAGGAGGCAAAAGACTGTACACAGAAAACTGTAAGATACTGATTAAAGAAATCAAAGACAACACAAACGTATCGAGAGATATACCGTGTTCTTGGACTGGAAGAATCAATATTGTGAACATGACTATACTACTTGAAGCAATCTACATATTCAAGGCAATCCCTATCAAATTACCAATGGCATTTTTCACAGAACTAGAACAGAAAATCTTACAATTTGTATGGAAACACAAAAGACACCGAACAGACAAAGCAATCTTGAAAAAGAAAAACAGAGCTGGAGGAATCAGGCTCCCTAACTTCAGACTATACTACAAAGCTGCAGAAATCAAGACAGTATGGAATTGGCACAAAAACAGAAATATAGATTAATGGAACAGGACAGAAAGCCCAGAAATAAATCCATGCACCTATGGTTAATTAATCTATGACAAACAAAGACAAGACTATACAATGGAGAAAAGACACTCTCAATAGATGATGCTGGGAAAACTGGATGGCTACATGTAAAACAATGAAATTAGAATGCTCTCAAACACCATACACAAAAGTAAACTCAAAATGGATTAAAGATCAAAATGTAAGGCTGGACACTACAGAGCTCTTAGAGGAAAACATATGCAAAACACTCTTTAACATAAATTACAGCAAGATCTTTTTTGACCAACCCCCCAGAGTAATGAAATTAAAAACAAAAATAAATAAATGGGACCTAATGAAACTTAAAAGCTTCTGCAGAGCAAAGGAAATCATAAATAAGATGAAAGGACAGTCCTCAGAATGGGAGAAAATATTTGCAAACAAAGCAACTGACAACAGATTAGTCTCCAAAATATACAAACAGCTCATGCGCCTCAAGATCAAAAAGATAAACAACCCAATAGAAAAATGGAAGAATACCTAAACAGGAATTTCTCCAAAGAAGACATACAGATGGCTAATAAACACATGAAAAGATGCTCAACATTGCTAACGCAAATCAAAACTACAGTGAGGTATCACCTCACACTGGTCAGAACAGCCATCATCAAAAATTCTACAAACAATAAATGCCGGAGAGGGTGTGGAGAAATGGGAATCCTCCTACACTGTTGGTGGGAGTGTAAATTGGTATGGCCACTATGGAGAACAGTATGGAACTTCCTTCAAAAACTAAAAATAAAACCACCATATTACACAGCAATCCCACTACTGGGCATATAACCTGAGAAAATAGTAATTCAAAAAGACATACATACCCCTATGTTCACTGCAGCACTATTCACAATAACCAGGGCATGGAAACAACCTATATGTCCATCAACAAATGAATGGATAAAGAAGATATGATATATATAAACAAGGGAAAATTACTCAGTCATAAAAAGGAATGAAATTGTGCCATTTGCAGATAAGTGGATGGACCTAGAGATTGTCATACAGAGAGAAGTAAGTCAGAAAAACACATACTATACATTAATGCATATATGTGGAATTTAGAAAAATGGTATAGATGAACTTATTTGCAAAGCACAAATAGACAAAGAGGTAGAGAAAGAGAACAAACATAAGAATACCAAAGGGGAAGTGGAGGTGGGATGGATTGGGACACTGGAATTGGCATATACACTACTATGTATAACAAAGATAACTAGTGAGAACTGACTGTATAGCATAGCACAGAGAATTCTACTCAGTGCACTGCGGTGACCTAAACAGGAAGGAAATCCAAGGAAACAGGGATATATGGATATGTGTGGCTGATTCACTTTGCTGTACAGCAGAAACACAACACTGTACAGCAACTATACACACTCCCCCAAAAAAAGGAATTGAAACAATTATATCTCACTTGGAAAATGTTACACTAACAAGTAATTTTGTTTAAAAAAGAGAAAGTCTGTTTCTTTTGCAATATTTGTGTTCTAACTACATGAATTAATAAATTCACTGAGAATTATCATTTACCTAATAAGGTTAAACTCATTTCCATGTTTTAGTAACTGATACTTAAAATTTGATATATACTATCACAAAAATTAATAGATTATTAATGCAAATGCACAGCAAACCTGCATCAGTTACTATCACCAATTACTATGACCAAGGCAACCAAGTAAATATAAATTGCTATCATTCAAAATATGCTCTGGGTAGGGGTCCCTAACCTCAGGGATACAATGCCTGATGATCTGAGGTGGAACTGATGTAATAAATAACAGAAATAAACTGCACAATAAATGTAGTGTGCTTCAATCATCCCAAAACCACCTCCCCTATTCTGGTCCATACAAAAATTGTCTTCCATAGAATCAGTTCCTGGTGCCAAAAAGTTTGGGGATCACCACTCTAGGGAACAGTAACATCTCGACAAGTCAAACACTTTCTAATTAAAGAGAGGAAAGCAACACGGTTATAATAACTTTAACACAAAATGATGTGATAAGTTTAAGCAAATGACTTCTATATCCATTTTCAACACAACAGAAGCACTACTCCTACCATAGCAAAAGAAAATCTGACAGATCAAAAGTAGCTAAATTCTATTTTGCCTCACTTCAATATTATTAAAATATGCTTAAATTTTAAATATGCAATAGCTATCGTATAGTAAGGGAAAAAAAGCTGCTAGACATCAAACTTCAGCTACTTTTGTGTAACAGATTATGACCTTGTGAATCAAAATAATGACAGCCTTTTCGAATATTTAGGTCACCTTAAATTCACAGTAAGGAAAATCAGAAAAGAACAGGAAAAAAAATTGGCCAAATATTAGAAAAATGTTTAATGTGTAACTACAGAGACACAAATATTTCTGATGACTCTGTCATTTAAAATAATTAAGGAAATTATGAGGTGCTTTGGAAATTGTTAAAACGCACACACACTTTTAAGTTCAAACATACACACACACCTTTCAGTTCAAACACACACATCTTTAAGTTCACTATGATGAATTATATTTTAAAATAGATTGATATTAACAGAAACTAAAAGCTAACATGGAAACATGAAGTTTCAGAGAAGTAGAACAATGAGTACTTTTTTCAAAATTCTTTAATTAGTTTTTGTAAAAGAAATTTTCTTAAGTACAGTAAAGAAAATGGAGCTTTATATTCATATACTAAAATAAACACCATATTTATTCAATTAAATTGTAGCAACAAGTGCTATTTATTTTTCTTAAAATGTGAAGTTATCACATAATTAGCAGCCCTGGTTTTAAAATATTTATCAGTATCTCTGACTAGCTCCTATAATTTCACAAAGAATCAAAACAGTCAAAACTTAAATTTCATAAGGATTTTTAAAATAGGCCAGGAAGGGGAACACATGTAAACCCATGGCTGATTCATGTCAATGTATGGCAAAAACTATTACAATATTGTAAAGTAATTAGCCCCCAACTAAAATAAATAAATTTATAAAAAAAAATAAAATAGGCCTTGACATCTATCTGCCTGTGCAAAGTTGGGAAGCAAAGCAAATTGTAACATCAAGCAAACAGAAAAAAATCATAGCAAACAATCTATTCCTAGAACACTTTCGTAATTATGTTTGTCCTAAAAACAAAACAAAACTCAGAATCCACTAAGCTACTCCCTTGGCATCTTCCAGTCTCTGGACTAATCTAAAACTCTGTCCCAATTTTTTCTAAAAACTTCACACATTAATGCAAGTTGTTAAATGTAGATAAGTAAAGCACTTATTCAATGGGCTGACAGCAAATTTAGGGTCTCGGAAAGAATGCAACACATGCATCAGAGAACCTTAGCTGGCCCTACTTTCTTCATCTGGAAAGAAACAAGACATTTTTATAACTTGTCAGAAATTTGCCATTTTACATCAGCATATTTAACCTCACCACATCTGACTATAACAAAAGCAGCTTTAGAATTAAAAAAGTATAAGACTAAAGAATGCATTAAACACCACAGAACAAGTAACCTGTAAGTAAAGTATCTCCTAATTACATAACTAAAGGAAGCAAGCTAAGAATTACTTTTAAAACTACTGGCAATATAAAAATTAAAAAAAAATGCTTTAATAAAGCATATCCATCCTATTAGAGAAGTTTTATCCAACATCCTTCTGAATACCTCATATAGTGCAATATACTTAAGTTGAAAACATCTTCAGCCTTTTCTGACAGAAGTTCAAAGTAACACTTTCACAATCAACCAAGTAATACATGAGCTGCCTTCAAATAAACCTTTTTTTGTTACCAGGGAACTTTTGTGGAAAAAGTTCTTATAAAAAATACTAGCTAGCAGCAGTCAAAAAATACAGATGTTAAAAGCCTAGCTCTATCATTTATTAGCAATTTGACCTTCTTAAATACAACCTAAGGGCAAAGGTACTGACTTGTATAAAATATCATACTTACTATATACCAAACACTTAAACCTCTAAATCAGAGTTTCTCAACCTCAGCAGTGTTGGCAATTTGAGCTAGACAATTATTTGTTGCAGATGAGGTTGTTCTGTGAGTTGTAGGATGTTTAGCAGCATTCCTTGCCTCTACTCTGAGACAGATGCCAATAGCTTCCTCCCTTTGCCCCGCCTCCCCAAGCTGTGACCACTAAAAATGTCTCTAGACATTGCCAAATACCCAGACAAGGCAGCAGGAGATCACCCCCAGTTGGCAACCAATATTCTGAAAATATATTCTCCCAACAAACCTAAAAAAGCAAACCAAGGGTTTTTACCACGTTAGAGATGTGAAAACCAAGGTTCACCAAGGTTAAGTACTTTGTCTTTTATTATATAACTGATAAATAGCTGAGCAAGGACTTAAGCTAGACTTTAAGTCTAGCTAACTCCCAAATCTATACTCCTTCCATTCCACTATGCTTTTGTAAAACTCATTGTCTCGTCTGCAAAAATTAGGATAACAATCGCCATCTGAGCTATTTAGGATTTACAAATAAAATGACATGTATGTGTAAATTCTATTAAACTAAAGGAGATAACATATTAAGGATTTGCTTGACAAGAGATTCCCCTGATGCTGGGAAAGACTGAAGGCGGGAGGAGAAGGGGACAACAGAGGATGAGATGGTTGGATGGCGTCACTGACTCAATGGACATGAGTTTGAGTAAACTCTGGGAGCACAGGGAGGCCTGGCGTGCTGCAGTCCATGGGGTCGCAAAGAGTCGGACACGACTGAGCAACTGAACTGAACTGAACTGACAGGAGATAATGTAATACAGTGGTTCACAAAGTGTGATCCCCAGACTACCAT
This sequence comes from Giraffa tippelskirchi, assembly GCF_054371585.1. NCBI lineage: Eukaryota > Metazoa > Chordata > Mammalia > Artiodactyla > Giraffidae > Giraffa > Giraffa tippelskirchi. The sequence continues at coordinate 40,213,576 of NC_137276.1, forward strand.
CATCAGTACCGTCTGGGAACTTAATAAAATACAAATTCTCAGGCCCCAACTCAGATGTTAACGAATCTGAAACTCTGGAGGTGGGGCAAGTAATCTATGACTTAAGTCTTGCAAGTTTTTTACATGCCCATCTAAAGTTTGAGAACCACTGATGTACATAATGGCACTGCATCAGGTGCCTAAAAACCCAGCACCCTCTTTGGATTCAATCTTCTGGTAGCCTTTAACAAGTTACTGATTTTTTTTTTTTTTTTTGGAGCTATGATTCCTGTATAAAAAAATGAGGGAAGTAATGCTTGCACCATCTTTTAGGCTGCTGCATTTTTCTTGCAAAATCAAATGCATTAATAATTATTAAAGGCTTTGTTAATGAAAAATGCTAAACAAATATAAGACACAGGATATATGCTAGCTAATTCTATTTCATTTTTCAAAAAAAGTCCCTTCTGGCTTAAGTCCTCATTTCTTCATCTTTCCTATTTCATAAATGAATAAGTGAAAATGTTAAATAAATTTTACAACAAAGCTAAGTTAAGCCTGGCAAAGTACTGTTTTCACATTATAAAAGAAAAAAAGTCTACACATTTCACTTTAACTCTGATAGATTCAAAGTCACTGATAAATACATATTTAAAAAATAAACACCTAAAATATATCAAGCTTGGTAACATTCCCCAAACTTCATTTTTAAAGTAGAATAAAGATTTCCATTCTATTTATTTAATCTCCAGTAAGTTCCAAGTAAACAGAAGACTCAAACAGAACTGTCTCACTAAATTCATGACAGCAAAAGAATTTTAAATGAAAAAAAAAAAACCTATATATATTTAAAACAAGGACTTGTTTGCAACTCAACATGTATGCTGTACTTATAAATCACTTTAAGAATATATCTGATTCAGGACTTCCCTGGTGGTCCAATGGTTAAGAATTCATCTTCCAATGTAGGAGACAAAAGCTCCATTTCTGGCCAGGAAATTAAGGTCATACGTGCTGCAGGGCAACTAAGCCTGCGTGCCACAACTAGAGAGCCCATGCACCACAATTACTGAGCCCATGTGCTTTAGAGCCTGGGCTCCACAACAAGGGAAGCCCGTGGACTACAACTAGAGAAAGCTCGATCACTGCAATAAAGACCCAGAACAGCCAAGATTTTTTTTTAATTCAGGAAAAAAACCATATGTATCTGATATAAGGGCTACCTGCTTCAAATCACAACCCACTTCATAAGACCTTAAATAATTACATCTTCCTTAAAAGATCAAAAATACTAAATATATAAAATTAGCAGAATGCACTTAACACTAGTTAATATTTAGTTTATGTAGTTATTAAATTATTAATGATTTAATAACTTAGTCGATTAATTAATTAATACTAAAGAGAGAACCTTGTTATATTCAGCCTAAAAACATACAAAAAGCAAAAGAAATAAAATTGAAAGCTATTCTGAAGGGGTTCAATAACACTAAATCAACTGTAAGTTTGGGATAGTGATATAAAACAAAATTTAGGTGCATGTAACATAAAATAGAAAGAGAAAGTGAGGGAATTTTAGACAATTAAGTTTTCCTAGAAGTTGTCAAAATGCACAGTTCAATTCTGCAACCTAGACTTGGACCAAAAATACAGCTAGTTTATCCAACATATAACAAAACATGTAAAAATCATGTAATCAGATAGTTGCATACATAATTAGACAGCACAATTCATTCTGTAATACAAAACAAATAAAAACAAACAAAAACCTCCCTGGAAATCAAGTGCTTCACTACTGAGGGCGCTGTGACACAGCAAGGAGACCAGAACAGGGAAAGAAAAAAAAAAGACTGATCCCTATACACAAGAAATGGCCTTTAAGAAGCAAGTCTCAAACTTATTCTATTTTTCCCTATACCTGGTAAGAATAAAGAAAAAAATCTTTTAGCTGTTCTTCCCATTTCTAGGGCCTAAAACTGGATCAAAAGTGAAAATGGGAAATAATACAAAGGTTTAACCTAAATAAAACTCCCATATTAATGCATTGTCAGATTGTTTTAAGTGCAAATGATAATGTAATAAATGTAACTTGGCATTCAAAGCTGCATGACTCCTCCAAATTTCTGAACTTAAAAAGAAATGCTACAGTACCTTCACAGATAGTTTAAGTAACTGTTGTATCATATAATAAATGTTTTGAGACAGATTACTCTGTGAATAAAATATATGATATTTTAGTTGACCTGTCTTTAAAGAAAATTTAATATTTTAACAAATTTTTATTTTAATATTATAACAAAATTTTATTTTTTCTACTTCATATAGAGGAAGTTTTCATCATACCTTAGTATTTAAAGCAAATAGTCTTTGATTAGTATGATTAATGCTTCTATAGTATGAGGAAGCAGAGCTTCAAATTATTTGTGATGAAACAGCAAAATCACAGACATTTTATACTCAGAGCTCCTAAAGGAATACCCCTATTTTAAAAAATACTTTTAGCATGAACCAATTAATATGGCAACATATCCAAAACTGAGGAAATTCAGTTAAAATCACTGCTCCTCCCATACATGAAGACAAATAATTTCTCATACGTGGGTAACCTGGAATTTTATAATTTTTCAGAGCAGCAGTGCCCATTTAAATATTTACAAGGTGGCAAGTGCTATGCCATTACTTATCTCATTTATTCTTCAAAATAAACATTATATGGGTGGGTACTATTATCCCCATTTCACAGATAGTATAGATTGAGAAAAGTTAAGCAACCTACACAAAGTCATCCAGCTACTAAGTGTCAGAGTCAGGATTCCAACACAGGCAGTGTTGGTTCCACAGCCTACACTGCCACCTTAAAACTAAAATGAAACAATGTACAGTGTGGAAAAAACTCATACTCAATATTTTAATGTGATTTAAAACAGATTTAACCTTATTTAAAACTTATAAAACCATACCCACCAGGTGAACTCTTCTTTAAAGAGAAACTCAGTTTTTAGCAATATGACTATAGTTGCCTAATTTTGTATTTACATACATAAACGTATTCAAACACTTTTAAGTTAGATTCACTGTCCATAGCTGAAGTGATGACTGCTACAATAACTAAGTGTGTAACAACTTAAAATATGATACATAAATAGTCTTTTTTCCCACACTACATACAAGCTAAGAACAATTTTTTGCTGGAAGGTACTGCCATAGTATCCAAATCTGCCAAAACGACCAAGTACACATCTAATACCCTGAAGATGTCCACTCATCTCTGAATGCAAACTGTTGCAAATGAAGTGAATCTGTCTTAACTATACTGAACTAAATTAAAACTTTCCATACAAAATTAATTCACCCCTAAGTTATGTTTATTTTTCTTAAATCAGTATTTTTCCAACAGTCTTTTTAATTCCAATGCAAATTATTTTAAAAGAACCAAATTGCTAATAGCTTTTCTGTAGCCAATGAAAAAATTCCAAAAATTAGGGAATAGCAGGTGGATAGTCAAATCCAATATACTAATTTCACCTTTCCTGACAAACAAAAGTATTTTACATTAGTACATGCATATATATAGTCTATGCTTTGAGAATCACAGACCAAAACACTTTTGACCACCTAGCAAAATATGCATGTGGAAGTAATACGGCCTATATAAAAGAATTAAGGTCATCAGTTTAGGGTTGTTCAGCCTAATAATATTGATATTTCTGATAGCAACTGTGTTAATTTTAGAGTTACCAATTAGAAAGCAATTATAAAACTGAATATTTACAGAAATAATTTCTGATGCCAATCTCACAGTCTGATACATCTTAAGCCACTATCCTTAGAATAAATCCTAACACTTTTTCTTAATGAAATCAGACCACAAAAGAACACTGACTTTACTTAAAATCATGTTTATCTAACAGAAAAAGAAAGGAAAAAAGAGTGACAGTTCTATGAAATACAAATAGAACTTCGGAACAAAGAGTGTCTACAGGAAAAAAAGTACACCAAATAAATTTTTTTCATTATCATTAATAACATTTTTCTGGAAGCTAACTTCTTACAGTACAGCCAAGGCCTAACATTCCAAGTAAGTGAAAAACTGTCATAAATGTGCAAACTTCTAAATTTCTTTTTACAAACTCCAATTTCACATACAATATTAATAGAAAAACGTTTCTTACACTGCTGTCTTACTAGAAAGGTTGAGGTAAAAATTTAAAAATAGAATGTCTGAGAGTGATTTAACATAGAAATTTTGTGAATTGATTTTCCCATAATAAATATTCTTAGATTAAGTCACTGAAGTGATTACTTAAATGGCTTAAAAATTATTAAAAAGTATTAAGCTATCACCACATGAACAAATAGCAAATGGGGCAAATCTCAAAATGATGACATCTGAAAATCAGACTTCCAAAAAGTATTTTGTGACATTAAGAGGTTTGTCCTTTTTTTTCGTGGTTTATGGAAAAAGACAGATACTATACTGCACCACACAAGAATTAAAATATCACCAGCTACCTTCGATGCTGTTAAAATTCTAAAAGGTAATACATACAAATGCATCTTTCTCTACTATCTCTCTAAAACTATATTTAAAAATAACGTGGTTATGTCTCACCATATTTTATATTTACTATTTCTTTAGTGTATCATAAGCAATCTTAAATCTGCACTGATGACTACCTATAGTGCAAACTTTTACAATGAACAGCAGTAAATTCCTTTTTCCTTATATTAAGAGTTACATAAACCGTAAATTTCTCAGATGTGCTTTATTCTTTAATACGCTTTATGAAAATGAAGTCTGTAGATTATCCGGTAACAATTAGGTGGCCCAGTCATTTTGCACAGGAAAGAAATACAACTTAACTGATATAAAAAGTGTAAACTAAAAACTTTGAGTAGAATCTTTTTTTAAAAAAATCTTCACTATACAGTCATTTCAGTAATCACTAATCTTAAAAGATAACAGCTAACTTCAACAGTCACTATACTCTCTATGAATTAAAAAGTTTTCCCTATGAAGGTTAATTATTTGAAAAGATGCAAACTTATCAAACAATTAAAATTCAATAAAGCCTAAAGTGTCCATGAAATCTAAAGACAATGAATTTTTTATAGTCTCACGTTCAGTACTACTTTCCAGACTAATATTAAGGATAAACCCCCACCAACAAATTATTTTTAGAAAAATTCAATTTTGCAAAAAAAAAAAAAACAGTCCTCAATTCTCCTTTAAGGAAGTCACTTCATTACTGACTTTTATAAAAATACTCCAATCACTACTTTCATTAAAGAATTTAACTTTGAGAAGGCTAACTGCTGAAATAGATACTACAACTTGCCAGAGAAAAAGCCTTCAATGGCCATTTTAATTTTTCCCCCACCACAATAAACACAAAACACTGAAGTGAAACCAAGCAAACCAAAGTGCCTTGGTGTATCAAAATTATTGGAAGTGCAACTATCAAAAAGGCAAACCCTTTACTGACTTTCCTAACATGATTTTTTTTCATATCAACATTTGGCTCAATAAAACCACAACTCTAGAAATTAAGTGTTATTAGTCATTTGATGCAATATATGATAACGCTTTCTATGCATACCATAACTAAAAGGACAGTTTTAGAGAAAGTTGTAAGTCACATAAATTTCACACACAGAGGCACACACCCTGAAATCAAAGGAGAAATGGCTAACCACCGCACTGCTCACATATAAAAACCTGGTATAATAATGATAGTCTTATAACTCTGATAATTTTAAATCAAATGAATAAAGCAAAAATAGCATAAACATACTCTGAATACTAAAAGCAATCTAACAAACAGCATTTTAGAAAATTTTTTGAATGGGGGTTTACTTTAAAAAGTTAAACATTTAATTAATCTGGTCCTATACATTCTAGATGACTGTCAAATCACACCAACAGACTACTTCTGAAATGTTACAAATCAGAAGAACCAAGTACGTATTTTTCAGGATTATCTTCTGCGCAAACAGGTCAAGTTCAGCTTTAGTGCTTTTTCAATTAATGCAACTCCAAAATTTCCAAATATTCTTTTAAAATATTACTTTTAAACTTAACAGAAAACTTGTGTGTGTGGTAAAGCTACTTCTTCAGTAACTTTTATCTTCACTTCATAGCAAAAACTTGGGCAAAATCAGCTGCAAATACTATGTATGTATGTATGTATGTGCAGATACATAATCCAAAGGAACAAAACCTCTTCATGTATGTAACATTTTTCTTCAAAAATATCTTCCCCACAGTTTTTAGCTAGACATACAGACACTTTAGTGTCACTCTACTATTAGGCAAAATGTTTAGTGATACTTGCTAAGAAACCATTTTTTTTGAGTATACTCTATTAACACCTACACAACTGCTTAGTTTTAACTAAGTATTGTCCTCTGCTACAATTAACATCATCAATTTTTTTATCTTAATAGAAACCTTAATAAAATGCTTCAGTCACCTCAGACCAATAACTTAATCCTATTTTTCATGCCTTATACACTGGCCTACCAGTGACTCCCAATTCCTAACATATTTCCCATTCTGCGAAAAAGGAGGGCTCTATCCCCCATCTTTGATCAAAATTTGTTCATTATACCTGAAACTGCGAAGATTCATGCCTTTCAATAACCACTATCTTCTGAAATACAAAAGCCTAACTTTCAGACAGCCAACTGTACCCCACTGAAATTCTTGGGTTTCTGTCTTATTCAACAAGCTGACTCAGTAAATTTAATACACCATATGAAAAAAGCCAACACACCTACAATCCAAAGATGGAGTAATCCACTCTTGCCAGCATTTCTGGTTATTAGCTGGTAAATTATACTTGATGTTCTACACAGGTCAGAGTAAAATTAACGGATACCCCAAGATGTCACAGGACCTGAAACCTAAATAAAGTTGAGTATCAATTCAAATATCACAATCAATACTTAAATTTCAAGTGAAACTGAAGTTTAATCTCTGCAATCACCAAAGGTACACACAATACCCTTGAACCTACATAACATTATCATCTGAGATCAAAAACCACTCAATCTCCACTCTATTATGTGTCAGAAGAGCACTGAATCTACAATGCTACTGAACTGTAAATTTCATGTCCTGTCCTCCATCATCTCAAGGAGACAAAAAAAAAAAAGAAAGCAAATTTAACAAATCTTAAGAGAGTCTTTGAGAAGTATCATGGTACTATTGATTTCAAACTGCAAAACTTCTAAACGCGGTTTCAAGTTGTAATTAACTTAGTTTTAACACATAAACCTACTTTTGCCTTCAAATGAGCACCATATATGCTACAATGATTCTCTCTAAAGTTATGCAAATCAGTTCACAACTCACATTTTAAAAGAATCTATCAATGCAACCCAGGAAACTAAAAACAATCACTGCAAGATTCTGATGCAATAAGCCGTACGTGCAACACTAATTTTCCTTTTAATCTGATCTATACCCTTGATCTAGGGCCTAAAGCCAAGATTTAATCGAAATATGCTCAAGCTCAAAGCATCTACTTTTCTGTTCATTTAGTAGACCGGATTACCAAGTTCACTAATCCACTAACAGTGTACTGGATTCTGCGGACAATAGCCCTTAGAAAGAGACCCATCGGTGCCTTGACACTTGCAACCAGGCAAGAGTTCCGTCTAGCCGAACACACCCTAGGATGAATGCATTCAAAAGAGACACAAAATATACATCTAGAAATCCGACCGGGGTTAAACGTTATCGTCACCCACACTATGGACATTTTTTCGCATCCGTCTATTCCCACGTTATCAGAGAGAGTGACAGAAAGGCAAAGAGGAGCAGCAGCCACAGAAATGGATACAGGTCAAGTCTAAGTCGAATCCATCCTCTTGATATCTCCTTTTGTTTCTGCTAACGATCTCTTTGATGATGGCTGTCATGTCTGGGAGCCTGTGGCTGAAGAAAAAGGAGGAGAGAGATGGCAGAAGCTGCTGGTGGCGGGGCTTCTTCTGCAGGATGGAAATGGCTCTGGACTTGGCGGTGGCTGATGCCCCTCGCTCTGCTGCCGCTTGGCTCTGGACCGCAGCCGGGTAATGGCTGCTGCGGCGGCTGCTGGATGGTTGCAGCGACTGGGCCTGCTTCTCCTCAGCAGCCAGGGGTCTGGCAGCGGCGGCAGCGGAATGGGGAGAAGAATAATCCTCGGAACGGCTGCCTCCTCCGGCGGCCTCCGGAGCCCGGGCCAGGTGGGGTGCGGCGGCGGCGGAGGGGAGGTTTAAAACCGGCCCGGGTCCCTGGATGTGCCGCCGCCGCCGCCGCCGTGTTGGAGGCAATAGAAGGGGAGAGACCAACTCTCCGGCGTTCCCAGCCCTGGAAATGGTGACAGGCGACTCCGACCCCCTCCCCGGAGCTGCGGCCGCCGCCGCCGCCGCTTCTCCCCCCCGCTCCAGGAGCGGGAGGTGCCGCCGCCGCGCCTCAGCCGGCTCCCGCCCGAGCCCACGGCTTCCACCTTCCCTTTCAGGAGAAGCCGAGAAAGAGGCTGCACGGTTAGAAAAGACGAAGAGGGGGCGAGAAACGCCGCCGCTGCCGCCGCCGCCGGCCGGCCGGCTCCCCGAGGGCGCTGCCCCCGCGGCTGCTCACAGGCGCTGAGAGGGGCTCTGGGCTGCGGCCGCCTCCGTCTCTCATCTCCCTCGCCTGAGCCCGGCCTCGCCTCGCAGCGGCTCAACTCTCAAACTTCCATCATGGCTGCAGCTTCCGAGAGGAGAGATCTGAGCGCAGCCGCGTCCCGGCGCCCGAGCGCGTATCCTGCCGCAGTGCACAAAGAGTCCCGCCACATCACCGCCCGCCGACCTGCCCGCCCCCTCCGCTGCCGCCGCCGCCGCCGCCGCGCCGGGAGTCCGGGCGCCTCGGGAGCCCGAGGGGAGAGGGAGGCGTACCCGACCGCGCCAGGGGAGGGCAGGGCAGGGCAGAGGCTGTAGGGAAGCGGCAAAAGGTGCAGCTCCGGGTGCAAGCGCCGAGTCCCCAACCTGCAAGCTCACTGAGCATGCCCAGTATGATTGCCCAGTGCTAGATCGGGCTTGTTGCGAGGCGCCCGCCTGTAACTGCACTTGCCGCGGCTTCTTCTGCAGCAACGCAGGGTGGGGGAAACGAGCTGAGCCATGGCCGATGCCCAGCCAGAGGCAGGGTAAACTATTGCGAAGGTGGGCAGACGAGGGGGGAGGGGTGCGGGGGGGAGGGGCGTGGTGAAGGTTGAAGCAGGTTTGTTCATCTATGTCACTGGCTTGAGTGTGAGGCTACCTGCGCACAGGTGGAAAAGACCAGGTGACCGCGCTGGTCAGTGTTCAGGGAAACGCAGGGACGGCCCGTGCAGCGAGGACACCCCTCCCCCCACCCCCAGACTTCCCCGGCACGGCCTGCAGCCTCCCTCTGCTTTTGCACCCATGTCGGATCATAAGCGTTCGCGGGGATTTGACTGCAGGAGCCTTCGCCGAGAAATCCCACCTTCCCACCCACCCCCGCCCGTGTCCTCAAGGTGTCAGTCTTGGTACAAAGAACAACCCCCTATTGTGTCTTCAGTGTGTATCACCTCACCCGGCTCCCTTTCACTGCCCCACCTCCAGCTCCGCCGGCTACTCGATTCATTTGCCCTAAAAATGAAAGCTCCTAGCAGAGCGCGCGGAGAGTGAGCACATCGCCCCTGAATTTCTGGATCCCCAAAAGCAACTGTCCAGGTGGGCTGAAAGCGGATCCCCGAAGATGGAATGCACTCTGCAGCCCCTGCATTCCCCCCAGAGAGCCGAGAATCTCTCCCCTCGGGCTTCCAGTTGGGTCCATCGCTTCCAATTCAGCTCGATCCTTAGAGACTCCTCGCCCCGCCCCTTTTGGACCGCTGTGAAAACCTCGCTGGGTCAATCGCCCCGGAGCCAGGTTCCGCGCTCCCCCTACCCGGGGAGTGCGCGCCGCAGACCCCTGTGGCAGCGCGGGAGGGCGAAGTACGTGATTGTAGGAAGCTGCAGCCCCTGTGAGTGGGCGGAGCCGAGGAGGGTTCAAAAGGAGGTGGAGGGATACGCGGGCCACAGTCGGAACTACTTTCAGGAGGAGGTCACGTGTACTTCTAGTTGGGGAACTTTCCAAATTCCCACTCCCATATGATAGCTGTAGAGGCAAGTGCTTCGCTTCCTTTTCCCAGAGTGCTCCCGCCTTGTACGGGCAGCGGGACCCCAGAGCCTCCCGGGTCTCGGTGGAAGAACAGGCTCAGACGAGCCTCCCACTGGAGCGCTGTCGGGGCTGGCGCCGGAGGAGCCGGTTACACAAGCACACACATCCAAGCACGTGCCCCCGCCTTCCCTCACCTTAGCTGCTGCCGCTGATTCTCACAGATCTCGGAGCGAGGGTTCCCAAGCTGGTCGCACTCTTTGCCCGCTACCCACAGAGCAAGCTAGAGGACCGAAACCTGAGACTCCGAGCTCTGGAATCACTAGCTCTGCCTTCCCAACCGTGGGAGAAGGGGCTAGATTTCAGGGGTCTGGCGCATCTTTCTCGCCAGCGCCCTGCCCCTTAGACGTAACTTTTCTGGTGCTGTACTCGCGGGGCAAAAGGGTATCTCCTGCAGCATCCCGCTGCGTGAATTCAACGACGTTGCGACAAACTTTCAGTCAATACTTCCGAGCTGATGAGCGCGCCCCACCTACTGTAGACTCAGCCAAGTGACTTAACTGGTCGGAGAACCTAGTCCATGGCCTTCAGCCCAGAACAAACTTGTCAAGTCTGCTTACAGTTCGGATTGGTTGACCTAAACCGCGAAAGAGCTGGTTCAGAAATGCTGAGAACTGGAGTGCATTTACCCCAACATCGATCAGCCTGTAAAGTCCACCGTCGCCTTGGAGAGAAAGAGGGCATCAATACCAACCCAGGAATTCTTTCTTTCCCCTGGGAAGCAAAACTCAAGAATTTGAGTCCAAAAGAATTTAAGTTGATACCTAGGTTGAGGCACTGGTCGTTTTTTTAGATCTTGAGAATGGGATCAGTTTGCATGTGTATTGCAGTAATTGTGAATATGTGGCTAGGGAAGGTCTAAAGAGAATTTACTCAGTGTATGAGAAAGAAAATGATACATGAGCACATCATAGTTGCAGGCAGCCCCTGAAGACTAGAAACCTCAAGGGAGCTTGCCTAGACGCCACAGACCATTACCTAACTCCAGCACTACTAATTAAACCAGGGATATTTACACTGCTCTTAAGAGATCTCTGAGACTTCATGAAACTTTGAATTTATGTGCAACATTCTTTTAAGATAGCCCTACAGGAGTTAGCCACCTATGAATCTTCAGTGTTCATATTTATTGAAGCCTGGTTTTGTGCATGGTCCTGGTCAGCTTGGGGGAAGGAGGGGCCACAAGTGAAAAAAGACATGGAGAGCAACCTAGGAAGAACAGGAGAAAGGCCTCCATTTGGTTTCCAAAGATGAAAGCCCTGTCCACACAGCCTAATGTAAGCCAGAGATTTCTCTATTTTATAAATAAAAATAAGAAGTCCCTGATTTTTAGATGTTCCACTAGATTGCATGGCAAGATCCTGAGAGTGGCATTCAATTGATTATCAACTACTGCTTGGTGAGGAAAGGGAAAATGAAGATAAAGTTAAATGAAGGCAAATGATTACAGAGGGGTACAGTGTCCCATGTTTGTTTTTCCAGTTTCTGATCTTGTCTCCAGAGTTCCGGTTATTAGCACTGCTCTTCCTTACCCACTCCCCATGTGAAGATGAGTCTCACAGCGCCTGAGAAGTCCTAAAATCCACTCCCTGGGAAGAAAGTCGATTCAGTCCTGCCCTGTTGGGTGTTAGGTATGAGGAGAGAATCCTTTTCCTTGCTGTGGCACAGAGCTATTCTGGAGCAGAGAGGGTGTACATCACCAGCACTAATGTGCTGGAATATGAGACTGGCCCACAAGTACTTCTATCTGCTGAAGGAAGAAACTGGAAAATGAGTTTTGCTGCTACTCTAAACATCAGGTCCCTCTAGTCATCTTCATGGTGAGTTAAAGGACCACCAATGTTGGCAGATATTTGACCAACCTGACGGCAATATCAGGTGGTTATTAGAAGCTGCTGAGTAAAAATTTCTTACTTTTCCTAGTGTTAAGTGGGTTCCTGGAGGAAATCCTTTGTTTTTCTTCACTCTGTCCGCTACCCCCAGAGATCTCCTTACCCAGGTGGTTGAGCTGAAACCTCTAAATAGCTGACCCTATCCAATATACAGAAAGTTTTTTTTTTTTTAAGTTCAATTGCTAAGTATCTCTTTGGCTGTACAGATATTACAATACATTGGTTTCCAAACACTTCAGTTCTCTACCTGACTGGATTCAGATTGCCCTGGGAGAAACAGAAGCTTGTAACAAAAGGAGAATTATATAAAGCTTCAGGGAAAGTAACCATATAGAATAATTAGTGAACATGATAAACTAGCTTTAATTATAGTTTCTAACAGCTGATTCCGAAACTGTATTGTTACTGCATCCAGAGAATATCTAAAGAAAGTTCCTTTCTTATTTTCTTTGATAAGTGAAATGACCAGCAACTTGATGGGGATGATATAAATAGTTGATGTGCTCTTTGTAGGTCCTGCTGCTAAAATGTCTTTTGTTGAACACTGATTGCTATAGTGCCTTTCTCATTTCCCACACACTGACCTTTCAAATAGAGATCTAAATCAATGGCTTTAATTTTTAAGCAATCTTCACTATTTTTATCTGCTTAACCACTGTTTTCTAATTCAGACGAAAACATATACAGTAATTATAGACTTTCATTTAAACCATCCCATTCCAACCATTCCAACGGTCTGAAGACTTTCCCCTTATTTCATTTATCCTAATTACAAATATTTCTGTTGTTTTAAATAAAGATACTTTGCTTACCACATTTCTCCAGAAGGTATCAGTATGGATCATACAAGCAACCACATCCTAAAAGAGAATTCTCCACTATCTCTACAAGTTCTTCATGCCCTAGTTTCCTGGAGCTATTTCAGATGGCACTTATGTCTCTTTCACATCTCAGTAGAGAGATGTGCTGTATGAAATTATCACTCTCGGAGAAATAAGGGTTGGGCTGGATGAACTATAGGGGAGACTAGGCACTCACTATGTCCAAGCAGCATTTAGAAATTGTGACTTGGACTAGAGAGTGATAGAAAGGAAAGACCTAACATCACAAGACAGCTTTGATTGTTTTAGTCTCTTTATCTAACACTGGCTATGGGACATTCCATTATGGTGCCCTTAATACTAACACTAGCCCTATGGAACACATTTTTTGTCTTTCAGTTCTTCCAGTAATAGAAAAAGATAATAACTTTTATGTTACCAGCAGGTATTTGGGCATTTACCAAGTGCTTCACAGAGTAGCCCTCATTTGTCTAGGTATAGGATGGATACTGAGAAGGAGTCAAGGTTAACTATAACCTCACTCCTACAAATCTTTCCCTTCAGAATATCCTTCTGGCTTCTGAGGTATCACTTTTTCTGATAATAAAGTAACAGAAAACCTTTTTGAAAGAGAAAATGCATGGTTAAAACTCTATTTAAAGTACAGGGTCTTAACTCCATTCCGTAGTTTAATGATTCAATCAACAAATATGTGGAAGTCTTTTCTGTGCCAGTACTAATCGTGCTAAGCTCTGTGGACACCACAATGACTTGGGTATATAGGGTCCGGCCTTTACGGGATTTAGTCTCCTTGAAAACTTGGCTTCTTTGTCTGACATTGTTGCAACCTCTTTACAGTCTAGGAGTAAAGTTAAAACTGTAGAAATACCCTAATGTTTGATAACTGTTTCAACTATCTATTGCTGCATAACAAACCACCATAAACTTGGTGACTTAAAAGAACAACCACCATTTGTTTTCTCACAATTTTGCAATTTGGGAAGGTCATAGCCAGACAGTTTTTCAGCTCCCCCTTGATATCAGCTGGGTCAGACATGTGGTTATGTCCAGCTATGAGTCTGGCTAGAGCTGGAATGTCTCTGTCTCTGACATTCCCCACACGTCTGGCACCTCAGCTGGAGCACCTAAAATGTCTGCCCCCCCCCCACACTTCTCTTCATGTGATTGCTCATCATTCTGAGGTCCAGCCCAAGCATCTCTGCACAGTGACTGAATCTCAAGCAGAAGAAAGCAGAGGCTTAAAGACCTCTCAAAGCCATGGTTCAGAAGACCCAGAATATCACTTTCATTGTATTCTCTCGGCCAAAGTGAGTCACATGGCCAGCCCAGATCCAAGGGAAGGGGAGTCTCCACTTCTTAATGGAAGGAGTGGCTGAGATGGTTGGAATTATGGGCAGTCGTATTTGGAAACACTCTACCATAATCCATCCTTTGGCCCCAACAGTTCACACATACACTCCCACACACAGACATTCAAAAGACACTTGCTTCCTCCCCCCAGATTATCATTTTGTATAGCACTGGCTCTAAGGTCTAGGATATAGTAATAATATACCAGACGCAGATGGGAATGAGGCATTTCAGACGCTGCTCCTCTTCATCAGGAGATCTATGAACTAAAAAGACAAGTTACGATACACGACATACAATGCTGAACCAGGGACAGGATAAGTGCAATAGACACTTCTGTTCAAAAGCGGGGGGGGGGGGGGGGGGATGGAAGGCACACAGCAGCCACGGACCTGTAGCAATTCTGAAAGTCAGCCGGGCACTGTCATCCTGCCTCTTGAGGATCTAGTTCTCCACTAGGACCTGGTTTTTCTCCCTGGAGTAGTTTTCCTAATCCACTGTTCTTGGCTCCCTGCTCTGGGGTCTAGTTGACCTCTGAGTCAATCTCCCTTTTTCATGAGAAACTGTCTGCCTTTACAGTTGAATAGTTCCCTCAGCCTGCTGCTTGCCCATAGAAAGTTGGAGACCAAGAGGCTTTTTTTTTTTTTTTCCATTTTGAACTATCTCCTGCCTCTTTGGTGCAAGCTTCTGGTGCTTTTACCAATGAAATTCTCTTTAAAACTGTATGGGTTTTCTGTGATTCTAATTGGAGCTCACTCCTTGACCACAAAGCAACACCTACAATTCTTTCAAAAACAAACTTCTCTCTACGTTGGGCCTTGTCTAGGTGGCTGTGGTTGGACCACCCTTAAGATTCTTAGAAGCCCTTTTCATCTAGATGTGAAGATCTTTCAAGCAGGTCTTACATTTTTTAGAGGTCTTAACAGAGTTTTGATTAAATCTTTTCCTTGAGGTCATATTTTATAGGCAGTCCCTGAGGCCATTTCTTAATTGAGACCTTTTGCTGACTGTAAAGACTCTCCTAGGCCCTGTATATTTCTTCTACAAACTGCTTAAAAACTGAATAGTTCTTGTTTTTTTTTTTTAAAAAAACACATTTCTCTCTTGTGATACATCATATATCAGTAAAAGAAGCCAACTGACACTTTAAACATTCATATTGAAAATCTCCTTTGGCAGGTCTATAAGTTCATTAGGTACATTTTCTGTGTTTTACTGCACACAAGTGCAAATGTTGCCAAACATTTTCCACTACATAACACCACTTAACCAGCCTCTAGTAGCAATTTCCTCACTACTCTTATAGCCTCCATTGAGAGTTCTCAACAAAACATTAGCAAACAAATTCAACAATACATTAAAAGGATCATACACCATGATCAAGTGGGATTTATGCCAGGGATGCAAGGATGGTAAACATCTACAAATAAATTAACATGATATACCACATTAACAAAATGCAGGATAAAAATCATATAATCATCTCAATGCATGCAGTAAAAGCATTTGACAAAATTCAACATCCATTTATGGTTAAAAAAAAAACACAAAGTTTGTAAAATGGGAACATACATCAACATAATAAAAGCCATGCATGATAAGCCCACAGCTAACCATATTTAACAGCAAAAATACTGAAAGCTTTTCTTCTAAGAGCAGGAACTAGAAAAGGATGCTCACTTTGACCACTTTTATTCAACACAGTATTGGAAGTCCTAGCCAAAGCATTTATGCAAGCAAGAGAACTAAAAGGCATTCAAATTAAAAAGGAAGAATTAAACTGTCACTATTTGCAAATGACATAAGATCATACATAGAAAACCTAAAGATGCCACCAAAAAAGAAATTCAGTAAAGTTGTAAGATATAAAATCAACATATGAAAATCGGTTGCATTTCTTACACTAACAATAAACTATCAGAAAAAGAAATTAAGAAAACAATTCCATTTACAATTGCATCAAAAAGAATAAAATAATTAGGAAAAAATGTAATAAATAAAGAAGTAAAAGACCTGTACGCTGAAAACTGTAAAATACTGATGAAAGAAATCAAAGAAGACACAAACAAATGGAAAGATAATCTGTGCTCTTGGATTAGAAGAATTAATATTGTTTAAATGTCCATACTACCCAAAACAATCTACAGATTCAATGAAATTTCTGTCAAAATTCCAAAGGCGTTTTTCAGAGAAATAGAACATATAATCCTTAAAACTGTATGGAATCACAAAAGACCCTAAATAGCAAAGCAATCTGAGAAAGAAGAACAAAGCTGGAGTCATCATTTCAAGATACATTACAAAGTTATAGTAATCAAAACAGTATGGTATTGGCATAAAAACATACACACAGACCAATGGAACAGAATATAGAGCCTATACGCAACTATGCATATATGGTCAACTAACTTACTACAAAAGAGGTAAAAATATACAATGGGAAAAGGACAATCTCTTCAACAAATGTTGGGAAAACTGGACAGTCACATGCAAAAAACTGAAACTAGACTACCATCCTACACCTACACAAAAATTAACTTGAAATGAATTAAAGACTTGTAAAACCTAAAACAATAAAAACCCTAGAAGAAAGTGTAGATGGTAAGCTCCTTGACATTGATCTTGGCAATTTTTTTGAATCTGACTCCAAAAGCAAAGGCAACAAAAGCAAAAATGAACAAGCAGGACTATATCAAACTAAAAAGCAAAGAACATCAAAGGAAGTCATCAACAAAATGAAGAGACAACCTACTGAATGGGAGAAAATATTTGGAAATCATATATCTGATAAAAGGTTAATATAAAAATATTATATATAAAGAATTATACATAAAGAATTTATACAACTCAATAGCAAAAAATATATATATTCAATTAAAAAAATGGGTAGAACATTTTTCCAAAGAAGACACAGAGATGGCAACAGGCACATGAAAAGATGCTCAGTATCATTAACCATGCGGAGCAAAGCGAAAGCCGAAGAAAGCAAAACACTACTTTGAAAGGATATATGCACCCCTACATACACTTCAGTATTACTTCAAAGTCAAGATGTGGAAACAATCTAAATGTTTGTTGGTGAATGAATGGATAAAGAAGGTGTAATATATATTTAAATACACATACACACACACAGTGGAATACTATTCAGCCATAAAAAGAATGAAATTTTACCATTGGCAGCAACAGGAATGGGCCTTGAGGGCATTATGTTAAGTGAAATAAGTCAGATAGAGAAAGACAAACACTGTATGACTCACTTATATGTAGAATCTAAAAAGGAAAACAGACAAACAAGCTAATATATACAGAGAACAGATTAATAGATTGGTAGTTACTGAAGGGAAGGGAAGAAGTGGGGTGGGTAAAATAGATGAAGAGGTTAAAAGGTACAAACTTTCAGTTATAAAATAAATAAATCCTGGGGATGTAATGTGACTATATGGTGACTACAGTTAATAATACTGTACTGCATATTTGAAAGTTGCTAAGAGAATACATCTTACATGGTGATTATTTTCCAAGAGAGTAAAAACTAAAGTTGTCAGGTCTAAGCCCAGAACTGTAGTGGCATCATTTTTGCCTCATTCCATCAACCAAAGCAACTAACAGGCCCATCAAGATTCAAGAGAGGGGAAAAAGACTCTACCTCCTCATAGCAAGCTTGTAGAGAGATGGAAGAATTATTGATGGTCACCTACCACAATGAGCCTCGCTCTCTTCCTTATAAATGGGTCTTTAAAACAGACAATTTTCCATGGTCAATTCTGCCTAGAATCTTATCATTTAAGAATCACCACCATCAGCTGACAATTTGATTAGCAACTGAATGTTTTCAGTTTGTTATCTATTTTGTTCCTTAACCATGTAATCTTTTCATTTGCTCACTCATCTATTTCACATGCATAAATCTACTCTAGGATCAATATATTTCACAAAAGCATTCATTAAAATTCAGTAAAATAAAACAAAAGGGATAATTCATGTATACATATATGTTTACATAAATACATTGAAAATATTGATATACGGAAGAATAAACCAGAGAGAAGACAACAGATATTTCTGAGGTTAGGATGGGGAGGGAGGGCTTCAGAAGGAAAGGAGTTTCTCTTTTCATTTATTGCTTTTTGTATAGTTTGAAGGTTCTTTACAATGATCATTTATCATTCTGAAAAAAGTTATTTCATCAAATAGAATTAAGACTAAAAATAAATTCCTATCATCAAAAGAATATCAAATACACCAAGGTAAAGAGCTCAACTCTAATTTCATTTTTAAATAAATGAGCTTACAAAGAAATTTCCAGCATTTAAGCCTACAGGTCTGTTTGATGGCTGCTGCACAACAGAAATACATGAGAACACCTGCTATAAATGCTGTCTAGTGGGAGACGCTATATAATAGATAGGTGTGTCTTACACCGAGTACCCTCTCTCCCTAGATCAACCATCTCTACAAGATCTACTCTTCACTCTTTGTATTATCTAATGACTTGCTGCCCAAAGAAAGAAAGTATGCTCCGGAAATAATCATCTGGTTACCACAGCAATAGCACCATTCAAAGCAGTGGCAGACTATGATCCAAGGAATCTCAAAGATCCCTTTGTTCACCAATCCCACTTTACAGATGAAAAAACTGAAGCCCAGGGAGTTTGTATGCCCAGATTACATAGCTACTCAATAAGGATCCTGGATTGGAGTTTGGGAAATTTCTTGATATCCTATTAGTGAATAATAAAGATGGGAAGAAAACCTCACTTTTAGAGAATTAAACAAGTTACTTAGAAATTTCACTGGAGAAGGCTTTGAATGGTATTTTCAAGCTTAGACAGGGGAGAATGAGGGCAGCAAGAAGAGTAATCAGAAACAGTAAATAGAGTTTGGAATAAAGAAAGATGGTGCCTGATGCTCACTCTCTGCTCTAAAGTGTCCTGAAATTTGACCATGAGAATTAGAACCTTAAAAATCAGACTTGAAAACATGAACTGTTGCACGTTACAACTCTGTTTTCCTCCTCAGTTCCTAAGATCCTTGGCTAAATATCTTCCAGACAAGGACGGTAATGAGGAAACTGTTGTAAGTGGAGTAAGAAAAAGAATAGGGAGCATGCTCTTTTGAAAGGAAGGAAACACCAAAAGCTTCCGGTAACAGAGGGAAACACTGCCACCTGCTGAGGAGTTGGAGTCACTGAACACGGTGCCGGACACAGTCAGAGGCCACGCCTCCCACAGGTCAGAGATGAATTAACGCATCTGTTTGCAGCCTGAGCTGGTCAGTGCAGAGGGAAGGTTTGGGTCTGGATTTCACCAGGCCAATCCGTGGTGGAGAAAGGTCAGTGTGCCTCTGGTGTGAGGACGGTAGAGGACTGCATTCCTGCTTCCCTTTCTTTACTGAACATTTATGCCTATTAGCGCTGAATTTTTTCCTAAAACCTAAGTCTCAAAATAATTAAACGGGGATTCCTTGTTGGCTCAGTGATGAAGAATCTGCCTGTCAGTACAGGAGACACAGGTTTGATCCCCAGCCTGGGAAGATCCCACATGCCATGGAGCAGCTAAGGCCATGCGCCACAACTACTGAGCCTGTGCTCTGGAGCCTGGGAACCACAACTACTGAGCACGTGCTGCAACTACTAAAACCTGCACTGCCGAGAGCCTGTGCTCTGCAACAAGAGAAACCACCTCAATGAGAAGCCCGCACACAGCAACTATGGGAATAGCTCCCACTCATGGAAACTAGAGAAAAAAATGCAAAGCAATGAAGACTCAGCACAGCCAAAAATAAATAAATAAATAATTTTTAAAAGATAATAAATATACTTGGTTGAGACAAGATAAAAGTGATCTGAGAGTAAAAAACATTACAAAGAAGTTTATTCATATAACATGTGTACAAGGCTAAAAATCCTCAGTAGCTCAACACAACCCTTCCTGAGACTTTTTGTTTTTTCTTTTTACTCTTCCTTTTCTATTCATATACAAATATACACACAAAGGACAACTGCAAGAGAGGGCTGGGAGAAAGTTGCTTATCCTTTGTATAAAGACGCAGTCTTTCTCTTTGCTATGGTCTTAATGTGTCTTCTCTAAATTTTTACATTGAAACCCAAGCCCATGGTGAGGGTATTAGGAGACAGGGCCTTTGGGAGGTGATGAGATCACAAAAGCAGAGCCCTCTTGAATGGGATTAGTGCCCTTAGAAAAGAGGTCTGACAGAGCTCCCTTCCCCTCTGCCATGCCAGGTGAGGTTACATCCTAAAGACAGCATTTATGAAGCAGGCCCTTGCTAGACACAGACCTGATCATGTAGGCACTCTGATCTTGGACATTCAGCCTCCAAAACTGAGAGACGAATTTCTGTTGTTTCTATGGCATTTTGCTATAGCAGCCTGAACAGACTCTTTCCACCACCCTTCCATTCTCTCCTCCTGCCCTCCTTCTTGCCGTTCTCTTTCTTCCTAGCCCATTTTCCCCACCCCAACCTCCATGTTCCAAGATTCTCTTTATTAATGTACAAGAAACTGATACAGCTAGGAGACCAAGTGGGAAGGTGACATTTACAGGACTGCCAAGTGACACAGCTCCAAGACCCCCAATCCACACTCTATGTGATACTGTTATTTCATGCTTTTTGATTTTTCAACCACATGAATGTAGAATCTTTAGTTTATATTTAATTTTTTAAGACCTAACCTTAGTGGTTCAATGGTAGGCCACTGTTTAATTCCATTGTTTCATTTAATAATAAAGCAGCTCTGGATCTTACCCAGTTATAGTTTTTTTTTTAATTAACAATTTCTTAGGATTAACAAAGTAAGTTCTAAAGATACTCACTGTGATTTAGATTTTTTTTATCTTGCAGAACTTCAGAAAGACTACCACAGAAAAGTCTAATGTTGTCAGACCTAACTTAGATGGAAAATATTCTCTTTCCTAAATACAAAGATGATCAATTCTCTTTTTGTGAATTTTTGCTAGTTAATTGTACTGGAATGTGTTGCATTTTTTAAAGGATGTGTAGGTTTTAAATTTCAGGAAACTCTAGAGGAAAAGGAGGTCTGTAAGCAAAGGTCATGGTACTTATAAGTTAATTTGGGAATATTTCAAATCCTTAACATAAATTTCATGAAATTGAGAAACTGAGAGAAAGTTAATGGATAGAAACAGTCTACGTTCTGAGAAAAACAAAACTCCCATTTACCTAGCTCTGAGCCCTAAGTCTTATCTGAAATTTTCCTGGACATAGTATCTTTGTGTTGGATGTCTCCCGAGTTGCACGACTAGGCCATTGGCTGCTAGAGCTCAAGAGACCACCTTTTTCCTGTATTACCTGAGAAGCAAGTACAAAGGAACCCTTAACTGAGATATGTATTATTATTAATGTGTTCCTGTGGACTTGTTAACTATAAAATATTTTATTACAGTCTTTATAATGATTTTTACAATAACTTGTAACTATAAGACTGTCTGCATTTCATGTTCTGTTTATTTTATAATGTTGAGACATTTGTCCTATTAACTAGTCAACTTTTTCTTATGAATAGAATTTAGCACATTAAGTCTTCTCAGTCTTTAAAGTAGAATTAAACTGGTTCCTGCCTGAGAATGGCCATTATTCTATTTTTGAAATGTACGGTCCTTTTCACCTACATCTAGGAATTTGTAAACCAGAAAAATTTTGCCTAAAGAGTAAGCTACTTTGGTAGTATAATTACCATGGTAGTTTACTTTTCCTGTGTTTGCTATTGGAAGCTAGATCAAGCAATCCAACTTCTTGTTCTCCCAAACTACACAAAATATTTCTAATAACCTTCTCTATTAGATATCTCTATTTTACAGTAAACAAAGGATAAGAGGAGTCTTAAAAACATTTCTACTTCAGAGCACAGAATGCATACTAACTATAGTGCTGTCTTTGTACACATCCTTATTAACATAGACTAAGGATGCCCTTTAAAGAAAGAAAATCATGAATAAGAATACTTCCAGAGGTAGTCACAAAGCAAATTATAGAAATAAAGTGTCTCGTAGAACCCTGGTTACTATACTTTGGTCACCAGTTATTTAAATAAATTGACCATGGGATTTTCCCCAAATTAGAATAGTATGACTCATACGTAGGGAACTTTGGAGGGACTTCTCCCAGGTCCTTAAGAGGCTCAGCAATGTCCTCAGTGATGTGGGTTTGGTGAAAGTCATACAGCGTAGAAGACTCCAACAGTAGTCATTTCACTTCTGGATATAATCCAGAGAAACTGGAGAACTGAGACACTCAGATAGTTTTAAGGAGATCAATTCCAGATCTTTAACTTTTATATAAGGGCTTCCCTTGTAGCTCAGCTGGTAAAGAATCCACCTGCAATGCAGGAGACCCTGGTTCAATTCCTAGGTTGGGAAGATCCACTGGAGAAGGGATAGTCTACCCACTCTAGTATTCTTGGGCTTTCCTTGTAGCTCAGATGGTAAAGAACCTGCCTGCAATGTGGGAGAGCTGGGTTGGGAAGATTCCCCTGGAAAAGGGAACAGCTACCCACTCCAATACTCTGGCCTGGAGAAGACCAGATAGTTTTAAAGAGCTCAATTCCAGATCTTTAACTTTTATATATACTCCCTCCTAAATCTGATCTACCTGAGAACTACTGTAGTCAAGCAGCCTTGTGGTTCCTAGCCCCACCTCTCTTTTCATATTAGCCCTTTCTCCCACTTGAAAAGAGAAAGGTATATGTCTACTGAAATGCTAAAATGGTGTTTTGCTCCAAGTGTAAAAAACTGCAAGGAGCTAAAAAGACATTCTGAAATAATGATATTGGTATTGAGAGCTAAACAATTTTACTGGGTAACAAACCCTTTTGAAAGTTAGATTATTTAACATTACTTGTTTTCTAGTAAATTGAAGGAAGACCTATTTATACTGTCCACTGATAAATCACTAAAAATAAGATAACTAAGTGATGAGTGGTATATAACTTAGAAAGCTTTCCAATAAATGTGACATCACTAAAACAATTCCTTCCAGTCACATACTTATGGAACAATATTCCTCAGTGTTAATTATATAAAAGCAAATACTAGAAATAAACCGATGTGGGGTTTCCCTGATTAGTCAGTTCAGTCACTCAGTCGAGTCCGACTCTTTGTGACTCCATGGACTGCAACATGCCAGGCTTCCCTGTCCATCACTAACTCCCAGAGTTTGCTCAAACTCATGTCCATAGCGTCGGTGATGCTATCCAACCATCTTATCCTCTGTCGTCCCCTTCTCCTCCTGCCTTCAATCTTTGGCTCAGGGTAAAGAATCTACCTGCCAATGCAGGAGACATGGGTTCAATCCCTGATCCAGGAAGATCCTACATGACTCAGAGCAACTAAGTCCACATAGTTGCTACTATGTGGCAACATAGTCTACTCTCCACAACTGGAGAGTAGCCCTCACAGCAAAGAAGACCCAGCACAGCCAAAAATAAGTAAAGAAATAAAAGCATAAAAAAAAGAAATAAACCAATGTGTGAACCTGTATCCTTCTGGAATGTAAAATTCATTTATGATATATAAACTAACTTTTAAAGCCCCATTGACTTTTTATGTTTAACAATTATAACATTTAAAAATATGTACTTGATGAATTATGAACTAAAAAGAAGTAATGATAATTCAGGATAATTTTTAACACTTAAGAGTATTATGGTCAAAGGAATTTAACATAATTTAAATTTATGTATAAAATTTGCTACAGAGAAGTACGACAAACTGATAAAGATTTTTACACACAATGTATATTACATTCAGATAAAAATCTGTGGCAGAAGTGGAAAGAAAAGTATATGCAAAGAGAAAAAGAAGTGCTGTAACCTTTCCCACTATAAGAGGAGAGCTTGTTCATGTTGTTAATGTTTTGATGGATAATGATGACTATATCAAATCCCTATGGCATTTCTATTCCATTGGATACACTTAAGAATTCTACTTTTAAATGTTAATGTTTACATTATAAATTACTTCCTTTGTAACTACTTAAACTCAAGATGAAAAGTTTCATTCCAGTTCTAAGAAAGAAAAGTTTGTCCAAATCGTTTGTGGGATAAGCTAACAAAATAAAGATTCCCTACTCCAGAATAATTTTCATATATGTGCATAAGAAAACATATAGAGATTTTCATGGCAATATTATTTGAAACAGAAAAAAGTTAGGAAGACCCTAAATAAATATCCACCAATATAGATAAATAAAATGTGATATTTTCAGATGATAGAATCTTATACACTAAAAGGAATAAATTAGATAAATTTATCCATATGGAAATATCTCAAGATTTACCTGACCCTAGTTAAATCTGACCCTCAGAATTACTGTAGGCTCATCCTTCTCTCATTTCCTATCCTCACAATAGTGAAATCATTCCAGGAAGAAGGAAATCCACAGGCTATGTGATATCACCCAACCTTGGCTCTGAGGCAGAGAACTTTGAATGGGTGTGTAACATGATCATATCACACTTACGATCAAGAAGCCTCCACAGTTGTCTGAGGCATTTTAATGACTAGTCCTTGCTGGGAGTGGTGGTGGTTTAGTCACTAAGTCGTGTCCCTACTCTTGCAACCCCATGAACTGTACCTGCCAGGCTCCTCTGTCCATGGGATTCTCCAGGCAAGAATACTGGAGTGGGTTGCCATTTCCCTCTCCATTGTTGGGGGTGGAGGGGAGATTAAAATGGCCAAACAACCAATTAGAAAGAAAAGAATTTCATCATCTTTTTGAAATTTTTACTTGACTGGAAAGAAGAAGTAAGGTATTTATTTATTTAGGAAGGATAGAAAGAAAAAATATTCGGTGGTCTAGCAAAAATCCAAAGGTGAGGTAAGTAGAAAGCACCTCCTAGCAAGACATTAATTCTATGATAAGAAAATCATAGTTCAAGAGTTCATTTCTGTAGGAAAGCAAAATCCGTAAGACCCAGCAGTGACAATTAAGTTCCTTGTCTATATATATTTCATCCCTTTTTTTCTTTTTAGAGAAATCTACTAAAATATTTGAATATTTTGAAAATTAAATCCTATTTTCTCACTCAGTTCAGTTCAGTAGCTCAGTCGTGTCCGACTCTTTGCGACCCCACGAACTGCAGCACGCCAGGCCTCTCTGTCCATCACCAACTCCCGGAGTCCACCCAAACACATGTCCATCGAGTCAGTGATGCCATCCAACCATCTCATCCTCTGTCGCCCCTTCTCCTTCTGCCTCCAATCCTACCCAGCATTAGGGTCTTTTCCAATGAGTCAACCTTTCGCATGAGGTGGCCAAAGTATTGGAGTTTCAGCTTCAACATCAGACCTTCCAACGAACACCCAGGATTGACTTCTTTAGGATGGATTGATTGGATCTCCTTGCAGTCCAAGGGACTCTCAAGAGTCTTCTCCAACACCACAGTTCAAAAGCATCAATTCTTCGGCGCTCAGCTTTCTTCACCGTCCAACTCTCACATCCATACATGACCACTGGAAAAACCATAGCCTTGACTAGACGGACTTTTGTAGGCAAAGTAATGTCTCTGCTTTTAAATATGCTATCTAGGTTGGCCATAACCTTCCTTCCAAGGAGTAAGCGTCTTTTAATTTCATGGCTGCAATCACCATCAGCAGTGATTTTGGAGCCCCAAAAATAAAGTCTGACACTGTTTGCACTGTTTCCCCATCTATTTGCCATGAAGTGATGGGACCAGATGCCATGATCTTAGTTTTCTGAATGTTGAGCTTTAAGCCAACTTTTTCACTCTCCTCTTTCACCTTCATCAAGAGGCTCTTTAGTTCTTCTTCACTTTCTGCCTTAAGGGTGGTGTCATCCGCCTATCTGAGGTTATTGATATTTCTCCCAGTAATCTTGATTCCAGCTTGTGTTTCTTCCAGCCCAGCGTTTCTCATGATGTACTCTGCATATAAGTTAAATAGGCAGGGTGACAATATACAGCCTTGACGTACTCCTTTTCCTATTTGGAACCAGTCTGTTGTTCCATGTCCAGTTCTAACTGTTGCTTCCTGACTACCCCAAGGTAAAATTACTGATAACATAAAATGGGGACATAATAAGAGTAATAATGATAATAACTACCAATATCCTATTTTTACTGACAATTTGTTGATAACAATTAGAAATGTACAGGGTCATTAAAGGGTATATGTAACTGGAGAATTCCATGCACAAAGGGGCCTGGTGGTCCATAGGTTCGCAAAGAGTCAGACACAACTGAAGCAACTTAGCACACACAAGCTCTTAAGAGGGCTTTCCAGATGGCACTAATGGTAAGGAATCTGCTGGGCGATGCAGGAGATGCAGGTTCAATCCCTGGGTCGGGAAGATTCCCTGGAGTAGGCAATGGCAACCCGCTCCAATACTCTTGCCTGGAAAATTCCTTGGACAGAGAGGTCCATGGGGCTACACAGATACAGAGAGTTGGACACAGCTGAGTGACTGAACAACAACAACAAAAGGTCTTAAGAAGCTCCCTGGCATCTTTACATTTTCTCTTCTAGGTCTCTGCAAATATGTTTTTATAAGGACATCCTGGGGTGAGCATTGTGATACAAATAAAAATGAGTATTTATTGATTCAGTTCAGTTCAGTTCAGTCACTCAGTCGTGTCCGACTCTTTGCAACCCCATGGACTGCAGCACGCCAGGCCTCCCTGTCCATCACCAACTCCGAGAGTTTACTCAAACTCATGTCCATTGAGCTGGTGATGCCATCCAACCATCTTATCCTCTGTTGTCCCCTTCTCCTCCTGCCCTCAATCTTTCCCAGCATCAAGGTCTTTTCAAATGAGACAGTTCTCCGAATCAGGTAGCCAAAGTATTGGAGTTTCAGCTTCAACATCAGTCCTTCCAATGAATATTCAGGACTGATTTCCTTTAGGATGGACTGGTTGGATCTCCTTGAAGTCCAAGGGACTCTCAAGAGTCTTCTCCAACACCACAGTTCAAACACATCAATTCTTCAGCGCTCAGCTTTCTTTATAGTCCAACTCTCACATCCATACATGACTGGGAAAACCATAGCCTTGACTAAACGGACTTTTGTTGGCAAAGTAATGTCTCTGCTTTTTAATATGCTGTCTAGGTTAGTCACAACTTTTATTCTAAGGAGTAAGCGTCTTTTAATTTCATGGCTGCAATCACCATCTGCAGTGATTTTGGAGCCCCCCAAAATAAAGTCTGACACTGTTTCCACTGTTTCCCCATCTATTTGCCATGAAGTGATGGGACCAGATGCCATGATCTTAGTTTTCTGAATGTTGAGTTTTAAGCCAACTTTTTTACTCTCCTCTTTCACTTTCATCAAGAGGTTCTTTAGTTCTTCTTTGCTTTCTGCCATAAGGGTGGTGTCATCTGCATATCTGAGGTTATTGACATTTCTCCTGGCAATATTTATTGATTACATATTACTATTAAATGGTCTACAGGTATGATCTACAGAAATATATCTCATGGTTTTCTTATCATTTTACCTTTTATTGTTTCTGTATCACAAGTACTGAAATCATCCCTCTCCTGAAATCACTGAAGCTTTATTATCATTTCTGAAATTCTTAACGCCCAGGAATTTTCTCCCTAAGGTTTCTGGTATTCTGTAAGTACTCTCTCAGCAGACCCATCCCATCAGTTCCCCAGGCATGCCTATATAGAACCACACCTCCATAGTGAAGCACCCTTCATACAAGTACCTCTACCAAAGGACACAGAAAGGGAGAAAAAAAAATGTTATCAGGTTGATTGTAATCATTAATCCTCATAATGCATATCTGAAAGGAAGAGGCAGGATTGTAGCTGTGGACATAAAATGAAACTAAATGGATATCCACTGGTAAACATATCCAACATTCTGCTGCATTTAATACTCTCTTATTACTCCATTCTCTCTGGAGCACAAACTACAAAACATTTCTTGAGTCAGACATCCTTGTTGTTAGTTTACAGGAAACACATAATCTGGGTCAATTTTGCTCCCCTATACACCATTCCTCACTGTCTTACCCTGAAAGGGGAGGTACCGAACTCTGTATACTGAGATTATAAATTCCTTGAGAGGTTATTTAGCACGGAGGTTAAAAGCACCGTTTCTGGAGCCAGACTGTCTGCTCTCAAATATTACCCTGCCACTTAACAGCTGTGGGATCTTCGGGGAGCTGCATAATCTCTCATATCCCCATGTCCTCATCTGTAAAATGAGGATAATAACAGTACCTACCTCAGGGCCTCCCTGGTGGCTCAGTGGTAAAGAACCCACCTGCCAATGCAGGAGACACAGGTTTGATCCCTGGTCCAGGAAGATCCCACATGCTGCGGAACAACTAAGCCCATGGGCTGTAACTATTGAGGCTGTGCTCTAGAGCCTGGGAACCACAACTACTGGGCCCAAGTGCCACAATTACCGGAGAAGGCAATGGCACCCCACTCCAGTACTCTTGCCTAGAAAATCCCATGGACGGAGGAGTCTGGTAGGCTGTAGTCCATGGGGTTGCTAAGAGTCGGACACGACTGAGCAACTTCACTTTCACTTTTCCCTTTCATGCACTGGAGAAGGAAATGGCAACCTACTCCAGTATTCTTGCCTGGAGAATCCCAGGGATGGCGGAGCCTGGTGGGCTGCCGTCTATGGGGTCGCACAGAGTTGGACATAACTGAAGCAGTGACTTAGCAGCAGCAGCAGCCACAATTACACCTGGGCTTCCCAGGTGGCGCTAATGGTAAAGAACCCTATTGCTAATGCAGAAGACATAAGAGATGTGGGTTCAATCCCAGGGTCATGAAGATCCCCTGGAGGAGGGCATGGTAACCCACTCCAGTATTCTTGCCTGGAGAATCCCCATGGACAGAGGAGCCTGGCAGGCTACAGTGTATGGGGTTGCAAAGAGTAAGACACGACAGGGCAAGCACAGTACAGCCACAACTACTGAAGCCCACATGGCCTAAATCCTGTGCTCCACAATAAGAGAAGCCACCACAATGAGAAGCCCTGGCACTGCAATGAAGAGTAGTCCTCGCTCATCACAACTAGAGAAAAGTCCGTGCATCAGTGAAGACCCAGCACAGCCAAAAATAAATCATTTTAAAAAAAAAAACAAAAAACAGTACCTACTTCACAGGGTTGTTATTAGAATTAGGTGAGGATATATACATAAATTACCTAGAACAAGTCTGGCACATAGTAAACACTATATAAGTGATCACTGTTAGCTGTTTTTATTGAGTGCAGATACTATATGTTATTTGGTTGTATTCTCCTTGTTGCTACCTCTGATGCCTTGCCTGTTATTTGAGATATGGTAAACTTTATAATCAATGATGCCAAATGAATGCCAAATGAATGATGAATTACTATCAACAACTGCAAGATGAGAGATGATAAGAAAATAAGGATTCCCCCGGTCCTTCAGGATGTCCCCAATAAGTAGTCATTTTATGTCTTTTATTGCTATAATCTTACATCAGACCAATGCTTTGGTTAAGAGTTTAAATAAGCTGCATTTGCCTCTGAGTCACTCTAAAGTGTGGTAATGAAATGGTCCCGTCACACTGATCTGCCACATTCTTAAGTCACGTGTCCAACATTATGACATAAGCAAGAATATATACAATCTCCTTTTCCTCCCATTCAAAATTCTCTGTGGGGACCAGGTTCAAGAGATGTCACCTCCTCCATGGACTAGAATAGCTTCCTGAAAAATGTCTTCTACGAAGACAGGCCCAGTTGTACTATACAAAGAGCAAAGTCACATGGGCTTCTCAAGAATCAGCCTCATTTGACAGTTGTCAGAAGGTACAGTATACCTCTAGTCTCGCTAGTTTAAGCCCTGTCAACTCCTAACTACACCTCCGTCTTTGGTTCAGTATGGCTACTCCCACTTCCCACTGGAGTTTCTTGTAGGTTAAAAAAACAATTCTTTATACAAAGGTGTAAATCTCTGTACTTCTCACAATGCCTAGCATAGTGTTTTTTTTTATGTATCAGATAGACACTCAGTTAAGTATTTATCAACTCAGTGACTAAAAGACTGCACATGGTTTCAAATATATACTTAAACATACAAATATAACTTATCAGCTGGATATAACATAATCCTCAGATAATAATATCATCCATATATTTTGTTAACCATGTCACGTTATATAAACCTTTCTTTCTATACTTTGGTGTGGAACATTATCAGCAAAGACCTTAATCACTATTTCCATTTTGTTTCCCAAAGGGAACATCAACAAAGCAGATGTCAGACTTAGTTAATAATCTGTGCCCTGAAGGAGAGAAAAAAAGGTCTCTGAGGCCTTTTTAATCATAAAGCAAACAGAGTAATGTACCTTTTCCTCAGTTACAGCATAAAAATAACCAAATTCCCCAGAATGTGGGCTCCTAATTTTATTCAAGAGGCTAACTTTTCTTTCAACCAAGTTTTGACAAAATTATCATTTTCTAACATTTCTCTTTTAAAAGAAATTATTTATTTTTGGCTGCGCTAGGTCTTCACGGCTGCACGTGGGCTTTTTCTAGTTGTGGCGAGTGGGGCTTACCCTCTAGTTGTGGTGTGCAGGCTTCTCATTGCAGTGGCTTCTCCTGTCGCAGAGCACTAGCTTTAGGTGCATGGAATTCAGTAGTTGTGGTGCATGGGCTTAGTTGCCCCACAGCATGTGGGGCAATCTTCCCGGACCAAAGATCGAACCTGTGTTCCCTGCATTGGCACGCAGGTTCCTAACCACTGGACCGCCAGGGAAGTCTTAATATTTGTCTTTTATTTGTCTCTAAAATGGAAGTGGCCAAATCACAGCTGAGATTTGATTCCACACATTATCCTTATTAACTCTGGAACAGTGTAATGCTTTAATAAAACTGTAGTGTAGAAGAGGAAAACTACAATATTATTATTCTAGAATATGTAATAACGTTTTTAATTCCAAGTAATCCAAGCAGAGTTAAGCCATGTCTTCTAGCGAACAGTGGCAGAACTAAAGTACAACTATTGGGGGAAGGACAATATGGGGAGGTAGGTGAGGAATGGGAATGAAATAAGAGTACAAGGAAAAAATGGGGGATGAAGGTGGATAAAGGAAAGGCCCTCCCTTCAAGGATCAGCTGCTTCTTTAAACCCTGTTCTACTGATTAACCAAGTTCATAGATGGAAAAAAATTATGAAGGGGAAAAGAAAAGGGAACAGACAAGATGGAAAAGATTACTAGGGGACTAAAAGAAAAGAAAGTCCATCTGGTGAGGAGCAATGGAGCATAATATTAAATTGCCTTAGGTACCAAGCTCACTGATCTATTCTAGAGTCTTCAGCCCATTTGAGACAATAGCCTAGTTCTAGCCTAGTTCTTCTCCAATTATGTTGCCTTGTTCTTTTTTATGGGTAAGAATTATTAGTGATTTATTTTCTTACATGAATTTATTTAAAACTAGTATCTGTAAAAGATAAGCAAATTTCCTTTATCTTCCTTCTACTCAGTTACATATATTTATTCAGCATTACTCTGATTTCTCAAATTTTTCTGTGCTGTAAGTGAAAGAAATGAACTTCAGGCTTCTAATCATGTGTCTTTGAAGTAAGCGTCTCAAAGACCTAACAATTGGCCCAAACAGGACCTAGGTCACTTAGCCTTGAGGTTATTTACAGTGAAACATTAAGCAAATTTAATCAAGCAGTATATTAAACCAAAATACAGACATATCAAAATTATCAAAAAATATATATTTGTAGTATGTTATAACCAAAAAATAAAAAATTGGATATTTAAAGCTATCAGTCTAGTTTTGGGAAAAGCCCTCTAGTTCTGGCTTAAAGAGCAGGAAAAGCATCTCCTAATGCTCAGAAAGACTAGGAGAAATCTGCCATATTTTTGTTCTTGTCTCTATTGATGCTTTCGAAGTGTGGTGTTGGAGAAGACTCTTGGGAGTCCCTTGGACAGCAAGGAAATCAAACTGGTCAATCCTAAAGGAAATCAACCCTGAATATTCATTGGAAGGATTGATGCTGAAGCTGAAGTTCCAATACTGTGGCTACCTGA
Source organism: Giraffa tippelskirchi (assembly GCF_054371585.1). Taxonomy (NCBI): domain Eukaryota; kingdom Metazoa; phylum Chordata; class Mammalia; order Artiodactyla; family Giraffidae; genus Giraffa; species Giraffa tippelskirchi. The sequence goes on from NC_137276.1 coordinate 40,245,881, forward strand.
TGGGAAGAGCCAACTCATCTGAAAAGACCCTGATGCTGGGAAAGATTGAGGGCAAGAGGAGACGGGGACAACAGAAGATGAGATGGTTGGACGGCATCACTTACTCAATGGACATGAGTCTCAGCAAACTCTGGGAAGAACGTGAAGGACAGGGAAGACTGGCGTGCTGCAGTCCACTGGGTCTCAAAGAGTTGGACACAACTTAGCAGCTGAACAACAACAACTTTTTCTAGTGCCCTAGGGCTCAGGAAATTCTGCCAGCCCAGCAGTGGCAATGACTACAACGGGCACCAAAATCTCAGAGAGAGGAACTTTCCCCTATGGAGAAACTGTGGTCTCAGGAGAATGGGCAGAATGCCAGTTGCTTTTTTTCCCCCTCTGTCCATCTACTGATGGCCCCGGACACAGCACAGCTCCAGAGAGTAGGCAGCAGAGCAAGATCACTGAATCACTAGCTTTCTGGCTGCAGGGCTAAATGAGGAAGTCTAGGAAATCAGAAAGCACCAGACATGATGGAGAGGGAGAAGTTCAGGAAAGTAAATGAAGGTGACTGTGAACACCTAGGCTCACCTTCACGCTGCAGAGGTGGATCTGATCTTAAACAGCATACCAAAGACTTTGAGATTAAACTAGAGGATCTACCACTGCACATGGCCCAAAATGACCACTGGGTGTGGCACACATAGGAGATAGATCCTAATAGTAACTGCAAATATTTTGAAAACAAAATTGACATTGAAACTGCAACCTATAGAAGTTTGGTTGAAATTTGTGGCCTGAACACAACCAGCTCTATTGCCTGCTAAAACAAAAAAATATCAATATTCTCCACAGGATTTAAACAAAACTCAGAGTCTTATAATATTTTAAATGTCTAGGATACAATTAAAAATTATTCATGGGACTTCCCTGGTGGTACAGCAGTGAAGAATCCACCTGTCAACGCAGGGACACAGATTCGATCACTGCTCCAGGAGGATTCCACATGCCACAGGGCAACTAAGCCCATGTACCCACAGCTACTGAAGCCCATGATCTAGAGCCTGCAGGCCACAACAAGAGACGTCACTGCAGTGAGACACCTGCGCACTGCAACTAGAGAGTAGCCTCTGCTCACCACAACTAGAGAAAGCCCATGCACAGCAATGACCCAGTGCAGCCAAAATAATTTAATTAATAGATTAATTAAAAAGATTATTCAGCATACAAACGACCAGGAAAATCTAAACTCACATGGGGAAAGACAATTCAGGGGCCAACACTTAGATAACACAGATGCTGAAATCATCTAATGAAGGCTTTAATGCAGTTATTATTAAAGCATACTAGGAAGTAAGAGAAAACACTCCTGAAAGGAATGCAAACAGTAGAAGATATGAAGAACTAAACTAACATTTCAGAACCAAAAAATTTTTAGGAAAATTTGATGTTCCCTTTGAGAAACAAAATGGAATAATTTTAATTTAATAAATAAGAACTTCCTTGGTTGTCCAGTGGTTGGGAATTTGCCTTGCAATGTGGGGGGCATGGGTTTGATACCAGGTCGGGAAATTAGGAACCCACATGCTGTAGAGCAACAAAGTCTGTGTGCCAGCTGGCAATTAGATCTCTGGTTCCTCTTGTCTTTTCTAAACCTAGCTTGTACATCTGGAAGTTCTCAGTTCACGTATTGCTGAAGGCTAGCTTGAAGGATTTTGAGCATAACCTACCAGCAAGCAAAATGAGCAGAACTGTATGGTAGAGTCCATGCGCCACAATGAAAGATCCCACATGACACAGCGAAGATCCCCTGTGTCACAACTAATACCCAAAACAGCCATATAAACAAATAAATAAAAATTTTAAAATACAATAAGTAAAATAAAGAAGCCACTGAATGGGCTCAATCACAGAATGGAGATGACACAGGAAAAGAGTCAGTGAATTTGAAGATAACAACAGAAATTATTCAATTTGAACAAAGAAAAAACACAGGGTGGGAAAAAGAATGAACAGCACCTCAAAGATGAGTGGGACAAAACCAAAAGATCTAGTATTTGCCACTGGACGTCAGAAGAAGAGGAGAAAAAATATGAGCAGTAAAAAATATTTGATAAAAATGACTAAAAAGTTCCCAAGTTTGGTGAAAAACAAATGTACAGATTTAAGAAAGCTCAGTGAACCCTAGACAGGATAAATCCCAAAAAACTCGTGCCCAAATATATCATAATCAAATTGATGAAAATTGAAGACAAAAAAAAAATCTTGAAAGCAGCTAGAAAAAAACGACACATTACTTACAGGGGAACAACAATTCAAATGACTGCAAAATTCTTATCAGGAATCATGAAGGGTAGAGTTAAGTGGGACAACTTGAGGTGCTAGGGAAATAAAAACAACAACTCTGTCAATCTGGAATTTCTAAACCCAGTGAAGATTCCTTCATGAATGAAGTTCAAATAAATACATTCTCAGAAAAGGAAAACAAAGATAATTCATTGCCAGAAGACCTGCTCTAAAGAATTAGTAAAGGAGTATCTTTAGATAGAAGGGAAAGTATACCAGAATGAAACTTGGAACATGAAGAAGAGAAATGGTAAATATCTAGGTAAATATAATAGACTATTTTTGAGTTCCAATGTATGTTTTCAATGTATGCAAATGAAATCTACAAGACAACTATAACATAGAGAAGGGAGTGTAAAGGTATCTAAATGATGCAAAGACGTCTACATCCACTTAAAGTGCTAAAATATATTTATTCTAAGGAAATTGTGAATAATAAACATTTATATTTTAATAAAGACATATTGCTGAATCAGGCTTCCCACGTAGCACTATGGTAAAGAACCTGCCTGGCATGGCAACCCACTCCACTATTCTTGCCTGAAAAATTCCATGGACAGAGGAGCCTGGTGGGCTACAGTCCATGGGGTCTCAGAGAGTCAGATACAACTGAAGCAACTTAGCACTCATGCATGCATTCATAGAAAACCACAACAGATAAAATTGAACATGGTTTACCCTTAAACAATTCAAGTTTCAACTGCACAGGTCCACTAACTCACAGATTTTTTTTACAGTAGCAAACACTATTATAGTATGTTCAGACCATGTACTATACAGTACCTTATCATAATGAGGTACCTTTTAGAATATCTCAAATTTTAAATATTTATAATAACAAGTTCTGGTGAGGATGCAAAAAAAATTGAATGCTTATACATTCTCATGGAAATGCAAAATGGTATAGTGATTGGGGAAAACAGTTTGGCAGCCTCTCATAAAGTTAAAAATACTCTTGAACACATGAGTCTCTCATAAAAACAATGACCTAGCAAACCCACTACTGGGTATTTACTTTAAGGAAATAAAAACTTCTGTTCATACAAGAACCTACACACAAATGTTTATAGCAGGTCTATTCACAATTACCAAAAACTGGAAACAACTTAAATATCCTTCAACAAATGAGTGGAAAAGCTGCAGTACATCTCTACAATGGAATACTACTCAGCAATGAAAATGAATAAACCATTGATATATGCAACATCTCAGATGAATCTCAAAGGCATGCTAAGTAAAGAAGTCAGTCTCAAAAAGTTACATACTGTATGACTGAATTTACATATAACATTCTCAAAAAGAAAAAAACTAATAGTGATGGAGATTAGATCCATGGCTGCCAAGGGTTGAGGAGGTAACTACAGAGGGGTAATACAATGGAGTTTCTTAGGATAATGGAACTGTTACATATCTTGATTTTGGCAGTGGTTATATGAATCTATTGTATTAAAGAGCTGTACACTCATGCAAGTATGTACACATAATCAACTTTATGTTAATTTAAAAATAAAACTATACCATGATGTATTGCTGTCTTAATATTTGAAAACAATATTCAGCAGAATAAGTATATAAAAGAAGACCAAAATTCAGAGGCATTCATCAATTCCCTCTTTATTATATAGCTAAAATATAAAATCAATCATTAGAAGCATAGTCTGAATTAGAATCAATGAGGCTAGATATTGTTTCCAGTCAATGTTTTGTATTCTCATAAATCAAATCCATATCACTCAAAAAGTATACTCTAATAGTGCTTTTATAAAGTAGGTTGTAAATCCAGCAGCATTTTTCTTGCTTTTAAGGAGTCTGAACAATCCATGTAATAGAATTTTTCTAAATTTTGACAAATTTGGGAACAGGGCATTTGTATGAACACAGACTCTGCAACTAGACAACCTGGTTCAAACTCTAGCTCTTACTAGCTAGAATTCAGATTCAAATTCTGCTACTTACTAGCTATTCAACCTGGATAAGTTGCTTAATCTTTCTGTACCTCAATTTCCTTTTCTGAAGATAATAGTACTTAATGCAGAGGGTTATTATTAGTTGAGAATTAAATAACTTAACACGTGAAAAGCACTTACAACAGTGCTTGACACATATTAAATACCATTTTGGTGTTTGTTCAATAAAGAGCACTATGTTCTTTTCCACTTATGGCTACATGATCTTACAGGTATGCCACATTACATATGATTAAATACTCAAATTCTATTTGTATGTCTCAAATGGAATTCTTTCAATTTGTTAATTAATACGATAAAGATTTAATTGTAAGTTTCTGGACCTGAGTCTCTCCTTCAAAACTCTGACAGGTACAGCATGCAGGACTCAAGCTATGGCTATAGCTCTATCTAGTGCAAAAGACAAACATACATTAACAGATATTTAAAGAGTGGGTTTCAGGAAAAAAGAAGCTAATTTGATCCTAAATTGTGTTGACAAACCTCTAGTGTCCACACTGGTCACACCTTTCTTAAAGCATATATTCCAGTCTAGATCACATGCTTAATTTATTTACAGGGTTAATCTGTTCAGCCTTACAGGCAAGACTGAGAACCATAGATAAAAATTCTAGGGGAAAAGATTTAGGCTCAGCAAAAGGAAGGACTAACTCTGAAGAGTAACTAAGAGGTGGGTTACCTGAACAATTAGTGAATTCCTTGTCACTGGGAACATTCAAATAAGCTTAATGACCAGCTGGTGGGACATTTATGTTCACAACAACCACAGTCATTTACTAAATGCTTATTATGTCTGTCTTTTACATACATTATCTTCAATCCTTTCATCAACTCTATAATGTAGTCACTATTCCCATTTTATAGGTGAGGAAACTAAGGCTCAAGGATGTTAAGTAAATTACCCCAAACACACAGCTAAGTTTGCAAAGCTGTGATTTGATCCAGGTCCTCTGATTTCAGAGCATACAGTCTTTCTACAGTTCCACACTGTCTTTGGTTGAAGATGCAATGACTTTAATATTCCTTTCAATCCTGAAAGGTTGTGATTCCTTGAAATTCTATCTTTCAAGATAATATAACTAGATCTTCATAACTATTTCTATAACACTGTCTTCATCAAGGTAAATGATGTGTCTTACCTGTGTGAATGCTGGTTTGTTATCTGTGAGAGAGTAAGTGTTCTAGATTAACATAACTCCCAGTATGCCAACAGACAACAAAATTAACGATAAATTGGACTATGCAGAACAAGTGTGGAGTTACTTACTCCTGAATTTACTTCCTAGAGAATGAGATTTAAAAAAAAAAGACGTAAAACGTTTTTTCTCTTAATAAAACTACAAATAAACGCACAAGTAAAGGTAAATATATGTCTTCCTTTCTGGCTAGCTCTCAAAAACATTATTCACGAGGGTCTATGTGAGTGTTTTCAGCATTATGGTAATCTCTCACCAACTGGGGGTAGTGATGATTACATTCCAGAGAAGTGCTATGTAGGTAAAACCTTGATTGCTGAGTCCAAGGGTAGGGAATTTTCAAGAGAATAAAACAACAAAATTGGTTATAAAAGCAGAAAAGAATCTTTTCCCTTAGTTGTTCATGAGCTAATATTCTGAAAGCCATGATATTCTGTGGAAGACAGAGTTTATGTTAACCACACTTCTTTTCTTTTAAAGTTCTTGATATAGCCTTTATTGATATTCAACATTTTCCAGTATTTGCTTTTCCCACTGGTATCATTTTTGCAAGCTTGGCAACATTCTTAGTAACCATCTGCTCTTTCCAGAAAAGAAGGGCATGGTTTTTCTAGGCCTGGCCTCCTACTGTTATTCTCCACTCATCATATACAGAGGGGAGGGAGAATGGCAGACTTCCTCTCTCTTTGCCATCTGACTTTAACATTGTGGTAGGAATGGAGATGAGGGTAGGGATAACTGTAATTAAGTTCTTTGGTTTCAAGGAACTAAACTCAACCATACAAACATACACAAAGATCACAGGTTGTAAAATTTAGGCATACAAAGAGAAAACCACATTGTGACAAAACTATGACTGGCAAAATGATAATTGACAAGGGATTACTACCCAAGGTCTTCTTAGACAGTTCTCTGATATAGGTCAGAATGAACAAATCATGGAATTATGAAGCTTGTAGAACTACTTCAGTTTCAGAGGAGGAAACCCAGAAAGGCTATGTAACATGAAACAGGTCACAGAGCTGTCATTTAGGACATAATAATTTCAAATAACTTAGAACTTCCTAATTACTGCCCTCAATAATCTACCTTTTACATGCTTCAAACTATTTTGCAGAGGCTGTTTGTTTTTCACCTATCGGACACTCTGTACTTGGAAACGCTTTACTGTGTTGGGCACAGAAACAGAACGTGGGGATGATTATTAAAAAGGAGTATCATAGATCCCCACCTTCCTAGGGAATGAGGAGGAAATGTTGTGCCTCTGCAGAGGTTTTTTTAGTTGTCTTCTGTTCTTGGCCTATGAATGTGAGTTCATGTTCTGGAAATCCTTGTGATGCTCTCAACTGAAGACATATGATTATCTACTCTCCCCTTCCCTGCCCCCAATCCCTCCCACCCAGAATAATCCCTGTATTTCATAGGTTTTTAACCAGTCATTTAAACTGTTCTTATGTTTACTTCCAAGAGTCCCAAGGAAGTGGTCAAGGAAGGCTCCTTGAATACTAGCTTGTGAGGACAACACAATAATAAACTATGGCAAGCCGATTTAGCATAAGTAGGATTTCGAGGTGGCGCTAGTGGTAAACAATCCACCTGCCAAAACAGGAGATGGGTTCGATCACTGGATCAGGAAGATCATCTGGAGGTTCACATGGCAATCCACTCTGGTATTCTTGCCTGAACAATCTCATGGACAGAAGAGCCTGGCAGGCTACAGTCCATAGGGTTGCAAAGAGTCGGACACAACTGAGGCAACTTAGCACACGTGCAGTATTGAATCAAGGATGCACTGGAGTGTGGAAGGTGTCACACTGCCCAGTTGGGAGTTTAAGGCAATGGCACCCCACTCCAGTACACTTGCCTGGAAAATTCCATGGATGGAGGAGCCTGGTAGGCTGCAGTCCATGGGGTCGTGAAGAGTCGGACACGACTGAGTGACTTCACTTTCACTTTTCACTTTCGTGCATTGGAGAAGGAAATGGCAACCCACTCCAGTATTCTTGCCTGGAGAATCCCAGGGACGGCGGGGCCTGGTGGGCTGTCGTCTATGGGGTCGCACAGAGTTGGACACGACTGAAACGACTTAGCAGCAGCAGCAGCAGACAGAATTCTAACGCTGCTTTCAGTTGCTTAAGCATCATTAGCATCTCTTCAACTTTTCTGCAAAACGCCAAAGGGGAAGAAAACACTGTTGGGGAGTTGACTTCTTTGTCTCCTTTCCTTTACTGTCCCTTCTTCTGACCTTGGGAACTCAGAAAATATAAAGAAATGGGAGTGGGGCATGCCTCTGGCTCTAGACCTTATATGGGCATTCAAAGCTCTCAGAATGGTTTTGGTATTTAAGCTTAATAAAGAGCAGGCTAGAAAGGAGAAAGGTTTGTGAAACTCTATCAGGTACACTATTTTGAAGTTGAATGGGACTTTGAGCACTGCCAACTTGGTGTATTTGTTCCTGTACTTCTCTAACTCAAGTTACATACAGATTTTGCTTTCTTTTTTTTTTTTTTACCCTTTGTTTTTCTGGTTCCAGAAACACTAGCAATAAACAAGAGGGGAGGGCAAATCTAACATTAGCTTGCCAGTGCACTACTGTTTGACCTAAGATGAAAGAAGGCCTAGTAGATATTTCACCCTAAACATCTAAAATTAGCAAGTTTTGCCCTTGCTTTTGCCTTTGAAAGCCATGTACTCGGTCTCTAAACAGGGTATACCATTGTAGTTGCTCAGTAAAACTCCCTCAACTTTAGGAGCATTTCCAAGAGTTGCACATAGTAAATATTTTTTAAAAAACATGTTATGCTCAAATTAATTCAATTTTACATGAAAAAATAGCAGCTCTCATGTTATGACAGTCCTCATGGGTAATAAAAATGTTTCCATTTGCAAAATGGTAAGAGATGGAAAAATATTGACCTCTAAAATCTCAAATCTGGTTCAGCTTCTCACTTTCATCCATTGAACTAATTTCTTTCTTCAGGACAAAACTCACTAGGCAATCCAGGTAAGGATGTTTTCCCAAAATAAATAATAAATGGGAATAAAAGACAGGTTAAACCTCTAGCTTAAAAAAATCAACAGTTCTATGAAGATTTGCATTTTCACAAGATATTTGAGTCTTCAGAATTCTATGAGAGTAAGAACTGTAAGCTCAATAAATGGCTGTTATTAGACAGGTGGGAATGACGGTCAATATTAATGATAGTCTTCAGTGAACTGAGAAACACCCAGATAGTCATTTTCATGGATTGATCAATATTTTAAACTTAGTTGTCTGGGGGGGTCACAAGGATGAAATCTTACAGGTTTTCCATAACTATCACTAATACTTTATAGAATACTAATCTGTAAGACTCACCCAAAGGGGGTATATTAAAACTGAGAATGAGAGAACTAAGAGGGCAAAGGGACAGAGGCAGGGCCTCTTCACAAGCCAGAGAAGATAAACATTCCCAGACAATATGCCATGGTTGACAAGTGCTCACACAAATACTAAAGAGATATGAAAGAATCTTTATTCATATAAACTTCTGGAAATAAGAGAATATCACTTCACAGTATAATCAAAATAACATCTGAGCTATTTCAATGGCATGTTTATTGAGCACTAGCTAAGTGTCAAGAATAGTATGCAGCACTTTCCAGGCACCGTCTCCTTTAATTCTCAGTGCAACTCCATGGCGTGCATACTGCTTTTGTCCCTGTATGAGAGGTGAGGAACCTGAGGCTTCGAGGGCTTAATAATTTGCCCAGAGTCACAGAGCTAGTCAAGAACAGACCTTACATCCAAAGCCAACTCTGTTGGGCTGCAGCGTCCATGTTCTTAAACCTCTGTATACCTGATGGGAATGGTCTCTGGTGGACATATCAGGAATGGATTTGTCATGACAGGACAATAATATAATCACGGTCAGTAAAATGGTTTGATTGCACATGTCCTTTTCTTTGTTGCTGCTGTTGTTGTTTTATAAATCTGAACTTTGTCAAGACTTTCTTCATTTATTTATTTTTGGTTGTGCTGGGTTTTCGTTGCTGCATATGAACTTTCTCTAGTGGCAGGGAGCAGGGGGCTATTCTCTTAATTGCAACGCATGTGTTTCTCATTGCAGTGTCTTCTCTTGTTGCTGAGAACAGGCTCTAGAGTGGGGCTCTGCAGTTGCGGCTCATGGGCTGTTAACCCGTGGCATGTCGAATCTTCCCAGACCAGGGATCGAACTCATGTCCCCTACACTCTCAGGCAGATTCTTAATCACCGGACCACCAGGGAAGTCCTGCACATGTCCTTTTCTTTGGACCATTTGCCTTTCTTTCCTCTTTTTCCCTTCCCAGTCACCGTGAATCTATTAGAATGGTGTCTGAAAAGCCCCATTCAAAATGTCAGACGGGGTGGTGGTGGTGGTGGTGGTGAATTAGCTAATTAAAACATTCGTTAATTTCCTCCTATGTCCTAGGCATCCTCTTTTCTCAAGAAGTTCACAACTGATGGGAGAACAGAGACTTAAACCTCAATTATAATTCTGTGAGATGAGTACTATGCCAGGGCTATGGACATAAAGTCCTTAGAAAATAAAAGATCTTGAATTTTTCTTGTCGATTTTAGTTTTACTTATGCTTCAAGGTTACAGGTTATTCTGGCTAATAGAGAAATGGAGTTGGGAGAGGTTTCATGCAACCTTAACTTTTAAAATGTTAAGCAAAAGCTTAATGAAAGTCTTATTTCCCAACACTTTCAAGGGCATTTTCCTAGAATCAGGTAAATGAGAGCAAGCAAATGACCTACTTACAGCAAAAAATGCTCCAGGTTATAAAGGATAGGAAGCCAAGTGCATCCTGGAAACCACAGCATCTGGTCTTGTTTTATGCTTCATCTATCAATCTGCTGTTACAGGAATTGAGAATTAATGTTTCAACTACAGTTTCTTCTATTTTGGCTAATGAATTCATATCTTTGTTATTCTTACCCAAGCCCTCCCTTCTCCTCTCCCATTTAAAAAAAAATTATATGGAAGGGCATTTAGGAAGGGCCCAGATAAATTCTAGGGAATTTACCCTTTCATTTATGCCTTAAAACTCTTGCTAATAAGGCTTCAGTAAGGTTAGACACCTTCCCAACCAATTCCCTGGTTTGATCAATTCTGACCTTTCACAGATAGTATCACTTGAACACAACTTAGTGACGGAACAACAGTCACTTAAACAGTCTATTTTCAGTACTGTATTAAAGATAAATAACAAAATACTGCAAATTTTAAAAAAGTAAGGTCTAGAAAATATTTTCTGGTAGCATAAACTATAAAAATAATGCATAATTGGAAGTAGTCCTTGACAAAGAGGATTATGAAGCAATGTAAGGATGTGGATTAGTGTTACCCTGATGATAAGAGAAAATTACATATACACTAATTTCTGTATACACTCATTTTAAATTATATACAAAGTTTAAAAACATTAAAGCATGAAAGGTAGATTTACAATATTCTTTGAACGTTACTATTGAGTCTTTTGTTCTCTGTGCTTTTTATAGAATGAAGCTATCAATTCATCTTTCCACTTCATACAATCTGTTGAAATTTTAATTTTCCATTATTTTTGCCTTGACGCCCTCTTATTTTTTCTCCTAGAGTTTCAAGCACCCAAAATTAGTCTTTCTCAGTGCTTTCATGGCTTCAGATACAGCTTCATATTTTTGCTTTACTTTTCTTTCTCTACCCATTCTATTATTTAACTTGTCAAAGTAATAATCAAGATTATTATTTTCCAATGAAATATTTTTAAAAGAACCAAGGTTACCAAGTGACTCTTACACTGGCAGAACTACTGCTATATAATTTTATCTATTTCTTGAAGTTCTATTCTTTCTAAACCACTGTCAAGTGAATCATTTCTAATGAGCAATGAATACAGTCATGTTTACCATGTTTATTTATCCAATATTTCAGATTTGTTTTTCTTTCCAAAGACTGTTTTATTCTGAATCTTGTCATGAGGCTTCCTGGCCTTGATTTATTAATGTATCCCAGCTAACTTAATGGTTCAGTGAACCAAATAAGCTTTTGGGTCTGAGACAGAAGAGATTTGTACAAAAATATATACAAAATTATCACTAATAATTGTATATATAAGAGTTTTATATACTGAGGTTTTTTTTAATACTTCATATACTATATATGAGTTTTATATACCAGGAGTCTTATATACTAAGTTTTATATACTGAGAGTTTGTCAAGGTATGGTCCCAAACTACCTATAGCCAAATCATCTCAAATGCTTATTCAGAATATAAAGACTTGGACCAAAACCTACAGCAGTTAAATAGGAGCCTTTTAAGATGGGGACCTGGGAATCTGCCCTTTGCCAAGTTGTCCAAGTGAACAGACTTACAGTGAAATTCTACAGATCCTAATCTAAGGAATCGCTTCCCCCTTCATGGGTCTAGTGCATTGATTTACCTTGGCTCCAGAGAAAACTAACCACAACTCCATCCAACCAACAAAAACAAAGGAAAATTCAGTGTCCTGAGGAGAGAACTGCCATTAACTGTCTTAAGAGGCATCAGTTTAAAAACAAACAACATCAGCTCTGCAGGCCAGAAGGGAGTGGCAGATTTACTTAAAGCAATGAAAGGGAAAAAGCTACAACCAAAATTACTCTATCCAGCAAGGATCTCACTCAGATTTGAGGGAGAAATCAAAAGCTTTTTAGAAAAGCAACAGTGAAGAGAATTTAGCACCAACAAATCAGCTATATAACAAATATTAAGAAACTGCTCTAGACATGAAACACAAGAGAAAGAAAAGGCCTATAAAAACAAATCCAAAACAATAGGATCATACATATCAACAATTACCTTAAATGTAAATGGATTAAATGTGCCAACCAAAAGATACAGATCTGCTGAATGGACACAAAAATAAGACCCTTAATATATGCTGTCTACAAGAGACATACTTCAGACCTAGGGACACATACAGACTGAAAGTGAGGGGCTGGAAAAAGATATTCCACGCAAATGGAAGTCAAAAGAAAGCAACAGTAGCAATATCATGTCAGATAAAATAGACTTTAAAATAAAGACCATTACAAGAGACAAGGACACTACACAATGATCAAAGGATCAATCCAAGAAGATATAACAATTATAAATATATATATGCACCCAACATAGGAGCATCTCAATACATAAGGCAAATGCTAAAGGGGAAGTCAACAGTAACACAATAATAGTGGGGGACTTTAACACCCTACTCACACCAACAGACAGATCATCCAGATAGAAAATTAATAAGGAAACACAAGCGTTAAATGAGACAATGGACAAGTTGGACCTAATTGATATCTATAGGGAATTTCATACAAAAACAGCAGATTTTACTTTTTTATCAGTCCATATGGAACATTTTCCAGCACAGATCACATCTGGGGTCACAGATCAAGCCTTGATAAATTTTTAAAAATTGAAATCATTTCATATATCTTCTGACCACAACAATGTAAGATTAGATATCACTAAAGGGGAAAAAACTATTAAAAAAACACAAACACATGAAGGCTAAATAATATGTTTCTGAATATCCAAGAGACCACTGAAGAAATCAAAGAGGAAATCAAAATATACCTAGAAATAAATGACAATGAAAATATGACAGCTCAAAACCTATGGGATGCGAGCTAAGAGGGAAGTTTATAGCAACACAAGCCTACCTCAGCAAACAAGAGAAACATCACATAAACAACCTAACCTTACACCTAAATCAACTAGAAAAAGAACAAAAATTCCCCAAAGTTAGTAGAATCAGAGAAATCATAAAGATCATAGAAGAAATAAATGAAAAAGAAATGAAGGAGATAACAGCAAAGATAAATAAACCTAAGGCTGTTTCTTTGAGAAGATACAGAAAATTGACAAAACATCAGCCAGACTTATCAAGAAAAAATGGAGAAGACTCAAATCAATAAAATTAAAAAGGAAAAGTTACAATAGACGATGCAGAAATACAAAGGATCATGAGACTACTACCAGCAACTATATGCCAATAAAATGAACAACCTGGAAGAAATGGAGAAATTCTTAGAAAAATATAACTTTTCAAAACTAAAACAGAAAGAAATAGAAAATATGAACGACCAATCACAACAGATAAAAATAAACAAAAACTTTTTACAGTAAATATAATAACTATTTTTAATATCTTGATTCTGACAATCACGGAGGGAAGAAGGTCTACCAAAAATCTGTTGTTATAATTTCCTGATTAATATTACACATAGTGAATTATTTATTGAGCCCCTACTGAGGGCCAAATATGGTGCTTTGTGCTGCCAGGGATTATATAAAGCTATCCTGGGATGAAAAGCATATGTTCACTCAGCTCTATTCTGGAAGAATATAGCTGATTTAGTGATTGCTGGAAATGAATGTGCATGGTATAAGGGAAGGCAATGATTTGATGTCTTAGGGCCCAGACATAGAAGACTTCCTAAGGATTTGGCAAATGAAAATCAGATCCAAAAAAAGAGAGATGTAGGTACTCAATTTATAGTTAAACCACTGGAAAAAGGCATGAGCAGCAATATTTATTTTGGGGGCATGTAGACTCTTGACGCTTCCCAGGTGGCTCAGTGGTAAAGAATCCGCCTGCGATGGAGGAGACCTGGGTTCGATCCCTGGGTTGGGAAGATCCCCTGGAGAAGGGAAGGGCAACCCACTCCAGTATTTCTTGCCTGGAGAAACCCATGGACAGAGAAGCCTAGCAGGCTACAGTCCAGGGGTTCGCAAAGAGTTGGACTCGACTGAAGCGACTAGACTCTTTACAGTCAGCCTTAATTAATTTATCCAACAATTACCTTTCCTGTGCAACTGTACCCCAGATATTAAGCAGATGAAATGAGTCTAGATGCAACCATACTGATAGCTCCACCTGGTTCTAGATTTCATTTAGGATGTCCCTAGTAGGGTGACCAACTCCTCATGGCTTGCTTGAGACTTTCTCTGTACTAGCATTTAAAGTTCTATGTCCTAGAAACCCCCTTAATGTCAGACAAACTGGGTAGGCTGGTTATCCTGGTTCTTAGAGTAAAGCAAGTGGGGGCCTTGGTTCACCCAGTTTCATTCAGTGGATGCTGGAAACCTATCACCACCTTGAATGTCTCAGCTCATTTTCCTTACTAGTGGTTATGATTATCCTCACAGGCCACAAAACCTAAAGTTCTTTCCTTCGATAACTTCTACCTTTTAGCTCTGTCAAGGTACGCTCTTATGAGCATCCCAAGCAATGACTCACATTGAGGATAATCCCAGGGACTCAGTGGAGAATCTCTTCCAAGACTGCTGAACACATGGCTTGTGTTTTTTGGTAAATATTATCCTGGTCTCATAACTATTCTGTAGTTCTTCAAGTCTTATTACCCTCTCTAAATAATCAGTCTATCACTGCCAAACCCAGCTTCATATCATTTTTTTTTAAGAATTTATTTATAGTTGTAAACAAAAATACAGGCAAAAAGGCATCGATGTAAAGTATGAACCGCTTACAGTATTAGATTCCATTCTGATTCTTGTCAATAAATTCAATCATAGTTTTAAAATATTCATTATATTCCTGTCATCCTTTCATTACTCTTTAAAGTCTTAATTAAGATTTCATCATGTCATGGTCTTACCTCTTTCACCTTGATTTTAAAATTTAACTGATATTAAATTACTACTTCAAAGAGAGAATGTAAACTGTAGGATCTGAATCAGATCTAGGTCCCAATGAAAGTTTGTCAGTTATTAGGCGCATGAACTTAGGAAAATTTATCTAAGCTTTAGGAAAATTTAACTTAGGAAAAAAATAACTTAGGAAAATTTATCTAAGCTTTATCTAAGCTTTAAAATATGCTCATCTATAAATAATAAATAAAAATAAAATAATGGCTATTTTAGAGGTTTGGGGGTTTTGAGGAATTTAGGTTATGGGTGTGAAGCATAGAAATCTCTCTCTCTCTCTGAGTTCAGTCCTTTCGGATTCTTTGCGACCCCACGGACTGTAGCCCTCCAGGCTCCCATAGAAACATATTGCCTGACAATATGCCTGCCAGTAAGTAGACATTCAGTAAACTGTAGCTATTATCCTCACAATATCACAAGCTTGCATTCACTAGATTCAACAATCAGGCTGTAGAATTTTAGCCATCAAGGAATGCTGTCTAAAGTAGAGAGGCACAAACTGCCTTCCCAGGAGGGTAGTAAAAGGAACTGTCCCGTTACTTCTTAGTCTCACCGCCTCAGTCTGAAGGAAGTGATGCTGGTATACCTGGGGACATGTCTAATGTCGTCTCGCCCCCTGGTAGTCCGTGTTCTGGAGGAGCCGGCTTTCAGATTTGTTCCCTGGGGATCTTTTTCACCACGTCTCATTCTGGAAAGGGGAAGGGGAAAAGAAAAAGGGAAGTCACAGAAATGCAAAACCTGTTACCGATGCCCTATTCTGTCCCTACAATCAGGCCTGCCCGGGTAGGCTACAGAGTCCTTTCGCAGAAAGATTTTAAGGCGCCACCCCCAGGTGTTTGTCTCCGCAGACGAGGGGGAGGTGGGTGAGCTCACCCTAAAACTGAAAGACAGATGGTGAGGGGTAGGGGTTGGCCATGCGCGTTAGAGCTTTGGCTAAAGGACAGAACGGCAGCGTGTGGGTTTGCACCGGGGCTTGGGGGCAGGGGGACGGTGAAGGGCCGAGGTAAGGGTCAAGCAGAAGTCAAGAAAGAACTTCTTTGAATACTCAGAATACTGAGCATTTCTTTGCACTCTCAAGAAGGCTCCAGGATTTGTCAGTGTTGCGACAGGAGCTGCGAGCAGGACAGGGACTTTACGTCACAAGCGCCTGCCCCAGTTCTATCTCTGATACTCAACTAAACTCAGAGGTTCGCTTCAGCGGACAACAGGTTACACATCTGGTGACTGACCCCGCACTCGCCGAATCCCCCCACCACTTCTAAAAGCCGGAAACACGCCCCCTCAAGCACGGGGCCACGGCGGCGCATGCTCCGTGAGAGGGGGCGGGCCGCTACTCCCGCCGGAAGCGTTCTTTCCCAGGTGGCGTTTCCTTCCTGTGTAAGGCTGGTAAGGGCTCCTGCGGCTGGTTGTTTCAACCCAGGGGGTGAGTAGCGGGTTCCTGCGGGGCTTCGTGGGGCGAGCGATGATGGGTCCCGCTGAGCTCCTTCAGGGACCCGCGCGGGGCTGGGAAGCCGATCTCGGGTCACCTCGCCGTCCTTCCACGCCCCACCTCATTGTCGCCCCTCAGCTTCCCGCAGCCCTTCGTATCCACCGGATTAACCTCCAAGGGCGTCCCGGGCTTCGCATTGGCTCCCGGCCCGGCCTAGGCCCTTAAGGCTCCGTTAGCGCTGCCCCCAAGACGTAGGCCCTTTCCAGGGAATCTCTAGGCAGCCTGGTCGCTGCGGTGGCTTGAGGATCGTTCTGGGCGACCTCAGAACTGGGGTCCTAGGGAAAGGCGGCCAGAACGAACCGGGTCTGATTGTCGCACAGGCACTGCTACCACCTAGTGCAAAAGTGGAGGTGGTTCTTCAAGCCTGGGCACGCTTTCGCAGAGGATGGTGCTGTTAATAATAACCCGTCCTTTATGTGAATGTTGGCAGGCTTTCTTTGTCACAGGCAGTGTTCATAGGGCCTTGATGTCTGCGAAACTGGGACTTCTGGGGTTGAGAAAAACTTCGTAAAACACTGCAGTGAATTAGAGAAATGCTGTAGCATGAATACCATACTCTTGGACCTTAACCTGCCAATAAACTGCTTGTTGAGGAGGTGGTACGATTTTAAAGTTTACTACCCTGAAATGGAGAACTCTTTATAATGAAGCTATATGTTGTTATATTTGCCTAACAAGTAACTCTGAATTACGGTGTTTTGCCATATTTCTTAGTTGTACATGGCATCATCCATGTTTATTTGTATATTTGTGTGTTGATCCTAATGTTCATACAAAATTGAAATACAGCCCGAAGTGTTGTATGCATGTGCAACTTTTATTATATATTCTGCTGTAATGGTAATGTTATCGTAACAGCCTTACATTGCAGGCATATCATTGTCATATGAATGATAGATGAGTGTATAGTCAAGTACACAGTTACAACCTACAAGTAGAAGTTTCACTTTCATTTCAGGATTTTGAAGTCATTTTAGAAGAAGGATCCCTTTTAGAAGTGACTAGGTCCAGAGTAGTCTATTGCAGTTAATAGTTTAATTATAGGAAAATATATGGTTAGCAAAGGCTTTGTCTTGGTTTTTCTAATAGGTTTAAAAATTGTTACCTCCTTGACTTGGGTGTACTGATAGTAGTCCTAGTTCATGTATTTCAGTGACCATCCAGTAGATGGCAGTTTTATCACTACTAACTCAAACTTTTGAAAACATTTTGTTTGAATATCAGTAGTTTAAGCTAATAAATCTTTATTTTGCCTGTTGTTTTCGGTTGTGAATAATGTCCCAAATAATGATACCACATGTTCCAACTGAATTTTCAAATTTACTGTGTTGGAATAAAGACTAGAGAAGAAAGTTTTCCACTTACTATAAGAAGGAGAGTATTTTTAACCCATTTTTAGAAATCCATGCAGATGATAGAAAGCACACTTTGATTTGTTACATAAGAGATTTTTAACTAGATGGCTTCTCTCTAGCTTCGTTTTTTTGTTGTTGGAGAGGGGGTTGGTTATTCTAGCTTAATTTTTAATAAGATAATAATGGACTGTGCATTCCTGGAGTAAAGTAATTGTGTCTTAGCCGTTATTGTATACTCAAGATAGAGTAGGCAATATATACACGTGCTTGATAAGTGCTTTATCATATGAATTGAGTCATTTAATATGCCTGGGCCAAAATGTCTTTATGCAAAATAAAGGTTTTTCAGTTATTTGATTTAAACCTAATTGTTAAGTTTAAATTAAATAATGTATTGTTGTGAAGTGAATGTCTCCTAGTGATGCAGAAGGTTGGAATCCTTGACTTTTCTTTTGGAAATCGTTCAGTAGTCTGACACCAATTCTGTTGGAATGACTGAAGAAAATCTTTAACTAAATAGTACTAGTGAGAATAGAAACAATAATTTTAGAGCTGGAATGACGATAAATTAGTCTATGAAGAACCTATTTTCACCTGTTGTTCTGAGTACAGACTTTGGATTATTCCTTTTCACACGAATACAAAATATACATTCCCCACCCCTTCAAATCACATTGTACTCAGCACACTCCTTGTGGAGAGAGTCTAATGGCATTCTTTGAGGCTGAGATTCTCTCTTAAAACATGATAGTCACATCATCCCTAAAGCTTATTTTACTGGATGGTCATTGCCTTTGACACAGGTGTGCATGCCTTCTGTAAGCCAAGCTGTGGTTGATGTAACTGCTTATGTATATGTGTAAAAATAGGCATGTTGCCTCCTTTTTTCCATTTTATCTTGGGTGAGAGCTGTATTTTTGTGGCTCAAACATTTTGAAGATTCTGCTTGTTTCATACGTAGCTAGGTTGTTGGAAATAGTAAGATGGCTCCAAAAGTTTCATGCCACTTGTGAATTGAGAAAATGGCATGTATAAATTTTAGCAGGCTTTGGAAACCTTTAAAAGTAAGTATGAGGGAACAGCGAGTCAGTTCACAGTTTGAATTTTACTCAGAAATTACCTCATATACCATTACGTTAGTAAAGTATTGCATTGTTTGGCTGCCTTTTTTGTAAGTTGTGTAAGTATTATAGTCATTATTTTTCTAGATTCCCTGAAATAGTTATTTAAAAGAGTAAATGCTTTAAGACATTTACTGCATTTTTCAATAGAGTTATTCTGTACTTAAAATTATATGAACTTTTAGGAAAGTTTATTTAAAAAATTAATAAATAAGCCTGTTTCCAAGAGGAGCCTAAAATGTGTTTGTTTACTTAACATTTAAAAATCCATTTCTCCTTAACTAAAACACTTACAAGGTAGGTAATGTTGACTTTGACTTAAAAGGTAGTTTTTCTTGTTTAGTTTATGCTACCTATCAGTCTCCCAATTTTAATGAATCTAGTTATTATCTACTGACATTTCTGTTTGTTTTTTAAGGTTAACAATCAAGATGGTACATGCTGAAACCTTTTCTCGTCCCTTGAGTCGGAATGAAGTTGTTGGTTTAATTTTCCGTTTGACAATATTTGGTGCAGTGACATACTTTACAATTAAATGGATGGTAGATGCAATTGATCCAACCAGAAAGCAAAAAGTAGAAGCCCAGAAACAGGTATGATTAAAATGTTTGAGGATCATTTTTCTTGTAGCTAACAAATACTTTTTCATAAAACTAAGGCTACAGTAGAATTATAAATTAGTGACAAATTCTATAAGACCCATGTGGAAATATGTTTTTATATAATATTTAATTTCATTATTCCTAGAGTATTTTTTGTTAAATCTTTTTAATAACTTAGAAAAAGTGAAGAATAAAAATATTACAGTATTTTTAATGAATATCCTAGTTAGAGTAATTTTTCAGCTTATAAATGAAGGAATCTAGGTAAAAATTTTCAGCACACTAAACAAAAAATTTTATCTTCAGTAATGGTATACATTTTACTTTGTGTGACATGTGAAATGTTCCTGTTTTGTAAATAAGTTCATTTGTATCATATTTTAGACTCCACATATAAGTGATATCATATGATATTTGTCTTTCTCTGTTTGATTTATTTCATTTAGTACAATAATCTCTGGGTCCATCCATGTTGCTGCAAATGGCATTATTTCATTCTTTTTTATGGCTGAGTAGTATTCCATTGTTAATATGTACTCCACCCATCTTCTTTATGCATTCATCTGTCCATGGACTTTTAGGTTGCTTCCAGGTCTTGGCTGTTGTAAATAGTGCTGCTGTGAACATTGGGGTGCATGTATCTCTTTGAATCATAGTTTTCTCCTGATATATCTCCAGAACTGGGCTTGCTGGATCCTATAATTCTCTTTTCAGTTTTTTAAGGAACCTCCATACTGTCCTCCATAGTGGTTGCCCCAGTTTACATTCCCACCAACAGTGTTGTAAGGTTCCCTTTTCTCCACACCCTCTCCAACATTTACTGTTTGTAGACTTTAGATGATGGCCATTCTGACTGGTGTGAAGTGATACTTCATTGTAGTTTTGATTTGCATTTCTCTAATAATTAGCAGTGTTGAATGTCCTTTCATCTGCTTATTGGCCATCTGTATGTCTTTGAAGAAATGTCTAGTTAGGACTTCTGCCCATTTTTGGATTGAATTGTTTGGCTTTTGTTGTTGTTACTGAATCGCATAAGCTGTTTGTATATTTTAGAAATTAGGCCCTTGTCAGTAGCATTGTTTGCAAATATTTTTTCCCAGTCCATCAGTTGTCTTTTCATTTTGTTTATGGTTTCCTTTGGTGTGCAAAAGCTTGTAAGTTTAATTGTGGAAGTCATGCCCGACTCTTTGCAACCCCACGGACTGTACAGTCCATGGAATTCTCCAGGCCAGAATACTGGAGTGGGTAGCCGTTCCCTTCTCCAGGGTATCTTCCCAAACCAGGGATCAAACCCAGGTCTCCCACATTGCAGGCGGATTCTTTACCAGCTGAGCCACAAGGGAAGCCCAAGAATACTGGAGTGGGTAGCCTATCCCTTCTCCAGCGGACCTTCCTGACCCAGAAATCAAACTGGGGTCTCCTACATTGCAGGAAGATTCTTTACCAACTGAGCTATTAGGGAAGCCCTGATAAGTTTGACTAGGTCCCATTTATTTCCTTAGAAAACATTGCTATTATTTATGTCAGAGAATGTTTTGCCTATGCTTTCTTCTAGGCGTTTTATGGTATCATGTCTTGTATTTAGGTCTTCAAGCCATTTCAGGTTTATTTTTTGTATGGTGTGAGCATCTTTTCTAACTTGATTGATGTACATGCAGCTGTCCAGCTTTCTTAACACCACTTACCAAAGAGACTATTTTTTTCTCCATCATATATTAAAGATTTTAGATGATGTTCACAGCAATGTTTTACGAATAATTCACCTTACTGTAGCACATAACAGGAATTGAAATCAATGTCAACTTAAAAAAGATGTACTATAAGAGTTGTGAGTAAAGTTTTATCGGGGGCAGAATGAGGACTACAGGCCAGCAGACAGCACCTCAGATAGCTCTGAGAAACTGCTCCAAAGAGGGGGGGGCAAGGTCAGTGTTTGTGATTTTGGTGAAGGGGGAGTTCATGCAATCAAGCACTTACCTTACAAAAAGGTTTTCTGCTGGTCTCAAGGAGCTGATGTCTGAATTACTTGGGTTGTGCTAAACTATTGCGATGGAAGTTGTTAAATAGCTAGGTCATTTCCAAATAAAATAAAGATTCAGAAAAGAGAAGGCTGTAGCTGCCACTACTGCATGTGTTATAACCCCTGCATTCGTAGCTGCTCCCACAACCACATCAGCACAGGAAAAACCAGAGGTGGAGCCAGAGCCTAAAAAGGAGACTGAAAGTGAGGCTGAAGATAGCCTTGATGACTTAGAAAAGCACCTGTGTGAAAAGGCCCTGCGATCAATGCAGAAGGCTCAAGTGTCCCCAAAATTTTATTTGGTTTGTATGCAATTCAGTTTCAAAATTGCTAAAATGTGTTTGAGCTTTAGACTATAACATTTGTTGTAATAATTGCTAGGTTGAAGTTCACCATGTGAAAAAGAAAAAGGGCATGGATATACATTGCAAAAGATGTCCACAGTGTATTAGTGACATTTTTTCATTGACAGCTGATATAAATTTGTTTAGAGTGAAATATTTTAAGTCAAAAAAGAAAAATCCCCCTTTTAAAAAAGGGGGTTTAAATATTGTTGGCATTCCTGTGGTTCATTTAAATACCCCTGGCTATCCCCAGAGGTTTTTCTTTCTACTTTTTCTCTCTTTTTTTTTCCCTTTTTCTCATTTGAGTCTTAGCACCTGCTTATGATGCTTTCAACCTTGTATGGTTTGCAAGCTTGCCCAGAACTACTGTTGAACTCCCACAAAAGTGTAATGAATATTTTAATGCCACAATCTTTCCTGTTGCCTGTGGAGTCTCTGCTGAAATGAATCAGGATTCCAGCTCTAAGATGAGACAGAAAATGAAAGCATGTTGTTTGCCAGGACACTGTGGGTTTATATAGATGTGTAACAAGTTGATTTGGAACACTGGAATTTCATTCTTTTCTCTTTTTTTGTAAAGGCAATTAACTAGTCCCAGGAAGGATCCTTCAGTTAGATAAAATTTTGTTTTTTAAAAAAAAAATAAGATTCAGAAATATTAATTACTGAACACTAACTTTCTCTTACAGAGAAACTAGAGATTTTGGACTATTAATAATGTTCGATGCCATCCTGAGATGTCCTCTATAAGAAAGCAGTTGTTATTAGAAATGATCACTGGTATTTATGTTTACCAATCTACAGAATACTAATATAAAGGACAGTTAGTTCATGATTGCTTAAGGAAAGTGCAATGTGATTTTCTATTAAAGAAGGTACAAGGAATGGAATTGATTTTGTTCAGGGGACAGGAAATATGTCTCATTTACCTGGGGAGGTGGATGGATACAAGGGGCCACTGCTGGTACCAAGGCTCCATTCCTCAGAGAGTTCAGGCAAAGGAAGGAAGTCCACTCTGGGTCTTTTCATCAGTCGCCATAACTGTCAACTTAAAAGATGCATAACGTGAGAGTTGCCAGTTAAGTTTTATTTGGGACAAAATGAGGACTGCAGCCTGGGAGACAGGACCTCAGATACCTCTGAGAAACTGCTGTTTATAAAGGTGTCAGGCAGGGGGCGAGTAGGTCAGTATACATGATTTTGGTGAAGGAGTGTTCATGCAATCAAGCACTTTTCCTACAAAAAGGTTTTTCTACTGGTTCCAAGGAGGTGATGTCACCATGAGGGGACTTAGTGCTTTTCTAAATAGGAGTAGATCCGAGGATCAGTTCAGATCAGTTCAGTTGCTCAGTTGTGTTGGACTCTTTGTGACCCCATGGACTGCAGCATGCCAGGCTTCCCTGTCCATCACCAACTCCTGGAGCTTGCTCATACTCATCCATCGAGTTGGTGATGCCATCCAACCATCTCATCCTCTTTTGTCCCCTTCTCCTGCCTTGAATCTTTCCCAGCATCAGAGTCTTTTCCAAGGAGTCAGTTCTTCACATCAGATGGCCAAACTATTGGAGCTTCAGCTTCAGCATCAGTCCTGCCAATGAATATTCAGGACTGATTTCCTTTGGGATTGACTGGTTTGATCTTCTTGGAGTCCAAGGGACTCTCAAGAGTCTTCTCCAATACCACAGTTCAAAAGCATCAATTCTTCGGCACTCAGCTTTCTTTATGGTCCAACTCTCACATCCATATATGACAACTGGAAAAACCATAGCTTTGAATAGACGGACCTTTGTTGGCAAAGTAATTTTTCTGCTTTTTAATATGCTGTATAGGTTGGTCATAGCTTTTCTTCCAAGGAGCAAGTGTCTTTTAATTTCATGGCTGCAGTCAGCATCTGCAGTGATTTTGGAGCCCAAGAAGATATCAGTTCCTGAAAGTAACTATCTGAAGACCTGCTCCAACAGTTTCTCTGGAGCACAAAATGCCTCATTCTCAACCCTAGATTCCCTTCAGGGCATGTCGAAGGTCAACAGCTGTGGCAGCACAGGATTCAGTCCTCTCAGGGACAGAAGGCAAATGCCCTTGACAAGTGCCAATATGTCACTGACAAAGGAAACTAGAAGCAAGATCTGTTGGTTATAGACAAGTAATGCTGGCAAAGACCTAGAATAAAGGAGTGACAAAAGGAGTGGAATGGGTAAAGTAGGTAAATGTTTGAAGGACTTTGTGATGATGAGAAAAGGGACATCTTACAGATGAATCTGAGATTTGTCTGGAATCCTCAGACTCATAATGTCTTCTATAGAGTTTTAGAATCTGTAGATGGGGCAAGTACTTGAGAAGATGACGTTTGATTTGGGCATATTGAGTTTGTGTTGGTGGTAGGAATCCAGGGGAAAATATTCATGGAGCTGTTGAAATTGTAGATCTAAATGGCAGGGGAAGGATCAGTCTTTGTTTTAGTCACTCAGTTGTGTCCAACTCTTTGTGATCCCATGGACTATAGTACACAAGGATCCTCTGTCCATGGAATTCTCCAGGCAAAAATACTGGAGTGGTTGCCATTTCCTGCTCCAGAGGATCTTCCTGAGCCAGGGACCGAACCCAGGTCTCCCACCTTGCAGGCAGACTCTACCAACTGAACCACCAGGGAAGCCAAAAAGAAAGTAAAAGTTGCTCAGTCCTGTCTGACTCTTTGCAACCCCATGAACTGTAGCCTGCCAGGCTCCTCTGTCCATGGAATTCTCCAGCAAGAATACTGGAAAGGGTAGCTAGCTATTCCCTTCCCCAGGGGGGTCTTCCCAACCCAGGGATCGAACCCAGGTCTCCCACATTGCAGGCAGATTCTTTATTGTCTGAGCCACCAGAGAATCCCAACAGTCTTTGGAGATTGCTTATCAGATGCCCTTAAGTAATTGGACTCATTAGAGCAGTGAGTCTTGGTAAGATAGGGTATGCCCCAGGGCTATTGGTGTGCTGTTGTTGAGTCCCTAAGTTGTGTCCTACTCTTTGTGACCCCTTGGACTGTAGCACACATGGCTTCATTGTCTTCCTTAGAGTTTATTCAAATTCATGTCCATTGAGTTAGTGATGCTGTCTAACTGTCTCATCCTCTGCCGCCCTCTTCTTTTACCTTTGATCTTTCCCAGCATCAGGATCTTTTTCAATGAGTCGTTCTTTGCATCAGGTGGCCATAGTATTGGAGCTTCAGCTTCAACATAGTCCTTCCAATGAATATTCAGGGTTGATTTCCTTTCGGATTGACTGGTTTGATATCCTTGCTGATTCTTAACAGTCTTCTCAAGCACCACAGTTTGGAAGCATCAATTCTTTAGCTCTGAGCCTTCTTTAGAGTCCAGTTCTTACATCTGTACATGACTACTGGAAAAACCATATCTTTGACTATACATACGGACCTTTGTCGGCAAAGGGATGTCTCTGCTTCTTAATACACTGTCTAGGTTTGTCATAGCCTTCCTTCCGAGAAGCAAGTGTCTTAATTTCATCACTGCAGTCACCATCCATAGTGATTTTGGAGCCCAAGAAGAGAAAATCTGTCACTGGTTCCACTTTTTGCCCTTCTATTTGCCACAGCGTGATGGGACTGGATGCCATGGTCTTAGTTTTTTTAATGTTGAATTTAAAGCCATCTTTTTCACTCTCCTCTTTCACCCTCATCAAGAGGTTCTTTAGTTCCTCTTGGCTTTGCCATTAGAATAGTATCATCTGCATGTATGACGTTGTTATTTCTTCTGGCAGTCTTGATTTCAGCTTGTGATTCATCCAGCCCAACATTTCACATGATGTACTCTGCATATAAGTTAAATAAGCAGGGTGACAATACAGCCTTGTCTTATTGCCTTCCCAATTCTGAACCAGTCCATTTTTCCATGTCTGGTTGTAGCTGTTGCTTCTTGATCTGTGTACAGGATTCTCAGTAAGCAGGTAAGGTGATATGTTATTCCCTTCTCTTTAAGAATTTTCCACAGTAAAATATCTGTTGAGATCATATGTAATATGTCGCTACAATAGATACTAGTGACTGGGAGGTCTCTAAAGGAGATGTTATATAATATAAATAATAGGCTGAAGAATAAACCTTCATTTAGGGGATAGGAAAATGGTGCAAACCAAGTGGAGAATGAATAGGTCAATATGGTAAGTACCTGGACTGACCTTCCTGCTGAAAATAACTAAACAGTCTACATATTTTAAATCATATAAAGGCATTCATGAGCTTGCAACAAAGTAACATATGCAGATAAAAAACGTAAAGCAAAAATTCAGAAAAGTAAATTGAGTTTGATGGCTAACTTTTACAATTGGTGGAATTTGCTAAACCTACAGAATTGGAGCTTCTGTTCTTATGATCCAGAGGAGGCCAGAGTACAAAGTATAGTACCAATCCAAGATGTAGAGAGCCTCAGAGGTGATATTCCCATCAAAGCCTCAAAGATGATATTCTTTGACCCCCAAAGACTGTATGTATTTAACTAAAGACAAAGATGTAGTTATGGTTTAGAAAAAGAAATTTAAGTTGTATTTAACGTAAGTTGAAAAATGCACATAAAGCATCAAGAAAGCTGGTTGAACAAAAATTAACTTTAAGGCAGAAGTATTAATAGAGAAAATGAGGTTCACTACAGGATGATTAAAAGTTCAGTTCACCAAGAAATATAACATTTCTATATGTGTGTGCATCTATTAATGTAGCATTAAAATACATAAAGCTAAAATATATGGAATTACAGAGAGAAATAACATATTCATCATTGTGGTAGAAGGTTTTAAACATTTCTTTCAATAATTGGTAGATGAAACATTTTTAGAGAATGTAGATTTAAACAAATAACAAGCTTTATCTGTGCCTATATGTTGTGCATTGTACCCAAAGCAAAATCTGAAGTTTCATTTTACTGGTAGCATATTTATTACAGGGCTTCCCCTGATGGCTCAGTGGGTAAAGAATCTGCCTGCAGTGCAAGAGACACAGGAGACACGGGTTCAATCCCTGGGTCAGGAAGATCCCCTGGAGTAGGAAATGGCAAGCCACTTAAGTATTCTTGCCTGGAAAATTTCATGGACAGAGGAGCCTGGCGGGTTACAGTCCATTAGGTCGCAAAGAGTCAGACATGACTGAGCGACAAAGCACACACACACGCTGGCTACATTGCAGTACAATAAGATCAGCACAGGGAAAATTTATGCTCTTAAGTATTTTTATTAGAAAAGAAGGTAGAAAATTGATAAAGTAAGTATCCAACTTGGGCTGAGGAAAATGTTTTTAACAAAATAAACCCGTGGATAGTGAACGAATGGAGATAGTAAAGATAGGATGAATTAATAAAAAGTAGAACAATAAGAGAATGAATAGAAATATAGAAAGTGAATATATAATAGAAAAACTCAGTACTACCAAAAGTTGGTTATTTGAAAAGAATGATAAAATTGACACTTCTGTAAGACCAATTAAGAAAAAAGTGAAGCTACCAATAACTATTACTAAGAATGATAAAAGACAATCCAGTGGCAGATGCTGTAGGCATTAAAAATTAAGACAGTTAATAATTATGTCAGTAAATTTGAAAACCTAAATGACATAGACAACTTAGAAAATTGTGAATTACTATAGCTGACTTAGGAATTAGAATACATGAATAGTTCCGTAACTATGAAATAAATTGATACTGGAAAAAATATTTCAGTAAAGAAAACTACAAGCTCAGAGAATTCTACCAGCAAATTCTAGCAAGATTTAAGAAACAATAATAACAATTTTATATGAACTTTTCTAGAGAGTAGGAAAAGAAGAAACACCAAACCTTTTTTTTTTATTATTATTATTTTTAATAAATTTATTTATTTTAGTTGGGGGCTAATTACTTTACAATATTGTAGTGGTTTTTGCCATACATTGACATGAATCAGCCACGGGTTTACGTGTGTTCCCCATCCTGAATCCCCCTCCCTCCTCCCTCCCCATCCCATCCCTCTGAGTCATCGCATTGCCCCAGCCCTGAGCATTTGTCTCATGCATTGAACCTGGAATGGAGGGTAGCATAACGACAATTCCAAAACTTTAAAATGAATGTAAAAATTTTAAACGAAATATTAGCACCTAAGTTGTGATAACCGAAGGTATTTTCAGACACTGCTAAATGTCCCCTGGGGATACAAAGTCACCCCTGATTGAGAACCACTGTTTTAGAGCATGGCCTAAAAAGAACATGTGTGGGATGGCTTCACATTTATAGAAGTACAGTGAAAAAGAAGAGTTAAATGCTGTTATAGGTTATAGGTGCAGAAAATAGGATACCTTTTACAGCCGACACATTTGGAGTCAGTGAAAGAGAAGTTATTTGTAAGAAAGAGATAGAAGAATCTGGAAAAGGCTGCTTTATCTATTAATACAGTAAATTTATAGAGGGTGGCTAATGAGGAAAAATGATGTGGTTCATAGCACTTTTTAAAAAATGTTGTAATACTATGATATGATCAACACACATCCTAATCCTGTAACTAACCTACAATCATGCCGTGTGATGTGAATATTTTTAAGAGTAGCAATATTGCTGACAAATAGCAAGATTATGTATAATCAGAAGTGTTCTAGGAAAATGTAACAGCAAAAATCTAGGTAAATGTAATTTATCAGGGCACCTTCATTTCTAAAAAGATTCACTTAAGTGAAATGTGAATATGTTGTCTCTAGTGACCACAAACTCTAATCATATAATTGAGGAAACCAAAATAATATATGTGATGATTAGAATATAGACTCAAGTTGGGACTGCCTGGATTCACATGTTGTCTATTCCATTTGCTAACTTAAACTAAGACAGATAACTTAGTCTGACCTAAGCTTCAGTTGCTTTTTCTGTGTTGGGGAAAAATTGTACCTACCTCATAGGATCTCTCTCAGAATTCAGTGAGTTAA
This sequence comes from Giraffa tippelskirchi, assembly GCF_054371585.1. Lineage (NCBI taxonomy): Eukaryota > Metazoa > Chordata > Mammalia > Artiodactyla > Giraffidae > Giraffa > Giraffa tippelskirchi. The sequence goes on from NC_137276.1 coordinate 40,274,943, forward strand.
TCCATCTAGAGTGTTTTGGCATGATTTATGGCACATTCAGTAAATATGTATCCTTATCCTTATTTTAATTGAAAGCTTTGTTGCTTTACTAGAGCTTACAATTTAAGAATGGTTTTGCCTAGCTCTAAAAATATGTGAAAGTGTTAGTTGCTCAGTCTTGTGGGACTCTTCACGACTCCACGGACTGCAGCCTGCCAGGCAGCTCTGTCCCTGAAATTTTCCAGACAAGAATACTGGAGTGGGTTGCCGTTCCCTTCTCCAAAAAATATGTGCAAGCATGCTCCTCATTCAAAATTATTTTTATTGTCTCTGGTTGCCTAGCCTCAAGAATTGACTTTAACTAAAAAGGGTAGCATCAGAGAACAATCTGAAATTAGGTAGGTCGGAACACCTGTTGTAGATATATAGGTAATTTCAGGAAAGTTAGATAACTGTTTTCAGATGCTCTACAGATTTAAGGAAAGAAACTTCAATTGTCCATTTCTTAATACCCTGAACTCCTTGATCTTTCGCCTTAAGGCTTCATCTGCATCTGTCATAATAATCTTCCTAGGAAAGAGAAATCTGATTGGACCTTAGAGTCTCATTGTAGCACTGAGAGGCCATGTATTATATTTCTTCAGTCATGTGCTCTATTTTCTCATTTCCCAAGAGCTGATTTAAATTGCCCTGGTTTCTGTAGAGTAGACCTTCAAATCTTTTTTTTTTTTAACCTAAGGACTTAACAATGGGGAAGGATGAAATCAGATGGTGTAGAATATCTGGAAAATCTTGCATGTCTATTCATTGCTCTGTAGACTTCACAGATAAATGTTTTGAAGTGCTAGTGTCTAAATATCAAACTAAAGGAGGTTGCTTGTTTTTTCTTTCTAGGCAGAAAAATTAATGAAACAAATTGGTGTGAAAAATGTGAAGCTTTCAGAATATGAAATGAGTATTGCTGCTCATCTAGTAGACCCTCTTAACATGCATGTATGTATCCTTAATCTTATTATTTTTTTTGTCTAACGTTTTCTATCAAGAGTCCCAAAGACCATGACTAGGTTTAATGATTCTCTAGGAGGAATCACAGAATTCAGTGCAGTCATATTTATGAATATAAGGTACTACAGCAAAAGGGTATAAGACAAAATCAGCAAAGAAAGAGGGGACATGTAGTGAAGTCTGTAGGAAATCAGACAAGCTCCCAGGAGTTCTGCCAATGAAGTCACACAGAATGCACTTAATTCTTTCATCAGAAGGTTGTGAGAACGCATATCCAATGCTTTCCATGAAAAAAGCTCATTAGAGACTTAGGGCCCAGAGTTTTAATTGGGATTGGTCCCATTTTCCTAACATGTATCAAAATTCTAGACTCTCATAAGGAAAACAGATGTCCACCATAAACCATACTGTTTACACAGTTTAGACACAGCAAGCTGTTCTTAATCTGGAGAAGGGAGGAAGCTCCTGAAATCTTTCGTATCTCCCATACCCCAGCCAAGGGCTAGCTGTGCATGCAGGCCTCTCTAAGGATAATAGTCTCAGGCCCACTTGTAGTAACCTTTTTAGCACACATTTGTTTAGTTAAACTTGTACTTTTATATATTCACCTTTGTGGAATGTAAAATTACTGCTGTAAGTTGATGTTTGACTTGGAGTTGAAATCTAAATTTTTATGATCAAGTATGATAGCACAAGATTCTGAATCCCAGTTTTTCCACTTATGGCCTTGGCAAATTATTTCCTCTTTTGAGTTTCAATTTCCTCATATGTAATCCAGGGGCAATGTAATATCTGCTCTTCTTACTTCTAAAGGATTATTTTGAGCATCAGATCAATGTAATTTATAAATTCTGAAATCTAGGTGAATATTTTGTGACATAGGTATAAATAAATAAATAGAATGAAATTGATATCCTTATCTCCAAATTTAGGAAATAAAAATGTACAGTGTCTATTAATATCTTTGTGCACAGAGACATACATCCCTTTCCAGAATTAATCCTCCATTTGAAATGAGGATCCTTTGTTATAGTTACAATGAAAACAAGTGATGATTTTTTCAGTTCTGGCTATGATTTTTCCCTTTTTTTTTTTTATGGTGGAGAATAAATAAATCTGTTGTAAACACTGTTTTTGACCAGCCCCACCTCCAGCCCCTTTACTCTTCTAAATCAAAGCTAGGTTGTTTTTGTTTGTTTTTCAGATATTTTTCAGTTAGTTGATAGACTGCCCTCCCCCTACTCCCTCCAATTTTTTTTTTTAAAGCTGAGTCAGAAGGCTTTAAAATATACAAGCTGTATCTATTTTGAACACATATATCCCGTTACTCTTTATAAATATAGAAATTTTGACAGAGTTTCCTTTTGATCGATAAAGTTCCAAAGCCCAGTTTGGTGAGTTTAGGCCTTGTTTCTAAACTCCTTCCAATTATGTTTGACAGCATCGTGTATGAATTAGGCACACTCCTGGTGAGCTCTTCCTATTAACTAGTGCTAAATTATCTGTCTCAGCTAGCTCTCAATCATCTTTGCATGGGGTATTTCCTCCTCTTAATAGAATGACTTCAGCTTATTAGATGATCCCTGCCAGACCTAGTGCTTTTTTTTTTTTTGCAATAATAGGTAGTTGACTTATTAACTTTCTTTTTGCATCTCACAGTAGTTTCATAATTGCAGTATTGCTTAAGAATACTTACATTAATATATCATTTTAAATTTATTATTATTTAGGTATAATCAAGTCTTATCATTTGGGAGCTTTTTTTGTTTGTTTTTTTACTTCAGTGAATATACATTAGTTGTAAAATTTCATGCTGACTTTACCTTTTACCAGGTTACTTGGAGTGATATAGCAGGTTTGGATGATGTCATTACAGATCTGAAAGACACAGTCATCTTACCTATCAAAAAGAAGCATTTGTTTGAAAATTCCAGGCTTCTACAGCCTCCAAAAGGTATGTTAAAAGTTTATATTTGTGAAAACATTAAAAACCTGGAGAACATGGAAACTTTCTGCCTTTATAGAACTGACGTTTTTGAATTTGGATTTTCAAGAGATTGCTGAGATCCAGTTGAATGATTTTATAAATAATAATTTTAAGATAATTGCTCATTCTTCAGCTTTCCAAATTTAGATAATTTTTCCCCTGTATAGATATTACATGTCAAAATAAACCCTTTATTTCAAATTCATATTTATTACAAGAAAATGAAATTAGGGAAATCAATGATAAAGATTCAAAGTAAAAATATGGGTCTTTGTCAAAAAGAAGATAAGACTTCTTATTGTTTTTTTCACTATTCTAGTGATTTTTTTTTTCCCATTTGGTATTTCTATTTACTTTTAGAAATACAGTAGTTTTTTTTGTTTGTTTTTGTTTTTTTAGGATAGTGAACGGATGAACTAGAAATTAAGAAAGTAAATGTTACTTATTTTTAAGGGTAACATTTTCTTATTTCTAGTTAATAATAACTGCAGAAGCCTTGTAACTCAAGAATCGACAGTATTTATAAATGCATGCTTAAATGCAGTACTTCTATTATTAATCATTCACATATTGATCATGTTTAAGGTTTATTAAAGGTGATTCAAATGTAGCTTTCTTGATAATTGTCAATGAGATCTATAGAGGTGTGTTGGGGTGGCTTTCAGATACAAATTCTGTAGTGTAGCTTATTTATTGCCACCTAGTAGAAGCTTCTCTTTATTGTATTATCAAAGCTAGTGAGGTTGCTAGTCAAGACTGAAATCAAATTATTAGATAAATACATTTCTTAAAAAAATAGGATCTTTAAAAATATCAAAATAACATGTATAACTTGTAGTTGTTTATAATCTTAACTAATTTTACAGCTATATCGAAAAGTGCATTAAATTATATTTCAAAGGTTATTAAAACCAATAGCTGTACATTTTTATGAAGTAGAAAAGTTTTGTTTCTGGTAAATAGAGGATGACAGTTATCAAAAATTGCATACTTTTTCATTAACTAAAACAACAAATCTGTTTTTTATGTATTTCTTTTATTTTCTGAAACCGCAAAACTGCTTTGTTTCTCCTAACAAAATGCATTTAGTTTATTGTGATTGAGAAAAAGTTTTCCCCAAAGAAAATTTCAAATGATTTATATCTGTGCCCAGATCAAAAGAGTAAGATAGAAATTGTATTATTAAGTTCTTCGCTACCTTCTTACAGATTGTTTATAGTGTGAAGAATGAACTTTTGTGGATTTTTATGTCTCAGTTTCACAATGCTAATGAATGTAGGAAGTTTTCTCATCAGTGATGTTTTAGGCTAGGTAATTGGGTGACTTAACCAATTGGACTTGGTTTAAAACCCCAATTAGCATAGCAGATGCCAAATTATGAGGGGCTACTTTAACAGCCTTATGTAAATCTGGTTTTTATTTAAATGCATCATCTGAAACTAAGGGTGGTTCCAAATTTTTCTAAGTTACATAAGTATTTCCTTATTATGTGATCTAAAGCAGCAGTCCCCAACCTTTTTGGCACCAGGGACCAGTTTAGTGGAAGACAGAGATCGTTATCCTGAACTGGACTGTTTGATGAAGGGAGGAAGCAGGAGGGTGCTGTAACCCCAAGTAGATGTCATCACTGACACAAACTTAGGATGTAGCACCTTCCTTTCTACTATAAGAAAAGATTAATAAAAATAGAAATTACTATTATGAAGCATTTTAGTATGAACAGAATTAATATTATGTTGATTATCCCATAAACTAGCAAATCTCATTCTCTTATTAAAGGAGATAATAAAATAACATGTTAATTTCCAGGTGTGCTTCTCTATGGGCCTCCAGGCTGTGGTAAAACGTTGATTGCCAAGGCCACAGCCAAAGAAGCAGGTTGTCGATTTATTAACCTTCAGCCTTCAACACTGACGGATAAGTGGTATGGAGAATCTCAGAAACTGGCTGCTGCTGTTTTCTCCCTTGCCATAAAGCTACAGCCTTCCATCATCTTTATAGATGAAATAGGTATGCTATGTTTTCTAAACAGTGTGTAGTGGACTTGCATGTACATATTTCCTTCTGCTTATATGTTTGTCCAGGGTAGGCACTTGGAAGTTGAACCATCAGATTGTGTGATGTGTGCATCTTCAACTTCATTAGGATCACTAGTGTTAATTACTGTCTTACACCAGTTCTTCAAAGTGGTTATACCCATTTTCACTCTCATCAGTATATAGTTTGTTTGCTTACATACTCCTCCCCAAAACTTCTCTTTTCCGGGAGTAACGTTAATGTGTATCAATTTAAAGAGCAAGAATCATGTCATTGTTTTGTGTTAGTACGTTTGTGCATATTTTAGCAAATTGATTGGCAACTTAGGTTTCCTTGCTTGTAAATTGCCAGTTTTTCTTTGGGATTATTTGCGTTTTTCTTAGTAATTCTTTGATAATGTTTTAATATGATTACAAATATTTTCTAGACTGGCTTGTCTTTTCACTTTATGATAGTTTCTTTTATGAATATTTACATTAAATGTAGTTTCGTTTGTCAGTCTATTTCTTTTATGATTTATATTTTGTGTGTCTGGTTTACAAATCCCTCACTACCTCCTTAAATGCTCTCGCTTTTGAAATATATAATGTGAAGTAGGAATCTAGTTTAATTCCTTGCCATATGGACTGTCAACATAGATAGATCATCTTTCTCTGTCATGACTTTTATATTAGTGAACTTTTCTCTATTTAACATTTTATGGATCATCTGCATTTTTGTTACAGTAAGTTAAATAAAGCTACATTAGTTAAAAGTGGCTTTGGATTAATTTTACTATTATATGTAATATAATAAGCTGTATAGAATTATACATAGAGAAAGATAGGTATAGATATAAAGTATTTTGGTTACATGTTTGCCTTGTGATTCTTACCAATTTATTCCTTTTTTTTAAATTTTTGCTTTAAATTTTGCATAAGAGAACATATTGCTAGATTTTTTAAAAATTTAATATAAGACTCTTTAATAAGGAATGTGGTCAGTTTGCTTTTATTTTGATAGCTGACAGATTTATTTTTACCACGTAACTGTGTGCCTTTTATTTACCAATCTAGTGGACTTCTGTGCTTTTTCTTTTTTTTCCCTTTTCCCTGTTATAGTAGCCTTTCCCTTCTCCAGAGGATCGTCCTATCCCAGGGATCAAACCCGGGTCTTCTGCATTGCAGGCATATTCTTTACCATCTGAGCCACCAGGGAAGCCCCTTAGCATAGCTACTTGTCTTAAAAGTCTAGGCTAATTATTTCTCCCCTCTTACCAAACAATACAGGGATCTTAGAGCTCTGGAATACCAATCACTCCTCTCATTTCTTACATGTTTCTGATAACAGTTTCTCTTATTTTTTACTTTCCATATTAGTTGTTATTTTTATATTGACATTGCTTGTTTAGAGATCCACTTGCCACTTTTTTTGTTCACTATTACTTCTTGAACCTGCCTTTTCTGGATTTAATTTCCTTCTTTCTGAAGTCAAAATTCTTTCAGCAGAGATTATGAGTACAGCAGCTTCTGTCTTTCTGTGAAATGGGTTCATTCTGTGTTTTTATTTTTAAATGATAACAGAATTATATTTCCTTTCAATATTTAAAGTTAGAAGTCCATTGTCTGTCAATCTTTTTGTTGCTTTTGAGAAATCTGCTTATTACCCAATATTTCTTTGTAATTTAATCTATATTTTCTGTCTACTTGCTATTCAAATTACAAGATTTCTATTTTATTATATATATATATATGTATACACACACACACACACACTTCAGCTCTACTTAATTTTGAGTCATTTCTGTAGTTTTAGCATCTAGGTCTCTACCATATCTTATCGGTTCTAAACCATACCACTTTATTTTAGTTTTTTATATTTTAATATCTCTGAAATTGGGATAGCATCTCTTTTTTAGAAATAATTTTATTTATTTATTTTTGGCTGTGCTGGGTCTTTGTTGCTGCATGGGCTTTTCTTTAATTGCAGCGAGGCAGAAGCTACTCTCTTAATTATGGTGCAGGCTTCTCATTGTGGTGATTTCAGTTGTTGTGGAGCACGGGCTCTAGGGCTTGGGGGCTTCAGTAGGTGTGACACCTGTCCTCAGTAGTTGCAGCTCCCAGGCTCTAGAGCACAGGCTCAATAGTTGGGACACATGGGCTTAGCTACTCCACAGCATATGGGGTCTTCCTAAATTAGGGATCGAACCCATGTCCTCTGTATTGACAGGTGAATTCTTTACTACTGAGCCACCAGGGAAGCCCCAAGTTTTTTCTTCTTTTAGTATTATAATTTACTTGGCAATATTTTAAAATTTTTATTGATGCATAAAATGATATCAATCATTGAGTAAGTTATAAAAAGCAATTCTTTGCTTGGCTCTATTTAGTCTCATAACCATTGGGTTTGTATTCTATTAAAAGTGAACTTCTATTAGAAGTTCTATTTATTTTTCAGATTTAGCTGTTTTCACTATAGCTTGCTCTTCTGTTAGAATTTCAGTCCTTTTATGTTTTCAGAATTTAAAGCATACTATTATAATACAGTTTTTTGGATTGTTATGTTTTCTGAAATTCTACTTCTCCTTTATATTGTTAACTCTTTCACAGTAATTTGTTTCCATGTGTCATTTCTCACTTTAGATTGCTTATGACTTGGTTTTGTTTGAGAATTCTCTGTTGCCTAAAATGATCCACAGTTTTGTGTCTTCCACTTAGAGCTTTTAAGATCTAATTTCTTAATACGGATGTTCTTAGACTGAAAGATGGTTTGAATTTAGACTTCAAACCTGAGAGAGAGCCCCTGTGATCTTGGTTTTTTAATTTTTCAGGGGGTACATATTTCCCTCCAGAGCCCAGGCATAGAAGGACAAGCTTCCTTAACTCCCTGTAGTGATGAGCAGAATTTTTTTCATGTCTATACTTTCTGTGAGTGTACATCCTTTTGGGCATCTTTTTCTCTCTTTCTTACAATCTCAGATATTAATACTTTTTTAAATTTAATTAAAAGACTTTTTTTTAGAACAGTTTCAAGTTTAAAGTTGAGTAGAAAGTACATTGCCCATATACCCTGCCCCATAAACAGTTTCCCTATTATTAATATTTTGTGTTAGTGTGATGTATTTTTTATAATTAGTGAACCATTATTATTATTAATAACTGAAGTCCATAGTCTCTATTAAGGTTCATTATTTTGTGTTGTACAGTTCCATGGTCTGACAAAAGTAGTATAATATCATGTATCTTCCCAATATCAGACAGAATACTTATACCACCCTAAAAATCCCCAGTGCTCTACATGTTTATCTTTCTCAAACTCCTCCCTCCCAAACTCCTGGCTACATCTTTTCATATGCTTATTTGCCGTCTGTGTATCTTTTTTGGTAGGGTCTTTATCCATATCTTTAGCTCATTTTTTTAACTGGATTGTTTTCTTGTTGAATTTTAAGAATCCTTCATATGTTTTGGATACAAGTCTTTTGTCAAATAAGTGTTTTATAAATATTTCCGCCCCCCCCCCCCCATTTTGTCTTCTCTTAAACCATGTCTTCCCCAGGACAGGAAGTTCATTTTGAATAAAATCCAGCTTACACTTTTTTCTTGGATGGACTGTGCTTATGGTGTTATATGTAAAAACTTGTTACCAAACCCAGGGTTTGATTAATGATTTGAGATTATATAAAGAATAAATAGTTTATTGTTAATTTCTAAGGTTAACAATTTTTTTGTAGACTCCTTTCTACGAAACCGTTCCAGTTCTGACCATGAAGCTACAGCCATGATGAAAGCTCAGTTTATGAGTCTCTGGGATGGATTGGATACTGATCATAGCTGCCAGGTATTAGAAATCTGCCTTACTTTATGTTATAGTTGATGGTGGTAGAAAATATGTCCAGTTGTTTGTTAGGCTTTTTTACAATTTTTTTTTTTCATAAATTATACTTATCAATAAATGGTGAGAATCTGAAAGAATATGATTTGTGTATGTCTTCATCCATTTTGAAGGCTTCATAATTAATAAAATGTTAAAAAAGATTTCCCAAATGCCCAAAACAAATACAACAGAAGAGAGAAAAACCAGGTATTAGAACCTTTTATGTCACAGAAAAGGAAGTGACTAGCTCTGAGTATTCTGTACATTTTTTTTGACTCTTAACCGTAAGTCCTTCTAGTCTTTACTCTCAGTTCTTATGTCACTTAATTTTTTTGTATAGTAGTGTAGTTAACCCCAAGCCCTTTTATCCCTCTCCCACACTTTTCCCTTTTGGTATCCTTAAGTTTGTTTTCTATGTTCTGTCAGTTGGTTTCTGTTGTAGATTCCACATATAAGTGATATCATGTGATATTGGTCATTCTGTCTGAAATACTTCACTTAGTATGATAATCTCTAGATCCGTATTGCTGCAGTTGTCATCATTTTATTCCTTTTTATGGCTGAGTAGTAGTCCACTGCACGTATGTACCGCATCTTCTTTATCTATTCCTCTGTTGTTGTTGTTGTTGTTGTTAAGTCGCTCAGTCGTGTCCAACTCTTTGCGACCCCATGGACTGCAGCATGCCAGGCTTCCCTGTCCATCACTGTCTCCCAGAGTTTGCTCAAACTCACGTCCACTGAGTCAGTGGTATTATCTAACCATCTCTTCCTCTGCTGCCCCCTTCTCCTCTTGCCCTCAGACTTTCCCAGCATCAGGGTGCTTTCCAACGAATCAGCTCTTTGCATCAGGTGGCCAAAGTATTGAAGCTTCAACTTCAGCATCAGTCTGTCCAATGAATATTCAGGGTTGATCTTCTCTAGGATTGATTGGTTTGATCTCCTTGCAGTCCAAGGGACTCTCAAGAGTCTTCTCCAGCACCATAATTCAAAGGCATCAGTTCTTTGGTGCTCAGCCTTCTTTGTGGTCCAACTCTCACATCCATACATGACTACTGGAAAAACCATAGCTTTGACTATCTGGACTTTTGTTGGCAAAGTGATGTCTCTGCTTTTTGATATGTTACCTAGGTTTGTTATGGCTTTTCTTCCAAGGAGTAAGTGTCTTTTAATTTCATGGCTGCTGTCACTGTCCACAGTGATTTTGGAGCCCAAGAAAAGAAAACTTGTCACTGGTTCCACTTTTTCCCCATCTATTTGAAATGAATTCATGCGACCAGGTGCCATGATGTTAGTTTTTTGAATGATAAGTTTTAAGCCAGCTTTTTCACTCTCCTCTTTCACCCTCATGAAGAAACTCTTTAGTTTCTCTTCGCTTTCTGCCATTAGAGTGATTTTATCTGCATATCAGGTTGTTGATATTTCTCCTGGCAGTCTTGATTCCAGTTTGTGATTTATGCCGCCCAACATTTCACATTATGTACTCTGCATATAACTTAAATGAAGGGTAACAATGTATAGCCTTGACATACTCCTTTCCCAAGTTTGAATCAGTCTGTTGTCCTATCATTGGGCATTTAGGTTGCTTCCATGTCTTGCCTGTTGTAAATAGTCCTGTGATCATTGGGGTTAATGTATCTTGTGAAATTATGGTTTTCTCCAGATATATGCCCACTAGTGGGATTGCTGGATCATATGTTAGCTCTATTTTTAGTTTTTAAAGAACCTCTATACTGCTCTCCTTAGTTCATTTCAGTTCAGTTCAGTCACTCAGTCGTGTCTGACTCTTTGCGACCCCATGAACCACAGCACGCCAGGCTCCCTGTCCATCACCAACTCCCTGAGTCCACCCAGACCCATGTCCATCAAGTCAGTGATGCCATCCAACCATCTCATCCTCTGTCGTCCCCTTCTCTTCCTGGCCTCAATCTTTCCCAGCATCAGGGTCTTTTCCAATGAGTCAGCTCTTTGCATCAGGTGGCCAAAGTATTGGTTTCAGCTTCAACATCAGACCTTCCAATGAACACCCAGGACTGATCTCCTTTAGGATGAACTGGTTGGATCTCCTTGCAGTCCAAGGGACTCTCAAGAGCCTTCTCCAACACCACAGTTCAGAAGCTCTCCTTAGTGGCTGCACCAAATTACATTCCCACCAACAGTGTAGGAGTGTTCCCTTTTCTGTATACCCTCTCCAGCATTGATTGATTATAGATTTTTTGATCATGGCCATTCTGACCTGTGTGAATGATAGATAGCTCATTGTAGTTTTGATTGCCATTTCTTAAATAATTAGCGATCTTGAGCATCTTTTTGTGTGCTTATTGGCCACTGGTATGTCTTCTTTAGAGAAATGTCTATTTAGGTCTTCTGCCCATTTTTTTATTAGGTTGTTTATTATTTTGATATTGAACTACATAAGCTGTTTGTTTATTTTGGAAATTAATAATTGGGTCCTATGTGTTTCTTTTTGTTTTTATTTTCATTACTCTTGGAGGCAGATCCAAAAGCTGCTGCGATTTATGTCAGTGTTCTGCCTGTGTTTTTCTCTAAGAGTTTTATACATCTGGTTCTTTAATCCATTTTGAGTTTATTTTTGTGTATAGTGTTAGAGAATGTTCTCATTTCATTCTTCTACATGAAGCTGTCCGGTTTTCCAGCACCACTTATTGAAGAGACTGTCTTTTCTCCATTGTATATTCTTGCTTCCTTTGTTGTAGATTAATTGATCATAGGTGTGTGGATTTATTTCTGAGCTTTCTGTTCTGTTCCATTGATCTATAAATCTGTCTTTGTGCCAGTAACATTACTGTAGCTGTTTATGTTCATATGTTTATGTGTGTAAGTTTCCAAGAACCAAGGCTTGACTCTGCTGAATAGGTTTCCTAATTTTTCACCATTTTTCTCAGGCCATAGTACTTTATGAGTCCTAGCTTTGTGTAGAATGCTCTCTTATCAGGCCCTCTTGGCCTGTCAGATGTCCGTCACACCACACTGTCTAAGATCTGTTCACTTCCATATGGTATGCAGTCAACTTCTGTCCTTGCTTATCTCCATTATATAGATAGGCTTTACTGATAAATAAACCTGTCAGTTTAATTCCTTTACTTTTTTGCAGACTTATTGTTTAATTTGAGGTGTTTTTTTTAATACTTTATTATTAATTTTTACATGTTTTGTAGCCGGAGAGTTTAAGGATATCCTTTGTCACATTACCACAGATCAAAAGTCCTGAGACACATAATTCTCAGGAAGAAAATTAAGCCCCATATCCTCCTTCTACATCACTTTTGTTAGTCACTCGGTTGTGTCTGACTCTGCGACCCTATGGACGATAGCCCCCCTAGGCCCCTCTTTCCATGGAATTCTGCAGGCAAGAATACTGGAGTAGGTTGCCAGTTTCTTCTCCTGGAGATCTGCCCAACCCAGGGTTTGAACCTGGGTCTCCTGCATTGGAGGCAGATTCTTTACCATCTGAGCCACCAGGGAAGTCCCTTTTATGAAAATATAATTTCATTTTGAGGGACAGTTGCCTTTAGTGTTGGATAATTAGAGAAGAAAGCACAACAGAGATAAATGTAGGTGAATTAATAAAAATAATTTTTATTAATAATTGGTTCTGGTAAATCTGTTCAATGAGATTGATGTGCCAGTTCCCAAAAGCTGATTATCCTTCTAAGCAACAGTATTTATAGTAGGCAGAGAATTGAACAGTTAGCTCCTGTAAGAGAAAATGGTTTAATATTATATCTTATCAGAGAATAGTTTTAAAACCAAGGAAATAATAATATTTGGATGAAGTATACTTCAGAGCTGCTTCATCCAGAGCCCCACGGTATGGTTCTTGCCACAAAGGAAACAAAAATAGTTGCATGACCGCATTAAACCTGTCACTACTACTGGAAATCCAAGTTGGTTGATGACATATTCTTCATCTTGAAATACATGAGACACAAAAGCTAACATTGTTTTTAGGGGATTAATTGACATAGTTCAACTTTTGAGACATATATTTAGATCTGATTGTTTTAAATGTGAAATGATAAAAAAAATTTTTCTTAATATTTTGTTTTAAAGATTTTTTAAAGTCTTAGCTAATACCTAAAACGTGCATTAATTTTGCTACATAAATACTAAAAATTTACTGTTGCTTCCCATTTTTAATTTTAGCTTATCTGCACTAGAATTTATATGTAGATGTTATCAGTTTCACCCCTTAAAATTTGCTTCTTTAAGTAATGTCAGTCACTCTTGCTTTGCTTATTCATCATGAATATCTGTTATTACCTTACATGTATTCATTAGACCATGTTGTGCTAGATTTACCTGTATTCCTTGATCCTAATTTTTAGAGTTTCATCTTTCATAGTGGGCTTTTGTTTTAGGCTGTTTGTTTACCTAGAATATTTCTCAAATTTCAGCCCCCTTTTGAATTTTTTCTAGGTACTTCCTCAACTGCAATGGTTTTTGTGATTCTCAACCTAATAGGGTCCATCTTCAACAACCTTCCATGTCACTTTGAGTCTCTCTTTTAATATCTTATGAATACTCTATCTCAAAATGTACTTAATGCTGATCTTTGCTCGTATACAAAACGAACTCATTTGATCACTTCTGAAGATAAATTTTGTTTTACATTTAGTAGAAATTTTCCTTACTAATTTTATAGAGTTATAGAAAGTCAGTAAAGAGAAACAGGTAAGAGCATTAATATTTTGACTTGAAGACCAGTTAAACCAACTATAAAATTGTATTATGTTTTGGAACTTTTTCTCAAATTTGTATTTATATTTTTTCCCTGTAGATGGCAGTCTCTCCTGGTTAATTGAAAGTATTGAGTGGCATTAAATGTAGAGTAGAAGTAGAATATAAAACTTAGTGGATTTTTCAACATGTTCTGGAGTTAGATTTCAGACTATTTAAAAAAACCTAAGATATCTTAGGCTGAAATAAAAGTTTTCATTAGAATACCGATAAATTTCGTTTTAGAGAGCAGATGTATGTGTTTATTGTATTATACAGAAATATTAATAATAACAGTAATATTGAAGCCCTTCAGAAATTAAATTGTTTTGTGTATCTCTGTCTTTATTCGTGTTGATTTTTCATCTCTATATCCTTTATAAATAAGTGGCATAGACTCAGAGGCTGGCAGGGCTGCCAGCAATTTTTTTTTCTTTTTTTCTGTTTTTTTTAAATATTCTACCCAGCATTTTGATGTCTGCTTTTATTTTGTTGCCCTTGTGGAAAGTTGGATTGCTTGAGGTTCTATTATTATTAGGAAGATTCTACCTGCAGTGCTGATAGTGCTGTGAAATGATGGTGTGAACTCTAGAGGAAAAAATACATGGTATATCTATTACTATTACCAGAATCCTCAGACTCTGGTAGGAAAATGATTCTCTCCTTAATATTATCAAAGGACTTGAATTATTGTCACATATATTACCAAGCTGTTAATATAAGTAGCTTTCAGTTATTCAACATGTAGCAATCAAGTAACCATATTTTAGAAAATACAGGAGGTTTTTTTAAATTTTTATAATTCCTTCATAACTGAATAGTACATTATTTTAGTTACTAGAAGTCTGGTGAAATGCAACAGTCTTACCAGCTTTGCTATCATTTGATGTATTTAGGATTAACTTTGATTTGTATCTATAAATATTTGAGTAATACTGGATTAAAACAGATTTCTTATAGAAGATTTAGTATAAGCCCCACTTAATTTTCTATATCTTCTAAGCCCTAGTAGTAACAACCTAAAAGGAGTATTACTGGTATATTTAATAGCTTTGTTTTTCTTTATATATTTAGGTCATAGTGATGGGAGCTACTAATCGTCCTCAAGATCTAGACTCAGCTATAATGAGGAGAATGCCCACGAGATTCCATATCAACCAGCCTGTAAGTGGGTTTGATTGATATTATGAACAGTTAAATATTCATTTTTTTGCAGATATTTATCTGTGATTTCAGGAAGGCAATGCTTAAAAAAATAAGACATTATTTATCACAGGCAGGGAAGGAATAGAGCAAGAACCCCATAATTACTATTGTCCTTTCTACTCCTTTTCTCACTTTTTTACTGTCTTTGAAGATCAGTGTTGTTTACGTCTGTATACATTTGCATCTCTTCAATGTATAGAATTACCTCAAGTTTCCCTAGACATGTTAGTGATTTTCTTTAGAATGTAGCAAGTTATCCGTGGAAGATACATAAGAAAATGTAAATCATAGATTTGGTTTAGGATAGGATGAAATTAGGGGTTTTAGGGTTAAAGAACTGTTCTGTTCAGAAGGCTGGACAGGGAGAACATCTGCTATTTATTTGATTAATTATTAGCAGTTGTAGTTGGTGCTTTCCTCTGACAGTATTAATGATTAACCAGTAAGTACGATATTGCACTTAAATATACAAATGAAAATCTGAGATTGGTATTGATCCAGTTGTAACTTCTAGCACTCTTTTTTGCTGGTTAAAAGTACCCTCAAGTAGAGGATGATAACTTGCTGATACTCTGTTACACAGAGTCCCCAGATCTTGAATTTTGTCTGCTTTTAGATTAAAAAAGAAAAAACGAACAGGGTTAGTACTAGACTATATGCAGCATACAGTCAGCATGTTACATGTATTGCTGTTTAGAACTTCCACTGTCACTCCTTTCAAATTTAAAGTCTCTGGCCTGAAAATTTTGCCCTATTTTATATTCTTCAACCTAACAGTTTGTCGCAGTAAACATGGTTATCTAAAATTGGTAGTTGTGGTCTCTTTAAAATTACTCTGATCGACTGTTTGCTACAGCTACAACCTCTGATTCCTCTGGAGGGTATGCATTTACTTAGGCAGTCTATTAGAGAATTTACCTGATAATTCAGTGGAGAGATTTTTTTAATGTGATACAGGGGACTGGAAAATTTGATTAATATTTATTGAGCTCGTATGTCAGATACCCACTAGGTTCTGATGAATAGAACGTGGCCCCTGTCCTAAAAGAACTCTGCATTGGAGGGGGGGCCAGACACAACAATAAATAATGTAATATGTACTTTACAAAGGTATGTGTAACCAACTGCAAGGACCTGAGGTGATGATGAAAACTAATAATTCTGTTTGAGGAGTTAGTGAAACTTACAGAGTCCAGCTGGGCTTGAAGGATGAAGGATGGTAGGAATTGACTCATTTGAAAAGACCCTGATGCTGGGAAAGATTGAAGGCAGGAGGAGAAGGGGACGACAGAGGATGAGACGGTTGGATGGCATCACCGACTCAATGGACAACTCCGGGAGTTGGTGATAGACAGGGAGGCCTGGTGTGCTGCGGTTCATGGGGTCTCAAAGAGTCGAACATGACTGAGCGACTGAACTGAACTGAACTGAAGCAAGGAAATGCTTTTCTGCCAAAGTGAACAAAGGCAAGGAGGTGTGGAAGCACATATTTAATGGAGACTTCTGGGGATAGTTCAGTTAGAAGGCGCCAAGGAAAATCATTGGTTATGAGGCGGAAAGGGTGGGCTGCTAAAGGTTTAGATGACCTTTATATGCTTCATACAAGATATGTGATCTTATTGTATTACCAGAACATCAGAATATTTTTAGAAATAATTAGTTCACTTCAGTGGTTCTGAAAGTAAAGATTACATTGATAGAATCTCTGCTTGTAGTCTAATAGTAAACAAAGGGTTTTGATGTACTGTAGTAGAATAGAACATCGGAGAAGGCAATGGCAAGCCACTCCAGTACTCTTGCCTGGAAAATCCCATGGACGGAGGAGCCTGGTAGGCTGCAGTCCATGTGGTCATGAAGAGTCGGACACGATTGAGCAACTTCACTTTCCCTTTTCACTTTCATGCATTGGAGAAGGAAATGGCAACCCACTCCAGTGTTCTTGCCTGGAGAATCCCAGGGACGGCGGAGTCTGGTGGGCTGCCGTCTATGGGGCCTCACAGACTCAGACACGGCTGAAGTGACTTAGCAGCAGCAGCAGCAGCAGCCGTAGAATAGAACATAGGGTACAACAGCCTGTAAAGTAGCCTTTGCTAAAGTTGTAAGTTTATTGTGTGAGTTCAGAATGGGTTGTGTAACACATTTTATCAAGTTTGTCATAAATTTGTATACTGTTAATGCAGAAACTGGGATTTTTTTTATCTCCCTTTCATTCTGTTTTTAGTGATCACACACACACATTTTGTAGGGTAATTTTTTTCTTTTTTTTTTTTTTTTTGGTAATTTTTTTCTTATGCATAACTGTGATATCAAAGTATATGATTAACCTTTCCTTAAAATTCCTTTCCAAGTTAAATGTTGATTAACAGAAAGTACTTATTGGTGATCACATAACATACCAAATTAACCTTCATACTTAACACAGTTGAGTTACAGAAACAGCAGTTTGGTTTTGATTTTCACATCATTTAATTTGATACTCCTGGTAACTGGCTCTCCTTTTTTTCTTTTTTTTAGAAGTTGTGGGAATAGGCAGGCGTTCAGCCACAATAATTTTTTAAAGCATTTGTATTTACTATATATGTAAAGTATTCTTTTAAAAAGTCCTATTCCTAGTACAGTATTAGGCAGCATCATTGGAGGCAAAAGCATACAAGCATATAAACAAATACACTATCAACACTAAATAAAATTCACTAACACAAATCAGTTGACATGGAAGTTACATGTTGAATGGAAGAACCAAGCGGTACTCTTACCATCTCATCCAGTTACTGTTAAAAATTTTATGGCAGTAATGAGTTTTCAGAAATTTCCTAAATGAAGAAAAGGAGATTTGCAGAGCTATAGAGGAAAGACATTGGTCATTTACTCACTTGAAAAACATTTCAAGGCATGTGCTAGGCACTGGGGATTCAGAATAAGAAGTTACAGTTCAGTACAGGAACCACAAATGATTCCTCTAGAGTCTAGAATTAGACCTTGCTTTAGTCAAAAGTTTCCATGACCTGTCTGAGTTTCTGTCATTTCTGTAGGTATTAGGTAGTTTACAAAGGAAGAAATATTAGGAAAATTAGTTGGTCCTTAATTTTGTTTATGCTAATTGAAAATTATCCTGCTTTTAGGCTCTGAAACAAAGAGAAGCAATCCTGAAACTCATCTTGAAAAATGAAAATGTAAGTAGAAAATTACAGTTTTTCCCCATCCTATAAATGAAGAAAAAATTATGTTCATAAAATCATTTTAGAAATGAAAAAGGAACCTGAGAATAGTGTAGTTTTGAACTTGTAAATTACTGTAGAACTCTTGGCTGCTCATATAACTCAATTAGCATGGCATATTTGAACTAATTAAAGGTAATTAAAGGCTTTTTAAATAGCCATGTGTTTTCATATCTGTAGATTAAAATCCTCTGATATTTTTCAGACCCGTTTCAAGTTTTGTACATTTGTTTTTGCAGAGAAGTATGGGGAGGTTTTGTTTTTCATTTAATTGCAATACTTTTTGAAGTTGAAAATTAGAATTAAAAATACATGATAATCATAATCTTTAATAATTTGTATTTAAGGTTTTTAAAAATAGTACAGTCACATGTTTCAAAAGTTAAAATACATATATTAAATGATATACAGGGAAAAGTCTCACTTCTCTCTTATGTGTCTTATGTATCCTTTCAGATGGCATTATGCCTATACAAGCAAATTAGAATATACTATTACTCCTCTCCCCTTTTCTACATAAGCCATATTAATAAAGCATATACAGTGTTCTATGTGTTGCTTTTTTTCATTTAATCTTTGAGATACCATAGTAGCATATGGTTTCCTCATTCTGTTCTCTTTCCTTTGTGCTGCATAGGGTTCCATTGTATGGGTATACCATAGTTTATTCAATCAGTGCCACACTGAAGGACATTTGGGTTGATTCTGGTCTTTCACTATTACAAAAATGCTGCATCGTATAACCTTGTACATGTGTCATTTGACACTTGTGCCAGAAACACTAGTGGGGTGAATTTCCCAGGAAAAAAATTACTAGATCAAAGAGCATGATATTTGTAATTTTGGTGTGGCTGTGCTAAGTCACTTCAGTCATGTCCAGCTCTTTGCAGCCCTATGGACTATAGCCTGCTAGGCTCCTCTGTCCATGGGATTCTCCAGGCATGGGTACTACCATGCCCTCCTGCAGGGAAACTTCATGACCCAGGGATTGAACCCACATCTCTTTTGTCTCCTGCATTGGCAACTGGGTTCTTTACCACTAGCACCACCTGGGAAGCACTTACAATTTTGGTAGTGGTTGCCACATTTGTTCATACCAATTTACTCTTTTATACCAGCAGTGTTAGAGTGCCTCTTGCCCTGTAGCCTTGCCAGCAAATGTTATGGAACTTTGTGCCAACATGATAGGTATTCTGCCTTTTTTAACTGTAGTGTCTTTGGAAATTCTTTTAGAATTAGATTTTTCATTGGTACAGGGAATTTTTAACATTCTGTTTCTTATTCATGAAAAGATATACTGGTTCTGGCTTAATGTTAAATATGAAAGAATTAGAACTAGTAACATTTATACTTAATAAAGTATCACATCTGACACTACAGTAAGAATGTTGTTCCCCACCCCCCCCATACAGACTAACCTGAATGTATATATTTTCTGTAACAGTGGAAATTTAACAATCATGGGTTTAGAAGAGACACTTGAGGATTCCATTCTGGCTTGACCATTTCCTACTGTGTGACCTTGGGCAAATACCATAAGCATCTCTATGCCTCATTTTCTCACTCAGAAATTGAAGATGTCAGCAATCTCATAGAATTGGTTTGAAAATTTATATTAAAAAATGTGTATATGTATATATATAAGATGCTTGGATTACCATGCAGTGGACAGCCAATGCTAGATATAGTGAATAACTGTACACAGATAAGTGCTATTCTTTCAAGCTATTTTGGCAGGTCATTAATTTATTCCTGTTTTGCTCCTATTATTCAAAACCTTTTTTAACTTGGGAATTTCCTTCATACTTGCCTAATAGTGACATTTCATGGTTTGTCTAGAGCCATGATCTTAAAATAAAAAGGGCTTTTACAGTGCTTTTACAGTGCTTACTGCGTGCCACGTATTGTGGTGATACATAATTTTATTTAATCCTCAGTTTATGTAAGCAGTGTATATTAATACCATTTTACACTTGAGGAAACCAAAATCCAGAGAAGTTACATAGTAAGTTACACAGGTTTACATAGCAAAGTAATGATAGAGCCTTTCTTTTAAACTTTATGGAAGGCTATCTTAGTGATCTTGCTCCCTCAGTGATTGGAATCTTCTTTTTATTACTTTCTTATGCTTGTCTTGCTCATCTTTGTGACATTTTCACCCTGCTATGAACAAGATTGGAGAAGGCAATGGCACCCCACTCCAGTACTCTTGCCTGGAAAATCCCATGGACGGAGGAGCCAGGTAGGCTGCAGTCCATGGGGTGGCTAAGAGTCGGACACGACTGAGCGACTTCACTTTCACTTTTCCCTTTCATGCACTGGAGAAGGAAATGGCAACCCACTCCAGTATTCTTGCCTGGAGAATTTCAGGGACGGCGGAGCCTGGTGAGCTGCCGTCTGTGGGGTCGCACAGAGTTGGACACGACTGAAGCGACTTAGCAGCAGTAGCAGCATGAACAAGATTTGTGAGTGGTTAGAGCATAGTGTGGCTCAGCAAAGGAGTGGCCAGAGGATAGGGTGGAGGTATTGATTGTTTGAAGGAGGAAGAAGACTTAATATTTAACATCTCGAAGAATAATTTGGAAGGTACTTTGTTGTAAACACATAAACAGATAACTTTAAATCTAGCACCTGGACTTAAAAGGTGATCTGTACATATTTTGCCTCATACCCACCTCTCTCCTGTCTCCCCACTCTACACCATCATTGGTAGCACGCTCTAGAGAGCTCTCAGCACTGTCCTGAAGTTGGTAGTGTGTATCTTCCATAAAGATAAGAAGGTTAATTTCAAAACTGAAGCTATCACTACTAAATTGGCAAATGTCCTAAGGCCGAAAATGTGCCTTTGTGTGCTCCACTTCTCTTGGTTCTTGGTTCTTCTAAGATTTGGCCTACTATTTCCCTACTTATCTTAATAGATCTTTAATGATTTTAAGAATTAAAATATTTCATCCATGGTTTTTAGCTGTGTTCAACCGAAATGTTAATCTAAATTACCTAGACTGTCATTAACAGAATTAGAAGTTTGTTCTCTTTGTAAATTTTTTTTAATTTTTAAAATTTAGTAACTGTGTATTACTCTTATCCAAAAAAACAAAAAACAAAACCTGTGAATATGTCTTTGTGTAAATTCTAGCAATGATATCCATTCCTTTAGGAATGAGTTGTCATAAGGAAACAGGAACTTAAAGAGTAGTATATACTCTTAATCTATACATGCCATCAACTAGGTAATTAAAAATTAGAATAGGTACAAGGTTGGTGCAAAAATAACTGCAGTTTTTGCATTGTTAAAATTTGCTGTTTGATATTGGAATACATTCTTTTTTTTTTAAATTTTTTATTTTTGGAATACATTCTTAAATGTGGTTATGTTATATATCATTTTAATGCACATTTCTTGCTTTGCTGTTTTGCTAATGACTTATTACTTGCTGTTTATTTTATATTTATTGTAGACTAGGAAATGATGTTCGGAGAAGGCAATGGCACCCCACTCCAGTACTCTTGCCTGGAAAATCCCATGGACGGAGGGGCCTGGTGGGCTGCCGTCTATGGGGTCGCACAGAGTCGGACACGACTGAAGCGACTTAGCAGCAGTAGCAGCATCTTCCATAAATATGTGTGGATAGATACATAATACATGTATAGTTTTTTTTTTTCTTTCTCACTTTTACAAACTATAGAGAAATTACATCCTAATATGTCTGATTTCTTAAGTACACATGTAAAAAACGAGTTCCTGAGTCACACAAAAACGTTAAACTACAAAGAGAATAGAAAAATCTGACTGTAATCAGACTTAAGACTTCTAGAAGCATGACAAGATAAAATGAACAAAGTGAAAGAACAGGCCACTGGGAAAATATTTGCAACCCTGTAACCAACATAAGACTAATATCCGAAGTATATAGAATTCTTGTAATCAGTTTGTCAACTTTTATGTTTGTTCAGTGCATCCCGGATTCTAACTATTACTATAACTAGCCCTAGGAACTTACTCTCTGATGCATCAGTACATAAGATGTTAACTGACAAACCTCCCAGTATTGTTGTAGATTTGTCCGTTTGTTATATTTTTCTGGTGAATTATTTTTTATCGTTTCTCATGATGTACTCTGCATATAAGTTAAATAAGCAGGGTGACAGTATACAGCCTTGACGTACTCCTTTTCCTATTTGGAACCAGTCAGTTGTTCCATGTCCAGTTCTAACTGTTGCTTCCTGACCTGCATACAAGTTTCTCAAGAGACAGGTCAGATGGTCTGGTATTCCCATCTCTTTCAGAATTTTCCACAGTTTATGGTGATCCACACAGTCAAAGGCTTTGGCATAGTCAATAAAGCAGAAATAGATGTTTTTCTGGAACTCTCTTGCTTTTTCAATGATCCAGCGGATATTGGCAATTTGATCTCTGGTTCCTCTGCTTTTTCTAAAACCAGCTTGAACATCTGGAAGTTCACAGTTCACGTATTGTTGAAGCCTGGCTTGGAGAATTTTGAGCATTACTTTACTAGCGTGTGAGATGAGTGCAATTGTGCGGTAGTTTGAGCATTCTTTGGCATTGCCTTTCTTTGGGATTGGGATGAAAACTGACCTTTTCCAGCCCTGTGGCCACTGCTGAGTTTTCCAAATTTGCTGGCATATTGAGTGCAGCACTTTCACAGCATCACCTTTGAGGATTTGAAATAGCTCAACTGGAATTCCATCACCTCCACTAGCTTTGTTCGTAGTGATGCTTTCTAAAGCCCACTTGACTTCACATTCCAGGATGTCTGGCTCTAGGTGAGTGATCACACCATTGTGATTATCTGGGTCATGAAGATCTTTTTTGTACAGTTCTTCTGTGTATTCTTGCCATCTCTTCTTAATACCTTCTGTTAGGTCCATCCAATTTCTGTCCTTTATCGAGCCTATCTTTGCATGAAATGTTCCTTTGGTATCTCTAATTTTCTTGAAGAGATCTCTAGTCTTTCCCAATCTGTGGTTTTCCTCTATTTCTTTGCATTGATTGCTGAGGAAGGCTTTCTTATCTCTCCTTGCTGTTCTTTGGAACTCTGCATTCAGATGGGAATATCTTTCCTTTTCTCCTTTGCTTTTCGCTTCTCTTTTCCCAGCTATCTGTAATGCCTCCTCAGACAGCCATTTTGCTTTTTTGCATTGCTGGGCTTGAAGAAACACAAGCTGGAATCAAGATTGCCGGGAGAAATATCAGTAACCTGAGATATGCAGATGACACCACCCTTATGGCAGAAAGTGAAGAAGAATGAAAGAGCCTCTTGATGAAAGTGAAAGAGGAGAGTGAAAAAGTTGGCTTAAAGCTCAACGTTCAGAAAACTAAGATCATGGCATCTGGTCCCATCACTTCATGGGAAATAGATGGGGAAACAGTGGAAACAGTGTCAGACTTAATTTTTTGGGCTCCAAAATCACTGCTGATGGTGATTGCAGCCATGAAATTAAAAGACGCTTACTCCTTGGAAGGAAGGTTATGGCCAACCTAGATAGCATATTAAAAAGCAGAGACATTACTTTGCCAACAAAAGTCCGTCTAGTCAAGGCTATGGTTTTTTCCAGTGGTCATGTATGGATGTGAGAGTTGGACAGTGAAGAAAGCTGAGCGCTGCAGAATTGATGCTTTTGAACTGTGGTGTTGGAGAAGACTCTTGAGAGTCCCTTGGACAGCAAGGAGATCCAATCAATCCATCCTGAAGGAGAGCAATCCTGGGTGGAAGGACTGATGTTGAAGCTGAAACTCCAATACTTTGGCCACCTCATGTGAAGAGTTGACTCATTGGAAAAGACCCTAATGCTGGGTAGGATTGGGGGCAGGAGGAGAAGAGGACGACAGACGATGAGATGGTTGGATCACATCACTGACTCGATGGACATGTGTTTGGGTAGACTCCGGGAGTTGGTGATAGATGGGGAGGCCTGGCATGCTGCAATTCATGGGTTCGCAAAGAGTCGGACACGACTGAGTGACTGAACTGAACTGAACTGAATGATTTGTTTGTGTTTGTTGTGATTGTTGATAAATTTGGATTCATTCCTTCTTATTTTAGTGCTTTCCATTTATTAAGCTTTTTTCCTCCTTGGACTCCCCCGACTCTCACC
The DNA here is from genome assembly GCF_054371585.1 of Giraffa tippelskirchi. NCBI lineage: Eukaryota > Metazoa > Chordata > Mammalia > Artiodactyla > Giraffidae > Giraffa > Giraffa tippelskirchi. The sequence continues at coordinate 40,299,081 of NC_137276.1, forward strand.
CCACCCAAACCTTCCGCTCCCACCTTCTAGTTCCCCTACCTCTGCCCCAGTCCTTCATTCTTCAGTGTTGCTCTTGTGTTCTTCATTCTTTTTCCCCTCTTCCTCTAGTCATTTGGAAGTTACACGTTCTTTTTTAGTGCTACTTAGTTCTCTAGGTGCCTGCGTACTAAGTCTCTTCATTCATGTCTGACTCTGTGCAACCCTATGGAACATAGCTTGCCAGGCTTCTCTCTCCATGGGATTCTCCAGGCAAGAATACTAGAGTGGGTTTCCATGCGCTCCTCCAGGGAATCCTCCCAACCCAAGGATGAAACACACGTCTCTTATGGCTCCTGCATTGGCAGGCAGGTTCTTTACCACTAGTGCCACCTGGGAAGCCCACTTAGTTCCCTACCCTAAATTAAATGATTATTATTACTGTTTATACATTAAAACTTATTTGCATTTATCTGTATATAGTTTACCATTTTCCTTACTTACTTCACACCTCCCTTCTGGGTTCAGTTTTCTTTTTATCAGAGAGTATATGAGTATGTGATTTCTCTTTATTTAATCTCCACATTTAGAAATGAGAACACTGTCATGTGAAGTCACAGTTGCAGAGTTAACAGTAGACTCCATGTCATCTTACCTCCAAGTCTCTTCTTGTCCTTGTGCAGAGTTGCTACTTTTAACTTACACTGAGTTTTCCACAAAGACAAGTGGGAATTTAGTAACAGAGATGGCATTTCATATCAACTTGGGGAAAGTAAATGTTAAGACAAATGGTTAGCTAGGTGGGGGGAGAAATACAGCTGGATCTCTCTGCACAGTGTTCAAATGCTGGCTCTGTCTGTGGTGTGACCTTGGGCAATTTATTTAACCTCTACAGATTTTACTATTATCTGAAATTAAAAATGAAAATGCTTCCCTGACAGGATTGAATGAGCATAATCCATGTAAAGTACTTAGTACAGCAAATGGCACATAAGAATCATTTATTACATGTTAGTTACTATAATTAACTATTTACTTTCTCTTCTTAATCTTCATATAAGCTTAATTATAAGTCTGTTATGTGCCTAGGGGGATCACTTTATTAGCTTCACTATATAAGCTCAGTTGGGGAGCAAAACCATAGGTGCTAAATGAGTGTTGAGGAAGTAGAATAGAATACCACAACATGACAGTTCAAACGAGGGATAGAATGTGTCAGTGGAATATGATTTTTGTAATGGACTCAGGACTTAATGATCCGGGCTGTTCGCCATTTGTGTTGACTATATTATAGAATACTTTGGCCACCTCATGAGAAGAGTTGACTCTTTGGAAAAGACCCTGATGCTGGGAAGGATTGGGGGCAGGAGGAGGAGGGGACGACAGAGGATGAGATGGTTGGATGGCATCACCGACTCGATGGACATGGGTTTGGGTAGACTCCAGGAGTTGGTGATGCACAGGGAGGCCTGGCGTGCTGTGATTCATGGGGTCGCAAAGAGTCGGACATGACTGAGCGACTGAACTGAACTGATGTTATAGAAAAGTACTCCACCTCTTAGGAATGTGGGACCTTCCTAAGAGGTACCAAAGTCAACCCAGCAGTATTTGAATGCCTGTTCTTCCCCATCACTCTGTGAAGTATCTAGTGAGACTTATTTCAGTTTTGGTCATAGTGACAATTATTGAAAAGTAGATTTCAAATCTTAAACTTTTATGGTTAAAAAAAGAAAACGTCTAGAACTGAAAATTTCTAATGATTCTCCTCCCCTCCAGTTCCAGTATGCTTTAACTTTCTTTAATTCTAAGAATTGTTTGGATATATCTTTTGCCATGTATTTTATATTTGTTTTTTAAGTATGTTTTATGTTTGTTTAAGGTGGATAGGCATGTGGACCTGCTAGAAGTTGCCCAGGAAACTGATGGGTTTTCAGGCAGTGATCTAAAAGAAATGTGTCGAGATGCTGCCCTCCTCTGTGTCAGAGAATATGTTAATTCTACATCGGAAGAAAGGTATGTTAGAGTTCATCTCTTAATATCTGTCAGACCCTTTTAGAGCTTTTAGGTTATTAAAAGGTTAGGTTAGGTCTTCTATTTTGCTTTATAATACCAGCTCTGTTTACAAAATAAAAAGATAAATTGAAATAAAAAATTCACTAACTTTATTTATTGCCTTTTTTCTGAAGGGGGTTCTGGAAATGAATTTGCAAGGGAGGGTGGTTATGGGGAGCATCTGGAATGAAGAGAAAGAAGTAAAAACTTAATTTCTCTGAACATCCATGAACTGGGTTACATCAAGCTCACAGAAATGTAGGCTTTCCCATCTCTACCATGAAAACTGTTGCTCTGATATCCTTAGATTGCTTTTGTTTTTAAAATTTTTAAGTTTCATTTCGTATGGAAATGAGTACCTTGTCTTCCAGAAATTTCATATTTATGGGGACGTTGCTGCTGACTAGACTTCAACTTGTTAATAATGTATTTACTAAAAAAAGAAGTCATTTGTGATAGCAGCAAACTTTATTGAAACCAGTTTCAAAGTATTTTGAGCTTAAGAAACCAATTTTGTACCAGTTGTATTAGTGAACTGGAATAGCTCAGCCCTGATTAACCAGTGTCCTGTGTTTCCCATAAGGTCTTTCACCCTAGACTGGTATAACACTGAACATTTCTAAACCCCTGTTCAAAATATCAACCTTCTAATAAAGGATTTTTGTGACTCTTAGCAAACCAATGTACGCTGGGGGCTTGTATGGAATGAGTTCTCTAGCTCTTGCCCTATTATTGTTTCTCAGTCTCCCTTATTCATCCCCTGAGGCTGTCACTCCAAGTGACGTGGACTGACCTGTCTTATTCATGCATTTAATTACACTGCATTGCCATAGCAAGCTTTGACAAAAAAGGCTTCTTGGTATAGAAAGGTTCATATGAAAGCCACCCTTTTAACCTGTAGTTTTTCTTGCTCTGGTTCTGGACCTATCTTCAGTGTTTCCTTGGGCCCCTTCGTGGAGAGGGTCACTCCATCTGTTGATTGCCTAAATTACATTAATGAAAATTGTTTCTCTGCTGTCCTTAAAGCCCTGAAAATGTTACATTTCGTATGAAAAATGTGGGTAATGCACTTAGGTTATCATAACTTTTTCCCTGAATTTTTTTTCCTAAGTGTTTGTAAATGATAGAGGAGACATTGTATATTGAATTGTGTTTCCTTCTTACTGAAGTGGGGAGAACTTAGAGTAGTTGGTTTTTATTAATAGCAATGAATTTTATTTTCAGTTTGTCAAAAGTTAAACACATACATGAATCATAGATACCTACAACTGCTACTTTTTAATTCCAGTTTCCATAGGAATAATTTTTTATTCATTCGTTAGAATTATAATCCTATTTAGATCAAATTTCACGCCTATATATTCTTAGTGTAAAGTATCTGATTTTCACCAAGCTATAATGTTTATAGTCAGCCATTTAAGCTTCCTACCTCTTGGCAGTCAGTGTTTTCTAAAAATTTTTTAAAATACTTATCTGTGTAGATTGATTCCTTAAGCTGTTAATTGTGGTTTTTTGGGGGGGGGGTTGGGTGGGAAAGAGACTTCATTTTTTAATCTTGGTAAAATATTTTAGGGAGATGTATTTTAAAGCTATTTGAATATTGGTGAGTTGTTTTGTTTTTGTCTTTTTTTTTTTTTTTTTTTTTACACTTTAGCCATGATGAAGATGAAATTCGACCTGTGCAACAACAGGACCTGCACCGGGCAATTGAAAAGATGAAGAAGTCAAAGGATGCAGCATTTCAGAATGTTTTAACACACGTTTGTTTAGATTAAGAGTAAAGATCGTTTGTACAGTTCAACCTGATCTAGTTTGGTGTGCCCTCTTATCATTAGTGGAAATAACTGAAGAAGGAGTGAGTGTTCTTTGAACAGTGAGAGAGTTTTATGTTCATGACACTGGTTTTATACTCTGAATTCTAAGTTATTGAGACATAGTTGTTATATAAATGGTATAACTACTTGTGAAAAATCATGAGGAGGAACAATTTAATCAGCCTGACTGTGGGTACTTGTGTTTGACCTCTTTAGCCATATGTTGCAGCCTTATAGCGTCTAAGCTGGTCTTAAGGTAACAAATGATTTACTGAGTCATTAGTGAGAATTGGAGATGTGGTTAAGTGCTGGTTTCTAGATATGTGAGAGTGTGCGTATGTGTGTGTGCGTGTGTGTGTATATTAAATGTATATATTCACACATTTTATATTGACATTCTGTAGATAGGTTTGAATACAGAAACTTTTTTTTTTATCCCAACTACTGAATCAAATAGTACCAAATAGCATATAGGAAAACTAAGATTAATGGTCGTGTCTAAAAGGTACAATGATTCAGCCATTTCTAGTTGTCACTTATTTCAGGTTGTTTTTTTTTTAAGTTGAGTGTTTCTCTGGAGTTGAATATTTGAAGTCAGTGACATGAGAAACTTAGATGTGGCTCAATTATGATTGTCGGGATAATTAAATAAAAATGCTTGTCCGGTGATCAGCACTGAATGGTTGTCAGGCAGTTGTGTGATCAACACCGATTTCACCTCTTGTTGCAAGCATGCTGAGTAGAGACATTTTTTTACTGATATATGTAAAGGTGGGCTGAAAGCCTCGCAAAAGAATGGCTTTGAAAAACCTCAGCGCCATTCAGCCCATGTGTGTGACTTTTCCTTTCTTCGTTTAATGTAACAGTTCTGTTGTAACCGTGGGTTTTCAATATTTTAAAAATATATGTTCCTTAATTATGTCAAATATAATTTGGTCATCAAAAATGAAATGATAGTTTAAAACTAGCTGTTACTAAATGTGCTAAAAATACACATTTTGTAATCCTGACTTTTTGTTTTCTTAGCGTATTATAAATTATGCCCTGCTTAGTGCGGATACACACATCAGAATCCCCCTGTTGTGTCTGTAGTCGTTTGATGCTGTGTGCACAAAAGATGACACGTTTTGTCCAAAATGTCACTAACCAGAATTCTGTTATAGGCACTTAAAACACAAGCATGAGGAAGATGGCACAACATGATCTTGAGGTGCCTTGTAAATTTTTGTTTTGATTGTATTTCTTTGAAAACTCTGTTATTATTTATGAGTTATTAATTAATTTCTTTTGTAATAAGTCTCTCACAAGAACCCATTGGATAGTTTGTTCATCATTTGTTCTTTGAATGGTGGGTGGGGCAGAGGTTCAAGTTTTGGAAAATTGTGAAGATGATTGAAAAATTGATGCAAAACACAAAATACCAAAAATAAAATATTTCATCTCCATTTTTAATAACTATTATACTATTATTTTATAAATATGCAATAAAGAGGTCCCTCTTAATTGAGTTTTCTGTACTTACTCCTTTATTTCAGTTACATCAAATTTTCTGGGGTTGCTTTGGTTTATAAAACTTGCCCTTAGACTATTCTCATCTTGCTGTGTAATTTTTATAGCATACATTCTAGTATCTAACTTATTATTTTGTTTTATTATTTTATTTTAATAGTCATTTAATTTTAATTCTGATGGCATATTGATCAAAAATAGGGGTATATACCTCTCTTCATGTTCTTTCTTTTATCTTCTTTTAAATTCAGAATAACCAATAGTAGTAGTTAAATTTTTATCATAGTTTTAATCATTGGATGAAGTTAGAGAAATACACTAGCCAACACCACATGACTCATCTCGGTATCTTAGTGTCTTAAAGTAACTGAGGAAACCTTAATTATATGCTTTTAAAGAATGTTTAGTGTTATGTAATAGATCCTTCTGCTATAGACATATTTGACATAAGCTTTTGGCATGCATTGGATTCTAAGTTCTAAGGTATATTTCACTTTGGGTAACAGTTAGAAGTACTAGATCTAGAGTTAGATTGCCTGAGTTTAAATGCAGACTCTCCATTAATTAACTGTATCCTTGGACTAGTCACCTAACTGTTGCTCATTTATAAAATGGCGTGACAGTGGCGCTCATAGGGTGTGTAATGAGATGATGCCTGTAAGACACTTAGCATAGAGCCCGGCATAGTATTGTTCAAATGTTCATTATCACAGTTTATTACTTTTACATATGTACATATCTATTGGCCAGGCTTAGTTTTTGAGCATTCTTCATCCTTAACGTATTTCCATGATATCCCTAGATCTCTATTCTAGGGATTGAGATTAAATGATCAGCTGTGATGTTTCTCTAAAAGCCTCATTGGTAGAAGACTTCTGGTAAGTCTGGTGTATCTCAAACTATTCCTTGGCCTTTTAAAAATAGTTTAGAAACTCAATATTTGAATCAACTCAGTGTCTCCTGTCCAATTTATCTCCTTTCTCATTCAGTCCCCCACTTACAGGGTGATCCAGAACTCACCTTGTGATCAATAGCTGGATTAGAGTAATTTAAATAGCCTATATGATCATAGTAACCTAACGTTACTTAGTAGCTATAACTGGAAGGTTTGGTGTTGTGGATATCTGAAGCGTTGTGTGTGCCTGAATAAACACACTAGTCAGTAGGAATTTGTTTTTCAGCTGGAATTGTTTTATTTGTAGACAAATGTTACAGCTTCTGGATAAAGGAAAGGAATTGGATTATGTATATATTTTGTAATTCCTTTTTTAGTTTCTCATAAGGTCAGTGTCAGAATATTGACTAGAATTCTAATATGCTAAGCATGTAACTTGCAAGACTAAAACCCCAGCACCAATTAGAAGACTCAGATAAAGCCACAGAATTATTCCATTTAAAGCTGACAGAATGATTAGAGAACTTTCATTACCAAAATCATTATCCACTTAGTAACCAAAGATAGTTTACTAATCATCTCAAAGGTTACAGCGCTCACTCTCTTTCTCTCTCGATTGAAGTATAGTTGATTTACATTCTTGTTAGTTTCAGGTGTGCAGCAACGTGATGCCGATATACACATACACATATGATTTTATATATCTATATATAACATATACATATATATCTTATATACATAAGTATATATAGGTATATAAAATCTTTTTCAGATTCTTTTCCATTACACGTTATTATTAGATTTTGAATATAATTCCCTATGGTATACAGTAGGTTCTTGTATTGAGAAAAAGATAAAAGTACATGCATTGTTTCATTGTGCTTCACAGATAGTGCTTTTATTTGTTTGTTTGTTTTACAAATTGAAGATTTGTGGCAACCTCTCATTGTCAGATGATGGTTGGCATTTTTTAGCAACAAAGTACTTTTAAAGGTATGTACATTGCTTTTTTAGATATAATGCTATTACATACTCAATAGACTGTAGTATGGTGTAAACATAACTTTTTTTATGCACTAGGAAACCAAAATATTTGTGTGACTTTATTGAGAGATTTGCTTTATTGCAGTGGTCTGCAGCAAAATTCACAATAATGTCCTAGGTATGCCTGCATAGCACAGATGCCAAGTGCAAACAAGATCAAACCTAAAAGAAACCATTTAGCATGTGAGTAAAAACAAAACATCCTTTCTTAACACTGGTGTACACACTATTAATACTAACATGGCATAAGGGTCTCATTACCAAAATACTGAACTGGGAGTATATTTTTGTGATTGTCTAACATTTACTGTTATAAATCTGCTTGAGAACAATTTTAGATAAAAGCTTGTGTGCTTTGGGATATAGTTTCAGTGAATGTTAGGGCTAGTATGGAATGCATTCAGGACACAGATTTGCGCATCATAACAGGTTGGTAAAACTAGAGCCAAACATTGAAATGATTACTGACATGCAATATTTGGAGCTAAGAATAGAACATAGTGGCATATGCCTCACTGTTCTGAGGATACACAGCTTCCAGAAATTCTAAGAATGACCAAGATACTCAAACAGGGGTTGGTAGTATATCATCCAGTAAGCAAAGTCCTTTTCAGATATGTCTAGGGAGATGAGCACTGTCCACTGGGCCACAGTCACAGTCTTATAAAGAGTACCAGTTAGGGTTCTGTTGCAGGCAATCAACTCTAGCTGACCTAAGCAATAAAGGATTTATTTGAAGGATATGAGGAGCTGCTTAAGATCAGAGGAGGCTAAGAAGGTAGACTTAGGTTAGGAACTCTGAAAGCTCCAGAACATTTTTTTTTTTTAAACAGGAATTGCTTAAGAAAGTTGCTTTTATTCCTCTACTAGATTAAATGAACTCCAAATGTTTAAATTGCCCCACACAAGTTTCAGAATCCTAGAAGTGTGCAAACGCAGATAAAAAGTCACCCCTGGCAATCCTGGAGCTTTAAGAGAATGACCTTTCAGGAACTCCTTTGGCTTAAATGGTTTGAGAACAAATACAGTTGACTCTTCAGCAACACAGGTTTGAACTGCATTGGTCCATTTATCCTCAGACTTTTTTCAACAGTTAATACTACACAATCTACCTGCATTTGGTTGAATGCAGGTTTAGAACCATAGATATAGGGGAACTGTAGATACGGAGTGTTAGCACTGCTACCCCCTACTTTGTTCAAGGGTCAACTGTATCTGGATTTACTGGTCAACTACAAAAGGAGAGTGGTGTTTCAGTGAAAGGACTATTGTGAAGAATGTGGCTAGACATGAAAGGTAAATGACCAGCTGGTCACGCAAGACCCGTACTGCCAAGTGACGGGCAGTATTATGACTCAGATGGGCATGCTGGACATACAAGCAATACACATCCCAGTTTGTGTGGACAGGCCTTCAGAAACTGCTTAGTGCAATACCGGAGGTTTTACCACTTGATGAGGGATGGATTGCTACTTGGCATGCCAAACTCTTCAGCAAGATGATTGTTTTTCTAACTTGTAATTTATTGTTTTCAAGATAATAGGTGTAAAAAAAGAACAATGGAGACTGAAGTATAACATGGATTTTTGTTTTATTTTCAGGAAGTACAAGTCCATTCCTCTGATGATCGGTTAGCCTGAAGGACTGATCATTTCGTTTCTCTTAGAGTCTAGTCAGGCTGAGTCTGGGCTGTAGCTTTAATGAGATTGAGCAGACCGGGCTTAGCCCAACCCCTGCCTTCTCAGGGAGTTCTTGGTGATATTTGAGGTGGGAGGGGTTGCCGGTTCAGATGTTTGTGGTTCTTTGTATTCAGTTCTGACAGGGTTCTGGCATCCAGTCACCACGAGAATGTATGACTTCCAACCCCACTTCTGCCATTTTGTCTGTACAATCCAGAGAAGGGGACTTGTCTAGCCTAGCAGTTTGTTTTAAAATGTTTTTTCCTCATTTCAATCACTACTCTCTTGAGTGTTGAGTGAACTCTCCTCATGCTTGCAGTCTCCCATCTAAGGCAGGTCTGCTCTTCCAAACAGTATATCCAGACTCAGGAGTCTACCCTGGTATAAAAAAGGACCAAGGCGCTCTGCTCCCTCTGAAGGGCTTATTTCTCTCTGGAAGTCAGTTCATGAAGAAGACTTTGCATCCACTGTTCTTTGCTAGTTTCATAGAAAAGTATTCTTTTTCTTTTGTGTGGATTTTTCTTATTACTGTAGAAGTGAAAGTCTCGCATCCTTCTACATTCTAGCAAAAGAAGTTGTGCAGATATTTATTATAAGTCATGTAAAGTTCACTTGCAGCTTTATAGCTTCCAGTCGCAGTTGTGGAACTCTTATTAACAGAGAGAGTGTGCTAGAGAGCACACGCATAGTGTAGCCTTGGGCAAAATCTCTTTACATTTGTGGGCATCTGTTCCCTCATCTGTAAATAGAAATCATAATGTATACCTTCTGTGGTTGTTTAAGGCATCATATGAAAATGCTGTGGGAACTAGGAAGTGAATATGTCTGTAGGTCGTCATGTCCTTAGGGAAGTCATCTCACATTTCTGGGCCTCCATTTCCTTATCTGTTCAATAACGGAGATGCTGAAATAGATGTGCTGTAAAGTTCCCATCCTGTTTTTCACTAAACAGCACACTGATGCACCAGTGCCCATGTTGATAGACATTTTGGGCCCTTAGCAATACTGACTTGATCATCAGAACTTTAAACTGGCGACTTTCTTAGCTACTGACGGGTGTCAGCCTTGTAAATAGACTTGTTTTAATAGACATATAAATTATAAAACATGACATTAGGTAGACAAGTCATAGACACTTCCATGTATTTGGTGTTTCTGCTTATTAAACGTGTTTCTGTGGCTCTTTTGAAGCTGTAAGCTCTTCCTTGGTTGTTTACTTTGAATATCCAAAGATCCGGTACTTTATATAATTTTTTTAATATACTTTGAGGATAAGATGTGGGGGTACAACCTCCTTAGTAGTTGATGGAATTATCTTCTATAAATGTAGGTTCTTCTCAGTGAATACATTTATAGAGGCCATTCTTTTAACTAGCTTACAAGACCAGATCAGTATTGGAGTTGTTTACATGAAAGTAGGCCATTATTGGGGCTACCCTGTTGGCTCAGATGGTAAAGAATCTGCCTGCAATGCAGGAAACCCAGGTTCAATCCCTGGGTCTGGAAGATACCCTGGAGGAGAAATGGCAACCCACTCCAGTATTCTTGCCTGGAAAATTCCATGGACAGAGGAGCCTGGAGGTCCACAATCCATGGGCTACAGAGAGAAGTGACTGAGCACAGACACACAGGCCATTATTATTTCAACCTGTGCTGATCTGAACTGTACCTTTGAGCTGTTTATGGAAAGAATGCTTATGCAATAAATCAAGGTTTTTCTTTACCTCCCATAAATGTGTATAATATGTTTTATGGTATATAAGAACTTTCACAAATGTTATTTAGTAAAATAAGTGCAGAGCAGGTTTGAGTTTCTGAAACAAGCCAACCACATGGAAGAACTTTACCAAATAAAGTCTGTATTACTGAAGCCAGCAATTACAAATACATGTTATGACATTTAAAAAGCTGTGCCCATTTGTGGCTTATGTATTTGAAGGTAATAAAATTGTATTATTTTTTAAAAAACATTCTGTAATTTAGATTTCTAATTAAAACTGGTCTTCCCTACAGTTAATCCAAATTAGTAAATCTATGGAAACAGTAATAGCTTGGCAGGGAGGGGTGAGTACGTCAGTAACAAAAGATAAGGCATTGAAAAACCATTTAATAGAAGACTCACCTGTAAAAGATTTGTTTCTCAGTTTGTCAAGACTTCTTTGCATTATCACTCTTTCCTAACTCCATAAAAAAAAGTATTTATTTTGTCTGGGTTTTCTTTATCAAATTAAAATGTCCAAACTCTATAGACAGTGGCCCATTTATTTTAGTAATAATTTCAATAAAATTAAAATATAAGCAAAAACAATTAAAATAGGCACCTTTGGAGTGAATTGCTTATATACGTCACTTTAATCATTGGTGAGTATGTATAACGAATGGCCCAATAATAGTTAATATTGACCAAAGAATTAAATGCATGCCATGGGGAAGGAAACATTAGTGATTTACTCTTTCATTAATCTATAGTTGATTCTTGATGGTTTATGCATTATTGGTAATGGGAATATGCATATATAATAGAAACCTGTATCATTCAAAACCTCAAAGACAGAAGCTGCACTATGTTCCATCAAACATAAAAACAATTGATTGTTCTTGTGCTCACCTGATTTCCTGATTACCTGACTATTAGGAAAGTATGTTGAAGATCTATACTAGACCTAAAAGGTAATAGGAAGAAGATGAGGAAAAAACAAAAGTGAACTTACTGTTCTCAAATCACTAAGATGTGTTTCTTCTTGCAAGAAAGATGAGTTGGAAAGGAATCTTGTAGGCTTGATATAAATGCTGATCCGTGTAAGCCCACAACGATCCGAACAAATGAGTGATTCACGTGTGCCTTCCACCAGCCCTGTACAGTCTGGCCTCCTCCCTCAACACCACTTCTGTCTTTATCTACTCACACATTCCCTGCTCTACTTTGTCCAGGAGCCAGCAAGTAAAGATCTGGAGAGAAAGAGGAAGTGGTAACAAAGGCACGTTTGAGTTGGCTATTATACCAGTTTTGTTTAGAGTGAGTTCAGGAACAAAAATTTGCATGAAGCCTTCGAGACAGGACTTCCCTGGTGGCTCAGAGGTTAAAGCGTCTGCCTCCAACGCGGGAGACCCGGGTTCAATCCTTGGGTCGGGAAGATCCCCTGGAGAAGGAAATGGCAACCCACTCCAGTATTGTCTGGAGAATCCCATGGACGGAGGAGCCTGGTAGGCTACAGTCCATGGGGTCGCAAAGAGTCGGACACGACTGAGCGACTTCACTTTCACTTTTACTTCGAGACAGAAGAGATGAAGGGACTCTAGGAGGGAAAAAACCCCAAATCTCCAGGCCTGTGTCAAGGCCACTGAAAGTCGGGGTGGAAACAGCTAACCTTTCTGCCTACACCAGCAGCAACTGCTGAGGGGAACGGAGCAGTGGGTGCTGTGGAAAAGTATAGCTACTTCTGACCCTGCTGGAACTGCTTAAGCTCACTAGAGGCACTTTGAAGAAAAAGGAACAAACTAAGGAAAACTAAAAGGTCACCAGATCCCGCTGCATTGAAATCCCAGGGTGAGGTCCCTGAGGAACTGCAGTGTTGGCTGAGATCCTGTGCCTTCACGTCAAGAGCACAGTTTAAAAATGACACAAACAGAGGTAAACAGCCTCTTAATTATGGTCTGAAAAAGAGCTGCTGTTTCTCTCCAATTACACCAATTCACAGGGGCTTCAACCAACACATACCAACCAATCCTTGAAAAGATAGGCAGGAATGACAGCCTTTATCTTGGAAATTTATTAAAATAAGAATAAGCATCAGTTGTACATAGAAATAGTCATTTGCACTAAGTACTACTCAAGCAGAAGAGCAGTTTTAAATATATTAAAAACTCACAAAATATATTGATTAAGGCACTACGTCTTGTCTCATGTTTTCAATAAATATGCTGTTTTTAAAAAGGCTGTAGGACCTCTGATTACATGAATATAGGCACTATAATACTATTAAAGACAGTCATACTTTGCTGTGGCCATTGTGGTTTATTTCTCCAAAGAAGTTTCATTAGCTTGGATTAGCATTTTCTTAAAAAAAAATATGAAAAAAAAAAATCAGTTTTCTCTTTCCAGAGTCTCTTCCAGAGAGACCTATATACAAAAGGTATTATTTCTTTATATATTCGTAAGCAACAAGGAATTATGCATAAGGGGCCAGATTGCCTCCCAGAAGAGTAAAGCCATCAGAGGTTGGATGTCTCTGAACAGCATGCTGAGTCTTTAGAAAAGTTTTTTTTTTTCAATTGCAATAAAATCAGCTGGGTTTTAAAAAACTCTGGACCTTTCATCATCCAAGAAGACTTCTTGGTTAAGTGCCCTCTTGTAAGGAGTTTTGTTGAGCAGTTGACAGGAACCAGACCCAGCTCCTGTGTTGTACAGTGTAGACGGTATCAGCCTGAGTCAGGAGAGCTGGATGCTCCTTCAGTGCCACCAGCGCTTCCAAAATGCCAATTTGGCACTTTAGTTACAGCGCTCTCATCAAGCCTGTGCTTGTGCATCATCTTAGTCTGGTCACCTGTAAGATGAAAAGGTTGGACTTTTCCTGTGTTTTTATCCGGTTCCAGCAGCTCAGTAGTCTGATGGGTTTGAATCGTGTCTGGTCACAGCCAGTGCCACTGTAGTCGATAGGCGCAGCATCTCCATAGAACACAATGACCACAGCAAAGAGGAGAAAAATTAAGTCTCCACAACATTGCCAGATTGTTTGAGGCCTGAGTGCAAGTCTTTTCATCAAAGCCCTGTATGCTATTTAATTAAAAGTCACCATTTAATTAAAAGTCACCATTTAACTGGTGTTCTGTTATTCACAGAAAAAAGACTTCTCTTATTAGACAATGTAATTTTCATGGCAGAACTAGGTTGCATATCTCTGAGATTAACTTCACATTTTCACTCACTGGGTTTCTCAAGTCAGGTCATACATAAGCACAGAAGAGACTGAGCATTAAGGCTGGATTCGGGCATGAGGGAAACAAAAGAAAATCTTGACATGAGCAACCCCTCATTTAGGGTGAGATTTTCTTTTTTTTTTTCTTTGATAGTTATATAGAAAGCTGCCCATCTGATTTCTTCTACTGGTATATGAGAGTGCAAATTGGCAAGACTTCAGCTGGAAAATATGCTTTACTTTTTGGCAAGTAAAGGAGACACATGGTCAAAGCTTTAAGAAATCTAGGAGCTACTGCTCAGATGCAGTAGAAAAGTAATTTCATTCTGAAATGATGACAGTATTTCTTTTACCTGCTAAAGTTTGGTCTTCAGTTTTACTATATATACTGTATATATACACACACATACACATATGTGTGTGTGGTATATATACATATATATATATATATATATATATAAACTGTAAATAAAATCAATCATTGAGAAGCAATTGAAAAGTATCTAATCACAAAAATAGAAAAAGAAATCAAAGAGCAATTCAAAAAGAAACTGGCTCTGAAGGGCATTTAGTTGTTCTTCTCCAGGGACCCATAATAATCTGTCAGGATTTTCCATGCTTTGGGGGCCATGAAGCCATCTGGGGGATTTTCACCTTCCCGGGCCAGCTTCCTCATACGAGTTCCTGAGATGAAGTCAAACTCGTTGTGCCTGTCACAGGGTAGCAACAAAGAACTCAGCATAGGTAAATAACATCTACCTCAAAGACCCCAGGAGGATGTTATGGGTTCTGAGACTACATTTTTTTCTTTCTGTAAAATGCTGCATCTTTCTAAGTCAAGCAGTTCAGTAAATCTTCAGTAAAGGAACTTGCAGAAGACCCAGAAATGGTAGCAGCTCTGCAGTCAGTCTCACTATACCTCTCAGTTCATGGGGCATGTCATCTATAGCTCTGACTACTTGGTGAGCTCTGAGCATGCTTGAGCGCTCTATTAACACATGAAATCTTTTTGCATGTATACAACTCTTTCATGTAATGTGCCAGGCACTCAAAGCATGCCCAAGGAATATGTGTTGGAAAGGAAATACTTAAGGGCCGTCTACCACAAATGGGGCTGTGCTACAACTTTGGGGGACACACAATGTGCAAGACCAGGTCTTAGCTTACAAGGGACTGTCACTCCAGCTAGGAGCTTTCCCAAAATTTTCTCTCATCATTCCAGTCGTACAAATGTTGATTAAAGAATTTTCCTCAGAAAACCTACCTTTCTGCATCATAGAAGTCCATGCCTTTCTTGGCTTTGTTGTAGGCAGCCACTCGGAATGGAATGATTTCCACAGAGGTGAGGCCAGGGGCCATACCCAAGACCTTGCCCCCATGAGTGGGTTCATACAGGTCTTTCTTGGTCTCAGGATGGGGCATTCCTGCAGGGTCCCGGCCCACAATGTAGAAATTGGCCCCTGCAACCATCCGGGCCCTGCAGTGCCACTGGACCTAGGAAATATCACATCAAGAACATGCTGATCATCACTGGCCAATCCTTTGGGCCCAGGTTTATGGAGACATCCCTTTATTCTGTTTCAAAAGTAATTCAGCAATGTGGGTCAACTAATAATTGCAAGAAAGTCAGTGAGGTGTCCAAGACTGCTCTTATCTGTATTGTCCTACTGGGAAGAATATAGGAGTTTTGGGGAAAGGAAATGGCAACCCACTCCAGTATTCTTGCCTAGAGAATTCCATTGAATTGCCTAGAGCCTGACAGACTACATACAGTCCATGGGGTCAAAAAGGGTCAGGCATGACTGAGCAATCAACATAGGAGCTTTAAAGATAAGAACCTTCCCTCTTAGAACCTGGGGTTATATTTCGTAATCTCTCCAGACTAACAGACGATGAACACTCAGATCTTAGTGTTCCACAGAACTATGTGAATTTTACTTTTCAGTTCCTCCCTATTCAAAATAAATCACAGTTTAAGGGAAATTCCAAATTCCAATCTCTTACCATGGAATTCCATGTAACTGCCAGTAATGAGCTAGTTAACATTCATATGCAGACATTGGTTCCATTTCAACACAGCACTGGGATTTCAAAACTAGTTGCTCTCTTTCAAGCTCAGATAGAGAGGACAGGGAAGAGAGCTAGGGGCATGGAAATTTGACCTGGTTGAAGATAATTCATAAAATTCACCTTGGAGCATTCCAAAGTGTTATGACCTTTTCAATTCATCATTCTTACCGCAAACTTGTTCATATCCACTACAGTGGTGGTGCTGTGCAACAAAGAAAGTCTGTTTGACAGGCCCAGTGTGTTATGATGAAAGGGAGACATTAAGCTTTTAAAGATACCCTCTCCCTTCTAATGTAGCTCACTGAGCATGGTGAATCACTTAAGAGTAAATGGTAACTTCTGAAATATTAGGCTAGATACATCTTGCCCTATAACCCAGGTAAGCTGTATTGTCCACCTTGTTCACATACCAACTTTCAGAGTCTCAAAGGCAGTATATGATAGGTTTGATTTGGTGTTGCTAGTATTTTCACAAGTGAAAAGTGTTGGTGGCTCAGTTGTGTCCGACTCTTTGCAACCCCATGGACTGTAGCCTGCCAGGCTCCTCTGTCCATGGAATTCTCCAGGCAAGAATACTGTAGTGGATTGCCATTCCCTTCTCCAGGGGATCTTCCTGACCCAGGAACATAGGTCTCCTTGCAGGCGGACTCTGAGCCACCAGAGAAGCCCCATAAATACTATATGGAAACAATCAGGTCAGATAAAGAAAAGAGACCAAAAGATGTCAGAATCTTCTCATAAAGAAGAATCCCAGAAGCGCTCTTACTTTTCTAAGTGAGACTTGACCCTGCACTTGTGAGTCCCAGAGCCCAGCTCAGGGAACTGCTCACCTCTGTGGGGCCAGCATATAACATGGGAGATGGGAAGATGGCAACAATGGTTGACTTAGGATCAAGAACCTCTTCTTCGAGCACAGCTGCATGTTGTTTCATCCGCCAGTCCAGGGGCACATCGTCATCCTTGGTCCAGCCACCCAGTGGGTGGAGCAGCAGGACCGGCTGCTTGTAGCCTCTCGCCAGCAGCTGGCGGCGGGTGTCCTGCATCAATAGAGCATGGCCATTGTGGACAGGATTGCGCAACTGGAATGCAAACACTGCATCTGGGAAATGAAAGCAGAACGCCAAGATCAAAGACATGCAATGCCTTCAAGAACAGAAAAAGACACAGCTGTGTTTATTGTTCAGTGCACTTGTTATATCCACTTGCTTTTTCTTCTTTTTTTTAATTTAAGTTTAAAAAGAATTTTTACAATGTTGTGTTGGTTTCTGCCATACAACAATAAAATCAGTCATAATTATACATACGTCCCCTACCCTCCCCCGCCAATCCCTCCAGGCCCATCACAGAGTGCCAGACTGGGCTCCCTGTTCTACACAGCAACTTCTCACCAGATATCCATCTTACACCTGATCGTATATATACGTGATGCTACCTTCTCCATTCATCCCACTTTCTCCTTCCTCTACTGTGTCCACAAGTTCGTTCTCTACATCCACTCCATCCATTCCTTTCCTGCAAATAGGTTCATTGATACCATTTTTCTAGATTCCATATATATGCATTAATATACTATATTTGTTTTTCTGACTTCACTCTGTATAGCAGGCTCTAGGTTCGTTCACCTCACTAGAACTGACTGAAACCCTGGAGAGGATGTGGGGAAAAGGGAACCCTGCTACACTGTTGGTGGGAATGTAAACTGATACAGCCATTATGGAGAATGGTATGGAGATTCCTTAAAAAACTAGGAATAAATCTACCATATATGACCCAGCAACTCCACTGCAACTCCACTGCTTGGCATACACCCTGAGAAAAATCATAATTGAAAAAGACACATGTACCCCAATTTTCATAGCAGCACTGTTTACAATAGCCAGGACATGGAAGCAACCTAGATGTCCACTGACTGATAAATGGATAAAGAAGATGTGGTACCTATATACAATGGAATATTACTCAGCCATAAAAAAGAATGAATTTGAGTATATCCACTTGCTTTCAAGAACCAGCTGGAGAACTACCTGGATCTTCAGGGGTGTTACTCCAAAGGTACCAGCCAGTACCAGACTTTTTAGACAGGGATAGGACACAGGAAGCCCTAAACGGAGAGCCTGACTCAGAAACGAACACATTAGTTGCCAAGACCTTTCTTACAAACCACAGCTCAGGCAGGGGCTGGTATGATCTGTCTCCTTGTGTCCTGCTCCAGCCTCATTTCCCTATGGTGTGAATATTGATGAGGAATAGTTTTCTGGAATCTGAAAAATCTTAACAACTTAAAGATATAAAAACACTTGTCCTTCACTTTATGGAAATCTTCAAAACTACTCCACTTAGTGATGAAGTCCTGGGAGGCTTAATTTTTCTTTTTTGTTTATGAAATGGATTAATGTACATCCATTATAGAAAACTTAGGAAATACAGAAAAGCCCAAAATAGAACATAAAAATCATCCATCATCCTATCATTACTTTTTCTCTCTTTTTCAAAATATGTAAAGTGAAAATCTTCCCTTCCCCTCGGCCCCACTTCATCCCTAGAGGTAGCTGCTGTCATCGGCAGGTTGGTTCACATGTTGCCAGACATTTCCACTTCTACACACAGAAGTAGGTTTGGATTTTAAAAGCAATTATCCCATTTTACTTTGTTTTCCAAGATTATTCTATACATACTGTTCTGAAATTTGCTTTTTCACTTAACAAATATACTTTGGGTATCTTTCTGTGTCAGTGTATATTTTTTTTAATAGCTGCATACTATTACAGTAGTTCAACTTTATAAGCTTTCCATATCTTTATGATTGGAAGCTTTAAGCTTTATGATTTCCATATCAATAGACATATCAATAGACGATGAAGGTTTTCAACATTTCAAACCTGTAAACATGCTGTTTCCTGATATCCTTAATTCTGTAAGCAGAGGATGGTTAGGAGTATTAACAAATGCAGGAGAGTCAGCCTACATACCAGCATCCATTTCTTTACACTTTTGTTTGAGCTCCAGAGGTGTCAGGCGGTATTGGTCCAACCCATCATTCCACTGTATTCTTCCCAGCACCTGAAGGTCACCACCAACCAGCCAATCCCCACTTTCCATCACCATCTAGAAAGAATTTATTAAAATTCTTAGTGATCCATATTGTTTTCTATTTTATCTAAGAAAGTTTCTTCTTCTGAACCAATCTTGGGCTACTTGAACAAACTGCTTTCAGTTCTTCAACATTTCTAGCACTGCTGCTGCTGCTGCTGCTAAGTTGCTTCAGTAGTGTCTGACTCTGTGTGACCCCATAGACGGCAGCCCACCAGGGTCCGCCGTCCCTGGGATTCTCCAGGCAAGAACACTGGAGTGGGTTGCCATTTCCTTCTCCAATGCATGAAAGTGAAAAGTGAAAGTGAAGTCGCTCAGTCGTGTCTGACTCTCAGCAATCCCATGGACTGCAGCCTACCAGGCTCCTCCGTCCATGGGATTTTCCAGGGAAGAGTACTGGAGTGGGTTGCCATTGCCTTCTCACAGTATATGTCAAACTTTTTGATTTCTCAAATCCTTTATACTCTTAAAAATTATTGAGGATAAACAAGAGCTTTTTTTTTTTTTAATACTGATTATATCTATCATTATTTTCTGTTTTAGTGATTAAAAGTGATAACACTTAGGACTTGCCTGGTAGCCCAGTGGTAAAGAATCCACCTACCAGTGCAGGAGACATGGGTTCCATCCTTGATCCGGGAAGATCCCACATGCCCTGGAGCAACTAAGCCCGTGCGTGCACCTGTGCTCTGGAGCAAACAAGCCGCAACTATTGATCCCTAGAGCCTGTTCTCCACAACAAGAGAAGCCACTGCAATGAGAAGCCTGGCACTGCAACTAGAGAGTAGCCCCCACTTGCTGCAACTAGAGAAAAGCCTGCACACAGCAATGAAGACCGAGCATAGCCAAAAATAAAATTATTTTTAAACAAACTGAGAACCCTTAAAAATATTTATTGACCTAAAACTAACAATAGTAAAGTCATTAAATATTAACGTAAACATTTTATTTTTTGGTGAAAAATAATATTTTCCAAAAATATAAGTGAAAAGTAGCACTGTTTTACGTGTTTGCAAATCTCTTTATTATCTGACTTAATAGAAGGCAGTTGGATTCTCATATCTACTTTTTCACTTATTCTATGGTAATATTTTGACTGAAACAGGTAAAGAAAATTCAACTTCAGGTAGGTAGTTGGGAAAGGGAAGAGTACTTGAATAGCCTTTTCCTATCATTGTGGATATTCTTTGTTGATATAAAAAATTAAAGAACCAAATTTAAAAATCAGCAAAGAACTTGAACAGACATTTCTCCCAAATATGATGTACAGATGGCCAACAGGGATATGAAAAAGATGTCCAACATCATTAGTTATTGGAGAAATGCAACCTCACACCTATTAGGGTGGCTACTATCACAAACAGAAAATAACAAGGGTGGGCAAAGATGTGGAGAACTCCCTCATGTACTGTTAGTGAGATTATAAAATGGTGCATCAGTATGGAGTTTCTTCAAAAAATTAAAAATGCAGCTACACATGATCTGATAATCCCATTTCTGGATATATATAAAAAAGAATTAAAAGCAATGTCTCATGGAGATTTGCATATCCATATTCATAGTAGCGCTATTCCCAATAGCTAAAAGGTGGATGCAACCCAGATCTCTCTTGAACGATGAACCAATGATGAACATGAATGTCATGCATACGATGGAATATTATTCAGCCTTCACAACAAAGGAAATCCTGTCACGGGCTACAACATGGATGAAACTTGAAAACATTAAGCTAAGTGAAAAAGCAATTCACAAAAGGATAAATACTGTATTTTTCCACTTACATGAGGTATCTAAAGTATTCAAATTCATAGAAAATAGAATGGTTGATACCAGGGGCTGAGGAGAAGAAGGAAGACTTGTTATTTAATAGGTACAGAATATCAGATTTTCAAGATGAAAAAAGTTTTGGAGATCTGTTTCACAAGGTGAATTGCTTAACACTACTGAATTGTTTAGTCTCTATATGTTATATCTGACTCTTGCGACCCCATGGCCTGTATGTAGCCCTCCAGGCTCCTCTGTCCATAGGATTTTCCAGGCAAGAACAGGAGTAGGTTGCCATTTCCACCAGGGAATCTTCCTGACCCAGATCGAATGTGAGTCCCCTGCATCTCCTGCGTTGGCAGGTGGATTCTTGACTAACGAGCCACCTGGGAAGCCCAAAATAGATAGATGGTAGATAAATAGCGTGGTGGCTGTGATGGCGCAGGAGCATGGCCAAGAGGAGCTGCCCCACGTCCAAGGTCAGGAGTGGCAGCAGAGGAGCTACTCCATGTCCAAGGTCAGGGGTGGTGGCCGAGAGAAGCTACCCCATGTCCAAGGTCAGGGGCAGCGGCCGAGAGGAGATACCCCACGTCCAAGGTCAGGGGAGGCGGCCGAGAGGAGCTACCCCATGTCCAAGGTAAGGAGCAGCAGCTGCGTTTTGCTGGAGCAGCCGTGAAGAGATACCCCACGTCCAAGTAAGATGGTAAGACGGTAGGCGCTGAAAGAGGGCATCAGAGGGCAGATAGACTGAAACCACAATCACAGACAACTAGCTAATCTGATGGAGAAGGCAATGGCACCTCACTCCAGTACTCTTGCCTGGAAAATCCCACGGACGGAGGAGCCTAGTAGGCTGCAGACCATGGGGTCACTAAGAGTCGGAAACGACTGAGTGACTTCACTTTCCCTTTTCACTTTCATACACTGGAAAAGGGAATGGCAACCCACTCCAGTATTCTTGCCTGAAGAATCCCAGGGACAGTGGAGCCTGGTGGGCTGCTGTCTATGGGGTCACATAGAGTCGGGCACGACTGAAGCGATTTAGCAGCAGCAGCAGCAGCAGCAGCTAATCTGATCACATAGACCACAGCCTTGTCTAACTCAATGAAACTAAGCCATACCATGTGGGGCTACTCAAGACGGCCAGGTCATGGTGGAGAGGTCTGACAGATTGTGGTCCCCTGGAGAAGGGCATGGCAAACCACTTCAGTATTCTTGTCTTGAGAGCCCCATGAACAGTATGAAAAGGCAAAAAGATAGGACACTGAAAGATGAACTCCCCAGGTCGGTAGGTGCCCAATATGCTACTGGAGATCAGTGGAGAAATAACTCCAGAAAGAATGAAGGGATGGAGCCAAAGCAAAAACAACACCCAGTTGTGGATTGGACTGGTGATAGAAGCTAGGTTCGATGCTGTAAAGAGCAATATTGCATAGGAGTCTGGAATGTTAGGTCCATGAATCAAGGTAAATTAGAAGTGGTCAAACAGGAGATGGCAAGAGTGAACGTCGACATTCTAGGAATCAGCAAACTAAGATGGACTGGAATGGGTGAATTTAATGCAGATGACCATTATATCTACTACTGTGGGCAGGAATCCCTTAGAAGAAATGGAGTAGCCATCATGGTCAACAAAGGAGTCCAAAATGCAGTACTTGGATGCAATCTCAAAAATGACAGAATGATCTCTGTTCATTTCCAAGGCAAACCATACAATATCACAGTAATCCAAGTCTATGCCCCGACCAGTAACACTGAAGAAGCTGAAGTTGAACAGTTCTATGAAGACCTACAAGACCTTCTAGAACTAACACCCAAAAAAGATGTCCTTTTCATTAGAGGGGACTGGAATGCAAAAGTAGGAAGTCAAGAAACACCTGGAGCAACAGGCAAATTTGGCCTTGGAGTACAGAATGAAGCAAGGCAAAGGCTAATAGAGTTCTGCCAAGAGAATGCACTGATCATAGCAAACACCCTCTTCCAACAACACAAGAGAAGACTCTATACATGGACATCACCAGATGGTCAACACCGAAATCAGATTGATTATATTCTTTGCAGCCAAAGATGGAGAAGCTCTGCAGAGTCAGCAAAAACAAGACCAGGAGCTGACTGTGGCTCAGATCATGAACTCCTTATTGCCAAATTCAGACTTAAATTGAAGAAAATGGGGAAAACCACTAGACCACTCAGGTATGAGCTAAATCAAATCCCTTATGACTATACAGTGGAGGTGAGAAATAGATTTAAGGGACTAGATCTGATAGACAGAGTGCCTGAAAAACTATGGACAGGACATTGTACAGGAGACAGAAATCAAGACCATCCCCAAGAAAAAGAAATGCAAAAAAGCAAAATGGCTGTCTGAGGAGGCCTTACAAATAGCTGTAAAAGGAAGAGAAGTGAAAAGCAAAGGATAAAAGGAAAGATATACCCATTTGACTGCAGAGTTCCAAAGAATAGCAAGGAGAAGGAAGAAAGCCTTCCTCAGTGATCAATGCAAAGAAATAGAGGAAAACAACAGAATGGGAAAGACTAGAGATCTCTTCAAGAAAATTAGAGATACCAAGGGAACATTTCATGCAAAGATGGGCTCAATAAAGGACAGAAATGGTATAGACTTAACAGAAGCAGAAGATATTAAGAAGAGGTGGCAAGAATACACAGAAGAACTGTACAGAAAAGATCTTCACAACCCAGATAATCACGATGATGTGATCACTCACACTCAGCTAGAGCCAGACATCCTGGAATGTGAAGTCAAGTGGGCTTTAGGAAGCATCACTACGAACAAAGCTAGTGGAGGTGATGGAATTCCAGTTGAGCTATTTCAAATCCTGAAAGATGATGCTGTGAAAGGGCTGCACTCAATATGTCAGCAAATTTGGAAACTCAGCAGTGGCAACAGGACTGGAAAAGGTCAGTTTTCATTCCGATCCCAAAGAAAGGCAATGCCAAAGAATGCTCAAACTACTGCACAAATGCTCAAACAACTGCACTCATCTCACATGCTAGTAAAGTAATGCTCAAAATTCTCCAAGCCAGGATTCAGCAATATGTGAACCGTGAGCTTCCAGATGTTCAAGCTGGTTTTAGAAAAGGCAGAGGAACCAGAGATCAAATTGCCAACATCCGATGGGTCATCGAAAAAGCAAGAGAGTTCCAGAAAAACATCTACTTCTGCTTTATTGACTATGCCAAAGCCTTTGACTATGTGGATCACAATAAACTGTGGAAAATTCTGAATGAGATGGGAATACCAGACCACCTGACCTGCCTCTTGAGAAACCTGTATGCAGGTCAGGAAGCAACTGTTAGAACTGGACATGGAACAACAGACTGGTTCCAAATAGGTAAAGGAGTACATCAAGGCTGTATATTGTCACCCTGCTTATTTAACTTATATGCAGAGTACATAATGAGAAACGCTGGGCTGGAGGAAGCACAAGCTGGAATCAAGATTGCCGGGAGAAATCTTACATATCAATAACCTCAGATATGCAGATGACACCACCCTTATGGCAGAAAGTGAAGAAGAACTAAAGAGCCTCTTGATGAAAGTGAAAGAGGAGAGTGAAAAAGTTGGCTTAAAGCTCAACATTCAGAAAACTAAGTTCATGGCATCTGGTCCCATCACTTCATGGCAAATAGATGGGAAAACAGTGGAAACAGTGGCTGACTTTATTTTTCTGGGCTCCAAAATCACTGTAGATGGTGATTGCAGCCATGAAATTAGAAGATGCTTACTCTTTGGAAGGAAAGTTATGACCAACCTAGACAGCATATTAAAAAGCAGAGACATTACTTTGTCAACAAAGGTCCGTTTAGTCAAGGCTATGGTTTTTCCAGTGGTCATGTATGATATGAGAGTTGGACTATAAACAAAGCTGAGCGCCAAAGAATTGATGCTTTTGAACTGTGGTGTTGGAGAAGACTCTTGACAGTCCCTTGGACTGCAAGGAGATCCAATCAATCCATCCTAAAGGAGATCAATCCTGGGTGTTCATTGGAAGGTCTGATGTTGAAGCTGAAACTCCAATACTTTGGCCACCTCATGCGAAGGGTTGACTCATTGGAAAAGACCCTGATGCTGGGTAGGATTGGGGGCGGGAGGAGAAGGGGACGACAGAGGATGAGATGGTTGGATGGCATCACCGACTCGATGAACATGGGTTTGGGTAGACTCCGGGAGTTGGTGATGGACAGGGAGGACTGGCGTGCTGCAATTCATGGGGTCGCAGAGAGTCGGACACGACTGAGCGACTGAACTGAACTGAACTTACTTTGCCAACAAAGGTCCATCTAGTCAAAGCTATGGTTTTTCCAGTGGTCATGTATGGATGTGAGAGTTGGACTATAAAGAAAGCTGAGCACTGAAGAATTAATGCTTTTAAACTGTGGTGTTGGAGAAGACTCTTGAGAGTCCCTTGGACAGCAAGGAGATCCAACCAATCTATCCTAAAGGAAATCAGTCCTGAATATTCATTGGAAGGACTGATGCTGAAGCTGAAACTCCAATACTTTGGCCACCTGATGCAAAGAACTGACTCAGTGGCAAAGACCCTGATGCCGGGAAAGATTGAAGGCTGTAGGAGAAGGGGACGACAGAAGATGAGATGGTTGGATGGCATCATCAACTCATGCACATTAGTTTGAGTAAACTCCGGGAGTTGGTGATGGACAGGGAAGCCTGGCATGCTATAGTCCATGGGGTTGCAAAGAGACACAACTGAGCGACTGAACTGAACTGAACTAAATATGTTCCATATGACGCTGTAATGCAAGACATCACACCAGAGAGCAGGTGTCTCTCGTCAGTCATGAAGACAATCATTACAGAAGGTCTTACTCTTCAACCACATCATAGTTGTACAACCATTCCCCTGATCAGATTCCAGGACTGCCTTTTGCACTGTTCAAAGATAGTGTGGTCAGCCTGTATTGTTAGCAGAAAAGAGAGAGGCAAGAAAAAGGGAGAGAAAGCTGATTAATTTTTAACACCCAACCAGAAGACATCAAGGTGGTGATGGTCATAGTCAGATGTTGGGGTTTACGATGACTTGCATTTCATAGCTCTTCAGGGAATGGGTGGAGAAGGCACTGGCAACCCACTCCAGTACTCTTGCCTGGAAAATCCCATGGACAGAGGAGTCTGGTAGGCTGCAGTCCACGGGGTCGCTAAGAGTCAGACATGACTGAGGTGACTTAGCAGCAGCTGCAGCAGCAGCAGGGAATGGGAGATTAGAGCCATCCATGGTTCTCAACAGAGGGCAATTTTGCCTCTACCGGCGACATCAGACAATATCTGAAGACAGTTTTGATCAGAACAGCTGGAGTGGGGAAGGGTATGCTGTTGGCATCCAATGCATAGAGGCCAGGAATGCTACTAAATATCCTATGTTG
Organism: Giraffa tippelskirchi; assembly: GCF_054371585.1. Lineage (NCBI taxonomy): Eukaryota > Metazoa > Chordata > Mammalia > Artiodactyla > Giraffidae > Giraffa > Giraffa tippelskirchi. Next base: position 40,325,293 of record NC_137276.1, read on the forward strand.
CACAGGACAGCCCCGCAACAAAGAACTACCCAGCCCCATGGTTAATAGTGCTGTGGTTGAGAACCCCTGAGTAGAGAAAGGGTCATTTCAAGGGATTTGGTTGTGTTTTCATGGCCCGCCTCCTAAATTCTGTACTCAGGAAAATGACTTAAGAATATTGTCAATTATCATATGTGAAACAGAACACCATTCCATGTTCGATGCATGAGACAAATGCTCAGGGCCTGGGCAATGGGATGACCCAGAGGGATGGGATGGGGAGGGAGGCGGGTGGGGGGTCCAGGAAGGGGAACACATGTAAACCCATGGCTGATTCATGTCAACATATGGCAAAAACTATTACAATATTGTAAAGTAATTAGCCCCCAACTAAAATAAATAAATTTATTAAAAAAAATAAAAATAAAAATAAAACTTCTATACTGACACCTAAAAAAAAAACAAAAAAGAATATTGTCAAATACCCATACCTGTACATTTACTTTCTCTTCATTGCTTAAACTACAAATAAAATTTTGAGAAGACCTCAGATCTTTGGGCATGCAGTAACTCATTCTGGACGCCAGGGGTCCACCCTACATTGTCCTATTAGTGAAGGCAATACTGAACCTGTTTCATTCACCACCCAGCCTAAAAATATATATGGAGAGCGATGCTGAAACCAAGCTTTTAGCATATCTTGGATCAGGAAGTACAAAGGGCATCTCTCTCAAAGGTGATCCCAGAACTGTGGTACAGCTATTAGGAAGGGAGGTCCAGTGGCTCTGCCCCATTTCCAAGGACTTTCTGGCCAATAAGTCCCCACTTCTTTCCAAGCCTCCTACCAAAGGCGGGTGTAGGACCATAGTTAGAGAGTCTTCAGAACTGGATGCACAGAGAGGTATGAGTAAGAGGCTTTAAGGGAGTCTAGTGAAATAGTGAAAGAAGAACTGGGCTCAGAGTCACAGACAGCAGGAATGTATAAAGGATAAGGGAAGGAGCCCAAGCACTCGGATGAGAACCAAGAAAGCTGTGGTGAACAAGAGGGCAAGGTGAGGAAGAGGAGAAAGAAACAACCTAGAGAGGAAGAGGGGATGTGCACATGAGAAGGAAAGGAGCAGCTGAGGGTGGGAAGGTGTAACACAATGAGGAGGCAGGAATGGAAGGAACAGTGTCCTAGGTTGGGGGACTAGCATATGCAAAAGTATGAGAGAGATGCTACAATGACCAGCTGAGAATGAATGAAAGAATATTTTCAGTGCTGGCAGTAATGAGTAGTAAGATGGAGTTCTATCTCTGTATGAGTTCCAAATAAAGCTTGAACAGTTGCTCCAGCTGAAGAATGGAGAAAGGATTTGAGGGGAGTAGGGCAAGAGGCAGGGAAGAAATTCAGTGTCCTGGCCCAAGTTGGAACAGAAGAGAAGTGAACAACTTCAAGCAATACTTTGGAAGCAGAACTGTTAGGACTTGGTGATTGAATGGACAAGGGAGAAGAAAAAAGCAAGAATGATATCCAATGTGGTATATATGTACAATGGAATATTAGTCAGTCATAAAAAAGGAATTGATGCCATGCACATCAACATGGATCAACCTAGAGATTATTGTAGTAAGTGAAGTAAGAGAAAGACAAATATATCACTTATATGTGGAATCTTTAAAAAATGATACAAGTGAACTTACTTTTGAAACAGACTTATAGACATAGAAAGCAAACATGGTTACCAAAGGGGGAGGGATAAAGTAGGATGTTGGGGTTAATATATACACACCACTATATATAATATAGATCATCACAGGGACCTATTGTATAACACAGAGAACTCTACCCCATACTCTGTAATAAGCTATATGGGAAAAGAATCTGAGAAAGGATATATATATATTTATATATATGTGTGTGTGTCTGTGTGTATATACACATATAACTGAATCAATTTGCTGTACACCTGAAACTAACATAATATTGTAAATCAACTACACTTCAACTTAAATAAAAATAATACTTTGAAAATAACACAGAAAACTAGGAATATATTTTTTCAGAATGCCAGAAGATGTACATTAAAAACAGAAAATTCATTATGGGAAACAAATGTTGTTGATCTTATGTCTGAAAAAATAAAAGAAGAAAAACAGAGTGCTATCCAGGACTTGGACGTGGACCATGGTTTGGATAGTGGAGCTGTTCATGGAACTGGGGGAGACACAGGCGGGGGACCAGGCTAGGGTGAAGTTGCCCATGTTGACTGTGGGGTGCTTGTGGAGCCCCATGAGAAACAGCTCCGGATAATTATCTAATGCCATGTTTCTCAACCTTCACAGTAGATTAGAATTACAAGGAGTTTCAAAACCCATGACACGTAGAACTGAGCCGAGGCCAATGAAATCAAAGTCTGTGAGGGAGGGCTCTGGTCACGGGTAATTTTTAAACAGGTGATGCTGTTGGGCGAACTAACGATAATGGTCTTCACTGCAGGGCTAAAGGATATAAAAATCTTCCCTCCTATCATTCACTCTTGGTTTCTACATCATAAAACAGGAGTAATGATTCTTAGGTGCTTCACCAGAGCGTTGTGAGAAACAATTACAATTAGGAAAAGCTTTGAGAGCCACGGATAAAAGACAACAGGACTCCTTTAAGCATTATTTTTACAAGTTTCATCTGCTTTTCCTCATGATCTCATCTGTGGTTCCGTATTAATAAGAGGGAGGGTTGGGAGGATTGCGATGGAAGGTCAGGGTAAACTGCAGTGAGGGGTTGTGTAACAGAGGCAGACGGTTTCCTTGGTGACTGACCACTTTCCATGCAAATGTAACTCCCAGGGCCACATGGAAATACAAGAAGGCCTATGAATACTTTTGGAAGGACTTACTGCTGGAAAAGTTTGGGGTTCTGAAAATTAAAAAAAACAATGTTTAATTACTGTGAATTTCAAGGTGCTAAAAGATTTGCAGTGGGACTTCCCTGGTGGTCCAGTGGTTGAGAATCCACCTGCCAATGCAGGGGACACGGGTTCAATCCCCAGTCTGGGACGATCCCACATGCTGCGGAGAAACTAAGCCCATGCAGTACAGCTACTGAGCCCAAGCACTGATAGCCCGGGCTCTGCAACAAGAGAAGCCATCACAATGAGAAGCCAGTGCACCGCAACTAGAGAGTAGCCCCTGTTTGCTGCAAACAGATAAAGTTTGCGAGCTGAAGACCCAGTGCAGACAAAAATAAAGATGAATAAAAAATTTTAAAAAGAACTTTAAAGGAAAAAAATAAAAATTAAAAATGTGCAATAAGGAGACTTCCTTTCCCATAAACACACCCTCAACACTCAAAGTGTAGCTTATACAGGGTGAGTGGTTCTCTCTCTCAGGTTATCCACGGCCCATTTCTCACCATGAGCTCACTGAGAATGTTGACAGAATCCCTCTAATGGTCTAATGGTACTGAGTCACTGACTATATTGTCAAGGCCATTAATCACACCACCACTCTTCCCACCATCTAAGAAATTCTGACCTCCAACTGCCAACACATGATGCAAGGCAAGACAAAAAGAAGTAACTGCTTAAGAAATTCTTTAGATTTTTTTGCTTCTTAGTGCTAATGATGTGTATGTGAATGTTAGGCCCCCAAAGTGGAAGTATATGAACTGGCATGAAGCAAGATCACTGCTCTTTAGGTCACTGAGTGCATGTAAGATCCTAAACCTATAGGATTATGATCAGAGAAGAAATGAAACAAAGGCATAATTAAGGCTTGGAACATAATTCCTCAAATAGCTGTTGTCCAGTGATTTTAAGGACTGTTTGCTAGCCTCTTGGAAAGAAAATGTTCAGATGGCTCTGAGCCTATCAGCAGGGTGAACAGTTGTGTCCAATAAACGAAAAGCTGCTTTGCTCACCCACTGACCTCTGTGTTCCACCAGGGGCCTTGAAAAAGCTCTACCTTGCAACGGTTCACCACCAAAAAAAAAAGTTTGTCTAACAGATTTGGACAGGTTTCTTCACACATCCATTGTGTGCAGTCACAGGACTGGAAGACATCTTGGATCTCGGAGTTATTCTGAATCTGATCCGCTCCTTTTATAAATGAAGAAACAGAGGACCAGAGAGAGGACTGCCTTGTTTAATCACAAGGCTTTCTAGAGTCTCCTGGGTTGCAAATGGTTCTTTATTCCTGTGAACTTTCTGAAATCACTAGTATGTGTCTTTTCTTATTTCGGCTCTAATGCTCTAATCTTGGATGAAGGATGGCTTTTGTGTTCAATTTCACGTATTTTTCTTTATGGAAAATGAACCACATCCAGCAATTCCACTCTTTGCCATCCCACCCCATCACTGCTGACAGTTAGAAGCTGTAAAGGAATCTGAAAACTTTTAGTCTATTTTGCCTTTAGGCAGATTGACTCCAAAACAATCCTAATCAGATGAACACATTTTTCAATCTTAAAAATATCCACTGATGAAAAATGTGGCATTTTCCCTCTGGAAACTGCTGCTATTTGTGCTTTTGTTTACTGAAAGAATGTCACTGACCACCACCCTCCTCCCCCACAATGGCCACAGAGCGTGAACTCCAAGTCTCTTTCCAGAGGTCAGTTGGATCCAGTCTGTATGAAGAAATCGACTTCCCTTGTGAATTTCAAGATAAACAGGGCTGCAAGCTCTGACTGTGGTTTTTTGCATAGCACAGCTATGATTTTGGTCCTCTCCTCAAGATGCTAGACAAAATTATCTCTCCAGTCCACTCGTTCCCCATTTAGCTGAGGGGACCGGCCATCACAAGAGATCATTCAGACCAACCCTCACACAGAAAGTCATTTCTTTTCCCTAACTAAAAAGATCTCCCCAGGCAAAGCTTGCAAGATCTCCCTTAGAAACACATTCTTCCATCTCACCCCAGTTTATCTAAGTCCTTCATGAAGGAATTAAAAAGAATTTTTTTTTTTACCCCAAGTTGAAAGAACGCCTTCTGAAAGTTTTGCCACTTACTTTGATATAGGGGTGTTTTGCACACGTTGTGCCCCACACATGGGAACAACGCTCCTCTTTTCTATGTTCGTAGAATTCAGGATCTTGTAAGATAGCCACCCTCCGTCCTCCGTGTGTCAAGACAAACTCACTGCAACCTTCCAGCCGTGTCTTATCATGCGCAGAGACGGGCAGTACTATAGGGATGCTCATGTTGATCACTCCATCTGTGGAAAGAGCCATGTGATGTGTGAACATGAGGTACGAGGCGTGTGCTCCTTTAAAGGGGACTCCCATGTGTGCCATTTCCTGCAAAAGGCATCAAGACCCAACTCTAACGTAGCTGTGCTGCTGCACTAGTTTTTCTAGAATCTGTGATCAATCCTTTGAGAAGAAGCTTCCCAAAGCAAGAGATGGAGCGTTTGTGAAAAGTGGGCTGTTTCAAATTGTGGAGATGGCTTCAGTAAGTGACTTGGAGGCCCAGGAGGGAATTGTCTCCCTTCTGAGTTCCCTTTGGAAAGTTCTGTCCTGACTTCCACACACTAGGGAGCTTAGTCTTTAAAAATCCAATTAGACCAAAGAAAGGCAATGCCTGGCGTCTCTGCAAATCCTGCACCTGCAGATTAAAACACCTTGCAGATAGCAAGCCTTATACAGGATCCACCTTTGATTGAATCGTGGATGAGGAACCCACAGATACAGAGGCTGGACCATGGGGCTGGAGCATGCACAAAGTTTGGTATATGCACTGGATTCTGGAACCAACCCCCTGAAGATTGGAAGAGATGACTGTGATTCCTTAATGAAGCCAGAGAACATAAGAGAAATTACATAGCTGTTTCCCCCCTTTTGTAGTGGTGCCCCAACACTCCAGCAAGTATGTCAGACTTTCTGTTGTACTTATAGTGAGAGAATGGGGGCACAGAATTAAGGGTGTAACACTAAAGAATATTTGGGCAATTTAGGGGGTGTTGCCAAGTTCAAGACTCAGAAGGGAATGAAAGAAAGGTAAGTAAAGAAAGCATTCAACTTGTTACCAGTTTAAGCTTGACTGCTCACTGCTCCTCAGACCAGTCTATGAGAAATGAGTTGTTGGGGCAAGGAATAGCAACTTTATTTGGGAAGTCAGCAGACCAGGAAGTTGGTAGACTGGCGTCCGAAAGAACCATCTTTCCTGAATCCAGGCTTTTTTTATACCCAAAGGGGAGGGGATAAAGTCAAACATTTCCTAATTCCAGTCAGACTCCGGAGGGGATGTGTTAATATCTTCCTCACTGCAGCCATTCTCAGGTGGGCCTAGTCAGGATGTTTCCTGTGAGCTAAACAAAGGTATTTTAGCTTAAAGGTATTTTAGCTAAACAAAGGTATTTCATGTGAGCCAGGGTTCCCAGAGATGGGGCATTATGTATAATGTAAGCTTATGGGCAACATCCCCTTACTGATTAACTTGTAACAAAAGTTAAAGAGACAGATCAAATATGGAGATATGGAGTGAGATGTATTCTTCCCCATTACAAACTCGGGAATTCAAAACAGGAAGCAAATACTGTTACTTATGGATTGGAGGAAATGTACCATATATTAATGAAGTCTTGTAAATCTAACTGTCAAAAATCCAACTTTTGACCATCTCTGATAAAGGTCTGAGGTCTGAATTCTATCCCCTTAGGGCATAATACTCTCCTGCTAGCTATGAAACAAAAGTTTGCAGGCATATCACTTTGCACATTTAAAACACTCTCTAAAACTTACTAGACATAAGGAATGTCACCAGATATAGACGGTAACTTCCAGCAATAAAGAAATTCTGTCCATCATAAAATTCTGCAATCTGCTCTGGGAGCCTTCTAGACAAGGAAGATAACTGTGCACAGAAAGTAATGATTTTTGTCACTCAAACAACTCCTCTGTTTCAAAGTTCAGAGACAATAAAAGTAGTCCGAGCAAGCCCTCTACAGAGAGCACTAAACTCAAAGCCAAGTAATCTCCTATTTACTACCTGTGTCACTCACCTTCTCTGTGCTCAGTTTCTCCGCTTGGAAAACAGTATCATAAATAATATGTACATCCCTGGGTTACTGAGAAGAGCCATACTGTAAAGCACTCTATTAATTTATGATGAAAGATCATTAAGCCCACCGCATAGCATAGTTGATAAAAAGAGGAGGCCTGCAAAGAAAAACACCTTCGAGGATGCTGATGATCTCATTAGAAATCATGCTTTCTGTGGATTGTGGATTACTGACCACAATGCTTATAAAGAGTAGCTTGACTAGAATAAAGTAAAACAAGATGCAAAGCAAAAGGTTGGCAGGGTGCTGGAGGAAGCCCAGCTTTGCCTGCACCATGCTTGCAGTGCCGCCTTCCGTCAATGATTCTGGGTTGAACTCCAAAGAATGCGCCACCCTTCTGTGGCCATTGCCTCATCTGGTCCACTAGATTCCAGCCCGGAGAAGCCTCTGATCCACCTTCATCTTGGCCTTGATTGAAAATCCCGACTAAGGACACAGCACTCCCTGATAGGCTGTCAAGACAGCTAATCTGTGGGATGTTGTGGAAGGGAGTTCTACCAAGGAAAAATGCCAACTGATCTCATACACCTGTAGCTACAACTCCACACAGGTAAAAAGTTTACTGTTGCTTCCCTATCTTGATCAACTTTTCCATTGATAATACATAAAATTATCCTACCATCTAACTCGGTGCTGAAATATCCTCTATAGCTTCAGACATTGACTCAGGCTTTCAGCCCTTTTCCATTATGTGCTTCAACTCTGGTGGGAACCACCCTGATTATTTTACTGTGGTATAACTCACTGTGAAAAAGAGTATCATGGTTTTTTAGCTTTAGTTAGTCCAGCACTTACTTCATGTTTAATTGAATAATTTTGCTTTGCTTTAAATAATTGTCAAGCCTCTTGTTTTAACCTTGCAGATATGCTTATCATTTGTTTGGGACTGTTTCTAGGCAAAAACTAAAATACTTTTTATTGACTAACTAATCTTTTTTCAAGGAAAAACAACAATGATGAAAATAATACTCAAGGTAAATGATATCTTCAGAATTCTACCTTTTTCTTCTGGTACAGCACAGACATTTACTATCCCAGTGGGTATGTATTTATTCCCAGTTTTATAACTATCAATCATCATACCGTGAAATTAAATTCATGCATAATCACTTATCACAAATGAAATACAATCATCTACAATCCAACCAGGTGCATCCACTTTAAATTGCATCTAAAATTGACTTATCTTTCATCAATTAAAAATGTTTTATAAATGCAATGGGAAAAAAATTCCAGATTTGTGAAACTAAATGAGGACCCTCAGTAGAAGTAATTAGCAGAAAGGATTATACATTTTTAAAATCTCAAGAGCAAAATATGCAATAAAAATTCAGAAACAACTTCACTTTTGTCAGCCAAATACATTATAAACAACAGCTGCATCTGATCCAGAAATTTCCTGTTACTTGGACTCCTATCAACAGAAAGCAGTATTATTCTATTATAACTGGTTGGATCATAAACTGTTAGCAATTCCAACTGTTTCATTTAGATTTTTTTAAGTTATGTCCTTACCATTTCTAGTTAATATAACACATCTAATTATAATAATTTAACTACTTGGGAAGTTAAAGTACATACCAGGAAGGAACATGCCTAGAGAAATACAAACACAGTTAAGAAAAATATTGTTTTCAACTTTCCATCAAAATAATAGTAAAGCAACAATGTCAAAGAATAAATTCCTATTATGAAACTTTATACATACAATATACAAATTACTGAGATTTCTGCTACAGCCATTTCTAAAAATAGAGAATATAAGACAGCAAAAAGCTGGAGAAAACAGAATTTGTATTGAATACTGTCCAATACAATCCAAAAGTATTGTTTAAATGATTATGTTTTTAAATAATTATAACATATGTCAAAAGCTCCTCCAACTTCAGCAAGAAGTTGCCTCTTATAAATAAGTGATGTTATAACTACTGTCAGCCTTTGGGAGGTGTGGAGGCAAGCTGCTCTAGAACATCCTAGAATTCCAAATGTTTGGAGGACATGAAAGTACGCCCAGTAGAAAAAGTGCAGATATAGAACCAGGATAACTTGGATTTGAATCCAGACTTCCAGTGAGTTATTTAACCTTCCCAATACTACTCCCTCATATGGACAAAACACCTTCACAGTGGCGTTAATCCAGATTAAATGTGATCTCCAATGTCAAGCACCAGGGTCAGAATGCCTTATGTGCTGAATAAATGCTGGCAGTATGTAGGAAAGCTCTCAAGCCCTGCCTTAGAAAGTCAAAGCCATAGAAGACTTGCCATTAAATGATCAGATCACACAAGGCTGCCATGTCTTAAGCCTACTTGGATGCCACCAGTCAAAAATACAAGCTTAAGGTTCCATTTGTAAATTTAGATGTGACATTTATTATTGGAGAATCTGTGACAACCTCGAAACTATATATTCCAGTGAGAAATAAAGTGATAATAATACACTGACATGAAAATAGATCCTTGAGTAATATAAAGAATAACTCATATAATCATCAAAAACACTAAAAAGTGATTTTTTATTTTGTTTTTGGACTGAGTACACTGAACTAATTTTTTTTATATACTGAACTAATTTTTTTTAACTATGGGAGAAATTGTGAACCTTTGAGAAAATTAAAACCAAAAAATAGTTTTGGGAGACAGAGTCAGAATAGAAACCTTACTTGCAGACTGTTAGGTGATCAAGACGTGCAATTGTTTAACGGTGGATGAAAATGGCCACATCTCTGACTACAAAAGTTATTTCAAATTTTCAATGGTGGTGACTCAAACTTTCATAAACTGGTTAAAATGAAATGATATCCGTATAATAATATCTTGCCCAACCTTTTGATATAGAGATACATCATTTTTGAAATTTAACCCTGTCTACTCAGTCCAATGGCTTCCTTGGTGGCTCAGATGGTAAAGTGTCTGCAATGTGGGAGACCCCGGTTTGATCCCTGGGTTGGGAAGATCCCCTGGAGAAGGAAGGAGCCTGGTAGGCTACAGTCCATGGGGTGGCAAACAGTCAGACACGACTGAGTGACTTCACTTTTCACTCAGTTCAAAATTCATCGAGCCAAGCTCTTCCATGAGATTAACATGGTATGGTAGAGGACAGAGTGTTTCAACTGCCTTATGCTATTAGTAAATGCCCCCAGGGCTGCTGATGTGCAGGAGAAAGGCTGAGCCCACCCCTTCTACAGGAGCAGTTCCACTTTCATCTGTTCTATACGTGGCCTCAGATTTCACTGAAACAGCTATGACTTAAAAACACAAAAAAGCTTGACAACCACTAATGTGGTTGGAAAACCCCTCCACTGAGTTCAGAAGATGAACTGCTCTGCCTGTCCCAGCAAGCTCACATCTGTCTTCATTATCTATCTCCAGCAGCTAGAACAAAACCTGACATCCAAGGACACTCAATGAATATTTGTTGGCTAGCTGATGAGCATCTTATCTGTGCTACTTCCAAATGGATGTGACTAGAGATAAGCCTCTTAGTCTGTTCAAGACTTTCATGTCCTTTTAATTGTAAATGGGGGTGGCAGGGAGGTGTTAATATATGGAATATAATATATGGAATATATTGAACCAGGTATTCTTTTAAATGCTCAACATCCCAATGAGAAGGTTAAGTCTTTTAAGTCCCAGTGAGGTAGGTACTTTTATTAACATCCCCATTTTACAGATAAGAAAACTGAGGCCCAGAGTGTTTAGGTAATGTGCTCCAACTTCATAGCTAATCACTGGCAAATGAACCCAGAGTTGGGCTCCATGGCTCACTCTTATCCACTATGATATTCTGCCTCTACTTAGGCAGAGGTGGGCTACCTATTATAGCCCTGGTAACTATTTTTATTAATTATGTAGGAATTAAGGAGACTTCTGGAGAGTATGGGGAGGTTTGAAGCCTAACTACAGCTGGGGTTGCTTTATGTCCCATTCCCTGGGCACAAGCCTAGAACACAAACATCTTTCTCAAGAAAGAACACCTGAATTTTTCTTCCTAAAAGGTTTGGAGCCCTGCTCAGTATTATAAATTCAGTGTGCATCTATCACTATCCCTTCCCCATGTATCAATAATATCCCAAGATCTTGAAATAGATAAGTGCTAATTGATAAGGTCAAGACAGTTCTAGAAAGGAAATGATCATAGAAGGATCCAGAAATGTTCTGAATAACACATCCTTCCAATCTTGACAAGAGCAGTTCTCTAAAAGCCATTCAGCTTCTTCCCAGAAAGCTGCCTTAAAATCCCCTACTAGAATTTAGTGGATGAAGTCATCCTAATATATTTCATGTATGGACATGAATAGCCACACTTGACGCACCAAGGAAGGCAGCTGCTACAGTAATGTTTGCTGGAGGATGGGAGGCATCCCACAAGTCAGCAGTGATGCGGAGCTCACCCTGGCTCCCCCAGGATGGTCCAGGCAGCTGGCAATGGTGCTTCTCACTGTCCACTGCCTTCTGATATCAGGGCTAGCAAAGGGCAAGTGGAGGTGAAAAAGACTTAACCTTCTCTTGACTGTGTGGAAGTTAAACCTTCATTTTTTGATTTCTTAGCTTTTGGTAATCAATAATCCTTTGAGGATAACCAAAAAAAAAAAAAACCTAAAAATGGAAGCTTATACATAATTGGACACATCATAAATACATATTTTCCCAATATGTTTTACAAACCAACAATTAGCATTTCTTGTTCCTGTGAAGACTTCTGAGAAATATTTTTCTACTGATAAAGAGTAAGAAACAAACAAAAACCCATACCGTCTAGCAGGGTGCCAAAGTGTATAACCTGCAAGTACTCCTTTTCTCTCATAAAACCTTTGAGGGGAGTGGCCCAGCCTTCACTCAAAACTTGGACCCACTGAAGATCCAGCTGCAAAACACAAAAAAAGACAGGTGAATGTTTCCATGAGCTCTGTGTTCCAGCCATCCGGCCCCAAGGCAGTCCGTTCTTACTCAGCTGAGAGGAGAATGAAGGCAGAACATTTTATGTTTTAAGTGTTCCCAGATGTAATGCTGACCCATGATCTAGGGGATGGAGAAGTGTGTCTAGAACCTTCTATTGGGAGGGTGGCAAAAGGATTCCAAATTGGGATGATTTCTTTGAGCACTTTGGGCCCTATCTATTCTTATAATTTGCAACTGTGTTGAAGATTCACTGTACAGTCTTTATTCCATAATAATTATGGTTTGGCTACGTTGTTTCCACCAGTATGCTAGCTATTTGATTGAATTGGGCAAACCATTGACTCTAAGATAAATGTCCAAAATTCTTGGCATGATACTAGCTCTGGCCCTAGGGCCACCTGTAGGAATGTTCACCTGCCACCACTCCCCACCCAGGAGCCTAGTCACCAACAGTGCCAGGCCATGTGTAGTCTGAATACACACATGGTTTCAAGCCCATCCCCCCCTTTACCTGAAAACCCTATTCATAATTTAAAATCCAACTCAAAAATTAAACAAATAAAACCCAGCTTGTGGACCATTGCTTTGAAATCTTCCCTGTCATCCCTAGGATCAAAAGAATTAATCATTAGATTCTCTGAAGTTCCTCTGTACCTTCCAGACCATTCTGTTATTGGAACTCAAATTCCACAATTATAATTATGTGTTTCTCATCTGCCTGAAGCATTGGAGAACTCAAAATTTATTGTGTAGAGTCAGGGAGCTCTGTTTATAAACTTGTCGTGAGTTACTACAGCCTGGGGTGTTCATGAGCTGAAGCACATTCCCAATGTACTCTGCCTCATAAAAATGTCCAGGGTTTTAATGGGTACCAAGAGGTTACCAATGAAGACTTGATCACCTTGTATGAACCAACTAACCCTAACCTACAGAGCATGTGTGCTAAGTTGCTTCAGTTATATCCAACTCTTTGCAACCCTATGGACTGTAGCCCACCAGGCTCCTCTGTCCATGGGATTCTCCAGGCAAGAATACTGACGTGGGTTGCCATTTCCTCTTCCAGGGGATCTTCCCAACCCAAGGATCAAACCCACGTCCCTTCTGTCTCCTGCACTGGCAGGCAGGTTCTTTAAGGTAGGTTCTTTACCACTAGCGCCAGGAAGCCCTAAAGAGGCCAAGGTATTTGCAGAGCTGTTTGCTGGGATTGCATCTTAACATCTTCCAGGTGGTAAATCCATGTAACTAAAACTCCCTCTACTTAGACTGGACTCTCCCTGATAAAGGAAAAGTGCGATGTGCAGTGTAGAAAAAGATCAAGGCATTCATATCACTTTAGATTAGGGTTGCTTTTTGTTTTAGTAAAACTCCTTCTCAGTGGTCCAAGAAACACTTATATTCTGGACAAACTATTTTCTTGGCAACTGTCAACAAATAATTACTGCCCAGTGCTTTCCATGTGATGCTAGTGGTAAAGAACTCACCTGCTAATGCAGGAGACACAAGAGACACTGGTTCAATCCCTGGGTCAGAAAGATCCCCAGGAGTGAAAAATGGCAACCCACTCCAGTATTCTTGCCTGGAGAATCCCATGGACAGAGGAGCCTGGTGGGCTACAGTCCAGAGGGTCACAAAGAGTTGGACACGACTGAAGCAACTTAGCACACAATGCCTGTATGTTGGCATAACTGAAAGTATAACAACAACTATATAAAACTATCCTCTACAAGTATAGAAGTTATCTTCCTGAACATAAAATTCATCAGCTGCTTTGTAGCAACTCTATAGAAGTTATCTTCCTGAACATAAAATTCATCAGCTGCTTTGTAGCAACTCTTGGTGAGAGATATTCTTGGAAAAGCAGTAAAAAAAAAAAAAAAAGTTGGTGAAAGCAACTGTTTTTCTTTATAGGAATTGAATTTTCCTTATGCATACCTACCTTATTGTTGAGAGTAACTGTAAATGGATTATAATGACTGATATTAAGCCAAATTTTCCGTCAGCCAGTTTGTATCCTCTTACCTTGGTAATTGATAACGAAGGGAGTGCTTCGGCCTCAGCTCGGACTTGGTCAAGTTTGTTTTCTGGTACAAAGAGTTCGTGGATGCCTTTGATTACAGTATGGGGTACAATGTTCTGAAAGGAAGCAGACTTGGTAACCATTTGGAATGGAAACTATATAAAGGACACTTCAGTAAATAGATGATCTCTCATGACTTTGTAAAATTATTATTATTTTTTTAAAAGTGCAGTCCACCCACCTGCTCCTGTAGAAGCTCTACCACCTGCTGCATACAGTCGCTCACGGAGGACAAATTGGTTTTAAGCACAAGCTCAGGAGTTTCAGGTTTTTCATAATCAGAATCAATACCCGTAAACCCTGCAAAGCAGAAGGCTGCAAGTAACATCTGCACCAACAGAACAATGTTTTGACTCAATAACACATAGCACATGTTGGAATAAATGTTTTCAACTATTGTATTCAGATTAAAACAGAAAAGGTCAAACCACCTTCCTTGACCTCCAGCCATAGGTAAGAACATTTACACCTGTGTTTTCAATAAAACCTGAGTCCAAGCCCTCTGCAGTTAATTAGAATGGAAAAGGAAGACAAGAGGGAGGAAAAGTCTGAAAGATTCCTCCTAAACACACAGTCACGTACATACATCTGTTTTAGTTCTCTGAACTTGATTGCTTATGGCTGGGGTGACAAGTTCTTGAGAAATACAAGCCCACATTTTCATAAGCCCATGGAGACATTGAAGATATTACAGTTTGATAAAAAGTTGTGTATGCTATATGTAGTTTTGGAAAACAGTCTTTGAAACTTCAGACAGATTTCTGGGGACAGACATATAAACTGGTAGCATAAGTAAGTGGCAAAAGGGCTACTGAGCTGGCAGTCTTACCTTTGATCTCCCCAGCTCGGGCCCGTTTGTAGAGGCCTTTTACATCTCTCGTTTCACAAATGTTTAGAGGCGCATCTACAAATATCTCAAAGAAGGGCAGTCCTGCCGATTCATGGATTTTGCGGGCGTTCTCACGATCCTGGGGAAAAAATTACATTTAAAAATGTGAGAAGACGGACTTCCCTGGTGTTCCAAAGGCTAAGAATTCACATTCCAATGCAGGGGACCCAGGTTTGACCCCTGGTTGGGGAACTAAGATCCCATATGCTGCAACTACTGAGCGCCACAACTGGAGAGCCCACACACCAGAACTAGAGAAGTCCACGTGCTACAACAAAGATACCATGTGCGACAACTAAGACCTGACATGGCCAAATAAATGAATATTAAGAAAAGAAAGTAAGAAGAGGTTTCACAATGAAATTCATCACAAACACGGTACTCTGGTCTTCCATGGCCTTAAGATAACACTAGGGTTTGAGCTCTGCATAGGTGGCAGGAAATTAGCCCTTTAGAGAAGTTTCACTCTAGTAAACAACTCTCCCAAGGACTTGAAAAAGAAAAAGAAAAAACATGGAAAAGAATACCAGCTAAAAGACAGGGCTGGCAACATGACAGTATTTCATTCCAAGGATATGTTCAAAGTCATTGTGTCTTATTTGTAGCTCACAGCAATTTTATGCTTTAAAGCAGGAGAATTGACACTCCACCTCATTGATTTCAACATTAAACACAGAAAACCTGGTGCCTTGTCAATGAACTGCTGTTTTCTTTAGTCAGGCAAGCCCTCTGACTTTTTGGAGAAATAAAAATTACTGAGCTTCAGGAGTTTTCTTGTTTACCTTTTTCTCCCTTTCACCTCTGGCCAAGTGTACTTACCATTGTGAAAGAGGAAGGGTTTATGTCAACTGGAGCCCTGGCATCTGGAAATGAAAGGACTCTCTTTATATAACCAATATTAAAGAGAGGGAATGAGGGAGCCAGTGAGCGGTGAGGGGAGGGGGGGAAACAAAGTGTGGCATTGCTCTGTCGTCCCCTCCACCAGCTCCTCATCCTGGCAGTTGGAGAGCCCTGGCCCTGCGTGTGGGAATCGTGTGTGTTGCCAAGTCATTTTACCTTTGCAAAAGGAGAAATGAAGCTGGTAATGCAGACCAGACCAGCGTCAGCAAACAGCTTGGCCACCTCTGCAATCCGACGGATATTTTCTTCTCTGTCCCAAGGAGAGAATCCAAGGTTTTTGTTGAGGCCATGACGGACGTTGTCCCCATCGAGGGAGTAGCAAGGAATGGCGTGGGAGACGAGATACTCTTCCAGAGCAAAACTGATCGTTGTTTTTCCAGCACCAGAGAGACCTGTTGAGAACAGTCAAGACAAGACTAGAAATGTCTCGGTTTAAGATGATAAATTGTGATCGATCCTAAGTTTTACCTAATTTAAGAGTAATTAAAACCCTCATGGCGATCATTTGATTGACCTCAAATCCAAACCATTCAAATCTAGAAAAAGTGAAATTTACTGAAAGTTAAGTACTCGCATTTCTTTCAAATCGTGAAATAACTATTTGTCCTTTATTAGGATTATGGCCTTTCAAAGCCATAATATAGGGAAGACTGTTAATAGGGAGACTTTGGCAGGCTCCATACAGTACCCAGGGGTTCTACTTTTGAGACAGGCTGGGACCTGGGACCCTTTACTAGAATGCTTGCACCTGAACAAAGGTCTCCTGGAGCAACAGATACAAAAAAACTATAAGGGACTCAAAATAACTACACCCTGGCATAGTTGGAGCGAATTATAAACAAAAAGATACAAAAACCCCACAAATCAAGTGTCACTTCTGAGGTGCCTGGGAGCAAAAGCAGGGTACTGCGGCATGATCCCTGCACACAGCACCGCTAAGAGGGTCAGCGGATCACCTAAGCCATACACCCAGCCCGTCCTGCTCCTCCTCTCCTGTCCCCTCCCCTGGAGGGGGACGTGGTAACCCACTCCAGTATTATCGCCTGGAGAATCCCATGGACAGAGGAACCTGGTGGGATACCGTCCATCGGGATGTAAAGAGTGCAACACGACTAAAGCGACTTAGCACACAATGTGATAAATTCCTCTTAAAACATGTCCAGTTGTAGGACAGGAGAAATGAGATTCCTAAATCTCTGGTACATTCTTTTGTATCAGAAAATGAGAGAAATAGTAGAAATTTCCAAACACAGTTAACTGTATTAATATAGATCATTGGAATATTTATTTTAATACATTGAAGTAACACCAGTTATATTTACTGAGAGTTTTACTAGGGACCAGGACCTCTGCTAAGCACATACATGCTTTATTTCCATTCAGTTCTACCTATGTATCTACGAGGAGGTACTATCTTCATTCTCATTTTACAAATAAGAGGCTTAGCGAGCTTGATCCAAAGTCACACAACTAATGAAGGTGAAGCTGAGGCCCAACTTCAGTTCCCTAGATTTGAAGAATCTGGTTTCTCCTGATTTGCCTGGTCAGTATCCAACATCTGTAATATGAGAATAAAAAATAAATAAGGACAAGATTTTTGAAAGTAAGAAAAGATGGGGGAAGTATACTTTTGAGATTTTGTTTTTCTCTTCCACTAGTTCTTTTTTTTCTTTTCAAGGGTGTTTCAAATTAGGAAAAATGGACTCTGTGTATATGGTTTTTTAAAAAATATTTATTATTTATTTGGCTGTGCCAGGTCTTAGTTGTGGCATGTGCAATCTTCAATCTTCCTTTAGTTGTGGCATGAGAACTCACTTGCGGCATGTGGGATCTAGTTCCCTGACCAGGAGTGGAACCCAGGCCCCTTGCATTGGGAGCACCAAGTCTTAGCCACTGGACCACCAGGGAAGTCCCTGTATATATGTTTTGATTCCAAATTTAAATGAACACATGAAGGCAAACACATTGCAAGAGGGAAATGTCTGGAGTGTAGCCATTTTATCCACTGCTGCACAACACGTCTCTTAGAGGGAACCTGGGGAAACATATCAGGCATTGAGACCAGTGAACCTGCCTTCTGGAACAAAGCAGGCTCCGTGCCCACTGTGCAGCCTCACCCTGGAAAGTGGGAAAAGTTGCTGTTCCAAGGGTAGATGAAACCAGGAAACCAAGGACAAGTGCTGCAGGCACTAGGAAATAACTTGAAAAAGAAGAATGTGGCTGCTTTAGACAGGAACAGGAAAGGCTCGGAAGAGCAAGAAAAGACACAAGGCAGGCCCTTGCTTGTTGTGTTTTTTAGAATTATCTTCAGGTTATAATAAATACACATTTGCGAGCAGACAATAACACATAAGTTGATTTCATAACCTGGATAAACATATCTGTGCATCTAAGTTCATCTCCATGTGAAATATTATGTCTACAAAATGAACCTGGTTTTTTTTCTTTTGAGTTCAGTCTATGCCAGACCTGCATTTCCAGGCATCAGCTTCCTCTACCTATACTCAGAGAGTAAGGTAATAGCCCAGGACTAATTCCAGTTCTGTCACTAACCCTTAGCTTTGACACTCTGGGGCTATAAAAACACAAGTAAAAGAAGATTTATTTGGTCACCTCAGTGGGAATGAGTTATTTTTATACAAAAGGGACCATCCTCAGCTACATAGAAAATATAGAGTTTTTCTTCTTGCCTGGATTTTAATTTTTTTAAATAAGTAAAAAAGCTCCCTAGAATGTTAAAACATCTGAAAAGAATAAAGAACATCTCTAATGGACAGCCAAATGCTTGATGTCAAATTAGGAAAGCTTCATTTTTAACTGCCAGTGGACATGGAACAACAGACTGGTTCCAAACAGGAAAAGGAGTACGTCAAGGCTGTATATTGTTACCCTGCTTATGTAACTTACAGGCAGAGTGCATCATGAGAAACAATGGGCTGGAGGAAGCACAAACTGGAATCAAGATTGTCAGGAGAAATGTCAATAACCTCAGATATGCAGATGACACCACCCTTATGGGAGAAAGTGAAGAAGAACTAAAGAGCCTCTTGATGAAAGCGAAAGAGGAGAGTGAAAAAGGTGGCTTAAAGCTCAACATTCAGAAAGCTAAGATCATGGCATCCGGTCCCATCACTTCATGGCAAATAGATGGGAAAACAGTGGAAACGGTGGCTGACTTTATTTTTTTGGGGGCTCCAAAATCACTGCTGATGGTGATTGCAGCCATGAAATTAAAAGACGCTTATTCCTTGGAAGGAAAGTTATGACCAACCTAGAGAGCATATTAAAAAGCAGAGACATTACTTTGTCAACAAAGGTCCATCTAGTCAAGGCTATGGTTTTTCCAGTAGTCATGTATGGATGTGAGAGTTATATAAAGAAAGTTAGATAAAGAAAGCTGAGTGCCAAAGAATTGATGCTTTTGAACTGTGGTGTTGGAGAAGACTCTTGAGAGTCCCTTGGACTGCAAGGAGATCCAACCAGTCCATCCCAAAGGAGATCAGTCCTGGGTATTCATTGGAAGGACTGATGTTGAGGGTGAAACTCCAATATTTTGGCCACCTGATGCAGAGAGCTGACTCATTTGAAAAGACCCTGATGTTGGGAAAGATTGAAGGCAGGAGGAGAAGGGGACGACAGAGGATGAGATGGTTGGATGGCATCACTGACTCAATGCACATGAGTTTGGGTAAACTCCTGGAGTTGGTGATGGACAGGGAGGCCTGGAGTGCTGCATTTCATGGGGTTGCAAAGAGTCAGACATGACTGAGCGACTGAACTGAACTGAAATGTGTTTAGGCATGAAACTGAGGATTACAGAATTCCTGAGAGCTGAAAGGGAATGTCATAATCAACTTGTCCATCCTTTCCTGTCAAAGAGGTGTAAACAGAGAACTAGAGACATTCTATGACCTGATGTAAGCCCTATTTCTCACAGATGGATAGAATTAGGACTGATACCCAAGCTTTCTACTACAGCTCTCAGCCTCCTTCTAATGTTAAAATACACATGGAATATGTATATGTGACACATAAAATATGTCACATTATTTTCCTTAAAATTGTGTGTTACCACCAACTTTTAGTCAAAATAAAATACATTTAGATCTCAACACAGAATACCTGTCATCCATACGGTACATCCTCGGAAACCACCCCGCGTTCCAACCACCTGCCCTCTCTTATTCCTGCTCACGTGATGGGCCTGATACACGACATTGGTGGATTTCTGCTGGTCCTCCTACAAAACAAGAGAAAGCACAATATTCAATTAATAAAATAATAAATCTCATATGTATATGTATAATAAAATAACAGACTACATAGTCTTCCCCAACTAAAACTCCTCCTTTACAACTGGCATACAGAGTGACATTAATTAATTCTACTCATTTAGAAACAGACACTGCCTTTAGAAGACCCATCACAGCTCTTGGAAAGTATAATTTGAATGAGACAACAATTGATACAATGTAAAACTTCTGGTCCCAACCATTTTAAAATGTCTACTTTTAGCCAATGGTTAGCAGAATGTCTTTGTTTCTATAAATGCAAGTTCTTCCCAAGTCCTCTGGGCATGAACAGCCCAAATACTCCAGCTGCTGGGGAAGTACTAGGGTGAGGCTGGTTGAGCTTCACTCTCTAGAGAGCCACAGAGAAGGGTTAAAGGCCCTTATACCCCTTCTTCTCCCACCCAGACATAGACATCAGTGACTAGAGAGTTTCTCCCTGAAATAGGACTCGTTTTTCACAAGCACTAAAATCTGCTTCCACTTTCCCAAGGGTCAGTGCATGAGCTTTTTTATCTACAAAAAGCCCTGTAGAAATGGAAATGTACCAGTTATTAGTCTTGGAGACTAACTCAAATCTCAAATGTCTTTATTTTGGTTGTAATAAAATCAGCTCCTTGAGGGCACAGATTATCTGATCCTGACCCTAAACTCTGGAAGGTATATATGTCTGATGAACAAAAAAGGTAAAATGAGTCAGTAAATACAGTTTGTAGTGGACATTTTAAAAAGTAATATGTGAATATGTGATCCAAGGAGGGAAAAGGAGGTGGGCCAGGGAAATTCATAATGATTGTCACATAAAAATTAAAAAGTTGAGAACCACCCATATGTGTCCTTGGTATGGTAATTACATTTCTAACGACATTGGAAAAGATCCAATGCTGGGAAAGATTGAAGGAGAAGGGGGTGGCAGAAGATGAGATGGTTAGATAGCATTCACTCAATGGATGTGAATTTGAGCAAACTCAGGGAGATAGTGAAGAACAGTGAAGGCTAGTGTGCTGCAGTTGTAGTCCATTGAATCACAGAGTTGGGGACGACTTAATGACTAAACAACAACGACAGATGTAATCCAAGTTGCCAAACTGTAAAAATCTGTGAAGCCTTTTAAACACTGAACATGTACACCCATCAGAGCTAAAAAAAAAAAAAAGCTCCAATATTCTTTGAGCAACACCCAGAGAGTCTTAGAAAACTCTGGGTCACATGAGCAAGTTTTATATTCTGGAGCAAATTAAATTACCTCTTTATGGTTTCCCTTGAGTGGTGGTGGGGAATCAAAGAAAATACAAGTAGGGCTATTTGGAGGCTCCTATAGATAATAGGCTTCCCTGGTGGCTCAGATGGTAAAGAATCTGCCTGCAATTCAGGAAACCCAGATTTGATCCCTGGATCAGGAAGATCCCCCGCTGAAGAGAATGGCAACCCACTCCAGTATTCTTGCCTGGAGAATTCTATTGACAGAGGAGTCCAACAGGTTACAGACCATGGGGTCACACAGAGTCAGACATGACTGAGCAACTAATGCACACACACACAGATAATGGATGGGAGCATACTTTGTAAACGGCCAAGTTCCCACAGACGTGGATTCTGACATGATCATTCAGTGGATAGCCCCAGCAGGAAAGTCTGGAGACAGGTGGATTAGGACCAGGAAAACCACCTCAAGACCAAGAAGGAAGGAGCCCCCTGCTGGCCCTCGGGGGCCCAGAGAAACAGTGCACACCCGTAGAGGTGGGCATGCTAGTGAGGCACAGAGCCCAGCAGAGGGAACAGTTGGCAGGAAATGGCAATATTAGTGTCAGCAGCAGCCAAGGGGAAGGTGTTGAAATCCGGGATCAGCTGGGTTAAGTTACCTAAAACTCTCCAAGGCAAGAGGCCCTGATCATCCATCACACAAGCCCAGCTGGAATCCAAGACTTGGAAGGGTTAGGACACAGTCGCAGAATGCAGTACACTAGACAGCAGGGTTGGCTTGCATGAGAGGCTTCAGAAACGGGTTCAAATGAGCCTACTCCATGAGATATTCTAGCCGTCTTTTCCCTGGGTGAACAAATCCCCTGAAAGTATCCTGAGTCTTTTGTGTCAAGTACACTTTATGACTCAAGAATAACATTAAGATTTTCTCTCTCTCCATTTCCTTGTTAATCACTGTCATTAAATTTAAGAACACTGTGTCTGGATATCAGGCCCCAAAGTCCATTCATCTGTTCATTTGCTGGTTTTTTTTTTTTTTTCCAGTAAATGTTTGTGTAAATGAGATCCTACTAAGTGCCAGAGGCCATACTGGGAATACAGTAAAAAAAACGAGGCAGAATTCCTGGCAACATTGGGCTTCCCAGGTGGCACTACTGGTAAAGAACCTGCCTGCCAAATGCAGGAGACACAGAGATGTGGGTTTCGATCCCTGAGTCCGGAAGATCCCCTGGAGAAGGGAATGGGTACCCACTCCAGTATTCTTGCCTGGAGAATCCCATGGACAGACAGCCTGGTGGGCTACAGTCCATAGGGTCGAAAAGAGTCAGACACAACTGATGCAACTTAGCATGCACACAGACACAGACAAAAAAATTCACGTAACTGGGCTCATCAGAGGAGGAGGGGCGGTCTGAGACACATATATTTCCCTACTATATGAAGTGTATGACTGTTAGCATAACTGAAGCCATCTTGGGCCCTTATGGTACTTCCTGTTCTTCTGCTGACCCTGCCCAGGACTGTACTGTAGTGAATGAATTCTTTATCTTCAGGGCTTTGTAGTTAACAGATATTTTTTAAGAATCATTAGAACCAGGTGACCTCTATGCTTTATTAGTCCCCAAACAATGATGAAAACCTTCACTGATGTATTCCTGATGTCCATAAAGTTGTCCATTCATAAATCTTACCATAGAAATGCATGTCCTATTTCCAAGTGCCCACCCCCACATTCTAGGTTAACTATAAAATTGAACCAATGGCCCCTCAGTGGCAGAGTACAGCTGTGAATGCCTCTGGATCATTGTTGACTCAATCCTGATCCCACCCTGTAAGTTACCATATAATAAAGTGATCCATTGATTATCTGGAGTTGTCTGCCTCATTCTTTTGGTCTCAAGATGCCTTCTCAGTTCAGTGGGCACTTCATGTTCCCTCCGTCCTCTAACGTGAGGATACATAAAGAATATTTGCAACTCAGTAATAAAGAGACAACCCACGTTTTGGAAAATAGGCAAAAGATTTGAAATCTCTTCACAAAGGAAGATAAACAGATGAACCATAAGCACATGAAAAGGTGTTCAATGCTATTAGTCATGAGAGAAATGCAAATTAAAATAAAAATGAGATGCTACTGATAACATCTAATGTTAGCAAGGATATGTTCTCATATGTTGGTAGTGAAAGTTTAAAGTGATCCAACCATCTCAGAAAAAAAGAAAAAAAAAACCTGTAAGTTCCTTATAAAACTAAACATTTACCGTCCCCTATAACTCAGCAGTTGCATTCACAGCTGTTAACTCAAGAGAAATGAAAACTTCTATCCACAAAAAGACTTATACAAAGAATATGATTAGGGATTTTTTGGGACAAAAACTGGAAATAACCTAATGTCCATCCACAGGAAAATAGGTAACAACAACAAAACAAAACTCCCAAATTGTAGAATACTCTTCTAATGGAATACTAGTCAGCAATAAAAAGATGATAATAAATGAAAACATTTTGCTGAGTCAAAGAAATCTCATTCAACAATACTACATGTGATTCTATTTATGTGACATCCCCTATCAGGGAAAACTAATTTGTCAAATCAGAATAAAAGTTGCCTCTGGGTGATGGCCATGATGTGCATCTTGATAAGGGTTTGAGGTGCACAGGTGTTTGCATTTGCCAGAACTCACAGAATGTACTCTTAAGATGTACTCGTTACATGTAAATTTTACCACATGCAAACAAGAGCCATTTTAAAGATTTTTTTTTAATGTGGACATTTTTTAAAGCTTTTATTGAATTTGCTACAGTGTTGCTTCTGTTTTTTTCTGTTTTGGTTATTTGGCCATGACATGGATCCTAGCTCCCAGTCCAGGTGCTGAACCCACACCCCTATACCGGAAGACGAAGTCTCACCACTGGACCGCCAGGGACGTCCCAAAAAAGAGCCTTTTTTTTTTTTTTTTTAGTAACCAAATAAGAAAATACCTAATAAGAGTCAGATGGTGGAATAATATTGTTCAACTCTGCTGCATTTGTAGAAAAGGGCTCTGATCCCATCACAATATATTTGACCTAAAGGGCTCCTGTCCACCTGTGCACCTGAATGCCCACCAGTGCTTAATTTGTCCACAGAGATTTTTTTTTTAATTTCTGTCTTTTCGTGGTTCCCTCTCCCTGCAGGCTGAGATCCAGAATAAACTCCAGGCTGTGTTTGTCTTCTGTGGAAACTTTGTTATGATCTTGTTAATTGCTTCCCCAACCAGTGCTTGGTTTTCAAAAACATCAGAGCCCACTGGAAGGACCTGTTCTCTTATGGTATATAATAGTTAATCCCTGAATGTATGGTTCTTATTAACTGCATTTTAATCATGGATGTTTGTCCAGATTTTCTATTACTCCAACAATGTTTCAAACAAACAAAGATTTTCTATTACTCCAACAATGTTTCAAACAAACAAACAAAATCTTTTCAGATTGCCAGGTATGGTTGGGGTTGGGGGGGGGGTTGTTTGTTTCAGAAAGATATCTTGCTTCTTATTAACCTCAAATTTACTCTTGATTTTCTCCAAAAGGCAAACAAATAAAATAGAAACAGATGTTTTGAAGACTATTTGAACTGCAGAGGGGCAGGGCAGCTGAAAATTTTTCCTTGTTGAATGAAACGTTTCCTCCCTTCTTGAGAGCATATGGTATTCTAAGCTTTGGAAAGAAAGTGGCTGCCAGAAAAAGGATTCTGTCTATGGAAAGCAAAGCACATGTTAAAGAAAAAAAATGCCTGCTTCCTTCTGTGAGAAGGGGCACACAGACGTGCCCCACACCTTGTCTAACACTGTCACTTAGCAGGAAGTGGCCCAGAAACCACAAAGTTGGTGGCATACTTCTCTTCTGGATCCCTAAGGGGAAAAAAAAAAGGCAAAAATCCCTACCTTCTTCCAGGTCACTGACACAGAAAAACACCCTCCAGCATGCACAGGAGTCACAGAGAATGGATTTTGGAGTCAAGCAAATATGGGTTTGAAACCCTCTTCATAACCTACTTGCTCAGTGACCCTGGGCAAGTGATGAACATTGTTGAACCTCCATTTCCTGTACTATAAAATAGGGCTAAGAATAGTTTCCTTGTAGGGCTGCTGAAAGGATTAAATAATTGTCTATATAAAGTACCAAAGAAAACATAGGACACGGTGAGGTGTTGAGGCTGGTGAGGCAAAGCCGGCATTAATCTACTCTGGACTCAGCACGGTAGTTTGAGGCTGAAGTCACCCAGATTTAGGAGTGTTCTAAGGCTTAGGTCCACTCTAAGTCAAGTCTAGGGATTGTGGGGCTCATGATCAAGTCAGACAATGGCTAGGAGAGCACTTTGTAGGGCTGAAACATCACACACACACATACACACATGCACACAAGGATGTTGCTGCTATTCTGGTTACCATTCTCTCTGACCCAAAGCCCAGCCAGTAATATGCCCCTCTGACATGCCTCAGTTTGATGCCTCCTCATTCTCCCCCAAACTGACTGCTCTTCTGTTGGCTGTCTCAGTCATGAAACCTTCGGTCATCAGCACGAAAATGGCCTTTGCCCCACTCAGCCTCATGAGCTATTGAGTTGGGACTTTACCTTCCAGCCCAGGCTTGAAGAGTATGTCTCTGCCAGGTCCACCCTTCACTCCCATTGGCAATGCTGAAAGGGGATTAAGTAGGAAGGAGTGTCTGGAATTCGGGGTTCAAGGTCATGGCAGACTGCCTCAGTCTTGGTTTTTCATGACTAGAAGAAAAGCAGCTACACGGGGAAAGGACTTCAGCTGATTTGATGGAGGGGCAGGGCATCCCGGGAGCCAAGTTCCAGCCTGTGTCACAGTGAGCAGGATTATGCAAGAGAGGACTCTGGAGGAATGAGGAAGCTGGAAACTGCATGCCAGGTTGTGAGTTTCTCAATGCTCAAAGGTTTTTTGGCATGTGCATAATGTCTTCAGTCAAAAACAAGTAAGTAGATTTGAATTCCCTCTACACCCTGCTGCCTCCCACACAGCTCACACAAATCCACTTTACTTCTCTAAAGACAGCACCACTATTGCCTTTGAACTTGGCCCTCACAGCTATTGGGCTATGGTTTCATTGCTCTCTTGCTGATTAAAGGTGCTCCAAACCTCTTTGACTTCAATGTGCAGTCTGAAGATTCATTTAAAGATTCAGGTGCAGAAAGCAGTGATCTCAGTAACTGGCCTCTCAGGCTCACCATAGGAGCATTCCCAGGCATTATCTCACTTATTGTTCAAAGCCTGGGAGCTGCAGAGGCTGTGCGTTGTGACCCATTTACAGATCCTCAAACTACTAGCTGCGGAGAAGGCAATGGCACCCCACTCCATTACTCTTGCCTGGAAAATCCCATGGACAGAGGAGCCTGGTAGGCTACAGTCCATGGGGTCGCTAAGAGTCAGACACAACTGAGTGACTTCGCTTTCACTTTTCCCTTTCATGCACTGGAGAAGGAAATGGCAACCCACTCCAGTATTCTTGCCTGGAGAATCCCAGGGAGGGGGGAGCCTGGTGGGCTGCCGTCTATGGGGTCGCACAGAGTCGGACACGACTGAAGCGACTTAGCAGCAGCAGCAGTAGCAGCAAACTACTAGCTGAAGTCCCACACCTGGAAGGCGCAGGACACACTGCCAGGCTTTCCAACTCTCAGTGTAGGTCTTACTCTGCCCAGACAGAACTCCCTAGTTTCCAGGTCCTAGCTGTGTGACCTCTGTGTCACAGCTTCCTCTGCTGCTTCTGCTGCTAAGTCGCTTCAGTTGTGTCCGACTCTGTGCGACGCCATAGATAGCAGCCCACCAGGCTTCTCTGTTTCTGGGATTCTCCAGGCAAGAATACTGGAGTGGGGTGCCATTTCCTTCTCTGCACAGCTTCCTCACTGAGGACTAAATGAGATCATGTCCATTATGGCTTTTGATACTACATAAAAATGTAAACAATCAAAAGATTATTCTTACATCATTTTCATTACTTAACCTGAGTAGCTTCAAATGTTTTACAATTACAGATATTTATTTATGTTTCTTTCCTTTCAGAGTATTTCCTTTGGGTCAAATAACCCAAAGTGAAACAACTGAGTATGAAGAGTTGTGAACTATTTCATAAGTCTCATTATGTACTGCCAGTAAGATAAAGTCATTTTCCAGTAAGATAAAGTCAAGTTGCCAGGCTACATGGTATACCTGTTTTTAAATATTCCAACTGATTTGTTATGTTTGCAATTTTAATATTTTTCCCCCCAGATTACTTTGTACCTATTTAGTTACTAGTAAGAATATGTATTTTTTCATGTTGTAAGTTACTTACCATATTTGTATGTTTGTCTCTTTTGGATAAAAATTTTAAAAAATAAATATGAACATTTTAAGGAAAAAAATAAAATATATGTATCTATATGTAGAGGGCTGCAAGGAAAAAAAATCTGGAAATGCTAAGTGTAATTGTCAAATTCTGTTGTGCTCAGTCGTGTCCAACTCTCTGTGACTCCATGGTCTATAGCCTGCCAGGCTCCTCTCTCCGTGGAAATTTTCTAGGCAAAAATATTGGCGTGGGTTGCCAGTTCCTACTCCAGGGGATCTACCCAATCTAGGGATTGAACTCACATCTCTTCTGTCTCTTTCATTGAGGGTCAGATAATTCTAAGTAATTATATTTCTTCTTATCTCTACATTCTGATTTTTCTATGTTGAACTTAGAAATAAATATATTTTTAATTATAAATGATTTCTCAACCAGAAAATGGTAAAACTAAATGGTTTGATGCTTGAAGGCTAACAGACCTGTGTACCTGAGTTACAAGGTACATTACAACCAACAATAACCAGACAAAATCAAAATTAAGAAACTAAATGTTTGAGACAAGTCTCCCTAAAATACAAAATAAAGTACACTTCACTCTAACAGATAAACTTTAAAGTACAATCTATTTCACTTGATCAGGAGTGATGGTTGTTTTTGGCATACCATTATTTCATGCAGAGGAAAAATGCCCATAGAGAAGATAACTGTGGCTTTTGGAAGCTGATATCACAAGCGGGAATCTCTGTTCACTCTTCTATACATTCTATTTACAAGGCAGAGTCTAGGTCAGCTGACTCCCTTGTGGGAAGCTCCCAGAAAAAGGTGCCCCAACAATCTTGGTCTAAGATCTGTAAACAGCTGAAAATCATGAAGGCCATGTTACTCCACTTCAGTGCAATCACTACCCATACGACATTTAAGGTTCAGCTCCAGTCCTGCGGTTATTGGTAGATAAGGAAGTTTTAACTGAAAAAGTGTCACTAAATTCAAAACTGAAAATTTGTTTTCAAAAGGAGTTTATATTAATGACTGTTGTTAAGTTGTTAAATCGCTCAGTTGTGCCCAACTCTTTTGTGACCCCATAGACCGTAGCCCTGCCAGGCTCCTCTGTCCATAGGATTTCCCAGGCAAGAATACTGGAGTGGGTTGCCACTTCCTTCTCCAATATTGAAGATAATATTGTTCTAAATTATTCTGTCTAAAGAGAGATCACGGATGATAGGATTAGACATCTGAGCACATTAAATCCAATTCTAGGAATACAGTTTCCACAATAAGATGTATTTGCTTCATACCATCCTGAGATGGTATGAAATCACTAACTCCATAGGGTTATACTTTGTGTTAAACTACTCTTTAATTACAAAGGCAATATCCATATCACGTAGCCAGTGACAAACGACCAGTTGTGAAAACAGAGGCAAATGAGTTGGCAAATTTCTGAAAAGACCAAACTAAATCATTTGTCAAAAACAGTCACTGGGCAATATAGAAATGATACAAATTTGAAATTTATAAATTAAAATTTGGCCCCATAAAAGAAGAACGTATATCAAATGTCTTTAAGATCCCAAATGATCACTTTTCACCAGTTCCTACTACGGAAGTATTGATTGAATAAACTAATGCTGTGAATGAGAAAACAACTTAAGGGGAAAATAAACCTGCAACTAGGTTGGTTTGACTCTTAGAAGCCACCACGAAATAAAACCACAGACTGAGGTCAAATGACAAGAATTTGTATGCAAAAAAAAAAAAAAAAAAGACAACCGACATGGCTTTGCTTATTAAAATATTTTACATAATTTTTTCAAAGCATCTGTGAAACTCACTATTTTGGGGAAATTCTGGATGGCACGTTCAGACAATCCGCAAGCATCATTCAGATGCTTGTAAAAGAAAATAAAGAAGCCCCTCCCCTCGGGAGATGGTACCATTAGGATAGAGGTCCTCTCGATTCAGGGCATCTTAACAGCTAGATGGGCTTCCCTAGCTGCTCCTGTGGTAAAGAATCTGCCTGCAGTGCAAGAGATCTGGGTTCCATCCCTGGGTGGGGAAGATCCTCTGCAGAAGGGAATGGCAACCCACTCAGGTATGTTTGCGTGGGAAATCCCATGAACAGAGAAGGCTGGAAGGCTACAGCTAGATGGCAACCCAAAGTCTGTGCAGCAGTTAAGAGGTGGCGTCTCATCTGGAAGGGAAGGAAAGAGACTATGAGCTTCCAGTGGTTGGGGAACAGCTCAGCTTTGACTTTTCTAGATACTCTGCAGGCACAAGTTTATGACACTGGAGAAGTCTGACACCATCTTCTACGTTTTGAACCAGCTCTCTGTATAGTCACAGAATCTTTCCACTCGTCTAATACACCAGTGACTGCAAGAACGTAACCTGCTCTGTGCTTTAGGTCTTACTTCTGCTCACGTGCCCCTGAGCCTGATTTTCCTTTGACTGCAGCCCCTCATGGCGCTCGCTTGCAGGGCCATCTGGCTCTTCCTCAGGCTCCGGTCTCCACCTGACTCCCTGCGTCACACTCGGTCCCAGCCTCTCCCGCAGCTTGCGAAGCACGAGCGCGCGCAGCTCCCTGGCGCCCTCTGGGTCGGGGGTCCATGCTGCGCGGGACTGGACTTCACCACCTGCGAGGGGAAGAGGGGCTCCTTTGGAGCCCGGGAGCTGGCGCGCGCCCACCGCGGTGCAATGCGGGACCCGGTGAACCCACGTGCCAGGATGCCAGCTCCGTCCCCTTGCCGCCCTCTCCACGCCCCCTCGACGCTGCGAGGCCCGGCCTGCGCCACTACGGGTGCAATTGCTTGCGTGCGTGCTCAGTCGTGTCTGACTCCTTGTGATACTATGGACTGTGGCCCGCCACTGTGGCCCTCTGTCTTTGGGATTTCCCGGGCAAGAATACTGGAGTGGGTTGCCATTCCCTTCTCCAGGGGATCTTCCCGACCAGGGATTGAACCCGTGTCTCCTGCATTGGCAGGCGGATTCTTTATCACTTCACCACCTGGGAAGTCCTGGGTCCAATTGTTAAAAGTTGCCAATGGCGCAGGGCGCACACTAGGCAGACCAGCAGGATCCCTGCCATGGCCTGACATTCACGTTTGACAGAACCACCAGGTGGGGTCACTTGCCATTCACATGAGAAAAACACTAGACAAACTCCAAGCATTCTACCAAATACCTGATCAGCACTCCTGAAGAGTGTGAAGGTTATCAGAAACAAGGACAGTTTGAGAAGCTGTCACTGTCAAGGGGAGCTTATGGAGACATCACAACTAAATTTAATGTGGAATGGGATCCTGGAACAGAAAAACTGTTTGGTAAAAATTAAGGAAATCTGAAAAAAGAAAAAAAGCATGGACTTCAGTTAATGATAAGGCGTCTTCAGTCCCTTAACTGTAATAAATGTACCACACTAAGGTAAAAGTTAGTAGTAGGGTAAGCTAAGGGCAGGGCATTTGGGAACTCTATCATCTTCTCAATTTTTTCTGTAAATCTAAAACTGTTCTTAAAAAAAGAAATCTATTTCTTAAAAGAGTGCATTTTTACAAGATTTGGCAATAAAAAAACTGTGAAAACCTGTACATTTCATAATCACCTTAGCCTCTGCACTACTGGATTCTTTATCTGTCCTGATCGTATTTCTTAAAAAAATCAGCAACTCTTATTATTTTACTTCAAATTTAAGTATTAAAATTACTTGGAGTTTCTGAGAAATCCTTTTATAAGCACATCAAAGAGTAAAGAGGAAGGACAGAAAGAAAAATAGATAAGACATTGATAAGAGTCAAATACATAGATAACAAGGTGTGACATACCCACTTGATTTATGGGGACATTCTAAAATATTACAAGTAAGATTTTGGTTTTAGAGGAAACTGATGAAATCTAGCAGTGTTCTCTCTCTTCTGAACTCCTTTTGTCCCTCCCAAATGGAGGTGAATTAATTTTATTTCAGCCCTCTTATGTCTCCAAACCTCCTGTTATGACACACATAGCCCTTAATTTTCCATATGGAGGGAGGAGAGTAAATAAAGAAAAAGGAGGAGAAAGAGGGAGATCTGAAACTCCTTAGGGGAGGGGAAAAAAAAAAACCCAAACTTTCAAAAGGCTATGTTTTTTACTTCAGAAACAGGAAAGTGGAAGAGAAGCTATTAGATGAAGTTTACTGCAAGGTAAGAGTTAATATTTTTGGATTGAAGAATCCTGAAATTGCATACAGTCCTAGAGTGTACCCAGTATGGAAAAATATGTGGCTGAAATTTGGGGATGTATGTGTGTGGAGTTCCTTTTCAGGACCTCCAGGGTAGGGGAGTCCCACACCCACAGATGCTCACAAATCTTCACATGTGGACCAAAAAGCCTCCTTCAGCTAGTTGGAGGGGGACAGCTCACACCGGCACTGAGAAGCAGGTTGAAAGATGTTGCGTGAAGCCAGGGGAAGTGTAGATCCCTTGGTTATACTAGGGGTAGCAGTATTAGAGCAGTACATTAGACTGACATTTAAAAAAAAAACATTTCATGATGGAGAAAGATTCTTAAGGATGAAACTTTTCTAAGGCCTACATAACTCCTCTCCAGGTTAATTTTTGGAACGTGACTTGTTCTTAAAATGACTCAAGGCTTAAAGGAGCCACTGCTCTCATCCCTCTCTAATTAAGCATCATCCATCCACAAGTCTTGTTTTTCTTCATAGTATCTCTCATATAAGGATGTTTCTTCCAGTTTCTACTGTTAACACCCTGACTTAGACTCTTAGTATGACTCAACATGACCACTTTATTGCTCAGGGCTATTTCCCCATTGTGTGGTAAGCAGGCCTCCATATGGTCTTCAGTTTTGGTCCAGAACCAGTGGCCTTATTGGTGTCATTCTCTCCAATAAAACTTCCGGGTCCTCCTGGCTCAATGCTCAAATATAATCACATTTCAGTCCCCAGACCTCCAGATGCTATGACCTTCTTCTCCAGATCTGACCTTTGCTTGTCTTCTTGACCATGATCTGGAGTCCCGTCTTTGCTGGACTACCCTCCACTGCTGTGAATAAATATCTCTGTGAATAAATGGCCCTGCTTTGGAGAAGGCAATGGCACCCCACTCCAGTACTCTTGCCTGGAAAATCCCATGGACGGAGGAGCCTGGTAGGCTGCAGTCCATGGGGTCGCTAGGAGTTGGACACGACTGAGCGAATTCACTTTCACTTTCATGCATGGAGAAGGAAATGGCAACCCACTCCAGTATTCTTGCCTGGAGAATCCCAGGGACAGGGGAGACTGGTGGGCTTCCATCTATGGGGTCGCACAGAGTTGGACATGACTGAAGCGACTTAGCAGCAGCAGCTTTTCAGACCTTACCCCTTGCCATGGTTGCCTATGAATCTTGCTCTTTCTGATCTCTCCAGGATTGTAAAGCATCCATCACATCCACCCCTTGGCTCAGAACTCCTTTAATAATTTTTAGTTCTCTCACTTCCTCTTCCAACAGACAATCGATGAATTTTCTAAAATATCTTTAAATCATGTTACTTTTATATTCAAAGCTTTCGATGGCTCCCCATTGAATAAAGTCCTTCCACAGAATAAAGTCCTGATTCTTAGATTGGAATTTAGGCCCCCCGTTTGCACGCTTCAGTGACCTTTTCAATCACGGTTGCTATTCTGAGCTGCAGAACTTCTGCTCCGACCAGGAGGTCTCAAAGTATCCTGAATACAGCTCATTCTGGCTTTGCACCTTTTCTCATTCAGCCCATCCTACCTGGAACAATCGCTCCATACCCTCAACACACTGCCTATTCTTCAAGCAGCTATACAAAACACCCAGCCAGTTACATACTCAATTCTTAGATTAGAGATCCCTGTAGAACGTGTACAAAAGCTGCCAATTCAAGGCATTGAGAACAGAAACAGACCAGCCAAGAATTCCTAAAACAATGTTTCCCTTTCATTTTATCCCTATGACCACCCTTTTCTGGAAAATTCTCTCTTTCCTTAGCTTTCAGGATATCATTCTATTCCTGTGCCTTTCTGCCTTCTCACTTCTCCTCCATAGGCTCCTTCACACAATCCTCAGGTCCTTTAAATGTTGGGGTTCTGCTCTTCCCCTGTATATTCCTCAGTGACTCTCATCTGTTCCCAAGGCTTTGTTTACTACCAAAATGCTATGCAAAATCTCTATCTTCAAATATTAAATGCTTAGCAGGTATGGTCCCCCAGAACCACTGAAACTCAGCATCATCAATAACTCATTTTCTTGTCATTGCCCCTTACTCCTTTTCCCATATTTCTCATCACTTGTAAGGGCCCACATTTCTATTATTTAAGGTAGGAGACATCCTACTGCTCTCTCCCTCATTAAAAAAAAAAAAAAATCAATATATCACTGAGTCCTGTCAACTTTAGCTAAGAAATACTTCTCAAATCACCTCACTATTGTTGGGCTTCCCTAGTGGCAAAGACAGTAAAGAATCTGCCTGCAGTGCAGGAGACTCAGGTTTGATCCCTGAATCGAGAAGATGCCCTGGAGAAGGGAATGGGTAACCACTCCAGTATTCTTGCCTGGAGAATCCCGGGAAAGGGGAGCCTGACAGATTACAGTCCATGGGGTCTCAAAGAGTTGGACACAACTGAGTGACTAAGCACTTACCATCTGTTATTAGCTAATCACTCATGAGAACCTTCCTGACAGCCTTCAAACTGGACCCCTCACCTCTTTCCTCATCAAGTTATCCTCTCCTTTGCCTCCACAGTAACATTCTCTTGGCTTCTATGGTAAAGTACATAGACCTCACTTTGGGCCACGACCTACTTTTACCTACTCCTCTCTGTGGCATTGAACTCCATGAACTCCAGTCACACAAACCCCAGAACAACCCTTTTTTTCCCCTGTGCTTCTGCACTTTCACCCATATTCTCCATGTTTGGAGTGCCCTTCTCTCAACGTGTCTGCTTACTCACTCATGAAGGTGTGGCATAAACATTGCTCTGAGGCTTTGACTAATCTCCCCACCCACAGACAAACTTAGCTTCTTCCTGACCCCACAGTATCCTGTTTCTACTGATAGCTCATTTCCCATACTTACTTAAGACTCTGACATAAGACTCTGAGAGGGTATTTGTTAAAAGCACAGGATTTTTAAAAAACAAATCCCAGGACCCTCTCCAAGAGGTTCTGATTCATTTTGTCTGGGTTAGGACCCAGGAACCTGTAGTTTGTTTTCAAAGTGCCTCGGGTGATTTTAATGCTCAGGCACATCTAGGAAACACTAGTGATATTAGGGAACTCATGTTAATTGTGGTTATAGTAGTTTCCCCTTATCTGCAGGGAATACATTCCAAGACCCCCAGCAGATGGCTGAAACAGCACATAATACTGAACCCTGTATAGACTATGCTTTTTCCTCTTAATAGGCTGCTGCTACTGCTGCTAAGCCGCTTCAGTCGTGTCCGACTCTGTGCGACCCCATAGATGGCAGCCCACCAGGCTCCTCTGTCCCTGGGATCCTCCAGGCAAGAACACTAGAGTGGGTTGCCATTTCCTTCTCCAATGCATGAAAGTGAAAAGGGAAAGTGAAGTCGCTCAATCATGTCCGACTCTTCGTGACCCCATGGACTGCAGCCTACCAGGCTCCTCCGTCCATGGGATTTTCCAGGCAAGAGTACTGGAATGGGTTGCCATTGCCTCTTAATGGGCAGGTAGCTCATATACATCGTGGACATGCTGGACGAAGGAATGATTCATGTCCCATATGGGATGGAACAGGACAATGTGAGATTTCACTGTGCTACTCTATAATACTGTAGTTGCTCAGTTGCATCTGACTCTTTGTGACCCCATGCACTGTAGCCCACCAGGCTCCTCTGTCCATAGAATTTTCCAGTCAAGAATACTGAAGTGGGTTGCCATTTCCTTTTTCAGGGGATTTTCCTGACCTAGGGATTCAACCTGAGTCTCCTGCATTGCAGGCAGATTCTTTATTGTCTGAGCTATCAGGGAAGGCTGTACTCAGAACAGCACACAATTTAAAACTTATAACTTGTTTATTTCTGGGATTTTTTCATTTAATATTTTCACACTATGCTTCACTTCAGGAAACTAAAACTGCAGAAAGGAAAACAGCAGGTAAGGGGCGGGGGGGGTGGCAAAGAAGCAAATAAGCAAACTATCTTTGCTGCCATCTCTATTTACTTCACTGATTGGGAACTCGGTAGTCTGCTCTACCCGCATTTATCATGGAGGAGTTTAGAATTTACTGAAGGAATGTTTAGTATTTTTATGTAAACTAATTTTTCATTCCCATGATATCTGATAAAATTTGATTCATTATTCAGATTCTATTATGGGCAAAGGTAGAGGGCCAGGGGCTGTGATAGCCTTGGAAGAACATGCATGCCCAGGTGGTAGGATTGGGTGATAAAGATGTCACACATTTTTTCAAAATCTTGGCTGAGTTACAGATTTGGAGGCAGCCAAACCTGCTAGTACTGTCTGACGAAATTAACAACATGAATTAAAACTCACCATGCAGAAAGAAGGATGCTCTTGCCCCCACCCCCCCTGCCTCCACTGCATTGCCTTAAAGAAACAGATGGTGTAAAGGTTAAGAGCATGGGCTCCACATCAGAGTGACTGGTACTACATCCTGGTTCTTATGACTGCCAGCTGTGTGCCCTTGAGCAAATTCCTTAAACTCTCCATTCCTTCTTTTGTAGAATAGTTTTCGTAACAGTTGTTGCCATAGGGAAGTCCTATGAGGATGAAATAAGAAAATGTACATAAAACAGCATGGGGGGCCTGGACAGTAGTCAAGGCCTCACTAACTGTTAGCTGCTGCTGCTGCTGCTAAAATGAGACAAATAGTTGTTACTCATGGTAATGAATAATTACAATAATAATTAAGTGGATGATGATAGTTAAAATTATGAAGACTTCTTTCTTCTGTTCAGTCTTCCCTGAAACATGTAGTGTAGAAATAAATCTGATTTCCCACAAAACTCCTTTATTGTTTAAAGGAGTTAAGCAATATTGTCAAAGGCACTCTCCTTTATTGTCCAGCTGTGAAAGCTCCTTGTACCCTGCTATTTCTAACTCAGCGCTGAGCAAACCGTGTGTGGCCATCCCATTTAGGTGCAGAATGAGCCGCTGTGTCTACTAACTAAAGCAGAGACAAAAATAGCACCAATGTTTACTCCCTCACCTGTCCTAGCAACTTCAGAATTTCTAAAGCTGCACCTGAGCTTCACAAAACAAAGCAGAATATGGTTTGTTTCATGTCTATTTCACAGACGGCAAAACTGAGGTTCAAAGAAGTTAAGTGTTTTACCCAAGTTCATATAGCTGGTCGCTTAGGGTCTCAAATCCAAGTCTTCTTATTCCAAATTGTACTGTCTTTGGGGATTGTAAAAGCTCAGTTTAGAAATAAGACCATAGCAGGCAAATAAGCTGTCAGAAGTTACCATAGCTTCTTGATAAAGATGTGTTTGGGGCTGACCGACAAAACACTAAAACACACAAATGCTGCCTAACAGAAGCCTTCCCTGCCCCTACACACACACACACACACACACACACACACACACACACACACACACACACACACACACACACACACACACCCTAGAGTGTAGTGTAGTCTGGAGTCTAGACGATGTGTATCTTGCTTATCTCATAACACACATTCCCGACCCTGACTCCTTTCTACTTAGATCTGGCTCCTAGAGATCACCTGGGCCCTTGCCCAAATCCATTCCTGGGCTCCCTCCTCTGAAGGGAGTCTATTTGTTCTAAAACTTCTCAGAAATCACGTTTGCTCACCTGGTTTGACTCCTTGCCTCCTGCCAGTTCTGACCTAATTCAGTGTCAGGCCAGCTCCCGGGTTTCCTCTCATCTCTCATCTCTTTACCTTCATATTCTATACACCTGTCAAGTTTGAATCCCTGAAGTTTCCCTCAGAGTTTAAGCTGTCTCTTGCTTCTGGGCTGATACACAAGCCATTCTCTTTTTTATTATTTAGTTGTTGAATAAATGATATCTATATGATTCACAAACCTTAAATATTAATATATATGTATACACAAAAGATATAAGAAAGAGTCTTGCTTTCACCCCCATCACTCATGTGCCTCATCTCCACCTTCCCTACCTCTGCAAACAGGTATTCACTTTTATTAGTTTCTTGTATATCCTGTCAGTTTCTTGAATCTTTTTTTTTTTTTTGACTGCATCACGCCACATGCAGGATCTTAGTTCCATGACCAGGGATCAAACCCGCACCCTTTGCAGTGAGAGCTCAAAGTCTCAACCACTGGACCACCAGGAAGTCCTCCTGTCAGTTTCTGTATGCAAGTAGAAGTAAATTTTAAAATGTGTATATACTATTTGTTTAACCCACCTTTCCACACTATGACACACCTCGCTGGTCTATGTTGGCAAGTCTTTCCACATTGATACAGAAAGATTTCTTACTCATTTTATTCCTGGAAATTGTTTTACTGTATGGATATACCGTAATTTATTTATTTAGTTCCCTTTTGACAGACATTTCAACGGCTTCCAAACTTTTACTACTGTAAACAATGCAACAATGAATTACCTTGATTTCTCACATGTGAACATATGTCTATGAGATTAATTCTAAGAAGTGAGATTACTAGGTCAATCAGTATGGGCATTTTTGATATTGATCCACATAATCAAACTGCTATCCATAGAAGATTTTACCAGTACTTTCACCAGCAATACATGAGAGTTTCAGGTTCCCCATGGCACTGCCACAGAGTGCATTATCAATCTTCCAGTTTGATAGATGAAAATGGTATTTCAATATGATTTTAGTTTGAATTTCTATTATTACGAGTAATATTGTAGACCTTTTACTATGTTTAGGACTGTTTGTATTTTCTTTGTTTATTCTTCAAATTTATACCCTTTCTCCATTTTTCTATTGCATTGTTGGTCTTTTTCTCATTGATTTATAGAAACTCTTTATATATTAGGTAATCTTCCCATTGGCTCTTTGTACTTTGACTTTATGAATCATGTTACTTATAACTTTGTTTATGGTGTTGCTTGCCATACTTTTTTGTTTTTTAGTGCAGTTAAATTTCTCAATCTTTCAATTGGAACTTCAATTTTTCTCCCATTTTACTGCTTGGATGCAACTGGTACGATTGAATGTAAGTATAACTTCAAGCAAGGGAGAAAAACAAAGGGTTGTTTCAGTAATATGCCAGTAGAGTGGCTTTAAATCAGATAATTAAGATTGCATCAAATTCAGATAAGACTATTGTTCAATATCCTGTTCAGTTATCACTTCTTTATGAAGTACGATTAAACCTTTATATATTCAGAATCTGGATGGAGCCTGGGGTGCTGCAGTTCATGGGGTCGCAAGGAGTTGGACAAGTCTTAGTGACTAAACCACAACAACAAAGTCATACTATCTTGTTATAAGTGTGAGCTTGTATTCCTACCTAGCTTATATGTGTCATAAATTCATCATATTCTAGAGTTTATGTTATTCTTTTGATTAATTTTTTTAAAAAATATTCATTGAGCATCAGCTATATGCCAAAAGCTGTGCTAGGAGCTGTGGGTACAATGGTAAAAGACACACACAAGACCTGCCTAAGACTGCCTCTGAGCTTAACCATTATGCAGAAAGTGCTCAGAAAATATTAATTGATTGAAATTGTGCTGAAACCATATTGAAAACCTTGTGTGAGTTGCCAGATTTGACAAATAAAAATATAGTATGCAATATTTGGGCTATGGCTGTACTAAAAATTATGTGTTGTTTATCTAAAGTTCAAATTTAACTGGACATCTTGTATTTTATCTACCACACTACTAGCAGTTTACATCTCAGAAAAAAAGTTCTAGCCTTGCCTTTATTATTCACATAAGCCATTTGAACACTGAAGATATTTATCTCTATGCCTCATTCTTTTTTCAATACTCTATTTTAAAATTCTCGCTTTATAAAGTATTTCCAAAGGAACACCCTTCTTCTTTGGTGTCAACCAGGGGGAAAGCATGGTTTAAAAGTCTGGGTTCCAAACTGTTAGCTGCTAAAGACAACTACATTATAGGAGAACAGTTTGTGTTGTCTCAAGAGACTAGAGTTTTACAACCAGTTCTGAAATGTCAGACATGATATTTTTCAAAGTTTAGATAATTTTTTCCAGCAAGACCTAATACCCTATATTAAGAAATAACAGCTTTCCACATTGCCTTAAATTAGTTGTGAGTAGGTTCACTGGCTAGGAAGGGGGTTGAGATGGAATACAGAATCCTGGCGCAGCAAGGGAGTGTGTGGTAGGGCAAGAGGACGACTATATGAAGACAGTGTGGAGAAGAGAATGCAGTTTCACAAATGGAGAAAGACTGAGTTCAGACATGCTTAAAGAGCTTTCCCCTCCCCCTCTATCCACCAATGAGTTAAATTACCCTTTTCAAAACCCCCCCACCCCCAAAAAGCCTGCTGCTCTTCTGGCTAGCACAGCTCACAGATTCCACAGTGGAAAGAAGGGTCTGGAAGAAAATGATGAAATTCTACAAAGGACAGACTGCACATTTAACTTTTATTAAATGCCTTTAAAATTTTTTCTAAAACCTATCTATACATACATGCACAATTAACTTTGTTATTTAAAAACAAAACTTCCATCAAGATTTGAAGGCTGTCAAAATTACCCCTTCCATTCCAGAGCAGGAAACAAAATGGATGAGCTGCCTTTCTGGATGCGATTATCTATCCCCCGCGAGGAGATGCAGGCTTCCTCTGACTCTATCCTGTCATCACAGCAAAGATATAGCAAACTTCTACATTGTTCTAAGATGGTAGGGAAGAGATGCATGATGGAATTTGGGAGTGAGGAGTCCTGCTTATGTCCCTCCATTTCCATCCTATAAACATACTGGGTTCCTGACCCCAGGGCTAGAAAATTGGTCTTTCTTTCCAGTGTTAATCTGTAGCCTTCCCTTGAATGTCTCCCAGGAAGCAACAGGAAGAAAAATGCATTTGTGAAATGTTTCTAAAAAAAAGAAAGTATGAACTGACATTTCTTTCCCTACAAACATCCAGGGAAGGCTCAATACAGGTGAAAAAATCCTCAATCTAGAAAAATACAAACAAAAACCCCCAAACAGTCCTCAGGCTTCTTCATATATCATGGAACCAAAACAGTTAAAGCCAGAGATATACAAACAAAATAGATGTGCTAAACTCTCCTCTCCAGAGTCGATTCAGCTTTTAAATATATTTTTGAAGTGGGGAGCCCAGCTTGAGTCCACATACAGGATTTATAGGGATTTGGACACATCAGGTGAACTACTGGAACCACCTGGGAGAGCCTTTACTCTAAGCTCAGTAAAGTCGACCTAGGAACAAAGCTTTATTTAGTCTTAAGGGAAGGAATGAATCCATATGTAGCTTAGTGACAGAGATTTGTCTCCTGCTCCAGTCCTACAGGCACTTCCCAGGTGACACTAGTGGTAAAAAATCTGCCTGCTAACGCAAGAGATGAAGGTTTGATCCCTGGGTCTGGAAGATCCTCTGAAATACATCATGGCAACATACTCTAGTATTCTCACCTGGGAAATCCCATGGAGAGAGGAGCCTGGAGGGCTACAGTCCATGGGGTTGCAAAAAAGACGTGATTTAGCAACTAAACAACAACGAGTCCTACAGGTTCACAATCAGTTTAAAGGACAGAAGAAAGCCAAAAAGCAGATCAAAGAACTGCTTCACTAAAGAAACAGAGTGAGGGTGGAGATAACAGGTCAAGTGACCTGGCCTCAAGGTCTGGCTAGACCACAGAGGCCTATGTAACTGAAGATAAATGAATTCCAAAGCTGCTCAAAGCCTTAGCTTCCCCGTCCCCCAAATAGACAGAATAATAGCACCTACCTCACAAGTTGTTATAAATATTGAAAGACACCCAATTGCCATTCAACAACAGTCTGGTAAGTCAATCGTGGCGTTTCACTAAAATGGAACACTATACAACAGTGAGAATGAACAATGTACAAGCACACACAACAATAAGGAAGGGTCTTGCAAACACAGTGCTGAAAGATATCAGACACCAAAGAAGTACATACTGAATGATTTCATTTATCTAGAGCTCAAAAACAAGCAAAACAAATAATCTGTAGTGTTCAAAGACAAGGCAGACCTTCTGAGACAGCTGACTGTGCAACTGACATGTCATGCCATGAATCAGACCTGTGATGAGTACAGCTGAACTGTTCCTTGAGTACTCACACAGAGCATGGCTTACCTTTGCAACTACAACTTGAATGACAAACGATCCACATGCAACTCCATTCCCCACGGCTGCTTTCACGCAAGTAGACAGAAAAAGACTCTTGCAACAATGATCCAGCTAAGTCAAGGCAAAAATCTAGGTCTGGAGGGGAAAGACTAAGATTTTTTTTAAAAAAAACACAGGATTAACTTGATGGGTGGGCTTCAGTCTTCATTGATCATGCATTAAGATCACCCCACAGCTCTATGTTGCTGCATTTTTTAGACTGTATGGATACAATGTAGCTATAAATGGATTCAAATTGGCTAGGCAGGCGGCAACTGTTACTTTTTTGCTGCACTGCTAGTAGTACAAGCAAGATGTTTCTGAATAAGTAGAAGTGAAAAGTAGCTCTTACTGCAGCTGGGTTGCCTAACCCGGTCTTTTTTTGTGATCTTGAATATAGTTCCCTGTGCTATACAGTAGGACCTTGTTGTTTATTCATGCCATCTATATTAGTTCACTGCTAACCCCAAACTCCCAGTCCCTCTCCCACTCTTCTCCCCACTCAGCAACCACAAGTCTGTTCTCTATGCCTGACCATGTCTTTAAACCTTCATGAATCCACAGCAAGACAAAATATTTCCAACCACAGTTCTGCAGGATCCATGCAGGAACTTTTCACACTAACACAAATTCACACCACAGAGTTCTGTTTGGTTCCTGTCAGGTGATGGAAACAGAGCAGATGTAAGGCTGAAGGCATTATTCCCTTAGACAGACACAAGACCCACACTGTTGAACTACCATGCTTCTGGGCGTAGTTTACATGTAGAAACTACACAATTAGGAATAATCTGCACTGCCCTCAGAATCTGGGTAAGAAGCACAAACTGCATGTCAGGGCTCAGAAACCTCCTTACCCTCTAACCCCATTTCTTGGATGAATGAGTGAGGCTTCCAGATGCTTTGTTCTCAAACTGGGCTCGGTCAATTGGCTCAGCCCAGCCTCTCAGCCTGACTGTGTTTTTCCTCTATGCTTCTCCTCCTTCTGACTCACTCAGTCCCCTGCATTTACCTATGTCATCCAGGCTAAAAGGGAGCCCTGTAGCCACCCCCACTTATACACCCTGCACATCTTCATTTGGGGCAGATGGCTTAATGTTGATGGTGGGACTATTTTTTATCATTTCATGCTTCTTTTTCTAGGTATTTTCTTTCTTTTCCCAACATGCTTTATAACATTTGTCTATCATAAATATTCTGAGTGATTATCATGTACGTAAGTTTCCATCTTAAGGACTTCTTCTTAAAACTCCAGTGCAAGAATAGAGAACAACTTTCATTGAGTTAAGGTGGTTTTATAGCCTAGGGAAATGCTCTCACAATGTAAATGATAAAGATGCCCTGTTTAAATGCTAGTTATTAAATCTGCCACCGAAACAAGGGTCTTCTTGGTTCAACTGAGAAAATCAGCCTCGAGCCTGTTCCAACTGGATTCTGTGTACTTACCTTACAAGCTGTCCCTTTGTTGATTTGTGCCAGCAAGCCTGGGTGTGGGGTGCTAGGTGTTAAGCTTTGTTCTTCTGCAATACCCATAGGAACAAACTAACTCAGCAAAACTTAAGCAAACACAGAGCTTTTATGGACATAACTATCAAGATGGAAGCCTGGATCAGGTAAGCAAAAGTTACAGTTTTGTGTTTCCCTCCCTTCCCCACCCCTTGCCTCTACCCCTTCACTCCCTCCCTTTCTTCCTTTCCT
The DNA here is from genome assembly GCF_054371585.1 of Giraffa tippelskirchi. Taxonomy (NCBI): domain Eukaryota; kingdom Metazoa; phylum Chordata; class Mammalia; order Artiodactyla; family Giraffidae; genus Giraffa; species Giraffa tippelskirchi. The sequence goes on from NC_137276.1 coordinate 40,368,908, forward strand.
CTGCCCCTGCCCCCCTCTCTCTTTCCTTTCTTTCTTGTATAAGACATTTGTTGAACCTGGGTAGAAATGTACACTTGAATTTTTTCGCATTGACATGATAAAAACATGATTTAAAAAGCATGAATGTCATTTACAATTTCCAATATTAGACTTTAATTTTGTTTTCTCTGTTATTTACAAAGGTTGCATGCTTTCTGGCAGCCAGAGTGTACACATACTGAGCCTGAATGTAAACATACTAAAGACAACAAGTTTTTATTCAGCTTAGATTGGGTGATTAGAACATTGAGGATAAGATTTCATGACAATTCATTTGGGTGCAGCAATGCAGTTGACTGATGAGTGGTGCTGGATATCATATTATTTACGGTCAGTAAGAGTAGAGCCAGTCCACCTCATTGGAGGCACTAGAAAAATCTGGTAGTTTGTTGAATGGGGATGAAGGACTACTCAATTTCTCATCTAAACTAATTAGATTCATTTGAGAGTTCAATCTGTAATGTAAATAAGGCACTAGCCATAAATGATGAAGTCTGGCCACATCAACATTTCACAAACTGTATTCTTCAGATTGTCCCTTGGGATACTATGGTCTTCTGTGGGAATAAAAGAGTGGGCATTGGCCAAATAAGCTTGGAAAACATTAACAGGTTCACCAGAAATATGAGCTTGAATTTGTGATATAGCTTAACTACCTTTCTAGTAAAATGAGGGGAAAAAACTTATAAGACTTGTTTTATCTTAGTTTTTTAAACAGTTCAGCTTCATTTTGCCTTTTGGAATATATAATGCTGTATATGTAAGCTGTATAAACAAATCCTTGAGAAGGATGTCTTTTTGTAATGTGAAAAGCCCCTTATCTTGTTTATTCTATTGTAAAAAAAAGAGATTGAGTTGCTATGTTAAGAATTTTGTGTATTATTTTTAAAAAGTTATCCCCTGGAAGGAATGAGGGAGAAGGGGAGGAAAGGAGAGGGAACCCATCAGCAAGTGTTCTGACCCTCTTCATTCTCACCTGACACCTCACAAGCACAGCTACTGTGTAATTATGCAGGTCTAATAAAATGAACAACTTTCATTCCATGAAGCCACATGATCCCGTGTGCCTAGAGAATAGGTTCCTACTGTTTGAACACCCTCAGTGAAGGTGATGGGGTTGGGCTGTGGGCTCATTACTTTGGAAGCTCTCCATTCCATTGGTGTTTGGGAGGCAATTATCCCTCTAGGAAATCCCTTTGACTCTCAACAACCAATTTCTATATGTTTGGCCTCAGGAGTCTTACTGCGTTTAGTAAGTGAGTGAAGTTCACTCAGTCGTGTCCGACTCTTTGCGATCCCGTGGACTATACAGTACATGGAATTCTCCAGGCTAGAATACTGGAGTGGGTAGCCTTTCCCTTCTCCAGGGTATCTTCCCAAACCAGAGATTGAACCCAGGTCTCCCGCGTTGCAGGTGGATTCTTTAGTAAGGGGTAAGCCATAATAGGGCTTCCCTGGTGGCTCAGATGATCAAGAATCTGTCTACAATGCAGCAAACCCAGGTTTGATCCCTAGATGGGGAAGATCTGCTGGAGAAGGAAATGGCTATCCACTCCAGTATTCTTGCCTGGGAAATCCCATGGACAGAGGAGCCTGGCAGACTACAGTCCATGAGGTCTCAAAGAGTCAGACACGACTGAGCAACTAACACACAAGCCTTAATATCTGTTAAAGATCGCCTTATGATTTAAAGAATACTTTCCTGCTGCTTTTGTCTGTGATTTTCACAATCCTATGAAGTATAAGCCTGACTTCACCTGAGTGCCCCTTTCTCTACACTATTCTTTATTAATGGATTTGGTGGTCCCTTGTATATCCATTCTGGTAGTAGTCTATCGTTTGAAGTGATTTATTTTATCACAGGATACTAAAATGAGGCATGTTTAATGACTTCTCTGAGTACAACCAATTATTCTTATCCTTCTCTTTAAGGCAGAGCTTCACTGCCCTGTAGTTTAGCCTATTTATTTATAAAATTCCTCCCAAAATGCTAGAGTCTGTATGGTTAAATGTCAGATGTTTCCTTTTCCTTTAAGTCTAATGATACTCTTTATGCCATTCTCCTGTCTTTTTTCCTTCCTATTTTCTTTTAATTAGTCAAATTATCCTTGAAAATGATACAGATTATCTGACCCAGAATCATGTCTTTCCTTCAAAAGCCTACTTGTGTTTGCCACTTACCTAGCTATGCTTCAAAATTCTTCATGTTAAAGGGAACCCTCCTACACTGTTTGTGAGAATGTAACTTGGTGCAGCCACTGTGGAAAGCAGTATGGAGGTTCCTCAGAAAACTAAAATTAGAATTACCATATGATCCAGCAATCCCACTCTTGGGCTCATATCAGAACAAAACTATAATTCAAAAAGATACATGTATTCCTATGTTCATAGCAGCACTAGTCACAATAGCCAAGACATGCAAACAGCCTAACTATCCATCAACAGATGAATGAATAAAGAAGATGTGGTACATTTATATGATCGAGTACTAATCAGCCACTAAAAAAAGAACAAAATAATACCATTTGAAGCAACATGGATGCACCTAGAAATGATCATACTAAGTGAAGTAAGTCAGAAAGAGAAAGACAAATACCATATGCCATCCCTTATATGTGGAATCTAAAATATGACACAAATGAACTTATCTATGAAACAGAAACAGAATTACAAACATAGAGAACAGAGTGGTGGTTGCCAAGGGGAGGGAGTTGGGGAAAGGATGGAGAGGGAGGTTGGGGTTAGCTGATGTAAGCTTTAACATATAGAATGGATAAACAACAAGGTCCTACTGTATAACACAGAGAGCTATATTCAATATCCTATGATAAACCATAATGGAAAACAATATAAAAGAATATATATAGTATAACTGAATCACTTTTCTGTACAGCAGTAATTAACACAACATTGTAGATCAAGTATAATTCAATTAAAAAAACCTTCATGTTCATTTTTTATAATAGGCATAACTGGAAACAGCCCAACTGTCCATCAACTTGTGAATGGATAAACAAAATGTGACACACCCATACAATGGAATACTATGCAGCCATAAAAAAGAATGAAGTAATGAAGTCAGGGTAGAAACAGGAGTGACTACAAATGGGCACAAGGGATCTTTTGGGTGTGATGAAAATGTTCCAAAATTGGATTGTGGTGAAGGTTGCACAATTCTGTAAATCTACTCAGAATCTTTGCCTTGTATACTTATTTAATAAACTATATGAATTTTATGATATGTAAATTTATTTCAATAAAGATGTTTTTAACAACAGTCCTTCGGATCTTTATTCTTTGGTAAAAACTTGGATTTAGCACATTTCATCCTCTCATTCAGAGTCTCTTCAAATTCTTGTAGTGATTCCAAAATACACAATTTTTGTCTACGACTAAGACTGTACATCGGAGAAGGCAATGGCACCCCACTCCAGTACTCTTGCCTGGAAAATCCCACGGATGGAGGAGCCTGGTAGGCTACAGTCCATGGGGTCGCTACGAGTCAGACATGACTGAGCAACTTCACTTTCACTTTTCCCTTTCATGCACTGGAGAAGGAAATGGTAACCCACTCCAGTATTCTTGCCTGGAGAATCCCAGGGACGGCGGAGCTTGGTGGGCTGCCCTCTATGGGGTTGCACAGAGTCGGACACGACTGAAGCGACTTAGCAGCAGCAGCAAGACTGTACATAGTAATTCATTTTGACTTTAACATTTATTCTAAGTATAAAAAGCATATCCTATTTGGTAATTTTTTATTTTGATGAGACTGTGGTAAGCATGGTTTCAAGAATTTTGAAGCCAGGCCTGAGTTGTATAATGTTCATGAATGCTGTAGTTGAGGCTCTAAGAAATACGTGGGTAAATAAACTATGGTATATTCACATGATGGGGTAGTATTATTATACAGCAGGGTTTTACAACCTCAGCACTATTGACATTTTGGGCCTTTGCTGCGGGAGGCTGTCTTGTGCATTATAAGATGGTTAGCAGTAACTTCCCTCCTTCCCTGGTTGTAACAATGAGAAAATGTCTCCAAACAATGCCAAATGTCCTGAGGAGAAAATTACCCTGACTGAGAATGACTGCTATGCAGCAATAAGGATGAACAAATTCCAACCCTACACAAACAGTACAGCAATATGGAGGACTCTCAGAAACATAACTTGGGGCAAAAGAAGCCATATACAGAGTGTACGGCATACCATTTTATTTGTACTCTATGGTTCAGAACCAGGCAAAAATAATCAGATGATTACCTGTGGAGGGAGAGTTAGCAATTGGAAGAGGCTTCTGGGATTCGGATAGTATTCTGTTTCTTAACCCAGGTGCTGGTTACACAAGTATATTTACTTTATGAAAATTTATCAGGCAGAACACTTAAGATTTGTATATTTTCATATACATATACTATACTTCAATAAAAAGTTTAAAAATATGGGCCACTGCTGTGGCTGCTGCAAAAAGAGGGCATTCAAGGTGACTGAGAAGGGGCTCAGTGACTTTCTAACAGGACGCTAATTCATCCCTTCAGAGACCCACGGCGACTCCTCCGGGCCCCACCCTGAACTCTAAGAAACAAATCCAGTGTGTCCCACTGATGAATGAAAGCTTGTTCCTGGGCTACTTTGTTATCCAGGTGCCAAAGCCAAGAAAGTCTCTCCCTCCTCATCACCCATTTTCAATTCATACTTTGCAAAGGAAAGGCCTAAAACTGATTTCAGTGTGAAATTGAGCTAAATGAAGCCAAATAAAGGAAGCACTTTCTTTAGCATTCACTCCAATGCTAAAGAAAATAATGGGTCTAGTCCCCCAAACTGAGAGTACAACAAATGCCCAAAGTGGCAGTTCCTGTTGTCTGTTGTAGTGGGGCAGAAGCAGTTGTGGTGATTCACGCATGCTCTTACTCTCGGTTGGGGCTCCTCTTGACCAGTAACTTACCCTTACAGTAGGGGACCAGGTGCAGGGTGCAGTTTGTGGCCATTGCATTCTTTGATCGAGGCAGTTAAGTGACATCAGATCTGGGCCTAGTAATGTGACCAATGACCAACGAGTTCACATGCCACACAATTTATCTGAGAGGCTCAAATGATCAAGAGTTACTGTTAGTCTTCAAACCTCATATATGGGAACTTCCCTGGTGGTCCAGTGGTTAAGACTTAATGGCATGGGTTCCATTCCTGGTTAAGGAACTAATATTCTGCATGCCACACCGAGTGGCCAAATAGGTATATATATATGTGTGTGTGTGTGTGTATATATATATAGGCTTCCCTGGTGGCACTCGCTCACTCTCTCTCTCTCTCTCTATATATATATATATATACATAAAACTGAATCACTTTGCTGCACACTTGAAACTAACACAACATTGTCAATCAACTATACTGTAATAAAAAATAAATTAAAAAAAAAGAATTGCACTAGCTTGAGTCATATAATCTTCTTAAGCCTATTATCTATATTGAATCTGTTTTTTTCCTCTCATTTACTGCATTAAGAATGAGTAATCTCTATGAAGATGTGTTATATAAGGCAAAGCATTATTAATTTTTAAGCTCAATGAGATACATAAAGTTGATCAAAATCCTTGATCAGATAAAACAAGGCAAGAAGTTTATAAGTGTGGGTGAAAAAGTCAGAATGGTTATAAATTAATTTGATTCATTTTAGTAAGTTCAGATGATAGGCATGAAATATATAAATGAACAGTATTTCTGCTGATGAGGTACTTATATGTATATCCTAGAAATGTTGGATTTATGCTGACAAATCACATGGAAAGGCAGGCTTATTTTTGGAGAGTTCTTCCAATGTGGATCTTTAATATTCAAAGCCATCAAATATGACAAGGGACTCTTTTTAGATTTATTCCCGTTGGGACACATTAGGTTCAACAGTAAGGTCTGGAGACTTATATTACTAAGAATTATAAGCTACTTACAAAAATAAGCCACTCTCTTAATTGTGATTCAGGAATGGGGCAAATGTCCAGGCATAAATTGTTACCACAGCCAGGAACAACTGACTAAGAAAGAATGATCTCCAGGTTTTTCCAGAAAGCTGTCTGTTCATTAGGTAATGTTAAAATAGGACAAGGATGGCAAGTTTTTAAACATTGCAGCTGTACTATTTAATTTTAAATATTCCATGAGGAATGTGGCCATCACAAAAGTCTGAGTTAGCTGGTAAATGGTCTAGCATTTTTTTGGGGAAAAAAAAAGTCTTTAAAGAGCAAATAGAATTCTGAAGTAGAGAAAACCCATCTGTTACTAGCTAGCTGGAGGACCTCAGGCATGTCGTCATGCTCCACATTTGTATGGGGCAGGAAATAAGCTAGGTGATGGTTCTCTAGCCAGGCCAGACCAAGGAACCTCTTACTCAAGTTTTAAAGAACCGCATGCAGACCAATTCAATCCAGTTCTCTGGGAGTGCTGTCCAGGCATCAATATTTTGTAAAGTTTAGCAGCGTTGAGAAACACCAGACTAGATAATCTCTAAGGTCCCACTCAGATCTCAATAAAATAAGGAGAGAATTCAGAATTCCAGTACAATATACAAGGAACAGAAGAAAACATAAAAGTCATGCAAGTATAAAGCAACTCCTAACCAGGGATGTAAAACACACAAATATTAGCAGAGAATGATACTTTCAAATGAACTGCGGCTTCGGGAACAAAAAAATATGCTTGATTAGTACAGACACTATCAACAAAAACATTCAGAACAGAATAGGAAAAGTATTATGTACTTAACATCTGGCAGCATTTGTACTTTTTATCCAATTCTAAATTTATGAAATATGTACATATCCACCTCTGACCATTCAAAGACTCAAAGCTCTTTCCAATACAAACTAAAAATCAGAGAGTGTGAAGTGGTAGATTTAAAAAAAAAAAAAATTTATTTATCTGGCTGCATCACGTATTAGTTGTGACATGTGGGATCTTTTCAGGTGGCACGCAGGCTTAGTTGTCCCTTGGCATGTGGGATCTTAATTTCCCAACCAGGGATCAAACTTCAGTCCTCTGCATTGGAAGGCACAGAGGACCGCTAGACCACCAGGGAAGTGCCCGAAGTAGCAGATTTGTAATTCCTCACTGAAAAACGTCAAGAGTTGATATGGCAAAAGCCAAGAGATTATTTTTATGAAGATTTGTACATTCCTTGCTTAATGGATGAAAGAGATAATTCTAAATGATGACAGCCAGAATCAATATTATGTCTAAGATTATGACTAAGCACTGTAGGTTGATTCCTAGAAGTGATTCATTTGAACTGGGCCTCAAAAAAAAAAAAACAAAAACAAAATAAACCCCCTCCCTCATGTGGATCTTCTATCATGGATTTTAGCTAACGGGGCCTGAGTTTCTAAACTGCTTATTAGATATGAACCTTGTCTGGACTTCTGTGAATTCTCTGGAACTGGTTGAAAAAACTGTGTGTGGGCCTGTGTGGGTGTACCCATGTACAGAACTTTCTTATCCTTTTAGAAGAATTCCTTTGGTGGTCTATTGACCCTTCTCAGAAAAATGTTTTTAAATGCATAAAATAAAACAAAAGGATTGCAAAGAAAAAAATGAATTACAGTTATCAATTTTTAAAAAAAAATTACAGGACGGTAATAAATACACTTCTTTATCAGGATATTAAATAAAAAGATCCTGATGTTTAGATGGGCAGCTATAATAATTATCTTATTTTCAGAGAAATAAAGAACACAGAAATTTTCATGACATCAGCAACATAAGCAACAACCAGTGGAATCTGAAAATATCTGTGCCTTCTATTGCTGACATAATCACAAGCACTATTAATAATGTGATGATTTGTTGTCTGTGATCATCATTGAAGGAAGTGATAAATTTCTATTATAGGTTATAAAAATAATTTCTCCATCCAAGTTCACAACCCTCCTAAGTCCTCTGGACTCTAGATGAAGAACATCTGATCTATGTCTTTATCCAACTTCAGGGGGTTTGCTGACAAGCCTGCAGCAAGGACAGATCATTAGACCACAAAGCACTTAATAAGCATTTTCAGGATTGGTTTCCAGAAGGTTATACAGACACAGAGCCCTGGAAAGTCATAGAACAGTAGGGAAAAGGTGAAGGGTTCTCTGAAGTGAGACCATAAGGAATGCTCTGTGAGTTTCTGGAGCAAAAGTTTCAATACATGTTATTTTTAATTTAATATACATATATTTTTTAAAAGAGATTTTTTTTACAGTCTTTATTGAATTTGTGACAATATTGCTTCTGCTTTATGTTTTGGATTTTTTGTCCATGAGGCATATATGATCTTAGCTCCCTGACCAGAGATCGAACGCATACCTGCTGTATTGGAAGGCAAAGTCTTAACCACTGGACTGCTAGGTAAGTCCCTTTAATGTATGTTTTGATGTTCTTAATATATGTGTCATGTTTAATATATCTTTATGACTTACTAGATCCATAAAGCATAGCAAAACCTCACTTCTGAGTGGATGTGAAAAAGAAAAGAGAAAACAACATAGGGGCATAAAGTGAGTGATGCCAAGCATGAAATTGGTACAAAAATAGAAAATGAGCCACAAACCCACTTCCGAGCTTTCTGGCATGCATCTTGAAGTGGACTGACCTGGACAGTCATGGAATGCACAGTTCCCAAAGGACTATACAAAAAAAAAAAATCCTCAGAAAAAATACAACCTTTCTGCTATCGATGCTAAGACTGAACAGAAATTTCTTCCACAGATCTTTATAAACAGTATATCATGTGTCGTAATTAATGAACAATATTTTCAATGATATCATTAAAGGAGACATAACAATGAGTTCCCCAGAACTTTTTAAAAACCATTCGTAGCTTACAGTTTATACAAAAATTGTGTGGGCTAGATTTGGCCACAGGACTGAATTTCTTAACTCCTGGTCTACAGGATCAAGTTAGATATCTCCTTGACTCTTATATCCTTCATTTTCCTCAAGCCCCTGTCTATATCAGCTTTTTTAAGGTATTAACTCTTTCTGTACTTTATAGCTACTATACACAGATCCAAGCAGGGTGCTATCATGTAGACATACCTCAAAATTTTTATGTCTCATGGAAATAAGAAGGTAATCCAGCATGAATTAGCAGCAAAGAAATGGTTTAATTTCTAGTTTCATTAAAATAAACATATATACCACATCAAAACAAAGGTAGAAAAATTTTAACGTATAACCTTCTCTATTTCAGGGATCACATGCTAGTTTTGTAGGCGAATATAAAAAAAAAAATGGGTATAATTAGCTGAATCACTTAATTCATCTATTATAGTGTTTACAGCACCAGCTCTCAAAATGAAAATGAGGCCATATCGTGTTTCACAGCACACAATTTTCTTGGTCCCAATAAGAAAGACTTCATCCCAAATATCATTCAGGTGTCCCTGAGCTTCTGTCTGTTCTGAGACAAAATGAAGTACTAGGCCAACTAAACTTGGCAAACTTGGGTTATCTCTGTTATTATATGAGCTCACAAGAAGGACTTAGGGAATTTTTAACATCACTTTATTTTAGTAAAGATTTATAATATTTATACCCACCTATTCCAGAGAGTTGCTAGGATAATTAAGAAGAATTTATGAAAAAGCCTTGATGAGCATGATGAAAGAAAGGTCTCATGAATACCCAGAGGAACCTTGCTGTAATTCTGGGAGGTGGCATTTACCCTCATGGAAACACAACACATATCAAACGGAGTCCCCTAGAAATGTGTAACTACCTTCAGAAGATGCTTTGAACCACACAAGTATAGTGTTCAGCACAGGTCTTAGCTGCCCTTCTAAACACCAGCCCTGTAAGTGTTCCGCTGAAGGCTGTGTTTCATTACCTCAATGTATTTTCTTCATATTCTTTTGCAATTGGTTCTGGTAATGAGGCTGTGTATGTGACACAGGCTCCTTGAACCATGAAAGATTAAAATTCTGTGCTGAGCTGGGGAAATGTCAGTGAAACCGCTAGTACATCCAGAGAACAGGCCTGTAGCTTGTGGTGATTTGGGAACTTGTAACTCATGAATGCTCAACTGTGCAGCTCCCACATAATGAACAAGGCCAGGTCTAGAGTTACATGTAAGTCACTGTGATTATTTCTAAGGACACTTATTCCTGAGTGTATGCATTCACCCACTAGAACACTGAAGCTTTGTATTATTGAGGTGAAACGCTGGGTTCAGCTCCAAACACTACCATTCTAAAAATGGCTGCAGAGCCTCCTCCAGACTAACATTTATTGCTTTTTAACAGCATTTGCTCAAATCCACATCTTCTAAAGATTACACACAACATTCCAAAAAGCCCCTGAGGAAAATCACTTTCAAAGCAACTACCTCATCTTCTCGGTTTCTTCACTGCGTTCATCTCATCCACAAAGACAGTTTACATATATGTTTCAATCATCAGAATAATCTTCATTTTGACAATTGTAGCGTACATGACATCTGTTACATTAACAGATGAAAGAGAAAAGAATGATTGAAAACAGGGCATTAGAATTAGGAGGGAGTCAGTCCTGCCATTGCACTAGTACATCCTAAGGCAAGTTATTTCATATCAGTAAGCTTTACTGATCTCAACTATAAAATGTGGATAAGAACATCAACTACTCCATAGGTTACTATGAGGAGGACATGAGGGACTGCATCGAAAGCCCCTGAATAAATGCTTGTTCCCTCCTCCTATTTAGAAACCTAGCTGGACCAACAAGTTTCCTTCCTCAACCTCAAGGGATCTAGCTACCATATGACCCTGAAATCCCACTCCTGGGCATATACCCAGAGAAAAATATGATCTGAAAGGATACATGCAACCCAATGTTCATTGCAGCACTGTTTACAATAGCCAAGACATGGAAGCAACCTAGATATCCATCAACAGAGGAATGGATAAAGAAGATGTGGTACACATATACAATGGAATATTATTCAGCTATTAAAAAGGGTGAAATAATGACATTTGCAGCAACATGGATGGACCTAGAGATTGTCATGTTGAGTGAAGTAAGTCATACAGAGAAGGAAAAATATTGTATGCCATCCCCTATATACAGACTCTAAAAAGAAATGATACAAACGAACTTCTCTACAAAACAGACTCACAGACTTAAAGAATGGATTTACGGTTGCTGGGGGAAAGGGTGGGGGGAAGGAATAGTTAGAGAATTTGAGATGGACATGTACATACTGCTATATTCAAAATGGATAACCAATAAGGTCCTACTGTATAGCCCAGGGAACTCTGCTCAATGTTATGTGGCAGCCTGGATGGGAGGGGTGTTTGGGGGAGAATGGATACATGTATATGTATGGCTGAGTGTCTGCTGTCCACTTGAAACTATCACAATATTGTTAATTGGCTATATTCTAATATAAGACACTTTAAAAAATTTATCTTTGAAGAAAAGAATTTCAAAAATGCAAAGAAAGGGGGAGATAATACATATTCCCTATTCTTTCTTCAAAGAGATTTTAAAATGTTTGGTGTATTTGAGAGCTAAATAAAATACTTGTATAAAGGGAAATCTCTGAAGTTTTAGCTTTTTAGCACATTCATGTTGTTGTCAATAAAATGGAGATTTGAGTGAAAAAAAAAAATAAAAGGAATACATATCATAGCGTGAAGTGTAAAGGACTTATTAAACCAGAGCCTCAACACTGAGAAGAAAATAAAAGAAACCAGGTGTTTGTTATGACCGGATTTTTCCATTCACTGAATAGCTAAGCAGAGACAACACATCCTTTAGACAGAATTTTATAACCAAAGTGTCTCACACTGTGAAACAATGGATTTTGTGGTTTAATTTCTATGTTGTCACTACTACTCCTGTTATTTAAATAAGGTTGTTTAGTCGCTAAGTTGTCTCCAGCTCTTTTGAGACCCCACGGACTGTAAGCCCACCGGGCTCCTCTGTCTATGGGATTTCCCAGGCAAGAATACTGGAATGGGTTACGATTTCCTTCTCCAGGAGATCTTCCCGACCCAGGCATCGAACCTGAGTCTCCTGCTTGGCAGGCAGTTTCTTTACCACTGAATCACCTGGGAGTCCCCTTTAAATGAAGTCCTTGAGTCACTAAGTCGTGTCTGACTCTCTTGCGATCTCAAGGACAATAGCCCACTAGGCTCCTCTGTCGATAGAATTCTCCAGGCAAGAATACTGGAATGGGTTGCCATTTCCTTCTCCTTTAAATGAGGTAACCTCTCTCCATTAAAGGACTTCCATTTCAGCCCCTAAATCACGTGCAGCCAGTGCTGCTCTCTTCCCTGTGAGCGTGGGCTCTGGCCTCTTAACATAATGGTCTTCTGACAATCAAGAATCCAGGCCCTCCTAGAAGCGGTCACTGAGGCTATGGCCCAGGATTGCTGAAATCTTAAACTTTTCCAACCTATGATGACAGAATGAGACAAACTCCCTGAAACATTTCTTCCAAACATCTTGGAAACTGTCATTCACGATCTCACAATTTCCAGGCACTCCTCATCGGTCCCCAGTGAAAATGGAAGCATTATCTGGTTTGCCAACATCCTTAAGCCTTGACTTCCAGCTAGGTCAAATTTTTATTTTGTGAAAAACACACGGGTGGCCTGGTTTCCTTTTATCATCGACAAATCACAGTCACAACTTGGCTCAGGTATTAGGAGCTTTAGTGGAAACAAGTCATTCCGTTCACATTTGTTGAATACTGACCCAGCGGTAAAACCAGGCAATAGAAACTATTACCCCTACTTGTTGAGTCTGAGCACAAAGAAAATTTACTTTCCAATTATTCTCTTTATGTCACCATAAGGAAAGAAATGTGTGTGACGGCAAGGGTAACATGAGTTTGCGAACATGTGCCATTTCCTCTTTTTTACAAAAGTGCTAGGGAATGTCTCTTAATAGAATTCATTGTTACTATCTTGAGATGTTAGCAGTAGGCAGCTGCCAAAATATTCTACAAATGAAACAGTAGTATATTACTAGTTGCCTAATCTCACTGCGTTGCTACTTGGCGTTTGTCTCATTCCCTCTATGAAATAAACAACTTATTAACTACAGAGCAGCTAATAAGATTTTAGCTTCTCCTGTGGGGAACTCTCTGAAGCCTTATTTCGGTTAAATGAGTTCCCTCCTGACTATTTGCTCATCGACTTCCTTCAGGAGACCGTGAGGACTACATGAGTAAATGCACAGACCAAGCTGTGAAACAGTGCCTGCCACACCATAAGGGCTCAATGCGGGTGACAGACAAGTCACAACAGAGTAGGAATTTTCTAACAAAACATGTTCTAAAAATCGAAACTCCTGGTAAATATGCAAATCCCATAGAGAGAATTTTAATGTCAATGTTTTATCAGTTCTCAGTCACATGGTGAATTTAAACATAATAGATAAATGCAAGTTTTTAAATTTTTTCTTTTTTTAGTAGCTACTTAAAGCATTGTTTATTTTTTTGGGCTCCAAAATCACTGCTGATGGTGATTGCAGCCATGAAATTAAAAGACGCTTACTCCTTGGAAGGAAGGTTATGGCGAACCTAGATAGCATATTTAAAAGCAGAGACATTACTTTGCCAACAAAAGTACGTCTAGTCAAGGCTATGGTTTTTCCAGTGGTCATGTATAGATGTGAGAGTTGGACGGTGAAGAAAGCTGAGCGCCGAAGAATTGATGCTTTTGAACTGTGGTGTTGGAGAAGACTCTTGAGAGTCCCTTGGACTGCAAGGAGATCCAATCAATCCATCCTAAAAGAGATCAATCCTGGGTGTTCATTGGAAGGTCTGATGTTGAAGCTGAAACTCCAATACTTTGGGCACCTCATGCGAAGGGTTGACTCATTGGAAAAGACCCTAATGCTGGGTAGGATTGGGGGCGGGAGGAGAAGGGGACGACAGAGGATTAGATGGTTGGATGGCATCACCGACTCGATGGACATGGGTTTGGGTAGACTCCGGGAGTTGGTGATGGACAGAGAGGCCTGGCGTGGTGCAATTCATGGGGTCACAAAGAGTCAGACACGACTGAGCGACTGAACTGAACTGAACTAAAGCATTGTTGTATTAGTGACACAACGGCCCAACAGCTGTACTTATTCATACTATTTAGGAAAAGAATATTGGAACTCAGCAATTTAGGTAGATTTAGTTGGCTGGACCACACAGTTATGTGTAACCAACTTCATGGTACTTCATGAACTTAGGAAACAATGGAAATGAATGGATTTAGAGATAAAACTCGGAGAAGGAAATGGCAACCCACTCCAGTACTCTTGCCTGGAAACTCTCATGGACTGAGGAGCCTGGTAGGCTGCAGTTCATGAGGTCGCTAAGGGTCAGACATGACTGAGCGACTTCACTTTCACTTTTCCCTTTCATGCACTGGAGAAGGAAATGGCAACCCGCTCCAGTGTTCTTGCCTGCAGAATCCCAGGGACGGCGGACCCTGGTGGGCTACCGTCTATGGGGTCGCACAGAGTCAGACACGACTGAAGCGACTTAGCAGCAGCAGCAGCAGAGATAAAACTAGAAATTCTACAACAGGAACTGAGGATTCAATGTACAACTGACTTTGCCTCATATTTTGCCTAATATAAATTTATCTGTATTGCACCCTATGCAATCGTTACTATCTTTTTTCTCTTTTTTTGATAAAATGGTTAAACTGTTTGAGAAGGCTTAAGAAAGAGTGAGTGAGGTTGAGGAATTTAGGAGGGTATAAGTTGAATTTTCTAAAGAGAAACAGACTGGACCATCAAACGTATTCCAAAATGGTCAATTACATATTTTTCTCTCTTTTTGAAAAATTTATTTATTCATTCATTTTGGCCACGCCTCACAGCATGTGGGATCTTAGGTTACCTGACTAGGGATCAAACCTGTGTCCCCTGCAGTGGAAGTGCGGTATCTTAACCACTGGACCAACAGGGTAGTCCTTCATCTTTCAAACACTGCTCTCTGGTCCATGCTTTCTATCTTCAGAATATCAGAACAAGATGCTAAAGCTAAATTAAATTAACTGTGATTCACTGATAACCAACTTGGAAGGTTTTTTTTTTAATTTATGGAAAATATTTCCCAGTATGTAAAAGAAAAGACAGAGCTACAGAAAATGGGTAGGGCCTCTTTTGAAGGGCATGCAAAAAAAAAGAAAAGTGCTAGGCCTGTAGTTATGTGAGCAGAGTTTCAGCTCAGTGGTGGTATCACCACCAGCTGGCCAGGAAGACAGTCATGTGCCTCAGCAAAGCTCTGTGTATCAACTTGAATGGCTTAAAGATGAGCTCTTCATTTTCCTCACAGAAGGAAAATGCTAGGGGTCTTGGGGAAAAAATACATTTTTAAAGTAGGAACAACTTGAATAAAAATTAAATAATTTAAAAATTTAATTTGGGGGAGAAAAAGATTTTTAAAAATGTAGGAAAAATCAGTTGAAAATTTTATTGCTTTTGGCTCAAGGCCACTGTAATACTGACTGGGCAGAAGGTTGAAAGAATATAAAGTTTGTGGGTGGGGTGTTGCAATTAGAAAAAAGTAAATGCTATGTTTAGAGTAGTTTAAAGACAGTATTTGAATGATCTAAAAAACTATAATTAACGAATATAAGGCTTTGGTAGCTCTGGTAAATTATGGCAAGCACAGGTCCTGGTTGGGTCATTTAAAAAATATCTGTTGAGTAAATGAAGTGAACAAATTCACAAGTGAGGATCAGATAGGAAATATAAAGAAAGGTTTCCAGAGTCCTTGAAGGAAAACAAAATGGGATCACAGTAGAGGACCAGAAAGTTAATTCAGGTTTTTAACAGTAGGAAATAAATAAAAATAAAAATCATCACCAACATCTTAGTTGCTTATTTTGCTAAAAGTTGAGAAAGCACCAATTATCCACAAATAAATGTTTGGGGAAGGTATAGATGAATGAAGTAATGGGGACAAAATCTTCACTGTAGGTGGATTAAGTCTCCAAACAAAGTCTGCAAATAATTTTTCAAGCCCACACTTGGCACACATTAAAAAGAAAAGAAAAAGTAATTGTACTATTAGACTGGACATAGATGCTTGGTAGTTAAAAATCCGTATTTTTATAACAAAACATACAAAGATGTCAACTATATATTTAAAACAAATACTAACCTAGCATAGAAATGATCACTTTTCATGATTAGCATTTGATATATTTAATGTAACTGTTTTAGGGAAGTTTTAAAACAGGTAACTTTTTTTTTGCCAAAATTTAATATTTGGTGCTAGACAGATTGAGCTTGCCATGTTTATGCTGCAGTCATGTTTTCACAATACCAGTAATAGCAAAATCCACTTCAGGAGTAAAAGTAAAGTGCAGAAAGAGCTGGTGATTAGATTTTAAAGGAAGTCACATCAGCCAACTGATGAAAGTCAGTTTACACACCATGTGTTATCAGAGGCAAGTTAGAGGTCAGGTTTTAATACAATGGTTCTTTTGCAAAGAGAAAAAGATATTTCCATTTTGTGTGCCAATTTATTCTAAATTGAAAAAAAAATATTTAATGGTCAAAAGGCAGGAAAGAGGAACAAGAAGACCACATTTGTAAGGAATCCAATGTTAATGTTAAATAACCTTTCTGGAAAAACTCTATTTAATATTTCTTAGAAGCAGAAGGAGCTCAGATGCCACTGTGAGTCTAAGAAGGGGAGTGGTGTTCTGGGCCTGGTGCTGGGCTTGGGGTAAGAGGAATCAACTAGCTTTGGGGACTGTGAAAGCAGGGGGCACTGGTTGTGCTTCTGATCCTCAACAGACCCCCTAGGGAGAGGAAGCAGGGATAGACTCAAGCAGCCCCTAGAGCTGCTCAAAGTCCCAGCATGGTCACACCGGAGTAGGACTACAGCTCTCACCCTTCTGGAAGTCAGGGGGCAACGTCAAATATCTTAGATAGCCTCACCGAGTTACCCCAAGAGTTGCAGTGTAGTGACCTCAGGGTACCCACAAGAGCATGGGAGAAGCAAAGAGAGGTGTTGAACTGAAGGGGCTTTCAGACAGGAATGCACTTGACCTGGACCAACAACTGAGGATGAGACAGGACAATGCACAGCTCTATGGATGCCCATACAGGCAGAAATTTTAAGATAAGGTGAGCACCAACCCCCCTCTCCCCCTAGCCCAGAATTTAGCACTTTGTAGGGGAAAAAAGGATTCAATTAAATATTTCTGACTAGCAATCCAACCTAAGTTTACTTAAGTTCTCAAGTTACTTAAGTTCTGAAAGTACTCCTTTTATAAGTGTTATAGGTATAAGGGAAAGGTATGATATATACATCATAAATCAATGATAATCAGGAATCGAGAAAACGCAGAGATTTTTGTTTCCACCAATGCTGGTCTAGGTTAAACCATCCAATCTTTCGATAAAAACAAATTTAAAATACAGGTTATGGGGACTTCCCTTATAGTTCAGTGGTTAAAACTTCCAATGCAGGGCTGCGGGTTCAATCCCTGGTTAGAGAGCTAAGATCTCATATGCCTTGTGGCAAAAAACCCAACACATAAAACAGAAACAATATTGTTACAAATTCAATAAAGGCTGCAGAAAAATTAAAAAATAAAATTCAGATTATAATATAAAATAACCTAATTAGAAACATCAAATAGCCAACAAGATAGTACGGAACCACCTGGCCAAAATCTGCAGGAAAGCAAGAAGCTCAGATGTAAGCAAGCACAAGGGGCTTCTGTCTTGACAGAGGCAGATCTGCACTGATTTTGACAACCTCACAGGGGAGGTGAAAGAGACAACAAAGCCTCGAATATACCCAAGTGGGGAGAATAAAAAGGCTTTTGTCTACAGTAAAGGTTCCTTTAGTCACCCCCTAAGGTTCCTAAGGTTCCTAAGAGTCACCCCCTAAAAATAAGAGTGAACCAGAATTAACTCACTTCCCACTCCAAGGGATTGCAGGGACAGCTGCCTTGACACTGAAAGGGTACATAAGGGGTGGGATGGGGGTAGGTGGTCCATGAGAACTTGCCTGCACAAGTTGGTCCCTGTGTGTTAAAGTGCAACTCAAATTCTCATCACCTGGGTGGTCTAAATAACTTTAAGTGGTACATTTAGGTTAAAGGGGGCTTCCCAGGTGGCTCAGTGGGTAAAGAATCTGCCTGCATTGCAGGAGATACAGAGGACAAGGATTTGATCCCCAGAGTTGGGAAGATCCCCTGGAGAAGGGCAGGCAACCCACACCAGTATTCTTGGAGAATCCCAAAAGTGATGCCAGAGTAGTAGTGCCACCAGGCATCTGGCAGAAACAAAAGTAACTCCTCTGGGATGGGGTGGGGAGGTAATTCATTCTAAGCCTCAAGAATCCCTATAGGTAAGTTTTCAGTGGTAATGATGGATTTCCAGGCGAAAATGAGCCAGCACATGAGAGCAGACACATAAGAGCGGCTGGGAGAAATCTAACAAAAATAGAGATGTCCAAAAACAAATTCATCCGCTAATCAATTCTATAGCCTAATATGGAAAAAATATTTATTGAGCACCTACTCTGTGCCAGGCTGTATGTAGGATTGCTGAGATACATGCCATTTCACTTGTAATGAGCAAAGCACCCAAGTGATGAAAGGTTGGTTGAAATGGCATTATATGTATGTTATTTACTTTCACTTTCTGTGTTTTCTGAAGACTTCCAAACACAAAGACAGTGCCCATTATTATTTAGTGACAGGGTTTGAAATAAACAGTAATCTTCCAAGGCCAAGACTGACACCACGGATTCCTTTCTCAGACTTTCATTCCCTCAGGTTTCCATGTTTGAGTTCAGTCTAATTATCCCCGAAGCAAACCAGATAACCACGAACATTAACAGGAAGACCAAGGGCTGAAAGATAAAGATAACTATCTCAGAGATATAAAACTCATAGTTAGCTACATTTATCTTTAACGGCAAAAGTCCAAAGAGATGATTGTGGAATAACAGCATGAATCGGACAATTTAATTTTAAGATAAATCTGGAAATAGCTGAAGGTGCAGGAAGGGTGGAGAGAAGTTAGTCTAATATTTATTTATATATAGATTGCCTTTCTTGGCCAAGGTTGTTGACAAAATCTTGCTGATTAGTTGGGTTTCTCTGGTAAGTCTGCACTAATTATTGACCTTTATCTTCTATTCAGCTTTTTACAATTAGAATTCAAATCATCACCTCTTTACTTCTGTATTTGTTTGCTCTCGTTAGATATTCTGATGGTTGTCATTTACTGAGCCTTTGGAATGGTCTGATCTGTGCATTCTTCTCCTTGCTGGGCAAACCAAGACAGTATGGTGTAATAAAAAATAGTAACAGTAGCGACTGCATATGGGTCTAGGACTGAGCCAGACAGTGTTTAGGAGCTACTTACTCCTCACAACAACTGTAAGGGGCAAGTCATTATGGAAAGAGAAATAGAGGGACTAAAAGGAGCAGGAGCTTCAAAGTTGGACAAACTGGAATTTAGTTCCCCAACCAGGGATCGAACATGTGCCCCTTGCAATGGAAGCATGGAGTCTTAGCCACTGGACCACTGTTGAAGTCCCTGGACAAACTTGAATTGAAATCCTAAACTGCTGCTGGCATTTCTCCTCTCCTAGAGGTGAGGCTCAATTTTCTGGGTAAAGGCTGCTGTAAGGATGAGGCAAAGGGCCTGGCCTCTGAGTAGTACTTGTTTCTCCTTCCTCCCAGTTGGAAATTCATGTCTTGCCTTACACAGCATCTTCAAATAGTTTTAAAAGCAGCCACTTCCAGGAAAATAATGTGATATTGTACAGTATCTTTAAAATAATAAAAGGTGAATAATGGCTTACATTTATGGGGAGCTTTAATTTTCAATAGCTCTTCACTCCCTCCCAAACACTGGCTTCTTTGACCCTTAGGAAAATATGTTAATATCTCAGTTGACTTTCTCAGAATTTTCAGATTGGTTGTCTCCGGGACATAATAACATTGTCTGTGGATCTTGAAAAATGTTAATCCAGGAAATGATGCAAGAAGAAAGGACCAGGCCTTTGTGTCTCTTTCCATCCTCTGGCTGCTGCTGCCTCCTTCCTTCTCCTGGGATTGATGTGTGTGTCAAGGGATGGGAGGTGGCCAAGTTTGGAGGGAAGTCAAGGGTAGTGGGGAGGGCTGTGACACCTAGCTGTCTTTGGTTTCCATGGTAAGGATGCCTAACACAGCAGGAATGTACTACCTTCCCTCATAACAGAACCTTTCCTTTTTTATTTTTTTCAAGCTTATGAGAAAATCATCTTACATTCTCACATTTAAACCAGAACTACTTACTCTTCTTAGAGTGGTCTGAACTGAAAGGCTATATTCATCCAGAGAGTGAGGCAAAAAAAAAAAAAAAATCCTGGGACAATGTGTTCACCCCAGTAGACTGGCACACAGTAGGGGCTCAACAAATATTTAGAGTGACTGCAATCACTGGGGTGTGAATTGACATCCTCTGTTGACAATACAGAAAATAAGGTAATGATGTCTGTGAGTTCCTGAAAAAGACCAGCACAGACTCACTTCCAGGAAAGCTTCCTAGATTAGCAAGACTCATTTTTCAAATAATTGATTAGTTCAGAGGTCGCACATGTGGACAGATTTTGTTTTGGCCTGCAAAGTTTCAAAACACAGTTTGAGTTAACATTTAAAGCTTGAGAGATTTCAGATGCATTTACAGCTGCCTCGCTTTACCCAATAGTATCTATCTGGCGCTTTGGGAGACTTGTACTGGTCCCCTGGATTATAATCATGGCAGCTATATAAAAGTTCCCAAGTTGTGCTGGCTGTTTCAGGTGTTAATTTAATCCTATGCAGAACACCTCAAATAAAAAAATAGAGGGTTCTAAATGCGTAAATACAAAAACCAAATCCCCTGGTCCTCAAGTTTCTCACTCTCTCTGTGCAGTTGCCGTGATTTTCGTGTGTAAAGCCCCTGTTTTCAAGCCTTTCACTTCACAGGCTCTTATCACCTGCCCCTTCATTACTAATGCTTGAGAAAGCAATCTCATTGGGAAGGAATTCTTGAGGCTAGCCAGGAGGTAAGAATTGAAACCTCACTGATATAAAAGGCTACTAAGTGCCGCAGCAGCTTGTCGCTTAGAAGATAACATTTAGAATGTTACAGAAATTAATACAATTAAATAGGAATAAAACACAAGTGATTTGCACCTAAGTGTTTTCAAATATAATACTGAGAGTCTCTCCACTTTAAAATCGCTCCTATAAAGGGCAACAGAATCCTGACCATTCTCCCTTCTCAAATAGATGCCTCCTTCCTCCTGGATCTTCTTGAGGCCTCAGTGTGGTCCCTGAAACCACAGAGCCTCCATCCCCTTTCCCCTGCTGCTCAAGCCCACACTCCTAGCCCCTGTGTGCCCCCTCCACTCCCCTTCCCAAGTTTATGTTTTTTCATCTCTCCTGCCACAAAAAAACACCTCAAAGATATTTCAGTGATAAGTATTATATAATAGTAATAAAACATTTATTGACCACCTACTATGTTTCAAGCACAAATATGTTTGAGAGAGGTCAGCCCCTTCCATGACCTCCATCCATAATCATCTGAGGCTTTTGGTCTGGGAGTTAAAAAAGATGAGTGTTCAGCCGTCAGATCCAAACAAGGCTTGCACACCACCCCTGGTGTGGCCCCAATGCTGTCTATACAAGGCTCTTTCTGACTCTAAAAGAGTCTGTGATCATCGCTGCCATTTTTAAGGATGCAGAATTTACAGGAGCCCCTATCACTAAGTGGGAATGGAACTTTTCAACAACCTTCTACTTCCTACAATGGGGATGGCCCGGATTCATTGTGGATAAAATTGAACCTCTTCAAGACAGTCCGCTCATTTCACTCCACCAAGCTGAGGAGCCCCCACGCGCCACCCCACCTCCCATGGCTGAACTTAAGGTGCCACCCGATCCCAAGGAGCTAGAACCCTGCCAGGGTAGAAAGGCAATTTCCCTCCCTCGTCTAGATAGCCGTAGTTTTCCCTTTATGAACGTCTGTCACTAAAGTCCACTCCAAGGAGGTTCCGTGGACAAAACCCCAATGACTGTCCTGACGTGTGGCCAACGACCAGACCCGGCAGGACTGGGATCCCCTCAGTCCCTTACCCCCACCGCTTGGACCCGTGCGGAGTTCATTCAAAAGAAAAGACGGCTCCAGAAAAAGTTCTCGGGGGAAGAAAAGTAATTTCCCATCTCTGGACCTTTCTCTGGATGGGGACCCACGTCTCCGGCTCCGGAGGTCTAGCCCGGCCCTGACGACCCCACCGGGCGCAGGTTGCCTGCGGCGCGAGACGGGGAGGGACTGCCCCGAGAGGGCTGCCCCGGGAATCCCGGCTGAGCCTCGCCCTCCCGCTTCCCTCCACCCCTTCCTCCTCCCCGCGCCCCAGTCTCCGAGCCCGGGCTGCTCGCCTCCTCCCGGGGAGGATGGGATCCGAGCGTCCGGGGCCGAGAGCGGAGGAGGAAGGCAGGCGACTGGCAGCCTACCGTCTTCTGCTTCTTGACCTCGGACATGCTGGCTGGCTACGGCGGTGCCTGGCGCGCTGGAACTCGGAGCCCAGCCCCTGGAGCAGAGGCGCTAGGACGCTCGGGTGGCGGCGGCGGCGGCGGCTGCCGGACTCCCGGGAAGGAGGTATAAAAAGGCTCCACAGACACGTCGCACTTCCCTTGACCAGCCCCCTCCTCCTTCTCCTCCTCCTCCCGCCGCGCTCCTCTCCGCCCCGTCGGCTCCGCCAGCAGCGCCCAGCCCAGGGTACCCTGCCGCCGCCTGGGCGGGGTCCCGGGCCCGGCCCCGGACTCCCAGGAGCGGCTCCGCTGGGCCCGCCGAGGTTGGAGGCAGGACCTTGCAGCCGAAGGCGCGGACAGACACGCCCCGCTCGCAGTCGGAGGTCAAGTTCGCTTCTCCCAGTTCCCACTCCCAGCGGGTGCCTGAGCGTCCCCTCACCCCTCACCTCTCACCCCACCCGCGCGCCTCTCAAGGAAGGCTTCCTGCCTCTGGGACCTGCTTGAAACCGCCAAGCTGGTCGGCAGGACCCTCCGTGGGACCGCTGCCCCAGCTCGTCTTCATGGGCAGTAATCACAGCGAACGTTACCATTTTCTGGTCCTCACTCTGCGCTCCGCTGACGTTTGCCTTAAGCCTCCTGCGCCCCTCGCCCCAGGCACCGAATCCTGCCTTCTCCCGTGAAGCAGCGGAGGCTTTCAGACTTTCTCAAGATTATATTCCACCTGAAGGGATTCACGCCCAGGCCCAGGTCCGCCTCCACTGTTCAGTCTTTCTGCACAAGCACCATCATCGATGATGCTGATGAAGAAATGCCGATGGGCAGGGCTGGCCTGCACTTTCTGCGCCAGGCCTGGGACTGAGGGGTCTACATGCATTCACGCCTTTGGAGCCCGCAGTATTTTCCTCCTGCTACAGATGAGCCGGCTGAAGCACTGCTCCGATTCACCAAGTTGAGTAAGCAAGCCCAGCCCCTGAAAATGGTCAATGGTAGCCCAGAGACTTGTTTCAATCCATGTTCCAAACCTTTTCTATAGTACTTCTCTGTGGTCAGCAACCAGGATGGGACCTGAGGAGGAAAAGTAAGAGAAGGCCCAGTTGTCTTGGCTTATGGTCTACATCCTAGGGCTTCAAAGATTTATCAGACGGCAGCTCTTTTAACTCAATGTCTGGGACAATCAAAAGGAAGGAAGGAGAAGCTATGGTTAGGGACAGTACCTTGAGGGCAGTCCCAAGGCCTCACACCCCTTTGTATCTTAATGCTGTGCACTATGGACAAACAGATCAATGGGACTGAAGGGACAAAGATGCGGGGACCATGAAGATGCGCAAGGGCCACACTGCCCTTTCCAACTTTGGCCTTCCTTCTGTGAAAAGGTTGAAGTGATAGCCTAAGGAGGTGAGGACTGGAACTTTGCTTTCATATCCAGTTGTAGTTCTGGAAGACTGCCAGCTTTCCAGACAGACTCTGAAGATCTGAGTATTCATTCATTGACCGCCCTTCTCCACGGGGAAATGGGAAAACAAATCAGGAGTCAGAAACCTAAATGGGAGCTCATACGTTTGTCCAGTCTTGAAATATCAGTATATTTATTTTCTTACTCATTTAGAGTAAGCTGCCACCACTCCCTTCAACTGTGAGCAACTGGAGGGCAAATGCTGGGTTTGAGTTTCTATTCTGCACACGAACTAACATGTTTTGATTTTATGGGGTTTAAACTGTAACATATCATTCTAATTTTATTGAAAAAATCCTTTGGTATCAGTTCCAACCGTATTTTGAACCCTGCCAGATCCTGCCCTAAGAGAAAACTAAGTTTGGATAGAGAAATAGCAATTTTCATATTTGTTTTATTTCATATTGCATCTTTAAAAGCTGAAACAGCACTTCCATGGTGGTCCAGTGGTTAAGAATCCACCTGCCAATGCGGGGGACACAGGTTCAATCCATGGTCTGGGAAGATTTCATGTGCCAAGGGGCAACTAAGCCTGTGCACCATGACTACTGAGCCTACTCTCTAGAGCTAAAGCCCATGGGCTCTAAAGCCCGTGTTCTGCAACAAGAGATGCCACTGCAATGAGAAGCCCGGCACCACAACTAGGGAGTAACTCCTGCTCGCTACAACTAGAGAAAGCCTGTGCAGCAACAAAGACTCAGCACAGCCAATAAATAAATAAATAATTTTTTTTTTTTTAAGCTGAAACAGAAGGAAGTCAAGTGTAACTGTAAGGGTAACTTCCTGGAAAAGGAATATGATTGTTTAGACCTGGGGGAGGTTTTGAGACCACTTGTCCAGTTTCCCTCTCCATGTTTTTCACAGATGGGCCATGTGGTGGTGAGAGAGGAAAGAGACTGGTCATTATCAGGGGCAGTGCTCAGTCTCAAACCCAGGTCAGTTGGCTCCCCAGATGCAGTGAATCACTCAGCCTCTAGGTCATCTATTTCAAAGCCCCCATGATAATTGTAAACTGGACTGTTTTATCTTGTTTTAGATTTATTTAATTCTCAAACAGAGTACTTCGGAACAGATATTCTTTCATTGCTTCCAAAGACTTGTGGAAATAGGATGTTCCAGCTCCCTTGGACCCAAACTTCGTTGCTGCTGCTGCTGCTAAGTCGTTTCAGTCGTGTCCGACTCTGTGCGACCCCATGGACGGCAGCCCACCAGGCTCCCCCGTCCCTGGGCTTCTCCAGGCAAGAACACTAGAGTGGGTTGCCATTTCCTTCTCCAATTCATGAAAGTGAAAAGTGAAAGTGAAGTCGCTCAGTGGTGTCCGACTGTTAGTGACCCCATGGACTGCAGCCCACCAGGCTCCTTCATCCATGGGGTTTTCAAGATCCTTTAACTTTATAGATCATCAGTATAGTTGTAGTTCAGCCTGGCAACCCATTGAAAAGTAAAATAATCATTCTTTTTTATTTTTCCAAGGTCTTTCTTTTAAAGGTGATGTTTGGAATTCTTTTTCATCTTACTATGCTCTTTCTCCTGGGAAAGGACACTCCTTCACAAAGATATGAGCAACTAGCACTTAAGTTTTGAACTCTGAGACTCGAGCACATCAGAACTGGAGAAGACTCATTCAGGGAAGGAAGGCAGGGTTGAGATCTGTCTAGTCATCTGGACACACTCTCCATAACTTTCTCAGTATTTGCCAGTGAGACTCCACTGTAAGACACTGTGGCCTGCCTGATGCCAATTTACAATCCTTGATGCTAGTCACAACATTTGCCTGAAGTTATTAAGCTTTTCTTCCTATTTTCTTTTCTTTTTTTTTCCTTCCAGGAATTGGCTTGGCTTTAATAACTAACTTAATGAGGTGGTGATTACTACTTAGGCTTTTCATTGCTTAGAAAAAATGGAGTCAACTTCCCCAAATAAACAAGGGAAACACATATACAAAGTGAGATGTTTATGCCACAGATTTTCCAATACACTTTAGGGAAGCTCATAACATTTTGGGGGATCTAGCTTGGAGGCATCTTCCATGGATTGGCCATTCCAAAGGAATGCAGCTGCACTGCCGCCTAGTGGCTGTAATGCATAAAAGAGGCCTAATTGTTGAACCCTCCCTGGTGGATCAGATGGTAAAAGAATCTGCCTGCAGGAAACCCATGGTCCATCCCTGGGTGGGGAAGATCCCCTGGAGAAGGAAATGGCAACCCACTCCAGTATTCTTTCCTGGAGACCCCCATGACACAGGAGCCTGGCGGGCTACAGTCCTTGGGTTGCAAAGAGTCAGACATGGCCGAGCAACTAAGCACTTCCTAAGCCTTCCGGGGAGGTATAGATGGTAAAGAATCTGCCTGCAATGCAGGAGACCTGGGTCCGATCCCTGAGTTGGGAAGATCCCCTGAAGAAGGAAATGGCAACCCACTCCAGTATTCTTGCATGGAAAATTCCATGGACAGAGGAGGCTGGTATGCAACAGACCATGGGATCGTAAAGAGCTGGACATAACTGAACACACACAAGCAATTGTACAATAATAAGTACAGCAATTCCCTTAGGTCAAGAAATCCTTACAGAAAGTTCTCTAGAATTCAAATATTCTTCCCAGTCGTAGGCACAGAAACTACCAAGACAAGCAAGACATGGTCCCTGTCTTCAAGAAACAATCAAAAGGAGATAGACTGCCTCCCAACTCCACCCCAATACACTGCAATATATTACTGCATAGGTACATGCTAAGTCACTTCAATCATGTCTGACTCTTTGGGACCCTGTGGACTGTAGCCCTCCAGGTTCCTCTGTCCACGGGATTCTC
Organism: Giraffa tippelskirchi; assembly: GCF_054371585.1. Classification (NCBI taxonomy): domain Eukaryota; kingdom Metazoa; phylum Chordata; class Mammalia; order Artiodactyla; family Giraffidae; genus Giraffa; species Giraffa tippelskirchi. The sequence continues at coordinate 40,395,707 of NC_137276.1, forward strand.
CAGGCAAGAATACTGGAGTGGGTTGCCATGCCTTCCTCTAGGGAATCTTCCTGACCCAGAGATTGATCCCACATTTCTTACATCTCCTGCATTGGCAGGTGGGTTCTTTATCATTAGTGCCACCTGGGAAGCCCACAATATATCACTGGGACAGGTAAAAACAATATATGGGTAATTTAGACATTTTATTTTAACTTAAAAACACATGCACTTCGCTAATCTTTGAGGTAGGGCTAAAGGCTTCTGTTGTGGTATGGGTATACTGATGGGAATTCCGAAAACCACTCTCCAAAGGCATCTTCAACAATTTCCAGTTTGAAATTTTATAGAGTTAAACATTAAGGGAGGAAACAATTTGAGAGAAGATTTCTTCAAGATTTCTATATACTCCTCCCCCATCTTTATCTGTTCTCGTGCCTATCCCTAATTCAGCAGTACACATTTTTAGCAGCTTGTCTTTCCAAAGCATCCATCTGTTCTCATGGAAAACACAACTCTTTTTTCACACTCATATACTATTCACTTAAGTCACATCTAAGTAAATTACTTAGTTACACTGACAGGTACAAGTGGCATAAATGAGTTTGGGAACAAACACAGTGGATCTCAGTAAGCACCCAGCTCCTAGGGAGTGCAAATGCTAAAGTGTGTGGGTGTCCCAGTGTCAAAGAACTACTGTCAAAGAGCACTGAGTGTGCTGTGGGGATCAGTCATTATTTTTTCCAGAAGAAATGGAGAGCACAGATTAAACTGGCCAGTAAGTTAAAAGGAAGGATATTATGGGAGCACAGAGGGGGGATATCCAGTTCAACTTTGAAAGGAGGGAGAGTGGAGAGAGATGCTAGGTTTTTACTTGGCAAAAACAATACATAAACTAAGACTTGAAAGAAGGGTAGGGCTTGTCAGCCCTCCCCTCCCCAAAGTAGGGGCATGTGTAAATTTAAAAATTTAAAGGCAGAGAGCTGCATGAAATAACATGGTATGTTCAGGAAATTATAAGTATCTGTATCGCTGAATTTAGGAGAAACAGTAGAGGAGCTGTGGGGAGGGCTGAAGGCTGTAATAGAGGACGTGCCATGTACAATCAGGGAGAAACTTCACATGTTCTCTTTATGCCCATCAGGGTGCATTAGCCATGTGGTTGGCCTTGTATCTATTCATTAGTCATAGAGACACTTGCTGTGCCCAGGGATGAGAAGGAGGTGAAGGAGACAGATATGTACACAAATAATTCCAAAGGAATGCCTGAATAAAGGTCAGGAAGCAATAGTTAGAACTGGACATGGAACAAAAGACTGGTTCCAAATCAGGAAAGTAGTATGTCAAGGCCTATATTGTCACCCTGTTTTTTATCTTATATGCAGAGTATATAAGATATAAGTTTAGTAACTGAACTGAAGTTATAGGGAAAGTGTGTGCATACACACACACACACATACACACAAACACGAGACAAAGGCGATGCCTATGAAGAGATATCAGTGGGTTGTGGTAATTTAACCTGCATTTCAAGGCTAAGAGAAAGCCAGATAGGAGGGTGATCTGTCACCCCACTAATGGTCCAGGCTGCCTGGGCTGATGTCCCCAGCTTCATGAAGCTCTCACTTCTGAGCCCGCTATACCCTCCTTCAAGTGCTCCAGTCTGTCACTAATGACCCAGGTAGAGCAGAAAAAAGCCACTGACACCCAGACTGCACAACAACTCTGACCCAGTCACCAAAAGGCTGATCACGGAACTTAGGCACCCAGAGGAAAAGCCCACACACTTCCAGAAGTAGTACTCTTCTGCAATTTCTTGAGTGGAATCTAGGACATAGATTTTTGTCTCCTCTTTGTATTATTTTTAAAAGAAATATGTTTATTAATATATGTACACATTTTTCAAAATAGAAACATTTAGGGTATTTAGTGAAATTTACTCCAAAACTCAACAAACTTCAGTGAAAACAAGTTGCATTTGTTTAATGGTTTGAGTCTATTAATTGGCTGCATTTTCTCTCTTCAATCAGTTCAGTTCAGTTCACTCGCTCAACCGTGTCCGGCTCTTTGCAAACCCACGGACTGCAGCATGCCAGGCTTCCCTGTCCATCACCAACTCCCGGAGCTTGCTCAAACTCATGTCCATCAAGTCGGTGATGCCATCCAACCATCTCATCCTCTGTCGTCCCCTTCTCCTCCTGCCTTCAATCTTTCCTGGCATCAGGGTCTTTTCCATTGAGTCAGTTCTTTGCATCAGGTGGCCAAAGTATTGGAGCTTCAGCTTCAGCATCAGTCCTTCCAATGAATATTCAGGACTGATTTCCTTTAGGATGGACTGGTTGGATCTCCTTGCTGTCCAAGGGACTCTCAAGAGTCTTCTCCAATACCACACTTCAAAAGCATCAATTCTTCAGCGCTCAGCTTTCTTTATAGTCCAACTCTCACATCCAGACATGACTACTGGAAAAACCACAGCTTTGACTAGACGGACCTTTGTGGCAAAGTAATGTCTCTGCTTTTTAATATGCTGTCTAGGTTGGTCATAGCTTTTCTTCCAAGGAGGAAGCATCTTTTAATTTCATGGCTGCAGTCACCATCTGCAGTGATCTTAGAGCCCAAGAAAATAAAGCCTGTCACTGTTTCCATTGTTTCTCCATCTATTAGCCATGAAGTGATGGGACCGGATGCCATGATCTTAGTTTTCTGAATGTTGAGTTTTAAGCCAACTTTTTTACTCTCCTCTTTAACTTTCATCAAGAGGCTCTTTAGTTCTTCTTTGCTTTCTGCCATATGTGTGGTGTCATCTGCATATCTGAGGTTATTGATATTTCTCCTGGCAGTCTTGATTCTAGCTTGTTCTTCATCCAGCCCAGCATTTCACATGATGTACTCTGCATATAAGTTAAATAAGCAGGGTGACAATACATAGCCTTAATGTACTCCTTTCCCAATTTGGAACCAGTCTGTTATTCCATGTTCAGTTCTAACTGTTGCTTCTTGACCAGCACACAGATTTCTCAAGAGGCAGGTGGTCTGGAATTGCCATCTTTTTCAGAATTTTCCAGTTTGTTGTAATCCACACAGTCAAAGGCTTTGGCATAGTCAATAAAGCAGAAGTAGATGTTTTTCTGGAACTCTTTTGCTTTTTCAATGATCCAACGGATGTTGGCAATTTGATCTCTGGCTCCTCTGCCTTTTCTAAATCCAGCTTTAACATCTGGAAGTTTTTGGTTCACGTACTGTTAAAGCCTGGCTTGGAGAATTTTGAGCATTACTTTGTAGCATGTGAGGTGAGTGCAATTGTGCGGTAGTTTGAACATTCTTTGGCACTGCCTTTCTTTAGGATTGGAATGAAAACTGACCGTTTCCAGTCCTATGGCCACTGCTGAGTTTTCCAAATTTGCTGGCATATTGAGCGTGCAGCACTTTCACAGCATCACCTTTGAGGATTTGAAATAGCTCAACTGGAATTCCATCACCTCCACTAGCTTTGTTCATCATGATGCTTCCTAAGGCCCACTTGACTTCAAATTCCAGAATGTCTGGTTCTAGGTAAGTGATCACACCATCATAGTTATCTGGGTTATGAAGATCTTTTTGTACAGTTCTTCTGTGTATTCTTGCCACCTCTTCTTAATATCTTCTGCTTCTGTTAGGTCCATACAATTTCTATCCTTTATTGTGCCCATCTTTGCATGAGAGATTCCCTTAGTATCTCTAATTTTCTTGAAGAGATCTCTAGTCTTTCCCATTCTGTTGTTTTCCTCTATTTCTTTGCATTGATCACTGAGGAAGGCTTTTTTATCTCTCCTTGCAGGTTCTTTTAAAAGATGTGGAAGATATCTTGATCCATATCACTTAAAGGCATTAAATTAGTAGAAAAATATCCAACTGAACTTAGATTTTTTTAATCTTTTAAAACTTATTTATGTATTTTTGGCTTTGCTTTATTGCTGCTTGGGCTTTTCTCTAGTGGCGAGTGGCGAGTGAGGCTACTCTCTAGCTGTGGCGTGCGGGTTTCTCACTGTGCTGGCTTCTATTGTGGAGCACAGGTTCAAGGCCCTCAGGCTTCAGTAGTGGTGGCACATGGGCTCAGAAGTTTTGGCTCCTGGGCTCTAGAGCACAGGCTAAGTAGTTGTGGGCCATGGACTTAGCTGCTCCACGGCATGTGGGATCTTCCCGGCCCAGGGATCAAGCCCGTGTCCCTGGCTTTGGTGGGTGGATTCTTCACCACTGAGCCACCAGGGAAGCCCCAAACTTAGTAGATTTTAAGACAATATTTTAAAGGAAGGAAGGCAAGAAGGAAGAAAGGAAAGAGAGAGGGGAAGAAAACAAGAAGCAAGAAGTGGAAATTGTGATATTTGGCCTAAAATTGAGAAAATACCATAAAACATGACATATTTCAAGAAATTAGAGTTATAATTTGAGAAAAGTGTTTATAATTATAGAGAGACAAAGATATTCCATTTAGAAATAACTTACATGGGGTTATATGGTAAATGCTCTCAACATAACTGATAAATATGGTGATGTAATAAATTCAGATTATAATTATTAGGCAATATCATAGATACCATAAATGGATGGCCAATTTGCAAATAATTGGAATGTAATATGTTAAGCATAATTTATTAGTGGGTCACAAACCTTCTGGAAGGATTTATAAATTTGGGCATTCGCATCATAGGAAGATAAGCAATAAAAATATCGGTATAATCTCCCATTCTTTCCATCTCTTTTAAATAAAAGTATAAAAATCCTTAACAGTCACCAACTTATCAGCTTCAGGCCTCCTGAAAGTATTATAAGAAAGTTCATGTGAATGCTAAGCATTTTCTTAAAACGTAATAGTTCTGCGTATATATTTCTATTTTTCAAATGTCTCTAGGTGCTGCACTAAAGAATAAGATACACAATGTTATCAAACTCATTTCCTTATCTTCATATAATATTTTCAATCATCAAACACTAAAAATACAACTATAATCATAAGGGTAATCATAGTCTCCTAAAGATAAATGGGGCAACAGTCCCATTGTAATAAAAAATAAACGTTGGCCCAAATTATTCTATGCACTACTGAAACAAACTTAGTTTTGAACCTTGAAGTCTCCTTATTCTTAAAACACTCTCTTTCCTTCATTAAGCCCCCCCCCACATACACTTTTTTTTTTCCTCTCACTTTTACTTTAGAAAGACGATTCTGTTCTGAACAGGGGAAGCTCTTTTGAAGCCCCAAGGGTTCTCAAACTTCACTGTATATTACTAATATAACCATCTGAGGAAACCACACACCTCATTAAACCAAAATCTGGGGGTGAGTCTCAGGCGTTGGTAGTTTTCAAAGCTTGTCTTTTTTTTTAATTTGATTGGAGTATAGTAGCTTTACAATGTTGTGTTCGTTTCTGCTTACGGCAAAGTGAATCAGCTGTCCTCTATACACATCTATCCTCTCTGTCACCACAGAGCACTGAGTGCCCGGTGCTATACAGTAGATTCTCATTAGTCATCCGTTTTATACACAGTAGCCAAGTTTGTCTTTAAGAGAATCACTGGCTCTCAAAATCTAGAGGGTTTGTGTGAAATTACAAACTGCTGCCCCTCCCTCACCCCCCAGAGTTTCCCGCCTGGTCTAGGTTAGGTTTCATTTCCAATCAATTTCCAGGTGATCTTGATGCTGCCAATCCAGGGGCCACATTCTGCAGATCATTGTCTTAGATGTGGGTCTTCCAATTCACCCACTTGTTTTAATTTTTTATAGGAAATTTAAAAAGTAAGTAGAAAGAGAAGAAATAGCTGTGTTGGGGAGATAACCTTGAATAATGTTCTTAAAAATCATCCCACTACAGTGAATAAAACGTCTTATAGGATTAATGAGGAAGGAAAAAGACCTTATCAGGAATTCTCAGCACTGATTAATCATTAAAATCACATTGGAAGCTTAAAAAGAAATTCAGGTGTCTGGACTTCTCTCTCTCCCTCTAAATCTACAGAGTTCTGGGATGGGGCCCGAAATAGGATATGTTAAACCACGGGGATGATTCCACTTTGTAGGTAGGAAACAGCTGGGTTTCCCTGGTGGTTCAGATGGGAAAGAACCTGCCTGCAATGCGGGAGACCCAGATTTGATCCCTGGGTTGGGAAGATTCCCTGGAGGAGAGCATGGCAACCCACTCCAATATTCTTGCCTGGAGAATTCCATAGACAGAGGAGTCTGGCAGGCTATAGTCCATGGGGTTGCAAAAGAGTCAGACACGATTGAAGTGACTTAGCATGTACGTATGCAGTAATATATTGCAATGTATCGTATTATTCCCTCCTCCTCTCCTTAGGCTGATAATCTCTACTATTATAATACATGTAGCTTCGTATGTGCAACTCACTTGAGTTTTGTGCCCCTTCTAGTAAAGGTTAAGTTTGTGTTGTAAAATATTTACCTATTTGACTTAAAGTTGAAATGTGAGCTTTTGAGATATGTGAATTCTTTGATCTAGCAATTCCATGGATGAAAATTTCTCCTAAAGAAGTAATCAGGTTAACCACAAAAATTTATTTCTAAGGACATTCATCTCTGTATTGCAAACAATAATAAAAAATTGGAAGCAGCCTAAGCATCCAAGAGGAGATTGGACAAATAAGTTATGCAACCAATTAAATATTTTTTGAAAAATGTCTAATAATATGGGTAAATGTTATAATGTAGTATTGAATTTAAGAGCAGATAACAAACAAATTATTCCATTTTTGCAAAAAAAAATTTTTTTTAAAGAATTCATGGAGAAAGATTGGAAGGGTAGGACTTCCTTGGTGGTTCAGTAATTAAGACACTGTGCTCCCAATGTAGGGGACCTGGGTTCAACCCCTGGTCAGGGAACTAGATGCCGCATGCCACAGCTAAGACCTGGCACAGCCAAATAAACTTTTTAAAATTAATTAATTGGGGCTGAACAACATTAAAAAAAAGATTGGAAGGGTATTGACCAAAATTTTAACAGTGAATATCCTTGGTTGATGTGTGAGTAAAAGTGAGTAATATGGATGATTTTTATGTTATTCTTTGACTTTTCTTATATTTTCTTAATTTTTTATAGGGAGTATGCATAATTTTTACCTATTAGGAAAAAAGTACAATTAAAAAATTGCTTTTACACCGGAGGTTAGAGTACAGTTCAGAACCATTCTTAGCTCCTTTGCATCTATTGGCTGAGTCTGGGCTTCAGAGTCTTTATTTGAATGAGAAGAACGCGTTTAGTTCCATAAACTCTAACACCATTTACAGCTCTAAGATGTTTTATCTCATTTTCTGTGCCTTTCTGTTGTTGCCAGAGCACCAGGTACATACTATGTCATGGTGCCACCCATCACAAAGTAACTTCTCATTTAATTACCTTGTGCCTGACTCTTCCTGAAGGACTTGGGCATCTTAGAGGAAGGAACAGTCTTGTTGTTCCTCTATTTGCCAGGGGCATTCTGGTTTCAAGAGGCAAATATTAATATATTACTCAAACTGACTTAAGCAAAAAAAAAAAGGAGAGGGGGAGAAACTAACTAATATTAGCACTAAAAAGTCCAGGGGGCAATCTAGTTCAGGTGTAACTGGATCTAATGTTCAAACGACGGTACCTAGACTCTGTCTGTCTCTGCTCTGCCTTTGTTTCCGTTGGCCTCCTTGTCAGGCTGCCAGCAGCTGCACGTTCTCATAGCTTCAGTCTCCTTTGTAGGGAGTTCTTTATCTTTTTGGTAGTTCCACAGAAGTCCCAGATTACTTTTCTTGAGGTCCACATGCAGCACTGTAGCCAGGGGCTTAGAATTGCCAGGTACCCCTTCTGAAGCCATAGTTGGTGGTGGTCATGGGGGGACAGAGTGTAGGCTAGTCTCTCCTGAAGGAGCCACATGAAGCAAGAATAGGGAATGAGTGGCTTCCCAAAGGAAAATCAAGATGCTGTCACCATGAAAAGGAGAAATGAATTCTGAGCAAGTAAAAATGATAACTGTACCTCTTTTCATTTGTATCTTTAGCACCTCACACCTTGTCTGGTATTAAGTGGATGAGGCCTCACTAAAAAGCTTGTAGAATGAAGGGCCAATGTAAATTGTCACTTTTTTCTCCACCAAGAAACTTAAATCTCACCAAATTCTGATCCCTTGGGTGCCCTCATGTTTTCTATGATTGTAAATTGTGGCTCAGCCAGTTTTTCAAATAATTTTTAATCTTAGCTACTAATAGAAATTTGAAGGTTTTTTATGAAGTCATTTTCCTCTTCAGCCTTTATTACATATTCATTTTCTAAGAATCAAAAGAGAATTTCTATTGGATTAATATAAAATGACCATGACCATCATAATTCTAAATTCCAATCCAAGCACTAATATTAATTGATTTACATTTTGTCTTTGAAAAACTGTTGGAAAAATTTTTCCAGTAGTATGTGAGAAATAGTCCAACTCAAATATAGACTGCTTTACTTAAAGATTGCAAAACGCTTTTTCCAGAAAAGAAGAAGAAGAAAAAAAAGAGCAGTAGAAACTCTACTCCTCACAATTCTTCTTTAATACAGATAAGATGCAGGGTTTTTTTATCCTCTTGTAATTGGACGTCCATATTATTGGTTTTTTTTTTAAGTTTAATACAAGCACATCTACAACAAAAAAATCAAGCAGTACAAAAGAACATGCAACTCTTCTTCTATCCCTGAGTCCTCATCACAGAGGCAACCACTACTAATAGTTTTTTATATATCTTTCCAGAGATATTCAATATATATATTGATAAGCATATCTATATGCTTATCTTAACTCCACAGCTCTCCTTTCCCTTTTTACATAAAGGGTAGGATCCACGTACCCACCATGTTCCTTGTTTTGTTCACTTAATATGCCTCCACATTAGAAGATGGCTTCAGATTGTTCTTTTTAATTTTTTTTAAAAGAAATGTGCTGGGCTTTTTTTAATATAGAATTTTCTGTATTTATTTTTGGCTGTACTACGTCTTCATTGCTGCACGGACTTTCTCTTGCTGCAGTGCGTGGGCTGAGTAGTTGTGGCACGTGGGCTTAGTTGCTCCTCGGCATGTGGGATCTTCCCAGACCAGGGATCAGACCCATGTCTCCTGCATTGGCAGGAGGATTCTTTACCACTGAACCACCAAGGAAGCCCCACCTTGTTCTTTTTAGTGACTGCATAGTATTTTAATATAAGACTATACTGTAATCCTCTTAACTACTCTTCCACTGATGGGCATCTAAGTTGTTACAGTCTTTTGCTACCTCATCAATAAGGGCTTTCTGCTTCAACTGACACAAAGTGTTTGCCTTTTATTAAAAGGCATCACTGGGGAACATCCCAAAGAAGACATAAAAATAAGAAAAACAAAAAATCTAAAGACATGGCATCAGCAGGGCTTTCCAGGTGGCCTTATTGGTAAAGAATCTTCCTGCCAATGCAGGAGATGTAAGAGATGCAGGTTTGATCCCTGCGTTAGGAAGATCCCCTGGAGGAGGGCATGGCAACCCACTCCAATATTTGTACCTGGAGAATCCCATGGACAGAGGAGCCTGGTAGGCTACAGTCCATAGGGTCACAAAGAATCAGACATGACAGAAGCGACTTAACACTTCATGCATGGCACTGCAAAGCAACACTTTGTAGGTCCAGGTTAAGTTCTGAATACCCTAGTTTTCCTGGCAAATGGTACCTCTGTCCTCATACTCTATTTCTACCCACTCCTGTTGGATGATAAGGGGAGGGATATTATATTCTTCCTGAGGTCATTATCGACCTCCAGTTCTGGAAACCTGCTACTTCCCAGAGCAGACCCTGACACTCTAGATCCAACCAGATTGAACTCAACTGCTCTTCTGAACTGCATGACCATGTCACGCTGGAGTGTGAACACTAATGGTTGTGTTTTGTCGTCTTTTGGTTCTTTTTGTAAGCAAGTACCTGACTTAAGCTTCAGTTGCCACAAAGCCATTCAAAGATGGCTATCTGGAATAAACACATTGCCAGTCACAAGTAGATAAAGAGCCAGGCCACCTCCCTTATTGAGGCTCCTTTGTTTTAAAGATCTTAGTTATTTTGGAAGCTATTTGGGGCATTTGTTTTTCTCTTCATGTGATTTAAATTCCACTCTCATGTTCTAAATTCACCAATAAAGGATGAGCCCTCTAAACATTAGGCCCTCACGCTTGACCCCAGTAAAAGCAGAATCCCAGGCCCTCACACACACCCTCTTTCTTTTCCTGCCCGTGACCTTGTTGTGTAGACCCAGGTGTGCTGTGTAATTTCCAGGTACTGTAAATAATAAACCTTTACTTTTTCAGAGTTTCCGGGTCGTTATTTTGAAAAGACATCTTGCAATCACAATGAGAACCACAAGGGCTGGTCCAACCATACCATTGGTTATGGATAGGCTGAAACCAGCACATAACACATGCCAATCATGAATCTGTGTGTGAAGTGACAGGCTAGGTGGGGCTGACCTGGGCAAGCTTCCACAGCAGTGGCCGTGGGAGAGTCATTAAAGTGGGACCACTTCCAGAGTGGTGAACTGGGCTCTGCACTCTCACACACAACTCTTCCCTTGCGAGGTGAATTTATGAGCTGCCACCTCAATCATTTTGGGGGGATTTTGACCTCTTCTTGGACATGTCTGAGGTCTTTCTACTGAGGCTTACTCAGCTTTCTGTGAGTGATTTGGAAACTTCACAATAGAGTCACGTCATACACACGTTTACCTTGCAAGAATTCTATCATGTGTCCTGAGCAAAAAGAGAAAAGAATTCAACTAATGCAGGGAACAGCCCTCCTATCTACACAATCTGCCCAGAAGTGAGTACAACTGTGCCTAAAACCAGCAATGCTGCTCGTCTGAAAACTCAAGGAAGGCTGTGTGAGTGATTGCAAAGGTTTGACCCAAAAAGTCAAACTGTTTTTCCTGGTGTTGGGTATAAGAGTGGAGATAGAAGAAAGGGGAGAATTCATTGGGAGTAATCAGTGAAGAGTTAGGGAATCTATTAAAATTATCTTCAACATTGACCACACTAAACCGTGTATTTTTATGGAATTGTACTTGGTTTTGTATTTGAAGGATTTTCAAAGTTACCTTTGACAAGATATGAACTGCACATTTAACATGGTTGAACTTAAAACACATTAGGTATGACCCCGCCATATTTCACTGAAATTTCTCTGAGGCTTGTGGAGATGAAGTAGCATGCCAAAATTCACAGGCCAATATTTGTCCAGAATTCAAACCCATGCTGCCAGCAAGGTCAAAAGATGTAGCCTCTGCTATTTACTGTATCCTCTTTTATAATTCCATCACCTACATAACTGGGAGATTGAGGTTGGCTCTGGGGCAAATAACCAACTGGGTCTACCAAGGACTAACGGGCTTCCCAGGATTTAAAATTAGGATAGCCTCAGGCAAATTGTGATGGCTACTTACCTGATTTGGGTTTTGAAAGGCTCTGAGTCACATGATGTGACCGTCCCATTTCATTGATCTTTCTATCTAGAATGCTTCCTCTGATATTCTGTGACTGGACCTTGTTCTGAGTGATAGATTCAAGAATAATGCCTTGAAGTTTAAAACAGGGCCATTAGCATCTATGAGACCTAAGACAAGCCATTTACAATGGACTTTGAGCTCTCTACCCAAGTTTTTATTGAAGTCTTGAACTCTATTAAATCAATACTTTGATAATGCGTATAATCACTGACTGATTCATATGCTGAATAAATATGTTCTCATGATTGGCTAGAGGCCTTGTTTTGTTACAAGGTGAACAAAGTTAGTGACAATGTATTGCAAAAATTTTCCTGTGAGAGGGGAAACCAAAGCAGATAAAAACTATGTGATACATAAAAAGTTCTTCAAAGTTATACAAATGGCCAATTAGACATGAAATGATGTTCAACATCATTAGCCATCAGGGAAATGCAAAGCAAAACTATAATGAGATATTTCTTCACACCCATAAACATGGCTCTAATAAAAAAGATGGACAATGACAAGTGTTGGGAAAGATATGGAGAAATCGGAACCCTCATACATTGTGGGAATGTAAAACAATGCAGCCACTTCAGGAAACAGTCTGGCAGTTCCTTAAATCATTAAACATACAGTTAGCATACGGCCTAGCAATTTCACTTCTAGGTATGTACCCAAGAGAAATGAAAACCTATGCTTACACAAAAACTCACACATAAATATCCATAATAGTGTCATTCGCAAAGCCCAAGGGTAGAAACTACTCAAATGTCCATCAGCACTGGATAAAGAGGGACTTCTCTGGTGCTCCAGTGGCAAAGACTCTCTGCCCAATGCAGGGGGCCTGGGTTCAATCCCTGGTCAGGGATCTAGGTTTCACATATCGCAACTAAGAGTTTACATGCCACAACTAAGACCTAGTGCAGCGAAATAAGTAAATAAGTACTTTTTAAATAAATTAATTTAAAAATAATAGATAAAGGAAAAGTGATCTTTTCATATAATGGAATAATATTGAACCATAAGAAGAAATGAAATACTGATACATGCTGCCACATGGATGAACCCTGAAATGTTATGCTAAGTGAAAGAAGCCAGACTAAAAAGGCCACATATTGTATGACTCTGTAAGAAACATCCAGAATAAGCAAATCTTTAGACATAAAAAGTAGATTACTGGTTACCTGCTGGAGGATGGGGGAATTATGGGTGATGGCCAATGAGTGCAGAGTTTCTTCAAGGAGCAATGAAATATTCTAAATTTGATTTTGGTGGTGGATGTACTGCACAACTCTATAAATACTAAAATCCATGGAACCGTACACTTTGAATGGGTGAATTTAATGGTATATGAATTATATTTCCAAAATTCATTTTAAAAAGAAAGAAAGAAAGAAGAGATTGTTCTAAGCCTTGCTTCTGTCTCACTGTACAGCTAAGACAACATTGCAACCTCCTGACTCAACAAGGTTATGTCAAACTCAAGCTCAAAAAGTCACCACCTCATTAGCTCCTCCCTCCTTGTCAGCTGGGGAAGTTCCAAGGATTTTAAGTTTCTTTCACTATGGAGTAAAAGTAAGTGATGAATCAACTACCCTTCTACTACAGGCAAGCCTGAAATAACTTGTTTGCTGAGTTTTTCTTATTTTCCAGGGTTTTGGTTGAATCTATAGAAACATCGTTAAAGAAATCTGTTCCATCCAGTAGGAATGAGATCCTGATGCTTGGAAAGATTGAGGGCAGGGGAGAAGAGTGCGACAGAGGATGAGATGGTTGGATGGCACCATCAACTCAATGGACATGTGTTTGTGCAAACTCCAGGAGATGGTGAAGGACAGGGAAGCCTGGCATGCTGCAGTCCATGGGGATGCAAAGAGTTGGATGTGACTGAGCAACTGAACAACAAATAAAAAGGAGAGTTTATTTATGATTTTAAAATAATGCTTAGTTTATTCTCTATACCTTGAAAGCTAGCAAGGAAGAAGTTTGGTCAATAAAGGCTATGATGCCTGCTTTTTTACAGAAGTCAAGCTTATTCCTTTGGGCTCAACTGATGTGAGATTTCTGACTATTCATCCTGGTCAAGGCTCAAGATATAACTGTAAAAATGCCATCTTCAGTAAAGTGTTGGCTAAGCAAACTGACATTACCAACACATTTTCAAGGACTCATGAAACCAACTTAAGAGAACAAGTTATTTTTAAAGCTCTCCAGATGGAAACATGCAAACAAAGTATGAATGCCCCTTCCCTAGCTGGTCTCTGGAAACACAGTACAGGAACCGAGAGTTCATTCTTGTTGCAGGTACTTGAAAATATTAAAAAAACAAAAAACAAAAAACTACCTTTTAAAACTTTAAAATTAAAAAAATATAGTGATATTCTCTAAAGCCATTGAGGTTCCTCTTTTCACTTATGCAGAATGACTTTTCTACTAACAATTCAAAGTTAATGAACATAGTCACTTAATATTTTTTAAAAAAAGAGTATTTCATGCACAGGCACAGGAGGGGCTGAATGTGTAGTTGATACAAGCATGGTTGGTAGAGTCAGATTCTCTGGGTTTGAATCCTGACTCTGCCATTTGCTTAGGTACTTAACTTCTTTGTGCTTCATTTCCTCATCTAAACAAAAAAGCACAAAGTAATATTACCAGATTTATTGGTTGTCCTGAAGGTTAAGTAAGTTAATATATATGTAAAGCACTTAGGATAATGTCAAGGGCTATGTGCATTAGCTTCATTGTCATGACTTAGCCAACTGGGTGTTGGGCCTAAAACAACAAATTAATCTTAACAACTCAACCTCACTTTTTTTTTTTTCACTCCTTGGGAATTTATATTTGTAAAAGAAGCCAATAATTAGACCATGGATATGTTTAGCTAATGCTTTCTCATCAGAATTCTAATACGAAGAAAGGTGTCCTTGGCCAAATGGGTTAAGGAATGGAATGGATAAGTAGGACTAAGTTTAAGGAATGGAATGGATAAGTAGGACTAAGTTTGAGAGTATTTTGTGGGTGGGGGCAGAGAAAAGTTTACAGAATTCCACAGATGATTTTTTTTCCAAACTTACTTGGAAAAAATCCTATGAATTAGTTTGAGACCTTCATGTCTCCACGCTTTTGGGGACTATTTATATCTAGTGTGAATCTACCTAAATCAGCATCGCTGAGCTTGTCATGTGACAAATGAGGTAAAATAATTGCTTCCTATTAGAATAGCTTTTAAAGATTTTAGATATAGTTTCACAACTCCTATTAGACACAGATGCTTTTTATGATGCAAGTATATATATGTTCAACTTATCAGCATTTTATTTTTGGTTCTGCTCAAAAAACATTCCCAACATGGCTGGCTCATCTTAATGGAGACAAAAATTTCACATGCCAGTGTGATCAGAGAAGTGAGTTGTGAATATAGGTGGAAAGCTGAGGTAGGAGGACCAGATTCTCAATTTGTTTATAGCCCACTTTGCACTTTATAATGCAGTCACATCTCAGGATGGAATGAATATTATTGGTCTCACAATTCCTTTGGGAGCTTTCATTCATCTGTTTATTCTCCATGAAGATGGACTGATTCCATGTTTATGTTGCAAGTCTGAAATAATACCATTCCTTTCAACTTCTTAGAAATATGGAAATATCTTTGGTTCAGAACTCAGAATATCTAAGAATGATATATTTCTTCCAGAAAGAAAAAATTCAGTGTTCTAATTCCCACTTTTGAAAAAACTGGGTGTCCTTCTGAAAGGACAGAGCAAATAAAATTACAAGGAATGCAGATGTAGGGTTAACAATTTGTCAAGAGGCGAAGAGGAATACGTTATTTTGAAACTTCATGGATCTGAGATAGGGATCTGATGCATTGCTAGCCATCAGAGCTGAAGTATGTTATTATTTTCAAGCCACTCAGACCATGGTGATTGAGTGAAGAGGGAGCACAAATCTGGGCTGGAATCCCTGCTGAAGAGGGTGGGTCTACTTGACTATAGAAATGCATGAACGCTATAGTCAAGGCTTGCTTTATTGCAGAGCTGAGGTCAGGAACCTTTTCCAATAAAGTACCAGAGAATAAATATTTTAGATTTGCAGACCATACAATCTCTGTTGCAATCACTTCATTCTGCCATTAGAGTCAAAACCAGACCTAGATAATATATAAATGAATGACCATGGGTGGGTTTCAATAAAAGTGTTTACACATACCCAAATTTGACTCTCATATAATTTTTCACATCACAGAATGTTATTATTCTCTTGATTATTTTCATCTATTTGAGATTGTAAAAACCATTCCTAGTTTGGTCCATACAAAAAGATACAGGCTATACAAAAAGATACAGTCTGGATTTAAGATAGTAACAGTGAAAATTTTAATAATGAGTATTAAACTTGGAATGAGTCATGTTTATAGCTGTTACATTGTACATAGCGCAAAAAAAAAAAAAGAAAAGAAAAAACACTGAGTGAATATTCTTCCACTATTCAAAAGCTTTTATTCAGCAGGGAATAAAAACATCATTGATGAACAAGTGACACAATGTGGTACACATAGTGCCGAAGCTGGAAGAGGCTTCACTTTGGTGAATATAATTTGTATGAGGGTGAGAAATAGTTTAACAGTAGAGCACATACTGATCTAATGATAGTACATTTATCGAGAGAAGAGTTAGCAGATTAGAATGCAATCCCATTTCTCAGACCATGATTGGATTAAACCCACAGGTAAACTACAAATTAAAGAATTTGGCAAAAATCACAAAAGCATTCTGTGAGAATCCCTTGGCTGTATGGAATCCACAATAGAGAGTATGAATATTTGATATTACTTGTAAGTTGCAACCTCCTGATAGAAGGCAGAGCCCTTAGATTCAGTTCAGTTCAGTTAGTTTCAGTTGCTCAGTTGTGTCCGACGCTTTGCAACCCCATGGACTGCAGCACACCAGGCTGTCCATCACCAACTCACGGAGCTTGCTCAAACTCATGTCCATCAAGTCGGTAATGCCATCCAATCAGCTCATCCTCTGTTGTCCCCTTCTCCTCCTGCCTTCAGTCTTTCCCAACATCAGGGTCTTTTTTAATGAGTCAGTTCTTTGCATCAGGTGGCCAAAGTATTGGAGTTTCAGCTTCAGAATCAGTCCTTCCAATGAATATTCAGGACTGATTTCCTTAAGGATTGACTGGTTTGATTTCCTTGCAATCCAAGGGACTCTCAAGAGTCTTATCCAACACCACAGTTCAAAAGCATCAATTCTTCGGCATTCAGCCTTCTTTATACTCCAGTTCTCACATCCATACATGACTACTGGAAAAACCATAGCTTTGACTAGACAGGCCATTGTTGGCAAACTAATGTCTTTGCTTTGTAATATGCTGTCTAGGTTCGTCATAGCTTTTCTTCCAAGGAGCAAGCGTCTTTTGATTTCATGGCTGCAGTCACCATCTGCAGTGATTTTGGAGCCCAAGAAAATGAAGTCGCTCACTGTTTCCATAGTTTCCACATCTATTTGCCATGAAGTGATGGGACTGGATGCCATGATCTTCATTTTTTGAATGTTGAGTTTTAAGCCAGCTTTTTCACTCTCCTGTTTCACTTTCATCAAGAGGCTCTTTAGTTCTTCGCTTTCTGCCATAAGGTGATGTCATCTGCATATCCGAGGTTACCTCCATTCATCCCCAACTTTGCACAGGGTGCAGCAGCAGGTTAGAGGCAATGATAGTTGATGAAAATTCCTGAGCACCAGTGAAGAAAGTTCCAAAGTTTTGGTGAGCAGAGAGGTTCTAGGAGACTCAGAGAGATGAACTGTTATACAAGTTCCCTCACCTGCCTTCAAATGCAATGTGATGAGTTCCACAGGCAAAGGCTTATATTTTACAAGCAGCCCCAGCCTGAGCAAGCCTGAACCAGGCCAAGTTTCCTGGCGCAGTGTCACAGGAATAGCAATGACACACTGGGAAGACAGCTTCCCAAGGTGTGTGGAGCCCTTGTTTGGATGGAGTTGACTGGTGTCTTGGGGGACTGAGGTGAATGGACACTTTGCTGACATTCAGAGCTTCTGATCTGAGGTCTGCTGGGTGATGCAAATGTCTCCTGGAATTTCTTTGAGATGTGCACTGGCATCAGAGGTCCTCTGTTTCCTGCTCCAGAGAATCTGATATTCTTGTGACAGTTTTTCTAGGTCTGTGCTTCGATAGTGTCTATGCTTCTTTAGCTCAAACCTCTACTTCCTCGTGAATTCCATTGCTTAGTGGCAACTGCTTGATAGTTTTCCTTGGTTTGTCTTTTCACTTCTGCTGCCAATACTGAATTCCTTTCTTTCTCACACTTAAATTTTTGCCTTCTCCAAATTAGGAGCAGTTGCCTGGTTCTAGGTGTGCAGACACATTGGACCTAAGCTTCCACACGGCACTTTGTTCTGTTGTGAGGGTGAGCGTGGGCAGAGCTCAGGGCCATCCTTATGCTCCTACACTGCTCTTAGGACAATTAATTCCAATTCATGACATCGCTTTCTCATTACAAAAGGACACATGCTCATATGCTTTTTAATCATTCCTCTTTTTTGTCTCTTTTTACCTCTTATTTTCATTTTAGTCTTCAAATAACAAAATAATATATGATTCTTAGTCAAGAGAGTGATAGCAAGGAATAATGCTAGTGATACACATTTTATTATTATTTTTTTCTTTTTTTATTGAAGTATAGTTGATTTACAACATTGTGTTAATTACTGCTATACAGGAAAGGGATTCAGTAAACGTATATTGGGTTAGCCAAAAAGTTCATTACATTTTTCCGTACCATCTTATATCTCATATACTAACCATTTGAGGAAATGCCAGACTGTTTCCCAAAGTGGCTGCACCCTTTTACAGTCACACCAGCAATGAGGGAGGCTTCCAGTTGTCCATCTCCTTGCCAACACTTGTTATTATTTGTTTTCTTGTAGTCATCTCAATACAAAGTGGGATCTTACTATAGTTTGGTGATATACTTTTGACTTAGAAAAAATAAATAAAGGAAAGCCATGGAATTAGAATAAAGAGCCACCAAATTTGAAATCTTTCAAAATGCACAAAAAATCCTTCAGACTTGTTGCAGCTCACCAGCTGCTTTGTTTTCTCTAGTTAATCCTCTTTTCCTCAAACCTCAGCATTCAAATTAAGAACAAAAGAATGATTTTTGAGTTCAGGCTTTTTTTTTAAATTTATACTTTGTATAAAAATATTTTCTTCAGTTTTAAAAGTCAATATGTATCAAATTTCAGGTTTCTATTGGTTAAAATTTTCTTTCCGGGGAGTGGTGAGAGGAAGCCTAACCTGGGGACCTTGACATAATATGTAACGTTGTATCTATTCAAAACCATTCAAAGTTCCAAACAACTGGATAATAAATAAAACGTGACATAGAATCATTAGCAAACTAAAAACTATCTGAGATTAGTCTTTGAATGGGAAACAAACCGGAGGGTTATTTCTGAAGATGCTCAAGCATCCTCCATGCCTTTGTCTGTGGAAACAGGATTCCTTTGTTGAAGTTATACTTCAGCCCCATATTCCACCGCTGATCTCACTTTCGTGGCAAGGTGGGAGAACTAGTCCTAGATTTTCCCTCAGGTCACCACCCTGACTGTTCTAGACCAGGAAGTCAGAGCTCAGTGCTGAAAAGGGATATGTGTGTGTGTATGTGTGTGAGTCGCTCAGTGTGTGTGTGTGTGTGTGTGTTAGTTGCCCAGTAGTCTCTGACTCTTTGCAACCTGATGGACTATAGCCTGCCAGGCTCCTCTGTCCATAGAATTCTCCAGGCAAGAATACTGGATTGGGTTGCCATTCCCATTTCCTTTTCCAGGGAATCTTCCCGACCCAGGGATCGAACCTGGGTCTCCAGCACTGCAGGAGGATTGTTTAACATCTGAGCCTCAAGATAGCCGTGAAAAGGGATATTGAACATATATTTCTCAGAATTGAGTTTATCCAAGATCAGTCCTACATTAACATTAGAGATCGTGGCTACAGATTAAACGGATATGATTTCCTGGTTTGCCAGATTTTTTTCTGGTCATGATGACTAGATGTTAGAGTTTCATTAGCCATTAAGATAGACTCTTGTACTGAGAGAACAAAGTTTGGATATTACACAGAAGCAAGAGCTCTGTGTTCGGTTCTCCTGGAAGATAAAGGGTATATGTTACTTTTTAAAACTCTCCAACAGAGTCTCATCATTTTTGCAGAAAAGAACAACTCTATAGAAATCATCAGTAGCAATTTCACTGACAACCTAATTAAATAAAAGGGTACAAGTTATCGTGATGTCAGATGGAGCATGAGCAGAAGAAACATATTATTTGTAATAAAATAAAATGAGTAGAATGGAAACAAAGTTATAGGAAGCAGAAATATTTCACACAGAATATCATTAAAACAACATTCCAAGGGAAGCAAAGATTTAATAATATGTTCTACAATAAGCTATTTAATGTAAACTGCAATAAGTAATATAGGCTATGATAATTTGCAATTCTGGGGCTAGATGCATAATTACCTGAAAATTTCATCAGTTTTCCATATGTTGGAGCATTTTCAAATTTGAGAGGTAAGATTCAGATCATTTTTAATCTATACATTTAAAATGTGAAATAAACCTAGAGGGTTACAATAAAAATTTCCATTAATTTTGAACCCTGAAATGTCATACATGTAAAAGCAATTCCAAGTTAACATACTTGATTCAATTCAGTTTGGTAGATTTATTGAGCATTGCTTGGTACCATACTGGAAATTTCACACTAATTCTGCATCATAGGGTTTTTACAGTGGTCTAAAAATGTGCTTATTAAATAAATCAGGCCTATTTTGGTCCCAAGGGAGACCACCCAACTCAAAGTATCTTAGTCAAAATAAACAGTCACTGTTTGTTGAATGGGCTATTGAGGTAACTCACAGGATCACAAAAAGAGCCTTTGGAAGCATGGTAGTTCTGAGGTAAAGTCTAAAAACTTGACCCTGTCAACTACAAATTGGCACTTGCCAGGGATGCTTGCCGGGCTTCCCCAGTGGCCCAGCAGATATTAAGAAATACCTCTCAAATCAACTCATTGTTGTTGGGCTTCCCTGGTGGCTCAGATGGTAAAGAATCTGCCTGCAGTATAGGAGACCTGGGTTTGATCCCTGGGCTGGGAAGATCCCCTGGAGAAGGGCATGGCTACCCACTCCAGTATTCTTGTCTGGAAAATCCCATGGACAGAGGAGCCTGGTGGGCTACAGTCCACAGGGTCGCAAAGAGTTGGACACAACTGAAGTGACTTAGCATGCATACACATGGGTGCTTGCCATCTACCTCTACAAGGATTAAATCATATGCTGCTGGAGCTGCTGACCTTCAACACCTCCTGAAGGAGTTCAGGGTAGAGAGCAGAAATTAGGAACTCTGTGCTCAGGGAAAAACTGGCAGCACAGGTCTTCAGATAGTTAGATATTCTCAGGAGCTGATTTTATGAGCTCAGTTCTTGTATTTCCTCATATCTCAAAAAACACTAAAATCTTTCATGATGACTTCTGTTCTTTGTGACTAGCAGAAGCTTCATGAGACCAGCAGAAAGTTTAAGCTAGCTCTCTCATTGTGTCTGTCTGAATACATGTATGTCTCAGTATATGTCTTTCTTTGTCTTTGGGTAGAATTGCTAAGGTTAATTTGTTAGTAAGCTCTAATTTAAATGGCCTAAAGAAAGGTACAAATTAAAATCAAACAATTCTAAATACAAGAGAAATTAAGCTAAATGAATTTTTCAGGGAAATAACCAACATTAAATTAGTACTTAGTATTAATATTTAAGCTTGTTGATCTACTTAATATAGACATGTCTTAGAGTCATCACCATAATAATCAGTGTAATACTTTCATTGTGCCTAGGTTTAATATAAGCTATTAATAAATAAGATCTTATTATATCTGTTGCAAAATTGTCAGCAAGGGAAGTGGCTCAATGTGAAGAAACTTTTAAGGAAAGAAAATGTAAATGAGATAAGAGCTTTAGATAAACACTATTAAGAATAGCTGGGGATTCCCAGGTGGCTCAGTGGTAAAGAATCTGCCTGCCAATGCAGGAGACACAAGAGATGTGGATTCGATTCTTGGATTGAGAACAATCCCTGGAGGAGGAAATGACAAAACACTCCAGCATTCTTGCCTGGAAAATCCCAGGGACAGAGGAGCCTGGCAGGCTACAGTTCATAGGGTCACAAAGAGTCAGTTACAACTGAGTGACTGACCAGCAGAAACATTCACAAGACCAGCAGAAACATTCTACAAAAAAATGTGTCCTTGATTGCATATAATTCCTCTTCACCAAAATCACATCTACACTGACCTTTCCCTCGTGCCTCTTTGGAGCAGTTTCTCAGAGCCATCTGAAGTGCTGTCTCCCAGGCTGCAGTCCTCATTTTGCCCCAAATAAGACTTAACTTGCAACTTTCATGTTGTGCATTTTTTAAAGTCAGAGATGCTAGGATGTTTCCTCAATTTTTTGTCATTCTCTAAGACGTCATTGCTTGGGAGCAATGTGGCCGCTAGCATCTCTGGGTTTATATACGGTGCTTTTCCTTCCTAACCAAGAAGGAAAAGACTTCCTTCCACAGCTCCAACAGAAAAATCCAGGAAAAGGATTGAATTGGTTCCAGGGCTGCTCTGGGGCTAGGCCTATCCTGGGTCCCATGCCTACTCTTAAGGTACAGAAGAGAACTGCTAGACCAACAAAAGCATAGGAATCTAGATCTTCAATCTGACTCTAAGCCTAGGATTCTTTTGGGGTGCCCTGTACACAACTCTTTTATGGAGCTGACTTACCATCTCAGCTTGGCATCTGGTCTCATTACTTCATGGCAAATAGATGGGGAAACAATGGAAACAGTGACAGACTTCATTTTCTTGGGCTCTAAAATCACTGTAGGTGGTGACTGCAGCCATGAAAATAAAAGAGGCTTGCTCCTTGAAGGAAAAGGTATGGTAAACCTAGACAGTGTATTAAAAAGCAGAGACATTAACTTGCCAACAAAGGTCCATCTACTCAAAGCTTTGGCTTTTCCAGTAGTCATGTATGGATGTGAGAGTTGGACCATAAAGAAAGCTGAGTGCCAGAATTCCTGCCTTTGGAGAGAGAAAGAGGGACATGGATACACCACTTGTACCTGTTAATGTATAACCTGCTATAAAGTCTAAGCAGTAAGATATTAAAGAGAAATGTTATAAACATGAAGAGAGCTCTTCAACTTATCTTATTTCTTTGGCCACACTGTGAGGCTTGCAGCATTTCAGTTCCCCAACCAAGGATTGAACCTGGGTCCTGGCAGTGAAAGCCCAGAATCCTAACCACGAGGCTACCAGAGAACTCCACAACTTAACCTTCTTTCAATGCATCCATTACACTGCCTATCCCCAGAGTCACTGACCTCAAGCACAAATCAAACCATGCCATGTCCTTGCCCAAACTTTTTCATGGCTCCCTACTGTCTCTTTATAGAGGCATTCAAATCCCTCAAGATGTGATTACAAAGCTGTATTTCAAGCCTTAGTTTTCCCTAGTAACCTGTCCCAATGCACCTTGATGCTGTAGACATGGCCACCTTTCACTGAGGGGTCCCCACACGTGACTCACCATATGCCTTGGTTCATGATGTTCCTGTTTTCTAGAACGACCTTCTCCCCTATCTCCACTTGTTGAAACACTACCATTTTTCAATGCCCAAATGCCACTCCCTCTGCAAAGCTTTCCAAGCTTCTCCCCACAAATCTCTCCTTCCTTCTGTTTCAGTTACACTTGCCTGTGAGGCGCCATGTGCTCCTCTGCCCTGAAACACAGCCTCTCATCAACCAGCTCTGTGCCTAGTACAAGCACATAATTAAGTGTTTGTGGAATGGTATTAATATTAAACATGTGAAATGGTGCAAAGTTTACTAATCTAGCAGGATTGTATTTAATTAAGTTATTCTCCTTCATTAGGTCATTATCTTAGCCCTTCTGTTCTTAATCAATCTTCCTAAGCAATCAAACAGAGTTCATTCTTGGTGTGTGGGGTGGTGTTTGTAATGAACTTCAGCTTGAAATACAGCCTTTCAGCATTTACTGGCAGTGGGAAACTCCATGTTATGCTTAGAGAGATTCTGGAAACTGATTTGAAATTGGACATTATTCTTTATTTCAAGGAAACATGAATAAGGCTTGTATTAAAAAAAATTGAACTAAATAAATATGTTGTGTTTTCCCCTTACACTCTCCCAACACATACAGAAATATCTCTGTGTCAAGTGCAATCCTTCCCTTAACAGAACTCCATGAAATGAATCTCTAGCGTTCAACTGACGAAACCGTTTTGAAAAGGGCTTTAGAACAGTTTGACTCGGTGCTGAGACCTCAGGTCGAGATGAACCAAGAGAGCCTTGTCCAACTGTTGAATTGCTTTTTATGCACTTCATGCTGCCAGAAGCAGCCAAAGAATGTAGCTCAGTGTGTTTCATTACACACTGTGGGTAGCTGGTATGAGTGAGGTTGACATCAGATACTTGCCAGTGAAGAAATCTGCAGGACATTTCCTAGGCTGTCTCAAAATGGAAGATGTGCAGAAATGCAGGTATATTCAGAATGGGTGGATTTTAAAAAGCCAGAGTTGTCATTTGAAACTGTTCTGGAAAGAGGAGCACGTCCACATCTCAATGAGAAGCCCAAGAACCTCTTCTCAGGGCACTCGCGCTCACCACTTCTGTTATTTCTCTGCTGTGGGCTGGAGGCTGGACGTGCAGAGGGCTCACAGCCATCACTGTCTTTATGGCACCACCAGTGCGGGTGAAGGCACAGCACTCTACACATAACTAAGCTCTGGATAATCAGGGAATCCGGTGTATCCCACAGAGGTGACAGGGAGGAAAGCCCGGGGAATTCTGGGACCAAGCAAACAGGACAGACTTCAC
The DNA here is from genome assembly GCF_054371585.1 of Giraffa tippelskirchi. NCBI lineage: Eukaryota > Metazoa > Chordata > Mammalia > Artiodactyla > Giraffidae > Giraffa > Giraffa tippelskirchi. Next base: position 40,420,142 of record NC_137276.1, read on the forward strand.
AGATTTCACAAGGCATGTGACACGTGAGCTGGATTTGGTAGGATAAGCAAGACGTTGTGAGTGGATGGGGGCAAAGGGCAGCCCGGGCAGATAGAGTGGTGTGTACAGAGAGGCAGAGCAGCATGAAAAACCTGCTCAGGCAAGGGAATTATTAGTGCTTCAGGGAATTACCATGGAAACATGGTGAAGGGCAGGAGGCAAGGCTGGTAAGGAAGGAAAGGCTGAGGTCCTAAGAGATGCAGCCAGTCATGTGGGCCAGGAGCCTCAGCCTTGCTCCATTCAGTGAAAGGTACTTAAGCCATCAGCGGCACAGCCAGATCTGTACTTTGACAATCTCTCTGTGGGGAAGTAGCTGTCTTGACAGCCTTGATTTGCCCCTCCAGAACCACCCTCTCCTCCCTACTCTGTGCCCCAGGAGGTTAACCTCTGCAGACAGCATCCACAGGCTCACTTGCTGTGTTTGACAAGCACTGGCGGGAAACCAAAGGGAGCGGGAGCAGTTAGGTACTGTGTTATTTAGGTTCTCCAGAGAGACAGAACCATGTGTGCAAATACGTAATTACATATATTAATATGTGTGTATAGTTCCATATATGTATACATGTATGCATATATGTATGGTTATATATGTATATATGTATTTTGTTATTTCATCGCTAAGTTGTGTCTGACTCTTTTGTGACCTCCATGGGATTTCCCAGGCAAGAATACTGGAGTGGGTTGCCATTTCCTTCTCCAGAGGATCTTCCTGAACCCATGTCTCCTGCATTGGCAGGCAGATTCTTTCCCACTGAGCAACCTGGGAAGTCCTGTTTATGTGTATGTGTGTGTAAGTATATGCATATATATATATATATATATATACACATAAATGTGGAGAGAAAGAGCCTCACATAATTGTGGGGGCCAGCAAGTACAAAATCTACAGGGCAGGCCAGCAGGCAGGAGACCTAGAGAAGAGCTGTTGCAATCTTGAGTCTGTGGACAGTCTGGAGGCAGAATCGTTCTTCCTCCAGGAATCTCAGTCTTTTTCCCTCTCAAGGCCTTCAGCGGCTCAGATGAGGCCCACCTACATTATGGGGAGTTATCTGCTTTACTCGGAGTCTACAGATTAAAATGTTAATTACATCTAAACAAAGCAATACCTTCATAGCAACATCAAGACTGCTGTTTTAGCCAGAAACAGACTCACAGACTTAGAGAATGAACTTAACGGTTGATGGGAGGATGAATGGGGGAAGAGTCAGTCAGGGAGTTTATGATGGCCATGTACACACTGCTTAAAATGGATAACCAACAAGGATCTACTGTACAGCACAAGAAACTCTGCTCAATGTCATGCGGCAGCCTCGATGGGAGAGGAGTTTGGTGGGAAAATGGATACATGTGTTTATATGGCTGAGTTCCTTTGCCATCCACCTGAAACTACCACAACACTGTTAACTGCCTATTCTCCAATATAAAATAAAAAGTTAAGGAAAAAAAAAAAAGACTGCTGTTTTAACAAAAACTGAGTACCATGGCCTAGCTAAGTTTTCACATGAAGTTAACCATCACAGGTACTTATTGCCTTTGCTCCTCCCTGCCAAGCTGCAGGTTAGTACGGGGTGTACTGTTCCAGCTGGCTGGCACTGGCCTTCAGCTACAGCTCTCTCCCTAACCTTGACACAGGAGTAGGAACTGGCATCCTGTCATTGCTAGTCCTTATCCTTTTTTAACCCTGTCCACAACCTTGTAAACAGTCCCTTCACAGGCTATCCTCAATGACACCTCTTCATTATTGTATTTCTTGGCTATTCGGATCCTGACAGAGACTCTCTGTCACCTTAGGGTTCATAATATTGAAAAGCAAACAAACAACTCTCACCCCACCCCCCGCCTCACCCCTGGAATGCGTGACTCAATCAGACACAAATTTTCACTGGACTGTAAACTCTACAAAGATGTGGATCATTTTGTTCAGGGTTCTATGTGCCTGTTACACAGTCTAGATGCTCAATAATATTAACTGAATGAATGAACAAACATGTCTCCAACTTTAGGGAAAAAAACTTTAAAAGTTCATAGAGAAGACAGATAGGAATCTATGGGCTAGAAGCCCCCAGAGAGAATCTGTTCGACAGGCATGCAAGGTTCTAAAAATGAAAATACTAAAAATAAAGCTGCAAATCAATTCAATGAGAATAAAACCAATTTTCTTGATAGTTCTAAGAAAAAAGTGTGGCCACATAGGTAGCTTTCTGATAAGGGGACATTTGTAAAAGAATATGCACAACAGAAACTTAGAAGGGGCAAGATGTAATGCTTAATTAAGGACGAATCCCCCAAATCAATATCCCTTATCAGAAAAGTACTGGGGAGACTATAATGCAGGTTGCATGAACATATAATATTAAGTGGACAGAAGGACCATGTCAGCATGATGCTGGAACAAGAGAGAGAAAGAGGGAGGGCCAAGGGGGTAACAGAATCACTCAAGCACCATTTTACAGTCCCCTTTCCAACAAAGTGTCCAAATGAAGTGTGAAAGACACTAAAGAGGGGAACTTATACTCTAGGTGGAGAAGAAAAAGTAAGGATACTTGGCCATGTAAGAAGAACTCATTTTCTCATCTCCAGGTGATGTATAAGACCCAAGGCTGAAAGAAATGGTGATGTGATTTCAGAGATGTCTTCAAAGACGGTCCCTCCACCTGGAACAGTATATGTAGGCTTCTTGCCTACCCGACCTTATCTTTCCCCCAGAGGAGATCACACCTCCCCTGAAAGTCCTTCCGGACCCTCAAGACTGCTCTTCCCCCTGTTCTGCTACTGTGGTCCTCCTCCAAAGCCCCAGAAGGGTATCATGCTGCTTATCACTTACACTCCTGGAACAGCTCCGGGCTATAATCTGCCTGAGGGCAGAAGTAGATTATTTCTCTCTAGATTATCTCAGAGGTAACAGTCTCCCCAGTGCTCAGCCCAGTGCCAGCACTTCACTTTAAACTGTCACAACATTGTTTGTTAATCAGCTATATCCCAATACAAAACAAAAAGTTTAAAAATATATAACAAAAAATAATAGTAACAACCATAATTACTACACCTAAGATACTGTATTTCTTTCCTAAAGTTGTTGTAACAAAGTCCCACAAACTGGGTCTCACAGTGCTGTCTCAGTTCTGCACAATGCAAGTCTGAAATCAAAGTGACAGGACCAGTTTCCCTCTGAGCCTATAGGGAATCCTTCTCTCTTACCAGCTTCTAGTGGTGGCTGTCAATCCTTGGTGTTCCTTGGCTTGAGGCTACATCAGTCCAATTTTGGCCTCTATTGTCACATCATTCTCCCTGTGTCTTTACATGGCATTTTCCTGTTCTTATCACTTCAGTTGCTCAGTCGTGTCTAATTCTTTGCGACCCCATGGACTGTGGCACGCCAGGCTTCCCTGTCCATCACCAACTCCCGGAGCTTGCTCAAACTCACATCCATCGAGTTGGTGATGCCATTCAACCATCTCATCCTCTGTTGTCCCCTTCTCCTCCTGCCTTCAATCTTTCCCAGTATCAGCATCTTTTCCAATATATACCTATTATATTGAATTAGTTAATGTTAGTTGCTCAGTCATGTCTGATTCTTTGTGACCCCATGGAAGGTGGCTCCTGCCAGGCTCCCCTGTCCATGGAATCCTCTAGGCAAGAATACTGGAGTGGGTTGCCATCTCCTTTTCCAGGAGATCCTTCCAACCCAGGGATCGAACCCGGATCTCCTGAATTGCAGGCAGGTTCTTTACCATCTGAGCCACCAGAAAGGCTCACCCTAAAGACTTCATCTTAGGTTGATTGTATCTGCAAAGACTCTATTTCCAAGGGTCAGGACTTCAGTATATAGATAAATATTTTTTTTTGCCGGGGGTGGGGCGGGGAGGGGGACTCAGTTTAACCCAAAATAGATACACTAAGAACTTACTGTGTGCAGGGACTGTTCTCGGTGTTTCACATTAACTCATTCAATCTTTACAGCATCCTTGTGAGACAGGAATGACTGCCATGCCCATTTGACAGAAAAAAGTAGAGGGAGGTAAAATAATTTGTCCAAGTACAAACGTAAAATAAGTGGAGGAGGTAGAACTTCTTTCCCTTCCCCTTCCTCCTTTCCTTCTCCTTCTTCTTGAGTAATTAGAGAGCTAACTTATGGGAATGACCTACATAGCACTCCTTGAACTTTAATGTGCCTATGAATCACTTGGGGATCTTGTAGATTTTGATTCAATAGGTCTAAGGTTTTTCCAACCAGCTTCTAGGTACTGCTGCTGATCTGCAAGCCACACTAGGATTAAGAAGAGCATTTGGTTCCCAGGTCTAGCCACAACAGAAATGATTTTTTTTTTAAGTGCTAATTCTCAGGACTCACTTAGAACCTACTGACTCAGAATCAGAGTGGTGGGGCCTGGGAATCTATATTTTAAAGAAGGAGATTCTTAAAGATGATTCTGATGTTGAGGCAAACTACTGGCCTAGATGAGCTAAATGTTCATTGAATCATCCCTGTTTATATTGCAGCTGAAATCAAAACATTCGAGCTAAATGATGATAATCAGGACATTTTAAACTGTTTGAAAGTGAAAGTGAAGGTGTTAGTCACTCAATCATGTCCCACTCTTTGCGACCCCATGAACTGTAGCCCACCAGGCTCCTCTGTCCATGGAATTGTCCAGGGTTAAACTGTTTGGGGGAGAAGGCGATGGCACCCTACTCCAGTACTCTTGCCTGGAAAATCCCATGGACGGAGGAGCTGGTAGGCTGCAGTCCATGGGGTCGCTAAGAGTCAGACACGACGGAGAGATTTCGCTTTCACTTTTCACTTTCATATATTGGAGAAGGAAATGGCAACCCACTCCAGTGTTCTTGCCTGGAGAATCCCAGGGATGGGGGAGCCTGGTAGGCTGCTATGGGGTCGCACAGAGTTGGACACGACTGAAGCGACTTAGCAGCAGCAGCAGCAGCAAACTGTTTGGGAAACTATATCCCCCAAAATATGTCAACCCAGAGGCAATCTCTTAGATTAGTGGTCTGACTCTGCACTAAACAAAATGCATGTGAAAAAGGACTTCCCTGGAGGTCCAGTGGTTAAGACTCTATGCTTGTAATGCAGGGTGCATGGGTTCAAACTAAGATCCCACATGTCTGCCTTATAGTACAGCCAAAAAAAAAAAAAAGATATATGTGAATGATTTAGATGAGATCCCAGAAAATATGCTTACCAAGTTTTTATATGGTGAAAGGATGGGTGGGAAAATTAATGTGATTGCTACAAGAAAATCAAGATTCAATAGGCTAAGAAACTGAGTTAATAGTAGCAAGATGTGAGTAGTCATAATAAGGCAAAGCTCTCCAATCGGGTTTATAAAATGAACTGTGAAAGTAAAAAATGGAGAAAACCTGGTTTGATCATTTTTTTATGTAAAAGGAACCTAGAGAGTTTGGTTACTCACTGATTTAATATAAACCAGCAGTACAATGAAACTACCAAAACATCTCAAGTGATCTTAGCCTGTATTTCTAGCATTCACAACAAAGAAGGTCACAGCTTCAGGGTTCCTGAAGAGCAGAGCTGTAGTACCATGTTCATGATGGGGAGCCAAGAATTATAAATGGCATTAGATTATGCTTTGGGGAGAAAGATCAGTTTGGTAACATGGGCCCTAGAGAATTGATGAAAAGAATGGATACTACCCTGAACTGCTAACAAAGACGAAAGAAGACTTGAATTCCATCTAAAGATACTTGGGAGCTTGCTGTCTGAAAAAGAATGACCTGTTCTAAGTAGCTTCAAAGAGGAAGGTCAATGGCTGAAAGTTGCAAGGAGGCAATATTTTAGTTAGCATGTGAGGAAGAACATTCTCAGACTCGATCTAATTCGTAGTGAAATGAGATGCTTGATGAAAGATTCAACTCCATGTTCCAGAAATTGATCAAGGGGCCTGTTATAGAAGAAGATTCTTTTCACCATTTCAAGCACTAGGCTAGATGGCCTCTTACATGCTTCCAGCTGAAAACAGTCTGGGATTTTCAGTAACGTGTAGAACACGATGTAGTCGTATATTATCAAGGATTTGTTCCATTTCCCGGAAGGTTTTGTTTTCTCTTCCTCTTTCTCAAAAATAGAAATAACTATGTCCAGATTTAAAATCCTTCTTTTAAGGTGGCTTGATGCTGCTCAAAATAATATCTTGGCATAAGAAGAGTATTCATTGTTTCATTTAATGTATGTTGATTATATTCCATGTCCTACTCTTGCGACCCTGTGAACTGTAGCCCACCAGGCTCCTCTGTCCATGGGATTCTCTAGGCAAGAATACTGGAGTGGGTTTCCATTTCCTTCTCCAGGGGATCTTTCTGACCCAGGGATCGAACACACATCTCCTGCATTGCAGGCGGTCTTCTGGATTGCTGGTAGATTCTTTACCACTGAGCCACCAGGGAATCCATATGTTGATTAAGCACCTAACATTGACAATAATTAATCATGACAACAGCTAACGCATATAGTACTCATATAGTCTTTGGCCTTAGCTCATGTTAGTCCATTTAACCTTAACCATAACCCAGTAAACTATACAATAGTATTATCCCTATTCTACAGATGAGGAAACTGAGTCACAAAGACAGATACTGAATAATTCTGCTGAGGTCACACAGCTAGAGAAGGGCAGAAACAGGATACAAACCTAGAGAGCCTGGCTCTAGGATTACCACTCTTAAACACTATAACGAACCATGTCTTTTATGCTACATTATAAGATATAGTCTAAGATATAGTCTAAGCTCTGACTATCCATTATGCATAATTTCTAGACACCCACAATATTTTAGAGGCTCACCAAATTGTTTAAATATCTTTTATAATCAAAAGAAAAAAAATGAACTTGGGATTGAAGAAAATGTTTAATTATTTTTCTTACAGTTTTCACGCCCATGAAAAGGCATTGTTTAGGTGGAGGCCTGTAGGCCCAAAATGTGTAGGGCCCATGAAAGTCAATATGCTGTCCTGACGGTTCTACCTGTAGAAATTTTAAAAACATGTTTCTACTTGCAGGCAGTGTCTTATTTATTTTTTCTGCCTTCCCCCACATCCTTCCATGCAACTTGTTCCTTTTTATTTAATGTTTTTCAATAGCCTGCCACTGAGCTCAGCTGGTAGCTGGGTAAAATGCTGTGTCCCTTTCCACCTCTATCTGTCGGCCTGAAGCCTGTGTACTAGTTAAAACTGGAAATCCCGACAGGAGGAGAAACTTGGTGCTGTTTTTCTTAGACTCTTCTGAAAGGCAAATGGCCACAATCATGCTTTTGGAAAGATGGTACTTTAACTCGGCCTTGTGATGAAACTGGTGTTCCTCTTTCTCTGAGGTGACATGAGGGGAAACAGAGTGATGGAGATGGAATTCAGGTGCAGGAAAGAACATGATCAAAGGCGTGAAAGTAGGGAAACAGAGGAGACATTCATCCAGCAGGGGTACAGGGGAAGATGGATGTGACAGGACAGAAATGGTTTATTCCACCTCCTTGCTAGACGAATTGGACTGCTAGAGAGTATGGGGGAAGGCAGTATGAGTTAGGGCAAGCACAAGACCCATTTTGTACTGGAGATGACAGTTTGTCTGGAAAGGGAAAGGATTTCCATAGGGACTGATGCACAGAGCCTTGGGGGTTGAGCCTTGGGGGTTGGAAGGCATCCAAACTGCTTGTCGGGAAAGGAACATTTATCCTGCCATGGTAAGTGAGAAGGAGGCATGACTGCTGTTTTGCAACGCAGATGTAAAACACTTCCTGGAAATGGAAATATTAATAACACAGGCAAGGAGGAATATCTTCTAGGGAAGTTTGATCTGTTTAGGGCATTAAAGATTCTAGAAAGAGGATTTGCAGCTGTGAAAGGCCCTAGTACAACTGAAAGTTTGAGAGCTGTCTAGAGGTTAACAACTCAAAGAATTAGAGAAGAGGATTTTATAGCACGGTGTTTAAAAATCTCTATTTTTGCTGTATTCAACTTTCCAATTTAATTAGCATATGGTCACAGAAATTCCAAGGGGGAGGTGGGGAATGGTGCTATTAGAACTTAACTAGTGCAAAAGGCAAGCATTTCTGAAAGAAACATTTTCTCGGTCATGGCAACTGCTGTAAGAGGGGCTTCCACCCCAGCCCTGCCTCTTCAGGCTTCTACCCTTTGAAGCGCCTTCCTTGAAATTTTCCAAGTCCGTTTGGAAAGGGACTGGACACTCACTTGGCCGTCTATCTGCTTTCTTCTCTGCAGAGTGTTCTCTGGCCTCTACCCTATGCCTGTGGTGTCACCCTGATGCCCCTAGGAGCTCTGAAACTTGCACTTATGGGGTCTTCCCAGGAGGTGGTGGCCTGGCTCGAGGTCTGGAAGCGGGACCTGAATCACCCCTGACTAGGACCTAACTTTGTATCTTTTACTGCTCGCTGGATTTACAGTCCTGTGTTGATGTGTGACAGTGAGCATGGAGTAATGCCAACCAGAGAAGCTCATCTGAGCCTCAGTGTTCAGGGTTTTCACTGGGGCTCCATTATGTAGACATGACTGATTGATTGATTGATCACCCACATAGTTAAACACAGTCTCTAAACTGGCCAGACATTTTCCAACCCCCACCACCAGGGCCAATGTTGTGACTAGACTAATTTTTTTTGGGTTTTATTATGACTGCAGCCCACATCTCAGCAGAGCCATCAGGGAATTTTAACAAATGAGATTTATTACTCACAGGTCTTGGAGGGTACATGTCATGCTAGAGAGTGACACAAAGTCTTGGGTAGTGAGAGAGGGAGGGAGCACGGGCCTGGGATTCTGTTTATTAGCATGCAAAGGTGGGGTACATAAGGTTTCATGGGTTCACTCTTTTTTGGCAAAGTTAAGGCAGAAGAGTGGGAATAAAGTGTGGGAATGGCAACCCACTTCAGTATTCTTGCCTGGAATACCGGACAGAGGAGCCTGGGGGGCTACAGTCCGTGGGGCCACAAAGAGTCAGACACGATTGAGCAACACACACACACACACACACACACACACACATACACACACACAAGGTGTAGGAAAGGAGAGAGAAGAAGGCCACTCAAGTTGAGGTAGGAGATAGTGGGCCTCTGGGCCGGACACCTGGTAAGTAAAGCTCACGCTTTGTTCTAACCCAGACACTCCAAGGACAAAGCTAGTAGCAAAAGCTGAGCTCTGCTAAAACAAAGAGATAAGGTGCCCACTCCTGAGGTCAAGGAAGATTTCCCTGTCTGCACATGCTCAGGAAGGCTTCTTGGGGGTCCAAAAGGGAGGGGGCTCCACACCATAATAAGTGTGGACATGCACCCATAGGCCTCTGTGGTGAGATCTATCTTAGCAAAAAGTTGCTCACACATCTTTGGGAGGATCCATGGGCCAGAGGGATGTGAAGAAAGAAACAAGGTAATTGGCCAAATGTAAACAAAGACCCAGGAGGATGATCCTATCAAAGTAATTTCCATCACTTCTTTACTGCACTCCTCCTCATTCAGGATGCCTGCACTCCTCTCCAGGTGTGTGTCTCTGTCTACCTTCTGACTTACTGCACTCCTCCTCTTTAGAGAGGATTCCCATACCCTTTCTCTCTGGGTGTGTATTTCTGTCTTGCTTCTATCTTAAGTAAACAACCCGTTTTCCTGTGTGCTTTCCCATTCTTTGTACTGTGTCTCTAACAGTAAACTTTGTACTTCTTTTTACAGTTTTTTTCTCCTTGAAACATTCTTGCTTTCAAACAGGGACAAGAACAAGAGCCACTTGCCTCTAGCCTCTAGCTCCTGGTGGTTTGGTGGCTAAGATTCCTAGTTTTCATCCAGGTTACACAGCATTAATTCCTGGGCAAAGAACTAAGATCTCTCTTCGGAACCACTCACTGCTCTCCCTCTGAAACCAATGTGGTCAGTTACCTAGGTCACCCAGGGTTTTCTAAAGTCGGGAATTCATGGATGTTGAGGTGGCACTCAGCTTGGTTCCTTATCTAGTTTTTCCTATAATAACTTCATCATACAGCTGGCAATATGTTTATCTGAGATGAATGTCTTTGAAATTGATGCCCCTGCAACCAAAAGCTTAATGTCAGGCACTTACATTACAATCAAAAACTTTAATATCAGGCATTTACACTACAAATATTCTCCTTGGGGGGTGTTTTTCATCCATACTGTGGCCTGTGTACTTACCTCCCTTTGGAGAGTAGTGCATACAAGTGAAAATCTATGCCATCGTCTTTGTGCAGATTTACACATCAAATTTATTAGTAATAATGATACATTTGTGCAAACTGAGCATGCAGTCAGACATTGCCTATTTAATCCGTATCTCCTTAATTCCTAAACAAAAACCTTAAAAATTGCCCTTAAAATACAAGAAATTATTGTAAAAAAAATATTTTAACAAACAATAGAACTTATTCTCTCCTTTTACAGAATGGAAAGCAAATTCAAGTGAGTCTACACAGTCTTTTCTTGCTGCAAATATATATATTTTTAAAGACATAGATTGAAGAAATTATGAGTTGACCTCAAGAATTTGGACAACCTGCTTGCTGCCTCTTCCAAAATATTTATTTATTTTTAAAAACTTATTTTTTCATATAGATGTTTATTGTTTATATGCTTTTGAGTAATCAAGTGTTATAGCAACACAGATGATGAAACATTAACTGGAAAAATACTTCCAAGGAGAACAGAAGATAAGGCAATCATTAATCCCAGGAAGAGGTCACTATGGAACCTCTGCTGTTTTTATTTTTTATTTCTTTATTTTTTTGAGGTGCCCTTTCCTTTCCCTCCTTTTTAAAATTTGAAGTACAGTAGATTTATAATATCATGTTAGTTGCAGGTGTACAACAGCAAAAATATTTCTTTAAATTGTGACACATATTTAAAGATAATTTCTCCGTGTTATCTTGGAGTCCACCTTCTTACAGAAATACTAGTGACTTGGTCCAGATAAACATTGTACTAACTATGTGCCTTTTATTTTAATTCCTGCCAGTCCTTTGTATCTCAAAGCTCCAGTTCACCCAGTACAGTAGTGATTGCTCTGGATTAGACTGTACAGTAGGTACAAAAATAAATAAACAAGGAACTCAGAGTCTAGTGAAGACCAAATAAACAACAACAAAGGAAAACAGAATTGGGTAAGTACTCTAACCTGGCACTGAAGTGTTTATGAAGCATACAGAGAAGAGGGAATTATTCAAATCAAGAGTCAGAAAAAAGGGCCACAGGAGAAAGTGTTATTTTAGGTTTGCTGGAAAGCTAAAGGAATTGAATGGAGATGGCAGTTTTTACAAAGACCTGGTTTCCTAATTGATCAGGCCTACAAAAGAAAGTCTGCCCTCAAACCGAGAGTAGTTAAGAATTGAAGAGACTTTTTTACCCACTGGGGAGAGTGGGACCCAGGCCAGGAAAACTTGGGTCAGATTCAGTTGGTTGAACAGAGGTTTCCAGAAATGAGAAAATTCCAAGAATTAACTCCTAAGCTTTACTCCTATCGTTTCACAGAAACTGGAGAGTTGGGGCTTTGAGTCGCATGGTGTAAGTCGACCAGGAGACTGGGTTCAACTATAGGGGCAATCTATCAATCAATCACATCTACATAATGGAGCCCCCCTAAAACTCTGAATACTTTTTTTTTTGGCCACACTGTGCATCATGCAGGATCTTAGTTACCCCATCAGAGATCAAACTCATGCCTCATGCAGTAGAAGTGCAGAGTCTTAACTGCTGGACCAACTGAAGTCCCTGAATACTTCTTAAATCAGTACATTGTACACCTGAAGCTTTTTCAAAAATTAGAATTTTTAAAAACCTCTGCACATAGAGACTCAGATGAACTTGTCTGGTTGACATTACTCCATATATATTGTCACACATCGATGCCAGGAGGGTAAGGTATCCTGGCTCCAAAGGAGAGGCCAATGGGCACTCTGTATTGGGGACCCCTCAAACTCTGCCCAATGTGTCTCTTTGACTGATTTTAATCTATATCCTTTACTTCTAATCAACTATAATCATAAGAGCTTTCAGTGAGTTCTCCAGGCAAGGTATTAAAAGCTCTCATAGTTGCTACTTTTGAAAATATGAAAGAAGAATTTGCTAATCTATTTTTAAAGTCTTCTAAATGAAGAGTTTTAGTGAGTTTTGTATATATGTGTTTAAAAGGGGGGAAATGCAGCTTGTACCTATTTGTTTGCAAGAACACCTCATAGCCATCAGAAAGATGGAAATTCACCCTAGGTAGTCAGTTAAACATTTGGATAATTTTAATTTTGTAATTATTAATTATGTAATTAAAAAATTATGAGTAAAAGGAGCCAGTGCATTTTTTCCCCCAACTGATCTAAGAATCTTTGTGAGTTATTATTTCATCAGACATATACATTAAGAACCAGGTATTGAGACACATAAACCAATGGAATAGAATTGAGAGTTAAAAAAAATACATTTACAGTCAGCTGATTTTTGACAAGCTTACCACAACAATTCAGTGAAGGAAAGAATAGTGTTTTCAATAAATTTACTGTCACAACTAGCTATCCACATTCAGAAAATAAAGTTGGACCCCTACCACATACCATCTACAAAAATGAACTCACTGGTTTGTAGACCTAGATGTAATGGCTAAAACTATAAAACCTTAGAGAAAAACATAAGTATAAAGCTTTGGGTCTTTGGATGAAACACTGGCTTTTTAGATATGACACCAAAAGCACACGAAACCAAAGAAATATAAAAGGTAACTGACTTCATCAAAATAAAATCTTTTGTTCTTCAAAGGCCACTATTAAGAAAAGAGAAAGGTAACCCATAAACTTAAAAACAATTGTAAATCATATATTCAAGAAGGGTCTGCTGCTGCTGCTGCTGCTGCTAAGTCGCTTCAGTCGTGTCCAACTCTGTGCGACCCCATAGACGGCAGCCCACCAGGCTCCACCGTCCCTGGGATTCTCCAGGCAAGAATACTGGAGTGGGTTGCCATTTCCTTCTCCAGTGCATGAAAGGAAAAAGTGAAAGTGAAGTCGCTCAGTCGTGTGTCCAGAATATATAAGGAGCTTATTACTCAACAATAAAAAGATAAATAACTCAACTTAAAAATGAAGAAAGAATTTGAACTGACATTTCTCCAAAGATATACAAACTACCAATATGCACATGAAAAGATGTCAGCATCATTAGTGCTTAGGGAAATGTAAATCAAAGCCACTCACATTCATTAAGACAGCTATAACAAAAAGATGAACAGTAACAAGTATTGGTGAAGATATAGAGAAATTGGAACCCTCATTACATCGCTGGTGGAATTGTAAAATGGTGCACCCACTTGGAAAACCATCTGGCATTTCCTCAAATGGTTAAACATTAAGTTAGTACATGACCCAGCAATTCTACACCTAAGTAAATATCCAGAAAAAAAAAATTTTTTTTGAAGTCCACACAGAAGCTTGTACATGAATGTTCAATGTTCATAGCAGCATTATTCATAATAGCCAGGAGTAGAAACAACACAAATGTGCATCAGCAAATAAAGATAACGTGGTTTATTTATACTCTGCAATATTATATAGTCATCAAACAGAATGAAGTACTGATACATGCTACAACATGGATGAATCTTCAAAACGTTGTGCTAAGTGAAAGAAATCAGACACTAAAAGCCACATATTATAAGAATCCACCTATGTGAAATGTCCATAATAGCCAAATCCATAAAGACAGAGAATAGATTAGTGGTTGCCAGGGGTCAGGCCAGAAGGGAATGGGCAGTGACTGCTAATGAGTATGGGGTTTTTTTTTGAGATGATGAAAATACTCTAAAATTAGATAGTGGTGATAGTTCCATGACTTGCTGAGTATGCTATAAATCACTGAGTTGTATACATTAAAAGGGTGAATTTTATGGTATGTGAATTATATCTCAATTTTTAAAAGATTTAAAAAATACAAATACTGTATTAATAATAAACCGGACTAATCCAAAATTTTGAACTGCAGTATCACAGAGTGACAAACTGTTTTTTTTTTTTTAAAGGAAGAAGTATATTTAATCATACGGCTCTCAGTAGCAAAAACACTGTTTTTTTTTGACCGTTACTAAATTTTTTAAATTATTTATTTATTTTTATTTTATTTATTGACTGCACCAGGATGTTGTTGCTTTGCAAGGACTTTCTCTAGTTGTGGCGAGTGGGGTTTACTCTTTTGGACAGTGCATATACTTCTCATTGCAGTGGCTTCTCTTGTCGTGGAGCACAGACTCTTGGCCCATAGGCTTCAGTAGTTGCAGCATATGAGCTCAGTAGTTGTGGTGCAGGGGTTGAGTTTCTCCATGGCACATGGGATCTTTCCAGACCAGGGACTGAAGCTGTGTTCCCGGCATTGGCAAGTGGATTCCTATCCACTGTACCACAAGGGAAGTCCTGTACTGTTACTAATTAAAACGTAATTTAAAAATACCTTTAAAATAGTTTAATCTTTATCTTACCCTTTAAATTTTAATTCTGGCCTATTTCATAGAGTACATAAAATAGTAGTGCAGGAATAGAGAGATAAAATTTCTAAATTGTAAATATACACATATTGGACTTTTTTTATTGGAGTACAATTGCTTTATGATGCTGTATTCTTTTCTGCTGTACAACAAAGTGAATCAGCTATGTGTATACATATACCCCCCTCCCTCTTGAGCCCTCATCGCACCCCTCTAGGTCACCAGAGAGCACCAAGCTGAGCCCCCTGTGCTATACAGCAGCTTCCCACTAGCTGTCTATTTTACACAAGGTAGTGCATATATGACAGTGCTACTCTCCCAATTCCATCCCACTCTTCCCTAATCTCCCCTCCCATATATTGGATATTAATGCACAAAGGTTTTATTGATGTGGGGCACAATCAACAAAATTATAGATCACTGCTTTGGCATCTTGTCAGATGACAGAAAAAAAAAAACAAAACCCAGGGAAATGGATATAAGAAAATCAGCAAGAGGTACTGACATATCAAATTTTAGTTTATATGAAGAATACCCAAGGAATTTATATATATAGTTAAAATAAAAACTAATCTGAAAGTCTCTATTGGAAAGTTCTCTGAAATTATCATTTCAACTCGTTTCAATTCTTCATCATATGGTGGTAATTTGGTATTAAGCAAATTTCCATTCTGTGTTGCTCCATAGAAGAGGGTTACACCTTATATACTGTGTACCAAAAATACATTCTTGGAGAATAATAACATTACAGTTCTTTCTTCACTCATGTCCCTGACTGCTAGCCAGGCGCTGGCAAGTTTTACCCATTCAGTGGGTACCGCAGACGCTGTCTGGTCCAGCGTACGACTTCTTTTCTCTGCTTGCTCTGGAAAAAGACAGTGGTGTCCCTGTAGTCTGTGATCTGTCTCTTCAAATGTTCGCCTGACCTCATTATCCAGAACACTCTATAAAGGTAGTCTGCCACACAGCCCCAAGTCTGTGAAGGAGCACAAAACTGCCTTGGAAGTGACAAAGCAAAACAGAATGACCTGTCTAGCCAGGCTTGGAAAATACAGTTGCCAGGTTGCTATTGGTTTAAAGAAAACGCCTGAGCGATGTGCTGGCCACCACCCTCTGTTCTTGAAACACGGCTGTGAACACTTTTATAGAAGCACCAGAAACTGAGAGGAAAGTCTGCCCCTTTGCTAGCATTGCTGCCCACTAGCTGTTCCTCAGGAAGTGCTTTGTATTTTATGAGGGATCACAAACCTCAGAGCACGGCTGCACCCATCTGCCCACGTTGCCAGCTAGTTGGCCTATAAAGCAAGTGTCTTTCCTTTCAGTAGGGCCACACTGTAGGAAGACTGCTCAGGTCACTTGTGTTTGAATTTCTGGTCTTCCGCCTACTGACCTTGGAGAACCATTCGACTTTTCTGATCCTTGGTATTCTTATCTATAAAATGGAGGTGAGGGCAAATACTGCGTATGGCTGTTGTGCTGCTGAAATAAGAGAACACATCCAAAAACAGCGCGGTATCTGACACACAGTAGGTACTCAACAAGTGTTAGATTTCTTTTGTGCAAGTCAGGGGGATAGGATCTGGCGGCTCCTCCTTATTATCTCACAAGCGCTATGGTGACATTGTTAATGTTGCTTAACCAACAGACAGTCATGTACACTTCTTGACAGGAAACCATGAATTTTTTTGAACGGTGTTTGAGCTTGGATTCTCCTCAAGGCAGAGCCTGAGACAAGACTAGTGTGCACGTTGCACATGTTTATTTGGAAGGTGATTCCAGGGACTAGGAATGAGCGTCTGAGGAGACTTGGGCAAAGAAGGAAGACAGGCCAACTGAAGAGTATGTTATCAAGGTCACTGCTGTGGACAATGGAGGTGGATTCCACCTGGACCTTCTACGAAGCGTGCAGAATGCCCCTGAAGGATGAGACGCACAATCACTTCTCTGTTGGTTCTGTGTTGCAGTGGTTAGAGTTTGTGTTAGTCCCCCACCCTTCCAAGTTATCCATGTCTGCCAGCCTATTTTTTTTTTTAATACTGATTTATTTGTCAGCTGCAAGGAGTCTTAGTTATAGCACAGGACATCCTCAATCTTTGTTGTGGCACACAGGATCTTTAGTTGAGGCATGTGAAATCTTAGTTGCAGCATGTGGGGTCTACTTCCCTGACCAGGGATTCAACTCAGACCTCTGCATTGGGAGCTTAGAGTCTTAGCCACTGGACCACCAGGGAAGTCCCTCTATCAGCCTATTGAGTACACCCATGGGTGCCTTCCTGGGTGTTCATTGGAAGGACTGATGTTGAAGCTGAAACTCCAATACTTTGGATACCTGATGCGAAGAGCTGACTCATTTGAAAAGACCTTGATGCTGGGAAAGATTGAGGGCAGGAGGAGAAGGGGACGACAGAGGATGAGATGGTTGGATGGCATCACTGACTCAATGGACATGGGTTTGGGTAAACTCCGGGAGTTGGTGATAGACAGGGAGGCCTGGAGTGCTGCGGTTCATGGGGTCGCAAAAGTCGGACACGACTGAGTGACTGAACTGAACAGAATGGGTGCCTTCCTGTACCAAGGATTATTGGGGAGAACTGAGTCAAGGCCTGTGTGGAATGCCCACCCCAGCCAGGACTGGCTAGATAATTTGTGGGATTCCAGGGCAAAATGAAAAGGCTGGCTTCTTTGTTTAAAAATTATTGAGAATTTCAAGACACCAACAGAAGAGCACTAAACCAAGCCCTTCTAAACAAAACGTCCTGTGCAACTACATAGGTCTCGTGCCCCATGGACCCAGCCCTGACCCTATTTGGGGCTGGAATTAGGGACAAAGCCAAGTAAATGGGAGTGGAGGCGCCACTGGTGCCAGAGGCCATGAGCTAAACTTGAGAGTTTGAACTAAAATTGGTCTAAGCCCCTTGTGGCAATCTCATTCCCCTTCTAGAGTGATTGGGTTAAGGATGGTCATGTCCTGGCCAATAAAATGTAAGAGTGTTAAAGGATAACACTGAAGGGTATTGGGTAAAGGGAATTGAGCAAAGCAAAAGTGTTTCTTTTGCTCTTTCCTCTCTCCCTTCTGCTAGAGATTCTGTCCTGTGAGAATATAATGCTGGAAGATGCAGCAGCCATCTTGTAGCTATGAGGAGACATTGCAGCTACACTGAGCACCGGGTCCTTGGAGGACTCTATTGAGTTTCTGGACCCACTCTGGAACCACTACTTTAGGACTTACTGCTCAGTAACAATAAACATCCTGTGAGTAAAGTCACCGTGGCCAGAAGCATTCCTAACTTCTATAACTCTGAAAAATGTATCTTTCCTTTTTGTCCATACATGTCCCACATTCTCTGAAGCAGAGTAAAGGCTTAATAATAATCTGTGGACTATGCTGTGATCAAGCCAGGGCAGATGAAGAATTAATTAAAGAAGTAAGTTGTCTCTTGCAGTTGAATGGGTAGAGGAAAGACAGCTCTAATTTACTTTCTCTATCTGCATAATCTGCATCTTTTGCCTCTGGCTACTTTCAAAATTTTACTTGCTGGGAAGAGTGATAAGAAAGGACATGACAGTTGACTCCTCCATGCCCTCACTGGTGGGAATTTAACCATGACTGGATCTTCTTTTCTAGGATCAAGCTGTTTAAACTTTGTAGAGAACACTGCTGTATCTGCCTGCCCTGAATCCCCTTCATCTGGTAGTGAATTCCATTTTATCTTAGAGAACTGTCCAGACTCTTCACCTGCACTCTTGCTACCACTTTAGAATCAAGGTACCTGACCCTCCTATGACCAAGGTCTGGGCAACTAACACAGAGGCCAATTGGATTTTCTCTCCAGCAATGCTGAATCCCAAGGCAGTGCCCTGAATAGATTATTTCTTGCTGTCTAAATTTTGAGTGATCCAGGGTCCTTGTCCTTGCTGAAGCTTATCCTTAGAGTCTGTGAGCTATCCTATATAGTTTTTTCTCTCTTTACTTTCTTTCTTTTTTTGGTCTGTTACCTGCAATTCCTACTGCGTATCACCAAAGAATCAAAGAACCCAAACTTCAAACCCAGAATTTAAAGGAAATGGAAACCCTAAATATAGATAACATTATCCAGCAGCGAAATATGTGTAAGTGAAATCCCTTACTTTTACATATTCTCTCACATTAATTGAAAATCTATTTAGCAGCCTAATTGCAAAACTGGCTTCAGCTATCTATCTTTCCATGTATTCATGTAACTCTGCAATGTGACTTGGTCACTCCTCCCACTAAAAGATGGAGTCTGTTTCCCCATTATTGAATATGGAATGGATTGGCTTTGTGATTTGCTCTGGACAACAGAATGTGGTCAAAGCAATAAAGCACCTGTTCAAAGGTTAGGGCTCAAATGGCTGTGCTCGCTTCTGATCGATCTCCTGGGGCCCTGTGACTGCCACATGAACAAGCCCAGGCTAACCGATGGTAGGATGACAGGCCACACGGAGCAGAACTGATTGATTCCAGCCAGGCCCATCTTAGACCAGAACACCACTGACACTCAACCAATGAATAAGCCAGTCCAAAAATCAGAAACGCTGCCTACAAGCCAGAAATGCATGAGTGAGTCCATTCACAACCAGAAGAACCATTCAGATGATTAACAACCCCCTGAGCAACAATAAATGGTCACTGTTTTAACCCACTGAGTTATCAGAGAGGTTTTATACAGTAATAACTAATTGATACCACCTATAAATAAAGCATAAGGCACTGGGCTGGTATTTAACCAATTATTATGTGCTTAATAAGTACCTAGCACTATGTTCATACATTAGTGCTTATTGAGATTCTCATGGTAATCCCATAGGTTTATTTATTTATTTGTTTTAAAAATAACGTGGCCCCTCTACACCTGCACATTCTAGAGAGGCAAATATTTAGATAGTCATAAGGACTATACTATCAAATGTTAATTAGGAAATTTATCTGGTAACAGGATTTTTTTTTAATCGGGCATTAGCACAGTCCATCACGTTGCCAAAATCAGAAGGAGAGTCTGTTTTAACAAGGTGTTGTGAGTGATAACTGTGGATCTTGGGCCATGATTATTCCTACCATCTTTCTCCCTTCTCCATTTAGCACATGTCTGAAAAACTGAATTGAATATTTAATCTGCCAAGGGCAAGACTTATGGTTCTAGTGAAGACTGGAGTAACTTCAGGATTGTGAGCCAAACCATAAAACACCCTGAGTCCTACAGATTCAGAAAGCTTGAGTCAGCTCTGTGATCACTTTTGGAAAATTCTAAAACTGTCTATCCATGTAGAGCCAACGTATAACAAGGGGATTTGGTAGAAACAACTAGGTTTCAATGAAGCAATTCATTTCACGGACTGGAAGGACAGATTTCAGTAATGAGTATGTTTGATTTTCTCAGGCTTTGAAATAAATTTTTGAAAAGCTGTGTTTTAATCTGGTGCCTAAAGCCAGTAGTTGTATAGGACAGCGGTTCATTTAAATAAATGAAAAATAGAAATATATTTAACATAGGTCCATCATTTTTACTATACAAGGTATTTTCTAACAAAATGGAATTTTGAAATATCACTAGTGACTTCAATTTTGGTCCCAACAGGATTTAGAAAATGTTTTTGCTGATTCATTTGGAACAAAAAGTTTCCCAAAACACAATGAAAATCCACTTGTAAAACAGATTTTCCAGTGAAGAAACATATTATGATAGTGGTTCTAGTTATAACTCAAAGCAAGTTTCCAAGCTTCTTGATAAATCTGTTTTCTCTTCCATGATATCGTGAAAGACAATTCTTGAAAAAGACACACGGAAAACAAAATGAAACAAAAGAAAAATTACTTAAGTCTGTCACTTAACACTGCCAATTTATTGTTGGCAAAATGCATTACTTTTTTAAAGTGATACAGGAGGTAAGTTACTCAGACTACATATAAGATAAGAAACACTCAGCAAACTAAATAGTTCACAGGTTTTCCATCTTGCCCCATGTCGTCAGACAAATTTATGTTTATAATCAATGATTTTTTTCTAAATGTGTTATCTCTGAAAGAAGGAATAAATCAAACTGTAAGAAAAATAAACTTTAGAGAGTAAAATACTATTTGGGGCAAAATGTAAAATAAAATTAGCAATGATAAAATTATCTAAGTGACATTGTGTTTTATTGGCCTGTGATAGGATGTTTCCAGGTTAGCAGGTCTAAATGTTCACGCTACCTAATCAAAACCAGTCTTTTCATGTTTTGTTTTGTTCCATATTTAGAAACAATTAAGCAAAACTCAAGGCTTCTCAGTGTACCCTTAAGAAACTCAAATTACTTAGCTCTCCCAGCAAAGTTCAGGTTTCAAAATAGAATCATTAAGGGAGGACAAGCTAAATCTCTTCCAAATCCAATTACAATTTTACCTGATTATTGATCTCAGATTGCAAATGTTAAAGACACAGTTCACTCTCACTTCTTGCAACTAGTTTTGTGTCATGCTTTAAACTTCAGATTGCAAACTTAAGGATGCCAGGAGTCCTGGACATTTTGATTCTCTATGTTTGTTGTCTTAGACTGCCTTGCTATATTTCATTTGCAAGCTTTTGATGAAGCAAAGTTTTGATCTTGATTTATGTGTCCTTAGCACTTTTTATCAAGATTGGAAAAGGAAGAGGAAAAAAAAAAACTTCTTAGTTCTTCTCTGGAGGAATATAATTTCTTACAAGTATTTCTGAATAGATCAGATGGATTTTATAAATCCATTTCATTCCCAAATGCTATCTTTTGAGAAGATGTAAAATAGAGAGAAGAGAATATTCTTGGTTCTCCATCCCTTAGAAGCTTCTAGTTCTTGGAACACTTATTTCAATGTAATCTATTCATAAATGTACTTTTATTGTTTAGTATCAACAAATACTGGGAGGGGGAACTCCCCAGTGAGGATATTCTCAAAATCCTCAAGGAAACAAATTTAGATAGGAATAAAATCCACAAAACAAGAGAAAGTTTGAAACTAGGACATGCTAGAACTAGGATCAACTAGGAATGTTAAGATGAAAATATAGTATTGAAATAAAAATTGAATAGATGAGCTGCATATCAGCTTTCTTACTGCTGAAGAATGAATGGGTAAACTGGAAGGTCAAACAAAGTTTATCTCCCAGAATGAAGTTCAAAAAGATAAAGAGAATGAAAATGTTAAAGAAAAGTTCGAAGAGAACACATCTATATATTTAGTACAATGTCAGAAGCAGGGAGTAGAAGAAATAGTGAAAAGATAATATTGAAGAGATACTAGGAAGAATGACCCAAAGCTAAAGGGGAGGAAATGAGATCTCAAATAGAAAATTCCTATCAAGTGTATAGGAGAATAAATTAATAATACACCTGTAGGCATATCATGTAAAATTACAGAGCATCAGAGATAAAGTGAACATTCTAAAAGCTATCAGAGGGAAAAGACATAATAATACGAGAGGAATGACAATGAAATTATCAACAACACTGAAGATCATCAGTTAATATGCTAAAGGAAAATAATTTTGGATTCAGAATTCTATATCCAGCCAAATTATTATCCAAGTGGAAAGACAAAATAAAGATATTTTCGTACATACAAATATTTGAAAAGTTTACTATACAAAGACTCACTGAATAAACCACACTAGGGTGTACTCTTGCAAGAAAAAAAAAGGGGGAATCTAAAGGAGGGGTGCAAAAAGTCACAGTGAGCAAATAAATCAACAAAAATACAGTAGTAAATCAAAATGAATAATGTTTTTAAAATTATGTGTTTAAAAACAAGCTAGAACCAAAATTTCAGAGAGTAGTAACATAGAAGTTGGGAAGACTAGTGTAGAGAAATAAAAGTAAGTCAAGTGTCTTTTTTTGCTTGGAGAATAGAGATTTTGATTAAATTATGTGTTTAAATCAAGTAGCCACTTATATGCACACATGCATACTCATATATAAAACAGTAGAAGTGGGAAATGTGGAAATAAGAAAATGCAGTCAACACAATAAAAGACAGGACTAGAGAAGAAGAAATGAAAAAAAAAGGAGAGTCAAGAGAAAAAGACTTTGCCTTAGAGACATTGTCTGAACTCATGGAATCAGTCTTGCCTGACTCTAGATGCACTCTGGGACTTCTTACTTACTTGAGTCATTCAGTCACCCTTTTGGCTAAAATTAGATTAGATGGGTTTTTACCACATGAATTCATCCCAAAGCATCTTAATTAATTCAGCCTTCATATTCATCACCCATATTTTTGCTTCATTTGCTTTCCTTTTCATACTGAATTAAATGCTCACACTTTTCCACAGTGTGTTAAAATGTATTTTTGAAAACTTACAGGATATAAATAATGAAAAAAATTCACCCATCGCTAGATTCCTCATTTCTCTGGGTTTTCAATATTTCAACTTTGCCATTTCCTAGCCCTGTAGAAAATGCCATCTATTTTTACATCTCAGAGTCTGGGATACACGATCTTTTGTTGGAAAAAGAATTTTAAAAAAATCAACTTCTTCCACTAAAATTAAGCAAAAATGAAACACAGGTTATGCAATTTATACAGTATTTTCATACTCAGTTTGACCTGAGATGATAACTTGGGAACAGTTAAATAGCCATAAAATAAATCAACCTCAGCGAGTTGATTTCCCAGGTCTAACGCTCCTCAGAGTTCCAAGTAGAGTTCCTAATCAGTTTTATTCACATAGGAAAGTACTTCCAGTCATATTTTTTTTCCTGCTGCACTCACAGGCCAGGATTTTCTGAGTGTGTGCAAAATAAAAAATACCCCCTACCTGGATCACTCTTTCTCTGTTTATAGAGAACCTGAAAGTGAAAGTGTTCGTTGCTCAGAGGTGTCCGACTCTTTACGACCCCATGGACTGTAGCCCACCAAGCTCCTCTGTCCATGGAATTCTCCAGGCAAGAATACTCGAGTGGGCAACCATTCCCATTTCTAGGGGATCTTCCTGACCCAGGGATTGAACCCAGGTCTCCTGCACTGCAGGCAGATTCTTTACCGTATGAGCTACCAGGGAAGTCCCTTGTATATGAATTTATCACATATTATTTGTCTGTTCATCAGCTGTTGGATATTTAGGTTGTTTCCACTTTGGGGCTATTATGAATAATGCTTCTATGAACATTCACATGTAAGTTTTGTGCAGACACACCATTCCAATTTTCGAGAAGCTTTTTGAGAAACTTCTAAACTGTTCTCCAAGGTCGCCGTACCGTCTTATAATCCTACCATAATGTGAGTTTCAATTTCTGCATATCCTCACCTATACTTGCTATTGTCTTTTTGATTATATTGTTAAGAGGTATTTGATTGTGGTTTTGATTTGTACTATCTAATGACACTTGCTGTTGAGCATATCTCCGTGAACAATCAGACTGAAAGTAGTGTGGGGATACAGCCAGGTCTCAGAAACAATTGGAGCCAGGGCCACAAATGCAGCCAAGTCTCCCTCTCTCTTTCCTTATCACCTGCTCTGCTTTTCCTTGCAGGTGAGCTGAGTGTTCGTCTCTTTCATTAGAGACAAACCTCTTTCTCATGGCTCCTGTTAAGTTCCTGCCATCAGACAGGGCCTGACTCCTTTTCTCAGGAAGCTCTGATTCATCTGCCTTGTGTCAGGCACTCAGGACTAGATCAGTTAATAGTGAACAGGAAATCAACACAAGACAAAAACATGGCAGCTCCCAAAGGAATCACACGACTGAAAAAGGAAGAGTGATTCTCAAGAATGCCTGTGCGTGTGCTCAGTTGCTTCAGTCGTGTCCAAGTCTTTGCAACCCCACAGACTGTAGCCCAGCAGGCTCCTCTGTCCGTGGGATTTCCCAAGCAAGAATACTGGAGTGGGTTGCCATTTCCTTCTCCAGAGTATCTTCTTGACCTAGGGATCAAACCCATGTCTCCTGCATTGGCAGGTAGATTCTTTCCCACTGAGACACAAATAGGGAAATGTTATTTCCAATAGAAAGAGAAACTGATAATATGAAATACTATGTGTCTGTGTCACTACTGACTTTGAAGAGCAAGAGGTATTAGATTTTTAGTCTCTAAAATTTTATAATGGCCTTTGGTCAAAAGCCTTAAAGTTTTTTTACTCACCTGAACTACTGCCAAATACAAAGGAATATATAGTTATACTCTTACTGTATATCAGTGATATTCTTGATGTTGGTTGTCTTCTTAAACAGCAATATTCTGGGGCCAATGTAACGTTATAACAAAGTTCTTGTGCAATAAATAACAGCACTGTTTTGTTTGTTTCGCAACTTTCACTGACTTCACCAAAAAGGATTCTGATGAAACACTGAACCATAGGTTACAGTCGGGCAGCCCGCAGGCCTGATTTCACTTTATAACATTCATTGTTTGACTCACATGATAATTTTTTTAAGTTGAATTAGTCTCCTACACTAAAAAATCTGGAAACCACACAGAAATCTGAATTTCTAGCTTCTCTTGGAAAATGAAAGGCAGTGCCCTTCCACTCCCATTCCTCTGCACGCATGTGTTTTGTAACTGCTGATTCAATTGTTTTTCTATCTCTAGTCATCAATTGTCTCTGAGAAAGCATATATCAAGTTTCTAAGTCGTAGTTACTCATGGCCTTGCTGACCTATAAGGTGACAGGACATAAATGAGGGCTTTGCTTCACAGTTGAATGAAACAAAAATCTCTTCCATAGGTATTTACAGCTTGTGATCATTTTCCTTTCAGTCTCTTGTATTATAGGTAGGAAAATTATAGAGACAACATGAATTCTCTTCACAAAATCAGGAGTCTTTGTATTAATTCTTGGTCTTCTCTCAAAACAGACAACTCTTAGTTTTAATTACTTATTACTAAAGGATTATATTTATCTAATACTATTCTGTAGTTTCATTATCAATTGTCATAAACCATCTTTAGTAAATAAAATCAATATATAGTTATAATAATATAAATATAGTTAACAATACTGTATTTCATATTTGAATGTTGCTATGAGGGTGTATCTTTATACCCTCATAGTCATAAGGGATTTGAAATAGATTTCAAATAGTATATAGTATAGTCATAGGGATTTGAAATATAGAAAAAAGAAAAAAAGAAAAAGAAAGAAAAAAAGAAAAGAAAAAAGAAAAAGAAAAAGAAAAAAAGAAAAAAGGTTTTTGTAACTATGTAAGGTGATGGATGCTAAACTAAACTGGGTGATCATTTTGCAATATACACAAATACGGAATCATATGTTGTACAACTGAAATCAATATAATGTTATATGTCAATTATATCTCATAAATTTAAAAAAAAATCTTTTTAGCTTGAAGTACTCTAAACAATTCTGGTTCTAATCTAAGGCCATCTGATTGTCATCTTACTCTAATTGATGGCAGGAAGTTTATAATCTTGCCCTTTACCTTAATCAACCCAGTGAAATATGGCACTCTGTGTTATCAGCATTTCAATTCAGTTTCTTAAGACTCAAGAGGCTAAGGTATTGGGGTGTCTTATCCACTGACTGCCTGAGGTAGACCATGGGCTATGCAACCCAGATCCCTCTGAGGAACGAGTAGTTTATTCTCTCACATGTTGGGAGTGCTGTTGGAAGATGTGTTCAGCTGTCAACCCTATTGAAACTGCCTTCCTCACAGCCATGTCTTCTCTGAGGGCAGTCCACATCTGAAGAATTCTTTTTGAGATATAAAATCCTGCCCCTCTTTTCCCAGTGTGGTATATCTAAAGGACCATTGCATTCCCAAGGCTCCCAAGGCCTTCAATGGGAGTTCAGTTTCTGTTTAATCTTGCTTCCCTGCGTCCTTCCACAGGCGTTGACCTCAAGCTCCCTTTAGGAACCCTTTGCACCCTAATCTCCATCTTGGAGCTGGCTTTGCAGAGGCCATCTTGTGAAACTGTTAGGAAGAGGCTGGCTATGAATGAGGGTAGTATTTCAGAGAGGAAGTGAAGAAACTAGGAGAGTTGAAGCACAGGGTTCCTATTTGGGAGATGAGGCAAAATAGCAAGTGGGGCAAGTTTCTGAAAGCCCAGCAGGAGAGTCTCCACTGATTCTCAACAAGAGCTCCCAGAGAGCAGAAACCAAGCAGTACTGGTTATCCTTCTCCTGTTTCCTATTAAAGCACAAAGAGAGAAGATGAAAAAGTTACACTGGTGTTACCAACTAGGAATGCTCCCCAGCTATCTGCCAGATGTCAGGAAGGACTTTTTCATAGCAAAGCCTGGAATGAGAAGCTAGGGGGATGTAACTTAGAGGTGTTTTTAAGGGAAAAGTGAGATGGTGAATGTGGGCAGAACTACAGACTGCTAGAGATGACTGCCCCCATGAGGGCAGAGGAATCAATTCTGAAGATCAGAAGTCCTCCTTTAGAGTGAACAGATTCAGAATAAAAAGAAATCCGCAGGCTAACAAAGATGAGCTAGGTGGCTTACCCATCCAGCCCTCCAGTCTGAGATGGAAACAGGATTCTAACACTCACTGTTGCCCCATGATTACAGGCATTCACCAGAGCTGAATATAGTTCTCCCTTTTCAAGGATAATCAATATTTAAAACGTGGTAGGGGAAGCCTATGAAACATTACATAACATAAATGATAGAGAATTTGGCCCTTGAGGTTTTCAGAATAACGTGTGTTTGGAAAATATTTCTACAGGAGACCTAATTGATTTTAGAAACCATCAGCTTTGCACTCTGAATAAGATTAAGGAAAACATGGATGTTTGAAATAAAAGATGAACTATGAAATAGATATGATAAAAAACTGATTTTTTAAAAAGGAGCTAGTTGAGATGGAATCAGAAATCAAAAACTGTATCCTATGGGACTATTGTTAAAAAAAAGTTAAAATACAATCAAATTATTAGTCATACACTGACAGAGAAGAAAACTGAAGCAGTGATTTGGAGAATTAGCTTGAGAAGAAGGAAGCATTAGAAAAAATACAGAGAAGTAACCTATTTTTTTTCTGAGTAGTGTGATTTTCATCTGTTTATTTGTTCATTGTTTTCATCTGCTTTCTACCTAAAAGATCCACTGACTGGAAATTCAGAATTTATTCTCACTGTGCTCTCACCCCCTTGATTTTATAACTATCAATCAAACGTCACTCTGTGGCATCTGTTTTCCTCACCATGCACAAAAGTGAATGTTGAACTGTTATCTTCAGAATGGCGCATCAGCAGTGCCACCCCCCTGGATATCTATCATCTTAACTCTGGTTCTCAGAACACTGGGAGGGAGTGTTCTCAAGGTTACTCAAGATTAAAAAAAAGGAAAATGGAAATGCTGAGAGTGAAAATGTGATAAATAGGTAGGGCAGAGACTAGATAATAATTCCAGATAAAAATTATTCCTAAGATCCAAGGCAGAAAAACCCATAAGCAATAAATTAACAGAAAGATTATTAAAAATTAATTAATTAATAGAAAACTTTGCTGATATGAAGATGTATCACAGTGCATGGAATTCAAGAGCCCATCATATACCCAAACATGCAAGGTAAGAAAAAAGTGAACACCTAGACATGTCCTATTAAAATTTTCTTTTAGTTTCAAAAAATTTTGAAGTGTGCTACATATAGGAGAAAGATGTGACGTACAAGAAAAACTGTAAGCATAAAATGAGATGTACTCTTTACCTCTCATGTAGAGATGAAATCATAGACAGGAAGGAGGGCTGTAGAAAGAACAAGGGTGTCAAAGTTTGAACTATTACAGTAATTGCTTGTCACAGCAAGTCCTAGATCCAGGACTGGAGTTCCACACGCTATCTCTGGTAGTTTCTCAGGCTTCTTTGAGCTGCTCATCCTTTCCCTCTATGCCCTGCCAAGAATGAACGACCTTTCACCAATGCTGTTGTCAGCTAGTGCACATCGTATCTTCACAATCAGGTTCAGTAAGGACCAGGCCACCATCAGGCTGGCCATCCTGAACTCATCCGTCATTACCCCTTTGAAGCACCTGATCTGTTGGATCATCTGTAGTGAGCTTTGTTTTCAGTTTGTGGCCATAAACAAGCACACTAGTTTGCTACTGCTGCTATAACAAATTAGTACACACTTGGTGGCTTAAAACAACTCAACTTTATTATTTTACAGTTTTCTGGATGCTGAAGGTCTGAGATGGGTTTCACTGGGATAAATCAAGGTGTCATGAGGGCTGCAGTCTCTTTTGGGGGCTCTAAGGGAGAATCTGTTTTCCTGCTCTTTCCAGCTTTTCAAGGCTGCCCGCATCCCTTGGAACATGGCCCCGTTTCACCTTCAAAACTAACTAACAGCAGTTGGCTGAGTTCTCATCACATTGCATCACTCTGACCTTCCCTTCTGTCTTCCTCTTCTACATTTAAGAACTCTTGTGATTATATTGGGCCCACCTGAATAATCCAGGGTACACTCTCTCTCTTAAGGTCAATTTGTTAATAACCTTAGCTCTATCTGCTACCTTAATTCCCCTTTGCCATATGACCTGACGGGTTTTAGAAATTAGAACATAGCCATCTTTGGAGTTCCACTATTCTTTCTACTACAACAGGCTTCTCTGGTTTTGCTTCTGGCGACCTTAACTATGGGGCTTCCCAGATGGCTCAGTGGTAAAGAAACTGCCTGCCAGTGCAGGAGATATGGGAGACTCGGGTTTGATCCCCGGGTCAGGAAGATCCTCTGGAGGAGGAAATGGCAACCCACTCCAGTATGCTTGCCTGAAAAATCCCATTGACAGAGGACAGGCCACAGCCCATGGGGTGGCAAAGAGTTGGACATGACTCAGTGACTGAGCACACACACCTTAACTATGTATTAGCACTTCCAGAGAAGATTGGTGATACAAAAAAGGTAAATGTTAACACTCATTTATAAGAGTTTGATGAAGGAGGGGGCAACACATGGCTAAAATATAGAACTAAGATTAAATCAGATAAAATATGTGAAATCCTCTACCCCAGACTTGACACAGAGTCTTTTGATTAAGTGGAATCTGAAGTTGATACCCTAGGTCCTTTCAAAGCATGGCTCCTAGACTTGGTCCTTCATCCAGTTTTACAAAGGAGTCACTATTTCACAAAATTCTCACTACCATCTTTCTCTTCTCCTCCCCATCATCCCGAAAATATTTTTTTATTTCTCCTTTGGATACATTCAGCATGGAAAGGCTGCCATGGACACTGTGTTTGTTTTATCGCTGTGGACCAAGAGTCTGCAATCTTGATCATCACTTTTCTGGATTTTCTTTTGTGCGTCTCTGGTGGCTCAGATGGTAAAGAACTGGTCTGCAATATGGGAGCCCCAGGTTCAGTCCTTGGGTTGGGAAGATCCCCTGGAGAAGGGAAAGGCAATCCACTCTAGTATGCTTGCCTGGAAAATTACACGGACAAAGGAGCCTGGTGGGCTACAGTCCATTGGGTTTCACAGTCAGACACGACTGAGCGACTAACATACACAGCAATGTATCAAAGTGGTTGTCTCTCTGTGGCCCTGTCAATAAAATGTTGCAAACATTTGCACTTTTGCCATCTGATAGATGAGAAGTGATAATTTATCATTATAGTTATAATTTATAATTATAGTTATAATTCTCACGTCTCTTATTTTGAGTAAGCTTGACAACCTTATCATGTTTAAGGGTCATGGAAAATACATTTTAATTTCAATATATTTGTTGCTTATGTAGTATTTTCTCACTTTTTAAAGTTGGAGAGAACAGGATGGGTATGATTAGGTATGAAAGCAGTTTACATTGAGCCAAAGGTAATGGCCAATATGTTTCTTAAAGAAAGTTCTATGAAGCTTTATTTGAAATATTGCATGGAGGAAATTGTATCCATCAGATTTTAACATGAATTCATATAGTGAATTTCCTTACAGTATCCTGCCCTCATCAGAGTGCTCTTCTTTAGCTATGTATCAGATGCACAAACAGAATTTTTTAGAAAAAGAAAAGAAATAGATGCTTTGACCCACTAATGGACATTTGGACCCAGAGGCTCTGGAGTCTTGGTATGTTATGTTTTTTTTTGTTTGTTTGTTTGTAGTTTTCTGGAGGTGTTTTTTTGTTTGTTTGAACTGAGAAGATGATTCTGTGCAGAAGAATGTACTTGTTCAATAACTATTTATTGGGTGTCTTCCAACTGCCAGAGAATGAACTGGCTGGCAGATACAAGGAACACAACTGTGATAAAACTAGACACAGCCTCTGTCCTCAGAGACTGGAGAAATATAAACCAAAGATATTGAACAGATTCACATGAAGTGTCACCAGTGTTCTGAAAGGGGTTGAGATAGAGTAACAGGAAGGAATGCTTCTGAACAGCATGGTCAGGGATGATCTCCCTCATGAGGGAACGCTCAAGCTGATTTGCAGAAGCAAAATGGGCTTTGGGGCCGTGTACCTAAACTTTTAAGGGCTACCGGAAACAACTGAACAGAATTCACATAAAGTCCTTCGCTCAGTGCCTGGTTCATAGTAAATGGCAGCTGCTATGATGATGATGCAAATGATCTTCTGCTCAGCCAGATCTTCTTCCTCTAAGGTCCATTTCTGACTGTTAGTTGCTTAGTTGTGTCCAACTCTTTGCAATCCCATGGCCTATAGCCTGCCAGGCTCATCTGTCCATGGAATTCTCCAGGCCAATATACTGGAGTGGGTAGCCGTTCCCTTCTCCAGGGGATCTTCCTGACCCAGGGATCAAACCCAGGTCTCCTGCACTGCAGGCAGATTCTTTACTGTCTGAGCCACTGACTAAACTACTATTAAACCTTCCTTAGTGAATCCAGCCCACACATTCTTTTACTCACCAAATGTTTACGGGACCTCTACTGTTTGTCAGGTACCATCCTCAACTCTGGGGATACACTGGTAAAGTCTACTCGGCCTTCACAGAACATATGTTACAGGAGGAAACTCAATTTCTCAATTTTCTTTTCTTTTCCAGACTCAATAGGATTGCCCACTCTTGGAGGGCACTGGACTTATCCTTTTTTGAATCCCTCCCCATCCTTCCTGACATAAATTAAGTGTTCTGTAAAGTGCTAGACTCAGAGACCTTTTAACTGGCCCAATGTGCATCATCCTCTCAGTAGCCAAGGACTCTGAGACCTGTCAGTGCTATTAGGAGAAAGAAGAGAATAAATGTAAAGTCTGACACATTAAGGGCCTAAAAGCTATCTTTATGCTTTGGAAAAAAGGTCAACATCTCCACCACTACAGACTGCTGGAAAGTTTGAAGTTGTATGGTACCAAAACTCAGATCCTGCTGGCATGGCCTTTAAACAAGTGATTGTTATAAATGTGTTGATCTTGTTACTGTTGTTAACCAACTTAAAAGAATTTTTTTTTCTTAAGAGAATATGTTCATCAATCCTGGAGAAGTTTCTGGATTCCTAATATTAACTAAAACCCTCCACTTTGCCCACTATTACCCCACTAGCCCACCACATGTATGTGTGTCTACATCTATGTAGAGTGTAGAATATTTACACACTATATAGAGTCTATAATTTTATTCCAAATCTATTTCCTCCAAGTCAGTGTTTTCCAGCATAAAAAACACCTATTATGCCAATAATTTATTGAGTTACAGTTCATTTATTATGAGTTTGTTGTTGCTATTGTTGAACATTAAGTCATGTCTGACTCTTTGCCATCCCACAGACTGCAGCACACCAGGCTCCTCTGTCCTTCACTATCTCCAACAGTTTGCTCAAATTCATGTCCATTGAGTTGGTAATGCTATCTAACCATCCTACCTTCTATCACCCCCTTCTCCTCCTGCCTTCAATCTTTCCCAGCATCATCAGGGCTCTTCACATCAGGTGGCCAAAGTATTGGAGCTTCAGCCTCAGCAACAGTCCTTCAGATGAATATTCAGAGTTGATTTCCTTTAGGATTGCCTGGTTTGATCTTGTAGTCCAAGGAACTCTCAAGTCTTCTTCAGCACCACAATTCAAAAGCATCTATTCTTCAATTATGAGTTTAATGTTAAATAATACAGGATGCCCCTTTGGGTGTGAATTTCAGATAAACCACATAAAATTATTTAGTGTAAGCATACTCCCTGCAATATTTGGAATATGTATATTAATAATACTGAGTTGTGTCTGACCCCATGGACTGT
Source organism: Giraffa tippelskirchi (assembly GCF_054371585.1). Lineage (NCBI taxonomy): Eukaryota > Metazoa > Chordata > Mammalia > Artiodactyla > Giraffidae > Giraffa > Giraffa tippelskirchi. Next base: position 40,452,790 of record NC_137276.1, read on the forward strand.
AGCCTGCCAGGCTCCTCTGTGCATGGAATGCTCCAGGCAAGATACTGGAGTGGCTTGCCATTTCCTTCTCCAGGGGATCTTTCTGACCCAGGGATCAAACCCCAGTCTCCCACATTCCAGGCAGATTCTTTATCATCTGAGCCACCAGGGAAGCCCATTTGGAACACAGTTATATTAAAAAAATGATCTGTTTTTGTATGAAATTCTAATTTAACTTGGTGCCCTGTATTTTTATTCACCAGATCAGGCAATCCTACTTGTTATAGGTCTTTACCTATGCTGTTTCTCATAACCCCTTAAAAAATTATGCAAAGTAAGAATGCTAATTTTACAAATAAGGCAACTGATATTCAGAGAGAGACAGTAATATTAAGACCCTCAAGGTGATACTGGCATGTGGTAGAATCAGGATGTCAAGCTAGGTGTGTTCAAACATGAAGGCCCTGTTTTCATACTTCTCAAGAAAACCAGTAATTGTTACGACCGTTTGTCCAGAGCTGAATCAAGCTCAAGTTTTATAATGTGAGCTTAAGGGACATGCTTCTGCAGTTCCCAAAACACAGCTCTTCACTGTGCTGAGACTTGGCACCATCTGCCCCTTCTCGCCATGTGAGTGCTACTCAGGCTTCATGACTCAGCTCAGAGGTTAGCTCATCAAGGAAGCTTCTTTGATCATCAGAGCTGATCATTTTATGTATCTTCTCGGCACTTGTACAGTACATTGCAATGATCTTCTTAAGGGTCTGTCTCCCTCAGAAGGCCATGAGTTTCCTGAGGTGGGCACCATGGCACTCTTCCAGTGCCCAGCATGGAAGTGGAGCTTCAGTAAATGCCCAAAGGTTTAAGCCCAAATCCTGGGCATCCGATTTATATAAACTCTGCCTAAAACACGTATGAGATTACTGACTTGTTAGACAATGGATCTCCTGGCTGTTTTTGAAAAATGACATCAGAAAATGGAGTTTAGAAACTAACTTATCTGAATCATGTGAATCTTTATAGCGGTACATCTATTCACTCCATAAGTTGCAAATGATTCTATTTGAATTGTTATAGTCCAACAGCCAAACATATGTTCATAATACAGTCTACTAAATTTCTACATTTTAAATATCTTATGAAATATATTGATAGTAATTAGACATGTTCATAAACCATTTTTCAAGTCTTTAATATCTTAGTTTTCTAATGGTATTTTTTTCAACAACAAAAATAAATATAGCATTAGTGTAGTAATAATAATAATAATAAAAGAAACTAACCTATCTGCTGCTGCGCTGCTAAGTCACTTCAGTCGTGTCTGACTCCGTGCGACCCCATAGACAGCAGCCCACCAGGCTCCTCTGTCCCTGGGATTCTCCAGGCAAGAACTGGAGTGGGTTGCCATTTTCTCCAATGCATGCATGCATGCTAAGATGCTTCAGTCGTGTCCAACTCTGTGTTACCCCATGGACAGCAGCCCACCAGGCTTCCCTGTCCACAGGATTCCCAGGCAAGAATATTGGAGTTGGTTGCCATTTCCTTCTCTAACCTATTTAGATATTGACAAGAAAACCATATCTGTTACTTTACTATTTAACTCGAGAAGAACCTTATCAATTACACTTTTTTTTAATGATCCTATTTTGCTGTCACCTTTGACATAGTTTTAAGCTGTTTTGTTGCACAATTATCTTGAATGGAACATCTAAGAATGAATCAGCTTTAGTTAACATTCATAAATATCTGAAAAAGCAGGAGGGAGGAGTAAAGCAAAGATTAGTCTCATTTCCTAGCTTGACAAGGTTCAAATCAGTCATTTAAAAAAGCCAATTTTGGGTGAAAAATGAAGTCATTTTGCGTGCTAAAGATACATGTGCTTGGCATATAAGGATGTTATTCCTTAATATATTCCCTTGAATATATTCCAGATATTTTTTAAAAAGGTCATTTAAAAATGAATTATAATTGTGGTGAATATGGGGCTTCTTGATATCATTCCTCCTTTGTGGACAGACCCAGTGATTTCTAAAGGCTCCCAATTAGATTATTGAAAAGAAATACAGTACTCTTGTCCCTTGGCTGACCTGCTCGTCAACTCAAACTGAAACATATATTTAGTGCCAACAAAGTGCTACTTCACTGAGAACAGAAATACATCCATTCCCTCTGGTTTTGAGTTGGCCTAATACATCCAGGTTCTGTAGCTCTTTTTCTGAAATATTCCAGACAAGAATAACGATGGGTTGATGCTCTTTCCAAAATGATATGTAAATACTATAAAAGGCATCTATTTATACTAGTCAATAAGTGTTTTAGGAATGATAGACAAATTCAAATTTAGATAATTTCTGTTAAGACAAATAATGACTAGACCCAAATGGCAACTCTTCTTTGGCAGAAGCCCATTCGGGAAAACCTTTAATTTATTCTTTTATGCTGAGGAAGTGACTGATGCAACCTAGGGTGTGACTTCATGTACTGGACACAGCTTTATGTCACAAGGAATTCTAATGGTGGAATCCCAAACATCAACCATGCAGTCTAAGCAGCATCTTGGGAGCCTAAGCGAACTCCTCCTAGGTCGATGGAGGTAAGCACACTGCTGGCTCTTCCTCTGTACAGTTGGGGGAAGGAGAGAGATGCAGATAACAGGTAAGAACACTGATTGCAGAGTCACACTGCTGGAACTTGTCTCCCAGATCTAAGGCTTCTTGACCTTGGACAAGTTCGCTCTGAGCTCTCTCAATTATAAAAGAGAAAATGATAACAGTTATCTACCTCATAGATTACTGTGAGGATCAGTGAGACACGTGGATGATTCAGCTCAAGGCCCAGCAAGGTAAGCACACAATCTGTTTGTCCTTTCCTGTCTGTCAGAATGATGGAAATCAGTGGAACAGTCCACTGGCACGTAGGTAGACAACGTTTCAGCTTCTGACTACTTCCTCTAGATTGATTTCTACGAATAATGTAAATCACATTTGAAAGGAGCAGAGATTACAAAGAAGAAGAGATGGCAGGGACTCAGGATTTTAAATGCTTCTACTCTTCCTGTTCTTTCCCCTTGGCCTCCTTCCGACCTTAGTTTCTTGAAGGAAACAAAAACAGACGCACAAAAAAAAGGTCAGGAAAATGCATGTTAAAAGACTTTGGCCTAAATCCCTATGCAGACTAGAGTAAGCTGAGCTGACCTTTGGGGAAGATCTGTTTCATATGGCTAGAGGCAGGCCTAGGGCCTAAAACCAAAGGAGCTCCTTGCAACCCTTTCCTCCCTAAGCAGAGAAGCAACACATTCAAGAGACCATGCATCCCTCACCTGGTGCTCACCTGGTCCAGGCTTTCTCAGCAGGTGAGTGTGAGCCCCAGGATTCCTGGCCTAGATACTCATTGAGGGGAGAGAAAAAGTCAGAAGACAATGTTATTGACTCAGTCGTGTCTCTTTGTGATCCTATGGACTATAGCCCACCAGGTTCCTCTATCTTTGGGATTTCCCAGGCAAGAATACTGGAGTGGGTTGCCATTTCCTTCTCCAGGGGATCTTCCAGACTGAGGGATTGAACCTGGGTCTCCTGCGTTGCAGGCAGATTCTTTACTATCTGAGCCACCAGGGAAACCCTCAGAAGACAGAGTCAAGAGCAATCACCACACCTGGCTCAGAACTTTAATTTGTTCTATTCTCTTCATTTGTTGAGCTCCTATTATGTGCTGGGCACTTATTCCAGATGCTGAAACCCATCCACCCCAGTTTAGAAGTCAATGATAACCAAAAAGAGCATTCAAGCCCTAGACCCTGTGCACCTCAAAGTTGCCCTTTTCCTCAGAACTTAACCCCTTCCCTTCATGTTAATAATTTTGTCCTCTACCTTGCAGCTTCCTGAGGACAGGGTGTGAAAGAGGGGAAGAGAGGGACCAGAAGACAGGTTTAAGGTTCCAGAGCTGGCAAATAACAGAGGATATCAAGAGAGGAGATGATGCTTTTGATTGCTTTTCCTAGTTTCACTTTTGTCAGCATCAAGGTCAAAAGCAGTGGTCCTGCTGACCCCAGTGGGTTCTGTTCTCCCAAAGCCTCTTTAGATTTTAACTCAAGACACAAAGCCTCAGGCCTTCCCTCTCAGTTCCAAGTTATTACAGACCTCACATTTCTGTCACTGGACTGTCCTTTGGCCCCAAATAGAAAATTAAGTTTTGATCTTGATTGGGGAAAAAGTGGCTTGCACCAGACAGAAGAGATTCAGGTAGATAGTCTGTACTTGTTAGCTTTAGGAAATGATTTGCCTGCTTGACATCCCAAGCAGGAAGATTTTCATACAAGAGTAGCTGAGAGCAATAATAACTCACTCAAGTGTCATGAGCTGAGGTGAGGTGAGGTTCTAGAGACAACAAAAAGATGGTCCACCAGACACTTCCTTTCCAGACCAGTCCCAGTCATCAGCTATACCAATGTTGGTCCCCAAATGGAGCTGCAGAATCCATGGAGAGCTCAGGACAGACTCCACTAAATCATCATAGAGCCTGATTTTTTTTCCATTGGCCTGTCACTGGACTGTCCTTTGGCCCCAAATAGAAAATGTGACAGGAGCTGCTCCTTAAGATTCCTATTCATTTAGCCCCGTGATCTATAAAAAATAAATTGACTTATATTAACACGTGCCAGCAAATTTGGAAAACTCAGCAGTGGCCACAGGACTGGAAAAGGTCAGTTTTCATTCCAATTCCAAAGAAAAGCAACGCCAAAGAACGCTCAAACTACCGCACAATTGCAGCCTTTGTATATATTTTTCAACAATGCCCAAAGAGACAAACTGAAAGTTAACTTTCATTTTAAAAGAACAACAAAAGATAAAACAAAAAGAAATAAAACAGGTGAATATGAAAGATAACCACTTAGAAGCACTGGAAATTATTTTCAAGAAGTCTTCAAGATTTTAAAAAGTAGTAATCAAATTAAAAAACAAAACAAAAAGACCTCACCATATTGGATAAACTCTAGACTAGACAACACTAGTATGGAAATTAGAAAGCAGCATCGAGAGGCAAAGAGTTGATAATATACAAAGGCTGTGAAGAGACCTGGAGGATCAATTTACAGGTAAATAGATTGAAAGGATGCAACATACATCAAACAGGAGTTCCAGAAGAGGAACTCATTATTTCTTGCAACTCCTCCATAAATGCCCAGAAAGGGAGGAATAGCATCTCCCTCTCATTTGGCCAAGCCAGATATATACTCCCTGCACATAGCCATTCAATCAAGCTGGCTAGGTGCTGGCAGTTTTTGCCCACCCCAAATGCATGCAAATGTTGCCAGAGGGCAGGATGCACTATAACCCAGGCCACTGGAGACATTTCTGATCCATTTAATACCACCTCCCCAAGCATCCTATAAATGGAACACTAAAGCTGGAAATTTTCCCCTACGATTTTGTTTTAAACCTGACAGCTAATGCTACCAATTCAGCAGAGGAATATTCCCACTTGGTTGTTTTCAGCTCTTAAGAATCTCACCTCAGTTATTTCCCAGATTCCTAGTGGCCTATGTTTTAGTTATGTCCTAAAACACAGGCCATTTAGTTAAGACCCCACCTCTGGGATCTCTTTAGTTCTTCTTCACTTTCTGCCATAAGAGTGGTGTCATCTGCATATCTGAGGTTATTGATATTTCTCCTGGCAATCTTGATTCCAGCTTATGCTTCCTCCAGCCCAGTGTTTCTCATGATGTACTCTGCATATAAGTTAAATAAGCAGGGTGACAATATACAGCCTTGACGTACTCCTTTTCCTATTTGGAACCAGTCTGTTGTTCCATGTCCAGTTCTAACTCTTGCTTCCTGACTTGCATACAGGTTTTTCAAGAGGCAGGTCATCCCTATTCCCATCTCTTTCAGAATTTTCCACACTTTATTGTGATCCACACAGTCAAAGGCTTTGGCATAGTCAATAAAGCAGAAATAGATGTTTTTCTGGAACTCTCTTGCTTTTTTTCTTGATGAAAGTTGAAGAGGAGAGTGAAAAAGTTGGCTTAAAGCTCAACATTCAGAAAAGTAAGATCATGGCATCCGGTCCCATCACTTCATGGCAAATAGATGTGAAAACAGTGGAAACAGTGGCTGACTTTATTTTTTTGGGCTCCAAAATCACTGCAGATGGTGATTGCAGCCATGAAATTAGAAGACACTTACTCCTTGGAAGGAAAGTTATGACCAACCTAGACAGCATATTAAAAAGCAGAGATATTACTTTGCCAACAAAGGTCTGTTTAGTCAAGGCTATGGTTTTTCCAGTAGTCATGTATGGATGTGAGAGTTGGACTATAAAGAAAGCTGACTGCCGAAGAATTGATACTTTTGAACTGTGGTGTTGGAGAAGATTCTTGAGAGTCCCTTGGACTGCAAGGAGATCCAACCAGTCCATCCTAAAGGAGATCAGTCTGGGTGTTCATTGGAAGGACTGATGTTGAAGCTGAAACTCCAATACTTTGGCCACCTGATGCGAAGAGCTGACTCATTTGAAAAGACCCTGAGGCTGGGAATGATTGAGGGCAGGAGGAGAAGGGGAGGACAGAGGATGAGATGGTCGGATGGCATCATCGACTCAATGGACATGGGCTTGGGTAGACTCCGGCAGTTGGTGATGGACAGGGAGGCCTGGCGTGCTATGGTTCATGGGGTCACAAAGAGTCAGACATGACTGAGCGACTGAACTGAACTGGGGTCTCAATTCTCCTGCAAAATAATAGTCCTCACCTTTGAATGGGGCAGCCTATGGCTCTGCACTTTAACCGTTCTACATGCAACCATTTCAATACGTTCTTCCCGTCATTACTTTGATGTAATGGCCCAAGTGGCAGAACATGCTGTCCAGACATCCCTCCCTAAAGGCAGTGCCTTTAGTCTTATCTAGTTTCCTGCTGAGCTGTAATTCCTTTTCTGTACTAGTACTTAGAGCCCATAACAAAGCCATGTAACAACCAAGAGTTTGCTCACTTTTTTCCACTTTTGATTTCCCACCATTTCCATTATATATCTAGCTATTTGCCCTTTGGAGCCTTTTCCGGGCAATGCCTGGCATTCCATAAACCTAGCCAGGTCACCCTATACGGAGGTGGCTTGCCAGCCTGACATTTTCCCTGTGAACAATGGGTTTTCCCCTAGCATGGCCCCTTTACTCATTCCTGCATGGCAACCCACTCCAGTGTTCTTGCCTGGAGAATCCCAGGGACGGGGGAGCCTGGTGGGCTGCAGTCTATGGGGTCACACAGAGTCGGACACGACTGAAGTGACTTAGCAGTAGCAGCAGCAGCAGCATTGTTTCCAGTTTACTGCCTGGCTTATTAATTATTGGAGGACGGAAGGAACGCAAAGTATCCACCAAACAGAAGGCATCTTGAAAACAAAACGCCAGGCAGGCAGCTCTGCGTAATCAATGGGTTATTTTACAGGGTCGGAGAAGGCAATGGCAACCCACTCCAGTACTCTTGCCTGGAAAATCCCATGGACAGAGGAGCCTGGTGGGCTGCAGTCCATGGGGTCGCGAAGAGTCGGACACGACTGAGCGACTTCGTTTTCACTTTTCCCTTTCATGCACTGGAGAAGGAAATGGCAACCCACTCCAGTGTTCTTGCCTGGAGAATCCCAGGGATGGCAGGGCCTGGTGGGCTGCCGTCTATGGGGTCGCACAGAGTCGGACACGACTGAAGCGACTTAGCAGGAGCAGCAGTAGCAACTTACAGGGTGGGAAGGGATCAGGTGGATAATCCAGAAACATTCACAGCTGTACTCTGGGTCATCGGGAGACCATTGGGATAATTGTATAGTTAACCTAGGATATGAGGTAGGTATTTGGAAACAGGACAAGCATTCCTAAGTCAAGATTCATGAATGGGTAACTAGTCTCCTGGGTACCAGGAATTCATCAGCGATGGTTTTCATCATTGTTTGGGGACTAACAGAGCATAGAGGCCACCTGGTCCTGATCATTATTAAACAATACCTATTAACTATTTAATACAAAGCCTTTGATGACAGAGAAGTGGTTCACTGTACAGTATAGTGCTGGGTAGGGTCAGCAGAGGGAGAAACTGTAAGGGCCCAAGATGGCATCAGTTATGCTAACAACCATACAGGAATTAAGTTTTATCTTCAGATCCTCAGATCGGGAAATATTTTCAGGCAATATTTGTATGTAACAAGATTTTACTGACATACAATTGGTCATGTGTTTGCTGTAAAACACATTGTTATTGCACTGATGGTTATTACATGATGGAGTGGGGCAGAGACCATAGACATGGCATGACACACATGCAACTTGCAGCAAAGCCTTGCCTTTTTCATTTCCTAGAATTCCTCATCATGGTATCAGCCAAAGCATCTGCCAGCTGCCACTGTTCAATGTGTGCTCAATGAGCCTGGCTTTATGGACTCCAGGGATGGGTCAAGGGCATGAGGCTAAGGAACTGCTTTAAAGCAGTAGAAGGGAAAATAAGTACACAATATAATTGTAGTTACCATTATCCTGTAATTCATACAATTTAGAATCTCCAATAAGGTCTGAATGTGTTATATTCAGAAATGCTACAAATGCAATTCTAAGGGATGGATTGTAATACAACTACTAACCTGCCCCACCCTCCTGATTAACTCAGAAAGCCTTGTATACCAGGTGCATGGTATAGTGAGCTGAGCCTGGAGATACAAATTGATTTGTCCTGGAAATGGTCACATACAAAGCTCTGCTTAGACTTTTGTCTTCTTTCCATTTCCTGCTAAGCATACAACTTTTTGACCTAAGCAATTATAGCAAATGGCTACAGAGAAGGACAGAGGGTGGCAGCACCTTCAAAAGCACTTTATCCCCCAGTGGTGGGCAGTGTCAAGAGACTGAAGTGGTTTACAATCAGTTGTATTACTTAAAACAATCTGCATGCCAAAGTGCCCCAAATGAATGAAGTCAAAATTCCACTGTTACCACTGATACAGCATTTGAATAGAGCATAAAGTGTAAAACAAAACAAAACAAAACAGTACTTTCATTCTCCATTTCAATTTCCTCATCTGCAAAACGGGCTTCATACTATGAACTTCATAGTCTATAATGAAGAGTAAATGGAATAACAGGTAAAGTACTTCTATACAGTACTTGGCAGGTGTAGACATTTCCTGTACTCAAGAGCAACTATTATTTCACACAAATGATTTATTTTATAGATAACCCAGTTAACATCAAGTACATGGCTGAGTATTGAGAATTACAATGATTTTTCTCTTAAGACTAGCTTTACACATTCTGTTTGGACAAATACAAATGCATATACCTATATTGTAAAACTGTGTTAGTCGCTCAGTTGTGTCTGACACTTAGTGACTCCATGGGCTGTAGCCCACCAGGCTCCTCTGTCCATGGAATTCTCCAGGCAAGAATACTGGAGTGGGTTGCCATTCCCTTCTTTATGGGATCTTCCCGACCCAGGGATTGAACCTGGGTCTCCCGTACTGCAAGCAGATTCTTTACCATCTGAGCAACCAGGGGAGCCTATCTATAGTAGTCCTTATTAAATACTTAGTAACCAAAGAGCTTTTAGACCTGTCTTAAAAAAACAAACAGTCTTTTGAAGCTCATGCAGGCCCATGGGGTAGAGAACTGTCTTCTAGTCATATTGGTTTTCTTTTTAAGAGCTAGGCTGATAGCAGCTAGACTTGAAAAGAAGTTCTATTTAACTGCCTACCTCCAGCAGTGACTGAGGCAAAAACTAGCAACATGGTTTAAAAAAGTCCCATAATGCTCTACTCCATTTCCCTTCCTAGAAGGACCTGAAGCATTGCAACCAGATTCAAGTGGATTTAGAATCCCAGCTACTTCTGATCTCCTATCTACATCTGGGAGCTTCACACATTGTTTTTCTCAGCAAGGAAAATGCCGGAGATTGTTTCTCATTTCTTCAGTCTCCGCCCAAGGATTTCAGTATTTCTCCTCAGACTCTTCTCAGTCATCTAGTACTGAAGTAGCAATCACGCTGTGAAACGCAATTGTAGTTTCCCACCATGGATAGAACTTAGGAGGCTACACAACTCTACCTAAAACAGTCCAATTAGGAACCCAGGCCCTCACCTAGTCTCCATAATGCAAAGAGTGACAGATAATTTCAAGGAGTAATGCTGCACAGAAAAAAAGCACTTTTTTGTCTTCCAAAGACTAGTCTTACCTTCTCAGGAAAGCAAGGAAAAGAAAAAAACTTGCAAGAAAAAGAAACTAAGGGCTGCTCAAAGGAAGAGAAGCTATAGCTAGTGCATGATTGATGTTCTTCCTATCTCCAATTAGACACATTTCTTAGCAACAGAACTCTCTCATCTGTGTGTATCCAAAGATATGGTTCACAAGTATACATTTTTATAATTTACATCACAGCTAGGTTTTTTTTTCCAGGATAAGATTGTTCACTGAAAAAGTTTCTAAAAGCACCCAAATTATTAACGTTTGGAACCAAAATTGGTAGAATGAACTCTAATGAAAAACACAATCAATAAATCCCAACTTAATTCTCCATATTGTTTGTTGTTTAGTTGCTAAGTCACGTCCGACTCTTTTGCAACCCCATACACTAGCCTGCCAGGCTCTTCTATTCATAGGATTTCCCAGGGAAGAACGCTACGGTGGGCTGTCATTTCCTTCTCCAGGGGATCTTCCCGAACCAGGGGTTGAACCCATGTCTCTTGCATTGGCAGGCAGATTCTTCACCACTGGGAACCCCAATTTTCATATTAACTACTTCATAAATAATGTAAAATATGCTAGCAAAATGTTTTCATTATATACTAGGAGTACTATTAAACTTTGAAGGCTATCATTCTAATGAATAATTATTTGTTCTGTCAGTGCAACAAACAAAAGTGTGAACATAAACTGCTTGGATCTAAAGAATTGTTTTAGCATATGGGAACAGTACATGGATGATGTTAAATTGAGACCAGTTTTAGAAATAATAAATTTAAGAATCCTTCTACCTTAAAATATATTACTCCAGTAATGATAAAATGAAGTTTGAAAGTTAACCTCCTAATTTGCCAGGTATGAAGCCCAAACTACAATTATTTTAACTAGAATAATATGACATCTTTTTCTCCTGCTGTGGAATTTCCTCAAAAATACTCACTCTTTTTTCTTCTCTCTCTCCTCACACACATACACATACACCAACTAAAAAATAGCTTAATAGACTGCTGTGAAGGTGCTTAAGGGTAGGTTAAGCTGATAGGTGAGTGGAAGGAAATGCTTAAGTAAGTGAGAGAAAAAGAATAGAGAACTCAGTGATCTGTGATTCTATGAGAATTAAGTGACTGTGTAAGTTCAGAAGAGCTAGATAAAAGGCAAATTACATTGTAATGCAAATATTTATTTTCAGCTTACATTTGGCAGAACAGTCTAAATCCAAGGATCATTAATGAACTGTATGAAATACCACCTTAAAGAAATACATTCCAAAAATTTATACTTATAAATTCTGGTTTGGTTGTATGTAACTCCCAGATATTTAAGGTCATGCATCAATTCTGCAGTTTACAAAAAGAACAGCACTCAAAGATATAAAATTTGACTTTTGCCTGAAAACAATTAAGCTCCTTTTCCTTTACAAGTTGAACTCTGCTTTCAGTGTTGAAATTAAGATAAAGATTATTTACAAAGACAGTTTCAAGCGCAGGATTATGTGTTGAAGAGCAGAAACTTCAAAATGATAAAATGACTATAAAAAAAGAGTAAAGACAAAGGCACTGCACACATCAAGTTGTAGACTATAGACAGAAAAATGACTAAAGTTCATAGGCTATTTATTAATTGACCAAAATCTCAGAACCGATAGTGATTACATTTTGGCTTAACTGAGTAAACTGGTCACCTGTCATGAATGAATTCTTGTTGGCCAAAGGTTATTTTTCAACATTCAACTTTTTATATATCCTATCCTAGATAAGATCTTTTGTTTTTATCATAAGATTCTTCAGTTTCAGGTATTTCCTAAGTGAGAATAATAGCACCAGAATAATGTCACAGCCTTTGTAACATTAACGAAAATGGACCATACTTACCCTCTATCCTGAAATAGTTTACATACCAAAGACTACAATGATAACTATATGGTTCTACTTAACAATAAATAATAAATTAAACAATTTCTATAAAACTTCAATAGTCTATGAAAACTTCATGAATCAAATTATTTAATGTTCCAGACATCAAGTAAATTTGTTGTAAGGTCTTTTAAGATAAACCCCTTGAAAGAAAAACTAGGCTTATTCAACTTTAACATGCTCACAGTCTGAGTCTAGTGTTTGTACATAAAAAGTACATGACTCATGAACTGATATTGTTGATTTGTGATAAATGATCAAAAAGTCTTGAAAAACAAATACAGCAATTAAATCAATTATTCAAGAGTGTTACACACAGTGAAGTCCTTTTTATAGAAAAGTTTAAATTCCCACAATACTATAAAATTTCAGAGTCAAGCATGCAGTGGAATGGTGAATACTGAACTTCATGTTGGTGGTTACCTACAGGCAGGCAGTGAGGGAAAAGCATCAGGAAGACATATGAAAGTCTTTAATTCTTCTTATTTGATCTAAATCAAATGATATAATGTTAATTTTGATAAAACAGTATGATAGGCATGAATGCTCATTATACTGTTCTCTTCTTGTCTGCCTTAGATGAATTCTTAAAAAAGAAAATGGTTAACATCAGACCTTTGTAGGAATAATCAGCAGTGTATTGATGCATCAGTAGTATTTATCAGCTAATCATCTATTCTGTGAACATCACTCATTTGAAGATCAATGATCTACAGATCAATGATCTATGCATATTCTATAATTTCAATATACAGTTGTAACACTTGATTTAGATTTTGAACAAAATGGATTTCCATTCTTAATAAGTGAAGACCTAAGAAATTTTTTATTCTTTAATTGGAGGAAAACTGCTTTACAATGTTGTGTTGGTTTCTGCCATACAACAATGCAATTCAGCCATAATTTTTTATATATATTTACTTTCCTCTTGAGCATTCCTCCTCAGAAATTTTTATTGGAAGAAAATGTCCTTATATTGCCTGATTAGTCAAAGCTGCCTGAAATGCTATCCTTTTACCATCAATTACTGATTGTGTATCAATATGGAAAGCAGAAAAAACCTGGTAGTAAAGTTATAAGAATTATGTTTATTATTATAGAAACTACTTTTATGTCATTTGATAGAACTCAGAACTATTGCTTTGAAATGTGTTCATATCTGTGAAAGGGCTTCCCTTGTGGCTCAGATGGTAAAGAATCTGCCTGTAATGTGGGAGGACCCAGGTTCAATCCCTGGGTCGGGAAGATCCCCTGGAGAAGGGAATGGCAACCCACTCCAGCATTCTTGCCTGGAGAATCCCATAGACAGAGGAGCCTGGTGGGCTACAGTCCATGAAGTCACAAAGAGTCAGACACGACTGAGCGACTAAGCAGCAGCATATGTGAAACTGAAAGCCCACCAGTATGAAATCAGTCTTTACAAAAATAAAGAACAAAAAAGAAATTAAATCCTCAAAAGATATATCTCATATAACAGTAAAATATACAAATACAAGCAAAGTGACAATCTTTTAAAACACATAAAGCAATGGATTTAAGTTTGATTCTATTCTTCTGTCTTGTTGCTAATGGTCCTCTTTGTTCTTCCAGTTATATATGTGAAACAGGTATGATAATAATTAGATAACGGCCTTTCAAGAATTACTAAGAGGTTAAAAGGAATTATTGAAATCGTGTTCAAATACTTTATAAATCCTCTTAACAAAGATATTTTATTATACTTTTGTCTTCCTTCAGTGAAGGTGTTCTTTTAAATTATACTGTTTCTTAATACTGTTTCAAATTCTCAACTAGAGATGCTAATTTCTTCCAAAGTGATACTCCCAGTGAATCATAATAGCTCTGATTAAGAAGATAATGCTACAACTGTGCTACCTGAGGAAAAAAGAAAGAATGGCAACACAACTGGTCAAGTTCCTAGACTCAGTCCAGTCAAGTTATGGATTGTCCAACTGATAAAATGTTCTGTTACTTCAAAACTTCTGTGTATCATTTTGAAATCATGTTCTATCTCAGTGTGAGATTTCTTACATAAGTAGGAAGAATTTAATTTCTGTAAACATATGTAGTGCCAGTTATCTCTGAATAGATTTCCCATAAGAGAGCTGCTTCAGTGAAGGATCATTTCTTACATATCCATGTCCAGACTCAAAAAGAAACATTTTTCTTTGAAAAAACAGAAATACCCAAGAAATGTTAAAGCTTTCTGTATCCAGGGACTGCCCACCTATTCCAAGCACGGAATCACTCCCTAGAGATTGCTGATGAATTAAAAATGTTTGGCAGTTACTCATAGCTCATCAGATGTGTTCACCTTTGGTAGTTCACATTCTTCACTGGTATGACAACTCTGAAGGATGTCCTTATAGTGCTGCTTCAGATCTTCATACAAAGAAACAGTTTCTTGTGAGTGAGCCAATGGTAACACTTTTTCATTCAGTAACATCTGCACTCGGAATTCTTCTTTAGGAGTCTTAGCATTTTTACAATGGTAAAGCACAAATATCAGGTTTGAAGCATAGGGTACAATGTGACCACTTCGGAACTTCCGATGCATTTGCTCCTTGTAATTGTAAGCTGTTAGGGGTTCCTTGTCTTTGAAGTAGCCCATGAGAGAAAGCAGTGGAAGAAGGGTCTCTGCATGGCCAAACTGGAGGATGACTGGAGAGGAAATTGGTTGAGAACTTAAAAGAGAAATAAGAAAAAGATACATAAACATTTTCTACATACATAGTAATTTAACATAATAACCACACTTAGAATTAACACACAACTTTCTCATAATCTTTATATAAACAACAATAAGGCTAAATTCTGTGTAGCAGAGAACTGAACTTTTTGCACTAAAATTACATTTTAAAATTTTGGATCACCGCATACTGTAAATCTATCTAAAACACACACATTATTCTTTAAGCTTAAAGAGAGCTGAGTCTTTACTGGTAGATAAGGGAACTTCAAGTTGATATGGATTTCAAAACTGTATTGCCTTTCTATGAATGAATCTGAGCACCTGGCCCTTAGTAAATATTGAGTACTCTCTGGAGCTTGTCTGAATGAATTTCAAATGTTATTTCATCTTTAGGGAATTAGGACACTGTTCAGTAAATTTCTTGGTTAAAACCAAGTCTGAACAGTAAATGGTAATGCATATAATTCTTCAATGTTTTATAAGACCTGACTTGGGTCACCAAATGTGGGAAAGTCACAAAAAGGTAAAGACCCAACCTATTCTAGCTGATAAACTAGGTCTGTGGTTGGGAATGGAGTTTATACACTGCCAGAAACAATAGCTTTCAACACATGAGCTAGGTCACCTTTTTATTTTCTTTCAAGTTTTCTATGATTTTTCTCTGATAAAGACTTCTTTTAAAAGTAGCAGCAGGGCTTCCCTGGTGGCTCAGTGGTAAAGAATCCACCTGCCAATGCAGGAGACACGGGTTAGATCCCTGATCCGGGCAAGATTCCACATGCTGGAGAGCAACATACCCAGTGCGCCACAACTACGGAGCCTGTGCTCTAGAGCCCAGAAGCCACAACTACTGAGACCACACAGCCGCAGCTACTGAAGCCCGTGTGTCCTAGAGCCTGAGCTCTGCAACAAGAGAAGCCACATCAATGAGAAGCCTTCACATTGCAACTAAAGAATAGTCCCTACTTGATGCAACTTGAGAAAAGCCTGAGCAGCAAAGAAGACCTAGCTCAGCCAAAAATAAATAAATAAATAAATAAATAATTTTTTAAAAAACAGCAGCAAATGACTATTTAGCCTTTTCTTCAACTTTTATAAAAAGACTACGGCTTTTGTTCTTAAATATAATTTGTAAGCCTATTCAAACACAAAATCCAAGGAAGACAGGATATATGTATACATGAGGCTGATTCACTTTGTTGTGCAGCAGAGACTAACACAACACTGTAAAGCAACTATACGCAGAAAAAAAACAAACAAACAACTCTATTCAAACACAGTTAACCAAACATTAGGTTACAAATTTTCTGGGAGGACAGCAATATTTGCAGCAGTTTCTGAATCCTCCTGATTCCGCACATAAAAATAGATGGAGCAAATGGATAGCAGGTCCAAAACCCAAGGGAAACAGTCACAACTATTTTATTTTTTTCTACCAAGTCTTTGAAATGCCACGTGCACTTTACATTTACAGCAATCTCAGTTCAGACCAGCCCCATTTTCAGGTGCTGAATAACCACATGTGGCTGGTGGCTACTGTGTGGAAAATTGTTCGATAGGCAGTGGAGTAAACAGACTTACCTACATACTTGGGTTCAAAAGTCAGTCAAAGAGAAAAATAGGAAAAAAAAGATAAAAGACAAACAACAAACACACATATGAAACAAAAAAATGTGTGCTGGGGGAAGGGGACAGACCAACAGGGCTATGTACAAATGATGAGTTCAAAGTCCTATTAACTTCACACATACAAGCTATAGAAGAAATTAAATCTAGATTGTTACCCAAATTTAAGTTTTAAACCTAAGATTCCTTAGATTTATATAAAGTGCAATAAATCTCATTTTCTCTTTTGACTGCCTACTTTCAATCACATATTAAAATCAGTTATTTTTGAGAAGAAAGTTGAGAAAAACTGTGCTTTAAAAATGCTTATTGGAAGTTTTATGGGAAATCAAGTTTATATATAATTAGATTCACACAGGAAGCCAAATCAACAAAAATAAATGACTGTCTTAAATAAATGACTGTGCCATATGATGCATCTAAATTAAAGAAAATATTTTAGAATTTCAAGACATTTTCAACAGAAAGGAAAAACACAATTTAAAAAATAAATGCACTAAATATTAGCTTATTACAGATCAATCTCCATTACAAAAGGATGAAATATACAAAAAACAGTAGTTTTAAAGGTCTAGTTAAATCCATAAATACAATAGTGATAATGAAAGACAAGGGTAACTACATATTAGAGGATGAAAACATAGCCTTCCTCAAAACAATGTAAAAACCTAAAAATATCAGCTTACTTAGAGATTAAATGTGCTTGCAGAAAATAGTAAGCAACTTATAATTCTTTGTAGGTTACATATTTTTACAATAATGCCAAATATAAAGGAGAAATGAGCACAATTTCACTCATATAATTATTTTCTGCCTACCTTTACCCTTTGTGCCTTAGTGTCTTGCACACATAGCAGATGCTGTTGCTACTTCAGAAAAAGAAGTTGGCTGATGTCCCTTGTATTTACACACAAAAAGCACTGGACAAAAATGGATGTGCCCAATTTTCTGCAACATAGTAATTATACTCTACAACTTGAATTCAGTTTGCTGAGTAATAAAGAGTGTATGCAACTACATTTTTATTGTAGCACAGAAGAAAGGGAATATGTAAAAAAAAAAAAAAAAGACAATTTTTAGCTTCAGAGAACCTGTATCTAGGTCAAATGTTTCAACTCCAATGAGTAAGTAATAGCTATCTGGAACATGTACTGAAGTTGTATCCAGATCCAAAGGATACAATTTCCTAAACACTTTCCTAAACACTTTCTTCTTCATAGATGAACATCTTTGCCTTGCCAACCAATCTCCCCCTTTATCTCTCATTTCCCAGAAATAATTAAAATCACTTTGCCCATTTCTAAGACATCTAATTACAAAATACGGCACTAGTTTGTATCAGGATGGTACCAGACTTCCTGTTTTTTGATAGCAATATCACCTCTTGTTGGGTGTATTACAAACAAAACAAATTGTGTGTGTGTGTGTATCATATAATCACTTGAAACAAATTACCACTTTAAGAATTATGTGTAAATAATTCCTAAATGTATGTACACAAATCTTTATTGAGCATAGAATAAGAAGGTACTTCATTGGTTTAGTGTGTGTGTTCTGTGTGCTAAGTCACTTCAGTCGTGTCTGACTTTGTGACCCCATGGACTGCAGCTTGCTAGGCTCTTCTGTCCATAGAATTCTCCAGGCAAGAATAATGGAGTTGCCATGCCCTCCTTCAGGGGATCTTCCCAATCCAGGGATCGAACCTGGGTCTCCTGGATTGCAGGTGGATTCTTTACCATCTGAGACACCAGGGAAGCCTTGGTTTGGTTTATATCTTTTTTTAAAATGCCAAGGAATAGTATTAAAAATCTGGCTTAGAGAAACTTTATCTCACAGAGAAAGAACTTATTTTAGAAAAAATAGAAAAGAATGCCTTATGAACTTTGTAAAATATGCTACTATCAACACGAACATAAAACTAAAACTCTAAAAGTTGTCTAAAATTATCTTTAACCACCTCCATATTTTCATACTGTTCATGGAGTTCTCAAGGCAAGAATACTGAAGTGGTTTGCCATTCCCTTCTCCAGTGGACCATGATTTGTCAGAACTCTCCACCATGACCTGTCCGTCTTGGGTGGCCCTAAGCAGTTTCATTGAGTTAGACAAGGCTGTGGTCCATGTGATCAGATCGGTTAGTTTTCTGTGATTGTGGTTTTCATTCTGTCTGCCCCTCTGATGGAGAAGGATAAGAGGCTTATGGAAGCTTCCGGATGGGAGAGACTGACTGAGGGGGAAACTGGGTCTTGTTCTGATGGGCAGGGCCATGCTCAGTAAATCTTTAACCCAATTTTCTGTTGATGGGCAGGGCTGTGTTCCCTTCCTGTTGTTTGACCTGAAGCCAAACTATGGTGGAGGTGATGAAGATAATGGCGAGCTCCTTCAAAAGGTCCCATGCACGCAGTGCTGCACTCAGTGTCCCCAGACTGCAGCAGGCCACCACCGACCCATGCCTCTGCTGGAGACTCCTGGACAGTCATGGGCAAGTCTGGGTCAGCCTCTCGTGGGGTCACTGCTCCATTCTCTTGGGTCCTGGTGCACACAAGCTTTTGTTTGTGCCCTCCAAGAGCCTGTTTCCTCAGTCCTGTGTAAGTTCTGGCGGCTCTATGGTGGGGTTAATGGCAACCTCCTTCAAGAGGGCTTATGCCATACCCAGGTCTACTGCACCCAGAGTCCGTGCCCCTGTGGCAGTCCACTGCGGACCCATACCCCGCAGGAGGTATGAACTCAAACACAGTTCTGGCTCAGGCTCTGTGGAGTCTCTGGGATCTGGCGCGCACAAGGTTTGTTTGAGCCCTCCAAGCGTCTCTGGCGGGTATGGGGTTTGATTCTAAACATGATTTCGCCCCTCCTACCATCTTGCTGGGGCTTCTCCTTTGCTCTTGGATGTGGGGTATCCTTCCTTGGTGGGATCCAATATTTGATGCTTTGAATTGATGCTTTTGAATTGTGGTGTTGGAGAAAACTCTTGAGAGTCCCTTGGACTGCAAGGAGATCCAACCAGTCCATCCTAAAGGAAATCAGTCCTGAATATTCATTGGAAGGACTGATGCCGAAGCTGAAATTCCAATACTTTGGCCACCTGATGCAAAGAACTGACTCATTGGAAAAGACCCTGATGCTGGGAAAGATTGAAGGCAGGAGGAGAAGGGGAAGACAGAGGATGAGATGGTTGGATGGCATCATCAACTCAATGGACATGCTGCTGCTGCTGCTGCTAAGTCGCTTCAGTTGTGTCCGACTCTGTGCGAACCCGTAGACGGCAGCCCACCAGGCTCCTCTGTCCATGGGATTCTCCAGGCAAGAGTACTGGAGTGGGTTGCCATTGCCTTCTCTGCAATGGACATGAGTTTGAGTAAACTCCGGGAGTTGTTAGACAGGGAAGCCTGGCATGCTGCAGTCCATGGGGTCACAAGAGTTGGACATGACTGAGTGACTGAACTGAACCTCCATATTTTATACAATTCTAAAAATCTTTCTTCTTGATTTTATTTCAAAATAAATTCAGAGCTCACAAAATGTATGGGTTGGATTTTAAGGGTAAGAAGCAGAATTTAACACATTCCTAAATAAGTCACAAGATAAAAAAAAAAGTTAAGTAATTTTTGCATTAACTCAAAAAGTATTCCCAATAGATAAAAGCTCAGAATATAAATCACTAGACTCAAATGAAATTTTTTCTTCACTATTTGTTTTTCTTAGCTGGAATTCAACTTGGTAATCCTTAATGGTTCAAGTGCTAAAACTAGAATAAATATAATTATTCTTCATGTAATCTTCTTCAAGGCTCCCTAAAAAAGCAGAAGTAAAACATTTAACTTATAATTATGAGGTACATAATTCAAAAGAACTTACATAATAATTTTTCAGTCCTCTTAGACTACATACTTCAAATCAAGGGCCTACTTAGGGCTAAGAATGTGAGAATGCTTTTCTTCACTTATAAACAATGACTAAACAATACGTGGATCTCATTATTTTAGGCTTCCCAGTGGCTCTGTGGTAAAGAATTCACCTGCCAATGCAGGAGCCACAGGAGACGTGAGTTTGATACCTGGGTTGGAAAGATCCCTTTATGGAGGAAATGGCAACCCACTCCAGTATTTCTGCCTCACGCACATGCATGCAAGCAATATGTAAACTGATTTATACTTTATTGTTTGAAACTCAATTGTGAAAATATCAAACTCTGGGTATAAAAAAAACCTAAAACTTTCAGTTTTCAGTCTGTAAGGAGCTTAGAAACTGCCGTTCCACCCTAAAAACAAAGAGCCAAACAAAATGAAAACTCAATGGTTCATCTTAGATCCATTAGAGAGGTGAGGTCACAGGTCAAACTGCTGCCCCCTAAATTGGAGAGACAGGCAGACACAGAGAATCATAATTTACAGGAGCAGAAACCTCCACAGGAACCCATGACAAGGTTAGAAAACTTAAAATTGTAAATTGACAAGTAGCTAGAGGCTTGGTGTAGACAAGTCTAAGTTAAAAATTTCAGGGGACCAGTCATAGAGGATGTGAACTCTGCCAGATCCTCACAGTGAACCCCCTCTAAGCTCTCTGCTAGGAACTGATTTACTTCTGTAAGTACAAGCCCAACTGCTGTTTGAAAGAACCAAAACCCCAGCTTCTTCTTAAATATATCCAAGTTTCAAGGATGCCGTGGGAAATTGTCTGGGTTTTATTCCCAAGCTTATTCAAAGCAAAGTTGGTTTATGATTAAGTCCAAAATACTGGCATCAGCCAATGGGTTACAGTGTGCAAGTATATGTCTGAATGAGGGAATACAGAAGTGTGTGTGTGTGTGTGTGTGTGTGTGTGTGTGTGTGTGTCTGTGTCTGTGTATGTGTGTGTATATGTCTGCCTGCCTGTCTAAGGGTTGGAGGGTTAGAAAGATCAAAGAGAACAAGAGAACATAATGTATGGGAAGACAACAGGGGAAAGAATGTGAAAAAAAAATCACTTCTCAATTTACTCAATTCCTAATATAAAGCCACTGCACATAATTTTGTCAGAAAATTGCAGAGCATAAAGACTGCTACATTCCATCCTACCTGTGGTCCCATATAGTTTTCTTTGTATCATATGACCATTCAATAAACAGAGTTGTAAGGTTCAGGATGCCACGACAGAAAGAACTAGCTTTTTACCCTTAACTAAAAACTGCAGTCTTTTGGTAGGAAGATGTGGAATTTTTTTAAAGGAGGAACTGCCACGGCAATCAGCAATAACATGTATTCAATACTCACTGCATCGATAGTTTTATAATTATTGGGGACATGAAACCATTTGAAAATCTAAAGGAATGAGATTTCATCCCAGAGAAATGCTCAAACCCATAAAAACTTGAATACAGTTTTGGGAGTTCAGACTCTACACATCCTGAGAATCCCTCTGCCGTATATTACAATCTGACATCCTGAGGAACAGTGCATCTACAATTCTGTTCCACATTAGCTTTCATCTCCTGCATCATGTGTATTTCAGAGAAGTCTAATAATTTTGGCCTAATGAGTTCTGCATTAAAAATGTCTAAATAGATTAATTTACATTTTAAATTTACACACAATACCAAATTAAGGAAAATGCAGATAGTCTATAATTTGCTTTGAATATTTCTATTTTTCTTGAATCATGTAGTTTCTGTTCTTTATATTCTGACTGCATACTCCAATCCTCCAACAAACATAGATTTCTATTAGTCACATTTCTCATATTAACTATATCCCTGACTTGTAATGATATTCTTTAGAACTTGCAGCACAATATCTCCCCCACAAAAAAAAAAAAGAACGAAAAGGCATGTTATGTACCTTTAATTCTGCCCTATCCCTCTGATAAAAATGCATTAAATCTGAGATATCACATTTTCCAAAAAGTGACAAAACCACTTTTAACAGAGGTGCATTTTAGCTTTAAAAAATTAAAAACCCTAGAAAATGTAAACTGTCGATACAAATACAAGAAAACAAATGAATGACTTATATGAATTATATGTAGAAATACACAGTTTGAATTCTAATATTTTAGGGCTGAAATCTGGTCATGGCTTCTCATTTTAGAAATACGGAAAGGACAAGTGAATTAACTAATGTTATCTAGCAAGTAAGAATGCAGTTCTCCAAATTTCAGCCCTCTTTTTACTTACGTAAATCAGTAAGTGGATTTTACCAAATCTTCCATTAAAAAGGAAAGTTAAGTTGAAGTCTAAAATTATGTTGTTAAATGAGGTCTGATGACTATGCATGTGTTCAAAGTAGATAAAACACCCAGAAAAAACCTCAACCAGAAAAACAACTAATAATTGCATGTTTTCTCCTAAATGTACTCAGCTTAGGTTTTTCTAAGCTCTTAATTCATGTTTCACACTCAACTAATGTTACACAAAGTGTATTTTTAAACATGATCTGATAATATCAAATAGAGCTTTAGATGACTCGTGTAATTCCCACAATTATGTAAGTGCACAAATAAGCAACATGAACTGCCAGAGATATGAGATGCTTTGGGAAGAAAATTACAAGGAAAAAGAATTTAATCCATTTTACACCTGATTGAAGCATCAGCTCCAATGAGGCATTTGGAGAAGTATCAGATTTGACATTTTAACACAAAGAACAAAATGATTCAAGCATGAAGTTTTTTCTCAAGAAAAATACATAGAAATAACTTTGGCTTTCAGCCAAGATGTAGTAACAGGGACTGGATTTACCTTCCTGCCTTAAACTACTACAAAGCAGACAAAAGATATGAAAAAGCAGTTTCCAGATATTCAACAATAGTGAGAATAATAGTGAGGGGAGGCAAATCCCCACAGCTCTCCCATCTTAACTGCCTAGTTTCCAGGCTGCAGCACAGGGCACGGGAACCCAAAGAGAGTATGGCAATCTTCCTGAGGTGACAGAACTGGAAATTCATGGAGGCCCAAGTGACTAGAATTTACAGGCTAGGATACCAGAGAAGAGAGATGTGCAGTGGCAGTGACTCCTCTCAAGATTTCAGCTAGTACTGATTAACTCACTGTCTGTGAGAAAACTATCCAAAGCCAGGCAAAAAGCACTGAACACAAAGAACTGGAAAGAATCCCCAAAGCTAACACAAGGCCAGATACACAATGGTTTGTGTTCACACAAGCCATTATAGGAAAATCTCAAAATATACAAGGTACCAAACAGATGCTGAGGAATTGCCTCAAAAGTGTCACAAAATTAGCCCATAAAAGACATTATTATAAAAACAAAAAAGGTAAACCACAATCTAGGAGAATATACTTGTAAAGTATAAATCTGAGACAGACTCTGTATCTAGAATATACATTAAAGAACTCTTAAAACAACAATAATAAAAATGATAAATAACCCAACTAAAAAATGGCAAAAGATTTGAACAGACACTTAACCAAAGTAAACATATGGATGGTAAATAAGCTCAGTATCACTAGTTGTATGGCTGTTAGCATAACTGATATTATCTTGAGCTCTTAACAGTTTTTCCTGTCCCTGCCAGGGCTGTAATGTGTAGTCCTGAATCACTTTTCTGCCATCGAGGGTTTTGTTGTTAAAGATATTGTTTAATAATCATGAGGACCAGGTGGCCTCAATGCTCTGTTAGTCCCCAAACAATAAAAACTTTAACTGATGTATTTCCAGTGCCCAGGAGACTAGTTACCCCATCTGCTAGTCTTGACTTAGAAATATGCATCCTATATCCAAGCCTGTACCCTCATATCCTAGGTTAACTGTAAAACTGTCCCAGTGCCCAATTAGCAGTGCCAAGTACAGCTGTGACTGCTTCTGGATCATTGTCTGCCTGATCCTGATCCCACCTTGTAAGTTATTCTATAATAAATTGATCCACTGATTACATGAAGCTGCCCACCTTTTGTTTCACTTTCAAGATGACGTCTCCGTTTGGTTGGCATTTTTCATTCCATCCGTCCTCCAACACTCATTTTTAGGGAAATGAAACTGAAACTACAATGAAGTGCTCCAACACACCCGTGAGAATGGCTAAAATTAAAAATATTCAATACCTACCATACCAAGTGTTGGCCCGGAAACAGAGTAACTGTAACTCACACACTGGTGAGGAGTTTGGCAGTTTCTAAAAAAGTTAAACATACACCTACATATGACTCAGCTACTCCATCTCTAGGTGGTGGTGTTGTTTTTCAGTCGTTCAGACCTGTCCGACTTGCCAGGCTTCCCTATCCTTCACTATCTCCTTGGAGTTTGCTCAAACTCATGTCCATTGAGTTGGTGATGCCATCCAGCCATCTCATCCTCTGTCATCCCCTTCTCCTTCTGCCTTCAATCTTTGCCAGCATCAGGGACTTTTCCAATGAGTCAGCTCTTTGCATCAGGTAGCCAAAGTACTGAAGCTTCAGCTTTGGCATCAGTCCTTCCAGTGCATTAATTACCCAAAAGAACTGAAAGCATATGTTCATACAAAGACCACAAATGTTCACAGCAGCCTTATCTGTAGTAGCCTCAAACTGTAAATGACCCAAATGTCTACCATAAAGAGAATGGATAAACAAAATTGTATAAACCATTATATCCATATAATGGAACACTAAGTAAAATACTTAAAATTAAAAGACGCATGCTCCTTGGAAGGAAAGCTATGATAAACCTAGCAGAGCTGTCACTTTGCTGACAAAACTCTGTATAGTCAAAACTATGGTTTTCCCAGTAGTCATGTGTGAATGTGAGAGCTGGATGACAAAGAAGGCTGAGCACCCAAGAATTGATGCTTTCAAACTGTGGTGCTGGAGAAGGCTCTTGAGAGTCCCTTGGACAGCACAGAAATCAAACCAGTCAATCCTAGAGGAAATCAATCCTGAATATTCATTGGAAGGACTGATGCTGAAGCTGAAACTCCAATACTTTCCACCTGATGTGAAGAACTGACTCAGTGAAAAAGACCCTGATGCTGGGAAAGTTTGAGGGCAGGAAGAGAAGGGGGCAACAGAGGATGAGATGGCTGGATGGCATCATCGACTCAATGCACATGAGTTTGAGCAAACTCCAGGAGACAGTGGAGGACAGGGAAGCCTGGCATGCTGCAGTTCATAGAGCTGCAAAGAGTCAGACACAACCAAGCGACTGAACAACATGTAAAATACTAAATGAAAAGGAATAAATGATACTCAAAACACAAATGAATCTTACAACCATTATGCTATGTGAAAGAAGCCAAACCCCTAAAAAAGTACACTTACATCCTGTAAGGTTCCATCCTATAAAATTCTAGAAAATACAAAATAAACTATAGTGACAGAAAGCAGATCAGTGGGTCTGCCTGGGAATGAGGGGTGGGAACTATATTAGAAAGAGGCACAAAGAAATTTTTGCATGCAATGGATAGTTCATTATCTTGATTATGTTGATAGTTTCATGGCTGTATAAATAGGTAAAAACTTATCAAGTTGTGTACTTTAAACATGTGCTGTTTATTTCACATCAATTATAGTTCAATAAAGTTAAATGTTAGGGGTTGACCCTTTTTTTTTTAATGAAAATTTAATGTTTTACTTTTAAAAAAAGGTATCTTCAAAATTCCATACATGATTTTTCACCTACACATAGGCAGGGTATAAAATAATGTATTGATGAAGTCAGTGATGGAAGAGCCGGAGATTTGTGTGAGCAAGGATTATTCCCAGCTCGTCGTAAGCCTCGATCACAACTTTGTCAGCGGCAGAACCGGAAGGGGCAGCGATAGAGGCCACGCCACTCCTTTTAGCTCTGTCTACACTGTCCTGGAAAGGAAAGAAGACATCAGAGCTGATGGAAACTTCATTAAGTTTGTCAATCCATCCCTTTTTTTCTGTCTCGGTTAACAACTCAGGGACCTCCTCAAACAGTGCCTTCCACTTGATCAAATCTTCACCCTCGCCGATAGTTCCAGTAACATACTGATCGATGGCATTGGAGATTTCCGCTCTCTTCATGCCAGTTTTAAACTTCATGGAAAGCACTTGCGGGTGATGTCTAAGCCACCAATAGTTTGCCTTATCACCTGCAAGGCATGTGCAGTGTATACGAGAATGCTGTCCTGCTCCGATGCCAATAACCTGCCCATTCTTGGCATAGCACACGGAGTTAGACTGAGCGTACTTGACAGCAATGGTGGCCACGATGAGGTCCCTGAGCACAGATTCCAGCAAATCTTTATTCTTGGTAACAATGTTGCTAAACAGTGACCTGTTGACAACACTATTATTTCTCTTCTGGCTTAAACAAAGACCAAAGAGAGTTCGAACTTCATTTTCATCTGGACTGTAAGACTGGTCCATCTGAAGAACACAGTAATTCCCATTTTTCCTTTTGGAAAAGTATTTTCAAAGCTTCATTTTCAGATCCCGGGGCAATAATACCATCAGATACCTCTCTGGAGATAATCTTGGCAGTAGAGACATCGCAAACATCAGATAATGCAACAAAGTCACCAAAGGAAGACATCCTATCAGCCCCTCTTGCTCTTGCATATGCAGTGGCTATGGGTGTGAGGGTTTTGTACAGATCATAGACCATGCAAACGTTGGCTTCATCTTCACTGAGTGGAATTCCAACAGCAGTACCTGCTGGGCTAACATGTTTCAAAGAAGCAGCAGCTGGAAGGCCTAAAGCTTCTTTGAGTTCCTTCACCAGCTTCCAGGCATTCAAAGCATCACATAAGTTTATAAATCCAGGGTGTCCATTCAGAACTGTGATAGGGAGATTGGGCTTCAGGGTATACAGCTGGGCAGGAGTCTGATGAGGGTTCATTCCACACCTCAGGGGCATCTGAGATACTCCTTTACTGTACTCTTTCCTGAAGTAATCTGAAATTGCTTCATCATACTGTGCTGTATGAGTAAAAGCCTTCAACCTCCAAGACTCCTGCTCCTATAAAGGCTTTACCAAACCCCAATGGCTCAAATCAGTTCTTCTTCAGTATTGTTTTTTACCTGTTTTAGTGCTGTTATATAGACATGCTCCAAAATAGGACATGAGTGCCCTGAGACAATAATTTAAATGTCTTCATCTTTGTATATACCTTCCATTGCCTACATAATTAGCTGTATTGAATTTGAGTAGAAGTAAAATCAGGGAAGCACTTAGGTAACTGCTAAAATCAGAAAGAGAGACGATATTAGTTTGAATTGAGGTGGAAGCACTGGGGGGTGAAGAAAAGTAAAAGAACTTGATGTAAAACTGGAAAAAAAACCAACAAAAAAATACCACATTATGGTGAGTAGATGTAGAAGGTGAGGGAGACAAGAGTTAAGAATAATACATAGGTTTGTGGCTTAGATGCTTAGGAGGATAAATGACTACAGAACTGTGGATATTCCTTCATTATATACTGAGCACCAACTGCATCGCAGGCATGTTCTAGACACTGAGGACAGACCAGGGAAATAAAGTTCTAGCCATCACAGATCTACAGTCTACTGAAAGTCAAAACATGTCTTTCCAAAAGACAAATGGACAGTTGAATGTGAATTCAAAGCATAGCCAGGCTAGTTATATTAGCTTTTACCTTATTTTAGCCAGTATCTTTCAACAACTAGCACTAGAAGAGTCTGTGGTACCTAGTTAAACTCATGGAACAATAACTTCAGAACAGTAACAAGTTCTGAGAATTTAGAATCTGCATACACTTCAAAGAACTTCAAAAGACAAAGCTCACTGGTTACAATGGGCTAAGTAATCACTAGGTGCCACTATACTTTTATTTCAATACTGCCATCTTAGGTTAACACGTGGAACTACACAATCTTAAAAAGCCATACCCTTATTCAACAGTGAATGAAAAGGTTGAAAAAAGATTAATGAGAGTTATTTAATGACTGTAACATATACTTACAATAAATAATTCGCATATCTGAGCGTATTCCTGACAAAATGGAAGATCTCATGAGGTAAGCAATTATATAGTTCGTAATATAAACCTTTCTTTGAAAAAGCAGGAAGTAACTTACTGAATCTCAATTAAAAATAAAAATATAAAAATATACTAACAGATAATGGGGAATGGGAAAGTAGAATAAAATGCAGATAAATCTTACTTATTCAATATGTTTAACCTGCTTTTCTAACCACAGCTGTTTAAACAGCAGTAGTTGTTTAAATTTGCTTAAATACTAAATTTACTGGTTTTAACTTTAATCCCATGACTGTAGTGATGGTTTAAGAAGGAAAATAAGGTCAAGATCCTAATAAGTGTCAAGGACCATGGATCTGGAGGACTGGTTATATTTAACCAAAATGTTGATACTTATCAATTAACATTATTTACAATCTCCAATTTTTCTGTGAAGTAAAATCACACTATTAGAATTATGTTGAAAAGTATTCAGAAACATTGAAGAATACCTTTAACATTACTATAAAAAGATAACAAAAAAAACCCCCACAACCTGCGTACACAGTACCATCTCAATACGGGGTGGAGGAGGGATGCAGAAAGCAAAAATAACTTCAGAACTCTAGAAATGAGCGAAGATATTTCTTCAGATAATATTAAGGACAAAATATTGCTTCTGTATATATGTATACAAATACATATATAAACACACTCACTTAGTATAAACTCTAAATGCAAATACAAAAAAGTCATGAAGTAAAAATATTTTGATAGAACAGTTCATAAAAAATACAAATATAAAATATTCTGTTATAACATTATTATTATACCACACTGGCATGTGATACTAGTAGTGGAGGAGGCTATGTCTGTGAGGGAAGGGCTAGAACATGGGAACTTTGTATTTCCACCCATTTTTGCTGTAAACCTAAAAGTGCTCTAAAAAATAAAGTCTATTAGTTTAGGGGTTTTTTTAACCTATTATTCTCTCCATACTGAGCATATATTGGTTTTCTTGAGAAGTATCCTAAATTTTGGCACTGCTAATAAAATTGGTTAGTATCACTTTGTTTTCTGGAAAGCAATCTGACAGAAGTCTCTAAATTCAATTTTTCCCTTTACCTGTTTAAGAAGATTTCATCTTGATGCAGATAAACAAATTAAAAAATCCCTAATCAGTCTTTTAGTATAGAGAAAACCAGTACCTGAAAAGTACCTGCCAGTTTCTTCACAATAAGTGCTGACTCTCCCTCCTTAGCTAGAAAAGGAGGCAGTGGCCAAAAAAATTTTGTCTTGCAAGATCAAATTCTCCTTCTTTTAACTTTTAACTGTTTTACCCAGTCTCTTGCATTGCAGGCAGATTCTTTCCCAACTGAAACACAAGGGAATAACCATACTGTTTTACAATCTTACATAAATAGTTATACCACAGCCCATGGCTTTTTTATACATTTCTATTTTCTCTAGATTGTAAGAGTCACAAGTGCAATGACTTTGTCCAGCTCATATGATACTGCCTGACATGTATCACAGTGGATGTGTTTAAAATATTGCTGAATGAATCTTCTTTTCAATTCACAAATACAAGAGTAATCCTCCAAAAGGAGTAAAAATGTTCTCTATCATGCTGATGGAAAGGGAATTAATTTAAGTAATGAGCTCAAGAACATGAAAATTTGAAGAGGGTAAGTACTAGGAAGTATCTGTTTCTAATATTTGAATAATTATGGCAGCAGGGGGAGGAAAGGTGTGTGAATGTCTGACAAAGACATTAAGGGCATGTTTTGACCAGAGAGCTCTCACATATGGTAACAATACCATATCTG
The DNA here is from genome assembly GCF_054371585.1 of Giraffa tippelskirchi. Taxonomy (NCBI): domain Eukaryota; kingdom Metazoa; phylum Chordata; class Mammalia; order Artiodactyla; family Giraffidae; genus Giraffa; species Giraffa tippelskirchi. The sequence continues at coordinate 40,482,894 of NC_137276.1, forward strand.
TATCCTACATTATACTAAGTGCTTTAATAGAAATTATCTCACTTGATTAACAACCCTGTGAGTCAGGACAGTAATTCCCCTTTTCAGAAGTGAGGAATCTGCAGCATCAATAAAGTAGAACCAAGACTCAAAACCAAATCAAAGCATCTGCCTACTATATCCCATGGCTTCTACATTACCGCATCTCATTCAACAAGATATCCATGACATGAAAATTAGTCTCATTAGCTTCTGAGTAGATAAAAAAACACAATCAGCTACTACCTAACATAATGGGGTAATCAGTCCATTGCAATTTTTTTTCCCGCTGTACTTCACTTGTGAGTAAGATAAGCAAAGCATAACAAAATAAACTAAACCTGGAATTGTATTTTAATATAAATCATATATAAGGTATATGTTTAAGAAGATTCTTTTTAAACAATTTTACTTTCCCACCAAAAATGCATAAGGTTTCCAACTGCTCCACATCTTATCAATACTTAAGAAAAATTTTTTTTAATTTTAATTTTTTCTTATTTTAGCCAGTGAATAGGAAAAATACTTAGTCCTTTCCTCCTATGTTTCTTGTTTCCTCTCACACTCCTCATGTTTCTGACCCTTCTGGTTACCATATGTGTAGGGTTTTTCCCACCCTAAAGCAATACTCTGTGACACCAGATGGCTATTCTACACATTATCTCCCACAGGCTAAGGGCTCAGTCCCACGAGACTGCCCCTTACTTCAGGTGCCAACTGTAAGTAGTAGGTCTTCACCTAGGTCACCCACAACTTCTATCCAATATGGCTACAGATAGAAGGCTCTCATGATCCCCTTAGGTTTAATTTGCTAGAGTGGCTCACCATTAATTTGCTAGAGTGGCTCACAGAAGTCAGGAAAATACTTATTTGCACTTACTGGTTTACTATAAAAGGGTATGATAAAAGACACAGATGAACATCCAGATGGAAAGGTAAACAGGGAAAGGTATGTGGGAAAGGGCCAAGAGTTTTCATGTCCTCTCCAGACATGCCTCTTTCTCAACTCCTCTACTTGTTCACCACTCCAGAAGTCCCGTGAACCTCGTAGGCATGACTGATCATTAACTCCATTTCCAGCCCTTCTCCCTTCTCAAGAGAACTGTGGGGAATGGTGGTGGTGGTTTGGGGGCAGGGGGAGGATGAAACTGAAAATTCCAAGCTTCCAATCACGGCTTGTTATTTCTAGTGAACAGCCATCATCCTGGAGCCATCCAGTCATCTCCTTAGAACAAAAGACACTCTTACTACCTGAGACAGTTCAATGGTTTCAGGAGCCCAATGTCAAGAACTTGGGGCAGAGACCAACATATATATTTTTTCTATTATTTTACAGCCAAGTTAGGGGTATTAGCAGTATTTCATTGTGATTTTGGAGAAGGCAATGGCAACCCAGTCTGGTACTCTTGCCTGGAAAATCCCATGGACGGAGGAGCCTGGTAGGCTGCAGTCCATGGGGTTGCTAAGAGTTGGACATGACTGAGCGACTTCACTTTCACTTTTCACTTTCACGCATTGAAGAAGGAAATGGCAACCCACTCCAGTGTTCTTGCCTGGAGAATCCCAGGGACGGGGGAGACTGGCGGGCTGCCGTCTATGGGGTCACAGAGTCGGACATGACTGAAGCGACTTAGAAGCAGCAGCATTGTGATTTTTATATCTAATGATATTATCAGGTAGTTTATTAGTATCTTTTCACGTGCTTATTTGCCATCCCTATCTTTCTTTAGTAAAGTATCTGTTCAAATTTTTGCCCTTTTTCAAAATTGGATTATGTGTCACCTTATCAGTGAGATGTAACTTTTTTTTATATATTCTGGATTCAAATCCTTAATCACATGTATATGGTTTGCACCTATTTTCTCCAAGTCTGTTGCTTGTCTTCTCAGTTTCCAAATAGTGCTTTTTGAAGCACAAAGATTTTTAATTTTGATGAAGTTCATTTCAATTTTTTTAATGGATTATTCGTTTGTTTTTGTATCTAAGAAATTTTTGCCTAATCCAAGATGGTGAAGACTTACTACTATGCTTTAAGAGTTTCATAGTTTTAGCTCTTAAATCCAGGTCTTTGAGCCTACATTTTGTTTGTTTCTTTTTAAAAATTGTAGTACAACTATACTAATTTCAAGTGTACAGCAGTGATTAAATATTTTTAAAGATTATACTCTAAATTATTATAAAATAATGGCTATGTTTTCCTGTGCTGCACAATATATCCTTGCTGCTTGATCCTACATTTTCTTCTTGAAGTTTTCTAATTCTAGATTTTATACAAATCTATAATCCATTTTTCTGTATCATGTGGGGAAGGGTCTGAGTGTCATTTTTTTTTTTAACATATGGGTATCCAACTGTTCCAGCACCATTTGTTGAAAGGACTCCAATACATTACCTTGGCATCTGTGGAAAAAAACTGACCATGTATATCAGAATTTATTTCTTGACTTGATTACATTGATCCATTTGTTTATGGCTACAATTTTAAAGTCAGGTATTTATTAAGTCCTTTTGCTTTTTAAAAATTGTTTTAGCTCTTCTACATCCTCTGCATTTCTGTATAGATTTTAGAATAAGCTTTTCAATTTCTGCAAAGAGACCCACTGCAATTATGACAGGGATTGCAGTCAGTCTACATATGATCAATCTGAATCTTCCAATCTATAAAGATAGTATATCTCTGGATTTATTTGGGTTATCTTTAATTTCTCTCTGTAATGCTTTGTAGTTTTCAGTGTACAGAAATGCTCATTTTTAAAATACCAATGATAAACTTCTTACTTAAGCTTTGAATCTGGTAACAAGTTGTAACAGCAAATTTTGCAAGTTATTTAAGAATCTTTCAGACCCAATTTCAAGTTTGCCATACCTCACATTCATCAACGAGATAAACATTAAACAATGAAAAAACAGCAAAGATCTGTTATCTCATACAGTTTAAGAGTTTTAAAACATTCATAAAACCAAGTAGGAAAGAAATTAATACCTATCTCAAAGAGGGAACTTGCCTTGACTATTTTGTTTCTGCTACCAAAAAAGTGTTTGGTAGCAGAAACTAAGTACAGCTCTTTCACTTATGATGGGGTTACATCTCAGTAAACACTTCATTAAACTTAAAACATCCAGTCAGAAACCTACCAAATATCACAGCTTAACCTTTTGTTGTTGTTTAATTGCTCAGTCATGTCTGACTCTTCGTGACCCCGTGAACTGCAGCACATCAGGCTTCCCAGTCCTCCTGCTATTTCCCGGAGTTTGCTCAAATCTACCCTACTTTAAATGTGTTCAAAATGCTTACATTAGCCTACAGTTGAGCAGAATCACCTAAGACAAAGCCTACTTTATAATAAAGGGCTGAATATTTCACATTAAACACTGTACTGAAAGTGAAACACAGCATGGCTGTATGGGTCTAAAATGGTTTTAAATATATTGGCAGTGTTTTGCTTGTGACTGAGCTACTGCTGCTGACAGAGTTGCAGCTGACAGAGAGCTGCAGCAGACTGCCGATGGCCAGCAGTATGAGAGAGTATCATACTGCAGATTGCTAGCCTGGGAAAAGTACAGTGTCTATTGAATGTGTATCATTTTTGCACCATCATAAAGTCAAAAAATTCTAAGTCGAACCATCATCATAAATCATGAATTAGGAACCACGTGTACTAAATCTGGTTTTCTTCCCTAACTCCCATCTAACCCAAGGAAATTTCACAAACTAAAGTCATCCACACACACACACACACAATTTCTCTCTATATCTATATGTATATAAAACTTAATACCACAAACTCAATCAAATGCACCATCTTCGGTCTTTCTGTCACAATCTTGACTACAAGATTTTCATTTCCAACTGTGAATATACAAGCTTTCATGGAGGCATATTTGTCAAACAGTTTAGACTCTATCAAAGGTTCAAATTATGAAAAGTATTTTTAAACTTTGAGAAGTATGAATGTTAAAGAGACTTTTTGATGAGAAACTTTCATTTAAAATAAAAACTTAGAAAAATTCATACCAGAAATCATGTACAATTTCACTATTTAAAATATAGCAAAAATTAGAAAGTACCCAAACGCTCACTGACAAGATGATATAAACTATGGTATTGATCTGCTGAATATTGAACATTACTGAATACTGTACTCTAGTAAAAATGAATAAACTATAGTATATGTAACAACATGATAAGTATTATAAATGTAATGTTGGAAGGGGAAAGAAACAATCCCAAAATACCGTAAGCATATGTCTCTAAGTAAAACTAAGCATGTCATTTGGGCACAGATACATTCATAATAAAAAAAATTTACTAAGGAATAATATGGACCAAATGGGGAATAGTCTGCAAAGGGGATAGGAAGTAAATAGGGCCAGGGGAGAATGGAAAATGAAATCACAGAGAAGTACATAAATAGACAAATGCAAATTATTACTAATGTTCCGGTTCTTGGGTTCTTGGAGTGTGTACATGCTTTATAACTTACATAGGTCATCTAATTCTTTTGTAAGTATAATTATTTTTTAAAACATAAAAGCAAAATCTATTTTTTAAAATCACCCATTATAAAACATTTTCCAGAAGCTTAATTGGGCTTTAATACTGTTAAAAAAAGCTTGTTTTTTTTTAAAGTTTTTACCGTTGTTTCTGTTTAACTGCTTTGTCCAAGTGCTGAAAGATATCCTGAAACAGGGTGCAGCTGGATCGACTGTTAATAGTATACCCATATCCTCTTTTCCAATATTGTTTCAGATCATTTAAATATTCTAAAACCTAAAAGTAAAAATTTCAAAAATGATTATATTTTTATTAATATAACAGATTTTCTGATTTAATAATGATCTCAGAAAAGGTTACATTGTTTTGTTTTGTTTTGTTTTTTTTGGTTACATTGTTTAATCACTGTTCTACACAAAGTACAGGAGAATCTTAGCAGTTACAAAGTTTTTATTTACCCTTTCAAGCATTTAAGGGTGAGACCCAGAGATTTATGCTGAGACACAAACCTGAATGGGAATGTAGAGACTGACATGGCAAGAGCAAGTCAGCAGTATTCACAGCCAACAATCCCAACATCCTTGACAGTTCAGAAGAGTGGGATAAAGACAGGTGCGTGCCTCCCTTCTCTTCTAAAATTATATTAAGATGATAGCAAAGATAGATACAGAAAAAAGAAAACATACATAGAAAAATATTCATTATAGTACAGAAAGATGCTCACAGTGAGTCAGGGATTTTAAAGAATTTTAGGAAGGTAGAAACCAGATAGAAATGAGTTACTTTGGTTCAAGTAACCAAAAACAGTAATAAAAATAGCAATAAAAGTAGACCAAGATTATGGAAAATTGGTACTAGAAGGAATGTATTAATATATTAAAACATTCTAAAGGACAAACTGACAAAAGACACACATCTGTAAGACCCATTAATAATAATCACAGAGGAACATGAGAGACAATGTACAAGAATATCTTAGAATGACAATGCTTATAGGAACCAAAAAAAAAAAAAATCCTAGAAATACCTAAACTTCATTAAGAGGTAGATAATTAAATAAACTATAATATACACATACTATGGATACTATGAGATTATTTATAGATCTACATGAACTGACGTGAAAAGATCTCCAAGACATAATGCTGAATGAGAACCGCAGGTTAAGAGTAATAAATACTTGTTGGCCTCACCACAGGCAATAGATCAGACCACCAACTACTGTTAAAGCGTGCAAGCACGCTCAGTTGCTCAGTCATGTCCGACTCTTTGTAACCCTATGGACCATAGCCTGCCAAGCTCCCCTGTCCGTGGGATTATCTCAGCAAGAATACTGGAGATGCCACTTCATCCTCCAGGGATCTTCTCAACCTAGGGATCAAACCTGTGTCTTCTGCGGCTCCTGCACTAGCAGGTGGATTCTTTACCACGGAGCCACCTGGGAAGCCCATTTTAGTGTGATGGGGCAATATTAGGCATTTCTGAACCTGTCACGGCCAGAGTATTCTTATTACCCTATTGGATTTTTTTTATGTAGCCCAGTGTATGTTGTTTAACTATTGTTGGTAATGAGAGAAGAGCAAGATGGGGGGAAGGATGGAACACAGATACGTATAGAAAAGATGGTCATATGTGAGCCAGTGAGAGAGGCCTGAAACAGACCCTTCTCTCACAGCCCTCAGAGGAGACCAGTCCTGCTGACATCTTAAGTGTGGACTAGCAGTGGAATATGTTAATCTTCTTTCTTCATTTTCCTCAGAAGTAATTGAAAGCTATAATTTATGCAGTTATTTTCAATGTTTGGAGCCTTATGCCTTTCACAGATCTATTTCAAATGCTCAGTCTCTTTCATTTTGAGTTTTGAAATCTTTGACACATTTCATAATTTACTTGAGATTTACTTCATTATCTGCTGACAGTTCCAGCACCTCCTCAGAATTGTGCAAAGTCCTCAAAAATGCCCTTAGCACACAGACACTGTTCAATAAATGCCAATTGTTTCGTGAATTTCTGTATTTTTGTAAAAGACATTTGTTAGAGAAAAAAAGTAGAATAAATACAGTACAATACCATTTACTACCAAAATACCCACATACATTAACAGATTGAAAAGTACACATCCAACTGACAAGAAGGATAGATTTTCTGTGGAGAGCTCTTAACTCGGAGTCGGTGATTAAGGTAGCCTTTATCTGAATGTTAAAACTTGTATTCATGTATTATTTGATCCAACACCAAAAGTAGAGGATAAAAAGTTGCAATCCAAAAGAGGTACAAGAGAAGACTATGTAGCCATTATGAGCCATTCTTCCCAGAAAAGTCCCTAGAGCAATTAGGTGCTAGCTTAAGTTTAGAAGCAAGAGCAAGGACAGGCCAGTGGCATGTACTAAAAACAAACTCAACAAATATTAAAAATGAAAGTGAAGTCGCTCAGTTGTGTCCGACTCTTTGCGACCCCATGGACTCTAGCCTACAAGGTTCCTCCATCTATGGGATTCTCCAGGCAAGAATACTGGACTGGGTTGCTAAAGAGGTAATTAAATCAAGAAGTTAACAAAAGGACAAAGTAAAAATGTTTTTTAATGAAAATAAAAAGAATTAGACAAAGTTTTGCCAAATCTTTTCGAGAAATAAAACAAAAATAGTATCAGAAATGAAAAAGAAGAGGCACTCTGAAACTGACACAGGGAAAAGAACGTCAAGCAGAATGCAGCAGTCTTGCTGAGTCAAGGAGTCAGTACTCAGAGTTTAGTAAGTCTGAAGTGACTGGAATTAGCAAGTTAGAGAAGAGAGGAAGACGCTACACAGAAAAAGAACTCCAAAATCATGGAGGTGGTGGGGGGGGAGCGGAGGGAATCCCCTTGATTATGTTGCTAATGTTATGGGATTTGTAAGCTGATCAATTCCAGAGCTAGCACAAGGCTAGGAGATATTCACGTTCCAAGCAGCTTAAGTAGAGAGCTTCCACAGACACCAAGAGATCCAGGATTTCAATCTAGACACCAAAGGTCATACTTTAGTAGTAAAGACATGTGTATAAGTAAAGTCTTGTGTCTGAGTTTTGTAAGGTCAGGTCTAGAGTATGAAACTCAGGAAGAATGAAGCTTGAAAAGGATCAAACTGATACACAAGTAACTTAACTGCAGAATAAAACAAAATTCAACACTTAAAAGACAAAATCCAGGTATTCAACACCATAACGTTCACAGTGTTCACTATCTAATAAATAATTACTAGAAATACATAAAGAAACAAGAAACATAACATTAACTAGGAGAAAAATCAGTCAATAAAAGAATCTATCATAAGAAAGAAGGAATACAAGCACAATTCAATACTAGAAAATGTACTAATGTAATTAACTATGTTAGAAGATTAAAGAAGAAAAACTAATCATCTTCCTAGATGCCAGAAATTCAGCACTTTCTTAATTTTAAAAACAATGAACAAATAGAAGGTTTTAGTAGACAAGAAACAGAAATTTCCTTAACTTGGTAAGGATAACTACTGGTGACTAAGCCAAACATATTTTATAATGAAAAACTGAAAGTGCTCTTAACTAGAAAATATAAAGATATATCTGCTCTCTTCTCTCAGAAATCACTCTAAACAAGAAGAATCAGAAAGAGAAAGGCAAATGCTCCTTTCAAAGAGATTAGAAATCCTCTGTACCCTGAGCGACCACCAAAAATGAGGAAGGACTGCCAAATGCAGTAAAAATCAAACAAAACATCTCAGATAATACCAGCAGAAGATAGATCCTCAAAGCACATGGTACACTTGCAGAAATAAATCCAACAATCCTTGCTTGAAACAACGAAGTCTAAGAGGACCCTCCCTGGACAGTCTGTAACACCATTACAGGAAACATACTGACCATCCATCTTTACATGAAGTATTCTGCAAAGAATCTCAGAGAAAAACTCTAAATTGTAAGGAACACTACTTATCTTTGAACCAATAGGCTCATCCCTATTAGCCACTTGAGAAGTAAAAGCTGAACTCATTGCAAAGATGAGTAATCAAAAAGGTGCTAGTGTCTATACAAACATACAAATTAAAAACAAGACAGCTACACAGATAAAACAGCCAGAAAAAAAAAACCCTCACCCTAGAAATTCTACAGAGCAGGTGAAAACTATAATTAAATACAGTATCATGATTTCTAAAGACATAAGAAAATAAAATAGTCATTTAAAAAAGAGAGTACAAAATGAGAAAAAAAAAGGTATGGGAAGAAGCCTAAAGATAGAAATATACACTGGAACAGCTCCAAAAACAGTTTGGCTTCTACAAAGATGCCATATGAATGAAGAGCAAAGAAAGGGAATACCAACTAGGCAGGCAGAAACTGTAGATCAATTACTGCCATCACCAGGTAGAGCATAGAACTCAATATATTATGAAAATTTTATAAAAGAATAGGTATTGGAAATCCATTCATCCTCTCTGAACTTTGGAAATCCACTCACCCTATAAAAGAAGAATTTGGATTATATTAGCTCTACAATCCTTTACGGCAGTAAAATTTGATGATGGGTTAAGTACGTTTTTAAACGGGTGGACCTAGAACTCAGATCACAATGAAGAATGTTTCCCAGAGTTTTATGAACACAAACTATTTACAAATAGATAGGTCCTATCTGAACAATTAATCTTTGTTAAGAAAATTATGAGATAGTCCAAGACATTTAATGTTCCCTACTCTTTAGAAAAGCTGCTTCAAATAACAACAATGAAAACCATGCAAAGAAGGCAAAGAAACTCCAAAAGTAATACATACCTTTGCATCATCTATGTCAAAAACATCACACCAAGGAGATTTAACACCTTTAATTGCCAGGTCAAAGGAACAGGTGAAAAAAGCTACCTGAATTAAATCTGAAAAAAAAAAGAGTAAAATTTGTGGGTTACTACTTTATGCAGTTTTCCAAAGGCTGAATATCTGTAGAACGCCAAGGACTTACCCACATAAAACATAGTTTGATTCTGTTAATTTTAGAGGGTTGGAAGAGGGGAGATAAAGTTATAAAAGGTTTTAATCCCCAACTTGAAAATTAGCAATAACAAGGGACATTTATTGAACCGTTCTTTTAACTACACAACAATTTACTTTATAACTATTAATAGGAAAGTACAGAGAAGGATATAAAAAAGGAGAGAAGAAAAAGGGCAGAGTAAGTGAGGAGTCAGGAGGAAGGTGAAACAAAGGGCCAAGAAGGAGAGAAAGAGGGAAAAATCATACTATGAGACCTGACTCTGCCACTAATTATCTTGGGCAACTCATTCTAGGCTCCCTGGATCTCGACACAAAATAGGCAAAGCATTTATCCTTTTGTCAAGCAATAGTAACGAACATATAATTAATATATCTATAACACATAAAGGGTACTATGTTCAATGAGAAAAAACATAATAATCCAACAGAAGATGGCCAAGGTTTATAATGAGGCAATTCACAGAAGGAATGAAATAACTAATAAACATATGAAAGGATGTTCAACCTTACAAGTAACCAAAGAAACACAAATTAAAGTTAGATATCATTTTTCATTAATCAAATTGGTAAAAGTCAAAATGACTAATAATATCCACTGTTGGATGAATTAGGGGAAATAAGCATTCTCATACATTGTTGATATAAATTTTTCTACACTTTCAGAGAACAATTTGGAAGTATATGTCAAGATGTAAAACATTCATCATGCTCCTTAATCCAATAAGTCTAACTATATTTATCTTATAAACTCTCAAGTGCAAAAAGCAGACTATAAGAATGTTCACTGTTGCATTATTTGAAAGAGTTAAAAACTAAGAAAAACTTTAGTAGAAAAGTAATTTCCTATACAAAGAATCTGGACTGTATTAGCTTCAGCCTCTCTGACCAGTAAAACTTAATGATAGGGTAAATAATTTTTAACTAGTATTGACCTAAAAACGTATTATATTTTTGAAATAACACAATTTTAAAAAATTACGCAGCTACATTTCTAAATAAGAATAAATTACAAAAAATACATTCAACTTCACCTTTCTATGTAAAAAAAAAAGATATTTAAATAGCTAAAGTATTTTCGAGCAGCTACTCTGTGCCAGGTACTGTGTTAACACTTTGCATGAATAAATCTGATATAATCCTTCCAATAATCCTATGAGGCAGGTACAATTCCTATATCTGTTTTACACAGAAAGAAACCATGACATAGTTATTAAGGAACTCGTGATGTATCAAGACTAGAGAGTTATTCAAAAATATAACAAAGTCAAGAATCAAATGCAAACAGTCCAATTACAGAACCCATGATTTTAACCATTATGCTAATATTGCCTCCAAAAAGTTGCTCTCACCCAATCAGTAAAACACAAATTGTTGTTGTTTTCAGTTGCTAAGCCGTGTCTTACTCTTCTGCAACCCCACAGACCATAGCCCATGTTTCCTGCATTGACAGGCAGATTCTTTACCAATGACCCACCAGAGAAGTCCAAAACACAAAAATCCTTGTCAATTCAGAGCCTAGAAACAGTTTTTTTAAAAAATTTTTAAACAATCTTAAATGTCCACTAACAGAATAATGGCTAGATACTGGTAGTTACATAATGTATTTCTATACATAAGTATAAATGTAGAACTAGAATTACACACATTAAATAAAAAAATACAAAGTTGAATTAAAATCAAATTTCAGACTGATATCATAGTTTGACATCATTCCTAAAAGTTTAAAAATCTGCAAATTATATCCCATTTAGGTACATTAATATAAACATTAAAAACTGGCATCGGATGACTTAAATTCTCAATTCATAACAATAGTTACCTGTGGGGAGAAAAGGAAAGGAATGAGATCCTGGAGAGGGCCTAAGGGCCCTCAATGTATTTAAAGCAACTAACTGAAACATAATTTTAAAATCTGATCAAACTAAGTTGTGGGTATACAGATACTCATTATATTACCCTTTATTATTATCTATGTATTTGAATTATTTCTCAAATAAGTAATTTTTAAAGCCCTGCAAATGACTCCAATGCATAGCCAGTTGAAGAAAGAGAAAAAACTCAATTTTAAATGCTAGTTTAGGCATCTTCACTTTTCTGATCCTTTGGCATTCCAGGTGGTGCAGTGGTAAAGAATCTGTCTGCCAATGTAGGAACTGCAGGAGAATGGGGTTTGATTTCTGGGTTGGGAAAATCCTCTGGAGGAGGGCATGGCAACCCACTTCAGTATTCCTGCCCAGAGAATTCCATGGACAGAGGAGCTTAGCAGTCTACAGTCCATGGTGTCACAAAGAGTCAGACATGACTGAACATGCACTCACATAAAGTATTTAGACACCAGATCAACAGATGCTAGTCTACTTAATTTATTCACACTATAAAGAAATCACATTCTCTATATAGATTTGTCAGTATCTGCTGTATGGATTACACATTCCTAGAAAATAGGAGAAATTTTTAAATTATTTTCTTAATTTCTCATTGCTAGGTGAGCATGTATCCTGGTTTTCCACCTGCTCTCCCAGCACAATTATTAATAGTGTTTCCTTTTACCCAGGTTACATGATAAATTGCAGCCAACCCATCCACTGCAACAGCTTTTGACAGATATGTCTGTTCACTTTCTCTAAATCTCTAGGGTAAAAGCCTCGAAAAAAAAAATCACACTTCTTTTCTAAAACTTAATCCCTTTCAAACATTAACATGTACTTCTGAACTGCTTTAAAAGCTAAAGAATTTTTATATGATTTTCCATTTGTATTACTTTAGGAGGAAATAATTCAGAAAAGATAATTTCTGTTTTCTAAATAATACTTGGGGTTGAAGCTTCATATAATTTTGCCCTCAAAAAAAACCCAAAAAACAAATCCAGTATATATCAAAAATTTGTGTATTAACTCACATAAAACTCAAAGAAAAATCTGAACCCAAAAATAGTAAGCATGAGATATAGAATCTTCTTGACCTAGAACACATTATTTTCTCAATGTAAAATCAGCTGTGGTCCTTTAAAAGGAATAATTTTATGCTTCCATACTCTTCCATATTTAGAGTTTAAAAATCACTTAAATTATTTCACAGTTCAAATGCAACATAATAGGCACATTACCTGCATTTAAGTTGTTGACTGGCACTTGCAAAATACCTGCAACTTTTTTTAAAATGTTCTGCATTTCTGGTCCAGTTTTGAAGGCTTCTACATGATAAAGAGCAGTAGCATTCCTTTCCACTTGAGTCAAAAACTTCTCACAATGATCAAAGAACCTCATTAATTTATCATTAATTCTTGGAGGTCCACACTCCATATCTGAAAGGAGAAAAAAATATTGTGTGTATACGTGTGTGTACACACACACACACACACATATACATCCATTGACAGGAATGACAATTTCAAATTATTGAAAATTTTGTTTCAAGTATAAAAAGGAACACTAAAAACCTATTCACATCTCAACATATCTGAAATAAGTAAACACACTGCTTATGAAAGACATGGGGCAAAACTATTTCCCACATGTAAAGATTGTTAGCTTATGAGAGGATGAAAAAAAGACGCTAAAAAAGACTAAAGAAACAGAGAACATCAAAGGTAAAATAAAATGTTAGAGCAATACTACACTATGAAATAAATTGAAATGAATGTTTTCTTAAAGAAAATAAAAAATGATTTGACAAGAATGTCATAAGAAGTGCAAAAATGTATTACATAGGTACTGTTTCTATCAAAGAATGCTCAAACTACCGCACAATTGCACTCATCTCACATGCTAGTAAAGTAATGCTCAAAATTCTCCAAGCCAGGCTTCAGCAATACATGATCCGTGAACTTCCAGATGTTCAAGCTGGTTTTAGAAAAGGCAGAGGAACCAGAGATCAAATTTCCAACATTTGCTGGATCATCGAAAAAGCAAGAGGGTACCAGAAAAACATCTATTTCTGCTTTATTGACTATCAAAGTCTTTGACTGTGTGGATCACAATAAACTATGGAAAATTCTTAAAGAGGTGGGAATACCAGACCATCTGACCTGTCTCTTGAGAAACCTGTATGCAGGTCAGGAAGCAACAGTTAAAACTGGACATGGAACAACAGACTGGTTCCAAACAGAAAAAGGAGTACATCAAAGCTGCATATTGTCACCCTGCTTATTTAACTTACGTGAAGAGTACATCATGAGAAATGCTGGGCTGGAAGAAACACAAGCTGCAATCAAGATTGCTGGGAGAAATATCAATAACCTCAGATATGCAGATGACATCACCCTTATGGCAGAAAGTGAAGAACTAAAGAGCCTCTTGATGAAAGTGAAAGAGGAGAGTGAAAAAGTTGGCTTAAAGCTCAACGTTCAGAAAACTAAGATCATGGCATCTGGTCCCATCATTTCATGGCAAATAGATGGGGAAACAGTGGAAACAGTGTCAGACTTTATTTTTTTGGTCTCCAAAATCACCGCAGATGGTGACTGCAGCCATGAAATTAAAAGACGCTTATTCCTTGGAAGGAAGGTTATGACCAACCTAGATAGCATATTAAAAAGCAGAGACATTATTTTGCCAACACAGGTCTGTCTAGTCAAGGCTATGGTTTTTCCAGTAGTCATGCATGGATGTGAGAGTTGGACGGTGAGGAAAGCTGAGCGCCGCAGAATTGATGCTTTTGAACTGTGGTGTTGGAGAAGACTCTTGAGAGTCCCTTGGACTGCAAGAAGATCCAACCAGTCCATCCTAAAGGAGATAAGTCCGGGCGTTCATTGGAAGGACTGATGTTGAAGCTGAAACTCCAATACTTTGGCCACCTCATGCAAAGAGTTGACTCATTGGAAAAGACCCTGATGCTGGGAAGGATTGGGGGCAGGAGGAGAAGGGGACGACAGAGGATGAGATGGCAGGATGGCATCACCGACTTGATGGACACGGGTTTGGGTAGACTTTGGGAGTTGGTGATGGACAGGGAGGCCTGGCGTGCTGCGATTCATGGGGTTGCAAAGAGTCGGACATGATTGAGCAACTGAACTGAACTGAACTGTTTCTATTAGGCATAGAAAATTTGAGAAATCAAACTAAAAATTAGCAAAGCTTCTAATAAACAAAGTGAGAGAGAATTCAAGATAGACACTGTTTTACTACTTTAATCCAAAGTCTAAATAAAGAGTATTTTATTTCCTCAATTAACTTTCTCAAATCTGTGTTACTTTACAAAAGACTGCTTTGGACAAAAACTATTGACAACAACACAAGATATATTCAAGTTTCAGGTATTATGTATTTCACTGTGCTAGATGTTTCTGATTGTAGCTCCTACATAACTTTCCATTTAGAATTTTATATGTTACATTATTTCCCCAGTTAAGGAACAAATACATACTAGAAAAGCATTCATAATCATGCTCCGACTACTGGGGTGCCTTTTAAGTTTTCTCAGTCATATTTAAAATACACAGATTTCAGTCATTTCTCCAAAAATTTACTATGACAAGAACACTAAGTACTAGTAATACCTAATATTGTTTCTGTAATTAAAATGAGAAAATATGTCTTGTTACACCATTTTGTTTTGGATGTGTCTGTGAAAATATCTCTATGTATGTGTATGTATTCATTTCAAATCCTGAAATGAATAATTAAGCCCACTGAACTGGCAACTGGATTACAGTTCTTAAGAAACATCTTGACTAGGAAAATAAGTCATCTTTCTCATTTTTTTCTGTGGCCTCAAAATTTCCTAAGTGGATCTGGATAATTCACCCCTGCTGTTATCTAATTACTGCTGTTCTTTAAACAGAAACAAAGGCATTGTTCTGTTTCTGTAAGAATACAAAATCCAATTCAGTGGCTTCCCTCCAAAGCCCAGATGTACAAAACAGGCAAAACAATTGTCTGTAGATAACAATAACGCAGCTAAGCAAAAGGTTTAATCTCTGAGACTGAAAATGGTGAGGGGTGGCTTATCCTGAACTATTTTGACCCAGGGCTGGCAAAAGCTAATTCTCACTATGCCATTTAAGGGCAAAAATTCATTCATCCCAGAAGGTTCAGTAGTTCCTTTCTGGTATACACTAGTGTATACCAACATTCAGCTAATTTTAAAAAATTGTGGGAAATTTTCACTCATATTAATGGAAAAAAGCCTAGATATTTAATTAAAAAGCACAATTCAACAAGTGACTAAACACAAGTCAGCAAAATAAGTTACCCACAGAGCAGTAACATGACAGTGTCAATGGAAGAACCCCTTGGAGATGGCTGAACAGCTGGAGAGAGGCTTCTATTTAAGAAATGACAAACCAGTCTACTTCTAATTTATTTTTCACTTGGGCTTTTTAAAGCTAAACGATGCCTCACTTCAACTATGACCTTAAAGCTGATCAAGAAGTATTAACACTTGTTCATCTCTCTGGCACAAAAGTGTCATGTTTTCATTCTTATCCTTAAGTTATAGGACAAATGGAAGTTGTACATATAGTGCAACGGTTAAGAGATCAAGCTCTAAATCATTTTCCCTGGGTCCATACCCAGTCATTTGAAATTAGGCAAATTATTGTTCCTATGTCTTAACTTCCTCACCTGTTAAGATGGGTGAAAATGCCATCAACTTCAGAGAGCTGTTGTAAAGATTATGTGAAATAAGTGTGAGGCATGCCTGGCACACAGCAAGCATTAAGTGTTTGCTATTATTATTGTTGTTGTCTATGACTATTAAAACACTTTCTAAGGAAACAAGCATCATTCCAGAGAAAACAGAAGGCCTGGATTCCGGGCCTGACTCTTAGTCCTCTAAGAAAGGACTATCAGCAAGGGATACTCTTGGGCTCAGCATCATGACCTGTGAAATAAGAGCGATGCTAGATGATCTCCCAAACTTTGCAAAAGCATAAGTAATGGAATAAATTAGTAAAGTATTGTGCCATGATCATGGACCACAGCTACAAAGAGAGTAACTCTACAGTACACGCAAGAACAAAAGAGAGAAAAGCAGAGCAGTAAAGAAAGTCCGGAGAGCAGCTTCCTAAAATAGGTTGTAGGTCTAGAACTGATAGTTGTTAATGAAAAAAAATAACAAAATAAATAAAACAAAAAGTAACAAAACAAAAATAAAACAAAATCCAAATAGTATCAGAGGTAAAACCTGAGGAAAAAACTCATAGATTGTATTAAATTTAAAAAAAGAAAAGAAAAAGGTGTGCCCAACTGTAGAACTCGCTGTCAGAGAGAGAGAAAACGGACAAGGGTTCGTGCTCAGAGAGAAAAATTCATTTTGGGAATGGGTGATTAAAAACTGCCCTGGCCTGTCTCCTTTACTATCGGGTCCCCCAACGTCTACTACATCTTCCTGTACGTAGAAGGTACCAAATTCATCCCTGATGAAAGAATAAATGAACATTATGTATGAGAAGGGAGAGAGTCAAGTGCTGAACATCCCAAAGGATGGGCGCGGGATGGGCGGGGAAGGACGGGGGGGCTGGGGTCAGAGGGAAGCGAGGAGAGGCTGGAGTCGGGGAAGTCCAGGATCTGGGGGCGGCCCAGGGGGGTCACCTGCGATGTCGGGTGGCGGCAATCCCGGGTGGTAGTGCTGCCAGAGCCCCTGCAGGAAGGCGGCGCCGCTGTCCACGCAGCGGTGCTTGGAGCTGGTGACTAGCTGCAGGCGGCCGTAGTTCTCTCGGCTGAAGAGGGCTGGGAAAAGGGAGGCCAGGCGCAGGGCCAGCTGTCGCATGTCCTGCCGCCCCTTCTCCACCAGCTGCCCGTCCATCCAGTCCGCGTACCACAGCGGCCAGTCGGCCAGCGCGGCGCCCAGGTCGCCGCGGCCGGCAGCGCGGGTCCGGCGATCCTCGGCCCCGCGGGCCTGCAGCAGCCCGTGCAGCTGCCGCAGCTTGCGGATCTGTTTGGTCGTCGGGTAACGAGTGCCATGGCGGATGAGGGCGACCAGCTGCACCGGGGTGCAGGTCTCCTCTAACAACTCCGGGTCCCGCCGCGGCGCTTCGGGGTCCGGCAGCAGCCCGGGGTTGACATCCTCGTAGCGAGTCTTGGTGCCGAAGTAGGGGCTGAGCGCGGAGACCACACTGTTCTCCGGCTCCAGGAGGGAGCAGCGAGAGAGCGACGAGACCAGCGCCACAGCCAGGGCCGCGACAGGCGTTGCGGAGACCCGGACGAGGCTGCACGGGCCGCGGAGCATGGTGCGCAGCGACCCGCGGAGGGCGACGAATCGGCTGGGTCGCCGACTTCCGGCTCCGGTGGGCAGGAGGCGGGCCTGAAGGGCGCTTCCGGCCAGTGCCCCCGGGATTCACTCAGAGTCCTCGGCACTCCGGCTCTGAAGAGGTACCCGTGGCTGGCAGAGCACCGACAGGACAGGTGGGATGCAGCAAGGAGCCCAGTGGACCCGTGGTTCAGGTGAACCCGGCAGAAATCTCCGAGGAGTTTCGGAGACCTGTGGCTAAGGTGGAGCCTGCATCTCCTGGCCCTGGAACGTGGGCGAGTTTCCTCATAGCTGGCGCCTCAGGGACTGATTCGAAGACTCCCCCGCTGTTTTCATTCTCTTGGTTGTGAATGAACCCGAATTCAGGCTTAGTCTCCAAAGCTGCCAAAACAGGACACGTTTTAACAGCTGACTCTTGTGTCATCATTCCTAACATTGTACTCTGTTTTTCAAAGTGTAGTTTGAACCAGCTGCGTCAAATCTGCCTGAAGCCTTTGATGAAAATGTGGATTCGTGGATCCTGCCCCAGCATACCTCCTAAGCCCAAGGTTTTCCTGCAGTTGAGTTTCCTTTTTACAGCAGGCAGAGAAGAACCTGGAAAGAGGCTCAGTTCTCCAGGAAATGTAATTCCTGAACCTTTGGTATTTTCTTGACATGGAGCGGCAAAGCGGACATCAGTGAGACAGCATCCCAGAAGTACTGGCTTGATACCGAAGGCTTAGCCAGTAGAGACAGCAATGCTGGTAACTCGGGTGCGTTGAGTCATGGTCCAACAGATTTACTCCATTATTAACTATGAGCTAATCTTTGTGAAGCAAACGAGGTCTGTATTTACCGCCACTTTGAGTCCAGACGCTCCTCCCACATAATTACATACTCAAATCAACCCCAATTTTTTTGTAGGTAATTGCTCAGAATCTCACTCCAGAAATCATAAATCTGAACAGTACCTTGGTTTCTCCACTTGTTAGTCTCTCAGTCGTGTCTGACTCTCTGCAATCCCATGGTCTGTAGCCTGACAGGCTCCTCTGTTCATGGAATTCTCCAGGCAAGAATATTGCAGTGGGTTGCCATTTCCTTCTCCAGAGGAAGGATCAAACCCGGGTCACTTGCATTGCAGACAGATTCTTTACCACCTGAGCCACCAGACCCTGTCCTTTTCCACTTGAATCCTAGTCTATATGCCAGCTAGGAAAGAGCATTGAAGAAATTATGTATGCACGCTCAGTTGCTTTAGTCGTGTCTGACCACACCTCTGTGGACTGCAGCCTGCCAGGTTCCTCAGTCCATGAGATTCTCTAGGCAAGAATACTGGAGTGAGTTGCCATGTGCTTCTCCAGGAAGGGCCTTCCTGACCCAGGGATTGAACCCGTGTCTTGCACATTGCAGGCGGATTCTTTACTGACTGAGCCACCAGGGAGGCCCAAAGAAGTCATAGAATGATCCAAGTAGGAGGAAGTTTGGGTTATGTTTTTCTAAGTGTAGCTTTTCCTTCAAAGTCACTTTTGGTAAATGTCTTTTGGTAATTGCTCTTGGTAAGTCCATCTCTAGCTTTATTCTTTTTATCCATAAAAGTGCCCCTCCGGTCCAGAAGCGTGTACCTGTGAACCTTAAGCAGTAAGGAAAATGGTGTAGAATCAAGAATAGATTCAACTTGAATGCTTCAAATTTTAAGAACCATGACAGGTAACCATTTTTAGAATATGTTCTTTTTTGTTATACCATGTTTTGGAATGTTAGTGCCTGAATATTTATGTCGGTGATATTTCACAGAGCTATGCTCAAATTAATATTAACGAACATCTACTCTTTCTTTATGGACTTCCTTTTTTGAAAAAATTTTTATTGCTGTATAGTTGATTTACAATGTTGTGTTAGTTTTAAGTGTATAGCAAAATGAATCAGTTATTCATATATCTACTCTTTCAGATTCTTTTTCCATATAGACCATTACAGAGTATTGAATAGAGTTCACTGTGGCGTACAGTAGGTCCTTGTTAGTTATGGTTCATTAAGCAAACATTTGTGCCAGACTCAGCTATGTTTTACTTAATACATAGTGTATTTTACTTAATAAAATACATACATTTTATTATGTATTTACTTAATACATACATGTATTTAATACTCACCTCAGGCTTCCCTGGTGGTCCAGTGGTTAAGAATCTGCCTGCCAATGCAGGAAACAGGGGTTCGATCCCTGTTCAGGAAAGACTTTACATACTGCAGAGCAACTAAGCCTGTGTACCTGGAGTCCTTGCTCTGCAAGGACAAGCCACCGAAATGAGAAGCCCATGCCCTCCGCAACTAGAGAAAGCCCAAGCGCAGCAATGAAGACCCAGTGCAACAATAAATAAATAAATAATGATCACGTCTCATGACCAATTTTTTGAGTCCTCAGGAGCTACGAAATCCCAACAGCATCACCCCTTCCTAATGCAACAATCTTTAGAGAACTTGTTTAACTTCCAAAACACTAGACTTGCCCCTAGCTTGATTTTATTTTCCTTCCTCTAGTTATTCATCTGTTCATTTATGCTGATCATATACTTCCATAAACCAATTCCAATTATTTTTGATGTCAAGCCAGAATGGCAAATGATAAAATAGAATTAACTTCATGTTAATGCTTTTGCCTTCATGTTTTTGGCTAGGAAAATCTAGCATGAAGAGAACAGAAATTTCATAAGCTTTGTATCCAGACTCCAGCTCAGTGACTCATTAACCTTGGATAATTACCTAAGTTCTCTGAGGCTTGGTTTCCTTATTTGAAAATAGGAATATTAGAACCTACGCTGCAGGAATTCTTTGAGAATCAGAGATGATTAAAGCCTACAGACTGCTATGGATGATATTTTTACCATAAATAATGTTCAATGTTGTTATTATTCCTGTACTGAGATGCTTAGTTGCCGGGAGTCCAGCTCAGGCAGCCAGGGAATCGCCCTGAAGGGATGAACCTGGTCAGCGAATGAAAATGATGCAGTCTCTCGCTCAAAGCACTGGGCTGCATGTTTATTTTAAGCATCAGGTTTTCTCTTATACTTTTACAAAAACATTAGGTCAGAGGTATGACATCTTCAGTTTCCCCTCACCCATATTTACTGTCTCCATAAATCATTGTTGTCCTTCAGAGTTCCCTCTTAAGTGTCCTTGTGATAACATTGTAACTCAAGTTTGTCTCTAGACTGTATAATACATTCCTCAGTTTATTTCTTATCTCTTTAAATCCTGCTATCCCCTAGTAACTTAAGCTCATCATCTAAAAAGGCTTTTAGCTATTAGTATTTCTAAAATACCTAGTTTCCATAAGCTATAGTAAAATATGCCAACACTACAACATACCTTAAACTTTTAGCTTCTAACTATTCTTAATTATTCCTAACCCCTAAACTCAGCAAACTTCTTTTGCCATAAACATTCCCCTTACAGGCAGGTTTCAGGTAACAATGTTTCCCGTGGCCTCAGGCTGCAGCCTGTGTGCTCATCCTGGAGCATTCTTTGTAAAGATCCTTGAACAAATGTCAATAGTTAACTTTATGGATTATAACATTCTTTCCAGCCAACTCAACCGGAGGAAGGAAAGGACAAGTCAGAATCACAAGACCTAACTCCTTCATCCTGGGACCGTGCCTGCGGGATGAGGAGAGGGGGTTGGGGCCGTGCCTCCATTTTGTCAGTAATGCCTATCGCGGCTCCCGACATTTAGTTCTCTAGCAACTATGCAGTATAAACTTTCATCTTAAAGTGAATGACCTTCACAGACAAGACACACATCAAAGATCATTTCATAACTTTTCTAAAAAAAAAAATCCACTCATCTCACCTAAAGACTGGATGGTTTCCCTGCCCACATAAGAGGCTGTGGGCATGGCAGCAATGTATTTGACAAATCTATCACAGCACAAGAGATGAAATGGAAAATTCATGGTTCTGCTTCCTTGAGGAGATCGAAGAGGGTGGAACCAAGAGCACAGAGAGAGAATTCGATTTGAACCAAAAGGAGAGGAGACTTTATCTTCTGAGGGAAGATTGAAAGTAGGGATACACAGTTGGATACATTTATTAGTCTGCTGCTGCTGCTGCTAAGTCGCTTCAGTCGTGTCCGCCTCTGTGCGACTCCATAGACGGCAGCCCACCAGGCTCCGCTGTCCTTGGGATTCTCCAGGCAAGAATACTAGCAGCAGAGAATTCATGGATTTCAAGCCTGGTGGTCTCACCTTCTTCAGTGACATAGGAGGCAAGATTGTCTGAAGAGATGGGGGAATGGGAATTAAGTCCCATGGAATGTGGAATGGCTTAGGTTTGTAGTGAAGAGAAAAGGGGAAACAAGCAGAAGTTTGGGTTGTTAGCTCTGAGACAACCCAGTTGAAAGACTTGAATTGCACATGGCTGTACAATTTTATCCAGAAGTGAACATTATCTGTTGTGTCAGAGTGGAAAAGAAAAAAAAAACAAAACTGAATTTTATTGTCCTACATTATTCTAAGTTGTCTTAAGTAGAACTTCTTTTCTAATCAATCTACTACATTAAAGAATAGGTTATCTTTGTCAGATTATTCATAGGACTTTTAAAATAGTAAAGTAATTCCACTGCTAAGATTACATGATGACATATATTTAGTATTTTACATTACAGCTGCCTACTATACTTTTAAAGAAGTTATTACAATATTTTCCTTGTGGTCCAGTGTTTAAGATTCTGTGCTTCCAATGCAGGGGGTGAGGGCTCGATCCCTAGTTGGGAAACTAAGATCCCACATGCTCTAGGTATAGCCCCCCCCAAAAAAAAGTTATGAAAGATGGCTTTCTGGTGAAGTAAAGAGAAAGAAAAAGCTAAATTCTATGAGGAAAGGGATAGTCTCTGAAAGGACAGTAAGTATTAAGAACATGATTTCTAAAGTTAGAATTCCTGGCTTTTAAAATTCCAGCTCCATCACTTAATATCTATGATATCTTAAATAAATTAAACTTTTGCCTCAATTGTTTTCTGTAAAGTGAGGCAAGTAATTATCTCATGGGATTGTCCAGAAGATTAAATGAAACAGTTTACATAAATGCTTTATTAGTTCCTGGCCCCAAATAAGTATCAGTTACTTTTAGCAAACAAAATTAAAATGTTTATTATTGCTTCTCCTTTAATCAAGTAAATTGACAAGTAGCCAGTTTTTCATAGATGTCTATTATCTCACAGCTACGTCAAGCAACTTACCTTGTACCTTTGCCAAGAAAGTTTTGTCTCTAGTATCTCCGTGCCCTGCTGTTTCATCTTTCCTTTGGCAGTTATTGATTTGGTGCTTACTTGCTTTTTACTGTGAAAGAAGAGGCCAGCAGAAGAGGTGTCCATGCTTCAACCGCAGTCCCTTCAACCTTGCTTGAATGTGGAGGCTGCAAGGATCACAAGCTTCACAGACTGCAGAATAGCTTTGCTCCAAAGGAGCTCACCGCCATATTGTTCTCCAGCATAGCAAAGCTAATGTGAATTGTTTAAGTTGTTTCAATTGATGAATAGAACCACCCAGCAATAATGGAGGTGACTTGATGTTTTACTTTCTCTATTATTCCCTGCTAAGGGAGTTATTTGTCAGTGACAAAGCTTCTCTTCTGGTGTTCTACTGTCAAAATCCTAAGATTTTGATGTTGGGAATTTTTCCCTCCCATCAAATACTGGTTCTGAATCCACAGAACTATTTGAGAAATCAGATACAAAACTATCATAAGTTTAAATTACCAATATTCTTTCTATGCTTTCCTATTCCCATTAATAGCAGGAACCTGTAGCTTTTCACTTTCTAGTCCTGTTCTGTAACAGCTTTCAACATGCCAGAAGCATAATTCCCTCCAGAAGTCTCCTCCATCCAAAATATTGATATATTGCTTCCCAGGTGGCACCAGTGGTAAAGAACCTGCCTGCTAGTACAGGAGACATAGAAGACACTAGGTCAGGAAGATCCCCTGGAGGAGGGCATGGCCACCCACTCCAGTATTCTTGCCTGGAGAATCCCATGGACAGAGGAGCCTGGCGGGCTGCAGTCCATGGGGTCAAAAAGAGTCTGACATTCTTCTCCCTTATATTTTTTAAGAACAAGTACAGACAATAGCAATTGTATTTTAACATTTTTTCTGAAATGTTAGTTTTCCAAAATTGAAAAATATTTTTGACTTGTGGGGTGTTCTAGACAATTGGTCAGCTGACTTTGAAACCATGAGTGTTTTTTTTTTTTTATCATTCCAAAGAGTGGGGAACTTTCAGAACAAAAGTTTATTAGTTCATCAGGAGGGCAGTTTTTTTACTTAGTCCATGGCAATTTCATTTTTTTCTCACTAGCCCAGGCAGTAACCAGTCTTCTGATAGTTCTTGTTCACTGTTTTGTTGTAGCATAAACTCATCTTGTTGCTTTGCTTATATTATGTATCAGTAAATATTAAAACCCAGTTAATACTTAATCTAGAAAAGCCATGTAGGCATCTCTGGAGCCACACACTTGGTTGCAGCCACTTTAGTAAATAGGGTGGATCACGTGCCAATTTAAGTGACTATTATGGTTCCACAAACAACACCTCTCATTACCCCACTTTACTTTTCTTGTCTTACATCTTACTCTGCATTGTAAGGCATCTTATACTTCCCTGATTCTGTACTCCAAGAGTAAGTAGTTGTTGCTAAATCACTCACTGGTTAATACCTTAGATGCAGGGGGTATGGTGAAACCTTTTTTGATTCCCCAATATTTATTTCATATATTATGTGAAGCATACTGTCAACAAACATTTGTTTAAAGGGTGTATGAATGAATAAATAAATGAAAATAGAACAGGTGGTATGGGAAGCTAAAACAAGATAGCTTTGCATTTGTTCAGTATAATTATTTCCCCAGCTATCCCCTGGCATGTGAAGAACAATATTTATATCATGTTTGGGTGTGGAAATCAAGAGGTTAGATGCCTTACGTAAAGTCATCCAACAAGCATTTGGTAGAACCAGTTCTAGAATGTGATTGATGGAAACAGAGCTATACTTAATGCCTATCATATTCCTGACAAGTGAACAGTGACTGTGAAGAGTGTCACTTGTAGCTGAGGCTAAAAAATAAATTTTACACGTAGTATAATACTATAGTTGTTGGGCTTCCCTGGTGGCTAGGCAGTAAAGAATCCACCCACAATGCAGGAGACAGATTCGATCCCTGGGTCAGGAGGAGCCCCTGCAGAAGAAAATGGCAACCCATTCCTATATTCTTGTCTGGAAAATCCCATGGACAGAGGAGCCCGACAGTCCATGGGGTCACAAGAGTCAAAC
Source organism: Giraffa tippelskirchi (assembly GCF_054371585.1). Taxonomy (NCBI): domain Eukaryota; kingdom Metazoa; phylum Chordata; class Mammalia; order Artiodactyla; family Giraffidae; genus Giraffa; species Giraffa tippelskirchi. The sequence continues at coordinate 40,507,896 of NC_137276.1, forward strand.
ACGACTTAGCAACTAAACCACCACCACCACCACTAGAGCAATTACTATTGGCTAACTATGCAACATTTAGTCCCCTTATTGTCTTGGAATCAATGTGCAGGTAGTTGCATCTCAGGAAGATTAAACTAGTCCCACCTCAGGAAAAACATCCTGACTGGTTTAAACTAATCCTGGTAACTCTATTTTTCTTAACAGTTTTAGTTTAGGAAGAACATATGATTCAGTTCCAGCCACTAAGATATGAAGGTCAGTCTACTGGGAAGTTTCTGGGAAAGTTTTTTTGGGTCTAAGAAAGAATCAAATGATGGAGTGATGATCAGTCAATGGTCAATGGATTGGAGGTTCTATTGAATCAGAGGAATATTGCAGTTGGCACAGTAAAATATTCTGGAAGGAAAGAAAATGCTATTTAGTGAATGAAATGCTTAATGGATATTTTGGAGGTGGCATAGTAGTTGTTATTGATTAATTGAGACATTTTAGAATATGAGATTAAGAAAGCTTAACCAAGGTAATTTAGAATACAAATCTTTTAGAAGTAAGGAAGTTAAAAAAAATGAGAGGTCAAGAAATATTGAATCAAAACTTTTGTTCCTGGTTCTAAATTCTGTTCCTATTGGACTTAAGCCCCAGTAGCATCTCACCTTCTGGTAGCCTATGCACCACCCCACCCCTAAAAACCCCCACCTCAATCAGCAACAGTTCCATGAATGTTATCAAAGTATTTTACATAGACATTTTGATTTTAATGGATGCCATTGAAGGTTGTAAAGATGAAAAAGATCAGCAGCACAAAGATGTAAATAATTTTAAATATCATCTTAAGAAAACCTTCATTCTTAAAACGAGAGAGATGCACTCAAGGAAGAAGCAAATGCCCTGGACACTAACATGTCTGAAGATAACTAGACCTGCTACATCATCTTGCTACCAGAAAGGAGCCAGCTTGAAAACAAAGCTAACGCAATGAGATCACACAGAAGAAAATGAAAAGAACCTGTCTTCGATGATGCTAATGAGCCGATGGATTAAACCTGGAGTGTACTTACTATGAGCTTCTTGTCATCTAAGGTGATAAATGCCTTTACTGTTTAAACCATGTTTCATTATTTTCTGTAGAAAGCCTCCTAATTGGAGTAGTATTGATATCTATTAACCACACTTAACCACTTAGGATGTCCTTTCATGCTTTTCTCGATTTCCCTTAAGTCATCTACTGAGAATAACAGAAAATCATAGATGGTGATTTTCTGATTCCACCCATTAGATATGACTTTGGGTCTCTGAATTATCATAGTTAATAAAGCATAGGAAACACTGGGAAAATTAGGAAGTGAGTGGGTAGGATAAGATACAGGGTCATGGAGGTGATCCTGGTCAGGTAAAGTGAAATGTAAGCCAAGTGGGAGATGGAAATGAAAACAGAGAGAAGGCAACTATTCTTTTTTTCTGCGTGGGAGGGGGCAGTGTTCAAATCTTTACTTATTTTTTTATTTTTTATTTTATGTTGGCATATAGTTGGTTTACAATGTTGTGTTAGTTTCAAGTGTACAGCAAAGTGAATCAATTATACATATATTTATTCTTTTCAGATTCCTTTCCCATGTAGGTTATTACATAATATTGAGTAGAATTCTCTGTGCTGTACAGTAGGTCCTTGTTGATTTTCTTTTTTATACATATTTGTGTGTGTATATTAATCCCAAGCTCCTAATTTATCCCTTGCCCCTACATTTCCTGCTTTGGTAACCATAAGTCTGTTTTTGAAGTCAGTGAGTCTGTTTGTTTTGCAAATAAGTTTATTTGTATCATTTATTTTAGATTTCACATATAAGCAACATCATATGATATTTGTCTTTCTATGTCTGGCTTACTTAGTATGATAATCTCGAGGTCCATCCATGTTGCTGCAAATGGCATTATTTCATTCTTTTCTATGACTTAGTAATATTCCATTATATATGTGTACCACATCTTGTTTATTCAGTCCTCTGTCGATGAACATTTAGTTTGCCTCCATATCTGAGCTGCTGTAAATAGTGCTACAATGAACATTAAGGTGCATATATCTTTTTGAATTATGGTATTCTCCAGATACATGTTCAGGAGTGGGATCACTGGAACCTATGGTAGCTCTATTTTTAGCTTTTTAAGGAACCTCCATACAGTTCTCCATAGTGGCTGTATGAATTTACATTTCCAACAACAGTGTAGGTTTCTTTTCTTCCACATCTTCTCCAGCATTTATTGTTTGTAGATTTTTTTGATCATGCTCGTTCTGACTGATATGAGGTAATACTTCATTATAGTTTGGATTTGTATTTCTCTAGTAAGTAGTGAGAAGAAAATGACAACCCACTGGAAAAGGAAATGGTAATCCACTCAAGTATTCTTGCCTGGGAAATCCCATGGTTGGACAAGCCTGGCAGGCTACAGTCCATGGGGTTGGAGAGAGTCAGACACGACATAGTGAATAAACAATAACAATAATAAGTGATGTTGAGCATCGTTTCATGTGCTTTTTGGCCATCTGTATGTATTCTTTGGAGAAATGTCTGTTTAGGTCTTCTGCCAATTTTTTGATTGGGTTATTTTTTGATATTGAACTGCATGAACTATTTGTATATTTTGGAGATTAAGCCCCTTGTCAGTTGCTTCATTTGCAAATATTTTCTCCCATTCTGACGGTTGTCTTTTTGTTTCATTTATGATTTCATTTGCTATGCAAAGAAAAAGTTTAGTTAGGTCCCATTTGCCTATTTTTGTTTTTATTTTCATTACTCTAGGAGTAATGGATCAAAAAAGATCCTGTTGTGGTTTATATCAGAGAGTGTTCTGCCTATGTTTTCCTCTAAGAATTTTATAGTGTTCAGCCTTACATTTAAGTCTTTAATCCATTTTGAGTTTAGTTTTGTGTATGGTATTAGAGAATTTTCTAATTTCATTCTTTTACATGTAGCTGTCCAATTTTCTCAGCATCAGTTATGGAAGAGACTATCTTTTCACGATTGTATATTCTTGCCTTTTTGGTCATAGATTAATTAACCATAGATGTATGGGTTTATTTCTGGACTCTCTAACCTGTCCCACTGATATATATTTCTGGTGGTTTTCTCTTTTCTGGTGCCAGTACCATACTCTTAATTACTATGGCTTTGTAGTATAGTCTGAAACCAGGGAGCCTGATTGCTCCAGCATTGTTTTTCTTTCTCAAGATTGCTTTGGCTATTCGAAGTCTTTCATGTTTCTGTACAAATTTTTGAGTTTTTGTTCTAGTTCTGTACAAATTCCATTGGTAATTTGATAGGGATTAGATTAAATCTGTACATTACCTTGGGTAGTATTGTCATTTTGACACTATTGATTCTGCCAGTTCAAGAACATGGTATATCTTTCCATCTGTTTGTGTCATCTTTGATTTCTTTCATCAGTATCTTATAGTTTTCAGAGTACAGTTCTTTTGCCTTTTTAGATAGGTTTCTTCATAGGTATTTTATGCTTTTAGATTCAATGGTAAATGAGATTGTTTCCTTAATTTCCTTTTCTTTCATTGTAGTGTATAAGGAATACAAGAGATTTCTGTGTATTAATTTTGTATCCTGCAACTTTACTGAATTTATTGACTATCTCTAATAGTTTTCTGGTAGCATTTAGGATTTTCTATGTAAAGTATCATGTCTAAAGCAAACAATTTTACTTCTTTTCTAATTTAGATCCCTTTTATTTCTTTTTCTTTTTTGATTTCTTTGACTAGGACTTCCAAAACTATGTTGAATAAAAGTGGTGAGAATGGAAATCCTTGTCTTGTTCTTGATCTTAGATGAAATGCTTTCAGCTTGTCACTGTTAAAAACAATACTAGCTGTGGGTTTGTCATACGTGGCAGAAGGCGACTGTTCTGAGTAGAGCCAGTCTTAGGGACATAGGAGCCGTATGTTTGGGGGAGAGTTGTGAAACCCATATTATAGTAGTGGCATCAACCCATGTTCTTTTCTCCAGGGAGAAGTCAATGTTCATGGGATATGAGAGAGTCCTTGTCATGCCTGTTTTCTTCAGAAACAGACCAAGTTCTGATGTGTCTCATGATAACATGATGGTCTAAAAATGGGAGGCTTGATTTTTCCTGTAAACATCCCAGAGGCCCATGGTACTACTTTCTTTCAGCCTGGCACAAGTCTCATAAACTAGAAGATAGCCTTAACATTCAAAGTATGGTAGTTTTCCCTCATGACCTTTGCCCTTTTCTAAACATAGTATCTTCATAATGACATAGTAATATTCTTCTGCAAATTATATGAGAGCTGTTCACATGGATTTAAACAGTAAATCTAACAAATAGGTTGCTCTTTGCCTGATGACTCAGAGGTTATTATTTATTCTTGCATTTTAGGCATTTTAGAAAAAATTATTTCCTGAGTATAGTATATTCAATTGAATTTGAAGCCATAAAGAGGAAAGAAATAATAAGAACTGGAGTAGAAATAAATGAAATGGAGACTAGAAAAGCAGAGGCTCAATGAAACCAAAAATTGATTCTTTAAAAAAAAAAAAAATTTGACCAATCTAAAGATTAAGAAAAAAGAAAAAATACTCAAATTCTAAAATCAGAAATTAAATAGGGGACATTATCATTGACTTGACAGGAATAAAAAGTATTATAACAAACATAGGAGTGCGTAGCCAATCCCTTCTCCAGGGGATCTTCCCAACCTGGGGATTGAACCTGAGTCACCCACATTGCAGGTATATTCTTTATCATCTGAGACACCAAGGAAGCCCCTATAACAAACACACAAACTAGAGAAAGCCGGTGCACAGCAGTGAAGACCCAGTGCAACCAAAAATAAATAAATGAAATATTTTTTTAAAAAGAGAGAAACTTCTTTATACTGAACATTGCTACATTGTACATTAGGCAAAAGTATTACTTATTGAAGCTCTTAAATAATTGTTATTGTTCCTATAACTGGAGTATTTAATGTGTATTTTATATATATACAGTTTGCAAACAATAGGAAATCTAGAGGACATTCTTTGAAGTAAGAAGCAGTGGTGCTTAATTTTGGGTTACTTATTATCTCTTTTACATGTGAATACAATAAAACATTTTTAAAGAAGTTTAAAAATGTTAAGGAGAATATATAAAAACATTTGATGATTTGGGATATAGATGAGGAATGGCTGCTTTGTTTTTTTAAGGCATTTCTAGATTCTTAATGCTTGGGCCAATTACTGTGATAGAATTTCTGCCCTCAAACCAAATCCCAGTGATAAGATATCTATTCTTCACATGAGCAACAACTGAAGTACATAGGATTAAACAAAATATTCAGTGTCTGTTACAGGACAAAGAAGTGAGGAAAGTGTACAGTGATAACGTACTAGTTACCTCAGAGTGGTTGGTTCAGATACGGTGATACAACAGAGTTGAAACAGAAAGGGAAGGTGTCAGGCCTAAGATAAACATGTCAGGAGCTGAAAACTGTTTTGAATTTTTATCCTGAAGATAGAAATAACATTCTTATGAGAAATTGAACATTAAAGATTAATAGATATGTATTAAACCGATTTTGCTTGTTGACACATTTGTTTATTTATTTGACAAACAGTTATTGAGTAGCTATGTGGTAGTTTTTAGGCCTCAGAATTAATCCAAAGCAAAATTGTGAAGTATGAAGTTTCATCTCAGTCATTTTGCCTCTTTATATTATGCTCCTTTTGGATCCTTCAGCCTTCCTTTTCCTCCTTCAGGTTTAGAAACTAATAACATTAAGACTCTGGTGACAGGAATGACAGGGCTCCTTAGGATGAAAGATGATTGTGTTCAGAGGAAAGAAAAGTGTGTGTTTAGAAGCAAAGCTCTACCATGTTGTTAAATTCTACTATTAATATCTGTGGATAGACAGAATTAGGGAGCACATTATATTCTTTTTTCTTTCTATTGTAATGTTATGCCTTGCTTTCATAATATATGAAAAAAAGTACATGTAAGAAAAGTAACAGCAAAAAGAATGTGTTTAAATTTTTTTCTACCGTTTCAGTTTTTTTCTTTCCAATTCATTTTTAGTCCATCAGGCACACTTTGCTTGTTTGGCAATGTTCTTTAAATTGTTTAAAAACTTCTGCAAACTGATCAACACTAAATGTTTCCAAGAGTACAGACATTTAAAACTTTTATGCATCATGTAAACATGAAGCTTGGTATGAGGCAATGAACATTTTAAGTTGCTTTAAAATTTAAGTATTGGACATTTAGAGTGCTCTCAACTTGACACTATTAGTGATAGAGTTGAACAAATATAACTAGTTACTATGTTTAACCAAATATTTGACAAAATCATTGCTTTTCTTTGGGATCTTGAAGGATATAATATACTATGAAAGAAAAGAATAAAGTAGATTAGGATGTGACCATGCACAACTAAAACAGTACTTTGTCATTTTCTTTTTTTGTCATTTTTGAAGGTGGTGATAGCCACTTTCTCTCTTTCCTTTTCCTTCTCTTTCTCTCAGCTTATGAAGATTCCTAGTATAAACCCAAGAGGAGAGTTACCTGCAAATATACAAACTGTAGATCCACTGGGTCTTCCTGTTGTAGATGCCTCTCGTATTGTCTGATATTCTTTCTCTTCTTCTCTCAGTTTCTTAGTTGATACCTTAATATTGCAAGCCTGTCCATTAACCTTCTTACATTTTCCTCTGCCTTGTATTTCTGAATAACTTAATTTTTTAATAGTTGAAGAATTATTGCTTTACAATGTTGTATTAGTTTCTGCTGTACAAAAATGTGCATCAGTTATATGTGTACATATATTCCCTTCCTCTTGAGCCTCCTTCCTACTCTGCCATCTCTGATTAATTCTAGAAAGCTGAGTTCTGAAGAACTTTTCAATTCAGTTCAGTTCAGTTGCTCAGTCTTGTCCGACTCTTTGCGACCCCATGAATCGCAGCACGTCAGACCTCCCTGTCCATCACCAACTCCCGGAGTTTACCCAAACTCATGTCCATCGAGTCGGTGATGCCATCCTGCCATCTCATCCTCTGTCGTCCCCTTCTCCTCCTGCCCCCAATCCTTCCCAGCATCAGGGTCTTTTCCAGTGAGTCAACTCTTTGCATGAGGTGGCCAAAGTATTGGAGTTTCAGCTTCAACATCAGTCCTTCCAATGAACACCCGGACTTATCTCCTTTAGGATGGACTGGTTGGATCTTCTTGCAGTCCAAGGGACTCTCAAGAGTCTTCTCCAACACCACAGGTCAAAAGCATCAATTCTTTGGCGCTCAGCTTTCTTCACCATCCAACTCTCACATCCATATATGACTAATGGAAAAACCATAGCCTTGACTAGATGGACCTTTGTTGGCAAAGTAATGTCTCTGCTTTTTAATATGCTGTCTAGATTGGTCATAACTTTCCTTCCAAGCAGTAAGCTTGGAAGTAAACTTTCCTTCCAAGTAATTTCATGGCTGCAATCACCATCTGCGGTGATTTTTGAGACCAAAAAAATAAAGTCTGACACTGTTTCCCCATCTACTTGCCTGAAGTGATGGGACCAGATGCCATGATCTTAGTTTTCTGAATGTTGAGCTTTAAGCCAACTTTTTCACTCTCCTCTCTCACTTTCATCAAGAGGCTTTTTAGTTCTTCACTTTCTGCTATAAGGGTGGTGTCATCTGCATATCTGAGGTTATTGATATTTCTCCCAGCAATCATGATTCCAGCTTGTGCTTCTTTCAGCCCAGCGTTTCTCATGATGTACTCTGCTTATAAGCTAAATAAGCAGGGTGACAATATACAGCCTTGAGGTACTCCTTTCCCTATTTGGAAACGGTCTGTTGTTCCATGTCCAGTCCTAACTGTTGCTTCCTGACCTGCATACAGGTTTCTCAAGAGGCAGGTCAGGTGGTCTGATAGTCCCATCTCTTTCAGAATTTTCCACAGTTTATTGTGATCCACACAGTCAAAGGCTTTGGCATAGTCAAAAAAGCAGAAATAGATGTTTTTTCTGGAACTCTCTTGCTTTTTTTGATGATCCAGCAGATGTTGGCAATTTGATCTCTGGTTCCTCTGCCTTTTCTAATACCAGATTGAACATCTGGAATTTCATGGTTCACGTATTGCTGAAGCCTGGCTTGGAGAATTTTGAGCATTACTTTACTAGCGTGTGAGGTAAGTGCAATTGTGTGGTAGTTTGAGCATTCTTTGACATTGCCTTTCTTTGGGATTAGGATGAAAACTGACCTTTTCCGGTCCTGTGGCCACTGTTGAGTTTTCCAAATTTGCTGGCATATTGAGTGTAGCACTTTCACAGCATCATCTTTTACGATTTGAAATAGCTCAACTGGAATTCCGTCACCTCCACTTGCTTTGTTTCTAGTGATGCTTTCTAAGGCCCACTTGACTTCATATTCCAGGTTGTCTGGCTCTAGGTGAGTGATCACACCATCGTGATTATCTGAGTCGTGAAGATCTTTTTTGTACTGTTCTTCTGTATATTCTTGCCATCTCTTCTTAGTATCTTCTGCTTCTGTTAGGTCCACACCATTTCTGCCCTTTATTGTACCCATCTTTGCATGAAATGTTCCTTTGGTATCTCTAATTTCCTTGAAGAGATCTCTAGTCTTTCCCAATCTGTTGTTTTCCTCTATTTCTTTGCATTGCTCGCTGAGGAAGGCTTTCTTATCTCTCCTTGCTATTCTTTGGAACTCTGCATTCAGATGGGAATATCTTCCCTTTTCTCCTTTGCTTTTCACTTCTCTTCTCTTCCCAGCTATCTGTAAGGCCTCCTCAGACAGCCATTTTGCTTTTTTGCATTTCTTTCCCATGGGGATGGTCTTGATCCCTGTCTCCTGTACAATGTCACAAACCTCTGTCCATAGTTCATCAGGCACTCTGTCTATCAGATCTAGTCCCTTAAATCTATTCCTCACTTCCACTGTATAATCATAAGGGATTTGATTTAGGTCAGACCTGAATGGTCTAGTGGTTTTCCCTACTTTCTTCAATTTAAGTCTGAATTTGGCAATAAGCAGTTCATGATCTGAGCCACAGTCAGCTCCCGTTCTTGTTTTTGCTGACTGTTTAGAGCTTCTCCATCTTTGGCTGCAAAGAATATAATCAATCTGTTTTCGGTGTTGACCATCTGGTGATGTCCATGTGTAAGGTCTTCTTTTGTGTTGTTGGAAGAGGGTGTTTGCTATGACCAGTGCATTCTCTTGGCAGAACTCTATTAGCCTTTGCCCTGCTTCATTCTGTACTCCAAGGCCAAATTTGCCTGTTACTCCAGATGTTTCTTGATTTCCTACTTCAAGTACCTTCAAATTCAGCTTACAGAAAATCTCCCTTTGAGGTCTTTAGGAGAGCCAAGGCTACATGAGAGATTATGTTCAGTCCTTCACAAAGGAGTAAGTCAATGATGTGGAAGACCACGCAGAGTGGGAACTTGACAGTAAAAGGAGTGAGAAACCCCTGGGGTTCATACATATGAGCTTCCAGGTTCAGATCAGAAAAGTGATTGTGCAGGTCCAGTGACTGCCCTTGCATTAGTCTCTCTAACTGATAGAATTTGCAGTGATGGTCTTCAAAGCTGTTTTTGCAGAAGTCTCATAAGTAGCCATTCCTGGTTTTCACCAAAACACAGAATACTGTTCCTCTGGCATGTGCAGCAGCGATACAGCAGCAAGAAAAAACTGTTCTCGATGAATATCTTCATCATAGGGTAGGCCTTGCAGATCTTGTAGAGGAATTCCTGGCCATGTTCTCTGGTATCTTTAATTATGTGCAGGAAATGTATGATGAATATCACTCTCCTGGGCTTATTTTGTTGTGATAAGAAATTGATATCTATCCAGCATTGCCTAGTTGTCATGGCAGCCTGCTAATCATTACCTCTTCCTTCAATGCTTCAAGAATACCACTCTTTTCCACAGCAGATAGTCCTTTCTGTCATGCGCCAAGGTTATTGTGCCATCTTCCTAACAGTTCTCCCCAAGAATATAGGATCGTCTCAGGACAGTCCTTAGACACACCACCTGTTACACTTGAGAGTTCATTATCACTCTCTTCTGCTTCATCCTCCTATGGTGACACTGGACCCCATCCACTAATAGGAATGATTGGTTCCTCCTTCTCAGACTTGCACTGTCGACTTACCACCTCATGTATATCCTGCATAGGTACGGCTTTTTCCCTCAGGTTGTTTCAACCTTGTGAAGAAGTAAAAGGGTTTCTCCTAAAATGCCACAAACACTCTTTTGCAGGGTATACATGTACAGCTGTCTCCAGCTGAAAATAGATAGCCTCCACTGCCTCCATGACTACCATATCCTTTGCCACAATCATATATACTCATTTATCTTTTGGAGTTTCTTCATTATGTGCCGAAATATTGGTGCATTGCTATTCCACATGCCAGTGATAATATAAGCTCTCCCATCATAGCTCTTTCCCATGGATTCCATCTCCAGTAAATAAATGTCATAGTTCTTCATGTTTCAACCTAGGCTTAATAAGATTCCAAAGCATCTTTCAATAGCTAATTCTTTGTCAGAAAGTTGCTACACTGTAATCACAAACTTCTTTTCTATTCCCTGTTTTAATTTGACAGTATTTTTTGAGGTGTAATATTAGTATAAAAGATTATAAAATAAGGAGTAAAAGTCTTCCTCTCTCTGATCTTCCCTATTCAAATTTCCAAAGGTAAAACCATTGTTTCTTATATATCCCGACATTTGCTATTAGAATGCAAACATGTATATCTATATGATCCATATGTGTATATATGTGTATATGTACACATACACACACAGAGGATCAAACTAAACTAACTTTTCTTTAGCTTACATTTTCACCCAGAAATGTATTTTAGGCATTTTTCCATGGGAATGCATTTTTTTTAGTGGTTCCATAGCATTTTATCTTATGGCTGTACCATAATAATTTATTTAATGAGTCCTCTCATGATGACATTAGATGGTTTCCTATTATATACTATATCAAGAAATGTTGCAGTAATCATACATACTTGTATATGAGTTTATATGTAAGAAAAATTTCTAAAAATGGAATTTCTAAGTCAACAAGTGTTTCCCTATCAGTAGATGTTACCAACTTGTCCTTTAAAAATGTGATACCAGTTTACACTACCACCAACAGTTGATGGGAATGTCTTGTTTTCCTTCCCTCTGGCCTACACTGAGGATCATCAGTCTTCTTAATCTCCAGTGTATAATGATGAAAAATGATATCCTACTTCTGGCCTTTATTTTGTTTTGTTTTGTTTGGAAGTGCCAATGTGAGGAAAGTCTTAGTGATTGATGGAACCATACAACAATAAGTAAAGTACAATGACAGAATGTGTTAAACTGAAACTACCAATGTGAGCCATAAAAAGCAATCTTTACTGTGGCAGTCCAGTGCAGCCACAGAAGAAGCACTTTTGCTTACCATCATGTTTATAAAACCCACCTCTGGGCCCATACTTTGATCTCTAATGTCATTCTCTTCTAGAGGAAACTGAGGTTTTTGAGGATGGTTTAATGTCATGTCCTGCAGCAGGAAAAAATTGGGAAGCATCCAAAAAAAAAATTTTTTTTTAAAGAAAGTCAGGATGTTCTTGGGATCATTAAAGGGAACTCTAAAAAAGCAAAACAGGCCAGTTTAAGGATGTTCCCTTAACCAAGTTGAGTCAATTTGATAATAAAAAATTATAATAATCATGTTAAATTAGAACTCACTGAATTTTTAAAAGACCATGAGTTTCTAATGATACCCCAAAGGAAAATTTATACAAAGTATAAAAGTGATAGTCATAATATAAAAAGATGAATAGAGTAGATTATGCCTAGCTTTTGTTAATTCTAATAAATAGGAAAATCCTTATTATATATTACAATGCTAATATTATAATAACACTATACATATATACATATGTAGATTAATGAAATGTAAAGAAGAGTCCAGAAATAGGCATATATATGAGATCAATTGACTTTCAACAAATATGTAAATCAACAGGGAAGGCATAGTCTTCTTAACAAATGGTGCCGCTGGTTCTATTGGATATCCATACGCAAAAAGTTTGAACTTTTACATCGTACCATGTATTAGTTTTCTATGCTTCCATAACAAATCACCACAAATTTAGTAGCTAAAAAAAATCCACAAATTTATTATTTTATAGTTTTATAGGTCAGAGGTCAAACATGGTCTTCAATGAACTAAAAACAAGGTGTTGGCAGAGTTGTGTTTCTTTCTGGGGGATTTAAGGAAGAATCTGTTTCCCCAGTGTTTCTAGCTTCTAGATATTACCCACATTTCTTGGCTTGTGGTCTCTTTCCTCTGTCTCTTTTTTTTAAGATTTTTAAAAAAAATATGGAGTATTTCTAAAGTCTTTATTGAATTTGTTGCAATATAGCCTCCGCTTTATGTTTTGGTTTTTTGGCCCTGAGGCATGTGGAATCTTAGCTCCCTGACCAGAGATCGAACCCACACCCCTTGCATTGAAAGATGAAGTCTTAACCACTGAACCACCAGGGAAGTCCCTTCTCTGTCTTTAAAGCCAGCAAAGTTGCATTTCTCTTGACCCTTCTTCAATTTTTACGTCTCCCTCTGACCGTAGACAGAGGACACCTGTAATTAGATTGGGCCCACCAAGATAATCCAGGGTAATTTCCCCAGGTCTGTAACCTTAATTACATCTACACGTGTCCTTTGCTATGTAAGTGATTTCAGTTCAAAGTATCTGCCAAAGTGGATATTTTTGATCCTCTTGTCTGATTTTAGAGTATATCTTTCAACGTGAGGTAGTGGGTCTGATTGGATAGGGCAAACTTCAGGATAGGCAAATAGTAAGATTGTTGATAAGGTGAGGCAAGGATTATGAAGCCACACTTGAAGGGTAAAGCCATTTGAACAGTCATTGGAGAGATCTCTTATTCTGGAAAGGGAGCTATTTACACTAATGAAGGCTGTGTGAGTAGTCTTTTGTTCAGATCTATAGATTTTCAGGACATTCTTAAAACAAACAAAAAAATTATTTGTAACTTTATTTTCTTGGGCAAGAATTTCCTGGAATACAATCATGTTAATGAAAACAGTTCTTAGCTTTTTAAAACTATGTTGCTTTCAGTTGTTTCAGCTTCAATCATATCCTCTATAAGATTCATCTCATCTCTTTCATTTAGAAGTCATCTTTTTCCATTTTGTTATTCAATATCTGTACCTCTGTGGTTTTTTAAACATTAATTAAAAGAATACATGAGGCTAGATTGTTTACACCTAGTATTCACATTCACACATAGATATCCCACACCTGTACTAGAACATGTAGAGGGCTTAAAACAGTGCCCACATAGAATAAGTGCTCATTAAATGTTTACTAATAATTATCCCTCACTACAATAAAACATATCAGTAAACTGTCCCAGTTTTCTCAAGGATCAACTCACTTGTTGTCTTATATATTTTCTATACATCATTATGCTAAAAAAGTTTCTGTCTTTTTTTCCATTTTGAAGCATACATACATCCATATAGGCAATGCTGGCACATTCTGGTATGTATTCCAGTCTAGGTTTGTGCAAGAGACATCCTTAACTAAGTGCACCTCATCAATGTGGTGGTTACACATTGCAAAAAATATAATTGCAAGGTACAGGGTCTTCAGGCATAAACAAAACCCCACTCCATCATTCTCAGGCTCTCTAGTCTACTACCGCCTGAACTCACTCCTGAGGAAACATAGCAGAAGTCAGTTTCCTAGCCCTTTCCAAGAGATATTTGAGCAAATGGTTAGACCAACTATTGGGTTTATGTTGAATGGGTTTTTGTAACAGTCTACATTTACCTCTGTAACATTCACCACACTTTGAACTTAAGCTCTATGAGGGCAGGGATTTTTATCAGTTTTGTACATTGCTGTAATCTCAGTGCCTGACACAGAGATAGAACTTCAATAAATATCTGTCAATACATCCCTTGGTTGGGAAGATCCCTTGGAGTAGGAAATGGCACCAACTCCAGTCTTCCTGCCTGGAAAATTCCATGGACAGAGCAGCCTGGTGGGCCAGGGGGTTCACGGGGCCACAGTGAGTCAGATGTGACTGAGAGACTGAGCACACACACATGTACACAATCATTCAGTGTGGCCCCCATCTTCTAGAACCAAATGGTTTGCTTATCTCCACAATATGCATTCAAAACACCCACTTCTGTCTTGCCCTTGCAGAGAAAATTATTTTCTGCCTTGAATGACTCCAAAATATGTAGAAATATACATGTTTTCCTCTTCTCCTCCTTCTTTTGTAAATTGGTGTTGACTTTTTGTTTTTACTAATAGTTTGGAATTTATAATAAAAATCAAAATGCTGACAAGGTCTGTCTCTGGTAACAAGTATTACAGATAGCTCAGAGAATAAAGCTTCCCTGCATTACATTAAAATTCATCTCTTGGAAAATTATATAATGTGGTTGGCTGGAGATGAAGGTAATTTATCAATTTATTTTGTTGATGCATGTTCCATGATCATAACTTTTCTAAAATTAAATCTGAATGTATAACAATTTAAAACACCTTAATGCTAAGCCTTGTCACTTGAGTTAGCAACTTTTATCAAACTGGAGCTCTAACATTACCTAGCATCATTTATCCCAATGATGTAACACATCAATGGCTTACTTTGTATCATTTGTTTTCATAATTTATCCTTCATGAAAAATATTACCAAAAGTGTTTACCATAAAAGTGAGTGAAACTTAAAGACAAAAATAATAAAATTCGAATTAAAGAGAAATGATTCAGAGGATGGGAACCATTGATACAGAAAGAGTGAATGAAGGGATTATAGAAACATAATGTTCAATTATTGACCCTCTGTAAAGCCAAAACTCATTTTGCATATGTAAAAAAGTGGTTACATTATTCACATAGCTACATTCTGGGATATGAATAAAGTTGGAAGTCACTATGGTGGAAGATGGGCATTCCAGAGCAAGAATATTATTAAAGTTCTAGAGTAGAAATGTTGGGATGGTCTCATAGAAAGAGAGTATAGGATATTTTAATTGTTGTTGATGATTTCCACTAAGATAGGCTACATTTATGACTATAGGCTTTTAATCACAGATAATAGAATTAGGGAAAACTTCAAGTAATTAATTTACTCCTCTTTCACCTCTGAAATAGTCCATCGGTATACAGTGCAAATATTACAAGTGTAAAATTCAAAAGAGATACTGTGACCCCTTTCTGTAACCAACCCCTTAGGTGTATCCAACCTTTTTATTCATTTTCTATTTCTAGAGGATTACACTTCTGAAATGTCTTTAGAATTCCCAATCTCTTTATCTTTTCATTACTACTGTTCTTGTCATCTTTCACAGAGACTAATCAAGTAGCTTCCTAAATAGTATCTCTGTATCTAGTTTTTCTCCTCTTCAGTATATCTTCCATCCTTCTGCTATTTACATTTCTAAGTAAATAGATAATCACATTACTTCTTGACTCACACACATCTGTTGGCATATCACAACTTAAATTTAAAAAGCTCCAAAATATTTAATATGGCATTTTATCTGACTCAATCATTTCTTCTAGATTCATTTAGTAACCAGTTCCCATCCCTTACCACATGGAAATGGGCAATATTGTTTAAACTTATGGTGCTTTATGTTTTCAAGGCATTTCAACTTCTTCTGCCTGAAATGCTCTCTCCCCAACCCTTTCTCCTCTTTTTTGCTTGCAGAGATTTTACTATTCCATCACAGCATCTTAAATGTCAATTCCTATGTGAAGCTTTCTCAGGTCCTCATTCTCAGACAGAACTGTTACTTCCTCTTGACAGCTATGATTCTTCGTTTAACCTCCATCATAGCACTTAGCAGTGTGAATTTAAATGAGACAAAGTCTCTCAAACTCTTAAATAAGGAATGGAACAGAATCATAGGTTTATTGCTATTTTAAATATAAAGGAACAAGAAGGACATTATGAAGCTCTTCATGCTTAGTGAAGAAATCCTGCAAGCATTTATACTTTTCAGAAAAAAAGCAGCCAATTTAAATGTTATTATTTGAGCAAGAAGTTATTACATAAGTCTACCAATCAAAATTACAGATTTCTGACAACTATAATGTCCCTCTCACAGGATATAGCAATATATTGAGAAATTCAGGTATCTTAAAAGACTCTTCTTTTAAACAGAGGAAGGTTAAAGTAGATTATGTAGTTTTTACAGACACTTTCCTGGTGGCTCAGATGGTAAAGAATCTGCCTACAGCGTAGGAGACCCAGGTTCAATCATGGGGTTGGGAAGATCCCCTGGAGAAGGGAATGGCTACCCACTGTAGTATTCTTGCCCAGAGAATTCCATGGACAGAGAAGCTTTGCAGGGTTGCAAAGAGTTGAACCCGACTGAGCAACTAACACTTTCACTTTCACAGGTCTTCACATTGGATAAGAGATAGAAGTGATATTTTTGTGAATGTCCTAAATTCTTTACTTCATCAGAACTGGCTTTACAATATGGGATAATGTGTGCTCTTTTGCAGCTCAAGGGAATATTTTCTTCTTTTCTTCCTGAGAATCTTATTGTGAGAAGCATTCTCAAAGTCATTAGATTCGTTAGAGACTAAAAGGAGGCTTGAGAATCTTAAAACTTACAGTATGGCAAAGAAGAGAGTAGGATAGATGTTTAACAAATGGGATATTAGGCATATAATATTTTGCTTCCATATATCAGAGTTTATTCTGCATGGCATTAGAACCTTAAAGATTGGTCCTTAGTATTATTTAACCTAATACTTTCCATCCCTAACATAAGAAGGTTATTTAAGTATTAGAATGTTTTGAGTGGTGTAACCAATATATTCCCTTGTCTGTCAAAGAGGAAAGAAAGTATAATCATCTTTCTATCTATTAGTAGAGTCTCCAATGCAATATAAGATCACAGGACTGATCCAAAGTGAAAATCTAGCATATTTCCTGGAATAAGCTCAGATTTACTATGAACTTCAGGGAACAAAACTCAAGAGACTTCATCCTAACCCTATGTTTTCCTCTTAGTTGAGCAGGCTTCATTATGTTTAAGCACTCTTAAGATTAAGAAGTATATTAAAGACAAGACTACAGGCTCAAAATGGAGATGCTCATACTAAGCCCGCATGTCACCAAACCCAGACTTAAAGAAGCTAATATATGTCTGGCACCCACATATACCTACTGAGTTCAGAGAAATTGCCTAAGTCTGGAGTCTCCCAATTTAGAGTCTTACTAGTCCAAGGTAGCGTCCCAAACCTAACATCTTTCTCTTCATTTATTAGAACTTGGTGATTCTTCCTGCTCTCCCAGGATTCTGCCAGCTGACTGGCTAATGTGATAAATTGAACTAATGCTGCTATTTATCTGAAGTAATATTTGCACTTGTACTGAGGTGCAGTACATGATTTATGTGGGAAATATAAGGACCAGTAGAGACATTTTATATTGGGGGAAAAAAGCTGTCTTGGGATCCTTAAAATCTCAGCTTCCTAGCTTACTCTTTATTCTGAAGTTGCATCAACTCAAAGTCTAAAGAGGAACCTTTCTGTTTCCTCAGAATTTCTTTTTGTAGGTATTACTTGAAGTGATGGAGTTTCTGTAATTTTTCTTACTGACCATGCACAGGTCAAGTAGCTCATATGTAAACTTTGCGGTGTAAACATTCCAGTGTAAGCCTATGAAGGGCTTGGTTACCACAGACACTTAGCAACTGAAACTCAGTCAGTCTTCAAGCACCAGCTCAAACTGAATAATTTACAGGTGACAAGCAATGCATGATGGATGGCAGAGAAAGTGAATCCATTTGAAACTTTCCTATTTCCATTTTAAGAACAACCTTGGAAAAGAATGAAACCTCAGTACTAAGCACTTAAAAGTGAAGAGGAAGAGTGGTTCAGTCTTCATTTCAGCCGGTGACATACATGAAAAGTCAGGAAGAAGCCTTAGTCCTTTAACTGATTTATGTTTGAATTATATCTTCCAAACAATACAAGGTTCACAGGGGATTAAGGGGTTGAGTGTGGCTCCTTCATCCTCTTCAACCTGCCCTCAGCACTTTAAGGGGCAGCGTGATTCCTTCAGTCTGTCAAGATCCATTCCCTTTGTACCCTTCCCTTTCTCCCTCTACTCTGCTTTATAGCTCCTGAGTTTCTATAACCCAGTTAAAGAAATCTAAGTTTCTTTAATCCATACTAGACATCAGAATCTCCTAAGGTGTTTTTCAAATTTATTAATACCTAGGTCTCATACCTAGAGGGTCTGAATCCTTTGGTCTGGGATAATGTCATGGGCATCTTTTTTTTCCCCCTTAAACTTCCACCAAGGCAACACACAGTCTAGGTTGAGGACCACTGTCCACCTCTGCTCCTTTCATCCTGGGTCTCACTTCTTTATCCCATTAACCTTACTAGTCACTCAGTTCCGTCAGGTTCCATTACAGGTGGAATGAGAATCACTGGAAATTTATAATGGATTAGTTTCAATGTCATTATGTTTCTCATTTTGACTAGAAAGACTAGACAGATCTCCTCTCAGCATGTCTTCTCTTCATCATTATGCTGAGTGAAAAGTGTTAGTCACTCAGTTGTGTCTGATTCTTTGTGACCGCATGGACTGTAGCCTGCTAGGTTCCTCTGTCCATGGAATTCTCCAGACAAGAATACTGGAGTGAGTAACCATTCCTTTCTCCAGGGGATCTTCCCAACCCAGGGATCAAACCCAGGTCTCCTGCACTGCAGGCAGATTCTTTACCATCTGAGCCACCAGAGAAGCCCCATTAAGCTGAAACTCTTTTATCACCTTGAATTACTTGACCAAATGTACCTGCTTATTATCCTTGCCTCAGTACATGCTGGTCATAGCCTTTGAATCTGATCCTGTGGTAACTCAACAAGTATATTTCTGGGCCAAGAAAATGTGCCTGCATTTAGTCCTTTGTAATTTTCCTAAGAATTTTGAAAAGATAACATTGACTTTTTGTTCTATAATTAAGAAACTGAAGCTCAGCAACAGTACGAAGTTCACTTGTTTATATGTCTATACACATCTGAATTTTAGCTACTGGATTTATAGCCTTTGGATTGGCCCTTAAAATACAAGTCTAATTTGTAAATCCTTCTCTAGTGCGCTCCAGAGCTCCCTCAGTCACTAGCAACAGCCCTTCAGATTATAAAACACTGAGGAGTTTCTTCAGACATAATCATTAAAAATTTAAATATTTAATAGGCTATTGGTTACTTATCTTTCTTATTGTTGTTGTTGTGTAGTTCTTGCTCCTTTATTTACAGAATTTAGCTTTCAAACCTAGCTGAACTAGTTTAGCCCTGCCATCCATATTGAACCTGGGCTAATTTGTTGAAATAGTATCCTGTTATCTTAAGAAGAGCGTTGTTAGATGAAACTAGAAAAGTTAACTTGGTGTTCATTGTATCTATCAAAGAAAAACTCTTTTTTTCCTTTGTCATAAAGTAATATGCTATATTTCAGGGCCAAAGCTTTAAATTAAAATAAAGGTCTTTGGATTTTGTATTTGGAAATACACAATCAGGTCTACTGGAGTAGGCTTTTGGTGCAAGTAGTAGAAAAAAGGGCTTCCTGGTGGCTTGCTGCTGCTAAGTCGCTTCAGTCGCGTCCGACTCTGTGCGACCCTATAGACGGCAGCCCACCAGGCTCTGCCGTCCCTGGGATTCTCCAGGCAAGAATACTGGAGTGGGTTGCCATTTCCTTCTCCAGTGCATGAAAGGGAAAAGTGAAAGTGAAGTCGCTCAGTCGTCCGACTCTTAGAGACCCCATGGACTGTAGCCTACCAGGCTCCTCCGTCCATGGGATTTTCCAGGCAAGAGTACTGGAGTGGCTTAGTGGTAAAGAATTTGCCTACAATGCAGGAGGCACAGGAGACAGGAGTTCAGTCCCTGGGTCAGGAAGATCCCCTGGAGGATGACACGGCAACCGACTCCAGTATTTTTACCTGGAGAATTCCATGAACAGAAGAGCTTGGTGGGCTACAGTCCATAGGGTTGCAAAGAGTCAAACACAACTGAAGCAACTGAGCATAGCACAGTAGGAAAAAAATCCTCTTGCTGGTACTAAGTGACCTCAGTCAAGTTGTTTAACTTCTTCAGGCTTTGGTTTCCTCATTTATAAATGGGATAATATTAGCCATCTTGAAGGATTGTTGGGAAAATTAAAGTTGAGTATTTGTAATGAACGTGGTATTTAGCAGGGTAAGTAAATGAAATCTAATGTTATTGTTTATATCCAAAAATAACAATGTAAGTTCATATTAGTAACTTTTAATTATTTAAATTATTTTATCTATGCGTGCCTGTGTGCTAAGTTGGTTCAGTCATGTCCAACTCTTTGGGACTCCATGGACTGTTGCCCTCTAGGATCCTTTGTCCACAGGATTCTCTTGGCAGGAATATTGGAGTGGGTTACCATGTCCTCCTCCAGGGGATCTTCCTAACCTAGGGATCAAACCTGAGTCTCTTATGTCTCCTGCACTGGCAGGTGGATTCTTTACCACTAGCACCACCTGGGAAACTCTATTTTATTTGTACTATACGTCAAAGGTCATTTTGCATAGACTTTTTTTTTCACTTTTTTTCTGATGTTAGGTAGAATTCCAAAACCTAAGCAGCAAAACAACAGTAAGGGAACTAATAATAGTGTATCTCTAACCTCTTATCAGTTTCTGGAAGACAATCCAGAACATGAACAGAAGAGCCTGGTGGGCTACAGTCCATAGGGCTGCAAAGAGGCAAACACAACTGAAGCAACTGAGCACCGCTCAGTACCAATCCCTTTGTCACCTTAAGGCCTTTATGTTTCCATTCCCCTTTGACCTGAAAACCTTTTACTCAAACTGTTTACATGGCTGATTTCTTATCTTTTAGTTGTAAGCTTAATAGCACCTGCTAAGAGAGGCCCTTCCTCATCACCTTAGCTAAATTGGGCCCTCCCTTCCACTAGTCACTATTACAGTGTCTTATTTCCTTTAGAGAGGTTGTTGCAATCTGAATTACTTAATTGTTTTGTTTACTTGACTACTATCTGTCTCTCCCACTAAGCTCCAGGAGGTGAAGGGCTATGTCTATCTTGAGGAACATTGAAGACCCCCTGCTTAGCGTATGTTGAAAAGCTAGTAAATATTTGCTGAAACAATTGATTAGTAAGCACTGTTCAAGTCTTCTATTTTCCTTTTTTTTTTTTAAAAGAAATTTTCTTTTTAGTTGAAGTATAGTTGAATTTCAGTGTTGTGGGGGGTTTCTACCTTTTTTTAATTTACTTTTTATTGAAGTACAGTTGAATTACAATGTCAAGTCCTCTACTTTATAGATGAGGCAGGTGAGATTACAGTGTGACTAATGTAACAGAAATAGGATAGCCAAGCTTCCAAGAGTCATTCCACAGCTCTTGCCAGAGTGTTAAATCCTGTGTCCCTGGACCATACTACCATCATATTGGTAAGCTCTCCTTTTCCAGCTTCATATTCCATCCTCTTGATCCAGCACCCTTGGGATCTACTTCCAGGCTTATTCCCTGGATTCCTGATGGTAAGTGTCAACCAGATCCAGCAGATCCTTTGCCATGTATTTCTCTCTTCCCTTAGTAGACCCTGCACTTCCCCGGGTGGGTCATACTAAAATTTGAGTCTAGAATTAGCTGGTAAGAGAGAAATAAGACAAATTCTGAGCAGGGCCAGTGTTATTGTGTAAGATACTTGACTAATTTGAAGCTTCTATATAGGTTTCCAAGCAAAGAGAAATTCTTCCTGTCTTCCAACAAGACAGAGGGCCACCTCTGTAGGGCCAGAGGGTGTTCAGGGGCAACTGAATAATCAAAGTCCTAGAAGAGGGGCATGCCCCTCACCATGCCTTTGATAAGAACACTCACTAGCTGGGACCTGGGACAAGTACATAGGAAGGTCAGTCATGTGAGTAAGGTGTAGGTGAAGTAGCAGATGTACAGAGTGCAAAACAACCATCTTGAGTGGACTGACCGTACAAACAGGTATCTGCATCCCAGGTTTCACAGTCTCACTCCTTTCTTATTAGGGCCCTGATTCTGACTGTGGGCCCTTGCCCAGGCTGAGAATCCACCTTCTCTGAAGTTCTGCACTGTGAATTAAGGTGTGTGCCTGGTCTTCAGCTTAATCTTCCCTCTGGTTGCCAGTGCAGAGGATCTCTTTAAAAGCTGCCAACAAGACCCTTTGACTCACATTGGGATTTCAGTTGGTGCTTAATAGCTCTGTTCCTGTCATGTACACTGCTCGGTATATCAGTGGTGCTTAGCAACAGCCTCCCAATTTCACAGTTTTTCGAGTCAGTCTTTCTCCTGTATTGTCAAACACTAGATGCAAATACTAGATACATGTCCACCTCTTAGAAAACAGGAAAGAAGACTCAGTTCAGTTCAGTTCAGTCTCTCAGTTGTGTCCGACTCTTTGAGTCCCCATGGACTGTAGCACACCAGACTCCCCTCTCCATCAACAACTCCTAGAGCTTATACTCAAACTCACGTCCATCGAGTCTGTGGTGGTCTAACCATCTCATCCTCTGCCACCCCCTTCTCCTTCAACTTCAATCTTTCCTAGCATCAGAGTTTATACCAATGAGTCAGTTGTTCACATCAGGTGGCCAAAGTACTGGAATTACAGCTTCAGCATCTATCCTTTCAATGAATATCCAGGACTGATTTCCTTAGGATTGACTGGTTGCATCTCCTTGCAGACCAAGGGACTCTCAAGAGTCTTCTCCAACACCACAGTTCAAAAGCATCAATTCTTTGGCACTCAGCTTTCTTTATAGTCCAACTCTCTCATCCATACATGACTACTGGAAAAACTACAGCCTTGACTAGGACTTTGTTGGCAAAGTAATGTCTCTGCTTTTTAATTTGCTGTCTAGGTTGGTCATTGGAGAAGGAAATGGCAACCCACTCCAGTACTCTTGCCTGGAAGATCCCATGGACAGAGGAACGTGGTAGGCTACAGTCCATAGGGTCAAAAGAGTCGAACACGACTGAGTGACTTCACTTTCTTTCTTCCTTTCTTTCTAGGTTGGTCATAACTTTTCTTCCGAGGAGCAAGCGTCTTTTAATTTCCTGGCTGCAGTCACCATCTGCAGTGATTTTGGAGCCCCCAAAATAGTCTGTCACTGTTTCCACTGTTTCCATATTTATTTACCATGAAGTGATGGGACCAGAGGGCATGGTCTTGGTTTTCTGAATGTTGAGTTTTAAGCCAACTTTTTCACTCTCCTCTTTCACTTTCATCAAGAGGCTCTTTAGTTCTTCTTCACTTTCTGCCATAAGGGTGGTGCCATCTGCATATCTGAGGTTATTGATATTTCTCCAGGCAATCTTGATTCGAGCTTGTGCTTCATCCAGTCTGGCATTTCTCATGATGTACTCTGCATATAAGCTAAATAAGGAGGGTGAAAATACACAGCCTTGATGTACTCCTTTCCCGATTTGGAACCAGTCTGTTGTTCCATGTCCAGTTCTAACTGTTGTGTCTTGACCTGCATACAGATTTCTCAGGAGGCAGGTCAAGTGGTCTGGTATTCCCACCTCTTTAAGAATTTTCCACAGTTTGTTGTGATCCACACAGTCAAAGGCTTTGGCATAGTCAATAAAACAGAAGTAGATGTTTTTCCGGAACTCTCTTGTTTTTCTGATGATCCAACGGATGTTGGCAGTTTGATCTCTGGTTCCTCTGCCTTTTCTAAATCCAGCTTGAACATCTGGAAGTTCACGGCTCATGTACTGTTGAAGCCTGGCTTAGAGAATTTTGAGCATTACTTTGTTAGCGTGTGAGATGAGTGCAATTGTGCGGTAGTTTGAGCATTCTTTGGCATTGCCTTTCTTTGGGATTGGAATGGAAACTGACCTTTTCCTGTCCTGTGGCCACTGCTGGGTTTTCCAGATTTGCTGGCATATTGAGTGCAGTACTTTCACAGCATCATCTTTCAGGATTTGAAGTAGCTCAGCTGGAATTTCATCACCTCTACTAGCTTTGTTCATAGTGATGCTTTCTAAGGCCCACTTGACTCCACATTCCAGGATGTCTGGTTCTAAGTGAGTGATCACACCGTCATGGTTATCTGAGTCATGAAGATCTTTTTTTTTTTTTTAAGATTTTTTTTGTATAGTTCTTCTGTGTATTCTTGCCATCTCTTCTTAGTATCTTCTGCTTTTGTTAGGTCCACACCATTTCTGCCCTTTATTGCACCCGTCTTTGCATGAAATGTTCCCTTGGTATCTCTAATTTTCTTGAAGAGATCTCTAGTCTTTCCCATTCTATTGTTTTCCTCTATTTCTTTGCATTGATCGCTGAGGAAGGCTTTCTTATCTCTCCTTGCTATTCTTTGAAACTCTGAATTCAAATGGGTATATCTTTCCTTTTCTCCTTTGACTTTCAGTTCTCTTCTTTTCACAGCTATTTATAAGGCCTCCTCAGACAACCTTTTTGCATTTCTTTTTCTTGGGTATAGTCTTGATCACTGCCTCCTGTACAATGTCACAAACCTCTGTCCATAGTTTTCAGGCACTCTGTCTATCAGATCTAATCTCTTGAATCTGTTTGTTACTTCCACTGTATAATTGTAAGGGATTTTATATAGGTCATGCCTGAATGGTTTAGTGGTTTTCCGTACTTTCTTCAATTTAAGTCTGAATTTGGCAATAAGGAGTTCATGATCTGAGGAAAGGAGATCTCCAGGAAAAGAGACTAGAATAAGCAAAGAAGAAACATGATAATTAAAGAAAGAAAGTAAGTGAAAGAATGAGATCTAACTGAAGTAACTAACTAGGCACTTGCCATAGGGAGGTTTGAAAAAAAAATGTGTTTAAGAGGATTGTGTGGATAATTGTCTTCAGTCAAATAATCTAATTCTCAGTAGTGAAAGATAAGAAGGACTCCAGCACTAAAGGGCTGTAATGACCCTGAGAGAAGATAAGAAAATCCCTCTGCATGGGCCCTGGGTACTAGACAGCAGGTGGTGCTATCAGCTTGCATAGCAAGGTTGCTCCCCAGAGCAGCAGTTTAGTGAAGAAGGAAGCTGAAGTGTAAAAGAGCCATTCACCAGCATGGGACTTTTCCAGCTGAGTATTCATAACTTGAATATTATATATATTTCAGTATTTAAGACCTCATCTAACATTTCCATATCCAATGTATCAACCAATATTTAACTAGTGTTAACTAGTGTTAATAATATGCCTCCATTGGCCAAAAGGAATTTTGGAATAAAATAAACCTAATAACTAGTTCAGTTCAGTTCAGTTCAGTTGCTCAGTCGTGTCTGACTCTTTGCAACCCCATGAATCGCAGCACACCAGGCCTCCCTGTCCATAACCAACTCCCGGAGTCTACCCAAGGCCATGCCCATCGGGTCGGTGATGCCATCCAGCCATCTCATCCTCTGTTGTCCCCTTCTCCTCCTGCCCCCAATCCTTCCCAGCATCAGGGTCTTTTCCAATGAGTCAACTCTTTGCATGAGGTGGCCAAAGTATTGGAGTTTCAGCTTCAACATCAGTCTTTCCAATGAACATGCAGGACTGATCTCCTTTAGGATGGACTGGTTGGATCTTCTTGCAGTCCAAGGGACTCTCAAGAGTCTTCTCCAACAGCACAGTTCAAGAGCATCAATTTTTCAGCGCTCAGCTTTCTTCACCATCCAACTCTCACATCCATACATTACCACTGGAAAAACCATAGCCTTGACTAGATGGACCTTTGTTGGCAAAGTAATGTCTCTGCTTTTTAATATGCTATCTAGGTTGATCATAACTTTCGTTCCAAGGAGTAAGCGTCTTTTAATTTCATGGCTGCAATCACCATCTGCAGTGATTCTGGAGCCCCCCAAAAATAAAGTCTGACACTGTTTCCATGTTTCCCCATCTATCTGCCATGAAGTGATGGGACCAGATGCATGATCTTAGTTTTCTGAATGTTGAGCTTTAAGCCAACTTTTTCACTCTCCTCTTTCACTTTCATCAAGAGGTTCTTTAGTTCTTCTTCGCTGTCTGCCATAAGGGTGGTGTCACCTGCATATCTGAGGTTATTGATATTTCTCCCAGCAATCTTGATTCCAGCTTGTGCTTCCTCCAGCCCAGTGTTTCTCATGATGTGCTCTGCATATAAGTTAAATAAGCAGGGTGACAGTGTACAGCTAGGAACCAGTCTGTTGTTCCATGTCCAGTTCTAACTGTTGCTTCCTGACCTGCATACAGGTTTCTCAAGAGACAGGTCAGATGGTCTGGTATTCCCATCTCTTTAAGAATCTTCCATAGTTTATTGTGATCCACACAGTCAAAGGCTTTGACATAGTCAATAAAGCAGAAATAGATGTTTTTCTGAAACTCTCTTGGTTTTTTTGATGATCCAACAGATGTTGGCAATTTGATCTCTGGTTCCTCTGCCTTTTCTAAAACCAGATTGAACATCTGGAAGTTCACGGTTCACGTATTGCTGAAGCCTGGCTTGGAGAATTTTGAGCTTTACTTTACTAGCATATGAGATGAGTGCAATTGTGCAGTAAAAGATACACCAGAATAAACAACCAAATATTGAAAATAGTTCCTGATTACCATTTTTATATATACATTTTATAGAAATGCTTGATTATTTCAATTCTCTATGTGTGTTACAGATTGCATTCATTTTAATAGATTGGTTTAAATTTATGTGTATAAAAATTGAAAGGAAAAAGATAAAGTCTTTCTGGCTGGTGAAATTAACTATGTTTTCCAAATAATCTAGAATATATTATTAGTTAAATTTGGCTTGGGTTTTGTTTTTTAAATTAGACCAATATGTTTAAGATTGGACCAGGATTGTCGTGAAGCATGTAAAATTCAACTGCCAAGCAATATCTTAATCTATTTATCATGTGCCCTTACAAGGAACACTATGAGCAATTCTAGGTACCTATGATCACTTGACAGTGCCTCCTCTTGAAAGAATAAAAGAACTGTAACATAAAAAGTAAAATATTTTGCCATTATAAATTTGGCAATGAAATGTGATGAAGGGAGATTATATTCTGCATTTAAAAAAGATTATAGGCTATGGAGGATAACTCTGGAAAAAGAAGTTTAATAATGAAAAGAAATATGAATTGTTTTAGAGATACAGTGGGGGTTAAAACCATGAGAAACATGACAGACAGAAGTTAAGAACAGACATGAATGAATTACCTTGCTTTCAGGATGACAAATGTCCAAGACAGACAATATCTCCATCCAGGACAAGGAAGCTACTCAATCTAGAATAAGAAATCTAGCTCTAAAGAGAACCATTTAATCATGGAACAGAAGGGAAGACTTGGGATCTATTGCTTTTTATCTCAAAGTACCTGGGAGGAATAGCTCTAGAGTTAGAATAAATGTATAAATAAAGGATGAATCAGACAGACAATCTAAAACTGAGAGTCATACCTATAGAATTCCTGTATACATATTATTATTTGCTAAACTAATGTGGAACATGGGATCATGTCTATGATCATCTGCGCTATATTTGTATGTATGTAATATGGTACGTTGTTGGACTGGACCCATAAGGCTAAGAGGCTTACAGCACTGGGAAGAGAAGACTGGAGAAAAAGGGATATGGGAAGTCTTAAGGTCTTTGTTGCTTCCTTGGATATACATTAAACAGTGAGTACTGGCATTAAGAGCACAGAGCTTCAGGGAGTTATTAACACTGAGAGCGAAACATATGCCCACAGTAAGAGTTCACTGAGAATGTCCACCCTGAGAAAACTGCAGGACAATCATTTTCACATTAAAAGTAACTTTCCTTCTGCACTTTAGGGGCTCTATTATAGAAGAAGAAGCTGAAGAAGAGGTAAAAGAGAAAAGATTATGGTCCAGAGGTTTGAAGGAGGAACTCCAAACCAGCATTTCACCAAGTCCTGTACTATCTGATTACCACCATTTTTTTTAATCCCAGTGGGTAGAAAATTACTTAAAGAGTGGGAGCATCATGAGCAAATACAATTAGGAGATTATTGTCACCATCTTTGGTATTGTATACGGTGGTGGTACTCAACTATGTACGACTCTTTGCTACCCCAGGGACTGTGGTTGGCCAGACTCCTCCGTCCGTGGAATTTTCCAGGCAAGAATACTGGAGTGAGTTGCCATTTCCTACTCCAAGGGATCTTCCTGACCCAGGGATTGAGCTCACATCTCTTGCATCTTCTGCATTGGCAGGCAGATTCTATACCACTATGCCACCTGGGAAGCCTACCATCTTTATTTTGTTATATTCTCAGCATTCTGAGAAGGGTGATAGTGGCTGCCATCCTTCAACCAAGCAAACTGATGAGGGCAGTAGGAAATTGCTTTGAGGGACAGCCTGCACATTGGGACTCACTGATGTGAAAGGTAGAGATCCAAGGGCCTGACTGAAATCCAGACAGCCCTGAAAGGTGTAGACAAAGAGATATATTCTACTCACCAAATCCTAGGATAAGCCGAAAGGGCATCTCTAGAAGTTTGAAAATGTTTTTTGAGTAACTAAGATGAAGACAGTAAAGTTAAAAAATTCCTTACTTTAGGTAGTAGTGCAGGCTGGAAATGTATATTTATTTAGTGCAGATTATGTGATAAGCACTGGGAATAAAACCAGTCCTTGCTCTCAAAAGGATCATGGTCTAAATGAGAAGAAAAATGTTAAAAAAAAAATCCCACAAGTGTTCAGCTCAGTTGTGAGAAATCAGGAAAACAAAATTGAACATTGTGATATGAAAGAAAATCTTTATAAAATATACCAAGATCCTAAATACACTGCCATTGATTATCATTTAATGTCTTTGATTTTCTCTAGTTTACAGGTTTACTAAAGTAGATGGTGTGTGGACTTTTCAGATAAAAGCAATGTTTTGGTATAGATTTATCACTTGTTATGTTCTTTTTTCCCTTGAAAAGGATCATTGTCAGGCAGAGAATTTAGGACAGAGGAGCTGAAAAATATTTATTAGTCTCAGGAATAAGGCTATTATTCCAATTGCAAGGTTTCATTACAGACACTTAAATAGTGTTAAAGACAGTTAACAATATCTGTAAAACCAAAGATGCTGCTTACTTAGCTGGACCCAATCAACATTTGTTTACCATTATTTTAGTTTTTCTTCATGTAGACAAGTACTTTATTTCTTAGAAGAAATCAATGTCCATAACAAAAATAATTACTTAATTGTGAAATGGTTTTATTTAAATCAGTCTTTTCTGATTATTGAACATTTCACATGAATAAATTAATCTTTATGCACATGATGGCTTATCTGAAATAGTTTCCCAATTCTTAAAAATTTCAAAGGCATCTTTTTTACCATAAAATACTAAAGGCATTTGCTATACATTAGCAGAACAGGAAAATTAATCTTAACCTAAGCAAAAGCTAAAGTATAATTAGGTGAATAAAGAAAAATGTGACATTTGCCTATGAACTCTTCCTTCTGGTAATGTATCTATTTTAAGAAATCATAAGGCCAGAATAAGACAAAAATATTAGAAGATAGTAGGTTTCTCTTACTAGTAATTGTTGTGTGCATGCATGCTAAGTCACTTCAGTTGTGTCCAATCCTTTGCAACCTATGGACTGTAGTGAGCCAGGCTCTTCTGTCCATGAGATTCTCCAGGCAAGAAATACTTGAGTGAGTTGCCATTTCTTCCTCCAGGGGATCTTCCAACCCAGGGACTGAACCCACATTACTTACATCTCCTGCATGACAAGCAGTTTCTTTACCACTAGCACCACCTGGGAAAACCACTAGTTATTATCAACTATTAGGAAATGAATGTAACTTTTATCTGTGACTTTTTCAAAATCTATACTAAAAGAGAGTGAAAAATTTGGCTTAAAACTCAACATTCAGAAAACTAAGATTGTGGCATCTGGTCCTATCACTTCATGGGAAATAAATGGGGAAACAGTGGAAACAGTGACAGACTTTATTTTGGGGGCCTCTAAAATCACTGCAGATGGTGACTGCAGCCAGGAAATTAAAAGATGCTTGCTCCTTGGAAGAAAGGTTATGACCAAACTAGACAGCATATTAAAAAGCAGAGACATTACTTTGCCAACAAAGGTCCATCTAGTCAAAGCTATGGTTTCACCAGTAGTCATGTATGGATGTGAGAGTTGGACTATAAAGAAAGCTGAGCGCTGAAGAATTGATGCTTTTGAACTGTGGTGTTGGAGAAGACTCTTGAGAGTCCCTTGGACTGCAAGGAGATCCAACCAGTCCATCCTAAAGGAAATCAATCCTGAATATTCATTGGAAGGACTGATGCTGAAGCTGAAACTCCAATACCTTGGCCACCTGATGTGAAGAACCAACTCATTTGAAAAGACCCTGATGCTGGGAAAGATTGAAGGCAGGAGGAGAAGGGGATGACAGAGGAGGAGATTGTTGGATGGCATCACCGACTTGATGGACATGACTTTGACTAAACTCCAGGAGTTGGTGATGGACAGGGAGGACTGACGTGCTGCAGTCCATGGGGTCACAAAGAGTCAGACATGACTGAGCAACTGAACTGAACTCCTGCATTGCAGGAGGACTCTTTACTAGCTGACTTACCATGCCATGTAGGGCCACCGAAGATGGACAGGTAATGGTGGAGAGTTCTGAGAAAATGTGGTCCACTGGAGAAGGGAATGGCACACCACTTCAGTATTCTTGCCTTGAGAACCCCATGAACAGTATGAAAAGGCAAAAAGATAGGAAACTGAACGATGAACTCCCCAGGTCAGTAGGTGCCCAATATGCTACTGGAGATCAGTGAAGAAATAACTCCAGAAAGAATGAAGAGACAGAACCAAAGCAAAAACAACACCCAGTTGTGTATGTGACTGGTTATGGAAGTAAAGTCTGATGCTGTAAAGAACAATATTGTATAGGAACCTGGAATATTGGGTCCATGAATCAAGGTAAATTGGAAGTGGTCAAAGATGAGATGACAAGATTGGACATCTATATTTTAGGAATCAGTGAACTAAAATGGACTGGAATGGTGAATTTAACTCAGATGACTGTTATATCTACTACTATGGGCAAGAATCCCTTAGAAGAAATGGAGTAGCCCTCATAGTCAACAGAAGAGTCCAAAATGCAGTACTTGGATGCAGTCTCAAAAATGACAGAATGATCTGTTTGTTTCCAAGGCAAACCATTCATTATCACAGTAATCCAAGTCTATGCCCCAACCAGTAGGACTGAAAAAGCTGAATTTGAAAAGTTCTATGAAGACCTACAAGACCTTCTAGAACTAGCACTCAAAAAAGACGTCCTTTTCATTATAGGGAACTGGAATGCAAAAGTGGGAAGTCAAGGGATACCTGGAGCAACAGGCAAATTTGCCCTTGGAGTAGACGATGAAGCAGGGCAGAGGCTAATAGAGTTTTGCCAAGAGAACACACTGGTCATAGCAAATACCCTCTTCCAACAACACAGAAGTTTCTACACATGGACATCATCAGATGGTCAATACTGAAATCAGATTGATTATATTCTTGCAGCCAAAGATGGAGAACATCTATACAGTCAGCAAAAACAAGATCGGGAGTGGACTGTGGCTCAGATCATGAACTCCTTACTGCCAAATTCAGACTTAAATTGAAGAAAGTACGGAAAACCACTAAACCATTCAGGCATGATCTAAATAAAATCCCTTACGATTATACAGTGGAAGTAACAAACAGATTCAAGGGATTAGATCTCATAGACAGAGTGCCTGAAAACTATGGACGGAGGGAGGTTCATGACATTGTACAGGAGGCAGTGATCAAGACTATACCCAAGAAAAAGAAATGCAAAAAGGTTGTCTGAGGAGGCCTTATAAATAGCTGTGAAAAGAAGAGAACTGAAAGTCAAAGGAGAAAAGGAAAGATATACCCATTTGAATTCAGAGTTTCAAAGAATAGCAAGGAGAGATAAGAAAGCCTTCCTCAGCGATCAATGCAAAGAAATAGAGGAAAACAATAGAATGGGAAAGACTAGAGATCTCTTCAAGAAAATTAGAGATACCAAGGGAACATTTCATGCAAAGACGGGTGCAATAAAGGGCAGAAATGGTGTGGACCTAACAAAAGCAGAAGATACTAAGAAGAGATGGCAAGAATACACAGAAGAACTATACAAAAAAAATCTTAAAAAAAAAAAAAAGATCTTCATGACTCAGATAACCATGACGGTGTGATCACTCACTTAGAACCAGACATCCTGGAATGTGGAGTCAAGTGGGCCTTAGAAAGCATCACTATGAACAAAGCTAGTAGAGGTGATGAAATTCCAGCTGAGCTACTTCAAATCCTGAAAGATGATGCTGTGAAAGTACTGCACTCAATATGCCAGCAAATCTGGAAAACCCAGCAGTGGCCACAGGACAGGAAAAGGTCAGTTTCCATTCCAATCCCAAAGAAAGGCAATGCCAAAGAATGCTCAAACTACCGCACAATTGCACTCATCTCACACGCTAACAAAGTAATGCTCAAAATTCTCTAAGCCAGGCTTCAACAGTACATGAGCCGTGAACTTCCAGATGTTCAAGCTGGATTTAGAAAAGGCAGAGGAACCAGAGATCAAACTGCCAACATCCGTTGGATCATCAGAAAAACAAGAGAGTTCCGGAAAAACATCTACTTCTGTTTTATTGACTATGCCAAAGCCTTTGACTGTGTGGATCACAACAAACTGTGGAAAATTCTTAAAGAGGTGGGAATACCAGACCACTTGACCTGCCTCCTGAGAAATCTGTATGCAGGTCAAGACACAACAGTTAGAACTGGACATGGAACAACAGACTGGTTCCAAATCGGGAAAGGAGTACATCAAGGCTGTGTATTTTCACCCTCCTTATTTAGCTTATATGCAGAGTACATCATGAGAAATGCCAGACTGGATGAAGCACAAGCTCGAATCAAGATTGCCTGGAGAAATATCAATAACCTCAGATATGCAGATGGCACCACCCTTATGGCAGAAAGTGAAGAAGAACTAAAGAGCCTCTTGATGAAAGTGAAAGAGGAGAGTGAAAAAGTTGGCTTAAAACTCAACATTCAGAAAACCAAGACCATGCCCTCTGGTCCCATCACTTCATGGTAAATAAATATGGAAACAGTGGAAACAGTGACAGACTATTTTGGGGGCTCCAAAATCACTGCAGATGGTGACTGCAGCCAGGAAATTAAAAGACGCTTGCTCCTCGGAAGAAAAGTTATGACCAACCTAGAAAGAAAGGAAGAAAGTGAAGTCACTCAGTCGTGTCCACCTCTTTGTGACCCCATGGACTGTAGCCTACCACGTTCCTCTGTCCATGGGATCTTCCAGGCAAGAGTACTGGAGTGGGTTGCCATTTCCTTCTCCAATGACCAACCTAGACAGCAAATTAAAAAGCAGAGACATTACTTTGCCAACAAAGTCCTAGTCAAGGCTGTGGTTTTTCCAGTAGTCATGTATGGATGAGAGAGTTGGACTATAAAGAAAGCTGAGTGCCGAAGTATTGATGCTTTTGAACTGTGGTGTTGGAGAAGACTCTTGAGAGTCCCTTGGTCTGCAAGGAGATGCAACCAGTCAATCCTAAGGAAATCAGTCCTGGATATTCATTGAAAGGACTGATGCTGAAGATGAAACTCCAATACTTTGGCCACCTGATGCAAAGAACTCACTCAATGGAAAAGACCCTGATATTGGGAAAGATTGAAGGTGGGAGGAGAAGGGGACGGCAGAGGAGGAGTTTGTTGAATGGCCTCACCTACTCGATGGACATGAGCTTGAGTAAGCTCCAGAAGTTGTTGATGGACAGGGAAGCCTGGCCTGCTGCAGTCCATGGGGTCGCAAAGAGTCAGACACAACTGAGTGACTGAATTGAACTCAACTGATGGGCTCTAGGGTGTGAAGGCTCTGTAGTTGTAGCACATGGTCTTAGTTGCTCTGCGGCTTGTGGTATCTTTCCAGACTAGGGATCATACCCAAGTCCCCTGTACTGGCAGGTGATTTGTTAACCCTGGACCACCAGGAAAGTCCAGGTCCTATCTTTAGATGCTTTGACTCCATCATTTGTCTCACTAGACCAGTGGTTCTCAACTTTGTCTACACTTTAGAATCACCTAGCAATTTCTTTCCATTCCAAGATTCAATATAGGAAATGAAAGAGAACCAGTTTCAAGAAACTAAGAGTAACAGTTTCTACTAAAAAAAATGATTTCCCTTGTGGGAAGTCAAGATGAAAACTAACACTTAACAGTCTTTCTACTCAAAGTGCCCTATGTACTAACAGCATTTTTATTACCCGGGAGATTGTTAGAAATGCAGAACCCCAGGCCCCAGCTGTGAATTAGATCTGCATTTTAACAAGATTCCCACGTGATTCATAAGCTCATTAACGTTTCTGTTTATTTTGTTCTGTGCTGTGCTTCGTTGCTCAGTCATGTCCGACTCTTTGTTACCCTATGGGCTGTAGCCTACCAGGCTTCTCTGTCCATGGGGATTCTCCAGGTGAGGATACTGGAGTGGCTTGCCATTCTCCCCTCCAGGGGATCTTTCCAACCCAGGGATCAAACCCAGTCTCCCACATTGCCAGAAGATTCTTTACCGTCTGAGACACCAGGGAAGCCCTATTTTTTGTTTTCGTTTTTATCCATTCATTTCATTATGAAATATTTCATACAAATAGGCAAGCATATAAACAAGCCCTCATATAGCTGACATTTTGTCCTATGCCTTAAGATGAAGACTACAATGAGAAGACAATAAGAGATAGATGCGATACCCTTTGTGGTCTTTCTAGACTTCATTCATATACTTCCTTTCCCAGAGGTGAGGTTGTTCTGAAACCTCCCTTTTGTGTTTTTATATCTTCATTATATCTCTTCCTATTGCTTGGTGCTCCCAAACATTATATCTGCATTATTTCTCTTTAATTTCTAATTTGTATGTTCATTTAACATTCTATGTTGAGAATACCCATGCCGATAGATATAAAACCAATGCAATTATTCTACTGTAGTTTCATAGTCTATCATGTGAACACACTGTGCATTATATAATTCATTCTGTATTTTAAATTAATCATTAATCAAAAAATTCAAAAGGTTTTTCATTTTTCACAGTTGAAGTGTTAAGTAAACATTTTACTCTGGCTTTCTTTATTACCTATGGAAGTGCCTCAATAGGTCATCTACAAGTAGATTTTCAACTTTTGCAATTTTATGAAACTCGACTCCAAAACCATTGTGCAAATAGCACAGCCACCAAATCCCAATATTCTGACCAACATTTAGTATTGTCTACAGTTTTTTCTCATGTGGAATAAGTGATATATAACATATATATTGGTTTGCATTTCTGTGATTATAGGCATAATTGATAAAAATTTGTTAGTTTAGTGACTCTTTAGTTTTGCTTTTCTGCCAAATATTAATCAAACTCTTAATCCATTTTTTAACATATAAGTATTTATAACTAAAAAAGCAATTTGCTTAATTCTACAAATTCTGATATATTGTGTTTTCATTTTTTATTCAGTTAAAAAGAATTTCTAATTTTTTAAGACCTCTTTTTCTTAAGGTGTACAATGGAATGTTGACACTTGTGTGTGTGCGTGCTAAGTCTCTTCAGGTGTGTCCAACTCTTTGAGACCCTATGGACTGTAGCCTGCTAGGATCCTCTGTCCATGGGATTCTCCAGGAAAGAATACTGGAGTGGGCTGCCACTTCCTTCTCCAGGGAATCTTCCCGACCCAGGGATCAAACCCAAGTCTCTAATGTCTCCTGCATTGGCAGGCGAGTTCTTCAATATGAAATCGTCACCACCATATAGCTAATAAGCATATCTGTGTCACAGTTATCATTTTCTTTCTTTTTTGTGTAGTGAGAACACGTAAGACCTACTCTGTTAGCACATTTTAAGTATACAATACAGTATTGTTAACTATAGCCACATTGTTGTACATTAGAACTCCAGAACTTACTTACCCTGTATAACTGAAATTTTGTGCTCTTTGACCAATATCTTCCCACGTCACCCTTCCCACCAAGTCCTGGCAACCATTATTTTACTCTCTGCTTCTCTGAGTTTGACAATTCTAGGTTGCACATATAAGTGAGATCGTGAAATATCGGTCTGTCTGTGTCTAGCTTATTTTCCTTGGATTATGTCTTTTACCTTCATCCATGTTGTCATAAGTGACAAGATCTCCTTTTTTAAGGTTGAATGATATTCCATGAATATACATGCCACATTTTCTTCATACATTCATCTGTTGATGAACATTTAGGCTGTTTTCAATTCTTAACTATTTGTAAATTATGTGGCAATGAACATGGCGATGTAAATATCTCTTTGAGATAAAAATCTCATTTCCTTTGGCTATATACCCCAAAGTAGAATTCCTAGACAATATGGTAGTTCTAGTTTTAATTTTTTGAAGAACCTTCTTACTGTTTTCCATAATGGATATATCAATTAACATTTTCACCAACAGTGTACAAGATTTCCCTTTTCTGCAAATCTTAACCAACATTTATCTTCAGTCTCTTTGCTAGTAGAAATTCTAACAGGTGTGAGGTGATAATTCATTGTGGTTTTGATTTATGTTTCCCTGATGATTAGTGATATTGAGCACCTTTTCATATATCTGTTGGCCATTTGTATGTTTCCTTTAAAAACAATGTCTTTTCAGGTCCTTTGTCTGCTTTTTAACTGGGTTGTTTGACTTTTTGCTATTGATCTGTATGACTTCCTTAAATGTTTTAGATATTAACTCTTTATCAGACAAATGGTTTGTAAATATTATCTCCCATTCCACAGGTTGCCTTTTTACTCAGTTAATTGTTTCCTTTGCTATGCAGTCCCACTTGTCTATTTTTGCTTTTGTTTCCTTTGCTTTTGGTATCATACCCAAAATAATTATTGCCAGACTAATGTCAATATGTTTTCCCTGTGTTTTCTTAGAATTTTGTGGATTCAAGTTTTACATTGTATTTAATCCATTTTGAGTTGATTTTTGTATATAGTGTGAGATAAGGATCCAATTTCATCCTTCTGTTTGTGGATACCCAGTTTTTCCAACACTATTTGTTAACATTAAAGTGTTTCTTTCTGCTCCTACCTATCCTTCACATGCCTCCTCTCTTTGCTAAGAAGGGTCAGGGAGGAGACCAGAATTAAAGAGTTAGGAGAAATGATTGTGCCCTCATGTGCACTGATGCCCACCACTGCAGAAAGCAGAATGCATGCTATCCCATCCCTTCATGCTGGAATGCAGCCATCACTATCCCTCTTGACCCTTGTCCCAATGGCTGCTTTGTTATGGTGCCAATCTTAATGATGATGTGGCCCACCCTAGTCCACTGCTGGTCAGAGCTCCCTTCTGAATACTGCCCTCAAAGGTAGACCAGTTGACCCTGAACCTAGGCCATGATTCTCACTGGTTTAGTTCACCATGTGAGGCCCTATACCCATATATCATGATTCCTATCCAGGTACCTCTGCCCACTTGATGACTGGTGTCTCCAATAATTCAGTGCAGTGCTCTGGGCCACCATTAAAAGTGCCCACGAACTTTTTGTCCTTTGGACTGGCATCACTAGCTTTCTCCACATTGCACATACCACATGTCTACCAAGAAGGGGAAATGGGAGAGGATATGGGCTTAAGCAGAAATTAGACAAGGTAAAGGGGTGTGGGGCTAGGAAACACTTCTTCTGAGAGTTTCCTAAGAAAAAACTCATCTTGGTTATATTCAAACATGAAGTATAAAAAACAACAGAAAAGAAGAACAGTGGGGATTTAGAAGACCTAGTGTCTTGTCCTAGTTCCCAGTGTGACCTTGGGAAAGTCAACCAGGACTCAGTTTCCCTCTTTTTAGAATTATGGATAAAAATATTTGCACAACCTGTCTCAAAGTTCTAGTCAAGTTCAATGAGATAACATTTGGAAAGAGGCTTTGAAATCTATAAAATGTAATATTAATACCAATAATGTTTAGCATCATGGTAAGGAAAAAGAAAATCTATGCTAAAACTGGCCTCAAAAAAAAAAAAAAATCACACCTGCTTACCCATGAATTGCTTTTGCATATTATAAGGTCAAGAGTAAACTTGGAGACTAGTCTAGATTAAAAAGTAACACTGCATTATTAGGAAGTGATATACAGCTTCTACCTTGTAGGGGAAATTGAGGCCATCCAGAAAGAATAAAATGTTTACTACAGGGGGGAAAAGGCATTTTGTTCTAAAAGCATACAATAAAAGATTATCCACATCTTGTTTTCTCAAACATCTATGCAATTATTCAGATCCTAAATATAGGAGGTTTTTTTATTTCACAATGTACCTTTCTGTCTACATAGATCTGAAGCAAAATAAACACCATATACATATAGTATAATGGCTTTGTTGATTTGGCTAAATTAGCTGAAGGCATTGTTCACTTCATCATTAAAATTCATTTCTCGATGTTTCTTAGCTTTATTGACTCTTCCATCAATTCTTCCTCAGTTCTGTCCTCATTCTTTTCCTCTTGTCTCTTTCAATTTCCTATCTATAATGTTCCAAAATAATTATCATAAACATTTTAGAGAGATGATGAAGCTTTTTTTATTGGAAAGAGGCAAACCTTCCAAACTCATTCTCAGCTCATCACCACAGCACCTAGAATATTGAATAGAAATTTGTATCTTGAGAGTGCCTCCGTGCTTAAAGCATGCAGAACAGATGTTTCATTCGCAAGTTTTCCTAATCTATTATACATGATATCTCTATCTGTGTGAGAGAAACACAGCTTTGGGGAATAGTCCTTTCCATTTTTCTCCCCAGCAAGCTGGTGCATGGAAATGGGCTGTTGAGTCAGCTTCTATTCTCCTCAGGAGAGGAGATTTTTCTAGTGCTGTTTATTTTCTTACAAGGACATCAAGGGGAAACAAGTGCAGTTCCATGCTCTCACCTCTGCGCATGTCACTTCCCTACCCAGAATGCATTTAGTTGGATGCACCTATCTTGCAAGGCATGGCTTAATTTCACATCTTTTGTGAAACTGATGAACCTGACTTGGAGTGATAGCTCTTTCTTCAAACAACTAAACAGTATCTGTTGGTGTAACTGTTTTCATCATCATCATCAGCAGTGTTAAAGGGAAAAGCGTGATATTGGCTAGGAAAATATTATCTTCACCTCTTCCTGTTGCATTGTTAGCTCTGTGATTACAGAGACCATTCTTATCACTCTTTGCCTATCATTCTTAGCACAACGGTTAGCACAGTGCCTTTCACATGATTAGTGTTTAAAAGAGATTGTTTTGTTAACTATATAAAATGGCCTTGCTAACTTTGCTCTTGCCTTAAAGTTAGAAGAGAGGAGGGAGAATAAATAAGAAAACAAAAACCCATCCTGAAAGCTAGTAGGACAAAGAAGGGTAAGGAATATTATAAGAAAAACACAAAAATATGAATCAGGTCTGAAGGTCTAGTTCCTCTCCTGGTCTAGACCCTCACCCACCTCTGCTTCTCTTAATTCTCTTCCTTCCCTTCAATGGTTTTCCAGACAACCATGAATTAGTCTTCTAATTTCACATTCTTAGGATATCCAAACCACTTATTCTCAGACACTGCCGGTAGGTGGGCAAATTGATACAACCCTGAATGGAAAGCAACTGGGGAGTATACACTAAGAATTCTAAAAATATTTGTACCTGTTGTCTCTGTAATTCCACTTCTGTGACTGTATCTTAGCTGTGAACAAAGATGTGCACCTTAAAGTTTTCAGTACACCTTTGTTTACACAGAGATGGGAACAGCCCAACAGTTTTGCACCAGTGGAAAAGGTGAAGAAATTATGATACACACCTCTTGCTGGAATGATTATTAACAAGTTATTTTAAATTACATCTTAAAAGCATTTCAACCTATTCTATTTTTAAAATTAAGATACAATGAAGTTGATTTTTTTGTGTGACCAGTTCTATGAATATTAGCATCTATATAGATTTATATAACTACCACCAAAATCAAGATAAGAGACAGTTTGATCACCCCAAAAAACTCCTTGTGCTATTCCTTTGTTATCACACCCTATGTTTGCCTCCCCACCCCAGTTCCTGAAAACCATAACTGTTTCTGTATTTATAGTTTTGTCTTTTCAGAAATGTCATATAAATGGATTCAATGGTATGCACTTCAGTTCTTTGGGACTGGCTTCTTTCACTCAGTGTGACTTTGAGTTTCATCAGTGTTGCTGTGCATGTCAATAGTTCTTTTCCTTTTTACTGGTGAGTAGTATTCAAATGCAATGTAGCATAGTTTATTTATTTACCCATTGAAGAACATTTGGGTCATTTTGTGTTCAGTAGTGAATAGAGCAACTATACACATTCATGTACAAGATTTTGTGTGAATATAAGTTATTATTTCTCTAGGGTAAATACTTAGGAGTGGGATTACTGGGTCATGTCTTAAGGACTAACTTCATGAGAAGTTGTCAATCTGTTTTCTAGAGTTAAAGGCATTTTTAATCATAAGGAGAAGTGCTGATGTTATAAATGAGAAAGTAGAAAATGAAATTGTATATACATTATAAAATAGTGCTCAGAGATCCCAGTTCCTCTATTAACTATAAATATCTAGTCTTGCCTAGAGAACTTCCTCCCTAGATTTTTCTTATATTAATAGAAGCAGAGCGATAAAGTCAGAACAGCTTTCTGTATCTCTGAAGCTTGTCTCTGTGATGTCTGAGGGTTCGACTTCCTGCTTCTGTGTTGTCCATTGTGCTGTGCTACTCCCAACTTGAAGGCTGCGCTTCTGAAAGCTTCCTCAGAACCACTGACTTTAGTTGTTCTTTCACCTTATTCACCATGAGAGCTCCTGCTGCTTCTCTGGTGGCTCCTGGTAACACCTTTTCTTCTGTCATTCGCAGGCATGGTGAAGTGAGGCAGAGGTGGCAGGGGAACAACCTAACACTGCTCCTTCTACCACTATCTTGCTGACACTAGACTTGAGCCTCACTCACGGTGTTTTCTCTCGGGGGCTAATGACTCTCTCTCCATTCCAGGCTCCGGGAGGAACATAAGACTATCAGATAGGTCTGTGCGTGAGTGAAGTCCACAGTAGATCACAGATGGTGTTCCCTCCCACGGGACTCCCTCCCGCAGTTGAAATCAGTAGGCGTGTTTCAGCATCCATAAGCCTCCAAGACCAGAAAGAAGCTGCTGGGCAGTCTCTGGCAACACACCACAGACCTCTAGGGGGCAATGTTGTCTCACACCACATATTTATCTCTGCAGAGCTCTCAGCTCTCACCCAGCCAAATTATCACTGCACCAGAATTTTCCAAATTATTTAATGAGGATGCACTACTTTTATAAATCAGAAAAAAAATAATAAATTGATAATAATCTGAATAAATCACAGAGTTATTTAAACATGAAAGCAAAATACTCATAGAAGGCATTGCCTAAAGTGTAAAATTAACTTCCATTTTTAGCCTGTCTAGACTATCACTTTAACTTTTCTCATGATTCAAAGCCCAAAGTTAAGTTGCTAGATTATATGACTCTTGTTTTAAATTTTCTATATTAAAATAGCATTGACCACCTAGTTTTTAAAATCTTTATTTATTTATTTGCCTGTGTTGGGTCTTAGCTGTGGCTTGCACAACTTATATGTGTTGGGTTTTCGTTGCATCATGCGGGCTCTTTCGTTGCTGCTCGTGGGCTCTGTAGTTGTGGTATGCAAGTTTAGTTGCCCTGCAGCATGTAGGATCTTAAGTTCCTGGGGCAGGGATTGAAACTGTGTCCTTCGCATTGCAAGGCAGATTCTTAACCACTGGACTACCGGGGATGTTCTTGACCACCTATTTTTAAAGCTTCTAAAATAATTTCAGTAGTATCCTTTAAGCTTTTTGGGGAAATGGAGAGTAATGCTTTTCCCCTTTCTGTTGTACAGAGATAGCAGAGAACTAAAGAGATAGATATTAGTTCTTATAAGAACATCTATGTAAAAATGCAAAATAAACTTTTAAAAAATATTGTTAAAGTGTAGTTGTTATATTGGTATAATAAGTTACAGATGTACAATATAGTGATTTTCAATTTTTAGTGGTTATGCTCCATTTACAGTTATTGTAAAATTATAAAATATTGTGTTGTACAATATACCCTCGTAACTTATTTTGTAACTAACAGTTTGTGCCTTTCAATCCCCTACCCTTATATTGTCCCTCCCCTCATCCTTCTCCCCACTGGTAATCACTAATTTGTTCTCTATATCTGTGAGTCTGCTTATTTTTTCTTATATTCACTAGTTTGTTTTACTTTTTAGATTTCACATATAAGTGACATCATACAGTATTTGTCTTTCTCTTTCATCTAAATGAAATGTAAAATATTCTAATAAGTGAAAAGATAATGCTACCAGTTTGTCAATGTAAGAGCATGAGTTTTGAGTCTTTTGCATTGAGCTGTTCAACTTAAGTGAGTTCACCCACCTCCTTCCTGTGATCACTCCTTTCCCCATTGCTAGTGGTGAAGGGAACATGCTGATTTATCAGTTGTATGGCCGGGGAGAAATAGGCTGTACAGAGTTATGGGTTGACTATAAAGATAACATGATATAAATATATAAAAATATGTAGACCTGACATAAAGTCAAATTCAGAAACCAAGCCATCAGAATAACACTTTATTCATTCACCAGATATTTACAGAAAGCCCTCTATTTGCCAAGTACTGTTCCTGGAGCTGGGATATAGTGGAAAATGACATAGACAAAATTCCTGCTCTCACATAGTTCACACTCTGGGCATGGGTAGGAGATAGCGACAAAAGAAAAATAAATAAGAGTATTTCTTTGAGAATTGAAATAGGAAAGAAACTGACTTGTGGGGACTACTTTGTATTGGGGGATCAGGGAAGGCCTCTTTGAGGAGTAGTATTTTAGTTGAAATCTGAGAGATAAGGAGCTAGTGTTGCACATAACAGGTTTGAGGGAGTGTTCCAGGGAAAGGAAACACCTGATACAGAGGCTGGAACATATTGAACGGATTTAAGAAACAGAAGTAGGCAAGAGTGGCTAGAGTAGAGCACCCGGGAAGAAGATGAAATCAGAAAGCTGGCAAGACCCTTTAATGATGGCCATCCTGACCAGTGTGAGTAGGTACCTCATTATAATTTTGATTTGCATTTCTCTAATAATTAACAGTGTTGAGCATCTTTTAATGGTTCTGGTGGTCATCTGTATGTCATCCTTGGAGAAATGTCTATTTAGGTCCTCCATCCATTTTTTAAAAATTTATTTATTTTTTAATTGAAGGATAATTGCTTTACAGAATTTTATTGTTTTCTGTCAAACATCAACATGCACCCATTTTTTGATTGGTTATTTGGGATTCTTTGTTACTGAGTTGTATGGACTGTTTGTATATTTTGGAACTTAAGCCCTTATCAGTTGCATCATTTGCAAATATTTTCTCCTGGTTCATTTTGCTGTTGCTGTTCAGTCACCAAGGAGTGTCTGACTCTTTGCTTCCCCATTGACTGTAGATGCCAGGCTTCCCTGTCCTTCACTATATCCTGGAGTTTGCTCAAATTCATGTCCATGAAGTTGATGATGCTATCTAACCATCTTACCCTGACTCTTTGCTTCCCCATTGACTGTAGATGCCAGGCTTCCCTGTCCTTCACTATTTCCTGGAGTTTGCTCAAACTCATGTCCATCAAGTTGATGATGCTATCTAACCATCTTATCCTGACTCTTTGCTTCCCCATTGACTGTAGATGCCAGGCTTCCCTGTCCTTCACTATTTCCTGGAGTTTGCTCAAACTCATGTCCATCAAGTTGATGATGCTGTCTAAGGTTGTCTTATCCTCTGTTGCCCCTGTCTCCTCCTGCCCTCAATCTTTCCCACCATCAGTATCTTTTCCCATGAGTTAACTCTTCACATCAGGTGGCCAAAGTGTTGGCGCTTCAGCTTCAGCATCAGTCCTTCCAATGA
Source organism: Giraffa tippelskirchi (assembly GCF_054371585.1). Lineage (NCBI taxonomy): Eukaryota > Metazoa > Chordata > Mammalia > Artiodactyla > Giraffidae > Giraffa > Giraffa tippelskirchi. The sequence continues at coordinate 40,551,927 of NC_137276.1, forward strand.
ATATTCAGGACTGATTTCCTTTAGGATTGACTGGTTTGATCTCCCTGCTGTCCAAGGGACTGAAGAGCCTTCTCCAGCACCACAGTTTGAAAGCATCAATTCTTCAGTGCTCAACCTTCTTTATGGTCCAACTCTCACATCTGTATGTAACTGCTAGAAAAACCGTAGCTTTGACTATATGGCCCTTTGGTGGCAAAGTGATGTCTTTGCCTTTTAATACACTGTCTAGATTTGTCATAGCTTTCCTGGTTCCAGGGAGCAAGTGTCTTTTAATTTCATGGCTGCAGTCACCATCCACAGTGATTTTGGAGCCCAAGAAGATAAAGTCTGTCACTGTTTCCATTGTTTCTTCATCTATTTGCCATAAAGTGATGGGACAGGTGTCATGATCTTAGTTTTTTATATGTTGAGTTTAAGCCAGCTTTTTCGCTGTCCTCTGTTACCTTCATCAAGAGGCTCTTTTAGTACCTCTTTGCTTTCTGCCATTATGGTAGTATCATCTGTGTATCTGAGGTTGTTGATATTACACCTAGCAATCTTGTTTCCAGCTTGAGATTCATCTAGCCCAACATTTCACATGATGTACTTTGCATGTGTTAAATAAGCAGGTGACAATATACAGCCTCTTCATTCTTTCTGGAGCTATTTCTCTGCTCTTCCCCAGTAGTGTATTGGACACCTTCTGACCTAGGAGGCTTATCTTCCAGTGTCATATCTTTTTGCCTTTTCATCCTATTCATGGGGTTCTCAAGACAAGTATACTGGAGTGGTTTGTCGTTCCCTCTTCCAGTGGACTATGTTTTGTCAGAACTCTCCACTATGACCTGTCCATCTTGAGTGGCCCTGCATAGCATGGCTCATAGCTTCATTGAGTTATGCAAGCCCCTTCACTGTGAGAAGGCTGTGATCCATGATCTCCCAGTCCATCGGTTTTCTTTTCATTTTGTTTGTAGTTTCCTTTGCTGTGAAAAAGCTTATGTCAGATTAGGTCCTATCTATTTGTGCTTTTATATCTATTTCCTTGGGAGACTGATCCAAGAAAACATTGCTATAATTTGTGTCAGAGAATGTTTTGCTTGTGTTTTCTTCTAGAATTTTTATGGTGTCATGTCTTATAATTAAGTCTCTAAGTCATTTTGAGTTTATTTTTGTGTATGATGTGAGAGAGTGTTCTAACTTCATTGATTTACATGTGGCTGTCCAGCTTTCCCAACACAACTTGCTGAAGAGATTATCAAAAGATAATCTCCATTGTATATTCTTGCCTCCTTTGTCAAAGATTAATTGACCTTAAGTATGTAGATTTATTTCTGGGCTCTGTATTCTGTTCCCTTGATCCATATGTCTATTTTTGTGCCAATACCATGCTGGTTTTTTTTTTCCTTCCTTTTTAATTTTTATTTATTTATTTATTTATTTTTTGCATTTTAATAAATATATTTATTTTAGTTGGGGGCTAATTACTTTACAATATTGTAGTGGTTTTTGCCATACATTGGCATGAATCAGCCATGGGTTTACATGTGTTCCCCATCCTGAACCCCCCTCCCACCTCCCTCCCCATCCCATCCCTCTGGGTCATCCCATTGCCCCAGTCCTGAGCATTTGTCTCATGCATCGAACCTGGAGTGGTGTTCTGTTTCACATATGATAATATACATGTTTCAGTGCTATTGTCCCAGAACGTCCCACCCTCACCTTCTCCCTCAGAGTCCATAAGACTGTTCTATGCATCTGTGTCTCTTACTCTGTCTCACATATAGGGTTATCGTTACCATCTTTCAAATTCCATATATATGCATTAGTATACTGTATTGGTGTTTTTCTTTCTGGCTTACTTCACTCTGTATAATGGGCTCCAGTTTCATCCATCTCAGTAGAACTGATTCAAATGTATTCTTTTTAATGGCTGAGTAATATTCCATTGTGTATATGTACCACAGCTTCCTTATCCATTCGTCTGTTGATGGACATCTAGGTTGCTTCCATGTCCTGGCTGTTGTAAACAGTGCTGCGATGAACTTTGGGGTACACATGTCTCTTTCAATTCTGGTTTCCTCGGTATGTATGCCCAGCAGTGGGATTGCTGGGTCATATGGCAGTTCTATTCCCAGTTTTTTAAGGAATCTCCACACGGTTCTCCATAGTGGCTGTACTAGTTTGCATTCCCACCAACAGTGTAAGAGGGTTCCCTTTTCTCCACACCCTCTCCAGCATTTATTGCTTGTAGACTTTTGGATAGCAGCCATTCTGACTGGTGTGAAATGATACCTCATTGTGGTTTTGATTTGCATTTCTCTAAGAATGAGTGATGTTGAGCATCTTTTCATGTGTTTGTTAGCCATCTGTATGTCTTCTTTGGAGAAATGTCTGTTTAGTTCTTTGACCCACTTTTTGATTGGGTCGTTTATTTTTCTAGAATTCAGCTGCAGGAGTTGCTTGTATATTTTTGAGATTAATTGTTTGTCTGTTGCTTCGTTTGCTATTATTTTCTCCCATTCTGAAGGCTGTCTTTTCACCTTGCTTATAGTTTCCTTTGTTGTGCAAAAGCTTTTAATTTTAATTAGGTCCCATTTGTTTATTTTTGCTTTTATTTCCAATATTCTGGGAGGTGGGTCATGGAGGATCCTGCTGTGATTTATGTGAGAGAGTGTTTTGCCTATGTTTTCCTCTAGGAGTTTTATAGTTTCTGGTCTTATGTTTAGATCTTTCATCCATTTTGAGTTTTTTTTGTGTATGGTGTTAGAAAGTGTTCTAGTTTCATTCTTTTACAAGTGGTTGACCAGTTTTCCCAGCACCACTTGTTAAAGAGATTGTCTTTTCTCCATTGTATACTTTTGCCTTCTTTGTCGAAGATAAGGTGTCCATAGGTGCGTGGATTTATCTCTGGGCTTTCTATTTTGTTCCATTGACCTATATTTCTATCTTTGTGCCAGTACCATACTGTCTTGATGACTGTGGCTTTGTAGTAGAACCTGAAGTCAGGCAGGTTGATTCCTCCAGTTCCATTCTTCTTTCTCAAGATTGCTTTGGCTATTCGATGTTTCTTATATTTCCATACAAATTGTGAAATGATTTGTTCTAGTTCTGTGGAAAATACCGTTGGTAGCTTGATAGGGATTGCATTGAATCTATAGATTGCTTTGGGTAGTATACTCATTTTCACTATATTAATTCTTCCAATCCATGAACATGGTGTATTTCTCCATCTGTTTGTGTCCTCTTTGATTTCTTTCATCAGTGTTTTATAGTTTTCTATATATAAGTCTTTTGTTTCTTTAGGTAGATATATTCCTATGTATTTTATTCTTTTTGTTGCAATGGTGAATGGTATTGTTTCCTTAATTTCTCTTTCTGTTTTCTCATTATTGGTGTATAGGAATGCAAGGGATTTCTGTGTGTTAATTTTATATCCTGCAACTTTACTATATTCATTGATTAGCTCTAGGAATTTTCTGGTAGAATCTTTAGGGTTTTCTATGTAGAGGATCATGTCATCTGCAAACAGTGAGAGTTTTACTTCCTCTTTTCCTATCTGTATTCCTTTTATTTCTTTTTCAGCTCTGATTGCTGTGGCCAAAACTTCCAAAACTATGTTGAATAGTAGTGGTGAAAGTGGGCACGCTTGCCTTGTTCCTGACTTTACGGGAAACGCTTTCAATTTTTCACCATTGAGGATGTTTGCTGTGGATTTGTCATATATAGCTTTTATTATGTTGAGGTATGTTCCTTCTATTCCTGCTTTCTGGAGAGTTTTTATCATAAATGGATGTTGAATTTTGTCAAAGGCTTTTTCTGCATCTATTGAGATAATCATATGGTTTTTATCTTTCAATTTGTGAATGTGGTGTATTACATTGATTGATTTGCGGATGTTAAAGAAACCTGGCATTCCTGGGATAAAGCCCACTTGGTCATGATGTATGATCTTTTTAATATGATGTTGGATTCTGTTTGCTAGAATTTTATTAAGGATTTTTGCATCTTTGTTCATCAGTGATATTGGCCTGTAGTTTTCTTTTTTTGTGGCATCTTTGTCTGGTTTTGGAGTTAGGGTGATGGTGGCCTCATAGAATGAGTTTGGAAGTTTACCATCTTCTGCAACTTTCTGGAAGAGTTTGAGTAGGATAGGTGTTAGCTCTTCTCTAAATTTTTGGTAGAATTCCGCTGTGAAGTCATCTGGTCCTGGGATTTTGTTTGCTGGAAGATTTCTGATTACAGTTTCGATTTCCGTGCTTGTGATGGGTCTGTTAAGATCTTCTATTTCTTCCTTGTTCAGTTTTGGAAAGTTATACTTTTCTAAGAATTTGTCCATTTCTTCCAAGTTGTCCATTTTATTGGCATATAGCTGGTAGTAGTCTCTTATGATCCTTTGTATTTCTGTGGAGTCTGTTGTGATCTCTCCATTTTCATTTCTAATTTTGTTGATCTGATTCTTCTCTCTTTGTTTCTTGATGAGTCTGGCTAATGCTTTGTCAATGTTGTTTATCTTCTCAAAAAACCAGCTTTTAGTTTTGTTGATTTTTGCTATGGTCTCTTTTGTTTCTTTTGCATTTATCTCTGCCCTAATTTTTAAGATTTCTTTCCTTCTGCTGACCCTGGGGTTCTTCATTTCTTCCTTCTCTAGTTGCTTTAGGTGTAGAGTTAGGTTATTTATTTGATTTTTTTCTTGTTTCTTGAGGTACGCCTGTATTGCTATGAACCTTCCCCTTAGCATTGCTTTTACAGTGTCCCATAGGTTTTGGGTTGTTGTGTTTTCATTTTCATTCGTTTGTATGCATATTTTGATTTCTTTTTTGATTTCTTCTGTGATTTGTTGGTTATTCAGAAGCGTGTTGTTTAGCCTCCATATGTTGGAATTTTTAATAGTTTTTTTCCTGTAATTGAGGTCTAATCTTACTGCATTGTGGTCAGAGAAGGTGACTGGGATAATTTCCATTTTTTGGAATTTACCAAGGCTAGATTTATGGCCCAGGATGTGATCTATCCTGGAGAAAGTTCCGTGTGCACTTGAGAAATAGGTGAAATTGATTGTTTTGGGGTGGAAAGTCCTGTAAATATCAGTTAAATCTAATTTGTCTATTGTATCATTTAAAGTTTGTGTTTCCTTGTTAATTTTCTGTTTAGTTGATCTATCCATATGTGTGAGTGGAGTATTAAAGTCTCTCACTATTATTGTGTTATTGTTAATTTCCCCTTTCATACTTGTTAGTATTTGCCTTATATATTGTGGTGCTCCTATGTTGAGTGCATATATATTTATAATTGTTATATCTTCTTCATGGATTGATCCTTTGATCATTATGTAGTGTCCTTCTTTGTCTCTTTTCACAGCCTTTATTTTAAAGTCTATTTTATATGAAATGAGTATTGCGACTCCTGCTTTCTTTTGGTCTCCGTTTGCATGAAATATGTTTTTCCATCCCTTTACTTTCAGTCTGTATGTGTCCCTTGTTTTGAGGTGGGTCTCTTGTAGACAGCATATATAGGGGTCTTGTTTTTGTATCCATTCAGCCAGTCTTTGTCTTTTGGTTGGGGCATTCAACCCATTTACATTTAAGGTAATTATTGATAAGTATGGTCCCGTTGCCATTTACTTTTTTCTTTTGAGTTCATGTTTAAACATCCTTTCTGTGTTTGCTGTTTAGAGAAGATCCTTTAGCATTTGTTGGAGAGCTGGTTTGGTGGTGCTGAATTCCCTCAGCTTTTGCTTGTCTGTAAAGCTTTTGAATTCTCCTTCATATCTGAATGAGATCCTTGCTGGGTACAGTAATCTGGGTTGTAGATTATTCTCTTTCATTACTTTAAGTATGTCCTGCCATTCCCATCTAGCCTGAAGAGTTTCTATTGAAAGATCAGCTGTTATCCTTATGGGGATCCCCTTGTGTGTTATTTGTTGTTTTTCCCTTGCTGCTTTTAATATTTGTTACCATGCTGTTTTGATTACCATAACTTTGTGGTAGTCTCTGAAGTTTGGGATCGTTATGCCTCCAGCTTTGTTCTTTTTCCTCAGGGTTGCTTTGGCAATTCTGGGTCTTCTATGGTTCTATATAAATTTTAGGATTATTTGTTCTAGTTCTGTAAAAAATGTCATGAGTAATTTGATAAGGATTGCATTAAATCTGTAGGTTGCTTTGGGTAGTGTAACTATTTTAACAATATCAATTCAATATTAATTCTTCCAACCCAAGGGCATGAGATATCTTTCAATTTCTTTGAATCATCTTCAATTTCCTTTATTGATGTTTTATAGTTCTCAGCATATGTTTTCACCTTTCTGGTCAGGTTTATTCCTAAGTACTTTATTTTTTTGATGCAATTTTAAAAGGGAATTTTTTTTTTACTTTCCCATTTCGATATTTCATTATTAGTGTAAAGAAATGCAACAGATTTCTGTATGTTCATCTTGTATTCTGCTACTCTGCTGAAGTTGTTGACTAGTTCTAGTAGTTTTTGTGTGGAGTCTTTAGGGTTTTCTATATATAATATCATGCCATCTGCATATAATGAAAGTTTAATCTCTTCCCTTTCAATTTGGGTCCCTTTTATTTTTTTTTTCTTGCTGTGACCAGGGCTTCTAATATTATGTTTAATAGAAGTGGTGAGAGTGGCCCTCCTTATCTGGTTCCAGATTTTAGCGAGAAGGCTTTCAGTGTTTCACTGTTGAGTATTATGTTGGCTGTGGGTTTGTCATAGATGGCTTTTATTATATTGAGAAAAGGAGCATGGGGATTATTTAGGCAGCTCTCACATAACTAAGGCTAGAGGTGATTGAGGTTTAGAGCAAGAGTGTATCAGTAAAGGAAGAGTAAAGAGTCACTAAATCTTTCAGGGATGGAGCTGCTGGGATTAATTGATTTATTAGATATATATGGTGGGGTATGGGGAGAGGTGGTGAGTCGAAGGACTACTCCTAGATTTATAGTTTAAACAAGTAACAGGGTGGTAGTTCCATTTCCTGAGATGAGAAGATTGACGAAGTCATGTTCCAGAGGGAAAATGTGATGTTGAACATGTGGGCAAGCCTACTAGCCAAGCCTTTGGGTGACTTCAGGCCTATCCCTCTGCAGCTGCTGGTTGGAAGGGTATGCTCAGACTGGCAAGCATTCTTCTGAGTAAGTTGATCTGATTGAAGTTTTATCCGGAAGGGGATATCCAGGGCTAGGTTTAATATCTAAGGTCAGCAACCTGTCACACCAACAGAAAAGTGTTTCCTAAGGTGATCAATAAATAAGCTTCCAGAAAGAGTAGCTCCTCAAAGTGGCTTAATTCCAACTAGGTGGCTATTACTCATTTGACTCCCACCTCTTGGCAGAGCTTTCTGATCTTTTTTTTTAAAGCTATTTAGAGTTGTATCTTATATATATTCACATGAATTGAAATCACATATATAATGTGAATTCCAAATACTTATTGTAATATTTCAATATCCCTGAAAGTTAAATAAATGAAGCTCTAGGTTTCCATAGAGAGAGCACACACGTTTGAAAATAAAAAGTCTGAAATGAGTAAAAATGACAAAATTGTAAACAGCTCTTAAAAGCATATTTTCAGCCCCGCAAATCTGAAAATGTAAATAAATGCTTTGGCTCTTAACTCCCAAGCTAGAGAATTTTCTGTGTTTGAAGAATTTTGAAGTGATGCATTTGCTTATAAAGATCTTGAATAATCGTAGTCCTTAATTGTACTTACTTCCTCTTCATCATGGTGAGTGTCTTTGTTAATCACTACAAAGATCCTTTCAGTGGAAATGCTGCCATAGATTCAGTTTCCTTTTGGGGAATTAGACCTTCCTACTTCAGCAAGCTCTTTCCAGTTCTTTCCATATTGGAGTCTTCCAAAGTCATATTCTCTTGAAAGTTGAGGGGTCCCCAGTTATACCCATGAAGGGGTAGAAGGTTTGGGAGCATGAGAGTTGGACCCAGCAGCCAAAGTCTTATAACATGTTTGAAATCTCTAAAGCAAATGCTCAGGGAGGGTCTATCCAGGCATCACCTTCACCTCCTACTTATTTCCCCAGGGTCACCCACAAGTTCCTCTGTAGAGAGCTTCCTCTGCACAATTCTCTGATTAGTTGATAGTGAGGTAAGAGGGTAATATTTCAGGAATCTCAATCATCAGCCTTCTGATACTAACTAGTCTGAGGCCTACCTGCTTGTGATGAGCAGTTTTCATCTGGTGAAGTCTGGTCTCCATAAAAATAACTTAGGAATGTGCATCAGACATTATTATCCATGTCCTTCAGGGAGAAACTAAAGGTCCTGTGACTCTGCTGTATGGCTGTTTTATTGTTTAAATTGTTATCAATTCTCCTCCCAACTGCTATTTGTCTCTGCATATTCTCACTCTTCTGATAACCCTTGAGTCAGACTTTTTGAAATTCAGGGAAGGTTGAGAAGACTGAATTTTTTTTCTTTAAGCAAGAGGTGGGGAACACAAAGGGGTCTGTTATGAAGACCTGGGGATTGCTGGGGATTGCTCAGTTTCAATGCCACCAGTGCTGCCCGTGACCTAACCCAGACGTACAATGTCAGCAGCTTGTCTGGATCCGAAACTCTTCAAGTCTCAAAGTCCTTTCACAGTCTATGCCTGCTCCTTGTCCTTGCTCCTGTCCACATCACTGTAGATGTCCTCCTGTCTTTCAGTTGGCAACTCTCCCCAGGGACGACTGGCTACGGGACAGGATCCAGTCTCCCCAGCTGCCCCTTCTATGCCCCTCTCTGCAAGAGGAGCTCTTTATCCTGTGAAGATTTTTCTGCCAGCCATTAGAGGGAAGCAGACCTGGGATAATAAAAAGCCAACAAGTACTTTAAAAGGTTTTGAAAGATAAAATTTTCAAAGTTGTGTTTCTCATCTATATTTCTTGACCTTTTTGAGATGTTTGCATAGAATCATCTCTTTTTCTTATGTACCTACTGTTGGGTAAAAAATACTGTCAGAATCTTTCAGTTATGTAGAATAGTAATAGAAAAAAATTATTGAGCAATTACTGTGTGCTTGGCACCATAATACATCTCAGTACAAAATTATCTTATTTAATCCTCACAACATCTCGGTGAGTTTGATGCTGTCAATCTTCCTGTTTTACAGAGGAGAAAACTGGGGCCCAGAAACTTGAAATATACTCCGCAATATACTTACTTACACAGCTAGTAAGTTGAGGGTTCTAAATTTAAACTACAGTTTATCTAATTTGAGAATTCAGATTTTCAACCACTGTAAAATATCTCCAATACATGCAGAAGGCTTATAGGTGCTATCTTCTGAAATTTCCAATAGCTGGTGCCATATGTTAATCCATTGAACAAATGTTTTATTGTATATCATCAATGTAACAGGTAATACTCTAACCACTGAATAAATAGTGAGCAAACAAAAATGGCCCTTGTACTCATAGAACATGTTTCTTCTTAAAATCAAATTCCTGCAATCAGGATCAATAGACTTTAAAAGATGTATATATAACCTGTAACCAAGAATTCCATTTCCAAAAATGAAAATAATCTCAAATAGATACAAATAATTATACATAGAGATGTCACTATTTGTAACAGTTTCAAGTGGAAATAAATGATATGTCCAATAGAGGGGGAATCGTTAGGCAAAGTTATGGCACTTTCATACATTAGAATATAATAGTCACTCAGAATAATGTTTTCAGAAAGTTTTTGTATTATGAACAAACACTTCAATTATCATGTTAAATGAGAAAAGCAAACTACAAAGTAATCTTTTTAGTATGCTTTTATGTAAAATAATATGTATATGATATTATTTAGAGCAAACCACATGAAATTAACATTTCTGTAGGTCAAAGGATCATGCAGCAGTAATTTCTTGATGGAAAAAATATCTGAAATCAAATAATCTAAAATATTAATGGTTATTATTCTTTGGTGGTAAGATGATCAGCAGTTTTCATTCTCTTCCTTATACTTTTCAGTATTTTCCTAGTTTCAACATTATACATATATTACATTTCTAATAAAAACAGTATTATATAACAAAAAGAGAACAAATGTTCCTCTTTTGGCCACTTTACTAAATCATAATGCTAAATGCACTCTGGTTGAGTACCTATAATCCGTCATGTCAGTAACCGTAGCAAATGTAGCAATGAACTGTAATTCCATTTTATACACGTGGCAGTAGAGATTCAGCCTAGAGTGATATTTCAGGATAGCAGTCTGAGGCAGGGAACTGGTTCAGATAAAATAGATGCTAGATTGTCCACACTTCATAGTAATGGAAAACAACTGTTTTACACTGACTGCCTTAGACATAGGTTTCTAGGACCCCACTCATAACATTTCCAAAAAAGCCAACTGAATTTCTTATTTTTTAAAATACATATATATATATTTTGTTGAAGTATAGTTGACTTACAATGTTTCAGGTGCACAGGAAGGTCATTCAGCTATACGTATACACATGTATTATTTTTCAGATTATTTTCCACTATAGATTATTACAATATATTGTCTGTAGTTCCCTGTGCTATACATTAAAGCTTTGTTTCTTGCTGCATATCTATTTTTCTGAATTGTTATTGATGATTTCAATTACTTCCAGAGAATTTTTGAAAAAAAATACATGTATGACCAAAGAATAGTATGTTATAAAGTTCTAGCTCTTGTGGATATTGGGAAGAAATTTTATATGCTGGAAAGAAGATGTCTTTTTTTTTTTATTTTAAATTAGTTTATTTATCTATTTTTGAAATAGAACTGCCATATGACCCAGCAATCCCACTGCTGGGCATACACACTGAGGAAACCAGGATTGAAAGAGACACGTGTACCCCAATGTTCATCACAGCACTGTTTATAATAGCCAGGACATGGAAGCAACCTAGATGCCCAGATGTCTTTTTTTTAATGGATGATCTGAAATAACTTATCAGCCTTTCATCAGTTAATGCTGATGAACAATCACATCTGTTATTATAGTCAGGAACATTAAATGTTTAAATAAGACAGGTCATCCTTTTCAAAATTTAATATAACTGCTCTTTCTACATTTAAACTTTTAACTCTGAAAAATATATATTATATGTACATTTTAGTGAGTGCTTACTATGTACCAGGCACTCTGTTGAGACAAGGTATAGATTATTGAACAAGACTGACAGGTCTCTTAACAGCCTAGTGGCAGAGACAGACAAACATGCAAATAAATGCAAAACTATTCATTATGAGTCCTATATACATATAGTTTTTTTTATCTGTCACTGAAGCCCTCATAAGGAAATGAAGATCCAAAGAAGCAGTTAGAGTTGAACACTTATATACTGAGCTGGATTGAGTAGTGAATTGTGAAAATGTGATAAGGCTGAGGGGGCTTGAGCTAGGGTTGTTAATAGCAGGAGAAGTGACTAGGAAGATGAGGGTTAGTTTGTAAGGTTTGTAGAGATTCCTCTCAACCACAGTCCACCTTCCCAGCACTGGTCAATTGCTGGCTGTAAACAAGCCCAGCACGGTGATGACCCAGGGTGAGGTGACTCTGCAGCTGAAGCCATCCATGAAGGGTCTGACAGCTGAGGACGCTCTGCCAACAGCTTTCCCAGCAGTTGGGGTATAAGTCCTCATTCCTGAAAGGGAATCTGAGTGGCACATCCTAACATCCATCACAGTGACAAAGCTACAGCTGCTATAATTTCTACTGTGCTTTGTTGCTTACACTCATATTTGAAGAAAATGAATTTGACTTATAGGTTGGTGAAAATAAATATGTAATTTCTTAATGCCATCAAATTCATGGACCCCCTACATGGACCCAGGTTAAGAAAAATTTTGAGTGAGAAAGGGGCTCCATATTCAGAGGTGCTGTTCAGGCTCTGTGGCCTGCTGCAGCAAAGCAAGGCTATCTTGTACTGTAGGAAAAAATGAGTCTGCTTTCCTGAGCTAGAATGATGCCCATTCACAAAGAAAGTCAGACACAAGAGATTGAAGTCCTTGAGGGAGAGACATAGAAACTGAGATGCAGTTATTTGGATTTGCTTTAGAGTTCCAGATTTTAATCCCCCATGAGACGGAAATATATCTCCATTTTTGATGTCCAAGAAACACCCCTGCATTTTTTAAAGGTTTAGTTTTTTTAGATTAGTTTTAGGTTCAAAGAAAAATTGAAAGCAAAGTACAGAGATTTTCCATATACCCCCAGTCCCCACACATGCATAGCCTCCTCCATTTTCAACATCACTTACCAGAGTGGTCCGTTTTGTTACAACTGATCAATCTATATTGACAAATCATAATCACCTAGTAGTTTACCATATTATCATCCATAGTTTACATTATGGTTCACTCTTCATATTGTACATTCTATGGATTTAGATGTATGTATACATATATATACGTAGCCATCATTATGGTATCATACAAAATATTTTCACTGCCCTAAAAGCCCTTGTTTTCCACCTATTCATCCTTCCTCAGCAACCCCTGATCTTTTTACTGTCTGCATAGTTTTACCATCTGCACACTTTCCCACAGTGTCATACAGTTGGAATCATACAGTATGTAGCCTTTTCAGATTGCCTGCTTTCACTTAGTAGTATGCATTTAAACTTCCTCCATATCTTTTTCATTTCTTTTTAGCATCCCTGTTTCTTTAGAATGAATTTTTTGGGTCACATAAGATAATTTAAGTAGGTATTGCCACTTCCAAGCTAAAGTACCCTGTTGGAAAACAAGAGATACTTTTTTTTTCCTGGCTGCACTGAGGGGCTTGTAGGATCTTAGTTCCCCGACCAGTGATCATACTTGGGCCCTGTCAGTGAAAGCATCAAGTCCTAACTGCTGGATTATCAGAGAATTCCCCACAAAGAGATATTTTTAACATCCCTTTCCCCAAATTCTTGAAATCTGCAGGAGTTTAGGATGAGAGCATCTGGCAACAAATATTGCTGGAATCCAGCTCCAGCTGGTCCAGGGTTCCCTCAGGAAGGACGGCGTCGGCGATGCGAATGAGAAGACACAGCAAGTCTCGGTGTTTCCAAGTGTCTTCTGACTTTATTGTTTTTAAGACAGCTTTTATATCTTTAGTTGTATTTTTTAAAGAATATAGGCACAGCAGATTATGACAAAGAAAGAATTCATTAACAGGAAGTTTTAAAGTAAAACCTGTTTTTCTAAGGGTTGATCAGCCAAAACACTTTTGTATCAGGCACAGCAGATTATGACAAAGAATGAATTCGTCAACAGAAAGTTTTAAAGTAAAACCTGTTTTTCTATAATCTATCTTACGCCTTGAGCCCAACGAAAAGGAATGTGGTCCCATAAAGTCATGGTACAGCAAGCTGAAACAATGTAGTACAAAGGTCAGTTCTTAGCAAAAATCACCAGCTAAATTAACAATTGTCTTGTTATTTGTAGTAAGGCTAAACTTTTATTTTTATAAGTTTTTAACTATCATACTTTCATTACACAGGCTAAATATGTTAAGAGCAAAAACATAGTGAGTAAATATAGACTAAGTAACAGTTTCATAAAGCAATATTTCTTATATTTCCTAATAAGCCTTTTTCCTATGAAGAGCTCTGTACCTATTGGGGCTTTTGTGTGTTAGGCTCTCAATGCTGTTTATTGTTAAGGAGTAGTCATGCACATTAGCTCCAAAGGCACAGGTATATTTATTAAGTAAACCAGTATGCCAGCAAGAAGAATTTAGATTAATATACTCCATATCCTAGACAATCCCATCAGGGTGCCACCGTTTTTTAGGGGCCTTGTCGATTGAGGTTTTAGGTTGATCTATATTGGAAAAGAATCAGGAAAAGGCCTTTTACCTAAGTCATAGAAAATAAGAAGAGGTCTATTGTAGCAAACATCAGAAAGACAGACGTCATCTTTAAGGTGAGCACTGAGGCAGCCTTCCGAGAATCCCTGAGGCCTGAGAAGCCATGCTCGATCAGTCCTTCTCCTCATGACACTGTCATGGGTGGGATCTCGTGGGCTGGCTCCCGGCAAAATATGGGATTGGGAACTCTTACAGCATTGGTGCTAAGGTGTGTCAAGTAAGGCTCTGAAATCTCCATGAAAACATTGACTTTCTCATTGGAGGCCCTTTCTATATTCTATAACCCCCCTATAAAAATGACATGTTTTAATATACTGTGATAGACTTCAACATTTTCTTGACTGCCACCCTTTAAACTGGGAATAAAGATAGCTATTATATGTTTTAGTTTGACAGAGCAAGGCAGACAATAATGAAATTGTATTCATAAGAATAGCAATCTTTATTTTTAAAATCCAAAGGCAGTCAATAATGTCATCTATGTACTTTGCCATTATGATGACATATAGCATATAAAATGTTAAGTATGTCTAATATTTATTTCATTTCAATCACATCAGTCTGTCATTACATAATAAATCAAAAGGAAAGTCTACCAACAACAGCCCCACAAGCATTTCCTATTGAACTACTCTTAGCTTTTTTAATGTAGCCTCAAAACATGAAAATTGCCTCTAAATTAGCATAGCTATTCACACATTATTTCCACCACTGACAGAGAAATGCCACTGTAACAGTTGCTGAATAGTTTTTTTATGCAAAACTGATGTTAGTGACAGATTTTTAAGCATGTAATTTGTCTCAGCACATGTGTCATTTTATTTGTAAAAACTGCTAGGACTGAAAAATGAAATTTCAAAAGTTGTTTGTCTTCTTGCAGGGTAGAATAGATATAAACTAATCAACCAACAGAGCTGTGTGATGGTCTATTAGGTTCAGAATCATAACATCGTTACAGAGGGGAAATAAAAGCTATTTCCATTATATCCCACCCCCTATGCCAGAAAGAAGTGAAGAATAAATATACCAAATGGGCATAGAGTTGTCCATCAATATCCATGGGGATTAGTTCCAGGACCCCCAAAGATACTAAAGTCCATGGATGCTCAAATCCCTTATATAAAATGGTATAGTATTTGCATGTAACCCTGCATATCCTCCTGTATACTTTAAATCATCTCTGGATTACTTGTAATACTGAATACAATGTAATAACTATATAAATAGTTGTAAACACAATGTAAATATTATGTAAATAGTTGCCAGCATGTGGCAAATTCAAGTTTTGTTTGGGGAAGTTTCTGGAATTTTTTTTCAAATATTTTCCTTCTACAGTGGGTTGAATCTGCTATTTTGGAACCTATAGGTATGGAGGACCAACTGTGCTTGGATTTGATTTGATTATTTGATCTGATGATGCAGCATTTTATAAATGGGAGCAAATTCCTAAAAAAAATTGCTCTGCCAGCCCAGTTCAGCCCAGGTCTCCCCCTACCAGTTTTAAACCACTGAGTTGTCTGACTACTAGATCCAAGGGGAGTGTCTTTGGTGGGCTAGCTTTAGCCTGCCCCAGCAGATGAATATCCAACTCCTTTCAAACATTTCAATCTAGCCTCTGTCCTAGGCACACAGGACCCAGTAAATAATATGTTATGTTTCTTAAGGAACTCACAATCAAGTATAGAAAAAAAGATTATTAGGAAAACAAAAGATTGAATCTTCTCATTGATGTGAAAGCAGAAAGGAGTTGTGTAACCAACCTCTGGCCAAAGTGAACAGGGAACCAGCTTTGGTCAGAGGTATAAGAAAGCTATTGTGCAGAACCCAAAAGGTGTGTAATGAGTTAAAAAGGAAGCTAAAAGTAGAGCAAAGATGGATTGTCTAACTTCCCTTGATTCTACTTGCCCCTGTGAAGAGAACAACAACCGTTCACTCCTTGGGGCCAGTCAAAATGTGTTTACTCTTGAGGTAACTTTCCTCAGTACTCTCAGGGGAACCAGGAGACCAGACACACTGTGGCCCTTTAGTTCTTGCCTCTGCCAGAGCTTTAGTCAGAGATCTGGGATTGCACCAAACTTTTTCCCTTTGTACTGCTGAAAACAAATTGATCATAACATTTTTGAAAATTCACATTGACTAGATACTACATTTATTGTTTATTGATTTCTTCATCTGTGAAATGCGGATAGCTACAGTATCTGCTTCAGAGTTGTTTTAAGGTTAAAGATTTTGTATATGTATATTTATGAGTACATATACATATACTCTTTATATATATATATATATATTATATATGTTCTTTACAACAATGCCAGCACATAGTAAAGACTATCATGTGTTAACTGTTGTTTTGTTATATTTGAAATATACTTAATTTTAGCTTTTAGCAACCTAAATTATTGTGTCTTAAGATATTCAATTAGTCTATGTCCCAAGTGAGCTTCATGTGAATATTTACATTAACCAAGAATATGGGAAACTGCATTTCTGGACCACATGCTTTTCAGGCCCAGAGTGGGATTTATCATTTTGCCCAGGCAATAGACTTGCTTATGTCAAAATTCTTTACACTTCACTTAGTTGAAGATGTCATTTCCTGAAGTATCTTCTACCATAGTTTTTTTCAAAGTGATTGATTATGAGATCTAAATCAACATTGGAAAAAAAAAGAAATAGGAAAAAAAAGTCAGGTTGCATCACACATGGTAATCTAAGTTGTTTTGTGTAACTTCAGTTTTGTGTGTGTCAGTATATCCAGGATCACAAACCCTGCAGTGTTTTTTCTCTCTTTTCTCTCAAAGGTAGCCAAAGTCCTGCTTTTTCTACAAGTTTCTATACCAGTGCCTTTCAAACATTTTCTACAAAAATCATCTATAAAAATTTATGTTCTGATTCATGGGCAGGGCTCAAGAGTCTGCGTTTCTAACAAGCTCGTGGTGGTGGTTTAGTCACTAAGCCATGTCCAACTCTTGTGACCCTATGGACTGTAGCCTGCCAAGCTCTTCTGTCCATGGAATTCTCCAGCAAGAATATTGGAGTGGGTTGTCATTCCCTTCTCCAGGGGATCTTCCTGACCCAGAAATTGAACTCCAGTCTCCCACATAGCAGGCAGATTCTTTACCATCTGAGCCACTAGGGAAGCCCAGCAAGATCATAGGTGATACCAATGCTTCTTGTCCATGGACTACACTTCCAAGGCCGGCTGCACACTAGAAGCTCCTTCATGATTCCTGGTCTATATTCCCCACCCAGTAGCCTCTTGGACCTCATCTACACTTGCTTTTCATACAATGTCTTACTTCAGCTGCTCCGGTCCTCTTGCTTTTCTCAACACACAGGTATGATCCTCCTCCCTGGCTTTGCCCTGTTGTTCTCTCTGTCTGAACACTCCTCCTTTGAATGGCTCACTATTCTACTTCCTGTGGGTCTATTCTACTTCCTGTGGGTCTATTCTACTTCCTGTGGGTCTATTCTACTTCCTGTGGGTCTATTCTACTTCCTGTGGGTCTTTGCTTCAGTGTCATCTTCTCAGTGTGGTCTTTCCTGTTTGACACTGACTCTGCTTCCACCCCAGCATTCCCTCTTTCCTGCTTGATTTTTCTGCTAGTCTCATCTCTATCAACATACTTTGTATTCCTTTAAAAAAATTATTTATTGCTTTTTTTCCCCTTCATTAGACTGAAAGCTCCATGAGAATAGAGATTTTGGTCTGTTTTTATCCACTGATCTCTCTCCAGCACCTAGCACAGAGTACCTGGCACATATTTTTTTAAGAGTTAAAATATTTATTAGTTTATAACTTTTCCCTTTTTGTAGGCTAAGCCCCCAAAGGGCAAGCATCTGGATTGTTTTCTCACCCTTATATGTAATGTTCACTTGCTATAGTCATGTGTGATGGCTAATGTTGGGCTTTCTGATATCTGCATTAATTTTTTAATAATTAACTCCTTTATTAATTTTTTGTTGATTCTTTCCTGTAACCTTATTTCTGGGCCCATCCTCTTTTGCTTGTATAGTATTTAGCCTACACAAGGAGGAATGAGTCCCTTTAAGATGCCGTGTGTAACAAGGCAGCTTACTAGAGATCTTCTCTAGACATTGGAGATAATTATCAAGTTAATGAGTGATCCAGACCAGAACTATATATAATACTGGAAAGAAACTTTAACCCAGGATTTTTACAAGATGGCTGCTTTAGTCTGTTCAGGCTGCTGTAACAAAAATACCATAAACTGTGTGGCTTAAACAATAAATATTTATTTCTCACAGTTCTGGAATCTGAGAAGTCCAAGATCAAGGCACCAGCAGATTCATTGTCTGGTAGGGACAAGCTTCCTAATTCATAGACAACTGTCTTTTCTCTGTGTTCTCCATGGCAGAAACTGTTAAGACAGCTCTCTACAGTCTCTTTTGAGGGCATTAATTCCATTTTTGAGAGGCCCACCCTCATGGCCTAATCACCTCCCAAACACCCTCCTCCTAATATCATCACATTGTGGGTTAGAACTTCAACATATGAATTTTGGGAGGACACAAGCATCCAGTCCATAACCATGACTAAAGGATTTATCAATAATTACTCTATCTTTGGCTATGAGGTAGTGAGAGAATTATGTTCAATTTACCAGGAATTATACAAAACAAGTAGGAGATTCTGATATAAGTTTTCTCTCCTGCTCACTGTGGATCTGCTAAATTATTTGTGGAAGAAGGAAAGTTATAAAATTATCTTTCTCTCTCTCATTTTTAAGGAAACGGGAAAACCCTTAGCCTGGTGAAACTATAAAGATGGATTTCTGTTCACATATTTTATAGTCTGGCATTCTCTTCTGTCATTCTTGTTCTTCTTTGTGTTTTTTTGTTTGTTTTGGGTTTTCACTGCTGTGCACAAGCTTTCTCTGGTTGCAGCGAGCAGGGCTACTCTTCGTTGTGTTTCACAGGTTTCTCATTGCAGTGGCTTCTCTTGTTGAGGAGCACAGGCTCTAGGTGTACAGGCTTCAGTAGTTGCAGCACTTGGGCTCACCAGTTGCGGCTCTCTGGCTCTTAGTAGTAGTGGTGATCAGACTTAGTTTCTCTGAGTATAGAATCTTCCTGGACCAGGGATTCAACCTGTGTCCCCTGCATTGTCAGGCAGGTTCCCATCCACTGTACCTCCAGGGAAGTCCTATTCTTGTTTTTTGATTATGCCCATATTCTAGGCTGAGGCAATAATTTCCCAATTGCAGGAAGTTGTCCATTCCTACCCATTCAAAGCTCATTCTCCTCATGGTGTTTTCTCTTTCACGATGTATGCTCTGTGAAATGACTGCTGCAGACTTCTCATTGCCTGAGAATAGGCTTCACTTTCTTTTTGCTTTATTCTCTTCAAATACTCTCCCTTCTGTTAAGTGCTATCTATCTACCTTCTTCCTAGGTTGCTTGTCATGAAGGGATTAATCCTTCTTGTGTTTGGGATAGGGATTCAGAGTGACTTCCAAACTGGAAGTGGGATTTAGAAAAAAAAGTTCTCTGCATGACACTTCCTGGGGGTGGAGGGGTGGAGGGCACTGGGATACTTGGTCCAGATCTCTCTTCAGGAAAGACATTCTGCTTTAGGAAAAACTAAGTCTCTTTCCTTACTTTGCCAACAAAGGTCCATCTAGTCAAAGCTATGGTTTTTCCAGTAGTCATGTATGTATGTGAGAGTTGGGCTATAAAGAAAGCTGAGTGCTGAAGAATTGATGCTTTTAAACTGTGGTGTTGGAGAAGACTCTTGAGAGTCCCTTGGACAGCAAGGAGATCCAACTAGTCCATCCTAAAGGACATCAATCCTGAGGATTCATTGGAAGGACTGATGCTGAAGCTGAAACTCCAATACCTTGGCCACCTGATGAGAAGAACTGATTTATTTGAAAAGACCCTGATGCTGGGAAAGATTGAAGGCGGAAGAAGGGGACGACAGAGGATGAGATGGTTGGATGGCATCACTGACTCGATGGGCATGATTTTGAATAAGCTCCGGGAGTTGGTAATGGATAGGGAAGCCTGGCGTGCTGCAGTCCATGGGGTCGCAAAGAGTCGAACATGACTGAGCTGACTGAGCTGACTGACTGACTGAAATCTCTTTAGGACTTATTCTCCTAGCTGCTAGGAGTGCTGCTGGAAGAATGCCCTCTGGATTAACCTCCTTGGGTCTCAGCTGAAACATGCCCCTTCCCTGAGGTCATGCTTCCTGCTGGCGGCCCACATCCAGCGGCTAATGGACTAGAGGTATGAAGGTTTGGCCCTCTTGCCCTGCCAAGTGACTTCTGAGGCTTAATCTCATTTTCAGAACTCCCCACAGGATCAGTTCAGGCTTTATTTGAGACTGAATTAATAACTGGACTTCTGTCTCTGTCCCACTGGCTCCCCTCTCTTCCCTTGCCACATGCTAATCTCCATCTCAGAGTGGGCTCCTCAGAGAGCTCAGCCCTGCAATGTACTGCTCTATATCCTTCCTGATTTCTTTTCCCACAATTTCCACCCTGACAGCCCTGGAAATGGGAGATCTGAGCAAATAATCAAGAAAGCAACACAAGCATAAGGGAAAATAGGCAGAGCTCAGTATGGGGACTGAAGACTGAGCTATGGGAAGTAATCTTAGCCAGAAGGCAGAGGTCTATCTACTAGAACCAGGGTAAAGATGAAGGTTGAAATAGCAATAGCTTTAGTATTGAGTAAGCTTGTTAAACACCCTCTGGCTGGGGTCAGGATTCATCTCAGAGTCTGGGGAGCTGGAAGGGTATAAAGGTGCAGTAAGAGAAGAAAGGATATTTGGAGCCTAGAATCTAGTCAGTGTGTTAAATGTAGAGACAGGAAATTAGGCAAGTTAGTCAGCATTTACATACTCACACTACTGCTTTTGGGAAAAGAATTGAGCTTAAAGAACAGTATATATTTTAATTAGCTCCACTTTCCAAGGATTGCCCAGCAAAATTAAAGAGTAATTTTTTTTGACCACACTGTTCAGCTTTCAGGGTCTTAGTTCCCTGACCGGGGATTGAACCCAGGCCACAGCAGTGAAAGCGCTGAGTCCTAATCACTGGATTGCCAGGAAATTCCCCCAAAGACTAATTTTCTTATTTAAACTTCTCTAATAGATTCCCTGCATTCATTCTCCATAGCATACCTTATGTATGGGTAACAAATCTCTAGGAAACCCAATGAAAATGTGAAATATAAATAGGACATCTATATTTATGAGCACAGGAAGGAAGTGTCAGCCAATGACAGGAAACAGAAAAGGGATGTTAGGGTCTAGAAAAGAGCAGCTGGATAAGTCTGGTGACTTTGGTTAGTTTCCTCAGGATTGGAAAATTTGCATTTTAAGCAAGTCCGGCAGATGGTGCTGCTCCAGCAAAGAGCAGAAAAATCATTTTGTTTCCTAAGATGCAATTTATCCTGTTTACAGTTCTGAACTGATAAGATTTTTGCCATAGTAAAATTTCAATCTTGTGTCTTCAGCTGTTAATGTATATACAGAAGCTTGTGTTCAACAGTAATTGCCTACCTGGGTCATTCTTACTTCATATAGTGGGTTTTTATCTACAAGGCTCCTGATTTTCCCTTGCTGTTTCCTCCTATGACAAGAGGTTCTTCAGTCAGTCCTGCAGAATTGCTATCACCATCACTTGCTCTGTACTGTGTGCTTGCAAGGTAGCACACCAAAATCTATCTTCAAAAATGCCATTGTTAATGCTTTCTCTGCCTCTGTAAATATACTAAGGTATGTTAATATACCTTATTATATATAAAAGCTGCTGTAATATGAATAATATTATATAGGGAGGAAATAAGTTAGTAAATCAGTAAAGGACCACTGTCTTAGTCTACCAGGGTTGCCATAAGGAAATGCCATAGACTAGGTGGCTTTAACAATAGATGTTTATTTTCTTACAGTTCTGTATGCTGGATAGTTGCAGATCAAGGTCCAACAGGTTTGTGGTGAGAGCTTTATTCCTGATGTAGATAGCTGCCTTCTCACTGTGTCCTCACATGGAGGAGAGAAGAAGAAAGCTTTTTTTCTCTTCCTCTTCTTATAAGGCCACCTATCCTATCGGATTAGGGCACCACCCTTATGACCTCACTTAACCTTTATTATCTCCTAAAGTTTCTAACTTCAAATAAATTCACCTTAGGGATTAAAGTTTCAACACATAAATGTTGGGGAGATGTAATTCAGTCCATAGCAATCACTAACTACAAACGGAGTTGTATCAAGATGTGTCAGTAATGGCAAAATGCAGGTACTATCATATATTTGTTGTCAGATGGAATACCCATTATCCTTGAGTCTAAACTTAACATCTTGAAACAAACAAACAAAATTTTCTATTTTTTTCTAGAATGATTGAAGATTTTTAGCCACCAAGTAGTTTCCTTCTTTGTTTGTTTTCCAACTTAAAAAAATTTCAAACCTACAGAAAAGTTGAAAGAATAATATACCCATATACAGGCTCACCTTTTTGCCACATTCTCTTACATCCCAATCATAGCCTCTTAACTTGGACTGCATCTTAAAGAACATTTGAGTCAATTCTCGCCTCTTACACAAAATCAGTTCATGGGGTCATCCAGCCTCTACTTCTAGATCTCTGATGGTGGAGTACTCACCTGTCTTTGAGCCAGCCCCATCTGTTTTTGGAGGCCTCTTGTCACTAAGTTTGTCTTAGAATAAACTGGAACCTGGCCATCCGTAACTTCCCTCTGCTGGGCTTTATATAACCCTCTCGTCAGACAAACTAATTCTAGTTCTTTTCTCACATGACAGCTTTAAAACATTTGAAGGCATTGCTCATGTCCTTTTCCATACTCTGAGGGAAGAAGGACTTACCAGTCCTGATTTCTTCATCCATGTTTCATTTGGAGTGGTAAAGAGACCTTACTTGCTTTGGTAGTAGGTTCATGTATTTACAAAGTGTCACTCAAAGTTGAAAAGACCAATGAGGCTTCTTTGTTTCTCTAATGGATGTGATTTTCTTCACTGACTGTGCCAGGTGACTCAGTTTCCTTGAAGTGTGTAGACAGCGCAAGTCCTCAAGACCACCTTCAATTTCAATAATTCATTAGAATACTTGTAGAACTCACTTAACAAGGTTATACTCATGATGATGGTTTATCACAGCAAAAGTTTACAGATTGAAATTGACCAAGGAAAGCAATACCTAGGGTCTGAGTCCAGGAGAGTTCCAAACACAAACCTTCCAATTGCCCTCTCCCAGAGGAGTCTCTGACAGGGCTGACTTCTCCCAGCAATGACATATAACAATCCTCACAGAGTGTTGTCAGCCAGGGAAGCTCACTTGAGCCACAGCACCACTGTTTTTACTGGGGTTCAGTCACATAGATATGATTGGTCACCTGCATCTTAGTTTCCAGCCTCTCCAGAGGTTGTGCTGATGGGGTGGCCCAAAGCCCCAACCATAAATCACATTGTTAGCATAGATTATCTTGTGTACTCCTAAGGCTCCCAGGGTAAACAGACACTCTTATCAGGTAGGACATTCCAATGACTTAGTTATTACCTCCCAGAGTAAAGGCCAGATTTTTCTTTGGGCAAAATTGTTTTCCAAAGAGGATAGATGAGCCCTTTTTTCAGTATCCTCCCTATTCATTTCCCACTTCTCTGTCAGCGTGGTATCTGGACATCTGCACCCCATTATGACAAGAGAGATGGGCTTTCATCTAAGTACAGGTCCTTTTCTGACCTGTGCCTCTGTTGCAGGGTAGCTGGTCTAGTTAGGTTTCTGGAGCCTTAGAATGATGCTTCCCTAAGTTCAGTGTTGTTCTTTGGCTCAGTTAGACCCACTCCACCCTATATCTGTCAGGAGCACGGACCTTAAGGAAACAGGAGGGAAGGGGGCAGGGCACATTTAAAAGAATGGCATAGCCTGAGGACACAACATATACTGATTAGAATCAAATGGGTCCAAGATGGCAGACAAGTCAACTTTGACTAGACTTTGATCCTCAGTATACCCTCACTGTAACACATCAGCAAGCTAAATGACATACCCAGAGGCACCATGACAGCTCCAAGGCTGACCATCAAAGACCAGAAAGTGGGTGGTGACCCAGTTCCTGGAAATCTCTGCCCTTTCCCCACAATGTTTGGAATAATCCTCCATTCATTAGCCTATGAAATCAGCCAGCCCATAAAAGCTAACCACACCACATTTTATAGCCACACTCATCCTCTGCGACAATCCACACTCTTGTCTGTGGTGTGTGTTTCTCTCTAAATAAATCCACTTCTTACCTATCACTTTGTCTCTCACTGAATTCTTTCTGCCATGAGACATCAAGAGCCTGAGCTTCAGTAGGTCCTGAAAACAGGCATGTGATCTCAGTTGGAAGACTGTGGGGTTTGGCAGAGTTCGAGTCCTGGCCATGTGGGTTAGAGTCCCAAGCTGGGTTTTGACCAGGTTTGAGTCCTGGCACATGGGTTCAAGTCCCAACCTAAGGTGAACAGTTTCATCAAGTATCAGTCAGGACTTCTCTCTGACCCCTGACTGAGAGGCGTCTCCCCTCTAGCCTCAATTTTGGGGTTATGTCACACCTAACCCTGAGGCCCTACCATAGCTGTTCTCAGGGCCGCCAATTGTGTTACTTACCATGTCTCCCACAGGGGATTGTGGGAATTCTTGGAACTCTGTCACTTAAGAGCCAAAGCAGGTATGGAAAGGGGCACACAGGTCCTCTCTCTGCTGAACTATAACACCTTGCCATCTTCATTGTACTGTGGTAGTTCTGTATGGTGAGGACATTCTATATGGCAGTCTCCTCTCAGAGTTCTGAAGAAATTGTGGTACAATTCCCTCTGCTTCTGTGTCTGGCTGTCTACCAGTTTATGTTCCATCTCTCCTTCCATTCTATTCCAGACTGTGACCTTGAGGGAGCATCATGTTGTTGTTTAGTTGGTAAGTTGTGTCTGACTCTTTGCGACCCCATGGGCTGTAGCACGCCAGGCTTCCCTGTCCTTCACTATCTCCCAGACATTGTTTAAACTCATGTCCATCAAGTCGGTGATGCCATCCAACCATCTCATCCTCTGTCAACCCCTTCTCCTCTTGCCTTCAATCTTTCCCAACTTTGGGGTCTTTTGCAATGATTTTGCTTTTCACATTAAGTAGCCAAAGTATTGGAGCTTCAGTTTCAGCATCAGTCCTTCCAATTAATATTCAGGGTTGATTTCCTTTAGGATTGACTGGTTTGATCTCTTTGCTGTCCAAGGGACTCTCAAGAATCTTCTCCAGCACCACAATTTGAAAGCACCAATTCTTCAGTGCTCAGCCTTCTTTACGGTCCCACTCTCACATCCATACATGACTACTGGAAAAACCGTATCTTTGACTATATGGACCTTTGTTGGCAAAGTGATGTCTCTGGTTTTTAATATGCTGTCTAGGTTTGTCATAGCTTTCCTTCCAAGGAGAAAGTGTCTTTTAATTTCATGGCTGCATTCACCATCTGCAGTGATTTTGGAGCCCAAGAAAATAAAATCTGTCACTGCTTTCACTTTTTCCCCATGAAGTGATGGGACTGTATGCCACGATCTTACTTTTTCAATGTTAAGTTTTGAGTCAGCTTTTTCACTCTCCTCTCTTACCCTCATCAGGAGGCTTTTTAGTTCCTCTTCATTTTCTGCCATTAGAATGAAATCAATCTGCATATCTGAGGTTGTTATTATCCTGGCCATCTTGATTCCAGCTTGAGATTCATCCAGCCCAAAATTTCACATGATGTACTCTGCATATAAGTTAAATAAGCAGGGTGACAATATACAGGAGGCATAATGCTTGTCCTTTTTCCTGTTTTTTTTCTTTATTTTTGTTTTTCCCAACAACCCATCAGGCTAAAAGGAGGAATTCACTTACATCATATTTTCCTCTATTCCGATTTCCTCAGGCTCTACTAGCGGAATGGCTGCAGGGAACCAGATTTATAAAGGAAAGTAAAGAAAAATATTTTCACAATATTATCTCAATTATATTTGTATAAAGAGTTGGGCAACAATGAGAGCCTGGAGTCATGAGAATAGGCAAACCTCTTTCCCATTTCCTTCCCTTTTTTCCATCTTCCTTATTGTCTGAAGTGATTACAAATTGCTTTGCAACTGCAAGGTCATGGTTTTGGAATCAGAGGCAACTCATGATTCCCTAGATTGTCACTTTTCATGGTGATGAGTAGCTTTTATTTATTTGAATACTATATACCAACTATTGTGCAGATTTCATTTAATTCTCCCCAAAGTGCTATCATTATACCCATTTTACAGATAAGAAAATTGAGTCCCAGAGAGGTTAAGTAATCCCAAATTTTATAGCTAGTGGGTTGTGTCACTGAAGTTTAAGCCCAGCCTCACTGACTACAGGGACATGCACTGATTAACCACAACTCCGAACTGCCTATCCATGAGGCTTTCACATTTCCCCTTTCTTTGTTATCACCATATGAGGGCTTCCAGTAAAGCACAATTGCACTCCCAATTTTACAAGCTTCCCAGGATCCCTTGGTGATAGAGTGGTAAGTGTGGTATTTAAAACCTGATCTGGTGTTGGCAAGCACCCTGAAAATGATGCTGGGATTGCTGAGGGAATCTGCCACTTGGGATTCTATCTTTCTAATCGCTTCTTAAGGGAAATTGTAATGAATCTAATTGGAAGCATCAACTTGATTCCCTACAGGATTATGTCACACAAACTAGTAGCAGGAAAGGTACTAAAATCGGTAAATGAGCAAGAGAGAGAGGAGCAAGTTGAAAACATACAGCTAAGGGGAGGAGGGCAGGCAGGACATTGACTTTGTAGCTCAGAAGGGAAACTTGAGCACTTTTTGATTACTGCTATATTTGCAAAAGCAGTTTATGGTTTGGGTATGGGAACTTTGGGTACATATTTTCCCTTTGGCATTTGGTAAATGAAACTATGAGAACTGCTATGAGTGCTGATTAAAAATATTTAGTGGTGATATATTCAAAGGACAGCACTGCTGGTAGACTTCAGGCCATACAGAGAATCTAGGCTATGTGACTGTGATCAAGAGTGTCCTTAAGCCTCTGTTCAGTTATTCATTTACCCATTAAATAGTTGAGCTGGGCTTGAAGGATGGGTAGAAATGATGGGGCTAGACATTATAGGTGGAGTCAATACTAAGCAGAGACCTAAAGATGGGAAAATATGGCGCATATTTGGGCCATGAGTGTTTTCTTTAGCCAGAGTTTCAGACAGGAAAGAGAAAGAGAGAGACAAACTCCTAACAGTGGAGTGGGATCAAATTGTGTAACAATGACAGCGAGGGTCCCAGGAATAATTCTCGGTGTGAACCTGCAGTAACACTGGGAATGTCTGGGAGTAGAAACAGCAGTGACATTCTGCATCTGGGTGGGACAGAAAGGAGAACTTAATATTTGCTCCTCCATTGGCTACTCATAACAGGACCGTCCTTCAGTCAACCCTTGCCTCGTGATTGTCCCACTATGTGTGTTTTTCAGGTTCCTCCTTTTGGTGAGCCTTCCCCAGCCACCAGAGTTGTGTCTGTTGTCTTCCTCTCTGTTTTTCTGCCTCTGATTCTAAATTTCTGCCTCCCCTTTCATTATGTATCCTGACATGTCAAGATGTCTTTTTTTTGAACAGTTAACATAGTAACATGTTTTATTTAGTGATTCATATGCTTATCACAAATGCAATTAATAATTTGATTATTCCTAGATACAACATGTAGAGGAATAATATTTTAAAATTTTGCTAAAAGTATCTTCATTCTTACTAATTCATTTTAATCTACAGTCCTTCCTCAGCTAAAATTAGACAATGAGGCTGAGACATCTCCTCAGGGGGTGGACTGAAATGGGGAGATAGAAATGAGCCTTGGTTTAAATTAACATTTCTAGAGAGATAGCCCTCAACATTCTTTTATAAAGAGTAATGTTGTCAGGATGGTGGTAGCAGTGGTCAGACTGCAGAGTTGAGAAAGTGACTCAGAAGTAGAGGTAATATTGTCAGTGAAGGTAGAAGAGAAAAAGGTAGGTCATTAAATAATCTTGGAGAAGTCTGGAGAAGGGAGTGAAGTTATAGGGTGCTACAAGGAGGTAATTTATGTGCAAACTAAAGGAGAAGGCAGCAAGAATCAAAATTTACTAAACGATTAAGCTTAAAGGATAGTCTTATCTAAGCAACTGATTAGGCTCCCAGAATGGTAGGGAAGCTACAAACCAATCTAGATATACTTCTCAGTTTGCTTAGGGCCATCCATGTTAAAGGTAAAAAATTAAAATCAAGTGCATTTCTATCTGTTTTTCTTTCTTTGAAGCATCTTAAAATTCACTTCTTTAATATCTCCTCATGTCAAAAGATCTCTGCCTCTGAGGAAATAGTTCCTCAATTTTTTCCAACATGTCATCTCTTAAAGCAAAAACAACAAAAACCTAAAATTCATTTTGTCATAGGTTTAATAAGTCAATCATCTAGATGTTCAGTCTGCATGAACTCAAATGTACAGATGGACTGAATTGTTAAATGAAATTTTCCATCCCATAAATGTCTAATTTGTATCCTACCATCTCCATGGAATCATCACCACCTCTATGAATTCATAATTGCTGCTTCTTTGAGCTCCCAGATCTCTTTTCTCTGAGTCATGCATTCTAGATGGTAGTCTGAGGAGCATCTTTAAATCCATACACACACACACACACACACACACACACACACACACACAGAGGCACATTCTAAATTCATTTTTCCTCCTTTTGGCACAACAAGGCATTTGTATAGTAATTCTTTTTTCTCTTTAAGATGTAAGTATATGTAATGGGTTTTGTTGTTTTTTCTTTTTCCAAGCAACTCTGGCTGGGAGCACAAAAAAATTTCCTGATTCAATATTATTCTAACTCATTTCCTTCAGGGTATGACTGTTCCTTTTTAACAACAATCACTACCATTATTATTGTTATAAGAATAATGAAGAAAATCTTAAAATGCTAATATCCTTGGGAGGGCTTTTATTAGAAAAAGAACATTTCTGTTAAAAAACAAATAAGCAATACAGATTTGATTTCTTTTTAGAGGTAAGATTTGAGAGGGGAGGCTATCAGCTCTAAAAAGGAGAGGAGAAGCAGAAAAAAAAAAAAAAAAAGGCTCAAAGCAACTGATTAGGCTCCGGGAAGCATAGGGAAACTACAAACAAATCTAGATTTACTTCCAAGTTTTGCTTAGGGCCATCCATGTTAAAGGTAAACATTAAAACTGAGTGCATTTCTATCTGTTTTTCTTTCTTTAAATTTGAAATTCAAGTTATCAGATATCTTCATAAATGTGATGCTGTTTTTCTTTCACTGCTGTAATCAGACAAAGCTATATTTATAGTCTGTCACTACATTGGAATAAATTGAGTTTAAAATGATTTTCAGGGATATTATAAAATGTATTGACTGCTCTGAAAATAAACCAAAGCAACTCTGAACAATGCCCATGGAAAACAGCTTTCTACTATTAAAAAATCATTTGCTTACAATGAAATATTTCTTTTTAAATTTGGAAACTATCTCACAGATTTAGTGCTATCCTCAGCTTATTGTCCCAAAAATAATGAACTGTTAACAAATTTGTTAATTAGGGTCATGTGTTTAACAATATCTGTTTGTTTAAAATGAGACTTCTTGTATTCATTACTGCCTATTTCATAGAACAGTTCTGTCCTTTAACTGCACAAGCATGCAGTAAATTATAGACTTGAAATTCCCTGCTAGAGGTCTAATTTAGGTCAATGCTGAGATAATTGTGCTTCACAACTTAGCCACAACAGAATCCTGATGAATTTGTAAAAGAGCCTCCATACATTGAGAATACTGTCTCAGATGATGGGTATTAAAATGACCAGTACATTTAGGCAACAAGTGCCTTTTAAAAACTCTAGATGAAGAGTGATAGCTAATAGA
The DNA here is from genome assembly GCF_054371585.1 of Giraffa tippelskirchi. Lineage (NCBI taxonomy): Eukaryota > Metazoa > Chordata > Mammalia > Artiodactyla > Giraffidae > Giraffa > Giraffa tippelskirchi. The sequence continues at coordinate 40,581,682 of NC_137276.1, forward strand.
ACTGAAGCAATGAGGATCAGAAGTTTGAAGAATTGTTTTGATCAATCAGTTTCCATAAAGACCAACACCTAAGGACTGCCTGTTCTAATTCTTGTGGAGCATCTCTGATGATAAAACCACTCATTTAAATCCTGACTCCGGACCTTGTCTATAAATATTTTTAAAGCTGATACCTAAATTCCTTTTCCAGAGTTTTTATTTTATTGGTGTGGGTGCAGCTAGACCTCAAGATTTTGTTGAGTTTCCAAATGATGGAAAAAAGTAGCAAGGTTGGGAACTTTAAAGGTTTACAGATCCACAGGTTTGATGGCAACCCAACAACAGCTGATCATTTCCTTTTATGCCTAGTAATTCCATTTCGGGAAGCCACTGTATGGTGATGTCTCTCTAGAAAATAAATATTCAAATTTGGACCTTTCTTGGACTCACTGAATGAGAATTTTTGAAAGTGGGCCCCCTGGCATGAATACTTCTCACATCTCCCCAAGTGGTTCTAATGTACAGTCAACAATGCACATTTCTGTTTGTAGTTTTCTAGACCTAGCCATGTGACACTCCTTCAATATAGACAATGGAAGAAGCTACATGTGATTATTCATTAGCGCATTTTAATTTAAAACTGGATTTTTGTTGAATAACAACTTATTATTTATATTACATTATAATAGACTTATTATACATATAGATATTATATTACATATAGAATAGGCTTCTTGATATAACAATAGCATCTGAGAGGTAAATCCTAGTACCTGGGCAAACTGTACCAAGTAAAGGAAAATGGCATTGTGGATACATTTTAACAGTTTTCTTACCTAAATATGAATGTCTGTCACTCAGTTGCCAGTATCAGAATTTTTTGATAGCTCTAGGGTGTTTACTACTTATTGTGGGTTAGTTCAGGCTGCTTACTTGAGGGGAAGTGCTATTTCTCTGATAAAATCTACCCCTTGTTAACACTATGAAGTTCTTGTTTGGTGGCTCCCCTACAAGAAAGGCAATGCCAAACAATGCTCAAACTACCGCACAATTGCACTCATCTCACATGCTAGTCAAGTAATGCTTAAAATTCTCCAAGCCAGGCTTCAGCAATACATGAACCGTGAGCTTCCGGATGTTCAAGCTGGTTTTAGAAAAGGCAGAGGAACCAGAGATCAAATTACCAACATCCTATGGATCATCGAAAAAGCAAGAGAGTTCCAGAAAAACATCTATTTCTGCTTTGTTGACTATGCCAAAGCCTTTGACTGTGTGGATCACAATAAACTGTGGAAAATCCTGAAAGAGATGGGGATACCAGACCACCTGACCTGCCTCTTGAGAAACCTGTATGCAGGTCAGGAAGCAACAGTTAGAACTGGACATGAAACAACAGACTGGTTCCAAATAGGAAAAGGAGTACCTCAAGGCTGTATATTGTCACCCTGCTTATTTAACTTAGATACAGAGTACATCATGAGAAATGCTGGGCTGGAAGAAACACAAGCTGGAATCAAGATTGCTGGGAGAAATATCAATAACCTCAGATATGCAGATGACACCACCCTTATAGCAGAAAGTGAAAAAGAACTAAAGAGTCTCTTGATGAAAGTGAAAGAGGAGAGTGAAAAAGTTGGCTTAAAGCTCAACATTCAGAAAACTAAGATCATGGCATCCGGTCCCATCACTTCATGGCAGATAGATGGGGAAACAGTGGAAACAGTGGCTGACTTTATTTTTCTGGGCTCCAAAATCACTGCAGATGGTGATTTGCAGCCATGAAATTAAAAGACGCTTACTCCTTGAAAGGAAAGTTATAACCAACCTAGATAGCATATTAAAAAGCAGAGACATTACTTTGCCAACAAAGGTCCGTCTAGTCAAGGCTATGGTTTTTCCAGTAGTCATGTATGGATGTGAGAGTTGGACTATAAAGAAAGCTGAGTGCTGAAGAATTGATGCTTTTGAACTGTGGTGTTGGAGAAGACTCTTGAGAGTCCCTTGGACTGCAAGGAAATCCAACCAGTTCATCCTAAAGGAGATCAGTCCTGGGTGTTCATCGGAAGGACTGATTTTGAACCTGAAACTCCAATACTTTGGCCACCTGATGTGAAGAGCTGACTCATTTGAAAAGACCCTGATGCTGGGAAAGATTGAAGGCAGGAGGAGAAGGGGACGACAGAGGATGAGATGGCTGGATGGCATCATCGACTCGATGGACATGGGTTTGGGTGGATTCAGGGAGTTGGTGATGGACAGGGAGGCCTGGTGTGCTGCAGTTCATGGGGTTGCAAAGAGTCAGACACAACTGAGCAACTGAACTGAACTACTGGAAAAGGTTTTATTATCTCTCAGGTGAGCCACACCTCGTCTGCTCTTCTGTGCCTCTGGTCTTGAATGTTCTTTCTACAGTGGGGCAGGGGTCCGTAATATCTTCACTGTCCCCACTTCAGCATCAGGACTTCTCTTTCAGTTAATACCCTTTTGATTTGTGGCACAATTTCATTCATAGGCTTCCTTTGGTTAACTAAAGGTTTAAATTCCTTTTTAAAGAAAATTTATTGAAGTATAGTTGATTTACAGTGTTGTGTTCATTTCTGCTATACAGCCAAGTGATTCAGTTATACACAGATATATATATATATGTACATTTTTCTAAAATATTCTTCTCTGTTATGAATATTGAATGTAGTTCCCTGTGTTATACATAGAACCTTGCTGTTTATCCATCCTATATATAATAGTTTGCTTCTGCTAACCCAAAACTCCCAGTCCTTCCCTCCCCCACCCCCTCCCCCTTTGCAACCACCAGTCTGTTCTCTGTTTCTGATTCATATATATATGTTCATTTGTGTCATATTTTAGATTCCACATATAAGTGATATCATATGGTATTTATCTATCTGACTTACTTCACTTAGTATGATAATATCTAGGTCCATCTATAGGGTTGCAAAGACACAACTGAAGCAACTGAACATTCACACATGCACAGGCCTCTCATAAAAATAAAATCACTGGTGTGTAGAAATTTTGTCTATCACATTTTACTTTATCAGAAATAATGTATTAGGGACATAGAGCTATCTGTAAATAACAAAACTTCTGTCTAGAACAACTGTTGTCATTGTACAGTCTATCCTTATTGTCTCTTGACTTGTATCATTAACCAAAAGGAAATACATGCTTCTACCTAGGTTCAGTACTTATTATATAGCCACGATAGTCAAAACTGTGGTACTGGCAGAGGAATAGACTTGTAGATTAATAGAACAGAACAGAAAGACCCAGAGTTCAGCTCACACAAATATGCACAAATGATGTTTTGACATTGATGTAAAAGAAATTCAATGGAGTAAAGACAGCATTTTTAACAAATGGTGTTGAGCAATTCGTAGGGAAAAAAAACGAACCTTGACTCCAAACTCACATTTTACAGAAAAATTGTTTACAAAAGTTTGCAAAATGGTTTACGAAAGTTAAATGTAAAAAAGAAAACTATAAAACTTTTAGTAAAACACATAGGAGAAATTCTTCATGATCTTGGACTAGGCAGAGTTATACTTGACACCAAAAGCATGATTCATAAAAGGAAAAAATTAGACTTCATCACAGTTAGAAACTTTTGCTCTGCAAGACTCTGTTAAGAGGATGAAAAACAAGTTGCAGAATGGCAAAAGGTATTTCCAAACCACATATTCAACAAAAAGGACTAGTATCTGGAATATAAAAGGGAACTCTCAAACCTAACATTAAAATCTAATAATCTAATTAGAAAATAGAAAAGACATGAAGAAACTCTGCACCAAAGAGCACATTCGAAAGGCAAGTAAGCACACAAAAGGATGCTTGGCTCATTAGTCATTAGGAAAATGCAAATTAAAATCACAGCAAGATATTACTATATACTTATCAGAATGCTGCTGCTACTAAGTCACTTCAGTTGTGTCTGACTCTTTTTGACCCCAAGGACTGTAGCCCACCAGGCTCCTCTGTCCATGGGATTCTCCTGGCAAGAATACTGGAGTGGGTTGCCATGCCTTCCTCCAGGGGATCTTCCTGACCCAGGGACCAAACCTGTGTCTCTTATGTCTCCTGTATTGGCAGGCAGGTTCTTTATCACTCGTGCCACCTGGGAAGTCCATACCTATCAGAATAGTTTAAATTAAAAAAAATAGTGACATTACTTGCTGATGAGAATGAGGAGGAACTGGATCATTCATTCTTTACTGTTGGGAATGTAAAATGGTGCAGCTACTCTGAAATAACTTGATAGTTTCCTTATGCATGACAGATTCTACATGTTAATATCATACAACACAGCAATTATAATGTTGAGATTTCATCCCAGAGAAATAAAGACTTAAATTCAGATGAATGTTTAGCAGCCCCATTTATAATCTTCAAACACTGGAAACAACCTACACGTCCTCTAATGTATGAATGGTTTAGCTGTGGTACATTCGTACCATGGACTACTGCTACTCAGTGAAAAAGGGAAGAAACTATTGATACATGCAGCAACCTTTATGAATCTCCAGGCAATTATGCTGAGAGGAAAACGGCAATCCCAAAACGTTAAACACTCTGTGATTCCATTCTACAACACTGTTGAAAATAACAAGATTATAGACATGACAAAAGTATAGAGATTACATTAATGATCACCAGGAGTTGGGAGGATATGAGGGAATTTGCGTGGCTATCGACGGGCAACAGGAAGGATCCTTATGGTGTTAAAAATATTCTGTACTTGACTGTATCATTGACAGTATCTTGGCTGTGATATTGTATTATATCAATAGTTTTGCAACATGTGACCATTGGGGAAAACTGGGTAAAGGGGGAATAGGATCTCTCTGTATTATTTCTTACAACTTTATGCATATCTATAATTATTTCAAAATAAAGCTTATTAAAAATAATAATACCCAAATCTTACTATACCACCTCTTTTCAGTAACTTCACCATTGTTGTAAGGTAAATAAAAATGCTTCATGGTGCTTGATTAGAACTGTGTGATCTAGCCCAGTGATTCCCAGCCCTGGAAGCCTGTTAGAATTACCTACAGAGCTTATAAAAAATACTGATGCCTGGACCCTCCTCCAGCTCAATTAGATCTGGATCTTTAGAGTTAACTAGACACTAATTCATGTTTTGATTGATTGAAGTCTTTCTCAGGACTTCCCTGGTGGTCCAGTGGCTAAGACTCTGAGCTCCCAGTACAGGGGGCCCAGGTTCCATCCCTGGTCAGGGAACTATATCCCACATGCTGCAAACTAAGACCCAGAACAGCCAAAATAAATAAGTATTTTAAAAAATTATTAAGAGGATAAATTTGAGACTTTATTGGCAGTCCAGTGTCTAAGACTCTTCACTCCCAAAGCAGGGGGCCCAAGTTCCAACCCTAGTCAGGGAGCTAGATTGCACATGCCACAACTAAAAGATCTGGCATGCTGCAACTAAGACCCAGTACAGCCAAATAAATAAATAATTTTAAAAAAATTAAAAAAAAGGTCTATCTCACCACCAGACCATAGGCTCCATGAGGGCAGGAACCAGCCCTATTTTTGTTGTCCATTGTACCTCCAGCTCCCAAAGCAGTGTCTGCCAGCTAGAAAAAACATATCTGATGGGAAATGAAAGAATGAATGAAGGGAGGGGAAACATAAGCATCCTCCTCCCCTCTTTTACTGCCTCTCTGAAGCCACAGATAGAGAGAAGGAAGGAATAAAGTGCCTTCCCTCGTCTCACCCTATCTTTTCATAGCATCATTACAAAACTGCAGTAGAGATCACAGCATTGCTCCAAGAAAGATCTAGCCCATAAGAACAAAATCCAAAAATGATGACGGTGCCTCCGCCTTCACACTCAATCAACAAATTTAATGAAAGTGAAACAGAAGCTGACAAGGAGGCTGAAATGACACATAGTCTTACTCATGCAGAAATAATAAAAAACATTTTAAATGCAGCTAAAAAAAATAAAGGCACTGACAAAGAAATGAAAAAAGATTTTAGGGAAGGAGAAAAGCTGGGGGAAAGGAGGCTTCCAGCCTCACAACCTAGTAAGCACATTTACAGAATGTCTTCTTGTGTGCTGCTCATCAAGGCAGCCTGGTTCACCTAATTTTCACGAGCAAGTGAAAGGATGCCAATAGACACTGAAGGTAGCAAATTCCAAGATATTCTTGAGGTTTATGCTGATTTTCTCCTATTGCGCCCCCCAGCATCTACGTCAACATTTCTAGTGAGACCACAATAATTAATGTTTTAAACTATTGCCTTGAGACATCGCAAATTCTGGAATTTTATACAAATCTTGGTGCACAAATCTGCAAACACCATTGTGTGGGAAATATAACTTTATTTTTGGTAACTCCATTTAATCTCCATTTCTATACCACCACCACCACCACCACCACCACCACTGCCCATTCTCCCTAGTTGATGGAAAACCTACCTTTTTATTTTTTGACGGGTCAATGTTTTTGAAATGCTCCCTGGAATCATCAAGGTTTAGAGTAGTAGAGGGACTTCCCCGGTGGCTCAGAGGTAAAGAATGCGCCTGACAATGCAGGAGATGTGCATTCGATCCCTCGGTCAGGAAGATCCCCTGGAGAAGGAAATGGAAACCCCCTCCAGTATTCTTGCCTGAGAAATCCCATGGGCAGAGGAGCCTGGCAGGCTATAGTCCATGGGTTTGCAAGAGCTGGACACGACTTAGCGACTAAACAACAACAACAGGGTGGGAGAGCATCGTGGGGGTTGTGGGTGTGCAGGCTCTTGAGTTCCCTTTCCAAGCTGGTGGAAGGGGGCAAGGTCCTTGGTGTCTGGCAGCTCCACTCTTTGGACCTATGGTTGAGACTTTGGAATCTTTATTGAGTTTCTTACATTCCCAGCTGCCCAGTTATCTCTGTGGCCCTTCCCTCTCTGGTCTAACTTTCTCCCTGACAGCTGTGCTGGAAAGCTGATGTAACACCCTTCTCTCTCTTTTCTCTTCTCCTTCCATCCAAACAAAATCTCTTTCTAGTTTGGGGTGAAAAGAAACCCCATCAATTTCCTTCTCTGTTTCTGGCTAAGATGCCTTGTCTCAGTCTACCGGGACTCAAACTTCTGTAAACAAAAGTCAGGAAGTCTCATAGTCTCTTTCTTTCCTCAACAAAGGCTGTGAAGGGTGACCTGCTCAAATGGGGGTTGGGTGGAAGGGGACGGAAAAGAAGGAAAAGAGGACGTACAGTTAAAGAACATAATTATCTCAAAATATTATCTTAAAACAATAACATTTATTACATGCTTACACAGTGTTCTAGATGTTGCTTTGTATGGATTATCAAGTAATCCTCATAACCCAGAAATAAGTTATTATTCCCTGGTGGCTCAGACGGTAAAGAATCTGCCTGCAATGTGGGAGACCCGGGTTCGATCCCTGGGTTGGGAAGATTCCCTGGAGCAGAGCATGGCAATCCACTCCGGTATTGTAGCTTGGAGAATCCCATGGACAGAGGACCCTGGCAGGCTACTGTCCACGGGGTCACAAAGAGTTGTACACAACTGAGCGACTAAGCACAAGCACAAGAACCCACATTGTACAGGTGAGGAAAATGTCTCCAGGAGGTTTAGTCTCCTGCACAATGTCACACAGCTAGTAAGTGACAGGGCCAGAGCACAAACTCAGCTTCTGATTCCAAAGCCCATTGCCTCTGGCCCTGCTCCAGTGTCTGGTTTCTGGTTCATGACCTGTGTCCCAGAAGGAATTTCTGCTTCAGATTTGCAGTGGCCCCTAAGGGCTGATCCAGCAGACGCTAGCTTGAGTACATGCCAAGGGCTCATCTGAGTTACTTCATTTTTGCCAATCAGGTTTTCTTGGAAACTTCCCCTTTGTTCTTTTTCTAGGTGCGCACCATGCCCAGCTTTCCAAGACTACTTGGTGAGTGTTTGAATGGTTAAGGTCAGCAGTACCATGGGAGGAGGCCACCATACCATGTTGCAACAGGTAACAGAAGTATGTCCATACATCTCAAGCTTATATATTAAGAAGCCTTATAAAGGACTTCGCTGGTGGTACAGTGGATAGGAATCTGCCTGCCAGCGCAGGGGACACGAGTTCGATCCCTGGTTTGGGAAGATTCCACATGCTACAGAGCAACTAAGCCTGCATGCCACACCTACTGAAGCCCATTCACCTTAAGGCACGCAAGCCACAACTACTGAGCCCATGTGCTGCAACTACTGAAGCTCTCACACCTAGAGCCCATGCTCTGCAACAAGAGAAGCCACCATAATGAGAAGCCTGCGCACCGCAACTAGAAAATAGCCCCTGCTCACTGCAATTAGAGAAAGTTCATGTGCAGCAACAAAGACCCAGCACAATGAAAAATAAATACATAATCTAAAAAGAAGCCTTGTAAAGAACTATTCCATTTAATGGTAAAATATGCACCATGCACTGAATCAGGCAGGGCGGCTCCGAAGCACTGAGGGTTTTTAGCTCATAGGAAAGCCTGTCACATCCATCTTGAGACGAATAAGGGGCTTAAAATATTAGCTTGCCCAACAGGCAAGTGTGTCAAACACATACACACACACACAATTGTCCTGTTAACTTTGTTTTAGCCCCAAGGAATAATAGAGCATAATAGTGGTATGTAGCTACCACTGTCAGTCTTTAGAACTACCACTCTTGTTGTCATTAAGATAGCTCAGTCAGAAATACAGATGGGTCACCAAAGTGCCTGCACTGAAAACAGGAAAAATGATGAGGTGGGCGGGGGGGGAGACACACAAAAAAGTGAGGGAATATAAAAAGAGAAAACAATGTAAATAATTATTATAGAAAGACACATTGAAATTTGTGAATTTACTGAGTTTTGTCCTTTTAAATTTCCCCCTTCCATGAAGCCTCCTTTGGTTCAGATGTGATTATTTATCTACATGGTCTCTTTCAATCACACTCAAAGCCCTGTGGAGAGTTAACATCATCCTTCGTGTAGACATGCGAGAATGTGGCTCCAAGAGGTTAATGAATATTTAGGCAGGACTTGGGGATCAGGAAATTATTTTTCTCTTTCTATTATATCAAATTGACTCTAGGAGGTCCTTAAAGAGTGGATTTAGAGCTTTGAGGAAGAGACCACATATTAAACACGTAACGCCTGTCCATTTTGCCTTTATGTAAAGTTGACCTGGGCCAGAAGTAGAAAGCCTTATATATGCAATGTCAGGAGCTTCTCTTCCCTTTGGCATTTGAAAATAAATACTGTAAAGCAGTGGTGCACACTGAGAGCTTTAAAAAATCTTGATGCCTGAATTGCACATCAGACCACTTAAATCAGAATCTGTTGGGGGTGTATTCCAAGTAGCAGTCATTTAAAAACTTCCCAGGTATTTCTCTTCTGCATTCACAGTTGAGAACCAAGGCTCTAGAATTATGGCTCTCAAACTTGCATGTGCATCAGAATCACCTGCAAGGCTTGTTAAATACCTGATTGCTGGGACTCACCCCTAGAATTTCCGTCAGTAGTTTGGGGGTAGGGTCCAAGGTTATGCATTTCTAATCAGTTCCCAGGTGATTAGGCAGGTGAGCTGAAGGAAAAGTAAAACTGCTCTGAGCTTCTTCTCTTCTTCCTGCCTAGGCGATTATGAGGGGCTTATGTCTCAGTCTACTCCATGACTTCTCACACGATGACTCACTGGACAAGAACACTAGAACATCATCATTTGCCAGGTAAACGCTAAGTGGCCTATGAGCATCAGAAGCATTTTGAAATAAATTACACAATGAATCCCATTAGGCTTTGAGTGGATTCTAAGAAGTTGCCACAATTTTCAGTAAGAGAATAAATATTTTTCAAAGGAAATTTACCATAGTTAAATTTAGTTAAGTCCCTCCTTCTACCAGCATTTCTTCTTTTTAAAAATTCCTTCCAATAACTGGTCTTTAAGTGAAGTTAAAGTTTCTGGAGCCAGAACTCAAGGGAGAAGCATAAATTTTCAGGTCTATAAGGTTGCCAGATTTAGCCATTAAAAAAAAATATACCCTAGGACATCCAGTTAAATTTGAATTTCAGATAAATGATGAATAATTTTAAGATATAAGTATGTCTCATTCATTGGTTGAGAATCTTGATGATGGGGCGGATATTAGGATGAGAATGACATATGTGACTGCTTTGGAGAAACAGAACATATTCCATCCATTTCTACTTATGGATACACAGAAAAGACCCTCAGATTTGTCCATCAAGAGCTGAACAATCATTGGCTGATTTAATTCAATATGGATACTTAAGGTATAAACATAGTATAAAAATTGCTGAGTGACATCAAAGAAGGATGCTTGATAACTCGAGAGCCCAAGATTTTTCTTTTCTGTTACCTCATTTTTGTTACTGTCTAAATCAGTGGTTCCCAACTGAGGGTGATTTCGACATCCACCCCTACCCAGGGGACATTGGCAATGTCTGGAGACACTTCTGGCTGTCACAACTTGGAGGGGCAGTGCTACTGGCTTCTAGTTGGTTGAGGCCCAGGATACTGCTAAATATTCTACGATATCCTGGACAGCCTCCCACAGTAAAGTATTTTCTTGTCCAAAATGTCCACAGAGCCAAGGTTGAGAAAGCCTGGTCTAGATCACAGTGCACAGTATTTAACAAATCTTTTGTTAAGTTACTCCAGATACATCTTCCAGGTGTCAATTTGGCAGAGAGAATGTCCTCAATTTGCTGTACTATAAAGGTAATCATGGAAGAATTTTTATATGCTCCTTTAACATTTTACAGAACAAAGGAGGTGCTGTGGAGGTTCCAGAAAAAGTGCCAGTCCTCAATTGCTGCTGTTCTCTCTAGCATGTCCTAGATTTGAAGCCTTTGAAGAGTTTGGGTAGAATCTACGAAATCCAAGTGATTGTACTATGTAAATCTCTCCCTTCGTGTGTGAGAGAGAAAATTTTATTCTCAACCCTCCAATTAGTTCTGGCCATTCAGGACTTGTTTACAAATGATAGTTGGAGGAGACACTGACCCAGTACATAGTCATTATTTTCTGTACTACAGCTGTTGCTGTAATCATTATCTTTAGAAGGCAGATGATTGCTAAATACAACAATAAACATTCTTAATACCTTGACAGTATCTGATATTTTCATTCTGTTTACTGCTAATTAGTTATAAGGCAGTTAATATATTCTTATTAAAGACCTAATTAACTTCTGTGAAACCCATGGGGAGCAAAGAGGAGGTGGTTTATATTATTCCCATTTTAAGAGGTGATAATCAAGCCTTGCCTGGAGTTACACACTGACTATTTAAAAAGTTGGGAGCAAATTGCAACTCTTGACAATTGTGATGTGTCTGTCAGTCAGTGCAGCATTCTGCTGATAGTACTGATTCATCAGACCCTGGTTAATGCCCAGTCATAAATGTCTAATTTCAAAATCCTTTTTAGATACACACAGCAGATTGTGAAGAGAGGTTGCTAATTAGAGGGCAATACCACAGGGACATTGCCATGCCTAGTGATTTACCCTTTTTAAACAAAAACACAGCAACAGAAAAGTAAAAAGAGAAAAGTGTGAAAGTTCAAGAAATACTATGGGCTACCTGATGCTAACTCCTGTGCTAGGTACTATGGAAGATTAAAAATAAATATATCTCATCAATATGTCATTTAATAGGTAAGCTATAACTCAAGACTCATCTGCAGGAAACATACAGAGAATTGTTAAAGATATAATGTAACTTAAGTAAATGCCAAAATGTGTAAATAGGAGATTTCTATGTCCTGGAAGAGAGAGAAGCTTTTATGAAAAAGGTAGACTTGGAGATGGGTTTTGAAATATTAGTAAGACTGGTTCTAGTGGACAGTAGGAATCTTGGGAAGGGAAATAAGATTCAACTAGAGAAATGGGATAATGAATACGGGTTGTTGTTCAGCTGCTGTGTCCAACTCTTTGTGATCCCATGGATTGCAGCACGCCAGCCTTCCCTGTCCTTCACTATTTCCCGGAGTTTGCTCAAACTCATGTCCATTGAGTTGATGATGCCATCCAACCATCTCATCCTCTGTTGTCCCCTTCTCCTCCTGCCTTCAATCTTTCCCAGCATCAGGGTCTTTTCCAATGAGTCTGCTCTTTGCATCAGGTGGCCAAATTACTGGAGCTTCAACTTCAACATCAGTCCTTCTAATGAATATTCAGGGTTGATTTCCTTTAGGATGGACTGGTTTGATTTTGTTCTCCAAGAGACTCTCATGAGTCTTCTCCAGCACCAAAAGCATCAATTCTAATGAATATGGGTAGAGTGAGTCTTGCTACTCCTTGGAAGAGAAATAAACTTGGGAGCTCTCAAGTGGTCATTTCCTTCTTTGTAAACTGAAGGTGTTACCCTAAAACTGGGTTTGCTTCTTGGTGGGTGTTGAACCAAAAGACACAAGACAAAGATAGGGAGAAGGAACGACTTACTACTTGCAGCAAGTAAGGAGAACACCAAGGATCTTTCCCAAAGCAATGTTTCCCTAACAGCAAATTTTCCAGGCATGAATACTGGAGTGGGTTGCCATTTCCTTCTCCAGGGGATCTTCCCAACCCAGGGATCAAACCTGGGTGTCCAGCACTGTAGGCAGACGCTTTACCATCTGAGCTACCAGGGAAGCCTAACAGCAAATTGGGGAAGTTTTAAGTTAAGGATACCTGCATATTCCAGGTATCTTCCCAGGTGACATAGTGATAAAGAATCCGCCTGCCAATGCAGGAGAGGCAGGAGACTCGGATTCAATCTTGGGAAGAGCCCCTGAAGGAGGAAAGGGCAACCCACTCCAGCGTTCTTGTCTGGGAAATTCCATGGACAGAGGAGCCTGGCGGGCTGCAGTCCACGGTGTTGCAAAGAGTCAGACACGACTGAGTGACTAAGCACACAGCACACGGGATGTCAAGAAAGCCACGCCTGGTTTTCCTTCTCCTGGGACGTCCTACCTTATCTACTTAGAAAGGTGGAAAAACCCATAGTGTGAGGGGAGAGAGTAAACAGAGGGAAACAGAAAAGGAAACAGAGGGAGACTTCCTGGGTTCCTGTCAATACTCTGGTTCCTGGTTCTGATCTCTGTCTGAGCCTCAGCTGCATCCCTGATTCACCTCAGTGTCTTCAAATGAATTCCAGCTTTTTGTTGACCAGGGAGAGAACCCAAGCAGTCATAGAAGCCAGGAATCCTAGCCACAGGCATAGGAAAAGGCCCAGACAGAGGTTACCAGATCCAAGCCTCAGGGTAAATACTTGGAATTAGCCCTGTTGTCTGCATCTGGTTCTTCTGATCTGATCAAACTTGTTTTGGAAACTGGGCTGTGGGTTGGCCAGATGATGACCTCGAAAAAGGCTTATAAAGGCCTAAGAGAGCTTACAAGGTCTTGTTTCTGCTACTCAGGCTTTGTGGTTCTAGATTCTCCTACTGAGACAAATTGTCATGGACATACAGAAGCCTCCTTGCTTCATGAATAGTATTTGACTTTGACTATGGTTTGGCGAGTGATGGCTTCTGCTTATAGGTCAACAGTCAACTGGATAAAACCACTGCATTTTTGATCAGGTACATTACCTTCTGGGGTTCCCTCATAGCTCAGTTGGTAAATCATCTGCCTGCAATGCAGGAGACCCAGGTTTGATTCCTGGGTCGGGAAGATCCCCTGGAGAAGGAAATGGCAACCCACTCCAGTATTCTTGCCTGGAGAACCCCATGGATAGAAGAGCCTGGCAGGCTACAGTTCATGGGATCGCAAGGGTAGGACATGACTTAGCAACTAAACCACTACCACCACGTTACCTTCTAAAGGTAGGAGTCATTCATCAGGAACTAAACCACCTACTTCAGAATAGCTGTTCTGGCAAGTGAACTGCTTGCTCTAGTATTTGCTCTTAATATTAATTTAAAACATATTTTAATGACAGATTGTGACTTGGAAGTGATTCATTTTTATTTCATAGCTGTCTTGACAACAATGTAATTTATGCTATTCTATGTACTTGAAAATCCTAAAATTTTACAACCAAGCGTTATGCTGTTTACTTAAATTTTGAACAGAAAAATACACTGGTAAAACTCATTAAGGTTGGGTGGACTGGAGAAGGACAATTATTTGTTTTCCTTAATTATTTTTTCTTCTTTTTATGGTTACAAATAGTAGTGACTTACAGAGAAGGCAATGGCACCCCACTCCGGTACTCTTGCCTGGAAAATCCCATGGACAGAGGAGCCTGGTAGGCTACAGTCCATGGGGTCGCTAAGAGTCGGACATGACTGAGCAACTTCACTTTCACTTTTTCCTTTCATGCACTGGAGAAGGAAATGGCAACCCACTCCAGTATTCTTGCCTGGAGAATCCCAGGGACGGTGGAGCCTGGTGGGCTGCCGTCTGTGGGGTCGCACAGAGTCGGACACGACTGAAGCGACTTAGCAACAGCAGCAGCAGCAGTAGCAGCAGTGACTTAACAACCATGACCACATTGAATATCAAGGAGGGTCATCTCAAGTATTTCATAAAATCACCTAACCTAGAATTTATTTTCACTGCTTTTCAATTTCTTCTTATTTTCCTGAGTTTATTATAGCTCTTTCTCTTTGAATTATCTTATGAAATTGGAACAAATTGGAAACAGTTTCATACTTTGCTTTTTTGCATGTGTTATGTATATATATATTCTTAAAATTATTCATGGAAAGGAATTTAGAATTATTGTGAAACATTTCAAACACAGGAAAATCAGGAATTAAGGGGAAAAATTACAAGTATCACCCTAGTAAAAGCACTTACAAACAAAAACCACTACTATTTTACAAAACTCAGTTCAGCTTTACATTTGGGGGGTGGGGCATTTTGACTGGTTCCAAATCAGGAAAGGAGTATGTCAAGGCTGTATATTGTCACCCTGCTTATTTAACTTATATGCAGAGTTGCTGCTGCTGCTGCTAAGTCGCTTCAGTCATGTCCGACTCTGTGCGACCCCATAGACGGCAGCCCACCAGGCTCTGCCGTCCCTGGGATTCTCCACGCAAGAACACTGGAGTGGGTTGCCATTTCCTTCTCCAATGCGTGAAAGTGAAAACTGAAAGCGAAGTCGCTCAGTCGTGTCTGACTCTTAGCGACCCCATGGACTGCAGCCTACCAGGCTCCTCCGTCCATGGGATTTTCCAGGCAAGAGTACTGGAGTGGGGTGCCATTGCCTTCTCCCTATATGCAGAGTACATCATGAGAAATGCTAGAGTGGATGAAGCACAAGCTGGAATCAAAAAGACTGCCGGGAGAAATATCAGTAACGTCAGATATGCAGATGACACCACCCTTATGGCAGAAACGAAGAACTAAAGAGGCTCTTGTTGAAAGTGAAAGAGGAGAGTGAAAAAGTTAGCTTAAAACTCAACATTCAGAAAACTAAGATCACGGCATCTGGTCCCATCACTTCAGGGCAAATAGATGGGGAAACAATGGAAACAGTGACAGACTTTTTTGGGCTCTAAAATCACTGTAGATGGTGACTGCAGCCATGAAATTAAAAGTCACTTACTCCTTGGAAGGAAAGTTATGACCAACCTAGACAACATAGTAAAAAGCAGAGACATTACGTTGTCAACAAAGGTCCATCTAATCAAAGCTATGGTTTTAACAGTAGTCATGTATGGATGTGAGAGTTGGACTGTAAAGAAAGCTGATCACCGAAGAATTGATGCTTTTGAACTGTGGTGTTGGAGAAGACGCTTGGAGAGTCCCTTGGACAGCAAGGAGATCCAACTAGTCCATCCCAAAGGAAATCAGTCCTGACTATTCATTGGAAGGACTGATGCTGAAGCTGAAACTCCAATACTTTGGCCACCTGATGGGAAGAACTGACTCATTTGAAAAGACCCTGATGCTGGGAAAGATTGAAGGTGGGCGGAGAAGGGGACGACAGAGGATGAGATGGTTGTATGGCATCATCAGCTAAATGGACCTGAGATGAGTAAGCTTCAGGAGTTGGTGATGGACAGGGAAGCCTGGCATGCTGCAGTCCATGGGGTCGCAAAGAGTCGGACACGACTGAGCGACTGAACTGAACTGAAAGATTCCTTGACACAGGTCACCACCAGCTGCTTCCTTGAACCGCATTTTCTAGAAGTCCAAAGTCTGGCCATTCTGCATAAACAGCACTTCAGAGAAACCAGCCAGCAGTTTTCTGGCACCTACTCAGTTTGAAAAAATTTACATCACAAGAAAGCAAGCCTTTCTTGCACTTCTTTGGTGCAAACTGATGAAAATATTCAGTAGGGCTACTATGACTCAAAGAGCTTTGCCCTCTGTACACTCAAAATATGTTGCTGAACTGAATTGCAGTTATTTTAAACCCCTACGTGACAAATGTACTTTTAAAAATCTCCCTGAAAGAGCAGTATAGTGACATAACACTGAAGCAGCCAGAGTGAAGGGTGCGACTAAACTCCGGCACTGGGTCACACTGTCCGACAAGTTCACCCTCTTCTGGGGCAAAATTTCAATGCCTAGTTTATAAAGCGAGGAGCCCTAAAACTTAGTTGAAATAAAGAAGTATAATGTTCACCAGAACCAGCTAGAGGGCTTACTGAGGTGGCAGGATACCTCCTCTCCCCCAGTAGTGTTTCTGATTCAAAATGCTGGAGGTCTAGCATTTCGCATTTCTAACAAATTCTTGGGTGATGGCGACTCATCTTGTCCTAAGGCCACAGGGACCCCAAGTGGTTCGTGGCAGGACATCAATAAAGGTTCACTATTAACATCACCATTCCAGCTGTGCACCAGCAGGGGCCTGGGGATATTACATCTCAGGGACAGCGACGGCCTCTGTCCAGATGTTCCTGCCTACCCACCACGTCTCCGCAGGAAACAGGTCAGAACAGGGAAGCAGCTGGAGCAACGGCGTCACCGCCTTACAGAAGGGGACCCCTTTCTCCAACTTCCGCCTCTGGGAAAAAGCACAGGCCATCCATCCCCGGAGTCCTGCCCTCTCGATTTCGCAGCCGTTTGTTTTTAGCCCTCGCGGGAGCCTGTCCTCTCAAAAACCTACGGCCAGAGCCGGGATTCCAGCGCCCTCGGGCGGGGCGGAGGCAGGTGCGGAGCAGAAGCTGGAGCCTGGCGTGAGGGCGTGGCGGGGAGCCAACCTCACTGCTCCCATCCTGCCAACTCTCCGGTCCGTCCCGATTGCCCACCGACCGAGGGCCCAGCGAAAGATGGCTGCCCGGAGCGCCGCGGACAGTCACGTGTCGCGGCGATACCGCCGCACGCCCCCTCCCCCGCTTGCCGAGTCCCGGACCCCGCGGGACGCGCAGCCCTAGGCTGCCTCTCCGCCACCCGGGTACCGAGCGGTACAGACAGGAAGGGAGGATCCCACTGCAGAAAGCCAGCTCGCCCGGGCGTCCGCTCCCCGGGCGCAGGGGTCCGGCTCTGGCAACCGAAAAAAACCTTCCTTGGAGCGACCTGCACCAGGTCGGGCCACTGGGCATGCGCAATGCTCCGGCCCGCTTGCGCCGGCTCTCCAGCTTTTTCTCGCAGCTCTGTCGGGTCGGCAGGAGGTGGGGCCGGGAAGGGGCGGGTCGGGGCAGGCCCGAGTCTCCCCCCTCCAACTGAAGGTACTCCGGACCTTGCTCGCCTTCGCTCCCTGTTTTTGGGGTGGGAGTCTGTGAATAGAGGTTTGAAAATGAACCGTAGAGTCGGAAGTCCGCCATTTAATTTTTTGTTTTTTGTGATCAATCACGAGTTAATTCCAAGTGATGTACTCCTAGGCTCGGTGGGAAAGAGAATCCTCGGGCAGCCTGCAAACTCGTGCCTGCGAATCGGGTCTCCAGAAGGCCGAGTTTGCGTTCTCTGTTCTGACCAGATCCAGCTCTTCTACTCTCTGGTTTTGCCCCAAGTGGAATACTGTCCCCAACCGTAAAACCTGGCTCCCGTCCGGCCTCACTAAACGGCCCCAGAAAAATGTGCAAGCTGGGCCTCTCTCCTCGGTGGAGAGAACGCCTGCCTCCCGAGTGTCCAGCTACTTGAAATTGAAATAACAAGGTGCCAAGCCTCGCTTGCCCCTAGGTGCGCAGTCTGGCCGGGGTCCCGCTGGGTCCGGGGACGAGATCCCTGCAGACCCCGCCCGCCCGCCCCGCCCTCTCAGCTGCCGCGAACACCCGGAGGAGCGGATTTGCGTAGCGCGGGCAGCTGGGCCGGCTCGGGCAGCGGACTGGGCATGCTCGGCAGCCCGGGAGGCTCGCGGTGGCTAGTCGGAAGCGTTCGCAGCGGCCGGGGCAGCGGCGGCGGCAGCGAGGGGCAGCACGGGAGCGGGAAGGGCCGGCCAGGGAAGGCTGCTCTCTCCTAGCGCCCGGCGAGCCGGACAGAGAGCGCAATCCGGGTACGGAGCCCCAACGCTGCCCTGCCCCGGATTTCATTCCGCGGTTGGGGGCTCGGCGAGCGGAATTCCGGCGGCTGCCGCGACTCCGGTCCAAGTGAGTCGTGGGGCGGCGGGAGAGAGCCGATCGCTGGGGAGCAAAGCGGACACCCATCTCCGGGGCCTGGCCTGACGCCAGGAAAGGTGTGCCGGCAACCCCGGGGCGAGGGGGCGTGAGCGCAGCCTGCTCCGTGCCTGGAGCGTACCTGGCTGGCACTCCCCCGGCGCCGCAGCTCGGGGGGGCGAGGGGCGGTCCCGCAGCTGTTCTCGGGGCCACGAGGGGGCGGGCCGCCTGCGGGGCTCCCGGACCTAGTTGGGGCGGGGAGAAAGGCGGGGGCGTCAGCAGGCACCTTTTAGGAGGTCCTGCGTGCGGACTGGAAGGCTGCCTAGTGTCGGTTTGGGGCGAGCGGACTGTGGCGGGGCCGAAGAACCTTCGGACAGTAGCGGGCGAGGGTCGGGAGACCCGCAGGTCCGACCCCAAATCACGGCCCTACCCCCACCTGGTGGCGGCGTGACAGTTGGTACCTCTAGGTCCGATCGCAGCTGGCCAGGCACTCTGAGTTTCGGGGTACCTCCCCGCCACCCCCCTCCCCCGCTCGATGTCCGTGGACAACATAACAGGTGGGACCCCTTTCGCTGAGCAGCGAGTCCCCCTCCACAGACCGCTTAACAGCCTCCAGGTTTGGGGGCGGCTCTGACACCCGGCGGGGCTGCCCCCACGCGTGAGGGTGTTTAGGGGTAAGGCCTTGGAGGAGCCATCGGCGCAGCCTGGAGCTGGACATTCTTTCCAGGACGCGGCCCTTCCCGTGAATGAGGGGGTCTCCGCGATTCCGAGGCGACTTGTCAAGAGCAGCGACAGCAGGGCAGCTTTCCCACCTTCTTAGCCCGGGCTCGGGCTTTCTGCTTTCTCTGGTGGCTCGGGTACGGTGTCCTGGTCCGCTAACGGATACACCCTGGAGGCTTCTGGTTAAAGCTTGTTTTCGTCTCCGGAGCTTCGGGTAAAATTCGGGATGAGGCTTGCCAGGGCCGAAGGGAGTGAAGAGAATCCTTGCAGGAGCTTCTCAGATGTTTCATTTCACCTTCAGACAGTAGCCACTTCAGCGGTACACGCTTATGACACGAAGAGTGAAGGCTGCTTTTCTGAAAAGGAAGTTTATTTTCTGTGTTATGGGCCCTGCTTACTATTCTAGCTCCGTTGACATTTACCTTCCCGGCCCTTCAGAGCTGTTTGGACAGGTTGTTTTGCTTGCAGGTTATTTTCCGGGCAGACTTGGGGGTGTTTGGGGTTGGCTTCCTGGGTGTGGAAGTGGCAAGTGCCTCTCATGGTGTGCTGTGAACTCCCCACGCTTCCTGGCACCGGGGGTTGAACTGATCAGGGAGCTGCGGACCGAGCGGTCAGAAAGAGAGGAGTGGGACTAGTGACGTAGCAGCGGTGGGAGTTGCCTGGGGCTGCCCAGACTGAGCGAGGTTGGTTGGCTGTTTTGGCTGGTGCGGATGGGGAGAGGGCTGGGCGTTTCATTGGTTCGGGGAGTAAGGTGTTCACGGGAGAAGCCGGGCGGGGGATGGGTCCCCGTCTGGTCAGTGCTCCAAGGGAAGCCCAGGGATGTTTGGTGATTCAGCAGGTGGCAACTTTCCAGCCCTGAAGCCATACCTTGGCCAAGCAAGCCGGTGGCAGCTGCTTGTGCCTGCTGTCAGAGGTGCCAGCTTCTGGGGAATCTCCAGGAGTCTTCTGCCTATAGCAACTGACTTTCCTTATCTTGCTTTCTGTGTTATGGCAGGAGGCCCTGGTCTTTTGGGTTCCTTCCCCGCCTCTCTTAAAGTGTGTAGCATGTTTTCAAACCTCTCCAGTTTTGTGACTTTCTGAATAGCAGGAAGTGGCAGCTGCCACCACGCACAGTTTATTAGTTAATGTGCAGAAAAAGATAGCAATATGTAAAGCAGAGAAATAGTCTGTTCCTTCTATTTCTGCTTCAGAGATTAGAAATTTACATTTTTAGTTAAATAGTAGGGTTTATTCCTGCAGCTCTTCATTGCTGGTAGTGAGCTATTTCAAATAGCAGAAAGCATGAAAAAATTAATTCAAGGGATAGATAAATTGATATTAAAAGGACACAATTATTAAAACAGTGTCTTAATCATTGGAGGATCTCTAGCATCTTGCACAGTGCCTAACTCAATAAATGTTTTGGCTGAAATTTAAAGAATTTTTCATAATAGAAGCTTGTTGGTAAGTTTTGACACTTAAAGAACTTTGTATGTTTTCAAATGTCAGTATTGCCTATGTTGACCTTAGACATTCAATTTTAGCTTGAAGCCTTAACCCTTTTACTTTTTCCAGGTGAGGTCCCTTAATTTTCAAATTGTGACACATCCTGCAGGTCAGCTGAAAAAACAGGCAGGTGTGTTTTGCTAACTTATCTCATGAAAATCTTGAAGACTCCTACATATAACCATTATACATTTTTTTTTTAAACCTAGAAAGTGGTCCAATTGCACATCAAAACGCTTTATTTACAAAACTTCATTTTGTACAAGACGTTTCAGGACAACTGTCGAGTTCCTAAGCCTTTATTATCACGTTATCAATGAAAAGTGCTGCCATAGAAAAGACAAAACAGTGTTTGGAAAATAAAAATTCTTGCTTATTTGCACGGGGGATAATTGGCCCTGTCTTTGAGGGCAGCTGGAGTGTTTGTTCGGTTCTTTCTGCATTTTACTTTTGCTATTATGTTCCTTCCTGCAGTTGTTAAGCTCTTTCTTCTTCCCCTAAAGACATACTTTCCTGGCGTGGACTTGCTGACTTAAAGCTGCTGCATTTTCTGACCTAAAGCTGCTGCATTTTCTCATATAAATTCTATTAATGATGACCTTAATTTTTTAATTGTCCCATACACTTTCCCACCACTTCATATGATAAATTGTTCAATAGTCCTTGGAAAAATGGGGGATGGTGGAGTTGGTGGGGGATGCTGGGGGAGGGGACGTGACAGATTATAGTTGGCTCTTTCTTTGCCTTTTTTTGGATAATCTCTGTAGCCACAGCAATCTCTTCTGGAAAGACTGTTAAAGTATGCCCAGTCTTAAAGATTTTGGACTTTCTGTTAAGGCTCTTGGTAGGGAATATCAATGGTCACTTATCCTCTCCTACCACATCCCATCCCAGGAGTTGGTGATGGACAGGGAAGTCTGGCTGCAGTCCATGGGGTTGCAAAGAGTCAGACATGACTGAGCAACTGAACTGAACCACATCCCAAAAATTTTGACTGTAAAGTATGTCACTTTAATAAGCTACCCAGTCGCCAGAGTACCATATTTCCCATCAGCCCATTTAGATAGGGGAGTTGGGAAGCAGCACTGGATGTGGGGGAGGTGCGGGTGAAGAAAGGGGAAGTGAACAGTGAGTGGGGTCAGGGAGGTGGCTTGGTTTTGTAACTATGACTTCTGGTTTCAGTAAAGCAGAATCAAGTGTCTGATCAGTGTGTGTGGCTCAGTCTGTGCTGGAGTGCTCTGCTGCCCTCTCTAGTATTCTTCCCTCTGCAAATAAACACACCACACACAAATGGCCTCAGACAAATTCACAGACCCACACATGCACACGCATACTGACAAGAGACACAGACACAGATGTAGACACTTGTATCCTTTGCCGAAAGCTAAGCATCCCAACTTCTTTTTAAAACCAATATGTCACACAGGTAAAGCCCAGGGCTCAGTAGCAGGTTGAATTTGGGGGATCTGAAATCACCCCAATCATGTATTTCAGATTCCCCTTCTCCCTTTCCATGGCAAGCTGATCTGTCCCACTTAACTTGGAAAGCTGCTGGGGGCTTTCACTGAAGCAAACATTAAATGTAAATATAACTGAAGTGGTTTTCACCTTTTAGACTTTGTGATGCTGGGGTTGAGTTAACATTCCTCAGTTTGGGGCACCAGATCTCCCTGTACAAAGCCCGTTTCTTGTTTTATATTTTTCCTTCTTTCCCAGTCTCTTTCCCTCTTTGTCAGAGGAACTCCCTCTCTTGTGTTGGGTGTTCTTGAGCATGTCTGTATCCTTGTTAAAGGTGTTGTGCTCTTGTGTGCATGTTTTTAGTTTAGGTAAATAGTGCTGACCTGCTATAGTTTCATTCAGTTGCTTTTCCATTCAATATTAAAACTTTTATTATGGAAATTTTCAGACATTCATAAAAGTTGAAAGAATTTCATTCAGTATTTTATTTGCTACCTATGGTAGCATAGGTTTATCCAGTGCCTTGCTGTCATTGCTACTTGATATGGCTGGCCTGCTACATACCCACTAATCTCACCCATTTTTCTAATTATGTACATTTAGCTCACCTTCATTCCTGCTACCATGAGCAAAGCTGTGATGAAGGAATATCCTGGAGCATCTCTTAATGATACCTGTGAGACTATCTGTAGGGTAGTGGTTCTTACAGTGGTCCACACCCAGCAGCATCAGCCTCACCTGGGAAGATATAGATAATCAGGATCTAACCTAGACCTCTTGAATCAGAAACCCTGGGGACAGACACCATCAGTTTGTGTTTTAGAGCAAGTCGAGGGCGTGCTGCAGTCCATGGGATCTCAAAGAGTTGGGCACGACTTAGTGACTGAACAACAAACAGGCTTGGAGACTGGTGCCTGAGAAAGTTTGAAGACCACAGCCCTAAGTGTATGTACCCAGGAGTGGGAAGGGTGGGTTAAAGAGAATAAACACCTATTTTTACTAAATACTGCCAAGTTAGTCTCCAGTGTGGCTGGATTGGCTGACACTATTTCTCTGCAGTGCATGAAGGATTCCTGATTCACCACATCCTCCCTAGTGGTTGATATTAACCATCTTTCTAATTTTTTCAGTACTCGATGGCCATAAAGTGGCTCCTTATTGTTGTAATGTGAATTTAGGTAATTTCTTAATGAATTTAAGCACCTTTTAATGTATTTGTTAGTTATTACAATTTCTTTGACTTTAGTCTGTTTTTCTAATGTGTTGATTTGCAGGTGTCTTACATATTTTGAATATTAATTTCATTCTGCCATCTCATGGCAGAATGAGATTATCAATGGTTCTGTTCAGTTCACTCGCTCAGTTGTGTCCAACTCTTTGCCATCCCATGGACTGCAGCACGCCAGGCTTCCCTGTCTATCAGCAACTCCCAGAACTTGCTCAAACTCATGTCTATCGGGTCAGTGATGCCATCCAACCATCTCATCTTCTGTTGTCCCCTTGTCCTCTTGCCTTCAATCTTTCCCAGCATGAGGGTCCTTTCCAAAGAGTCAGTTCTTCACATCAGGTGGCCACAGTATTGGGGTTTCAGCTTTGGCATCAGTTCTTCCAATGAATATTCAGGACTGATTTCCTTTAGGATTGACTGATTTGATCTCCTTGCAGTCCAAGGGACTCTCAAGAGTCTTCTCCAATACCACAGTTCAAAAGCATCAATTCTTCAGCACACAGCTTTCTTTATAGTCCAACTCTGACATCCATACGTGACTACTGGAAAAACCATAGCTTTGACTAGACGGACCTTTGTCGGTAATGTCTCTGCTTTTTAATATACTGTCTAGGTTTGTCATAGCTTTTCTTCCAAGGAGCAAGCATGTTTTAATTTCATGGCTGCAGTCACCATCTGCAGTGATTTTGAGCCCAAGAAAATAAAGTCTGTTACTGTTTCCTTTGTTTCCCCATCTATTGGCCATGAAGTGATGGGACTGGATGCTGTGATGTTTGTTTTCTGAATGTTGAGTTTTAAGCCAACTTTTTCACTCTTCTTTTTCACTTTCATCAAGAGGCTCTTTAGTTCCTCTTCACTTGCTGCTATAAGGGTTGTGTCATCTGCATATCTGACGTTATTGATATTTCTCCCTGCAATCTTGATCCCAGCTTGTGCTTCATCCAGTCAGCATTTTGCATGATGCACTCCACATAGAAGTTAAATAAGGAGGGTAACAATATACAGCCTTGACGTACTCCTTTCCCGATTTGGAACCAGTCTGTTGTTCCATGTCAAGTTCTAACTGTTGCTTCTTGACAATTTCAGTGGTAATTTCAGAAATTTAAAATTTTGATACAACCCAGTGCCATTAATTTTTGCCTTTTGCACAGTAAGAACCTTAAGATGTTCTTCCTTACCCCAAGATTACAAATATATTTTATAGTTTCTTCTATCAACTTCCTACTTTTACCTTCACAATGATGACTGTGATCTGTTTGAGGTTTGTCTTAATATATGGCATAAGGAAAGAATCCAGTGTTATTTTTTCCCTTTCCATTTTGTGAGCCAGTTCCCCCCAAATCATTAAACTATATCCCTAGTATTTTAGGGATACACGTGGAGCCACCTCTGTCATTCATCAGATTTCCTCATGTCTATTTGTTTCTGCTTTATTGAGTTATAATCTATGTATGGTAAACTTCACTTGTACATTTAAAGCGTACAATCTAATGATTTTTTTTTGGCCACATCTCAGCTATGTGGAGCTTCCTCAGCAAGGGGTTGAAGCTGCACCCTCTGCAGTGGGAGCACGGAGTCTCAACCACTGACCACCGGAAAGTGGAAGTGCTAGTTGCTCAGAGGCGTCCAACTCTTTGTGACCTGGTGGACTGTAACCCACCACGCTCCTGTGTCCATGGAATTCTCCAGGCAAGAATACTGGAGTGGGTAGCCATTCCCTTCTCTAGGGGATCTTCCTGACCCAGGGACTGAACCCGGGTCTCCTGCATTGCAGGCAGATTCTTTACCATCTGAGGCTCTAGGGAAGCCCCCAGTTTGATGAATTTTGACAGGATGTGTACGTGTGAAACCACCACGATCAAGATCCAGACCATGTCCCTCACACTAAAACTTCTCATTTGCCTTTCATCTCGCCTTTGCTCCAGACCCAGGAGGCAACCACTGGTTTGCTTTCTGCCACAAACAGGTTCGTTTGCATTTTCA
The DNA here is from genome assembly GCF_054371585.1 of Giraffa tippelskirchi. Lineage (NCBI taxonomy): Eukaryota > Metazoa > Chordata > Mammalia > Artiodactyla > Giraffidae > Giraffa > Giraffa tippelskirchi. The sequence goes on from NC_137276.1 coordinate 40,607,024, forward strand.
GATTTTAAGATTCTTCACAGGGTTTAAGTTCTCTATTCTGTCCCAGTCATCTGTCTATTTCTGTGCCAGATTATTTTTATTATTATAGCTCTGCAGTGTCTTATATTTCAGAACTTGTTTATTTGTGGACCTTTCTTCTTCCATATACATTTTGGACTGCTTATCAAATTCTTAACAAAGTCTTAGAAATGCAATGACATTGCATTGAATCTATAGTCTAACATGGGGGAGAATTGACACCTCTTCCTTCTTAGTTGTAATGCTGTCCATGAACATAGTTGTCCCATCTTTTTCTAATGACATTCAGTCGAGCTTAAATTTTCTCTATCATAAGATTTTGTTTTAAAACAAAAGTAATGTATTATTTTGAGGAGAATTTGAACCTGGACTTCTTAGTCTGAACTTTAGAGGAAGGCAGAATGTACGGGCTTGGGGAACAGATCTTGTTTCAATTTCCATTCTCCACTCACTTGCCTTAAGTGACACTGGGCAAGTCCTCTCCTTTGGTGGCCCAGGTTTCTCCTTCCTCAGGCTGGATGCCAGCAGCCTCCTCCCCAAGGCTGCTGAGCTGCTGAGGGCTTTAAATGAGATAATGTAGGAGAGGCAGGGAGTACAACTTTGAAACATTTTCTGTTTAGTGAATGTTGGTGTCATCTGTCTCCTGTGAGTGAAACTTGCTCAGTTGTGTCTGACTCTTTGTGACCCCATAGACTATACTTACAGTCCATGGAATTCTCCAGGCCAGAATACTAGAGTGGGTAGCCTTTTCCTTCTCCAGGGGATCTTCCCAACCCAGGGACCGAACCCAGGTCTCCCGCATTGCAGGTGAATTCTTTAAGAGCTGAGCCACCAGGGAAGCCCAATACCTCCCTTAGTGCTGGCTTTAAATAGCACAGACTTCATACTTCTACTTCTTAGGGACTGATAATAAAGAAGTGTCAGAAAAGCAAAGTGAACAAGCCCACTGATGAACTGTGTAATGCTCTCCAAGTCTACTCATGTAAGTCCATGCTTCTACCTAGTTGTGTGGGGTTTCACCAACTGGGGAAGAAAAGACAAATATATAAGACACAGTGAGGAACTTCCCTGTTGGTCCAGTGGTTGGGGCTTTGCCTTCCTGTGCAGAGATGTGGGGAGAAGGCACTGGCGACCCACTCCAGCACTCTTGCCTGGAAAATCCCATGGACGGAGGAGCCTGGTAGGCTTCAGTCCATGGGGTCGCACAGAGTCGGACATGACTGAGCGACTTCACTTTCACTTTTCACTTTCATGCACTGGAGAAGGAAATGGCAATCCACTCCAGTGTTCTTGCCTGGAGAATCCCAGGGATGGGGGAGCCTGGTGGGCTGCCGTCTGTGGGGTCGCACAGAGTCGGACACGACTGATGCAACTTAGCAGCAGCAGCAGCAGCAGCAGAGGTGTGGATTTGATCCGTGTTCTGGGAGCTAAGATCCCACACGCCTTGTGGCTAAAAAACCAAAACATAAAACAGAAGCAATGTTGTAACAAATTCAATAAAGACTTTACAAATGGTCTATATCAAAAATCTTAAAAAAAAAAAAAAAAGAAAAGAAACAATTAGGGAACTCTATGTGACAGATAGCTTATATCAAGGTTAAGTGGTATGGTGCCAGGGGAGTAAGGAGTAGGGAGAAATGCTGCTCGGTGAGGAGTGGTTTTTTATTAATTTTTTAAATTTAAGTGTAGTTAATTTACAATGTTGTGTTAGTTTCAAGTGTACAGCAAAGAGATTCAATTATACAGATAAACATGCATATATTCTTTTTCAGATTCTTTTCCAATATATATTGTTATACTGTATATAGCTCCCTGTGCTATACAGAACATCCTTGTTTACCTACTTTATATATAGTAATGTGTGTATGTTAATCCCAAACTCCTAATTTGTCACCCACCTCCCCACCCGTCCCCCTCCTGCTATCCCCTCTGGTAACCATGAGTTTGTATCTATATCTGTGAGTCTATTTATGTTTTGTAAGTTCTCTTGTGTCATTTTTTCAGATTCCACATATAATCGATGTTACATGATATTTGTCTTTGTCCATCTGACTTATCTCACAACATGTCTAGTCTAGGTCCATCTGTGTGTGCGTGTGTGCTCAGTTGCTTCAGTCATGTCTGACTCTTTGCGACCCTACGGACTATAGCCTGGCAGGCTCCTCTGTCCATGGGATTCTCCACATGAGAACACTGGAGTGGGTTGCCATGCCCTCCTTCAGGGGATCTTCCTGACCCAGGGATTGAACCCAGGTCTCCTGCATTGCAGGCGGATTCTTTACTGCTGAGTCACTGGGGAAGCCCCTATGTCCATCCATGGTGCTGCAAATGACATTATTTCATTCATTTTTATGGCTGATTACATATATATATATATATAGATATAGATAGATAGATAGATAGATGGTGTATATATGTATACACCACATCTTCTTTATCCATTTAACTCTCCTGTACATTTAGTTTGCTTCCATATCCTGGCTGTTGTAAATAGTGCTGTGATGAATATTGGAGTGCATATATCTTTTCAAATTAGATATATATGATATATATATGCCCAGGATCCAGCGGATGTTGGCAATTTGATCTCTGGTTCCTCTGCCTTTTGTAAAACCAGCTTGAACATCTGGAAGTTCATGGTTCACGTATTGCTGAAGCCTGGCTTGGAGAATTTTGAGCATTACTTTACTATCCTGTGAGATGAGTGCAATTGTGCGGTAGTTTGAGCATTCTTTGGCATTGCCTTTCTTTGGAATTGGAATGAAAACTGACCTTTTCCAGTCTTGTGGCCACTGCTGAGTTTTCCAAATTTGCTGGCATATCGAGTGCAGCACTTTCACAGCATCATCTTTCAGGATTTGAAATAGCTCAACTGGAATTCCATCACCTCCACTAGCTTTGTTCGTAGTGATGCTTTCTAAGGCCCACTTGACTTCACACTCCAGGATGTCTGGCTCTAGGTGAATGATCACACCATCATGATATCTGGGTTGTGAAGATCTTTTTTGTACAGTTCTTCTGTGTATTCTTGCCACCTTTTCTTAATATCTTCTGCTTCTGTTAGGTCCATACCATTTCTGTCCTTTATCGAGCCCATCTTTGCATGAAATGTTCCCTTGGCCAACATCCACTGGATCATCAAAAAAGCAAGAGAGTTCCAGAAAAACATCTATTTCTGCTTTATTGACTATGCCAAAGCCTTTGACTGTGTGGATCACAATAAACTGTGGAAAATCCTGAAAGAGATGGAAATACCAGACCACCTGAACTTCCTCTTGAGAAACCTGTATGCAGGTCAGGAAGCAACAGATAGAACTGGACATGGAACAACAGACTGGTTCTAAATAGGAAAAGGAGTACTTCAAGGCTGTATATTGTCACCCTGCTTATTTAACTTATATGCAGAATACATCATGAAAAACACTGGGCTGGAAGAAGCACAAGCTGGAATGAAGATTGCCTGGAGAAATATCAGTAACCTCAGATATGCAGATGATACCACCCTTATGGCAGAAAGTGAAGACAAACTAAAAAGCCTCTTGATGAAAGTGAAAGAGGGGAGTGAAAAAGTTGGCTTAAAGCTCAACATTCAGAAAACTAAGATCATGGCATCTGGTCCCATCACTTCATGGCAAGTAGATGGGGAAACAGTGGAAACAGTGTCAGACTTTATTTTTTGGGGTTCCAAAATCACTGCAGATGGTGATTGCAGCCATGAAATTAAAAGAGGCTTACTCCTTGGAAGGAAAGTTATGACTAACCTAGATAGCATATTAAAAAGCAGAGACATTCTGACTGGTGTGAAATGGTACCTCATTGTGGTTTTGATTTGCATTTCTCTAATAATGAGTGCGGAGAAGGCAATGGCACCCCACTCCAGTACTCTTGCCTAGAAAATCCCATGGATGGAGGAGCCTGGTAGGCTACAGTCCATGGGGTCGCTAAGAGTCGGACACGACTGAGCGACTTCACTTTCACTTTTCCCTTTCATGCACTGGAGAAGGAAATGGCAACCGACTCCAGTATTCTTGCCTGGAGAATCCTAGGGACGGCGGAGCCTGGTGAGCTGCCGTCCATGGGGTCGCACATAGTCGGACACGACTGAAGCGACTTAGCAAGCAAGCAAGCAAGCAATAATGAGTGATGTTGAGCATCTTTTCTTGTGTTTGTTAGCCATCTGTATGTCTTCTTTGGAGAAATGTCTGTTTAGTTCTTTGGCCCATTTTTTGATTGGGTCGTTTATTTTTCTGGAATTCAGCTGCAAGAGTTGCTTGTATATTTTTGAGATTAATTGTTTGTCTGTTGCTTCATTTGGTATTATTTTCTCCCATTCTGAAGGCTGTCTTTTCACCTTGCTTATAGTTTCCTTTGTTGTGCAAAAGCTTTTAATTTTAATTAGGTCGCATTTGTTTATTTTTGCTTTTATTTCCGATATTCTGGGAGGTGGGTCATGGAGGATCCTGCTGTGATTTATGTCGGAGAGTGTTTTGCCTATGTTTTCCTCTAGGAGTTTTATAGTTTCTGGTCTTACGTTTAGATCTTTAATCCATTTTGAGTTTACCATTTTGAGGTACCATTTCACACCAGTCAGAACGGCTGCTATCCAAAAGTCTACAAGCAATAAATGCTGGAGAGGGTGTGGAGAAAAGGGAACCCTCTTACACTGTTGGTGGGAATGCAAACTAGTACAGCCATTACGGAGAACAGTGTGGAGATTCCTTAAAAAACTGGGAATAGAACTGCCATATGACCCAGCAATCCCACTGCTGGGCATACACACCAAGGAAACCAGAATCGAAAGAGACGCGTGTACCCCAGTGTTCATCGCAGCACTGTTTACAATAGCCAGGACATGGAAGCAACCTAGATGTCCATCAGCAGATGAATGGATAAGGAAGCTGTGGTACATATACACAATGGAGTATTACTCAGCCATTAAAAAATAATACATTTGAATCGGTTCTATTGAGATGGATGAAACTGGAGCCCATTATACAGAGTGAAGTAAGCCAGAAAGAAAAACACCAATACAGTATACTAATGCATATATATGGAATTTGAAAGATGGTAACGATAACCCTATATGCGAGACAGAATAAGAGACACAGATGCATAGAACAGTCTTATGGACTCTGAGGGAGAAGGTGAGGGTGGGACGTTCTGGGAGAATAGCATTGAAACATGTATATTATCATATGTGAAACAGAACACCATTCCATGTTCGATGCATGAGACAAATGCTCAGGACTGGGGCAATGGGATGACCCAGAGGGATGGGATGGGGAGGGAGGTGGGAGGGGGGTTCAGGATGGGGAACACATGTAAACCCATGGCTGATTCATGTCAATGTATGGCAAAAACTACTACAATATTGTAAAGTAATTAGCCCCCAACTAAAATTAAAAAAAAATAAAAATTAAAAAAAAAAAATAGAGCTACCATATGATCCATAATCCCACTCCTGGGCATATATCCAGAGGAAAAAAAAAAAAAAAAAGCAGAGACATTACTTTGCCAACAAAGGTCCGTCTAGTCAAGGCTATGGTTTTTCCAGTAGTCATGTATGGATGTGAGAGTTGGACTATAAAGAAAGCTGAGCACCGCAGAATTGATGCTTTTGAACTGTGGTGTTGGAGAAGACTCTTGAGAGTCCCTTGGACTGCAAGGAGATCCAGCCAGTCCTTCCTAAAGGAGATCAGTTCTGGGTGTTCACTGAAGGACTGATGTTGAAGCTGAAACTCCAATATTTTGGCCACCTCATGCGAAGAGTTGACTCCAATCATTGCAGAAGACCCTTATGCTGGGAAGGATTGGGGGCAGGAGGAGAAGGGGACGACAGAGGATGAGGTGGCTGGATGGCATCACTGACTTGATGGACATGAGTTTGGGTAAACTCCGGGAGTTGGTGATGGACAGGGAGGCCTGGCGTGCTGTGATTCATGGGGTTGCAAAGAGTCGGACACTACTGAGTGACTGAACTGAACTGATGCTCAGGATATGCCAGATATATGTCCGGGATATGCCGGATATTTGCCCAGGATTAGGATTGCAGGATTTTATAGTAACTCTATTTTTACTTTCTTAAGTAATCTCCATACTGTTCTCCATAGTCACTGTATCAATTTACATTCCCACCAGCAGTGCAGGATTCCTTTTTTATGCACCCTCTCCAGCATCTGTTTTTTGTTGACTTTTTAATGGTGACCATTCTGACTGGTGTGAGGTGATACCTTATTGTAGCTTTGATTTGCATTTCTTTAATAGTTAGCAGTGTTGAGCATCTTTTCACATGCCTGTTGGGCATCTATATGTCTTCTTTGGAGAAATGTCTATTTAGGTCTTCTGCCTATTTTTTGATAGGGATTTTTTTGTTGTTGTTATTAAGCTGTATGAGCTGTTTGTATTATTTTGGAAATTAAGCCCTTGTCGGTAACATTGTTTCCAAATGTTTTTCTCCTAGCTTGTAGGTTGTCTTTTCATTTTGTTTATGGTTTCCTTTGCTATGCAAAAGCTTATAAGTTTACTTAGATTCCAGTTGTTTATTTTTGTTTTTATTTCTATTATTCTAGGAGACAGATCCAAAAATGGATATTGCTGTGATTTATGTCAAAGAGTGTTCTGCCTATGTTCTCTTTTATTTACATCTAGGTCTTAAGTTCATTTTGAGGTTATTTTTGTATATAACATTAGTGTATGTTCTAATTTCATTCTCTTGCATGTAGCTGTCCAGTCTGCAAGAGTTTTGACTGGACTTGAGTAGAATTAGGTTACAGGGTAGTGAAGAGGCCTGAGAAACAAAGTGTAATTAGCATTTCTGTCCAGGGTTTTGGGAGCCTGGTATTGAACCTCATGACAGTAGATTTTGTGCCTAAATTTAAGTGTCTTAAAAATCATTGCTTTGGAATCAGTGATAAGTGACTAGTATTGCCTAGGTACCTAACAGCTCTCTGTCATTTAATATAGAGGTTAAGAGCACTGTTTCTGGGTTTAGGTCTTGGCCTTACTATCTAGGAGCTATGGAACTTTAGGCAAGTTATGCAAGCCTTCCATGTCTCAGTTTCCCTAACCCTCACTGGTGGGTCTCATAACAGCAGGTACCTCAGAATTTGAGAACTATAAGTAAACCTTTGTCAGGTGCTTAGTTCCTGGCAGAAGGTAATCACAATATAAATGCTGTTTTTATGACTACTGTTGTTAATATTGCCTTCCTCTTGTATCTTCCTTGAAGTGTGTGAGGCCTTATACTCCAGAGTTATTGGATGTCCAGAAAGACTGCTGGAGGCACAGTCCTGTAGAGAGAATATTTTTTTTCCCTGCAGATTGCTGGGCATACAGTGGGCACTTAGGTTGTAGGCTGAGCAAGTAAATGCATGTCTCTCAGGCGCTGTCTGTTGGTCCTGAATGTCCTCAGTCAGGTGGTTGAACCTGGGTCTCCTGCATTGCAGGCAGATTCTTTACCATCTGAGCCACCAGGGAAGCCCCTTGGGAATAGCAGAGACGTGCAGTTTAGGACAAGCAAGCCACGGCAAAAATCATAGCAAGTCCAACAGGTAAAGGAGAAGAATGCTATTTTATAGAGAAAAAAGGAGGAAGTTGGAAGGGTAGTTTTAAAGGAAAGTCCATTGGAAAAAGGTGAGAGTTCAGGGTGATGATAGTGTTTCACTCACTGAGTTGCTGGGGTGTAGTTGATATCCTATAAGGAGATGCAGTGTTCATCTTTTCCTGTTGGGGCATGTAAGGTTTCCCTTTATTTTCACATTAGCATGCTGGAAGCAGGTTTTGTTTTGCTGTATTTCTATTTTGATTAGATCTTTTAGCAAAGGTGTAGTAATTATAGGGATTCATACTTGTTGAAGATGAACTGTGTGGCAGACCCTGTGTAAACCCTTGACTCTTGTGACAGTCCTATAAGATGGCTGTTATTATTATCCCCTTTTAGAGATGAGGGTGGAGTACAAGTAATTTGCCCAACTAAGTAGGAGGGCCCTGAAGAAGTTTAGTGTTTGAGGCCTTTGCCAGTTGGCAGCAAAAACCAGGGTAAGTGCTGTTGTTATGGCGCCATCATAATTACATAGAATTGGGAAACACACGTTAGCCTAGCAGGGCATTCCCATAACCTTGGAGGTTTATCAGCCTGCAGTGATGGTTCTCAAATTTCAGCACATATTAGAATCACCTGGAGGCTTGTTAAAGCACCTGTGCTGGGTCCACCCCCAGCAGAGTTTTTGAGGCAAGTATTGATAGCTTGGGCTGGGACCTGATAGTTTACATGTCTAACATGTTCCCAGATCATGCTGATGCTACTGGCCTGGGACCACTCTGAGAACCACTTCCATAATCAATACTCACACAAGTGAAGAGTCAGCTGCCCTTATTTACAGTCAGGTGAGACGATTGCAGGTTCAGAAATTTTAAATAGTGTCCACCTCATGAAATAAAAACTGAACTCACGTGGTCCAGTTTATCTAGGCCAGCAGAGGGATGTCTGAGCCAGGCCAGGGCAGTGTAGAAAATGCTTTCTGTCCTTGCCAGTGTTTTCTGATATGGGTAAGATGGATGAGGACCCAGGGTGGAGAGAAAATTTGGAAACGCAAGTTAAGGCTTAATATTGGAAGCGTGAAGTGCCATCTAGTGCATTCCATCTTAGGACGATGCCTGATTTGTTTTTATTTTGTTATTTTCCACCCTCCCCACTCCCTGCCATAGGCACAAAAAGGCTTGGTATCCATTGTTTTAACCCTTTGGGAAACTGTACACACGGAGAAATTAAAAATTCATGACAATGCATAGCCTGATAGTAGAGAGATAAAAGATTATCTTATTTGACGGGATTAATTGTAGTAGAAAATTACCTGTTTGTAGGAAAGCACTTAGAAAGAAGGGCTGTGTACCCATCTCCAGTTGTGAGGTAAAATAGCCACATTCTGTCCAAATTTAGCTCACACATGGAAAGCCCTCACCAAATCTATGACCCTCTGTTATTCCAGCCGAAGTTTTCTGTTTTGCAATTAAAAAAAGACTGCATTTCCCTCATCTGAGCAATGTTACACATGAAACTGAGGAATCAGAACATTTTCAAATTGAAAGATTTTGTAGGAAATGGTGACTTAGGATCACCTCAGAGGAGAACATACAAGTAAACTGGGAGGAAATGTTCCAGATTTTTCCCTGTGCTAGTTGTCGGGGCTCTCCTGTGGCCTCAGTAGTTGGGATTAGCTTGTTTGCTTGGTGAGATGATGTATCAGGGCAGAGAGGATGGGACAGGGACAAGGGAAGACTGGGGAGGCCAGACAGGCCTGTGCACATAGGCCGGGTGTTCTCAACTTGGGCTTTACAGCGATGGAGGGTGAACTTGTGCTGGGCGTCAGCTATGGGCCAGACCCCTGTTGGGCCTTGAGATGCAGAAATGCGTGAGATGGGGTCTGGGTTCCCAAGGGGCTTATGGGGGAGACAGGCACATCTGCAGATAAAGCCACCACCAACTAGTGGATACAGTATGGCAGCTGCACACCAAGCCGCCTGGGGTGGGGCAGGAGAGCTGGACAGGGAGGTGGCCCACTCCTGGTTCCCCATGTGACAGAGCAGGTGAGAGGCTGATACCATAGGGTAGCACAGATGGAACTAGATCTGGTATATTTTGGTTTTGTTTCCTTTTTTCTTTTGTTTTTGTGATTTCCATTTTAAGTGAGGGGATTTTGACTGCAGAGGGGAGTCTGGGCCCACAGATGCTGTAAGAATCCAGAGCTGAGAGTGCCCTTCAGAACCGCTCAGGAGGTCAGGGGGCGCATGCCAGTTGACTGTCTTTGACAACTGTGGCTAATTTTTAGCTATTTCCTAGGAACATAAAACCTGCAGAATGGCTTTCTATCTTTAAGGTGTATCAGCTTTTAAAAGGAAGATTCTTTATTAAAAGCACGGTTCTGTTTGCCCTTAATTTCTGGCAAAGTGCTAAATTCCACTTTCAGTTCTGTTTGTGGTGGTTTGCACTTCTCACTTTCCTGGTCCTCCCTTCTCCCTCCTCCTCCTCTCCTCAATGCCTTTACAAGTACCCTGCCAGCCGCCAGCCTCCGAGGCGTGCCTGCCCACACTGTGACCTTGGTGAACTTGGGCCTCAGCTTCCTTATCTGTAAGTGGAGAGCTTGGATTAGCTGACTCCTAGTCACCTGGTCCCCACATCTGGGAGTCCTGCGACTGGGGGACACCTGAAAAAGTGACTGGTGAAGTCCCTTTCATCAGTCGTTTATTACTCTGTTAATAAAAAAAGTTATTTCAGAGCTACCTTCCCCGATCCTATTAGTTGTGTACCCAAACCACTTTATAGAAACAGCAGTAAGCGGTTGATTCTCCACTGTCATATGTTACAGCTTGTGATCCATGTCCCTTCTGGCAGGCTGTCTGAGCTAAAGGTGCAAAATGTCCAGTGTTCAGTGTTTGATTCACAGGCCCACTGTGTGAATCCGAGAAGGGTGTTTTAACAAATGTTACCTAAGGACAAATCCTATGGGATGTTACCATTAATCTCATGTTATGGGGTGGGGGTGGGGTGCTCTTCAGCTAAGCTGGCAGGGGTGGGGGCTGGTTGGATGATACTCAGGTTAGGAATGGAACTTCCAAGGGTCACAGGTCAAGTGAAGTTTGGGGGTGGAAGGAAAAATCCCAGGAGCTGAGAGGTGGAGAGAGAGTCACAAAGACTGTCCCCTGAGGAGGAGGGGAGGGTTGGCCAAAGGGCTCCCCCTTCCAGCTGCGGGGGACAGTAGCAGAGGCCGGAGGTATCAAAAAGTGGAGAGAAAAAGCAGCTGGGGGGAGAGGTGCTTTTACCTTCCCGGCAAACGTAGACTGAGGGTTTGCCTGAGGCCAGTCTGAAAAGGGGGCCTGAGGCCAGAAGGGCAGAGTCTATTGCTTTGAGGGAAACCAGGAGGAATGGGCAGGCTGGGTGAGTGGAGGAGGAGAGGAGAGCCTCCGGCCGGCCTGCTGGGTATCCTGAGAGAAACAGTTTGTCCTGAGAAAAAATCCATGGCCTTCAGCCTGAAACAGGCTGCTGCGGTCACCTGAGACCAAGAGAGGGCTGTCCTTTTGAGGCATGGACATTCTCCTGTGGGAAATGGCAGTGATAAGCACTGCGTCACAGTGTTGTCACCTGAGGCCCTTGGTGCATGCATGAGGGTGCGGGGGCTGCTTCCTGGTTGTGAGGTGACGTGGGAGGTGGTGGCAGAGGGTTACTGTCTGGGGAGGGGTGCCCTGCCGGTGCGTGGACCATTCACTTGACTTGCGGGGCCATGAGGGAGACTGAGAGCTAGTGCCCTGGGACTGTCCATCTGTCCCCAACTCTATGGCCATGAGCTGCTGAGATTTTTTTACCTTGTGATCTGTCATCTGATCCCTTGTTTTTCTTCCCCATCTTATCCCAGAGCCTGTCCCTCTTCCCCTGTTTGACTTCAGTCTCCTCACCCTAAGGTCCCAGGTGCACAGAATGGCCCATGTATGTCACCGCTCTCCGTGGGAGCCTTCGTGGTGGCCTCAGTCTCTGTTATAGGCCTTCAGACTCACTGGGACCAGCATCTCTGGCGTGGACGAGGCTGAGGATACAGGTGTGAATAAAGTCTCCATGTGCGTGGAGTGTTCTTGGTGACAGGGCAAACACCACGGTCAAGTCAGCAAGCGTGAGGCCTGGCAGTGGGTCAGAGGCAGAGCCCCCCTGTGCCGTGTGAGGGCTCTGTGCCCCCTCAGAGGGTGGGTCGTTTGACACTTGCTGTACTGCCACTCTTTGTGCAGTGACACCTGAGTTCCTTTGAAAGGCCCTGGAGAGTTAGCAGCAGTTGTGCTGGGCTGACTTCCAGGTTTCCAAGGGGCCCTGGACATGGTGGACTTTCCCCTCCCTCTGATTTTAGAGACAGAGATGGGGTAGCATGAACACCCCAGGGATATCTCAGGCCTCCTTTTGGCCACTGGTTTGAAGACCCAATCAGTGGTCCAGGGGTTCTTATTGGGGTCCATAGATGAACTTCAGGAAGCCACTTAAATCCAGTTTGTCATTCTGGGTGTGCATTTTTCTGGCGAGAGTGTCGAAAGCCTTCATTAAATCCACCGGGAAGAGCTCTGAAAGGTTTATTTTTATGAAAGTGGATGAAAAGATAGAATTGGGCCATTGAGGGCTTCTCCTTATTGCCGTCTGTCCCCCTTTTAGAGGAACTAATGAGATGTGATTTGCCTAAAGCGGGGAGGCAGACACAGACTGAGAGCCTCAGGACAGTTATCTGGGACTTGACATTGCTGTGTCTTACGGTGGGAACGTATTCATTTATTCCTCTGAGAAAAAAGAATCAAAAGATAAAGCTAGCATCGTGGAAAAGCAGCCAGCTCACTGGGAGAGGAGTAGGGGAGGCGCGTGTGATGCTGCAGTGTGGTTTTGTCCTCCACTGAGCAGGAGAAGGCTGAGCCTCGGGAGGAGAGCAGAAGACCACTTGAGCAGATGCTGCTTCTCATATTTCTGGGTCTGATGGGTACACAGGTCTAGAGAGGACGCTGTAGGACTTTGGCTGTTGATGTCAAAGTCTCCTGTCTTAGGAGACTCCTCTGCTTGAGACTTCCACAGTAGTTTACCCAAATAATAGAGTTCATGACAATTGGCCCTCAAGATGTGGATAACTTCTAAGAGGAAAGGCAGTAATACTGAGTTATTATTTGATTCAGCATTTCTACTCTAGGGGTTTATTTTAAGAAATAATTAAGACCATTATTTATCACAGAGATGTTTGTCATAGTGAAAAGTTGAAAAGCTAAGTATACAATGGTTTGGGATTGGTTAAGCAAATGACATATATCCAAATAATGGAATACTTGGCAACACTTAAAAAGAAGATTACCAGAGGAATATTTGTAGAAAGGTTTCCAAAAAAACACTGTTATGTATAAAGAGTTCTATACAGCATTCGTAAGGAATACACTGTTCAGAAAACACTAGTTGGGTGCCTACTATGAGCGAGGAGCCCTGCTGGGTGCCGCTGACACAGGGATAAACTAGGCAGACATGGTTCCTGCTCTTAACTAGCGTACAGTATCCTAGCAAACTAGTCAAGCCATATCAACTCTCTCATTAAGTTTTATAAATACTCATAAGAGGACTGTAAAACACAGTGACTCCTTAACAGGCACGTTCAACCACCTGTGAAGAGAGATTTTGTCTGTTATACCTGTTAAGGGGCTACATCCTTGACCTGAAATCAGTGCTTTTCTGGCGAGCTCGAAGTGAGTCACTGAGATATTTTACTGCTAACCTTCCTGTTAAACCATCTTCCCTCTCCACTGCAGTGCGAGGCTCTGTGGGTGAAAGGGTGGTGAAGGCACTGTCGTATGGGGAGTGGGACACATTCCTGCTCTCCCTTCTGGCTTCTGTTCTCAGTGCTCAAGTTGTCGCAAGCCCAGTCAGCAGCTCACCTGGAATTGCCTCCTGTTCACCGTCGCCTCTCGTGGGCCTCACCTCATTCTGACTTGGGCCCCTGACCTGCTGTCGTCTGTGGTGTTTGCCACTATGTGGAGGAGTGCTTCATTCTTAGAAATCATCTAATTTCAATCCCTTCTTGGAGCCTGGCAAAGCCTGGGCTGGAATCTGTGCATCCTGACTCCCTGATGGGCATCTTTTCAACGAGGCAGTAGTGTGGCTGCTCCCAGTCACCCAGGGACAGCTCTTGCAAGCAGGTCTGCGCCCAACACCAGCCTGCATTTTGAATTGGTGGCCCCACAAAGCTTCAAGAAAGCTTGATTCCTTCAAAGGCAAACGGGCAGCAGATTTCTTGAGGAAGAGGAAATGAATCACTGAATCTGGTAGTGTGGCCGCCGGTCCCAGTATTGAGACCCAGCCAGATTGTCCTTTGGTGAGCATGTGAAAAGGCTGCATTCTTGACTAAACTCTGGGAACTTCGGCCGTGTGCGAGCAGGCCAGCTCCTGGGATCCACACAGGAAAGCATGTGGGTCTCTGCTGTCAGGGGTCCCTCTCCAGACAGAGCAGTCGAGATGGGCCTGATGACCACACGCTTGAGTGGATAAGATGCCCATCAGGGAGTCAGGACGCACAGATTCCAGTCCAGGCTTTGCCAGGCTCCAAGAAGGGATTGAAACTAGAGGATTTCTAAGAATAAAGCACTCCTCCACGTGGTGGCAAACAGCACAGACGACAGCAAGTCAGGAGCCCAAGTCAGAATGAGGTGAGGCCCATGTGATGAAAATGCAGTCACATGGACTCGTAACAGTTTGGGCTAAAATGTTCAGGAAGGCAATCCCTGGGAAGGGTGGGTTTGAGGGCAGGATCACTAGTTCATTTCAGTTCAGTCGCTCAGTCGTGTCCAACTCTTTGCAACCCCATGAATCGCAGCATGCCAGGCCTCCCTGTCCATCACCAACTCCTGGAGTTTACCCAAACCCATGTCCATAAAGTCGGTGATGCCATCCATCCATCTCATCCTCTGTCGTCCCCTTCTCCTCCTGCCCCCTCCTTCCCAGCATTAGGATCTTTTCCAATGAGTCAACTCTTCGCATGAGGTGGCCAACGTATTGGAGTTTCAGCTTCAACATCAGTCCTTCCAATGAACACCCAGGACTGATCTCCTTTAGGATGGACTGGTTGGATCTCCTTGCAGTCCAAGGGACTCTCAAGAGTCTTCTCCAACACCACAGTTCAAAAGCATCAATTCTTTGGCGCTCCGCTTTCTTCACCGTCCAACTCTCACATCCATACATGACCACTGGAAAAACCATAGCCTTGACTAGATGGACCTTTGTTGGCAGAGTAATGTCTCTGCTTTTAAATATGCTATCCAAGTTGGTGATAACCTTCCTTCCAAGGAGTAAGCGTCTTTTAATTTCATGGCTGCAATCACCATCCGCAGTGATTTTGGAGCCCCAAAAAATAAAGTCTGACACTATTTCCGCTGTTTCCCCATCTATTTCCCATAAAGTGATGGGACCAGATGCCATGATCTTAGTTTTCTCAACGTTGAGCTTTAAGCCAACTTTTTCACTCTCCTCTTTCACTTTTGGGGCACAGCTAATATCAGAGTCCATGTGAAGCTGACTGCTAGAGGCAGTGGGCGGCCTGTGCTGGCTGTTCAAGGCTGCTTGGCACTTACTTGCCTTTTAACCTGAGTTTGGCTTCTCTTTTTAGAAAAACTTTTTCACCTTCTCCTCCTTCTCTTCTCCCCATCTTAGCCTGTTCCTTTCCTTTCTCCCTGCCTCTTTTTGCTCCTCTTCCATTTAGAAAATATATAAGCAGAAAGAATATCCTTCATAATCCCATCACCCAGAGATAACTATTAATACTGATGTTTGGATGTGTTTCCCTCCCATTTTTTTCTGTAAATACTAGATGTGCACATTGAATAAACATTTTTACCAAATGCCCAAGGATGGAAATGTTAAAATCTAAATGTCACTGTTTCTAAAACTGACTTCTGAGATATGTAATATAAATTTGAAATTTTATAAATGTTATTAACAATGCTAATATGAAAAATTATAATAGAGTTTGACATTATGCTACAAGGACTTCATTTTTCAGCATGTATGATCAGTATTGTGAACATTTTTGAACCTGGGTACATGTTGACTTTCACCTGAGGTGGAGGAGGTAGGAGCAAGGCTTTTATTCATTTATTTTGTTATTTATTTGGTTTGGTTTTTGAATTATTTTTTATTATTTCGGCTAGCTGTCCATTTAAGATGCTGTAAGGGGTAGTTTGTCTCCAACTTACTCAACTTTTGAGCAATGACTGGCCTTTCCTCTTTAATTCCTGGATATAAAGATTTTCTTGGTGATAATACAGTTTCCTTTGAAGTTATCCCTCACCCTGGCTTAGTGTGGTATGCAGAGGAGAATATGTCTAGATGATCTCAGAAGCAGAAATAAGATCTTACACACATTTTCTTTTGATATTGTGGCCTGTGATTGCTGCTTCCCACAACCAGCTGAGAGAATAGCGCATCCTTAAGCCTGGGCTCTGGAAGTGTGGCAGTGGAACAGTGTAATTGGCTTTTAAGATAACAAAGCTGTTTTCCAAATCTCCATCTGCATCTCAGCTTTCACTACCTGCACACCAATTTCAGCATCTCCCCTGGGGAAGAATGACAAAAGAATCTTTATGGAGGTAATATGTGAGAAATGTTTGCTGCTTCAAGGCAGCTCAGTTCCCAACAATTGACTACTTTTCCTACAAGCAACCCTGGGTTGTCAGCAAGCAGGCTCTTTGATATTGTTAGTAAGCGTCCTGTGTCAATGCTGTTATCTGCGAAGTGCAGTGTTAGAATTTCCTTTTATGCAAACAGCCTTTTCAAATATATACTAACCAGCCTTCCCATCCCGTCTTTGAACATCTTGTGTTAGTACATGACAGAATCCCTTGGACGTCACATGGTTTGCCTTTGGGTGGAAGAGCGTTTTCTTCTGAGGTATGCTTCTGGAATGCTCACTAGCATTTGGAAATGAGTCTTTGGATGTTCACAGAAACTGTCCGAAGGATGTGCCTTGTTCATATTGCGGATGCTGCCCTACTGATGTGTAACCAGAGTGATGATGCGGTCACTGATCACACGCCTGTTCACGAATGCCAGGAATGACGTTTGAAGAAAGCATTCTGCTCTTTGGACTTCTACGTCAAAACCAAAGATGGGACTTCAGACAAGAATGGTAACTGGAGACAATTGCACTGGATCCTCAAATAAACATAGAAATATATGTATATATATTGTATTTGTCTAGGTCTAAAATACATTTCCAAGATGTGACTGAGAATGTTCCAAATCTATAGTTTGCTTTTAAAAAGTACAAACATCTTTTATTATTCTGTTTTAATTATGGTAAAATATACATAACTAAAAATTTACCATTTTAACCATTTTTGAGTGTACAATTCAGTGGCATTAAGGACATTCACACTGACGTACAACCAATACTACCGTCCATCTTCAGAACGTTTTCATCATCCCAACCTGAAACTTTGTGCCCATTAAATAATAACTTTCCATTCCCTACCTCCTCTATCCTCTGGCACCTCTATTCTACTTGCTCTATGAATTTGACTATTCAAGGTACCTCATATAAGTGAAATAATACAGTATTTGTCCTTACATATGGCTTATTTCATGTAGCATGTTTTCAGGGTTCACCTATACTATAGCATATATGAGAATTTACTTTCTTTTTCAGGCTTAATAATATTCCACTATATGTAGAGACCATATTTTTTTGTTTGTTGGTGGACGCTGGAATTGCTTCTACCTTTTAGTGTGAATAATGCTGCTGCTGTGAATTTCTTGGAGTGAAACATCTTTAAATAGACTTAAGAAAAAGAAAGAAAAACCTGTGCCATTTTGTGATCAGTTTTTTTAGAGGGCTACCATGTCCAAGTTTGGTCCAGGAAATGCCTACCTCACAGAGATGAAAAACACCCAAGTACTTTCAACAGTGTTCAGCTGAAAGCTTTAGTGTTTGCCTGAGGTCAAGAGAGCAGTTTCATACTTCTTCTGAGCGGTCTCACCAGCGAACTTGGCAGCAACCTTGAGTGAGGCCTGTCAGGGTTCTTGGAAAACAGCCTGATGTTTTCATACCTTTTGCCCTGCTAGCTCTTGCCTGTCAGTACCTCAAGAGGGAAAAATCTGGCAGTAGCCCTGCTTCCTCAGCTCAGTCTTAGCTGCTGAAAGTCTCATTCGAACCCTTTCTGGATATGCAGAAAGGGTTTATCTAAGGGGTTTGCCCTTCAGTGAGCCCGTCTCTCTGTCTGGAGGGGAGCTCAGGGTCTGGGCTGCAGGCTGTGTGTATCCCACAAGCCCTCTCAATTTAAACTTACATATTTTTCAAATCAATGTGGTAGGGGAGGCCTGGTGGAGAATATAGGGCAGCAAACTCTCCCCTGACTCCATTTGGTGGGCCCCTGGCTTAGTGGTGCCTGGTCATCCTGCAAGGGCATCTGAGGTAATTTCTGGAGAAGTGGGAAATTGGGGTTAGTTTCCTGTTTTGTGGAAAAAGAAGTGAAATGTTTTGTACTTTGCAGGCTAGATAACAGTTAACTGTAATTAACCATGGTTTAAATGAGGCCAGTCAAATCTGTTTGCTTATGCTGCTCGTGTTTTCTCAAGACAAATGATATAGCTGAACTCTGTCCATGAGTTTACTGATAGCATTGTGGATTTAAAAAATATATATTTGTTTTGTTTTATTTATTTGGCTGTACTGGACCTTAGTTGTGGCACTCAAGATCTTTTTCTGTTTTTTTTTTCTTAGTTGTGACATGGGAACTCTTACCTGTGCCTTGTGGGATCTAGTTCCCTGACCAGTGATCGAACCCAGGTCCCCTGCTTTGGAAGTATAGAGTCTTAGCCACTGGGCCACTAGGGAAATCCTAGCATTGTGAATTATGCTATTGCTAAGTCGCTTCAGTCGTGTCCGACTCTGTGCGACCTCATAGACGGCAGCCCACCAGGCTCCCCCGTCCCTGGGATTCTCCAGGCAAGAACACTGGAGTGGGTTGCCATTTCCTTCTCCAGTGCATGAAAGGGAAAAGTGAAAGTGAAATCGCTCAGTCGTGTCCGACTCGTAGCGACCCCATGGATTGCAACCCACCAGGCTCCTCAGTCCATGGGATTCTCCAGGCAAGAGTACTGGAGTGGGGTGCCATTGAAAGTTTTATACTAAAGATCTGTTTCCTTACTGCATGCTCTTTCTTTTTGTTCAATTAATTTCTGTCATTTCTCTTGGTCTTTTTAGTGATACGTATGTGTATAGATTTGTAAAGTTGTGGAATAGATTTTAAACGGTCCTCAATTTTAATAGGTGATCTCTGGAACAAAATAACATACATGTTTAATCCTCAGTCATATAATTTATGTACAAAAGAGACTGATGGTCTCTTTTGACCATCAGTCAAATAGTCTACTTCAAAGAATAAAGTAATACTGTTTGAATCAATTCTTTGATTCAAAATACAAGATATAATTAGGGATGTGTCTTTGGGAAAGAAAGGTAATTGGGGTCTTTTTGTATCATTAAAATTTTGAGTGTGACTCACTCACCTGGCAGTGTGTCAGGTGTCTAAGCAAAAGCTTCTTTATCTTCCTTCCTGACTGTCGGGGAGCTCCTTTCTTTCATTTCCTTTCCCTTCGGTTCTTGGGGACTCCGTATATTCCTGTTCTCTTATCTTCCCAATTGTTCCTTCTCTGACTCCTTCCCTATTACCTCTACCTGATCTGTACGTATGTGTGCATTTTTCCTGAGGTTCGACCCTCAAGTCTCCTTGCTCAGCAGCTCCGCCTATGCAGGTCCCTGCAAGGGACCACTTCCCTTTCTCGGAGGTGGGGTGACGGAGGTTGGGGTCCACCTGGTAGAAAGGGCTCTGGTTCCTTATTGTTTGGGACGTGTGGTCAGAGTAGTTTAGGTCCTGATACCCAGACTGTGTGGGAAGAAGTGATGGAGAAAGCGCAGACCTTTTTGTACCAAGGTCTCTATTTTAGGAGTAAATTTATTGATACATAGATTAAATTTGATCGTTGCATTTTCTTAATTTGTATTTCATTTCCAGACTTGTTAATGCGACTACTTCTGGAATTAACAGTGGTCTGTATTTCAAATTTAATGCAATTCTTAATTTTTGAGAATTCAGTAAATAATAAAATCTCAGCCTGCTTACAAAGGCTCTGGTTTGTCTTATTCCTCTGTTGACATGTAGAGGGTGAGTTTTGTACACTGTTCACAGTAAGAAATGTTTAAAGATAGAGAGTATTAGAAATTGACTTTAAGAATTCATTTTTTTCCTCTCGTCAGTTTGTTGCCAGTTGCATCTTTAAGATCCCGTCAGATGTTATGGCTGTTTAAAATAGTTACACGGTATTTCTTTTATGACTGTAGAGGATTGTACAGTTGAGTTCTTAGCCACTCAATTTTGTTTATTACTTTGAGTTAACATTTGGAGTTACTATTTCTGACACCATATACTTCAAGACTGTAGTTTCTTGGATTTTTTTTTTTTTAATTTACTAAACTGCCTGGTGGAGATTTTCTTTATCAGATTCACTCATTTGTGGAGCCCAGATGTTTATGAAAAATGAAAGGGAATATCAACTATTGGAAGGCACACAGCATGGTATAATGAAAATAAAATCAGGGCTTTTGAGTCTTGGCGGAGATGGGTTTGGGTGCCTGCTCTGCCATCCCTGACAGCAGGATGTTGATCTAACGACTTGAATTATTTGCATCTTAATTGTCACGTCTGTAAAATGGGGATAGTAATGCTCATCTCACAGAGTCATGATGGGGTCATGTCTGTAAACGCCCAGCACACCGCGGATGTAGAGTAAATGGTGATTGTTAATATCGCTTCCTCTCCTGAGGCCAAAATGTACTAGAAAGTGATTATAGTTTTCTGTTATTTTCTTTTATCATTTACCATTTTAGAGGATATGGAGGTAGAAATGAGGAAAGTCTAGAGTGACTTGAGAACCTCATTTTATTGTTGGATTAAATTCATATCATCTACGTGTGTGCATTTCTGTCTTTCCCCTGATTGCTTCTTCCCCCCACTCTGTGAAATATGGTGTTAAAAACAAAACAGGTTACAGTAAGATTTTCTCTGTGTAGAACCTATGTAGATGAATCAGTCTTACTAGCTAGTTCCTTCCCCAGGGAGTAGAGGCTTTTCACTTATTTTTGCCTCATTTTAAATATTTTTATTATGAAAATATTTGGAACAATTAGAAAACAGAATAACGTAATGAACCCAACCCTCAATTTTGTTGGATGTTTGTTTGATGTGTTTTGGTGTACATATGTTGTTATTACTATTATTTTAAATATCCTATCTCCACTGGACTATAAGTTCAGAGACCTTGCTGTCTGGCGCCTAGGACAGTGCTGGGTGAGTGACAGGCTCCAGATAAGCTCTGTGCATCCTTCTCCAGGGCCTGGCCCTCCCTTCTTCCCAGAGGTAACACTGGCACAGGTAGGAGAGCAAGCCATTGAGGAGGAGAAATACCATGCTGGGTTTAGCCAGTGATACAAATATGTGTAAAATCAGGATCACCGTCGAGGATTTTAGTGCCATGATGTAAGATAGGACAGATGAATTCAGGAATAGCTCCTGTAGAAATCAGAACATTCTCCCTGTGTTTGCAGAGCCACAGAGTAGCTGGTTATCAGAAGTAACTGTTGGAATGAGCTTTGATAAGCATGGATGGTGCTGGACTCTGTAGGCTGACAGGACAGTTGAGCTGGAGCTCAGGAGTGGGAACAATGTTTCCAGGGACTGGAAGGAGGTAGTTCAGGCCTGGACTCGGTTACCGAAAGGGAGTGGCAAAAGAAGAGTACAGTGGCCATGGAACAAGACTATTGAGGTCTTATTACGTGTAAGTCATATCACTAGGCCCTTAATGAGGCAGTGTAGTATTCTAGGTGAAAAACTGACTTTCTGGAAGCATACAATCCAGGATTAAAGTGAAGTCCCCTCTTTTGCTAGCTGTGTGGCCTGAGGTAAGCCACTTAACCTCTCTGAGCTTCAAGTCTGATGTGAGGGCCATTCCCGTTTTGGCTACTGAAGGGAAGAGCACCGGATTGAGTTCTTGCCCAAACATTCCATCTTGCCCAGACATTCCATCTTGCCTGTGGGAATTCAAAATAGGCAGGTAAATGTTGAAGCGTGTGACTTTTTGGTTGGTCACAAGTGTACAGAGTGACCTCAGATACGTGAAGGCCTATATAAAATGACACAGTACAAAGTGAGATCAGCTTGCCCGCCATGTCTGCACTTCTCTAGTACCTGTGAAAAGACCATCCTCTTCCAAGTCATTAAGACAGAACCAAGGAGGCATCAACAATTCCTGCCCCTTTACCCCCGTGTCCCTCCAGCCCCAAAGCAAGGTCACTTTACCTCCTTACCATCTCTGGTGTTCATCTGTATTCCCAAGCCCTCATTGCTTCTTGCCTGGATTTCTGTATGTACAGCCCTCCACCTCCGGCCCGGGCTTCATTCCGTTCTCCCAACTGTTGTCACAGTCCCTTCCCTCACCCGCGAGGGTCACACGCGAGTCCTGCTTAAATGCGTCCATGGTTCCCACTGCCCTCAGGAGAAAGCCTGAGCGTGAGCCTCCACTCACGGTCCCTTGTCATCCTCTCAGGTACTGAGTGGGTCCTGCTTCCACGCCTTCTGCCCACTTAGAATGCCTTTCCCCTGCTTGACTCATCTCACTGATTCTCATGTGTCAAGGCTTGACTCAGGCATCTGAGTCAAGTGAGGAGCCCCGCCCTCCTAACCCACTCAGCTGTCTGGGCTGGGGTTTCCTCTGCGCCTGCCTCCATTATGCCGCCAGTGCGCTGGGTGGTGATGGGCGACTTAGCTGTTTCCAGAGCGAACACACCTGAGAGCACAGCCTGTTTTGTTAAAAAAACAAACAAACAAACTCATGCTTCTTTGTGCCTAGCCTGGTGTCTGACACATTGAAGGGTCTCAAAAAAGATTAGTGAAATATACACGGATGAGAAATTAGTGTTTTATCTTCCTCAAACCAGGAGGACTGAAGCTGGGTAACCGAAGCGTTCTTCCTCCCCACCTTTCTGCCTGTATCCATTCTAGCATCTGCTCAACAGCCAGCTGTGACGGAGGAGAAGCATATGGTTGACTTGAAAGAGGCAGTTGGGATGTGACTGTGTGTGAAATATATTTACCTGCCCTCACACCCCACCCCATACAGGATGACAGTAATGACACCTCATATTTGTCTTTTTATTTGTGTTCTCCTAAGTGCCTCTGCAGACATGATCTCATCCGGTGCGAGGGGCTGTAGCCTGATTACTGGATGGGAGCATGCAATGATAATGACCCCTTCTTTGTAGATGCAGAAAGGGAGATAAGGAGTGAAGAAATTTGCCCAAAGTTAGTGAGTCGTTAGTGGTAGAAGGGCTTCCCCAGTGGTCAAATGGTAAAGAATCCTTCTGCAATGTGGGAGAGCCAAGTTTGATCCCTGGGTCAGGAAGGTGCCCTGGAGAAGGGAATGGCTACCCATTCCAGTATTCTTGCCTGGAGAATTCCATGGGCAGAGAAGCCTGGTGGGCTTCATGAGATCTCAGAGTCGGACATGACTGAATGACTTTCACTTCACCTTAGTGGTAGAAGAGACCAGATTTTGAGCTGAAGTCGTTTGCTCTTTCTCCTCTAGGTTGTATCACATTCATATTTTTACCTATAATCATTAAAAAGGAAGATTGACTGAAGAGCTGGTGTTAAGTTTTCTGTGTATTAACTTGGCTTGCAGGTGTGCTTTTTAACTGTTAATTTCCCTAGTCTTCCTTTGGCTCTGGCTAAGTGCTCAGAGTGGTAATGTCATAGGTTTCATTTGGCTGAAATAGCTGAGGCCTGTTCTGGGCAGAAATGAAGAAGTTGCCTTGATTCAGTTGGTCAGTTTGGGAATATGATTGAATTCAAACAATTTTCCTGCCTCACAAGCCAATAAAGTGACAACAATAAAATCTTAGTCCTTTTTAAAGTGTACCCTTGACATTCTACTAAATCCTTTAAAAATGATTTTTTTTCCCTGTTCTGAAATTCTGGAGTCATTGCATAAACGTATGCAGCACGGGAAAATGGCTTGCTAGCATTCAACAGTCACATTGTCGATTTCCAGGAATATCAAAATTTTGAAAATTGCAGCCTCTAAAGTGGGCTATTGCAAGGGAACCACGCCTACATGTTTCAATTAAACTTTGGGCTTCTGACAGCAAAGATGAAGGTAGAATGAGACTGAAAATGCAAGGGTAAAACAATTAGGACCCGAGATAAATTCAGACAAGGAGCAAGTCTTGTGTGGTAGTCTTTTTGTTACTTGGTTGGGGAACAGGAGGTTGAACACTCACTCTATTGATCTCTGACAAATCTGTCTAGTTTTGTTGTCTTGTCAGTCCTCATTCTTCTTAACTCTTCACCGTTTGGTCGCTGAGTTGTTCCAGTCCCCGCTACATTCCGCCCCCATGCAGCCTCTCTTTTCCTCCTTCTACTCTGCAGAAAATGGTATTCTCAGTCTCCCCCGGTCTCTTGTCTGCTGTTGGTTACTTCTACCACCATCACTCCACCATCCACACTCATCTGTGATTTTCTCTTTATTTTGGTCCCTGATGGTGTTTGTGTGGGTGCATAGCCATTTTTCTGTATCTGGGTATTTTTACTTATTTTTCCTGCTGTCTTACACAGACTCAGTAGCTTAAAAACAAACTGACTTTGCAGTGTTTGTGGTGGAATGAACCTTTAAGATCATTTGCTTCGTTGTCTCATGCTAGAATTAAAAGGCTCAGGGAGGAGATGTGGCTTGTGTAATCTCACAGTCATCAGTTAGTGAAATCAGGCTAGTACTAAGGTTAGAGCAAGGCTAGAAACCCTCAGAGCGTCTGTGTTGATCCCTCCTCACACATTGACTCTTCATGGTCTCCTGTACCATCACTGTTCCCTCTGCAAGGAACTTCAGAGCTGTTTGGCTTTCATGGGTCCCCTCCATCACCACAAACCAAATGTCAAGTATCCATTCGCCAGGACTTACCAATTCTTTCTACTGGTAAGAATTTCTATTGTAAAAATTTCATTCTTTAATAATGAAAAAAAATTTACCAATAGTGAAATTCTCTTTTTTGGAACATGTAGTTCTATGAGTTTTAACACATGCATATAAATGGAGTAGAGAATAACCCATCACCTCTCAAATTCCCTGCTGCTGCTTGCCTCTTTGTAGTTAAACCTTCCTTCTCCCCTTGGCAACAGTGCTCTGTTCTCTGTCGCCATAGTTTTGCCTTTTCCAGAAAGTCATGTAAGTGGGACTGTGTAGAGTCTATCCCTTTGAGACTTGCTCCTTTCATTTAGCATAATCATTTGGGATTCATTCATGTTGCTATGTGTATCAATAATTTGTCTCTTTTGATTATTAAGTGGTATTCCACAATATGCATATACCACTGTTTGTGTTTACTCATCATACCAGCAATGTGTGAGAATCCTAGTTGCTCTGAGTTTTTGTCAGCATTTTATATTGCCAGATTTTAAAATTTAGCTATTTTGATAGATGTGTAATGATATCTTATTGTGATTTTAATTTGCGTTTATTTCTTTAATGATTAATTATGTTGAGCATCTTTTCATGTGTGTATTTGCCGTGCAGATTTGCTTGTTAGGTATATCTGTGTATCTTTTGTCCTTTATGATGTTTGTTTGACCCACATCAGTATCACAACCCTATTCCATCTGGTTGTTGTGCCTAACTTTCTATGTCAGCATTGTTGCCCAGGTACACAGTACATTCCAAGGTCAAGGCCTGAGCTGGGAACTTTATATACATAATCTCATTTTACCCTTATAAAACCCTTGTGAAGTAAGTGGTGTCTTCTGTTTTTATGATGGAGAGCCCATGTTCAACAGATATTTATTGAATGCCTACTGTATGCTATTATACTCATTGACTAGTTCAGTGACTTTGGGCCAGTCATTTTACCTCTGAGTCAGTTTTCTTATCTGTTTGATAGGGATCTATATCACAGTATTTTCTCTCAGGGTTATTGAGCAAAGGTTTTCTTTCTTTCTTTCTTTTTTTTAAGATTATTTTTTTAGGGTTGCCCTGTAGGTCAAGTGGTTAAGAATCTGCCTTGCAATGGAGGAGACACTGGTTCGATCCCTGGTCTGGGAAGATCCCACATGCCACGGGGCAGCTAAGCCCTTGAACCACAACTACTGAGCTGGCATTCTAGAGCCCGTGCTCCACAACAAGAGAAGCCACTGCAACGAGGAGCCTGTGCACTGCAACCGGAGAGCAGCCCCCTACTCAGCACAACTTGAGAAAGCCTGCACACAGCAATGAAGACCCAGGGCAGCCTAAATAAATGAATACAAATTTAAAAAGAAAAAATAAAAACCACTTTATAAAAAAAGATTGTGTAAAAAATTTATTGATTTATTTATTTGGCTGCTCTAGGTCTTAGCTGCAGTGTGTGGGATCCTCGATCTTCACTGTGGTGGGTGGGATGTCTAGTTGTGATATGGGAGATCTATTATAGTTTCCTGACCAGGGATTGAACGCAGGCCCCCCTGCATTGGGAGTGTGGAGTTTTAGCCATGGACCACCAGGGAAGTCCCCATGAGCAAAGGTTTTGAAGAAGAATGTAGAAGGTCGTCCGTGGTATATATTGAGAAAACATTGGCAGTGGCTTCTTCTATTATTCGCTTCAAACACTTCATACTGTACTGAGGCTGTTTCTGCCCATCGCTGGCTACCTTCCTTTGGAAAATTGCCCCTTAGCAGGTCTCCTCCTCCACTCTGGATCAAATATTAGAACCAACACAAGATTGAGCCTTTTAAGAAATATGTTACTCTGGTTGCTCTGTGTAGTGACTCATTACAAAGTGGCCAAAGTATTGGAGTTTCAGCTTCAACATCAGTCCTTCCAATGAATATTCAGGACTGATTTCCTTGACTAGCCTTGACTAGACGGACCTTTGTTGGCAAAGTAATGTCTCTGCTTTTTAATATGCTGTCTACGTTGGTCATAACTTTTCTTCCAAGGAGCAAGCGTCTTTTAATTTCACGGCTGCAGTTACCATCTGCAGTGATTTTGGAGCCCAAAAATCTTCACAGTAACCCTTTGAAATAAAAGTTAGCCCCATTTTACAGATGAAAATGTTGTGTGCAGTGGCCATTTGACTTGCACAGTGTGACCGCTGGATCTTTGACCATAGTCACTGTTCTTATTGGAGACACTGCCTCAGTGCCTGTCATGGAGCCATGACAGCTGCTGCCTGCCAAGTGCCTAGAAAGCTGGCACATCTCCCTCTGTGGCATCTGTTTCCTTCATGGGGGCTGTTCCCAAGACCCATGGTCAACAATTGTCTCCCGAAGCCCTGGGATCAGGTGCTTTTATTTTGTCCAGAAAGTCTACAGTAGAAAGAATGTGAACTTTAAATCAGAGACAAGGTTCAAGTGGTGTCTCAACCATTGTCTTTATTGCCTATGTGACTTTGGCCAAGTTATGTAAACTCCTAGAGCATAGATTTCTTGAGCTGGAAGATGGGAATAATACAGGCCTGGTGGAGATGCGGGGATAAAAATAACACGCTATAGCACTTAGCAAGTGCTTGGCATGTTGTTGATGCTTTGTAACTGGTAGCTACAGTTATTGTCACCATGGCAGGCAGGGCCTTCTAGCTAGTCTTAGGAGGCTGAAAAATCTGCTGAGAGTAGTGGTTAGAATATGGATTCTGGGGTAAACTGGGTTCAAATCCTTGTCTACCACTTATCAGCTGTGTGCTATGCACAACCTAATTGCTTTCTATGCCTCGGTTTCTGCCATCTGTGAAATGGGTGTAGCAATAGTTGCTACCTCACAGGGAGAAATGATTATAAAGAGACAAGAACTGTCAAGAGGTTGAGTTGAAACAACCCCATTTTGGTCACTAACACCGTTGTTTCTTTCAGTGACATGATACGAGCCTCCTTGAAATTTATAGTAACTTTTCTTCTCTCCTTCCTGCCCAGATTGAAAGAATTTATCTTTTTTTTAAATTTAATGCCAACAGAAATGTTTGATACTATGATTTTACTGGAAATACAGATAAAATTGTCACAAAATTACTATCTCCACCTAAGACATTGAAATAAGTAAGCCTAAATAGAATGTCTTTTTGTCTAGAGAATACCTAAGAGTTTTTAGATGACTATATAAAAACACAGGCAACTCTGTATTAAAAAAAAAAAACAACAGCAACACACGATTTTTTTGATATGATTTGACTCCCCAGCTTTAATCTTGAATTTGGCTGGATTGCCTGTGAGTTAATTTTTTTTCCCCTTCAAGTTGACAGTAGCAAGAAGGGACCATAGCTGTGAGTCCACCAGGAAGAAAACAACCTCTGAATTTAACATAGGTCTAGAAATCCAATTTGACTGATACCGTGGGGAGTGTGTGGTGCCGGCTGGGTCTGCATCATTATTCCGAAGTCTGTCCTGTGACTAATATGTTCCAGCTGTCTGGGTCACTACTTTGGAGTACTGTTTATTTGCAGCAGTGATGCTGCAAATAGGAAAAGCTTTCCCTTTTGTTGGTTGAAAGCTTTGCTGGTAATTAGCAAAACAAGCAGGCCTCTTATTTGGAGAGAGACGGAAAGGGTGGCTAAATAGTCAATTGTGGCAGCTACTTTGGAAAATGATCTGGCATTTCTGGGAAGTTCAACGTATGTGGTCCCAAGCCCTGCTCTCTTCTCCTAGGGATACGCCCTGGAGAAACTTGCTGTGTGCACCAGGGGACGAGCACTAGAATTTAAATGGCAGCATTATTCTTAATAGTGAAAACTGAACAATCCCCAGATGATCCTCAGCAGTAGAACAGAGCGGTAAATTGTGGGTAAAGTCACACAGTGAGAACAATATTGTGGTGAAAAATCAGCTACAGTCACATGAGTCAAGAGGGATGAATCTCAAAATCAAAATCTCAAGAGGCGAGTCTGAATACAGTCCTGGTTTCCTTTGTATAAAACTTAATTAAAACCAGGAAGAGCACAACGATATATTAGAATACAGATGTGATAAAATCATTAGAGGAGCAAAGGAGGAAGTCAGAATTCAGGCTAGTGGGTTATCTCTGGTGGGGAGAATGCAGGGTGCAGAGCAGAGAAGAGAGGATCTTGAGTGACACACCAGGATGTGTGGTCTAGAGATGGGATTGTATGTATCTAGACTTCATCCCACGTGTACCTAGATCTGGCAGAGATCTGGGACTCCTGAGTTTGAAGAGAATACTCTGAAGCAGAGACCATTAGGAGCTTTCTGGGTGTCCTGTGATATTAAAATGCCCGCCAGCTTGACACTTTCTCCCAAGGCCATCTTGAAGAAAAGAGAGAGATTGCAGCCCTCACTCCCTTCTTCCACATGTCAGGGTGTAACTAGAAATGAACTAGGCAAGTAAAGGTATGTGTTTTAGCTTAAAAATTCATGCAATGATTGCATTCAACTCCATGATGCATATGTGTTTCATAATTAACAGTGTTAGTATCACAGATTCATGTGCTTATCCTTCCATCCCCCAAATCCATGAGTAAAGTTGTTGCTTCCAAAGGTACATCATGTTTTTTCCCTTGGTTTAGTGTTGCTCTTCTTGGTCAATATTCCTGGGCTCTAAGTGCTCTTGTCTGTGGAGCGTTGAGTCACATCCTATCTTTTTTTGTGAGCCTCAACATCCCTGTGAACAGCTACTCCAAACCACAGGAGAGGTGGCTGCCTGGGGGAGGTTCTCTCAATTTTTAATCAGTCTAGTGAGTAGAGGAGGCAGGACTGAAATCCAGGGGAGGGGGTCCTTGACTTTTGTACACCAGCACCTTCACATGGCAGACCTTGTGACCTCTAAACCTTTGGGTATTGCCTGCAGCATTTTGGTGACCAGCAGATGAAGGGCCACTTGAGGCTGTCATGGAGGGGCTACTACCTTCTCCCCAGTGGTAGTTTTGATACTGCTTCCATCTTTATTGGCAGAACAGTCAGTGTCTTTGCTGTTGTATTTCACTATATTTTGCCTTTTATAAAAAATGAATGGAAGACTCCTGAACAGTGAGTGGTAATTGTCTATTGTTGTGGCAGAGATGAAAATTACCTGGGGTGCCATGTGAGGCTTGTTTTACTTCCTTTGGCCAATAGTGTGCCCTCTTGAAAAAGAAGGGAGAAAAATGAAATATATATATATGAATGTCAAAAATACATTAATGGTTATTGTGTTTCAAAGGGAAGTATAATTACTGATAGTAATTATAGTAATTGGTAATCATAAGTACAATATTCATGGTACTATTAAGTATGATTATTAATAGATACTCTTAGGGTGTGTGTGCCCTCCATCCACCCAACTCCCTCTTCCCCACCCCCCACCCCCCACAATGACATGTGGCTGTGTTGTTTGGTCATTTGGCACTGAGGTTGGTTTTCAGGATGCTGCTGGTTGGGAGGTGGGGTGGAGAGGGTGGGGACAGCCTGTTTAGTGAGATAAGCCCTGAGTTTGGGGTCAGAAGATCCAAGTAGCAGGTTCATGTCTGGTGTTTTCTAGTTGAATGCCCTGTATCATCTCTGACACTTAGCTGCCTTCTTTGGAAAACGCATTCAGTAAACATCCCTTTTTTGTGGCAGGGCTGTGGCAAGATCAAATGTAATAGATAACGTGAGGTGTGGTGGAGGCATCAGGTCTGTGACCGGCAGGCCCCTGGGCCACTGTGCCCAGGGAGCACAGTGCTGGAGGGAGTGTGTGTTGTAGTGTGTAGCAATAGACCCATCCTGGATGCCTTTGCTGGGAGGGACGTTGCCTGG
Organism: Giraffa tippelskirchi; assembly: GCF_054371585.1. Classification (NCBI taxonomy): domain Eukaryota; kingdom Metazoa; phylum Chordata; class Mammalia; order Artiodactyla; family Giraffidae; genus Giraffa; species Giraffa tippelskirchi. The sequence goes on from NC_137276.1 coordinate 40,637,388, forward strand.
AGGTGTGGCGGGTCTGGTGTGGTTCTGCAAAGTAAGTAGGTGCCTTCCAAGTGTAGCCTCAGAATACAAAGTCAGAGTCAAGTTCAGGTCCTTAATAAAGCCTCAGTTTTTGTTCCAGTGGAGTTTGGGCTACATCACTGCCCTGAAATTTATGTGAATTAAAAGAAATTTACTGAGGAATTCCTTTGTTCCAGAAGTTCCTTGAGTGGGTGAGGCCAGCAGTTGTTCCCTGCATTAAATATGCGATGGGATCGTTTTTTCTCTGCTTTCACTTTTCTCCTTGCCCGAAAAATAATTACAACAGTATTTTAATGTACAGGCTCGACACAGATTAAGAACATTGTGTCAACTGAAATAGCATTAACTTAATAAAAATCATTGATGGTAACATGCTGTTTTGCGTCTTCTTGCAGGGTGAGGACAGCATGAACATCCCTAAGTGTGCCTCTGGGCATATTTAGCCATTCGCTTTTGATTAGAAGAAAGAAGGCGGCCATCCACTTGAAAGGTGAGTAAAGATTTCCATGTGTCTTTTTATTACAAAAATTTTCAAACTTACTGAAGAGTTAAAAGATGAGCAGCAAGTTTTCATATGTCCACTACCTACATTTAACATTTGTTAGCATTTTGCCATATTGTGTGTGTGTTCAGGTTTCTACATTTTCCTGCTGAAACACGTGAAAGTAAGTTTAAGAGATCATGACGTTTTTATTGTCGATTCTTGGGGATGCAGTTCCTAAAAATAAGGATATTCTCTCCCGAGAGGCATTTTAGAACATGTGTAAACTCTATGGCAGAATCATGTAGTTAAGTACAATTATATTTAGGCAGTGATTTACTTAATGGACAGACCTGTAATGTGAATTTGTTTGATATGAAAAACATCTGAATATAAAGAATTGGGATTTGCACTCTGCATGTGCCCTGTGTAGCAGAGGATTCCTGTGCTTTCTCTGTTCCTGGTAATGTGCCAGTCTTCCCCACTGTGGCTGATGTTTGTTCTTAGGTCAGGGGATCGGATTACTGCTCTTCCTCCTTCCTAATCAGCCTTCACACGTAGACCAGTCTCTGTGATCTCATGTGATCAAAGGTCTTAACTGATTTTTTTAAACCGAAACTTACAGGAGAATATGAAAAGAATATGAGTGGTAATGTCTAGTTGAGTTTCAGTTTAGTCGCTCAGTCGTCTCTGACTCTTTGCAACCCCATGGACTGCAGCACGCCAGGTTTCCCTGTCCGTCACCGACTCCCAGAGCCTGCTCAAACTCATGTCCATCGAGTTGGTAATGCCACTGAGGTACTAGTGGAGGTTGGTATAGTAAAATCAACATTAGAGTCAGAATGATTCCCAGCCCTGTAATTTGACTACCTGCATTGAAACTTTACATGCATTCTTAGAGATGTGTGTTCTGTTTTGATTACAATTATATCAAGGCCAGTTACACAATTGGTCATTACAATTCTGTGTAATTCTTACAGGGTGGCTGTTGGCTATTCTACATTCTAATCTCAGTTACGTTTCATTTATGGTATCTTCTTCGAGTAGTCCAGAGAAGGCAATGGCACCCCACGCCAGTACTCTTGCCTGGAAAATCCATGGATGGAGGAGCCTGGTGGGCTGCAGTCCATGGGGTCGTGAAGAGTCAGACACGACTGAGCGACTTTACTTTCGCTTTTCACTTTCATGCATTGGAGAAGGAAATGGAAACCCACTCCAGTATTCTTGCCTGGAGAATCCCAGGGACGGTGGAGCCTGGTGGGCTGCTGGCTATGGGGTCGCACAGAGTCGGACATGACTGAAGCGACTTAGCAGCAGCAGCAGCAGCTTCAAGTAGTCCCTGAGTATTGAAGCATTTCTTCATAGATGTTTATGAACTAGAGTTAGCTATTCAGAGCATTATTATAAAAGAAGTATATTTAAGCGAGCCACTTAGAGCAGTGGAGTCTTTTTTAATATTCTCACTTCTCATTTAGAACAGCAAGTTAGTGACAGCAGTAAAATTTCTAAAGGGCACTAACATTTTGAAGGAGCTGAGACTGGAATTACAGATATCTCAGAATGATCTAGTTTGCTTTCTCACTGGCTAGTTATGCTTTGAGATGATGAGAAGGATGGTTGGGGCTCCATATGAGGCAAGAGGCTCTGAAGGATGGTGGAAGGGGAAGCCTCATGGGGCTCTGTGTGGGGCCTTCATATGGCTCTCTGGACCACTTCCAAGTGGTGGAACGTTTTTATTTTATTTTTTAAACTTTCTATTGAAATAGAACATATATGCAAAAAAATATGCATAATGTAAGTGTATAGTTCAATGCAGCTTCCAAACTAAGGTCACTCATGTCACCAGAAGCCAGACCAAGAAACAGAACATTTTTACCACAGCCTCACGCCTCCTCTTGACACTTGATACTGGACACGACCTACTCGGTGGGGAATTACTCTCTTGACTTCTAAGAGCATAAATTAGTTTTGTTTGTTTTTCTTTGTGTGTGTGTGTGTGTATGTGTGCAAGAGAGAGAGAGAGAACATGATTATATAATGCAGATTGTACTCTCTGTGTCCAACCTTCTTCACTTAATGCATTATAGAGATGCCTGCATATTGTTGCATTTAGTTGTAGATGGATCATTTTCATTGCTGGAGAGCATTCCGTTTGTGAATTCAGCAGTTTATTCCTTCAGTTAATTGCTGGTGATTGGGGGAGGGTACCCTGGAAGTTTAACCAAGGTTTTATCCTCATTGTGGTCATGGTTGAGATGTCCTGAGTTGTCCAACCTCTGCCCAGCTTTGCTGTGCTATGAAGGAGAAATCCTGGGAGCAGATACAAGGTTGAGACACAGTTGGAAAAGATTGGTGTTTCGGTCCTGTGATGATTCTTGTTTTTCCTGTGACTCACCATGTCCCTTTTCTCTTTGCTCTCCGTTGGCACTTGTTTTGTCCATCCTTTTGTCAGCCATTAGAACTTTTTCTGCAGCCCCTCCTAGGAGACCATGACTATATCAAACACTAGGCGATCAATAAATATTTAAAGTTCATTGAGTGTTGATATTAGGTATTAGATGAAGGGTGAAGATGACACTACCCTTATGGCAGAAAGTGAAGAAGAACTAAAGAGCCTCTTGATGAAGGTGAAAGAGGAGAGTGAAAAAGTTGGCTTAAAGCTCAACGTTCAGAAAACTAAGATCATGGCATCTGGTCCCATCCCTTCATGGGAAATAGATGGGGAAACAGTGGAAACAGTGTCAGACTTTATTTTTTTGGGCTCCAAAATCACTGCTGATGGTGATTGCAGCCATGAAATTAAAAGATGCTTACTCCTTGGAAGGAAGGTTATGGCCAACATAGATAGCATATTTAAAAGCAGAGACATTACTTTGCCAACAAAAGTGCGTCTAGTCAAGGCTATGGTTTTTCCAGTGGTCACGTATGGATGTGAGAGTTGGACGGTGAAGAAAGCTGAGCGCCGAAGAATTGATGCTTTTGAACTGTGGTGTTGGAGAAGACTCTTGAGAGTCCCTTGGACTGCAAGGAGATCCAATCAATCCATCCTAAAAGAGATCAATCCTGGGTGTTCGTTGGAAGGTCTGATGTTGAAGCTGAAACTCCAATACTTTGGCCACCTCATGCAAAGGGTTGACTCATTGGAAAAGACCCTAATGCTGGGTAGGATTGGGGGTGGGAGGAGAAGGGGACGACAGAGGATAAGATGGTTGGATGGCATCACCGACTCGATGGACATGGGTCTGGGTAGACTCCGGGAGTTGGTGATGGACAGAGAGGCCTGGCGTGCTGCAATTCATGGGGTTGCAAAGAGTCGGACACGACTGAGCGACTGAACTGAACTGAAGAGTTGAAAGTCATGGGCTTGCTCTTGAGGAGCCTATGTTGTGGTTATGGATTCTCAGTTATGGATATGGGCCACACTCCTGGAAACCAGTTGTGCTGTAAAATTTAGGATGTAAACTCAGAGGCTTGCATGGGACTGGCTTGTAACATGATGGAAATTAGTAGGGGGCAGGGTTGCTCAGTAAGGAGTGATGGACCTGTGAGGAATGATTATATATGCCCTGCCTAATTTTTGACCCAACAAAACATGTCTGGCTGAATTTAGCAAGTCCATCAATGTCCAGCCTTTAGGAATAGAGTGTTCACTATAAGAAAGTGGTTCTCATGCGATTTGAATGATTTTCTAGCCAAATTCTGTTTTTATACATAAAGTTTTATTTGAACACAGCACAGTCATGCTCATTTGTGAATATATTGTCTATGACCATTTTTGTGTTACAACAGCAGAATTGAATAGTTGTGAAAGAGATTGGGGTATCTGCAACAGTGACCATATGGCCCACAATGGCTAGAATATTTACCATCTGGCCCTTTGCATAAAAGTTTGCCAGTTTCTGCTTTACTTCATCAAAGCAAGGACATAGTAATAATAATTATCTCTCTAGGCTTCCCAGGTGGCACTGGTGGTAAAAAAACCCACCTGCCAATGCAGGAGACAGAGAGACATACATAGGTTTGAGCCCTAGATCAGGAAGATCCCTTGGAGAAGGAAATGGCAACCCATTTCAGTTTTCTTGCCTAGAGAATCTTGAGGACAAGAGGAGCCTGGTGGGCTACAGTCCATAGGGTTGTGAAGAGTCAGAAACGACTGAAGCAACTTAGCATGTGTGCAGAGGCGTGAAATAGTCTTTATTCATTTATTTATGTTTTATTTTCGTTGTGCTGGGTCTTCACTGTGGCATGCAGGCTCGTGAGTGGACTTTCTCTAGTTGCACGGGGGCTTCTCTGTTTGTGGCTCGAGGGCTTAGTTGCCCCGTGGCATGTGGGAATCTTAGTTCCCCCACCAGGGATCAAACCCATCTCCCTTGCATTGGAAGATGGATTCTTAACCGTTGGACCACCAGGGAAGTCCTTTAATGACTTTATGGATTCATTTATTTATCCAACATACAATATATTTGCAGAGTGCCTATTGTATGTCAGGTGTAAAATGGTGATAGATATGATTCTGGCCCCTGTGGACTTTACAGAAACCCCTATGAATTTAAAATTCCACTGTAGGATTGTGCTTTTTGTGGATCAGAACAAAAGTGTGTTATGGAAATAGCTTTATTAAATCTTCAATTTTAAATTAATGTGTTGGCTATTTTTGCTAATTTTATACATTTGATGAACACATTCTATGTAAACTAAAGGTTAACTCCATTTTAAAAAAGTATGTAGTATGATATCACATAAGCAATTATGTGTTTAAAGACCCTACTTGTTTACATGTGGTAGCAAAGATGGTTTGAAAGAAGACTGTCTGGATAGGGCTGTGAGCTTTGAAGAGCTCCCCAAAGCAAGCCAAGCCAACCTTCAATCTTAGGTTATGATAATAATAAAAAATAAGCCTCAAAGGAAAGAACCACATACAGGGTAATAAAGTTTGTAATGTAGTTAAACAGATTAATCTATCTTTGTTGGTATGCTTATCTGTTTACTCGAGGCTGTTAAATTTGTCTCTTCTTAATAGGGGCAGGTGGTGCTAGTGGTAAAGAACATGCCTGCCAACGCGGAGACTTAAGAGACCTGGGTTCGATCTCTGGGCCGGGAAGATCCCTTGGAGGAGATCATGGAAATGCATTCTAGTATTCTTGCCTGGATATTTCCATGGACAGAGGAGCCTGGTGGTCTATGGTCCATTGGGTCACAAGGAGTTGGACATGACTAAAGCGACTTAGCATACATGCACTCATAGAGGGTGATGCAATGAACATAGAAAAGAGAAATACTTTAAAATTTTCTCCAAGGAATGTGAAAAGTGAAAGTCACTCAGTCGTGTCCGACTCTTTGAGACCCCATGTTCTATACAGTCCATGGAATTCTCCAGGCCAGAATACTGGAGTGGGTAGCCATTCCCTTCTCCAGGGCATCTTCCCAATCTAGGGATTGAACCCAGGTCTCCTACATTGCAGACGGATTCTTTACCAGCCAGACCACAAGGGAAGCCCAAGAATACTGCAGTGGGTAGCCTATTCCTTCTCCAGGGGATCTTCCCGACCCAGGAATCAAACCAGGGTCTCTTGCACTGCAGGCAGATTTTTTACCAACTGAACTATCAGGGAAGCCCAAGGAATGTGAATCTGGTTTTTAATGTCATTTTCACTAAATTACCATTTTCATATATGCTCATATATATTTTATGGGCAGATGCTTGGACAGGTGACTGACCTGTTACCCAGCTGTCACACATAGTTATTTAGCTATGTGTACTGAAGAGTTGACTCACTGGAAAAGACCCTGATGCTGGGAAGGATTGGGGGCAGGAGGAGAAGGGGACGACAGAGGCTGAGATGCCTGGATGGCATCACCGACTCGATGGACATGGGTTTGGGTGGACTCCAGGGGTTGGTGATGGACAGGGAGGCCTGGTGTGCTATAGTCCATGGGGTCGCAAAGAGTCAGACACGACTGAGCGACTGAACTGAACTGAACTGAATTAATCAAAAGAAAATGCACAACATCCTGAGAGTGTTTACTCATTGTCTTAGGAGCCATCTGATGTCAGGTGGCATGTGTGATTTGGGTGACCAATGGTGCTTTCCTCTGAAATCTAATTATAATAATTTTTCTGAAGGAACTATGGGGAAGGAATGTTAGCTGGTGCAATGAATAATTTCATGAATGTGATTAAAACTCCTTACTGGTTTCTTCTGTTGCCAAAATTAATAAATAAGGCTAAGATTTCGTTTCTCTTCTTTACAAGGAAGAAATGATACATACCCATACATAACTTTCTGTTGTGTTTAAAATGTTTTTAAAAACTCAACCCTGTTCTTCATTTTAGTAGTTTTTTGTAGTGGTTTGGATCTAGGGGTAACTGAGAAACCAGAAGACCAAGAAGAAATAAATATCACAGTTATTCTCCTTACAGAGCTGAAAACTCCAGAGTTAACTGTTTTGGTTAAAAATAAATTTTTATGAAACAAATTTGATGATAGGCCAAGTCACTTGATCTATGGCATTAAAAAAAAAACAAAAACGGATCTTCTATTCTACATAATATGGAGTTATTTTGTCAGGAACTCCAGCTTCAGGAGTGTTTAGTTTGTCAAGGCTAGCTAATTAAAATTTACTTTCTCAGTCTCTCAAGTTTTATTTTCAGAGCAGGAAAGGACTGAAGTGGTGCTGAATATAGCTTGATAGAGTGAAATGTGTTTTAGAAAGAGATCAGGATGATTCTCTTGGTTACAAGTAACAGAAAATCCAGTTCAAACTATCTTAAGTAAAAAAAATTGATTGGTTCAGGCAGTTGAAAGCCTTGAGATGAATCTGGCTTCAGGAAGCACTAGACTGGGATCCAGACAATGTCAGGAGGGAGGCTCATTCTTGGCTGAACGTTCTTGGGCTACAGATGAGACCACCAGCTTCTTCAGATTGCTGTCATAGCAGAGACAATAAGACACTGCAGAGACAATACTCTTGGCCTGGTGCTTAGAGCTAGACTGGTCCCTGTGGACAGGGACACTGGCCTCTCCTGATTGGATAGCTGAGGTCTTGTGCTTCACACCTAGAGTCTGAGATCAGCACCTCTTCAGCTGAAGATGAAGCATTAATGACAGTGGAGAATGTCATTACCAGAACTATAGAAATTAGGGAGGGTCAGTGGATGCTGGGAGGCAGAATAATGATAGTAATAATAATAATAATTGTATGTTTTTATGGTTTGCAAAGCAAACCATTCAGGTATATTCTGTTTTTAAAAATTTTTAAATTGGAGGATACTTGCTTTACAGTGCTGTGTCGGTTTCTGCCATACATACAACAACGTGAATCAGCCATAAATATATGGGTGTATTCTCTTGTTTGACCTGAAAGAAGTGTCAGGGAAGCAGGATAAAGAAATGATTAAGAACTTGGATCCTGGGGCCAGACTGCATGGGGTCAATTATTAGCCACGTAAGATTTTGATAAATACTTAACCTCTCTTTGCCCTCGTCTTTTCAACTGTGCAGTGTGGGGTAAAGGTATCCACCTTATAGGGTTCTGGGAAGGATTAAATTAAGGGGTATTTGTGGGGCATTTAGAATAGTACCCGATGCAGGCTGGCCCCTCTGTCTCTTGTTATTGTTGTTGATCTTTGAGACAAACCTGCCAGTAGAGTGACAGGTGTGCTTGCGGAAGTCCAGAGTCACATGGCCTATGAGGGAAGCATCAACAGCAGTCAGGTATCCTGGCTTCTTCCTGATCTGCACAGTCGCCTTGTGTAATGATTGTGCAGCATTTGGGTTTAATAATAGATCAAAGAGGCAGTGAGGTAAGAACTTCTACAGAGTAAGCCTGCTGTTTGGAAGTATCTACAGGTACAAGCAGGGTGGTGTTACATATTCTATTTGCAAGCCGATCTTTAGCTTCTCAGGTGTAGAGTGCCCCCAGGGACATTTAGGGGACATCACTGGGGGGAACATTTGTACTGGCATTGTTTCACTCTAGTGGGCACAAGCTTGGGACAATCAGCCGTATCCAGAGTTGGCACTCTTTTTTTTTTTTTGGCTTAAGACAACAGAAATTTATTCTTTCATGGTTCTGAAATTGAGAAGTCCAAAACCAAGGTGTCTCCAGGGCCATGCTTCCACTAAAGTCTCCAGAGGAGAATCTTTCGTTGTCTCTTTCAGCTTTTGGTGGCTCTAGGCATTCCTTGGCTTGTGGCAACATCACTGTAATCTCCGCCTTCTTCACATAGCCTTCTTCTCTCTGTGTTTTCACAAGGTATTCCTCTCTGTGTTTCTTTCCTCTGCTAATAAGGACATTGGTTTTACTGGATTCAAGGCTCATGAAAATGACCTTGTCTTTTTTTTTTTTCTGAGTTCAGTCCACATTTATTTATTTATTTATTTATTTATTTATTTTTTGTTTGTTTTTTTATAAATTTATTTATTTTAGTTGGGGGCTAATTACTTTACAATATTGTAATAGTTTTTGCCATACATTGACATGAATCAGCCATGGGTTTACATGTGTTCCCCTTCCTGGTCCCCCCACCCACCTCCCTCCCCATCCCATCCTTCTGGATCATCCCATTGCCCCGGCCCTGAGCCCTTGTCACATGCATCGAACATGGAATGGTGTTCTGTTTCACATATGATAATATACATGTTTCAATGCTATTCTCCCAGAACGTCCCACCCTCACCTTCTCCCTCAGAGTCCATAAAATTGTTCCATGCATCTGTGTCTCTTATTCTGTCTCGCATATAGGGTTATCGTTACCATCTTTCAAATTCCATATATATGCATTAGTATACTGTATTGGTGTTTTTCTTTCTGGCTTACTTCACTCTGTATAATGGGCTCCAGTTTCATCCATCTCAGTAGAACCGATTCAAATGTATTTTTTTTAATGGCTGAGTAATATTCCATTGTGTATATGTACCACAGCTTCCTTATCCATTCTTCTGCTGATGGACATCTAGGTTGCTTCCATGTCCTGGCTATTGTAAACAGTGCTGCGATGAACATTGGGGTACACGCGTCTCTTTCAATTTTGGTTTCCTCGGTGTATATGCCCAGCAGTGGGATTGCTGGGTCATATGGCAGCTCTATTCCCAGTTTTTTAAGGAAATCTCCACACTGTTCTCCATAGTGGCTGTACTAGTTTGCATTCCCACCAACAGTGTAAGAGGGTTCCCTTTTCTCCACACCCTCTCCAGCATTTATTGCTTGTAGACTTTTGGATAGCAGCCATTCTAACTGGTGTGAAATGATACCTCATTGTGGTTTTGATTTGCATTTCTCTAAGAATGAGTGATGTTGAGCATCTTTTCATGTGTTTGTTAGCCATCTGTATGTCTTCTTTGGAGAAATGTCTGTTTAGTTCTTTGGCCCATTTTTTGATTGGGTTGTTTATTTTTCGGGAATTCAGCTGCAGAAGTTGCTTGTATATTTTTGATATTAATTGTTTGTCTGTTGCTTCATTTGCTATTATTTTCTCCCATTCTGAAGGCTGTCTTTTCACCTTGTTATAGTTTCCTTTGTTGTGCAAAAGCTTTTAATTTTAATTAGGTCCCATTTGTTTATTTTTGCTTTTATTTCCAATATTCTGGGAGGTGGGTCATGGAGGATCCTGCTGTGATTTATGTCGGAGAGTGTTTTGCCTATGTTTTCCTCTAGGAGTTTTATAGTTTCTGGTCTTACGTTTAGATCTTTAATCCATTTTGAGTTTATTTTTGTGTACGGTGTTAGGAAGTGTTCTAGTTTCATTCTTTTACAAGTGGTTGACCAGTTTTCCCAGCACCACTTGTTAAAGAGATTGTCTTTTCTCCATTGTATATTCTGGCCTCCTTTGTCGAAGATAAGGTGTCCATATGTGCGTGGGTTTATCTCTGGGCTTTCTATTTTGTTCCATTGATCTATATTTCTATCTTTGTGCCAGTACCATACTGTCTTGATGACTGTGGCTTTGTAGTAGAGCCTGAAGTCAGGCAGGTTGATTCCTCCAGTTCCATTCTTCTTCCTCAAGATTGCTTTGGCTATTCGAGGTTTCTTATATTTCCATACAAATTGTGAGATGATTTGTTCTAGTTCTGTGAAAAATACCATTGGTAGCTTGATAGGGATTGCATTGAATCTATAGATTGCTTTGGGTAGTATACTCATTTTCACTATATTAATTCTTCCAATCCATGAACACGGTATATTTCTCCATCTGTTTGTGTCCTCTTTGATTTCTTTCATCAGTGTTTTATAGTTTTCTATATATAAGTCTTTTGTTTCTTTAGGTAGATGTATTCCTAAGTATTTTATTCTTTTTGATGCAGTGGTGAATGGTATTGTTTCCTTAATTTCTCTTTCTGTTTTCTCAATATTGGAGTATTGGCATGCAAGGGATTTCTGTGTGTTAATTTTATATTCTGCAACTTTACTATATTCATTGATCAACTCTAGTAATTTTCTAGTAGAGTCTTTAGGGTTTTCTATGTAGAGGATCATGTCATCTGCAAACAGTGAGAGTTTTACTTCTTCTTTTCCTATCTGTATTCCTTTTATTTCTTTTTCAGCTCTGATTGCTGTGGCCAAAACTTCCAAAACTATGTTGAATAGTAGTGGTGAAAGTGGGCATCCTTGCCTTGTTCCTGACTTTAGGGGAAATGCTTTCAATTTTTCACCAATGAGGATAATGTTTGCTGTGGGTTTGTCATATATAGCTTTTATTATGTTGATATATGTTCCTTCTATTCCTGCTTTCTGGAGGGTTTTAATCATAAATGGATGCTGAATTTTGTCAAAGGCTTTTTCTGCATCTATTGAGATAACCATATGGTTTTTTTCTTTCAATTTGTTAATGTGGTGTATTACATTGATTGATTTGCGGATGTTAAAAAAACCTTGCATTCCTGGGATAAAGCCCACTTGGTCATGATGTATGATCTTTTTAATATGATGTTGGATTCTGTTTGCTAGAATTTTATTAAGGATTTTTGCATCTATGTTCATCAGTGATATTGGCCTGTAGTTTTCCTTTTTTGTGACATCTTTGTCTGGTTTTGGAATTAGGGTGATGGTGGCCTCATAGAATGAGTTTGGAAGTTTACCATCTTCTGCAATTTTCTGGAAGAGTTTGAGTAGGATAGGTGTTAGCTCTTCTCTAAATTTTTGGTAGAATTCCGCTGTGAAGCTGTCTGGTCCTGGGCTTTTGTTTGCTGGAAGATTTCTGATTACAGTTTCGATTTCCGTGCTTGTGATGGGTCTGTTAAGATCTTCTATTTCTTCCTGGTTCAGTTTTGGAAAGTTATACTTTTCTAAGAATTTGTCCATTTCTTCCAAGTTGTCCATTTTATTGGCATATAGCTGTTGGTAGTAGTCTCTTATGATCCTTTGTATTTCTGTGGAGTCTGTTGTGATCTCTCCATTTTCATTTCTAATTTTGTTGATCTGATTCTTCTCCCTTTGTTTCTTGATGAGTCTGGCTAATGGCTTATCAATTTTGTTTATCTTCTCGAAAAACCAGCTTTTAGTTTTGTTGATTTTTGCTATGGTCTCTTTTGTTTCTTTTGCATTTATTTCTGCCCTAATTTTTAAGATTTCTTTCCTTCTACTGACCCTGGGGTTTTTCATTTCTTCCTTCTCTAGTTGCTTTAGGTGTAGAGTTAGTTGATTTATTTGATTTTTTTCTTGTTTCTTGAGGTACGCCTGTATTGCTATGAACCTTCCCCTTAGTATTGCTTTTACAGTGTCCCATAGGTTTTGGGTTGTTGTGTTTTCATTTTCATTCGTTTCTATGCATAATTTTATTTCTTTTTTGATTTCTTCTGTGATTTGTTGGTTATTCAGAAGCGTGTTGTTTAGCCTCCATATGTTGGAACTTTTAATAGTTTTTTTCCTGTAATTGAGGTCTAATCTTACTGCATTGTGGTCAGAGAAGATGGCTGGGATGATTTCAATTTTTTTGAATTTACCAAGGCTAGATTTATGGCCCAGGATGTGATCTATCCTGGAGAAAGTTCCATGTGCACTTGAGAAAAAGGTAAAATTGATTGTTTTGGGGTGGAAACTCCTGTAAATATCAATTAAATCTAATTTGTCTATTGTATCATTTAAAGTTTGTGTTTCCTTGTTAATTTTCTGTTTAGTCGATCTATCCGTATGCGTGAGTGGAGTATTAAAGTCTCCCACTATTATTGTGTTATTGTTAATTTCCCCTTTCATACTTGTTAGTATTTGCCTTATATATTGTGGTGCTCCTATGTTGGGTGCATATATATTTATGATTGTTACGTCTTCTTCTTGAATTGATCCTTTGATCTTTATGTAGTGTCCTTCTTTGTCCCTTTTCACATCCTTTATTTTAAAGTCTATTTTATCTGAAATGAGTATTGCGACTCCTGCTTTCTTTTGGTCTCCGTTTGCATGGAATATGTTTTTCCATCCTTTCACTTTCAGCCTGTGTGTGTCTCTAGTTTTGAGGTGGGTCTCTTGTAGACAACATATATAGGGGTCTTGTTTTTGTATCCATTCAGCAACCCTTTGTCTTTTGGTTGGGGCATTCAACCCATTTACATTTAAGGTAATTATTGATAAGTATGATCCCGTTGCCATTTACTTTGTTGTTTTGAGTTCGTGTTGAAACATCCTTTCTGTGTTTCCTGTTTAGAGAAAATCCTTTAGTATTTGCTGGAGAGCTGGTTTGGTGGTGCTGAATTCCCTCAGCTCTTGCTTGTCTGTAAAGCTTTTGAATTCTCCTTCATATCTGAATGAGATCCTTGCTGGGTACAGTAATCTGGGTTGTAGATTATTCTCTTTCATTACTTTAAGTATGTCCTGCCATTCCCTTCTAGCCTGAAGGGTTTCTATTGAAAGATCAGCTGTTATCCTTATGGGGATCCCCTTGTGTGTTATTTGTTGTTTTTCCCTTGCTGCTTTTAATATTTGTTCTTTGTGTTTGATCTTTGTTAATTTGATTAATATGTGTCTTGGGGTGTTTCGCCTTGGGTTTATCCTGTTTGGAACTCTCTGGGTTTCTTGGACTTCTGTGACTATTTCTTTCCTCAATTTAGGGAAATTCTCAACTATTATCTCCTCGAGTATTTTTTCATGGCCTTTCCTTTTATCTTCTTCTTCTGGGACTCCTATGATTCGAATGTTGGGGCGTTTCATATTGTCCCAGAGGTCCCGGAGGTTTTCCTCATTTCTTTTGATTCTTTTTTCTTTTTTCCTCTCTGCTTCGTTTATTTCCATCATTCTATCTTCTACCTCACTTATCCTATCTTCTGCCTCCGTTATTCTACTGTTGGTTCCCTCCAGAGTGTCTTTTATCTCCTTTATTTCATTATTCATTCTATATTGATTCCTTTTTATTTCTTCTAAGTCCTTGATAAACATTTCTTGCATCTTCTCAATCTTTGTCTCCAGGCTATTTATCTGTAACTCCATTTTGCTTTCAAGATTTTGGATCATTTTTATTATCCTTATTCTAAATTCTTTTTCAGATAGATTCCCTATCTCCTCCTCTTTTGTTTGGCTTTGTGGGCATTTCTCATTTTCCTTTACTTGCTGAGTATTTCTCTGTCTTTTCATCTTGTTTAGATTGCTGTGTTAGGCGTGGCCCTTCTGTATTCTGGTAGTATGAAGTTCCTCTTTGTTGTGGAGGTTCCTCACTGCGGTTGGGGTTGGACAGGTGGCTTGTCAAGGCTTCCTGGTTGGGGGAGCCAGAGTTGGCACTCTTTCAGGAAATGTTTGCTGATTGCTTAATCAGATCCAGTAATTCTGAGCTTTTGGGCTTCCCAGGTGGCTCAGTGGTAATGAATCCACCTGCCAATGCAGGAGATGCAGGGGACACAGGTTCAGTCTCTGGGTCAGGAAGATTCCCTGGAGGAGGAAATGGCAACCCACTCCAGTATTCTTGCCTGGGAAATCCCATGGACAGAGAAGCCTGGTGGGCTACAGTCTGTGGAGTCACAAAAGAGTCAGACACGACTGAACACACAAGAGCATATAATTCTCAGCTTTAGAGGAAACCAAGACTTGTGTGGTTGGGAGGTGATTTGAACCTATCAGTATTGTGTGATGATGAGCTTCTGACAGAGAGGCTCCAACCACCCTAGAATGCTTCCAGGGCCTTTAACTATTTCTGTCTAGAAAAGGAAAGCATTTGCTTCGTTAAAAATGCATTCCAGGATGACCCGGAGGGATGGGATGGGGAGGGAGGTGGGAGGGGGGTTCTGGAAGGGGAACTCATGTACACCCATGGTGGATTCATGTCAATGTATGGCAAAACAAATACAATCTTGTAAAGTTAAAAAATAGATAAATAAACTAATTTAAAAACTTCAAAAAAAAAAGAATGCATTCCCACAACAGTGAGGTTTTGTGGGGAAATTACTCAAATGACTTAATGCAGAAGGCTTGCCCTGGGGACTCAGCTTTGGTGTGACCCAGACACTGGAGGGTCATGTTGCTTTCTGAGAATATAGACAGTGATTTCTTTGTACTGACTGTAGACTCAAGACACTGTGTCACTGTGGATGGCCTATAACCAACCCCCACGCCCAATATGCAGCTACACATGCAAGAAAGAAATTAGCAGAAACCCTAAGTTTTCCTCTCCCTACAGTGCTTTTGAGGAAAAATGGTGCGATTCAGCATTCCCAAAGCTTGCTTCATGTGCAGACCCACATGGGCAGACTTCCCTGCAAGACAGACTCTGCCCTTTAGTGAGTGACGTGTCCTCCGCCGTTGTTGTGCCTGGTATGTGCAAGGCACTCAGATATTTCTTGAATGAACAAACGTCTTTGAACTATGCCTTTGTCTTCATTTTCAGTTTCTTTGGACGAGAACTCGTTTACCATGTAGATGTCTCCAGGAGTTTCTTCTGAGTCCTACATTACCTTCCGTGTGAACTCACTGCATTATGTTGTTTCTTTAGATGAGGGGTGGTGTTTGAGTATTGATTCTAACACCTGCTTTTTACCATTTATACTCCGGATAACAACACCTATTCAGAGAGTAAAGGGATTAGCTAGTAATTCTACAGAAATGACCCTTGGTTTGCCAAATGCTTGTGGGAATCATAAAAAGTTCTTAGATTTAATTCCCCTTACTTTGTTCTTAGGTCCTTGGGAGCTTTTTGTCTTGCTTAGTGGCCTGGGATTGCATATTAACAGATTCTTCATTGTCTTTAGCATGACCGTATTTCATAGCTGAAAAATCAGGGGCAACCTTGTTTCCTATAAGTCAACAACAAAAGTAATAACGTTATTGTTCACTGTGTGATGGGTACTGCCCTGAGTTCTTTTGTTGATTATTCTGTTTAATAGTCTCAACAACTCCATAACCATTATTTTATAGATGATGAAATGAAGGCACAGCCAGGATGTGGCTGAGTAGCCCCAGGCCTCCTTGCAGGGCTCACATACGCTGCACTGCGTATTGGCATCCAGGCCAGGGGCTCTCAAACTGCCTGCATATGGGAATCGCCCTTAAAGGCTGTAAAAGCCCTCCGTGTCCAGGTATTCTCCCACTTCCTCCCCTCATGTTTTTATTTACTTGGTCTGGGGTCTCGGGTGAAAGTGCTGTGCACTCAGGACTGAGAACCTTTGAACCTGAGCAGTGGTTCTTAAAATTTCGTCCCCAGAGCAGTAGCATCAGCATCACCTGGTCACTTCTCAGTAGAACTTCTTAGGTCCCACCCACACCTACTGAGTTGAAACTCTAAGGGTGACATCTAGCCATCAATGTTTTGACGAGCTGTCTGTGTAATTCTTTTCCTTAAGTTACAAAAAACATAAACTTCACCCTCGTAACCTTTGTTGAATGTACAGTTCAGTTGTTGTTTAGTCGCTCAGTTGTGTCCGACTCTTTGCAACCTCATGGACTGTAGCCCACCAGGCTCCTCTGTCCATAGGATTCTCCAGGCAAGAATACTGGAGTGGGTTGCCATTTCCTTCTCCAGGGGATCTTCCCAACCCAGGGACTGAATCCACGTCGCCTGCTTGGTAGGCAGATTCTTTACCACTGAGCCACCAGGGAAACCCATACAGTTTAGTCATGTTAAGTATATTCACATTGTAGGGAAACAGATCTCTAGAACTGTCTTGCAAATCTGAAGCCCTATACCCATTAAACAGTTCTTCCTTACCCTGCCCCTCTCCACTCCCTTGGTAACCACTATTTTACTTTTGCTGCTATGAATTTTACTACATTCGATACCTTGTAGAAGTGAAACTTTGGGTGATTCTTTTGCACAGGCAAGTTTGAGAACCCCTGAGCTCCAAAATTTGATTTAGCTTATCTCCCTTTAGAGTCCTGTCCACATCATTAATATCAAGCATACTGTGAATCTCAAATACACCCTCTGCATGCTACCCTCTGCCTAGTTCTGCCTCTGCCCCTGTTATTCTGTGTCACTCTCATCAAGTTACTTAACTTCCTTGTGGTGGTTCTCTCCTCTGTATAAAGGAGGTAACCTAACTTGCAGAGTTTAGTAAAAGTTAAATGATTAGACACCTGTGAAAGTATTTTATAAGCTGTCAGGTGGTGTACTAATGAAATATTAACGTCTCTAATGAAATATTAGACGTCTCTTTTAAAAGTTTTATTGTTATTTTTTAGTCGCTCTGTCATGTCTGACTCCTTTGCGACCCAGTAGACTGTAGCCCACCAGGCTCCTCTGTCCCTGGGATTTCCCAGGCAAGAATACTGGAGTGGGTTGCTATTTCCTTCTCCAGATTTTTAGAGTTTAGCTTTTGCTTTATTAAAGTTATGCAAGCTTGATTTTTAAAGGTTCTGTGCAAGGCCTCTTACCCCTTTATGCTCTTGCTCCTCCTCACCCCCAGTCTATTTGGTGTTATCTTTTACTGTGTAAACAGCATTCACAGGTATGCCACATAGTCTAGTTTGATTACCTTAACTTTCCTGCACACATTTTTTTCTTGGATTTAATAATCATCTTGTTTTTAAAATTTTTGTGCACTTCTCACTAGGTTAGCCACAAAGAGGCTTCCATGTGAATCTCTTCCCAATATCTTAGGTATTTTATCAACTTTATCTTATTGACACTCTCTCGCCTGAAGCCTTAGGCCCTGCCCCAGTCTAGACTGCTTCCTCTCCAGACCTGTTGTGCACCATGCCTTGAGATGGACTTTTCCTTCAACAACATTCTGGGGATTTCTCTTATCTTACTTCTGTTTGGGCCTCCCTGTTTTTCTCACTCCATATTCTCTTCTTTCTTGGTTTATTCCCTTATTTTTGCAAACCACATGCTCTAGAATCTTCCAAACAGATTACACAGGAGGTAAGTCTGTGAGTTGTTTTAGGTCTGAGAGCATCGCATTTATATTTACTATACAGACTGGCTTGTGTCCACCTGCCAATGCAGGAGACATAAAAGATGCGGGTTCGATTCCTGGGTTGAGAAGATCCCTGGAGGAGGACATGGCAACCCACTCCAGTATTCTTGCGTGGAGAATCCCATGGACCCAGGAGCCTGGTGGACTACAGTCCATAGAGTTGCAGAGTCGGACAGGACTGAAGTGACTTAGCACGCACGTACACACACTGGCTGGCGTAGACTTCCAGACTGGAAGTCTCTGAACCTCAGAATAGTGAGGGATTTCTCATTACCTTCTGTCCTCCAGGGTTAGTGGTGAGAAGTCTAAGACAGTCTAAGTCCCAGTCCTGGGCAGGTGACCAATCTTTCTGACTTTTTCTCTTGGACTTCTAGTTCTTCTCTTTATCGTCAGTGTTCTGAAATGTCATATAATATTCCTTGGTGGGGAGGGTCTGGTTTTGTTTATTGTGCTGAGACCCGAACAGGCATTTTCAGGCTGGAAACTCAACCCTTTCATTTTAGGAATTTTCTTGAAGTCTGTAATTATTGACGTCCCCCTCTATTTTCTCCATTCTTTCCTTCTGGAATTCCTGCTAGATGTTGACTGACTTGTCCTGTGCTGTGATCTTTTCTCCTGTTTCCCACCTCTGTTTTTAAGGTGTTGTCTTAAAATATTTCCTTAACTTTACTTTCTAGTCTATTAAATTTTTTCTGTTTGTTATGTTTTTGTTTTCTGACAGCTCTTTTTTTTTGGTTTGTTGTTCTCTGATGCTTCTGTTTTATAGAGTCTTAATGGCAACACACTACAGTATTCTTGCCTGGAGAATTCCATAGACAGAAGAGCCTGGCAAGCTATAGTCCATGGGATCATAAAGAGCTGGACATGACTGAGTGACTATTACTCACTCTTCTCTTAGCTATTCTTTTAATTCTCTTAGGAGATTAATTATACTTTGGTTTTTCTTTTTTAAAGTTTTTTTTTGTGTGTGTGTGTGCGCGCCTCATTTGTGTCAAATTACTTTTTTCCCCCGTTTGTTTCTGTCTTTCATGTTAGATACTTTCTCTCTGTTCCTGGTGACTCTTAAGTGTAAGTTCACGGTTAAGAATTCTTTCATTCATGCTCACTCAGTCGTATCTGACTCTTTGCAACCCCATGGACTGTAGCCCTCCAGGCTCCCCTGTTCATGGGATTTCCTGAGCAAAACTACTGGAGTGGGTAGCCATTTCCTTCTCCGGGGGATTGAACTCATGTCTCCTGTGTCTTGTGCATTGCCGGTGGATTCTTTACCAGCTGAGCCGTCGGGGAAGCCCACGTGTAAGAATGGGGCTTCACACATTGGAAGATATGGCTTCTTTGGGTCTGCAAAATCAGTTGCCATTATCCAATTGATTCTCAGTTTTAAAAAGTTTAAAATTTAAATCTCTCTTGTTATCTCTGTCCTTGTGGATTTATGCCTTTAAAAATCAGTAAGTGTTTGTATTGGGGGTTTAGAAGAGAGAGGAACTAAATATGTGTGTCTGTTTACTGTCCTTAACCAGAAGTCAGTATGGAAGTCTTAAGAAAAATACAGGGCAGTATTTGTAGCATTGGTTATTTGGTCAGACACATACCTGCAGCGGTGAGTCTTAGCTGGTGTTCTTTTATTTTTAAGGCATGATATATATTTAGATTGCCTCAGTAGAGATCTTGGCTTTCTTGTTAACATTGCAGCAGCTGCCTCATTTTCTTGGTTAAAGGCTTTCATTTCAGATGTAAAATACCAATAAATTTATACATAATTGGGCTTTGAGATAAAAAACCAATCCTTAAAAAAAAAATCCTTATTGATGTTTCTAAAAGGAATTTTCCGAGGGTAAGCATCTAATCCTTAGATTAAAGTGCAGCTGACACATTAAGCCTTCTTACATGAAAAGCCCAATAGTAGGCTTTAATGCCGTTTGTCCTTGACCACCCACAAAGGGCACTGCTGCAGGCCAGAGAGATGGGACATAAATACAGCATGGGGAGTGAGGCGGTGTTTGTGTTCGATGCTTCAACAAAGCATTCAAACTCAGATCATCAGAGAGTAGGTAAAAAACTAACCTTTATTCTGATAGCAGGGCTCTGCCAAAATTAAGCGGTTTTGGGGAGTGTGGTGTGGTTCTTTTAATATAAGCCAACTGACCTTGGGTTACTGGGTTATTTCCTGCTGCTGTGCCCCTTGTGGTGATAAGCTCAGTGGCTTTCTCTCCTCCCTGAGTGTTGGGTGTGCCCTGTGTCAAATACCGTGCTTCCTTTCAGCTCACTGGAACACAGCCCCTCAGAGGAATGGCTTGGTCACCCGGTGATAACTGAGATGGTAGTGCCTGGCCTGGTGGTGATTAGATAACAGTTCCTTTCAGAAGACTTGCAGCTCAGCACACAGCAGCTCTTCAATAGCTCTAACTTCACCGCTGGGAAAGGAAAAGAAAACGTCTCTGCTTCTATGCTGACTGCTGTGGAAGCTTGCCCAAGAGCCTTCTTTTCGTGCTGCGGTGTGTGCAAAACCGAGAAATTGCTTTCTACTTAAAAGCATTGGCCTTTTATTACTCTATAAACCTTTGGGGAAATCAGATTCATATGTTTCCTAAGTTTAGGAAGTCCGTTACTCACTCTTATTATTAAAGCTACCGACAATCTAGGGGTAATTTTAGTTATTGTCTTGAGGCTGAATTAAAATTAAAAGGAGCACAGTATGGTCGAGACGCCTGGTTGGTTGTTGTGTTTTTTTTAAACAAGCGAAATAGAAATAAGTGATGAATTCTTGTCAGTTAGGAAGGGACCCGTTTTGTTAAACTAGCTACTTCTCTCTCTCTGTATACTTCTGTCTCCTTCCCCTTAATATATACGGTAGCGACATGACGTCCTGGCCCTGTGTCTGTTCCTTCACAGGCAGAGGCTAGAGTTCTTAGTGCAAGAGGGAGACTTGCAGATGATGACAGGTTAGCTGATCAATGCTGCCCAGCCTAAGTTTTATGAGCGTTGTCATCCTTGTTGATTATCAGCATTGCTGCCTCTGCCACACTTCCACTTTTAAGCTCTAGCCCAGGCACGAGCAGAATATTTCCTTGGTTACTCTCAGCTTAATTGAGGCAGCCTAGGTTTTTATTTTCTACATTCTGAGGGTCCGCAATGGAAAACAAACCTTTTTTTTTTTTTTTTTAATTAAAAGGAGAACTATGACTGTTCTTTGCAGAAACTGCCAGTTTCTGATCTTGCTGGAGCTATTTCACTCCCAGGGCTTAAAATCCCAGCTCTGTGCAGTACTTATAGATTCCTGAATAAAGAATCAAGGAAGAACCAAATATGTGTAGCTTCCAAGGATTTCTGTTATATGCCCTGTGGCATTTTATTATTAAAATTCCATTCTGTCGCCAACATGATGTTGGCACTTAGTATGTGATAGTTATGGTTTGTATTCCTCAACAGACTTCTGTTGGCAGAGGTTTATCACATACACACATTATAGTGTGATGTATAATATCAAAAAGGGAGTCTTGGGAGGGAGCGGACATGGGTGTACCTATGGCTGATTCTTGTTGATATATGATAGAAATTCACAAAATTCTATAAAGCAAATATACTTCAATTAAAAAAATAAAGTGGAAAAAAGAAATGAAGGGTTAAATATATGAGATAAATAATTTTATGATTGAAAAAATTATGAGATGGACTATAGTTTTGTTATTTGTGACTTGAGATTGCATGAATAGGCCCTCATCTGGGGCCTATTCTCAACCTCATCTGGTTGAGAATTTTAACTACTCAGTTTCTCTATGGGGAAAATTATTCTTCAGACAGAATGTGAATGAAATATTCTATCCATTGTGGGACTCCCCCAGCTCTTGCAGGAGGATGAGAAGAAAGAATGGCATTTATGGCTGTTTTGCTGAAGGGGGTGTGTTCCTCCAGCTACAGCGTAGAGGCTGCTGGGAGGACTGAGGAGTCAAGGGTGTCTAAAGAGGCTCTAAGATCAGGTACTTGGTGAAGGGTTTCTGAGGTTGCTGGATTTTCACACGAGACCCAGATTTGATGCCTTTTGTGGAGGCCATGGTTATAAACTTGTTTGAGAGATTTACTGTTGGGTCCATGACGAGGATGAACTGGCTGTGCTTCTGTTGAAAGAAATTGGGTCTCATCTGCAGGGTGAGCTGCTTCAGCTCATCCATCACCCACATTTCTGTGGGGTATCTCCGATGAGAAACTGGGGCTGATCCAAGTTAGGTGGTTGTGTTGGTGGGGTTACTGTCTCCCACTTGGGAGCTGTTGGAACCTTCTTTGGTGATATGATGTATAAGAGCCCAAGTTTTGAATTAAATAAAACCGATCTGGGTGTGTATCCTAATATCTTGCCTGTGCCCCTGGGAAAGTTACCTAACCTTCCTAAATCCCGGTTTTCTCATCTTTTAAGATGGGGATGTTGTTTGCTTCAAGGTTATTTTAAGGATTAAATGAGATTTTACATATATACTTAGTATTTATTGTAAATATGTTCATATATTTAATGTTAAATATGTAAAATATATATGTTTTCTGTGTTAATATATAGATTTTTATATCTATGTTATATATGTGCACATGGACATGTGTACTGTATACACATATAGTAGTACCTGGCATGTATGTGCTAAATAAACAGAGGATGCTATTATCATTGTTGTCATTCAGTCACTAAGTCATGTCTGACTCTTTGCGAGCCCGTGGAGCGTAGCACACCAGGTGTCCCTGTCCTTCACCGTCTCCTGGAGTTTGCTCAAACTCATTATCATAGTATAATATATTATATGCTGTGCAAAGTGAAGTTTTAGTTGCTCAGTCATTTCCGACTCTTTGCAGCCCCATGGACTCTAGCCCGCCAGGTTCCTCTGTCCATGGAATTCTCCAGGCAAGAATACTGGAGTAGGTAGCCGTTCCCTTCTCCAGGGGATCTTCCCAACCCAGGGATTGAACCTGGGTCTCTTGCATTGCAGGCAGATTCTTTACAGTCTGAGCCACCGGGGAAGCCCTTACTATGCTGTAGTTATGCTCAACTATTGTGATGTGCTGGATACTGTATAGTGACCCTCCTGGGTATCTCCCTTCTAGATGCAACAGTGTTTACTGTGGGGAAGTGGAAAAGATGTCTGGTTTTGTTTTAAATGCATCCAGATTTGAATTTGCTTTTCTTAGTTCTTATTCTTCTGACTCTTCAGCTCTTGCCTTTCTTAATATTCCCCATGTTCTCTTAAAATCTGTATTTTTTATTTTTATTTTTTATCCACCATGGGTTTAAAATCTTAACTATTAAAATGGACATGACAATTCTCTGGGCAGGGAACATAGGCTGCCCGGACACTGGCAAAGTGGCCTTATAAAGACGTGTTTCTTCATTGACTTTTTATGGTTTATGTTTCCCTCCATGAAGGTGGTTTGTTTGCAAAACAAGCAATTTATTAGGCAGCCGTTCATTTTTCTACTTTTTGTCAGTAATTTGATCCTTGGGTAGCAAGAGAAAACTGGTGTTTGCATTTGGACTCGATAAAATTCTTGCTGGAGGCAGACCATTCTATCACTGCAGGATAGTAGACAGAAGTGGTTTCTTTTACCCTTTTTTGAAATAAAAAATTGAAGAGCCCACTATATGATGTGATTAGTAACCTAATAAGGAACTGTAGTTACTCTACAGTAGCACATAGACCTTGAATGTTATCTCTCATTTTGTTCATTAGGTCTTTATTCTCACTTTGGAAGAAAATTTCATGTGTGATGTAGTGGTACTAGCTATACTTATAAGGGTCTGGGTTATGCTGATGTTTTTTGGGATTATTAAAAAAAAAAATGTTCAGAAAAGTTAAGGTTCACAAGGAATAATGTTGGCAGAATTACCCTTAGGCTTAACAGCAGATTTACCAGAAGAAGGTTTCTGTTATGTTCAGTGATTTTGTGTAATTGAGCTCCAGTCCTTTATTACCTCTGCTACCGAGGGACCCAGAATCGAAGATGTTTTTTGTGTGACTTTTTCAGCAGGCGAGGAAGGCTGGTTCATATAGTAAAGATTATGCAGACACTACCTTCCATGTTCCCTGGACTTCCTTTAGGGGATGAGAAGCCAGGAACCCTTGAAAAGTTTTCCATTAGTCTTTATGGCATCTTTCCCTTGGAAGGTCCACAGTGTGCAGTGCTTTGCTAGCACACACACACACAAGTGTTTTGGAAAATGTAACCAGAAGGTTACGTAGAAGGGCAGCAGAAGACCTTGAAAAAAGGCTGTGGAGAAGATTAGCCACAGTTTCTGCCACTGTGGCAGACTGGGTGCCGGGTGGTGCCATCTTGTGGCCTTGTCACACCAGCCTCCCATGCTGGGAATCGCCCCAGCTTCTTCACAGGGGACAGAAAGTCTCTGGGAGGTTTAGCCCAGGTTGTGTTTTGGTGGCTGAATCAGCATTGACTCCAGGGCCATCCGACTCCAGAGTGCATACTTTTAACTACCATGCTTTGTTGCCTCCTAACTAGGAAAAAAAATGTACTGTCTCCAAAACCTGGGTTCTTTCCACTGTACCATGTTGGCCTCATGCCCTGGCATCCTTACTGTTCATCCCTTCCAAAAAAAAAAAAAAGCTTCCAATCCGCACCATTTACTACATCTATAGGCATCCCAGGCAGTGCTTATAGCCCTCACTTCTTTGGGACAAAGAAATACCACCTCAGTGTATTGTAGATTACCACCTCAGTGTATTGTAGATTATTTTTCATTATTTATGTAGGGAAAAAGTAATCACAGGAGCATAAATGTGAGTTTGCATGTTGATTTTTATAAACCAACCTTTACTTTTAGTAAAGGTTTTTAGGAAAATGAGCCGATAGAGTATGAATCCTAGCATGTGGATGGCAGTGGTGAGAGAGCTGATGGGCTGGATTTGGACAGATAAAGGAAGGGCATTTAGGCAGCTGTAGGCACTGGAGAGCAGGCAGTGAGGGTTCCTTGTGGCGCCCTCTGCCTCAAAAATGTTATTCTGTTCTCTTCCATTTCTGTTCCTTTGTTGATTCCTTCATTCCCTTTTTCATTCAAGCTTTCAAGCACTCACCAAGTGTTATTGAATGACTATTCAAGCTCTTTGCAGTGCTATGTGTGAACTAAAGATATGAGCAATTTTTGCCTGCCTCCTCTTAATGAGAGAAAAAGGAAATTTGGAAGAAATAGAAATATGTACATGTAGCAGTTTGAAAATATTGCCCTGATAGCATCAGATGCTTTTTGCTCTTAAAAAAGGATGTTTGATATATTAGAGAAATATGATGGTCAAGGCAAGAGTGTTTAAAAAGGTGTGAGATTCTTACCCCACCTGCTTTTTTTTCCTTCTAAACTTGACAGGTGTTCCCAGGCCCTTCCCTACACCTAAAGGGTGGTATGTGTATAAACCAGGGAGGCAGAATGTTTTGTCATTTCCTGAAAACAAATATTTAAGTACAAAATGTGATGCAATAAGAGATGCAGTACTTTATAAAGTAATATTTCCAGAGAGTCTAAAATCCAGGAAACGTTTCAAGTAGGAAAAATTTTGTTCCTCCTTTTTTCCCCCTTGTGGAAAAAGGAAGTTTTGAAGCATCTGAATTATGTGTGTGTGTGTCTCTTTTTTAAAAGTCCACTTTATGATGTATCTAAAACAAGAATCCACAGTGCCCCTTGGGACCAGGCAGGTAAAATAAATTTGCAAAGTAGATTTGATGTTAAATCAAATATCAGAGCCTGGGCCCTGTGATACATGGAAGAGCTGTCTGCCCCTTATACCCGGAGCAGAGGTGGCTAGGACTCTCTCCATGTTGTCAGGTGGCAGCCCAGGTCAGGAATAGGAAACTGGATTTTCCAATTTTCATAGATATTCAGAGTTTTAAGTAACTGATAGAAAACCTGAAAAAACACCAACGCCATGTGGCTTAAACAAAACCTGCTTGTGATTTGCATTTGACTCATAGGTCACCACTGTGAACCCTTTTAGTTTTATAGCACTAGAATATATTGTATGTAACCCTAAGTGCTCACACAGTAATTACTTTGGTGTTTTATATTTAAAATAAAAATTTCAAACATTAATTACAAAATTTCCAGTTGAATTTGAATTGAAATATCTCCATTTGTTATGAGTTTAGCTTTAATGCATAGCATAGTGCTTTGCACATAGTAGGCCTTGGATAAAGATTTGTTAAATGATGTACAATGTGAGAGTTGGCCCCTAAAGAAGGCTGAGTGCTAAAGAATTGGTTCTTTTGAATTGTGGTGCTGGGGAAGATTCTTGAGAGTCCCTTGGACTGCAAGGAAATCAAACTAGTCAATCCTAAAGGAAATCAACCCTGAATATTCGTTGGAAGGACTGATGCTGAAGCTGAAGCTCCTATACTTTAGCCACCTGATGTGAAGAGTCAACTCATTGGAAAAGGCCCTGATACTGGGAAAGATTGAAGGCAAAAGGAGCAGGGGGTGGCAGAGGATGAGATGGTTGGATGGCATCACCGACTCAATGGACATGAGTTTGAGCAAACTCCTGTAGACAGTGAAGGACAGGGAATCTTGGCATACTGCAGTTCATGGGGTCACAAAGAGTCAGACATGACTTAGCTACTGAACAGCAACAACAAACTGAACTGAATGCTAAGGAGCTTAATAAGCTATCACCTTCCAGTTTCTAAGAATTGGCAAGAAATTTGAGAACAGAAGAAGCTGTCAACAGAATAAAACAAAGAAAATCAATGTGTTTTCTGCTTGTAGCATCCTCCACTGTGTCAAGCAAATAGAGAGCATCAGTTTTCAAAAATGAGGGTGCTGTTGTAAAGGTTACTCTGCAAAAAAGAGGCAGAGTCATTGAATCCCACTTTAGCAGCATGAATCTTTTGCTTCGTCTTATTTTCTGAGCCATCACTTCTCTGGTTTGGCTCCTTTGGATGTTTTATTTTTGTCATCCTCTTGTACTTCTCAATGCCAAAGGTTGTCAGAATTTTCCCAGTTCTGTCCGTGTGTTCTTGGTAGCAAATAAGAGCTTAAGCAGAAGAAGGATACACTTGAAGGATATCCTACAGTTGCCAAAGGAGGCTGGGTTACCAAAAGCACAGCAAAACTCATAACCTAGAACAGTGACACCGTGTGTTATGAACACCCCAGTGAGGACACGCTTGCTGGCTCCAGCCAGGCCCTGAGTGTACAGTCACTGTGGTGCTACTCCGCTACATTCTCCCCTGTCCCTGTCTCCTGGGGTCACTCACTCCAGATTGAGGTCCTGGCTGGAAGCATCTGATTGTCTAGGCCTTGGTGACACATGTACATACTAGGTGCCAGGGATGGAGGGGATGATGGCCTTTCTTCTCAGTTCTCTGATGAGGTGGGCTCCCTTCCCACCAGTGCTCACTTATCAAGGAGGGCACCCCAACAGAGGAGATGCAGATGTTGGATGCCAGCATGTGTTAATTTTTAAATCACCCCCAGAGGGAGAGGCTGGAGATGTGGAACCTTCCTAGAGATAAATGAGTGAGATGTCCTGTCCTTCCTAGGACCTGGAACGTTGTGGCCGAATGGAGGGTTCAGAGAGGTCAAGCGACTTGCCCAGGATCTTTATGCTAGAGTTGGGTTAGATTTTAACCCATTTGTACTTGGCTCCCAAACCCAGGCCTTTAACTACTTACTAATTCACTTCTTATCCAGATGTATCTTTCCTGTAACACCAATGGCAGCATTTAAGAATCCTTCCCCAGTCTCCAGGCTGAAAGGTGCTGGTACTTTCTGTTCTAAGACAGTGTGGTAGAAGTCAGTGCTGCTGCCCTGACATAGATTATAATGTAATCTGCTTTGCAGCAGTAGGAAGTTCCCCAGTGTTGGTATAGATACTTTTGGACACATGGTTCTATATAAAAATGCCTCTGTGGAAGGGATCCCAGACACTGTGCAAAGTCCAGAGATATCCTGCCAAATTGAGAAGGACCATTTCTGCCATTCAGTACGTACTTTAGGGGGAAGAAAAGGGTATGGAACAATATATAAACACCTTGCTTAGTTTATAAAAGTCTGACAAAGGGAAAACTTTGGAAGGTAAAAAAATGTTGGAAGTCCATCTCATAAAAGAAGAAAATCATGTATGCTCACCCTTCGCCCAATGCTCTCATGACTCTTGACACGGGGGTGAAGAGAAGGGGTGCCAGGAAATAGGCCAGCCAGCCAAGGACAAGCTGGGGCACAAGACCAGTGAGAGCACTCAGGGCATGTCTTACCTGAACTAGCCTTTTCAAATCTGCTTATGTGCCCACGTCTCATTCTGTGTTCTCTATGACTTTTTTTTTCCCAGTGGATAAAACACTGGTTTATTGTAATCCATTAACTGTGGGTAATTTGGTAATTCCCATCTTCATATGTTCTCTTCTGCTCATAAAGTGCCATGCTGGCCAGCCCTACATTTGAGCTGTGGAGTTTGGAGAAACTTGTAGACAACAGACTCTGCTCCTGGGTGTGTGGCCACCAGTGGGAACATTGCTAATAGTTCTGGTTGTCACATGTGTTTAGTCTGATCAGCCAGGTGTCCATCAGGGACGTGTGATCCCAAGAGCTGGAGCCTGGCCTTCTTGTATAGTTTTATATCTCAGGTGCCTTTTAAATAAGCTGGACACTTTCATCAAAGTATATAAAACAAAGATGTTCACAATGTGAACACGTTATCACCCAGACCAAGAAAGCGACATTTTAGAAGCTCTCCTGTGCTCTTCCCAATCACGACCCTGTCCCTTCCCACAGGGTGGCTCCCTTATCCTGGTCACTTCCTTGTGGCCTGGGTTTGCTATTGCACACTGCGCCAGGTCCTTTCTCCTGCTTCACGTCTCTAACTGTGTCCCCTTGGGGTACTCAGGAAAGCCAGGGCTCTAATGTGCGGACTCCAGGTGGCTGTAAGTGGTCTGGAATGTCTTTGGGTGCCAGGGCTTTGCGTTCCTTTTGTGCTTTAATGCCACATAGGACACAGGTTATTGTGCTTGGCTGGAGGCCCGATGTGGCCCAAGGCCCTGAGTGATGCCTGCTTTTTTTTTCCGTCTGAGCCTCTCCAGCCCCTGTAACACTTCCCCTGGGGAAGTGCCTGGTCTGGGAGCCGTCATCCGTGCGCTTCTGGCATGGGGAGGTAGATTGTCAGTACCTTTCTTCCAAGGGGTGCACAAGTGTAATCAGAAACCCTGCACCTGTGGATTCCTGTAACTTAAACCCCAGTCACTAAGGGACTGATTGCATAGTAGACGAGTTCCATAAAAAGAGTTTCTTATATAAGAGGATTTAGCATGGTTTTCGGTATCGTGGTATTTTAGCGAGGTTCATTTTAACTGTGGTGTAATACATTCCTTTAGTTGAATTACCAGCCTCTTGGCATGATTTTGTCCCAGTAGTCACAAGACTGCTTGGCCCGTGTATACAGGATGGCCTTCCTGTGGGCACGGTCTGTGAGTGTGGAAACTCGAGGCTTCCATCGGGCCAGAGAATGTTGGGTTCAGAAGCAGTGATCATCAGGGGGTTCAGAAGCAGTGATCATCAGGGGGTTCAGAAGCAGTGATCATCAGGGGGTTCAGAAGCAGTGATCATCAGGGGGTTCAGAAGCAGTGATCATCAGGGGGTTCAGAAGCAGTGATCATCAGGGGCTGGTGGTCAGGCCCAGGTGGTCTACTCCATCCCTCCACACATTTGTAGGTGCCCCAGAGTGCTTGATAGGAAGTTGGCACCCACATATATAGTTCCCAAGTGAAGCTACTGCTCTGCCGTTCTCAAGGCGGCGGTTGTTCAGTGCTAGGAATGATTTGGTGAGGCTGCCAGGAACTCTGTTGCTATTTTTTTTTTTTTTTTTTTTTGACTGCACGGGCTAGAGCTCACCCAGTGAGGGCCACAGCAGTGCTCAGATCAGGGGAGGGAAGTGTGTTTTGAAGGTGGATTTAGGAATCATGGGCAGATGCACAGGGAAAGGGGAAACCAGAGAAAACCCTTCTGTTCATCAACAGTATAGACACAAAGTTTAGCCTATGATTTAAAAGAGATGTGACTTTGAGCAGTAGTTACCAGAGGGGAAGGGGTTTGGCGGGGGGGGTGTGGGGGTCAAATGGATAAAGGGGGTCAACTAAAAGGTGACGGATGGAAACTAAACTTCTGGTGGTGAGCACGCTGTAGTTTGTACAGAAGTCGAAATATAATGTATACATGAAACTTATATAATGTAATAAACCAATGTCACCTCAATTAAAAAAAAATTAAAGAGATGCAACTTTGTTCTTGCATTCTCTATAGCATTGTTTTTCAAAGTGTGGTTTTCTACCTGTGTACATGATGGAGGAGGACAGGGGCGTGTTTGTGTGTGTGAGGCATGCATGCAGGCAGTGTTAGGGGAAATGTGAATTCTTGAGCCCCAAAGCAGGCCCACCAAACCATAGTCTACTGGTATAGAGGCTGGGAGTCTGCATTTTAACCAGACACCTGGACTTTTGTGCACAGCTGAGTTCCCAGAATCTCTGATCTAGAGAGTGGTCATTTCATTCCTTTATTTGGGTGAGGGTGAGTTGGACTGAGGAGAGACTGGAACTTAAGAAAAGAGAGAAAAGAAAGAAAAGAAAGGGTGGGCCTCAGACTACTTTGTTGATCTGGAAGAAGAAATGCATGTGAACTTGGATGGGCTTTTCTGATCCCAGACGAGGATATGGTCTCTGATGGCTTGGAGATGTCACTTCAGTCTCTCCTTTCTCGTTTTGCCTGGTTGTGGAGGATGGGCAGACTTTTGGAGTCCTCAGTAGCTGGGTGGCGGAGGCCCATCTGAAATACTGTTGAACGGAGACCAGCTTGTGAGCCTGGAAACTGTCTGTGGTTATATTTCCAGTTTCACTTATTCCAGAAGCAAATGTTTCTCTGTCTTGCATCCTTCTGCTTTTCAAGTTAGTTAATAACTCAGTTCTTCTGACATCAATGGAGAGTTGAATCTTCAAGAAGCATTTGAAGCACCATATGGATTTCTAGTTTGTTTTAGGTTGACCTTTCATTAAAGTCAGGGTTTGAAGTCAGTGTCTTGGTAGCTGCTTTAAATCTCACAGTGTTTGAAGATAAAGGATTAGTTACTTGAGACCAGCGTTGAACAACTACCCAAAACTGGCATGAATGTGACCAACTTAGCACTAGACTGTCAGAATCATAGAGGGTCTGAGCTTTAAGGAACCCCAGAAATCCTCTAATCCAGCAGCAAGATCTGGCTCCAAATAACTTGTGCTGTGTCCTGGCTCTGCCAGTTGATACAAACTTTGTAAGTTCATGCCTCTGTTTCCTCAGCTGTTAAATGGGGGTGATGATACCCACTCTTTGTGTTGTTGTGATGGCTTCCAGTGAGCCGAGGTATGCAGAATGCTTGACCAGTGTCCAGCACACAGTAAACACTCACAGGCCGTATCACAGGTGGAAAAACAGACCCAGAGAAATTTTGATTTGCCCGAGGTCATATCCTTACTTCATATTTCAGAAACTAGGCCTTTTTTGCTCCAAGTCTTCTTTTGTTCCTATTGACTGTTCTAGTTTACTGGTTCTTAAACTATGATTTAAAAGTTTTTATCTGTCCAATGTAAGCACTAAATTGGGTGACAGGCTGCTTAGCTCAGAGACTGTTCTTGAATAACAAGGCATGATTACAGCACAAAAAGACACAGCAGGTCTCTTCCATCCCAATGATTGCGGTCCCTTACTAAGTAATGCAGTCTGAAAATTGCTGTTAGGAAAACTGTGTAGCTGGATACAGACACTATATGTGGACTCTGATCACAACTGGGTAGAAACATGATATGAAGACTGGGAGGAAATTCGTGAATATTATGCAAAGGGAATAGGAATATTGGGTCAAAGAGTATGATGCCTTTTTTTTTTTTAAGTATTTTTAATTTTTTACCATTAAAAAATTTGACATGTAGCTAATTTATAACACTGTGCTAGTTTTAGGTGTAAAGCAAAAATGATTCAGCTATAAATATATTCTTTTTCAGATTCTTTTCCACTATAGGTTATTACTAGATATCAAATACAGTTCTCTGTGCTACACAGCAAATTATTGCTGCTTATCTATTTTATATATAACAATGTGCACACGTCAATCCCAGACTTTTAATCTTCCTCCTTCTCTGCCCCTCAGCAACCCCCCAGCTCCCGCCACTGTTATCCTCTTTGGTCACTGCAAGCTTGCTCTCCCAAGTCTGTGAGTCTCTTTCTGTTTTGTAAATAAGTTCATTGTATCATTTTTTTAGACTCCACATAAAAGTGTAGAGATCATATGATATTTGTCCTCTGTCTAACTTCAGTTATATGGACTTCCCTGGTGGCTCAGACGGTAAAGCGTCTGTCTACAATGCAGGAGACCTGGATTCGATCCCTGGGTTGGGAAGATCCTCTGGAGAAGGAAATGGCAACCCACTCCTGTACTCGTGCCTGGAAAATCCCATGGACGGAGGAGCGTGGCAGGCTACAGTCCATGGGGTCGCAAAGAGTCGGACACGACTGAGTGGCTTCACTTCACTTCACTTCAACTTCAGTTAGATTAATAATCTCTAGGTCTATCCATGTTGCTGCAAATGGCATTGTTTCATTCTTTTTAATGACTGAATAGTATTCCATTGTATACATATGTACCATATCTCCTTTATCCATTTATCTGTCAGTGAATGTCTTGGCTATTGTAAATAGTACTACATGAATATTGGGGTGCACATGTCTTTTCAAATTAAAGTTTTTTTCCAGATATATACCCAGGATTAGGATTGCAGGATCATGAGGTAGCTTTGTTTTTAGTTTCTTAAGGTACATCTATACTGTTCTCCATGGTGGCTGCTCCAGTTTACATTCCTACCAACAGTGTAGGAAAGTTCCCTTTTCCCCATGTACTCTCCAGCATTTATTGTTTATAGATTTTTAAATGATGGCAGTTCTGATTGGTGTGCAGTGTTACTTCATTGTAGTTTTGAGTTGCATTTCTGTAATAATTTACGATATTGAGCATCTTTTCATGTGCTTGTTGGTCATCTGGAGTATGAGCCTTTTATGGTTGTTGTCAGATATTTGCTGAAAGGATTGGGCCACCAGAAATTTGTGGAGAGGGGCTCTTGCACTCCATTGATTTGACTTATACTTGTCATTGTTAATATTATTTCCTTGTTTTCTCAGTGCCTGGCATTAAGACTTGGTAGTTGTATTTGCTAGAATCAACAAGGAAAAATATAAAACAGTGCATACACACTTCCGTACAAATGTATATGTATGAATGTATGTATCTACAGTAAATTGAAGGAAAAATTGTGAAAGTTCCCACTAAGAATCACTTTCTTGCTGAGCTATTTATAGCTGCCTATTTCCTTTCTTCCATCTTGACAAACTTCCCTGTGTTTAAGCAAGAGATGTCAGATGCTTCCTCCAGCTTACATAGCCGACTTGAAGTTCCTTATAGTTTTACATTGGAGAGAATGGATTTTGTTTTTAGGAGTTTCTAAGTGATGGGACATACATTGAATATAATCTTATCCCCTGTGTGACTCCTAAGTGCCCCTTCCATGCTGTGGGTGTCTCCCCAGAGCTCGCTGTATGAGAAGCTTCATTCTCCTCTGCTGGTGAATATGTTTCCTCTGTGCTTTGGGCAGGATCAGCCTGCTGAAACTGCTGATGATAGACGGATAGACCTTTACAACCATGAACAAGTTACTTAACTTCTCTGGGACTCAGTTTCCTTAGCAGTTAAATGGGTTTAAATCTAGGATATATCTGATAGACAGATCTTCCATATTCAGACATTAGGCCAAGATAACTGTATTTAATCCTTTTCCACTGTCACTCCCAAAGTAATCTGTGTGTTAATTGTGTGTGACTGCCTTTGTGGACAGCAGAACAGATGTGGCAGCAGACACAGAATATGAGTGATTGCAGATGACCTGGAAGGAGAGACCTGGGCACACCTCTGGCAGCTGGATGAGAGTGGGCTTCGTGGGTATACTGTGAGTGGACGGAACATT
This sequence comes from Giraffa tippelskirchi, assembly GCF_054371585.1. Classification (NCBI taxonomy): domain Eukaryota; kingdom Metazoa; phylum Chordata; class Mammalia; order Artiodactyla; family Giraffidae; genus Giraffa; species Giraffa tippelskirchi. The sequence goes on from NC_137276.1 coordinate 40,671,224, forward strand.
GTTGTTGCTTACAGAACCAACACCAAGTGGAGGTAAAAGACTGTGGTAAATAAAGCAACAATTAGGAGTCTTCTTCATCCAAGCCTTCTAGTTTTAGTAACAGATCTTTGATATGTGGTGTGTACTCTGTGGCATGTTTGCCAGTTTCCCTTAGCTTTTGTGGTCTGCTTTAGGTCAGATTTCTCCTTTCCAGGTGTTGTCTCAGTGGATCATTGTGGGGCTGCCCTCAATAGCTTCCAGGCCAAGGCATACTTACACTAAAGCAGTGACTATTAATTAGGTCCAAAGCCTTGAAATGTCATATCCTGGAACACTGACAGCATCCAGTTCTCCAATGAATCAAAAGATGCCAGCTGCCATTTTTCATCCTGGTGTTTGGGCTCATTCCAAGTTGCTTATCTGGGATATTTCAGGCATGAAATTTAAGCAGCCAGAAGTGACTTTTTTTTTGTTTGTTTGTTTTATGGAAAGAATGGGGAAGCTTCCAGTCTGGGGAATTAGATTCAGCACATGGGGATAAAAGCTTGTGTGGTACCTTTAAGTAAAATGCTCTTATAATTAAAAAAATAGACAGGTAAGCAGTGATAATGATGGTGATGAGATGGTGTTAATGAGAGTTCATTGAACCATTAGCATGTAAAACTTGCCAATCGTACTCTGAAATCATAGGGTCCAGTTGAAGTAGCATGGAGGCAGGAAAGTGTAGTGGTTAGTAGAATGGACCTGGAGCCAGAATCCATGCTTGTGTCTGACTTTTCCCTGGTGGTTCAGATGGTAAAGAATCTGCCTGCAATGCAGAGACACAGGAGATGTGGGTTCAATCCCTGGATTGGGAAGATCCCCTGGAGAAGGGAATGGCAACCCACTCCAGTATTCTTGCCTGGAGAATCCTATGGACAGAGAAGCCTGGCAGGCTATAGTCCATGGGGTTGCAAAGAGTTGGACACAACTGAGTGGCTTTCACACACACATTACCACTTAGTAGCTGTGTGATAACTAGCTTCGTTTCTCTGTGCCTCAGTTTCTTCTTATAAGATGGGGGTAGGTTTAATAATAGCATTTATCTCTTTGAGTGACTGTGAGGATTATATAAATACGTATATGTTAAGTGGCAGGAATAGTGTCTGTCATTGAGTATGTCTATGTTAGTTCCCTCTGTAACCTTTAATTTTACAAACTCCCATACCCTCCCTCTGTCTTTTCCTGTTGTCCACCTGCCTACAGTTGGGAAGCATGTCCCCATGGGTTTCCCTTGGCTATGGAGGCAATGATTTCCCTTGTTTGTACAGAGAATAGCCTTGAAATGTATAGTGTCTCTGGAGCAATGGACAGCCATACTCATTGCTTTTTATAAAAGATTTGGGTTCCCTAAGTTCATATAGAGTCATTTCCTTCTCAAACAATGCAATTATTTTCCTGATTGCCTTGGTTTGGTTTTGCTGTTGAAATATTGTTATTATTATTTTTGCTAGTTTAGATTTTTAAATTAGAGTCTGATTTCTACAACAGTTGCATCTTTTCTTTGCATTTCTTCTGGTAAGCACATTTTCCTCTTAAACATTTCCTCGTTTTTATTAAAAATTTTACAATATTTAAAGCATATCTAGCAACAAGCTAGTTAATTTGCTTAACCTCTCTTAAAGTACTTCCAGTGTGTTCTTATTGCTCTTTACTCATTATTATGGATATCTAAAAAACATTGAATAAATAAGAAATACTGTTTAGTACATTTACAAAAAGAGTACCCTATTTTTAATATTCAGATACTAAAAAATGTTTCTGAACGTGATCTGATAATGTCTAAATGATGTTAACATTTGGGTCTTCCAGCAAGATTAACAGCACTATATAGAACCAGGATTTGTAGATGGCACACCATGTGTAGCTTATTAACATCGACTCTGTGAGACCGACTCAGCATTGGCAGCGGACGGGTCTGAGAACACACACTAAGAACAGGGTAACAGCTATGAGCAAGACCGGGTGATTGGATCGCGGCAGCTTCACTTCTACATGCTCCTGGCCTAGTTCTGGAAAATGTTGGCTTTAACCTTCACCTCTGCACGTCAGCATTTCTGCTTCTTTGGGTTTGATGTCCTTGGATTCTAGGTTGATGGCTGAACAAGTGGGAGATTTATGATGCTTTCCTCCCATTTCTCAACTTATTTTTCTCAAGATTTGGAAGAACTATACATTCTCCAAGAAATCCCAGATAGGAATTGCTGCAAGAAAACATCGTTCCCATTTCATTCCAAAGGCACTCCTGGTGGTCAGTGTGAGCCCACACACCCTGTGTGTCAGCCCTGTCTGATCGTACCTCTCAGGAGTCTCGCCCTACTTGCTGTGGTCCAGGCACCCTGGCCTCTGCTGGCCTCAGATGCACAGGCTCGTGCATCTGTCCACCTGGAATACTCTTTCCCTGACCTGTTGGTCCTCTCCCCTTCCATCGGAACAGGCTCACATTTGCTGACCACGTAAATAAAGTAACCCAGCGCCGCCCCCCCCCCGCCCCTTCCTGTCACCTCCATGCCTCCTTTTTCTCCATGGCAGTGATCACTTGTCTGGTACCACTCTGGGGTGGTCCTGAGGGGCAAAGATTGCTGGCGTGCTTGCTCCATCCTTGTGTCTGAAACAGTGTCTGTCACATGTGAGGGGCTCTGTAAATATCTGTTGAGTGAGAGAAAGGGATTCTTGGCAGTCTTGTAGGGAACAAACGAGATTGTGACAGAGATGAGTGAGGAGGCTCTTATTATGGTCACCCTGAAATTTGGTGATGGCCTAAACCAAGGGGCTGGAGAGGAGAAGAGAGTCAAGAGACAGGGTGGCTAGGATAGTGGATTCCACTTGGCGATGGAAAAGAGGGAAAAGGGAGCCATGTGGAATATTCCCTGTTGCTAGCTTGTCAATAAAGTATACCAGAAAAAACCCCTAGCGTTTCTTTTATAAAGCAAATTGTATTAATAGGATAAGGAATAACTTATTTCTGCAATTTGTGTTTATCTGAAATACAGTTTCTCAAAGACTGTAAGTAACCCTTGCTGAAATGCTGATTTTAATTTGAGGTCAAGTTTCCTAAAATGTTTTGAAAGCTAGCCATACCAGGAGGTTTGGGCCTCCAGGGAATTTATAACTTTAGACAGAGAGGTTTTTCTGTATCCGGGAGCTAAACTGGAGTTTCTGAAGGTCTGAATACTTAATTAGCTTTTTGGTATCTTGAGTTAGTAACAGAATTAATTTTTCAAATGCGAAGTTTAGAGTTCTTTCTTGTAAGAACTATCTACTTCTATAAGAATGGCCTCTGAGGCAAAGGCCTCAACCACATCCTTTATTCCACTAGTTTCCCTCTGGACTTACCCCTGAGGTCCAGGAATTGGCCTCTTATGGATGACTGGGGTAAACAGCTTACTTGGAGGCCAGGCCTTGCCCTGTTTCTTTAAGGCCTGAATCAGGAAGATGGTGAATTTCATGAAAATGTCAGTTGATTCCACTTCCTGTGTGTTTTGGAAAGATAGAACATGACTGCTAAGGGAATTCTAAGTTACTTGGGTGAATTTAGAGTGATTCCAGATATTTGCTATTAATAATTAAAAAAAAAACAAAGTTGATGGCTGTGAGGTTCTTCACTGATTACAGTTCATTACCTTGTTTTTAGATACTTTAGCTTCTTTTTGCTCTTCATCTCCCATATTGGAAGCTCTGCTCTTCTGAGAAGCTGAGATGATGATGATGTGATGCTGGTGACACTGCCGATGTCACCCCGTGTTGGGGGGCTCTGTTTCTTTCCTGTGTGGGTGAAGGACCTGGGGACCTCTGGGGACCACATCACAGAAGGGAAGGGATCAGCCTAGGAACTCTGCAGTCATCTTCTAGCATGGAAATTCTGTATTCTAACTATAGTTATGGTAAGAAGAATGCAGTAGATCTGCATGTACTGATGTGGAAGACTGTCCATGACATATTGTTAAGTGAAGCGACTTGTAGAACATTTTTTGTGTCTAGAATAAGAAGCATACATAGTGATCTAATCTATTAGCAATTGGAGGAGTCAAGGGCAAGGATTTTCACTTCATTTATATTCCTTGGAACTATATTTTATTCACTCATATGACTTTTATAGTCTTGAAAGCAAGCAGATAGTCAGTGGTTCTGTGATTGTCTCAATGGCCTTTGCTGGCGACAGCCTGGAGCCATTTCTGGGGACCCCCACACCCCCACTCCCATGGCCGCAGTGACCTTGGGCTGAGCAGTGGCTGCCCCTTGGAGGTTCCTTCTGGTTCCTCATATCTGCCAGCTGCAGCCGTTTGCTCTCCATGCCTGACTCCACTGGCGTTTGGGTTTGCAACCTCTGTTTTAAAATTTTGAAATAAAGGAAGTGCTTCTTAAAAATCCCTAACTTTTAACTTTTTCAGTAGTTGAAGCTAACTTTTTTGAACTAGCAGACCTCACTGAGGTTTTGGCAGTCCCTGATCGACAGACCAGGAGAGCTTGGCCATGTGTGTTTACTGACGTGTATACTGTACGCTGTGCATCTGTTTGTCACTGCCAAGCGGGTGATGCTATCTCTCTGTCTTGAATGTGGTCAGAGATGTGACTTATTTTCATTTTTTTCCCACAGCCCCAGTTCTGCCATAACTCGTTAGTGTGACTGATGCCTCTGCAGCTCCTCAGTTGTGAGGGGTTGGACTGTGAGGGCATAGAAATCAATGTAGATATTCTGAACTCCCACCGGCTGTGCTCTGAGACCCCTACTCTCTGTGCTTCTTGCTAAGTCCCTGATTCTCTCTGCAGATCCCAGGGGTGACTCAAGATCCTTTAAATTCTTCCAAGCCGAGTCCCTAGAGCTGACCCCAGCTCGAGCTCGGCTGTCTCCTTTGTCACTAATGGGGCAGACCATTGTGGACCTGCATTTAGGGGTGTGGTGGGGTGTAAAATTTGTTGGTTGTGTTGATGACACTCTTTGTTCATCCTTGTCCCATGTGACCAGGCAGTTCTCTGTTCATCTGTGGTCTGTTTCTTGTACTCTATCAGTGGGTGCCCTGTCTACCTGCAACAGCCCCCAGAAGTTGAGGAGGCCCTTTTCCACCTTTGTTGGATATTCTTAGTTCCTGTGTCTTAAGGAGATTTTGATCATTTTTCGTATGATATCTGTTGGTTTCTCATGCAAATTCAAGTCATCATGGCCCATCCTGCTTCACCAGAATTCTAGGAAATTTATAGATTAAGTTGCTTGAACTATAATTTTTTTAAGAATTCTTGATTGTGACACCCAAAAGGAGAGTGAAGGTGGTATGATTTTTTTCTAAATCTTTTTTCAGAAAATTCCTAGTTTTTTCCTACAGCCCTACTTTGACTCTTTTACTCTAATGAGTACTACAGTACGGAACTAGTATTAAAATACTAATTTTGCTAAGGATCCCTGCATTTTCATAAAAGTCTCTTAAAGGCTTTAGGAGTTGAAGTTCTGTGTCTCAAGCACCTGTGATCAATGGTGAGCCAATATTTATGATCAGGTACGTTGTATGGTTAACTCCTGATTCAGTCACGTAGGCTGGTCTCACTGTAGAATGTGACAGCAAGTGGTGCCTAAGTTGTCTGCAGAGAATAGTGGTAGATGGGGCTAGGCCAGGAGGTGGAAGACATGCTGAGAGGGCTTTTCTACATTACCCCGCGACCCTTGTCTCTTTGCTGTTTTCAAGGGCCTTGTGACAGTCCTGTATTGGGGCCTATCAGAATTGTTCCATCTGTTGCTCTTAATGTAAGCATAACCACACATTAAGATAAAGACTAGCAAATCGAGCATCAGCAGCTTAATAATTAAGAAAATACGTCTTTGCTGGCTCTTTGACCTAACTAATATAGATAGCCCCTACAAGAGAAATAGCTGTAGGCTTTTTAATCAATGACATGATTTTAATGCATGACACTAAGCACCTGTCTTAGAGCTATTAGCTGTCATATTTTATCAAGTCGCATATTAAAAACCATGATTCAGAGAGACAAGCATGAACTTTTCTACTTGCCTTACCTTGCTGAGGTCATTTTAAATGTCCTAAGTTAGAAATTGGGTGAAGATATTTAGTTTGCCAAACTGAAAATAAAAGAATATGACATTTAGCTTGGAGTTGAAAGTAGATTTTTTTTTGCCTCTTAAGTTGCAATACTACTGTAATGTAATAATAGTAATTTTCATTTATTGGGTAAGTATTGTATATCAGGAAACTAAGTGCTTTTTATACATAATCTTATCTAATCCACAGAGCAACTCTGTGAAGATCGTCCCATTTTACAGATGAGACAGCTGAGTTACAAAGGGATAAATGCCTTGACCGAGGTCATATAATTAACTGGTAAATGTTGGAGCTGGCATTTGAACTGAGGTGGTTTAACCCAGGTCCAGATTTCTGACCACTGGCTCAACCTGTTTCCCTTAAGTGGATGATGAAACCTCACTTTGTCATTGTTTAGTTGCTAAGTCGTGTCTGACTCTTTTGCAGCCCCATGGACTGTAGCCTGCCAGTTTCCTCTGTCCATGGGATTTTCCAGGCAAGAACACTGGAGGGGGTTGTCATTTCCTTCTTCAGGGGATCTTCCCGACCCAGAGATCGAACCCATGTCTCCTGCATTGACAGGTGGATTCTTTACCACTGAGCCACCGGGAAAGCCTGGAAACCTCATTAGCTAAGGCTAACTGTGACCTGATTGTGGACAGGGCTAATTTGACTTCACTTAGGAATGTTTAACCTCAGCAAAGAGCACAGCATCACGATAGGTGTTGTGGCTGTATTACTTTTCTATGGCTGCTGTAATGAATTACCACAAACTTGGCGACTTAAACAACACACATTTATTTTCTTTCAGTTCTGGAGGCTAAAAATCCAAAACTAGTTTCACTGGGCTGACCTCAAGGGCTTGGCAGGGCTGTGTTCCCTCTGGAGGCCCCAGAGACAGGCAGTCCCTTGGCTCTTCCAGCTGCTGGTGGCTGCTGACACTCCCTGGCTTGTGGCCTCGGTCCTCTGGTCTCTGCCTCCTGGTCACGTTGCCTTTCCTTCTGTCTAGTGTCTGTATACCCTCTGCCTCTTTTTTATAAGGATACCTTTGTTTGCATTTAGGGCCCATCCAGATAATTTTCCCATCTCAAGAACCTTAATCACATCTGCAAAGTCTTTTTTTTTTTCCCATGTAAGGTAACATCGAAAGATTCTTGGGATTGGGACATAGATATCTTTGGGTGGGGGGCCTGCGTTATTCAGCCTACCACGGTGACAAATAGAAAGAATTAGAACTTTCAGTCCACCTTGTAGGAGTATGCTTAATTTCAACAATTCCCTAACTCTTCTGCAGAACACAGATGCTAAAACTGTGAAAAAATTTCATATTCTAACAGATTTGAGAGTTATTGTGTAATATATCCCTCTTTAAGGAGATTCACAATGTACAATGAAGGCTTTGAAAATTCCTAGGACAGAGAAAGCTGCTTAACTTAGTTGAACCCAGAATTCCTTAAACATAATTGATTGAAAAGCACTTCCTTTTAAGGGTGTACCTATTAACATGCCGTGATGTACTTGTAACACACTTTAAGAAGTATAAGTACTAATAAGTAGGTACTAGTATTTATTACCTGCTAGTCTTTGGAAGGCATGGGGGAATGTCTTTACTGACTTTGTGTTACTTAATAACTTAAACATACTTGAAATTGATTTGAAAGAACTACTCTGAACAAATACAGAACACTGAATGATCCGTGATGATTTTTAATATTTTCACTGATATTGTGCCAGATGAATTACAAGGGTCGTAACTTTACGAGTTACGATAAGGGAGAAATTTTTCTTGTGTGGAATGATCTGAAGACCCTTCCCAGAAAAGGGACCCTAATTCATCTAGCCGGAGGAGAAGCAGGGGTGCATCCATGTATGAGCAAAGAGCTTAGCCAAAGGAAGGAGGGCTCATCTGGAGAGAAGGGTCAGGGGTTCTGTGGATTATGCCTTGAATGTTAGTTTAAGGGTTTAGGCTTGATTCACTAGGCCAGGGTTTGACACACTAGATATATGTATGCCCTGTGGGCCAAATCTAGTCCTATGCCTGTCTTTGTTGGAGCACAGCCACAACCATTTGTTTACATATCTTGCATGGCTGCTTTAGTGCTATATCGGCAGGGTAGGGTAGGCTTTCCCAGCTTAAAATTCCTACTGTCTGGGCCTATTAGGAAAAGGTATGCTGCTCCTGATATAGGTAAGGGGGGTGGCTATTGAAGGGCTTTGATCAAGAAGGCTTTATCCTCAGATTTGTGTGTTTGAAATCTTATCCTGACAACAGTGTGGGGGAAGGATTGGGGAATAAAGACTAGAGAGGGTGATGACCAAGGGAATGGGAGAGGAGAGAACAGACAGAGGTATTTTGGACGACAGTAGGGAAGATGGAGGAGCCAAAGATAATCTTTCAAAGCAGACTTTTAATTTTAGATTAGTTTCAGATTTAGAGAAAAGTTGCAAAGACAATACAGAGAGTTCCTGTATGTTCCTGCTGCTCAGTTTTCCCTGCTGTTATCATCTTATATTAGTATGATACATCTGTCATTAACTAATGATTCAGTATTAATGCTAAAGCCACATTCTATTCAAATTTCCTTAATTTTTTACATAATATCCCTGTTCTGTCTCAATATCCCATTCAGGGTGTTGTGTTACATCTAGTTGTCATATTTCCTTAAATTCTTAGAGTGTTAGATTATGGTTGTTTTCAGATATTACTCATTTTTGTTGACCTTGATAGTTTCGAGGAGTACTATTATTTTTTCCAGCTATTTTATAGAATGTCCCTCATTTGGGATTTGTCTGATACTTTTTCATGATTTGACTGGGTTATCCATTTTCATTGTGTCTACAGTACATAGTGTCAACATGTCTTACCACTGTTGATACTGACGTTGATCCCTTGACTGAGATAATGCTTGTCAAGCTTCCCCACTGTAAAGTTACTTTTCACCCACCTTTCCATTCTCTGTTCTTTGGACAGAAATCAATTTGTACAGGCCACACATAAGGTGGAGGGAGTTATACTTCATCTTCATGAGGGTGGAGTATTTACATAAATCATTTTGAATTCTTCTGCACAGGCTTGCATATACTCCCTCATTCATTCATTCAATTATATCAACAGAGATTCCTGACCATTTAGTTTTATGTTTTGGGCTCTAGTCCAAAACTACATTGTTTATTTTGTTGCTCAGAATTGCTGTAGCTTTGGCCATTGTGAGGTCTTTCACTTGGCTCCTGTATCCTTCGACAGGCTCCCATTGTTGTGTGTGTGTGTGTGTGTGTGTGTGTGTATACAATGCACGAATGTGCATTTTAGTAATGTTTCTGGCCCTACAGCATCTTTTAGGCTCATCTTGTGTATTTCCTGCTCCAGCCTAGAATCAGCGAGTTCTCCAAGGAGCTGTGGCCAAAGGTAATTTTGAAATTTTTGGGTAAGACAGCACTACCTCCATTTCTGACTCACAAACTTCTACTACTTAAATGAAGAAGGGGAAGGGGTAGGACCCTGGGAGGTGGCTGTCCATTTAGGGATTGAGCAGAAGTAAAAGTTGTCAAAGGATGCTGAGGAGGAGGGGTAAGAGAAGCAGGTGGCCAAATAATACGGCCTTCCAGGTCTAGGAGTGTTTCGGAGCGGGAGAGTGGTCAGCATGCTTGTAAGTCAAGGAGAGCATTGTTTAGGGGTTGATAGTATAGGAGTCTGGCTGGACTGAAGGGTTGGGAAGGAAGAGCAGTAGGAAATAAGGGGGGGCTAGATGTCCGGCCTTGCAAACAACAGCAAATAGAATTTGCCTCTGTGTTCAGGAGGAGGGCTGAGCAGAGTGGTGCGTTAGGATAATTAGTTTGGCAGCCCTACGCAGATTAGATAGAGGGGTCAGAACTTGTAGTTGCTTCATTGGGAAGCTGTTAGAAACAGGTGTCTGGAGAAACAGTGAAGAAATGTGGGACCCTTAAGGGACCATTAGCCCATCACAGATTTTTGCATATACTAGGTTCTTTTTCCATAATATGAAGAAAAAAAAGTGGAATTAGTGATTAAGCCTTCTGCTTACAAACAATAAGCTTAAACAACTAAAAAATCAGGCTGTCTTGGGACTTCCCTGGTGGCCCAGTGGTTAAGACTACGCTTCCATTGCAGGGGTGCAGGTTCAATCCCTTAGTTCCCTTAGTCCGGGAGCTAAGGTCCTGCATGCCATGCGGCATGGCCAAAAAAAGAAAGAAAGAAACTGGTGGGCAGGTTTCTTTGATCAGACAGGAGAGAGGTTGGAGCTGATGAAGATGGATGTGATTAGGAAGGTGCCTCAGCTAGCTAGACCAGCCTGTGATTTGTTATTGCATTGGGTTTGTTGGTTCCTGGTTCTTCTAGTCACTGGACATGCTTAACTGAAAAACAAACAAACAAAAACCAGATTGTCCTAAAATACCCACCTGCCTTGTTGTAGTTATGTGTGTGTCTCTCCTTTTCTTGGAGAAGAGTTAGAGATGAACTTGAGCTCCACCCAGATTGGAGCTCACACCATCCAAGTTAACGGGATATAAAGTTTTAATTTGGTTTTCATAGGCTGACTCCAGTCAGTTTCAGAATGATTTCACATGGAACTTCCTGCTTCACCCTCTTTTGGTGGTGGTTTGTGATGCTTTCTGAGATAACTGATGGTGGAGAGAGACTTACTGAGCCACAGTCTTGTGAGAGGATAAGCCTGGCAATACTTACTGTTCACTGGTTGCTGGCATTTTGAACTTGTCATTTCTTTTGCATACAACTAGGAGGATAAATGCTCCTACACTTGAATCTACCTGTTTTATTAAAAGGGAAGCATATTCACTAAATTAGTGGTGTGATCTGAACTTTTAAAAATCACCCTATTACTCCTGAAACATTTTGGACACATACCTTTGATTCTGAAGTAGAGTCGTATTTTATTATTTAATTCAGCCAGCCTCAAATGCTGTGATTTGTGCATTTGGTTCAATAGAAGCAGTGAGTAGCTCTCCTTTGCCTTGTTTCCGCATCAGTCCTCTTTAGGTGAGAGTGAATGAATTTAATAAACCAGGTCATCCTCATTCACATGACCACCAGCCCATTTCTTTCAACCAGGAGCCTCTATTAGACTCTTTTCTGAGCAGTGACACCCACTATGGGGTGGAAACAACATTTTGTTAAAGAGAACTTCCAAGTTTTTTTTTTTTTAAATGAGGATAAAACTTCCTACCTCATGTGGTTCTTAGTAGGTCTAAGGGATGAAATTCAAGTGCCTTGTGTTCTACGGTCTTGTTTTTTAAAATTCTGTCTCTGGATTTTGCTGCAATGACTATGCCTTGTGTTTGTTGGTACAGAGTGCTGTTTATTTAGCAGGAAAATCATATGACACAGATCCTCGAGAAAGGAAATTGTTTGGTCTCCTCTCATATCATCCAAACAACAAAATCACCAATGAAGGACACACCAGCACTTCTTTCCAAAATCACTGCTTATAGGAACGGGAGGGAGAATTTTTAAAAGCACTGTTGAGGATGGCCACTTCGTCTGTGCTCCGCTAAGGCCAGGAATCTCAAGTCTGCCAGGCACAGAGGGGTCCTGTGATTGCATGTAACATTACAAAACTTCCCCTGTTGAGGCAGGTTCCTAATGTTCTTTCCACATGTGTTTCGAGAAACAGCTGCCTTGGCATCCTCAAAGCTCGTCACTTCCCCTTTGCTTGACTTTGGTAATATGGTACACATCTTCTTAGAGCAACCACCCACGCCTCAGCTGCTTTCCTTTCATCTCTTTTTCCTCCTTTCAGACCAAACCTATGAAAATTTAACCAAATTATTTACCAGCTCCAAATTGAAGATGAAGGTGGTTTCAATAGATCGAACACATAAATGGAAATAAATGGCACACACTTCTCCATTCCTTTTGGGCACATGAAGAGGGGTGGTTGCCTCGGGTTCCCATCCTTGGGGTTTACGGCATGTTTGGACAGAGCTCACAAAACTGTGTGTTGCAGGCGCCCTGGGTGTCATGCTAGCCCCTGCTTACACTTTCTGATTTTCCCTCTCCTTCACATCATTAAAACCCTTCACCCTCTATAACTGCAAGGTTGCATTTTAGTTTATTGTTGAACAAAGGATCTATCTCAGGTTTACTTCGTGGATTTGAAGTTAGTTGGGCCTGATACATTGGGTCTGTCTTAGCTTTTCAGTAAAAGCTTTTGATTTAATTTTCTGTTAAGGAAAGAACTGAATGTGAGGATAAGCAAACTCTTAGTTGCAACTGAGAATCTATCTTAGAGATAGGAACACAAATGAAGTGAAGAAGACTCTTCAACCGACTTGCCTTCGCTGCAGCAGGCTTGTGACATGGTTCATAGAGTGTTTAGGTTTAGGGGTAGAAGTATGGGGTATAGAACTCCGGGTTGCAGTGTCAGAGACGGTGTTTGCAAGAATAGACGCTGTGGTTCATCCCCTCCCTGCGTGACCTGCACACCTCACCTCTCCTTTCTGTGCTTCAGTTTCCTGACCTGTGAAATGGGACAATAAAAGTAACCCTCTCAGAGTTACTGCGAGGATTAATGGGCTAATTCGTAACACTTCAGACACGCCCAGCATTCAGTAACCGTTATATGATATTGTTGTTTTATTATCACATTCCTACAAGTTATGTCAGCACATGTGAGTATAGCAGGTAAGTACGGTAGACATTTATGAAATAGATGCATCAGCACTTGTACATCCAGATGGGTCATTTTCTTCCTCAGAATGGTCTCTGGTAGAAAGTGAGTCCTGATTGTGATAGTTCTGCCTGTGCAGGACATTTTGGGGATGTGTGCCCTGGGATTGCCTGTGATGGCTCCTTTACTGGCTAGTTTCCTGTCACTTGAGTGAATGTAGGTTTGAATTTATTTATTTTTTAAGTTAAAAGATATTTGGAGTCAAGTCAAGTGAAACAATGTTTTGCTTTAAAAACTTATCTGTAAAGTGTACTCACAAGCATGGTCATTGGACCACACTAAGTTTTTGGTGCAACATGCAGATTATTTCGCTTTGGCTTTTGGGAGCCAAGGGCTTCCCTGGTAGCTCAGATGGTAAAGAATCTGCCTACAATGCAGGAGACCCAGGTTTGATCTCTGGGTTGGGAAGAGCCCCTGGAGAAGGGCATGGCAACCCACTCCAGGATTCTTGCCTGGAGAATCCCGTGGACAGAAGAGCCTGGGGGGCTACTGTCCATAGGATTGCAAAGAGTCAGACACAACTGAGTGACTTTTACTTTCACTTTTCACTTTTTCATTTTGAGAGCCAGTAGTTTATATCTACTTCTTGCTGAAGCAACTACTCCATGCCTGGTTTTTTTGCCCTCCCTTTCTCCTCCGAAAGTAGAGTATCACATCCCTGTTTCAACTTTGTTTCAGGGATTCACTCACCTGCAGATTATATCCCTACGAAAACTCCTTTTTACTTGAATTTTTACCCCAAACCCTTTTGTTCTAATGGTTAATACTTTTTTAGACTAGATTTGTAATATGTATATCCACTTGCCTTGGCTTTTTAAAATAACTTGATTGTCAGGCCTGCTGCATGGATGTGCTGGAACATACTGTCTCATGTCCTCAGTCTCCTCCTCTCTGCACCCTCCCTCTCCCCACTGAGATTCCAAATGATATGAAAATCAGCCTCAACTTTAGAGTCACTCCTAAGTCAGGTTGCTAGATCCGCTAAGAGTCAGTTTTTCCAGCAGCATGTTGTAATGGAAAATATCTATTTGCCTTGAAACATTCAATGCTCTGCAGAAAGTCAACACTTGGTCTCCAGGAAGGTTTCAGTACTAACATAACTCCTCCGTGCTGTCTGGATGGTGGCAGATCATGTTAAAAACAGTAAAAACTAAGAGATTAGAAAAAACTTTATTCTCTTTCACAGTTGGCATTACATTGCAATAACTAACTCCCCTTCCAAATATATGCATGAATGTTTGCTGAAAAATAAAAGCTAATTAACAAATAAAATTGGGACTTTCTGAACAATGTAGATCATTGTGATATATATGTATATAATTTATAGACAGCTAGCTTTTTATATTTTTATATGTAATATATATAATATACATTGTATATAACATGCATATGTATGGTTTTATACATTTTATGTATTAAATACATTTAGCTTTTTTGTTTTCTCACAAACTTTTCTTTATGGCCCTTAAAACAATTTTTTTTTAACCACTTTACCTTGACTCATGCTATTCATAAATTCTCCCTCTTCTGACCTTTATTATTTACAGACAAAAAGTATTTTTATGCATATTTTCTGCTTTAGCCTAGATGGATGAAGGTATAGAAATTCTGGTTTCTCTGCTCTCTCTCTCAGTTTTCAGGTGTCTCACAAGCTATTCTTAAAAAGATGTCTAAGAATTCAATGAGTGGCAGCTCTTCAAAACAGTGGCTTGTAAATATGTGCGTCAGATCTTTTTGAATTTCTAAAAATAATTTGGAGGGGAAGGTGAAATGTACTTCTGGTCATTTTAGACACACAGAACCTGGAAAATTTTGTTTACACACCTCTTTTGGATGAAGTGCAAGTCTTTGAAGAGTGAAAAGCAGAAGTTATAGGGTGTGGTTGTCTTGAACTTTCTTTCCCACAAGGTCTAATTTGGTTGCTGGAACTTCAAAGCGGTGCCTTGAGAATCCGATGTTAGTGGTGGTGGCTGTGGGAGGATTTTAAGAAAAAGTAACAGTTTCCACCAGAGCGATGTTAGGCAAAGGTGTGAGACATGCAGCCTTTTCCATGTCTACACACCAGCATCTTGAGCTTTTCCTAGTAAAACCTGTTTGCAGGGAAAAAAATCAGAAATTCTTTGAAGCGAAATAAGTGTCAGTTTTAGTACCTTCTTCCTAGGTGATTTGTATTTTATCAGAAAGGAAAATGTCAGTCCTCTTTTTTTTTTTAGGTGGATGAGTCCTACAGTTGGTTCTAGTCATGACTTTCGGAGATGCTACTCTAGTTCTCTTGATTGAATTTGCAACAAGCCTTTTTTATCCCCCCAAATCTCCTGAGAGTGGATGGCTCTATTACAGTTTCAAGGATCTTGGCCCCATCTCCTAGCCTTGAATCCAAGTCCGGCAACTTACAACAGATCTATGCACTTGGAGTATGACAGGTGACAGCAAGTAGAGCTAGGTGGTACCCCTTCACCGAATGGGGGGGATGTTCTGGGAGGGGCTCAAGATCGTCATATAGGGCGAGCTCTGAAATGTCAGTTAATGCCCCTTATGAGGATGTCGTTAGGGTATATAAGGTATTTAATCTCCAGAGAAAGATAAAATTATGTTGGTGTGCCATATGTAAGAAGGCAGACAAATAAAAAATCTTCAGGAAATATTTTCAACAACGGGAGTTTTCTCGCTGCTTGAATTAAGTTGTTATGAGACGTGAAAAATTGCAGTTAAGAGCTGTAATTTAGAAAATCAGACACTTATATGATAACATTTCTGCTGCATTAAGTCTTTACAGGTGGAGTAGCATAACTCTTAAAAAATTTAACTAGATTGGAAAGCAGAAGATACAGGATTGATGTTTTTTGGTCTTTTCTTCTTCTGTGCCTACAACCCCTAGATTTTCAAATGTTAAATCTCTCTTAAGATCTCCAGCCATGGTTGGTCCAGCTGCCTTGTAGAGTTTCCAGTTGAATGTGTTCAAAGCACTTTAATCACAGCTGCATCTTGGTCTTCTCCTTTCCTTGCATCCTTATATCGGTGGTCCCTAGCCCCCAAGGTCTAATGTCTGATGATCTGAGGTGGAGCTGCTGTAACAGTAATAGAAATAAAGTGTACCACAAATGTAACGTGCTTGAATCGTCCTGAAACCAACCCCCAGTCTGTGGAAAAATTGTCTTCCACAAAACTGGTCCCTGGTGCCAAAAAGACTGGGGACTGCTGCTCTATATTCTTTCCTAAACCAAGACACTATTGATTCCCTCTTCAAAAAGGATCTGAAATCCACCTACTTCTCTCCAACTCTTTGCCACCCTCCTGTTCTGGTCACTTGGGTCACCTCAATCACTCCCTGTGTTTACTGGGACTCTTTCCCATCTTCTTGAAATGCAAATTTGCTATTCCCACTCCCCCCAAAAAACCCAACCCAAAACAAAACCAGGGAACAAACAGGCATTACTCAGCTTTTCCGTAATGCCCCACAATCTTCAGTTGAAATTATGATCTTAGAGTCCTGTGTGACTTGGCTGTTGCCAGTCCACCCCAGCCTACACAACCACCCCCTGCTCCCTGTCAGTAATCCAGCCATGATTGGCTTGGTTTCAGTTCCTCAGAAATAGCATTCACTTCCACTTTCCTCCCAACCTTTTAAGATTTGGTTGGCTTCTGTTTTCTTCAGCTCTCCCCTTAAAATGCCGTCGTTGTTGTTGTTTAGTTGTTAAATCACGCCTGACTCTTTTGCGATGCCGTGGACTGTAGCCCACCAGGCTCCTCTGTCCATGGTATTTTCCAGGCAGGAATATTGGCGTGGGTTGTCATTTCCTCCTCTAGGGGATCTCCCCAACCCAGGGATTGACCCCGTGTCTCCATCTCCTGCATTGCCAGGTGGATTCTTTACCACTGAGCCACCTGGGAAGCCCTTAACCTACCATCTTGTCAGGTAAAGCCCTAGGTTAGGTACCATCATCCTACATCACATTGGTAGGCTAAGTCCATCCCGTTGGTAGACTTAGCACTCTTGGTATATCCCTGGTACCCAGCGTAGAGTTTGGCATGCACTTAGTGGTATCTGTTCAGTGAAGGAAAGTAGTGATATTTACAAGCAGTTAAACTGCTTCTAAATCTTCCAAGGGGTGGCCTGTCTGGTCTGTGTGCGCAGTTGTTGTTGTTCATTCACTCAGTCATGTCTGACTCTTTGCAACCCCATGGACCACAGCACGCCAGGCTTCCCTGTCCTTCACCATCTCCTGGAGTTTGCTCATACTCATGTCCACTGAGTCGGTGATGCCATCCCACCATCTCATCCTCTGTCATCCCCTTTTCCTCCTGCCTTCAATCTTTTCCAGCATCGGGGTCTTTGCCAATGAAGAGGTGTGCACAGAGGTCTCCCCTTTTCCCACCTGTGCTCGAGGCAGATATCGCTCAATCTGCTATGACCCCCTTCTCTCCGGCTGGCTCTCTTAGTTACTGTGTAGGCAGCTGTTTCTGGTCTGCTGGCCCATCTGAATTGGCAGGTGGCACAAACCCTCTTTGCCGTTTCCAGTCTAGTAGGAAAAGATACAGCATTCCAGAAGTGTAGGTTCTTGTTTTGATCTTTAGACATTGGCATGACCTCTTATGCCTTAGTTTGCACGTAGTCTGATGCAGGTAATCAGATGGTTACCTAAGATAATCTTTCATGAAGATGAAGTAAGAAATACTGAAAAATTAGTAAAACTATCCAATTATAAGGTAATAAAGTTACAATCAGTGTGCTTTCAGTGTGCTTTGTATAACAAATACTCATCTTGTGATCGAGCACTTATGTGTAGAATAAAATATAAACTTTTTGATACACATAAATACAAGTTTTAATTGCAAGATTGCCATATCTGTATGTAAGTACTTTACAACAGGGACTCTAATTTCCTCAGAATGAAGTTGATCTCTCAGTTTTTTAAAAAAATTATTTATTTTTAATGGAAGGATAATTGCTTTACAATATTGTGTTGGTTTGTGCCATACATCAACATGAATCAGCCATCGGTATACATATGTCCCCTCCCTCTTGAACCCTTCTCTCACCTGCCACCCCATCCCACCCCTCTAGGTTGTTACAGAGCCCTGGTTTGAGTTCCCTGAATCATACAGCAAATTCCCACTAAATTTTACATATGGTAGTATATATGTTTCCATGGTACTCTGAAGAGAAAAACCAGTATCATTTAGTTTTTATTTTGCTACGTGATAGAATACATTTCAAGGTGATAGAATACAAAGTATCAAGAAAAAGCTAGTTTTTCCTTTAGTTTACTGTCATTCTGTGGCCATGTTTCATGAAGTATCCTCATGGATCTCTATCAGGAACACCAGGGATAGGTTAAATTACAGATTCCTGCACCCCACAACTTAACTGAAGCAGATTTTCTGAGGCCTGGAAATCTGCATTTTAAATAAGTCTAAGCACCACAGCCATGTAATACCTAGTATACAGTGCATCATTAGTAAACATTGAACAGGATCTATAAAAGACGCCTCATTCACTGACCTTTTCAGTCTCACCTGAGCATAACGGTGACATCAGAAAACATATCACTGCCAACACTGTCTGGTAAAAGGTGAAGAAATTGATGGTGGCCAAGGTTGAAATCAGTCAATGACCTTTGCAACCAGAGCACAGAAGATCAACAAGGGCATTGTTCCCAGAGGCTTAGACACACTTGTCCTCTGGGCACAAACTTGTCCTTTGATCACAGCTGATGTGGGCAGAAAGGAACCAGGCAAGGCAAATTCGGGCCAGTCCTACAGTGAAGGGCCTTTGCTTCTTGTCTAGGTCTCTGGAACAGCCCAGCAGGGTTAGGCTGGCAGTAGCCTTCACCTTCAGCAGGGCTCCCTGATTTCTTGCCCTCCCTGAGAGCCCAGAATGCAAGGAGAAAACTTGCCCCGAATCAGAAGGCAGAAACAATAACAGCATTTTAAAATTGCCATTGCCAAGCGTGTAGGATGTGGTTTACTTGTGGTAACTGGTGTAATCAGCTTTACTGGAGCGGGGCAGTCCTCAGTGCTGGTGAGAAAGCACGTCACAGCAAAGTTTCACCCTGAACTGGACTCCTTAGAGAGGTTACAGCTCTCTCTCTCCCATGCTTACAGCCTTCTTTGCCCCTTTCACCTTCTTTGATCCTTCGACCCTTTATGGTGCTTAGAATTTGCATAATTCCATGTCAGATTGATAATTGTTTTCTGTCATTTCCTAAGTGTTCATTCCATCTCAGCAAAAAGAAACAGAGATTCTCAATGGGTGATGGTGTCCTCTGCACCCTCCCCCCACCCCGCCCTCTCCACCCTAGTGTTTAGAAACCTATAAGGACATTTATGGTTGCCATGGTGATGAGAGGTGTGTATCTTAGCACTGAACATCCCGAGGGTGTGGATGCTAAGTGTCCCCCAGACCTTGGACAGTTGCACACAATGAAGGATTGTCCAGTCTGGAATGCTAATGCACCCGCAAGAGAAACAGTAGAGCTCTTTGGGTTTGCCGACATCTTGTCCAGTGCTTCCTTGAGAACAGACCTAGTGTTTATCATGTGATGAATCTGCACTAGTTAAGAGATGCAGTCTGGGCTAAATTGCATGCCAGGAAAATAAACCAGTGGTCGAAGCCATTTTTGTGACTGGTGGGTGTGCTCCGACAGTGGGGCTGTCACTCTTCTTGGGTTCCACTTTGCAGCACGGTCCTTCCTGATGGCACACTGTAGACCAGAGTGATGACCCAGGCCATCAGCCTGAGCTGCTGCCACTGTTCCACGCAGGAAACCCTGTGATGTAAAAAAAGTACCACTGTCTATTGTCCCACTGACACCTGGTCTCACAAAAATTAACAGGGTGATGCTAAGCAAATTGAATATTACATTATGAGAGGGGGGGTGGTGACAGGAAGTTCAATATTTTATCATGGACACGTCCTAGGTGAGTGCTCATATCAATCATTCAGCTAAAGCTATCAAAGAAATGACAGATGGATAAAAATTTAGGAACACAAAAGAGAGGGTGACATCAGCTGTTATTTTATTTTATTTTTTTATTTTATTTTATTTTTTTTTTCAGCTGTTATTTTAAAAGACTGAGAGTTACACCAGAAAGCTTGTTGACCTAAGGATATCCCCTAGACCCTGGGATTTAAATATCTTGAAAACCGGATAATAATTAGACTAACAGTAAAGGCGACAGGAACCAACTGGGGAAAGGCAGCCACATGATGTTGAGAGAAATGCAGACTGAAATGACTCAGAGGGCCGGTTTTTCCTTCCAAGGTCCTCTGTGACCCAATGAGAAACAGAGTGTTCTCCCTTGGACTCAGGGAGCCTTCTTCTAGGAGTAATTTCTAAGGAAATGAGTAGGGCTTTGTTCAGAGACTTAGTTCAGAGTATGCTTTGTGAGCGTTGTTTGAACGTGAACACTGGAAGCCACCCAGATACCCCAAAGGGCCTTGGGTGAGTATGTTATGATTCATCTGTGTGATGGAATATTCTGTAACCATGACAATGATATTGAAGAAAAATACTGACATGGGACAAAACGTATTAAAAATAGGCTGTCATAGAACATATAACATTAACATTTTCAATAAAGAAATAAGTAAATATAAAGGGAAAAAACCTGGAAAGGCATTAATAAAAATGTTCACTTGGAGTATCTTTAAGTGGTTGAATTCCAAGTAGCTGGAATTCTTTCTTGGGGCCTAAGTTCTTAAAAGGTTTAATTTGAACATGTGTAATTATTTTTGTGGTTAAATAGCTTAATGCAGAAAGTAAAAACATGATCAAATTATTAAAAGGTGCTTTGTCAACCTGTTATCCAAATATTTCAATATTCAATCATTTTTAAGTCCAAACATTCCTGGTGGTTCTGAGGGGCTATTTGTCCCTCATGTCTTATTCTGGATTAGTTAGCGCAGAGGAAATGAGGGTTCTGATCACAAGGAATAAATATGAGTGAAGGTCAGTTAAACACTGGGAGGAAAGAAGGGCTATCAATGCTGTTGAGAGGACTATACATAAATTAAGTCAAATACATTAATAATGACTGTATTTGCCCGGTTTGAGACTCTGCTTAGGAAATTCCCTCCTGACCCATCACACACTCATGTCTCTCAGGGTGGCTGGGAAACACCTACTAAATCTAGGCTTGACTCCCTTGCTCCCAAAGTGACTGAGTCAGAGATGTGAGAGCGTCTCCAGTGCTGTAAGGTTTCCAGCCCAAGGCCTAGTCCATGGTAGGCTTCCAGTCCCAAAAGGGAGGCCACTGAGCTGTATGAATCAATCAGTCCATTAAGAATTTAGGTCTTATTTTGAGGAAATACTTTGCAGCAACATTTCTTAGAATATACTCAGTGGGACACTATTCCTATGAAAAGGCTCCATGGGGAAAAATATAAGAGGAGGTGGGAGAAACCAGTTTGTGAAAGGAGACAGGTCAGCATGTCTATCAGCCTTAGGCCCTGACTCGCATCTCACAGTTAGTGTGTTGAGGCTCTGGAGGTCTTACCTTAAAGACATCCTTTGGGTTTGGGTTAACCCTGAGTTTACTAAGTTTAGTTAGCTATAGATTTTTTTTTTTTTTTCACATAAAGATTTTTACAACTATTTAGGTGAAGATGGATACTCTTGTATGTGAATCTGGGGTAGCCTTTTGTCTGGAGGATCCTCATTCTAGTAGAGTTTAGAGCTGAGAGCTTTCAGTGGATGAGGCACTCAGGGAAATACAGAATCTTCTCCACCCATGTGGTGTGTCATCACTCTTCTGGGAACAACACTGTAAAGTGAGGTCCAAGTTCACTTGATAATAAGAAGTGTCTGTCTAGCTTAGTGATCTTCATAGTCTAGGATTCTGTTTTTGTTGAAATCTCGAATGACAGAGGTTGGCAAGAAATACTTAATAATGTTAGTGCCTTGTCCCTCTCTTCTGATTTCCCTTCAGTGAGTCTACACTGGGCTTCCCAGGTGGCTCAGTGGTAAAGAATCCGCCTGCCAGTGCCGGAGACATGAGTTTACTCCCTGAGTTGGGAAGATCCCCTGGAGAAGGGAATGGCTACCCACTCCAGTATTCTTGCCTAGAGAATTCTCATGGACAGAGGAGCCTGGTGGGCTACAATCCAAGGGGTCGCAAAGGATCTGACATGAGTGAACAACTTAGCCACACACACGAGTATTCATTACTATGTGAAGCTCCCCTTCCCTCAAAGTTTTATTAATAAGACAATGGGCGTATAGTACTTTCAAGCCATTTCCTCTTGAAAAGAACAGGGCATACAGGCTGCTAACACACTCTGTAGAGGAAGGGTCCCTGGTTGTCACACCGGACAACTCTCTGCTCTCCCATGCTGGAGAGAGTTCTGGAGAGCAGAGGGACTTGTGAGCCAGGGGTGATTCCTGCTGACCCCCTTGACCTGGAGATACTTAGATATCAGTGGGCCTGGGCCTGCTGGAGAGTCCAAGAGCGAGAGTCAGACTGGGAACTGATGCTTGCAGGGCCACTGCCACCTACTTTGGCTGCTGTGGTTCTGTTGGCGCTGAAACATGGAAGCAACTTTCTAAGTCTGGGGGGTCAGCGGGGGTCACCCTGAGATAAGAGTTTGATTTCTTAAACTCCATTATAGGGCCCCACACGGGAGACCAGGGACATAGAAAGATAGTGTAGAAAAGAGGTATTTTCAGTAAAAATTGTTTGTGTGTACTCAACTCACTCAGTCATGTCCAGCTCTTTGTGACCTTATGGGCTGTCCATGGAATTTTCCTGGCAAGAATCCTGGAGTAGAGTGCCATTTCCTTCTCCAGAGCATCTTTCCCATCCTGGGATCAAACCCACATCTCTTGCAAGAGTCTCCTGCATTGGCAGGTGGATTCTTTACCACTGTGCCACTTGGGAATTGGCTCTGATTAAAAAAAAACTCTTTAGACCCTTTAGGAGAGTGCTCATCTTGTGAAAATGCGGCCAGTAATACATGTGGACAATCTACAGAAGGGCAAGTAGTGATAACTCTGGGCAGTGCATCTTTTCTTTTTCTTTTTTGACATGAGCGAGAGCCTTAGTGAGTCAGCTCAAACCAAACCAGACCTCTGGGAGGTTCACTGGGGCTCAGGCCCCTCTGAGGCTCATCATGGAACCGCAGGCTTCCTTCCTCCTGCCCTGCAGCCCCTACCTTCACGGTTCAAAGCTCAGTCGAGTCCTCCTGTGATACTGGTAACAGGAAGTGGGCCAACAATGGGTCTTGACCCAGGGTATTAAAATGTTCAACTCTTCTGAGTTCAGCAGGAGCAAACAGTTTGTCCTGTTTTCATCAAATGAGACCCCTCTGGGAAATGAATTAAAGAAAAGTATTCTTGAAAAATAAACCTTTAATTAAAACTTTGTTACTGGCACCTCTAGTAAAACCAAATGGAACACATTACCCACAAGGTGATTTTAGATAAGAAACTAAACATCTCAATGCCTCTTCCTTTCTTTAATAATTCTACATTGATTTGGTTCCTGTCACAAATGTGGGAAAACAAGATAAACGATACTCGTATGAATCTATTTTCTGGATCCTGAGAATACTTAAAGCGTAATAGACTCATTTAATTCTGTAGCTGGAATGAACCTTAGAAAGTCGGTTTTTGCTGAACATCAGATTAAAGATAACAAGGACACTAAATTCCCAGGAACCTAACTCTTGAGTCACACTCACGTCGGTAAAGGGATAGAAAGGAGCAAGAATATTATTCCTGCCAAGTGAGCTTTTTACTGACAGATGGGACAAAACCTCCCCCTCCCCATAAATGATGTTTTCACTGCGGTGTTCCAAACCAGAACCTCCTTATTTTTTTTTTTTTTTTTTAGCCACAGTGTACACACGTGGGATCTTAGTTCCCCAATGAGGAATAGAACTTGTGCCCTCTTCAGTGGAAGCATGGAGTCTTAACCACTGGACCACCAGGGAAGTCCCCAGGCACCTCTTCCTAACAAATGTTTGACATATTTCTTATGAATGGCCAGGGCACAAATAAGAAAGAGTGGACACTTTAAAAAATGGTATTTGTTGTTTTTAATGGTGAAAATGGTTCATTCAGCTATGTCCTCATGCCTACCATGAGCTGGAAACTGTTCTAATTGCTATGATAAGCAAAGGAGAAAGGCACAAAAACATTATTTTGTCAACTTACATGGTATATTTTGCCTGTTCCTTTTCTGTGTATACATATTTGTATGTTATCTTATACTTATAAGGATATATTTGTATCCTGCTTTCCTCATTTAATATTATATCTTAAGCATTTCTGCATGAGTATAATATTTAATATCTGCATAGTATTCTGTTTTGTGGCTGTTTCACAATTTCTTAAGCCATTTTCCTGTTGATCAATTAGAAATGTTTGAATTTTAGTAGTGAAAACAGGGACAAACATTGATATATAAAAGTTTATACTCATTTCTAATTATTTTCTTAAGACAGGTTCAAACTGGAACTGCATCAAATGATATGAGCTTTTTTAAGGCCCTTGGTACATGATGCCAAATGCTTTCTTGTATGGGAGAAAGTATTCCTTTCACTTGATCCTCATAGCATGTTTCTTTCTTTTTTTTTTTTTAGTGCTGCTACATTAGAAAGCATTTTGGATACTGGTCTTTCCTAGCAGGTCTTGTTTCGGGACCAGCTTCTCTGTGACACCTTCCTGTACAAGGTGTTTTCAGTTATCTTAGTTAGTACTTTGGTGGCGCTAGTGGTAAAGAACCTGCCTTCCAACGCAGGAGACGTAAGAGACATGGGTTTGATCCCTAAGTAGGGAAGGTCCCCTGGAAGAGGGCATGGCAACTCACTCCAATATTCATGCCTGGAGAATTCCATGGACAGAGGAGCCTGGCAGGCTATAGTCCACGGGGTTGCAAAGAGTCAGACATGACTGAAGTGACTTAGCATGTACACCCACATTTAGTACTTTTAAACTTGATAG
Organism: Giraffa tippelskirchi; assembly: GCF_054371585.1. Taxonomy (NCBI): domain Eukaryota; kingdom Metazoa; phylum Chordata; class Mammalia; order Artiodactyla; family Giraffidae; genus Giraffa; species Giraffa tippelskirchi. The sequence goes on from NC_137276.1 coordinate 40,695,923, forward strand.
AAGGAAGAGGTATTTATTTTGATATTATCAGTGCCTCCCTGAGCACCTTCTTTGAAGTACACTTTAATAATAGACTCATAGTGAAAATATAAGGAACCATGTAACACTGCTTCTTCATGTATTAGATAAGCCATTGTTTGAAAAAAAAGATTCTGTTTCTCAGTGCCTAGGGGGAAAGGCCCTTTTCTATTCTTCCTTTGATCGGAATTTTGTGGCCTGCCTCATTTCCCCTTTTGCTCTGGCTATTAGGACTGTAGAAATTTTACTGTTTAAGTACACCAGCAACATTATCTTATAGTTGGAAAACCAACTTCTTTTTTCACTTCATGACTTTACATTTGTGACTTGCAAGTACATATGTATCTTTATTGAATGTTGTCTCAAATCTTTCTTGCAGATGGGTAGCATGTAAATAATTCAATAAAATGAACTGCTAATGATGAGGTGATGATTTTAGATAAAGAATTCATTTGGCTTGTATCTTTAAGATTTTTGGAAAAAATTACATACAGTTTTAATTGGGTATAAGAAGGCTAGTAATTTGGGAGGAAACATTAGGGCCAGAAAATTCTGATACAGCTTTTATAAACACTCAAATTGTGTATGTATTTTAGCAACCAGCATTATATTTGTGACCAGTATTACGGTACGGCTGATCATTAATTGAGAAACTTCTTATTTAACTAGTGTATATTAGTGTGTAGTCTTTCCTGGGGATGTGATGATGTTTGAGGAGCATGGTGACTGTTGAAAGTACTTAGTATATAAACAAACTGTGCTGCTTTTTTGCTTTAAGAAAGAATGAGGATTGGACAAGGAAATTGCAAAGGACTTTGTGAAAAGAAAGATCCTTCCTCATATGTGGGACTGAAACGCACAGCAGGCTTAGTCATGCCTTCCTCTGCACCCTTCAGCACTCAGCTCCCTTTGCCAAAAGCTCTAATTATATGGTATTGTAATTATTTGTTTATAGTCTGTGTCTCTATTAAAATCTAGTTGGCCCAGCCTTGTTCTTCATTGTGTCGACTGTGACCAAGCACAATTCTAGCTGTAAATTTTTAACATATATGATTCATGTTTCTGAAATAGCAGGTTAGAAGGCACATTTTAGGTCAGTAAGTATCTCAAAATATTGGTAAATATTTTGAATAGTCAAGAGGAGTTGGGAGGCGTTTTTTTGCCCCCAGTGTGTTCCTTCCAAAAAAAAAAAATCAATAATAAAATCTACTTTCCTAAAATCCCATATTTCTCTATTTTTTAATAAAAAACGTTTTTTTTGATGTGGACCATTTTTAAAGTCTTTATTAAGTCTGTTACAATGTTGTTTATGTTTTGGCTTTTTGGCCATGAGGTATGTGGGATCTTAGCTCCCAAATCAGGAATCGAACCCTCACCCCCTGCAATGGAAGGTGAAGTCTTAACTACTGGATCACCAGGTAAGTCCCAATCCCACATTTCTTAGAAATATTAAGTTGCAAGCAGCATTTTGGCGCTGAGGCCTGCTTGAGTGGGCTAAGTGATCCTTCCTGGGCAGCCCTTCTCACCTTTTCTCTCCTACATTTTTTTTTCTTTCTTTCTTTCTTTTTTTTTTTTTTTGTGGCCTTGGAGGGGTTTGTGGGATCTTTGTTCCCCGACCCTGGATTGAATCTGGTCCCTCAGCAGTGAAAGTTTGGAGTCCTAACCACTGGACCACCAGGGAATTCCCTCCCCTACAGTTTGATATTTTTCTGGGTGTGAACATCACCCGCATTTATTGGAGTCCTGTGGTCTACCCGTCCATGTATTGTGCTGAGGATACAGTGGTGACCAAAATGTGAACTCTGTGGTCAAAGATGGAGTTCATATTCTGGAATTTTTGGAAGCAGACTCAAATCTTAGAATACATACAGTGAACTTCCCTGCTGCCTTCATTTTTTTTGTTGTGGACAAGCTGACACATGGAGAACCACAAATAAGGAAGTTTGCGAGTCACTGATTTGACTATTTGTGATAAGGATCCTCTGCTATAGACAAAATGAGAAAACGATATTTCAACTCACCTTTTCTTTCTGTATTCGCACCCCAAACACATACTTGGTGTGGTGCTGTCAACGTTCATTTTCACAGTGTCCCTGCTCTAGAACCCGTTTTTTTCTTGTGTGGAAATCTAGTCGCTTTTGGAGAGCCATAAGTGTAAGTGAAAATCGCTCAGTTGTATCTGACTCTTTGTAACCCCATGGACTATACAGTCCATGGAATTCTCCAGGCCAGAACACTGAAGTGGGTAGACTTTCCCTTCTCCAGGGGATCTTCCCAACCCAGGGAAGATCTCCCACATTGCAGGCGGATTCTTTACCCACTGAGCCATCAGGGAAGCCCAAGAATACTGGAGTGGGTAGTCTATCCCTTCTCCAGAGGATCTTCCCAACCCAGGAATTGAACCGGGATCTCCTGCATTGCAGGGGGATTCTTTACCAGCTGAGCTAGCAGGGAAGCCCTAGCAATTTGTAAATCCCCTCACTGATCTTGTTCCCAAGGGCCATGATGGCTAAATTGGGTGATAGAATGAGATCCGTGGTAGTTTGTCACTTTAATGGGTGATATATCCTGACTTTGCAGTGACTTGGAAGTCTTGCTTAAGGCACAGAACACATCTTGGGGATGGGAGCTGGACTGCATGGAATGTTTTAAAATTCCGGTGGTGCCAAAAAAATGCTCAGTGGAGGGACTGCCTGATTCTGAAATTGCCAACCTGCTTGCCTCACTTGTGAGTCTTCTAATTTTTAGCAGCAGTCTCCACTGCTAATTGTGGAGCTCATCATTAACCAGTGAGAGGCTCAGAATCCTCCCCTGTAAAATTGGGATCATTTGTACTGAAGAATTTATTTACAGGGCAACAGTGGAGAAACAGACATAGAGAATAGACTTATGGACATGGGGAGAGGGGAGGAGGGGGTGAGATGTGTGGAAAGAGTAACATGGAAACTTACATTACCATATATAAAATAGACAGCCAATGGGAATTTGCTGTGTGGGTCAGGAAACTCAAACAGGGTCTCTGTATCAACCTGGAGGGATGGAATGGGGAGGGAGATGGGAGGGAGGTTCAAAACGGGGGGATGTATGTATACCTATGGCTGATCCATGTTGAGGTTTGACAGAAAACAACAAAATTCTGTAAAGCAATTATCCTTCAATAAAAAATAAATAAATAAAAAATTGGGATCATTTGATGAACCTCTGAGTGGTTTTGAAGACTGAGTAATATCTGTCAAGTGACTAAGAACAAAGTCGGCCCTTAACACACACCAGCCTCTCTTATCTCTTAACATGGGAGACTTTTCTTGTTCCCTAGCATTTAGAAACACAGGTTTATAGTATTTTTAAGTTACAGTAGTTCATATTTATTAATAATGAATCCACAGTGTATTTCAGGTACCACAGATTGAATTCTTCTTGATTTATAAACTGATACTATCTAGTTGTTGGGATTTTTCCATATGGCTTAGGACAGTCTTGAAGCAAATCTGCAATTATTTAATTAATGAATATTATTATTTTGCTTGTACAGTCCTGAGTACTAAGTACTAGAATGAAGTTCTCTATATAAATTATGTCATTTACTCATTACAGTGAAGATGCTGAAGCACTCAGAAAGGTCACGAAATTTGTTCAAGGCCAGATTGGAGGGCCTGGAATTGAAACCCAGGTGTGTCAGACTTCTTGGCCCAGGTTCTGAGCTCTCCTCTTTCCCTTTAGTATGTGTTAAATCGCTTAGAAGCGGGCCCCTCGGAGTGGCAGGCGTCAGTGTTTTGCGGATGGCTTTCAGTCTGGGTTGGTATCATATGCCTGACCCTGTCACTCCGTAGTTAAAAGGACTCATGCTCGGTGTTAGGTGTAGAGCTAGCACAGCTCACTCATGAGCACTGCGCTCCATTTATGTCCCTGCTGGGCCCTTCCTGTAGTCTGTCCTCTCTCTAGTTCTTAGTGGCCTTGGAGGAAACAGTGTATCTAGTGGTTAAGAGCCCAAGGCTCTGAAATTGGACAGCCTGGAATTAAATCCAAGGTCTGTCAGTTACAAGCCGTGTAAGCTAGAGCAAGTTACTTACTTTTGTGCCTCAGATTCTCATCCATAAATTGAAGATAATAAATAGTATTTATTTTAAAGAGTTGTTGTGAGGATTAATAGAGTGTACACACGCACACGGGCTTCCCAGGTGGCTGGCTCAGTGATAAAGAATCCACCTGCCAAGCAGAAGATGCAGGTTCAGTCTCTGGGTCGGGAAGATCCCCTGCAGAAGGAACTGGCAAGCCACTCCAGTATTCTTCCCTGGGAAATCCCATGGACAGAGGAGGCTGGTGGGCTACAGTCCATGGGGTCGCGAAAGAGTCAGACACGATGTAGCCACTAAATGATAACACCACCACCACACACCCATAGTATTTGAGGTGCTTAGAACAGTTCCTGGCACATAGTGAGTATTCTGCAGTGTTTGCAGTTAATAATAAGATGATGGTGTTCTTTGAGCATATCTATGGGCCATGTCATTTTTGTCTTCATATTCTGCACAAGGTCTGCCCCAGTGTTCTACATGTGGTAGGCATCCCATAAAGGTCTGTTGACAACATGGATGGATGTGGCTGGGTGGAATGGTTGAATGCATGACCAGTTCTTTTTTACCCTGAAGTGGCATTTGCCTCATTGAAATAAGCTCTCTGTTTAGTTTCTGATTCAAGATTGAATAATTAGAAGTTGACCCAGAAAAGTTAAAATTGTTTATCAATCATAAATAGTTATTAAGTGCTTACTATGGGGTGGGCACAGGCTAAATATTTTATGATTAACTTACAGAGACTTTCAAGAGCCTTGTGAAGCAGGTACCATCCCATTTTACAAATAGTAAGTTTCACGTTGCATTGTGTGCATGCTTAGTTGTGTCTGACTCTTTGAGACCTTACAGACTGTAGCCTGCCAGGCTCCTCTGTCCATGGGATTTTTCAGGCAAGAATACTGGAGTGGGTTGCCATTTTTTCCTCCAGAGGACCTTCCCGACCCAGGGATCGAACTTCTGTCTCTTGCACTGGCAGCTGGCTCCTTTACCACTGAGCCACTTGGGGAGCACTCATTTTTATCCCTGTAGTTAAGGGTAGGACTTTGAATCAGGGGAAACTGTGAAGCCCATATCACCAACAGAGCTATCATCTCAGGTCTCCGTGTATGACCTTTAGCCTAGAGTAAAGCACTCATAGACAGTTGTATTATCTGTTATTATTGCAGCTTCTCTGAGGCAGAATCATAAACACCGGTACTACTTAAACGCAAGTGTGAGAGCCCCAGATATTTGGTGTTTATCATATCATAGCAAGCATGTCATGGGTGTACAAACTACATATTCCTTTGTTGAAAATTCTGACTTTGGGGGAAGTCTTCATATTGAAACTAAAATTTTAGTACTTAAGTTTAAAACCATTTTCTATATGATGTCTTTGGTGGAAATGGAAAAATGCTGTCCATGGCTCTCAGTAGTGCTTAACGTGAGTTAAGTGTAGAGTTGTCTTCATTTTCTCTTTCCTAGGTTAAACTTTCTCTTTGAGTCTCATACTTTTCATCCCTGTGGGTTTCATTTACCTTTGGTTCTTTTCTGGTTTTGTTTTCAGTTTTCCCCAGAAGTATTAATAGCCCAGCATTAGTCACTCTGAGCCTGGCTGATATTTACTGTGACCTGAGGTAGTATATCCCCCTTCACAGTCAGAGTCTGCAAGGTGAAGATGCCTCTCCAGTGTGAGGAGAAGACGCCTCCCCTGTGTGAGGTGATACACAGTACTGAAACACTGGTTGGAAAGATCCACTGGAGAAGGAAATGGAAACCCATTCCAGTATTCTTGCCTGGAAAATTCCATGGTCAGAGGAGCCTGGCGGGCTACAGTCCATGGGTCATAAAGAGTCGGACACGACTGAGCACACACACACGATGTGCATATCCAGTATGGAGAACATACGCTCGAGAAGTAGAAAGAGGTCATTCCACATTCTGCCTGGCGCACTGTGTGGAAAGCTGTGTGTGTATATACATGTGTGCAAACGTGTGTGTGTGTGTGTGTGTGTGTGTGCACATGCTGTCAGCACAAATCTGCTGGCTTGTACAGGGAGACACCTAGACTCCATTTTCCCGAATGGCAAACTCTTTGCTCACAGTATGTGAGATGAAAATATTATTCTTGTTGCTAATTTCCTTTTGATTAGCTTTGTATCGAAGGTTGCAAGTTTTCCTTTGGACTATTTTTTTCTGATTATATTCTCACCAGTGGTTAGGAATAGAAATGGAAGGATGCCAGGAAATGACTTATCTGAAAAGGAGTCTTCTCCCCACCCCTAAGTACATGCACATACACAGGAAGAAAAACGAATAGCAACTAACTTTTGATTCCTTGGCTAGATTATAGTGTTTTATTGTGCCACTTAGAGGAAGAGTTATGGAAATATATGTCAGAGTGATAGCCAGCTGGCTATCTGAAGTGAGTATCAGCTTTCTGGAAGCAGTAGAGACGTTTTCCTGTCATTTTATTGCATTTTTTTAGAATTGCCTGACTGCTAGAGAGTGTTTCTCTTGCCACAGTGCTGCAATAAAAGTAAACACATTTCTAAGAAACAGATTATTAGAGAGTTTCTTTGAAGTGGTTAAATAAAGAGCATTTGTTATATGCTCCAAGCATTTGATTCTTAACTCTTTCCAATAGAGCAGCCCCGTGCCTCTCAAACATCACTTAGCACTGAAGGAATGTAGAGAAATTGAGAGGCAACTGGTGCTGGACCTGCCCTTTTCTGGTAGACTGGAGACCTGGATGACACACAAGCCAGTTACTGGTAGTGACAGGAACACAGGCAGCCAGGACTTTGATCCTTGAGGGAATAGTCACATGAAGTGAGACCCACATGTGCCCTAGTTTTCTGCTTGAGCACATTCCCTGTTGTCTGCGTTCTTGGTCTGGGTACCAGGAGGGAAAGCCTGTTACAGCCTGGTGGTCTCCAGAACTCAGGGCTGTAGAAGAGGCTGAAGTTTGTATGGCAGGCTACCGGGGAGGGGAGCTGTGAGAGGGGAACCCGGAAGCTGAGATGGGGATCCATACAGGTTGAGGCCTAGCAGAGAGCAGCTTCTCCCAGGTGGGAAAGAGAATGGCTCTGGCAGGGGTCATGCAGTATGGAGAGAAACGGAGAGTTCTGGGTTAGCCAGGGTGGACAGACCTCACTGAGCACCTTAACTGTTCCCTCAAGACACCAGAAAGACCACGTCTAGGGGTTAAGGGTCATGCATTAGGACTGCGGACATAACTCATAGGCCCATCTTAACCAATTATAAATCCAAACCTGACAGAACTGAGAGGATCTGCCAGTGACTTAGCTGCCATCAGCTACATTAGCATGTTGTAGCTGTGGTAGTGAAGTTCAGGCCAGGCAAGGATCACCAACGAACGCTAAATCTAAAGGGAAATTTGATGAAGGACAAGATGTTTGCATGATCTGAAAGCGTCTCCCCACAGATTACTTATTATAAGGGAAAAAAATAATTTTTCTGGGGGGAAAATGGACAGCCCTTTGGCTAGGTGATCAAAATTTATATTGCCAGGGAGGGGCACACAGAATTCACATACTTTCAGCTGTGACACCAGGAGAAGGAAACATCACCTTTGTAGTGTTCTGGCTGATAATGCATAAGGTGAATTGAATCATGAGGAAATGTCAGACAAGTCAAAATGGAAATGTTTTGTTAATATAAGAAAAGGAAAGTCAAAGTGAAAGTTGCTCAGTTGTGTCCGACTCTTTGCGACCCCATGGACGATACAGTCCATGAAATTCTTCAGGCCAGAATACTAGAGTGGGTAATCTTTCCCTTCTCCAGGGGATCTTCCCAACAGAGGGATCAAACCCAGGTCTTCCTCATTGCAGACAGATTCTTTACCAGCTGTGCCACGAGGGAAGCGCAAGAATATTGGAATAGGTAGCCTCCAGAGGATCTTCCCAACCCAAGAATCAAACCGGGGTCTCCTGCATTGCAGGTGGATTCTTTACCAACTGAGCTATCAGGGAGGGGGAGGACTATATAGTCCCTTGGACAGCAAGGAGATCAAACCAGTCAATCCTAAAGGAAATCAACCCTGAATATTCGTGGGAAGGATTAAGGCTGAAGCTGAAGTTCCAATATTGGCTACCTGATGTGAGAAGAGCCAGCTCACTGCAAAAGACCCTGATGCTGGGAAGGATTAATGGCAGGAGGAGAAGGGGTTGACAGAGACGAGATGGCTGGATGGCATCACTGATTCAATGGACATGAGTTTGAGCAAACTCTGAGAGATTGTGAAGAACAGGGAAGCCTGGCATGCTGCAGTCCATGGGGTCACAAAAGAGTCAGACACAACTGAGCGACTGAACAACAACAACAAATATTCTTCTGAAGTATCAGTATCATAAAAGATAAAAAAGAGCAATATGTCTCAGATTAATAGCAGCTAAATGCAATATCTTACCCTGGACTGGATCCTGAATTGGAGGAAAAAGAAAAGCTATATAGCACATTATTGGGTTAACAAGATGGTTGTCAACTAAAGTATTGTATCAATATTAAATTTACTAAGATTGATACTGACATTATGGTTATATAAGAATATGCCTATTCTTAAGAAATAAATTCTGAAGTATTTAGCGCCACGATATATGGAGCTTTTTTCCACAAGGTACAGAAACAAAAAAATGTTGAGTGAATGTAGATATCTGTAGAGAGAGAGACAGTGAATGATTCTATGTGTTAAATGTTAATAGTAGGTGAATATTTGGGTAAAGGGTACATGGCGTTCTTGATATTATTATTATTCTACAACTTTTCTCTACACATGAAATTATTTCCAAAAAGAGAGAGAGAAAGAGAAACAAAGCCTAGCAATTCTCTGACTTAAAGAGAAAAAGAAGGTATGTGGAAAAGATACATGTGTTTCTTAACTATCTTGTTGTGAATTTTCCACCCTTTGGGTTGTCTCTGGTAAATAAACATTTAATTCTATGGCAGTGTCTGTGTCACTCAGCTGCTGCTAAGTCGCTTCAGTCGTGTCCAACTCTGTGTGACCCCATAGACGGCAGCCCACCAAGCTCTTCTGTCCCTGGGATTCTCCAGAAAAGAACACTGGAGTGGGTTGCCATTTCCTTCTCCAGTGTGTCACTCAGCAGCAAAGGCATTTCTATATCTATTGGCTAAGAAAATATATGTAGTACAAGAAGAAATAACAGTGCTGCTTTTCAAATTGAAACCATCGTATCATTTGGTGCCGTGGAAGAGATTGGAATGAGGAGTCATTGAATTTGGTTCAGTCGCTCAGTCGTGTCCGACTCTTTGCCACCCCATGGACTGCAGCATGCCAGGCCTCCCTGTCCATCACCAACTCCTGGACTTTACTCAGACTCATGTCCATTGAGTCAGTGATGCCATCCAAACATCTCATCCTCTGTCGTCCCCTTCTCTTCCTACGTTCAATCTTCCTCAGCATCAGAATTTTACCAGTGAGTCAGTTCCTTGTATCAGGTGGCCCAAGTATTGGAGTTTCAGCTTCAGCATCAGTCCTTTCAATGAATATTCAGGACTGATTTCTTTTAGGATGGACTGGTTGGATCTCCTTGCAGTCCAAGGGACTCTCAAGAGTCTTCTCCAACACCATAGTTCAAAAGTATCAGTTCTTTGGTGCTCAGCTTTCTTTACAGTCCAACTCTCACATCCATACACAACTACTGGAAAAACCATAGCTTTGACTAAACAGACCTTTGTTGGCAAGGTAATGTCTCTGCTTTTTAATATGCTGTCTGGGTTGGTCATAACTTTTCTTCCAAGGAGCATGCATCTTTTAATTTCCTGGATGCAGTCACCATCTGCAGTGATTTTGGAGCCCCCCATAATAAAGTCTGCCACTGTTTCCATTGTTTCCCCATCTATTTTCCATGAAGTGATGGGACCAGATGCCATGATCTTAGTTTTCTGAATGTTGAGTTTTTAGCCAACTTTTTTACTTTACTCTCGTCTTTCACTTTCATCAAGAGGCTGTTTAGTTCTTTGCTTTCTGCCATAAAGAGAGGTGCCATCTGCATATCTGAGGTTATTGATATTTCTCTCGGCAATCTTGATTCCAGCTTGTGTTTCATCCAACCCAGCATGTGTCATGATGTATTCTGCGTATAAGTTAAATAAACAGGGTGACAATATACAGCTTTTACGTACTCCTTTCCAGATCTGGAACCAGCTGGTTGTTCCATGTCCAGTTTTAACTGTTGCTTCCTTTCCTGCCTTCAGATTTCTCAGGAGGCAGGTCAGGTGGACTGATATTCCCATCTGTTTAAGAATTTTCCACAGTTTGTTGTGATCCACACAGTCAAAGGCATTGATGTAGTCAATAAAGCAGAAGATTTTTTTCTGGAATTCTTTTGCTTTTTTGACGATCCAATGGATGTTGGCAATTTGATCTCTGGTTCCTCTGCCTTTTCTAAATCCAGCTTGAACATCTGGAAGTTCACAGTTCATGTACTATTGAAGCCTGGCTTAGAGAATTTTGAGCATTACTTTGCTAGCATGTGAGATGAGTACAACTGTGTGGTAGTTTGAGCATTCTTTGGCATTGAAATGAGAAGTGACCTTTTGCAGTCCTGTGGCCACTGTTGTGTTTTCCAAATTTGCTGGTATATTGAGTGCAGCACTTTCACAGCATCATGTTTTAGGATTTGAATTAGCTCAACTGGAATTCTATCACCTCCATTAGCTTTGTTCTTAGTGATGTTTCCTAAGGCCCACTTGACTTCGCATTCCAGGATGTCTGGCTCTAGGTGAGTGATCACACCATTGTGGTTATCTGGGTTGTGAAGGTCTTTTTTGTATAGTTCTTCTGTGTATTCTTACCACATCTTCTTAATTTCTTCTGCTTCTGTTAGGTCCATACCATTTCTGTCCTTTATTGTGCCCATCTTTAAGGAGTCATAGAGTGTTCAAATTCCTACTCTGATGCTTGCCAGCTGAAGGGTCACTGGAAAGTTCCTTAACCTTGGGAAATTAGGCCACTGCATTTTACAATAATATTTGCCTAGCCTCAGTATCTTACAACTTCAATAATAAATTGCATGTGAAAACTTTTTGTAAATAATAATGGTTTCTTCTACAAACATAAAATAAGTATTAATAGTTTAGTTAAATATGAAAATTGCCTTGAACCAAGGTAAAGACTTTCCTTAATTCCGGTGGCCTTTCTTCCTTTTAAATGTCAAGAGTGATTTTACAAGAGCGTTTTTTTTTTCTCCCCTTGGACCTTTTGGTTCCTTCTGGTTGCCTCGTTTCTAATTCCCTGCCTTTATTATTCTAGGCAAAGCTGCAGTGACCAAAGGAGTGGTGTAATTTTCTGAATTTCAAGAACAGTGAAGTAGGAGATGGCAGAGAGCGTTTAAAAGGACACGTAAGTCAAACTGAGTGTTTTATCCGTTCTCGAACATCTCATGGATCTGAAGTTCCTCAGAATCTCTCCTGCTTAGTTCTGAAATGGTCTATAAGGCTCGGATGGATGGAGGGATCTTTCAGGTCTTCAGCCGCAGATCAAAGTCAGCCAAGGAAAGGCCAGGGTGGTTTGTGGGAGGAAGGAGAAAGGCTTGAAGAGGCAGTTTCCTCATTGGAGGCGGAAGGCCGCATGGGCCAGGGTGGGAGAAACACATAAAACAAAGGGCAGCGGAAACAGTGTCTCTCTGAGTCATTGGAAGTGACTGATCAGAAAGCTTCAGGGAGGCCTGGGGGAGTTATTTCCTCTAATCAGAATTGCCTTGGGTTTCCACTCCTTATCCGAGAAGATTACATTTACCAGGTCTGTTCCTTCTTTGGAGCTGAAGAGTCTAGGCCAGTGTTTCTCAGACAAGAGATTAAGAATTTGCCCTAGAACTAAATGTGGAACCTTCTTCACTTCTTTTCAGAGAAAGTCTGTCTACCAAAAGTAAAAGTCAGTTGAACTAAACAGTGTTATTTGTAGTGGTAGTTGACTTCCATTCTGGCTCATAATGTTACTATGTCCATATATATATCCAAACAAAAACTGCCTAGTTTTGCTTGTTTTTAATCTTGATAAGAATAGTATATTGCATGTGATATTCTGGAGCTTTCATTTTTTTTCACTCAGTTGTATTTTTAAGATTCACTTGTTGCATGTAATAGTAGTAAATGAATTTTTATTGTTAAATAAAATTCTACTCCAAAAATCTATCATAGTTTATCTGTTGCTCCATTTCCTTCTAACATTTGGTATTTTTTTTGCCATTCTAATGAGTATAAAATAGTATATCATTGTGGTCTCAATTTACATTTTCTAATGAATGGCGAGATTGAGCTTTTTTTTTTTTAAGTGTCCTTTGGAGAGCAGAGTTTATGACTTTAATGTAGAGAAAGTTTTCAGTCTTGAAGTTTTGTTTGTTTCTTTTTTTTTTTTCCGGTTTTGTTTTTTGAAAATAGTCGAACAGTCTCTCTTTCAATTATGTTGTGGTTTCATTGCTCATCTTCATTCTTTTTGATTGAAATTTTTGTTGATTTGTGTTCTCACATATTATATCCTTACACGTTTACTTGGGTTCTTTTTCTTCCACTGAATATTTACTTCTTTGGAAGGTGGAATCTTTACTTTTAGAATAACTCCCAAGAACAGATTCATAGTCTATTTTCTGCTAAAGTATCACTTTTCTTTTTACCAGAATCCTAGATATGTGGATCTCTGACTGAAGATGCCCTCTTCCACATGTGCAGTACAGGAAATAGATGTTTAGTGCTGTGAATTAGAGACATCATCTCTGTAGACTTCTGCAGACTTATATTCTGCATCCTCTTAATGGACATAGAAAGTAGCTTGAAAATTTTGTCTCTAAAATGTTAAGTTGCCTTGTGCTTCGGCACATGGGAAAAAAAAATATTATTTCAAAATAGATGTCAACTGAGAGTGCTGATTGAATAACTTTTTAAATTCATTCTGCCACAGAAACATCATCTGTAGGCAATCTTACCTTTTCAGAGACCGCACAGATTTGATGCGAGTGTGCGGATTAGGATTTTGTGTTGACAGTGACATGTTAGGCAGGTTTCTACTCTGCAGAATCTTTGTGCTTTGCAGGTTATAAATTGAATTTTTTAATGCTAGTGTTATCATAGAGAAGGTAGGCACAGAAAACATCCCCAGGGAATGCAGAGCTCTGTGATGAGAGATTCTCCGAGGGGCTACCTCTTATTGGACCCATAACTTCACTTGGAAAATATAAATATCAGATAATTCTGTGTCTTTTCCTCCCTTGGATAGCAAATTCTAGTGAGTAGTTACTTAGTCTGTGTCCTTATTTGCTTGGTTATTGTTGGCTGTCAGTTCATGTACTACTGCCATTTTGGTTTGGTTGGCTGAGCACTCCAGGATCTTTGCCCAGAGAGCTAGGAAAGAGATGAAGAAGAAGTAGAGAAGTTTGCCAGGAATGGCCAGTCCGGCCCAGGCTTTGGGCCGGGGAGCCATCATTCACGAGCACAAACTGCTTGGGTCTGAAAAGGGTCTGATTACCACTTCCCCCAGTTCTGTTGGCCTAGACTGGCCAGTTCATTTGATAGATAAGCAATTGGCCCTTTGAGCCACCCAGTTCTCCTCTTTTAACTATAAATGTATCCCTTGGAAGACTGTGATTTGAGTCATTAGCATGATTTTAATACAGTTCACCTGAATGCAGTTTCTTTCCTGCTGCAAAATTGTGACTCCAGTTGTATCAAAATGGTGCAGAGAGAGAGAGCTCCAGAATGTGGTCTTTCAGGTGTCATTTTTAGTGAGGGCATCAAAACTGGAGCTTGACAGGCATTGTTGGGATAAGTGACCATAAACCTGGGTTTGCTCACCAGGCCCCATTGTATGACCCAGAGCTGTGCTTTGCTTCATGCTCGCTGTACATCTCCTAGACTTTGGTCCGGATCGTGCTCTCTAGACCAAGAACTGTTCCTCACTGCTCTCTGACTCAACCCTGGAATACCTGGCCATTTGTAACATTTTCCTCCTTTCTCACATGACATCATAAATATTTCTAAAGAAGGTTCTGAAAAGTAGAATTGTTTTAAACACCTTCTTCTCCAACCTGCCCTCCTTGCTCCTCACCAAATTCTTGTATGAATACTTGTTATTGGGCCCTTTGTCTGATGCCTTCAAACATGCCCACAAAACAATTTCTGTTTGCCTTTGTCTCAGGTCAGGTGTTCGGGGTGGGGAGCATGATTTAGAGGGAGCCACGTTAGGTTCATCAGTAGCCAGATGACTTTGGCTTCAAGTTGAATGTCTACTTGAAGTCTGTATGACTTTGGTTAATCACTTAGCTCTTCTGTGTTTTCATTTTCCCACCTCATCTATTCATATGCTGGAGCAATGGTTCTCAAATGTTTTGGTTTAAGGCCCCTTTATACTCTTTAAAAATGATTGAGGGCCCCAAAAGGCTTTGCTTATATGAGTTATAGCTAGCATTTTGCAGCAGGCAGAGAAATAGCCCCCAAAGATGTCTACTTCCTAATCTCCAGAACTGATGCATATGTTACTTTACCTGGCAAAAGAGACTGCCAGTGTGATTACATTAAGGATCTCGCAATGCGGAGATGATCCTGGATTAATCAGGAGGGCTCGGTGTAGTCAAGAGAGTCCTTATAAGAGGAAGACAGTGTACAGATGGCCTCCAGAAACTGGAAGAGGCAAGGGACACATCCTCCTCTAGGTTCAGGAGGAGCTCAGCCCTGCCAACAAGTCCATTTTAGCCCTGGAAGGCCTGTTGGTAGACTTCTGACATCCAGAACTATAATTTGTGTCATTTTAAGCTACCCATTTATAGTCATTTGTTATAGCAGCAATAGGAATCTAATGCAAATATTTTCTGTTAAAAATTAAAAGTGAGAAATTTAAAAAATATTAATTTATTTAGAAATAATCAACTCTTATAGGTTAGCATCAATTACTTTTTTGGGGAGGAATAGCTATTTTTCAACCGTTAGTGAGACAACTACCACTGCTATACATTTTTATAAATCTCTTTCAGTGTCTGGCTTAATAGAAAGTACCTGGATTCTCAAATCAGCTTCTGCATTCAATTTGTTGTGGTATCACATGTCATGTAGCCTCTGAAAAACTCCCCTGAATATACTCACAGAGAAAGAGCATTGAAAAGGCAAGTACCATCTTAATATTATTATAAAAATAGTTTTGGCCTCATGGATTACCTATAACATAGGCCTCTTAGGAAGTACCCTACTTTGAGAACATCTGGGCTAGAACCCACACAGCTGTACCTAGCTGCCAACTGTCTGAGAATTGCAGTTCTTATTCTAGGTGCCAGCTTTTAAAACTGAGGGTTTAGAAAGGAACATTAAAGGACATTGATTATATATCAAAGTTTGATACCCATGGTAGGCAGACAATTGCCAAAATGTTGGTTTCCCTTCTCCTTGTCCTCATATTAGCTAGGAAAAATGGGCGTTCTGCTTAGACCACATCCTTTAGAAATACCTACGATGGGACACAATGGCATGTAGGTGGAGTCATAACTGCAGAGAATTGCATTTTTAGCATTTGTAGATTGATTATATGAAATATCTTTTGTTTGGTGCTCACAGACAGCTTTTGATGCCTTGTTTGGGTCTTTTGAATTTAACAATCCACTTCCTTTCTTTGGGTAGGATTATAGTTGAAACTGAACTTCAGCCTAGCTTTGATTCATAGTTGCCCATCATGGGTTTAAAATTATAAGGGGAGTAACATTCCTTCTTGGTCATTTTGTGGATAGTTCCTGCTTCTCCCTGTCAGTATTCTTTTGCTGAAGAATAACCCAGTTCCAGTTTCTGATGTGAAAGAGCAGTTAGGAATATTTGTGCAAATTAGCTTATAGTTTAAAAAAAAATGTATGTAAATACAGTAAAAACAGTTTGGGGTTAAGTGGCATAATTTTGAGCTTAATATAAAGCTTAATACTGATCTCATTAATTGGTGATATGTGTTTAATGCATTTTTAGTGCTATCCTCATCTTTAAATTGATTATTGTAATAGCTTTTGGGTGAATACTGAATAAGGACTTGGAAGATATTTTAACATCCGGAATATCGTTAGCTCAACCTCTGGAGTGGGAGAATCCTTTGTATGTTTCACAGGGTTGACTGTCTATTTCCTGACTGAACTGATTGGAAACAAGTTTTGATTTGGGATGGGGGTGGGGGGAGGAGAAGAAGCAGAATTTAGAGGCTCGAGCACTTGGGGAAAATGTGTACCTGATGTTTCCTTGGGGAAAATGTGTACTCACTGGTGGGTACTATGGACACACACACACACACACAAATGCTGCCTGTTGTTTTAGTAAAGGATTTAGTAAGGACTGTTGCGGCCATAAAGTCATCAACCACTGCAGCGGCCACCCAGACCTTGTAGCCTGAGGGGAACTCAGGATGGAGAAAAACAGGCTGCCAGCCATCAAGCCATCAGCCACTTCAGCCACCCGGATGGTGCACCCTGAGGGGAATTCAGGATGGAGAAAAACCGGAGACTGGCCCTAGATCGCAAAGATGCTTATCAAAGGAACAGCTTGGAGAAACCCAGACTCTTGCATCTTCCACATGCATAAATTAGCCTGAGATGTCTGGATTTTGTTATTAACAGCAATCTTTTGATGTTTAACTAGATTTTTTTTCCCTGTAGGAAAAATTCCTATATCTCCTGGCTCTTCCCTTATCTCTTGGAAAGAGTTTTTCAAAGCTATCTGCAGGACTGCGGTCCCTGGCTATAGTCCTTAGGGAGGTCTGGGAACAAACATAACTCTCCACTTTTAGATTGTGCATTTTTTTCAGTTGACAGTACTCTGGGGCCCAGAGGGTCGCTGCAGTGTCTGGTGACAATTGTGAACTGGAGCTGGTCAGGGCAGTTTTACTCGCTTTGCTTTTTTGCGCAGTAGCCCCTGAAAACTGCCTAGTGATTGTCAGTTTTTGCTCTGCCCTGTGCTGTATTCTGTTACCAGGAATTGGATTGAAACCTTAGTTAAAACAGAGAGAGTGGAAGCAATTTTTTTGTGACTCGAACTTGAGGTATCACAAACCTCCTGGTACTAAGCACCCTGGATCTGGGGTGCTCAAAATTTTTAGCAACTAGCATTGTAATGGTAGCACTTATTACACGTATATGAGCATAACAGAAAAACTGTGAGTGAAACTGATAGGAAGGGTTGTCCCTATGTTAGTTTCTGAATACATTTCAGATCATCACTGGTGGTTCTCCAAGCAGGTCATCCCTGAGACTTGATAGGTGTTTCCGGTGGCAGAAGTGAGGTTGCCCGTAGCGCACTCCCCTCTTTAGGGGGTTTACAGTCACATCCATGGGGTGGCAGAGGTTAGAGTGCTGATTCAGTGAAAGTCTTAACTAAGACTGATTATAGTAGTGCTTGTATGAATCTATACATTTGATGAAATACTGTAGAACTGCACACAAAAGAAAGAGGCAGGTATTGAACATGTCAAAACTAATGAAATCTTAACAGGATCTGTATTTTGGTTAACAGTATTGTACCAATGTCAAGTTCTTTTAATACTTTTATTGTGGTTATGTAAGATAAGAGGTGCATACATGGGAGCTCTCCACTATTTTTGTAACTTCTGTATGAGTTTCAAAGTATTTTGGGAATCCCCTGGTGGTCTAGTGGTTAAGACTCTGTGCTTTCACTGCTGAAGGCGAGGGTTCAATCCCTGGTTGGGGAACTAACCACAAGCCGTGTATCACGGCCAAAAAAAAGTTATTTAAAGGCAAATAAAAATAGATATTACCAAGTCCTGGCAAAGATACAGAACAACTTGAGCTCTCTTGCATTGCTAGTGGGAATGTAAAATGGTATAGCCACTTTGGAAAACATGTGGGGTTTTTTGTTTTTGTTTTTTTTTACCAAGTTAAATATATACCTACCATGCAAGACAGCAATTTCACTCCTAGATACTTACCCCAGAGAAATAACCTCTGTTCACACAAAAACCTGTAGGCTAATATTTGCCACAGTGTTATTTATTTTATTTATTTAGTTTGGCTGCTTGCAGGAACTTAATTCCCTGACCAGGGATTGAACCCAGGCCCTCAGCAGTGAAAGATCCGAGTGGCAACCACTGGACCACCAGGGAGCTCCCAACAGCTTTGTTTCTAATTGCCCATGACTTGAAAAGACTCACATGTCCTTCAACAAGAGAGTAGATAAGCAAACTGGGCATCAATGGAATGTTACTCAGTACTAACAAAGAACAAACACAACTAACTGGATGAATCTCAAATGCATTATGTTATGTGAAAGAAGCCACACTCAAAAAGATACATTCTGTGCATGATTCCATTTATATGACATTTTGGAAAAGGCAAAAGTATAGGGTTAGAAAAAAGACCAATGGTTTCCTGGGGCTGGGAATTGGGGAGAAGCTTGACTTACAAAGGGTATAGGGAACTTTTACCTGTATCTTAACTGTGGTGATGATGACATGACTGTATGTTTTAGTTGAAACTTATGGAACTGTTACCTAAAAAGGATGGATAACTGCATGTAAATTATATCCCAATAAATCTTGACTTTAAGATGAAAACACCACCACCAACAAAAGTGAATAATTAATGTTCTTTAGCTTAAATACTCATGAAGAGTTCAGTGTCTGTCACTTGCCCATGACTGGATAAGGATTTGTGAAGTCATTGATTACAATGATGTCTTGTTCAAACACCAAAGTGTAGCCTCTTTAGTACTTTGGCCTCTTAATTGAGCAATGGAAATAACTATGACTGTAAAGATGGATGTTCTAATATTTTTAAACAGAATGCTTTTGGGAGATTAAAACAAAAGCTTCTGACTCTTGCTTTAGCAGATGCAGTCTTTAGTGTGTGAGCATTTAATCAATTGTCCCTCTATCTCCTTTCCTGGCTTCTTTGCCGTTAGAACAGTAATTAATGGAGTAGACTTACATACATTTTTAGATTGTTTTAAATCTCAGCTCTAACAACTGGGCTGATTTTTTTCCCCCTAGAATGGATGATACAATATCGTATGGGGAAAAACCCAAGTTTTGATTTGGATGGGAAGAAAGAAGGCTTATTTCGTCACTATAGCCAGTATAATTTAAATATAACTTGCAAATGTTGATAGCAGGAACTAGAAGATTTAGACTGAAAAGTCAGTGGAGCTCTGAAGCAGTATCTCCTGATAACCACCATCTTCTGTAAATCGAAGTCAAAATTTGATTTTGAAGGAAGATTTAACTCTGAACTCTGCTTGATTTGTGGGGTTGAAGGATATAACTTCTCCCTTTAGGGAACAGATAGGTGGATAATGCATGTGAGATTGCAGCAGTCTTTTCCCAGTAGAAGACTCCTTGTTAATTTAAAACCGGGGTTTACTAGGTTGGTTTGGATTTAATGCAATCCAGTATTTCAGTGGGGCAGACACTTAATCATTAACCACTTGTAATGCCTATTATGAGGGTTGGGTTTGCAAAGGCAAATAAGCCGCAAACCCTGTTTTCAAGGAGTTCACCATCCAGCATGGTCACCCGAGCTGTGTGCAGCCCCCTTAAGTGCAGCTGCAGGATAGACCCCCTAAGGAGGAAGCCCTGACCTGGGATGTGTCGCTTCAGCTGGGCCTTGTAAGTAGACTTTTGTTTGATACTGAAAGAGAGCACTCCGTTTTTCAGGCAGAATGAGCCAAGTGCCATATGAAAGCGTTTGTGTCAGGGACTCATAACATTGAAGCAGGGTAAAGAATTTCTTCTCTTCCTTCCCAATTAAATAAGAGTTAAAGTCATAATATAAAAATTCAGATGAGAATATGGATAAATACTAGAAAGAATATATAAAATTATACTAGAAATACTGGAATACAAGAAGGATATAAAATTATAAGTAAATTATCCCTTTTACTCCTCTATTAGTTTCTATTGCTGGTATAATTAATTTTTACCACAATGTTACTGTTATGAAACAACACATATTTATTATCTGAATGCTTCTTTAAGTCAGAAGCCCAACATGGGTCCACTGGGTTAAAATCAGCATGTCTTGAGACTTTTGGCCTTTTCTGGGTTAAAATCAGCATGCCTGAGACTTTCGAGAGGCTGCCACTATTCTTTGGCCCGTAGCCTCTTCCTCCATCTTCTCTCTGACATTTATTTGTAGTCAAATCCAGGAAAGGGTTTCTGATATTAAGGACCCATGTGATTAGATTGGGGCAGCCTGGATAATCCAGGATACTCTTCCCATGTCAAAATCCGTAATTTATCACATCTGCAGAGTTAGGTAACATAGTCACAGGTCTGTCCACAGGATGTGGACATGGGGCCATTATTTTGTGTACCACATCTGCCTACCCTTATTCCTTTTATTCTGCCCCCTGGTAAATTATTTGGATACCAAAGCTAGCATATACATAATGTATTTATTTATGAAAGTGAAAGTGTTAGTCACTCAGTCCTGTCTGACTCTTTGCAACCCCATGGACTGTAGCCTGCCAGGCTCCTCTGTCCACAGGGGTTCTCCAGGCAAGAATACTGGAGTCGGTAGCCATGCCATCCTCCAGGGGATCTTCCCAACCCAGGGATCATACCCTGGTCTCCTGCACTGCAGGCAGATTCTTTACCTTCTGAGCCACCAGGGAAGCCCATACCTTAAAGTACTTTCCTTTTATTAGCACTCACTGAACTGCCTCGTTTATTGCAAGTGCTGTAATTGAATTCTAGTGAGCAGGTATTACTTTTTTTTGAAGATGACTATTAATGCTGGAGTGAGCATCTTTGGACATATATCTTGATATTCTTTTCCACACACATTCGTAAGGAAAATATGAATATATGTGGGTTGTTAATTTTGAAAGAAGATTGTAAGCGATTAATAAAAGGGGAAAAGAAAAGGAATACGTGATACCAACGGAAGTTCTCTAAAAGCATTGAAGAAGGAAGCGAGCATTAATTTGTGGTTTATTATGTGCCAATCACTGTGCCAGCAGATAACTTCCTTTTTCTCACATCATGTTCCATGGTGATACCAAGAGATCTGTTGTTAGCCCCAGTCTACTGATGAGGGAAATGAGCAGGAGAAGCTCGTGTAACTTGGTCCAGGTTGCGGCTCCGGGATCCACATCACCCTGCCCCTTCCCAAAGGACAGTGGGGACCCCTTCAAGTTATACCCCCTGCAGCTCAGTCTTCACATGTGGGCAGCATACCAAGTGGTGACTCTTTTGACACCCTTAGGTTGTTTAACTCTTTGAATATTTGAGGTGCCCTCATGTGCATTCTCACTTTCACTTAAAAAAAGATCTCAGGGAATGAGTGACCGCAGTTTTAAATCCGGCATTGCTGCCACACAGCACCCTCCAGGGACTCGTGTGTTGTGACCAGTGGCTCTGGCTGGGCAGCAGGGGCTCCTGACAGTGGGCGGCCTTCAGGACACCCAGAGAGTCACCCTGATGGGTTCTGCTATGGGGACTGACATGGGCTGCACCCTGTCCTGGGCTGAGCTGGGGCTCCCTGTTGCCAGGGGACCACTGGTCTGGAGGCCTGGTTGGAACAGAAGTTCTTCTGGGACTCCCACTGTGGGGTGTTTGCGAGTTGGGGTTTGACGCTCCCAAGGATGGCATGAGGCCCGGTAGGGCTGCTTTTCCAGAAGAGCTTCCAAACACCAAGCACGTGTAATTGCTGCCCTCGTCCAGTCTGGCAGGGCCCACGCTGGCTGGTAACCAGTGTGATACCAGGCTGTTGGCTGTTAGCCAGCTCACTTGGGAAGAGGGCAAGGGCTTGGGTTCCATGGTACATTGACCTGGATGCGGTGATGGTTTTGCTGCTGGCGTCATAAAAATCAGGAGGCTGTTTTAGGGTGCAGGAGTGACTTCCCTGGTTCAGGTCTTATTCCTGAACTTGCTCTTATACAGAAAGAAGCATGATCAGTGTGTGCAAAATTGTATTTATCGCTTCTCCAGAGTGAACAGCATTTGATGAAGGGATGTCAGAACTGCTTGCTTTTCAGCCTATTTAGCATGGATCCAGCTGGCCTGTGCCCAGGGCCTCTGTGTTCCTGGGCTTCTGTCGCTTAGAAGAGCTGCATGGTGGCAGGAGACAAGGGGCTGCTTGTGTGCATTCCGACCAGTGGCAGCTGCAAGAAAGGAGAGTGATAAAGTCCTTCTGTTTTGCTTTTGGTCAACTCCAAAGGCTATTTTAGGATTTTTATAACATTTCAGCGTTCCTTAGGAAAGCTCGACTTGGTACATTTATTCTGAGGGCTTTAGGGATCTTTTGTGAGGAGAGGTACTATCTGTCAGGAGGATAGTCCCACAGGGATGGAACTCTTGGCTGCCCCTAGCTACCATCACGCTGTGTGATCTTGTGCCAGTCACTCCCCCTCTCTGGTCCTGTAAGCTGGGGAGCTGGGATGAGAGCAGCCAAGTCATTCACACTCAGAACCAGCACTCTGGACACAGTTGGTACTAGAACACTGTGTCCCCATTGACATACTTAGCTGAGGATTTGGAACCTGAAAGAGCTGCTTCTGATGCCCGGATTGTGCCACTTATGACCTCCATGAGCCTGAGCAAGTGACTTTATCTCTTTGGTCTCCTTGATCAGATTGGGGATCAAGTCACTTCGGTCATGGGGTGGCTGCCAAGATTCAGTTCAGTTAAATGAGGTGGTGTGTGGGGAAGGCACTCTGCCAAGGGTCTAGTTCCTGGTTAGGGTGCAGCTCAGGGTAGCCGCCCACTGTTAGCTGTGAACTTCCTGGTATATGAGGGGCTTGTGACACTGTCCTTTTCTTGTCACAGAGCAAGTGGCTCCCATTAGCTTTAATTAAAATGAAAAAATTCTGATAACTGTGAACCAGTGGGAAGTCTGTTCTTTCCTGTTACTTTAATTTGCTCCTTGAGGAGTCCTGTGTGGTCTGAGGAGTGGGCTCTGCTTAACTGGGCTTCCCTTTAGGAAGACAATTTTGTAACATGAAACAAAACTAGAAAAACAAACATGACCCAAATGGCTCCACTTGGGACTTCTCAATTTGTAAATTCATTATTTCAGCATGGCTTTTTCATAGTTCCTAACTTTAGTCATGAGAAGACAGATTTGTGAGGTGTAGATGATGTGGTGGAAAAATGCAAACCCGTATTTTCCTTGAGAGAGAATACAGGGACATGTGAAGAGGAAGGCTTAACTTCCCAAATATGTATTGAACTCTGCTATTTTTAAGGCATTTGGAGATGCAAAAATGAATCCAACTGATGTGGTCCTTGTCGCCATAGAGATTAGTTTACTGGAGCAGGGCAGCCATTAAATTACAGAAATAATGATTTAATTATAGTTGTGATGGTGCTGGGAGAAATGCAGGATATAATAAGTGGGCAGTGTAGGATTACATGTGATGGGAAGATCAGAAAGTCACCCTGGGGCAGTGGCTTCCAGCTTAAGGTCCTAAGGATGAGAGGGAAGTGTGCCAGGGGAGATGAGGAATGCATCTCTCCAGACAGGAGGAGCATACCGGCAAAGGCAGAAAGAAGCGAGGCTTGTTAGAGAGACTGGAGGAAGGCCAAGGTGGCTCAGAAGCTGGTGCGCTTTGGGGACAAGGATGTGAATGATTTGGAGAGGTAAGCAAGGGCTGGACTGTGCCATCAGGCCTGGGCATCCAGGATCCAGATTTTTTTTCATTCTAATTTTTATTTTATATTGGAATATAGTTGATTTCCAGTGTTGTGTTAGTTTCAGGTATACAGGAAAGTGATTCAGTCATACTATGTATGCATATCCATTCTCAGATTCCCTTCCCATATAGGTCATTACAGAATATTGAGTGGAGTTTCCTGTGCTATAGGGTGGGTCCCTATTGATTATCTGTTTTATATATAGCAGTGTTTGTATGTTAACAGGATCCAGATTTTATTCCAAAGAGCAGTGGGGAGCATTGAGCTAGAAAAAGGCCTTGATGCGACTTCATGTGTGTTTCTAAGCGGTCACTCTGGTTTCTTATTGGAGCTTAGATTTTCAGGGATAGGAGCACAGAAAACATGGGGAGACCAGTTTGGAAGCTGCTGCAGCCATCCAGGTTTATTATGATGTCCTGTTCTCAAGTGGGGAATGGAGATGAGTATTTAGGAGGCGCAGCCCACAGGACCACCTTGATTGACGGGATGGGGAGATGCAAGGGAAGGGAAGGAGCCCAGCGCAGTTCCTGTCCTGAGCATCTGGGAGAAGGGTGGTACTGTCTGGGCAGATAGAAAATTTGGGGGGGATTGTGGTTTAGGGGGGTGTGAGGAGTGTCTGCTGGACACAGTTCTCCCTCTTTGGGGATGTACTCCCCCTAGATGTTCATGGCTTGCCCTCCATTTCCCTGAGGCCTCTGCTCAGACGGCCCCTTGTTAGGGAGACCTTTGGAGACCACTGCTGCAGTCCTCCCCGTAGCACCTGTCACCATCTGAGAAACTGCTTATTTTCTTATTTCTTTAGAGTGTGTATCCTCTTAAAAGGATGTGAGCTCCTTAAAGGCAGGAATTTTTGTCTGTTTTATTCTCTGTTGTATATCCATAGCACCCAGAACAGTGCCTGGCATATAGAAGGCCCTTAATAAATACTCAATGAATGAATCAGGAGTATTATTTCCATTCTGATTTTTTGTATCCTGTTCAAACTTGAGTGACTTCTAATTAACCCAAGCCCAGGAAGAGGCATAGGGACACTGTTCATTTGACATATCAAGTCTTTTTTTTTTAAATCTAGGTGGGATGAGTAGAAAAATTTGATTTTCTTCTTTTTTTTGTTTTTAGTGTTAGAAGTGATAGAAGAGGGCAGTTATGAAAATTTTTGAACATCACACCTTTTTTTTTTCCTTTACAAATCAGTGTAAACATCTAGCCCTCCATCTGATATATTGTTCAGATTTGGGGGCTAAATTATAGCATTTTGTAATTCCTCTGAGCTTATTATTTTTCGGGAGGGGTTGGTCATTGACTTGTTGATTACATCTTTTTTTGACTTGCTGGGGAAAAGTATGGAGACCAGGATCCAAACTTGCTTAAAGGCGAAATCTGAGGGCAGAACAGAATAAAAACCTTTTGTTAGAGATATTGCTGGATCCCTGGATCTCTACATGGCCGGTCATTTGAAAGTACTAGCAATTTGTAAATGGTTCCCTAAATCTTTTTTACTTTGTGTTCTAAATCAAGTTGCTACCACTTGTAAACAGAATCTCTGCTTGTGAAAGAAGAGGTTGTATATATAATAGTTAAGGGTGCAGCTGTTGGAGTCACACCTCTATTTGAATCCCTTCCCACACTCCCTCCCACCATCATTTGCTAGCTTGTAACTTTGCACAAGTTACTTAGCCTTTTTTCTTTAAAATGGATATTACCAAAATTGTATTATTATTTGAGGGGTTAGGAGAAGTCAGATACTCATTATTGTTACCATTTATAAGCTTAACATGATTGATGGTATTACTAAATGGGATTTAAATGTAGAAGTATCTTAAAGAGAACTAAGTGTTGTAGAGTATAATTGACTCAATTCAGTGTTCCCCAACTTGCCAGAATGGAAGAATCTCCTTGAGGTGCTTGTGAAAAATACAGATTCTCAGGCACCTCCCAGATTTACTGACTCAGTCTCCAGGGGAGGAAGCCTGGGAACTGCTCGGCAGGCAGGGCAGTGACCCGGCCTGGGTTTTGTGAGACTGTGCCGTGCTGTGTGCTGTTATTTGTCGCTTCAGTCACGTCTGACTCTGCGACTCCATGGACTGTAGCCCACCAGGCTTCTCTGTCCATGGGGATTCTCCAGGCGAGAACACTGGAGTGGGTTGCCATGCCTGCTTCCAGGGGATCTTCCTGACCCAAGGATCGAACCCACGTCTCCTGCAACGCAGGTGGAGACTGTCTTTTCTTACAGATATCCTGTTTAGATTCTGGATGTGTGTTTATACTTGTCAGAATGTGTCCCAATTTTGAGATAGGAAACCTGTCACCATTTATATACGCCATCTTATTCAGAATCTTCTCTCTAATCAAAGAAGACATAATATGCTTCTGGGTTCCAAGGAACGTGAGAGGACGTATAGCTACAAATTAGCCATGTTGGTGTAAGTTACTCAGCTTTCTTGGCTGTCTTTCTTTCTCATTACAAAACCTATCTGATCTTATTAATCTGCTCTGTGAAATATACGCAGGGACATGTTTAAGTATCTTGGCAGCCTTCCGTCCTCCGGAGTCTCTAAGGTCTCAGTTATTCCAGGCTGTCAAAGTGGCAGTGACCATGGATGCAGTGTCTGTGCATGGAGGCGACCCCTGAGCTTTGTTCAGTGGAGGCCAAGCCTGAGGAGCTGCTCTTTGCTCCCATGAGAGCTGGGAACCAGGAAGGAACGTTGCACTCCACTGCACTTAGGACAGTGTGTTCTTAATCAACTGTTCTGGAAAAACAGCGTTTTGTTGTTTTCACACAAGCCTGCAAGTTCATTTCCCTTCTCTGGGCCAGGTAGTAATGAATCAGTGACAAAGGAAGAAGAACATATGAAACTTTTTATTCTAAAGGCTGAGATTTCTGCAGGCATCACAAGTGGAGCTGACACCTCCCTAAGGAATACAGGATTCTTATTGTCTCGAAGGTGGTACCTCCCAATGCCGGGTGGACCTCGGGGTAGCTGTTTTCTCATCTGAGTCTATGAAGTGTAAAAAGTGTAAAAGAAGTTTCTTCTGGGACTCCCCTGGCAGTCCAGTGGTTAAGATTCCATGCTTCCAATACCGGGGACATGGGTTCCATCCCTGACCGGGAAACTAAGGTCTCCCCCACCCCATGTGCCGCACAGCATGGACAAAAAAAGTAAAGAATTTTCTTCAACAGCTATTATTTATATTGGTCATGGGTTCTTATTGATAGTTTAATTTCAGGTTGGGCTTAATTGTATCTTTCTATTTACATTATTGTGGGAGAAATTGATTTGTGCTGAGAATCTTATTTGAATTATAAATTAATTTCCTGACCTGTAACAAATCAATCCACTGTTTGCAGCTCTGTTAACATGGGAAAGTTGATGTACATTTATGAATTTGCACATTACTACTTCCTTAGAAAAAGCCTGTGAGGTCTTAAGGACACCTACCTGGATGCAGTTAAAGTTGAGGATCTGGAGGTTGATAGGAATAGGAAAGGCTTTTCTTTTTCATCCTAGTAGTCTCAGCTGACAAAACTTTCTATCTGCACAGTATTAAGTAACAGAATCCTGAAATTTTAGTGAATTTAAGAAGACCTCACTCAGGAAATGTTGTGAAATGCGGGCAGATCTTTCTCATTCTGTGGGTGGACCTAAAGGACTGAACCTTCCCAGCAGAAAAGGCAGGAGGCGGGTCCGTGGGCAGGTGAGTTTTCCTTCTTCTGTCCTGTGGGCAGATAAGAGGAAGCAGGCCTGAAGTGGGGACTCCCCTCGACTCCCTCCCTCCGGAGCTCGGTTCTGGGATGAGTCTAGGCCTGCAGCTTTCTTTCCCAACTTCTTTTGCTGTCTCAGCTTTTTTCTTCTTTCCTCATCTGAAATCATCTTTGTGTGGGGAGTGGCTGGAGGTGGAAATTAAGTCTTCTTTTTTACAAGGAGTAGAGATGATTACCCAGGTAAGTGTTATTCTAATCAGCCATAGTCACAGATTCCTATCTTGTCAGATAAGAGGCGTCTCTGGGAGGAGGGAGTCTGTGGAAAGCCCTCCAGTCCTGTTGACAGGGAGGAGGCAAGGCCCAAGGCCTAAGCCAGGCATTTCTAAAGTGCAAATACAGCGTGTAATAAAGACACTGTCTACAAAGCCAGACCTCTGTTTAAGCTAATTAAAAACCAACCAACTCTGCCTTTCCTCCAGTGAATATACATATAAACAACAAAAATGGACAGTGATGCAAGATGTGCAATTTTAATTTTGTTAAATACCCATACTTAAAATTGCAATTATTTATATAACTATGTGTAGTAATCTAAGAAAAAGTCCTAAGGTTTTTTTCTTTTTTTTGGCTAGAGTTTTAATGATACCATATCTTTTAACATATTACCACATTGTCTAACCTTGTAACATAGGAACCTGCGGTTCCTATCCTACCCTTTTTTTGCAAACTCCTGTGGTACCACTCCTGTGGTACCACTCCTGTGGCACCTTATATGGACTTAGAGGCGACTTGTTGAATTGGATTGAAGCATGACTCAGTCCACTTATGTAGGTGGAATTCTGCATTACTTGCTTGTGGGTGTTCACATATTCATGATGTTTATTTACAAGCTGTCTAAGCTAAAGAAATGCCTGCTAATTTTCTTAGTCTGTATGTGAATCATATGGAATTATCTCTGCAAATTAATTCCTTTAATTAACCCAGAGAGGAGGAAAAAATCAAACATTAAATTGCATTAAGTTCTCTGCCTAGGGTAATTTAAAAATGTGGCAAAGTACCCTTGGATATAATACAAAATTTTGTATAAAATGTCTACAACGAAAAGCTATAAGTAAGAATGGTAGTTTGTGGACAGGTTTCCCTCCTCCTCTCTAGTCCTCACTATTGAAGCGCGGATCCTGGAGATGTGCTAGAAATGGACAAGGAGAGGAGTTCCTCCATGTGAGTGAGGGGTGCGGGAATGGAGGGCACATTGAGGGAAGCAGAGATGTTACTGCCAGCGCATAACATCGCGAGAAGATGACAAGAGATGAATGTGGCAGGGCTGGGGCACTCCTCCAGGATCCTGGATGTCTGGAGAGCATGGTGCTCTTTGGATTTTAAGCAGGAAGGAACAAGATGCGATTTCTGCTTTAGAAGGTTCTACACCTTTTTGAATCCTGGGCTCAAAGCCACAACAGCAACAACAGCTCAACTTACTCTTTCTCCAGTCCTGCCTGCCTGTCTGGGCTTTATATCCTTAGAAGCACTTGTGACCAGGGTGCACAGTGTATGCTTTATTTACTTGCCCATTATCTGCCTTTCTAACTAGAATGTAAACCTCCTGAGGGCAGGGATATAACTGTTTTCCCAGTGCAGCATCTCCAGTACCACCACCATGCCCAGCAGGTAGCAGGTGCTCAGCAAATAACTATTAACCAATCAAATGCAAGGGTTGGTTTCTGAAATCAGTGTGTCATTTTTCTCCTCACAGATTTAATAATTTATTACAAAAGGAAAAAAGTAATACTTCAGTGGGGGAACTGAATGACACTGTAAACAAGGAGTCAAAATCCACCAGTAATGGCTTCCCATGTGGTGCTAGTAGTAAGGAACGTACCTGCCAATGCAGGAGACATAAGAGACACAGGTTTGATCCCTGGGTCAGGAAGGTCCCCTGGAGGAGGGCATGGCAACCCGCTCCAGTATTTGTGCCAGGAGAATCCCATGGACAGAGGAGCCTGGTGGGCTACAGTCCATGGAGTCACAAAGAGTCAGACACGATTGAGCACGCGGGAACTCGCACAGTAAGAAATAGTAAGTGTCACACGTCTCTGGGTGTCAGACTCCAGTCAGGAATCCAAATCCAATCATGAATAAACACCAGAGAAACCTAAACTGAAGGACAGTCTCTTAAAATTACTGGCATATATTTCTCAAAAATATCAATGTCCTGAAAGACAAAAGCTGAAGAACTGTTTCTGTTTAAAGGAGACTAAGGAGACCTAAGAGTTAAATGCATTTGTGATCCTATGCTGGGTCCTGGGAAAAAGAAAACTTCTGTGAAGGACATTAGGATATTTGATGAAAGCGAAATATGCAAGGGGAGAGGGGACAAACTGTGAGCTAGAGTACTTCTGTGCAGCTGAACTCTGGATAAATTATCAGGATTCAGAAGCTACGTCTCTGGGTGGCCTGAGCCGTGCCTCAGGACCCAAGGCAGCAGATGAAAGATCTATAAGAGAAGGAACCCTGGCGTGGGATTCTGGAGACCTGACTCTGCTACTGAGCTGCTGGCCCATGGTTTCTTCTCAGAGATTGGGGGTCTGAGGCTCAGAGACTCTGGCTGTTACATAACTTCGGATCTGAGCAGCAGACTTAGTCCTAGTGCCGTGAACTTTATTTAGGCAGGCAGAGGTGATAGGAACACCTACAGGTCAACTGTGGCTGCTTCTGTGGGTGGGATTCACATTTCAAAAACCAATAAAGGAAGAAAAAATAAACACAGTGACTTAACAGGGTATCTTGTTTGTTAGCATTGATATTCTTATTCTTACTTGTCAGTGTCTTCTTGGTAGTCAGATCATAGCGAAAACTCAGAGGGAGGTGGAGACACAGAGAAAAGCTTAGTATTCAAAACATTCAGCTTTGTGGAGAATGTATGGTCTTTTTGTCATTTAAAGCAGTGAAGCTAATTGCAGGGATTTATTTTATAGGGCAATAACTTCAGCCCAATTCCTTTTACCTGACTCTAGTGATCGCTGAGAGCCAGTGGCAATAGTCATTGACCATGAGCCTTTCTAGGATTAAAGAGTTTGTTGAAAAATCAGCTGAGATCACTCATTAAATCTTAAAACACCAAAGAAAGAGTTAAAAATTATATGCCCATATGCATTAATTTTTGAAGTCAGAAAGTAATTTTAAAACAGTTTAAAGTAATAATGGTTGTGGACCCTGGTGGTCCAGTGGTTAAGATGGCCTTCCAGCACAGGGTGTGTGGGTTTAATCCCTGGTTGGGAAGCTGAGATCCCATATGCCTCTAGGCCAAAATACCAAAATATAAAAATCAGAAGCAATATTGTAACAAATGCAGTAAAGACTTTAAAAATTGTCCACATCAAAAAAATCTTTTAAAAAATTGAAATAAGGTAACAGTGGTTAAAACAGAATTTGCTGGTTTAAATCTAAACTAATAAACTGAAATAAATGCCATTATCAGGGCATCCCAATGTTTTGAACCACTTGTTTGGGTGGGTGGAGAAAGAGAAAGAGTCTGGTATGAGTTTGTATTAGCCAAGATGGAGAGATGAAGACCATCTAGAAATCTGAAGCCAGTAACATAATTAAGGTTTTGGAGTATTGTTTTACCTGAATATTTCTCAGTGGAGTATATAAAGAAAGTAATATGTCCAAATTTTAAGGAATAATTTAAAATACTTTTATAATATTGATGGAACCCAAATCAGAACCCTTTATAGATATCAAAAGTGTTAATAAATGTAAAGTCCTTAGAATGCCTAATGTACATGTGCACACACCCTGAGCAGTCTTGAAGTGTTTTGATGATGAATCTGTACCCTTTTGATTTGATTTTTATTTTAAAATTAATTTCTATCTATTTGACTTGCTTAAATTTGAAGTATGCATACATCATTTCCACCTGCTTTAGGTTCCCAAGTGTTTTATATATTACTGTAATTTATCAGTAAGTCAGTAGAAACATGTCTAACTATAAGTGGTTATATGATTTCTAAGTCTTTCTCTCAGGTCCTGTGAATTTAAACAAGAATCCAGATAAAGATGTAAAGTAAAAAATACCTAGAGATGGGACTTCCCTGGTGGTCTGGCGGCAGACTCCATATTCTGAATGCAAGGGGCCTGGGTTCGATCTCTGATCAGGAACTAGATCCCACGTGCTGCAAGTGAAGATCCTGCATGCCACAACTAAGACCTGGCACAGTCAAATAAAATAAATAAATTAAAGAAAAATACCTGGAGAGGCTTCAACAAGTAAAGTTTGTTTTTTTAAATATACTGTGCAAATTTAGCCTAAGCCATACTTCAGAAGATAACCATTTGACATGGGTTTGGGTAAACTCTGGGAGTTGGTGACGGACAGGGAGGCCTGGCGTGCTGCGATGCATGGGGTCGCAGAGTCGGACACGACTGAGCGACTGAACTGACTGAACTGAACGTTAATTAAAAGAACAGAGAAAAACAACCTTATCTTACACTGTACTTCCACCTTTTTTCTCTAACTGGATGAAGTATACTTTGAACTATGTGACAAGTTATTGCTACTGCTTTTTCAAATTTTGGAAAGTGCATTTTGGGGCTATGCTACTATTGCTTAGTTTCTGATATCCTGCCTACACTGAAGAAGAATATTTATGTTTATATAAAGAAGAGAAGAGAAGTGAAAAGCAAAGGAGAAAAGGGAAGATATTCCCATCTGAATGCAGAGTTCCAAAGAATAGCAAGGAGAGATGAGAAAGCCTTCCTCAGTGATCAGTGCAAAGAAATAGAGGAAAACAACAGATTGGGAAAGACTAGAGATCTCTTCAAGAAAATTAGAGATACCAAAGGAACATTTCATGCAAAGATAGGCTTGAAAAAGGACAGAAATGATATAGATCTAACAGAAGCAGAAGATATTAAGAAGAGGTGGCAAGAATACACAGAAGAACTGTACAAAAAAGAGCTTCACGACCCAGATAATCACGATGGTGTTATCACTCACCTAGAGCCAGACATCCTGGAATGTGAAGTCAAGTGGGCCTTAGAAAGCATCACTACGAACAAAGCTAGTGGAGGTGATGGAATTCCAGTTGAACTATTTCAAATCCTCAAAGGTGATGTTGTGAAAGTGCTGCACTCGATATACCAGCAAATTTGGAAAACTCAGCAGTGGCCACAGGACTGGAAAAGGTCAGTTTTCGTTCCCGTCCCAAAGAGAGGCAATGCCAAAGAATGCTCAAACTACCCCACAATTGCACTCATCTCACACGCTAGTAAAGTAATGCTCAAAATTCTCCAAGCCAGGCTTCAGCAATACGTGAACCGTGAACTTCCAGATGTTCAGGCTGGTTTTAGAAAAGGCAGAGGAACCAGAGATCAAATTGCCAATATCCGCTGGATCATCGAGAAAGCAAGAGAGTTCCAGAAAAACATCTATTTCTGCTTTATTGACTATGCCAAAGCCTTTGACTGTGTGGATCACAATAAACTGTGGAAAATTCTGAAAGAGATGGGAATACCAGACCATCTGACCTGTCTCTTGAGAAACCTGTATGCAGGTCAGGAAGCAACAGTTAGAACTGGACATGGAACAACAGACTGGTTCCAAATAGGAAAAGGAGTCCATCAAGGCTGTATATTGTCACCCTGCTTGTTTAACTTAGATGCAGAGTACATCATGAGAAATGCTGGGCTGGAAGAAACACAAGCTGGAATCAAGATTGCTGGGAGAAATATCAATAACCTCAGATATGCAGATGACATCACCCTTATGGCAAAAAGTGAAGAAGAACTAAAGAGCCTCTTGATGAAAGTGAAAGAGGAGAGTGAAAAAGGTGGCTTAAAGCTCACTGTTCAGAAAACTAAGATCATGGCATCTGGTCCCATCCCTTCATGGGAAATAGATGGGGAAACAGTGGAAACAGTGTCAGACTTTATTTTTTTGGGCTCCAAAATCACTGCTGATGGTGATGGCAGCCAAGAAATTAAAAGACGCTTACTCCTTGGAAGGAAGGTTATGGCCAACCTAGATAGCATATTTAAAAACAGAGACATTACTTTGCCAACAAAAGTCCATCTAGTCAAGGCTATGGTTTTTCCAGTGGTCATGTATGGATGACATGTTGGACAGTGAAGAAAGCTGAGCGCCACAGAATTGATGCTTTTGAACTGTGGTGTTGGAGAAGACTCTTGAGAGTCCCTTGGACTGCAAGGAGATCCAATCAATCCATCCTAAAGGAGATCAATCCTGGGTGTTCATTAGAAGGACTGATGTTGAAGCTGAAACTCCAATACTTTGGCTACCTCATGCGAAGAGTTGACTCATTGGAAAAGACCCTAATGCTGGGTAGGATTGATGGCAGGAGGAGAAGGGGACGACAGAGGATGAGATGGTTGGATGGCATCACTGACTCAGTGGACATGGGTTTGGGTAGACTCTGGGAGTTGGTGATGGACAGGGAGGCCTGGCGTGCTGCAATTCATGGGCTCGCAAAGAGTTGGACACAACTGAGCGAGTGAACTGAACTGATTTATATATAAGAAAAATGCTATCTTGGCTACAGTGACACCTTTGAGATTTGAGGAGTAGATGGATAAATTGTATAGAACAATACCTGAATAAATGAGGAAAGACTATGCATATATAAAAGGCAAAATAGAAGATCTTTTTGTGACTTACCTTTTAGTAAGTATTCTCAGTATTAGTATTACTACTAGTATTAGTAGTATTCTAGTAATAATAAAACCTTCCTGCTCCTTATCATCATATGTCGTTTATTAGGTGCTAGGCACAGCTAATGTGTACTTTATACAATTTTGTGATTCAGTTCTCCCACAACTGTAAGAAATGAGTGTAGCTTCATTTCACAGATGAGAATACTAAGATTCAGAGATGGTACTTTCCGTACCTCAGAAGGGGCAGTTTCAGATTTTAATACAAGGGGGTTTTGGTGTCTAAAACTTTAAAAATCTTAGATGCTTTATTACAGTTACTTCTCAGAAGATGAATATTTAACACACTCACGAGAATCAGATTTGCTAACATTCTTAATGAACTCCATAGGTGGAAAAGAAGTTAATTCAGTGAACCATTTTAAAGTTAAAAAAGTAAGGGATTGCCATTAAGATGCTACTATCAAGAAAGAAGAAAGGGAAAAAAAAAATCCACCCAGAAATTAACAAGTGTTGACACGTATGTGGAGATTTGGATCCCTCATGCATTGCTAGGAATGTAAAATGGTGCATCTGCTTTAGAAAACCATATGGTAGTTCCTTTAAAAAATTAAAAATAGAACTAACATATCTAACATCTAACATCTAACATATTATAACTAACATCTAGAAATCTCAGCTCTGGACATATACCTCCCCCAAAGAATTGAAAACGGGGTCTTGAAAAGATACTTGCATACCCATGGTCATAGTAGCAATATTCACAGTAGCTGAGAGGTAGAAGCAACCCAAATGTCTATTGATGGGTGCATGGAAGATGAAATGTGATAGAGACTCATGATGGAATACTACTCAGCCTTAAGAAGGAATGAACTTCTGCTACATGCAACAACATGGATGAACTTAAAGGCATTATGCTAAGTGAAATAAGCTAGTTGAAAGAGGATGGATCATATGATTTCACTTACATGAGATACCTAGAGTGGTCAGAATTGTAGAGACAAGGTAGAAAGGTGGTTTCTAGGATCTGGAGGGAGGAAGGAATGGAGAGTTATTGTGTGGTGGGTACAGAGTTTCAGTCTGGGTTGATGAAAAAGTGCTGGAGATGGATGGTGGTAATGGTGGCACAACAATGTGAATGTACTTAATGCCACTGAACTTGACTTAGATGTGGTTAAGATGGTACATTTTATGTTATGTGTGTTATATCACAATTGAAAATAATAGTTTAAAAAAAGGTTGGGGGGGAAGAGTGAAGTGACAGCCTGTGAACTCTTCCTTGTGAAGGATAAAAGGGATTTTTATCTTCGTCACATATATCGCAGGTTAAGTTATTCCAGCCCACCCTAACAGCATTCACCGGAAAAGCAAGGGTGGTGGAAAATCATGGAGACGTTGAGTTTTATTTCCCTAACCCCCAACTTGCTTGAAGCCTTCCTTCTCTTCATCTTATCCAACGCAAAATGAGTCAGACTTTGCTTAGAAAATGAATTCTTTGGAAGGTGGTATCAGGAGCCTTTCACTCTTGAGTACTTGAGCAGCAGCTTTCTCAGCCTTAGAGGAAGAGCCAGGGGCTCACGTTCAAATAGATAAATGAGATGCTTCCAGAAGTGAAACTTGTAACCGAGAGTTACATGCTCCTCAGTTAGGCCTAGTGTTGGATGGTAGATGAATGAATCATCTAGTCTGAGCAGGTCAACTGAACGATGTGGAATGTGACTAATATGTGGTTACCTTTAGGTTTATTGTTCAGAGTCTCACTGGTTCTATTGAATTCCAAAAGTCTAACGTGATACATCAGTGAAGCTGGTTTTCCTGTCTTTCAGGTTGTATGGTTGTAAGAAGTGTAATACTTGGCAAGAGGGGTCTGTGACATTTCTTGTTGGTTGACAGTTATTTGAGTGCGGGTGTCTCATGGTGAATGGAGCTCACAGTCTAGCACAGAATGGTCCTTATTTGGCATCTTCTTATTTATAGGTGGGAAAAGTTCAATGAAGTGTTGGGAGCATCTGGCACAGGCCTTTACCCTCTCTGGGAGGAGAGCAGTATGGGTGGAGCCAGAGTGCCCCGAGTTAAAGGGCTCCCTGGAGAGGTTTGCCCCAAGGCTTCTGGACTTCATTCTAGCAAGTGGGGGCTGTTATCACTTTTCAGTGGGGAGAGGAGGGTAGATGTAACCATGATGATTAAATTCCTCCCTGCTTTTTTTCCTGTATTTATTTTTTATTTTTATTTTTTAAACTTTGTATTTTATATTGGAGTGTAGCCAGTTAACAATGTCGTGATAGTTTCAGGTGGAGAGCAAAATCCTGCCATACCTATCCATGTATCCATTCTTCCTCAAACTCCCTGCTTTGAAGGCCACTTTTACTGCTGGATAGAAGCTAGAATTAGGAATAGGGAATTAGGGAGACCAAATAGGAGGCTTCTGCAGGATTGTATCCAAAGATGATGGTGATGATAGTCGCTGACACACATGGAGGGCTACCTTGTGCCAAAGCCCTACTTGTCTTGTCCTCACTCTGTGAGCTATATGTAGGTCTATGGCCTTCCTGGTACCATTTCACAGATGACAAAATTCAGGAACAAAGAGACCAATCATTTTGATGGTGGGAACTAGGAGCTGGTAGAGAGGAGCTGTTTTCATTCTTCCAAAGCCAAAATGATCACCAGGAACGTAGTGTAGGAAGGAGCAGAGGCAGCTGATTGTGTTTAAACTGGGGTTTGGAAGCCATGGTGCATCCCTGACCACGTCTCTTCCTTCTTGGGATAGATGACAGCTGTTGTCCAGGATCAAGCAGGTTGGCCTGAGTTTTGGGGAGGAATGGGCCAGGTGAGGTTGTTGACTAGAGCTGTGTGCTCCCAGGTACTCAGCTGCTTTTCTGGATGTGGCAGTGGTGGGGTGATGGGTGAAGTGTGGGGGTGGTGGCAGAGTACACAGTGTAATTCTGATTGATGAGTCAGCTCTTTATGGATGTTTATTGATGTGAGCAGGTTCTGTCAGTCCCCTAGGCATTTGGCTGCGAGATAACGAACAGTCAACAAGCCGTGGAGTGCCTTCTGTAATGTTTGCTTTATGGAAGACAGTGTTTGGCACTACAGCCTGTTCGACAAGAGAGGCAGCAAGAAATTCAGAGGCATTTGAGTTATTTATACCAGAAAACAAACACGGTCTTTTCAAGTGTTTTACAGGCCTGTTTCTTGTAGGGGTCTGTGGAAATTGTTTATTTTGTCCCTTAAAATTTAGGAAAGGTGGTTATCAGTTTTATAGAGAAGCAGGGAACTGTAATTCTTCACTTTGTTTTTAAAAATCTACCTGCCTTGGTCATGCTTATTGTTTAATGTATTGGATTTAGTATTAAAGGAAAACTGACAGGTGGGGAACATCTGCTCTTTTGCTTTAAAAAAGTTAAATATATTTTTTCTTTTTTAAATTAAAAAATGAAATGCAAAAAATTCTTCTGATAGTCCTGTGGTTAGGACCTGGTGCTTTCACTCACAGGGCCTGGGTTCAATCCCTGGTCTGGAAACTAAGATCCTTAAAGCCACATGTTGTGACTAAGCACCCCCCACCCCCGAAATAAAATAAAACAAAAAAATGAAAAATAGCACATGGTTTTAAAAAATTTCCTAAGCAACATAAAAGGATAAAAGTAATTCTCCTTTCATTCAAGTCCTCCCTTGCCTTCTCCAGAGATAGTTTCAGTTTTTTGGGGTGTATCTTTCATGTATGGGCTATGCAAATACAAACATATCCTGCATAATAGAAAACAATAGAATAGGAAAGACTAGAGATATCTTCAGGAAAATTAGACATATCAAGGGAACATTTCATGCAAAGATGGGCACAATAAAGGACAGAAACGGTATGAACCTAACAGAAGCAGAACATATTAAGAAGAGGTGGCAAGCATACACAGAAGAACTATGCAAAAATATCTTCATGACCCAGATAACCACGATGGTGTGATCACTCATCTAGAGCCAGACATCCTGGAATGTGAAGTCAAGTGGGCCTTAGGAAACATCACTATAAACATAGCTAGTAGAGGTGATGAAGTTCCAGTTGAGCTAATTCAAATCCTGAAAGATGATGCTGTGAAAGTGCTGCACTCAATATGGCAGCAAATTTGGAAAACTCAGCAATGGCCACAGGATTGGAAAAAGTCACTTTTCATTCCAATCCCAAGGAAAGGCAATGCCAAAGAATGTTCAAACTACTGCACAATTGCACTCATCTAACACGCTAGCAAAGTAATGGTCAAAATTCTCCAAGCCAGGCTTCAACAGTATGTGAACCGTGAACTTCCAGATGTTCAAGCTGGATTTAGAAAAGGCAGAGGAACCAGAGATCAAATTGCCAACATCCACTGGATCATTGAAAAAGCAAGAGAGTTCCAGAAAAACATCTACTTCTGCTTTATTGACTACACCAAAGCCTTTGACTGTGCGGATGACAACAAAATGTGGAAAATTCTTAAAGAGATGGGAATACCAGACCACCTGACCTGTCTCCTGAGAAATCTGTATGCAGGTCAAGAAGCAACAGTTGGAACTGGACATGGAACAACAGACTGGTTCCAAATCGGGACAGGAGTACCTCAAGGCTGTAATCTGTCACTCTGCCTACTTAACTTATTTGCAGAGTACATCATGGGAAATGCCTGGCTGGATGAAGCACAAGCTGGAATCAAGATTGCCAGGAGAAATATCAATAACCTCAGATATACAGATGACATCACTCTTATGGCAGAAAGTGAAGAAGAACTAAAGAGCCTCTTGATGAAAGTGAAAGAGGAGAGTGAAAAAGTTGGCTTAAAGCTCAACATTCAGAAAACTAAGATCATGGCATCTGGTCCCATCACTTCATGGAAAATAGATGGGGAAACAGTGGAAACAGAGACTTTATTTTTTTGGATTCCAAAATCACTGCAGTTGGTGACGGCAGCCAAGAAATTAAAAAACACTTGCCCCTTGGAAGAAAAACTATGACCAACCTAGATAGCATATTAAAAAGCAGAGACATTACTTTGCCAACAAAGGTGTGTCTAGGCAGAGCTATTGTTTTTCCAGTAGTCATGTATGGATATGAGAGTTAGACTTCAAAGAAAGCTGAGCACTGAGGAATTGATGCTTTTGAACTGTGGTGTTGGAGAAGACTCTTCAGTGTCCCTTGGACTGCAAGGAGATCCAACCAGTCCATCCTAAAGGAAATCAGTCCTGGGTGTTCATTGGAAGGACTGATGCTGAAGCTGCAATTCCAATACCTAAGCCACCTGATGCGAAGAACTGACTCATTTGAAAAGACCTTGATGCTGGGAAGGATTGAAGGCAGGAGGAGAAGGGGATGACAGAGAATGAGATGGTTGGATGGCATCACCGATTTGATGGACATGAGTTTGAACAGGCTCCAAGAGTTGGTGATAGACAGGGAAGCCTGGTGTGGTGAAGTCCATGGGGTTGCAAAGAGTCAGACACAACTGAGCAACTGAACTGTACTTTACTGTAACTGTATCCTGCATAAATATACACACTATTCAGTGCTTTGCTCTTTTCTTTGTATAATATTATACTTTTTCAAGATGATTTCATATCAGCACATATAAAATCTATCCTGTTTGTTTTAATAGCTATATAATTGCAATGAATGGAAGAACCAGAATTTATTTACCAGGCCCCATTGAAGACCTTGGGCTTCCCTGATGTCTCAGTTGGTAAAGAATCTGCTTGTGATGCAGGAGATCTAGGTTTGATCCCTGGGTTGGGAAGATAGATCCCCTGGAGAAGGGAATGGCAACCCACTCCAGTATTCTTGCCTGGAGAATTCCATGGACAGAGGAGCCTGGCAGCCTACAGTCCATGGGGTCGCAAAGAGTTGAACATGACTAAGCAACTAACATACTTTGAGACCTTAATGCCTTTAGAACTAATATTGAGAGGTATACCTTTCTGTGTCCTCATTATTTCTCACTGTGTGAGTATATGTATAGAATAAACTTCTCTGTCGAAGTATAGTTAGATTTGAAATCTTAGAAGACTTACTCTTGGGCTTAGTGAAACTAGAATTTGAACACTTATTGCGTGAAAGATGTCATTTTGGGGAATTTTGCTTGATTAACACAGTTTTTATTCATGCCAGGGCAGCATTTGTGAAAAGATGCTGATTAAATATATCACATCTATTTAAACATTTACTCCTAAAAGTATTTCAATTAAATGTTATTTCAGGAAGATACAATTTAATCATTAATTAAGCCCTGCCCTTGACAGAATACAATCTTGATTCTGAGCTGCCAGCCTCCCCCGCCCCCCCTACTTACCCCCCAGCCGTTAACATCCAAGAACTTCATGCTAAGCTTAGTGAGCACAGGAGCCATTCATGTTCCCGATGAGAAACCTCGTGATCCAGGAGTATGGTGAATAGATGAATGTCTGTTAAAGGACCATCTTCAGCTGCTGAGGGACCTGCAGTTTATTGTGGCCAAAAGAGTGTGTTGCTGCTCTGTTGTTCATCTGTGCTTGTGCGTCACCAGTTCATGAGACATTTTTCTGCCAGCTTCATGCTTGTCAACCTGCCTAGTGGGCTGGGGGCTTAAACTTCTGATCAATGTTAATGCATTTCTGCAAACGGTGTTTGTTATTTTTCACCATCTTTCCAAAATTAAATGTTATTCCCAGCGTGTGAGGGGTTTTAAAAAGCTAATAATGGGTTTTTGTTTTTATGTTTAGATTTTTCAGTGTTTAACCGGGGGTGTGGAACCTGGACTTTGCCATTTACTCCTCTAAACTATTATGTTTTGGGACACACCTGGAAACCTTGTGTAGGCTATGCCTCATTAGTCAATGCCATTAGTATGTCTTAAAAAAAAAAAAACTAGCATATAGATTTGTTTTGAAAGACAGTTTGCTAAAATGTCAGTTAATATCATTGAAGAACAGGCCCTACTTCTTTTTACTGATTGTTCCTGTCAGTGGTGATCTGAGATGGGTATGGGTACTAAGTTTTTGAAATTGTGTATCTAGGTTCCGTAATGTGGCCTTCAGCGGCCATGGAGTTGGAGTACCCATTGAACACCTGTTAATCATCAACCCTGCACTAATAATAATAGCTAACATGCCTTGAGCCATAGCTCATCAAAACCTTGCACTTTTTTGCCTAAGTTTTATGGGTAAGGACAGTGAGGAGGTTAAGCTGAAACATACAAGGGCCTACCATTTATAGAGCCAGGATTTGAACATGGGCAATTTGCTCATGCTGTTTTATACGTTAGTCTACAAAAGAAACCTTTGAGGTTGATAATTATATTCCCATTTTACCTTTAGGGAGCCTTGGGGCCCAGAATTAAGTGACTTTAACTGCTGGTCATTCAAGGTCACAACTCCTGAGAAACCATGTGATCTGAAATCCAGATTCTTCCCTGTTGCTCACAGCTGTGATTTAAGGGAGGACCTCGTGTATGGGTCTGTCCCACATTTTCAGGATGTTTAGCATCCCTGGAGCCCACTCACTAAATTCCACTAGGGACCTCTATCACTGTGCCATCCAAAAATGTTCCCATGTATTTCTCCTGTTCTTCTACTAGGTGTCATATTTACATTTCTTAATTTCAAACTTGTCTCTTGTCATTATACTACATTGCCTCCCACAGCAATTTTTTAATCAACAGTAATCAAACTCAACTCTTGCTTATAATTTGGAATAGTTAGAATAATTGGAATAATTTTAATGCAAGTCACTTGAGTATGAAATCACAGATGAGAGAGAGCATCTCCTCCAGATCCAGATCCTTATTTTATAGGTTAAACACACACACAGACATGCCCACAGACACACACACAAACACACCCTCTACCCATTCTGAAGCACAGTCAGTTCAGTTGCTCAGTCGTGTCTGACTCTTTGTGACCCCATGGACTTCAACACTCCAAGCTTCCCTGTCCATCACCAACTCCTGGAGGCTACTCGAACTCATGTCCATTGCTCTGGTGATGCCATCCAACCATCTCATCCTCTGTCATCCCCTTCTCCTCCCGTCTTCAGTCTTTCCCAGCATCAGGGTCTTTTCCAATGAGTCAGTTCTTCACATCAGGTGGCCAAAGTATTGGAGTTTCAACTTCAGCATCAGTCCTTCCGATGAATATTCAGGACTGATTTCCTTTAGGAATGATAGGTTGGATCTCCTTACATTCCAAGGGACTCTCAAGAGTCTTCTCCAACACCACAGTTCAAAAGCATCAGTTGTTCAGCGCTCAGCTTTCTTTATAATCCAACTCTCACATCCATACACGACTACTGGAAAAACCATAGCTTTGCCTAGATGGATCTTTGTTGGCAAAGTAATGTCTCTGCTTTTTAATATGATGTATAGGTTGGTCATAACTTTTCTTCCAAGGAGCAAGCGTCTTTTAATTTCATGGCTGCAGTCACCACCTGCAGTGATTTTGGAGCCCCCCAAAATAAAGTCTCTCATTGTTGCCATTGTTTCCCCATCTATTTTCCATGAAGTGATGGGGCCAGATGTCATGATCTTAGTTTTCTGAACGTTGAGTTTTAAGCCAACTTCTTCACTTTTCTCTTTCACTTTCATCAAGAGGCTCCCCAGTCCTTCTTCGCTTTCTTCCGTAAGGGTGGTGTCATCTGCATATCTGAGGTTATTGGTATTTCTCCGGCAGTCTTGATTCCAGCTTGTGCTTCATCCAGCCAGGCATTTCGCATGATGTACTCTACATATAAGTTAAATAAGCAGGGTGACAATATATAGCCTTGATATACTCCTTTTCCAATTTGGAACCGGTCTGTTGTTCCATGTGCAGTTCCAACTGTTGCTTCTTGACCTACATACAGGTTTCTCAGGAGACAGGTCAGGTGGTCTGGTATTCCCATCTCTTAAGAATTTTCCACAGTTTGTTGTCATCCACATAGTCAAAGGCTTTGGCATAGTCAGTAAAGCAGAAGTAGATGTTTTTCTGGAACTCTCTGGCTTTTTTGATGATCCAGCGGATGTTGGCAGTTTGATCTCTGGTTCCTCTGCCTTTTCTAAATCCAGCTTGAACATCTGGAAGTTCATGGTTCACATACTGTTGAAGCCTGGCTTAGAGAATTTTGACCATTACTTTGC
Organism: Giraffa tippelskirchi; assembly: GCF_054371585.1. Taxonomy (NCBI): domain Eukaryota; kingdom Metazoa; phylum Chordata; class Mammalia; order Artiodactyla; family Giraffidae; genus Giraffa; species Giraffa tippelskirchi. The sequence goes on from NC_137276.1 coordinate 40,739,120, forward strand.
TAGCGTGTGAGATGAATGCAATTGTGTGGTAGTTTGAGCATTCTTTGGCTTTGCCTTTCTTTGGGATTGGAATGAAAAGTGACTTTTTCCAATCCTGTGGCCATTGCTGAGTTTTCCAAATTTGCTGGCATATTGAGTGCTGCACTTTCACAGTATCATCTTTGAGTATTTGAAATAGCTCAACTGGAATTCCATCACCTCCACTAGCTTTGTTCTTAGTGATGCTTCCTAATGCCCGCTTGACTTCACATTCCAGGATGTCTGGTTCTAGGTGAGTGATCACACCAACGTGGTTATCTCTGTCATGAAGTTTTTGTATAGTTCTTCTGTGTATTCTTGCCACCTCTTTTTAGTATGTTCCGTTCTGTTAGGTCCATACCCTTTCTGTCCTTTATTGTGCTCTTCTTTGCATGAAGCACAGAGGTAGCAGGAAAGACTTTCTGAAAGTCAAAAAATACACTGGTAGCTTACTAGACTCAACCTCTATTTGTGGGGGGCTGATTGGCATTTCTTTGTATTATCAGTTTGTTTCAAGCAAATGTATTTGAGCTGTGTTTATTTTCTAATGAGTGATTTTGACCTTTTAACGGGCGGCATTAGGAGGGTTGATGTAATTGAGTTGAAAAGGCAGGCCAAGAGACTGCAGTACAAGATTGTGGCTATTTTGGAAAAGTTATTTTGCACATGGTTTTTTACAGTTTGATAGTGCTGGCATAACTGGATACATCTGATGAGGCTTGTCATTGTTACCTTGGCAAATGTTTGTCCAAGCTCCCGTCAGATTTAAGTAGAATAACAGGTTGGTTGAGTAATCTCATATATATTAATTCCAGTGGTTCTCATGGAGGAAAGAATTTTGGTGAAAGAATGATATTGTTTGAGAACATTTAATTGTTCAGAAAATTTGTTCATTGGCTATTGTGTGGCAGATACAGGTTTTAATTTTCATGGATGAGTTGGGCATAGATTTTGCCTGTTGTTTGTGGTGCTGATTGTTTCCAAACCCTTTCTGTATCTTCAATAAAAGACAACTTAAAAAAGATGACTTGCCTACAGCCACTGAGGACACTATACAACTGTATCGTCTATTGTATAGGACCAGGGTTACAAGTTAGTTCTGGCAAACATCTTCGCCTGATAGTACCAGTCTCACTCATTTAAGTGTATGCCTCTAGAATATCAAATGTGTTTTTGGGAACAGATTTAATGAGGAAGTTGATTCATTATGTGGGAGGGTCATCAGATGATTCTATATTTTTAAAAAGCATTTCTAATATCACAGAGTTCTTGGGCCTCAAATATGGATCTTGGTTAATTAGTTAAGTCACAGTGCTTGAAGAAACCATGACCAGTGTCGAATTGTCTTCTGATGAATGATGAGAGAGAATTTGCAGATGTTGGAATAAACTTGCTCCAAATACTCATATACAAATTTGAAGGTGATGAGGGATATGCGTTTCTTACTGACTGTGGAAAAGAAAAAGTTCACTGAAACTGTTGATATAGACTTTTCATTAGTGATTCAGAAACAGTAGAAGTTGTTTTGAAATCACCCAAGTCATAGTAACAGGAACATAATTTTTCTCATTCTCATCTGCTTCCCCTTCCTCATTATTATTATTATTAAGAGAGTAGGAGCATGACTTGGGAAAAGTCTGTTTGAATTAATAACTCACTTGGCAGACACATCAACTGATTGAAGTTTTATGTCTCTTTTACTTTCATGAGGAAGAGACCACTGATTAGAGAGCTTGATATTGGAGAACTCTTTTAAAAAACAACATAAACAAACCAATAAATCAGCCCAGACTTATTGGTATCTCCTGGCATGATTACCCTGATTTGTATAACATATGATTTGCATCCAGAGCTACAATGTATTACAATAATCAGTGTTCTTAATGGTGACCTTTGGCTCATGATGATCATGTGAAACTGGGTTCTGAGTATTCTTGTTTTTTAGAAAAATCAGGAAATAACCCCTGGAGTGTTTAAGGAGGTAAGAAAATATTTAGTATATAATGTGAGTAAAAACAAATTACAAAGTAGTATGTATCTATATCCTCAATTTGATAAAGCCCAAAGGCATTTTCCAAAATTCTACAGTTAACCTGGGTAACTCTTAAAAAAATATTATTAGAAGTTGGGAGGAAATCCTGATTCTCCAGCAAATAGTCAGGCAACCATCTCAAAATAGAGGAGGGGCAGAGGGCTAAGATGTAGAAGAATATTTAATAGTTTAATAGTCTGGAACATCCACATGTTGTGACATGAAAAATTACTACAAAATAGTATGCATAGTCCTAAATTTGTAAAATGAATGAATTTATAAGGTGAGAAATAAACAAAAGTGTGTATACAAATTACACAAAATATACAAAGTTATGCAAAAAATGCACAAAATTTATACAGGAAATAAAAAGTATTTATTTATGGGCTGCCCTCATAGCTCAGTTGGTAAAGAACCTGCCTGCAATGCAGGAGACCTGGGTTTGATTCCTAGGTTGGAAAGATCCCCTGGAGAAGGAAATGGCAACCTACTCCAGTATTCTTGCCTGGAGAATCTCTTGGACAGAGAGGCACCTGGCGGGCTACAGTCCATGGGGTCTTAAAGTGTCGGACACAACTGAGCTACTAAACCACCACTATGTGTGTGTGTGTGTGTGTATATGTATATATATATATATATATATATATAGTGGAATTCTCTAGGCCAGAATACTGCTGGAGGGGGTAGCCTTTCCCTTCTCCAGGGGATCTTCCCAAACCAGAGATCGAACCCAGGTCTCCCGCATTGCAGGCAGATTCTTTACTACCTGGGCCACAAGGGAAGCCCAAGAATACTAGAGTGTGTGTAGCCTATCCCTTCTCCAGCAGATATCCCGACTCAGGATTGAACCGGGGTCTCCTGCATTGCAGGCATATTCTTTACCAACTGAGCTATCAGGGAAGCCCATATATATCTTTGGGACACCAGAAGGAGAAGGATTTTTGTTTGATCCAGTCCTTCTGGTGTCCTAAAGAAAGGCTAGAAAGAAACAGTTCCAAATAGTAAGTGATTCTGACTGAGGGCTGAGGTTATTGGTAATTTTTCTTGTCTGTGTGTATATTTTCTAATGTCATTCAGAGAGTATCTGTTACTTTTACTAACAGGGGGAAAGGAAGAAAAAAAAATGTAATACATTTCAGAAAGATCTTCACTTACTAAAAGAGAAAACAAAAAAATTATCCCAGAAAGTCACTTTTCTTTCATCTGGGCAGTAAAGCATCCACATTATTGTTTGATAACTGAGCCGTTTGAGGACTTTTGTTTTAACCAGGTCTCCTAAGGGAGGCAATGCTTTGTAGCCCATGGTTGTTACTACTTTAATGATGCAAACTTAGAGCATCAGGGCTGTGAGTGAATGGATGCATAATTCTTGGGGAGTTCTTCACGTCCTCAGTTGACACTTGGGAGGTGAGGTCCCTTTGTCCCTGCATGTGGCTGTCCTGGATGGATACTTAACTCTTGGCTGAGAAATAAACCCGATGGAGGAAGCTTGGGAGCCAAGCCAAGAGCATCATTTTCCCTAGGAATTTAATTTCCAAAATCTAGTCTTTGGAGTTCTGAGAAGTGAGAGGCGGTATGTTACTGCAGCCCTTTCTTGGAGACTCGTGCTCACTTGTCTATTCGAGCTTCTGAGAAATTCCAGAGCAAAGGTAATTACTGCCCAAGGAAAGTTTTAATTTATTTTTATTTTTTTGACCACACTGTACTTCATGTGGGATCTTAGTTCCCCAATCAGGGATCAAACCTGCACCCCCTGCAAGGGAGCAGAGTCTTACCCACTGTACCACTGGAGAAGCCCCCAAAGAAGGGTTTTTAAAAGGCAGAATTTGACTGACTTCTAAGCAGTGGGAAACTGGGTGGATGGGGCCCTGAAAGGAAAGAGGAGTCCTTGAAAAGGAGGAGGAAAAGACCCTATGCATTAAGGGGGTCCCTGCACAGATCTAGGAGTGACATGAAACTTGGTGTTTCATGAATGTGGTTTCAACAGCAGCAGTTTTACATGTGCATGAAGTTTTAAGTGGTTTCCTGAAGATCTGTCAAGGCCTTCAGAAGTATGTTTCAATCACATTTTATAAATTACATTAACTTATTTTAAGTCTTAGTAGGACACTTGTGACTTGCAAATCGTTGCGATTTTGGCTGCATAAATAGTTAATGGAAATACATTTTCATGCATCATATTTACTTCTATCAAGAAACTCCTATTGACTCTCAGCTGATGGGTGTTTTCTTTTTTATAACATTTAGAAAAATGAATGATTCAATTACTCCCACTCACTGTTTCTGTAAAGTGGAATCATTCAGCCCTGTTTTCTGCTAATGTTTTTCTTTTAAGACAGTCTTATGAAGTGATGAGTAGAGACCCTTAAGCCCCCAATTTTGAGGAGTTTAAAGGTTGCCAAGAATTATTTTTCTAATTGCCTACATATAAGTGCCTTGCTTTGCTAATTTAGACGTGTACTTATTTAGCTCAGAAAATAAAAGGACAAGAGCAACAGGATAAGAGCAACAGATTATAACCAAAATTATTAATTTTTTTTCTGAATAAATAGGGTTGCTTCACGTGTAGGTTATGTGTCCCACTGGTCTTTGTTGCCTGGATCTGACTGTATTTTTATTTGTGTTTTTCTTTGTCACACACACACACATTCATATAATTTTCTATATGAATTTATTTGGATTTTATTTACATTGTATCTGTTAAGAAGTAGATGCATGATATGTATCTATGCAATTGGGATTCAAGGCTTGATACCCACTGAGGTACATAAAACACCAAGAATCTAACTCGCTTTACTAATGAGATTGGTGTGATGTCATTTCCATTTGTCACTGTATTGCAAGAATCTGGCTCCCAAACAGCACAGACTAGTTATTTGTAGCCTGATAGGTTATACCATGACCAGTTGCTGTGACTGACAGCAAACTCTCTTCTAGGTGTTTATAACAGAATGATTTTTAAAATCATCATCGCTAAAGAGTAATTTTCAAAAAAGTTTAAACAGTATATAATGTAGGTATAAAATTAACATATATCATAGTTTTTGTTCAATTTATGGAATTAAAGGAGTATTTGAAAAACTGAATAAAAAAGCAGAAATGCTATAATGAATTTATTAATAGATAAATTTTAAAAGAACAATAAAATGTAACATTTGGGTCATCTTTCATTTCAGGCAGGTCAAATGTTATTTGCATTGGTATGGATAAGAATTATTTGGAAGTCAATTTTACAGATTTGTAAATTAACAGTGGGTCAGAGATGGATTGCCCTTTTGACTCAGAAAATCCCCAGAAGGCCCTCTGGGTGATGTCTAACATTCACTGAAGGGACAGGCACCTAGGAATGTCTTTCACTTGTTTCAAAGTCTTCAGCTCAGTTCAGTTCAGTTGCTCAGTCAGGTCCAACCCCTTGCGACCCCATGGACTGCAGCACACCAGGCCTCCTTGACCATCACCAGCTCCCAGAGTTCACTCAAATTCATGTCCATTGAGTCGGTGATGCCGTCCAACCATCTCATCCTCTGTTGTCCCCTTCTCCTCCCACCTTCAATCTTTCCCAGCATCAGGGTCTTTTCAAATGAGTCAGTTCTTAGCATCAGGTGGCCAGAGTATTGGAGTTTCAGCTTCAACATCAGTCCTTCCAATGAGCATTCAGTACTGATCTCCTTTAGGATGGACTGCTTGGATCTCCTTGCAGTCCAAGGGACTCTCAAGAGTCTTCTCCAACACCACAGTTTAAAAGCATTAGTTTTTTGACACTCAGCTTTCTTTATAGTCCAACTCTCACGTCCATACATGACTACTAGAAAAACCATAGCTTTGACTAGACAAACCTTCGTTGGCAAAGTAATGTCTCTGCTTTTTAATATGCTGTCTAGGTTGGTCATAACTTTTCTTCCAAGGAGTAAGCCTCTTTTAATTTCATGGCTGCAGTCACCATCTGCAGTGATTTTGGAGCCCCCCAAAATAAAGTCTGTCACCATTTCCACTGTTTCCCCATCTATTTGCCATGAAGTGATGGGACCAGATGCCATGATCTTAGTTTTCTGACTGTTGAACTTTAAGCCAACTTTTTCACTCTCCTCTTTCACTTTCATCAAGAGGCTTTTTAGTTCCTCTTCACTTTCTGCCATAAGGGTGGTGTCATCTCCATATCTGAGGTTATTGATATTATTGACAGTCTTGGACATTTGTGAAAATACTTTTCCAGCAATTTCATTTGTTGAATGCTAATGATGAGATTAATGCTCTTTTACTAATAATGTGTTAAAAATTGTGTGAATGACAAGAACATTTAAGACAGGTATTTGGATTTCTAATGTCTTGTTTTGTTACTATTCTTCTTCCAAGCTCCACTTCACATAAGAGAAGTGTTGAAAATATTATGGTTAAGGTGCTGGCACCGTCTTTCTAAATATTTCCTCTAGTGTACAAATCGGATAATACACTCTCTGCTTCTTAGTTTCTTTAAGGGAGAGGTAGGGCATTGTGGTATCATTTTATATGTTAAATGAAAAAATAGAGCAATTGAAAACAGTATATACAGATCTGGTGTTCTATATATATTTGGGTAAAATGGGATAGCCTGGGAAGTGATGCATTTTTCAATAATTTTGTTTATTTTTGGCCGTGCTGAGTCTTCGTTGCTGCTCTGGCTTTTCCCTACTTGTGGTGAGCAGGAGCAGCTGTCTAGTTGCGGTACACGGGCTTCTCATTGCGATGGCTTCCCTTGTTGCGGAGCACAGACTCTAGGCATATGGGCTTCAGTAGATGGGACCAACAGGCTCTCAAGCACAGGCTCAATAGTTGCTGTGCACAGACTTAGTTGCTCCATGGCTTGTGGATCTTCCCAGATCAAGGACTGAACCAGCATCTCCTGCATCGGCAGGGAGATTCTTTATCACTGACCCACCAGGGGAGCCCATTCAGTCAGTCGGTCGCTCAGTCGTGTCCGACTCTTTGCGACCCCTGAATTGCAGCACGCCAGGCCTTAGTGTCCATCACCAACTCCCGGAGTCTACCCAAACCCGTGTACATCGAGTCAGTGATGCCATCCAACCATCTCATCCTCTGTCGTCCCCTTCTCCTCCTGCCCCCAATCCTAGTCAGCGTTAGGGTCTTTTCCAATGAGTCAACTCTTCACATGAGGTGGCCAAAGTATTGGAGTTTCAGCTTCAACATCAGACCTTCCAATGAAAAGCCAAGATTGATCTCCTTTAGGGTGGATTGATTGGCGAGGGGAGTGGGGGTGGGAATCTCCTTGCAGTCCAAGGGACTCTTAAGAGTCTTCTCCAACACCACAGTTCAAAAGCATCAATTCTGCGACGCACAGCTTTCTTCACCATCCAACTCTCACATCCATACGTGACCACTGGAAAAACCATAGCCTTGACTAGATGGACTTTTGTTGGCAAAGTAATATCTCTGCTTTTAAATATGCTATCTAGATTGGCCATAACCTTCCTTCCAAGGAGTAAGCGTCTTTTAATTTCATGGCTGCAATCACCATCAGCAGTGATTTTGGAGCCCCAAAAAATAAAGTCTGACACTGTTTCCACTGTTTCCCCAACTATTTCCCATGAAGGGATGGGACCAGATGCCATGATCTTAGTTTTCTGAACGTTGAGCTTTAAGCCAACTTTTTCACTCTCCTCTTTCACTTTCATCAAGAGGCTCTTTAGTTCTTCTTCACTTTCTGCCATAAGGGTGGTGTCATCTGCATATCTGAGGTTATTGATATTTCTCCCGGCAGCCTTGATTCCAGCTTGTGTTTCTTCCAGCCCAGCATTTCTCATGATGTACTCTGCATCTAAGTTAAATAAGCAGGGTGACAATATACAGCCTTGATGTACTCCTTTTCCTTTTTGGAACCAGTCTGTTGTTCCATGTCCAGTTCTAACTGTTGCTTCCTGACCTGCATACAGGTTTCTCAAGAGACAGATCAGATGGTCTGGTATTCCCATCTCTTTCAGAATTTTCCACAGTTTATTGTGATCCACGCAGTCAAAGGCTTTGGCATAGTCAGTAAAGCAGAAATAGATGTTTTTCTGATACTCTCTTGCTTTTTTGATGATCCAGCAGATATTGGCAAATTGATCTCTGGTTCCTCTGCCTTTTCTAAAACCAACTTGAACATCTGGAAGTTCATGGTTCACGTATTGCTGAAATCTGGCTTGGAGAATTTTGAGCATTATTTTACTAGCGTGTGAGATGAGTGCAATTGTGCGGTAGTTTGAGCATTCTTTGGTATTGCCTTTCTTTGGGATGGGAACGAAAACTGACCTTTTCCAGTCCTGTGGCCACTGCTGAGTTTTCCAAATTTGCTGGTATATCGAGTGCAGCACTTTCACAGCATCATCTTTCAGGATTTGAAATAGCTCAACTGGAATTCCATCACCTCCACTAGCTTTGTTCATAGTGATGTTTTCTAAGGCCCACTTGACTTCATATTCCAGAATGTCTGGCTCTAGGTGAGTGATCACACTATCGTGATTATCTGGGTCGTGAAGCTCTTTTTTGTACAGTTCTTCTGTGTATTCTTGCCACCTCTTCTTAATATCTTCTGCTTCTGTTAGGTCCATACCATTTCTGTCCTTTATTGAGCCTATCTTTGCATGAAATGTTCCTTTGGTATCTCTAATTTTCTTGAAGAGATCTCTAGTCTTTCCCAATCTGTTGTTTTCCTCTATTTCTTTGCACTGATCACTGAGGAAGGCTTTCTTATCTCTCCTTGCTATTCTTTGAAACTCTGCATTCAGATGGGAATATCTTTCCTTTTCTCCTTTGCTTTTCGCTTCTCTTCTCTTTCCAGCTATCTGTAAGGCCTCCTCAGACAACCATTTTGCTTTTTTGCATTTCTTTTCCATGGGGATTGTCTTGATCCCTGTCTCCTGTACAGTGTCACGAACCTCTGTCCGTTCATCAGGCACTCTATCAGATCTAGTCCCTTAAATCTATTTGTCACTTCCACTGTATACTCATAAGGGATTTGATCTAGGTCATACCTGAATGGACTAGTGGTTTTCCCTACTTTCTTCAATTTAAGTCTGAATTTGGCAATAAGCAGTTCATGATCTGAGCCACAGTCTCCTCCTGGTCTTGTTTTTGCTGACTGTATAGAGCTTCTCCATCTTTGGCTGCAAAGAATATAATCAATCTGATTTCGGTATTGACCATCTGGTGATGTCCACGTGTAGAGTCTTCTCTTGTGTTGTTGGAAGAGGGTGTTTGCTATGACCAGTGCGTTCTCTTGGCAGAACTCTATTAGCCTTTGCCCTGCTTCATTCTGTACTCCAAGGCCAAATTTGCCTGTTACACCAGGTGTTTCTTGACTTCCTACTTTTGCATCCCTATAATGAAAAGGACATCTTTTTTGGGTGTTAGTTCTATAAGGTCTTGTAGGTCTTCATAGAACTGTTTAACTTCAGCTTCTTCGGCGTTACTGGTCGGGGCATAGACTTGGATTACTGTGATATTGAATGGTTTGCCTTGGAAACGAACAGAGATCATTCTATCGTTTTTGAGATTGCCTCCAAGTACTGCCTTTCGGACTCTTTTGTTGACCATGATGGCTACTCCATTTCTTCTAAGGGATTCTTGCCCACAGAGTAGGTATAATGGTCATCTGAGTTAAATTCACTCATTCCAGTCCATCTTAGTTCGCTGATTCCTAGAATGTCGACATTCACTCTTGCCATCTCCTGTTTGACCAGTTCCAATTTGCCTTGATTCATGGACCTAACATTTCAGGTTCCTATGTAATATTGCTCTTCACAGCATCGGACTTTGTGTCTATCACCAGTCACATCCACAGCTGGGTATCGTTTTTGCTTTGGCTCCATCCCATCATTCATTCTGGAGTTATTTCTCCACTGATCTCCAGTAGCACATTGAGCATTTACTGACCTGGGGAGTTCATCTTTCAGTGTCCTATCTTTTTGCCTATTTTCATACTGTTCATGGGGTTCTCAAGGCAAGAATACTGAAGTGGTTTGCCATGCCCTTCTCCAGTGGACCACATTCTGTCCGACCTCTCCACCATGACGCATCCATCTTGGGTGGCCCCACATGGCATGGCTTAGTGTCATTGAGATAGGGGAGCCCTTTAGATATGTGTAATTTGCTTTCTTTGTGACTGTGCTGCGTATTCCTTGCTGGAAGTGATGGGTTTTAAGAGTTTTTACAGAAAAATTTGTTAGTTCCAACTATGAATTTAATAGAAGGAAAATTCATCATGTGACAGCCCAGGTAGGAGAGAATGTTTTCCATCACTGCCTGAAAACTTTTTATCGCAAAGTACAATTCTCCTTGGGTTGAAAATAGCTTGCTGATACACCAGAGGCTGCTTATACTGAGACTGTAAACAATACAAGAGGATTTATAGACTTTTTGATGAATTGACCTTATTTTATAGGTGAGAGACCTGAAGTCTAGAAGAAAGGTTAAGTTGAAAATATTAAACCTGTATTTACCCAAAAATTTGACCTCAGGTTCCTTGCTAAGTGCTATGAGCCATTTATTTCCCTCATTTAGTCTAAAAGTGGGTGTTTTATTCTAACTAAACACGTCAGTAGTAGGTCTTACATACAAATTTAATTTAGGTTTGTATCATAAGCTCTGTATTTTGGTAATTTTGGGGTTGCAAATACTAGGTGAATTTCACTCAAGAAAAGGTAGAGGGTGAAGATGGAGATCAAGATGTAAGTCTAATCCTAGGAATTGGGTCAGGTTCAGCTCTCACTGACCCTGAGTGTCTCTCTTGACTTTTTACCCCAACTTCTAACTGGGAATTTCCTTTGGAGTTTATTAATTCCAGCTTCTGAGGCAGAGCATCTTGATTGGCTAGCCCCATCTTTCTAGCCAGTAAACATAACTTGAAAGCTCTTGGTCAGCCTATGAATGCCTAACAGAAGCCTTTGAATGACCTAACAGAAGCGGAAGATATTAAGAAGAGGTGGCAAGAATACACAGCAGAAGTATACAAAAAAGTTCTTCATGACCCAGATAACCATGATGGTGTAATCACCAACCTAGGGCCAGACATCCTGGAATGAGAAGTCAAGTGGGCCTTAGGAAACATCACTAAGAACAAAGCTAGTGGAGGTGATGGAATTCCAGTTGAGCTAATTCAAATCCTAAAACATGATGCTGTGAAAGTGCTGCACTCAGTATGCCAGGAAATTTGGAAAACGCAGCGGTGGCTGCAGGACTGGAAAAGGTCACTTTTCATTCCAATCCCAAAGAAAGGCAATGCCAAAGAGTGCTCAAACTACCACACAATTGCATTCATCTCATATGCTAGCAAAGTAATGCTCAAAATTCTCCAAACCAGGCTTCAACAGTATGTGAACCATGGACTTGCAGATGTCAAGCTGGATTTAGAAAAGGCAGAGGAACCAGAGATCAAATTGCCAACATCTGCTGGATCATCAAAAAAGCCAGAGAGTTCCAGAAAAACATCTACTTCTGCTTTATTGACTATGCCAAAGCGTTTGATTGTGTGGATGACAATAAACTGTGGAAAATTCTTAAAGAGATAGGAATACCAGACCACCTGACCTGCCTCCTGAGAAATCTGTATGCAGGTCAAGAAGCAACAGTTAGAACTGGACATGGAACAACAGACTGTTTCCAAATAGGAAAAGGAGTACCTCAAGGTTGTATACTGTCACTCTGCTTATTTAACTTCTATGCAGAGCACATCATGAGAAACGCTGGGCTGGATGAAGCACAAGCTGGAATCAAGACTGCTGGGAGAAATATCAATAACCTTAGATATGCAGATGACACTACCCTTATGGCCCAAAGTGAAGAAGAACTAAAGAGCCTGTTGATGAAAGTGAAAGAGAAAAGTGAAAAAGTTGGCTTAAAACTCAACATTCAGAAAACAAAGATCATGGCATCTGGTCCCATCAATTCATGGGAAATAGATGGGAAAACAGTGGAAACAGTGTCAGACTTTATTTTTTGGGGCTCCAGAATCACTGCAGATGGTGACTGCAGCCAGGAAATTATAAGACGCTTGCTCCTTGAAAGAAAATTTATGACCAACCTAGGCAACAGAGACATTCCTTTGCCTACAAAGGTGTCCGTCTAGTCAAGGCTATTGTTTTTCTTGTAGTCACGTATGGATGTGAGAGTTGGACTGTAAAGAAAGCTGTGTGCCAAAGAAGTGATGCTTTTGAACTGTGGTGTTGAAGGAGACTCTTAAGAGTCCCTTGGAGTGTAAGGAGATCCAACCAGTCCATCCTAAAGGAAATCAGGCCTGAATATTCATTGGAAGGACTGATGTTGAAGCTGAAACTCAAATACTTTGCCCACCTAATGCTAAGAACTGACTCATTTGAAAAGACCCTGATGCTGGGAAAGATTGAAGGTGGGAAGAGAAGGGGACAACAGAGGATGAGATGGTTGGACGGCATCACCGACTCGATGGAAATGAGTTTGAGTAAACTCCGGGAGTTGGTGATGGACAGGGAAGCCTGGTGTGCACGACTGAGTGAACTGAACTAAACTGATGAATGCCTGCCTTTCAGCTGTATGTTTCTCCAGGTCCAGTTAGCTAGGGCTGTGTTTGGTGACTTGTTGCATATGATAGAGAAGATGGCAGGTGAAGAGCAACTGATCCTGAGGGTGTGGTAGAATCCCCCAGAAATATTTATAGGAGTGGGTGAACTAACACGGTGATGTGTCTACTGCAAATTTATTTTCAGTAGATTAGTTGATTCTCAGTTAAAGAAAAATTTCTCATAATCTCCTTTGGAATTTAATGTTTTAATCTGTTTCAACATTGGAGTTCATTTGGGACTTCATCATATATTCTTATTAGGCAGCTAAATTTTTCCTTTTTTAGGAACATAAAAGACAGCTTTTGTGACTTGCAAAGTTTGTTATGGTAGCTTGGTTTGACAATTCATGCTGTATTTTCTTTTGAAGCTCTAATGTTACTTCAAAGTATTTAAAAAGGAAGTTGTTAATAGAAAATTTTCACAGGTGTGAGTTCCTTTCAGTTGAGTTCAGTCGCTCAGTCATGTCCGACTCTTTGCAACCCCATGAGTCGCAGCACGCCCGCCCTCCCTGTCCATCACCAACTCCCGGAGTTTATACAAACTCATGTCCATCGAGTCAGTGATGCCATCCAACCATCTCATCCTCAGTCGTGCCCTTCTCCTCCTGCCCCCATCCTTCTCAGCATCAGTGTCTTTTTAAATGAGTCAACCCTGAGGTGGCCAAAGTATTGGAGTTTCAGCTTCAACATCAGTCCTTCCAATGAACACCCAGGACTGATCTCCTTTAGGATGGACTGGTTGGATCTCCTTGCAGTCCAAGGGACTTCAAGAGTCTTCAACACCACAGTTCAAAAGCATCAATTCTTTGGCGCTCAGCTTTCTTCACTGTCCAACTCTCACATCCATACATGACTACTGGAAAAACCATAGCCTTGACTAGATGGGCCTTTGTTGGCAACGTAATGTCTCTGTTTTTGAATATGCTATCTAGGTTGGTCATAACTTTCCTTCCAAGGAGTAAGCGTCTTTTAATTTCATGGCTGCAATCACCATCTGCAGTGAATCTGCAGTGAATTCCTTTAATTTCCATTAAATATTTATTCTCAGTATCTGAAAACAATCCAGAACCAAAAGGCAAAGCATTTTTTAAATATTTCATTTAAAAAATATCTCTTACATTGCTGACCTGTATATACTGTATGTTTGGGATATTGCATAACCTTTATCTAGGAGACTTTCTGACTACTTAGGGAGATAGAGATGAGACTGTTTCAGAGGGAGGCTGCTTATACAGTAATAGATTAGACATGGTTCAGATAATTTTTTAAAAGACATTTGTAGTTTCTGATCCTACTTTATTTGAAACTTTTTTGATAGTGATGCAAGATTGTAAAGTTGGTTTTACTGGAAGATAAACTATAACAAAATACTACATAGACATAATTACCAATCCAGAATTTATTGGTGTACATATAATATTTTCAGAAAAAAATTCTTAAGCCAAAAAAGAGCATGTGGACTATTCCTTCATTATTGCAAATAGGTTTATTTCCGTTGTTTTTACTGAGCCCCAGGACAGACATGGACGGACAGTATGAGGAGCAGAGTGATGAAGGACATTATAGGGAATTGCAGAGGCAAACATTTAGGAATGAAGGAATCTTTTGAGGGTGGGTAGCAATCCAGTTTTCATTAAAATGATTAAATGTGAAAAGTAAGGGTAGGTGAGCTGAGGTCTTGATGATAGAACTGAAAAGCTTAATTTGCTAAAATTAGTAACAGAGAAACATGATAGGTTTGGTTGGATGCTCTCCAATGTTTGTCCTGCATAGGAACACTGGTCAAGTATCGCACTTACCCTCAAGGAGCTATGATTACATACATATGAGGAAGGTTATGTTGGCACATCTATGGGTAGGGATTTAATAACAACTGAAACCTGCCCCAGTAAAGTAAAAACAGGGCATTGTTGATGGAGCTCTTGATAATAGGACCTATTATTTTAGAAAGTCCTTTCTTCAATTTGTAGGTTTCTCAGTAAAAGTTCTGGGATCTTGAGACTCTTCTGAGGAAACTGCAAAAGGTACAATAGGGATTTAAAACTGTATTTGGGGTATGAGTGGGGAGTATCTGAAGATTTCATTATGTTGACTTAAAAAAAGATCACTACATGAGAGTTGGGAGTTAAGTATTATTTGGGGCAAAATGAGGACTGTAACTTTGGAAAATGCACCTCAGAAAGCTCTGAGAAACTGCTCGCAAGAGCTGGGCTGTGAGGGAAGTGAGGTCAGTATATGTGATTTTGGTGAAGGAGAGACTTCATCCAGTGAAGCACTTATCTTACAAAAAGGTTTTCTGCTGATGTCACCATGAAAGGATTTAGTGCTTTTTCTAGATATGAGAAGATGCAAGGATTGGGCTCATAAACTCAGTTCCTGAAACAATTTAACTGTCTAAAGACCTGTTCAACCAGATTTCCTGGAGCACAAAGTGCCTCATTCCTGGTATCTACCCTGAACTCCCTGAGGGCGTGTCAAAGGTCAACAGCTGAAGCAGCCCAGGATTCAATCCCTGCAGAGGCAGATGGCAAGTGCCCTTGGCCAGCACTAATTTGTCATTGAGAGGACTCCCTCACGGTTATAAATTCGACCATGCTTTGGGAGGGATTTCATGACCATTTTGTCCCACAGCGCTAGGAAGTCTCATTCCTAGATCTGGTGAAGATTTTGCTGATAGACCTCTTAGGGTGCTATTCCTGGACTAGGTCTTAATAGGTCAAAAGTACAAGTAACACAGCTGGCATTATTATTAAAGTCATAACTGAGAATTAAGCCAGAAACTTCCATCAGGTGCAGCCCAGTATGTCCTTAGGTTGACTTAGTCTATTCTCTACCAATCTTTCTTTCTTTTTGGGAAGTTATGTATTGGCATTGTCCATAAGGCTCCCAGCCCAATTTCCTAGTGTTACTAGGCTGACTTATCCTTAGTATAATTTGTTTGTTCAAATTAAAAAAAAGATAAAAGGAAGGAGCTTAAAACTTAAATGACCACAGCCTGATGTCAACCACACAAATCCATCCCAGAATTGTGGAGGGTTTAATTCCTTGGTTAAATTTTTGCTTATTGCTCTGATTGAGCTTGTGTAACTTTAGAGGAAAGTTCATATCATGGCCAGGGTCATGGCAGCTATTATTAGTTGGCCAGGTAAGAGGATCACACCTAGTATTGGGATCCCACCAAGAGAAGCCTAAACAGAACTGAACTTTCTTTCTTCTAAATGAATTTCCTAAAGGCTATCCAATTAGAGCTATGGAGTGCAGGAATCCACCTAGGTAGTTTAGAAGTACTAGACACAGGTAATTGGCCACAAACCCAATAACTGTATTACAGCTGGATTGAAAACTAGCATAGAATTGTGTACATGATAGAAAACACTTGCTTTATATGCAAAGGTCCAAGAAGTCAAGAAAACATTATAAATGATCATACAAATCAGGTCCAGCATCTTGGGTAAGCAGCCTACTTCTGATGTTGTCTTCTTCTCATCCTAGTGTTTTCTAGTTTCCTCTGTTTGAGTGTCATTTTAAGATGAGTTTGAGGTCAGCAGCCCTCTCTATAGGCCAGTCTGTGTAGGGGTCTTTAGAACTGGGCATTAATTGAAGAGTCAATTTCCCTTCAGTTTCACTGTGCATGAACTACTTAAGGAAAGGAAAGGAAAGTTGCTCAGTCGTGTCCGACTCTTTGCGACCCCGTGGACTGTAGCCTGCCAGGCTCCTCCGTCCATGGGATTCTCCAGGCAAGAATACTGGAGTGGTTTGCCATTTCCTTCTCCAGGGGATCTTCCCGACCCAGGGATCGAACCCAGGTCTCCCGCATTGGAGGCAGACGCTTTAACCTCTGAGCCACCAGAGTACTTGATAAAAAGTCCTTCTATCCAGATTGAAGACAGTCTTTTAAATTATGTCTTTTCCAGTACACATAATTTTCCTGTTGCAGGTCATGGGGCATCCAATCTTCGTCCAAAGATTACTGAAATAAGCTTCAGAGACAAGCTTAGAATGTTCTTTAATTATTCATTTACATTTTACATTAATATAACAGCAAAGAACTATCCAGGAAATGAGTCTTAATAGAGCCAGACTTCCATTTACAAAACTGGGATTTACCATTCATTGAAACATCCTTTTTTTTCCCCCTAAAATTACCCTTGTTTTTACCAAATATAACCAAATTAAGACTAGTTTGTTTGCAAAATAAGTCTGATTTCAATAAACTTGGCCCAATCATTTATGTAACTGTAATTGATCATAGACCTTTTAATTTTTTTGCTTTGCTGAAACTTTATAAAAGTTTCAGACTGAACTTTTTAAAAAACCTCTTAGGCTAGGAAACTCATACCTAACAGATCTAGGTGAATTCCTTCCTTCTCAAGATCTCCAAAATTCCTTGAGATTTTTGTACCTGTTATTGAGATAGCCTTCCTAATTTATCTGATAAAGCTACTGGAAACATAACAGTTTCCGGTCTCTGGAGGGATCAGATAGAGAGACAAGGGAAATTTTTCTGCTTACAAAGCTATAATTTTACCAAATTACTGTAAGTCATAATTAATTTGAGGGGAAGGGTTTTCCATATTCCTGGAAAACACAGATTAAAACCAGTAATTTTTCAGATATAAACTGCAAAAATTATAAGCATATTCACCAGTTCATTCAGTCCATTTGTTAATCTTTTATGAAGCCATCAGGTTTCCCATTAGAATCCTTTAATTTCTTACCCAGTCCAGCATTTTGGTCTGAAAGTCAGAAACTTGAATTTATCCAAAAGTCTTTTCTATAAATATTCTTGAAGAGGAAGAATTTTTGCAAAAGCATCAGAATAAACCATAACTGTCTATAATGACAAAAAACTTTAGAAATCATGTTTAAAATCTGATTACAATGCCATTGACAAAGAGACGATTACTGCTGTGACAACACTTTAAGATAGTAACTAGATTTATGACTGGTAACATTTTACTGGGACATATCAGAATTTTAGGAACTCCATATGATTCCTAGGATATATATATTACTAAAATTTACCATACACTATAACCTGAGGAGATTTATTACTCATTTGACAATACTTTCCATGTAATTCAACATATCAAATGAACCTAACTAGTTGAATATCTCTCTTGGGGATATTTTAGGGGCCCACTGAAGCCTCCCAAAGTTAGCTAGAGGTCAAAAGGGCTTCATTAGAATTTGATTTAGGAAGTTTTGTCAGGTAAGATCATAGGTCACTGTGAAACAATAGTTATTCACTTAACCAAAGTAACAATAAAAGATTTCAAAGGCAAATACAAAACAGATCACTTAAGTAAAGAAGCTGAAAATCTATTATCAGAGTAATTCAACATCTGAAGAAAGCTTGTCTTCTTAACAGAGAGAAAAGCCAAATTCAAGTTTTGTATCGGCTTACTTTTAAATTCATTTATTCAATTAAATTTATTTTAAACTTAGTCAATCCAGACCACGCACAAAACTCTTTTCTCAGGATTCACTTTCCACAAATCTTTTTATCACTTTCTATATTCATAATTTTATTTTCCCATTCAGAGACAGACACCTGTAAGTCAGACCTACTTCCCTTTCCGTTAACAAAATGCAACATCATTCCTCATACCTTCTTAACTAAAAACACACATCCCATTTTTCTTAAGCAATCATGAACTGTCTTTTATATTAGTATTCTGTAGATTGGTGAACATAAATACCAGTGATAATGTATAAAAACATTTTCTTTCTTATAGAGAACATCTCAGACTGGCACCAAACATATTCATTAATAGTCCAAAATCTCTTTTGTTTCTCTATAAGAGGAAGTTAGTGTTCAGTAATTAATGTTTCAGAATCTTATTTTACATGGAAATGACCTGGCTATTCCATAAACTTTCATCATTTAGTTTAGCCCAACCCTAGAAATTAAGTTACCCAAATCTGGAGAGACTATTTTAGACAGACATTCCTAAAGCATAATTATTTTTAATAGAGTTTATCTAAAAGCTCATATGTTATTTACATTTTCTTTTCTTAGAAGTCTCATTGCTCGAGTTACTTTCCTTGCTGACAAATTTAGAACAGATATAACAAGACATATTAAACCTAGGTACAATGAAATATTATACTTAATTGTAATGACTCTTAGACATATCTATATTAATTAGATCAACAAACATTAATACCAGGTATTAATTTCATATTGAATATTTCCCAGTTCACATGAACCTGAAATTCACTTAGCTTAATTTCTCTTGTATTTAGAATTGTTTGATTTGTTAGCACTTACTTTTCTTTAGGCCATTTAGATTAGAGCTCATTTACAAATTAACCTCAGCAATATTATTCAAAGACAAAGATATATACTGAGACATACATATATCCAGACAGACACAACAAGAGATCTTTCTTTATTTTCTAAACTTAGTCATGAATCAGATATCACAATATAAAACTCACTTATTGTAAGTAACAGTTGGAATAAGAAAATTTTAAAGGGCTTTGTTCCCCTCCAACCCCCTGCCCACCCCCAGTTTCAGAAATTGGAGGTGGTCTAGGTAAGATGAAAATCTGATATTCTACTAACTGAGAGCGGGTTTGATCCTTGGGTTGAGAAGATCCTCCAGAGTAGGAAATGGCAACCCACTCCAGGATTCTTGCCTAGAAAATCCCATGGACAGAGGAGCTTGGCAGGCTATGGTCCATGGGGGTCGGAAAGAGTTGGGCAGGACTGAGCGCCTGAGCAGGTAGGCAGATAAAATAAGTGATCCAGAGAGCTCTGATCTCAAGAAACAGAGAACGAAAATCAGGTTCACCTGGTAGGAGTTATTCCCTCAGGGTAAGAATTCTAAAGAGAGATTTTTTCTTTCAAGCTTTCTCTGCTGTTTGGGAATTAAATTGGTTGGGGGTCAATTAACTTTGACTGGCATTGTGTACTTAACTGGCACAGTTGCAGGTTCATAATTTTCATAGATAACTCCCTTTCTTTCTTTTTAATGGTTTTGAAAAGCTAGTTAGCTAGAATAACAAAGGCATTATTAGTATGTAATATGGACCAACCTAGATTGTGTCTTTTGACCAGAGTTAAATCCTCATCAAGGCCTTCTTTAAAGGCAGAGTTAAGCAAAGGATCATTTTGGTGGTTAGAGAATGATTCAGGTGTCAAGCCCGAATAATGCTTAAAACTTTTTTTTCCAATCTCTCATAATAGTCCAGAACTGATTCATCCCATCTTTGCTTGCATTGTTGAATTTGTCTAGTTTATGGATTTTAGAGAGAGCTCTGGGATAGGTTCGAATAATTTCTGAGCTAATTCCTTGCATTCAGTACAAGTCTGTGGACTATGTGATTCAAAGTTCATTAAAGGGTGTTTCCATTCTGCCTTCTCTATTCATTCCCTCACTTTGCTCTCAGAAACTAACAGTTGTGTTAGTTCATATAGATTTGAAAACCTGGCTCATAGGACTGCATGGTTAACTCAGATTCCTTAGCAGATCCCCATGGATCCTAACTTGGATCAGGAAATTCCTTAGCTAAGGCTCTAAGTTTCATATGAGTCCAGGGTGTAAGCACAGAGGATGATCCCTTTCTCCCTAAGGGAGCTAAAATCACTTCTGACTCCCCCCCGCCCCCTTTCCTAGGGAAAGGGAAGCATCAGGAGGTAGAAGAGTTGGAAGAGGAAAACCCTCTGAGCCAGAGAGTTCAAATAGAAGAGGATACATGGGAAGCGCAGAAGGAAGAGGCAGAGTTGGTTCTAGTGGCCTTTTCTAGTTTTGATAAAGTTTCAAGCAATTTCTTGTTGGTTTCCTGCAAAGAAGTTACTTTGTCATTTCCTCTTTTAGAAGCTTCTAGATACCAAAGTAAGCATTCTGTTCAGTATGTTTGATCTTACAGCCAGCTTTTCTAGCTGTGTGCACAAAAATATCCATTTTAAAATATCAACAAAAACCTGATTTAGCCATTTTAGGTTGAGATCTTTAGTGTAATTTCCACAACTAAGTAGGTACTTGGAAGAATAAGTTTTTATGTACATAACCCTGGCTGGGGTGTTAAGAGGCTGCTTTCTGATGCCCCTTGTTTCTCTGTTTGAGAGGCTCTTTTTTCCATTTTAAGTTGAATTTTTATCACTAGATAAAATTTACCAGTGAAATTGTGTGGTGGGTCAGTGTGCTTTTTGTGAGCTTGACTTCTCTGGGAATCACCCCAGAGTCGATGCACCTGGTTTTACATGTCATGGTTTCTCCCTCTGGCAGTCTAAGACTACCTGTGGGTGCTTGGATCGCTGAATGGGTAAGCAAGTGTTTTAATTAATAAGTGGGTTTCCCTGTGGGACCACTGCATGGTATGAAGACTTGGTCTCCACCACTCCTGCAAATTTCTCAGTCATCTGAGAAAACCATGACTGGCCGGGAGAAGTCTTGTCCCTTTTCTTTGGAGCTAACCTCTCACGCGATATCTTCACTTTTATCCCGACAAATTCTATTACGGCAGCTGAACTGAGGAAAAGCATCAGATCAGCCTCTTACCTTATACCCAACACAGACCAATCTCCTACAACTGAGCAACCATGTTATCTTTCAGCCGAGCCCCAGGTATTCCTCAATATCTTTGAATCAAACTCCACCTGCCCCCCCACCCAGTACCTTTCCACTGGGTGGGTATTCCTTCAGCGAGCCCCACTTAGTGTCTAGATGCTGAGTGGATATGCCCCATTAAATCCTCTCCTTCAGTTTCCACATTTTAATAGACTGCTATTTGTTAACCTGTCCTTTTCTTTGCAATGAACTTGTTCTCTATTCGAATGCATTTTAGAGAGGAAAAGGGAAAAGGAAAGGCCATTTGAGAGGCAAATTGGGCAGTTGCTAAACTCCCAGGGAAGTTAGTTAATGGATGGTCTTTTATATTTTGTGTTTTCTCTTACACATCAGCCAAGCAACTCAAAGAAAGAACTCTTGTGATTTACCCAAGAGAATCCAGATGGGTTGCAAATTGAGGCAGGCTTTGGGGAAGGGCTGAGAGGAGACATTCAGTTTATTCTTTGTGTTATTATTTTAATCTGGAAAAAGTAAGGATGTGCTGCAGTGAAGGAGAGAATAAGCCTGGCCTCCCTGGTGGCTCAGATGATAAAGAATCTGCCTGCAATGCAGGTAGACCCAGGTTTGATCCCTGGGTTGGGAAGATCCCCTGAAGGAGGGAATGGCTACCCACTCCAGTATTCTTGCCTGGAGAATTCCATAGACAGGAGCCTGGCAGGCCACAGTCCATGAGGTTGTAAGAGTTGGACATGACTGAGCAACTCAATTTTTTTTTGTTTTTTCACTGAGTGTAGTTGAACCAAGTTCTCCCTGGTGAAGAGTGCTGGTTCCAGCTGCTAACAGGAGAAAGCCTTGTGATGTCTCCAGCATGAGACTGCAACTTTCAGTTACCATGAACTAGACAGGATGCCTGGGGCTTTGCAACTGTAGTCTTAAGACTGTAAAGTTTCCTCTCCAAGCCAAGAAAGAAAGGAAAGTTTCAGTTAAACTGTGTTTACTGAGAGTTAGATATTAGAGGAAGAAAGCACTAACTCTGTACTTTGGATTTTGAATTCTCTTAAAATTAAGATTTAATTGGCATAGCATGCTGTTTATGAGTGACAATGAGGAAACTTTCAGTGGTTTTTAAGATTCTAATCAAGTGTAATTCTAACAGAAATTTTCATAAAAAATAGAAAAATATAATTAAATCAATCTTGTGCTGTTATTGGTCTCTCTATATTGTTCAAGTCTAATTACACCGTCTTCCCCCTGAGAAGAAGCAACTGACTTATAATAGTAGTGTTTGGGACACAGCTGTCACAAAACGAAGCACGCCTGCTGTGATTTCTGTATCTTATGTCCATGTGGACAGTGGCAGCTGGTTCCAGCATTGTCTCCCAGTGCTGTTCCCTGGGCAGCCACTTCCTGTCAATCTAGCAAGCAGCCCCAAGGTGAACCATTGCCCTCTCTGATCTCAGAGGAGGTCGTAAGCCTTGGAAGGACTGGTCCTCCTACAAATACAAGCTTGTAAAGTGGAAGTGTGCAGGCCTTAGAGAATACTGTGAGCTCAAGTCTTTTCCTTCCTCAAACTTGCTCCTCAGGATCACTCCTTTTTACTTTGAATCTTTTACTTCAGTGTGGTTTTTTCTTGGGAAGAGGCCATCAGTAGTAAAAACACAAGAACTTGAGTATTTCTCTACCAGAATTATTGTGAATAAGCAAAGGGCACCTTCCTCTGTCCCGCCTCCCCCAGTATTCTTCTGAGTGTCAGTGGGTTAATGTCTACAAAGATCCTTGCCCTACTATATTTGTTATCATTGAACGTTTAGAGCCACGGCCATCCAAGTGTAATTTTTTTTTTTCTGCTTTAGTGTGCAAGGTGAACATAGTTAACGCTCTTACTCACTAGTCTTAGGAAGAACTCACATTGTATCTTCTCAGCATGTGTCCACTGTAATGAAGCCTGCTGCTTTTACTATGCTTTCCCTGTGCTAGATCCCATATAAAGACAATCGCTGGAGAGCTCTCAGCTGCTTTAGCAGTTATCTAATCTATAAAAAGACTCCATCCAAACCTATTTTTGTTTCCTGTCCACAAGCCAATGGCAAACAAGACACTTACCCGTATCTCACAGAAGGAAGACAGGTTAATAACCTTTGCTTAGGACATATCAAAAACAACTTGAAACTGGAAAATAGTGAAATAATCATTAAATGATTTGGAATTGAAAAGCCAAATTTGGTTGCTTTCATCATTAAGCCCAAACTGTCCTGTGTCTTGGGCATTCGACACACTTGATTTGGGACCCTTTCCTACTTCCTCACATTGTGATCTTGGACAAACTTGTGACTTTAGTCACAAGACAATTTTCTGACCTTGGACAAGTTAAATATATAACCTGTTTGGGCCCAGTGTCTGCATTTGATTAGTTGGTGATGTTGACCCCTTCCCACTTGCAGGGTTCTTACGAGGTTAAATGTGAAGGCATTTCATGATGTGTGGCAATCATAGTTATTGTCATCGGCACATTATTTTGTATTTATCAGTGAGTATGCAAGAAGGCCTTGTCACATAGTCTGATAACAGCTTTTCTAGATATTTTATTTCCTCTCCCTCTCAAGGAGTGGAATACAAAGTTCCCATTTTGAAGAGTGTTCCCTTTTTGACCCCAGCTCTTTGAAAGTACTTATTACAGTATTAGATATTCATGCAGGTCTGGCATGTCATTTGAAGGTGACATTCTCATAGGTTCTGGTGGTCACTTGCCTTCTGCATCTGTGGCTTTCTCTGAGGGACACCTTGTTCTTTTCAAGTCCCCCATGCTGCTGCTGCTGCTAAGTCGCTTCAGTCGTGTCCGACTCTGTGCAACCCCATAGATGGCAGCCCACCACGCTCTGCCATCCCCGAGATTCTCCAGGCAAGAACACTGGAGTGGGTTGCCATTTCCTTCTCCAATGCATGAAAGTGAAAAGTGAAAGTGAAGTCGCTCAGTTGTCTCCGACTCCTAGCGACCCCATGGACTGCAGCCTACCAGGCTCCTCCGTCCATGGGATTTTCCAGGCAAGAGTACTGGAGTTGGGTGCCATTGCCTTCTCTGCAAGTCCCCCATACAGAGTGGCTAAAACAGATCAACATGTCAGAAATGTGTACCTTGTGAAATTTAAGCATTACTTTTGAAACTTCTCCTTTGAGGTACAGAAGGATGAGTGGACCTGCTTTACAAGTAAAATAATCATTTAACTTTTTAGTAATTCAGAAGAAAGACTTTAGGGAATTTGAATTACTTGATTCTTTTTACTTTAATGATTCACGGGCAGGGGTAACAGTATATTCTGTGTCTCGTGACAATGGCTTCTTTCCTGTGAACATTTTCCTTTTTGTTTTTGGTGTCTCTAGCCCTGCATACAAGCTGTAAAGAAGAACAGCTTTGCATCACCTACTAACTGTTTAACTTTAGTCACTCTGCTTTGAGACTCAATATCCTTCCCTGTCTACAGGCAGATAACATAGGCTATCTTCAGAGAAATTGGAAGATCAAATGAGATGACGCCTCAGTAACTTAGTCGAGCTTATTAGATGGTGGTAAAGAACCCACCTGTCAATGCAGGAGACACGGGCTCAATCCCTGGGTCAGGAAGATCCCCTAGAGAAGGAAATGGCAACCTACTCCCATATTCTTGCCTGGAAAATCCAATGGACAGAGGAGCCTGGAGGGCTACAGTCCATGAGGTCAAAAGAATCAGACATGAGTTAGCAACTGAACAACAACAACAGACTAAACCTACTAGTTTGGTAATTGTCTTTATTTTATGGGTGTTTTTCTATCTATAGAAAGGAAGTTCGAACCGCCTTGCCCTCTCCCCTCTTTGCTCTGCTCCCACTTCCTGTGTCTCACTCCCAGCAGTGCACTCATCCTGGACAACAGGAAGGAAGGCCCTTTTCTGCTATTTATATCACAAAACAGCTTCCGTTTCCTCCAGTCTCTGGAGACCTTGCAGGTTGATTCCACATAACCACGCAGCCAGTCAAACAGCCTGTACACTCTCAGACACGTGAACATCTTTCTGAAATAGTATCTTCTTGTTGTCTCTGACTACTTGCTTCTCTTTTCCTAAAGCATTTTATTTTGGTTCAGACGCCAAGATTCTTAGACTCTCAGAAAAACCCTTGATCCGATAGGCAAAACTAACACGTGGTATTCGAAGTCATGGCAGTGGTGACCTTTGGGGGAAAGGGGTAGTTACATGTATGTGTTCACTTTAGGAAAATTAATCCACTCAAGATTTCTCTGCTTTTCTTGGAGTAGGAAATGGCAAGCCACTCCAGTATTCTTACCTGGAAAATTCCGTGGAGAGAGGAACCTGGTGGGCTATAGTCCATGGGCTCACAAAGAGTTGGACATGACTGAGCACACATACACACACACACACACACACACACACACACACAAGATTTCTATGCTTTTCTTTGTGTGTACATTAATGCAAATGTTTATGTTTTAGAAGGTAATTTTCCCTCTCTTTTTGCAGATGCTGTAATTCACATGTATATATTCACATATATATTTTCAAAGGGTTATAGTTCATTTTTAGTTGAGAAAGTCTTTCATGAATGTCAGTGAGGAAGCATTTCTAAACCTTTAAGATGATGTGGGTTTAGGTCTGTTTATAAACTCTTTGACCATGCGTGCATGCTTAGTTGCTCAGTTGTGTCCAACTGTTTGCGAGCCCATGGACTGTAGCCTGCCAGGCTCCTCTGTCCATGGGATTTTCCAGGCAAGAATCCTGGAGTGGGTTGCCATTTCCAACTCCAGGGGATCTTCCTGACCCAGCGATCAAACCTGCGTCTCCTTCATCTTCTCCTGCATTGTAGGTGGATTCTTTACCACTGAGCCACCCATAAACATATTTACATGGTCTATAGTTTCACTTGTTATGCTATTTTTTAAAATTTATTTTATATAAATATAGCTGACTTACAATGTTGTATTAATTTCTGCTGTCCAGAAAGTGATTTGGTTATACATACATATATTCATTTTCATATTCTTTTCCATTATGGTTTATCACAGGATACTAAATATAAACATGTTGCTACCTTTTTCACTCCAGTTACAATTCTTATGTTTTGAAAATATACTTTATTGCTTCTTTATCTTTCTTACTGTTGTCAGTTAGCAGTTACTTAGCTGAATGGTGATAAGTTAATTTATAAAATATTAATAGATGATTCTAAAACTCTTGTGAGGACTTCCCTGGTGGTCCAGTGGTTAAGAATCCACCTGCAGATGCAGAGGACACGGGTTTGATCCCTGGTCCAGGAAGATTCCACATGCCACGGGGCAACTAAACCTGTGTTTCACAACTGCTGAGCTCATGCACCACAACTACAAAGCCCACACACTCTAGAGCCCACGCTTTGCAAGAGAAGCCACCACAATGAGAAGGCTTCGCACTGCAACTAGGGAGTAGCCTCCCCCCCCTCCCCCCCTCCCCCACTCCCCCCACCCCCCCCCCGCCTGCCCACACGCCCCCTCCCCCCTGCCACGCACAGCAACTGGAGAAAGCCTGTGCACAGCAACAAAGACCCAGTGCAGCCAGAAGTAAAACAAATAAGTAAATAAGTTTAAAAAATAAAAAGAAAACTCATGTGATACTTTTAGATGCACTTGGATGCAATTTTTATTGGCATTGACTTTACATGCTTGCTTCTGCATGGCTTTGTATTGTAAAGTTTACTCTGAATACCATTACAGCTGGAAATTAGCTGGCAAGTGCAGAAGAATAGTTTTTGCTATGGCTAGGGAACAAGAAGTAAATAGTTACCTTGGATTTTAGTAGCTTTTTTTTTTTCTTATAAGCAGCTCATTACCAAAAGAATGCACTTCAATTTACTTCCTGTTTTCTTCTATATTGGAAAATGATAAAGAGAAATAAGATGATTCAGGTAAATGGAATTAATTTCTTTATGTACTTTTTATGTTTAGTTTACATTTCTCATGTTTTCCCACTGAGAAGAACAAAACAATTTTTGTGGTCAACTTCAATGTATAAGAGATGTTTTAGGGATATAGAAGTATTAGTCAAGTACATACTTATGCCATTTAATTAATTTACTTACACATGTGTATTTAATAAGAACATTTTTTATATGAAACATAATTTTACAAGTAATACTTTTTCCTACTTCAGAATAATTTCCTTCCAATTCTTTACATACTGTATTTGATGTCAATGGCTTTATTATTAGAGTCATCTTTGAAGCATCCAGTACTATTTTCCAAGTATGTTATCATTTTACTTGTTGATGATATAGCACTTTTGGAATTCATGCATGGTGCTGTAATTGGAAATTTTGTTCCAAGTCACAAGGATCTATTTGCATAATGTTAGAACAGTTGCTATTTTCATTCTTTATAGATGAACATTGGAGATCTCCACTGTGTAACAGTTTGTAGATTTGCTCTGTTAAATATTGTTTCCTTCCTTCTTCCCTCCCTTCCTTCCATCCATTTATTCCTTTATTTTACTTATTTTGCGGTAATGGCATGTACATTGTTGAAAATTAAAATAGTGCAGCCATTTCTGTTCTTCTTATATCCCCATTGCTCCTTTATCCAAAGATAGTATTTTTCAACTTTAGTTATATTTTCTGATACCCACCTTCCAATTTCTAAATAGCATGATGTATGCTTTAAGTGCATTCACTGAATTTTTTTAAAATTTTAGACTGACACACTTGTCCTTCTGAGGATTTGCCTCTCATACACAGTTCTTTACCCTCAGTACTCATCTGCACTTCTTGTCTCATGCAGTCACGTCACAGTCTGTGGTTAAATACACACTTAATGTTTGCTTTATTGTGACAGTATTTTTTTTTTATCACTGAATTTTTTGAGACTTGTGTAGCTGTGTCTCAGGCCATTTTGTTTTCTAGTTGGTTGTGTGTGAACTGTTTGATTTCTCTGGAAAATGTTTGACTCTTCTTTATCTCCAGAATTCTGAAATCCATATTGGAGCATATGTCTTACAGTTGATTAATGTACATGATCCTTTCAATCCAGAAACTCATATCCTCTAATTTAGAAATTTTTCCTCTTTGATAATTTCCTTTCCTATACACCCTTTTCTCTATTTTCTGTGTTTGTTAGTTGGATATTTGGACTTACTGGCTTAATTTTCTAATTTTCTTATGTATGTTTCTTAGCTATCTTCTAACTTTGTGTTTTTTTCCCCCCTAGAGGTTTTCTTAGTACTTTTTTAACTTTAATTTCTGCCAGCATGTTTTTCATTTCAAATTTAATTTTTCATTGGCCTCTGAATATTTCATTTAAAAATGGGATCCTGGTCTTATTTCATGGAAATAATGTTTTCTCTTTTCACTTGAGAATATGAATTGAATTATTTTGCTGTTGAATAGTTTTTGCCTGCTGTTCATACGTTTCTTTTTTTAATCAGCTTGATTTGTGTTTCCTCTTTTTTTTTTTTTTTCCTCTTTTTATCAGCTTGTTTTGGCCCCTGATTTTAATGTTAGAGGCTTTTCTCTAATGGTGAGACTTTAATAGCCTGTTCATATTTGGGAGTGAGACTATAAAAAGTGGACTGGAAACGTGTTTACCTAGTGGGCTTCACTATAGGTTTTGGGGGTAGGAACTCAGATGTTTGAGCTGCTGACTCCTGGATATCATAATCTGCAAATCTTTTTTTCTTGAATCTTTCTATTTCTCCCAAAGGTCCTCCTTTGTTCATCTTTTTGTGGGGTAACAGCCTGCCTGTGAGGATTTGGGTGAGCCACATAGGGGGAGGGGGCAAGAGGTCTCACCACCCAAGCCTATAAACGCTGAGCTCTGGATATATCTATTCTGGCCCTCCAAGTCTGAAATCTTGCTATATCATTTTCTCCAGAGAGTAAACTACTTTCCGTCATGGAAGTAGGGATGGTTGGTCTGGCTCTACCAGTTGGGGAGAAGACCTGGGGTATTAACTACGTTTTTTGGTTGTTGTTTAAAATAACACAAGTTTATTACCTTGAAGTTCTGTAGGTCAGAAGTCTGGCATGGGTCTTACTGGAGTAAAGTCAAGGTTGTCTACAGGGCTACTTTCCTTTCTAGAGGAGAGCCCATTTCCTTGCTTTCCCAGCTTCTAGAGGCTGGCTGCATTCCTTGGCTCTCGGCCCACCCCCAGCCCCCCCTTTAAAGGAGCAGTGCAGGTCAAATACATCCCATGTTGCGTTTCTTTGACCTCCTCTTCTTCTTCCCTCTTTCACTTTTGAGGACTCTTATGATTATGTTGCCCTGGAGAAGGGCATAGCAGCACACTCAGTATTCTTGCCTGGAGAATCCGCATGGACAGAGCAGCCTGGCGGCTACAGTCCATGGCATTGCAAAGAGTCAGACAGGACTGATCAATTAAGCACACAGTACATGACTATACTGAACCCATCTAAATAAATCAAGATAATCTCCTTAACTTTTTTATTGGGGTAAAAATCACAATTTAAAATATACTATCTTAATCTTTTCAATGTGTAATATAGTGTTAAGTGTATTCACATAGTCATGCAACAGGTCTCTGTAATTTTTTCTTCTTGGAAAACTGAAACTCTATACCCATTAATCAACTCTCCTTGCCCTAGCCTCTAGCAACCACTGTTCTATTTTCTGTTTAAAGAGTTATAGTTTGACTACTCCAGTTGCCTCATCTAAGTGGAATCTTACAGGATTTACTTTTGTGATTGGCTTATTTTATTTAGTGTAGTACCCTCAATCAAGGTTTATCCTTGTAACATATGACAGGATTTCCTTTTTTTTTTTTTTTAAGAGTAAATAACATTTTACCTTTTGAACTTTTTATTTTGTATTGGAGTAGAGCCGGTTACCAATGCTGTGATAATTTCAGGTGAACAGTGAAGGGACTCAGCCATACATGAACATGTCTCCTTTGTCCCTCAAACCCGGCTCCCAACTAGGCTGCCACATTAACATTTAGCAGAGTCCTATGTGTTAAAAAAAGAGTAAATAATATTTTATTATATTTACGTACCGCATCTTCTTTATCCATGCATCTGTTGCCTCCTGGTTATTGTAAATAAAGCTGTAGTGAACAAACTTGTGCAAATACCTCTTTGAGATCCTGCTTTCAGTTTTGGGCCTGGGGTAATAGACCTGGAAGTGGGGTTGCTGGATCACGGGGTAGTTCAGTTTTAATTCTTTGTAGAACCTTCATGCTGTTTCCCATAAAGGGGCTGCATTATTTTACATTCCTACCAACAGTGCACAAAGGGTTCCCTTTTCTCCATGCCAACACTTGTTATTTGGGTCTTGATAGTGGTCATCCTCACAGGTGTGAGATGGTACCTTATCTGGTTTTGATTTTCATTTCCCTCATGATTAATGATGTTGAGGATACTATCATATGCTTGTTGACTGTACATCTTCTTTGGAGAAATGTCTCTTCAGGTTTTGTACCTATTTTTTATTTGGGTTATTTGGCTTTTCATACTGAGTTATAGAAATTCCTTATATATTATGGGCATCAATTTATTATCACAAATGTAATTTGCAAATATTTTCTTCTGTTTCATTGGTTGCCATTTCACTCTGTTTCCTTTGCTTCACAGAAGTTTTTTATGTTTGATACAGTCTCATTTGTCTCTTGAAAGTTTTTGTTGCTTATGCTTTTAGTGTATAGCCAAGAAATCATTGCCAAATCCAATGTCTTGAAGATTTTGCCCCATGTTTTCTTCTAGGAGGTTTATAGTTTCAGGTCTTACATTTAGGGTTTTAATCTATTTTGAGTTCATTTTTATTTAAAGTATAAAGTAAAGGTCCAACTGCCTTTTATACAGTCTGTCAGTCCATCTCCGTCTTCTCAGCTCCTCACTCTCTTCCCCAGGAACCAGAAGCTCCATTTCCTGAGCCTTTCTGGAGTAGTCAGGGGGATTTTTGTTTGCTTCTGAGGCAGTGAGCTTGTAGCCTGCTTTCCTCTGCTCTACTCTGCTCAGCAGTCATCTCTGCCTTCAGCTTACAGAATACCATTGATGTCTGTTGTCCTCACTAATTTTCTGTTCTCTTTGTCCTTATGGATTTATATCTTTTGTCCTCTTTGCTATAATTTTAATGGGGTTCAGAAGGAAGTAGAGATAAACAGACCTATTCCATTGGGCATCCATAATCCCTAAATCCACGTTGCTTTTTAAAGTGATATTTAAAAGACTTTAAAAAGATGATAATTCACATTTGCTATTGTTAGATCCTACCTCTGAAAATAATTGTTCGATCTGTTTCTTTGATTCTTTTTATTAACCACTTTCTGTCAAGTGACCTATAAGCATCCAAGGATAGCATTAATTAAAGTTATTTTCCCAAACATTATTTCATTATTCCAAGTAAACAGATTTTTGTTCATGAGACTTAGTGGGGTCTTGAATATAAGGTGACACCCTATTTCCTGAGGTTTACTTTTTTTAGGTGCGGGGCAGCCCTTGATTTACCTTTAGGTGTTTACACTGTATTTTGGTCAAAAGATGATGTTGTTGGGAATTCCCTGGCAGTCTAATGGTTAGGACTCTATGCTTTCACTGCCAAGGGTGCGAGCTCAATCCCTGGTCAAAGAACCAAGATCCTGCAAGCCATTTGGCATACCCCTCCCTCCCCCTTGAAAATAGAAGATGATAATGTTCTTTTGTATAAATATATTTTTTTCTGAAGCTTAAATTGAACACTTTAAAGGTAATGGCAAGAGAGTCTTTTTTGTTTGTTTTTAGTTAAGTTTGTGACAGCTTTCTTTTGACTGTATTTGTTTATTTACAAAGGTGGCGCTATTTCTTACAGATAGGATAAAGTTTGGTTAAAACGGGAGATTGCTTAGTGTAACTAGGTCCTTAGGGACTGTCACAGAATTAAGCCTGCTAGTGGGCTTAAGATAGGAACCCAGTTTGGTCCATGTAAATGCCTAGGGTTTTTTTCCTGGGGGTCCAGGGATAGGCTT
This sequence comes from Giraffa tippelskirchi, assembly GCF_054371585.1. NCBI lineage: Eukaryota > Metazoa > Chordata > Mammalia > Artiodactyla > Giraffidae > Giraffa > Giraffa tippelskirchi. The sequence goes on from NC_137276.1 coordinate 40,771,229, forward strand.
TAAAGAGTTCAAGATCCTCCTGCAATTTGAGTGGTGGTATCCCCTGGAAAAGGGAATGGCAACCCACTCCAGTACTGTTGCCTGGAGAATTCCATGGACAGAGGAGCCTGGTGGGTTACAACCCATGGTGTCCCAAAGCGTCGGACTTGACTGAGCAACTGACACTTTAACTTCAGAACAGGCTTAGTTATCAGCAGATATCCCATGATGCAGGGTTTATGTGATCCTGAAAAGAATAGAAAACCCACATCTAATAGATTAATATAAAGAAAAGAGATAGAATGTTACTGATTAAATCTAACATGATCAAAATAGATGCCATTGGATTCCACATTCTTTCACATGTAAGTACAAATGACCATCGGTGAGGGACTAAATGAACAACTTTCTTAGTTCTTTGTTGGATGCAAAACATTATCTCCAGCTTCCTGATTATCCACCCACCCATTTATACATATGTAACTGTTAAAAGTATCATTTATGAGGGTAATGTTTTAGCCTGGAGGAATGACCACCTTTTTATCAACCAACTTATAAAGTGGGTAATTTAGTAATTGCCCTTTGTTTTCATAGTGAAACTGCTATAATTTGTGAATATCAGTTATTCGTTGACAATTGAAGATAACAGATAATATATAGAAGGAGAGATGTCTCTATTATAGCAGCAAGATAGAGGATTACAGACTTTAGTCTTCAGTTAAAAAAGATGGGATAGGTTTTATGTTATGCATATTTTATGACAATTTTTATAAAAAGCTTGAAAGAGAAAGGGAAAGAAACGAAAAGCTGGGAATGAGAAAATATGGGGGTGGGGAAGGTCAGTTGTGAATTTTTTGTTTCCAGCCTGATACTTTCAAACTTATTTATGCTCTTGTTTACAGTGAAGTGTATTGATTGGCAAGATCTCTTTCCATATAGGAATTTCATGATTCCATTTTCAAGGTGATTAAGCTTAAATTGCTCTTCTATTCTAGGTACACCATTAAGTTCTTTGGAATACACAAAAGTATCTGACTAGAAAGCTTATGAAGTAGAAGACAAGATTCTGCCTCAGGAAGCGTACATGAGAATAATTTTAAAGGAACCCAGCGATAAATGCAAAACAGTCGCTGTTGGAGGTATGTCATGACAGAACTTGCATTGAACCTGGTGTGGCGCACTCTGCTATAGGAAGTCAAGTTGAGCCGTTCTCTGGGAACCTTCAGAGAGCAGAACCTCAGTCTCTGGCCTCAAATACACTAGTGGCTGTTGTTCTCTGAACTTGACTGTGTAATGGGATGTGTTAACTGTTTCTCAAGCAGCTCTGATTCAGCCCCTCTGGAGCCCTTCCTATTGCTTGGCAGATGATAAACAATAGAGACAATATGTGACTCTGGACATTTGAAAGCGATAGTAAATTTCTAACCAGAAACCTCACTGTCTTCTCTTCTGAGAATGGGCCAGCCAGTATCAAAGCTCAGTGAACGTGTCCTTTGAATCAGCTGTTGCTTATTGGCTTTTTCTCTACCCTGTGTGACATCAAGGCCACATCTGAGTCTGATTGGGTGGTGGCTGCATTGGATTCACTAGTTCCTTATTAGTCACTGACTTTGACCTGCTAGTAGTCTCCTCGACCTTCCAACACCTGCCCCTTACCCCCAACCAAGTTACAGTGTTAAGTGGTAAACTTCATTTTCTTGCTCATAGCGATAATTCTTATCTCTTCAACTAAGTTTATCATCAGGGTCAGTGTCATTCATTATTTTGTATTTTTGTGACTTTCAGTGGATGTCCATCTTTTGATTCACTGGCTCTTTTTTTGTGGCATAGCCTATGGCATGTTGTAAGTCACGTTGATACTTTAGGGTTTTTTTCCCCGTCTACCAATGTAGAATACTTTAAATGTACCCTGTGCCAAGTAGTTTATTTCTTTAATCATCACACCATCATGAGAACATTAAACAAGTCCTGCTTTTCTGATGAGGGTGCTGAGATTCAAAGTGGTTAAATAACCGGCCTACTATTTCTGAGAGAGTAAAGGCAGACATAGGATTCAGCACTAGGTCTGTCTGTCCCATATTGTGCGCAATAAAGACAGTATACCATGCCCTTTCCCCTTTTTGAAGCAGGGTTGGAAAAATATCCATATGTTTATGGAATTGTAACCTTCGCTCTACCTTTTTCACAATTATTTGTTACTTTTTCCCATTTAATGGTTTCTTATTTGGTTTATAATTATATTTATAGCATTATAATTAGCAAATTAAAATCAAGTATTTTCTAACTTTATAATTTTACTGAGAATATATTGTTAGTATGAGGCATCATTAAAATATGTCTTCTTTCTAACAGAGGCTCTGATATCTTTGATGATGCATTCTGAATTGCTTATGAGGCTGGTATAGGAAATACAAGGCTTCCCCAGTGGCTCAGGCGGTAAAGAATCTGCCTGCAATGCAGGAGAGGCAGGTTCAATCTCTGGGTCAGGAAGATCCTCTGGAGAAGGAAATAGCTACCCACTCCAGTATTCTTGTCTGGAGAATTCAATGGACAGAGGAGCCTGGAGAGCTACAGTCCGTGGGGTCACAAAGAGTCAGACAACCCAGACACGACTGAGTGACTAACACTTTCACTTTCATTGGAAGTAAGAGTGGACCTTGATGTTTCTGATATAATCCTGCTGTGTCTCCAGCATTTGCACCAGTGCCCAGATACTTTCAATATAGTTATTGAAGATGATATAGATAAGGGATGATGAGATTTTGCTAGAAATCTTCTTGCATGGTTCACAAACTTGTTTCAGAGCCTGAATCCTTTAAAATATAGAACCATCTATTCAAGTGCTTAGTTTTGACTCAGATGATTGTTTTGAAATGTGTATATAGCTTGGACATTGCCCTGAAAGATGTGTTTTAAGTTTGAGTTTAAGAATAAATCGTATCTATTTTTTTTTTTATCCCCAGTAGTGGGCTGCATGAGTCGAAAATCTGTATATTTAGACTTCTAAAATATTTTTAATAAATTAGCAGAGGCTCTGTATACTGAGAAGTATTTTGAATCTTCACTAAAATTCTGGGCGGGTTGGTGTGGCAACCTTCTTTGAAAGATGGATAACCTGAGGCTTGTGACATTACAAAGCTTGCCCAAGCCTGTGCAGTTAGGGAATGGTGGAGCCAGAACCCGAACCTAGATTTGTCTGATTTCACGGGCTGTGCTTTGAACAATTACTCTGCCCCACTGATTACATGGTGGTGACATTCAGATTGCAAATGTGTCTAAGGATTTTTTTCTGCTTTGTGTTAATACAAAGGCAGTCTTAAAACAAACAGTTAAATAGGCCTTGTCCTCACAGAAGCAAAGGCTTCTAGATAGGCCTGGTGCAGTCACTGATGGAGTTACAGCCAAACAGTGACAGTTCTGTTGTGATGGGCTGAGAACTGGCAAGTGTGCCTCCCTGTTTCTGCAGGTCCTTTCCCATGCTGAGCCTAGTACACTGCGTGTTGCGTACTTACTCTCTAAGTCATGTCTGACTCTCCTGTGACTGCACGGACTGTAGCCCGCCCGGCTCTGTCCATGGGATTTCCCAGGCAGGAATACTGGAGTGGGTTACCATTCTCTAGGGGATCTTCCCGACCCAGGGATCAAACCCACGTCTCCTGCTTGGCAGATGGACTCTTCACCACTGAGTCACCAGGGAAGCTGCCAGGAACAATTAGGCTTGGCTCACCTGAGCCCTCGTGAGCAGCTGTTCCCCCCAAAGCAGGTGTGGCTGGAGTTTGGCTACACAGTCACACAGGTCTGGCATTTGGATATGAGTCTCAAAATTTATGAAATATACAAACCTTAGAACTTCAGGTATATTATATCAATTTTACTTAAAGGGAAATTTCTTTTTGTTTTTAAATGTACTGTTTTCCTGATTCTAAGTAGAAGGTTTGGTAAGTTTTAAGTTCAAACAACAAAATACAAGCGACCATTCAGAGGTAGCCACTGATAATGTTTTGTTGTGGCTGCTTCAAGATTTTATTCTTAGGACTGTGTATACCTTGTATAAAGTTCAAAATTAGAATTAAAGTTTTCTAAATCCATTTTTGCTCAGTATAACTTAACTGTTTTCCCCGTTTTTAAGTTTTCTTTTACATCATGCTAAAAAGTGGCAACAAAGTATTCCATGTGGATAATAACATAAGTTATTCCATCCCATTATTAGTAGACCTAATTCTCATTCAGTTCAGTTAATACCCCTCCACATTAGGACACTGTGGTAGGACAGAAATATTAAAAGAAACAAGGACTCCATAAATGGGACTAGTTTTCATGTATCTTGTAAAATAACTAATGCCGGTTAAGAATATGATGAGAAAACCCACATCACTTCTTCTGACACATTATACAAAGAACCTGACTTGTGAATTTCCCATTACAAATGCATGAAGGAAGTACTGGAAATTCCCCATTGACCTGTAAAATTGAAAACCTCCTTTTTCTTTCATTGAGGTAACCCATCTATGACAGGTAACTTCAGTTTTTCCCGTGGTTACAAGAAACTTCTTGAATCCTGATTTGTAGATAGTTTGGTCCTATGAGCTTCTTAAGGTACTTGATGGTTCATATACTGGTTAGCTTAGCATTTCTCCCTCTTTTTCTTTTGCCTAAATATTTTATAAGTGTTCAACACTAGGTCAGACAGCTGTAGTGACCTGTGGAAACCTGAGTGATGCTGCTTTGCAATCTCTTAGATAGACGTTCACAGTACAAATATGGCTTCTCTTGAACTGAAGAGTTCTGTGCTTTTAGGAGTCAGAGTTCTGAAACAGAGAAAGTAATTATAACTGAGATGGGTCAGCATTCAATACATGCCTTCTATTCATGGCGGCTTCCCTCATGGCGCAGTGGTAAAGAATCCGCTGCTAATGTAGGAGTCACAGATTCAATCCCCGGGTGGGGAAGATCCAACAGAGGAGGAAATGGCAACCACTCCAGTGTTCTTGTGTGAAAAGTTCCATAGAGAGAGGAGCCTGAAGGAGTCGCAAAGAGTCCAACATATCTGAGCATACACAATACTCAGAACAGGCTGACATGGAGGTGGGACTATAATGTATTGATGCTTATTCTTCTTCTATAAAGATATCATTGTTAAATTGTCATCATTATCATTATACCATCATCACCAGGCCAGTGTTTTTCAGACATGGTTCTTTATTGCCCTTGGGATTCCAAATATACCTGGGGGTAGGTTACATGTGAGGGAGGAGGGCAAGGCTTTTGACCTCCAGCAGCTCTGCTTTTACATGTTTTATGTAGTGAACTTCCACAAAATCTTGTTTAAAGAAAGCTTTGTTTACTTCCTTGAGGAAGTAAAGACTGAGAATCATTGTGGCATAGAGAACCTACAGAAGTAAAACCTACAGAAGTAAACCTACAGAAGTAAAAAACCTAAAAAGAAGTAAAATAGATGTTCACAACAGTATTACTTCCAGTTTTTATCATGCCTATAATTCTCCTGTAGGGACACAATCTGTCTTGGATTTGGTACTTAACCATAGACCTTCCAGTTGGAATTCCTATAGACTGACATGCTTTAGGACAGTGGTTTCCCTAGGGGTGCCTTAGAAGTTCTAAGGTTAGGAGAGATGAAGTGATAACCTTACAGTCATTGGTGGTTGAAGGTAATCTTTGGTGATGGGGTCAGTGAATGGTGCTAAGTGTAATGCCTGAAAGTTTAGCCCTTGGAGACTGGTTAGCCCTGTGTGTTCTGGTTGATGTGGGTAGTACAAGGCTTTCTTGTCATCAGGTAATGTGGTAGTGAAATTGAGCCTGACATTCTGTGCAATCTTCATTATCTATTTCTAGATTCTTTTAAAACTTTGTGGGTGGGCTGTCTTAAATTGAAGATGGATAGTAATGAGTCACAGAACTGAGCCTTCTTGAATCAGGCACTTTAGCTATGTTTGTGTCACAGCTCAGTGGATTAAGTAAAGAATTTCCCTAAAGAACAGCTTAGAAATATTTTTTAAAATAAAACTTTGCTTCTTTTCAAATTTTGCTTTATTGAGATATATTAAGTACACTTATTTTATGCTGATAATTCTAGGATTCCAAGTCTTTTCAAATCTTATTTCATTTGCCCATTCCATGTTGGCGCTCATTCAGAGTATCTTGTTTCCTTGTGTTTATGATTTATTGACTGCGAGCTCATGTTCCTTGAAAATTTTATCTGTGCAAGTTCTTTGGGGTCAAGATTAAAGAGAGGTTTTTCCAGGGTTTATTGATATTTGCTTCTGCCAGGTACCTCTAGGTACCATCAATCTGGATAATCTTTAAATTAAGTTCCCTGCTTGGGCTTTCTCAAAGCACATAGTATGAATTTAGACCACAAACCACACGAGTAGTAGTTGTTGGCTGTGAATTCTCAAGGGACATTTTCCACCCAGACCACTGCCATGTCTCACCCCACCCCCGTAAATGCTGCTGAGGTTAAAAAGCAGTTTCTCTTCTCTTATGGTGGAGCAAGTTTATTTCTCATTGCCCATATCCTGAGGGCATAGTTCTGTGAAGTTCTAGTTTTAAGATGGGATCTCTTTAAACTCATGAGCTTGAGCCGTCCTGGTTTTATCTCCTCTCTTGCCCCATGTAATTGTTACCAGGGTTCTGGTTTGAGTGCTTTCTTACTTCCCAGCTTTTCTACTTTTACTATCTCTTACTTTGTTGTCACTCTACAGGTACATTTAAAAAGATATTTTCTTCTTTACTGATCTTTAGGAGAGTAGTTGAAGATATCTATTGTGTCATTTTGTGGAAATGAAAGAGATCTTTTTTCTGCTGTTAATAGGTGCTTCTAATAGATGAGGTGGGAAGATATTTGGGGCAGAGCTCAAAAAATTATTAAAAATTTAGATACAAGTCTAGCTTCCCCCCACACCTTTTAAAATTTGTTTATTTTAGTTTTGGCTGTGTTGGGTCTTTATTGCTGTGCACAGGCTTTCTCTAGTTGCATTGAGTAAGGGGCTGCTCTCCAGTTGTGGGGGCTAGGCTTCTCATTGCAGCAGTTTCTCTTGTTGTGGAGCATGGGCTCTAGGGTGTGTGGGCTTCAATAGTTGTAGCATGTGGACTTAGTTGCCCCACAGCATGTGGAATCTTCCTGGACCAGGGAGCAAACCCATGTCCCCTGCATTGGCAGGCAGATTCTCAACTACTGGACCACCAGGGAAGTCCCCAACCTCCCCTTTTAATTGGAGTGTCTGCCATGTACAGTTGAACTAGATCAGGATTGAAGTGGAGAATAATTCCTTGTAATATGCTGTCTGAGTTGGCAGGAACCTTGATGTCTTTGACTCATTACTTACTGAGATGAGATTTATTTTTGTTCCTTGATTTGATTGATTATTTGTCTAATATTTTACTATATCATACAGATTTACCCTTCTAAGTAAGATTCCTAAGTAACTCCCCCACTTGATGGGCGGTTATTTGTTACACTTTTCTTATGTTGTATCTGCCAATATGCCATGGGTCTACATGATGATGTCCTGAGAGGCTCTGGTGTATGTTGGCTCATTTGTTTAGTATTATTTCATTTGATTCTGAATTAGTGGAATATTATTTGAAAGTGAAAGTAGTTGCAATTAATATAATATTAATAATAATTAATATGCCAGCAATATTCCATTTAACATATGCATTTAACATATTCCATTTAACATTTAATATGGAACTTTCCTTCCAAGGAGTAAGCGTCTCTTAATTTCATGGCTGCAATCACCATCTGCAGTGATTTTGGAGCCCAAAGAAATAAAGTCTGACACTGTTTCCACTGTTTCCCCATCTATTTGCCATGAAGTGATGGGACCAGATGCCACGATCTTAGTTTTCTGAATGTTGAGCTTTAAGCCAACTTTTTCACTCTCCTCTTTCACTTTCATCAAGAGGCTCTTTAGTTCTTCTTTACTTTCTGCCATAAGAGTGGTGTCCTCTGCATATCTGAGGTTATTGATATTTCTCTGGGCAATCTTGATTGCAGCTTGTGCTTCATCCAGCCAAGTGTTTCTCACGATGGTCTCTGCATATAAGTTAAATAAGCAGGGTGACAATATACAGCCTTGACGTACTCCTTTTCCTATTTCGAACCAGTCTGTTGTCCATGTCCAGTTCTAACTGTTGCTTCCTGACCTGCATACAGATTTCTCAAGAGGCAGGTCAGGTGATCTGGTATTCCCATCTCTTTCAGAATTTTCCACAGTATGTAGTATGGTGCTAAATAAGCAAATGTTAAATGGAATCAATGTTGATTTAAATTGGAAGAAAGCTCAAGTTACGATGAGTAGGATAGGGATAATGATTGCCTGGAACATTTATGTATTTTGAGGTTATGAAAATTAGTAGTGTGTTTTAAATATTTGCTGTGGAAGGAATCAGAAACATAACCTGGTAAGCATGCCAGCTGGATTAATAGCATGATTTGTCAGCTGTACATTTACATAAGACCACATTATGATTAGAAATTTTAAGATTAATATTTGAGGGGCTTAGAAATGTTTATTCATTATGATTTTTTTTTTAGTAGCTGTGTTTGGAAGTTTTAATTTTGTAAAATGTGTTAGCTTAACAGATCTTCACATTTACTTCTGAAAAAATGGCTGTTTGTTTATTTTAAAAATATTGTAGTGTTTACTTTGAATTGGCATTGGTGGAAATAGTTTCTAAAGAGGAAACTGGTTTGCATCCCATGTTGCAAATATTTTCAAACTTTCAAACTATTCAACCCAAAGAATCACTATTTATTATTTTTGCTCAAATTTTGAGAACATAGAATTTTCCTAGTGTTTTCTTTTTCTCATCACAGTTATATTTTTCAGCGGAGTGCATTTCTGAAAGTTATACCATTGATATTTTTAATAAATTGAATACATTTAAATTGACAAGGAAAGTGCACTAATTTTAGATGAATTCTTGAATCTTTTAATAAAATGAAGAAAGCTTTCTTGATGTGAATAGGTCTTTTTGTCTTTTTTATGCAGAGGTTTTTAATCTTGGAGCACTATTCTGATATCTTTTTTAATATCACATTTGAAGATATATGGGTATTTTTGACTGTATATATTTATTGCTACCTGTGTTAATTTGGGAAAGAACCATAATAGAAATGAAACAAAGATTATATAAGTAATAGCTCATTTCTAGAATTTTTTTTCTTGCTAAATATTTGATGGGAAAATGTTAATTATTAATGCAGTCACTTTCAAACTTCCACACAGTCACAAAAACAACTGTTAAGATAAACATTTAAAGATATGATTACTGTTCTAACATTCTCATGTTCCCTCCAAGAGGGACAGCTTATGACTGGTCACAACTGTCATTCTGCGCTGGGGCACCTGAATTTGGGGTACTAGCTGTGATTTGAGTCCATATGTGTTACTTTTCTCTTTTTTGGTCAGAATGAAGAAAAATGTTTTTAAAAACTCTTTTTGGATAAAACATTTGTTAATGTAGGTGCTGTTTATGGCACTGTGAATTTGATATTAATTATGATGAAGTAACCCTGACACCCATTCTTAGAGTCATGACCAGAGTGATTTACTATGGGGTTTTCTGGTCACTTTCAGTGAATTTCAGTGGCAATAAGAACCTAGTTTCTATTCTAGTGTCATCTCCCTCTTGGAACCACTTTGAGAAGATGACTGAGAAGTTAGGGTAGAGCCTGAAAGTTTGTCAAGTAGGCTATGTAGGCCAATCATTTTCCTCTGTGTGGGCCTTTCCTTCTTTTTTGTATAAGAAGAGAATTATTTCCATAAAGAGTATAAGATTGTACTGAATTGATGCAGGTGACATTCAAAGGAAACATTCTCGTTCCAAATATGTTTGTGTGTTTTGAATGAATTTTGAGAGCTACTATTAGAGATGAACAAGTGTTTGGTAATTACTTATTCTCTGAGCTGGTAGGAGTACTATCCAACAATAGTTCTTGTCTCCTCTTATTTATGGCCTCTGTTTGGTAGTGCTGCTTTTTCCACTTTTATGGTTTCTTCTTCACAGTGCTGGTTGCATGTGGTTCTCTTGGCCTTTCCATCTCATCACTTCCACCTACAACTCCCAAAGCTACTTGGACTCACATCTCTGTTCATCCACTCAAGCAATACACACTGAGCACCTGCTCCCCAGTAGACAGTGTTCTAGGTCCTGGGATACAGCACTGAAGCAGACAAAAGCTGTCTTCTCATTGCATGAGGGCAGAGGAAACAGACAAAGAGCAGACAAGTGTGTCAGGTAATGGCAAGTTTTAGGAAGAATAATAAAACAGGGAAAGGTTGTGAAGTGGCGGTGAGAATGGCATCTTCCATGTGGAGTGTTTGAATACTGATCCAGGGAACAAACCTCAGTCAAGACGCTCTGAGGGGATTGGGCTTCTGGCACAAGAAACTGTAATTGCAAAGACCTTGAGGAGAGAGTGTAAGCATGTAGACCAAGGGCCCAGGGTGGCTATAGTGCAGTGTGCAAGGGGAGAGCTTTAAGAGTTTGGAGAGCTAGTGCCGGCCCAGCTCTCACCTCTGTAGGCTCTGATGAAGAGTCTTAACTTTTGCTCTGAGTGAGGTGAGAAGGTACCTGCAGTCTTAAGCAGAGAAGTGACTTATGATCTGACTTATACATTAAGTCCCTCTGGTTGCTGTGTGAAAATTATGCCTAGGGGACACAAGAAGATGCTTGCAGACCAAGTAGAAGGCTGGTGCCAAAGCCTAGGCCAAGATGTGTAATTTTGGACCAGGTGGAAGGAGTAGTGGAGAGATAAGAAGTGGTGGGGTTGCAGATATATTCCTGAAGGAAGCTCATCAAATTTGGATACGAGGTTAGATGTGGATTTGAAACAATCAGAGGCATTCTGTGTTTCTCCCAAGATTTTGACCTGAGTTGTTGGTAAGTTAAAGTTATTATTGACTGAGATGGAAGAAAAGTGCAGGAGGGAAATGTTGGAGTTGTAGTGTAGGTGGGGAGTAAAGACTTTATTAGTTAAAATAGTTACCTGTTAGACATCTGAGTGAGGATGTTGCATAGGCAGTTGGCTATTTGAACCTAGAGTTTAAAGAATCCAGCCCAGAGGTATGTTTTTAATTGAGAGCTGTCCTAGAAGAAATGGTATTTAAAAACCATGGGCTTGGATGAGAGCATCTAAAAAGTAGTTCTCAAAGCATAATAGGGATCTGTGGGTTCCTTGGACCTTTATAAGGAGGTCTACAGAGTTAAAACTTTTTATAATAATACTGAATGTGCCGTTCAGTAGTGTTTTCCAGAAGCGTGTGTGACATTGCCGCAGATTGAATGCTGACACGGATGTGAGAATCGGCTTTTTTCTATTAAGCTAGGTATGAGGAATATGTTTTAAAAATGTAAAATTATGCTATTCTTCTTACTCATGTGTATAATTTTATTTTGGAAAATGTATTTCTATTGAAGTATGTTATTTATGTTGATATGCAATGGGTTTATAGTTGCTTTTAGATGCATTAATATTTAAAAATGTTCTCAGTTTTCTAATGCAGTAATTATGTATAGGTATCATGCTCATACACAAAAATTTTTTTGAGTTTCTTATTAATTTTTAAAGTGTAAAGGAGTCCTGAGACCAACATGTTTGAGAACTGCTGACCTAGAGAGCGAATGATAATAAGGAAGAGATCTGAGAATTGAATGAACTTCTGGGCAGAACTCACAGAGATAAGAAAGAGCACACAAAGGAGAGTGGGAAGAAACTGCTGGAAGGAAGGCGGACAGTGGAAAGAGTGCACAGGATTCTGGGGACCAAGTAAAGAAAGCACTTCAAATACAAGCAAGAGGACAGCCGTGTAGCATGCTGCCCATAGGTCATATTAAATGAGAATTGAGAATCAGCCATTGGCTTTGGCAACGTTGGAGGTCACCGCTGATTTTGAAATGGGTAATTTCAATAGAGGGAATAAAAGTAGGCTCAGGAGAGAACAGAAGGGAAGGGATTTGTATCACAGTTAGCGTCCTGAGGGTGAGAACTGACTCAGCCCATTGCTTCATTTTGAGGCATAGTCTGACCAGCCTTCAGATTTACCTCCGATAAGCACGCACCTAAGGCAAACCAGCCGGAAGGTTGGGATGGAGAATGTGGGCAAGTGATACAAGTTATCCAATCCCCTTTGCTGTGGAGATCATTTCCTTTAAAATGTATTGGGGTTATTTTTTTTCTTAGGTTAGAAAAAGGTTTGTCCTTCAAAAAGAATAACTGAATTTACTATGTTTACCTCTTGTATATTATTGATCATTATTAAATATTATGGTTTTAGAGGGAAAAAAAGTGATATATTTTCCCCCAGTGGGGAAATTTAAATTACCAATTTAAATGTAATTGCCAAAATTAAATTGGTAATTGTAAATTACCAAATTATATTCTGATAATTTACTTACACTTTGCAGTAGTTTATCTTCCCCCTGACCGAGAACTCTTCAATACTAAGGTGGAAGTTTTTCATTTTCATTTCCCTAGTGACCGTCATCTTGCCTGGAATACAGTAGGATTTAATAAATATTTTAGAATAGTAAGATATTAGAATGTTTGGATTTATGTTTCATAGTTTACTTTTTGACTCCTTTTTTCATTGTGCTGTTAAAAGTAAATTTTAAATTGTTAGTGGGGTAAATAGCTCAGTTGGTAAAGAATCTGCCTGCAATGCAGGAGACCCCGGTTCAATTTTTGGGTCGGGAAGATCTGCTGGAGAATATTCTTGGGCTTCCCTTGTGGCTCAGCTGGTAAAGAATCCGCCTACAATATGGGAGACCTGGGTTCGATCCCTGGGTTGGGAAGATCCCCTGGAGAAGGGAAAGGCTTCCCACTCCAGTATTCTGGCCTGGAGAATTCCATGGACTGTGTAGTCCATGGGGTCGCAAAGAGCTGGACACAACTGAGTGACTTGTACTTTCACTTTGCAGTTTCAAAGGGAAGATTGTTTTAATTCCACTAAGTTGGAGCAAATATCAAAAAGAGAATTTTGATAGGAATCAGATAATGGTTTTTTTTCCTTTGCTTTGTTTGGGTGTATATTTTAAAATATGGCGTGACTAAATATACACCTTCTGTTTTCGAGGCTTCAGAAGTTGTCCCCAAAGATAATAAGAGAGATAGCTTTGACCCGTGACAGACCATATCTCCTTCAGAACTAATTCAAAGGAAATTGTGAACTTTTTTAAAATTTGGATATAATTTTGCACACTATAAAATGAACAAATTTTGTCATCTCTCTCAAGGTATAGAACATTTCTGTCACCCAGAAACTTCCCTTCTGCCATTTCCAGTCAGCTGTCCCACCCCAGAAGTAAACAGTAGTGTCATTTCTATCCACAGAGCTCAGTTTTGCCTATTCCAGAACTTTGTAGAGTTATACAGAGTGTAGTTGTGTGTCTGGCTGTGTTTGCTTCACTTAATGGTGTTTTTGAGAGTTCTATTTGTTATGTGTATCAATAAGTGTTTCTTTATGTTGCTGAATAGTATTCCATCATATGAAGTTATCTGTTTATTGAAGGACATTTGGGTGGTTACAATTTTTGGCTATTATGACTATAACATAATTATACAAGTCTCTTTGTGGACATATGTTTTCATTGCTTTTGGATATACACTTAGAAGTGCATCACAGGATAAATGTGTTTAATTTTATAAAAAATTGTCAAATATTTTCCTAAAGGGGTTATATAATTAAACATGCCCATCAGCAATGTATGAGAATCTCCAATATGATCCAAGCCTTTGCCAGCACTTGCTATTATCATCAGTCTTTTCAATATTAACACTCTAGTGGGTATAATGTGATAGCGTGTGGTTTCCTGATTTCCTTTATGATAATGATCTTGAAAAACTTTGCTTGTACTTATTGGCTATTCCTGTGTCTTTTATGAAGTATCTAGTAAAGTTGTTTTCTATTTTAAAAACTGGGTTTCATGACTTTTATTCTTGACTTTTTATGCTTTTCAATTCTTTTAGTATTGATAATTCTTAATGTATTCTAGGTACAAGTCTTTTGTCAGATATATGTACTTTAAAGATTTTTCAGATGGTGGTTGCTTCTTCATTTTCTTGATTGTTTTTTGATTCCTTCAAAAAGGAGCAATTTTAATTTTGATGCAGTCCAGTTTATCAATGTTTTCTCCTATCAATAGTGCTTTGCCTAATAAAGCAGAAAAACATCTATTTCTGCTTTACTGACTATGCCAAAGCCTTTGACTGCGTGGATCACAATAAACTGTGGAAAATTCTGAAAGAGATGGGAATACCAGACTACCTGACCTGCTTCTTGAGAAACCTGTATGCAGGTCAGGAAGCAACAGTTAGAACTGAACGTGGAACAACAGACTGGTTCCAAATACAAAAAGGAGTACATTAAGGCTGTATATTGTCACCCTGCTTATTTAACTTATATGCAGAGAACATCATGAGAAACGCTGGGCTGGATGAAGCACAAGCTGGAATCAAGATTGCTGGGAGAAATATCAATAACCTCAGGTATGCAGAGGACACCACCCTTGTGGCAGAAAGTGAAGAAGAACTAAAGAGCCTCTTGATGAAAGTGAAAGAGGAGAGTGAGAAAAAGTTGGCTTAAAGTTCAACATTCAGAAAACTAACATCATGGCATCTGGTCCCATCACTTCATGGCAAATAGATGGGGAAACAGTGGAAACAGTGTCAGAGTTTATTTCTTTGGGCTCCAAAATCACTGCAGATGGTGACTGCAGCCATGAAATTAAAAGACGCTTACTCCTTGGAAGGAAAGTTATGACCAACCTAGATAGCATATTAAAAAGGAGAGACATTACTTTGTCAACAAAGGTCCATCTAGTCAAGGCTATGGTTTTTCCAGTAGTCATGTATGGATGTGAGAGTTGAACTATAAAGAAAACTGAGCACCGAAGAATTGATGCTTCTGAACTGTGGTGTTGGAGAAGACTCTTGAGTGTCCCTTGGACTGCAAGGAGATCCAACCAGTCCATCCTAAAGGAGATCAGTCCTAGGTGTTCATTGGAAGGACTGATGCTGAAGCTGAAACTCCAATACTTTGGCCACCTGATGTGAAGAGCTGACTCATGGGAAAAGACCCTGATGCTGGGAAAGATTGAAGGCAGGAGGAGAAGGGGACGACAGAGGATGAGATGGTTGGATGGCATCACCGACTCAATGGACATAGGTTTGGGTGGACTCCAGGAGTTGGTGATGGTCAGGGAGGCCTGGCCTGCTGCGGTTCATGGGGTTGCAAAGAGTCGGACACAGCTGAGTGACTGAACTGAACTGATAGTACTTTGCCTACTTAGTGGGCACAAAGACATTCTCCTGTTTTACGGCTTTGTAGTTTTAGCTTTGGTTAGTTGTGGCTCAGTGGGTAAAGAATCTGCCTGTAATCCGAGAAACCTGGGTTTGATCCCTGGGTTGGGAAGATACCCTGGAGGAGGAAAAGGCTACCCACTCCAATATTCTGGCCTCGAGAATTCCATGGACTGTACAGTCCATGGGGTCACAAAGAGTCGGACACGACTGAGTGACTTTCACTTCACTTCACTCCAGTTCTGTGTGAGATGTTGATGTCTAGATTCATTCTTCTTTCCGTATGGATGTCTATTTGTTCCTGTCTAATTTGTTGAAAAGACCATCCTTAAACAGACACAGTTGACCATCTATGCATTCCTCTATTCTGACTTCTATGCTCCTGCATTTTTCTATTCATCTGTCTTTATACCTTACGGTATTCTGTTAAGGGTTTTTGCATATATATTTTCTGGGTGATAGAGGCCTACAGTTGTCTTTTACTCTCTTTGCCTGGTTTTTGTATTAAGGTTGTATAGGTATATCCACCTGTTTATCTATCTGTGTCTTTTCATTTAAAACACATGTGTTGCATTTAAAACACATCTATCTTAGCATTTAAAAACCAGTGTTATTAATAGTTGGGGATTATTTTTGATGTATTCTGGCAATCTGCCTTTTAATTGAAATGTTCAGTCTATTTACTGTAATTATTGATATAGCTAGTTTTATATATATCATTTTGTTGCTTCCTATTTGTCCCATCTTTTAAACTTTTTCTTAAATCCTGTAATCCCTTTTCTCCCTTCTTGTTTTTTGGACTTTCCTGATGGCTCAGATGGTAAAGAACCCGCCTGCAATGTGGGAGACCTGGGTTTGATCCCTGGGTTGGGAAGATCCCCTGGAAAAAGGCATGGCAACCCACTCTAGTATTCTTGCCTGGAGAATCCCCATGGACAGAGGAGCTTGGTGGGCTATATTCCATGGGGTCGCAAAGAGTCTGAGTGAATAAGCACAGCACAGCCTTCTTGTTATTTAGTTGAATATATTTTACTACTACATTTTAATTTCTCAGATTTTCAGCTACACCATTTTGCATAATTTTTGTAGTTTCTCTGAAGATTATGATATTTATCCTTAATAAAAAGTCTTTGTTGAATTAATATTTTACTACTGTGTATAAAAATGTAAGAAACCTACAACATATGGTTTCATTTGCCCCTCCTCATCCATTGCACTATAGTCTTCATACATTTTACATCTGTATTTGTTACAAACTGTATAATGCAATATTATACTTTTAATATAATGTTAAGTATATATAAAATACTTCTATACATAAACTATATTTATATTTAATATAGTATATCTAATAGGTATATCTTAAGGAAATTATGAGAAGTAGTCTTCCATGTTTACCTATAAATTCACTATTGTCAATGTCTTCATTTCTTTCTGTCACTTAAAATTTACATCTGGTATCACTTCTCTTTAGCATAAAGAGCTTTCTTTAGTATTTCTTGCAATCAGACAGATTCTCCCAGTTTTTATTTATAGGGAGATTTAAAATTTTTCCTTTATTTTTGAAAGATAATTTTGTTGTCAATAGAATTCTAGATTGACCATTTTTTCTCTGCTTTTCTTTCAGTGATTTGAAGATGTTGTTTTTTTTGTGTTTTGGCCTCCTGTTTCTGATGAGATGTCTGCCTTCATTCTGATTATTGTGCTCTCTGTGTAATATGTCCTTTTATGTTTTTTTTTGCTGCTTCTATGATTTTGTTGTTGTTACCTTTGGTTTTCATGACTATGTGAGGTTTCCTTGTGGCTAAGATTTCTGCTTTGGTATTTTGCTGTTTTTGCTCCATTTTGAAAACTTCTGGCCTGTGTTTCTTTACACATTTTTTTCTGCCCCATTCTCTCTACTCTTCTTTAACATTTACATGTTTAGACCACTTGATACTGCCCTGCTGGTCATTGAAGTTCTTTTAAAAACATAGTTTTTTCCTCTGTACCTCAGCCTGGATTCTTTTTTTAAAGATTTTTTTTTTATATGGACCATTTTTAAAGTCTTTATTGAGTTTGTTACAATATTGCTTCTGTTTTATGTTTTGGTTTTTTGGCCACAAGACATGTGGAATCTTAGTTCCCTGACTGAACCCTCACCCCCTGCATTGGAAGGCAAAGTCTCAACCACTGGACCACCAGGGAAGTCCCAGCCTGAATTCTTTATACTGATACACCTTAAATTTCACCAGGCCTTTTTCTCTATTATGTCCAATCTGCTATTAATCTCATTCAGTATGTTTTTATTTCAGATATTGTAGTTTTAAGTTCTAGAACTTTTTTTATTTTTACTTTTTGCAGTTTCTATATGTCTCCTGACATTTCCTATTTCTTTATCCAGTAAATCTATCTTTCCCTGTAAATTCTTTTAATATGTTTTGCATTGTTAGAGTCTTTGTCTTCTGATTCCATTTTCTGGATTATTTGTAGCTCTGTTTCTGTGCACTGATTTATCTTTAGTTATGGGGTTGCATTTTCCACTTGCCTCAAATATCTATTAATTTTTCATTGTATGCTAGACATTGTAGATGCTACATTGTAATGATTGGGGATTCTGTTGTGTTCCCTAGAGAAGAGTTGAGTTTTGTTCAAAAAGTAGTTAAGTTGGAAATCATCTTGAATGTTATACATGCTCGTTTTAATGCTATTTCCATTTTGCCTATATTTCCCAGGAAATATACTATAGTCAGGATATTATTTTTTCTTAATCCATGATGCTTCTGTGGCATCATAGAAAAGCCTGAGGCCTTTACCAGGCCCCTGAAACCTGGTACAACTTGAGCTTCAAACTCCTCTGAGATGGGCAGCTGTTGGAATTTGTCAGCTTTCTGAAAACTTTTCGACTGTTGTTTTTTTCCTCTCTGGGATTCTGGAAGTCTTATAGTTCTGGGTGTAGCCAACAAGTGTAGAATTCATTTGCAAATTTGGGGCTCCACCCTCCATGACTTCCTCATTTGGTGGGATTTTTCTTCTCAGTTTTTAGCTACCTGGGCTGACCTGTATTTTGATCAATAAGGCTGTGGTTTGCTGCTTGAGTTCTGTCTGCTGCAACATAAACCTCTTGGTTGTGCCCTAACAATAAGTGGTACAAATGTAAATTATTACTCAGTGTAGCTCCCTTACTTAAGGGCTGTAGATTATCCACTTTTCACCTGCTTTTGGTTATTTTTCAGTGCCTTCAAAATTGTCTTTTATATATGTTTATAATTGTTGTTGGTTGGAGGGCAGTTCTGCTACCATAAAGCCAGTGTCTTAAATAATTTGTTTTGTGTGGTTTATTTCAGTCATTTGTAAAGAGGTGTTGAATCTCATTTTCATTTGGAGTTTAAAAATACCTTTAAGTCATGCATAATGGATTAAGCTTTTGTTATTGGCCAGTACAACATTGTTTAGACACAAGACAATATTTATGAAATGGTTAGTATTTGTGAAAAGAAATGTAACCTATTAAAGCATACTCTAAGATGGAAAATTTGATAAGCTCTCTGATTTAGTCATAGGCTGGTGTTAGATAACCACAAGAATTCTAATGAAAGATACTTATTATATGTATTTAAAGACTCCAGTGTAAGCAATGGAAGTAAATTTCAAGTAAGTACTTCAGCATTTCCAATGTCTGGCTGCCAATTTCTGACCTATATAAATAACCTTTAAGAAAGAAGATCTCACTTTTAAAGTTTTTTATCTGCTCCTATTGCATTTTGGTCACTAAAATTGGCTAGGTAAGTTAGTGCAGTTCTCAGAGTCCAAGACCAGAATGAAATTAGGCCAACTTAAAATATATCATGCTCCAGGAAAAGTAAGGATGTAGTTAGAAACTGAAATTAACACCCTCAGCGTTGGTACTATTTCGCTTTTGTCTGCTGATGCTCGCCATGGTAAGATGTATCATCATTATGGTATTGGTAGGAATGGGTGAACATTTAAGGAGGTCAGAAACTTTTTTTTAAAACTCTGTCAGCAAAGCTGTGTTAAGTAATACAGCATTGTCCTTTTTCACATTTTCGTTATGTATATTCCTTTCAAACAGCTTTGAAGCGTTGTCTAATCAGCAGGGATTTTTATTTTAAATGACTTAAAAAACGTCTTTTAAAAATGTGTGATCACTGTATAGAAAGAAGAAAATACTGATAAATAAAAGGGAAAAAAATTAACCCAAATTCCTCTACCAGGTACAATCACTTTGGGGAGGGCATACATCCTTTTAGTTATTTTCCTGCTTTGGACTATACTCTTATGTATTTTATAACCCACTTTTCATACCCAAGTAGTTCAGGCAGTTCTATAGGCATGTGAATGTTTGTGCTTTTATGTATGTATGCTGTGTGTATTTATTTAAACATAAAGAAACTGTGCAGATATTTCTTTTAAATCTATCCTGCTAAATATCTTTGAATAGGCTAGGGCCTAGGCTAATGAAAATTTTATTATTAACTAAAACCATGTTTGCTTTCCCCCGCACCCCTCAAACATCTAAGAATGGGTAGCCTGCTCTGATTCTGTTTAAACGTAGGGGCAGTTTGCTTACTGGCACCTAGTCATAGCCTTCCCTTTTCTGCTTTATCATATCGTACATTGCTGAGGCTGGGAAAGACCGAGAACTGCCCTGTGAAGTCATGCATTGCTGATCATCACCAGCTGTATATTTAGTCACTCAGTGCAGGGTGTCAGTTTGAAACACTCAAGTCTTCTATTGAATCAAGGTCTCATTTCCAGCTTTGTACCCAGGTGTTGAACAAGGCAGGTTTCTGGACTTTGTAGTCTAGAAGGGAAGCAGACATTAATCTAGGAAGGAATTATAGGACAGTAATGAAGTTCAGTGTCATTGAAGTGTATGGCAGGTGTCTTGACCTCCCTGGCATGTTTTTCTGGAGAAAAGGGTGTTTAAATAGACACCTAAATGAGGAACAAGATGTAGGTAGGGAAATGGGACAGGGAAAGTCATGGAGAGTTTTCCAGGTGAAGGAACTGTCAGAGACATAAGCTAGGATTCATTCAGTTGCTTCTGTTGCTTCTCAGTTTTCTTTTGTATTTATTTTTGAAACATTGGGATGATTTTTCCTATAATCATCCATGTAAAATATAGGGTAAGCCTGGACTTAACAATTCTGTGAATCATAATCAACACACTATTTTACAGATTGGTTCTTTGCATGTGAATAACTTCAGATAAGCTATTACTGAACAAAGGCATCACTCAGTCACCTAATCAGAAGGCCATGCTAAGCCCCAGCAGACTCGGTACTTATGGGAATGGCAGCACTCAGGGTACCTGCTACCAGCAGAATGATTATGTTGTTCCTAGATTTTTTTCTGTCTGCTGCAGCATCTTTTCTTTTTGCTTCTTTAGTATGTCATAGGCTTCCTGTTGAGGCCAAGTGACTGTCTAGGCCAGGTGTTAGCAAACTAAAGCTGAACAGCCAAATTTGGCTGGAGACTAGTTTTTGTCAATGGAGAAGGCAATGGCACCCCACTCCAGTACTCTTGCCTGGAAAATCCCATGGAAGGAGGAGCCTGGTAGTCTGCAGTCCATGGGGTCGCAAAGAGTCGGACACGACTGAGCGACTTCACTTTCACTTTTCCCTTTCATGCACTGGAGAAGGAAATGGCAACCCACTCCAGTATTCTTGCCTGGAGAATCCCAGGGACGGGGGAGCCTGGTGGGCTGCCGTCTATGGGGTCGCACAGAGTCGGACATGACTGAAGCGACTTAGCAGCAGCAGCAGCAGTTTTTGTCAATAGTTTTATTGGTGTACAGCCATGTTCATTCATTTTCATGTTACCAGTGGCTGCTTTTGGACTGTAATGGCAGAGCTGAATAGTTTCAAAAGATATTCTATGCCGTGCAAAACCAAAAATATTGACTATTTGGTCCTTTATGGAAAATGCTCAAATTATCTGCATTAAAATCTACAACATCCCCCTCCCAATCAATATTACTGAATGAAAGCCTTTTTAAATGTATGTTTAAAATCAGACATACTGCTTTTTGAGGTTAAAGGAAAGCTCAAATGATAACTCTAGAAACTAGAGATATTTTTATTTCTGGATGACAGAATTGTGGATAGTATTTTTGTCACTGTACTTTCTATAGTAGAAATTGATGCAATTGATAAAAATACAGACTTGGCCAGGTTGAAGATAACATATACTATTGAAATGTATAACCTGTTTTGTGAAAATAATTTGGCTACCAAAGCTAAGGAATTTTCCATTATCTTGGATTAGGGTACAACAGTAGAGATAGGTATGTGGTTTTGTCTGGAAAGGAGATGGTGGTTTGAGGTCCAACACAGAGTAGAAAGTGGAGGAATAGCCTTGTGTTTTAGACACCACGTGATAGTGAGTTCAAAGAGCAGGTTCACTAATGATCCACTCTGCAGATGCCTTGTTGAACTGTTTAGTTTATGTACTCGTATCTCTCTGAGGAGGGTTTTGTGGGCTTCCCTGGTGGCTCAGACGGTAAAGCATCTGCCTACAACGCAGGAGACCTAGGTTCAATCCCTGGGTCGGGAAGATCTCCTGGAGAAGGAAATGGCAACCGACTCCAGTATTCTTGCCTGAAAAATTCCATGGACGGAGAAGCCTGGTAGTGCTACAGTCCATGGGGTCACAAAGAGTTGGACATGACTGAGTGACTTCACTTTCCTTTCCTTTGTTTTACTTATTTTGTGAAAGAAATATTTACCTTTTTCACAAAGATCTTCAATACTAATAAACTTGTGCTTGTCTACCTCCCGTTGGTCAATCTAGCCATTAGTATTGAAGCTGATTAGAGGACTGTGGCTAAGTGGGTTTTCTGGTATTTCACGCTCAAGTGAGACCAATTTCCCCTGGACTGCCCTCTAGCCTCCTCTGTGGGCAGGCCAGCACTGAAAACAGAAGAACTCAGGAGAGTCTGGGCCATGTTGTCCAGACCCTGCCCACAGACTCACCTTCCACATAGTTCACTTCTCACCTGGGGAGGAAGCTGGGAGGAGACTGGACTGTTGGGCTAATGGAAAGTCCTCCACATGGAAACTTGATGCAGGGGGAGTGGAGGTTTCTGCTAAGGCTTCAGTTAAATGTGCCTCTTGAGTAATTGTGCCTGCCTTGTCAGTAACTCTTATCTCAGTTTTATCTTCTGTAAAACTAGGATAACAATAGTAACATGCCTCATAGTGCTCTTGTCAAGATTAAATGAACCTGTGAAACATTTAGAGAAAGTCCTGGATGTGGTACGCAGTTTGTTTTTACCTTGAGTATTATCAGTATTTGTAATACTCTGTCAAAGCATTCACATGTAGTTAAAACAAGGGTTAAATCAGTCCCAGCGAGGGTAATACCCATAGAGTGTTAAGTTCATGTTGAGGAGAGAAAACTGCTGGCTACCTAGAAGAAAATAAGACCTATTTCTTTTTTGTTTGTTTTAAACATGTATTTGTTCCCATGGATGGGGGAGCCTGGTAGGCTGCAGTCCATGGGGTCACGAAGAGTCGGACATGACTGAGCGATTTCACTTTCACTTTTCACTTTCATGCATTGGAGAAGGAAATGGCAACCCACTCCAGTGTTTTTGCCTGGAGAATCCCAGGTACGGCGGAGCCTGGAGGGCTGCTGTCTATGGGGTCACACAGAGTTGAACATGACTGAAGCGACTTAGCAGCAGCAGCAGCAGTTTACTGATAAAAATTCCACACATTGCTTTCGAAAATGGATTGAACACTTAATGTGAATGTCTATTCAGGGTTATTTTTCCCTCTTGCCACAGATCTTAGTTGTTTTTTTTTTTTTTTTTAACTTTTTATTTTGTATTGTGGTATAGCCCATCCTAAAGGAAATCAGTCCTGAATATTCATTAGAAGGACTAATGCTGAAGCTGAAACTCCAGTACTTTGGCCACCTGATGCAAAGAATTGACTCCTTGGAAAAGACTCTGATTCTGGGAAAGATTGAAGGCCAGAAAGAGAAGGGGATGACAGAGGGTGAGATGGTTGGATGGCATCACCAACTCGATGGACATGAGTTTGAGCAAGCTATAGGAGTTGGTGCAGAACAGGGAAGCCTGGTGTGCTGTAGTCCATGGGCTCGCAAAGAGTCGGACACGACTGAGTGACTGAACTGAACTGAACTGATAGTCCATTAGCAATGTTATCATAGTTTCAAGTGAACAGCAAAGGGACTCAGCCATACATATACATGTATCCATTCTCCCCCAAACGCCACTCCCATCAAGGCTGCCACATAACATTGAGTAGAGTTCCATGTGCTGTACAGCAGGTCCTTATTGTCCATTGGAAATACAGCAGTGTCTACATGTCGATCCCAAACTCCCTCACAGATCTTAGTTTTTACAAGTTAGGGTTTTGTAGGGTCAGAGAAAGTTAGTCCCAATTTTTTTCCTCACGGAATATTTGATACTACTGATTTTATTATGTTTGGAGTTGAAGATAAGGTTTGGTAGTGTTAGGTCGTCGACTCTTTGCAACCCTATGGATTGTAGCCTGCTAGGATCCTCTGTCCATGGAATTCTCCAAGCAAGAATACTGGAGTGGGTAGCCATTTCCTTCTTCAGAGGATCTTCCC
Source organism: Giraffa tippelskirchi (assembly GCF_054371585.1). Lineage (NCBI taxonomy): Eukaryota > Metazoa > Chordata > Mammalia > Artiodactyla > Giraffidae > Giraffa > Giraffa tippelskirchi. The sequence goes on from NC_137276.1 coordinate 40,795,143, forward strand.
AACCCTGGGATTGAACCTGGGTCTCCTGCATTGCAGGCAGGTTCTTTACTGTCTGAGCCACCAAGGAAGCCCCAAAGTTTGGTAGACTTGAGCACAAAGAGGCCTGGGAAACAGGAGGTCCAGGCTGTGCTGGGTGACCCTGAACAGGTTTCCTCAAGTCTTTGGGTCTATGTGTCATTATCTGTCAACTCTGAGGCTAAGACAGAAAAACTAATGAGGATATTCCAGCTTTCAAATGATGTGATTGTAGGATTTCCCTACCAGTTTCTGTGTGTAGCAAGACAGCCTATTTAGGTAAAAGATCTCTGGCTCAGTGAGTCATAGCTCTTTGCTCTGCCTGAGAATTGTTACTGGAATTAATTTGTAGAAGCTGTTAGGTATTTTCTCAGCAGATTTCAAACTACATGTCTGATTTTTTTCAAGAGCCCATATTAGCAACGGATGGAACTTTAGATGTTTGAAATTTTATTCTGTCTTCAAAAACACTGTTACAGAAAGTAGAAAGTCTCTAATGTGTCACTCTAAATATGTGTTTTATAAAGTGTTTAAGTCCATTATATCAGATTTAAGACACACTTTTACTAAAATTATTTATAGGTAGGGTCATAGTATAGCTCATAAGATGGTCAAAGTCCTTTTGCTGTTTCTTTTCTTCTTTTAATTAATTAATTTAATTGAAGTATAGTTGATTTATAATGTGTTAGTTTCCAGTGTACATCAAAGTGATTCAGTTTGTATATATGTGTGTGTACATATATATGGGCCTCCCTGTGGCTCACAGGTAAAGAATTTGCCTACCAGTGCAGGAGATGGAGGCTAGATCCCTGGGTCAGGAAGATCCCCTGGAGAAGGAAATGGCAACCCACTCCAGTATTCTTGCCAGGGAAATCCCATGGACAGAGGAGCCTGATGGGCTACCGTCCATGGGGTTGCAAAGAATCTGGACATTACTTAGTTACTAAACAGCAACTATATATGTATGTATGTGTATATACACACACACACACACACACACACACACACACATATTTTCTCAGATTCTTTTCCCTTATAATTTATTATCATATTGACTATAATTCCCTGTGCTATATAGTAGGACCTTGTTTATCTATTTTATTATATCATGGTGTGCATCTGCTAATCCCAAACTCTTATTTACCCCCTTCCCACCCCCCTTTCCCCTTTGGTAATCATAAGTTTTTTTGTTTTTTTGTTTTTTTAATAAATTTATTTATTTTAGTTGGGGGCTAATTACTTTACAATATTGTAATAGTTTTTGCCATACATTGACATGAATCAGCCATGGTTTTGTTTTCTATCTCTATAAGTCTGTTTCTGTTTTGTAAATAAGTTCATTTGTATCATTTTTTAGATTCCACATATGAGTAATATCAGGTATGTCTTTTTTTTGTCTGACTTATTGACTTGGTATGATAATCTCTAGGTCCATCCACGTTGCTACCAGTGACATTTAATTGTGTCAATGTTTGGCACGTTAAATAGCCTTTGCAGGCCAGGTAGGGAACCTGACTGCCATTTATAAAATTGTTATTTCCTTGGTAATTATAATCCACTTTGTCTTCCAAATCATTAAAAAAATGGATGACAGGATGTGTGTGGTAAGAGAGGAAACAGGGTGTGAGTCAGAGGTAGTTGAATAGGAGGAGGCATGCCAGTGTGATGGCAGGATCACTCTTCCAGGCCCTGGCCCCTGACCTTCTCCTTCCTTCCCCTCCTCTCTCAGAAGAGCAAGTGGTTGCATCAGGAACCTGTGCTTCACCTCCCTTCTATACTGGTTATGCATAGCTGCATGACAGCACCACTTCCAACTTAGTTGCTGAATTAGTGCATAAACTCTTGGGGACAGTTTCTGTGTGTCAGGAGTCTGGCTGTGGTTTGTCTTGGTACTTAATAAGGCTCCAGCCAGGGTGTCAGCCAGGGCTGCTGTCTCATCTGAGGCTCGAATGTGGAAGGGCTTTCTTCTGAGATCACGTAATTGGTGGCAGAATTCAGTTTCTGGTGGGCTCTCAGTCGCCTGTTCATTGTCAGCTGGAGGCTGCCTTCCGCTGGCTCTCTCTATAGGCAGTCCACCACTGGGCAGCTTGCTTCAGCTTTCCCACAGAGACTCTTGCTGCAGAATGGATGTTACTGTCTCATGTGATATAATTACGTGCCCTGTCATTTTTGTCTTATTCTTTTGGTTACAGGCAAATCACAAGTCCCACTTGCAGTCAAGGGAAGAGTATTACACAAGCATGGATAATAAGAGATGGCGGTTATGGGGACTGTTTTGGAGTCTAGCCAGGAATATGACTTCTTTCTATCACTTCTCTCCTCTCTGGGTATTCTTCTACTTAACTTGGGGCACAGTTCTTCTGTCTTATCCCTTCCTTCTGACCGACAGGGGGAATTCAACACCCTAGTGGCCTTTCTTCAACTCTTTCCTTCTGTAGAAACACCAGGAAGAGGTAGCAGGAAACTCGGTAAGAAACTCTCTCCTGTAACAGCTCGTATTTTGTGTGTGCGATGTGATTCCTGGCAGGTGTTTCTAAGTCATAATGCGGCTAACATAAATGACCTAAGAGGAATCTTCTCAGCTTTTATGTCTTCTATTCACTGTTGTCTTTAAACAAGTGCTGAAGCCCAAAGCTAGTTCCCTTTCCCGGTGCCATCCTTTTAGAATTCTTGCTACGACTATGTTTTAGATTTTAATTTAGAATCATTGGCCCTGGTAGCTGCCCATTTGTGTCATTTCCCTGATTACCCTCTTCTCTTCAGTCATCTTTGCAGGGTTTCTTGCCTTTCTCTGGCCTGCTCCTGGCCTGTGACTTGGTCATTCTCCAATTACTGCTCTTCCTCATTGCTGAGGAGATAGCATAGTATCGGGTTAAGAGCAAGGACTGAAGTCAGGCTTCCTAGTTTTGAATCTCAGCTTTGCCATTTATTAGCTGAAGAATCTCGAGCAAGTGATGCAGTTTTGTTTCCAGGTGGCTGCTGTGAACTGTTCTGATTCTCACTGGCCAACAAGCCTCTGCTCGCAGCTGCTGCTCTCACTTTGCTCCCAAGATACGTGCACAGACATTAGAGTGAGGTGTGCTTTACTACTCACTGAAACTTTAGACGAAGCCTTTTTTTCTGGTGAAGTAGGCCAGAACGTTTCTGAGCTTATGGGGATACCTCTATTTTTGGTTAGCGTTGCCTTAGAACTTGCAAACCTCCTAAAGATGAGGATAGTTTACTGCTTCCAGTAGCACAACATTTAGTGAGCGCTTAGTGTTTGTCACGAGCTTTATAAAACTGTGTGCAGGCAGTATATCTTTAGCCCTAAAGCAACAATAAGTTATAGTACTACTGTTACTCCCATTCTATTGATGGAGAAACAGAAAAGTGCAAGTTTAAGTTGCTCAGTCATGTCTCACTCTTTGCGACACCACAGTCTGTAGCCCATCAGGCTCCTCTGTCCATGGGATTCTCTAGGCAGGAATACCGAGGCTCAGGGGAATTTAATGACACCCTCAAGTTCTTCATGGTAGATTGGGGAGAGCAGTTCTGTGTGACTGCAAAGCACATGCTTTTAATGATGGAAGGACACCATCTGCCATAGAGAAAAATCTAAGCACTTTTCATGAACTCTTTAGGAGAAAAGAGGCTAAAAATGGAAAGCAATCATGTATGATTATACAAGAGCTCCTGTCTACTTCTGCAGTCTTAGTGCAAAGGCCATCCTCTAGCATCTCAGCTCTCAAATGATCTTGGCTTTGATGCCCTCCAGTCACCTTCTTCCTTTGGGAAGTTTGGCCTCACCCTCGAAGATAAAGTGGGTGTTTGAAAAGGTCCGTATTCTTGTTAGCCAGATTTCTTCATGACTGTTGTAGAATCTTAACATTGTATATGAGGTGTGATTAAGAAATACTGGGTTTTTAACTATCCCACCCAAGATTTTATACATCCAGATTGTTCTCCTTAAGTGCCTCAGCTAAGTTAATTGCTTGTATTCTGGTGAAACTGCCATTGCACTGCATTCTCTTAAATGAGCTTCACCTCAACCACCTCATAACTCCTTCCCCAGCCCCAGTAGTGAGCACAGTGTCTTCTGCCAGCTGCATAGTCCATTGTTGAAGTCACTTATAATTCTTTCAGATAACCGTGGTGGTGGCAAATGACCATCTTTGAGGAAGAATTTGATTCCTAGAACCTATTAAAATGCTTTCCATCATAGCAAAGAATGTGTTTTTGTTCAAAAATCAGGAGCAACTAAACTGTAATGAGACATTTTCTTGTGGGTTTTGAAGGTACAAGAAGAGTATACAATTTACTCTGAGCAGTCAGCATCACTGGAGTGAGTCCCAAAGAGATGAAGGGGATCAAGGAGTACTTTTTGTAGACAGAAAGTTCTCTTTAAAAGTGGGTATTGCTTCATCTCTTGGCCTTTGTTTTCCTTGAAAACATAGCTGATAAATTCTTACTGTTGTTGATGAGGCTGTAATGCAAAGCTCACTTGGAGATAAATAGGTGGCCTGCCACTCTCAGTGTGGCTTTTATTTCCCACAAATGCCCGCCAAGTACTTGGCATTATAATGCAAACCAGAAGGATTAACACTAGTGCAAATGATTCATTCCCTCTTTTAAGAATTTATCATCAAAAAAAGAAACTTGGTACTGATACAAAGAATGCCAACAAATGCATAACTAGAACTTTTGGTTTGCATGTTAGTAAAGGCTGCCAACGAAAATGGAGATTTTTATTTAACACTTCATTAGGATCAACGTAGAAATGTTTCATGTTGCTGTCAAAAGTATCACCTGAAACTCGTTCCAAAATGTTCACCTACAGAAAGAGTCTGAATTTAATGGACTCAGTACCATAATTGCGCTGGTAGCTGTGAATATAATAGACTACTATGCTGGCAGTAGCAAACACAATAATTATAATTATATTTGGGAGACATATTCTGTGGTGAACACTGTACATGCATTATCTCTAATCTGCACAACTACTCCCTAGGGGGATGTATTATTGTCCCCATTTTGCAGACCTGGAAACTGAGGCTTAATAATTAAATTACTTGGCAAAGACCACGAGTGTTGCTGTTCAATAGCAAAGGGTGGAGTTCACGCCTATGTGTTTTAAACTTACATCAAATCCTCTGCATTTTCCATGCTTTTAAAAGGCTTCCATGCCAAGTGACCTGGAGTATAAAGCTATGGCCAGCCTATGAGCAAGTTCCTCTGTGCTGAGTATAATCTACAAATCTTTGACTCTTCATTCCTTCCCTGCTATTTTTGTTGGTGTTGACAAGAACTAGGAAGTTTTCTGTATTGGTGTGGTTTTTTTCATTTCTCTCCCTTCTTATGCCCCTCTTACACACACACATAAACATACACCCTAATGGTCTGGATAACTTGGAGTTTCTGCCTATTCTGTAACTGAGGTTAACCATGTCTCATGGTATCTCAGTGTGTGGAGGCATTTTATAATTAATATTATCTCCTGTCTCTGAACTCCTTTAACACTGAGGCTTCAAGTGAGGAAAGCTAACAGGTTCCTGTTTTATAAGTGTTGTCTACTTGGAGCCCTATGTTCTTCACATAAAATGAGCAGTCCTTGCGTTCTGCTTGATAGAAGTGAGATGTTTTCATTTGGGCTGTACTGTAAAGGCAAAGTGGAACTTCCTATCCCTTGGTGGTGGGCCCTAAAATGTTATGAAATTGAAAAACAGAAGTAAAGCGTACTCTGAATCACTGCCTGTCAGTAAAAGGGGGACAGTTTGCTGAGTGTAATCCATTCAGTTCGGTCGCTCAGTCGTGTCCGACTCTTTGCAACCCCATGGACTGCAGCGCGCCAGGCCTCCCTGTCCATCACCATCTCCTGGCGTTTACTCCAACCATCTCATCCTCTGTCGTCCCCTTCTCCTCGTGCCTTCAATCTTTCGCAGCATCAGGGTCTTTTCCAATGAGTCATTTCTTCGCATCAGGTGGCTAAAGTATTGGAGCTTCAGCTTAAGCATCAGTCCTTCCAATGAATATTCAGGACTGATTTCCTTTAGGATGGACTGGTTGGATCTCCATGCAGTCCCAGGGACTCTCAAGAGTCTTCTCCAACACCACAGTTCAAAAGCATCAATTCTTCAGCGCTCAGCTTTCTTTATAGTCCAACTCTCACATCCACACATGACCACTGGAAAAAACATAGCTTTGACTAGATGGACCTTTGTTGGCAAAGTAATGTCTCTGCTTTTTAATATGCTGTCTAGGTTGGTCATAACTTTCCTTCCAAGGAGTAAGCGTCTTTTAATTTCTTGGCTGCAGTCACCATCTGCAGTGATTTTGGAGCCCCCAAAAATAAACTCTGCCACTGTTTCCACTGTTTCTCCATCTATTTGTCATGAAGTGATGGGGCCAGATTCCATGATCTTTGTTTTCTGAATGTTGAGCTTTAAGCCAACTTTTCACTCTCCTCTTTCACTTTCATCAAGAGGTTCTTTAGTTCTTCTTCAAATTCTGCCATAAGGGTGGGTCCTCTGCATATCTGAGGTTATTGATATTTCTCCCGGCAATCTTGATTCCAGCTTGTGCTTCATTCAGCTCAGCATTTCTCATGATGTACTCTACATATAAGTTAAATAAGCAGGGTGACAGTGTACAGCCTTGACGTACTCCTTTCCTGATTTGGAACCAGTCTGTTGTTCGATGTCCAGTTCTAACTGTTGCTTCCTAACCTGCATACCGATTTCTCAGGAGGCAAGTCAGGTGGTCTGGTATTCCCACCTCTTTAAGAATTTTCCACAGTTTGTTGTGATCCACACAGTCAAAGGCTTTGGCATAGTCAATACAGCAGAAGTAGATGTTTTTTTGGAACTCTCTTGGATTTTCGGTGATCCAACGGATGTTGGCAATTTAATCTCTGGTTCCTCTGGCTTTTCTAATTCCAGCTTGAACATCTGGAAGTTCATGGTTCACAGACTATTGAAGCCTGGTTTGGAGAATTTTGACTATTACTTTGCTCGCATGTGAGATGAGTGCAATTGTGTGGTAGTTTGAGCATTCTTTGGCATTGCCTTTCTTTGGGATTCAAATGAAACCTGACTTTTTCCAGTCCTCTGACCACTGCTGCGTTTTCCAAATTTCCTGGCATATTCAGTGCAGCACTTTCACAGCATCATCTTTTAGAATTTGAAATAGCTCAACTGGAATTCCATCACCTCCAACAGCATTTTTCATAGTGATGCTTCCTAAGGTCCACTTAACTCCAGATTCCAGGATATCTGGCTCTAGGTGAGTGATCACACCATCGTGATTATCTGGGTTGTTAAGATCTTTTTTGTACAGTTCTTCTGTGTATTCTTGCCACCTCTTCTTAATATCTTCTGCTTCTGTTAGGTCCATACCATTTCTGTCCTTTATCGAGCCCATCTTTGCATGAAATGTTCCCTTGGTATCTCTAATTTTCTTGAAGAAATCTCTAATCTTTCCCATTCTATTATTTTCCTGTCTTTCTTTGCATTGATCACTAAAGAAGGCTTTCTTATCTCTCTTTGCTATTCTTGGGAACTCTGCATTCAAATAGGTCTATCTTTCCTTTTCTCCTTTGCTTTTCACTTCTCTTCACAGCTATTTATAAGGCCTCCTGAGACAACCATTTTGCCTTTATGCATTTCTTTTTCTAGGGGATGGTCTTGATCCCTGCCTCCTGTACAATGTCATGAACCTCCGTCCATAGTTCTTCAGGCACTCTATCAGATCTAATCCCTTGAATCTATTTCTCACTTCCACTGAAAAATCGTGAGGGATTTGATTTAGGTCATACCTGAATGCTCTAGTGGTTTTCCCTACTTTCTTCAATTTAAGTCTGAATTTGGCAATAAGAATTTCATGATCTGAGCCACAGTCAGCTTCTGGTGTTTTTTTTTTGCTGACTGTATAGAGCTTCTCCATCTTGGCTGCAAAGAATATAATCAATCTCATTTCGGTGTTGGCCATCTGGTCATGTCCATGTGCAGAGTCTTCTCTTGTGTTGTTGGAAGAGGATGTTTGCTATGACCAGTGCATTCTCTTGGCACAACTCTATTAGCCTTTGCCCTGCTTCATTTTGTACTCCAAGGCCAAATTTACCTGTTACTCCAGTTATTTCTTGACTTCCTACTTTTGCATTCCAGTCCCCTATAATGAAAAGGACATCTTTTTCGGGTGTTAATTCTAGAAGATCTTGTAGGTCTTCAACATTTTGAAGGATCTTCATTACCTCCACCATAGTTTGGCCCCAGGTAAATAACAGAGAAGGAACACAGCCCCACCCATCAATAGAAAATTGGATTAAAGATTTACTGAGCACGGCCCCGCCCATCAGAACAAGACCCAGTTTCCCCCTCAGTCAGTCTCTCCCATCAGGAAACTTTCATAAGCCTCTTATCCTTTTCCATCAGAGGACAGACAGACTGAAAACCAGAATCACAGAAAACTAACAAATCTGATCACATGGACCACAGCCTTGTCTAACTCAATGAAACTATGAGCCTTGCTGTGTAGGGCCACCCAAGACCAATGGGTCATGGTGGAGAGTTCTGACAAAATGTGGTCCATTGGAGAAGCGAAAGGCAAATCACTTCAATATTCTTGCTTTGAGAACCTCATGAACAGTATGAAAAGGCAAAAAGATAGGACACTGACAGATGAACTCCCCAGGTCAGTTCAATTCAGTTCAGTCGCTCAGTCGTGTCTGACTCTTTGTGACCCCATGAATTGCAGCACATCAGGCCTCTCTGTCCATCACCAACTCCCGGAGTCTACCCAAACCCATGTCCATCGAGTCAGTGATGCCATCCAACCATCTCATCCTCTGACGTCCCCTTCTCCTCCTGCCCCCAATCTTACCCAGCATTAGGGTCTTTTCCAATGAGTCAACCCTTCGCATGAGGTGGCCAAAGTATTGGGGTTTCAGCTTCAACATCAGTACTTCCAATGAACAACCAGGATTGATCTCCTTCAGGATGGATTGATTGGATCTCCTTGCAGTCCAAGGGACTCTCAAGAGTCTTCTCCAACACCACAGTTCAAAAGCATCAATTCTGCGGCACTCAGCTTTCTTCACCATCCAACTCTCACATCCATACATGACCACTGGAAAAACCATAGCCTTGACTAGACGGAATTTTGTTGGCAAAGTAATGTCTCTGCTTTTAAATATGCTATCTAGGTTGGCCATAACCTTCCTTCCAAGGAGTAATCGTCTTTTAATTTCATGGCTGCAATCACCATCAGCAGTGATTTTGGAGCCCCCCAAAATAAAGTCTGACACTGTTTCCACTGTTTCCCCATCTATTTCCCATGAAATGATGGGACCAGATGCCATGATCTTAGTTTTCTGAATGTTGAGCTTTAAACCAACTTTTTCACTCTCCTCTTTCACTTTCATCAAGAGGCTCTTTAGTTCTTCTTCGCTTTCTGCCATAAGGGTGGTGTCATCTGCAGATGACACCCAGGTCAGTAGGTACCCAATATGCTACTGGAGATCAGTGAAGAAATAACTCCAGAACGAATGAAGAGATGGAGCCAAAGCAGCAACACCCAGTTGTGCATGTGACTGATGATGGAAGTAAAGTCCGATGCTGTAAAGAGCAACATTGCATAGGAACCTGGAATGTTAGGTCCGTGAATCAAGGCAAATTAGAAGTTGTCAAACATGAGATGGCAAGAGTGAACATCGACAATTTAGGAATCAGCAAACTAAAGTGGACTGGAATGGGTGAATTAAACTCAGATGACCATTATATCTACTCCTGTGGTCAAGAATCCCTTAGAAGAAACGGGGTAGCCATCAGAGTCAACAGAAGAGTCTGAAATTCAGTTCTTTGACGCAGTCTCAAAAACGACAGAATGATCTCTGTTCGTTTCCAAGGCAAACCATTCAATATCACAGTAATCCAAGTCTATGCCTCGACCAGTGTGATCCATTAGTCCAAATTATATGGATCACTGATATCTGAACTGGAAGTATGGACAAACTAGCAAGTCTGAGCACTGAGTGTCCCTTGTGAGATCAAAGCATGCTTGACTTTGGATAAAGAAATTGAGGCTGGGGAATGTGAATGGATTTTCCCAATTTCATGTGACTAGAAAGTGGTAGGACTTTGAGCAAAGCTTTTATCTAGGCATTGTCCTTTGACAGATGGTGTTTTGGGTTGCCTAATCATTTATCTCTTCTATCCTGTAATCTTTAAACAGTTTGTGAAATAGAGCAACAATTCAAATGAGAATCAACATAGGTAGTAACTTAATTATTGATAAAAGCAGGATTGGAAAACTCAGAAATGTCAGTTCCCTCTTTCTCTAAAACATGCACTGGACCCCAGTAACCCTAATGGAGTCATCCTAGTCCGGTAACTCTGCTGGAGAGAAGCCAGCAGAGAGCTGGCTGGTCCTCCCAGAAACAGGCTGCTGTTGCCCTGTTTATTGTGGGGAAATTAGCTTGACTCCAGGTGTTGGAGAGAACTGCGGGAAGACCCTTGCTGCCCAGCTCCGTGTGGGGCCTCAGCACTAAACCAGTGCTTCCTCTATCCTCCCCAAGTGGTTAGTCACTCACTTGTGGGAAGGAAGAAGAGGTTTGGGGAGGGGGAGAGAGTGAAAGTGGGTTACTCTAATACTGCTTCCTTCCAAGAGACAGACTAAAAATTTCTTACCGAAAACATAAGGGAGGGTATTTTAAAAGTCTTCACCCCAACCCCCCACAGTAGAAATCGTGCTCTTTAAAGTTTTTTCTCTTGAGGTGATCTCCTGTGTTGCTCTCTCCTGCCTTTTTGATTTTGGAGAGAAAGGAAGAGACGACCATATTTCTCTCTGTGTATAAGTTATAAAGAAAGGAGAAGACTAATGTAGTAGAAACCAAGAATGGACTTTATGAGACATATAATCAGATTCTCTCTTTTCATGGCAGGTGATGGAAATGTACAGGAACAATGGGAGAAGCCGGTAACTTATAGGAAGCCAAGATGACAAGAATTTTAAAAAATAATCAGTGAGTAAAATTTTGTTAGCTCTTTGGCATTCCTTTGACTATGGGGTGAATTTTCTGTAAGAAACAAAGTTAAAATAATAGCCCTATTAAATACCTTAAAAGTTTAAAAAAGAAAATTTTGAAAAGTAAGTATCTGAGTAAGTAAGTACTTCAGAAACTTGGTGCCAACATTTCAGAGATTCTTTTGCATTGTTCTTTCTTGGCAGAGTGTCTCATTTTAAGTTGGGTGTGTCAGTTTGGTGGATAGAGTATAAATACTTAAAAAACTGAAAGGGGATCCCTCTTACATTAACCTTGGACTTAGCCCATCTCAAATGCAGATCATTCTTTCTTCCACTGGTTCCATGGGCCTCATTTCTTACTCACTTTTTGTGGGTACATTTTGGAGGTAAATATGAATAAACTTGGTGAATATGAAAAAATTGAGCTCTTTTGACACGTAAGAGGCCATTAGTATTTGCAAGTTATCTGACAGTTATATGTGATTGGTTTTGGTTTCATTATGGTAGTCATAATGTTAGTAAGTGTGTAGTTAGTGGAAAGATCATACATTTTTGAGTCAGACATTCATACACCTGACTCTGGCTATTGTGCTTTTAGTTGTTACTCAGCCTCTCCACCTCAGTTGACTCATCAGTATCCTGGATTTGATCATATTTCTCATGAAATGAAAGACTATTAGGGTAATACTTTGTGTGGTGACTGTTACATTACAGGGCCACAGTAAAAGTAGTTACTTTCCATCCTTATATTTGTATCATGATTTATAGTTTATAAACCTTTATTTTGATTTAGGAGACTGACCAGCTCAAGTTCCTGAGCTACTGTCAGGCAGTGGTGGGTGAACATTGCAGATACTGATATGCAAGTAAATGTTCAGAGTCTGCCCTGATTGGGGGAGGGGGTTGTAGCGTTTGCCAATTTCTGTGGTGTGAACACTCACATCATTGCTAATTTCATGCTACCAGCAAGCATTACTCCCAGCAGAGTTGAGAAGTGATTGCAGGAACACACCTTTATATGATTTCCTACCAACCAGGTACAATAGTTGCAAAGAACATCAAAGATCATTGATCATAGTAAAACAGGAAATGATGTGTTTTGAGTACTTATGATCTTTGATTTTAGTACAGTTTATTTTAATTGTATGTTTGTATAATTTAGCATTTACTGATGGTGTGTTTAACAATCGCCTTGCCCCAAATCCTGGGAATATGCAAGGTTTTAAGGGACTGATACATGAGCTGGCCTCAGCACACCAATGATGGTAAGTTTCCTATTGTGAAGACATTTCCAAGCCACAAATCTTCCATTATCTTTCTCAGCCTTGGTGGTAAGAGTTTGGTTTGGTTGATAAAAGCAAGGTCTGCTTTTGAATCCATGCTAGGTAACCCAAGTTGTCATGGCCCCACGGCTTCTGGAATGAAGATAAGTGCCAAGATCAATCCAGAATTTAGATCTATTTTCTTAAGTGTGTAACTAGAGTTCTCATGTTATTAACTCGGCTTTGTAACTGGCCCCTGGCACCCCTCACTTCTGGCTTTTGAGTGATAGTGTGTGGAGATAAGTCAGACTGTTTACTCCCTTTTGAACTTTTTTCTTTCCCTTCTCTGTACTCCAGTGAGTCTGCATTTCCTCAGGTAGTGACACTTTGGGGTGCCTCCTGACTAAAGATGGCACGTAGCTTTGCTTTTGATTCAGAAATTAAGAAAAAGGAATTGTCTCCAAAGAGAATTAACCAAAACCAAAAACCTGAGAAGTTTAAAGTTCATACCAACTGGATTAAGATCTTAGGGAGTAAAATGAAGAGAAGAAAGGAAAATGGATCAGATATCTCAGTGCTTCTTCTGGAAACAATTTCTTCAGTCTTGTCACTTGCCCTTTAGAAGGGAACAATTGAAGCCTGAAATTGCTAAGTAACAGCTAAGATCGTGGTGCTTGTATTTATTTTAAATCTCACCCACCTAGTTCTCAAAACACGTTCTTTATTGAACCTTCAAAAAAAAATGCCTTGGCTATTTCAAAACCTTCGTTTATGTCAATTCCCTGAATCAGAGTTACATAATCTTAAAACATTTATTTCCCTTATTTCTTCCTAAAACAATAGGTATTTATATTTCCTACCGAGTCAGGATTGGACTTGGATTATTATAAAAGTAGTTCTTATCCTTTTGAAGAGGAAGCTCATGGATAAAAATCTGAGAGACTAATCTCTGGACTAAGAAATATTGACTTACATCTTAAACAAGTTGAATAAGGGTGTCTTTGGTAACTCTGAAAGCAAACATGGGAGTAATGATTAATAGAGAAATGTTGCCACAGATAAAATATCCTGACTGATAATTTCTCTCTCCAAAATGGACCCTACGCATCTTTGGAACATCCCCACAGTAGGTGAATTTTTGATTAGAGCACTAGGTGTACAAACTTCAGATGTGCAGATTTTATAGCCTTGCTTTATGTTCAAATCAACATACTCAGTAGTGTCTGGATACTTGAGAATCCTGGGTCATTTTAGGATAGATTCCCTGGTGACTCAGATGGTTAAGAATCTGCTTTCAATGCAAGTGACTTGGGTTCCATCCCTGAGTTGGGAAGGTCCCCTAGAGAAGGGAATGGCTACCTACTCCAGTTTTCTTACCTGGAAAATCCCAGGGACAGAGGAGCCTGGAGGGCTACCCCATGGGGTCACAAACAGTCGGACAGGATTGAATGACTAAGCACCAGTAAAAGTAAAACAGGCTTATTCCACTTATTCAAGAGTTGATAATCAAGCCTGAACAAAGAAAACTGTCATTTCAAAACAAGTGTGGTAAATGTTATAATATATATATTAAATACTCAGGAAACAGACAAGAGAGAGGAATTACCTGTGTGATAAGAATGGGCTGGGGTGGGGTGTTCAGGAGCAGATGACATTTGAATTGGGTATTTAATGATCAATTCCTTTTAATTAAAATGCCTTTTTTAGGTTATAGAAGTTAACAATGCTAATTGGAAAGAGTGTTAAAATGTGAAAATTATTAAGATTAGAAAACTCATTATCACTACCCAGAGATACGATTATTAGGTTTTTTTTTTTTTTCTGCATACTGTTCCTGTGTCTAGATTAGATATTTTTCTTCCTAAAATGGATCATTATCAATATTACTTTGAAACCTGATTAGACTAATAATAAACTGAGACCACGCCAAATCAATAGGTATAATCTACATCATTTTTGTTACTGTTCTGTAGCATCCCATGTATATGTGATCTGTAATGTATTTAGCCATTTCCTTACTAGTGAGCATTTAGTTTGTTTTCAACTTTTCATTCTTTTAAAGCACACTGTGATGAACATCTTTGTGTATGCACTGTGGTACACTTAACCAATTATTTGGACAGGATCTTTGAACAGAGTGCATAGGAAATACTCTAGGTAGAACAAACAGTTTTTGAGCCAAGAGGGAGAGGTGGGAAAGGAAGATTCCATTCTGGGGAAAGGCCAGAATTGTAGTTTGGTTGAATGCAAAGAGAGAAGGCAGGTAGTGCTAATTAGGGCTAGAGGTAGAAGACAGAGGTAGAAGCATCTTTGATGCTAAGTCCTTTATTCACTCTCCGTTGGGAGCCACGTGTGGAATCTCTATCATACTTGAAATGAAGACTGTCTTTAATTGCTCTTCATTTCTCTTGTTTGGGAAGAAATAAAAAATTAATAGTGCTGCCTTCTGAAACTTCTTGAGAGTCTTAAGAAACTGACCAGTTAGGAAGTAAACAAGTAAGAGAAGTCATGGGAAAAGTATGTGTGTGTGCATAGAAAAAACTCGACTAGGGGAGCTTATGGTTTTGACAGGGGAAGAAAATATCATTAATAAATGCATTTTCTACTTAAGAAATTTAAACAAACTATTTATGATTTAATTTAAAGATAATTTGGGAAAGATATGGAATAAGGGATAAATATCATAATTTAATAATAATATGCCTTTATATTTAGCAAGTACTTTTATGTGCTTATGTGTTTTAAATACATTGTTTTACTTAATCTTTCAACAACTGTCTTATAAAGTGTTTAAGATTATCTCCATTTTGTGGGTGAAACCGAAGTCTCAAAGGCTGCTTTGGTGGGAGATCACCAGAACTGGGTTCCAGTTCAGGCTCTACTGGGGCCTTGGGCAAGTCCTGGAATCGCACTAGAATGGTTGTCAGAATACAGTGAGACAATATCTGAAAGCTTATGAGAACAGCATAAAGTACCATAGAAATGAAAAGGCTGCTTTTTATAATAGGACATCTTCTCTCATTACTGAAGGGAAGAAGCACTTCTCTAGCCATTTTCCATTCCCTTTGCCATAGGTTACGTTACCATCAAAACATTTGCTATTCCTTCCTACCCACGCTCCATCCTGTGGGAGAATTATGCTGTCACACCCACTGAGGGTTGAGCCCCATGGCTGTCTTGGCGCTTGGACTTGTAAATAACAATGACATGTGCCATTTCCAGGCAGAAATGGAATCCAAATTGCCTGGTTCTACCATCTCTCTTTTCTCTTTACATGAGATCAACCTGTCCTAGTTAGGGCTGCTACTTCTGCCTTGGTCCCAGAGGGAAAAGGACATGGAGCCCAATCTCAGCTCACCTGCAGAGAACCAAACAGGAGTCAGAAATAAACATTCCTCTGTTGTTGGCCTCTAAAATGTTGGTGTTACTTGTTACTGCAGCATAAATTAGCCTGAACTGATACACCCCTTTTTCACCCCTTAAATACCACTCTCTTGCCCTTTCAGGACACACACAGATACTTTGTACAGAGAGCATCTTTGTAAAGTTGAGAAACAGTGCTCCCCATCATCAGTTGTATTACACTCTCTCTCCTGCATTGAAGAGGCCAACCTTCATCAGAGGTTATTACTTTAAATAAGGCATTTAAATAAGGTACTTAGTGTTGACCAACTTGACCCTTATTTTTTTTTTCCTTCAAACATTTGTAGAATGTGTCCCATGTCAAAGTCTGGACATCTAGAGGTTTAAAAAACCCAAGCCTTGGTCCTGGTCTTTAGAAATCTTAAGGAGTCTGATGCAGTCGGATGCTGTGTATCTAATGCAGGAGACACAAGTTTGATCCCTGGGTCAGGAAGATCCTCTGGGGAAGTAAATGGCAACCCACTCAAGTATTCTTGCCTGGAAAACTCCATGGACAGAAGAACCTGGCAAGCTATAGTCCATGCGGTTGCAAAGAGTCGGACACAACTGAGCGATTGAACAACAGCAAATCCTAACAGCTATAAAAGAACTCAATGTCGGGTGGTGAAGGAGAGTGCCACTTTGATGAAGGTGTCTGTAGGTGTTCATATAGGTGTCCCCGTTTTGTTGTATGCCATCCTTAAGATGTTCTTTAAGTATTGTTGCTTTCTTAGTTAAGCTTATCTTCCTTTTTCCATCTCTTCCTTAGCATGTACTTATTGTGCCATTTAATTGTACTATATACTAGGCTTCCTTATTCTCAGTATGTAGTTTTTAGTCAAACAGTTTATACTGACTCGCTCACTGAGTGTGTATGCCCTTTCTTTCTGACACATGGTATAAAGTCTTTGGGCTTCCCTGGTGGCTCAGCTGGTAAAGAATCCGCCTGCAATGCAGGAGACCTGGGTTCGATACCTGGGTTGGGAAGATCCCCTGGAGGAAGAAACGGCTACCCACTCCATTATTCTTGCCTGGAGAATTCCATGGACAGGGGAGCCTGTCCATGGGGTTGCAAACTCTTTAACTTCTTTACCTCAATTTTCCCCCCACAACTTAAGTTGCTTAATACACTGTTAAAACAAAATTATATTCTTAATAAAGGATTGACTCTTTTCTTTGATTTTTCCCACTCTCAAGTTTTTAGTTCTTCTCACCATGATATATGAAGTGAAGTTCATGGTTGTTAATCCATGTGCTCCTTTTTTTTTTCTTCTTATGGTATCTGATGTGCTTAAGGCTCTGCATGGGAGAACCAGTTTGTCTTGGCTTAGTAACACCTTACCTCAATTTGGAATAATTTCCAGAGGACTTGTCATATTTCAGATCACATGCCTAATAATGTGACTAATGACTAGCCCTGGCTTTGGATGATGGAGTAAAACCAGAAGCTTCTACAAGTCTGTCTGGCCAGCGGTTGCTAGGTTAAGACAGGGTACAATCTAGCCATCCCCTTGCTTTATGACTGAATTAAACTGTTTTCTATCTTATTACTTCTGGCTATCTCTCCAGTTTGATTTCAAAAGGCATAACAAGGTGAATTTATTATTAAAGTCCCCTCTTGGATCAAGGGCTTTTAAACTTTTTGTCCAACATGCACAGAAGGAAGAGATTGTCCACCTCCATCAGATGGGAAGGGACACTCAGGGACCTGCCCTAGTTTACCACTAATGGTCTGCTTTTAGGTTGGGTGATAGGTTTATGATTGTCGATTTTATTATTATTTTTCCTGACCAATATGTTAAATATATTCTCTTATATGTAATAAATACTCCTTAACCAAACACATTTTTTAAAATGTGATATACAGCTAAAGCTGTAAAGTGCATCCATCACATTTATTTTGGCAGGACTGAGTCACTTCAGTTATTTTTGCAATTTTAATCTTTTTTTATAACACCTAAGTGCCCTCTTAAGATGGTGCCATCTTTTTTCAACAAGGCACAACAAATTTTCTATGAAGATCCTATTTATAGACCCTTAATTTTCAGATGATCTTCATGTCAATACCAGCATTTGTATAGCTTAAGGTTTACCCAGAGAAATTTTTTCTTTTGTTTTGCTACAGAGAAATACCTTTTCTTGGGAAGATATAGAAAGTTAATGTCTGGCTATTGACTATGACACTTACTCCTTGGAAGGAAGGTTATGGCCAACCTAGATAGCATGTTTAAAAGCAGAGACATTACTTTGCCAACAAAAGTCCGTCTAGTCAAGGCTATGGTTTTTCCAGTGGTCATGTATGGATGTGAGAGTTGGACGGTGAAGAAAGCTGAGCGCCGCAGAATTGATGCTTTTGAACTGTGGTGTTGGAGAAGACTCTTGAGAGTCCCTTGGACTGCAAGGAGATCCAATCAATCCATCCTAAAAGAGATCAATCCTAGGTGTTCATTGGAAGGTCTGATGTTGAAGCTGAAGCTCCAGTACTTTGGCCACCTCATGCGAAGGGTTGACTCATTGGAAAAGACCCTAATGCTGGGTAGGATTGGGGGCGGGAGGAGAAGGGGACAACAGAGGATGAGATGGTTGGATGGCATCACCGACTTGATGAACATGGGTTTGGGTAGACTCCGGGAGTTGGTGATGGACAGGGAGGCCTGGCGTGCTGCAATTCATGGGGTCGCAGAGAGCCGGACACGACTGAGCGACTGAACTGAACTGAACTGAACTGATTGACTATGACTGCCCACTAGTTCCTTCTCTTCTCTGCAGGGAAATCTAGATATTTATACAGAGTTGGAAATGTTAGCTCAGCTCTCAGTCACCTGAACTAAAAGAGTGGACAGTATTCTGTCCACTCTTGTCTGGCTGCTATGGATAGCGGACAGAATACTACCAGCTCTGGGGTCAGACATTCATAGCTTTGAAGCAGGCTGGGACATGTCTTCACGATTGACCTTAGGCTTCAAAACCTTCTCGAACACCCTGTTTCCTCATGTGTGCAGTGCAGTTGTTATTACCTGCCTTGCTGTACTGTGTACAGATTAAATGTCAAGTGATATGTGCACGATGGAAGCCACTATCATTACTAGATCCTCAGTAAATGAATTCAATTGAGCATGTTTTTCTTGCTGTAGGTGGAATTTCAAATACATTTTCCTATAGGAACAATGTTATGAATGGGGTTTGAGTATCGTATTAGAAATATTAACACTATACCTCAGATAAATCATGAGTTAAATAGGCCTTTAAAGACTGGCCAGAGAAGCCAATCTCTCTACATCTGGTCTCTAGTGAAATGCATTTCAAGTGCCACAGAAGAGTTCATTAACTTTAGAGTTCATTAAACTTTCAGAATGTAATTTATTACCAGATTGAAGACTGTTTAGATAAGCTTATGTGTTAGACTTGAAATGGAATTTCTTGATAGGTGCTGATGTTTGGGGGACAGACAGAGGAGCCCTCCTTTCTACTTCTGGGAAGTAAACACCTTCTGGAGAACTTGGTTGCTCTTTCCTCCAGTTCAGCTAGGTAGTTCTAGTGTAGACCAGTCAGTCATGGGACCTTGGCCACTGGGGTGGCTACATGGCCCATGCTGAGCAGTGTGAGTTTTTCTTCAGAAATTTTAAGATTATAACTATGGAATAGTCCCTCTTAGTGCCAGAGCTGGGAGTTAAGTGGAAGAAGGCAGATTTTAGCAAGGGAGAACAAAGCTAACATGTAGAAGCAAAGATGTCCTCTTGTCCTGGTGGAGTCCACAGTGAAATGGCCCTAAATCCCAGCGACCCCTGGGACTTTCATGTTGCTAGCCCTGATGGCTCAGCAGGTAAAGAATCCACCTGCCATGCAGGAGACACAGGAGACGCGGGTTCAATCCCTGTATTGGGAAGATCCACTGGAGGAGGAAATGGGCAACCTGCTCCAGTATTCTTGCCTGAAAAATTCCATGGACAGAGGAGCCTGGTGGGCTACAGTCCGTGAGGTTGCAAAGAGTTGGACATGACTGAGTGACTATGCAGAGTTAATCGATCTTACTTTTGCCTCTGCGGCTTCAAGTGCCATGTTACCTGCAAGTTAAAGAATACTAATTAATTTGGTTGTTTGTATTTGGAATATTTAAGAAGTGTGTCTTTGTCATGAGCAGTTATAATAAATGTAATTGTATAGTAGGGCAGCTGATTTATCACAGCTCTTTTAGAACAACGGTAGTGTTTATTCCAATCTCATAAAAGTAGAACTGTATTAGTACTAATCAAAAGATATGACTGACTCTGTATGGAAGAGAAAGACTTGAATAGAGGCTTGCTCTAATGCAAATGTCATATTTTTTATTTTAAACCATATAAGTAAATGGAAACTTATGATGTTTCTAACAGTTATATGTTGCCTTGGACAACTTCCATTTGCTAACTTTTATGCTTAGGAGCACTTTAAGGTAAACAGGTAAAGATATTTCTATTTAAGGAGGAATTGGTCTTTGGTAAGACTGTCAAATGTGTATGTATGTGTTCCTTATTTTAAAGGGAAGATAGAATGACTTAGTCCCTCTGTTCTCGTGAGTGGGTTAGTATTTGGGGAACTGAGATGGTATGTGCTGACACTCTTTTGTAAACTGTACTTCCTTTTAGGAAGTATCAGATTTGCTTTCTCAGTAGTGGCATTCTTTATTGTTGGAACATGTCGTAACAGCAAAGACTCACATCTGTCACTTGGGTTCTGATTGCCAACTGGGTTGAACAGCTATAATATTTGAGTATTCTTGATGTGTCAGCAGTCAAAAGGAAAGTTTTCCTTTCTCCTTTGTGGCTGTTATACAACTTAAACACCATTATATCAACAACAACTATTTATTCAGAATCTGCTAGGTCCTGGGGAGCCAAGGTCTCTGAAACATTGTCTCTGTCTCCAATGGACTTTTGTTATCTGAGAGAGAAAAGCCAGAGATTTCAAACAGGAGGAAGACACTTAGGCTCTCTAAGTTAGTTTTTAGATGGAGGTATTAAAGAATAAATCTGTAGGCATTTGGAAGAGAGGATTTGAGTTCCCTAGGATTTGAACCAGTCAGTAGGGTTCCAGAAAAGGAAGGGGTTTGAGAGGGTCTGAAAGGCAGTAACTTGTAAGGAGAGTGGGAGAGACAGGGGCCACAGCTTGGGCCCAGGTGTGGAGGTGGTAATGTGCCCGTTGCTTTAGGGGAACAAGAAGTAGGCTGGTGGGATTATTTGGCCAAAGGTTTTTTGAGTGGAAGATGGGGGGCTGAAGAGGTGAAAGCCAGCTTTTGAATGACTGAACATCATGGCCCCTGATGCTGGGAAAGATTGAGGGTAGGAGGAGAAGGGGGAAGCAGAGGATGAGACGGTGAGATGGCATTACCGATTCAATGGACGTGAGTTTGAGCAAACTCTGGGAGATACTGAAGGGCAGGGAAGCCTGGTGTGCTGCAGTCCATGCGGTCGCAAAGAGTCGGACACAACTTAGCAACTAAACAACAGCAGCATCATGGCATTGGGATCGTAGCTAGTTGTTTCTTTTTTTAAACCATAGATTGCAAAGTACAAAGATTGTCATTTTAACTTTGGACAACAAAGCTATCCTAGAAATAGTGACCCTTTTTCTATTGTGAGAACATTCTGACAACGTTGGTAATTGTGTCCTTATTTCCAAAGCATAAGCATCATTGTAAACATCTTTCAGGTGCCTTGAGCTATGATCACATGTGCACTTATTTATGAAGCCTTCTTTCTTCTTGAATGGAGCACCCATTCTATACATTTTCAGCTTGACTGGATCCCAGACAATAGACACAAACTAGAGTATCTCTCTCTTTTCCTGTGTGGGTTACCTTTCCCATCCTCTTTTTATGTATCTCAGTGCATCTATGTTTGGCTGCACACATGCATACAGTTGCATACTTTATTCTATTTTTTATTTTTTGGCCATGCTTCACAGCATGTGGGATCTTAGTTCCTCCAAAAGGGACTGAACCCACGCCGAGTGTATTGGAAGTGTGAAGTCTTAAACATTGGGCCACCAGGCAAGTCCCCAACAACACATTTTAAACTGCAAGGTCACAAAGCTTATTGAGTTGCTCATAGTCACATAGGTTTTATATACATTCAGTTCAGTTCAGTTGCACAGTAGTGTCCGACTCTTTGCGACCCCATGAACCACAGCACGCCAGGCCTCCATGTCCATCACCAACTCCCGGACTCCACCCAAACCCATGTCCATCGAGTCGATGATGCCATCCAACCATCTCATCCTCTGTTGTCCCCTTCTCCTCCTGCCTTCAATCTTTCCCAGCATCAGGGTCTTTTCAAATGAGTCAACACTTCGTATGAGGTGGCCAAAGTATTGGAGTTTCAGCTTCAACATCAATCCTTCCAGTGAACACCCAGGACTGATCTCCTTTAGGATGGACTGGTTGGATCTCCTTGCAGTCCAAGGGACACTCAAGAGTCTTCTCCAACACCACAGTTCAAAAGCATCAATTCTTCGGTGCTCAGCTTTCTTTATATTCCAACTCTCACATCCATATATGACCACTGGAAAAATCATAGCCTTGACTAGATGGACCTTTGTTGGCAAAGTAATGTCTCTGCTTTTAAATATGCTGTCTAGCTTGGTCATAACTTTCCTTCCAAGGAGTAAGCGTCTTTTAATTTCATTGCTGCAGTCACCATCTGTAATGATTTTGGAGCCCAGAAAAATAAAGTCACCTACTGTTTCCACTGTTTGCCCATATATCTGCCATGAAGTGATGGGACCCGATGCCATGATCTTTGTTTTCTGAATGTTGAGCTTTAAGCCAACTTTTCACTCTCCTCTTTCACTTTCATCAAGAGGCTCTTTAGTTCTTCTTCACTTTCTGCCATAAGGATGGTGTCCTCTGCATATCTAAGGTTATTGGTATTTCTCCTGGCAATCTCGATTCCAGCTTGTGCTTCTTCCAGCTCATTGTTTCTCATAATGTACTCTGCATGTATGTTCAATAAGTATGGTGACAATATACAGCCTTGACGTACCCCTTTTCCTATTTGGAACCAGTCTGCTGTCCATGTCCAGTTCTAACTGTTGCTTCCTGACCTGCATACAGGTTTCTCAAGAGGCAGGTCAGGTGGTCTGGTATTCCCATTTCTTTCAGAATTTTCCACAGTTTATTGTGATCCACACAGTCAAAGTTTTTGGCATAGTCAATAAAGCAGAGGTAGATGTTTTTCTGGAACTCTCTTGCTTTTCGATGATCCAGCAGATGTTGGCAATTTGATCTCTGGTTCCTCTGCCTTTTCTAAAACCAGTTTGAACATCTGGAAGTTCACGTATTGCTGAAGCCTGGCTTGGAGAATTTTGAGCATTACTTTACTAGCGTGTGAGATGAGTGCAATTGTGTGGTAGTTTGAACATTCTTTGGCATTGCCTTTCTTTGGGATTGGAACGAAAACTGACCTTTTCCAGCCCTGTGGCCACTGCTGAGTTTTCCAGATTTGCTGGCATATTTATTGCAGCACTTTCACAGTGTCATCTTTCAGGATTTGAGTAGCTCAACTGGAATTCCATCACCTCCACTAGCTTTGTTCGTAGTGATGCTTCCTAAGGTCCACTTGACTTCACATTCCAGGATGTCTGGCTCTAGGTGAGTGATCATACCATCATGATTATCTGGGTCATGAAGATCTTTTTTGTACAGTTCTTCTGTGTATTCTTGCCACCTCTTCTTAATATCTTCTGCTTCTGTTAGGTCCCTACCATTTCTGTCCTTTATTGAGCCCATCTTTGCATGAAATGATCCCTTGGTATCTCTAATTTTCTTGAAGAGATCTCTAGTCTTTCCCATTCTGTTGTTTTCCTCTATTTATTTGCACTGATCACTAAGGAAGGCTTTCTTAGCTCTCTTTGCTATTCTTTGGAACTTTGCATTCAGATGGGAATATCTTTCCTTTTCTCCTTTGCTTTTCACTTCTCTTCTTTTCACAGCTATTTGTAAGGCCTCCTCAGACAGCCATTTTGCTTTTTTGCATTTCTTTTTCCTGGGGATGATCTTGATTCCTATCTCCTGTACAATGTCATGAACCTCCATCCATAGTTCATCAGGCACTCTATCAGATCTAGTCCCTTAAATCTATTTCTCACTTCCACTGTGTAGTCATAAGGGATTTGATTTAGGTCATACCTGAATGGTCTAGTGGTTTTTCTCCACTTTCTTCAATTTCAGTCTGAATTTGGCAATAAGGAGTTCATGATCCGAGCCACAGTTAGCTCCCGGTCTTGTTTTTGCTGACTGTATAGAGCTTCTCCATCTTTGGCTGCAAAGAATATAATCAATCTGTTTTCGGTGTTGACCATCTGGTGATGTCCATGTGTAAGGTCTTCTCTTGTGTTGTTGGAAGAGGGTGTTTGCTATGACCAGTGCGTTCTCTTGGCAGAACTCTATTAGCCTTTGCCCTGCTTCATTCTGTACTCCAAGGCCAAATTTGCCTGTTACTCCAGGTATTTCTTGACTTCCTACTTTTGCATTCCAGTCCCCTATAATAAAAAGGACATCTTTTTGGGGTGTTAGTTGTAGAAGGTCTTGTAGGTCTTCATAGAACTGTTCAACTTCAGCTTCTTTGGCATTACTTGTCAGGGCATAGACTTGAGTTACCGTGATAATGAATGGTTTGCCTTGGAAACGAACAGAGATCATTCTGTCATTTTTGAGATTGCATCCAAGTACTGCAGTTCGGACTGTTTTGTTGACTATGATGGCTACTCCATTACTTCTAAGGGATTCCTGCCCACAATAGTAGATATAATGGTCATCTGAGTTAAAATCACCCATTCCAGTCCATCTTAGTTCACTGATTCCTAGAATCTCCATGTTCACTCTTGTCATCTCCTTTTTGACCACTTCCAGTTTGCCTTGATTCATGGACCTAACATTCCAGGTTCCTGTGCAATATTGCTCTTTACAACATCGAATCTTGCTTCTATCACCTGTCCCATTCAAAACTGGGTGTTGTTTTTGCTTTGGCTCCATCCCTTCATTCTTCCTGGAGTTATTTCTCCACTGATCTCCAGTACCTACTGACCTGGGGAGTTCATCTTTCAGTGTCCTATCTTTTTGCCTTTTCATACTGTTCATGGGGTTCTCAAGGCAAGAATACTGAAGTGGTTTGCCATTCCCTTCTCCAGTGGACCACATTCTGTCAGACCTCTCCACCATGTCCCATCTGTCTTGGGTGGCCCCATATATATACATATATATGTATACACACATATACACACACACATATATAGTCTTTTCGTATAATATAAAAAAGCTACAGTTCTTGACCTAAAAATCAGTATTAATTTCAATGACTGTTTGAAGAAAGTTGCCTGTAACGCGCAGGTTTTCCTCTTGGTCTCTACTACAAAACTCTACTTCTTTAACTGATAAGAGAGAGGAAGGGTTTATGACATGATGGCATGCCAGACTCTGACAGTTATCACGTGACAATGATGTACTGGAAGCAGAGAGGATTGGACCTGGCAGCAGGAGCAGCACTTAGGAGATTCAACTTTACTGACCCTGGCATGAGGGCATGGATGCTTGAACCAGGATGGAAAAATCAGTACAGATATGAAAGACATTAAGAAGCTGTCATTGTGCCAGGTGATAGTGAATTGTCAATAGGGAGGGAGGGAGCACAGAAGATTCTAGAATTTAATTTACAATGTCTAAGACCATAAGATTAGCTTTATAAGGAATATGAGAGTCAAGAGAGATTTATCAGTTTCATCATCTAGGATATAGGCCCAGTTTATGTGAGTCCCTTGGACTGCAAGGAGATCAAACTAGGCAATCTTAAAGGAAATCAGTCCTGAATGTTCACTGGAAGGCCTGATGCTGAAGCTGAAGCTCCAAAACTTTGGCCACTTGATGCGAAGAACTGACTCCTTAGAAGAGACCTTGATGTTGGGAAAGATTGAAGGCAGGAGAGGGGGATGACAGAGGATAAGATGGCTGGATGGCATCACTGACTGGATGGACATGAGTTTGAACAAGCTCAGGGAGTTGGTGATGGACAGGGAAGCCCGACTGCAGTCCATGGGCTTGCAAAGAGTCGGACATGACTGAGCAACTGAACTGAACTGACTGACTGACTATGCCTGTTGCTAAGGTTAAATGTCAGGTCATAGGCTTATCTTGTGCCTGCCCTGTTTGGGGCCATAACTTGCTCTTAAAAATGGAAGAATGCTTAGGAATCTGCAGAGAGAGATGAAGCAGTTTACGCAGGGCCACGTACTTGATCACTTACTGGCAGAGCTGGGATGAGGACAGGACCTTTGGACTCCTGGTGAAGTGTTCTTTCTAGTCTTCCATGATGGTTTGCAGAAAAGAGTAGCATTTTATAAAGAGCCCTGGATCTCCCTTGAGATTTTATCTTTGCCTTAAAAGAGTATTTTAAAGAAACCCTGGCCTATGGAATGACCGGTTTTAAACAAATACAAGGAAGTTAAATTTAGGAGATCTTCTCCAAACCCAAGATGGTTTAATTGGTAACTTAAAAAATAAAAAAAATTATTCCTCTGTAAAAACTATACCCCCAATAGTAATCAACTGGTGCTCAGGATCTAGCAGTTCTGTGGGCGCCTATAATTTGCCAATTCCAAACTACTTAAAGTTTCTCTTTTCAATCTTGCTATTCCAAAATGGTGTTTAGGGTACAGTGACCCAGATAGAATGAATATTTCCAAAATCACGGTTACTTTTTAAAAGTTGGTTTAACTGTGGCATAAATGGAATCATTCCAATTCTAAGCTTTTTTTTTTCCTTTCTTGCTACTAATTAAATTTCTGTGGTAAAACAAGAACACCAAATTCAAGAATTCTAAACCAAAAGCTTCTTGAGTTTTTTTTACCGCTTAAATAAGGCACACTCACACCATGCAAATACCAAAGAACTATTTGAGTTCGAAAATTTTTTGGATATTTTAACTTAACCAGAACTTAAACAGAAAAATTAGGGGCCAGTTCGTCCACAAGTTTGGAGATTTTGAGTCCCAACTCAGAGGACAGACAGCATTGTCTGAGTGCCTACTCTACGTGTTACTGTGTCAAATACTCTGCCTGTATTATTATATATAATCTGTCTAGCAAAGTGCTGATGGACATTTTATCTCCCTCATTGCAGATAATTAACCCCCGCAAGACTAACAGTGTCAGAGGTTAGATGTCAGTCTTAGAGGTTAGATTCCAATCTGCTCTGATGCCAGATTCCAAGCTCATTACATCCTAACTCAATTAACTTTTACTAAGTAACAGAAATTAACATATGTCCACTGATCAAGTTATCTATCATAACAGAATTTATCCTTGTTTTTCTTGACGTTGTGAAAGGCTTAAGTTTAAAAAAAAAAAAAAGTCTGTAAAAGGCTCCTAAGCCTGACATAAATCAAGAAAGGCAAGTTCCGCCTTAACGGACTGTGAACACGCTTATTGGTTAGGATCGCACGGGCTGACTCATTTCTTTTTTGCTGTGTTAGAGGGCCACACCCTGAATTCCAAAAAAAAAAACCTCTGCTGCCCGGCCACACCCGCGGCTTCCCCGCCGGAGCCTCTGGGGTTGGACCCGGTGTGCCTGCTCACAGCTGCCCCCCGGAGAGGATCCTCCCGCCGCACGTCTGCCGCCCGCCCGCCACAGCGCCGGCTGCGAAGCGCCGCGGTCCTCGCACGCCCGCCCCGCAGGCCGCGGGGAGAAGGCGGTCAGGGCCGGCGGAGGCGCGAGCACGCCTGGGAGCCGAGGCCGGGGTTCGGCGCGCCGCCGGCCGCCTTCGCCTCTCCGCCGGAGTCCGGGCGGGCAGCGCGCACCCTGAGCGCGCCGTACCCGCGCACAGACTTGGCGCCCCAGGAAGTTTCTGGAGACTTGACCTCCAGGGAGGAGAGACCGTAAGTACTGCTCATTCTGGGATGCTTGGCTTCATTAATAGGCTCTCTGGGGGCCGCGTGGTACCACTCGCAGACAGTGAGACCTGGTTAAAAGCTGGGAGAAACAGCCTTCCCTGCCTTGCAGAAAACACTCGGTACCGCAAGCTTTGCTATTCCCTCTCCTAAGGGACTCTTAGTTTTTACTGGATGCTCTTTGATGATCAAACAGGCAATTGCTATTGACACCTGAGCACTCTAACACGGTAGTTGATTTTAGAAAGTGGATTCTCAGTAGAAGTAGGTAGACTGCATCAACAGATGCTGTAAGTGTTGGGGGAACGTTTGAGAGTCAAGGGGCGAGGGGGTGGTTTCAGTTTGGGGTTATCAGGCTTTCCTAATGGAGGTTTTTGAGGGAGTGGGGTTGTATTTACAGCTTGGTTGCTCCGTTTTGGGGAAGTAGTCACTTTCTCAAACTCCAGTCCTGGTACAGAAAGGTCCTTCAGCCAACTCCTTTGCCTGATTGGGAGCAGCTGGTGAGTGAGCTCAGCGCGCAGTGTCAGAAGAAAGCACGTTCTCTGGGTATTTTGGAGTGAGCGTGTTTACTCCACAGCCGTGCTTTCTGTTTATTGTGGCCAGGTAACCGCTCTTGTGGAATTTGGGGAAGTAAAAACACTGAGAAGAAGGCATGGTACTTTCTTTCTCCCACTGCCCCACCTGTTTGTATATGCTATGTGTAGATGTTACTTAAGTTGTAACGGGAGCCAGAAGACCTAAGGTCTGTTGACTCTGTTTGAATTGATCACTTTTAAATTTATGTAGAAAGAGTGAGCCTCTTTGAAAAGTCTGCTTTTATTTAAAACTGCGTTTTATTTAAGAAGTTATCAGCACGTGCATAGCGGTTTGTATGGTGCAGCAAATATTTTCTTCTAAGAGGGGTGAGGAGGTAGAGGAGAAGCAGATTATTGCTGTTTTATTGAGGACACAGTGACAGTTGTCACCACCAGAAACTCTGTACTGGAGAGTCAGGCTGAAGATACCGCAAGAGCATAAAGGATGACAGGAAAAGGTAAATGAATTATGAAATTACACCTGCGAATTATAAAGGTATGAATAGTACCTTTACTCTTCATTTTTGAAGATACAAACTAACAGAATGAGTTAAATGCTTAAGCAGCTGACTTTTTTAAACTCGATAAAGGAAATGCTTCTGGAAAGAAATCACTTCCAAGTGGAATAATTAAAGTAGTTTGCTAGAATTTTTAATCAGTTGCGCTTTGAATTCCTAGTTCCACTCCTTTTGTGCTCATACACTCATGGTTAAATTCAGTTGCTTCGAGTTTAACTAATCAAAGGCCTCTGCGTGAAAGGTGACATCTTGGGATCCCATTTCTTTTGGAAAACAGACTGTGATGTTGACAGAAATGACCATAAGTCCACTGGGGTAGTTGGAAAAGCACGCCACCCCCCCCCCCACCAGGTGGTGAGAATGGGAGAATATTTAATTACCTCTAAGATGTCTAAAATCTAAAGGGATAATTAAATCTGAATTTTGCTTGGTGTTTCACCTGGTAGCTGTAACAGACCAGAACATTTAAGTGAGATGCTTCACACCTGTGGCCTCATTTTCATTTTTCCCAGTAATGCTGAGAGGTAAAGGTATTAATCAGCCTTGCTTTCTAGATGAAGAAACAACCTCAGCAAGATTACCTCATCTCCAAATTTTGCAGCTGGTTAATTTAGTTTACAAGGTAACATTTAAAGTTTGTCATTTTTCCCTGTGTGGCCCCAACTGCTCCTAATGTAGTGTTGATTTTTCTGTATGAAGTAATCCAGAGGAGGTTCTGGGTTCAAAGCAGATTTTCGAAGGGGTTTGAAGCTCCTCATTGCCCCAGTGCCAGAATATCAAGGTTCAAGGAATAATGCATTTACTTTGGAAGCTTGCCATTTTCAAGTATTTACTAAGCAAGCCCTCTTCTTCACAAGCCCTACTGATAGCTAGGCTGCCTCACGGTTGCTGGTTTGGGGGAACTTTCTCCTACCTTTTTTCCTGAAGCCCTGCTAGTTGAGTGTGTGTAGATTCTTCTGTTTCTCACCAAGTATGGCTCGGCCGTTCTGATTTTAACACCAAGCAACTGAGTTTATGGTCATCCAATGGCTGAATGTCTAAGTGCACTCCTACAGTATTTTATATGCTATGTGAAATGTTTTAAAGTTTCTACTCGCATTTAGGTTAGTGCTGAACCTATTTGTTAGGAATGATAGGGTTGTGAAAAGCATGCTCTGTGAATGCTAAAGATTTGTTGTTGTTGTTGAAGGTAGGGTAGGCTCAGCAAGTCTCACCAGGGGTGGCCAGTTCTGAGAGTCCGTCTGCTGGACCATCTGTTGATGATGGTTCAGTCGCTAAATCGTGTCCGACTTTCAACCTCACAGAGCCTCTCTGCCAGGCTCCTCTGTCTATAGGATTCCCCAGGCAAGCATACTGGAGTGGGTTGCCATTTCCTTCTCCAAGTGATATTCCCAACCCAGAGATTGAACCCATGTCTCTTGCATTTGAGACAGATTCTTTACCGATTGAGCCACCAGGGGATCATCTGTTGGGATGCCACATAATACAGAACAATGCCACTTTCTTAGAAGACAAAGAACTACATTGTCTGCTCCAGGATGGAATATGGCTCACATGCCGCCTCATCATTCTTGGCATCTATTTGACACTGAATACCCACCCACCTTCCCAGGCAAAACAAGGATGCCTTGGCTTCCTCCTTAAACCTCATTGAACCCCCAGCTGCTTTAAGTGAATGGAATTCTTGAGGGGGTTGAAAGGACATGCCCCTGTGCTGATAAAACCATTTGGGGGTGAGCTTGAGAAAATTGTGGAGAGGAGGAAGTGTGCCAGTCCACTTTGATTTTCACAACTGGGGAGATGGTAAATTATGGAAACTTTAGCTGCAGAGTGTATGTTGTTGTTTAGCAGAATAATAAATCACATATTTGAAAAGATGACTTGGGATCACTTTTAAAAAAAGTGGTGATCAGTATGTAGCATCACTCATCTCCAATAGACCTCATTTCTTTTTCAATCTCTTGGATCTTGTGCGTGCTTTTTGTACTCAGTCATGTCCAGCTCTTTGCAACCCCATGGACTGTAGCCCACGAGGCTTCTCTGTCCAAGGATTCTCCAGGCAAGAATACTGGAGTGGGTTGCCATTCCCTTCTCCAGGGAATCTTCTGACCTAGGGATGGAATCTGCATCTCTTGTGTCTCCTTCATTGGCAGGCAGATTCTTTAGCACCTGTGCCACCTGTTACTTAAAAAGTATACAAGGACATGGACATGCCATGCTATGGTTACGACATGTCTGCTCTGGGAAAACATTTAACAGTGTGCTGTGTATTCTTTACTCAAGATGGACAAATATGGGGTGGACAGCAGTGTCAGTAACTGGGTTTGTGTCTTGTCATACCCAAGGAGGGATTATCAGTAGGGTCACCTCAGACTTGAATAAGGTGCCCACAGTATGCCTTGATGAGGGCATTTGCTACAACTGGACAACAAAACTCACTAGTAGAGACAGAGAATTTAGAACCCAGGAGGTGATAACCCCACAGTTCTTTGAAGTCCTGTAGATAGTGGTTCAGAACAGGGATTTTGGAGCCTGATCTTGGGCAAGTTATTTGAGTGCTTTTTGCATCAGTCTCTTCATTCATAAAATGCAGGTGATACTACTTCCTTCACATGGCTGTTGAAGATGGTAAAGGATCAGATCAGATTATTCAACCCAACTGCTTAAAAACGGAGCCTGACCGTAAATTGCGTGTGCCATGTTTTAGTCTTCTTTGTTGCTACTGCTTTTTCTCCTGTGGCAATGTTGTGCCTATTTCTGGGTTTATGTTTAAGTGTGTGTCCAGAATGGAGTAATCAGGTTTTTGGAAAGGGTCTAGAAACTCTATGAACAATGGTTAAAGATGCTGAGGATGTGTACCATAGTGTAACAGCTTAGAGACAGTAATCATATACTGAGAAGTGACCAGAGGTGATCACTTCTGAATTCTGAGATACTTCATCCAGTCTAAGTGCTTTCTCTTAAGGATCTGTAGCTTGGTATAAAAGAGGTCTCCATTTAAACTAAGATTTAGTGGGATTCTTTTCTGGTTATCAGTGCAATCTTTAACCAGGCCATTAACTTAACACAGTGGCTTTCCATGTGTGTAAGTTACCCCTCAGGTGACATTTGGTCATAGTTTTGATGGACACAGCTAGGGTGGGAAGAGTGCTGCTGGTATTTAGCAGGTAGAGACCAGGGATGCTGCTGACATCCTGCAATGCATAGGACGGCCCCAAACTAACAGTTATCCTTTTCAAATGTCGATAGGGCCGACATCTGAGAAACCCTGGCTTACCTCTTCAGTATTTGTGTTTCTCTTTGTGAAATCTAAGTACTGATCTTGGCTTTAGCAACATCACAAAGTAGCTTGAAGAGTATATTTATGAAAGGGCCTTTGAGAGTTAACGTATTCTGAAATCTGCAGATGTGTACAGCATATACGTTTTATCAGCAGTGACACAGTAAAGTATCACTTGCTCCATTCTGGGGAGAGATATATTATGGTGGTTTGAGCATCTGATAAGTCTGTGCTCGAGTCTCAGCCCTTCCAGTTTAACTGGCTCTGTGATATGGGGCAGGTTTCTTTAGCATATCCCTAAAATCAGTTGAAAGTTAATGTCTTTGACTTACGAGTTTCACTGTGTGTGTGTGTATGTGTGTGTGTGTCTGTGTGTGTGTGTGAGAGAGAGAAGAGAGAGAGAGAAGGTTTGGATTGAAAGATCCCCAAGTGTGTATAACCCACCTGCTGTCTACTTTGTAAAAGCAGAATGCTTTGTAGCAATGTTCATCTTTCAAGGAGGTAGCAATGAAAGGTTCCCTGAGTTAGAAAGAGGCTCTTACTCAGGTTGGAGAGTGGAAGTTGGTGATTTTTTAAAGAGAGGTTACTTCCTAACTTTTCTCACAGTCCTCACTGTGTTGGAACTGAATTGTTTAAAACTCACATAAACACATGAGCTGAGCCCTTAGATGGAGGAGCTGTTAGTCCCCCGACAGCTGGCCTCTCTGTGGTCATCTAGAAATGTTCCTCCTGGAGCGGTGGGGAGAACTCGTGGCTGGCTCACACCACGAGAGCGACGGCAGCCGCGAGGTGAAGTGCAGCAGCCACAGCCTCAGTGGCATGTGGAAGGGAATAACTTGAGGACCAACTTACACTTAGGAGAAATTTATAACACAGACTAAACCCTGTTAGTGCTTGGAGGCTTTCGTTAAGCTAACCTTCAAGCTTGCTTGACTCTCCTGATGGTACAGAAATAGAAGGTGGTGTTCCAGACGCTGGTGGTCTCTAGCTGCCCTTGAGTTGCTTGGCAAGCAGTCTTGGTGAAAGCTCAGTGATTCTAATGGAGAATCTTGAACTGGTTATACAAAATTGCATACCTCTGTGGGATCAGAAGGCAAGAGTTTGATATTCAAGCCAAATTGAAAGTCAGGTTAATAATAAACTAAATGAGGTTAACAGAGTCATCCCACAATTTTAGATAGTACCAGTGACCACAATTCTTGAGACAGCTTAGATGATTGCTCCATTTTGTAGGTACATCTTTATATACATCATTTTGATTTCTCTGATGTAGGTGAGACCAGAAAATTCCATAAGCTGCTGAAAGTGTTGTTGAAAGTGTTGGAAGGCTGATTATGGGTTTGCAGAGGCCCCTGGGCATCAGCTTAGTGAAACTGTGCAGTAGTGGGTACCAAAATCCAACTTTTAACCTTGTGCTGAGTCAACAGATCTAAAGATAGATTTCTTTGAGTCTTGAAACTAGAATCTCACCAAAAGACCCCAGCAAATTTTAGACATAAAAGGAACAAAGAGATTTAAAATGTCAAAGTAGAGTGCAACAGGATAGCTCACCCTCCACGTCTAAGGTCTGTTAGTTTGTATTTTTGGCGTTCAATGATTTTTTAAAAAGTGTACGTCTTTCAATATAAGTTGTGAGTGGAGGGTTTTTTTTTGTTTTTTTTTTAAGCAGTCCATCCCCCTTCCCTGAAATTCCTAAAACCTTATCCCTCTGGAACCATTGGCTTCTATCCTAAGTGTGGTATGCATACCATACATGAGGGCCAGCAGGGAGATCCCTTCTGATTTCTGACCTGCATTAAAAGATGAGACCCCAAAAGAAACTGTAAAATACCTCTATAATGAATGGATCACAGAAAAGATAGGTGAAGTAAGTAAAGAGATTAAATGGCTTCCAGGGTAAAATTATAACTTAGTCAAAGGTACTGACATCTTAGTCTGAAAAAAGATCTGTTTGAAGGGGAGTTCAGTGGAGTGAAACTTGGAGAGGTCAGGTTGGCCTTTCCATCAGAGAAGATCCCCTGCCCCTCATATAGCATCACTGGATCTGCTTATGGATCTTACCCCAATGGTGGGGCCATCTGTGGGTTGACATCAATTGGTTAGGTTCCAAACCTGACTTAGACTGTAATCTTGGCCTCATCACTGAACACCCCTGAGCCTACCTGAATACTCACGTTCCACACACATGCCACACACATGTCAAGCCACACAGGAAGCCACAGAAGCCCTTCTGTGCCCATGATGCATTCTTCTGATTACACTTTGGGTTCCTCATGAATTTTGTTTTTGGGGAGACATAGGATCAGCACACATCAGCATCCAACACCTAGTCTACATGATGGTATCAAATTGACGTTTTTACTTGAATGTCACCCTGAGTGTGGTTAGCCTGAGCCATCTCCTGATCACCATGTTTATGAATTGCAACATTCAGGGGTCAGCCTTGAACTGTGGCAAGTCCACACCAAGATGATGGTACTCTGTGGAAACTAGCTGGCTTCTCCAGTGTTTGACTTTGCCCTGAGTACCCTTTTCTATATGACCAGCAACATAAGAGGGTGATGCCCATCCTAATGGTAGTATCTTTTTTGCTTTTTCGAAAATGGTGAGAAGAAAAATGAGTATAACAGTGCTTTATCATGCTGGAAATGCAGTGGTCTCTTGTTAGTGAGTCACGTAAACATGAATAAAGCTAGCTAGAGTACATTGTTTTTGTTACAATTACAATGTAAACTAATTCCTACTTTGCTAGTTAACATATCCTGTAATTCTCATTTAGATGGCACAAATTACTAAACAATTACAAAAGTCCCCAGTCAAAGCAGTTCATAGCCAGCATTTCACAGTAGCATTTTTCAGTGTGATTTAGTATGGCTAAGATTCTTGTAGATTTATAAAGCACACTTCTATTTGGTTCTCAGGATAACATGGCCAGGTATTTGGGGGCATTTGGGATCCAAAAGCTGTGGTACTTGTAAAGTCTATTCACATAAAACTATCCTTTGAATATTATTATATTCCCACAGATATACTGAAAGGATTCCCTGAAGTTAAGTACTGTTGATAGGAAATGATTGTGTGCTGTTGAGGCATGGTTGGATAATACCAATCTACCAGCCTGGGAGAGTTACCTTCTTGAATCTTTAGCATTTACTTCCAGGAGCAGAATTCTTGGGAGAAGCAGGAGGCTGATGTCATTTACGCTGATGATGTCCATGTAAAGGTCAGAGATGTGAAAGTGAATGTTTCTAATCCAGAAGTTAGTCGTGGCTGGTCTATATCAAAGGGAATGTCTTTCACAATTGCAGCAGCGCCAGGATAGATGAAGGTATGTCATGTGGCAACTGCACAGTCCCAGGAAGACTCTAGAGGAATCCTCTTGGAAAGAGAGGAAGGATCGGGCTGGGATAATAGGAAATTAGCATGGGGTAGTTCCCATTGGGTTGAAAAATAGGAAACACAGAGCAAGAATTCTGTTACTTACAATTCCAGAGCTCCTCTTCTTACTAGAGTGAAGCCTATATTTCTCAACAACCCACATTTCCTCCATACCTTCATTCTCTAGCTGTCATTGTGTTTAAAGGAAGTTTATTTTCTAAAAAGTTTGTTCACCAAGGTCTCTGAGTAAATTGTGTGTTCCTGTGGTTGGGAATAAGGTAGGCCAGAGGTGATTAGATTTTTACACTGTGAATAGAATGAACAAAAGGGCTGATAGTTCTACAGTTACTGTGCTTCTCTCTGTGCCACCTGTTCCCCACCAAAGTCCACAAAAGCACCCACAGCAGGACACCTTCCCCACCATACAGATGACCATATGCTAGACCTCTGCTGGCCAACACTGTAGCCCCTGGCCACTTGTGGATATTTACATACAATTAAATGAAACATTCTGTTCTTAGTCATGCTGACCACATCCAGGTACTCAGAAGCTACATGCCTGGTAGCTGGCATCGTGGGGTGGAGCAGATACGGAACATTTTCATCATCTCACCCCAGGAAGACGATTCAGCCGTAAGAAAGGATTGGATCCATTTTCCTATGTACTGGCTCCATCTCCAAGGAATTCCTATATAACTAAAACATTTCTAGGATCTAGCAGTTGAGTCTTTTAGGCCAAATGAAGATGTATTATCGAAAATCATAGTTTTCCTCCAGTTTCAATTTTGAATTCCAGCAGAGCATGACTGCTTTTGAGTCAAGGTGAATTATCAGCACATTATAATGTAACTGGTTCGTTAGGGACTAAGTAGGAAAACAGAAGCCATTTTGTTTACAATTGAGGGTATTTAGTGAAGTTCCTCCATAGGTAATGGTACAGCAGAAGCCCAAGAAAGAAACCTAGAGATTAGCCCCAGCCAGAAGGCACTACTATCCTCGGGCTGGAGGAACTAGTGGTGGAGGCTGTTACTGAAGCTCAGGGGCAGATAAGATCTGAAGCCCCAGAGGAGAACCCAAGATATCAGCAGATATTAGCAGATAGAAAGGTGAGAGGCGTTCTGCTTTGCTGTCTGCTCTGCTCTCCAGTCTTCTGCCACTGCCTCCTGTTGGTTGAATCCAGCAGGTTGATTCCCTGTGACCCTGCAGAGCAGAGTTGGGGACCAGAAGGGATGTATCTGTTAGCCCAGGACCGACACAACTGGGATCTGTTGATAGAGACAGCTGTTACATATAAGGTGACCTCCTAAGGTGGTCCCCGGCAGGCATGCGCAATCGTGCAGTTTTCTGTACAGCTCTTACCAGATTGCTTTCTGTGTTTCTCTCTTGAGAGGCACCGGAACTCCTTGGCGGCAGGGAGTGCATTCCAAGCATCTAGGTATTTCGGGCCCCTGGCACATAGTGGGTACATGTTTATGTTTTTAACAGATTGGTTCACAACTTACTAAAGTACATTCTCTGGAAGATGTGTTTCTCAGAAAACTTTTCTTTCTTTCTTTTTTTTTTTTAAACAATATGTTTGCAGCTGCCAGTGCCCTCTCCTAGAGGGTAGGAAGGATGAGGAACCTAGGACTCTAGTAACATGAGTAAAAAGAAGAGCCAGAGAGGGGAGGGGCTGGAGATAGGGAACCAGGGTAGGAACCTTCTGGGGAGTTCATTAGGGTCTCATAAATAAATGTCTAGATGAGCCTACTTATCACAAGGGCTAGCTTCTCAGAATCCCTGCAGTTTGTCATTTTGGCCCCAACTAGGGAAAAGCAGAGGCCTCTGAAAAGAACATCCCCGGCAACTAAAAATACTAGACACTGATTATACAGAAATGTAATTCCTGGTATTATAGAAGAGAAATCTAATCTCAGAGATTTTCTACACTGAGCCCACTACTGTCCTGACTCGTGTGATGATTTATGATAACAGTAAATTTTCTCCTAGCATAAAGTAAATATTCGATAAATATATGTTCAGTAAATGAATGGGCATATGGTTAGGAATCATAATTTAAAGCCTTTGGCTGTTTTTCATAACACGAAATCATCATGGAGAGTGCTGATCTAAACCTGTATGTTTCATTATCTACACTGTGTCATGTAGTAATATTAGTGTACTTACAACTGCTCACCGTGGTTGGGCCTTATCTCTTTCCTTCACAGCTGTTGTGTAAGGTCGATATTATTATTCCCAGTCATGAATAAACTTGCTGCTGCTTCCATGTAATGGCTAGATGTTCAAAGAAGAGTATGTACGAGTTGGTGTCTACCCTAGAGGGGTTCAAGACCTTGAATGTTGGGTCCATTTCAGTGGACCTAATTCTGTATCCAAGGGGGTCTCTTCCAGGGGCCTTAGAGGAGCAGGACTTGCTGGGAACAGGAGGGGACCCACACAAGACATCTGAGGCCAGGTTCAGAGGCCTTGTGAAGACTTGGAGCCCTCAAACAGCCTGGCACTTTGGGGTTCCTTGAGCCACTGAGGCAGACCAAAATGCAGAGGCAGGTAGAGTGCTCTCCTATAGGATGATGGTGGTGTCATGGGGGTGATTAAATAACATTATACAATTTTGTTTTTGAGCTGAGAAACTCTGATGGCAGGGAGGAACGTACATCTCCCTGGATTGTAATAACCCACATGACCCCTTCTGAAGGCCAGCGACAGTCCCCCTTCCAAGCAGGAGGGGACATATTCCATTTAGGAGAAATCTGAGGAATAGAATCACTGGGATTTGGTGACCACGTTTATGTGAGAAAGGGACGGAGTGGGCCAGGGTGATGGCAGTTCTTGACCTACGAGAGAGTGCCTCTCCCTACTGTTCTTTTTCTTCCTCTCCTCATACTCCAAAAAAGTCCTTTTTTTCATGACATGGAATTTAAGCTTACAATTAATTACACAGCTCTAATCTGACCAAGTGGGCCTTAGAAAGCATCACTATGAACAAAGCTAGTGGAGGCGATGAAATTCCAGTTGAGCTATTTCAAATCCTGAAAGATGATGCTGTGAAAGTGCTGCACTCGATATGCCAGCAAATCTGGAAAACTCAGCAGTGGCCACAGGACTGGAAAAGGTCAGTTTTCGTTCCCATCCCAAAGAAAGGCAATGCCAAAGAATGCTCAAACTACTGCACAGTTGTACTCATCTCACATGCTAGTAAAGTAATGCTCAAAATTCTCGAAGCCAGGCTTCAGCAATACGTGAACCATGAACTTCCAGATGTTCAAGCTGGTTTTAGAAAAGGCAGAGGAACCAGAGTGATCTCTGGTTGCCAATATCCACTGGATCATCAAAAAAGCAAGAGAGTTCCAGAAAAACATCTATTTCTGCTTTATTGACTATGCCAAAGCCTTTGACTGTGTGGATCACAATAAACTGGGAAATTCTGAAAGAGATGGGAATCCCAGACCATCTGACCTGTGTCTTGAGAAACATGTATGCAGGTCAGGAAGCAACATTTAGAACTGGACATGGAACAACAGACTGGTTCCAAATAGGAAAAGGAGTACGTCAAGGCTGTATATTGTCACCCTGCTTATGTAACTTCTGTGCAGAGTATGTCATGAGAAACGCTGGGCTGGAAGAAACAAAAGCTGAAATCAAGATTGCCAGGAGAAATATCAATAACCTCAGATATGCAGATGACACCACCCATATGGCAGAAAGTGAAGAAGAACTAAAGAGTCTCTTGATGAAAGTGAAAGAGGAGAGTGAAAAAGTTGGCTTAAAGCTCAATGTTCAGAAAACTAAAATCATGGCATCTGGTCCCATCCCTTCATGGGAAATAGATGGGGAAACAGTGGAAACAGTGTCAGACTTAATTTTTTTGGGCTCCAAAATCACTGCTGATGGTGATTGCAGCCATGAAATTAAAAGATGCTTACTCCTTGGAAGGACGGTTATGGCCAACCTTGATAGCATATTTAAAAGGAGAGACATTGCTTTGCCAACAAAAGTCCGTCTAGTCAAGGCTATGGTTTTTCCAGTGGTCATGTATGGATGTGAGAGTTGGACGGTAAAGAAAGCTGAGCGCCGCAGAATTGACGCTTTTGAACTGTGGTGTTGGAGAAGACTCTTGAGAGTCCCTTGGACTGCAAGGAGATCCAGTCAATCCATCCTAAAGGAGATCAATCCTGGGTGTTCATTGGAAGGACTGATGTTGAAGCTGAAACTCCAATACTTTGGCCACCTCATGCGAAGAGTTGACTCATTGGAAAAGACCCTAATGCTGGGAAGGATTGGGGGCAGGAGGAGAAGGGGACGACAGAGGATGAGATGGCTGGATGGCATCACCAACTCGATGGACATGGGGGTGGGTAGACTCTGGGAGTTGGTGATGGACAGGGAGGCCTGGTGTGCTGCGATTCATGGGGTTGCAAAGAGGCGGACACGACTGAGCGACTGAACTGAACTGAACTGAATCTAACCAGGAGATCCTCTAGGGAGAAGCATGCTTTTTTCCCCCCAAAGTAATTTTCTTCTAAGTGAGAAAACAGTTTTAATACAATCGACAAATCATAGAGCTTCTTACTTTCTGCCCTTCTATGAATGTTA
The DNA here is from genome assembly GCF_054371585.1 of Giraffa tippelskirchi. NCBI lineage: Eukaryota > Metazoa > Chordata > Mammalia > Artiodactyla > Giraffidae > Giraffa > Giraffa tippelskirchi. The sequence goes on from NC_137276.1 coordinate 40,835,080, forward strand.
CTTAGAGTTTTGTTGGGAGAATAATTTGAAAAGTGAGGAATAGAAATGTTGGATTTTTCTTGTCTGCCTTGTTTGCTATATTTGTTTTTTGAACAGATCTCCTAATCTTTGGAGCCTGGAGTACTTAGCAGATTAGGGCTCAGGTTCTCCATGTGTCACAGTGTCAGGTGTGGATAACTAAAGGCATATCAGGTACTGTGGGCTGGGTGCTGGATTTGTGTTTCACCTATGCTAGCTTAACTTAATCCTCACAGCGCTATATTATAGATAGCAAAATTATATATATATATATATATTTCTTTTTTTTTTTTTCAGAAGTGAGCAACTGAGGATGAGAGAATATAGCTAAGTTTAAGGCCATGCAAATAGGGACAGAATTGCAGAATGTAAATTGCCTGATTGAATGAAAGAAAAATAAAAGTTCTGAGAAAGGGGTGGGCTTTTTCCCCTCCTTATGCCAGTTATCAGTTTACTGCTTGTCAGTCACAAGCTCACACTTTACTGCCTGATCTGCAAAAATGGATCTGGACCCCGGAAATATTTTTTCACTAGCTCACTTGCATGATGTTGTTAACCACTGATGGTAGAAGATGCCAGAAGAATACTGCTGGGAGGAAAGCCCTGTGCCTCCTGGGTCTGTTGTGCTCCTTGGCAGCCCCATGCTGCATGGGCAGTAGTTAACATCCTCAGGCTTTGAACACTATATGGTTTGATTACCTATGTTATCCATATAGTGACTTGTCACTAAGGGTGCTGAAGATTGTTTCTTTCCTTTTCTTTTTTTATTGTTTGCCTCTTAAACCTTGGATAAATACATGGATAATCAAGAGTTGGTGCCATTTATGAAATGTCATCCAGCCAGATGACATGCCATGCTTTTTGTTTAATGCCTGTGAAGATGTTTGGTCCAACCTAGAAGTATAATTGTTGTTCAGTCGCTAAGTCATGTTTGCAGCCCCGTGGACTGCAGCACGCCAGGCTCCTCTATCCTTTACTATCTCCCAGAGTTTGCTTACTTTCATGTCCACTGCGTCAGTGATGCTATCTAACCATCTCATCCTCTGAATTATAATAACGTGAAATAATTCAATTTGAGATTTATCTCTGAGGCTTTATAAATATTTGCCAAAGGATGTCACAATATAATATAGGGTTATGGTTTTATTTGTCTGTACTGGGTTTTTTATTTGGTTTGCTAGTGCATTTTTTTTTACTGTTTTCTCGTGAATTTGGAAGAATAGACCTTCCACAAAAGCTTTTTAAAGATTTTCCTTCCAGGTTGTTTTCTGCTTTCCGTAGCTTTCAACTACTACATTTCATGACAGTCTCTTGCTCCCTAACACCATGCAATGCATAATTCATCATTTTGTTTAAAATATTCGAAAGGGACAAATACTCAGCCTTGACCTTGAACCCAAGTTGATACTTGATGTCTCTGTGCTGCTTTCATTTTCTCTACTTAGCTTTTTATTTTGGTGTGTTTTTCTCCCTCAGAACTCTCCTAAAAAAAACCTTTAGCTCATTAAATATATTTTTGGAGGTTCAGTCTTTAAATTTTTAAAAAATTAGATTTTATTGAAAAACAATGTATAGAGAGATAACTGCCCATAATCTTACATTTAGGTAACCCATGTTGATGTTGAAAATAAATAAAAAACAGTGCATGTATGTGGTTAGCATACAAATGGTACCAAAAGGTACAAAAAGAGAAGGAAAAGCCTCTCCTCGAATGTAACTGTTACATTTCTTGTGATTTCTTCCAGGGGAAGAATGTTTTTGGCATATATCTGTATCTGTCTTGTCTCTGCTTTTCACATTTTTTTCATAGAAGGATTAAATTACACATTTTCTGTACTATTTTTGGTATTTTTCCTGTGTGTGTGTTTTTTTTAGAGCTCTTTCCCATCAACATACATATATCTTCCTTATTCACTTTAATATGATATGGTTAAGATTTCATTATTTCTCCACATTATGGGTGTGTAGTAATTGATTTTACCTGTCTTAATTCTAGCTAGTTTAGTAACTGCCAGGTATTTGTGGGGAGGAGTTGTGGTTTCCTGGTGGAGTTACTGTAGTTTGCCTTTTTGTAAGTAAAAATCCTGCTGATATATCAGTAGGTTACATTCCTAATAGTGAGATTGCTAAGTCAGAGAATAAGTGCATTTTTAACTTTGTTATTATTCGGTCACTTAGTTGTGTGCAGCTCTTGGGGATCCCATGGACTGCAGCACGCCAGGCTTCCCTATCCTTCACTATTTCCCAGAGTTTGCTCAGATTCATGTCCATTGAGTTGGTGATGCTGTCTACCCATCTCATCCTCTATCGCTCCTGAATCCTCCTGCCCTCAATCTTTCCCAGCATCAGGGTCTTTTCCAGTGAGTTAGCTCTTCATATCAGGTGGCCTAAGGATTGAATCTTCAGCTTCAGCATCATTCTTTTCCAATGAATATTCAGGATTGATTTCCTTTAGGATTGACTGGTTTGATCTCCTTACTGTAAGGGCTTTCCTGGTAGCTCAGCTGATAAAGAATCTGCTTGCAGTGCAGGAGACCCCGGTTTGATTCCTGGGTTGGGGAGATCTACTGGAGAAGCGATAAGTTACCCACTCCAGTATTCTTGGACTTCCCTGGTGGCTCAGCTGGTAAAGAATCTGCCTGCAATGTGGGAGACCTTGGTTCGATCCCTGGGCTGGGAGGATCCCCTGGAGAAGGGAAGAGCTACTCTCTCCAGTATTCTGGCCTGGAGAATTCCATGGACTGTGTAGTCCATGGGGTCGCAAAGAGTCGACACAACTGAGTGACTTTCACTTTCACTATCCAAGGTACTCTCAAGAGTCTTCTCCAGCACCAGAGTTCAAAAGGATCAATTCTTCAGCACTCAGCCTTTATAGTTTAACTCTTGCATGCCTACATAACTATTGGAAAAATCATAGCTTTGACTACATGGACCTTTGTTGGCAGTGATGTCTGTGCTTTTTAATACACTGTCTAGGTTTGTCATAGCTTTCCTTCCAAGGAGCAATTGTCTTTTAATTTCATGGTTGCAGTCACTGTCCACAGTGATTTTGGAGCCCAAGAAAATAAAATCCGTCATGGTTTCCGTTTATTCCCCTTCTATTTGCCATGAGGTGATGGGACAGGATGCCATGATCTTAGCTTTTTGAATGTTGAGTTTTAAGCCAGCTCTTTGACTCTCTTCTTTCACCTTCATCAAGAGGCTCTTTAGTTCCTCTTCACTTTCTGCCATTAGAGTGGTATCATCTATGTATCTGAGGTTGACATTTCTCCTGGAAGTCTTGATTCCAGCTTGTAATCCATATAGCCTAGCATTTTGCTTGAAGTACTCTGCATATAAGTTAAATAGGCAGGGTGACAATATACAGCCTTGATGTTCTCCTTTCCCAGTTTTGAACAAGTCCCTTGTTCCATGTTCAGTTCTAGTTGTTGCTTCTTGGCTTGCATGCAGGTTTCTCAGGAGACAAGTGAAGTGGCCTGGTATTTAACTTTGATAAACATAATCAAATTGTTCTCCAGAAAAGCTACAGAGATTTGTTGTCTATTACCAAGGTTGTATCCTTCTCAACCTTAGGCTCCCAGCCCCTGTAAATCACCAGGCTTTAACAGTTTTGCCAATCTGATAAGTTAAAAATGTTATCTGTGTATTCACTTGCTTATCTTTAATTACAGGTTTAATATCTTCCCATAGGTTTGTTGAGCATTTGAATTTCTTTCTGTAAATTGTCTGCTCTTGTGCTTTACGTTGTGCTATGTTCTTCCTCTTCCCCCTCCTCTTTTTCCTCTTCTTCCCTATAGGGTTCTTTATCTTTGTCAAATTGACTTATATGAGCTCATTTTAAATTAGGGAAATTAGTCCTTTTATATATGTGTTGCAAATATTTTTTCTTCTGTTGTATCCTGTCTTTCAGTGTTCATTAAAAACATTGTTGCTGTAAGGAATATAAAACTTTTTTTTTCCTTTTTAAGAACTGAAAGAAGGGTGGAAATTTAGAAAAGTTGGCCATATTTTGTGCTATGTTTAAGTCCTAGTAGTTGTGGTTTGGGAGAGTGTGTCTGCTTAACCCTGGAAACCCCATGCCATCTGACACACTGAGACCACTCAGAAGGAGTAATGGGTATTGGTGTCCTTCCGAATTTGCCTAGGTCCTCAGTAATTTATTGGGTTTCTTAAGAGCAGGTGAGCTAATGAACAGCCATATCTATAAATGCCAAATTTAGCCACTTGATGGGATCATTCCTGGTGGCCAGACACCATGGGTAATTCTCACTTCTGTACCTTAGCACCTAGCACAGTCCCTGAAGTGAAACATTGTGTGTTGAATTTATGGATGGAGACCAGGAGGAACAAGAAATTCTAGTAAGAGATGAGCAGGAATAATGAGCTTGAGTGAAGGATTGACTTTAGAATGCTCTAGTCAGCTTGATGTGTGCATGCCTGACCTGTGTATATCCCTAGTGGCCAGAGCACTTCATTTCCTGCCATCGTAACCCCTCTTCATTTAGCTTCTAGACAGCAGGGTTGGTTCTGAGATAATGATATATTATTTATCTCATGATAAATTTTATAGAATACTGAATGTGGAAATAGTGAACTGGCTCCAAGTTCACTGGAACCAACCTCTTCTTTTGTTGTGTTTACATGGTTACCTGTCCATTGGCCGGTCAGAATCATATCTATTCTCTTGTGAGTAGAGTGTTACCAAAACAGTATTTTTTAATCTACTTGTAAAATCATGAAGAGATCAAGAATGGATAGCTCACCAAATTTCTTCAAAAAACAGACTTCTCATTTGAATATTTAAAATTTAAGATTGTGGTTAACAAGAATTGAGTGTATAAAGGCTCGTTATATATATATAATATAAATTATAACTCAGCCTATATCAAAGGAAAATATTTATTTCACTAATTCTTTATTTAATTAAATATATCCAGAGAAGATTTTAAGGATTTCTTGAAAGTTTGTATAATATATATATATATTATATACACTTCATACTTTCACACATACAGAAAGCCTTTTAATGGTATCCTGTAAGGAGCAGTATTCAGTTCAGTTCAGTCACTCAGTCATGTCCGACTCTTTGTGACCCCATGAACCGCAGCACGCCAGGCCTCCCTGTCCATCTTCAACTCCCGGAGTCCACCCAAACCCATGTCCATCGAGTTGGTGATGCCATCCAGCCATCTCATCCTCTGTCGTCCCCTTCTCCTCCTGCTCCCAATCCTTCCCAGCCTCAGGGTCTTTTCAAACAAGTCAGCTCTTCGCATCAAGTGCCAGAGTATTGGAGTTTCAGCTTTAACATCAGTCCTTCCAATGAACACCCAGAACTGATCTCCTTTAGGATGGACTGGTTGGATCTCCTTGTAAGGTGGTTTTAGAAAAGGCAGGAGAACAGGAGATCAAATTGCCAACATCCAGTGGATCATTGAAAAAGCAAGAGAGTTCCATAAAAACATCTACTTCTGCTTTATTGACTATGCCAAAGGGGCAGTATTATGGTACAGTATTTTCTTGGTTTGACCTACAATGCTACTCTCTGAAAAATATCAATAAATCTTAATTTCCAGTAGGATCCTTGCCTCTTCTTCAAGCCATTTGACCTAAGATGAGATGTCTAATGGCTTTGTTTACTCTCCGTAGTTCCATGAAGGCAGTTGATTCTGGTAAGCTGAATTTACTGAAATAAGAGCCTTACAATAGGAAGATGGATTTATTTTTGAAATAAAGCTAATGCTTTATTTGAAGAAAGCTAATGCTAAGCTTTTAACTTCTGCAACTGTTCAGTGATATTCAGTGCAAAAATAATTGGACATCAGAACATTTAGAGAGCTAGCCATTGTTGTTTTAGATGATCATGGTGCTTCTTAAGCCTTCCTTTCAATGCAGACTGCTGAAATAAGTGATGATGTCATTAATTGGTCTTAACCAGATAAATTTTTTTGTAGTTTGATAATGGCACTTTTCTTTTCTAAACAGGATATCAAAATGAAAGATAAATGGAGATGCTTAAAAATTCCTATGTTGTGACAAAGGGAAGCTCACAAATGATTTCTTGGGCACAATAGTTTTGTACCACTGTAATCCACTTTGTATCCCCAGCTTTAGCTTATTAATCAAGTTGACTAAATAAGGCTGACAGAAATTCTTTTGTAAATTTGTCTTTGACATTTTATACAGGAGGATAAATGAATAACACGAATGGACTCTACTTTGAAAAATGAGTTTGTAACATCAGGGATGTCTGTAGTTTGTTCCACTCAGTGAGGGTGGGTGGCAGGTGAGAACTTGGTGGCTTGTCAAAAGGCATCAAGTGGGCCTTAGAGAAACTAAGCAAATGAAAAATAAAATATTAATATCAACAGTTACCATTGTAAAAAAAAAATAGATGCTTTGAGAAAATGCAGGACTTTTGTGGGATAATTTTGATTAACTGGTGTAAATTTTTGGTGGTGTATACACCTTTTTGGAGGAATGCTTTGCAGTTGAAATAAAAAATGTGACCCCCTTGAGAATGAAACTAGTGAGATGTACAGTGAGTGGGAAAGCAGAGGCTTTGAAAATGAAAATTTCTGCATTTGATTCTTGTGTTGCCCCTCAGGGCTGTTCCCAAATAGGGAATGTACTCTCTCCAAGCCCCTGTTTTTTTAATTTGTAAAAGCAGAGGTTAAAAGACCTACCTCAAAGAGTTTTGAGAGAAGTAGATGAATTTGGTAGGTAGTCATCACTGGACAAATACATGTCCTTCCTCTAAGGAAGTTTCTGGTATTGTGCAGACGGAGAGAGCAGCTGCCAATAACCATCTGGGTCTACTGACACTGAATGGACCTCTTACAACATCGGGTATGGGAAATGGGGCTAGTTGAGAACTTGCTGTTTTTCAGGAAGGCAGAGATGTGCTCTGTTATTAGAATGTGATAGTTAATGATTTTTCCCATTGCTGGCTCAAGTGTCAGATAATTGACCCTGGTTTATGTTGTATGTCTCGAGATGAAGCTACGAGTCCCACTGAGGTCAATTAGAGGCAGAAGTATTTATATTGGGGCGTTTGTGTTTCTGGAGTCCTTTGCCACTGGGTCTGGTCACACAGGCTAATTATCGTCACTGTAAGATGGCACAGTTGCCTTGGTGGCAGCCACGTTAAAAATTGGTCACAACACATTGAGCCAGGGCACTTGGGAGCTTCCCGCCCAGGTAGCCTCTGGCCTCCGTGTGGCTCACAGGGAGGTTCATTACATCATTGTTGGTCATAAGACAGGCTCTGATGACGGTCCAGACTTCAATCAGTGCCTGATACATCCTGCTCACTTCCTCATATTAAACATACTGGCGTCAGTGGAACAAAAAGTCAGTGCGTGTGATTTTTTTTTTTTTAACCCCAAAAACATTTTGTACTGGCGAATAGCTGATTGACAATGTTGTGGCAGTTTCAGGTGAACAGTGAAGGGACTCAGCCATACGTAATACATGTATCCATTCTCAACCAAACTCCGTCCTATCTAGGTTGGCGTATAACATTGAGCAGAGTTCCATGAGCTCTACAGTAGGTCTTTGTTGATTATCCATTTTGAATATAGCAGTGTATACAGGCACCTGGCGGGCTATAGTCCATGTTGCAAAGAGTTGGACACACCTGAAGAGACTGAGCACACACGCACGTGACTAGTGCATGTGATTTTATGCTGCTTTCTTGTCCCCCACAAAAGGAAAGTTTCTTTTCATGGTTTTTTTTTTTCTAACTAATAATGTATTTATATATATGCTAAGTACTAACTAAAAAACCATATAAATCCTATGTATCCAGTGACATCCATTTTTAGCACTTCAATTCACTTGCTTCCAAATTTCTTCCTTGAACTTTGATGGAAAATCCTCTCTCCCCATTTCTACTTCCAAGGGCTAATGAAGCATTGTGAACAGCTTGTTATTTATCTTCCCAAATATACATGCAAACACATGCACAGGCATAGATAATTCAGATCCATTTCTTAATGTCCTAACATATGTATTGTTCTGCAAGGCACTTTTTCACTTAGTATATGCTGGACATATTTCTGTATGTATTGTATATAATCTAACACATATATTTTGACTGATAATTTAGTATGAATTGTACTACTTCAGAGGATGACTGTACCATAATTTCTTCCAGTGTACTGCTTTCATTAATGGACATTTAGATTGTTACCCACTTTTCCCTATACCATTTACAGTAACTGCATATATTTTACTATGTGAAATTACTATAACTAACTTTCCTCTTATGAATTCAGATTGTTAGAAAGTACTAGGATGAGCATTCTCACAACTGTGGATGTGGGCACATCCTTACTTAGTTACTTCCCAGTCCCTAACCAAACTTAATATTCAGGTATATTTTACATACTGTACATAATGTAAAATTCACCTCTTTTAAGTGTATAGTTCAGAGAATTTTAATAAATGTACTGGGTTAAGAAACTAGCGCCATACACCACTTACATTAATGGAACATTTTCATTGGTCCAGTGAGATCCCAGATCCCTTTTGCCCTTTTACACTTATTCCCCATTCTCATCCCCAGCCCCAGATGACCACTGATCTACTTTCTGTCTCTACAGGCCTTTTCTGGACATTTCACGTACCCTATCACTTTTAAGAGTTTAATATCCGTGAGCAGTATTTCTTTTCTTATTCTGGAATAATTTGGCTCACATAAACTCCTGGCTAGAATTAATTCATTATATTAGGGCTTAGTACTGTCTTTCTTGAATATTATTATTATTATACATTTTTATTTTATGTTCTACAAGCTGCAATTGTGAGGCTTCCTCAGTAACCCTTGCCATATCAAAAGAGAACTATTGGGTGGTTTTCAGCTTGTTTAAGTTAATTTCTTCATGTGGTGGCTTGATAGTAATGGAAATTCTTGACTTAGTTTGAGAATATGTGCTGATTTCACAGAAGACATGCTACTAAGACATGTCAAGAACTGACCAGAACCTCACCTTTGAGAAGGGGTGCCAAAAAGTTCTTAGCTGTGATATCCCAAACCAGTTTGGGGTACTAAGTGTTACCTTCATATTGTTTAGAAAAGTTGGTCAACCCATTTGGACTGAACAACTCTGTAGTGTTAAAATAATTTAAAAATTGTAAAAGTTACAGTTGCCATTCAGTGCTTTTATAAACTGTTTTGAATGAAAAGCTGATAATTTTAAAACTTAGGATAATTTCATTTCAGTATTTATTATTTCAACAGCTGATTATCCCTGCAAATACTTTAGATGCCTGCTCCCTGCATTTGTAGGGGTGTGAATAATCTGATTATTTTTATATCGTCTGTTTTTGGATTTCCATTTGAAGTACACACACATTTATTTTTGTTATTTCAAGTAAGTAATTACTATTGCCCAAAGAGCTTTTCATGTTTAAGAAGCTCAGAGAGAGTAGAGAAATAAGCAACAAGCCTGCCTCTTTTATTAATGAGAAAAAATGCAGTATGATATTAACTATATGCTAGACATCCTGGAATGTGAAGTCAGGTGGGCCTTAGAAAGCATCACTATGAACAAAGCTAGTGGAGGTGATGGAATTCCAGTTGAGCTATTTCAAATCCTGAAAGATGATGCTGTGAAAGTGCTGCACTCGATATGCCAGCAAATCTGGAAAACTCAGCAGTGGCCACAGGACTGGAAAAGGTCAGTTTTCGTTGCAATCCCAAAGAAAGGCAATGCCAAAGAATGCCCAAACTACCACACAATTGCACTCATCTCACATGCTAGTAAAGTAATGCTCAAAATTCTCCAAGCCAGGCTTCAGCAATACGTGAACCGTGAGCTTCCAGATGTTCAAGCTGGTTTTAGAAAAGGCAGAGGAACCAGAGATCAAATTGCCACCATCTGCTGGATCATCGAAAAAGCAAGAGATTCCAGAAAAACATCTATTTCTGCTTTATTGACGATGCCAAAGCCTTTGACTGTGTGGATCACAATAAACTGTGGGAAATTCTGAAAGAGATGGGAATACCAGACCATCTGATATGTCTCTTGAGAAACCTGTATGCAGGTCAGGAAGCAACAGCTAGAACTGGACATGGAACAACAGACTGGTTCCAAATAGGAAAAGGAGTACGTCAAGGCTATATGTTGTCACCCTGCTTATTTAACTTCTATGCAGAGTACATCATGAGAAACGCTGGGCAGGAAGAAGCACAAGCTGGAATCAAGATTGCTGGGAGAAATATCAATAACCTCAGATATGCAGATGACACCACCCTTATGGCAGAAAGTGAAGAAGAACTAAAGAGTCTCTTGATGAAAGTGAAAGAGGAGAGTGAAAAGTTGGCTTAAAGCTCAACATTCAGAAAACTAAGATCATGGCATCTGGTCCCATCACTTCATGGGAAATAGTTGGGGAAACAGTGGAAACAGTGTCAGACTTTATTTTTTGGGGCTCCAAAATCACTGCTGATGGTGATTGCAGCCATGAAATTAAAAAACACTTACTCCTTGGAAGGAAGGTTATGACCAACCTAGATAGCATATTAAAAAGCAGAGACATTACTTTGCCAACAAAGGTCCATCTATTCAAGGCTATTGTTTTTCCAGTGGTCATGTATGGATGTGAGAGTTGGACGGTGAAGAAAGCTGAGCACCACAGAATTGATGCTTTTGAAGTGTGGTGTTGGAGAAGACTCTTGAGAGTCCCTTGGACTGCAAGGAGATCCAATCAATCCATCCTAAAGGAGATCCGTCCTGGGTGTTCATTGGTAGGACTGATGTTGAAGCTGAAACTCCAATACTTTGGCCACCTCATGTGAAGAGTTGACTCATTGGAAAAGACCCTAATGCTAGGAAGGATTGGGGGCAGGAGGAGAAGGGGACGACAGAAGATGAGATGGTTGGATGGCATCACTAACTCGATGGACATGGGTTTGGGTAAACTCTGGGAGTTGGTGATGGACAGGGAGGCCTGGAGTGCTGCATTTCATGGGGTCGCAAAGAGTCGGACACGACTGAGCGACTGAACTGAAGTGAACTGAAAATATTTGTTAGCACACCAGAACGCGAATCTCCAGGTGTGAGATTATTTCTGTGTGTAGTCTTTTGAAAGTATGTGGTACATAGAAAAGATACTCCCAAGTCATACACTGAAGAGATGTAAAATGATTCAGCAGCACATTCCTCAGATGCCACATCACTTGTTGAGGTAAATTTCGTCACCATCCCTGAATAGGCCCCGAGACTCATTTGCCTTTAGCGGCTCCTTTATGAGTCAGTGATTAACTTCTGTGGAAGAGAAAAGCTCTTTCTTCAAAAGCAGTAACAGATTTATCTTGAATACCTTTGAAACCTGAATGATTGCTTAGGTAACAGCTGTTGCATCTTGTGATCTTTGGCAAAAGGGAAAGGCAGGTTTCTCAACCTGTGTTTGTCCTCCACAGAGAAAACCAAATCCATGTAGAGTTGTCGATGCTTACCCAGTAAAGGTAGTTCGTGTGTACAGAGGCAGAGAGTTGTAGACATCTAAGGACACCCAGGCACTTTGTTCTTCAGAACTTTTAGAAATTGATTTTCTCTTTCATGGAAGGAGAGGGAGCCGTGATCAGCTGTGCGTGTCCTTGAGTGCTGTCGGAATGCTGTTAGAGCTGGCTGTGGCCTCTTCCTTGCCCCTTTCTCTTTTGGTTTTGTGTCATGGCTGACGCCTTTCATTTAAGGATGGGGCCAGCTCACTCCCATACTTATTCTTTCCTGTACTCTTCAGTGCTTTCATCTTGCTTTATTGTGCGTGTGTACAATTTCAAGCTGCAAGATCCTCCTCTTGAATTGGGCGATGAGAGTATACACAGACACTGCCTGTGACCACATATCCTGCCTGGTACCCACAGAGGACCCCATCCTGAGTGAGCTCTCATCTAGGTGTGCAGTGAACCAGCACCTCAAGGATGATAACCTGCTGTTTGCAAAGAGTGTACAATTTGAATCTCTAAATCTAGCAACTACATCAGATATCTTAGATGATCAGATTCACTGCAAGAGAACAGGTTGTGGGAGTATGGATGTAAAGAAGATGAACTGTTTTCTGGGGTTTTGTTTGTTTTTGATCTTACAGAACATTAATTGTGAGTAAATTTAATAAATCAACCAATGTTCACATTTTGAGTGCCCCATATTTTCACAAGACTGTGCATTATTTATAAGTGTATATCTTGTGAATAATGTTACCTTGCCATATATAGCTTTCTTCATTAACAGAGCCCCTGAGTTCTTGCTTAGGGGATCATTGAGGTATGGGAACCCAGCTAATTATAAGAGAATCTTTTGAGTTCTTTAGGGAGGCAAGATGTGAAAAATAATGCCATTTGGGGGATGTGGTTGTTGATGGGGTTTGATGTGGGGAAGTAGACTACTAAAAGCAGCCATTATTGATTGAGCACCTATTGTATGCCTGGACTATAATAGGTACTTTGTAATTATTTATTTCAATTAATCCTATGAAGTAGGTGGTGGTGTCCTTATCTTTACATACAGGGAAACTGACTTAGAAACGTTAATTTTCCCAAAGTCACGGGTGGAGTTTAAATCTAGTTCTTTCTGCTTCATAACTCATTTACTTTCAAACTAACCTGTTCCTTGCTATCCCTGGTTCCAAAATATCCCCCCCCTCTACAGTCCTGTATTTTAACTTCCTTTTTGTATACTCTTAATCTGCTACCACTTATAGATAGATCTTCTGAAATGCCCACATCCTGGGGAAAAGAAACACCTTTGTAGTGTGAGTTGACTTTGCTTTACTTCGCCCAGCTCCTAGCTGAGCAGACTTGGGCTTGAGATACAGAGGGTTGTAAATGCAAAGGAGAGAGAAGAGGCAGTGTTTAACCTTGGCCTCCAGACAGACTGCCCTTAGAGCCCCCCCTCTACAGAGCCTAGGAAAGTGCACACTCCAGAGGACATGACTGCTGAAAAGGGGGTGAAACTTCATCAAGGCCAACTGTCTCCCTTTCATTTTTGCTCAAGTTCTTTATCAAGGAAAGATAAAGATCAAGTTCTTTATCAAGCAAAGAAGAAAATAGAGTGGGAGAGTCAAGATCTTGGTTTAGTTCCTTAGAGAAAGTTTTTTCAAGTATAGTTAAGACCCATAGTTGGATGATTAATCATTTGAGAGTAGAGATGAAAAAATGACACATGCCTACCATCAACATTTTATTAAACTTAGAAATATCAATGCTAAAGGGATCGGTTAGTCTTTCATTTAGTGTCGAGGGTGTTTTCTTTGGATATCAGCCCTCTGTTTCATATTCCATACTGTCTTTCCTTCACAAACCATAGTCTGATGCGCCATCGATGATGTCCAGTCTTTATTTCTTTAAAGCCAGAACATGAAGACTTTCCAAGCAGCTCAGTACTGAATCCATCTAGATTTTAAGTTACATTTTCTCATTAGAATCTTACCTCCAATACACCTAATTTTTCAGCAGTCATTTTTAGCTATTTTCATATTTCAGGTGTTTCTAAAGCATTCAGTTTAGTTTTACAAAAACAACAGCTCACTTTTTTTCAAACTCAGATTTCATTTATTCATATTTTGTTAAATTATATAGTAACAGAAACAGGTACAACCTGCACAAACAGGTTTAGAAGCAGATGCAACTTGAGTCTTGGTTAAGCATTGCACATCTGCCAGCAGGAACAGAGCTGTCAGGCTTGTCTTAGTTAATTGCAGTCGGTGACAGTGAGTGGTTACTTAGCCATCCACATGCTTTAGTATGTTGTGAGGGTGGGGTTAATCTAGTCTAATATTGGTTAAGGTATCCAGCGGACCCCCCAACTTGTTACTATGCTTTTTACTATGAATTGCATGGTGAGTTGGAGACGTTCAAGACACTAATCATCAAAGTAACCCATAAAGGTGTTTTTTGGTATCTAAATGGTATCTAATCAATGGGCATCTGGTCCCATCACTTCATGGGAAATAGATGGGGAAACAGTGGAAACAGTGTCAGACTTTATTTTCTTGGGCTCCAAAATCACTGCTGATGGTGATTGCAGCCATGAAATTAAAAGACGCTTACTCCTTGGAAGGAAGGTTGTGGACAACATAGATAGCATATTTAAAAGCAGAGACATTACTTTGCCAAAAAAGGCCGTCTAGTCAAGGCTATGGTTTTTCCAATGGTCATGTATGGATGTGAGAGTTGGACAGTGAAGAAAGCTGAGCGCCACAGAATTGATGCTTTTGAACTGTGGTGTTGGAGAAGACTCTTGAGAGTCCCTTGGACTGCAAGGAGATCCAATCAATCCATCCTAAAAGAGATCAATCCTGGGTGTTCATTGGAAGGACTGATGCTGAAGCTGAAACTCCAATACTTTGGCTACCTCATGCGAAGAGTTGACTCATTGGAAAAGACCCTAATGCTGGGTAGGATTGGGGGCAGGAGGAAAAGGGGACGACAGAGGATGAGATGGTTGGATGGCATCACTGACTCAGTGGACATGGGTTTGGGTAGACTCCGGGAGTTGGTGATGGACAGAGAGGCCTGGCGTGCTGCAATTCATGGGGTTGCAAAGAGTTAGACACGACTGAGCAATGAACTGAACTGAATCAACCAAAACAAGTAACCACGTGGCTAGAGTGAGCAGGGCATGGATTTTGCCATTACCTCAAGGCTTGCTGGGCTTCCCAGGTGGTACAGTGATAAAGAACCTTCCTGCCAATGCAGGCAAACAAGAGACACAGATTCGATCCCTGGGTTGGGAAGATCCCCTGGAGAAGGAAATGGCCAATTCCCTGGACAGAGGAGCCTGGTGGGCTACAGCCCATGGGGTCGCAAAGAGTTGGACACGACTGAACAGCTGAGCACGTGGCTTGCTATCTCATGATATCCCTAGATTCGAGGGATAACCTCATGAGTTAGACGTGAGCCAAAACTCCCAGCTAACTCAAGTGCTTCTGCCAAGCTCTTCCTGTTACATAAAAACTAAAAGGAATCCATGCTGATTACAGTGTTATTCTATTTATGATAATTATTTCACAGAGTCTAATCAGTTCATGTAGTGATTTGTTAATTTGGTACATTACTTGATTTACTTTTAAGAAGCAGTCATTACCTTTCATTATTTTTGCTTTTTAGTTAGGCAGCAGTTTCCTTTGTAGCTCAGTCAGTAAAGAATCTGCCTACAGTGCAGGAGACCTGGGTTCGATCCCTGGGTTGGAAAGATCCCCTGGAGAAGGAAATGGTAACCCACTCCTGTATCCTTGCCTTGAAAATCCCATCGATGGAAGAGCTTGGTGGGCTGCAGTCCACAAGGTCACAAAGAGTTGGACACGACTGAGCAACTAACACTGGACAGAAGAATTCATACCACTCATAACTTGATAAACCATTTGGTGTTAAATGAGAAGCAAAAACCTAGAAAAAGAGCAACTTTGACTCTTAACAGCCTGAATGCTGGGGTCAAACTTGTCTTGCTTTCCTGCCTCTCAAATTAAATTAGCTATGACTTAAAGCAGAATGTATATAGACAGCTATAAAAAAAAAACAAAACTCTAGTTTTTTTGCTGTTGCATGTTTATTTCACATAATCTCAGATATATTTTGATTTGCATTTCATAGTGCCTGGCACCAGAATTTGTATAGACCTCTTGAAAGACCACACCCTCTGAGAAAATTCACACTTTGAAAGTTACCGATAATTTCTTAGTGGATGTGTTTCTTGATCAAGTCCAGAAAAATTCTTCCCTGTCATGTGTCATAAAATACACTCCAGAAGACATCTAATATACCAGGGGAAAACCAGCATTATGCCATCACCCATGTCACCATCCCTGACTCTCATTTCTCTTGAAGAGGAAATTCACGTGGCTGGTGACATTTTGTTTTGGGATCCACATAGCAGACACTCAGACTTGTTAAGTATCAGTGCTGAATCTTTACGTCTAGTCCAGTTGTTTGATTTGGCTCGGGGGTTCTTGGTGGGCACAGCAAAATGAGAAACATTGTAAGATTCATATTATCCATAAAATTGGAACTGACCAGTTTTTTAAGAAAAACAAGTTTCTTCTAAAAGTTCAGAGAGGAACTTCCCTGGCGGTCCAGTGGTTGAGCCTCCACGCTTCCACTACAGGGGGCACAAAGTGAGTTTGAGTTTGAACCCTGGTTTGCGACCTAGGATCCCACATGCCACAAGGCATGGCCCCCCAAAAAAAGTTCAAAAACGAAGAATGTGAAAATGGAATGTAAATATTTTTGCCCTTTAACCCAGAGAATGTCCTTACATGATGGTTTTTCCTCCAGTTTTTATGTGTCTATAAATAAAGAGGATGTATGACTCGGGGGCAAAGGTCAGGAATCTGGACATTTGGGTAGGGAGTACCTTGCTCAGGAAAGATTGAGCACAGTCTCCAGAGGATACATATGAGCAATAACGTTCTCCTTGTTTGGGGACTTTTGTCAGCTCGTCTGCAACATCTTTTTCAGCTGCCCTGTTCAGCCATTGCTTTGGTTACCTATATTCTGCATGTCCATCCTAATAGAAAACATTTTGTCCAGAGAATCTTTTTTTCTTGTTGAAAGACAGATATCAGATCCACAGTCTGTGTAATTATCCCCAGTAACTCATCTCAGAACTCGGTGCCTTTATCAAATGGAATTTCTGGTGTATCACTTCTTAACCCGTCTCCTTATCTCCCAGTACTGGAGTTTCTCAGATACTTCCTGATTTCCTTATCAGCCTCTAGACCTAAAAAGGAAATGTGGAGTGAGTGAGGAAATAGTAACAATGATAACACCCCACCCCACCCCCACACCACACACAGAATAAAGCTTTAGTGTGTATCTTCCTGGTAAATGGCAGACGGTGGTTTTGGAGTCTTTAGATTTTTACCATCCATCTGATAGAGATCAATCCTGGGTGTTCATTGGAAAGTCTGATGTTGAAGCTGAAACTCCAATACTTTGGCCACCTCATGCGAAGGGTTGAATCATTGGAAGAGACCCTAATGCTGGGTAGGATTGGGGGCAGGAGGAGAAGGGGACAACAGAGGATGAGATGGTTGGATGGCATCACTGACTCAGTGGACATGGGTTTGGGTAGACTCCGGGAGTTGGTGATGGACAGGGAGGCCTGGCGAGCTGCAATTCATGGGGTCGCAAAGAGTCGGACACAACTGAGCGACTGAACTGAACTGAACTGATGTGAGGTGTTCTTGCTTGTCAGAGTTTGATCTTTTTGTCTTTTTTTTTTTCTCGTTGACTTGACCTGATTTTTTTTTTTAATATATATATAATCGTATTTATTTTTAATTGATTGATGATTGTTTTATAATATTGGTTTGATTTCCATCACACATCAACATGAATTCATCATAGGTGTACATATGTCCCCTCCCCCTTAAACCTCCCTCCCACTTCCCACCCTTTCCCACACCTCTTGGTTATTACAGAGTCCCAGTTTGAGTTCCTTGAGTCATATAGCCAATTTCCACTGGCTATCTGTTTTACATGTTAGTGTATATGCTTCCATGCTACTCTCTCCATTCATCTCACCCTCTCCTTCCCCTCTCCTGCCCTTGACCACAAATCTGTTCTCTGTGTCACTGCTGTCCTGCAAATAGGTTCATCATTACCATCTTTCTGGATTCCATATATATGCATTAATGCATGATATTTGTTTTTCTCTTTGACTTGTTTCACTCTGTATAATAAGCTCTAGGTTCATCTGCTTCCTCAGAACTGACTCAAATGCATTTCTTTTTATGACGGAGTAGTATTCCATTGTAAATATGTACCACAGTTTCTTTGTACGTTCATCTGTCAGTGGACATCTAGGTTTCTTAGAGAATCTGGAAATGTTTTCATTCTTTGAAGAAGAGCTATGGGTAAAAGCCCCATTGCCTGTGGGGACTTTAGGGTGGGTAATATTTGGGTATACTTTTAGGTTCAGGTCTCACTTTGCTCAGAAAATGTTGTGTGAGTGGGTAGGTTATTAAATAGACAGTGGTTTCGCACAGTATATTGTGTATCAACTTATTGTATTGTGCAACTTAAAAAAAACAAGCGGTAGGAGCTCCAGTAAATGTTGGTGAATGCATGAGACTTGGTGGAAAGAGCTTCTGTTTACTGTGAGTACTGGCTCTCTGGTTAATAGTTGTGTGTTTCATTCTACCATGCAACATAATTTTTTTGATGTATTTGTTTTAAATAGCTCTTAACATTTTGTCTCTGTACTTAAACAGTCTCCACTTGGCCTCTGTATATTTCTTCCATTTATCTCATCCTTCTTGCTCACTACCCAAATACACACTTGCCCTGTGATTTCACCTCCTTCTCCTCCAATTATCTGCCAAGTATATATTGTGTGTGTTTTTATTTATTGTATTTTGTTTCTGTCAGAAGAAAGCCTAGCTGAACATTTATGTAGTTTTGGCCTGGGAAAAAAACTTGATACCATTGACACAAAATGGTAACTGAAAACTACAAAGAAATAAAAATGATAGAAATTAATACTTGAATATCAAATGCCTGATATATGTCAAAAAAGACTCGAAGAAAAATTAAAAGGTGAATGACATGTAGAAAGAACATTTCTTACAGTCAAGTATGTAATAGAAATAATAATACTGATTGTTATTCTACAATGTTTTATACTTTACAGATCCACACAGTTTATTCCAAAAGACTTCATAACAGTCCTGCAAAGAAGGTAGAAAGCAAGGTTTCTGAGCACAGGCACTAAGGACAGATCATTCTTGGTTGTGGGCCATTGCCCTGCTGAGTAGCACCCCCCTGGTCTTTACCTACTGGATGCCAGGAGTCTCCCGACCCCCACCCTCACCCATATTTTGACAACCGAATGTCTCCAGACATCACCAGATATCCCTGGAGGACAGAATCATCACCAGTGGAGAACCACTGCCAGAAAGAAATAGTATCTCCTTTTTCATAAGCTGGGTGAAACTCGAAAAAGTTAATTATTTTGCCCAAATACACCCCTCCCCTAAATGACCTATAAACCTGACAGTTACAGGACACTGCCATGAATGCTTTGGGTAGAACACTAACTGCCATCAAATGGATTGATTGTGATTTTTCTAAGCCAGCTGTCCTCTATTACAGACATGTCTGAACTCACTTTCTTCTCAGTTGATTCAGTCATGATTTCAGGCTTCTTTCTTCCCCCAGAAGAAAAACATGCCATTATGAGTTTCAAGTTAGAAATACACATTGAGAAAATTTTACAGCACATGCCTCACTTTTTTTTTCCCCCAAGGGAGATTGAGTCTATCTTAATTTGTACAGTATTTATGAAAAAAGCTATTACTCTTATTAATCAGACAGCTAATATACCATCCAGCCTTTATGATCCACCTAGACACATAGGAAACACTGAAAGCATTCTCTCTTTATAGAAGCAAGATAGCAGGAAAGTTAGTCATATACTGGGAGGTAAAAGCAAAGTTGAAGACACTTTGATTATATGACGAAAAATACTTCCAAATAGACTTGAACTTCTTTTGAAGCTTTGTGAGTTACCTTAATGATCTGACAGTGTGTGGTCTTATTCGGTGCAATAAGTATCAATTCTTTCTTTCACATTATCATCCTTTCCCCATGTCTGAAAAAATACTGGATTCTCTTATTAATAATTCTAAACACAGACACTTCAAACGATTGATCAACAACTGTGTCTAAGCAGTGTTCTTCCTCTTTTCAAACTGCTTCTCAGAAACAACAAAAAAAGAAAAATGGAATTGTTTCATGTAACACGTTGCCATCTGTGTGCAGACTGATAAGAGGAAAAGAGAATATTTGAAAGTCAGGGGAACATAGTTACAAAGCATACCTTCCATGACATACACCAGTGACCGAACATCTCCTTCTTTGATGATGCAGCTGTCTTTGCCGTACTCCACTGGGTACATACAATCCGCAGTCTCTTGGGTCTGCTACAGCTCCAAGAAGAGCCTGTGCTCTTCATAAAGTTATTGTCAACGATGGCCTCCTTTATGAGATCCTTGGACCTGTGGTAAGAGAGAGAAGATTTACTGGCGCAACTGACAAGTGCTTTCAGTTTGTGAGGTTGAGGACCTGAGAACAGAGTAATTCCATGGAAGCAGGAAAGACCTTGAGAAATTTTCCTTTAACTATCACTTAATGAATATGGGACCAGCAAATAAGCAAAATTACACAATTCCATTTTGTTTTAGGACCTTTTTAAACCCAAAGATCATGGGCAAGCCAGTGGACAAACATTTTAAATGGAAGCTTGCAACTTAGGTAAAGAATGAATAGGA
Organism: Giraffa tippelskirchi; assembly: GCF_054371585.1. NCBI lineage: Eukaryota > Metazoa > Chordata > Mammalia > Artiodactyla > Giraffidae > Giraffa > Giraffa tippelskirchi. The sequence goes on from NC_137276.1 coordinate 40,855,372, forward strand.
ACAAAATACAACAAAATTTTATAGAACACACAGTATTATTGCCATGTTTATATATTATAAAAGAATATCACGAAGTATTATACTGCACACAATTATAGTAAAACACAATTTGTTTATTTTGGGGTGCCTCTTCCACTAGATGTTATGCTCCATGAAGGCAGGGATCGTCTTTATTTTTTTTCTCTAGTATATGCCCAGTGTCTACTATGTCAGTTAAAGTACAGGTGTTCAAGAAGTATGTTGGATAAAAAAAAAAATGGTATAGAATTGATACTTAATTAACTGTTAGGAATAACTGGTATAAATGTGATAGTTGAATATTTATTTCTTCAAGCAGCTTAAACCGAGGTAACCAGGCCGACTGGCAGATAAAACTCTATTGAGCAAGTTGTTTTACACAACATGGCCTTCTTTATGAAGAGTGTTAATGACATAGGATGATTTATTATACTATTTTCAAGTGAAAAAGCAGGATACAGAATTGTTTTTAGAATATGAAAGTATGTGTGTGTGAAATGTAAAGAAAATAGGCTTTCACATTAGATATATTTGAGTCCCAGTCCTAGTCCTGACATGTATTAAACATTGAGCAGGTTGTTTTACTTTTCTAAATTTTCATTTTATGACCTGTAAAATGGTATTTAAAATTGCCAGCCACCAAAAAGGGCTTGAAAAGATGCTCAACATCTCTAGTCATTAGGGAAATGCAAATTAAATCCACGATAGATATCACCCCTATGGCTGTCAGAATGTCCATCACCAAAAAGACAGGAGATAACCGATGCTGGTTTGAATGCAGAGAAAAGGGAGCTCTTGTGCACTGTTGGTGGGAATGTAAATTGGTACTGTTACTATGAAAAACAGAATGGTGATTCCTCAAAAAATTAAAACTAGAGCTACTGTATGGTCCAGCCATTCACTTCTGTGAATATATCCAAAGGAAGTGAAAACAGTAACTGGAAACAGTATCTGCATTACCATGCTCATAGCAGAATTGTTTGTAGTCGCCAAGACGTGAAAACAACATAAGCATGCCTGATGAATGAATGGATAAAGGAGTTGTGGTGTGTATAGGTATGGATACACAATGGAATGTAATTTAGCTCTAAAAAGTGAAAAAATCACCATTTGTAACAATACAGATGAATCTTGAAGTCATTATGCTAAGTGAAATACATCAAATAGAATGACAAAGACTCTATGATCTCAAAAAACTCATAGAAGAGATCAAATTTATGGTTACAAGAGGTGGTATGTGGGGGGAGGAAGAATTTGAGAAAAGATGGTCAAAAGGTACAAACTTCGTTATAAGAGAAATAAGTACTAGTGACATAATGTACGAAATAATGACTATAGTTAACATTACCATATAATACATAAGAAAGTTGAGAGTAGATCCTAAGAGTTCTCACCACAGGGTAATTTAACAATTTTTTTTCTTTTTATTTTACCTGCATGAGATGATGATGGATGTTAACTAAAATTATTGTGATAATCATTTCCCAATATGTAAATCAAACCATCATGCTGTTTTGTACACTTTAAATACATATGGTGATAGATGTCAATTATTTCTTAATAAAACTGGAAAAAATACATGAAGAGTGGTAAAAATACAATGTTACTTTGAGTAAAGGATGGGTGAAAAGGTGGTGGTAGTAACTGCAGTTGGGGTAACAGGAAGAGTAGTAACAGAGTGTACAGTCATGACTTGAAACAGTATCAGAAGGAAATAAGTAAAATGTTGGCATAGGTTGCCTTTGATGACATAATTTTATTTTTTTCTTTATTTTCTCTATAAAATTTTCTAGAATGGGCATACTGTTTTTCTTTTTTAATATGGAAAACTCTTATCAAAGGTAGTTTCTGAAAAGTAACTGCTATGAGCAAAAGTAAGAATAATGATATACTGCTAATTCAAATAATGACTTAGATACTTAGTATGGTTGACTGCTACTGGTATATTCAATACTACTCTTTTCAATAGATTCTGTTTCACATGGCCTGTGTCTAAATGCTAATGATAGGAATTTTCACTTAATAAATGGATAGTGATGGATGGCCCAGTGGTTAAGGGCTTCAGAACAGACTCTTCAAAAATCTTTTTTGTGAGAATTTCACTTTAGTTAGAACAATTTAGCTGCATGTTTCCTTTTATGTTGGTTTTGTTTTTTTAGTTCCAACTTGCTAAAACTTTATTTCTCCTGAGGCAAAGAGTTGTTTCCCTTGAGTATTCAACACAAGATGTAAAAATTTGTCCCCATTTATGATTTTCATAAGATATCCTTTCTTAATTATCTTCACCATTCTTATTTCTTTTTTCCCAAGTGCCTTATGTTTTTGTGTGTGTTTGTGTGTAATTTTCAAAACAAAAATTGAATCCACACTGTATTATGGTGCAGTGACGGTTTTTGAAAATGTGGAGTGACTAGTAGCACAGTCTAGATGCTTATCACCCAGCATTGACAGCCATCGGCTTTCCGTGATTCTTGTTCCGTCTTTGCCTCTGCCCTACTTTGTTCAGGGTCAGGGGAGGCAGAAGAGGGAGCCAAAGCAAACTTCGGACATCATTGCCATTTCCTTCCCAGTACTTTGTTCTCATGTTTGTTGTTCGGTTATTTAGTTTCTGTCTGTTGACCTTTCTTTCTCTTGTTACTGAAATAACCCTTGGACTGTGCCCTGGTGGCATGATGCTCCTCTGGAGGCATTGTCCTCTGCATGGTGCTTGATGGGTTGGTCTTCAGGGATCTCGAGAAGGACGGCACTGTTGGTGTGACATTCATGGTCCAGTTACTAGTAGGACCCAGAGGTATGCCTGTTGCCTCCTTAGCCTGTGGAGTCAGGTATGCGGCTAGGCCTTTATTGTGTGATGGTATGTTTAGAAGAAGTAGACCCAAATCTAAGTCATAATGATTTGTATTATTTATTAAACTCATAGAGAAAGCATAGCTTAGAATAAAACTGTCTAAAGGATTGTGTGTGGATCCTGTTTTGTTTCTTTAGTTACCTAGACAGGAAACTGTTGATATTACAATTTAATCATTTATAAATTTGCCATCCTTTGGATACTGTAGTGATCTGTGTAACATTTCACAGTTTCGGAAGGTTTGTCATATTCAAGTCTTACAATAGCATTGTGAGGGAGGAAAGATAAGAAATTTCTGTTCAATGAAGTCAACAGAGAAATTGGAAGATGAGAGACGTAGTCATTGACTTGACTTGAGGTCTTATGTCTTCTTGCCTAGAAGTCGTTATGCTTTGGATGGTTTTTGAGTTGCTTTAGAATGTGTTGTGAAATTGGAACTTGCATTTTCCTTTATACTTACACATTGTTGTTTTAAATGGTTGGGAAATTTGCACCACCTCGGATGAGGTCTTGGAGATACTTGGGGAAGGCCATACTCTTACTGGGGCTTATTCCCAAGCAGGGCCGGGGCAGCAAGCAGAACCCTTGTGGAGCTGTTTGATTGCCAACATCAGCGTTCCTCCCCATGACACGGTCTCCGCCTCTCTCCACTGTTATCCCAGACCCAGATTCCCATTGCCATCTTTACCTTCATGCACTGTTACTTTTGTGACAGAGTAGATTTCATTTGAGCCTAAGATCTCTGAAAATTTTCCTGGGGACTAGAGATATTTGATCCAGTAGAGAAATTATTCAGACATACCTTCACTCCCTTAGGAATTTGTGCAAGCTCCAAATATCTCAGTCCCTCCAAAAAAAAAAAATCTAGATGTGAATGTTCTATTAGCTTAAATTCCCTGAGGGAATACAGTGATTCTTTAGAGTTGATGCTTTGTTCAGAACATTTTTATAGTAGCAGTCTAAAAATGTATATACTTATTTCTCCCAGAGATAACTTTTTTTTCTTTCACCAGTTAAAATTGGTTTCCTGCTAAAGTGTTTTGCCTGCTGCAGGTGTCTTTCGTAAAACATGATTTATGCATTTGATTTATGGACATTACACACATATAAAGTACCAAATATTTTGAGGAAGAATGGAACATAATTTCAGTGCAGATATTTTAACCCATGTTTATTATTCAAGGAATTCTTTGTATAAAATAGATTAATTTTTTAATATAATTTTATTTAGTCAGTTAGTTTTGGCTGTGCTGGGTCTTCATTGCTGCATGGGCTTTTCCCTCTAGTTTCAGAGAGTGGGGGCTATTCTCTAGTGGTGCGCTGGCTTCTCATTGCGGTGGCTTCTCTTGTTGCAGAGCACAGGCTGGAGGGCGTGTAGGTTTCTGGAGTTGTGACTCCCCAGCTGTAGCGCACAGGCTCGGTAATTGTGGCTCATGGGCCTAGTTGCCCCATGGCATGTGGGATCCTCCAAGATCAGGGATCAAACCTATGTCTTCTGCATTGGCAGGCAGATTCTTTACCACTGAGCACCAGGCAAGGCCAGTTAATCAAATTTTAATATGATATCATTTTGAAACAAACAGTCAAGGGAAATCCAGCTAAAATCAGGGGGCTGTGTATTATGGAAGATGTTAAGCAATAGGCAGTACTGTTTTCAAACATTAAGTTAGTCAAAATGGTTGGTTAACCAAATGTTTTTATACCAAGGTTCTGGTCTTATCAAATAAAAAAACACACAGTTCTGCAATTAGCGCATTAACCAATATGCAAATGGTACAGTCAGGATAATTACTAAAGTGCTTAGAAACAGTTGTTTATAAAAACAAAAAAAGTCTTCATACAAAGTCTAATGAGATACAGGGTTTGTGGGAGGTTTTATGTTTTGTGGGCACAGCTGGACTGAATGGTTCTGCAAAATGGATGTGGGCCCCCAGATTCAGGTAGATATGAGAGGGTTTTTATTTGGGGGAGTCAGTGGTAGCTGTGTGCAGGATGGGTGGAGGTGGGGAGAAAGTCGCCCAGAAAGACTTAGGCTCTCATGAGAAACTGCTCTCACAGCCTGATCTCAGCTTTGCCAGTCTTTGCTGTGTGATCTTGGGCAAAGCACTGGTTTTGATGACCCCAGTTTGTTTAAAATTTAAGATTCAGCTAGAATCTGACTTTTACATTGGAGTGCTTGAATTCCCCCATATGTGAGGTGGTGGGTCGAGAAGTGTGAAGTAACATGATAAACATATTTCTTAAAGATTTGAGCAAAGACAGTGATTTTTGTATGAACATAACCCTTACTATAGAGCAAAATATAAAATTTACGTGTACCTTTAAGGTCAACTAAACATAAAAATTGTTCCTCTTACAGAGTCTGTGCATCCAGAGTTTTGGATGGTTATATTTACTCTCTCTCTCTCTCTGGCAACAGGAATCTTGGGAGGAAATGTTAGAATGATAACTGATATCTTTGCCAGTTGCTAGATGAAATCTAAAATCTTCTCTCACTCTTAGTGTATACCGTTTCTCTTATAAGAACCAATCATGGTCACCTTTCCTTGTCAGTTGCCAAGTGTTTTTGTTCTGCTGTTGTCGTATGTGACTTAAAGTAGGCAGAATAATTCCTACTATATTGGAAGACATAGACTCATTTGCTTCTTTCATTCTGCAATATCTGTGGAGTGACGGCTCTATGCTAGGCCCTGTTTGGACTTTTAATAAGTCCATTTTCTCCATTGTATGTTTAACTCTGTTAGTATTTTGAGTAGACAATGCATTCATATGGTTTCCAGTTCAAACGGTAAGAAAGGATGTACGGTGACAAGTGTACTTCCCATCCTCGCCACCCAGGTCCTCCTCCTGGAGTCAGTTGCTATGACCATTTATTTTGAAGCCTTCAAGTGATGTTTTATGTATAGATTTGATATGTTAACAAATAGGTATCTGTCTCCTTCCCTCCCTCTCTTTTAGACAGATGATATTATACAATACAGGTAAGTCCGATCCCTTTCTTTTTCTTTTAACAATTAGATTTGCATTTTTTTTTAAAGTCCTGAAGGCTGAACATCAGACTGTTAGAGCTAGTTATCTCTGATGGATGTGGTTGAGGAAGCTTGCTTGCACTTCCTCCCTCCCTCCCTCCCCCTCTTCCTTCCTCCCTCCCTCCCTCCCCCTCTTCCTTCCTATCTAACTTGAATGTACTTCTGTATCATGCGAATCTCTTTTAAGGGAATATATTGGTTTTATAAGAGGAAAAGTCCTTTTTGAAGAAAGAAATAGCATAAGGTAAATAAGTTCATGCAGTTCAGTTCAGTCGCTCAGTCGTGTCCGACTCTTTGCGACCCCATGAATTACAGCACGCCAGGCCTCTCTGTCCATCACCAACTCCCGGAGTCTACCCAAACCCATGTCCATCGAGTCGGTGATGCCATCCAACCATCTCATCCTCTGTCGTCCCCTTCTCCTCCCACCCCCAATCCTACCCAGCATTAGGGTCTTTTCCAATGAGTCAACCCTTCGCATGAGGTGGCCAAAGTATTGGAGTTTCAGCTTCATGCAGACAGGTGTAAATCAGTTATTTGGTCCTTCTAATAGCTCCTTAAGACTTGGCACCTGAGGGAGTAGTAATATGGGTGGGGAGAGCTTTCTGACCTGGGCAAGGGAGCACTCTGAAAGAATCCCCCAGTAACGTTCTCATACTTTTGCTCAAAGGGTTGAGGAAAGTGAGCCTGTGTGGAACTTCCTTCTCTAGGAAGTTCATCCCCCATGTGGCCCACACTTTGCAGATGTGACTGGTGTTCAGGACGTGCAGGTGGCGACCTGGAGCAGGAGGGGTGCTCAGAGCCTGGGAGGAAGGCAGTGTCCTCAGCTCAGGCTCCACGGGAATCCTGCATTGGCTCCCAGCAGATGGAGCCAGGCTGGGGCAGAGGGTGGAGGGAGTGGGAGAAGCCTGTGTTAGTTTTAGGTGTCTCCAGTGGGTGGGGTGTTTGACCCAGAAGTAATGTAGCTGAGACCACAGGGAAAGAAGAGAGAAGAATTTGTCAGTCACAGGGCTTGTGGCAACAGTGCACCTCATCTTAAGGAACTGAAAACACATTCCAGAGTCTTCTGTCAGCTTTTCTCTGTGGTTTGAAGGGAAGGGACAGCATCACACTCGAGGTGCATCGCGTAGTGTGGAGCACACAGGGGAAGGAGCCCGTGTTGGAGCCCTGCTCTGGCACGTGACCTTGACCACCGGGCCTTACTTCCGGGCCCTCAGCCCTCACCTGTCAACAGGCATTCTTAACCCTTTTTATAGGATTGCTTGGATTTCAATGAGTGTATAGTCTAAAAAGCTTAGGTCCTAGTAAATTCTCATTGATGTTAGCTAGAAGGTAGAGCAGGGAGGTGAGAGAGCAAGTAAGTACTGGACCTTCCATCTCACACATGGGGCAGAAATGTGCTGAGAAGGGACCTTGGACTCGTGATCCCGCTTAGTTCTCTGCTTAAACCATCCTCTGAAAATTCAGTGCTCTTCATTGTCATTTATAGGTCACATGGTCGTCGTCCTGGCCTGGGAGCCAATGCATCAGGCTCCATCTGGCAGATTGGTTTTTTCAGAGAACTGCATGTGCATTTTATTTGAGCTCTGTGGACATACAGGTTCCCACTTTGGCATAGCGAGAAGTTAGATGGCTGTTAACATCCTAGTCTCTAAGGTATGGATACTGTAGAGGTCGGCTAGTAATAACAGTATCTTATAGAAGGCTGATTTTCTAGTTATCAATACTTTAACACTTAATAATGCTCTGATACTTTTGTAATCAGTATTTTGCTCTATGAAGTAACACAGTTCTTATTGTTACTCTCTCATGTCTGTGAATAATGGCGTGGCTTTCAAAAGCTGAGGTTAAATCCACAAAGGCTGTGGTGCAGTAATTACTTCTATGATCCTTCATATGATCTGAGAAGTGTTTAAAAGTCCAGATGCCCCCAGGATTAGTTTTACGTTTATTTTCTGGTTTCTTTAGGGTTAGGCTTATTTTTTAAAAGGAAGAATGTATTTTAACTACCATGTGTTAGGTATGTTAGAATTCCTTTCCTATCTACACCCTAGTGTAACAGCAGAGGCAGCTGCAACCAGTTTGATGTCATGTGTCAACAGCCTAAAAATCCCTGCAAGAGATCCTGGCAAGCAGAAGGTAGTGATTTTACAAGAGAAGATTAAATAAGGGAGGAGCCTCCATGGCATGGAGCAGGTAATTGACTCTTGCATCATGTGATTCTCTGCCGGAAATCAAGCACGGATGTCTTTGGGTTCTCAGGCCCCACTTGCAATGCTAGTTTCTGCAGGGAAAGATGAGATGAAATAAAACGGATGTGCTCTTTGTTCTTCCATGCCTTTCCCCCAGTCTGACATCTTTCCAGCCTACTCCTACTCCCACAATGCTCTAACTCACTTTTTCCCCCCTCAGATCTCAGATTTCTTTGTCTTAAGCCATAGTGCTTGTTTTACAGAAAAATAGTAACTTACTTAAAAAATAATAGTAGTGATTGATTTCATGGTACATGCATAAATTCCAAGCACTAAGTACTTTACTTACATTATTTCATTTCATCTTCTTTTCATCTTGTTTAGATTGCTGTGTTTGGCGTGGCCTTTCTATATTCTGGTAGATTGAAGTTCCTCTTTATTGTGGAGGTTCCTCACTGTGGGTGGGGTTGGGCGGGTGGCTTGTCAAGGTTTCCAGGTTGGGGGAGCTTGTGTTGGTGTTCTGGTGGGTGGAGCTGGATCTCTTCTCTCTAGAGTGCAATGGAGTGTCCAGTATTGAGTTTTGAGATGTCTATGGATTTGGTATGCCTCTAGGCAGCCTGTGTCTTGATGCTCAGGGCTATGTTCCTGCGTTGCTGGAGAATTTGCGTGGTATGTCTTGCTCTGGAACTTATTGGCTCCTGGGTGGAGCTTGGTTTCAGTGTATATGTGGAGGCCTTTGGATGATCTCTTATTAATTAATGTTTCCTCTGGCTTTCAGTCTTATTCTTGCAGTAGCCTCAAGACTTCTCCATCCACACAGCATTGATGATAAAACTTTTAGGTTAATGGTAAAAAGATTCTCCACAGTGAGGGATACCCAGAGAGGTTCACTGAGTTACATGGAGAGGTGAAGGGAGGGGGGGAGTTGAGGTGACCAGGAGGAGAAGAGGGGGACTCAAACGTGGAGAGAGCAGTCTAGCCAGTAAGCACTTCCCTCTGTGCTCTCCACAGTCTGGGACCCTCAGAGAGGTTCACAGAGATACATAGAGAGGGGGGAGGAAGGTAATAGAGGTGAGCATGAGTAGAAAGGGAGGAATCAAGAGGGGAGAGAGAGATCTGGGCAGTATTCTGTTCCTGAAGTGTTCTCCGGTACCCAGAACACCCTCAGAGATTCACAGAATTGGGTTGAGAAGAGAAAGAGGAGGGTGGGAGATAGAGGTTCCCTGGGGGAGAAGAAAGAGTGTCAATAGGGGGGAGAGAGTAATCAAGCCTGTAATCACACTCCTGAGTAAAAATGGGTCCTAAAGATTGGGTTCTTAAATGTACAAAATTGATATCAAATATGTAAAACACAGATTAAAAATCTAGAGTAGAGGTTAAGCTCTTAAAAAATACAATATAAAAAAAAGAAAAAAGAAAGCAAAATCACAAAAAGTATAAGATATATGTATGCAGTTTGCTTTAAAAATAGGGTTTTTTTTTTTGCAAGGTAATAATGGGTTATAAAAATGAAAATTAAAGGTGTAATAGAGGACTTAAAGAAAAAAGTAAAAAAAAAATTAAAAAGAGAAAAAAAATGATAATAGTAAAAATATATCCAGGACTTTCTCTGGAGCTGTTGTGAGCAGTGTGGGGTCTGTTCAGTTTCAGATAGAGATCCTTGTTCCTGCTTACACTTTTCAAGATCTATAGGCCTCTTTCAATGCAGTCGGTGTTAACTACAGGGATTTTAATCTGTTGGCCTGTCACTTCCAACGCGCTTCCCTCTGTTTATTTGGTTTCTGTTTGCAGGTCTCTTCAGTATCTAATTTCCGCCCGCCACAAAGGGGCGGAGGTGGTCTCTTTAGGTTCGCTTGTTCAGTCGTGCTGTGGGGAGGGAGGAACACTGCAAACCTATATCACTGGCGTGTGTGTGGAGAGCTCGCAGTCATTTCATCTTCTTTATAACAGCTTCGTAACAACTTCACAAGCATTTTTGTCTTGAGTGGACACTGTGGAAACCGGGGAAGTTAAAAAAGCTTGTCCACGGTCACGTGGCAGGAACTCATAAAATGACCACTGGAACCCAGGTCTCCATGCCTCCAAAACTTTTGTTTTTAATTTGGATTTTACCATAACAATAGCTGCCATTGGTTGAAGGCTTGTTCCCAGAACCACCGCATAGAAAAACAACTTTCTTAAAGAATCATGGTTCTCATTGCCCCAATATGATGTATAAAGGTCATGTAATTAACTCTTGATAGGACTACTGAATAGGACACAACATCACTTCTAGGTATTCTTGCCAAAAATGCATAACTTTAATCATGAAAACATCTGAGAAACCCAAACTGAGAGACATTCTACAGAACAACCATTTCAATTCAATAGTATTAAGGTCATAATGCACGGAAAGATTGGGGAATTGCCATGTATTGGAGGAGATTAAGGAGATTGTGGGAATAGAAAGAGGAGATTGGGGGAAAATTGGTGAAATTCAAGTATGATCTGTTTTTAAGTTAATAATATAGCAATGTTAATTTATTGATTTTGATAGCTACTGTGATTAAGTTGTTAATACAGGAGAAATGTTGTGAAGGGTATACCTCAGTTTTCTGTTCTATTATTTTAACTTTTATATAAATCTACAGTTATATCAAAATAAAAAATATTTGAAGCCATCTGAGATCAATATTGTATATTCTCGGTTTAGAGATGAGGACACAAAAATTTAAACTGTGAGATAACTCACCTAAGATCATACAAATGGTAGTTATTGTTAGTGAAGGAATGAGGAAGAATTCTAACTCAGTCTTGGAGATTTCCAAAGCTCATTTTAATCACATGCTTTATGGCTGCCTCATGTTTAAATATGTGTTCAAAACATTAGCTAAACTCCATCCCTGTTAGACAGCCCTTATACTAGGAAGGGAAAAAAAAAAAAGCAGCAACTTAGTGTCTGTTGAAAAAAAGCAATGCATACATTTTGTTACTATTATGAAATTACATGATAAATTTTGTGTGTATATATGGAGCAATATTAATAGAGAATTTTATACTTAAGGGAATTTTAAATCAAAGTTATATAAATTTTTACCAACAAAAATGAAAACTATTCATTATAAAGCTCTTCTTATTTTTTCAAATAATTTCTACATCCTATATCTCCAAATTAAAAATATCATGTTTCTGTCTCTTCTTGCTACCCAGCTCTCTCAAACTTTTTTCTATAAATGTCATTGCACAGTGAAGCTAATACTGTTTAATGCAAAAGATCCAAGAAGAAAGCCATATTTTTGTCTTATTAAAAGATTGATATTTTGGGGAAAAAGTGGATAAATTGTTTTAAAACTTAAAGCCAAATAGGAGGATGCAAAAAAAAAATAAAATCCTCTGTAAGTTTTAAAAATCTTGATAAAACATAATTACAGTGGAAGTCTTTTTAAACTTTAAAAGAAGTGGATCAGTTGGCTTTGTTCAAGTCTAAATAATTTAGTGATAAATTCTGGATAATTCTTTGATATATAGAATTGTGGCACTATTCTATTGCTAAAGATCTAACTTGAGGTCGCTTAGTTTCTGAGCCTCCATGTCCTCAGCTGCAAAATGGGTACAATAAACTTATCCAAAATTTTTGCTTAAAGAATTGGATAATTTTATAGTTTATATACCTTCACATAAGAGATTTAAGCATTCTTTTTTTTTTCTTATTTAGAATCTATTGTACTCTGGATTGTAACTCCCAAAGTTATCTTGCTTCTAAAGACTTTGACCTTTGTTGTTTTGATTTACATGTGTTAGGTGTTTCAAGGAAAGTCAGAAAACAAGTTTCTCTTTGCCAAGACATTACACCAACCAGCATGTTGTGGTACTGTTTTTTAATGGTCATTTGATAAAACCAGAAGCTCATAAAATGAAGCCCAGAGTGACAGACCGAGGAAATTTAGTTTGGTAAAACCAGAGCTATTTCAGGGGGTGCTTTAAGAGGAACTCTTAACTTGGATCTGTCTGCCAAATTTAGTCTGTCAGCTAGACAGTTTCTCCTCTCAGTTTCTGTTGATAATAGAGGACATGGGGGTGTGTCTGAAGGTTTTTAGTGGGGAGAGGGAAAGTGTGTGAATTGGGGGAGGGCATCCACTTCTAAAATAGCTATTTATTTATTATAGCCTTTTATTGATAAGATATATGTCTGAATCACTTTGTTGTTCACCAGAAGCTAACAAAACATAATAAATTACTATACTTTAATTGATCAATTAAAGTACTTAGTTATCAATTAAGTGGTTTGTTATACTAGACACTATTAATGATTAATTCCACTCCATTCGTTCATTCATTCAACAAATATTTATTGAAAGCCTATGCTGTGCTAGATGTTATACTAGTCCATTGAAGGTTTTAGGTATGACTGTTTATTTCTACTCAAGGTTTGGAGTATTTTGGAATAAAAATTTTCCATTAGTTCACAGATACTTCTTGGGACTTCCCTGATGGCTCAGATGGTAAAGCATCTGCCTATGATGCAGGAGACCTGGGTTCGATCCCTGGGTTGGGAAGATCCCCTGGAGAAGGAAATGACAACCCACTCCAGTACTCTTGCCTGGAAAATCTCATGGACAGAGGATCCTGGTAGTCTACAGTCCATGGGGTGACAAAGAGTCGGACACGACTGAGCAACTTCAATTTCACTTTTCACTTCTTTGAGTATTATGGGTCATATGCACTAATGGATTGAATGGGGCAAAGAAAGCTTGCCGGTGATGTCTTTGCTAGAGTATATGTTGTTGTTAAGTCACTCAGTCGTGTCCAGCTCTTTGAGACCTCATGGACTGCAGCACTCCAGACTTCCCTGTCCTTCACTATCTCCCAGAATTTGCTCAAACTCATGTCCGTTAAGTCGATGAGTCCATCCAACCATCTCATCCTCTGTCGCCCTCTTCTCCTGCCCTCAGTCTTTCCCAGAACCAGGGCCCTTTCCAGTGAGTCGGCTCTTTGTATCAGGTGGCCAAAGTATTGCAGCTTCAGCTTCAGCATCAGTCCTTCCAGTGAATATTCAGGATTGATTTCCATCATGATTGACTGGTTTGATCTCCTTGCAGTCCAGGGGACTCTAAAGAGTCTTCTCCAACACCACAGTTTGAAAGCATCAATTCTTTGGTGCTCGTTATTCTTCTTTATGGTCCAAATCTCACATCTGTACATGACTACTGGAAAAACCATAGCTTTGACTATATGCACCTTTGTCAGCAAAGTGATGTCTCTGCTTTTTAATATGCTGTCTAGGTTCATCATAGCTTTCCTTCCAAAGAGCAAGTGTCTTTTAATTTCACGGATGCAGTTGCTGTCTGCAGTGATTCTGGATCCCAAGAAAATAAAGGCTGCCACTATTTCCCCATCTATTTTTTCCCCATCTATTTGCCATGAAGTGATGGGACCAGATGTTGTGATCTTCATTTTTTGAATGTTGAGTTTTAAGTTTTCACTCTCCTCTTTCACCTTCATCAAGAGGCCTTTTAGTTCCTCTTCACTTTCTGCCATTGTGCTGTGCTTAGTGGCTCAGTCATGACCGACTCTGAGACCCCATGCACTGTAGCCCACCAGGCTCCACTGTCCATGGGAATTCTCCAGGCAAGCATACTGGAGTGGGTTGCCATGCCCTCCTCCAGGGGATATTCCCAAACCAGGGATCAAACCCAGGTCTCACACATTGCTGGCGGAAACTTTACCATCTGAGCCACCAGGGAAGCCCCTGCCATTAGTGTGGTGTCATCTATATATCTGAGGTTGTTAATATTTCTCCTGGCAATCTTGCTTCCAGCTTATAATTCATCCAGCCTGGCATTTTGCATAATGTACTCTGCATGTAAGTTAAATAAGCAGAGTGACAATATACAGCCTTGCCATGCTCCTTTCCCAATTTGGAACCAGTCCGTTGTTCCATGTCCAATTCTAAGTGTTGCTTCTTGACCTGCTTACAGGTTTCGCAGGAGGCAGATAAGGTGGTCTGGTATTCCCATCTCTTTAAGAATTTTTCACTGTTGGTCATGATCCACACAATCAAAGGCTTTAGCATAGTCAATGAAGCAGAAGTAGATATTTTTCTGGAATTCTCTTGCTTTTTCAATGATTCAACAGATGTTGGCAATTTAATCTGGTTGCATATAGTATGAGGGAATTGAAGTTTACTAAGATTAAGAAGGCATGCACAAGGAGTAGGTTTGGAGAAGAGTTGGAATTTGGCTTTTGGACTTTTTAGCCTAGTTAGACAGGAACCATGCTGTATGCATCCCTGTCTCCCAGGATACCCAGGACAATGCTTTATGCATAGTACACACTTAATTAGTGTTTGATTTTATTTGGATTCAGTGATTCAGCTTTTATTAATATGTATGTTTTTCAGTCCTTGGCTCTTCAGTACTGGCTTTGTTTATGCCCAAAAGAAAAGCTCATTATGAATATAAATAGAAAATAAATTTGAGCTGTGTTTTCAGTGAAGTTGATGTGCCTTGCACCTTGCCAGAGTGCTTTGTTAATAGGCTCTCTGAATGCTGATCATCAAGTTCCTTTAATGAACTAGATCTCTGTAATACAGACTTAACTCTTTACAAAAAGAACTTAATTTAGGTGTGCAGATCTTTTATTATGTGTGCGAGTTGATTCTTGCAGCACAGGTGTAGAACATAATCAGATGTGGATTAGAAACCCATGGGATTGCCGCTGTTATTTTATGGTAAGAATGTAGTTTTCAGAAATACTTTGAAGTGTCATTTTGGGCATTTTAGGGGAAAATTTTACCTGCCCTCCCGCTTATTGAGACACTGAGAGATTCTTTTGTCCTAGATGTAGTCTATCATTGTTCTTAGTCATTTTTCCAGTTTCCATCTTTGTGACTGGTGTTTTATATCTTTACAAATTAAATCCCTATTTTCCCCTGCTCCTCTTTCTCTTTTATACAGAAATAACTTGTGACATTTGAAAGTTAAATTCTTTGATCTCACATTTTACATCTTTAGATCATTTGACAGGATTTTGAAATGCTTTTAATGGGCTTTGTCACCTTTTCAGGTATGATAACACAATGTTCTCATTGTATGTAAAACTGACATTTTATCAAATGGTTTAGGTATTAATGCATATAGAATTTTGAAAGAAAGATGAGACTACATGATCTGAACATTAAGAAACACAACTCAGAACAGTGATACTTGTAGTTCTATTTTAGTGGCCAGGGCCTAATAAGGAGTGAGTAATTAGGGACTTGCCGTCTCCATGCCATTGCTCAGATGTGCCTGTGTTACTATTCCAGCCAGTGTCTCAACAGCTAATGCAAATTAATGGGAACAGCGCATCCAAAAAGGATCTGGGAGTCGCACCTTCAGAAGCAGTTGGGAAACATCTGTACGGTCTCGTATTTAGTCTCTTTCCCACTGTGACACTTAAAAATCTGATTAAACATACTACTGGGAGGGTAACTTTGAAAAGTATGAGGGGTTAATTTTAGGTAGAAAATGGCTGTGTATACAATTTGGGGGAAAAAAACAAGTATTTTTACTTAATTCATTATCATATAAATATGAAATTATAAATGTTTGAATACTTTTGGTTTTTGTGTTATGGCATTGACTCTGCATTTTCATTTAATTTGGTCATAACAAAGAGTAAAAATTAAGGAACCTCTCTGAACCTTCTCTTTAGGCATAACAACTGGATAGTGATT
Source organism: Giraffa tippelskirchi (assembly GCF_054371585.1). Lineage (NCBI taxonomy): Eukaryota > Metazoa > Chordata > Mammalia > Artiodactyla > Giraffidae > Giraffa > Giraffa tippelskirchi. The sequence goes on from NC_137276.1 coordinate 40,871,155, forward strand.
CCTTTTCTATGTTTAAGGAATTAAGTTCCTACCAACAGGGATCACCGTTATTTTCTTCTTGTATTAAAGAAAGTCTAAAAGGAAAAAATGGTATGATTAAAGGAAGTATGTTTTTCCATCTGAAAAAAATCCTAGCTGTATTTCTTTTCAGGAGATTATATTTTAAAGTAACTTTGATGAAATGGTCTATAGGTTTATTCCTTTTTTTTTTTTTTTAGTTAGGTGGGAGTTGTAAAGAATTATTGAGAATGATGTGGTCAGCCTCAGATGATGAAGAATCTGGGTTTAACATCTGTGTTCTTAGAATCAAATACAGTCAACTGCCTTCCTTCTCTAGTATTTTTTTTTTTCACTCATGAAACAGATACTAATATTGAATGACTACTGTGTGCTAGCTCCCAAGGATACCATAATGAAAAAAACACAAGAGATCTTGGAGCTTCCATTTTGGCAGGGCAGAAAGACACTCAGCAAGTAAGATGATGTCAATAAGAGGATGGTCATGAAAGGCTTGGTGAAGAGATGACATACAGGAGTGGAGGCCTGAAAGTTGAGTGTAAGTCTATAGTGAAGAAGGAGTAGAGTGCGAGTGTTCAGATAGTGTTAACAGCATGTTTCAAGGCCCTGGGGTGGTTGGAAACTGAAAATAGACTAGCATAGTTGTTGTGTAGTACACAGTGGAGGTACTTGGCCATACAAAGGCAGGACCAGTCTTACAAGCTGTGTAACAATTAAGTGTGGATTTTATTCCAAGAGCATTGGCAAGCATTGCAGGATTTCAAATATGGGAATCACATAGTTGAAGAAGTGCTCTTTGCTGCGCCATGACAAATACACTTGGTTTGGGCATAAGAACATCATTGAGGAGGCCATGGCAGTAATTTAAATGAAATGTAGTCTTGGCTGAACTATGGTGGTCGTATGAAGTAAAGAGAAGTAAATGGATTTGTGGTACAATTGGCAGAACTTGAATCCTTGGTGACGTTTTTGCTGTTTTAAGTTATAGTTCTTTTTCATCTTTGCCAACTCAATCACTGAAGAATGGCACCTTGCTATTATATATTTATTTATTTTTTAACTTGTGAGATTTAAAAAAAAATTTTTGTGTGTGTATGTGGCCTATTTGCAGTTTGGCCAAATCATTGTTTAATGATTTGTTTAAAATGATTAATGATTGTTTAAATGATTGATGAATGATTGTTTAAAATCATTTCCTTAACTGATTTTTAAGAGCTCTTGATATTTGTGATCTATGACAAATGTAAAAAATATTTTGTCTTGTGTTGTTTTTTAATTTCATCTGTGGAATATTTTGATTGATATTTTTATGGTTGTTTAAAGCTGTGTTTTATACATTTGGTGTCACGTGTTAATGTTAAGAGATTTCAGAAATGCATGTGAACATGCGTTCAGTTGAGATAATACTTTATATATGACTTATTTTGAAATTAGTTCATTATAACATAACATAGTAATATATGTTCAAGGCTTTTTAAGAACTAAGAATTTATTTCACCTGATGCACAATAGCTTTAGCTGTGCTTGTTCAGATCTTTCAGTTTTATCATGCCTTAAAAAAGTTAACTAATTTAATAACTTAGGTAAACCTACATATTTTTACATCACTGATTTAGTTGCAGGATTCTAATTTTGTTGCATTAAGTTATAGTTAAGGAAGCCAGAAAACAAAGCCTATTACATTTCTATATAAACCAACAATAAATATTTAAGTGATTGTCTTAAGGTTAGTGCTTCTCATAAACTGTGTTCTTTAATTGTAGGCCGTTGCACTTCTTTGAGGTCCTGCACCCTAGGCATAGTCTCATTAAGGTGAGATTGCAGAATAGCCCAGATACGCAGTATGTTTGAGAGACTGTGGAAATGGCCATGTTACTAATTGTAAAGTCACTTGAGCCACGTTAGAATCACATGGGTAATAGTGTAAGGAGCCTCAATTGATGATTTAGAAAACAGGGGTTCTAGTTCTTGCAGTTTCACCCGTAGATGTATTGCTTAGGTGTAGGGTCTCTGTTGGAAGATGTCTCTCAAACCCTTCATAGTTTGGGAAGGGTGCTGAGTCTGTAATTTCATAGGCTTTCTGCTGCCCCCTGGTGGTATTCTACCTTAGTCCACAGCTGGAACTTTTACAGATGCCTTTACAACCTGAATCTGTGTTCCAGTGCTGACTGGCTTGATGAATGAGGAGCATCCCTTTTGTGCAGCTGAGCTTTGGTTCTGCTAACCATTGGCCAATTGATAAAGAAGCTCAGTGAAGGTGAACCCTGGAAATTTGGGAAATTACCAGATCGTTGGAGCCAAGCAGACAGCCAGTGATCACTAGACAAGAGTTGACCAGTTGATGGGTATTCATTTTTAAGAGTTAGTATAATTAACTCTGGCTAGGACTGACCACAGGATGTGCATTTAGGTGCCGTCAATTTAGAAGTTACCCCTTTAGATCACCTCTAGCCTGAAAATAGTTAAAACTCACCTAGCTCTTTCTCCTATCTGGGCCTGTGTCTTGTTGCTAATTCTACAGTGTGGTATTGGTCACCAGGGTCATGTTCCTTATATTAGCTTTTCTTTACTCTGTGAGTCACATATTTTTTTTATTAGTGTAGATTTAGAAGAGATTTGATAGATATTTTTCTGAGAGGGAAAAGCTTTCGTTTTCCAGCCAGTGGGGATTTCTGATCCTCAGTAGACTATAAAAAGTTGTTTCACTTTAGATCAGGTTTTTTATTATTTCGCATTAATCAAGAAATTGTGTCTTCTCTTGACCTACTATTAATCTGTTACCAACACTAGGCAGTCCCAGTGTAAACACCAAAGATGTACTTTAAATTTGTGTTTTGTTATTACACATGGGGATCAGGGCCCCATCAGGCTTCCAAAGTCTGTAGATTATTGAAAGTCGTGATGCTGGGCTTCTCTGGTGGCTCTGTGGTAAAGAATCCGCCTGCCAGTGAAGGAGATGCAGGTTCGATCCCTGATCTGGGAAGATCCTACATGCCACAGAGCAACTTAAGCCCATGAGCCACAACTACTGAGCCTGTATTCTAGAGCCCGGAAGCCTGTGCTCCGCAACAAGAGAAGCCACTGCAACAAAGAACAGCCCCTGCTCACTTCAATGAGAGAAAGCTCACACAGCAATGACAACCCAGCACAACCAAAATAAAACAAAATCAATTTTTAAAAAAGTAGTCTTTGGGGACTTCCCTGGTGGTCCAGTGGTTAAGAATCTGCCTTCCAATGCAGGGGGTGTGTGTTTGATTCCTGGCCAGGGAACTTAAGATCTCATATGCCTCATGGCCAAAAAAAATACAAAACATAAAAGCAATATTTTAACAAATTCGATAGAGACTTAAAAAAAAAAAGTGATGCTTCTGTTTAAAATTATTAGCACACATCTAACTAAAACTTTTTTTTTTTTTTTTAACAATTTCTAGGTAGTGGAAGCATTCTGGGAGAGAATCAATTTAGAAACTGAAATAGTAAACCTTCTTGTACATTTTGATGATGTATGAAATGAGAAAAATACATTTGAAAACTGAACTGCTTTAGAAAATATAGGGATATGGTTATCGTTTAGAAAATACATCTAAAATTTATGATACTGTTACTCTCCAGCAAATTTTTAGAGTAGCGACGGGACAAAGGAAAAGGACTTTGAGCTTCTAAGGGAGGCAACGGTGAGAAGGCAAATACATGGGCAAACTAATAGTGGAGAAGGGTTAGTGTTAGCAGGGTTTGTTATATAGAGTCCGCCAGCACCATCTCTGGGCTGATGCGTTTTTAGACTCTTAAAGTTGTCTCCAGTGACTAAATTCTGTCCTTCCTTGTAGAGTAAGAAAAGGGAATATGTCTACTAATTTATGCCCTTAGTTCAGTTCAGTTGCTCAGTCGTGTCTGACTCTGCAACCCCATGGACTGCAGCATGCGAGGCTTTCCTGTCCATCACCAACTCCCAGAGCTTTCTCAAACTCATGTCTATTGAGTCAGTGATGCCATCCAACCATCTCATCCTCTGTTGTCCCCTTTTCCTCTTGCCTTCAATCTTTCCCAGCATCAGGTCTTTTCCAGTGAGTCAATTCTTTGCATCAGGTGGCCAAAGTATTGGAGTTTCAGCTTCAACATCAGTCCTTACAATGAATATTCAGGACTGATTTCCTTTAAGATTGACTGGTTTGATCTCCTTGCAGTCCTACTTTTGGGCAAGTAGGGGGATACCAGAGAGCTTTTTCTGAATCTGCTTCTGTTGTTAAGCCCATGTTTGGATGCCCAATGAGGCCACACCAGATTATTGAAGTTTGAAGCTCAGAAAGGTTTATTGCAGGTCAAAGCAAGGATAACAGGTAGTTCAAAAAGCCTGAACTCCTCAGTTCAATTCAGTTCAGTTCAGTCGCTCAGTTGCTCCGACTCTTTCTTTTCTCAGAGAGGAGTTTTTATAGGAAAAATTGATTTGGGGGGCAGGGGAACTGCAGGGTGTATAGCCCTCCTCTGGTTGGTTGGTGTAAGCTAACAGGCTGGTATTCTTGGACCCTCAGTCATCAATCTTCTGGTTCCAGCCAGTCTGGTGTCCACTGTTTGAGCCCAGCCTGAAGTTACCATTGTCAGCCTGGGGTGGGGGCCCTACTTCCTGCAGAAGAACTCAGAGATATGTATCAAAGTATTATGCACCTCCCCTGAGGAGGAACCAGGACCCTGCCCTATCCTGCACTATTGTTTCTTCCTGTATTCCCCAATTCCCCTGATTAGTAACTGTTTGAATCTGCCCTTTGGAGCTCAGAGTAGCTCTAGGAACCTGAAAGCCTTTTTCCTACAAACAGGAAGGTGACACCGAAAGGCTGTTGTGCCTGGGAGGGCCCCATAGCATCCCACTTGGTTTCACTTCTTCTCAGTTGCCTTCAGCTCAAAATAATCATTTGCCAGAGTAGTATATTGTGCTCCTCTTCAAGACCAGAACATGATCTTTGTGCTTTCAGCCTGCAGTGGTCCTGGGACAGAAATCCCAGTCAGGAATGTCAGGATGGAGATTGGCAGTTGTGGTTTGAGGTATGTGCATACTAAGTCACTTCAGTCATGTCCGACTCTTTGTGACCCTGTGGACTGTAGCCCACCAGGCTCCTCTGTCCATGGGATTCTCCAGGCAAGAATACCAGAGTGGGTTGCTGTGCCCTCCTCCAGGGAATCTACCCTAACCACGGATCTCTTATGTCTGCCTGCATTGGCAGGCGGGTTCCCTATGGTTTGAGGTAAGGTGGAAGAGAACATAGCCAGGGTGGGGCTAGAGCATTCTTCAGGATTTCGTCTCCCTAAAATTAAGAAATAAATTAGTACAGAATAATAATAACAAACATTCTCAATCACTATTCTTGAATATGTGCTGGACTCTCAGTATAGGAATTCATAGCCCTTTGAGTTCTGAAAAATATTCTTAAATAATTTCTCTGGTTATAACTTCCTCATTTTTTCCTATGCGCTTTCTTGAGCTCCTACTAGTCACATACTAAACTTTCTAGATGACTTTTTTTTAACATTTCTTAGCTTTTCTCTCAGTTTTCCATCTTTCTGTCTTGTTCTGCTTTCTGAGATATTTTTTCCAACTTTATTTTCTGTTGAAATTTTCATATTTACCATGAGTTTCCAAGACGTTTTTAAAAAAAAAAAAAAGGATTTTTTTTGTTACCATTTTGTTCTTGTTCAGTGTTTCTTTGAGAATGTTCATAGTAGTTTTTCTTAACATTATAATTTCCCTGCTTAGTGTGTTCTTCCAAGTTCTTTTTTGTTTTAAGCTCTGGCTTTCACATTTATTAGAGTTTCTTCAAATGTCTATTAATTTTTTTGACCCACTCTTATTTTTTAAAAAGCACTAAAAATGCTGTTTGAAAGCACTTTGCAGGAGTGGAACTTGTTTGCATGGATTCCAGTGCAAGATAATCAGTGCTCTTTTCTCATAAAGTGTCTGGAGTTCCAGGGGTGGGGGACGTCTGCCTGGACGTTTTCATCCTGGCTCCCAGCAGGCTGGGTGTTTAATGAGGTCAAGGATTAGGACAGGTCTGGCAACATCTGTTTGTAACTTTTATTCAATCCATTGTAGTTGGTACGCCACTTTCAACTGTGTTCTGTCCCTTTTCTAGCAACTCTCCATTTCCCTTTTCCAGACAATAAACTTCCCGTCCTCTCTGGTGTTGGGGAGAGGTAGTTTTTCAACTGTGGGAAGTGAGAATCCGAAGGTCACTTTTTCAATGGTTTTTCACCCAGTCCTGTTTTTAGCTCCACCAGGACTGAAGCGACTTCACTTTCACTTTTCACTTTCATGCATTGGAGAAGGAAATGGCAACCCACTCCAGTGTTCTTGCCTGGAGAATCCCAGGGACGGGGGAGCCTGGTGGGCTGCCGTCTATGGGGTCACACAGAGTCGGACATGACTGAAGCGACTTAGCAGCAGCAGCAGCACCCGCGTTTTGCGATATATCGATGCCTCAATTCCGCATGCTTCTAAGGCCTCTTTTAACACAGGCTGCTTTTCATTTCTCCTACTTACTGGCTTAGGGTTTTGTTTTCTTGGGTTTTCTCTCGGCTACCACTAAGTCAATCTACTTCCCAACCTCCTAAATTAGTTGTCTCTTGTTCTCTTTGCCCTTTTCCCCCTCCTTTTTCATCCCTGTATTATCATTTCAGGAGAGTTTTAAGAGGCAGTGGAAATTAATGTGTGTGTGTGCGCGCTCAGTTGTGTCCAACTCTGTTATCCCATGGGTTGCAGCCCACCAGGCTCCTCTGTCCATGGGATTTCCCAGGCGAGAATACTGGAGTTGGTTGTCAGTTCCTTCTCTAGGGGATCTTCCTGACCCAGGGGTTGACCCCACGCCTCCTACATTGCAGGTGGATTCTTTACCACTGTACCACCTGGGAAGCCCCTAATGCCTATGTTTAGTTAGATGATAATATATTTTTAAAAATAAGCTCCATCTTTTGATGGACTGGATTCCACTTTCCACTGCTTTTCTGCCTAGAAAGAGTGTACGGGTGCTGGATTGCTTGAGTTTAGGGGATGGAAAAAATCTGTCAATTGCATTTAAACATATACTGTATATTTTTGCTCATTTCCCCTTCTGTTATGACCTCCCTTTAACCTTTTGCTTTCTCCCTTTCGTCCTGAGGTATTAGCCCACCGCAGGCCAAGGAGAGAAGCTGTGATTTTCCTGTATTTTCTTTCAACACACCTGTCTCGTCTTTTCTTTTTTTCCCTACCATGTCTTATTCTTTTATTAATGTTTTAATTCTTTTTTATATCATTAGTGTACTCACTTAACCGCCTCTTTAAACTTATTTTCTCAAGCTCATGTTGTTTGTCATACCTGCTAGGTTTACCTCATGGTGGATTATGTCCTTGTATGATTTATACTTTTCAGTAACTTGTTTATCCCTAACTGAGATTGCTTTTTCCATGGGAAACCTGTAAACTCTTGCTTGTTGAAGAGTCTCTAAGGGTCTGTTGTGCATTTACTTCTCTTTTGTAATTTACATTAATTTCTTGAAGTTTCTTTAAAACAGAAGATAGTAAAGCATGGCCTCATCTTTTTTCCTAAGCCAGTGACTTTCTTCACAGCCCTCATTTATGATAGATTCAGAGGGATGTGCAATCTTTTTAATTCCAGCTAAACAAGCAGTCCAGTGGAACGGTTTTAGTTCTTATTTTAAAAAAGCAGAATGGGAAAAAAAGAGGAATGGAGTGAGGTGTGGTGGAAATAAGAACCTGGGTTAGCTGTTCCCAGGCTTCTTGAGGCAGATAGATCACCATTTTGCACATCAGCTGGACGTGAGAGCTGATGGAATTTGGAAACATCAGTTATGTCCCAACAGTCTTGAGTGCTGCCAGATTGTGTCCATGTCCCAGAACTACAGATTAACTTGATGAATGTTATAAAAATAGCCCTGCTGTTTCAGACCTAGAAAGGCAGTTCATCAGTTGAGTGGGAATAGACTCTTCAGAGATTTGGTAATTGTGTTCTAAGGATGAAAACCCAGGGGAAACTATCATGATTAGTTGTCATTAGTGTTATTCAAAGTTTTCCTTACTGTAATGACAATAAGGCAGAATTTTCACAAGAGTTTTACATTTTGGCAGTAGGCTGGAAAGATGGATACTGAAGAAAATCTAGATAATAGAAGAGTTGTCATTCTGGTGGTTTGTTGTTCTCTAGATTGATAGACAGTATCTGAGACCGGAATTTTTTTATGTACTTAGGTTCAGATTTCAGCTTTATCCTTGTCAGTGGTTTGGTCATATCCTGAGACTATTATGTTTGGGGAATTTGATGGCTTTGGAACCTAATTATACACAGAGGGCAAAAGTTCCAATTATTTACAGAAATCTGCAAGCCCATTTCATATTTTTAAAGAAAGCAAATGTAGAAAGCATCTATTTTCGATTTTGCAATGCTACCTATGCCTTTAAAAACATAAAACATACTTGAAGGAAAAACAAATTTTTTCTTTCCTAAACACAAGTAATGTGTCTTTATCAAGGAAATTAGAAAACATTGGAAAAAATAAAGTCGAAAATTATTTCATAATTTTGTCACCCAAAGATAACAGTTTAGAGGTGATATACACCTTGTAGTGAAGAGTTGACTCATTGGAAAAGACCCTAATGCTGGGAAGGATTGGGGGCAGGAGGAGAAGGGGATGACAGAGGATGAGATGGTTGGATGGCATCACCAACTCGATGGACATGGGTTTGGGTAAACTCCGGGAGTTGGTGATGGACAGGAAGGCCTGGCGTGCTGTGATTCATGGGGTCCCAAAGAGTTGGACACGACTGAGTGACTGAACTGAACTGACACCTTGTAGACTTTTCTACTATGGGTATTTGTGATTCGTGTTTCCAAAAGTGGTATCATTCTCTTTGTAACCTGTTTGACAAAACAACAAGTACGTACATACATATAAATATGTATCATAATAAATACAGAAGTACAGTCTAGTCTTCAGTGGAGGCTTCATATTCTGTTATATCATGATGTATTTAGTTCTCAATTTCAAGGATCCTTTTCAAAAGGAATGATTTCATTTGCTAACCAGAGTCTGACTATGAAACTGTGAACACTGTACATAATAGCAATTTAAAATAAATTAAAGTTTAAAGGTTAAGGCATCAGAAGTAATCTGAAATTTCCTCAACAGTAGATTGAAGCTATGTGATTGTTATTCTAGCCATTTTTTTCTTCTTCTGATAAATACAGTTTTATGACTTGTGCCTATTTAAGTGATTTTTTTACTTATTAAGTAACAACAAAAAATTTTTATAGCTACTTAGATTGGTTTGGAGAAAAGCAATCAGGAGCTATCCAAATTGAGTCAGAGAAGATGTAAACACCTACCTCATGAGTCTTTCATTGGGCTGCATTGCCCTAAAATGCCCATTAGGTTACTATTGACTTTTATGGAAAGTTCTAGTAGATGTAAAGACCTTTATCTGGACTAGAAGTGTTTACAAAAAGGCAGTTCATCTATTTCCTAATAAAATAATATCAATACTTTGTGTTTCTCTTTAGCAAGTTTTCCACAGGTAGTTTCATGCTATAAAATCTGAGCTAAATATTACATGCTCACCAAATTTTGATCTTGTATTAAGTTGATTATGTAAGCTAGTGGAGTAAAACGACATGTATACCCCAGGTAGCTTTTGTTTTTAGAGATTTGATACGTGGAGGCAAAAGTTTACTTTGCAGTTATGCATGCTTTGTTTCCTACTTTCTTTTGCCGTATCAGCATTTAGAAACTTATGAAACTTCCCTATAGTTTCTTCCCTGACATGCCAGCTATGTTTGTTCAATCTTGGGTCCATCGTGCCTTTAACAACTCATAAAAATTCAGTTCTTGGTATTAATTTTATATCCTGCAACTTTACTATATTCGTTGATTAGCTCTAGTAATTTTTTGGTTGTGTCTTTAGGGTTTTCTATGTAAAGGATCATGTCATCTGCAAACAGTGAGAGTTTTACTTCTTTCCCAATCTGGATTCCTTTTATTTCTTTTTCATCTCTGTTTGCTGTGGCTAAATCTTCCAAAACTATGTTGAATAGTAGTGGTGAGACAAAGGAGGCAAAAATATACAATGGAGAAAAGGCAATCTCTTAAACAAGTGGTACTGGGAAGACTGGTCAACCACCTGTAAAAAAAATGAAATTAGAACACTTTGTAACACCATACACAAAAATAAACTCAAAATAGATTAAAGATCTAAATGTAAGACCAGAAACTATAAAACTCCTAGAGGAAAACATAGGCAAAACACTCTCTGACATAAATCACAGCAAGATCCTCTATGACCCACCTCCCAGAGTAATGGAAATAAAAGCAAAAATAAACAAATGGGACCTAATTAAACTTAAAAGCTTTTGCACAACGAAGGAAACTATAAGCAAGGTTACAAGACAACCTTCAGAATGGAAGAAAATAATAGCAAATGAAGTAACTGACAAAGAATTAATCTCAAAAATATACAAGCAGCTCATGTAGCTCAATACCAGAAAAATAGCCAACCCAATCAAAGAATGGGCCAAAGAACTAAACAGACATGTCTCCTAAAGAAGACATACAGATGGGTAACAAACACATGAAAAGATGCTCAACAGCACTCCTTATCAGAAAAATCCAAATCAAAACCACAGTGAGGTACCATCTCACGCTAGTCAGAATGACTGCTATCAAAAAGTCTACAAACAATAAATGCTGGAGAGGGAATGTGGAGAAAAGGGAACCTTCTTACACTGTTGGTGGGAATGCAAACTAGTATAGCCACTATGGAGAACAGTGTGGAGATTCCTTAAAAAACTGGAAATAAAACTGTCATATGACCCAGCAAGCCCACTGCTGGGCATACACACTGAGAAAAACAGAATTCAAAGAGACACGTGTACCCCAATATTCATTGCAGCACTGTTTACAATAGCTAGGACATGGAAGCAACCTAGATGTCCACTGGCAGACAAATGGATAAGAAAGCTGTGGTACATATACACAATGGAATATTACTCGGCTATTAAAAAGAACACATTTGAATCAGTTCTAATGAGGTGGATGAAACTGGAGCCTATTATATAGAGTCAAGTGAGTCAGAAAGAAAAACACCAATACAGTGTATTAACATATATACATGGAATTTAGAAAGATGGTAATGACGACTCTATACGCAAGACAGCAAAGAAGACACAGATAGAAAGAGCAGACTTTTGGACTCTGGGAAAAGGCGAGGGTGGGATGATTTGAGAGAATAGCATTGAAACATGTATAGTACCATATGTGAAATAGATGACCAGTCCAAGTTCGATGCAGGGCACTCAAAGCTGGTGCGCTGGGACAACCCAGAGGGATGGGATGGGGAGAGAGGTGTTCGGGATGGGGGACACATGTACACCCGTGGCTGATTCATGTCAGTGGATGGTAAAAACCACCACAATATTGTGAAGTAATTAGCCTCCAATTAAAATAAATAAATTAAAAAAATTTTAGTTCTTAATTTCATGGCACTTGTTTTAAAGGCTCATTGAATCTTCAAAGAAGAATAAGTTGCATTTGGTATAATAATTTATACATTTGAATGTACTGCTTTATGTTATGTTTACATGTACTATCAAGTACATGGAAATTCCCTTAACTAATGGAACAAGGAAAGGGAATAAACTATTCCACTACAGGATGCTGAGGCCCTCGGCATGTAGTACAAGTTAATGACAGAACAAGCATTAAAGCTCAAATTTTTTGAGCATTTTCTGTGTGGATATTTATACTGTATATTTTGTGGTATTCTGATTTTTTAAAAATTGTGTTCAGTGTGTAATTCATATGATTGCTCTTTGTTAATATAGCGATGTCTTATTTTTAGATAATGGCAGATAATGAGATAATAGATTCTTTTTCAGTAAGGGTTAACAAATATTTTTAAGTGATTTATTTAGTGCTTTTGCTAACTTTTTTTTTTTTTTCCAATCACCAGTATAACTGCTTTAACTTACTTTTCTGTTTTCAGGTATCTGGCTTCGATAAGGAGGTTATTAGTGTGTAGTGGCATGTTATCTAATGGCTTTTCTAATATAAAAGCCTGAAACACCTATTTTAAGGATTGGAGCCAAATCGTATTCACAGGTTTATTTTTTATTTAGTTGAGGCCTGATTTAAAAAAAGAAAAACTTTGATGAGTTTGAAATCTATATTTAAGTACTGTTCCTGCCCTTTCTCTTCTAGGACTCCATAATTTTCTAAACGACTTTTCAGTTTATCTTTCATACATGCTCAAATCTGTGAGACCATTGACTCTTTGCAGTGGGAAAGCCCTGAAAAGCATCTTGGGTCTCTGTCTAGGCCCAGGACTAACTCCTTGCTATGTATGAGATTTTAGACAAATCACAAATCTCCCCAGACTGTAGTTTACAGATGAACAAGAGTTTCAGCACCTTTTCCATATCTCAAATTCTGTGTACTTCCCTGGTGGCTCAAGAATGGCAAAGAATCTGCCTGCCATACAAGAGACACAAGTTAGATTCCTGGGTTGGGACGATCCCCTGGAGAAGGAAATGGCAACCCACTCCAATATTCTTGCCTGGAGAACTCCATGGACAGAGGAGCCTGATGGGCTGCAGTGCATGCGATCACAAAGAGTTGGACAAGACTGATCAACTGTAACACTCAAATTCTGTAGTGTTGTGGAATAAAGAGTTTATGTGCAGCTTTTATTCTTCTTTTACATCTTCTCAGTTCTGAGAACTAAGTTTAAAGATTTGCACTCTGCATTATTTCTCAACTTTCTCCCAGTAATGGATTCAGGGTAGCATCTCTGGATGATGGTGGTAATAGTAGTTTCCCGATTCCAGCCTTGCATACAGTCTTCTGGGTCTAGATAAGAAAGCACTTTGCCTTTCCCATCTCAGACACAACAGTGTGCTATAAATTGACTGTGTGGGCCCAAGGGACAGTCACTGTCTCACTTCTCCTCCTACAGCCAGGCTCTGGGGTCTCTGAGTAAGTCCTCATCTTTTTGCTGTGGCCTTTGAAGTACTCATTGTGTGCATGCTCAGTCATGTCCAACTCTATGGACTGTAGCCCACCAGGCTCCCCTGTCCATGGAATTTTTCAGGCAAGAATACTAGAGCTGGTTGCAGTTCCTACTCCAGAGGATCTTGTTGACCCAGGGATCGAACCTGCATCTCTTGTGTTTCCTGCATTGACAGGTGGATTCTTTACCACTGTACCACTTGGGAAGCACCCATACTACACTTAATCTTAGCTTTAGCCAAAAGGCTGGAAAGTACTGAATAGCTGCCTAATGGTTACTTCCATAGAAATGAGTTTTTTCCTTCTTGTGTGATTTCAGTATTAGCTTCAGGAAAGCTACATGTATGCCTTTATTTTCAAGCTTCAAATCTTGCTTGAAAAAGAAACTTTCTTTTCTCATGAAATTTGGAAACATGTGCTTACTCCTGTGTCCGAATGATTTGGGCTTTTAAAAATGCCATTTGGAAGTGGCTGCTTCATTAAATAGTAGTGAAATGTCACTGTGGGCCCTGGTGGGCATTAGAAAAGAAGCAGGACATTACAAAAAGAACAAGACATATTTCTTGGAGTATTTAATAGCTTTCATTCCTTTTATGTGATCGTCACAGCAGTAGCAGCCCATGTGAGGACAGGTGAGGTAGTTAGTTGTTATTGCCATTTTCCATCAGAAGTTGAGCTTGAAGAGGTTAAAGGATTTTGTCAAGAAAAGAGGTAGCTGGAGCTCTTCCTACCATCTCTTGCACACAAGACAGTTAAATTGGATTTCGTGGCATCGATATTAGAGGTGTATAAATTCAGAGAGTGGGGAAAGATTGTGAAGGAGTGGCCAGGAAAGGCTTTGCAGAGAAGGACCTTACAGACTAAGGGAATAATCTGGACTTGTTGAAGAGGAGTAGATGGAGCACTCCATGTTGGGGGTGGTGGATCACAGGGACTGTCTTAAGGAGTGAAGAGTTTTTTTGTCCCAGTTAATTAATGGAAGCTATTGGTTTATTTTGCTGTCTCTTTAAGAATTCCACTGGTTATTTCAAACTGCCTGATGGACTTGTTTTTTGCAAGATTAGTGTTCTTTCATTTGGATAGAAGCTTACAGTGCCAGAATGTGTGTGTGTGTGTGTGTGTGTGTATGTATCTCATGGCCCTGTGTTATCTCCTCCCATTTGATATTTTTCTGCTTTGAAGAAGATTGTGTCTGAGGAGGATATTATCTGACTGTGTTTCCCCATTAAAGAGAAGTGAAATAATACCTTGTCCTTGGTCTGGTCTTTGTGGTCCTGAGGGGTTTTCCCCTCCTGGTAGACTTCTGCATTGGGTAAGGGGAGAAATAAAGAACTTGTATATATGAAAAGCCCATGTTCATTTCTTTGAGCCTGAACATTCAATCACTAATTTTTCTTTAGAGTTCTCATAGCCACTTTAAGGTGTTGAGCATTCCCTTCGCTCTATCCTGATTGCTGAGGGATATTTGGGGAGAGGTCCGGGATCTGATGCCAAGAGATTTCCTTTCCTACAGGGACCTTCTGCTAGGACTCCCATTTGGCAGATGTCTTCTTGTCACTCTAGGTAGGTTAGTGGTGATTGAAGCCCCTCTGTAGTGGTTTTTAAGTGGCCAGAGATCCACTTTGGTTTCATATTTCTCTCTGGAAGATACCATCTTATTCTCCTTGACCATTCAAATTGTTTGAAAGCAGTTTTGTGTATCAGTGGCATTTTCAGTAGGTTTACTTTCCAGTAAACCATCTAGACGTTGCTAGTTGTAACGGACGTTTCCTTGGATACTGAGACAATATTGACTGAGCACCTTTTGGCCCCTTTGAAATGAGATGTGTGGATGCTTAAGGTTGTAGCCCTTCCATGGTCCTTCAGAGTCCCCTGGGGCAGTCTAGACAGACCCTTAAGCATGAGGTGGTATGTCAGGAAGGTGCAAAGCACTGTGGGCTCTCAGAATAGAACTCTTTTGCAAAGCCTGGACTAGCTGTCAAGCTCTACCACCATTTGGTTGGTTGTTATTTAGTCTGGAAAGCTGGGATTTGGACATACTGTCCATTTTCATACCAGAGTTGGGTTTGAGGGGTCCGGTAGAGACAAGTTTGGTCTTTGAAATCAGAAGGCCTGAGTTCAGGTCTTGTTTGTGCTTGTACCTCCCAGTGGGTTGTTGGGAGCTCATAGTTACTAGGGAGGAAACAGGATTTAGAGCACGACAGCCTGGGTGAGGTCAGTTTAAGAAATCCCGGTCGAGTTTCTTTATTGGAGGATTTTCAAGCGCTTCTGACATACTAATGTGTACTGCTGGCCCTTGGAAGGATTACTCTGCAGTTCCTAGGCTCATTTGGATTTTTTAAAACATGGAACATTTTCTCAGATTATTATTGCACAAAGCATACTTAGGGAACACTGTCATTCCTAATTTCTAGCTCTTAAACCTGCAAGTCTGTGCAAGTTTTTTTCAGTTAACACAACATTCTTTTGAGAAAAAAAGTTAGTCCACAATTGGACAGTGCATTTTCATCATGAGCTATAGTGAACAGTAGCTGTTGGTTATGATATAAAATTTGAGAAAGTAAGAAAATATCGTTTTATTTTTAGGGATATCGACATATAACATTTTAGTTTTATATTTGCAACATAATTTATTACTTGTATATACTACAAGTTGATCACCACGGTAAGTCGAGTTATCATCTGTCACTATATAATCGACTCCTCCTTCATCTATTTCACTTACCTCCAACCCTCTCCCCTCTGGTAGACACCAGTCTCTTCTCTATAAGATTTGTTGTGTTTATTAATTTGTTTCTTAGATTTCACAGATAAGTTATATCATACAGTATCTGTCTTTCTCTGTCTGACTTATTTCACTTAGCATAATAACCTCTAGGTTCATACATATTGTGACAGACTTGTCACAAATGGCAAGCGTACACTGTCGGTGGGAATGTAAATTGGTACAGTCACTATGGAAAACAGTATGAAGGGTCTCAAAAAAATTGAAAAGAGAACTACCATGTGATCCAGCTATTTCACTTCTGGTATTTATCTGAAGAAAACGAAAACACTAATTCACAAAGATATATGTATATTCCCTTTGTTCATTGCAGCATTATGTATAATACCCAAGATATGGAAATAATCTAAGTGTCTGCCCATGGATCAATGGATAAAGAAGATGTGTGTGTGTGTGTGTGCGTGTGTACACACACAGTGGAGTACTACTCAGTCGTAGAAAACAGAAACAGTGCCGGCTTGTATATCCTCAACTTTCACATACGGATTTTAAAGTACTGACAACAACCCTGTAGAGGAGATATTTGATCATGGCCAAAATGGCCAAAATCCACAAAATGTGGATTAGTAAGCTGAAGTTCAAATAGTAGGTTATGCATGGAGATGCTGAAAGTCAAACTGTGGTCTGCCTTTCGCCGAAGGCCACATTTCATTAACCACAATGCTTTGTTATAGAGCTCATTCTTTTTTTAACTTCTCTTGCTTTTTTAAAATTTTAAATGATTATTACAAAATTAATATATATTTACTAAAGATATGTAGGTGAGAGAGAAGTAGAAAATGCCCCCCAAGCCCATCATCAAGTAGAACTTCAGTCAGTATGTGATTTCTTTCCCGTTGTTTTATGCGATGTTACGTTCATTAACCATAATTGTGATTAAATATATGTATGTACAACATACATTTTTATGCTCTCTCTACATATATAATTTTTAGTCTCCCCTACAGATGTGCATTTTGGTTATTGCCGCATCACTGATAAAGTATTTTAATAAACACACTGAACCAGGACTTGGAAACTTAAATTGTAGCTCTTTCATACAAGCTGCTGCTTGACTGTAGGCGGGTTCATTGACCTTCCTGGAACTCAGTTTCCTTGTGGATAAGTGAGGGAGTTGGATCAGATCACTGGTTTTGAAGCTATGGTTTTCCACACAATCTCCTGGGGGCTAAGGGTAAAGATGTCATCAGAGCAGAGAGGACCCTGGCCCTTTACTCCGATCTGTTTTCACTGAAGCATCCACTCTTATAACTCTTTTATAGATTTGGGGTCCAAGCATATTTGCAAGAGGAACTCACTGATTTTTTGTGGAAGAGTATAAAATTGTTGGACCTGATGATCCTAAAGCTCGACACATCTATGATTCTCTTTTATGACATCTGTTAAGTTCTGTGTGCTCTGTACATTTAGAAGATTTCTTCACCAATCTACCAATCTAGAGCTGTAGATTAAGCAGATTTGCTGCAGTCTTTCAGCTGATCTCAGGAACCCTGTAATAAGCACAAAAATAATCCCTGATCAGTGCTGAGCAATGTTCAAAGCACTGTTGAATTGTTTCTTAGCAAACTTACCACTGTCTGTGACTTGATCCATCTCAGGTCCAATTTAATGCCTCTTTTGGGGAATTCTAACCAGGGAGTCATTGGTTCCTTAAACCTAATATATGTTTGAAAACTATATGGACTCCACCAATAACTGGTTTTCTGTTTTCCTTATGCATGTGAAGGTTATGAATCTTGAGAGATTAATTTGAAAGTCCCAGTAGCTTGACTTGTTTCTCTTGCCTCCACAGAAGGAAGAATCTTCTTCAGAAATGAGGTGAATTAATGCTCAGGCACTCAAGAATCCTGGACAGCTACATGACGTGTTTAAAAACTGCCCTGACCATCTCGCCACACAGCTCTGTTATGAGGCCTGACAGGATGAATGCAGCGTGGAGGGACAGTGTCCTGCCCTGTCGGAACAGTGACTGCTGACCCACCGGGAGCAAGCAGGGGGGCCTCACATTGCCTGCCAGCACAATGAAGGAAGTGGTCTATTGGTCACCCGAGAAGGTGGCAGACTGGCTGCAGGAGAATGCTATGCCAGAATATTGTGAGCCTCTGGAACATTTCACGGGCCGGGACTTGATCAACCTCACCCAGGAGGATTTCACAAAACCCCCGCTGTGCCTAGTCACCTCTGACAACGGGCAGCGGCTCTTGCACATGATAGAGACCCTGAAGATGGAGCACCACTTGGAAGCACACAAGAACGGCCACGCCAACGGGCACCTCAGCATTGGCACTGGCGGCCCTGCCCCCAACGGCAGCTTCAGCATCAAG
The DNA here is from genome assembly GCF_054371585.1 of Giraffa tippelskirchi. NCBI lineage: Eukaryota > Metazoa > Chordata > Mammalia > Artiodactyla > Giraffidae > Giraffa > Giraffa tippelskirchi. The sequence goes on from NC_137276.1 coordinate 40,889,323, forward strand.
GTCAAACCCAATGGGATGCCCAATGGATATAGGAAGGAAATGATCAAGATCCCCATGCCAGAACCGGAGCGCTCGCAGTACCCCATGGAGTGGGGCAAGACTTTCCTGGCCTTTCTTTATGCACTTTCCTGCTTTGTTCTCACCACAGTGATGATCTCGGTCGTCCATGAACGAGTACCTCCCAAGGAGGTGCAGCCTCCACTACCGGACACGTTTTTTGACCATTTTAACCGGGTGCAGTGGGCCTTTTCTATTTGTGAAATTAACGGCATGATCCTTGTGGGACTCTGGTTAATTCAATGGCTGCTCTTAAAGTACAAGTAAGTAAAGCACAAGTCTGCAGTTTCAGGGATTGGGAGGTGGCACGGCAGATGTTTAATATTCGTTATTGGGAAATGAAATTGATCAAGCAGTAGGAATCAAAGCACATTTCCTTCTTTATTTTTTTAACCACATAGTCTGTTGAACCAACCAAAGCTCTGGCAGCTTTAAGGAAGTGCTATGTTTTGTGCCAGATTCATACAGAGTGATGAACAGGATTGTTAGAGATGAGGTTTTTCTGTTTCACAACACAGGAAGGAAAACCCTCAGACATCTTCAGAGAGTACAGGCTATTAAACCACAGAAAACTACCCAGTCTTGGTGTGTTTAACCCATCAAATCAATGGTTGACGGTTGGCCTGTGGGCTGTGAATGACCCTATAGCTTTTTCCACACAGAATCAGATAGCTGAACCTTAGTAATATGTATCTGAAGATGCTTCACACATAGAATTCAGAACAGCTAGTCCAGAGTGACCTGAGCTAGTGGAGAGTGATACCCACTTTAGGTGGGATGTGGATGAACCTGCATGACTTTCCACCTTTTTTTAGAATGTGTAGCATTTAGAGCAGTATTCCATTCAAGTTTCTCAGGATTTTAAATAGCCATCTCCTTTTAGTTTCAGGTGAATCCAAAGTGGCTTTCATGTCCCAGGCTCTAAACTCAATGCAGCAAAGTTGTTTGCTTGAGTTGCGTATAGCAAACTGAACACATACTTTGCCCTCATCACGGGTGTCTGATTTTTCCATTAGCAGAACATCTTTATGGCTTCCACGCATGGGAGTTGGAAATTGGTTTGCTAAGGAACTGAGTTTCTCTCTGGTAGACTATGTTGCATGACCCACAGTGTGGTTGAATATTAAGGAAATCATCTTAAATAAAGAAAACAAAATGCAGACCGAAAATTTATGTTGAACTTTAATGGACATGATGAGTTTTTTCTTGTATGTTTTATAAAGTCTGTGTTTTCTTTCCTTATTAATTAGATATCTACAAGTGGAAATAAAAGCGACTCCTGAGTCTTTGCCAGTAAAGGACTATCTTTATGTTGTATATAGGAAGCTATTTAAGTAGCCAGTTTTTATCTGAGGGCTGGTTTGGCTATCCCCAAGTTTAAGCAGGGAAGCCTGATGTGCCACAGTCCATGGGGTCGCACAGAATTGGACATAACTGAATGACTGAAAAACAACAACAGAGTTTAAGCTAAATTTGATACAGGAGCAACAGTCTGGGATGCATTTGAGTTGGTGGAAGAAAGACAGTTTCTTGCTCGCTTTAGTTTTAAGAGGCTAAATAGATAAGAATAGGCCGTAGAGCTATGAGATGCTCAAAATTTACTAATTACATTCTTCTGACTGTCAGACTTCAGTTCTGCTTTTGACTTGCAAAATTTTTTCCCTAGAAGCTCATTAGGGGGAAAAAAAATAATGTCTGTATATTTTCCCTTAACAAAGGCAAGGTCAACTCAAAATTAGGTTTCCTGGGATCTTCCTGATTTTTGTTGTTTTGTTTATATGGGTTTGTTTTCTGGTTTTTATCAAAATTCTTACATGCCAGCTAATAATTTACTGCCCAGAAAAGAACATTTATGTACTTGTGTGTATACATCAAAACCTTTCACAGAATTGTGACTTTTGAATAATTTTATTCTTGTTCTAAGAAATGTCCTAACCACAGGGATAATTTCTTTAAAGTATATTACTATTTGTATTTCTCTCAGCAGAGACTTTTCCTCAAATCTATTTCTCTTGAAGCTTTCTAATTTTGTGTTTTACTGGTATTTGTTGCTAATACTGTAGTCATTTGTATATTTAAATTGATCTATAGCCATAAATCACTTAATTCATGCCTGGGGCAAAATTAACCCAAGACTGGGACACAGGCAGCCTGGGCCCCAGCCCCAGGAATGTGCTAGCATTCTGGATAAAGTGGATGTATCTCCAAATCTCAGGAGCCTTGTTTTCCTCACAAATATAATAAAGACCTCTCAGTCTAGATGATTTTTATTGCTCTATACCACTGTTTTATTTGATTACAAAATCACTGAATGAGCCAGTTACATTTGAGTGTTACTAGCTGCAGAGAATTTGTAGTTCAGAATATGTCCAACTTTAAAGATTCTTTAAAGTCCTCTCTCTGGTTTCCACGTTGGCAGGATAACTCAGTTGTTTTCATGAGAGTCTTCAGCATCCCCACCCCTGTCTTACTACTGGGGCACATCCCTAGCTTCCCATCTCCCTCCTTGAGGCCTCTCTGGAGTGTGTGTGGCACACCAGACCTGGGAAAGGCAGGAAAAAGATAGAGATGGACACAGCAAGCAGTGGCTGTTAGTGAGCTCCCTTTCCCCGGCCCTCGGAAAGGTTGAACTGTTTCCTAGTGCAAAGAGACACCCTATTCCAGTTATTTGGCTGTGACAGTGTAGCAGTCTGTGGCAGTGTAGCAGTCTGTTATTCAGCATGTTGGGAAGATGGATCCTTCTGGTTATGGAATATTCTGTTTAAAAGCAGTAACCCTCTCATTTTTCCTGTGCTCAACTCTTCGGACACTTGACCCCTCTCCCTAGCCTCCACTCAAACTCAACTTTTCTGAAACCAGATTTATCATCTTTTTCTTTCAACTTCTTCCATCTATGTAGGCAGTGGCATTTCCGAGAAACCTACAACTTCTCAGTTCCTTTCATATAAATAGTCACTAAGTTCTGTCAATTCTAATTGCAGATTCATTACCTCTTTTCATTCCTGCCTGGTGACGTATAGTAAGTACTCAGATGGAGGCCCAGTTCCCTAGCCTGAAGCTCAAGGTCCTTCATAATCTGGCCCCAGGCTGTTCGACCTCATCTGTAGCTACTCTACTCAGCGGTTTCCCTTGAACCCTCCAAGCTCATGTAACATTCTGACCTATTCTGTGTGTGTGTGTTTGTGTGTGTGTGTGTCTGTGTGTGTCTGTGTCTCCTTTACTGCTAGACTTTAACTTCCCCAAGGGAAAAGACCAGATCCTATTTGTCATTCATCTTGGTATCCCACTACCTCATATAGAGTCTGGCACATAGAAAGTGCTTGCTTAAAATTCATTCACTGAGACCCTCCTGTATGCCAGGCACTGCGGTACACCTTGGGGCTGCTGCAGTGCTCAGAGGCCCCTGATGCTCACACGGAGCTTGTATTTTCACCAGGGTGAAACAGTTTGTGAACAAATTAATATATACTACCAGGTGGGTAGGAGAAATGGAGAAAAATAAAGCAGTCTAAAAGGTTAGAGACTTTTGGAGATAGTGGGGAGGGAGTGGTGTTTTAGATCAAGTGTTTAGAAAAGGCCTCTAATGAGGTGACCGTTGAATAGACACCTGAGTCAAATGGGGAGGATACCAGTTGGTGTTGGGGGCAGGAGCAGTCCCGGTAGGAGACACAGCAAGTGCAGAGTCTCTGAGGTTTACCTGGGGAAAAGCCACAGGCCAAGGAAGCTGGGAGAAAGTGGCCATACAGAGTCAGGGAGGTGTGGACAGCATGTGGGTCACGGAAAATGAGGCAGGATTTTTGTTCCAGGTGTGATGATAAGTCATTAGGGAAGAATGATGTGAACAGATTTGTGTTTTATTTTATTTATTTATTTATTTATTTTTGCAACCCCATGGACTGTAGCCCACCAGGCTCCTCTGTCCATGGGAGTCACCAGGCAAGAATACTGTAGTGGGTTGCCATTTCCTACTCCACAGATTTGTATTTTAAAAGAAGCACTCTGGCTGCAGTGAAGAGAACAAGTCAATGAGACTGGAAGCGGAGGATGGGTTAGGATGCTATTGCAAATGGTCCAGTTGGGAGATGACCATGAGGTAGACTCATGTTTGGCCAATGAATACATTTGGTGCTGGGATGATGGGAAGGGACGAACTCTTTCTAGAAGCCATGGCTTCTGTTACATTTAGAGCTCCTTATCATTTATAGCCACAGGGCTGGCTTCCGTTACAGAGACTCACATAAGATTTTTGGGTCTGTCTCTGAATCTCTGAATTTTATATGAAATTTAATGAGGAATGAATCGTAGATTGAGACTGAATTCACTTATTTGGGAGCTCTCACAGCTTTGCTGGAATATATTTTATTTCAGAGCAAAGTCGGGTGATGTGTATGTTCTCATCTTGTTTTCTGTCTCGGCTGCTTTTGGATCAGATATTTGCCTGCAGGGCTTTCCAGGTGGTGCAGTGGTAAAGAATCCACCTGCTAATGCAGGAGATGCAAAAGACAAAGACTGTGGTTCAATCCCGGGTCGGGAAGATCCCCTGGAGGAGGAAATGGCAACCCGCTCCAGTATTCTTGCCTGGAGAATCCCATGGACAGAGGAGCCTGGTGGGCTACAGTCCATGGGCTCTCAAAGGGTCGGTCAGACATGACTGAGCAACTGCACACACACATTTGCCTACAAGGAGTAGCACTAGTCATTTGGCGGGTGGGAGTGGATGATATAAAGATGAATTAAATATTGCAGGATGTATTGGTCCACTGGTGGTGAAAAGATTTGAAGAAAGAAAAAAGAAAAGGAGCCACGGGATACTTGGGACATGAGGTGGAGCTGAAAGAACTTTGTGGTTGAGCAGCATGGGGTAGAATGCTGCTGCTAAGTCGCTTCAGTCGTGTCGGACTCTGTGTGACCCCATAGACGGCAGCCCACCAGGCTCCGCCATCCCAGGGATTCTCCAGGCAAGAATACTGGAATGGGTTGCCTTTTCCTTCTCCAGTGCAATGGGCTGGAATATTCTGGCACAAACCGTTGTATAACATTATGGAGAGAATGGTCACCATGTAGGTTCTTTGAAAATTGATCTCAGGCCAAAAGGGAAGGAACTGGAGAAGGGAATGGTGTTGGCCGATCCTGCACTAAGACTTGATGTCTCTATTCAGAACTGTTTCTCTGGGCTTCGTTGATCCTGCAGGAAGGAACAAGTACAGGTTTCCAGCGTGGCTTCCCAGGATTACACTTGGAGAACACTGCCGTGGGTTTTTAGGTGTTTGGCAGCAGTGTGTTTTTTTATGTTCAGAGACCGCTTTGGAAAAGACTTAGTGTTTTATCCTCTGATAACATGCCCTGGGTTTGGAGGCCTTATTTGTCAGGAGGGTGTCTGCAGCTTTGCCTCTCTCCTGTGGATGGAATCTAATTTCCAAGGACATAATCCTTGTGCTGATTGGCAGCTGCTGCTCTCAGATGCTAATTTAATGCTTTTGTTTGTTTTGTGTTTCATTCAGTAGAGAAGATTCTCCATCAGCATGTATCTTTCATTTCACCCCAGTTTAATTCCATCAGTGTCTCTTTTCACATTAAGTTGATTGGTTTAAAGTACTTATCTCTTTCATCTTCTAATCCTCAAAGTAGTTTATGACCACAGTTATTGTCAACATTTTAAAAATTTGTTTTCAAGTCTTTGATGATTGTGATTAAGTTCTTAAAAGCTGCTGATGTAGAGCATTTAATGTGAAGGAGTTCCCTCCAATAATGTTTATTTTTGAAGTTCCAGAAGAGCCTTTTTTAAAAAAGGCCATTTCACTTTATTAGAAATCAACGGTGCCCTGTGGGCCACTACGCTGGTCTCTAAATGGAACCTCAGGGCATCTTTACATTTAGTAGTTTATCCAGAATTATTGAAGACTACTGCTAGAGATGTAGCACTGAGCAAAACAAAGCCTCATAGAAACAAAGCTACCTAGTTATCTTCTGGGAATTTTTGTGTGTTCTCACAGTAACATCTCAGGTTTTTGAAGTGTGGGTTGTCCCAGACTATCCTAAAGTACAAAAGTCATGAAGACAAAAATTCCCTCCTGCTGTAGCAGCTGTAGGGGCACCTAGTGCATTATTTAATCAACTGATAAACCATCTTATTCCTCTCCAGCCATAAAGCAAGATAAGAGCTCAGAAGTCATCATTTCCCTCCCTTGCTTCTCTCTCTATACATGTACCTACATCTATTATATACTTACTCAAAGTCTCTATTCTTCTGTTCCTTTTCATCCATGTCAAAAATCATTATCACCCCATTCACATGGCACATTCCAAACATTTGAGTAACAGGGATTTTTTTTTTGTTTTTTACATGCGTGGTGTTATTTGATCCAGTCAGCTCTTAAAATAGGCAGTACTATTCTCTTGTCTCCGTGAAGATAACTGAGACACAGAAAAGATGTTGACTTGCCCAAGATCCCACACAGAATATTTAGAAAATTGAAAGTTTTTCGGTGTAAGTCCACTGAAATGTCCTGGGGAAGTGTATTTTCTTAGCAGATATAGTACCATTGATTAGACAAGCAGAGAACAGGTAGAATGAAAACAGATAAGTCCTGCGTTGAATAATAAGGTTTATACATTGCATACAAACCAGGAGACATCCTACTTGCCCCAGGATTGGACCTGCCAAACCTGCAGGCCAGCCTGTCTTCCTAGTTCGTGGAAGTGTACTGAGTTCTGTCCCAGCTGACTGCTGTCCTCTGACCTGCCAGGTATGGTGTGGTCCCTGTTCACCACGGGTCTAGGAAACCCCCGGTGCCACCAAATGCAGTAATGCTTTTCCACTGCAGACCACCAGTCAGGAGTGCCCAACCTTGTTCTTTTATTTTGTTCAGTTTTAATTGGAGGATAATTTGCTTTACAATATTGTGTTGGTTTCTGCCATACATCAACACGAATCAGCCATAGGTATATGTATGTCCCGTCCCTCTTGAACCTCCCTCCTACCTCCTACCCCACACCACCCCTCTAGGTTGTCACAGAGCACCAAGTTGAGCTCCCTGCATCATACAGCAAATTCCCACTGGCTGTTTGATGCTTGGTAATGCATATGTTTCCATGCTACTCTCTCAATTTGTCCCATCCTCTGCTTCCCCTGCTGTGTCCACAAGTCTGTTCCATCTGCATCTCCATTGCTGCCTTGCAAATAGGTTCTTCTCCTTGCTGTTTCTAGCCAGTTTTCTCCCCTTGAGTCTGACCCCATTGCCCATCTGGGCTGCAGAGCCTGGACTGAGATCCTGTTTTCATTCTGGGGACCTTTCCTGTCCCATTATCTTCCATGTAATCTGGACCTCTTTAGGTGTTTGCCTGCCTCTGCTCCACCTCCCTGGGAATGGGGAAGAACAGCCAGCCACTTGAAGCCCTCAATGATGGATTCGCTGCCAGGCTCTGTCTCACTTCTCATCCTCACATTAGCGAACAGATGGTCTTACCTGCTTTCACCTTTTCTTTTATCAGTTTCAGTCTCAAGACCTAAATATTAGCTTGAACTCTAGGAATTGTCAAGAAACTAAATTCAGTAATCCCAGCAATTTAGGTTTTAAGTTAGCATAAATATTATAAGTGGCTTTTTAAACTGAGAGGATAAAAGGGAGAGAAAGAAAAAAAATACAGAGGTGCAATAAATTATAGTTTTCATGAGTTAGTTTTTGTTTATGACACTAAAGAAACTAAGTAATGTACCTTGCTTATAGGCAGATTAGAAGGTAAAAATAAACAAAAAGGAAAAATTTACTGATGGCACCTAATATAAATAATGCTAACATCTGATTTCATAGTTGGTTTAATATTTTCCTGTATGCTCATATAGGTGTAATCTGTATATGTGTGTATTTTTAGTACCATATATGCCTTATATTTTACAACGTGCCTAAGGATCATCTCTGTCCCTTTCTCTTAAAAAATCATCATGGATGTCTGTCTAAGTATTCATGGTCTTATTTAGAAGTCACCGCATCTGTCCCTCCCAGCCTGTTTGCATCAGGGCAATGGCAGTTAAGCATAAGTTATATTGTAAATCTTAGTTTAAGATCATCTTAACCCTATAGGCACCTACTGACTTGAGGTGAGTTTGTTCAGGTTACTTAACTACGTGTAGTAGCATTGCTTCCTCACCTACAGAATGGGAACAATAATAGTGTCTGTCTCAGCGTTGTTGTGCCGATGGAGTGAGGTATAGGTATGGAGCACTTAACTGAGTCCTTGGCGTCCCCCTGATTCCTGTGCCTGCCCCGCCCCCATTCCCATCTTATGCTCAGTCGGTCAGTGCTGTCCGACTCTGCAGCCCTATGGACTGCAGCCCACCAGCCTCCCCTGTTCCCTGGATTTTCCTGGCAAGAATACTAGAGTGAGTAGCCATTTCCTCCTCCAGGGAATCTTCCCTGCTCAGGGATTGAACCCTCATCTCTCGCATCTCCTGCATCTGCAGGCTTATCCTTTACCTCCCCCGCAGCACCACTTGGGAACAGTGTGTCTGTCTTTCCCCCGACTCACAGGCCAAATGTCTCGGTTTTGTTGCTGATAACCGCTTCCACCCCACATCTGGTCTTCATCCCACCACTTCTCACCAAGTTGCCACCCTGCGTGTCACCGCTGTCATCGCTTACCTGGGTGGTTACCGGAGCTTCCTCCCAGTCTGCTTCCATCTTGACTCCCTTACGTCACTTGTCAGCTCCACAGACAGAATGTGTAACTTCACGAGTAAGTGGGTGTGCGTCACTCTTCTCTCACCTCATTACAACTTTTAGGTTGGAGGTGCTTATGATGACCAAGGAGGTCAGACGGCACGTCCTCGTGTCCTCCTTCTCCCTGACCCTCCTGCTAGTCTCCAGTGCCCTCACACACTGACCTCTGTTTAGAATCTTCTCCCGCAGAAGGCGGTGGCGGTGGGGAGGTGCAGTTCAGGTTGGGGGGCTGGACAAATGTATACGTATGGCCGATTCATGTTGATGTATGGCAGAAACCAATACAACATTGTAAAGCAACTATCCTCCAGTGAAAATGAATAAATTAATTAAAAAAAAAAAAAGAATCTTCTCCCACAGATATCCTCATGGTTAATTAACCGTCCTCACATGTAGGGACATTCTCTTATCAACTTACCCCAAACTGTAACCTCCTATCCCCCATTGACACTCTCGCTTAATTTTACCCTTTAGAATTTTTCCAGCATGCTCTATATTTTACTTAGATGTTTATTGTCTGCTTTTTCTCCTAGAATATAGGTACCACAAGGCAAGCTTTTTGTCCATTCAGTTCACTGCTGTATTTCCAGAATAAGGCCTAGCACATACACATTTTCATTAGGAGACTAAATAAATAATAACAGCAGCTAACGTTTATTGAGTATTGCACTGTGCTGATTACTATGCCTAGAATTTCATAAACGTTAGCCATTGCTGGTGATGTATGTGCTTATTATGTTTCTAGAAACCAACCCCCTGTTAAAGTGAAAGTGTTACTTTTAAGGGTGATCCATGAGCTTAAGGGCAAACATTAATTGCTGAGTTCAGCCAGCTGTAACTGAACAAACATTAAAAATGTGATTCAGGGTGGGTAAGTTTTGATGAAGAAAAGGAATGAGGAAAGATCTACATTACATAATACATATTTGCATTATGTGTACACACTCATGGGCTTCCTAGGTGGTGCAGTGGTAAAGAATTCACCTGCCACTGCAGGAGATGCAGGAGACTTGGGTTCAATCCCTGGGTCAGAAAGATCCCCTGGAGGAGGAAATGGCAACCCACTCCAGTATTCTTGCCTGGGAAATCCCATGGACAGAGGAGCCTGGTGGGCTACAGTCCATGGGGGGTCACAAAGAGTCGAACACGACTGAGCACACATACACACACAAACACATATATTTGTATTATACACATCTATGTATGTATGCACACATACTATTTTTGCTGATAGCCTAAAATACTAACAAGAAAGGTAACTTCTTTTGTTTGATACATATATGTGCTGTGGTTTCTGGAGGATGCTTGATTTTGATTCTTTTTAACTCTCTCACATAGACCATATAATCTTAGAGGGTAATATTTTTTCTTTATCTCATGTTACAATCTATATTTAACTGAGGAAATAATTTCTTTAAGGTGGCTTTAGTGCAGACAGTTTTATCATCTGATCTGTTCCTTACAGATTCCCTAAACCAGTACAGATCATTTTCTAAATTTAATCAACTGTTGCATTATTTTGCAGATCTTTTACACGAGACTTAGGAAAAAATATGTCGGTACATTTTTTTTTTTTTAACTTGACAGCTTTGTTAGTGAAAACAGCAGCTAATCGAAAGTATTATTGTTGTTTAGTCGTTAAGTTGTGCCTGACTCTTTGCGGCACCAAGGACTGTCACCCCCTGCCCCACCTCCACCCCCACCCCTGGCTCCTCTGTTCTTGGGATTTCCTGGGCAAGAATGCTGGAGTAGGCTACCATTTCCATCTCCAGGGGATCTTCCTGACCCAGGGATCTAACCCACATCTCCTGCATTGGTAGGCGAATTCTTTGCCAGGAGTCAATAGGGAAGCCCAATTAAAAGGCTAAAGACTTGGTTTTTGTCGTGACTCTTTCTTGACTGACTCTCTGGCCCCAGGCTAGAGAGTCTTTACATCTTAATTCTTCCTTCTGTAAAATGGGATGATAGTATATGCTGCACAATAATGTGGTTAAAATAATTAATACCAAAAATGCAAAGGTCTCTTTGAGTTGGACTTTTGTAAGGTGGAGAAGGACTGTGCTGTACAGACTCATTTCTGGGCTGGGTGCATAGTTGCATCTCATTCTCCTGATTCTCAAACTGCCATCCTCCTGTGTACACACTAGGAAATAGTAAATGAGTTCTAGATCTCCCTGGAGAGCATATATTTTTACTTTTCTGTTTATTCTATTTTCATTCTATAGCATTTATTCTTTCCTTTTTGTTTTACAACCCTTTCCTTGGGACTTTCCTTCTTAAAATATTAAGCCCTGGGTTTTCATGATCCACCGTCTGGAGAGTTGTGACTCCTCTGTGATGGGTAGAAAGGCCAGAAGGGGCAGTGACGAGACAAGGGAGGCAAGGAGAGGGATGGCAGGACCCACAGCCCTACTTGGATGAATGCAGCCGTCTTGACAACGGCTGTCAATTAAAGTGTAGAAACGATGCAGAGTGAAGGACTGGTGAGCATCGGCAGAGGTTATTTCCAGCAGATGAATGAAAGAGTTTAAAGGACAAACATTTGTGGGAAGAAGCAGGAAAGCACTATCAGAAGTAGGAAGAAATGAAGCTCTAAAGCACAGACCTGCGGGATATTGCCCATGTTACAGGCACCATCGCAAGTCTCACTAGTACTAAAACATAAGTACGGAGCAGCTTTCTTTAAGAGCTTTCTGTGATGGAAAGAATGAGGGCCTCTGTTGATAATGGCAATGCCAACCTCACTATTAAAAAATACCATAAACTAGAAACCAAGTTCTGAAGTGATGTGGAGAATGAAGTGGCTCTCTCCAGTTGGGAACTTCTGGGAAGCTGCCCGCAGAGCTGGTATGTGAGGTAGGTGGTTGGGGTAACAGGAAAGGCCAGGCAAAGAGATTTGCAGGCAAAAACAAGAAACTTGGTGAGTGGAGCCCCTTTTGCCCAGGCTGGTGGAATTCATATCTGCGAGATAAAATGGGAAGTAGCTTGGGTTCATGTTGAGAAGAGCCCATGATGGGAATTGGAACTTCAGGTGATGAAAAGCAGTTATCATCATCCAGGGAATCCTGGGCTAGTAGCAAGGAATTAAAGGAAGGAAAACAGATTTAAGAAACTCTTTGGTGTTAGCTTCAGAATGTGGGCATGGGAGTGTGAGGCTATGAAGAAAGTAAAATAGGTGAAGGGGGCCCCAGGTGCCTTCTGTAGAGTAGGTGGTCTGTCAGAGACCTGATGACAGGCAGTGTTCCCAGGGTACGGGCAGAGGGGATGGCTGGCACAGAGGTCTGCCTAAGGTGGAGGGACTTCGTGCGATGTGTTCAGTTGCACCAAGGACATCGGATTGAAGTTTAGGAATGATGAGGAGAACAGAGGGAGGGGAGCTTGGCCCAGATCATCTAGGGCCTCGTGGGCTTGGTAAAGGATTTGGATTTTATTCAAAATATATGTGGCAGCTATTGGAGGGTTTTAAAGGATATGCTCTATTTAACTTTTTAAAAAGATGATTCTGGCTTCTCTCTGTAGAAAGGCTTTTATGGAGGTACAAATGGAATTAGGGACAGTAGGTCAAAGGTCATAGTAGCAGTTCAGGGGAGATAGCATGTTGAGAAGTGGATAACATCTCAGGAAAGTGTGTTAGTTGCTCAGTTGTGTCCGACTCTTTGTGACCCTATAGACTATAGCCCTTCAGGCTCTTCTGTCCCTGTAATTCTCCAGGCAAGAACACTGGAGTGGGTAGCCATTCCCTTCTCTAAGGGATCTTCCCGACTCAGGGATTGAACCCGGGTCTCCCACATTGCAGGCAGAGTCTTTACTGTCTGAGCCACCAGACTGATCAAACATTGGAGAGATGTAAGCAAACCTTACTGGGCACAGACTGTGCAAGCAATAATGGAAAATGAATGGTTTCCTGTTTGATACCTAGAAGAATTTTTCTCAGTACTTTAATAACTAACATGCTTATCATTAAAATAACTGTCAAAAATGCTTACTTTGCAGAGGTCTGGGTCAATATGAAATGTGACTTAAAACCCTAAGTAAAAAATGTGAGTTAAGTAGATTTCGTAACTTAAATGAGATCAGATGTTGGCTCATCTATTGGTTCACAGCAGTGTAGTCTCAAAATAAAATGGGGATTTCTTACACAATTTGAATCCATTTCCTGAACCTTTTTGTCTTGGGTAATATATTTATATTTCAGCTTAAATTCTCCGAACTGCAATTTTCCCATCTGTAAAATAAGGGTCATAGCATTGCAGTGCAGGTTGTTCCTAAGAACTAAATGGCTCAGAGTTTAGCATAGAGGAGAAATTTGGCAAAACCCTAGTTACTGTTAATAACAGTCTGGGGAAATTCGTCAGGAGCATTTCTCTGAATCATAAGGAAAATATCCTTTTGCTGGTTAGGAAGCCAATTTCCAAGGAAGTTAATTGAGATGATTCAGATCATCAAGTGGGCCTTTGTTAAAGGCAGAGCCAGCATCTGTGTGTAGATGAGCTGCAGACGCCTCGTCCCTGTGGCAGTACTGGAAGGACCTGAACCGTGCACTGGCTTCCATGGTTTCTCCGGAGACGTGGGGCTCCCTGATCCTTGCCCAGATTCATGTGCCCTCCTCCTTGTTGATTGCCTCCTACTTGGATCCACTGCCATGTCTCAGGACCTGTTGTTTGACTAACTTCCCTCAAGAGCTGTCAGAGCAGGTCTGAGCGCTGAAAGAACTATGTGTATTCTGGTTGTGGCTTAGTTGGGAAAACTTGTGGGAAACAGTGGAACTTTCCAGTATTTTCCTTTTACTCTCCAGTGTATTCATTTCTTTCTTCATTTTTCCTAGAACTTTAGACTATCATTTCAAATGCCAAAAACAATGTAGTACTGCTCTTTTAAGCCTATATTTGGTATAGTAAGTAATCAGGTTCTGAGTACTCTTTTCTCTTTGAGTTGGGAGAATAAAAATAATAACGTTATTCTGAACATAGCATACTATTCTTGCAGATCTTAAAAAATATTAACTTTTATTCATATTTCTTTATATATATATATATATATATATATATATCAGATTTAGCACATATGTTTTTCTTTTCTGTCACAGAAAGTAGTAATGACCCTATTACTCAACTACTTGGGAGAAGAATAGATAACCACAATCATACACAAGTGTCTCTGACGTGACAGTCACTGCAGAATGTGAGCAGATAGGAAAGAGACTTCTTTCCAATATGAAAGAGACATTTCCCATGTGAGAAGAACATAACCATGGTTTTGAGAATTGTAATGTGCATCTTGTCCTTGGCATTTGCTTAATCTCCAGAAATACCTCATTAATGTTTTCCTCTGTGGCTTTTTTGTTGCCTTAGTTACATTTTTAACTATTTTAGATCTTTTAAAAAAAAAAAAAACACATCTTGAACTTTTAAACTTAAGAGAATTCTAATGTGTGAAATTCTTTGATTAAGTAAATAATACCTTAACAGGATACAAGATTTTGAAATGCTTTTTTTTTTTAATATCCTGCTTTCTAAAGTGTATAGTAGGAAATTCTTGTTTAAAATTATACATTGAAGATACTCAAAGCATAATTTCAAAAAAGATTAAGTAAATGCCAAAGATCAGAAGATTCTTACTAACAACCACTTCCATCTTGCCACCATGTTAATGTTGATGACATCATGTGGGTATAAGTCATTTGATTTTTTCAAAGAGTAAATGTGACTGAATCTTTAATGTTTGTTACCTTTAAAATGTTTTGTTTTTCGTAAAAGAATTTGTTTTTTCTCATCCTTTATCATGTTTTTGTATACCTCATTCTCAAGTAATCCTTAGTCTTTTCACTGCTATTCAGATGTGACTCAGGTTTGAGCTATGGAAATATGGAAATCAGGCAGAGTAATTTTAAGGTAGTAATATTCATCAAAATGGAGTGATAGCAATCATTTTGTTTCTCTTCCTCTGAAGAGACTGGCATATCTAAATAGACTGAACAGTTTTCTGTTGTAGATGTTTCTTGCATCATTCAAGTAAAATTGAAAGTAATTTCTGTTTCTTTGAACAGGATGGCATGAGAGGGCATTTTCTTTTTAAGAAAAATGATCATTGTATCTTACAGTGTAAAATTCAGTTGGTCATTTCAAGTATTTTGGTAAGACATTTATAATCTAGTAATGTGATCTAGTATTGTCCCTCTCTATATTGCTTAATTATACCGTGCTTTTCATAATTCCTGGAATTAGAGGCACATACCTTTATAAAAGACAGCTTTGTACTGAATAAATTCTTGTCCTTGGGGGTGACAAGCACAGCTTTAATAAGAGAAAATAAGACATTTCTCTGTGGTAAGCAATTTTTTGACCCAGTGTCTAAAATTGGAGTTAAGAGTCACAAGACCCAAACCCTACCTTTACAACCTAAGGACCTTACCTGGACCGTGTAGTTATGAATGAAACACTAATATGGTCACATGGATTATTTTTAAATTAATTTTCAGTCAACCAAGTGACATATCACTTCATCCCTCTTGCTGAAAAATACAGATAACACAGATACTCCTCCAACAACCAGACTCCAGTAGGAATGTCCATCCTCTGTAAAAATAGAGCTACATTGTACAGTTATAGAGCGATTAAGTGTTCAGTATCCTCAGAGGAAAGCCTGTTTATTGTTTCTAAAAATATTTGTGTTTCAGTCAGATTGCCCTGGGCCGAGGAAAAACTTGAACTTCTTAAGGTTGAGGAGGAGGAGAGCCACAGGACTGAGATTTTGGCCTGTGGTAGAACAGGATAGGGCAGGTAGAAGTAGAGAGGGAAGGAACATTCTTGTCCAAAGAGACACTGAAGTGTGTACAACTTAATCTAGCTAAAGCCAAACCTACATGAAACTTACTGTTAGGAGAAGCTATCAGACTCAAAATATACATGCTCACATGTACATATCAAATAATTTCACCAGAACCACCAAAAAACTTGAAATAGAAAAGATGCCTAATTCTTGCTTATAGTCCATACACTTGTTGACTACCATTGTGCATAAATGGCAAAGATTGTCCATACCTTATTTCTCATGTTCTTATCCCTGGTTTACAGATTAGGAAACTGATACTCAGAGGTGTCAATAGCCTATCCTGAATCCACATTGTTAGGAGAGAGAGGTGAGAGTTGGATGCTGTCATTTAGACAGGCTCTTTTCTTGGCATCATGCTTCTTTGGAGATCAGCTAAGATAATCCCTTTCTGGGATATACCGGTACAATGATTTAATGCCTTTGACTCACTAAATGTCAGAAAAGTTTTGAATTCTCTTGGCATAAACTCATTACAATTTAATATCATTGTAATTTTCTGAACATCTTCTTTTTTAATGACAGAAAAGACACTCCCTAAATGTTTAACCACAGACCCTGACTCAGCTCTGGCCCATTAGTTTAAACCCTCCTTGTCCATCAGTTGAATGTCAACTGGTGTTTCAGGCCTCAGGAATCCCCATTAATAGCAGTGGGGAGTGTTTTAAATTCCCTTAACCTTAAAGTTAATTTAAAACAAACAAACAAAAAAGCACAGTATCATTCTCAAAAGCCTCACCTTAATCTGCTCTTAGCTATAGTCTCAACGTTCTAGTAGCAATCTCTCAGGTTGTTTGGGGGTTTGTTTGTATTGTTGGAGCACTAAAAACTTAAATGAACCTGCAGAATTTCATGACTGAGTGTCTGCCCTGTTTTTCCCTTTTTCTAGGTCTATAATTAGCAGAAGATTTTTCTGCATAGTTGGCACGCTGTACCTGTATCGGTGTATTACAATGTATGTAACCACACTCCCAGTACCCGGTATGCATTTCAACTGCTCTCCGAAGGTAAACCTTTCCTCACTGTAATTTCCCTTTTTGTTTTTTCTCATCTTGTTCAGGGGGTCCTTTGATTTAGGCCAGAGGTGAAAATTTCTTTAGAATCAACCCCCCTTGCCTTCATCTGGGAACATTACTGAGCAATATAGTTAGGTGACCCCACTCCTTCTCAAAATTCCCAAACCCCGCCAGCGCTTCCCAGCTGGGGAAATATGTGGTCTAGTTAGTGTGATGGAAGCAGTTAAGCTTTGTGTGTGGGTGTAGCTCTTTGGTTTCCTGCCAGACTTTTAAAATATCATTCGCTCCCTTGTTAACAGCTCCAGAAGCTTTTATATGCTTTTCCCCTCTCTTAGATGGAAAGTTCAATTTCAAATAATATTTTTTCCTTCTTTCTATTAAGCCCTACAGTGGAAATCCAGAAGAGCAGAGCTAGAGACACCATTCCTGTCTCCTTGCACCCTTTTGTTGTTCAGTTGCTCAGTCGTGTCTGACTCTTTGCGACTACATGGACTGTAGCACGCCAGGCTTCCTTGTCCTTCACCACGTCCCAGAGTTTGCTCAAACTCATGTCCTCCACCCACCAAATAAGATCTCTCCTCCCTGGTGGTACACTTCACTGTCCTGATCTTCTCTAGTAACAAATAAGCTTTTCTTTAAAATAAACTGTATTCCTCTCGCTCTGTCTCTACCTTCCCATCAGATTTCACCTAACACTCCTTACCCCAGCCTCTGCCTTGGCATAATTTCAACTGGGAAGATCATCATAACTTTATGAAAGAATTAGCAGGAGATTTAGGTTTTAAAATGTTTAGCTGCATGAAAGCTCTTCAATGCAAAAAGAAGTAGAAGCAGCTCATTTCCTCCATCTGGGTGGGAGAAAATGTGGAATGCTTTTACTGTATGTTTGAAATGTTTGGAAGCATTTCTTGGTATCACACTTGTGCTAGTGAAACATCCTTTCAGTTTCATTCATTTGCCCGTGTGTTCCTTCCATGAGAGACATTCTTTTTGATAGAATCTTGGAAGAGAGCTGAAAAAAATCAATCCCTTGAAAGAAGGATTTTTAAAGTGGTGACTTTATGATTTGAAATTCTGGATTTGTTTAGGTCGCTTGCTTATTGTGGGTCCCCTTCCTTCCTAGACTTAACATATGTGCTCAGAGGTCTCTCGTTTCTTACTCCACTTTTGCGTTCTTGCTGCAATCTGTTTCTGCAACTAGAGAAGCCACCCTAGAGAGTGGATGGTCCCAAGGTTCCATCGTCTCCCTCAGCAGTCCTGCCTCCCTTTACCTCCTTCTTGCTCTTTCTTCAGCCATTCTAGAGAAGCCAGCCTCACATCTTCTTTATCCTCAGTGAAAACTCTTCGGCACTTGCCTGAAGCTTCTGACTCATAGGAGGTTTCTTGTTGTCACTGAGGATCCAGTGATGTAGACATCCACAGTGAGGCTGACTTGATAAGCAGTGTGTTTTCAGTAGTCGGCTGATTGATGGTTTCGTTCAATCCTTAAAAAAAAAAAAATCTGTGCATGGGGAGTTTTGCCACCAAGGAGCATGTCATACCAGTTTAGGTAGAAGTGGAGTCTGGTCAAGCCCATGTTGAAGATAGACCCAGCATCAAGGGGTCGTGCTGTGTAGCCTTTCTCCCAGTTCTAGTTGCAGCCTATTTCTTCTTAGGACCTCTGCAGCTCCACTAGTCACCAGCAAACCCACTGATGGTTAGCACTGGCACTTATATCTTGAGTCATCAGCATGTCTAACCAAGATCTTGCAGTTAAAAATAGCTTGTGGGTTTTCTTGGTAAAGATAGAGGTTAACAGGAACTTGTGCCCAACCAAACCCAAACATGTCACTTGTTTATCATGCTGCCAGAAACCCCAACTAGGGCCATCTTTCTGTGACAGTCTTCTGGATATTGGAGTCTTTAAAGTGAAGTATACAGGAGGGAGTGAAATGTTAGCAAAAATTACTAGTAAAAACTCATTAAATCTAATTCTTTTGTAGAACAGAGCTCATGGAAGAATGGGTTCAAATAACAATTTTTTATTCTGAAGTTTTTCAACTGTATCCCAAGGAAGAGAAACCAGTATAAGGAACCTTCATATACTAACACCCAGATTCAGTTCTTATCAAGATTTGCTTACATTTGCTTCATCTTACTTTCTTTTTTTCTTTTGAAGTATTTTAAAACAAATCCCAGACAATGTTACTTCATTGCTTCATTCATATTTAATATGCATCTAAATTTTTGGACATTTTATTTCATAACTTTAATTCTGTTGATACCTTCAGCACAATTAACTGTAATTTTTTGGTACTGGCAATTACCAGTTCATGGACTATCTTGATTGTCTTTAAAAATGCCCTTTATAAAAAACAGTTGATTTGGGTAAATTAGGATCCAAAGACCATATATAACATTTAGTTGTTCTGTTAAGTCTCTACACTCTAGAGCAGTTCTTTCCTCCCCACCCTACCCTTTTTTAAATCCCATCAGTAACTGGTACAGATCTAGCAGTTGTCCTGTAGAAGACACCACATTCTGGATTTATCTGTTTGTTTCTTTGTAGTTCAATAAACTTCTTCCTCTCTCTTCCATATTTCCTCTAAATAGAAAGTTGTTGTGGAGACTTGATTCAGTCATTTTAATTTTTTGGCAAGAACACTTCATGGGTAAATTAGAGTGATTTCTGAAGCTAGATAGAAGAATTGGAAAAGGTCTTGAAGGCTTGGTGGTACCTCTTGGAGTCAGATTAAGCTTAAGAAATTGGAGGTCAGACAAGGGCCAGAATACTATAGTGGGGAACAGTGTCCGAAGGGAGCAGAGGGTGTTGCTAGAGAAATCCCGGAGACCAGCTTTGCCTGCCTTGGAGCTGTAGCTGGGGCTGGGTTAGTCAGAACAGAAATGAACCTTACTGAAAGTCATCCAGTCCAGTGTCTTGATATCCTCGCCACCACCATCTTAATCAAATTCTCTCTGAACCTTTGCACAGAGAGGGAGTTATTACCTGTAACAATGCAAACCTGCCCAGCAGTAGAAAGAGCGCTGGGATCAGAGTGAGGGTGGTGTCACCCGGCACTTGCTAGTGTGTGGCAGTTGCATCTAACATCTCAGAGCTTTTGTCCCTTTGTTGGCAAGACAGGGCTTATGACATGCATTAAGCACCTGCTGTGACTGAGGTACTGGAGAGCAAGGGTGAGCAAAGTCGATGGAAGTCCCTGCCTTTGTGGAAAATGCCTGAAAACCACCTCAGCCAAACTTGCATCTTATATAATGTGGGAAATGCTGTTGTATGAGGGCCTTAAGCTAAGTCACTGGCCCTAGGGATAGAGAGGAGGAGACCAACCTGAGCAGTATTTGAGCAGCTGAATCAGTACAACTTAGCAATACATTTGATACAGGGAATGAGGAGATAAAGGAAGGATTTCAAAGGCAACTTCAAATTAAACAAATAGAGATTGAGGTACTTGTGAGACATCTAACTGGTGGTATCCAGACCGATGAATAGTGTGAGTCTGAAGTTGAGGGGGAAATCAGTGCTAGAAATTAAATATTTGTGATTCATCATATCCTGGATGGGATGGATATGGAGGAAAAGGCCAGAGACAGGACATAAAAGTACGAGGCTTCCAGAACTGGTTATCCCCTGACTTGAGACACCATCCAAGGCCTGTCGATTGGTGGATACTCTTAATGATTGTCAATTGTCATTAAACTCCAAGGGTAGAGAGTTGATCTTTAGAATATGATTTCGTTTAACATAGGCGTGTGAACTTGATTCTGTCATCATACAAAGCTCCATATATTTAATTCTTCTCTTAACACCCATTCTCAAAAGGTATGGCTTCTAAGAAAAATGTTCCAACAGGTATACAGTATTAATTATGAATATTGTCCCTAGTGCTTGTTCATTTGATGGCAGTGTTCTCTCATTTCATAAAATGTTACAGCTCAGGGAAGTAATTGTCATGTGAAATAATGAGGTGAGGAAGAGAAGGAGGCATGTCGTCAAATACTCCTGTAACAGAGATGAGCCGCTGGGGCGTGGGAAGGGAAGGAGGCATTCACTTCCTGGGTCAGGAGCTTCTGGGAGACATTTGACTAGTGTCCCAGTATATGACGTGCCGGGCTTAGGAGGTGGCCAAGTTTGTGATCCCTTGATTACCTCTTGTTAATAATCTCAACGCAGCTTTTCTCCAAGGAGCATGTGTCCAAACCAGAAGACACCCTCTTGTCATCTTTTCCAGCTTTCTAGGATTCAGTTTTTAAAAACAAAAAAAAAGCAGAAGCATTCTTCTGTGTCCTAAGACTTTTGTAAGAAAAAATGTTGTTGTTTTAGCAGACTCTACAAGAAAAAAAAAATCCAAATCTACCCCAGGTCCCATATATACAGATACACTAATGTTATTGAAAGAGAGGGTATAACTTATGCTGTTTTCAGCTCTCATTTTAATAATCACGTGTTAATCGAGTGGCTGTGCTTTAAAGTGAGATTCACGTTGGTTCTGTTTTTTGGTCTCCATGGTGACCTTAGATTTGAAAACCTTCAAAACGAGAGAGTTGTGTTCCCGCCTGGGTACTTAGCTGGCTAATGCCTTAATCTGACATGGTGTTTTCAGTGAAATAATTCTCTTGAACTTCAAAGATATGTCTTTTTATTTTTCCTTGCAATGTACTTGAACATAGCCCACTGTTGGACAAGGGTTATGTTTGGGTGGCATCTGAGATTAATTGTTCAGTGGAACAATAAAATACACATGTATTAACAGAGAGATCTTCGTATTCTTTACTGCCACTGTCAGCTTTTGTGTGTGTGTGTGTTGCACAAATTAGAATGATCAAAGCACTCCTTTGGTTCGCTGCTAAGCCACGGTGTAGTAATTCTCCCCCTCCTGGGTCTCTTTACTGGCATATGTTCAGTCTTATAAGACACAGGATTCATTGCTTTTCAGGATTTTATATCTTTTTAAGTTCTTTCCTGCTTTCTTAGGTAACAGCTTGAGTGTTTGAAAGCTGCCCTGCTAGCTGACAAACTTTGATATTCTGATTAGCTTCTGCTAACCTTATCTGCATTTCAGAATATGGCTTCTGTTCTGTTACCAAAATAACTTTATGTCATCCTGTTGAATTGTATGGAATTTGAATTGTCACTGCTTGATTTTACCTGATGTTCTGCTTGCCTCCCAGTTTATTTTTGTCAGTATAGTTTTCACTTTGTTCATTCTCATTTTTTTTTAAAAAATTATTGCTTATGATTTCCAATATCCTTCCCCATTCCAAGTCTCCTCTTCACTTTCGCTTTTCTCTCTCCACTGTTCTCTTCCTTTTTCAGGAATGAAACAGAAAAAATAAAGAAATGTACTAAGTCACATATTTTTTTCTTTAAAAAAAAAAACATGTTTTTTCCTCCATTTTAAAGAAACTCTTAAGTTGTTACAGAGACATTGTAAAAATAAAAAAACAAAATTTATACTCTCAGCCTTATGTTTCAATATATTTCTTAGTTCTTTATGCATATTTTTCTTGCATAGTTCTAATCATGCTTTCTATGCATTTATTCCTGTGTCGTTACAGTTAACATTTGTTATATGCATTTTTACATGATCTTATAAACCTTCTAAATGGTTTTAGTTTATGAGAAGTCACCAGGGATTGTGAGGCAGAGAGATTATAGATGACTTCTTTTCTTAAACAAGCAGATTGCTGACTTCTGTTTTTTAAGATTCATTCATTTATTTATCTATATTTTTGGCTGTGCTGGGTCGTCATCGATACATGCAGGCTTTCTCTAGTTGCTGCGAGCAGGTGGGCAACCCTTTAGTTCTGGGGCACAGACTTCTCATTGCAGTGGCTTCTCTTCTGAAATACAGGCTCTAGGCATGTGGGCTCAGTCGTTGCAGCTCCAGGACTCTAGAACATGGGCTCCATAGTTGTGGCACACGGGCTTAGTTGCCCCTGTGGGATCTTCCTGGACCAAGGATGGAACTGATGTCCCTTGCCTTGCAAGGCAGATTCTTAACCACTGAACCACCAGCGAAGCCCAGATTGCTGATTTCTGAAAAAACATTTCTAGAGGACTTGTCCTGTGTGGGGTAAATTTTGAGGGTACGTAGATGTATCAGTCAGTCACAAAATATGAAGTGAAAGTTGCCCAGTTGTGTCTGACTCTTTGCGACCCCATGGACTATGCAGTCCATGGAATTCTCCAGGCCAGAATACTGGAGTGGGTGGCCGTTCCCTTCTCCAAGGGATCTTCCCAATCCAGGGATTGAACCCAGGTCTCCCGCATTGCAGGTAGATTCTTTGCCAGCTGAGCCACTAGGAAAGCCCAAGAATACTGGAATGCGTAGCCTATCCCTTCTCCAGTGGATCTTACCAACCCAGGAATCGAACCAGGGTCTCCTGAACTGCAGGCAGATTCTTGAGCAGCTGAGCTACCATGGAAGCCCATATCAAACCAGTCAATCCTAAAGGAAATCAACACTGAATATTCATTGGAAGGACTGATGCTGAAGCTGAAGCTCCAATACTTTGGCCACCTGATATGAAGAGCTGACTCATTGGAAGAGACCCTGATACTGGGAATGATTGAGGACAGGAGGAGAAGGGGGCGACAGAGCATGAGATGGTTGGATGACATCACTGACTTGATGGACATGAATTTGAGCAAACTCGGGGAGGTAGTGAAGCACAGGAAAGCCTGGTGTGCTGCAGTCCATGGGGTTGCAAAGAGTCGGACACAGCTGAGTGACTGAACAACAACAAATGAATCAGACAAATGGGCATCCAGAAACTGTTACAGACATGTAACATGTAAGATTCCTCTCTGACTATAGTCCTCACTCTTAACAGACATTTGGAGCTCAGTTGCCATGGAAACAGGGAAGAAGGTGGCAAACTCTCCTGGGAGTGTTGGCTGCACTGAGGGGGTGCTGTCCAAGCCAAGTCTGAAACGGATGAGAGGCAGTTGGCCAAGTGGAGTTGATTGCTAGGTGGAGAAAACAGGGGGGGTGCGAAAGGGAGTCTGAGGACGCAGAAAAGGTAGACGCACCTGGCATGTGATCCTGTGGGCTGCGTGGCCAGAGATTAAGCCAGAGAGGGAAGTTGTGGGCAGATTTTCAGAGGTCTGGTCACTCTTTCCAAGGAATCTGGCCACAGGAAGCCGAGAAAGGTTGAAGCAGGGAATCTGATGTGATGACATCTGTCTCTTAGAAAGCTCTCTCTCTTGTAATATGGAAAGTAAGCTATTTGGGAGGTGGGGAAGGAGGTAGACTTCGAGTAGTGCCAATTGATGTGTACCTGTTTTCATGCCAGGTATGATTCTAGATGTTGTCTTCATTGCATTTTCACAGTTGTGAATGAGAGGAAGTTGCGGTTGGTCCAGAGATGCTGGACTTGCCTGTTGTCCTGCAGGTACTAAGTGGCAGGGGCAAGAAGTTCAGCCTTGTCTCTGTTCCTGGCACTTCACGTGAGGGAGACAGACGAGGCTGCTTTTGTGCAGTTTTTTCTGAATTTAGAGAAGAGGAAGATCTAGACCAGGGCAGACATGGGGAAGGTGACAAAGGTTTCCTGCACGGCAGCGGCCATCTAATGTGAAGAGGTCACTGAGGTCAGAGAGCATTCACCAAAGACATCCAGAAGAGCTGCAGAGGTGACACCGTATGACTACATGAAGCACGATGCAGAGTACAGGCAGATGGACAACAGGGGTTTCGTCCCAAGGAAGGTTCCAGATCTTTCCAGACACTACAGGCTAGTGGATTCAACTCAAAAGCCATACTGTCCTGCTTGAGAGATTCCCACAGGCCACGTGTGAGACAGTTTGAGCATCACAATGAAATTATGACAGTAATTATACATTAATAAGAAACATTTTAAAAATTAGTGAGAAGGGAGAGGAAATTAACTACTAGATACTAAAGAAATACTGGAAATAGAAAGTATTCATTTTTCAAGCACTGTAGTAATATTTTAAACAAAAATCATCAATAAATGCTAAAACCATTGGGTGAAAGATGGGGCAACGCAATATTTAAATCATTTCAAAAAGTCACATACAGTTTGTTAATAATAAAGGGGCAAAGGTGTGTATTTGGTTGAAAGTCTGTCAGACATTCTGGCAGCCACCTGATAAACCAGCTGCAGGACAAATGATACCAGACATTCTTTGATTTGATACATTGGGTAGGGCACATCATTCTGTGTATCCCTGCCAATAACATTCAACCTGAATTTAAACATAAGGAAACAATCAGATAAAACTAAGTGGAAGGGCATTCTATTAAAAACAAAACAAAACAAAAACTAGACTGCACTCTTTAAAAATCTGTCATTAAAAAGTGACTGAGAAACTGTAATAGAACAAGAAGATTCAAGAGGGTGACAGGTACCCTCAATTCATCTCCTCTGATTGGATCCCAAATTTGGGGGGAAGCTATACAGGACATTGTTGAAACTGTCCGGGGGAGTCTGAATAAGGATGTGTGTTAACCCCAGGGGTATTGTATCATTGTTAAGTTTCATGAGTGTGATTGTAGAAGAAAATGTCCTTGTTGGCACCTTTCAAGGTGGAGTGTCATAATGTATTCAACTTAATTCTCATGTGGCCCAGGGGAAAAAGTAGGAGAAAGAGGAGAAGCAAATGTGGCAAACCGCTGATAATTGATGAGTCTGAGTGAAGAGTCTAGATGTTCGTTCTTTTCTTTAGATTTACACATTTTCAAAGCAGTAATCTGAGGGAATATTTTTTCACTTCAGGACCAGGTAGGCTAAAGGTGCACTTCATGACCAGGTAGGCTAATTATCACTTAGGATAATTAAGTGATAATTTTTGTTGAAGGGAAATATTACCTGACTGACATAATGGATTTCTTTAATGTGGCAAATAAGTATCTGGATAAATGCAAATCCATAGCTGACCTTTATTTAAGATTTTATGAAGCTTTTGATAAGTCTCATTACTGAAGGCCATGAGAAAACTTTTTACTTTTTTTCTGGGGAAAAAGGGAGGCTGATTGAGGATTAGTGTTTTACTGCTGGTAATTATTTCAAATGGGCTTCCCTGGTGGCTCAGTGGTAAAGAATCTGCCTGCAGTGCAGGAGACACGGGCTTGATCCCTGGGTCAGGAAGATCCCCTGGAGAAGGAAATGGCAAACCATTCCGATATTCTTTCCTGGAGGATCCCATCGACAGAGGAGCCTGGCAGGCTACAGTCCATGGGGGTCACTAAAGAATCAGTCACAACTTAGTGACTAAACAACAAATAAATTATTTAAAGACCCCCTCCCCACCTGGCCTACCTGGCATAGGAACTGATGGTTACATTGGATAATGGAGCAGAAACAGAGAACCAAACCCCTCAGAACTTAGTGGAGGGAAAGGGTTTTTTCAAAGTTGTATGTGTGGGTTCTAAGAGGACATGCGTAGGGGACTCTCCCTACTTCAGATCATTTGAGGTGATATAATATTTGCAGATGAAACGAAATCTTTCCAGGGGTGAAACTAAATCTTTCAGATTACCATCTGAGGAAGAATTCGTTAAAGTGATCACAGATGAACATGCATGAGGGCTGTGTATTTAAAGAGAACAATCCAAATTTCGCTTCTTGGCTGCTAGGCATTGAGTTCTCACTTAAGGAACCTCTCGCCCAAAAGATGGACCTTGTCATTGTAATGAACTTGGTCATGGTAATGCTGTCTGATATCTGTATAGCTCTTTATAATTTTAGCAATCACTTTTACAAACATTATCTCCGTTTGGTGGTGAGGGTTGAGGGTGAGGAGGTAGTGTTGTCACCATTTAACAGATGAGCGAACTGGAGCTAGAGTGGATAAAATGGTTTGTCCAGAGCCACCTGGGTAGCTAGCCCAAAACTGGACTATGCTCCTTGTCATTCTTTTTGTTTTGTTTTGTTTTAATTGGAAGATTCTTGCTTTACAATATTGTGTGGGTTTCTGCCATGCATCAACAGCCACATGTCCCCTCCCTCCTCAGCCTCCCTCCCATGCCCCCACCCCCATCCCACCCCTTTAGGTTGTCACAGAGCACTGGGCTGAGCTCCCTGCATCACACGCAAATATGAAAGTAAACTTCGAGATCTTTGGAGCATCCCTCCAATACAGCACAATATAAAGCAAGGAAAGTTAAAATCAAATTGAAAACACCTTGTTTAAGAAGGCAGAAGATGTGCAATTTGTTTGTGAAAGATTCCTATGAAAATAACTTGTAGAAATGAAAAGTTTGATTTAAGTGGAAAAAGCACTTAATGAGAAATCTTTAGTGAATAATGAACAAAGTTTTTAAACTATTCAGCTATATTCAGTGCTGCTGCTGCTGCTGCTGCTGCTGCCACCGCCGGCGCTGCCACTAAGTCGCTTCAGTCGTGTCCGACTCTGTGTGACCCCATAGACGGCAGCCCCGGGCTCTGCCGTCCCTGGGACTCTCCAGGCAAGAACACTGGAGTGTGTTGCCATTTCCTTCTCCAATGCATGAAAGTGAAAAGTGAAAGTGAAGTCGCTCAGCCATGTCCAACTCTTCGCAACCCCATGGACTACAGCCTACCAGGCTCCTCCGTCCATGGGATTTTCCAGGCAAGAGGACTGGAGTGGGGTGCCATTGCCTTCTCCGGCTATATTGAGTGGCATGTGTAAAATAAAGCCTAGCTGATTTTTCAGGGCTGCTGAAATGAGGCATTGGTAAGAGGCAAAGATTATAATTAAAAGCATTTCCCCTCTTTAGCACTCACTTTCAGCCCTTCCTTCAAGTTATACCAAAGCCCTGGATTTGTGCATTGTTGTTTGATGAGTTTGGGTTCCAGGTTCTCCCTCTCCTGCCAGTAGGTGGTGAAGCATAAGTGAAAGTCCTGGCTTTTCAGATGTAGTTAAGAGATAGGGAAGTGCACAAGGCCATCTCCACAATGAATGGTTAACAGCCCATTACTAGAGAGCTGTGTACTCAGCATTGAAAACATACTTGGGGGAACCTGCATTTCGTAACCGAAGGCTCACTGGTTCGAACCCTCTGGAGTGGTCTTTCTCATTCAGAAGCTTCTCCCTCTGCCTTCTGCTCTCAGTTTCTATGTCCTGTATTGCTTAAGTGATTTGGCTAGTTTACTTAGTTTCTTGACCATTTACTAGAAGTCAAAGAAAACTGCTTTGTTTTTATTGAAAAGTGATTTTCCTCTGACCCCGGGAGACCATAATTCACATAAGCATGTAGATACAAGACCTTGGCACAGCTTTGAAATGCCCACTGTGAAAGTGCTTGTGTGAATGTCCCCCAAATATCTCTGCTTTCAGAAATGGACACTTGAAAGCCTTCTGGTGGGGAGGTTACAGCTCCAGGGACACTCCACCCTCTTTCCCTCTGAACACAACCCAAAACACAGGCCATGATGTCTGGAGCAGCTCTTTGATGACTCTGGAAAATGGTAGCGGGCAGAGTGGAGACGGGAACTGAAATGAGAAGTGAGAAGTAAGGAGAATCCAGCTGGGAGTCTCCTGTTTTTGTTGCTCCTGCTTCTTCCTCTTCTCCTCCCCCTTTCCCCCCTCCCTCTTCCTCCTTTTCTCTCCTTTCTCTTCCCCATTCTCTTTCCCCCTCCTCTTCCATCCTCCTCCTCCCCTCCTCCTCCTCTTCTGTTTTCTTCCCATATCTCCTGCCTATACTCAAAGGTAGCATACATTTCAGAACTGCACAACTCCAAGGGAATTGAATGGAAGTTAACCTTAGGGCAGAGACTAGGAGAATTTCTACCAATTCCCATGCAAACCATGCTAACATGTAGTGTGTACATCCTAGACTTTTTCTGTGCATGTTGTTTTTAAACAGTGATACTTACACCAAACATTTTGTTTTGTTTTTTCCTCTTGGTAGAAGAAAATATTTATGATATTTTACTTACTACATAGTCATTGCATACTTATTTTTGAATAATTTAAGTTACAATTATAGCCTGGTTCAGTGCATTTGAATTGCTATAGTGTACTTTTGAGTTACTTCAGATTCTGGTTCATTAGGTCCTGAGGGTACAGACACACCTCATTTTATTGAACTTCACTTTATTAGACTTTACAAATACTGCAGTTCTTAGAAGCTGAAAGTTTGGGTTGAAGAAGTCTGTCAGCATCATTTTCCAGCATCATTTGCTCACTTCATGTCTGTGTCATGTTTTGGTAGTTCTCACGATTTTTCAAATTTTCTGTATTTGTTACGTGCTTTGTGGCCAGTGATCTTTGATGTTACCACTTGCTGAAGGCTCAGATGATAGCATTTTTAGCAATAAAGTATTTTTTAATTAAGGCCTATTTTTTAGACATAATGCTATTGCACACTTAATAGAGTACAATATAGTGTAATGTAACTTTTTATGCACTGAAAACCTAAAAATTAGTGAAATTGACTGAACTGGAATATTCACTTTATTGCGGTGGTCTGAACCCGAAACATCCCCAAAATCTGTCTGTAATCACAGCCAACTCCTGGTGTTGCCAGTACTCCCCTGGCCCAAATTCTGAATAGCAAGGGAGAAGGCAATGGCACCCCACTCTAGTACTCTTGCCTGGAATATCCCACGGATGGAGGAGCCTGGTAGGCTGCAGTCCATGGGGTCACGAAGAGTCGGACATGACTGAAGTGACTTAGCAGCAGCAGCAATTTAATAATTCCCATTTAGGTTGTTTCCAGTTTGTTGCTTTTATAAATGCTATTGTTCATAAAGGTTTTCTTCCTATTCTGGATCATTTCGTGGAGGTAGATTCCTAGAAGCAGTTAAGCACTGACTCACACACAAGTCTTGGCTGTTTGGATTGCTGGTCAACATTGATGATTATTTTTGCAGAGGATTTTTGCCAGTTGTAATAAATATATTACTCCCCAGGTTGATGATGAGCAAATTGAGGCTGAGAATGGTTCGGCTGCCCGGGATCAAACACCTGATGGGTAGAAGAGCCATGATTTTAGCCCAGCCTGTCTGCTTCGGAAGCCACTCTGCCTGTCCCTCCCTGAATGCTGGCTGGCTGGCTGCTGCAGTCACCACATTCGTTCCTTCCTCTTAAAGGAGCCTGTTTGAGAAGATCAGTGACATTGCCTGTGCCCCACCATTGGCTCTTTACTTAGCTTTCCTAATTCGATATAGAAAAGAATGAGCTCCTCTTAATGTTAATTTTTATTTCTATTTGTTTGACAGAGCCAGAGCCTTCAGCTGGTCACATCCTCTGTCCTTTGATAAATTTTGGTTCCTAAATGGTCTTACTTACTTGATTTATATGTGCTGTGTACATGATAAAGATGTTAACGTGTTTCTGTTGCAATTGTTTTATAATTTGTCTTACAGTTTATTTGCTTTTCTAAAGCATAATTAAACATTTTAATGTAGCTATAAACATCTATTTTCTTTTCCTGTTGCCCACTGAGCTTAAGATATTTCCCCCTTGCAGAGGCTTGACAGTCATAGATAGATACTTTTAAAAAGAAATCATACATAGAGGTATTAAGGGTACTTGTAAGAAATGCAGCAATTTGGGGCTGTTTTTCCTCAAGGCCATGTTTACCTCCTAATCTCTCCCTCTTTTCCTACTCATACAGTTTCCCCACAGACATTTTCCTGCAAAAATGGGAGGGCAGATTTGAGGGGGGGATAGTGCTCAAGGATATGATTTATACTTTTCAGAATACAGAGGGAGTTTGGGAAGGACAGTTTGAAATAATGTAAAATGAAGACTTCCCTAAGCATTTTTTGCCATAATTTTCTACTGTATATTATCCATTCTTATGACAGAACTAGACAAAGCTTTCAACATAAAACTTTCAGAAAATTTTTATCATGTTTATACATGCATATAATTTAAGAAACAAAATTGTTTTACACTACTTATTATGGAAAACAGTAGTCCCCAACCCTTACCCTAACCCTATTCCTCTATTCCAACCCACTTTCCTACTTTCTTGCAACTCTTTTTAACCGAATCTCATGGTATTAATATTTGCCTTCATTTCCCTTTTTACAGGATTTTTTGTGTATGTGCTTATCCTCGGGTGTCTAAGTGACATGGCAATGCTGTTTCTTTATCATTTTAATATAAGCAGTTACCCACTTCCTGCTGGTGAAGGTCAGGATTTAGAGCCCTGTACTCTACACCCCCACATCCACCAGCTTGCATGCATTCAGTGCCTTTTCCTTGCCTTCTTTCCCTCCCCAACCAGCCCACTACCAGAGTTAATGCTTCTTACCTTATCTCCCCAGTGTAGTTTTCTGTCTTTGATTTAACTGAATATTCAGTACTTATATTATTACAGTTTTGTAAATGCTATTCATAGCCTAGTCATATACTTTCCTATAATTACTTTTCCTTTTCAACACAATATTTTGTTTCCTATAGAGTTGGTAATTGCCTTGCTTTTTGTTCTGTTAGTTTTCTGTGTACTTACTCCTCCCACCCCCAACGCACTTTATGACTCAGTCCAAGCCACAGGATTGGGTGTCCTTTTAGGGAGGGCTCCCTCTCTAGGCTGGAGCTCTCAGTTCTCCCTTCCTTGGCATCCTAGCAAATCCCATTTCTTCTTTTTTCTGTTTACTCCTTTGCTTTGTAGAGTGTATATCCTGTAATTTCCTGCAAAAGTCATAGGTGGTAAATGTTTTGAAATCTTATACATGTGAAATGGCTTTAGTTTATCTATCCTTGATCTATTCTTTAAGTTTATGCTCAGTTAATAATGGGGCTTCCCTGATGACTCAGTCGCTAAAGAATCCGCCTACAATGCAGGAGATGAGGGTTTGATCCCTGGGTCAGAAAGACCCCCCTGGAGAAGGGAAATGGCAACCCACTCCAGTATTCTTGCTTGGCTGGGTATAGAATTCTAAGTTGAAAATCATTTTCCCTCAGAATTTGGAGGCATTTTCCTGAAGCCTTTTCTTTTCTATTACTGCTTTTGAAAAAACCTGATTCTTGATCTTTTCCTATAAAGCTTGTTTTTGATCTCTGGCTGCTTTATGGTCTCTTGTTAACCCCAAGTTTCTGAAGTTCCTAACACAGCTGAGTTTAGCTGTGTAATATGTTTGCTTCTATTGGGCTGGGCTTTCAGTGATCCCTTGCAGTTTAGAAATCCATTTCCTCTATGTGATATATTCAATATAACATCCTTAACTAGAAATCTTGATCAGTTTTTAAAAGGGAAATTATAATGAAGCATGCTTCCCAGAGCCTGAAATATTATCATTTAAATGTCAAAAGGGGATTACCGTCATTAAATTGGCTAAGCAGAATTTAAGAGAGTGCTGACAAACATAGAATACAGACAGTCACGTATTTCATTTGCCAGAGCAAATAAAAGCTTCAGTGAATAAGTTGTTCTTGCCATTGATTGCTCTAGTATCCAGTCTTTCAGAGAAAGATAGATTTATTTATAAACTTTTATTAAAAGGAAAAACATACACTTCTATTTTTCTGGGCTCCAAAATCACTGCAGGTGGTGACTGCAGCCATGAAATTGAAAGACGGTTACTCCTTGGAAGGAAGTTATGACCAACCTAGACAGCATATTAAAAAGCAGAGACATTACTTTGCCAACAAAGGGCCATCTAGTCAAGGCTATGGTTTTTCCATTAGTCATGTATGGATGTGAGAGTTGGACTATAAAGAAAGCTGAGCACAG
Organism: Giraffa tippelskirchi; assembly: GCF_054371585.1. Classification (NCBI taxonomy): domain Eukaryota; kingdom Metazoa; phylum Chordata; class Mammalia; order Artiodactyla; family Giraffidae; genus Giraffa; species Giraffa tippelskirchi. Next base: position 40,921,570 of record NC_137276.1, read on the forward strand.
AAGAATTGATGCTTTTGAACTGTGGTGTTGGAGAATACTCTGGAGAGTCCCTTGGACTGCAAGGAGATCCAACCAGTCCATCCTAAAGGAGATCAGTCCTGAGTGTTCTTTGGAAGGACTGATGTTGAAGCTGAAACTCCAGTACTTAAGTCAGCTCTTCACATCAGGTGGCTAATTTGAAAAGACCCTGATGCTGGGAAATATTGAAGGCGGGAGGAGAAGGGGACAACAGAGGATGAGATGCTTGGATGGCATCACCAACTCAATCGACATGAATTTTGGTAAACTCATGGGAGTTATTGATGGACAGGGAGGCCTGGTGTGCTACGGTCCATGGGGTCGCAAAGAGTCAGACACGACTGAGCGGCTAAACTGCACTACCCACCTAATTTCAGAAGGTTGAAAGTACATTCTACTCAGTCCCTAGCTTTAGTTTGGTCCCCTAAAATCATGTACCCCCCAAAATTCATTTATTTGATTTTCTAGTCTCCACCTGCTTTAGCTATTAAGTCAGCAGAACATTTGTCCTCTAGGCTAAGGGTCCTCAACCTCCGCAATCTAGTGCCTGATGATCTGAGGTGGAGCTGATGTAATATAATAGAAATAACACACACAATAAATGTAATGTGCTTGAATTATCCTGATACCATCCCCCATCTCCGGTCCAGGGAAAAATTGTCTTCCATGAAATTGGTCCCTGGTGCCAAAAAGGTTGGGGACTGCTGCCCTAGGCCAAGTGTGTGAAATAGATCTTTAAATTTTTCTCAGAGTTTTCCCCCCAAATGTCAGTTAAGGTAGTAAATCAGTCAGTATTTATCAGTGTAAAGAAAAATATTTAGTAACTAACCATGACATGGTTGGATGGCATCACCAACTCGATGGACATGAGTTTGAGCAGGCTTCAGGAGTTGGTGATGGACAGGGAAGCCTGGTGTGCTGCAGTCCGTGGGGTCACGAAGTTGGACACGACTAAGCAACTGAACTGAACCATCTGCTAACACTTGCTGTGAAAAGAGCTGACATCTAAGGAAAGCTCTGAAGCTGCATGCTTCATCTCTAGGACCACGCTCTTCCAGGGGCCATCGGAACAGCAGTGAATGTTGAGCAGGCACACTTCACTGGGGGGGCGGGGGGGATTTTACACGTCCTAATGTAAATTTATAAAGGAAAAACACTCCAGTGTGTCTCCTGTAGTCTCAAATCCTCTGCTGAATACTTCTATAACTAGATATATGGGTTTTTACCTCCAAACAAGCAGTTGTCTCTCTTTAAGTCCATTTTGGCACTGTCTACCTGGAAACAGCATCAGATCCCACAGGTTAAAGGCTCAGTCTCATACCAAGTGCCTCCCCCCCACCTCCTACTTCAGAATGCTAATTGCTGGTTCCGACTGTTGCCTGTACTGCTTATCAGCTAGCTGTAAATTGGAGGTTTCTATGACCTCCTCCTTGGAGTCAGTTAATTTGCTAGAGCTTCTCACAGAACTCAGGAAAACATTTTATTTATTAGTTGAGCAGTTTTATTATAAAAGAGTATAACTTAAGACCAGTCACATGGAAGAGACATGTAGGGTAAGGTATATGGGAAGGAGTGTGTACTGCATTCCCCACATCTTCACATGTTCACCAGCCTGGAAACGCTCCAAACCCCCATCCTTTTAGATGTCTGTGGAGGCTTCATTATATAGCCATGGTTGATTAAATCATCGGCCATTGGTGATTCACTCAGCCCCCAGCATCTTTCCCCTCCTTGGAGGTGGGAGGAAGTGGGAATGAAAATTCTAACCCTCTAGTCACCTGGTTGGTTCTCCTGGCAATCACCCCCTATCTTTCAGGACTTTCCAAAAGTCACTTTAAACTCAGGAACATGAACCCAGTGTGGTTGAAAGGGGCTTTTATGAATAACAAAAGACTCCTTTGGCTTCCCAGGTGGCACTAGTGGTAAAGAACTCACCTGCCAGTGCAGGAGACATAAGAGGTGCAGGTTCGATCCGTGGGTCAGGAAGATCCTTCGGAGGAGGGCACGGCAACCTGCTCCAGTATTCTTGCCTGGAGAATTCCATGGACAGAGAAGCCTGGCGAGCCATAGTTCACAGGGTTGCAAAGAGTTGGACATGACTAAGGTGACTGAGCACGTATGCAGACACCTTTAGCTCATCCCTCTTAGAAAGTTGCAAAGGTTGTAGGAGCTCTATGCCAGGAACAGGGATGAAGACCAAATACATATTTCTTACTATAAATCACAATATGATAAAACTTAATTCTGGACACAAATTGTACTCATGGCATACTTGTATGTGGGTTAGTAATGAGTCCGATTTCCTCTTCTCCCACCAGCTTTTTGGAGACTGGGAAGCCCAGCTGCGGAGGATAATGAAACTCATCGCTGGCGGCGGCCTGTCCATCACAGGCTCCCACAACATGTGTGGGGACTACCTGTACAGCGGCCACACGGTCATGCTCACACTCACCTACCTATTTATCAAAGAGTGTAAGTCTAGAGCGGCCTTTCGTGAGAATTTCCTCACCTGCCGTTTCCCGCGGTTTCTGGAAAGTCCGCAGGAGCCAGATGGGATCTCGGGAGGGCAGCCCTTCATCTCACTAGCGTGCTCACACCTAGCAGGCACCCAGGGAAACATGTGTCACAAGTACCTGTACTTCTTGGGGGACGTATCTTGTTTCCTTAGCTGTCAGCTGTGGTATCAGGATGTTTTATGACTGCTGGAAGGAGCCAGAAGGGAGGAGACAAAATTCCAGGCCTGGCTGGATGATGGTAGATGTTGTGTTCACTTGGCAGCCGTTTTTCAGGCGCTGGCCACTGAAACATCTGCTCTAAAGAAGCGCGTGGGGGTTGGTGGTGTCTCTTCCCTCAGACAAGCTCTGGTCTCAGGGAAACTAAATGATGCAGACATTAAATGGGAAATTTCTTTAAAAAATGTACTTAAAATATTTTATTATGAAACATACAAAAAATAATATTACAGGTACCCCTGTATGCTGCTCAGATTTAATATAAGTATTTGTCATATCTCTGTCGGATGACCCTTGTCAAAGCAAAGGAAATATTTATCAATATATATTTTCTTATTATTAATATAATAATTATAATGTGTATTATTACTGTATAATAATAAAATATTAATATATATCTAAAGTTTTTCATTCCTTCCCCCTCCCATTTTCCTCTGTTATTTCTCAGGTGTGTTTTATTCCTTTCTCTACTTGTAGAAAATTCCATAGTCCTTAATATTCTACTGTTAGAAATAGTCTCAGTGAGCTTTATCTGGGCAGTTTCCATGAAGAGCAACAAGAGAAACCAGGCTGTGGGTATCACAGAGGAGGGACCCACATTGCATTCTGGAGGTATTTGAGAGCCTGTGGCACCTGTTGGAACGTCAGTGTGGTTGGAATTCAGAGAGGTAGTAATAATGAGAACTAAAAAGTGAACTGGTGAGTAGGAACCAGATTGTGGAACATGCCTTGAGTCACGAGGAGGAGTCTGAATTTGCATTCTGAGAGACGTGAGGTGCCCACCGAGAGGTTGTAACCGCCGGGGCAGTGTCATCTGACTTGTCCTTTAGAGAGGGAGAAACCGCTCCTGCAGTGACTCACAGGATGGGTTGGAGAGGGCAGAGCAGGAGTCGAGTTAGCAGACTGGCTGCCGCTATGGTCCAGGAAAGAGATGGGAGTGGCCCAGACTATCAGGATGATGTTGGTGTGGAGAGAAGTGGGGGAAACTGGGAGAAAGGCACAGAAAGGAGTGTACAGGTGACAGGATTGATTGTGGGGGTAGAGGGGACAGGTGATGGACTGAAGGGTGAAAGCCCAGTTTGGTCTTAGAAAGACTGAGGTGGGGACACGGGAAGAGGGGACATACTTTGGGGACCGAGTGGGAGGGGCGACCGTAGGTGCTCTGCTGGCTAGAGTGAATTCAAGCAGTGTCTGTTCAGAACTGTCAGGGCATCATCTGGGCCTGGCACTGGAGTATAACTGGGCATGGAAAAGGGGCACAGAACAGGCCTAATGTCAGCAGCCCTGGGAGCCAGATTCCTACCTGCTGCTGGTTGGTCCCTGAAACACGTTAATGGGGTTAAGCTTTATTCCTGAAAATGAGACTGTAAACCAAGTTGGATGACGTGGGTCACAAACTGATTCTGAATCCTGGTGCTATCACTTACTCGCTCTGTGACCTTGGGAAAAACCTCTGATCTCTGTAAGTCTTAGTTTCCTCATCCTTAGAATCAGATACTCACTGATAGCTCCTTCATGGCTTTCCCAGTGGCTCAGCAGATAAAAAAAATCCACCTGCCAGTTCAGGAGACACAGGTTCAGTCCCTGGGTCCAGAAGATCCGCTAGAGGAGGAAATGGCAACCCACTCCAGTATTCTTGCCTGAGAAATCCCATGGACAGAGGAGCCTGGCGGGCTACGTCCATGGGGTTGCAGAATCAGACACAACTGGGCAGCTAAGTACACACACACAACTCCTTCATCAGTGAGGGAGAGGTTGTGAAAATGAAAACAGATGGCATATGGGGACACTAATAGAGGGGCGTGGAGAATGAACAGTAGCTGCTCTTTGTTGTTGTATTGTTATGGTATCAAGTACAACTCTTCCTGGAAAGGGAACATGAAGCCCTGTACGTACACTAAGACCTCTGCCCCAACCCCTGACCGTGCCATTTAAAATCACAAACCTCCCTCCCTTCACCCTCTCTGCTGCTAATCCCACTTGTCTTAAATCCAGAGTATTTAACATCTTCTAACATAGAGTGTAAGTTACTTGATTATAATTATTATTTATTGTCTCTTTTCATTACTGGGAAGGGATCTCCCCACAAAGGCAGACTGTTTGCCTGTGACATTAGTTGATCCCAAGATCTAGTGACTAGATCTTGTCCTGGCTACATTGTAGATGCTTAATAAATAGTGGGTGAATGAATGACTGATACTTGGACCCCCTGAGAATCCTATAAAAGGCTAAACTGTCTTCCCCGGGGTAAGGAGGGTAGACCACATTCAGACAGCATTTTTGCCTAATGTATCAGACCCTCTGAAGCCCATTCATGGAGAATACAAGGTAGGAGGGCCTACAGCAGTAGAGACTTTGAATCTCCCATCAAGTGACTTCCCAGACACTGTCCTGCCCTTGGAAGTGGACATGGGCTAGAATTCCTGGTCACTTGGATACTCTTATTTGTATTTGAGAAATGGACACCTCAAAGACTTAAAAAGTAACGTATGGTTGCAGAGCTTGGAAAGCAAATAGGGTGGTTGTATCAATTATAATTGCCTAGTCTGTGTATAAGGATCCATAGACCAAAAGGTATTGATTTTTGTACACAGCATTAACCCCATATTGTTTCTAGGTAAATTTAATTATCAATAGACAGTTTTGTTTTTAATGAGGTGTGATATATTAACCTGTCCTTGTTTGTCCTTTGAAACTGTATTTATGATTATATGGGTCAAGTAATAACCACATATAAATTACTGTGGCTAATAAAATCACTTGATGAAATAAGCTGCTTCCCTTCTAACCTTGGTTACATAGAAGCCAAAGCCCTTGGATTTGCCACCCTAAGCGATGTGTTTTCAGAAGGAAGGATCCAAGGTAATTGGATTCAGAATGAATAGCTGAGGTGTGATTGGGTGCCCTTCGTCATACTTGAATAATAGGACTCATGCAAATTTCTCCTTTTCAGATTCCCCTCGACGACTGTGGTGGTACCACTGGATCTGCTGGCTTCTCAGCGTGGTGGGAATCTTCTGTATTCTCTTAGCGCATGACCACTACACTGTGGACGTGGTGGTGGCATACTACATCACCACAAGACTCTTCTGGTGGTACCACACTATGGCCAATCAGCAAGTGAGTTTTTTCCTCCTTTGGTGTTAACTCCTGATGCTCTTGACTAGCTGTTGCTGGTGTGGCAACAGGGAGAGTCAGCTGAGACTATATTGTCTCCTGTGATGCTGATCCACTTCTGAATCAAAGCTGAACCAGAAATGTGTTTCTACCCTGCTTATTTAACTTATATGCAGAGTACATCATGAGAAATGCTGGGCTGGAGGAAGCACAAGCTGGAATCAAGATTGCCAGGAGAAATATCAATAACCTCAGATATGCAAATGACACCACCTTTATGGCAGAAAGTGAAGAAGAACTAAAGAGCCTCTTGATGAAAGTGAAAGAAGAGAGTGAAAAAGTTGGCTTAAAGCTCAACGTTCAGAAAACTAAGATCATGGCATCTGGTCCCATCACTTCATGGGAAATGAATGGGGAAACAGTGGAAACAGTGTCAGACTTTATTTTTTTGGGCTCCAAAATCACTGCTAATGGTGATTGCAGCCATGAAATTAAAAGACGCTTACTCCTTGGAAGGAAAGTTATGACCAATAGATAGCACATTAAAAAACAGAGACATTACTTTGCCAACAAAGGGCCGTCTAGTCAAGGCTACGGTTTTTCCAGTAGTCATGTATGGATGTGAGAGTTGGACTGTGAAGAAAGCTGAGCGCCGCAGAATTGATGCTTTTGAACTGTGGTGTTGGAGAAGACTCTTGAGAGTCCGTTGGACTGCAAGGAGACCCAACCAGTCCATCCTAAAGGAGATCAGTCCTGGGTGTTCATTGGAAGGGCTGATATTGAAGCTGAAACTCCAATACTTTGGCAACCTGATGTGAAGAGCTGACTCATTTGAAAAGACCCTAATGCTGGGAAGGATTGGGGGCAGGAGGAGAAGGGGACGACAGAGAATGAGATGGCTGGATGGCATCACTGACTCGATGGACATGGGTTTGGGTAGACTCAGGGAGTTGGCGATGGACAGGGAGGCCTGGCGTGTTGCGGTTCATGGGGTTGCAAAGAGTCGGACATGACTGAGCGACTGAACTGAACTGAGCGAAATAGGAGCTGGCATCCTTCTGGAACAAGTATCACATTCTCATCGTCCTTGGAAAATATTTTTTTAAGCTGTGCCCACCTCTTGCTTGATCTTGCATTCCTACCTTTTTTTCCATCTTGGGCCCCTCACCAGATGAATGCTTAACATTTAATTAAGTCTCTCCATTTTCATTACAGGAGAGTAACTAAAGCACTAATTGAAGTATTTATTTATAGACAAGAGACTTAAGTAAGCCACACGTTCTCCATATACTCCTGGCATTGGAGTTATTTGTTTCTCTACTAGAGAAACAGGTGCAGCAGGTGTTGTAGTTGGGTACAGAGTGTAGAAGGTGGTGTGAGTGTGAACCTGGGGCCATAAAGGTGATCAGGGGCTGGATCTGGGGGCCTTTGTGAATTTTAATATGGAAAATATTTGAACCTAAAGTGAAAAATTATGGGAATCGTGTGTATGTTCCTATCGGGGCTGATATAATCAGTTGATCTTCCTGACTTGGTTTTCTCTTTCTGTGTTTTCTTAGGTGCTAAAAGAAGCTTCCCAGATGAACCTCCTGGCCAGAGTGTGGTGGTACAGGCCATTTCAGTACTTTGAAAAGAATGTCCAAGGAATTGTACCTCGATCTTACCATTGGCCCTTCCCCTGGCCGGTAATCCACCTCAGTAGGCAAGTTAAATACAGCCGACTGGTGAATGACACGTAACAGCTCTACATGGTGGAGAAAGAGGAACTGTCCGAAGTGCTAAGAACTCCATGAGAGAAGATGCCATAAAATAAACAACTCCCTAATCCTATTATCTTTCAACAATTACCTTGACTTAACCTATTGAGTTACCTGGTCAGCACTGTGATCTTTTTTTCTCTCCAAAGGACCTGCGTTGGACAACAATAAAGAAAACTCAACCTATCATACACTGTACACATTTCCTGTTCATAAGTTTGGGATTTACATAATCTGCGACCACCATGTTCCTTTGTATATGATGCAACAGCATAAATGTAAGCTTTTATATCATCAGTTCTGGTCTTTCCAGTCACATCTGGAAATAAAGCGTATTATTTTCTTGGGAAAACATACTTTTCATATTTCTTGCCCCAAAGATTGGGCTGTAAGCCATTTTCTAGCAAATGTCTCTATGAAGGTTTCTTAAGTACCTGAATGGGGTTCGATTCTGAAATCTTTCTACCTGTTGCACCGATATTCAAATAAAAATGACAGACACAGGAAGGTTTGGTAACTTTGGGTTTTGTAAAAATCAGCAGAGACAGCGTGTCAAAAAGTGCAAAAAAAAAAAAAGATTCTGTTATAAAGTGATTTTCTAAGTATTTCCTAACTTTATTTTTCAAAATGATGTTATGAAAACCAAATTTAAAGATTTTTACATGTCAGAGAACAGAGAGTTAACATTTAAAAATGCTTCTTGGGAGAGAAATTTGTCTATGTTTCTAGTGCCTTTCTTGTCTTGATTGTATGGTCAGTAGGCAATCTTTAATGTTTTTATTTAAACTAAATATTCCATGAAAATATATATGTATGTATACACTACTAAATTTTGCATTTATAGCTAAATTCAATCAGAAGACTGTTTATGGTTCTCAAACTGCTATGAATTAAAGAATGGGGGAATTAACTGGAAAGTCAGAGCCTGTTCCCATATTGTGAGCAGGTGGCGATGACATGTACCACTTCAATTATTTTACCATCTATTTGGTAGTTAGATTTTAACTATACAATGAAAACAGCCATGAATACTTTGTTTTTAAAAAGAGAGTTTTGAAAATGATCACTTAACTAAAACTTGAAAGCTATAAATTAGTTATCCATACTCTCATGACAATTTTGTTGGTGAACAACAAAAAAGAGATCTATTTCTTTAAAATATATTTGTGCAGGAACTGCATGTAGTTCTAAGTTTTACTCCTAACAGAAGTATGTTTGGGGAAGTATTCTATTCTATACTTGCCAATGTGGAGAACAAAATAGTTTTTTAAGGATGAAGAAGTATATATATCCATTCTGTATTTTACGTGCAGCAGAATTATCTTCCGTAGGGTTTTTTGTGTATTCACAAGGTGATATTTGTATTGTAAAACAATAATGGTGAAGGAAATAAAAAGGCTTTTAAAATTTTGTTTGTTTTAAATCTTTGTAAAGTTATTATTCCAGAGAGTATACTGATTATCTTAACAGCTTACCTAGATCATAAATTAATCAAGATGCACTTTTTAATAAAAACTGATACTTAAAAAAATGTCTGCTCTTTCTAATATGTTCACATTCTTCACAAGAGTCATAAGTGAAGTCCTTGAAGCAAGATGTGAAAACAAGTTTTGGCATTTCCTCGCTTAGTTTGTTTGGGAGAGGGCCTTTATAATCATGTTTCTTTTTCCTTGAGATTCCTTGAAATGTACTCTAAACTTCAGTATAACCTCTGCAGATAGCATGTATTTTTAAAAACATAAGAAAAGACTTACAGGTAAGTTCAAACTGCAGACCACTGTATACCAATAAGTTTCAATTCTCCAATTCTCAATCAAGTCACTTACTTTTTCCCCCTATAACTGAAAGTAACGTAAGTTTTTTGGTTTAGATGGAAAGGGAAAGTAAATTCTGAAATGAGAAATATGGTCATAGTACTTTGAGAATCAATGGTAAGAAAAACCTTTTTAAAAGGAAAAAAATATGTTGTTATTGATGTGGGAAAAAAATGAGGATGTTAACAGTGGAAACCTGTTCTTATGAAGGGAAGCTGTTGTCTTAACCTGGGAGGCTACAGCTGTAAAACTAGAAAGATTTCCTGCGTGGGACCAGATGCCATATATTAAAAAGGTAAGCAACTTGAATAATGAAAATGAATTCTTGACATATGCTAAAAACAGCATTGTTTTCCTAAATCAAAAGTTATATTTTAAAAATAATTATTTTAAGTTTACCTACTACATTTGTACCAAGAAGTTCCCTTAATGGTTGTACTTCATGCTTGGCTGTGTGGAAACATGAATTGACATATCTTGTGGCTCTCGAGTCTGCAACTTCCAGGTAGGAAAAGAGAAATCTCATGTTCTGGAGAATTGTAGTACACTTGATAATGACTGCCTAAATGAGGACATGTGCTTTTCTGTGCTTTGGTTTAGTAAGCCAGAGCCCTAGACCATAGCTTCTTTATCTAACACTCTTTAAGAGTTACGCAATTCTCAAGCATTACCTTGTTAACCCTCACATCACCACAAAGTTCCTTATTAACCCCACTTTATGGAGGTTGATTTAAGTATATTTAATAACTTTCCCAAGGGCATGCGACTGATAAAAATCTGAAGTTCAAGTTTTCACCCACTCCTCGACACCCTCCACCCACATACTGTGAGCTTTCATAAATTCTTCAGCAAGAGTCCACAGTGAGAAATCTGCCTGTGGAAGTCAAACTAAGCCGACTTGACTGACTGTGAACCAAGTAGCAGGAAATTCACACCATGAGGTAGAGAGACTCATTTTGCCAGTTTCAGATTGTTGTATTTGTTTTATTTGTATCCCAAGCAAAAACCAAAATTGATAAATATGATAAATATCTCGAAATTATAAATACTACATAAAAGAAGAGTGCCTGCTAGCTTTTTTTTTTTAAGTTTTTATTAGAGGATAGTTGATTTACAATGTTGTGTTTCACCTATACCATAAAGTGAATCAGTTATACATGTATCCACTCTTAGATTCTTTTCCCATATAAGTCATTATATAGAGCATATGGAGTAGAACTCCCTATAGAATACAGTAAGTCCTCATTAATTACCTATTTTATATCTGTATATGTCAATCCTAATCTCCTAGTTTATCTCTCCTCTGGTAACCATAAGTTTGTTTTTGACATCTGTGACTGTTTCTGTTTTGTAAGTTCATTTGTACCATTTTTTTAGATTCCACATATAAGCAATATCATGTATTGGTCTTTCTCTGACTTCTTCACTCCATATGACAATCTCTAGGCCCATCCATGTTGCTACAAATGGCATTATTTCATTCTTTTTTATGGGTGAGTAATATTCCACTGTATATAGGTACAATATTCTTTATCCATTCCTCTGTTGATGATAATTTAGGTTGCTTCTGTGTCTTGGCATTGTAAATAGTGCTACTGTGAATGTTGGGGTGCATGTATCTTTTTGAATTATGTTTTTCTCCAGATATATGCCCAGGAGTGGGATTGTTGGAGCATATGGTAGTTCTGTATTTAGTTTTTTTAAGGAACCCCCATACTGTTCTTAGTGGTTGTCCCAGTTTACATCCCACCAACAGTGTAGGAAGGTTCCCTTTTCTTCACACCCTCTCTGATATTTGTTGTTTGTAGATTTTTTTTTGATGATGGCCTTTCTGAGCTACATGAAATGGTACCTCATTGTAGTTTTGATTTGCCTTTCTCTAATAATTAATAATGCACTTTTCATGTGCTTTTTGGCCATCCATATGTCTTAGGAGAAATGTCTATTTAGATCTTCTGCCCATTTTTTGAGTGAAGTGTTTTTTGTTTTGTTTTTTTTTTTTGAGCTGCATGAGCTGTTTTGAGATTAATCCCTTGTTGGTTGCTTTGTTTGTAAATATTTTCTCCCATTCTGTGGGTTGTCTTTTCATTTTGTTATGGTCTCCTTTGCTCTGCAAAAGCTTTTAAGTTTAATTAGGTCTCATTTGTTTGCTTTTATTTTCATTATATTAGGATGTGGATCCAAAAAGATGTGCTATGATTTATGTCAAAGAATCTTCTGCTTTTACTTTCCTCTAAGAGTTTTATAGTGTCTGGCCTTACATTTAGGTCTTTAATCCATTTTGAGTTGGTTTTTGTGCATGGTGTTAGAGAATATTCTAATTTCATCCTTTTACATGTAACTGTCCAGTTTTCCCAGCACCACTTGCTGAAAAGACTGTCTTTTCTTCATTGTATATTCTTGCCTCCTCTGTCAGCCTGCTAACACTAATTTGACCACCACTATACAAAAAGTCAGATTTTCAATTAACTGGGAAATGGGGTATGCTCCTTGGAGCCCTTCATATTGACACACTTTTTCTCTTTTTGATGAGGAAACTCATTTTGAGCAAATCAAAGCTGCTGTCTTGAAATTCTGCTTGTCAGCACCTTAACATTCTTGTCTGTCTGCTGGCCCAGAGAACAAATAAGAAGAAACTTAAACAATGCCTGCCTTTAGAGGGCCCAGACTCCAGCTCCCATAGGAGGGCATAGATGGGCATGATGAATGAGAGGTGGACTAAGAGTGAGGGAAAGTGACAAGAAGGCTGGAGCGGGGCCCCAGAGGACATAGAGGGTTCAGAGAGTGGCTGAGGCAGCAGCATTCCAGGAAGGCAGAGAAGGATGTTGCAAATGGCTCTGGTTTGCTCTTGGTGAGAAGAATGAAGTGAGGATTTACTGTAAGAGTTCCTATTTATCATGTGTTTCAGAAATCCTGTTAATTCTTGAGCCCTGATGCGGCACAGTGGTATGGTTTAGCATCAAATGATTGAGAAAATGCATACTATGAATTAGAAACATCCTCAAGAGAATTTGTGGTTTATTAATCACAATAGCATATATATGGACTGCTTGGTCAATGGGAATAGTACTTATTTATAAGAGCCATTATTCCATTAACATAGCAAGGTTTTTGTGTGTAAAGGTTGGAGGATCTCTTGAGACTTCTTGGGGAAAGCTTACCGGAGATTATAAGGCAGAGTTCAGTGAAATAGGCAGTCTTTTTTTTTTTTTCCAAAGTTTAACAACAACAAAAAAGAGTGCAGATCCAGAGGCCTGTGTAACCTCCAGTGTCATGGTTTCTGTGTCAAAGGTGTGTGGCTACAGGGAGCAGGAATGGCATTTCAGGTGAGGGTAAGGAAAGGCTCCAACACCCAAGAGAAGCCAACCCAGAGTCCCCTCTTAACCCCATGGTGGCCCAGAACCACACATATTTTGATGTTTTGTTCTTGGGTGTACACATACTAGGGCTGTTTCTCATTTTCTGAGAGAACTAACCCCTTTATTATTCTTTTTGAGCTTTTTATTTTGTATTGGGGTGAAGCTGATGGACAATGTTGGTTTAGTTTCAGGTGAACAGCGAAGGGATTCAGCCATACATACACGTGTATCCATTCTCCCCCAAAACCCCTCCCATCCAGGCTGCCACGTAACATTGAGCAGAGTTCCATATGCTATAGAGTAGGTCCTTGTTGGTTATCCATTGTAAATATAGCAGTGTGTACATGTCCATCCCAAACTCCCTAACTATCCCTTCCCCCTGGCAACTCTAAGTTTGTTTTCTGTGAGTCTCTTTCTGTTTTGTAAATTCATTTGTGTCATTTCTTTTTTAGATTCCACTTATAAGGGATGTCATACGGTATTTCTCCTTCTCTGACTGATTTCACTCAGTGTGACACTCGGTTCATCCATGTTGCTGGAAATGGCATTATTTCATTCTTTTTAATGGCTGAGTAATATTCCATTGTATATATGTACCACATCTTCTTTATCCATTCCTCTGTCAATGGACATTAAGGTTGCTTCCATGTCTTGGCTGTTGTAAACAGTGCTGCAGTGAATATTGGTGCCACCTTTATTATATCATTTATTATATCATCTGTCATCTCTCTGTTTATTTGTTCAGTCACCTAGTCGTGTCCGACTCTTTGTGACCCCATGGACTGCAACACACCGGGCCTCCTTGTGCCTCACCATCTCCCGGAGTTTGCCCAATTCATGTCCATTGCATAGCTGATGCCATCCAGCCATCTCTCTCTTTATTCCTGATCATTTTTGTTGCTGTGAAGTCTGTTTTGTCTGAAATTAAGATAATTTAAGATAACTGAGCTTTCTGTTGACTAGTGTTTGCATGGTAGATCTTTCTCCACCCCTTTATCTTTAGACTCTTTGAGCCTATATTTAAAGTGGATTTCTTATAGACAGTATATGATTGTTTTAAATGTATTTTGAATCTCTGCCTTTTAATTAGTGTATTTAGATCTTTCACATTAAACTATAATATATATATTTGAATTGATATCTACCAAGTTCTACTTTTTATATTTGTACAGTATTTTCTATTTGTTTAGTCAGTAGCTTCTCATTTCTTTTGATAAGTACCTTTTTTTAGTTTGAACTAATACAAGTTCTAAATATTTTTAATCTGGTAACCCAACACATTTTTCCTGTGTGAGTAGGAAATAGCAAGGGTTGTTGTTTTTTTATCTCTTTAGATATCCCAATCCATATTATTTCCAGCAAAAACCTCAACCATAATATCACTGCTGCTGCTGCTGCTAAGTCACTTCAGTCGTGTCTGACTCTGTGCGACCCCATAGACAGCAGCCCACCAGGCTCCACCGTTCCTGGGATTCTCCAGGCAAGAATACTGGAGTGGGTTGCCATTTCCTCCTCCAGTGCATGAAAGTGAAAAGTGAAAGTGAAGTCATTCAGTTGTGTCCGACTCTTCGCGACCACATGGGCTGCAGCCTACCAGGCTCCTCCGTCCATGGGGTTTCCCAGGCAAGAGTACTGATACCACACTTGCCTTTATTTCCCAACTAGAGCTTTGTCCAATTCCTCTCTCTTGAATTTGAGTCTTAGATGCACTAGTTCTTAGACGTAGGAAGGCACGTTCAGATATAAACCCAGGGTGCTTCCTAAAAGGACATGAATCATTTAGGTCATTGTTAGAGTAATCTAATCTAGAGACATCCTGATTTTAACAGTCTACTGTAGTCATGCTTTCTCTAGAAATCCTTAATGTGACCATCTACTTCTGTGCCATTTTGGAATAAAAACCATGCAACCATGGACTCTGAAGACCATTGTGGATTGTTTAGGTACCTGCTTGTTTGTGAAAACCAAAAAAACCTTGTGGGGCAGAAGTAGAGGAAAATAACAGGTTCAAAGGAAATGCCTTCTCTTTGGGAAGTAAATAAGCGCTTCTTTCTGTTTAAATTTGTATTAGGTACTTGATAAAGGCATGGTAGTTGAAAGGGCCAATGAATGAATGGCTCCATTGTTTTATGAAGAATGGGCGTAATTTTCTAGGGCAGGAGAAGAACTCAAAGAGAAAATAGGGTGTATCCTTAGGGGCATGAACCGGGGACTCAGATGTGTTCAAATCCCATCTCTGAAAGCTTATAGGCACTGTATGCCTTGACCAATTTTTTCTGAGCCTGTTTCCTTGCTTATAAAATAGAGGTGATTTACTTATGTTGTGATGTAATGTGGGGCAGTGATGCAGCGTTCATTCAAGTTAAGTGCTCATTAACAACCACTGTCATTCTAGAGAGGAAAATGAGAGAGATGAAAGCCCTGTGGAGCCAAGAAAGAAGTCCCCAGTCAAGGAAAAGACTGGCCCCAACCAGAGAGAGACTGAGACACCAAGAAAAACCAAGTCCACACTCAGCCTTTATTTGAACTTCTGAGTGAGTATACATTATCAGTAATCTGAACCTACCTGCTTAGTCACTCAGTTCGTGTCCGACTCTGAGACCCCCATGGACTGTAGCCCGCCAGGCTCTTCTGTCCATGGGGATTCTCCAGGCAAGAATACTAGAGTGGGCTGCCATTCTCTTCTCTAGGGAATCTGCCCAACCCAGGGATCAAACCTGGGTCTCCTATACTGGCAGTCAGATTCTTTACTGCTGAGCCACCAGGGAAGCCCTTACATCTTACTGTTTTTGGTAAAATACTTGCCCCAGAATTTGAATGTCTGATGTGCATGCACAATGGTTGTTAGAAGAATTGGTTGACTCTGAAACAGTATGACCTAGTCTTCTTTGGGGATGAGCCAGGGCAGCAATGAAGAAAAACATGGATGGCTCGTAATTCGTTGGCACTTAAGAGTCTGCTCACTAGGCCAGCTCTGTGCTGTCACATGCAAGAACTGGTATTTGTCTGAATTGTTTTCTGCTAATACTATTTATCAGCCTGAGAGAGGAGAGGAAAAGATGGTTTCAGCCAAAGCAATCTGTCTTTTATGCATTCTGTTTGTAATGAAGGGCCTGTGACCGTGGAAAGGCAAGTATTGGGTTTCCCACTGGGATGTGTAGCGAAAACTTCCTGATACTTTAGGATGGTGGTTCAAGTGGGGAAAAAGTCATTTTGGAAAATGCATGATCTGACTTAAAATGTTTGTTTTGAAGTCATCTCTGAAATCATTGGCCTTTAGGGGTTTTGTCTGTTTGGTTTTTTTCCTTTTTGGCTTTGAGTTTTAAGAGGCCACAGTCAAATCACTGCCACACTTAATAATGTATTCATTACACACCTTATTGGCCGAGAGACTTTTGATCTCTGGCTGGTGTTTGACTGTGACTGGGGCCCCTGACAGGGGTAAAAAGTGAGAAGACAAGAGTGTTTGCAGCATAAACTTCCTTTTTACAGCAGGCAACATTACAAACTGTTTCAGTGACCCTTGCAGGCTCCCTACCAGAGGCAGGCAGATGAGTCTGCAGGCAGTTGCTAGCTCCATTTCTCCATAGGCTCCAGGGATAAACATGTAAAAGCAAATGGCTTGAAAGGAATTGTGTCCAATTAGTGCTCCTGGCACATGTGTGCTTTGGAAGTATTGCTGGCCCTGGATTCTGGAGCGCATTCCTGAGCTTGTGAGCTGACACTGGATGACTCCACAGAGCTCACGTTCCTGTTCACTCAGCTTGCAGTGGACACTCAGAGCCCTAGGGCCAAGGGGCTGCCTAATGAGATTTCCCCTGGGGTTCCTGTTTCCTGAGCCTTGAGGGAGCCGCTGCAGGAGGCAGAGGAATTGCAGCCAGGAATAGAGCCAGAAAGTCTTGTTCTTGTACAATCCTCTGCACCAATTGCGCCCAACACACAGCAAAAGTTGTTGGGGGTGTAGGGTGGTGATATGGTTCTTCGGGAGAGAAAATGTCAATGCATTCAGTGCATATAACCTCCACATGCTATTAACATTCACACAAGTCTGAATTCAAACAAAGTCACCAAAATTAGATGGGAAGGTAGCAGAAATGTCACTTTAACACATGGCGAGTATGGAGAACTGTGACAGTTTGGCTTCCGGTAGATCTGGGCTATCAAAACTGGCTTAATTTCTCAAGATGTTCAGAGCTTAATCACCAATTAAAATCAGTAATGACAATGAATTTGCTTGGACCTTAGGAAATCCATTTTCTTCTTGAGAATGAAAGGAGTCTGAATTCAGGTCTTTTTCATTTGACAAAAATGAGGAATGGATGTCAATCTTCCTATTGCTGAAAGGAGGTCAGAGCGGGAAAGGCAGCCAAGCTCACTAGAAGACCTGCTGGTTTCTGTTCTGATTTAGAGCAGCTTGTATCATATGCCCAGGACTGAAGGCAAATGAGCCGGTGGAATTGAGGCTGAGTCCTCAGGGACGAGAGGCATTGGATAGTGGTCCCTGGAGGGCAAGGGGCCACTGGGGACCAGAAAGCACAGCGTTCTCTGTTTCCCAGTTTTCCCTTCCGTTGCAGTTTGGTTTCGATGTTGGGGAAAATCTAAGTTAGAAAATGCACACGGGCAAACACACACACACGTATATAAATTCAGCATTCATATCAGTGTATTTAAGACTCTAATAAATCTTCCCTTTAAAGAAGTCTACTTAAATTTCATTAACTAATATTTTCCAAATTTATCTGGTGTTTAAATCCTTTTCATTATCAACTCATTCCTTGCTAATGTTTTATTATGAAAAAATGTAAGTGTACACTAAATTGAGAAGAACTGGGTTAAAGCGTCTGCCTCCAATGCGGGAGGCCTGGGTTCGGTCCCTGGGTTGGGAAGATCCCCTGGAGAAGGAAATGGCAACCCACTCCAGTATCCTTGCCTGGAGAATCCCATGGACGGAGGAGCCTGGTAGGCTACAGTCCACAGGGTAGCAGAGAGTTGGACATGACTGAGCGACTTCACTTTTCACATTGAAAACCCCTGGAGGCACCACCCAGTTTCTACCATAATTTTTTTTAACTTGCTGTAACACATACCAATCCATTTGTCTTATCTTTTTATCTGTCAGTTACTCTTTACAAACTCATTTGAAAGTCAATTGCTGACGTCAGTTTACTGCTGTCTAAATACTTTGGCATTTATTAATCAAAATTCAAAATTTATTCAGTTTTTTTCAAGGTAACATTTATAACAGAAGAAATACACAAATCTTAAGTGCATATTTACCAAGTTGACAAATGCACAGACCTATGTAACTCAAACACCTGTTGTGACCTTGAACATTAGTATCTCCCCAGAGAGCTCTATGCCTTCCCAGTCAATCCTGGCCAGTTTTTCTCCCTCTCACTCCAGAGGCATATATCCTTTTTTCCCACCATTGATTTTTTTTTTCCTACCATGTACTATGTAAGCACTCTGTGTCTTGCTTATTTCACGCTGCATAATATTTTTAGATTTATTCATGTTGTCATGTGTACTGATAATTTATTTTTTATTAGTATTTAATTGAATAAATGTATCACAGTTTGTTTATCCACTCTTCTATAGATTGATATCTAGACTGTTTCCAAATTTTGGATGTTATAAATCAGGCAGGTCAGAACAGTCTTGTATACGTTTTCTGTCCATGTACATGTGTGTATATATGTGCCTGTATATATAGACATACCTCATTTTATTGAACTTTGCTTTATTGTGCTTCAGAGATACTGGATTTTTACAGATTGAAGGTTTGTGGCAACCCTGCATTGATCAAGTATTTTTTTTCCATTTTTCCAACAGCTTTTGCTCACTTCATGCCTTTGTCTCACATTTTGGTAATTTTTGCAATATTTCAAGCCCTCAACCAGAAAGGCTCAGATGATGGTTGGTATTTTTTATCAAGAAAGTATTTTTAAATCATGGCATATACATTTTGACATAATACTATTATTGCACCCTTAATATAGTATAGTGTGAGCATAACTTTTATAAGCATTGGGAAATTCATGTGACTTGTGTTATTGCAGTGGTCTGGAATTAAACCTACAATATCTCTGAGGTATGCCCATGTGTATATATGTTTTCTTTTCTCATAGGTAAATAGCCAGGTATGGGATTGTTGGGTCAGGGTGTGTTTGATTTCATAAAAAATTACAAGACCTATTATACTTCCAAGAAATTTTTCTTGCTCTTAACAAGGGACCCAACATTGAAAACACTCCCTTCATGTTGGCAAGGTTGAGTCTAGATATGATGCCTAGAAGTTCTGAGGGCATAACCGACTTAGTATCATTGAGGAACTAGGTCCTTAATGACTTCATTTTATTAGATGCTGGGGTTGCCTTCCTTGGACTTGTTATGTGGGTTAACAGTGTTCTTTATTAAGTCAGTTTGAACCAGAGATACTTAAAAAAATTGAACAGAGTGCAACTATTTTTAGAAAATCTACCAAAGTATTCCAGCAACACAGAAAAGTATACACAGATTAACTTTCACAAACTGAGCATACCTAAGTAGCTGACCTCCAGGTGGAACAGCAGCATTACCCGTATCACGGGCCTTGAGGAAATAGGGCTGTATCACACACCATCAGAATTAAAGGTGAAAAAATTAAATTGGAGGCCCCATGGAGTTCGCTGGTGAATTCCACCAAACATTTCAGGAAGAAGAAATTATACCAGTGCTCCACAAAGATGAAATTGACAGCTCCATTAGAAACCCGTCACTCCTCCTCCAGCTCTCTCCCCGCTTCTCTCTCCCCCAAACCTCCCCTTGCAGCCCCCCTACAGGTTTCTCTTCTGTATTCTCTCTCCATATTCCTCTCCATTTGTGTGCTTCATTCAGCAAGGCAAACGCCTTATCATTAGCTAAAATAGTAATCCCTGAAAATTTCCCCTAAGATGTCCTGGGTGCAGGGTGAGAGTAGTTGGGGAGGAGGCAAAACTAGGAGAAGGGGACCCAGCAAAGTTGCTTGTTGCCTCCACTGAACAGTGAAAAAGTAGGGGGCAGAAAATGAGTTGTGTCACTCACCAGCCATGTGACTTTGGCTGTGCCAGTACTTGAGCCTTGAGTGTTAGTTGTGAGTTGGGTAGATTAATAGCAGCTACTTCACAGGGGCTGCTTTGAGGATTGAGGGTGAAGAACTTACGTGTATGTTGGGGGTGCAGTAGTAGGGTCATATTCTGGGATTCGTGGGATAACTTCTTTCCAGTTCCTACCCGAAGCACGAAGGGATTCTTCCCAGGAAATGCTGTTGGCTAAAGCACTTTTGAAAGTCCCTTGGACTGCAAGGAGATCCAACCAGTCTATCCCAAAGGAGATCAGTCCTGAGTGTTCATTGGAAGGACTGATGCTGAAGCTGAAACTCCAATACTTTGGCCACCTAATGTGAAGAACTGACTCATTGGGAAAGACCCTAATGCTGGGAAAGATTGAAGGCAGGAGGAGAAGGGGACGACAGAGGATGAGATGGTTGGATGGTATCACGGACTCGATGGACATGAATTTGGGTAGACTCCAGGAGTTGATGATGGACAGGGAGGCCTGGCGTGCTGCAGTCCGTGGGGTTGCAAAGAGTCAGACACGACTGAGTGACTGAACTGAACTGAGAGCACTGAAGATCATGGTGTCACAGGAGCTGCCTACAGACTCAGGTGAGGCCATTTCCTGGGATCTGAGGATGGGGGTTAAGGCAGGACTTATGAAGCAAAGCATCTTCTTTTCCAGAAATGAACTACAAGAACAGCAATTAGAGTGTACTTTGAATAATTACATATAGCCTCCAAATGAGATGGAGAAGGAAATGGCACCCCACTCCAGTATTCTTGCCTGGAAAATCCCATGGATGGAGGAGCCTGGTAGGCTACAGTCCATGGGGTCGCAAAGAGTCAGACACAACTGAGCGACTTCACTTCACTTCCGAATGAGAATTATCTACAGACACTATATTTGGCCTTTGATATAGAACACACCCCTCCTGCACTAATCTCATGTGAAAAAAATTATGTTTGGGGGAAATCACAGAAGACAATTAGTCAACTGTAAATGAGTAAGAATTTGGATGGAACAGAACAGATTGAATGGTTAAGGCTTCTCAGAGACTGACCTTTAAAGATACTTAAATTAATTGGATATTAAATTATACGCCGCTTTGTCCCAAAGTTCATCCACTAGTGAATAGTTGATATGATTTTTCCCCATAACTATTTATCACTTGTACTATTAATTAATACCTTTCTTGTAATAAATTCCTTTACAAATTGCTTTAGCCTGACTCTGTAATTTATATTTCTAATTCACATCAAAACCAATTCATAACTATCAAAAATGTCTACCTTGTACCAAATAGAATCTTGTTACCTTCTGGGACAGAGTTTTGCTCTCATTATCTTTGCAGATATTAGATCACTTCTGACCAACCTCTGCCGGTCATTTTCATAAAGTCTTGAGCTAAAGAATCCCTCCAGAATTATTTTTACAGATACCCAGTGCTTGATTCTCTTCAACCAAACCTACTTCTCTCATATTCTTCCCCGTCTCAGCAGAGGTCAACTCCATTCTACCAGTTCTAGAAATCTTCGGAATCATTCTTGACTCCTATTTTCTCTCTCATTTATGAATCCCAACAGGAGACCCTGCTGACTTTGCCTTCAAAACACATGAAGGAGTCTTTTGGGCCTAGAAAAGAAAACAACAGTTCAAAGGCCCTTGGTGAATCATCTAACTTCGGAGAAAACAAAACAGAACTTGAGGTCCCACCCTGATGCTCCAGGCTGGTTGCATCTATCTGAGACTTATCACCCCCTGTCTGAAAACCTTCCACCCCCTACACCTGCCCAGAAGATTTATCACCCCCTGTCCAGAAACCTTCCACCCCCTACACCTGCCCAGAAGACTTATCACCCTCTGTCCAGAAACCTTCCACAACCCCCCTATAAATATGGAGCCTCCCTGACCCCTCTCGGTGCTCAGCCTTGTCGTTAGGCTGACTGTCGCCCCTCTTTGCCTGAATAAAGGTGACCTACTTCCCTTGAGGTCGTCTTTCCTTTTCTGCCTCGCCCGAACTATACCCTACAACACATCCATGTGATAACCACTTAACATTATCTCCTCTCCTAACGTTCTAGTCTAAGGCTCTTGCTTGGATATTGCAAAAGCCTCCAAATTAAAACCTGTGGATTGTGTGTGCTTTCACATAGAATCCAGGTGATGGATACTAGAGTAAGCTTTCTAAAAGCCAGATCATGCAACTGCACTGCTCCAAAGTCTGTAATGACTTTCTAATCTGGAGCAAAATCTCCATACTGCCTGATTCATGAATCACTAAATGAAACCCAGTAAGATCTTTACACTGTACTCAGTTGAATTTTGTTAATATTTCCAAGAGCTAGTGTTCTAGGAAACATGGATGCTGCACAACTTTTTGCAACCTGGCCTCAAAAGTCATGTGGCTTCACTTCTCCAGTCTCTACTGTCAGGCATAAGCAGTCACTGGCCCTCCAGACTCAAGGGAAGATGACATAGATCCCCACTTTTCTATGGATGGCATGTCAAAGGATTTACAACCACGTTTTCAAGCTGCTTCAGCAAGGTATGATTCAGTTAAGTGGGGAGTACTTGGGAAAGTGTTCTGGGTGCGGGTGAAAGTTTGAGCAGGAATGGGATACGACAGGTACATTTAGGAACTGTAAAGAGAATCCATGTGCCCAGAGTGGGAGACTGACCAGGAGAAATATCAAAAATAAAGGAAAGAACTTGGACTGGGTGAGTCTGAATACCTGGTTAGTGGGTCTAGTCTTTGTTCTATAGACAAGTGGTCTTTAAACTGTTTTGCTTACATATCTCTCAAAGAATTCAGAAACATGCATTTTTAGGTTGGCATCCAATTTTTTCCCTCATATTTAAAAACACAGGCATACCTCAGAGACATTGTGGGTTCAGTTTTAGACCTCTTCAATAAAGCAAATACTGCAACAACAGGCAGAACCACATGAAATCTTTGGTTTCCTAGTGCACATAAAATTTATGTTTATATAATACTGTAGTCTATAAAGTGTGCAACATTATGTCTAAAATAACAATATACCTTCTCTAAAAGTAATTTATTGCTAAAAATTGCTAACCATCATCTGAACCTATAGAAAGTTGTGATCTTTTTGCAATAGTAACTTTAAAAGATAACTCACTAATCACAAATCACCATGACAACTGATCATAACGAGAAAGTTTGAAATATCATGAGAATGACCAAAATGACACTGAGACAGTAAGTGAGCAAATGCTGTTGGAAAAAATGGCTCCTTTAGATGTGCTCCTTTCACGGTCAACACAAATCTTCCATTTATGAAAACTGCAGCATCTGCGAAGCACAATATAGTGAAGCAATAAAATGAAATATGCCTGTTGTTACGAAGGTTAGCAGCTCGCTCTATGTGGTCATTCAGGCTGATGGAGGCTTTTCACTTTCTTCTTTCCATAACCTCCAAGGTCACTCACTAGCAGTATCTCTCTCCAAATCTTTGCCTGGAGCCTGGAAGATCACACACAGGAAGATTTTATAGGTAAAAAATGGAATTGATACATATCACTTCTGCTCACTTTCCATTGGTCAGACTTCCAGTTGTATAGTTATTCCTGATGGCAGGGGAGGCGAAGAAAAAGAGAGGAACACAGATTCAGTAACAAGAACTACTGAGTTCTTGCTACAGAACATAGGTAAAGCATTTGGCTCATAATTCTTGCTACAGAACATAGGTAAAGCATTTGGCTCATTTGCTGGCAGACAGTAAGCATTTAATATAGTAGCTGCTCCTATTGCTACAATATCACCGTTATTACACATTCAGTTTACAGGCTGTGTTCTATGCACAGATGGATTTGCACTACCTTTGCTGGAGCTTACAGGCCCCCAAGGTAGATGCAACTTTAGGCAAAGGAGGCCCTAGAGCTTTGGAGCCCAATTAGTAGCTGATAAACCTGATCTGGCAACTCTGCAGCTACAGTCAAAGGGGAAGAAGAGGGAACTCTTACACTAAGTCCCCACACAATTGCATGTCTATTTCCAGCCTGCCTGCAATAATTCATTTCCAAGCAAATGCCCATCCCTGTACACTCTTCCCTCCTCAACTTCCTCTCCATGTGAATCCTAGGCTAGACTCAGCTAGAGCCTGAAGAAAAACGAGGACTTGACCTAGGCTGGGAGCAAGTTTTTGCCCTGGCAGCTGCTAACTCAAGGGACCCACCAATAACTGGAAAAGCAGTACAGGTTTTCTTTAGGAATTCTAACCTTCTGTGCCTTCTGTGTGTGACCCGGGTGGAATGAAATGGACTTCAAAGACTTAATCAAGCATTAGAAATCTTTGATTTGCTTTCTTTTCCCTGCCTTCGATACCTGCTGATCTGGGCCCCAAGGGGTTAGAAGAATGAACATTTTCACTAGGGATCCTAGTAACCATGTGATGAAAACAAAGACACTTGTGGGAAACTGATGTTTGGTTTAGCCTGGGAAAGACATCAGGGAAAATGTAAACACTGTCCTAGTAGATGCTTCTCCAAACTACCAAGGTAACTATGTATAATCAAGTTTCTCTGGTCACAAGCTTTCTAGAAAAGAGGGGGCATCTCCTTGCCCAAAGTGTTGGTTACTCAGTCATGTCCGACTCTTTGCAACCCCATGGTGTCTAGCCCACCAGGCTTTTCTGTTCATAGGATTTTTCAGGCAAGAATAGTGGAGTGGGTTGCCATTCCCTTCTCCAGGGGTTCTTCCCGACCCAGGGATCAAACCCTAGGTCTCCAGCATTGCAGGTGGATGCTTTACCATCTGAGCCACAGGGAAGCCAAGCTGAAATTATTCATCTAACAAGGTCCTAACTTACATCTCTGTGCTGATTTGTCCTGCAAAGTCTCCTCTAAGTGGTGTGTAGTGGGTGTGGTGGGGGGAAAATTTAGTATTTTCCAAATCAAATGGAAGGATCAGTTCAGTGTGAGATAATGAATGATCCTTCCCCGACTGCAGGATGCAAAAAGATGAGATGAGCTCCAGGTGTGACCTTTCAAGGATGGTGCAGGACTTCAGCCCATAAGCAGGCTCAGCTGGGGTGCGTCCTGCCCCGTGCATGAGTCAGCACGTAAGTAGTTAAGTTGGTTGGCGAGCCTTGGCTTGCTGGGGTAGAGCATTCAGCCTCCAAGCGTTAGCCTGCAGGCTGACTCAGAAGAGCAGGGGCCGAGGATTCAGAAGCATCCTGGCACTCGGGCTTGAGGGAGCAGTGACATGCGGTTCTGAACAAGCAGCTGCCGCAGTGGGTCTAGGTACGTACGCAGCTTTGCTTTGATTGATAGTGTTTTGTTTTCTCCCGTGAGAACAAAGCAGTGGTTGTTCATGTTTGCACACAAGAACCCTTGCACACTGAAAAGGAACAGCTGTTTATTAGCTGCTATTTATAGTGAAATAATAGAGGGGCAGGGAAACAGATTCTTAATACTCATTTATGTTTCTGATTGCAGTGGCCGAGTTTCTTTAATTTTTATCTGAATTCTGGTGCTGTGTGGTCAGGTCATTTGAATGTCATGGTTATAGTAGGATTCAAAAGGTATCATTTTGGCTATTCTTTCTGTGAATGATCATTATCTACATTTGGAGATATGGATTGAGTTTGCAGAATTATTTGCTGAATGGATGAAGCCAAGTGGAAGAAATCCACTTTCCTACCTCCTTTTGGAAAGCAAGGTTCATATTCTTAAGCTTAAAGAACAAACTTCTCCAAATTTACCAAATGCCTGAGTGAGAGCAGTCGCATTTGAATGCGGTCTTTATCTTTCTTACAGCTTGACTTTCATCTCAGGTGTGTGCAGCATGACCTGAAATAACCTTTAGAATCTCAGTTCTTTTTTTAAATGAATCCCCTCATCTGGATCTCCTGGGCTTTCCCAACACTTTCAGTGACTTTCTCTATTCTATTGATTTTAGAACAACTCAGATTTAGAGTGGACTAGAACTACTCCAAAAACTTGGATTGGATGGAATTTCCAAGGATACAGGGACTTAAGTTTGCATCTCGTTGCATCTCCATTCTGACTCTGCAGCAACATCTATCAGCTGCCACTGATGACCTTTTCACCAGTTAGTACCTGCAAGATTTAAAATGGCGGCGGGGGGGGTTGCTACTTGTTGAGTTTATTGTTTAGTCACTAAGTCGTGTCTGACTCTTTTGAAAGCCATGGACTGTAGCCCACCAGGCTCCTCTGTCCATGGGGTTTCCCAGGCAAGAATACTGGAGTGGTTTGCTATTTCCTTCTCCGTGAGATCTTCCCGACCCAGAGATCAAACCCATGTCTCCTGCATTGGCAGGAGGATTCTTTACCACCGAGCCACCAGGGAAGCCCTTGTCAGGCTCAGACCCTACTTAACAAGTTACTGCTTCTCAGAACAGTGATCAGAACTGGTCGTTAATCATCCTGGAATTACTTAGAATATTTCCTCCCCCGTGCCCACTGCAGTGGGCAGCCTTTCCCTTCTCCAGGGGATCTTCCCAACCCAGGGATTGAACCCAGGTCTCCCGCATTGCAGGAGGATTCATTACCAGCTGAGCCACAAGGGAAGCCCAAGAATACTGGAGTGGGTAGCCTATCCCTTCTCCAGGGGATCTTCCTGACCCAGGAATTGAACCGGGGTCTCCTGCATTGCAGGTGGATTCTTTACCAATGAAGGAAAGGTGGTGAGAATCAGGAATTTGAAGCCTAGGTTCTGAAGGCAGAGAGTTAGAGAGAGAAATCTCTGGATGGGCACTACAGCGGTGGCCAGGGGGCCGGTTTGAGAATCCAGAGTCATGAAAGAGGGAAATTGGGGATGTGAGAGCAGGGTCTAGAAGGCATCGTTCACAGTGGTGCAGGTGAAGGTACCTGAAGATTCCAGGGGCTGCTGGGTGTAGTTAGCATTGAAGGGGATTAACTTCCAGATTCTCAACTTCCATTTGAGCTGCTTTCCAAGAACTCTTTTGCTGGAGGATCCATATGAGTTCTGCTTCAGAAAGTAAAGGCAAACTTCTACTCATTTGGAGCCTCATTTTGGGCATATAGTCTCACTCTGGTTTCAAGACATATAGAAATCTCCTGGGCATCACCCCAGACATGATTTCAGAGCACATTGTTCCAGAGAGGGAGCCTGGTAAGTGCAAAGCAAGCAGAAACAGACCGCGTCTTCTTTCTCTAGGTTTCAAACTCGTGCCAAGGACTGTGTTTTGTCTCTCTCAGAGTTTCAATGAAGAAATGAGAAGGTTATCACATAGATAAAGTGTATGTATGAATATGTCTACTGAAATTGAAACTGAAGTCTGATAGTTTCTAATAGTAATTCTAGTTTGGCAGCCCGATTTGATAAAAATGGGTTTGACTAAGGTCTGTGGATATTTATTTGTAAATCTCACATACAGATTCTTCTGCTTAAAGTTTTGGCCAAAATAAATTTAAAATATGTGTACAGTATGCAGAAATTTAGAAAATACAATTTTTCCAAATATTTCAGCATGTAAGAGCTTTAGATGTCCTCTTTTGAAACACATGAGAGTGCTCGCTTCAGCAGTACATAAACTAAAATTGGAATAATACAGAGATTAACATGGCCCCTGCACAAGGATGATACTCAAATTTGTGAAGTGTTCCATATTTTTATTTATTTTCAGGGAAGCAATGGAGAAACAGACATAGAGAACAGACTTATGATCATGGGGAGGGGGGAGGAGTGGGTGGGATGTATGGAGAGAGTAACATGGAAACTTACATTACCATATGTAAAATAGATAGCCAATGGGAATTTGCTGTATGTCTCAGGGAACTCAACAGGGACTCGGTATCAACCTAGAGGGGTGGGATGGGGAGAGAGGTTCAAGAGGGAGTGGACATATGTATACCTATAGCTGATTCATGTTGAGGTTTGACAGAAAACAACAAAATTCTGTAAAGCAATTATCCTTCAATTAAAATATAAATTAATTAAAAAAAACACACACACAAGGAAGTAGAAAATTCTTTTAGGGTTTCCAGGAGCCAAAGCTTGTGAAGACCACTGGTCTGTGTTGTCTTTGAGGTGTGATATGCCTGCCTGACAGCAAATGCCTCTGCGCTCAGAGAGCCCCAGAGTCTACTCCTTGTTTTGTGCCTCCTGCATCTTTACTTCCACCCCCTACTCCAGCTTCAGGATCCTGCCATGTCCATCACTCAGCCCCCATATCACTTCCTCTGTGAACTAGCTGATTGATTGATTTTGTATTTAGTAGTTGCCTGGTGATTTGAAGATAGAGTGTGAGTGGTAGAGGAAAATTTTCATCAGACAAGGGTTGAAGAGGAGGGTTTATCAGTCATGTTATTGTTCACTTCTCCTGTGTCAGGGCGATGTGATGGCTGCAACTGGAATCAAACGATGTGAATTCACATCCTGTATCTGCAACTTACTAGCTCTTTGAACTTCCTTGAGCTTCAGTTGCGTCATTTGTAAACTTAGGGTTCTGTGTGTGAAACTCTATGATGGTACAGGTGATACAGGGAGGAACAGAATGGGACTTGAAAACCAAATTCACATATGCTCTTTAGATAGTAAGTTCCAGAGTAGAAGAATGTATAAAGTTTAAGAGGAAGAAATAAATTAAGCCCTTGACTCCATCTGGGGGATCACTGTTGGGATAATTAGTGCCTTTTCAGCACTCTGCAGCTTTCACAGCAATATCATACACTTCCTCTGTGTATGGCTTCCACATCCTGTGAAGTAGGTTGTCAGCAGGAAGATGAGGAAAGGCATGCCCCCGACCCAGTCATCTTTGCCAAAAGGAAACAGCTGTGCTATGAAGGGATACCAGGAGACTGAGCCTCATTGGTTAAAGCAGAGATGTCAAGAGCCACCTCCAAATTCACTTCAGTCACTCAGTCGTGTCTGACTCTTTTCGACCCCATGAACCGCAACACACCAGGCCTCCCTGTCCATCACCAACTGACGGAGTCTGTTGGACTCTGTCAATGGACGGAGTCACCCATGTCCATTGAGTCGGCGATGCCATCCAACCATCTCATCCTCTGTTGTCCCCTTCTCCTGCCCTCAATCTTTCCCAGCATCAGGGTCTTTTCAAATGAGTCAGCTCTTCGCATCAGGCAGACAAAGTATTGGAGTTTCAGCTTCAACATCAGTCCTTCCAATGAACACCCAGGACTGATATCCTTTAGGACGGACTGGTTGGATCTCTTTGCAGTCCAAGGGACTCTCAAGAGTCTTCTCCTACACCACAGTTCAAAAGCATCAATTCTTTGGTGCTCAGCTTTCTTCACAGTCCAACTCTCACATCCATACATGACTACTGGAAAAACCATAGCCTTGACTAGACTGACCTTTGTTGGCAAAGTAATGTCTCTGCTTTTTAATATGCTATCTAGGTTAGTCATAACTTTCCTTCCAAGGAGTAAGCGTCTTTTAATTTCATGGCTGCAATCACCATCAGCAGTGATTTTGGAGCCCAGAAAAATAAAGTCTGAAACTGTTTCCACTGTTTCCCCATCTATCTGCCATGAAGTGATGGGACTGGATGCCATGATCTTAGTTTTCTGAACGTTGAGCTTTAAGCCAACTTTTTCACTCTCCTCTTTCACTTTCATCAAGAGGCTCTTTAGTTCTTCACTTTCTGTTATAAGGGTGGTGTCATCTGCATATCTGAGGTTATTGATATTTCTCTGGGCAATCTTGACTCCAGCTTGTGCTTCCTCCAGCCCAGCATTTCTCATGATGTACCCTGCATATAAGTTAAGTAAGAAGGGTGATAATATACAACCTCGACATACTTCTTTTCCTATTTGGAACCAGTCTGTTGTTCCATGTCTAGTTCTAACTGTTGCTTCCTGACTTGCATACAGGTTTCTCAAGAGGCATGTCAGGTGGTCTGGTATTCCCATCTCTTTCAGAATTTTCCACAGTTTATTGTGATCTACACAGTCAAAGGCTTTGGCATAGTCAATAAAGCAAGAATAGATGTTTTTCTGGAACTCTCTTGCTTTTTCGATGATCCAGCGGATGTTGGCAATTTGATCTCTGGTTCCTCTGCCTTTTCTAAAACCAGCTTGAACATCTGGAAGTTCACGGTTCACGTATTGCTGAAGCCTGGCTTGGAGAATTTTGAACATTACTTTACTAGCGTGTAAGATGAGTGCAATCGTGAGGTAGTTTGAGCATTGTTTGGCATTGCCTTTCTTTGGGATTGGAATGAAAACTGACCTTTTCCAGTGCCGTGGCCACTGCTGAGTTTTCCAAATTTGCTGGCATATTGAGTGCAGCACTTTCACAGCATCATCTTTCAGGATTTGAAATAGCTCAACTGGAATTCCATCACCTTCACTAGCTTTGTTCGTAGTGATGCTTTCTAAGGCCCACTTGACTTCACGTTCCAGGATGTCTGGCTCTAGGTGAGTGTGAGTGATCACACCATCGTGATTAAGATCTTTTTTGTACAGTTCTTCTATGTATTCTTGCCACCTTTTCTTAATATCTTCTGCTTCTGTTAGGTCCATACCATTTCTGTCCTTTGTCGAGCTCATCTTAGCCTGAAATGTTCCCTTGGTATCTCTAATTTTCTTGAAGAGGTCTCTAGTCTTTCCCTTCTATTGTTTTCCTCTATTTCTTTGCATTCATCGTTGAGTAAGGCTTTCTTATCTCTCCTTACTATTCTTTGGAACTCTGCATTCAAATGGGAATGTATTTCCTTTTCTCCTTTGCTTTTCCCTTCTCTGTTTTGCATTTCTTTTTCTTGGGGATGGTCTTAATCCCTGTCTCCTGTACAGTGTCACAAACCTCCATCTGTAGTTCATCAGGCATTCTGTCTATCAGATCTAGTCCCTTAAATCTACTTCTCACTTCCACTGTATAGTCATAAGGGATTTGATTTAGGTCATACCTGAATGGTCTAGTGGTTTTCCCCATTTTCTTCAATTTAAATCTGAATTTGACAATAAGGAGTTTTGAGCTGAGCCACGGTCAGCTCCCGGTCTTATTTTTGCTGACTGTATAGAGCTTCTCCATCTTTGGCTGCAAAGAATATAATCAATCTGATTTCAGTGTTGACCATCTGGTGCTGTCCATGTGTAAAGTCTTCTCTTGTGTTGTTGGAAGAGGGTGTTTGCTATGACCAGTGCGTTCTCTTGGCAGAACTCTATGAGCCTTTGCTCTGCTTCATTCTGTACTCCAAGGCCAAATTTGCCTGTTACTCCAGATGTTTTTTGACTTCCTACTTTTGCATTCCAGTCCCCTGTAATAAAAAGGATATCTTTTTGGAGTGTTAGTTCTAGAAGGTCTCATCGGTCCTCATAGAACTGTTCAACTTCAGCTTCTTCAGTGTTACTGGTCTGGGCATAGACTTGGATTACTGTGATATTGAATGGTTTGCCTTGGAAACAAACAGAGATCATTTGTGATTTTTGAGATTGCATCCAAGTACTGCATTTTGGACTGTTTTGTTGACTATAATGGCTACTCCATTTCTTCTAAGGGATTCCTGCCCACAGTAGTAGATATAATGGTCATCTGAGTTAAATTCACCCATTCCAGTCCATCTTAGTTCGCTGATTCCTAGAATGTCAACGTTCACTCTTGCCATCTCCTGTTTGACCACTTCCAGTTTGCCTTGATTCATGGACCTAACTTTCCAGGTTCCTATGCAATATTGCTCTTTACAGCATCGAACCTTGCTTCTATCACCAGTCCCATCCACAGCTGGGTATTGTTTTTACTTTGGCTCCATCCCTTCATTCTTTCTGGAGTTATTTCTCCACTGATCTCCAGTAGCATGTTGGGCACCTACTGACCTGAGGAGTTCATTTTTCAGTGTCCTATCTTTTTGCCTTTTCATGCTGTTCATGGGGTTCTCAAGGCAAGAATACAGAAGTGGTTTGCCATGCCCTTCTCCAGTGGACCACATTCTGTCAGACCTCTCCACCATGACCCGTCCATCTTGGGTGGCCCTACATGGCATGGCTTAGTTTCATTGAGTTAGACAAGGCTGTGGTCCGTGTGATCAGATTGGCTAGTTGTCTGTGATTGTGATTTCAGGCGTCTGCCCTCTGATGCCCTCTCTCAGTGCCTACCGTCTTACCTGGGTTTCTCTTACCTTGGACGTGGGGTATCTCTTCACAACTGCTCCAGCAAAGCGCAGCTGCTGCTCCTTACCTTGGATGTGGGGTAGCCCCTCTCTGCCGCTCCTGCACCATTGCAGCCACCACTCCTTCCAAACAGGCACCTTTCCAAAGCCCTTCTGCAGTGAGTTTTCTGCTAGTCTCTCCATTTCCCCATCAGAGAAGGAGGTGCCTGGTTCTCTGCTAAGACCCAAGGCCAAGTCAGCAATGGGTGAGAAAAATGGAGAACATGTCAAATATCGAGTGCAAATACCCTGTTGAGAGGGATGGGAGGAACTAAGCTTACGTGGACCATCTCTCAGGGCAGACATCAGGACAGAAGAGGTATCCCTAAAAAAATGGTAATAGGAATTTTGATATGGCCAGTTTTCCATTCCCAGGATCAAGACTCCAAATCAGAGGACAACTACCCCGTGTCACTGGACATAAGTGTATGAGGTCACCCTAAAGAGATGGATCTGTGACACCCAGGCTCCCTGCGATGCAGGATGCTTCTGGCTATGACTCTAAGTTGTACTCTCAGCTAATTTCCCATTCAGATGAGGGAATTTTCCCCAAACTTTTCCAAAAGTTGTCCCCCAGGACAACAGTGTCATCTGAGACTATACATGAGAAATGCCTCATTGGTGGCTTAAGAGGTGGTTTGTGTAGTGACAATGATGTACTGAATAGAAAGTTTATTTTGGCTCAGTGTATAGATCTTCCAATTTAACATTCCTTTGGTTGCTTGAAATCAGCCATTGTAGGAGTAGTTTTTGTGTTGTGTGCTTTTTAAAAAACTGAAGTATAGTTGATACACAATGTGTTAGTTTCAGGTGTACAGCGCAGTGATTCAGTTATACACACACACACACACACACACACACATATTCTTCAGATTCTTTTTCCTCATAGGTTATTGGTTTCCTGTGTTATGCAGTAAGTCCTTATTGGTTACCTATATTATATAGTAGAATGTATATGTTAATCCCAAACTCCTAATTTATCCCCCGCCCTTTCTGCTTTGGTAACCATAAATTTGTTTTCTGTGTCTGAGTCTCTTTCTGTTTTGAAAATAAGTTCATTTGTTTTTTAGATTTTACATATAAGCAACATCATGGGATATTTATCTTTCTCTTGTCTGGCTTACTTCACTTAGCATGATAATATTTAGGTCCATCCATGTTGGTACAAATGGCATTATTTCATTCTGTTTTATGGATGAATAATTGTCTGCCTAACTTCCTATACAGGAAAGACACCTCACAGGAGGTTAACTCTTTGACTAGTGTTTCCTTATGTCTTCTCAGAGTGGGGAGGCCTCTGAGAATTCCCTTTACAGAAGACATTCATTCATTCACAGGTCTTAAAGTTCCTCCTCTACTCATGCCAAGTCAAGGGAAATTTTTGTTGTAGAAAATAGATCTCCTCATGGGTTAGACTAAAGTATGAAAGGAATTATTCATTAGTGCTTGGTAAAAGTATCTATACCAAAAAAAGAGTAATTGTGAAGCAATCCTATTTAATAACTTACTACGAACAAAGCTAGTGGAGGTGATGGAATTCCAGTTGAGCTATTTCAAATCCTCAAAGGTGATGCTGTGAAAGTGCTGCACTCGATATGCCAGCAAATTTGGAAAACTCAGCAGTGGCCACAGGACTGGAAGAGGTCAGTCTTCGTTCCAATCCCAAAGAAAGGCAATGCCAAAGAATGCTCAAACTACCGCACAATTGCACTCATCTCACATGCTAGTAAAGTAATGCTCAAAATTCTCCAAGCCAGGCTTCAGCAATACGTGAACCGTGAACTTCCAGATGTTCAAGCTGGTTTTAGAAAAGGCAGAGGAACCAGAGATCAAATTGCCAACATCTGCTGGATCATCAAAAAAGCAAGAGAGTTCCAGAAAAACATCTATTTCTGCTTTATTGACTATGCCAAAGCCGTTGACTGTGTGGATGACAATAAACTGTGGAAAATTCTGAAAGAGATGGGAATACCAGACCACCTGACCTGTCTCTTGAGAAACCTGTATGCAGGTCAGGAAGCAACAGTTAGAACTAGACATGGAACAACAGACTGGTTCCAAATAGGAAAAGGAGTACGTCAAGGCTGTATATTGTCACCCTGCTTATTTAACTTCTATGCAGAGTACATCATGAGAAACGCTAGGCTGGAAGAAACACAAGCTGGAATCAAGATTGCTGGGAGAAATATCAATAACCTCAGATATGCGGATGACACCACCCTTATGGCAGAAAGTGAAGAACTAAAGAGCCTCTTGATGAAGGTGAAAGAGGAGAGTGAAGAAGTTGGCTTAAAGCTCAACGTTCAGAAAACTAAGATCATGGCATCTGGTCCCATCATTTCATGGCAAATAGATGGGGAAACAGTGGAAACAGTGTCAGACTTTATTTTTTTGGGCTCCAGAATCACTGCTGATGGTGACTGCAGCCATGAAATTAAAAGACGCTTACTGCTTGGAAGGAAGGTTATGGCCAACCTAGATAGCATGTTTAAAAGCAGAGACATTACTTTGCCAACAAAAGTCCATCTAGTCAAGACTATGGTTTTTCCAGTGGTCATGTATGGATGTGAGAGTTGGACGGTGAAGAAAGCTGAGCGCCGCAGAATTGATGCTTTTGAACTGTGGTGTTGGAGAATATTCTTGAGAGTCCCTTGGACTGCAAGGAGATCCAATCAATCCATCCTAAAAGAGATCAATCCTGGGTGTTCATTGGAAGGTCTGATGTTGAAGCTGAAGCTCCAATACTTTGGCCACCTCATGCGAAGGGTTGACTCATTGGAAAAGACCCTAATGCTGGGTAGGATTGGGGGCGGGAGGAGAAGGGGACGACAGAGGATGAGATGGTTGGATGGCATCACCGACTCGATGAACATGGGTTTGGGTAGACTCCGGGAGTTGGTGATGGACAGAGAGGCCTGGCGTGTTGCAGTTCATGGGGTCGCAGAGAGTCGGACACGACTGAGCGACTGAACTGAACTGACGTGCACTTACCATGTGTTTCTTAATTAATCCTCACAACAACCTTTAGAGGTTATGATTATTTCTGTTTTACAGATGAGGGAATATAAGCGTAGAGAAGTTAAGTGACTTCCTCTTGTTAGGACCGTAATGGGATTTGAACTTAAGAAATCTTGAGCCAAACCCATACTCTAAACCACAATTATTTATCTTCTCCATGCAAATTTGATGTGCATGCATGTTCAGTCATGTCCAACTCTTTGTGACCCCACAGAAAGGGCTAAAACTCCAGCCCCTTTCCTCTGTACATGAGACCCCACTTTTGTTGCGTGAAAACCTATCTCAACCAGCAGCAGAACAGTAGATTTCATAATTTAATGGAGTCTCTTATGTATCTCATTAAGTGAGAACTTCAGACACAGAGCAGGGGTTGGAAGATGGAACATGAAACATTAGGTTTCAGCTTGCTCAGCCGTGCTCCATTAGGCAAAACAGGAGTCATTCCTCCTCGTGTTTCTTATGCAAAAGTAAAACAATACTCCTTGGCAACCATGTTTTCACCTTTCTTCCTTTTCTGGATTCTGCCAGAAATCTTGAACAAGGTTGTAATACTTTTAGGGGAAATTAAGTCTATTTCTCTCCCATATGCATTTTTTTTTTCCAATTTGCTAGAATCTTGGAAGAACTTCTATATTCATGAGATTTCTGTTTTGTGTTATAGTCACAAACATTAACCTCAGGTTTCACTCTAATGCTTTTAGACCTGTCTAAATAGCCAGTACTCAAATTAAATCTGTTTTAACAATTTTCCCACATCTCCTTTGGTTAGTGCCATCAAATTCTCTCAATCTTAAAAAAAATTAAAGTGATGTCTGGTCTCCCCCTGTCCTTCCCCTCCCACATTGAGCAATTGTCACATCCTGGTGACAAGCTTCACCAATACTTCTCAAGTGTATGCCCTCTTTCCATTCCCACTGCCACCTCCATGTACCACCTTGGTTCTGCTTCCCTTCCAAATGGGATTTCACCTTTCTTTTTAAATGGTTGTCTATCTCTAACCCCAGGTTCCAAAATGTTTTTTTAGCTTCCAAAATATTTTTCAGCACCCTTTTTTTTTTTAATTACCAATTTTTAAAAATTGAAGTATAATTCATTTACAATGTTGTATTAATTTCTGCTATACAGCAAAGTGATTTAGATATATATACATTCTTTTTTAAAATATTTTTTCCATTATAGTTTATCATAGAATATTGAATATAGTTCTCTGTGCTATACAGTAGGACCTTGTTGTTCATCCATTCTATACATAAGAGCTTACATCTCCTAACCCCAACCCCTCTCTACATCCCTTCCTTATTAACTGACTAGTTTTTTTTGTTTTTCATTTTAATTTTTATTATTTTCTATGTCTGTGAGTGTGTTTCAGAAAGTAATTTTGAATAAAGGAAGCAGTGGATTAAATTGGAGGTTGCATGGAGGTTGACATGTGTTAAGTTTGTCACACATAGTGTTGACCTAAATAATGATAAAATATTTATTCAGAATTGTTTGCCTGCATTTGAAATCAAAAAATTAAGATAAACAATAAACACTGATATCACTGGCCTTTTTGGGCATAGAAGTTATCACACGAAGTGAAGTCAGAGAAAGACAAATATCATATGATACCTCATATGTGGAATCTAAAAAAATGATACAAATGAACTTACTAACAAAACAGAAACAAATTCACAGACGTAGAAGACAAACATGATTACCTGAGGGGAAGGGAGGGGAGAGATAAATTAGGAGTTTGGGATTAACACACTCGCTACTATATATAAAACAGATAAACAACAAGGACCTGTTTGTTACAGCATAGGGTGTTATATACAATATCTTGTAATAATCTATGATTAAAAAGATTCTGAGAAATGTGTATATGTATGTATTTGCATGTGTATATGTATAATGGAATCACTTTTCTGTACATCTGAAAGTAACACAGCGTTATAGATCAACTATACTTTACCTACTGACTTTTCATTAAAAAATGAGAAAATCTGTCACTACCAGGCTTTCGTCCCCTTCAAACGGGCACACACTTTCTGACTGTGACAATCCTCACTGGTCCTAGTGTCTCCTCAACACCCAGTGTTGCCATGATGCACCTATCTTGCAGATGTCTTTGAGTTTCAGTCAGCTAAAGCACACCTGGATCCTTGGGAGAGTTGCTGATAAACATGTCTACTTATTTACTTCCACCTTCAATGTGCATATGATGTAGGCAGTCTCCTTCCTGGGCAAGACGTTAAGCATTGCTTAGCATCTCATTTTCTCCTCTACAAATTGGGTTTGTTTTTTCTCCCTGCAAAGACTTTTCAAGGATAATTTGGCTTATGACCTGCTTAAACTAGAGCAAGATGTTTTCTTTTGTTTCATAATTCAGTTTGATTATGGCAGGAATTGTGGTTTGGCTAGAGATGTCCTCTCCCAGCAATGCTGGCAGGCCTGTCAGGAACATCATGCCAATTTTCTGATGTTTTTTTCTCCCTTTAATGGTGCTGTTAAGGGCCTACATAAAACCTGCTATTGGTGGCCTGTCTCTTTCAAGACATTTTGAGGTAGTTTTTCAGCAGTGTGAGGTAAGATTGGAAGCCCTTTTTCTTTTTTGGTTTTGGTTAACTACTCATTCTATTTGAAAGGCTTATAGCTCAATGGTTTGGTTTTTGAAAGAAATAGTTCCTCAGCCAATTCATAATTCCAGGTTTTAAAAAGAAACTCACTAAGGCTGATTGATGTTCAGCAAGAATGTATTGATATAAACAGACCAGTTGTTTACCCTGGCATCTCTTTAAATTTGTCAGTGATCAGGCTGAACCTCAGTAATTAAATCTTTTGAATATACCAACCTGGGAATTGACCCTGGAATGGAAAAAGTATAAATCTTCATCCTGTCTATATCCGTGGACTCATCTGATAGGCAATAGGTTGCACAACTTGGTCACAGTCCTATGTCACATTGTGGTATCTGTCCTTTCAGGAAAACACCAATATCCTTATCAAATTCAGGATAACCTTGATCTCTTATGATGCATCCAAGGTTTAGCTCACCTGGGCATGAAGAGGCAGCTCAGCCTGTTTACTGATGAGAGAAATTAATAAGCAGATAGAACCTGCTCTGTTCCATTAGACCTGACTACACTAATTGATGCCTCAGTTTTTCTAAATGTACCATATGATCCGATCATTGATGGACTGGTTGGTTAGGAGCTCAACCAAGATGGGGTCAGGTGAGCACTGTCTGCCTCATGTTGCCAATAAAAAAACCCAAAAAACTGCAGTAGTGTTTTTCATTTGATGATGCCTAAGATTGGCTCAGTGCATAATGAATCCGCCTGCAATACAGGAGACACAGGAGATGCTGGTTTGATCCCTGGCTCAGGAAGATCCCTTGGAGGAGGAAATGCAACCCATACCAATATTCTTGCCTGGAGAATCCCATGGACAGAGAAGCCTGACAGGCTACAGTCCGTGGGGCTGCAAAGAGTTGGACACAACTAAGCATGCAAGCATGTCCTTGTCCAAGAATAGATTAGCAGGATTGACACCATTTTTTTAACCTAGTTGAATTAGTTACTCAGTGTGACTTTTTCATACCCTACATTCATCCTTTAAAAAAATTATCTTTGTATCACAAAAATAATACATGGTCATTGCACAAAAATTAAATGTTTAAGTAAAATGCAGAAAATAAAAATTCTCCAAATCCCAACTTAATAAAACCTTGTAGCATTTGGAAGCAGATTCATTTGTTTTTGTCTCCATCTTCATTTTTATTTTTTTAACAGCTTTAAAACGTGGAGTTCTTTCTTTTAAACCCCAAACTTAAAAAGAAAAATCTTGGATGAAAATGTTTTCAAATATTGTACACATTCTTCTGCTTACTTACAGACTATTAAACAAAAATGACTCAAGCTGTTTCTCTGATCACTGACTATTGTCATAGACTGAGTCATTTTTCATTTGAGCCCTCTTTCAGCTATCACTTTTGCTACCAGTGTGCCTGCTTCTAGAAACAATCTGTGATTGAAAGACAAAGATTGGTTGGTTAGAACTTTATGTAGATTAAAAATCACCAAGCCCTGCTTGAGCTGAAGAGACTCTCCTATGGTATAAAATGTGTGGATTTCCTTTCATAAGTTTCTGTGACCTGGGAGCCTTTTATATTTCCTCCCCATTTTAGCAATGTCTTAGAGTTGAGAGTACATGAAATGTGATCTCTATATTAGAGAAATTTTAATACATTTCAAAATGTAATGTTGAGCATCTTTTGATATACCCTTTCATCATTTGGATGTCTTTGGGGAAAAAAAAATCTATGTATTTCCTCTGTTTATTTTTAAATTGAATTGTTTGTTTTTTGGTTGTTGAGTTGTATGAGTTCTTTATATTTTGGATATTAAACTTCTTATCTAACATGTGGCTTGAAATATTTCCTCCCGTTCTATAGGCTGTCTTCTCATTTTGTTGATTGTCTCATCTGTTTGGAAGCTTTTCCATTTGCTGTAGTCTCACTTATTGATTTTTGTTTTTGTTGCTTGTGCTTTTTTTTTGGTCATATTCAAAAAAATTTTTGCCAAGATCAATGATCTTCCCTATATTTCTTCTAGGAGCTTTATAGTTTCAGGTGTTATATGTAAACCTTTAATCTATTTTGATTTAATTTGTGTGAGTATTGTGAGATAGGATTTCAATTTCAATTTTCTATATGTGGAAGTAAAACCATTTGATTCATGGCATTTATTGGACTGAAGGAAGTTTTAAAAGAAGATTTATAATTTGGGTAAGGAGTCAGTGTCATTAGCTGATATATGGCTGTGTTAATCAAGATGGATGGGGGGTCTTTGCCATGGTAAAATCTTTATTTGCTTAACACATAGGCATTTACTTCTTTATGCAAAGCACACTCCCATCTGAGGACTTTGAGGTAGATTTCTTCCAAATCTCAGAGATCTTGTAACCTGGGAGATATGCAGTTACCAGGGTCACCAGGGCAGAGAGATCATGGAGAACTCACACCTGTTCTCAAATGCCTCCGCATTAATACTTCAATCCAGAGGTAACACACGTCACTGCCATCTCCAGCCCACTGACCAATGAAATGACTGCCAGAGGGCTGGAAAGTGTGAACTTCCTGTGTGTCTGCAGAGGAATGGAGAATCAGATATGGATGAATATGAAGTCTCAATGACAGTGACTTGGAGCAAGTAACTTATCTATATGACATGGGAGTTGGACTAGATGATTTTAGAATCCTTACCTCTTCTCACAATTCCTGAGTCTAAATATTTGACCTATTAGCCTTGTTTTTTTAAAAAAATATTTATTCATATGTTTATTTGACTATGTCAGGTGTTAGTTGCGACACTTGGGACCTTTTGTTTGCCCATGGGCTCTAGCTGTGGTGCATGGGCTTAGTTGCTCTGTGGCATGTGGGATCTTAGCTCCCCAACCAGGGATCGAACCCATGTCCCCTGAATTGCAAAGCAGATTCTCAACCACTGGACCACCAGGGAAGACCCAGCTCTGTGTTTTTGACTACTTTGTAGGAATTATTTGATTGTTACCCTAAGGAGGTCGGTCTTCCCTGGTCACTCAATTGGTAAAGAATCTGCCTGCAGTGCAGGAGACTTGAGTTTGATCCCTGGTTTGGGAAGATCCCCTGGAGAAGGAAATGGCAAACTATGCCAGTATCCTTGCCTAGAAAATCCCCTGGACAGAGGAGCCTGGTGGTCTGCAGTCCATGGGGTTGCAAAGAGTCAGGCACGACTGAGTGACTAACACTTTCACTTTCACTAAAAAGGTCGGTGTGTTAATACCATTAATAGTAAAAGACTTTTATTGCATGGTGTAGCTGATAGTCAAGCTGGAGGGCTCTGAAGACAGATGATCTAGTTTTGAATCCAGCTTCATCTCCTACTGGCAGTAGGACTCTTGGCTATTTGTTTAACTTCTCTATGATTGTTTTTCTTTTCATTCAAATGGAAAATAGGGATAGGAATAATACCAGCCTCAAAGAATGAGTATTAAATGAGGCAGGTTTTGTGTAATGTTTTTAGAAGAGGTCAGGAACATACAAAGAATTCAATAAGTTAATTTCATTTTATTTTTTTATTATTATTTTAAAAAGATAAAAAGTCCTCCTTGTCCTGTTTTAATAAATTTCTACATGGCAGCAGCTCAGTAAGTTGTCATCCTTTGTGTTGGTGTGATTAGCCAGCCCAACCCATGCAAATCTCCTTAATCTACTGATCTGCAAAACAGAGTCACAAACACTAGCTATAGGTGATCTGGGTTTTTACACGAGACCGCTAAACCTTTGGGATTTGTGTCTCATCTGGTTTAGCTTAGATTTCATCCCTGCCTGGCCCTGTCTTAACTCCATATCTGATGGATCCTGCCTTTGACTCCTGCAAGCTTGAGATTCCTGCCTAGTTCATAGGCCGACCTCCTTGATTCTTGGGGAATTCACTTACCTCCAGTGGGACCTCCCTACCCTAATCTCAGCCTCTCAGGATTAAAATCCTTCCTCAGCTTCTGGTTCACACTGAGGCTTGGTCCTGACCTCACACAGTGGAGGGAGTATCAGACAGATACCCCTCTCAATTCATTGGCCATACTGTTTGAGTCTGGCTATCTCAGAGGCCACCTAAGCTTATAGCCACCCACAATGTTAAGTTCTCCTGCAGACGTTTTATCACTCCAGGTAGAATACGTGAGTAAGAACTTTTTCTTCTTTCCCCTGGATCTTAAGTGGGTTATCCTTGGGAAAAAGACAAATTGCAGCAAGCAAGAGCATGAGAATTGGTATGCATTTGCTCTATAGCATGGGGATGGCTTGCTTGCCTTCCCCTTTGCTTTTTGGTTGATCCAAGGTGGGGGTGGGGGGTGGGATGGGGGATGGAATCCTCTGTGAATGGTTCAAGTACATTTGCTCCAGGCAGGGGAGACAGTACTCACCAGGCAAGCTTCCTTCTCAGGCTGGTTCTGCTCAATACAAAAAGACAGTGTACTTTTTTTAAAAAAAAATTTTGATTATCTCTCTTTTAAAAAAATTTTACTTTTATTTAGTTTTGGTTATGCTGGGTCTTCATTTTGGCTCATGGGCTCTTTGTTGCTGTTTAGGCTTTCTCTAGTGGCAGGTTTTCTCTAAAGCAGGGGAGGGCGGCTCTCTAGTTGCAGAGCATGGGCTCTGGAGTGCACAGGCTTCTGAGCCGCTTAGCTGCCCTGAGGCATGTGGGATCTTAGTTCCTGACCAGGGATTGAACCTGTGTTCTCTGCACTGGCAGGGGATTCTTAACCACTGGGACACCAGGGAGGTTCTGACAACGTGCTTTACTGTCAAGCTCCCACTGGCCCTAGAGAACGTTGAGTCCTATTGGACTTTGATAAGCAAGTTGCTTTCTGTTTCTCTTGGTCCTTTCTTTTCCAAGTTCTATCAAAGGATTGTGTTGGGATTTTTTTGGTGGTCCAGTGGTTAAGACTCTGCACTCCCAATGCAGGGGGCACAAGTTTGATTCCTAATTGGGGAACTAAGATCCAAGGTGTGGTGAGGTGCAGCCAAAACCTCAACAGCAACGAAAAGGACAGTGAGCTACTTTTCCCCACAAGTGCACAGTACAGGTGGGAGATGCTATGCATCTGAGATTTATGTAGAAGGAAAAATTACATCATAGATATTGTCCTTCGTCCCTGAAATCATCATGATAAATGCAGCTGTAGCCCACTTTCCTCCAATCGGCCTTCATAATCTTGTATGGCAAACAGGTCAGATTTGTCACTGCCAAATGCAGTAGATTCTTATGTGTGGTTTTGGGAAGAGACAAATCATCAGAAAAATTTCCAAATGCTCTGCCAAATTATATAGCTCCCCACTGTTTATCTAACAGTAGAGAAATAGGGAAGTTTGGCAATTCCAATTTTATCTAAATTTTAAAATCCTCTGGAAGTTTTGAAAATAGCAAAAACCTCCTTCTCCCCAAGGTTGAGTATGTCAATCTCTAATGGGGAGATCTATAGAACCAAGCTTGAGGAATACACCAAGAAAATGACGGTGCTATAAGGTTTTAAAGGTACAGAATCTGCCACACTTGGGCATCCACATTCAATTTAATAACTCATTTGCATCATGCTGTAGAGTTAGAAAAGAACTTTTTAAAAAAATGCCTATATTAATCAGGTGATTTTTGTGTTACAGGGATAAAGATCACTGAGAAAAAAGCCTCACTCTTCAGATTCTGAATTACAATCTTTTCCATACCCTCAATGTTTCTGTTTATCTTTTGCCCTTTGTGTTGAAAGTAGGACTGGGGTAAATTTGTGAAGAGGAGCTCTGTAGACTTGGAATAGTTTGTCTACCCTTTTGTTGAGAAAAGCAGGACTGTCAGTATTGCTGGGAACGTGTGTGAATGCTAAGTTGCTTCTGACTAAGCTAAGTCATGTCTGACTCTTTTATGACCCCATGGACTCTAGCCTGCAGGCTCCTCTGTGCATGGGATTTTCCAGGCAAGAATACCTCAGTG
Organism: Giraffa tippelskirchi; assembly: GCF_054371585.1. Taxonomy (NCBI): domain Eukaryota; kingdom Metazoa; phylum Chordata; class Mammalia; order Artiodactyla; family Giraffidae; genus Giraffa; species Giraffa tippelskirchi. The sequence goes on from NC_137276.1 coordinate 40,965,085, forward strand.
GGTTGCCATTTCCTTCTCTGGGGAATCTTCCCAACCCAGGGATCGAACCCACATCTCTTATGTCTCCTGCACTGGCAGCCAGGTTCTTTACCACTGGTGCCACCTGGGAACCTGGGAACATGCCTGGGAATATGGGTTTGGAAATTCCTAGAGGAAGGAGAGCCATGGTGAGCTCCTCTATCACACGCAGTCTTCCTCCCACTATGGTCAGAGCTGGGACCTCCTCTATAGAGGGAACTTGGGCTCCCAACTGAAGGGAATAACATCCCTTAGTTGTATTTTCAGGTTTAACATATGACAGATACATAAGGAAATCAATAAACATTCTCTCCAGTTTGGAACAGAAAGAACTCTGTTCTCTCTTCTATTCCTTGTGGTTTGAGGTTGAGATTCAGCTGCGACAAGTGAAAACATCAGTCAGCTGATGATGAGACTGCTTTTGGGTTCAAAGGGATTTTTCAGCCCTTTGTAAAACCAATAAGGTGGTAAGATATCACTATGTCAGTCCTGTGTACTTAAAATTAATTTCTTTGCCAGCATAATGAAAAGTTCATTGTGCCAAACTGCTCATCAATTTTAACTTGAAAAGTGTTCCCGGAGGTGGCTTGGCATACACAGTGTCCAATGCACATATTCTCCAAAGAGGTCCATTGCTCCTTCTTGTGAGATTTAGCTTGGAAGAGTTCTTTATTGGAGATAACAGAGTCCCCTCCTGTTAGCTAAAGAAGAAAAGTCTTTATGAAGGGAGAAATGTCACTTGCAGAATCTTTGTGAAGGTTGAAGACAGAGAATTGAGACTGAGCTTCTAGGAATATCTCCCCTCCCCACAGATGCTTCCCCACCCACCCCCTCCCCCACCGCCTTCCACCCCCACCACCAGCAACTTAAACGGCAGAACTGATCTGGTTAGGGATGGGCTGTCTTGGTCATAGTCATGGAATAAGGAAGCAGCTCAGAGTCATGCTGCCATGCCATAAACTAGTAAGACGGATGTCCCATGCCCTCTCTCCCCAAGTAGCCCAGTTCTGAATCAAGGTCTCACACGAGTGCCTCTGAAAGGCAAAACCTAAACTCCATCTGGCATTCAAGGCAAATGAGGATCCAGCCTCTGCACACAGGTGGGCCTAGAAAGAGTGTGGAGTGAAGTTTGCCACAGTATCTGCTGCAGGGCTTTAAACTGCCTCTCTGCCATCCACCGGCATATTAAAGAGCACAGTTGACTTCCCCTCCACTGGTCCTCCCACCTGTCCTCTCTGTCTATCACCCATCCATTGATCTGAGTTTTGCACTCTTGGTATTGTTTCCTTTTGCAAAAACAAAAAAAAACCTGATACTGAATGTATTTAAAAGATAAAGATTTCAAAAAATATATAATCACAGCAGCATTATCTCACTAACATTCTAAATAATAACCCCTTAATATCACCAAATAGCTAGTCAGTGTTTACATTTTCCCAATTGTCTCATAATTTTGAAAAACAGTTTGAATCAGGTTCCACAGAGACCACAATCTGGGTGTTATATGAAATACTTCAGTTCAGTTCAGTCGCTCAGTCATGTCGGACTCTTTGTGACCCCATGAACTGTAGCATGCCAGGCCTCCCTCTCCATCACCAACTCCCAGAGTTTACCCAAACTCATGTTCATTGAGTCGGTGATGCCATCCAACCACCTCATCCTCTGTTGTCCCCTTCTCCTGCCCTCAATCTTTCCCAGCATCAGGGTCTTTTCCAATGAGTCAACTCTTTGCACGAGGTGGCCAAAGTATTGGAGTTTCAGCTTCAACATCAGTCCTTCCAATGAACACCCAGGACTGATCTCCTTTAGGATGGACTGTTTGGATCTCCTTACAATCCAAGGGACTCTCAAGAGTCTTCTCCAACACCACAGTTCAAAAGCATCAATTCTTCGGTGCTCAGCTTTCTTTATAGTCCAACTCTCACATTCATACATGACCAATGGAAAAACCATAGCCTTGACTAGACGGACCTGTGTTGGCAAAGTAATGTCTCTGCTTTTTAATATGCTGTCTGCTACTACTGCTGCTAAGTCGCGTCAGTCGTGTCCGACTCTGTGCGACCCCATAGACGGCAGCCCACCAGGCTCCCCCATCCCTGGGATTCTCCAGGCAAGAGTACTGGAGTGGGTTGCCATTTCCTTCTCCAGGGCATGAAAGTGAAAAGTGAAAGTGGAGTCGCTCAGTCGTGTCCGACTCAGTGACCCCATGGACTGCAGCCCGCCAGGCTCCTCTGTTCATGGGATTTTCCAGGCAAGAGTACTGGAGTGGGGTGCCATTGCCTTCTCCAATATGCTGTCTAGGTTGGTCATAACTTTCCTTTTAAAAAGTAAGTTATTCTTCAATTATTCCAAGAATTAAAGAATGAAAAAGGATGTGACCATTAACATGGAGCATATGAAATTAGCATGAAACCTTTTAACGCCCCTACCCTGCATGCATAAGTAAAATATTAAGAGAATTCATAGTGTTGATGACTATTGGTTAATGGTTTAGGAGTTGGGCACTTGGGAAAGTCTCCCTCAGTGTCAAGATGTTAAGAGACAGAGGGCATGGTCAGCTTCATCATCTGCTAATGAGGAGTGAACACATGACTTGTCTATCTCCAGAGGCTGCAATGCCAGGGCCAGGGTGGGAGTGCAGTAGACAGCAAGAGTTTGATGAAAGGCAAGAGGTCTTGTCTGGGAATCTGGATACCTGGGTTCACATCCTAGAATAATTATTATTTAACCATGCTCACTTTTAACCATCCTTTCCTGTTCTGGAAGCCCTTTAACCTTTGTGTGTTTCCTCATCTGTAAAATGGGTAGAACATAAGTGAGTGTCTTGGGATGATGAATTGAAAAGGATAGCCATCCTTATCCTAGCAAACAGGATTTGTCTGGCCATTCACAAGGCAGAGTACTAACTACTATATGATCATGGCTGTGTGGCCATTCAGACAGAAATAAAATACATGTACAAAATATTCACAGTGATTACATTTCCCCCTTACCTGGAGATAGTCTTATTGCTGACTTTGGGAGCCCAGTGTCTTGCTGGACCCCACAAATCCCCTTGGCCCAACATTTTTCCTTTACTGACTCTGTCACAGTGCTTGGAATCTCCTTGATTCTCATGTTCTTAGTGTTCTGGTATGGGTGTTGAACTGTTGTCTTGGAGAAATGATATATTATGCCATGATTATCTTCTAATACCCCGGTTAAAGTGATCTTATCTGACTCCATTGTGGATCATCTTGTAGACTCAGTGGGAACGATCATGGTGTGGCTCCGTATTATAGAGAGAAAGATGGCTGGAGAGGTCCCGAAGAGACCACACTTTAGATCAAAGGGCCAGTGTAGGGGTCCTCCCCCATAAGAGAGAAAGATGGGAGAAGGAAGTCTAATGCCAAGTCACTGGTGGATATGTTGTTTCTGTTGTACCTTGATTGTGTTTTGGAGAACTAACCTTCCTTCTTTGGGTATGGTCTTGTTAAATATCCCTTCAATGTAATATGGGGATGGGGAGGTATATATACAGATATATGGACAGGTATATGATCTGAACTAAGTCAGGCAGATGGTGTCTTTTAGGTACTGAATCCAGAATGGAGCAATCGAAAGACCTAATGTAGTTGGCATGCATCCATCTTAAGGGCGATGCTCTGGAGAGATGATTTAATAGTTTCTGCCACATAGATCCTTAGAGCTTCCTTCTGGCCTTCCTGGGCCTTCATTTTCAACTTCTGTTGATGCCTTCAGCTAAATTTTGTTTTTTCTCTTTCCCAAGCTGTCTTTAAGATTTGGTCTCAGAATTCTTGGTGTCAAGCAACAAACATAAATATGCATGAAAAGGGAAAACAAAATCTTATCTAATACCGTAGTTTAGCCTTTTCCCCTCTGTTGTAGCAAAGAGGTAGCTAAGACACGTTACCAAATGCCCTATCTGAAAGCACTTAAATCTAATGTTTCCATCAGAACTTTGGAGTTGGTCTCTCTTAAAACTCTGTGTAAAACTTAGCAGCCTATGTGGTCTTCAAATTGCTTCCTGAACAACATGGATTTACCAGGAAAAAAGGAGAATTTTGGTCTATTTCTTGTCTCTGTGTTTTGTGGGCCATTGATTAACTTCATGCTGTTATATAGGATACATTCTCTGAGATGAGGTAAGACAGTTTATTTACAAAAAAAGCTACATGGTTTATTATAGAAAGTGCCAAGAACCAAAAAGATGAAAACAGAACTCACCCATGATCTTCTCACCAGATAATTGCTTCTTAATATTTTTTTGCTATACCTTTTTACAGTCTTTATGATCACACGTAAGTATTATACATTTTATATATATTGTGTATTTTGGAAAATATTGTAAATATTGTATATTTTACAAAAATGAGATCATAACATTTTGAAAATTTAATGATGTGGAAAAAATTAAATGTCTTGAAATTGTTGTAAATGTTGCCTAGTGGGGCCCATAGCCCACACTAAGGTCCAGTATACATTATCATTCCCTCTTGATAAACTGGTTGAGTGACTAGGGGTAAATAAATAAAACAGGTACTTTTTGTGTGTGTGTGATCCAGGTTAGAGCTATTGCACAGACCTTGATGCGCTGAAAGAGTTCTGTTGAAATCTGAAATGACCTTCAGCCAGGCAGGCCTTCTGCAGCTCAGTTCCTCAGTATCAGGCTGTGCCAGGGGAGAATTCGCTAATAAGCCATTTGTTATCAATACACTAATCTCTTCCAGGTACCAAACCCACAGAACTATGCTAATGAGAACTCTTCACTTGCCTGGACATGACTGTGAAGATCTTTCCTCAGTAGGTTTCAGAAAGTGCTGAGAAGTCTCAACTGAGCAGCTTTCCAGGGAACGGGGGACAAGATTCTGGGCCACCATTTGCTTTACCAGGATACACAAGTTTATCTGAGTGGTTGAGCTGGTAAGAATGCCTGCATTTTATTGGAGGGAGGGATCTTGAATCATCTTGTCTCAGGGATCTTAATTAAACCTGGTTTTCTTAGCTTTGGAAACCCACTTTGCCAAAACACTACTTTTTACTGTTGCAATCCTGAAACATAGGGGACCTCAGGGTGATATGCGGAGAAGGCATTGGCACCCCACTCCAGTACTCTTGCCTGGAAAACCCCATGGATGGAGGAGCCTGGTAGGTTGCGGTCCATGGGGTCACTAAGAGTTGGACATGACTGAGCGACTTCACTTTCACTTTTCACTTTCATGCATTGGAGAAGGAAATGGCAACCCACTCCAGTGTTCTTGCCTGGAGAATCCCAGGGACGGGGGAGCCTGGTGGGCTGCCGTCTATGGGGTCGCACAGAGTCGGACACAACTGAAGCGACTTAGCAGCAGCAGCAGCAGGGTGATATGGCAAGTGACATGCTACTGGATCATTAGTGCCTTACCATTGACCTTGCAGGATTATGCTAAAGTGGGAAGTCTTTGAAACTGTACAGTTCTTTATTTTTAAAAATTTATTTATTTATTTACTTTTTGTGCTGAGTGGGCTTTCTCAAGTTGCAGTGAGCAGGGGCTACTCTCTAGTTGCAGTGCATGGGCTTCTCATTGCAGTAGCTTCTCTTGTTGCAGAGCATGGGCTCTAGGGGCATTTGGGCTCAGTAGTTGCAGCCCATGGACTCTAGAGCGCATGTGGTGCATGCGCTTAGTTGCTGCACAGCATGTGGGATCTTCCTGGACGAGGATCAAACTCATGTCCCCTGGCATTGGCAGGCAGATTTTTTACCACAGGACCACCACAGAAGTATAACAGTCCTTTAAAATATAATCACTGGTTCAACTCTCCAAGGCACATTTACATTTTGAAGAGAGGTATAAGACATTTGCTTTCATGTTTAAATTCAAATTTTAATCATTTTTGAAGGATAGTGTGTTAAAAAAAAAAAAGTAAGGGTTGGCCAAAAAGTTCATTCAGGTTTTTCTATATAAACTTTTTGGCCAACCCAATATGTTGGTGGTAATTTTGGCAACTAAATAGAGTGGTGAAATACATGAGATATATCACTGTAATCCACGTAAGAAGTAAACTTTAATGTTAAACCAAATGCTATTGTTGACTTGTGTAAAAGATCAGTGGTGACAATTAGTTCAGCAGAGCAAAAGTAGCAAAAAAAACTGTACACACACATGCATATACATATTTCATATCATGTCTATTACATAGGCTCTTACCATGTAGCCACATTTACACATGTGATCTGCATATATATGCTTTAGGGTTGAGGGGTCTATCTGCCAGTCTGGACCATTTTTAATGGCCTTCTTTGTGCTATCTCAGCTAGCAGGAAGGCTCGTAGGAACCAAAGCTTTAAGTAAGAACTAGGTTTACAAGGTCTGAAGTCTGCTGCTGAAAACAACAGCAACTGACTAGCAAACTTCTTTGAGTTATCAAAATTTTAGATGCACATCTTAGGTGTGCTTTCTGACACAGGGCTGCCAGTGAAAGTTGTTTTGCCCTAAATTTGAAGATGTCTCTACCGGTGGTGGTGAGACTGACTGCAGTGGTGATAAATGGTTGAGGAATGCCTACTAACAAACAACCAGGAAGTACAGGAAGATGTTTCAAGCTCTTTGTCCACTCCCAGTTCAGCACTACTTCTGAAGTGTTTGCTGTCAGACTGATTATTAACCTTTAGTCCATGGGTTGCAAAATAAAATGATGACAAAGACCATATAGATAAGGCTCACTGGGTACAGGCAGTGGCAGGTTGCAGAAGGGCTGCCCCATTGAAAGGGAACAGCAGCTACTAAGTTTTACAAAACTCGTGGAGCACAGGATTGCTGGCTCAGTGTTGCCATATATCATGGAATATTTTGAAAGGAAGCCTGAAATTTTGTATTTGTAAATGTAGATTCTATTTTTACACATAAATTGTCACCTCTATCTTTCATCTTGTTGTCTAAGTCAAATTGAAATGAAAATGGGCCGTAATAAACACAACTGATTGTTGTCAATTTACAGCTCTTGGGGGTAGCACCATCTTACCCAAGGCTTGGGACTCCAGTCCCACCTTACTATGCAAGCTTCGTTAAGGTTAAGAAAATAGACTCTGAAGTTCCCACCTTGGATTCGTGCTTCTTGAATACTAGTCTCATACAAACTCTCTTATGCCAGTGAGGAGCACAGTCTTTGCTATTTTAGAACCTAATTGATAAATGCTAACATTCTGAACACTTACTACATTCCATGTAACAAAGTATTACTGCATCATCTCATTTTTATAAAAACTTTAATACGACAGGTACTAAAATTATCATCATTTTAGTACCTATTACAGATAGGGAAACTGAGGCTCAGTGTCAGGCACAATTTCCCTGGGTCATCTAGTAAGTGGCAGATGTGAGATTTGAACTCTGACATCAGACCTCACAACCTAATTTGCAACCATATTATACTTCCTCCTGCTCATTATGTGAATCTGTAGCCCTCTGAGTTGTGATGAATTCCAGGCCTAAAATGTCTTCATGAATCAATACGGACATTTTCTGCTTTTGTAGCGCACAATGGCATTATCTTTATGCTCATCCTTTGACTTGGGGTTTGCAAAATGTGTGGGATCCTTCCAATCACTGAAGAGAGAAATTTTACAAATGCCTGGCTTTAGATCAGAGATGCCAATCACCTTTTCCACATTGTTTTCTATTCGGGTAGAAATCAAAAGTTAGGACAGGAGGTTTAGAGGCCAGAGTTATGGGTTTCACCTCCTTGTGGACAAGTTATTTAACCATTGCCACAAAGTACAGCCCTGACCTCAGCCAGCTAAGTACAAGCCATCTGGGTACATCAGTTATCCTTGTTGGCAGAAATGCTTCAGCCATTGACTATGCCAGAGCCTTTGACTGTGTGGATCACATAAACTGTGGAAAATTCTGAAAGAGATGGGAATACCAGACCACCTGACCTGCCTCTTGAGAAACCTGTATGCAAGTCAGGAAGCAACAGTTAGAACTGGACGTGGAACAACAGACTGATTCTAAATAGGAAAAGGAGTACGTCAAGGCTGTATATTGTCACCCTGCTTATTTATCTTATATGGAGAGTACATAATGAGAAACGCTGGGCTGGAGGAAGCACAAGCTGGAATCAAGATTGCCGGGAGAAATATCAATAACCTCAGATATGCAGATGACACCACCCTTATGGCAGAAAGTGAAGAGGAACTAAAAAGCCTCTTGATGAAAATGAAAGAGGAGAGTGAAAAAGTTGGCTTAAAGCTCATCATTCAGAAAACTAAGATCATGGCATCTGGTCCCATCACTTCATGGGAAATAGTTGGGGAAAGAGTATCAGACTTTATTCTTTTGGGCTCCAAAATCACTGATGATGGTGATTGCAGCCATGAAATTAAAAGAAGCTTACTCCTTGGAAGGAAAGTTATGACCAACCTAGACAGCATATTAAAAAGCAGAGCCATTACTTTGCCAACAAAAGTCCGTCTAGTCAAGGCTATGGTTTTTCCAGTAGTCATGTATGGATGTGAGAGTTGGATGGTGAAGAAAGCTGAGCGCCGAAGAATTGATGATTTGAACGGTGGTGTTGGAGAAGACTCTTGAGATTCCCTTGGATTGCAAGGAGATCCAACCAGTCCATCCTAAAGGAGATCAGTCCTGGGTATTCATTGGAAGAACTGATGTTGAAGCTGAAACTCCAATACTTTGGCCACCTCATGCGACGAGTTGACTCATTGGAAAAGACTCTGATGCTGGGAAGGATTGGGGGCAGGAGGAGAAGGCGACGACAGAGGATGAGATGGCTGGATGGCATCACTGACTCTATGGACATGAGATTGGGTGAACTCCGGGAGTTGGTAATGGACAGGGAGGCCTGGTGTGCTGCTATTCATGGGGTCACAAAGAGTCAGACACGACTGAGCGACTGATCTGAACTGAACTGAACTGAGACCAATATACAGAGAGCACCACTGCTGTGAATGAAAGCAGTATGATGTATCCTAGGAGTACATATAGGTTTTAGCTTTGTTGTCAATGCCAGATGATGGGTGGTGGCTTCCAGGATGAGCACTGTGCTGAAAAGCATTTGGAAACCCTGTGTGAATTCATCAAAGAGTGCTGTAATTGATTGGTCATGGAGCAATGGGACCATGGGACATGGAACATGGACCTAGTGGCATTCCTGGTACAATCTGTTCTATGAAAGAGCTAAGATATCTTAGCCTTTGCAGCTTGAAACCTGTGTATTTTGTTATTCTTTTACCTGTCTCTTTCACAGTTATCCTTCTGACTCTGCTTTTCCTCAGAAAAAATGGCCAAACGCACCTTTTCCAGCTTCGAAATATTCCTGATTTTCCTCCTTGTGATGATGACAGGGATCACGGTGGCTCTTCTCAGTCTGTTGTTTATCACCAGTGGGACCATTGAAAATCACACAGGCAAGTATCGTGAGTACTCTTGGATGCTATTCCTAGCCTGTAGGAAATTTCTTCATTATGGGGAGCACCAAGGCAAGCAACAGTGTCTGCTGATACTGCTGATAATAGGGCAGTTCACTGTGTACTTAAGCACCAAGGGATGGTCATCTGACATTTCCATTAGTTGCTCTTTATGCATTGATAGCAATTTTTATCAAGTTTACCTTTGCCCCCAAATAGCTAGTGTGGTGTTCTGACATGCACTTATTTGACTCACTTTTCCATTGATCTACGTACAGCTTAGGATTCTTCAAGGCCCAGTGACTCCCGAGACTCTTCTTTTTCTCTCTGCCTTCTTTCTGGCATCATCTTCTCCTGGGGGGCAAAAGGAGAAGGAAAGACCTGCTGAATGTCAATTAGTCTGTGAAACTTTAGAGAAGGGATCTTGAACTCAAATCCTACAAAGGTCAATCAAGCTCCATAAATGAGGGGAGGTGGCCCACGGTGGGGGCAGGTGTATTTCCGGCGAAGAGGGTCCCCAGGCCCTCCTGAGTGCCAACTGTTTGTTGTCATGTTGTCACATGGACTCAACGCTCCTGAGTTTTCAATGAAAGCTAGTAATTGGGGGAGGCAGTTTAGACACCTTCCAATGTTTTTTAATGTTGGAAACTAATTTAGATTTTGAAAACTATCTAGGCTACATTTACAGGCAATATCAGGCCTATAGGTCTTTGATGGTGCCTCTTCTTTGATAGGTTATATACCTAATAAACCTACCGAGGTTTTCCTGCCAAGACAATTGCTTCTCAGCAGGAAAGCTATGACAGACAGACAGTGTGTTGAAAAGTAGAGACATTACTCTGCCAACTAAGGTCTGTATAGTCAAGGCTCTGGTCGTCCCAATGGTCATGTATGGTTGTGAAACCTGGACTGTAAAGAAGGCAGAGCGCCAAAGAATTGATAACTTTGAACTGTGGTACTGGAGAAGACTCCTGAGGGTTCCTTGGGCAACAAGGAGACCAAACCAGTCATTCTTAAGGAAAATCAACCCTAAATACTCATTGGAAGAACTGATGCTGAAGCTCCAGTATTTTGATCATTTGATGTGCACAGACAACTCGTTGGAAAAGTTCCTGATGCTGGGAAAGATTGAGGGCAGAAGGAGAAGAGGGCATCAGAGGATGAGATGGCTGGATGGAATCACTGATGCAATGGACATGAACTTGGGAAAACTTTTGGAGATGGTGAGGGACAAGGAGGCCTTGTATGCTGCAGTCCATGGGGTTGCGAAGAGTCAGACATGACTTGGTGACTGAACAACAACGATAACTAATAAACAGTACAAAAGACAGATGGGGATTGAGTGTTTTGGCCAAAGTAAAGGGTGGGCTTTACAAATAACTTCATCTCTATCATTTTTCTAGATTCCAGAGATCGGAATTGACATATAAACACTACTGTGTATAAAACAGATGACTAATGAGGACCTACCGTGTAGCACAGGAAACTCGACTCAGTGCTCTGTGGTGACCTAAATAGGCAGGAAATCCAAAAAAGAGGGGATATATGTTTACATACAGCTGATTCACTTTGCTGTACAGTAGAAACTAACACAACATTATAAAGCAAATGCATTCCAAAAAAAGGGGGGTGGAGAGAGGGCTGTCCTCAGGCCCAGTGGAGAAGAGGCAATGTTGTTCAGCTCGATTTTCTCTTTTGCAGCCTCTTCTCTTTTCCAGTATGTTCTCTACCTCTCTTCATATTTTGGATTCCCTGAAAACCCAGAGAAACAGAGATCCTCTTTTCCGGCAGTGGACAGAATGAGTTTTATTGCTAGAAATGAAAGAATCCATAAGACTTACCTAGTTTTCTGTTTTAAAATTAGAGAATCTAGAGTCTGAGGCTCAGGGAGGTTATAGTGAAAATACTGAAAATAGTAGCCACTATTTTCATTTTGTGTACAGGTGTGTTTAGTTGTTCAGTCGTGTCCGACTCTTTGCGACCCCATGGACTTTAGCCCACCAGGCTCCTATGTCCATGGGATTCTGTAGGCAACAATACTGGAGTGAGTTGTCATTCCCTTCTCCAAGGGATCTCCCAAACGAGGGATTGAACCCAGATCTCCTGCACTGCAGGCAGATAAAATGAGAAATTTACACAGAGTGCTTACCAGAGTGGTTGATGTGAAGCAATCCTTCAATAAACAATAACTTCTATGATGAAAATAGTAAGCATTCTATGTAAATTTCTCATTTAATTCCTACAAAACCCCCATAAAGGTAGGTGCTAGCCTTAGTACCATTTTAGACATCTGAAACTCCAAGATGGAAAATAAGCCCCTTGGCTATGTGACTAGATTTGGCGCTGGCCTGCACCACATTTCTATGCTGGTTATCAGTAAGGCAGTAGCGAAGGTGCCTATTTCCTTCCTTGCAATATTTGATGTTTTCTAGAATACTTGGGCTTAGGGGTAGGAAGGCATGGATTCTAACTGTGCTTAGGATGTGGATGAAAGAGCAGCTGATTCTGAGTTGGAGGGTCTGATTGGGCACCTGATTCATCATATGCTTTCTACAAAAACTTGGTTAAATCATTTCTCTGGGTTTCAGTTTCCTCATAAGTAAAATGGAGGTGATTGGACGATGTGATCTCTAAACTTTCTTGAGTTCCAGAATTCTGGAACCCAGAAGAAGTCTGCTGTATATCTCTTGCCTAAGGACTTTCTGACCACTGATGCATGTAACACTGACATGTGTTGCTTTGGCCAACCCTGGCTGTTGTCTGGGGTAGAAACAGACAAATGAAATATGTAAGATGTCTAAATGTGTAAATAAAACTGAAGCTATATGTCATTCATTGTTCTAAATTTTGAATATGTATTAAGATATTAATTGTCAATAAACCCTAGTAAGTAGGAGATGATTCATGTTATGAGAAAGTTATGTTACTTTTCTTCATAGATGAGAAAAGTTGGGGTAAAATAGGTTAAGTCATTTATTCAGCTAGTAAAGGTAGAGTTAATTCTCAAATCCCAGTTGTTTCTGACATCTGCCCTTTTAGTCTCTATCCCATTTTGCCTCCCTTATATTGGGGGGGGTGTGTGATGTTAATATAGGGTATATATATATTAATGTGCATACCTATCTGGTGATATGAGAACAGTTAACATAAGGTGGGACTGTGTTAACAAGTATACAGTAATCTAAGTTGCATTAAGAATAAAAGATCTAGGTTGCAGTAAGAGTAAAACATCTAGAGCAGAGTAGAGACAGTTGGGGTTACATTCTGGAGACAAGGAGTTGAGCTGGATTTGGGTAGGATGGAAATGAACCACTGTAAAATGTTGTGGAGTTTGGTAAAATGGAGAGGAGTAAGGTCTCTGGATGGAGAGACTATTAGAACCCAGAGGCTAGGTTTAGTAGACTGTGTGCCAGGAACCTGGGGCTTGATTTGTTTGGCTGGAATAGAAGTGCCAGGTGAGTGAATGAACGCTACAGGTTTAACAGGAACAGCTTGAGAGAGAAGTTGAAGGACATTTGTCAGAGACCTTTATTGTTAGGCTGAAACATTTCTGATCCATGAAAAAGATCCTCCATGGGATTATGATATAAACCAAGTTTCTGAGATGTTTCTCACAGTGTATCTTGAATGTAAGAGAATATACAGAGATTCTTCCTTAGGAACCTGAATCTGTGTGTCCTAACTGAGGCCAAGTGCATAGGTTAAAATGTTGTTTCTTAAATATCTTATTTTGGTTTTTGATTCAGGTTTTCCATCCACCCAGAGCCCTGCAGCTACCCAGGGCCCTCCAGCTACCCAGAGCTCTGCAGCCCCTCAAAATTCAACACCCCCCTGGGGCCCCACAACCACCCAGACATCTCCAACACCCAGAACCCCAGAGCCTACCCTGTTTCAGAACTTCAGTGGCTACCATATTGGTGTTGGGAGAGCTGACTGCACAGGACAAGTATCAGATATCAATTTGGTAGGTAAATCATGGGATCCTTGAAGAGACTGTGAAACAAGAAATTTTATTATTTAGTACCCTGTATTTATTCCTAACTGTTGTGTCCTAATCTCCTCCATTTGTATTGACTTCACTGCTGGCTAACATTTTGAATATTGTACTATAAGGAAGAGGGACCTTTTACTTAACCACAACTCCCTTGTAAACTCAACTGGCCCTTTTTTTATGAATGAAAGTGGCAGAGTGGGCAAACTCTGATATTACAGGGGATGGGCAGGTACCCTAAATGACTGAAGCAGGCCAATATAAGATAAATGTCTAGTAAATCCTAAGTGTGGGGGGCAACAGAAAGTGGTGGGGACTGTGGTACAACTAGAAAGTTTGAGTGGTTTTAGCTGACCATTGCCATGTAAGAGTGCAAAACTAGGGCTGCCTCACCTTACAGTTTTTTAAAGAGGAGCCAGGGCTTCCCTAGAGGCTCAGACAGATTAAGAATCTGCCTGTAATGTGGCAGACAGGGGTTCGATCCCTGGGTTGGGAAGATATCCTGGAGAAGGGAATGGCTACCCACTCTAGTATTCTTGCCAGGAGAATTCCATGGACAGAGAAGCCTGGCGGACTACAGTCCATGGGGTCACAAAGAGTTGGACACGACTGAGAGACTGAGAGAGTGAAAAAGTTTCTGGATTGAAAATCTGAGGATTTAAATCTCTCTGTTGGAAAATGTAAGCAAGTCTAGTTAAAACCAGAAATCTGGTGTGGGCCAACACTGTGTTAGCCAACCCTTTTCGGGGCCAGGGGTGGCCTGTGGGCTGCTGGCATGCAACCTCCTGGCGGTGATGTTAGACACACACTTCTAGCTACCCTTTCCTAGGGAACCAGAGCATGAGGTTTCCTGATAGGATTTTTTTCCCCTCCAACCAAATAATCTTTAGATTCTAGAAATTATTCCTTGTTGTCCATTCTGAAAAGTGACTCTGGAATGTAAACTTTAAATGAGCACTTGCATGAGGGGTAAGGCAAGCAGTAGAGGGACCATGCTGAAGACCTGGGTGCAGCTTTTATAGGTACACTTTGTGACATGGTTAGAGAAGGGGTTTAAGATTGATGTATTTGGTGGGCTACAACATTGGGAGGGACAACATTGTAAAAGCCAGGGTGAGGTACCCTCAATAAAGATAACTGTGTCCTGAAGAAACCATTCTCTTTAGAGAAAAAAAAAATCACACACCAGATAACCAAAGTGAAGAGGCCTTCAGTCTTCAGGGTATTCCTGGAAATGTAGGATGATAGTCTAGGAAGTATTTTCTTCTGTCGTATCTTAATAGGCTGGAAAAAAGATCCTGTTTCAAAGAACAGAAAAACCCTGAAAGGTCTCCAGCATTATAACACAGTTCCCAAGTCACACCAGCTCCTGCCTTGCCCACAGGCCAGCGAATAGCTTCTTCCAACCCAGCCATTAGTTTGCCTCTTTCTACACAGAACAGTAAAGACTTTTTTGTGTGTGTGATGTTGGCTTTACTCTTGAAAACACATATCCTGTCTCACTCAGAGCCACAGTGTCACGTGGATTGCTTTTCTTTGCCTTTCCTAAGTAGTCTCTTAGGTGGTTGTGCCTGGCTTCTGGTAGCAGGGGAATGAGAAGTGAGGAGTGGTCTGATGTTCTCTTCCTCTTTAGATGGGCTACAGCAAAACTGGCCAGTATGCACGGGGCATCCTCACAAGGTTGTACAGTCGTGCGTTCATCATGGCGGAACCGGACGGGTCCAATCGCGTAGTGTTTGTCAGCATCGACATAGGCATGGTATCCCAGCGACTCAGGCTGGAGGTAAGTGATTGGGGTGAGAAAGAGTTGCCGGTTTAAAGGCAAAGCCTGCAGGTGAATGTAACTAACTAAGCTCTCCTGGGTTTCTCACCCAGGGAATTTCTACTACCGTCAGGGTTATAAGCTTTTGACAATCCCGCTGATAATCAGGTGAGAAGGATGAGCCTCATTATTCCATTCTAAGTCAGCTTGGTCAGAGCTTGCTTTCCATACTGCCGATGGCTTGTCATCATTATTAATGCCAATATATTTCACAAGCTTATTATGTCCCAGTTTACTTTCCTGTACACTCTGTCATTTAATCTTCCTTGTTAGAAGTCTGAGAGTGCCAATTAATTACTAACCCTTCCCTCAAGTTTTTAGACAATTGAAAATAGTTGCAAGGAATGAGAGAGAATTCAGATGCAACTCTGAGATGAAATTGGCCATAAATTGCTGAAGCTGGGTAAAAGGCACATTGTACTATTTTGATGTGTACGTGTTTGAAAATGTCCATAATAAAATATAGAAGAATACAACATTAGCCCTCTTAATCTCTAAACTGTATTGTAGAATATCGCAGGGCCTGTGATTTTCCCCCGATTTAGATCATGTTACCCCACTTGTGGGAAAGATGAGCTCAGCAGCAAGGTATCTGGGAGTCCTGGGCAGGCAACTTGTAAGATGCAAGGGGTAAAGGAGGGAGAGAGAACTAGTGATAGACAGATGGACTTCCAAGTCTGTCTCTCAGCCAATTTCTAGACCCTGATCCAGTTATATTTTCTCCAGGGATCAGGACACAGAAAGAAAGTATTCTCTCAGTGTCTTCTCACATATTCACAAATGTGAGAAAGAGGAGAGTCTAGGACATCCAGAATGACGACCACCAAATGTCCACTATTCAGTGTCATGTTCTGTCAACCCCACCAAATAAACACTTGCTCCTCTTGTGTGCAAGGGCTGTGTGAAGGAGCCAGGAAGAGGGATGACGAGAGAGCTTAAAAACATGTCTCCAGTGTCACCCACTTATGGGGAGTAGGATGGGAACCTCTCACATCTGTGGAAGCATAAGGAGCAGAGGATGCAGTGCTTTTCCAAGCCCTGCACTTAACACAACTATGAGGTGGGTCTGTTGTTATCCCCAATTTATAGATAAAGAGACTGAGTCTTAGAGAAGGTTGAGTAACTTCCCGAAGTTCACGCAGTTAGCAAATGGTAGAGCTGAATTCTGAACACATATATATGCCGGTACCAGAGCCTACATTCTTAAAAGTGAGGTCATTCTATTATCTTGGAGAGCATTGACTTTTTGCAAGGCACTTTGTTAGTCACTTCAGGGGGCACACAGCTAAATGAATCATAAGCCATGTTGATGAACTCACTACCTAGCTGGGGGATTAGAGGAAGGACTGTACCAGAAATACACAAATAACTTTAATTTATTGGAATAAACGACAATGGTATATTATAGTTACCTATTCATGAGTAATAAACAGCTCCCCCCAAATAGGGACTTAATGAACATTTGTTGTTTTATCTCATCATCCTATTGATAAAGAATTCAGAGTTGGCTTAGTTAGGTGGTTCTGAATTAGGGTAGTTGGCAGTCAAGGTGTTGGCAAAGGCTGCAGTCATCTGAAGGTTCAAGTAGGCTAAAAATCCACTTTCAGGATGATCCCCTCTTGTGGCTCTGACAGTTTCCTCACTGTTCATATTCTCATGTTGGAGCAGCTGACCTCCCTTATAGTGAGTAACTCAAAAGAGCAGTGGAAATGACACTTGAATGGGTAGAATTTTATTTATTTAATATTTGTTGTTATTTATTTATTTGGCAGCACTGGATCTTAGTTGCAGCATATGAGATCTAGTTTCCTGATCAGGAATTGAACCCAGGCCCCCTGCTTTGGGAGCATGGAGTCTTAGGCCCTGGGCCACCTGGGAAGTCCCTGAAAGAGTAGAATTGGTTGACTTGGGGGAGAGAGCTATCAAATCCAGGGGACAGCTTGATTTGTACATGTACAAATCATATACACAGAAACACAGGGAGAAATGTAAATGGAGATATGCCTAGAAGATATGTTGGTCATAATTTGTAGGCCTCTGGAATGCTTGGTTGTTTATAATTCTGAATGATGGAGATTTTTAGAAAACTTTTGCAAGGGAGTGAAGCAAACACAATTCTGCTTTAGGATGATTATTCAGACAGTGATGTTTGAGGTGGGTTGAAACAGACCAGAGCTAGAGGTGAAGACACACATTGGGAGAGTCCTTAAATTAACATCAAGGCTCTACTGCTGAGAGTTCAGTTGGGAAAACAGTAATCACACCAGGCATTTCAAACAGGGAATAAGGTACAGGGAGATTTTACAAGGTGTTAGAAGGCTAAAAGAACTGGAAAGGGAAACTAGCATTGCAGGAAGGATTTCCACTTTTCCTGGCAATTCCCCCTGTATTGTGTAATGCTGGCAGAAAAGTCTTAAGTCAGTGGGACAGCAGTGAGATTATATGGTGCTAGAAAGTCAAATGTTAATGTGATTTGGGGATGAATTGGCATAAGAACTAACACTTAACATAGTTCCTGTGATAAATCAGGTATTGTTCTAAGTGCTCCTTATATATTAATTCATTTAATCCTCCAAACAACTGTATGAGGGACGTACTATTATTACGTCATTTGACAGATTGGGAAACTGAGTTTCAGAGGACCAAATAACTTGTCCAAGGGTACACAGCTAGGAACCATCAGAACTGAGATTCAAACACTGAAGTCTTCCTGCTGGAGAGTATGGTCATTACCACAGCACTATACTGTTTTTCTGAGGAATCAAAAATGGTTCTGACTGGGAAATGGTGGGGTCATTAAGTAGAAATAAGACTTCAAACTTCTGTCCTCTCCACACTCTACCTTTGGGGGTAGAGTATGGAGGGGATGGGGATTTAATGTGTTGGGTTAGAGACCACTATCCAGGCAATAGTGGGCACCGTTTAACCATCTCTTCCAATTTTTACTTCCCCCTGCAATCTGAGACCCAGAGGAAAGACTTTGAAATGAACCCACTTACTTATCCCAAGTTAATCCAAGGGGAAAGTGTGAAACATAAATCTAACTAGACTAGTGCCATTAAGTTTATTATAACACCCAGTTTTAGTCAGGTTCTCAGTCTCACCTTTAAGAGTGATAACATTTTCAGCATGGAGAAAAGATTAAAGAAAAGATCTCCAAGCAGTGATGCCAGACAGGAAAACAGAATGACTTTTCTAGCTCTTTCTATGTCATATTTCCAAGAGTGTCAGCAATAGGAAATGGAATGGAAACTGAAGTCAGACAATTGAGCTATAGACATTAATATAACTTTATAGGTCTATGATAAAAATACTCCTTTCATGAAGTAGGAAACATGCTACTTATAATGGTTACTGGCAGGCATTGTTGTTAGATGATGGAGTCTTTAAGTCTTTTCTTTTTTCCAGAAGTTTCACATGTCTGACTTCATCTCAGAGACTATAGTTTAGGACAAGATTTCTGTAAGCTGTTTGTAGTCTTTTTGTTTTAAAATTCAAGATTCATAATTTCTGTGTTTTTAAGAGCTTGATTCTTCCATAGAATGTACTTAATGTACTTAATTCTAAAAATCCTGTTACAGTTCATTAGAAATAAAGATGGGTGGGACATGAGAGCTTCAAACTTGACTGGCAGTTCTTTCTTTTCCACGACCTTCTTGCCTTGGTTACCGAATTGTAAAAATATCAGCTTCTATTTTTAATAAAATTTTTATTTTATTATTTTTTTTTCCTGGCTTAAAACTCAACATTTATTATTATTTTTTTATAGTTTTTCTTTTTCCAGTATGTTATATTGAAATAATACAGTAAGTAGCCTTTCTAGGTGGGCTTCTTTCACTCAGAAAGATGTACTTAAGTTCCCTTTCCTTTTTTTTTTTTTAGCTTTAAATTAGTTTATTTATCTATTTTTTAACTTTACAATATTCTATTTGTTTTGCCATACATTGACATGAATCCACCATGGGTGTACATGTTTTCCCCTTCCAGAACCCACCTCCCTCCCCATCCCACCCCTCCGGGTCATCCCGGTGCACCAGCCCCGAGCGCCCTGTATCATGCTTTGAACCTGGACTGGCGATTCATTTCACAGATGATAATTTACATGCTTCAATGCCATTCTCCCATATCATCCCGCCCTCACCCTCTCCCATAGAGTCCATAATACAGGTCTACATATCGGTGTCTCTTTTGATGTCTCGCGTACAGGGTACTGTGGTATAGCCAGTTAACAATGTTGTGATAGCTTCAGGTGCACAGCAGAGCGACTCAGCCATACATATATACTTATCCATTCCCTGCTGAACTCTCCTCCTATCCAGGCTGCCACATGACATTGAACAGAGCTCCCTGTGCTTTGTAGTAGGTCTTAGTTGGTTATCCATTTTAAGTATAGCAGTGTAGAACATCAGCGTTTTACTTTGCTTAAGCTTTCATGTTGTCCATTCATTGATTATTTCCCCTTCTCCCTACAGACATTTATTTTTCATGAAGTAGTAATAGTTACTGTGTAAAAGAATATGTAGGAGTGATGAAGAGTTGGTCTGGAATTAGAATCAAACAGAAAGGACATGGAACCTTATTGGGATGGAGAATGTGGGCTTGTAATGTTGGTCTTTATTATTGTTGTTCAGTCACTAAGTTGTGTCCTACTCTTTGCGACCCCATAGACTGTCCATGGGGTTCTCCTGGCAAGAATACTGGAGTAGTTTGCCATTTCCTTCTCCAAGGAATCTTTCCAGATCAGGGATTAAAGCTGTGTCTCCTGCATTGGCATGCAGTGCAGATTCTTTACCACTGAGCCACCAGGGAAGCCCAGTGTTGGTCTAATTACTCTCTATTTCCTTTCCACATTTTCCTGGTATTATATGGTTGCTTACGTGGATATGGTAAACCTAGCAATCAGTATTTGGGTCTTGGAGAGGTTAAGGAGACCAGATGGTTTGTGATATCTCTTCCTGATTCAATGACCATGTGACTAGAATGAGGGTGGTGGAGCTCTTTACCTAAAATAGAAGTTAAATGGATGTGTTTATGTAGGTTCAGTAGGTAACACACCAATTGCTGCTGCTTCCTTGTGTACCCGTGGTATGCTGGAACTGGCTTATACCACCTCATGAGGGTTGATTGTTAAATATTTGGAAACTTTGTGAACTGCTAGTTAAACTTTTGGTAGCTTGAAATTCACTATAGTGAGAGTATTTACACCATGGAAATTGGCAGATGATACAAATAAGGGTTTTCTTTTTTCTTTCAGAGAAACTGTTTATCAGCATACTACTGCCTATACCATACTCAAAGTGGACCACACTGCTAATCAAAAAAGGCACTCTTTTGGGTCTTCCCTGGTGGTCCAGTGATTAAGATTCTGTGCTTCCGTTGCAGGGGGGTTGAGTTTGATCCTTGGTCAGTGAACTAAGATCCTACATGCCTCATGACATGCCATGCATTTATCACTCCGACTTTATTTTTTTGGGCTCCAAAATCACTGCAGATGGTGATTGCAGCCATGAAATTAAAAGGTGCTTACTCCTTGGAAGGAAAGTTATGACCAACCTAGACAGCATATTAAAAAGCAGAGACATTACTTTGCCGACAAAGGTCCATCTAGTCAAGGCTATGGTTTTTCCAGTGGTCATGTATGGATGTGAGAGTTGGACTATAAAGAAAGCTGAGCTCCGAAGAATTGATGCTTTTGAACTGTGGTGTTGGAGAAGACTCTTGAGAGTCCCTTGGACTGCAAGGAGTTCTAACCAGTCCATCCTAAAGGAGATTAGTCCTGGGTGTTGGAAGGAGTGATGTTGAAGCTGAAACTCCAATACTTTCGCCACCTGATGAGAAGGGCTGACTCACTGGAAAAGACCCTGATGCTGGGAAAAATTGAGGGCAGGAGGAGAAGGGGACGACAGAGGATGAGATGGTTGGATGGCATCACCAACTCAATGGACATGGGTTTGGGTGGACTCCGGGAGTTGGTGATGGACAGGAAGGCCTGGCATGTTGCAGTTCATGCGCCACAGAGTTGGACACGACTGAGCGACTGAACTGAATATAATATTGCATATGTATCCTTCCCTCACTAGAATAAAAACTTTTTCAGGGTAGGGACCTCATATATCCCTAGTGCTTAGAACAGTGTCTGGACAACGAACTGGTTGAGAATACCAGGTCTATAGGGAGACTTGGTTCTAGATTCTGACTCTGCTATTTATTATATCACTGGGCAACTTATTTTACTTCTGAACACATCAATGTTCTTAGCTAAAAGATAAGATTAAAAATACCTACCTCTTGGTGGTGTTATAAAGATTTTTAAATGGCATGATGTAATACCTAGCATTGTGCTTGTACACAGCAAGAATCTATAAAATGTTAGCAATTGCAATTATTGTTGATGTTGTTGTTACTGAGATGATAAACTCAAGCCTAGAGTGAAAGGTCACTTGATAGGGATGCCTGGCTCAGTGATTAGCCTCATCAGAGCATTTTCTCAGGCTAAGGACCTGTGTTATTCCCCTTCTTAGTTCTGATTGTTCTTTTTTTCTTCAAGGTCCTGAGCAGGCTGCAGAATAAATACGGCTCCCTGTACAGAAGAGACAACGTTATTCTGAGTGGCACACATACACACTCGGGTCCAGCAGGATATTTCCAGTATACAACATTTGTAATTGCCAGTGAAGGATTTAGCAATCGAACTTTTGAGTACATGGTCACTGGCATTGTGAAGGTAGGCAACGGGACTTAGAGGCAACTGTTGTTTAGCATTGCTTATAGCACCTTAGGAGAGGTCTCTTATGATACAGAGAATCCCTATAGGATCTCGGATACCAGCCCAGAATGACACCAGCCCTGTGGCTCTCCAGCTTTCATCTCATAGCAGGGATAAGTTGGAGACAAAAGAAATTGTCCACAGGGCTCTTCTATTTATATCAACTAAGTTCTTATGCCCACTAGGATTTCTAACTTTACAACTTTTTTTTTTAACCCATAGAGCATTGAGATAGCACACACAAATATGAAACCAGGCAAAATCTTTATCAATAAAGGGACTGTGGATGGTGCGCAGATCAACCGAAGTCCTACTTCTTACCTTTGGAATCCACAGTCAGAGAGAGCAAGGTGAGGGGGCCAGTTATCAGAATGAAATGCATGTGCTTTCCTTTAGGAACTATCAACAAAATCTAAGAACAGGGTTGTTAGTTGACGGATATGGTGAGAGCCTGAAGGAGTATTAAAGCTGAAATAATTTAAAAGCTGTCTATAATCTAAGACAACTAGAAATAAAATGAGACTGTAGAAGCACAGAAAAACCTGTGTACACATCTTCCCACTTTGCTGGCTGTGGGAATTGGATGTGAATGTTTGAAGGACTCTAGGCTTTCAAATCAGGTAACTGTGGTCTTGTCTTAGCTTTATCACTTTGTAGTTGTGTGACCTTTATTGATTTACTTAAATCTTAATTTATTGGCTCTCAGCTTCTCATCTGTAAAATACAAAAATATGCATAACATATTTGTTCAATTAATGAATAGCTCTTTTTATTACATTATTCAGAAGAAATCACTTTAGTCCAGGGAAATGTAGCAAGTTAGACAAGGTAAAAGGATAAAGAAATTGGTGTGAAGCGCAAGTCATATAACTGGCATAATTGAATGGGACAACTGAAGAAAGCCATTATTTAAAAAAATTTTTAATGTGATAAACTGGGTTTGTGACAGAAGAGAAGTACTTGGCTACTATGGCAGAATAAAATAATATCTCAGTTCAACCTGACATTTTACATTTGTTTATATATTTTTTGATAGATTTCAAAGGAGTTGGTTTTTAGAAAATATACTCTGATTTCCCTCAAAAGGACATAAAAGAACCCTTTAAGTTGTAGGTCAGGCATGCTTTTGATTTTGCACATTCCCTGCTATTTTTAAGAGATTTCACTAAAACTTGATACGAGTAGAAATTTCAAAGACTAATCCTTTCCATAAGAAATAATATATGTCATATAATATTGCAGATATTATATAAAAATGTACATTTCATCTCCAGTTAGCTGACCTGTGCCCCTAACTTTGGTCACAGTTGGAAACATTTCTTTAGCTAAGAAATAAGACCTTGGATGCAGTTTGTAGGATTACAGGTATCAGGGAACCCTGCTTACTGAGAGTCATTTTGGTTTTTGTGTCAGCTTCTGCTTTATCATACACAAGGGCCAGGCTCTAGCCTAAAACTCACTAAGTTTGTTTATTTTGCTGACTAGGTATTCTTCAAATACAGACAAGGAAATGGTGCTCTTGAAAATGGTAGATTTGAATGGAGAAGAGCTGGGTCTTATCAGGTACTCTGTTTACTTTTTTTTTTTTTAATTCTTTTTGGATAAATTTCTTTATATTACAGCGAGGGATAAAAGAGACCAGAATAGTGGCAGCAGAGGCTAAGAATAAGCTGAGTGGTTGAGTTGGAGCTGGGATCCAGCCACGGGCTCTCGGGTATGGTTTTCAGCATCTCAGGTCTAATAAAAGGATTATGTGAATGAGGGATCTGAGTGAAGGAGTTTAGCACAATGTCTGACATATGATAGACTCAGTAAATGGTAGTGGTTATTACTGTATCAAGATCTCATATGGAGGTGATTATTACTTTATCAAGATATCATGTATTAGATAGAAGACAATGATCTCTTGGAAATGAGAAAACAATCTGACCAACCAGGCAAGTGACTATGAGTTTGAGATTATTGACCTGTGTTATTTGAAAGGAATAAGTTAAGTCTAATGCAGTACAATGCCAATTAGTGATGAAAGCACAACCGAGACCACCTAATAGAAGCAGATGAGGTAAAATTACAGCTTGGCAGAGATTTTAGTCTCCATTTTATATGTAAGAAAACACATGGATTTTGTTTTCTTTGTAAATAAGATATTTGTATTCCTATGTGATTTCGGTCGCTGTAATTGAACTGGTTAAGGAGTTCCCTGGGTGGGTAACAGTTCCAGACACTTTGTCCAGTGGACTTCCAGAATGATGCACAAATGCCCTAAGGAAGTGGATGACAGCACATGGGTGCAGGAGTCAAATGGCTTGGGTTCACTCTGGACTCTCATTCTTAGTAGCTGTGTGACTTTGGCCAAGTTTCTTAACTTCTCTGTGTCTCTTTCTTACTCTAAAATTGAGGGATAAAATGAGTCCTTAAATACTGATAATAACTTTTGTAAAGGAAGTAGGGATCTATCAGGGAGGATTATAAAATATCTAGGTGAAAGTTTCTATGTGAGTAAAATTAAGTAACTCGAAAGTAATAAGAGGTGAAGAAAAACATTAAAGATTATGATTAGTCAGTTCAGATACTAGGGTTGGTCCTAACTGCATGGAGAACACCTGATGGCAAAGAGTTCATGTTTCAATCTTAGGTACAGGTTTTCAGATTTGAATTAAAGCCCTAGCCCTGTCGCTTACTAACCCTGTGTCCTGGGGAAAGTAACTTATCTACTTATATTTCAACTATCCTGTTTGAAAATGAGAATAGTAATACCTCTTAGGATTATTTGAAGATCAAATGAGATAATGCATGCAAAACTCTAGTTCTGTGCCTGGCATAGAAAGAATTTAGTAATTTTAACTGCAAGGTAAGAAGTAAATAATACAGTACCTCTTCTGAAAATTCCATCATTGGCATATTGGTGTGCTTGAACTTCTTAGTGTTGGAGTTAGTTCATTGGGGTTAAAGTGAGGTCACTAAAAATTCCCTGATAAAATAAACATTATTATGTGGGTTGATGTAATAGAATTCATTCTTTGAGTACAGTTAATTCATCTATTGATTAGTTGCCACCTAGCCTTTAACGCAGTAGTCTTCGTAAATGTTATACATGCAATTACGTTCTTGAGGTATATTATTATGAATCAAACATAGACCCTATCTTCAAGAGTCTTACAGGCTACTGGGATGGTTAGGGCTGGAGAAAGAGACAGAAACAGACAGACAAGTAATAATAATGTAAATCAGATGGTTTTCAGTGCTATCACCTGGGAATTTAGAGGAACTGAGCTCTACCTGGGAGCATAGTGGGAGGCTTCAAAGAGGAAATGACATTTGAACTGGACTTGAAGGAGCCATGGGATTTCTCAGGGGGGCCATGAGAAAACTGCATTATGAGGCCAGAGTATGGGGTTAGGTCAGGGAGTGGGTGAGAGATGAATCTGGAAAAGTAAACTACTTCTTGATTTTTGAGCACCTTCGTGGGGAATTTGGTTAGGAGACAGGCAGGATAAGAACACGTATATATGACTAGTTAGATGAAAAATCCCCAAATTAGGAAAAGAAGATGCCTTTTCCCTTATAGTTTCTACCTAATGCTTGGCTGAATGACTGAGACCATTCATGATTCCCTTTTATTAGTTTCTGAGTCATTGAACAATGCTAAGAGAACACTCAATGATATTTTGGGGGCCAGATGTGTTTTGCTTCCTTGCATATAACTATATAATATATCTGGAAGACCCAGGGTCAGCTGTCAAGGTTATAATGATGCTTTTCCATCTGCTGTGCTTAACAGCCTGCAGTAACTTTCTATTGTTTCTATAGCTGCCATATGTTATCCTTGATGTAATTGCCCCTGCAATTGCCTCTTGTTGCATAGGGATAATTGCTCTCTGAATACATTAAAAATGATCCAAAACATAAAGTCAAATCTGGGCTGCTAAGTAACTCAGCCACCATATGTAGGTACCTGCTGTGAGATAGAATCCCAAGGTATGAGGAGTCTGGAAGCACAGCATCTCAGATTTACAGAGTATAAAGTCACCAAGTTAAAATTTCAGTTGAGGCCTACAAAAGTGATGCAACCTGCCCAGTGTCATGGCCAAGACTATTCTCTTCACTATGAAAACCATGTTGAAGTTCATCATTTATTCTTTGCTACTTTCATTTTTATTTTCATTTCTTCACTTAACAAGTCTGCACCAGTCACCTACTATATGCCAGGCAGTGCTTTCTAGTCCTTGAAATGAATCATTTAGGACCTAGTAAAAGGTCCTAAAGTTAGAAGTCAGATACCTGTGTCTGTGCTTCTTGAGCAAATCCTTTAAAATCTGAGACTTCACTTTCACATTTCTCAAATGTAGATGTACAATATGATAACATCCCTCCACATATTGTTATGCATTCATTTATTTATTAAATATTGTAGAATACAAGTGGCATGAACTGAACTAGTACTATAGAATGCACTGATGAGAAAAAAAATCGATGTCCTAGGTGTTGCTCCTTATAGAACTTATAGTCTATTGGTGGAGACAAAGTAATCAAATAGTCATACAAACCAATGTATAATTATAACTGCATTAAGTGCTAAAAAAAAAAAAGGAAGGTATGTAGAGCTGTAAAGAGACTTGACCTGATCAGGGAAGTTGGGAAAGGCTTCCCTGATGGCTCAGTGGGTGAAGAATCCAGCTGCAATGCAGGGGATATAGGAGACACGGGTTCTATCCCTGGGTCAGGAAGATCCCCTGGAAGAGGAAATGGCAACCCACTCCAGTGTTCTTGCCTGAAAAATCCCAGTGGACAGAGGAGCCTGGTGGGTTATATTCCAAAGGGTTGCAAAGAGTCAGACATGACTGAGTACATATGCAGATGTCAGTTGTCCCCAAGGGTAAGACAGTGGAACTGAAAACCAAGGCAGGGTGAGAATTAACTGGCAAAATGGGGGGGTGGAGAAGAGCACTTAACACAGAAAAACATGTGCAAAAGTCATGTAGAGGGTCTGTGTGGCTGAAGTACAGAGGACAGTGAGGTAGGATGTTGCAAATTAAAAGTTAGAGGTAGAGGTTAGATACCATGATCAAGATTTGGGTCTTTATACAAAAAAATAGAAAATCACTGAAGTGTTTAAAGCTGAGGTTGGGAATTGGGGGCTCTTGAAGGGTTAGGAAGAGTAGTGACTTGAAGAATGAAAGAATCATGTGCATGAAATTATTTCATAAACCATTAAGTCCTCTACAGTTGTAAGGCCAACACTTGTCTTGGTTGATCAATCTATAAGGAAAATATTTCTTTTTGCCTAATACTACTGTTTGGTGCTGCAGTGGTAAAGAATCTATCTGCAATGCAAGAGACCCAGGTTCGATCCCTGGGTAGGGATCCCCTGGTGAAGGGAATGGCAACCCACTCCAGTATTCTTGTTTGGAGAATTCCATGGACAGAGGAGGCTGGTAGGCTACAGTCCATGGGGTCTATGAGTCGGGCATGACTGAATGACTTAACACTACTACTACTGTATGCAGACACAGTAAATGATTTTTCCCCAAACGCAGAGAACATGTTTGGGATGTTTTGAATTAAAATATAAGCTGTGTGGAAGTCAGAAATTCACTTTGGGAGATTCTGGAAGGCATCTCAAAGGAGTCAACCAGTGGAGATGATGACGAGTCCTGGGAGACCCTGAACGATGAAGGGAGAAAACAGGACAGGTTTCAACAGACTTACAGACTTAGAGAACAAGCTTATGGTTACCAGTGGGGAAGGATAGGGAGAAGGGATAGTTAGGGAGTTTGGGATGGACATGTACACACTGCTATACTTAAAATGGATAACCAATAAGGACCTAGCATACGGCACATGGAACTCTACTCAATATTATGTGGCAGGCTGGATGGGCGGGGAGTGTGGGGAAGAATGGACACATGACATATGTACATGTATGGCTGAGTCCCTTTGCTGTCCACCCGAAACTATCACAACGTTGTTAATCAGCTGTACTCCAATATAAAATAAAAAGTTAAAAAAAAAAACAAAACATGTTTCAAGTGTCTGCACCAAAGAGAAAGTCATAGGGTCAGGCTGCTGCTGCTGCTGCTACTAAGTCGCTTCCGTCGTGTCCGACTCTGTGCGACCCCATAGACGGCAGCCCACCAGGCTCCGCCGTCCCTGGGATTCTCCAGGCAAGAACACTGGAGTGGGCTGCCATTTCCTTCTCCAGTGCATGAAAGGGAAAAGTGAAAGTGAAGTCGCTCAGTCGTGTCCGATTCTTAGCGACCCCGTGGGCTGCAGCCTACCAGGCTCCTCCACCCATGGGGTTTTCCAGGCAAGAGGACTGGAGTGGGGTGCCGTTGCCTTCTCCGATAGGGTCAGGCAGTTCATCTGAATGGCTGCTCTGGGTGGTGGACAGTCCCTTCCTACACAGTTGGTAAAGTGCAGGTGGCTCTGGGAGTGGCAGTTGGGAGCACTGAGTCTTTTCCTCAAGGAGAGGACAGCAGGACAGCTTCTGTCTCACTTGTTTTCCCTTCTCCTAGCTCACTGCATTTGCCAAGTCTCCTTCCTCAAGTATGCAGGAGTGGCATGGACCCTCCTTTTTTTTTCTCATCTCGTTAGCCCTCTAGGAGTCAGTATGGCATGGCTTCTATTTGTCAGAGCTGTAAGAAAGGTCTGAGCAGGGTTTTGAATGATTTCTCTATTGCCTTCTGTTTTATGCGTGGCAAATCCTTCTATTATTATGGAAGGGGGTGAGCCTTTCAAGGAACATTTTAAAAAGATAGCAAGGGACAGTAATTTGCTCAACCTATTTGAAGAATTTTTGCACACACTTAGAAAAACCCAATTTATGAAATTAATTCATTTGAATGATGCTGACTTATAGAGCTCATTTGGGGGGGTGTGTGTGTGTGTATGTGTGTAAATCTTCTCTGCCTATGACTTTCTGGATTACTTGAGAAGTATTTATTCTCTGTGGCTTACTGTCCTCCCCGCTGCATTCTCCTTTCAGTGTGCTTAACCCGACACCAAGAGCAAATGTGGAAATCTCAGCGACTGCCCTTCATCAGCCTTTCTTGACCTCTTATCTTTTCTCCATCTCATTGCGTCATGTTTTTATAAATACATTCTCCATTAGCCTTCACTGTGGTTTGTGAAGCCTCACTCTCATTTCTGCATCCTGAATTTCTCTTTACTCTTCTATGTTGTCGTGAAGCCTGATACTCTCTTCCTGCTCCAACTTTCCTATTGGCTTATTTGTGCTGTTTCTTTCCAGTGAAGTAAGAGTAGGCCTTGATTGTGTAATGAGGCTTCTGTGTCTAGTCCATCCCCATGTAAAGTGAAGGTGCTTAATAAGGGCTTTCTGATGACAAGGGTGATGATAATTGACTGATAACAGATTAATCATGCTAGTTAATGTAAATGGTCCCAAGTTTAGAAGCTATAAAAGCCAGCTGTCATAACTGGCAGAAGACATTGGACTTATTTCCCAAAGTCAACCATGGTTCATATTCAGGTACATTTTCTTCTGCCTATTTCCTTATGTAGAATGTGTGATAAGAAATATGCGTGATTAAAAGGTCATTCTGTAAAGATAGATGCTCTCTTAGTCTCATATACTATGGGTATTAGAAACTTTAAAATACTGTGAAAAATGTTAATGCTATCTCCATGTATCTCAGTGTCTTTTGTTTTTTGTAGTGATTCTCTTTATATCTAAAATTTTTTTGTCTCAGTTCAGTTGCTCAGTCATGTCTGACTCTTTGTGACCCCATGGACCACAGCATGCTAGGCCTCCCTGTCCATCACCAACTCCTGGAGTTTACTCAAACTCATGTCCATTGAGTTCGTGATGCCATCCAACCATCTCATCCTCTGTCGTCCCCTTTTCCTCCCGCCCTCAATCTTTCCCAGCATCAGGGTCTTTTCCAATGAGACAGTCCTTCGCATCAGGTGGCCAAATTATTGGAGTTTCAGCTTCAGCATCAGTCCTTCCAATGAATATTCAGGAATGATTTCCTTTAGGATGGACTTGTTGGATCTCCTTGCAGTCCAAGGGACTCTCAAGAGTCTTCTCCAACACCACAGTTCAAAAGCATCAATTCTTCGGAGCTCAGCTTTCTTTATAGTCCAACTCTCACATCCATACACGACTACTGGAAAAACCATAGCTTTGACTAGCTGGACCTTTGTTGGCAAAGTGATGTCTCTGCCTTTTAATATGCTGTCTAGGTTGGTCATAGATTTTCTCCCAAGGAGTAAATGACTTCTAATTTCATGGCTGTAGTCACCATCTGCAGTGATTTTGGAACCCCAAAAAATAAAGTCTGTCACTGTTTCCCCATCTATTTGCCATGAAGTGATTGAAGTGATGGGACCAGATGCTATGATCTTAGTTTTCTGAATGTTGAATTTTGAGCCAACTTTTTCACTCTCCTCTTTCACTTTCATCAAGAGGCTCTTTAGTTCCTCTTTGCTTTTTGCCATAAGGGTGGTTTTCATCTGCATATCTGAGGTTATTGATATTTCTCCCAGCAATCTGATTCTAGCTTGTGCTTCATCCAGCCCAGCATTTCACATGATAAACTCTGCATATAGGGCTTCCCTCGTGGCTCAGCTGGTAAAGAATCCACCTGCAATGCTGGAGACCTGGGTCCGATTCCTGAGTTGGGAGGGTCCCATGGAGAAGGGAATGGCTACACACTCCAGCATCCTGGTCTGGAGAATTACATAGACTGTATAGTCCACGGGATTGCAAAGAGTCGGACATGACTGAGCAACTTTCACTTCATTTTACTTCACTCTGCTGGGCTGCCATCTATGGGATCGCACAGAGTCGGACACGACTGAGGTGACTTATGCTGCAGTAGCAGCATATAAGTTAAATAAGCAGGGTGACAATATACAGCCTTGACTTACTCCTTTTCCAATTTTGAACCAGTCCGTTGTTCCATGTCCAGTTCTAACTGTTGCTGCTTGACCTGCATACAGATTTCTCAGGAGGCAGGTCAGGTGGTCTAGTATTCCCATCTCTTGAAGAATTTTCCACAGTTTGTTGTGATCCACACTGTCAAAGGCTTTGGCATAGTCAATAAAGCAGAAGTAGAAGATTTTCTGTAACTCTCTTGCTTTTTTGATGATTCAACAGATGTTAGCAATTTGGTCTCTGGCTCCTCTGCCTTTTCTAAATTCAGCTTGAACGTCAGGAAGTTCACGGTTTATGTACTGTTGAAGCCTGGCTTGGAGAATTTTGAACATTACTTTGCTAGCATGTGCAATGAGGGCAATTATGAGGTAGTTTGAGCATTCTTTGGCGTTGACTTCCCTGGTGGCTCAGACGGTCAAGCGTCTGCCTACAATGTG
Source organism: Giraffa tippelskirchi (assembly GCF_054371585.1). Taxonomy (NCBI): domain Eukaryota; kingdom Metazoa; phylum Chordata; class Mammalia; order Artiodactyla; family Giraffidae; genus Giraffa; species Giraffa tippelskirchi. The sequence continues at coordinate 40,996,424 of NC_137276.1, forward strand.
GGAGACCTGGGTTCAATCCCTGGGTCGGGAAGATCTCCTGGAGAAGGAAATGGCAACCGACTCCGGTATTCTTGCCTGGAAAATCCCATGGACGAAGAAGCCTGGTAAGCTACAGTCCGTGGGGTCACAAACAGTTGAACACAACTGAGCGACTTCACTTTCTTTCTTTCTTTCTTTGAGGTTGGAATGAAAACTGACCTTTTTCAGTCCTGTGACCATTGGTGAGTTTCCCAAATTTGCTGACATATTCAGTGCAGCACTTTCACAGCATCATCTTTTAGGATTTGAAATAGCTCAACTGGAATTCCATCACCTCCACTAGTTTGTTCGTAGTGATGCTTCCTAAGGCCCACTTGACTTCACATTCCAGGATGTCTGGCCCTAGGTTGGTAATTACACCATGATGATTATCTGGGTCCTGAAGATCTTTTTTGTATAGTTCTTCTGTGTATTCTTGCCACCTCTTCTTAATATCTTCTGCTTATGTTAGGTCCATATCATTTCTGTCCTTTATTGTGCCCATCTTTGCATGAAATGTTCCCTTGGTATCTCTAATTTTCTTGAAGAGATCTCTAGACTTTCCCATTCTGTTGTTTTCCTCTATTTCTTTGCATTGATCGCAGTCAGTGATCAATTTTTTGTCTCAAAATCTGTGTATTTTCATGTTCCTGTAGCTAACTCAGCTCTCTGTAAGTTAGAATTTGCCAAATATATTTCTCTGTCATTTTCTTTCATTTTTTTTGTTTGTACATTTAAAGGTGTCTGTTATGAATATCATACAGCTTTATGTGGTTTTTAACAATCTTTATCTTTTAATGAGTGAATTTATTTTTATGAGTTGTGATTACTGTGCTCTTCACTTTGTGCTATTTATCTCACTTTTCAATGCTTTTTATTCTCCTTTTAGGATTGATAGAGATTTAAAAAAAATATTCAAGTGGAGTATTATAGTTTCCAAAGGTGGTGGAACAACAGCTCTTGTCTTACATAGTCTATACGCAGTGACCTTGCCAGTTCCCATCAAAAATGGAAGTTTTTCCAGCCCTTGAAACTTGGCCAGCCCTGGGACCACTTTGGTCAATAAAAGATGAGAGAAGTGACACTGTGCCAGGGCTGTGATAGTTTTTTTTTTTCTGTAGACTTTATTTTTTAGAGCAGTTTTAGGTTCACAGCAAAACTGAACAGAAAGTACAGAGATTTCCCATGTATGCCTGCCCGGAAACACAGGCACAGCCTCCCTCATTACTAACCCCCATCACCAGACTGGTACATTTGTTACCATCAGTGAACCTATACCGTCACATTGTTGTCACCCAGAATCATAATTTACATTAGCATTCAAGTTTGGTGCTGTATTTTTTGAAATCTTCCTTTTCTTTGTATGTTTCCTGAAAATTTCAATAGTGAATCAAAATAAAATTTAAAATCATCTGGTAATCCTAGGACTCAGTGGTGGTGATTTAGTCATTGTCATGTCCGACTCTTGTGACCCCATGGATTGTAGCCCACCAGGCTCCTCAGTCCATGGGATTTTCTAGGCAAGAATACTGGAGTGAGTTGCCATTTCCTTCTCCAGGGGATCTTCCCAACCCAGGAATCGAACCTGGGTCTCCTGCATTACAGGCGGATTCTTTACCAACTGAGTGCTATGAGGGAAGTTCTGCTGCTGCTGCTGCTAAGTCGCTTCAGTCGTGTCAGACTCTGTGCGACCCTAAGACGGCAGCCCACCAGGCTCCACCGTCCCTAGGATTCTCCAGGCAAGAATACTGGAGTGGGTTGCCATTTCCTTCTCCAGTGCATGAAAGAGAAAAGTTAAAGTGAAGTCGCTCAGTCGTGTCCGACTCTTAGTGACCCCATGGACTGTAGCCTACCAGGCTCCTCCGTCCATGGGATTTTCCAGGCAAGAGTACTGGAGTGGGGTGCCATTGCCTTCTCCGGAGGGAAGTTCTAGGACTCAATAATTTCTAATATTTTGTTGTATACTCTTTCCTATTTTTTTCCTAATCATGTTTATATTTTTTTTATTTTTAAAGAGAGACTTTACTTTTAAAGAGATTATTATATATACAATTTGGTAACTTTCTCATTTAGAAATTCTTTATGAATTTATTTCAGGGCTACTTAGTATTTTTTAAATCACCATTTTTAAATTGTTGTATAGTATTTCATTATAATACAGAAGACATGGGTTCAGTCCCTAGGTTGGGAAGATTCCCTGGAGAAGGAAATGGCAACTCACTCCAGTATTCTTGTCTCAGAAAGCCCATGGACAGAGGAGGCTGACAGGCTATTGTCCATGGTGTTCTACCATATGTATGATAATATATCCAATGAGTCACCAATCATTTGACATTTTAGTTTATAGTTTTTCTGTCATACACTGTTGTAAGCATTTGTGAAGAGACCACTCCAGTATCCTTGCCTGGGAAATCCCATGGACGGAGGATCCTGGCAGGCTATAGTCGATGGGGATGCAAAGAGTCGGCCATGACTTAACGACTAAAACAAAACAATCATCTGATATATATTTGCAAATGATTTCCTAGAAGTGGGGTTGCTGAGTCAAAAAGGAACATTTATTATCAAGGATCGTCTCATGAATTTCCACATGATCCTCTGGCAAACTTTTGCTGGTTTACAGTGCTTCTACCCAAGCATGCAGGGAGTGTTGTTTTCAGTGCTCTTGCCAATCTTAGTATTTTCAGGCTTTACACATATTAAGTGATAGACCCAAAAAAGCGGAATCATGTTTGTCTTCCTTTCAATTTCTTCAATTCCTGGGCAGTTAGGCTGAATTAAAATAAACACTCTTATCGGCCACTTCTTGCTTTACTACTGTTGCTTGTTTAATCATACTATCTAGGTTTTGCAAGAATTTTGATTGCAGTGACTTAATGAACTTAATGGAATCCACCCAAACCAAATCTCTCTCCATTAACATTATTGAGAGGTGGTTTTTTTTTGTTTTTTTTTTCCCATCCAGGAATTTTAAAGAAAACAAAATGAGTAGGTGAGAATAGACATCTCTTCTCTGGAGTAGAGATGGTCAATTCTCCAGGATACTGGCCGCCGAGTTTACCTATAACTTCAGAAGCTGTACTCTGGCTATGGCTCATTGTCCTTCTTTAATTTGAGCAATCTGGTCTGTAGTCATCGCATCTGCTTGTTTCAGATTCAAGTTGTCCTTTGCATAAAATTCTGGGCCTAATAGCCCTTCCACTATAGCACAATGAAACATTCTTTGCTTTCCTTTTTCCAACTGTCTGTAATGGGGTGGGGCAAGGAGGAACATAAGACAAATGAAAAAGAGGTGTGTGTTAAGAGATGCATTAACTAATGCTAGGCGATGCAATAGACCTTGAAATTACAGTGGCTTAACACATGACAGATTTTAATGTACACATTTGCCACTCATGCAAAATGTCATAAAATTTGGGTGGTCCTTCTGCAAATATGTTACTGGCCATATTCACAGGCTCTACCCTGCCAGTGGAATTGGGGAATAGAGGGCACACTGGTATTCTGTAAGCCCTCAAGTCTCTGTCATAAGAGGGAAGGGTTTCTTTTTTAATTATTTAAAGCTTATATTATATGGGGTGATATACATATGTTGAATACATACATGCACGTGCATCATATATTTTAATAGTATTTATCTTATTAACTATACATATACATACACACAGCTTTGTATATTTTTTTCCTTTCAATCATCATCATTACTGCAGCAGCAGCAGTATCAAACTCAGCATAGCATCATCACAGTGATTTATTCCATTCTTAGCATAGACTAGTCTATGTGCTAAACACTTCAGATATATTTGTTCTCTTAATTGTCAAATGCCATGAGGTGGATACTACCTATCATGTTACAGATATGAACATTGAGTTTCAAATAGGTTAGGTATAATAACTTATGTTCAACGCCAGAGCTCTAAGCCACTAAAATGTATGGTCTCTGTATTAGTTCCTTAGGGTTTCCATAACAAATAACTACAGACCTGCTGGTTTAAAACAGCAGAAATTTGTTCTGTCACAGTTCAAGAAGTGCCAGAAGTCTGAAGTCAGGGTCTTGGCAGTGTCAGGTTAGTTTATTTCTCTCCCTCAGTTCTTGTCTCATTGCTACAAAGATTTGGAATGATGGACTAAAGGGTTTAAAACAACAGACAAATTACAGGCAGACAGATCTTTTATTAAACAGACAGTCCTGAGACATAGGAATTGTAACGATCCCTCTTGACTTCCCCTTTTTATACTTCCCATCTCTTCTTCCTTTTGGTGGTGCTCTGTGCAAAATAGGGCTTGTATCCACCACCAATAAGGAAAGGAAATGCAAATAGGCATATACTCAGGCTGACTGACAGTTGCAACTTACGTAACACCAGGCTTTGTTGCACATGTCTTCCCATAATTCAGTCTGTTATAATCAGACATATACATGTGTAGAATATTTATGAATCCTTAATAGGCTCCTAAATGTCTAAGGTTACTTGAGGAAGCCCCAGAGGTTAGATTGTACCCACTGTGTGCAGAGGGCACCTGTGCAGGAGTTGGAAGAGTCTCTGTGGTTATTTTTGTAGAATATCTGTGAGCTCTCCTGGATGTGTGTGGGATGGGGTTTAGAGATCAACCTGCATCCTTTTTGTCTAGGACACTCCTGGTTGCTCATGCCTAATTTCCTACCTAACAGTAAGATTGGTTCTTTCTGGAGGCTCTGAGGGAGAATCAGTTCCATGCCTTTCTCTTAGCTTCTGGTGACTGCCAGCAATCCTTGGCTTGTAGATACATCACTCCAGTTTGTGCCTCCATCTTCACATTTCCTCAGTCAGTTCAGTTCAGTCGCTCAGTCGTGTCCGACTCTCTGCGACCCCATGAACTGCAACACGCCAGGCCTCTCTGTCCATCACCAACTCCCGGAGTCTACCCAAACCCATGTTCATCGAGTCGGTGATGCCATCCAACCATCTCATCCTCTATCGTCCCCTTCTCCTCCTGCCCCCAATCCTACCCAGCATTAGGGTCTTTTCCAATGAGTCAACCCTTCGCATGAGGTGGCCAAAGTATTGGAGTTTCAGCTTCAACATCAGACCTTCCAATGAACACCCAGGATTGATCTCTTTTAGGATGGATTGATTGGATCTCCTTGCAGTCCAAGGGACTCTCAAGAATCTTCTCCAACACCACAGTTCAAAAGCATCAATTCTGTGGCGCTCAGCTTTCTTCACCGTCCAACTCTCACATCCATACATGACCACTGGAAAAACCATAGCCTTGACTAGACGGACTTTTGTTGGCAAAGTAATGTCTCTGCTTTTAAACATGCTATCTAGGTTGGCCATAACCTTCCTTCCAAGGAGTAAGCGTCTTTTAATTTCATGGCTGCAGTCACCATCAGCAGTGATTCTGGAGCCCAAAAAAGTAAAGTCTGACACTGTTTCCACTGTTTCCCCATCTATTTCCCATGGAGTGATGGGACCAGATGCCATGATCTTAGTTTTCTGAACGTTGAGCTTTAAGCCAACTTTTTCACTCTCCTCCTTCACCTTCATCAAGAGGCTCTTTAGTTCTTCTTCACTTTCTGCCATAAGGGTGGTGTCATCCGCATATCTGAGGTTATTGCTATTTCTCCTGGCAATCTTGATTCCAGCTTGTGTTTCTTCCAGCCCAGCATTTCTCATGATGTATCCTGCATATAAGTTAAATAAGCAGGGTGACAATATACAGCCTTGACATACTCCTTTTCCTATTTGGAACCAGTCTGTTGTTCCATGTCCAGTTCTAACTGTTGCTTCCTGACCTGCATGCAGGTTTCTCAAGAGACAGGTCAGATGGTCTGGTATTCCCATCTCTTTCAGAATTGTCCACAGTTTATTGTGATCCACACAGTCAAAGGCTTTGGCATAGTCAATAAAGCAGAAATAGATGTTTTTCTGGAACTCTCTTGCTTTTTCGATGATCCAGCGGATATTGGCAATTTGATCTCTGGTTCCTCTGCCTTTTCTAAAACCAGCTTGAACATCTGGAAGTTCATGGTTCATGTATTGCTGAAGCCTGGCTTGGAGAATTTTGAGCATTACTTTACTAGCATGTGAGATGAGTGCAATTGTGATGAGTGAGTCACATTTCCTACATCCCCATATTTGGGTGTCTCTCTGTCCCTTTCCTTTTGTTATGAGAGCACCAGTCATTGGGCTTAAGACCCAACCAAAGATAGTATGATTTTACCTTGTTTACATCTCTAAAAATTCTGTTTCCAAATAAGATCCCATTCTGAGGTTCTGCTGGGCATGAATTTTGGGGTGACACTTTTGAGTCCAAATGACACCACCCTTATGGCAGAAAGTGAAGAAGAACTAAAGAGACTCTTGATGAAAGTAAAAGAGGAGAGTGAAAAAGTTGGCTTAAAGCTCAACATTCAGAAAACTAAGATCATGGCATCCAGTCCCATCACTTCATGGCAAATAGATGGGGAAACAGTGGCTGACTTTATTTTTTGGGGCTCCAAAATCACTGCAGATGGTGACTGCAGCTACGAAATTAAAAGACGCTTACTCCTTGGAAGGAAAGTTATGACCAATCTAGACAGCATATTAAAAAGCAGAGACATTACTTTGCCAACAAAGGTCCATCCAGTCAAGGCTATGGTTTTTCCAGTAGTCATGTATGGATGTGAGAGTTGGATGGTGAAGAAAGCTGAGTGCCGAAGAATTGATGCTTTTGAACTGTGGTGTTGGAGAAGACTCTTGAGAGTCCCTTGGACTGCAAGGAGATCCAACCAGTCCATCCTAAAGAAGATCAGTCCTGGGTGTTCATTGGAAGGACTGATGTTGAAGCTGAAACTCCAATACTTTGGCCATCTGATGCGAAGAGCTGTCTCATTTGAAAAGGCCCTAATGCTGGGAAAAATTGAGGGCAGGAGGAGAAGTTGATGACAGAGGATGAGATGGTTGGATGGCATCACCAACTCAATGGACATGGGTTTGGGTGGACTCTGGAAGTTGGTGATGGACAGCGAGGCCTGGCATGCTGCGGTTAATGGGGTCACAAAGAGTCGGACACGACTTAACTGAACAGTGTCCTATATTGTATTTGTCCAAAGATCTCCCATGTTGTTACACATTTTCATGAATACTGCCTTTTAATGGAGATACAATATTCTCATTCTCCCCTTTGGTGGACGTTTAGGTTGGAGATGGCCATACCTGGCACATAGGTCTTGGTGCCTAGCACATAAAGATGCTCCCTTCTCTGGGCTGATGGAGGTGTGCTTCACTTGGGGAGCTGAATGGGAGCCGTATTTCAGCTTTCACTTACCCCTTTGCCAGTCACCTTTGTGCAGACCTTGGCTTCCATGTGAAGAGGGCAGCTCAGATCTGAGAGAACAGAACCTGGGATGGGCATTCCTGTTTCAGAATGTTTAAATAGCTCAATTCTGCATTTGGCTTTTCTGTTTCACAATAGGAAATACACAATGTCTGAATTGAAAGAGACACTAGAAATACCTCAGTTACACAGGAGAAGAAAATAATTATTCTGTTTTAATCTGCAGTTTACTGATTCACTGTGTATATGTGTGTGTGGTCAGTTGTGTCTGATTCTTTGTGACACTAGGGACTATAGCCTGCCAGGCTTTTCAGTCCATGGGATTTTCCAGGCAAGAATACTGGAGTGGGTTGCCAGTTCCTTCTCTAGGGTATCTTTGTGACCCAAGGATCAAACCCCTGTCTCGTGAGTCTCCTGCAATGGCAGACAGATTCTTGACCATTGAGCATGATTGAAATTGATTTTTTTCAGAAGTTTTTTGGAAATTTGAACTAACTTTGCTACTTACGATGATTAGATCTCAAATCTCTTGACTTTCCTCAGTACTGTGATTGCATCATGATGAATCAAGTAGAGTCTTGCTCTAGCTGTGACATTATTTTAAAGTCATTATTTTAAAATGTTTATTATCAAGGACATCAACATCTTTTTATGGCTGTATTCTAACTTCTTTTGAAATTACCTAAACCTTTCTTCCTCTCTTTTGAACTTTACTTAGATGAATATTTTTTGACCAGATAAAATAAACGGTAAGTGTTTTTAAAATTAAAATGACCACTTTTCTGCATATCTTTATAAATATTCATCTCTTACCAAAGTACTTTGTTTGCTTTAGCAAGCCTGATATTTTTATAGCATATATTTTAAAGGGCAGAGGAGGAAAGATACAGCATTTTTTATTCTGAAATGCAAATAACTTTTCTGATTACTATTTTTTTCAGTTTGGTAGAGAAAAGTTCAATCAATTTTCTAAGGCCTAAAGTAAACGAAAATAAATAATTCAAGTTTATAGTCTAATTAGTAGACCAAAAATTTTTGCTTTTGCTTTCTCCCCGGATATTATTATGGTTCCTTGATGGCAGAGAATATACCTGACTCTAGTGTTGAGGTTTAACATAATGCCAACCACACACTACTAATGCTTTCATCTTGATTGAATGAAAAGAGCAACTGCCCTCTCTCCTTCCCTTCATCCTTTCTACCCTGGTCACCCTGACTATCCAGTCTCTGAATACACTGCATCCTTTCCTTCCTATCTCCATACCTTTGCTGCAGATGACTTTTCTCTAGTCATTCCCCTGCCAAGTTCCTACTCATCTTTTAAGACCCAGCTCAGATGTCACATTTTTCAAGGGTGAAGCATTTTTCAAGGATGAGGTGATGCTCCATTCATCTCTATGTCCCCAGTGTCTGGCACAGAGCCAGAGTTAACTACATGTATATTGAATGAGCTATTGAATGTTCAGTTTTGTGCACCATTATTACTTGGGTAAAAATATTTAAAAAGCTTTTTGTGAAGAAAAATCAAAAGATTTTTTAAACATCCTAAATTAGCTTGAAAATTTATGAATTGGAATCTCTCTTTTCTTGAATATTTCTGATAGCCTGCTTTACAGCCTTCTATCCTGTAAACACCTTTTTCACCTGTGTGGATGTTTGATCCTATGAAAGCCACTGGACAAGGTGTCACAAGGCCCAAACTTTAGCCTTGGTCCTCTATGACAAGTGGGCCACCATATTGCTTCTTTGAGATACCTTGTACAGTGCAGGTAATCAGAGCCTACTTCTCAGGGTTGCTGTGAAGTTAAAATGAGGTAACAGATGTGAAATTAACTTGTAAACTCTATAGCTCTGCAATTAAACAAGGTATTACCATGCATAAGGGTATATTGAATTAGGCATAGCATCCTCTTTCATACCCCTGTGCATTTATTCTGCTGTTCTTTCTCCCTGGAATGCCTTTAATAATTAATTGCTAGTCATCTGTGGTCCCCAAACACTTTATGGCTCCTTATTTATAGCATTTGTCACACTGTATCAAGGCCATTTGTTTACGTCTTTGTCCTCTGCAAGATTCTAGAGTAAACTGTGATTGATTCAGTGCTTGGTACACAGCAGACTCTCGGTAAATGTCCATTGAATTGGATAGGATTGATTAAAATAATTATTATGTATGTACCTGCTTGAAGGACAAAGTCTTTGTTGATACAATTCTGTAGGTATATTGTCTGGTAACTAACAAGTATTGGCTCTTATTAAAAGCTTACAATGAAGATGACAGGAATGGAATATTTGTAACAATAATTTTGTATTGTTAATTTAAGTGATCAGACTTCTTGAGTATATTATTTGTAATTTAAGTTCTTTAACAATGAAAGAATGCCTATTGTCAAAAGCACTTTTTTTTTTTCTGTTGGTGGAAACTTAAGCTCCCAGATATCATTTGTGACTCCATTTATCTGGTTCTCATCATTAACTTAGGTCTTCTTGTTCTTTTACAGCTGGTTTGCCATCCACCCAGTCAGCATGAAAAACACCAATCATCTTGTAAACAGTGACAATGTAGGCTATGCATCTTACCTTTTTGAACAAGAGAAGAACAAAGGTTATCTACCTGGAGAGGTGAGAATTTATGTCACTGAAAGCTTCATCTTAATTCACTGAGTATCATCATTCATGCAGTGTTCAGAATAGCTGATTCAGATCTTCAGAGGAAAGTGTCATCATGGATATCACATACTGATGTGCTTGGATAGGAAGAATTCTCCATCCTCTATTATCAGGAAAGAAAAAATTTAAATGATTATTGACTTTGTGTCAAATACTACTTATACTGATGACTTCATAAAGTTGTAATTAGTTGGATTAGGAAGAACAAATTAAAGATTTTTGCAACATATAATAGTTTTTGATCAACTTGGAGATATGAGAAACTGTTGATGTTTACTTTTGTTTTCAGAGATATAAAACTATTAAGCACCTTCTTAATGTTGTAGGAATCCAAATGAGGACAGGGAATGAATTCTTTTCTCTGGTCCAGCCTTCCCTCTTAATTTTCTTTGAAAGACTTTGTTCTACTTTCCTGCAATATGACCTAAGTCAGAGACAACCCTAATCCATTAGACTGGTATTTGAAATGCAATGAGTGATGGGAATAGAGCTGGGGGGGGTGTCCCAGAATCTAGTCCGTGTACTTCAGGAAGCTTGTCAGCTCTGTGTAGATTATGGACTGCCGATAGGTAAGTGGTGAGGAAGGACCCTGCTCTGCTTGACCACAGCATCCAAACCTGAAATGCAGAAGAATATATGAGGAGATGAGAACCCCAGGCCCTAGACTAGACTAAGTATTCTGTTATAACAATATTAGCCCCGTGAACATTTGACCTGACTTTTTAGCTCCTTTATTGACAATCTTCTATTTGTTTTTTTCATTTTAGCCTATTTTTTTAGGAAAAAGTAATTTCCTATTTTTTTTTAGTATAAGCAATAAATGCTGGAGAGGGTGTGGAGAAAAGGGAACCCTCTTACAATGTTGGTGGGAATGCAAACTAGTACAGCCACTATGGAAAACAGTGTGGAGATTCCTTAAAAAACTGGGAATAGAACTACCATATGACCCAGCAATCCCACTGCTAGGCATACACACTGAGGAAACCAGAATTGAAAGAGACACGTGTACCCCAATGTTCATCGCAGCACTGTTTACAATAGCCAGGTCATGGAAGCAACCTAGATGTCCATCAGCAGACGAATGGATAAGGAAGCAGTGGTACATATACACAATGGAATATTACTTAGCCATTAAAAAGAATACATTTGAATCAGTTCTATTGAGATGGATGAAACTGGAGCCCATTATACAGAGTGAAGTAAGCCAGAAAGAAAAACACCAATACAGTATACTAATGCATATATATGAAATTTTAAAGATGGTAACGATAACCCTATATGCGAGACAGAATAAGAGACACAGATGCATAGAACAGTCTTATGGACTCTGAGGGAGAAGGTGAGGGTAGGATGATTTGAGAGAATAGCATTGAAACATGTATATTATCATATGTGAAACATAACACCATTCCAGGTTCGATGCATGAGACAAATGCTCAGGGCTGGGACCATGGGATGACCCAGAGGGATGGGATGGGGAGGGAGGTGGGAAAGGGGCTCAGGATGGGGAACACATGTAAACCCATGGCTGATTCATGTCAATGTACAGCAAAAACCACTACAATATTGTAATTAGCCCCCAACTAAAATAAATAAATTTATTAAAAAAAAAAAAAAGAAATGACACATAGTCTCCTATGCTTGATTATCTCTTTCCTTAAGTAAATTTAAGACACTTAAGGTGAAGTGGTAGACCAGTTAGGTTGAGATTAAGGTCTTGCCCTACTGAAAAAAGATTATGCTTAGTTATTTCTGGTTGAAGAGATAGAGAAAAGATATGTGGAGGGCAAGTCTGGATGGTGGATGCTATATTTAGATTCAGTTGTAGGGACAGAAATATCCAGATTGACTCTTTACTTTTTAAGTCAATAGGCTATTTATTTTTAAAGCAAAAATGGCTCTCTGAGTTCCAGGTACAACACCAAACATGGGATTATGGGTCAGCATTTTATAACTTGTTGCACATTGTATTTCTTGTCAAAATGTTGCTGTTTGAGACACAAATTTTAAACTCTCTTCCTTAAAATAGTTTCATTGATAATTGGAATATATGGGTCAGCATTTTATAACTTGTTGCACATTGTATTTCTTGTCAAAATGTTGCTGTTTGAGACACAAATTTTAAACTCTCTTCCTTAAAATAGTTTCATTGATAATTGGAATATTATGGGTAATAATACATATGTGGACTGCAATGTGAGTCTTTACAGAAACAAAAATCTTTCTCAGAATATTGTACCTGAGAAATATCCTCCTTTTATCCTATGCAAATGATTTTGAATAGTTCACCAGAGCGGGTTGAATGTCTGCCTTTTTAATGGAACTCATTGCAGTAAATAAGAAAGCATACAAGGTGATTGGATGTTTCTTTTGGCAGGGACCGTATGTAGCAGCTTTTGCTTCATCAAATCTGGGAGATGTTTCCCCCAACGTTCTTGGCCCACGTTGCACCGACACAGGAGAGTCTTGTGATAACGCCAATAGCTCTTGTCCCATTGGTGGGGTAGGTAATAATGACATTAAATCTTTGTTTTTGCATCTCACGGACATTTTATGTGTAAGTATTCACTGTTAATTTACAGTTATGTTCTCCTCAAGTATACTCTGGCCTACTTACTGCTAGCATTTGCTCTTCTCAAAAGCACCCACTAAAGTTTGATTGGGTAAAATTATAGTTTTGCATTTGATGCTTATATTTTTTGAATGGTAAGACGATTTAGTAAATGTCTGAGATTAAATATCCTTTCCTAAACTTGGACAGCTTGATACATCTTGTCTTGGCATTTTTGAAGTCACAGTTTAGTACAAAAACTGCCTGCCTGAGACATTTCTCTTCGATTATCACGTCTTTAGGGTTTTTCTAAAAATGTAACATCAAAATTCTTTTTTTTATAAATTACAAAACACAAAAAAAGTGTTGCTGTAAAAACTTGAGGCTTCCCTTGTAGCTCAGTTGGTAAAGAATCTGCCTGCAATGCAGGAGACCCGGTTCCAATTCCTGGGTCAGGAAGATCTCCTGGAGAAGGAAATGGCAACCCACTCCAGTATTCTTGCCTAGAGAATCCCATGAACAGAGGAGCCTGGCAGGCTACATAGGTTGCAAGAGTCGGACATGACTTAGCAACTGCACCACCACCACCACAAAAACTCAAACCGCATGGAAATCTTAAAAAGTAGTAAAAAGTGAAAGTCCCTGCTTACCTTCCTCCCCTCCAGCTGCTCCTTTTCCCCAAAATTACCACTATCACACCTCTTCCTAACTGTGTGCATCCATGAACAACATTTTATAACTTATTTATTGAGGTTTTTTTTTTTTGTCCAGGATTTGAGTTTTCTACCTAATTTGTCTTTAAAAAAAAAATCTCTTTATCACTCTAGATGGTTCTGTGTAGTAAGCTTACACTCAACAAGTGAGGCTGTACTGTTGTTTAGTTAACTGCTTCCCCTCATCTCCATTTAGATTTTGCACCTTGGACATGAGCAGCAGGTGCTAGTTTGTGGTTCTTATTCTTTGTGTTTATAGAATATTTCACCTGTGATATTGCTTTTATTAAACACTATGTTTGGGCTATTTATTTTATCCCAGTCAAGTCCACCCAATGAGAAATATATTTTTAACAATTATACTTTTCTCTTATACTTTACTATTTTTATATAGAAAGTCTTCCTATTGTAAAGCAATGATACCCCAATTTTTAAAAAAGAAAAAAGAAAATCTTCTTACACCAGAAACTAATACAACATTTTTAATCAATTATAATTCAATGAAAAAAAAGTCTTTGTTGCCGTTCATTTGCAAAAAATTTTACACATTATTAATTCACATTAGAGTGGATGATTGTTTGTTAAATTCCAAAATCCATACATGAAATGGTTAAATAAATTATGATACTTATTTACAATAGAATATTATGCATCAATTTTATGTCTTATGTTGAAATAGATGAATTCTAGCAATGTTCATTGATCTAATTCCAGAATGATTTTGTTTTTCATAATCTGTAAATTGGGAGAACATCTGGAAAGAGATGCTGGAATGTGGCTTTAAAAAAAAATCTCTTTGCTGGGACTTCCCTAGTGGTCCAGTGGTTAAGACTCTGCTTCCTGTGCAGGGAACTTGGGTTCAGTCCCTGGCTGGTTGGGGAACAAAGGTCCAACAGGCCACACAGCCAGAAAGAAAGTCTGTTTGCTCAGATTCGCTTATCGTTTTCCATCCCTTGAAAGAATCACTTATTTCACTAAGAGCATATCTCGTGTCATTTTGTTCCAGCCTAGCATGTGTGTTGCTATGGGACCTGGGCAAGATATGTTCGAAAGTACACAAATCATAGGACAGATAATATATGACAAAGCAAAGGTAAGCTGTGGGCCCTGCTGCTTTTATCTTCTTTCAAAACTATGCTTTAGAATCCACTGACATTTTTCATTAGGAAGTTGGTCTTTGTAAGGAAGACAGCAAGAGTTCAAGCTGCACCAAGGAGTCTGAAGGTATGAATGCTATTTATTGTCAGTCAGGAAGGTTGTTTCACTTACTGCACAGGAACCTCCCTCTGACTGCTTGTGACTGACTTCCTATAGGAAGTATATTTAAAAGCAAGTAATCAGGAAAACATTCTTTCAGCCAGAGTGCTTGCTTCAGGCAGTTAGATGATAGATTGTAGTTTTCAATTAATGTAGTATCAGATATGACCAGACTGACCCCAATTCTCAGAAGTCTCTGGGGCCTTTGCCTGCCAAGTCCCCTGACCATTTCCTATCTTTTTCTTTGGAGACAAGGTAAAGCTGAGTGGCACAATTCCCAGTTCTTGCAGTTTGCATTCAAATGAGTCCCTAGTCTTTTTTGATATGGCAAAGATCATCCACCTTGTGTTTTCTTTTCTTTTTAAAAAGATCTTTTGATGAAGAGAGAATCTGGTTTCCAGAGAGCTTACGACCAGTTACTCTACACTCCTTCCTCTCCTAAATTTTATCTTCTAGTTTGCTCACATGTTTTGTATCAGCTCCGATGAAGATGTTTCCAGAGGAAAAGACAAAGGATAGCTTTGAGCTCCACCATCTCTGATAAAGATAGTTAAATCTCTGCCTTTTTATAGCTTACCCATACCTTTAATGAGCATGCCTGTCAGTGTGTGTGTGTGTTTATGTAAATATTGTGTCTCAAGGGTTCTAAAATGTTTCAGGAGCAATTAAGGAAGAACAAAAGTACCTTCAAAAACAGAAGACACCAGCCAGCCTAATTGCTGCATTTTCTTTTTAATTACTGTGGTACCATCAGCTGATTGTTCTAAATTAACAGATTCTATTTAGGGTGTACACCTGTGACACAATTTGGCATCAGAAATTTTGTTACCATTCTGAGCCTAGAGACATAGAGATCGGTCCCATATTCTCAGCAAGGCACAGCTTTCCTGTTAATCAGGGAGGCAGTTGTACAGGACTTAAGAGACTCAACAACAGCAACAACAACAAAATCAGAAGAGGTGGGCTGCAGCTGGTGTTTCTGACTTATCTCGAGTTCTCACATGGCAGCGGAAACTGGGATGGCAATAGAATCAAAAAGAGTTAGGTGTCAGGTAAGGGCACTGGTGCTGAAACAGGGTTTGCCTCCTCTACTATAGGATGCTGCTGCTGCTGCTGCTAAGTCGCTTCAGTCTTGTCCGACTCTGTGCGACCCCATAGACAGCAGCCCACCAGGCTCCCCCGTCGCTGGGATTCTCCAGGCAAGAATACTGGAGTGGGTTGCCATTTCCTTCTCCATTGCATGAAAGGGAAAAGTGAAAGGATATACTATAGGATAGAGATGAATAAAAACAAACATTGCCAGGGACTTCCTTGGTGTTTCAATGCTTAAGACGTCACTTTCCAGTGCAGATTGATCCCTGGTCGGTGAGCTAAGATCCCACATGCCTCGAGGCCAAAAAACCAAAACACAGAACAGAAGCAATATTGTAACAGATGCAATAAAGACTTGAAAGAACACAGGCATTTCTAAATATATTTTTATTCACATTTCCCATAAGATTAAAAAAAGAATTCATATTTCTCATAAGGTTAAAAAAGCATTAATTGATCCTATTGGAAAAAAAGAACATCAAAAGATGAACAGTGGCTGGGACAACTGATGCAGATGATGTGGGTCCTGAATTCTTTCAAGCCCCTCTTTGGTATTAGCCCTGCCAGAGAATTCAAGGACTATGAGAGGGAAAACTCCATGAGAGTCCCTGAGGAAAAACTCTTGTTCTCTGTAAAGAAGATAATTTGGTCCACCTACTCCTAACCTTCCTTGGTGGCTCAGATGGTAAAGAATCTGCCTGTGATGCAGGTGACCGGGATTTGATCCCTGGATGGGGAAGATCACTTAGAGAAGGGAATGGCTACCCACTAGTATTCTTGCCTGGAGAATCCCATGGACAGAGAAGCCTGGCGGGCTACATTACAGTCCATGGGGTTGCAGAGTTGGACACGACTGAGCAACTAAGGCTTTCACTCCTAACCTTAAATTTTCTTGACTATCTTTCCAGTGAGGTTGGAGCATCTTGTGCCATAGCCTGCATTGCTGGAATTTCATATTTGTGGGCAATAAACCCAGGTCAACAGTCTCAGGGCCTTCAGGTTTCTGGGAAGTCACTGTGGGTTTGGTGGAGAGTTGAAAATGCTCTGGGTAGTCAGCCAGCAGCACAAAACTTGACTGAAAGATGCTTTTCCAAATTGGCACTTGTTGGGTAAAAGTGTATAGTATTCATTTTAGCTCGTTTGCTTTTCATGGTAAAGCTGTGTGGGTTTTCTAGGAACTGTACGAGTCCGCCTCCCAGGAGGTAATTGGGCCACTGGCTTCAGCTCATCAGTGGGTGAATATGACGGATGTCACCGTCTGGCTCAATTCTACACACACAGTAAGTGTCACCAAGTCATACTGATTATGTGCCACAAGGGAAAAGCTCTGGGCTGATCTACAAAAAATATCTGGGCTGATCTACAACTTCTGTTTCTTTTGTTTGTTTTTATTTTTTTTTTTTCCTTTAGGCAAAAACATGTAAACCAGCCTTGGGCTACAGTTTTGCAGCTGGCACAATCGATGGATTTGGAACTCTCAATTTTACTCAGGGTGAGGTGCAGTCTGATCAGGTTTATGGTTCTAGGTCCTGAACTTCAGGGTTCTGTTCCCTAACAGGGTTTCATGTAGCCAATACATTTACTATTTTAATTTTTAAAATTTAGGGGTAGGTAGGCTTTCCATATTTGTACACGATTTCTCAGGGGTTGGTATCTTTCATAATTTAGCTTTCCACTGATTCAGATAGAATCAGAAATTCTCTCTGCATTTCAACCTGTGGAGGAACAGTTTTAAGTTGGGCAGGAATGGATTTGGAGTGGTGCAGAGTAGGAGTGTCATTTTAACACCCACAATGTAAATTGGTCTTTCCATCTGGTTATTAGTGTCTCTTTCCTGGAATTCCTTATTGGAGCCCAAATTCCTCAGAACAGAAGACTAGGAGCATAAAGCATGTGATCCTGGGTTTTCTTCCTGTGTGTATTTCCATGAACTTATAACTCATTATTATAGGTTTTATACTTTATCTTGATTATCACTGTGATAACATACATTGGAAAGTACATAAAGTTAAAAAAATTGAAGAGTAGCACCAACAGGCAATATTTTGGCTTATTTTATTCTTGTCTTTTATATACATGTATATTTTGGAACCATTAGTTCCAACCAGTTGTAACATGGTACAGTTGGCATCATCTTTCCTGGAAATATTTCATCTAGGTTGGTCTAATGTTCTAAAATAAATAATATTTGATAGCTTTCTTGAGATATAATTCACAAAACATAAAATTCAATGGTTTTTAATGTATGCACAGATACATGTAACCATCACTGCTATCAATTTGATAACATTGTCATCACCTCAAAGAGAAGCCCTGTACATTTTAGCTATCACAGCCCAGTCCCCATCTCTTCCAGACCTAAGAAACCGCTAATCTCTATCTCTATATTTACCTCTTCTGGACATTTCATATAAATGGAATCATAAAAATATGTAGCTTTTTGTGTTGGCTTCTTTCACTTAGCATCATGTTTTCAAGGTTCATCCGTGTTGTAACATGGATTCTAAAATAATTTCATTGCTTTTTTTCTTTTTAAAATTGTTTTATTGAGGTAGAGTTGATTTCAGTGTAGTGTTAATTTCTGCTATACAGCAAAGTGATCAGTTATACACAAATGTGTATCTATATAATGTATATATTATATATATATGCACACATTCTTTTTCATTTTCTTTTCCCTTGTGATTTATTACAGAGTATTCAATATAGTTTCCTATGTTATATAGTAGAATCTTGTTTCTTATCCATTCTCTATATAACAGTTGCATCTGCTAATCCCAAGCTCCCATCCAGCCCTCCCCCTTGGCAATCATGTCTGTTCTCTATGTCTGTGAGTCTGTTTTGTAGATAAGTTCATTTATGTCGTATTGTGACTGAATACTATTTCACTGTATGGTTTTGTCAGATTTTATTTATGCATTCCTCAGCTGATGGACATTTGCATTGTTCTGTTTTGGGCTGTTAGGAATAATGCTGTTATAAATATTCATGTCCAGGCTTTTGTGTGAGCATATGAGTTCACTTCTTTAGTACATGCCTGGAAGTGGAGTTGCTGGATCACATGGTAAAATTCTATGTTTAATTATTTGAGGAACTACCAGAGTATTTTCAAATCATTGCACAATTTTCTGTTCTCATCAGTTTCTCTCTGAAGATTCTAATTTTTTCACATCCTCACCAGTACTTGTTTTTATCTTCTTTTTTTTAATTCTACCTTCCCCTGGGATGTGGACTGGTATCTCAATATGGTTTTGATTTGTGTTTTCCTGGGATATTGAGCGTCTTTTCTTACGTTTGTTGGCCATTACTGTGTATTCCTTGGAGAAATATCTGTTCATATATTTTTCTTATTTTTAAATTGGTCTATTTGTCTATTTATTATTGAGCTGAAAGAGCTCTTTGAGAGTCCCATGTGTGCTCTGTAAGTAGGTCCAAATATGTTCATAGTAATTATATTTTCCTGATTATATATTCTATGTTCTTAGGTTTTGTAGTTAACATAGCTTTTTCCTTGATTATGGGTGTTAGGCTTGGTGGTTTTTAATTGCTCATGTGTATGTGTACACATAATTTAAGTGGAGATCAAGAGAGGGTCTTTAGAGACCACAAGTTAAACAACTGATACTTCAAACTGGAGATATCTTTTATAGCTTTCAAAATAGGGAAAAGATAATTCAGCTCATTGACCTGCATTTAATTATATCATATTTTAAAAATTGGCAACATAGTTGAGGAAGAACAATAAAAACAAAATCTGAAAGATTTAGAACATATATATTCTTTTACTCTATCAACCACACTGAGGATCTAATTAAATAATGGCTCCTACTTTAATATGTACAGGAAATTTTACCTCTTCTATTATGCAAACTGTTTGAAATCATTGAACAGCAACCTTAATAAAAATCTCTCAAAGTTCTAAAAGCATTGTTGTACAACATTTGTCAAAATGATGGTATTTTTCAGAGGGTTGCAATCATATTAATTGTAACATTCCTAATAGGGATGACAGAAGGGGATTCATTTTGGGACACTCTTCGGGATCAGGTTCTGGGCAAGCCATCTGAAGAAATCAAAGAATGCCATAAACCAAAGCCAGTCCTTCTTCATACTGGAGAGGTAATGCATTTGGATTATCATGGTGAAATTAGTATATTGTTATTTTTAAATTTATGAATTATCAGATATGAATAGGTCTGTGTTGAATAGTAGATCCATGTATTATGCAAATGTTCTCAAATCAAATTTTTAATATTAAAAATATGGATGCCATAAGTTTAACTCTAAAGAAATAAGGGGTATGATTATTAAATATACTGACTTAGATTTTTACATCCATAGTAAATAACTGAAACAATTAGAACAGAGGAAAAGGAAGAATAAGATTAAGATTTATGAGCACAGAATTCCTCACAGAGAAAGACATCTCAGGTTGTTTTTTACAACTCAGGCAACATTATTAACTAAAGCAATATTCTTTAAATACCCTTTGGAACATGGATTTTCATATTCATGCCAGTGTTCACAATACCATGAATTTTTGATGTAGAAACAATTTTTAAATACAGTTTTTTTCTAACATTTACTTAGAAATTCTTCAAGAAGGAGAGGAAATGAAGGAATAGAAGGAATAGAGGGAAAGATTCTATGCTAATCTGAACATGGTAAAGGATATACTCTCTTGGAGAAGAAAAGTAAGGCAAGACTTGGTAACTGAAGATTTAAAGTGCTATTTAGAGTAAAAAGAGAAATAATTAAGTTATTCCAAATGATGGTAATTGCTTATTTGTCTTGTATAAGGATAGTCACCGTGGTAATATAGGAGAACCTTGGTTATCTGTTACACATTGTGATTCCATAAAGATAAAGCCACCAAAATCTTCATTGATGAGAAAATAATTCCAGGTTAATGGGACACTGGTATTTGAAATTCACATATTAATAGTAGACAGAATATTTAATACTACATGACTTAGAAAAAAATCTGTGACTGTAGGATAAGACACCCCAAACAACTGGAAACATTTAATATCCATTAACAAAGGAAATTCTCTGAGCAGCATTGGTCTCTTGAGCAAGGAGAGTAATATTCTTAACACAGTTTTCATGCTTTTGGTTCTTAGCTGTTAAAACCTCATCCCTGGCACCCAGATATTGTTGATGTTCAGATTGTTACTCTTGGGTTCTTGGCCATCACTGCCATCCCTGGGGAGTTTACGTAAGTTCCTGTTTTTTATTTTGTGAGATTTTCTGATAGTTGTAGATGTGTTTCTGTTGGACTCACTTCTTATCATGGGCAGATAACCCTGTATTGCCTCTTTTGTATCCTACTGTGCTATGTATGGCAACAGTGACAAATATTCCCAACCATCTTTTGGTGGGGCCTCTGAAGAATAAACTTCTTTATGCCTCTC
The DNA here is from genome assembly GCF_054371585.1 of Giraffa tippelskirchi. Taxonomy (NCBI): domain Eukaryota; kingdom Metazoa; phylum Chordata; class Mammalia; order Artiodactyla; family Giraffidae; genus Giraffa; species Giraffa tippelskirchi. The sequence continues at coordinate 41,017,444 of NC_137276.1, forward strand.
ACTAGTGGGTATCTTGAAGTAAACATAAAAATTTGAGAAGTTATCATTGCAGATTAAAATTATGCAGTGACTTATTATGTCAGCAGAAAGATTTTAAATAATATTAAAATACAGAAACATGAAACAATCAGTTGAGGTATTAGAAGCATGGAAACATGTTTTAAATTTGCTATTTATGCCATATTTCCTGTCTTAGTAAGTAGCAATTTTGTATCTTTCCATTGCTCAGGGCCTAAATCTCAGTCATCCCTGAATTCTTTTTCAATTTTCCCCGCTTTAAATCCCTCAGCAAATTGTGCGTGTTCTATCCAACACTTTCCATCATTCTGCCCCCACCCACCTCCTCCCCACTTGGGTCTAAGTCACCATTGCCTCTCCCCTGGATTACTGCAATAACCTTCTCACTTCCTTGCCTCTCCCTTACTCCGCTATAGTCTTTTCTCAACATTATAGCCAGAGTTATCCCTATAAAGCATAAGTTATCCCTATAAAGCATAAGTATACAAGCAAAAGCATCATGTCACTTATCATAACCTTTCAATAGCTTCCCAACTCTCCAGATAAACCCTCACACCCTTATAATATCAAGCAAGGCCCTCTGCGATCCTCTGTTCAGCAAACTGTCTGATCTGATTTTGTACCACTCCATACAAAATTGATTTGCCTCAGTCACACCTGTTGTAGCCACCTTGACTTCACTGTAATTCTCAGACTACCAAGCACGTTCCTGTTTTAGGGCTTTTGAACTTAAAAAGCTCCTTATACCTGCAACACTTACCCTCCATATATCTCCATGGCCAACTCTTTCACTCCTTCACTTCTCTGCTGAAAACTCTAACACAGATGCCAGTCCTGCTTACAGTACATAACATTGTTTTCACCCACCACTGCTACAAGCACCATTACATCGCTACCACCATCACCACAATGACCACCACCATCCTCTTTCATCCTTATCCTACCTTATATTCTCCATTGCACTTATTGTCATCTCACTTTTTTATTTTCTATTGACCATCTTCTCTTCCAAGAATGTAAGCTTCATACTGTTGAGTCCTCAGCAATATGAAGTGGGTCTGGTATAAAGTTAGTAGCTCAGTTGTGTCCACGTGTACTGTAACCCCCCAGGCTCCTCTGTCCATGGAATTATCTGGGTAAGAATAATGGAGTGGGTATCCATTCCCACCTCCAGGGGATTTTCCTGATGCAGGGATGGAACCCAGGTCTCCTGCATTGCAGGTGGTTTCTTTACCATCTGAGCTAAATAAATGAATGAAGCCTAAGTTCTCCGTAGGCAGAAATAGTGTACTCTCTACTTGCCTCAGCTCTATTAACATAGAATGTAACCAATTGTTAACTCAGTGAATGGAAGACAATTGTGATCTTTTGCCAGTGATATTCACTGATTCTGTTTTCCTCCTTCAACTTGTCTGGTTTTGGTTTAGGATTTATTTTGAAGATAGGGCAGTGTGGAAAAAAGCTCAACTAGAACTTGCGTTGTTTCTATACACTTTACTGATGTATGTGTTGTTTCTATACACTTTACTTTACTGTTGTGTAGCCAGGCTAACTTTTTGGCTTTCATTACAAGTCTTTCTGTGTACCTTGCATACATTTTGAATAGGAAACCACTTAGATAATTCTGTTTTCTTGACTCAGGACCATGTCTGGACGAAGACTTCGGCAGGCAGTTAGAGAAGTAAGTTACAAATGAAATAATATACCTATGCATTTTTATTTGGAAAAGAGAAGAAGAATTCCCTATCCTTATGATCTGATACCTTTTAAATTAATCTTTGCTAAGATGATAAGAGTTTTACACTTCTTGAAAGTAAAGGCTGGAGGTGAATATGAAATACTGATGGCATAAGAATAAACTTAAAAAATATAAAGGAAATATAGTAGGATTAAAATATTTTATGCACTAATAATTTAAAAATATTTATGTACTAATAATTTAAAATTGATGAGTTTTATGGATTCAGTACTAAATGACCCCAAGTACATTAATATTTTAAAGTCCTGTATAAAAAAATCTAACACGTTGAAAATTATGCATTTTATCTATATTTGTGATTTTCTTTATCTCAGAAAGTATTGTCAATGGTTCTAAAATGACATAATCAGCAAACATCTTATTATTTGGAGCTGGAAATAGCTACTGTGGTTAGCTAATAATGCTCCCTTTAGACTTTTTAGGAAATTGATAAAACATCTATATTTTTGGTAATAAGGTTCTGCATCAGCAAATACAATCATTAGGATGTTCATAGATCCATTGACTTGCCCAACTGGAGTGCAGAGTTAAGGCTTTTAACTTTTCATCAAGGACTCGCTGATACTCCTGTATTCCTGGGCAATTTCAATCATTGGGAAAAATATTAAGATAGATATCTTACAATAAAAATATATAGTGATAATTGTATGTTAAATATAACAAAAATGATAATACACTTTAAGATGAGGAGTAATTTTATTGCATTCTCCCTTTTGCCCTAGGAATTTGAAGCTTATGGGATGCTGAATATGACTGTTGTTATTTCAGGTCTATGTAATGTATATACACACTACATTACCACATATGAAGAATACCAGGTAAAGTAAAAAGTTCTCATCATTTAAATGAATTATATCCTTGCCAAGACTATTGTATCAAATGCAAATTTTCTCTCTGGACTTCCTTAATCATGTTTTTTGAGAGATGATTTTGTTTTAGAGCAGGTAAGAAAAGGATAAGCCAGAGGTCATATTTGGGAGTTCTAGGTTGACCATTTCCAAGTTCAGTTGAGAATTCTAGTCTCATTGACTTCCACTTTCCCTGAAATAAATTACTTGGTCCAGGGCACTGGTAATAAACCTGGGTTATGGCATACAACATTTCTAACTTGATCCATAGTGCTTTCGGTGCCTTAAGCTTCTGTAGAACCTGAGAAAATGCCCATTGACAGCTACTATCTAGTGAAAGCATGGCTGAGCATCTTGAAAATGTGATTTTATGTAACCCCCTCAATTAGCCCTGACTGAAGTAGGGTATTATTATAGTGTGACACAGATTAAGAAACAGAGCCTCAAAAAATTAGGGAGGCTGCTGACTGGTGATGTTTTTATTTTGTTTGTTACAAACAGTACAAAAAGTAGCCTAAGTACTTTTAAACACCAGTAGCTAAAAACGTGAAAACAGGGTAGAAGTCCATACTTACTAGTTTCTAATACATCTGAGGTATAACTTGGCAATTCATAGTGTGGCACACAGGCTGCCTCTTGACAGATGCTCAGTAATTCCAGCATGGAGTCTGCGCTGCTGCCCTCTGTTGACGTTACTGAAGGTCCCTGCCTTTGAGGAATTCCTGTTGAATAAAGGTCCTTAATTGGGATAAACTTAGATGAGAATAATAAGTTAGATGAGAATAATTCCATTTTTGCCTTTATCTGTAACTGTAATTTAGCATTATAGTAAAGTAATGCTCAAAATTCTCCAAGCCAGGCTTCAGCAATATGTGAACCGTGAACTTCCAGATGTTTAAGCTGGTTTTAGAAAAGGCAAAGGAACCAGATATCAAATTGCCAACATCCACTGGATCATCAAAAAAGCAAGAGAGTTTCAGAAAAACATCTATTTCTGCTTTATTGACTATGCCAAAGCCTTTGACTGTGTGGATCAGAATAAACTGTAGAAAATTCTGAAGGAGATGGAAATACCAGACCATCTGACCTGTCTCTTGAGAAACCTGTATGCAGGTCAGGAAGCAACAGTTAGAACTGGACATGGAACAACAGACTGTTTCCAAATAGGAAAAGGAGTACGTCAAGGCTGTATATTGTCACCCTGCTTATTTAACTTCTATGCAGAGTACATCATGAGAAATGCTGGGCTGGAAGAAGCACAAGCTGGAATCAAGATTGCCGGGAGAAATATCAATAACCTCAGATATGCAGATGACACCACCCTTAAAGCAGAAAGTGAAGAAGAACTAAAAAGCCTCTTGATGAAAGTGAGAGAGGAGAGTGAAAAAGTTGGCTTAAAGCTCAACATTTAGAAAACTAAGATCATGGCATCTGGTCCCATCACTTCATGGTAAATAGATGGGGAAACAGTGGCTGACTTTATTTCTTTGGGCTCCAAGATCACTGCAGATGGTGACTGCAGCCACAAAATTAAAAGACGCTTACTCCTTGGAAGGAAAGTTATGACCAACCTAGATAGCATATTAAAAAGCAGAGACATTACTTTGTCAACAAAGGTCCGTCTAATCAAGGCTATGGTTTTTCCAGTAGTCATGTATGGATGTGAGAATTGGACTATAAAGAAAGCTGAGTGCCGAAGAATTGATGCTTTTGAACTGTGGTGTTGGAGAAGACTCTTGAGAGTCCCTTGGGCTACAAGGAGATCCAACCAGTCCATCCTAAAGGAGATCAGTCCTGGGTGTTCATTGGAAGGACTGATGTTGAAGCTGAAACACCAATAGTTTGGCCACCAGATGCAAAGAGCTGACTCATTTGAAAAGACCCTGATGCTGGGAAAGATTGAGGGCAGGAGGAGAAGGGGATGACAGAGGATGAGATGGTTGGATGGCATCACCAGCTCAATGGACATGGGTTTGGGTAGACTCCAGCAGCTGGTGATGGATAGGGAAGCCTGGCATGCTGCAGTTCATGGGGTCACAAAGAGTCAGATACGACTGAGTGACTGAACTGATCTGAACTGAGAAAATGGCAACCTACTCCAGTATTCTTGCCTGGAAAATTCCATGTACTGAGGAGCCTGATGGGCTTGGGTCCATGGTGTTGCAAAGAGTCAGACATGACTGAGCACGCTCACATGTTATTTAGCACTTCTTTTATTTATGAATGTAGGCAACAAATGACAGTAATATTATCAGTACAATGACTTTTGTCACCAATAGGAGCCATGAATATTTTTATATCACACATAGTTACTGCATATATGGAAATATCTTTTATTCTCATTAAAAGTGAAAGTCACTCAGTTGTGTCCGACTCTTTGCAACACCATGGACTATACAGTCCATGGAATTCTCCTGGCCAGAATACTGTAGTGGGTAGCCATTTCCTTCTCCAGGGGATCTTCCCGGCCCAGGGATCGAACCCAGGTCTCCCACATTGCAGATAGATTCTTTACCAGCTGAAGCACCGGGGAAGTCCCTTATTCTCATTGCTATTTTAAAATCACAGTAGTTATTAGATCTCCTACAAAATCTTGTTATTCAAGGGCATCACACAGAAACACAAACGTTGCTCTGTCACAAAGCTAGTTTATTATTTGATTTCGTCTAATGGGTTTCCTTTGTCTACCCATGTATTTTATTTTATTTTATGTGTTTAGAAACATTACTTTTAGAGGGGTCCACAGGCCTCAACAGCCTGCCAAAGGAGACCATCGTACAAATAGTTAGAAACCCCTACTAGGTTGTCTCATGATTAGGGACATGCAAAAATTAGTATTAATTAATTAATTGATTTATTCACTTATTCATTCAACAGATGTGTTTTTTGACAGATATTGTATTAGCCACTGTCTGGACATGATAATGGTTATGAATCTGCTCCTGCCCTCAAGACCACTAGAATTTATGGGTCAGTAAAAGACATAAAAGACATAGAAGAAAGCAGATGATTCCATTTCTGTGAAAGAAATGCACAAGGTGTTATGAGAACAAAGAGAAAGAGCATCATTTAGACTGGATGTTTGACATTGGGGACTGGCAAATTTTCATGAAGATGTAGTGTTTTTCAAGTTCTTGAGAATGAATAGGACTGATTAAACAAATATAATGAAAGTTAGGGAAGGTGTTCCATATTGAGGGAGTTACATATGCAAAGGACCAGAGGGATGAGCTTAGTATATTTAAGGGGTTGTACTTAGCTGAATACCATGGGATAAACATGAGGAGGGTAGTGAGATGGGCTAAAGTGGGAGGCAGGGGTTAGTCAATGAAGAGTCTTCTGTGCTATGCCACAGAACTCTGACTCAATAAGGAGAATTTTAGGGCACTGTAGTCAAATTCAAAGGAAGGAATGCTCTGATTTAGAAAGCTCACTAGGATGGCAGTGTAGAAAATGAATTGCAAGGGCAACTGTGGAGGCAGAGAACTAACTGATGAAGAAGCTGTAGTTATGATCTGGGTGAGAGGTAAGGATTTGACCAAGGTAAAAGCAGTAAAGAAAGAGGGAAATGAAAGAATTCAAGAGATTTTTAAGGAATGATGACTTGGAGACTTATAGGATGACTGCCAGACGATCCTGGCATAGGCTTCACTGAGATGAAGAATGTTGCAGGGAAAGCTGATATATTTGGAGAGATAAGTTCCATGTTAGATTTGATGAATTGAAGGTTTCTGTGAATAACCAAATCTTTGGACCGCAGGTTAAAGGAGATGTATTTGGTTTTATTTTATAGTTCTGTGGTGGTTAAATGGGCTTCCCAGGTGGCTCAGTGGTAAACAATCTGTCTGCTAATGCAGGAGATGTGGGTTCAATCCCTGGGTCAGGAAGATCCCCTGGAGAAGGAAATGGAAACCCACTCCTATATTCTTGCCTGGGAAATCCCAGGGACAGAGGAGCCTGGCAGGCTACAATCCGTGGGGTCGCAAAAGAGTCGGACATTACTTAGCAACTAAACAACAAGAAGGATGGGTTAAATGTCCTTTTCCATATGGTTCTATAACCATCCAATTTATTCAGGGTGGTTTCTTTCAAATAAATCCCTCTTTCAAATAAAATGGATTGACTGTCCAAATGGCATGAACCAAGAGACTTCTTTGCCTTTAACAAATAGTTGATGGGAACCATATACTTCAGCTGTTAAACGGAAATACTCACCCTCCTTTGTCATAATTAGTTTTGAATGATGTCAGTTTGGATTATGCAAGATGTCCAATCATCACCTGTCACTAAAATGCAACACCTGCAAATGGATCGAACTATGCAGAATGGGGTACAACTCTGCTCTGCCTCTCCTGCAGGCTCAGCGGTATGAGGCAGCATCCACAATTTATGGACCACATACTCTGTCTGCTTACATCCAGCTTTTCAGAGTCCTTGCTAAGGCCATTGCTACGGTAATCAAAAATTGTATGTTTGTGTGTCTCAGGGGTGGGGAGACGAAGAGGGAAGCAAAAAAGACCTTCCCTTTGACTGTCTTTAAAATCTTTAAAAATCTTTATATTTAAAAATATTATAGCTGTGAGATATCTCTAAAAATTGAAACTGATAAAATGAATTCAGAGTCAGTCAATCATCTTTTGGTGGTGATCACTTTTTTCATATACATTATCTCATATTATCCTCGCAGTCATCGTGTGAAGTATAGAGGTATCATTTTCCCCCAATTTTCAGACGAGCAGATAGTTTTAGAGATGAGAAGTGATCGAGTTTACTATAACTGGGAGTTGAACCAGTGCTCCCTAATCCTGGTCAGTTTCTTTCCATTTGCTTCATGAATTGAGTGGTTTATCAATTCTGACATGTCCATTTTCTGTATTAGAACATCTCTGAAATTGGGATGTATCTTCCAATCAAAGGAATCTTACAATTATATCTTAGCATGTTTTTACTTTCTTGGTTGTTCAAAAATAATAACAGTTATTATAATCAATAGAGCCTTAGATTTGACAAAGTATAAGAGTTGTCTTCAAATGTACATACACATTGTATCTACCTAAAATATGTATACCTAAAATATGTACACCTAAATAAGTTTATTTAAAGAAACAACACTCATGTAAACCTTACCTCTGGTATATAGTTTATATACAAAGGTGCATTCTGGTGGCAGAAGATTAGTCAATATGCAGAATAATGACTTTAAGATAATAAATGATCCTTGTTTAATACCACATAAGCCCCAAAAGGCTGTGAGGCAAGGATGGCATAGCCAAGACAATAAAGTCCTTTCAAAGAAAAAGCTTGGATATATCAAATTGAAACAAAACTGCTATTTCTGTAGGTCAAAATAATGAAATATTGGAAATTTCATATGCCTCCACCTAATTAGCTATTCACTGTGTATTTGAAATCTCAGTAGAAGGAATGTGCTTTAAGATAAATGGGGTTGGCCAAAAAGTTCATTAAGGTTTTTTGTAACGTCTTATGGAAAAACCTGGATAAACTTCTTAGCCAACCCAGTATCTTAATTACCTGATTATTGTTTTATCATAATATACCTTTCAATTTTAGATCTGATAATTTCTTTTCGATTATTTTTAGTTTTTATCATAGTAGAATTATTTTTAGTTTTTATCATAAAACCTGTACCTATTTGTAGAATCTTCAGATTATAAAGATATGTATAAACCTATAAGCCATCTCTAGAGATAACCACTGTTTAACTTTCATGCAATTATAGCTCTTCCCATAGAAATAGAGGCATCAAATTTTATAGTGATATTTAGGAAGTGTGATTCACTTTGCAGAAATTTGTTTCCGAATTTTATGGTTATGTGTCTAAGAATAGCTATGTGATCTTGGGCAAAAATACCACTGAGTATCTGCAAACCTGTTTTCCCATTTACAAAATGGGAATGATAATGAGTAGATTATATGGCTGGTGTAAAGATTAAGTGTATAGAGCAAGAATTAAAGTATATTAAATACATATGACGGAGAAGACAATGGCACCCCACTCCAGTACTCTTGCCTGGAAAATCCCATGGACGGAGGAGCCTGGTAGGCTACAGTCCATGGGGTCGCTAAGAGTCGGATACGGCTGAGCGACTTCACTTTCACTTTTCCCTTTCATGCACTGGAGAAGGAAATGGCAACCCACTCCAGTATTCTTGCTTGGAGAATCCCAGGGATGGCGGAGCCTGGTGGGCTGCCATCTATGGGGTCGCACAGAGTCGGACACGACTAAAGTGACTTAGCAGCAGCAGCAGCAGCAGCAAATACATATGAAGGGCTATTTAAAATTTGAGATTAGAATTTTGGTGGCACTATTAAAGGTGACACATTTTAATGAAAACATAGATTAAACTGGGCATGTTATAGGCTGATCTTAACTTTTAAATTAAAATTATATTTGTTATATTCATTAATTAGCACAGAGAAGGATTTAGGAAAATACTTGGTAGCGACTTTGGATAAGAGAGACTTAATACTTTTTAAGCATTTAAAAGAATAATTACAATGTCATGTTACAGAGGCTGACCATGTGTTCCTATTCAGAGTCATACACGTAAAGAATGGTTGTCCCAGAGTCTAAACTCATGTAGCATAATTCCTAGCTTACACTCAGATTATACTGAGGAGGGGAGCGAAAGTGTTTCCTGTGACCAAAACGTTCTTCTGTCACAAAAGTTAAAATTATGGACATCTAGGCTCTGATTTCAGCAAAGTTCCCCGTATATTTTGTTATAGTTGTTAGCTCTTGGGAAGAGAGAGAAAAAGTGAAAGTGAATGTGTGTGTGTGTGTGTGTGTGTGTGTGTGTGTGTTCCAATGAAGACATTTTGAGGGGGGTGTGGTCAGGGGAAAATGTCTCCACTCTACATTGTATGCCCCTTAAGTAAATGCTCTCTTTTCTAGGATACTGTAGCCAATCTGAGCAGTGGTCCAGAGCCTCCATTTTTTGAAGGACTGATGTCTCCGTTAATTCCAAATATTGCGGATAGAACGCCTGAAGGCACAACTTTTGGGGATGTCCTGCTGCCAGCGAATCCTATATATAGAGTGGTAAGACTTGCAAAGGGATCTTGGGATCCTTCTGAAGCCTATATTTGAAGATGGGGGGAAAGATGTTGTTTAAAAGTCACCACCTGCCTTGAATCATGCCACAGACCAGTTGTTAGCAATGATTTTGAAAATTGTTCTTATCTCTGCAGAGGCTCTGCAAACATGAGAATGGGGAAGTATTGATTTTTCAGATGGCAATTTTGGAAAAATTGAATTTCTAAAATTCAAATTATTCCTTTCTTTCTTTTTTAAAGAGATAGGCATGGAACCATTCATTGCAGCATAGAAAAGTGGTTTCTTAAATCAAGGGTAGGAAAACACATAGAAATGAAGCGGGTTTTCCACCACTAATACTTTATATAGATCTTGTGTCTTGTAACTTTGCTAAATCATGTATTAGTTTCAATAGATTTTTTTTTTTTTTTTGGTGTGGATTCCTTAGAAATGTCTATGTATAGTATGTCATCTGTGAATAAAAGCAGGTTTACTTCTTTTTGAATTTCTTTTCTAGATACCTTTTATTTTTTTCCTTATTGCATTGGCTAGAGTCTCCAATGCAATTTTGAAAAGAAGTTGTAAGAATGGACATCCTTATCTTGTTTCTAATCTTAGGAGGGAAAGTATTCAGTTATTAAGTATAATGTTTTCATTAGAATTTCTGTAGATGCCCTTTATTAGGTTAAAAAATTCCCTTCTATGTCTATTTTGTTGAGAGTTTTTATGAAGAAATGGTGTTGACTTTTTTCCAAATTCTTTTCTGTGTCTACTGAGATGATCATGTGGTTTTTGTTTTTATCTATTAATATCTGTTAATAGATTAATCTATTAATCAACTAATATTTTATTAGTTGATTTTCAGATATTAAATAAATACCCTTTAGTCATGGTATACAATACTTTTTGCATGTTAAATTTGGTTTAACAACATGTGCGCTTCCTTTGTAGCTCAGTCGGTAAAGAATCTGCCTGCAATGCAGAAGACCTGGGTTTGATCCGTGGGTTGGGAAGATCCCCTGGAGAAGGAAATGGCAACCCACTCCAGTTATCTTTGCCTGGAAAATCCCATGGACAGAGGGGCCTGGTGGGCTGCGGTCCATGGGATCTCAAAGAGTCGGGCACAGCTATGAGGGGCATTTGTAGTCTTCTTTTCATGTGTTGTCTTTGCTCTTGCTATCAGGGTAATACTGGTATCAAAGGAGTAGGAAGTGTTTCCTCTCATATTATCTGAAAATGTATGCAAAAGATTAATATTATTTATTCTTTAAATATTGGATCAGATTTACCAGCAAAGTTGTTTAAATTTGGGTTTCTCTTTATGGCAAAATTTTAAATCAATAATTCAATTTCTTTACTCGATTTAGGCGTATTTAGATGTTCTGTTTTTTCTTGAGTTAGTCGTATATCTTTCTAGCAGTTTAATTTGTCTTTAGGAATTTTCCCATTTCATGTAATTGTCTAATGTGTTGGGAGAAACTTGTTCATAACATTCCCTTATAATTCTTTTAATTCCTGTAAGGTCAATAATGATGTCCCCTCTTTCTTCCTGGTTTTGCTGACTTGTGTTTTCAAAGAGCCATCCTTTAGCTTCATTGATTTTATCTGTTGTTTTTCTATTTCATTGGTTTTTGCTCTAGTGTTTAATTTCCTTCCTTCTGCCTGCTTTGATTTTATTTTGCACTTCTTCTCATTTCTTAAGGTGGATGCTTAGGTTATTTTTATGTGTAGTGTCCTTTTATAAATTCCTCTGTTGGTTTTTTACTATGTATATTTTTAGCTATTTCCCTGATATCAGGGACTTGGAAAAGAACTCTGTTTCTGCTCTTAACCTTTCACTCTCAATACTTCTGACAGCAATTGTGTGGAGGTTCCCCCACAGTAATTGTGGACATCCTATTCCCTGTGGACACCAATTTGATGCCCTACAATTCAATTCTGATGTTATTTACTTGGAGTTAAGGGGTCGCACAGAGTCGGACACGACTGAAGCGACTTAGCAGCAGTAGCAGCAAGGGCTCAGTGGGCTTCCCTTGTGGCTCAGATAGTAAAGAATCTGCCTGCACTGCAGGAGACCCAGATTTGATCCCTGGGTTGGGAAGAGTCCCTGGAGAAGGGAATAGCTACCCCACTCCAGTGTTCTTGCTTGGAGAATCCCATGAACAGAGGAGCTCAGTCCATGGGGTTGCAAAGAGTTGGACCCGTCTGAGCTGCTAACACTTTCACTGTTTGGTTTTTTTTTTTCCCACAAAGGCTCAATTCCACAAGACAGCACCCTCTCTTACCACTTCCTTCTCCCCATACACACATATTTCAGACACCAATGGCAAATCTAAGTTGTCACCTGTGCTTCTAACAGCCTGGTTATAAATTGAAGATGCTCTGGCTATAAATTGGAGATTCTCCTCCTCAGGTTTAATAACTTGCTAGAACAGCTCACAGAACTTTGGAAAATAGTCTACTTACTAGATCACCAGCTGATTATAAAAGGATACAACTCAGGAACAACCCATGGAAGAGATGTGTAGAGCAAGGTATGGGGGAAGGAATGCAGAGCTTCTCCAGGCATTCCACCTTCCAGAATCTCTGCGCATTCACCAGCCTGGAGGCCCTCTGAATCCCATGCTTCAGGGACTTTTGTGGAGGCTTCCTTACCTGGGCATGATTGACTAAATCATTGGCCGTGGGTAGTTAACTCGCCCTCTAGCTCTTTTCCCTCCCTGGAGATCAGGGAGTTGGAGTTGAAAGTTCTAACTCTCTAATCACATGGTTTGTTCCCCTGAAAACTAACTCCCATTCTGAGGTTATGCAGAAGCCCCCAGCCACCAGTCATGTTATTTTCAGCCCAAAAGACACTTTAGTAGAGATTTAATGGCCTTCCCCACTCTGGTTGAGCTATAGTACCACAGAGGAGGAGCACAACCCTGGTAAGAAAACCAAAAACTTGTACTGTGCTTACCTTAAGTTTAGTTGTTTTAATGAACAAACATTTCTCAGTTTGCAATTATTTGAAGTGCCAGAATGGTTATTTTTAGAGTTACATGTGATCCAGCCGTCCCACTTTGGAAGTATATCCAGAGCAAACTCTGATTTGAAAAGATACATGCACCCCACTGTTCATAGCAGCACTATTTACAATGGCTAAGGCATGGAAGCTACCTAAATGTCCTTCAACAAATGAATGGATAAAGAAGATGTGGTATATATAATATACAATAAATACTAAGCCATGAAAAAAATGAAATAATGCCATTTGCAGCAGCATGGATGTACCTAGAGATTATCATACTAAGTGAAATATGTCAGGCAGAGAAAGACAAATATGGTATCACTTATACATGGAATCTAAAATATGATACCAGCAAACTTACTTACAAAACAGGAACAGACTTATAGCCATAGAAAATAAACTTTTGGTTACCAAAGGGGAAAGGGATGGGGGGAATAAATTAGGAATTTGTGATTAGCAGATACAAACCACTATGTAGAAAATAAACAATAACGTTCCACTAGGAGAAGGCAATGGCAACCCACTCCAGTACTCTTGCCTGGAAAATCCCATGGACAGAGGAGCCTGGTAGGCTGCAGTCCATGGGGTCGCTGAGAGTTGGACACGACTGAGCGACTTCACTTTCACTTTTCACTTTCACGCATTGGAGAAGGAAATGGCAACCCACTCCAGTGTTCTTGCCTGGAGAATCCCAGGGACAGGGGAGCCTGGTGGGCTGCCGTCTATGGGGTCGTGCGGAGTCGGACACGACTGAAGCAACTTAGCAGCAGCAGCAGCAGCAGTGTAGCACAGGGAACTATATTCAATATCTTTTAATAACCTATAATAACCTAAAATGAAAGTGAATATCAAAAAAATATATAATTGAATCACTGTACACCAGAAATGAATATAACATTGTAAACTGACTATATTTAAAAAAATAAAATAAAATTTAAAAGTGGTTATTTTTGATAGTTTTGTCAATATACGTAGTTGCTTTTTAGGGAAAGGACATACTGACCTCCTCATGCTGCCATGTGAGAAATGTCTGTTCTATAGCACTACCATTTGAATTGCCACATTTGATCTGTAGAGGGATTGTCTCTCGTTAAGATGAGTGTGAGTGAACAGGAATTGTGATGGTAGGAAAAAAATCAAGGACAACAACATGTAAGGATTAGGTAAAATTTGGCTAATCATGTGCAAATTTTATTTTTTAAGTGAACCATGGTATGGTTTGCAGGGATGATTGCTCTATATAAAGGATAGAGTGAATTTTGCAGAAAATTTTAACTGCTGTTGAAACATTTTGCTAGCCATTGGTGAGGCTGGCTAATTTGATACTCTCACTGGTGAAAATGAAGAAAATTAGAAAAAATAAATTGATGGTAGTTATTCAGGGGAGTTAACAGTAAATAATTGAGCTGCACATCTCTGTTTAGATGGTCATCATTGATTATGAACCCATGGAATATTTTTATCAAAAAATGTTTTTAATACGGGCTAGGTCTTGGAGCATAGGTAGGAGTTTATAGTGCCCATCAAGAGACCTGGATCTCCTGCGTTGCAGGCAGGTTCTTTACTGGCTGAGCCACCAGGGACGCCCCAAGACATACCACCTGTAGGTATATGGACTATAGAGGGCTTAAGGTGGAGCAGCAAGTGGGAACTTACCTGTAAAAGGTCTTGTGTACCATGGTAAGTCATGTGAGGACTTATTTGTTAGTTTGTTATTTAAAATATTTTTTTGATGTATAAATGACATACAGTAAACTACATCTTTAAAAAGTACAGTTTGGTAAGTTTTTACCATTAAGGGCATCTACTTCTTGAGTAATCTTTAGTAATTTCTATATCTTGAGGAATTTTTCCATTTCATCTCATCTAAGTTATTTGGATTTGTAGATATATAGCTCTGTATCTTCATCTATATCTGAATCTACCAAAAGCAAATTCATTGATCCAAAATTCTGAAGTAATTTACTGGGTCCAAATTCCTGTTCCCATTGTTACAAGGGTATTTCCTCTAATATTCTCAGAAGATTCAATTAATTACAATATAATCTCTACAGGTACCCAAGACTCCTAGGAATGTTTCATAAATAATGGCCCATATATGAGCATGGAAAAATACTATTATTAGAACTCATGAAATGAGTTTTTATTTTCAGGGGGAAGTTGTTGAAGTTACCTTTGTAGGTGCTAACCCAAAGAATTCAGCAGAAAACCGGGTAAGCATTAATGATTCTTTTTATGAATTTAAGTCCACTTCTTTAGCCTTTCACTTGCGTATCCTTCTGAAGATTAAAAAATAAAGATAAAATGTTCCAACTTGCTTTTCATCATATTTTATAAGTGTGAAAATTTTCAAGGGGAACAGTTAATGTAGAGTTGGGTCTAAAAAAATAGCCCCCAAGAAATATTTAATTGGCCCTACTTAGGACCACATATAGCACAATGCATAGAGAACTGCATTGTCTCTTGAGATGATGTAGATTTGAATACAATTCCCACTTACGAATTCCAATTTTAAAACTCTACTGAATTTGATAAAATAATCCAAGGGCCAGTGTGAAGTGTATCTTTGATTCCTTTTCACCACTCTTTGGCTCCTCTCCTCTTCGGCACCCCTGACTCTGGTCCTGCTTCCATGGTTGTGGAATGATCATGGATCCCTGAGCAGACACTCTAGTAGCTGGGGCCCTGGCCCACATGCTTTCCTTTTTCTTGCACTGGCCATTTCCCTACTCCTTACTACTGGCACTAATTAAGTGTTTATTTATTAATCTTGAAAAATGACACGAGAAATACAGATTCCATGTAAAAACAGACAGTACAGAAGTTCTTAAAATAGACTGTGAAAGCACCTCTCTTTTCATGAACATTTTTAGAGGCAGTCGCTGTTACCAATTTCTTACACATCATTTCATACTTTTTTGTCATATATCTGTATTTATGTATATGATAAAGTGTATATTATCTATGAATAAAATGAAGTAATTTTATTCCTCTGGAACTCCCTTGGAATGTTCTTATAACTATATAAGCAATAACTAGATATGTTTTATCTGTAAGATTTCAAACACTAAAGACATATATAGAAGAAAAAGAAAATGGGTCCATGAAAGTGATTTCAAGGTGAGATTTTTTTCTGTGGCAGAGAATGCATTCACTCTATGGAAGAGTCATTCCTCCCAGAACCCACTGTTGCCTATTATCCAAAAAGCCTTTCTTTCAAGTGAGCCTTCCCATTTCTGTTTATTAAAATATGATTCCTTTGATAAAAGTTGTGACAATGTGACATTGTCAGATATAATATTGGGAAAGATTTTTCTACTGCTTGGATAGTCAACATGCACCTGTTTGAAATAATTTCTCTAGGCAGTCAAGTCATGTCAGAATATTTACATGTTTGCAACTTTATTTTCTAAAGATATTAAACTGTTGTAGCAAGACTGCAGGATTAGCTGTCACCTGACATCCTTAGGGTGGAGAAATACTATCATCATTATTGCCTGGAGAAGCAGGAGACTAAACTATGAGAACAGAATTAATTCCTGAGGCTGTTTTGGGACTTGGCATAAAACAATTTCTGGTACCCTTTACTATTAGTGATCATCACATCCTTACCACTATGTGTTGAATGCTTACCATGTGCAATTGCTAGGCTAAAGGCTTTACATACATCATCACATCAATCTATTTAATCCTCCCTACTACCCAGTGGGGAAGCGCTACAGTGGCTCAGACCGTAAAGCGTCTGCCTGCAATGTGGGAGACCTGGATTCGATGCCTGGGTTGGCAAGATCCCCTGGAGAAGGAAATGGCAATCCACTCCAGTACTCTTGCCTGGAAAATCCCATGGATGGGCAGCCTGGTAGGCTACAGTCCATGGGGTCGCAAAGAGTCAGACATGACTAAGCGACTTCACTTACCTTACCTTACCACCCAGTGAGATACATTTTATTATCTTTGTTTTACAGATGAATAAAGTGAGACCGAGAGAAATAAAGTAACTTGCATGAACTAATTGTGTATCTAGAAGAGATTAAGGTTGGGAGGCGAGGAGAGGATGGTGACAGAGTTTGCACATTTGGTGTCCAAGCCTTGTTAGAGAACAAGATCTGCACTCTAGACCTATACACTGGGGCCCTTCCTGTTTCCTTCTCCACTGAAGCCCTTCTCAGTGTCACTCTGCCCTAAATGGCCATGAACAATTCTCTTTGCAAGTCACTGTGGTTATGGAAACTTTTTTTTTAATTTATTGAATATTATCCATTAGTTGAGTAATCAGGGCTTCCCTGGTAGCTCAGATGGTAAAGAATCTGCCTGCAATGCAAAGACCCGGGTTCAATTCCTGGAGAAGAAAATGGCAACCCATTCCAGAATTCTTGCCTAGAGTATCCCATGGATAGAAGAACCTGACGGGCTACAGTCAGTGGGGTTGCAAAGAGACATGACTGAGCGAGTAATTAAAGTTGAGTAATTAAAGAAGAATTTTAAAGAATCCCATGGTCCAGCTATAAATAAGTGATTCATTCAGCACAGTTTATTTGAACACCTGTAAATGACAAGGTTGTAATGGATAAAGGTGAATTAGACACAAGTCCTGGCTTCTCAGGTGGCTCAGTGGTAAACAATCTGTCTGTCAAGCAGGAGATAGGCTTTGATCCCTGGGTTGGGAAGATCCCCTGGAGAAGGAAATGGCAACTCACTCCAGGATTCTTGCCTGGGAAATCCCATGGACAGAGGAGCCTGGTGGGCTACACAAAAGAGTCGGCCATGACTTATCAACTAAACAACAGCAACCTGATCTTAAGGGCCATGATCTAAAGATTTTTAAGGAAAATTGGAGATTCATGGCCTTTGTATGTTTTATTATTATATTATTTAAGTATGTGCTTTATTTGAAGCTGAATTCTTGGTCTAAAACAAATTACTATGACCAATGTGGAAAATTTTATTTTCCCAGTGGAAAATGTGGTTATGATGTGGTTTCTAGGCATCCATTATGACAAAATACAAGGATTGCTTTTAGCTCCCCAGGAGTAAGAAGATTTACATATACTTTTCAATTTGTTCACTCAGACAGGTATATACTAATAACTCGTTTACCTGGAGATGTAAACATGAGGAAATTATCCCACTTTTCCCTCCTAAATCTGGAGGTGACTAGAGAAAGTCTTAGAATACAGATCAATGAACATGTCAGAAATGGTTTGCTGCCTTTCCTAAATCTTGTTTTATTTAGTCTCTTCTTTGCTCTAATTTCCAAAATTTGCTGTCAGCTCTAAAATTGTTCTTCATTCAATTTTCTAAAGAGAAGTCATGGTTTTTAATAGACTGGATGAGTTAACATTCTGAAGACATTGCATAGATTGTTAAGAGGAACACCTGACGATTTGTATGAAATTCTAATACATATACTCATTAGATCTCGGGAGGTTAGCAATGGTCAACAGGGAATTATGGGGTTTCTACAGTTAGATTTCTTCTGTGACTGTGCAGTGTCTGATCAGTTATATTAATTGCATTTCAGACCCATCAGACCTTCCTCACTGTGGAGAAATATGAGGCCACATCAGCAACATGGAAGATAATGCATAATGATGCCTCCTGGGAGACTCGGTGAGCATGTCTGTTGAATATTTTGTCTTTCAAGCCCTGGAAAGAGTTGGTTAGTAATGCAGAGAAGACAAATGGGAAAACTAACTCAGTGCATGATATTAATGATATCAAATTCCCCAAAAGCCTTCTGGCTTTATTTAGTTGATTTATTAGATTTCATCTTGATCCTATTTTTCTGCAAAACAATGTGCTGTGTGTGTCTGTAAGATTAGGTGCTAATGAGGTTATGACTTCCATGCTTACAAATATCTGATAGTTTTGTTTTTTTCTATGGTCACAGACATAACCCCTAAAAGCTAATTAGTCTTCCTGCAGAGTGGTTGCAAGGCCTGCTCGGTGAAGGTGTATGAGATGGCTCTGTGGAGCTTGATATTTCTCCTGAGACAATAATGAATCTATACTTACCATGTGTTGCATGTTTGTATGCGGTCAATGATTCTTCATTTGAATTACTAAAATACATTAAGCTTGAGTGTTTAATTCTTGCTGACCCAAGTAGGAAAGGAATATGCTTATAGAGTTTCCTCAGAGAAACTTTTCTCTGTGCTTTTTGTTATCAAATACCTGAGCTGAATAGATAATATGAAGATTTGAAACTATGTTTGGAAATGTTTCCGTTCCTATGTATATAAATTTCACACCACGAAACAGTAGTATGGACATGAGCAAAATTTTTGGTCATTTGGTCTAATTCAAATGACCTCAAGCTAAGTGATTATTTGTATGTTAGTTTGGTTTCCATGGTTAACTGGAAATAGAGATTTGACCTTATTGTGGCCTATTTGATAGCCTCCCAAAATTATGGGCATAATGTTTCCTCTGATCTTTAAGACTCTGGGTAATATTTAAACAAGTAATACATGCATATTTATTGTTAAAATATGGTTATACAGGTAACAAAAAAAGATAATTTAGTTTCAAAAGCCTGACATCAGAATAGTAGTTAACACCACAGAGAAGGCGATGGCACCCCACTCCAGTACTCTTGCCTGGAAAATCCCATGGACAGAGGAGCCTGGTAGGCTGCAGTCTATGGGGTCGCGAAGAGTCGGACACGACTGAGCGACTTCACTTTCACTTTTCACTTTCATACATTGGAGAAGGAAATGGCAACCCACTCCAGTGTTCTTGCCTGGAGAATCCCAGGGACGGCAGAGCCTGGTGGGCTGCCATCTATAGGGTCGCACAGAGTCGGACACGACTGAAGCGACTTAGCAGCAGCAGCAGTTAACACCAAGGAAATGTAGTATTCAGCCTTGTTCTCAAGCAGCAGTATCACCAGGTATTTATAGAGAACTCTGGACCTATCACTGAGGAAACATAGGATGCTGAGCACACCCTTCTGCCCAGGGGGTTTATCCTCTACGTAACTGAGAGTATCGGTCAGTTTGCCCATTGTGCCTTTCTATTTAGTAGCTGACCTCCCTGCCATGATCTACAAGGAACAACGTGATCTGATTCCATCTGATTCTATCATCTCAACCATTCTGCCTTGATCCTGCTCACGTGCATTCTGTCTCTTGGCTGCACCAAGTTTGCTTCTGCTTCAGACACTTTGCATTCTCTGTTCCTTCTTTCTAGAATATTCTACTAGACATGTGTGCGTTCAGTGTAAAGGACATCTCCTGAGAGATCCCTCTTTTACCTTCTTCATTTCACTTATCCTTTTAGCTTTACTTTTAAATTATTTATTCTTTTTGGCTGCGCTGGGTCTTCAATTGCTGCTCTCAGGCTTTCTCTAGTTGCAGCAAGCAAGAACTACTCTTCATTGCAGTGCATGGGCTTCTCATTGCAGTGGCTTCCCTTGTTGTGGACAGCACAGGCTCTAGGGCGCATGGGCTCAGAAGTTGTGGTGCTTGGGCTTCGGTGCTCTGCGGCATGTGGGAACTTCCCAGACCAGGGATGGAAATTATATCTCTTGCCTTGGCAGGTGGATTCTTAACCACTTGACCACAAGGGAAGCCCCTCACTTTTCCCTTTTAAAATTGTTTGTTGGTTTACTTTTTTATTGCCTTTTTACTACGCTTGTCTTAGTTTGACCATAAGCTCTGTGAAACTTCGGACCATGTCTTTCTCATTCACTATGGTATTCTCAGTACCTCTAGCATAGAGTCTGGCGCATGAGCTCATGAAATGCATATTTTGAACAAATGAATCTAGATGCAAAAAGTGTCAAGTTGAAGTAGAGGATGACAAGGGCTACTATAGCAATTCTAAAGCAGGGGACATCCTTTGTTCTGAATATCAGATAAGGCTATCCTAGGATAGAATTTAGGTAGTTAGGTAGAACAAGTAAAGATATTTCTACAAATGACTGTTTCTTGAAGATCTGCTTCTAGGAAGTATTTATCCCTGTTTTGTTCAGTGCTATATTCTCAATATCTAGTAGAGTGCCTTGCTTATTGTGTACTCTTTTAATATTCATTTATTGACTAATTGAACACTTTTTAATTGCACATTTTTAAGAGTAAAATTGGGTTTGTTTGTTTCCTACCAACAGTTTCTATTGGCACAAAGGATCACTGGGTCTTAGCAATGCAACGATACAGTGGCACATTCCAGATACTGCCCAGCCTGGAACCTACAGAATAAAATACTTTGGACACAGTCGGAAGCAGGACTTACTCAATCCCACTGTCCTACTTTCATTTGAAAGCACTCCCTCTGTTTTTGAAGTCATAACTACTTGGTGAAAAGTTGATAAAACATTTAAAGAGCAGCTGTACTCTGTATGATTTATCTGACTGATTTCATGTGAATGTAATCTATTATGATGACTTCAGTAACTGTCCTTTGGGGACAGATAGTTTATGGCTAATGGGACAGGTGTGTGTGTTTGTGTGTGTGTGTGTGTGTGTGTGGGTGAGAGAGAGAGAGAGAGAGAGAGAGAGAGAGAGAGAGAGAGATGTGTATCCTGTTTACCTTGCTATTTGTAGCTTACTTTTACCTTATGGTTGCTGCCTAAAGCATAATTTCCCTTGGGGCCCTGAGGCTATTTTAAGAGACAGTTCCCCTCAATATGGAACCTCTGAGATGTTAGTGAGAGTGGTTGAAGATGTGTGAACAATGATTAAACTACTTATTTATAGAAATTATGGAATGTTAGCACTTAAAAAGCTGAAAGAGGTTATCTAGTTGAATCCTTCATTTTATAGATGGGAAAATGAAGTTTTATGGATTTAAGATTAGCATAAGGCTAGGACCTTTGCCTTCAGTCACATTTTAAAAGTATTATATAAATATTGACCATAAATGTATAAGCCCAGTTAGAGAAACTTAGCATGCCAGTTTTTCCTATACTGAGGGGTAGCCTTTCCAAGCAGTCACCCTGGCATTGATATGGCCGATCCAAAGTTTTTTTGGATGTTCAGATCATTTCTGGAATTGCCTTTAGAGCCCAATTGTGGGAAAGTCAGACTTGTAATATTTTGATCTTGCCTATGTTTCCCTAAGTGCCCTTATCCCACTGAATTCAGTCTCATATTCCCATGACTTGTTCTCAATGATTTTGGATGGTTTTCACTAATCAAATTCACTGCAAACCCACAAAGTTTTGCTATTAGTTGTAGATACTAAAATGAAAAATGATATGGGCTTGAAAAGGAGTCCTCAAAGAAGAGGCTCTGAATTCATTTATCTGTCATTACTTATTCACTCACTCACTCATGGACCTGTTCAATCATAGAATATTTATGAAGGCATATTCTCATATCCAGCACTGTACTAGAGTGGCTCTGACAATTAGATCATATTTAGGATGAATGTATAAGTGTCAAAAGGTCACTATTTCAAAGGAGAAAATATTCAGTGTGTAAATTCTGGGGAGGCACTGAAAAATCAATAATCTTCAAGTCACATCTTGCATATCATCTTGGCTGAGTGTTCCAATTAGGGGGTAAACTGAGGCTCCAGGCAATTTGGAAAAACCTGCTTTGAAAGCTATTTTTGGGCATTGTGAAATATCCAGTCTAATGTCCCAGAGAATAAGCTATGACGATCTGACATTGATTGCCTGAAAGTAGTAATTGCATTTAAAATTATCCAAGTTAGCTAGGCGCTCCCAGGTTGCAAAATAAATTTCTCAAAGCTGAGTCATGCTTTTGCATGGGTATAAATGCTTTAGCATTTTTTGGAAAAATCAACTTTTCTTTAAAAAATAACTTTCAAGTTTGAAAATAATAATGATATCAATAATAATACTTGCATCCATTTACATAAGACTTAAACATGCTATATTGTATTAGAGTGAACCTGGAACATTTTTTGATGAATCAGTGCTCTAGAGCAGGAGTCCGCAACCTCCAGAATCTAATGCCTGATGATCTGAGGTAGAGCTGATATAATAATAATAGAAATAAAGTGCACAAGACATGCAATGCACTTGAGTCATCCTGAAAGCATCCCCTCTTCCTGGTCAATGGAAAAATTATCTTCCACAAAACCAATCCCTGGTGCCAAAAAGGTTGGGGACTGCTGTTCTAGAGGCCGTTTCTATGCAAGTTAATTGTGGAGAATTAACTAATTACAATTTCAATGGTAGTGATCATTTTTCCTAATGACACCACACTATTTAGGATAAAAATTCAGAGACCTAAAAGAGTAGATGCTTCTGATAGTAGTTGACCTCAGAAAGACAAATTATGTTACAGCCGATGATAATGTTTTTAAAAGTATTTCTTATGACTCAGAAGAGCTTTTGAATTATTTTCCACCACCTCCATGCCTCCTATTGAAACTTTTCTCAGCTGGCCTGCGATTCCCTGCTGTTTACTTGCAGCTGTGCCAAAGCAGCCATTCTATTGCCTACTGATCCTTCTGCACCCCACCCTCTGCCACCAGTGCTCTTGGCCACATGTAACTCCCAGAAACCTGTTTTCTCACTAGCTGCCATCTCTTCCAACTGAAGTTCCATTTCTGCAGTTTGTAAGTAAAAACGAAACCAGATCCCTACATCATAGATCTTATAGTTATTCACTTGAACATGAAAAACAGCACATAGATGCTGATCTGATCTGTCCACATAAAAACAGATCTAGTCAGTATCTGGGGCTGTTGCTGGGAGTGGCTCATTGGAGCCAAAGCACATGAGAAAATGAAAATTGGTGGAGAATGGATAAAGGACGACTGAGTGTGTGGGAGAATTCTTTTGAAGATTTTGTTTCTCATGTCAAAGTGTCTGTGTTTTATTTGTTGTACTCTGTCTACTCTGGTGTTAAAGATGCTATGACTTCTTTAAAAAGTACTGAATGATCTGTCTATATTTTCAATCAGTATTATGTAAATTTTCAGTATTCAATAGAATGTTTAATAAATTAATAATTGCACCTGGGACATTATTTTCTAATGAGAGGTGTAGACACTTGAGCCATTTTTTCATTTTAAGAGATGGAACAAATGGCGGTAGATTATATGTAAATCAGGTTGGAAAGTGATATTGCAGTGGGTTTCGTGGAAGAAGTGACATCTAAGCTAAGACCTAAAGAGTATTAGTTAGGAGGAAGGTAAAGGGGTGTGTGCATGTGTGATGCGTGTACTTGCATGTGTGTAAGAGAAGTAGACTATTCCAGGTAGAGGGAATATCGAGTAGTTTATCAAGGCTACAGTTAGATAGCGAGGGAGGAGTGGTCAGAAATGCAGCATTGAACTTTGCCCTCATAAAAGCAATTTGGTTCTAGATTTGTATTAGCATTTTTTCTCTTTGAGACTTGTCACTTATAACATAAATATGCCTGAATGTATTTCCCCTTTGCTATACTGGTAAAAGACATATTTTATACCCAAGGAAACTGATTTTGGTTCTCAGTCTGCAGTGATATTAGATACCACCCATCTGTCTTCATGGACTGTTCTTGGAATTGAATTTAAGAGACTCCTTTGCTTCTGTACATCCCATGTTTTCAAATCTTGAGTTCCTTTTGCTTTTTCATATCTACTGAGTTGTTAAGTGTAGCCAATCAAGACCACTCTCTCCCTTTGGATGGAGTTCCAGACCTGTATCCTATAAGTACTTATAAGCACTGAAAAAACTGATTCACCCACATGAATTTCAAAGTACTTTGGCATGCATAATTCCCAGTCTCTGTTTTTGTTTTTTTTTTTTAATTTCTGGCTGTATTTTAAGATAATAAGCAAAGTAGAAGCTTGGGGTATTGGCTCAACACTAGTCAGAGAAGAACAGGCAACCTATGACCCCACTGTTTGCCTGAGTCCATGATAGTACCTGATAATCAAATCATTCCTTGACTGCTTATTCTCAGATAGTTAAGTTAAGAGAAAATAAATTTCCACCTCATTTTCCACTGTTACATTTTGTTGTTAGAGTAGTTAAAAGCAGTATTCTAAGTGCTATAACCCCCATGAGGACTGTAATTTAGATCCTTTCTAGCTGTAGCTAGAACAAATATCAATATATTTGTATAAAATCAGAAAGCAGATCTTTACTAGCTGACCTAAAGAAAACAGTATGGTGACCTCTTTCTATTTTTGGACTCTCTGCCTGTTATGGATTGAATTGTGTTCCCCAAAAAGGTATGCTAAGTCCTCAACCCCAGTACCTCAGAATTTGGAAAAAGGATCATTGCAGATGGTAATTAGTTAAAGCAAGGTCATACTGGAGTAGAGTAGGTCCCTAATCCAAAATGACTGGTACCTTTATACAAAGAATGCCACATAAAGAGATGTACACAGGAGACTACCATGTGAACAAGAAGGTGGAGATCACAGTGCTGGGTCTGTACGCCAAGGAATGCCAAAGATTGCCAGTAAACCATCAGAATCAAGGAAATAAACACAGAACACATCTTCTCTCAGAGTCTTTGGAACAAACCAACCCTGGTGACTTGCAGCCCCCAGAACCATGAGGCAATAAATATCTGTTGTTCAAACCTACCAGTGTGTGGTATTTAGTTATGGCAATTCTAGGAAACAAATTCACTGGCCAATGGATTAATTCCCACCCCTAAGGCACCTTGCCAAAAGAGACTTTTGTGAGGCTCCCAGTTTGGAGGACCTAGGAAACATGTCCTTTACTCTCCTGGATAATATGGTCACTTTTTGGCAACAAGACTCATCTATTATATCACTGACTGCCAGTGAGCATCATCCATCACTATCACAGACTATTAGTTTTCTGAAACTAATTTACATATACTAAAAAGCCAAATGAGTCAGCTATGATGCAGCTCTAACTAAAATTTTATGGAGAATAAACATTCTGTAATTTGGAAATCGATCTTTTATGGGTTGTGAATGAGACTATGAATATCTACTATATTTATTTATGAGATGACAGAATGAGGACACACATAATCATGCATGTTTATTCTCGGTACTTATTGAACTGAGTTGGTTTTTTTTCCTCCCCAATTTATTATACAGCAAATAGGGGACAGGTCACTGTAGGGTCCATATTTGTGTTTACATGGAGGCAAAGTTAAAAGAGAGTCATGATACACTTCAAGAATTTGTGCCAATTTTAAACTAAGGCAGAATATGTTTGTATTCATGTTGTAGAAAGTGATTGCAAAAAGTAGTGAGGTTTTTTCCCCACCTCTCAATGGGTGATTCACTGCATGTTTAAATAAATGAATAGTTTCTATTTCAAGAAATGTTTTTATGAATAAGAATGCTTTCAAGACTATTGAAGACAAATCTTTCTGTTTTCGGAGGGCCTTTTATTTTTCTCTGGATTAACTAAATAGCATCTCAGTGCCCATTTTTAGAATAAATTTATTGGGGTCCTGTGGGAAATGTGATGTTTGCTTCTGGTGGGGGCATGAAGCCACACAGTGAAGTCCAAAAATCTCTTTCCAGAGAGATCATCTTTCCTACGCCTCCACCATGGTTCCAAGGTTAGATGGTCATTGAACTTCTTGATCTTAAAAAATATTTCTTATGGAGAATTTGAAACATGTAAACATGTAGAAAGAATAGTATAATAATACCTCCTACATTCCATCATCCAGCTTCAGAAATTATAAACATTTGGCCTATCTCATTTCATGTCTCCCTTCACATTTTGTGGGGTGGGAGTGGGGGGAAGCTGCAGTGTTTCCCTTTTAAATACTCTATTATATATTTTTTTAACAGATAAAAGTGTTTTACTTAACTGCAAGATCACTCTTATATCTAACAAAATAATCCCTTAATTTCACCTACTATTTAGTCCATGGTCAAATTTCCCTAATTGTTTAAAAAATGCCCTTTTACAGAAATTTTCTTGATGAAAGTGAAAGAGGAGAGTGAAAAAGTTGGCTTAAAGCTCAACATTCAGAAAACTAAGATCATGGCATCTGGTCCCATCACTTCATGGGAAATAGATGGGGAAACAGTGTCAAACTTTATTTTTTTGGGTTCCAAAATCACTGCTGATGGTGATTGCAGCCATGAAATTAAAAGACGCTTACTCCTTGGAAGGAAGGTTATGGCCAACCTAGATAGCATATTTAAAAGCAGAGACATTACTTTGCCAACAAAAGTCCGTCTAGTCAAGGCTATGGTTTTTCCAGTGGTCATGTATGGATGTGAGAGTTGGACGGTGAAGAAAGCTGAGCGCCGAAGAATTGATGCTTTTGAACTGTGGTGTTGGAGAAGACTCTTGACAGTCCCTTGGACTGCAAGGAGATCCAGCCAGTCCATCCTAAAGGAGATCAGTCCTGGGTGTTCATTGGAAGGACTGATGGTGAAGCTGAAACTCCAATACTTTGGCCACCTCATGAGAAGAGTTGACTCATTGGAAAATACCCTGATGCTGGGTAGGATTAGGGGCAGGAGGAGAAGGGGATGACAGAGGATGAGATGGTTGGATGGCATCACTGACTTGATGGACATGGGTCTGGGTAGACTCCGGGAGTTGGTGATGGACAAAGAGGCCTGGCGTGCTGCAATTCATGGGGTCGCAAAGAGTCGGACATGACTGAGCGGCTGAACTGAACTTCATTAAAGGGTCCAAATAAGTTCAGTATGTAGCATTTGGTTTACTTATCTCTTATGTTGCTCTTAATATGTAACATTTCTCCTCATGGTACCCCCTCTGCATGCTATTTGCTTAATAAAGAAACCATAGTGTTTATCCAATATATTTTCCCACATTCTGACCTTTTGCTTTCTCATGGTATGTTTTAACTTTTAAAAATTTTCTCTATCCTTGCTGTTTCTTACAAATAAATCTAAAAGTTTGGTTAGATTCAAGTTAATATTTTTGTTTTCTTTTGGCAAGAATGCTTTGTTGTTAGGACTGTTTATTTTTTATTTCATAAAATAGGATATACATAATATCTGGTTGTCCCACTTATCTTAGGATTGACATGACATTCAGTTGTCAGCCTGATCCATCCATCATAAAGGTCCCTGTTAACCTTTGGTCTTTGATCTTCACAGCCATAGATGTGTTAATTAGATCCATTATTTCTTTAGGAATTACAAAGTAGTAATTTTATTTTTTACCTTTACTGAGGTATAACCAATAAAATTTTAATATATTAAAAATGTATAAGGTAGTTTTATATATGCATGTATTGTGAAAGAATCCTCACCACTGAGTTAATTAACACACCCATCACCTCAAATACTTACCTTTTATTCGTCTTTTTCTTTTTTGCTGAGAACACGTAACTTTTACTCTCTTTGTTGTTGTTTAGTTGCTAAGTTGTGTCTGACTCTTTGAGACCCCATGGACTGTAGCCCACTAGGCTCCTCTGTTCATGGGATTTACCAGGCAAGAATCCTGGAGTGGGTTGCCATTTCCTTCTTCAGGGGATCTTCCTGACCTAGGGATCAAACTTGCTTTTCCTGCATTGGCAGGCAGATTCTTTACCTCTGTGCCACCTGGGATCCCTCTATGCTCTTAGCAAATTTCAACTATGCAGTACAATGCTATTGACAGTTACCATGTTATACATTAGATCCTCAGACTTTATTCATCTTACAGAATTCAACATTCTACTCTCTGTTTCTATGTGTTCAATTTTTTATTTTTTCGGATTCCACATATAAGTGATTTGTTGTGTCGTTCAGTTGCTAAGTCGTATCTAACTCTTTGCAACTCTATGGACTGAAGCATGCCAAGCTTCCCTGTCCTTCACTATCTCCCAGAGTTTGCTCAAACTCATGTCCATTGAGTCAGTGGTGGCATCCAGCCATCTCATCCTCTGTCACCCACTTCTCCTCCTGCCCTCAATCTTTACCAGCATCAGGGCCTTTTCCAGTGAGTCAACTCTTTGCATCAGGTGGCCAGAGTATTTGAGCTTCAGCATCAGTCTTTCCAGTGAATATTCAGGGTTGATTTCCTTTAGGATTGACTGGTTTGATCTCCTTGTAGTCCAAGGGACTCTCAAGAGTCTTCTCTAGCACCACAGTTCAAAATCATCAGTTCTTTGGCCCTCATCCTTCTTTATGGGGAAGGCAATGGCAACCCACTCCAGTACTCTTGCCTGGAAAATCCCATGAACGGAGGAGCCTGGTAGGCTGCAGTCCATGGGGTCCCAAAGAGTTGAACACGACTGAGCGACTTCACTTTTCACTTTCATGCATTGGAGAAGGAAATGACAACCCACTCCAGTGTTCTTGCCTGGAGAATCCCAGGGACGGAGGAGCCTGGTGGGTTGCCATCTATGGGGTCGCACAGAGTCAGACACGACTGAAGCAACAGCAGCAGCATCCTTCTTTATGGTCCAACTCTCACATCCGTACATGACAATACCCATGAAGGGGATATAAGTGAAACTGTTCAGTATTTTTTCTCAGTCTGACTTATTTCACTTAGAAAAATGCATCACCCCCAAGTTTATCCCGTTATTTGCAGATGTTAAAGCATACTTGTACCCCAGGGGTTAATCCCACTTGATCATGGGGTGTGATCCTTTTAATGTGCTTTTGAACTCAGTTTGATAATATTTTGTTGAGAATATTTGCATCTATATTCATCAGAGTTATTGGCCTATAATTTTATTGTAGTGTCCTTTTTGCTTTGATATCAAAGTAACACTGGCCTTGTAATATGAGTTTGAGAGTGTTCCTTTCCTATTCGTAAGGCAGCATGTTATACATTCTCCTTTGCATCTTCCTTATTTCACTTAAAATATACCAAGTGATCATTTCACTTCACTGTATCAATATTATTACTTTTATAGCTTTCCAATACCATAGTTTGTGCATATGTTTTAATGTATTAATCAGGCCTCTGTTTTAAACATTTCGGTTGTTTCCAGTCTTATGTTATTACAAATCAAGTATATTTTTTCCAGTATATCTTTGAGATAGATTCCTTGATATGAGATTGCTAGATAAACGGTGAATGTATATGCAATTATTAATTGATAAATTTTTCTTCACAGGGTTTGTATCATTTCATATTTTCTTCAATTTGAGTGAGAATGTCTGTCTTCCTAGAGCCATGCTAATGGTATATACTGTCATGTTTTCTAATTCTTGCTAACCAATTAGGTAAATGGTGGTATTTCAATGTTATTATTTTGGATTTCTCTTATTAAGACTGAGATCACATTTTCCCATTTATTATTTATATATTTTTTCCATTTTAGTTAGCTGTATGTCTATTTTTCTTAGGTTCTGTTTTATTAATTAAAATTTTAATTATTTTATTGACATAAATATTATATATATATCTATAAGTTGTATTAATTTCAGGTGTGCAATGTGTTGATTTGATACTTGTATGTATTATGAAATATTGTAAAATGATCACCACAGTAAGTCTAGTTAACATCTGTTATCATACATAGTTACACAACTTTTTTCTTATAATTAAAACTTTTAAGACCGGTTCTCCTAGCAAGTCTTGAATATCCAATACAATATTATTAATAATAAAATGTAGTATGTGTATATACATATGTTTGCATGCGTGCATGCATGCTCAGTCAATTCTAGCTATTTGTGACCCCATGGACTATAGTCTGCTGGGCTCCTCCATGGATTGTCCAGGCAAAAATACTAGAGTGGGTTGCCATTTCCTCCTCCAGGGGATTTGCTTGAACTAGGGATCGAACCCACATCTCCTGCACTGGCAAGTGGATTCTTTACTGCTCAGCCATCTGGGAATTCCCATGTATATGTGTATCACATTTTATTCATCCCTTGATGGACACTCAGGTTGCTTCCATATCTTGGCTGTTGTAAATAATGCTGCAATAAACATGGGGGTACAGATATATTTCCAAGTTAAAGTTTTCATTTTCTTTGGATAAATACACAGAAGTGGATTTTGCTGGCTTGTAGGGTAGTTTTGTTTTTAATTTTCAAAGATAGTCTGTACTGTTTTCCATAGTGGCCCCATCTGTTAACATTCCCCCCAATAGTACATACGGGTTCCCTTCACATCCTTACCACACTTGTCGACTTTACTGCATATGTTTTCTTCTAGGCTTTTAAAGTTTCAGGTCTTGTGCTCAATTATTTAATCCATTTTAAATCTAGTTTTGTTTTATAGTGTACGATAGTGGGCCAGTTTCACTCTTTTGCATGTCCAGTTTTCCCAATGCCATTTATTGAAGAGACTGTCCTTTCCCCCTTATATATTTTTGGCTCCCTTGTTTTAAATGTATGCATTGTTTTATTTTTAGACTCTGTGTTCTATTCCATTGATCTGTGTGTCTGTTTTTATGCCAATACTATACTGTTTGATTGCTATAACTTTGTATAGTTTGGAATCAGGAATATTTCTCTTAAGTTTTAGATAGTCTTTACGTATTTGGTATATTGGCCTTTATTCAGCAATTTAATTAGTTAATTTTTTCCCAGTTTGTTGCTTGTCTTTTGACTTTGCTTATAGTAGTTTTTTTCCATGTTAACTTAAAGTTTTATTAGCTGTATGTTACTTATAATTTTTTTGTACCTGGATTTGAGTAAAGAAAATTTTCTCTGCTTCTAAGCCTTAAAAGAATTCACCCATGTGATCTTCTAGTGCTTACCTGGCTTCATTATTTACATTTAGAAGTCTAATCCATTTGAATTTACCTTGGTGTATGGATCATACACCATTCTGTCTTTTCAAATGACTATCCAACTGTCCTAATACTAACTCAAGTCTATCTTTTCTTCACTGATTTGAGATTCTGTCTTCCTAAATCTTTAGTGCACTTGGATAAAAGGACCTGGATTTCTAGATATTTGTCAAGAGTTTAAATTCCAGTATATTGCTTCCTTGGCCGGAGAAGGCAATGGCACCCCACTCCAGTACTCTTGCCTGGAAAATCCCATGGACGGAGGAGCCTGGTAGGCTACAGTGCATGGGGTCGCTGAGAGTCGGACACGACTGAGCGACTTCACTTTCACTTTTCCCTTTCATGCACTGGAGAAGGAAATGGCAACCCACTCCAGTATTCTTGCCTGGAGAATCCCAGGGAGGGGGGAGCCTGGTGGGCTGCCGTCTACGGGGTCGCACAGAGTCGGACACGACTGAAGCGACTTAGCAGCCGCAGCAGCAGCTTCCTTGGCATCCATTTTGTGTGGTCGTGTATCTTGCAGGGGCCATCAACTGACACTAGCCCATTCCGTGCATGCTCTAGATAATAACCCACAGAGGCATAAGTAGACGTAAATTCCTGATATGACTTTCTCAGTGGTCCTTATGATAGAACAATGCCCCTCATCTTCCAGGGCACTCACAATTTGTGCCCCTTAGATAAGGCCTTGTAGAGCTCACTGAAACCCTAGTCTTTTTGGGTTTTAATTAACCAATCTGGCCTTAGCCTTGGCGTTCTTTTTTAATTTTTTTGGTCAAGTATTTTTCTGATATCTATGGAGTGATTGTATGATTTTTCTGTTTAACTCTATTAATATGATATTCCATATTCATAGAGCTTCTAATATTAAGCACTTTTGCATTCCTGAAATAAAAATAATTTTGTAATGATGTACTTTTTAATATATTGTAGAATTATGTCCTCAAAATATTTAAGATTTCTGCAACAATATTTATAAATGAAATTGATCTGTTTTGTGTGTATGTTTTCAGTATTTTTTTGGTTTTTAGTAACAATATTATGCTGAACTTATATAAAGATTTTGAAAATTTGAAGCTATTTTTCCCTTTTTATACTTTAGACCATTTAAAATGTTTCAAGGATTACATAATAGTTTAATGTTTTATATAATGCTATTGTGGAAACATCTAGGCCTGGTGGCTTTATTTTTATTTTTTAAAATTTATGGGAAGCCCTTTGACATTATTACTTCTGTGGAGATTGGTCTATTTAAGCTTTCAACTAATTTCCTAGGCAGTTACCAATTTTATCTAAGTTACATTTATTTGATAGCATTGTACAAAACAGTCTCTCATGATATTTCCAAATTTCCCTTTGGTTTTCCAATTATTTTTCATGTGCTCTTTCTCATATTTGTATTTCTCTCTCTTATCTTGGCTTCCCTGGTAGCTCAGCTGGTAAAGAATCCACCTGCAATGCGGGAGACCTGGGTTCATTCCCTGGGTTGGGAAGATCCCCTGGAGAAGGGAACAACTACCCACTCCAGTATTCTGGCCTAGAGAATTCCAGGGACTGTATAGTCCGTGGGGTCGCAAAGAGTTGGACGTAACTGAGTGACTTTCACTTTCTTCCACTCTTATCATGTAATTGCATTTCCCCTTATCAGAGGCATCCTCCTTGATCACCTTGTCTAACATATCTCTCTCCCTTTTTTTCTCTTGTCTGTATTATTTCCTTCCCAGCAATTGTCACCTTATGAAATTGACCTATGGAATTATTTGTCTTGTTTACTGTTGTGGTCTCAGTACCTAGAACATGGCCTGATTAATAACTTTTCTGAAATGAATGAGTAAATGAAAGAGTGAATGCATCTTTTATGTGCCCAGAGATAGACACAAGTTTTAGAAGAGAAGAGTACTACAATTTCTGTCCTATTTTTGGTGCCTTTCTCCCCAGGCAGAAATTATATAGCTCCTTAATCTGCTATAGAAGAGGAAAGTCAGTCTTTTGATTAGGCCTTGATGTATCTTTGAAATTAAAGTTCTTTCCAAATACAAGGGTATTCACTGCAGATGGTGACTGCAGCCATGAAATAAAAAGACACTTACTCCCTGGAAGAAAAGTTATGACCAACCTAGACAGCATATTAAAAAGCAGAGACATTACTTTGCTGCCGGAGTCCAGCTCCGGCAGCCAGGGAATCGCCCTGAAGGGATGAACGGGTCGGCGAATGATGCAGCCTCTCATTCATTTGGACTGCATCTCCGCGGAGAAAATGATGCAGTCTCTCGCTCAAAGCACTGGGCTGCATGTTTATTTTAAGCATCAGGTTTTCTTTTATACTTTTACAAAAGCATTAGGTCAGAGGTATGACATCTTCAGTTTCCCCTCACCCATATTTACTGTCTCCATAAATCATTGTTGTCCTTCAGAGTTCCCTCTTAAGTGTCCTTGTGATAACATTGTAACTCAAGTTTGTCTCTAGGCTGTATAATACATTCCTCAGTTTATTTCTTATCTCTTTAAATCCTGCTATCCCCTAGTAACTTAAGCTCATCATCTCCTAAAAAGGCTTTTAGCTATTAGTATCTCTAAAATACCTAGTTTCCATAAGCTATAGTAAAATATGCCAACACCACAACATGCCTTAAACTTTTAGCTTCTAACTATTCTTAATTATTCCTAACCCCTAAACTCAGCAAACTTCTTTTGCCATAAACGTTCCCTTTACAGGCAGGTTTCAGATAACAATGTTTCCCATGGTCTCAAGCTGCAGCCTATGTGCTCATCCTGGAGCATTCTTTGTAGAGATCCTTGAACAAATGTCAATAGTTAACTTTATGGATTATAACATTCTTTCCAGCCAACTCAACCCGAGGAAGGAAAGGACAAGTCAGAATCACAAGACCTAACTCCTTCATCCCAGGACTGTGCCTGCGGGATGAGGAGAGGGGTTGGGGCCGTGCCTCCATTTTGTCAGTAATGCCTATCGTGGCTCCCGACACTTTGCCAACAAAAGTCCATCTAGTCAAGGCTATTGTTTTTCCAGTAGCCACAGATGTGAGAGTTGGACTATAAAGAAAGCTGAGCACCAAAGAATTCATGCTTTTGAACTGTGGTGTTGGAGAAGACTCTTGAGAGCTCCTTAGACTGCAAGGAGATCCAACCAGTCCATCCTGAAGGAAATCAGTCCTGAATATTCATTGGAAGGACTGATGTTGAAGCTGAAACTCCAATATTTTGGCCACCTGATGCGAAGAGTTGACTCATTTGAAAAGACCCTGATGCTGGGAATGATTGAAGGCAGGAGGAGAAGGGGACAGCAGAGGATGAGATGGTTGGATGGCATCACCGACTCGGTGGACATGAGTTTGGGTAAACTCCGGGAGTTGGTGATGGACCGGAAGGTCTGGCATGCTGCTGTCCATGGGGTTGCAAAGAGTCAGACACGACTGAGTGACTGAACTGAACTGAACTGATGTATGTTTGAAATTAAAGTTCTTTCCAAATACAAGGGGATTCATTTCAAAGTGTAATCACCTGGGACTGTGGATAACTCTGTGGACAAGCTAGGTAGGAGAGAAAATGGAAGAAAGCAGTCAAGATCCTGGCAAATCTGGATGCTCAGTTATCTGCCCCAGATAATTTGTTTATGTTCATCTAGGCAGAGAGAACAAGGTTGGTCAAGGCAACATTGGGGCTTTGGGTCCTAAACCCTAGAGACCAGGACTGGACCATATGTGAAGTGTAGGAACTCTAATACATATTTCTTGATAAGTCTACAGCAGTGTTTATCAAACTTGAGTCATGAATTAACTGCAGTTAAAAGGAAAACCAAATTTATTATGGATACCATAATTTTACTTAAAACCTCTTAATAAAATATTGTTTAAATATGCAGAAACAAAATTAGGCATACATTTGTTTTATTTATGGGGCTTCTGAGGTGGCCTTAGTGGTAAGGAACCCACCAACCAATGCAGGAGATGCCAGAGACACAAGTTCAATCCCTGGGTCCGGAAGATCACCTGGAGTAGGAAATGGCAACCCACTCCAGTGTTCTTGCCTGGAAAATTCCATGGACAGAGGAGCCTTTTGGGTTACACTTCATGGGACCATGAAGAGTCAGACATGACTGAGTGACCGAGTTTCCCTCTGTTTTCTCTCTCTCGTTTTATTCACCAATCTAAAAAGCTAAATGCATCAAAAAAAGTTTAAATGTACTGAAAAACCACAAACTAGTAAGAATCAGATAACAACAGCTATTAAATGTTGTTGCCTGATACTGTTTTGCTGAAATTGAATGCCACTTGTAATGTGGTTATGGTTCTGGCTGGTTTGTATGGGCTCTTTTGAGCCTTTCTGTCTCTGCTATAGTGAACAATGATGACTCACTGCTAATCATCACTCTTCTCTGTTTGGGGAGAAGGCAATGGCACCCCACTCCAGTACTCTTGCCTGGAAAATCCCGTGGATGGAGGAGCCTGGTGGGCTGCCGTCTATGGGGTCGCACAGAGTCGGACACCACTGAAGCGACTTAGCAGCAGCAGCAGTAGCAGCTTCTCTGTTTGTTCTATTGCAAAGTTTGTGTTTGAGTAAATGCTGTGGCATCAGTTGGTCTTCATATGGCACAAAACACCAATCACATTTAAGCTCATCTTCTTCTCTTAGTATTTGGTGACCAAGTAATGCCACTGTAGCAAAATTTCAAGGAGTAGCATAAACTACTGATTATAAGGTGAACCTGGGAGCTACGTGGTTTGGGTTTTAATCTTAATGTCATTAGGTGTCAGCTGTGCATTTGGGGGCAAGTTGGTAAGTGTTTTATGCTTTTTCTTCATCTCTAACAAGAGTGAATACTTTATCTCATGGCTGTTGTGAGGATAAATAAGGTATGTATGTTAAACACTTACCAGAGTGCCTCCCATATAGCAAGCATTCAATATAGTCCATTGATGGCTTATGTAAATATTGTAAGACTTTGCTTGGCATCAGAATGTAAAATATAAAATTCTTAAAGGTAATTATTGAACTCCTGGAAAGACCTCAGTTTGAAAAGATACTGACCTATAGTAAAAGCAGACAAAATAGCCATTTGACTCATTTTTCTTCCTACAGCCTAATATGAGCTTTTTGGATTGTGGCTTCTAATCTTTCAAGGTTCACAGTATATTTAGAATACTAAAGGTAATACATTTGAAGTGATTAAAAAGTAATCACTGGTATAGATAAAGAGCAAATTTCATGATGAAATAAAAATATAGGTTCTTGTGTTTATTCCAGAACCTGAGATTAGACAATACTTCATACTTTGATAAAGATGAGATGGTTAGATAGCATCACTGACTTGATGGAGATGAGTTTGAGCAAGCTCTGGGAGTTGGTGATGGACAGGGAAGCCTGGTGTGCTGCAGTCCATGGGGTCACAGAGTCAGACACGACTGAGGGACTGAACTGAACTGAACTGAACTGAAGCACACAGTCAGGGCAGTAAATGTTTTTACACAGATAACAACAGACTGCTCAGGGTGATCAGTTAGAGTGTAAGAACAATATGTATCTTTAACTGGAGCCCAAACAACTGTGCGCATTGAACACATTGGCAGAGAGTTCAGCATAGCAGTGCACCATGGCCCACAATTTGAGGCTCACCACTGCCCTCAGTGGTTCTCAGCCCTGTGGTTCTCACCATTGCTTTGAGGTTCTCAGCCTTTTCTGTACATCAGAAATACCCAAGGAATACTTTCAAAATGTTCCGATGCCTTGAACCCACTGCTGACATTTTCCTTTTATTGCTGGGAAAAGAGTCCCAATGTCAATGGGCTTTAAAATATCCCAAATAGGGGACTTTCCTGGTGGTCCATTGGCTAAGACTCTGTGCTCCCAATGGAGGGAGCCTGGGCTTGATCTCTGGTCAGGGAACTAGATCCCACATGCCACAACTAAAGATCCTGTATGAAGACCCAGTGCAACCAAATAAATAAATTAAATAAATAAATCTTAAAATCTCCCAGGTACTTTGAATGGGCAGCCAGAATTGAGATGCACTGTTAAAGGTATTATTACTACATTGTAAGAAGAATAAAGGAGTGATGGACTCAAGGGAGTTTGTGTCAATGGGAACAAGTGATATCTTGCAATTCACCTTATTTACACTTCTTCCAATACAATTCCATCTTTTAGTTCAGTTCAGTTCAGTCGCTCAGTTGTGTCTGACTCTTTGTGACCCCATGAACCACAGCACACCAGGCTGGAGCCATCACCAACTCCCAGAGTTCACCCAAACTCATGTCCATTGAGTCGGTGATGCCATCCAGCCATCTCATCCTCTGTCGTCCCCTTCCCCTCCTGCCCCCAATCCCTCCCAGAATCAGGGTCTTTTCCAGTGATTCAACTCTTCACATGAGGTGGCCAAAGTATTGGAGTTTCAGCTTCAACATCAGTCACTTCCAATGAACACCCAGGGCTGATCTCCTTTAGGATAGACTGGTTGCATCTCCTTGCAGTCCAAGGGACTCTCGAGAGTCTCTCCAACACCACAGTTCAAAAGCATCAATTCTTTGGTGCTCAGCTTTCTTCACCGTCCAACTCTCACATCCATACATGACTACTGGAAAAATCATAGCCTTGACTAGACAGACATTTGTTGGCAAAGTAATGTCTCTGCTTTTTAATATGCTATCTAGTTTGGTCATAACTTTCTTTCCAAGAAGTAAGCGTCTTTTAATTTCATGGCTGCAATCACCATCTGCAGTGATTTTGGAGCCCCAAAGAATAAAGTCTGACACTGTTTCCACTGTTTCCCCATCTATTTCCCACGAAGTGATGGGACCAGATGCCATGATCTTAGTTTTCTGAATGTTGAGCTTTAAGCCAATTTTTTCACTCTCCTCTCTCACTTTCATCAAGAGGCTTTTTAGTTCTTCTTCACTTTCTGCTATAAGGGTGGTGTCATCTGCATATCTGAGGTTATTGATATTTCTCCCGGCAATCTTGATTCCAGCTTGTGCTTCTTCCAGCCCAGCGTTTATCATGATGTACTCTGCATATAAGTTAAATAAACAGGGTGACAATATACATCTTTAGTAATGGGGCACAATTTTAATTTTATCCTTAGAGTATGTCAGTTCTTTTCTGAAGCTATCTAGGGGATCTGGAACTCCCCCTCGAAGCTAGAGGAGTCCACTAATGAATTTCTGATAGACCCTAGAAAACTCTGGAGAATTCAAGAGAGCTCCTAGGAACAAGATATTGTACCAAGTGTGGAGATTATGAAAAAAACCACATGAATATGATACTGGGGAGAAAGGCTATTGATTACAGTATAGTTTTTAATTCTGAAAAATTGCAAAATAACCTGTCTTTCAACGGAATAAATAGATTACTAAACTATGGTATTCCATACAAGGAGATGCTATATAGAAGTTAACATGTGTGAACTAGGGTGGCCTGTCTCAAGGTAATTTATCAAAATATGAGAAAAAATATGGTAACTTGCAGATCATATATACTACATGTTAGTAGAACACCATTTAGATAGGTCTAAAGTGTGCAAAAGTACAGTGTATACTATTTTTGGAT
Organism: Giraffa tippelskirchi; assembly: GCF_054371585.1. Classification (NCBI taxonomy): domain Eukaryota; kingdom Metazoa; phylum Chordata; class Mammalia; order Artiodactyla; family Giraffidae; genus Giraffa; species Giraffa tippelskirchi. The sequence goes on from NC_137276.1 coordinate 41,056,271, forward strand.
ATATACAATGTTATAAATGAGAAAAGATATGAGAAAAAAATTGGAATGATACTTCTGTGTGTAAGCTCCATGAAAGCAGAGGGTTTTGTTTCATTTACTGATGGACTTTCTTTCCTAGACCAGTGCCTGGCACTTACTAGTGTTTGAAAAATTTTTGTTTACTAGGACAGTGGGTAAAGGGGAGGGAAATGAAGTCAGGAAAGAATTTTCAAGGTCTTCAACTATAAATGGTACTTTTCTTTCTTAAAAAACAGTAAGTAATAATAGCAAAACAGAAATATTTGATAGAGCTTAACGGTGGATACATGGATGTCCATTATGTTATTCTTTAGATTTTTTCTGTATGCTTAAAATACTGCATTGATAATTTTGAAAACACCACAGATGCAGAACAGACAGGAATGAATATAATTGATGAGAATGGGGTGAGGGGGCTTCCCTGGTGGTCCAATGGCTAAGAATTTGCCTGCCTAGACAGAGGACACAGGTTCAGTCCCTGCTCCAGGAAGATACCACATGCCGTCACGGATCAACTAAGCCCATGTGCCACAACTACTGAGCCAGTGCTCTAGAGCCCTCAAGCCTCAACTACCGAAACGCGCATGCCTGGAGCCTGTCTGTGCTCAGTAGCAAGAGAAGCCACCACAATGAGAAGCCTGTGCACCACAACTATAGAGAAGCCCCGGCTCTCTGTAACTAGAGAAAGCTTGTGTGGCAGCAACAAAAATCCAGCACAGCCAAAAATAAATGAATAGATAAATCTTAGGAAAAAAAAAAAAAGAATGGGGTGAAAAAAAAAGGGAGTTGAAAATGATTGAGATTTCAAATCTGGGTGACTGCAGAATAGCAATGCCTCTAAGTTGCCATTGCTAGATGGAGATCAGGAATGAAACAGAGGATGACAGCACCACTTTTGGATGTATAATACTTAAAATTCAGGCTGCATTTCATCTAGAAATGCCCCCAGACCTCCTGGAAATGTTCATTCTGATACCATCAGTTTTGAGAAGAAAAGTATTAGGGTGTCGTTTAAGGGCTTCACACTCAGCTTTTCCTGATGTACTTTTAGAGCAACACAATTAGAAGTTGAAAACTGTGGAAAGTTCCTGAAAAGCAGTATTAATGAAGGGACATGCCATTTGGCTCAAAATTAATACTTGATCACCTTAAGTGCCAAGGGATTAAAAGCCTTGGCATATGGAGGTGGTGAACTCTGGGGAAGGAGCGACTAGAGGGCAACAGAACAGGATTTTGTTGGATCAAGATAAAATTGGCTTGCCCGGCTGGTTGCACAAATAATACTAGGCTCCCCCTAGACAGCTTTTGGGGTTAACTTCTGCCTATTTTTGTCTACCTCATTCTCTCCATGTGGGTAATTGGTTCATGTAAGAACAGAAAGACCCCTAGCACTTAAATTATCTGGACTTGGTTCTCAGGACTTATACTTAAATAGCCTGGCTCTTAGCAGGAAGAGATGAAGACTGGGTGGAAGGAAAACTCTTCAGTGAGAGTCAAAAGGCCTGGATCCCTGTCCTGGTCCTGTCATAAACCAGCTGGTAAGTTTTGGATAAGTTTCTTTGTGGCTCACCAAGCATTTGGTCCTTGAAGTCTCTGAACTCTATGATTGGTATTATAAGTAGATTTCATCTTTAGTGCTCTTGTAGACTGATACTAGCTACTTGGAGAAGTGTACGAACGAGAATTGAAAGGTGGTCTTTGGGTCCAGTGGGAAATTGTGATCTCATTGATTTGCACTGTCTAACATGTGTGGGGACTAGATTGTGTGTGCTTGTGTTCAGTCATGTTTGACTCTTTGTGACACCATGGACTGTTGCCCCCCAGGCTCCTCTGTCCATGGGATTCTCCAGGCAAGAATACTATTAGTGGCATCTAGGAAGCCCTGGGGTCTAGATTAGTGATCAAATAATGGTCTTTGCCCTTCCTGATCTACAGAATTCTATAAATGAACCTTTTCAGGAACTATATATATATATATATATATATATATATATATATATATATATAACTATATATATAACTATATATATATATATATAGTTCCAAGAAGAGGAAGAAAAACATTTCTTATCCAACTTCAACCTTCTTCCCCTCCAGCAAAATACACTGCTGATAGATAATAGCCTCTCCTAGAGAGAGGAAGGGTGAATCTACATTTAGTCTGTGGGATTTTTCTCTGTGTTAAATCTACAGTGCCATCTACTGAATCAGGTAGGAAATAATACAAAGACTGTGAAAGCATTTTACAGTCAAAGGATGGGATAGCTGGATGGCACCACCAATGCAATTGACATGAACTTGGGCAAACTTAGGGAGATGGTGAGGGACAGGGAGACCTGGTGTGCTGCAGTCCATGGGGTTGCAAAGAGTCAGACATGACTGGACAACTGAACAACAAAAAAGCATTGCAGATGACAATGAAAGGAAATCTGCCTTTCATTTAAGACCATATATTTTAATCTCATAATTTAGCTGCAATTTCATTATAATATTTTGACATGAGAACACTTTTGAAAAACTCACAACCTTTTTAAATCCATGTAAACAATCATGAGTATGTTGTTGATACATGTTGAATCACCTGTTTCCTTTTTTTAAATTAGTTTTTTAAATCATAGAGTCGAAGATTAAAAACTCAAAACCCCAAAGTACATTTCTGATGTCCTTGTAGCCACACTAAGGTTTGTTTGAGTCTATTAGGTTTTGCTCCAAATTAGTATTGGCAGAACTGTTTATACTAGTGTCAGGAAAACAATTTCATGATCCAGTAAATTTGAGAACTACTGTATGCTCAACCCGCATCTCACAGATTCACAATGTACATTATAATCATAGAGGTTTTCTGACACTCTGAAGGCCAAAAATTTATTTAATTTGTCTAATTCAGTGCTTCCTAAAGTTAGCTGAAGCATTTCAAATATTAGGCTTCACTAGTGGCTCAGTGGTAAAGAATCCTCCTGCCAATGCAGGAGACTTGGGTTCAGTCCCAGGCTGGGAAGATCCCCTGGAGAAGGAAAACGGCAACCCACTCCAGTATTCTTGCCTGGGAAAACTCATGGACAGAGGAGCCTGGGAGGCTATAGTCCACGGGGTCACAAAAGAGTCTGACATGACTTAGTAACTAGATGGCAATGATTTCAAATATTGGTATTTCGTATGCCAGACAGAGTGTTGGGTGCTTCATATATGTTAACTGATTTATGCTTCATTACAGTCATTTGATTCTAAATTGTTGAAACAACATTTGTGGAGCATATGATTAGAACGTGGCAGTGCTAGACTTAAAACCCAGGCCTGCCTGCTTCCTCAGAAGCTGCTGTTTCTAACTATCACAGGATGTCTCAACAAGGCCTTTCAGGTACCAAAGAGCCGAGGACAGAATCTTCTGCTTGACAAGGGGGTGGGAGTCACAAGAGCCCTGCTTTCAGTGGGCTTTTCCCTGGGGCAGAGACACTTTCAAAGTCTGCTTTTGTAGAAGCAGCTGATTCTCTTCTCCAGGAAGTAAGAAATCATGGCCTGCTGAGCTAGCTGGTCTTTGCATGTTGCTCCTCAGAACCTTCACCATCTACTTCCACAGCTGCCCTTGTTTTGGAGAATACCGGGAGAGAAACAGTGTCCCTAGGGAATTCTTAATTTGCATAAGATGTTTTGCTTCTAGTCTCTTTCCAGGTCTGTACTAGGCACTGGTTTTGTTAGCCACGAAAGCAGAATTTATAGTCTAATTCTCTGAGATTCAATTTTCAAAGTCACTTCCCTGAAGTGATCATAGCTTTTGTACCTTACTAGTAAAGAACAGCTATTAAAGAACAGATAACTTCAGAAGGTCACTTGTCAAGAAGCTATTTTTAGGGATACTGTTTTGGGGACTTTCTGTAGGAAAGTTGGATGAGAGCAGGCCTTTAGGACAGAGGACAGGAAAAGATGGGCTCTTTAAAACCTGGCAGAAACTCTTGTTTTCTGTGTGATTCTCAGAGTCTTGGTTTCCTCAGGTGTTGAAAGGAAGTGAATGTACCTAGTACTTGAGGCTGAATTCAGTACCAAATGAGATCCTGAAGATCTGCATTCTCCCACTCCAAGTTGTTATAAGTCTATAAAATCCAGCAAAGACAACAATGTGGACAAACAATTGACAAGGTTTATTAATATGGCGAAGGAAACTTGCATGTCTGACCCTTGATGTAGAAAATGTTTTGGATTCCCTCACCACTTCAAATAGTAGATTAAAAGGAAAGTGAATTTTAACAGTTTGACCTGGAGAGAGGTGGCCAAGATGGTGAAACAGGAAGACCCTGAACTCATCTCCTCCCATGGGTACACCAAAATTACAACTACTTGCTGAGCAACCGTCTATGAGAATGACCTGAAGACTAGCAGAAAAGATTTTTCCACAACTAGATACACAGAATGGAATCACAATGAGACAAGGAGGAGGGTCGGAGACACAGTCTAGTCAGGACACACTCCCCGAGGTTGCTGCCCCACAAACAGGAGGAAGATGACAATTGTAGAAGTCCTCCTCAAGGAATGAGGGGTCCAAGTCCCACGTCAGACTCCGCACCCTGGGAGTCCTACAATGGGAAGACAAGTTTCTAGAATGTCTGGATTTGAAAGCCATCAGGGCTTATGTTTTGGAGAGCCAGAGAATTATAGGAAACAGACTGCTCTTAGAGGGTACAAGCAAAATCTCACACTCTTGAAGTTCAGGTATAGAGGTAGTAGATTGAAAGACCCACTTGCTGATCCAGGAGGCAACAGGGACTGCGCATGGGGATAGAGATGCTAGTGGCAGGCCTATTTGAGAGCTCATTCTTCTGTAATAACATTGATTCTGGCAAGCAGTATTTTAGAATTCTCTCTTTAGACTATGAGCCCTAGAAGTCCAGTCCCACCTTCCAGAAGACTGACATCAGCTCCATGTCCCCACATGCCCGGGTCATACAGCCAACCATGCAGGAAACCTGCCTTTATCTCCAGCAGTCCTGCAGCCAGTGCACAAGGCTCAGCCTTACAACCAACCAGACTGGAGGCCATCCTTGCCTAGCACACCCAGAAGAGTCAGCCCACTACAGCAGAAAGGCATGTGCAGCCCACATAGAGGGCACACCTACAGTACACAGCTCTGGTGACCATAGGGGACAAAGCTATTGAGCCACATAGGACATCTATATGAGGCCACTTGTCCAAAACTGGCAAATATAACCAACCTACTACCTAACACAGAGACATAGAATTGGGCAAAATGAGGACACAGAGAAATATATATCTGATAAAGGAATAAGACATAATCTCAGACAAAGAACTAAAAAGTAGAGATATTCTATCCAATAAAGAGTTAAAGGTTATGATCATAAAGATGCTCACTGATGCAGTAGAAAAATGGATGAACACTGAGAATGTTAACAAGGAGATGTTATAAAGAGCCAAACAAAGTACAGGGTACCGTTCAAAGTAGAGGATACCCACCATCTGGGGGGGGGTGTGCCTCAGGTGGTAAAGAATCTACCTGCAATGTGGGAGACACAGGTTCAGTCTCTGACTTGGGAAGATCCCCTGGAGAAGGGAATGGGTACCCACTCCAGTATTCTTGCCTGGAGAATTCCAAGCACAGAAGAGTCTGGCAGGCTTAAGTCCATGGGGTTGCAGAGTCACACATGACTGAGTGACTAACACTAAGCAGAGCAGAAGAATATAATGACTGAAATAAAAAGTACAGTAGAGGAAATCAACAATAGATTAGACGATAAAGGGGCATGAATCAGTGAACTGGAAGACAGAGTTGGGGAAATCATCCAAGCTGAAAAGAAAAAAAGAATTTTTAAAAATTAGTATAGTCTGAGACCTCTTGGACAATATCGAGTGTACTAACGTTGGCGTTTTAGGAATCCCAGAGAGAGAAGAGAGTAAGTGGTATTTCTTCTTATCTGAAGAAATAATAACAGAAAATTTCCCTAATCTGGGAAAAGAAATAGACATCCAGGTCCAGGAAATAAAGACAGTCCCAAACAAACTGAAGCCAAAGAAGCCCACATCAAGACACATTATAATTTTTAAAATTAATTAATTTATTTTAATGGAGTATAATTACTTTATAATATTGTGATGGCTTTTGCCATACATCAACATAAATCGGCCATGGTATACATGTGTCCCCCCAGTCCCGAAACCTCTGACCTCCCTCCCCACCCTATCTCTCTAGGTTGTCCCAGAGCACCAGCTTTGGGTGCCCTGCTTCATGCATCAAATTTGCACTGGTCATCTATTTTATATATGGTAATGTACAAGTTTCAATGCTATTCTCTCAAATCATACCACCCTCACCTTCTCCCACTGAGTCTAAAAGTCTGTTCTTTACATCTGTGTCTCCTTTGCTGCCTTACATGTAAGATTGTCAGTACCATCTTTCTAAATTCCATATATATGCAATAATATACAGTATTTGTCTTTCTCTTTCTGACTTACTTCACTCTGTATAAAATGGCAAAAGTTAGAGATAAACAGAGAATCTTAAAAGCAGCAAGAGGAAAGCAACTAGTTACACACGAGGGAAGTCCCATTAGTCATGTGTGACTCTTTGTGACCCTGTGGATTTAAGCCCGCCGGACTCTTGCTGACTTTTCAGCCAAAACATTGCAGGCCAAAAGAGAGTGGCATGATATGTTCAAAGTGATGAAATGAGAAAAACCTATAATCAAGAATACTTAGCAAGGCTATCATTCAGAGAGAAGATAAAGAGTTCAGACAAGCAAAAGCTAAAAGAGTTCAGAACTACTAAACAAGCTTTACAAGAAATGGTAACGTGACTTCTCTAAGTGGAAAAGAAAAGGCCACAACTAGAAATATGAAAATTACGAAAGGAAAAATCGCACTGGTAAAGCAAACATACACTGAAGATAGTGGATCAACCACTTATGAAGCTAGCAGGAAGTTAAAAAGACACAAGTAGCAAAATCATCTGTATCTATAATAAGTAGTTAAGGGGTATACAAAACAAAAGAATGTAAAATATGTGATAGAAAATGTGGTGGAGGGAGGAGTTAAAATGCAGGGTAGCTAGAGTGCATATGATTAGATCAGTTTAAAATAGTTATATGTAGGTTGTTACATATGGACCTCATGGTAACCACAAACCAAAAACCCATAATAGATACACAAATGAAAAAGAGAAAGGAATCCAAACATAACACTAAAGATAGTCATCAAATCATAAGGGAAAGGAGTAAGAGAAGAAGAAAGGAACAACCAAGAACTATAAAAACAACCAGAAACCAAGCAACAAAATGGCAATGTGTTCAAAACTCCAGAGATTCAAGGTCAAACCTGCCAGAGGTCTAGTTGCCTGAGAAATCCAGGTGCCTGAGGTGAGAGAAAATTGACCCTTGCGGCTCAGTTCATCTGCAAAACTACTCTTGGTTCTGGGGCAATCATTTAAACATCACAACCTGCACTTGACGGGGGAGGAGTTCAGTCTGTTAAGGGGTTGCTGTGCGTCTTCTTCCTGGAGAGATGAGAGCAGCTAAGGGAGGGGTTAAGGAATGTCTCAGGGTGTGGGGGTCCTCCACTTGGCTTCTAGCCTACCTTCCTGCAGAACAGCTCTTTGTCCTTGGAGGAGGGGAGCTGTAACACAAGATTTAATCTAACAGAGTGGTTGCCTTAGTTTGGAGTATACGAGAAGCAGCTGCCAAGTATTTTGCCTTTACAAGAGCCCGGTAATAAGCCCAGAGCTGATTCTTCATTTGCAGTTCTTATTAGTGAGAGACGGAGGCAGGATAGTCAGAGAGAGAGATTTGAAGATGCTTTACCACTGATTTTTAAGATGGAGGAAAGGCCTTGAGCCAAAGAATGCTGGCAGCTTCTAGAAGTTGGAGAAGATAAGGAAACACATTTCTCCTTGGTTTCCGGAAGGAATACAGTCTTGCCAACACCTTGATTTTAGTTGGTGAGATCCATCTTGAACATCTGATTATACTGGTAAGATACTAAATTTGAGTTTGTTTTAAGCCATTAAATTATAGAAGCGCTAGGAAACCAAACTGATATCCTGAGTTTGGCCCTTCTCTGGGGATTTTTCCCAAAATGTTACATTTTATGTTTCAAAAATGCCTTTGAATCAGTTCTTTCTTTTTTAAAAAATATGTATTTGGCTGTGCTGGGTCTTAGTTGTGGCTTGCAAACTCTTGGTTGTAGCATGTGGGATCTAGTTCCCTGACCAGGGATGAACCCTGGGGCCCCCTGCCTTGGGAACATGGAGTGTTAGCCGCTAGACCATCAGGGAAAGGGAAGTTGCTCAGTCGTGTCCGACTCTTTGCGACCCCGTGGACTGTAGCCTACCAGGCTCCTTCGTCCATGGGATTCTCCAGGCAAGAATACTGGAGTGGTTTGCCATTTCCTTCTCCAGGGGATCTTCCCGACCCAGGGATTGAACCCAGGTCTCCTGCATTGGAGGCAGACGCTTTAACCTCTGAGCCACCAGGGAAGTCCATCAGGGAAGTCCTCAGTTAATTCTTTCTTACCCAGCCTCACACTTTTGCCCTTGGGTCAAGCACACTCACCATCTAACCCCAGGGTCTCTGGAGGACCTGCTAGGTGATTCTTGCTATCCCTTCTGGGGATATGATTTCTTTTCTCTCTTATTGAGCCCGGCATGGTCCAAGCTGAATTATGCTGGATTTAACCCTATCTATCATCCTGGCAGTTAGGAGAGAGGAGGTGGGAGTATCACTGTGGGAGTTACCTGTTGGAGTAGGAAGGAGAAGCTTTGGTAGTGTCCTCTCACACAGGAGAAGTACTAGTTCTTAATTGTGGATGAGACCTCTGGAAACTCTTGGGGAAAGGTCTGTGGAGTGAAATCCTTGAGGGAATCCACCCAGATGTCTCCATCCCACATTTCTAGGGTTCCATGTTTTTCCAACCAGAGCCCTGGCTTTAGTTTAACTGACGTATTTTGGCTGAGTCTTGAAATGTGAGTAATTGTATAAATCCAAGGGCAGCAATGCAAGAGTCAGACATGTTATATACTGTGCACAGTAGATAATCAGTATTAATGAAATAAAGAGGAATAGAGTGGACACCCTCCGATACTTCCGAGAGAAATATGTGGACTCGAATAAAAGATGAGAACAGGTGCTAGAGCCACCAATGATGTTTTGTTTCTTACTGAAATATCTTTGGAGTTCTGCAACACTATTAACTTCTAAACTTGCTCTTCAGCTGTGTTTGCTTTTCCCCTGCAAGAAATAAGCTACCAAAGAGGCCCTCTGCTTCTCTCAGTCAGCCAGCAACCACCACACCTGTTTCACATTAGAACAACTTGGTAACTAACTCAAGAGATTAATTCTCTTGTCTTTGTAGGAATTGTTCCCCAATATCTTTCAAATACCTAAGTCATTGTACGGCCAAGAGCATTTTCTTCTCACAGAGCATTTTCCAGATCAGCACCAGTGAAATCTTCAGCAGCTGGGCTGCCCACTGTGCCAGAGACTGTCTGTGCCCTGCAGTCTCTTCAGAATGGAGTCATCCCTGACATTCGGGTGGTGAGTGAGCCAGTCCCGACACTTCATAATACTGCCTGTTTTCTTGGACCACTTCTGGTATCACCTGTGTCATCCAGGAAGCAGATTCCAAGATGAGATTAGACATCCAAGAGATTTATTGGGGAAAATACCCCTTTAGGGAAGGGAACAGAAGCAGGTTAGAGAACCTGCTGTGGTGCAGGTGATGCAGCTGTGGTGCAGACTTGGCATTTGTATAAGGGAAGGAATGATTGCATAGGAAACTCCCCAGACCACAGTGCGGTGCTGGGAAAGTCTTGGTTAGGCTGATAGGGAATCTCTGAGCAAAGTCTGATTGATAGAGGAGTCCTGGGCTGGGCGACGATGGCCCAGTTCTAATATCTCTGCTGTGCTCATTGTCTGGGAGCAGCCTGGGGTAAGTGTAGCCTTGTCATGAATGACATGGTAGATCCAACCATGCTTCCTGTTCTCTTAAAAAAGGTCTGAGTGGTGGCCTTCCATGGCCATCACAGTGCTTAGGGTTTGAAATTTGTCTGTGCCACTTATTTGCTCTTTGGTTATTTATTTCTCTAAGCCCTAGTTATCACATCTAAAATCATGAGGTTTATAGTAAACCTCAGAGGCAAGCTGTGAGGTTTAAAGGGTTAATACATATGAAATGCATAGAAGACAGATTTTCACATGAAATCAGTGATAGTAGACAAAATAGGATTGGTGACTCTGGAACCTATTCTCTTCTTTCAGTCTACTTATTGCTCTTTTGAATATTGTAGGGTGTCCACTCTATTCTTCTTTAGTTATTTTGCAAATATTAAAAGTATCCTAGGCACAATGTAGAATGTTGCTGACTCTTGTAGTACTATTTTAGGATTTGTGCAGCTCAGGAGGGAGTTCTCTGAAATCCTCATAAACTTAAACTGTGTGGCTACCACACAGGGTCCCTTTTTCTAGTTCTTACCTAGATTATTTCCTCCTGTGGTGTTTATATGGTACAGAAAAATCTCATTTGCGCACGTCAACATCTCAAGTAGTTTTTCCTAGGAATTTGAAGTTTAAAGCTGTTCTTATCTCCAAATACTCTACAACACCAAATTAGTTTACATATATTTTATTTCATTCCTTCTTTATTTGGCTGTGCCAGGTCTTCAGTCTTTAGTTGCAGCATGTGAACTCTTAGTTGCAGCATGCAAGATCTAGTTCCCTGACCAGGGATTGAACCCAGGCCCCATGCATTGAAGGTTCAGAGTCTTAGCCAGTGGGCCACCAGGGAAATCCCATTCCTCAAATGTTTACTGAGTATAGTCAGTGGTCAGGCATGAAGATGAAATATTAGTAAGATGGTTGAAATACTCAGAAACTCTAGTCTCCAGGCAAAGACAGATAAGGACACTACTCTGAATTTAATGTGAAAAGCCCAATTAGAAGAAAAGCCATGAAAAAGACAAAAAGGTATAGTGAGATGATTCCCAGGAGACTTCAAGGAAAAGATGGCAGCAGGAAAAAATCCAGAATGTCAGGAGATTTTGCCTGACTGCAGTTCAAGCATCTCAGAAGACTTTATAGCAATATCACATTCTTCTTCATATATTTCTTCCAAAGTCCTTTTGCAAATAGTAACTTGGGAACAGTGCTGGGGATACTGTGGCTTACAACAAGTAGGCAAAGTGACTCTGATAAGAGTTTAGGGCCCTGTGTATATATGTATGTAATGTGATTTAGCAATACAAGTAATACATGCTTTCCATGTTTGTTGATGATATCTACAGTGGTTCTTTGAGCACCGTTTTAGCTCTAAAGTATTAGCTAGTCAATCTGCTATTGGGCTTCCCAGGTGGCTCAGCAGTAGAGAATCTGCCTGCTAATGCAGGAGACTTGAATTCAATCCCTGGGTCAGGAAGATCCCTGGAGAAGGAAATAGCAACCCATTGCAGTATTCTTTCTGGGAAATCCCATGGACAGAGGAGCTTGGAGGGATATAGTCCATGGGGTCGCAAAAAAGTCAGACACGACTTAGCGACTAACTGCAACAGCAACCTGCTATCACTTTTGCAGAGGTGGAGCTTAAGAATCCTTTGTTAAAGTTAACAGGAAATGAATAAGAGCAGTCTTACATCCAAAGCCGACATGGAGCAGCACTTGTGAAATTGTCACTCCAACAGATGAATAATAAAATCCCTGGAAATACTAGAAATACTAGAGTTTTGTGCCAAAAATACTCTTTTCCTAACTGGCCCAACACAGTGTAATTCTCCAACTTAACTATCAAGTTGGAGAAGGAAATGGCAACCCACTCCAGTGTTCTTGCCTGGAGAATCCCAGGGACGGTGGAGCTTGGTGGGGTGACATCTATGGGGTCCCACAGAGTCTGACATGACTGAAGCGAGTTAGCAGCAGCAGCAGCAGCAAGCTATAAAGTAAAGCAGCCTGGGTGGGGCATTTCTTCCCATCAGAGGAAATTTTAGATAGATGTTATTTTTTCCTTTTTGGCCATGCTGTAGGGCTTGCAGGAAACCAGGGATTGAACCCACATCCTTGGCAGTGAAAGCACCAAGTCCTAACCACTGGTCCACTAAGGGAGTCCCTAGATATACATTTCTTTGGAGAAAGGAACACATGAGGATAGGACTCTGAGCAAAATTACTGAATTCATGTGGGATTATTTTCATTCTCCTAGATGACCAGATTTTTCTTGACTTAAGTTAGCGGTGTTAAAAGGTAGATTGAAACATATTAAAAATTTTCAGAGTTTACTTGAGCACAAATCAGTTGGAATTGGGCAGCACCAGATTGGAAGTGTGCTCTCTGTCCACAGGAACCAAGAGAAATACATATAGAGAAAGTGCCAAAGCAAATTATTTGATTGACTATAACTTGGCTATGATCAGTTATCTATAGATTTCTATTTCCTATCTAGACATTTACAGGCTTAGAGTTAGGTTTCTTTATGTAGGCCATCATAGCATTAGACCCACCTCAGTCCAATGGCCTCCTTGTTTAACAGAAACAAATTTTACTTCCAAAGATTTTCCTGTTGGAAGTTTTGAATTTGAGAGGCAGCAGTGTTCAGGAAAGAAACAGTTTTATACTAATCATGGTCTGGATTGCCTGTGGAACCTACCAGGTGTGTCTTTGAACAGGTTTCTTAAGTTCAACTAAGATCAGTTTAATTATCTACAAAGTGGAAATAGCAAGTACCTCATAGAGCTGGAGAAGACTCTTGAGAGTCCCTTGGACAGCAAGGAGATCAAACCAGTCAATCCTAAAGGAAATCAACCCTAAATATTCATTGGAAGGACTGATGGTGAAGCTCCAATTCTCTGGCCACCTGATGTGAAGAACCAACTCATTGGAAAAGACCCTGATGCTGGGAAAAATTGAAGGCAGGAGGAGAAGGGAACAACAGAGGATGAGATGGTTGGATGACACCCCCAACTCAATGGGTGTGAGTTTGTGCAAACTCTGGGAGATGGTGAAGGACAGGGAAGCCTGGAGTTATGCAGTCCATGGGGTCATAGAGAGTAGGACATGACTTAGCTATACTGAACAACAACAACACAGAGCATTGTAGTATGTAAATGAAATAGTTTAAGTAAACTCATTTAGTAAATAATTTAAGTAAAAGAGATGCTCCAGAAGTGCTACCTCTGTTCCATTTGATAACACATATGGCAAAAGCTTGGCCAACTGGAAGCTAGCTTTCCAGAAAACTCCAATAAACACATCCTTTTGTCTGCATTTCACAGAAGAAAAGCTGCTATATGGTGTAAATATTAAGTTTGTAAACTTCAAACCCAACTTCATACATTCTAAACTTGTATAATTACCAAGAAAAAGAGAAAGGGAGAGAGGGAGAAAGAGAAAGAAAGGAAGAGAGTAAGAAAGAAAGAAAGAGAATTTTTGTTTACCATGGAATCTTTAGCACTTAGAATTACCTGGCACATTGTAGGCACCCAATAAATATCTGTTGAATGAATAAGGACCCAGAAATCCTTAAAGAGTTTCTTTTTTTTAACTTTTTACTTTGTATTGTTGTATAGCTGATTAATAATGTTGTGATAGTTTCAGGTGAACGTGAAGAGACTCAGCTATACGTTTATATGTATCCAATCTCCCCAAACCCCTCTCCAATCCAAGCTGCCATATCACATAGAACAGAGTTCCATTTGTTATGCAATAGGTCCTTGTTGGTTATCCGTTTTAAATACATCAGTGTGTACATGACCATCCTGAACTCCCTAACTATCCCTTCCCCTCAGCAGTCATAAGTTTGTTTCCTAAGAAAGAGCATTCTTTATTAGGAGTTCAGTGACGCTATAAGTCAGAAAAGGAGAAAAACTTATTTTACTGAGGTCTTCAGTGAAAAATGTTGCAAGTAAAATACTTACTGGAGATTTCTCTGAGTTTCTCTGAAATGTTCTGTTTAACCAGCAACTTATAAGTATTCAAAAATTCATTAGTGTTTATTTTTTGGTTACTATATGCAAAACAGCAAGGTATAGAGTCACTTTTCTCAAGGAAGTCAGATTCTAACAGGAAGATAGAGCATGGGAACAACTGAAATGTCAGGCCTAATTGAAAGAATGAACAAGCATGAACTAAAATTGAAGCTGTGGTGCAGTAGAATAAGGAATTCCCTCTCACGGAGAGACACAGGGAGTTCTGCGAAGAGGAAATTTTACTGTATTTGAGTCAAACCCTAAAGTGGGAGTTAACTCATTACAAGTGGGAGTGACTAAACCGATAAAGAAGAGTAGAAGGGAGATGGATATGAGGGGAGAAATTCCAGGCATAAGACAAGACATGGCTGGTAAAGAAGCAGAGAAAGCTTTTCCTGGGGATTTTGAAGGGATAGGTCCCAGAGAAGACACAATATGTGAGAAAAGTAGAGAGGACAGGTGATAACTTTTACCAAGTTTACTGCAGATTTTGTACTTGAATGCCCTTCAGAGTCACTTGGGAAATATAATGAGTAAAATTCCTTATAAATTGCTTCTTGAATGTGACTCTGAGACCGAATTGAAAGAGACTAGATATTATCTGGGAAAAATAGGCAAGGGGTATTAAAAAATAGTTCCTTATATGGGAATGGTGCCCCCATATTTGTAGCCTAAACCAAAGACTAATGGCAGAAGAATTTCTGGCCAGACGATGGATGTCATCTGACTACTCCTGCAGACTGCTCTCAAGGGTTTAGAATGTGGCAAACTAAAGCCAGTCTTTGAGATAAGCTATTTAACTGCAGAGAAAATGTTCACTCTCATTATTTTGGATGTTAAGTCTTTCTCAATTAGATTACATATTTCCTTACTTGATTAAACATAGAACTCTAAGAATAATTTACTTGCTTTAATGACTCAGGGGTCATCATTATGGACATTAATTATTATGCCAGGTTGTACAGAGTGAGACCTTTGGAACTTAGAGTGTGTCAGACTTCTTGCCCCTGTATTCATGGTACTACCATCACATTCAAGTTTTTTTTTTTTTTTTTTTTAATTATTATTAGTTCCTTTCTCTCCTTTCTGCTGCCAATGCTTGGTATGAAGCAGAAGTTCATTTCTAACCTTCAGTGGTCAGAGTGGGAGCTTTTCTCTGATAAAAAAACAAAGGGTCTTTGTATTTCAGGGGCCCTGGTGGAGGTAAAAGATGTTTCTGTTTAGTGCAGTTTATAATGGAAATAGTAATTGGTGGGTCTTCTGTAAGACTTGAGTTTCAGCCTCAGGCTTTTCCCTAGTTGCTATTAACTGTTTGGCATCACTTAACCTTCCTCAGACTAATTTCTACATTAAAAATAGAAAGTTGAAGACATGTACTCTACAGTCCCAGAATGATGGATGCAGCATGGATTCAGGAGTCAGACAGTATTTACAATTTCTTCCCCCCCACCCCCCCGCATATTTTTTTAAATTGATGGGTAATTGCTTTACAATGTCATGTTGGTTTCTGCCATCAACCCTGTGAATCAGCCGTAAGTATACATGTGTCCCCTCCCTCGTGAGCTTCCCTCCCACCCCCTACCCCATCCCAGCCCTCTACAATTTCTTCCACGCAAGCCTGACAAGTTACTTCGACAAGTTAGCTCATCTCTATGCCTCCTCCTGTTTTGTTTTCCGTTTTGATGGATGATAATACTGTTTTCACTGTGGAGTGTGGGTAGGCTTAAATGGGGAAGGTTCTCACAGTGCTTACAACCCAGAGGAGAATACTTGTTAGTTCCAGTTCCCTTTCTTCCACTGGAATCTTTTCAGCAAAATTGAGTGCCTGAGAGATCAGAATTCCCCAAGCTATTGAAATTCTCTAAGTGTCGTTAGCCAAATAGGCCACTGGATGTCACACTTGATCTAAGCTACTGTACCTACCTTGTCTAGCGCACTCTGGCTCTGGACGGTCTTGGGCTTTTAGAGCTCAAGTGGACCTTAGTGATCTTTGAATCAGAGTTTGAGCTGGGGTTTGAAAACTGAAATTTGTTTTGCCTGTGTTTTATTTCGTTAAGTTTTAATGGAACATAAATGCACTCAGGCAGAGGGAGCCCTGTTCTAATCTGTAGAGCCCTACTTGGGCCTTTCGTTCGTCTGGGTTACCCACCTGGTTCCTCAAGGCAATGGGGTATAGAGCACCTGATCTCATTTTGCAGAGAAGGAGACTGACTACCCAGACACCTTACATGGTTTGACCAAGGACATAGGTTGAGTTGGTGGTAAATCAGGCCACTTGCCTCCCTGGTTGGTCCCTGATGTTTAGCTAGTTACCCTAGATTCCATCAAGATTATGAACCTTTAGGAAATTTCCACCATACAAAAGCAGCTGAGAGGGCTCATTATCTGACACTCTCTCCTAAGCTCTGTTCAACCACAAGCCTCAGAATATTTTGACTTTCACCACAGCACTAGATGGACAGTTTTATCTTATGAATGTTTTATCTCATAAACTTGGCTGGGGGTTTGGGACTGTGTTTGGACATTGGAACATGTTTCCCAAAGCACTTAGCAGAGAGACATTAGGCTAACAATAAAGTCCACAACCTCTAACAGGAAATCAGTAAGACAAGCCAAGGGTCATGATTTATCCTGACTCTTATCAGAAAAAACACGCCAACAGAGCTCACTCTGAGTATTAATAAGTTATGATGTAACCATACACAACTACACAGGAGTTTAAATTTTCATAACTACCAGACAGAGGATATACACTAATATTGCTCACACTCTACCCACCACCTTTGGAAAAACAAGGTCAGAGAAGGTAATTATCTCTCAAATTTAGATTTCCCTGGTTGTGTTCTCCTTAGAATAGCAGAAGGTTCTTTCTGGGACAGGGTCAGCAGAATTATAGGCCTATAAGAGTTACCAAGATAAGAGTAAATCAGGCTTCCATTGAGAACATTTTACTGCCTAGGTCAGGAGTCCCCAGCCTCTGGGATCTAGTGCCTGATGATCTGAGGAGGAGCTGATGTAATAATAACAGAAATAAAGTACACAATAAATGTAATGTGCTTGACTCATCCTGACAGCATCCTCCTGCATCATCCCCTGGTCCATGGAAAAATTGTCTTCCACGAAACCAGTCCCTGGTGCCAAGAAGGTTGGGAACCGCTGACTTAGGGCCCTTGTTGGGATATTCTGCACAATTTGGGAAGGCTGGGCTGTGGTCCCTTCCCTGGCAGCCAGGAGTGTGGAGAGTGAAGCAAGCCTATCTCTTTCTCTTTAGTTGGTAAGGATTTTGAAGGTTCTAAAAGGAAGCTCACTGGCAGTCTCTTTCAAGTCTAATTTGAAGAACTCTTATGTCAGCAATCAGAAATTGTAGCGGAGTCTGTTAAAAGTAGAGCAAATGTTAAAGAGAATGAAGTCTAACCATTTTCACGTCGCACAACCAGAAATAGGGGTCCAGAGGAGACAGAGTCCCTGGGTTCCACAGCAGTTTAGCTGAGCCAATACATTTTTCCTTTCTTTTTCCTTTTGTCAATACTTTCTTGTACCCATATCATCAAAATTCTCATCCCTTGATTTCTCGAATTACCCTTATGCTTTTACTATTCCATACCCATTTTTAAATATTGAAGTCTTATTGACATATAATAAACTATACAAAATAAAACTATACAATTTGGCAACTTACTCCAGTATTCCTGCCTGGAGAATCCCATGGACAGAGAAGAGTGATGGGCTACAGTTCACAGGGTTGCAAAGAGTCAGACATGACTGAGTGACTGATCACACATGCATGACGAATATATACTCACTAAGTCGTCCCTGTTGTCTGGATGATGATCACATTCATCACACTCCAAAGTTTCCGACTGCTACCTGGTAATCCATCCTTCCTTCTCTCCCCCCTCCCCACCCAGGCAAACACTGACATGCTTTCTCTCACTATAGAAGAGTGCATATTCTAGAATTTTATATAAATGAATCTCTTTTGTCTGAGTTCCTTCACTTAGCATACTTATTAGTGTGTATCAGTTGTTCATTCTATGTATCGCTGAGCAACATTCATCTGCTGATGGACCTTTAGACTTTTTTCCAGTTGTTGTTGCAAATAAAGCTTCTATGAACGTTCATGTACTGGTCTTTGTATGTGCATGCCTGCGTCTGTACTCAGTTGCTTCAATCATGTCCGACTCTGAAACCCTGTTGACTGTAGCCTGCCGGGCTCCTCTGTCCATGCGATTCTCCAGGCAAGAATACTGGAGTGGGTTACCATGCCCTACTCCAGGGAATCTTCCCAATCCAGGGATTGAACCCACATCTCTTAAGTCTCCTGCATTGGCAGGCAGGTTCTTTGCCACTAGAGCAACCTGGGAAGGCCTGGTCTTTGCATGCATCTATACTTTTGACTGAGCGACTGAACTGAACTGATACTTTTGATTGGATCAAGACTTAGTAAAAGAATGGCTAGATAATAGAATAGGTATGTATTTAACATTTTTAGATGAAGCTTAACTGAGTTACATTTGATCTATAACACACAGTACATATTTAAATTACACAATTTAATGCTTTGACACATTTATACATCTGTGAAAACATTACCATATTCATAATAGTAAACATATTGATCAGAAATATTTCCTCAAGATCCTTAACTGTCACTCTGCCCTTCTCAGCCTCAAGCTCAGGCAACCACTGTTTTTTCTCAGTATAGATTAGCTTGTGTTTTCTAGAATTTTAGAAAATGTAGTCATACAGTGTGTTATTTGATGTTTATTTTCTTTCACCCAGCATAGTTATTTCAGAATTCATCCATGCTGCAGAGTATCAATACTTCATTCCCTTTTCTTAAAGAGTAGTATTCCATTATGTGGGTGTATTTTTGTTTATTACAGATAAAGCTGGTAGGAACAGTCATGTATAAGCTAATAGTTTGGCCACAACTCATTGGAAAAGACCCTGATGCTGGGTAAGATTGAAGGCAAAATGAGAAGGGGGCCACAGAAGATGAGATGGTTATAGAGCATCACTGACTCATTCGACATGAATTTGAGCAAACTCTGAGAGGTTGTGAAAGACAGAGGAGCCTGATGTACTGCAGTCCATGGAGTCACAAAGAGTCAGACATGACTTAGAGACTGAACAACAAAATTCTTAGATTTTTATTGGGCTAGATCATATAGTGCATGTACATTTAACTTTCTAAGGTGGAGTTTTCCAGAGTGATTGTATCTATCACTTACCTTCCAAACAGTAGTGTGTAAGAGTTCTGGTTCTTCCACATTCTTGCCAGTGTTTGGTAGGTCTATCTCTTTAAGTTTTGGTTACTCTAATAAATGTATAGGGACGTTTCCTATGGTGTTAATTTGCATTTCCCTTGGGCCTAATAATGTTGAACATCTTTTAATGTATTTATTTGCCACTTCACTAAAGTGTCCAGCCACATCCTTTGCCGATTTTTTTTATTAGGCTGTTTGTTTTCTTGGTGTTAAGAAAGAACTTTGAGAGTTCTTTACATAGATTGTGGTGTTGGAGAAGACTCTTGAGAGTTCCTTGGACAGCAAGAGATCCAACCAGTCCGTCCCGAAGGAAATCAGTCCGAATATTCATTGGAAGGACTGATGCTAAAGCTGAAACTCCAATACTTTGGCCACCTGACGCAAAGAACTGACTCATTTGAAAAGACCCTGATGCTGGGAAAGATTGAAGGCAGGAGGAGAAGGGGATGACAGAGGATGAGATGATTGGATGGCATCACTGACTCAATGGACACGAGTTTGAGTAAACTCCAGGAGTTGGTGATGGACAGGGAGGCCTCACGTGCTGTAGTCCATGGGGTCACAAACAGTTGAACACGACTAAGCAACTGAACTTACAGTCTGAATACATGTCCTTTATAAGATACATGCTTTGCAAAGATTTTCTCATTGTCTGTGTCTTGTTTCATTCTCTATTGAATGTCAGAAGTTCTAAACTTTGATAAAGCTCAATTTATCAGTTTGTCTTTGTATAGATGATGCTTTTGATATTGTATCTAAACAATCTTTGTCTGAGGGTCACAAAATTTTTCTCTTATTTTTTATTTTATAAGTTTTATTTTAGGTTTTAAATTTTATTCTATCAACCAATTTGAGTTAGTAGTTATGTACAGTGTGAGGTAGGGATCAAAATTTGCTGTTTTACATATAAATATCCAATTGTTCCATCACTATTTGTTAAAAAGAGTAGCCTTTTTTCACTGACTTGACTTTGAACTTCTGTCAAAAATCAGTTGTGTGTGTGTGTGTGTATTTAAACTGTTTCACTCTGTTGATCTATTTCACTATTCTGATGCTAGTACTGCAAGATCTGGGCTTCATTGTTTTCAAAGTTGTGTTAGCATATTCTATTTGCTTTCTATATAAATTTTGGAATCATCTTGTCAATATCTAAAATGTCTCCTGGGATTGAGATTTTGATTGGGATTGCACTGACATTATAGATCAGTTTGGGGAGAATTGACATTTTTAGCAACATTGAGTCTTCTGACTCATGAACATGGTGTATCTATCTACTCATGTCTCTGAATAAAGACAGTGTTACTTCTTCCTTTTCAATCTAGATTTTTTAAAATTTCCTTTTCTTATTGCACTGGCAAGAACCTCCATCACACTGCTGAATAGAAGTGGTAGGCTCAGGCATCAATGTCTCTGCTGTTACAGCCTTTTTCCTTTGAGAAGTCCCTGCTGAGGTTGGGGGCATGGGAGTCTATTCAAGCCTGCCTGAACTTGCTCTGCAGCCATTCTTCTCTAAGACCATATTACCATCTGGTGGGTGCTGCTTGGATGCAGAAGCCAAATTCCCTATATTCTTGGCTTTTCAGATCTCACTGTTCTCTCTCTCCCCATCTCCATCCTCTTTATTCTCTGCGATAGTCTGTCTATACTATGAATCACTGTCTCCTACTCTTTCACTTCCTGTAAATTCTTTGAATTGATAAAGCTTTTGGAAAAACACAGCCAGATATCCTTGCATGGAATCTCCAGTGTTTGACCAGATACCTTTACTTCAGTAAAGGTATTGCTTCAGCAATGTAGACAGATGGTCCTGCTGAGAAAGGGGGACAAATACAGTGAGAGCAGAAGTAAGTTAATGTCATCCCTTCTTTTCCTTTTTTTCTCTTTCCCTTTGTCTCTTTCTCTATACCTCCATCCCTTTCTCCCTTTCTGCTTTCCTCCATCTTTCACTCTCTCCCTTCATCCACCCCTCCCTTCCTGTCTTCCTTCTATTCAACCAGCAATTCTGAGCACCTCCTGTCAGGTACAGCCAACCTCCTTAGCTTTAATCCTCTGCAGTAGTGGGCAAATGCTCCTGTATGGACAACAGCAAAGTGATTCACAAATTCAGAAACTGAGTTGGGTTCTCTGATTTTGCTAACAGCTTCAGTGACTCTCAGATAGTAAGCACATTTACATTCACTCTAACTTGATAACTTTTCCCTGTTTTATTATTATCTATTGCTTCCCAACGAATTATCCTGGAGCTTAGCAACTTAGAAAAGACTTATTACCTCCTATGGAGCAGGGATCCAGATGCAGTTTAGCTGGGTTCTCTGCTTCAGAATCTCTCATAATCTGCCATTAACCCTGTTAGCCTGGGCTACGATTCTGTCAAGGCTCTGCTGGGGAAGAATCTGCTTCTGAGTCCAATCATGTGGTTCTTTGCCTGATTCAGTTCCTCACAGGCTGTTCCTTGCCATATGGCCTTTTCCATAACACAGCTCACAACATGGCAGTTGGCTTCATCAGAATGAGCAAACGAAATGAACTCGCAAGACGCCAGCGAATGAAAATCATAATCTTTTATAACCTTACCTCAAAAGTGATATCCTATATTCTCTTCATTAGAAGTGAGCCACTTGGTCCACCTTGCATTCAAGGAGAAGAGATTATTTAATGGTGTAAATACCAGGAAGTGGGATCAGTGGGACCATCCCTACCATAACTATACTTTGAATGGGTGCCAGTATCTCAAGAAATTGAGGGAAATTTTCAGTTTCTTTTTATTTGGTGAACGGGAGGGAGCCAAGATTTATATGCATCTACCTTGTGTCAAGCCCAGTGCTGAATGATCTTATGTACCTTACTTATTTCACTCCCACATCTTTCCTGTGATGTATTTGTGGCAGATGTATTGAGGCTTTCCCTCAATATTCATTCTTCCATTCTTTCTGTTGTTGTTCCATCGCTAAATCATATCCAACTCTTTGGAACCCCATGGACTGCAAAATTTCTGATGGTTGCTCAGGTGAAGACTACATTTCCTATTCCTTTTCTGCAGCTAGGGGTGGCCATGGGCCTAAGTTTCATTGATGGGTTGGAAGCTGTAGTGTTGTGTGGCAGCTTCCAATAAACCCCTTTTGGAACAGCTAGTAGGTATCCTTTGCTCTTCTTTGTCCTTTCTCTATCCTCCTATTTGGAATATCTGAGTGCCATCATTTTAGGTCATGAGATTGACACCATGCAGGTAAAACAACTAGAAGAGAGACTTTCTGTTTATGACATTGGGAAGCACAATATCAGCATTGTATTGACTTTTGGGACTTCAGGGGAGGGACAACAAATTGCTATCTTATTTAAACCGCTATTTTGTATACTGTCAAAATGTGTGGTTTTGGTTTAGCACAGGGTTGGCAAACTTTTTGTAAAGGGCCACATAGTAAAGTCTTTAGTCTGTGTGGGTCGTCTATGGTCCTTGTCACAAATTCTTCCTTTTTTTTTTTTTCCAAAACAGCTTTTTAAAATGTAAAAACAGTTCAGTCCTTTAAACAGCAGCAACCATCCATAGCTCGAGGTCCAACAAAACACAGGCAGCTGGATTTGGTCTCCAGGGATGGTGTGCTGAACTCTCTGCTCTTGTCCTTTAAGAGAACAGTAGGAACCCCAGGGTAAGTGTTGACTTCAGGGTCCACTTACCTTTCTGGAGCCATGTTTTCTCATTTTTTGTTTCTGAGTATTCTTGTTTTCTTTATTGATTGGAAAATAATGCATTCAATCATTAAAAGTTACATTTACTCTCAGAAGTTGCACCAGAGGAAACTTTTATAAAAGATGTGAATGTAAAGAAGTCACCAAAGGGACATTGCAACTATGGATCATTAATATTTAGGTATTTACTCAAAGAAAAAAAAATTTTAGTTTTCAGGAAAGGAAAATGAATCAGCAACACATGTTGATACTTTTTAAAACTTTATAATGGTACTTGAAAATTCAATTAAAATCATTTTACCATCCTGGAATTATACTAGTCATTACAATACCACATTATTGATTATCTTATGAGATTTATGCTTCTATAGTGCACATTATATCTTCCAAACCAATGATTACTTTCCCGATGAATGAATGTTGTAATTTACTCAGTATATTTAGATAGATCACAGAGTTTTATAAAACATTGTACGCAAAGTACAAAAATAAGTGCCTTATGCACACTCTTTAATACTGTTTTCGTTTCTTTCTTTGGTACCTCAGCTAACTAACTTCACATAAATAATATCAATAATAACAAGAAGGAAAAGAAGCAAGAGACTGCTTAACATCTAGAAACTAGAGATGCATTTTGCAGACAGCATGCTTTTTATCAAGAGAAGAGATACTATCTGGCTGTACTGTAGTCAGAAAAGTAGAAAAAAAAAAAGAACTCATGAAGAAATAGCGATAAAATGCCAATAATTACATCATATCTTTAAACCACTGATAATGACAAATTGATTTAAACAGACTGATCTTCAGCCTAGGAGCTCAAATATCTCATACGAATTATTGCAGAAAATGCAAAGTTTCAAAATTTACATTTGGAAAAGTATGTATACTTCATTGTAAATCATCTAATGGAAAGAAATAAAGGTATAGACAAGGCTTGTTAAACATTGTTAAATTTTATAAACACAGGTATATTTAGAAAATAGAAATAGTTAATAACCAAAATGTTCTCAAGTAAATAAAAAGCATGGATCCCTGCTCATTAAGATCATAAGTCAATATGTGAGTTTTTCAACTCCATGTTTTAAAGCTCCTCTGGATCTCTAACTATAATTTTTTCTTCTTTTAAAATTTTTGGGTAGTCTGTTATGTTTCTCCTGGGGAAAATATTGAAAACTCATTTTTACTTAAGTAGCAATACGACTGAGTGATTTCACTTTCACTTTTCACTTTCATGCATTGGAGAAGGAAATGGCAACCCACTCCAGTACTCTTGCCTGGAGACCCCCAGGGACGGGGGAGCCTGGTGGGCTGCCGTCTCTGGGGTCGCATAGAGTCGGACATGACTGAAGCGACTTAGTAGTAGTAGTAGCAATAAGAATAGATCGAGTTAAATTTGTCTTTAAAAAGGCTTACTGACCCACCTAGTGTTTGGCCGGAAACAAAGTTTAGAGCAGAGTTGATTTATTTTGGGGATTCTGCCTAAATGACAAAACCTACTAGCTGATGAACTTAAATATGTGCAGTTATATTCATTTTTAAAAGCCTCATAATGGCTCACTAGACTGTGTACCCCGCTGAGGGAAAAGACTTTTTAAAAAATAAGTATTCACAGTTTCTGGCATAAGAGTAAGTGCATAGTGAAAACAGACTGATCACACATTCTGTGAATATTTTTGTGGGCTAATAGCAAAAGAGACTAATAACACTCAATATTAGTAAAGAGAATAAAGGAAGAGTGAAAAACTTTCCTTTTTAACAGGAATTTCTATCTATTAATATTATTTTCCATTACAAATAATAAAATCTTTATATGGGATTATATGAGGATTGGGGGTGAAGAATAGTTGATGAATAACCATAATGGTGAGTTAAATGCAAGGAAGTTAGTGTTTGAGCAAATCTGTAAGACACAGAAGGAGGGGAAAAGGGAACTTGCCTCTTAATGTGAAGCTTTCCTTTCTGTTTTGAGGTACAGGTAACTTGGTTCAAGAAAGAAAGAAAGAAGCCAGCAAGTGCTCTAAGACCTTACTAATGCCCTCTGGATTTTGACATACCAAGCACATGCCCCTAAGGGCTATTTTTCATCTTTTCTGCTGCACTCTTTGGCCAAGTGGTTGTGAGCTCAGTGAATGAAAGGCAGAACTCAGGACCCAGCACCCAGGGGCAGTGGGAAGAAAGCAAGTGCCAGAATGGGGTCATAGAGACTCAGCTAGACGGACAGTGGGTTGAGGGTAACCCTGGAGGAGAAGATGATGCATTCTTGTGTTCACCATGCTCCTACCCCAGTCAGAAAGAAGTGATCAGGTCTTTTAGTTTAAGCTATATCTGCTCTGGAGAGAATAAAGCCATGTTGACAACATTAAGAAAACAAAAAGAGCCATAAAGATGGAGTCACTATAATTTGTTGTCTAAACTGAGACACATTTGAGAGTAAGGGGGACAATTGTTTATTTTAATTGTTGACAGTAAATATTTATAATGGGACAATGGATGTAAGCCTACACTGTCCTGGCAAACCAGGATGTATAGTCACTCCAGAGAGATGCTATTAAACAATGAGTGGTGTGGGTGCTCGTTGATCTCTAAGAAATTCCTGCTGCAGCCTCCTTTCTTTAAAGAGCTGTTTCTTGCTATTTCTCCTCCCCTTAGGCAAAGTAACATATGTGAAGAGAGAATGGGGGCATCTTCTTTTCTTGATTTTTCCCCCAAAATAGGAGAAATGTCCACAAGAGAGCAGAGAAGGCAATGGCACCCCCACTCCAGTACTCTTGCCTGGAAAATCCCATGGACAGAGGAGCCTTCTATAGTCTGTATAACATTGCAAGAAAAAGCTGGCTTTTACAATGTTGGCATTTGCGGGGCAATAGAATATTCTATACCTATTTTTTATTGAGTAAAACAATTTTGCTCAGGAGTAACCGAATGAGTAAAACAATTTTTAATGTTTTACCCCGTAAGTAAAGAGATAGGTATGGGGGGAGTCAGAAAAAAAATTTTATTTTCCTAGTAGCTTGACTAATTATAGCAGGATATGTTTGGCTTTGTTCTAATGTTGGCAAATACAAATATACAGCCTGGTGAATACTTGACATGTTTTATGACTCTGTCCTCATTAAACTGAGAGTATTTTTAAGATATTACTAGAATGAAGTGAAATATCAACATCAGATTTGACAAATTAACAAAACCAGTAGACAACTGTTGCTTGTCAGGTAGGAATGTCTGTTGCTTTGCTTCTCTTTCATTAAGTATATTAAAATTCCTAAGTTGTGCTATTAATATTTTCTCTTAAAAGTGTTTATCACAAAGTTCACTTATGGTATCATATTTGAAACTTAGTTTGTCTTTAATAGATGTCTTTATATAAAAATGTATCTACAAAATATAAAAAGTACGGATTCTCTAGTTTAAACTGTAGCTATGTTTTCACCTCCTGGAAACTTCTATATGAGTTCAAGGGTGAAGGGGATACATGACCATGGCTTTGTATTGTTCCCTTTTAGTTGTACGTTACTTTTGGGAAATCTGGGATAGTGGCAGTTGCACAATAATAACAAACTTTATCAAACTTGGTAGCTTTGAATACAAGACAATTTACTGAAAAATCCTAGCTGTCTCTATTGACGCTTATTCTGCCAAGGCACCCTGGAAAATCTCCCTATCCCCATGAATTCAAATTGTGACTCAGCTGCCCAAGAAAGAACTATAAAATAGTCATTTAAAAAAATAGTGAAAAAGAACACAAGTTAAAAATTACATCGAGGTAATATTTCTGAAAAGCTAATCTATATGATTGGAAGAATATTTTGTTTTATTTTTTTAAAAAAACTTTTGACTTTTAAGTAAGACTGAAAGTAATTTCCTGCATATCTGTTATCAATACATAGCTATAATTTAATTTCCATCCACCATTAAAAAGTTTAATATCGGTGGTTTGGAAATATGTTCTCATTTGTTAGATATTTTTTGAAGTTGATGTTTTCTTAACATGAGGTAGCTTCCTAGCAGCATTTTGGGTGCTGTCACCCGAATACAGTGTGGTTTGGCATGATACTAGGTTTGGGCAGGGTTGGCTAGGTGTGGATAGTCATCTAGGAAAATTACATTTTGTGGCAGTTAAGGGCAGTTCTAGCTATATGAATGGGATGGGAGAGAAATTCAACAATTTAAGAAGAGGAGCATTTTTACAGAGAAGAAAAATTGACATCTAATCTCACTGCTATTTCATTTCCTCCTAAGAACTATAGGACTGATTTTAATTCTCACTAAGCTATTATTACCCAAATTTAGAAACCCAATTCTAACTTACTAGATGTTTCTTAATTATTGGCTTGGGTATTTTGTTATTATCACTTGGTAGGTTGATTTTAAATTTTTCTATGAAGATTTTTTTTTCTACTAGGCAATAAATTAAGAAATAGGAAAATATCAATACACAAAGAATGATAGACATTAGATAAGTGCTAATTTCTGAAGTCCAAAAACATAAACATGCAAAAAGAAACTTTGGTTCTATATTTGCTTTTTTTTTTAAATCTCAAGTTTTAAAGTTTAAAATTCATCATAGTGGGGCTTGTTCTACATTATTTAATTTGGGCAAAGGAAATGAAAACATATGGCATGGTGAACACACTGAAACTTTCATGATTTATGTTCTAAATGGGATTCCCTAAATTTTACTAGAATAAAGTTTGAGCAAAAAAATAAAACTATATCTACTCGCTTGAATAGAATTAGTACTCAGAAAGTAAATGTCATGAATACTTGTTTTCCCTTGACCAAGAATGAGACGATATTCCAGTGGCAATTTTCTTTATACTTTGGTATTATTGTATATTTATGTTTCTCCTCTTAACCTCTAAAAAAGTGATTATGATTTAATTTGGAATAATAATTTTTTTTCTCATAAAGAGATTCTTGGATAAACTAATTGTTCTTTTTGATTGCATTTTAAGCTACTCTGGATCAGACCTTCTATTGTACATATACTAGCCATGCAGGGTGACTTTTTCTGTTTATTTTCAAAGATTTTAAAGAGCATTAAAACTTTTGTCCTTGGAGTTTGAAATGCTTCTTTGGACTGAGTAGAAATTTGCCTGCCTTCACTGTAATTACTCTCCTTGAGTATGAAAGCAGGTCCATGGGGGAGTATAAATTTAAACCTAAGAATTGCTTAAGGAAATATTTTTCACTTTCTTCTATTTAGAATTGGTTTGGCCCAAGAGTTAGTTTGAAGCCAGTAGGAATTATGGTCATATCTATACTTCTCATGAGATGAATATATGTAAAAATAAGATCTGGCTATTTGTTTTCATTTAGACATTTTTTTTCCTTGCACCTTTCTACTTAATGAAAGTGAAATTAAAACAAAAATTAATAAAACAGAGTGGAAATACAAAGAATACAGCAGTTCCCACATTTAGCTGCATACTTGAATCACCTAAGGATCTTAAAAAACAAAACAAAACACCAAAACCTACTGATGTCAGGCTCCGATCCCAGGATGTTCTGATGTAATTGGTATGAGGTGTGACCTTAGCTTTGGTGGGTTGAAAAGCTCTCCAGGTGTTTCTAATGTGCAGTCAAGTCTGGGAAACACTGTCCTTGGAAATAGGAAAAGTAAAACATAAAACTGAAAGCACGAGGCCTTTCAGTGTTTCAGCTGTAGCCTTGAAACCTTCGATACCTGATTGTGGAGTTAACAGAACTGAAAGGTTACAAGGACTCATAATTGTTGTTGGAATTTACCTGATTTTGACTGGAATCTGGCCTGATCATTTGGATCATAGAATTCCATTCAAGAGTTGACAAATTTTTCTACGCTTTGGTGTTTATATTTGTCCTTTAGTCTTGCAGAATTTTACAAAAGCCAAGGGATTTTTGAAATGGAAATTGAGTACTGAATGTCTTCCACCACTAATGAGACTGCAGTGGTTCATGATAGGTATTCTGTGTTTGGACTTTGTTTATTTCTGTTTTGAACAAAAAGCTATCATTTACAAGTACAAAAAGAAAACAGCGCCTTCTACTCCCGTCTCCATCCCAGTTTCTGTAGCACTCTCACCTCGGTTGTTCTAGAGAAGAGGCCCCAAACTGTGGAGATTTTGATAAATAACACCTATGCTGAGTATCTGAAGACTCAGCTTCTAATATTCAGTGATGGACATGAGGTTCTCCTGTGATAATTTTCAAGACCAAAGGATTCAGATATGGTAAAGCGGTCTGATACTTACTGAAAGTAAAAGGAAGAGAAGGCAGTGGATTTCTCAGTAGATTTAGTACAAGTGGGTTAGAGAGTCCATGGCTGAACGTAAGATGATATAACTGTCTCTGAATGCTGGATGGTGGGCTAGGTGCTGCAAAAATATCAAAGAAATATGAGTAAATCTTCACCCCTCTCTTAGTTTGAAGTGACTTTTCAGCCAATTTGAATAGGAAAAAGTATCATAGATGGTATTCTGTAGATTTGATTTAATTTTCTACAATATTGGAGATGAGCAAAATGAGACTGAGAGGAAAATAAATCAATATGAACATGTCAGGATGTTTAAAATGAGAAAAAGTCATTTCATGTTGGTACGACAATTATGTTCTGGAGATCCTTGGGATTGGTAGGAGTTCTGGGGAAAAAGAGGTGTGGGCTAATGAGTTAACAAGCAATGGGCCTGGATTTGTTTTAACAATAGCTATAACATATCACATCAATTACCAAGTCCCCAGGGGATGCAGGGGATGAAAAGACCCTGACCTACAGCAAAATGACTGGGTGGGATTTTCAGACTGACATGATGCTGATTCCTTTAAACCTTGGACAATCTCTCACAAGCTCCAGGCTGTGAACATGCCTCATGCAGTGGGCAATGGGAAATGTACTTGGAAAGGCATCTCCTACTGTCCCTCTGCCTTTTGTGACTGTGTATTAAAGCCGTAAGCCAGGGGCTAAGACTGGAATTACTTGGCTCCCTTGGTTATTACTGATTGCCCACGTCTGTTTAGCTCCTGAATTCTTGCTGGCTAAAAGGTCTCTCTCTATTTTGTCAAGGTTTGTAAACATGCTCCCCAAACCCTCAGGAACCCTGAGAGAAAAACTTCTGGGGACAATAACTCTTTAGCTATCTGTTAGATAAATGGCTCCTTAACACTGCATTTCGTTAGGAATAAAGTTCTCTTAACATAATTTTACAATTAGTATAAGCTGTATAGTCTCAGGACAGGCATCACTTTGGGACAAGTATTGTGATCATTGGGGGACTGAGTTAGAGGTTTATTTCTTCTAGACTGAGTTTGTGTGTTTTATTTTTAAGACAAAGATGTCTTCAGAAGGTTCCATATCCATCCCCTCGGGCAGTCACTGCAAAAGTGGGGTAGACCTCATACGCTGCATATGCTGCTAAGTCTTGTCCCAGGGTAACCGCTTGCTTGAGCTGGGCTGCGGACACAGATGCAGTTGGACTGGGGACAGCGTAGCCTGGAGGAGGAGGCAGAGAAAACTTCATGAAGGGGGTTTAGATTTGCTTCCTTTTGGCTTGTTGTCTTCTTTTTGAAAGATGACAATTTAGCATGGTTGCTTAAAGCCCAAAATTAATATGTACATTTTAAAAGATGCCCTCTGAAGACATAATATCTGGACTCAAGCATTAGGGAACAGTGTTTCTCAGAGTAGAGTCAACCACCTATGTCAGAATCATTTCACTCTTACAAACTAGAAACATTGGGGATAAGATGCCAAGAAACAGACACTTCACAGGATGCTGAGTTGATAAAAGCTTGAGGTTCAGAACTTTTTCAGAGGGTCTCAGAACTTATAAAGGAGGGTAGGCAATGATGGGTTGGCAAGGCATGGTGGGTGGGCTCTGTGGGTCCAGTTCTGCTGCACCCCCTCCTCACCTAAAGGAATATTAAAAACCATTGCTGTACTCAGGATTGTAAGGACTGCGTAGACCAGTAGGATAAATATTTAACATTTTAGCACATTTCTATGTAGCAGCATAAAAGCAAATACCTAGTGTGGCCACATTTTGACCTAACTGGACAGGGCCAAAAACACCTAACCCCACCATCAGTCTGTCTTTGGTGTATGTGGAGGCCTTGATGCTCATCCTAACTGTCAGAGAACCAAGGGGTTTCAGTAATAAGGACATAATCATGTACTTTCATATTACTGTTTTTCTAGCTGATCAATATTCCCTTTTGAAGAAAAGAGCATAATAGCTGTTATCTACAAGCAATATTTCCCTGTTAATGTTTTAGATCAAAACCTGGTTCTTTCTGAGATGATCCCCAAATTGTGAAAGATAATAAGAAAAAGGGGAAAGTGTGCTTAAGCAACAAATGGGGACCTGATTTTTTTATTTTTTAAAAAGCCCATTGGTTTCTGTGTTGTGGAAGTCTGCCCAACCCCAGACACATTGATTTCTTTCTGGTGGCTTCTCAGGAAGTGGTGGTAGGAAGCTGGCTGGACTAGTTTTTAAAAAATTGAATCCAATCCTTGGCTCATGAACTTGGGGCGGTAATGCTGACTAATGCACAAGTGGAGTTTGGTACATTTTCCGTGGATATGAGAAATGTGTTAAGAATTACTTTCATAACTTTAGAAACAGTATTTCTAAAGTAAGTAAGTAAAATATGTGTGTGTGTGTGTGTGTGTGTGTGTGCATAGATTTTATCTTTAGGGATTTTGAGTTTTCTTTTTCAATTTGGCTAATTTCTAAAGTACAAGAGTATTTGTGTTCCAAACAGAGTCTTCCCTTGGAGCCTGTTATTCTTTGCTTGACTTCGTAGTGAGTTATAAAAGATAATCTCAAATTCTTAGGCATTCCCAAGATGATTCTCTTGCTCTAAATAATTTTTTATTTCTTGTAGGGGCAAATAAAAGTGAGGATAAGATAAAACATTTTTGAGTAAAAAGCAAATCCTTTCCAGTGTGAAAGCAAACTTTTAAAACTCTTCTGGTAGTGGCTCATTTATTTTTATAGTACATGAATTAGATATCTTTGGGGTACAGCTCTCTGTAAGACAGGAGTTTAACTTGCTGCAAGAACTGAGAAGCCTGGCACAAGTCCCCAGAAGATGGATGAGTCAACACCCTGTTGTATGGGAAGCAAGCACAAAGCTTATGGCCCCAGCATAACCCAAGAGGGACCTGGCCCTTGGCAGTGGCTGCTGTTGCCTTGGTAACCTTGAAGGCGTGCATCACACATCTTCTCCACATTCTACAGAACAAAGCTGGAATTGAGATCATACTTGTGTGTGAAGCATGATTAGTTTTAGCCTCACTTGCCAGAATGGAAGACATATTGGCAAGTTTTGAGAAATAAAAGGAAATGAGAGCAGGCTCAGGTGTTATGGATGTGAGGAATATAGCAGTTCTCATACCCACATACGATCAGTATATAAATTAATCAATTGATAAGAATGTCCTATTTCTAGGTCTAGTCTGATTTGGGCTTGTGGGAAGTATGCCAACAGTGACAAGTCAGAATGACAGATTTCTTTGAAAGATACAAACTTTTATTATTAAGAGTGGAGTAGCTCAGACTAACTGCTGAAGGAAAATTTCCAAAAGACATTTCTTGTCTGGTCCTCTTTAATCTCTAGAGGATTCATTTTAATTATTAGCATTTGGTGTAGGTACATAATAAATGGGGGAAAGTCTTTTACATGTGACCCTGAAGGCATGTTGATCTACAGATAGGCTTTACTTTAAGTGACCAGCATATGCCCCAGACCTAAATTATATAACAAATAAAATGAGCCTGATTATCCCCTTATTGAAAGGGTCTCTCTCTTTTCTCTCCCTCTCTCTCACATACAGAATTTACTTCAAATAATTTTAAAAAATCGGCTCTACATATTTCTTACAGAAAGCACAGTAATAAGAGTAGGATTGAATAGAACTGAAGATTAGAACTGGGGAGGGAGTCCAAGGATTGCTTCAAAGCTGATTGACCTTGGCCAATGGCTTAATCTTTCCAGTACTTGGTTTCTTCATCTGTACAATGGGCATGATGGTAGAGTCTGTCTCTTGTGGTGTCATGAGCATTGCTGAGATAGGTGAGTGCCTGGCACACAGTTAGAGTTCAAATAAATATCAGCTATTCATAGGCAGTTCTAAATTCTCTTACTAAAAGTAAAAACCAAAACAAAACCAGAGGCAGAGTGACTGCTTCGTTCTCGATCACACAGATGCTTATAGCTGAGCTAAGACTAGGTGCCCCCACCCCTGCAGCCCAGCTCTATTCCCTCGCCTATACATTAATGGCTCACTAATCAGCTTTAGAGTAGATGTAGTTCACAGACAAATCTGTGAGTCCGTGGTATCCAAGAGGGTCTCCCAAACTCTCTCTGTAGGGTGTCATTTCTGGCGCTATTTTTTCCAAACCTGGAAATGCAGGAGCAGAAGCAGTGGCAGCAGCTGCGGTCTGGCCGTCGGTTCCATCAGTGGGGATGCCCAGGGCCTGCAGGGTGTACTCGGCCGCGTATGTCTTTGCTTCATCCATATAGGCACTTAGCTTCGGAGGTGTGAAAGGATGGCTGGAAAGCAGAGTCAGTCAGGGTGCACATTTTATTAATAAATGTGTACTGCTGAGACAGATGAAAACCTAAGGCACTGTATGCTTTTTAAGATGATTGGATAATGGAATTTTTTGTGGGTACTTATCTTTCTTTTTGCTTTTAAACCTTTTAAGTATCTATGCATGTCGGAATATTTGTGAACTTATTTAGAACATGGGTGGGATGACACTCCTGGAATGTACTTGCAACCCATTATAAACCTTTTCTAATATATATGTGAAACATGATGGTTCCTAAAACGTGCAGAAATGCAGGCTCAAGGTAAAATTCTGAAGGTAATAACCACTAACAGAGAGGTTATGTCTTTCGTCCAAGATTTAAATGGCAGAGTATGGTGTTATTAGGTATAAAATGGTAATTTTGTATACTACACAGATAAAAACATGGGCTATAGTTTTCATTTCTATTACACTTAATATCTGCAGTTTTCCATTGGTTGATGAGAGTACCCAGTCTTCATTGTCTCTGAAATTTAGGGGCTTTGAGATGCTAGTCTCATAGCTGACACATATATCCCAAATACACATCTCAACGTATGCTTTGAATAAAATGAGTCAGTAGTAAGCTTGAACATTTATCTTCTTTAGATAGTGATAAATATACACTACATTTACAAGAGACTCTTATTCTAAAATCTAAATGATGAGAAGTTACACACATGGCAGGATTCTGGCTGGCCAGGGCAGGAATGGTTATTTTGTATAAGAAGAGTTGTCTTTGGTCTTGTCCAATGGCAGAGTGAAGCTGATACACAGGTTGTCCCCAGTTATTTTTCTGACAAATTTCTTCCAATATCTACAAGAGTGGGGAAAAAAAGTGACTTTCTTTCAAATGTCACATTTGCATTATTTCTCCAGCTTTCAGGTTTTTAAATTGAATCTTCAGAGTTTAAGAAAATATAAGAAGATATAAAATGCCACATGGTTTAATGACTCATAAAATTTAAGATGAACTCAATTTGAACTCCATTTAAAATGTTATGTCTATTAGTTCATAAAAATCATTTTCACACCATTTAATCTAATATGCTTTTAGTTTAGTCCATTAGCTCTAACTTTTTACTAATACTTTACTTTTTTGATTTGTTTGATATATTTTTTTTAATTGATATTCCAGCACTGTGTAGCTGGATTTACTCATCATTACTGTGAATCCTTCTGTTTATAATGGTTTAGAGAAAATAACCTAAGAATTTATTCCTATTTCATGGCATTTGTCATAGGGTTTTAACTTTACCTTTTCACAAAAATAGAGTTAAAAAGTTTGATGGGTATTTCTTGATGGACATGAATAGATGGTGTTGATAGTTGCCATGTTTTTGTTTGGCAAAACACCACTTCTGGCTATTTTTACAATGATCTGATTTTTAGAAGCTGCCTTCTGTCGTTATTCCAAACCAAATCTTTCCTAATGGCACATATTTTCTTCATCCTGAAACCATTTTTGTTGGCCCACAAGCCCTGATGCTCCCACTGGGCAGCAGATTCAGTAAACTGTGCAACATAAGGCATAAATCTGAAAAAATAACTCCTGGGGTAGAACTGTTCCCTAGACTGAGTCCATGGATCTTCTTATCTCATTCACTCAAACACTCGTCCAGCAGCAATGGCACATTTTCTTGTCTATTAAACTTTTAGGTTGTTTTTATTTCCTCTACTAACTTTTGCTTTTTAGTACACTTAGCTTTGTAGCATCTTTTTTTCATCTACAAAGTGTTCTCTAAGGTTCCGGGGCAATAGTCAGTTACTTGAGCTAGTAGATACTTTGCCTGCTTGTTTATGCCCATTGTGCAGACACGTGTAAAGGATTTTAACTCTAACTCCTGACTCTGCAGGGAAGCTCTAGTACCTCTGATCTTCTTGTTGGAAGTTCATAACCCCTCCAAGATTTGTCAAGGCTCCATCTAGGCTGGTTGGTGGTGGCATGACCCTTAGTTTCTAAGCCACAGTTGCAGAAATTCAGAGAGATTAGCTTTAAAAACTTGGATTGGTTCATAGAGAGGGTTACTGATGGTACTATAAAGCATGACCAATTTCTCACCTGGGTTAATATAAAAGCAGAGATCATTACACACTCTATAGTAGCTCTTAGAACTATTACGGAGAATTTATGACAATGATGGGGCTTCCCAAGTAGTGCTAGTGGTAAAGAACCTGCCTGCCAAACAGAAGACATATGAGACGTGGGTTCAGTTTCTGGGTCAGGAAGATCACCTGAAGGAGGGTATGGCAA
The DNA here is from genome assembly GCF_054371585.1 of Giraffa tippelskirchi. NCBI lineage: Eukaryota > Metazoa > Chordata > Mammalia > Artiodactyla > Giraffidae > Giraffa > Giraffa tippelskirchi. The sequence continues at coordinate 41,091,998 of NC_137276.1, forward strand.
CACATTCCAGTATTCTTGCCTGGAGAATCCCATGAACAGAGGAGCCAAGAGGGCTAACATCCATGGTGTCACAAAAAGTTGGACACGACTGAAGTGATTTAGCATGCAGCATGCACATGACAATGATTTTTTTTTTTTTCCTTAAAATGTTTCTGGATATCCCAGTACTTTAATTAGATTGCTTATTTTAGGTTTTAACCCAAGATATATTGGATGACTAGCTTTTGTGTTTTCTGAACAAAGCTCCATCATTGTACTTAACTAGATTTTATTGTAGTTAGTTATGTGTCAGGATCCTCTCACTGGATTGCCATATGATTTCTGATGGCAAGGATTATGTTATATTTGCTTTTCCATCTTTAGCTCCTAGCATAATACTTGGTGCATAATGCTGGCCCCACAAATGGTTTTAAACAGACACATTATTACTGTTTACTACTCTAATAGGCATCCTTTAAAAAAAAATTACCTCAGGAGGGTTGCAGAAACTATAAATGAGCTCCTTTATATGTATAAGAAAGCTATTAATCCTACCAAAAATAATGAACCAAAAAAAAAAAACATTCAAGATGAGCTTTTAGAAAATCAAGTTCTCTACTTGATTATAATCATAAGGCTACTTCCATAAATTTGGGGCTTTGGGGTGGGAGTACCTTTGGGGTGGGAGTCAGGAAGTTTCCTTTAGGATGTGCAAACTGTCAACTCGATACTGATTATTCAGCCAAAGTATCTTTGCAGAGTCCAACACATAATGCACATCCAGAGGGAACAGTCTGAGGGTTAACATAGATCCTGTTTTGTTTTATTTTTAACCTTGTGATTCAGTTTCCATACTGGAACAACTTTTATAGCTTTAAATTTTCCAATAATAAAAATCATACCCTCATGCAGGAATATGGAAACTTAGAACTGTGAAATGAAAGCAAAAAAATTTACCGTAAAGCCACTGCCCAAATATAATCACTGTAGAAGACTTGATTTGATATGACTGATGGCGTATCATAGTTAATATGAGTAATGATACACCATAGATTGCACGGTGTTTTCACTTCACCAGTGTTTCCAAGAAAAGATGTTCTAATGAATCCATTCATTCCCTGTTGTGAGTGCTCTTCATTTGCTAATCAACCTTGCTTTATTTTGTTTTCATTTAAGGTACTGGTTGATAATTCTTAGTAGTACTCAGGATTTTTGCATTTCAGTGGATGATTATTTAAGATGTCAAATTTTATAATTAAAAAAAACAAGAGTCTGAAGTGGACCAATGGTATTCAGTGCCCACCATTGTCTCACAATATGTTATGTTGATTGGTCACTTTATCTATGTAATAAAACAAAAGAAAACAAAACAAGACAACAGCCCAAGTAGGGATCAAGTCAAATCCATTGACAAATGGTGAATGATGGTCTTTGACCCAACTTACACAAACCATTCAAGCTACCTCTGGAATAACATTACATACCTGGGGAGCAAGTTTAATTCCTTGGGGCTTTAAAGTGACAGGATTCATTGGGGTGAGCTCCATCCCAGGTAAAAGGTCATAGAGTTTGTCTTCTCTCTTGTCTCCTTTGAACTGGTATCCCCGGCCCAGGCCTGTGTAAGCCAAATAGCCACGGCCGCCCAGTCCTCTCACTCCCGCAGCCCCTACAGGTACATTCATGTAAATTTCTAGGAATGTAAGAAGGCATTAAACTGAATCAAACCACCAGAAAATCACCCTGAATCTTACTGTAATGGAAAAGTTAGCCCAAGTCACATTGATTATTGCCCTGAAGATGGATAGAAAACTCCAGGATTCTAATGTAATGAAACTCAACATAATACAGCATTTACCATAGGCATCTTCTTTTTTTAAAAACTGTGTATAGAAGAAAGCAATACTATCAAAGCTATGGATAAGTAGACATGCCACTTTAAAACTTGGGTATAGAGAAAAATTTTGCAATTTCTCTCTTCAGTTAATTTTGCGTTGACATTTTTTTGTAGACTAATAAATGTTGGGAGGTATATATTTCACATCACAGTGTAATATGACCACATGTATTAAAATAAGTCTTGCCTTTTTGTCTTTTACCAGTAAATTAGAAATGAATTCTAGTTTCCCTAATGTTCCATTCCTGATGACCTGTTGGAAAACCAATGTTTAGAAAATGTGTTTTAAAATACACCATTTTCTTATATTTTATCAATGTGAGGCTTAAATTTCCATTGAGTTTCATTAATAGATTACTTTTGATTTTTTGTTTTGCCACATTGCTACTTTGATTTCCTATTAGTGTTGTAAAGAGATAAAAAGTTGATTACCCTTCATCCATGAATATCATTCATTGATTTCTTTCTGGTTATAAGACAGGTATTTTTCCCCTTGGAGTAGAGTTTGTTTTTTTCCTACATTACAACTGGTTGACAACTTATACTTAATGTAGGGATTGTTTAATGACATGATTTTAGATGATAAATGTACAATGGTCTAATGACATAATTTGTCATCAAACATATAAACAGATTTTCCTGAATGGATTTCCTTCAGGAAAAGGTTCCTAAAGGTTTCTTGTATATTACAACTTTGGGTGAAGTGATTGTATTATGAGTATGGAACTTTCAAGGCAGTTGAAGACTAGAACTCCTAGGATGGCCAATTCAGCTCTCCTGAAAAATAGTAAAACACAGTAAGATAATTGTTTCCACAGTAATCTGGACATGCCCCTTGCTTCTAGTCAAACCCAAGAATAGATTTAAGTACACAGTTTGTCATTGAATTGCCCAGACTGTTGTCATATTTGGAAGACAAAATTGAGATTCTGTTGGCATTGATTCCTAGCAGAACGATTCTGAAGGATCCCATTAGGCAAAATCAAGACAGTTTCTTGAAAAAATGCTTTCCTTATCTTTGACATTTTTTGAAATAACTGAACTCAGACAACTGTTTGAACATTTGGAATTCTCATAGGATTCAGTAGGAAAGATTTGTTTGGCAATGAGATTGAGAGTTGTTTATTTTTTTTTCTATTTGGACTTTTACTATTTAGTTCCCCATATCCTAGAGAAACAAGTTGATTTCCCTAGTAATGTGGCTTTTTGGAAGGCATTGTACATATTTCTCAGGGGAGGTCAGATGAGAGCATCTCATGTATCTGTTAGAATATATTTATGATAATTTGTGATTTATATGTGGACATGATGGCACTGAGTCATCATCCAACACACATGTGTCTTGACATTTGAGGTAGTTGGTTTCTAGTGAACCACACTGCTCCCATTTGAAAGTTTTGTAATGAGTCACATATGTTTGTAATATGGTAGTACAATGATAAGGAAGAAACTAGTAATTGTGGATCTGAGTTTTAGTGTATGCATATTTTATGAGCCTATGCAGAGATCAAATGCATACCTTAAATTCATTTACACTGTATTCTGACCAAGTTTTTCAATAACCAGTTGTAATGTGAAAAAAGATTCCTATGAAAGGAAAAATATTAATGTAATATTTGATTTTCCAGTTCTTTTCTCCCAGTAGACTCATCCAATTAGACATAACTTAGATACAAGTCTATTGCAATACAAATAATTTGAAATTGCAGGGCTTCATCTAAGACAAGAGCTGATTAATGTTACCTCTAACAGAAGGGGCCCGGATAATGGCCCTGTTGCCAAGATGTCCTTTGGTGGTTGGGAAATGAAGGCTGGGAATCGCTGTGTAGGCCTGGGGGGCATAGAAGACAGGCGCTCCAAGGTAGGTGGTGGTGGGATCATAAACATGGCCCAAAGAGTAGGTATACTCTCCCTGCAACGTGGTGCCCCTTCCACCTGTTCCTCGGGTGTACCTAACATAACTGTCCTTGTCCACTGGTTTGGCTAGGGTCACTTCAATGGGGGACCCGTCCAGTACCTGTGGTAGACAGTAAGGAAAAAGCAATGTGAGAAGATATGAAGACAACCAGGTGTGGCTGAGTCCTAGTAACACGTCTCCTTCTAAGGGTTAGTCTATTTGCTGCTGTTTACTATTTCACTTATCTGTTTGAATGGAAAATGTTGCCTGTCATGTCAGTAAACAAAGGATGTTGCAGCCATCAAGCCATCACATTACAGCTGCCCCCAGTGGTGACATCGAAGGAACTCGGGATGGGAAAGAACAGGACACTGGCTCTAGATAGCTGAGGTGCATCTCAAAGGAATGATTTCAGTGAGCCCAGACTCTTGCATCTTCCCATATACTGAAAAGTGCTAAATTCCTTAACTTGAGATATCCGGTTTTCTTTACCAGTTATCTTTTGTTGTTCTAACTACCTTGTCTTTGTTGCAAAACTCCTATGTATCTGGCTCCTCTCTTACCTCTTCAGAGCAGCCCTTTATAACTATCGACAGGCTGTCTCCCAGGCTTCAAGTCCTCAGAATATCCTCACAGTGAAACATAGTTCTCAACTTTTAGGTTGTGTAATTTTTCCAGTCAACATATGCATCATCTTTTCATAGGTTCTTGTTTTGTGTGCCAGTTGAGTTTTCCCTGAATGGTTTGTTGGTAAATTGCATGTAATCTGTCAACAGGCCAATAATTGGCCACTGTCTATTGACATATTAGTTACAAATCTGTTAACTGAATATAGTCACTGAGACAGAATTATGTAATATTTTTATGTGATGTATTTTAAAATACATATTTACATAATTATATAATTCTAAGAAATTTTAGGTTAATTATGGGTGGAATATACTCTCTAGTACCTAGCCCAGTGCAATGAAGATGAAAGGAGATCAATAAAAGATCTTATCAATTGTTCACACTTTGTTATGAGTGGCCTAGTCAGGCCTTTCCAGTTGCCAGCCAGCTAAGTGTCTTACTCGTTGGAGCTACATAATAGCTGAGTTTTTACTGGAAAAGAAGATAGGCATAAAAGTAGGACCCTACTTAAGGAAGTGAAATCATTGAGGGTACTGCATTTGTTTTCTTTCGGTACTTCCTTAAGAAGCAAACTTTTGATGTGCTAAACAAACAGGAATAGCAGGTCAATACTAATGTTTCTCAAGTCAAGTGCTACTTAAAACTTGTCTTCAAAAATTTTTAAAGTGGTTTCGTTTCTGATACAAGTTTTTTACATTTCGCAAACAGATCTGGATGTTGAAAATAGTGGCCATGTGTAGATCTACAAGTGTGATTTGCTTTTTTATGTGTTGTTTGCATACATAAAAGACAAAGATGGCTCTCAACAATTACTTGATACACTGATATATTTACTATCAAAGAGACAAGGTGTTTTGAGGAGGCATTTGTAGTTTCTTTCAAATAAGAATATATTTTTAATAAAGAAAAGAAATATGAAGTGTCCCTGCAAATATTCCCTTTCACAGCAGCTGATGATTTCATGGGTGATTCAGTGGTTCCTTGATCACTGATGTCTGCTGGACAAAGTTCATGCTTTATGATCATCCTGATCATTTGGGATCAGCCTCTTGTTCCTAGTTACATGTATCTGCCCTCCTTTTTAGTAGCAGGAATCAGTATCAAATATCTATCAAATATCTTAGGTCGAACACACGGAGAGAGAATTCAGCTCAGATTCTACCATATTGTATTGATGTTGATGTAATTAGAAGAAACAGACTTGGAGTATTAAAGCAATACCTTGGATTTAATTCTTTGTCTTTGTTCCTGTCTTAAGAAAGATAAGACACCTAAAGAGGTCTGTACTTACAGGCACTTCTGTATCAAGAGATGTTTTTAGCGGAATGATTCTTTACTGAAAAGTCAGATTTCTTACTGTAATAGACTTTGTTCTGCATGACTCTGCTCCTGTACAGTGTTCTAAACCCAGTATTGTAGTTTACTTATTTTGTTTAGGTGTTTCAAGGTGTAAGACAATATCATATTAACCTGTATAGCCCCAAGCCCAGCAAGATTTCTTTCTCATTGTAGACATTCACAGGTATCTGTAAAATAAGTGAATAATCACGGGCAAAGCTCAGTTCATCACCTTTCTGTCCAAATAGGTTTCCCTGCCTGACTTCCCTAATGTCATTGTCCTGGTCCTCTGTATTGAAAACCTAAAATGACTCATCCTTCTTTCCCACTGTTCTATCCAGTCAGTTCCTGGATCCTTTGAATTCACCCTGCATAGTTCTGTGTAGAGCTTTCTTCTACATTCCATTCTCACCCTCATTCAGGCCCTTATTTCTTCCCATTTGAGTGACTTTAATAGTTATTTAACTAGTTCCAATTACATCTCTCTCCCTATTCTATGAAACTTCAATTCTTAATAGGTTGATTTCCCTAAGTTGTTAATGGGATCATTACTTCATTGCACAAAAAACTTCAAAGCCTCACCTTGTCTAATAGATTAAATATAAATATCCATATGGATACTTAAAACCTTTCATAGTTCTAGGCAAACTTACTTTTGATTTTCCCATATCACATTACAGTTAAGTATTATTATAATATTTAATATATATTTAATAATAACATTGAATATGTATTTAACTATATAATACATGTATACATTGTTATAAAAATATCTAGCCATGGGTTTCCCTGATAGCTCAGTCGGTAAAGAATCTGCCTGCAGTGCAGGAGACCCAGGTTCGATCCCTGGGTTAGGAAGATCCCCTAGAGAAAGAAATGTCAACCTACTCCAGTATTCTTGCCTGGAAAGTCCTATGGACAGAGGAGCCTGGTGGGCTACAGTCCATGGGGTAGCAAGAGTCGGACACAACTTAGTGACTAAACCACCATAAATATGCCAGCTGCAAAAATTGGAAGCATTTTGAATACTTTTCCACTATGATGATTCCAGTGCAATTATTTAGCATTTAATTGATGATGGTCCCTTCTTTACAAGCATCATGTATCCTCAGAAATGTTTTCAAACTGAGAAACTAATCTATCAAATTTTTTCAAGGAAATATTATTATGACACTAAATGTAATTATCAATGAAGAAGAAATAATATTTTGCTACCTAGACATACATTTAAATATGCATTAATATTTTGCTTTCTAGTTTTGTTTTTGTGTTTTGGAGTCAGGAGTCTCCCCAACTGTGCAGCCCCCACATCACCCTCCCCCCCACAGCAGGATTCACACACTTCTGTAGACCAAGAATAGCTCATAAGCCCAGGCCCCACTATGTCTGAAGGCCTTGTGCTGGGAGACTCTCTATTTGCCCTGTAGATCCACTCCCCATTGGCTGCCAGCCTCCAAGCTCCCACAGGGAGTTCTGCATGGCTTCCCGTCAGGGCTCCTGGGCCTTCTGGATTATGATTGAATTTAGTTAATGGGGAGGCCTGGCCAGAGGTTGGAGGGAGAGAGAGCAAGTGTGAGCTAGTTCTTCTCTTGCCTCCCTCCCTATGAGGTGACCTTGGCCTGAATATGTCCGTTGGCCAAAGTTCATTACTTTTCTCTATAAGATCTGCTCTTAACAATCCTCTCCCCTTTAGGTTTCCTGTTACTTCTCTAGTCCTTTGTCTCCTTGGCTCCAGGAGTGCCCCAGGCTCCTGCATTGTCTCTCTTAATTCTCCTGCCCCAGGCTCATATCTTTATAGTTAGTCCCTTTGCCAGCTGTTTCCTATTAGGGTTGACCAGCGCAAGGCCTGGCAGGTGAAACAGCCCTGTGCTCATTCGATTCATAGCAAGGCAATCCATCTTTACTGTTCTCCAATTATACTTTGCTCTTTACAAATTCTATGCCTCTTCTGAGAATTCCTCTCCTTTGCCATGTTTTTTTTTTTTTTCCTTTTGGAATTCTTCCCAAGTGTCATGGCTTCTCTTAAGTATTATCTTTTCACGTCTATGAAGATTTTCTGATTCTTAATAACCGGCTCCTCTTTGAACATTGTCACCACTTCTTATCCATTTTTTTTTTAAACAAAATTTATCTGACTGGACTTTGCAAAGGTATTTGAGTACTTGTCTTAATCCTCAGTTGACTTTTAGCCCTTTGATAAGCATCTTTGGTTTGAGCCTTTAAGTATTCCAAATAATATTTAGCATGATAAATGGTTTACAGAAGATTTTCAATATATGGGATTAATAAGTAAATATTATACTGGTTTCTAATATAAATCACAAGTTAGAATATAATATTACTAGTTGTTTTCCCCAGAGCTTACTCTTGGCAAGGTGAAGAGATTCCAAGCTTTCCAGACTTGGAATATCAAACTCTAAATGCAGAATGATAACCTTGACATCTTGTCAGATCATCAGTCTCCAAAATACTATACTACAGAGGTTATAATTTCTTTGAAATAATGAGAGAAAACTGATATTGGGAAAGTCACCTCGGGATACTCCATTCCAACTCTCTATTTCTAAAAAAAATTGAGAGCCAGTGACTTGTCCAAATCAGCCAAAATTAGAGATAGAATTGGACATATAAGCCATATCTCCATTGAATTTTCCATCACTCTTGTTCATCTTAGATGGACTAAGGCAGCCATGTCAGAGATGGAGGAAGCCTGAATGAGATGGACTTGCAGGACTGTTCTCCTGAATAAAACCTCCACAACAAACTTTGGTGGAATCTGTACATAGTTTTTCTTTGTCCTACATTACCTTCCCATTTAAAGCTTTCATAGCCTCCACTGCATCTTCTCGGTTAGTGAAGTGCACAAAAGCATAGTCTCGGATTTTCTTCACCCTTTCCACAGCACCTGGAAGCGGAGTGAAAGTAGCTCCGTTAGCAAACCTGAGCTAGCTCTGAACATGATATACTTAAACATTTAGCTTGCAAAAATCTTGGTTTTTTTTTTTTTTTTGAGATTCATTATTTAAAGAGCTCATTGAGAATATTTCCTGTGTTCAGGTTTAAAATTCCACCCATTCAACAGAAGATTTTGTTTGTAATTCTTTAATAACACTATGTTCTGCCTTATTATTTATAGATTTATTTGTGGATTTGTTTTTCTACTTCCTAGATTATTATCTTTGAGGATAGAAGGGTTATCTTTTTCAGTATATTATATAAAGGATAGTAATTTATACATGGTAAAATATTTGTTGAGTTGAACTCAATTATTGGTCATCTTATATATTTAGGTAATTACCTTTTTAAATTTTATGGCTCTTTCCTCAGAAAGACATCTTGACTCGTTTGATTTGCACAATAAAATTTTAGAGTTAGAAGATACTTAGCAATAATTTAATTTTTAATTCATTTTACCTTTATTTGTTTTCAACTTAAAGATTCTGATTCTAAATCTCTGACAAAGTAAGTGAAATTTATGAGCTCACATAGCTAGGAACTAGAATTCAGATTTCTCATCTGCTTATCTCATTTGATCAAAACAAACAAAGATTCTGAAAGTACATCTGAGAACCAAGATAGTTTCTTACCATGCTGGTTTAAAATATCAAAGGTTGGAAACAATGTACATATCCACTAATCCTACTAGAGGAATCTCATTAATAGAAGTATTCACACATGTGCAAAAGGATCATGCATAAGAATATTAATAACACTAGTCAGTTGAAATAGCAAAATAAAACAACTTAATGTCATTTTCATGAGTGATTAAATCTGGTACGTTTGTATTAAATAATACTAAGAAGTCTTTAAAGAGAACAAATAGGCCCATGTATACTTACATGGAAACCTTCAGAACCTGTTGTTAAATCTAAAAAGTTACAATATAATAAGTATAATATTATAGCATTTATATTTATAAAATCCCAACCCACACATTTATTGCACATAAATATGAATATACACACAGAAAGAGAACTGAAACGATCAGGATTGAATTGTTAATAGGAGTTAGTTCAGGAGAAGATCCTGATGCTGGGAAAGATTGAAGGCAAAAGGAGAAGAGGGCGGCAGAGAATGAAATGGTTGGAAAGCATCACCGACTCAATGGACATGAACTTGGACAAACTCCAGGAGATAGTGAGGGACAGAAAGGCCTGGAATGCTGCAGTCCATGGGATTGCAAAGAGTCAGACACAACTTAGTGACTGAACAACAACAACAGGAATGGGGAAAAAAGTTGGGGAGAGTAAAGGGGACTTTCATATTTTAATTTGCATTCTTTGGTGTTTTTACAAATAATTTCAATATTGATATATATTCTTTGTGTAATAAAAAAATAACAAATCAACCTAACCTATTATTATGTAGAGGGGTTGCTGTACATGTTGATGGACATGTGTAAAAATAAAGTTCTACCAAGATGGCTGAACTTTAGATTTTACATTTTATTATTAAAATGTCCTTGCTTACTCAATTTTAAAAATAGAACTTTTGCCTAAGGATAGAAACTTGTTTAATATTAATTTGTTAGTTTACCATGCAAATTATCCTTTTTCAGTTAGTCACTTGGGTATATTTTGAGCACTCAGGTTTTCTTCCACCCTTAGTTTCCAGGGACAACCGAGGATGGTACCCTATGCCAGGGAGGATCAGAAAAGGATATGTCTTCTCCTTTTTTCCTCTCACTGTCAAAGTTCAGTTATCTACCTTCTTAGATTCAAGGTTGTGAAGACAATTTGAGTTTCTACTCTGCTACATGTTTCAATGGCTGTAAACTGTCTTCCTTCGGAATAATGATAGGGTGCTAATGTAAAGATAATTTTAAAACATTGTGATGCTTCTTTTTCCCCTCAGTATTTGATTCTTTACTTCTTATGACAGTGGTCGTACAGAACAAAGTTATATGGCTAAGTTGAGAAAATAAAGGTATTTAAGACCATGAACCATGCAGATATATAATTAACTGCATTGCAAACATGGTCTTTTTATTCCTTCAGTATCAGGTTGGAGTAATTATTGTGACTTAACCTCATGCCTCTCTTGGGTATTAACAGGTAAAAGATGGGCCAGTGAGGACCTCTACCTTCCTGGTCTTTGCCCCATTCACTCTGCAGTGCCATCCTCCAGCCAGGCTCCCAGAGGCATCTTGGTATTGTCCTTATCTAGTTCCTGCATAGTATTTTGTGCACAGGGGCTATTCAATAAATATTCCTGGAATGAGCAAATATTTTAGTCAATTCATATTCTGTTATCATTCACATTAGTTATGTGGCATTTCAGATGATAATAGATTTTGGCGTACTCAAATTCTTTCAGATATTGAAATCAGCTTTCGTTTTTTGAACAAAAACGTTTAGCTACACATGCTTTTAGAAATCATGGTATGTGAAAATGTAACCTCATTAAGCAGACAGATTAGAAAGTGAGAGTTTTTAAAATCATAAAAGCTGGTTTTCTCTACAATGGTGTTTACCATATGGCTTATTTTAATATGTTTCTTCTTGTTTATTGATCGATCATCATTTTGCAGAGGGTAAGGCAATAAAATATCAGTGGTCATCCATAAGACTCTAATACAGGGAACTGGAAAACAATGACTCTGTTCATTATCAACTTGTCAGCAGCAGTTGAATTACCTGAAGACAAACACATCTGCAGTCCCAAGGGGAGACTATCAGAAGGTCATGTTTCCCAAAGTATGGTTCTCAGACCAGCAGTATCAGCTTCCCCAGAACTTAATGGAAATGCAAACGCTTGGGACCCCTCCCAGACCTATTGTTGTTCAGTCACTCCGTCATGTCCTACTCTTTGCAACCCCATGGACTGCAGCATGCCAGGCTTCCCTGGCCTTCACTGCCTCCTGGAGTTTGCTCAGGTTCATATCCACTGAGTCAGTGACGCTACTGAATATGAAATTCAGGTGGGCGGGGCCAGAAATCTTTTAACAAGCCTTCGGGTGATTCTGCAGGTAAACTGTTTTAAGAAAATCAGATTTTGTAAAATGCTTATAACTGGAATTTCAGCGGATACTCTTAGTCTACACTGGGGAAGAACATACATTTTCTGGCTCTAGTTTTTGTTTTAATTATCATTATTTCTCTGAATAGCAATATAATATTTTCAGGTTAATAAGGGTTAAAATAATATATCAATAATTATTTGCAAGAATACTCAGGGTCCTTTGAGGGATCCAACTTTCAATAGAATTTTTAAAAAGTTATCTTTTTGTTTCTCAAATTTTTCTAGGTAAATATAAAGTTATCATTTCCACTGGAAAAGAGACTAGTTAGCTCTTTTTTCGCCCAACAGCAGATGTCTGCTAGTCGACAACCCTCTGCAATTCATTTTTTTTTTTTTTTGCAGAGTGCCAAGAAGCAGCAGCCACATATCATTATGGAGTCCTAAGAGCTGTGCCACCAGCCTCAGAGAGAGAGAAACAGACCTGGCATTTATTATTTTCACTACAATTAAAAGAGCCTAGACACTTGTCTCTCTTCAACATGCAGACTAGAAAGCTAATAGCCAGTGACTATGAAAGGAAACAGCCTTTTAGTAGTTTCTCATTCCAGCCTTTCTGCCCCCACTCCATCCCAAAGAGTAATGTTTTAATTACACAAAATAAGTATTATTCATATGGGAAGGAAGGAAGTCAGTGCTAAGTCATGGTGGAACAATGTTTATACATGCACGTATCAGTTTCTATGCTCACAGCTGCATCAACTTCCAGATCTCCAATTACATGTCACTTCTCCTAAACAACCTAACCCTAGGAGTTAGGTTGCCATTGCTGTTAAACTCCTTCCACACACACACATCCTACCTGTTAGTTCTTCCCACCGTGCCTGGCACCTAGGAGCTACTGAAACAATGACAGGTGAGTGAATGAGTGGGTGAATGGAATATGTGTAGGTCATGAGGGTCCTTGAGTTGTTAAGAACAACCTCTTAACTAGACCTGGATTTAAGTCCAGAACCTGCCACTTTCTGGTTGTATGACCCTGGACAAGCAACTTATCTGCTCTGGGCCCTGGTTTCTTTAAAATAATGGAAGTAGTAAGGTACCCTACATCACAGAGTTGTTGAACACACCATTATACTCAAGTAGCAAGGAAGGCAGAGTTCCTGAAGTGTGGAAAAAGACAAGTCTCTGGTGAATCTTTAAGAAGGGAGAAAAGAGATCCTTACTAATTACCTTTAGACTAAACCATCAGTTTATGCTAATACACTTGACAGAGCAGTCAGAGTTGGAAACAGGCAACATAACTATGTGAAGTGAATATTCTCAGGCAGTTTTAAGGTGATGGTATCATGGCCCACGCTTATCAACAACCTAGCAAATTCTCATTTACGGAAAGATGTCACCATAGTGATAAACTTAGACTAACATGCTCGAAGGCATGCTAATCCCACACGATGGTCTGCCAAAAAAATGGGATCCATGGCGCTCAAATTGGGAAGTGAGTCATTCTACATCTCCTCTTTTGGAGACTTTCAAAGCAAATAGAAGGTTAAGAACTATGATAAGTCCCATAGACAAACAAATTTCTAATTTCACTGAATCTGGTGTTAGCAAACTTGTTTGACCATGGATCCCTTTTAAAAGTAACATCTATTGATAGTTTATAGAATTAGTGTTCTGCAGTACTGGCTTTGAGAAATACTTGTTTGGACATTGTTTCTTAAAATGCTTTACCTGTCTCAGTGTTACAGTTCCTATATGAGGAAAAAGAGATAGGGAGTCAATCTCATGGCTTAAAACTGACAATGAAAAATATTGAAAAAATGAAGAGTAATAAATTCTCCTCCACCATCCTTTTTCTTTTCTATTCACTCAAATTAGTTTTCTAGAACAAACTGTTACTTCCTTTCTTATGTATCTAAAGTCATAATCATATTCCATTAGACCAGTGATTCTCAACTGGGGGCAATTTGCTCTCCCAGGCACAAAAAATTCTAGAGACATTTTTGGTTATGAAAATTACAAAACATTACATTCTGGAATGCACAGGACAGACGCCCATAGCCAAGAATTATTGGCCAAAAATGTCACAAATACTGAGGTTTAGAAACCTGCATTAGACCTTCAGTTATGGCCATGCATTCATTGCCACAGTAAATATTTATTGAACATCAACTAAGTCCCAGGCACAGAAATAGGAGCTGAGGAGACAACAGAAAAAGAGCTCATGGAATTTATAGTTCAGTGAAGGAAATATGTATTAAGTAATCACACAGAAACCTGTAAAATCATAATATTGATAAATGTTATAGAACCTTATATCTACATTTTGTAATCCAAAGGTAGAAATATAGTTTTAATAGTTTGTATGCAATTATGAGAATGATAAGTGAAAGCTATCTTATTTAAAGTTACGGGAAGTCAGCTCAAGCAAAAGTGTTTTAAACATATTTTGAAGAAGTGATCTTGTCTGGCATGTCCTACCTGGTTTAATTTTATTGAATTCTTTCTCAATCATCTCTTCTGAGGTAGACAGCATTAGGTTTCTTACGTATAGGATTTTCACTGAGGACATTGTGTCTTCATCAACTTCTACTTCTGGTTCTGCCCAGTCTACTGCAATAGGATGTCCCCATAACTGAATTCTTCCTGTTGAGAAAGATCAGATATGATTAATTACATAGAAATTAGGATATCATCTCAGTTCACACTAAAATGGCCTTTTAAATTGAACCTTGAGATGTTGATTGAGTAAGAATGCTAATGTTAAAAGAGGTGATGATTGATCCTAAAAGGCATTTCAAATAAGAGCTAGCTAGAAGCAAGTTCCCGGAGTAGGCCTGGAAAATCCCATGGACGGAGGAGCCTGGTAGGCTGCAGTCCATGGGGTCGCCAAGAGTCGGACACGACTGAGCGACTTCACTTGCACTTTTCACTTTCATGCACTGGTGAAGGAAATGGCAACCCACTCCAGTGTTCTTGCCTAGTGATAGGGGAGCCTGGTGGGCTGCCGTCTATGGGGTCGCACAGAGTCAGACATGACTGAAGCGACTTAGCAGCAGCAGCAGCAGAAGCAAGTTCCAGGCTTCCCAGGTGGCACTAGTGGTAAAGAAACCTGCCTGCCAATGCAGGAGACATGAGATGTGGGTTCAATCCCTGGGTCAAGAAGATACCCTGGAGGAGGAAGTGGCAACCCACTCCCATATTCTTGCCTGAAAAAATCCCATGGACAGGGGAGCCTGGCAGGTTACAGTCCAGGGGGCCACAAAGAGTCGGACACAACTTAGCAACTGAGCACACACACACAGAAATGAGTTCTGAATGACAAGTGGCTTATTATAATGATTGGGTATAAAGGGACCTAGAGCATGATTTGAAGTGGAACAGAAAGGAGGCAGCAGATGTCATGTTTGGATCTTAGAACAGTTCTCACACGGTGAAGGTAGTCACTGAAAACAGCAAAAAGGGGAGAAAGGAAAAGAATGAATTTAGGGCTCAGACATAGAGTCTGGCTCCATGAAGCATTAGAAAGGTCACTAGAATCTTTGTGATCAAGTACCACCACAGAACTGTCCAAAAAAAATGGTGCATGTGAAAGGTGTGTAGGGCTCAGGTACATTCTCTGTCCCTTACACTCAGAGCTCTGATCAACAGGATTCTCTCCTAGTTCATTGCCAGAACATAGAAAAAGTTATTATGTTTCCAAATTAAGATAAAGAGCAATGGAAGAGTCTATGATGGGAAACTGAACTCATCTTAAAACGGTAGCTGTTATCCTACATATATTTTTGTATTTCTATAATTGTAATTAATTGAGTGTCTTGCACTCTACTATATGTTTCTCATATTCTGTCTCACAGTGACTTCTCATGGTAACTCTGTGGGGAGGGTATGGCTTTCTCAGTTTTATAGAAACGGAAATTAACTTTTGAGAGGATACATTGCCCAGATCCACTTTACTTCTCCACTGGTCCCTTTTGCTTTTTTATTGCTCAATCTTGTACCCCTATACAGGGAAGATCCATGTTGAAGTGATAAGAGGAGAGTGAGGGTCAACTCAGTTTCTAAGTTTGATTGGAAATATGTTTATTTTTTTATTAGTTTTGAAACAAGTTATATCCTGGAAGCAATATAAAGTGTGAGAAAATAAAATCAGAAATCCTCAGTATTGGTAAGAGTTTAGCTGTTTAATTATTACATGTTTAAGGCAATCATTGTCAATCAAAATGCATCTTTTTATCCTTTAAAAAGCAGTCAATGAAAGCATCTGTGGCATTGACATTCTAAAACCCAAACAAAAGATAGACAGCCTAAAGAGTCAGCCAATCCTGGGGAGGCTGTTTCCTACTCTACCAGTTCTTCCTTCCCTGTCCTCATCTTAGAGGACAGTTTTGTCCATCATTCTCTTTCCCTCTTGCCTTCCACTCCCCTTGTATACCTCCCTCCCTTTTCATACCATTCCCTTCCTTTTCTAAGCTTTACATAGACTTTGCCAAAGGTCTTTTCCCAAGATCCCTAAGGTTCCCAAGTGACTCTGGTTTCTGTAGCTCAGTGGTTCTTAGTCTTGACCCCACAATAGAAGAGCTTAAAAAACCTGGGTTCTACTGGATCTGCTAGACTGAGTTCCTTTTTACCTGCAAAGATAGACTGTTCAATTTTCAGAATTTTTTGAGTCAACTGATGTCACCTTGGTAGCTTGAAATGAGCCACAGTGGGAGCGTTAACACTAGGGAAATCCCAAAATACTACAACCAAGGCTTTTGATTTTCCCCTAGGAATTGCCTCATCTCTAATCCTGGGATCCTTCTTCCAAATTCTGATCTAAGTGGCCTAGTCTTCAGGATTTTGAAAAGCATCTCAGTTAATTCATCCAAAATTGAGAACACTATTCTAGCTCATTGACTTTTGCCTACCAAGACTGAGACCACATTAAGTCATTCACAAGCATGAAGATGTGGAAAAGGTTAAAATCAATAGAAGTGAGAGGGGATGCAGGAAACAGTGATTTCCATAAACACCCCTGTGAAAGTCAATATTGGAAAGTGATTTGTGAATGTGAACTTTGAACTCAGTTTCCATAATCAGATCAATGATCTTGGCTCGGAAACAAAACTTCTAGCTTCACTTTCCTCATCTGCAAAATTGGGATAATAAAAATACCTACTCATTAAGGTTGTTGTGAAGACAAAGAAGATGATGCATGGAAGGGAGAATTTTCACTTTTAAATGTTAATTCAGTAATGTACTTTCCTCTTGATACTTTTTGGTCTATTTTGGAGATGTATCAGTTCAGTTCAGTCGCTTAGTCGTGTCTGACTCTTTGCGACCCCATGAAGCACAGCATGCCAGGCCTCCCTGTCCATCGCCAACTCATGGAGTCTGCCCAAACCCATGTCCACTGAGGCAGTGATGCCATCCAACCATCTCATCCTCTGTCGTCCCCTTCTCTTCCTGTCCTCAATCTTTCCCAGCATCATGGGGATGTATAGTTTATAAAGAATATGCGTTCTTTGAGTCTAATATAACTGGTGTCAAATTACAAATGATTTTTTTTTAGAATCTCCCTTGTCCTTTAGAAGAAAACAATGTACATTGTAGATGCTTAATAAATGTTTTTATCCTGAGTCATTCCCCAGGTTTTCCTATATCTCCCATGCAAGTAAATGGCTAATATCATTAGCTGATAGCAGTGGATCACAAAATTTGGTGCTGCAATGGAATTACCTTGAAAACTTAAAAATATCAGTGCCTCAAGGCTACTCTCTGCTTCCAGAGAATCTCTGCTTAGAGATTGATTTGGATACTGGGATTGTTTAAAAACCTCCTCAAGGGTTTCCCTGGTGACTCAGTGGTAAAGAATTCACCAGCCAAAGCAGGGACATGCGTTTGCTCCCTGGTCCAGATAGATCCCACATGCCTCAGAACAACTAAGCCTGTGTGCCACAACTATTGACTGATCCAGCACTCAAGAGCCTGTGTTCTGCAACTACTGAAGCCTGCATGCCTGGAGCCCATGCTCTGCGATAAGAGAAAATACCGCAATGAGAAGCCCAGGCATCGCAACTAGAGAGTAGACCCCACTCACCACAACTGGAGAAGGCCCTCATGCAGCAATGAAGACCCAGCACAGCCATAAATAAAATAAATAAATCTTAAAGCCTTCTTAGGTGATTCAAATTTGTAGCCCACCATGGACAATCCTTGACTTAAATGACCAAATGTCAAGCTTGAGGTCTCAGGGGCAGTTGCATCCTGGCAATTTGTTATAAATGCAACTAATCAGACCCCACACCAAACCTGGGGTCACAAAGAGTCTGACATGACTTAGCAACTAAAAAACAACAACGAGAAAACAAACCACACCAGACCTCCTGAATCAGGAGCTCTGGTGGTGGGGCCTCCAACACTGTCCTTTAACAAGCCCTCCAAGTGATTCTGATGGAGACTAAAATGGAAAAAACACTCTCGGAACTCTTTTTCAGAGCATCCTTAGAATGCTTTGATAAACTCTGTGCTGGATGCATCATCTTTGCTCCATATATGCCTCGGCAAAGATGCAGTGTCAGGAGAGAGTTGCTACTGTTGAGAAGGTAGGTGGGGGAGAGGGAGAGTCAATACACCACTTCAGACCGCAGTTTTCTCTCTGTCTCAAGTCTGGATCAATTAAGAAGGAAAAGTTTCTTGTGGTCCTTGCTTATCATGTTTCTGAAAGATCTCCTTATCCTTTCAAACCAGGCTCTCCAGAGGATTACCCATTACTGAAATCCCGTTTTGTCGTTTAACCGGTGAGGTCCAAATGGGTAATAGATTTTACTCTCAGGCTTTTGTAGAAATAAAACCGTTTGCTCTGACTGGCTCATTTGCTGCATCTTGTTAGTCTGCTGCTGAGGCACCCTGACTTAAATCCAACGGACTGAAACTCCAACAGCTGAGGCCAATTAAAAGGTCAGGCAAGGAGGGCAGCCTCAGATAATGAAGAAATGAGCAACACCTGAAGAGAGGGGGCTGCCTTTGTGTTGCTGCGTCCTGGTCAGAGAATCATAGGGAAGAGTCGGGATCTTGGGTGGAAGCTTAACATAGTGCTTGAGAATTCTTGCAGCCTAGGTACTCAGCCCTGACCTGACTAGTCGGCTCAATTCAGGTAAAGACAGAGGCTTTTTCTGTGACTCACTGTGCTGTTTTCTTTGAAGAAAGGAAGCTGATGGGAAGTTTTAATTCCCCAGGAACACTGGTTGGCTTCTGAAAACCCTTTCTCCTATTTTGGATTCTCTTTTACTGCCGTTCTCCCGCTACCCCTCCCAAATGATTGTATATATCTGTGTAGGTAATAAAAGAGGAAAATAATTAGTGTGCGCTGAAACAGTGTAAGCTGGTTTCTTCACAAAGTGATGGCTAAGCTGGGCCTTAGAATCAGTGACTCAGAAGAGAGGGGAAAGGGTAACTCATTCTAGTAGGAGATAAGCATTGGGAATAAAGGATACAAAATGAGAAAGGCGTTGTCTAGGCCATTGAGTTTGTCCTGAGAGAAAGGAGGGGTTTTTTATTGGGAAACAGAAGGTACAAAATATGTTTGAAAAGAACTGGAACTCTTAGTGAAAGGCCTTAAATGACAGGCTCAGAGGTTTACGCTTAATCTCATAGGCAGCAACAAGACAGTTCAAATAATATTTTTTAACTAATAAGTGAGTGACAACATTCAGCCTCTTGACAAGGAGAGGCTGAATTTCTGCTATGTAAAAGAACCTGTAGAAAGGATGATGGGATATTTTAGGAACACTACTCTGGTGGTAACGTTCAGGATGGAGTCGGTTGAAGATGGGGTCCATTGAAGAGAAAGCAGAGCTGAGAGAATAATTAGGAGACCTTGATAAAAATAAATAATCCAAGGTTGGGCATATACATGTTTAGCCTACAATGATGGCCCAAGAACTCGATGGAAATGAGGGGCTTTTCGAGAGCAGAATTGTAGGTGTTGAAGAGGACAGTAAAATATTAAGTTCTGGTCACTGAGAGGCGAAGTAAGAAGTGTGAGGAGTTTTAGTGATTCTATGCCCCTATGAGTCAGGCACCTTGACCACTGGGTAGTGAATTTATGTTCACTTCTTCTTTTTTTTTTGACTGTTCACTTTTTAATGGAAGCGTCCATGTTGAAACTATCCACCTCTCAGGACAAAACATTTTTGCTGTTTAATTTTAAATATTGATTTCATCTTCCCTAATCTTTGTAAAATTCCCCTTTCCTATGTTTTATAATACTAATGTTGTTGTTCAGTCACCCGAATATTACTTTAGATATAAAAATATCCACCTCAATAGATTCAGCAATTTTGGGGGCTAGCTCCTATTTTTCATTTTAAGCTGCTTTCATAGTATTAAAAAATATTCTTCAAGCTCCGAAACCATATTTCAATTTTGAAAATTTTTAGAGGGCTAATCCTGTTAGTATTTTTTAAGAATGTGTATAGGGCAGCATACATCTAGGTATTGTTGCTGTTTTGCTTTGTTTCAAATTAAGGTGGTCTTCCATAGTGCTTAAGAGAAACATTGATTCCAGTGTGTTCAATCAGTTATTCTTGAAATCCTTATCATTTTAATGTTAATTCATTTCAATACCTTACTTGTGTAAGTTTTGGCAAATATTTTAAAATAAGCACAAGACTTTCAATAATTTTTCCTAAGTTGATCTGACTGAGACAGTGTCTTGGTGGAACTTTCTAAACCTAGGAATTTATGGTTGTTGCCCAGATAGGACCTACCTTGTATTTATAGCACGTAACTAAGGTGTCCTTTTATGGAAAGCTAGTATTTCTAATTGCTGAAATTACAAATTATTAGACACTTAGTTCAGTTCAGTTGCTCAGTCGTGTTCGACTCTTTGCAACCGCATAGACTGCAGCATGCCAGGCCTCCCTGTCCATCACCAACTCCAGGAGTTTACTCAAACTCATGTCCATTGAGTCTGTGATGCTGCTAGGGAGTCATAATAAAAGTATGCCACTTAATTGTCATTCGGATGTTTCTCTTGCATATTTATTATTTCTTCATTATGATGGATAATATACCTTATTTCTAATAAGTCTGATAATGAAAATGATACATAAATATAACTGTTGATTGATAAATTTAAGGAGATTCTTCAGTTTAAAGATTCAGTATAGCTCGAGGTTCTAGATTTCTCCTGTGCATGTGTATTGGATTTAATGCACAGAGTGAATAGTTTTCAGAACCTCATCTGTGAAAACTCTAGAGAACAGACAGAATTAACTGTGAGAAAAGAAAGACAAAGAGTTTAAAATGTTACATAATGAGAGATAAAGAGCAAAGAAACGAGCTGCAGGGTTTTGCTTCCTTTGCTGAGGAGCACAGCAGCCTGAAGCAGGCAGGAGGGAGTGAAGCCTCCTCTCTGAGGATGGTCCTAACCTGGGAGAAGCTTCCTCCGGGCCATGGCAGCTGCCCGGTGATTCTCATACTCCACGAAGGCAAAGCCGCGGTTTTTGGTTTTATCTGCAGCACTTGGGTAGACAATGACATCCACGACTCCTTCGGTGACCTTTTTCATCTCTGATAAGATCTCTTCTCTCTTTTTGGTCTTTGGGATTCCCCCGACAAACAATCGGCAGTTGTCCACACTGGCACAAACCCCTAAAAGACGCCCATTTCTGCCAAAAGAGGAGGTGTTTTGATTGGTGAGAATCCTTGTGTGGTTAAGGTTTAAGACAGAAGTTGAACATGTCTGGCCTTGGAACTTTTATGGTCTGTGGATGTGTGATGTTTGGCTACCTTTAAGGTTTAGATTGCTTTTGGAAGAGTGGTAACGGCTTTTGAGAAATCCTGCTTTAAAAAATATTTTTTTTTAAATTGGAGTACAATTGCTTTACAATGTTGTGTTAGTTTCTGCTGTACAACAAATCAAATTAGCTATATGTATACACATATTCCCTCCCTCTTGAGCCTTCCTCACACCCTTCCATACGACCCCTCTAGGTCATAACAGAGCCTGGAGTTGAGCTCCCTGTGCTTTATAGAAGCTTTCCATTGCTATCTTAAAAAAGAAAAAAAAATTGAAGCTGAGTAGTATCTGCTGTCTTTAGACTCATTGTAAATTTGCTAGCTATTGCCAATCTTCAACCCTCCCAAATATTAATATATCACCAATCCTGAGGCCTTTACACCTGGCCCAACCTACACAGGTAACGTGCCTGGCTGTGCTGAAGGTATCTGAGGTTGCAACCCCTGGTGCTCCCTTTCTTTTCCAACCAAACAGAAGCTATTCTGGCATGATCACTATTCAAGATAGGCCATATACAGAACTGATTTTCACATATTATCTTATTTGACTGACACAAGGAGAATGTGAGATGGGCAAAATAGGTATTGTTTCCATTCTGTAGTTGAAGAACTTGCGACTCCAAGAAATGAAATGTCTTGCTTACAATTTTGTAGGTTTTAAGATATAAAATTGGCCTCTGGGCTCAACTCAATCCCCGCTTCTCACACTGTACAATGTTGCTTATTAGCAAGTCAATGGGTACGTTTGCCAAGATGAGATCGGTTCAACTTTTCCAGGAGCATTTGGCAAAATGCATTAAAAAAAGTCTTCACTGTGGGAAACCTTTGGCCATATAATGGCCCTCTGGGGAGTGTCCTTAGAAATAGAGATGAGCACTAGAATTTTGTGTAAAGTTATTCACTGCTACTATTTAAAATCTCTCCCAAACTGGAAATGAGCAAAATATACCATCATAGAGAACTGGTTTAATGTATCTCAGCTGAGATGACATTGATCCTAGGGCTGGATATTTCCTCATTGTATACTGTGGTATGTTTGTCCTCCCTAGTTCTCACCCACTAAATGCCAGTAGCCACCCATTAGGTCATCCAAGAAAGCCTCTTCACCATCTCACATCCCTTAGGGTAGACAATACTGCTCCTGGCTGAGATGCACTGGTAAATAAAAGATGAGCATTCATAACATAGAATGCTCTGTAGTCAATAAACACAGTAACATAGGAGAGTATTTGATAGTTGAAAACACCAGTTCAATCTGTGCTGTTGGGTTAAAAAAAAAGACTATAAAATGAGTATATGAGAAAGCCATTTTGATTAGAACTGTATAGAAAGTCTACAAAGACAATAAAAATTCAACATAGTTATTATATTATGTTTGGGCAGTAGGGCAATGAAGGAATGGTTTGAACTTTTATTACTTCTCTTTTTTTGGCTGTTTTTGTGTGTTGTGTATTATGTGACTTTTGTAATAAGACAAAGTTATTAAAAATGGGTAAATTTCCCTTGACAGAAACCATTCATTCATTAGGAATAAAAAGTGCTTAAGTGGGAGATTGCTCTTAAGTCTTGCATCTAGTGGTTCTCAGTTGTGTGGCAGATGTTTGACCAGGGTCTATGCTTTGCTGAAGAATCAATAACTGCATATCAGACCTGTGACAGGTCCGTCTCCATTTGGTGAACATTGTCATAGGAATGTGGTTTTCCTGGAGGGGTGAAAGGTTGATAAAACAAACTTTCAGTTTTTTTTTTTTTTTTAAAACAACTTAAACCTTTTGCTTCAAGATATTATTTATTTAGAAAATACATTATTAATCATTAAGGGGCTGGTCTTATCAGTTTCCAGTAGGGGGAGCCTGGAGTCTCCATATCCTGTTTTCAGAGCTGTGTGATTTGTCAGGCAAACCACTCCAGTATTCTTGCCTGGAAAATCCCATGAACTGGGGAGCCTGGTGAGCTGCAGTCCATGGGGTCGCAAAGAGTCCAGCATGACTGAGCGACTAACACTTTCACTTTTCCAAGAATTCCTTGGAGATGAAAAACTATCTCTCAAAAGCTGAGGGCATGACTTTAATGTGACCAGAAGCCAGGCATTTAGAAGATACTCAGTGAATATTTGATGAGGAGGAGGATGACATGACAATTGTGAGTCTTTTCCAGATAAGAACTTTATCTGTCTCCTGAGAGATAGTGGCTAAAAACAAAGCAAAGTTTACTCTCCTCTCTACAAGAAAGGTTCTCTCTCTGGCAGGACCCAGGCAAAGTGGATCTGGTGCTTATTGTGCTATTTCACATTCCCTTTATCCTACTCATTAAAATTTAAAGTCACTCTGTGCCTTCACCTTGCTTCTGGCATCCAACCTGAACTTTGGAATTTTGGCCACCACTTTTCTCTTTCCAAATACTTTGTCATATTTCTCCTCTTCCTTCTCACCCTCCTCCTGTAATCACCATAACCATCAGCAGACATTTATAGAGCATCTGACATGTCAGGCACTGAGTTTTACATGCATTATCTCTTTTTTTTTTCATTATGCCCCCCCATGGGGTACAGATACTTTTATTTCTGTTTTACAGATGAAGACATTGAAATTGACAGAGGAGAGTGTTATTTTTCAGTGGATTGTGTTTATTGTTCATACCCTATCTATTTTCAAAAAGTATTGACAGGCTCCAGTGTGTAACAGTATGCTAAGAAGATCCAGCAAACACTATTGATTCCCTACACAGCCAATTCTACATCCATCTCAATTTAAAAGCTCTTTTGGTAATAATCCTTACTGTAAAGATATCCAGATACCATGAGAGATCAAGGAATGGAGAATCCTCTAATTCCTGAGAACATATAACTAATATTAAAAGCTATACTAGGATATAGATTTTTATAGACCTTTCTGAAACAATTTGGTATGTATTATTTCATATGATGGTTGTCCAGAATAACTCTGTGTGATCACATGATAGTATAACAATGATGCTGAAAGAGGTCAAAGGATTTGTTCCAAGGAACCTGGACTAGACCTCAGATCTCCTGATTCTCATCCCCCCAAATTCTGCACATAGCGGAACTCTTTTGGATCCATGGAGCCATATGTTGGGGGAGCCTCCTTTATGTTTTTTCTAAGACTCTGTTCTAGAATCCAATCTTGAGACTGAATGGCTAGACTACTAGCAGTTGCCAAGTCCAGTCAATCTCATTGTGGCTAAGGGGTTTAAGAAAAATGATCCAGTAGTTGATTGACTTACAGAATTACAGGGATAATGTGGAACTTATTTTGGGTCTATAAGAAGTGAGAGAAAAATAATGGTAGGAAATCTGTCTTTGTACTCATCAAACTTAAGATTCCATCACTTTTAAGGTGTGACTCTGTTACAGGAAGGAATGTCTTCCTTCCTTCCTATGAAAAACAGCATCTCAGAATTAGTGTTGCTAATATGTGATTTCTATCATTTATTGACCTATTACTACATTCTGAACACTGGGCTAAACATTTAAAAATCTTGATAACATCCCCATAATAAATCTACGAAATAAGTATTATTATTATTCCCACTTTGTAGATGAGGAAATTGAGGCTCAGAGAGGTCAAGTCACTTTTTGACACTCAACTGAAACCTGTCTGACCGCAAGCTATTCCTTTTTCACTTAGTACACTAATCTTTGCTCTGGGTGACCCTGGGCTTCCTTAAGAAAGGATTTATGGCAGTTCCTTCTAGTTTACGTTTTGGAGCTCAAACATTTTCATGAAGTTTAGTCCTATTGCCAATTTATTGATTGTATAGGGTCAGTTCTGTCCTAGAACCTTGTGCTAATTTCATGTCTTCAAACATTACCTTTATTTGTCTGACCCCCAAGTTTATACTCCAATTGTGACCACTCTCCTGCCTCTAATGTCACACAGTCATCTCCTCAGTATCTCCCCTGGGACGTGTAATGTGCATCTTAGGTGTTGCCTGTCCCAAACACAGCGCTTCATGTTTTCCTGCTATTCTCCCAGCCTGTTCCATCTCAATGACACTATCACATCCATAGAGACTTTGACCAAAATCCAATTTTCTTATAAATCCAATACTTAGCCAGTCTTGTCTATTCAACCTGCAAAATATCTCCCACGTCTGACTTTTTACCACCTACACCACTAACCAACCCCTTTGTCTAACCACCACCATTTCCTGCCTGGTTCTAGACACAGTGGCAGCCTTGTAACTGATTTTCCCTCTTTTAGTCCTTACCCTGGGCACTTAATAGCTAGAGGAATGTTTTAAAAAGTATGACTCTAGTTAAACTCTTCTGTGATTTCCCCTTTTAGGAGACTAAAATCCAGATTCTTAAAGATGAAATATGACTCTCCAACTAACTGTATTGCCCTCAACCCTCCTCTTCTTACTCTGTTCTGAACATTGGCTTTTTTTCTGTTCCTCTAAAACATCACGCTTACTGTCATTTTGAGACCTTTTTCACTTGTTGTTCTTTCTTTCTCTACAATGATCTTCCTCTAGGTCTGACTGTCATGGTGAATTCTTTTCATTCAAGTCTCAGATCAGATTTTGCTTCCCAGAAGAGTATTTTCTTAAATACATCAAATTAGAACAGCAACCTCTTCACACAGCTTTATCCCATTTCCTGGTTTTATTTTTTCAAAATTTTTTGAATACATCCAAT
Organism: Giraffa tippelskirchi; assembly: GCF_054371585.1. Classification (NCBI taxonomy): domain Eukaryota; kingdom Metazoa; phylum Chordata; class Mammalia; order Artiodactyla; family Giraffidae; genus Giraffa; species Giraffa tippelskirchi. Next base: position 41,118,143 of record NC_137276.1, read on the forward strand.
TGCTTTCTATGAGTGTAGGAAAGTGTTCCTTGATACTTCTAATGGTTTGAACAGTGGCCAGCACATATTTATGAAATGGATAAATGAATGAATTTTGTTTCTTTGAATAGTTTACAGAACTTCGTCTGGCACCTTATATAGTGCTGTCTAAATAAATATTTCATTAAGTTGATTTCCAAGGAAAAGAACTAACCTATTTTTTCCCCCGATTTTGGCTATCTTTTGCATATACTAAAATATAGATAAACTTGATAGATGAATAGATAAAAGTACATTGATTCACTTTTAATCTAGAAGAGATAGATCTTACCTGATTTCATAATTATTAAGTTGCTTGATTGCATTCTTGGCTTCCTGTTTATTTGAGAATGTTACAAATGCATAGCCTCTATTGTTGCCATTAAAATCCATCATCATTCTCATTTCATAAATTTTACCAATCTACAAGTAATGAAGAGAGAGAATTCATATTTAAATACACATACGCACAATGTTTTGTGAAGTCTGCCTCTACCGCATTTGATATTTGCATCCCATATGAATGGTTCACATGCTTTCATGCTGGGTTCAAATCTGTCTTCTGACTCATCGGCAAAGTCAAGATAAATAAAGAAAATGTGTGCAAGTGGCATTTCAGCCTGAGTTGCCAGAATATATATATTTTTGACAGAGCAAGTGACCTTTCATCACACAATTATCTGGGAATTTATACACCATTTTAGGGACCAGAAAAAACATTTGTCATCAGAAGTACAATTTCTCGATAGATTTGTCCTTATTCTCTACATTGACCTCTGAAGTCTCCATAGTTTTATCTTTACTTGATTGTACTCTACCCTTAGTGTTTAAAAACCAAAACTAGGAACACTCATTTGGAACACTGCAAAACTGACTTATTTGCTATCCTTCCCCCCACCATGATACAAAGGTGAACAGAGCAGGTGTATTTCAGAGGATGGCCCTGTTCTCTCCATCTGTAGGCCTAAGGCAATTGCTAATAATGCCACTGATCTGGGGCCAGACCTCCATGTCCACAGGGCACTCCCTCTGCCCCTCAGTGCAGCTCCTGCTTTGCCTCTATACTACTCTCTCCTGCTTCCCCAACTATTCTCCATAATCAGATACAGTAGTTCATTATTGCTGGCTGCTGTAACAAGGATGGCCAACACAGATGTGAGGGACATGTGTGAGAAGAGGCATTATTCAGCAAATGCTATTATTGCAGTGGTGGCTTCCCCTCAGCTCAGCCCCACCCCATGCCACCCCAGGTATTCGGTGATGGACACCTGTTTCTCCTGGGCTCATTAGGAAAAAGTTCAAGCATGTTTCATCTCTGCATTTTAGGTGGCTTTGGCACTTATTTTCACGTTTAGTATATAAGATTCTTACAGGATGAAGTCTTCATAATTTGTGTATGTGCCAATTGATGTTGTTTGTATAAAATTAAAAGTAGTTCTGAAACTGAGGCTGCACTACACACATACAAACACACACACAGCTGATTTTGACATTAGGAAAAGAAATAGCTGAACTCTCATTTCCACTAAATTTTCTAGGAATGTGGTTGTTTTAAACACCACTTGGTAAATTATCAAGAATGTCAATTTTGCATTTTTGCTTTAACTTTGGGTTCAGTAGCAAAATATAATTTAGAGTTAAAACTGATGAAATTTATTCCTCAATTATGTAATAACTTTGAAAAACCGTGTTATTAATCTTGCTCATCACATTCAAATTTTTAGAAAGAAATGTTTTCATTCTGGATCAATATATACATGTACATGGTTGACACACGACAAACATACACATTTTTTGGGGAGGGACAGTCTTACACTTCATAAAACCATAGTAACATTTCAAGTTGAAGCAATATCTTATTTTAGACAGGTGGTTGTAGTGTTATTCTAGACTGACAGATATGTTGAGTTTGCAGTAAGATGGCTTTGCCAGTGGAGATGGGGGATTGAAATACAGATTTAATAGTCATCAGCAATGGTAGTTTCAGCTGTGAGTAATAGAGTAGGGAGAATTCAAGGCATTGATAATTAGAGGCAAATCACTAATAGCTAGGAAGGTTTTAACTTTGTCCGTGATTGAGGAATGGCAATTGGAAGAGAAACCGTCACTGACTGAGAAAAATGAGTGTGAAAGCAAGGTGAAGAGAATAGTATCTTTTTCCTTAAAAGATTAAAAAAAAATCATCTTCAGACTCACTTTTTCACATAGTGGGATAAGCTCATCTTCAAAAAGGTCTCGGGGGAGTTTTCCAATAAAAATTTCACAGCCCCTTTCTGGAGGTGCAGCATCCCAACCAGGTGGGGGACCACCATATTTTCTTTGTCCATTTTCCTGCAAATGCCATATGGAGTATAGGAGGGAGAAAAAAGTAATACAATCTTTAGTTTGAGTTCCTCGAGTGTTTTCAAAATCATTTCTTAATAAGGAAGATGCTTATTGACAAGTAATAGTAGTAGACTGGTCAGATAAACATTGAAGTCTCTTCAATGTGGATTTTAACACCATGTTCTTTGCTTCAGGGACTTGCTCCATATAAGCACAGTGAAAACTTATAAAGTGCTAGACAAATAAAAGGGTCATTATTATTTTTTGATTGCCATTCAAACACTCCAATGCCTGATCATCAAACTCACCAATGCCTGACCATAATTTGAATCTGGGGTTCTGATTTAATGTTGAAGTCTATGGGGGTTCTGGACCTGGACTATTTGGCTCTGGGATCCACTAGCTGTGGGACATAGGACAAATGTCGTGACTTCTCAGATCCTGAATGTTTTTCATCTACAAAATGGAGACATAATCAGCTTTTGATTAAAGGAGATAATGTTTCAGATGTGCATGGCACAGGTCTTGGCATGTGGCATATATTCAATAGTTACTAATCCTCTTCTTGCCTGCCTAGATTGAGGCTGTTTCATGAGCAAGGCAATGTGAGCCCCTAATTAGAAACATCATGAAGGTTAGCATTGGAACTGGCTAATTTGGGGGGTCCCCAGTGAGGGACTTAAATCTGTCTTTGAAGTTGACAAGACTGGGGAGAGGTGTTCACTAATGTTGGATCTTTGTGGGGAACCAGTGCTATTCTCAGCCCAAATATAATTAGCTTCTATTTTTTCCTTTGTCATAAAAAGACCGTTGGTAAATTCAGTGTCCTTTTTTTTTAATTGGAATATAATTGCTTTACAAAGTTGTGTTAGTTTCTGCTCTACAGCAGTGTGAATCAGCTACATAATGTCCTTTTCAGGGAGGAGTAACACAGGGTTTTCTGCCAGTGCTGTCTTTATTTTTCTGAAAGTTGATGACCTAAAAATAACGTCAGGGGCCCCAAAGTGAAAGATAGGCCTAATCCACAACTACTGAGCTGACAGTTCATTTGCTAGAGAGGGATAAATTTACTTTTCACTTAGGCATAGCCAGAGCTCTTTGTTATTATAACTTATTGTGATTTTTGGAAAAAGGAAAATGTAAGGGACCAAATGTCCATATTCATTACTAACTTCTACCGTGATTACTTAAAAAAAATTTTATACCATAAAATGATACATGATGTTGGAAAAAACATGGTAATGTATAAAGTAAAAAAGAAAAATTCTCAATGTTTCACCCTACCTGTTTGTAGAAGCAGTTGTTGTTAAGTTTGTCTGCCTTTCCAAATACTTTTCTATATATATTTCTAAAAGACACATTTTAGTTATTTAAGGACATTGTTTTACATGGTAGTTGTTAAAAATCAAACAGTTTCTAGTTTTATTTTTAAAAATAAAGCAGTTTCTAGTTTCACTGTCAAATCTTTGTGAATACTAACTTGAGACTTTCTCAATTATTTTATAATTGATAATACAAAAGCTTTTTGGATTATGGTATTTAAATAATGTCTTTAATTCTGATCATGTTTTAAATTCCTACTAATTTAATCATGTTGCTTTAAATTAAAAAGATGTCATATGGGTGTTCTACCTTGCCTTGATTACTTTTTGCTTCAAACAAGTAGGTGCTTTTCATTTTACTAAACATGGAAATATTTGCCTCAAGAGTTCTTGTATTTTTTTTCTTCCCCTATATTCTTTTAGGATTATTCATTAAAAGAGCTTTCACTGAGAAACCTGAGAAATGAAATGTTTTATACTTATAGGAAAAAACTTAAGAATGCAATGAGCTATGTCTCAACCAAGAATTTCCTAAAAAATGAATTTGATATTTTTGGAGACATTTTTAAGGTTTTATTTACTTAACAAATATCTATATAGTGCTTACTACATACCAGTCTCTCTTCTAATTCTCAAACAGTTTTATAGGTTATGGACTATGACTATCCTGATTTTACAGAAGACATTGAAGCCCACAAAAGATTAAGTAATTTGCCAAGATCCTGTGGTTGGGAAGTGGGGAAGTCAGAATTTAAAGCCAGGCAGTCTGCTGTCAGAGTCTATCAGCTTAATTTCTACTATATTTTGCTTTGTTATATGAAAGCCTAATCACTTATAACAGATTCATACGTTCAGTTACTTATTTATGAAAAAAATTATCATGCCATTAAATTGCAGACTCTCTGTTGCTTTTAAAATCATTCCAACTTCCAATCATTTTACTACACAAATTTTGGAAAGAACATATCTCATACCTACTTCTTACAGAGAGAAATATTTCTATTGTCCATTCTATAGTCCACCTCCTAGGACTGACTGTTACCATTGAATTGATGCAGATCCCTCTGAGGCCATTTCTATTTATCTCAAGTATCTGGAAATATACTTCTTAATGGATTATTGGAATAAATTTAGTATAAACTTGGCAATATTTGTATTCTTCAACCTAAGGAGACAAAGTTTCATTGCATAATAGTGAAGTGGCTATTCCAGAATTTCTCATTTGACAAGTTTTGATGGCTTGAAAATAAATAGGCAACCGGAAGATTGACCTTTAGAATTTCCTCCTCAAGTTTCCTGCTATAATTGCTAAAAATGTCACCAAACTGTTTTGTGCATTTCATATATATAGGAGAACTCATGCGATTATGAGCCAAAATGATTGATTAGGAGAGATTATTAATTCTGTTGTTTCTGTAACACCAAGAGTATTTTGGGGAATCACCAAGAGTCTGATTGGTGCAGAGATGCCATGAAGTTCAGACACTGGGGCAGATTTGTCCTATGAACAACCCACTGGGCTCAGAATGCACCAGTTAGTGGAGGTCCAGGCCAGTTTAAGACAGGCTCTGCGCATTAGTCATTGGGTTAGAATAGCTGTCCATTACTTGGAAAGGACAGTTGGAAGTTGAATTGCTGGTATTTTAGGCACCATGTTTATAGTTGAGGAGTTTAAAATAGTTAAAGCACTATTAGAGCTGCTCCTCCCTCTCCAGGCTGATGTCCTTCTTATGGGGTGCATTCTTCCAGCAGCATACATGTACAAATAGTTAAAGATAAAAAATACAGGTTTTTGTTTTCTATGAGAGAATGTTCATTAAACTCTGGGATCTTTTATTTTTCCATTCAAAGACATGAATGTCACATACACATAGGTGAAAATCTTAAACTATGTAAATTTCAAAATTAAAGAGCTAATTCTAACTGTAAGTCTAGTGGCTTTAATTTAGATACTGAATACTGAGCTTACCCATAACTCAGTTATATGTTAAGAGTATTTGGAAGTCCCTTCTGCCACAGATATTTTAAGCCCTTTCAGGAAGAAACCACAGAGTCTTTAAGAAATTTTATATACCGTCTTCTTCACCTTGGATAAAACCACCCAACCTTTAATACATGATTCTGAGCAGTAAATCTTAGCTTGAATGACAAGCAGACTGAGTTACTTTGGGCCACATAGCATCTGATCTTTGACTACATCTGAGAAATCTGGGCAAAAACTACCTTTTTCCTATGAGAGTTAAAAATGCCCAGATACTTGCTTTTCTAGTGTCCCTTGTAGCTGGGATAGTTCTGGTTATAATAAAGTTGAATTGGGTTCTGGTGCAGAAACTGTCATGGTGCTAAGGTTAGCATTGACGGTGGATACATTTTGTTACCATTACAGATTTGTGCATGGTTCTGGGTTTCATTTCTAACAGTTTACCCTTTTTGAAATTATTTTATTTTAGTATTATTATTTATTTTTTAAATTGAAACAGTTGATTTCCAATGTTGTGTTATTAATAGTTTCAGCTGTATAGCAAAGTGATTCAGCTATATGTGTATATCTATTTATATATATATTTTCGTAAAAGCTTACATCTTTTTTTACTCTTGAATCTAGTTCTCCAAGTCCAAAATTTCTAGAAACCAGTACCCTTTTAATAAACTCTTTTTCTTCTTAATCAGCCAGAGTTTACCTCTAATACTTTCCCATAATAGTAACAGCAACTGAAAAAACAACAGCTAACCCTGAGTCAAGATCTGTGCAAATTCGTTCCATGTATTAATTAATTTAATCTTCTCAACAAACATTTAAGGATATTATGATTACTTTCATTTTGTGGGTAAGAAATTCAAGGCACAGAATGTGTCTAAAGACATACAAGCAGTAAGTGATAAGGACAAAATTTGAATCCCAAGTCCATGCTTGTAATTTTAGCATTATTTTTCTTTTTTAAAAATATTAACCTAATACGTTCATTTTACAGATGAGGAAGCTGAATCCAGAGATATTATGTGACTTCTGTAAGGTTGCATTGGTTTAATTTATTGCAGAAAATATAGACTAAAAGTCCTCTGGTTCTCAATCTGGTGAACTTGGCATATGTACTGTTCAAAATTCATGATGACCTTTCTTCTCAGGCTTAGCAGTCTCACAATTTTGCATATTGTGTGCCACACTCACTTTCTTGTTCAACTTCATCAAACATGGATACCAGATGGTTAGTTGTCTTGCATAAATGAACCCATTCATAAACTAGAAGGACACTAATTAATGAACCTTCATTCAGTCTATTTTCCTGAGTAGCAATTTCAACTCCTTTAACTGGTTCTTTGGAAAATTTGAAATTCCAAATCTATAATCATCTTTGTGGTTCCCTTTGGTCCTTCGTTTTTTCTTGCCAAGAGGGAAGAAACTGTGTATGTTTCCTTACTAAACTGCTTTCAGATGTTCTCCAACCCATTTTCCAATTGACTACGTTTGTATCTATTTCTGCTCCTGTTCTCTTAAGTGCTGGACAATCTCCCCAAGTTTTGTGGCATTTCTAGCCTTCACAATCATGCCAATCACCAGCGTCATACCAAGAATAATGGTTCTATGGCTAAACTCCTGTGGTCTGTCCTCATGTTTGATGCCTACACATGGAGAACAGCTCTAGGGACTGTGTCTATACATTACTACCATGTTTTCCTAGTTGCTGATTTGTGAAATTGAATAAAGATCTCTACTAGACATTATCATTATTACCTTCCACCTGTACAACGCCTATATACCTCAACATGTGATAGGGTTCAAGGCAAATCTTAGGGGCCTTAAATAAGAGGTACCAAAAGAATCTCCTTAGTTGTGATTTTACCTTTGCCTGCTAACACCATTATTGTTGTGGAGGACAACAGACAGTGCTATAAGGAATGTTTATTTTGTTAATTCTGTGTGAAAGATAACAGTCTGTTTTGTGTATTGTTTGTTTACCCACACATCTTAAGATCAGTGACTTCAAACTGGTAAAATCTACTTTAGGCTGAGAATTTTTCCAAGGCGGAATTTATCTAACTTACATACTTTGGAAGTTTGCATTACCCTTGTTAGGCATTTTTTTTTTTTTACAATCTTTGCAAGGCATACACAATATGAATGCCAGATATTTTTCTTAAAATAGAGAGAAAAATAACGATTGTAGTATAAAACTGAATAAGTGGGATGTTGGAATTTGTAGAAACATGGTACTATAGTTAGTAACAAAGAGGCAAAGCCAGGGCATGACTATATTACATGGATATAAGTTTAGTTTATTATCATACAGCCCAGAGTTTCCCAAAATATCATATGTGAGTTGATATTAGGTAGTTTATAGTCAATGTTTTATTTTAATAGTTATGCATTTATTTTATTGCACATTAGGAATGTAAAACTTTTCCCATTTACATAAGTTAGAAAAAGTCTACTTTTAAAACTAAACAGTATTTCTGTTCAAATTTTTTAATAAATTCTAAATATTATTGTTGGTGGTATGTGTTTATGGCAAAAATCACACCGATGCAAATAGATTTTGGCTTTTGAAAATTTATCTATTTGCTTCAGTCTTCAAAAGGCTCTCACATTTGATCTTTAAAAAATGTATGGTTTGTCCATAGAAACAACTGTTGGCAAATTATGAATCATGTTCCTGATGTATCGTTTTGGAAGAGTGACTGTTGAAATCCTATCGCCTAGGAAGAGTTCTGATTTCAAGTTGTTAGTTGTCTTATGAAGGCAGAACTGATTTGTTATCAAATGATGACTTTAATGATATCTTCTAATATTTCCCCTTTATTTTTAAGGTTTATGTATGACAACCACCCTTTAGGATTTCAGTATCTCAGTAGTGGAAGTATTTAAAAGCAAATAGGTTTTTAAAAATAACTTGTGTTTTGTAAAGCTTCCTTGACATTTTTGGCTAATTCATGGGAATATGAAATTCAAGAATATTCTTATACAAATTTAGAAATCAGAAAATATATTTTTTGGAGTTTGTATGTGTGTTTCTGCATAAGAGAACAAGTGAAATGCCAATTCACTTCTAAGACACTCTGTTTACATTTGCCCTGAGGTTCACTAATGTGGACTGCAAAGCATATATTATCTTGAGACCAGGATTTACTGTGTTCATGTTCACTTCTGGCTCTGGGTATGTGTCTTGTCTCACTGCTCCAACCTGCAGGAATCTATAAACTACATCTAAGAAATAGCTAGATGAAAGCTTTGGTGATTCCTTTATCTGTTTTGGGCTTTTATCATTTTGGAATGTGTAATTTATACAATAGGTCCATCCAACTTTTTATTATAGATACAATTTGCCCTTTTGCATTGACTAACTGATAGTAGTCGGAGATCTGGTTAAATGACATAAAGATATTCACATGCAGATTTGACCTTATGTAGATAAAAAACATTTGCTTTGGGTTAATTGTTCTTCTATCCTTTTCTAGTTCAACATATGCCAAGGAGAATTCCGAATGCACTTGTTCTTTTAGCATGTGAGAAATCTTATACAGTAATTATTCTTCTTGCCACACCCAGAAGAATTTTTGACAAGCTAAGAGACTCAGCAAGGCACTAAATCTTTCCTCAGGAAATTCTTCATTTAAAAGGGAAAAAGATTAACGAAGTGATTGCAGAGGTCTTGGGAGAGTATTAGGATGCTTGTGAAATGGAGTCTGACTTTTGCCATATTTAAGTGTGGAAACATATTCATAGAATGTGTTTTGAGTTAGTCAATAGGATCCTTAAAGGAAATATAGGGATTTTTAAAATCCAATTGCATATCCACTTGACACTTCGTCCATTAATTATTCAATACTTAATGACTTTCTTTGCATTGATTCACTGTCTTAAACTTATGCAAAAAAGAAAATATCATTCTCTTAAGTGGAATATCATTTCCCACAAATGAAAGGTCATTATTTAAACCTACAAAAGAAAGAAACCATGATCAAATTCTAGCCAGACATTGTTACTTACTAAAAACTGATCCCTAGTCCTCTTCTCTATTTTAAAAGATTAGCAGGGGAAGGAGAGATGTTTAAGATCTAAAAACTTTCCTCATCAGAAAACTTAAAAGAGAATTGAAAGTGGAATAATTCTCACACAATGAAATTCAAGGTTATTGAATGTTCTGTCAATGTATTGTTCAAGATCACTTCAGCTCTCTGCCCTGCATCTCTGAAACAATGTTTAGAAAAAGGATCATGGCTACTGAAATCCCACCCAGCTTCATGATTGTATGCTTTTGTGATCTCTTTTTTCTCTTTAGCTTATGTTAGAGAGTTCTCCTTGCATGTCATTATAAGATTTTAGGTGAAGATTAAGAGCCACTTATTTTTTGTTGCTGATTGATATTAAACCAACAGGTAACAGTTTTAAAAGTCCTGAAGTTACCTGCAAACAAAGTCTAAAGTTCAAAACTGCCATCAATGCTTCTGTGTGAGTCATGAAATTTACAGCATTTTTTAAGCCAACAAAACAGAAACCGTCACATCCTTCTATTTTAAGGGAAAGCACTATAGTTCATATTTTGCAAATATTTTGAACCTTATATCGAAGACCTCATATGTAACCCACTCCCTATTAGGTGAGTGGAGAAGAAATTCATTGCTGTTTGAAAATAGCTCCTGGAATGCATTTCTAATTCTTGGGATGCTGAAGTTCCCATCTCATGTCAGGTACATGCACCCTCCACAAAAGGATTCACAGAACTGCTCCTTCATTTGGAGTCTTCCACACCAGGCTATGGTATTGCTGGCTAGTAAAAGCAAAGATTCTTAGGAGCTTGAAAATGAAGTTAGCCTATGGGTGGCTAGAGTGGTGACCTTATGGAATCACGCCTGTGATGATCTAATGGTACCATCCTGTTCTCATGTTTAGTGCCACCTATTTAAAGAATTAGCATTCATGCACTTGATGAATGACATAAGTCCCTGAATAACGGGGACCGAAGCAGGTGGTAAGAACAGGCAACAAAAGAAAAAGGAGGACCCAAGAGCTATATTTTGTCATGGAGTCAAACTCTTATTTCTGTCCCTAGGATTTTTGTGTGGTGGTTGGAAAAGAATGTCAATGCCACAGGGTTTTTCCATCTGCTTCTCGCTGATCTAGTCTAGTTGAAGCCAGTTGTAAACTCTGGGATCCTAAGTTACTTATTTTTATGGCATTGTTTGTAGAAAAAAATTTCCATTTCAAAAGTACCTAAGGAAAGTTACTAAAGCACATTATACCAAACCAAAGAGATAGGGGAGTTAATTTGAGGCACATAAGCAGAGAACGGTCTTCTAATCAGATTAATGTTGACCTAGTGCCACCTTTTGTACCTTTTGGCTTGTAGGTATTTATTTAGGAATTGAACATATTAGAAAATTAAAATATATGTTGCAGTGAAACTCCAAATAAGAGAACACGCATGGAAAGGGACGTTTGAGAAATGGAATTAAAGTCTGTAATTTGTTCCTAGTTTGAGGGAATTGCTCCTAGGAGCAGACTGATGACTGACTGAAAAAGGGAGAGAAAGATGAAGTGCGCTGATTTCTTGTTTATCTGCTGTAATCTTACGGAAATTGAGGCACTCTATTGTCTTCACTGCTTGCATGTCGTTGTGCATTTTACAAATATTTTGGTTAATCAGGACCCCCCAAGTGATCCCCTCTGCCAAAGATGCTGCTTTGTTTTTGGCTCCTGGCCATGTTTGTTTGCTCTCATCCTTTATGTCTCAACTTCAATTTCATCTTGTCTGAAGAAGGCCTTCTACCATTCTGTCACTTGACCTGATTTATGATATTCATAGCATTTAACATGCTATGCTATTATTTTATTTCTTGCTTATTTTCTCTCTTCCTTTGAGTAATTTTCATGAAGGCAGGCACCATGTCTCTATTTGTGGAGTAAATAAATAAGTGAAGGAACAAGGGTTCAGGCTTGAACTGGTTGGTAGGACAAGGAGGGTTGCTCCTAGATCCTTTAAGGAATCTTAAACCCTCATGTATGTTATAGGGCATTTTCTTTATGAACTGTGAATTAGAGAGCAGACTTGTGGTTGCCAAGGGGGAGGGGGAGCAGGGGAGGATTGGATTGGGAGTTTTGGGTTAGCAGATGCAAACTATATATATATATATAGTAATGTTTAAAATACTGTAATGTTTAAAAATATCATTATATAGGAACAACTCCCTGAATTGTATTAATATACTTATTAATATCTGTACTTTTGTACGGAGACTTTTTAAAAAGTACATTTGAGTGGAGTATATATATATATATATATATATAGTGGATAAGCAAGATCCTATAGTATAGCACAGGGAACTATATTCAATATCCTGTATTAAACTATAATGGAAAAGTATATGAAAAAAGAATATATATATGTACATATATATACACACACACACATATATGTATAACTGAATCACTTTGCTGTACACCAGAAACTAACATGACACTGTAAATCAACTGTACTTCAATATTTTAAAAACCTATGGATTAACTTAGAGAGTACTAAATTAAGGATTAGAGTTGGGAGTCAGCAAACTTTTTCTGTAAAAGGCCAGATAGTTGATATTTTAGGATTAAAAAAAACAACAACAACCTTTTAAAATTGTGAGAACCGCTCTTGTCCTTAAATCACTGCAGAAACAGGCTGTGGCCACATTTCAGTCATGGATCAGTTTGCTGACCTCTGGTTTATGTCCTTACTGAACTGTATAACTCTGGAGCTTGTTTTCCAACAGTGAAATGGAATCGTTGGATTGTATCAGTATTAAATATGCACACAGAAAACATATAAAGAATTAGAAAGAATCGCCTAGTGAACCCAAGCATCTATCATCCAGCTTCTATAATGAAGTTTTCTTCATGAAATTTTCCTAGGTTTTCTATTCCTAACTGAATGCTTCTTAGAAATATTTTCTACTTTATGAGATTTTTTTCCTCGAAATAAAAATAATCCATATTCATTATAAAAAGTTTGGAAAATAAATAAGAGCACAAGAAAGAAAAAGCTATCCTTATCAGAGATTACCTTTTATTATCTTCTAATATTTGTGTGTGTGAATAATTTCTTAAAATATGATCTGTAAGCTGATACATACAGGTTTGCTTTCTTATTTTTAACTAAATTTTAAAATTTGGACATTTTCCCATGTCTTTCTTTGAAATCAAAGTTTTATATGACCATATAGTTTGAAAATATAAGGGTGACATATTTTATACAACCAGTAATATTTTATTGGGCATTTATGATGATATGTCCAATATTTTTAAACATATAAATTCCACTATGATGAACATCCTTATGTCTAAGTATTAGTCCTTATTCCTTAGGTCAAAGACTATGGTCAATTTTAAAGCTCTAAACAGAAATGTTACACCCGTTTAATGCAGTCTTATGTTGTCCTTTTAAGTTCTAGATAAATTAATTTTCATTGCAATTACTTGGTATGCATTTTAGGTCAGCTGCTATAATTTATACTTCTGTAATCTCAAGGACTAATACTAACACATTGTGTTTCATAATAAGGATTAGGGGAAAACAGCAAAGAAAACTTTATTAAAAACAACCACTGCATTAGATAGACAGTATAACTGACATACCACATAAATATTTGTGTTGTAATTTATAGAAAATAGATTATCTATAGGGTAATTGGACAAAGTATTAACACATGCCATATTTTAAATTGCTTAAAAATACTCTATAACCATCGGGTCTTCTTTAAAATATATTCAGACTACTTAAGAGTGATCTTTATTAACTATATATTTAGACTTCATTGTAGTAGATCTGGTGTAAACTGACTCCACATTGGGTAGAAAGTTTTCTGAAAATATTCATCTATGAAAATGTGTTTTTCTAGTTTTAAGGAGAAAATTCTGGATGAAAGGAACATCAGATGTCACAGAGTTGATGACCCACACTAGTAATACATTCTGGAGGAAAGGATCATCATAATGTTATTTTTTTCCCCTTTGTGTCTCAAATATATGGTAGTTTTGGAAGATCTGGGAAATACAGTTAAGAGTGGAAAAGTGTAAAAAAACTCCACATCTAAGTCCATTGCCTAGACACAAATTTTATTTACAAGTTAGCATTGCAGCACCCATCTGAAATCTCTCTATGCGGCATAATGCGACGAAGTTGAAAGTTTAGCTTGTCAACATTACACAGTTTTTATAACAATATTTATTGAACCTCTATTCATTAAAATTCTTTTATCATTTAAAGAAATTTGATAAAAATTTTAGTTATCAATTCTAAAGATATCCAATTATTATTTAAAAAGAATATCACAAGGCATATATTCAGATCCTCATGAGCACGTTTTATTGCATCAGTTTGGATGTAAGAGACCGACTCATGTTATTAAGTAACCTGTAAAATTCTATTTTTGGCAGCTGTATTTGTCTTGCTAGTGATAAGAGTGCACAGATTAGTCACACTTTCTTTTTGGAATTCTTGTTTTGCAAGTATTCAGCATTCAGTATCAGAGACTGCAAAGGTACAGCTGAAGCAAATCCTTCAAACCCTAACTTAGTGAATACTGTAATGTTTAAAAATATCATTATATAGGAACAACTCCCTGAATTGTATTAATATACTTATTAATATCTGTACTTTTGTACGGAGACTTTTTAAAAAGTACATCTGATGTTGTTCTTTTATTTGATGATGATGCTAATGTTTTCTCTAATCCAGAGTAGGGAGACTGAAATACTGAGAAGACTGAAGGATTTTCCCTAAACTGCTGAGTTTGAAGCTGTGTCTCAGTACATGCTGGTTTCCTTTTCCAATTAAACAAGTTTGCTGACCAATAACTAGATTGAGCATATGCTAGAATAACAAAACTTTGACTAAGAGTGGAGTAGGTCCTAGCCAATCTTCTGGGAAGTTAAGGCCGAGAGCTGTTAAGGGGCTTGAGTTTGGAGTTAACATATACACAGTAGTATATATAAAATAGGTAAACAACAAAGGCCTACTATATAGCACAGGGAGCTATACTTAATATATTGTAGCAACCTACAAATATATATACTTACATATATTTTTACATACAAACCTGAATCACTTTGCTGTATACCTGAAAGTAATACAACATTGTAAAGCAACTATATTTCAATGTAAAAAAGGAACTAAAAGAGAAAAAAAATGATTATTCTTGTGTGTGGTCAAGACTGGGTTAAATAACAGGTCTCTGATTTGAAGTCTTGGGTGACTTTCTATGCTTTGCAGTCAAAATCAGAAAGGATTTTCCAAATCATTCAAAATGATTGAACTGAATCGTGTGCATATTTACATCTTAATTAGAGGCTTTTGATCTGCATAGCAAAGGTTTCAGAACTTTAGGTTTCTACATCACTAGAAAATTTCTGATCCAGTAGTCATTCTGCTAATAAATGATTATTTCAAGTGAATCATGTTACAAAGTTTAAGCTCAACAAAGTGCTTTTAGCATGCTCTGGCATGCTAATCTCTCAAACAGCAATCTTAAAGATAACATTATAATAGCACTTAGTTCTGTAAATCTTCCTGGAAATTTTAGCCAATTGCAGTGGAATTATGGCCCATTTGGGCAAACTGTCCAACTCCTTGAGTTTTGTTTTCCTTATCTGGAAATCGGAGACGATCATAGTAACTAACTCACAGGGTTGTGGTTAGGACTAAACGAATTAATAGACATAAAGCAGTTGGAATATAAGTGCCCAATAACTGTTTACTATTTTGTAATTGCTATTAACTTGTGATCTAAATCCTTATTATTAATATTTTCTGAATGTAATTGATTATGTAAGACCAAAGTAATAGGCAAATAGGCCATATATTTTTAGGTGTCTTTTATTTGAAAACATTTTGCATAATAAGGGTAAAATAGCCCTATTATTTTTTCCTTTTTAATGAAAATGTTCTTAAATTATTAGGATTATGAAAAGGTCTCCATTGCTCTTTGAACAAATGAATTGTTTTTTGCAAGCTTTTTACATTGTTTTAATATGCTAAAATTTTCTATTCTGCAGAATTTTCTAAATGATTACTTAGTGACTTTTATGTTTCATTTGTAACAGGATTTAAAGATGGAATTCTTCTGGCCTCTGATATGGATATGAAACTTACTGGACCAGCAAGCAGGACAAGGAGGTAGGGAGAAACTGTTTAACAACTTTAACTCAACACTTCCTACCCCTCCCCATCTGTGAGTTTAGAAAAAATACTGAAGAGTTTAAGAGGAATTTTTGGAATTGATTTAAATATCTCTGGAGCCCATTGCTGGTGTGTTGTGAATCCTAGTTCCCCCTAAGTGGGAGGAATTTTGAGGTGCTTCTCAGCTCACCTAGAGCAGAGGAGGGGAGTAAGGAAAAAGCTCATGGAGTTTGCTATGTACTGCCTGCAGTTGGAAACACCCAAGGATGGTAGGTCTAACTTACCCCTGGAGTATCTCACGGTGAGCAATAGGCTGGCCATTTGCTTTGATGGTGGTGAGAAGGAGAACTGGTTGCTTCATCTCACCTGCACTTGCAGGTTTTACTGGGTCAGAATGTGAGTTTCCAGGGGTCTAGAGTTTGGCCACATGTAGGAATTAGGGTTGAAGTTTTATCTCTTCCAAGAGGGATGCTAAGGAGTGTCAAAAAGAGCTCTGTCGAAGGAGACTGGGTCTCAGGGAAGTAGCCTCTAGCTAGAGGGACCCCGGGCAGTGGAATTCAGGGTGTCTCTGATGACTCTAGAGAGTACCCTAGGAGCTTTACACATCTGCCAGGCCCAGAGACCAATGTCAAAAGCAGTCAAGCGAAAACTTTCCCGTCCCCTCTCCTTTACTTTCATCCCTTTCTTCTGGTTAGTAAACTTATGTAGGGAACTATGCTTCTGAGAGCATAAAGAGAAAAAAATAGAAATTGCCTTCCACCCTGATATGCGTGGGAAAGGGAAATAGCTTTCACTTTGAATGAAGTTAAGTTTTTATTCTACTGGACTAGACATATTCATTACTTAGCAGCTGATTTTTTATTAGCTGAAAGTTACCAGAAAAGTCATGAGACTTGCCCTGAATTTCATCTAGGGGAAATGAAAGAACCAGTGCCCAGAATAAAGTTAAATGGGCAATTTATATTGTTTTAGGGTAATTTCTCATAAACTTCTGCTTGTTGAGGGTAATTATATATTCACAGTTAAGACCTTGATATTAGAAATAGTGTCACACTAGAAATGTTTATATATATTTTCATCATTATATTTCAGATCATTAGAGGTTTGTTTCCACAAGGAGAATATCCTTATGTATGAATATTGACAAATTGCTTTTCAAAAGGGTTTAAGTTCTTTTCACTACCACTGTTCTTATATGAGTGTTTCAGATACAAAGAAGTTAAAAAGATAAACTGATTTAAAATTATTGATTTTATAGCATTTATGAGACTGCTGTTTACAAAAGAAAAAGAATGTTTTTTTTCAGCTAACCATACTTGAGCAAATGTAAAAAATTATTCTAAATATTTCTGTTTTATAGACTGTAAATGCTATCGAATTTTCTCTGTGGCTTATGAAAACCCCTTTATATAGGAAAAGACTGCATAAAAAATTTCAGTCAGGCATTAATTTTGAAGCACATTAAATTTGAAGATAAAGGCATTTAGATTATTAATGATCCTAAAATAGACTTTTATTAAGTATTAAAAACTAATAATGCATTAGTATCCCCCTTGGTTTAAACTTTTAGGAGTCTTTTTGACATAATACTTTCTGAAATCTTAAAAAGACTAAATAAATACTCTTCATTAGGATGGGAAATTAGAAATAACTTTGAGCATTATCTCTAACAAAGTGTGCCATGACTCATAAGATTATTAAAAAGTGTGCTACGTTTAGTTTTCAATTGATCTGACAAAGGAACTTGCAGTAAGGGACACTACTGTATATTTTATTGTTATCCACTTATGACTTTCATTTTCATAATGGCACAAAGTTTTGGTTAAGTCAGGGAAGCATGTAGGAAAAAGATAACAGCTGAGAATTAAAATATTAACACTTTGTTTTACTGTAAAAGTGTTAATATTTTAATTCTCAGCTGTTATCTTTGAGCAACATTAAAAAAAAAGAGCAGCATTATTTCTTCAGATAAGATAATTTATATGTATAATACTAGTTTGCTTTCCGACGTATCGTAAACTCTCTAACAGAGGTTATCATAAAGACAATAATACGCAGATAATTCTGAACAACTAGTGACTATGAATAGTTAGTTTGGGAGAGAAATTATTATATATCCTAAATGGCTTGAGTAGTTATTTTGAGAAAACATCCTGGAATAACTACGCTGACCAAATGGTCAGTTCTTGGATCCTTCATCTACAAGTTGTCATACCTCCATAGTCAGAAATCTCTCTGGAAACCAAAGCAAGTCTCTGGATAGTTTGTTTTCTGCTGATTTCTTGAAACACCAACTTGGTTCTACTTCACTAACTGCTCTCAGTGGTGAATTCCAGATGCCTTTTCTTATTCTAAATTGGCCTTTCAGAACTGTGATAGTCTTCATGATTGTGAACACTAGTTCAGCTTCCAAATGACAAGGCAAAATTGAGTTGATAACCCAGAGTAGAGAGAATATCACCTGTAAGGTCCCCTGCAAGACTGAAAGGATCCAACTTCCTCTGCCCCAGGAAAGGAATGTCCATCTTAAGAGATATACAACTGACCAGTCACATTTTACATGCTAGGATCACCGATATTCCCACCACTCTGAGTTCAGTGGTGAGCCTCAGCAGATGGCACGAGAAGTTCCTACCTGGACCAAGCTATATCCTGTGCGCTGGACCAGTGCGCGGAGGGCTGCTTCCTTCTGGGTTCCGCTCAATCCATCCCCGGATTTGTGATTTGATTCCATTGAGAGTGATTATCAGCAAAAAATCAGGTTAATTAGGGTTGCTCACTGAAACCAAATTTAAGATAAATTAAGTAAATTACTATTACCTAGTCCAAATGTGTCCCTTTCATGAAGGACATCTTCAGGAAACATTCTCTATAAATGAGTCACTAAGGATAGAGTAACTAACAGTCACTCACAAACCAGACCAGTTAATCCTCATTAAAAAAGAGCTTTTTAAAAATGTTCAGTTTTAGTTGAAATTTAGAAGTAAAAATTGAATAATATCTTTTTTTACACTTAGAAGGCAGACCAGTATTTCTCAATCCAGTTATCCCAGAATGTCACCAAATGCTCGAAAACAAATTCGTTCTTACCAATTAAAAGAATATGTAGAAAGGTCCTTGCAAATGTGGGGAGAGAGCACTGTTACTAAATCAAATCAACTAGGATATGGTATGAAGAGTCTGAAAGTTTCAATTTCATTTATCTGTTCTGTTACCTAGGACATTTATCAACCTATTCTTCAAAGATAAATTTCTAGACCAGAGTCTGCTGGTACCAGATATACAAAAGTCATGCAAACTACTCTGTAATAAAAGTGTCACGTGAGGTTTAGCAGAACAAGGACAATGGATCCTTCTGAGTGGTGCTGGAAGTGCCTACTGACACCTGGATCATATACGACATGGACCACTCAGGAAAGGATGTGAGGCCTCTGTAAAATCCAAGAAATTACAAAAATTTGCATATGTCAATGTTGATCTATGTGGGCTTCCCAGGTGGCTCAGTGGTAAAAAACCTGCCTGCCAATGCAGGAGACACGGGTTCGATCCCTGGGTCGGGAAGATTCATTGGAGAAGGACATGGCAGCCCATTCCAGTATTCTTGCCTGGGGAGTCCCATGGACAGAGGAGCCTGGTGGGCTACAGTCCATGGGATTGTGAAGATATGGACACGACTGAGTGAGCACACGTGCTGATCTTTGTAGCTAAAAATAGGAAACTTCAGCATTTCATTATCTATACTTTTTATTTGGGAACATGATTTGAGCCCCATTCCCAATCTGATGGTCACTCAAATCTAGAGATTCCCAGAGCAAGGACACATCCATGGTGAATGTCCCAGTTCACAGTGGTGAGAGGCCCTGTGGGTTTCCATATACAGAGAGGGATGAGCGGGAGTGACTCACTGAAGCTTCTGTGCTGGATGTTCACTGCCTGATGTACTCTGCCAACCAGGACAGAGGAAGCTTGTTTTACACTGATTTGAATCACATGCAAATATTATGCATATCACTATAGGCCTTCTAAAAACTTCTCTGTCCTATGCATTGGGGTTTCCTATACTACTTTGGTTTTCATTTAAAGATTCAGAGTAAATGTACCATTAACAATGCAGGGAATGGGTAAAAAATTAGGTGACAAAAGTGAAGCTGAGATAATCATTTGAGTAAAATGCAGCTTCAAAGTATTCTATTATTAAAAGTAATAAAATAAAAACGTTCCCAAACTAATAGAAAAACATCATCGAGAAAGTAATGTTTTTCATATAATTTAGAAAACTCAATTGAGATTCCAGCAAGAATATTCTTTAGCTGTTAAAGGGATAGAACAGTTTCTTGTTCTGCATATAAGCATGGCCATTCTTGCCCAGAATTTTCTCATAATTCTTGCCTGCTTCTGACCCAGATTGATTCAGTGCTCAATCATTCATTCTCTCAAGAAGCAATTAGTTAGTGTTGTCTGTATGCCAGTTTCATTTTCTGCCCAGCTTTAGGGCATTGTGTTCTATGGACAGTTGACTAAGTTTCTGTGTCTGTTACTTTACAAAAGGCAGAGTTTTGTTTGTTTCCATTTTAATTTTGTATCTTGGCTAAGACAAACTGGAATGTATTTTTTGATAGTGGTGGTTTGATATACATATATGCAGCAATGACTTGTAGATTTACTGATACATTTATAGTATAAATAGTTTCTATGCATACTACAAAGTAGGCATAAAATGAGACCTATATTTAGTTTATAATTCTAAACTTCTGATGAAATAGTTATAGAAGTTTCTATGAAACAATATAAATCATCTTAAAAAATAAAACTACAAATGCATTTTGTATTAAAAAAAAAAAGGCATTTTGTGCCATTGGTAGCAATACAGATGAACCTAGAAATTATCATACTAAGTGAAGTCAGGCAGACAAAGACAAATATCATATGTTATCATTTATATGTGGAATCTAAAAAATGATACAAATGAACTTATATTCAAAACAAGAATATATCCACAGACATAGAAAACAAACTTATGGTTACCAAAGGGGAAAAGAAGAGAGAGGGATAAATTAGAAGTTTGGGATTAATATATACTCATTACTGTATGTAAAATAGATAACCAACAGGAACCTACTCTATAGCAAACAGAACTATACTCAATATTTTGTAATAACCTATAAGGGAAAAGAATCTGAAAAGAATATATATATTCTATATATATTCAGTCATGTGTGTGTGTGCGTGTGTGTATGTGTGTATGTATAAAACGGAATCACTGCGATGTATACCTGAAACTAACACAGCGTTGTAAATCAACTGTACCTCAAAAACTTATAAGTTAAAAAAACCCAAAAGGGATTTTGAATATTTATAAAAAATAAGCTAGTTGTAAAGACTAATTCTAATTTGTTCACTTTTCCCAAATGTTACTAAAATTGCCTTTTCATCAGGATATTCTCAAATGATCCCACAATGCTAGATTTAACCCATAAGAGCAAGGAGGTCGTGGATGGACTGGGGTCTGATGAGGTTAGTCTTGTGTGTGTTACAGATGTTAGAAGGCAAAGTCTGTTGTCTTCTAGCCAAATTGTAAGTTTACTTTTTGCTGAACTTCATCTTCTCCATCAGGAAATAACAATTTGTGGTGAAATGACAAGTTTTATTTGCAAAACTTACCTTTAGTTTTGGTTAATTATTAGTAAAGGTGATTAAACATTTTGACATCAGAATGGCCTTTTGATCACATACAGGTTCACTCCGATATTATTGAGAAAATCTATAGAATATCTCAATATATTATCAAGTCTTTGGAAAGTAGAACATGAAAATAAAATTCAAAATTTGGACAAGAGACACTTGATCTTCAATGTTTATTCCTCAAAAACAATCCCCTTTCAACACTGACCTAATCTAAGGGGTGAACTCAAATCCAAGATAAATATATTCTTAAGCAAGTCAAACTTTTGTTAAAAAATTTGGTCAATTTGAAAAAAAGCCTTTGCAATACATTTTCTAATTTTGTACCTTATAAATACATCAGATCTGAGCTTCTGAATTTTGAAAGAGTAATTTCCAGTATAAATTATTGAGACAATAGAATTCAAAACCTATACATAGCAGACATTCAGAGCTAAACGAAAAGCACTCATAAACATTTATCACTTATTCATTCAAAAGCTGTATACTGGGTGCATGCATGCATGCTAAGTCGCTTATGTCATGTCTGACACTTTGCGATCCTATGGACTATAACCCATCAGGCTCCTCTGTACCTACTGTCATCCACGAATTTTTGAGACACAAGGGATAAAGCAGAGAGCAAAACAAATCCCTCTCTCCCCCAGATCTCATGAAGCTTTATAGTGGGTGTGATAGACAACAGTAGGCAAGATAAATAGGCAAAATATGCACTGTGCTTATGTTCATTTCAGAGAAGAATAAAAGACTGGAAAAGGAATGTGAAGTATATGTGTTGGGAAGGGCATAGAATTTTAGATGGTGTTATCCTGATATAGCGACTTTGGGAAGGGACCTGGCTGAAGTGAGGGAGGTATTTGGGAGAGAGCATTCCAAGAAGAGGGCTTGGTAGGTGTGAGGGCACTGAGGTGCGAGCTTGTTGATGAAACAGTGGAGGCCTAGGTGGAGAGGGTGCAGCTGAGTGATTAGTAGAGAAATGGGATCAGGTATCAGAGAGATGATGGCGGGCCAGGTTGTGAAGGATCTTGCAGTTCACAGGAAGGACCTTGGCTCTTGCCTTGAGATGTGAAGATGTGACTCATGTTTAATGGAATAGTTCTAACCATCAAGAACACATTGATTTGCATTTCTCTAATAATGAGTGATGTTGAGCATCTTTTCAAGTGTTTGTTGGCCATCTGTGTATCTTCTTTGGAGAAGTGTCTGTTTAGGTCTTCTGCCCAGTTTTTGATTGGGTGTTTTGTATATAGTGAGCTGCATGAACTGCTTCTATATTTTGCAGATTAATCCTTTGTCAAAGAGGCTCAAGAGGAAAGGGATGTATGTATTCATATAGCTTATTCACTTTGTTGTATAGCAGAAACTAGCACAGCATTGTAAAGCAATTATACTCCAATTATAAAGAAAAAGGGAAGAAAATACATTGAAGGGAGTCAGACAGGCCTAGGTGAGGGTGACGCAAGGGAGGCAAGGCAAACAGTCTGGTTCTGTTTTCATTTAAAATCTGCCATTTTGTTCACCGTGACTTCTTTTCGTTGATTTTGATTTTTTAAAAAAATATTCCATTAATTTATCATTTGTCTTAACTACTGAGTGTTATGATGCCTCTTACATTTTGCCTCTAAGACAGGGCCTTGCTTCCCTTACTCTGGTTGGAAGGGTTGAGAGGAGAAGCAAGGAGACTAGTTAGAAACACTGCGACATCCAGATAAGAGAGAACAGTAGCTTGTGGTAGAATGGTGATAGTGGGTGTGGTGAAAAGCGATCAAATTTTGGAATATATCTTACAGATGAGTTGTATGCACTGGGAGAGAGATTGAGGATGATAGTGTTCTTTGGCCTGGGCAGCTAGAGAAATGGAGTTACCAGTTTACTGAGATGAGGGATAAGGAGTTTGTGGAAAAAGAGCAGGAACTCAGTTGGAGGCACATTGATTTCAACATGCCCATTAGGTAGCCGTGTGAAGAGGTTCAATGCACAGTTAGATATATGAGTCAGAATGTTACTGGAGATTTATAGACAGAAGATACCAATTTGGCTGCAATCTGCCTAGAGATGATGCTTAAGCTGTGAAATTGTATGAGATCAGTAGGGACCGGGTGTTAGAAAACAGGTCAAAGGACTAATCTCAGAGGTACTCCAACTTTTGGAAGCCAGGGATCAAAGAGGAATCAACAAAGGGGAATGAGATGAAACAGCCAGACAGGTAGGAGGTGAACCAGGTCAGAGAGGCGAATTGGAAGCCAAGAAGGAAACAAAAAGGATTTTGAGATCAAGTACCTGGTCAGGTGTGCCAAGACCTGCTAAGGGAAGTAAGATGAAGCCTGAATAGGGATGCAGACCCTGGAGCTAGACCTCCTAGTTTCCATTCGGCCTCTTAATCTGTGCCCTGGAAAATTTCCTTAACCTCTTGGTCACTCAGAATCTTCCACTGAGGGAGCAATGGTCTTTCTCTGGGGATCATTGGGTGAGTATTACATGAGTAAATATTTTGGGAGGGCTTCGGAAGAGTTCCTGGAATGTAGTAAGTGCTGGATTTGTGTTGGGCACAGATAAGTAAAAATAGAAAAGGAAAAAAGAAGAGGCAATTACCCCAACCTCTCAGAGACTGTACAGTAAGAAATTCCAGAGGTTCGTGGAACAGTTGGTTACCTAGATGAGAACAGAGAAGAAAGGGGCAAAGAAATGGAAGTTGGATAGAGAGAGAGGTTATGGGAAATATTAGGAAAGAATAAAGGAAAGAATCATGGATTCCCCTCCCCACAGCATCAGTTTGCTTATTTGTGAATCAGGATAAAAGGCAGGTTGTGACATTGCTGCTGTGGAGATGAAATGAGAAAATATCTGTGAAGTGTTGAGTTAGGTCCAGCACACTAGGTCCTCCCATCTGCCTTTCTGTCACTGCTAATTACTCATGTTGGAGGGAAGAAGGAGAGGAGGGGAACAGCAAAGAGATTGCTGAAAGGTCTTTCTAGACACAACAGCACTTCCTTCTCCTTCTTCCTTATTCATTATGAAAGTGAGGTGAAGGAGGGGCTAATAGTATGAAAAACCAGAGATCTCTTCCAGCTCTGCCAACTTTCATTAATCTGCCCTCAAGTGCCCCCCACCGCCCCATCCTGTTTTTTCTTAGCAAAGGAAGACTTTGTTCAAGTGTGTGCTCACCACCAAACCTGCTGCATAAATTCGCTACCTTCTTTTGTTCTTCCATTCAGTGGAAACTGAGTCTCAGTTTCCTAACATTTAAAATTTAGCATAATGTTAGTTCCTACTTCATAGGGTTGTTTTTAAGGATTAAATATTTTAAATGTATTCATATTTAAAATGGATACTGACATTTAAAAACTACCCAGAAGGTGTTTGCTGTTTTATTATTTAATTGTGATTATAATTAATCTCTAATTCCAAGGGGTAGAATTGCAAAACTACTTGCTGGGAGGGTAAAGTCCCAAGTCCTTAGGATGATACATCATGTATTCAGGACCAGCTCCCAGATTCCCCTTCCAGTGTCACTAAGAGACCCTGCTGCTGGGAATTCCCATGTTTTCTTGTGTTAATACTTCTGAGATCTCTGTTTCAAATGCTCTTTCTTTCTCTTTCCTTCTCTTCCCTACCATTCCCTTCTCGCATTTCACCTGACTACACCTGCCCTGTTCATCCTCCCAGACTACTGAAATATTGTTTGCTCTGTGATGATTTCTTTGATCTTCTCTATTGATAATGTTAGATGCCACATCCTTAATTCTCTCATGAAAGCTGGCACCTCCCTCGGTTGTTGGAGATAGTACTGTAACTATTTGCTTACTTAACTAAATTGTGAATGTCCTGAACATAAGGAGTATGTTGTACTCATCTTTGCCCAGAAGGTTTAGCCTGACTTTATGCTTAGTGCTTAGTAAATACCTGTGGAACAAAGGAAGGACTTTGCATGGGCATTTTATAAATTGTAGTGACTTGCACTGATCATAAGTAAAATGAGTCTGCATCTAATTTCCTAATACTTATTATTAGGATGCTCCAGTCACTTGCTGAACGTTCTATCCTAGAATGAATTTGCTTTATGTAAGGAATTGATTTGCAGGTTTCTCTGCATTTATGAATGAGTCATCATATCTGGGAGAATACAGTTTTATAAAATTAACAGTTTGAGTGCAAAGTGATTGAAAAATAATAGCTTATGTTTGGATTTAATTTTCTTCTCAAGGCCTTTCTGGTTTTATTTTTGCAATGTTAGTGCCTATTTGATAAACATAAAGTGAACCTGGAAGTTATTGGGGATCAAGATTTCTGCCTGCCTGAAAGTCACAGGTAGATTGGAATGAGCAATCACCTCATCACTTGGCTGAGACTGATTGATAGAAATTTCCAGAGTCCACTATTGGACAAGATCAGAGCTGCTGTTCCTGACCTTTGACCCTGATGACCTCCAATGCCAGTGGGTTCTGGCTCAGGGAAGGTAGCAGGGAACAGAGATAAGAAGGAAGCTGGAAGAAAGAAGCAGGTAGGAGGGGAAGATCATGCCTTTTCCAAATCTAGAGCTGTCAGAAATACACTGTATGATGCTCTTTTTCCTCCTTGTATGCTGCTTCTAAATTAGAACCCTAATCTGTAAAGAAGAAAAGCATACATAAAAGTTGAACATGAAAATTGGGCTCACATGGAGAACCTAGCTGTTGAAGGAAAAATATGAGAATATGAGGGGAATTTAGGTGATATTTGTATCTAGAGTTGCCTGAAGTTATAACAATATGGGAAGATCTTAATGCCCTGGTGGCTACTAGGGAAAGAGAGAAAGTGGGAAAACAAATTTTTTGTTTGTTTGCTTTTAAAATCTCTCAAAACAGGAAACTGAGCAAGGCATGAGTCAAAGGTAAGAGAAGTGCACAATGGAAAAGCACACTTACAGGACGAAGAAAGAAGGGCTTAGCAAAAGCTGAAATGGTAGCTGTGAATGAGAGGCAGAGAGGAACAAAAAGGAGATGAAGGGTAAAGACAGAACTAAAGTGAGAAGATTTCTTGATGAAAAACTAAATGAAGTAATTGTCCTCAACTTTGACCAAGAGGCCAACAAATACTTGATATCTATCGCAAACGTATAATGCCAGGCATTGGGTTAGACAATTTCGAGTTAGCAAATGGAGTAGTTTTGTTAATTTATTTCTATCTTATTTGTTTTGTATTTTGCTTTTTTTCTTCTAAAGAGAATGGACAGGGAAACTGAATGGAAAGTAACACTATTCCTGACTTGGTAAGCACAGAAAAGTTGTTCTTTGTGACTGAGGATACGTGGGGTCCTGTACTAGCAATGTGCCAAATTGACGGGAGCTTCACTTGCTGTTGGGACCTCTCCAAACCAAATCCAGTCTTTTCCCAAAGTCTTATTATTGCATGATGTAGGCCTTGTGGTTCAGATGGTAAAGAATCTGCCTGCAATGGGGGAGACACGGGTTCGATCCCTGGATTGGGAAGATCCTCTGGAGAAGGAAATGGCAACCCACTCTAGGATTGTTGCCTGGAAAGTCTCACGGACAGAGGAGCCTGGTGGCCTATAGTCCATGGGATCACAAAGAGTCAGACATGACTGAGCTACTAACACACCAGGTTGGACATAACTCTTAGGCAACATGCAAGTTTTACAAGTGATTTTGTCATGAATTTCAGCCTTCTAATATCCCCTGGGAATCTTACACAGGAGTTTCAAATTGTACTGAAATGGTTTGTAAAGGATTTATGACCAAAGTTTACACATTTGCCTAATGAGACTCAGTAAAAATTACTTTGTATTACTTGATAAAAAAAATTTAAATTAACTCTACCAATCTCTTTGGAAAAGTGTTTACAATCAGTCTTAAGCTCATTTTGAAGTGAATTAATGTGATAGTTCTTTATTTGGCCATGAATCATGAACGGTAACAAAATTAATCCAAAATATGCATACATAAAATTCCAGAGTGTAGCCACAAAAACATCTCACAAAGTCCTAATACTTGGCGTCTTATTTTTAAAAAACAACATATGTAAAGAACAAGTCAGATTAACCAGAATACCTTCTATTGTTTTCAAGTAGTAGGAGTGGATTATGCATTAAGTTGGTCATGGTCAGTTTGAGCTTAGACAAAGCTTAACATAAAATAATAAACTTGTTCATAGTAGTTACATTAATTTTACTGGTAAAACTGACAAAATCCTCCTTTTAGAGTAGCCTGCACATTTTTAGAGAAAGATAAGTTTGTATTTAAATTTCAGTTCTGCCACCATGATTTTCATTCTTCTGAGACACTATTTCCTATTTTAAGAAAATAATAGGAACATAGATACTTACATGTTTTTCTTTCCTTTTTTTTTTTTTTTTTAAACACAGGATTAAATAAATCAGATCATGGACATGAGAGCATCTTACAAGTGCCTGGCATACAGAAGACACTTAATAAGCATTCCTTATTTGTTTCTTATCTGCTTATTTGGCTGACTTTTTAGCCATCATGGTCTGTGATTCTCTGAATGGTTATTCTCCTTTCTAGAAACTGAGGGGAAGAGAGTGCAGTTTTGAATGTACTATATTATCTTGACTTCTTTCTTACTGCTGTAATAATCTAGTTATTTCGTTTATTTGCCTTAATTTATCAGTAGGAAAAATCTTTAGGGTCCTCAGTGTTTGTGTGCTTGTGTGTGTATGTATGTGTGATGTCTTATAGAGCACATTAATTTTTTAATAAAAATTAGAAACAATCTAAATATCCAATCGGAGAAGGCAATGGCACCCCACTCTAGTACTCTTGCCTGGAAAATCCCATGGACGGAGGAGCCTGGTAGGCTACAGTCCATGGGGTCGCTAAGAGTCGGACACGGCTGAGCGACTTCACTTTCACTTTTCCCTTTCATGCACTGGAGAAGGAAATGGCAATCCACTCCAGTATTCTTGCCTGGAGAATCCCAAGGACGGCGGAGCCTGATGGGCTGCCATCTATGGGGTCGCACAGAGTCGGACACGACTGAAGCGACTTAGCAGCAGCAGCAGCAAATATCCAATGATGAAGAAATATGTTAATAAACAGTGGTATAGTATAGCTAATAAAATTCATGTTCTAGTAGAACACGTCATTTAAGCAGATATTTATAAAATATAATAAAGTAAAAAAAAGGCAGGTTACAAAACTCTGTATAGGCTGATTTCATTTGTGTTAATTTTTGTATTGTAATCGTCAGACTGACTATAAAAGGCTAACTGATTATATCTGGGTGGCTAATTAAAAATTATTTCATCATTCTTGCTTATTTATCTTAGCTATATATAACATACAGCTCTTACTCTAATTCTGAAAAGTTAAATTATATTAATAAATGAATGTCAATGTAAGCAAATCATCAAAAAGCAAATCATCAAAAACTATGAGATATGGTCAACATTCTGTTCTGAGGATACTGTTTATTTTCAGCATTTTTCTAAGTGATAATCATTTCACTAAAGAGGCTAGGAAAAGAGCAACATAGACTAAAAGAAATCTGAAGGAATTAAACATAAAAATAAAT
Source organism: Giraffa tippelskirchi (assembly GCF_054371585.1). Lineage (NCBI taxonomy): Eukaryota > Metazoa > Chordata > Mammalia > Artiodactyla > Giraffidae > Giraffa > Giraffa tippelskirchi. The sequence goes on from NC_137276.1 coordinate 41,147,169, forward strand.
TAATTAAACAAAAATTTATAGATAAATACATGTAAGAGCTGATTGAAGAGATGGTAAATTAGCACATCTCTGGCAATCTTGACAAGATAAAATGAAGAAAACTATTTTAAAAACAAAGAAAAAAGTGAATATAACCACAAATCAAGAGACTTTTAAAGAAAATGTTTTTATCAATAAATTGAAAAATGGAGTAGTCAATTACCTGGGAAACTGTGAATTTTTAAAACTGTTTCAAGGGTAAGTTAAACATTTGAATATATCAATGACTGTAAACTGTATTGTAAAAAATCATTGTATTCTTCCCAAATAACACAGGTCCAAGTGGCTTTATTAGGTAAGTTTTATAAACTTTGTATGTGTCTGTGCATGCTCATTCATGTCCGACTCTGCGACCCCATGGACTGTAGCCCACCAGGCTCCTCTATTCACGGAATTTCCTAGGCAAGAATACTGGAGTGGGTTGCCATTTCTTACTGCAGGGGATCTTCCCAACCCAGGGATCAAACCTATGTCTCTTGCATCTCCTGCATTGGCAGGTGGATTCTTTACCACTGTGCCACCTTTTATAAACTTTAAGTTTTCTTAAATGAGTTTTACAGACTCATTTAAGAAATATATATTATAGAAAGATTTTGAAGCATAGAGTAATAACAGAAAACGTGAAATTTTGACAGATTTAGCATCTCTCTTATACAAAGCCAAATATATCACAAAACAGAAAACTATAGACTAATATCATAAATATAGATATGAACTGCATACAGCAAAATATCAAAAGATTTAACAAGACTACAGAGATTATTCAGCATCAGGGATTCTGTTAGTTTAATTCTTTTCATTGATTTAAAGAAGAAAAAATATGAACATCCCAGTAAATGTAAATTCAACACACACTATTGTTTTTAAAAAAGGAAAAAACTCTTAGTTAGTAATAGAATAGTAATTCTTAAATTGATAGAGTATCTATCAGAGACATGCTGCTGCTGCTGCTGCTAAGTCGCTTCAGTCGTGTCCGACTCTGTGCGACCCCATAGACGGCAGCCCACCAGGCTCCGCCGTCCCTGGGATTCTCCAGGCAAGAACACTGGAGTGGGTTGCCATTTCCTTCTCCAATGCATGAAAGTGAAAAGTGAAAGTGAAATCGCTCAGTCGTGTCCGCCTCTTAGTGACCCCATGGACTGCAGCCTACGAGGCTCCTCCGTCCATGGGATTTTCCAGGCAAGAGTACTGGAGTGGGGTGCCATTACCTTCTCTGCAGAGAGACATGCAGCTAACATTATACTAAATAGTAAAATACTGCAATAATTCATGCTCAGTAAAAAGGAGTAAGTCAACTATAGAAAACTATTAGAACTAATAAAAAATACTACAAAGACAGTTATAAAAATGTTTCATACTTATGCAGAAAGAAATAAATGAGTATCTAAAAAATATAAACAAAATTTTAAAAATAACAATGTGAAATATCCAAAATCCATATGAGGAAAATATGACATTCTACTGAAGGATCTAAAAGCCTTGGTAAATGGAGGTCTTATTATAAAGATTAATTCTTCTAAAATTAAACTAGTGCAATATCAATTTAAATTCCAGTTAAATTATTTTGAAATTTGACAAACTGACTTTAAGTTCATCTGGCAAGAAAAATGGCAACATTTATCACAGCATGTATTGAAATTGTAAAGTTACTTGGAGCTAGCCTAATCAGAAGTTAAAACAGGCAATGGTAATCATTTGGTAATGCATAGAAATTTGAATTGCCAAGTTGTGTACATAGAATTAACATAGTGTTATAGATCAATTATAATTCAATAAAAATAATTAAAATAGGCACAGGAATAAACAAATAGATTAATGGTATGTTAAAAAAATCTAGCCCCATAGTTACGTTTGTATTGGAACTGCCAGTAGGTGTAATCATAGGGAGATCATAGACAATTTGAGACAAAGATAAAGTTGGCATACCATCTCACAGCATATACCAGAATTCTAAGTGGAAAAGAAATAACCTTTATAAACACTGTATAACTGCTAGAAGAAAGTATGGGAGAACGTTTTTATAATCTTGCAATATGGAAAGTCTTCCTAACTAAGCATATTGAAAGTCAGAAATGAAAAGACGAATAGATGTGACTATGTAAACATTACAAATATCTGTAATGGCAAAATAAAGTTAAGAAGGAGCCACAATCTAGAAGAAAATTATTGCTACTTACATAATATACAGAAAATTAATATCTATAATATACAAAGAGTACTTAAAATCAATAGCAAAGAGACTGATAAATAAGTGGGCAAAGAACAAAGGACACAAGCAGTCAATTCACAGAAAAAAGTAGTTTATAAATTTATTTAAATATGTTATTTATGTTTAGTGACAGAAAAGACAAATCAAAACCAAGATACTTTGTTCTGCCTTTTGTGGTGTTTAGTCTTTAAGTCGTGTCCGACTCTTTGAGACCCTGTGGATTGTAGCCCTCTAGGCTCCTCTATCCATGGGATTTCCCAGGTAAGAATACTGGAGTGGGTTGCCATTTCCATCTCCAGAGGATCTTCCCAACCCAGGGATCGAACCTGGGTCTTCTGAATTGACAGGCAGATTCTTTACCACTGAGCCACCAGGAAAGCCTTTTTGCCTTTTATGGGGCAGAATTAAAATTTTCAAATAATACAAATAATAATAAACCTAGCTGACATTAACTGAACAATTACTGTTGGCTATGTTCTAAAAGTTTAATATATAATTTATTTAATCTGTATTAAAACTCAATGGGGTGGGTACTATTCCTATGATATAGGTAATAAACCAAGTAAGGTTAATGAGCCCAAGGTTACTTGGTAATAAATGGAGGAACTCTGACCTGAATCTGTCCTTCTGTGGTGGCTTGGATGGTAAAGAATTCACCTACAATGTGGGAGACCTGAGTTCAGTCCCTGGGTTGGGAAGATCCCCTGGAGGAGGGCATGGAAACCATTCCAGTATTCTTGCCTGGAGAATCACCATGGACAGAGGAGCCTGGTGAGCTATAGTCCATGGGGTCGCAAAAAGTCAGATGCGACTGAGGGACTAAGCATAGCTATGACTTGAATCTAAGTAGCCTGGGCCTAGCATCTGTGCTCTTAATTACTAAATTCGACTTCTCACCTATTTTGGCCACATGATATGCAGAGTTGACTCATTGAAAAAGATCCTGATGCTGGTAAAGATTGAGGGCAAGAGGAGAAGGGGATGACAGAGGATGAGATGATTGGATGGCATCATTGGCTCAATGGACATGAGTTTGAGCACACTCTGGGAGATAGTGAAGGACAGGCTAGCCTAGCGTGCTGCAGTCCATGGGGTTGCAGAGTCAGACATGATTTAGTAACTAAACATCAGCAACATCTCAAAAATAATAGGCAAGTTGTGACAGGGAGAAGAGGGAGATTATATCTACCAACCTCCCTTAGAGTGTGATAATCATGATACCATGATGAAACTGATGAAGGTGATACTGTCAGTCTATGTTCTCTTCCATGAGGACAGAGGTTATTGGTCATTAAAAGCAATATGGTAAGTTAGCCTCTTTGCTTGAATGAAATGAGCTATTGTTATAATTTTTTAATAGTGCTGTGGATGGACAGTCTGACGGTTCAGTTGGATGAATTTAGAATCTAAAACCCACTGGACATAATCCAGAATGGACACATGGTCCTTACCAGCCCTCTGTTACGTACTTGGTCATATCTCACTAAAACATCACTCTTTGGCAAAGTGTGGAGTCTTCACAGGTGACCAAGTCATGTATCATTTGACAGGATCTGACTGGAATTTCATGTTAATTTCTATTCCTATATCTAAATTAAAGCATTAGTTGCTTCTCATTGATCTTTAGCTTTTTGGATTTTTAGGAAGTCAGAGAGGAGGGTGTCAGCTATGGACCAAATAATCTGGTGCAGTAGTGCAGTGGTGGGTAACCAAAGCCACAAGTATTTCTAATGGTCACCAAACACAACTATTTTGGTGACAGGGTCTTCTCTCTTTCTCTTTCTCTCTCCCTCCTTTCCTTCCTCCTTTAAACATCCATTTAACTACTGTTTTCCTTCTCCTTTCTCTTACTGTCTTCCACTCTTTAATCCTGTACTTTATTCTCTCTCCTGCTCCTTTGGTGACACCAATGGCTAAAGAAGTTGCTGATTCCATCCAGAAGGTATACCATGTTTTTAAGACAAGTTATTAACAGTTGTAGAGAAGCAATGCTGACAGACACCATTTCTAAATAAATGGCTATTTTTGCAAAGATGTATAGGACCAGCTGATACTTTGATTACTGTTTGTTGATATTTAAATCCATACACCATCCTACTTGGAGTCATTCTGAGTCCTAAATAGAGTAACTTGAAATAGCAAATCCTAAGATACTGGGAAAATTGCACCACAGTAAAAATATCTATGGAGAAAAATAAAACTGTACCAGAGAAAAAATACTGTTGGGGCTACCAACTTAGAATTTATCAGAAAAAAAAAAAGAAGCAGAAATATAATAGACAAATGATTGGATTGCAGTTTGTGTACATTTATTTGTGTATATACTTACACCTGGACTAAATTAGAGCATTATGAACATTTGGGTGATGAGAAGGCATGGCTCTTCAACTTTTGCTTTAATAATTAAAAATCAGGAATCACACACAATCTCTTTTAGAAAGAAAAGACTAGCCAAATTCTTGGGAAAGTTAAGCACATTCATCTGGCCCACAGATCATTGTTACTGCAAAACAGCCCTGACATCTGGAAATCCTTATTGTTTTGTTTGAGGAAAAAGTCATGTCAAATACTCAAAATTTTTATTCTCACTTTAAAAGTCTGTTTAAAGCTGCAAAATTTATGGTCCAGTAGAAACACCTGCTATTTAGCATATTCTCGTTAAATGGATATTACAGAGGTACATTTTATCTTCTTCAAAAGATATTTCACCATTCATTTGCTTCAAATGCCCTTTAAATATCAACAAAGAGCCTTTAAATCCCTGGAATTTAGCTTGAAACTATAAATTACATGCGGAAAGACAGGAGAAGAAGTGTTAACCTATGCGTGTCTTGTCAAACTAGGACTTTGAGATTTAACTGCAAATGTTCCTGAATTTTAGCAGAAACTATGGAGAAAGAACAGATTCCCTACCTGGCTTCATGGCATATTCACCTGTATTTGGGAATCATCCTTAACACCTCTGGAGGATTATGATTCAACTGGTCTGGAATGGAACCCAGGATAGCCTAAAATGGTATGGTCTGAAGTCTCCTCAGGTGATAATATGCAGCCACGTTTAGAACTTCTGAATTAAACTCTAGTCTATATGTGTTAAATGTCATACAAAATGAAATACAGAGAGTAATTTATTCCACCTGCCAAATAGTTGGGATATACACGTTTTTAAAAATTACTAAAAAGTTCTATAAAAGAAAGGCAGAGGCTAGGTTACAGGAGAAAGAAAATAATTCACAATTGTCTTTAATATTTGTCCTGTCTACATTTTCATTACTTTCAATGAGTAAATGTTTTCATAATTGCCAGCATTTAGAAATAATGTCCTTGAAATACCAAAAACCCCCACATTCTTCCTAGATTCTGGCATAGGTGATTTGTATTCAAATCCATTTCCATGAGGACCAACCAATAAGATATTTGTATTACCACTGTATGCATAAAACTCTAGGTCATGGCTCTATATATGGAGGGGAAGCAAAAGCTGTGAGGTAGAGATAGGATAGAGGGTAGAAAGTCAGGATGGCTTTCAGAAGAGAGAGGATCAGTTGTAAAAAGTATTTGAGTCAAGTTAACAGTGAAGCAACTTAGCAGGTCTATGAATCCCTATAGCTGAAGTCCTTAAGGCCTCTTTTTCCAGAACAGTCTCCAGGATAGGCTCCTCATGGAGTCTGGATCTTGATTTTTTTCTGCTCACTATACATATGTATCCATACTTGTTGCTCTTCTTACTCCTATCACCATCCTTCACCCTCTCTTCCATTACTGGACTTAGTCAAACTAGAAAGAAGCTTCACTGCTTCCTACCCCTAGTTACTGTCTACCACTGCTAGATCAATCTTCCTAAAATATCCCTTCTAATATTCTTCATTGGTCTCATCACTGTGAAGAAATAGTCCAGTCCCTTAGCCTGACATCCAACATCCACCATGATCTGGTCCTCACTCTACTTTCCTGACTATCTTTCAGTGCATATCTAGAGCTATTCTGTGCTCAAGCCCATCAGGTCTCCCAGATACATCATTGACTTCTTACTTCTTAGGTTTCTTTGTACTTGTTTCCCATTTGCCATGTGCCTAGAGTCCCCATCCTTCCTTTCACACTTTCCCTGGCTGAGATGAATTTATGCCTGTACCATCAGGTTGTGTGTGGTTGTACATATATAGGAATGCACAAGCACACATGTGTGGCTATGAATATGCATATATACACAAGGGTGAATAAACTCCTGGTGACCAGTGTTGACAGCACATCACCACACAGGAAGTTTCTTTTCATAGCTGGTTCTGACGTCACCACTCCCTTACAAATCCTCCAGCCTCAGCTTAACTTGGATAAGAATATCAGAAACTCTGAACCAGAGATCCTTATAAGTGATCTGTACTTGACAACATTGAAGATTGAATGATAATTAAGTTTTTTAATACAAAAAAGACATTGAAAAATTTTAATGACAGGCAGAAGCTGTGCATGTGTTGGAGGAGGGAGTGGGTAATAGAGAGGAAATGAGGATTCTTAAGACCAGACAGCATAGGCACTTTTTATTCCCTTAGGGTTATATTTTGATGGTTAATTTTATGTATCAACTTGACTGGGTCACAGAGTGCCCAGAGGTTTGGCCAAGCATGATTCTGGGTGTGTCTTTGAGGATGTTTCTGGATGAGACAGATGTTTGAATCTGTAGACTGAGTAGAGCAGATTGCTCTTCTAATGTGGGTGGGCCTCACTTAATCAACTGAAGACTTGAATAGAATAAAGGCTAAATAAAGGGAATTCTGCCCAGCCTGAGTGCTTGAGTTGGGACAGCAGTCTTCTCCTACATTCAAAGTTGAACTGAAATGTTGGCTTTTCTTGGGTCTCTAGGCCACTGGCTTTCAGATAGGAATTACATGTTGGCTGTCCTGGGTCTCCAGATTGCCAGCTGCAGATTTTGGGACTTATGAGCCCCCATAATGAGATCAGCCAGTTCTTCATAATAAACCTCTTTGTCTATTGACAGATAAACAGATTTATATTTATCTTATAGATACCAGAACATTGACAACACTAAAACCATGTACATGTATATATTAGCCAATTAGGATTCCAATTGGAATATTGGTTCTGTTTCCCTGGAGAACTCTGGCTAACATATATACATACATGGTTTTCGTGTTGTTATTGGCCTGGTACATGTAACATCAGGGTATCAGCCATCATCAGATGGCTATCATGTTACCCTCACTCGATAATAATGTTCAACTCTGACCCTATGCCTGACTTTCTTAAAGATCCCTGGGAAAGAGAACTGGCAGAGTTTAGAAATTCTAGAATTACATAACCTAACAAGAGTAAAATTTCCTTGCAATTCAGTTCAGTTGCTCAGTCATGTCCAACTCTTTGCGAGAGTCAAAGTCACTCTTTGCGACCCCATGGACTGCAGCATGCCAAGCTTTCCTGTCCATCTCCAACTTCTGGAGCTTGCTCAAACTCATAGTCATCGAGTTGGTGATGCCATCCAACCATCTCATCCTCTGTTGTCCCCTTCTCCTCCCACCTTCAATCTTTCCCAGCATCAGGGTCTTTTCCAATGAGTCAGATCTTCGCAACAGGTGACTAACGTATTGGAGCTTCAGCTTCAGCATCAGTCCTTCCAATGAATATTCAGGACTGATTTCCTTTAGGATTGACTGGTTGGATCTCCTTGCAATCCAAGGGACCCTCAAGAGTCTTCTCCAACACCACAGATCAAACGCATCAATTCATGCACCCAGGAATTGAACCCAGGTCTCCTGCATTGCAGGCAAACTATTTACCAACTGAGCTACCAGGGAAGCCCCGAATTTCCTTGCATGTATGTTTAATTTCTAAGTTGACTTATAAATTAGTAAAGTGGTAATCAGCATGCAATGTAGATATCCCTCAGCTTAAAGGCAGATACTTATCCAGTAGTCCTGGGACCAATTATTGGTGTGGCAGATTACAGAGATCTGATTAGCTGGTGAGGTCTGGTGTTATCATGTGTCTTTTTATTTTTGTTGAGATTGTCCTTTTGAACTTATTTGCTGCATCTGGTATTCTCAGACCAATTTGGAAAAAATAAGTTGAAAACTCAATTCTTACCAAAGCTGCCAATCACTGACTAATGGGATACATTCAATCCTGGAGAGAATCTTACAAAATCAACTATCTAAAGCTCTGTACTACAGTGACCCTGAGGCAATCTGACACTTGCAGTAAAGGACAACATTATGTTTCCCTTCAAAAAGCAGCTTATATAAATTTTGATTTTATTCTAACTTACATGCATTGGTGTAAAATTCCCTCATTAAATTGTTGTCTCCTTATTTCTACTCAACCATCGTGTTCTGATATTTAGCTTTCTTTTGAATTCCCACTGCCATTAATTATCATTTATGCAACCCTTATCTAATATCTAGATCATTGTTACAATTCAACCTCTAGTTTTTTCTAACTTTAATGCCATCTGTATAACACTGGTTAATTTTCTTAAATATATCTTTAATATTACTCTTCTATTAACATAATTCCAATGGCCTCATATAACTATCAATTAATGTCAATTTTTCTATTTTGTTACCTATCAAACATCTCTAATATTTCATATTAAGTTGTATTCCATATTAATTTCCAGTGTATACCTTCCCTTACTCAGGCCAATTGAAGGATGGCTAGGAGTTAGGTGAAGGGAGAAGAGGAGAAAGGAACTCTAGGGGACAGGATGTAAGTGAAAGAATATGGATGGTTGAGAAGTTGAGTATGATTAGAATGTTGAATACAGTTTGGGGAGGGTTTTCTTGAGGTGTGTCTTTGAGGATGTTTCTGGATGATATGAATGTTTGAATCTGTAGACTGAGTAAAGCAGATTGCTCTTCCTAATGTGAGTATGCCTCATCTAATCAACTGAGGGCCTGAATAGAATAGGGAAAGGGAATGAAAGCGACAGTAGATAAGGCTGGTAAGGCAGGCAGGAATTAAATCAATCTCTCTATTGGCATAATAGAGCATTCTTGTTGTATTATGAAGTCACTGAGATCACCTTGGAAGAATTCTAGGACCCTGTGTATTTTAGAAAGATAACTCGAGTTTTCTTGCATGCGTGCATGCCTTGTTGCTCAGTCGTGTCCAACTCTTTGTGACTCCATGGACTGTGGCCTGCCAGGCTCCTCTGTCCATGGACTTTTCCAGGCAAGAATACTGGAGTTGGTTGCCATTTCTACTCTAGGGGATCTTCCTAACCCAGGGATCAAACCAACATCGACTATGTCTCCTGTATTGCAGGCAGATTCTTTACCCACTGAACCATCAGGGAAGCCTGATGCATTATCTTGAGGATAGTTTAAAGGCAGAAAGACTAGTTTAGAGACAGATGGGGAAAAAGAGGCAGAACTATAGTTGAGGAATAAATGTAGCATGAAGAGAAGGAGGGCCCTAAACTCCCCAAGGATATACTCTCATCTTCTTAGCCTTTAGCCTCATTCTTAGTTGTCACTTCATACATATTTGCTGAATAGGTATGGTTATTTTACATTTTATTTCTATGTAGAGGTTATTTTATATAACCTCTCTGACTCTTCCAGACTTTGTGCTCTTTAACTTTCTAGTTTCACCACATGATATTGGAATATACAATATTTTGCTCTGTGTTATTCATTACTGGTTCATAAGGCTAAGGGTGTATAGTCATGAACAAAAAACTATGGGATAACAAATTTATACTGACTTAGATTCAGATGTTGAGTTCCATCCCTTAAGAACTTTGCAAACTTGGTTTAAGTTATTTAACCAAGTCCCAGTTTATTAATTTCAAAATTGGGGATGATGATGCCTGCCTTGTAGGGTTGTTATAGTGATCCAAAGTGACTGGATGAGTGCACAGCCTGGTACATGGCACTCACTAATGTTTTCCTTTACTTCTTCTACCTCTTCTCCTTCTTTCCCAATTAGGTAGCTGTTTTATTCAATAAACAGTATTATGCATCTGTTATGCATATATATATATATATATATATATATATATATGTTATATAACACTTTTAAGTTTGGAAATTAAATAGGATACTTTTCTTGCCTTTCGAAAACTCCTAATTTTGTAAATGCTACTCATTTCAAACAAAGTAAGAGGCCTTGAAGAAGGGAGTGATTAATTATCCCAGAGCTGCTGAGGGAGCTCTGGAGAATCCTTCATGGATTCCTTGATTTTAGGGAGAAATGTACAATATATCTTTGTATCCAACACAACATCTAAAAGAATGGTGAACTCAACAAAGTCTCAATAAGTCAATTCCCAGTGGGTAAGTTAACATTATAATCTCCCTGGTGCCCTTTCATCTTGCCACTTCCCTTAAAATGAACACTGACACCAGCCCTTTCCATGGCAGTGCTGATGCTCCAAAGCTGCTCCACATACAGTTTCCTCTTCAGGTGTCTGTTATCATGCCTGTGCAGGAGACTGATTTGGGGGCAGTTTATATTAGTGCATGCTTGCTTTTTTGCTGTGCTAATGACCGTCATTCAGCAATCTGCACCTTTATAAGTGCCTTTGAATAGTTTGATAATTTTTGTTGTTGTTGTAGTAACGATGAAAATAATAGAACCTGAGAGGTTTATTCTCTGGGGTGATTTCAGATCAGATTTTTAGGATTCTGCCCTTGATAATTACCCAGGTCCCTTTAAATCACTCTATCCTGACTTTATTAGGAGGCCCTGCCTGTGATAGAGAATGTCTCTGCCTTGGAAAAGATATCACAGAGTCAGGGAGAAAATCGCTCCCCATTTACAGAGCAAGCCAGTCGTGGGGATAGATAATTTCTAAGCCACTGACTTCCACGCTAAAATACTTTCTACATGTTGACTTCATAGCCTCTCTCTCTCCTAACCGTTATCTTAGTAAAGCATTGTGTAATCAACACAGAAATGAGATGAGAATTACAGCTGTAATCACTGACGTTTGTGTACACTTACTTGGCATTGTTCTGAGAACTTCATGTGTAATTTCTGATCCAATCTCAAAGCAACCTTGATTTTACAGCAGAGGAAACAAGCACAGAGAAATTACCTTGTTAAAAGTCACAAGGGTAGTAAGTGGTGAAGCTAGGATTTGAGCCCAGGCCTTCTGAGTCCAGAGCCCTCTGCCTTAACATTGGAATAATCTTTCTCTTGGTCATGCCAGCACCATGAATCAGCTTTTTTGTTTTCATCAGAATTGTGGGAATACTTTGAAATCTTGAATTATTATTATTGGAAGTATTAAACTGAGTTATTATTATTATAGTAAATATTTCATTTTATGGCTTATTTTGAAAGGCAAATAAAAATGAGAGTTTGTAGACATTCTAAGATTTTATCTTATCTGTATTCTCTCTGGAACCACATAATGGCATTCTCTGATTGATTCCAATGTAAGTAAATGCACTTGTATTAAGTAACTGTTTTGAAATGAGGGAGAGATGGAGGAATTAGTATCTGGTAGGCATGATGCTCAAATGACTTTAATAATAAATCAAAATTGTTTGATAGGTAAATTCTTTCTCAAAAATCAAATACCATTCAAATCCCTTGTCCTCTGATTAGCCGTGACACTTCCACCCTGAGTCATATCTTCTCAACATCTTCTCTTCCCCACCATTGAAGCTGACTTGTCCTAAGTCCTCTTTCCATAAGACTTGACCAGGCTGGTGACTATGCTAGGTGATTTTAGTCTTCCCTGGTGGCTCAGATTAGGTAAAGAATCGGCCTCCAGTGCAAGAGACCCACTTTCAATCCCTGGAAGATCTTCTGGAGAAGGGAATGGCTACTCACTCTAGTATTCTTGCCTGGAGAATCCCATGGACAGAGGAGCCTGGTGGGTTACAGTCCATGGGGTTGCAAAGAGTCAGACACGACTGAGCGACTAACATTTTACCAGGCTGGTAACTATGCTCGATGGTTTTAGGCTACAGTGTTCCTGAATGTTAACACCTCAAAGTGCCCTGGTCGCTCTCACTCTGTATCCCAACTAATTTGTATCTTAAAAAGGAACTTCTGGAAACATACTCTTTTTAAGATAAATGAAAAACTCTCTTGAGGCTGGTGGAACTGCTATTTGGGTGCATCTGGGTCTCCATTTAAAGCTCCAAATGAGGTCAGTTTAAATATGGGATTCCCTTAGCATTCATAGACCCAATTATCCTTTCCCTGGGGAGAAGGGTGTGCCCTCTAGGTGGGAGGTGCTCTGTCCTCTTCATAGCAGAGAATTCTAGTGTAAGGCAGCCAAGTCCTTCAGGACAATTACTGTGTATTTCTAGAGATATCTCCACTGTATTCCTGGCTCGTGCCTGCATGTATTTCCTCTGTGATGTGGGCCTTGCTGTCTCTTCATTCACAAGATGGGTCTCCTTTGATTGAGTCTCTGCTGTGTCATCTGTGAATCTGAGCGGAGTGGGGAGAGGAGGACTCAGAATGGAGGGAATATTTCTCATAATCGTGAAATTCTTTCTCTAAGAATGTGTATAGAGAATCCAGCTGAATTAGAAATGCTATCCAGTGGGTGGTGGTCCAGTGGAAAGGACCTGCCTGAGGACTGGAGTCCTGCATATGGGTTCTCACTCTAATAAAAAGTGTCTTTTATCCTTAGGACACTCCCTTAGCTTTTTCTCTGTTAAATAAAGGACCTCAAAGTTTTCTTGTAACTCCAAGACTCAAGGCTTCTCTGTTCTCTTTTTACGCTTTTTACAAGATCCCTGTGCCAGATTGCTGGAGTGCACTCCTGTTTCTACCACTGATTAACTGGGTGATCTTGGGCAAGGTTTTCCATGTCTCTGAGACCTCACCTCTTGTTTGAAAAGGGGGTATTGCATTGGTACCCATTCCAGAGGATTCCAGAGGGTTAAATGAGTTCACCTGTGTGTTTAGCATATGGCATAAGCTATGTCAGGATATAAGAACTGTTATTAATATCATTGTTCTCATCCTTGTTATCATAGGGTGTCAAATGGTTGGTAGTAAATGCCTAAACTGTGAGGCAGTGTTAGGGTTCTTCAGGACAGAAGATTGAAAAGAGGATTCATGAAGTGAGCATTTGTATGTGTCAACACAGTTTTCTCCTCTGTGGTATCAGATTCTGATTTCTGACTTCCATTGCAAGTAAGCAGAGGTTTTAGGCTAACAAGTCAATTCACTTCATGCAGAAGGCCCCAGGTAAGCACTAAATATAAACCTAAGAGACAAGCTGGATAGAATTATACTAAAGATGAGTTAATAGGAATGAAAATCAGTTGCATGTATACCTAATACCCTGCCAGTGTTCTGTCAGTTTTTCAGGAGATGTTACAGATTTGTCCCTTCTTTGCTTCCTTCACTGTGTTAGTTACAGCATCTGCACTGGTTTAAATCTTTTCAGGGTTGTTTTCTTCTGGGACCTGCATGGAACTGATTCTCTCCTCACCTTCCATGGGGTTCCTTATGCCTTCTCTTCACAGTTTCATCAAACTTCTTAATTCATTCATAGACAAATCAGTTAATGCCCAGGACAGTAGTTGAAGGCTCCCAACATAGCCTGCATTATTGCTACATAAACAGAGCTGGGCTTATAAACTCTAGGTGAGAGATCATTCAATGATGAATAATGACAATAACCTTGAAGAAACTAAGATTAGTAAGTTGACTGTGAAGAAATTTGCATTAAAAAATCTAAATTCTTCTGTATTCAATGCTAGAATAGTCTATAGAAATAAGGTATCATAGTTGTTAATTTTGCTATGTATCAATAAACCTCATATTCTTGTCAATTGAGCATTCCAAAAAATGGTGGCTTTTTAACTGCTACAGGAATAAAAGACATTATTATGTCATTGAAGGAAGGAATGTTTTTTATAGAATTGCAAACCAGTTTGCTCACTTAGTCATTCTATGTGGCCAAATTGTCATATGCTAATTCTCCTTAGCCATATTATTGACTGGAGCAGAACCCTGTATATAATCTTGCAAACTAGAGGGAGTTATCTTAATTCTTCTTCTTATTTTCCTCTTAATATTAGCAGGGATAAATCTGGAAAATATTTTCCATATGATTGTTAACACCTACAAATATAAAACTCCACATATATATCCAAATAAGGGAAAAAAAACAAGCTTAATTTATACATTTTTAAAAGAAAATAAAATTAGAGAGCTTAAGAAACCAGCATATTTTAGTCAAGACAACCATTTTTATAAAGGGAAATATTTTAATTTTGGATTTGGATCCATCAAAACTATTCACCACAAAATGTCAATGTATTAAATTAAAAATTTAAAGTAGTTTTTAAAGCTGACAACCTAGTTGGATAAGGTTTAATGGAATAAAATGAAAAAACTGCTGATTGAATCAGCAGTAAATATTTGTTAATTACTGCCTGGATTTTACCTTATCAGGCCAAGGAGCAGATGGGACTTAGACGTCTGTATAGAAGGTCACTGCAGTCCTGCTGCCCCTTTTCCAGGTGCTTTCCCTGGGGGAGTTTGGACTGTGAGGACTGCACTTTAGAGGAGCCTGGTTACTGTTTCCATGAATAAGATAAAATGGTGTTTATCCTCTGTGGATCAATACCATCTTGTTTGAACTTATTGAGTCATTTAGAGACACAGAAGGTAATGAAAGCCGTTGTGCAATAGTACCCAGCATAGTACCCAGCATCCTGAGGGATGACAATATTTTGAAAGACAGTTATTGAAACAGATTTGTAACATCAACTGGCTGTGTGATGAAACGAACACACACTGTGACAGGGTGTCCTGTGGGTTTCAGTGGAAAAGGCTTTGGATTCTTAACGAAGAGTCTTCTTGAGAAACATTGTCTAAAATAAAAATGGTATAGGATGCTTGTTTTTTGGAATAAAAGAAAATGATAAATTCTCATTTTCTGAACAAATAGGATTTCTCTTTGTGACTCATCAAAACTTCATTGTTTATGTACAGTGTTTGATTGAAATGATATTAGCATTGTTTTGACAAAGAGGAGCTAATGGGGAAGTTTGGAAAGTTTTAAGAAATTCTGGAAAGTTTTAGGAAACTATTGGAGGTTTATACCAATAGGGAAATGGACAGGGAAGAGAGTTTTGCTGAATGTTTGAATTCACATTGCCAAGGAGTATGCTTACCTAGTTTTGGTTTATTATCTCCTGTGATCTTTACTAAATTCTGCAGGACAGATTTAACCCCCATTTTATATTTGAAGGGACTTCATTGGTGGCTCAGATGGTAAAAAATCCACCTGCAATATGGGAGACCTGGGTTCAATCCTTGGGTTGGGAAGATCCCCTGGAGAAGGGAATGGCAACCCACTCCAGTATTCTTGCCTAGAGAATTCCATGGACAGAGGGGCCTGGCAGGCTACAGTCCATGGGGTCGCAAAGTGTCAGACATGACTGAGCGACTTTCACTTCAGTTTTACATTTGAAGAATCCGAGATTCAGAGTTGAATATCATGCCTAAGGTCACAAACCTAAGGAATTTGGGAACAGGCATTCCAGTCTAGCTCTGTCAGGAGAAAAGTCCAGTGTTCTGTCTATAATTAATTTGAAAAATCTCTAAGATAGACATGCTCCTGTTTGACAGAAGATGGTTAGACTCTAAGTTGCCTTAGAGGTTTTTGATCATGATAACTGAAATAGTGATGGTTTCAGTCAATTCTGGTTGCTATGGATACTGGACATGGACTATAAAAATGATTTATTCTGTCTTCATTTGTGTTCTGAGGAATACCATTTCTGAGATAATAGATGTCACCAAAAGAAGATGCACTCTTGTAAATTAAGCTTAGGAAACAAAACATTGCCTACTCTCCTAGATAATCATGATGAATGAGCATATTTGTTTGTTGCTGTTTAGTTGCTCAGTCATGTCCTATTGTGTGCAACCCTGTGGACAGTAGCCCACCAGGCTCCCCTGTCCATGGGATTTCCCAGGCAAGAATACTGAAGTGGGTTGGCATTTCCTTCTCTAGGGGATCTTCCCAATCCAGGGATTGAACCCAAGTTTCCTGCATTGGTAGGCATGTTCTTTACCATTGAGCCACCAAGGAAGCTATTTATACATAGAGTAAATCTCCTTGTGAGGACAGTCTCATGGTTTTATGCTTGGGCTCTGGAGTCAGAACACCTGATGGGAAGCTTAGCTCTGCCACCTCCTAACTGGGTGATGTTCAGCCCATTCAGTAACTTATTCATGCCTCAGTTGTAAAATGTTATAATAGTATCTAACATATATGGCTATTCTAAGAATAGCTTGAAATAAATGCATGAAAAGTAGTTAGATGTGCACTTGGCCATATGCTTAATAAATGTCTGTTATCGTTAGTATTATTCAAAATACTCATGTAGTAACAAGACCTGCTTTAATTGTCTAATCATCATTCCCTCAACTTACTTGACAACACAGTCCCCCTTTGGAAGCCACATGTATTAACATCCACTGAATACAGTGTAGGAAAGGTTACATTTGAAATGACACAAAACCAACTTGGTATTAGTTCTGCTAAGTCACTTCAGTCGTGTCCAACTCTGTGCAACCCCATAGATGGCAGCCCACCAGGCTCTGCCGTCCCTGGGATTCTCCAGGCAAGAACACTGGAGTGGGTTGCCATTTCCTTCTCCGGTATTAGTTCAGGTGAACATAATAACTAAATATTCAGTGTTTTCATATCCACTATGTTACTTTAGGTTTGTCCGTAATAACTAATTTCTTTTTTTTTTTTGAACAACCATCTTCCCCCTTCCCTTATATTTGATAAATAATAAACTGAAACAGTAAAATGTGAGAATTGTCTCAAATGGGGAGTATCCATACTATTCCAGAAAATATGGTCCTTAAAAATGAACCTGTAAATCATTTGTTTATCACCTATATTTAGCAGAGGAAGGCTTCAGTACTTTAAAATAAGTGATTTCACTTTTATTTCTTAACCTATGCTCTATTGTATGCATCTCAGCACATATAATAAAGAATTTTTCAGGCCAGACCTCCACGTCTTTGATGCTCCTAAATTATAGCAAGAGTTAAGTTTGGCAACACATGTTTTACAAAACACTAATCCTGCCCAAAGCAAAATAATGCTATGTTAGTCATCTTCTTGAAGACGTATAGTACACAGCTGAACAGTCCAAGAAACTTGGTTGACTTGGAACACGTTTCTTTACTATTCTCCCTGGAACTTACTCTGGCAATTATAGAACAAAACTATTTCAATTATTTCAATTAGAATATTTAAGAGATTTCTGGGAGGAATGGGATATTCCTGGTAAGTGCCCTGATTGATTTCCTTTTTTGGATAGAATACCATCATAGTCTGATTGTGAATCATCCTTTCGGAGTGAACAAAATGATCACGTGAAATATACCCACTGCAGCATAGCTGCCCAAACCATCCTGAAAGGAAAAGATCTAATAATTAAGCCATCTGAAGGTAGAGATTTAATACACTCAAGACCAAAAATTTTCCATGACTGTTTTTGTTTCGTTTTCTTGTGTTTTGGATGGTGGTGCAGGATAAAGGAGGAAAGGAAGGGAGATAAATGAATATGTAAAATCGAAAGTATGGTAGAAATTATGACTCCCACAGAGAACGCAGAATCTGTCAGTGACGTTAATACCATTTCTCTTGTTAATTACACTTTTATGCTTCCCCAGATCTGAGGACCAGAACAGACAGTCGACCACAACTCTCTGGGTTGTCTGGCTATTGCTAAATACATTTCTCAGAAACATTAGCCTTACTCTTGAACCTGACATGATAAATCTACATTATTTTTTTACCCTCAGAAATTGATTAAATCAAAGAACAAAAGCTGGCTGTTGTCTCATTTTGAGATGATATGATCATTCTAATATTTTCTTTTGTTTTCAGATGGCTTTATCAGTATAAATGCAAACTAGAAAAATCCCTGAATTCAGCTCTCTTGTGGAAGCGTGTAAAAGCTGTTTCACTGCATTCCCACTGATCCACACGGCACAGTTTCACAGAGTTGAGACAGAAAAATCAAAACACATGGACCATACCTGAGTGATTTCAGAGATCCCCACCCGGAAAAGGTTTCCTTGATTATGGCGAATTCAACGTGTCACTCTGGTTATGCTCTAATCATCATATCAAACTCCAAAGGTTCAGTGGCTTTAGGTTTGGTTTACAATTCCTGGGAGTTAAACTTTAACTCACCCTGTCTCTTGCATCCATGCAGCCCTTTGACCAGATAATTGGGTCACTACAAGCCAAGCAGAATCTACAAAATTACTGTTGTCATTTGTTTACCATATTAAAATGAATTTTGTATTAAAAATCATCGAGGTGAATATTATTTTGATGTGTTTTAAGTGACATATATTTTAAAAAGTAGAGCTCACTGCAATTTGGATAACTAAGCTTTCCTTTATATTAGCTCCCTTGTTTTCTGCTATGCCAAAATGATATTAAGCCTATGGTAATTTAAGAAAATGGTTCACACTCCTTATATCATTGTATTACATGGAATAAAGTGTGGAGTTTTAGGTCAAGTATGCAGACAAATGCAGGCTTAGAAAAATAGAACACACAAGGTATTTACATAACCAAATAAATAGTGTCAGATCATGTTGGGGAAAGCAGGCTTCTTTTTATACAAGCTGCTCATTCAGATTTTAAGAGAGTCATATAATCAGCCATGTACTGAGGTTATATGAGAACCAAGGCTGTTCATTACTTGAAATCTCAGTGGCAACTGTGTTTCTCAAAGAATAGGCAAATATATTTCCAAAGATATAAACTCAGCGTTCTCAATTCTCTGATAAGAGCTCCAGTCTATGGAGGAAATTTCTAAGAGTCATAAAGCCCACTGAAAAAAATAAAAACCTTTCTAATTTTGAGTGAATTGTAAGGGTTTATAAACCATAGGCCCCAACACTAAAATTAGAGGACACGCTTAGCTTCAGTTCTAATAAGAGGAGTCTGCTTTTCTAGGAACCAACTACTAACAGAAGTACTTGTTGATTCTATGTTTTATTATTTTTTTTTACAATCAATCATTCCATAATATGGACATAGAGGAAGATAAGTCGATTGCTGACATCTGGTAATATAAAGCGTACTGTTGGAATGCTAGTTCTGTCCACAGTTTTCAGCTCTCAAACACAAGGAAGTCTAGATATTCCTAAACTTTTTCCAGAGCAATGCCTGATGAAGTTAAGCAAAAACACTCCCGGAACTGTTGTTTGCCCTGGAATTGTGACACTGGAATGAATCCTGAGGGAGGCATCAGGTCCCTCCCAGCTGACAGCTCTCTGAGGATCGTATCTCTCTACAACCTCCTCGGGAGTGGATGCCCCTCACAGGGCAGTTTTTTGGGTTTTGCTAGTGAAGGCTCAGTCTGGGTGTGTATGATTTCCCAGTGTATGGGGAATTCTTACCCTGAATTCACCTGGTGCTGCAGAGAACTGTTGATACTGTGAGATGGTTGGCCTGGGAGGATTTTGTTGGTTGCTTGGTATGGTTGGTGCCTGAATGGTGAGGAGTGGAGATGATGAAAAGAAAGCCAGGGGTTTGAGGTATCTCATGGAGTAGCAAAATATGACAGTAAAAGAAGGCATTATATTAACTAATTATTTAAAAATGTATCAGTATCCTATTTGAGGGGTCCTGGCATTCTCTGTGGCCTTGGGACAAAGAAAAACCGACTGATCAGAATGAGATCAAATAGATGACCTTGATCTCATCCGTCTAATCAAGGGAAATGAAGTTCCTTGAATAGAAAGGCTTGCTTTCACTATGTAAAAATAAACCTAGGTTAACCCTCCTGGGCCTCATTATCCTGGGAGAGATAAAGTAATAATCAAAATGTTATACAATGTAAACAAACAAATTTGGTTTAAATAGTGACTGGTAAATATTTTTCATTTGTTTATTCTTCAATTACCTAAGGGCTTACAATTTGCCAAGCATAGATGGACACTGATTTGTTTAGTTTCACACATTTTATTACAAGTACAATTTTCAGGATACCATAAGACTGCTATAAATGGGCATGCATGACCACACTGATACTAGTTAATTGATTTCCATGGCTAGTGTAGGACTCATTGACTAAGGTGTCTGAGTTTTTATTTTTTTACATTTAAACTTATAAATTTTTAAAAATTAACTTCTTTTCCAGGCTTAGTAGAATATAAAATACTAATGATAATAATGATAAGGCTAATTATTCTTAAGACATATCATATCATCTTTACTTTTTATGATCCATATATATAGTTTTTTATATATTAGGCATAGAATGTTGGTCTTTTTCTGTTTTATCCAAGGTAGTCCAGTAGATTAGATGAGTAATTTTTTAAAATGAGGGTTGAATTTATTAGTAGACTGTAAAATCAGGATACTGAGTCATATATAACATATTCAAGCCAGAATAGAATAGAAAATACAAAGTGAATTGTTTCTAGAAAGGGTATGTAATGTTCCTGAAACTTTTGTTTCAGTTATATATATGTGTGTGTGCTGTTTTTTATATAAATTTTATTTTTTGTATTGTGAAGCACAGTTTGAAAAGCTTGCAGAATACTGTGTTAGTCTTTAGGTATTCAGTGGTTAACAAACCAGATACAGGGTAAAGACACTGAGCAAATTCTTCCCCCAATGACTGATTGAGTTATAAGTATCATGAAAGAGAGTACAGGATGCTAAACAGAACAAAACACAGGGGTCTACAATTATACCTGAAAAACAAATTCCTAGAACAAGAGATCAGATTTGTGGTTACCAGAGGCAGGCATGAGGAAATTGGATGAAGGCAGTCAAAAGGTACAAGCTTTCACTTATAAAAGTACTAGGGATGTAATGTACAACATGATAAATACAATTAACACTACTGTATGTTGTATATGGATGTTGTTAAGAGGGTGAACCCTAAGAGTTGTCATCACAAGAAAATTTTCCATTCATTTTGTACCTATATGAGATGATGGATATTCATTGATATCACTTGTTGTAATAATCAGTTTGAAAAGAAACAGAAGCAATACCACCAACACAGAAACCTAACCTAGTGTGGGACTGGGTGGGAGTTTGGAAAGCCTTTCAGAACAGCAACTATTTAAATTGAGATCCAAGGCATGTGTGAGTGGAGGGTGGGCATCCTAGTATGGGGAAATAACACTTGCCAATGCCCTGAGCTTTGGCATAGTCAATAAAGCAGAAATAGATGTTTTTCTGGAACTCTCTTGGTTTTTAGATGATCCAGCAGATGTTGGCAATTTGATCTCTGGTTCCTCGGCCTTTTCTAAAACCAGCTTGAACTATGCCAAAGGCTTTGACTATGTGGATCACAATAAACTGTGGAAAATTCTTAAAGAGATGGGAATATCAGACCATCTGACCTGTCTCTTGAAAAACCTGTACGCAGGTCAGGAAGCAACAGTTAGAACTGGGCATGGAACAACAGACTGGTTCCAAATAGGAAAAGGAGTATGTCAAGGCTGTATATTGTCACCCTGCTTATTTAACTTATATGCAGAGTACATCATGAGAAACGTTAAGTTGGAAGAAACACAAGCTGGAATCAAGATTGCCGGGAGAAATATCAATGACCTCAGATAAGCAGATGACACCACCCTTATGGCAGAAAGCAAAGAAGAACTAAAGAGCCTCTTTATGAAGGTGAAAGAGGAGAGTGAAAAAGTTGGCTTAAAGCTCAACATTCAGAAAACTAAGATCATGGCATCTGGTCCCATCACTTCATGGGAAATAGATGGGAAAACAGTGGAAACAGTGTCAGACTTTATTATTTTGGGCTCCAAAATCACTGCAGATGGTGATTGCAGCCATGAAATTAAAAGACGCTTACTCCTTGGAAGGAAAATTATGACCAACCTAGATAGCATATTAAAAAGCAGAGACAATAGTTTGCCAACAAAGGTCCGTCTAGTCAAGGCTATGGTTTTTCCAGTAGTCATGTATGGATGTGAGAGTTGGACGATGAAGAAAGCTGAGCACCAAAGAATTGATGCTTTTGAACTGTGGTGCTGGAGAAGACTCTTGAGATTCCCTTGGACTGCAAGGAGATCCAACCAGTCCATCCCAAAGGAGATCAGTCCTGGGTGTTCATTGGAAGGACTGATGTTGAAGCTGAAACTCCAATACTTTGACCACCTCATGTGAAAGTTGACTCATTTGGAAAGACCCTAATGCTGGGAAGGATTGAGGGCAGGAGGAGAAGGGGGTGACAGAGGATAAGATGGCTGGATGGCATCACCGACTCACTGGACATGGGTTTAGGTGGACTCCGGGAGTTGGTGATGGACAGGGAGGCCTGGCGTGCTGCAATTCATGGGGTTACAAAGAGTCGGACACGACTGAGCGACTGAACTGAACTGAATGCCCTGAGGGTGGTACATTGAAATAACTGGTAGAAAGCCAGTTGTGAGGGGTGAGAGGGAGGTAGTGGGGAAAGTGGCCCCTAGAGGGCCATGTATTTGATGTTACAGATTTCCAGCAAGGGAAAGTCACTGAAGAGTTCTAAGATGAATCACATTCTCTATTTGTGTATATTTCAGGTGTAGAGTTGAGAAAAAAATTATTGTGAGATGATACTGTCCACCTCTCTCTTGTTTTATTAAAAAAATTGAGGTATAATTGATATGTTGCTGCTGTTCAGTCTCTAAGTCCTGTCCGATTCTTTGCGACCCCATGGACTGCAGGACACCAAGCTCCGTTCTCCTCCATAATCTCCCAGAGCTTACTCAAATTCATGTCCATTGAGTAGGTGATCTCCTTTTGCCTTCAATCTCTCCTAGCATTAGAGTCTTTTCCAGTGAGTCAGGTCATACATAATTGATATATAAGTTTATCCTTTTTAAAATCAAAATGTGTTTCTCTTAGAATTGTTTGATTCATGTATGTATTTAAATAAGAATTAGTCATTTGGATTTGAGGGAGGCAAAGCATCTAAGAGACTTCATGGTGGTAAAGATTAGGATGGTGGCACTGGAGCAGGAAAGAATGGAATAAGAGTAAAAGCTTTGCAAAGTGGACTATAGCCATCAGGTCCATAGAACTGCTCATTAAATAGGAGCTGCCGTCCATCATTTGCTCTTTGGCTTGTGGATTTTAAATAATCTTGCCTTTAATATCAGATGACTGTCACCTAGCAGAGCTGGCATACTTAGGCAAAATTTGCTGATAATTGCTGACTTAGGTAAAACGAAAGTTTAATAAAATTTAAGATACAATTCAAAGCCAAAGGTTACCAAGTGTAAGAAGCTTTAGTCCCAGTCATAATCTTCCCTCCCCTACCTTAATAAAAATGTTCTCCATTTCTTAGGAATGCAAAATTTATCTTGGATGTCTGATGGGTTGGTGGAGTTACCTCATTCCCTGGAAAGGAGCATTCTAGATAATGTAACAGCCATGTTGGTCACATTACCTAGGGCACAAGCCTAATTGTCTTTTCTTGTCTATGATGTAGAAAGAGCTTTGAGTATGGAGCCGGTGCCTGAGGAATCCAGGCCTGATGCTATCACTCGTGAACTATTTGACCCTGAGCAGGTTCCTGCCCCTTGTCTGAGCCTGCGTCCCTGCCTTTAATGAGGCAAACCTTTACCTCCCTTATCTACCTCATTGATTATTGAGAAGGTCAAAGTATATGTGAAAATGATTTGAAAATAGAAGAGTACAGAGTATAATGATTACAGAGTAGATGAAATTACACACTTGAGGTTATGTCAGTGCAGCTTCTTGTTTTAATCTGTGAAATACACGGTCTTCCAGGATTTTAAGCCTGCTCTTTTAGAGATTTAGAACATGTCAAGCCTAGAAACCTGATATTATTATTAAGGCATGAAAGACTTTAGAAGACAGTAGAATTTGATTCAGTGGGTTAGAACCCATCTGTTCTTTAAATGCCATATTCCAGGATTTTAGACTTTTGACGTTATTGATTTTGTAACTAGAGCCATCTAGTGTTGAACTGATTCAAACACACACTTGCAAATACACGCACACATGCGTGCACATGCACGCGCGCTCACACACACACTCTTCTTTGGTTTGTGCTTGAGGAAATTGCATTAGGTTCTCCTGACATTTTTGAATGGTATTTTCACTATCACATAATTGTAGGATTAAATGAAGTCTTGAGAATTTATCTAAAGTGTAGACTAATCTAAAAATCCCAGCAGCCAATGGGAAGCCACACTGGCCCTGTCCTTTAAGCATGAATGGAGTACCTTCCACTCTATAATCCTTGGTCCTGTTGATAGCATTTCTATATTGAAATAAATGTTCTTGAAATTTTAGTTTGCAAAGATCATATTGCTTTTTTAAAGCAATATTACTTAGTTCAACCCCAAAGCAAAAGCAAATATTAATTTTTTAAAGAAAAATTTTAGAAAAGGAAATCCAGTTGGCAACCTGGTGTTTTCCTTTCTTGATATTAGATATTTCTGCTCATTAGATTTTAATCTGTTTAATGTCCTGGGTTCAATTTTCTTTAAAGAAAATATTTCCCACAGAAAAATCTCCACTAAGCTCTTAGATAACTTCTAGAGAGGAAGTTATTATACAATCTCTCTTAATGATTATGATATTACCCATTTTCTTGAGTTAATTTTACTAAGTTTTGAAAAAATAAGATCATTTCAAAAAGTAGGAGATATTCTTGGGGAAGCAAAGTTAAAACACATATATACACATACACACATACACATCCCAGACAACATGATTATGGCATAATCATATTTTCCCTCATTTTCATTCAGTGTACCGCTTGTTATGATCAATTGGTATACTGAATTCTTCAGGTTCACAAAACATCTGAGAAGTATTATATGGCAATTTGGGTAGCATCTTGAATTTTTTTCCTGTAAAACTAGATCTGGCTAATTTAGCAAATCTAGGTTTTCCACATCCAAGCAGGAAAACATTAAGTATTAGTTGCTCAGTCATGTCTGACTCTTTGGGATCCTATGGACTGTGGCCCACCAGGCTCCTCTGTCCATGGAATACTCCAGGCAAGAATACTGGAGTGGATAGCCATTCCCTTCTCCAGGGGATCATCCCAACCCAGGGATCAAACCTGGGTCTCCTCATTACAGGCAGATTCTTTACCATCTGAGCCACCATGGTAGGTGGCTCAGATAGAAAACAGTATTAGATATAAAGAGGGGACTTTTTTTTTCTGATTTTCTTAAATACTAGAATAACTTTGGGGTTAAGGATAGCAGAAATGGAATAATAAAATGTTAATTATTTGCATTAATCATTTTCAAATGGTAAAAGAAAGCTGAAATTAATGTTGAGATGGTTAGGAAGAGAACATTAACTTTTCAAACATGACCGAAGCTGCTGTTTAATGGGCCTGATTCCTAATTTGTGTTCATTGTGGTTTATACAAAATAAAAACTTACATTTCAAATGCACTTTTTATTTCCAAAGCACTTCTAATGGATCTTCACCACAACCACATTGGATTAGGACTTCATAGAGTTTAATGTTTAACAGCAAGATGTTAGCAGTCCATTCGCTTGGGTAATAATCTCAACTAACCACTCAGTATCTGCCTCCCCTCAGACAAGTCTTTTAATCTCTCAGAGTCTCTATTTTCACATCTGGAGATGGAATCATGGTAACACCTGCCTCAGACTTCCTATGAAACTCAAAGGAGAGAAGGTGTGGGAAGAGCTTAGTCCAATGCCAAATGCATAGCCAATATTTACCTATTAATTGTATATTGGTTTTAAAAGGAACCTTGAGAGTTAGCTGTCCTTCCATCATTCCAGTGAACAGAAAACTGTGATTCTGTGTGGTCTCAAACGTACTGCTCTGAAAATTGTTGTTTCCTGTCAGATGCTCCAAGATCATTCACATGGTTTGGTGAACAGCGTGCACCTACAGTGTAGAATAAACACTGTGCATGTGCTTTGAGAATCATAGATCACTGTAGGAGTTAAGATGTCATATACATTAAGATGTATGTTTTACTTTCATAGCAACTCTGGGAATCGATGAAGGCAAGAAGGCAATTTCCTCTGTTTTGAGGAAGAGAAGATGAGCTAATAAGAGGTTAAATGTTTTAACAAAGTAATGTTATACCAGGAAATAGTACAAAGATGAAGCAAAGCATACAGGATTTTGCCATTTACTCACCACGTGGCCTTAGAAAGTTTCCTAATGTTTCTGAATATCAATTTTTCCTCATCTGTAAAATTGAACTGGTCATCTCTAATTTATAAAATTCTGTGGACAGACGAGCCTGGCCGGCTACAGTCCATGGGGTCACAAAGAGTCAAACACAACTGAGCAACTCAACAACAACAACCAAAGAGTTAAATGAGCTTTGTGTTTGTACCATGCCTGACACATGAAAGTTCCTGTCTTATCTCCGGGTCTCTTGCTACCACAATGGAATCCATCCAGATTAGTGTTCTTATCCTGCTTCTTCAGTAACAAATCAGAATTTTTATTTAGACTGCTTGAGAAGCCTTCGTTTCCTGAATCTAAGGATCTAAGTCTTTCATCGCTTACTTTTCATCATTGTTTTTTTAAATGTTGCCCCTGAACTGATTCTCTCTCATCTTTCCATGCATGTAGATATTAGAAGTTCTATTTGTTTTTTTTAACAGAACTGTGTGTTATTGTTTATTTTTCTTTGTTTTCAGTTCCATCTTTCATTTTGTGTATCATGATAAACATTTATTTATTGTCTGTGTATGATTATGGTATTATAAAATGATGCATGTCCAATTATTTTTGTTGTTTTTGAGGCTCTCTTTTAAAATGTCTTATGTTCTTTTAGTTTTGTCATTTTTAGATTGTTATATTTAACATATAGAGGTTATATTTCATATGTGCTTTTATACGTAGAAATCATGGACCACCTGGGTTTGTCAACTGGGTTGTGTCTCTCCAGAGAGGTTTTGTATTTGCATCCTCTGGGGACACTGTTCTACATTAATTTTTTAGCTTGATATTTATGATATTATGCAATGTATATTATACACACATATATTTATACACATACATCATATATGTGTGTGTATACCTTAAAACTTGCATAAGGATATACTAGGTTATACATATTAGAAGAAATTTTATCTCGTTTAGATCTAAGATTGAGACAGACAAATTCCACTTTAATTTTCCTTTGCCAGTGGGCAAATATTTTGCAGCCTGCATTTCATTTTGGATGGTGTGGTTACATTCAAAAGTCTTGGCTTTGTGAAGGCACTCAATACCAATGCTAATACCATGCTTATTTCTGGTCCGAGGTCCCCATCTGGTTACCAAGATCTACTTCACTTGGTTACTAATAATCAGCTTCTGTCAATTTTTTATTTTCTTATTGTCTTTATGCATTCATATGAGTATGTTATATTCTATCCACATTTCTAGGTCTTTTATGGAAATCATACGTATTTGAATTAGGTTTTGGATTCATATAATAGGAAACCCCAAATAGCAGTGACTTAGATAGAAATTTATTTCTGTAAAGTCAGTCCACAAGGAGGCAGTAAAAGCTGGCCTGGTGGATATAAGCTTTTTTCAGAGACCTGGGCTCCTTCCTGCCCTCAGCTATATCATGACCCTCATCTTCATACACCAGAATCCTGCTTAAACTAGCCAGTACTTCTAAGATCCAGGCGGCAGGGTACAGAAAGGGGTTTAGAAGTCATATGCCTTCTCTTTAGTGAAACTTTCCCCAAAATCCCACTCAACACTTCTGCTTACATCTCATTGGCCAAACTTTGGTCATATGGGTTTATTTAGATCCTAGTTGGAGGAATTATTCTTTTAAGGCTGCCCCAAATAAGATCAGGTTTCCTTTACTATGTGGACAGAACTGAGGTGAGCAACTAGTCTTTCTATCACACTTTTTTAAGAGGTCTAGTGTACAGGATTGTACCTAAAGGAAGAATGTTCATTGAGCACTTGGGTCACGCTTGAAATGGGAGTTATTGAAGCCAGAGGCATGGTCTCTGCTCTCATGAACTTTTGTCTTGAGTGATAAATTGTCATATACATAATAACTTAATAATTATAGAGACAATTTCATGTCTCTGAATCTGTTTTATCACTTGAAAATGTATATCCAGTTAGGAGCTCTTGAGAGTCCGTTGGACTGCAAGGAGATCCAACCAGTCCACCCTAAAGAAATCAGTCCTGAATATTCATTGGTAGGACTGATGCTGAAGCTGAAACTCCAATACTTTGGCCACCTGATGTGAAAAGCTGACTTGAGAAGACCCTGATGCTGGGAGAGATTGAAGGCAGGAGGAGAAGGGGACGACAGAGGATGAGATGGTTGGATGACATCACCGACTCAATGGACATGGGTTTGGGTGGACTCCGGGAGTTGGTAATGGATAGGGAGGCCTGGTGTGCTGCGATTCATGGGGTTGCAAACAGTTGGGTATGACTGAGCGACTGAACTGAACTGAAGGAGCTTTTTTGGTGATAAATTTTATGTGTCAATGTGGCTGGTGTATAGTACCCAGATACTTGATGAAACGTTATTCTAGATGTTTCTGTGGAGAAACATCCACAGAATGAGATTAGATGAGATTTTTAGATGAGATTAACATTCAAATTGATAGACTTTGAATAAAGCAGATTACCCTCCATAATGTGGGTAAACTTAATTCAATCAGTTGAAGCTTTAAGAGAAAATGACCTTCCCCAAGGCAGATGGAATTCTGTCAGCAGACTGTCTTTGGGCTTGAAATGTGACTATTCCCTGAATCTCCAGCCTGCTGGCCAACTGCAGGTTTTGGACTTACCGAACTTCCAGGATTGAATTACATGAACTAATTCCTTAAACTCTATTTGTCTCTCTGTCTCTGTCTCTCTCTGAATAGACACACACACACACACACACACACACACTCAAATACTTGCTAGAAGCAAGTTACTATAAAACCTACATTATAAATTTGATAATTATCGAAAAAGGATGATAAAATCAGAAATGAACAAAGTCAATAAACATTTTTGTGTGTTAGTCACTCAGTCGTGTCTGACTCTTTGCGACCCCAAGGACTGTAACGTGCCAGGCTGCTCTGTCCATGGAATTCTCCAGGCAAGAATACTGAAGTGGGTTGCCATTCCCTTCTCCAGAGGATCTTCCCAATCCAGGGATCAAACCTGGGTCTCCTACATTGCAGGCAGATTCTTTACTGTTTGAGCTACCAGAGAAGCCCCAATAAGCATTTGGGGAAAGGCAAATTGGAGAAGGCAATGGCACCCCACTCCAGTACTCTTGCCTGGAAAATCCCATGGACGGAGGAGCCTGGCAGGCTGCAGACCATGGGGTCGCTAAGAGTCGGAAACGACTGAGCGACTTCACTTTCCCTTTTCACTTTCATACATTGGAGAAGGAAATGGTAACCCACTCCAGTGTTCTTGCCTGGAGAATCCCAGCGATGGAGGAGCCTGGTGGGCTGCCGTCTATGGGGTCGCACAGAGTCGGACACGACTGAAGCAATTTAGCAGCAAATCTGTGAAACATAGTAACAAATTTAGAACATCGCATGTCCAAGAATTATTATCCTCAGATATTTAATAGGAATTGGTATTTATTAAAAAAAGAATTTATTGTTGTTTAGTCGCTAAGTCGTGTCCAACTCTTTTGCGACCCCATGGACTGTAGCCTGGCCAGGCTCCTCTGTCCATGGGATTTTCCAGGCAAGAATACTGAAGTGGGTTGCTATGCCCCACTCCAGGGGATCTTCCTGACCCAGAAGTCAATCCCACATCTCCTGCATTGGCAGACAATTCTTTACCACTGAGCCACCAGGGAAGCCCCCACAACAAAAACTAAAAGAATAGGCTACTATGAAAAAGAAATTTTGGGCAAGTGAAAATACTTCATCATTTGAATTTCAGCAGTAAGAGTCTATTTAGGTATAATTTTTAATACTAATTATTTTAAAAGTGGAATCTGTATACTGCTGTTGTAAAGAGTGTGCTAAATTGGTTGATAAAGAGAAGCTTACTTTGTAAAACTGTATTTGATACGTTGGAATGAAGCTGAGTCAAGAAAAGAGAAGACAGAGAGGGTTCGCTTTAAATTTTGTTCCCATCATAGGAATGGCAGTTACGCTATAAAGAAGGTTTTGGAGAGAGGAGGTGTCTTTACCACCTGATTTATCATCCATACCCTTAAGCACTGCCTCCCCTTCTTCTTTTTTTTTTTTTTTTTTATAATTAAGGGAATTGAGTCCCAGAAAGAAGTGAGCTGTGCAAGGCTGACAAAAGGTTTAGTTTAGTGGAGACCATCAAGTTCTAGGATAAGCAACTCCAAAACTTGAATTCCAACTTTAAAACTTGGTTCTAGGTTTGAATTTGGAGGTTGAGACTAGAATTCTCTGGATGATATGGCTGCATAGTAATGTCTGGTGACGTGGTGCAATGATGAAGCATTTAGGCTCTCAAGCTTGATTTCCTGCTTATTTACAATGTAGCTTCCCCACTCACTACTTGTGAAATCTTGAAATTATTTGAAATTTTGGTGCTTGTCTTCATTCTCTCTAACATGAAGCACTTTGAGGATTAATATATTTATGTAATATGATAATTATATTAAGCATGTAACCCATTGCCTGGCATACTCTAAGGATTCAATGGATGTTAGCTATAGGTTCTTGAAGTAAAACCAAATTCCCATGATATGAAGAGGTCACTATACAGAAAGATTTCTCAATAAATGAGGAAGGGAAGACTTCCTTTACATTGTTATTTGACAGAAATATGCAAGAGAGGGTGGGAGGGCTCACAGTACATCCAGTCTTGGTCAAAACGTGAGTTAAAATATGTGCTTGGTGTTCAGGGAAGCGCTATGATGCCTGAATCCTGGAGCGAGAGAATTGGAGAGGAAGAGATAAAACACATCCCAGGTTGTGTTTATTTTGGCCAACACAAATATTCCTGGATTCCTTGCAGGAAATATTTTGACCTGGCCACAAAATTACTTCTACCCCATTAACTTCACACAGCGGAGCACCGCTGAAAAGAGAACAACCAAACTTTACAACATCACCCAATTCTATTCACTCAGTTGGAAAATGAGCTCCATGTTAACGGTGGTTATTGTGGATCCCTTTGCTGCAAAAGGGACATTCACCCAAAACACCAATTAAAGGCATATTTAATTTAGCAAGACCTACTTTGCTGAGATCTTTTGAGTTCAAACATCTGACTGCTGACTTTATGCCAGAGGAGTTGTTGTGTTCTTTTTTTTTTTTTTCCATTTTTAATAGGGAAATAGGTTGACATTTTCACCATTCTGTGATTTTTACATTCCCATATAACTGTGACTAGGATAGGCCTTTAAAAATTACTCATCTCATTAGGGCTATGCTCTCTGTGTTATAAATACAAAATAAGCAATTATTTTGAGTGGCTTCCCGGGTGGCAAAAGTGGTAAAGAATATGCCTGCCAATGCAGGAGACGTAAGAGACATGGATTTGATCCCTGAGTCAGGAAGATCCAAGCAGAGAGCCAGAAATAGTCAGTTTAAGAATCTGAACTCTGGCCAATCTGGTTGTATGCTTTCTGAGCCTTAGTTTTCCCCATCTGTAAAATGGGAGTTTTCAAACTTCAGAAGTCTATGAAGAGTAAGTGAGATTGGTTCTATTTAAAGAGCTTGCTACGTGCTGAGCACACAAGTGCCTGATACATGTTAGTTTCCTTCTTAGACTGATAGAATTATGGCAGCATCTTGGACTCTCAGATGAAACTGTCATACTTAGGGATCTTGTCCCCTCTCCCAGGCAACGGCCCTTAGGTTGCATAACTCAAGTCAGTGACTCCAACAGAGTAGATTTCTGACTTAGGAGGCAGAGCTCTTTTTTAAAAAAAATCTAGCAACATTTATCAGAATAAAAAATTAACTACTGCTAAATGAGTCAAAACTCAGCTCTTCCAGTACTGCCTCAAGAAAACTGTTGTACACACACATATAAATCCAGAAGCTGGACGTTAAATCTAACAATTGCCTACTCTACAGGTTTCATATGCTTCTATTTAGGAGCATGTCTGAAAGTTTTTGAAAATATGTTTATTAAAGTTTACAACAGCACATTATAGACTTTTAAAATAAACTTTATTTTTAGAACAGTTATAAATTTACAGAAAAATTGTGAAGATGGTGCTTAGTTCCTCTATATCCAGCACCCAGTTTTCCCTTTTATGAACATCGTATATAGGCATAGTACATGTGCTACAATTAATAAACCAGTATTGACACGTTATTTCTAACTAAAGCGCATACTTTATTCAGATTTCCTTAAATTTACCTGATATACTCTCCCCATCACAGGTTCTCATCCAAGATATTGCATAGAGTCATCACATCTCCTTAAGTTCTTCTTGGCAGTGAGAGTTTCTCAGACTTTCCTTGTTTTTGATGACCTTGACCATCTTCAGGCATACTGATGAAGTGCTTTGTAGGGTATCCTTTAATTGGCTTTTATCTGATGTCTTTGTCATGATTAGACTAGAGTTATAGATTTTCGAGAAGATCACCGAGGTGAAGTGCTATTTTAATCACGTCATATCAAGGGTACATACTATAAACATGATTTATGACTATTGATGTTGACCTTGATCCCCTGGCTGGTAACATTTGTCAGGTTTGTCTGCTGCAAAGTTGCTCTTTATCTTCCCCTTTCCATACTGTACTCTTTGGCAAAGAGTCACAATGCACAAGTCTGTGCTTTTAAGGAATAGGGAGCTATGTTCCCTCTCCTTTAGAGTATAGTATTTACCTACATAATCTATTTGAAATTCTTCTGCATAGGAGATTTGGGTCTTCTCCCCTATTTATGTATTTGTTTATTTATCAATATTTAGATCACAATGGAATCATGGACATTTAATTAATTAATTTTTATTGAAGGATAGTTGACTTTCAATGTTGTATTAATTTCAAGTGTACAGCCAAATGATTGTTATCCCTGTGCTATACAGTAAGGCCTTGTCATTTATCTGTTTTAAATATAATAGTTAGTAACTGCTAATTCCAAACTCCTAATTATTTCTCCACTTTCCCCTTTGTTAGCCATAAGTTTATTTGCTTGTCTGTGAGTCTATTTCTGTTTTGTAAATAAGTTCATTTGTATCACTTTTTTGGATTTCACATATGAGTTGTATCATGTGATATTTGTATTTCTCTGACTTATTTCACTTAGTATGATAATCTCTAGATCCATCCATATAACTGTGAATGGCATTATTTCATTCTTTTTCATGGCTAAGTAATACTCTATAGTATATATTAATATGCATATACACCAAAAGGCAAAATGGTTGTCTGAGGAGGCCTTACAAATGCTGTGAATAGAAGGGAAATAGAAGGCAAAGGAGAAAAAGAGAGATATACCCATCTGAATGCAGAGTTCCAAAGAATAGCAAGGAGAGATAAGAAAGCCTTCCTTGGTGATCAATGCAAAGAAATAGAGGAAAACAACAGAATGGGAAGACTAGAGGTGTCTTCAAGAAAATTAAAGATACCAAGGGAACATTTCATGCAAAGATGGGCTCAATAAAGGACAGAAATGGTATGGACCTAACAGAAGCAGAAGATATTAAGAAGAGGGGGCAAGAATACACAGAAGAACTATACAAAAGAGATCTTCATGACCCAGATAATCACAATGGTGTGACCACTCACCTAGAGCCAGACATCCTGAAATGCTAAGTCAAGTGGGACTTAGAAAGCATCACTATGAACATAGCTAGTGGAGGTGAAGGAATTCTGGTTGAGCTCTGCCAAATCCTAAAAGATTATGCTGTTACAGGGCTGCACTCAATATGCCAGCAAATATGGAAAACTCAGCAGTGTCCACAGGACTGGAAAAGGTCAGTTTTCATTCCAATACCAAGGAAAGGCAATGCCAAAGAATGCTCAAACTACCACACAGTTGCACTCATCTCACATGCTAGTAATGCTCAAAATTTTCCAAGCCAGGCTTCAACAGTACGTGAATCGTGAACTTCCAGATGTTCAAGCTGGTTTTAGAAAAGGCAGAGAAACCAGAGATCAAATTGCCAACATCCACTGGATCATTGAAAAAGTAAGAGAGTTCCAGAAAAACATCTACTTCTGCTTTATTGACTATGCCAAAGTCTTTGACTGAGTGGACAACAACAAACTGTGGAAAATTCTGAAAGAGATGGGAATACCAGACCACCTGACCTGCCTCTTGAGAAATCTGTATGCAGGTCAGGAAGCAACAGTTAGAACTGGACATGGAACAACAGACTGGTTCCAAATAGGAAAAGGAGTATGTCAAGGCTGTATATTGTCACCCTGCTTATTTAACTTATATGCAGAGTACATCATGCGAAATGCTGGGCTGGAAGAAACACAAGCTGGAATCAAGATTGCTGGGAGAAATATCAATAACCTCAGATATGCAGATGACACCACCCTTATGGCAGAAAGTGAAGAAGAAATAAAGAGCCTTTTGATGAAAGTGAAAAGGAGAGTGAAAAAATTGGCTTAAAACTCGACATTCGGAAAACTAAGATCTGGTCCCATCACTTCATGGCAAATAGATGGGGAAACAGTGGAAACAGTGTCAGACTTTATTTTTCTAGGCTCCAAAATCACTGCAGATGGTGACTGCAGCCATGAAATAAAAAGACAGTTGCTCCTTGGAAGAAAAGTTATGACCAACCTAGATAGCATATTTAAAAGCAGAGACATTACTTTGCCAACAAAGGTCCGTCTAGTCAAGGCTATGGTTTTTCCAGTGGTCATGTATGGATGTGAGAGTTGGACTGTAAAGAAAGCTGAGTGCAGAAGAATTGATGCTTTTGAACTGTGGTGTTGAAGAAGACTCTTGAGAGTCCCTTGGACTGCAAGGAGATCGAACCAGTCCATTCTAAAGGAGATCAGCCCTGGGTGTTCATTGGAAGGACTGATGTTGAAGCTGAAACTCCAATACTTTGGCCACCTGATGCAAAGAACTGACTCATTTGATAAGTCCCTGGTGCTGGGAAAGATTGAAGGTGGGAGGAGAAGGGGATGACAGAGAATGAGATGGTTGGATGGCATCACTGATTCAATGGACATGAGTTTGAGTAAACTCCAGGAGTTGGTGATGGACAGGGAGGCCTGGCGTGCTTCAGTCCAAGGGGTCACAAAGAGTAGGACACAGCTGAGTGACTGAACTGAGCTATATACACCATATCTTTATGCATTCATCTGTCAGTGGACCCTTGAGTTTGTTTCCATGTCTTGGCGTTGTATGTAGTGCTGCTGGGAACACTGGGGTGCATGTATCTTTCTGAATTAATTTTCATCATTTCCGGATATATGTCTAGGAGTGGGATTGCTGGATCACATGGTAGCTCTTTATTTTAGTTTTTTTAAGCAACCTCCACATTGTTTTCTGGAGTGGATACACCAATGTACATTCCCACCCACAGTGTAAGAGGGTTTCATGGATATTTTGGAGGTTACTTATTTTATACTTTGAGTTATAATCTAATGCTACTTTTTTTTTTTCCTCCTCAAATTGCCTCAATTTTGACCACTGGGAGCTCTTTCAGTTAGCTTCTCTCTCTAGGTGTACTTTTCACAGTTGTAACTTTATAAATATATTTTTATGATTCATTGACTTAATGCAGTTCCTCACAAAAATTGTATACTTTATGAGGACAAGTTTGTGTCTTACTGAGTTTAGTTGTTTATCTCTGTGTCTTTAATATTTAGAAGTGTGACTGGAATAGAGTAAGTGCTCAATGAATACTGAAGGGCTAAATACATGAATGAATGAGTAAGTGAGTGTGTTAGACACTGTAAAAAGCATATCACATATATCATTTGTAAACTTTAAAATAATTCTGAAGAGGAAGCATTATTATTCCCTATCTTACAGGTGGAGGAACTAAATTCAGAGAAGTTAAGTAACTTGACCATAGTCACACAGCTGGTAGGCAGGAACTGGAACCCAAGATTGCCTGACTTGATGTGCATGGTTTTGCCATCTTAGTGGCCAAAATTAGTGGCAATGGGCAGTGAGTGGAAGGCAGATAGTCTTAGGGGATGGAAGGGCTAGGTTTGATGCATGCCTCTGCTGTTTCCCAATGGGAAACAAGTTCCCAAGAACTTTCAAGCCTCAGAGTTCTTGTCTATAAAATGGTGTTAATCCAAGTGCCCATTTTGTAAGTGAAGATGAAGTGGGGGCCTTGTGTATTAAGTACATAATATAGTGCTTGTAGCATACAAAGTACTCAATGCATGGTGCTGTTGTTTTAATTTTTGTTATCATTGTTATTCCCTTCTCTGGAGGTTAAAACCTATTGGAGTGTTTTCTAAGTGTTTTGTTATAATGGATCACTGATATGAAATATAGGGAGACTCAAACTGAGAACCCGTAAGCTACATGTGACTAATTTTTGAGGATATTTAGTTTCAAGATGAGGCTCTACTTTTCTGGCAAAAATATTATTAACTTGAATACATTTACTCTTAAATTATAATCTAATTTATAAAGGTATCTCCATGGCTCTGTTCAACTGTCTCATACTCTTCGATGAACATGCTCCACACATTTTTAATGACCCTGAACACAGACTATCACTTATTCCACTTACTTGGAATATTGTCATCCTGTAAACAAATGGTAGTAAATCTCCATTTGTATTGTGACAAATAATATTTAATTCAACTCGGGCAGATTGGGTGTGCTGGACAATGAATTAATGTGAATGATAACACCTATTGCCAGCCTGTTTCCATGCCCTTTAAGAATTGCTTTCTAGGGACTTCTCTGGTGATCCGGTAATTAGGACTCACTCTGAGTTCTCACTGCCAAGGGCCTGGGTTCAACCCCTGGTTAGGGAACTAAGATCCCACTAGTCACTTGGGAACAGCCAAAACAAACAACAACAACAACAAAGAATTGTTTTCAAATACTATGAAAATAATAAAAGCTATATATGACAAACCCACAGCAAACATTATCCTCAATGGTGAAAAATTGAAAGCATTTCCCCTGAAGTCAGAAACAAGACAAGGGTGCCCACTCTCACCACTACTATTCAACACAGCTTTGGAAGTTTTGGCCACAGCAATCAGAGCAGAAAAAGAAATAAAAGGAATCCAGATTGGAAAAGAAGAAGTAAAACTCTCACTGTTTGCAGATTACATGATCCTCTACATAGAAAACCCTAAAGACTCCACCAGAAAATTACTAGAGCTAATCAATGATTATGGTAAAGTTGCAGGATATAAAATTAACACACAGAAATCCCTTGCATTCCTATACACTAACAATGAGAAAACAGAAAGAGAAATTAGGGAAACCATTCCATTCACCATCGCAACGAAAAGAACAAAATACTTAGGAATATATCTACCTAAAGAAAAAAAAGACCTATATATAGAAAACTATAAAACACTGATGAAAGAAATCAAAGAGGACACAAATAGATGGAGAAATATACCATGTTCATGGATTGGGAGAATCATTATAGTGAAAATGAGTATACTACCCAAAGCAATCTATAGATTCAATGCAATCCCTATCAAGCTACCAATGGTATTTTTCAGAGAACTAGAACAAACAATTTCACAGTTTGTATGGAAATGCAAAAAACCTTGAATAGCCAAAGTGATCTTGAGAAAGAAGAATGGAACTGGAGGAATCAACCTGCCTGACTTCAGGCTCTACTACAAAGCTACAGTCATCAAGACAGTATGGTACTGGCACAAAGACAAATATAGATCAGTGGAACAAAATAGAAAGCCCAGAGATAAATCCATGTACCTATGGACACCTTATCTTTGACAAAGGTGACAAGACTATACAATGGAGAAGAGACAATCTCTTTAACAAGTGGTGCTGGGAAAACCAGTCAACCACTTGTAAAAGAATGAAACTAGAACACTTTTGAACACAAAATAAATGCAAAAATAAACTCAAAATGGATTAAAGATCTAAACGTAAGACCAGGAACTATTAAACTCCTAGAGGAAAACATAGGCAAAACACTCTCCAACATAAATCACAGCAGGATCCTCTATGACCCACCTCCCAGAATATTGGAAATAAAAGCAAAAATAAACAAATGGGGCCTAATTAAACTTAAAAGCTTTTGCACAACAAAGGAAACTACAAACAAGGTGAAGAGACAGCCTTCAGAATGGGAGAAAATAATAGCAAACGAAGCAACAGACAAACAATTCATCTCAAAAATATACAAGCAACTCCTGCAGCTCAATTCCAGAAAAATAAATGACCCAATCAAAAAATGGGTCAAAGAACTAAACGGACATGTCTCCTAAAGAAGACATACAGATGGCTATAAACACATGAAAAGATGCTCAACATCACTCATTATCAGAGAAATGCAAATCAAAACCACAATGAGGTACCATTTTACACCAGTCATAATGGCTATTATCCAAAAGTCTACAAGCAATAATTGCTGGAGAGAGTGTGGAGAAAAGGAAACTCTCTTACACTGTTGGTGGGAATGCAAACTAGTATAGCCACTATGGAGAACAGTGTGGAGATTCCTTAAAAAACTGGAAATAGAACTGCTATACGACCCAGCAATCCCACTGCTGGGCATACACACTGAGGAAACTAGAATTGAAAGATACACGTGTACCCCAATGTTCATCGCAGCACTGTTTATAATAGCCAGGACATGGAAGCAACCTAGATGTCCATCAACAGACGAATGGATAAGGAAGCAGTGGTACATATACACAATGGAATATTACTCAGCCATTAAAAAGAATACATTTGAATCAGTTCTAATGAAGTGGATGAAACTGGAGCCTATTATACAGAGTGAGGTAAGCCAGAAAGTAAAACACCAGTACAGTATACTAATGCATATATATGGTTAGAAAGATGGTAATGATAACCCTATATGCAAGACAGCAAAAGAGACACAGATGTATAGAACAGTCTTTTGGACTCTGTGAGAGAGGGTGAAGGTGGGATGATTTGGGGAATGGCATTGCAACATATATATTACCATATGTGAAATGGATCGCCAGTCCAGGTTTGATGCATGAGACTGAGTGCTTGGGGCTGGTGCACTGGGATGACCCAGAGGGATGGGATGGGGAGGGAGGTGGGCGGGGGGTTCAGGATGGGGAACACATGTGCACCCATGACGGATCCATGTCAATGTATGGCAAAACCACTACAATATTGTAAAGTAATTAGCCTCCAATTAAAATAAATAAATTTATTAAAAAAAAAAACAAATACTATGTAAAATTGCACCAATGACTCACCATTCAACCCATAAATCACTGTTGCCTTAGAGAATCCTTCAGCACACACCCTGCTGTTGGCCCCATGTCTCCAGTTGTTTAGTGTGATTCTGAAGGAGTAGTTTGTAGTCATGATAGTGGAAAGTTGGGTAGCCTCTCAACAGGCATGTTCTCACATCAATGGTTAGGATCCAAATGTCCATATGGACATTTACAGGCATCTATGGGCTTCCTAGGTGGCTCAGCATGTAAAGCAAGAGATGTGAGTTCAATCCCTGGGTCAGGAAGTTCCTCTGGAGGAAGGCATGGCAACCCACTCTAGTATTCTTGCCAGGAAAATCCCATGGACAGAGGAGCCTGGTGGCCTATGGTCCATGGGGTCGCAAAGAGTCAGACACGACTGAAGACCAGCACCACCATTCTGTATTCAGTAATTCTAACATGCACAATTTCCATATATTAATCTCAGTGTGTCTTAAAATCACTGTTGGCCAGGCAATGAGTATAATATCATTGCCTCCGTGTGCATATCAATATTAGAATAGGTGTTCCTGGGTTGAAAGGAAATCCTGAAGATGGTAGCGGACCATTCTTGTACAAGAGAAGCAAATGCATTGCCAGTACCCTTAATGGCATAGAGAAGTTCAGTGTACAGGATCCAAGGAGAGCCAGAAGTTTTGAGATGAT
The DNA here is from genome assembly GCF_054371585.1 of Giraffa tippelskirchi. Classification (NCBI taxonomy): domain Eukaryota; kingdom Metazoa; phylum Chordata; class Mammalia; order Artiodactyla; family Giraffidae; genus Giraffa; species Giraffa tippelskirchi. The sequence goes on from NC_137276.1 coordinate 41,187,319, forward strand.
CTTAAAGTTGTTTGGTATGCATCCTTTTTATTATGCATAATAAGGTGATACAATGGAAATCTATGCCCAGGTAAGTCTAAAAGAGCTATTTCAGAAACTAAGTTAAAAAAAAAAAAAAAAAAACTTGAATGTAAGAAAGCATTCTATCTCAGGGACAGAGTTTTTTCTTAGTGGTGCATGTCATAATGGCATGTCTTATGACAGATGGCTTATTAGATTTGATAAAATATGGCAGCTGGATGCCCTCAGGTTTTAGGTTTGTTCTGGAGCTTCTGGTTCTGCATTTCAGTTAACACTCTTGGTTTAATATATCAGCCCCTCATGGTTAATTTGCTTCAGGACTCATATTCTCACATAGCAAAATCTAGAGGAAGAGAAAGATCTTCATGGGTTCATTTTTCAATTAACCTCTGTAGAGACAAGCTATCCATTGCATGGCTTAAGTCTGGTTTTCTAAGTCAATTATTGGCAAAGAGAAATTAGATTCTCATGACTAAGATTTAGTTCAGTCGCTCAGTCGTGTCTAACTCTTTGTGACCTGATGGACTGCAGCACACAAGGCCTCCATGTCCATCACCAACTCCCAGAGTTTACTCAAACTCATGTCCATTGAGTTGGTGATGCCATCCAACTATCTCATCTTCTGTCCTTCTCTTCTTCTCCCGCCTTCAATCTTTCCCAGCATCAGTGTCTTTTCAAGTGAATCAGTTCTTTGCATCAGGTGGCCAAAGTATTGGAGTTTCAGCTTCAGCATCAGTCCTTCCAATGAATATTCAGGACCGATTTCCTATAGGATGGACTGGTTGGATCTTCTTGAAGTCCAAGGGACTCTCAAGAGTCTTCTCCAACACCACAGTTCAAAAGCATCAATTCTTCAATGCTCAGCTTTCTTTATGGTCCAACTCTCACATCCATACATGATTGCTGGAAAAACAATAGCTTTGACTAGATGGACCTTTGTTGGCAAAGGTCCATCCATACGTGACTACTGGAAAAACCATAGCTTTGACTAGATGAGCCTTTGTTGGCAAAGGTCCATCCACACATGACTACTGGAAAAACCATAGCCTTGACTAGACGGAACTTTATTGGCAAAGTAATGTCTCTGCTTTTTAATATGCTGTCTAGGTTGCTCATAATTTTCTTCCAAGGAATAAACGTCTTTTTATTTCATGGCTGCAGTCACCATCTGCAGTGATTTTGGAGCCCCCCAAAATAAAGTCTCTCACTGTTTCCATTGTTTCCCCCTCTATTTGCCATGAAGTGACGGGACCAGATGCCAGGATCTTAGTTTTCTGAATGTTGAGCTTTAAGCCAACTTTTTCACTCTCCTTTTTTACTTTCACCAAGAGGCTCTTTAGTTCTTCTTCACTTTCTGCCATAAGGGTGGTGTCATCTGCGTATCTGAGGTTATTGATACTTCTCCCGGTAATTTTGATTCCAGCACGCGCTTCATCTAGCCCAGTGTTTCTCATCATGTACTCTGTATATAAGCTAAATAAGCAGGGTGACCGTATACAGCCTTGATGTACTCCTTTTCCTATTTGGAGCCAATCTGTTGTTCCATGTCCAGTTCTAACTGTTGCTTCCTGACCTTCATACAGATTTCTCAAGAGGCAGGTCAGGTGGTCTGGTATTTCTATCTCTTTCAGAATTTTCCACAGTTTATTGTGATCCACACAGTCAAAGGCTTTGGCATAGTCAATAAAGCAGAAATAGATGTTTTTCTGGAACTCTCTTGCTTTTTCAGTGATCCAGTGGATGCTGGCAATTTGATCTCTGGTTCCTCTTCCTTTTCTAAAACCAGCTTGAACAATGATTAAGATTAATCAGTGTCAAATTTGAAAGCCACATGGGTTGGTGTATTCAAGAGAAAGGTGGAGAAAATGTTGTGAGGCAGCCAGAAGGGTCCACTACAGTGCTTTTCTTTCTCTTTATTTCAAACTGTGTCAAGACACTTTTTTTCCCCCTAAGGCATACTTTCAGGTTTAATAATACTGTTGAAACAAAAATCTCTTCCTATCCCAAGCATCAGGTTTTCTAAGAAATTTCTGTATGAAGTAAAATCTATTTGCAGTTGTCACATTTAAATATGAGCAAAGCTGTAAAATACTTTCTTGGAACAAACATGTACGATATTTCACAGATATTTGTTAGAATAATCTAGTACTTGAATACTTCTATTATATCACAAATGTTATCAACATTTCAGAGAATCAAAGTTGGGTGGAGTATTTTAGCAGAGTACTGTGAAAATTGAATGCTGCTATTAGGGAGGGTATTTGCCTAAAGTTAACTGGTTATAGACACACAAGTGTCTTAACCTGAGTGAGAGAACAGTTGTCATTTTATGGTTTTGAGAGAAAAGGTAGGATCTCTTCTATATACCCTAGGTGTGTGTTTTAATTTACTATCTATTTTACCTGCAGGAAAGCAGTCAAGGAGATACTATTGGTGCTTTGTAGTAATAGAGAATCTGGTTTCTGTCTTCTTTTTTTCTTTTTAGAAAACATGATGGATAAGATGGTCAATTTTTTATCCAGTAGGGAGGGAGGTGGACCTTCTGAGTTTGGTGTAAAAAGTTCGATTGTTGTTCTTCCAATGTGGTATGAGAAGCAGAGGGTGGGTAAATACATTTGAAGTGGAGGCAGGATCAGAGTTTGAGTAACGTATCCAAACTTATCAGGGCAAGAAAACCTGGAACGGGGAACAGAAGGGTCAGAATACTTGAAAAAATAAATGCAAAAGTGCCATAGGTGGCCAGAAATGGGGTATGGATGAATCCCCTTGGGCTTTCAGTGAAGCTGTGTTAGTGGAGTAGTTTAAGACCATAGGCTCTGTTTTAGGTTAAATACTACTCTGTCCTTCACTAGCTGTGTGACTCTCAACTAATTGTGTAACCTCCAAAATCAATTTCCTTGTCTGTAAAATAATAATGGGGGTGGGATGGGAGGGAGACTCAAGAAAGAGGGGTTATGGCTGATTCATGTTTTACCGCAGAAACCAACACAATATTGTAAAGCAATTACCCTCCAATTAAAAAAAACTTAAAAAAAAATACTAGCACCCATTTCATTCTTATTATAGTGTGCTTATTTCCTTCTTAACCTATCCTGGTCATCACCTATTTCATTTCATTTGTTGGTTGCATTTACTATCTTTCCTCCCAAAGATAAACTCTTTGGTGGTAGGAACTTTGTTTGACTCATTCACTGCTGAATTTCAAGTACCTTGCCCAGTGACAATATAAGAAAATAAGGAGGTGATTTAACAAATTGTGTCTTTGAATAGATAAGAGAGGATGGAAATCAAGGAAACAAACTCAAAAGCTGAATGTAAGAATGGGATAGCTCAGTGCTTCTCCAACTTTAAAGAGCATGCAAATACCTTAGAGATCTTGGTAAAAGTGCAGGTTCTAATTCAATAGGGCTAGTTGAGGCCTGAGATTCTAAGTATACACCAAGCTCCTCCAGCAGCAAGGTCTAGGAAAATTACTGAGTCAGACACTGTAGGGATGGGACCAGGGAACTGTGTTTTTAATAATTCCCCAAGTAATTATGATGCATATCAAAGTTGGAAAACTTCTGGGCTGAATGAAAGAAAAAAAAGAGATTTTAGGAAGTGTGGAGGGACAGCTGAATTGGAATCAAGTGAATATCTAACGACAGTCAAAGAGGCAAAGATTAATGTACAATAATGCTTAAGTGGAGTTCTAGGATCCTCTAAGTTTTTATTGTATTAAAATAATGATGCCTTCAGCACTAATTTCAAAAATGAGGAATTACATATCCCATCCAAATTAATGCCTACATATGCTGGTTATCTTAACTTGAATGCCTCTGAACTTACTAGCAAACATTTCAGACAAATTAAAGGGTTTTCTTATACCTGGTGCTGTTTTGTAAAGAAACAACTATGTTGAATAGATGAAATTTGCCTCTTTGGCAAAATAATGGACCCCTAATTGAAAATAATGAGAAAGAAGTAGCCAGTATGTGTTTTAGCTTAAATGAGCTTTTGATTCTTTTTCATATTTGCAAATTTAATTTGTATGCAAGGCTATATTTAGACTGCAATATCAGTGGCTTTATAGCAATATTAAAAAAGAACAAGAGAACTTATTAGGTAATATTTTGTAGGCCCTGAGCCTTGGGCCACTGCTGTGTAACTATTTTTACATGACTAATGATGGAAACTTAAAGGGGCATGGCTCAGACAGTAAGGGATCTGCCTGCAATGCAGGAGATACAGTTCGATCCCTGATCACTGCGTCAGGAAGATTGCCTGGAGAAGGGAATTGCAACCCACTCCAGTATTCTTGCCTGGAGAATTCCATGAACAGAGGAGCTTGGTGGGCTGCAGTCCATGGGGTTGCAAAGAGTCAGACATGCCTGAGCTATTCACACTTTTGTAATAATGGAAGGGAAAGCATAGTCATTAAATCTGCAAAGTTGGTGGACCTGGTATCTTAGGGATGAAATCTAAGAAAATTAAATTGTATTGAAGGTGATACAGAAGTGGTTTATTGTTCACTCAATAAGTATTTTATTGTCTGATTATGCATCCTTCATGTCTGAAAAGAACTTCCAGCAGAGTCAACAAATATTTGAGTGTCTCCTGTGTGGAGCAACTATGCCATGTTCTGAGCAGTATAGAGACAGAGGACTTGAGTGCTGACTTCAAAGTGCCTACAGCCCCAGGAAGAAGACAAGATCAGTACCTGAATATCTAAAGCAAGATTCCAAAGGGTGCCTTCTACTGGAGTTGTCAATAGATTCCCTCTGAGAATTGAAGGTGATGAGAGTGTCCATCAACATGGATTATAGACTTGATTTCAGACTTCAGAAACATTATTCAAAATGTAAAATACACATGCATTTTGACTCTGCTGCCGTAAGCAATTTATACTACATTCAGGTGCTGATCCAGATTTTGTAGATCTTGAAGCATGTATAAATTGTGTTTTTCTCTTTAAGGGGAAAAGTAGACTCAAGGGCCCATGAAAGTGAGGGACTCTGAAGCTTGAGCTTCAATAGCTTCACTGTAATCTGTTCTTAATAGAACTAGATGTGTAATTTAGCATTATTTTTAGTAGCAAAAGGCTGCTGCTGCTAAGTTGTTTCAGTCGTGTCTGACTCTGTGCGACCCCATAGACGGTAGCCCACCACGCTCCCCCGTCCCTGGGATTCTCCAGGCAAGAACACTGGAGTGGGTTGCCATTTCCTTCTCCAATGCATGAAAGTGAAAAGTGAAAGTGAAGTCACTCAGTCATGTCCGACTCTTTGCGACCCCGTGGACTGTAGCCTACCAGGCTCCTCCGTCCATGGGATTTTCCAGGCAAGAGTACTGGAGTGGGGTGCCATTGCCTTCTCTGAGCAAAAGGCTAGACTAATCAAATTGTTCATTAGTAGAGTAGTTTTATGATATATTTATAATGGAATATCAAACAGCTGCTAAAAAGGATGTGGGAGATCTATCCATGTGTACCAATATAGAACAATCTCTAAGACATTATTAGACGACAAAAGCCAAGTGCAGAACAGTGTGCATAGTATGCTGCTATTTATTTTAAAAAAGGGCGCAAGTATTAATCTACATAGGGATATTGCTTATCGTGCTTATAGATGAACTGAATAGCTCTGACACTGGTAGCATTGTTGCCTCTGGGAAAATGTACCCGATGGGAGTCAGTGGAAGAAGGAAACTTACTTTTTTGCCTCATACCCTTTTGCACTGTTTGAATATTTACTAGGTGTGTTTACAACATTAAAATATACATTGCCACATGTAAATTAGATAGCTAATGGGAATTTGCTGTGTGACTCAGGGAACTCAAACTGGAGCTTGGTAACATCCTAGAGGGGTGGGATGGGAAGGAAGGTGGGAGGGATGTTCATGTGGGAGGGGGCATAGGTAAACCTATGGCTGATTCACACTGATGTCTGGTAGAAACCAACACAATACTATAAAGCAATTATCTTTCAATTAAAAATAAATAAAAATTTAAAAGTAATGTTAAAAAGCAGCCACAAGCCACAGCAACCAAAGCAAAGCAGAGACAGTCCTTGGAAGAAAATAGCATGGAGAACTCTTACGCTGTTGCACAGGGTGAAGTCAAGTTCCAGTGTTGAGGAAGCTCTTCCATGTAGGCGTCAGGGAGCCACTGAGCGGAGGAATTACCTAAGACTAGCTGTGCTTTTAAAGTGCTTATCTAGCCACGCGGGTGGGATGGTTTGGAGTCGGTAGGCTGGTTCTGAGCCTGCTTCTGTGGATCCCCAAGAGACATACAAAGAGGACCTGGGTGGTGGTACGCAACTAGAGCAGAGGCGTAAAGATGGAAGTGCGAGACACACACAGAGTCAGGGAACACATTGGATATGGAAAGAAGGATATAGAAAGGGGCTCCAGGAGACCTTGAAGAAATAGGATTCATCTAGTTAGGACAATTAGTGCCCAGTTGTGTGTTCTAAGTTGTTTTTCCTTTGGTGTTTGGGGATATGTGTAAACTGTCTTAGAAAACTCTTTACTTGGGAAGGCTCCTGTTGCCATCAGCCTTGTTTCTCTTTCTCCTCAGGGATTCAAGGAAGGGTGGGACTTCTCAAGGACTCCCGCTTTGGTGGTTATTCAGAGGTTATTTTCAGACCGTATCTTCTGAAAATATGGAGAGAAGCATAAAATTCATTGGACCACAAAGAAAGAAAGACCCATTCATCATTCATTTTGTGTAAGAGCTAGCAAGTGTGGATAGAGTGAGCGGTCCACAGAGGAGGCTTGTCCCGGAGCACTGGGGGACCTTTCCTCATGAGCTAAATAAATGGTCACCTTCAAGGTCTAATCTTTTTGGTCAATAAAGTTCCCTGGCATTTCTGCAAATAAGCCTGCCTCCCTGAGGATGTTCATCTTCCTTTAATTGAAGACAAAGATTTTTCTTCTTCAGAGCTCAGGATAAAAAGCAAATTTATCCTGATCATGGTAACTCAAGAAGTCATGGTATCCTCACTTCACCTTGGGATATGAAGGGTGCCCTTTCCAGAGAACATATTTCCATAGAGGAGAGCACGTGAGTGACTGAGTGAAGAGGGGCATGATTTTAAAAGGTTGCAGGTGAAAGAATGCAGAAAATATAGATCAAGTCAGTAATGATGACTTTTCCAACTGTGATGCTGCCTACCTCAGATTAGGAATAGCACACTGGAAAGTGGGGCTGATCTTGGCTTGGGTAAAACTTTCCCCCAGATGGGGTTCAGGACCACTTGAGATGGAATCATCTGGGAATGCTTGTGAAAAATCACGTTCCAGGGATTCCCCCCAGGTCCCAGTTAATAATAAACTTGGGAGGCTGAGGAGTGGCCTGGGAATCTGCATTTTGACCAAAGCTCCCTGGTGATTCTCTTGCTCACAAAAGTTTGGGAGTCATTGCCCTAGTAGTTTCGGAGAAGGCAATGGCACCCCACTCCAGTACTCTTGCCTGGAAAATCCCGTGGACGGCGGAGCCTGGTAGGCTGCAGTCTATGGGGTCGCTAAGAGTTGGACATGACTGAGCGACTTCACTTTCACTTTTCACTTTCATGCATTGGAGAAGGAAATGGCAACCCACTCCAGTGTTCTTGCCTGGAGAATCCCAGGGACGGGGGAGCCTGGTGGGCTGCCGTCTATGGGGTCGCGCAGAGTTGGACACGACTGAAGTGACTTAGCAGCAGCAGCAGCAGCAGCCCTAGTAGTTTAAGATTTCACTCCTCTTCTCTTCTTCCCCGTATCTTCCTATCCCTGACCTTTCTTTCTGCTTTTGAGCCATGTCATCCTGGGATGGCAGCCCATCTTCTCTGCTCCTACAACACAAGGGCTTAACTCCATCACAGGACTTCTGGCACTCTGTTGTAGATAAATTTACATGATAACGTGCATTCTTTGGAGCCAAGAGCTGTGCAATTTATATTTATTGTTCTAGCATTCTAGGCCTGGAACACCTAACCAAGAAGCTTCTCAATCCCGGGGTGTTGGAATGGTGAGATTTGTGCAGTGCAGTGTATCAGTGCAAAGCTATGGCTTTCAGAATTGTTGAATGGAATCAGGTCAGTCCAATGATTTTCTGATTTATGTGCCTTGTGTATCCTCAGCAGGAATCTGGTGGTAGTTTGTGTATGAGCTCATTCATGGAGGTGCATACTATCTTCTCTGCTTGAATCGTTCCTGGGTTTCCTTTACCCCCACACTATTAGGCTCTTTGCTGTTGTTTAGTTGCTAAGTCATGTCCAACTCTTTGCGACCCTGTGGACTGTAGCCTGCCATGCTCTTCTGTCCATGGGATTTCTCAGGCAAGAATACTGGAGTGAGTTGCCACTTCCTTCTCCAGGGGAATATTCCTGACACGGTCAGGTATTGAACCCTGGTCTCCTGCATTGACAGGTGGAATCTTTACCATTGAACCACTTGAGAAGCTCTTACCACCTCTAACAATAACTATAGGTGTAGACTGTACTTAGTAGGCTACTATTCACAGAATTCAGATATGAAACACAGAATTGGCTAAATCCAAGTTTCGTGCATAGATAACGCCAGAGTGCTGGGCTTACATTACCTGCCTATAGCAGAGATGTGAAAACAGGTCAGTGACAAATTTAGGTCCTGATCTAATCAAGCAGCCTGGAAGGCAGCCAGAAAGTCAGGACAGCTCAGATAGCAGACAGCATCTCTCTCCCTTACCAACATTCTGCTTGTGGGCTTTTAGCCTCCATGCTTCAGAAAGAATTGCTAAGTACTGGAGTGGTTTACAAAGCACTTTAAAATTAATTCAGATCAGGCTTTAGGTGCTTATGATGGAAGTTGTTGAACCGGTGTCAAACAGTGTCCCGGCATCATTTCTATGATTTATTTCCCTCACTTTTGTCCCTTCAAAAATCAATTGGTTTTCTTCACCCCCAGAGGCTTTATGGGATCCGAAATTAGTAAGCCTTTGAAGTGTCTCTAGCATTTGGAAGTGTTCAGAGCCCATGGTAGGCCAGCTTCCCACTCAATACATAAGGCCAAGTTCTGGAGTCTGGAGAAAGGATGGCCTGGCACTGAGGCCCACATGGTGGGTTGGGGCTAACCCTCTGAGACCCCTTGGCGTAGGTGAAGATGATTTTCTTTTTCCTGCAAACCTCAAGGCTTCAAGCCCACTCCCACTCTGCCCTGTGGCTCACTCAGAGTTCTGTCTCTGCCTGTGGGTAGGATGGGAGTTCAACTCATTATTAAACATCCTTCAATCCACTGGACAAGCACACCGGAGTCCTGGAAACCATAACTTGAGTTCGATTTGTGTCTTTTAACTCTCATAGAATCCACAGTTGGAGGGGAGTGTGTGAGGGGTTCTGTTACTCTCATCCACTTGTCCTCTGACCTCAGTGAAGGTGGGCCATTCATGACTCCCACTTCACAGTTAATTACTCTTCTTAAGGTCCTGGGGCAAAATTCTCCCTTCCTCTATGCTTTTAAATTTCTGCCTCCTCTGCTGCCTCTCTTGGAGCCTCTCTCTTGGGGCCTCTTTTCCAGCATTGGCTGACAATCATTCAGTTCCATCTCTTCCATCAGGCTGGACCACAGTGGAGAGCGGTCTGGAGGAAGATGCTCAGAACATGCATGTGCAACATCATCATGACTGTCAGACTCACACTCTGCTGTGATGCTCAACCTCGTAGAGTGCTTTCCTGTAGCATGTTCTTTCTTTGCTTTGAGTTGCCTTACTGAACGTCCCTTTTACCAAACATGAATCTGCCTCCTTTGTAAGTAAGATAATCATATTTACTGGCATTAATCATAATCCCAGAAAATATGGAAATTATACCTAAGTTATATCTAAGAAGTATAAATATTTTTTAATGACAATAAAAAAATTGAAGGAAGAACTATTTGGACTGAAAGTTTTAAAATATATGGTTGGGTCAGCATGTCCAAGGGCTATGATATCAGATTTTCCTTTGACCATCAAACGACTATTCTGAGTCTCATTCTTTCAAGTCCCTGATAGTAACAGGTTACCTCATTCATGTTCCATGAATGACTATAATTTGCTCATCTTAATGATTTATCCATGCAGAGTAATGTGATCCCTGGGTCAGGAAGATCCCCTGGAGAAAGAAATGGCAACCCATTCCAACTATTCTTGCCTGGAAAATTCCAAGGATGGAGGACCCTGGCAGGCTACAGTCCATGGGGTTGCAAAGAGTTGGACATGACTGAGTGACTTCATTTTCACTTTCATGCAGAGTAATATATGTGCATTTTGTGGAAGGCTTTTAAATTAAAGATGAAATGTCAGAATTAAATGACAAATTGTTGTAGATTTCAATCAAACCTGGACTTTGTCTCAGTTTTGGCATATACTAGCGATTTTACTTTGAGTATCTCATTTAACTGATCCTTAGTTCTCTCAGGCTTGAAGTAACTGGAGATAATAATAGGTGGAGAGTTATGCCCCATGCCTTACATATGTGTAGCCTAGTACTTACTGAAATATATTATGCAAAAGAATCACATGAAGAATTTGTTAAGACACAAGCTTCCTGGTCCCCACAACCAGGAGAGATTCGAATTGGTAGGTTTGGGGTAGGCTTGAGAAAGTACATTTTGGAAAGACCTCAGATGATGTTGCTGATAGTGTATCTCATTTTGGATAGTATTGTCATAATCTCAAGTTAGCAATTGTCAAACATGCCTGTGAGATCATGTGCTTGTCTAAACGATAGATTCTCAGACTCTGTCTTTGGAAAATGTGTTTCTGTAATCCTGGGAGGAACCTAGAAACCTAGGAATCTTTGTTTTTAATAAAACACCCAGGAAATGCTTTGTGCCTGTTTATGTCCTCAGTGACATTTTATTGTTTTTCACTAATTTTAGACTCATAGAAATGTTACCAAAATTGTAAGAGAGTTGACATATACCGCTTACCCAGCTTATATAATTTTAACTTAATTACCCAAACTCAGAAATGAACATGGACTCAATACTATTAACTACCCACCCTTTGGGTAATTCTGACACAACCAGTCTGTAACAGGCTGAGTAGTGGCCTCTGAAGATGCCCACATTCTAATCCTGAGAACCTAAGAATATTATCTTTTATGGCAAAATTGACTTTGTAGTGTGACTAAGGTAGGGATTATGAGGTGGGGAGGTGACCCTCAATTGTTTGGATGGACCTGATATAATCACAAGCATCCTTATTATTATAACAGATGCATGCAAAAAGTCAGAATTAAAAGAGAAGGCAATGTGCAGAAAGAAACAGCAAGAAAAGATATTCTGATGCAGTGCCATAAGCCACGGTTCAAGGACAGCCTCTGGAAACTAGAAAATGCTAGGAAATGGATTCTCCCTTAGAGATTCCAGAGTGATCCAGCTTGCCCCAGTACCTTGATTTTAGCCCCGTAAAGCTCGTTTTGGGTTTCTGGCCTTCAGAACTGTTAGAAGAAATTTGTATTGTTGTAAACCACTAAGTGTGTTCTAATTTATTACAGCTGCAGTAGGACATGAATACACAGGCTATGGAAAATATTTGAGAACTATTGAACCTCATTAGCATTGTGCAGGGAATTAAATAAGATAGCTAATATGAAAGTGGCTGGCTTTATTTTGGGGGGTTCCCTGGTGTCTCAGATGGTAAAAAATCTGCCTGCCTTGTGGGAGACCTGGGTTTCATCCCTAGGTCAGAAAGATCCCCTGAAGAAAGGAATGGCTACCGACTCCAGTATTCTTGCCTGAAGAATTCCATGAACGAGGAGCCTGGTGGGCTATAGCCCCTGGGGTTGCAAAGAATAGGACACGACTGAACAACTTGACATATATACAATAGGGGCTCGCTAAAGGGTATTTAGGAGAAGGAAATGGCAACCCACTCCAGTATTCTAGCCTGGAGAATCCTGTGGACAGTGGGGCCTGGTGGGCTGCCGTCCATGGGGTCGCAGAGTCGACACAACTGAAGCGACTTAGCAGCAGCAGCAGCAAAGGGTATTTTGGTTACCAAAGAAACAAAAGCAAACACTGACAGCTGTATGCTGGTACAATTGCTGAGGGTGTGTTTTCTTTTCTTTTTTAATAATAATATTTACTATTATTATATTTTATTTCTGTACCATTTGGCATGTGCAGGTCTTAGTTCCCCCATGAGGGATCACACCAGTGCCCTCTGCATTGGAAGCATGAAGTCTTAACCACTGGACTGCCAGGGAAGTCCCACGGGGTTGTTTTCTGAGACAGTATATCTTCACTGGGGAAGAAACTGAGGAAGATAATTGTCCTAGGAAGTTATAGATGGTCCTTCCTCTGCTCTCTGTCCCCTTAGCCTCTGTTCATGGAAACCACTCAAAACTTCCCATAAAGAAAATGGTTTGATTTTTGCTGCCTGCTTCAGCTGTTTATGTTTTTCTTAGCTTTACTGAGAATGGAGTTATACTATTACTTAAAATGCACACACATATACGCATCATTGAGAGTTTTGCATCAGTTTGGTACACTTTCTTACTTTGAATTAGGTTTTTTCAAAAAACTTTTCCCTTTTGGGTTTGTATTATCTTTTGGATCTCTGATTTATTTTCCTTTTCATTATTCATTTTCATCTTATCTTTGGATTTATCTGTATTTCTTATCTATTGAATCTTGTATTTTTCTTTTACTATATTATAATCTAACCATCCTGATTCCTGTTTTCTCTTTTTGTACATGTGTGTCTGGTAGAGAGCAAGCGGTACAAGATGAGATGGGGGGATTCTATGTCCTCCAGGTGCTTCTGGGCAAGAACCACTTTCAGTCCATTTCTATACCTGCATGGCACAATCTGTTGCATGTTATAGACACCCTATGTTTGTGGAAAGAGCATGTAAAAATTAACAAGGAGCTCCTTGTCAAACTCCCTCATCTGACAACTTTTCAAATATGTCTCTTGGCTGAGTAGAGATCCTTTTTTAAAAATTGAATCATTGATTTACAATGTTGTGATGATTTCCTCTGTACAGCAAAGTGATTGTTATACATATATACATTCATTTTCATATTCTTTTCTATTATGTTTTATCACAGAATATTGAATATAGTTCCCTGTGCCATACAGTAGAACTATGTTGTTTATCCATTGTGTATGTGTGTGTGTGTGTGTATATATATATATATATATATATATATATATATATAAATATAAAATAGCTTGCATCTGCTAACCCTAAATTCCCATTTCATCTCTCCTCCACCTCCCCTCCCTCTTAACAACCACAAGTCTATTCTCTATGTCTGTGAGTCTGTTTCATAGTTAAGTTCATTTGTGTCATATTTTTGATTCCACATACATGTGATATCATATGTTATTTGTCTTTCTGACTAGTTCATTTAGTATGATTATCTCTAGGTCCATCCATGTTGCTGCAAATGGCATTATTTCCTTCTTTTTTATGGGTGAATTAGAGTCAGACACGACTGAGCAACTTCACTTTCACTTTTCACTTTCATGCATTGGAGAAGGAAATGGCAACCCACTCCAGTGTTCTTGCCTGGAGAATCCCAGGGACGGAGGAGCCTGGTGGGTTGCCGTCTATGGGGTTGCACAGAGTCGGACACGACTGAAGTGACTTAGCAGCATATATATATACACACACACATACACCACATCCTTTTTATCCATTCATCTGTCAATGGATTTAGATTTTTTCCTTGTCTTGGCTATTGTGAATAGTGGTTCTTTGAACATAAGAGTGCATGTTCTTTTTGAATTATTAGTTTTGTCCAGATATATGCCCAGGAGTGGGATTGCTGGATCATATGGCAACTCTATTTTTAGTCCTTTGAGGAACTGCCATACTGTTCTCCAAAACCAGCTTACATCCCCACCAACAATGCTATTTGTAGACTTTTTAATAATGACTATTCTGACTGGGCACCCCACTCCAGTACTCTTGCCTGGAAAATCCCATGGATGGAGGAGCCTGGTAGGCTACAGTCCATGGGGTCGCTAAGAGTCGGACACGACTGAGCGACTTCACTTTCACTTTTCCCTTTCATGCACTGGAGAAGGAAATGGCAACCCACTCCAGTGTTCTTGCCTGGAGAATCCCAGGGATGGCAGAGCCTGGTGGGCTGCCATCTATGGGGTCGCACAGAGTCGGACACGACTGAAGCGACTTAGCAGCAGCAGCAGCATTCTGACTGGTGTGAGGTAGTACCTCTTTGTAGTCTTGATTTGCATTTCTCTAATAACTAGTGATATTGAGGATCTCATGTGCCTCTTGACTGTCAACATGTCTTCTTTGGATAAATGTCTACTAGATTCTTCTGCCCATTTTTTGATTGGGTTGTTTGTTGTTGAGCTGTATGAGCAGTTTGTGTATTTTGGAAATTAAGCCTTTGGTTATATTGTTTGCAAATAGTTTTTCTCATTCTGTAGGTTGTCTTTGTGTTTTGTTTGTGGCTTCCTTTGCATACAAAAGCTTGTAAGTTTAATTAGGTTTCATTTGTTTATTTTTGCATTTATTTCTATTGCCTTGGGAGGCTATAGAGCTCATTTCTTTTAGTCAACTTATTTATTGATCACCTTCTCTGTCTCAGACATTAAACTAGGCCTCAGCAGCACTGCATAAAAGAGATGGGATAGCCCAGTGATTTCAGATTTGGTCTCAAACCTGACTAACTGATAACAGGGTAAAAATCATGTGCTCATCTGTTTTCTTTTTTAACAATAATATTTTCCCTCTTCTTTTATTCATTGTATTTTTTTTACCAACAACATTAACCTCCAATTATCTGTTCAGTTTTGTTTTGCTATAGCTATCATTTATGTTTTCCTTCAGTTTTATTTATTTTAATTTTTTTATCATTATAGCAGGAAGTTTGGTCTTTGGGGGAAAAGGGGAATAATTCCACCATAAATGGAAAATTTGTAGACCTCTTTTTCTCTACCCATTTCTGCAGGGGTCACACATTGTAAGAGTCATGCTCTTCTCACTGTTGCCTCTCAAACACACTAAGTATATTCAGACATACATTTGAAGGACAGGGACAACTCTCCCTAAAAGATGGCAGTAAGAAATGAGACCATTTGCTTGTACCATGAGTAAACACTTGTTCTAAAGTCTTTGGGAAAGGGGATGTCGTGTTCACAAGAAGGGGAACAGCAGAGACGCGTAGGCCTACTTAGAGAAGTCTGGCTCACTTCTCTCAGTGTCTCCCAAGACTGATGTCCCTCTTTTGGGAAAGATAGATGGTATCATAATGTTCCAGCTGTTCTTCCAACACTCCAGCTGTTCTTCCAAATTTTATTTGCACAAGTTTGTATGAAATCTAGACTTTTGAAGACACATTTTTTTTTTTTCACATTTAAGATTTTGGCTTGTACCAGTCAGATTTCTTAGTTGTAATAAACAAAAACAAGCTCTGATTAACAAAAACCCGAAAACTATTTAGAATATATTGGGGATAGCTCTCCGTAGCTGTTGGAGAACCAGTGTCAAAATACAGGCAGGACTAAGGGAGATTAGGGCGTCAGGAATTTTCATTCAAATTCACAGCAAAGCAACAGTCTGATTCAAGAGTCATCATCGGTGAGCCCTTCACTGCCCTGTCTCTGCCAAGGACTCCACTGTCTGTAATTTTAGAATTGCTTTGATATCCCTCATCTCCAGTCCTCAAGATTCAAACTCTGGTGTAGAAGCACTAGATTGACCAGGCCTTAGCCATCTTCCCTTACACTGGCTAACCAGGCATAGAAAGAGGTCTAATATCCCTTTGACTTCCATAGTGGGAGATAGATTCCTAAAATAGAGGGAGGGTGTTCAAATGATGGGCAGGCAAGATATTACACAGGGTGCTACAGATGCTTCTTCCCCCAACCAAGGAACAAAGGCAGTGGGAGATATTTCAGGTAAGTTCATAGGTTGTGCTCTTTAAGTCACATTGTTATCAGCAGTTCTTTACTTTTACTATGCTGCTGCTAGGTCACTTTAGTCGTGTCCAACTCTTTGTGACCCTAGGGACTGTAGCCCTCCAGGTTCCTCTGTCCATGGGATTCTCCAGGCACGAATACTGGAGCAGGGTGCCATGCCCTCCTCCAGGGGATCTTCCCAACCCAGGGATTGAACTCACCTCTCTTATGTCTCCTGCAATGGCAGGCAGATTCTTTAGTGCCACCTGGGAAGAGAATCTTTTTTAGAAGTCTCTTTACTATTGGTTCTTAAAAATCAAGATTTGTGTTTATTTTTTTTTTAATCAAGAGGGCAATTTTCCTCCCTCCTACCACTCTCTTTCTTGTTGGCTCATATATTTTTAAAACTGGGAAGGGTCTTAGAACCTCTTAGAATGACATCTATTCAATAAGAATGATTTTGGCTATAGGTAATGGAATATTCCCCCAAATGGCTTATAAAATGAGAAACTGTTTAATGAATTCTAATATTGGTAATTCAGCAGCTCAAAAATGACAAGGAGATCTGGGTCAGATTCCATATAATTCTTATAGCTTCCATGTCACAGTTGCATGATGGCTACCACAGCTCCAAGCATGAAAGTTCCAAAGGCATGTAGGAGAGAAATTTATTGTTGATAGTGAGGAAACACTTTCCAGGAATACCCCAAGCAAAATAATCCCTTTCCATTGGCTGAGACTGGCTAGGTGTACACGTCCTAGCCACATAGAAAACTGGAGAAGTGAGATGATGTTTTCAGCTTTATAGTAGAAGATCAACTCTACCAGAAAGGAAGAAGCGGGGAGAATGACTCCTGGAAACCAACATCATTTGCTTTAGCATCTAACTCAGCACTTGATTTTGGAGGGAACTGAGCCCCCGTAGGAGTTAAACAGTTTGTCCAAAGTCACAAGGTTAGTCAAGACAGATCCAATAATAGACCCAGGGGACTAAGTTGAGTTCTCCTTCTAATCTTTTCACTATTCCTCTGATATTCAAGCATTCCTATGCATCAGATAGTTGTATCTGAAGGACACAAAATAATATTTACTTTGCAAGTTTTGCATGTCATCAAATATATCATTATTAAATGAAGTTTGTGATATAACCATAGGATGGTTGAATCTGTGGAATGAGGGAGCATTTCATAAAGGATTTTTGTATTAGGGTAGATGATTTTATTTTCTATCTTCCATGGCATAGTTTCTTGGACTTCTGTGTATTGTGTGCAAGGGGACAATTTGCCATTTGTAGTAAAATGTGTTTTCCCTCAACAGCTGAGATTATGGATAACATACTAGGAGGACAGAGAATGAGAAAGGCAAGGGAGGTAGAGATTTAAAGAGGCCAGGTCGATGTAACAAAGATACCAAATTATTTCATTTTGAGGCAGAACCCATCCATTTTTGTGAACCAAAAAGAGGGCAATGTAGAGGCCCCTTCATTCCTCTTTGGATCCATTGTAAAGGGCACTTATGAACGTACCCTTCTTGCTCACTTGTCTCTATGATACTCAGTATTATGGTCATAGTGTGTTGCAGCAGATGGAGAAAATTTGAGCACCCTCTTATCATGATTGCTGTAGAAATGGACAATCATGGTCACTGGATAGAGGATCCATGTGGGTTTTGCCTTGAATCAATATGAAGTAGATTCTGAAGGTTGGGGGCTTAAAGTGAAGGATAATGAAAAAGATATGAAAAGCTAGCAAACAAATGTGAAGTGGACTTGAATCAAGAAAATCTTTAATAATCAGAAAAAAAAGAAGAGAGGAAGGGCTGAACATACTATAAAACAACCCATGGATATCTTTAGGTAGGAATACAGAAGTTGAGTCCACTAAATATGTTTCATTGTCTGCCCCTATCCACAGATTTCTAAAACATTCTTCCCTATGCAGATTCCACTTTAGACAGACCTACATACTTTGGTATCTTTTTTCTTTTCTCTTTTTAAAAATTTTATTGGAGTATTGTTGCTTTACAACATTGTGTTAGTTTCTGCTGTATAGCAAAGTGAATCAGCTGTGTGTGTATATGTGTATATATATATATATATATGCATATGCATATATATCCTTTCTTAAAATTTCCTTTCCATTTAGTTCACCACAGAGCATTGAGTAGAGTTCACCATGTTATACAGTTGGTTCTCATTAGTTACCTGTTTTACACATAGGAATGTATATATATCAATCCCAATATCCCAATCCATCTCACCTCCACTTACCCCGTGCCCCCTTGGTATCCATATGTCTCTTTTCTATGTTTGTGTCTCTAGTTCTGCTTTGCAAGTAAATTCATCTATACCATTTTTCTAGATTCCACATATATGTGTTAATATATGATATTTGTTTTTCTCTTTCTGACTTATTTTATAGCGGGAACCTACCTCACCATAATAAAGGCCATGTACAGCAAACTCACAGCAGACATTATCCTCAATGGTGAAAAACTGAAAGCATCTTCTCTAAGATTAGGAACAAGATAAAGATGTCCACTCTTGAGACTATTTCTTTGGTATCTTTTTTCCCTCTCTTTGGTATCTTGATACTTTCTGGACCCAGGTAACTGGGCCAGGAGTAACCACATTATCCAATATCTGTCTATGCACTGGCTAGCCAGCAAATTTTATAGCTTGGCTTGAAGTGATCAGTTAGATTAATCAGACTGACTCATATTCTCTCCTTGTTTCCCTCCTTCGTATTTAAACTGAAGAACTAAGACTGGTTATAGTTGGTGATGGGCAGAAGGGCTGAAACTTTTTGACATAGAGTTGGAACTGCTGGTCACACTGAGTCATGTGCAGGGTGAAGTAGAAAAAGATAGTTGAGAAAGAAAATGGACCAAACTCAGGAATAGAAGTTAGAAATTGGGTAGTCCCTAGTTTCTAGTTAAAATTTTACCAAATGCCCATTTATTCTTCATTCTCTGTTCTTGGCCCATGAAATGCCTGTACTCTTATTATCAATCCTACTTTGTGTATATGATAATGTATTTCTGCTTCTTGTAAACAAAATTAATGCAAGACAGTAGGTACCCCCATAGCCTGAAAGTTCATTGCTGAAGGCTTCATATCTTGAGTTAAACTTTATCCATTCCAATGGTTCTCTTTAAAAATATATTATTCCTTGAAAGACTATGCTTATATATTATTATAACTTCTATTATAGTAGATTCTGTCTATGGGGGAAGGTGAACTGTAGGCAAAGGTTAAGAGAGGGAAAGAAATTATTCATAGACTACTCACATAAAAGTGAACTATTTTTCAAGTGGCATTATAGAGCAGAGCCTTTGGGAAAGGCAGAGGACTAAAAGGAGGGTGGGGGAGTCCAGAAACAAATGATGAAGATCTTGTCATTCTAAGAGGGGCATTGAAAGCTCAGAAAAAATGAGTTTTGACTGAGCTATTGTATTGAAAGTAGGGTTAGGGTTAACAGTTTACTCTTAGATCTTAGCAAAGTGTATAGCCTCTAGCAACATTCAACAGTTTAAAATGTTAATTGATGATAGAGAAAATAATGAATTGGGCGTAGTTATCATGGATCATGAGTTTCCTGGAAGACCTTTAAATAAATAATAAACGATGACCCCAGGAAGTGACTCCTGTTTTCTTCTCTTCAGAATCAGGAAAGTTTAAATAACAAAGGAAATCTTTATGAAATGTTAAGCCATAAATCAGGGACTTTATAGTTGAAAAACCTGCCTTTAACCACTGAGATAAACTGATAGTAAATAAGATTTTGTTGTTTTTTCCTACTTTTTCTACCTTTAGTATATAGAGAATATAATGTAGCTTCTTGAAATAAAAGATTAATCTCGGTCGTCCTGCACATGGCATAGTAATTATTAATTTTTTTTTGTAGCTTTGGTGTTCTTTACGTATAAAACCTTTGATCTAGGCTTAGAAAAGATAGCAACTTGTTTTAGTAATATTATTAGCTCCTCAGTGCAATCTCATGTTCTAAAATTACGGTTCTAAAATTACTAGTACAGAATTTAGGACACTGATGAGATTTTTAGGTCATCCCTCCCTCCCTGACTTAGAATTCTTTCTCTAAGAAATATTGGCAGCGCAGATTTCTGTAAGAGAAGACAGTTTTGGCCGGACTTCAGGTATGAGGATGTTAAAAAGCAACAAACATGAGCACTACATTCTATAAAAATAAAGTTTATGTTTATAAAAAGAACTTTTTTATTTATGTCTGTTTATTCAGTTGAGAGCCATCCAATATTGGCTCAAAACTACACAAGGGGATGTGTAAGGAGATAAGAGAAAACTGTATCTCAGCCAAACCAGGTTGATTAGCAACAATCCACCCATAATTGCACATACTTGGATGTGATAGACTATTAAAAATATATCTAGGCAACCAAAAGAAATTTTATTAAAATATAGAATTTTATTTTTAAAAGGACTTTCCAGTTCCAAAGGTTTTCTGGGTCAAGGGTGGCAGATGGAGGTAGGCTAGGGAAGTGTGTCACTGAAGAAGATTCAGTGAATAAAGGGAAGTCTTGAAGTCCCCCAATGTTATAGGTCCACAAGCTAATATGCTTCAAGGGACTTTTCCCTGATTCTAAATTCTCTGTGATCCAGGGATTCCAGGCATTTTTAGGCTACAGACTCTATGGGGACAGAAGAGATGAGAGTTGGTGAGGTATTTCAAGGCCAGTAAAGAGATGTGAGATGAGAAGGTACCAATGTCAGAGGCCCAGTCTACTTCAAAGGCTAGAGTGGTGGTGTGAGCAGCTTAAGAGAGACTGTTTCAGTGCATCCTTTGTGGGAGGGATGGTAGGAAAAAAGAGAGTAGTTGACTGTGGCCAGTTCCTCTCTTTTCTACCTTTAGGAGTAAAAGAAAGCACAGGTAATATACTGAATCACATTAGGACTGGGGCTATCTTAGCTAAACTATGATGAAATCTTAAGGTCTTTTGGAACAATCATATCTCTAGTGTAATTTAATATGATCATTCCACTAACCAATAAAACAATTCAGTTTGTTTCTGGCTCAGCCACTTGGGAATTTCCCACCATGAGTACCCATTGGTCATGTAGCATCAAACCTGCCAACCTTTAGTGATTGATGTCCATGCTTAAGGAAAGACTCTTTAGTTATTCCTGTCCTAGAACCAGTTGTCTCATCTCTGACGATTTGGCTGTGACTCTAATTTCAAGCTGTGATTTTAGGTTAAACGAACTCTCTAGACTTCTCTTGGAGAAGGCAATGGCAACCCACTCTGGTTCTCTTGACTGGAAACTCCCATGGATGGAGGAGCCTGGTAGGCTACAGTCCATGGGGTCGTGAAGAGTCGGACATGACTGAGCAACTTCACTTTCACTTTTCACTTTCATGCATTGGAGAAGGCAATGGCAACCCACTCCAGTATTCTTGCCTGGAAAATCCCATGGACGCGGAGCCTGGTAGGCTGCCATCTATGGGGTCGCACAGAGTCGGACATGACTGAAGCGACTTAGCAGCAGCAGCAGCAGCTAGACTTCTCTGAAGCTGCTCTTTGGCATCCTTGGCTTATACTTTCTATTTCTTCTACAGGATTTTTAAGTCATAGAAAAAAAGAATTGAAAGCCATTTTTATTAAGATGGGCTTACCTGGTAGCTCCGCTGGTAAAAAATCTACCTGGAATGCAGGAGACCCTGGTTGAATTCCTGGGTTGGAAAGATCTGCTGGAGCAGGGAGAGGCTACCCACTCCAGTATTCTTGGTTTTCCCTGGTGGCTCAACTGGTAAAGAATCTGCTTGCAATGGAGGAGACCTGGGTTAGATTCCTGGTTTGGGAAGATCCCCTGGAAAAGGGAAGGGCTACTCACTGCAGTATTCTGGCCTGGAGAATTCCATGGACTGTATAGTCCGTGGGTTCACAAAGAGTCGAACACGACTGGGCGACTTTCACTTTCACTTTATTAAGATAAAGATGATATTATGAATATTTTAGTGAGAAATACTTCCATTTTTAAGGAATGTACAGTGGCAGGGAAATCTTATTGGGTAAATGATAGGATTTCAACATTTGGGTACATTGATAAATTCATGACACATAACCCAATATTTACTCTGATAACTTGTGAAGCCTCACTTTACAGTGCTTTTGATATCTCCAGGAAGGTGATAACTTGAGGGGGAAGGAAAATTTGTTGAATACATACCAAATTCTAGCCTACTATTTAGAGGATTTAGACAAATCATCTCAGCTATTCCTTATAACAACTCTTAGGGGAGGTGATAATTATG
The DNA here is from genome assembly GCF_054371585.1 of Giraffa tippelskirchi. Classification (NCBI taxonomy): domain Eukaryota; kingdom Metazoa; phylum Chordata; class Mammalia; order Artiodactyla; family Giraffidae; genus Giraffa; species Giraffa tippelskirchi. The sequence goes on from NC_137276.1 coordinate 41,209,486, forward strand.
CTCACTTTAGAGATGAAGAAATTAGGATCCAGGGAAGCCAGGCAACTTGCTAAGGGCAACATAGCCTGGAAGTGGAAGAGCTGGGAATTGAACTGAGGTTTGTTTCCTTCATCCACCTATTCATTCATTCACTTGTTCATTCACTCACTGATTTACTATGTGCCAGGAAATGGAGATACAGCAGTATTTGAGAAGACAAGACTTTGCCCTCATGGACTTTATATTCTAGTGAGGAGGGCAGACAATATCAGAAACAACTTAAATTCAAATTGAAATCTTTCTGACACTCTGGTTTTCCACACTATCCACAATAGTGACTTATTTTGTCAGACACAGGGTATATGTGCATGTATGAATGTGTCATAGATGGCGTGTGTGTGTTTAATTGCTCGGTTGTGTCCAACTCTTTGCAACCCCATGGACTGTAGCCTGTTAGGATCCTCTGTCCATGGGAATTTTCCAGGCTAGAATACTCGAGTGGGTTGCCATGCTCTCCTCCAGGATATCTTCACAACCCAAGGATCAAACCAGGTCTCCTGCATTGCAGGTGGATTCTTTACCATCTGAGCCACTAGGGAAGCCCAAGAATACAGGAGTGGGTAGTCTACCCCTTCTCGAGGGGATCTTCTTGACCCAGGAATTGAACTGGGGTCTACCTCATAGCAGGCAGATTCTTTACCAGCTGAGCTACCTGGGAAGTTAGACATCACTATACCTCTGACTCTAGATGTCCAAGGGCAACACTTTGTAAAACATTCTAGCTTTTGTACAGTTTTAGTTTCCAAACCTGTTGTCAACCTAGGACATTTAAGCCTCTATCTGCACTGTGATTTCAAAACAGACCAGGATAGCACTCAGATTAGAACTTCCCCGCCACCAGGGAATCGGAACTAGTCATTGTTGGCCTGAGAATGAAATGTGCTCATTAACAAAGAAAATTGGAAACTAGGCACCACTTTTCCATTAGTGCTTTGCTTTCTGAAGCATTAATGGATAGATCTTGCTACTGCTCCAGAAACTATTAATAATTCTCCCTATGGTGCACAAACAAGATACTACTGACCCACTCTCAGTAGGATGTGAGATTTTAAAACATTTTTTTGCTTGTTTGGACAGTGCTGGTAATGGATATTATATTAACCAAAGTTATTTTAGTCCTGAATAACAGAAACTGAGCTCCACTAATTTAAACCAGAACAATAAATAAAACCCAGGCAATTTGTTATACAAGTTTATTTTGGGTCCTTATGGACCAATGAAATCAGGAATCTGGAAACCATTGGGAATCCAGGCCATTTTCTTTTTCCTTTTCTCATCCAAGCTATTGACCGCACATCTGTCCAGTTCTCAACAACGGGACCCATCTAAGTGAATCAGGCTTCTTGGGGAGCAGACCTTTGTGGCCACATCACTGCCAGCCTTTTCCTCAATGAGCAATAAGCAGCTAGTGACCAACTGTCCTGATTTGCCTGGGATTATCCTAGTTTTAATACAGAAAACCCTGCATCCTGGATAACTGGGGAAGATGGCACCCTCCATGCAGCAGTCTTGCATATATTAGATAATGGATGTGGATATTGGGAATACAGGTTCTAGTTCAAAGGGATTAGAACCAGGAAAGACCCAAATTGAGTCTACTACAAACTTAACAGCTGTTCTTTTACATTTGTCCAGTTTGAATTCAACCAGTTCTTAGATTTTTCAAAGATAATTTAGCCATTTATGTTAGAAACATGTAGACACAAACTACATCTTCCAGAAAGCAGCTAATAAGGATATATTTTCCCCCTTACTGTCACCCCTGCCTCTTCCCTAAGTTGCTTCAGTCATGTCCAATTCTTTGTGACATCATGGACTATAGCCTGCCAGTTTGGTTTTTTTCTGAGTAATGGCAAATCTCTGTTAAGTACTACTTGATTTTGCCCTAGTTTCTTTCTATTCAGATGTAACAGAAAGAATAAACCCTGCATTGGGATTAGAGAGTTCTCATTCTTTTTCTACCTTCATGACCTTAGGCCAATTAACCTACCTGCTAGCAGTCCCAGTTACCTTATTGTCAAAGGAGGAAGATGATTTTTCCTTTCTCTTGAGATGGAAGAGGAGGCCAGATGGCTCTTGATCTCTGATTCCTTAGAAATCCCCATCTGCTTTCCTAAAGCCACAGGAAATCTTCCCATGCTTACTGTCTTAAGACTCTCCCTCTTTTAATTCTTGCATTATAAATTAAAATTCTGTGGATACATGTATATGAATGGCCAAGGTACTTCACTGTTCACCAAGAACTATTGCAACATTATTGATACAAAATAAAATGTTCAAAAATATTAAAATTATGTGAGCTTTATGAACCAGTAGATTCAAAAATCATTTTAATTTTATGTGACCCCACAATTATGAGGACTGTGGAGGTGTTAACTCTCTTACTTGTTTCTTGCATTCACTTGTACTGTATCAGGAAATGCTCTGAAAGCAAAACCTATTGATAATACCTATCTTCCAGACTTTCCTCCACACTGTTCTTCTAAATGCACACCTCCAGCAACAATGCATATTTTAAGATTAAATGTGGTTTTAAAACCAAGATTTAAAGTGGCTCTCCACAAAGAAGTTGAATAATCAGTATTTAATTCACTTTTTCAGCCTGATTGAGCTATAATTGACAAATAAAACTTGTAATATATTTAAAGAGTTCAGTTCAGTTCAGTCGCTCAGTCGTGTCCGACTCTTTACGACCCCATGAATTACAGCACGCCAGGCCTCTCTGTCCATCACCAACTCCCGGAGTCTACCCAAACCCATGTCCATTGAGTCGGTGATGCCATCCAACCATCTCATCCTCTGTCGTCCCCTTCTCCTCCTGCCCTCAATCCTACCCAGCATTAGGGTCTTTTCCAATGAGTCAACCCTTCACATGAGGTGCCCAAAGTATTGGAGTTTCAGCTTCAACATCCGTCCTTCCAATGAACACCCAGGATTAATCTCTTTAGGATGGATTGATTGGATCTCCTTGCAGTCCAAGGGACTCTCAAGAGTCTTCTCCAACACCACAGTTCAAAAGCATCAATTCTTCGGCGCTCAGCTTTCTTCACCGTCCAACTCTCACATCCATACATGACCACTGGAAAAACCATAGCCTTGACTAGACGGGCTTTTGTTGGAAAAGTAATGTCTCTGCTTTTAAATATGCTATCTAGGTTGGCCATAACCTTCCTTCCAAGGAGTAAGCGTCTTTTAATTTCATGGCTGCAATCACCATCTGCAGTGATTTTGGAGTCCAAAAAAATAAAGTCTGCCACTGTTTCCACTGTTTCCCCATCTATTTGCCATGAAGTGATGGGACCAGATGCCATGATCTTAGTTTTCTGAACGTTGAGCTTTAAGCCACCTTTTTCACTCTCCTCCTTCACCTTCATCAAGAGGCTCTTTAGTTCTTCTTCACTTTCTGCCATAAGGGTGGTGTCATCCACATATCTGAGGTTATTGATATTTCTCCTGGCAATCTTGATTCCAGCTTGTGTTTCTTCCAGCCCAGCGTTTCTCATGATGTACTCTGCATAGAAGTTAAATAAGCAGGGTGACAATATACAGCCTTGACGTACTCCTTTTCCTATTTGGAACCAGTGTGTTGTTCCATGTCCAGTTCTAGCTGCTGCTTCCTGACCTGCATACAGGTTTCTCAAGAGACAGGTCAGATGATCTGGTATTCCCATCTCTTTCAGAATTTTCCACAATTTATTGTGATCCACACAGTCAAAGGCTTTGGCATAGTCAATAAAGCAGAAATAGATGTTTTTCTGGAACTCTCTTGCTTTTTCGATGATCCAGCGGATATTGGCAATTTGATCTCGGGTTCCTCTGCCTTTTCTAAAACCAGCTTGAACATCTGGAAGTTCACGGTTCACGTATTGCTGAAGCCTGGCTTGGAGAATTTTGAGCATTACTTTACTAGCATGTGAGATGAGTGCAATTGTGCGGTAGTTTGAGCATTCTTTGGCATTGCCTTTCTTTGGGATTGGAACGAAAACTGACCTCTTCCAGTCCTGTGGCCACTGCTGAGTTTTCCAGATTTGCTGGCATATCGAGTGCAGCACTTTCACAGCATCACCTTTGAGGATTTGAAATAGCTCAACTGGAATTCCATCACCTCCACTAGCTTTGTTCGTAGTGATACTTTCTAAGGCCCACTTGACTTCACATTCCAGGATGTCTGGCTCTAGGTGAGTGATCACACCATCGTGATTATCTGGGTCGTGAAGATCTTTTTTGTATAGTTCTTCTGTGTATTCTTGCCACCTCTTCTTAATATCTTCTGCTTCTGTTAGGTCCCTACCATTTCTGTCCTTTATTGAGCCCATCTTTGCATGAAATGTTCCTTTGGTATCTCTAATTTTCTTGAAGAGATCTCTAGTCTTTCCCAATCTGTTGTTTTCCTCTATTTCTTTGCACTGATCACTGAGGAAGGCTTTCTTATCTCTCCTTGCTATTCTTTGGAACTCTGCATTCAGATGAGAATATCTTTCCTTTTCTCCTTTGCTTTTCGCTTCTCTTCTCTTCCCAGCTATCTGTAAGGCCTCCTCAGACAGCCATTTTGCTTTTTTGCATTTCTTTTCCATGGGGATGGTCTTGATCCCTGTCTCCTGTACAATGTCACGAACCTCTGTCCATAGTTCATCAGGCACTCTGTCTATCAGATCTAGTCCCTTAAATCTATTTGTCACTTCCACGGTATACTCATAAGGGATTTGATCTAGGTCATACCTGAATGGTCTAGTGGTTTTCCCTACTTTCTTCAATTTAAGTCTGAATTTGGCAATAAGCAGTTCATGATCTGAGCCACAGTCTGCTCCCAGTCTTGTTTTTGCTGACTGTATAGAGCTTCTCCATCTTTGGCTGCAAAGAATATAATCAATCTGATTTCGGTGTTGACCATCTGATGATGTCCATGTGTAGAGTCTTCTCTTGTGTTGTTGGAATAGGGTGTTTGCTATTACCAGTGCGTTCTCGTGGCAAAACTCTATTAGCCTTTGCCCTGCTTCATTCTGTACTCCAAGGCCAAACTTGCCTGTTACACCAGGTGTTTCTTGACTTCCTACTTTTGCGTTCCAGTCCCCTATAATGAAAAGGACATCTTTTTGGGGTGTTAGTTCTAAAAGAGTATGATGTGACAATTTGATATACTTTGTGAAAAGACTCTAACCATTGAGTTAATAACACATCCATCAACTTACATATTTACCTTTCTCTCTGTGTGTGTGAATGTTAAGTTCGACTATCTTAAGAAATTTCAGTCGTATAATACAATATCATCAGCTATAGTTGCCATGTTATATACTGAGACCTTATTCATTTTGTAACTGAAAGTTTTTACCCTTTTATTAACATTTCTTTATATCCCCCGACCTCTGCCAACCAGCATTCTAATCTGTTTCTATGATTTTGAATGGTTTTTTGTTAGATTCTACATATAAATGATATAATGCAGCCATGCAGTATTTGTCTTTCTCTGTCTGTTATATTATACCTAGCATATTTCTGTAGAGGTTCATCCATGTTGTTGCAAATGGCAGGATTTCCTTCATTTTTAAAGCTGAATAATATTCCAGTTATTATATATATTTAATATGTAATATGTATATGCTTAGCACTTCTTAATACAGTGTCATGGAGAGTATAAAATTAATATTAAAAGGTATTTGTGCTGTGAGCGCTGTGCTAAATCACTTGTGTCCAACTCTTTGCAACCCTATGGACTATAGCCTTGCCAGCCTCCTCTGACCATGGGATTCTCTAGGCAAGAATACTGAAGTGGGTTGCCATTTCCTTCTCCAGGGGATCTTCCCAACCCCTTTCAAATCAATTTATAAATTCACTTATAACCTATAACGTACTTTTAGGTTATCAATTTCCTTTTTAAGTAGCAGTTATATCTCTGTACTTTCCTCCTAACATTTCAATTTAGATTCTTTTTTTCATGCTCACATTAAATGGCCAAGAAATCCCTAGGTTTTCAAACAGTCAATTCCTGATATGCTATGACACCAGACATGATTTGAGTACTACTTGATTTGGGTTGTTTTCACTATCAACAAATAATAAATTATATGTTATAGACTTTTCAGGTTGATCCAGTATCTGTTAAATTGATACAGTAAATGTTCATACTTGTCATCCAGTAATAACTTAATTTTTCTTACATATTTAAAAGATCATTTAAAAGAATAATGCATATCTGATTTTCTCTTAAAAGAATGCCTACATTGTTAAAATGTCAATTCTAAAAAATATTTTCATACTACGGTAGCAATTTACACTAAGGTATAATGATCTGAAATTGTCTTCACAGAAAGGAGGCCAACCTTGTAGGATGGGTCAAACTCACTATATGTTTAGGGCAGGAAAGAAAAACAAAAGTGTTTATAAATCCAATTTCCTAGTACATTACAAGTTATTATATTGAGGAGAAAAAAGTATCTTTTGGTTCTTTTTAGAAACTTTCTGCATGAAATAATTAATTTTTGAGTGCACAGTCAAGATTCTGCACTAAAATGTAACACCTGATCTTTCTGAAAGCATTCAGTTCAATTCAGTCACTCAGTCTTGTCCGACTCTTTGTGACCCCATGAATCGCAGCACGCCAGGCCTCCCTGTCCATCACCAACTCCCAGAGTTTAGCCAAACTCATGTCCATCGAGTTAGTGATGCCATCCAGCCATCTCATCCTCTGTCGTCCCCTTCTCCTCCTGTCCTCAATCCTTCCTAGCATCAGGGTCTTTTCCAGTGAGTCAACTCTTCACATGAGGTGGCCAAAGTATTGGAGTTTCAGCTTCAACATCAGTCCTTCCAACGAACACCCAGGACTGATCTCCTTTAGGATGGACTGGTTGGATCTCCTTGCAGTCCAAGGGACTCTCAAGAGTCTTCACCAACACCACAGTTCAAAAGCATCAATTCGTCAGTGCTCAGGTTTTTTCACAGTCCAACTCTCACATCCATACATGACCACTGGAAAAACCATAGCCTTGACTAGACGGACCTTTGTTGGCAAAGTAATGTCTCTGTTTTTTAATATGCTATCTAGGTTGGTCATAACCTTACTTCCAAGGAGTAAGCGTCTTTTAATTTCATGGCTGCAATCACCATCTGCAGTGATTTTGGAGCCCAAAAAAATAAAGTCTGACACTGTTTCCACTGTTTCCCCATTCATTTCCCATGAAGTGATGGGACCAGATGCCATGATCTTAGTTTTCTGAACGTTGAGCTTTAAGCCAACTTTTTCACTCTCTTCTCTCAATTTCATCAAGAGGCTTTTTAGTTCCTCTTCACTTTCTGTCATAAGGGTGGTGTCATCTGCATATCTGAGGTTATTGATATTTCTCCTGGCAATCCTGATTCCAGCTTGTGCTTCCAGCACTAGAATTATCCAAAGAGCTTCCCATTGATTTGTGCATTCTGTTCAACACCAGTAAATTTAACTTTGAGATAAATGTTCTCATTTAATCTCTCAGGTACGGGGGTGATCACCTTTAAAATCTATCACTTATTGTTAGCAGTGGCTTAAGTCATATGTGACGTTGCAATAAAGTTGATTAGATTATGTACAAACACTCTTCTGAACACTATGTATGTATAATCCCATTTCAATCTTCACAAAATCCTAGCAAGTTGGTGCTGTTAGACCTGTGTCATTAGTGAATAATCTGATGCACAGAGAGACTTATCTAAAGTCATCACAACCTAAATAACTCAGAGGAGGAAGTGATGGAGCTGGCAGGCTAACTTGGGAATTCACACCTTTAATCACCCCACCGTAGTCCCTTCCTACAGTTGAGGCAATCACTGGGCAGCCTGTCCATCTGCCTGGGCAGTTTTACTACCCATCAGTCTGTCACCATACCACTTGCTGCCTTTCCCAGACCTTTCCCTGAAAAGCCACAAATGTCTACCTTTTTCAATTAAAAAACTAAAAACAAACAAACTCCAACTCATCAGAGGGGAAAAAAAAACTATTAAAGTTTAGAGTTGAATACCCAAAGTACTCTCATCTCTTCTTCATGTTTAAAGCCTCTCTCTCATATTTGTAACCTCATTCAGGCTCCTTTTTTATGACATTTTTATTCTATTCAACATATGTCTACTTATCATGACATCTGGGAAAGCCACTGTGTTCTAAACTTTAAATTGCAGATTCTTTACACAAAGCAAACAGCCCTTCCCTGCCTCAAACAAAAGCAATAACATTTGTACCAACCACTTAGACAAAACTGAAAAAAAAATCTAAGAAAATTGTTTTGCCTCACATTCAAGTCTTAAATCATAACCTCTTGTTATAACAAACTCACTGTGGAGGAAGAAAGAAATTTAGTGTTTCTGCTGAACTCAATCCATTGTCCAAGTAGAACATGTGTCCATTACTCACAACATCCTGAAAGGATTCGATTGAATTTGATGGCAAAAATGTCTTAAAACTAGGCAGGTGATAATTACTATTATTTATGCCCAATTGGTTTTTGTAAAGGTGTTTAATTATTTTTTTCTGAGCTGTCATTTAATACTCAGGCTCTCCTATTCTTGACATTCATAACCATAATAAAACATGAGAGTGAATTTAGAAATGTACCCTGAGAGGGAAACAAAAGTAAGCCCTCTTCAAAACTGTATAAAAAAGCTGTATTAGACTGGAGTTAGAACAAAAACAAGGTTCAACATCTAATTTGCAAGATACCTAACACTAAGTGGGATAGTATTGTAAAGAATGTTCTTTGTTCAACAGAACCCATTTTGCTAAGGTAGAAGGCTCTGGCTAGAAGAAAAAAAGGAACTGAAAACACTTGAATAAATGTTAGCATCATTGCAAGTCAGCTTTAGTATGGGAAGCATTAGAGTTCATTGATTGTGCAGCTGACACTTTTCTTGCAATTTACTACATTGTGTTCCATACTAAGGAAACAAATAATAATAACAGCTAAAATGATTGAGTTGCACTATTCTCCATCCATTTTCTTTGTAAGATGCTCTTAAAGAAAACAAACAGAAGTGTCGATTAATTAAAGTTGGGAGATCAGAAGTTTGGGTGAGGGGGCCCTACTCCCTGAGATGATCGTAGAGCCTAACAGGAAGAAAAAAGTCTCTTCTTTCCTGGCCAAGCCTCAGTCGATGGAAAACCATGTTTACTATAGCCCTCCCAACTCTTTTTCTCTATAAAAAAACTGTTCTCCTTCCTTTGCTGTGCAGGGATTTGCATATAGCCTGTCATGGTTGCAAACTCTCAAACTGCGATTCTCCGCTGATCCCAAGTGAGCCCATCTTTGCTGCAGAAATATCTCACAGCCTATTTTGTATTTTTTTGTTTGTTTGTTTATGTTTTCTGGCAGTCTATTTCAGGTCAACAATTGTTACTTTGCAATTTTCCTAGTATGGAGACTATTTCAAAATCTTTCTCTTTTTTGTTTTAATAGAATCTACAAGGGCTCATGTTTTCATGATCACAACACATCCTTGAGAATCTTTGTAATATTCTAGTGATTTAAGCCTAAGTAAACTGCAGATCTTATCAAAAGAACAAGTTCATGGCTGGAATAAACCATAGAGAACATTTAATTCAACCTTTTCATTTTACAAAGGAGAAGAAGATAAATTGGAACTGTGACTGTTAAGACGATGTGGTTGCTATGAAGGGAGGGAGAAGGCAGAGACAGAGCTGTATGTGGACCCTGCGGCCTCTGACACTCGCAACAAAGACCATGATATTTAACCTGACCTCCTGAGCTCAGCCCTCACTGCCTCTCATTCGTGGTTTCTCTGACTCTCTTACTTTTGTTTATGCAGTTAATATCCATCATTCTCCTCACCTGCTCACTTTCCCCTCTACCCTGAGGACTAAAGCTCAAAAAATCATGGCCTGTGAATATTTTTTTCATCTCCATTCTACCTATGGCATAGTGCCTGGTATAGAGAATATACTCAACCTGTGTTGAATGAATGACTACTGTGGATGGGTATATTATTTTCATTGAGGCAGTTCTGGTAAGGCTGGTGTTTCTAGATTAAGCTGTAGTTACTGAGAGAATGCAGAAAGAAGAGACAGAAAGAGCTCTGTACTGATTTTTGCTTGGAAAACAAACTTTATCTATTTCTTGATTCAACCCAAGTCCCTGCTGACTGCCAGTTTGGACCCTGTGACATCTGGTTTCATCACAAGTTGGATCATCCTCCAGTGCTTTGGCAAGGACACATATAACTCTAACCAATGTAGGAACTGAAGGCCAATTCAATAGACTAGGAAGCTGGAAAAAAGCATGTCAACACTCCTGGTCAAGCAATTCATTTTATAGAAGAGGAAGTAAGCCTTGCTTGGTCACTCTGGTGGGTGGGGAGGGAGTCATGAAAACTAATATTCTCCTTACTCTTTTATGTTCTTGGCGGAGACTTCTCTGTGATAAAAGGCAGATTAACAGGAGAAAAATAGAAATTGAATAACATGTATACCACCTTTATACATGAAAGATACCCAGGAAAACTGAGTAACCCTTCAAATAAACCAAGCCACCACCTTAAATACCATCTTCAGCTAACGATAAAAGATGCTGAGGGGAAGGGAGGCGACCAGTTATGGGAAGTTACCAGGAAAGGCACAATAAAGAAGGGTATATTATTATGCAGATCTTTCTGTACCTTCTCCATTGGTAAAAGTTACCAGAGATCTAGTCTTCTTCCTGGTGCAGAGAGGGAGACACACTACAAATGGAAATTTCCCTTATAAAGGTCTATTACTCTATTCATTTTCAAAGCTATGTCTGCCATTTCTTAAAAATACCCAGCTCAAAATGATCCTTATGCCAGAGAGACATATTTTGGGATTGTATATTCTGGCTCCATGCAACTCAATACATTAAAGAATTCAGAAAACTGGAGTGAACAGGGAGGTCTAGTGTGATTCCAATATTTTGTTTTCAGAAAACTATAAACATGAGGGCATTCCCATATTCTCCGGATGCATCTAGTTCTGCCTCAGTCTGAGGGATGTAGGTTTGGTATAGTTCTTCTGTTTACCCAGTTTTTACCATCTTATATTCCAAGGATTGTGAGGGAACCTGGTTGTCTATGTCCCTGTCACAGTGTTAGGGATTTTCTTTAGGGAATCCTGTGAATATTGGATAACTCCACCATCTCATTTTGTCTTGGGATTTTTCCATCCCCATTGCTCATTATGGATGCTGAAACTCTGACATCCACGATTACCCCACTTGCTGAAGAGCTTCTGATATTTCATATATTACTGTTTCTTCCTTCTTTCATTTGAAGGAATTTTATTTGCAAAAATTATTTTTAAAAATTTTGATATAACATTTTAAATGGCTACATACTATTCTATTGAAAAAATGGTTCTTAGCCAATCTTCTGTGCATGCATGCTAAATTGCTTCAGTCGTGTCCAACTCTTTGGGACCCTATGGACTGTAGTCCACCAGGCCCCTCTGTCCATGGGATTCTCCAGGCAAGAATGCCGGAACAGGTTGGTATGACCTCCTCCAGGGCATCTTCCTGACCCAGGGATTGAACCCATGTCTCTTATGTCTCCTGCATTGGCAGGTGGGTTCTTTACCACTAACGCCACTCAGGAAACCCAACCGATCTACTTTTGGTCATTTCAGTTGTTTCCAATTTGTCACTATTATAAACTGGTGAGAAATTGTTCTTGTATTTTTTAAGATATCCTCCCAGAAATAAAATTGTCAGTCATAGAAAGTGAAAGTTGCTCAGTCCTGTCCGACTCTTCGCAACCTCATGGACCATACAGTCCGTGGAACTTCAGGCAGAATACTGGAGTGGGTAGCAGTTCCCTTCTCCAGTGGATCTTCCCAACCCAGGAATCAAACCAGGATCTCCTGCATTGCAGGCAGCTTGTTTACCAGCTGAGCTGCCAGGGAAGCAGTATTAAAATATAGAAAGAAAAGAAACCACAGGCTCGAGGTAGAGTCACTTGCCCCCAGGACAGCAAACTATGACTAAATTGCAGTTTGAACCCCTGTCTGAAGTGGAATTTTAAGTAATCGGTCTGGAATTTCCTGGCCAACATTAATGAGCTTATGAACTGCAAGAAGATCCAACCAGTCCATCCTAAAGGAGATCAGTCCTGGGTGTTCATTGGAAGGATGGATGTTGAAGCTGAAACTCCAATACTTTGGCCACCTCATGTGAAGAGTTGACTCATTGGAAAAGACCCTAATGCTGGGAAGGATTGGGGGCAGGAGGAGAAGGGGACGACAGAGGATGAGATGGCTGGATGGCATCACCAACTCGATGCACATGGGTTTGGGTAAACTCTGGGAGTTGGTAATCGACAGGGAGGCCTGGCGTGCTGCGATTCATGGGGTCACAAAGAGTTGGACACGACTGAGCGACTGAGCTGAACTGAACTGTGAAACCTTTGCTGTCTGTCTCCCAAATGAAGGTGACCTTGACTGAATCAATCCCTTCTTTTCTTTTACTAATAACTTTCTTATCCCATCCAGCTTCTGCCTGTAAAAGCCACTCATATTGAACAGGTGCTCCTTGGAACACCTTTCTTTTTACTAAATGAGATGATGCCCAATTCATGAGTCATACAGTAAAACCAACTAGACTTTCAAATTTATTCAGTTGAGTATTGTTTTTTAAAGCAGGAAAAATTTGAAGTACTTGGTACATGGTTTCAAACTGGCAAGTTCTTATTTAGTTAAGAAAATCACATTAGTCTGTAAGTTCCCTGTTAGCAGAGACTTTATCTTTTCAGATGTTTGTTTCATAACACTTATTATAGTTTCTTAACCCTTAAAACAGCCTTGTTTATAGGTACTCAGTAAATGTTTTTGCCTGACTGGCATATGGCTCTACTTAGAGTTGGAGTAGGTTATTCCCAAATGAACCTAGAGACAAGCTGCCAGTGAAAAATCAACTTCTTTGAATACTAACTTGTATCAATGACACAGAAGAAAGTAAATCTGCTATTTGCATTTTTTATTTGTCTTCTATACTTAGAGCAAAAGCAAATAGACTCTCCATATATCTTCAAATAGAATCTTCGGTTTTGTAACCTTTTAAGCAAACTAGTTGATTCTCAATTTCTGTAGCTGATGGTGGTGATGAGAGTAATGATAAGTATGTGTGGGAGGTGGGGAGTGGTAAGGATAAGAGCAGAGATTCACTCTTCCCCTTCACCAGTTTAGACATTTAGTTGCGTGGGCTCTTGAATACTGTTTTGTGATTTCTTCAGTTACAACTGAATTAAAATGACACAGTTGCAAGTGTGCAATTTAAACTTTAACCTAAACTCTACACTCACAACCAATCTGTGTCCTTTTTAAAAGATGTACTTGTTTTCCTCAAATTCTCCATAGAACTGTGAATTGGAATACTTAATATCTTTTTGAGTTGCTATATTTTCCTAAGATATCACAAGTTCTTAACACTAGATGGCATGGTAGAGTTATTATGTAATACCATTCACGGAAAGGGAAAGTCTTCTCCAAATCAGAAATTTTTAGCTTTGAGAAAACCAGATACCTGAGGTAGCAGGCTATAGCTTAGATATAGAAACAAATGTGATGTATCTCTATGCTCTTCAATGCTTTTAACTGAGTGTGTATTATGGTCCCTTTTCAGCTGTTATTAAATAATGCTTGTTTGAAAGTATAAGTGATAAAGAACAGGTTACAGTCTTGTTACTCAAATATATCCAGTATAAATTTCTGGTAAATCTTGAGATATTGAGACCTTTAAATGCAGACATAAGTATTTATAGAGGATAGATCTGATACATGAAAAATGGTATTTTATAATATGCATTTTACAGAATAAACCTCAGACATCTTATGTGTCATTAAATATACATCAACATAAAGAAAAGGTATGATTACAGAGTTTTCCACAGAGTAGATGTGCCATATTTATTCATTTAACCAATCTATTCTAACTTTAAATTGTTTTCAAAATTTTTTACTGGTATAAACAATGCTGAAATTAGGATCTTTAGTATCAAAAAAATTTTGTTTTGCATTTTTCCAATTATTTTCTCAGATTAAATGTCTAGGTTCAATGGTGTACATCTTTAAAACTTTGACATACACATTGTTAGATTGCCTATCAGAATTATTGAACAAATTATCTCCTTTACTGCCAAGAGCTTTTCAAAGGGTTATTTTCCCAACCCTTACACCAATAGTGGATTTTCTGATTCTTTTAAGTGTTTTCTAGGATAATAGGTGAAAATTATACCCCATTATTTTATTTTGCAGAATGAAAAAAATCACTATTGAAAATATATTTATTTTCATTTATTGACATTTATATTTCTTTTTTTTTGAATCACATACTTGTATGATCATCTGATTACTCCTTTGGGACCTTGCCTTTTTGAATAGTTTAAGACAACTTAAAAATTTTTTTAATTTAATATTAGAATATACTTCATTAACAATGTTGTATTAGTTTCAGGTGTATAGCAAAGTGATTCAGTTATATATATATATATATATATATATATACATATATCTATTCTTTTTCAAATTCTTTTCCCATTTTGGTTATTACAGAGTACTGAGTAGAGTTGCCCATCTGTCAAGTAGGTCTATGTTGGTTATCTGTTTTAAATATAGCAGTGTGTACATGTCAATCCCAAACTCCCAATCTAATTTTCCTCTTCACCCTTTCTCCCTGGTAACCATACATTCATTCTCTAAGTCAGTGAATCTGTTTCCATTTTATAAATAAGTACATGTATCTATTTATTTTTTTAGATTACACATATAAGTGCTATCATATAACATTCATCTTTCTCTGTCTAACTGACTTCATTTAGTATGATAATCTCCAGGTCCAACCATGTTGCTGCAAATGTCATTATTTCACTCTTTTTAATGGCCGAGTAATATTCCATTGTATATATGTACTATATTGTCTTTATTCTTTCACCTGTCAGTGGACATTTGGTTACTTCCGGGTCTTAGCTGTTGTAAACAGCACTGCATTGAGCACTGGGGTGCATGTATCATTTTGAACCATGGTTTTCTCTGGATAATATGCCCAGAAATGGGATTGCTGGGTCGTGTGGTAGCTCTATTTTTAGTTTCCTAAGGAACCTCTATACTGTTCTCCATAGTGGCTGTACCAATGTACATTCCCACCAACAGTATTATAGAGTTCCATTTTCTCCACACCCACTCCAGGATTTATTGTTGGAAGATTTTTTGATAAGGGTCATTCTGACTGGTGAGAGGTAATATCTGACTACAGTTTTGATTTGCAGTTCTCACCAGATGGTCAACACCGAAATCAGATTGATTATATTCTTGGCAGCCAAAGATGGAGAAGCTCTATACAGTCAGCAAAAACAAGACCGGGAGCAGACTGTAGCTCAGATCATGAACTGCTTATTGCCAAATTCAGACTTAAATTGAAGAAAGTAGGGAAAACCACTAATCCATTCAGGTATGACCTAGATCAAATCCCTTATGAGTATACAGTAGAAGTGACAAATAGATTTAAGGGACTAGACCTGATAGACAGAGTGCCTGATGAACTATGGACAGAAGTTCATGACAATGTACAGTAGACAGGGATCAAGACCATCCCCATGGAAAAGAAATGCAAAAAAGCAAAATGGCTGTCTGAGGAGGCCTTACAGATAGCTGGGAAGAGAAGAGAAGCGAAAAGCAAAGGAGAAAAGGAAAGATATTCCCATCTGAATGCAGAGTTCCAAAGAATAGCAAGGAGAGATAAGAAAGCCTTCCTCAGTGATCAATGCAAAGAAATAGAGGAAAACAACAGATTGGGAGAGACTAGAGATCTCTTCAAGAAAATTAGAGATACCAAAGGAACATTTCATGCAAAGATGGGCTCGATAAAGGACAGAAAAGGTATGGACCTAACAGAAGCAGAAGATATTAAAAAGAGGTGGCAAGAATACACAGAAGAACTGTACAAAAAAGATCTTCATGACCCAGATAATCACGATGGTGTGATCACTCACCTAGAGCCAGACATCCTGGAATGTGAAGTCAAGTGGGCCTCAGAAAGCATCACTACGAACAAAGCTAGTGGAGGTGATGGAATTCCAGTTGAGCTATTTCAAATCCTCAAAGGTGATGCTGTGAAAGTGCTGCACTCGATATGCCAGCAAATCTGGAAAACTCAGCAGTGTCCACAGGACTGGAAAAGGTCAGTTTTCATTCCAATCCCAAAGAAAGGCAATGCCAAAGAATGCTCAAACTACCGCACAATTGCACTCATCTCACATGCTAGTAAAGTAATGCTCAAAATTCTCCAAGCCAGGCTTCAGCAATACGTGAACCGTGAACTTCCAGATGTTCAAGCTGGTTTTAGAAAAGGCAGAGGAACCAGAGATCAAATCGCCAACATCCGCTGGATCATGGAAAAAGCAAGAGAGTTCCAGAAAAACATCTATTTCTGCTTTATTGACTATGCCAAAGCCTTTGACTGTGTGGATCACAATAAACTGTGGAAAACTCTGAAGGAGATGGGAATACCAGACCATCTGACCTGTCTCTTGAGAAACCTGTATGCAGGTCAGGAAGCAACAGTTAGAACTGGACATGGAACAACACACTGGTTCCAAATAGGAAAAGGAAGGTTGCATATTGTCACCCTGCTTATTTAACTTATATGTAGAGTACATCATGAGAAACGCTGGGCTGGAAGAAACACAAGCTGGAATCAAGATTGCTGGGAGAAATATCAATAACCTCAGATATGCAGATGACACCACCCTATGGCAGAAAGTGAAGAAGAACTAAAGAGCCTCTTGATGAAAGTGAAAGAAGAGAGTGAAAAAGTTGGCTTAAATCTCAATGTTCAGAAAACTAAGATCATGGCATCTGGTCCCATCACTTCATGGCAAATAGATGGGGAAACAGTGGAAACAGTGTCAGACTTTATTTTTTTGGACTCCAAAATCGCTGCAGATGGTGATTGCAGCTATGAAATTAAAAGATGCTTACTCCTTGGAAGGAAGGTTATGACCAACCTAGTTAGCATATTTAAAAGCAGAGACATTACTTTGCCAGCAAAGGTCCGTCTAGTCAAGGCTATGGTTTTTCCAGTGGTCATGTATGGATGTGAGAGTTGGACTGTGAAGGAAGCTGAGCGCCGCAGAATTGATGCTTTTGAACTGTGGTGTTGGTGAAGACTCTTGAGAGTCCCTTGAACTGCAAGGAGATCCAACCAGTCCATCCTAAAGCAGATCAGTCCTGGGTGTTCATTGGAAGGACGGATGTTGAAGCTGAAACTCCAATACTTTGGCCACCTCATGTGAAGAGTTGACTCATTGGAAAAGACTCTAATGCTGGGTAGGATTGAGGGCAGGAGGAGAAAGGGGCGACAGAGGATGAGATGGTTGGATGGCATCACTGACTCAATGGACATGGGTTTGGGTAGACTCCAGGAGTTGGTAATCGACAGGGAGGCCTGGCCTGCTGTGATTCATGGGATCGCAAAGAGTCGGACACGACTGAGTGACTGAACTGAACTGAACTGAACTGATAGTGATCCATTGTATCATTTTTTAGATTCCACATATAAGTGACATCATATAAGAGTTGTCTCTATAACAGAACTGAGAAAAATTAAAAAGTCAAGATATCAAAATTTGCCAGCCCTGGGAAGTGTATTACATTCAATTTCATGAACCAAAATGTTAGAAAAACAGAAAACTTGGTGGAGAGCCACAAAGATAATTAAATGGCTTGAAAGGAAAACCTACTAAAACATTGAAAGATTTGCACCTATTTATTAAATAATAATACCTTAAAAGCTTAATTATAATGTTCTAAAAAGAGTTTTGTTATGGATCGGTTATTGATCAGTTCCTAATATATGCTTTTATAATGATATAACACAAACTTTGGCTTCACATTTAGTAGCCTGATAGTCCTAATCTAAATCAGGTATCTTTTTCCTCTTATCTGCTTTCTCCTCTTTAATTCTGTTATGGTTCAATATGCATTCCTCAACACACTACCCAAGTACTGCATTTCAGACTCTTCTGTTGACTGTGAGGGCTACTCCATTTCTTCTAAGGGATTCTTGCCCACAGTAGTAGATATAATGATCATCTGAATTAAATTGACCACCTGATGCGAAGAGCCAACTCATTGGAAAAGACCCTGATGCTGGGAAAGATGGAGGACAAGAGGAGAAAGGGGTGACAGAAGATGAGATGGTTGGATAGCATCATCAACTCAATGGACATGAGTTTGAGTAAATTCTGTGAGATATTGAAGGGCAGGGAAGCCTGGTGAGCTGCCGTCCATGGGGCTGCAAAGAATCAGACATTACTGAGCCACTGAACAACACCACACTACCCAGACTGTGTACCTAGCCTTTCCTCCTAACATAATCTTAAAGGTAGTTCTTTTTACAATATAAAGTACTCTTTTTTCAAAATTTACTAGTTTTATGTGAAAGTGAAGTCACTCAGTTGTGTCCGACTCTTAGCCTACCAGGCTCCTCCATGCATGGGATTTTCTGGGCAAGAATATTGGATTGGGTTGCTGTTTCCTTCTCCAGGAGATCTTCCTGACCCAGGGACTGAACCCAGGTCTCCTGCATTGTAGGCAGACTCTTTACCATCTGAGCCACCAGGGAAGTCCATTACTAGTTTATAATTGAGTATATTCAAGTGGAGATCTTAAAAACCTAAGGAAAATCTTGGAAATGAGAAGTCAAGTCTTCATGGCTTGAATTATGAGGAACCTGGGGTTGGTTCCTAAGGTAATAATGTGACTTGCAAATTAGCAGATCAGTTTCAAAGCAGCCTTTGAGAGGCTCCTTAAACTACAGGGTACATTGCGTTGTGCCTCACTTGAAACTTGTAGTGATCAATTGATCAGGAATCAGAAGAGACCAGTGTTACTTGCTAAATCAGCATATATTTCAATTTACTAGAATGTCTCAATAGAACCAGGAGGACACACCGGATGCTGTGAACATAGTCATATAATATTGATCAGTGATCTCTCAGCATCTATAAAAATGGGCCAATTTAAGGAATAAACTCTGGTGATGTAAACGATGTGTGTCTGAGGCCACATCTGCCAGGGAAAAGAAACCTTGGCAGTTCCCCATTGCCAAATCAGGAACATGAGAACCTGACATGTGTGCCATCACTCTCCTCCCTGCCCTCTGATCATGACATTTTTGATGAGTCCAAATGCAACTCCAGCCTCTTTCTTTACAAACTCTTCAGGAAGCCACAAATGCTGGACTGGAGTTGGCAAGCCATGGTTTACAGATGGAATCCCAGTTTTCAGACACTGCAGCAAGACCTGCCTATTCTTCATTTTCATGCCTTGCTATGCTCTGTTTTGTAACCTCAAGCTCCATCAATAATGAATTACTTGAGATATTTCCAAACATTGAATTCACTCTTGTGCTTTTGATCAATTTTCCCAAAATGCTCTCCACATTCTCAGCTGATTAACAGATACTGAACTATTTAGTCTCAATTTTTCCATGAGGATGGAGTCCTTAGAATCATATTCTAAAAGTCTCTTTAGTGATGTTGTTGGAAAGCTATTGTTGTTGTTGCTCAGGCATGTCCTACTCTTTGAGACCCCATAGACTGCAACATGCCTGGTTTCCCTGTCCTTCACTATCTTCAGGAGTTTGCTCAAACTAATGTCCATTGAGTTGATGATGCCATCCAACCATCTCTTCCTCTGTTTCCCCCTTCTCCTCAATCTTTCCAGCCCTCAATCTTTCCAGCATCAGGGTCCAGTGAGTCAGCTCTTTGCATCAGGTGGCCAAAGTATTGGAGCTTTCAGCTTCAGCATCAGTCTTTCCAATGAATATTCAGGGTTGATTTCCCTTAGGATTGACTGAGTTGATGTCCTTACTGTCCAAGGGACTCTCAAGAGTCTTCTGCAGCACCACAGGTTGAAAGCATCAATTCTTCGGTGCTTAGTCTTCTTTATGGTCCATCTCTCACATCTGTGGGCTTCCCTTGTGGCTCAGCTGGTAAAGAATCTGCCTGCAGTGTGGGAGACCTGGGTTCAATCCCTGGGTTGGGAAGATCCCCTGGAGAAGGGAAAGGCTACCCACTCCAGTATTCTGTCCTGTAGAATTCCATGGACTGTATAGTCCTTGAGGTCGCAAAGAGTTGGACACAACTGGGCGACTTTCACTTTCTTACATCTGTACATGACTACTGAAAAAAATCACAGCTTTGACTATATGGACCTTTGCTGGCAAAGTGATATCTTTGATTTTTATTATGCTGTCTAGGTTTGTCATAGCTTTTCTTCCAAAGAGCAAGCAGCTTTTAATTTTATGGCTGCAGTCACTGTTCACAGTGATTTTGGAACCCAAGAAAATAAAGTCTATCACTGTTTCCATTGTTTCCCCATCTATTTGCCATGAAGTGATGGGACCGGATGCCATGATATTAGTCTTTTGAATGTTGAATTTTAAACCAGCTTTTTCACTTTCCTCTTTCAACTTCATTAAGAGTCTCTTTAGTTTCCCTTCACTTTCTGCCATTAGGGTGATGTCACCTGTGTATCTGAGGTTATTGATATCGAGGTAGAGAAATATAGATACTTAAATATCGACTCAAAGCAAACCCAAAAACATTTTGATTCATTACCATACATCACAACCAATTGGTACTTTTGAATTCTGAGTGTGTGTTCACCTGTGTCAAGAATAGGAAAGAACTCAGCAGAAATAGTAGACACATACTTCTTAATCTCACAATCTAAATATGCTATTTCTGATTATATACCCCAAAGAACTGAAAGGAAAGACTTGAAGAGATATTTTTATGGCATATTCATAGTAACATTATTCACAGTATGCAAAAGGTATAATCAGCTAAGTGTTCATCATATATGAACTGATAGACAAAATGCTGCTTACACTGGAACATTGTTCAGCCTTAAAAAGGAAGGAAATTCTAACAAAAGTTACAACACGATGAAACTTGAAGACATTATGCTAAGTGAAATAAAAAGGACGAATACTGTGTGATCCCACTTGTATGAGGCACCTCGTGAAAGTGAAAGTTTTCGTCACTCAGTCACGTCCAACTCTTTGTGATCCCATGGACTGTAGCCTGCCAGGCTCCTCTGTCCATGAAATTCTCCAGGCAATAATACTGGAATAGATTGCCATGCCCTTCTCCAAGGGATCTTAGTGACCCAGGAATTGAACTCAGGTCTCCTGCATTGCAGGCAGACTCTGTACCATCTGAGCCACTAGGTTATAGTAACAGAGAGAATAATGATGGTTTCTCTGGGTGGGGAAGAGAAGAAGAGGGAGTTATTTTTATTGTGTAGAGTTGTTTTGTTGTTCAGTCATTAAATTGTGCCTGACTCTTAGTGACCCCAAGGACTGCAGCAAGCTAGGCTTCTCCATCGTCCACTCTCCCAGAGTTTGCTTAAATCCATGTCCATTGAGTTGGTGATGCTATCTAACCATCTCATCCTCTGCCACCCCTTCTACTTTTGCTTCAGTCTTTCCCAGCACCAGGATCCTGTCCAATTAATCAGCTCTTCACATCATGTAGCCAAAGTATTGGAGCTTCAGCTTCAGCATTAGTCCTTTCAATGAATGTTCACGATTGCTTTCCTTTAGGACTGACTGGTTTGATCTCCTTGTAGTAAAAGACTCTCAAGAGTCTTTACCCACACCACAATTTGAAAGCATCAGTTCTTTGGCACTCAGCCTTCTTTATGGTCCAACTATCACAGTTTACTAAATGAAAAGAATCCTAGAAATAGATGGTGCTGACAGTTGCACAATATGTAAATATGCTTAGTAACATTGAACTCTACACTTCAGAATAGTTAAAATATTAAATTTTATGTGCATATTGCCACAATTAAAATAACTTTTAAAAAGAAGATCATGGTATTCTTGAAAATCAGAGCTATATATCTGCAACAATTAAGAAAACTCAAAACATCATAGGAACAAGTATTGTTATCTATGGCTTTGAGAACCCCTATGCTTTTTTGGCTGATTTTTGCTTTGTTTGAAAGGATAGTAAGGAAAATAACTATTTCTAACTCTGCAGGGCAGGCTCCATGTCAATTCTTCTAGCACTAATGAGAACTAAACCCAACCAGTCATTGAAGAATTAAATACCAGCAACATAATTAAGCCTATTGAGAAATAGTATGTGACATAGGCAGATATGTTTTTCCTCATTGTTCTTGAGCTGTAAAATTAAAGGTTACCTTAGCCCACATTATTGGAGAAAGGTTTTCAAGGACTTCTAGAAACATGTCTTACTCAGCTATTTAATTATATTTCTTTAGGCAAAAGAGCCTGCTATCCTTGGAGCTGAGATCTAGCATAAGCTAAAGAGGAACTAGGTACTGTTAACTACTGACCTTTGTTATTCAAACTCTAGTCATCAGTTTTGAACCTTGGTGTGGGCAACAAATTTAAAGGCCCCAGGTCCCCAACTGGAAATGTCTCCAGGAGGAATAATTCAATAAATCAAAAACAAAACAATAACAAAAAAACCACTTTGCATTTTTTATGTACTGCCTTTGGGTTCCTGGAAATGTCAGTTTATAAATATAGTGCATTATGTCACCCTTCAGCTCCATTACTTGGATAGAATACAAATATTTTCCTTTAGCCGTGACACCATGTAAACATCTGCCTAGAAATCTGCAATTATTCCACAAACCTTAACATATCCTGAACTGAGTTACTCCCCTTCCCCTGAAATCTTTTTGAATCCAGTTTTCTCCTGGCAAATGACCTCACCATCCATCTACTTCTCAAGTGAAACACATGAGCAATATCTCCCACTCCTTGCCTCCTCCTAGTTTCACCATGTAGCATCTCTCAAATCTGTCTACTCTCTCTGTCCTCCTAGTTACTACCCTAGTTCAGGCCATAGTCACCTTTTACTGGATTAATCAGCAGCCCTCAATCAAGTCTCGTGCCTCTGGGGCTCAGTGCCTCCTATCCAGTTGTCACACTGGAGCCAGGGCGATCTTTCTAAAACACACTCCCTTGCTTAAAATCCTTTCACTGGACACTCAGAAATATGCACACATTAAAATTCACTTTTTACTTGTATGAGTTTTGACAAATCCCTAGAGTTTTGTAGCTACCACCACTATTGAAACACAGAACAATTGTGCTCATGCTCAGCCACTTCAGTCATGTCTGACTCTTTGTGACCCCATGGACTGTAGTTCCTCTGTCCATGGGATTCTCCAAGCAAGCATACTGCAGTGGGTAGCCATGACCTCCTCCAGGGGATCTTCCTGACCCAGCGATTGAACCCACGTCTCCTGCATTGCAGGCAGATTCTTTATCGCTGAGCCACTGGGAAAGGCCACAGAACAATTAACCTCACCTTTAAAAAAATTTCCTCATTGTGGTTTTGATTTGCATTTCTCTAATAATGAGTGATGTTCATCGCAGCACTGTTTACAATAGCCAGGACATGGAAGCAACCTAGATGTCCATCAGCAGATGAATGGATAAGGAAGCTGTGGTACATATACACAATGGAATATTACTCAGCCATCAAAAAGAATACATTTGAATCAGTTCTATTGAGATGGATGAAACTGGAGCCCATTATACAGAGTGAAGTAAGCCAGAAAGAAAAACACCAATACAGTATACTAATGCATATATATGGAATTTGAAAGATGGTAACGATAGCCCTGTATGCGAGACAGAATAAGAGACACAGATGCATAGAACAGTCTTATGGACTCTGAGGGAGAAGGTGAGGGTAGGATGATTTGAGAGAATAGCATTGAAACATGTATATTATCATATGTGAAACAGAACACCATTCCAGTTTTGACGCATGAGACAAATGCTCAGGGTTGGGGCAATGGGATGACCCAGAGGGATGGGATGGGGAGGGAGGTGGGAGGGGGGTTCAGGATGGGGAACACATGTAAACCCATGGCTGATTCATGTCAGTGTATGGCAAAAATCACTACAATATTGTAAAGTAATTAGCCCCCAACTAAAATAAATAAATATATTTAAAAAAAAAAATTTCCTCATGCTGCCTGTTTGTAACCAAATCCAAACTCCAACTCTAACCCTAAGTAACCACTGATCTGTTCTTCATCTCCATAGTTTTGCCTTGTCAGCAAGTCATAAAAATGGAATGATACAGGATGTAACCTTTTGACTCTGACTTCTTTCACGCCTCATAATGCATATGAGATTCAGATGAGACTCATATGCTGAATTTAACATTCTTTTTTTATTGCAAAGTAGTATTTCATTGAACCATAAAACTGGTTCATGCTTACTTTAACCTGTTTAATATGATGATCGTGGATATTAAAAAAAAAAAACCTTCCATTTGTTGAAACCTAATTGAAAAATAGAAAGTGTCGGATTCATGTCAACATATGGGAACACTTAGTACCGTGGTTCCACTCTGACCTCTTTCCTGTGCTCCACACTTGTACATCCAAATGCCTCCTGGTCATATTCACTGGGATGCCCCCGTGGCAACATATGCAAAACCTCCTACCTCCCCAGTCTCCTTTCTCAGTAAATGACAAGCTGTCCACACAGCTGTTCAAATCAAATCCAGAGGATTGTCCTGACATGTTTTTGTATCTTACTCTTACTCCTTGCACGCGTGCTAACTCATTTCAGTCATGTCTGACTCTTTGCAGCTCTATGGACCATACCCGCCAGGCTCTTCTATACAAGGGATTCTCCAGGCAAGAATACTGGAGTGGGTTGCCATGCCCTCCTCCAGGGGATCTTCCTAACCCAGGGATCAAACCCATATCTCTCAGGTCTCTTGCATTGGCGGGTTCTTTACCACTAGAGCCACCTGGGAAGCCCCACTCTTATTCCTTATATCTAAATAATCACCAATTCTTGCTGATTTTTCCTCTGAATTATATCTCAAATTGGTATTTCATCCCTTCTCTGGATGACTGCAACAGCCTCCTGTGTGGTCTCTCTGTTTCCACCCTTTCCTGTACTCTAAATCGTTCTCCATGAAGCAGGGTGATTTTTGCCAAACTTAAAGTTTCCTTTATTAAATAATAAGATTTCTGAGGGGATCTATTGATAGACATGTCTACAAGCAAATGTTTCCCTACTTTATTCAACAGAAAGTCACAATTATTCTAAACTATCTCCAATACTGAATTTTGCTGCAGACAATTAGATATTTAATGCTGAGGGATAAGATGTGCCAGTGGGGACATTTTCAAAATAAACGCTTCTTAGGTATATTACCAGACCTTGCCTTACATTGAATTGCAACCAATTAACATCTTAATTGTTTTGGATGAAGGGGATTCTAGTTTCAAGAAAAATAAGAATGATTATAAAAGTTGAAATGTTTTATCCTTCATCAAGCTGCTATTAACTTATGATCATGAGAACACTTTTGCCCTTAAAAATGTATGGTAAATGTTCACATTTTAGGTAGATTGGACTTATGCTAATTTAATATCATTTAAAATACATGAGTGTTCCAGATACAATAGACTTTTAAACTCTTGAAAATACAGGATTGCAAATAGTTTATACTATCTAATGAGAACAAAAGGGGGGGATCATTTGATTTATAATTTCTGAAATTTAAAGTAATATTTTTAAGATGGATATATATATCTCCCTCACAAGATGATTATTAGTTACAAAGGGAAATAATGATAACTTTATAGTATAGAAACCTGGCAATTACCACCTGAGCACATGATCAAGATTACATCTTCACCATTATGGGACAAATTGGTATCAAGTGCCTCCTGATATGGTACATGAAAACAACACAACACCTTTGATTCCTGCCAAAAGTGCAAACCGGGATCAAATCATGAAACACCAGATAAAGGTTAAATGGTCCGACCTATACTCTTCAAATATCAATATCTTTGTCATAAAGCACAAGAAATAGTAAGAAGTGATTTCAGGTTAAAAAAGATATAGCTGAAGGCAACTTAGATCTGAGACCTTCTTTTCCTATACAGAATTTAACTGGCACAATGGGCAAACTATGAACAAAGTCTCAATTAGATAATGGTATTGCATCAATATTAGTTTCTTGATTGTATTAATTATATTATAGTTATCTAAGAGTACCTTTTAGGAAATGCACATTCATATATTAAGGAGCAAAGAGCCATGCTTAATCTCAAATGCAGAAAGGGAAAATGTATGTATGTGTGTGCACACAGAGGGTCGGGGAAAGACAGAAGGATAAACAGAGTGAAATGTTTACATTTAGTTTATCTGAGTAAAGGATAAAAGGATGTATAGAAAGTTTTGTCCAATTTTTGCAGTATTTTGCTTTGAAATTATATCAAAATAAAAATTTTAAAGCAGAAATAGATATTACCTATGTTATTATGTTAGACTTTTAAAGACATAGTCTCTTTGAATTAATATTTTCTCACCTGCCTTTGAATGACTGCCTCCCTCAGAAACAATCATCTTTCTCTTATCCCTTTATGTTTAAACAAGCTCTCTTAAGAGGCTACTGTGATCACTTCCTTCCACCCAAACTTCAAGGGAAAGAAGGGCCTTCTGTTTTGGTGGGTTTTAAAGACTACATTTATAATTGTAGTTTAACTTATGATACAATAATGCAGCAATTTTTCATGTAACAATTTTACTTTTAACTCAATAGGATTATATTCAGAAAAAAGTGAGGCTGTACTTGAATTTCCCAAGGAACTTTGCATTTATTGTGTATCAAGTGTTGTGTGTTCCGTGGCATTGTTATGCCACCCCTTTATCAGGCATGCAGGCAGGATGCTGGAGAGTGGAGAATAAGAGTGGGAGAATTAGTTCTATGTGTGTTTAGTTAGGAGATGTTATGACCCCTATATCAAAAGTCAGGTACCCATGGAGGAAACAGGGCAGTCCAAAAGCAGATGACTAACTCACCATTGAACTATAGGCAATATGTGTTGGTTAGATGTTCAGATTATAGTACAAGTTAAGGATGTTTGTGAAGACCCAAATTCCCTTGAAATGTAGAAGTGAAATATCAAGGGCTCCCATTTGGTTGATGGTTTCCTTTGCTGTGCAGAAGCTTCTTTAGTTTGAGGTAGACTCACTTGTTTATATTTTCTTTTGTTGCCTTTGCCTTCAGAGTCAGGTCCAAAAATGTCATTAACAACACCATTCTCAAGGAGTTTATCGTTTAGGAGTTTTATGGTTTCTGGTCTTACCTTCAAGTACTCAATGCATTTTGAACTGATTTTTGTGTGTAGTATAAAGCATGCATGCTCAGTTGCTAAGTCCTGTGTGACTCTGCAATCCCAAGAACTGTAGCCTGCCAGGCTCCTCTGTCCATGGGATTTTCCAGGCAAGAACTCTGAAGTAGATTGCCATTTCCTTGTCCAATGATAGAAGACAGTGGTCCAGTTTTATTCTCTTGCCTGTGGCTGTCTAGTTTTTCCAACATTTATTGAGGAGACTGTCCTTTCTCAATTATATATTCTTGGCTCCTTCGTCATAAGTGAGTTGACCATAAATGTGTGGGTTTGTTTCTATACTCTCTATTATGTTCCATTGATTTATCTATTTTTATGCCAATACCATCTGAGCCACGAGGCAGGAGAAACATCAACAACCTCAGATATGCAGATGACACTAGTCTAATGGCAGAAATAAAAGAGCCTCTTGATGAGGGTAAAGGAGAAGAGTGAAAGAGTTGGCTTAAAATTAAATATTAAAATAACTAAGATCGTGGCATCTGGCCCAATTTCTTCGTGGCAAACAGAAGGGGGAAAGGTGGAAGTAGTGACAGATTTATTCTTCTTGGGCTCTAAAATCACTGTGGATGGTGACTGCAGCCATGAAATCAGAAGAGGATTGTTTCTTGGTAGGAAAGCTATGACAAACCTAGACAGTGTGTTGAAAAGCAGAGAGATTACTCTGTTGACAAAGGTCCATATAGTCAAGGCTATGGTCTTCCTAGTGGTCATATATGGTTGTAAGAGCTGGACTGTAAAGGAAACAGAATGCCAAAGAATTGATGCCTTTGAAATGTGGTGCTAGAGAAGACTCCAGAGAGTCCCTTGGACAGCAAGGAGATCAAACCAGTTAATCTTAAGGGAAATCAACCCTGAATACTCATTGGAAGGACAGGTGCTGAAGCTGAAGCTCCGGTATTTTGGTCATCTGATACAAACAGCTGACACATTGGAAAAGTCCCTGATGCTAGGAAAGATTGAGGGCAAAAGGAGAAGATTGCTTCAGAAGATGAAATGGCTGAATGGCTTCACTGATGCAATAGACGTGAACTTGGGCACACTTCAGGAGATGATGAAGGACAGGGAAGCCTGGCGTGTTGCAGTCTGTGGGGTTGCAAAGAGTTGGAAATGACTGGGTGACTGAACAACAGTGCCAATACCATACCATTTTGATTGCTATAACTTTGAACTTAGTTTGAGGTCCATGTGATGCCTCCTGCATCGTTCTTTGTCAAGTTTGTTTTGGCTATTCAGGGTTGTTTTGGTGGTTCCATGCAAATTTTAAGATTGTTTGTTCTATTTATGAGAAACATGCTATTGGGATTTTGATAACAATTGCATTGAATCTGTAGGTTGCTTTGTCTTGAAATGTACATTTTTTAAACTTCTGAATGCTATTTTTTCCCTAATGTAAGACTTTTCCAGCCTGGGGTTGATTTTTTTTTTTTTTTTTTTTTTTGCATCTGTAGGACTGAAACAAATAACCAGCCCTCAACTATGGATTATGTGTGATAAAACACTAAAGGGTAAGAGAATGTTTTTATAGAAACTCCATCTCATCTCTTCTGCTACGTCCTCCCTCACACTTTGAACATGACCTTCAGTTGTCAGGCTTAAATGCAATAGCTTTATTTGGCTGTTGAACCTAATTATAATGAGTGAAAGGCTCTAAGACTTATCACAGATGAGGTGGTGAGCCTTTTTCAGAAATGTTGCCTTCAAATAGACTTTCATGGCTTAATATATTTGTGGCACCCAACAGCTGTGTGCTTCTCCTAGAAACTTAATCCATCTCACTGATTGTGTGGCATAGAAAATAAGATATGGGGTTAAAAACCTTGGATTTAAATTCAGTGTGCTAATATTTATGTAAGCATTGAACCATCAAAAATACACTGGTGCTGTGTTATTTAGGCTGCTCATAGTGAGGAATTGAAAGATTAATTTAGATCTGACATCATTATTTCCAAAGGGAAGTGTACTCTCACAAATGTGTTCAAATGCTTTGATTATACTGTCTTTTAAAGAATTTTTCAGTGACATTAATTACTTACTCTTTGTGTACTGAGGAAACATAAAGGTGCTAATACAAATAGCTGTGAAAAGAAGAGAAGCAAAAAGCAAAGGAGAAAAGGAAAGATATACCCATTTGAATGCAGAGTTCCAAAGAATACCAAGGAGAGAAAAGAAAGCCTTCCTCAGCGATCAGTGCAAAGAAATAGAGGAAAACAACAGAATAGGAAAGACTAGAGATCTCTTCAAGAAAATTAGAGATACCAAGGGAACATTTCATGCAAAGATGGGCTCGATAAAGGACAGAAATTGTATGGACCTAACAGAAGCAGAAGATATTAAGAAGAGGTGGCAAGAATACACAGAAGAACTGTACAAAAAGGATCTTCATGACCCAGATAATCACAGTGGTGTGATCACTCACCTAGAGCCAGACATCCTGGAATGTGAAGTCAAGTGGGCCTTAGAAAGCATCACTACGAACAAAGCTAGTGGAGATGATGGAGTTTCAGTTGAGCTATTTGAAATCCTAAAGATGATGCTGTGAAAGTGCTGCACTTAATATGCCAGCAAATTTGGAAAACTCAGCAGTGTCCACAGGACTGGAAAAGGTCAGTTTTCATTCCAATCCCAAAGAAAGGCAATACCAAAAATGCTCAAACTACCTCACAATTGCCCTCATTTCGCACGCTAGTAAAGTAATGGTCAAAATTCTCCAAGCCAGGCTTCAGCAATACGTGAACCGTGAACTTCCAGATGTTCAAGTTGGTTTTAGAAAAGGCAGAGGAACCAGAGATCAAATTGCCAGCATCCACTGGATCATGGAAAAAGCAAGAGAGTTCCAGAAAAACATCTATTTCTGCTTTATTGACTATGCCAAAGCCTTTGACTGTGTGGATCACAATAAACTGTGGAAAATTCTGAAGGAGATGGGAATACCAGACCACCTGACCTCCCTCTTGAGAAACCTGTATGCAGGTCAGGAAGCAACAGTTAGAACTGGACAGGGAACAACAGACTGGTTCCAAATAGGAAAAAGAGTATGTCAAGGCTGTATATTGTCACCCAGCTTATTACCGTTTAGCCTTATCCAAATAAGACTTTATTTTCTTAGGCTCCACAATCACTTCAGATGGTGACTGCAGCCATGAAATTAAAAAATACTTGCTCCTTGCAAGAAAAGCTATGAAAAACCTAAACTGTGTATTAAAAAGCAGAGACATTACTTTGCCAACAGAGGTCTGTCTAGTCAAAGCCATGGTTTTTCCAGTAGTCATGTATGGATGTGAGAATTGGACCATAAAGAAAGCTGAGCATCCAAGAATTGATGCTTTGAACTGTGGTGTTGGAGAAGGATCTTGAGAGTCCCTTGGGCTGCAAAGAGATCCAACCAGTCCATCCTAAAGGAAATCGGTCCTGAATATTCACTGGAAGGACTATGCTGAAGCTGAAACTCCAATACTTTGGTCTCCTGATGGGAAGAGCTGATTCATTGGAAAAGACCGTGATGCTGGGAAAGATTGAAGGCAGGAGGAGAAGGGGTCGACAGAGGATGAAATGGTTGGATGGCATCACTGACTCGATGGACATGATTTTGAGCAAGCTCCAGGAGTTGGTGATTGACAGGGAGACTTGGTGTGCTACAGTCCATGGGGTCGCAAAGAGTCAGACATGACTGAGTGACTAAACTAAACTGAACTGAGCCTAATCCGATCCTATTCACCTTTCTTACCTGCACAGGCTCAGATATTTTATTTATTTTTGTATTAGTTTATTTATTCAACAAGTGCTTGCAAAGCATTAGCCAGAAGTGTCAACAGAGAAGGGTAACACCTTCCAGCTGGGGCATTTGAATATGTATGGGGAGGTTTTGTTGTTGTTACAGTGACTGCCTCTATTGGTACTTAAGGGGTCAGGTATGCTAAATAATCTATAATCTGTTCTACTATTAATGCACATTGAGGTTTGTTTCCAGTCATTATGAGCATTCTCTACTTGTCTCCTGGTAAGTTTCCTTTCTTGGGACATTATGTCCAAAAGATCCTCTAGCACAATCAATGACTTTCAAACTCTTTTAATCATGACCAAAAATAACTAATATGTTTTACATCACAACCTTGAAACATACACATGTATATACACCTGAAACAAAAATTTACATGACAGTGTTATCTTTTACTGTGTATAATGCACTCTGATCTCTGTTAAAAAATAATGCTGCTCACAACCCACTAAGTTGACTTTTCAAAAGCTGTTCATTGGTCAAAACTCAGCTGAACAAGCACAGTGTGTCTAGTAGTGGGAGTGCATCTAAAGGTAGGTTCATATTTAACTTTTCCAGGAAATGCTATTTTCAATGTTGTTATTCTAACTTAACTTGCTGAGAATAAAGAGGAGATTCTGTTGCTCTACAACCTTGCTGTTAGTCTTTACTTTTCTCCATCACATGTGTATCATACTCTATGCAATTTTGTATCTTTTTTCACTTAATGTTAATATGAACAATTTCCAAAGTCAATAGTTGGTTTTAACACCTTAAATTTTGGATTACAGAATAATATTTCATTTTAAGGATTTATTATCATATATTTAGGGGTTTCCCAGGTGGCTCAGTGGGTAAAGAGTCCACCTGCAATGCAGGAGATGCAGAAGACAAGGGTTTGATCCCTGGGTTGGGAAGATCCCCTGGAGAAGGAAATGGCAACCCACTCCAGTATTCTTGCCTGGAAAATCCCATGGATCAAGGAGCCTGGTAGGCTGTAGTCCATGGGGTCTCAAAGAGTCGGACACAATGGAAGTGGTTTTGCAAGGTAGCATATATTTAACTTTTCCTCTTGAAGATAGGCTTTGAAAGCTTTAAATAATCCAGTAATTAAACCATTAACTATACTCTGACCAGTCAGTCTCCCATTGCATCTTAGGGCCGATGCCAAGTCTCAGGATTACTGAGTTAGTGTTTATGGCTGATCATGTTTATGGCTTTTGATATGTATGTTCAAATAGTACTCCAAAGTTTTTGTATCTGTTTACTTTTAGATGAATCCAGGTTTTCTTAATTTTGACGTTTAGCTGAATATATAACATTAGACAGCAGTGTTCTATTTATGAAACTTTACTCTTGAATAGATTTGGAAGTGTGTTTTCCATTTCCATATTTAGAACTGTAAATGTAAACAGAAGTAGGGAAAGAATTTCCAGCCTTAACACTATATTAATTCATTTCACTTTAATAGTTGTTTGTCTCACTTGGAATAAAAATAACACTGTACTAGGCACCAAAAAACCTGACTTATAATTTTTGCCCCTCATCAATGATGTGATCTTCAGCAAATCATTTAACCTTTCTGAATCTCCATCCATGAAATAGTGACATTTGGCTTTGTTCTATCCATCTCAGAGTATATATGATGTTCAAATGAAACAAAATTATAAGAAATTCCTTTGGAAATACTTTGAATCTATCCAGTAGATTTATCATTGTTCTTGAATAAATAACCAGATTTTCCATAGCTTTTACAAGTGAGATAAGGCTAGGTTTCACACCTAATATACAATGTCTTTATTATTGTTTATTAAAAAGGTAATATTAAAGAAAAATAGGGCTTCCCTGCTGGCTTAGATGGTTAAAGAATCC
The DNA here is from genome assembly GCF_054371585.1 of Giraffa tippelskirchi. Taxonomy (NCBI): domain Eukaryota; kingdom Metazoa; phylum Chordata; class Mammalia; order Artiodactyla; family Giraffidae; genus Giraffa; species Giraffa tippelskirchi. The sequence goes on from NC_137276.1 coordinate 41,242,356, forward strand.
ACATGCAATGCGGGAGACCTGAGTTCAGTTCCCAGGTTGGGAAGATCTCCTGGAGGAAGGCATGGCAACCCACTCCAGTGGGTTGCCTGGAGAATCCCCATGGACAGAGAAGCCTGGCAGGCTACAGTCTATGGCATCACAAAGAGTTGGACATGACTGAGCAACTAAGCACAGCACACAGCAAAATGTTCACATCCCCCCTGATATTCCCCATGCCCCCTTCCAGTTCACCAGCACAGCACATAGGCAACCACACTTCTGATTTTTGTCATGGATAAATTTTGTTTCTCTTTAAGTTCATATAAGTTACTTATTTTCATTAAACAACAAACCAGTATTCATGATGATAAAAGACATTGCATTATTCAATTTTTTAGTGAACATGGTTGATTTAAATGTCTGATGTTGATGAAGAAAACTTTGTAAGAATGTCACAGTGTGGACATCACTGCTCTGGATGCCTTACAGTAGATGAAGAAGGAAAACTTTTGAGGAGGGTCGTATTTTTTTCTATTTACTCAGTTAATCATCGGATATTTACTGTGAGCTTGCTGTATGCTAGGCAGTTTGCTGGATTCATGTTTGCCACTGATCTGTTCCTCTCCTGATATTTGTTGCATCTGAATATCACCTGGTCTGATAGTTACTTGCTCTTTTCCTAAATAAGTTCATTTTTAAGAGGAAACATTTTTATTATTACAAAAAAATGAAAAATCACTATAATATGCCTTGAATACAGAGGAGTATTTTTAAAACAGAAGGTGGATCAAAATAAAAATTTGAACAATTAAAAAAAAAAAGAAGGTGGGGATTTCTGGCAACAAAACCTAAATATGAGGGGCTTTAGTTGTATTATTACACAGAAAATGACAGATAAAAGCTAACAGTTGTTACAATTTCAACACTTATCTATCTGAACTCAAAATACAGACAAGTCCCCAGATAACAGAAAAGACAGAGGAATCAAAGGTGGAGTGATGAACAGGTGGGGAGTTCCATGCTTGTGTGGTGCTAAATCGCTTCAGTTGTGTCCGACTCTTTGCGACCCCATGGACTGTAGCCCTCCAGACTCCTCTGCCCATGGGATCCTCCAGGCAAGAATATTGGAGAGCATTGCCATTTTCTCCTCCAGAGAATCTTCCCCACCCAGGGATTGAACCCAGGTCTCTTATGTATCCTGCACTGACAAGCAGGTTCTTTACCACTAGTACCACCTGGAAAGCCCGGGGGGGTCCTGGAGGCCCACAGAGATGTTTATCCCAGTCACAGTGGAGGAAAGCTGGAGATCTTGTAGCCAGATAGGTACATATGAGGGAAGGCCAGCTGAAACTGATACCACCCCCCCCATCCTACAACACATAAACCTCACACACACCTTTGAGACTCACCTTCTCTGGCAAAAATAGCCCGGATGCATGAAATCTAAGTCTGGATGAACAGAAAATTTTGATAAGTAACCATGACTAAATAAAAATTCTAGCCCACTGTGATGCTTAATTTTATGTGTGACTACAGCCATGAAATTAAAACACACTTGCCCCTTGGAAGAAAAGTTATGACCAACCTAGACAGCATATTAAAAAGCAGAGACATTACTTTGCCAACAAAGATCCATCTAGTCAAAGCTGTGGTTTTTCCAGTAGTCATGTATGAATGTGAGAGTTGGACTATAAAGAGGGTTTTATAGTTGGCAAGGAGATGCAACCAGTCTATCCTAAAGGAAATCAGTCCTGAATATTCATTGGAAGGACTGATGCTGAAGCTGAAACTCTGATACTTTGGCCACTTGATGGGAAGAGCTGATTCATTTGAAAAGACCCTGATGCTGGGAAAGATTGAAGGTGGGAGGAGAAGGGGAAGACAGAGGATGAGATGGTTGGATGGCATCACTGACTCAATGGAAATGAGTCTGAGTAAACTCTGGGAATTGGTGATGGACAGGGAGGCCTGACGTGCTGTAGTCCATCGGGTCGCAAAGAGTTGGACAAGACTGAGCAACTGAACTGAACTGATTAGTCATGGGATGCCCAGACATTTGGTTAAACATTATTCTAGGTGAGGTTGTTTCTAGACGAGATGAACATTTGAAGATGTAGACCAAGTAGAGCAGACTGCTCTCCCTAATGTGGATGGGCCTCCCCAGTGGATTGAAAACCCGAATAGAGCAAAAAGGCTCAACAAGTTGGGACCTCCCCTGCCTAATTGTATATACATACTTAGGTATAAACATACTTAGGTATATGCATACATATACCTATACATATGTATGTATGTGCAGACAGAGTGAGGGCAACAGGGATCCTATTGGTTTTATGTCTCTGGAGAACCCTGGTTAATTACACCCACACACCACTGAAGATTATGGAAATAGATGAACCTTCTCCCTGTTCTCTGGCAAATAAACTGAGAACGTGACCCAAGCTTAGCCAATCAAATGCTCCGATGGAGACCTGGTGAGGTTGTTGTGAGAAGGAGGCAAAAGCCAAAGAGTCAGTTAGTGATGATCTTGCAGCAGAATTGAGAATTGAGAGTCCAGTGGCATGAGACTGAGTGACCAACAGCCAAGTTTCCAGCATCCAGGGTTACAATGCTAACATTGAGGGCATCAGAAACATCAATTCTGACATCTGGGCCAGTGCTTCTCTCCCATGATCCCAGCCTTTCTGGCAGCTCTGCTTAAGTTTGCCAAAACTGGCTTCTGTTTCCAGCAGGCCATGGGAACTCACTAGATAGTGTAAGCAAGGAGATGATGAAATTAATGCTATAGGTTTGTGGCTCTAGGTTCATAGAATGTTGATCATGTCTTATGAGATAAACCTCTCCCTCGACACACATACAATGAGATGCTTTTGAAGAGTTCTAAATTTGGATTGCATTTTCCTCTGTGCTATTTTAGATCTGGGCCAGCTCTCTGCTGTGAAGAATAGGTGCATCCCAAGGTGTGACTCAAATGACATAATTAAAAAATCCCAGCTCCAAAACATCCCATTTTTCTCATCAACTGACCACAGAGCCTCCTCCCTACTTGAAAATTTCAACTAATAGTTTCCAGGCTTCACTGGTGGCTCAGATAATAAGGAATCTGCTTGCAATGCAGGAGACCTGTGTTTAATCCCTTGATAGGGAAGATCCCCTGGAGATCCTCTAGAGAAGGAAATGGCAACCTACTCCAGTATTCTTGTCTGGGAAATCCCATGGACAGAGGCACCTGCCAGGCTACAGTCCATGGGGTTGCAAAGAGTTGGACATGACTGAGCAACTAACACATTCACTTTTATAAGTGACCACCCCCAGAGACTTTGGTTCTGTCTGCCTTCCAGCAGCAATGCGTAGTTACCAAAGAGTCTGTGGATGCATGCAGAGTTCTACTCCAACTCTTCCGTGGACTAGCTGTATGAACATAGGCTACTGAATTATATCTAGACCGTCAGTTTTCCTTCTCTGTAAAATGGGCATAACAATAGGACTTAATTCATGGAGGTATTATCAAGTTTAGGTAAGCTTACAGTATCCTAACACACAGGAAAAAATGTTTAATAAGCAGTAGATATTAAATTAATAACTTGTAAATCCAGAGGACAGAAGGTATGTGAAGAGAGGTTTATATTCAGGGATTTGAAAGAAATGCTACATGTTCAAGTCCAATTTGGGCCAGGTTCATTTTAAGAATCTAACAGGTACTTTTATATTTCTAAGTTCAGTCTCATACTTTATAAAACATTATTAACATATATCAACATCCTACATTAAATATCCTTTTGTCTGTAAAATTTTGAAAAAGATTTTGATTGCTTTTTAAAAAATTGCTTAGTATTAACTTATTTAACTTGCATTGCTTAGAAATCACTGTGCTTACACTGAAACTTTTTTGAAGTGATAGTCAAATCTACATTTTTTTTCAAGATAATACTATTTTTATAAATATTAATTTTTGGTTAGGTCCCATATAGGCAGGGAAAGTTTCTTCCAACTTTTTTTTTTTTGTATTTGCACAAATGTGACCAAGTTTTATTGCAATTTCTACATAAAGAGTTATTATAAATAAGAACACTGACATAGCAATGAAGGAGCACTATAATCCAATGTTAAAGCATCCAGACTCTGGAGTTAGAACTAGGTTCAAATTCAAATCCTATCACTTGCTGAGGAACCCTGGGGAAGATCCTTAACTTTCATGCACCTCTTAGCATTCTAATGTGGGATACAGAATTACTAAAAGTGATTGCTTCAGTGTAATTGAGAAGAGTAAATGGGGCTTCCCAGGTGATAGTGGTAAAGCCCTCAGCCAACGCAGAAGATGTAAGAGACCCTGATTCAATCCCTGGATTGGGAAGATCCTCTGGAGCGGGGCATAACAACCCACTCCAGTATTTTTGCCTGGAGAATCCCAGGGACAGACAAGCCTGGTGGGCTACAGGCCATAGGATCACAAAGAGTCGGACATGACTGAATGAATGTAGCACTCATGCAAGATCATACATGCTCAGCTCTTAGTGTGATACTGGAACTCAGTAGTTATTGTGATATTGGCATGAATAAGCAACTTGCAAAAGAAGAAATACAAGTGACTAGTAGACAAGCAAAAATTTTAATCTTACTAGTAATCAAGAGATAAAAATTTAAACAGCAATGATACATCATTTTTTGCTAGCAAATTTTGAAATGGTAAAAAATGTTCTCATTTTTAGTTTTGATATGTATGCGATGAGTCCTGGGATGAATATAAATTGAGACAATCTTTCCAGAAGGAAACTTGGCAGTTTTTATTAATAGCTTTAAACATTCCTATCACCTTCGATGATGCTCAGCTATTGCTCTACTCCCAACTTTTTATTATGAAAAATTAGCACACATAAATGCTGATAAAACAGATAAATTTATACCTTGATACCCTATATCTGGATTTAATAATTGTTTATGTTTTGCTCTATTTCTACTCTATATACACAAATATATATATATATATATATGTATATATGTATATTTTTTCTTTCCCCCTTTTTTGGCTGAAAAAAATCTGAAAGTAAGTTGCCAGATATTATAACACTTCACCCCTAAGTACTTCAACAGAAGTCTCTGACATAATCATAACTCCTTTATTACACTTTAGAATATTAACATAAGTTCTGTAATACAATCTAATATTCATTTCATTTGTAACTGACTTTTTGGAACCAATATCAATAAAGTTACAGGGTTGCATTTGATATGTCTCTCTTGCTGTTTTAGTATAGAACATTTTTACCTCTTATGACACTGATTTTTTTTTCCCAAGACTTCAGGTTCCTGGTCTTTTAGAATGCTTCCCTTATGGCTTTATTTATTTCTTCATGGTGTGGTTTCATGTGTATCTCCATCTTCCATATCCTTTATTTCTTATAAGCTGGGAGTTAGTTCATGATTCTTGATTGAGTTGTTTCAACATTTTTGTAAGTCCCTGTCATGGTGATGTAGTGAATTTTGTATTGCATCATAATGGAGAGGTCCATTTCAGATTGTTCCAGCATCAGAGTCCTAAGCTTGACTACTTGATAAGTGTGGTGACCCCAGGTCTCTCACTATAGAAGTACACATTCTGTTTTATAATTACTGAGTAATGCGCACTATAGATCTTGGCACTGTGCAAATATACTGTTCATCAGTAACGCTTTACCTAATGGTTTTAGCATTTGTTGATAATCCTTGCCTGAATCGATGATTACATTGGAGAATACAAGAGTGTGACCCTCTAATATTATTTCCTCTACATTTATTAGCTAGTATTATTTTTCTCTCTCTCTTTCTTATCTAACAATAGATCCTAAATTTAACAGTATAAAGTCATTAAATTTAAGGATAAATGAAACTAACATAACGTGATGTACTTTATATATTTTTTCCTTTGACGGGTAAAGTCAACAAATTTTCTCACACATATTTAGCTCTTGAAAAATCCATAGCCTCTGTAGCACTGTGGTTCCTCGTGGATGTAACAACTATAGTAGGAACTATTTCTAAGGACATGGCCAGCATTTAAACACTTGTGTTGTTCAGCACTGTGAGTGGAGATCCACACTTACACCTTCATGGCTTCATAAAAAGGTCAATCATGTCAATCCTGGCATTCAGAAGAACCTTGAATGTTCTTGGGTCATAATTCTTCCGGGTCTCTCACAAATGCTACTTACCTGCTTATTTGCTTTATCATGCTAATTTGAGTGGGGTTTTGCTTGTCATTTGCTTTCCTGAGCTGTTCTTAACAACTTCTAGTAATGAAGATTATTTTCAGAGTTGTTTTTTAAACTACTTCTAGCACATTAGAGTTCTTTTAAATTCAGAATTCATGGTCTCTTTTGAAAGGATTACTTCAGTAAAAGTTAATTTATTTATTTATTTTCCCAATTGCATTTCAGCAGAATTTTTGGCTTTACAATGGTTAGAGAATGACTTAGGTCCAAACATGACTTCACATGTATGGGAGTTTGGACTACATCTCTCTTTATTTGCAGTTTCTTTGTGAAATGGAAATAAAAATGTTTAGCCCATAGGACTTTTGCAAAAACTATTTGAGATAGCATATGTCTCACTGAGCCTAGAGCTCAATAAATGGTATCTGTGATGCCAGTGTTTTTAATGATAGTGTTTGGTCCCTAAAAACACTGTGTATGTGTTTATTTTTATTAACAAACAATCAAGGTAAATTCTGAGAAACTTCCCTTGCTTTGCTTGCTGCTGGTTTTACTTTGCTACCACATACTCATAAAGTTCATGGGCTTCCCAAGTGGCACTAGTGGTAAAGAATCCACCTGCCAATGCAGGAAACGTAAGAGACGTGGATTCAATCCCTGGGTCAGGAGGATACCCTGGAGAAGGGCATGGCAACCCACTCCAGTATTCTTGCCTGGAGGATCACATGAACAGAGGAGCCTTGCAGATTACTGTCCATAGGGTCACACAGGGTCAGACACGACTGAAGTGACTTGGCACGCACGCAGTCATCAGTTTGTAGCTCCTTTCAAAACCTTCAGTGATTTTCAATAGCTTATGGAAGAAGTACCATACTCCTGAGGCTGGTGTTCTAGGATCTGTGCCGAATCACTCAGATTGCTTGCTCTTCTCCAGACTTACCCTACTTGACTCCTCTGCCCCCTCATCAGAGGAGCCCTTCTGCCCTAAGGCTCTTCATTCTCTGGTTTCCATCTATTCCTGCCTTTTCATGTTGAAATTATATTAGGTCTTTGATTCTCAGCTCCAAGTCAACTTAACTGAGGAACCTTACCTGATTCTCTATACTGAACATCATTGCTTCCATCTTTGCAACCTCTGTGATCCTTTCTCTGCAGTTATGTTTTAGAATGCTTGGCACTTTTATACCATATGTTACTGTAATTTGTATAACCTGAGTGTCACTAGTTCTTTCTCCTGGACTCTTGTAGTAGCTGACATCTTCTAAGTATGTCCAGGTGTTCTTGGAAGTCATCAATAGCAACTCACAGGTATCTGGTCTGTTACCATGTAGCTTTGGCAGTTGCACTGCTCTTACTCAGGCTTCCCAGGTGGCACTACTGGTGAAGAATCCACCTACCAATGCAGGAGATGCAGGTTCAGTCCCTGGGTCAGGAAGAACCACTATAGGAGAGCATGACAACCCACTCCAGTATTCTTCCCTGGAGAACCCCATGGACAGAGGAGCCTCACAGGCTACAGTTTGTGGGGCTGCAAAGAGTTGGTCACGACTGAGCACACACACAGTGCTCTTACTCTGCTTCAGTCCTACCTAGATGGGTATTGTGGGGTCCAACACTGCCATTTCCTTCATTACTCCACTTGTCAGAGAAGCTAGGTGATACGGTCCCTGCTTCCCCTTCCCACCCCCCACAGGGTGCCCTTCCAAACTCTTCCTTTGCCACTGCTAAAACATGGTGGGATTGTAAAACCGAGGAGGAAGTCTCTCTAGTTTCAGTTATCCTTGAACCTTCAGCACCTCTGAAGTTTTAACTCTTGTTTTCCTTATAGCTTTCCCAACTTCATCATTACAAGACTCAGTCCAAAGTTCTTACAGGCTGAGCCAAGAGACAAATTGATCTGGCAAATACCATGTTGCACTCCACACTGCCCTTCCTTTTGACAGCTGAGGCTTTGTTACTGATTAAGCCATGTGGGCCTGCTACTTCTCTCATTAGAATGTGCCATTGTCCAACAAGACGTTGAAGGACACTTAAAGAAAAAGGGAACCTGAGGGGGAGGGGTAAGATAAGGGTATAGGATTAATAGATATAAAAGTCTATATATTAAAGGGATAAGCAACAAGGATATATTGTACAGCACAGGGAAATATAGCCATTGTTTTGTAATAATATTAAATAGCTGCTGCTGCTAAGTCGCTTCAGTTGTGTCCGACTCTGTGCGACCCCATAGACGGCAGCCCACCAAGCTCCCCCATCCCTGGGATTCTCCAGGCAAGAACACTGGAGTGGGTTGCCATTTCCTTCTCCAAATATTAAATAGAGTGCCACCTATTAAAAAAAACTGAATCACTGAAAGAGAGAGAAAGAGAAAAACACTCTCTTTACCACATCAGTTTGCCAGACTTTTCCAGACATGGGGCTTCCCTGATAGCTCAGTTGGGAAAGAATCTGCCTGCAATGCAGGAGACCTGGGTTTGATACCTAGGTTCAATCCCTGAGTTGGGAAGATCTCCTGGAGAAGGGAACAGCTACCCACTCCAGTATTGTGGCCCAAAGAATTCCATGGACTGTATAGTCCATGGGGTCGCAAGTCAGACAAGACTGAGTGACTTTCACTTCACTTCCAGACATGTCTGGACTCCAACCTTGGATTTCTTTAGGTTTCTTCTGAGATTTCCACTCTATATTTGCTTTCATGAGCATGGCTGGATTGTGCACTTTCCTAGAACACAGTTCGAGTCCATCATGCCTAAAACATGGTAAATAAGTGTTAGTCGCTCAGTCATGTCCGACTGTTTGCGACCCTATGGACTGCAACCCACCAGGCTCCTCTGTCCATGAGATTTTCCAGGCAAGGATACTGGAGTGGGTTGCCATTTCCTTCTAGTTCTCAATAAGTGTTTATTGGGTAAACACATGAGTGAGTTAAAACAATAATAGTCAATATTTATTGAATATTAGCCATTATTTCTAGTGTTTTATATTCATTAGCTTGTTTAATCATCACTAAAACTCTGTTGTGCTCAATCACTCAGTCATGTTCAAATCTTTGTGACCCCATAGACTGTATCCTGCCAGATTTCTCTGTCCATGGGATTTTACAGGCAAAAATACTGGAGTGGGTTGCCATTTCCTTCTTCAGGAGACCTTCCTGACTCAGGGGTTGAATCTGCATCTCCTGTGTCTCCTGCATTGGCAGGTGGGTTCTTTACCACTAGTTCCTTCTGGGAAACCTCCCAAACCCCTGTTAGAAGGCATTGTTATTATTATTCTGACACGTGACTTACTATTTTACATTTGGTCCTACAGATCCACTCTGCACCCTTCTTCAGTTGCCGCAGAAGACTGACCCAAGCAGACTACCTCAGAAGGGCTCCCTTTCCTTCTAGTTCATGTGGAACTGGCAATCAGGAGGTTCTGGCAGGAGGTCAGAGTGAGGGAGAAAAAGGGGACAGTTTGCCGATTCCTTCTTTGTGGCATTCCTTGGATAGACTGAGACTCTGTCCTAAAAATCACAGCTTTTCTCAAGAGTTCCTATGCTCTCTCCCTCCCCTACCTTTTTTTTTTTTTCTCATGGGGGTTTTTTGCTGTTCAGTTGCTGCTCAGTCGTGTCTGACTCTTTGCATCCCCATGGACTGCAGCATGTCAGGCTTCCCTGTCCTTCACCATCTCCCGGAGCTTGCTCAAACTCATGTCCATTGAGTCAGTGATGCCATCCAATCATCTCATCTTCTGTTGTCCTCTTCTCTGTTGTCTCCTTCTCCTCCTGCCTTCAATCTTTCCCAGCATGAGGGTCTTTTCCAAGAAGCCAGCTCTTCCCATCAGGTGGACAAAGTATTGCAGCTTCACCTTTAGCATCAGACCTTCTAATGAATATTCAGGATTGCTTTCCTTTAGGATTGACTGGTTTTATCTCCTTGAAATCCAAGGGACTCTCAAGAGTCTTCTCCAACACCACAGCTCAAAAGCATCAATTCTTTGGTATTCAGCCTTCTTTATGGTCCAACTCTCACATCCATAGGAAAAACCATAGCTTTGACTATACAGACCTTTGTTGGCACAGTAATGTCTCTGCTTTTTAATACACTGTCTAGGTCACTTTCCGCAGGACCAGAGTCTTTCACTGTCAGTGGTGGTTTCCCCTATATTTAGATCTCATCTGTGTAAAGAATTTATTTGTTAAGCCCTTCTTTAATAATATTATATTGTGTGTATTATCCATATCTCTCTGAAACTGAGTGTAAACCATGTTATGAATAAGGCAACTGAGACCCATAGGGGTTAAGGGATTGCTGAAGATCATGCTCTTAAAATGCTGATGTAGAGATTTGTATCTGTGCCTTTGGCTTTAATTACCACTCTGTGCACACAGAGGAAATGCACTCAAACACTGAGAAGCAGTGAGGCACAGCCGATAAGCACGTTGTTCTGGCTGTCATAAAGATCTCGGCTCCAAAACTAATTCTGTAACCTAGTTAGAGAGTAACCGTGGGTAAGTTATGTTACCTCTTTAAGATTCAGTTCCTAAACCTGTGAAATGGAAATGTTGCCTACCTTAGAATTGTTTTAAGACTTATGCGTGTGCATGCTTAGTCTCAGTTGTGTCTTATTCTTTGCAACCTCATGGACTGTAGCCTGTGAGGCTCCTCTGTCCATGAGATTCTCCAGGAAAGAATACTGGAGTGAGTTGCCATTTCCTACTCCAGGGGATCTTCCGGACCCAGCGATTGAACTGAGGTCTCATGCATTGCAGGCAGATTCTTTACTGTTTCAGCCACCAGACAAGACTGTTATAAGACTTATAATAATTAATTCATTTATGTGCAGTCTAGCATACTATCTGGCACCTAATGAAGATTCAATAAATATCATAAAAGCTATTGGTAAGGGGATTGTTTGGAAATAGGGAGAACATGGAAAAAGTTTCATACAATGTATCCTTAGCCAAGATGTTTATATTTTGGTGGGGTGGGCATTAAACCCAGGAATAGTAGTAAGAATAATAGAATAATAGCAATAGAAATAACTACTCTCCAATTACAAGATAGCAGAGTAGAAGGACATGTGCTCATTTTCTCTTGCGAGAACTCCAAAATTACAACTTGCTGCTGAACAACTGTAAACAGGAGAATGGTGCATTGTACCAAAAAAGATACCCCATATCCAAAGGCAAAGGAGAATCCCCAGCAAGATGGTAGGAGGGGCGAAATCGCATTTAGAATCAAACCCCATACACACCAGAGACGCTTGGAGGGCTCAAATAAAAGCTTGTGCGCACCAGGAGACCCCACAGAGACTGAGCCAGACCTGCCTTTGAGTGTTTGAGTGTCTCCTGAAGAGGTACAGGTCAGCAGTGGCCTGCTGCAAGGGCAGGGGCTCTGGGTGCAGCAGACCTGGTTATGGCATAAGCCATCTTAGAGGAGGTCGCCATTAACCCCACCATAGAGCCACCAGAACTTACACAGGACTGGGGAAGCAAACTCTTGGAGGGCACAAACAAAAGCTTGTGTGTACCAGCTCCCAGGAGAAAGGAGCAGTGACCCCACAAGAAACTGACCCAAACCGCCCATGAGTATCTAGGAGTCTCCAGCAGAGGCATGGGTCGGCGGTGGCCTGCTGCAGGATCGGGGGCACTGAGTGCAGCAGTGCCTGCAGAGGGCCTTTTGAAGGTGTTCACCATTATCACCATCACCTCCACCTGTTTGGCCTCAGGTCAAACAACAGGAAGGGAACACAGCCCTGCCCACCAACAGAAAATTGGACTAAAGATTTACTGAGCATGGTCCTGTCCATCAGAACAAAACCCAGTTTTCCCCTTTGTCAGTCTCTCCCATCGGGAAGCTTCCATAAGCCTCTTATCCTTATCTATCAGAGGGGAGATAGAATGAAAATCACAATCACAGAAAACTAACCAAACTGATCACAAGGCCCACAGCCTTGTCTAACTCAATGAAACTATGAGCCATGCTATGTAAGGCCACCTAAGATGGATGGGTCATGGTACAGAGTTCTAACAAGAAATGGTCCACTGGAAAAGGAAAAGGTAAACCACTTCAGTATTTTTGCCTTGAAACCCCATGAAAAGAATGAAAAGGCAAAAAGATAGGACACTGAAAGATGAACTCTCCAGGTTGGTAGGTGTCCTGTATGCTACTGGAGATCAGTGGAGAAGTACCTCCAGAAAGAATGAAGAAATGGAGCCAAAGCAAAAACTACACCCAGTTGTGGATGCGACTGGTGATGGAAGTAAAGTACGATGCTGTAAAGAATACTATTGCATAGGAACGTGGCATGTTAGGCCTATGAATCAAGGTAAATTGGAAGTGGTCAAGCAGGAGGTGACAAGAGTAACCATTGACATTTTAGGAATCAGCAAACTAAAATGGACTGGAATGGGTGAATTTACCTCAGATGACCATTATATCTAGTAGTGTGGGCAAGAGTCCCTTAGAAGAAATGGAGTAGTCATCATAGTCAACAAAACAGTCCAAAATGCAATACTTGGATGCAATCTCGAAAATGACAGAATGATCTCTGTTCGTTTCCAAGGCAAACCATTCAATATCAGGGTCATCCAAGTCTATGCCCCTATCAGTAATGCTGAAGAAGCTGAAGTTGAATGGTTCTATGAAGACCTACAAGACCTTCTACAACTAACACCCAAAAAAGATATCCTTTTCATTATAGGGGACTGGAATGCAAAAGTAGGAAGTCAAGAGATACCAGGAGTAACTGGCAAATTTGGCCTTGGAGTGCAAAACAAAGCAGGTCAAGGCTAGCAGAGTTTTGCCAAGAGAACACACTGGTCATACCAAACACCCTCTCTAACAGCACAAAGGAAGACTGAACACATGGACATCAACAGATGGTCAATACTGAAATCAGATTGATTATATTGTTTGCAGCCAAAGTGGAGAAGCTCTATACAGTCAGCAAAAACAGGAGAGAGAGCTGACTGCAGCTCAGATCACAAACTCCTTATTGCAAAATTCAGACTGAAATTGAAGAAAGTAGGGAAAACCAATAGACCATGCAGGTATGACCTATATCAAATCCCTTATGATCATACAGTGGAAGTGACAAATAGATTCAAGGGATTAGATCGGATAGACAGAGTGTCTGAAGTACTAGGGAAGGAGGTTTGTGACATTGTACAAGAGGCAGTGATAAAGACCATCCCCAAGAAAAAGAAATATAAAAAGGCAAAATGGTTGTCTGAGGAGGCCTTACAAATAACTGAGAAAAGAAGAGTAGTGAAAGGCAAAGGAGAAAAGGAAACATATACCCATTTGAATGCAGAGTGCCAAAGAATAGCAAGGAGAGATAAGGAAGCCATCCTCGGTGATCAATGCAAAGAAATAGCAGAGGAACAAAGGAATGGAAAGACTAGAGATCTCTTCATGAAAATTAGAGATACCAAGGGAACATTTCATGCAAAGATGGGCACAATAAAGGACAGAAATGGTATGGACCTAACAGAAGCAGAAGATATTAAGAAGAGGTGGCAAGAATACATAGAAGAACTATACAATAAAAGATCTTCATCACCCAGATAATCATGATGATGTGGTCACTCACCTAGAGCCAGACATCCTGGAATGTGAAGTCAAGTGGGCCTTAGCAAGCATCACTACAAAGAAAGCCAGTGGAGGTGATGGAATTGTGGTTGAGGTAATTCAAAACCTAAAAGATGATGCTGTGAAAGTGCTGCACTCAATATGCCAGCAAATTTGGAAACCTCAGCCGTGTCCACAGGACTGGGAAAGGTCAGTTTTCATTCCAATCCCAAAGAAAGGCAATGCCAAAGAGTGTTCCAACTACTGCACAATTGCACTCATCTCACATGCTAGCAAAATAATGCTCAAAATTCTCCATGTCAGGCTTCAATGGTACATGAACTGTGAACTTCCAGATTTTTAAGCTGGATTTAGAAAAGGGAGAGGAAACAGGGATCAAATTTCCAACCTCTGTTGGATCATTGAAATAACAAGAGAGTGCCAGAAAAATAACTACTTCTACTTTATTGAGTATACCAAAGCTTCTAACTATGTGGATAACAACAAACTATGGAAAATTCTTAAAGAGATGGGAATACTAGATCACCTGAGCTGCCTCCTGAGAAATCTGTATGGAGGTCAAGAAGCAGCAGTTAGAACTGGACATGGAACAACAGCCTGGTTCCAAATCGGGAAAGCAGTACATCAAGGCTGTATATTGTCACCCTGCTTACTTAACTTACATGCAGAGTACATCATGTGAAATGCCAGGCTGGATGAAGCACAAGCTGGAATCAAGATTGCCAGGAGAAATATCAATAACCTCAGATATGCAGATGACACCTCCCTTATGGCAGAAAGCGAAGAACTAGAACTAAAGAGCCTTTTGATGAAAGTGAAAGAGGAGAGTGAAAAAGTTGGCTTAAAACTCAACACTCAGAAAACTAAGATCATGGCATCTGGTCCCATCACTTCATGGCAAATAGATGGGGAAACAATGGAAACAGTGAGAGACTTTATTTCTTTGGGCTCCAAAATCACTGCAGATGGTGACTGCATCCATGATATTAAAATACACTTGTTCCTTGGAAGAAAAGATATGACCAACCTAGACAGCATACTGAAAAGCAGAGACATTACTTTGCCAACAAAGGGCCGTCTGGTCACAGCTATGGTTTTTCCAGTAGTCATATACGGATGTGAGAGTTGGACTCTAAAGAAAGTTGAACACCAAAGAATCGGTGCTTTTGAACTGTGGTGTTGGAGAAGACCCTTGAGAGTCCCTTGGACTGCTCGGAGATCCAACCAGTCAATCCTAAAGGAAATCAGTCCTGAATATTCATTGGAAGGACTGATGCTGATGTTGAAGCTGCAATACTTTGGCCACCTGATATGAAGAACTGGCTCCTTGGAAAAGACCCTGATGCTGGGAAAGATTGAAGGCAGGAGGAGTTAGGGATGACAGAGGATTAGATGGTTGGATGGCATCACCTACTTGATGCACATGAGTTTGCATTAGCTCCAGGAGTTGGTGATGGACAGGGAAGCCTGGCATGTTGCAGTCCATGGGGTCACAAAGAGTTGGACATGACTGAGTGACTGAACTGAACTGATTGAATAGAAATAAAATAATAGAATACAGACATTGGAATGAAGGGGAAAAGGCAAGGGACTTATGGTTCAAAGTAGATGGGCTAGACCCTCTCTAGCATTTTTTATTTATAGATTTTCTGATGATAACCATTCTGACTCATGTGAGGTGATAACCTCATTATAGTTTTGATTTGTATTTCTCTAATAATTAGTCATGCTGAGCATCTTTTCATGTGCTTTTTGGCCATCTGTATGTATTCTTTGAAGTAATGTCTATTTAGGTCTTCTGCCCATTTTTTGATTGGGTTGTTTGGTGTTTTTTTATTGTTGTTATTGAGCTGCATGAGCTGTTTGTGTAGTTTGGAGATTAATCCTTTTTTGGATTCTTTGTTTGCAAATATTTTCTCCCTTTCTGTAGGCTGTCTTTTTGCTTTGTTTATGGTTTCCTTTGATGTGCAAAATTTTTTGAGATTAATTAGGTCACATCTTTTTATTTTATTTATTTTCATTACTCTAGCAGGTGGGTCAAAAAGGATCTTGCTGTGATTTAAGAGTATTCAGCCTATGTTTTCTTCTAAGAGTTTTATAGTATCCAGCCTTACATTTAGGTCTTTAATCCTCTTTGAGTTTATTTTTGTATATAGTGTTAAAGTGAAGTCACTCAGTCGTGTCCGACTCTTTGTGACCCCACGGACTGTAGCCTACCGGGCTCCTCCATGCATGAAATTTTCCAGGCAAGAGTACTGGAGTGGATTGCCGTTTCTTTTTCCAGGGGATCTTCCCAAGCCAGGGATTGAACCCAGGTCTCCTGCATCGCCGGCAGACGCTTTACCGTCTGAGCCACCAGGGAAGCCTGTATAGTGTTAGGGAGTGTTCTAATTTCATTATTTAATGTGTAGCTGTCCAGTTTTCCCAGCACCATTTTGAAAAGAGTGTCTTCTCTCCATTATATATTCTTGCCTCTTTTGTCCTTGATTAGGTGACCACAGGTTCTCAGCCATAAAAAAGAACAAAATAATGCCTTTTGCAGCAACATGAAAGGACCTAGAGATTGTCATATTGAATGAAGTCAGTCAGGCAGAGAAGGCCAAATATCATATGATATCGCTTATATGTCGAGTCTAAAAAGAATGGTACAAATGAACTTACTTATAAAACAGAAATAAAATTACAGGTGTAGAAAACAATCATATGGTTACCCTGGGTATGTGGGGGGCGGGGAGGGATGAATCGAGAGATTGGGATTGACATATGCACACTAATATATATAAAATTGATAACTAATAAGGACCTATTGTATAATACAGGGAGCTCTGCTCAGTACACTGTAATGACCTATATGGGAAAATAATGTAAAAAAGAGTAGATATTTGTATATATATATAACTGAAACACTATGCTGTACAACAGAAAGTAATACTATGTTGTTAATCAACTATATTCCAATAAAAATTAAAGAAAAAAACAAAGTAAGCAGATGGGCCAGGCTGTATTTTGTGTTTCTTCAGTTCTCTCTTGAACTTATTTTCTGGGCTTGAGTATACAAACATCCTCCAGGCAATGTGGTCTGAGTGAACAAACAAATCAGCAGGCTTCATGATGAACCTTGTTCTTGCCCATTAATTCTTGTGATGATAACCATTGCTTTCAGAGGTGCCCTGACTCAGGATTAGATTGCTGGGAGCAGGGACGGGGAGCCAGTATGCAGGCTTCAGAACATCCTTGGCTGTACTAGAAAAAAACAAAGTCTATCTTTCCAGTGAGGATAATTACACAGTATATTTCCATGACAGCTTCACAACCTGAACCAAAATTGCTTAAAATGGTGCCAGTAAGTGAAAAAATATTCCTTAACTATAACCTCTGAAGAGAAATGGGCAAGTAAATAATGAATATCTTTGATGAGCACAAATATTCCAAGTTAACATCTAAACCACGGCAAGGCTTGTAAATGCATGACAAGTGTGTACTTCCCACCCTCTGTCAGAACTAGAGATAATCTTGGAATCTAATCTTTAAACACAACAATGAAAGTTGCCCTCATTCATTGGATTAGAGTTAATACAAAAGATGAGGCTTATCTGTTACTGTTGTTCTGTGAAGGGGCTGACCCTACCTGTACACATCATACCACCATCTAAAATTTATCACTGAGTATAAAACCAAATAGGCCTGCTGTCAGTTTATTAGTTGAATTACTTAATGATATTGCCAATATTTTATTAATAAGTAGGTAATTTTAGCTTGGAATGAAAATTTAGAATATGGACTGCATTCTGAATCATGAAAATTTTAAATTCTTATTTATGGTGCCTATAAGGACTATATCAGTTTAATAAACCACCACAAAACTGATTGACTTAAAACTGTCATTTTATTTGTTCACGATTCTGTGAGTCAGCAACTTGGGCTCACCTCTGCTAGGTGCATCTCTGTTCCTGGTTATTTTGGCTGGACACACTCATATTTGCCATCAGCTGATGATCTCATTCATATGTCTGGCAGCGGCCTAGCTCTTGGCAGGGACAACTGGGTCATGTCCGACTTCAATTCAGTTCAGTTCACTTCAGTTCAGTTCAGTTGCTCAGTCATGTCCGACTCTTTGTGACCCCACGGACTGCAGCACGCCAGGCTTCCCTGTTCATCACCAACTCCCGGAGCTTACTCAAACTCATGTCCATTGAGTCTGTGATGCCATCCAACCATCTCATCCTCCGTTGACCTCTTCTCCCACCTTCAATCTTTCCCAGCATCAGGGTCTTTCCCAGTGAGTCAGTTCTTCACATCAGGTGGCCAAAGTATTGGAGTTTCAGTTTCAGCATCAGTCCTTCCAATGAATATTCAGGACTGATTTCTTTTAGGATGGACTAGTTGGATCTCCTTGCAGTCCAAGGGACTCTCAAGAATCTTCTCCAACACCACAGTTCAAAAACATCAATTCTTCGGCGCTCAGCTTTCTTTACAGTCCAACTCTCACATTCATACGTGACCCCTGGAAAAACCATAGCCTTGAATAGACGGACCTTTGTTGGCAATGTAATGTCTCTGCTTTTTAGTATGCTGTCTAGGTTGGTCACAGCTTACTTCCAAGGAGCAAGCATCTTTTAATTTCATGGCTGCAGTCACCATCTGCGGTGATTTTGGAGCCCAAAGAAATAAAGTCTCTCACTGTTTCCATTGTTTCCCCATCTATTTGCCATGAAGTGATGGGACCAGATGCCATGATCTTAGTTTTCTGAGTGTTGAGTTTTAAGCCAACTTTTTCACTCTCCTCTTTCACTTTCATCAAAAGGCTCTTTAGTTCTTCTTCGCTTTTTGCCATAAGGGAGGTGTCATCTGCATATCTGAGGTTATTGATATTTCTCCTGGCAATCTTGATTCCAGCTTGTGCTTCATCCAGCCTGGCATTTCACATGATGTACTCTGCATATAAGTTAAATAAGCAGGGTGACAATATACAGCCTTGATGTACTGCTTTCCCAATTAGGAACCAGGCTGTTGTTCCATGTGCAATTCTAACTGTTGCTTCTTGACTTCCATACAGATTTCTCAGGAGGCAGGTCAGGTGGTCTGGTATTCCCATCTCTTTCAGAATTTTTCATAGTTTGTTGTAATCCACACAGCCAAAGGCTTTGGCATAGTCAATAAAGTAGAAGTATATTTTTCTGGAACTCACATGCTTTTTCAATGATCCAACAGATAATGGAAATTCCATCTCTGGTTCCTCTGCCTTTTCTAAATCAGTTTGAGCATCTGGAAGTTCACAGTTCACGTACTATTGAAGCCTGACATGGAGAATTTTGAGCATTAGTTTGCTAGTGTGTGAGATGAGTGCAATTGTGTGGTAGTTTGAGCATTCATTGGCATTGCCTTTCTTTTGGATTGGAATGAAAACTGACATTTTCCAGTCCTGTGGACACCGCTGAGGTTTCCAAATTTGCTGGCATATTGAGTGCAGCACTTTCACAACATCATCTTTTAGGATTTGAAATACCTCAACCGGAATTCCATCACCTTCACTGTTTGTTTGTAGTGATGCTTCCTAAGTCCCAGTTGACTTTGCATTTCAGGATGCATGGCTCTAGGTGAGTGATCACACCATCATGGTTATCTGGGTCATGAGATCTTTTCTGTAAGTTCTTCTGTGTATTCTTGCCACCTCTTCTTAATATCTTCTGCTTCTGTTAGGTCCATACCATTTCTGTTCTTTATTGTGCCCATCTTTGCATGAAATGTTCCCTTGGTATCTCTAATATTCATGAAGAGATCTCTAGTCTTTCCCATTCCTTTGTTCCTCTGCTATTTCTTTGCACTGATCACCGAGGATGGCTTCCTTATCTCTCCTTGCTATTCTTTGGAAATCTGCATTCAAATGGGTGTATGTTTCCTTTTCTCCTTTGCCTTTCACTTCTCTTCTTTTCTCAGTTATTTGTAAGGCCTCCTCAGACAACCATTTTGCCTTTTTATATTTCTTTTTCTTGGGGATGGTCTTTATCACTGCCTCTTGTACAATGTCACGAACCTCCTTCCATAGTACTTCAGGCACTCTGTCTATCCGATCTAATCCCTTGAATCTATTTGTCACTTCCACTGTATAATCATAAGGGATTTGATATAGGTCATACCTGCATGGTCTATTGGTTTTCCCTACTTTCTTCAATTTCAGTCTGAATTTTGCAATAAGGAGTTTGTGATCTGAGCCGCAGTCAGCTCTCGCTCTTGTTTTTGCTGACTGTATAGAGCTTCTCCATCTTTGGCTGCAAACAATATAATCAATCTGATTTCGGTATTGACCATCTGTTGATTTCTATGTGTACAGTCTTCTTTTGTGCTGTTGGAAGAGGGTGTTTGGTATGACCAGTGTGTTCTCTTGGCAAAACTCTGCTAGCCTTGACCTGCTTTGTTTTACACTCCAAGGCCAAATTTGCCAGTTACTCCTGGTATCTCTTGACTTCCTACTTTTGCATTCCAGTCCCCTCTAATGAAAAGGATATCTTTTTTGGGTGTTAGTTGTAGAAGGTCTCGTAGGTCTTCATAGAACCATTCAACTTCAGCTTCTTCAGCATTGCTGGTCAGGGCATAGACTTGGATGACCCTGATATTGAATAGTTTGCCTTGGAAACGAACAGAGATCATTCTGTCATTTTTGAGATTGCATCCAAGTATTGCATTTTGGGCTGTTTTGTTGACTATGATGACTACTCCATTTCTTCTAAGGGACTCTTGCCTACAGTACTAGATATAATGGTCATCTGAGGTAAATTCACCCATTCCAGTCCATTTTAGTTTGCTGATTCCTAAAATGTCGATGTTTACCCTTGCCATCTCCTGTTTTATCACTTCGAATTTACCTGATTCATGGACCTAACATTCCAGGTTCCTATGCAATATTGTCTTTTACAGCATCAGACCTACTTCCTTTACTAGTCACATTCACACCTAGCTGTTATGTTGATTAGGCCCCATCTCTTCATTCTTTATGGAGTTACTTCTCCACTGATTTCCAGGAGCATATTGGGTACCCATTGACCTGGGGAGTTCATCTTTCCATGTCCTATCTTTTTACCTTTTCATTCTGTTAATGGGTTCTCAAGGCAAGTGTACTGAAGTGGTTTGCCATGCCCTTCTCTAGTTGACCACAGTTTGTCAGAATTCTCCACCATGACCCAACTGTCTTGGGTGTCCCACTGATCATCCAGCAAGTTAAACCAGGCTCATTCTCATCTGGTGGTCAGTGTTTCCCAGAGAAGCAAAGGAGGACAAGTCCCAATACATGAGTTCTTTTCAATCCTCAGCTTGTGTCACATTTGTTAGTATCCCAACGGCCAAAGCAAGTCACCTGGTGAAGCCCAGCGTCAGTGGGAGAGGGGATTTACAAAGCCATGGATATGGAAAGGGAATTACTAGAGGGATTTTTGCAAACAACCTATCTTGGGGACACAGTCTCAAAATGATAATGGGTAGTAGTAAAGCAGCAAACATATTCACATAATTTTTTGAAAAGCCTTACTATAATTCAATTGTTCTATTTAAAAATCACATGGAGACATTAAATATTATTATTTAAGTGAAATACATGCCTGAATATTGCTCTTAATAGTATCACAACTACTAACACACATTTGATCTTCAATCAGCCATGATAAAGATACTACTATTATCCTTATTTTGCACATGGAATAAAATGAGACTTAGAGAAATCGTAGGACATGCTTGATGTCACCATCAATAAGGGAATAACACGTGGGCAGCTCTAAGGATATGCTACTTTAATACATATAATGGGCTTAACATGGCCCTTTCACAGTGTTCAATGGGTATATGGACAGTGTATTAATATTATAATATTAATAGTCATAATTGAACATGAAAGGTTATTTTATTTTAAAAGTTACACTGTGTGTAGCTATAAAACTAAGAATTCACTAACATACTAAATTTCCTGTTATGGACATCACTATAATTGGTTCTATATTTTGCTGTAACTGATTGCAAATGCAATATAAACTCTAATTTTCAGAGAAGTCATAAAACTTTGTTCACTACTAAACAATCAAAACTTTTAAAGCACCATCCATTAAGCTGTGTCATTAAATCCAAAGCTATTGCACATTACCAAAATACTAAATGACTGGATAACTTCTACTTCTTATTTCTTCAGTGATGGAAAAGACTATCTTTTTCAAATCTCTGTGGATGTCATTTATTATTTATTTTGATTTAAAGTAAAAGGGTTTATTTGAGGGAGGGAGGTTAAATGTCACATAGTGAATATATATATCACTTCTGCTTCAGGCACGTGTTGAGAAAAGAATAGGAAAATGATCTTTAAAAAGATGTCTTAAGGAAATGAGAAGCAAATTTATTCCACAATTGGTAACATTCTTTCGTTTACCTCAATAGGGTCTGAGAAAATAGTCTGTCACAATTAGTTACTGAATGATACTTTTCAGATTTAAGTTCAATGAGAATGGCTCCTTAATTCTTTGGTGGCTCTGTTATAATTAACTTGAAATCAAAGCGAGGATAGACACAGTATAAGAGTGGGGTTCTCTGGTTTAGTTCTTTATAGCTCTGTTAGACAAGAAAGGCAGAGAATTGGAGAATAGACAGCCCGGGCAGGGAGTCACATTAGCCTTTCTTTTCGGTGAAACATTTGACTTTATACCTAACTCGATCCTACAGTCACTTCCTTAGGTTAGAGTTAGAAGACGGCACACACTGCTTCTCTACTCTTCCCATGTGCTTCTCCAAGTTGGATGCAGATTAAGATAAAAATATGGAAAGAGGTGATTTGAAATATTTCATAGAAGATTAATTTGATAATAAACTTTAGCATCAATTTATGTATGTATGTGTGTTAGTCGCTCGGTCATGTCCAACTCTTTGCAACCCCATGAACTATAGCCTGCCAGGTTCCTCTATCCATGGAATTTTCCAGGCAAGAATACTGGAGTGGGTAGCCATTCGCTTCTCCAGGGCATCTTCCCGACCAATGGATCAAACTCAGGTCTCCTGCACTGTAGGCAGATTCTTTACCATCTGAGCCACAAGGGAAGCCCAGGTAGACCTCAACTGGGGGCAATTTTCATTTGACAATTCTGGAGATATTTTTGGTTGTTAAAATTTGGGGCGAGGGAGGTGCTACTAGAATCAAATGAATAGAGGCCAGAGATGTTGCTAAACATCCCATAATGCTAGGACAGTCCCTTACAACAAAGAATTGTCCAGCCCCAAATGTCAATAGTTCTGGGTTTTATAAAATGCTGATTTATAGAATATGAATGTTGCATTAGTTATAATTTCTCAAATTTCTTAAACAATCTAGATATATAGCCATTGGGTATGATGGCTATCAGGCATATTTTAGAAAGGTGTGTGTGTGCGTGTGTGTGTGTGTCTATGTGTGTGTACGCACATGTACATGCTCAGGGGATTAAATTCTTTCTAAAGTCTGATGACCTGTAAGATACCATGCTTCCTATTTATTTTACTTTCTCGGAAGATTCCATACAGAAGAAGCCTAAAGAGTTAGTGAAAGCCAGCAAACATGAAGGCTAATGCTTTACAGAGCATATCTTAAGATGGGACGTTGCATCCATGAAGGGTAACTTGAAAACTAGACATTTAATGATTTTTTAAAAAATAACTACAATCTCTTATTTTAATTGAGGTGATGATTTCATGGGTGTTTAATATCTAAGAAAACTCATCAAAATGCATAATTTAAATATGTCTATATTATATCTAAAGATCTGTGATCTTCAGTCATATTGTAAAAACACAACATATATTAACACACTCTCACTATAAAAAGCTCAATGTGTATCTTGTAAAACATGACAGTTTACCTTCACATTCACTCCTATTTCCCCTCCTCCAGGATAACAACTGTTAATTCTTTGATCTAAATTTAAGTACATATACAAGTATTTTACATATATCATGTAAAATTGGTCATATAAATGGAAGCACAACATTTTTTGTTTGCATCTTTCCTCATATCTTGAAGATCTTCCTACAGATCTATCTCATTCTCTTTTGATGGTTACATAGCATTTTATGAGTTGACTGTATCACCAACTAGTTAATCATTTATTTAGGTTCGATTTTTTTCATGTTCACAAATAGTAAGATAAAAAGCAACATGAATCATTTCTACAAGCTTAAGTTTTTAGAAGTAGGGCTCCTGAGTAAAAGCAAATACATACTTACAATTTGGATGGCTGTTGCTAAATTGATTAATTGCTATAAAAGACCTTAAAAATGTAGGCTTTCATCAGTAGTACGGGGAGAAGGCAATGGCAACCCACTCCAGTACTCTTGCCAGGAAAATCCCATGGACAGAGGAGCCTGGTAGGCTGCAGTCCATGGGGTCGCTAAGAGTTGGACACGACTGAGCAACTTCATTTTCACTTTTCACTTTCATGCATTGGAGAAGGAAATAGCAACCCACTCCAGTGTTCTTGCCTGGAGAATCCCAGGGATGGTGAAGCCTGGTGGGCTGCTGTCTATGGGTTCGCACAGAGTCGGACACGACTGAAGTGACAGCAGCAGCAGCAGCATCCTTCTTTATGGTCCAACTCTCACATCCGTACATGACAATACGCATGAAGGGGATATAAGTGAGACTGTTCAGTATTTTTTCTCAGTCTGACTTATTTCACTTAGAAAAATGCATCCCCCCCAAGTCAGCTCTCGCTCTTATTTTTGCTGACTGTATAGAGCTTCTCCATCTTTGGCTGCAAACAATATAATCAATCTGATTTCGGTATTGACCATCTGGTGATGTCCATGTGTACAGTCTTCTTTTGTGTTGCTGGAAGAGGGTGTTTGTTATGACCAGTGCATTCTCTTGGCAGAACTCTTAGCCTTTGCCCTGCTTCTTTCTGTACTCCAAGGCCAAATTTGCCTGTTACTCCAGGTGTTTCTTGACTTCCTACTTTTGCATTCCAGTCCCCTATAATGAAAAGGACATCTTTTTTGGGTGTTAGTTCTAGAAGGTCTTGTAGGTCTTCATAGAACTGTTCAACTTCAGCTTCTTCAGCATTACTGGTCGGGGGATAGACTTGGATTACCGTGATATTGAATAGTTTGCCTTGGAAACAAATGTTTATAAGACATCATCTAAGATTAAACACAATTACCATATGACCTAGCAATTCCACTAAGGCAGAGACTCAAACAGATATTTGTACACCAATGCTCATAGCAGTCTTATTTACGGTAGCCAAAAGGTGGAAGCAACTTGAGTAGCTATCAGTGTATAACAGATAAGTGGATAAACAAATTGTGGTTTATAATTACCAAGGAATATTATTCAGCCTTTAAAAGACAGGGAATTTTGACATATAATGCAACATGAAAAAAAAATTGAGGGTATTTTGCTAAGTGAAATAAACCAATTAAAAAAGGAAAAAACGCTGTATGATTCCACTAATAAGAGGTATCCGGAGAAGTTGAATTTATAGACACAGAAAGCAGAGCTGTTGGTTGCCAAGGGCTAGGGAGAAGAGATGGGGAATTATTGTTTAATAAGTGAAAGAGTTAGTCTCTCATTCATGTCTGATTCTTTGTGGCCCCATGGACTGTAGCCCACCAGGCTTCTCTGTCCATGGAATTCTCCAGGCAAGAATACTGGAGTGGGTAGCCATTCCCTTCTTTAGGGGATCTTCTTGACCCAGGGATCGAACCCAGGTCTTACACATTGTAGGCAGATTCTTTACCATCTGAGTCATCAGGGAAGCCCTGTTTAATGTACAGAGTTGCAACTGGGAAGATGAAAAGGTGGCTGGAGACAGATGGTGGTACAATAATCTGAGTGTATGTAATTCCTCTGAGCTATAAACTTAAAAATGGTTAAAGTGGTAACTTTTTGTTACATCTATTTTACCATATTAAGAAAGTGAAAAAACATTGTTTATATAAGTAAACTTAAATAGACAGGTAAATATATTAAAAACGTGTGTTACAGAAATGTTTTCTCCTAATCTGTTAACATTTGTTCTCTCCCTAGTAATTTGAAATCCTATTTTTATAATAAACTATGCCTCCCTATAGTTATGAATCTGTTTGTAAGCTGTGCATTTTCATTAGATTGTTTTTTATATTACTGATCACATTGGTTTAATTACTATAGCTTTATAGTACATTTGGTAGGTGGTAAGATATGAGTATTGTTTCTGTTGGTTTTCCAATATATTTTTCTGCAATATCTGTTTTGTATGACTTTTAAAATCAATTCATCAACTTCTATTTTAAAAAAATATTGTTGAAATTACATTGAATTTACAAATAAGTCTATCTGGAGTGATAAATCATGATTAGTGTTCAGGCAATTTTGATTAATTATACTATTCTTAGTTTTTTAAGAGTAGTTTTCAATTTTTACTATTAAAATTATTCTTACTGATAAAATGGTTTATAATTTTGATGCCCGTATTTTCCAGTTTTCCTGTAATGTCTTACATTCAGTGACTCATCCATACTAGCAATTCAAAAGCTGCCTGCAATGCAGGAGACCCCAGTTCTATCCCTGGGTTGGGAAGATCCTCTGAAGAAGGGAATGGCTACTCACTCCAGTATTCTTGTCTGGAGAATCCCATGGACAGAGGACTGCCCATGGGGTCACAAAGAGTTGGACACGACTGAGCAACTAATACTTCACACTTCACCATTCACATTCTCTATTAGACAGTGTATTAGCTATTAATATTAATTTTGTCTTTATTGGGAAATGATTTAATCTTTAAAGTAAAAAATGGATCTTTTTGCTTTCTAAGAAATAGAATAATGATAATTCAACCATATACTATGTTTCTCTATGAAACAAATATACATATTTGAATTTCCAAGGTTGGCTCTGTCAGAGTACTCTGTTTCTTTAAGCAATCTAATTGTTTTAACCTGATTTTCTTGATAAATAGAAAAGGAAGGAAAAAGCAGTCTTGATAGGAGAAGGAAAAAAGGAGGCTAATTTTAAACAAAACATGAAACCCAGAGAGGAGACTCTAGCATCATTTTATAGTGCCACCAATAATATTTAGTTGTTTCCAAATACCACTTTGGAATCTTCCATATGTTACTTACTGTAAAATTTAGTTGTTTCCAAATACCACTTTGGAATCTTCCATATGTTACTTACTGTAAAATTTCCCTGCTTATGGAATTTTATGAAATCCTCAGTGCCTCCTAGGATAAATTTCACATTCTTGGGGAAGGGCTGTCCACTTGTATTTTCTAGCAAGCATGTGGCCTTGTCGTTCCCATGCCAGCCCCATCACTTTGAGATCCTCTGACCAAAAATTTACCTATGGTTTCCAGGACCTACTCATAGAAGAATCATTCCAGGGGATTATACATATATTCAAAAAGGCTCTTCTATCATGAAAGTTATTGGTCAATTCTAAGTCACAGAAATTCAACTAGTTCATTAATTCAGCAAATTAATCCTTTTATTTCAACAAAGTAGGCATGTGTCATTGGCTATTTGGTGATTTGAGCTTTCTGCAGGTTTCTTTCTCTCTTTTCTTGCACACGTGCATACACAAACACACACACACCTTACTGCTTTTCCTTCTCTTTCCTCCGTTATAGCCTTTTTGGTTTTTTTTTTTTTAATCACTTTTGCTTTATTACTTGTCATAACTATGATAACTTTTTGTTTTTCACTTTTGCTTTAAAATTAGTTATTTCGGTATCAATTATTCCTCACTCTCAACTGCTCATTCTACATTCTCATATACGTTAAAAAAAAAACTAAACTTTTATTGGAGCGTAGTTGATTTACAACGTTGTGGTAATTTCAGGTGCAGAGCAAAGTGATTCATGTATATATGATTATATTCATTTTTTTCAGATTCTTTTCCCATATGGGTTATTATAGAATATTCAGTAGAGTTCCCGGTGCTATACAGTAGGGCCATTGTTAGTTATCTATTTTATATAAAGTGCTGTGCATTTGTTAACCCTAATCTCCTGTTTATTCTCTGCCTCCCCCCCAAATTTTCCCATTGGTAACCATAAATTTGATTTTGAGATCTATGAATCTGTTTCTGTTTTGTAAATAAGTTCATTTGTATCATTTTTAGGGAAGATGGTCTGACTTGTCCCTGTGTATCCTTAATGACTAGGGAATGCCGGTGATGTGTGGAAATCCAGCAAAAAATACTTGCTGAATAAATGAAACCAAGTATGTCTGCTCAGGTAATACAAACATTTATTTTTATTTTCGCATTCAAAGGAAAGTGCTAGGTTTAGGAAATCTTTCTTAATGATGAGATTTCTGGCATAAATGGCTTTTCTCCTGTGCCTTTCCTAGAATGCTAAATTGACATTTATTAGAAAGGTAAATCAGCTTGTTTGGCTATGGAGGGGAGGAAGTTGTCACTCCTGATTGATAATGATGTGCTAGTATCTAATCCTCAGCAACTTGTGGCATTTCCCATCTATTCTGAACATCACTCCATTTCTGCTCTTAACATTCGAATATCCATATGTTTTGAATGGAGACATTTTTAAAGGACATACTCAAGCTAGAAAAATGACTTTAGGAGAAAAGTACCGTGACTGAAACACACACACACACACACATACACACACACCCTCACACCCTCACATCCTCCAGCAACACCTCATGTTACATGAAGGTATTCCTGGCAGAGTTTCTTGCTGATGATTTTAGCCACAGTGTGAGTAATGTCTGCTTGCCTGAGCATTGTAAAGTGATCTCCCTTTATTAGATGAAGTCTTGAATGAAGGGTGGCAGTGCAGTGTCTTCTTAGTTCAATATCTTATGTCTTTCTGCCGCCTCTTTGCCCTCTGCAAATTGTGGGTGGCTGGAAAGGATGCTGTGGAAGGGGAGAATTCTGCTGAGCCCAAACATTTTTCAACACAAAAGAGATTCTTGTTGTAACTAATGCAATTATTTAAGATTGTTATAGGAAATTTTTCAGTGATTCTACCACCTTCCCACTTTATTAAAGCTGTTGAAATGGAGCCATACATAACACAGATGGGAAAAATATCGTCAATATGGCACTCGGGAACATTACCTGTAAATATGGGAGTTTTAATATCTCCTGGAATATTGTAGGTTCAGTAGAACTATTTTTTTTATAAAAACGAGTTATATATGTTTATAATAAGTGGCTAGACATTTTGAGAAAATAATTTCCAAATAAATGTGTCTCCTTTGCATCAGAAATAGTAAATGAACTCTTGAACTAACTATGCAGTTTTGTTAAAGACCAAGAAAATTCATGATAGTTATAATGGATTGAGAGATTGTCAAAATACAGGGCTCCTTATGCCTGGTAACGGTTTGCTAGCTTTCTCACATGGGGACTGCTAATTTGAAATAACCTGAGAGAAGCACAGAGGAATATCTCCATCAACAAAAAGCAGGTGGTAAATATTAAGACCGGAGGTGATTTTATCATATTCTTTAAAAACATATGTAATAATATTTGGCTTGTTCTTTTAAAATATCATAACATTCTGAGTTATTATTAAAATATTTAATAAAATATCAAATGCCTTTTTTTTAAGGTAAGAAGGACTGTAGACCTATAGCATCTCTGCAAAGAAAGGGCATATTCTCTACAGCAGTCTTTGTCCCTTGTTACTGAGCATTTTATCACAAAATGGGACAGCTGTGCAACGTTGCATTGAACTAATGGTTCTGGAAGTCAGGAAATGACAGCACTAAGCTAGGCAATAGGCTAAAATATAAACCAGATATTGAATCTTTTATGTCAAATTTGCATATAACTATGTATTCATATACAAATATGCTTATATATGAATATGCCATTTTATGAGGCTTGCATAGGTAAATGGTGATAGTGAATGGTTGCTTCCATAAAAGGAGTCTAGATAGCTAAGGAATAGGGATGAGAAGAAGACCTACCTTTCATTGCATATCCTTTGTTTTTTTGAATTCTATATCATGTACATCTGTTTTCTAAATTTTATAACAATTTATAAAAGAGAAGTTCCATGTAGGTGAGTCTGGTGTCTCTCACTTTAAAAAGCAAACCAGGGGCTTCCCTGGTGGTTCAGTGGTACAGAATCTGTCTGCCAATCCAAGAAATGCAGGTTCCATCCCTGGATCTGGATGATCCCACATACTGTGGAGCAACTAAGCCAGTGCACCACGACAGTTGAACCTGTGCTCTAACTAAGCCCATGTGCCACAACTATTGAACCTGTGCTCTAGAGCCCTGGAGCTACTACTGAGCCCACGTAGTTGTGCAACTGCTGAAGCCCGCACACCCTAGAGCCTGTGCTCTGCAACAAGCGAAGCCACTGCAATGAGAAACCTGAGCGTTGCAACTAGAGAGTAGCTCCTACTCGCCACAACTAGAGAAAAGCCCGTGCAGCAGTGAAGACCCAGCACAGCCAGAAATAAACAAATAAATAAACATTTTAAAACTTATATAAAAAAGCAAACCAACAAGGACTTACTGTATATAGACTTACTGTTTAGCATAGGGAACTATATACAATATCTTATAATAATCTATAATGGAAAAGAATCTGAAAAAGAATATATGTATAACTGGATATATATATATATGTTCAGTGATTCAGTGATACACTTGATTCAGTGATACACTTGATTCAGTGATACACTTGAAACTAACACATTATAAATTAACTATACCTCAATAAGAAATTGAAACATTGTTAAATAAAAAGAAAGACTCAAAGGATTTGTATTCTTTCCTCTCCCCTCTTCTCAAATATTTGATTAGTACCTGAACCTGAAAGATAGTATGTTATGGGGACATTTGGTTTCCATGAATGACTATGGAAATTTCCAATTAATAAGAATCGAAGCTATTTAAATGTATTCCCAGAGCTGAACATAGTATGAAAACATATACAGCTATATAAAAGTTATTACTATTTTACAGATAAGAAGACTATCAGGCTCAGCAGATGAAGTAATTTGCCCAAGGTCACAGAGCATGTTCACTACCCAAGGTAAAATACTGTAATATTTCTACCCCACAAAAATTTAAACTAGCGAGTGGTTCTAATTCCCTCTAGAACCTATGGTTGGAAGGATTTATACTTCATTCATAAAAAGACAACTATCAAACATAAATATCTTTTATGGAAGAGAATCTGTCATACTCATAAGGCTATTTGTGATATCATCAGTATGCTTTAAGCAGTTTATGATTTATAACAACTTTTTATGTCCCCAAGTACCCATTTGAAAAGTACTCAAGTGGTTTCACTAAAAATGACTCTTTTGTAAAGTCAGGCTTCTGAGAGTAGTATAACATTTCTGGCATTTTTAACGGACATTTAAAAATTGTAGTTGAGTAATTCATTAGTTTTATCTTGTTGTTTAATTAATCACCACAAACTTAGAGGCTTAAAGCAATACTCGCTTTTTATCTCAAGTTGTGGAGAGAAGACATCTGACACAGAATGGCTGGGTTCCCTGATCAAGGTCAGATCAAGGTGTCAGCCATGCTGTACTCTCATCTTTTCCTTGTCTTGCGGTTGTGACGGGAGTCAGTTTCCTGATGTTGTAGGACTGAGGTCCCCATTCCCTTGCTGGCCATCTGTCAGCGGTATTCTCAGCACATAGGTTCCACCTGCATTCCTTGTCATGTGGTCCCTTCTATCTTCAAAGGCAGTGGTGGAGAATCTACCCCTAGTCAAATTCCTCTCATGCTTGGAATCCTCATCTCTAGGAAGAGCCCAGTCCTTCGAAAGGCTTACCTGATTAGGTCAGACCTACCCAGAAGTTCTTATCTTAAAACCAAGTGACCTGGGATATCAATTACTTTTGCAAAATGTCTTCACAGCAGCACTTTGTTCCCTTGTGGCTCAGACAGTAAGGAATCTGCCTGCAAGGCAGGAGACCCGGGTTTGATACCTGGGTCAGAAAGATCACCTGGAGAAGCGAATTTCAGTATTCTTGCCTGGAGAATCCCATGGACAGAGGAGCCTGGCTGGCTACAGTCCATGGGGTCACAAAGAGTCGGACACAACTGGGCTGGGCGACTAACACACACACAATTGGGAGAAGGTGCACACCGCCAAGTGGTGAGAAGCTTGGGAGCTGTCTTTGAATTCTGCCTACACAGGTAATAAGTAGGCTGAATATAGTATAAATATTACCACCACCACTAAACCAGCCTGTTCAACTCCCTGATGGGCTACTTTCTCCATCAAGAATCAAAGCAGAGGATCCATTAGCATTTTATTTATATTATTTACTTAGGGTCACATTGGAATGATAACCTCTTATGTTCATCTCACTTCATTTGAGCCTTAAAGATGCAGATAAGAGAATTTAATATCCATGTGTCTGACTCACAGTTGGGAAAACTAAGTCTCAGGGGATGAAATTATTTGCCTGAAGTCTCACAGCATCTCTATCTCCCTAGATCCAAGGTTCTTAATATACTGTAGCATTTGATTTCTAAAATATTAAAGTACCATCATTTCTTATTTCAATTTTTCAGAGTTTCTAGGAAATTTTTTTTCAAACCTCTAAACTGCTATCACAGAAAATCATAAAAGGCAATGGTCTTTCTACTGCCTGCAGCATGAGAAAGAATTCCATTAACACTAATAGGACCACATAGTGGAAAGTATTTATGCATGCTTTCCTGTAGGAACATATTTAAAAAGAATAAAGAACTTACGATACTTTAAGTAAATTCAGTAAGTTGAAACTAATTTTAAAATTTGATTCACTGAGGCAACACTTCATTTGCTATTTTCATGTTCTTTGTGGTGGTTAACATAGATGTGGGTGTATTTCAGGACTTGAAACTTTTATCTTGCCCAAGATGTGATACTTTATGGTCACCAGAAAGTGATTCATGTGACAAAATTGAAGCCACATCGAGGGTGATGTAGAATTAACTGAAAGTGCTCCAAGCTTCTGCTAATCACAAAGTCACCATGATCTCTATAGGACCAACCAGACTCCATAATAAATCTTTCTTTTCAGCTTCAAACGCTGCTGAAGTAGACAAATGGATGTCGTCTATAAAAGCATACTGATGATTTATAAATGTAAGTCACAGGGAATGCAGAACTCCATAGAATCATTAAAAGTAGAAAGCTAAAACAGATACAGGGAGACTCTCACTCCCCATTTTACAAATTAAAAAAAAGTAAATCTGAGAAGTTTGGGGATTTGCCTGAGAGCACACAGCTTGGGATGTGACAGAGCTAACACATAAATATAGACTTTTGATTCCCCTCCCATGCTCTTAGTTTACTAATTGCATCCCTTGATTAAATAAAAAAAATGTATCGCATGCAACTTTCCACAAATACTGTCATCATTGTAACCAAGAGAAGTGTTTGGATGTAAGGTATTCAAAACAGATGGTTTGAATTCCCCACAACCCACCCATTCCCAAAACTTAGACCCCTGTCTCTACTCTCCTGCATTCCTCTATTGCCATCCATGGCACCTCACTCAAACCATCTGCACGTGACTTTCTTTGCTCAGGATCCTTGTAACATGTACCAAGGTCAGTGCTGTTCCAAGGGTGTGACGATGGGAGTATTCCACTCACTCAACAATAAATGTAATAACTCCTTGAACTTAGATCAAAAATATACTTTTTTGGAGGAAGAAGAGTATTTTATTACTGACATTGGTGAGAACTTGTGGCATTTAGTGATAATAAAAAGCAGAATGACTTTTAGTTAGTTTTATTGTTGGTAATGTTTTTCTTTTATAAAAAAAGATACTGTCTTCCCATTGCCCCCTGTGACACTGACCTAGATTAAAGGACAGGAGGTCCCTATGAGCTACTCACATCTATAAGGTTTCAGTTTCTTTAGAAAGTGTTCTTTATTAGAAGGGTGGGGATGGAGAGGCAAAGTACCATCATAATATTTGAACGTACATGTACTTTTTTAAGTAAACATTTAAAACTGTATATGAAATGTAAAATAGATCCCACTGTATTATAAGGAAAACAACATTGGTAAAGAGATTGGTTGTTGAGAAGCCAGAGTCTTAGATACTTAATCTGAGTTTGTATGGGATTTTAAATTTTGTGTGTTTTCATTAGCAAAGAACTTTTAGTTTTGCTTGTCACTGGGCTCACAGAAAAGCGGACACTTGAATTCAGGTAGAAGCAGTATGCATGGGGATTAAAACAGCCTGCATACTGTGACCATGGGCGAATTAATCTGGCTAACTATAAGTTTCTCCATCTATAAAATGAGAATAAATAATAATACCTACCATAGAGAGTCACCTAGGGGATTAAAACTAGCTAGTCATATAAAGGGCTTAGCCCTGTGCGGGTGCATATTAAACACTCAATAAATATATACCATCGCTGTTGTCATTATCCAGTGGCTAAAAGATATAAAAAATTTTCATTTTAAAAAATGTTTTATTCTGACACAGAATTCTGCGCATTTTCTTTATTTCTCTCAAACTTAGAACATGAAAACACTCACACAGGTATTTAAGGCACCAACCTCAACTTCACTGTGAAAAAGATACTTATTTAGCAAATTTCTCCAACAGCACTAGATGGCGATCTTCTCCTTTAAGAAAAAACAACAACAACAACAACTAAGGATTCTTTAACACTTCTTGCTTTGACAATTGAAACTTACTGCTGCAGATTTAAAAGCAAAGAACAGAGGTTAGAATCACCTCTTTGAACACTAGAGTGTCAGAATTGTAGAATTTCTAGATTTGCAGGCTTCAAGCTAGGAGCAGCAAGGTCTGGGGAATCCTGGCTTCAAACACTTGCCCTTAGGTAATCTTGGACTTCACCTTTCAAGATCTCATTTTCCTCTTTTATAGTATGAAGTGGTTAGGTTAGATCATCTTCAATGTTGCTTACAGATTTAAAATGCTATGATTTTAAATAATTCAATGTTTACTCTTCTACCAGGTTGTAATTTCTCAAATATTCCTTGTGCTCTTAATTAAATATTTCATAAGCCAAGGGACATGATTTAAGGCTACAAAGTTCAATGTCACCTAATTTAAAACTGATTTAGTAACAAAATAAGATTGATTTTGAAAGATATGGATGAATTCAGGGTTTTGAGATGTGTGGTCTAAAGGTTTCTGTTTTTTAATAAGCAGGAGAAACACATTTGAATACCTGCATTTAAGATTACTATATAAGACTTGAAAATAACCTGTCCATTTCAGAGTCATTTTAAAACTATTTCTGTATCTCCCATAAATAAAATTGAACCTATGCCTAGATTTTTTAAGGAGATAAATTTTTTTCTGATGTATTTTTAAATGCCAATTATTTTGAGTGTTTCTAAAGGGATGATAGCAGATTAAGTTGTTTATAGATAGAAGCAATAGAACAGTAACTATCAATAAGATAGAAAACCCTTTCTCAAATATGAGTAGATGAAGCCAATCTGGATTATCTAGTGTGATTTAAAAAATCAGATGTGGCTTAAAATGTTTTTAATTTTAAATAATTGGATTAGTAGAACTAACAGTAAATAAAGAAATCTTGAGAATAAAATATATTTTAGGGTTGATTTGGGAATGGCAATCCACTCCAGTATTCTTGCCTGGAGAATCCCATGGGCGGAGGAGCCTGGCAGGCTACAGTTCATGGGGTCGCAAAGAGTCCAACATGACTGAGCGACTCACACACACACACACACACACACACACACACACACACATGCCTGCTTTTCCTTTACCACAGTATTTCAGACAAGGTAGAAAGATTTTTATAAAAATAAGCATCCTGTGGATAATGATATTTCTTTTTAAGGAAAATTACTATTTCTACAAAAACTCTGGTATTTTAGTTTGCATGTATTTTCTTTTCTTTAAAAAATAGATTTGTGGATCTTTATCTGAAGAAATGTTCCTCCCACACATCCAAACTCTTTAGCTGTGATTTGTGAACAATACTCCCTGTGATATATAAATATAAATATAAATATATATATATATATATATATATATAAAGTGTAGGAATTAGCAAATACTCTGGGTCCAAATGAGTATAAACATCCCTTTAGCACTGAGTGTGGTGATGGATGCAGAGGTGAGGGAGAAAATACAGCTGGCAGAAGCTATTTTTCCCTAAAACGGGAGTTGTTGGGGTGAGCCCGCAGTTCAGCACTGGCGGCCCCCACTTCACAACCAGATGGTGGTGTGATATAATTTGGGTGCTCAGTATACAAATTTTAATAGTAGCAGATGAAATAGAAACCAAACTCGAAGAAGTTTCCAAAGGATGCATGGCCTTTTCCTTTTTGGTAAACATTTGGCTCATTATCATACACATGTTCATCCAATTTACCCACCAACAATTTCAGTTTATTATTTCCACTAAAAGTTTATAGTGAAAAAACCTGGTACCGCGAATGCCGTGTTATTCTTATTACTTGGGGTCACAACCACAAGACTTCATACTAAGGAACAAACACACACGTACACCCCTTACCATCCAGGGCAGAAGAGAAGTAAAAGGTGAAAACAAGATGAATTCACGCACGTTATTGTCTAAAGGCAGTTTAATATTTATGAAATGTCTCCCCACCCCTCTCTCTCACACACACACACACACACACACACACACACATACACACACCCCACAAAGTCTTTAGGCTCCAGTTACAAGCGCTGCGTCATCTACCAGATCACATGGTAATTGTTGCTATTTCAAGGATCAAGTGGCATAAAGCTCCCCCCTCACCCCACCCCACCCCAGCCCTTTCCTTTGGTACCATATAGCGTGCAAGAGTGATTATTGTGTGATGGGGTGAGACCAGGCTCACTGGTCCAACCCTCCCAACTAGAAACCAGGCTCTCGGTGGGGTGGCGCGCACGCCGTGTTCTCACGAAGTGATTGGGAAAGGGGGACGGGGGAGGGGGTCTCAGGGGAGGAAGGGCAGCTCTAATTGGTTTCTCAATGAAAGATAATCACCTATTCCCTGGAGAGGCTGGGGATTAGCACTCTGCCTCTCCTCTCCAGCGCTTTTAGACTTCTCATCCTCCCCTCGATGCTTTTAGTCCATTCAGCAGAAGTGGATCGAAGAACGCGGCTCCTCGCGCCGCATTAGGGGCAGCACCGCTGCGCTCCAGTACTTAGCGCCCATTCACTCGCTCGGTCCGCTCTCGCCTCGCCCGGCTGTCGTCCCAGCCGCCGTCGCCCGAGAAAAAGTTTCGCGGAGGGGCTCAGGGAAAAACATGAGCGAGCTGGAGGAAGACTTTGCCAAGATTCTCATGCTCAAGGAGGAGAGGATCAAAGAGCTGGAGAAGCGGTTGTCAGAGAAGGAGGAAGAAATCCAGGAGCTGAAGAGGAAACTCCATAAATGCCAGTCGGTGCTGCCCGTGCCCTCGACCCACATCGGCCCCCGGACCACCCGGGCACAGGGCATCTCGGCCGAGCCGCAGACCTACAGGTCCTTCCACGACCTCCGACAGGCATTCCGGAAGTTCACCAAATCCGAAAGGTAGGCGCCGCCGGGGCGCGGGCGCGGCGGGCTGGAGCGGGGCCGCCACTCTGGGCGGACGGACGGGCGGGCCGGGCGGCGGCTCGGGGACTAGGGGCTCCGGGCCGCGGCGGCGGGGGCTGCTCGGTGCCCGGCGCCCCTGGCTCTCCTCAGCGCGCGGAGTGGGGGTGGCCCTGGCGGGCCCGGCATGGGGTGTGTTTATTTTTATTTCTGCCCATCACGTGCTGCGCTGGTCTCCGCCGGGCTGGGAAAGGCTAGCTCCTCGGGGAGACGCGCCCCTGTGGCGTGGGGGTGGGGAGAAGGAGCGTGGAAAGTTTGGTCGCGCCCGCTAACTTGGCCGCTGCGCACCCCGCCGAAGTCGCGCGGTCTTCCCTTCGCGCACCCCTGGGGAAACTACCTCCCGGGACAGGACCTGGCCCATCCCGGGGCCTGGAGAGCTTCCCGGAGGTGACCCCCAGACCCAGGCCACAGGGCATGCTCAGTGCGCCGCTGGAGCCTCCCGGGAGCGGCACCGGGAGGCTGGACAGGGCGACCGCGTTCGGTTTAGGAAGTGAACTTGCCCAGAGCCCGGCTGGGAAAGCGCAGAGTGGGTGAGGGGAGGGAGGCGGGACTAGAGTGCGTCTTCACTGCAGGGATCAGCCTCCGAGGGTCACTCTCCAGGCAGCAAGTGATGTCAGCAGGAAATTGTAAAGAAACACCGATTCTTGGATGTTGGTTTGCTCAGTTTGTGTCCCTTCCAGAAGTGTCCACGTCTTGGGCTGCCTAGGGCTTGGAGGTGGCTCGGTGACCTTGCACCTGAAGCAGGTTTGGGGCTACTGGTCAGCCCTTTCCTAGAGTCGATACTACCGCCCCCTCTTGTTCGTCTTCGGAGTCTGTCCCTGGAAAAGTTGGGATGAAGAGGGAGGGGAGCTGTTTCTCTGGGCGCCTCCGGGCTCCTTCCTTCCCTCTTCCCGCCACGCTGAGAGACAAAGTCCTGCCAGTTCAAAGTTGTGTGTCGCTCTTCCGTGGTGCGCAGAGGAGGCCCGGCGATTTTGGCCATAAGTAGGAAGTATTTGCTCTCCGCTCGCTGCCATCACCGGAGAAGGCTGATCGATTGGCTGCAGCATTAAAGCGCCTCTGGACATTAGGGAGAGGAAGTGCAGACTCCAAAGCCCATTACTGGCTTTTAGTCTCTGGAAGTGCACCGCCGAAAGTGCATCTCGCAGGATATTGAATATTCCATTAGGCGTGCCTTCTTGCCCGCCTGCCTCTTACCCCTTCCTTCTTGTTAGATCACTTGGTTGTCTGAGTTTGGGGCCCTCAGGGGACCCCTAAATTAATCCCTCCCCCTAAGCTGACTTTCAGGCCAGCGCTTCTAAAGAGCACGTCCTCTTGTCGGTCTCCATCCAGGCCACTTGCAGGACTCTCGATGTCCCCCCGCTTTTCCCCTGCACCCTTTCCTTGTCTGTTTCAATTGTGTACTGATTACAGTGTATGTGGGATGGGGAGGGGATCAGTGAAGACCGTGCAGGAGTTGAGAGCTATCAGAAGAGGGCCAGGAGCTGGGAGTAGGTTGGGTCAGGCAGGAAGGATTTCACCTTGGGAACTGCAGGCCCACTCTGAACCAGCGTCTCAAGGGACAGCCTTCAGGTTTCCTGAGCAATATTACACTTACAAAATGACACTGTCCACATGGCACCTTTTGGCCCACGCTGCTTTGGAAGTTCCTATCAAATGG
Source organism: Giraffa tippelskirchi (assembly GCF_054371585.1). Lineage (NCBI taxonomy): Eukaryota > Metazoa > Chordata > Mammalia > Artiodactyla > Giraffidae > Giraffa > Giraffa tippelskirchi. The sequence continues at coordinate 41,281,289 of NC_137276.1, forward strand.
AACAATGGCATTCTTCCTTCTCTCCGGCGAAGACTGCAATCGGAGCTAATGTTTGGCCTTGCCATTGGTTGGGAAGCTGCTGTGTCTTGCCTCAGCTGAGCCGCGCATTCCTCGGCCGCTGCCCTGCCCCGCACTCAGCAGCTGGAATCAATCTGCCCACCTCCTTAAGAAGCCACTTCATCAGCGGTCACCCAGCAGCTGTTCGCCTCCTAGGGCTGGCCGGCTGGGGCTCTATCGCATTTTTGAAATTTCAGATCTCTGTGTCTGGACTGTGCCCCTCCAAAAAAAGTGTAGCCAGCACTGCCTCGCCGCAGCAAAAAGGAAATTTCACCGGGGTCTGGAGAGGATAGGAGAAGAAACTTCCTTCCCAGGGTCCCCTCTCATTCAGGAGCTAGCTGTCAAAGAGGCACTTTTATTTTCCTTGATAAGAAATCTCCCTAGGAATGAGAGTCGTTTTTGTGTGTACTTAGAGGAAATGGCTGATCTTTCAAACGTACACATCATCTTCCTTATTCTATCCCTTCCCCCTACTCCCAGCGCTTTCTGGTTAGGGGTAGGAACATTCATCAAAAGAGTGGATCATGCGCAGTAAAGACTGGTCGGGCGCATATTTGCGTCCGCAGAAACTAGCTGAAGTGCTTGTCTACTTCCTCTGTGCGCGGATTTACCCTGGGACTGAGTGTAAACTTTTTCCCACCCAGCATGTAGTTTTATACTTTCAAATGGAAGCTTGGCGTGTATTTTCAGGAAGCTGACTCATTGGAGTTTAAAGAATTTTGACAGGTAGAACACGGGAATAGTAACCTCTGAAATTAGGTACTTATCCTAGCATTTAAAGAGACAGTACTGACTTACTGGTGAGGCACCTTATTTTGGCCAAGAAAAGATATCATTAAAAAAGTATTTCTGGAATACAGCATTTAACAGCAAACACAGTGCTTTCAAAATAAAAGTGCATTTGCTAATTTTCAGATATTTGGATTTGGGAAATAGACATCCCATCAGCTCATGCATCCTTTGTTAAAAGTTGTGCCATCCTGATGCACTTACTGGGACTGAAAGAGACTGCTTTATCACAAAGCTAATGTTCAATTGCAGTGGCTATAGGATTTAGTGAGAGCTATTCATGCTATGGGTTTGTTTGAAACTTTACTAGGGCACCACCAGTTTTTATACTAACAAGAAAAGAAATAAATATATTTTGAAAGTATAGGAATTCTGTTTGGTGGGCAGAATGACAAAAGCGCTTTTGCCTATCACCACTGTTTTGGAAAATGATTGCAATCTGAAATATTCACATAATCGCTGGTAAAAATATCTTGAGCATTTATTGCAGTGGAAGGAAATGGGAGAATTCAACGACTGTTGTAATCAAGTCAGTCCAATTAGCCAGATTTCCATGTGTCCGCAGAGGGCATAATGCACAAACTCCATTAAGAATGATCTAAGTATCTGAGGAATGCTTTAGATGAAAATTATACTAGAGAAAGGGAAGATCTGAGCTCTCAGCATAAGTATCAAGTGTACAGTATGATGATCATGTTTAAAAAGAAAACATCCGACTTATTACAGTCCTCATTTGCAGACCCCTTAGAAATGCCCAGTAGAGATCAAGTGATAATCATTGAAAACTGTAGGCTGTTTTGGATGATGATGATGATATTTTACATTCATATATAACTTTCTACCAAAACTAAGTCTTTCACATAGTTTTCTATGAGCTTCAATTCCCTGCATGCATATACTCCACATCAAGAATTACCCAATATCCTGATTCTTCCCTCTGTTTTTTTACTTACACCTAAATTCCTTATTTTGACCACCCAGTTAGCTCAGAGGACTGCAGACAATTGTTGTTTTTAAATTAGCTTAAGGAAAAGCTGAAATCAATATTACTCTGTTACAGGAATAATGTATTATATTGCAAAGCTATTGAGCTATTCCTGTCACAGATCCCTTGATTTTTGATAATGTAAATTCATCCTTTGGAACTTGTACCTTCTTCCAGTGGGACATGGGTGCTTTGGAATGGATGCCCCAGAAAACTGTTTGCCTTTTGCAAGTCTCTGATTCATTTCAGCTGATTTAACCTTCAGACTAAATCAAGGGATCTGGCCTAATTTTGATATAAGTAGCTTTAATGAAATGAGCGGGTACACCCACTGAATTCTGGGCCCACCTTATTAATTGTTCCAATAGAAGATACACAATGCTTTGAAAATAGCATAGGTAAGAATATTAAAAGTAGCTAATCCTACTGATCTTAACACAGTGCTAAGCTCTTTACTTTCAGCAGCTCATTGTTTTTTCCCCAGTGATTGTAAATCACATATGTACTTTTCATATGAGGAATCTGAGGCTCAAAGAAGTCACTTACCTAAGATCTCACAGGTAGGAAATGCCAGATGGGTTTCAAATCCCAATTTTGCAATTTTTAGAGCCCCAGTTCTCAGCTGCTATACTCTATAGCCTTGGAATCAGGATAGTTCCATCTTATTAACTAGTGAATCTTTCTGAATAGGAAGAAAAGAACATGCCCTAAATTAGAATACATTGTTGTTGTTGTTGGTTTTTTTTTTTTTTGCCTTATAGCCAGCACAAAACTGACCTTATGAAAAAATGACCAGTGAGCTTAAGCAAATATGCCTTGACAGGCATATCCAGCACATACACCTCGAGTGTGCTGAGCTGGCTAGAATTTCCTCAGGTCCTTCTCTTGGAATTGTCATTTCCCAGTCGTGCCTCCTTCACGTCATAGGTGGAACTGATGCAGTGCAGGTGAGGAAGGATGTGAAAAGGATCTCTGTGGCTGCCTTTGTATATCGTCCACTATATCCTTTGCCTTTTGCTTTACAGATTCCTCCTGCTAATCCCATCATCCCTACCAATCCTTCCAACCAAAGGAATTTATTACTACCTGACCCCATACCATTCTGTTGACCAGTTATCCTTTCTGGATTAACACAGTGATGTTTTAACAGGAGCTTCTGGGAGAGGACATTCATCTAGTTTACTCTGATGGGTAGTATTTATGATGAGAGTTGAAAGGGGAAAGAGCTGTGGAGAAGACGGGAGGGTGTTTAGGCAGGCTTGATCCTTGTGTCTTGCCAAGAGTAATTTGAAGAGGATAGGTTCTGTGAACAAGCACCTCACTCCTACTTTTAGTCAAAGCAATACAGAAGGCAGACAGTACCCTGGTTTTCATGATGAGAAACCTGAGCAAATCACTACTGAAGTGCCTTTTAAAGGATCTCAGAAATGGGACAAGAAGACCAATGTAGGTTTCTCAGTTTTGCATCAGTACCAGAGTTGGTGAATTGATAGCTCTGAGTTATCATCGTTTATACTTATATTTTAAGACATAACCACTTTGGGATTGATTTGGGTTCTGGAATGATGTTCATTTTCCAGGTGTATTTGTAATACAGCAAGGGTTCTTGTTCTATCTGGATCGCTGATATGTGTATAGGTTGCAAGTTTCAATTTAATTATGTGTTCATAGGAGATTTGACTGACCCTATGAAAATATTTCTAAAAGACCTGAATAAACAAAAGATGTCATATATTTTTACTCTTTACTGACTGCTCATTTCCCAGTGCCCTCTCCCCACTTTGTGTAGGAGGTGCTAAGAGTGCATTAAAACCCTTTCTCTTGATAGGATTTTCAGGTGATTTCATAGCTGCTCAGAGTAGGAATAATTATTTTCATTTGCCACTGAGAATTTGCTTATCAGAGTTCAGGACCCTATGTTATCTTGAATTCTTGTAGCTCTTGGAAGTTACTGTGAGCTCTGAGATAAACCAGAGGTAGTGTATCCTGTTTCACAAAAGTGAAAGCTTAGAAGTTTGGAATTAGTCAAAAACGAGTACTGACCTGGAGCCTCGCTTTGTTAGTGTCATGTGCTGTTGGATCCCTGAATAGAAAAGGATATGTGTGTGTGTGTGTGTGTATGTATGTTTATGTGTATGATTATATGTGTATGTATATGTATATGTCCATATATGTATATCTATACACATACACACAAATTGCCAATTTATTTGGTTTATGACTTTTCACTTCTTACGGTAAACTCTTCTCGTTTGGCCCAGTCAGTTTCCTGGGGAAAGGATGATTTACTTCTTGGGCTGTTATCGTAAAATAGATGACAGCATCTTGCAGCATGTCAAATGCTTGTGTCTGATACTAGACACGTAGTCCAATATTGTCTTCCAGAGCAGGGTACTAGAATCAGTCTCTGTTGCTTCTTGTTGATTCCACCTTTTACCCAATGATGATCTTTACCTGTTTTTATTTGTTGTTGGATCTGCCCGTGTTGTGCATCTCTCTTTGGGGTCCCTGGTTCCTCTTTTTTAGCTTGACATCTGGAACTCGTGCCAGATCTATCAGTGTTATGTTCAAAACTCATACAACCACAAATGTAGAACAGAGGTCTTGCTCAGAATAGTATTCTAACTTTTCAAAATCTTTCATGTCTTAAGTTATTTCAGATATTGTACAATTTGAATTTCCTAAAGTTTAAAAAGTAATTTTTCATGTTGAAAATATATGATGCTTTAAAGTATTTCTTAATGAAAGCTGGATATTTCCAAAGAATGTATATCTTTGAAATAGGTTTGTTTTTATTATGTAAAAGCTGATAGAAATAATCTTTTATTGTCATTATGAACAGCAGACTCGTTTTTTAAAACTCCTAAACTTACTCTGCACTGCTTCTGAAACATTGCTGGTGGATTAGAAACTTCAGTGTACATTATGTTGCTTTTATTTTAAACATTCTGTACTTCTTTTTTTTAATGTTGGGCTATAGTGGAAACTCATGCTATCTTAGAAAAAAGCATAGTTTTAAATTCAGTCAATACCAAGTTTATATTGGCTAGAAAGTTGTAAAATACTTTCTGTAATTTGTCCTGTCCAAGGGGTTGGCTGCATGGTTAACCTTTTTTTAGTGTGTGTTGATTTGACATATTCTTGGAAATTAGTCCTAAACAGTTAATATCTTGATCCTTGAAGTTGATTTGGATTGATTTTATTATGTGGATGAACGCACTGATAGCACTTTGGTGTGTAAGGGGATAACATGCTGATTTCATCTGAGTGTTTATTTAATAAGTGAATTTGCCTTAATAAGACAAATCCAGTAAGACGTCTGCTGTAATTACCCTGTTAGGACTTAGTTTGAATATTTTTTTTCACTTGTGATAAAGATTATGCAAGTACAGTTCTTAAATTATGCTGTACTGCTCCTCCTTTCTAAATCAGTTTAGAGAGTTTTTCAAAATGTGTTTTCAATCCTCAGAAGTCTTTATTTGAGCATTCTGACTTCAAATACTGCAAAAATACTGCTGACAAACCTTACAGGAAATCCTAAAAGTACTTGTATATTTGCCTCTTAAAAATACTCGTAGGCCTATTTGTTCAACAGTATGATACTGATATTGCCTGGTGAGCAAATCCAAAGCCTTTGAGTAAATGTATTTTTCTTGATGCCTCTCATTGCCCTCACGGCGTGGGTAATGTTAATTTCATGTCTCGCACGGCCACCAAGGAACTTCAACTGCATATGCTAAAAATTCTCAAAATAGAAAATTCTTTTATATCTTAGGTTGTAAACCCCAGGGTAGAAACCAGGTCTGTTTATAGTAAAAATTCCAACCCTATAAAACCTTCGGCTTACCATATGCATTTCTCTTCCCACATGCTAAATTTCAGAGGCAGGGTGAAAACAGCACATACCTAGAAGGTGTTAAAAACAAACAAAAACTCACCCAGAAACCATCTAGAGGATCAAACCAATTCATATCCAATTCAATCTCCTCTCACAGAGCAAGTTCACTCTAAAATATGCAGGACAATATTCCAGGTCTTATTCCAGCAGATTGTAGCTGTAGTGTCATGGCACACGGTGGTATGTGTTTGATTAGTTGTGAGGTTAAAATGAGTAAATAGTAGGTTAAAAATCAAACTTTGTGAATTATTTGCTTCTTAGAAAATAAGGTTGAGTGCATTCACAGGTACCTCTCAAGGGATGGTTTTTGCCCTGCATTCCGATTGGCTTCCCAGGCTGGGAGGATGACAAATATATGGCAGGAAATAGCACAGAACCCACAGTCAGTCTTGTCTTTTCACAAGAGTGTGATGCACGTGGGAACATCATTCATCTCGTGAGTCACTGCAGAAGCAATGTTTGAGAACTTGTGATTTGAACTGTGGGTCTAAAATATCAACATCTGGTTGCTGCAACACTTAAAGCTACTTATTTATAAATAACTGTTGTTAGGTTTACTATACTCTACTCAGCATGTGTACATTAGAGCCCTGTTTCCCAAAGTGTGGTGTTCATATACTGATGGCACTGGGGTGCTTCTAGGTGGCACACAAGTTAATTTGTTTTATATTAATAAATAATTTTAATGTACTGAGGGAAAAGATGTAATAATCATGTTAAACCTATGCCATGTGGCTTCTGTTGCTTAGAAAGCTTCGTTTTAAGGGTTCATAGATTTTAAAGGAAAACGTAGAAAAATATAGATTGTAAATAACATAGATATGAATAACACAAAAGAGGGAAAGTTTATTTTAAAGTCATTTTCAACAAGGAATGAAACAGATTGTTTTCATGCTCACCCTATCTATGTTGTGGAAAATTTTGGCTAATTGAGTTCTCGCTGGACCTGTCTTTGGGTGACTCCTTGGATGGCTTTCAATTTCTCCATAGGAATTGGAGTTAGGACATAGATTTGCATGGAAATAGTGGGTTTTATAAGATATATTCTTGCTCTAATGGTAAGTCAGTCTGGTTAAGAATTACTCACTTCACTATATCTGCAGAGAAGTGTCTGATTTACCCCAGGTTTATGAATTCCTTTGCCATGCCACAGACATAGGTGAACAGGACAGCTGGGAATTATAAAGGGATGCCTGGCGTCCAGTCTCTGTCCAGCTTAGGGTCCATGGGCAGCTCTGTCTTCCCAGAGAGTGTCCCCAGGGCTTCTCCTTGGATCCTATGAGTTGATGTCTGTGGCTGTGAAGGGCACTAGTGTGGCATCCTGCAGCCAGAAAGTCAAGATTTTTTTCTTTCTCTGTAAAAATACAATTTGGAAAAGGTTTGGAAGGGAAAGTCTTTCATAAAATACACATGCATTTTCCTGTAGTCTGTGTTCCCTTGACTTGTAAGAAATTAGATGAATCTAAAAGATAAATATTTTTAAAGGTATTATTGTTTAAAGAATAGTTTTGCAGAAAAATGAGAAAAGTATAAGGAGAAAGGTGGGAATATATTACAAATAGGAGATTGTTGTTCTTCAGTAGCAAAGTCGTGTCTGACTTTTTGTGACTCCATGGACTGTGGCATGCCAGGCTTCCCTGTCCTTCACTATCTCCCAGAGTTTGTTCAGACTCATGTCCATTGAGTCTGTGATGCCATCCAACCATCTCATCCTCTGTCATCCCCTTCTCCTCCTGCCCTCAGTCTTTCCCAGCATCAGGGTCTTTTCTAATGAGTCGGCTCTTCACATCAAGTAGCCAAAGTATTGGAGCTTTAGCTTTAGCATCAGTCTTTCCAATGAATATTTAGGGTTGATTTCCTTTGGGGTTGACTGGTTTGATCTCCTCGCAGTCCAAGGGAGTCTCAAGAGTCTTCTCCAGCACCACAGTTCAAAGGAATCAATTCTTCAGTAGTCAGCCTTCCTTTTATGCAAGCAGGAGGAGGAGTTGACAACAATCAATTCTCACTTCAGAATACAGTGCAGGTTGTCTGCCTACCACTTAAGAAAGGGGCTCAATTGGGAATGCAAACTAGTACAGCCACTATGGAGAACAGTGTGGAGATTCCTCGAAAAACTGGAAATAGAACTGCCATATGACCCAGCAATCCCACTGCTGGGCATACACACTGAGGAAACCAGACTTGAAAGAGACATGTGTACCCCATTATTCATTGCAGCACTGTTTATAATAGCCAGGACATGGAAGCAGCCTAGATGCCCATCAGCAGACGAATGGATAAGGAAGCAGTGGTACATATACACAATGGAATATTACTCAGCCATTAAAAAGAATACATTCGAATCAGTTCTAATGAGGTGGATGAAACTGGAACCTATTATACAGAGTGAAGTAAGCCAGAAAGAAAAACACCAATACAGTAAGTATACTAACACATATATTTGGTATTTAGTTAATCGGTAAAGATAACCCTGTATGCGAGACATCAAGAGACACAGATAAATAGAACAGTATTATTGATTCTATGGGAGAGGGCGAGGGCGGGATGCTATGGGAGAATGGCATTGAAGCATGTAAATTATCATACGTGAAACAAATCGCCAGTCTGGGTTCGAGGTATGATACAGGGTGCTCGGGGCTGGTGCACCGGGATGATCCAGAGGGATGGGATGGGGAGGGAAGTGGGAGGGGGGTTCTGGCAGGGGAAATCATGTACACCCATGGTGAATTCATGTCAATGTATGGCAAAACAAATACAATATTGTAAAGTTAAAAAATAGATAAATAAACTAATTTAACCAAAAAAAAAAAAAAGAAAGGGGCTCATTAAGGTTTGGATATAGGTCCTGTCCAAAAGGTAGGGGAAAAGGGAGGTGGAGTGAGGAGAAGGAAAAGGGAGGAAGAGAGCCAACAAGAAGATTCCAAAAATTACCACAAGATGGCAGCAGGAGTATAATATTTAGCAATTGCACAACTAGTAGTTTGAAATGGCCTTTAGTTGAGTTTTAAAATACATTCTCAAACACAGAACTTAATTTCTTCATGGAAGTAAAATTGATTCACAATATTATATTTGTTTTAGGCGTACAGCAGAGTGATTCATTGTTTTTAGAGACTGTACTCCATTTAAAATGATTATAAAGTATTGGCTGTATTCGCTGTGCTGTGTGGTACATTCTTGTAGCTTTTATACATAGTAGTTTGTGTCTCTTAACCTCCCACCTCTTTCTTGCCTCTCTCCCTTCACTCTTGCCATTGGTATCCCCTAGTTTGATGTCTATATCTGTGCTTTTGTTTCTGTTTTGTTATATTTGTTTATATTTTAGTTTCCGCATATAAATGAGGAATTCAAGTGTAAATGTTCTTAATATGAGAATTCAAGTGTTTGGAACGTGTAGCATTGAATACATGTATTATTATAGTTTTCCAATAAATAGTGATTTTGAGGAATGCGTTTAAAAAGCCGAAGTGCAGTGTTCCTTTTAGAGTTTAAACCAAAAGAGAAACCAAGAGTGCACTTGGCATGGAGAAACTCTTTGAACATTGGTATCAGTCTGAGGGAAGTTCCTGAAGCACCTGTGAGGAAGCTCTGAACTCACACTTGGCTGAGAAAAGAAAACTGAGGAAAGAATGGAAAATTAAAAATAGCAAAAAATATATATGTGTGAGGAGATAGAATAAAGGGAATGTCTTACTACTCAGTCTTCTCTCCCCCAATAAAGAACTAAATACAATTATTATAAGAAAAAGATCAGCTATTAGAAGAAACTTCAATACCTGCTAATCGGTTATTTGCTGTCTTTGATAACTCTGCACTTCTGGAACATAATTATATAAATCCTAACATGGTCTGTTGCAGTCTCAGGTCCTTTTTAGAAATAAATTTTAAAACTCTAGTTAATATTATTCATATACATTATATATTTTCAAGAGGAAAGCCAAGTCTGTTATGGGGTGTCCAAAATATACATTGCCTTTCAACAATTTTAGAGTTAAAAGAAATGAGTGTGGTCTGACCTACCACAAAGGGATAGACTGTGGGTCGTACCTAATGGACTGTAAGGTTTTTGAATCAATATTCCCTTGGAAAGTGCCATTCAGCCTTCCTGTAAAAGGCCATTGCATTCAGTTGTGACCCCTCTCATGTAAACCCCCCCAGGGGACTGGAAGTGAAGTGGTTTTTGGTGATGACAACATTTGTGATTTAACACTGAGGAGAAATGCACTTATTTTTGTCTGTCCCTGTAACCCAGGGTTGATGCCAAAATGAAGTCATACTGTGGATAAAAAAGAATTCACGTGTAATCATGTGGCCTCTTTCATGGGCTTCTTTGCTCAGATATTGTGTTAGATTGTACTTAGATAAGCAAGAGGGGAAAGAGAGAAAATTCAACACTGTACATGTGTAATCATGTGGCCTCTTTCATGGGCTTCTTTGCTCAGATATTGTGTTAGATTGTACTTAGATAAGCAAGAGGGGAAAGAGAGAAAATTCAACACTGTACATTTTGATACCCTATTTGACAACATGTTGCCTTTGTAAAAGGTGTTTTGAAACTCTGCGATAGGTTTATTTGAAGCCGCCAGTATAGAAAACTGCTCCTAAGGGCAGTCGTTTATATTTTTCCTAGGTTAGGAAAAATTAATGTCATAGGGTCCATGACTGTGAGAAAGGATCAAGCGTAGATCAAACATAGGTGATCCTTTCTTTTGTCTGCAGAGCTAAAAAAAGAGAAAATCCAGTCACTATTAGACAGAGAAGAGTGAAGCAAGAGATAAGAGCCAATGACTTTTGTTTTCTCTGATCTTTCTGGTTTGTTATCAAGGCAAGACAAATTCCTCAAGTGTGGAGGCAGGGTCTGAAGCATTCTGCCTTGAAATCCTTGGTTTATCTGGTCTCTTCAGGACATTACCAAGGATGTCTTCACAGTATGAGACAGGCCTTGGACTCACTGGGCTTCTTGATATTAGGGTGATTTTTAAAAGTTTCTTTTGTGTGGTTCTGCAGCTGTGTTGCCATGTTAAAATGTGGAGACACCTTTTGATATTTCAAATTTGCTAATTTTAAGCTTTGCTTGAATCATGACTATGCTCCTGGTTGTTTTAATTGCTGACTGTAATGTGTGCTGGTTGTCAGACAATAAAAAGATGTACAAAACTTTATCTTCTCCTCCCAATTTTCCCCACCTGCCTGCCAGCAGGCAGCCAGTGTTAACTTTTCTGCACACTTTTGTATAGAAAGCCTCTGTGTTCATTTGGAGTTTGGGTTTATTGTTTGCTTTTCTAACTGAAGGAGACTCATCCCGTAACACTCCTCAGCAACCTGCTTTCTTTCCTCAACTATAGCTTCTTTCTAGAGAAGTTCGTATCAGTCTAACAGCCACGTATTATTCCATTGTATCCATGTATCTACTTAAGCTTATTAATATTGATAGTTACTTGTTTTGTTTATTTTCTGTAAGCATAAGCCACACTGCAGCTAACGTTCTTGTACACATTTCCTCATATGTCTTTTATTTATATATAGGATAAGTTCCAAAGAGTGAGAGTGGCAGATCAAAAAAGTTGCTAATTTTCCATGTGACTATTTTAGTTTGTGATTATGCATAAACTTTCTATATCAGATAAATGATCTCTAACCTTTTCTATTAAAAAATAAAAAGCATGTGAATGGTACTGACAAAATCAGTTTTCTATATTAAAAACAGAATTTTTTAAAAACAGCCAAACATAAAACTATTGCAGAAACATGTGGAAAGTTCTTATTTCTTTTTTTTTACTTGAGTTACATTCATGAGAACACTCTTTTTTGAAGCAATGTTTATGTGCCCTTTTACTTTTCAGATTTATAAAGTCCATACTGCACATTTGGCTTGATTTTTTTTTTTAAGTTGCATACAACTTTTGAATTCCTACAATGTGATTTTTTAAAGTAAGGATACAATTGTTTGTATATACTGCTCTTAAATAACTAAAATCCATCTTTAACAATCACTGTGGTTTGTTTTTCTTTCTTCAAAATACATTTTTGATACTTTAAAGATTCTGAGGAGCTTGTTTCCACTTGGGAAAATAACGAATTCCAAATCTCTCAGCTACATTTTTTTTAAAGGCTAGTGGGAAGATTTGGACATATATGGTATTGTAACTAGTCAGTGGAGCTTTCTTTTTATAGGATGGCAACCTCTGGGAGAGTTTACTTTGCTTTTTTTGATCACTGTTATGATATTGAACTAGAGTTACTGAAAGGTAACTTTGCAAACATTTATTTGGATTAGAATTCAGTCGTATCACATAGATTCAATCATGAAGTTGAAGCCAAAAAATGAAACTGATTTTGGAGAGAAAGAAGAGTAATCTCAGAGATTCTAGTCCAGTCTTAGAGAGAAATGACCTGAAACTATCATGATAATTAAAACAATGGGCTTTGGAGCCACAGACCTGAGGTAAACAAATCGCTTTACCTCTCTGAGCTTTTGTTTCTACTTGCATGAAATGAGGACAATGCTACTTCCTTCCCAAAGGCTTTGTATACTGGGGATACTCTCTCTGTACACAGTTTAACAAAAGAAGGTGAGTGTACAGTGCTAAGTAAGAGTGCTAGCAAATGTGTAACAATGAAAGGTTTGAAAAATTCTACAGATCTTTTTTTTTTTTTTACAACATTAGTTCTGGTATTAACACATTATAGAACCTCATGCCTAGAAAGGATTTTAGGAGATATCCTTGTTCATCCCCTTTCCTGAACAAAACTTTAATGATACACAATTAAGCAAGAATCTAGAAGTTCAGAAATAATGTGATTTGCTGATAACATGAAGCTTGTTATTGACAAAACTGAGATTAGATCCCTCGGTCTCTTATTTGCCATTCCAGCTCTCCTTAAATCCATCTTAAACATCAGAAGTGATGAGTGAAATGAGGAAAACTAGAAATTTGTAAATTGGAACAATGGGACAAGTGGAAATGAGATGGCTAAATGCTGTCTCTATGTTTTATTAAAAAAAAAAAGTAAACTGTACACATATGATAAAATAGAGCTGAGAACTCAAAATGTGCTATTATCCAATTTAGCACCCCAAGCAACTCTGGGAGACTGTTGGTGTAAGTTTCTTAGAAGAGCTGATTCTTAAAGATCCTGGGTTTAAATCAAACACTACCATGAACTACCCAGGAAGGACGATGATAAGACAGGAATGCCCAGGAAACCAGCTATGTCAGGCTTACAAAAAGACACTGAAAGCACGGGGAAAAGTTTTGAGGTGGAGATTCTGCACAGCAGGAGCCTCTCCAGGGCGAGGGGTTATTGACAGGTGTCATGTTCCATCAGACTGAAGCCCTATTTCCCAGGAGCTTCTCTGTTCCTTCTTTCATTGTCTAGTGTTCAGTGCTTGTAGGTGATGAGGGCACATCTTTTCATGTCTAGTGGAGCTGTAGTTCTAGAGATTTGGGTGGAGGCTTTTGTAGATGTTCTAACAGCCTGAAGAACGTTCCCTGTCTGTCCCTCTCTCTCCAAGTCGACATTAAGCTTACATATTTGTGTATTGTCAGTTCCTGTTTGCAATTTAGAGGCTGATTTGACTCTATTAGAGCGTCTCAATTTGGACAAATACTAGTCCAGATTTTATTTCACCCAAGGCAGTTTCATCGATCAGTCAATCACTAGGGATGGACATATGTCATAACCAAAGCCAGGTTCTCTCCTTGCCAGCCTGACACTGTCGTTAAAGTACACCCCGTACACCCCAAACCTCAGCTTCTATAATTGTTGAAAACCTGGTGAGGTTGTTGAGAGGTGTAAGTGAGGTGGTTTATGTAATAGATTTAGCTCACTGCCTTGTGTAGTCATTCAGTAAACTTTAGCTCTCATTGTTATTTACTGATTCTGACTTCATTCACAAAATATATCATGACTTCTAACACTGTGCCAGGATATCCATATATACTCTTCCCTTATTTCTGACTTCATGCTCGGTTCTAATTCTGCTCATTAGCTCTGACCCTATTTTTGGAGTCATTTCCTGAATCACAGATGGCACTCTGACAGAGGCCGTCTTTAGGACATATTTTCCTGTCTGCTCTTCATTCACAGTGTCGTGTCAGCCTTCTTGGTACACATTTGACACCCCTCCCCCACTAGCCCGCCATATTGGGACTTCACCATTCTGTACCAGTAGAGATTTAGATTAAGGACCCCTCTTCAGCTCTCTGCTCTTGGAGTTCAATAAACCCAGGGCTTCTCAACTGCATTTGAATCACCTGGGGAATCTTATGAACTGCAGTTTCTGATTCAACAGTTCTGGGAAGGGGCCTTTGTAATTAGCTGTCACATGATGCTGATGCTACTGGCCTTCAGAGCCTTAAATAGCAAGGGATTAATCAGTGATTTTTCTCTGATTCTTTCCTTCTTTCATCTTTCTTTCTTTTTTTGCTATTCAAGTTTTCTATGCAAATAAAGTACAATCAGGTGCAGTAGTGCGAGTTAATGTGTTAATAATATGTTTAACATGGATTATAGGATTAACTCATTATCTAGGAAAGCCTAGAAGAAGCATTCTAGTATTCTTTCCTGTTCTAGATCATTGGCAGGCACAGCTGTAGGGTATCAAGACTGAGTACAGAGGCTGTGGAATCAAATAGGCTTCAGTTTAGGGCCACTAATATCTTTGTCATGTTGTTTAACCTCTTGGAACTTCTGTTTCTCATCCCTAAAATAGGGATAAGAAGGCCCACCTAAAACTGATGGTATGCCAAAGACCTATTGGAAGCATGCTGTAAAGGACAGCTAGTGCTTCTGCATTTTTAATACTAGAGTTCTAGAGACTCAGGTCAATTTGTTCCCAAGTGAAAAATGTGATCCAGGAAGAATTTTAGCTCAGATAAATTGGGAACATAAGAAATATTAGTTCAGCATTGGTGAGAGCTTACTCTGTACAAGGCATTTTATTTACATGAACTTATTTGCCCTTTTCAGGGCTTCCCTGGTGGCTCAGACAGTAAAGAATCTGCCTGCAATGCAGAAGACCCAGGGTTCGATCCCAGGGTTAGAAAGATCCCCTAGAGAAGGAAATGGCAACCCACCCCAGTATTCTTGCCTGGAGAACCCCATGGACAGAGGAGCCTGGCAGACTACAGCCCATGGGGTTGCACAGTGGTGGACACGACTGAATGACTAACACCTCTACACTACTATTTGCCCTTTTCAGTCATCCCATGTTTTCTCAAGGTGCCGCCAGACAGGACCGATTCCATATGCTCTGCATAGATGAGGAGATTTGGTCCAAACATCAGTGAGGTGACTTAGTCAGAGGCTCTCTGGCCCAGGACACTGTTTGATTCTGACACTGTGTTAGATGATAATCACAGCAGAGGCACAGGGAGAACCACAAGGAAAGTGAAGACTCTTAGATTATTCCAGGGCCCAGTGGTCCCTAAACTTTAGTCCATATAAACATCTCATGGGAACTGTTTGTTACAACAAAGATCCCTAGGCTCCATCCATAATGATTCAGACTTAATAGATTTGGGAAATTTGGAACCAGGACACTTGTCAGGTGGTCCTGCAGAAACATCTCCAGAGGTGTATTCTGTAGGCAGGGGAACCATATGAATTAGATTCCCTGGGCTGCTGTAACAGATTACTACAAACTGGATATCTTGAAACAACACAAATATACTTTCCCAGAGTTCTGGAAACTGGAACTTTGAATTCGGTGTGTCAGCAGGACCATGCTCTCCCTGAAAGCTCTAGGGGACAATCCTTCCTCACCTCTTCCGAGCTTCTGGTGGTTTTCTGAGCTCTTTGGTGTTTCTGGCTTGTAGGTGCATGACTCCAAATCTCTGACCTTGTTCACATGACTGTCTTCCCTGTGTGTGTGCCAGTCATTGAATTTAGGACCCACCCTCATCCAGGATGACCTCATCCTGGTTACATCCACAAAGACCCTGTTTCCAAATAAGATCACATTCATAGGTTCCTGTGCATGCGTGCTAAGTTGCTTCAGTCGTGTCTCTTTGCGACCCTACGGACTGCAGCCCATCAGGTTCCTCTGTCCATGGAATTCTCCAGGCAAGAATACTGGAGTGGGTTGCCATGCCCTCCTCCAGGGGATCTTTCCAACCCAGGCATCGAACCTGCATCTCGTATGTCTCCTCCATTGGCAGATGGGTTCTTTACCATTAACACCACTTTCGAAGCCCCATAGATTCCCAATGGACATGAATTTGAGGGGCTGGTATTCAACTCATACACCATGGATCTGTTTTTTATCTTCCTTCTGGCCCAAGGTACAAAGCTGTGACTTCAGAAATCCACTAAGGCCTATGGCAAATGAGATAAAGGGTGAAGAACATAGCTAGGTAATAATGCATGGTTTTATAGAGGCTTTTTCACCTGGAGTTTCTAGCTGTCCTCCCTCTTCCCACTCCTTTTCTTATTTATCAAAGGATAGGATGTTGATTGACAGTTCTTTGGTTGAGATGAAAGTATTCGTCTCTTGTGGTTCCACGAAATGTCACAAATCACTGGTGGTTTATGGTTCTCTTGTTTTCGAGGTGTGACTTTTATAAAGATTTACAAGAAACTGAAATTAGGCTTAAAACTGGAGACAACTAGTGATTTTCATTTCTGTAGACTGTAGTTTTCTTACCTGTAATTTTAGAGGGAAGAAAACTTTTACGCTGTAATTTCAACAGTTTACTTCCCTATAATTTTGGTAAATTGTTTCCTTAGGGTTACAAAGAACAAGTGGAATAAACCTCAAATAGATGTATTACGATAAAGGCAATTTTTCTTTGGCACATTTATCTAGTCAATGTCAGCATACAAACTCATTTGTAAAATTTCTGAATGTTTCAGCCAATTAGAATTATATGTTTTAAAACAGCAGGGTTATATTTAGGTATAGACTCTTTTTTAGGTTGACATTATTTTATATATTTTGAAGTAGAATTTAAGTTGTTCTCTCACTTCTGCCCCAAGCTAAGGTGTACACACACATACTTTGTAACCTAACTAGAGGGTTTTTGTTAATATATCCTGTAATACAAATTGTATTCCTACCACTCAGAATTTAAACTTTAAATTTTACAGTTAAGAAGTATTCAAAAGACAGTATATAAAATTATGCAATAAAGGAAATCAACTTATTTGAAGATACAATTTAAAAATGTATGATAGTACAGGTATATTTCTATTTGAATATATTTAATTCTCAAACACTTCTTATCCAAGATGCTTCACAGAATCTAGGTTTCTGGGAATGGTTTTGGGCTTCTTGATGATATAGAATATTTAATGATGTATTGTTCAGTATGGGCATCCCTGGTGGCTCAGACGGTAAAGAATCTGCCTGCAATGCAGGAGACCTGGGTTCGATCCCTTAGTTGGGAAGATCCCCTGGTGGAGGGCATGGCAACCCACTCCAGTATTCTTGCCTGGAGAATCCCCATGGACAGAGGAGCTTGGCAGCTGCAGTCCATGGGTTCACAAAGAATTGAACACGACTGAGCAATTGCTCAGTATGGACGCGTTGAGACTTTTTAGAAATAAAAAAAAAAGTCTATAGAACACTTGTGCTATTCAGATACATGTGTCTATTCTAGAGATTGTATATTCCTTTGTTTTGCTTTCCTCCTGTCCATCTGCCATCTGACTTTTTTTTTTTTAGAAAGTTTGTCTTCTCCCCGTTGGAAGAGATCTTAGGGATAATTCAAATAGCCATTTCATTTTATACAAACTTGACTCGAAATAACCTCCCAGTAGTGGGAGGAGGAGTCAGCAAAGGATGGCTTCCTTGGGATGGGTAATTGGTCCCTATTTTGTGGAAATTTTCCAGGGCCATCTTTGGTACTTGTTGTAATTTAGGTACTTAGATGTATAAAGGTAATTTGAAAGGTAGATGGGGAATTCCATGTTGAAAGTGCAATAAAATGAATTCTACTACCCAATATTAGTCATTGGGACTCGGTAGTAAGCATCTTTATGAATTGTCTGGGTGAAAATATCAATAATATCTTGGCATACTATATGAGTTAGTAATTACATTGAAAATAGAATCAAGATCCCAAAAGGCTATGATGGGCAAGAGAAATGGTTTATAATCATAATACACCCAGTGCCCTCTGATTCATATCAAATATTTCCTAATACTCCCTGGGTATCCTGAATGAAATTCACAAGTAATATAATCTATCCACACACATAATTATGTGTGTGTATATACATAGTATCCTAATGAAAATATTTTTAAAAAGACAAAAGAATATAATGTAATATAATCAAATAATTTGTTGCTTAATAAGTAAGTTCATGGATTTCCAAGTTGTAGATGACCACACGACAGGACTACATAGTAATCTGAACTAATGGTATGAAGTGCTTGCATTTTTTCCTAAAATCATTTCATATAACAACTGAAAACATATAATTGGTTCTGGTCACTAATGACAATTCTGTCAAGTGACCCAGTTTTCCAAAATGTTAAGTGTGGTCTGTAAAGTTTCTTATAAAATAAAGTATCTGTTCCTCTTAATTTCCATGGTAATAAATAATTTGCAGTCCTGCCAAACAAAATATAATTTAAGGCCAGGCAAAAATAATTATTTCATTTACATGTAGTAAAACAGAGTTAAATTAAAGGCTTGGGTAATTGTATATGAATTTTTCCTCTGCATGAATTAAGAGTGAAATTTAGAGCTGTTTGGATTGTAGAATAATTCTTCAATATGTAGTTTTCTATAGATTGCTGGATTTAGGATAACCATGGTAACACAGAAGCACCCCGGGAATTTCCATAATTCCCACAAGGGGGCACTACTGCCCCCACTGAGAATCATTGTGCTAAGAGTTTCTTTGAAACTATCAACTTTTGGTGGGGATAGTTCTTTGTCTCATGGTGGGGGACATAAAGGTGTGGGAGATGGTGCTGTCCTGTGCACTGTAGGATATTTAGCAGCATCTAAGCTTCTTGTAGATGCTAATAGAACCCTATCCACACTATTGGTTAGGACAACTAAAAATATTTCCAGATACTGCCTGTTTTCTTCTGGAGGGCATATTCACCCACGATCAAAACACTGAACTGAACAAAAATATGTTTTAATGGGGAATCGGGGAAAAAAACTTTGCCCTGGAAGGAACCATGGAACAAATTTCACAATTAGAATTGACCTCATGGAAACATTTGTGAAAGATCTAGGGACTGCCTGTAATTACTTTATGAATCAACCAGGAGATGTGATTCATGTACATCAGTACATGAACATACTGTTAATTTTTTTGCTAGCTTTAAAAAATTTATTTTTATGACATTTCATTCAATAAAGGACTTGTGGTCACTTAAAATGTGCTATTCATACCTTAATCAAAATTGCTTATTCGCAAGAGGGGCATTTTGCTCCATCCTGGGTACTTTAACAGTTACTTGTGTTTTGGTATCTCATGGATTCCACATGGTTTCAGTATGTGGAATGAAGACAAATGATTGCATGTGACGGTGGCAGTTTTGTGCCCAGAGTGTGGAGAATCTTTTCTAACAGAGCTTCCTGATGGTTCCAGGTTGAACTGCTTTACAGCCAGGAGAGATTTGTTGACAACCGACTTTGATAAAGAAGAATCATTTTTAGGTTGAAAATTATTCTGAATGATATATGGGTGTTTATTCTGTACTATGGATATGAGTTTGAGCAAGCTCTGGGAGATGATGAAGGACAGGGAGGCCAGGCGTGCTACAGTCCATGGGGTCTCAAAGAGTCGGACAAGACTAAGCAACTGAACAATATGTTATATATTATATTACTATTGTAAATTATGAAAAATGTGAAAAGTAAAAAGTGTTAGTCGCTCAGTCATGTCCGACTTTTTTGCCACCCCATGGACTGTAGCTCACCAGGCTTCTCTGTCCATGGTATTCTCCAGGCGAGAAGCCTGAAGTAGGTAGCCATTCCCTTCTCCAGAGGGTCTTCCTGACCCAGAGATTGAACCCTGGCCTCCTGCATTGCGGGCAGATTCTTTACCGTCTGAGCCACCAGGGAAGCCCCATCGTATATTATATGTATATTTTATTATATATTATATAATGAATATTACATATTTTATATATTATTATATCTATATTATAAATGTGTATTTATTCTAAGCTTGTATCCTCTCTACAGGAACGTTACTAGGTAGTCATTACCTCTGTAATGAACGCTTTCACTACCAGACAGTGAACCACCTCCCTTCCATGACTATCCATTTCCAACCATCCATGTGTGTACAGTCAGAGAATGGCTGAGAAGCTACCGCCAATGTTCAGAATGAAAACATGTATTTTAAAACATATTGAAAGACCATGCGTTCATTTATTTATTCATTCAGCAAGCAGTTATTTATTGAGTGCACACTTTGTGCCAGTCATTATTCTAGGCATGGAGGAGGGTACAGTGGTCGCAGTCATGTGTAACTGCTGGTCTAGTAACAAACGTGTGTGCATGCCAAGTCACATCAGTTGTGTCTGACTCTGTGCGACCCTGTGGATGACTGTAGCCCACCAGGCTCCTCTGTCCATGGGATTCCCCAGGCAAGAATACTGGAGTGGGTTTCTGTGCCCTTCTCCAGGGATCTTCCCGACCCAGGGATAGAACTTGTGTCTCTTATGTCTACCTGCATTGGCAGGTGGGTCCTTTACCCTTAGCACCACCTGGGAAGCCCTCTAGTAACAAGGGCAAACAGTAAATCAGGAAACAAATTTTTTTTAAAAAAGTAAAATTTCAAATTGTGAATGCTAGGAAGGAGTAAATGATGGTGCTGTGGTAGAAACTGGAGGAGGAGGAGGCTCTTTTAAGTGGGGTGGTCACAGGTGAAAATTCTTATGAGTGGTATTTAAATAGGGACTTACAGGATGAAGAGTGAGTGTTCTACCAGTAGGAAACCATTTTAGACAGAAGGAAGAAGGCATGCAGAGGCCTGGCATGGAGGAAGACATTGCATGTTTGGGCCCCAGAAAGAAGAACCATGTAGCTGGGATATAATGGGTGACAGGAAATGTGGCATGCACTGAAGTTCCAGAAATATAGAGGGTCCAGCTCAGGTAGGGAAGAGGTAAAGCTTAGGAATAAGAACACAGACCAAGGAGCCAGAGAACCTGCATTCAAGTTACTTCACTTTATTCATCCTCATTGTTCCATCTGCAAAATGGAGCACTGAAACCATATGCTTCCTGGAGTAATCATGAGGATTAGATGAGTTAATATATGGAAAACACTTAGAACAGTGCTTGCAGTTGCAGATATTAGATGTTGCTGCTGCTGCTACTACCATCATCACTGGCTTTGTCGATCATGTTAAGAAAAATTTGGATTTTATCCCAAGAAGGAAAAGCCACTGAAGGGCTTTTCAGTTTGGACCTTTTTGTAAAACTTTTAAACAAGAAGTAATAATGTGAACCTAGTCAGAAAACAGGCATAATTACTGTAGGATAAGTAAGTTTTGAATGTGACATCCCCAACAAAATAGGTTAAGTTGTAAAAGGGCAACCCTTTTTAAAAAAAAAAATCAAAGCTGTCCCTTCAGATGATTTGAGTTATTTGGCAAATAATGTAGATAGGCCACTCAACATCCAAGGAGGACTTGTTTTAAACAACTTCAGTCAGCGGTGCCAGCATGTTTTCCAAGCTGTCATATAGTAATGAGCAGGAAGGGATACTTGCATAATAATAAAATCTAAGTATTAAGAATAAGCTTCTGGGTCCCTAAAAATAGGAAATTTTAGACATTTTAAAAAACTATGAGAGCCTGAAAGAACTTCTTTTGACCATGAACATGGCTAATATACGTTAACTGGGTTTCTGTGGGATTGTATTCTTAGTTGCATTGCATAGCATTTGGTTTCTGCTTTTAAGCCCTTGATGTCCCTCTCTGATAGAAGCACACTGGGGCATTAGATTATTGATTCTTGTTGGTGGAAGAAGCTGGTGTTCCTCGTGGGTGCCGCTGCTGGGTACAGGCGTTCTCTCCTTCAGGTTCTGAGATGCCCAAAGAACGCTATCAGTTTCTTATCCTATCAGTCAGTAGAAGACGGTGTCATCTCTGTTTATATGAACCAGAGTTGTCTGCTATAGCTTGCAGTGAGGATAATCAATTCTTAAAAGAGTAATGATAGTAATCAAATCCCAACTGTAAGCCATAGAACTTTGGGAGGGAGGCATTATCTTGGAAACTTTCTTTTTTTCTTTCAGACTTCAGGTCTCTGATAAGACACTCCTTATCAGAGATGAGGCTGCTTGTATAGTTAAAGCTGGTTACTCTTTGGTCTGGCTGCACGTATTACCAAGGGCAGTGGAGACTAAAGAGATGAAGGACTGAGAAAGTTGATCTGTGACCTCACACTTACTTGTTTAATCCTACAATTGTGCCTTATGACTTAGATGTGGCTCTGGGCTAAAAATAAACCAAATGCAGAGACTGAGTTGAAATATTTGGTTCATGTGCCTCCTGGTTTTCAAGTGATATAGGGGAAGGCTGATTTTTACTTCATAGAGCAAGAAGTATCTTTGATGATTATATGATAGAAACTCAAAAGATTTCCTACCAAGTATTTTTTAATACATGGAGAAAAAGGTTACTAAGTAGTTGAGCAACAAGACCCCACTGATACTGCTATGGAACAGAATCTTCTGGCTAAGTAACATTTCTTTTTTAATGAGAAAACATTTTCATTTCAATTCTGGTTGAAAAAGTTTCTAAAGACAATAATAACTTAACTGTGAAAGAATGTCCAGATTGTAGTTAAATTGTTTTCCCAGGCTTTTGCAAGAGTTCCAAGTTACAACTACTAAGCATTGTTTCTTACTTTATCTTCATCAAATATTTATTTAATACCTACTATGTTCAAGATACTGCACGGTTTTCTAAGACTGTTATATATCAAGTATTTCATTTCATCATTAAATTATCCATTCCAGTTGGCGTTTGGGAAGAGAGGGTCACCTTTATCTCTGAAGTCAAGGAGTCATTCCTTCAGACCCCAATCTTAGTTCTATTTTGGGTGAGTGTGGCTCGGTAAATGTTTAAATAAGTGTCTACAACATTCCAGGCATTGTGTTAAGACCCGTGGGAACAAAATCCAGCCAGTTACAGTTATTGAAGAACCAGAGAAATGGGTGGAGAGAGCTTATTCAAGAGAGTAGTTTTACAGGCAGTGTAAGTACTATGATTGAAGCATGGTGAGAAAGTGGGGGAAGGAACCAGTAGGAAAGAGAGTGTGTGCCCCAGCAATGAGGGGACATCAGGAAAGCTTCCTATAAGGCAGCATCTAGGTGCTAGGTATTATATTTCCACATATATGTGTACAGGATATCAGGCTTCTAGAAAGTAATTAATTTCAAGTCAAAAAACATGTAGTATATATCTTTTATTGAGTGCATTTTATTTGACAAGGGGAAAGGCACATAGGTTTAAAGATGAGTGAGTGAGCCAGGTACCCTCTTTTTGTTTCACTTGCAGGTTTTAAAACTTTTTTTTGTCTGTCTCTCTTCTCAGCCAGTGGCCCTGTCTTGCTTTTTGCTTTTGTCACTGTTATGAAATCTTTGTTACTATGATCAAGTAAAATAATTATTTTATGCTGACAGCAATGCTGCACATATTTCAATCTAGAATAGCTAACTAAAAATCCATTTCAGGCTTTTATATAATGAATGGAAAATGCTATGTCATTTCTCTACTTTTACTGAATATCATTTGTTTCCTAATGCAGTTTAAAGGCCAGTGCGCAATACCTTTTGCCAGTATCTGTGTGTTATCTCCATATAGGGCTTTACAGTTTTTAAAACAATTTTCTGTTATTTCTTTAATTCTAAACACAGCTCAGTAAAGAAAATATCTGTTTTAAAGCTCAGAAAAGTGAGGCTCAGATCAAATGACTTGCTCAAGACCCCATAAGGAACTCTCTTCCTTTAACTCTTTGAGCCTCCAGTCAATTTTGGCTACACTATTCTCTTTGTTGTTTTGACTGTTGCTTAAATGTATCTCCTTTAGAGAGCCTTTCTTGATCCCTAAACAGTGGTTGGATGTCCCTCCTATGAGCTCCCATAATGCCCTGCACTTACTCATATTGTAGTGCTTTGCTTGATATTTAATGCTTTGTTTGTATTGTTTGCAGATCTGTCTCTTGCACTCTCTCCAAACAACTTGAAAGTAGCATCCCATCTTGTTCTCACGGGATTCCCAATCCTAATAGAGTACTTGCCTCAGAGAAGTTTTCCAATAACCATTTGCTGGATGAGGTAGCTCAGCTGGTAAAGAATCTGCCTACAATGCAGGAGACCCTGGTTCAATTCCTAGGTCAGGAAGGTCCCCGGAGAAGGGATAGACTACCCATTCCAGTATTCTTGGACTTCCCTGGTGGCTTCATTGGTAAAAGAATCAGCCTGCAATGCAGGAAACCTGGGTTCGATCCCTGGGTTGGGAAGATCCCCTGGAGGGATCCACTCTGGTATTCTTGCGTGAAGATTCCCATGGACAGAGGAGCCTGGCGGGCTACAGTCCATGGAATCACAAAGAATTGGACACTACTGAGCGACTAAGCACAGCATGGCACAACGGATGAGAAAACGAAGTAATTAAAACCTTGTTATAATTAAAATGAAATAACCTATGTGAAAGTGCTTTATAAATGACTTACAGTAAGAGATGTTCTTAGTCAAATCATTGAGGAAAAAGGGTAATACTAAGATGTAATTTCATCTTTTTCTTTTTTTTTTTTATAAATTTATTTATTTTAGTTGGTGGCTAATTACTTTACAATATTGTAATAGTTTTTGCCATACATTGACATGAATCAGCCATGGGTTTACATGTGTTCCCCTTCCTGGACCCCCCACCCACCTCCCTCCCCATCCCATCCCTCTGGGTCATCCCATTGCCCCGGCCCTGAGCCCTTGTCTCATGCATCGAACATGGGATGGTGTTCTGTTTCACATATGATAATATACATATTTCAATGCTATTCTCCCAGAACGTCCCACCCTCACCTTCTCCCTCAGAGTATACTTTCTAGTTGAATAGACCTTGTTTTAGACTGAATATTTGTGTCCCTTCAAAATTCATATGTTGAAACCCTACCCCTCAATGTAATGATATTGGGTGTTCAGCCTTGGGGAGGTAATTTGGCTGGGAGTGTGGAGTTGCTGAATGGGATTAGAGTTCTTATAAGAAGAGACTGGGTTTCCCTGGTAGCTCAGCTGGTAAAGAATCCACCTGCAACGCAGGAGACTTGGGTTCATTTCCTGGGTGGGGAAGATCCCCTGGAGAACGGATAGACTACCCACTCCAGTATTCTTGGGCTTCCCTGGTGGCTCAGCTGGTGAAGAATCTGCCTGCAATGTGGGAGACCTGGGTTTGATCCCTGGGTTGGGAAGATCCCCTGGAGATGAAATTGGAAACCCACTCCAGTATTCTTGCCTGGAGAATCCTAAGGACAGAGGATCCTGGCAGGCTGAAGTCCATGGGGGTCACAAAGAGTCGGACACGACTGAATGACTAAGCACAGCACAACAAAAAGAGGCCAAAGAGCCTCTTGAAGATACACTTGAAGAATCAAGAGATTGGCTGGTAGTCTGCACCTCAGAAGAGCTGTTTCACCAAAACTCAACCATGCTGGTACCCTGATCTGAGACTTCTAGCATCTAAGTGTGAGAAAAACATTTCTGTTGTTCATAAGCCACCTAGACTGTGTACTTTGTTATAGTAGCCAGATTTGACTGGGGGAGACATATTACTGGTATGACCCACTTATGAAACAAACAGTTGCCCTGACCTCCCATTCTTACTGTCTTTTCACTGGGAAATATGCCATTTTAAATCACCATTTTTAGATCACTATGTAAAATGAAAGAGGTGGAAAAGCTTATTTTAGTATAAATTTTATTTTTAAGGTTTTCTGGCTTATTATCTGCCCAGGCATTATCTGGAGTATTCTACATATAGTAATTAACTTAATATCCATAGCAACTCTAGCACATAGGTGCTATTATTACTTACCTTCTCCAAATGAGAAACATGTCTCTATTTCTTGTTGATGTTTGAAAGATATTTTTTGCTGTCTATAGAATTCTGCATGGGCTTCTTTTTGTCTTTTAGCACTTTAAAGGTGTTATTGCATTGTTTTCTGGGCTGTAATTTTTTTTTTTTTTTTGACACAAAATCAGTGAACATTTTTATATTTGTTCTTCTGTATGCAGTATGTCTTTTTTTCCCCTCCTGTCTGGTCTTAAGATTTTCTCTTAGCAAAGGTTTTCAGCAATTTGATTATGATGGCCTTGGTAAGGTTAAGTGATTTTGTGGAATTAGAATTCAGCTTCAGAAATTTTTCCCTAATGACCATGCTCTTAAGAGGCCATGCTGCCTCTTTAAGTTGTGTGTGTTTAGTTGCTCAGTCATGTTCTGACTCTTTGCAACACCATGGACTATAGCCTGCCATGTTCCTTTGTCCATGGCATTCTCCAGGCAAGAATACTGGAGTGGGTAGCCATTCACTTCTCTAGGGGATCTTCTTGACACAGGGATCAAACCCAGGTCTCCTGCATTGCAGGAAGGTTCTTTTCACTTCACTTTCTTTAAAGGTTAGCCATTAGTATTTAGATAAGACCACTGAAGCAGAGAGAGGTGAATTTGGACTTCCTGGTTGCCAGGCCGTTGTGCTCATTTCTATTAAGCACTGAGAATGGGATCATACCTGACTTTTTCTATACATTTAAAAAAATATTTTGTAAAAAGTCAGAGCAGTTGTTTCCAATCCTATATTGCCTTGATCTACAGAAAATAGGGATCAGTTACGAAGTTAGAGAATTTAAAAATTGTAAATTATAAATTGACTTGTGATGCAAATAGGGACACATTTGGAACCAAAACATCTGTGTGCTAATCTAGTTTTCTCTTGCACATCAGAAACTCTGATAATCACATATGCTTTTGGGTGTTGAAATAAGGATTTAAGAAAATTAAATTTTACTTAAGGAATGGACTTTGTAGGATAGGACACTTTCAGATAATGGGATTTATGACTGAAGGTATCAAAAGGGATCCACAATTGTGAAAATATTGGGAATTAATTTTTTAGAATCTTACCTTGTTATCATAAACTCTATAAAGTTAAAAGATTATATATATATACATATATACATATAGATGTATATATACATGTGTATATATGCATGTGTGTGTGTATATTATATATATATATATAAAATTCAGCCCATTTACAGTTCTTTCCCCCAAATATTCCTCCTTTCTAGTGGAAAAAGAACAGTGCTATGAAAAAATTGGAAAAGGATTAACTAAAACACTGAAGTATGAGCCTGTAATCATGATTTTATGTAATAAAACTGGACTAAAAATGTAAAAATAACTATAAAGTTTCATATGCTAATGTATATGTTGTGCTGCAAGTTTTTTAGGTCATGTGAATTCATTGGTTGCTCATCACCAATAAAGTTATTGCTGATTAAAATTGAATGGGTGAGTTAAGTGATAGGTATTATTTATAGATTTGCAGTAGCAATAGGGTGTAGAAGATATATTACATACATGTCTTAGAAACTAATAATTGGAAAATTATGACTTAATGTCTAGTTACAGTCATACAGGCATTATTGCAGCATTAATGAAACAACCCATCATTAATGAAATTCACAGTGATGATGTGTTCACAATGATAGTAATTTGTATTAAAAAGACTGAAAGTAATCGAAAACCATGGCCAAGTCAAGGAAGCATTTTGCTGTGCTATCTTGTGGATAATTATAGAAATTCCAAGTATCTGCATATGGCATGTGCAGTCAAGCTTTCCAGAGTTGCCAAAGATTGAATGGCGAATTTCTTGATAAAATGCTGAGTGAGGTAAATAAATTCCTATAATGCACTAATTTAGTTCATTAATACTGAGTTACCTTAATAATGCAGTTGATAACTTGTAAGTTCAGTCGCTCAGTCGTGTCTGACTCTTTGACACCCCATAGACTGCAGCATGCCAGGCCTCCCTGTTTATCACCAATTCCCAGAGCATGCTTAAATTCATGTGCATTTAGTCAGTGATGCCATCCAACCATCTCATCTTCTGTCGTCCCCTTCTCCTGCCTTCAATCTTTCCCAGCATCAGGGTCTTTTCCGATGAGTCAGTTCTTGGCATCAGGTGGCCAAAGTATTGAAGCTTCTTCTTCAGCATCAGTCCTTCCAATGAATATTCAGGACTGATCTCCTTTAGGATGGACTAGTTGGATCTCCTTGCAGTCCAAGGGACTCTCAAGAGTCTTCTCCAACACCACAGTTCAAAAGCATCACTTCTTTGGCATTCAGCCTTCTTTATGGTCCAACTCTCACATCCATACCTGACTACTGGAAAATACCAGAGCTTTGACTAGACAGAACTTTGTCGGCAAAACAATGTCTCTGCTTTTTAATATGCTGTCTAGGATGGTCATAGATTTTCTTCCAAGAAGCAAATGTCTTTTTCTTTTTTTTTTTCTAATAAATTTATTTATTTTAGTTGGGGGCTCATTACTTTACAATATTGTAATAGTTTTTGCCATACATTGACATGAATCAGCCATGGGTTTACATGTGTTCCCCTTCCTGGACCCCCCACCCACCTCCCTCCCCATCCCATCCCTCTGGGTCATCCCATTGCCCCAGCCCTGAGCCCTTGTCTCATGCATCGATCATGGAATGGTGTTCTGTTTCACATATGATAATATACATGTTTCGATGCTATTCTCCCAGAACGTCCCACCCTCACCTTCTCCCTCAGAGTCCATAAAATTGTCTTTTAATTTCATGGCTTCAGTCAACATCTGCAGTGATTTTGGAGTCCAAGAAAATAAAGTCTGTCATGGCTTCCATTGTTTCCCCATCTATTTGCCATGAAGGAATGGAACTGGATGCCATGATCATAGTTTTCTGAATGTTGAGCTTTAAGCCAACTTTTTCATTCTCTTCTTTCACTTTCATCAAGAGGGTCTTCAGTTCCTCTTCGCTTTCTGCCATAAGGGTGGTGTCATCTGTGTATCTGAGGTTATTGGTATTTCTCCTGGCAGTCTTGATTCCAGCTAGTGCTTCATCCAGCCCAGCATTTCACATAATGTACTCTGCATATAAGTTAAATTAAGCAGGGTGACAATATACAACCTTGATGTACTTCTTTCCCTATTTGGAACCAGTCTGTTGTTCCATGTCCAGTTCTAACTGTTGCTTCTTGACCTATATCCAGATTTCTCAGGAGGCAGGTCAGGTGGTCTGGTATTCCCATCTCTTGAATAATTTTCCACAGTTTGTTGTGATCTATGCAGTCAAAGGCTTTGGTATAGTAAATAAAGCAGAAATAGATGTTTTTCTGGAACTCTCCTGCTTTTTCTATGATCCAATGAATGTTGACAATTTGATCTCTGGTTCCTCTGCCTTTTCTAAAGCCAGCTTGAACATCTAGAAGTTTTTGGTTCATGTACTGTTGAAGCCTGGCTTGGAGAATTTTGAGCATTAATTTACTAGCGTGTGAGATGAGTGCAATTGTGTGGTAGTTTGAATATTCTTTGGCATTGCCTTTCTTTGGGATTGGAATGAAAACTGGCCTTTTCCAGTCCTGTGGCCACTGCTGAGTTTTCCAAATTTGCTGGCATATTGAGTGCAGCACTTCCACAGCATCATCTTTTAGGATTTGAAATAGCTCAACTGGAATTCCATCACCTCCACTAGCTTTGTTCATAGGAAGGCTTCCTAAGGCCCACTTGACTTCGCATTCCAGGATGTCTGGTTCTGGTTGATGATCACACCATCGTGTGAAGATCTTTTTTGTATAGTTTTGCTGTATATTCTTTCCACCTCTTCTTAATATCTTCTACTGCTATTAGGTCCATACCATTTCTGTCCTTTATTGTGCCTATCTTTGCATGAAATGTTCCCTTGGTAGCTCTAATTTTCTTGAAGAGATCTGTAATCTTTCCCATTCTATTGTTTTCCTCTATTTCTTCGCTTGATCACTGAGGTTTCTTATCTCTCCATGTTATTCTTTGAAACTCTGCATTCAGATTGGTATATCTTTCCTTTTATCCTTTTCCTTTCACTTCTCTTCTTTTCTCAGCTATTTATAAGGCCTCCTCAGACAACCATTTTAATAATCCTTAATCAGAACATATATTAAATACATCTATGAGGTTAGGTCACCTGCCTATAAAACTAAATATAGGCTGGCTTAAAAAAAAACTCCACTTGGAAAATACCAAGGAGCCTCCTGGGGCTGTGGTCCACACTGAAGAAACATGTAATGATCAATAATTTATCCAATACTTCTAAGTGAATTAAGAAAAAACAGTATACCTCCAGGTGCCCTCTACACCTATTATTAATATCATTTCTTTGCACTTTGGCAACAAAAACCATCTTTATTCCCCAACTGGCTATGAAGTCTAAAGAATCTTCTCAGAAAAACATCACTTTGTTTTCTTCTTTTATCTTAGTTCACGTGGTTTGTCTGCTCCCTCTGCACTTATTCATGGACTTTCAAAGGAATGTTTCATTATCGCTTGTTTTCCAAACTTTGCCGTCAGTGAAAGAAGATGTGCCCTTTAACTGTGATCCTCTAGCCATGTTTTCTACCCTGTCTAGAATCAGCTAAATCTGTGAGATCTTTATTAATTCCTAAAATTATTTCCTTATGCTGTATAATATATTCTTATTGCCTGTCTATTTCATACACAGCAGTTTGTATCATTTAGCCCAGGTCCTATCTTATACACTGTTGGAGGGAATGTAAATTGGTGCAGTAGCTACTATGGAAAGCAGTATGGAGACCTTTCAAAACCTAAAAGTAGAAATACCATATGATCTTGCAATTACATTCTTAGGTATATCTGAAGAAAGTGAAATATTAATTTGAAAAGATACATGTTCCCCCGTGTTCATAGCCAAGACATTGAAGCAACCCAAGTGTCCATCAAAGGATAACTGGATAAAGATGCAGTATACACACACACACACAGTATAATATTACTCAGCCATAAAAAATAATGAAATTCTGCAACAACATGGATGGACCTAGAGAGTATTATGCCTAGTGAAATAAGTCAGACAGAGGAAGACAGGTGTTGTCACTTATATGTGGGATCTTAAAAATGAAACAGTCAAATCTATATAGCAAATCAGAAACAGACTCAGATATAGAGAACAAATTAGTGGTTACCAGAGAGGGGCGGGATGAGCTACTAACTTAAGGGGCTAAAAGAACTTCTATTTAAGAAGTGGAGTTAGACAGTGATTTTTGTGTATCTGCATCCATAGCTCTTTATAAGAGACTTACAGTCTCTTAATCAGTCCTTCTTTCTCCAAGGAAGTAATTTCTCAGCATTTATCAGTGTCTTTAATACTAAAAACCTGCTTGTGTCAGAACTACTCAATATACCATTGTAGGGTTCACCAGTTAGTTTTCATTCTCAGATCTAAACAATCCTAATTTCTAGAAGGAAGCTTCCCTCCTCTGCAGTGTCTAACTGTAAATGAACTATGATGCCCAGCTTCACACTGGTAGGAAGTAAACCTTATATAAATTCCAAGACTGCTGTATCATTTTGTTAACCTTCACAAATGTTTATACTTAAATTTTTTTTTAATAGAAAAAGGCCATTTAAGCATATAAACAAGTTGGACAATCACTCTTAAGGTTTGAGGGAATTATAGTGAAATATGGACACATTAAAAAATGAACTTAAAATACCACAACATTTATTTTGCTGACAAATCTTCACTATAGCTCATCTCTACCGATTGTGGACTAGGAGTTGGAATCATCTGAGGACTTGCTTATTTACATGTCTGGCTATTGATCCCAGATGTTGACTGGTTCCTCAGCTATGGCTGCTGCTGAAACACATAGATATGACCCTTCTACTGCTGTTTCACTTCCTCACAGCACGGTATCTGGGTCCCATTATCCCCTTAAGACCAGAGAAAAGCCTTAAATCCCATCTCTTAATGGAGGAATGTCAATGTTACTTCACAGTAAGAGTGTGAGAGATGGGTTATGTTGTTGAGACTATCTTTGGAATGTAGAGATCATATTTAGTTTAATAAAGTGTTTCTTAAGTCCCTAAACTGTTTCTACTGAAATACCTAAGTGTGTGTATGTGTTAGTTAAAATAGTGAAGATTCCTATAAAAACATACATTTTATTGTGAAGATCCCTATCACAACATATATTTTATTGAGTTTAATCTATTAAATCAAGACCAGAAGTTATCAAATATCTTATTGTTTACTCAAATTATTTCACAGGGTCTTGGAAGGAGAGATACATTTTGAACAGAAGGAAGAAAAATAAAGTCCAAAGAAATCTGATGGAAACGGTGGCACTGTAGGATTATTGCTCCTGATGGGAATCTAACAGAAGAATTCCATGGGGTTAGGGCCTGATGACAAACTATATTTCCTTCAGCATTTTACCAAGGACCAGTCCAGCCTCTTGGTTCTCATAGCATTTCTCAACAAATATAACTTCTGCTAAAACTTGCTATCGAACCTAGGAAACTGCCCTATTTGTCTATTCAACATGTCTCTCCATCACAATTCTTTCTTCAGCTAATAATTCTCATACATTTCCAAAAATATAGGAAGAATTCTTGCCAGCTAAGTCAAGTGCCTTGCTTGGAAGTTTTTTTATCTTTACCAGATTGGCAGACATTTTGGGATAGAAGGATATAAAATGGTTTCTTTTTCTCCATGTCTCATTGCCTGCAGATCTTTTACTAACTCAAAAGAGAAGTCTGGTTCATGTAGTTGTTATGAATCTTGTTTCACAAACTGAGATATGCAAGAAACATATCTCTTTATTTTTATTAAATCAGTGCACATCTGACCTTGAACCCCTATTGGGGTATTCAATCCTAGTCAGTACCAGAGTTCTCTCCCTTGGAGTTGTGCCAAGGTCCAAAGATCTTGATCCATCAATAAAACATTGGTGATGTCTTTCCAGTCATCAGTGATCAGACTGTGGCAGTCATTGCTGAGAAATTCATGGTCCAAGTTTGTATGGCAACCTCAGGTCTGGGGCTGTGCTGTTTCTGGGCTATCCTTAGGGTGTAAGAGTGTTTGGTATATCTGGAAACCACTATATGTGGGTTTCACCTCCCAGGCATGCCTTATCACTGGACATCTCTTCAGGGCACTGCTTCTCAGCCTTGTGCAACTCCCCTCTCCTTTGGGACACTGATTTCCCTTCCCTGCCAGGTCTGAGAATGTCTCCTTCCCTTTTGCTGCCTCTCCAAGTTCCTCCCTTCTGTCCCTACTTCCTCCTGTGTCACTTAGTATGATGGGATTTCACCAAAGACAGGAAGGGAGTGTCTGTGCTCTCAGCCCTTTAATATAAACCTCCTCTAAGCCCAGGTGAGCTGCCTGACATTCAAGAAATGAACATAATGTAGGAACACAAAATTAATTTTTTGCCCCAGTAGAAAAAAAAAAGATTATTGTCCACTCTTACTCTGAATAACAAATACAGTGGGATAAATGGATTCATCCAAAGTAAGATTTAACATATATGCTGAAATAACTTTGGATAAGCTAAGAGATAAAATATGAGTATCCATAAGCAGGTACTCACATAAACCAGTGAGACAGCCGGACTAAGTGGACCTCATTTCTGGACCTCATTTCTGGACCTCAGCTTCCACAGAGGGCAAATGAGGTGATGAGATTAGACCATCTCTAATGCCCTAATAGTTCAAACCCTTTATGATTGTGTAATAGCTGTTCTACCAATACGGACATCGTATACTGAATAAAGACACTTGCCTAAATTTGCCACGTGAAAAACTTAGCCTAAACCCTGTGCCTTTTAAGGACATAAGGAAAGTGGCAGTCTTCTCCACAGTGGCTTTTCCAATGGGATTTATCTATAAGGCATTGAGAAGTTTGGTACAATAATTGTGTCAAAGGTCAGGCTTATGAAAGGAAAGATGAAACCCAGGAAGCTAGATGAAATCGTGACCTGGGCACTAATACCATCCTATACTGACTTTTCTCCTTTTCCTGGGTAAATTCACAGAGACAGTTTCCAGTAAATCAAAGCAGATGGAGTTGTTTAAATTTATCTCAGATATCATAAACAGATACCATAATCAAAAAACAAATTAGAAATAGACATAATGTATAACCTGGGCATTTTCTATGGCTCTCAGAATTCACTGATTTTCATAATTTAATTCCAATTGGAATTTAAGACAAGGTTTTCTGCTGGTATTCACCAAATTATTAATATCTTCATAGTTTTGATAGGTCTGGTTGTGCAGTGAGGAAAATATACACAAAGAAAGCTGAGTAGCACAAAATAATTTTCACTTTAAAACTTATTCAAGAACATTCAGAACTGGCAGAGATTCTGCTATTCAAAGATTTACAGGTGAATATTACATGCTTTAAGCATTATAGTTTAAAATGGTGAAATATTTCTGACATTTTAATTGACCCTGTTATTTCCAGCATATTAGGGTAGTAGATGATATTCAAATTGCAATGTCTCCATTGCTCAAACACAACCTCTATATCAGAACTCCTGATGTCTAAGCAGCCTTCACTGCTGAATGTGACTGGCATTGATGTTCATTTATTCATAAAGGAAGTGCTTCTAAATCTAAATCAAGATCTTCTTCAGTATTGGTTAGCATGCAGTACTTATAATAATTTGTACTTTTTAAGTAAATCTTTACCTCCATGAGTAATCAATATGTTTTC
Organism: Giraffa tippelskirchi; assembly: GCF_054371585.1. Taxonomy (NCBI): domain Eukaryota; kingdom Metazoa; phylum Chordata; class Mammalia; order Artiodactyla; family Giraffidae; genus Giraffa; species Giraffa tippelskirchi. The sequence goes on from NC_137276.1 coordinate 41,315,770, forward strand.
CTTTTGAAACCCAAATTATGGCCAGTCATGATGGTTCATAATGATGGTTCATAACATAATGATGGTTCATTATGTTAGGGGTCAGTGTTAAATAGAACAGACTTTTATTTCCCCTTGTTTGTCTGGAGCATTGGTAGCACATGTACTTTCCCCACATATGTATAAAGATTGTGCTAATTTCTACACATTTTGATTCTATTTTAACTTAATTTCACATCACAATAACCTTATGATGTGGCTACTTTAAAAAGTGGCCACATCATACATTTCATCTAAAGATGAAAAAATTGAGGCCTAGTGATGAGGTAATTTGAAATATGTATGTATTTTACACAACTGTAAACACGGAGCCCCTACCTGACATGCTACCCCTACCCCCTTGGCACTATGGATCGCCCTCTCCCCACCTTGAGCACCATAAAGCCCAGGTATTCTGGTGATTCACCCACTGGACTGATAGGGTATAGGCTTAAAAGCCATTTAAAAATTTTTCACCATTCCCTTCTAAATTTGCTCCATAGACTTGCTTGTCCTCTTTGCTGGATGACATCTTGTGTAGGTACCATACCTTTCTAGTCTCTTTCAATCACAAGAATAGTCCCATTTTAGGAAATTAAAATTTTCCATCTGATGGAATATCTAAATGTCAAACTCGCTCAAATTTAAAATTTCTCCCTCCCTCATCTACATCCTTTATCAGGCTTGAATGTTGCAGTAAAAATGGTGGTGTGCATGGCATCTTTTCTCTTGCTCTCCTCCCCCGTACTCATCAGCTACCAGGTCTGATCAAAGGAAAGGACCTGACTTAACTGGCTGGTTCTGATATCATGGGATGTTGGCACCTTCTGATGAAGGCTGATAAGCTAAGCTAACTCCTTCTGTTTTGGACACTTGTTCACATTCCTCAGGGGCACTCTGGCCGAAGCCTCCTTGAATAACTCTTTTCATGGGGGCTCCCTTCTCCTCTTGTTGGTTGCTTGCCTCTGTCCTGCTCAGACTCTTTGCTGGCATCCTTCTGCCCCTCCAGATGATCTTCTCATACTTGCTTCAGGTTACATCCACATTTGGTCCCCTGAAACACTCTCCTTCATCCAGATGTCAGCAGGAGAACAGGTAGATCGCACTCCATCAACCTATATTCTGTCATTGGGCTGAACCTCCCCCAGGCATAGCTTTACGCCTCTCAGCATCCAACTCCGTCAGATCACAGACCACAGAAGACAAGGGCAGAGTTCTTTGAGCTTTGTAAAGCAGACCATCTTACTTGGCTTGAAAGAGAGTGTGGTGGGATGAATGTTGAACCGCCCCCTCCAAACCATATGTTGAAGCCCTAGCCCCTGCTACCTCAGAACGTGACCTTATTTGGAAATAGGGTCACTGCAGATGTAATTAGTTCAGTTAAGATGATGTCATGGCACTAAACCAATATAACTGGTCAGTTCATTCGCTCAGTTGTGTCCAACTCTTTGCAACCCCATGGACTGCAGCATCCTAGGTTTCCCTGTCCACCACCAACTCCTGGAGCTTGCTCAAACTCATGTCCATCAAGTCTGTGATGCCATTCAACTTTTTTTATAAGAATACCACTTATACTGGTATTCTTATAAAAAGAAGAAGTTTGGACACAAACAGTGAATGTCATGTGTATATGAAGGCAGAGTCAGTATGATGCATCTACAGGTCAAGGAATCCAAGTACCACCAGCAGTTACTGGAAACTAGGGGGTGCATGGAATAGATTCTCCCTCTCCATCCTCAGGAGGAACCTACCCTACTAATACCTTGATGTTGCACTTCTAGCCTCCAGAGATGTGAGACATGAAATCTTGGTTGTTAAAGCCACTCCATTTGTAGGCTTTTGTTACAGCAGCCCTAGGAAACTGGTACAGAGGGAAATAAATATCCTGTATCCCTTTCTCATGCTCACATGGGCAGGGATGGAATAGAGGACACCAGAGAAATTATCTTTTTCAGTTTCCAGATTCCACTTCTTACATCACCTTGAGGTGGGGGATCTGCTGAAACGAACAGGACAGATTTTAAGCCGTCCCTTTACAGGGAGGGCTTTACAGGCCATCTAGGTGGCTTGGCACCTCACTTTACAGTGTGAGGGAACTTAAGACCAATCAGTGACACTAGTTTCTTCATTCATGGGAAGGACAAGTGCCAAGCAATACTCACTGACCCACATTGCCTTGTGTTCAGGCTGGATGCTGAGGTGTGGCTTAAATCTGATCTCTGTTTTCTTTACAAAGTCAGACCAGCCAGTTGATCACTTCAGGATTTTGACCTCAGAGACAGCTCATTCTCACAGTAACATCCTTGCAATAGTTTTTGGTGATGGGTAGGAATTAACCAGGGTGGAAAAGAAGACAGAGAACTCACATTTATTAAGTACTTATATGTGATGGCTTGGAGAATTTTGAGCATTACTTTACTAGCATGTGAGATGAGTGCAATTGTGCGGTAGTTTGAGCATTCTTTGGCATTGCCTTTCTTTGGGATTGGAACGAAAACTGACCTTTACCAGTCCTGTGGCCACTGCTGAGTTTTCCAAATTTTCTGGCATATCGAGTGCAGCACTTTCACAGCATCACCTTTGAGGATTTGAAATAGCTCAACTGGAATTCCATCACCTCCACTAGCTTTGTTCGTAGTGATGCTTTCTAAGGCCCACTTAACTTCACATTCAAGGATGTCTGGCTCAAGGTGAGTGATCACACCATCGTGATTATCTGGGTCGTGAAGATCTTTTTTGTACAGTTCTTCTGTGTATTCTTGCCACCTCTTCTTAATATCTTCTGCTTCTGTTAGGTCCATACCATTTCTGTCCTTTATCGAACCTATCTTTGCATGAAATGTTCCTTTGGTATCTCTAATTTTCTTGAAGAGGTCTCTAGTCTTTCCCAATCTGTTGTTTTCCTCTATTTGTTTGCACTGATCGCTGAGGAAGGCTTTCTTATCTCTCCTTGCTATTCTTTGGAATTCTGCATTCAGATGAGAATATCTTTCCTTTTCTCCTTTGCTTTTCGCTTCTCTTCTCTTCCCAGCTATCTGTAAGGCCTCTTCAGACAGCCATTTTGCTTTTTTGCATTTCTTTTCCATGGGGATTTTCTTGATCCCTGTCTCCTGTACAATGTCACGAACCTCTGTCCATAGTTCATCAGGCACTCTGTCTATCAGGTCTAGTCCCTTAAATCTATTTGTCACTTCTACTGTATACTCATAAGGGATTTGATCTAGGTCATACCTGAATGGTCTAGTGGTTTTCCCTACTTTCTTCAATTTAAGTCTGAATTTGGCAATAAGCAGTTCATGATCTGAGCCACAGTCTGCTCCTGGTCTTGTTTTTGCTGACTGTATAGAGCTTCTCCATCTTTGGCTGCAAAGAATACAATCAATCTGATTTCGGTGTTGACCATCTGGTTATGTCCACGTGTAGAGTCTTCTCTTGTGTTGTTGGAATAGGGTGTTTGCTATTACCACTGCATTCTCGTGGCAAAACTCTATTAGCCTTTGCCCTGCTTCATTCTGTACTCCAAGGCCAAACTTGCCTGTTACGCCAGGTGTTTCTTGACTTCCTACTTTTGCATTCCAGTCCCCTATAATGAAAAGGACATCTTTTTTGGGTGTTAGTTCTAGAAGGTCTTGTAGGTCTTCATAGAACCGTTCAACTTCAGCTTCTTTGGCGCTACTGGTCGGGCCATAGACTTGGATTACCGTGATATTGAATGGTTTGCCTTGGAAACGAACAGAGATCATTCTGTCGTTTTTGAGATTGCATCCAAGTACTGCAGTTTGGACTCTTTTGTTGACCATGTTGGCTACTCCATTTCTTCTAAGCGATTCTTGCCCACAGTAGTAGATATAATGGTCATCTGAGTTAAATTCACCCATTCCAGTCCATCTTAGTTCGCTGATTCCTAGAATGTCAACGTTCACTCTTGCCATCTCCTGTTTGACCACTTCCAGTTTGCCTTGATTCATGGACCTAACTTTCCAGGTTCCTATGCAATATTGCTCTTTACAGCATCGGACTTTGCGTCTATCACCAGTCACATCCACAGTTGGGTATCGTTTTTGCTTTGGCTCCATCCCATCATTCTTTCTGGAGTTATTTCTCCACTGATCTCCATTAGCATATTGGGCACCTACTGACCTGGGGAGTTCATCTTTCAGTGTCCTATACTTTTGCCTTTTCATACTGTTCATGGGGTTCTCAAGGCAACAATACTGAAGTGGTTTGCCATGCCCTTCTCCAGTGGACCACAACCTGTCAGACCTCTCCACCATGACCCATCCATCTTTGGTGGCAGTAATGCTCAAAATTCTTCAAGCCAGGCTTCAGCAATACGTCAACCGTGAACTTCCAGATGTTCAAGCTGGTTTTAGAAAAGGCAGAGGAACCAGAGATCAAATTGCCAATATCCGCTGGATCATCGAACAAGCAAGAGAGTTCTGGAAAAACATCTATTTCTGCTTTATTGACTATGCCAAAGCCTTTGACTGTGTGGATCACAATAAACTGTGGAAAATTCTGAAAGAGATGGGAATACCAGACCATCTGACCTGTCTCTTGAGAAACCTGTATACAGGTCAGGAAGCAACAGTTAGAACTGGACATGGAACAACAGACTGGTTCCAAATAGGAAAAGGAGTACGTCAAGCCTGTATATTGTCACCCTGCATATTTAACTTCTATGCAGAGTACATCATGAGAAATTCTGGGCTGGAAGAAACACAAGCTGGAATCAAGATTGCCGGGAGAAATATCAATAACCTCAGATATGCGGATGACACCACCCTTATGGCAGAAAGTGAAGAAGAACTAAAGAGCCTCTTGATGAAGGTGAAGGAGGAGAGTGAAAAAGTTGGCTTAAAGCTCAACGGTCAGAAAACTAAGATCATGGCATCTGGTCCCATCACTCCATGGGAAATAGATGGGGAAACAGTGGAAACAGTATCAGACTTTACTTTTTTGGGCTCCAGAATCACTGCTGATGGTGACTGCAGCCATGAAATTAAAAGACGCTTACTCCTTGGAAAGAAGGTTATGGCCAACCTAGATAGCATGTTTAAAAGCAGAGACATTACTTTGCCAACAAAAGTCCGTCTAGTCAAGGCTATGGTTTTTCCAGTGGTCATGTATGGATGTGAGAGTTGGACGGTGAAGAAAGCTGAGCGCCGCAGAATTGATTCTTTTGAACTGTGGTGTTGGAGAAGACTCTTGAGAGTCCCTTGGACTGCAAGGAGATCCAATCAATCCATCCTAAAAGAGATCAATCCTGGGTGTTCATTGGAAGGTCTGATGTTGAAGCTGAAACTCCAATACTTTGGCCACCTCATGCGAAGGGTTGACTCATTGGAAAAGACCCTAATGCTGGGTAAGATTGGGGGCAGGAGGAGAAGGGGACGACAGAGGATGAGATGGTTGGATGGCATCACCGACTCGATGAACATGGGTTTGGGTAGACTCCGGGAGTTGGTGATGGACAGAGAGGCCTGGCGTGCTGCAGTTCATGGGGTCGCAGAGAGTCGGACACGACTGAACGTCTGAACTGAACTGAACTGAACTATATGTGATGGAGCCATGTGACACATTTTATATGGTGCATCATCTTCCTTAATTATTAAAACTCTGAAAGTGGGTGTTCATGTTTCCCAAAAAGGAAATGGGGGCTCAGAGATATTGTGCAAATTAATTCCATTTTACTTTGGTAGTGCTAGACCCAGAATCAACTCTGCATCTGTCTGAATCCAAATCTCTGGCTCAGGACTGGCTCCATAGATTGTAGGACCAAGTGTAAAATGAAAAGACAAGGCTCTTTGTTAAAAAGTAATTAGTAAGAGTCTTAGAATGGTGATTCTAAAGCATTAAGTGGGTCCTGTGTGGCTGCCCAGGTTGCTGCCCCTGCTATGGTTTTTCCGTAACACTTTGCTGGTGAAACAGTGGACAAATCTGAATGTTGCACAAATTCTTAACAGTGTATTGATCAATCTCATTGATCCTGTATTGGTTTTTTTTAAAAAAAATTAGTTAATTTATTTATTCATTTTGGCTGTGCTGGGTCTTCATTGTTGTGTGCAGGCTTTCTCTAGTGGTGACAGGCAGAGACTTCTTTTAGTTGCAGAGCTCAGGCTTTTCATTGCAGTGGCTTCTCTTGTTGAGGAGCAAGGGTTCTAGGGTTGGAGGGCTCCATAGCTGTGGCACATAGCCTTAGTTGTTTCACAGCATGTGGAATTATCCTGGACCAGGGATCGAACCCATGTCCTCTGCATTGGCAGGTAAATTCTTAACCACTAGACCACCAGGGATGCTCTGATCCTGTGTGTTTCAATGGAGAAATAACATGGTATCTATTTCACTAGATGTCTCAAAGGTATATTGACCTACTCTTCTTTTTGAAAGTTTAGTGTTCCATGGATTTAAATGGACAGGCCATTTTCCTAGCTTGTTTATGGGCTGTCAAGTTTTCTGAATAAGATTATTGCATAATCAAATTTGGTACTTACTGTTATTCCCACTCCTTTTGCAAACCCTCATTTATTTTGTTAGCACTAACCTAATTTTTGTTGAGATCTATTTCAAATTTAATATTTAACAATATGTTCTAATAGAAATTAAAATGATCACATCAAAATCGTTATCATTAAATCTTGCTATTTTCAATGTTTTCCAAGATTAAAGCAATTAAAACTTTAAAAACATGTAAGAGAATCCTAATTTTTGCTATATCTCCTTAGGGTTACTGCAAGACAGGAAGAGAATCCCCAAGTGTTCAGAGATCATTAAGTCAACAGAACAAAACACAGTGACACCAAGTGGAAAGTGATTATTTACTAACGATATTTTGCTCCGTAAGGCTCTTAGGTTCTTGTATGCAAGCCAGGAAACAAACTCCCTAATTGTCCTCACTGTCAGCAGGTTTTGACAGGCATTCATTTCTTAAAATATCAAACTGAAAAGAAATGATCGCCTGGTTGTAATAATCATATACAGTTGATTTCTCTTTGGTAGATAATGCTAGACAAAGACAAGGCATTTATCACAGATTAACACACTAAGGCAGGGCTGAGACAATCAATGTGAAGGATCTTTTTCCCTGTGAAGCAGCTTTATTCCTGTGACCTTATTTCTGTTATTCAGAACCACTAAGGGGAAACTAATGAATATTTGAGAAAGATAAATAGCTCCTGTGCCCTGTATTACTCCTAAAAAAGTCCTGGTTTAAAAATCAGATATTCTAATTTATCAGAATTTTCAAATGAGAAATGTCTTTGAGGAATCCCTGAGTTATTTTCCTCCTGGCTTTCAGGAATGAAATCTGATGATTAAATATCAGAGGCAATAAACAGACTTTTTATTTTTTAATCCAGGTCGAAAAACCAGGGGCCCAGTGAAAATTAGTGGCACAGTTTCCCTTTGTGCCTATACATAAGTCAGTGGCAGCTATCTGTTGATTTCATTAGGCTATATTCTCGGTGAAAGCCTAAAGCTTTAGAAAAGAATGAGCTTGGCAGGACTACAGAGAGCCTCCACGACAAAATCAGAATACCCTGTTTAGTCATAGTGCTAGGAGAAGAGAGGGAAGAGAAGGCAGAAGAATCGAAAAACAAACAAAAAATTGAAAAACCACGAAGAATTCAGATAGGTGGAGTGGAAAGATAACTAAAAGGAAACATAGAAAATTGTTAGGAAAGGAGAATAAGTTGGATATCAGATCAAATCAACAGTGGATTTAAGGTTGTTGGCCCAAATAAGTGAGAAACTCTTACCCTGGAAAACTTACAAAATGAGACAGAGTACTATTCCTTTGGAACTAGGTCTGGTTGGTTGGTTATTTTTGCAGGGGTCTTCAGTTAGGTGTTTGATCATTCTAGAGTATAATCTCACAGTTTACCAAGTCACCTAAACTAACTTACCTTCCTAAATTTAATTCTGTGTTTCAAAGCCCCACAAGTAGCACCCTGTCTGTGCTTATTTTAATCAAAGTTTTATTTAGCAAATAACCAATAGATTACTAGCAGCTGCCCTCTCAAAGGATACAAGACCACTTCCTTTCTTCCAACTCCCCCTGTCCACAGACAATGTAGGATTGGAACAATACCAAATAAAGTCATTTTATTATTTCAGTCTGGTGTCAGTTATTAGATGTGCAGTGTAAGGTTACAAAAGGCATGAGCTGCCGTTTCACTTCGGGCAAATCGGCTTCAAAATAATGGCTAGGAAAATGAAGACTCAACCTTGATGGCAACAATTCAATAACAGGGAGGTGAGCAAGGTCACAGGGCTGCACCAGCATCCATCCTACAGCGTGATCACACAGGTATCATTCATTTGGCATCAGAGAAATGAAATCATTATCACCAAGGGCTGTCATCAGCGTCTGCTGCTCTGGAGAGAAGTGCCTCATCTTTGCCTAATGGTTTGCATTTGAGAAAGGTCTCAGCAACCCGGAGTTTAACAATCCATGTCATTCGCCCGTAACTGTTTTTAACAGTCAGCTCTTCTCTTGCCTTTATTGCATATTTCTTATGCCAGAATGTTGGAAGTCATACACCTTGTGAGATTTTAGAGGATGTGTTATAAGAGGTGTGAAAAGTTGTGTTCCTTGAATTCAGCGGTCGGAGAACTGGCTGAAATAACAGCCAACCACAGAGCAGGCTCCAGGGCTAGCTCTGGCATGAGCAAGTTGATCCTGTGGATTCTTTCTTCCAAACAGACAAACTTTCAAGCAAACACATGCCTTTCCCATGTTATGTATTTCTTGGGAGGATCAAGTGAAACTATGGCTTTGATGGATGTCTAAAATGTTTATGGAAATGTAGGAGTGTAAGCACAGGAGTTAAACTGCCATGGTTCAAACCAGGACCCCACTATGTGCTGTCTGGGGAATCTGGGGCAAGTAATTTAGCTTCTCATGTCCATAATGGGGATGATGATTGTGACGAAAATAATAACGAACAGCTGTCTCCTAGAACTATTTGAAGATCAATTAGGATTCTGCCTGTCAAGTAAGGAATACTTTCCTAACAGAGAAAGTAGCCAACAAATATGAATTTGTGTTCTTGTGGAAAAACAGAAATACAAGTCATTCAGTGAACCTAGTGTGTTTTTCCTATGATGCCTCCCTCATAGTGCATGCATGCATGCCAAGTCGTTTCAGTCATGTCCGCCTCTGTGCAACCCCTTGGGTGTAGCCCGCCAGGCTCCTCTGTCTATGGGATTCTCCAGGGAAGAATACTGGAGTGGGTTGCCATGCCCTCCTCCAGGGGATCTTCCCGACCCAGGGATTGAACCCGTGTCTCTTATGTCTTCTGCACTGGCAGGCTGGTTCTTTACCACTAGTGCCACCTGGAAAGCCCCCTCCCTCATAATAGATGTTCAATAATTAAATGTTGGAAAAGTAGTAAGTGGGCCACTATATTTATCTTTGGGTTCAAATGAACACCAATGACAATATGTACTTTTTTTTAGAGAGAGCCTTGGGATCATTTATTCACAAATTACATCTCTCAAACATAGGTTCTTCTCTTTCAAAAGATGATAGTACTTCATACTATTTAGAATTGTGAAGATCTAAACCTGTGGACCATTGTCACTTGTTCTTGCTTACCTGCTACTTCATGGGACTGCATAAATTTTAATTTCACCCCCAAAATCAGTGTGATATTGATTCAAAGCATCATTTTTCTCCCAGAAGATTACTTGTCCTTTAAAATTTGCTTAAATTATTTACAATAGAAAGTACTTCCTGTTGCAGCTTACTCTCCATAATCAAAGAAATATATGTGCAGATTTTTTCAGGTGCACTGCCTTCAGTTTTGGAAGGTCTCATATAATCCACTGGTTTTAATCTGTTTATCAGTTAGAGAGCCTGATGAAATGAGACTCAGAAAATCACCTGTTTCCTAGTCTGCCTCCCATCTTTAAGAAAAATCAAACATGACTCTAATTCCATTTTCAAAAGTATTCACTGATGAACCTTCTAAACATTTTCCTTCAGAATTCATATAGATTCCTACCTGGTAGATGGGGGTTCATCAGTTCAGTTCAGTTGCTCAGTCGTCTGACTCTTTGCGACCCCATGAATCGTAGCACGCCAGGCCTCCCTGTCCATCACCAACTCCCGGAGTTGACCCGAACTCATGTCCATCGAGTCAGTGATGCCATCCAGCCATCTCATCCTCTGTCGTCCTCTTCTCCTCTTGCCTCCAATCCTTCTCAGCATCAGGGTCTTTTCCAGTGGGTCAGCTCTTTGCATGAGGTGGCCAAAGTGTTGGAGTTTCATCTTCAACATCAGTCTTTCCAATGAACACCCAGGACTGATATCCTTTAGGATGGATTGGTTGGATCTCCTTGTGGTCCAAGGGACTCTCAAGAGTCTTCTCCAACACCACAGTTCAAAAGCATCAATTCTTCAGCACTCAGCTTTCTTTATAATCCAACTCCCACATCCATACATGACTACTGGAAAAACCGTAGCCTTGACTAGATGGACCTTTGTTGACAAAGTAATGTCTCTGCTTTTTAATATGGGGATTCATAGGAGGTGAATAAAATGTTATTAGCTATTTTTTAGGTCCAAAGGTGTTGCTGCAATTAAGAATATTTCACTCTTTTTTATGGCTAAGTAATATTCCATTGTACATACGTACCACATCTTTATCCATTCATCTATTTACGGACACTTAGTTGCTTCCAGGTCTTGGCTATTGTAAATCATATGCTATGAATATAAAAGTGGCTATATCTTTTTTAATTTGAGTTTTTGTCTTTTCCAGATGTACACTCAGGAGTGTATCACTTACTTTGCTGTTTTCCTAAAACTAACACAATATTGTAAATCAACTATCCTTCAAAAATAAAAATTATGATTTATTCCCTAGGCTGTTCTTATATAGAGTCATATTTATACTGTTTGTAAAATGAGTCAGCTATAACCATTCACTTGGTGTGGTACTGATGTACTTAACTAAATGCAAAATTTCTTGAAGACCAGCTCCTCTTCATAGACATTCTCATAGATCTGACACTTAGCAGAAAGATGGAGAGGTGGAAAATTTTCAGTAAAGGCGTTAGAATGGTTTTAAACAAAGAGCCTCTAAATATTTGTTTTTTAGGCCCAAGGGTTTTAGTGGAGGTTATGGTGTGGATGGGAAAGAGTAGAAAAGAAGGAAACTAATGTTTATTAAGTGGCTACTATGTATCAAGTATATCATTCTTTATTATCTACATGTAGTATCTCATTTTATCTTATCATCACTGAAAAGTAAATATGACCCAATTTTGTAGGTAAACTAATGGTCAGAGAAATGACTTATTCAGAATCACACAGCTAGTTGGTGGCAAAGTTAGCAGCCAAAATGCAGGTTTGCCTGATACTTACCTATATTCTTTTCCTATTAACACAGTATTATACCATATAAATGTTTATTGTACATTTCATATGACGGTACTACTGGGGATGTTAAGCAGGAAAAAATACAGTGTTAGAACTATCAAATTAACTAACCCTGTGGTTTTTCTCAAATGAACAACAAAGCCTAAATAAACGTTGAGGTCTCTATTGCAATAAAAGACTTACAAAACATTACAGAATATTATTTATATAAATCAGTTTTATTTCAGACCTGGTGGGATGGTTTACATGGGAAAAACATTAAAATTGGTGGTTTCACTGTAGTATTGGGGAAGTGAACTTTTAGTGGGAAAACCTTTCAGCTGTTCAGTGTCTGCTGTGAAGAGCATTCTAGTCTCCTGAAGCAGCTGCCAGTGTTCTTAGAGCTGAGCAGGGAGACAGCAGGCTGGAGGAGCTGGGTCTACCTGCTGTCTCTGATACCTGCCCCTCGGATGTTCTTTGACTGGCTGCTCACTGGTACCACCCTCTGCAGGTATTTGGTATTAACATTCTTAGTTCTGCTGCTCTGCTAATTTTTTTCCTATAATTCTGCTGACAGCTTTTGCTTGCTATTAATTATTTCCTCTCCCATCTTCTTTGCCATTGCTGATTTTGTTTTTAATTCCCATACTTTAAATTTAATAGATTTCATTTCCTGAAACAGTGGAGATAAATGTATGTGTTCCATGTGATACATAAATATATATGTTTATTATATATATTGACTATATATAATATACATTTATATATACATTGATACCAAAGAAATGTATGTGCATGTATGTGCACATACCCTTCCTTATTCTGAGGTATCTTATTTATATTTAAGTTCCTAATTACTTGTCTAATTACTCTGTATTCCTTCTCTTTTTCCTGTCCTCTAACTTCCATGTCTTGCTATATTCTCTGTCTTAAACCCTCAAAGTGAAAAAGTGAAAGTTAAAGTTGCTTCGACATGTCCAACTCTTTGCAACCCCATGGATTGTATTCTCTGTCCATGGATTTCTCCAGGCAAGAATGCTAGAGTGAGTTGCTATTCCCTTCTCCAGAGGATCTTCCCAATCCAGTGATTCAACCTGGGTCTCCTGCATTGCAGGCAGATTCTTTACAGTCTGAGATACCAGGGAAGCCCAGAACCCTCAAAGCTTGCTTTCAAAGCTTACATTCTCAAGTCTCCAAACTTACTCCTATTCTGATCTCTGAGTCTCAGACTTCTGTGTCCGGCTGTTGATAGGACATCTCCATTTGGATGAACTGTTCTTGATCTAAATAGCTAATACTCTATCATATCCTTACAAAAATGGCACCTCATTTCCATTTTTGTATTGTCATTTCTAAATGATAATAATAAAAATAATTACAGTAAACATTTACTGAAAGCCAACTGGGCCAGCCATTATCCTAGCTTCCTTTTCTAAGGAAACAGCTAGTAAGTCCTAAGTAATGGAGCTAGAATTTGAAGTTGGCCTTCTACCTGACATGTGCCCTTATCCACACTACTTTGCTTAATCCTTGTCATTGAGTGAGGGCACTGAGTTTCACTATTCTTTGTCAGAGTGAAAGGTGTTTATTTAAGCTGGTTAATTGAGACACTGCCTTGCACATAGGCACCTTGCATATATTGTCACCCTGCTTATTTAACTTATATGCAGAATACATCATGAGAAACGCTGGGCTAGAAGAAGCACAAGCTGGAATCAAGATTGCCGGGAGAAATATCAATAACCTCAGATATGCAGATGACACCACCCTTATGGCAGAAAGTGAAGAGGAACTAAAAAGCCTCTTGATGAAAGTGAAAGAGGAGAGCGAAAAAGTTGGCTTAAAGCTCAACATTCAGAAAACTAAGATCATGGTCCTATCACTTCATGGGAAATAGGTGGGGAAACAGTGTCAGACTTTATTTTTTGGGGCTCCAAAATCACTGCAGATGGTGACTGCAGCCATGAAATTAAAAGACGCTTACTCCTTGGGAGGGAAGTTATGACCAACCTAGATAGCATATTAAAAAGCAGAGACATTACTTTGCCAACAAAGGTTCATCTAGTCAAGGCTATGGTTTTTCCAGTGGTCATGTATGGATATGAGAAGTGGACTGTGAAGAAAGCTGAGCGCTGAAGAATTGATGCTTTTGAACTGTGGTGTTGGAGAAGACTCTTGAGAGTCCCTTGGACTGCAAGGAGATCCAACCAGTCCATCCTAAAGTAGATCAGTCCTGGGTGTTCATTGGAAGGACTTATATTGAAGCTGAAACTCCAATACTTTGGCCACCTCATGCAAAGAGTTGACTCATTGGAAAAGACCCTGATGCTGGGAAGGATTGGGGGCAGGAGGAGAAGGGACGATGGAGGATGAGATGGCTGGATGGCATCACTGACTCAATGGACATGGGTTTGGGTGGACTCCAGGAGTTGGTGATGGACAGTGAGGCCTGGTGTGCTGTGATTCATGGGGTCGCAAAGAGTCGGACACGACTTAGCAACTGAACTGAACTTGCACGTAGCAGATAATCGGTTTATTTGTGTTGTATCCATCACACAGTCCTCTAAGCATATCTCAGTATGAAGAACTGTTTTAAGCCACATATCTCATACAGGTATGGTGTCCAACATTAGTAATGAAAATTGCTGCAGAAAGTATCTGTCATACAGAGAGCTATGTTTGCAAAGTAAACACCATTTTTATACTAATCTAATTGAGTGCATGGAAGAAGGAAAGAAGTAAATACTCCCATCTCACTGTATTGAAGCATTCCATCCCTTTATACCCTAATGTTTGCTGTTATTTCATGTATGTTCATTTATTTTTATGCCTGCCAGTTTCCCTGTGTTCTCCTTTAAGGTTTAAATCTTTTGAGAATACCTCTTCTCTTTAACTCACTCAGAGTGTTATATAGGGCACAGCATGGCCTCACACCAGAAGCAATGAGATGCTTCTAGACAATGATTAGGATTCAAGCAGAGGAAAAGGGATGCAATGATTAATAAGTGAAATATATGAAAAAATCACACTTGGAAATGGAAATGTTAACTTTAACTTTCAAAAAATTGTGTAGCAGGGACTCTTCAGGGATCTAGGCATTAAGACCCATACTATGTATATTTCTTTATACTTTAATTAATTTTTCATCTGAGTTTGAAAATGGGATCCTTTCTCTCTCTGTTTCTGGGCAGTGGTTAAGTTGAAGAGGACATCAGGACAGGAACTAATGAAAGTGACCTGATATCTTTATTCCACAAGCAATGAGTAATGAGGAGTCTGTTGGTGATTTATGTTAATCTAAATGTGAGACAGACAGAATATTATCTTGCACTTCACAGTCCATGCGAGCAATGCTTCCATTTCTAGAAATATACAATTATCCATATGTCTTTTTCATGAAAACCTTAATTTGTACAGTCATTTGATGGCAGTTTGGTTTTGTTCACAGTTTGTAAAATTGACTTGTCATAATGCTCCAATAAAATCTATTCTAGCTGAAAAAAGTCTAATTGCCTTCTGTGCTAACTAGAGGAATTTACACTTATAATTCACATCATTTTTGCCCAAAATAATGAAATAAGCAATTAGCTTTATGTAATATAGGGTGGCTCAGTGGTAAGGAATCTGTGTGCAATAAAGGAGACCCAGGTTCGATCCCTGGGTTGGGAAGATTGCCTGGAGAAGGGAATGGCAACCCACTCCAGTATTGTTGCCTGGAGAATCTCATGGACAGAAGAGCCTGGCAGGCTACAGTCCATGCAGTCACAAAGAGTTGGACACAACTGAGCGACTAACACTTTCACTTTTCAATATATATATTGACCTAAAGGGTCACTGTAAAATGCTATTAAAATTCAGAAAAATATACATAGAAAATCCTAGGTAAAAAGACCTTTCCCTGTTCTGCTCTTATTTTTTTTCTTTTTTTTAGAAGAAAGAGGAAAATATTTTTTAAAAATTAATCTGATATTGGGACTGAGAGGGCTTCAAGACTGAATGTTTTTCTGCATCCTTCATTGTTGTTCTTGTTCAGTCACTCAGTCATATTCGACTCTTTGTGATCCCATGGATGACAGCATGCCAGGCTTCCCTGTCCTTCACCATCTCCTGGAGCTTGCTCAAACTCCTGTCCATTGAGTCAGTGATGCCATCCAACCATCTCATCCTCTGCCATTGCTTTCTTCTCCTGCATTCAGTCTTTCCCAGCATCAGGGTCTTTTCTAATGAATCGGCTCTTTGCATTAGGTGGCCAAAGTATTGGAGTTTCAGCTTCAGCATCAGTCTTTCTAATGAATATTCAAGACTGATTTCTTTTAGGATTGACTGGTTGGATCTCCTTGCAGTCCAAGGGTCTCTCAAGAGTCTTCTCCAACACCACAGCTCAAAAGCATCAATTCTTCAGCGATCAGCCTTCTTTATGGTCCAACTCTCACATGCATACACGACTACTGGAAAAACCATACCTTTGACTAGACAGACCTTTGTCTGCAAAGTAATTTCTCTGCTTTTTAATACACTGTTTAGGTTTTTCATAGCTTTTCTTGCAAGGAGCAAGCATCTTTTAATTTCATGGCTTTAGTCAGCATCTGCATTGACTTTGGAGCCCAAGAAAGTAAAGTCTGTCACTATTTCCATTGTTTCCCCATCTATTTACCATGAAGTGATGGGACCAGATGCCATGATCTTCGTTTTTTGAATGTTGAGTTTTAAGCCAGCTTTTTCACTCTCCTTTTTCACCTTCATCAAGAGGTTCTTCAGTTCCTCTTCTTTTTCTGCCATTAGGGTGGTGTCATCTGCATATCTGAGGTTTTTGATATTTCTCCTGGCAATCTTGCTTCATTCATACAGGAACTTATTTGTTGAACCTTGTGTGATGGGAGCTAAGGACACCAATCCTGTCCACAGACTATTCTCCCCAACTGTCTCTAACCCCAGCTCTCTGTGATTGCTTGTTTTTATTTCAAAATTTTTAAAATAGGTATGTGGCAGGGAAGGGACAGAGATGATGGTGATGTTTATAAAAGGGAGGCTGTAATTCACGAAGGTTTGGGCTCTGAGTTCAGACTGCCTGCGTTCCAGTTTGCCTCCTTTATTTGTGACCTTCACCTCTCTGTGACTCAGTTCCACACCTATAAAATGGAAAAAAAAAAACAATGCTAGTTAATTCATAGCATTGTTTAATTATTATATGAAAAGGTGTTCAGTTAAATTTGGTTTTCACAGTGTGTTGAACAGCATTAAGTTTCCTTCAAAGAAGGCATATGGATATCCAAAAGGCACATGAAAAGATACTTAACATCTCTAATTACTAGAGAAATACAGACCAAAACTGTAACTAGGTATCACTTACACCAGTTAGAATGGCCATCATCAAAAAAATCTACAAACAATAAATGCTCAAGTGAGTGTGGAGTAAAGGGAACCCTCCTTCACTGTTGGTGGGAATGTAAATTGGTGCAGCCACTATGAAGAACAGTGGCTCTTAAACTGAAGTTGTTTAAAAAAATAAAAGTAGAGCTACCAATTTCCTGATAGTTATAGATGTTACATGAGGGGACAGCAGAAGAGTATGTTCAGCGTCCTATGTTTCATAACTTGTTTGTCACAAAAGACAAAGACAGCAGTGCCTTCCTGTTGTCTTGGTGGTAGTGTTTAGGGAACAGTCGGGTCTGGGTAGATATCAGGCTTTATTAATGTAATATCTGGGCAATATCTCACTGTGGGTCTTTACTACATGTCTGCATCCCATTGCTGGGAGCTGCTCCAGGGCACAAGACCATCCTTTTATAACTCTGTGGCTTCAGTGCTTAGCACAGTACTTTATATGCATGGCAGCCATTTGGTAAATGCAAGTTGCTCAGATACTCCTTAAAAATATATATGTTTAATAAAGTACCAAATTACTATGTGTTTGTGAATAATCTAGAAACTACAGACAAGTCTTAAAAGGAAATCATTCATAATCTTACTACCCAGGGATAAACTAACATTTTATTATGTGTCTTTCTGCTATTTTCTATGCATACCTACTTTTGTTTTGAACAAAAAATGGAATAATATGGTAAAGACTTTGGGTAGTTAACACTTTCATGAAATAATATACAATTAATATGACCCTGTCATCACACACTCTTCTGAAATATTATTTTTAATTAGTATATACAAGTTACCTAATGTTTATTCTTTAGCATTTACACTGCACTCCATTTTATGCTTTTATATGAAAGTATGTATGTTTGTGTTCTGTCATGTCTGACTTTTTGCAACTTTATGGACGGTGGCCCACCAGGCTGCTCTGTCCGTGGGATTCACCATGGTTAAATATTTCCAGACATGCTTCTTGTTTCCTCCCCACCCCCCCCACCAGTGTGTTCTCCTGGTACCCTTTACTTTGTTTATCAAAGTCCCTAGTACAGTAGAGTCTACCTGAATAATTATCTTTTGATCTTTTTGTCCTCTAATTTTTTCCCACCAGGCCTTTTCTAGTTTTGCCATGATAACCTTAGTTTCTAGTATACTGCTTTGCTCTTAAAGGGTGCTCAGTGTATGTTTGTTCAATAAGTATGGGATAGATATTATTTTCATCTGAAAATGCTAAAAGGTCGATTCTGAAAGTCCCTATGAAGGTTTGTTGTTTGGAGCTGGGTGTGTTTGATATGATCCTGCAGGAATGGTGTGAAGCTAGCGGGTGGGCAGGGCATATTGGGGAGAGTTCTGGGGCTAAGAGCTGATGACAGAAAGACTCTGGGAAGAAGAGTGAAAATATTTCTTTTTACTCATCCTTTCCTTTTACTCTTTCCATCAGGAGCTTCAGTTTATCCCCCTGACCTTTAGAATAAAATTCTTAGAAGCCATGGGAAGGGAAACAGAATCTTCATTTATTTATTGGGTGATTAAGTAAGTGGAGACATGTATCCTATCTGAGTTATAGTCAAAGAATCCAATTCCAAGCTCCTGACTTGACTGAAAACATTCCAGCTCTATGTCTGGCACATGGTATTAAGAAAGGGAAGGGACTAATATTTATAGAGTGCCTATAATATGCTAGTGATTTTCCTACATCGTTGCATTCAGGCTCTTCAACAACTCTGAGAAGTAGGAATTATTGCGGAGGGACCTGAATTCAACCCTGGACTATATGACTCCTGAGTCTGCTTTCCCAGGTCAAAATATTAGAATGAATTCTTGGGTGAAATGAAGAAATGCCTTATGGCTAATGTAAACAAATTCTAAATTCTGTTTCATAAGGAAACTTTGAGGTATATCTTGGATGATTCTGATTTATGAATTAGTAAGAAAAGTGGAAAATTAAAACATTAATATATAGAAATAAAATCACTTTATAAAAAAAATAAAATAAAAATAAATAAAATAAAATAAAATAAAATAAAAAAACCCATTTTACCAACACCTGCAGGAGATGTATTAAAAATTAAAAGAATTTTCAGACCAAAAAGATTGTATTTATAAAGAGGTCATTCAGAGGTGGTTAATTAAATGGCCTCGCACTTGAAAATTTTAGTGAGAGTGTCTTTTTCGTATTAACTTTATTATTTTAATCAAAAGTGTATGAACCTAACAGAGGTTATAAAATTTTTACTTTATTGTTTTTCAATTCAATAAGAGTTTTTATTTCTTAGTTACTAAATTTCAGGCCAGAACCAAGGTTTTCTTACCTCCTTGCTGGGAAGTTGCCAGCTGACAACAGAGTTGTTCAAGCCTGTTTCTGCTCATAGGCTTTAATAAAAGCTTTTTTTTTTTCCTGATGGGATTCGTACTCTACATGCTGTGCTCAACTTAGTGAGATAGTTACAGATGCATGCTTTTAAACTCTCAATTCTCAAATTTAAGTTCGTTTCTAGTCACTAGTACCATCTATGCAGTATGAAAGAGGGTGCTCAGGTGTTTGCATTAATCTTACTGGCAGTTTATTGTCCACTGCCATATTTGTAACATCCTTTTTGGTAACTAGAGATGAAAATCATTAGTAGTGTTATTAGAGTTTGGCTTTTAGCTAGGAGACTTCAATGATTTTAACAGAAGGGGTAATAAGAATCATATGTCAAATTAAATAAGTTATTCTGTGTTTTGAAAATGATCCTAGTGTTTTTCATTCATTTAAGTCTGACTTTCATATTTTAAGAGAGCCTTCTGGATGCCTCCTAACATAATTTTAAAAATCACCTTTTACCCTTATAATTAGTCTTTAACATAGTCATAAGCACTGGCCTGATTTTCGTAATCTTTTAGAACATTATCCTGGTGCCCTAGGCAGTTGGAGTAGTTACAGGGAGCACATAAAACATGTTGTACTCACATTGGACTTTATATTTGGTGCCTTGGCATAACTTTATGGTTTTTTTTTTTTTTCCTTCAGAATTTATTGTTTCTTTCATTCTCAGGCAGGAATAAAAAGTTTGCTTTCTGAGACTGGGTTTTGAAGAACCCATCTTTGATGTTCTCACAGAGCACGTAGTAGGAGATGAATAAATACTGTGTGTCTGTGGATTGGCTGGGGTTCTACTGAGCATCACCAAGGACTTGGCTTCAAGCTATGGAGGCAAGAGGCTCTGCCTCTCACTGAAAGCCCATGTGTCATTGGAGCAGTTCTGCTCCACATGAGCCTCCTGGTGATGGTGGAAATAAGAGTGCAAGCCCCAATATGCATGCATATTTCATGTTTCCCATTACATTGTATCTACTGTTATTCCATTGGCCGAATCAAGTCAAATGGCTGAATCCAAGATCAGAGGTCAAAGAAGTGCATTCTGTCTTTTAATGGGATAAACTTAAGTCACGTGGGAAAAGGCATGGCTACAAGAAGTGGTACCACTGATCTTGGTTTACTTTTAGCTTTGTTTTTTTAGAACACAGTACCTTTGAATAAACACAGTCTCAAAAGGAGAGGGTAAATGGAGTCTTGAAACCCAGAGTTTTTCAAATCCTTCAGCTCACTTGTGGTTATGAGTGGGGCAAGAGAGGAGGAGAGGAGGCAGCTCTCCCTCATCTGAACCAGAGCCCCGATTTTAGACCCTGTTCTTGGAGCCAGAACAGTGAAGTGGAGTAAGCAGTTGTCCCCTTTTTATACACGTTGAGAGAGACAGCTCATTTGGCCAGGAATCCTACACAAGGTGCTCTCTGTCTCTGAGATGTTTCTGCTTCTCTACCCTTTTAATCACAACACACCATTCTCTCCTAGTATTTTGACTCACAGAAAAACAACAACTAGTAATGGGTTAATCAGGAAAAAAAAAACGAACAAATCCTGGCAACTCCTCCCTGGTCAGAAAATGCTTTCACCCATTAAAATTATGCCTACAGTACATAATTTATCATGCTAAATCCCTTAACTGATCATCAGACTCTCAATACTTAATAATAATCCCCACTGCCTCAGGTTAAAACCCTAATTTCTTAAAAAAATTTTTATTGAAATATACATATGTATGTATTATTTTCATATGCTTTTCCATTATGGTTTGTCACAGGATATTGAATATAGTTCCCTGTGCTGTATAGTAGGATCTTGTTGTCTATCCATTCTATATATAATAGTTTGCCTCTTAAAAGCCTAATTTCTTATTATGGCATGATAACTCAAGATATGGTTTATCTTTAGCTTCCCCTTTTTGCACTTTAGCCACACTGAGCTACTTTTATTCTCTGAATGAGCCATGCTGTCTTGTCCTCAACAAGTTACTTAATGTTTCAAAACTTGGTTTTCTTGTCCATAAAAAGGGGTTGTTGCCCCATATTTGCTGGTGAGAATTTTACTAGGGAGTGTTCTCAGATCAGTATATGTAGAGAGAAGAAAATAGGCTTTGACTGAGCAAGACGTCCCCTGACTTGCTGTCTAATAAAGGCCAAGCCAGTGCCACAGGGGACACTTCAGAGTGCCTGAGTAGGGACCAGGGGATTAAGCCTTTATACTCCTCATTGACCAAGCAGTGGATATGGCAGCATTGGGGAAGCCAGGGTGACCTTGAGTGAGGCTGCTCTCTCCAGCTGAGGGCTGGTCCCCAAGAGGGACTCAGCTGAAATCTCTTGGCATCAATGCCCGCAGCAGCTGGAGAATAAGTAAATGCCTGTGTTCTGGAGCAGAGAATCAGGGTTTTACCACTATGGATATAAATAGCTATCTCATAGGACAATTGTGATAAATCTAACTCACATGCATGCACACACACACGGTCATCCGTTAGATCTTTGCTTCTGTGTCCACCTCCTGTGGAAACTTTCCACCTCCTGTGGAAACCTCTTCCACCTCCTGTGGAAACTTTCCAGCCTATGCCCCTGCCACCCTAAAGTAAGCCACTGGCCACCCCACTGGCTTTCATAGTACATATAATCCTGTTATAATAGTTATTAAACAATATGGCAATTTCCAGTGTTTGCCTCTTTCCCCATTAGAATGCAGTGGGCCAGCAAACATTATCCTCAATGGTGAAAAATTGAAAGCATTTCCCCTAAAGTCAGGAACAAGGCAAGGATGCCCACTCTCACCACTACTATTCAGCATAGTTTTGGAAGTTTTGGCCACAGCAATCAGAGCTGAAAAAGAAATAAAAGGAATACAGATAGGAAAAGAAGAAGTAAAACTCTCACTGTTTGCAGATGACATGATCCTCTACATAGAAAACCCTAAAGACTCTACTAGAAAATTACTAGAAGTTGATCAATGAATATAGTAAAGTTGCAGGATATAAAATTAACACACAGAAATCCCTTGCATTCCTATACTCCAATAATGAGAAAACAGAAAGAGAAATTAAGGAAACAATACCATTCACCATTGCAACAAAAAGAATAAAATACTTAGGAATATATCTACCTAAAGAAACAAAAGACTTATATATAGAAAACTATAAAACACTGATGAAAGAAATCAAAGAGGACACAAACAGATGGAGAAATATACCGTGTTCATGGATTGGAAGAATTAATATAGTGAAAATGAGTATACTACCCAAAGCAATCTATAGATTCAATGCAATCCCTATCAAGCTACCAATGGTATTTTTCACAGAACTAGAACAAATCATCTCACAATTTGTATGGAAATATAAGAAACCTCGAATAGCCAAAGCAATCTTGAGGAAGAAGAATGGAACTGGAGGAATCAACCTGCCTGACTTCAGGCTCTACTACAAAGCCACAGTCATCAAGACAGTATGGTACTGGCACAAAGATAGAAATATAGATCAATGGAACAAAATAGAAAGCCCAGAGATAAACCCACGCACCTATGGACACCTTATCTTCGACAAAGGAGGCAAGAATATACAATGGAGAAAAGACAATCTCTTTAACAAGTGGTGCTGGGAAAACTGGTCAACCACTTGTAAAAGAATGAAACTAGAACACTTCCTAACACCGTACACAAAAATAAACTCAAAATGGATTAAAGATCTAAACGTAAGACCAGAAACTATAAAACTCCTAGAGGAAAACATAGGCAAAACACTCTCTGACATAAATCACAGCAGGATCCTCCATGACCCACCTCTCAGAATATTGGAAATAAAAGCAAAAATAAACAAATGGGACCTAATTAAAATTAAAAGCTTTTGCACAACAAAGGAAACTATAAGCAAGGTGAAAAGACAGCCTTCAGAATGGGAGAAAATAATAGCAAATGAAGCAACAGACAAACAATTAATCTCAAAAATATACAAGCAACTTCTGCAGCTGAATTCCAGAAAAATAAACGACCCAATCAAAAAATGGGCCAAAGAACTAAACAGACATTTCTCCAAAGAAGACATACAGATGGCTAACAAACACATGAAAAGATGCTCAACATCACTCATTATTAGAGAAATGCAAATCAAAACCTCAATGAGGTATCATTTCACACCAGTCAGAATGGCTGCTATCCAAAAGTCTACAAGCAATAAATGCTGGAGAGGGTGTGGAGAAAAGGGAACCCTCTTACACTGTTGGTGGGAATGCAAACTAGTACAGCCACTATGGAGAACAGTGTGGAGATTCCTTAAAAAACTGGAAATAGAACTGCCATATGACCCAGCAATCCCACTGCTGGGCATATACACCGAGGAAACCAGAATTGAAAGAGACACGTGTACCCCAATGTTCATCGCAGCATTGTTTACAATAGCCAGGACATGGAAGCAACCTAGATGTCCATCAGCAGATGAATGGATAAGGAAGCTGTGGTACATATACACAATGGAATATTACTCAGCCATTAAAAAAAATACATTTGAATCGGTTCTACTGAGATGGATGAAACTGGAGCCCATTATACAGAGTGAAGTAAGCCAGAAAGAAAAACAACAATACAGTATACTAATGCATATATATGGAATTTGAAAGATGGTAACGATAACCCTATATGCGAGTCAGAATAAGAGACACAGATGCATGGAACAATTTTATGGACTCTGAGGGAGAAGGTGAGGGTGGGACGTTCTGGGAGAATAGCATTGAAACATGTATATTATCGTATGTGAAACAGAACACCATTCCATGTTCGATGCATGAGACAAGGGCTCAGGGCTGGGGCAATGGGATGACCCAGAGGGATGGGATGGGGAGGGAGGTGGGTGGGGGGTCCAGGAAGGGGAACACATGTAAACCCATGGCTGATTCATGTCAATGTATGGCAAAAACTATTACAATATTGTAAAGTAATTAGCCCCCAACTAAAATAAACAAATTTATTAAAAAAAAAAAAAGAATGCAGTGGGCAAGAATCACCTGCCTTTGTACTTTTCTTACTATTAAGCATTTTTCCCATGATATTCTGATTGGCTGCTTAATCACCTGTCTTACCCTTTATATTACAAGCTCTACAAGAATAGAGTCAGCATCTGTTTTGTTTACTACTTTATCCTGTAGCATAGTACCAGGAATGTAGTCTGAAACTGATGAACACTTTGCCGGAGGGAGGTGGTGAGTGAATGAATGAATGAATGAATGATGAAATGTCCCTCAGGAAGGGACAGTAAAGACAATGACATGGAATAGGGAGGCCGTCCAGAGAGCCTCAGCCTCCTGATAAAATTCACTCCCAGTGATCAGAGCTCCTGAAGCAGGATCTGTCAATTATATGCAGAGGAGAGCAAAACTAGCTACCCTTACTCTCAGCCTAGTGTTTATCAAAGCATTTTATATGGCTTAATTCATTTCATCCTCATAACAGCTCTATGAAGAAAATACTATTGCTATCTCCATTTTACAGATGATGAAACTGAGGTGTGGAGAAGTTAAATGACTTGCCCTGAGGCACACAGCTGCAGTGGCAGAAATGACAGACTTATTCTCCATGATTTTCATTCACCCCAGTGATAAGATCAACACATTCACTCTTGTATTTTGCACCTTTCTTTCGGTAGACATTCTGAATCTCTTTGATTCTCTTTATATGTTGGGGCCCTTGCCTGTGCTAGATTCTATGTGGATGAATGTGCATAAACTGGGTTGTGAGAAGGTCACGTGGATGAGTTAATGGAAGACCTCCATTTCTCAGAAGAGTTTTGGTGAATATATTCCTGTGGATATGAGAGATGCTGAACATGTGGTAAGCCCTGTGATTAGGCATGGAGGGTAGTAGAGGGCAGTGAGATCACACACCAGAGTTCCCCAGGCATGCATAGGCTCTTCTTCCTGTCCTCTGGAGGCTCTCCCCTTGAAAAAATTATAGGAAATTCCTACATCAAAAACCTCCTTAGGAACTTCCCTGGTGGCCCACTGGTTAAGAATCTGTCTTCCAATGCAGGGAACCTGGGTTCAATCCCTGGTCTGGGAAGATCCCTCAGGCCACACAGAGCAGCTTAAGCCCGTGTGCCACAACTCCTGAGCCCACAAGCTGCAACCACTGAGCCCACACATCCTAGAGTCCTTGCTCCACAACAAGAGAAGCCAGGGCAATGAGAAGCCCAGGCACCACATCTAGAGAATAACTCCCACTCGCCACAGCTAGAGAAAAGCCATCACACCAGTGAAACCCCCAGCACAGCCGTAAATATATAAGTCCCTAACCTTAAATGTTTTCAGTAAGAGCTCCATAGGAAAAGAGAAAAGTATTATTATTATTATTTTTTTACTGGAAATGAAGAACAGGAGAGCTGTATTTGCCATGACAGATAGCTCACAGAGTCCTGTTCTTAGGGAAGGCAGGCTGTGATGGCTTGGGTCAGTTGTGACCAATGTCAAGCTATTCTAGCACCTTATGAAGTATTAGGCTGGGTGGGATTGTGGACAGAGCTCTTTTACGGCTGTTTCCAGGCATCCCACTCTCCTCCAAATTGATATCCCTTAAGGAAATCCTGAATTGTTTGATTTCCAGGAAAGACTTTGAAAACTGGATGGAGTTTGAATGCCTGATGACTACACCATTAAAGAAAAAAAAAGAATCCTGGAAGCCGAATGTCTGGGGATGGATTTTAGCTGATCGCTTCCAAGGAAACCCTGGAGGAAATTATTAGGCCATGCTATGATAGTTTAACGTATTTATTTAGTACCTCTTCCTGTGGAAAGGGGTGTATGTTGTTTTTTAAAAAATTAGACATTTTTATTCTTGGATGAAAATTACATCCTAAAACACATTTAATATGTTTACTTTTACTGCTTGGTGAAATAAATAGTGAAATTCACAGCAGTGATCAAAAAACCCTTCTAGGTCATGCTTAGAAACTGTTAGAAATCTGATTCTGAAAAATCAGATTGAATACTATCAGGCTGTCTTTCATTTAAATTATATACATGTATTTGAAAAGCAATTCTTGTTTTAGAACTGTCATAGAGAAGTATTTTAAGGTCCTAAGTCTTACCACTGTAAAGGAACTGTTTTAATTTTCCACATTTTTATCTCCTGTCCTCATCCATATGAAACTGAAAGTATTAGTCATTCAGTCCAGTTGTGTTTGACTCTTTGCGATTCCATGGACTGTAGCCCACCAGGCTCCTCTGTCCGTGGAATTCTCCAGGCAAGAATACTGGAGTGGGTTGCCATTTCCTTCTCCAGGGGATCTTCCCAACCCAGAGATCAAACTGGGTCCCTTGTGTCGCATGCGTATTCTTTACTGTCTGAGCCACCAGGGAAGTGCAATGCACCTGTACACTTCCACAGATGTGCTCATAGTCTCTATAAAACTTGATGCTTAACTGGTTTAAACTAAACACCCTGTCATAAAATTGTTTCTACATTACTATAGTTTTTATAAGTACAATTTTAATGCATTCATAATTTCCACTAAATCAATATGTCTGATTCAACAAATCCCTCTGTACTAATTTATTTATCATTTAAATAGGTAATTTAAAATCACCAGCAAATGTATAATTTTTTCTACATTTAAGACTTGAAAAAATATTCTTAATGTGGAAAAGTTGTAAAACACCATATGGCTGCATAGGCACTAAAGCTATTCTTTTACTAAGCAGTGTATTTCGAGGCAGACACTAAACTTTCCCGAGGGTGGTAGCACCAGAACATAAACCCAGTCTCAGATGTGCAACCACCAAAACCAAAGAGTTTGCAGAATAAAAGAGCACATGAAGATCCCTCCTATCTATAACAATTGTTGACAAAGGAACCTCGCCTCAACTAAGCTCTGAAGATTGTTGTTCATCTTCATCAACAGTGGATTTAACCATTTTAACACATCAAATCAGTGCTTTCTGGCTATTTGACTGAATTGCTTTAGGGGGTCCTCTGTACGGAGCCCCAAACACAAGAGCTGCTCATTGAAAACGTGAACTCTGATGATGGAAGTTTGGAATCTGAAAATCCAAATTGGCCTGCAGTGCTTTACTTGGTATAAATCTAAGAGAAAATGCAGTGTTGGACCACAGATAAGGTGTTGTGTTGATAAAGGACGTCCAACATAAATCTTCATTTGACTCTGAAGAAAGTCCAGAGTATCAGGATGAAAATCAGGTTATCCTCAAAGAATCTGGGCTATGTCTTTCCTGGGAAAGAAAAATTATTTTTACTTTGGCAGCACATCTTCAGTTTGCACAGGCTTGAGCTGTCGCTTTTGCAGAAAGACCACAGGTCTTAAGCAGATGCCTGCTGCAAGGTTGACTACACACCGTGAAACTGTCAGACCAGCGGAAATGAAAATGGTTTCCATATTCAACCTGTGGGATTTGGGCCAGTCAGAGCCCATGGGTGGAAGACATGTGTCAACCCTGCTAGACAGCACAAAACTGCGATTAGGCTTGACGGGGTCTTTGTTGAATGCTTAGAAGGAGAAGATTTGGGAAATATTAAATGCTCTTATTACTGTCAGACGATTCATGCCTCTGAGTTGGCACGTCTCCTCCTGGAGCATGCTCGGAATGTGCTTTCATCAGAAATGTCAGGCTGTTTGGATGGAGCAGATGCTCACAGATGAGTCGGTCGGTACTGAAAACTCAACCAGAAATACCTGTGTTCTCTCTCTGACATTTTTGATAAATAGAATAACAGTGTAATATTCTTTCTGGAAAAGCAGACCATAATATTATTTTTTTTCATACCACAATATTTAAGGAAAAAAAACACTGGAAGGGAAATAAATGTTTCTCTTACATGGAATGGAGGGTGTTTCCCTCTTAGTCAATTCTCAGTCTTTTCGCTGATACCATGTAAAGGTGACAGTCTCAAGGTCTGTGGTCTGGGATATGCACTTAAGCAATGTGAGAGGTGGTGAAAGGGCTGGGCTCCCTCTGGGACTGAATTTCCTCTCTGATCATTTCCCTTGACATTACATCTCGTTTCTGAAACGCTGTAAGCGTCATTTTCTTTTTTTCTGTTTGTACTCAGGGGGTTCCTGTAAAAAGCAAGTAAGAAAATTTATGCAAAGCACTTAGCCCACTGCTTGGCACATCGTGTGAAATCCATGATGCTAATTGATTTGTAGGGAGGTAGCCTGACTTAGTTTTCTAGAAAGCTGGCTAGAAAAGGTGACGTGTCTGGCTCGTGAACTAAATGGAGCTTGCAGATTTATTTAATTCGCTCCTAAATTTTGAAAAAAAGTATTGAGTGACATACTGAAGTTGAGAGACTTCACATAAAACCTTATATGTTGCCTTTCCCCTAAACCTGGGAGTTGTTGCACCACCAGATTTCAGTCCTCCTTGACAGCCAGCTTCCTTTCTTCTTTCCTTCCCCCTTCTCTCTCTCTTCTTTCCCTCCTTTCTTTCCTTCCTCCCTCCCTTCCTCCATGGTACATGTGTGTGTATTTTAGTCCTCATAATTCGATTGTCTAGTCATATCTTCCTTCTAAATTTGTCTCTATTTTACAAAGAGGCTAACCACAACAACGAAAACTACAAATCCCACCTCCAGAGCACTGTTTTCCATTTTGCAGGCTAGTTTCTCTTCCCCAACTAATTCTTTTTCAGTGTCTCAATGTTTTACATAAATCTTGGTTCCTATGATTTGAGCTTCAAATCAATGATATAACCACACCCACTGTCCCAAAGAGTATTGAACTTCATGTGACTGTTTCTCCGGAAAAGATCCCTTTCCTTTCACTTTAGCTAGGATATACTAGTCTTTTGTTCAAAGTGCTAAAGACATGGGAATTCAATTACAAACGTCATGCTTTAAGTCACGGCTGTGCTGAAGGAAAGTAATAATTTCCACCAGACACAAGGCTATAAGTGATAATTAATTTACTTTAGTAGTATGTGTGTGCAACTTTTTAGGGGGTGATTGAACTGAGGAAAAAAGTCAAAACTGATGTAGAATGTAGTGAGTTTAAAAAAAAAACAAGTTTGCAATGCTGTTACCATGCTCTGAGTTATCAGTCACTAAGGCTAGGCTGCTGCTGCTGCTAAGTCACATCAGTCGTGTCCGACTCTGTGTGACCCCATAGACGGCAGCCCACCAGGCTTCTCTATCCATGGGATTTCCCAGGCGAGAGTACTGGAGTGGGTTGCCATTGCCTTCTCCATGGCTAGGCTAGGATGTAGTAACAGACAATCCCAAATTCTAAGCCACTGGTCTTAAAACAGCCATGATTTGGTTTTTTGCTCATCTGCCCATTTGGATTTGGTGGCACTTTGCTCATGAACTGAAACTGACATAATCTCTGTCTAGGTGCTTCCATGACCGCTGTTGCGGGTGGAGAGAGAGACAGTGTCCCACACTGGCTGCTAAATGTCTCTACCCAGAAGAATTATGTGTCTGCTCAGTTTTATCAACTGACTAGAATTGTGTGGCTGTGTTTGAGTTCAAGGAGGAGGGAAATGCAGTTTTTCCATGTGCCTGGAATGGGAGGGATTTGGTTTATTGTGAACATCCTTAGTAACTCCCTCTTTTTGAAACCTGAACATGCACAAATTAATACTCTTAACTGTCATTTTAATATGAATAACTGTGCATGGTGTCATAATGCATAATTTTTTAGGCTAAGAGACAAATTAATTTAAAAAAATTATTTCTTTAGCTGTGTTATGTGGGATTTTGTTGTGGTGCATGGGGTCTGGCCCATGGACTCAGTAGTTCCAGCATATAGACTTGATTGCTCTGCAGCATGTGGGATCCTAGTTCCCAGACCAGGGATAGAACCTACATCCCCTACATTGCAACGTGGATTCTTAACCACTGGACTGACCACCAGGGAAGTCCCCCAAACTTAATCTTAAATGCTGAGTATGTCAGTAGGCTTCTGATTCTGGGGACTCATCCCCTCCATTTGTCACCCATTTTCATTCCCTTATTTCTCTGAGAATGGTGCTTATTTATCTACACTTGGCTCCTGCGTATCTTGTCTTTTTTAATGTAAATACTGAGTTTCTAGATAGCTATCTACTTGTATGATTTAACTTTCAAACTCTAAACCACTCTACATGTTTTGTTGCTGCTACTGCTGATAATAACAAAGTTGTATCTTCTCTGTTACTCATTTTACCAATCTGTGACAACTTTCACATTATTTTATGCCCAATTAACAGGATAATTACTGGTTATAATTGGCATGGATTTTTGTGTACTGTCCATTTTAATATGTTTAATACTTTTGTAATAATATAATATTTGCTTTATTTACATTAAAATTCAAAAGTTCCCATATGCCTGACATGGGTATTGTAGGTTGAACACATGGAAATATATTGTAGGCTTTATAAAATTTGGGCTCAGTTAAGCATATCACTTCCATTTATGAATGTATATGGAAATTTCTAGTTTCCTTACCTGTCATTAAATTCTGGTCATGGCAAATCCTCTGCCACTTTGTTCCCCTAACCTAAATGCTCTCAGCTTTTCTACATATTATTTATGCCTCATCCTCAAAGGGTAAAAATGTTTATAGTTGTGTAAGTACTCTCCCCTAATAGCTTTGCAAACTCTTAACATATTCATTACTTCATTTTAAATGTATTCCCCACTTTGCTATTTGTCAATCAGATTTATTTTCATCATCTCCAAATCTGTCCCCTTCTACCATCTCAAAGTAAGTCTTGATTGATCCTGTGATTTCAACATATCTGTTAACACATAAGCATTTTCTTGTTTAGCTACAATTGACCTCTACTTAAAAACGCTGTTTGTGGATTTCTTTTGTGGGGCTTTAGATTCATTGCCCAAACCCTCTATTCTAAATAAACTAAGAATCTAATTCTTTTGTAATTCCCCAGAATACACTGACCTGTTATCACCCCTTGACATCTTGCATGAAAATCAAGTATCATTAACTCACATTGCAAAGTTTTAAGGTTTTACATATAAGCCTTCATTAGCATATTTCTAAGGCCTAAGAGAATCAATCTAGGATGTTAACACCACAAATGAGTAATAACCCTAATTAACCTATTTTAGCTCATGTGAAAATATCTTAATAAATAAAACTATATACCTGAAATTTGAGTTCCTATTATTGATAATAAAAATAAGACATAGGATTTATTGAATTATACTTATTTGAAGGATGTTTTGGAAATGGTTTATAACAAAATAACTATGGATTTTATAGCACAATAAAAATAAAAGTCAATCAGCACATTTTATAAATTACATTATTTCTGAAAATAATCTCAATGCATAAATTTCTATTTCTTTCATCAGAGTTCAGACAGATTCCAGCCACTAATGTTGGATAATAACTCTTTTATTTCTTTTATGTACCGAGGGGAGTAAATCAAATGTAAAATATAGCCACAGATAATTTTTGGAAAAGAAAACACATCTTGGCAAGAATCTAACCTGGAATTTTCTTATTAATAAACGAACAGTGTGTTTGGTGGGCTGGATTATGTAGTGCAGGCTTTCGCATGGACTAATGCCCAGCCTGAATATTCTTTTCCTGAATACATAAACAGATGTGCACAAATTCTTTTTTACCATTTTATTTACTCAGAAGCTTTCAGAAGAAAGTTCCCCAAATTAAATATTGAATGTAGACAATTTATTTAGAATGCAAAATGTGTTCACTTGTTTTATTTTCACCTAGCCTTATAACCCCTACTTCATACACCATGTTGATTTTGGT
Organism: Giraffa tippelskirchi; assembly: GCF_054371585.1. Classification (NCBI taxonomy): domain Eukaryota; kingdom Metazoa; phylum Chordata; class Mammalia; order Artiodactyla; family Giraffidae; genus Giraffa; species Giraffa tippelskirchi. The sequence continues at coordinate 41,347,600 of NC_137276.1, forward strand.
TTAGTAAACATACAGCTGTATTTAAGGGTAAAGAATTAATAGCAACCCAAATGGTAGAAAATAAATGGCTATTAGGGATCATTTGTTAATCTGAAATGTTCTTCTATTGAATTCTTAATAATATTTCTGTTTTCAATTTAGAGCTTTTTTCTTTATGAGAATAGATTTTTTACCAAAACAGTTAATCTTGCACAGTGCTTTTACCATTTTGCCTGACACTGGGTAGACAGACGGAGAAGGCAACGGCAACCCACTCCAGTACTCTTGCCTGGAAAATCCCATGGATGGAGGAGCCTGGTAAGCTGCAGTCCATGCGGTCACGAAGAGTCAGACACGACTGAGCGACTTCACTTTCACTTTTCACTTTCATGCATTGGAGAAGGAAATGGCAACCCACTCCAGTGTTCTTGCCTGGAGAATCCCAGGGATGGGGGAGCCTGGTGGGCTACCGTCTATGGGGTCGCACAGAGTCGGACACGACTGAAGCGACTTAGCAGCAGCAGGGTAGACAGAAGATTTAGAGCCATCAGATTGACAGACCTTTAAAAACATTTTAGAGTAACTAGTAGATGATATTTGTTTGTTTGTTTTGGCTGTGCTGAGTGGCTTGCAGGATTTTAGTTCTCTGACCAGGGATTGAACCAGTGTCCTTGGCAGTGAGAGCATGGAGTCCTAACCACTGGACTGCCAGGGAAGTCCCAGTAGATGATAGTTAAAATCATTAAAATGGTTATTTTTATGTTAATTATTTCTACCTCATCCCCATGTCCTAATTTCAAGTAGTAATTACGGTGCCAATGTAATAGTTGGTAAACACTGGGATATACTCTCCAAATAAAAAATCCCTGAGGCACATAATGTGAGTACAAAACAGATTTTTGAAAGTGGCTTTATCCTGGCAAATTGAGAGCACATGGGATCTGTGTGGTTGCCTTTTCAAATTATCCCCATTATTAGGAATGTCATTTCTGTGGTATCTTGGACCTTTTCCATCTTCAGAAGTACATGTCCTTAGCTTCCTGCAGTAAATCCCCCTTCCAATATTTACCAATATGTTTGTATATGAGCCTTCTTTTCATTTAGTATCTTGGTGACTAGGTTTTCATCTTCACAAGGTACATTAAAAAGGTATTTTTTAAATAAAGTGAAAGCTAAAAGTTTTGGCTTAAAATCCGAGTAATTTATAGAAAAGATTAAACTATAAGATAGTAGTTTAAGTTTTGGATGTGGAGGACCACACAGCCTATGGTATTTACTAGTTCATGTCAGTTCTTTGTGTATTTCAATATATTGAGACATCGTGACTAAAGTTTGGAAAAGTTGGTGGTTTGTGGGTTTGTGTATTGGCAGCTGACTCTTTTCACCCTGTTGGTGAAATGGAATATTTATAACTGCTTCTTTAGTGTACTCTGTTTTATGTTGAGTCCAATTTAGTTCCCAAAACTAAGTACAGTAAAAATGACGTAATTGTGTTTGTCGACTTTTTAGTAGAAGAGTATTTATGAAGCAGCCATTTTTTATAAAAAGTTCCTTAAAAAAAAAATCTTGCCCCATTGAGCTTTAACTTTTGATCATAAATCCTAGTTTTGAGAAGTGTTCTCATCATGAACTTAACCTCATCTTGAACTAAACTACACATACACACGTATTCATTTCTCTGCTAAAATTTCATAGAAGGAAAAATAGTCCTTGGAGAATTCTAGCTCCAAGAAATGTGTTCCTTTTCTGTTTTTAAAATGCAATCACATAGAAGGCGTTAAAAGAGTCACAAAGCTATTAATAGCAAAGATAATTTAAACATTTTCTTCTGTAGAAGAATAAAGTTTAAAATTAGTTCCTGAAAATGATTTAAGTTTTTGAACTTTTTCTAAATTCAACTCTTAGAATAAAAATTCAATGTTGGTAGAGAGATTGATGCTATGTAGCTATACAATTGGCTTCATAGATGCTCTCTTCCAAGAAAGGTGGCTCTAGAACCCTGAACGGAGAAGGCAATGGCACCCCACTCCAGTACTCTTGCCTGGAAAATCCCATGGACGGAGGATTTTCCGTCCATGGGGTCGCTAAGAGTTGGACACGACTGAGCGACTTCACTTTAACTTTTCACTTTCATGCATTGGAGAAGGAAATGGCAACCCACTCCAGTGTTCTTGCCTGGAGAATCCCAGGGACAGGGGAGCCTGGTGGGCTTTCCGTCTATGGGGTCGCACAGAGTTGGACACGACTGAAGCAACTTAGCAGCAGCAGCAGCAGAACCCTGAAGGAGGCCTCTTGAGCCTTTAAGAATGAAGCTCAACAGCAGACTCTTCGATAATAGCAATAGAAACCAGAAAACAGTAGAATAGTATTTGCAGAGTGCTGAAAGAAAATTGTCCATCTAAAAATCTATATGCAACTGAATGATGAATGAGAAAATAAAAAAGACATTTTCAGGCAGACAAAATCTGAGTTTTGTTTTTTTTTTACCACTAGTAAATCCTAATGAAAAACCTACTAAAAGCTGTCTTCAAAAATCAAACTCATAGGAAAGAATGTGATACAGAAACCAATAGTAGGCAAGAAATTTGTGTCTGAATAAGTCAACCCAGCACTGATGGTAATAAAATAGTGATGACTACTTGATGGGTATAAGAAAAAATTGTATATATTCTGAATCACTTTGCTGTATACCTGAAACATTATAAATTATCTATACTTCAATTTTTTTAAAAAAAGAGTGAAGCTCAGTTTACATTATGGTAAATGTTGTTATAACCTTCTGTAAGAGTCAAACCCTGAGAAGACGATGGTGTAACATGTTACCAAAACATGGGTTTTACTGATGGCCATATCTAGGTATGCACAGAATAGATATTAACAAAAGTTTTATTATTATCCTCATTGTTACAGTTGCTGGAGCATCGTAGCATAATTCTAAAAACTGTGGCTCTGGAGTCAAGGATTCATGAGTTTAAAGATGAGCTCTGTACTTACTAGCCTGTATCGCTTTTGACAAGTCACAAGTGTTAATCATTCTCAGTTTTTTCCGCCTTTAAAATAGGAATAATAACACAAAGACCAAACTCAAAAATGTGTGAGGCTTGAGATCATCTATGAAACGTATTTAGCACAGCACTTCATACTCATAAGGTACTGTAATAATAAGCATTCAGTAAGTGTCAGATATTATAACATAACCTGGAGAAGGAAATGGCAACCGACTCTGGTATTCTTGCCTGGGAAATCCCATGGACAGAGGAAGGGGAGCCTGGTGGGCTATAGTCCATGGGGTCGAAAGAGTTGGGCACAATTAAGTGACTAAACCACCACCACCATTATAACATATATGATTATTTATGCTAATTATTATTTATGATCTCCTTCCTTCAGTTTCCCCTTATATCTCTGACTATACCCTGGGTTTGAAAAGTGTAATATACACACCTACCAAGAGCTGCATGAAGGCAATGTTTTGTTTGCTCCCTTTTCTAATACAAGAGGATCTCAGCAGTGGCATTGAATAACCTAAGGGGTCTGCTGCCGTATGAAGCTTCATCAGTACTCAGTACTGGGGTTTGCTCTTAATCCTCTAACCACTTACTTTGCTTCTCCCAAAATTGCCATTTAAAATCAGAGCTGGAGAAATTGGAGTCGCCAGCTCCTTTAATGAGTTGATATGAAATGCAACTAAGTTTCCCCTCTGTTAATAAAATATCTAAATTGCTTTCATATATCATTGTAATTGCTTTACTTCTTATGATCTTTCTGTGCTGTGATGTACTGTTGTGTCCAACTCTGTGATCTCATGGACTGTAGCCTACCAGGCTCCTCTGTTCATGGGATTTCCCAGGCAATTGCTTTAGGTTATTGTATTCAATTTTCTCTCAGCACTTTGCAGATACTGTTCTACTGTCTTCTGGTTATAATCAACTATCTGTTGATTTAATTAGGCTGTATTCTCAATGAAAGCCTGCATGCGTGCTAAGTCACTTTAGTCTTGTCCGACTTTCTGCAACCCTAAGGAATTGTAGCCCTCCAGGCTCCTCTGTCCATGGGATTCTCTTGGCAAGAATACTGGAGTGGGTTGCCATTTCCTATTCCAAGGGATCTTCCTGACTCAGGGATTGAACCCAAGTTGCTTGCGTCTCCTGGATTGGCAGGCAGATTCTTTACCACTGGCACCACCTCAGAAACTTTGAAATGTTTATTGAGGAATAGAAGGAAATACTTGGAGGTTTGGGCACTGAGACAGGCCTGTGTGGGTGTGAAGGGGCAGTGTTTTTCATGAAAGCACTTTAAAGATGGAATGGAGTTATGTATACAGTGTGCCCTTTAATAGCTCTTAAATGACATTCTCTTATTATTCAGCCAGGGATAGGCATGGCATTTGTATTTAGTGGTATTGTAGGGAGGGCACCTTCCAGAAGGGAGCCTTGGTTCTGTAAAGATTGAGGATGCTCAGAAATGCTTCTCAATAAAGAGTTGACATTCTTAATAAGTCCCACCTGGTTACACAGGTGTTTGATCTCTGTTTATGGTTCACACGTACAGCAGTTTAAAAAATGATTACTTGGGAAAATTTGTGGATTACAAAAACAACCAATGCTGATATTAAGGAATGAAAGATGTTTTCAACAGTGATCATTTTTTTCTCTTCTCCATCCTCAGTCCCATATTGTGATAAACCTTAGTATTGCAGCAGGTTCTTAAGCAGCAGCCTTGACCAATCTTTTCAATCTTCAATTCATTCAACACCACGCTCTTGGATTAATTTTCCTAAAACACGACTTGGGTCATGTCACTTCCTGGCTCTTCCTTTCTGTGATGGAGTGCACGTGGTCTACGTTAGTCAGCTTGGCATCCCAGGACTCACTTTAGTCTGGCACTCATCTGCCTTCTCAGATGACTTTTTTTCCCATTCACCTCTCTGCTTACCAGAGTTCTCTACTCTACCCAAAATGAATGTCTGAGTCCATGTCTGCTTTCCCCACATTGTATCTTTGTGCTTTTTCTTTCGCCTCCCCCAAAACATCATCCTGTTCTTCATTTATTCAGATCCTATTTATCCTTTTTACTCTAGCTCTTAACACACGTTTCTACCAAAAGTGTTTTTTTCCCCCCTCTGATGTGCTGAATATAAATACATGAAAATTATACCTGAGCTATATACAACCGCCTGCAACGTGGGAGACCTGGGTTCTATCCCTGGGTTGGGAAGATCCCCTGGAGAAGGGAACAGCTACCCACTCCAGTATTTTGGCCTGGAGAATTCCATGGACAGAGGAGCCTGGCAGGCTACAGTCCATGGCGTCACAAAGAGTCGGAAACAACTGAACAACTTTCACTTGTACACATTTAATGAATTCTTGTATTGAAACATTTAAGATTACATTAAGTAAAGATATTTGTGAAATCTGGAATATATACATTACATGTATATGAGTATGTGTTTGTATGTACACATAAATATGTGTATAAACACACACACATTGTGGTACAATGTCAGTTTACCTAAAAACCCCTATATCTGCCTTTTTGAGGGTAGGATGTATATATGAATTCATTATGTTCAAAATATAACAATTGATTTTACAATATAAATATTTGATAGTGGAATGGATAATTGGAGTCTTTGATTGTGGCTCAGGTGGTAAAGAATCTGCCTGCACTGCGGGAGACCTGGGTTCGACCCTTGGGTTGAGAAGATCCCCTGGAGAAGGGAAAGGCTACCCACTCCAGTATTCTGGAGAATCCATGGAGAAGTCCATGGACTATATAGTCCATGGAGCTGCAAGGAGTCGGACATGACTGAGTGATTTTCACTTTTCACTTGATCACCTAAGACAGTTCCTTGAGATTGAAGATATCTAAAATGATGTTCAATAATTGTTTGCCAGCTGTTGATCCTAGTGAACTAAATAAGGCTTTTGGCTTAAGCTTTCTTAGTAAGTTGGGGCTTCCCAGATGACTCAGTGGTAAAGAATCCGCTTGCCAAGCAGGAGACCCCGGCTTGATCCCTGGGTTGGGAAGATCCCCTGGGAAGAAGGAAATGTCAACTCACTCCAGTATTCTTGCCTGGGAAATCCCATGAACAGTGGAGCATAGTGGGTTACAGTCCTTGGGGTCACAAAGAGTTGGACACGGCTTAGCAATTAAATAACAACAACATTCTTAATAAGTTATAACACACAGAGGAAAGTGCCTAAGTCATAAGTTTATAGTTCAGTGAGTTACCTGAACTCCCGCTATTATAACCACTATTCAGATCAAGAAACAACTTTCCCAGCACCTCAGAAGTCTTCTTTATACCGTTTCCTGATCATGAGTACTGAGTTCTGCCCCCAAAGTAACCATTATCTTCATCATAAATTTGTTTTGCCCAGTTTTGAATTTTTAAAAAAGAAACCATACAGTATGTATCATTCTATTTCTGCCTTGTTTGCTGAGTGTTGCTTATGAGTTTTATTGCTATTGTTGCTTGAAGCAATGCCTACTTATTTTTACTGTCTTCCGTATTCTATTGTTTAAATGCAATTATTTTTCCTCTAATGTTTATAAGTATTTATATTGTCAGTTTTGGTATATTATAAATAGTGTTTTCACAGGTATTCTTGCTCACATTATTGGTGATTTACGTACCTATTTTTCTTGGTATATCCCTAAATTTGGCATTTCTAGATAAAGGGATAGTCATATGTTCAGGTTAGGTAGAAACTGGCACAGTTTTCCCTAGTGGCTATATGAATTTTTACCCTCAGTAGTAGTACAAGGAGGCTTTTCTTGTTTTACAAACTCTCTAACGTTTATTGTTTTGATTTTTTTCTTTCCATTTTAGCCATTTGGGTAGGTATGTAGTGATTATCTCATTGAATTTAATTTACACTTTCCTACTGATTAATGAAATTGGGCAATTTTTCATATGTTTATTGGCTATTTGAATATCTTATTTAGTCAAAGTACTTGAAATTTTCAAGTTTTTTTTGTCAATATCTATATGTCTTCTGACTTTTAGAAATTCCAGATGTAGTCTAAATATAAACCTTTTGCTGATTAAATACTTTACAAATATCTTTTCCTATTTTGTAATTTGCCTCTTGAATCCTTTAATATTATCTTTTTTTAAAAAAAATAACTTTATTTTTAGAGCACTTTTAGATTCAAAGCAAAATCGAATGTAAGGTATAGAGATTGCACATATATGCCCTGCCCCCCCATTTGCACAGCTTCTTCTACTATCAAAATCTTGTCTAAAAGTAGTACATTTATTAGAACTGATGAGCCAACACTGACACATCATTATCACCCAAAGTTTGTAATTTACATTGGGATTCGTTCTTGGTGTTGTGCATTCTATGTGTTTTGACAAATGTATAATGATATGTATCCACCTTAATGATGTCTTTTAGTCAAAATAATTCTCTAATTTTAATGTGGTTTATTTCATGAATTTTTTTCCTTGTGGTGAGAACTTTTTGCATCTTGTTTAAGACATCCCCACATATTATAAGTTCATGGATATGATTTTCTGTGTTATCTTTAGAAGCTTCATATTTTAGCCTTTCACATTTAGATCTACAATTCATCTGGAATTGAATTACTGTGTATGGTATCAGGAAACATAAGATTAATTTTTTTTTTCATATGGATAGTTGATTGATACAGCTCTACTTATTGAAAAGACTATCATTTGTGTAGTAATAAATTTGTTGTAAATCAAGTAGCAAACAAATATAGGTTTATTTCAGGAATCCATATCCTAGTCTATTGAGCCATTTGTTTATCTTTTCACCACTGCTGCACTCTTAATTATGTAGCTTTATAGTAACTCTTGATATGCAGTAATGTATGTCCTTCAAATTTGTTCTTTTTCAAGATACTCTTAGATTTTTTTTTTTTGCAACGTGAAAGTGAAAGTAGCTCAGTCATGTCTGATTCTGTGACCCTATGGACTATGCAGTCCATGGAATTCTCTAGGCCAGAATACTGAAGTGGGTAGCCTTTCCCTTCTCCAGGGGATCTTCCCAACCTAGGGATCGAACCCAGGTCTTCCTCATCGTAGGTGGATTCTTTACCAGCTGAGCCACAAGGGAAGCCCTTACATTTTTGCAATGTAATTTTTTATAAATTTTGGAATTTGCGCACACAAAAAAGCTGAAATTTTGTTTGGAATTGAATTGAAACTTTGAATCAACTTAGAGAGGACTTGCACTTTTACAATATTGAGTTTTCTAATATATAAGCATGGCTTAACTTTCCATATTTGATGCCTTCTTTCATTTTGTCTCAGTAATTCTCTGAAGAAAGCATTTAAATATTTCATTAATTATATTCCAAAATAAGTGTTGTGTTTTTTAATATTAAAAATGTTATCATCTTGAAAAAATGTTCCTCTGCTTGTTAGTATAGAAAAATATTATTGATTTTTAATATTAACTTTTTATACAGTGATCTTGCTGAAGTCACCTATTCTAATAGTTTGTCTGTAATTCTGTGTGTTCAAGTGTGTAATCTTCTTTTCTAATCTTCATGCATTTTGTGTCCTTTTTCCTTACTTGATTTCAGTGGACAGGACTCCATTTATAATGTTGAATAAGAGCACTAATGATGGGCATTATTTCTTTTTGTGATATGAGAGGGAAATCTTTCAGTATTTTACCAGTATGTACTGAAGTTTCTGTAGATTTTTTGGGTAGATATCATCCATCAGCTAAGTACAATTTAATGTCAAAAATTTTAAGATTATCTTAAAATCATAAATGGATATTGAATTTTATCAAATCCTTTTCTGTATCTGAGATGATTATTATTATTCAATTCTACCTCAATCCCACTACAGTAAGAATACATGATTTCAATCATTTGAAGTTTGTTGAAACTTGTTTTATGGCCTGGAATGTGGTCAATTTTAATAAAATTGCTTATGCACTATAAAACAATGTCCTGCAATTTTGAAGTGAGTGTTTTACCTATTGCTATTAAGTTTGTGAAATATATTGTTCAAAAGTTTCTAAATCTTAATTTTCTATCTGCTTTGTCCCTCAGTTATTGAGAGCAATAAGTTGAAATCACCTAATAAGACTGTGAATTTGTCTATATCTACTCTGAGCACCAGGAATTTTAACTTCACATGTTCTGAAGGTGTTATTGAATGGATTTAAATTTAGAATTATAATTTGTTCCTAATAAATCAATCCTTTTTTTATTATGACATGTTCCTCTTTATCTCTAGTAATAAAATTTTCTTTCATATTAATAGGGCTACAACAGCTTTCTTTTGGTTTGTGTTTAGTTTGTGTATCTTTTTTACTCTAAACAATTCACTTTCCTTATATAAAATTGTTTCTTATAATGTGTATATACTTGGTTTATTTTTTAAATTCGTGCAAACAATCTTTGTCTAGTAATTGGAGTATTTAATCTATTTACATTAGTATAATTAGTGGTACATTTTGGCTTAAATCTGTCATCTATTTGTGTTTTACTTGTGTCTCTTTTAATTTTTTCTTTTTTTGCCTATATTTGAATTAATAAATTATTTTAACATTCTCTTTTCCCTTAATCAATTTTTCACTTCTATATTTTATTTCTTTTAGCAGTTACTCTGTAAATACAACATGCAGTGCAGCCTTAGCTAGCAAAATTAAAGGTACATTAATGCTTTTATTACTGCTCAGCCAGTACAGTGACCTAACAACACTGTTAACTCTACTAATCTCCTTCTATCTTTCATATTCCCTTTCTTTCCTTGTGGCTTAGCTGGTAAAGAATCCCTGATAGCTCAGTTGGTAAAGAATCCACCTGCAATGCAGGAGACCCTGGTTTGATTCCTGGGTCGGGAAGATCCCCTGGAGAAGGGAAAGCCTACACACTCCAGTATTCTTTCTGGCCTAGAGAATTCCATGGACTGTACAATCCATGGGGTCGCAAAGAGTTGGACATGACTTTCACCTTTCATATTATTGTTGTCAGATGTTATTATTATTTTGTAATCATTCACATTTATTTAACCTCATATTTATTCTAATACTTATTTTTTATATTATTGTGCATTCATCTAGTTTCATTTTCTGTCATCCTGAAGAATACTTTTTAGTGTCATCTTTAGTGTGGATCTGTTGATGACAAATTCTCTGGTTTTTGTTTCTCTGAAAACATATTTTCTTGCCTTTATTTTCAAAGGATATTTTTGTCAAGTATAGAATTCTAGGTTGGCAGTTTTATTTTCATCTAATCCTTTGAGGTTATTGCTCTACCATTCTATGGTTTTCACTCCTTCTATTAAAAATGTCTACTGTCATCTTATTCTTGCTCCTTTGTAGGGGATGAATATTTTTCTCTATGTGATATTAGGTGTTTTCCCTATTTTATTATGGGGCTTCCTTGACTATTTTATTATGATTATAAGTAGTTTTACAATGAGATGTCTAGGGTATGTGTGTTTGTATGTCTTTCCAAATGTATTGTGCATTTATTGCACTAGTGGTTTGCAGTGATTCTTGAAATCATGGCTTGATATAGCTTTATTCAGTTTTGGAAAATCCTTAGCCATCATTTTTTCAAACATTGCTTCTTCCTTATTCTCTCTTTCCTCTCTTTTTGGGACTCCAATTATATATAGATGTGACCTTTTTCCTATAACACCACATCTCATATTCTCTTTTCAGTGTTTTATTTTTTTTCTCTATTTACTCTAGCTATTTTATTTGGACTTATCTTCTGATTTACTAATTCTGTCTCCTGCTATTAAACATAAATGTAGAATTATGAAAATTTAGTTACTGCTATTTTCAATTTTAAAATTTCTTTCATAGTTTCCAGGTTTCCATTAATATCAACATTTCCATCGTATTCCTAAGGCATATTTGTCACAATTATGTTGATGTCCATATCACATAATTCCAACATCAAGATCTCCCATCAGTCTGCTCTTTTTTTTTTTTTTGTAACTTTAGGTTATGGAATATTATCTCTGTATACCTAGCTGTTTATGATTGAATTCTGGATATGGTACGTGAAAAATTGTAATTTGAGGTTCTGGGTCATGAAATCTTCCTTCATTGCAGAGTTACTTTTGCTCTTGACACACAGGCTGGTAAGGGTCATGTCACCTTAGTCCAGTTATGGATTGAGCAGATTTGAAGATGTCTCCATCTTTATGAGTAATGGAATAATAACATGTAAGATTTAGCTTTATGATTTTGAAATGGTTGGGCTTGGACTCCAATTTTACCCCTTTAGCCCATGAGACTTGTAGAACCTGTGTTCTACTTCTTAGCTGCAGCTTCTCATCTGTATTGTTCTTTGTCTTCTTAGGAGTGTTTTGTAGTTGGTAAATGCCTCAAAAGGGCAGTATGTGTTGACTTGAACCCCCGCTTTGTCTGAGATATTAGCCCTTCAGTTCCTTACTACTTGGAGAATTTCCAGTGCCTTAAACATATTTGGGCCCTACTTTTCTAGTTATTCTTGGTGGGAAGGTTGGTCAGCAACGAGATAATTTTTTTATCCCTAGAAGAATAATCAGTAAGAAAGCTTTCAGATAAATATCCAACAACTACTGTCTAATTAAAACGAGTGGTTTAAAAGAAAAGAACAAATGTGCTATTAATTTTGATTCATGTTAGTATTTTAACTTTTGATAATTTTCATAGGAGGATCTTAAAATTAATTTTTTAGAATGTCAGTGCGCACTTTTAGAGAAATGTAAATATTTGTTTTAATTCTAACTTGAAAAAAATTGGGTAAACTTTATATACTGTCAAGAGGGTGCCAATTGTTGGTTCTTATGTTGATATTTTTTCCTTGTTAAGACTAGTTTTAAAAGGTGATCAACAGTGGCATTTATTGTCAGGAAGTTAATGAATACTTCACATTTCAAGTATCTTGCTAAGAGTCATTATTGTCTAAATTACTTTAATTCCAGTATCCATATAAATGTCAAGTTTCCATTTGTATTATTAAAGAAATTTTAACAAATAGAGCTTATTTGAGGGTCTGCTAATTATTGTCAAAGGAAGCCAATGTGATTTACCTGCCAATATGATTTACTTCAATAATGACTATGTTAAACAAACATATACAGTACTCTACTCATATGGAGTGGAAAATGTGAACAGTAGAGGGTGCAATTGCACCTTTAGTTCTACATTTTAGCCCTTAGAAATTAGCATTTAATAGCTGAGAGAAAAATTTGAAGAATTTACTGTTTGCTGAATGTGCATTATTTATGGAATTGTGTTTAAAATAAAATAAGTCATGTAAAGGAGAAGTATAAATTTCAAAATTATATAATGTTTTCCTTAACCTTGCACTTTTAGAAAGTGACAAATTTAAATCTCATTTAGAAACTATTTCCTAAAAAATATTGTGTTTATCTGAATAAATTTTTTTTTATGTATAAAGAGGTAAGGCATGCATATCTCAATAGGATATTTCTCTTTTATAGAGCTTAATTACTGTTAATCAAAAATATTTTTTCCTTTTGGGAAATAACTGCTTCCAAAAGGATTATGTATATTGGTAACTGCAATACCACAAGACTTCGATTTCTTAGGAAAAAATATAAAGAAGACCCACTAGAAATAATGATGCCATGTCAAGAGAGTTCTTGCATTCAACAGTTAATAACATTCAGTTTTTGTTGAAGATCCAGAAGTTTCAGATAGTTGCAAATCAGAAACTTCAATTTCTCTCCTGAAGCAGCTTTATCCTATTATAGTATAAAGCTTCATTTATATAGATTAGTGGAGGATATGTGTGCAAAGCTTTGAATTTTTATCTCCAAGTTTGACTCTCTTCCATAAGTAGGGGTCTTCTTTTGTTTTTTTTTCATAGGAAAAGTTTGGCTTAGGTTTTCCTAAGCAAAAATTAGCTTTATCACAAAACCTATATACCTGTGCAGTAAATTTGTATAATGTAGGAAACATTCTTGCAGATTTTTTGAAGTTATAGGAAACATATACCAGAGAAATATTCCTTTTTTTGCATTAACAAACTTTACACCCCTGGCTTTTGGCTTAATTGGGCAGTAATTTAACATTTAGCTTTCTGCTAACACCTAAAGGTTAGCATTGAAGGATTATTAAGCTTATGCTTTTGTTTGAAGGGCCCCTCCTGATATTCTATAGAAAGAGCAAAGGAAAGAATGAGAGGAGAGGAAGAGAAGCATATTACTTTAAGAATTAAATTATTGAATTTAAAGTACTATTGGAGATAAATTTGCTTTTTGAACTTCATTTCAATCTGAACTTCCAGAACCATTGTAAATGAGGTGATCAGACAGAGCACAGTCTTGGTTAATAATCACTGCCATAGGGTACTTATAATTGGAAGCATCTGCCCTCAAAATAATATGAAACAAATTTCCTAAGATGTAGGTATTAAGAAGGACTACTAAAAACAGGCCAAATACGAATAAATCAGTTGGCTTTTTGAAGGAGTAGCTAGAACTTGTAAACAAAAGAAGAGAATTTTGGGGGGAACAAAAGGAAAAATTGCAGGCTTGATGATGCTATGGATGCTGCCAGTGTTATACAAAAGATCACTGAACCTTGAACACAATATATTATCAGTTTCAAATAAGAAAGACTCTGAGATTATAGCAATTTAAAGGTGCATTAGAGAATTGATTGTGAAGTGTAATTTGAAAAGGTGGTTGGGTATCAAAAAATAGCATTTCCTAGAAATATTTCAGAATGGCAGATAGAAAGCACAGTTATCATGAGTCTTAATCAGGCAAATATGTGGTTTAAAGAGTGATGTTTAAGTTTTTATTTTTCTGCAGAAAGAAAGCACATATTTAAATGGAACCTCTGATCAATCTGATTTATTCCACACAAAAAGAATATGCAGGGCTAAAGTATAGAGGGCTAAAGTATCCATTTTCTGAAAAATTAACAAAATATTTTTCATGTTACCTTTTGCTACCATGTTATAGAGACATTCATTACCTATATTCACTTGTAAGTTGCAAATTTCTAAATTGATATACACACGCACACCATATATCCCGTACACATCTATATACAGCTGCGTATGCATACACACACATAAACACACATACACATACATACACACATATTCCAGGCTAATTTTGGTCACAATATTTTAGTTTCAAAGTTTTCACCTAAGTGGATTTTTTTGAGTGGTTACACCCACATTTGCACTTCCTAGGGCAACAGATATCACAATTATTTTCATGAAGAACATAGATCAGTGCCATTTCAGTTCAGTTCAGTCTTCAATTGTGTCTGATTCTTTGTGACCCCATGAATCATAGCACGCTAGGCCTCCCTGTCCATCACCAACTCCCGGAGTTTACCCAAACTCATATCCATCGAGTCACTGATGCCATCAACCCATCTCATCCTCTGTCATCCCTTTCTCATCCTGCCCCCAATCCTTCCCAGCATCAGGGTCTTTTTCAACGAGTCAACTCTTCACATGAGGTGGCCAAAGTACTGGAGTTTCAGCTACAACATCAGTCCTTCCAATGAACAGCCAGGACTGATCTCCTTTAGAATGGACTGGTTGGATCTCCTTGCAGTCCAAGGGACTCTCAAGAGTCTTCTCCAACACCACAGTTCAAAAGCATCAATTCTTCAGTGCTCAGCTTTCTTCACCGTCCAACTCTCACATCCATACCTGACTACTGGAAAAACCATAGCCTTGACTAGACAGACCTTTGTTGGCAAAGTAATGTCTCTGTTTTTTAATATGCTATCTAGGTTGGTCATAACTTTCCTTCCAAGGTGTAAGTGTCTTTTAATTTCATGGCTGCAATCACCATCAGCAGTGATTTTGGAGCCCAAAAAAATAAAGTCTGACACTGTTTTCACTGTTTCCCCATCTATTTCCCATGAAGTGCTGGGACCAGATGCCATGATCTTAGTTTTCTGAATGTTGAGCTTTAAGGAAACTTTTTCACTCTCCTCTCTCACTTTCATCAAGAGGCTTTTTAGTTCCTCTTCACTTTCTGCCATAAGGGTAGTGTCCTCTGAATATCTGAGGTTATTGATATTTCTCCTGGCAATCTTGATTCGAGCTTGTGTTTCTTCCAGCCCAGTGTTTCTCATGATACACTCTGCATATAAGTTAAATAAGCAGGGTGACAATATACAGCCTTGATGTACTCCTTTTCCTATTTGGAACCAGTCTGTTGTTCCATGTCCAGTTCTAACTGTTGCTTCCTGACCTGCATACAGGTTTCTCAAGAGGCAGGTTAGGTGATCTGGTATTCCCATCTATTTCAGAATTTTCCAAAGTTTACATCATGAGAAATGCTGGGCTGGAGGAAGCACAAGCTGGAATCAAGATTTCTGGGAGAAATATTAATAACCTCAGATATGCAGATGACAACACCCTTATGGCAGAAAGTGAAGAACTAAAGAGCCTCTTGATGAAAGTGAAAGAGGAGAGTGAAAAAGTTGGCTTAAAGCTCAACATTCAGAAAACTAAGATCATGGCATCTGGTCCCATCACTTCGTGGCCGATAGATGGGAAACAGTGGAAACAGTGTCTGACTTTATTTTTCTGGGCTCCAAAATCACTGCAGATGGTGACTGCATCCATGAAATTAAAAGACGCTTACTCCTTGGAAGGAAAGTTATGACAAACCTAGACAACATATTAGGTTGTTCATAACGTTCCTTCCAAGGAGTAAGCGTCTTTTAATTTCATGGCTACAGTCACCATCATATTCGGAGAAGACAATGGCACCCCGCTCCAGTACTCTTGCCTGGAAAATACCATGGACGGAGGAGCCTGGTAGGCTGCAGTCCGTGAGGTCGCTGAGTGTCAGACAAGCCTGAACGACTTCACTTTCACTTTTCACTTTCATGCATTGGAGAAGGAAATGGCAACCCCCTCCAGTGTTCTTGACAGGAGAATCCCAGGGATGAGGGAGCCTGGTGGGCTGCCGTCTATGGGGTCGCACAGAGTCGGCCACAACTGAAGTGACTTATGACAGCAGCAGCAGACAGCATATTAAAAAGCAGAGACATTACTTTGCCAACAAAGGTCCGTCTAGTCAAGGCTATGGTTTTTCAGTGGTCATGTATGGATGTGAGAGTTGGAATATAAAGAAAGCTGAGTGCTGAAGAATTGATGCTTTTGAACTGTGTTTGGAGAAGACTCTTGAGAGTCCTTTGGATTGCAAGGAGATCCAACCAGTCCATCCTAAAGCAGATCATTCCTGGGTGTTCATTGGAAGGACTGATGTTGAAGCTGAAACTCCAATACTTTGGCCACCTGATGCGAAGAGCTGACTCATTGGAAAGACCCTGATACTGGGAAAGATTGAGGGCAGGAGGAGAAGGGGACGACAGTGGATGAGACGGCTGGATGGCATCACCGACCCGATGGACATGGTTTTGGGTGGACTCCAGGAGTTGGTGATGGACAGGGAGGCCTGGCGTACTGCGGTTCATGGGGTCACAAAGAGTCGGACACGACTGAGCAACTGAACTAAACTGAACTGATTGTGATCCACATAGTTAAAGGCTTTGGCATAGTCAATAAAGCAGAAATAGATGTTTTTCTGGAACTCTCTTGCTTTTTCAGTGATCAAGTGGATGTTGGAAATTTGATCTCTGGTTCCTCTCCCTTTTCTAAAACCAGCTTGAACATCTGGAAGTTCACGGTTCACATATTGTTGAAGCCTGGCTTGGAGAATTTTGAGCATTACTTTACTAGTGTGTGAGATGAGTGCAATTGTGTGGTAGTTTGAACATTCTTTGGCATTGCTTTTCTTAGGGATTGGAATGAACACTGCCCTTTTCCAGTCCTGTGGACACTGCTGAGTTTTCCAGATTTGCTGGCATATCGAATGCAGCACTTTCACAGCATCATCTTTCAGGATTTGAAATAGCTCAACTGGAATTCCGTCACCTCCACTAGCTTTGTTCGTAGTGATGCTTTCTAAGGCCCACTTGAGTTCACATTCCAGGATGTCTGGCTCTAGGTGAATGATCACACCATCGTGATTATCTGGGTCGTGAAGATCTTTTTTGTACAGTTCTTCTGTGTATTCTTGCCACCTCTTCTTATTATCTTCTCCTTCTGTTAGGTCCATACCATTTCTGTCCTTTATCGAGCCTATCGTTGCATGAAATGTTCCCTTGGTATCTCTGATTTTCTTGAAGAGATCTCTATTCTTTCCCATTCTATTGTTTTCCTCTATTTCTTTGCATTGATTGTTGAGGAAGGCTTTCTTCCTTCTCCTTGCTATTCTTTGGAACTCTGCATTCAGATGGAAATATCTTTCCTTTTCTCCTTTGCTTTTCGCTTCTCTTCTTTTCACAGCTATTTGTAAGGCCTCCTCAGACAGCCATTTTGCTTTTTTTGCAAGTGCTATTTAGAACCCAGATAATCACATGACTTGCAGATTTCCTGACTGAGATCTGTGAATTTAGCGTAGCTGCCCCTCATGGGTAATTGTAGTGAAGTTTTTGAGGCTTATGATACATGTATTTCTGAGTGACACACTAGTGAGGGGTACAAACATGTCTGACTCTTTGCAACCCCATGGACTGCAGCACGCCAGGCTTCCCTGTCCATCACTGACTCCTGGAGCTTGTTCAAACTCAAGTCCATCGAATTGGTGATGCCATCCAACCATCTCATCCTCTGTCATCCCCTTCTCTTCCTGCCTTCAACGTTCCCTAGCATCAGGGCCTTTTCCAGTGAGTCAGTTCTTCAAAGCAGGTGGCCAAAGTATTGGAGCTTCAGCTTCAGCATCAGTCCCTCCACTGAGTATTCAGAACTGATTTCCTTTAGGATTGACTGGTTTGATCTCCTTGCAGTCCAAGGGACTCTCAAGAGTCTTCTCCAACACCACAGTTCAAAAGCATCAATTCCTGGGCACTCAGCTTTCTTTACATTCCTTATAACTCTCACATCCATATATGACTACTGGAAAAACCATAGCTTTGACTAGATCGACCTTTGTTGGCAAAATAATGTCTCTGCTTTTTAATATACTGTTTAGGTTTGCCACAGCTTTTCTTCCAAGGAGCAAGCATCTTTTCATAATATATATGTAATTAATTATTACTCAGTTGCACTCCTGATTGCAGTCCTATTATCGTTTTTCTCTGAACATTTTCCCCACCTGAGCAATAGTCCTATGACACAGCCTAATTTATAGAAAGGAAATGTCATTATGGGTCCAATGGCAATGTTAGTCCTTCCTGTAAGCACCATGTTTGTCGTGTGTTCATGGTTTTCTGTCGTGTCATTGGCTGTGGTCACAGGCTGGGTAAACTGTGGTTTTAAAGGGGAGATACTGTCTGCTGGCAGTACTGTCGCTGGGACCAGAAAGAACTATTCATTTTTGTCCCTGATACTGCTATGTAGGTAAATTCCGATAAGGAATTCCACAAATGGGGAAGGTGCCTGTAGTTTTTAATAAATTATCTAATTTACTTTTAAACACTAAATATTCAAGTTCAACACTTAAAGTATTACAACAGAGAAAGTCTAGGTGTTTAAATCAACTTTCTGTATTTATATTTATTTTGGAGATTAATTAGAACATATGGAAATAGTAAAAGTTCTGAGAAATAATGTAGACAGAAATCTGTTTTATTGAACTTTTTCAGTGTCTCCAAAACAAACCCTTTTTGGCCTTGGAACCCTTTTTTGTTATACTTATCACCATTTTAAGGAACTAGTATTCTTTAGTTCACATTTTGAAGGAATACTGGGTTCTAGTATATGCTCTAATGGTTGAGGGCTTTCAGAATTATTGGGTTGCTATCAAAGCTGTCCATTGACCTCTGAGTTTAGCTTTTGTACCAGCTGTTACTGTATTATTTTTCTTGGTTATTTGTGTTTTCTTCATCAGTTATTCAATTTCTCACAATTGACTATTCCCTGATTCCAGAATATGAAAATTATGTAATTGTTAATACTTTGCTTTATAGATGTATCGGCAATTAAAACATATAGGCTTAGAATGTTAAAGTACAAAATCATTTTTTGAAAATAAAAATGTAATGCAAATTTACATGCTGTGTATTTCAATGCATTTTAAAATAACATCTTTACTGTCTTTTTTTCTTTGCAAAATTTTTGTACAGTACACCAGTGTGTGGGTGCGTACAAAGTCAATTCAGTTGTGTCTGACTCTTTGCAACCCTATGGACTGTAGCCTGCCAGGCTCCTCTGTCCATGGGATTCTCCAGGCAAGAATACTGGAGTGGGTTGCCATGCCCTCCTCCAGGGGAGCTTCCTGACCCAGGGATCAAACCCATGTCTCTTATGTCACCTGCATTGGCAAGCAGGTTCTTTACCACTAGGGCCACTAGGGAAGCCTAGGGTATTCCCAGTAGAACATATTGAATGAATAAAATCACATTTGGGCATATTCTAAAGTTGAATGATCAAAATGTCATTAAATGACATTAAAATTGTCAAAGGGTCTCAGACCAATTATGTGATTTGAGGGACTCAAAGCAAGTGTCACTATTTGAATTCTGAGAGTTCATAGTTTAGGTATTACCTTTTAATTAAAAAAAATAATTTATTTTATTAATTTATTTTTATTTTTCTATGTGCTGGGTCTTCCTCGCTGTGTGTGGGCTTTCTGTAGTTTCAGCTAGCAGGGGCTACTCTTTCTTGCAGTGAGGTGGTGAGTGGGCTTTCCATTGTGGTGTCTCCTCTTGTGGAGCACAGGCTCTAAGGCTTGTGGGCTTCAGTAGTTGTAGCACTGGGGCTCAGTACTTGGGGTGTGCGGGCTCTAGAGTGCAGGCACAATAGCTGTGGCACATGGCCTTAGTTGCCCTTCAGCATGTGGGTTCTTCTTGAACCAGGGATCAAGCTTGTGTCCCCTGCATCGGCAGTCGGATTCTTAACCTCTGGACCACCAGGGAAGGCCTTGGTGTTACCTTTTAATTTGTATGAGTTGGAGACAAATTTTCTCTTTTTTGGTGATGATGTGTTTCATATTTTAAATATACTTTTAAAACCCAGTAATACGAAGACACTTGAGCTGTGTATCTGGAAAGAGAAAAAGAGATGGCTTACTGTATTTCCACATGTAGATCTTTGTCAGATAAGGTGGGTGCAAAAAAATACATCCACCTGATGTGACTTTACTTTGACATAAATGAGAGTTGATTAGGAAGAATGTAGTGGTGTGGTTTAATTTTCATACTTATGAGGCATACACACACACACACACACACACACACACACACACACACAGTCCTTCATGCAACATAGATGCCCAAGTAGAAACAAAAGCTCTATATGGTTTGAATATACAGAGAGGCACACTAGAATTAGACATTTAAAAGCATTTTAATATATTTTGTTCTCTGCAGCAAATTAAAGTGTTCTTAATTGACTTTAACAATTATTAATTACTGAGATAAGAGGATTTTCATGTGAACTGAATCAGGCTTCTATGTACAGTATAAATAAAATTTCCAGAGAATGCATAATATAACTTTCAGAACAGTATGCTGAGAATTAGGAGATTTGGGTTTTAAACTCTGCCTCATTTAACTTTCTTGCTCTTTAAATTTCCTGAAATTTGAAATTAGGATGTTGAAATACATAGTCTCTCTGGTATATTTTCACTCAAAATCCTGAGATATCTATTATTCATAAAGAATAAGATTTTTGCTTCTTCTTTTAGAAGGTGAGGAGGGCTGGGGTGTCAAACCATGGCAGATGTTGTCATCAGTCCTTTAGTTTTTTGTATTTTGGGAGTGCCCATGAGAGGGGCATAAAGTGACTAAGCTACATAATGGGCCATGTGTGGAAATGCTGTTAAAATAGGCGAGTTAGAGTTCTATGATTGCTCAGAGCTCTTTGTTGGTCCTGAGTGTTGGACCAGTGGGCCCTGCAAAGTGGAAACAAGCAATATTCATCAAGTTCTCTATGTTCCTAACAGCAATAATTACTTTTAATGTTACATAAATAAGTGTTTTGAAGATTATCATGTCATTTTTCCACTTAAAATTGGTATTTAATATAGATGCTTTTCTAAGGAAGATCAATGATTAGAATTTTGACTCTCTCCTATTCTGTGGAAAACTTAGATGAATTTTTCATGATAACTCCTTAAATTTGATCTTTGAGTAAAAACATTCTTATATATTGCAGTAACTCGAGACAGACTCTGATTTTTCTGCCTAGTACCAACCAAAGTGTAGAGGTTCCTATTTTATATTTATTTATGTGGGGCATTAAAACCATATGATACTTAACATAGTGCTTTTGTGGCAAACTTATTTACTATATATAGGTGTTTGCACATTTGTCTGTTTAACTCTGAGCAACTAATATTTAAAGTATTCTTACCTACCAGGTTAAATATCTGTGCTTTGAAAAGTGAATTAAAAAATATCTAGCCTAAACAAGTTAGAAATTATTGAATGTTTTCTAGAAATATTCTTGTTTCTCAGCTGATAAGTCATGTTTGACTCCTTGCAAATTTGGAAAGCTCAGCAGTGGCCACGGGACTGGAAAAGGTCAGTTTTCATGCCAATCCCTAAGAAAGGCAATGCCAAAGAATGCTCAAACTACTGCACAATTGCACTCATCTCACACGCTAGTAAAGTAATGCTCAAAATTCTCCAAGCCAGGCTTCAACAATACTTGAACTGTGAACTTCCAGATGTTCAAGCTGGTTTTAGAAAAGGCAGAGGAACCAGAGATCAAATTTCTAACATCCGCTGGATCACTGAAAAAGCAAGAGAGTTCCAGAAAAACATCTATTTCTGCTTTATTGACTATGCCAAAGCCTTTGACTGTGTGGATCACAGTTAACTGTGGAAAATTCTTAAAAAGATGGGAATACCAGACCACCTGACCAGCCTCTTGAGAAATCTGTATGCAGGTCAGGAAGCAACAGTTAGAACTGGACATGGAACAACAGACTTGTTCCAAATAGGAAAAGGAGTACGTCAAGGCTGTATGTTGTCACCCTGCTTATTTAACTTATATGCAGAGTACGTCATGAGAAATGCTGGACTGGATGAAGCACAAGCTGGAATCAAGATTGCTGGGAGAAATATCAATAACCTCAGATATGCAGATGATACCACCTTTATGGCAGAAAGCAAAGAAGAACTAAAGAGCTTCTTGATGAAAGTGAAAGAGGAGAGTGAAAAAGTTGGCTTAAAGCTCAACATTCAGAAAACTAAGATCATGCATCTGGTCCCATCACTTCATGGGAAATAGATGGGGAAATAGTGTCAGACTTTATTTTGGGGGGCTCCAAAATCACTGCAGATGGTGACTGCAGCCATGAAATTAAAAGACGCTTACTCCTTGGAAGGAAAGTTATGACCAACCTAGATAGCATATTAAAAAGCAGAGACATTACTTTGCCAACAAAGGTCTGTCTAGTCAAGGCTATGGTCTTTCCAGTAGTCATATACGGATGTGAGAGTTGTACTATAAAGAAAGCTGAGAGCTGAAGAATTGATGCTTTTGAACTATGGTGTTGGAGAAGACTCTTGAGAGTCCCTTGGACTGCAAGGAGATCCAACCAGTCCACCCTAAAAGAAATCAATCCTGAATATTCATTGGAAGGACTGATGCTGAAGCTGAAACTCCATTACTTTGGCCACCTGATGTGAAGAGCTGACTCATTTGAAAAGACCCTGAAGCTGGGAAGGATTAAAGGTGGGAGGAGAAGGGGATGACAGAGGATGAGATGGTGAATGGCATCACCAACTCAATGGACATGAGTTTGAGTAAGCTCCAGGAGTTGGTGATGGACAGGGAGGTCTGGCGTGTTGCAGTCTATGGGGTCACAAAGAGTCGGACATGACTGAGTGAACTGAACCCCATAGACTGCAGCATGCCAGGCTTCCCTGTCCTTCAATGTCTTCTGGAGTTTGCTCAAATTGATATCCATTGAAACAGTGATGCTATCTAACCATCTTATCCTCTCCTGCCCTCTTCTCCTTCTGCCTTCAATCTTTCCCAGCATCAGAGTCCTTTTCAATGAGTCAGCTTTTCGTATAAGGTGACCAAGGTATTGGAGCTTCAGCTTCAGCATCTTTCCTTCCAGTGAATATTCAGTGTTGATTTCCTTTAGGATTGACTGGTTGGATCTCCTTATAGTCCAGGGGAGTCTCAAGAGTCTTCTCCAGCACAATTGAAAAGCATCTAGAAATACACATTGGGCAAAGTGACTGATATTTTAACAGTTGGTTACAAATACATAGCATAGTGTGTGCATCTCACGAACCCCAACCTTGGGCTCTATCCTTGTTTCAAGGGTAATGCTTTTATAACTATTGTGTACTATATGTTGACCCTAGAATGACATCTATGTTTTTACCAGCCGACTACTTCATTTGTGTATCATTAGAGATGGATTTCTGGACTTCCATCTCATGATAATTATGTAAAAATCAAATATCAAGAGTTTCTTTAATTTGAAACTAGGATATATTTACTTTTCCATTAAGTTCATGAGAGTGAAGATTTCTATACATTTCTTTTATATCTTTTTGCCTATAGTTTCCCCTCTCCTCCAAATCTCTGACATTCTCAGTTGTATTTTGCCATCTTTCTCTTGCTTAGTTCATTCAAATTATTTACTGAGAGAAAGCCAATTCACTGAAACTTGTACTTTATTATCTTTATTACATCTTCAGTACTTGCCCACCTTACTAATTTTAAGAAGTTCTCTAGAAAAGTGTTTTTTTTGTTTGCTTGTTTGTTTGCTTTTACTTTAAATTTGGATTACAGAATAAGTGGGAGGGAAATGGCCAAGTTATATCACTGGTTAAATGCTATTTAAAATAAAAGGAACAATAAAAAATCTGACTCAGAGCTGTTCTCCTATAAGCCACATGCTGTCAAATAATGTTTTAAATACAAAATTACCTTTGCAAATATTTTTGAATACTTTGTGGGAAATGCTGATCATTGAGTAAGGAGATGATGTACATTTAATCTGTCAGAAAAATCACTACTGAAATGGAACTGATAAACTGTAATTTATTAATCAGATACAGGGATGTTGCCTACTCATGTGTATATTCACTGGACTTAAATTTAGTAAAATATTTTGTGAATAAAGCATTTTCAATTCCATTTTACACATTAAAAACTTTTCCACTTATGAAGAAAACCACAGAAAACATAATACTTTTCTTCTTAAAAAACTTTTATTTCTTCTGGTTTTTGGAGATGATCAGCTGAGTAAAAAGTACAAAGAAATATGCTTCTTGGTAAATATACATGGATTTCCATGCACATTAGTTTAGGCTGAGGTCCAGTAATAACTTAGCATCATCTTATGCAGTGGAATATAAGAATTCATTTCAACTAATATTAAGTATGACACTAATTCGGTATTAAACTCTAAGCACATTAGCAAGTATGGTACAAGGCACTATGACTTTCCATCTCTCTTCAGTAAGTTTTTCATCATTAATGTTTTATGTTTTTTTTTCCCTTTTCCATGCACAGCTTATCATTTGTGATAGTGTGACTTCAGAACAGCCCTACCATTAGAATTTTTATTTATATTCATTTAAATATGTAATCCTGATGACCAAATCTAGTCACCAAACACAATAATCATAATCATCTAATTCTATAAGAGTTAATCAAATAGCAGGACCTTGAATCGTTGTGCTTAGTCTCTAAGAATCCAATCTGTCTAAATTCTAGATTTTTATAAGAGCAAACCAAAAAGAGAGCCTTGAATCCTTGTCTGACTTATCAAAGTAATTAACATTCTATTGTCTGACAAATCTCCCCTTTACAATCCAAAGACAATTCCTGTGGTGTATTATTATGCATTGAAATTGGATGATTGCTTTCCTAAAACATATTCACAGAAACAAATGTGTAAGTGGGTTTGTAATGTGCTTAAAATAATAGGCATTATTATTGCAGATCTTCCTTGGTTTTACTTTTCTATCAGTAACTTTGAATACAAAATATGAAAATATTTGTAAAATAGAGAGGCTTTGCAATCCTGAATTATAGAGGATGATCAACCTTCCTGGTTTGCCCAGGACCAAGGTGTAACTAGGATTTTAGTGTAAAAAGTAGGGCAGTTCCAACCAATTTTAATACTAAAACAAGGGCAATCCCAGGTAAATGGGTACAAGCTGGTGACCATCAACCCAAGAGGAAATGAGGCTGAAGTAAAGACAGTTTGGGGGAAAGGAACTTTTAAAAAATATTTTTCCTACTGTTTTATAACTTTCCAAATTTCTCCTCTCCCATGTCCCTAACTCCAAAGTCAGGCCAGTTAATGTTAATTAATATCTTATCACTTTGGATCCAGAAGAAGGCATTACCAACTCTTGGAAGTCTTGCAGAACGCAATGAGGGGCAGTGGGTAGGGGACTGAACTATGCACCAAATGGTCTGGATTTGATATTAGGTGAGTGATGATATGGTTAGATAGCATCACTGACTATGTGGACATGAATTTGAGCAAACTCCAAGAGATAATGGAGGAAAGAGGAGCCTGGTGTGCTACAGTTCATGGGGTAGCAGAATTGGACACAGCTTGGAGACTGAACACAAAGTGAGTGATTCTCTGCCTCTCTTTTCTCAAATATAAAAGGAAATGATGTCCAACTCATAAGGTTACATGAACAGTGCTTGTCATGCATTAAGTGTTCCAGGAAGTTAGTTATTTTTATTGTGGTCACGATTAAGATGAATATTTTAGAGCAAGCTAGTGTGTTTACCACTATTAGTTACCTTTACATCTAGAGTCTTCTGTAAGGGGCTGCTTACATGACCTTTAAAGCTTAGCTATGTTTTTTGTTTGTTTTTGGTTTTGTTTTTTGCTGTTCAAGACATGTACATGAAACGACAGAAGGGAATTTCGATTTTCCGACTCTTGCGGGAAATGTTTAGTTCAGTTTAGTTGCTCAGTTATGTCCGACTCTTTGTGACCCCGTGGACTGCAGCACGCCAGGCCTCCATGTCCATAGCACCAGTGGAATGGGCAGCTGGACGACAAAATTATCACAGTTATTTTGAGGCTAACTGTGTTTTTTTAGTGTAGAAAAATACATTCAAAAGACTTTTTTTTTAATGGCCAGTATTACGGTAAAGCTGAATTACTGAAGGTCTTATTAAGTGATTCTGAGATCCCAGTAAGTAAGGTGTGGTATTAGTTATTCTCAATCATAAGGGTTGCATGCAGAATTGAAGAGCATTAATACGCCACAGGTGGATCTGGCTACTGGAATTTTGCTTCTGTTAGAGCTATAACAAAGAGAGACTGCTGAAAAGTTACTATCGAATTCCAGTATATGAATTAAGTTCCCTCAAAATGGCATTGTTCAATGCTTTAGCATCTAACATCAAGACCTCATCCCAGCTAGGCAGTGGGAAAGCTGAATATATGCAGTTTCATTCCACCCCAAGTTTGTGGTAGCCACTTCCTAATAGCAGACAGTAGACTTGTGTGTGATCTGTGATATTATGACTTAGCCAATTAAGTTTATTGTAAGACATATAGTAAATATATCTGTCTGTTGAAATGAAACTATAAGACCTAGATTTTTTTATGTAAAATTTATTTCCAGCATTTACCAAATGCAATGCAAAAGATGTTTAAGAAAATATTAAAATTACTCAAAAGGTAGAGATAGAAAACCAAGGTCCATCAAGATTTAAACAAACAGTCAAGGACATCACTGAAATACTTAAAATATTTATTTTGACTTTAAAAATAGAAAAGCCTACAATTCAGGATTTTTCATACATAGTTATAAAGTATTTAAGGATAATTTTATTTTTGTCATTCTATACAGTAATGCAGCCAAATATATTCTTATAACTTGAACATCTTTTAAAGTGTAAGTCAAATTGTAATAGTCATATCTTCTCAGCTGTTTACTTTCTTTGCATTTATTACAACAGATTTCTGATTCTCACTATGGGATTCATCAAGGAATATATTTTGTATCACAAGAATTCCATTTAAAATGAAAATGTAACAGCCTCTAGTGGTACATAGATTATGGTAGTTTAAATAGTGAAAAATATTTACAGAACAGTGGAAGGAATTTCATTTTTGTTTTAAAAAAACTGATTTTTTTCCTTGGTTTAAATGCAATTTTTTATTTTTTGGGGAAAGTGCTTTAGTTTCTTTTATCCTTTTTATGTGTAGACAAGCTTTCTACGAATGAAGAAGAATCTTCTTACTTTGTGCTGCTCAAAGACGTTAAGTAACCCCATTTAAGCCTCAAATGAGCCTTACAGCATAACCTTGCTTAGCAGTTGTCTAATGATGTCCCCTATATAATGCTCCTGATATATTTTTAGACATAAACTCTTGAGCTCCTGGACCCCTATAATAGATCTATAGGAAAGGAGTCTCATTAAGTTTTCGATATTTTCCCATGGAATTAAAGAATTCCCATAGGCTAAATAAGATAAGAATTTGGCCTTTTGCCTGGGAGAAGGAAAATGTCATGGAAGCTCTTTTAGAAAAGTCAGTTATACAAAGCCAGAGCACTTCTGCTTGGTTTAGTTTTCATTAAAACAATAATTCAGAACTACTATTTACTTCTCTCAGTATTTGTAAGTTATCCATGTTTGTTTGGGGGAATCATCCACCTTGTACAATGACTTCTGAAATAAATGCACTTCTGAAAACATCCACATTGGAAAGCAGAACAATTGTGTCATATCATGTGTAGTGAGAGAATTAAATCACAATCTGGGTAGAATGCTTAGGATTGTGTATCCTTTTTCATTTACACCTTAACTACAGACAAAATTAAATACACTTTAAATCAAAAAGCTTATTAAGGTGACAGTGGCTAGCTGGTTCTGTTCTTTTTTTGCCTCCTTTTTTCCTCATTGGCCTCCCCATTCTCGTTTTTGCTTTTCTTAGAACAGGTTGTGTATTCAAAAGCAAAAGTGAGCACTTTTTTTGGAGACTGATATATGTCCTTGGCTAAATTTAGATTTCAGTGAATAGTTCTGGATTGCAATTCAGAATCTTAATCTATCTTCTGTCTACTTTGTTTTATTTAGTGTTAAGGAATGGGCAAATAGAACATCGAGGATTATAACCTTGAGTTCTCAAGAACAGTAATTAAAGGACTGCTAATAAAGATGCTAAAAATTTAAATGACTAAGTGAAGATTTAGGTAAATATGAGGAATTTAAGTGTTATGGAAGATTCTAAACATGATAGAAGAATTACCCGCGGACAGAAAGGATGCTCTTTAAATTGTCATCATTTTAGGAAATACGGAGCAGGCAGGGATGGGGGCGGTGGGGATGGGGAGGTACAGTGTACAGTTTACCCCGGCCAGTCTAGGGTCTCCCCCTTTTCTTTAAGATTTTCTGTCTTCTTCAAAGTTTGTGTCTTGCCATTCAAGAGGAAGGCTAGCGCCCTAACAGTTTGGTTATCAAGAAAGTAATTTTAAAGGTATGGTTCAATTTCAGAGTGAACTTTTTGGAATACCGCAGTGATTTTGACCTGCCCGCCTCCCGCCCCGGACTCCCCGCTGGAAATTCAGCAAGTGGAAGGAGGAAGGCCCCCCGCAGACACTGGTTAAGTGGGACGGACAGTGGGGAAGCTGAGCAGCCTTCTAGGGCTCAGTCCCATCCCGTTCTGGCCTTTGCCCTAAAAAGAGTTCATGAATCCGAGTTTAGAAGGAGAGGAAAGGGGAGTCATTCGAAGCAGCTGGAAACGCTGGCGCGGGTGGGGGTGGGATCAAAAGCTCCCCCTCTCCCCCAGAGGCACCCGGGTGTGACTGGAAACCCCTCCCCTGCACGGACTCTCTCCCCTCTCCTGAGAGGCAAGTTTGTTTTCAAGCGTTACCACCTGTGTGAGGCGCTCCCGTTGAGGAAGGCGGCGAGGCAGACGCGAGAGCTCAGCCACAGGCTGGGGATCCTTTTTCCGCGAGGCTGGCAGTCCAGACACCTCCAGAACTCAGAGCGCTTAGGATGCAGAGTCCGCTCTGCCCTCGCTCGTCGCCGGAATTGTAGACCCCACATCCTCCAGCCCGGTAGGCTCCGGGGCGGCAGACGCCTCCTCAGTTTGCTCGGGGTCCCTCCGGTCCTCTCCCGCCTGCCTCCCCGCCCCCGAAGTAGTGCTCCCTCCTCGCTCCGCCCGCGCATCCCCTGGCGCGCCCAGAGGTTTATCAGGCTCCCCACACTCTCCGCCGGCTTCCTTCGGCGCCCGGCGCGAGTGACCCGGGCAGATCCGCCGCGGCCTCGGAGTCCTCCACCCCACCCCCACCGTACGAGTCCCTTCTCCCGTTGCCCGGCCACCGCGCTCGCGTCTCTCCTCCCCGGCGCCCGCCACGGTTCAGGTGGAAGCCCGGCCCGACCTGCCGTTTGGCTTATCCCCGCTGTCAGCCTCACAGTCAGCCCGGAGAAGTGGAATCTGCACTGAAACTCTCGGTGGCTGGAGCCGGCAGACTGGGCATGCTCAGAAGCCAAGGCTGGCTTTGGTCTCAAGTAGGAAGCTTTTGCGCTCGGGAGGCAGCAGCGACTTTGGGGAAAGTTGATCCGAGAAGGGAGGAAGCCCCAAGACGCGGAGCAGCGGCAGGAAGGAGCCCCCGGCAGCCCGGAGGAGCATGGGCACCCTGCGGGATTTACAGTACGCGCTCCAGGAGAAGATCGAGGAGCTGAGGCAGCGGGATGCTCTCATCGACGAGCTGGAGCTGGAGTTGGATCAGAAGGACGAACTGATCCAGAAGCTGCAGAACGAGCTGGACAAGTACCGCTCGGTGATCCGGCCGGCCACCCAGCAGGCGCAGAAGCAGAGCGCGAGCAACTTGCAAGGCGAGCCGCGCACCAAGCGGCAGGCGATCTCTGCTGAGCCCACCGCCTTTGACATCCAGGATCTCAGCCATGTGACCCTGCCCTTCTACCCCAAGAGTCCACAGTAAGCAAGGGTTACGCTCCGGGTCCGTGTGGCACCCGGTCGGTGGGGAGCTGCGGGTGTCTGTATTGTCTGTCGACTCCCGCCCCTCCCGCTTGCCTTGTTGATCCTCACCCTCAGAAATGTTTCATTTTAACCGGCACTTCTTGCGGGGCTGTGCACGTTTCTCAGACCAGACTCACTGCACATACGTTGCCTTCCTGTCTTTGTTAGATGTCAAGATATTTTTTAAAAAAAAAATACATATATACACGTTCATATAGGCCATCTACTGTACGTACAGTTTGAATGCACCCCAGGTGTGTGTCAGGTTGTGTATGTATGAGTGAGAGAATTGAAAGCTTCATCTCCCCAGTGCTCTGGCAAACCTGCCCAACCGGAAAATCCTAACTGCAGGCTCATCAGACTTGAAATGCCTCTGCTATCACCCTTACTTTCTATGCTTTTGTGGCTTTCCCGGATTCTCTACATGCTGGCGATTCTCGCTGGTACCCTTCAAACCTGATGTTCTGGCATCATTAACGTGTCAAAAATAAGCAGATACACATATAAAAGGAAAGAGTTTTTGATTTCCAGAATTGGATGACATTTACAATCCACAAATGGAAACCTAGTCTGTTGATTTTTTTTAAAAATATTTTTTTCATAACATTTGAGGAAGAATATTGCTTATTTTCCTTAAGGACTTTATATGATGTTGCTAATGGGGTGCCTCTGTCTCCCCCAGAGGGTTACCTGTTTCCAGGGTCAGATGAAGAGAAGTCCACTTACCTTTATTGACATCGTGGACACATTATTTGCCTCACTCCTGGCTTCTGATGCAACCACTCTGATATTCTAGCATTTTAAACAACTGTGTAGTTCTGATGTCAGTGGGCTTCATAACCTGGGTGGGAAAGTTGAGTGGGACTTGTTACGCATCACTCAACTTGGAATTCTTATGGATAGTAGAGTGGCAGGAACATGAAGTTAATACAGAATAAGCACCCAGACGAATAGTATTTTAAGTTACTAATGACAGAATTGATAAACTGAGGGGTTTGTTACTGTATTCCAAACTACATCACACTGGCTGGATGACACGTGTTACATAATAATACAAGGTCCCTGGGAGCCTTTCACTTAATAAACACAAAGCATTAACATAAGGAGAATGAGTATTGGACTGTTCCCATTTGTATTTGTTGGATGAGGGACACAGATTGTGAGTATATACTAATTATAGTTTTGAAAACTTAGACTTGTTCCTCTCCTTGTTGGTTGCCATAGAGCATTCACTGTTTCCTCATGCAGATTTAGCTTAAGGAGGAATTGGTATTCTGTGTGTGGGGAGAAAAGACAATAAAGATACACATTTCTGAGATTCTAACCTCACCAGGTTGCCCTAATAGTTGAGTGGATTTAGATCTGTTTTAGAAACCTGAATGATCTGAATCCACTTCAGATTTCTCCGGTAAGTTAATTTGCAGTGCTGACATGCTTGCCTGTTTCAGCTAACGAGGTACATGGCCATCTCTCCAGGGCCAAGTTTTGCATAATGAAAAAAATAACTCAAAGACAGCTCTCTGCATCTTTCAGCACTCCATAGGATCTCATTTTAGTATCAGTAGGACTTTGGAGTAACTCAGAGCAAACTCTCCTTTCTTAAAAAGACCATTTTAATCAGTTTTATTTGAAGCATGATCAAGCAAGCTGGTAACTCCAATGAAACAATCTATCGGACAAGATCTAAAGGAATCTAAGCAGTGTAGTCTGAGCTGTATAATGTGGTAAAGTTTTAGAAATCTCTTAGTGCATGACATACAGAACAACTGGATTTTTTTTTTAAAGTCCACGGTGGAAAATGAAATTAGTGTGGCAAATAATTCACAACATCCGGTTATGATCAACATTTTATCAGTTGAACCACACTGTGCATTTGCATTCTAACCTTTATTTAATAACTTATACTTTTAGGAAGTCAGCTATTAAGGTATCATCATGAGGGGTTTGGGGATTCTGAAGGATTTATATTGAAGAGAACTATAGAATGAATGTCTTCCAAACTTAAATAATTTTGGAAAAACATCTGTTCTTTTTTCACACTTACATAAAGAAAACTAGAATAAAATTGGCTTATATGGTAGAGTGTACCTTTGGTAAGAGGAGAAGCATATTGTATGCAAAATGATTATACTTAGGACATTTTAATGATCATACAAGGTAGCTCCATGAAGAATTAGGAAAACTTAACCAAAGTGAAGGAGACTTGTTTGAATTTCTGTTTATTTCACGATAAACAATTTGATTATACCGACTTACTGGCAACAAGTGTTTATATCTTTATATTTTATTTTTAGTACAGCCTAAATTTGGTCATCTTTTTAAAACTTGCAGATTTTTGAGAGTTTGAGTTAAAATGAAATCGTCAAAATAGCCCAAAATTGATTGCAAATTCATGCTCATGTAGTTTTCTATTCTCTTTCTGCTGGTTGTAGGTGACTGTCCAGAGAATGTCCTACTCAGTTATCTGATGTATGCATATATGTATGTTTACTTTTTGCTTACTGAGGTTGCCTTCTAAGGATTAGAATCTTTAAAAAACTTCTGTTTTTTTTTTAAGTAATCGTTTGAAAAATAGTATACCATGTAAATTAGCTTATGA
The DNA here is from genome assembly GCF_054371585.1 of Giraffa tippelskirchi. Taxonomy (NCBI): domain Eukaryota; kingdom Metazoa; phylum Chordata; class Mammalia; order Artiodactyla; family Giraffidae; genus Giraffa; species Giraffa tippelskirchi. The sequence continues at coordinate 41,380,074 of NC_137276.1, forward strand.
ACCTAAATCATCTTAACAGTTTTGGTTTGGAGTTTTCCCTGTATGCTAGGAATTGGAGGGAAGGCTGTGTGGGATTCCAGCTCAGAGCCAGGCAGTCCTGCTGCACCTGTGAGTGCCTGTGAGGGCTGGTATTTTTGTTTGACTCTTTTACACATGTGTAGAAATAGCCCGAAAACCCTTTTTCTGTCGTGAGTGTGATGAGCAAAAGAAAGAACTGATTAGCAAATTGGAATCCATACTCCACTGCTCCTAAATACGGAGAAGGCAGTGGCAACCCGCTCCAGTACTCTTGCCTGGAGAATCCCAGGGATGGGGGAGCCTGGTGGGCTGCCGTCTATGGGGTCGCAGAGAGTCGGACACGACTGAAGTGACTTAGCAGCAGCAGCAGCAGCTCCTAAATGACTACTTGAGAAGGTAAAACTATCAGACTTTGTGTTTTGGATTGAATTAGGTAAATAAATCCTTAAAAATTAAAACTGTATAAAATATTCATTTTTTTGATCGGATAGCCTGTTGATTATTGCAGACAGTGTAGTTCTCATGGATTTTTAAAGTAATTTTATTTCATGGTAGTTTATTCCTGAAAATTGACTCTATACTAGGTTTGAACATTCAGTCACTAGTATGTTGATCTCTAAACCCTTTACCTATGGTAAATATTCTCAAGTCCTTTCCATTTTGCTGTCATAAGAGTTGAGTTCCTGTCAGAAGTTGTTAGTGTCTCTGTATTTTTGTTAAGCTGTTAGCCCAGAGGTAACTGAATTTCAAAGGATGATGACATGTTTTGTTTTGTAACATTACACGCTTGATGGTGAAGTACTTTGGAGAGCTGAGGATAAAAAGAAATATATTCTTCTTATTTTTAGGGAGGCATTAATTTTAACACGATCTTATCTGATTACTTTTTAAGCCTTGACATAGTGCGTTTCAAGAGAAATAGAATCTTCCTAAAGGCTCTCTGTTAAATTCTGTAGGAAGCTGGGAAAATTCTAGGATTTTAGTGTAATCATAGATGGCATAATATTAAAGCATAAGTATCATCAGAGGTAACAATTATATTTCAAATGCGTCCGATAGATCAGTTCAGCACTTCTGTGGAATGTGCCATGTACAAGTTAGTGTCAGGCATTCGGACGTGAGATATGTGAGTCCTATCACAAAGGAGTTAACCAGGGCTTAACAATACTGCACAAGTGAGTATTCTGGAAGTAGAGTAAGGCAAGTCACATAGGGGATCCCTAAGACCGTTGGCAAAACATAATTGAGCCCATTTAATTTTCGGGTATCAGAAACTCTTGTGGAAGTCGAGGTGTTTAAAGTAAGTATTTGATCGATGGCATGATTTAGGTGAGTGGTGATGGGGTGAGAGTGGTGGGGTTAGGGTGAGGAGGGCCATCAGCAAAGGGACAAGACAGCAAAGGAAAGCAGAGGATACATTTGGGGAATCACAGCAACTAGTGCCTGTACCAGAATACCATAGTAGGAACTGAGGAAAACCAAGCTTCAGCCAGAGAGGATCAGGATGAGTAGCTGAGAGGGCATTTCTGCTTGTTTTTAGAATAATTGAGGGGGGTATGTGTGTGTGTGTGTGCACGTGCGTGCACACACACTTACACTGAGAACTAATTGTTACCCACTAGTAAAGCTCTGAATCTCAGAATGTCATTCCAGTCCAGCATCTCCCACCTGCATGATTCTGATAATAACTAAAACTATCCTGACTAGGTAATAATATTTAATTTAACCAAGCAGCAGATGATTAACACTCTTAAAGAAGCTGAGTTCCGCTCTTAAAGAAAACAAGTTCCTCTTTCCACTCACTTCTAAATGTTCCCACTGGAAATAATCTTGTTTTATGCCACAGACTAGCATGGTGGATTCTTCACACACCCCAGCAAACAGAACCTCGGTGGGACTTGAACCTCAAGTTGATTTTGTAAATTCATCTTCCTTGTTCTTGTGGGGGAGTTCAATTCCAACTTAACATTGTTCTAATAGACTATCCAATTTAAGTTTGACTGTTAATTTGACATTATAGTCTAAGCAATAAAATTGAAGTTATAGCTGCCTTTATAAAAATAAGACCAGGCTGCTAAAACCCTATTAGGGTATTTTGAAACACAGTTTGTGCCCCTAAAATGGGGCTTATAATGAAAATACTGACAAGCCCTTCAATAGAGTAGCTCTAGAAACTGCCTGAGAATATAAATGACCAACTTCCTTGCTCTCCTGGGTCACATTTCCAAGCTTCCACTACTTTTATTTCACTAAAGAGTTGGGTTTGGATTCTTAATGGGAAAGGATAGAAGAAGGCAGATGATGTCTCTATTGTTGCTGTTTGCAGGTTGTAAGGCATATGGACGCTTTTTTTTTTTTTTTCCTGTCTGCCTAGCAATGGAGGGTCTCCATAGTATCCTAGCAACCAGATTCAAACACCAGACTGCTGCTCTTTCTCCCATTTTTGCCATAGGTGCTGCTGCCTATCCCAGAGAACTGGGCCTGGTGCTAGCACTCAGACCCTCCACCTTGAATGTTCCACGCTCTGAGAATGTAAGACAATATGATAAATAAGAGCATGCTGAAAGCAGCATTTACCCGTATGCGCAACAGCTTATTATGCAATCACATCTGTGGCATTTTGAATCCTAATCTGAACTGTTGAGCTGGCGCTGTTTGCCACCCCTTCCCTGACAGTCCCTCTCTTATTTCCATATGCCCAGCCTTCTGACACCGGTTCCCCTTCCCTCTCACCATCTTCTATAATGACTGCATTCCTTGGCACCTCCTTCAAATGTGTTTTCTGGTAGGTTAAGTATGTGCAGCCTGTTTGAACTCCGAGTGTATTTTGTTTCTAAGAGCACAGGGATGTTCTCCCTCCAAAACTGTCATGTAAATATAAACAGTGCAGAATCTGTAGCTACACAAAACAGATGTTGAGCAAAAGGTGGGACTAATAGTATACTCTCAACGTGTCTTGCTTCTGAATGGACTTTTTAATCATAGTTATTAGTAGGAAAGAAGCAGGAGGGAGTGGGAAGAAGAGATGTGTGTCAGGAGGACAGGAAAGGGCAAAACAGGATGACTACTGTGAAAGCTATGGCATGTTTGCGAAATTGAAAAGGATTAGTGGGCTTTGTGGGTAAGTGAATAGGCAATGAGACTGGAACAGAATTTACAGGTAAGAGAGCACTTTGTGTATGAAAACACCCAAATTGGAATGTACCAATGGCTGGGCTCCTTTGGGAGTTGAAACCATATTGGAATTTTGATTAAAAAACCATTAAAATGTTTCCCTTTAGACCAATGCTTGTTTTGAATACCTCATATTGTCCCTTTGAAACATCCCTTAGTTTGATACCAGGAAGGGCTTGGTGGTTTTTGTGCAGACCACCATGCAGAAAAAGAAAGTGGAGGGTAAGTCAGTGCATCACTGTTTCTGAAAAAAATAGGTTAGAATGGTACTGCCCATCATGATCGCAATGGCTGACATTTATTGAGCCCTTACTCTGTGTCAGACTACTGCTCCCTGTGCTTTACATAGATTGTCTTTTTTTTTTTTATCAAATAACCTTGTGAGGAACACTCTAGATTATCCCATTTCATGACAGTGAGGGTCAAAACACTGAAATTCAGAGAAGCTAAATAACTTGCTCAAAGCCACACACTTTGTAAAAGGCTGAATTGTAATTTGAACTTGAGAGCCCTTCTCATTAGCCTCTAGGTTCTTCTGCTTCCGCTTCCCTAAGGGGTGGGAGGATTAGGCAATTTCATGATCCTAATAGATACCATAAAGTTCTCTGGGGAGTATCTGCTCACCAGTAATTAAATAGGAAGCAGAAGTGCTTGGGGAAAAGTGGAAAAAATAAGATAGGACCAAACCAAAGTTTGGTTCCCAAACTTTACTGCTGCACATTAGAATCACCTGGGGAGCTTTAAAAAAACCCAAACCCATTAAAATCAGAATGTCTGGAGGTGGAAGCCAACCATCAGTGTTTTTTTTAAAGATTTCTCAGATAGTTCCAGTGAACAGCACGATGTAGGAAACAATCTGATGAGAAGACAACAGGTGTGTGTGTGTGAGAGCGAGAAAGAGAGAGAGGGAGGGAGAATGAGGGGGGAGAGAGGAGAGGGAGAGAAATATTAAAGCAACAGGATAAACTTTCCACTTAAAGAGTTGAATGTGTCTATGGCTAAAACCTTTAACTACTAAGGACTTGGAAAAGCAGCAGGGTTTTTGTTTTTGTTTTTTTCCAAATTGTAGGTGTATACTATTTAGTTAATGCCTGTTTATTCTCTCAAAGAAATAATCATTACCTTTCCTAGTTCATCGGTTCTCAACCCTAGGCTTCATGTTAGAATCACCTAGGGAATTAAAAAAAAATTTTTTCCTGGGGTGCCACCTCCAGGGATTCTGATTTAATTGCCCCTTGGTGGACTGGAGGTGGAGGTTTATTGTTTGCACCCCCAAGGCAACTCTAATATGCAGCCAGTATTGAGAACCTCCTTGGTGGCTCATTCCATGTCAGCTCCTACAGGTTCCTGGAATTGCCATCCCCTGGGAAAGCACTTTTCTTGGTTCCTTTTTTTTTTTTCTTTTTTACCAACCCTAATTCCCTACTTGCAGTGGAGCCAGGCAGATCCAGTTCCCCACTTTCCATAGCAGCCACACTTGTCATTTTCACCATGATCTCTGGGGTGACCTGCACGGTTCTGGGGCACAAAAAGTGGCAGCAACTCCCTTCCGTGGGTAAGTATGCTTCCCTCTTTCTTGCCAGCCATGAATCCTGGCCACGGTTCAAATATGACACGTTAGGATCAGCCATCCGCCCAAGTTTGTTTTCCACGCTCACTGAGGGGAGCTGCCTCGTGAGCCAATAAGATTGTTTCCTGGTATCCCAGATGCTTCTATGAAATGTTCTGTACTTCAAGGTGAAACAATGCTGAGCCCCTCCTTGGGAGAGACACATGGGGCTTGTAGTGCCTCTCCTTCTGGTATGTGATGTCTCTGTAGCCAGCTACGTTTTTTTTTTTTTCTCCTACAGATATTTTATCCTTTTAAGGCAAACAGCCTGAGCTCAGGCTGAGGAGTACTTTCCAGGGAGGCTTCAGAGAAAGCAGAGCTAGTACATCAAGCTCTCAGCCCCCTTTCCAGACGGTCTGGTCTGAGTAGTGAACGGGGCTGGGCACTGCTGGCAGACTGAGAGGACTGACGTGACAGTTGTAGTAGGAGAATCTTGGTGTGTCCCTCAGAAAATCTCCAGAAAGAGCTGGGAATTCCTACGCCTTGTGGTCACAACCTCATTGCTGCTCCCATTGCCAAGTTTTGGGTCTCTCTCTAGCCCTTTCCCCTTATATTGTTAAAAACAAAACAAAATGCAAAGTCTTTAAGATGTTCCTAATTTTCTCTGAGAGGAGCCTATTTACATGTGTAATTGAATCATTATCTTCTCAGGTGAGGCTCAATCAGTATAGTACTTTATATAAGTGATGAAAACAGCTAAGATAATTACTAATACTTTTTGGTAAAAAAAAATAATCTATTTCTAATGGGAGTCAGTGAGAAGCTTTCTTGTTTCTTTCTCCCTCGATCTAAAACATGAAAATTTATTCATCTGACAGTGTAACAGCAGAGTAGATGTCATAAGGCTGCCCAGAGGGTTGGGGACATTAACTACATAGGGAAGGTAATCATAAGGAAAGTAAACACTTTCATTATGAATCTAGTTTCTTGTCATGCTTTCGATTATTGGACCTAAATGGGAGGGACAGAGGAATTAGCAACAATAAAGGAAACACAAACTAAAGTATGTGTTCACCTGTGTAGCTCAGCAGTTAGAAGCAGAATGAGGGTCAGCATTGATGGTAGGATCCTGGGAAAGCATCTGTGTCTTAGAATTTTTATAATCCAAGATATAAAAGGATGGGGAATTGTATAGTGAAAGATTCAGTGAGAATTTAGTGTCAAGCTAGTGGAGGTGATGGAATTCCAGTTGAGCTATTTCAAATCCTGAAAGATGATGCTGTGAAAGTGCTGCACTCAATATGCCAGCAAATTTGGAAAACTCAGCAGTGGCCACAGGACTGGAAAAGGTCAGTGTTCGTTCCAATTCCAAAGAAAGGCAATTCCAAAGAATGCTCAAACTACCGCACAATTGCACTCATCTCACATGCTAGTAAAGTAATGCTCAAAATTCTCCAAGCCAGGCTTCAGCAATACGTGAACCGTGAACTTCCAGATGTTCAAGCTGGCTTTAGAAAAGTCAGAGGAACCAGAGATCAAATTGCCAACAACCGCTGGATCATTGAAAAAGCAAGAGAGTTCCAGAAAAACATCTATTTCTGCTTTATTGACTATGCCAAAGCCTTTGACTGTGTGGATCACAATAAACTGTGGAAAATTCTGAAAGAGATGGGAATACCAGGCCATCTGACCTGTCTCTTGAGAAACCTGTATGCAGGTGAGGAAGCAACAGTTAGAACTGGACATGGAAAAACAGACTTGTTCCAAATAGGAAAAGGAGTACGTCAAGGCTGTATGTTGTCACCTTGCTTATTTAACTTATATGCAGAGTACATCATTAGAAACGCTGGGCTGGAAGAAGCACAAGCTGGAATCAAGATTGCCGGGAGAAATATCAATAATCTCAGATATGCAGATGACACCACCCTTATGGAAGAAAGTGAAGAAGAACTAAAGAACCTCTTGATGAAAGTGAAAGAGGAGAGTGAAAAAGTTGGCTTAAAGCTCAACGTTCAGAAAACTAAGATCATGGAATCCGATCCCATCACTTCATGGCAAATAAATGGGGAAACAGTGGAAACAGTGTCAGACTTTATTTTTTTGGACTCCAAAATCACTGCAGATGGTGATTGCAGCCATGAAATTAAAAGACGCTTATTCCTTGGAAGGAAGGTTATGGCCGACCTAGATAGCATATTTAAAAGCAGAGATGTTACTTTGCCAACGAAAGTCCGTCTAGTCAAGGCTATGGTTTTTCCAGTGGTCATGTATGGATGTGAGAGTTGGACGGTGAAGGAAGCTGAGCGCCACAGAATTGATGCTTTTGAACTGTGGTGTTGGAGAAGACTCTTGAGAGTCCTTTGGACTGCAAGGAGATCCAATCAATCCATCCTAAAAGAGATCAATCCTGGGTGTTCATTGGAAGGACTGATGTTGAAGCTGAAACTCCAATACTTTGGCCACCTCACGCGAAGAGTTGACTCATTGGAAAAGACCCTAATGCTGGGTAGGATTGAGGGCAGGAGGAGAAGGGGACGACAGAGGATGAGATGGTTGGATGGCATCACTGACTCGATGGACATGGGTTTGGGTAGACTCTGGGAGTTGGTGATGGACAATCAGGCCTGGCATGCTGCAATTCATGGGGTCGCAAAGAGTCGGACACGACTGAGCGACTGAACTGAACTGATGTGCTACTTCTACCTGCATCTACAATTTTTTAAAAAATGTTTATTACCTTTGGCTGTCTAAGATCATAAGTGCTAATTGAACTTCACCAGAAATCCTTTATGACAGGTGCAATTTCATTGCCTTCCATATAGAGGTGAAGTAACTTAGGCCCTGCCAAAGTATATGTTAATAGTTTAAATTATTAATATGTGTCAAAAGCAGAGCTCTTAGTGCTGTGGACCTTCTAATGCTCAGTTATATTTTCTTACTTCAAGACCATATCTGCTCTTTATGAGTAGCATTGTATTTCTTTGAACTTGAAATAATTATAGTATCAGCAGTCAGTTTAATTTGGTTAATTGTATTCCATGTCAGTGATAACAAATACACTTTAGTTAAGCACTGTAGTTTTGCTATTTTCTAAAAGAATGTATTACAGTGCTATCAAGATTTCACCAGATTTAGGCCAAGGAATAATGAGATAATGTGAGGGAAAAACATCTCCTTTCTGGATATACCGTATATCATCTTAATGGTCCAACTCTATCAATAAATTATGGTGTTGACAGTGCTTCTAAGTCTGGACTGGGAGGAAAGAAAAAAAGAGTTGTCATGACAAGCAAGAAAAGTGGGAATTTTAAATTTTGCCCCTCTGGAGTTATTGCTACTGATGGACTACAGGGTGGATTGGCCATTCTTTCTGGCGTTTATAGGTGGCTGGCGAGCATGCTGTACAAACCAGCATAGCTCTCACTTACATCTTCTTAAGATGCGCTCTGCCTAAATCATTGGTGGCTGAGTAACACATTTTATATTACGATGAGGGAGAAAAGATGGCCTCATACTTGACTTGTACGGTTTTGACAGGGTGTCACCATACCCTTTACAGAGGAATATAAAACATCTAAAAATGACAAGTACTATTTTGCTAAGCCTGTAGTGGCAACTCATGCCAGTGGAAGGAGGGAAAAGAAAAGATGCAGAGGAATAAACCCGAGTGTCCACTGCCTGCACTGTGGGACTCTGTGTGAATCATGGTCTTCATTCTTCCTAACTGTGGCAAATAGAAGGGGAAAAAGTGGGAGCAGTGACGGATTTTCTTTTCTTGGACTCCAAAATCACTGCGGATGGTGACTGCAGTCATGAAATTAAAAGACACTTGCTCATTGGAAGGAAAGCTGTGAAAAACCTAGACAGTGTATTAAAAAGCAGAGACATCACTTTGCCAACAGAAGTCCGTGTAGTCAAAGCTATGATTTCCCCAGTAGTCATGTATGGATGTGAGAATTGGACCATGAAGACTGAACCCTGAAGAACTGATTCTTTCAAATTAGGGTGCTGGAGAAGAATCTTGAGATTCTCTTGGGCTGCAGGAATATCAAACTAATCAATCTTAAAGGTAATAAACCCTGAATATTCATTGGAAGAACTGATGCTGAAGCTCCAATACTTTGGCCATCTTATGCAAAGAGCTGACTCGTTAAAAAAGACCCTGATGCTGGGACAGATTGAAAGCAAAAGGAGAAGGGGGCTGCAGAGGATGAGATGGTTAGATAGCACCATTGACTCAATGGACATGAGTTTGAGCAAACCCTGGGAGATAGTGGAGGACAGAGGAGCCTGGCATGCTGCAGTCCATGGGGTCGCAAAGAGTTGGACACAACTTAGTGACTGAACAACAATAACACATATTTAGCAACTATCTGAGGATACCAAAGGTTAGAAAAGGAAGTCCAGAGACACTCAGCAAAGTAAGAGTCATTTTTTGGTTGGAAGATCTGTTCAGTGAATCACTTTTTTATTTTGAGAACTTTTACAGTTCTGAATTTTTAGAGGAAAATCCTTTTCTCCCATAGCATTTGGTACAGTGCAAAATGAAAGAATTGCTCAAAGTTTCCAGTCATTCACTTAATACTTTATAAAAACATAATATTCAACCCCATTATCCATTTATATGAACAATGTTTCTTGTTGTAGATCCAAAAAGCTTTAGAATATTTTGAAAGGAACTCTGCTCTGACTGTTTTTTTGTAGTGGTAGCCTTCGTCAGGGACTAGTCATTTTCTTCAAAATCTAACTTCAGACTTTTTGTTGTTCTTCATAAAAGAAAAATACAACATGAAAAATTGTAATCTGCCTGACTGCCTTCTAGATGTTTTAGTATTATTTAGTGTGGAGATCTACACTCTCTTACTGAAAGAAAAAAAGAAATGAGAACTAAACGACTTCTTGTTCATGAAGCATTGAATAGCATAGAATTGAATGATTATTACTTTGAAATAGTCCTCCTGAAAAGGAATGGCAAAAAAATACAATAAGAAGCCCAGTGTGAATGAAGCATCTTTTATTAACTTCTTGCCACCTCTTTGCATACTTCATGAATTCATCTGGCCTTTGCTTTTTATACGCTTTGCTTAAGGCATTAAGATGTCTATTTCCCCTTCTTTTTGAGTTTTGATGGGAAATAGCTAGTCTATTTTTTTTTTTAAGAGGTTTTTGCTTTTTTGAAAGAGAAGTACTAGAAGAGTATAGTCTGTGGCATTTGAAATAATATTGAATAGGTACAGAAAAGTTCTGGGAATGGAGAAGTTATATACTTTGAAGCATTATATATGTATGAGTGTTTACATGTTTATGGATTATTACAAGAAATTATTTCAGAGAATTCTGATATTTAAAGAGAATCCTGCTATTTCCACTGAAAGTTATAGTCCATCTATAATATGGTTATTTTAAACAATCCAGAGTTGTCTTTCTATTACCCCAAAAATGAAGAGATAAAAAGAATTGATATTAAAAAACACTTTGAAAAAAAATAAAAAAAATAAAAATTAAAAAAAAAGAAACACTTTGGTAAAGAGCTCATGGCAGAATGTGCAGAGAGGTAAACCAAGTGAAACACGTCACCAGAACCTTCATACTAAAGTGTGAAACAGAACACTGCTTATCACAGAGAAGGCTATCTTTCTCAGTTGACCCTTTCTCTTCTGTGGCTTGTCTTTTTCTTTTGGTACCACTGCTGAAGTCCTGTGCCCTGTAAATCATTTATCATCACAGAGCAGTGCTCTGTCTTCTGGATTCCTAAGGGTTACTGTCAGTGTGATAGATGGAAGAGATCGCAAGTAGACATTATTTGTCTTGGCAAGAGTGGCTTTTTCTGCTAGATGAACTTGGAGGTCATTAAATAACATCGAGGTGAACCCTTGCTAGTGAGTTTTTAAATCATGATAGATTTTCCCCTTTTCTTCTTGACTACTATCACCATATTTCAAAAATTCTTTTTGTAGTTCAGTCTATTGCTTCATCATGATTAAGGGGGAAACTTTTCTTGTTCAAACTAGGCTCATTCTTTATCTTTTCTTCTTTATTTTACCCCCTAGACATAGGGAATAATCGCTCTTATCTTTACTGAAATCCTTGATAAAACGAAGATAATGATTGTCACTTTTAAGCCTTGTCTTTACTGGTCAATTAGTGTTGCTACTGCTGCTACTGCTAATTATTACTAAAAATATTTGCCTGACTGTAGACTACATAAGCGTTCTCATTTAATTCTCACAATAATTTGATAAAGTAGGTACCCTTCATCCCATTTATTCAGATAGAGAAAGTGAGGCACAACTTGCTCAAACTAATATAAATCATAGGTTGAAACAAAAAAGCATGTGTGTGGGAAAAGAAGAGAAGCGAAAAGGAAAGGAGAAAGGGAAAGATATACCCATCTGAATGCAGAGTTCCAAAGAATAGCAAGAAGAGATAAGAAAGGCTTCCTCAGTGATCAATGCAAACAAATAGAGGAAAACAACAGAATGGGAAAGAATAGAGATCTCTTCAAGAAAATTAGAGATACCAAAGGAAACTTTCATGCAAAGATGGGCTCGATAAAGGACAGAAATGGTCTGGACCTAACAGAAGGAGAAGATATTAAGAAGAGGTGGCAAGAATGCACAGAAGAACTGTACAAAAAAGATCTTCATGACCCAGATAATCACGATGGTGTGATCACTCACCTAGAGCCAGACATCCTGGAATGTGAAGTCAAGTGGGCCTTAGAAATCATCACTACGAACAAAGCTAGTGGAGGTGATGAAATTCCAGTTGAGCTATTTCAAATCCTGAAAGATGATGCTGTGAAAGTGCTGCACTCGATATGCCAGCAAATCTGGAAAACTCAGCAGTGTCCACAAGACTGGAAAAGGTCAGTTTTCATCCCAATCCCAAAGAAAGGCAATGCCAAAGAATGCTCAAACTACCGCACAATTGCACTCATCTCACATGCTAGTAAAGTAATGCTCAAAATTCTCCAAGCCAGGTTTCAGCAATACATGAACCGTGAAATTCCAGATGTTCAAGCTGGTTTTAGAAAAGGCAGAGGAACCAGAGATCAAATTGCCAACATCCGCTGGAGCATCGAAAAAGCAAGAGAGTTCCAGAAAAGCATCTGTTTCTGCTTTATTGACTATGCCAAAGCCTTTGACTGTGTGGATCACAATAAACTGTGGAAAATTCTGAAAGAGATGGGAATACCAGACCATCTGACCTATCTCTTGAGAAACCTGTATGCAGGTCAGGAAGCAACAGTTAGAACTGGACATGGAACAACAGACTGTTTCCAAATAGGAAAAGGAGTATGTCAAGGCTGTATATTGTCACCCTGCTTATTTAACTTCTATGCAGAGTACATCATGATAAACGCTGGGCTGGAAGAAACACAAGCTGGAATCAAGATTGCTGGGAGAAATATCAATAACCTCAGAGATGCAGATAACACCACCCTTATGGAAGAAAGTGAAGAAGAACTAAAGAGCTTCTTGATGAAAGTGAAAGAGGAGAGTGAAAAAGTTGGCTTAAAGCTCAACATTCAGAAAACTAAGATCATGGCATCTGGTCCCATCACTTCATGGGAAATAGATGGGGAAACAGTGGAAACAGTGTCAGACTTTATTTTTGGGGGCTCCAAAATCACTGTTGATGGTGATTGCAGCCATGAAATTAAAAGACGCTTACTCCTTGGAAGGAAAATTAAGGCCAACCTAGACAGCATATTTAAAAGCAGAGACATTACTTTGCCAACAAAGGTCTGTCTAGTCAAGGCTATGGTTTCTCCAGTGGTCATGTATGGATGTGAGAGTTGGATGGTGAAGAAAGCTGAGCACCGTAGAATTGTTGCTTTTGAACTGTGATGTTGCAGAAGACTCTTGAGAGTCCCTTGAACTGCAAAGAGATCCAACCAGTCCATCCTAAAGAAGACCAGTCCTGGGTGTTCATTGGAAGGACTGATGTTGAAGCTGAAACTCTAATACTTTGGCCACCTCATGCGAAGAGTTGACTCATTGGAAAAGACCCTAATGATGGGAAGAATTAGGGGCAGGAGGAGAAGGGGACGACAGAGGATGAGATGGCTGGATGGCATCACCGACTCTATGGACATGGGTTTGGGTAGACTCTGGGAGTTGGTGATGGACAAGGAGGCCTGGTGTGCTGCGATTCATGGGGTCGCAAAGAGTCGGACACGACTGAGCGACTGAACTCAACTGAACTGTGACCCCAGTGTCCATGTGTGTTCTCTGTGCGCCGTGCTGTCTCGTTGATTGTCCCAACAATTCATTTTTTTTTAAGAATATGTCCTATTTCAATTCTCATTTATGATTGTGTTCCTTTTTGTGGTAGTGGTGGTGTTGGTTTAGTCACTAAAGTTGTGTCTGATTCTTGTGACCCCATGGGTTGTGGCCCGCCAAGCTTCTCTGTCCATGGGATTTTCCAGGCAAGAATACTGGCGTAGTATGCCATTTCCTTCTCCAAGGGAATCTTCCTGACACAAGTATTGAACCCTGGTCTCCTGCATTGCAGGTGGATTCTTTACTGACTGAGCTCAGGGAATTTTTCATATATCCACATTTTTTCATGCCTATATACTGATAAACGTGTGGTGACCAAGAATTATCCCTTAATGAGACTAGTAAACCTAAGTATCAAGGAAGCTCTTCTTACAGGAAAATGTATTTCTGTTGTGTTCAAATTGTTATCTAATACGGTTGCTCATGCCTAAAGTACTTTTTGCTGCATCATATGCAGAAATCGTTCTCTGTCTTGTACTTTGATATTTTGTTTTTGTAATCAGTTAAGAATGTTTTTAGTGGCCTGTGCCACTAATTTTAAATTTAAATTCCCATTTTAAAGAGATGTTTCCTCATTTATCAATGCTTTATTTCCTTATCTATTTCCCCCTAAGTGTTAGCATCTTAATTTAACTGAGTATTATTAGAAAGTTTATAAAATACTCTGATTCTTTTTCTTTTCTGGTAACATAATCTGTGAATTAGTTTTCAGTTGTTTATTCATTCAATTTTTACCACATATTTCTTATATAATTACTCTAGTGTAGAGCTCTGCTAGATGTAGCTCTTTCTCAACTCCAAATATGCTAAAAAAAAAAAAAGACATTACCTTTTCAGGGCTCTTACAATAAGAATTGAGCCCAGGGTACCTGGACTGGAGGCTGGTGTCCAGTTCTCAGTGTCTGACTTTTTAGTGCTATGTACTTTGTCTTCTTCATGTCCCTCCGAGTTTGAATTTCTTTAGGTTGGTCATTGTTTGGTTAGCATCTCCTTCTCTTGCAAGATGGGTAATTCCATGAAAATACCACCAGTTTCTCTTCTGCTCTATGTTGTACCTTTGGAGCCCAGAATAGGGCTGGCACACGTTACATGCTTGATAACTCGCGGCCAGAGAAGGACAAAAAGAAGCCTCTCCAAGTTCTTGGCCCTCATATGCTTCATCTTTTAAATTTAAAATTTTGAAAATGGGAAGCATATAACTGGGCTCAACAGAGCTTGGGGGCATCTTTGGCTTGGCCAGAAGAGTTTTACAAACTTTGAACATGAATGCCTTGTCACAACTTTGTGGGAGGCCCTGTGCTCCAGGAGTTCATCACAGCCCCTGAGACTCTGTACAGTCTTTATTTAGCTCATCATCTCTCTTGTTTTGTGTTATCTCCTGGCCTCTGAAGGCATTTCAGATTTTTACCTGAAAACCTGGGATTGCATGGTCTTGAAAAGTCCCTTCTAGTTGGAATAAGATGAGATTCTAAATTATCTTTCTGAGGAAGCATATTTTTTCTCCAACTGAAATGTCTCAACTTAAGCTCTGTGACATCAGTTCAGTTCAGTTCAGTTCAGTCACTCAGTCGTGTCCAACTCTTTGCGACCCCATGAACTGCAGCATAACAGGCCTCCCTGTCCATCACCAACTCCCAGAGTTTACCCAAACTCATGTCCATTGAATCAGTGATGCCATCTAACCATCTCATCCTCTGTTGTCCTCTTCTCCTCCCACCTTCAATCTTTCCCAACATCAGGGTCTTTTCAAATGAGTCAGCTCTTCACATCAGGTGGCCAAAATATTGGAGTTTCAGCTTCAACATCAGTCCTTCCAATGAACACCCAGGACTGATCTCCTTTAGGATGGACTGGTTGGATCTCCTTGAAGTCCAAGGGACTCTCAAGAGTCTTCTCCAACACCACAGTTCAAAAGCATCAATTCTTCGGCGTTCAGCTTTCTTCACAGTCCAACTCTCACATCCATACATGACTACTGAAAAAACCATAGCTTTGACTAGATGGACCTTTGTTGACAAAGTAATGTCTCTGCTTTTTAATATGCTGTTTAGGGTGGTCATAACTTTCCTCCCAAGGAGTAAGCATCTTTTAATTTCATGGCTGCAATCACCATCTGCAGTGATTTCTGTGACATAAAACCTCGTAAGTAGGTTAACCTGAAAAAGTAACTGGGTTAATTGAGAAATACATGTCTGGAATGAATGGGAATAGCCTAAAGAATAATCTATCAAAAATTTAAATCCTTTTTGTGGACATAGAATTCTCACTAACAAAATCCTGTCAAGCTTATGATAATAGCTTGCTGATTTTAACTATCCGAATAGTCACATAGATTTTAATATTATGAGATGATGGAGACCATTAAACTCATGATAAAATAAAATTTCATTAGGTGTTTACCTCAAGAATAACCATAATAAAATAGGGAACATTTAAAGGCTGATTCTGTTTGGCATATTGTCTCTTAGCTCTTCAGAATGGGATTCCATTGGGTGAAAACACCCAATCCTAGAAAAAAATTTTTTTTAACTCTTGTCTGACATTATGCTTCTGTTAATATCTGGGGTTAAATTCCTAAAAGACCTATGTATCAATGCAACTGTGTATCTTGTATCTGGTAAAAGCTGAGGCTTAATAACAACATCTATTAATTGGCTGGAAAAATGAATGTAGGTCATTTCTGCCTCACAGTATCTAAATGGATAAAGAACAGATCATTTCCATTTTACAGAAAAGATGATTAAGGATCAATGAGGTGAGGTAACACAACCCACATCCAATAGCTCATAAGTGGTAACTCTGTAAATACAATAGGCTATCAGACTCAGTTCATCCTCCTTTCCACACTCTGTGCAGCATCAATGCATCGTGAGATGGTCTTGAGAATCCACTGTGTTCTGTGGTTCAGCAGTGCATTTATGGAAAATCCAAGCAGGTGGGCTCAGAACACGGCATATACAATGGATATGGGCATGGGCTCTGCTTCAGTTGCTACTTTACCACTCACGATGTGTATGAGATCTAATCTATCTGAGCTTCCATTTTCTCACTGTGAATGAGGATTTAATTGGAGATTGTGTTTGTGATTCCCTCAATACAGGATATAAAACATATTATGGAGTTCTACAAACAGCAAAAGACATAAGCTGTTGAAATTATCATTGTATTTTCAGTGTTATTAAGTTAAACCCAATTCCATCATTGTTGTTGTTCAGTTGCTAAGTCATATCCAACTCTGCAGCCCCATGGACTGCAACATGCCAGGCTTCCCTGTCCTTCACTGTCTCCTAGAGTTTGCTCAAACTCATGTTCATTGAGTTGGTGATGCCATCCAACCATCTCATCCTTTCTTGTCCCCTTCTTCTCCTGCCCTCAATCTTTCCTAACATCAGGGTCTTTTCCAGTGAGTTGCTCTTTGCATTATTAGAGTTCTGTTCATTGGAAGGACTGATGTTGAAGCTGAAACTCCAATACTCTGGCCACCTCATGTGAAGAGTTAACTCATTGGAAAAGACCCTAATGCTGGGTGGGATTGGGGGCAGGAGGAGAAGGGGATGACAGAGGATGAGATGGTTGGATGGTATCACCAACTCGATGGACATGGGTTTGGGTAGACTCCGGGAGTTGGTGATGGACAGAGAGGCCTGGCATGCTGCAATTCATGGGGTCGCAAAGAGTCGGACACGACTGAGCAACTGAACTGAACTGAAACATCTTTTAACCATACTGAAGAGCACAGGTTGAAAGAGTGTCGGTCATGACGAGGTCCTAGAGGACAGCCAGTGCAACCCAGCCTGGTTTTGTGGGATCTGACTCAGGAAGACTGAATGACAGCAAGAATCCTGTGTTGACTTCCGTGGGCTAACTGTGGATAAGGAATGGCAGACATAAGCAAGCTTGCAGGCTCGTAATTATGCCGTTTAGTTCATTCAATGAGCAGTTGGTGGCCTACAGACAAGACAAGAGTGGATTTTCTAAGTTTGAATTGAGTACCACATAGTTCATTTATGTCAGGAAATCATAGTGAAAATAGTTGTGTAGTATCTGAAGGAAAAGCTGTCTGTATTCTAAAGACAGGAAGAATATTTGGTGGTCATGCTTTGCAGATGCATTTATGTGACATTGTACAATAGTAATATTATTCTTAACATTCATTTTAACTTGTGGGCCATTGTACATGTAGACTGGGACACTGCTTCCCTGGTGCATTTTTAAAGACCCACTGCTTTAATGATGTGATTTTAATCCACCAGAAATATTTAGAGCAAAGTGCCTTTTCTCTTTCCTGAACTGTTAGCATAGAAGTTATTCACTGATAATGGATTTCTATTTGAAAGCCATTCATTCTCAAGTTGAATATTTGCTGTCCAGGCTGAGAAGCTATCAGATGCAGAACATAATCTTAGCCTATAAATGCTTTATCTTAGTGACTTTTATACTGAATTTCAAGATGTCTTTTCACAAACATCATGATTGTGGGTAAAATCAATAACAGGCCTAATAGCTTATGGAGTAATACATTAATTGTCTCAGACAAATTCATGACAGTTGTGGTGATGAGCTAATAGTGGAAAGCTTTAGAATAAGAATAAAAATACTAGTTTATCCTGAAATGTTTCATGTTACCAAAAAGATACATTATTTTCAATAACTTTATTGTGATACAATTTGTATACCATAAATTTCACCCACTTTACATGTATATTCGGAGAAGGCAACGGTAACCCACTCCAGTACTCTTGCCTGGAAAATCCCATGGATGGAGGAGCCTGGTGGGCTACAGTCCATGGGGTCGTGAAGAGCTGGACACAACTGAGCAACGTCACTTTCACTTTTCACTTTCATTCATTGGAGAAGGAAATGGTAACCCACTCCAGTGTTCTTGTCTGGAGAATCCCAGGGACGGTGGAGCCTGGTGGGCTGCTGTCTATGGGGTTGCACAGAGTCGGACACAATTGACGCAACTTAGCAGCAGCAGCAGCAACTACATGTATATTAGTACAATGATTTTTAGTAAATTTGTAGAGTTGGCAACTATAACTATAGTCTAGTTTTGGAACATATCTGTTATGGCCCAGATTACCTGGGGCTCACTTTCGGTCAATCCTTGCTCCACCTCTACCCCCGGGCACACAATGATCTGTTTTCTGTCTCTATAAATTTACCTTTTAATACATTTCATACAAACAAGCATTTTATTTAGCAAATGGTATCAATTCCCTTGAGGGACTGTGTAATATCAATTTATGGTTTACTCAGTGAAGTTTAGAATATTAAGATTGTTTTTGGATCCAGGATATTTGTTGCTAACCTTAAGTCTTATTAATGTCAGAAAAGTTCATCTGTTCTGGTTTTTGGTTTTTGTTTTTGGAGTAATGCAGAAACTGAGGAATTCAATTTTGTATACAGATTCAGTATGTTAGTGTTGCAATGACTTGATTAACAGTAACAACCACAGTAAAGTAGCAGGTTGTCATTTATGGAATACTTACTGGATTCAGGCATTGTACTGGGGGATAATATGAATTTTTCCCCTAATCTTCATAGTAGTTTTGAAAGGTAGAGAGTATTTGCTCCATTTTAGATACAGCAAAAGTGAAGCATACTCAGAGAATTTAAGTAATTTGCCCAAGACCATACAATGCTGCTCAAGTCCAAGTCTGTGCCTTTGGCTACTATATTGAGAGTTGTTTATCTAGAGGGACTTTGTAAGCAGACAGGGTGTTTTATACCTTTCTACAACTTCCAAGCTCTTTCCATTTTTTTTTTTTTTTTTTTTTTTAGCACTAATATATTTCCTTGATTTTGGCCTCCCACTTGCTGTTTTGGCTTCCCATGCATAGTCTGCCAGGTAATAAAAGAAGAGAGCATGGATAAGTTACAGATAAGTTCCAATCCCTGAGGCAAATATGGAACTGGTTAGGGAGCTATTTGTGAAATGAAAGAGACAAAGAGGAGCTATTTGGATTGTGAAATAAAAGAATGGACAAGAGTACATGAGAGAAATATAAGACAAAAAATTGTATAAGACTTGAGAGGAAGGGAGAAATTTCAGTTATCTCAATGTGCCTGAGGTGGTGATTTCATGAAGAAGGTGTTTCATGAAGAAGGTGTGGAGGATTTCAATAAACACTCTCTTTTGGGTAGAGCTTTTTTGAAAGGAAGGATTCTAATGGGCTCTTGTGCCAGTGGGGCTGAAAACAGATGAACAAGACTGCTGCTGCTGCTGCTGCTAAGTTGCTTCAGTCGTGTCCGACTCTGTGCGACCCCATAGACAGCTGCCCACCAGGCTCCCCGTCCCTGGGATTCTCCAGGCAAGAATACTGGAGTGGGTTGCCATTTCCTTCTCCAGTGCATGAAGGTGAAAAGTGAAAGTGAAGTCACTCAGTTGTGTCCGACTCAGCGACCCCACAGGCGGCAGCCTACCAGGCTCCCCCGTCCCTGGGAATCTCCAGGCAAGAGTACTGAAGTGGGTTGCCATTGCCTTCTCCGGTGAACAAGACTAAACGATCTCTAATGTAGATGCTCTTACCCGCAGTGGGACATAACTCTGATTAGGTGACTGGCTGACTCTGCTTTGTCTCACTAAAGACCCTGACTTGCTATGTGGCTGGATGTATTCCCCAGAAGCCTTTGCTCTGATGCCAGTCCATCCTGCCTGGTGCAAAGGCCTGTGGGCTATGAGCCAGTTGGGGAGCTTGCCAGACCTGTTGCTTATTCAACAGTGAAATGAGGTGGCACTGTTAGCTTTCTTTATTATTATGCAGGTACAGGAATGAAGTTTCAGAGCGAGCGAATAAAGAATAATTTTACTTCAGTGATTCACTGGGGATTGATGAAAGGAATTTCAGGGACAATAAACTGTTTCATGCATTTGCAATAGGCTTCAAGCCTCAGTTACACAATTGGTTGGAAGTGTTAAATTCCATTGACCAAATTTGGATTTTCTTACTCAAAAAGTAATAGCAGAGAAGAGAGTGAGTGATATTTGTGTAATGAGAATCAGCTTTGATCAATATATAAGTACAAGGTAACTATGAATTCAAACTATTAGAATTATATACACACATACACAAAGGATTTAGAGCAATTTCATAAAAATGCAAATGGTAGCAACAAGAATTTCAAAAACCCCATTAATCACTGAGTTGCTTGATACTGTTGCTGTGTGTTATACAATCCAGAATGGTGGGCAGGGCAAAATAGATACAATAACCACAGTGGTTACCTGGACCCAGCACACCAGCATCACTTGGGAACTTGTTAGAAATGCAAGATCTTGTCTCATCTCAACTCACTGGATCAGGAACTTTGGGCTAGTGCCCTGAAATCTCTATTTTAACATTCCTTTAGGTGATTCTGATGTGCCCTAATGTTTAGGAATTCCTGTAATAATAGGATGGGAATTTAAAACAAAATGTGGAAGACTGTACCATAAACATTACTGAAAGCAGTTTATCAAACCAGTGATCAAATTGGAATGTCCCTTTTTATTCAAGTCCCATCTGCCTTTGATTTATGGGAAACTTTCTTGTTCCCACAGCACTGTGAAATGGTTTCTCCTTGGGATTATTTTAGGTCTGAATTTTTCAGGTCTAATATTCTTTAGTACTTAATATAATATTAAATATTTTGCTAATTATTATTGCGTATATAAATGTGTGTATACACCCACACACACACTCAGATACCATCTCCTCAAAGATGTCCTTTCTGAGCAGACCCTGGTCACTTTCATATCTAGTATTTTCCTTCGCATTGCTTTACCTTGGATTCTTCATAGCACTTCATTATCTAAAGTTATCTGTTTATGTGCTTTCCAGTTTTTGTTTGTCCAAAGGGCTTCAGGTAAGCCTGCCTCTGTTAATCCTGGCCTCAGGTCATGGGGCAGTGCATGGCACATGGCAGTAGTTCACTGAATGAGTGATATGTCTGTCTTCATCTAGGGTGTAAGCGACCAAGGGACAGGGCTGGTGTTAAATTATAAACACAAACCGAAAGAGACTAGTGTGGTATCTGGGGCTCAGAAAGCACTCACGCAGCATTCTTTTTTCCATGACTTTCCCCTCTCCTGTTCTTATCACTTTCCGCTTCTGACAGTTCTTTGTACTGAGTGTGTGCTTGGGGAGAGATGAATGTAATAATTGAGACAGCTTTTAAGATGTTTTAAACAATTAACATTAGTAATTAGAAAATAAAATGAAATATATCACTTTTCTCCATGTTTTGATTAGTACAAATTATTTATTGAATGCTTAATAGAATTTCTAGAAATCGAAATATGAAAGTTCCCTTTTCTTCAGCACCAAGATATATTTTTAAAGTTACCTTCATACTTTATTGCTAAACAATTAAAATGTGTAACATAGTGAAGGTTTATATTTTTCCCCTGAGATCTTTGCAATTCAGTTTTTTTTTTTTTTTTTTAACAGATTTTTGAAAGATTGCACAAAGGTACACACTCAGATGGTAAAGAATCTGTCTGCCTGAAATGCGGGAGACCCGTGTTTGATCCCTGGGTCAGGAAGATCCCCTGGAGAAGGGCATTGCAACCCACTCTAGTATTCTTGTCTGGACAATTCCATGCACAGAGGAGCCTGCTGGGCTACAGTCCATGGGGTCACAAAGTCGGATATGACTTAGCAACTGAATAACAACAACATCATCATCTATAAGCAAAGCCAGCCTTTACATTTTAGTTTTTTGTCATTTTGAAAATTATATTAGTTCACAATTAACATTTGAGGCACTTGAAGCTCACAGAGGTTAAGCAACTTGATCAGAGTCAAAGAGCTATATATACAAGTGAAATGAGGATTTGAAACCAGTTCTGGTTTAAAAAAAAAAAAAGAAAATTCTGTGAGGATTGCTTAGTGCTTCCATTCATTATACAGATAATAATGAGGTCCAGAGAGTTTGTGATCTGGGGTAACATCACTGGTTAAGGAAAGTCCAAACCTGGGTTTTTTAATACCTAATATTATGCTCTCTTCATTTCCCACGGTGACCTCTAGTTTCCAGATGTTTCTAAATTATTGTTCTTGGAAATCACACTTGTTGAAGAAGTAGAGGCAGTTTACTTATGATTTCCATTTGCTGTGTTAGCTCCCAGAATGTTTTGATCAAACAGTTTGGCTCTCTTGTGTTTTTTGTAATCTAATACCTAAGTGCTGGTAATCAAGCTGGGGGCTTTATTTGCTCAGACACAGCCAGAGTGTATTATAATTCCCCATTTTCTTAGTTGCCTTCAAGAGTAAAATAAGCCATTTCATTTAAAATTAATAGCTCCAATCTCATTTCTATCCTATTTCTACCTTATTCAGTGAGGAAAACCTCATAGTTAACTGCACTTTCAGTTATTTTCAGTGCAACTTCAAGGGAATTCTTTGATGGCCAGCTAACATGTGTGGCTTTGCTGCTTTTAGACAAACTCATGTATTGGAGCAGAGCGATACTCCAGAAACCACATTCTGAGTCAAAGCAAATTACATTACTGTCTGCCTGAGTACTTTATAGATTTACACATCTTCTCGACAAGATTTGTAGGTATCAGATTTTTGTAAATCAAGGGCTTGAAGCTTACTAGAGAAACTCACATTTAAAGTAGACACTAGATTCTTTTTTATTGAAAGTGACTGATTCAGGGGAAAAGAAATTGAGGGCTTTTGGCAGACTGAAGATGTAGAAAACTTGAGATATATTGTTTTTGCCTTTTTTTTCAGAGGTAAAGTACATTGTTTTTAATTGTGAGGCTTTTATGATTTGTTTGTGCTTAGATTTGTATGTTACATACTTCTATAAAGGATATGTGCATATCTTATTTAAGAATTATTATTATATAAGAATTAAAAATAGGCAGTGCATCATTTTATTTAATAAGCTTGATAGGTTATTTTTAAAAAGGTAAATAAAATCGAGGCACAATAGCTTGATAGAGATAGAGTTGGAGGAAATGGAAAAGAAGAAAAGATACAGAAAGAGAGATGGGGATTTTAAACAGATCCCGGGCTGTGTCATACTGCTTGGTCCCTTAGCCCCTATTCTTCTAATCACTGAAGCTGAAGAGATTAACCCTTAGATTGCTTTTGTCCATGGGCTGAAGACTAAGCCTGTGCTTATTTAGGCACTCTGAATAGGAATTTTGGGCTCTGTAGCCCAGTCCACATTCCTGCTGGTCCCACTCTTATAGAGTCTGGAGAGCCAATAGTGTGGTGATTTAGTCCTTGGACTCCGAGGTCAGAGAAACCTAGATTCAGGTCTGGATTTTGCCAACAGTTGTATCTGTTACTTCTCTGTGCTTTGGATCTCCCACCTGTAAAATGGGACGTAGCAGAGTGCACGGTCAAGAGTGTGGTCTCTGGAAGTAGACCTCTCAGTGGGAATCTCAGATCTACCAATTACATGCTGTGTTACTTTAGGCAAGTTGCTTAACATCTCTGTGCCTTCAGTGTCAAACAGGGATAGTAATAGTTTCCGTCTCCTATTTGTGTTAGCATAAGTACACAAGATTATGTTTGTAAAGCAGTGAAAACATGGTCTGGTACATAAAAAAGCACTCAGCAGATGCTTGGTCTCTTCCTCCTTCCACTAACACATTGGCTCTCAACCAGGAGTAACACCCCCCACCCCGTACCATGGGACGTTTGGCAATGTCTAGGGACATTTTGTTTGTCCTCACTTGGAGGAAAGTAGACACCAGGGATGGTTCTAACCATCCTACAATGTACAGGACAGTCTCCACAATGAAGAATGCTGCTGCTGCTGCTAAGTTGCTTCAGTCGTGTCTGACTCTCTGTGACCCCATAGACGGCAGCCCACCAGGCTCCCCCGTTCCTGGGGTTCTCCAAGCAAGAACACTGGAGTGGGTTGCCATTTCCTTCTCCAATGTATGAAAGTGAAAAGTGAAGGCGAAGTCACTCAGTCGTGTCTGACTCTTAGCAACCCCATGGACTGCAGCCTACCAGGCTCCTCCGTCCATGGGATTTTCCAGGCAAGAGTACTGGAGTGGGGTGCCATTGCCTCAATGAAGAATGATCTGTTCCCAAATGTCAACAGTGTACTAGCCTCACTGGCAACCTAGTTCCCTTTCGGGCTAGGATTCTGTTCCAACTCTTTTACCCCAGTCTGGACCCTCTACCTCAGTTTCCATAACTGTCCCTGTGGTACCCATAGTGGGTTAGCCTTTGATGTGACTTGTCAGACTGGCTGGATCTTCAGCTGTTGCTAATGACTGATGATCTTTTTTTCTGTTATCTGTTCTGGCTGACCATCATCCTGCTGTGAATACTCACAATGTTGACGAGTCATCTCAATTCTGACTTTCCTGGGGCCAGACTTCATGTTGGAGGAAACCATACCAGCTGCAACCTCGGCAATTCTGCCCCCCCCCCCCCCTTAAGACTGGTGGTTGTCAGAATTTGTGGCTATCTGGCAGACAGAGTCTCCACCCTGCTTCCTTCTCCTCACCACCTTTGGTCTCCTTTCTGTGCGGTTTTCCTCTTTGTCTGAAGTTCTCTTACCTTCAGCACTGCACTGTGCACCCTGCCTGCAAGCAGTTCATGGCACAGGAACTTTTGATACCGACCGCCCTCCCAGTGGACTTAGAACCTGGGTGGAGTCCCGCATTGATCTTTTCGGAAGGTCTGCCGATGGAAGGGACAGAGGCTACTCTCTTCTTACTGGCAGCTTTTTCTCTCTTAACTTTCGATGCTTGAATTCTCTCTTTGTGTATTTTGAGTCCTGAGACATGAGTAGTGAGCTAGCTCTTCTTAATCCCCTTCATACCAGGTGAGCTGGTGAAAAACTAGCTTTCTTCTCATGGAAAATATCATGAGGGGAGCAGGATGCTGGGGGTCCTCTAACCTGGGTTCAGTTTTCCACTGTGCCCCTTACTGGTTATGTGAACATGGGCAAATTCATTTTAATATCTTTGAGATTAATTTCTTCTTTTCCAAAATACTGCAAAGAGCTCTATCAGAGGTTGTTGGGAGAGACAGTACATATAGGGCTTAGTACTGTGGCTGCTGAGGACTGGTTATTTTTTTTAACTTTTTTTTTAAATTGAATTTTTATTGGAGTATAGCTACTTTACAGTGTTGTGTTAGTTTCTGCTGTACAGCAAAGTGAGTCAGTTAATTTGTATACATGCTGCTGCTGCTGCTGAATCGCTTCAGTCGTGTCCGGCTCTGTGCGACCCCATAGACTGCAGCCCATCAGGCTCCTCTGTCCCTGGGATTCTCCAGGCAAGAATACTGGAGTGGGTTGCCATTTCCTTCTCCAATGCATGAAAGTGAAAAGTGAAAGTGAAGTCGCTCAGTCGTCTCTGACTCTTAGCGAGACCCCATGGACTGTAGCCTACCAGGCTCCTCCGTCCATGGGATTTTCCAGGCAAGGGTACTGGAGTGGGTTGCCATATATTCCCTCTTTTTTGGATTTGCTTCCCATTTAGGTCACCACAGAGCACTGAGTAGTGTTCCCTGAGCTATACAGTGGGTTCTCGTTAGTCATCTGTTTTATACATAGTGGCAGTAGTGTATTTATGCCAGCCCCAATCTACCAATTTATCCCACCCTGCTTTTCTGCTCTTGGTATCTATTCATTTGGCTGTGTTTGAATTCTGCTGCTTTCTAGTTGTATGTCCTTGGGCAAGTTCCTTAAACTCTCTGTGTTGTAGGCTTACCACATCTATAAAACGTGTGTAACAATAGGACTGACTTCATGGTGTGGTTGGATGAATTCAGTGAGGATCTGTATCTAAATGCCTTAGAATAGCCCCTATGTCACCCCATTCCTTCGCCTTTCCTCTGCTGCTGAGGTCTGGAATGTGGGGCAAGTGGCATAGGACACAAGCGAAGTCCAGTGCCGGTGGGGAAAGTGGGCTGGAATGGAAGCCAAGTGACTTGATTGAGGTGCTCCTCATGGAGAAAGGGGTCCGTAGGGGAAGGAAATATAATGGGAACATGCGACCCTGTGTCAACTTTTTTTTTCCCCCCCAGAAGCAGGGATCCTCTGGTCATGGAAAACGTCCCTATGTGCTTAGGCAAGGTTCCTAACTTTTAAGATAGTCTAGAAAAACAAACACCATGACACTTTAAACTCCTTGAAATTCCCAATTTGTCCTCAAAGGTATGGTTACAACTTACAAAGGAAGCCCTCCATGTTCCACTCATATCCTCTTTGTTCCCTTTTACAATCTCTGCATGCTCCTGTCCCCTTTAAGTTCATTTTTGCTTCCAAATGCCTGTGTTGGCTACTCTTCTTTGGCAGACTTCCTTTTAGTTATTGGCTGTTTTTCAAGCTTCAGCAGTTTTCATCACCCAGGGCAAACCTTGCCAGTGACTGTCAGGTATGGGAGTCTAACAGTCTGACTCTTTTGCCTGAAAGAGATAGTTTTCCTGTGAGTTCCCCCTTGCTGCACTCTGTGAAACATGCTCTGAGGAACTTCACCTGAACTTGCACGTTGGTTGACTTTTTTCTTTGGGGAGCACTTCTTTAATTTATCCTCATGTCTGGGTCTGCTTCTGGGGAACCCAGTCTAAGGCAGCCTTTCTCTGAGGCTCACCCCATGTTGGAGACTTATGCCAATATATGACCCCGCTCTTCTGGAAGGTTGGGAATGGGGTGAGCGCCAGAGATGGGAAAATTTAAAGCAGTCATTTTTACACCTTACTTGGTAAGAAAATACACACCCGTTTTATAATTTGACATAGTCATAGGTAGTTATATTAAATTGGGTTCACTTTAAATATTAGCATTCAAGATACACACACACACACACACACACACACATATAATACATATATACATGTAATTGTAATATATATTCTGTTTTAATAACTGGCATTGTAATGATGTTGATATTTTTTCCCTTGAGTTTTCAATGTGTAATGCTTTAGTTTTATAAATGTTAAGGATGTGTTTGTGGACTCTCTTGAGAATCAGCTACAATTTATTTTCCTCATCCTCTGGGAAAAATGTGTCCTTAGTGCCAAATACTTAATCTGAAGAGAAGACTTCATAAGCTAATAGCAGGGACCTATGTTGAGGTATTTTGACCTGGCACTCTGTAGAATAAAATTAGTGAGGAATTCACTTATATTACAAACATTTATTTTTGTGCTAGGAACTCTGCTAGATCCTGCTAATAAAGAGACTGTCATTAGGATATATTCTGTCTTGAAACTTATAAGATGTTCTCTTTTTCCCCAGTGCACTGAAGTTTTATGATGATATAACTTGCTATGAGTATAATTCCCTTCCTTGTGTTGAGCTCCCTGTGAGTCTTTTCAATAGGAAAACTTCAGACTTCAGGTCTGGAATTTTTAAAAATTGCTTAACATGTTTGAGTGGATAAGAAAATAAGAAGGCATTAGGAAGGTAAAAATAGAAAATGTCATGGCTAGCCTTAAAACGGATACTGCAGGTCTTTGAAATTGTAAGGGAATATTATGGAGAACTTTTCAAATGTCTAATGTTTCAAATATGCCAATGCCTTGAATTAAGAAACAACACAGTCACTCAAATGTAAGTTCCAGGACATATCTATTTCCTGTTTTGTCTACTGGTAAATCCTCTGTCCGAATACAGCAGTTTTTTTCAAAATGAAGTGCAAGTACTTTGTTGGTTGGTACAGTATCAAAATTGCGGCAACTGGTATCATTGTGACTGTAAGTGTAGACCTTATTTAATATGTGTGTTCCTAGCAAAGAAAATGCATTCTTTAAAATAACCACACAATACATATGAGGAGGGAAAAACAAAACAAAACAAAAAAAACCTTTCTAAACCTTGGGGATTAGAACAGAGTAACCATAGAGGAAGTGGCCAATAAATGTGTTACCCAGATTGTGGTAAGAAAAGAGTGTAAAAGGAAATGGAGACAATAACCAAGAATTCTACAAGAGTTCTTACAAGTGTTGCAAGTAAGAAAAATTATATCCTCTGGAAGTTCGCCCAATGCTGAGCCATTCCTTAAACAAGCTTCTGGAACTGTGGACAAAGGGTGATTCTGAGTCTATTTACTCTTTGTTCTGTGACTTCAGTCACAAAGTGGTTTTGATCCAACATGAAAATGAAGAGTTTGGGCCAAGGGAAGAGACTCCTGGCTCAGTTCTGTGGCCCAGTCATCTCCCCAGTCACTAAGGAAAGGTGGAAAACTACTGTCCTGTTATGGACTGAATGTTTGTGTCCTCCCAAATGGTTGGATGGCATCACTGACTCGATGGACATGGGTTTGGGTAAACTCTGGGAGTTGGTGATGGCCAGGGAGGCCTGGTGTGCTGCAATTCGTGGGGTTGCAAAGAATCGGACACAACTAGCGACTGAACTGAACATTCCTTTGTTGAAGCTCTACCCTCCTCATCTCCAACCATGTGAGTGTGTTTGGAGACAGTGTTCGAATGTAGTTAAGTTTAAATGGGGTCATGATGGTGGGGCCCTGATGTGACAGAATTAGTTTCCTTGTGGGGAGAGAGGCAGGAGAGCTCTCTACTCTCTCTGTGTCTGCCATGTAAGCAAACAGAGAGACGGTGGTCATCTACAGGATCTCTCACCAGAAACTGAATTGATGGCATCTTGATCTTGGACTTTCAGGCCTTCAGAAATATGAGAAATTAATTGCTGTTGTTTAAATCATCAGTTTATTATGTTATGGCAACTCCAGCAGACCCATATACTCTTCAAAGAGACTCTAGATTATTTGTCCTTGATTCAAGAAGTTTGTAATCTTCTTTCAGGAGTGAAATCATATCAAATCACATTATTTCCAATTAAAGATGAAAATTTAAAGAGATATATGTCTATAAAATTGAATAAATGACAATCGGAAAGTAGAAAAAGGAAAATTAGAGGATTCTCTCAGGAGGTGCAATAGGAAGAGAGAAGGTTCATGGGAGGGAATCATTAAAGAAAAAATCAAGAAAATTTCCCAGAATTGAAGGACGTGAGTTTCCAGATGTTAAAGTCCCATAAAGACCACAATACAGTGATGAATTTGACTCATTAGCAAAGGCATTTAATCATTAAATTTTAGAATACTGATGGACCTGAGGCTAGGGAGAAGGTGGGTAGATTCTGTCCAAAGGATCAAGAATCAGAGCAGCTTTATATTATTTTGAGTTAAAGGAAATTGAGAAATGCCTTTGAAATTCTAAGGAAAAATGATTCCTTTACTCAGAATTCTGTGCTCAATAAAATCATCACTGCCTGTGATGAAAGACCAAAGACATTTCAGATATTTGACATCTCAAAAAGTTTACCACTTTATACCCTTTCTTTGGAAGATACTGGAAGATGCCCTCAACCAAAAGAGGAAAAGGATCAAGAAAGTGAGACTCACAAGGCAAGGGAGCCAACGCAAGAGTGGGGTGGCAAGAATTCCCAGGTTAACATGGCAGGGAGACCTAATGAAAGCTGCTCATCAAGCTTAAAGAACTACCAATCTGGACTGAAGCAGAGAATTGTCTTTGGGAGTGGATTTCACGCAGATGAACTTGATAGCGTGCCTGATATGTATGAATGTATTGAGAGGGATTTGCATACCTTGGGGAGAAGCTAAGGAACTACATTAAAAAAACAAAGAAAACTAATTACCTAAAAAGAAGTTAACACAAAAAACAACAGCTGTTGACAACTAGAAAACAAAATGCTACTCAGAAAAGAAATACATGTAATGTACTACAAAAACTCTGCTATGGAGAACATTTATGTAGTCATGACAGAGGAAAGCAAAGTGAAAGTGAAAGTTGCTCAGTTGTGTCCAACTCTTTGCAACCCCATGGACTATATAGTCCATGGAATTCTCCAGAATACTGGAGTGGGTAGTCTTTCCCTTCTCCAGGAGATCTATTGAACCCAGATCTCCTGCATTGCAGGCAGCTTCTTTACCAGCTGAGCCACAAGGGAAGCCCAAGAACACTGGAGTGGGTAGCCTGTCCCTTCTCCAGGGGATCTTCCCAACCCAGGAATTGAACCGGGGTTTCTTCCATTGCAGGCGGATTCTTACCAACTGAGCTATGAGGGAAGCCCACATGACAGAGGAAGCATTCTGTTATGATTTGACAATGTTATGAGGAAGAGGTAGATGAGAAGTGTGTGTATGTGTATTTGTCTAGTAGGGGGGTAGGGTGGAAGGACTAGAATGAGGGCTGAATTATTTTCTTCTATCATAGGAAGTGAATTGATAATTCCTTTACTAAAAACAAAAAAATGTAGCAATACAAATATGTTAATTATATATATGAAAGAAAAAAATCATTTAGGGGTCAGAAATAATTTAGGGGTCAGAAATAATTGGGGTCTAGGATGGGAAACTGCTATTGTAACACGCTTTGTAGAACGACTTGAGTCTTTAAATCATCTTCATGTAAAACTTCACTAAAAAAAAATAAGGTACAGATAAAATCATCATGGTACTGAGAGACATGACTGGGGAAATAATAAATGGCAAGAGATAATTGCATAAATTTAAGATAAGACCCTGAGAGGAAACAGAAAGTCTTAGGAATATCTTTTTGATCCATCTGAATAAAGCTGCACTCTTTGGTTTCTATTTAAAAAAAACATGTTTTATTTAAATAGAGTTTATTCAATGGTAATTTATGGATAAATTGAAAAGCATTTTGGAGTGAATAAAGATATAGTAGAAGGATACGTCCAATGAAAAAGCATTTATGTAAAATCTCCAAATACAAAGTGATGTTGCTTATTGGTTATGGATATTTATATGTGCAGTGTAGTTATAAAAATCTACATCATGAAGGTAAAGAGGGAAAGTAGGCAAATTATCAGTGTCAGGATTGAGATCGGCATTTTGTATATTCTACATATATTAAAAGGATAATAATAAGGAAAATTTTTGAACAGCTTTATTCCAACAAATCTTGCAACTTACATGAAATGGTTTAATTATTTGTGTTACATTAATTAATAATACACACTTCTAATTACCTAAACTCACTGAAGAAGAAACAGATAACCTGAACAGCAGTATACCTATTAAATGAATTAAATTTGTTGTTAGAAACCTCCCCACAAAAAAAACTGTAGGCCCAGATGACTTTACCTGTGCATAATACTAAGCATTCAAGGAAGAAGAAATATGATTCTATGTAGATTTATTCAGAAAACTAAACAGGAGGAGATACCTCCCAATTTTTTCCCCTAAGATGAGGAGCAAGATGAAGAAGCCTCCTCTCTGCACTTCTATCCAAATGTCCTACTGGAGGTTCTTGCTAGTGCAATAATGCAAGAAAAATAAAAGATCTTATTGAAAAGGATGAAGTAAATGGCTTTATTTGCAGGCAATGTTATCATCTGTGTAGAAAATGTGATGAGACCTACAGAAAAGCTACTATAAATTAGAAGTGAGTTAAGCAGGGTGCAGAGTCAAACATCAGTATGAAAAATATATTTTTATATGTAATTAGATATTGAAATAAAAATACCTTTTACAATACCATTAAAAATATGTACTGTTCAGTATTGTTCAGTTACTCAGTGTGTGTGACTCTTTTCAACCCCATGAGCTGCAGTATACCATGCTTTCCTGTCCTTTACCATCTCCCGGAGCTTGCTCAAACTCATGTCCATTGAGTCGGTGATGCCATCCAACCATCTCATCCCCTGTTATCCCCTTCCCCTGCCTTCAATCTTTCCCAGCATCAGGGTATGCTTACAGGTAAATCTGACAGAAGATGGGAAAAACTTGTAAACTAAAAACTATAAGCAATTGCTGAGATAAATTTAAGAAAAATAAATGGAAAATAAGCTGCATGATTTATAATATTAAATTATCAGTTATGCACATAATTTAGCCATAATTTTAAGGGAATAATACCAAATCAAAATCTGAGCCAACTTTTTGTAGAAATTGACAAGCTGATTCTATGCTTTATATGGACTTCAAAATGGCAAAAACAACTTTTTTAAAAGAAACAAACTTGGAAGACTAATGCTCTTTCCAAACTTATTATAAAGCTACTGAAGTCACAGAAGTGTGGTGTTTGCATAAATGTAGACAAACAGGTTAATGGAACAGCATAGAGAGTCCAGAAACACACCCATGGTCAACTGATTTTTGACAAAAGTATAGGGACAGTTCAGAAATGGGATATTCTTTTTATATAATGGCACTGGAACACTTGAATATCTATCTGCAAATATTTGACCTGTACCTTATACAATATGTAAAAATTCAAAATGGACCATTGACCTAAATTCAAAACCTAAAACTGCAAAACTTTTACAAGAAGATATTAGATAAAATTTTTGTCCTTTTGGATTAGAGCAGGCAAAGATTTCTTATGTATGACACCAAAAGTATAGTCTATAAAAGAGTAAATTGATGTTAGACTTCATTAAATTAAAATCTTCTGCTTTTAATAGAGAATAAAAAGGCAAACAATAGACTGGAAGATTATATTTGCATTAATATATCCAACTAAGGATTTATTTATAAAAAATAAAAAGAATTTAATAATTAAAAAACAATAAAAAAATGGATAAAAATTGAAACAGACTCTCTACCAAAGAGGACCTATGGATGACAAGTAAGCATATGAACAGATGCTCAACATCATTAGTCATTAGGAAAATACAAATTAAAACCACTATGTGATATCACTATGTATCTATTAGAATGTTAATATTAAATGGCTGGCCACAACGAGTGTGAAGGAACTCAGATTCTCATACACTGTGTGTATTTATTTATTTATTTTTGACTGTGCTGGGTCTTCACTGCTGCACAAACTTTTCTCTAGTTGAGGTGAGCGAGCCTATTCTCTAGTTGCAATGCACAGGCTTCTCATTGTGGTGGCTTCTCTTGTTGCAGAGCACATGTTCTAGGGTGTGCGGGTTTTGTAGTTGCAGCATGTGGCTCAGTAGTTGCAGTTTCCAGGCTCTAGAGCAGAGGCTCAGTAGTTGTGATTCATGGGTTTAGGTGCTCTGAGGCATGTGGGATCCTCCTAGATCAGGGATTGAACCTGTGTCTCTTGCATTGGCAGGCATATTCTTTACCACCGAGCCAAGGGAAACTGATCTCATACACTGTTAATGGGAATATAAACTGGTAAAATTCTTGGAAACCATTTTGATAGGTTTTTTAATGTTAATCATACATCTGCTATGTCATCCATCCATTCTACTCCAGGTTAATTACCTAAGAATACAACAGGTGTGTGTACAAAGACTAGGGAATGAATGTTCATAGATGCTTGATTTGACATAACTAGAAACTGAAAACAATCTAAATATCCATCCATAGAAGAATGGAAAAACGAACTGTGATATATACATTTAATGGAATAGTATTCAGCAGAAGAAAGCCACAAAATGTTGATACCCCCACTACAGCATGAATAAATCTCAAAATATGTAGGCAAAAGAAGTCAGACATAAAAGAGTATCAGTTCAGTCACTCAGTCATGTCCTACTCTTTGTGACTCCATAGACTGCAGCACACCCGGCTTCCCTGTGCTTCACCAACTCCTGGAGCTTGTGCAATCTCATGTCCATAGAGTCAGTGATGCCATCCAACCATCTTATCCTCTGTCATCCCCTTCTCCTCCTGCCTTCAATCTTTCCCAGCATCAGGGTCTTTTCTAATGAGTCAGCTCTTCGCATCAGGTGGCCAAAGTATTGGAGATTCAGTTTCAGCATCAGTCCTTCCAATGAGTATTCAGGACTGATTTCCTTTAGGATAGACTGGTTGGATCTCCTTGCAGTCTAAGGGACTCTCAAGAGTCTTCTCCAACATCACAGCTCAAAAACATCAATTCTTCAACACTCAGCTTTCTTTATGGTCCAACTCTCACATTCATGGATGACCATGGGAAAAACCATAGCTTTGACTATAAGGACCTTTGTTGGCAAAGTAACGTCTCTGCTTTTTACCCAAAAGAGTATACATTGTGCTATTCCGTTTATATAGAATTCTTGAAAGTGCAAACTAATATGACAACCAGTCTGTGGTTGCCTAAGGGGAAGGGAGGAGTGTTGGAAGAGAAAACTTTTGGGGGGCTATAGACACTTTCAGTATCTTGATTGTGGTGATTATTTCATGGATATATATGTATATATTGCATGTTATGTATTTCAAATAGGTGTAGTTTATTATGAATCAGTTATATCTAAATAGAGCTGCTAAGTAAATAGAAATAAGTCACACTGGGGTTGAATGGAGAATGAACTCTGGGAAAGAAGGTGAGACTGGAAACCAAGAGTGCAAACATCCACATAAGGGATGAGGAACGGTTTCAGCTTGGGTGGGGCTGGGGCAGATAAGAGGACATGGACTGCAGTGGTAATTAGATAAAGAATTAATTTGTCTCCATAGTGGCTCCTCTATCCATATTTGGAATAGTATATGGAAAGGGGAGTCATATTATCCCTGTGTTGGATTTACAAGTACACTTCAACTCTAAGGAAAAGTGCGGAGAGGTAAAGCCGTTTGGTACTATGGGGAATCATAAATATTTTCATTCTGTTGAAGTACAGAGTTGATGATGTTGAGAACTGGGGGATTTTGTAAATAATAGAACCGAGAGCAGTTGTGGAGAGCCTTGCTTACCACTAAAGAATTTATGACTTTCTACTCCAGGTGGGTAGTGAAGAACCCTTGAATAGTTTGGGTAGGGCAGTTACTCTGTTGATGTTTGGAGATTAAGCTGTAGCTGTTTGTAGGATGACCTGAAGTTTGGGGGATGTTTTAGGTAGTGAGACTAGGTAGGGAAAGTTAGTTAGGTCTTGAAACTGTGAGATAGACATAGAGAGATGATTGATGCAGAAAAGGACCTGGTAGGGTTATTGACTGACACTGATTGAGTTAGAGGATGGGAAGAGGGAGAGCCTTCATGACTGGGCAAATGGTAGGATGTAGGATGCTCATAACATGGGGTGAAATCCAATCATTTTGTGCATTTCTAAGGGCCTTGACTCCTCATGTTCTTTCACGTGTATTTCTTCAAGAGATATGTACAAAGCTTTCTGTTATAGACAGAGCATGAGGAAACAAATTCAGAGAGCTTACACTTTTATACAAAGACAGAACATCGCGGAGCCTATAGCAGAGTTCTCTTTTATTCCTTTGGAAGCTCTTTTTGGTAAAGCTACACTATATGCAACAATGAGAGGTAAGGGTGTTATTTCTCTTACCATACTGCAACATACCACCTACGGAGCCAAGCTGAATTGTTGTGGTCCTTTTTATTTTGTGCTGAACACATTGTTTCAAGGATGGAGGATGGAATGTAAGGCAGGAAGTAGGTTAAGTACAGCTGTATACAACTTGTGTGTGTGTGTGTGTATGTGTGTAATACTAGCAAAAAGCCTTTCCTACAGGAAAGGAATGGCTCCCATTCTATTTACCTTTCCTGGGTGAAGGGGCTCTGGCATTGCGAGTCACAGATCATTATTGTATCATAGTGGTAACAAGCGTTAGACTTCTTACTTTTGATATTTTTAAAACATTTTCTGGTTTCCTAGGAAACCAATGCTTGAGTACTGTATAACCAAACTTTACCATAGATACTAGTTATACAATATCTCAGCAGAAAAAGAGCCTTGAGTTTTAAAACAGGAACAAAAATGTAGGTTGTTGGAATAGTATATGCTGCTTTTTTCTTTGGCCAACAAAGAAAAAAACACAGCCTAGAAATAGATCTTCTGCTCTAAAGAAATGTGTGTGTGTGTATATAAAATAAATATGTGTGTGTATATATATGTATATAAGATCTTGTCAGATTTTATAATCGTGGTGAGTTTCTGCAGGGGTATTTCCTTTTGTGTGCTTTTCATTAGATTCAGAACACATTTGCCAGAGATGTTGCTGGTTAAAATTTTACAAAACTCTTGTGTCATTTGAAGCTTGAACTAGATCTAGATGTATTGTGGAAATAGATTTGATGATTAAAGTGCTAGACCAGTGTGTTTTCTTCAGTTATTTTATTTTTATTGTATATTAGGAAAATTGGAATAAGGTTGAATTGGAGAGATAAACGCAGTATTTCAAATCTCTTTTAGTTCTCTTTTAAACATATTTATGCCCATAATAAATAAAGTAAATGACTTTAGTGTCAAACAAGTTATTTTCATTTCCATATTTCATATCAATGCCATACTAGGTTAACATGGTACATGGATCGATTTCTTAAAATGTTGTCAGCATATTATGGTGTCATTCAATATATACCAGGTTGTATTCAACAGAAATTGGAATAAGAAATTGCAAAAGCTCTATGTGGTTCAAATTGGCAGCACAAGAGCTTTATTTTGATTCAACAGCTACCAAAATCACTCATTAATTGGCGACATGGAACAATGATTTTAGATCTCTGTGCCAACTTCCCATTTTTCTCATAAACTACCAGACATCCATAGGCCCTGCTTTTCATAATTTAAACTATAACATTCATGGCAATGTGGTAGAAAGAACACTTGGCTTTGTAGTGAAATAGTCGTGGATACCGATTCAGTCATTAGTGAGTAAGGCCCAGAGAGGTTAAGTGACTAACTCAAAGTTGAACAGCTAGTCAGTGGCATCATTTGGGGAAGGAAATAGTTTTCCTAACCCCTAAAACTAGTGTAGTTCCTGCTATATTTTTGTGCCTTTCTGTTCATTCAAAAGCTTCCCTGGTGGCTCAGTGGTAAAGAACCCACCTGCCAATTCAGAAGATGCAGGTTCATTCACTGGGTTGGGACGATCCCCTGGAGTAGGAAATGGCAACTTCAGTATACTTGCCTGAAAAATCCCATGGACAAAGGAGCCTGATGGGCTACAGTTCATGCGGTCACAAAAGAGTCGGACATGATTTAGGGACTTAACAACAACATTCCTTTAAAACTTTTCAGTTGAGCCTAGAGAGAGTGATGTGTTATGCAGGGCATTAGCTATGAATAGTTGTTATCTTAACTATGAAGACAACCAGAGACATCTGTCTACCCCGCCTACTTCATTATTACTCCGTTAACATACTTGGTCCTTCACAGGAAGGAAAAGTTATCAAGTGAAAATTGTGGGTTAAATGATTTTTTGAAATCTTTTTTTCATACTTGTGTAGAGAGCAATGGGTGTTTGTAAGGGAGATTCTATTTAAAATACAAAACAATTAAAACTTGCAATTTGCATAGTCAAGTTACATTTGCATGTTATATGTAGAAAGAAACTGCTTTAAGCATAAACCAGCCACAGCAGTAGGAATATTTTGAAGAGTCTATTTCAAAGCATTGAAAAAAGAAGAAAAAAAGAGAAAGGCTCAATAAAAGAATGTCGCTTTTGCCAAACATAACTCCATTTCATTGAAAGTAGCTATTTCTTTAGTAGCAGTTGGCATTACACCTATGAGCTTCACACTCAGAACATGGAGATGCCTTTAAGGAAGGGGAATTCCAGTGGCACATTTAAGAAAAATTAAGCTTATAAGTATATAACACAGGCTGCTTTGATCATTTTACCTAAAACTATCTCCTTGTGCCCCATAACTTATAATTTAGTATATTTTTTTAGCCCCAAATAGTCATCTGTAATTTATCATCCTCCAATACTTAGCTTTACTTCATTTATTCAACTGTATTCCCTATCTTTCATTATGGAGGTTGTACTCTATCAAAATTCTTTTATGCTGTATTGCTCCTGTGTGACGTTTAGGTTAGGTATGCAAAAGAACATACTGATATGAAAGCCTGGGAGACTGTATAGACTCTTGAGAGTTTTAAATTTTATTATTATTATTTTTTTGGTCCTGCCACATAGCATGTCTGATGAGAGTTTCTTCGGATGAATATGGCTTTTTTTCTCTGCCATAAAGAAAAGGAAAACATGGTGATTTTTATAAAGTGATTCTTTGAAGGACTGATTTCCTAGAGAGAGACAGTCAACAATTTGTCAGCTGTGTTGACTGATGGACTGGAACCCATGAGAGAGAGAGAGAGAGTGTTTATCTTTGGGGCAGAGGAGGGTGTACTGGAGTGGGGACAAGAAAAATCTAAATGACCCTCGTTCTTTTGTCAGCTATTCCTTAGTGGCCCGAAACATTTGAAATGGAATAGAAGAATCAAACAGATGGCAGCATCAAACAAATGGATGGAGCTGGTGTTCCAGGTCAGGGGTCCCCAAATTCCAGGCTGTGGACTCGTATCTCCTGTCAGATCAGCAGCGGCATTAGATTAGAAATAAAATGCACAATAAGTGTAATGCACTTGAATCATCCTGAAACCATCACCCCTAACCCCCCAGTCCATGGAAAAGTTGTTTTTCATGAAACTGGTCCCTGTGCCAAAAAGGTTGGGGACCGCTGATCTAGGCAGTCATTAAAATATAAAATGTTCTAATTTTCCTGAAAATAGAGGGATAGGGAACTTTAAATGGTTTATTTTTTCTGAGTGGTTTATTCTTTCCAACTGGATAGGATGTGAAGTGGATTGAGAAGTTAGATAATGCTTATATTTAACCATTTTATCGGTTACCACAAACGGCTCAGTAGGTGGGTGATTAAATTCAGGGTCTTAAGGATTTACCAGTAAAATGGTCCTTTATTCTGGAAATGTCTTTATGACTACTAGGTTAGCAGAAACTCAAACTTCTTTGAATATGTGTTTGGCTCTTTCCATGGGTATTTACTGATGTGTTATGTGCAAAGAAGAGCAAGGCATATGTTTAAAAAATGGGAGATGTTGTAATAAACATTTCTTTAAAAATGTATGAAAAGCTAAATTTGAGAGAGAAAGAGATCTTTGTCGGCTGCTCTTCTAGGCAAATTTGATTTGGGAGGGGTGGGATATAGATGTTAGATCTTGGTAATACTGGGTGTGTATTCAGAAAATCTGGAGTCTTTCTCATCCCTGCCAATGGATAGCTGATTTGGAGAAGTAGATGATTTGCTTAATTATTTGAGGCTCAAATTAAATAACAAATGAAGCATTATCCTGGAGTGGATGGGGAGAGTGTGCATATAGGCACTCTACCTGTCTGTATTACAGTGGACTTTGGACAGCATGGATTTGAACTGTGTGGGTTCAGTTTCATGTGTATCTTTTTCAATAAATATAGTACCTGTACTTTTATTTTGCTAGTCTTTAAATTTGCTAAGTATGAGGAAAATTTTGTGTTCAGTTAGAGATCACAATATGAATCAAAGGAACCTGGGTTTGAGTCCTGATTATAATCAAACTGTTTCAGCTTCCTGCCTTTGGGTGAATCCTTTATCAATTCTTTTGTTTTTGAGGCAGACATAGTAGTACCCTGAGTTTTGATGGTGCAGGAGATTAAGGGGATTGTCACCCCTAACTCTTGCCTTGTTCAAGGGTTAGCTGTGTGCTCAAATTATTTTAACTATGTATTCCTTCCCTCCTGAAGAAGAAAAACCAACAGAGGACACTGGGATGATTGTCACCTCATACAGAAAGAGTAGAATGTAATTATAAGCCCTTCAAAGAATTGGAACTCTTCAATCTCTCAAGTCACGGCTTGCTGGACTTGTGTATAAAATGAAGGACATGGGCTAGTCCTGAAAGGGCATTCCAGGGAATTTAGGAGAAATCACATTCATGCTTCATGAGGATTAAAGCAACAGAAAAAGAGGTGACTGTTAACATAATGCAAACAGAATACAGAGAAGCCCAAGGTAAGAGAATGAACAGTGAAAGGTTTATACAGGAATTCTTAATGGAGAGTTGAATTCTGAACTAGCTTTGGAAGAAGGAAGGTAGGAACTGGTGGGTTCATGGTAGGAAGCAGTTCCATTGAAATCCCTGAAGGTGGCTGAATTCAAGAAGTAGTTAGTAGACCAGAGATGATGGAAAATGTGAAAGTAAAAGTGTTAGTTGTTCAGTTGTGTCTGACTGTTTGCAACCCCATGGACTGTAGCCCGCCAGGCTCCTCTGTCCATGGGATTCTCCACGCAAGAATACTGGAGTGGGCAGCCATTCCCTTCTCCAGGGGATCTTCCCTACCCGGGGTTTGATCCCTGGTCTCCTGCACTGCAGGTGGATTCTTTACAGTCTGAGCCACCAGGGAAGCCCAGAGATGATGGAAGAGAAGCTGAAAGGCCAGACCAAGGAGATGAGATCAGATCAGATGAGAATTAGGGACCAGTGGGGAGTTTCTGAGCAAGGACATGGCATGATGGAATTGACGTCTGGGGAAGATTGTTCTACAG
Source organism: Giraffa tippelskirchi (assembly GCF_054371585.1). NCBI lineage: Eukaryota > Metazoa > Chordata > Mammalia > Artiodactyla > Giraffidae > Giraffa > Giraffa tippelskirchi. The sequence continues at coordinate 41,420,255 of NC_137276.1, forward strand.
TCCAGCATATCTGTGCAGGATGAGTAGAGAGAGAAGGCTGGAGAATCAGGTAGGAGGCTATTGAAGGTATGTGGCAACAGGATTGATGGAGGCTGTGGAATCATAGAAGGAAACAAGTGGGTAGATCCGAGAGATAGTGAAGTATACGTGACAGATTATTTCTGTTTTTAGTTAGCCTGTTTGTGACCATTTGTTCTGCTTTCTATTCTTATGGAGCCAGTTTTGAAGAAATAATATTTCTGGGTTATTATGGACAAAGAAATGCTTTGAGGAAATTTCCCAATTGTCTTTGCTCTATATCCTGATTATAGACAACCTGGGCTATTCAAACACAGACTGGTCCTTAATTCTGTTATAAAGCAGTCACAGATCTGGTTATGCCAGGGGTCCCATCAGTATTCTGTGGTCCTGGTCTAGCGAATTCTCCTTCTTATCCAGAAAGTCTGTATGATGTTGTTTTCCTGTCTTACCTTACTCTATCGGCATGTAACCAGTTCCCTTGTTCTTAATGTGTTAGCACTTGTCGAGCTTTATTTTTTGGCAGGCAATAATTCAAGTTTCTGATATAAAGAAATAAATGGCCTAGTGAGTAATAATGACATTTTTGGAATGTACACTTTGTGCACAGCATGTTTCTAGGCACTCCTTTGGCATTATTTTTTAGCACTTACCATCATTTGTTGAATGCTTACGATGTGCCTGGTTCTGTGCACCAAGGATTTTATTCAATACATGAGTAATCTCATGTGATTTTCCTAACAATTAGAAAGTAGCTAGTTTTCTTCCCTCCATTTGACACATAAAGGAGAACAAGACAGAGTTCTAATGGAAGCATTGCTTTACTATAGCAGAACCTATGGTGGGTATGTTTGTAGGTGGTCTGTGATCATGTAACATACCTAATTATTGATTTCTTAAATGAAACATTATATAACAGCTCTCAATGGAGTCAAGAAGAGAGATGGCTAAGTTTTAAAGTTCTTTTTTCTTAGATATAATTCCCGTTCTGTGTCCACAAATGAGTCAGAAACATCTGTTTCTTTCTGTGAAAGTGTCTGATGGCCTCTTAACCTCTCTCTTTTGTGACCATCCAACAGTGAGTTGTCCCTCGAGCTAGTGATGTGGTTATCACTGGGGAGTTTTCACTAAAAGCTCAGTGACTTCCTTAATGCAGATGTCAGAGATGTTGGAGGAGAGGAAGGGAAGTCATATTTAATGGCGTTTGAGATCTTTCCCAACCCTGAAATATTTTTATGATTCCAAGTTCCATTAAAACTATTTCAGAACACAGTTAAAAGTAGAGCAGCGATTCTTAGGTCAGTGTTTTATAGCTTTTGGCCAAAGGCCATTCAAAGGTTAACTGAGCAAAGAGAGATGAATGTAATAGGATTTGGGGAAAAAAAATTTAAGCAGAAACCAAGTTGGAGTAACTTTGTGTGCAAAAAGGAGGTAACTTTTAAGGGTAAATTTCAGAAGAGAAATCTTCAAGATCAGTATAGTACTATGCCATTTAAATTTTAGTGTATAAAATTATCTGACTTTTTAAAAAAGTCAATAAAAATGGATTCTAAACATAATGTTGGCTACTTCTAAAGTAGCTTAAGTTCTCAAGGAAGCCTTGCAAATGATAATTTTATTTTCATTACAGAAAGCATTAATTGAACACTGCTGTCTATGCCAAAGACTGTACTAAATGTTCGATAAGAATTTTTCTCTACAATTTTTACTCTAACTCCATGAGGTAAATATTATTATTGGCGTAATTTTCAAATGAGCATTTCAAAGCTAAGGAAAGTAATGAAATTGCCTCAAGATGGTATCTGGATTTGAACATAGATCTGATTCTTATATCTGCTCTCTGTAGCCTACTATTTTTCTCATTGCCTCTGCAAAATACACAGTTTTATCCATAAAAAATGACTGTATCTATCATGCTTATTTATGGTGTACCTTGCCATAGAGTTGAAGCATTCTTGCTTGGATAAGCTAGGTTAATTGAAGGCAGAAGCCACAGCATATTTATTGGTTCTGAATGTTAAGCTTCAAATTATTTTGGAACCTGGTCTCTTAGTAACTGAATGTGTGGCTGTTACATGTTAGATAAAATTAAAAGAAATTCATGTGAATTCCTAAGCCATATCTTAGACTTGAATACAGATTACTTTCATGAATGAATAGTTGCTTTTCAAAGAATTTTTTCTTTCTCAGCTCCAAAAACACAAAAAGCATCATGTTTTAGTAATTTGAAAATATAGCCTTCTTGGTGCTTACTTGTAAATATATAGCATTTTAAAAATCAGGCTGTGCTGTCCCTGTTCATCAGCATGGCTCACTTGTACCAATTATCTTAGGTAAAGGAAAATGGAATTTTCAGTGAGTGATGGAAAATGAAAGGACATAGTCATACTTTACGAGTTGTCTATCTTTGTAGATTTTTACTTTTTTTATACTTTGCCTGAAAGTATAAATGTATTTTATAAATCTTAATTTTATCAGTATTTACATAAATCTTCATAATTATCTGAAATAGCCAATTAAATCTTGAAAGAAAATCTGGAATATCAGAAATATATATTGTAAACTCATGATACATAAGTGTGTACAGTTAAATATGCTTATCAAGGAAAATTAATCATGCCTCTGCCTCAAAAAGCTCATGTTTTGGTAGAAAATATTTTGGTGAAGCAAAAATACATGAAACCATCTTCTACTCTCATTAAATGACCCTGTTCATTTCCTGTTTTGATTTTGGACATTATTCCAAGATGATCTCTCTAGAGAGTGTAAAATTCATGCTCTAAAAATATAATGACAGTTTTAACCTCACCACAAGGCAAGTCTTTCCATTTTACAGTAAGTTTATATTGAGATACTTAAGAGGAAACCACTTAGAATTAAGTAGAGAGGTTTTTGAGTTTTTAAATAAGATTTCTGGATTTATACTGACAATTATATTTTTACCAATTATCTAGGGAAGTTGTCATTTATGCCCATCAATGGAGAAGCAGTTATTCACTTGCAAAAGAAAACTAATCTCTCCTTTAATGGGAAGAAATAGTCATCATGAAGTTGGAAACTTACAAATGAGCACAAGTTTCCAAGTGTCAGAGGATTCTCAGTATATCAATGTCAGTAAGGTCTAACTTTAATTTTTTTTTTTTTCCTGTAGCATTTCTAACCTTTGGATGGTTTATTGAAGGGTTTTTAAAAGCACCTTTCAAGAAAAAGTTTTGGAGTTTTTTTTTTTTTTTTAATTTTTATGAAAGTTATTTGTGGACTAGAGTGGTGGAACTTGCTCTCTAGAATTGTGAACCCTTAAAAATAGTAGAGATTAATTCCATTTTATAAGAAAACATTACCTTAAGTTAAATAATGATGAACTATATAAATATTAGGAGGAGTGAGGTTGCCAAGGGGGAAGAAATTCAGATTTTTCTGACTTTGCTAAAATTACAACAAACTGTGAGGCCCACTGTGAAGACAGAAAAGGTATGCAAAAGGACATTTCAAGTACTGAAGCCAGTCTTTACATACACCACTGTTTTCTGTAGGCTCAGTATATAATTTTTTCTCTTTCTTTCTTCGGAACATACTCATATTATTTTCTTAGTGCATTTTCTGGTTTCTGTTTGTTAGCTTCTTGCCAACTCTGTTAAAATCAGGGGATTTCCTAAGCACATATGGAGGAGATTGTATTTGATGATTTGCAATGTCCATGCAGGTATAATGTCTACAACTTAAAGTTTCTGTAATGAACTTGGTGCACTTGACATAGATACATTCCGTAATAGATCAGGCAGAATCTTCAGTAAATGCTATCATGTTTTCCCCTACTATGCTGCATTCCCCTAGTATGCTGTATGTATACTAAATGCCTCTTAAGTATTTTGCAAAGATGATCTAATAAAGCTGAGAGACATTGGAGCGATTTCCCATTACTACTCTAACAAATTACAACAAATTTAGCAGCTTAAAACAATAAAAATTTGCTACGTTTGCATCTATAGGTTAAAAGTCAGATGAGTCTCTCTGGGCTAAAATGTAGTAGGCAGAGTCAGTTCATTTCTTGAAGTTCTCTGGGAGAACCTATTACCTTTTCTAGCTTCTAGAGACTCCCCACATTCCCTGGTTTTTGACTCTTATCCATCTCCAAAGTCACCAGAGGCTGATTCAGTCGTATTACTCTAACTCTGGTTCTCCTGCCTCTCTTACTTACCAGGACCCTTATGATTTCATTGGACATACCTGGATAAAGTTATCTCCCCATCTCAAGGTCCGTTGAACCCTTAATAACATCTGCAAGTCTCTTTTGCCATATAGTGATAGTTGCTCAATTCAGTTGCTCAGTCGTGTCCGACTCTTTGCGACCCCATGGACTGCAGCACGCCAGGCTTCCCTGTCTGTCACCAACTCCCGGAGCTTACTCAAACTCATGTCCATTGAGTCAGTGCTGCCATCCAACCATCTCATCCTCTGTCACCCCCTTTTCTTCCTGCCTTCAATCTTTCCCAACATCAGGGTCTTTTCAAATGAGTCAGTTCTTCACATCAGGTGGCCAAAGTATTGGAGTTTCAGCTTCAACATCAGTCCTTCCAATGAACACCCAGGGCTGATCTCCTTTAGGATGGACTGGTTGGATCTCCTTGCAGTCCAAGGGACTCTCAAGAGTCTTCTCCAACATCACAGTTCAAAAGCATCAATTCTTCTGTGCTCAGCTTTCTTTATAGTCCAACTCTCACATCCATACATGACTACTGGAAAAACCATAGCTTTGACTAGACGGACTTTTGTTGGCAAAAGTTGCTCAGTTGTGTCCAACTCTGTATGACTCCTGCCTCCTCTGTCCATAGAATTCTCCAGGCAAGAATACTGGAGTGGTTAGCCATTTACCTTCTCCAGAGGATCTTCCTGACCCAAGGGTTAACCTGGATCTCCTGAATTTCAGGTAGATTCTTTACCATCTGAGTCGCCAGGGAAGTCCTTTGCCATATAAAGTATTAATGATATACTCCCAGATTCAGGGATTAGAAAGTGAATATCTTTGGGAAGCCATGGTTTTGCTTTCTGCAGGCATAGCCATTTTTCTTTAATGATTGAACATGGTCTTTGGTTCAGGAAATTATTATATACCATTTTTTTTGGATAGACTTAATCATAACTTTTTACCCATGATTTTTTTCTTTCTCTGCATTCTACATGGGGGCAAATTTTAACTATCTGTATTTAAATAGCTCCAGTAGTGATGTTCATTATAAATAATAATTGATAACATTCATTGAGCACTACACTCAGAGCTGGGTACTTTTTAATGGCTTATCTCACTGAATCCTTACGACCCTCTGCAGAAGATATTATTTTTCTCCCGTTTTACAAATGATAAAATTGTACATGTGAAATTTTAAGTAATTTTCCCAAGGCCACCCAACCAGTGAATGACAAGTGTGACAGGAACACAAGTAATGAGACACCAAGACTGGTTCCTGTATGTGCACTCAAAACTGCTTGATGACAGAGATATTTGTTTGCAAATCTCATCACTCAAATACATCCACAATGGGCAGCCCTCAATGCTCACTGAATTCATAAATGGCCTTACGCAGTGATATACTCTATTGATTTTCTGACTGGTTTCATAATGGGTGAGATAAATATGAACTTAATGGTACAGTATTAAGGATCACTGCCATATTGTTGTACTCAGTGTTCTCCATGATGGTTGTTTTCCATGTTGGCACCAGCCTTAAGAGCAGGCCCTCATTATTGCTATCTCTCTGATCCTGGTATTATGTGCACATCTGTCATACCTTCTGCTCTACCTCTAGTGTCATCTCCCTACTAAACATTTTGGCAGCAACTTTAGAAAAAACTGTCTCCCTAACCTAGGCAAAAACTAGCTGCTCTCTATCAAATGAGGATGGCCCTTGGCAGTTCATGCTTTAATCTTTTTCAGGAGTGACTTTAGTCTAAGGCCATAGAATTAAATCCCTGGAACCCCGCCATCCCACATGTGTAGCAAAGGGCAAAACCTATGTGAAAGGCTTATATGGTAGAACAAATTGAAATTATACAGCTTGAGGCATCCATCTTGCAAGGACCTCACCCATGGACAGTTTTAGGATGGCACCAAGAGGCTTTTGTTTAAGCATCAGTTCCAGTCCCAACTCTGCCATGTGAAAGCTCGGTGATGTTAGGCAAGCTCATTAATCTCTTCGGGGAGGGTAAAGACCTTGGCATGTTTGGGTTGACTCTTGTGGGTATATACATATGATTAAGAGTCAGTCATTGATGTCTAAGGAAACAATGATTTCCTGAGGGAAAACTTACATGGAATAACCTAATTCATGTAAATCAAAATTACAAGCTCTGAGTAATTATCACTGGACACATTGTTCTTGACTTTCTTCTAAGAGAAAAAGCAGCCCTGACATTTGGAAACTGATCCAGTGCTCAAAGTAAGACTTTAGAGTTCTAACAAAGTGATTTGTTGCTTAAAACAGAGCCATATGGTTCTCTTGCTGGACATAAATCATCTTATATGCTATCTTTTTCAGACTGGGTAACTGGTCAAGCAGCAAAATACTAGACATCTTCCACTTTTGCTGAATGTGTAATGGATGCCATAGCAATTACAACTTTTGGCTTGCTCTAGTCTATAGATTAGATTTATTGAGATATCCAGTCATAGAATTGCCTATGTTTTTTGATGGCATCCAATTTAGAATGAACCTGCAGTTCCTTAGAACTTCCATAAAATTATCCAATAAAAGCCACGATCCTATAATCAGTTCTTTCTAACATCGCTGGAATGCCTCAGAGCTCCCCAAAGGGTGCATTTTCCCTCCCTGAAATGAAGAGCAAACCCAACTTGTCAACTGCAGCTAAAAATGTTTAGCTGAAGGGCACTGACATTTCTAAAAACTAATTCAATCAACGACTGAACTCAGATAGTTGTGAAAAATCTTAGGATTCTGCAACCATGTTTAACTTACTTCTTTAAAAATAGGACTTGGTTCTTTAAAAATAAACTTTCTTATTTTTATCCATATACATGGTTGAAAAAATCAGTAAGGCTTGAAGGGCTTGTAATGAAGAACAATATTCCTGCATGCCCTTTCCATCTAGTCCCAAAAGGAAACATGATATGGGTGTCATTACTCACTCTAGTCGGAAACTTAACTACTATATTTAATTTCCAAGAACTCCTTCCTGTTCTGATTATCCTTTCTTCATTTTATCCTCTTAGACTCTTTTTTTTTGATGCAATATCCTCTTGAGTTTCTCCTCTGTAGACACAGATTTGATGTCATTATATTCTTAATATTAAGTAATTTTTCTGTCTCTCAAACGCTATGTGTATGTGTTTGTGTGTTATGCATTTTGCTTTCAGCTTTGTGTTGTAGAAGTGATCTTAGCTTATTTGTTCACATTGACAGGAATGAAGAGTTTGGAGAGTCGACTCATGGTTGTTGGGGTAGACCTTGATAGCACAGACAGCCCTCATACTTTTGATCCCTGAATGCCAGAATGCTAAAGATTTTGTTCCACTAGACCATTCAGGTATGACCTAAATCAAATCCCTTATGATTATACAGTGAAAGTGACAAGTAGATTTAAGGGACTAGATCTGATAGACAGAGTACCTGATGAACTATGGACAGAGGTTCGTGATATTGTACAGGAGACAGGGATCAAGACCATCCCCATGGAAAAGAAATGCAAAAAAGCAAAATGGCTGTCTGAGGAGGCCTTACAAATAGCTGTGAAAAGAAGAGAAGTGAAAAGCAAAGGAGAAAAGGAAAGATATTCCCATCAGAATGCAGAGTTCCAAAGAATAGCAAGGAGAGATAAGAAAGCCTTCATCAGCAATCAATGCAAAGAAAAAGAGGAAAACAACAGAATGGGAAAGACTAGAGATCTCTTCAAGAAAATTAGAGATACCAAGGGGACATTTCATGCAAAGATGGGTTCCATAAAGGACAGAAATGGTATGGACGTAACAGAAGCAGAAGATATTAAGAAGAGGTGGCAAGAATACACAGAAGAACTGTACAAAAAAGATCTTCACAACCCAGATAATCACGATGGTGTGATCACTCACCTAGAGCCAGATATCCTGAAATGTGAAGTCAAGTGGGCCTTGGAAATCATCACTATGAACAAAGCTAGTGGAGGTGATGGAATTCCAGTTGCGCTATTTCAAATCCTGAAAGATGATGCTATGAAAGTGCTGCACTCAATATGCCAGCAAATCTGGAAAACTCAGCAGTGTCCACAGGACTGGAAAAGGTCAGTTTTCATTCCAATCCCAAAGAAAGGCAATGCCAAAGAATGCTCAAACTACCACACAATTGCACTCATCTCACACACTAGCAAACTAATGCTCAAAATTCTCCAAGCCCGGGAGGTGGGAGGGGGGTTCAATATGGGGAACACACGTAAACCCATGGCTGATTCATGTCAATGTATGGCAGAAACCACTACAATATTGTAAAGTAATTAGCCCACAACTAAAATAAATAAATTTATTAAAAAAAAAAAATTCTCCAAGCCAGGCTTCAGCAGTACATGAACCGTGAACTTCCAGATGTTCAAGCTGATTTTAGAAAAGGCAGAGGAACCAGAGACCAAATTGCCAACATCTGCTGGATCATCAAAAAAGCAAGAGAGTTCCAGAAAAACATCTATTTCTGCTTTATTGACTATGCCAAAGCCTTTGACTGTGTGGATCGCAATAAACTGTGGAAAATTCTTGAAGAGATGGGAATACCAGACCACCTGACCTGCCTCTTGAGAAACCCGTATGCAGGTCAGGAAGCAACCGTTAGAACTGGACATAGAACAACAGACTGGTTCCAAATAGGAAAAGGAATATGTCAAGGCTGTATATTGTCACCCTGCTTATTTAACTTATATGCAGAGTACATCATGAGAAACGCTGGGCTGGAAGAAACATAAGCTGGAATCAAGATTGCCAGGAGAAATATCAATAACCTCAGATATGCAGATGTCACCACCCTTGTGGCAGAAAGCGAAGAAGAATTAAAGAGCCTCTTGATGAAAGTGAAGGAGGAGAGTGAAAAAGTTGGCTTAAAGGTCAACATTCAGAAAACTAAGATCATGGCATCTGGTCCCATCACTTCATAGGAAATAGATGGGGAAACAGTGGAAACAGTGTCAGACTTTATTTTGGGGGGCTCCAAAATCACTGCAGATGGTAATTGCAGCCATGAAATTAAAAGACGCTTACTCCTTGGAAGGAAAGTTATGATCAACCTAGATAGCATGTTTAAAAGTAGAGACGTTACTTTGCCAACAAAGGTCCATCTAGTCAAGGCTATGGTTTTTCCAGTGGTCATGTATGGATGTGAGAGTTGGACGGTGAAGAAAACTGAGCGCTGAAGCATTTATGCTTTTGAACTGTGGTGTTGGAGAAGACTCTTGAGAGTCCCTTGGACTGCAAGGAGATCCAACCGGTCCATCCTAAAGGAGATCAGTCCTGGACTGATGTTGAAGCTGAAACTCCAATACTTTGGCCACCTCATGTGAAGAGTTGACTCATTGAAAAAGACCCTGATGCTAGGAAGGATTGGGGGCAGGAGGAGAAGGGGATGACAGAGGATGAGATGGTTGGATGGCATCACCGACTTGATGGACATGGGTTTGGGTAAACTCTGGGAGTTGGTGATGGACAGGGAGACCTGGCATGCTGCGATTCATGGGGTTGCAAAGAGTCGGACACGACTGAGCGACTGAACTGAACTGAACTGAATTTGTAATTCTGTCCTAATTGTAAACAGTCATATATGAAGGTTTTATGTATGAAATTTGTCTTTAGGTTAATGAAGTATAGCTTCAAGCTATACTCCAATGTATACTTCAATCTATTAAAAACAAAAAACTCAGTATGGCTTTAACTGTGGTTGTTGTATAATCTTTTTGTTTACTCACAGAAAACAAAGGGAAATTCCAAAAAGGCTCTATAACCAGCCTACTTTGTGAATTATTGCTCTCTTTGACCCCTTAAGCAAACTGCTCAAAAAGAGTCTAAAGTAGTGCTCATCTTAGTGCTATCACAGATCAGCTCTCCACTGAGTTTATGCTGCTGTGCGGTGCTTAGTCAGTCAGTCATGTCCAACTCTTTGGCGCCCCATGGACCACAGCCTGCCAGGCTCCTCTGTCCATGATTTTCCAGGGAAGAATACTGAAGTGGCAGCCTATCCCTTCTCCTGGGGAACTTCCTCACCCAGGAATCGAACTGGGTTCTCCTGCATTGCAGGCATATTCTTTACCAGCTGAGCTACCAGTGAAGCCCCCATTGAGTTTATATATGACCCCAAATATTCTAAGTACTTTGTGTATACTAACTTTCTTTTTACACCAACCCTTTGAGTCACTTTCCACATTCTCCATATAATTTTCAAAATATTGCCATTTAAAATTTTTCCTTTGCTTTGAAAAATGAAAAATTTCATGATAATTAAAAAAAAACCTGGTTAGAATTACAAGCATGGTTATTGATTCCCTAATTTTAGTTGAATCCGGATTTGCACATATTCCCAACTGTTTTCACATATGAATTTGAAGTCTAATGTCAGTCTGTTTGCATGGAATTCAAAAGTTCTTCTAATATTTTAAGAATAGATTAGTTATTTTTATCAGTATCTTTGTGTGGGACATTAAAATGATCTCAATTTGCATTTACTGTCTTTTATCATAAGTTACTTCATCTGCTTTGCATCTGTGTCTTGCTTTGGAAAACTAATGCTGCTTAAGCTTTTAAATCCTAACTTTCAAAGTAAGCAAAAAATTAAACAATATGGAAAATTCATGGTATAGCAGCATGATTCTCTAGGCTGAAGAGAGTTCATGCTGAAATGCCTAGTGTCTGTCTACAGTTAGAGTAGGGAATATAGAATTGCAAGTCAAACGCATCTAGTTTTCTAGGATCTGGTAAACAGCCTTTTGTAAAGTATTTTAATTGCCATGGGAATATTTTCTACATTTGCAATCATTGAAATTAAATACTTGGTAATTAGAATTTAGATGTTATTGCTTATTTAAAAAGAAATAATAAAATAGAGTACTTTAAAAAGATAGTAAAAATTCAATATTCATGTTTCAAGCTTAGTGTTAACAGGCATTGATTCAGCAGCAAAGACTCTGATGAAAATGTATGCCAATATAATGAAAATAAATACATTTTAATGAGAGTCTGTTTTAGTTACTGGTAATTATGATCTTCAAGATGCCATCTTAACTTCCGGATTTTAGTACAACGTTCACTCTGGCCTGTTGGTTATCTGGATTAGGGTCCTAGTGAAGTTTGCAGTGATCTCCTAGTGATGATAATGATATTTCACTCTTGTAAGTGCTCTATGGTTTTTGACATGCTTTCATATGCATCATCTCATTATCTTTACCACTACCTCCAAGTTTTCAAAGCAGGAAAACATACTAGAAAATATACACAGGGAATGTACTTAAATGTCTGCCCATAAAAGCTTGGAGGTCTTAATTGAGTGACAAATATTTTTCCATAATAGTGACACTCTAAGGAAGAGTCAGGTGAGAAAGTCAGGCAAATAGTAAAGGAGAGAACCTCACAGGCCTTCAGAAATATATACTTGCAGGTGATGCAAACAGGATATCTACAAGCCATATTTAAATTATACATGTATTTTATTTTGCCAGGGTGGTATTTTGAACATTCAGAATTTAATTCCTTTTGGTAGCCAAGTAGCCCAAATCCTTGCCAATCTGTATTCCCTTTCACCTGGCCTGAGCTTACTCATTTGTATCGACCTTCCTAGTTCTGAAGAAAGAGCTACCTTGTTCTCTTTGGAAAACTCTAGCCACATTTTGTTCTATGTGAATAGGGTTCTCAGGAGCAGTACTGGCCATTTGGAAGACATTTGATTTTTTTTTTTTTTTAAATCTGGTGTGAAAGATGGAGGGACCTCATCTTGTTGAGTGCAGTTAGGAAGACTTCAAGGGGAGGTGACTTCTAAGATGGACCTTCAAGAAATGAACTTCATTCTAATGGTTTTGTTCAGATGTTCTGACTCATAGGAAACAACTGGAAAATTGGGGAGCTGGCTTGTTTAAAACTTGAGTAAATCACTGCTTGTATATATACTACTTAGTCACCAACACAGTTGCTCAAGTTAGAAGCCTGTGAGTCATAATAAACCTCTTCTGTCTTCCACCCTGTTTGACTGTTAGAGACTTCAGTGTTTCCCTTTCTAAATATTTCTCCAGTATCCTCTCCACTCTATAGCATTATTGACTCAATTATGGTCCAGGCCTTAATAATTTTATAGCAAATTGTCTGACTCTTTTACTATGAGGCCCCCCTGACAAAAAGCCTCCAGTATCTTTCCATAGTCTTCATGTTAGAGAGAAAGTTCCTAGCATTAAAAGTCCAATATGCTTTAATTCCTGCATTTCTCTTCATTATAATCTCTTGGTGTAAACTTTTACTATCTAACTGCTTATAGTTCCCTGAATACATCATTCTGTTTTATGTCCTTTACCTTTGGTCATTGGCTTCCTAGGTGGTGCAGTGGTAAAGAATCAGCCTGCCAATGCAGGAGATGGAGAAGCCAGTTTGATCTGTGGGTTGGGAAGATCTCCTGGAGGAGGAAATGGCAACCCACTCCAGTATTCTTGCCTGGAAGGTTTCCTTGAAAAGTGGAACATGGCAGGCTACAGTCCATGGGGTCACAAAGAGTCAGACATGACTGAACATGCATGCAGGTACCTTTAGTCATATGGTTTTCTTTGTAGGAAACAACCTTTCCATACTTGGCTGATAATGTCTTACTTCCTTGCATGGTTTATATCTAGCATCACCTCCTCAGGGAAGTTTTGCCTGGTTCTTACTTATTGATGATCTTCAGTTGAGACAGTGAAGAAAGGCCAATATTTTTGAAGACTCGGCTGGCAATGTCTTACTTCCTTGCAAGGTTTATATCTAGCATCACCTCCTCAAGGAACTTTTGGCTGATTCTTACTTATTGATGGTCTTCAGTTGAGACAGCAAAAGGCCAAGATTTTTGAAGAGATGGTCAGAGTCTCTTGGGCCCATCTTGACTTGCTTTCTGCCCATCTTTTAAACCACTGGCTATTGTTGCAACAATCAGATGTGCATAATTGTAACCCAAGAGCACCATGTCTCAACTATAATTCACCTTCCTCTTTTCTGAGGCCTACTAGGTGTGTGAACTTGGAAGAGAGTGGTACTTAACATTTCATGGGGAATCCTAGACCTGTGGGATATGGACGCCATATACAAGTATTCTCTGCTCTTATGTTTCCCGCAGACAATTCTGAAGTGCATTCTATGGAGTTCCCACTGGCATTGAGCCCCAGTTGTCAAGTAGGTGATTGATTGAATTGGCTGTCTTTCCTTCCCTGAGTCTCTCTTCCTTTTCTTGCTTCTTGGGACCAATTCCCCAGAGAAACTATGTGCACAAAGACTCTTCTCAGTCTCTGTTTTCTGCAAGATCCCAAGCTAAGACCAAAAATATAGAAGCGTGGGTATTTGTGAAGTGATCGGACGCTCAAATTTCATATGTATTTTCAGAATTCTTAATTTCTAGATGTATTTTTTTTTTCTAAAACTGACATGCCTGAGAGTATATGTGAAAGAGTAATCAATAAAAGACTTTTGAGTATTAAAAGTTGCATTCTGTGATTAGAATAGAATAGAATAGAAAGAAATTAGAATAGAGACATAACTTCATTAAGAAAGAAAAGTAGTGATAGAAAATTTCTGAGGATTAAGAATTTATTCATGTACTCTTTTAAAGGAAAAGTCCATTTTTATTCAGTATAATGCTTAGTGGTTTTGTCAAGACAAATGTATGATACTTATTCATCAGCAGTTCTTACTGTATGCATATAAATCTAATGGAGTTTGTTAACCTTGTTGATTATTACTTGTTTCCAAACTGCATGCACTTTTAAAAGTGGATGATAGTGGTTGATTAAAAGAGTGATACAACAGCTTTATTGTAAAATGTCAATATTTACTAGTTTCAAGGAATTACATCCATTGCAATTATTTAAACATATGACGAAAAATTTTGGGGGCCAGTTTAAAAATATGAATTGAGGCATATAGTTCTAAAAAATTCTTTTAGAGGAAATGTGAGCAAAAATCTGAAGATCCTTGGTTTAGACCAGAGATTCTTAACTGTGGGTTCCATTGGAAACACCTAGGCAAGTTGAAAATACTAAAGCCTGGGTCCCGCTGCCAGATATTCTGATACAGCTGATCTGGGGTAGGGCCAGGACCTGTTAGTTTTTTAAAATTTATTTTTTAATTGAAGTATAGTTGATCTACAGTGTTGTATTAATTTCTGGTGCATAACAAAATGACTCAGTTATACACACACATACATTCTTTTTTTAATATTCTTTACCATTATGGTTGACCATCTGGTGATGTCCATGTATAGAGTCTTCTCTTGTGTTGTTGGAAGAGTGTGTTTGCTGTGACGAGTGCATTCTCTTGGCAAAACTCTATTAGCCTTTTCCCTGCCTCATTCTGTACTCCAAGGCCAAATTTGCCTGTTATGCCAAGTGTTTCCTGACTTCCTACTTTTGCATTCCAGTCCCCTATAATGAAAAGGACATCTTTTTTGGGTGTTAGTTCTAAAAGGTCATGTAGGTCTCCATAGAACCATTCAAGTTCAGCTTCTTCAGCGTTACTGGTCGGGGCATAGACTTGGATTACTGTGATATTGAATGGTTTGCCTTGGAAACGAACAGAGATCATTCTGTCGTTTTTGAGATTGCATCCAAATACTGCATTTCGGACTCTTCTGTTGACCATGATGGCTGCTCCATTTCTTCTAGGGGATTCCTGCCCACAATAGTAGATATAATGGTCAAACTTTGCAGCCAAAGATGGAGAAGCTCTATACAGTCAGCAAAAACAAGACCGGGAGTGGACTGTGGCTCAGATCATGAACTCCTTATTGCCAAATTCAGACTTAAATTGAAGAAAGTACGGAAAACCATTAGACCATTCAGGTATGACCTAAATCAAATCTCTTGTGATTATACAGTGAAAGTGACAAATAGATTTAAGGGACTAGATCCGATAGACAGAGTATCTGATGAACTATGGACAGAGGTTCATGACACTGTACAGGAGACAGGGATCAAGACCATCCCCATGGAAAAGAAATGCAAAAAAGCAAAATGGCTGTCTGAGGAGGCCTTACAGATAGCTGTGAAAAGAAGAGAAGTGAAAAGCAAAGGAGAAAAGGAAAGATATTCCCATCTGAATGCAGAGTTCCAAAGAATGTCAAGGAGAGATAAGAAAGCCTTCCTCAACAATCAATGCAAAGAAATAGAGGAAAACAACAGAATGGGAAAGACTAGAGATCTCTTCAAGAAAATTAGAGATACCAAGGGGACATTTCATGCAAAGATGGGTTCCATAAAGGACAGAAATGGTATGGACGTAAAAGAAGCAGAAGATATTAAGAAGAGGTGGCAAGAATACACAGAAGAACTGTACAAAAAAGATCTTCACGACCCAGATAATCACAGTGGTGTGATCATTCACCTAGAACCAGACATCCTGGAATGTGAAGTCAAGTGGGCCTTGGAAATCATCACTACGAACAAAGCTAGTGGAGGTGATGGAATTCCAGTTGAGCTATTTCAAATCCTGAAAGATGATGCTATGAAAGTGCTGCACTCAATATGCTGGCAAATCTGAACAACTCAGCAGTGTCCACAGGACTGGAAAAGGTCAGTTTTTATTCCAATCCCAAAGAAAGGCAATACCAATGAATGCTCAAACTACCGCACAATTGCACTCATCTCCCACGCTAGTAAAGTAATGCTCAAAATGCTCCAAGCTAGGCTTCAGCAATACGTGAACCATGAACTTCCAGATGTTCAAGCTGGATTTAGAAAAGGCCAAGGAACCAGAGATCAAATTGCCAACATCCACTGGATCATCGAAAAAGCAAGAGAGTTCCAGAAAAAGATCTATTTCTGCTTTATTGACTATGCCAAAGCCTTTGACTGTATGGATCACAATAAACTGTGGAAAATTCTGAAAGAGATGGGAATACCAGACCATCTGACCTGTCTCTTGAGAAACCTGTATGCAGGTCAGGAAGCAAGAGTTAGAACTGGACATGGAACAACAGACTGGTTCCAAACAGGAAAAGGAGTACATCAAGGCTGTATATTATCACCCTGCTTATTTAACTTATATGCAGAGTACATCATGAGAAATGGTGGGCTGGAAGAAACACAAACTGGAGTCAAGATTGCTGGGAGAAGTATCAATAACCGCAGATATGCAGATGACACCACCCTTATGGCAGAAAGCGAAGAAGAACTAAAGAGCCTCTTGATGAAGGTGAAAGAGGAGAGTGAAAAATTTGGCTTAAAGCTCAACATTCAGAAAACTAAGATCATGGCATCTGGTCTCATCACTTCATGGGAAATAGATGGGGAAACAGTGGAAACAGTGTCAGACTTTATTTTTGGGGGCTCCAAAATCACTGCAGATGGTAATTGCAGCCATGAAATTAAAAGACGCTTACTCCTTGGAAGGAAAGTTATGACTAACCTAGATAGCATATTAAAAAGCAGAGACATTACTTTGCCAACAAAGGTCTGAGTAGTCAAGACTATGGTTTTTCTAGTGATCATGTATAGATGTGAGAGTTGGACGGTGAAGAAAGCAGAGCGCCGAAGAATTGATGCTTTTGAACTGTGGTGTTGGAGAAGACTCTTGAGAGTCCCTTGGGCTCCAAGAAGATCCAACCAGTCCATCCTAAAGGAGATCAGTCCTGGGTGTTCATTGGAAGGACTGATGTTGAAGCTGAAACTCCAATACTTTGGCCAGCTCATGCGAAGAGTTGACTCATTGGAAAGGAAACCCTAATGCTGGGTAGAATTGGGGCAGGAGGAGAAGCGGATGACAGAGGATGAGATGGTTGGACGGCATCACCGACTCGATGGATGGACATGAGTTTGGGTAAACTCCGGGAGTTGGTGATGGACAGGGAGGCCTGGCGTGCTACGATTCATGGGGTCGCAAAGAGTCGGACATGACTGAGCGACTGAACTGACTGACTGACTGACTATTATGGTTTATCTGAAGATACTGAATACAGTTCCCTGTAGTATACAGGAGGACCTTGTTGTTTATCCATTCTGTGTGTAATAGTTTGCATCTACTAACCCCAAACTCCCAGTCCATCTCCCTAACCCATCACCTCACCTCTTTGGTAACCACCAGTGGTTCTTTATGTCAATGAGTCTGTTTTGTAGATAGGTTCATTTGTTTCATATTTTAGATTCTATATATCAGTGCAATCATATGGTATTTGTCTTTCTCTTTCTGACTTAGTCACTTAATATGATAGTCTTTAGTTGCAAGGAATTATTTTTTTAAAGGCTTATTAGCAGGTTTACATAGTGTTAGAGATGACCTCCATTGTCTAAGACTCACTCCTGTAATAACCCAGACATAGCACCTACCACATTGCACAGAAATAGGGTTAACTTAGATGCTGGCAAGAGTCAGGTAGGATCTGTAAATGTGTCAAATGGACCAGGTTGGGGAACTGGAAAGAATTAGAGAGCACATGCCCCCTTCAAAGGAAGCAGCTCAGAATTTTTTTCAGCCGGTGCTTGATTTGTTGGTAAATGGGCTCAGAGATGCCAAACATGATTTTTTTTAACTTTTTATGTTTTATTGAAGTGTAGCCAATCAACAATGTTGTGATAATTTCAGGTGAAAGCGAAGGTACTCAGCCATACATATTCATGGATCCATTCTCCCCCAGACACTCCACCTCTCCAGGGTGCCACATAACATTGAGCAGAGTTCCATGTGCTATACCGTGGGTCCTTGTTGGTTATCCATTTTAAATACAGCAATGTGTACATGTCCATGTTCATTTTTTTAAGCAAAGTAGGAAATCTAGTTCTTTTTTAGACGTGAAATTCATGATTTTTGAGCATTGTCTAAAGTTTGCCTCACTCACTCTTCTTTATTTCATTTTTTACAGTGCCATTTCAGGCCATGTATAGTTGTGAGTCAGATGGCATCCATGAGCCTGCAGTTTTAGAATCACTGGAAACATTACATGAGGGTCTTGCCCTGTAATCAGCAGGGTCTTCAGGACAGGGACAAGATGTCACTCTTGCATTACTTCCCTGACACTTGGAATATGAAGGATGAGATATGTACTCATAAAAAATGATGTTCTTCAAGTTTTTGTTCAGGGTTCTCAAAGAAAATTGGACAGTTGGAACAGTGCACTTCATCCATTTGTAGATCGTTTACTCCAAAGCTGTACAAATTATCTTGTATATTTCTTCTTTATGGGTAGATAAAATTATTTGATGGTTATTCTAGGGGAGGTGAGAAACCAGCTGTTTATTAGCAGAAAATTTTGAAACTTTCTCAGAAAGTTAAAGAATGAACTTTACAAAAATATGTTTCATTTATTTTTATGAATTTTAACTCTGATAGCAAATAATTCTAGATACTTCTCATTGAAACTAAAGACATCATTTAATATTTGAAGATAAGGAAGTAGAAAGGAAACTAATATTATGAAGGAAGGAACTTGAGCAAAAGTATGCCATCCAAGTGTTTAAAGGCTAGAAAAATCTACCAGGAATATTAGTCATCACATAAAAAATGAACACTTTGACTACTGATTGACTAAAATGGTATATGAGAAATACTTGGAGATTAATGAATATTTGGAGATTAATCCAGTATGGTTTATTTCCTCAAACAGAATGTTGGTACGTTCAGTTCATCCTTTTAGCCTTTTTTAGTTTAGTATTTAACCAGGAAATTGAGTGGGTGGCATATGACAAAAAATGGTCAGTTTTACATGTCTTGTTCTGAGACATCAGTTCAGTTCAGTCGCTCAGTTGTGTCCGACTCTTTGTGACCCCATGGACTACTGCATGCCAGGCTTCCCTGTCCATCACCAACTCCCAGAGCTTGCTCAAACTCATGTCTATCAAGTCGATGATGCCATCCAACCATCTCATCCTCTGTCATCCCCTTCTCCTCCTGCCTTCATCCTTCCCAGCATCAGGGTCTTCTCCAATGAGTCAGCTCTTTGCATCAGCTGGCCAGAGTATTGGAGTTTCAGCTTCAGTATCAGTCCTTCCAATGAATATTCAGGACTGATTTCCTTTAGGATTGACTGATTTGATCCCCTTGCAGCCCAAGGGACTCTCAAGAGTCTTCTCCAACACCACAGTTCAAAAGCATCAATTCTTTGACACTCAGCTTTCTTTATAGTCCAACTCTCACATCCGTACATGACTACTGGAAAAACCATAACTTGACTGTGTGGACATTTGTTGGCAAAGTAATGTTTCTGCTTTTTAATATGCTATCTAGGTTGGTCATAGCTTTCTTCCAAAGAGCAAGCATCTTTTAATTTCATGGCTGCAGTCACCATCTGCAGTGATTTTGGAGCTCCCCCCAAATTAAAGTCTCTCACTGTTTCCATTGTTTCCCCATCTATTTACCATGAAGTGATGGGACTAGATGCCATGATCTTAGTTTTTGAATGCTGAGTTTTAAGCCAGATTTTTCACTCTCCTCTTTCAGTTTCATTAAGAGGCTCTTTAGTTCTTCTTCACTTTCTGCCATAAGGGTGGTGTCATCTGCATATCTGAGGTTATTGATAAAACCTGGCAATCTTGATTCCAGCTTCTTGTGCTTCATCCAGCCTGTCATTTTGCATGATGTACTCTGCATATAAGTTAAATAAGCAGAGTGACAATATACAATTCTGGGTTACATTAACGGAGAAGTACAGGGCAAACCACTCCAGTATTCTTGCCTAGAGAATCCTGTGGACAGAGGAGCCTGGTGGGCTGCTGTCCATGGGGTCGCTCACAGTTGGACATGACTGAAGTGACTTAGCATTCATGCATGCATTGGAGAAGAAAATGGCAACCCACTCCAGTATTCTTGCCTGGAGAATCCCAGAGATGGAGGAGCCTGGTGGGCTGCCGTCTGTGGGGTCGCACAGTGTCAGGCATGACTGAGTGACTTAGCAGCAGCAGCAGCAACAGGGGTATATTAAAGAACTATTTCTTGAAGCTTTAAAGATGTCTTTTTCTTCCATCAAAGGTCTAATTATCTTCCCATATGTAAACTCTAGACAGTAAACTCTGCATGCCAGTATTACAAGTGACTTCACTATTTTTGCTAAAATCAGCATACGTAGTGTGATTCATGCAAGTTGTTTGACCTTTGAACGTGGAAGGATATGGTTCAGGTGAATGATTTGTTTTAGAATGCACGTGATATCAAGTTGTCAGTCTCCTGGTGGCTGTTCAGAATGTATGGTTCTTCACTTCTTTTTCATTCAAACAATTTTTATTGAGCACCAGCTAGGTATGGTAAGAAAGGCTCAGCAAAGTATTAGAGATTCTCCCACTCTCTTCAGACTTTCTTGATAGACTTTGAAATCCTTTTGTGTGAGTTTGCTGGGAAGGGGAGAGGGACAGACCTGGCCCAGTTTTTGTGTCAGAATTGTAAATGTCTGTAGTAAGTTTTCCCAAGAAACAATCATATGATCCAATATGCAGTAAATGGTTATATAGCTTAGGACACACTTCACCTTACCCCCAACTTAGCTCAAGGAATAAACAAAAATCAAAATTTCCTATAAACTTTATGAGTGGGTTTATAGTAGAAAAATTGACTTGATGCTCTCTTATATAGAAGAATATTATAACTAGGTCTTTCTAAAATGAAGGGTAGAACCTCCATCATTTGTTCTTATTTCCATCTTGGTTTATTTGAGTTTGGGTCTCTTTAGGCCAGATAGATAGTTGGATGTTGTCTTCCTGAGGCTGTTTGCTCTAAGTTGATTCCTGGTTTTTGTAGTCAACTGGCCCAATGATTTGATATATATCACGGATATATATGCACACATATATACACATATAAATATTG
This sequence comes from Giraffa tippelskirchi, assembly GCF_054371585.1. NCBI lineage: Eukaryota > Metazoa > Chordata > Mammalia > Artiodactyla > Giraffidae > Giraffa > Giraffa tippelskirchi. Next base: position 41,441,241 of record NC_137276.1, read on the forward strand.
CATGTGCCAATAAAAATATAACATATCCCATGTGTTTTCAAATAAAATGTTAGGCAATTTTTAATGAGACATGTATTTAATAAGATTAGTAAAAGGACATTGGAAGACATAACAGTCAACTTTTTACTTGTTGTAAATGCTGTCATCACAGGGCTGTTTCTTATTTCAACGTTTCATGAAAGCCTAAGGTCTATTATTACAATGTAGTTTTTAAAAGACATTTTAATGAGGACCTGGAATAATTCTGTAAGATGCAAAACTCTCTGCCAGTCTGATTTCATTCAGAGCTTGGTCTAATAAAGCGTTCCTCCAAGTGTGGTCTGTGGACATCTGTATACATATAATTTAAGATACTTGTTAAAAAGGCAGATGGGTGGGTACTAGCCCAGATCTACTGATCTGAATCCCAGGGCTAGGCCTGAGTGTCTGCATTTTAACCTATTTAGACAAAACTTTACAGTAAAGTTTGAGATGTAGGAGAGTGGATGTTCCCTCACTTATCCCTTTTTCTTATGGATGAATGTCCCCTCAAGAGAAATCTACAGTTGTGGGGACCATAGTGCAGATGCTCTTAGTTGTCTAAAGGGGATCTGCATGTAGGTGGGAAAAGCAACAGTCTGCCACTACGCCTCTTACTGACTTGTTGGCACCAAGTCCTTCAGCCACTCGTACCAGCTACAGACCTGGGCTCTCCCAGGAACTCGCTTCCCCGAGGGATGTGCCATTCTTGCAAAGTAAGACACCTTTCCTCTTTCTGCCCTTTGTCCACTGCCCTTGCATTTTGATGACAACTGCCATCCATTTTGCACTTATTACTTCTAGGCACTTAAACTATTATCCCATTTCCTGTATGATGATCTTTCCAACAACCCTAGAGATGAGTGTTTTCATGCCCATTGTACAGATGAGATAACAGGTTGGAACAGGTGATGGAGTCATGGCCAGAAAGTGAGGAAGGAGCAGAAAGGAGACTCAAACCTAGTTCTTTCTACAACCTCTCTGCTGGACCGCTAATGAATGTTTGCTGCCTGGCTCTCTGGACAAGAGTGAGGAAGGCTTTGTTTTCTAATACCTTAGCCTAGATAATATGAAAAAAAGATGGCCCAGTTTTTTATTTACTTATCCCCTACAAGCTTTTACACATGATTTTAATATCAAAGGGAGGATATTAAATCCCACTCATGTGAATTATGAACAGGAATTTGCAGACTAAAAAAGTCTATGTGTCAATGGGTGGATAAGGATTGTGTGTCTTTTGTAGAGAAAAAATTACCATTGAAAAGATAAATGGTACTGGTGCCCAGTGAGGGGGACAGGACATTGTTAGAGCATTAACTTGAACCAAAAAAACAAAACAAAAACAATGTCATAGCTCTTCTTTTTCTAATGAGTTCATTCTTGGATCTTGACATAAAGCTTTCTGTGACTTTTATCTCCCTAGCCCCTCATTTAGAATCTAATTTAAAGTGAACTCCTAAGAAAACAAAACTTATGAATTCAAAGCTTTAAAAAGGTCTTAATGATCTGAAAACTGAATTCAGAATTTTGATGTTAATTGATTCTTACACCTGCCATTATCAGAAATCTGAATTGCATTCTCATTGGTTTGAGGTTTAACAATTATTTGTACTTTAAAAGACTTCAGTTAAAAAGGAGCCAACGGTTTAATATTCTAGAAATAATTGCACATTGACACACTTCTTGGAAATTCCAAAGTCTCTGTGCAGATGTGGGTGGAATTTTGTCACCTAGCTTCTGGGCAGCCTGTATTCTAATCCTGATTGTAGCATTAACTCTGGTCTTGTCAGCTTCCTTATTTTTAAAACCAGGGGTTGAATTTCTAACTGATGATTTCCTCTTTTTGAAAATTTTTTGATTCATTGTGGCATGTAGTAGATTTGAAAGTTCTTTAAAAAGACACTGAACACTCTGTGTTATTGTATATTGTACTGGGAATGTGGAAAGTTGAGCACATATAGCAGGATACTAATAGAGAAAATAATAATGAATATCAATCTTTTGTAGTTCATCTTTTGTCACATACTTGATTGAATGTTAATCTGTAGACTTCCTATAAAGCTCTTCCTAGAATAGAAATTTATATTTTATAATTTTTTCCTTTATGAGATACTGAAATAGCATTATTATTATATCTTTGAACTACACCTGGGTCTTATTTAACAACTGGCATATGTCACTCCCCCCAGAGTGAACTATTTGGTATACTATCACTCTGAAATCTTGGTTCATAAATTATTATAAAAAGTATTACTAATTTTAGGAAAGTAAGTATTATTAAATAACCAATGTCTGTACAGTCCAGAGACTCTCTGAGGAATGGTGAAATTGAGGAAGAGTTTGGATTTTAGCAGCAGTTTTGAACACTCATTGACTCAAATATTTCCTTGCCAGACATTAATTTCTTCACAATGTTGTATTTATGGATTACTGAGGTGAGAGGAGATGTTGAACAAGGAATTTCAAGCATGATGTATTTTACAAAAGGGAAAGTAAAAGATGCTGTGCGAACCTGAAAGAGGCTGAATTCATCTAGTTTGAAGGGATGGATCAGCAGAAAAAGGCTGGGGAAAACTCTTGCAAGGACACTTAGCTGAGATCTGAAGAACAGGCAGATAATGCAACTAACAAAGATTTGAGCAGAGGGAATGATTTATTTGTAGTTTTTAAGAGAAAGTATCCTTTTTAAGGAATTAAAAGACTAGTATAGTTGTAGTACAAGTCCAAAAAAGGAAAATGGAGCATGAGGGAGGCCAGAACTTGAGTGGGTGTGAAAGCAAATGTAAGGATGTTGGTCTTATTTAAGGGGAGTTATTTAAAGTTTTTAAGAAGAGGTGGGGCAGAAAACAAAGAATATAATCGGAGTTGTATTTTTATATAACTTTTTATTTTGTAATAGTTTAAGATTCACAAGATTTACGTTTAATAACTTTTACATGCAGATTTCTGTTTTGTTATTTGGTGTTTAAAAGATTACTACAATGGGTAGAAAAGACTGAAGAGGATTAAGTATGGATGCAGGACACCAATTTGGAGATTAAGAAACAAAGTTTAATTTAGGTGATAGATGAAGATGCCTTAAACTGAAAGTAGCCTGGAGATGACTAGAAGTAGATAGATTCAAGAAAAATTTAAGAGATAGGAATGGTCAGGGTGTCTTCGTAATTGGATATTGAGGTGAGGGGTAGGTGAGAAGGTCAAATGACCTCTGGGTTTCTATTTTGTGTAGTTGAGTGGGTGTGGTGATGCTGTCAGTCAAGGTTGAGAATCCTGGAGAAGAAGCAGGTTGGTTGGGAAGGAAGATGCATTCGGTGGTGACCATGGTGAGTCTCAAGGTGAGTGTGAAGTGCTTATATAGACAAGAAGCCTTTGAGCTGAAGCTCGAGAAATAAATCTGGTGTGAGATATAGATTTAGGCTTTGTCAGCATATAGATAGTAATTTCAGTAAGATTATCTAAGAAGAGTATGTAAATTAAAAGAGAAAAAAAGGCCGAGAATAGAGCTCAAGGAACTATAAATGTTAAGTGGGTTAGCAAGGAGGTAGAACTCTTGAGAGTGAGAGAGAATAGCAGAGAAAGAGATATAGGAGAGAGAGAGAGGAAGGAGAGGGAAGAAGAAAAAGGAGGAAGAGGAGAAAGAAGAGAGAAAAACTGGAGAGAGAGGAAAAATTAGTAGACTGCATCATACAAGCAAAGGAAAGAGTGTTTCAGAGAAAAAATATCCTGTAGCCTCTGCCTCTTTGCTCTGACTTCATGCAAAGTCATAATTGAGAAGTTTCTTATGATTCTCTGTATGTGTCATTTCTTTTATTTTTAAAGTTCGGTATTTATGGTTTTGCAAACTGGACTTCCAAGATAAACCATGATATTTTCTGCCACATTCTTTATGTCTTACAAAATGTTATTTTGAACTGATGATACTTGGAGAGGAAAAAATCTGGTAAAATATGCATTTTTAAAAGCTTAGGTTTCATAAAATCAAACATACTTTTACACATGAATGTGTAGTTAAAATACATTTCACGTGGTGTGACATGTGTATGACAGTGCATACATCAGATTCCTGGGTCATACCCCTAGGCCAACTGAAATCAAAGTTTTGGGTGGGTCCTATGTATCTTTACAAATCTTCCTGACTAATGCCCAGAGTGGGTGGAAAATGGTCAGAACATGGAAATACTGTGATAATGTTAAATGAGGGTGTTCTATATAATGACTTAGTGACAGATGTGACCTAACTGAAACCTTATTGTCACCACTGTTAGGAAGAGCATGCTAAATAAGTTTCTCTGAAGAGAAGTGGCAGCAGGTAATGCAATAGAAGGTGAGAAATTTGGAGTTATCCCACGGAATTGGGAAGTGATCATCACAAATCCAAAAGGGTATTCAAGGTCAGAATTAGTGAGGCAGGAGTTTGATTTATAGTAGTTTGATGCTGTGACAAAGTGAGTGACAGGTTCAGAATAACCAGCTGGAATAACATCTCTTAAGACCATTTAATATTGGAGAGAAAAGGCCATACTCCTTTAAGTAATAGAGAGCTGAAGGTTCAGCCAAGGCTTCAGTTAAGGAAAGATGCAAAAAGAAGTTGGTGATTAAATGTTGCGAGAGGAAATACCTTTGGGTTTTGCTGGAGGGATGACAGGGGACTATAATAATTTGAAAGTTACTTTTGAAACTTCCAGTAGGAAAGGACATGACATCTTGGTGATCCCTATAATGTATAGGGGAGGCTGGTAGTGAGCGTGTCAGGGAGAGGTTAAGAAAACTTTATGCTAAGTTTTGTGTAAGTTATAAATAGAGAATCTGGTTCCATGATGTTTTAGCTGCATTTCAAGTGAGCATGAACTGAATATGGATATACAGGTAGCTTAGCATGTCATCATTTCCCTGAAAGTGGGTTAAAGTTAAAATTATTCCCAAGTGACTCTGATAAAGAATCCACCTGCCAAGCAGGAGATGTGGGTTTGATCCCTGGGTTGAGAAGATCCCCTGGAGAAGGAAATAGCAACCCACTCCAGTATTCTTGCCTGGGAAATCCCATGAACAGAGGAGCCTGGTGGGCTACTATCCATGGGGTTGCAAAGCATAGGGCACAACTTAATGACTAAACAATAACAATGTACTTTTTACTTGTATATTTATTCCCTACCATGTTTTCAAAGAATTTAAAGTATTTAAGAAACTAGGTTTAATGACTAAAATTATCCATGAATGTGAGAAATAAATAGTAAATATGATAGTAGCTCAAGAGTCAAAAGTGAAATGAGATATTCATTTTATTAACTATGGACAAAAGCTTTTCTTTATTGACATTTAGAACTCCCAGTACTGTGTTCAATACAGAAACGGTCATGATCCTCATGATGCAGTCATTTCTCTGAATGGTGCCATTTATAATACAATTCTAAGCTTAGGAAATAAATGGAGGGGAGGGTAATGAGGCTTATATGATGTCGGATGAGTCAGAGTATGATTAATATTGAGTCACTTTCATGCTCTCTACTGCCTGCCTTTCTGCTTAATGGTTCTTTATCTGCAGTAACTTGGTACAAGTATCAAATCTGTTCATCAAGTTTCTTGTCTGGATTATCCTGTTGCTAACAAGTGCATTTCCTCCATACTAAAGAATCCTTCTCACTCCAAAGATGACAGTGTAATTTTGATTTAATTCCTATTAATTGCCATTTTGCTTTTATACATGAAGAGGAATCCAGTCTCTTATTCAGGATATTTTTTTAAATAGATAATGTGACCTCTTCCCTGCATAACCTTACCACAACAAACTTTGCAGACTTAGTATAGATATATGTAGAATGTGTGGTATGTGTGGTTTTTTAAATGTGAAGGATGACAGTCAATCTTATTGGCTTTGTTTCAAGTAATTCTGTTTCCAAGCAAGTGTCAGTTGCTGTGATACCCTTATGCTTAAAGTAATCTGAGGAATAAAGCCATGCTTGAATATTTTGAAGTGATTTAAAAAAAAAAAAATTAGAACAGAGGAGAGCAGTGCTTATTGTTGCTTAATTAAATTACAGTGTTCATTGATAATAATGATTGAATCATGTCAGAGGTCGAAAGACCAATGTTTTAAATCTAATCGAATTGAAAAGAATATATATATATATATACATATATATATATATATTCAGCAAACTGAATCACTTTGCTGTACACTGGAAATAATAGTTAATTATAAATCAACTATGTTGTTCAGTTGGTAAGTTGTATTCAATTCTGTGACCCCATAAACTACAGCATGCCAGGCTAAAATAAAATAAAACTAATCATATTGGAAAATACATCTCTGACAAGAATCAAAAGTTAGCCATTCCTTCTCCCTGGAACACTTATTTCCATCACTTGCCTGACCTACTCTTCCCTATTTCTGGTATTTCTCATTCCTTATGTACATCTCTCCTTCAACCCCAACCATAGGGTTGTTTGGTCCCCAGGAACTTGTAACTTCTACAAGTTGGGCTTCTACTTCAGCCCATCTCAGTAAACATTCAGTTGCTTAAAGTGGAAACCTGTGACTGTTCCCTTTTCCACCTCTTCACATTTACTCTACCAGTAAGTCCCATAACTTCCACTTGCAAAATGTATTTTCCATTCATTCACATTTCTGCCCATTTCTACTGTCATCCTCTTAACCTCAGCCATCCTATGTCTTGTGTGAGATTAGTGCAACAACATCTTTTATGAGCTCTCTTTCCCTTCTCCTTCCACTTGCAATTGCTTCAGTTTATTCACTGAAATCCCAAGTGGTCCTTTTCAAATATAAGTCAGACAATGTCATTCACCATCCTTGTTTCACCCTGTGAATAGCTTTCCATTTCACGAGGAATCCAGTTCTCTCCCATGGTCTGCAAGGGCATGTCTTAACCAGGCCTTGGTCCCATCTCCAAATTCATCTCCAGCCATCCTTTCCCTTCATCAAAAGACTCTGCCATTTATAAATTGAGCCTGAAATCATTCTGTTTCTCCTGCTTTGAATTCCCTTCTCTTAGATCTCCTATGGGATGGTTTATGTCATCCTTCAATCTCAAAATAAATATTATATTTTCAGACAGGTCTTCATTTCAAATTCCAAATAGATCTTTTCCTTGATTCTCGATTCAGCATCCATTTTGTAACCCTCCAAATATTTTCTCTATTTTAACTGGTGTTATTTGTTTATTTACCTCTATGTTGTCAGTCTTCTACTACTAGAATGTGAGTTGTGTTTCATTTTCCCATGTATACTCATGCTGTATAGGAAACACACAAGAAATGCTTGCTGATGGAAAGAATGAATGGACGGTGTAAGGGTCAGACTGAACAGACTGCTAGAGCAGCTAGGAGCATATACACCTGGAGCAGGATGGCCTTTTTTTTATCTTGAAAATGCAGTGACTAGTAACATTTATCGGAGAAGGCAATGGCACCCCACTCCAGTACTCTTGCCTGGAAAATCCCATGGACGGAGGAGCCTGGTAGGCTGCACTCCATGGGGTCGCTAAGAGTTGGAAACGACTGAGCGACTTCACTTACACTTTTCACTTTCATGCATTGGAGAAGGAAATGGCACCCCACTCCAGTGTTCTTGCCTGGAGAATCCCAGGGACGGCGGAGCCTGGTGGGCTGCCGTCTATGGGGTCGCACAGAGTCAGACATGACTGAAGCGACTTAGCAGCAGTAACATTTATTAACCATCAAAAGTATATTTACACAGAAGATATACTTACAGGAATTATTCAAATATAAAATCCCAGTTAAGTATGGAATCACTGCTGTTCTGACAAATCAATCACATTTTCAGTGGTATAATTCCTTTAAAAAAAACTCCTTCATCTTCATGACTATGTAAAAGACATACTTTCTATTTTTTTTATTTTATCAATTTTAAAATTGAAGTGAAGTTGACTTACAATATTATGTTAGTTTCTACTGTACAGCAAAGTGGTTCAGTTATACACACATACACACACACACGTAAAACTGATAATACATACATAACAGTGATTGAATTTGCTGTACATCAGAAATTAACATTGTAAATCAACTCTTTAAAATATTTTCCATTATGATTACCATACAATATAGAATACAATTGTCTGTGCTGTACAATAGGACCTTGTTGTTTATCCATTCTCTCTGTAAAAGCTTACATCTGCTAACCCCAAACTCCCACTCTATCCCTTCCCAACCCCCTGCACCTGGGCAACCACCAGTCTGTTCTGTCCATGATTCTGTTTCTTTTCATTGATAGGTTGATTTGTATCATTATAGATCCCACATATAAGTGATGTCATTCAGTATTTCTCTTTCTCTTTCTGACTTACTTCACTTAGTAGAGTTCTCTCTAGTTGCATCCATGTTGCCACAAATGGCATTATTTCACTTTTTAAGGCTGGGTATTATTCCACTGTATATACATACCACATCTTCTTTATCCATTCATCTGTCAACAGATGTTTGGGTGGTTTCTGTGTCTTGGCGATTGTGAATAGTTGGATCAGCCTGGTTTTGAATAAGGATATGGGATGGAAGTTAAGTGTAAGATCAACCAGTTTTCTAACTACCATGAGTAATTCATTTCTGGAAGTTTTTATTGGGAAGGTAAGGTGAGAGAACATGTCCAGAAGAACTGCAAAGATAAAGGCTCAAATGACTTTCTCCTGGGAGCTCTCTGTGTACCTCAAATCTATCCACAAGTAAAGTTAGAGCATCATCATGGATCACCTCCTGCTCTTCATATTTTTTGGTCCTATTGCCAGCTTTCCTCATTCATTCTAGAGGTTGACAAAAATGTGGAAACCATGCAAGGTCTGTATGCAAAATATTTGCCCAACAGTCCCTGCATCTTTTAAAGCACATTCATATTTGTGAGTGAGTTATAACCCAACCACTCCAAGAAGGAGTACCCTGAAATTCTGGCAGCCAAGATTACAGAATTGTTCTGGAAACACAGCCTTCTGTTGGTTCTCTGAATCCTTTTGTCCCATCTCTTTGCCACAGCTTGAAGAGCCGTTGTCTTGGGCTTGATTCTGCCTGGACTGCCTTTGGCATAAATTGTTTAAGCTATTTATCTCTAGTCCCCACTTTTACTCAGTGTCTTACAACCCTGGGGACCAGCTCTCCTCCCTTCTGTGGCCCAGCTCTGACTTCTGGAAACTTGGACTGGCAAAGCTCTTTGAGTTCCCCCTCTGAATGACTTGAAGCATTCAGACAGTGTTAAGGCACGTTCCTGCAAATATGTTGTTTGCAATTCAGGTGCACTTTTGTTATGAACCCCATGTCTTTGGCATTTATTTATTATATTCACCTCCTTGGCTTCATGGCCTGCCTAAACCTCTTTATGGTTTCTCTGTTTCTTTTGTCTTTCTCTTGCTGATGGTTGTGACGTTATTTCACAATGGTTACATTTTAGGACTGATTTTGCAGATTTGTAGGGGTGGTTTACTTCCATAAATATAGCATTCATGTCAGCAGCAACTCCAGGTCACTTTTTACATCACTTTGTGGATAATTATTGTTGTGTTTTAAACCTGTCAATCACTGTTGCTTGTATTTATCTGCAGTGGCTGAATTTGAACCTGGATTTGTTGTGTTGGAAATACAATAAATATTAACTGTTTGTCACTGAAAGGGACAGAGCATTAAAGGGAAGCATGGTACAAGATGACAGATAGTGAATTCAAGTTATAAAATCACATTTATTTATCTTTCTTCTTCCCTTTCTCCCTTTTTTCATACCCTCTCTATCTTCTTCAATAAAAATTTAACATAGCTACCTTATTAGATTAACATATGTGAACCATTATACTAACATTTTATTAAGTTTGTAAATTTTTATATTTTAAATTTCTCTTGTAAAAATATCAATACTTACATAGAAAGCATTTAATGTTTAGATTCTTATATTCAGGCTTCTCAAATATATGTATATTACAGATCATTAGTTACATTAATTACAAATGAGTGACTTTGAAGTTTTCTTGGAATATTGTATTTTTTTATCCTATAAGCATAAAAAGAGCTTCCTTTATTGTTTTGAATTCAAATGCAGACACTCACCTGAAGTAATAGTAAATTTATTTATACTTTTTCCCCTCCATATTTATATATCAAATCCATCTGAGGCAGGGTTTGTAGGAAGGAAAGGAGACAGAGAAAGGGTCTGTGTTCAAGACAGAGAGGAGAGAACAAATGTGTGAACACTGAAATCAGAGTAAGTTGAATTATATTGCTGAATTCATGAGTTGCTTCTGTATGAGAATATATGTGTCTGTAAAAGCCACAAGACATGCTCAAACTTCTATAATGTGAAGAATGAATTAGATCAGAAAGGGAATCTCTCTGAATGAACCATCACAGAATTTTTTAAACTATAGAATTATTGTCAAATGGCCAGAGTTCCCTGCTGATACTGCTTCAGTGGATTTGTTGAGTCTTTGTCCAAGAGAGTTTAAAGATTAAAATGGCCAAAGGGATACGAAAGACAGAGAGAGTGAGAGACAGAGGCAAAGTGACAGAGACACAAAGAGAAAAAAGGCATCAAGAGACACAGAGAGAATATGAAAGGGCGTGTCATGAAGGAAGGTTTGAACAGTGTTTATTTCAGGCTCGCAGTCAGTAGATCTGAGTTCTACTTTAATCTCTTACTTAAACTGAGTCCCTTGGACTGCAAGGGGATCAAATAGGTCAGTCCTAAAGGAAATCAACCCTGAATATTCATTAGAAGACTGATGCTGAAGCTAAGCTCCAATGCTCTGCCCACCTGATGTGAAGAGCCAACTCATTGGAAAAGACCCTGATGCAGGGAAAGTTTGAGGGCAGGAGGAGAAAGGGGCAACAGAAGATGATGGTATCACAGACTTGATGGACGGAGTTGGAGCAAATTCAGAGAGATAGTGATGGACAGGGAAGCCTGACGTGCTGCAGTCCATGGCGTGTCAAAGAGTTGGACACAACTTGGCAACTGACGAACAACAACCATTTGTGACTCTGTTTTCTTATCTGTCAAATAGGAATAGTAGTAACATCTATTCTACCTTCTGCACAGGTTTTTGGCAATCATAGAATGAAATGTTAGTTGTGGAATTGTTTTGAAAGCATGCAATGCTTTCTGAAGGTAAAAGGTCATACTGTCCAAGCATAGCATTTTTACTTTAGCAGTGTTAGTGATAAGTGAGAAGAATATTTGCCTTTGGATTTTATAATTGTGATAGTTTTATTCAATTTGTGAATAAAGTTAAATATTGTGTTCTTAGAAGTCAAGTGATTTAGTAGAGAGTGGCTTGGAAGTCAAATGGGTTTATGTTTAAACCCTGTATCTACCTGTCAATACTCGCTGTGCAACAATGGACAGGTTATATAACTGCTCCGAGCCTTAGCTCTGTGATGACAAACTTATCAAGTCATTGTGAGACTTACATGAGGGGTTGCTTTTCATTGCAGTCCATGGAGTAACTCCTTAATAAATATTAGTTGTAGTAATATTAGTACTACTATTATTATGATGACGTTTGCTGTCTTTATTGGTTAATTTTTTCACTTTGGTTAAGAAGCCTTGAAACTTCAGAGCTTTCACAAGTAGGGGCATGATTGTTTGGTTTTTAAATTTTAATTATTTTTAAAAAATCTCGGTATATACACTGTCTCCCTTCATGCAGAGTCAATATGTAATGTATTGAATGTATTCTGATGTATTATTTCCTGATATCTCAGTTGGTAAAGCATCCGCCTGCAATGCAGGAGACCCCGGTTCTATTCCTGGGTCAGGAAGATCTGCTGAAAGGATATGCTACCCACTCCAGTATTCTTGGGTTCCAGTACAAGTTTACTGGTAAAGAATCTACCTGCAATGTGGGAGACCTGGGTTCAATCCCTGGGTGGGAAGATTCCCCTGCAGAAGGGAAGGGCTATCCACTCCAGTATTCTGGCCTGGAGAATTTCATAGTCCATTGGGTCACAAAGAGTCACACACAACTGAGCCACTTTCACTTTCTTAATGTATTAAAGCCCAATGTAAACAGCTGTTTCGGAGAAGGCAATGGCACCCCACTCCAGTACCTTGCCTGGAAAAATCCCATGGACGGAGGAGCCTGTTAGGCTACAGTCCATGGGGTCGCTAAGAGTCAGACACGACTGAGCGACTTCACTTTCACTTCTCCCTTTCATGCACTGGAGAAGGAAATGGCAACCACTCCAGTATTCTTGCCTGGAGAATCCCAGGGACGACGGAGCCTGGTGAGCTGCCGTCTATGGGGTCGCACAGAGTCGGACACGACTGAAGCGACTTAGCAGCAGTAGCAGCAGCAAACAGCTGTTTGGATAAGAAATTGAACCAAGTTCATCAAAGTAGATGATCTGCCTCCTTACCACCTGTAGGTCACTGTAGCAAGTGCCTAAATTTGGCTCTTATTTTCTGGAAGCAATAACAGAAATAAAGAATGATCCAACTCATAATTTTCAGCCAAGAGGAAGTGTGCATTTGGGGTGTGGGGGGTTGGTAGCAAAACATGTTATTTTCCTGCTGCTGAATTCAGACAAATGTAAGGTAATTTAAAATGTTAGGTAATTTATCTCAGAGATTAAATCTGAGAAGAAACGGAATAAGATAATTTTTCTGAAATGATGTCTTTAATGATCAATTTTAAAATCAAGCCATTGCAGTAATTGAAATGACAGGACATAACACATGGTGATGACGTGAGCTGTTGGGTATCAAAGCACTAGACAGAACATCATGGCTCCCACTCTGTGCCCTGCATGCAGGGTCACCCTGGGTAATGAGGAACTTAATGGATGTTCATAGTGTGACCATGCTGACCTTGTTGTGAGCAAGTAAATGCCAAGAGATCTCAAGCTGTATGTGTGTACTGAAAGATAAGAAAGAAATTGCTTTGAAATGTTGAATTGAAATTGCACATATAAATATATGCCAAATGTTTTCTTCCCCATCATTGCTCTGTTTTTGTTTTGCAGTTTAGATCTCTAACTTCAAAAATAGAGTTAATCATAGAAGATCCAGCCACATGGTTCTTATATTTTGGAATGTAATGTGTGTGGTCTCATTCTCCTGAAATTCTTGTGGTCATTATTCTCATGGAAAGCAGTTTGCAGTTCTTCTGTGAAACCCCACAGTTGTTCTTCAGTGCTATGAAAGAGGAATTATAGAACAGGAGTTTGAGCTGCACTCTTTTGGAGACTGCTCTATTTTGAGTTAGGCTCACTAGTGTGAAGTACCTGTTATATGTCTCTCTGGAGCACTGAATGACTGCAGTAGTTGAAAGGGAGACTTTAATATTGATTTTTTTGGAAGTTGATCAACACCTACAAAGAGCAATACATTTTTTTTTTCTCTAATTAGAACAAGTTTGCTCCATCCGTTAACATCCAACTAGTAATTTCAAGAGCTACTTCCTAGTCAATAAGAATGAGTATCAGTTCAAAAGAATAAGGCTTAAGTGATAAATCAGCAAACAAATATCTTATGGGTCAACCATTTTTTGCCTTGACCCAAATCATTATTTTTCTTTAGAGTTATGATATCTAAATTTCATGTGGATACTGATCTATTTTAGAACTACAAAAAGAAAATAGAAATGGCAACTTGAAATTACTTGGGATGCATGTAATAGACAGAAGATTAATATTGGCCACTTAGGAGCTACATTGCTATCATATATTTTGGCTCAGTGTTTCCAATGTTTTGTATCATATGCTGATTATGGATATGAATGCTGCAAATAGTCTTGATTTCTTCATGACTGTTTTTGTGATAAGACTGGGATAGCTATGGCAGAGTTGCTTGATGTGAAAATTTAGTCTGAAACTTGTTGAAAACTGATTTTCAGTTTTGAGGAAATATCTCAAATGGCCCATAGCTTTTCAGGATTGAATTTTGTCTTTAAAAATGTGAGCTGGTTGATATTTCTTAGCTCTATACCTACAGAGTTCATTCAAGAAAGCTGTTAGGCTAGAAATAGGATTTACTGTTTGGGCAGAATCTCAACAGTTGAGGCGGTGAGAGGACTACTGCATGAGTTTTCTCGCTTCTGGATGATTCATTGAATATTTCACAGTATATAGATGGAGATATCTTGCACAGTGACTCCTGGAATTAGACGCTTTTAAGGCACCCTACAATGACTGTATCTGAGTAAAAGAACTGTGAGTTATGATTGAAGTTTGGACTTCTGAGCTGCCAACTGAAGATACTTTACTGTAGATCAAGGACCTGGAAAGTGCATTTATGCTTCTTCTAACATGTGAACCTAAGACTGACCTATGAGGGCTGAAAAGATTTAGTGAGTGCTTTTTTCAGTCAAAAAGTTGATTATCAGTTCAGTTCAGTTGCTCAGTCATGTCCGACTCTTTGCGACCCCATGAACCGCAGCACGCCAGGCCTCCCTGTCCATCACCAACTCCTGGAGTTTACCCAAACTCACGTCCATTGAGTCAGTGATGCCATCCAACCACCTCATACTCTGTTGTCCCCTTCTCCTCCTGCCCTCAATCTTTCCCAGAATCAGGGTCTTTTCCAATGAGTCAGCTCTTCACATCAGGTGGCCAAGTATTGGAGTTTCAGCTTCAACATCAGTCCTTCCAATGAACACCCAGGACTGATCTCCTTTAGAATGGACTGGTTGGATCTCCTTGCAGTCCAAGGGACTCTCAAGAGTCTTCTCCAACACCGCAGTTCAAAAGCATCAATTCTTCTTCACTCAGCTTTCTTTATAGTACAACTCTCACATCCATACCTGACTACTGGAAAAACCATAGTCTTAACTAGATGGACCTTTGTTGGCAAAGTAATGTCTCTGCTTTTTGCTATGCTGTCTAGGTTGGTCATAACTTTCCTTCCAAGAAGTAAGCATCTTCTAATTTCATGGCTGCAGTCACCATCTGCAATGATTTTGGAGCCCAAAAAATAAAGTAAGCCACTGTTTCCCCATCTATTTGCCATGAAGTGATGGGACCGGATTCCATGATCTTAGTTTTCTGAATGTTGAGCTTTAAGCCAACATTTTCACTGTCCTCTTTCACTTTCATCAAGAGGCTCTTTAGTTGTTCTTCACTTTCTGCCATAAGGGTGGTGTCATCTGCATATCTGAGGTTATTGATATTTCTCCTGGCAATCTTGATTCCAGCTTGTGCTTCTTCCAGCCCAGCATTTATCATGATGCACTCTGCATATAAGTTAAATAAGCAGGGTGATAATATACAGCCTTGATGTACTCCTTTTCCTATTTGGAACAAGTCTGTTGTTCCATGTCCAGTTCTAACTGTTGCTTCCTGACCTGCATACAGGTTTCTCAAGAGGTGGGTCAGGTGGTCTGGTACTCTCATCTCTTTCAGAATTTTCCACAGTTTATTGTGATCCACACAGTCAAAGGCTTTGGCATAGTCAATAAAGCAGAAATAGATGTTTTTCTGGAACTCTGTTGCTTTTTCGATGATCTAGCAGATGTTGGAAATTTGATCTCTGGTTCCTCTGCCTTTTCTAACAGCAGGTTGAACATCTGGGAGTTCACGATTCATGTATTGCTGAAGCCTGGCTTGGAGAATTTTGAGCTAGAGTGTGAGATGTGTGCAATTGTGCGCTAGTTTCAGCATTCCTTGGCATTTCCGTTCTTTGGGATTGAAATGAAAACTGACCTTTTCCAGTCCCGTGGCCACTGCTGAGTTTTCCAAATTTGCTGGCATACTGGGTGCAGGAATTTCACAGCATCAACTTTTAGGATTAGAAATAGCTCAACTGGAATTCCATCACCTCCACTAGCTTTGTTCGTAGTGATGTTTCCTAAGGCCCACTTGACTTCACATTCCAGGATATCTGACTCTAGGTGAGTGATCACACCATCATGACTATCTGGGTCATGAATATCTTTTTTGTACAGTTCTTCTGTATAAAGTTGATTATAGAATCTTTGTAAAATATTTTTAAACTGCTTTTGCCGATTTTTATTCTTAGTAATAATTTTAACTATTTTTTTAAAGTGCCTAGAAGTCTTTATCAAATGAAGGGATTAGATATTGATTTGATTCTCACATTTCTAGCCATGTTTGGGGCATATTTACAGTTGCTTGGTATGTGTTCAGTGGCACTGTGAAGGGAGAGTGCATATATTTTAGACCTTTGGCCATAGCTTGAAAATTGGAGATGAGATCTCATTCTCTTCTTATATGTAAACGTTGCCTGAGAATTAGTGATTTGAAATATAGGTAAGTGTAGGAGTTGTGTGACAGTGCTTCCAGGAGTTTCAATCATAAGAACTCCTTATTATCAGGATGATGAATTATACTTTAAATATCTGTTAATTGATGAAATACATGACAGAAAGCCTCTATGAACTCAATTAGTTCAGTTCAGTTCAGTCGCTCAGTTCTGTCCGACTCTTTGCGACCCCATGAATTGCAGCACACCACGCCTCTCTGTCCATAGCAATTTAGATTAAATTTATCTCTGTTTTTGCAAATAAGTTCATCCACGTAGAGAACAAACAGACAGATACCAAGGTGGGAAGGGGAAGGCAGGATGGATTGGGAGATTGGGATTGACATATATATACTACTATCTGTGAAATAGATCACTAATGAGAATTAACTGTATTGCATAGGGAACTCCACTCAATGCACTGTGGTGACCTAAACTGGAAGGAAACTAAGGGAGTGGGGATATATGTATATGTGTGGCTGATTCACTTTGTTGTACAGCAGAAACTAACATGACATTGTAAAGCAGCTATATTCCAATAAAAAAGCAAATTTATATTATGTATTCCTTATGCCAGATATTGGAGAAGGCAATGGCACCCCACTCCAGTACTCTTGCCTGGAAAATCCCATGGACGGAGGAGCCTGGTAGGCTACAGTCCATGGGGTCACTAAGAGTCGGACAGGACTGAGCGACTTCACTTGCACTTTTCCCTTTCATGCACTGGAGAAGGAAATGGCAACCCACTCCAGTATTCTTGCCTGGAGAATCCCAGGGATGGCGGAGCCTGGTGGGCTGCCGTCTATGGGGTCGCAAAGAGTCGGACGTGACTGAAGCGACTTAGCAGCAGCAGCAGCAGCATGCCAGATATATTACCTGCAAGTCCTACCTCTTCTTATCATCAACTCTTCACTGTATTCCTAAGGCTTTAGAGACATTACTTTGTCTACAAAGGTCTGTCTAGTCAAGGCTATAGTTTTTCCAGTGGTCATGTATGGATGTGAGAGTTGGACTATAAAGAAAGGTGAGCGCAGAAGAATTGATGCTTTTGAACTGTGGTGTTGGAGAAGACTCTTGAGAGTCCCTTGGACTGCAAGGAGATCCAACCAGTCCATCCTAAAGGAAACCAATCCTGAATATTCATTGGAGGGACTGATGCTGAAGCTGAAACTCCAATACTTTGGCCACCTGATGTGAAGAGCTGACTCATTTGAAAAGACCTCGATGCTGGGAAAGATTGTGGGCAGGAGGAGAATGGGACGATGGAGGATGAGATGGTTTGATGGCCTCACCGACTCAATGGACATGGGTTTGAGTGGACTCTGGGAATTGGTGATGGACAGGAAGGCCTGGCGTGCTGCGGTTCATGGGGTCGCAAAGAGTCGGACATGACTCAGCAACTGAACTGAACTGAAGGCTTTAGAATGAAGTAAAACTCTGTATCAGTGCCTTCAAGGCCCTATGAGACCAGATTCCTGCCTGCCTCTGCAATCTTATTCTCCTTTCCCTTTCTTCTAGCTCACTCTGTGCTTCAGCCTCATAGGTCTCCTTGAACATTGATTGGCTAGATCAAGTTCCTTCCAGTCTTTGGACCTTCATATTTGTTTTTCCTTCTACCCAGAATGCTCTTCTCTGTGGGTCCTATTATGCAGTCCTCAGCTTTGAGAAACCTTCCTGACAACTTGTTCTGAAACAACCTTCCACACTATTTGACATAACACTAGTGCTCTATGGATATCGCAAGCCTGCTACATGATACCCACAATGTAGAATATCCTTTCATGTTTAGAAAACTAATGAGGCTCTGTTTATCTATAGTGAATAATGCCATCTCTCTTGTTAGAGAGGTCAGTTATATTTCCCTATGCATACCTCAGATTGCCCACTTTATCTAAAATTGTGTAGAAAGTCAGCTAGCCTTTGTATATATTTGGGAACTTTCTCTGCAGTAGATAAATGGGGAAGTGGGCTTTCTAATTCATTTTCTTAAACTTCGAAAATTTGGAAGACCTGTTGCTAATCCTGGCAAAGGTTATCTGGGGATATTATACCACCTAATGAAATCTTTAAGGAAGGAAAGGATCATAATGTTAGTTTTAGCATTTATAAATGAAGGCACACTAAATTCTTAGGGTGTTAGGAAAAGAATCTATATCTGATGTGTTGGAGCCAACAGACTGGCTCATATAAGAACTGCTTGTTAAATTTTCAGGAATTTTGCAAGCAGGCTGACTTTGCATTAGTAGCTTGAAATTGGCTATGGTGGGAGTATTTATACCATGGAAATTGGCAAACACTACAAACCAGGGCTTTTTTTTTTTTTTTCCTGGAGAGCACGTTTAACAGCACACTCTTATATAAAGCCAATATTTCAGAGGCTGACAATTTGATGATGAGAAATCAATAGGGCCAGCTTGAAATAACTAAGTTACTTTTATGGTTGTTTGGATTGAAAAGTCACAAATTTTGAGTGTGGAAGAAAGAGCGTTTTTTTTTTTTTTTTTTAAAGAAATAGATTATTTGTACACAGAAGCAGACAGGAAGGATTAAAAAAAAAAATCAAGATCTTTGTATTTGCTTCTTTCGCCTTTCAGGTCAGGCTGCTGAATTCTTGCAAAATGTTGTTAAGATGTGTTCTCAGGGTTAAGGCAGATAGTCACCTTCTGGAACTTGCGATAGCAGCTTTCCTCAGCTCCCAGACTGATAACACAGCTCAGCTGATCCCACATGCAGCATCACATGTTAGTTATAATGAGTGTGTTAGACTGCTTCTTCAGGGAAAGAAAAAGATTCCAAGAAGAGTTAGGTGGAGGCTCTGATTGATTATGGTTTATAATGTTGGAGCAAGTGGAGACTAATGAGAGTTGCCCTAAAGTTTCAAGCCTTTGGTGGGAAAGGACTTAAAGGAAAATTACATGAAGAGGCAGGGCTTTGAGCATTGCTCACTGACAAGAACATCTTTGAGATACACCACTCTGTGAAGGCTGCTGCTAAGTCACTTCAGTCGTGTCCGACTCTGTGCGACCCCACAGACGGCAGCCCACTAGGCTCCCCCATCCCTGGGATTCTCCAGGCAAGAACACTGGAGTGGGTTGCCATTTCCTTCTCCAATGACTCTGTGAAGGCAGAGAGGGATTATTTGGGATATTTCAGAGGCAAATGTCATTGGGCAATACCTCTATGAAGGGATAAATGGATAAATGATAAGACATAGGTCCTATATTTCTCGGTTTGTTTTTAAGTACTACAAAGGCAATTGCGAAAGCCTCTAGTTAGTTTCTTCAGGGACTTGAGATTAAATGCTGCTGCTAAGCCGCTTCAGTCGTGTCAGACTCTGCGACCCTATAGACGGCAGCCCACCAGGCTCCCCCGTCCCTGGGGTTCTCCAGGCAAGAACACTGGAGTGGGTTGCCATTTCCTTCTCCAATACACAAAAGTGAAAAGTGAAAGTGAAGTCACTCAGTCGTGTCCGACTCTTAGCAACCCCATGGACTGAAGCCTACCAGGCTCCTCCGTCCATGGGATTTTCCAGGCAAGAATACTGGAGTGGGGTGCCTTTGCCTTCTCCATGAAATTGAATGTTCTCCGTTTAAAATGAAGTTGGGGAAGCAAGCACATCCTGAAATTCCTCTCCTCTCCTCCAATTTGTGATAAGCACTTGGAAAATTTGAATAATTCTAAGGGATTGTGTAAGACTAAGTTGTGTCATCTTTTCTGATGTCTTTATGAAGCAGGTTACTTGTACTGTTTATGAGTAGAAAGAAAGTGACTTTCTTCAGTCATCTTTGGATGTAGCTAATTATTTTCTTGGAAGAGGGCTTTATTTTTAATCTTGAGGCATTTCTAGGGCTTAGATTTTAATGGAGCACTATTATTATTTCCCAAAGGATAAGATACCATCTGTAGCTAAACAAGTTGGGACTCTGGGATTGATAATATCTAGTCTTTAGTCTTTATTATATTAAAAAATATGAACCCATTGATGCCCTTACACTCTGACTCAATGAAAATAAAGGAATTTTTAATAAAGAGAATATTATGCAGTTTGATTAAAATTAATTTCTTAAAGATCAAATAAGTCCTGTTATTTGGAAAAGCAATCCTAGAACAGTAGATCTCAGGAGTCACTATGTATTTGCTATGGGTTCTTGACCTTGAGGTCAGGAATGGTGAAGATAATTAAGAAGGGAGAGCTTATGAAAATCATAGATGGGGACAGAGTTTTGCATCTTATGTTGAATATTCAATGGAAACAACTCTCTGCTTCAGGAGAAATAAGATTTTAGGAAGCCAGAATTAAAAAAAAAAACAACTTTGAAGGAAACATGCAGTTTAATAGTTCTGTAAAAATAAAGAAAATTCTCACAAACAGGACTTTTTAAATAGAGTCTATTCTGAAGCTCTATTCTGGCCATTCATCACCGTCTGTTCATGAAGTGAAAATTCCTGCCATTAGTATTTAGACACAGGCCATGTGAAAGAGAATCTATTGTAAAGAGTAATATCGATTTTACCAATAACAGTCAATCAATATTAAGTATCTAAGTCATTATTGAAATGAGCAGTAGATTTTTATTTTTCCTCATAGCACAGTTGCTTTTCAGAAACTACTTTTGAAATTAAAAAATTTTTTCATATGAAAAGCATGCCCATTCTAGAAAATTTTAGAGAAAAATAGAAAGAAAAAATATAATTCTGTCACCAAAGGCAACCAATGCCATCCTTTTACTTCTTTCCTTTTGATACTGTTCTAAGTCATGACTGCACACTCTGTTACTAGTTCCTGTTACCGCAACTGCAGTTACTACCACCACCTTTTCACCCACCATTTACTGAAAGTAACATTATCTTTTTACCAATCTTCACATATCTTTTCAGTTTTATTGAGAAATAATTGACATATATCGGTATATAAATTTAAAGTGTACAGCATGATGGTTTGATTTACATATATTGGGAAATGACTATCACAGTGTTTAGTTAACATTCATCATTTCATGTAGATAAAATAAAAAATAAAAAAAACATTTCCTTGTGGTGAGAACTCTTAGGATCTACTCTATTAATTTTCCTATGTACCATACGGTGATGTTAACAATAGTCATTATTTTGTACTTTACATCATTAGTTAGTAGTTATTATATGGCTGGAAGCTTGTGCCTCTTGATCACCTTTCTCAGATTCTTCCCCCCCCCACACCACCTCTGGTAACCACAAATCTGATCCCTTTTTCTATATGAGTTTGTTTTCTTTTTTTAAATTAGACTCCACATAAAGTGAGGTCATACACTAGTTGTATTTCTCTGATATATGTCACTTAGAATAATGTCTTCAAGATTCATCTGTGTTTTTAGGAATGTTAGGATTTTCTCATTTTTGTGGCTGAATAATATACCATTGTGTATCTGTATATCTATATCTAGATCCAGATATAGACAGACACACATCATGGCTTCTTTATCCATTCATCTATCGGGATGCTTAGGTTGTTTTCATGTCTTGGCTATTGTGAATAATTTTACTATGAGCATGATAATTCAGATTTCTTTCCTGTTATTGTTTTCACTTCTTTTGGATATATTCACAGAAGTGGAATGACTAGATAATATGGTAGTTCTAGTTTTTAATTTTTTGAGGAATCATTACACTGTTTTTCATGGTAGCAGTAAAAATTTACATTTCCTCCAACATTGTATAAGGGTTCCCTTTTCTCTGCATCCAAACCACCATTTATTATCTCTCTTTTTCCTGTGTGTGATGGCTATTCTAATAGGCATGGAGTGATGTCTGTTGTGGTTTTAATTTGCATTTCCCTAATGACTAGAAATGTTGAGCATCTTTTCATGTCCCTGTTGGTGGCTGGTAATTTTTAAAATACCATTTTACATTTTATAAAATGGAAATTCAGAAAAGTAAGACAACCTGCTCAACTTTTAATACATGACAGGACTAGGATTGGGACCCAAATATATATAACTTGAAAGCCGATTTTTTTGCATTTCATACACACACATACTTTAATATTCTAAACACTATTCTGTATCCTGCTGTTTCACTTAAAAATAGTATAATAATTAATTCCCTGCCATTAACTCTTCATGAAGAGTTTAATTGCCTCAAAACAGTCCATTTTAAGTATATTTTTCATGTTGATAGAGTTTACTTTGTTTTCATTTTGATGTGCACCTTTTTATTAACTCAGAACCAAATCATTGCAAAACATCATGTGTGAAGGCTGGATCAGTTAGACTGAGGTCTAGAGTGGAAGTCAGGCAGAACCGGGGAGCACGGTCGCCATAGTCAGTGTTCACTGAGGCAGGTCGCTTCCCTGAAAGCCACTCGTTAAGCAAATGAAGACAAAGACCGGCTTGTAGCCAGGTGCTTTTCAGATTAAGATGTTTAATATAAAATTCTAGATGTGCTTCTTACCCTCCATGTTGCTAAGGTCTCTGTGTTTGTCTCAACCAGCTTCTGACTTCTCTGACAGTACTCTGTGCAGCTCCTGACACAGTATTTCTCCATTTCCCTTTACTTTGATTTTTATATCCCAGGAAGTTGTTTTGTATTTCTTTTCCCAGAGAATGAAATGATTACCTTCTTTCAAGTTCTGAAAAACTTTCCTGTTAACCACTGAATCCCAATTAGAGAATTTGTAAACATGTTTCCTAGCGACTATCTGTTTAATCCCACGTTTAAGCTATGTTGTGTAAAACAACTTGTTCAATAGAATTTTATCTGCCTGGTTACCTCAATGTAAGCTGCTTGAAGAGATAAATATTCTCTAAAGAAGCATGATGTGTGGATAAAGAACTCTCACATTTATATCAGTTGTTCTGAACAGCTAATTAAATATCAATTCTTTATCATTTTTTAATCCAATATATTTCTTGAGCACTTGTACTATATATATATATATATAACTGGCATTGTTGTAGACACTGGGCATAGAGTAGAGAAAAGAAATAGAAACCATCCCTGCCCTCAGGGAGCATAATATCTAGTGTGTTTTACTGTAATTGTGTGCAGCACAGTACATCCTGATATTGTTTTATAATATGTAAACTTAGTAATAATAGTGTTTCTTCTATACAATTTTGTTGTATTTTGTTCCCATTCATTCTTTACCTGAGTTTCAAGCTTCAATTTAAGATGTTTATCCTTTGGTTTGGCCACAGTCTTTGGGTTTAAAAAAATCCTGAAACAAAATGGAATTCTGTGATTTTGCTTATTTACTGGTCCCATATTCATTTAATGATACTTTACGTAAAGGAAATTTTCTCAGTGTCTTTCCTGCTTCCATGGAATTACTTTGTTCTTGGGCTGGTCAGGAAATTCTTGGATTCCTAACAAGAAAATGTATGCCTGACACTGGCTCTGCCCAAGCTCATAGACTATGAAAGGGCTTGTCAGTTGTGCCAGTAACCCTTTCCTCTCTTACCACAGGTCCAAGGATCTCATAAAGGAGGCCATCCTTGACAATGACTTTATGAAGAACTTGGAGCTGTCGCAGATCCAAGAGATTGTGGATTGTATGTACCCAGTGGAGTACGGCAAAGACAGCTGCATCATCAAAGAAGGAGATGTGGGGTCACTGGTGTATGTCATGGAAGGTATGCTTTGTAACCACGTTCCCCTGACATTCAAATATTCTCTTTTCATCTTATCAGTCTGCACACAGATGGCAGTGCATTACATGAGACAATTCCATTTTTCTTTTTTGTTGTTGTTGAGAAACAGTTTGAAAAGAGGGAGAACACTGCTTAGACATAGAGGTTGATTAATCATTTGAAGTGTTTGTGTTTAGAATTATTAAAATGAAACTCTAGTATTTTTTTCAGACATGGGGAAAGGATAATAACGTGAAAGAAAGCATTGCTATTTATTGCACTGAATAAGACCACACACTGTCAGATCATTGAGCAAACTCAAAGCTTCAATGGAAGCTCAGGTCTATTGCAAGTATTTTTGGTCAGATAATCAAAGTATCTTCAATTCCGCTTTTACCTCCCAGTATATGACTGGCTTTCTGCTATGTTGCTTCTATAAAAAGAGAATGTTTTCAGTGTTTCCTATGTGTCTGATAGAGGTGGATCATAAAGGTTGGATAGTGTATTCGTTTCCTGATTATTAAGAGTGGTAGTTTGTTTCATAAATCTTGCACAAACTAAGATAGAAACTGCTTAAAAAAAGCTGAGGCATGCACTGTATAAGTATGTTTTATGCTTCTGTATATTTTCACATTATAACTTTTTAACTTGAAATTTATAATGGCATGTTTTCCTTTTGGGGGACAAAAAAGCTTGAAATCATGACTGAATCAACTGAGAAGAAAGTGAGTTCAAAGATGTCTATAGTAGAAGACAGTTGGCTTAGAAAAATCACAATTGATTTATTTCGTGGCAGTTAGTGTTTTACCCAAAGCATTCATGCTGGTGTCCTATAGCCGTGAGTTTTATAGGTCATTCAGAAGAGAGGTGTATTTGGGCAAGTCATTTAACTTCTCTGTTTCACCCAGCTTATGAAAAAGGAGATACTCTTTCTTTCTGGCAGTGGTTTTCCACTGGTAATGATTCTGTCACCCAGGGACATTTGGTGATGTTCAGAGACATTTGGTTGTCACAGGTTGGGTAAGGGTGGGCATGAATTAGGCTTCTGTTGTCTAGTAGGTAAAGACCAGGAGTGCTAATCAACAGGGCAGTGAGTGGTCCACAACCAAGCATGCCCTGTCCTTAGTGCCTGTGCTGAGAAATCTTGCTTTCTACCGTCTTTGCAAGACTGTTATGAAGTTAGTATGAGTGAGTTGTGTGGATGTGTAATGTAAAGTGTAAAACATTGTAGAATAACAATCAATATTATTTCTATTAAATACTTGAGAGTATGTAAAAAATGTTCTTTCTACATTCGTCATTCACCTTTTAATTTTTCTTTGGGATTCTTTCTTGACATACTGAAATCAGGCATTTGATATTTATTAATTTCTATCACTTTTTTCTTTATAATTTTCAGCTTTGTGTCAGTGTTACAAAGTTTCTTCCCACGCCAAAAGGATGTAAATGTTCGGTTAGGCTTTCCTCTGACAAAAACAAAGTACGGTAAACAAAAACACAAACTATATACTTGGCAGAGAATTGCAGGGAAAGGAGGTGAAATTATAGGGAAAGGGTGCATGTGGGTAGTGAGCAGGAGCAACGAGAGAAGTGGAAGAAATATATAGAGGCCAAGTGGAGACTATAAATATAGAGGCAAATGTTAAGTACCATTAACATTTAGAAACCAAGTTTAAAGCTTTTCTGAGATGATATTATATCAATAGTTTCATATTATTTGATTATTTGTGTATTTTATTGGTCAGGCACATTTTTTAAGAACACAGCTATTGTATAAACCAGAGTGTACTTTACTTCAGTCATTTTAAATGCTCATTATTGATATTCCAACAAAGGTCCATCTAGTCAAAGCTATGGTTTTTCTAGTCATCATGTATAGATGTGAGAGTTGGAGTATAAAGAAAGCTGAGTGCTGAAGAATTGATACTTTTGAACTGTGGTGTTGGAGAAGACTCTTCAGAGTCCCTTGGACTGCAAGGAGATCCACCTAGTCAATCCTAAAGAAAATCAGTACTGAATATTCACTGGAAGGACTGATGCTGAAGCTGAAACTCCAATACTTTGACCAGCTGATGAGAAGAACCGACTCATTGGAAAAGATCCTGATGCTGGGAAAGATTGAAGGTGGGAGGAGAAGGGAATGACAGAGGATGAGGTGGTTGGATGGCATCAGTGATATGATAAACATGAGCTTGAGTAGGCTTAGGAAGTTGGTGATGGACAGGGAAGCCTGGCATGCTGCAGTCCATGGGTCACCAAGAGTTAGACATGACTGAGCAACTGAACTGAACTGATTGAATTCCATTCTAGAAATGAGTAGTTTGAAAACCTATATGTTCATGTTCAGTTTTCCTTACACATTTTTTCTAAAAAATTCTGTTTGATTCATGCCATTTATGTTTTCTAAGACTAACTTCAACTTTACTAGCTATTTTAGAAGGAGCTTGAAAATTGTACTTAATATTTGTTGAGTTTTTAGAACTCAATGCCCAATATATAGAGCATGCTTTTTTAAACACTGTCTGTGTATACGATTTATTTAATTCTCAAAGTGATCCTGTGAGGTAAGGGCTAGGATTTATTATCCCTTTTTATAGATGTGAAGACTGAGCCCCACCTGGTTTATAGTATAGTTAGGAGGGAACTCAAGTAATCTGGATTCAGAGCTCAAACTCTTAATTATGGGACTCTGTATTGGTGAGAGTTCTCCAGAGAAAAAGAGCCAATGGGATATATGTGTGTGTATATCTAGGTACTGAGAAAGACGTTTATTTTAAGGTATTGACTTCCATGATTGTGGAGACTAGAAAGCCATCTGCTGGCAGAATTCACCTTTCCTCAGGGTAGATCAGTCTTTTTTCCTGATAAGACTTCAACTGACTGGATGAAGTCTTATCAACGTTAAGAAGGTAGTCTGCTTTAACTCAAAGACTACTAATTTAAATGTTAATTCCATCAAAGAAATACCTTCATAGAAATGTCTGGTGTAATATTTGACCAAATATCTGGATATTATGGGCTTGCAAGTTGACCTATAAAATTAATGATCACAGGTCCATTCCTTGTCAGCGTGGCACCTGTACATATCTCCTTAAACTATACCCAATACCCAAGTAAAGACAATAATAAGGTCATACTTCTGCCTAATATGCTATAATAATCTTGTGTATAAAGAAAACAAGCAAGCCATTTTCCCAGAAAAGGATGCAAAGTCCTTGGGTGGTGGTCATTTCTCCTCTCCTCAATACCCCATATCTCAAATATTCTGATGGAGCATTCAGTTCAGTTACTCAGTCGTGTCCGACTCTTTGCAACCCCATGGACTGCAGCATGCTAGGCTTCCTTGTCCATCACCAATTCCTGGAGCTTGCTTAAAGTCATGTCCATCGAATCGGTGATGTCATCCAACCATCTTATCCTCTGTCGTCTCCTTCTCCTCCTGCCTTCAATCTTTTCCAGCATCAGGGTCTTTTCCAATGAGTCGGTTCTTCACATCAGGATGCAACATTAACAAAACTTTAAAATACTACGAAATAAAGTCAATACATCTTATGTTACCTGATGAGAGGATCTGTGAGGAAGGGCAACAAAAATTTTATGCACAAATGCACTCCCTCAAATATACACATGTAAATAACAACATATTTATAACAAATAATATCCATGGCAGACTTCCCTAGGTAAATGTAAATACACTAATTTTTCTACATTTCATCAAGCTAATTTTAATATATTTTGTTTATATTCTTTTTGCTGCTAGATTGACTAAATAGCAAGTCATCTTAATTATGTTTTTAAAAACAGGGTTCTAAATAGTGTATCAGTAGTCAAAGTCACAGATTTTGCAATGATACTGTTGGTTGCTTTCAGTTAAATTCACTAAATGACTGTGCTCTTCTAACCTGATGCAAATCTGTCCCCAAGTTGTAATTTTAATCAATTCCATGTAACTTTGGTTTATTTTGTGCCAATATTCTCATGTGAAAATAATTTAAAATAAAAAATCTTGTCATTTAAATTTTTATAAATTTTAATTGAGGAAATGTTTCATTGCTTAATTAGTTTTTTATCAACACATTTAATCTTCTCAAAGTTTAGATGGCTCTCTTCTTGATATAGATGGATTCGTTTTCATTTGTGAACATTATTAATATTTATAAAGAGTATACCATAGCAACAATGGATGAAGAGACTAGAGGATCTTTCACAAACTTGCTTATTATCAAAACATTCAGAAAAACACCCAGAGAGTTTACATGGAAAACCATTCCAATTATTCCTGCCTCTCTTCAGTTAAATGAAGTTTTCTTCATGAAATGCTTGTTTAACTTGTTCCTTTAGTGATTTTTGTTTTAGCCTGGGCAGTGTCCCAAATATTATTGCATACCTAAATGCCAAATTCTCTCATCATTTTAACAGAATAGTCATATGTTAAGACTTAACTAATTAGGATGACAGGGAAAAAAATCAACTGGAAGTAGTGTAAATATATCATGTATTTTCAAGCAAAATGAGTTGTATAACTTTCAGATGTTTATAGTTACTGGCTAGTGGAAGTTTTAGTTTCAAGTTTTGGTTAGAATTATTTTAGTATTAGTTACTTAAGGTAGCAGTATTAGTTACTTAAGGTAGTGTCTGAATAGTTACTTAAGGGTCAAATTGCTAAGGCTTGATTTATGTTTTAATCAAATTTCAAATATGTAAATGACTTAGAAAATAATTGAATACAGCTTATTTTCTTAAACCAATAGATTTTGGTCTTCATTATGGAGTAATATTTGTTAATATCTTTACACTCTTGCCTTCTTTTTTTTCCATGAAGGTAAACATCATCTTTGCTAAGTCACTTCAGTTGTCCGACTCTTGGCAACTCCACGGACTGTAGCCCACCAGGCTCCTCTGTCCCTGGGATACTCCCAGGAAAGAATACTCACATGGGTTGCCATTTCCTTCTTCAGGGGGTGTTCCGACCCAGGGACTGAACCTGTGTCTCTTATGTCTTCTATACTGCAGGTGGGTTCTTTACCACTAGCACCACCCAGAAAGCCCAAAACTTCAACTGCCATCATGCAAAAGAAATTCTGATTTAGCGATTGAGAATTGATAATGTAAATCAAACACTTTCTTTGGGAATCTGATTTAATATTTTTGTATTGAAAAATATGTAGTTTATATCCATTGAAGTGACATGCTTAGAGATACTGCTTTCACAGATTTTCTGTGATCTTTCACTGTGGAAGCGCATACATTACATGTTATTTTCTAAAAATGGCAAGTATCTGTTTAGTGTTCTTTGTTGGCTATTTTAAGTTAAACTTTTAAGCGAAACCATCAAGCTGTTTTAATTTTTGTTTTGCAGAGTGCTTGTTAGTGATAACAGCTTTTATTAAGTCCTTATATATGGCATTGCCCCCATCCCTCTCCTCTTATTAGTTCCTTCTTTCTTTTTATAAGCATAACTATGAATTAGCTTAATCTTGGCCCCCCTCTGAACTTTTATTGTTTAGGACTAGAGTCTGCCATGTATTGATACTTTCAAGACTCTCTTTTTTTTCTGTGTACCATCAATAATGTTGATTTGTTTCTCTCACAGGTTTTTAAAAAAAATTTTTTTTAAGAAGGAACAAGTTTTTCAACTTGTCACACAGGTGATTTTTAGTAAGACTTTTTACACTAATGCTAAGCGGTCTGTGATTGTTGTTGTTTGGTCTGTAAGTTGTGTCTGACTCTTTGCAACCCCATGAGCTGCAGCACTCCAGGCTTCCCTGTCCATTATCTCCCTGAGTTTGCTCAAATTCATGCCCATTGAGTCAGTGATGCCGTCCAACCATCTCATTCTCTGTCACACCCTTCTCCTCTTGCCTTTAGTCTTTACCAGCATCAGGATCTTTTCCAATGAGTTGACTCTTCACATCAGGTGGCAAAGTATTGGAGTTTCAGCTTCAGCACCAGTCCTTCCAATGAATATTCAGGGTTGATTTCCTTTAGGATTGACTGGTTTGATATTTTTACTGTCTAAGGGACTCTCAAGAGTCTTCTCCAACACCACAGTTCAAAAACATCAATTCTTTGGCACTCAGCCTTCTTTCTAGTCCAACTCTCACATGCATACACGACTACTGGAAAAACCACAGCTTTGACTATATAGACCTTTGTTGGCAGAGTGATGTCTCTGCTTTTTAATACACCGTCTAGGTTTGACATAACATTTCTTCCAAGGAGCAAGTGTCTTTTAATTTTGTGGCTGCAGTCACATCCTATCTCAAGGTTCTGTTGTTAATTGAACTGAGATTTCCCTTTGTCTTCCGAAGACTAGTCTTCTGCTTTGCTTTGCAGTGAGTTGGTTGATACCAGGTCTGCCTGTTAAGCTGATGCCCAACACTGTTTGTTCTTCAGGGTGAACATGGATCACGCTAGCCACTCACTATCAACAGTAAACTTATTCAATTTCATACTGCAAGTTCTCTCCTGTGCCCCTACTCCTTCCCCTGAAACATTTTTACCATTTTTATAATTAAATAACATATGAAAGCTGACATTCAAAGAGGGATTTGTGTATAAAATTGAACATTAATGAAGAGCCTCACCACATCAGTTGGCATTCAAAACACTATCCAAGAGTATGAGGGAATTGAATGCATTTTCATATGCATCAGCTCAGTAAATTTAACACGAGAAACAGACCTTTTTATTCTTCAAAGTCAGGTGATGCCTTTTGGCTTTATGAGTGTTTCATGTTCATTTGAAAGCTATCTTTAGGATAGTTAAAATATCAATGCATTTAAAGTTATTTTTGCAGTCCCTTTACTAGATCAAGCTTTTCATGTTAATGCTAAAGAAGAAGCTTATGTACTGTGTTAAGAACAAGACAACAGACTCCAGGTTCAGCCACTTATGCAGAGTCCCATGTCATTAAATTGAGACTCTGTTATAGTTTTCACTCTCCTAGAAATGGAATCTTAACCCAATCAGGTGTCACCTAATTAGCACCAGTTAGGTCATCTATCAGGTAGGATCCTGGTATCCCTAAAAGGAAAATGACCTTTCCATAACCAATCCACTTTTTTTCCTCTAATGTAACTTCCTTGTTCCTGCTCCTTTAGGCCTATAGAAATCTCTTATTTTGTACAGCTCCTTGAAGTTCCTTTCTTAGCTGCCCAATTGAATACTGTCCAATTCATGAATTGTTAATTAAAACCAATAAGATCTTTAAAATTTACTCAGTTGAATTTTGTTTCTTAACAACTGCTTAAATAAATACAAAAGAAAACAAAATCTATTTAGAAAAATGTTATAAGCAAAGAGGATTTGGAATTTTTAAGTGTGAATATTGAAATATGTTTTAGTTATGGAGTTAGTGGCAAAAACAGGGATCTGAGATAGTTAGATGTCCCACCAGGGTATCATGTTTATTTTGGGGGTGCCAAGCTTCCAAAAAGACTTTAATACACTTGAGTGAGTTCAGGAAGCATTACATTTATTTTTAGCAAGTGACATGTCTTGTATGGATGGATGGTTTAGGAGGAAATGATAACTGTTTTTAAAAGCTGAAAACACTGTCACATGAAAAAGGAACTGGTCTTCATGAGTCCAGATGACCTGAGAAAATGCAAGTTATAGGGAAGTCTACATTGGGTCTTCTTGAGAGTCAATATTCAGCTAATTAATATGTTCCAGAAGAGAATGAAGCAGTCTGATGTCATGGCAAGAACACCATCTCAGGAGGCGTTCTAGCAGTGACTATAACAAATGTGCTTGAAGAAATTTAGTGTGGGTAGACGAGGAATTCCCTGTGACTGAATTGAACACATCTCCTATCTCTTTCCCAAACTCCAAGCTTCTGGGTCTGTGGTTTTCTGAACAAATATCTTACAAGTTAACTTACGAGAGCCCAACCTCCAAATTTGTCTCTTAGAAAATCACCCCTATGTGCAATAGGCATGTTTTCTTTGGGGTGTTTCTGTATCTCGTATTACATATATCAGGTAATACTGCAAATATTCTTATGCTACTTCATTTTTCTTCCAATAGTGTCTTCTATTTTATAACCCAATTTCTTTATCCTTTCTTCTATTGATTATATTTGGGTTGTTTCCAGTTGTTTTGCTCTTGATTATTTATGAAGCTGAGCATCTTCATATATTTATAAGCTGTTGTGTTCTATGAAGTGTCTGTTGTAGTCTTCTGTCCATTTTTCTGTTGGTTGGTTGACTTTACATATTTTGGAGTTTAATCTTTGTCAATTACATGCATTGCAAATATTTTCTTTCATCTGTACCATGTATTTTCACTTCTTTGTGATATCTTCTGATGAAGAGAAGTTATTAATTATAATGTAGTCAAATATATCAGTCTACTTCTTAGCTTGTGCTTTTTGTAACTTTATAAGAATACTGGAAGGCAGGGTTTCTCATGCCCATGTATGTATGAGTATGTGTATATCCCTGAAGGTATGTGTATAGGTTAGGGATGTGAGATATTATCTCTGAAGGAATAGATCCACATTTATAATATAAAGAAGAGTTGTCTCTTTAAACCAGGCAGCTGGAAAGGCAATACATTTTTGCCTGTTTTTTTTCTTTTCCACCATATTTAAACAATTTACAAATTGTCCTCAGGGGACAGTAAATATGTTTTTGAATATGCTTGATGACAACAATTTTCCTGTGAGTGTAGATTCTATATCTGGAAATATCACAAGCCACTTAGTGACAGATGTGATGAATGGGGTTCAGTTCAGTCGCTCAGTCATGTACAGCTCTTTGTGACCTCATGGACTGCAGCATGCCAGGCTTCTCTGTCAATCGCCAAATCCTGGACTTGCTCAAACTCAAGTCCATCGTGTTGGTGATACCATGCAACCATCTTATCCTCTGTCATCCCCTTCTCCTCCTGCTTTCAATCTTTCCCAGTATCAGGGTCTTTTCTAATGAGTCAGCTCTTCCCATCAGGTGGCCAAAGACTGGACCTTCAGCTTCAGGACCAGTCCTTCCCATGAATATTCAGGACTGATCTCCTTTAGGATGGACTGGTTGGGTCTCCTTGCAGTCCGAGGGACTCTCTAGAGTCTTCTCCAACACCACAGTTCAAAAGTATGAATTCTTCGGTGCTCAGCTTTCTTTATGGACCAACTGTCATATCCTACTTGACTATTGTAAAAACCATAGCTTTGACTAGATGGACCTTTGTTGGCAAAGTAATGTCTCTGCTTTTTAACATGCTATCTAGATTTGTCATAGCTTTTCTTCCAAGGAGTAAGCGTCTTTTAATTTCATGGGTGCAGTCACTATCTGCAGTGATTTTGGAGCCCAAGAAATAAAGTCTGTCACTGTTTCCATTGTTTCCCCACCTACTTGCCACGGAGTGATGGGACTGGATGCCATGATTTGGTGATTAATACTCTTTTTTTTGCTAAAATGTATAATGACATATGCATATGAATGATTATGAAATAGTAACAATTTTTATAAAATTCAAGAAATATCTGAGATGCTTAACCAAGAACATTGTTATAAAATGATATATTTTGAAAGATAGTGTTCTTAATACTGATTTGGCTACTTATGTCCTCGTTTGATTTTATAGAGTAAGTCTTACCATGTTGTGATTATAACAGTATATAGTTTTCCATTTTCTTTCTAAATTATTAATGGTGAAAAAAAAAGGTGAAGCATGTGGCTTTTACTTTTGAAAACTCTTGAAAGCCAAAATAATTAAAACTTACTATGCTTTTTTTTTGAGACAAGAGTTAAGAAAAGTATCAACATTTTTCAAAAAAGTAATCTGAAATTGGTAAAGTAGATCATTGATTATGTTAAAAAGGTACAACTATCTTTATTCTCCCTGGTGGCTCAGGTGGTAAAGAATTCACCTGTAATGCAGAAGACCTGGAATCTACCCTTTTTTGGGAAGATCCCCTGGAGGAGGTCATGGCAACCCACTCCAATATTCTTGCATGGAGAATCCCTATGGACAGAGGAGCCTGGCAGGCTGCAGTCCATAGGGTCGCAAAGAGTTGGACACAACTGAGCAACTAAACACACATGTACATCTTTATTCTCAACGGTTATGGTATTTATTTCTATGGGGACTCATTTTGCTAAAATATCAATATCCTATTCTTCAGTTTTTAGAGAATGGCAAATTTGAAAGTTTAAAAATGTGTTTTTAATGAAAACTAAAACCAAAAACAGCTTTGTTGAAAAACTGAAAAGAAAATGTGGATTAGTCTTTCTTGACAATACTGTAAGAACATGTTGATCTCTTAAATTGAGCTGAAATTTAGTTCAGTCATCCTTTCATGAGACTATTGAGTAGTTTGCATGCTGAACACTAAACAGCATTCTAAAATTGTTGAGGGTTCATTTTAAGAACACATAGATGTATTTCTTCAGGGACTTTAACAAGATTTCCAATGATTTTTGTGGGAGGTTGGATAAACTAATGCTTTTAATATCCATCGCTCTAATAAAAAATCTTTGAATGGTTAGTAATCGTTTTGGCACAGTCTCAAAGGGCAGGGAAGAAGGGAGCTACTTCCCAGCACCATGAAACTGCCTGGCATGTCTACCACAGCAACACCTACACCACTCTAGGGAAGATCTGAATGGATCTCTGAAGTCCTTGTTGAAATTCTCATATGACTCCACATCTGAGGAACATAGCCTGTAATTGCACATACTTTCAGTTCAATTCAGTTCAGTCCCTCAGTCCTGTCTGACTCTTTGTGACCCCATGGACGATAGGACGCCAGGCCTCCCTGTCCATCACCAACTCCTGGAGTTCACCTAAACTCATGTCCATTGAGTCAGTGATGCCATCTAACCATCTCATCCTCTGCTGTCCCCTTCTCCTTCTGCCCTCAATCTTTCCCAGCAGCAGGATCTTTTCAAATGAGTCAGCTCTTCACATCAGGTGGCCAAAATACTGGAGTTTCAGTTTCAACATCAGTCCTTCCAATGAACACCCAGGACTGATCTCCTTTAGGATGGACTGGTTGGATCTCCTTGTAGTCCAAGGGACTTTCAAGAGTCTTCTCCAACACCACAGTTCAAAAGCATCAATTCTTCAGCACTCAGCTTTGTTTATAGTCCAACTGTCACATCCATATGTGACTACTGGAAAAGCCATAGCTTTGACTAGACGGACCTTTGTTGGCAAAGTAATGTCTCTGCTTTTTAATATGCTGTCTAGGTTGATCATAACTTTTCTTTCAAGGAGTAAGTGTCTTTTAATTTCATGGCTGCAGTCACCATCTGCAGTGATTTTGGAGCCCAGAAAAATAGTCAGCCACTGTTTCCACTGTTTCCCCATCTATTTGCCATGAAGTGGTGGGACCGGATTCCATGATCTTAGTTTTCTGAATGTTGAGCTTTAAGCCAACATTTTCACTCTCCTCTTTCCCTTTTATCAAGAGGCTCTTTAATTCTTCTTCACTTTCTGCCATAAGGGTGGTATCATCTGCATATCTGAGGTTATTGATATTTCTCCCAGCAATCTTGATTCCAGCTTGTGCTTCTTCCAGCCTAGCGTTTCTCATGATGTACTCTGTATATAAGTTAAATAAGCAGGGTGACAATATACAACCTTGACATATTCCTTTTCCTATTTGGAACCAGTCGGTTGTTCCATGTCTAGTTCTAACTATTGCTTCCTGACCTGCATACAGATTTCTCAAGAGGCAGGTCAGGTGGTCTGGTATTCCCATCTCTTTCAGAATTTTCCACAGTTAATTGTGATCCATACAGTCAAAGGCTTTGGCATAGTCAATAAAGCAGAAATAGATGTTTTTCTGGAACTCTCTTGCTTTTTCAATGATCTAGCGGATGTTGGAAATTTGATCTCTGGTTCCTCTGCCTTTTCTAAAACCAGCTTTAATATCTGGAAGTTCACGGTTCACGTATTGCTGAAGCCTGGCTTGGAGAATTTTGAGCATTAGTTTGCTATCGTGTGAGATGAGTGCAATTGTGTGGTAGTTTGAGCATTCTTTGGCATTGCCTTTCTTAGGCATTGGGATGAAAACTGACCTTTTCCAGTTCTGTGGCCGCTGCTGGGTTTTCCGAATTTGTTAGTATATTGAGTACAGCACTTTCACAGCATCATCTTTCAGGATTTGAAATAGCTCGACTGGAATTCCATCACCTCCACTAGTTTTGTTCGTAGTGATGCTTCCTAAAGCCCACTTGACTTCACATTCCAGGATGTCTGGCTCTAGGTGAGTGATCACATCATGATTATCTGGGTCATGAAAATCTTTTTTATACAGGTCTTATGTTTATTCTTGCCACCTCTTCTTAATATCTTCTGCCTCTGTTAGATCCCTACCGTTTCTATCCTTTATTGTGCCCATCTTTGCATGAAGTGTTCCCTTGGTATTGAAAGGTTGTTTGCTGAATCACAAAAAGACGCCAGGATTCTTGGTCTCTGGAGGAGGAGAATTCAATCCGGGGCCAGAGACGAGGCTTGATCGCTCAGAGCTTTTGTGTAATAAAGTTGTATTAAAGTATAAAGGAGACAGAGAAAGCTTCTGACATAGGCATCAGAAGGGGGCAGAAAGAGTACCCCCTTGCTAGTGTTAGCAGTGGAGTTATATACTCTAAGATAACAAGATTAGCCAGAAGGTACATTATTGTTATAATCCTTGTAAAGACAGACCTACTACCATAATTTACATTTTAAGATAACAGAATTAGAATCCAGGGACTGTCCTCAGGCGAGATACATTATTGTTATATAATCCTAAGGAATGTAGAGAGAAAAGAAAAAGTTTGTCCTTTCTTCCTCCTTGAGAATTCCAAACCCCTCTCTCCTTGGGGACCTCTAGACTTCTTATCAACCTGCCTATGAAAGGACTCAGTATCTCTAATTTTCTTGAAGAGATCTCTAGTCTTTCCCACTCTATTATTTTTCTCTATTCTTTTGCACTGATCACTGAGGATG
This sequence comes from Giraffa tippelskirchi, assembly GCF_054371585.1. NCBI lineage: Eukaryota > Metazoa > Chordata > Mammalia > Artiodactyla > Giraffidae > Giraffa > Giraffa tippelskirchi. The sequence continues at coordinate 41,478,012 of NC_137276.1, forward strand.
ACTTGTCTCTCCTTGCTATTCTTTGGAACTCTGTATTCAAATGGGTATATCTTTCCTTTTCTCCTTTGCTTTTCACTTCTCTTCTTGTCACTGCTATTTGTTAGCCCTTCTCAGACAGCCATTTTGCTTTTTTGCATTTCTTATTTTGGGGAATGGTCTTGCTCCATGTCTCCTGTACAGTGTCACGAACCTCTGTCCATAGTTCATCAGGCACTCTGTCTATCAGATCTAGTCCCTTAAATCTATTTTTCACTTCCACTGTATAATCATAAGGGATTTGATTTAGGTCATACCTGAATGGTCTAGTGGTTTTCCCCACTTTCTTCAATTTAAGTCTGAATTTGGCAATAAGGAGTTCATGATCTGAGCCACAGTCAGCTCCCAGTCTACGTACTTTATCTGATTTAATTACTATACCTTTGGAAGATTGCAGTCTGATCTTTATATTTATATGAAGATGAGTCTTATCTTTATATTTTATATTTAGTCCTTTACATAAACTCCATCCTGATGAAAATATTTTTATACCAAAGCTCTTGCAGTAGTACCCAGATTTAGAATTGTGCTACAGGACTTAAAATAGTATTAAAATCAATTCCTTTGAATCCACGTTTCATGCATAGTAAAATATCAAAGATTTGTTATTGAGTGTATTTACATTAATGATTTATTTAGTACCTCTTTGTTTTTTGTTTTTTGTTTTTTACCTAACTTTTCAAACTTTACCAGAATAAGTAGCTTTCTTTGTATCACAGAACTATCTTAGAGTTCTTCATAAGTATATACGGGAGCAACTGCTTTTAAAACCAAACATTGTTTACTTTCTATTTACTCTTTGCAGTCTTGTGTTATTTAATAAGAGTTAGGTTATTCTGTACACATTGCAATATCAAAGCAAGTTACTCTGTTAATTTATTAATATCAAAGCCATTTTAGAAAAAACGTCTTGTAAAGGTGGCCAAAGTTTTATGAAAGGTAATTTTCTATTTCACAAATACACAATGGTGTATTTTCAGAGGAAAACCAAAACTTTTCATTAAATCATAATTAATAGTATTTAAAATTTTCCTTCAAATATTAAGTATATTCTTTTAAAAATCATTTATTCCCTACTGGAAGAAGATGGGAGTGAGCATTTATTCCCAGCAGAGCTTAATTAATAGCATATTGTAATAATTTTCACTGAAAGCCATTCACATACTCATCAATTTATTTTTTATGTTTTTATAAGAACATAATCAATGTTATATTTTATAGCTCATGTTTATAGATCATCATTTTACATACCTATGTTATTATATTGTATTTCATAATGGTTTAGAATATTTAATACCTTCAGCGTATTCCTAATGTAGATTTATGCTTTCTCCAGTGGTTCATTCAATAATTGTGTGCATGTGTGCATAGTACATGCCCTCAAACTAAAGCCATTTTTAAAAGATTTCTGGTGCAAAGATTTGTATTGACTCATCCTGTTGGAAATATACACATGAACATATTTGTACTTTGTGTCCATTTATGTGTGTATGAATTTACATGAACTTATCCATTCTCAGAGTTCATATTATCTTCCAGGAGATCATGGGATGGTGATAGTATCATATATAGAATATACAAAGAGCCGACTCATTGGAAAAGACCCTGATGCTGGGAAAGATTGAAGATAGGAGGAGAAGGGGGTGACAGAGGCTAAGATGGTTGAATGGCGTCACTGACTCAATGGACATGAGTTTGAGCAAGCTCCAGATGATAGTGAAGGCCAGGGAATCCTGGCGTGCTGCAGTCCATGGGGTTCCAAAGAGTTGGACATGACTGAGCGACTGAACAGTAACAATAGGCTTCTATAAATGGTTAAATTTCAAATTTCCGAGAAAAACAGAAAATTAACAATTGTAAACACTCTCATGTGAATTAAAAATTAGTCTGCAAAGGAAAAACAGTTGCTTGATAGGTTTATGAGCACCACTGTGCATGCCACTCTCTTAAAAGAAAATTTAGATGACTTGTATGGAAAGTTGTGAAATTTCATTTAATTCTATGAATTTGAATTATTATATATTATATCAATTCTAAAGGTGAAAGATATGTGAAATAGGAAAAAATATTTCAGCAGATTTTTCTTTGTGTTCAGAATTAGGTTACATATATACATAGCAGGCATTGCTAAACTACCATCCTTTCCTCTCCCTCCATATGGTGCGTTTCTACAAAAGTAGAAAGGGTGTTATAGATAAAGCAGAGCTTGGATTTGACTGAATGTAGTTCATGAATATATGAAATTCTTTGTATTTCCCTCAACAGTTGACAATAGCAAAGAAAGTATTCAATGAAGTTCTTTTTGCAATAGTTTCTCTACCATGATTCACTAATTCATCTATTTGATTATTATTCATTTACTTGTCTAAGGGCCTTTCTCTTCTAGAGCTTCAATCCTGGTGATGGCAGTAGGGGAAAAGCATAAAGAACATGCATGGAGATAAGTACATACATTCCAATAGTGACCAGTGCTACGAATGCTTTCGATACAACAGAATGATGTAGGAGGGAATCATGAAGATGGGTCTGGTAATTACTGGATGGATCAAGGAGGGCTTCCCCGAGAGGGTAACATTTGAGTTGAGACCTGAGTAACAAGGAAGAACCAGACACACAGTGTGGGTAGAGAATTCCAGATGAGGACAATGGCAAGTAGTAAAGCTGTAAGGTGGGGTAAATGTTAAAGAGATAGAAAGAAGGCAATGGCACGAGTTAAGGTTGGAGAGGCTGACAGAAGCAAGGCCACGTGTAGTAGCCTATAAATATTGAGTTGGCCAATAGGTTCATTCAGTTTTTCCATACGGTGTGATGGAAACCTCAAACCAACATTTTTGCCAAGCCAGTAATTTATTTATTTACTTTGGCTATTTCAGGAGATTGGAAAAGCAGTAGAGGAGTTTAGGTTGAGATGGGACTTGGTTCCATTTATATTTTACAGGTAGAAGAATGGATTAATTGCTCTAGTAATCAAAGGTTGGAAAACATGCATTATAGAGTGGTGGAGGAAGCAGGGATACCATTTGGGAGGCTATGACAGTAATCTAAGTGAAATAGAATTTTGGCTTGGCCTAGGATGGCAGCTGGAGAAGGCAATGCACTCCACTCCAGTACTCTTGCCTGGAGAATCCCATGGATGGAGGATCCTGGTAGGATACAGCCCATGGGGTTGCTAAGAGTCGGACACGACTGAAGCGACTTAGCAGCAGCAGCAGCAGCAGCAGGATGACAGCATGGGAGATGGGGGAAATATGATATATTCTGGCAGCTCATAGTTGTGATTGGAAGTAAATGAAAGAGAAATTGGGAATGACTAAATAGGTGAATGGTGGTGCCAGTTTCTGAGATGGCAAAAAAAGTGAAAGGCATTCATGCTTAAGAAAGTAAATCAAGAATGCTATTCGGACAATGTGAAGGTAAAGTGCTGATTAGACATCTCACAGGAGATGTCACATTGATGACAGTGGATACACGTCTGAAAGCTCAGTTAAGAGCTTTTTGGAGGTAGAAGTATTCTAACTAAACTAGGCATATGAAGAAGATTGATCAAAGTAGTTACTTTGTAACTATAGTTGTTTTACGTGTAGCAGATTAAATCGATAAATCATGGATATTTTTCTTGTTTAATCACTAAGTTGTGTCCAACTCTTTTTGACTCCATGGACTGCAGCATGCCAGGCTACCCTGTCCTTCACCATCTCCTTTGCTCAAACTCATGTCCATTGAGTCGGTGATGCCATCCAACTTTCTCATTCTCTTTCATCCACTTCTCCTCCTTCTATATAGATATTCATAAATATTTTTAAATCCTCCATGAAAATTCCTTGTAGAAAACTGAAAATTTCTTCCTACAATGTGTAAACTAGTATCCTTAATGCAGCATTCTCAAAGTGAAGTCTGTGGACCCTTTTAGGGGCTCCTTGAGGTCAAAAACTATTTTCATAATAATACCAGCATGTTATTTGTTGCCCTCTATCTCATTCTCTCATGAGTGTACAGTGGAGTTTTCTAAAGGCCATATGATATGTAATATTTGTTGTTGCTTAGTTGCTGAGTTGTATCCAACTCTTTTGTGACCCCAGGGACCATAGCCTGTCAGGCTCTACTGTCTATGGAATTTCCCAAGCAAGAATACTTGAGTGGGTTGCCATCTACTTCTCCAGGGTATCTTCCCATCCCAGGGATCGAACTCACGTCTCCTGCATTGATGGGAGGATTCCTTACCATTGAACCACCTGGGAAGCCCAATATGTGATATAGCAGCTGATTGATTATAGAAGCAGTTAATGTAGCTGCCTTCTATTGAGTCAGATATCAATTAGATTTCCAAAAAGTATAAAATACTGGGGTGGTTCCTACTGAATTTTTTGTTTTTAAAATGTATTTAATTTTATTAAAAAAAACATTTTAAAATGTAATAAGTTTACTATTACTTTCAAGTGAATAATTGTTTTTAAAAAATTCTGTTTTAAGCTTTAATGGAATAAATGTCAGTAAATGTAGCCCACATAAGCAAAAGCTTTTTGAAATTTTCAGTAATTTTTCATAACATAAAGAGGTTTTGAGGCTAAAAGTTTGAGAATCACTCCCTTAAGCTATATAACTCAAATACAAATATGACAAATTGGATGTTTGTTTCAGGAAACAAGCTAGGGTTAGTTTAAGAATATCAGAATATCAGATAGCAACTCCCCAACATTCAAATAGCATAGACATAGTAACATGTTAGAAAACAAGTGTTTTTAAATCTTGTTTTTAAATCTTTAAGTCTTGGTACATTAGAAGCAGAAATATTTCTGTAAAGGCTGGCATTTAAATATAGAGCAAATAGCCAATACATATCAACAATGGGCAAGTAAATTACCTTGAAGAGCTTATTATTCTGTTAACTGCATTCCATTTCACAGTTTGAAAGGTATTCTTGAGGCATTTTTTTGGTTCTGTTTGCACACTTTCTAATGTTTGAAATTTAGGAATTGAGTTTCCCAGTGATTATCCTGATTTAGTGTAGTAGGATACTGATTTTTTGTAATTAAATGTTAATTATAGTTCTAAAGGAATAAAATAATCAAATTTTTTAAATTTAATCAGCATTTTGGACGAGAAAATTTCTTTACCTTGTGCTTATTTCTCACTTAAAAACATCCTTGAAGATGCAGTATTTTGTATTCTAAAGGCTCAGAACAACCCATTTGATGCCTTAGATGTTTTCAAATTTGAAAAGAGAGTTTATTATTTTGCATGTGGTCCAGTGGAACACTCTTAGTGTGTAGGTAAACCTAAATTGTCAGCTATTGACTGGTTTTCTCTTTTAAAATACTCATTGCTAAGTAAATGTTTAAATCTCTGCATATTTCTCTTGTGATGCATTTTGCAAAGAGCTTTCTCATTTGCTAGTGCATTTGCTTGTTCTTGATATCTCACCACCATGCTATTAAACATTTTCTTGGAATGACTTGAAAAAGATGCTACTTTCATTTATTGTATGACAATGTTCTTTCTTCTCCCCAAGGCAGCTTTTATGAGATAAGTAATGTTGGGGGATGAAAGGCTTACTCCAACTGTGAACATATATGTCACTATATTGTGATGAGAAATTAATTTTAGTGTTTGTTCTTTATACAAGTTATAGTTCAGTGTTTCATACAAAAGTACGTGTTGTTTCCTGTTCTCACAAAGCATAGACTATTCTTGGCATAACCAGACTACTGAACTAGGTTTCTGTCTCTTGTGCTTTATGTTGTAAGCTTTGGTCTCAGTTGTCAAGTGAGAGAAATGACCACTGAACTAACAGCTATAATTCCTAGGAGCTGAATCTAGATCTATCCCTTAAGCAGCCATTTGGTCATATTGAAATAATCCTCTCTGCACTTTACATACTCTGTTTCCCCACTTTGTGGGTGATACCTCTTTTTCCCCTAGTTCAGTTCAGTTCAGTTGCTCAGTCGTGCCCAACTCTTTGTGACCCCATGAACGACAGCATGCCAGGCCTCCCTGTCCATCACCAACTCCTGGAGTTCACCCAAACCCATGTCCATTGAGTTGGTGATGCCATCCAACCATCTCATCCTCTGTCATCCCCTTCTCCTCCTGCCCTCAATCTTTCCCAGCATCAGGGTCTTTTCAAATGAGTCAGCTCTTTGCATCAGGTGGCCAGAGTATTGGAGTTTCAGCTTCAACATCAGTCCTTCCAATGAACACCCAGGACTGATCTCCTTTAGGATGGACTGGTTGGATCTCCTTGCAGTCCAAGGGACTCTCAAGAGTCTTCTCCAACACCACAGTTCAGAAGCATCAATTCTTCAGCCCTCAGCTTTCTTTACCATCCAACTCTCACATCCATACATGACCACTGGAAAAATCATAGCCTTGACTAGACGGACCTTTGTTGGCAAAGTAATGTCTCTGCTTTTTAATATGCTGTCTAGGTTGTCACAACTTTTCTTCGAAGGAGTAAGCATCTTTTAATTTCATGGCTGCGATCACCATCTGCAGTGATTTTGGAGCCCAGAAAAATAAAGTCAGCCACTGTTTCCACTGTTTCCCCATCTATTTTCCATGAAGTGATGGGACCGGATGCCATAATCTTAGTTTTCTGAATGTTGAGCTTTAAGCCAACATTTTCACTCTCCTCTTTCATTTTCATCAAGAGGCTCTTTAGTTCTTCTTCACTTTCTGCCATAAGGGTGGTGTCCTCTGCATATCTGAGGTTACTGATATTTCTCCTGGCAATCATTGCCTCATTTGTCAAATATTGTACATCAAGCATGAAGTCTTGTGTGTGGCACCTGGGGCGCACTTTTGCTGATGGACCCGCTTCTACTTCCCTCCTTAATTCCTTGCATTCACCAGTCTACGCCTCTGGCTCAACTTCCTCAAATACTTTCTTGTGTCTCTGACTCTGTGCTCTCCTCTAACTGAAGTATATACACTGAAATATTACTGCTCTTCAGAGTCAGTGTAGGAGTTGACTCTGCTAGGAAGCCTTCTCTGACACCTCCCAAGTGGGCTGGATTCTTTCCTAAAGTTCCTGTGACATTTTCTGTGTCCCTCTATGCAAGCACATTTATCAGACTGTGTTTTGTTCATTCATCCAATTTATTCATTCAGGAAAGATTTATTTTGCATGTATTATGTGCCCTGTTCTTCCTCTCCTCCTTGTCCCAGATTTGTGAACACCCAGTAACACCTGGTGATGACCCAGCTTCATTTCTCCATGCGGTGATCACACCTGGCTGATAGTGAACCAACAAGATGGAAGAAACTTGGGAGTCAGAATAGCCACATGAAATATAGCTGCCACCAGCATCCTCCACTGACCTCAAGGATATTACATGAAAGATAAATGAACACATTTTTTGTGAACCATTGTATTTTGAGGGCTCTTTGTTACTCCGACTTAGTGAACCTCTAATACAATAAATGCGCAAACAATGATTAGACCCAGGGCATCCGCTGGCAGTCTTATTCCTCAAATAGTCTTCCCAGTTTCTGTAAAAGGCAACTCCAGTATTCCAGTTGTTTAGGCCCCAAATTTGGAATCCTTCACTCTTCTCTTTAGGTCACATGCCATTTTCAATCCAATCCATTATCAAATTCTATTGTCAAAACTTTTGCAACAGTTCCTAAATTTGACCATTACTTACTATCTCCATTTGTACCCCTTTAGTCCAAGTCACCATTATTCCTCTTCTGAACTATTTCAATAGCTTCCCCTTATCTCTGCTTCCTTCATTGCTTCCAGAGAGTTTATGATAGCTACAAGAAGCTCTCAGTTAAAACTTGTAGCTCTTCTGCTCAAACCCTTCTAGGGATTCCCATCTTGATTAAAAGGAAAAAAAGAATATATATTAAAAGTCCTTACCATGGCTATGATGCCACTGAAACTCTTAAATCATTGATTTCTTTACCTAACTTCTTCACCTCCACCCCTGTGATCCCTCACCCCACCTCAGCCACACTGGCTTCCACACTGTTTTTTAAACATGTCAACCTTAACTCTTGTCTCAGGGCTTGGTACATTTTTATTATTTTGCTTAAAATGCGCTTCCTTCAAATATTAGCATGGCCCCATCACCATCTCACTCATGTCTCTGCTTTTGCTTAATATTCAATGTACAGAGGCCTTCCGTGACTACCTGCATAATATACCAATCCCTTCCCCATCCTGTATGGTACTCTCTACCTGCTTAAGCAACTTAAAAGTCAGTAACTATTAATACCTATGTTCTCTATAATCCCAGTACTTCACTATAGTGCCTGCACACTGCACATATTCCCTACATGTTGGTTTCATTAATACCAAATTAATTATATGGAATAGAAAATATTATATATAGGATATTCTGCTTCCTCCTATGATCTTTTGAATTAATTTCATAATTCAATTTTTACTTTTCAGGCTATATTTTTAATGTATGTTTATTACTAATACAGAAAAACTATCTTTGAGTCAGTATCTCACATTTATTTATTATCCAGGATGGATAAATCATAAAGAGTTTTATTTACGTTTTTTAAAGGAATATTTACCTCACGCGTTTGCTTCCAGATGACAATTCCAGAAATTACACTTGGTGGTGAAAGAATGATTCACTTCATGTCATAAAATTGAACTCATAGTCCAAACTGCTTAATTCTGCAAACCTTAGGTAACATTCCAATTGAGACTATGTGCTGCTGTTTCTTTCTAGTACTATTTAGCTTAGGCATTAGAGAAGATGTATTTTGGTTTAAAGCTTATTCCAATAAGAGAGTCATAAACCATATAATATTTAAAATTATTGTTTGCAATAAAGAATCGAATCTGAAGATAAAATTTAATAAGAAAGCAAATTGGAAAGACAGTAAAATGTTTTGTAAACAGGTAACTGAGAGACGACACACGGGAATTATTTTGTCTCATTTGAAACGCTTCAGTTGGGCTATCAGTATGAAAGACAAATAGCTCCTATTTCTTTGTAGTATACCATTTTGAAAATTGGCCCTACTTTCTGTCCGAGATCTCTGTGTGTGTGTACATTCCTTGGTAGGTCATCTTATTTATGGAATGCTACAGTCTATCTTACCAGCACTTCTAATGGGAAAGATTGAATTCTTGTGTGTTTAGTTGGATATCTCCAAGTCTAGGTCTATGTATTAAATATGTTTTCTTAATTTATTAGCAGAATTTTAGTTCAAAAGATTAAATGAAGACATGGGTATTGAAAAACCTCTTTAGTCTACCAAACTCTAAATTCCGTATGGGCAAAAACCTTCTGGATGTTCCCCAGTGCTTAGCCCTAGGCCAGCATGTATTGTTTCTTTCTTTAGCAAGTACGTGTTAATGGAATTTTGCTTGCTCCCCAACACCAGAACTTTAAAATTTATTTTAGGGAATCCATACACATACCATCTACTTGTAAAAATGTATAACGCACACACAGACAAATCTGTATCAAGTTTCCTTAAAATCTAGAATTATTGTCTCGTAGATAATGAAAATTGATAATAAACTATTAGAGCTTCCAAAAAAACTAAGAAAATAGGTTTAAACATCTAGTTAATTCTGATAATTATCTACCTGTTTTCCCTCTAGGTGAAATTTTTATTTGTTTAATATTTAAAACCCTCTGTTGAAATTTAATAAGCCAAAGCTCTAAAAACTCTGATCTAGCATAGTATTATTTAGACTGTGCAGACTTTCTATTAAGATCCTTAGGGGTGAGCAATATGTGTGTGTGCATGTGTGTGATGTATATACACTTATGAATTCTCAACTCATTAAAGATGAAAATTTGGAGGGCACTTAGTGTATTTAACATTCCAATAATAATATTAAATGGTACTAATAGAGACAGCCACAAAATTCTGTAAAAATTTTCCATCAGTGTGGAAGCATATTCCATTATGCTCAGGAGATAATTTGTTGAGCTAAACTTTGCCCTAAGGAAAGCAAAGGATATTAGAAAAATTTTGAGTAAAAATGTTTAGCTTCTCCTATCTCATAATGTTTTGCCTGTGACTAAAATGCAACTGAGTTTAATAAACTTTTACCCTGAATGACAAGCATCTTTCTTCAATTTGCCATACCAAATATATTACTTTCTGAAAACATCCAACCATAGAAACACTCAGAATTGCTTAATTTCAAGGAGCTTTAAAAATGATCAGATCTTTTCTCAGGCTTGATTAGATGAACTGTGTAAGGTCAAACTTCATGCCCTAAAATATTAGAATTTAATTTCATAAAATCTGTTACTAGTGAGAATATTTCCCCAGTGCTTAAACTAATGCAACCTAACACTCCCTTTTTAAATTGCATTGTTTTATATTGTTCAAAAGATCTTCTCTGGAGCATCAGACAGTAAAGGATCTGCCTTCAATGAGGGAAACCTGGGTTCAATCCCTGGGTCAGAAAGATCCTCTGGAGAAAGGAATGGCAACCCATTTCAGTATTCTTGCCTGGAGAATCCCATGGACAGAGGAGCCTGGTGGGCTGCTGACCATAGGGTTGTAAAGAGTCAGACATAACTGAGCAACTAACACACACATGTTAAAAATGGAGAGTTCAGTTCAGTCGCTCAGTTGTGTCCAACTCTTTGCGACCCCATGAACCGCAGCACGCCAGGCCTCCCTGCCCATCACCAACTCCCGCAGTTTACCCAAACTCATGTCCATTGAGTCAGTGATGCCATCTAACCATCTCATCCTCTGTCTTCCCCTGCTCCTCCTGCCCTCAATCTTTCCCAGCAGCAGGATCTTTTCAAATGAGTCAGCTCTTCACATGAGGTGGCCAAAGTATTGGAGTTTCAGCTTCAACATCAGTCCTTCCAATGAACATCCAGGAATGATCTCCTTTAGGATGGACTAGTTGGATCTCCTTGCAGTCCAAGGGACTCTCAAGAGTCTTCTCCAACACCACACTTCAAAAGCATCAATTCTTCTGTGCTCACCTTTGTTTATATTCCAACTCGCACATCCATACATGACTACTGGAAAAACCATAACCTTAACTAGACAGACATTTGTGGGCAAAGTAATGTCTCTGCTTTTTAAAATGCTGTCTAGGTTGATCATAACTTTTCTTCCAATGAGTGAGCGTCTTTTAATTTCATGGCTACAATCGCCATCTGCAGTGATTTTGGAGCCCCTCAAAATAAAGTCAGCCAGTTTCCACTGTTTCCCCATCTATTTGCCATGAAGTGATGGGAACAGATTCCGTGATCTTAGTTTTCTGAATGTTGAGCTTTAAGCCAACATTTTCACTCTCCTCTTTCACTTTCATCAAGAGACTCTTTAGTTCTTCTTCACTTTCTGCCACAAGGGTGGTGTCATCTGCATATCTGAGGTTATTGATATTTTTCCCCACAATCTTGATTCCAGCTTGTGCTTCTTCCAGCCCTTCCCATGATGTACTCTGCATAAAAGTTAAATAAGCAGGGTGACAATATACAGCCTTGACATACTCCTTTTCCTATTTGGAACCAGTCTGTTCTTCCATGTCCAGTTCTAACTGTTGCTTCCTGAACTGCATACAGGTTTCTCAAGAAGCAGGTCAGGTGGTCTGGTATTCCCATCTCTTTCAGAATTTTCCACAGTTTATTGTGATCCACACAGTCATAGGCTTGACATAGTCAATAAAATGGAGAACTGGTTATCAATTTTGATTCAGTTATCCTTGCTTCCAAGATTAAAGAGTTAAGAAGAGTCCTTCAGGTATATTTTTGTCTTAGGGAGAGAGTAATGTGTACTAGTCAAGAATAAGCTTTGGGCAAGTGAGTTAACTTCTATGAACCTGTGTTTCACTCCCTATAAATAACTTAATAATACCTTTCTCAAAGGGTAATTGTCAGGAGGAACTGAATGTGAAACATTTAGCACTCCTTTAAAGACCCTGTAGACAGTTTTTTAAAAATGTGTTCTAATTCATCTTCTTAGCATAATAAATTCAAATATTTAACTTTCTTTTAATCTTCTAATCAAAGTTTTAGTACATTAACCTCAAGAAATGGGAACTTGAAATTGAAAATGGCAAGTGTTTGACAGTCAGCTCTGAAAAGAAAAAACAGTGTGTCACTTGCTTATAGTCCTTGCAAAATTTTGTGGTGTGAAAACTCCCATCATTGCCGGTTTCACATTACCAACATCATTTCTGAATAAAGAGTTGCTAATCTTTTAGAGTCAGCTCTGACACAGTAGTAGGCATGCCAGTTCATAAAGAACTACTTAATCAATCATATCTATAATTGCAGAATTGGAACATGAATTTGACACATTGCTGCTGCTGCTGCTAAGTCACCTCAGTCCTGTTTGACTCCGTGCGACCCCATAGACGGCAGCCACCAGGCTCTGCCATCCCTGGGATTCTCCAGGCAAGAACACTGGAGTGGGTTGCCATTTCCTTCTCCAGTGCATGAAACGGAAAAGTGAAACTGAAGTCGCTCAGTCGTGTCCGACCCTTAGTGACCCCATGGACTGCAGCCTACCAGGCTCCTCTGTCCATGGGATTTTCCAGGCAAGAGTACTGGAGTGGGGTGCCATTGCATTACACTTGTATTAATTATTTTTAATTATTGTATTTTATATAATTTTATGTAATAAGTATTGTATTAATTATTCATGGATTGCATTTTCCGTCAGTGCAGTTCATTGATTATACTTCTGATGTCAGTTCCTTTTAGCTATGAAATTTCAAATTTTTCTTCAGATTTTACCTTTGAAGTGGCAGGTGACTCAGAACCTGCACTTTCCCTTCTTGAGAATAGCACATTAGGTACATTAAGCTTCCGCCATTTCTGGAAGTATCATGCTATTTTACATATGTAGAGTGTTTTTTTTTTTCTATATTTTGAGTAATATTTTTCTTCAAGTAAAGGATAATGCAGAAGCGCTTAGGAATTTCCACTCAGCTTTAACCTGTAAATAGTTGTTTCATTGTCAAATTACCAATAATGCTTCAGAGAAAATATATATTTTTGTAGCCTAGGTCATTTCTGGAATTAATTAAAAAATCAGTGATGTAATAGATATTACACTTATTGGGCTTCCCTGGTGGTTCTGTGGTAAAAATTATGCCTGCCAATACAGGAGACCTGTTTTGATCCCTTGGTCAGGAAGATCCCCTGGAGAAAGAAATAGCAACCCACTCCAGTATACTCTTGCCTGAGAAATCTCATGCACAGAGGAGCTTGGCAGGTTTCAATCCATGGATTTAAAAAAGAAATCAGACATGATAGTAGCTAAACAATAAGAAGACTCTATATATGTGTTCCTTAGGTTGAAGTCAGTATGGTAACATAATGTAGATTGTCTTGTTTAACTCTTTAATTCATGCAATATTAGTTTTAATTTAGGCAATAATTAAATTTTTGCAATATTTATGCAATATTCAATTCATGCAATATTCAATTTTATGAAATTATGCAATAAATTAAATTATGCAATTTAATTTATGCAATATTCAAATTCATTTAATAGATTTTCTTCATGCTAATATATTTATAGTAGATGTTACCAGTAAATCCATATCATAGTATCTTTAGATATAAGAGTTGGCTCTTGTTTCCATTGAGCAGAATTTTATACTTTCTCTTCAATTTGTTTTCAGTCATAAGATTATCAAAACATCTACTGTCATGTTCATTCAAATATGGTCATTTCCACCCAAAAGGTAAAAATCAGGAAACCTCATTCAAATCCTTTTCCAGCTTTTTAAGGCCACAGCTAATGCCATTTTTCCCATCAAAATTTTGAAATTTTTTAAATGTAATTTATTCCTTCACAAATTTTCTACTTCTCTGTGGGCAAATATTACTGCATTCTAGTTCACTGGTTTTCAGGTACGATCCCTGAAGCATCAGAATCACCGGAGAACATTAGAGATGAAAATTCCCATGGCCTACCCCAGAGGTACTGAATCAGAAAGTCTAGGAATAATGCCCAGCAGTCTGTGGTTTAACAAATCCTCTGAGAGACCCTGGTATTGAGTGAGTGATTGTATAATTTAGCTTCCTATTTAGTTGTGTGTTCCATGATGACCAGGATTTATGAGTAATTATAACTTTTAAATAGATATCCACTAAATATTTGACAAATGAACTGAATAAAAGGACATTTTAAGAAATGCAAGCTAGTTAACTGGAGGAATAAAGGACAGGATATTTTATTTGAAAGGGTATCATTTGAAGGAGAAATGAGATGTGCTCTTTAAACATCCATGGGCTGGGATTAGGGCAAATTCATATAAATTATGAGTGCTTATTAAGGTTAGGTTATTTCGATTATATTAATTCATCCAATTCTAACAGTAAAATTCTGTGAAATGATGTGTTATACTCATTTCACTGATTAAAAATGAGACTTAGAGGGTATATATATCTCTGTCTGTATCAGGATCATATAATCAGGCAGGTTTCAAACTCAGATCTCTCTGACTCACTTTCCCCATCATGTCCAGAGAAACAGATTTCAACTCCAGGCTAGTTCGGTCAATTTATTAAATGACCATTAATTGTATATAAATATGAGCTAGGCCCCATGCAGTTGTTCAGCATTTAGCAATGAAAAGCAAGTGTCCTCATCTGTACAGTGTGGATAATAAAAGAATCTAGTACTTCAGTAGTGATGATTAAATATGATAGATGTCAATAATTAAACAAGACAAAGTCATAAATTGTGAAAAATATAGAGATGGAGAGAAAGAAAAGATATTAGGTAGTGATAGCTGATTTAGACTGAGTGGCTGGAGATATTGCTCTAAAGCAGGGACATTGATGCTAGTGTAGAATGACAAGTACCTTTAACTCGATGGCAAAGCAGGGGAAGAGCACATTAGACATAAGACTTGTGTGTGCAAAACCCTAAGTGTCAGGAACTGACACTCTGGAATGGAGTGAGACCTCTGTCACTACAAGTTTTCAAGTGCGTCGTGCTGAAAACAGTATTTGGAGTGTGATGAAGATGGAACAGGAGTAGCAGAGCAGTGTTGCATTGCGTCACTATCAATGTCCATCCAGTCCAACGTATTTGTCTTCCCCACATGAGTTTATCAAATATCATTGATACAACAATAAAGCAACATATGCATAAATGTCCAACTAGGCGCAGAAGCCTGTAGTAAGTATGACATCAAATAAGTATTTTTTAGAATGAAAATTTGAAACACCTAAAATCTGAACAATTTAGTTTGATTGTTAGTAAACTTGAATTCTGTTGCTTCTATTTCTGCTTTATTGACTATGCCAAAGCCTTTGATTGTGTGGATAACAACAAACTACAGAAAATTCTTAAAGAGATGGGAATAGGAGACTACCATACTTGCCTCCTGAGAAATCTGTATGCAAGTCAGGAGGCAACAGTTAGAACTGGACATGGAACAACAGGCTAGTTTCAAATCGGGAAACGAGTATGTCAAGGCTGTATATTGTCACCCTGCTTATTTAACTTATATGCAGAGTACATCATGAGAAACTCTGGGCTGGATGAAACACAAGCTGGAATCAAGACTGCCGGGAGAAATATCAATAACCTCAGATATGCAGATAACACCACCCTGTGGCCTAAAAAAGTGAAGAAGAACTAAAGAGCCTCTTGATGAAAGTGAAAGAGGAGAGTGAAAAAGTTGGCTTACAACTCAACATTCAGAAAACTAAGATCATGGAATCCGATCCCATCACTTCATGGCAAATAGATGGGGAAACAATGGAAACAGTGGCTGATTTTTGGGCTCCAGAATCACTGCAGATGGTGACTGTAGCCATGAAATTAAAAGATGCTTGCTCCTTGGAAGAAAAGTTATGACCAACCTCGACAGAATATTAAAAAGCAGAGACATTACTTTGCCAACAAAGGTTTGTCTAGTCAAAGCTACAGTTTTTCCAATAGTAATGTATGGATGTGAGAGTTGGACAGACCATAAAGAAAGCTGAGTGCCTGAAAATTGATGCTTTTGAAGTGAGGTGTTGGAGAAGACTCTTGAGAGTCCCTTGGACACAAGGAGATCCAACCAGTCCATCCTAAGGAAAATCAGTCCTGAATATTCATTGGAAGGACTGGTGCTGAAGCTGAAACTCCAATACTTTGGCCACCAGATTGTGAAGAACTGACTCGTTTGAAAAGACCCTGATGCTGGGAATGATTGAAGGCTGGAGGAGAAGGGGACGGCAGAGGATGAGATGGTTGGATGGCATCACTGACTCGATGGACATGAGTTTGAGTAAGCTCTGGGAGTTGGCGATGGATAGGGAAGCCTGGTGTACTGCAGTCCATGGGGTCACAAAGAGTTGGACATGACTGAGTGACTGAACTGAACTGAACTGAAACTTGAATTCAATACAGTAGCCTCTAGATTTTTTCCCTCGCACTCTCTAAGACTGATGAGGATGCCAGATGGCTTGGGGGCACTTTTGTTCATAATTAATGTGTTGAACTATTCCCTAATCGTATTACAGTGGCATTTCTAGAAAATCTCGGATTACATTTCTTCCCAATTATACTTATCATTTGATACACAGTCTGCAATGAAGATAGGATGGAAATGGAGTGGTTTGAATTACTAAGTGAAATGGATGGATTTTAAATGAAATTAAATTGTGGTAAAAATCTTATATGTTATTTCTAAGTAGCTCTTTGGAAGATATTACCAAGTAGAAATGGGAATATTTCAACTTAATTGGATTTCCCTGTTAACAATCTTTACTTATTCCTTATTTCACTGTAAGACTAGAAAATGGAGGCTGCTAGTTGCTGCACTACAAAGACTCTAAGCCTCTCAATGATGACATCATGTCCGCTTTTGTTTTCCCGGAACAAATATAAAACCCAACAATAATAAACACCATAGGTATTTGTTGAATGAATGAGTGAATGAAGAAGAGATGAACATGTTGAGTCAACTAATTGTGAATGGAATTCAAGCATTATAATGCATATATTTAATTTTTACCTTAGAAATTTTATGGCTTTTCTAGTAGTCATGTACGTATGTGAGAGTTGGACCATAAAGAAGGCTGAGTGCCAAAATGCTTTTGAACTGTGGTGCTGGAGAAGACTCTTGAGAGTCCCTCGGAGAGAAAGGAGATCAAACCAGTCAATCCAAAATGAAATCAACCCTGAATGTTCATTGGAAGGACTGATGCTGAAGCTCCAATACTTTGGCCATCTGATGGGAAGAACTGACTCATTGAAAACGACCTTGATGCTGGGAAAGATTGAGGGCAGGAGGAGAAGAAGGGGATGACAGAGGATGAGATGGTTTGATGGCATCATCGACTCAATGGATATGAGTTTGAGCAAACTCTTGGAGATAGTGAAGGACAGGGAAGCCTGGTGTGCTGCAGTCCATGGGGTCACAAAGAGTCGGACATGACTGAGTGACTGAACAACAACAAGGACTGATACTAATTCCTGAAATATATAAGTTATGTTTCCCATAGCTATATTTCTTATAACTATCAAACACATAATAAAACAAAAAGGATTTTTAAGAAGCTAATATGGTTATATTGCTTTAAAACACCAATTTAAAGTCTTTTCTCTTTGTAGCATTATTGAGACAATGTATAATTTGGATTCACATAAAACGAAATAGCCAACAAAGACAGTTATTGTGAGGAAGCAACTTTCAACTGTCTTTTTCTGCCATGTGTCTTTAGTTAATAGAAGGGAGAAACAGTTGCTGTGTAAATAAATTTGGGTTGGTTGGGTTGGTTACCATTCCATGTTCGATGCATGAGACAAATGCTCAGGGCCGGCGCAATGGGATGACCCAGAGGGATGGGATGGGGAGAGAGGTGGGTGGGGGGTCCACGAAGGGGAACACATGTAAACCCATGGCTGATTCATGTCAATGTATGGCAAAAACTATTACAATATTGTAAAGTAATTAGCCCCCAACTAAAATAAATAAATTTATTTAAAAAAAATAAAAATAAAATAAAATAAAATAAAAATATAGACTTATGTATTAAAATTACATATAATCTATAATTTCAAATTAGTGATTTGTAATATAAACCTTAGGAATAAACCCTAACACATATTTGTACTTAAAAGAGAAGCAGTGCAATTGACAGATTATAAATCTATATTATGCTTCATATAATACATACATTAAAAATACACCTTTGGTATTAAATATAAATATTCTTAATCCTTAATCCTACCGTTTTCAGTGTGATTTTTCTGTGGAGGAATTTGTGTCTTCCTGCTTAGCCATGTATCAGTATTCTTTATAAAATATAAATTTTCTAGAATGAGAGAATTAATTAAAGAAAAAAATGAAAGAGTGATGGTTATTATTCTTCTATAAGGTAAATAGCTTTTAATGTAATTGTAATTATTTATGTAAATGTTTATGGCCTGATATATATATATGTGTGTGTATATATATATAAATACCATACACACATACCTTCTACCAAGAAATATATTAATAACTTTTTTATTAACATACATTTCAGGTGCACAACATGATAATTCATCAGCTGTATTACACAAAGTAATCACCTTCAAAAGTCTAATTGCCATTCCTCACCACACAGTTTAACTCCTTCACCCTTTTTGTCTACCCCTCCAAACATCTTCCCCTCTGGTAACCAATGATATGCTTTTAATGAGTTTTTGTTTTATTTGTTTTGTTTTTTACTATTCCACATGTGAGTAAAATCTATGGTATTTGTTTTTTTCCTTCTGCCTTATTTCACTTAATATAATACCCTGCAAGTTCATCCATGTTGGTACAGATAATGAGATTTCATTCTTTTATGTGGCTGAATAGTATTTATTTCCATATGTTGGTTATTGTAAGTAATGTTGCAGTGAGCTTAAGGGTGCATATATCTTTTTGAATTACTGTTTTTATTTTCCTCGGATAAATACCCAGAATTGGAATTATTGGATCATATGGTAGTTCTGATCTTAATATTTTGAAGAATCTTCATATTGTTTCCCATAGTGGCCACACCAGTTTTCATTCCCAGTAACAGTGTGTGAGGGTTCCTTTTCCTCCACAACTTCTTTAACACTTGCTATTTCTTGTCTTTGTGACAATAGCCATTGTAGCCACTGTGAGGTAATATCTCACTTTTGGTTTTAATTTGCATTTCCCTACCAATTAGTGATGTTGAGCATCTTTTCATGTGCCTGTTGGCCATCTGTATGTCCTCTTTGAAAACTGTCTATTCAGATTTGCTGCCCTTTTTTAAACTGAATAGCTTTTTTTTTTTTTTTTTTTGATCATAACATTTTGATATAGGGTATGGTACAATACACTAAACTGACTAAGAGAGCTTAACGCAGTCAAATGAAAATCACTGATGCTTTCCATTTTAATACTTTTCAATATATTTTTGTTATGTATGAGCAAATATATTTTGATATTTTTATAAAATACTCAGGGAAGCTTTCACTGGAGCTTCATGAGCCACCAGTCACTTGCCCTTAATGTTGTCAAATTTCAGTCAGCTAGGGGTTATGTATATGTAAATTAGTCTTCAGAACTTTAGTGTAAATTCTAAGAGCAAGGTTACTATTATCAAAAAATATATGATAAAGTAAATTCTTTGGACTCTGCAAAATATATGCTTTATTCAGTGTCAGCTGTTTCAAGAGTAGCCAAGAAGACAACTATCCTACATCTAATATTTTACTTTCTTAAGAAGATTTTTGAATAGAGAATATATAATAGTCCCAGATAAAATTCAAATGAAGATAAAAGTTAAGATTTAGGTAAGGCTATAGAATGATGTGGTTAATATATGCTAGCTCATTCTTGTACATGCTTAGTCGTTCAGTTGTGTCTGTCTTTTTGTGACCCTATGGACTGGGGTCGGCCTGGCTCCTCTGTCGATGGGATTCTTCTCTAGGTAAGAATACTGGAGTGGGTTGCCATTGCCTCCTCCAGGGGACGTTCCTGACCCAGGAGTCAAACCAGTATCTCCTGCACCTCCTGCATTGGCAGGCAGAGTCTTTTACCACTGAGCCACCTGGGAAGCCAGCTTTATCCATATATATCCATTCAAAATACTCACCTAAATAGTGTTGTTCATATTTTCTTACACTTTTAGATATGACAGAATATGACTGATGGAGAGCATTAGTAGTCTCAACCACAGAACTAGTAAAAGGTTAAAAGTCTTACTTTTGATTTTACACAACATGCCAATTGTGAGATATTAGACTGGTGTTTTTATTGAATCTGCTTTATTAACTAGGAACTACAAATTATAGTAAACTGACTCTCTTACCTTTCAGCACTGCAATCAGACATGGTGCCCAGTAGTGGTCTGGGCACCACATGGCCAGATTTCCCTTTTTGTCTTTACTCTTTGGAGAACGTTTTCCCACACTGGAATTTTCTTGGGTCCTCTCCTTAAATCTAAATATGCTTATCCAAATTGGGCAACCCTGGTAGCTCAGCTGGTAAAGAATCCATCTGCAATGCAGGAGACCCTGGTTTGTTTCCTGGGTCAGGAAGATTCTGTGGAGAAGGGATAGGCTACCCATTCCAGTATTCTTGGGCTTTCCTGGTGGCTCAGACAATAAAGAATCCACCCACAACATGGGAGACATAGGTTCAATCCCTGGGTTGGGAAAATCCCCTAGAGGAGGGCGTGGCAACCCACTTCAGTATTCTTGCCTGGAGAATCCCCATGGACAAAGGAGCCTGGCGGGCTACAGTTCAATGGTCACAAAGAGTAGGACATGACTGAGCTACTAAGCACATCCAAATGCTAAAATAGTAGTAAGAACTCATTCTCTTGAGTTAGCCCTAGTTCACATCCTTCCTCTGTCCATTACTACCTATGTGGTCTTGAGTAGATTACTTGACTTCTCTGAGCATCCATTTACTTTTTGTGAAATTAGGATCATAATTATCCTTCATACTGCCAGTCCTGCTGTGACATCATGTCAAATTTTTAACTATATGGCCTGGCACATAGACAGCCTTTCATAAATGTTATTTTTCCTTTACTATTTTGTCTCATCTCTCTGAACTCTGTAGCTGACCATATACCTACGCTTATAATTTAATTCAAATGAAGATTATTGTAATTGACAAGGTCTAAAGTCTTATAATCTTCCCGCTGCCCCATGGCATTTGAGTGAGGACTTTCAAAGATTTAATGCACAGGAGCAAATACTCTAGGAATTTTCAATGCCACTCATAGACTCTCTCTGAGGGGACATTTATGAGAGGGGTGGATTTTGTCAGAACTCTTTAGATCACCCTGTGGAGGTTTATTCTCTCTACATGTAAGGGCGACTTGGTTGATTATGTCACCTGTGCCTATTGTCTGATTCCTTTTTACTTCTAACCTCAGGGCTGGCCTCAAGGCAAAAATAGTTAAGTAGACTTAGTCTGTCTTTGCTGTCTGCCTCTCTCCCTTTGAACATACTTTTCCCATATAGCAGTATCCTAGAGACCCCCGTCTTTGAACTTTAAGGACAGCTGATATAGAAGATCTAAATCATATTTAGTAGACAAAGAAACCCAGTTAACATATATGGAAATTTCAGTATGATAGTCTAGTTTGTAATTTCAGCCTAGTTAAACATAATGATGGGGCGTACTCCTTTAGTAAACAGTGACCCAAGTAAAATGTGTGATTTTCCTCCTATCTACTCATCGCATTTAGACTCCTATTAAAATGAGTTTACATGATTTCAGAATAAGTAAGTCTGTACATAGACACAGCTGCCACAGCGAAATCTGCCATTTCTCATTAGGGGTCTTTCTCTGGCAGCGACGGTTCTCCTAGACAAACTTTGCTTCTATTCTTGGAAATAGCTCTTTCCCATATTTAAACAGAGATCTGGGGGAAGGGGAAAGATTCAGTCTTCCTTTTTTTCTCAGAATTTAAGGCAGATTGTTTTATAAGTTCTTAATTTAAAGCAGATTACTTTATGGAAGTACTCAAAAACAAGTAAAAGTGAACTGTCTAGAGCTCTGATCTGACACTTCTACTTTATTATTTTATATATAAATTTTCAAGTATAAAACATTTTTATTTAAAGTACAGTTCTTATCAAGGATTGCATTTATTGCTTTGAATCAGGGGCTACAATACAGGCTATACTGAGGATAAAACAGGGATGCTGAGAGAAATAAGGTCTCATCCCAACTCATTGCAGAAACAGCAATGACAAAGTCTCCCTATTCTGTTTCTAGAAAGAACTCTAGAAATAAAACTGTGGTCATTGTCTAGAATATTCTTAATGGAAATTTGGTAATAGCAGTTTGTAGGCCATTTTGTGATTTTAGATGAGGGACAAAAAGCTGTTCTTGGAACATAAAAATAGTCAGAGCTATACTTAATGTTTACTTTGTACCCGGCATTCTGTTCTCAGCCCAATGCATATATTATCTAATTTGACCATCACAGCAGCCCTAAAGAGGTAGATTCTTTTACATCTATTTTATAAGTGAGGAAATTGAGGCTTAGGTTAACTTGCTCACTATTGAATGTATGTTAAAAGTTCAGAAAAAGGAATTCAGCACAGGTCTGCATGACAATGGAGTCTGTGTACTTAACCTTTACATGATATTGCCTATTGGAGATATCTTACACATATATAAAGATTGAATTGCAACAGTTTTGGCTGTCTATTAAATAATCAAATTTAAATTTTCACTGAAAAACTTTTGATGTGGTGTTGTACATAGCTGGAACAATGCCCTTTGTGGAGTCCTTTGTAATTCCAATCCTATTTTGTTGTGAGGCTTCTAATACCCAGTACGATACATTCATCTCTTTTTTTTCAAAAACATTATTTTTATTATGTAGACACCAACAGAATAATCTCTTGTATAGAACACAAATCCTTTGAGCTGGCTACAAAAAAGGGCTTCTCTTTCAAACTCGTGGTGTTTTGGGTCATGCTTGTTTGGTGTTGAAGACTCCAGAATAAAGAATGTGAATTCTGCTATGCAGTTGTTTCTTTTAAAATCAGAGTTGTTTCTTGATACTTCATACTTACTTTAGCTCCATGAAGAATAGTAAAATAGGCCTGAAAATAAATTTAGTTGCTTTTAAAGATTTCTTTTCAAAAGTTTCAAGGGCTAACAAGTTTCTCTGTTTCAGAACTGCTATAGTGGTGTCCATTTTCCTCCATCTGTGTTCCTTGGCAGTGGGTCTGTATTCCACATTTGGGCCATGTCTCCTTGTGGCCAAGAAGATAGATCCAAGCCCTCTCACCATAGTTTGGGGCTTACTGTTGCCAGTATTTATAACTGATAGAATGTCATAGGGATAGAGTGATTCATGGGATCCAGCTTGACTGAAAGTGTGTGCATTTAGTTACCTAGTGCATTCTGGCTGATAAAATAGAACTAGATATCCGGTGGATCTTAGCCAGGATTTCCACAAAGACATCAAGGAGCAGATTTGCATGCAGTATCCAGCAAGACCACCAGGTCTAGAGTCTGTGAGGCGTGATATGAGCATATTCAGCAATTTTAGAGTCCAGGGGACATCACCCTCCTTGATTTCCAGCAGCCCTCAAGAAGTATTGGATTTATTCTTAGCCAGAAGCCCTTTATTCTTGGCTTTATTTTATCCTTCCTCCTAGGAATGATAAACTGTGGGATGAAAGGGTTGAACATAGGCCAGATGCCTATAGAATTATAAGAAAGTAAAATAGCAACAATTTTACTGACTGTGGAGGTATTTTGTATTGAGTGAAAAGAGTGGTATTTGTAATGTACTTTATAAGATGTAACCTGGTAATAAGAAAAGGTGAATAACCTTTTCTCTGATCTTTCTCCCCCTTAAATTGTTTCTAGGTGTATTCTAAACTTTTTCAGTTTGATAGAAATATTAGAACTATTGTCAAGCCATAAAATTATGAAAGAAGAAGTTATGCTGCCTCATAAGTAATAACGATGCCACACAAATCCTGCAAGCTCTAGCATAGTGTGCAGTTGATGTTGGATTGTGGAAAGCATAGACAAACGGTGCATAAAGGAATTCATTACTGAGTGAGATGAATTATTTTGTTTTTCTCTGACAAGCTTTTCTATATTAAACTTTAGGCTTCCAAGTCTTACAAATTAGCTAGTACTTTGGACAATATCCCTTAGGTCCCTAATGATCTCACCTTAAGCATTTTTCTTCCTATCAGGCATGAGTTCTGAATATCTGGAACTATTATGGATATTATAGATACCATAATTGTGTATGATCACATTTGATTTTGTAAGAGCCTTTGAGATAGGTTGCATTGTTGTCCATCTTTTAAAACTGAATAAACTTCAATTAAGAGAGGTAAACCTAAGATGACCCAAGATCTTGAAGCTTGGACATATCAAGATAAGCCAGGGACATCGGCATTCCCAAAGCCTTGTTTCCTTATTTGTCCATATCTTCAGATTAATTGAACAACTTGCCTTTTCCATGTGAATAAATACACACACATGTTCTTAATTTGAAAAAAAAAAAAGTTTTAGTCTGCCTTTGCTGATACTAATTCTAGCTGCGTTTTCCTTGTCTACTCAGTTTACTAATCTAGGGATGCCAAATTTGTAGCTTGAATTTCACAGTGTTTTTATTCCTTTTCCTTGGCAGACATAGCCAATCAATCATTGCAATCCTCCCTGAGACAGATTCAGCCTCATTATCTTTTCAGCCCATCACTATAGACAGGCATGGCCAATGGATTGGTATTGGGTCTCAAGTTAATTATCTTCACCATCCCTGTTTTATTTATTTTTGTCTCAGTCATGTCCTCTAGCCAAAGTGTACACAGCATTTACTGCAATCTTCTCTCAGATATTAATCAATTATGATACCTTTATTTCCAAATATCAATGTTATTGGTGAAAAAGCCTATTTCATGGTACTTTCCATCAAAATTCCATATTTTAAAATTTAACATTCATAAGATAAAAGTGATTTATCTGGAATCTTTTTCCAAAACATTTTTTTTTGATGGACCAGTGTTCTTAGACAATGTTACATCTTAACTGATATTATTGAACAATTTATTCTCACCAGATTTGAGAAATTTTATCTGAATTTTTTACCTTTTTTCTCTTTAAGTAAAATATTTAGTAAATTTAAACACCAGCAAGAATTACTGTATTTTCTTATTAAACATTTCTAAAGTTCATATATTTTTATCCTGCTGCAGCCTTGGTAATTTAGGCAAAAATGAGCAGGTGGGAAGTTAAACTATACAACTTGTTAGTTGCCTTACGTATCATGCCGTTTAATAGTGACTGGTGTGAAACTAACAAGGAGTTTCTTGTTTTTATTTTAAGGTAATTGTTGTTGTACAGTAGCTAAGTCGTGACTGGCTCTTTGTGACCCCATGGACTGCATGCAGCACATCAGGCTTCCCTGTCCTTCACCATCTCCTGGAGTTTGCTCAAACTCATGTCCATTGAGTGGATGATGCCTTCCAACCATTTTATCTTCTCTTGTCCCTTCTCCTCCTGCCTTCAGTCTTTCCCAGCATCAGGGTCTTTTCCAGTAAGTTGGATCTTTGCGTCAGGTGGCCAAAGTATTGGAGCTTCAGCTAAAGCATCAGTCCTTCCAACGAATATTCAAAGTTGGTTTTCTCCACGATTGAGTGATTTGATCTCCTGCAGTCCAAGGGATTCTCAATAATCTTCTCTAACACCATAGTTTGAAAGCATCAGTTCTTTGCTGCTCAGCATTCTTTATGGTCCAACTCTTACATCCGTACATGACTACTGAAAAAAACATAGCTTTGACTATATGGACCTTTGTTGGCAAAGTGATGTCTTTGCTTTTTAATATGCTATCTAAATTTGTCATAGTTTTTCTTCCAAGGACCAAGCGTCTTTTGATTTCATGACTGCAGTCACGGTCCACAGTGATTTTGGAGCCCGAGGAAGTAAAGTCTGTCACTGTTTCTATTTCCTAGATTAAAAAAAAAAATCAGCAGCAAGTTGTGCTTTTATTCTCTTCAATCTAATCTAATTAGGCAGTGTCACTTAGCTGATTCCATGGAGTTCTTAATTTTAATTTGTGTAACTCTGTGTTCAGTCGTTTTTGACAGTTCACAGTACCGGAAGTGTTGTTTGCTGCTTAACTCACCCAGGTCAAGAGACTGATGTCGTTAGGTTTGCTACTTTTCAGATACAGAATTGCAGCTCTGACCTAATACATCCCTTGAAGTTTACCGCCAGGAGTTACAGAAATGAGGCCCATGGACTCCTCAATGTCAAGAGATTGCCAGTCCCTTGCTTTTAGCATTCAGATTGCCGACTTTACTTACAACCTCATAAAATTGATTCTGAGACAATGACACCTTTATATCAACAAGTGAGAATTTGAAGAAATACCCTGTTTGTTTTATCATTATGGACTAGCAGTATAGAGAATACAGCAGAATAGCTAAATCTGCAAACATTGAGTCCTGGCTCTGACATTTTTTTAGACAACATGACCTTTAAAAAATTACTTAACCTCTCAAGGACTCACTTTTCTCTTCTATTAAATGGGACAATAACAACATCAGCCTCAATGGAATATTGTGAGAATTAAATAAGACAGTTTAAAGGAAGCATTTCTAAGAGTGCATGGTAAATATTGTCTGTGATAAGTTATGATTGTCTTCAAGTTCAGGCCAGTAGTTTCATTTCGTAGTTGGATTTTACTTTCATTCTGCCATTCTGTTCATAAAGTTAACACTAAGATGAAATATATTGTATATTACTCTATTTAAACTGACACAGATTGATGTTTATTTTTCCTGGAGACTTGATTCTAAGACTTTTTAGTTTGTAAGAGAAATCTTTGTTCATTTTAGAATAAATGTTAACAAAAGGATGAAAATTAAAATCTCTCTTAGTCCCATGATCCAGAGAAAGCCATTATTGACTTTTTTGTCTATAATGTTTGAGTCTCAGATTGTGTATGTATAAGTATATATGTACACTCTTAAAAATGGAATTATACTCTTCATGATGATTTGGAACTGTGAAAAGGTAAACTGAAGCAATTAAAATGTACCAGGTATTATTTGAGCAAACACCAATTCAGTTTGTGCAGCACCAAGACAAAAGTGGTTAGAAGCAGCAGCGCCAACAGGACCTAGAAGGATGCTTTTTATAGAGAGGACATGGAAGCAAGGCAGGGGAACTGCTTAGTTGGCCAAAGCTTAAGCTGTTGCCTTATTTGAGACGTTTTATTGGCTGTTTGTATTGGTGGCTCTTAAGTTTTTGTTTCCCGAGATTCCAGTGCATTAAGTCTGTCTAGGTTTCCTTAGTTTTTGTAGGCTGCCACGGCATTAGAGCCAACCAGTTCAATGGTCTCTGTGTTTAATACCTGAACAAAAACCATAAACACATTGTGAAAATCTTTGCAAGTTTTATGTATTTTTTTATAATACAATTATTAATGATTGTATAATATTCTATAGTGTAAAAATAATGGCATTTATTTAAATAATCCTATACTGTTGGACTTTTGAACTGTGGTGTTACAGAAGACTCTTGAGAGTCCTTTGGGCTGCAAGGAGATCCAACCAGTCCGTCCTAAAGGAGATCAGTCCTGAGCGTTCATTGGAAGGACTGATGCTGAAGTTGAAACTCCAATACTTTGGCCACCTGATGCAAAGAGCCTACTCATTAGAAAAGACCCTGATGCTGGGCAAGATTGAAGGCAGGAGGAAAAGGTGATGACAGAGGACAAGATGGTTGGATGACATCACTGACTCAATGGACATGAGTTTGAGCAAGCTCTGGGAGGTTTTGAAGGACAGGGAAGCCTGGTGTACTGCAGTCCATGAGGTTGCAAAGAGTTAGGCATAACTGAGTGACTGAACAACAATATTGTTGGACATTTGGTGTTTGAATTATTTATCTTCTTATCTGTTTTCATATGGTTACAAACTTCTCTGCATTGAGTATTTCTTATGCTTTTATCATTGTGCACATTTAAATGATTTCTTTGGAATGAATTCTTAAATATAGAATTATGTGATCAAAGAGTATGTCCATTTTAATGTTTTAATTAAAATGATTTTTTATAAAGGATTATACTGTCATCCATCCCCTCATTTCCAATCCATCTACCTAGTTCTGTACCTGCTTCCTCACCAATGATTCTTCTGCTACCCTGAGCAGTATATAAACCTATAGTCTCTACCTGCCTCTATCACATAAATGGATGCATATAGGATACATGTACTGCTTTCCATCTTCTCTCAAAGCTATATCTAATTATTATTTAAGCCTGCATGCAATTCTACTCATTGGCTGGATGGCTGGTTTTGTTTTTTGCTATGACAAAGAATACTGTAATAATTATAAGCACCTACATACATTATTTGCACTTTTTCAGTGTGTCTGTTGAATAAAATTCCTAGAAGTGGAACTTCTGAGCAAAAAATGTATGAATTTGTAATTTTTTAAAAGTATTTGTTAAAAAACTCGTAAAGAGATGGGAAAGCCAGACCACCTTACCTGTCACTTAGAAACCTGTATAGAAGCCAAGAAGCAACAGCTAGAACCGAACGTGGAACAACAGACTGGTTCCAAATTGGGAAAGGAGAACGTCGAGGCTGTATAGTGTCACCCTGCTTATTTAACTTATATGCAGAGTACATCATGGGAAATGCTGGGCTGGATGAAGCACAAGCTGGAATCAAGATTGCCAGGAGAAATATCAATAACCTCAGATATGCAGATGACATCACCCTTATGGCAGAAAGTGAAGAACTAAAGAGCCTCTTGATGAAAGTGAAAGAGGAGAGTGAAAAAGTTGGCTTAAAGCTCAACATTCAGAAAACTAAGATCATGGCATCTGGTCCCATCACTTTATGGCAAATAGATGGGGAAACAGTAGAAACAGTGGCAGACTTTGTGTTTTGGGGCTCCAAAATCACTGTTGATAGTGATTGCAGCCATGAAATTAAAAGACGCTTACTCCTTGGAAGGAAAGTTATGACCAACCTAGACAGCATATTAAAAAGCAGAGACATTACTTTGTCAACACAGGTCCGTCTAGTCAAGGCTATCATTTTTCCAGTAGTCATATATGGATGTGAGAGTTGGACTATAAAGAAAGCTGAGTGCTGAAGAATTGATACTTTTGAGCTGTGGTGTTGGAGAAGACTCTTGAGAGTCCCTTGGACTGCAAAGAGATCCAACCAGTCCATCCTAAAGGATGTCAGTCCTGAGTGTTCACTGAAAGGACTGATGCTGAAGTGGAAACTCCAATACTTTGGCCACCTGATGCAAAGAGCTGGCTTATTAGAAAAGACCCTGATGCTGGGAAAGATTGAAGGCAGGAGGAGAAGGGGACTGCAGAGGATGAGATGGTTGGATGGCATAACCAACTCAATGGACATGAGTTTGGGTAGACTCTGGGAGTTGGTGATGGACAGGGAGGCCTGGCGTGCTGTGGTCCATGGGGTCACAAAGAGTCGGACATGACTGAGTGACTGAACTGAACTGAATTCTTTTGTTCTTTCTGTCCTTTATTTTCCTCTCTCATTTAACCCTCTATTTCCCTTTGTGTGTCTTCTATAATTTCTATTTTCTCTTTGACTCCCTCTAATTATTTCATTTCTTGAATGACTTTGATTTATTCTTATAGTTTTTTTATGAGCTCTGCCAGGTGATGTTTCATCTTCTCCTTCTGTCTTACCATTTCATTTCTGAGATCTTGTGTTTCTGCTTTGGGCATATCCTGTCTCAGGATAGGACAGGTATTGGGGTGGGTGAGGATTGGGAGAGTAGGGTGGGGAAAGAGTCCAGGATATTTTTTCAATCTTTCTGATTTTATACCATAGACGTTCTCCTTTATTATCCTTTATTATATATGGAGACTGCTTTCTACCAATGTGCCCCGCCTGTGTGATTTTGTGTGTGTATGTGTACCTCTTCTACTTCTTTGAATAAGTAGTCAGCCATATTTCTGCATCTCCGGGGGTGCTTCTCAACTTCTGTAGGC
This sequence comes from Giraffa tippelskirchi, assembly GCF_054371585.1. NCBI lineage: Eukaryota > Metazoa > Chordata > Mammalia > Artiodactyla > Giraffidae > Giraffa > Giraffa tippelskirchi. The sequence continues at coordinate 41,507,951 of NC_137276.1, forward strand.
TCTATTGCTTCCTGAGGTCTCTTGGTCTTAGCCCCACTTGTCACTGCAGTCTCTGTGTTTCTTTCCACTTTCTTCCATGGCATCCTTGCCTGATCGCAATCTTTACAGAAGTTTTAAAGTCTTCAGATTATACCTCTCTCTTCCTTCTGCTATAAATGAACCTTACAGAGTATTCTTTTTTCATTGTCTTTGTTGCTTTTACATGTGTTCCTGGAGGGGACAGGGGCGATTCTGGTTTAGACAATCATTTTTATTATATCAGAAGTCCAAACTGATATTTTCCTAATTATTCAGTCAGAATTACCTTGAAAAATATTTTTTTAACATCTTGATCGTATGAATTTAGTGTAAGTTATCAGTTCATTTGAAAATCAATGTTTTTAAATTGATTTGATTCCAATAATGGAATATCAAAAAGCCATAAAAAGAATGCAATTGAGTCATTTGTAGAGACATAGCTAGACCTAGAGATTGTCATATGGAGTGAACTAAATCAGAAAGAGAAAAATAAGTATTATGTCGATGCATATATGTGGAATCTAGAAAAGTGTTAAGGATGATGTTACTTATAAAGCAGAAATAGAGACACAGATATAGAGAATAATCATGTGGATACCAAAGGGAAAAGGAGTGATGGTGGGATGAATTGAGAAACTGGGATTGAACTGTATATACTACTGTGTATAAAATAGATAAACTAATGAGAACTGACTGGCACCAGGAACCCCCTGTGCTCTGTGATGTTCTGTGGGAAGGATATCAATAAAAGAGGTGGTGTACGTATGCACATGGCTGATTCACTTGGCTGTACAGCAGAAACTGACAGAGCTGTGTAAAGTAACTGTACCCCAGTTAAAAAAAATAAAGTCAGTTGCAAAATTTCTAGCAAGGAAAGCCATCCTTCTTGCCTTTTTGACTGGAAGTATATAAAAGGAACTTTTATAATAGGATCCACATGTAAATAAGGGCAGTGCCTTAAGTTCTATTTAATTTTAAAATCTTGGTCATTCTTTCCTTGAGGACAGCGTAACTGGAAGAAAATATAATTTTAGTACCAAAAGAACAATTTTGAAATTTTAAGAGCTTATTAAAAATAGAAGTGGTTTAAAAGTTGACATTTTCTTCTTAGGATGATATCCCTCAGACACTGAAATTTCTCAGTATTTTTGCTCAAGAACTTTAGTGTAGTCTGAGGTTTGTCATATCACCTGAAGACCTGAGTATGTTTCACTGTGTTTGACCTCTAAGTGTGTGGCTTGGACAAATCAAGTTTAAATTATTTAGATAGAAAATAGAGTAATTTTTTGTCATATCTCCAAGTAGGGTGTAAATGTTGGCCTAGTTTTCTCCACATGAATTATCCATCTTGTGAACTTCTTATTACAGTTATACAGACTTTTATTGCTTCTCAAATAACAAGGCTATGGTGCCTAAATAGCCTAGTTGTATATAATATTTAGAATGAACAATGGGGATTTTCTCCTTTCTTTGAAAATATGGTTTCTTTTAAAGTGTTTGAGAACCACTAGAATGGTGAAAACTACTGGAAGTGTGTTAGATCCGAATTTGGATTCTTGAATACATTTGACCTATGAAACAAAAGTTATTTTGCTGGTAGAGGAGGAAATTATGTAATTAAGCTTTCATTTGTTTCATGGTCCTTAGTGATACAGTGCTCTTCATGCTTCTGTCTTCTATTGCTCCCAAGTTTAGTACAGTGTGAATGGGAAATTAGGAGTATAGAATTTTCCTAGTTGATTTAGTCTGAGGCTCTAAATACTTAATGCCATTTTTTCACACCCTATGATAAACACTACAGAGGAAATGCAGGGCTTACTGAGGCAGCTGTATTTACTCACTACTGGCCCTCAGTCTTGTCTCTGTGAAGGGTTTTTTAATTATAACTAACCTCATCTAGCCACAGGCTATTTTTTGATGACACAGATTCTAAGAAGAAAAACACATGAGTAACTTTAGAAGATCATAAACCTTTTCATGTACTTTTTCATCTTGACAAACAACTCGACACCCCAACTATGAGATGATTTATCTCCTAGTTTCTTTTATATTAATAAAGCCAGCCAAAGCAGTCCTTTCAATAGCTATATTGTGTGATTGTTTAGGTCAAATACATATTCAATTTTTTTTTTCCCTGCCTGTTTACTCTTCATCCTTTCAAGACAGTTGGAGCAAGTTGAGGAATAAAATTATGACAAAATGATCCTTTTGAAAATAGCTTGGAACATGGCCATATTTTTAAATGACAACATATTTAATACCTGGAATTTGTGGAAGACCGGGTGTTCCTGATCAGGTCAGGCTTGGTATCTTAGAAGGTGAATTGTAGTCAATTCCTAAGAATACAGATAGGCAAAGGTGCCATAGGATGAGTCTGGGTCAAATTCCAAAGAAAACTAAAGGTGATCAAATATAGTCACTGCATTCCAAGGGTAAGGCACAGGCCAGAATTCATCAGATTCAAACCTCGGACTCTCCAATAGAGCTTAGATTATAAAGAACAGACAGAATTTTATGAATGAAACAGAAGTATATGCAATTCAGCTTTATTGGTTGTAGCTACCTCTTGTGTGTTAAGGTTGGGCTGCGTTAAGATATTACTGGGAGATATTATTCTTTGGGGCCCTCCCATAAATAATTGTAGCCACTTGAGAGTCTTGGCATATCCCAGAAAACACAAAGGTGAAGTTGATCTGCAAAAATCTGGAAAATGCTATCATGAAGTGAAGAAAAGGGGCAGGTAGCATTTTAAGCTCTTCTCTGAAAAGTATGCTGTAACTCTGTTTTGTGAGAATCCTGGAAAAACTCTCCCTGGGAGAGGAGGCTTCAGATGCCCATTTTTTTCTGGAGTCATGTGTTCTTTATGATACTCAGTGCAAATTGACCTTCTGGGTTTTTTTTTTTTTTTTAAAGAAGATATGTGTCTTTCATGACACAAAAGCCATTAAGAAGATCACTGTGACCCATGCAATAAGTTGTTTTTCATGGAACACTGAAAGTTGATTCTGACCACTCTCCATCTCCTAGTTCTCACTGTATATTCATACCTCTGTTCACTGTCTGCCTTTGGGTGGGTGCTCCCATCTTTCTTCTGTTCTTTTACACTGCCAAAGAATTTTGAAACTCAAAGAGGGCTTCGTAATCAGGGAGCAGCATTTTAGAGATGTCAGAACTGCTTGAAAGGAGACACCTTAATCAAGGTCAGACAGCACTGTGTGAAAGAGCTGAAGGGACAGTCTCTTGATTGTACCCTGCCGCTTCTTGAACATCAAAACAAATATGGGAAATTTTAGTTTTTCTTACAGCACTCAGTTCCAGTCTCTCTCTTCTGTAGAGCCATTTCTGTGTTGCAAGGGCACTGATTTGAATCCAGGCTACACTGCCTATTTGCTCTATGATCATGGGCAAGTTCCTTTATCTCCATTGTCTCAGTGACCTAAGTGGTAAAATGGGGAAAATAATAGCTCTTAGAGTTGTTAAGAATAAGTTAATATTCATGAGGCACTTAGAGTAGTTCCAAGCCATAGTAAGGGCTCAATAGGCAGTAGCTGCCATTATTATAATTGTCTGTGTCAATCACTCTTTCTCTCTTAGTTTGTAGTTTTCATGAATACCACCCAGGTAGCACTTACTTATTTTTTAGCTCTTTTATTTAGAATGTTAGTTTATTCCAGTTTCTTCTTGGCAGGGCAGGGACTGTGTTCTCTACTTTTTCTTTATACCTCCATAAGGCTTGATACAATGTTTGATGCAAAATCAAAATTCTATAAAAACTGGTTTTTCTTGCTGGTTGATATTAAGGTAAATTGATTTCTAATAGTTGCAACTCTGGCCAACTTTTAGTTGTTCTCAAAGAAAATGGTGAATAAAATGTGGGAGCAATACAACATAGTGATGTTCTGTGTTGAGAAAAAACAAAACAAAACAAAGACTTCTGCACAATTACAGCGTTTAAGGGTACATAAAGAGGTCCTCAGAATATGTGTTTAGGATGGATTTCGGAGTAGTGGGTAGAGAAAGAATATTTTGCATTACTACCAGGGCCACTATGTAAGATGCTGCTGGATACTTTCCAACCATATCACTATTGGTACCATAGTGATGTGAATAGTAATTACTCTTAGCCCTGAATTGTAGACGGCATTTTACTAAGACTCCTTTTTGTTGTTTAGATAGTAAGTTGTGCAAAACTCTTGCAACCCCATGGACTGTAGCCCCCAAGGCTTCTCTGTCCATGGGATTCTCCAGGCAAGAATACTGAAATGGGTTGCCATTTCCTTTTCCAGGGGATCTTCCAGACCTGGGGATTGAACCCATGTCTTCTGCATTGGCTGGCAGGCAATTCTTTTACCACTGAGTCACCAGGGAAGCCCACTAAGACTCATTTTTAATGCAAGTTCTTGGCTACATATTAGAATTGCTTGGTAAGCTTTGTTTTTAATTGAGACACAACTGATATTTAACACTGTATTAGTTTTAGGTGTACAGCAGTATGGTTTTATATATGTATATATTATGAAATGATTCCAGGTCTAGTTCACAGTTGGCTCTTGAAACACATGGGTTTGAATTACATAGATCTACTTACACACAGATTTTTTTCAATAACTGTATTGGAAAATTTTTTTTGAGATTTCTGACAGTTTGAAAAAGCTTACTGATGAACCATATAGCTTAGAAATGTTGAAACAATTAAGGAAATACTATGTCATGGATTCATGAAATATACATAGGTATACATATAACAATATAGTTATATGTTGATCTGTTTATGCTGTCAGTAAGGCTTCTAGTCGACAGTAGGCTATTAGTAATTAAACTTAATGGGAGCAAAAGTTAAATGTGGATTTTCCACTGTCTTGGGTTGGGGGAAGGGGGCTGGCACCCCTAATTGCGGTTTTTTTTCAAGGGCCAGTTGTATATCCATCACCACACATAGTGTCCATTTTATCTCTTGTGAGGAGACTGGGTTTTTGTTTTCAGTCTCTCTGCAAAAATCTATGTTTTTATTAGGAACAAAAAACATATGTAGCTGAGAAAGATAGAGGGAAGTGAATTAAAGAAACAACATTTGGAAATAGAAATATAGATATTTTAGCCATTTTGCCTTAAGGTGCTAAAGAAATTCCTACCAGTATATAGGATGATGGGGAATGTAACTGCTACTGTGTTGCCCATGGAGCTCACCCTTACTTTCTTTTAATATTAAGACTATAAAACTTGTACTTACAAACAGTAAATGCAGAGGTTGCATAATAAACTCTTGGGTCATAGTTGTTTGTTTATTCATTCAACAAATATTTACTAAATGCCTATTATATACAAGGCCCCATTTGAAGACATAGCCTAAACTAGATTGTTTTTCTGCACATCTGAAATTATATACAGTATTATGGATGTAGAATAGGAATTAAAAGGATAATGAGACCAATGTATTAACAGTAAATGGATATGTATTGAGAGCCTTTGTGTTGGACACTATGCTTTGTGTTGCATATTTATTTACTAGCTCAGGTCATCCATACAACTTTGTAAGGGTGGCTTATTTTGCCCATTATAAAGATGAGGAAACCAAGGATCAAAGCTGTAGAATTACTTACTTAAGTTTACACGAATAATAGGTAGAATCAGGATTTTAGCCTAGATCCTCTGATTTTTTTTTTTTTTTTTGCTGTTGTTCAGTGACTTTTTACACACAGATCTGGGAAATGTGTAGTCAAAGAAATTGATTATATATGTGAGTCTGTGTGTATATAAGTCACTAAATACTTGACTTTTTATCTTGGTCTATACATCTAGCCTATGCTTCCCAGGTGGTGCAGTGGTAAAGAATCCCCTTGCCAATGCAGAAGATGCTGATTTGATTCCTGGGTCGGGAAGATCCCCCGGAGAAGGAAATGGCAAGCCACTCCAATATTCTTGCCTGGGAAATCCCATGGACAGAGGAGCCTGGCGGGCTACAGTCCATGGGGCCGGAAGAGTCAGAAACGACTTAGTGACCAATCCACCACCACAAAACACTTGAGCTGATATACCACAATATTGTATTCACGTCATACCTAAAGTCTATCTTTATCTTTTGTGTTTTTATTTAACTTTTCTTTTATTAATAACTTTACAATTAATTGACCAGTTACTTGGCACACAAGTTAACTAAAATTAAGAATTGAATAAGAAAATAAGAGAACATAAAATGCAATACTTAAATACCTGAAGCCTATCTACAGATGATGGATCATAACAGTTATTTCATTGAGGTCTATAATTGGATAAGTTGGGAAAATGAATGAAGCAGCATTTGGAGAAAAATCTAGACAGCAGTAAATGCCTGTGAGAAAATGGTGCAATAGAAAGAGATGAACAAGGCAGTTGGATACTAATGGGAGTCACTGTGCAAATAAAATACAGAATAAGTGTAAATAGCCAGCTCATGGGTCCAGTGAGTAAAATGGCAATAGTAGAGGCAGGAAGATATTTAAAAAAAAAAAAAGAGGAACTTCAATAACTGGATGTACTAGGTTATTCCATTGTGTGAAACACTGGGCAATTATGGGAATACCAAGGAGTTCTCTTTCTCCATCCTCACTTTCCTTTGTTTTGACATTAATATTTCCGTTTAATATATGGGGTAAAGTCTGTGTTTTATGGCCCTGTAGAATCATGGAGTTGAGTTTGAACTGAACTTTGCCACTGATGGGGCAGTATAGACACATTATTTAAACCTTTTGGACCTCTACATCTGTGTAAAATGGAGGTGAAAAATTTTTCCATGTTGCTGTTATGTAAATGTGAGAGGAAGAAATGAAACACAGGATGTGATATATCTATTGTTGATGCCAGGCACATAATGGATGGACAGTAATGAGAGGTGATTACAATTATTATACTTAAGTTGTCAAGCTAACTTCCTGCCCTTTCAGCCTTCACCTAGATTCCTTGTTAAAAGCCTTTGGCCAATACTAACAGGGGAGGGGCTGGCAAGTAATAGGTCAAAGGGTTGTATTTTGATGAATTTCTCTAAAGATTTATTTATCTATTTGGACTCATTGAGTCTCTGGACTACCCAAATTATTGAAATATTTGGGTAGAAAGAAATAAAAGTATAAAAAAGAAAGAAAGAAAGTGAAGTTGCTCAGTTATGTCCAACTCTTTGTGACCGCATGGACTGTAGCCTGCCAGGTTCTTTTATCCATGGGATTTTCCAGGCAAGAATACCGGAGTGGGTTGCCATTTCCTTCTCCAGTGGATCTTCCCAACCCAGGGATCTAACCCCAGCCTCCTAAATTGCATGCAGACTCTTTACCATCTGAGCAACCAGCGTATCCTGAAATATCAGTAGTCCTTAAGCTAAATGTTAAGTCTGAGAAATTAAATTGATTGAGCCACATTCATTATTGTTCCCTGAGAAATAGTTAACATGGTAGTGCTAAGATGACTTTTATTTGAATCTCCTATTTTCTGCTCACTACCTGTGAACCCCTGGATAAGTTATATAATTTCTTTGAGCCTCCTTCCCCATCCTGGAAGATCCAAGAGGAGCCAGAGATCAAATAACCAACATCCGTTGGATCATCGAAAAAGCAAGAGAGTTCCAGAAAAACATCTACTTCTGCTTTATTGACTATGCCAAAGCCTTTGACTGTGTGGACCACAACAGACTGTGGAAAATTCTGAAAAAGATGGGAATACCAGACCACCTGACCTGCCTCTTGAGAAATCTGTATGCAGGCCGGGAAGCAATAGCTAGAACTGGACATAGAACAACAGACTGGTTCCAAATTGGGAAAGGAGTACGTCAAGGCCGGTAAGAAGCCTCTTCCTGACTCGCGGCCAGCATCCTCTTGCAGTGTCCTTCCATGGTAGAAGGAGCTAGAGATCTCTGTGGAGTCTCCTTTAAAAGGCACTAATCTATTCATGAGATTTCCACCTGCATGACCTAATCACCCCCAAAGGCCCTACTTCCTGTTACCATCAACTTTATTTATTTGTAATTAGGCTGCATTGGGTCCATTGGGTCTTAGTTGTAGCACATGGGATCTTTCATTGAGGGACATAGATTCTCTGGTTGTGGCATGCAGACTCAGTAATTGTGTTGCTCGAGCTTAGTTGCTCCACGACATGTGGAATCTTAGTGTGCCAACCAGGGAGTGAACCCATGTCTCTCCATAGCAAGGTGGATTCTTAACCACTGGACCACCAGAGAGGTCCCACCATTAACTTCAGAATTTAGGATTTCAGCATATGAATTTTGGAGGGACCCAAACATCCAGACCATAAATGATGTGAATTACTAGAGTGGTGTCTGGTTCATAATAAGCATTCAAAACACAAGTAGGCAAAGTTTGATAAAATTATATTTCTCATTTGTATCCATCTTGTTTCTAACTGTGGGGTTGATAATAGTGATGATGATGATGAAAATAATTTATTGAGACTGAGACTTAAGTATGTAATGCTTTTAAGTGCATTATCTCACTTAATCCTCATAGAAACCCCGTGTATAGGATAGTATTAGTAATCCCTGTTTTATAGTTAATAAAACTGAGATTTAGATGAATAAAGTAATTTGACCAAGTCATGCAAACAGCAGAGCCACTATCAGAATCCAAGATGAACACAGCGCTTCCACTCAATCTTAGGAAGCATCTATTATATTTCACATAGAAGGAAATGGCAACCCACTCCAGTATTCTTGCCTGGAGAATCCCATGGACAGAGGAGCCTGGCAGGCTACAGTCCAGGATCGCAACAGTCGGACACGACTTAGCAAGTAAATTAACACCACCATTATATTCCACAGGCAGAATGAGTTACTCCAGCTTACTTACTGAAATCTTAGCTGTACTTTAGTACCATAGAGTGAATGGTCAGATATGAATTTGTGCCTCATATTGAAGAGGACTCTCCTAGGGTTATTATTTTTGATGTTATTAAAATTCTACTAAATCTATAGCATCAGATATTAATTTTTAGAATTTCTTTACCTGACTGATGACAGGTTCTGTGGGCTAGAGCCACACACTGAAAAACTTCCCATTTCCTCCTAATTCTTCATTTAAATACAGCTGACCCTTGAACAACATGGGTTTGAACTGTGTGGATTCACTTACATGCACATTTTAATAGTAAATACTGCAGTATGAAATGATCCGCTGTTGGTTGAATCTACGTATACAGAGGAACCTTGAATTCTGTAGACCGACTATAAATTATACTCAGATTTTCAACTGTGTGGAGACTCAGCATCCCTAACCCCAAGCATTGTTCAAGGGCCAATCTTATTATCAAACCATTGTGCTTCGTTGTAAAAACCATTCAGTATATAAATGTTCAGTGTTTCCATATGGGTGATATAGGACAGAGCTGTTTTATTCCAAAAGTAAAGTATGCATTTCCAAATCATCAGTTTTATTTGAAATAGAATCTGAAATATTTCATAAAGGAGCGAGGACTACATAACCTTTGGAAATGGCCTTCACTTCTCTGCACTCCATTTTTCTTTCCTATTAGAAAGAATGGATTGAAATGGGTCTGTATGCAAACTTGAAATTCTAGGACTTCTCTTACAAAAAAGTTTTGATTCATGTACTGTGACTATTTTGGAATAAGAACTCTCAATAGAAAAAAATGTAGTCTAGACTTTTATTTAAAAATTCATTCTAAAATATTCTCCAGATTTAATGACCTACCAAAAAAATTTGGAGATGTTGCAGGGGAGTTTAAAGAGTGAGCCTGAGGGGTAAAACAGTCTGATTAGAACCTTCTATACTGCAGTAAAAAGCCTGATAAATATTTTACCTTGTAGAGAGATTTTCATCTTAAAGGCAGTTAACCCTAATTAACTTCTAATTTAATAGATTATCAGTCAATATGATAAAGTGAAATAAAAAATTCTAATGTCTTGCTCCTGTGAAAAGGGAATGCTTGGAAACTGGAGGATTTGGGCAAGTAAAGCCCTGAAAGCATTAGACAAACCCTTCACATCTGGAAGGCCACTTTTGAAGTCAGTTCATTCACTCATTCACTTAGTCTCACTAATTTAGAAGTAGTCCAGTATTTGTTGGAAATATCTGCTTTGTACACAATCCGTGGTCAATGGAGAAAACAGACAAGTGTACCAATCATTGTAATATAGCTATTTAAATACCAGAATAAAGCTAAATGCAGGGTTCTAGTGAGGAAAAGTGTTAGTCACTCAGTCGTGTCTGACTCGTTGAGTCCTCTGTCCAGGGAATTCTCCAGGCAAGAATACTGGAGTGGGTAGCCATTACATTTTCTAGGGGATCTTCCTGACCCAGGGATTGAAACTGGGTCTCCGGTATTGCAGGCAGATTCTCTACCAGATAAGCCACCAGGGAAGCCCCTTAGTGAGGAAAAGGACATCTGAATTAGCTGTCATTTAGCTGGTAAAGATCATGAAATTATTACCAGGAAACTTCATGCTTGACTTAGGTTTTGAAGATTAATCAGAGTTAGCCTAGACTACTGCTAATGAGCAATTATTAGTTGAATGACAGCGGTGTTGGAGAAGGAAGTCATGAGTCATTGGAATGCATGGAGTTTGCGGAATATGCCTTATGTATAGGGTACTTTTGAACATTATGACTCTGGAACCACATACATCTGAATCATCTGGAGGTACAGCTTCAATACAATATATACACTTCTGGGTCTCAGTCTACACCCACTGATCATAATACAGGCTATGGTTAAGAGATCTGGCTTTTTAAATAAGCATTGCATCTCAGTGATTGTTATAGATGATAAAAATTTAAGAACCACTGACATAGATTTTATATTAGAAAGTGATTGAAGGTGAACAAGAATTAGCAAGGGGCCAGGTCATGACAAGATACTAATAATTTTGCCTTGATTTTAACTGAAGAGTTACTTTATGTGCATTTTATCTTGCTAGTGCATTGAAACTGGTGATTGTCCACACGATTAACTTCAGATATGTTTACTTTTAGATATGGCTGTGGCAGGAGTTGTGAGTCTTCTGTATGAAATGTTGGCTTGTAAATTAGATGTTTAAAAGTTAGGATGACTCTACTTTTGGGTAAATAGCTTACTTCCAAAATTAAACCTCTAACTATTTTTATTCTAGTCTCCAAACCCAGCTTCTCTGACTGTTCACCAGGGATCTCATGCCAAGGAGAAAGCAGTTAATGATTCTCAAAGTGTACATTAACTTCACCAGGTTCTATCCATTTACCCGTCCCTGCTACTCAGCCACAAATCCTGCCAGCCAGTCTGTCTTCATATTTGTGAGTCTAGTCACAGGACAGAACAGGTGGGAAGGAGGATGTAAAATGACAACTGTTCTTAAAGGAGGCAAAACCCTGAAGCTTCACCCAGATGGCTCCCAGGACTGATCAGGAGCCCTGCTGTAAATTGTTCAGAATGCAAGCTGATTGCTTTCTACTTATTCTTGTTAGTTTCAAAATGTGATGTTTACTCTCAATGTGAATCCACTACTTTAAAATTATTTTTATGCACTTCTTTATGTATATCATCACGACTTTTTCCCACTATGAAAGGAATTGTTGTTTATCCTTTGGTATGTGAGATTGCATTTAAGAAATCATATCTCAAACTCTACAAATTGTAGTTCAATTTGGTCACACACTAAAAGATTAATGTTTTGATTATAAAAATATAAACAAATTTCTGTGTCTAAATTTTCTGGACATTTTGGTCCTCTGTTGAATATTATAAAACCTTCAGTCTTTCATTTTACTTCTGATTTTTTTTTTTTGGTAGGAAGGAATTCCAAAGTCCTAAAACTGTCTGTCTATCTATAGGTCAAATCAAATGGGAAAAGATATTTGTACTTTGATTAAGTATCATTATTTCAGTGGTTTCATGGTATATCTCACAACCAGGTCTATTTATGTTTGCCCATTCAGAAGACTCAGAGCCTGCAGCTTAGAGTTTAGAAATTGATGGAAACTTATTTAAGAAACAAGATACTGGTATTCCCAAGTGGTGCAATGGTAAAGAATCTGCCTGCCAATGCAGGAGATGCAAGAGACATGGGTTTGATCCCTGGATTGGAAAGATCCTTAGAGTAGGATATGGCAACCCACTCAAGTATTCTTGCCTGGGAAATCCCATAGTAGAGAAGCTTGGAGGGCCACAGTCCATGGGTCACAAAGAGTCGGATGCAATTGAGCATGTATTTATACTATATTAATAATAAAAAAGAAAAAACCTTAATTCAGGTGGATCCAAATTTGATTCCTAGGCTCATTAGCCACTGATAAGGACATCTTATTCATCAATTGATGCTTCTTTTAGTTATCTTCATGCTGTAATTAAGTATCTTTGAATTGGACCCATTCATCCCTGAGGCAGGTTAGTGTTACTTGCATTTGAATTGCCTCCTTAATTCAGTTCAGACATCAGTTTTCAATTTTCCAATTCTTTTGCTGTTTAAATTAAACAAATTAGAGATGAATAATTACTGGCTCTGTTCCTATAGTAACATGTGTCACATTCTGACAACTTCAGAAATAAGGTTGGTTATTTTGAGCTCTCTTTGTTTACACTCTTCAAAAGCAAAGCTAGGCCATGTGTTTTATTTTCTATTTATTAGTCAGTAATTCCTAAATAGGAGATAAATCAGAGTAACTTAAAGGATAAATTAGGGCTCAAAAAAGGTGGTTTTAAGATTGGCATGTATGTTAACTTTAGATCATGGCAGTTTAGATATAGAATTTCTTCTGTAACTTTGAGGCAGGTATGCAGGTCTTAAGCTTTTCACTTGAATTAAATGTGGTGACATCAACAGGACCATCAGAAGTAGTTATTCTACTAAATTAATTTACAACTAATAGATATTAAGTACTTAAAGTATGTCAACACTGTGATAAGAGCTGGGGATCCAAGTTGTGTGGAGAAATGCAGTTTCTGTGATGATTTTACATGAGAAGTCTAGATTAGGTGGAGCACATTTTCTGCTTGGACTGCAGCAAGATTCCAACTCAAAACTTGCCAGGGTTTTATTCAAAATTTTTCGCTGTCTTACCTAAAGATCAAGGGTTAGGGAAGAACAGCAATGATCCTTGCTATTGTCATTGTGCCGAAGTGTGAAATGGAGTATTTCCTGCCATATCAGCAAACAAGGATGTCACAGTCATCAGTGACTCCGGCCCTCCAGATGTGATTTTCTGAGTGCTCAGGGCACTCAGGAAGGAGGATACTGGTACAGTCTGGCAGTCATCAGGTTGCAGTCACTCCGTATGATGAGCACTGAGGAACTCCAAATGTGGGAAACAGGATGCTGTCCCCAGATAGTTGAGATGCATATGAAAGGAATGATTTTAATGAACCCGGAACCTTGCATCTTCTCATACATGGAAAGTGCTAAATTCCTTAGCTTGAGACATCTGGTTTTCTCTACTGAACAGTAATCTTTTGATGTCCTACCTGCCCTCTTTTGAAAAACTTCTGTATACCTGGCTCCTCTCCTGGCCTTGTTGGAGCAATTCTTTGAGGATTCCTTGAGATGCTGTCTCCCAGTCTTGAAGTCCTAAAAATTCCCACTGAATAAGACAGAACTCTCAACTTTTAGGTTGTGACTGATTTTTAAGTTGTCAAAAGGAAAGACTATAAATTGACCTGTGATAGGGTAAGATTGGAATTTAACATTGTTGCCTTTGCAGGAGGTTAAGATTCATTCTTAATCTCAAAAGGAAGTTAGTTGTGTCACTCATACTGAAAATTGATGTGTGGGGTAAGGGAAGGGCAGGAAAGAAATTTATGTGTGTGAAGGCTTATATAAAATATATTTATGTTTTATATACTTTTTCAAATAATATGCACATACACAGTCAATCCTACAATAACACGGCATATGCATTTCTAAAAATCACCACATTATGTAAATTTCACAAAAACAACCACAGGCCTTGTGGGAAAAATGGAGTTAGAGACACAACATTCAAATACTTTGTCTTTGACACATACAAAGAAGACAGGAACCTAGTAAAAATGATAGCACACTTTTACACATGGTAATGGGTAAAGAAATACATAAATACTATAATAAATATGGTACTTTACCTTGAAAAAGACCTGAAGTTTGCTAGTGGAAGTGAGTGTCAGGATTGCAGCTTGTGAGTTATTGCAGAATGAGAGAATGAAGATAATCTGAAATTGGACAGAAAATTTTAACTCTTGATGTCAATAGGTATGATTCATAATACAGTGAAGTTGCTGGTAAATATTTGAAGTGTGTGCATGTGTGTATTTGTTGTATTCTTATATAGCTCAATTCAACTGGGTGCAATATTCCATAGATGAAATTGTACAGAAGAAAATGTAAAATTTGATTTATGCTTAAATTGTTTCATAATACGTGAGTACATGAATTTTACTGGAATAAATTTGTATTTCATAATAAGCATGATATATGTGGAAGTCATATCTCCATTTTCTCTCAAAGTATCTGACCTGTATCTTTATTTTGGTACTTACATTCTGCTTATAATTGAATTGTCTATGCATATCATTTCCTCAATTAGTTGGCAAACTCTGTGGGGGTAAAGGGTATCTCTGATGTAGCTTTGATTTCTATAGTATCTAGTGAGGTTACTTGGGCTTCCCAGGTGGCACGAGTGATTAGGAACCCACCTGCCAATGCAGGAGATGAGGGTTCAATTCCTGGGTTGGGAAGATCCCTTGGAGGAGGCCACAGTAACCTACTCCAGTATTCTTGCCTGGAGAATCCCATGGACAGAGGAGTCTGGCAGGCTATGATCCATGGGGTCACAAAGAGTTGGATGTGACGCGCACACACACAGGGTTACTTACTCCTGAAATATCATTATAAATACTTGTTGAATGAATAGTGGTAACTTTATGAGATTGAGGAATAGATGAGTAGATTTCAGGAAGGCATTAAAGGAGAGTTTCAAAAAAGAGATAAAATATCTGGTGGTACATTCTGGGTAGTGGTGTTCATTATAAAGTTGTAGTGAATCTACAGGACTGAGATGCAGGTATGAAGACATATACTCAGTGTGCGTACTCAAGACACACTGTTAAGTGTCTGTTCGCCTGTGGTATGCTTTTTGATTGCAATGAAATAATGGGCTCTTTGACAGAAGACAATGAGTGACACAGGAGCAGCTTGAACAGCAGGTTTAGGAGGTGAAAATGCTATAGCATCCTTTTGGACAAACATTGGATTTTAAGTTGGTTTCCATGAAGCCCAGGAAGCTTTCTAGAATCTTCTCAAAGCTGTTGTGAAGGTGGAAGATGAAGACATGTGTTTTTAGCACCTTTGCCTTTATTTCAAATTTAGGTTATTTTGTTTCTTAAAAGTATGGTTCCCTGGACAGCAGAGTTTTTGCAAGTCATTAGCTATGGCTTTGGGCAAGACAGTCAGGATAATGGGGATGGTGCATTTTGCATTAACTGTGTGCAGATGAGCTCCTGGCTTTCTTAATCTCAAGTAGAATCCTCTTATCGTCCCCCTTTCTTCTCTGCATAACAATAGAACTCCTGCAGTAGAAGGAGGCCTCTCAAGTGTACAACTTGGAGGAGCTGCACATACTTGATGGAATCGGTGGTGGTTTAAGGGAAGATATTTGGGCTGCATCAAGTAAAACCCATAAAACTTTAGGCAAGCTCTTCCATTCAAATAGACATGCAGTCAAATTCCCAGTCTTAGGTCTAAAGACGTACAGCTGTTTTCCCATAAATGGGTATAAATTAGTGTAAAGTGTTCAAAGCACAAGTAGGAGAATATTCTATCTCAAAGACAGTGCTCGTTTACAAGAGCCGTGATTTTCTGTACAACTGACGAAGCGTCTATAAAAATTGCATTAAGTATTGATGGAAGAGAACGTCATAAGATATACTCGGCTCAGTAATTCAGTGACTGATAATCCAGTTTATAGATGATTTAGACCTTTAATTTTTCTTATGTTGTCATTTTTTTGGTCATTTCCTATGCCAGCTATTTGACTGGAATATTCAGGGTAAAAGTCCGTGAGCTCTCTGTCAGTCAATTTTGTAAACAGTTACATTCATTTAAAGGTTTGATAGAAGAGGTTGTTGAAACCCTTAAGTAGGATTTAGAGTCATCTATATATTTCATTAATCCATGATCTTTCTCTAGTAAATTGCCATCAAAAAAAGAATTATTCCATTAGCCCTTCTGAAAATGCAATTCAAATTCTTTGCCCTGGAGAAGGAATAGCATTATCTTTGATAAAGAAAAGTAGTAAAGATCAGAAGTGCAAAAGGATAAAGGAAATCAAATTGTCAGAGCATCTTTTGTTTTTTTTGTTTTTCTTGGTTAAAATTGCAAATGGATGAATTACACATGAAACAGTTTCAGATATGAACCGACTAATGAATAGCTGTACATGTCATCAGTCCGAAAATTCAGAAAGTAAGGAATCAGTCTAGTTTTGCTGAATTAATGCACTCAACAGTTAGGATTTTCAGTACTTAAATTAGAGGTAAAACAGCAAGGAGTGGTACTTGTGTTCCTATGCTCACGGCCCTCAGATAAACCTTGTGCCCTTTTGAATACTGGTATCCCCTAGCATTGCTCTTGTAACACACCATCCATTAATAAAGTACTTAATAAGCATTTATGTTCCAGGTATTGTCTTAAGTACCAGGGTTATATGCAGACCTTAGCTTTGAAGAATTTAGAGTTTGGAAAAGGAGGCAAGTGTGTAAGTGTGGCAAATTTCTTCCTTTTGCCCCTGCAGATCTGTTCTCTACCCTAACCTACCACTTTATCTGCCCCAGCATAATGGCTTGCTTGAATGACTGCAAAGGTTCCCTGGTCCTTTCCCTTTTAGGAGAATCAGTATATTTCAGGGCCACCCCAGCAGCAGATGAGAGAGAGAGAATGAGATTAATTATTCCTTCTCCCTGTGAAACTCCTGCTGTTGGCCGTGATCCTCTACTGAATATCACTGCTCCTCTAAAGATACCCTCATCTGTTGACTCTCTCCTTCCAGATGTGGCAGTCATCCCTTCCCTTTGACTCTTTGGGTTAGAGATGGTGACAATTTCTCTGCTACTCTTTCTGGGTATTGTGCTAATCCTTGTGGCTCATCTCCATCCTGCCCACACCTCTGATAATAAATAAATGTCCCTCAAAATGATTCTACTGCAAGAGGACTGGTTCCTCTTAGGACTCTGATACAGTAAGTATTGCTTATTCAATTATATAAGTCATTGAGGAGAAAGACATTTTCCTCTAGTCTTCTAGGTTCTTGTAGCTGGTCTAAGAAATGACATGAGACAGATTAACAGGAAAAAAACAGACAAAAGTGCAGTAACATGTAAACTGTGTACATAGCAGAGACCCAGGGAAACAGTAACTCATCCAAATGTCCGGAGTTGTTGTTCAGTCGCTCAGCCATGTTGGCCTCTTTGTGACTCCATGGACCCCAGGCTTCCCTGTTCTTCACTATCTCCAAGGAGTTTGCGCAAATTCATGTTCATTGAGTTGGTGAAGCTATCTATCTCATGCTCTGCTGCCTCCTTCTCCTTTTGCCTTCAGTTTTCTTCCAGCATCAGAGTCTTTTCCAATGACTCTTTGCATCAGGTGGCCAAAGTACTGGAGCTTCAGCTTCAACAACAGTCCTTCCATTGAATATTCAAGGTTGATTTCCTTTTGGATGGACTGGTTTGATATCCCCAGTGCCTACCCTAAATACCACCTTCAATGAAGGACAAAAGAGGATGTTGGGGGTAGAGGTTTGGGATTGCAAAGGGGAGGAAAACAATTCACATGGAGATGGAAAAGCAAATGTTTGAAAAACAAATGTTTGAGACAATGGGAGACAGAGTTGTGGACTCTGATTTAGGTCTTGCTGAGCTTTTCTGGGCTCCAAAATCACTGCAGATGGTGACTGCAGCCATGAAATTAAAAGACGCTTACTCCTTGAAAGGAAAGTTATGACCAACCTAGATAGCATATTAAAAAGCAGAGACATTGCTTTGCCAACAAAGGTCCATCTAGTCAAGGCTATGGTTTTTCCAGTAGTCAGGTATGGATGTGAGGGTTGGATGGTGAAGAAAGCTGAGCGCCGAAGAAGTGATGCTTTTGAACTGTGGTGTTGGAGAAGACTCTTGAGAGTCCCTTGAACTGCAAGGAGATCCAACCAGTCAATCCTAAAAGAGATCATTCCTGGCTGTTCATTGGAAGGACTGATGTTGAAGCTGAAACTTCAGCTTTGGCCACCTGATGTGAAGAGTTGACTCATTGGAAAAGACCCTGATGCTGGGAAGGATTGGGGGCAGGAGGAGAAGGGGACGACAGAGGATGAGATGACTGGATGGCATCACCGACTCGATGGACATGAGTTTGGGTAAACTCAGGGAGTTGGTGATGGACAAGGAGGCCTGGTGTGCTGCGGTTCATGGGGTCGCAAAGAGTCGGACATGACTGAGCAACTGAACTGAACTGAACTGAGCTTCCCCCACATACCAAGCCTGTATTCTTTGCAGATGTCTCTGGCGGTAGCTCTTTTCAGGAACGGACTCTTTGTCTAAGTTCTTTAGGCAGCTATGAAGGAGATTAAAAAGAAAGATTTCCAGAGTCTTCTGTTTATGAAAAATAATCAGCCTAAATTAATCTTAGTACCAAAAAACACAATTTAGGATGACAGATTTTGCCCTACAGTGTCAAGTAGGAGAAAGACTACAGTGAGTGCTAAGGGTGTACAAGGGAGAGAAAGACCACTTTTTCTAAACAGTAGATATCAAGACACACCGCTTAAAATGATGACATGTGCACTAAAATTTTAAAGATTAGAAGATTTATTAGGAAAAATATGGGAAAAGAAATACCAAATTGTGGGCAGGGGAACCACTTGCCAAAATCACAGTGGTTGAAAATTCAATGGCCAGTTCTGGGATCTGTTAGGTATGTGTGATTGGGCCATACTGTGTATGAAAGGGAAGGTGAGAGATAGAAGGATGACAAATGCAAAGCTGGTGTGTATCTTGTCTACCATTAACCAGGTATCTAGCGCAAACGTGGTGCTCAATAAAGAATTTATTGAGAAAATAAAATCAATAAGTAGAAAGGTGAGCAGGAGTGTGATCATGTAGGATCTTGAATGCTAAGGATTTTGTACCTCACAATGAAGATGATGGAGAAATAAGGATTTTGAGAAGGGGACCGATGAATTTTCAAAAGTTAATTATATTGTTCCTTTTAAACATCAGTACACTTATTATCTCCTTTACTAGACTGTGCCCATCTTGAGAGCAGGAAACAAGTCCTACTCATCCACATATTCCTGGTGTCTCCTAATAGAACAACTTCCATATTGATGGCATTCAAAATACACTTGATGAATTACTGCAAGCATGAATTACATGGCTAGAGTTTCCATGGTATGTGCATTATTTTAGTCTTAAAAAAATAGAACTCTTAAAATGAAACCATACTGACTTTATCCCAAATATTGACTTAATCATCATACAATTGAAAATATAAATACAATGCAACTGATGAGTTTAATATGCTGCCTACTGAAGTGTTACTTGTTTGTTTATTACTCATTGATTCAAAGAAGACCTCAACTTGGAAGATGATTAACACAGATAAGAGGCTCTCTTGGAATTTGTAAGGAAAGATTTGGGTCCTTCTGCAAATATTTATCACCATAATCAGTAGCTTGATGTGTTGCTAGTAGACCTTCTGTCCTTTAGAATGAGTATGATCACTTTCCTCAGAAATTATCCTCAATATTTTATTAATCTTCATCTAAAATCTCTAAGAGTGACAAACTATTCAGTTTTCCATGAGTGTGAATTAATTCCCAGTTGATCTATTAGTGTAGACTTGCTAGTGAGTCCAAACATTTATTTTAAATTAGGGAAATACAATGTAACAATTCCATATATTTTTCTTACTGTTTGCTTGTATACCTGGGGAAGAGTGCACTGAAAGTGTGTGTCCAGCCACCAGCCAACTCATGTGTTGAAATCTAATCTCTAGTCCCTAATGTGATGGTATTTGGTGGTGGGACTTTCGGGAGCATAATAATGATGTAATGAAGATGGAGCCCTCTTTAGTGAGATTATAAGAAGAGGCCAGAAAGCTCGCTCCCCCACTTTCCACCATGCAAGGATGCAATGAGAAATAAGCCATCTGCAACCTAGAAGAAGGCTCTCACCAGAAATCAGCCATGCTTGGCATCCTGATCTCAGAACTCCAACATCAAGAACTGTGAGAAAAGAAACTTCCATTGTGTTTATAACCCACTCAGTCAAAGACATTTTGTATAACTACCTGAACAAGTAAACAAGTGAAGTTTGTAAGAATATAGTCATATACTTTCAGTAGGAGAATAAAGTCATTTCTTCATGTCAGCACTTCTTTTCCACAGGTATTTCCTGAGCATCTGCTCTTAGCTCTTAGCTATTAGCAATGTTATCAGGGATTGTGAACAGATGATATAGTATACTCTCCAGGCCTTTTTCAATGGGTGGGCGCACCTATTCCCCAGCTCTGGTGGATGTTGTTTGTTAAAGGTTCATACCCATGTCTCCAAATTATTGCCCGTGGATTAGGGAAATTTCCCTAGCCCAGAGATGCTTGGAAAGTCACACCACCCTCCGAAGGTGGGCCATGGCCTGTGAGTGACTGATACAGTGTATAAGAGGCCAGCTTTCTCATTCCAGATGGGACAGTCTCTGTGGCACATTCTCTTTTGGAGCTCTCATGGAATCAGACTGAAGCTAGACTTCTCTTGGAACTACGTCTTTGCCTCGCTTGCTCCATCTTTTTCTTTAGTTTATCCTGCTTTTCTCACTCTTATACTTTCTCCTGAGAGCGCTGCTTCAGTAAATTTCTTGCAAAAGCTCTGCCTTGAGGAAGCCCCACTGAAGACAGATACTGCGAAAAATGAGGCATAGGCTCTTTTCAAGGATGCATAATTTAGTGGAAGTATATATCAAGTTTGCAAATATTTAAGCTAGAACATAATATGATTTAAAAGAGGTGCAAAAATAGTAATAGTATGGGATTTAAAGAAAAAAATATCTTCACAGAGATTATAAAGAGGAGATAAAATCCTTGAAACAAGAGAACTTGAGGTTTGTTTGAGCACTGCATTTTGAGAATTGCATTCTGCCATTTTGTCTTGAAAGTAAGTGGAAGGTAATAATGGAGCTATCACATGTATGCCTTGAAAGCTAGGAAAAGGGGTTTGTCCTTAATTTAAAAGGCAGTGGAAAGCCTTTGAATATTTTTGAATGTCAGTGATTCTCTTAAAATGTACTTATGAAGATGCATCTAGATGACTGTAGAATACATTTTAGTGGTGAGAAATAGGAATTGAAGAGACCAGTAAGGAAACTAATAGTCAGATGAGAAAAAATAATGTTCCACAGTGATGATGGGTGAGAAATAGATATGAGAGATATCTATTTTGGAAGTAGAATTGATAGGACTTGGCCAGTCATTGGATACAGAGAGCATCACTTATAGAGAGAACAGTGACTCAAAGCTTTGGGGCTTGTCTAAATGATAACCTCTTAATGCTTTCCCAGAAGTGGAATTGTTACACTGAAGAATTTGCACATTTAAAATTCCGTTATAAAATGCAGGCACTGAGTTTTGTCTGTTTGTAAAAACCTATTCCATTTTCATGATGGGGAAAATGGTATATTTTTGTTATTTTTTTTCATTCTGAAAATTATGAATAAAGTTGAAAATGCTACCTAGGTTATATTGACTGTGTCTGTCACTGGCTGAGAGAGGTAAGCAAATATGTCTTCTACTATAGTGTTTTCATCATTCCTGTGATTGGAGTACTTCTTGTTATATGCAGTTTGATGTTTTATTACTTGGCCCATGATGACTTATGACAGAGTCCTACTCAGACTGTTTTCTGACTACAAACCAGGAGGAAAGAGAGTACCCAGATAGAGTTTTGCATGTGAATAGAAAGGGCTCAGCAGGTTGTGTGGTGATGTTAGGGAAAAGCTTTGTCTGCACATCCTTATACAGTACTGGGAAGAGACTTTGGGTCAGAAGACTTGGGTTTGAACTCTGGCTCCACCATAAGCTAGTTTTACGTATTTGAACTAATCACTCAAATTCTGTGGGCCTCAGTGTTCAAATCTGTAAGGCAATACTTTCTTCAAAGTGTTATTCTGAGACCCAGTTGCAGTAATGGAAGTAATTTCTCCTTATACTCACAATATGAATGTTGGATTTTATTCCCTGCTGGTCTTACGTCCTTAACGGCAATAACTATTTTTCCACATTTTTTGCCCAGTATCTTTCCTGGCACATAGTAACTATTCATTAAAGCTTATCATGTGGATGGATGAGTTAATTTTTTGCCTTGGATGAGCCAAGTGACAGTTTATATACTTTACTCTCTGAAATCAGAAACAGGAACCAAGAGGTATATAGTGAGGTTTTTGTTGTTAAAAACTATTTGCTTCTTCTCCATCTATTTTGGCTGTGTCTGGAGACGTAGGTACTTGATGAATGAAATTAGTTTTCCCCTCTTCGTAAAGCATTGTATTATTTCTGATGAGCCTTTGGATTCTACTATGGTTACTTATACAACAGTGTCCTGTTAAGGTAGTAGCAGCTGGCTTAGCACATGGGAAAACCGTTGTTGCATTTTTATTTTTACTTTTTTTGGCATTTCCTGAAAGAGATAGGAAAATGAAAAGTGACCTGTTCTTTAGTAATTCTTTTTCTGTTGGAACAGCTTGTTCAGATTATTTGAGCAGTTCTGGATATGTCTCTGTGTGTGTGTGTGTGTGTGTGTGTGTATCTGTCTGTGTATGTGTACATTCTGTGCTCCCAGATTTCCTTTCCCATCCTTCAGGAAGGGATTTTGATGCTTGATAATATTTTTCTGAGTTTGATAATATATTAGTCTTATATGCTTGTTCAGGCCATTTTCAATAGAATCATTTTGTACTTAGAAAGTCTTTTTAGCCTCCTACCTTCTCATCTACAGGTAGACTAGACAAATATTACAGTGACTCCCTCTTTACAGGTGAAAATGCTGAGCACCAGAGGGCTTGAACAAATTGCCAAGTGAATCAAGACTGGAAATGACTTTTCTGGCTTTACCTGGAGGTCTTTTCCTAAGACCCCAGGGAACCTTTAAATTTTTATGTGCCAACGCCTCTAATGGAGTAGCTGTTGTTCTTGAGGCATGCCCATTTGGGAATGTGCCTGACTCTCCTTTAGTTTGGTCTCATGAAACTGTGCAAACATTGAGTTCATCCTCCCTGGGCCTGAGGGGATTAGTAATGGGTCATTTATAGCTAAGATTATTAGCCAATGTACTGTCTGACCCAGTGTTTCAACCGAGAGACTCCTTGGCATTTCTGAGCATGGTCTGCTACTGCTAAGTCGCTTCAGTCGTGTCCGACTCTGTGTGATCCCATAGACAGCAGCCCACCAGGCTCTGCCGTTCCTGGGATTCTCCAGGCAAGACTACTGGAGTGGTTTGCCATGGTCTACTTGATCACATTGAGGCATTTGCCTCCATCATTGCCATCCTACGTTTCCTATCCCCATATCTGTTCTGCAATCCTAGCTACTTTAATGCCTAGATTTCACATATATGCGTTGATCTATCTTTTTCTCTCTCTGACTTACTTCACTCTCTATGACAGTCTCTAGGTCTGTCCACATCTCTATAAATGACACAATTTCATTCCTTTTAATGGCTGAATAATACTCCATTGTATAGATGTACTGCATCTTCTTTATGTGGAACCTAGACAAATGGTACAGATGAACTTATTAACAGGGCAGAGACGTAGATGTAGAGAACAAGCCTGCGGACACAGCAGGGGAGGGGAGTGTGGATGAATTGGGAGATTAGGATTGGCATGTACATGCTACACTGTTGTTGTTACTTAGTTGCTCAATTGTGTCTGACTCTTTTATGACCCCATGTACTGTAAACGGTCAGGTTCCTCTGTCCATGGGGGTTCCCAGGCAAGAATCCTGAAATGGGTTGCCATTTCCTTCTTCAGGGGATCTTCCTGACCCAGGGATTGAACCCATAATCATTATTTCCCATCACAAATAAAAATTAACTGAATGAATCAATAATCTATGTCTCCTGCATTGGCTCGTGGGTTCTTCACCACTGAGCCACCAGGGAAGCCCATGTGTAAAATAGATAGCTAGTGGAAAGCTGCTGCATAGCACAGGGAGTTCAGCACAGTGCTCTGTGACGACCTGGAGGAATGGGATCAGGGAAGGGAGGGCCGCAAGGAAGGGGATATATGTATACATGTGACTGATTCACTTCACTGTACAGCAAAAACTAACACAGCATTGTAAAACAATTATACTCCAGTTTTAAAAGAGCTTAGTTCGTGTGTTATCTCCTTTAAGACTTTCCCTATTCTAGCAACCAGAAGTTTCAGTCGCATCTATACTTCCGTAACACTTTCCCCCATTTCGTTTCTTGCGTAAGTTTTTTGCCCATTCAATTTTAATTCTAGAGCATTTCTGTGTCCTCCAGAGCACTAACCCCAGTGTATAAACCCCAAGTAGGAGACTGCTAAGCATTTGCTGATGGCAAGTTAAATCATCTGCCCCAAATGGAATTACATTGATAATTTTCATTTAATGTGTTTTAGACATAAGTAAGCATCGAGGAGAATAGTCGTATTTTCGTTTCTCCATCTGTCTTCTGACTTTTATTGTATTTGGTCCAGTCAGTGTAGCTCACAGGCATACTTTGTAATTCTGTTTCTAAACATACAATCGTTTCTGATGGGTTACTAGCCTGTCAGGAATGCACCTATTACCAAAGATGGAGCCATAAAAGTGTTTTCAGTTTATTCCAGTCAGGTTTAGAACCAAAGACCAATCTTAAGGCCAAAAATATACTCCCAAAGGCTAGCTTGGTGAGCTACACAGGCCTAGCAGCTCCACCCTCCTGTGGAAAATGGAGACTCACACAGAGCTAGCACTCGTGTCCAGTTTTTCTTGTGCTCACTCAATCGTGTCCCTCTCTTTGCAGCCCCTTGGACTACAGCCAGCCAGTCTCTTCTGCCCATGGAATTTCCCAGGCAAGAATACTGGAGTGGGTTTCCATTTCCTACTCCAGGTCATCTTCCCAACCCAGGGATTGAACCCGAGTCTCTTGGGTCTCCTACATTGGCAGGTGAATTCTTGACCACTAACGCTACCCGGGAAGCCCAGTTTTTCTTGGGATACAGTCAGAAAGATGGAATGACGTTCACCCAGGTCCCTTTTTTTTTTCAACTCAGAAAACAGGCTCTTAAATGAACAGCAGCTTTTTCTGAAGCTGAAACTCAAATGCAGTTGTGACTTTTTGGCAGAACTTTTGCTCATGGGAACAGGGAAGGATTAGTTTTTCTAAAATAAATGGAAACAGAAAAAAAAAAAGGGATAGCGTATCAGTTCTTATGATGGATACAGCCCATATCTATGCATTTTTGTCCTGGATATGTGAATTATCACCTTTTTCATTGGAACCCTTGAATCAGGTTAGTTAATTTTTTGTAAAAAAAAATATGATTTGGAATTTTAGAATCATATATCTTACTCAGAATATTTCTGAGTACATCTTATGAAGAAGTTTCTTTTCTGTTTTGTCTTCCGGGTAAATTAAATCATTTCTGACTTTAGTTGCTGGAGAGTCTGAAGCCCACAAGCTGAGTGTGGGAAATGGCCAGGGCATGGCGACTGGGGAGAAGAGATTATGTTCCAGGTCATTAATATCTATTTCCAGGCTTTATAATACTCTTTTGACTGCCAGTTGTCTCAAAAGGAAAGGAATTAGCCTGATTAGCTCTCAGCTGTTTCCCTCCTTCCCTGTATTAATGTTTTGTTTCCTTTTCCCTCAGAAGGAGGATGTATGGGTGCCCAGGGCAGCTCTTATTCTCTGCATCTCTTAATTACTCACCTGGGTGGATGCAGTGAAAAGAAAGTATGTCCAGCTCCTTCACCAACGCCACTCTCTGCATTGACTCGGACTGTCCCCCAGGATGTGTCTCAGCAGATAACATTCATGGTTAGCTCATTTGTGTCTGCATTTTCTTATCCTCTTGAAAGCACAGACCTGGTGTTCACAGACCCATCCCAGAAATCTTCTGGAATGCACCCAGCTCCACCAGGCCACCAGATTCTGCCCTGAAAAGCACACAATTTTGTCTGCTTCCAAAATACTCCCTGCATTTCCTTCCCATGTGATGGGTCAAATATTCCTTTAGAGTTAGCTTGCAGGCAGATCTCAGGTGAGTAGAGGCCAACGGCAGCTTCATGACATTTTCCTCCTACTTCCTGAGATTCTTACAGAATTTATGGGCACTGCCTGATTCTATTACTAGCTTACTTTTAGTATACTGTCTTGTATTCCTACCTCCCCAAACCCTAGTCAGAAATAACTTCTCTCTTCTAATCACTTTACCATTCCTGTCTTGCTCAGTAGTTATAACGGAGGTGTCTTATTTGTGACCTTCCCTCCCTACCATCATAGGTAAGCTTTCAAAGGGGCTGTTTCTTATTCATGATGGGCTCATCAATCCAATGCCTTTCATGCAACAAGAACTCAGGGCTGGGTGAATAAACTTTCAGTCCCATTAGAGCAAAACTCAGTTTTCTTTATCTTTCCCACTTCCCAAAGTTTCAGTTATGTAGGTAAACATGATTTTAAATATATATTATTATTATTTTCTCTATCAGAGAAGTATAAGATAAAATCTTTGGCATCAAGACTTTGCTAGAAGAAGAAGAAGCTGACTGTAGAGTATGTGGGGCTTCCCTGGTGGCTCAGATGGTAAAGAATCTGCCTGCAATGCAGGAGACCCAAGTTCAATCCCTGGGTTGGGAAGATCCCCTGGAGAAGGAAATGGCAACCCACTCTAGTACTCTTCCCTGGAAAATTCCATGGGCAGAGGAGCCTGGCAGTCCAAGGGGTTGCAAAGAGTCAGGCACAACTGAGTGACTAACACTTTGACTTTCAAAGTGTATGTATATGAACTTCATGGATATGTAGATAATGAATGAATACTATGAGACATTGTTTAATTAGGACAAGACAGCTCCATGGTAATTCAGAAATGGTCAAATTGTTATGGGTTAGGGAAGTTGAGGGAGGATCCAGGGTAATTACCACTGAAAGAAATCTGATATTATATATACTTACAGATTTTTTTCTAAGTAAACTTGAGACTAGAGGCAAGCAAACATAGACCCGCTACCAATTGGCAGGTAGGCATATATAATTCTTAAGACGATGGGCAGACTCCTATCTGCAATGTTAAGAATAAGGAAAAGGCTATGTGGCACTAGTGGTAAAGGACCTGCCTGCCAGTGCAGAAGACATAAGAGATGTGAATTTGATCCCTGGATCGGGAAGATCTCCTGGAGAAGGGCATGGCAACTCACACCAGTATTCTTGCCTGGAGAATCCCGTGGACAGAGAAGCCTGGCAGGCTACAGTCCATGGGGTTGCAGAGTCTGACACGACTGAACGCTTCAGAAACCGGAGAGCTTAGTGGAGTTTTGGTTTGGGAAGGTACAGGAAGGGGATAGAACAGATGCAGAGGAGGGCAGAGAAGAAAGTCAGGGCAGAGCTTCGGTCTGGGGCAGTGGGATTTTTGCTCCCACAATTTGGACATGCTCTACCAGTGGTGTCTTTGACGTGTGTTGGCATTTTGATGTTCTGGAACACACTCGTAGGATTTTATATTCTTCTCTCTGCCTACCTCAAAGGGAATAGGACTATCATGTAGACGATCAGGAAGAGCTTCTGTGTTAATATTTGACATTAAATCACATAATTTCCCCTTCACGCCCTCATCCATTCATTTTTCTCTTAAAAGCGTTGAGTGACTTGTAATCACCACAGAATTCACCTCGTACGGGTGCACTGAAGCAGGCAGATTGAGAAAATGGGTCT
Source organism: Giraffa tippelskirchi (assembly GCF_054371585.1). Lineage (NCBI taxonomy): Eukaryota > Metazoa > Chordata > Mammalia > Artiodactyla > Giraffidae > Giraffa > Giraffa tippelskirchi. The sequence goes on from NC_137276.1 coordinate 41,535,886, forward strand.
GGAAAATCGACAGACACTCCTCCAGAAATGGAAATTTTTTTTTTAAGATATCCATGATATATTCCCTTTCAGGTTTCTGTGTTTATGTGGAAGAGAGAAACAGAAAGATACTGTTTTGACTAGTGTTGGCAAACTGACGAAAGCTATTTTCTGTCTGAAATGTTTTTCTTTTCTCCTGCAACGGGTGCAGAAATGTGTGCTTTTACTGGTTTGAAAGTATGCAGATATACACTGACCTCACCCTTTTATCTCAATTGCCAGCCTCATCTAGCTGTCATTATAATCTGTGTCCCCAGGCTTTCATGCAACTGTCCAGGCTTGAGTCCAGTGAACAGGTAAGTATTTGGGATAAAACATAAAAACTTCAGCTAAGCCTTATAGTTTTCACTTGGTAAAAGCAAAGGATTCTGAGAGTCAATGAACTGTTTGCCTATGAAAGGAGCTTCTCATTCTAGCCATAAAGACAGTGTTTATTGCCCAATGTATGGTATTGTTTGTAATAGTTATTAATGCAACTGATTAGTGATTTAAACTGTGCCTAGTATTTGAAAAAGTAGCATGGGTAAAATCATTTATGTACGCCTTCTTTTCTTGGAGTATTATTCTTGCTGAATTTTACCTATGTCTCAGAGCTGGTTAATTATCGCAGAGAACACATCAACATTAATGAGGCATAGAATCAAAAAGATGTAGGGTTCAAATTTTGGATGGGTGCTATTTCATTCTTACTCTGTGTTTTCAAAAGAGGCTTAAGTGTTCTCTAAGAAAAATTCCCACTTTCTTCGGATTCTCTCTGGACATATTCAGGTGCAATTTTCATTGAACTCAAAGGCAGTTGAAGTGATTAGTCATATCTATTACTTTTTATGGACTTAATTGCTTGAGAACAGCAGAAGTGGGTTCTGACTTTTTACAATCCCATTATCTTTGTAGTGCAGTATTTGAAAACTTCTTTCCTAACCCTTTTAAATACATCATGCACAATTTTCTTTCAATGATGAATTAATAGTTATACACATTTTTATAGTAGTGGGACTTTGCAAAAGAGGACTGAAGTATCTCATATGGTATAACCACTCATTTGGAATTGCTCACTGTCTGAGCAGATGTTAGAATAATTTGCAATATATTCAACAGCCATGCCTGGTTAAGTGATTGTTGTAATTAGGTTGAAACTAATGCAGAATTCTTTAAAAATATTATTTCTATGAAGATAACTTGTTTATTTTAAAGGTATAAACTGAACCTGTAGTTTTGATGATTGCATTTTGTGAAATGTGTGTGTGTGTGTGTGTGTGTGTGTGTGTATTTGAGAAGGAGAGAGAAAAAGGGAGAAGAACATGGGGAGAAATATGAGGAGAAAGAAAACATTTGAAGAAACTCAAGAATGAGTCACAGGATAGGAAGTTGTTTTATTCATCTATTTTTCAAGGGATAATTTTATTAATAGTATTCTGAAGATAATAACCCTAATATGTAGAGACAGAAAAGTGGTTGGAAGGGTCTAGGTCTCATTCAGTATGAGATTCTTTATTACTGTATCAACAAAAAAGAATGAATTTCCTATAATGATACTATAGTTAAAATTTTTACAGCTACATTCAAGTACTTTTTTACAGGAACTAAAACATTTAGAGTTATTTCTGATGTTGAAAGAATGCGATGTTGTTCTTATCACCTCCAAAAGCTTTTTTAAAGATACAAAATATGTGACAGGAATTCCTTAGTAGTCTCATCAAAAAGCCTCAAGATGTACAGAGGAGCCTAGGAAAAAATGTTCTACCATGATTTCATAATAGGTACAGATTTCTTCCTCCCATGATACTTGTTCCATGATATTACAGTATCATGACTGAAATACCTAGTCTATGGTACCAATGGCGTGAAGTCAGCAGTATGAGTTAGCTTCCACTCTGCATGGACACTGATTCTTATTCTCCTACTGTGTCAGGCAGGATGAACCTGGTATAGCTGCAGGGGAAAAAAACAATACGAACTGTCAAATGCCAGTGAATTAATTGAGCCAAGGCTTAGTTTTCAGTTACTTTGCTTGTCTACTTGCCCACTTTTCCCAGTGTCATCACATGGAAATCCATGTGATGGGGACTCCATCTTGACACATAGCTCCAAATCACTACTGGGCAGTGAAAGGTCCCCACTTGCTCTTTGAAATCTTCTGCCTGTAAGTGACAAATGTCACTTCTTCAACTCATAGAGGAAAACCACAATAATTCTGAATAGTCTGATGCTAATCCAAACTCCCATAAGTGATCAGAATGGTACCAGGAGGGAAAAGGTTAGAGTAAATTCATTACTCTTATTAGAAAAAAAGTTCAAAACACATTTCCTGCTAATTAACGATGACATGTTTGAAGGAAGAATCTACAAATGCATATTTTTGATAATTGAAAACTAAGAGTTTTTTCTTTCATCATGAATCAGTCTGTGGTAGTTGGATGATAAATTACAAATCATTACAGCTACCATTTATGACACTGTGAAATTATAACTCTTCAGGATTGTTGAAAATGGAAAGGAAAGCTGGTGTTCTTGGAGGTCATATACATCTTTTCTTAGGAGGAGAAAGAGCAGGCGTCAGAATTTAAATGGTGTGAGATATAGGTGTATAGGGAGGACATGAAAAGAAGCTGAGGAAGGCCATTTTTAAGGAGCTCTCAAAAATTTCCGTAGGAGAGATGGGAGGGTGAAGGAGAGGCTTAATATCAATGTTCTTTTATTCATGGTAAGAGGTATGGACCAGAAGGGGTGGATATTCTTCTTTATAAAACTTTCATTGGTCAAAATTCTCCTGGCCTTTCTCTTTTTGTTCCACCTGCCTCCCTCTCTCCTTTTCCTTTCCTTTTTCATCTTCCTTCTTTCACCAGTATAACAAATACTTACTGACCTACTATTCCGGATTCTGGATATAGAATTGGGAATTGGTGGTCCCTGTCTATTACAGAACTTGTGATCTGTGATATGTGTATGTAGAAAATGCAAAGCAGAATATGAAAATACAGAGTCCTTAGAGAGCCTTGCTTTATTTAGGATATTTAGGCAAGTTGTCACTAAAGGCATAACAGTTGAAAAAATAGTGAGGAAGTAAACCCTGAAATTATATGGAGGAGAGTTTTCCAGACAGAGAGAACCATTAAATTAAGAAGCCCCGAGGAAGAACTGGGTTAGTCTGCTATCCAGTACTGGGTCTTGGGAGATGAGTGCTTATCAGTCTTGGCTTAGGACCTTGCTCACAGTACTTGTGCAAGGAGTATTTGTCAGATGAATGAATGAACAAATGAATGACTGCAGACCTCATCCTCAAGGGTTTCCCAATCAATGTAGTACCAGATAGAGGCTTAGCTAAAAATAACTGTACTTGGTAACAACAACAGTATTCAGTACTGGACAGGGTACTGGGGAATGATCTGACTTAATTTAGCCAATAATACCATGAACACATACAATTGTTCTATTTTATAAACAGAAAATCAAGAGAGATATCATGGTCTAGTGATTAAGTGTTTAGACTCTGAGGCCAGGCTGCCTGGATTTGAGTAATAGCTCTTCTACTTGCCAGCTCTGTGACTTTAAGCAAGTTGATTAACTTCTCTCTGCTCAGATTGCCTCTAAAAATCAGTTAGATATACTCCTTTCAGGAGTTGAGTCTGAGGATTACACGAATTAACATGCCAAGTGCTTAGAGTGTCTGGCACTATACAGTGTAGTCTCATGAGCACTGGTGTAGTCATCATCATTTTCAAAACTCTGAAGGGACTAACTGATTGAGAATGTCATGGAAGGCTGCATGGATAAAGTGCGTGAGCTGAGGCTTGAGTGGAAAAGTACAAATTCCTAAAGGGTAAAGAAAAAAAATTATGTGTGTGTAGTGTATTTCAGCATTAATCTTCAGGAAGTTTTTAAAAAACATGTATTTGGTAGTAAGGGCTTCCCTGTTGACTCAGACAGTAAAGAATCTGCCTGCAATGCAGGAGACCCAGGTTCAGTCCCTGGGATGGGAAGATCCCCTGGAGAAGGGAATGGCTATCCATTCTAGTATTCTTGAGTGGAGAATTCCATGGATAGAGGAGCCTGGCAGGCTATAGTCCAAGGGGTCAAAAAGAGTCGGACATGACTGAGCAAAAAACACATTTATATTTGTTAGTAAAATGCCTTTTTGCTGAAAATCAGATTGTGTCCTACCCTATGGACCGTAGTCTGCCACACTCCTCTGTCCATGGAATTCTCCAAGCAAGAATACTGGAGTAGGTTGCCATGCCCTCCTCCAGGGGATCTTCCTGACCCAGGGACTGAACCCGTGTCTCTTACGTCTCCTTAATTGTCAGGCGAGTTTTTTACTACTAGCACCACCTGGTTATTGCAATATAAAATCCCTCACATTCCCCTAAATAATTTGAGGCTCACTATTTGTAGATATGAGAATTAAATTGTTGTTATTTTCTATCTTATAAGACAAAAAAATAAATTCAAACCACTTAACTTTTTTTCCATTAAACATAAAGTAAATGATGTCCTGTAGAGATAGGCAAATTGAATAGATAGTGGTGATAGTTAAATTTTAATATTCACTGAGGATATGATTATATTTGATGTGATTGTGTAGGATTGTATGTGAATTATGTGTACACCTGTGTTAGTTCTCTATTATTTAATCTGTTACTGAATCATAGTTGTGATATTTTCTTTTGTAAGCAGAAAAAAATTATACCTGAAAATATTCTCGGCATTTATAAAAAAGAAAAGAATGGCACAATTTTTTACACGTGAAAATATACATATCTTTACATCATCTTAATCATTGTTTCTCTTTGGTGGGACCTGAACTATGTTGAGTTCATTACCTAATGAAGCTGAGGCATACTTTCCAGGTTAACTCCTAAGGCTTGCTTTGTTTTGTTGGGATGACTAGTAGGTTCATGAGTTATGCTGAAAGTTTAATCCAGTAATAGAAATTAAAAATACATGATAATAGCAGAAAGGTCAAGTCTGATGTGGCAACCAGGTGAGTATTTATCTACATACTCACCAAGTGCCTATACAATAAAACTGTACACTGATTCACGTAAAGTTTTGTGTAAAAAATGTGTGAGAACAAAGCAAAATCTATCACCTTTTCCTTTTAAATAATAAATATGCAAATGGATGATTAAAAGGGGGAGAGCTGGAGGTGACTGCAAAAGAACTTAATGAGGATTATTGGAATTTTTATGTACTAGAATTCAGTATCTATTTTGAGAAGGTAACACATTGTTCCTATTCATATTTACATACATAAAATTTCTATAGCTACAAACAGTCTTTTTATGACTTAGGAATAATTTCCTGTGCTATAAATTGGTACTTCTGTTTCTGGCCTTAGCTCTGGGCTCATACAGATGGCCATTATAAACATGATTTGTTATTTACATAAATTGCATCTTTCTTCACCCCTCCTGAACATTCCTTTGCAGTGCTTTGATATCAGACCTGATTCTGAATGGCAAAAGTATAGCCAAAACAAAGAGAGAGAAAAATTAATTCTTTTACCATTTGGATTTCTTTTTGTAAAACAATTCCTTAGGTTTGCTTGGAGTTTCTTTACAAGGATGATAAATCGCTCATTTCTTTTAGAACTCTCTTTCCTCTAAATCTCAGGTCTTTAAAATCTCGTAATTCATGATGGTTTCAGCAGTTGTACTTTCCAAGGACCATTTTAAGAATGGCAGTAAGTCATGTTTATCTAGTTTGTATTGTAAATGAACTATGATACTGGTTTATATTGTTAAATGTGTGAATTTAGGAAGGCATATATTTTCTAGCCAGATTAATACAGTATCTGCTGTATCCATTATGGACTGACTTTGAATGTCACAGTGGAGGCCTTGAGCAGTAAGATGGCTTATATTTGAATATGACATCATTTTGTAAGCAGGAAACTGCTTTAAGGCACAGATCCTTGCTTTGGTGAAGTTGAAGTCCCTAAGGAACTTGTGTGGCTCCTTCATTCTCACCATCTGCGGTTCATACAGTGTCCTCAGCTATGATGAGATCACAATTGGGCAAAATGGAATTTCCTTGTTTAAATTTTCTCAACGGTTTTTCCCACACAGAGTTGCTAATGACTAGCATACTATAAACTGTATTTTTGTTGTAGTTCATCCACATGTCTTCACAAATACATGGCAGGCACATAAAATATCAGTTATGGATGATTTTAAGTGCATATTAAACATAAACCAAGTATGATATTATAATTTAATTGCATGAAGTAATGGTTTAGTTTTGTGTGTGTGTTTACAGAAAGTATTATAAATACATATGATAAAGATATTATTTCTAACAGTATTTGCGGACTCGAATCTATTTAATGAAAATGTTAGCACAATTCCTGGCACAATTCCTGGCACAATTCCTGCGAGGAAGGAAGAGAGGGAGGAAGAAAGGAAAGTAACATCGGCGGTCAGCAGCCATGGCTTTACTACTCTGCAGCTGCTTGACTTTGGGCAGCTCTAAAGTCTCACTTTCCTCATCTGTAAAATGAAATTGTTTTAATTAATTGAGATAAACCCATCACCACAGTAGCAATGTATATTAATAAGTTTAAATGTTTTTTTCAAATTATTTTTAATGAATGCAAAATTTCGATTAAATGAAGAGTATGGTGGGCTGAGGAGTTTGTCTGTGGTACAGATTGCTCATTTATAAAACCAAAAAATAAATACACTTCAGTACTATATATTTACATTGAACATAAAGTATCTTTTCTTTGAATTTAAAAGCACATGCAAATTGTTCAGTGTGCATATATGTTGCTTGGCACTGGCTTAAATACTGTGGTTTCATAGTTACAAAGTCTTCTAGAATGAGAGACAAGCAAATGGATGGTGTACTACAGCGTGATGAATGTTCTGAATGAGGCACGCAGTGGGATGCTGTAGAAGTAGAGAAAGGGCTCCATGAAAACAGAGAGATGGACTAGAGGAAGAATGAATGCATGGAAACCCAAGATTTTCTGTATATGATGAAATTTTTTGTTGGAAATTTGTAATAGGTACACTTTCTAGAAACACCCCCAAGATTTCATACCTGACTTAATCAAATAATTTCTTAGGAGCAGAAAATTTCACCAGCTTCTGGCAGAAGAGAAGGGCAGAAAGAATTGAAATACAAAAAAGATTCAATGTGTTGTTGACTGGAAGATGGAGGGGACAACACAAAGGGGAATGTGAATACCTAAAGAGCCGAGTGAGACCTTTGGCTGAAACAGAAACATCAGTCCAATTAAAAAAAATTAAAGGAGCTGAATTCTGCCTGCAGTCTGCATGAGCTTGGAAATAGACTGTTCATCAGAGGTTCTGCAGGCAAGACTGAAGCCTGGCCACTACCTTGATTTTGGTCTTGTTGGAGAACCTAGCCAAATCCACACAGAATTTCTGACCTGCAGAAACTGTGAGATAATAAATGGGTGTGGTTTTAAGCCACGGATCCTGTGTCCATTTGTTACAGGATTGTTAGCATTAGGAAGCTAATAGAATATTGAAGGATATGTTTTAAAGAGTTAGCCAAGGAAAGGAACCATGGCAAAGAGGCCAGTTTAAAGACTGAGGGAGAAATCTAACAGAGAAGTCAAGAAGATTTTAAAAATGTAGAAGATCATGGCACATCACACAAGCAGTAGGGATGGCAATTACCATTATACCAAGAGCTATGAAGCTATGTGGATAAACATGTATTATCTAGAGGAACAGCGGTTTGTTCATGGTTTGGCATGTTTGACTAATAGAATGGTTAACCTTCATGAGAAAGTGAAAACTAATGATCTATGTGTAAAAATGTTTAACTTTGGAGGTGTAGAAATAATGTACATTGAATAAAATACTATTAAAAATTGTTCTAAATTAAAATATATGAGAGTAATTTCAATTTGGGAAGAGGAAATGACATACTAAAATCCATGATAAATTAAAATAGAGGAAAGAAGATAAAGGCAAGTTGGAAAGAGTAAAAAGAAATAGGAAGTATATTTTTGTAGTGAAACTTCAGTATGTGGAAATTTAGTCTCAGAGTATATTTGTAAATAAGATGCTTAGTTTCAGTGTGTTGAACTGTCCACTTGGTTATTAAATTTAGTACCTTTATCCAATTATGATAGAAAATGTATTTTAATATAAATAGATTTTCTGAGTTAGATGATATACTTGCTTTATCAGGATAACTAAAATCAATATATTTTTTCCAAATATAATTTTCTCTTAATTTTTTCACATTTTATAAAAAACAAAGTATGATATATATGAAACTCCAGTACTTTGGCCACCTGATGCAAAGAACTGACTCATTGGAAAAGACCCTGGTGCTGGGAAACATTGAAGGCGGGAGGAGAAGGGGACGACAGAGGATGAGATGGTTGGATGGCATCACCGACTTGATGGACCTGAGTTTGAGCAAGCTCCAGGAGTTGGCGATGGACAGGGAAGCCTGGCGTGCTGCAGTCCATGGGGTGGCAAAGAGTTAGAAATGACTGAGCAACTGAACTGAACTGCTTAGTTCTCTATTAAATGTTTTGAAAAAACAAGAACTGCTCTTCTCCCGATGTTTTTTTTTTAATATAAAATTGTCTCACGTATCACATCAGTAATAAATGCTTTAAAATTCTAAATTTACTAAGTAGGATTTAAATCATTTTTACATTATTATGCCACTCATCTAGGTCCATGACATCAAAATATATGTTTAAAACTTGCACAATTTAGTTAAAATAATGAGTCCTTTGATCTCTCTGCATATGCATTCTAAGAATTATAACATAGTAATATTAACCATTAACTTGGTTAATGGTAAATTTTATAAAGTGTATAAGTCTGCCTATAGGCTACTGTTCCTATGTGGTACTTTAGCTGCTATGATAATTTCAGCAAATCAATATGGTATATTCCAAAAAGTAAAGATGGATGAAAATGTGCCATTTTTCCTACCCTGTGTTTTCTGCATTATTTAACTTGAAAGTTGAGCCCATGTTGCTACACTGGCAAATAATAAGCAGTAAACAAATCTCTTTTGATATACTAACAACAGTGAAAGGAATATAATTATCTAGTTCAACTAGCAATATCTAAACAAAGACTCAGCATCAGAAGCAGAACACTATAAAAGTGAGCTAAAATGTATTTTTCTTCCCCTTACGTCTTACCTCCATATTTTCCTATGGAATAATTGGGCTGTATGGGGAAAACAGAGGTACAGATTACTACCACCTTGACTTTGTCTGTCCTAAGACCAAAGTTACTTCAAAGTAAAAAGTGTTTTGAGCAGAGTTGCCTATTGGCTTCTCTTTTTCAGAGGAACTAAAGTAAAATATGATTTCCAAGTGGAACATGAATCAATATTGTCTCTTTTTATCTTGGTGGCTTAATTGGTTCAATCACTCTGGCATTAACTACCTGAGGATTTTCTAATGATGCCTGTAGTCAGAAATGTTTACTTGATTTCTGCTCTGACCTTTTCATAAATGTTCTGACCCTTTCTTTAGTAAAACTTCCTTGGTTGATTTCTTTAATGAGGTTGAGAAATCTTACCTGGTCTGTTTGTTTCATAAATAACTTTTGCCCACAGTTTATATACAGAATGGATTTAGAAATAGCACTAAGAAATTCACAAAAGGAAGTTGAATGGCTTCATTAAGATAAGAATTATAAATTCTAAAGATAAGACTTATAACCCAGGCATAATTTATATCTGTCATGTTGTAATGGGCACCATATGTATGAGAATTTCATAAGAGGCCAGGACAGTCAAATGTATGAAATCCCTGTTCACAGATAACACTATTCAATTTTGTAAAATCTGCCATTTAATTGTGTGTCAAGTAATCTTGGAAAGTTTAGAACATTTTGCATTTATTGAATAGCTGAAAACTATTATTTTCACATCACAAATAATATTTGCCAGACATAAAGATACAACTAAAAATAAAATATAAGCCCCATGAGGACAAATATTTTTGTCTTTTGACATTGCTTAATGTTAAGCTTGGATGCCATATTGTGTGTTCCATGTGGCTAGAGACCGTATGTGTTCTTGCTTATCAAATGCTTAGCCCCATGCCTGGTGCATTTTTATACACATCCACAGGTGAATGTCTTTAATATACATGTATATATTTTTATATGTGATTTTATTATGCATAAAACTTATCTTTTTATTCATTATATCATAAATATATACCATGTTTAGATACACATTTATAACAGATAATTTTAATGGCCATATAAGATCTAACATAATATACTAATTTCTTTTTCATTGTTCTTCTGGGATCTTTCTGTTCTTTCATTTGTTGTTGTTATAAAAACAATGCTTCAAAAAAAAGAACATTGTAGTTTTATATTACACAAATAATTGTCTTCTAATGACAGACCCTTAGAAGCAGAATTGATGGATGACACTATGGTTGGTTCATAGACACAGTGCAAATATTCTACCGAAGAATAAATGGAAGGAGTCACTCAGGCAGAGCTGTAGATTAAGTATAGTTAATTTAACTATTTCCCTTTGCATACACTGCTGAAATGAGTGGCCCTGAGGAAAAGAGTGTTTTGACTGGGAGAAGTTTTGATAGTTCTCCTTTCCCTACCGTTTCTGCATAGGGTGCCGTTTGTTAAAAAGAAGGAATCATAAGAATATGTAGACTAGAAAGGGACATGTAGACTGGATGGGACATGTAGAGAGTGATCAGGGAAGCAGTAAAGAGCAAAAAAGATACTGTGGGAAGATAGAAGATAAACTGCATCTTGCGGTATTGTAAAGATCTGCCTTTGCCTTAAACTAGCCCTGTTTCTCAATGTGTGTCCAGTTTGGGCATATTTAGGAAGAGTAAACATTTTCTGTGGGACATTCTGAATTTCAGTTACTTCCATCTATTAACTCTAGTATCATCGGCATCGCCATTAGGATATTTGAGAAGTCAGGGAAAGGTTCAGTTCAGTTCAGTCACTCAGTCATGTCTGACTCTTTGAGACCCAATGGACTGCAGCATGCCAGGCCTCCCTGTCCATCATTAACTCCCAGAGTTTACTCAAACTCATGTCCATTGAGTCGGTGATGCCATCCACCCATCTCATCCTCTGTTGTCCCTTTCTCCTCCTGTCTTCAATCTTTCCCAGCATCAGGGTCTTTTCAAATGAGTCAGTTCTTTGCATCAAGTGGCCAAAGTATTGGAGTTTCAGCTTTAGCATCAGTCCTTCCAATGAACACCCAGGACTGATCTCCTTTAGGATGGACTGGTTGTATCTCCTTGCATTCCAAGGGACTCTCAAGAGTCTTCTCCAACACCGCAGTTCAAAAGCATCAATTCTTTGGCGCTCAGCTATCTTTATAGTCCAGCTCTCACATCCATCCATACATGACTACTGGAAAAACCATAGCCTTGACTGGATGAATCTTTGCTGGCAAAGTAATGTCTCTGCTTTTAATATGCTGTCTAGGTTGGTTATGGCTTTTCTTCCAAGGAGTAAGCATATTTTAATTTCATGGCTGCAGTCATCATCAGCAGTGATTCTGGAGCCCAAGAAAACAAAGTCTGTCACTGTTTCTACTGTTTCTCCATCTATTCCCCATGAAGTGATGGGACCAGATGCCATGATCTTAGTTTTCTGAATGTTGAGCTTTAAGCCAACTTTTTCACTCTCCTCTTTCACTTTCATCAAGAGGCTCTTTAGTTCTTTTTCACTTTCTGCCATAAGGGTGGTGTCCTCTGCATATCTGAGGCTATTGATATTTCTCCCAGCAATCTTGATTCCAGCTTGTGCTTCCTCCAGCCCAGCGTTTCTCATGATGTACTCTGCATATAAGTTAAATAAGCAGGGTGACAATATACAGCCTTGACATACTCCTTTTCCTATTTGGAACCAGTCTGTTGTTCCATGTCCAGTTCTAACTGTTGCTTCCTGACCTGCATACAGGTTTCTCAAAAGACAGGTCAGGTGGTCTGGTATTCCCATCTCTTTCAGAATTTTCCACAGTTTATTGTGATCCACACAGTCAAAGGCTTTGGCATAGTCAATAAAGCAGAAATAGATGTTTTTCTGGTACTCTCTTGCTTTTTCGATGATCCAGCAGATGTTGGCAATTTGATCTCTGGTTCCTCTGCCTTTTCTAAAACCAGCTTGAACATCTGGAATTTCACGGTTCACGTATTGCTGAAGCCTGGCTTGGAGAATTTTAAGCATTACTTTACTGGCGTGTGAGATGGAAGTTCCTTAAAATCCTAAAATAGAGCTAACGTATGACCCTGCAATCTCTCTCCTGGGCATATATCCAGAGAAAAGCATGATCCTAAAGGATACATGCACCCCAGTATTCACTGTAGCACTGTTTACAATAGTCAAGACATGGACAGAACCTAAATATCCATTGATAGAGGAATGGATAGAGAAGAGTGGTACATATATGCAATGGAAGGTTATTTAGCCACTAAAAAAAATGAAATAATGTCATTTGTGGCAACATGGATGGACCTAGAGAGTGTCATATTGAGTGAAGTCAGACAGAGAAGGAGAAATATCATATGGCATCTCTTATATGTGGGATCTAAAAAAAGACATGATATGGAATAAAGATGTACTAGGCACCAAGTTTTGTTTATTGATTTATTTGTCTCATTTCCTCAAAGCAAAAATGAGCACATTTTAGCGTGTTTTCCTCTTCAGTCTTTTGTTGAGGATCTTTGCTTTGCTAAAGTAAAAAACTGTGTTCATTTCATGTTTGATTCATTTATCATACATATATATTTTTAATATTTATAAATACAATGTGTATGTATTTTTCTATAGATTAGGGTTGCTTTCTAAGTGGATGAAGTGTTAAGCTGATACTTTCTTGAATATAATTATCATTTAAGAAACTAGATAGTTTAGAAGAGTTCTAGTTTCATTATATAGAATTCATGGAATACATGAGAGTTGCTAGAGCACAGAAATTGGTCATGTTTCAATTTCTAAGAAATGAGTCAGACAAATTTAGACTCCTTCATCTCCAGATAAGTAACTGAAATTGGTTCTGGCATATGGGGCAGAATTTTTTACAAGATTGACTTTTAGAAAAGGAAAAGTTGATCACTAAGATTTAGGGTAGGTTCACTATGATCACATCATGCAGTCAAACATCACTTTTTTACTCTGAACGAGTTACTCTGTGCATGCTAAGTTGCCTTAGTCATGTCTGACTCTTTGCCACCCCATGGACTATAGCCTGCCAGGCTCCATTGGCCATGGGATTTCTCAAGCAAGAATACTGGAGTGGGTTGCCATGCCCTCCTCTAGGGAATCTTCCCCACCCAGGGATTGAACCCATGTCCTTAAGTCTCCTGCATTGGCAGACTGGTTCTTTACCACTCTACTGATAAGATTATTGAAATACTGCAGACACTATGCATCTGGGTTTTAGGAAGATGTACATCAGAGTTACCTATGTTGTCCTTATCAGTGAGGGCAGGTTTGTGAGCTGAATGATAATCTTGTTAGGTAGATCTTTGAAGCTTTGAATCATTAACTATAAACAGTGTCATTAATTAATGCCAACTTGATGGAAACTTTAGTCTGGCTCAATATATTAATTCACAGAGAAGCTTAATGACATACTAATAAAATTGAGGATATTAGAAGCTGGAAGGGTTAGTTCATATCTTGAATAAGGACACATCCAGAAATAACTCAACAGAAATAAATGGTAGATAGAAAAGAAAGCTTAAGAAGAATGTCACTTATGTAATATTTTCAAATAATAGATGTGAAAGAGGAAATGAGTTAAGTCTAAAAGTTACCAGAGGAAGATATAGGACTGACAAATAAAAGTTTCAGGAAAATATATTTTGGTTCAGTGAAAGAAAGACATTGCCAACTTGTATGGAAACCCACTCTGGTATTCTTACCTAGGAAATCTCTGGACAGAGGAGCCTGGCAGACCACAGTAAATGGGGTCACAAGAGAATTGGACATGGCTTAGAAACTAAATAACAACAAAAGCTGTCTGCGATTGAAATGTACTGTCTCAAAAGGTGCCCAACAAGGTGTTCCACCATCAATGAGCCCAGGGACCACTGGATGAATACTTGGTTAGTATGTGTCCCTAGGCATTTAGTGTCCAGTTGCTTAATAGTAATAACGACAGCAGGACAGATGCTGTGACAGCTCCAGTGTTTAGAGGAACCCTCTGCTATTTGCACTCTCACAAGACTTGATGGACTTCAAGTTCTTTGAGATAGAGATTTGACAATCATCCATGTGGCTTGTAGTACCTAATATAATATTTTATACATCACAAATAGTGAATAGATAAATAAATGAAAGAATAAATTCTATTCTTTCTTCCATAGGAGTTAGGCCATCCTAAGGTCTTGAGGATACTATGTATCACCTGTGTTTATACAGCATTGGACACAGTAGAACTTCAGGCGTTCTTGCTTTCTTCTTGGGTGGTATTACACCAAGTTTATTTTTGTCTGGATATATCCAAGTTACTTTGTTTAACCTTATTTATTAGAGGCAATCTAGTAGTAACTGAGAATGTTTATTCACCTTTCTATCACAAATGCCTGATTTACATTTGGTTCTCAGTAATGTTGAATTGCTTCCTGCCTATACAGTTGTGTCTGACTCTTTTTGACCCCATGGACTGTAGCCTGCCAAACTTCTGTGTTCATAGGATTTTTTCTAGGCAAGAATACTGGAGTGGGTTGCCATTTCTTTCTCCAGAGAATCTTCCCAACCCAGGAATCTAACCCAGGTCTCCTGCATTGCAGTCATATTCTTTATCATCTGAGCCACCAGCAAAACCTCCAATACATCAGAGCTTAGTTTTAAAAGATGAGTCAGAGCTCTGCAACAAGGAAGGGTATATTATTTGCAGAAAGCATCATGAACCAAGAGGTGCAGCATAGTGTCATTTGGATCAGGTAAAATACCCTTGTAACTGGATGATAAAGTGTGATGGGGATGAGGTTGTAAGACAAAATGGTACAGATATAACATTGTTAGCACAGCTGAAACTATAGAGGACGGATCTTAAGTGCTGTGCATCATGGGCCTCTGAGGACCGTGGAAACTTATCTATCTCATGAACATCTCTAAATTTCTAGTGGTTCTACTTTCAGTTCAGTTCAGTCGCTCAGTCGTGTCCGACTCTTTGCGACCCCATGAATTGCAGCACACCAGGCCTCTCTGTCCATCACCAACTCCCGGAGTCTACCCAAACCCATGTCCATCAAGTCGGTGATGCCATCCAACCATCTCATCCTCTGTTGTCCCCTTCTCCTCTTGCCCCCAATCCTACCCAGCATTAGGATCTTTTCCAATGAGTCAACCCTTCGCATGAGGTGGCCAAAGTATTGGAGTTTCAGCTTCAACATCAGACCTTCCAATGAACACCCAGGATTGATCTCTTTTAGGATGGATTGATTGGATCTCCTTGCAGTCCAAGGGACTCTCAAGAGTCTTCTCCAACACCACAGTTCAAAAGCATCAATTCTGCGGCGCTCAGCTTTCTTCACCGTCCAACTCTCACATCCATACGTGACGACTGGAAAAACCATAGCCTTGACTAGATGGACTTGTGTTGGCAAAGTAATGTCTCTCCTTTTAAATATGCTATCTAGGTTGGCCATAACCTTCCTTCCAAGGAGTAAGCGTCTTTTAATTTCATGGCTGCAATCACCATCAGCAGTGATTTTGGAGCCCCAAAAAATAAAGTCTGACACTGTTTCCACTGTTCCCCCATCTATTTCCCATGAAGTGATGGGACCAGATGCCATGATCTTAGTTTTCTGAATGTTGAGCTTTAAGCCAACTTTTTCACTCTCCTCTTTCACCTTCATCAAGAGGCTCTTTAGTTCTTTTTCACTTTCTGCCATAAGGGTGGTGTCATCCGCATATCTGAGGTTATTGATATTTCTCCCAGCAATCTTGATTCCAGCTTGTGTTTCTTGCAGCCCAGCGTTTCTCATGATGTACTCTGCATATAAGTTAAATAAGCAGGGTGACAATATACAGCCTTGACGTACTCCTTTTCCTATCTGGAACCAGTCTGTTGTTCCATGTCCAGTTCTAACTGTTGCTTCCTGACCTGCATACAGGTTTCTCAAGAGACAGGTCAGGTGGTCTGGTATTCCCATCTCTTTCAGAATTTTCCACAGTTTATTGTGATCCACACAGTCAAAGGCTTTGGCATAGTCAATAAAGCAGAAATAGATGTTTTTCTGGAACTCTCTTGCTTTTTCGATGATCCAGCGGATATTGGCAATTTGATCTCTGGTTCCTCTGACTTTTCTAAAACCAGCTTGAACATCTGGAAGTTCACGGTTCACGTATTGCTGAAGCCTGGCTTGGAGATTTTTGAGCATTACTTTACTAGCATGTGAGATGAGTGCAATTGTGTGGTAGTTTGAGCATTCTTTGGCATTGCCTTTCTTTGGGATCGGAACGAAAACTGACCTTTTCCAGTCCTGTGGCCACTGCTGAGTTTTCCAAATTTGCTGGCATATTGAGTGTAGCACTTTCACAGCATCATCTTTCAGGATTTGAAATAGCTCAACTGGAATTCCATCACCTCCACTAGCTTTGTTCGTAGTGATGCTTTCTAAGGCCCACTTGACTTCACATTCCAGGATGTCTGGCTCTAGGTGAGTGATCACACCATCGTGATTATCTGGGTCGTGAAGATCTTTTTTGTACAGTTCTTCTGTGTATTCTTGCTACTTCTTCTTAATATCTTCTGCTTCTGTTAGGTCCTACTTTAGGACCTACGTTCTACTTTAGGACAACTCTAAACCCTTATGAGCATTTTCTATCACTGGATCATATTCTTCAGGAACTGTTGGAATGGGGTGGGAAATTTACCAGGAAGTATTCATGTGGTACCACATGTTGAGATCAAAGTTTCATTCTTGGGCACAGAAGCTAACATTCCAGATATTTGTGCACACAGTTTACGTCTGGATTTTTCTTTCAAATGTATAAAGGGCCAAGGTAGATATGTTTACTCAAGAAGTTATGTTATCATCTGTGCCCTTTGGAAACTTGACTTTGCAGTGGAGCCTTAATGCTTAGAATGCTGAGAAAGGCAGAGGTTATGGGGCTGGTGACACGGTCTCTTTTCTTAGGCAGCTGCCATACTGTCTGAGCCTAAGTGGATCCTTCCTAAACTGTGCTTTCCCGAGTGGCTACTTGTACTACCTATCCAGTTGGTTAATTTTCAGTGGATGTCAGCATTTGCTGCTAAGTTGATTTGGAAAGCTCTCTAATTTAACTCTTCTTGTATATTACTGTTCCCTGATGATAATGGTGATAATTTTAATTATGGCTTCAGATTTAACAAAGTAATTTAAGTAAATTGCTTTCTAGCAGAGAGAAAGAGAGAGAGAGGGTACGTTGGGTATGGCTCTTAGACATGTGGAGTTTCTTCTTGGGGAAGTTGCGTTCAATTGCATGTGAATTTCATATACTGATGAATTTAGCTCCTATCTGGGAGCTAAGAAATTATTTTCTGATCTGCTGCCATTGTGATTTGTGCCTTCCTTTAAGCCTTTTGGTGCTTTCTCATTTACTAATGATAATATTCCTCCCCTAGATTAATAAGGCCCTACAAGGGCCTGGATCTTGCTTATGCTTTCTCCATTCCTCTCTTGGACAATATGAGCCCTGGTTCACTTCTTAGAACTTGTGCTGTTTTCTCCTGCCATAGCTTTTATGCATCTATTTCCTCTACCAGAAATGGAATGTGTTTTTCTTCCTTTTTCCTGTTATTGAGTCGAAGGTTGTACTTCTCACCTCACAACAGGCTGATACCTTGAGAAATGAGTTCTTGGGGCAAGGGATAATGAAATGACTTTATTCTGAAAGCCAGCGGACTGAGAAGATGATGGACTAGTGTCCCAAAGAACCATCTTGCCCAGGGTTTGAATAGTTTCTTTTGTAGAACAAAGAGGAGGAGGTAAAGTGGTAAAGTAAAAAGAGGTGATAAATTGTGTAAATATTTCCTGGTTCCTACCAGACTCTGGAGGGACTGTGTTGATGTCATCCTTCCTACAGCTATTCACAGGTGGACCTGGTCAGATTGTTTCCTGTGAGCTAAACCAGCAGTCCCTACTCTTTTTGGCACCAGGGACTAGTTTCATGGAAGACCGTTTTCCACTGACTTGGGTGGGGAGAGATGGCCTGGGGATGCTTCAAGCACATTGTATTTATTATACTGCTGCTAATATGACAAGAGCAGAGTGAAGGAGGTAATGCAAGTGATGGGGAGCAGCTGTAAATACAGAAAAAGCTTCACTCTCGTGCCTACCCCCATTGCTCACCTCCTGCTATGCAGCCCATGTCCAATTCCTAACAGTCCTGAACTGGTATTGGTCCATGGCCAGGGCTTTCGGGACCCTTGAGCTAAACAAAGGTATTTTAGTTTAACACTCAGGCATGAGAGGCAGGATTCCTGAAGGTGGGTCATTATATATACTTTAAGCTATTAGGCAATATCACTTTAGTGATTAAAGGGAAAAGCAAAAGCGATAGAATACAAAGGCTAAAGTAAAAGAAAGAGTCAGATTTGCTCTTCCCTGTATAGCTCTGGTTACACCCAGCTCTCTTACAGGTTTCAACTCAGTTGACATTACTTGAGAGAATTCTATTTTGAGCTCTTGCCAATGTCAAATCTTGTTATAAGGTCATATACCATTGATATAATTGTACTTGTCAATTACAATTTTACATTAATTTTATATGATTTGGTTAAAGCCTTACTCTTTCACTAAAATGTAGAAACCCTGTCAATCTTGTTCATCATGGGTCTCAATGGTGTTCAGTTCAGTCGCTCACTTGTGTCTGATTCTTTGCAACCACATGAACTGCAGCATGCTAGGCTTCCCTGTCCATCACCAATACCCAGAGCTTGCTCAAACTCATGTCCATAGAGTCAGTGATACCATCCAACCATCTCATCCTCTGTCATCCCCTTCTCCTCCTGCCTTCAATCTCTCCCAGCATCAGGTTCTTTTCTGATGAGTCACTTCTTCATATCAAGTGGCCAAAGTATTGGAGCTTCAGCTTTAGCATCAGGCTTTCCAGTGATTGTTCAGGACTGATTTCCTGTAAGATTGAGTGGTTTGATCTACTTGCAGTCCGAAGGATTCTCAAGAGTTTTCTCCAACACCACAGTTCAAAAGCATCGATTCTTCACCACTCAGCTTTCTTTATAGTCCTACTCTCACATCCATACATGACTACTGGAAAAACCATAGCTTTGACTAGCTGGGCCTTTGTTGGCAAAGTAATGTCTCTGCTTTTTAATATGCTGTCTAGGTTTGTCATAGCTTTTCTTCCAAAGAGCAAGCATCTTTTAATTTCATGGCTGTGGTCACCATCTGCAGTGATTTTGGAGCCCAAGAAAATAAAGTCTGTCACCATTTACATTGCTTCCCCATCTATTTGCCATGAAGTGATGGGACCAGATGCCATGATCTTTGTTTTTTGAATGTTGAGTTTTAAGCCAGCTTTTTCACTCTCCTCTTTCACTTTCATCAAGAGGCTCTTAGTTCCTCTTTGCTTTCTGCCATGAGGGTGGTATCATGTGCATATCTGAGGTTATTGATATTTCTTCCGGCAATCTTGATTCACACTCCAGGATGTCTGACTCTTGGTGAATGATCACACCATTGTGGTTATCTGGGTTATTAAGATGTTTTTGTATAGTTCTTCTGTGTATTCTTGCCACCTCATCTTAATATCTTCTGCTTCTGTTACGTCCATAGTGTTTCTGTTCTTTATTATGCCCGTCTTTGCATGAAATGTTCCCTTGTTAGCTCTAATTTTCTTGAAAAGATCTCTAGTCTTTCCCATTCTATTGTTTTCCTCTATTTCTTAGCATTGATCTCTTAGGAAGGCTTTCTTATTTCTCCTTGCTATTTTTTGGAACTCAGCATTCAGATGGATATGTCTTTCCTTTTTTCCTATGCCTTTTGCTTCTCTTCTTTTCTCAGCTATTTGTAAGGCCTCCTTAGACATCATTTTTTTCTTTTTGCATTTCTTCTTCTTCAGGATGGTTTAGTGCTTAATGGTATAGCACTATGCTTACCAGAGAAGAGTGCTCAATTATTATTTTATAAATGAATGAATGATATATTTAAATAATCTTGGTATATTATTTTCCTAGTAAGGAATAATTGGTCAATATTTTGTCTTATTCTGAATAAGTGTTTCATTTTCCATGCTGTAGCAAACTCTTTTCCTTCCAGTAATTTAAGGACTGCATATTAGAATATTTATTAGAACTTTGTGGTTTTAGGAAGCCAGCTAACAAGGGTGAAAATGGTGAAGCTTAAGCCAGGCAAACCTGATTTCAAATCCTTGCTCTGCAAGTTAGCTTACCAGCTTTTGTGACCTCTGCAATGTATTAATATCTTAACTCCTTTCAGCCTGTTTTTCCACCAAATAAAATGAAGCTAAAACCTTTGCTTCAAAAATGTAATGATGTCTATAAAAATTTAAGATGTCCTCAATTTTAAACAGGAAATATCAACTGCAAATATTGTATTCACACAAGTACAGATATTCTCTGGATCATTATTAGTATAAGTATGAAACTACACACTAAATATTGAGAAAAATAATGTGAATGATATAATGTCTATTGTATGGAACATTATATAGCCATGAAAGAGAATGCAAATGAATTAGAAGTGGGAAATTAGATATGGGAAAGTGAACTTGATATGAGGAACACAAATAAATTAGATATGAGAAGATGTCCAGGAAATAGTGTAAAATGAAATATTTCAGAAGAGTATAAAAAATGCACACAAATATGCATGCATGGAAGATTTCTGGGAGATATTCAAAGAACCAGTAATAATCGTTGCATGCTTGCATGTGTGCTAAGTTGCTTTAGTAGTGTCCAAGTCTTTGTGACCCCTTGCTGCTGCTGCTGCTGCTGCTGCTGCTAAGTCGCTTCAGTCGTGTCCAACTCTGTGCGACCCCACAGACGGCAGCCCACCAGGGTCTGCCGTCCCTGGGATTCTCCAGGCAAGAACACTGGAGTGTGTTGCCATTTCCTTCTCCAATGCATGAAAGTGAAAAGTGAAAGTAAAGTCGCTCAGTCGTCTCTGACTCTTTGCGACCCCATGGACTGCAGCCTATCAGGCCCCTCCATCCATGGGATTTTCCAGGCAAGAGTACTGGAGTGGGTT
This sequence comes from Giraffa tippelskirchi, assembly GCF_054371585.1. NCBI lineage: Eukaryota > Metazoa > Chordata > Mammalia > Artiodactyla > Giraffidae > Giraffa > Giraffa tippelskirchi. Next base: position 41,557,109 of record NC_137276.1, read on the forward strand.
GCCATTGCCTTCTCTGATAACTTTGGAAATTTTAATGAGTGGTCCAGCTGGTTGGTGAATGGGGTTAGTATTTTTTTTTTCAATTTATAGTTTTCTTTAATGTTTTTATTTTTAATAAAAACATATATTGCTGATAATTTTTTTCAAGTCTTAAGATACAAGATTGGCCTTTTAGGTTCTTGTAGAAAGAAAATCATGTGAGAAAAGTGTCTAGTTCCTACTAATGAGTTAAATACTCACTTAAAAGGAGATAGCCCTTCTAAAATGTACTTACCAGAGGGTTTCCAAGTTTGGAAGAGTTTCACCAGTGTCTGCTTCCCTGAGTAGCCTGGTGACCATTCGCTATGAAGCCTGGAATTTACCTATGCACGTCCTGGCCATCTTGGTAACATGTGCCCAGCCCTTCTCTTTGAGAGGGAAAAGAGAAAAAGTGTCCTTTATTCATTCCAGGAGGTAAAAGTCTCTAGGCTGGTTCTTCTGAGCCCTGATGATTACAAACATATTTTATGCTAAAAATTGCAGAAGTTAATTTTCAGAGAGTAATCCCTACTTGCTCTCTGGCTAAAGTTGTATAATTTTCTAATAAAAAACAAACAACAGAAGAAATATTAATGGCAAAAAGGTAGGGTAACATGAGTGCGGGAACCAAATACTTATAAACAGACCAAGTCAAAGAAGCCTCCATCTTTGGAACTTGTGAATGTTCAGTCTTTATTGCCATGTCATAGTGTGTGGTTGAACTGTGTGTTTGTTTTTCTTATCTGTCTCTGCAGAAGCCTAACTTCTAATCTTTTCAAAGCATAACTCTTTCCCACCATAAATACACAGTCGTTCCTTTGCTACTTGAACCTGGGTTTCTTTCACTTGTATTCAGTGATATATGAAAACTGCCTTTTATTAAAAACATCATCTTTGTTGTTGTCGTTGAGCTCTGTCCTTAAACATGAGCTGACCTCACCTGAACACTAATGAGTTCAAATCATTCTAGAGCTGTTTGGTGAGGTCTAAGACATTTTTTTTCTCTACAGGTTTCTGGATTTGATATTTTCAGGAAAATTAGTAATTGGTCTGATTTCCCTTAACTGCTCTCAAGACAACTTGTACATCACAATATATTTTTCCATCTCATGTAATAGCATTTATTAGTGAATCTGACAAAACCCTGGATAAAAACACTGCATTTTATCCTGGTTAACAGCCTGAGGTTTTTTGTTGTTTTTTTTTTCTTTTTTTTTCACCAAGTCACTGTATACCAGCCTCATTTTTACTGCCTCTATTCTTGAAAACAGTAAACAGTCATAGCTTTATAGTTCTATGTGATTCCACAGACTGACACATTGTCAAGCGGTTTTGATTGACTGCTTTTCACTTGGCAAACTAAAGGTAATAAAAAGAAGTTCACAGTGTAGACTTATGCATGGAGGGGAGCAATTTCTGAGGGCATGTGTGTGTACAAACTAAATCTATGAACTCCAGCAAAGACAGTACCCAGAACTCTAAAATTGGAACAGATTGATTAATCTGTGACAATGTACTTCAGCCAAACCTCTGAGCTGGTTTGTTGGCAAATCCTAACACATGGCCTTTTAATGAGAGATACATTAATAATTGCAGTTATGAGTAATATAGCAGGATAGGTTATATTCTTTTTATTCTGATAAGGGATTGGAGTTGATTGCTCAAGAAACAGATATTTGTCAGATATGGCATGCTCATGTTTGATGTGCTGAATGGTATGTACTTGGAAAAAATGTGTATTTTTTCTGTGTGTGATTTATGCTTTGTTCTTTTCAGGCTCTGTAGTATAACAGTAAGCACTTCACACTTCACACCCAGATCATTGCTATTCCATACCAGTTGTCATGTGAAAATCTACAAAATCAACAGTGATGATATCTATTATCTTTTTGCTCTTTGAGAGAAAAGACCACAGTGAAACAAAATAATAATTCTTGACAAAAGGATCAAACAGAAGTAATAGTACAGTTTCTGGAATATAGGGCACCATTCACAAATTGATTAAAATCAAATACAAATTCTTGTCCCAACCTGCACTGCACATGTTTCTTTACCTGCTAGAATCCACACCCCTGTCTCTTAGTTTCTGAGTCTCTTCTGTGGCTCTTCTGTGGCTCCTGCAAGTGACAGCCATCTTATCAAATGACCCATCCCTACTCCTTGCCATGATTAATTGATAGGGTAATGGAAAAGAAATGCAAACAAGCAAAATGGCTGTCTGAAGAGGCCTTACAGATAGCTGGGGAGAGAAGAGAAGCGAAAATCAAAGGAGAAAAGAAAAGATATTCCCATCTGAATGCAGAGTTCCAAAGAATAGCAAGGAGAGATAAGAAAGCCTTCCTCAGTGATCAAAGCAAAGAAATAGAGGAAAACAACAGATTGGGAAAAACTAGAGATCTCTTCAAGAAAATTAGAGATACCGAAGGAACATTTCATGCAAAGATAGGCTCGATAAAGGACAGAAATGGTATGGACCTAACAGAAGCAGAAGATATTAAGAAGAGGTGGCAAGAATACACAGAAGAACTGTACAAAAAAGATCTTCACGACCCAGATAATCACGATGGTGTGATCACTCACCTAGAGCCAGACATCCTGGAATGTGAAGTCAAGTGGGCCTTAGAAAGCATCACTATGAACAAAGCTAGTGGAGGTGATGGAATTCCAGTTGAGCTATTTCAAATCCTGAAAGATGATGCTGTGAAAGTGCTGCACTCAATATGCCAGCAAATTTGGAAAACTCAGCAGTGGCCACAGGACTGGAAAAGGTCAGTTTTCGTTCCAATCCCAAAGAAAGGCAATGCCAAAAAATGCTCAAACTACCACTCAATTGCACTCATCTCACATGCTAGTAAAGTAATGCTCAAAAATCTCCAAGCCAGGCTTCAGCAATACGTGAACCGTGAACTTCCAGATGTTCAAGCTGGTTTTAGAAAAGTCAGAGGAACCAGAGATCAAATTGCCAATATCCGCTGGATCATCGAAAAAGCAAGAGAGTTCCAGAAAAACATCTATTTCTGCTTTATTGACTATGCCAAAGCCTTTGACTGTGTGGATCACAATAAACTGTGGAAAATTCTGAAAGAGATGGGAATACCAGACCACCTGACCTGTCTCTTGAGAAACCTGTATGCAGGTCAGGAAGCAACCGGTAGAACTGGACATGAAACAACAGATTGGTTCCAAATAGGAAAAGGAGTATGTCAAGGCTGTATATTGTCACCCTGCTTATTTAAGTTATATGCAGAGTACATCATGAGAAACGCTGGGCTGGAGGAAGCACAAGCTGGAATCAAGATTGCTGGGAGAAATATCAATAACTTCAGATATGCAGAGGACACCACCCTTATGGCAGAAAGCGAAGAAGAACTAAAGAGCCTCTTGAAGAAAGTGAAAGAGGAGAGTGAAAAAGTTGGATTAAAGCTCAACGTTCAGAAAACTAAGATCATGGCATCTGGTCCCATCATTTCATGGGAAATAGATGGGGAAATAGTGGAAACAGTGTCAGACTTGATTTTTTTGGGTTCCAAGATCACTGCTGGTGGTGATTGCAGCCAAGAAATTAAAAGACACTCCTTGGAAGGAAAGTTATAACCAACCTAGATAGCATATTCAAACGCAGAGACATTACTTTGCCAAGAAAGGTCCGTCTACTCAAGGCTATGGTTTTTCCAGTGGTCATGTATGGATGTGAGAGTTGGACTGTGAAGAAAGCTGAGCACTGAAGAATTGATGCTTTTGAACTGTAGTGTTGGAGAAGACTCTTGAGAGCCCCTTGGACTGCAAGGAGATCCAACCAGTCCATCCTAAAGGAGGTTAGTCCTGAGTGTTCATTGGAAGGACTGATGTTGAAGCTGAAACTCCAGTACTTTGGCCACCTCATGCGAAGAGTTGACTCATTGGAAAAGACCCTGATGCTGGGAAGGTTTGGGGGCAGGAGGAGAAGGGGATGGCAGAGGATGAGATGGTTGGATGGCATCACTGACTCGAAGAACATGAGTTTGGGTAAGCTCCGGGAGTTGATGATGGACAGGGAGGCCTGGCATGCTGCTATTCATGGGGCTGCAAAGAGTTGGACATGACTGAGCAACTGAAGTGAACTGATACTTAGAGTATGAATGAGGAACTCAGATAATTCATGTGAGAAGCAACCTCATAGGTGATTGAGATAAATTAGGGAAGTTTGAGAAATATTTTTATGGTTTTAAAGGGGGAATGATTTTACCTTCCAACAAAATACCCCCTTGATGTTAGTATCAGGTTCAACAGCAAGCTGTACAATTTCTTTCAGTGTTCTCTATGGATAGCAGTGATTAATTTGTCCCATGGCACTCAGGTACCTTGATTCTTTCTTATGAATCATATAAATCCAATTCATCCTTTTCTCAAGAGTCTGGAAAAATAGCACCATCCTGATAGTTTAGGGAAAGGTTTCGTTAAGTTCATAGGAGTTAGAACTTAGGTGCATATTTTCCAAACTCACATGAATCATTTCAAGGTAGGGCTCTGTTTTGTTCCAAATCTGGCTGTGGAGCGCTTTTGCTCAGCTATGTGACATGGGACAGCTACTTAACTTCTCAAAGCTGTGGGCTTAGGTCAGTTTGTCTGAATTCATCAATGGTTATCATGAGTAACAAAGATCCTCTTATCTCTCATGGTTTCACATGATAGTAAAGCCCACTTCCTTACTATGATACCCACTAGATTTTCTCAGAGTAACACCTTCTGTTTCTTTTTAACCAATGAATCCCCTTTCCAGTTTGGGATGATTGTTCTTTTCTACCCCAACTGCCCTGAAAGGCAGAAGCTGTTTGCTTCTTTGTAAGGAAAATTTAACCCTTTCAAATACAGTGCTGGAATCTCCTTCTTGGAATGATAATGGAAGAAAATATCAGTGAAGAGTTATCCCCCTCGTACAAAATGTCCTAGGACAGATATTGCTACTAATACATTCCAGCACAAAAATATAAAAATAAAAGGCAATCTTGTTTTTTTTGTGTGTGTTAAACTTGAACTTTCAGCTTTTCTTACCAAACACAATTCATCTCTGTTGTATGAAAATGTATATTTCGTTTGGCACTTTTATTCTCCATATTAAATATAAGGATAGCACAGGAAGATAAAGTAATTTTTCTCCAAACAAAAAGGAAGTAAAGCAGTAATAGGCAACTGAGAAAGAATGCCCTTCTGAATAGATGTTAATCAATACAAGTCTACAGCCCTTTTTTTTTTTATCATTTTTTTCCCTTACTGAGTCTTAGCCAAAAAACATTCAAGTCAGCCAAAAGTTTCACTTCTGAATAGAAAAGAAAAAAAATTAGAAGCATTTCTCCAAAACAAAAAACACAGAAAATCAACTAATGGTTTTTGCCAAAATTGATGACCACATATATTGGGCAAGCTATTTTTTTCATGTTTCATGGGTTATGAATAGATGCATTTTGCGTAAGTGAGAACATATGCCATTCTTAAGTAGATTGAAAGAAAATCACTAGAATTACTTTTGATTTTGTATTGCATATGATCTGGATCTGGAAATTCAAGCCAGTCCTTTCCCTATGATCTCAGTACGAGCTCCTTTTTGTTCTTGAGACAGTATTTCATGCAAGGCATCAGAGTTGCCTCCTCTACCAACACAGACTGCTCAGTCAAAGAAGCAAAGGTTTCAGACCACCAGCTAAGTTCTGTCTGAAATAACCCTTCCTTTCTCTTACTGGGGAGCTGGAAAGGCAAATATATTCTTATTTGTTTCTCAATTTTAAGACTAGGTATTACTATTCTATTCCTCTTTGTCCAAAATGGGAAATTCTGGTAAATTTTCTCTCAGGACATATCCTGGTGGCACTTTGGAACAAGAATTTGCATTTGTATTTAAAATCCTAGATGTTACTGATATACTCTGAGAACCACTGCTCTATGAATAGGGTTTCCCAGGTAGCACTAGTGGTATAGAACCCATTTGCCAGTGTAGGAGACATAAGAGAAGTGGGTTTGATCCCTGGATCAAGAAGATCCCCTGGAGGAGGGCATGGCAACCCACTCTAGTATTCTTTCCTGGAGAATCCCATGGATAGAGGAGCCTGGCCGGCTACAGTCCATAGAGTCCAAGTGAGTCAGACATGACTGAAGCAACTTAGCATGCATGCATGCTATGTGAATAAGAGCAATTGGTTCTAATCCTGAACTATGACTTTACATAACTCATTTGACCCATTAGTCTCACTTTCTTCATCTGCACAGTAAGAATAATTCCTAGCTGGCTACCTCATAAACATGTGAGGACCAAATTAATCAATAAATGTAATAACTTTTGACTTCTAGGCAACTATAACCCGTGACACTGATAATTCAAACACCATTAAAGTAGTTCCCCATTATCTGTGGCTTCAGTTACCTGTGGTCAACTGCAGTCTGAAAATACATTAAATAGAAAATTCCAGAAATAATGTTTATTTTAAATTGCATGCTTAAGTAGCATGCTCAGATCTCCAGCCTTCCTGCCCAGGATGTGAATCATCCTTTTATCCACCATATGCAGGCTGTATGTATACCTGTATACACTACTCAGCCATTGGTTACTTAGTAACCGTCTTGGTTATCAGATCAACTGTTGAGGTATCTCAGTGCTTGGGTCATGTTATCCTTATTTTACTTAATAATGACCTCAAAGGGCAAGAGTAGTGATGCTGGCAGTTCTGACTTTTTTTTTTTAGTGATGATGGAATTTCTCTTTATTTATTTATTTGGCTGTGTCGGTTCTTAGTTGTGGCATGGGGAATCTTTCAATACATTGCACGGATTCTCTAGTTGTAGCACATGGGCTCAATAGTTGCAGGATGTGGGCTTAGTTGTTCTGCAGCATATGAGATCTTGGTTCTCCAGCCAGGGATTCAACCTGTGCCCCCTGCATTACAAGGTGAATTCTTTATCACTGGGCTACCAGGGAAGTCCCCTGATATTTTCTTACTCTGCCTAATTTATAAATGAAACTTTATGATAGCTATGTATAGGAAAAAAAAGGTATACATGTTTCTGTACTATCCATGGTTTCAGACATTCTCTGGGGGTCTTAGAACATATCCCTCGAAGATACTGGGGAGTACTGTGTATTGCTTTTGTACATAATATAAAAAATGTTAGTTCCAAAGACATCAATTAACTTTGTTGTCAGTATTTGACATCCATTTTATAATAAGGGTTTCCCTGGTGGCTCAGACGGTAAAGAATCTGCCTGCAATGCAGGAGAACTGGATTTGATCCCTGGGTCAGGAAAATCCCCTAAGAAGGGAATGGCTACCCACTCCAGTATTCTTGCCTGAAGAATTCCATGGGCGGAGGAGCCTGGTGGGTCACAGTTCCAGGGGATCGCAAAGAGTCGGACATGACTGAGCCACTAACAACACATTGTGTGATACTTCTTCCACCTCCCCATTACTTTGAAATGAGGGAAGTAGTTTGCATTCTGAACACAAATTTTGGCTGGAATATAGATGTTAAGTCTTCCCATGTGACTGAGTGGTAAAGAATCCGTCTGCAATGCAAGAGATGTGGGTTTCATTCCTGGGTTGGGAAGATCCCCTGGAGAAGGGAATAGCTACCCACTCTAGTATTCTTGCCTGGAGAATTCCATGGACAGAGGAGCCTCGTGGACTATATATAGTCCATGAGGTCTCAGAGAGTTGAACGTGACTGAGTGACTAAACAACAACAACAAATAGATATTAAACTATTAAAAAACAAAACAAAAAACAGGTTCCTTTGAGTTCTGTCGGATTCCAGTATAACTTATTTGAATTAACAACCTACATGAAGTGGGAACGTGACAATCAGAAAGGGTTTGGAAAGTCTTTACCCTAGCAGAGTTCCTTTGGGCAAGAGGCTCCCCAGTGTGAACATAAACTTGGACAACTTTAGTCAAGGCAACCATACCTCCTAGTTTGCCTCGTTTGGTTGTCTCAGTTCAGGCCTGTTGTTCTGACATACCTAATGTCTCTTTGGGCTTCTCTCATAGCTCAGTTGGTAAAGAAGCCACCTGCAATGCAGAAGACCCCAGTTTGATTCCTGGGTCAGGAAGATCAGCTGGAGAAGGGATAGGCTACCCAGTCTAGTATTCTTGGGCTTCCCTTGTGGCTCAACAGGTAAAGAACCCACCCGCAATGTGGGAGACCTGGGTTGCTGTCTTTACTTTCGAGAGTATCCTATTTAGATAATACATTTTAGAGTCTCCTAAACTCTAAGCAACTAGCTTTGAATATTTCCATTCTCATGGGCAGTTCGCTCCTAGAAGGTAGGAATGAATCTGACTTTCTTTTTCCGATGACATTAGTTTTTTACAGTCTAAATTCCCTTGTTCTGATTTCATTTCTACTGAATGATTTTCTGATCCCCATATTTTATAGTTTAGTTTCCTTAGGGCATGAGGTGGCTATTTTCATTAAAAGATTGCTCAGAAATGCATGTTGCATGAAAGCGCAAGAATCCAAGGGTACTTACTGGGGAAATAGACAGAGGGTTGTGTGAATGTCATGGCAGTCTACTTCCACCGGGCCCTGGACACATTCGCATATCCGATGGGATCTGTCAGTTAGGCACCACCTGTCAGTGGTCCCTGAATGCTGGAACACGTAAACTGAATTTGTTGCTTTGGGAGATAATGGAGCCTACTCCCTACAATATCCTTAATGCATGCCCCAGGAGGTGAGATGGACAGTCTTGGCTAACAGCCATGCACAAAGCTGGCTTGCCCTAAAGATAGAAGACACGTGTACATTGAAGTCTTAAGATTTTTGAAGTAATTAAAATGCTCAATGCAAGAGAGTGTTTTAATAAAAAAAATGCTTGGCATAGCACCTCTGTATCTATGAAGAGATAAAGTTCTTGTTATGAAATCACAAGCACTTCTGACATGTGATAGTTGTTTTTTAATAACTTCATAAAAAATTAAATAATGTCCAGCTGTTGACTTCAGTGTTTCAGAGCCTGATCCCTAACAAGTTTTCAAGTAGTTGGTTAGATGTAGTTCTAGACAATACTATTGCTAAAAATGAATTCCACATTTATCTCACTTACTGATATCTGCAGTGTTATCTGGATGTATTCTTAAGTATTTTCCATGTGGAGAATGTAAGATATCATTGGAATTGATCATTGTTAAAACATGAGATATATAATTTTATGTATATATTATATATATATATATATAATGAGTATATGTCTCATGCTCCAATATAGAATGTTTGTAACTCATTTTCCAACTCATGCTGCTCTAGTTAGAAACATGTTTTTGTTTGTTTGTTTTTACTGTAGCCTGGAAAGCACTAATTCACCTACAAGTAGTAATAGAATAACAGGATCAAAATGTTAGAGACCATCCAGGTTTCATTGCTGAAGTTGTCACGCCACCATAGACAATTTCATTGTTATTCAAAAATGTTTTTCACACATAGTTTTTAAAACAAATTTTTGGATATAAATTTTTTATTGGATTCTTTTAAAATTACAACCTCTTATAAAAGTTTTTAAAATTTATTTTATTTTTGGCTGTGCTGAGTCTTTGTTGCTGTGCAGGCTTTTCTCTAGTTGTGGTGATGGGGGCTACTCTCCAGCTGTGGTGCATGGGCTTCTCATCACAGTGGCTTCTCTTGTGGCTGTGGATGGGTTCTAGGGCATGAGGGCTTCAGTAGTTGTGGCACATAGGCTCAGTAGTTGCAGCTCACAGGCTCTAGGGCACAGGCTCAATAACTGTGTTGCACAGGCTTGGTTGCTCTGTGACATGTGGGATCTTCCCAGACCAGGGATCAAACCCATCACACATAGATTTAACATAGGGCTTTCACATCTAAAACATAAAGAACATTGTGAAATTTCTGGAATAGGGTCCTGAGGTTTAAATACATTTACAATTAGACAATTTATTTGTTTATATTATTAATATAATTTGTAAATATTTTTCTCATTTGGTATGTGTAGACCCAAAGTTAAATGGTAAAATCAAGAATATAAGAAGCTTGAGGAAAGAAAAATGAACAAGAAAGGATTTGTGGGTATAATGATGGAAAAAATACTCTTTGGAAAATAACTTGATTGTTTAGAAAGCATGATAAACATACTAGCAAATTGGAGTTTGGCCAGCTGCTCTGTGGAAATAGTTTAAAATAGAATTTGTATTCTTAGCTAAAATCTCAGCTCACACCCTCTCGAACCTTGCAAAAAGAAATCAGCTCTTAAATAGCATCTGTAACCCAGAAACCAGAAGTAAATCATAGAAATATTGGAACATATACAAGTAATACAGAAAAAAGCCAGATTTCATGAGAGATTTTTTTCAAGAAAATGTAAAAAATAGCAAGGGACCAATTTTAATACCTTTTGGCCTTAACTATCATACTAACAAGTACATATAAAAGTTCAAATTGGTGCTTCTCAGATATTCCTTTTATAGAACAGTATGGGTAAGGAGGTTGTTAAAAGCACATTTGGCCAAATAACTAAATAGAGGCATTAGGCATTTAGTTTTTTTTCACATTTGGATAATGTGTGAAAACATTTCCAACTTTAAAGCTATCTTTACACCTTCCTCTGTGTTGAGACTGAGCGTGAATGTGATGCCTTGATGGTGACACATGAGGGCTGGATGGGTCCATTGTGGAGAAATGAGAAGCTGAAAGTGAGATTCTCACATCCTTTTCCTACCTCTCTATAAGAAAGGGGTTTTGGTATTTTCATGGGCTGTAAAGTAGTTAAGAGAGGGCACGTGACATAGTGGCTGAGAATGAAATTCCAAAATGAGACCAACCTGGATTTGACTTCTGGTTCTATGATTTTTCTGGTGTAAAATCTTGAGCAGGTAATTTACCACTTAAGAGCCTCAGTTCTCTTGTGGTCAAGTGGGATAATAATGCCTGCCTCCTAAGTCTGGTATGATAGTTAACCTATTTGTTCTTCAAAAGCATGTAACACAATGCCTATAGTGTAGAAACTTTCAGAAATTGTTGGCTCTTAGTAACTGAAGACCTAAGGAAGGTAAAGAATGCGTTTCTGAGCCTACCACGCACGTGGCCCCTAGTCTGCTCTCTGAGCAGGTTTTGTATGAGATGCTATTACAAACATTGCCATTGATATATGAAAGACCCTCACTTGCCTGTCATATCACAGGGGATCAGTATAGTCTGCTGAACAAATATATCACTTTTTACATCTCAGGTCATCTCCTCCAATGCATAAGAACTTTTATTGACTCTCAGTTTTCTAGTCTAACGAGTCCAACACACCCAAATTGAATTACTACATTGCTTTCTTATAGCTATATATTGCTTTTTGAGATTTCTTCTTCTCAAGCAGCGCTTCTCTATCAATTATGCCTGATAAAATGTTACTGGTTCTTCAAGAGTCTTCTCAAATGCCCCCTCCTACACTCTAGACTTTGTAGCCTCATGGTGTGATGCACTTTAAATATATCTTGTTTTATTCACCTTTAACACAACCACCTAGCTGCTGAAGCCAGGGACTCTTTCAAATCCATGTCCTCTTCAGTGTGTAAGAAAATGTTTTCACACAAACATTCAGTATATATTTAAGTGAAGATGTATCTTTACATAACTTAAAGTGATGAAGCATCAGATAAATATCATCATGAACATCAGGAGATAATTTCTTTGTATAGCCTGGATGGAAAAATGCCAGAATGGCCCTGGTAGTAAAGTCGAAGGATGCTCCCCGCATAAAGGACTGAAAGGTTGGGACAAGGAAAGAACTGACCTCTTCAGGATATAAGGAGAAGATTCTGAATCATGATAGCTTTGGGGTGGACCATAATTAGGCTATTCTAAAAGAATAATAATAAAAGAGTTTATGTCTTTTCTATGTCTGGCACATCAGAGATTCTTAGTAATCCTTCTATAGTAATTCCATCTGTAGTCATTCTTACTTCTATGGCTATATTAATTAATATTGCTGCGTCTATTAAGAATTTACCACGTGTCACTCACTGATCTGGGTGCTTTACATGTGTTTTTTTCTTTCCTTTTTTTTTTTTCACTACAACCTCACAAAGAAGGTATTACTTGGATTCTGATTTTACATAAGAAGAAACAGAGGTTCATGCAGCAGCATGGCTAGACCTAGAGACTATCATACTAAATGAAGTAAGTCAGGAAGAGAAAGACAAATACCATATGATATCACTTATACGTGGAATCTGAAATATACACAAATGAACTTATTTATGAAATAGACTTACAGACATAGAAAACAGACTGGTGGTTGCCAAGGGGGGAACAAGGTGGGGAGTTTGTGATTAGCAGTTGCAAATTTTTTATATAGAATGGACAAATAGTAAGGTCCTACTGTATAGCACAGGGAACTATATTCAATATCCTGTGATGAATTACAATGGAAAGGAATATGAAAAACAGTATGTGTGTATATATATGACTGAATCACTTTGTGGTACAGCAGAAATTAATACAACATTGTAAATCAAATATACTTAAAGAAATTTTAAAAAGAAAGAAATAGAGGTTCAGGCAAGTTTCACCTAAGTTCACAGAGCTAGTAAATGGCACAGTCAGAATCTGAATCCAAATCTGTTTGATACCAGAACCACGTTTTTCATTCATAGGCTGAATACTTTAAAAATAAATAACTCCCCCCTGCCCCCGCCAACTCCCCATGGACAATGACCATGGCACAGGCATGTGTAGAAGTAGCTCCTTATTCTGGTCACAGAAAGTACCACCTTTGACTACTGACTTCTCTTAGGGAATCATTGAATGTCCGAGCTGGGGAAGATGTTAGCAAGCATTTACGACAGCTCATGCTGTTTTCATGTTGCTTTCCTTGTGGCTCAGCTGGTAAAGAATCCGCCTACAATGTGGGAGACCTGGGTTCGATCCCTGGGTTGGGAAGATCCCCTGGAGAAGGGAAAGGCTACCCACTCCAGTATTCTGGCCTGGAGAATTCCATCGACTGTATAGCCCATGAGGTCGCAAAAAGTCAGACATGACTTAGCGACTTTCACTTTACTTCACTTTATGTTGTTTTAGAGGAGGTAGTCGAACACTAGGGAGATAAAGTTTTCTGTGTTAGATTACTGAGTTAGTGGCAAAATTGGGACCAGAATTCCATTCTCCTTCTAGTATACCAGCATAGTTTCTCATGAGGCTGGAATAAATAGCTTTACAGAGTAGGCTTGCCAATCCAAACCTATAAAGTGACAGTGAATGTCACAATCCACATATCAGATGTTGTTTTAGGTTGCGTTTGTTATTCTGTTACTCTTTCTGCCAGATCCCCTCTTTTTAGACATCACAGCCCAGTCTGATAACCTGTAGAGTGTCAGATGCAGAGAAAAATAATTCTTCCTTCTCCCAACCCTGTGCACTTCCAAAACTTGAGGAATTTATGTCTGAGCTCATGAAAATGCCCTTAAAAACCAACTGTTCAATAGTCCGAAGTTGGTTTTCTAAACAACATTACTTGTATGAGCTGCACTCAAAACCTCGGATCCCCCATCCACAGCATTGCCAGCGGAAAATAGTTTTTTTTTTTCCCTCTGTGCCAAAGACGAAAGAAACAAAAGAGAAGAAAAAAAATTCGGTGGATAATACAGTAGTTTGGCTTGAAATGAAAAGACTGCTGAATAAGTTGAAAGCTCTGGGAACTGAAATTCGGATAGAATAATAGCTGTGTATTGTGATGTGAAAGGAAAGGGGAAGTGTCGCTGTGTGTAAACGACTGGATAAAGAGCTCTTTAATGAGTACAGAGAGGAACGAGGACATGGTGTTGGGAGAAGAGCCGGATAACCCAGTACAAGTGTCAGAGGCCTGGAGGAAATGTGGCAAAGGCTCAAATTGCGCGAGAAAAGAAAAGCTTTATAACTATGTTGAGAACAAGATGATAGGAGATGAAGGGGTGGTTCTACCAGAAGGTCCTTTTAGAAAAAAGTCACACGTTACTTGTCTTCCCTCAACACGTGACAGTTTCCCTGTCAGAAGAGGTAAATAATATTAGTTTGGATAAGATCTAATCCTAGTGAGAGAAACTGAAGCCCAAGGATATGAGGGAATTTAAAAATACCGCATTGGTGCTTCAGATTCAATTCTGTGAATGGTTGTAAAACGCCGACATTTTGCTAAGTACGAGGGATGTCAGGATGAATAAGACACACTTCCTGCCCTCAAGGATACACAGTCTAGGGGGTAAAACAAGCATGACACAAGCTAATTATATAACAGGATGATAAATGCAATATTAGATTGATTTCTGGCTACTTTGTAGGGCTTGAAGAATGGGAGAGGAATAAAGAGATTAATTGGCCCAGGGTGATGATTTTTAAAAAGAAACTCATTTACCTGATATATAGATAAATTCGATTAGTAGTTTGATACCCATCATGAGCAATAACCTGGAATCAGTTCATGAAAACAGATGTGTGTGTGTGTGCGCGTGCACGCGCTCTGTCGCTCAGTAGTGCCTCACTCTTTGCTGCCCCATGGACTGTGGCTTGTCTCCTGTCCATGGGATTTTTCAGGCAAGAATGCTGGAATAGATTGCCATTTCCTCCTCCAGGGGATCTTCCTGACCCAGGGCTCGAACCTGTGTCTTCTGCATCTTCTGCATTGTTGACATTAATACAAGTTAGAGATGATTCTAAGAATTATTGTGGATTTACCAAGAAAGACTAGACTAATGTAATTTCATTTCCCTTTTATAAAAAAGCAAATTAGATTGGGAGGCTAGAAACACAGCACAGACATGCATACCATAGACCTCATCTCATATGCTGGTTTTCTCTGAGTATTTGACCAGGTCTTCAGTAACACGCTTGTTGAATAAGAAGTCCATGGACATGATGCTAATACACTGAGATGGACTTGGAAATGCCAGTGAATTAGTAGAGGTGAGTCAGAAGGGAGGCTTCTGGTTGTGGAGTGTAGATTCTTTACTGTGGTGTGGCTGTGGTGATCCTTTCATTCATGACTTGGATGGTGTGTCAGTAAGGGACTTCCCAGGGAACGAAGAGCAGACTTAAGCAGGGCAATTTAACCTGAGTTCAATAAAAGGATGACAAGCAGGCACAGTTTAAGGGAACTAATAAGGGATAGCGCAGAGTCTCACCACTAGTCTGAGATGCTGAGGATAAAGATCAGACCATGGAACCCACAATGAAGCCATAGCAGCAAGCAGAAGGCTCCTGTCCCAGCCAGAGCTTTGGATTACTCTTTCCTTGCATTGCACTTGACCTGCTTATTGGTCCCTGCCCTGTCTTCCTGCAGACACTTACCCACTCTGCCATGTACTTCCTCCTCCCTGGACTCATTGTCTATGCAGGGACCAGTAGAAGTCATGTGCTCCTCTGCTTATCAGCTATTTCCTGTCCTTGATTTATTGCTTGTGAAACCCTTAATTAGTCAGATCTTTCCTGACGTCCTATAATTGTGGCAAGGGCAGTTTTGATCCCCATCATGCCTGTGAGCATTTGGCAGCGTGTCTTTTGATACACCTATGAACAAGGAGAAATCTGAGCCTGATGCTATTACTTGAATGGTTTGGATGGGCTTCAAAATGCTAATTAAGTGGTAGATATCAATAGATAGGGTTCCTGGGGAGGTAATGACGAGACTGCACTTGTAGGAGACTACTGTCTGAATTCTTGTGTTAGCCTCTCCTATCGTCCTGGTAAATTTCTAAAGGTTTTCTTTCACTGCTTTGGTAAATAAATTATTCTGAAAACACAGGCCATCAAGATATGCATAATTGTTACCAAACAAATGTAAGTTTTGCAAGCATTTTTTTAAACAGTCACATCTTTCTTGGGCCAGTATTCAAGTGATGTTTTTCTTATTTGAGGACACACTAACACACAGTAAAAATTTCCCCGGAAAGAACAAAGTTAATATTTGTAAAATGTATCATAGGTACTTCTATAACAAATAATACTTATGGGGCTAATCAAGACTTGTTAGCAAATTTAATGAGACTTTCAATGTTTTATATGTCAGACTGAAATGAAGAAAACAAACCGTTTGAATTTGATCTAGGAACATTCCCTTTCTTCCATTCTCACTATTTATATTGCCAACGTGAATCTGAGATAATAATTTGTTGCAGGTAGACTGAAATTTTAATATCCTTCCTGAGTTCACTGTCCTGTCTTATGGGATATGCAAAATAGATCATATTTGTTTATAGGTTACTCGGAGAGGTTTGTTCTCTCTGTCTGCCTGCCTCCCTTACCCTCCATCTCTCTGCCTATTCCCCTTGCTGTGTGTGTGTGTGTGGGGGGGGGGTGTCTCTGTTTCAAAGAATCAAAAGGCCTCTTTTAATTTCTCTTTACCTCAAGATGTCCTAAAGGACCCTTCTGGGGTTGAAACACTGTAAGGCTCCCTTACTCTTTCATTGGTTTTAAACTTACCTGTGTTCAGAGAAATCTGTATGCAGGTCAAGAAGCAACAGTTAGAACTGGACATGGAATAATGGACTGGTTCCAAATTGGGAAAGGAGTACTTCAAGGCTGTATATTGTCACCCTGCTTATTTAAATTATATGCAGAGTACATCATGTGATATGCTGGGCTGGATGAAGCACAAGCTGGAATCAAAATTGCAGGGAGAAATATCAGTAACTTCAGATATGCAGATGACACCACCCTTATGGCAGAAAGCAAAGAGGAACTAAAGAGCCTCTTGAAGAAAGTGAAAGAGGAGAGTGAAAAAGCTGTCTTAAGAGTCAACATTAAAAAAACTAAGGTCATGGCATCCGATCCCATCACTTCATAGCAAATAGATGGAGAAACAATGGGAACAGTGACAGACTTGATTTTCTTGGGCTCTAAAATCATTGCAGATGGTGACTGCAGCCATGAAATTAAAAGACACTTGCTCCTTGGAAGAAAAGCTGTGACCAAGCTAGACATCGTATTAAAAAGCATAGACATTACGTTGCCGACAAAGGTCCATCTAGTTAAAGCTATTGTTTTTCCAGTAGTCATGTATGGATGTGAGAGTTGAACCATGAAGGAAGCTGAGCACTGAAGAATTGATGCTTTTGAACTGTGGTATTGGAGAAGACTCTTGAGAGTTCCTTGGACTTCAAGGAGATCCAACCAGTCAATCCTAAAGGAAATCAGTCCTGAATATTCACTGGAAGGACTGATGCTGAAGCTGAAGCTCCAATGCTTTGACCACTTGATGCAAAGAACTGAGTCATTTGAAAAGACCCTGATGCTGGAAAAGATTGAATGTGGGAGGAGAAGGGGACGACAGAGGATGGTTAGATGGTATCACCGACTCAATGGACATGAGTTTGAGCAAGCTCTGGGAATTGGTGATGGACAGGGAAGCCTGGCGTGCTGCAGTCCATGGGGTCACAAAGAGTCAGACTCGACTGAGTAGCTGAACTGAACTGATATTTCAATTACTGAAAAAATAAATGACTTTACATTGCAGCACATTTGTCATGAAAACTTTCTGAAGATAAAAGATGACGTTACCCTTCTTTTACCAGAAATTGATATTTGACTGGACATAATTTTTCTATTATGTCACTGTTTTATAACCACTTATTGAAAAAAATGTCTAAGAGCTCATCGAGGCAGCTCGAAGTTGCCTTATCATTTCTTTTCTACAACTAAGATCATATCTTTTTAACTGCATGCTTCACAGTGAAAGTAGCTTCCTTTGTGAATACTGGGGCACATTCCAGAGCCTTTGGACACCAATTTAGACTGCCGCCTTCCCTCCCCCGCCAAGACAGGCAAGCAGAATGCAAAGAGGTGATTAGAATTTTACTCCCCGATCCACAGACCTTCAGCTTTCCCTGTCTCCTTAGCTTCCCTTTGCTTAGCAACAGGAATGTGGCAAACACTGGATTGCTAACAGATTTCTTTTTTCCTCTCACATTGAAAAGAAGAACTTAAGGGTATAAGAGCCAATAAAGCATCACACATTTCATGTGGGCTTCCCATTAGAATTTTATACACTGAATACAGGGAGTTTCTGGGGCCACAGTATTTTCACAGTTTTTCTGGTTGCAATTGACTTAATCAAACAACATCGTCTGGGCCTCTGCTCCCCGGTGAATGTAGCAGAAAGTCAGCACCTAAGAAAGTGCCAGTGCCTGTTTCAACTACACATCTGCCCTCTTTTCTCCCCTGGGTACTATTTTTAGAAATTTAAGTCATCTAGGTCAGGAATTAAGGCTGTCCTTGTAATAGTAGTTCAAAGTAATTTAGAGGTGTGCACATCATCTTTATTCCTCTGTGAATGTTGAGGCTTTTTAAATTCAGCAAGTCAATTCAGCAGTACTGGTTCCTCTCCTCTCAGCAAGGCATTGGGTTAGATACCCAGGGAGTAACATCAAGAAGAGTTAAACCCTGCCTTCAAGAAGTGAAGTGGGCCTGTTTGTTTATACAGCATTAAGCAGGATATATTAGATTTCCAATATCCGACCATTTTTGGCAGTTTCATATAATATAGCCTAATAATGTGCTGTTGTTATGCCTAAAAACATGAAACATTGAGGACCTTAAATATAAGTGGTTGAAATTCAGGATGGGCTTAAGAGGAATATATGATTTCAGTAAGTCCTTGAGATTTGTGTAGAATTAGATTCTCCGTAAACTAACCAACTGTACTAGGCAGTAGGAAGCTGGATCAAAGCAATGGAAAGCAGAAAGTAAGAGTTTTACTTAGAAAATATCAAGCAGTCTAGAATGACTGGCACAAATAATTCATGAATGGGGCAGTGGAGGACAACTACAGCTCAGACACTAAATTGGTGTCAGAGTGCATTTTTTTATCAGGCTGGAGGGAAGCATGAAAGATGCTGAGGAAGGGAACAGCAAATTCATAGCTAGGTACCTACTTTTCCACTGGTCTTAAGATCTACCTTTGTGTATTCCCCAGGAAGGGCTGACTTTCTCTGGCACAGAAAATTATAGATACATTTGACAGTATCTTTTAATGACTATTTTGAAATAAGTGTCAACATTAACAAAAGGAAGTCCACAGTGAAACTGAAAAAAAAAAGTGTTTTTTTTTTTTTTGATGGACATTAAACCTGAAAAGGCTAGAGCAAAGGTCACACGCCTAGGGCATCCACACAGATAGCATAAAGCAAACTACAACTCAAATTCAGCCAACTGCCTGTTTTTGTGAATAAAGTTTTATTCAAACACAGGCCCATTCATTTTCCTCTTGCCTGTGACTGCTTTCATGCTGCACTGTGGTTGCGGAGTCACAATATGACTGGTAAAGCATAAAATATTTTTCTGTTTAGCCCTTCACAGGAAAAGTTTGCTAACTCCTGGCACTAAAAAAGAAAAAGGTTGACTTGGTTAATCTTTCATTTTCTACTTTGTTGACAGATACTGAGAGAGGAAAATCAGCAGTACAAGTGTGACAATAAATGATAACTGATACCCTTGGCCTCAAGGTCAGTCATCAGTGAGAGAACTGGGGGCTGGTGATTTAGTGAACACTTGATCACTGCTACTTATACCAAGTTTCAGAACCTTTATTGATGCCTTATAGTCAAATCTTCCTAGTTTACAAGAGAACCTAGACTTGGAGACATTTATATGATATCTCCCAGTTTTAAGATAATGTCCACAAGTGCAGTGTAAAGTTTTTAGCCTTGGAAGTCAAAAGCAATGTCTCTGTCTGGATTCAGTTTATGACCACATGTTGTGGCTCTAGAAGAAGACATCATTATAAGAAGGAAGGGGTGAAAAGTTAGGGGGAATTAAGTGATACAGCAAGATGATGGAGCAGTATATGATATGGGTTCTCACATGCTCTGCAGGACGTGTGAACAAGAGCAGAGTTGAGGTCACAAAGAGAAAAGGGCCTTCTTTATTCCTATTTGGCAAGTTTGCTTTAGAATACAATTCATTGTCAGGGCATTGATAAAATGATTCAACTATACAGACAGTTTTTATTACTATATTTATTAAACTAACATAGTTTAGTTTAACATAGTCCCCTCACATGGGACTCTAAAGTGTGAGAAGAGAAATGAATTAATGGTCCACCAGGGACTTAGCTATCTATGTTAAATCTGAAAACAAAGAAAAAGAGCAGATTAAGGAATAACATGGACAAAACATGTTTCTTGGTTTTCTTCACATGTCTGTGAGAAGAAGAAAATATTCAAGGGACAAAGAGTCAATATTATTTTCAGTGAGGTGTTAGATTTAAATAAATATCTCCTGAACTGTATACCCTTGACAATTGAATATGCACAGCAAAACTTGTTTGTTTTTTTTAAAGGAAGTTAAAACCTGGTGGGTAGAACCTTGTTTAACTTGTTTACTCCCAAATCCTCTGGCCCCAGCACGATGCAGCCTTGCTACATTTGCTGAATGAATGCATACAGGAGTGAACAGACAGCTGGGGGCCCGCCCAGATCCTGTCTCGCACATTTCGTTGTCTTGCGTTATGGCCTCTGTTTCTGCTCTGATGACATCCTCTTCTCTCCTGTCTCTCTGGTCTTTTTTTTTTTTCAAAACAAAATTCTTTTTACAAGGAAATTGAATTATCTTTTTCAAAAATGTATTGAAAATATAAACCCAGAAACTGTCATTTCTTATTTTCTGTGTATGATTGTTGTGCCTAATAACTTGACTGTGTAAGGTAAATTGCCATCTAATTGCTGTTTTTTTATTCAGACATATTTCTAGATGGTGCCTCGGATTCTAGTAAGTGTCAGATTTTCCATTTTTATTTGCAAAACAATTTTTGTTCCTGAAGAAGACAGAATAAATGAGAAGATGTGAATGTTTATTATATAAATGACAGGGAACAGCATATCATAAATTGCTACCTTTAACAAAGAGTGATATTAATTTATTTATTGAACAGTGAACAGTTGAGCATCTACTATGTGTGAAGCATCTGCTATCTGTAAATGAGTGCCTGAGACCAGTGGAGAAGTGTAAAGTGTTCTTAGTGTGATGGAGTGACCTACCGTGGAAAGGCAGAGGCCTCTCCTGGAAATCAGTGAATCCCTTAAAGCAGTCTTGGACTGTAATAGATGACTTGTCAAATATTTTCTCACTGCTTACTACAGGGGGCAAGGAAGTTTGCAGGAGTTTCTTTAACAGGGTAATCAAGAACATACTTTTCCTTCTCTCTGAAAGTTTATACATTTCTCAGCTTAGAAAAGCGCTCTGCCTTTCCATTTGTGAAAAGTGACTGTGCAAAACTGCATCTGAGATAAAGTAGAACTTCAAGAGTGAATAGTGAAAGGATGGGAAATACATCTCATTTGGCAGGTCATTAAAGGCTGTTTCCTGGTGGTTCAGATGGTGGAGAGTCTGCCTGCAGTGCAGGAGACCTGGGTTCAATCCCTGTGTTGGGAAGATCCCCTGGAGAAGGGAATGGATACCCATTCCATTACTCTTGCCATGAATAGAGGAGCCTGGCGTGCTACAGTTCTTAGGGTCCCAAAGAGTTAGACATGACTGAGAGACTTTCACTTTTCACTTTCAAGGCCCTTTACTCACTACATTGTGGTTGTAGTGGTAAGAAGAGGGGAGGAAGCTCCAAGTGTGTGCTGAGCTCTCTGGATGCCCTGTTGCTTTCCATCCTCACAACACGCCTAAGTGTTATCATTGTGCCCATTTTACAGATGAGAAAGCTGAGGTGCTGGGCTCCCTTTTTACATATTTGGTTATTCCCTCCCATCTCTCTCTCTAGACAAATTTCACTTTTCCTAAATACTCATTGTAGCAATATGTCTCTTTTTCCTCCTACTATAATTTTTAACAACTTTTTTTTATTGAGGTAAAATTGGTATATAATATATATGTTTAAGTTGTGCAAAGTTATAATTGAACATTTATGTACATTACTAAGTGATCACCACAATAAATATAGTTATCTTCTATCACCATAGAGTTGACTCCATTCACCCATCTCCCACCCATTCCCCTCTGGTAACCACCAATCTCTTCTCTGTATCTATGAGTTTTATTTTATTTGTTTGTTTGGTTTTTTAGATTCCACATATAAGTGAAGTCATATTGCACTTCTCTGTTCTCTGACTTATTTGGCTTAGCATAATACCCTCAAGGCCCATCCATATTGTTGCTCAAGCGGTGCATTAATACACAAAGTTTGCACATGTTTAATGTATAGAATTTGATGAGTTTGGGCATATTCATGAAATAAGATAATAGAGTCAAGATAATAGACACAGCTGTCAGTATGGAAAAAGTGGTAATCAAGTTAGTAGACCTGGCTATCATTATAAAGCAAAGTAGCTTGTGTTCTTTGTACATTTTAAGAAAACTTACCATGGAATCTACTATCATACCAAATTTTTAAGTGTATAGTATGGTATTGTTAACTATAAGCATGAGGTCATACAGCAGACCTGGAGAACACTGGGTCACTGAAACTGCACTGAACAGCAAATTCCTGATATGTCTTAATAAGGGACAGCTTTTTTGACTGCATCATGGATACATCTGAATCCACGTGTTCCACCTTTTAGTACAAGGTGGACACAAATCAGTATTTGTTGTTTAAAGCTGTTTATAGTAATTTGCTGACAAAGGTCCATATAGTCAAAGCTATGGTTTTTCCGATAGTCATATATGGTTGGAGAGTTGGACCATAAAAAAGGCTGGTTGCTGAAGAATTGATGGTTTTGAACTGTGGTGCTGGAGAAGATTCTTGAGAGTCCCTTGAACTGTAGGGAGATCAAACCAGTCAATCCTAAAGGAAATCAACCCTGAATGTTCATTGCAAGGACTGATGCTGAAGCGGAAACTCTAGTACTTTGGCCACCCTATGCAAAGAGCTGACTCATTGGAAAAGACCCTGATGCCGGGAAAGATTGAAGGCAAAAGGAGAAGAGGCAGCAGAGGATAAGGCGGTTAGATAGCATCACTGACTCAATGGACATGAGTTTGGGCAAACACTGGGAGACAGTGAAGGACAGGGAATCCTGGCATGCTGCAGTCCATGGGGTTACAAAGAGTCAGACACAACTTAGTGCCTGAACAACAACAGCATGCTAATTTGGGAATGGGGACAACTTCAAATTGCTTGCTTTGTATGCTTCAGTATAGAGTTATATTTCATTTCCCCCCAAGGCAGATCAGGCACCTATTTCATAACTTGGCAGGGTCATCTGCAGGTTGTGTCTTTGCCTGGCATAATCACATTAAAATTTGGCAGGAATCTTTGGATTCAGTTCAGTTCAGTCGCTCAGTTGTGTCCAACTTTTGCGACCCCATGGACGGCAGCACGCCAGGCTTCCCTGTCCATCACCAAGTCCCAGAGCTTACTCAAACTCATGTCCATTGAGTCGGTGATGCCATCCAACCATCTCATCCTCTGTCGTCCCTTTCTCCTCCTGACTTCAGTCTTTCCCAGCATCAGGGTCTTTAACAATGAGTCAGTTCTTTGCTTTGGATTGCTTTGCGTCTATTAGGTATTGATCCTCCTAAAAGTATTTTATCAGCTATGAACTTTTGTGGTTATAAATTGACCTACAAAAATTATACCACTTGGAAGGATGTGTGTGATTCATTTCCATTTGAATGACCAGCTAATTACATCCGCTAAGTACCCAGCCAAAGTGTACAGCATTCTTTTATATTTGCATGTTTTAAAGCTAAAACTTTTAGTCCAGGTCATTTAGGAATCTTCTATTAGGGGTGATTGATTAGTAATTAAGTAGAGTCCAACTATATGAAAAAAAAATCTTTAGGGACCCAGAAAAAATGAAAATATTGCCATTTTCTTTTATGCCTAATGGTTTCTGCCCCATTAATTTCTTAGGTGCTCACTTCTTGGAAACATAGAGCATAGTACTTAATGAGTGTCCTTCAGAAAATGTGCACATTTAATTCTGTTCAGAATTAATCTCTGGCTCTTAAATACTTGAAATAATTCTACTTAGAACGTGTGGTTCACAAATGCAAATGTTTCTCCCAAATTTTGAGCTTTTCAGTTACCAGATGCTGAAAGTTTTTTTGACGGCTAGCTATGGGTTATAAACATGAGTATTGTAGTCATAGCTTACTGCTACTATTAATAAGTGAAGACTCAGGCAATAACATATATTGTACAATAACATATAAATGTGATGAAAATGTAGGTTACTTTGTGTGTGTGTGTGTGTGTTTTCTTTTTCGAGGAAAACTCAAAAGCTATGTCAGAGCAGGCCATATATGGCACACTGAATCCCACAGATAAGCAAAAAAAAAAAAAAAAAAGTTGGAAGCCTAGAACCTGAAGGCTATGTTTGTTATTTTATAGACTTGGAATTGCAAGTCTTCAGATGATAATACTTCTGGTGCATTGAATAAACTTGACTGATTTTAGCAACATTTTTACTCTAAATACAGAACAACACATAGATGCCTATCAAATGCACTGTGTTGTTTTTTAAATACACATATAAAAATCATGCTTCTTATAAATGGAGAGTGAAAGTCATGTTAACAGAAAAATATTTTGTAAAATATGTTAAATTCTCCAGAAACAGATCAACTCTATATCTGTTTGAACACAGGCCCTTCTTAAATGATTAGAGTGATGATAAAGCAAAAGAAAAATCATAACTCTCAAAAAGTTCTAGACGTTCCTTTTTTATCTATGAAGTGATGAGTTTAATTTACTCTCCTTTCAACTCTTTCCATGATAGTTTGTAAAATTTACTTTAATATTTCTTGCCAGTGTAGTATAGTCAGAGAAACATGTAATTTGGAATCAAATCTAGCCTGACCACTTACTTTTATGAATTTCAAGTTCTTTATCCTTTAAATGGAAATTAAGAAGGCACTCTAATGTTATGCTGAAGGCAAAAGAGAAAGCAGAATGAAGCTCCCAGTGTAATATCTAGAAGTCGAAGCTCAAAAATGGCAGCTGGGCTTCCCTGGTAGCTCAGTGATAAAAAAATCTGCCTGCCAATGTAGGAGACACAGGTTTGATCCCCGATTCTGGAAGATCCCACATGCCATAGAGCAAGTAAGTCATAGTAGGCCACAACTACTGAGCCTGTGCTTTACAGCCTGGGAACTACAACTACTGAGCCCACGTGTGGCAGCTATGGAAACCCGTGTGCCCTAGAGCTGATGCTCTGCAACGAGAAGCCACCGCAGTGAGAAGCCCGCATACTGCAACTAGAGAGTAGCCCTGCTGGCTGCAACTAGAGAAAAGCCCATGCAGCAACAAAGACCCAGCGCAGCCAATAAATGAATAAATACAATTTAAAAAAGACTGGCAGCTGTTATTGTTTGGATTGGAAGCAGCTAGAAGACAGAGGAGGAGAATGATCTTGAACAAATGAAAGGGATCTGGCAAGATATGAACCATGTGTGATGACCATCCAACCCACCAGTGAGAAGCCCCTCATGGTTAAAACCACTGGCAATCATTTTTCTAGACATATAGAAAAATGTATAGAAAAACCATCATGTATATGTCCCCCTATACATATTG
This sequence comes from Giraffa tippelskirchi, assembly GCF_054371585.1. Classification (NCBI taxonomy): domain Eukaryota; kingdom Metazoa; phylum Chordata; class Mammalia; order Artiodactyla; family Giraffidae; genus Giraffa; species Giraffa tippelskirchi. The sequence goes on from NC_137276.1 coordinate 41,582,585, forward strand.
TTTTGGCCAATTTAGCTTACAAAACACTTCTGCTTTTAGGTTTCTAGAGAGAATGTACAAGCATTAATATGGCAAAGCAGAGAAACTTTAGAAATAAGTCAAGTATGTCCTTCATTTAGATTTGTATAGAGAACAGCACCATATTGCTGATGGAAAAAAAAGGGGCGGGTGGCAAGTCCAGCATTTCAGAAGGTAATACACTTTTTCAGACCACCATTTTGTGGAAAGGAAGAACTAACTTTCATTAAATGTTCCCAGTGGCTAGAATACTAAGGAATAGTTTTATTCCTTATAAATCGTGTATGCTGATGAAATTCAAGTGAAGCCATGTTATTAGATTATCACATTTCCCTTCCCTGAGCTTAATTTGTGATGGGATAAAGAGCTCATTTTTTTCCCTCAATAGACCTCTCTTTTTACCACCAGGTGTCCAGTCTGATTTTGAGATCAAAGAATTTTATTTAACCTCTGGGTTGGATGTTGCATGTTTCATTCATCTCCAAGCCAATTATGTGCAAATTCTACCTTATAAACCCCATCAGTGAGTCTCAGAGAAGTCAAGGTTGGTCAGAGACGGAGAGGACTTTTGTCTGCTGTATTGTACTTCGTGTTTGCTTTGAAGCATTCAAAACCATTGCTTCCACTCATTATCATCAGAGGGGTGTGGAGGCGCCTCAGACATCCCCATCAGAGTGAAAGACTTCAGTGCTTCACCTCCCTTTAATCTTTGTAAATGCAAAATGTATTTTGTCACGGGGACTTAAATTTCATATCATTATGCATCAAAAGATTTGAAGTTATTTTTCTTCTCCAAAGGAATCTGTGACATCAACAATTGCATATTGTTTCTGTGTTGCAAATCAAACAACTTGGAGGAAAAATTTTGTCATGTTTTTGAAAGGGCAGCACAACCCATGATCATTATGGATCAATGTGACAGTTCATCCTCATGAACTTTTAATGTTCCAACTGAGCAGCAGTTGGAAATGAAAGCAATGTAAAGATCAAACCTGTGTATTATGTGTACCACATTCAAGATCTTACTATTGGATTTGAATAGATCATTCAAAGAAATTCTGTGCTTGAGCAGGGACTAATTTTTCTGAGAGTTTCTTCTGACTTACAGTAAGGTTCTTTGCTAGTTCATACGTATTTAAACATAATTTTCCTAGGAAAAACTATCCATTTTTTTTAAAGAGCACCTAATGAGCTTCCCTGGTTGCAATAAATACTCTGCTTGTAGTGTAAGAGACTGCCTGCAATGGAGGAGACATGAGTTCTATCCCTGGGCTGGGAAGACCCCCTGGAGGAGGGTAGTAGTGTAGTGTATTGTTGATGGCTCATTCGTGTCTGACTTTTTGCGACCCTACAGACTGTAGCTCACCAGGTTCCTCTGTCCATGGGGTTCGCCAGGCAAGAATACTGGTGTGGGTTGTCATTCTCTGCTCTAGAAGATCTTCCTGACCCAGGAATTAGGAAATAGCAACAAACTAGAATTCTTGCCTGAGAAATCCCATGGACAGAGGAACCTGGCTAGCTACAGTCCTTGGGGTCGCGGAGTTGGACACGAGTTAACTAGACCACCATCATAAAATATTTTAATTTATATGTCTCAATCATAATAGTATCTGATGTTTATATTTTGCAAGAAATTATGCAAAAAAACACATTTTTGTAATAATTGCTGTTGACAAGGAGAATTGTTGAACCATATACTAAATAATCCCAGTGTAATCCAAATGCTCCTATGGAGCACCAATTGACCACTCTGTCTAACTTTTTCATCAGGCAGTTCAGTAAGAGGAAATAAGCCAATCTAAAAAAATTGATTTTGTAATTATCAATTAAGAAAACAATAATAGCACCGTACATACCAGTATAAAATTATGCAATGCAAATTAATTAATTCACTGCTTTTCCTTAGGAAATTTAAATTTATAGCTAATTGAGCTAAAGTATCTGACTGCCCTGGGATAAGTTAATTTGTATTCATAGTGATTTTAGGTATTTTATAAAGTTGATAAACAAATATCATTTATTTCTTTATTCTTATTTTATTCATTTATTTATTTAGACTGGAAATATCTTTAAAGATGTGACTTAGATGAAAAGCTGAACTTCTCATTGAAACCAAATTTGTTTTCCTTGTGCTTAGTCATTCAGTCATGTCCAGCTCTTTGTGACCCCATGGACTGTAGCCTGCTAGGCTCCTCTGTCCATGGGATTCCCCAGGCAAGAATACTAGAGTGGGTTGCCATTCTCTCCTCCAGGGGATCTTCCCAACCCAGGGAATGAACCCAGGTATCCCGCATTGCAGGTGTATTTCACCATCTGAGCCACCAGGGAAGCCCCGAGTTACAGGAAACAGTCAGAATGTAGATTGATGGCACATTCTTTGGCTCAGATTAATACTATGGGAGACACTTGAATTCTGTTCCTTTTGATGGATTTAGGGAAATGTAATTCAGGATAGAATTCCCCAAATAATAGCATCCATGTGGTTAGTTGAAGTTAGAGTAATTTTTTGTTTTTACAACCCACAGTTTCAAATGATGATTTTAAGATAAGAACATGATAAGGTTTTTAAAAATAATGTAGTGATCTTTCACCATGTCTTAATGGCCTACATTCAGTTAAATCAGCATTGAGTGCCAAGTATAAGCAATGATAATAATGTATATAAACAGGCAGAATTTTAAAATAGAAATAATCAGTGGAATTCAATCTTCACATATTTGTGACTGAGAAAGAGAAACTAATTCATTCACTTCACTTGGAAGTAAATATATTAATTTCTAGGTAAGTAAGTAAGTAAGTGTTAGTTGCTCAATTGTGCCCAACTCTTTGTGACCCCAGGGACTGCCCGCCAGGCTCCTCTGTCCATGAGATTTTCCAGGTTAAGGATACTGGAGTGGGTTGTTGTTTCCTTCTCCAGGGGATCTTCTCAACCCAGAGATCGAACCCAGGTCTCCTGCACCGCAGGCAGATTCTTTACTGACTGAGCTACAAGGGAAGCTTGTATTAATATTAAGAAATACTAATTTCTAGGTTAGAGCAATTGATTTCCTAGCTTGTATCTTTATACCAAAAGAGAAAATGTAAGCATTCAAGAACATAAAATTTTATTTTCAATTTTTAAAATTTTTAATTGGAGGAAAATTGCTTTACAATGCTGTGTTGGTTTCTGCCATACGACAGTGTGAGTCCTCCATAAGTATACATATATCCCCCTCCCTGTTGAACTTCCCTGTCACCCCTACCACATCACACCCCTCTAGGTCGTCACAGAGCACTGGGTTGAGCTCCCTATATTATACAGCAGCTTCCCACTAGCTATCTACTTTATATATGGGTATATGTTTCAGTGCTACTCTCTCAACTCGTCAAAAACACAACATTTTAGAACCACAAGGACTTATGTAGTCTAGGATCACTCAGGTATCAGTCAGGATGCTTTTGGCTGCAGGTCACAGAAAAGCCTGCCTCGAACTGTCTCCAACTGGCTTATACAACAATGTTTATTGTCTCGCAGAAAAAATTTCTGAGGTAGGCTGTACCCCTGGTGTGATATGACAGTGCCCCTGAAGCTCTCCGATTTTGATTTGATTCTGCCAAGTGCTGGTTTCCTGTTCAGATTGGCAGCGAGGTAGCTGCCAATGGCCAAGTCCCTAGTAGTCAGAGGGACCTGTGACACCATTACTTTCTTACTTTTATTTTTTCAGGAGGAAGTAACCCTTTCCCAGTTGCTTCTTAGCAGAAGGCCTCTCATTTCTTGGCTGGGCCACATGCCAGAGATGCAGAATTACATCTTACATACCTTACATACCAATTACATTGGTATAGAGGGATCCTGGTCATCTTTGGAGCTGGGAATATCCACCTCCTCTGAGTCATGTGGTGTTGGATGGTCAACTGAATAAAACTGGGGTTCCTTTTGAAAGGCAGAAATAGATGCTGAGTTTGTTGTTGCTGTTCAATCGCTAAGTCATGTCCGAAGCTTTGTGACCTCATGGACTGCAGCATGCTAGGCAATCATTATTCATTTTGCAGATAAGAAACTAATGGCCTGGAGAATACATATAATGTATTCAAGTTACAAACTGAGAGCCATTTAGCCCAGTATATTTAGTCCAACAGTACTTACAATTTTTTCCCAGTGATTTAAAAAAAAAATCAGTGTCACTCAGTTCATACTTGTACTTGCAAATGAAGAGAAACTTTACCTGAGTGTCTAAGTTGAACCAAAGCTGAAACAACAAATCGGTTTGGCTTTATACTTTCTCAGGGAAGATATATCTGATCTTGCCATGTGCCGACCACAGAGTCCTCTTAGGACTTTTCATAGAGTTTTTATTTTTATGGTTGCTCTTTTGTAAGTTGTTCCTTTTATTAAATACCATAATTGAACACTCAACAGCAACAAGAAATGCATAAATCAATCCTGAGATTCCTTTCTTTAAAGCCTCAAATCATGATATATTTTTAAACTCTGTTGTGTTTTCCAGTATGAGTAGATGGTAGCTGCTAGGTAGGTGCTACTAGACATGGTCCCAGGTCCTGAGATAGCAGGGAAAGGTAGACATGTAAAAATAACAATATGAGATAGTCTATGTCATATACTAGATGAACACTACAGATAATAAGTGCCATAATAAGACTTCAGGAAAGTTGAGGGAGAGAACAATGATATTTGGAGATTATTTCATAAAGAATGGAAAATTTGGGCTGAAAATGGAAGGAAAGGTGGAACTTTCATCAGTGGAAAGGAGTGATTCCAATCCAGGAAGGTGAACCAAGAAAAAGGATTTGATTTCTTTTAGGAGCAAAAGATAGATGAGTTTACTGAAGGTGTTTTATTATTGGGAGCGAGGGAGACTGAGATGGTAGACTACTTGGGGAGCTACTGAAGCTTTCAGAGCAGGATTTTGGCATAAAAGAATCAATATTTACAAAGATTAATTTGAAAACCATGTGTAGGATGGAACCCAAAGAAGAAAATTTGCAGTTAGGTGGTATCGTAGCCCAAGTATAAATAAAGATTCAAAAAATAAATGAAAGAAATGGATAAGAAAGGAAAGATGAAACAATTCTGAAAAATGAAGACAGGACAAGATAACTGATAGGGTATAGGTGGTAAGATAACCCCAAAGCAAAACTTTCAGGTGCTGAGATTTGAAAAACAATGGAATCCACTAAGAGAAATAGCAAAATCCGGAAGAGAGTTCTCTTTTTCAGAAATGATGATTAGTTTTGTGTTAAGTGGTCTGGGTTTGCAGAGTCTGCAGGGTACCTAGCTTCTAGCCAGCTAGAGATGTGTCTGCAAATTTCAAAATTAGCAGAGATGATGCTACAGATTAGAAATAATGTGTGCAAGTAATAGTCAAAATCACTTGAGAGTTGGAGACTTGTAGCACTTAACATAACACTTGGCATATGTGTATCTCAATATGTATCTGTTGAACTGAAACTAAACTTTTTCAGCCAGAATACTTTGGGTCAGGAGTGACAGAAACCCATTAGATACTGACTGAAAGATTGAATATGTGAACTCGTATAACAGAATACCTGAGACAGGACTGGCTTTAGGCATGGCTGGATCAATATGTTTACATGGTTAGGAGTTTATCTCTAACTTTAAGCTCTATGGTAGCTTTATTTTTCTCAGGTGGACTCTCTAATTTTATGGCACATTCTCCCAGTTTAGCCTCCTCTGCAGAAAGAGAGCTCCTCTTTTCCAGCAAGTTGTGAGTAAGCACCTGAATTTACTCTGCCTGGAAAAAGTTGGAACATTCCATCATCTCTAAACCAGTCCCTGTGATTCTGATTCACCAGGCATACCCCTAGAATCAGAGAGGATGTGGAATCTCCCTAGAGCAAAGGAAGTATAATGTCCTCCAAAATACGCTGAAACAAAATCTGCAAAGAGGTAAGAATGAGGATAAATTTTTAGAAAATCAAATTTCTTTTGCTATAAGAGAGGAGTTGGGATGCTAGGCAGGTAAATATAATACTGGTCTACCATAGGATTTATGGTGTTTTCCAGGTGGCACTAATGGTAAAGAATCTGTCTGCCAATGCAGGAGACACAAGAGACGTGTTCGATCCCTAGGTTGGGAAGATCCCCTGCAGTAGGAACTGGCAACCACTCCAGTATTCTTGCCTGGGAAATCCCATGGACAGAGGAGCCTGATGGACTACTGTCCTTGGGGTTGCAAAGAGTTAGACACAACTGAGCTTAGGACTTATGGGGAAATCTTATAGTAAAGCTGAAACCTGGGCCTAGGACATACATTTCTAGGGTAGGAGGAATGAGGGGCCAGTGAAGGAGAAACGAATCAGCAGGGAAGGCTGAGCGCTGACTGTGATGCACAGGTGGGAACTAATCAGGTTCATTTCCTGATCCACCATTTCTGTGTAAGGCCACTGGGGATATGGTGTAGTCTCCTGGAGAAAGCATATGAATGTCTCCATCCCTGCAGGGTTGGTTCTTTTCAGTAATTTAGAAATACAGTGAGACCGTCAAACGTCCAGAGACTATGGTGCGAAAGCTATTTCTAACCTTATTACATCTTTTATTACCAGGTTGAAAGCCTGTGACTTAGACATTTTAAGAAGAAAGACTATCCTATGTAAGTGATGTATAGTGTGACTTTGGTAGTTCAGGCTTTTAAAACAGTTTTCAGAAGAAAGAGAAGGAAGAGGACAAATGTCAGTACATGGTGACTTCAATCTCTACATTTTTTTTATGTATTTTAAAGTCTCTCCAGTTATTACTTAACTTCGTTCAGCCCAGCAGCAGGCTGGCCTTGCTCTGTTATCACTCTGGCCTCCACCCTCTGACCTGCATTTTGCTTCCTCCCCTGGGAGGGTGGAAAGCCCTGCCACTGCTGAGTGAGCCAGGAATATGGTAGGGGTCCTGCATCATCTGACTGATGTGGCCACAGTCAGAGGATCATCAGGGACCTTCATCAGGGACATTCCTGACATAGAGTGAGTGCTCAGCAGATATATTTTCTTATTACTATGATTATTAAAAAAACTCTGTCCACTTGGCAAACGCCAACACTTGGTAGATTATTCTGTTTAGGAACTCACCTAGTTTATGATCTTATTTCTCTCCATGAAATGTTTCTCATGCCCCAAGAGCAGGTTAGTTTCTTTGGTGCTGGTCAGATCACTATTGCTTGACCTGAACCTGACATTTAATGAAGGTTTTACTTTCTAAATATTCCTTCTTGCTTCTGTTTTTAGTGATTTCAGTCCTTTTTTATTTGATTTTACAGTTTTGAGGGCTATAATTTCTTCCCCCCATACTTCAATGTTTGATTTACTTTTCGAGGTATATATTCTATGCAAACTGTAAAACCTACAATATAGAATGTGTCTGTATGCTAGTGTATTTCCACATATACATATACCCCAATAAACACACTCACGTGTGTACAGCTATCAGTACTTGAAGCTTTAATGAGACAGAAGTTGTGTGCATGCCATTTCTTGGCAGGAATAACCATTTAGCAGACACATCTCAGAGATGTATCTTTTTTTCTGGAAGCACACGTTCATAACAGCTGTGATTGTTATGTTTTACTGTGAGCTGACCATGTGCTGAGGACTGTGCTAAGTGATTTACATGTTATCTTATTCCATTTCACTTTGACAGTAACCCTCTGGGGTTGGTGTTGTCCTTCTTTTATATATGTGGGAGCGGAGGAGCTGAGATGCCAGTTAGGAAGTAACAGAGCCAGGACCCACACATGGGCAAGTCTGTTTCCCATGATATGCTCTTCCCTGCTGCACATAGCACACCTGTACGTCTTTACATTTGTGAACCAAATGAAACCAGACAAAAACCACTATTAAAAAGGCATCCTATGGAATAGAAAGCAGTTATTATGTTTCTCTTTCAATTTAATGTCCTGATGCTTGTATGTTAATATATAAAATCAATAAACAATTATACGAAGGATTTCATTGTACTCAGATTACCACTGTATCTGTTTCAAAGATCTGTCAGTATGTGTATTTTACTCTCCTAAATGTTTTCTTCATTCTGGACCACAACTTAGAACAAAAAAAAAATCTTGTTCCTTTGAGATATATTGATAGTTCCTGATAGTTTCTCTGCGGAATATATGCTCTTCTGGATAAATATATAGGGATATATGATGTGTTTCCAGAATGGGGTTAGTGATTGGGAAATGTAGTGGCTTTGAAAGTATGCCCTGCAAAAATGCATGTGCTGAGATGCAGATTGCTTTAATTTTCTGCTGAAATGTCCATCTCTGTAGGGAGTGTTACTCTCCAGGGTTGAGCCATCAGAAATCAATTCACCACATGGAGATTAGAGAAGATTAAGAACAAATACCAAGTCCAACATCAATGTGATGTGATCATGTTTATCTGTACAAGTACTGGCAGGTTTTGGTCACCAAGAAATTACATGAATTAAAAAAAAAAATAGTTAAAGTGAGACTTAGCCAACAGAAAAGTAATTTGATTTCTCTTCTAAGGGAAGATATTTAGAAAGTGAATTCCAGCAACCACCATAGTATATAAGCAAGACTACTTTGTGTCTGTTTCTTATTTGATAAGAGCTGTGCTGTTCTTTCTGTAAAACTCAGCAGCTTACAAAACATGTCATAACTTAAACTGGCATATATAAGCAAGAAATGGCAAATGTTCCTTTGCGAATTTCCAAGCAATTGAAATATTGCCCAAGCCTTTTCGAAGACAAGAGATAATATATTCTTCTTTTGGACTGCCAAAGGAAGATATTATTAAATACAAAGGCAAGATATTTTGAAATTGCTCAGCAAGCCATTGTTTCAATATGCTGCTTCTTTATCCAAAGCTTTAGTACTCTTTTCAATGGATCATCGGATTTCACAGAGAAAAATTAGGATTTTTTTCAAGTTTTGGTAAATTAAATCTGGAAAATTTTGTCTTGCAACACTACTAGATTCTGAGATATTCCTGGAGCCTGAAGTCAAATATCTGCATTTCTCCTGATTACTTCTGTTTGGGGTATTGTGAAATAATTGCAAAAAACAAAACAAAACACTTTCTATCTTTTCACCATATTTTACTTTCCAAAAGGGAACCCAAGCGCTGAAATGTTAGATAATGAATGCACTTTGAACACTTTCAGTTATAAACAATATAAATATTGAAACAAAGCCAACATTTATACAACCAAGAAAAATTCCTAGGCGCATGTCTGTTACCAATCTTGTTTAGGTTTATCTCACTCATGCTGGGTGAAGATCAAGTTTTGTTTACTCTGTTTTTGATCTGATGCAAAAGTATTTCAGAAATATATTCCTTGAATAGCCCCTAAAGTTTTTTTTCTTGTTTTGAAGTCTTACTATCCTTTGAAGCAGGGTTGTAAACTTAAATGTCTATGGGACTTGGCAGGGGAAATTCATGAGTGAAGATGGGGACTGTTATAAAACTGATCCTCTGAGGTGATCAGTTGCCCAAAGAAGTGCTGGCCCATGGAAAGTCAAAGCCAATGTCAGAATATCATTTTCTTTTTTTGGAAAGAAAGCAGATTCCATTGTTATTGAGAAATATCCTGAATTCTTTATGCTATAGACTCATATATCTAAGCAATAATGTGTGGGCGAAAAAAAAAAAAAAAAAAATCTGTGAACCACATGTGACCTGAAGACCACAGATTTGCAAATTCTTGACTAACGTGTGAAGCCATCAGATCTCTTTATCAAATATTATTTATTGAGAGCTTGGTTGTATTCTCTAGCAGGCCTGCTGATGTTTATTAGTATTCTGATGCTCTGTTTATTTCTCTGTTTTTGAGTCTCACCATTTCCATTGTATCCCCAGTTTGCACATGAAGTTCTTGGATTAAAAAGGGAGAATTTGACATAGCAAAAGGCCCAATTTTGGTTCTCTTGTCTTGCCACTAACCAAGTGTTGGTATCAGGGATCCTTTTTCCCGAGATAGTCTTTTTCTTATATTCCACTGTTAGCTATTTGTTTTCTGCCTAGTTTACTATTTCTAAATGTATGCCCAGAAACCAAGTCTTCATAGGATTGGCCTTACATTGTTAAACTGTTTAGGGTTTAATGTACAACCCTTGTTCCCCATGCTATAGTTTTATGTCTTCCATTATTTAGCAGACTTCACTGTCTGCCTTCCTTAATCTTCACTGACTCAGTCTAAAATTTTAATTGCTATTCAGAACCTGTTTCTTTGTTCTAGCCCTGATACCCGTGACTTGCCTATCCAGATTTTTCTGGATCTAGGTTGTACATGCCTGGCTAGATTTGCTGTCTTAAATTAAAACTCTTTCTACATTGGTGGTAAAGATGCTTGAGTGCCCTGGTTGGGCAGCTCTTGCTCTTATTAACCCTTCATGTCTGGCTATGCTATCAGGTGAAAAAACCTCGAGAGAGTGGTGCTTTTAGAACTTCGAAGGAAACGGCAACCCACTGCAATGTTCTTGCCTGGAGAATTCCGTGGACAGAGGAGCCTGGTGGGCTACAGTCCATGGGGTCTCAAAGAGTTGGACTAAGCAACTTGCACTTTCACTTTCTTATTGTAGGAAAAAAAAGGAGGAATACAATCTTGCTATCTGTGTATTGTCATGCTATTCAAGTGGTCTTACTCCTTATTCAAAGTTACTATGCATGTATACTATATGAAAAACTACATTGGTGGTTATTTCATAAGTATAGCTAATTGATACAAGAATTGAGTTTTTAACTTCCTGCTGATTCATGAAAGACTAAAGCCCAGTGTTGGTAGAATGTGAAAGGTACCAAACTATTAAAATCCTCTTGTGGAGTTGAAAGAAAAGATGTAAGGGTTGCTGGAATGATTAAGGTATTACCTGTTAAAATCCCCTTTCAGAGTGTCACATCTCTTTGGGATTATTCTCAAAGAATATGTTAGCTCCTAATGTATTATTATTTGGATCAGTGAACTTGAACAACAGCCCCAAAGAGCTGAACATTGATATGGAAATTTCCTTTGAAAATCAGTTTCTGAATTCCAAGTTCCAGAAAGCTCTAAATTATTGGTATTTTCCTATAACCTCCACCACACTTGTCATGTTGATTCATTTTGTTTGTGAAGAAAGGAGAATATGATCAATAACTTATGCCATCCTTCTTCTGTCCCCTCTCTGCATATCTGCGAGAGACTGGGAAACATGAGCAATAAAGTACTAAGTAGCTTTGAACCTGGAGTGTTTCAGGAGCATAACTAAATCCTCCATTAAAGAAATTTAGAAGTTGCATCTGATAAGTTGATTGGGTATGTGCCAAGAATTTCAACTACAGTGAGGTAGAAAATAAACTGCTAGAAATGTTGATTATAGACCATGTGCCTTCTGTGGCTTCACTTTTATATACCATGTCCTATATAAATCTATTTCAGAAGGTAAAGAAGTTCCTATTTTTACAGTATTCTAATCTCAAGGAAGAGATATAAATATATAAATAATAATATGCATATATATGGAAATAACATATGATCTATAGCTAAAAACACGTACTGATATTATATATGTATGTATGACGTTCTGTGGCAAACAGGGTGTCTGTCATTTGGTTTGCCTACATGTCTTTTATTTTGCTTATCTATGGAGGTCTTTGAGAAGAACTTATCACATTTGGTTTTGCTTTACTGGGGATTAATGTTTGGTGGCATGGGGATCTGGCATCAGTGAAATTTGGGCTCTTAAGGGAGGAGTAATTATAAGGAAATGTGACTTTTTGAAAAATTAAAGAGAACCAGACTAGACACATTTCTTTGAATAGTAGCTTTATATTAGCATCTTGGAAGCTTAAATATTTACTTTGATGGACTTTCATAAACAGTTTTGCATTTGTAAGGAAATTGTCCTTTTAAGCCCTAAGTATATTTTGAAATTATTTTCAGTGGTATCAGGTAGTGAGTCTTTCAAGATAAATTTGATCTTCAAAAAGAGTAAAAAGACATTGGATATTAATGATGAAAGATAGTAATATAGTTGGTATATTTTTTAAACACACAGGTTTCAGATAATGAGGCTGATTTTCTCATGCAATCAATAGGAGAGTTTTGCATGCAATTAAAAATAATTTCAAACACATTTTGGGCAATGTCAATATCAATGAATAAGTACAAGTGTTTCCAATGTGATTTTTAAAGGAAAACATTTATTTGGGTATGAAAGGTTTTTTTTTTAATTCTGATTTATACTTCCTAGAGAATGACTAGCAAAGAGGTAAATCTGAATCAAGATAAAGTAACAAATGAACAATAGTATAGGATTTTCAGGTAAAATACTGGATGCTCATTTTAATTTGAATTTCAGATAACACACTTTTTGCTATAAGTGTATAAATTTGTTACATGCAATATGTGGAGCTACTTATGAAAATTATTTGTTGTTTACCTGAAAATCACATTTAACTGGGAGTCCACTGGTTTTATTTACTAAGTTTGGTGATCTTAAATGCTGATCAATCTTTGCTTTATTTTTGGAGAGACTGATGTGGGGTACCTTCTTTGTGACAATATGGCCCTATACCTGGAAGAAATTTACAGAATTCATGTTGCTTATACTCTAGCAGAGGAGATAAGAAATATGCAAATACTGTATATCTAAAGAAACCACATTAAATGCTCCAAGAAGGATGCAAGCAATGAAATGTCGAAGAATAAAGTGGTTATTTCTGGTTGAGGAAACCAGGACAATTGAGTTACTATTGGGTTTTGACCTAAAAGGATTGTTGGGTTTTTACCCATCTGGAGATTAGGAAGAAATTGCCCATCCAGGTAAGAGAACAACACTGGGATAAGTATTAAAATGTGGAAATATTGGATATATATAAGGAACTACAGTTTGGGTAGAGCAGTGGCCCTCAAAATTCAGAATGCATGAGAATCATCTGGAGGGCTTGTTTAAACACACTCCTTGAGTCCAACCCCCAGAGTTTCTGGCTCAGTTGGTTGGTGTGGGCAGAGAATTTTCATTTCTAACAAGTTCTCAGGTGGCACTGATGCTACTTATGGTGACCAAACCTAGGTAACCATACCCTGGAGTGTGGCTGTCGGTGACAGGTGGCAAGTAAGTGTGGGAATATAGGTCGGACCCAGAGGGCCTTGACTCTCATGCTAAGGAGCTTGAATTTCATTTAATTGGCTAGTGGGCAGAGTGACATATCAGACTGTGCTTGTGAAAGGTTTATCTGGCGGCAGTGTGTGGGACTGAATGAAAGGAACACTGACAGACCGAAGAAAAAAGATAGTTAAATATCTGGTGCATGCACTATTTACAATAGCTAAAACATTAAACAACCTAAGTGTCTGTTGATGGATGGATAGATAAACAAAATGTTACACATGCACACACAGAGCTAATAGCTATCAGAGAAAAATATAACTTTGCTCCATATTTTAAAATATTAGATAACTTTCCATTTTCACTCTTAAATATTTCTGTGATACATATCTTTATATCTGGACCTTGTGTGCATCCTTAATAATTTATTTCTTAGGGAAGTATATTGTCATATACTAAGCTATTTTTCAATACAGGGTATCAAATGCTACTTTATGAAGATGATGCATAATTTAAAGTTAGACCCAGAATTTTAATGCATAGTTTGAATCAAGGCTTTCTGTTAACAACATGTTTTGCTTTGGCATATAGAATCATAGAGACTGCCCACAGCTTAAGGTGAAGGGATCAGCATTGTGATGTACTATGACATTAGCTACATATGCTCAGAGCAGCTCAGGCTAAGTTATCCAGGTTTTTTACATTATCCCCTGGGCATTCATGTTTATTGATAATGTGTAACTATAGAGTGAGAGACTAGTTTTATAGTGTTGATACATCATTGTAACTCGATCTGTAAAGTGTACTCAAACTTTACTTTGCAGTAAATGGACAAAGTTCATGATAGAAATATTTAGAGATAGCTAAAGTATTGATTAGTAATCTATTCATAATCTACTCACTGGTAAAATTAGCATACTCATTTGTAAAGTACTAATTATCTTCATAATAAGGCTCTAATTATTCATTTTGGAATCTTTAAGAATAATTTGGTAGAGGTTTATCTAAAATATTTATGTTTTATATATTTTGTCTTCAAGTACCTTTCTATAGTTAAGATGTATGGTGTCTTAAAAGTGAATCAGGTTCATAGGGTTTCCAAACCATTCACTAAAATTAAATTGGTAACATGAATTGGAGGGATGTTGGGGCTGGATCAAATGGTGAGCGATTACTGAAATCCCCAACAACTTGAAAACCATGGATAGATGTCAGTATTTCTGTCTCTCTTCTGCGTTTTCTTCTGTGTTTTCCTCACTTAGAAAAACCAGTTCCAGGTAGTCTTTCTGAGACTGTGATCTTCGTAGTGATGTGTAGCAATTCTGTCCCATTGCTCATCCTGTTGGTGTCCACAGCTCTCCACTTCCTCCTTGTTATTAAACTTTGAGAAAATCAAGAGTTGTCTTCCTGAGGGGGGCGGAATATATATATATATATATATCAAGGAATCTAGGCTAGAATGTTACAAGAAGCAGTAAAATGTAATATTCCAACAATTCTACTAAGCATGAGACAGTATTCAGGCAGAAGGAGAGCAAGTTCTAGTAGCTACTTAAAATGAGAATTATTGGCTCTGACAAGATTTTAGAGATCCTCTTTCTTAACTTTGTCATTTTGTCAACAAGAGGCATTGATTCATTCAAGTCTCTGATGGGATTGAGCTGAGGACTTACATTTCCTTTGTAACCATTCAGTTGTCACCAAGGGGATTGCTATACTTAAACATCTATGCTAAGAGGAAAAGCTGTATTTAACTATAGTTGGTGGGAGGAGTAGAAAAGTTAGTTAATTACTTATTTTTTTCCCATTCAAGAATAAATATTATTTTTTTGCAATCCTTTTGAGCCTGGCCATCATCTAAATTCTTTCCTTGCTGCAGGTGTTTAGTTCCCTGTATTTGATTTCTTCCCCCCCAGGAAACAGCACTCTAATTATATAATGAAGTCCAAAGGGAAATTGAGTTTCGCTCTGTAACCAACTTTGTGAAAAGTTTTTATCATGCAAAGTGAGAAATGCTGATATTAGTAATATCAGGGATGTAGGATGTGTTGTCTACACCCTGAGCTTTGCCAGTGGCAATTATTAAATAGGCTTTTCAGATCTCGATGGCTGTTACTCTCCCAGAATATTTTTAAGAGATTTAACATCTATGGTCTAATATGATTAAGAAAGTTCAAATATTAATTTTACTTATTATTCTGTAGATTTATTCAAAGTGGTCTGGGTTAGCCAGAGGCTCCTCTCTACTTTAAAGGGTTCTGAATGAATGTCATTAGGGTACAGTGTAGTAGAAATGGAGAATGCGCAGTGACAGGACAGATGAGTGAGTGTATGCTTCAAGTTATAGGAGTCTCACCCTCTTTCCCAGCTAGATACACATCTGGAATGGCTTGGGTCAGGAAATGTGCTTGGTCTTGGCAGTCTTGGAGGACCCAACCCTGCCTTCTGTGTGGGTTGTTGGCATTTTAATTGAGCGGACTTCCCTGGTGGCTCAGAGGTTAAAGCGTCTGCCTCCAATGCGGGAGACCTGGGTTCGATCCCTGGGTCAGGAAGATCCCCTGGAGAAGGAAATGGCAAACCACTCCAGTATTCTTGCCTGGAGAATCCCATGGACGGGGGAGCCTGGTAGGCTACAGTCCACGGGGTCGCAAAGAGTCGGACAGACTGAGCGACTTTTGGAGGACCCAACCCTGCCTTCTGTGTGGGTTGTTGGCATTTTAATTAGAGGGAATTGTTTCTAGTGTTTCCCTGGGGATTCTACTCCTTTCTAATGAAAACAGCTTACGCTAAACAGAATCCATGTGAAAGGGAACCAGAAGCCCTGGTTTTGCTCTGGGTGCAACTCTGTAGTACTTAATACTTTTATGACTTGTATTAGAATCCTAGGTTCACCTTTATTTTAAACTGCAAGTACTCATCACAGTTAGCCTGTACTGTAATAGGCAGGGAGGAAGTATATAACTGCCACTCACTTTTTCCATCAAGAGTCATAAAATTGATTTTTTTTTTTTTTTGACTCATCAAAAAGTGTTTTTGCCTCCATTTTGTTGGGTTTGGAGTCTTGCCAAGCATTACGGGTTCACATTTGGAGTTTGAAAAGCTAAATTTCTTGCTTCTGGTATGAAGGACCATTATAACATCAGTAGCTGGAAACTAGCAGCTGTTAGAGCTGGTCCAGCCCAAAGATGTACTTGGTGGCCAGCCCAGTAAAATGTAGCCAGTCGTCAGCATTTAAATACTGGAACATCTCCCATAAATGTAGGTTTCTGACTTCTAACACTTAGGCAGTAAGACTTCCCAGAACCTATATTTCTGCATGACCCTATCTGGCAGGAGGAGAGGAACTGGGGCCCCTGGCCAGATGGGTCACAGGCATCTTTGTACATTACCATTCTCTATCTGGTCTGCTCATGTGTTTATACTTCCTACCTAATCCTTCAGGCCCTTGAGCTGCAGATTTGACTGTTGGTTTCCCTAAGTAGACAGGATGAGGTGTGTGAACATGTCAGAGCTGGGTTCAATCCCAGTTTCTCTCTTTCCCAAAGCTGTGAACAGTTGCAACTCTCCAGCTTCTATGAGTTGTTGATTAATAGGGAATATCTCTTCCTAAGTGTGTGGTGAGTTTTAAATAAAATACCATAGATGGAGAGCTCAAATCAATGTTCTCCTCATATCAGACTCAGTGAAAATTTATCCTTCCAACTTCCTGGTGTCATAAATTCTGTTTTCTGACTGTTTATACTGAAGTGAGAGTAGATGCTTCTTTTAACTTTATACATTTGCTTTGAAAGGACTGCCTCAAAGTATTCACTACCCTGGTTGTCCTTGAGAACTAATGCTATTCTCACCTTTTCTATATCCCCTGGACTTGTGAGAAATTGTTAAAATGCTACCTTTTAACTTGTGTGTCCACTGGCGTACATTGTGACTTTGATTTGGATTCCCATTTAAGTTTGGTTAATACACACTAACAACAGCAAAAAAATTGCCCTGAGGTGAAAATTAAGAAAGTAATAATTATTCTGATGGTATTTGAAACATTGTGTCTCCTAGTCTTTCTCTCTGACCCTCAGTTCCCCTCCTTAAAATTAGAATACAGCATTTAACACTTAATAGAGTAATGCTAACTAGATTCCACAGTGTCAGTGCTCAACCCTACAGAAGTTGATTTCTCTCATTCATGCAAGTGTATCAAGTATTTGAACAGGTAGTAGGGCAGATCTTCTCTGTGCAGTGGTTGTTACCACCTCAAGTACACATCTTGAAAGGTCAAAGATCTTTTTCTAATGCCTAAAAGGAAAAACAAACAAACAAAAAGCAATGTTGGAAGATTGTGTAAAATGTTGTTACGTGCTAAGCTTGGAAGAGTTGCACTTCCTTCCAGTCACATGGTGGCACCTGACTGTAGAGGGGTGTCGGCAGGGCACCCCATTGCTATGGATGGGGGAATCAAACACTTTTGGTGGAAGATAGCTGTTTCTACCACATCCAGCCATGAGAGTGAGGGATACTTCCCTCAGTGCCTTCCATACTCCCTGCCCCTCAAAGACTTCCAGCAAATGGTAGTAGCTCTTGTTTTGTCGCTGGTGCTATGACATTATCACTTGCCGTTAGTGGGCCTCCAAATGCCATTGTCAAGTTATTGAGTGACTCAGATTTTCTGAAAGTAAAATTGAAATTAAATTCTATAGTCAGCATCCTGGGAATTGAGGTTGTCTAGGAGAAGGAAATGGCAGCCCACTCCAGTATTCTTGCCTAGAGAATCCTGTGGGCAGAGGAGCCTGGTGGGCTGCTGTCTATGGGGTCGCACAGAGTCGGACATGACTGAAGCGACTTAGCATGCATGCATACATTGGAGAAGGAAATGGCAACCCACTCCAGTGTTCTTGCCTGGAGAATCCCAGGGATGGAGGAGCCTGGTGGGCTGCTGTCTATGGGGTCACACAGAGTCGGACACAACTGAAGCGACTTAGCAGCAGTAGCAGGAGTATAAAGGGTGGATAAAGTATTGGACATGCCATTCTTGTTCATCAGAGGGCCACATTGGTCAAGATAAAGTTCAGTGTTTTATTCCCACATTAGTAAGTTGCCTTTACTGTCTATTATCATTTCCCCCAGCTTTATTTCTTAAACCTAATAATTTTACTTTCATAAGTAGTTTAGGATTTAAGACAAAAGCTGGAATCAAATCCCCAGTATATTGGGAAACCCCATTTCTGTTAATACATTTGTTTTTCTATTTAAAAATAATTTCAACAGAAAATAATAAATTTCTAATTTTGCTTTTGGAAAACATCTTTGAATAGCATTTAGTAGTATGTTTCCTTGTAGCAGGGCAATTGAACACAAAAGGAATGAGCTTAAGGCTAGTGAGTTTGAGTTTGAAAATTGGTGAAAATATGCTATTGGATTTGAAATGTTGATGTGATGTAAATGCCTTTATTTCTAAATGGAAATCAATTTAAAAATATAATTCAATTTTATACGTTCCTATAAATATTCACGGAGTGCTTGATGAGTACATGTAAATAAGCGCTGTGCCAAGAGCTTTGTCAGACAAAGATAAAGGAACATAGACTGAGTCAGAGGAAGAAACTCTGTAAAACAACCTAGAAGGACAAATACCCCAGAACAGTGAAATCCATATGCTATAGGAGAGGGGCATCTGGTCTACCTTGGGTTAGTTTGGATGTGATGGGCAAGACTTCTTGGAGTAAAAGAAAAGGCAGGTAAAGATGGTCCAGGTAAGGAAATAAAGGAATATTGTAGACAGAGGAAGCAGCATATGCAATGGCACAAAAGTAAGAGAGGAAAAACCTCAAGTGTGAGAATAGTTCAAATTGTCTGATAGTCTGTCTTTTAAGGTGCCTAGGGTGGAAGCAGGAGGGTGGAGATAAGAGATGATGCTGTTGAAATTGGTGTGGACCAGATTGTGAGGGGTTCTGAATAATCAACCAACAGAATGTGGTGTTTATCCTGAGAGGAGGGGGTAGCTTCTAAAGCAGTGGATTTCATCACTGGCCACTCATTAGAATTATGTGAAACTTTCTAAGCCCTTTCCATGACTGAACCCACCTCAGACTAATTTAAATCAAAACTCCCCAGAATGGTGCCCAGGTATGTGTATCTTTAAAAATCTTCCCTGATTGTTCTAATGAGCAGCTATTTGGGAACTACTCTTCTAAATAGTTTTAAGTAATGTGCACAGTGATATAATGCCAATGCTTTGAACCAGAGGCTCAAAACTGAAGTGACATGACAGGCCATGACATATTTTAATCATGGAGTGGGAGAGAAAAATAGCAGGGGTGATTCTTAAGTTTCTGTCTCCGTGACTGTGGGAAAAATGGTGGTTAAATTTAGCAAAGTAGAAAATGCAACAAGCACACACCTTAAGGAGGAAGGCAGGATTTTATCTTGGTTGAACCTGAGGTTCTGAGAGACACAGACAGAAGGCTCCTAGCCTACATGCCTGAAACTGAAGAAATAGCCTGATTGTGTACCTATATGTGGAAATTACCAGCGTTATCACCGGAACTGAATCTCACAGGAATAGTAAAAAGTGCTTAGGGAATTTGTGGCAGGGGAATTGGGCAGATTAGTGAGCCTTAAAAATCTCCAATGCTGAAGACCCAAGGAGAGAAGAAAGAACCCACCTTTCTTTCTTCACAAACCAGGGGACAAACTGAAGAGAATGGAATTAACTGTCTCCTTAAATACTGCCAATGTGAGTTTACAGTTTGTTCAATTGAAGACTGTTTAAATAATACAGAATTTTTAAAAAAACGCAAAATGTATCTGAAACTTCACATTAAAAACTAGTTTATATTCTTCTAGCAAACATTTCCCAATGGAGACAGCTTTCATGTTTCATAAGTTTCAACTGATTCCATTTGGATTTTGTGTGTGTGAAGAAGCACATTTGTTTTACAAATAATACAAAAAGGTAAATCTCCTGGTACCCATTTTGACAACTAAACTTTTAAAGCCAAGAATTTCTACCTTTATTTTCTCTTAAGCTGAATAACAACGACAGATGTACCTTCCTTTTTAGCAAGGAGAGAAAAATGAAATCTCTTAGTTACAAATGACCAGTATTATAAACAGGCTCTTCTGTTCTGTCCCCCACTTTCCATCTCCCAGTCCCCTGAAAAGAACAAAGAAAAAACTGCTGAAACCATCGTGACTGCCATTTTGGGAGCTATTGTTAATAAATAAACAAGCCAACAAAAACAGAGAGCTTTTGAAGGTGAAGAAACAGAGAAAACATAGGAACTATAAGAAGAAAAACTACCTTTGGGGAGACAGATAACTAGGCAGTTTACCCTCTCTGAGATGAAAATAGCTAGCTCCATGGAGATAGTTTTCCCAATAAGGGGAAAAAGTTCTTCCCTTTTGTTACATTGCCTGCAAATTTACCAACTAGAGAATTACTTTTGGTGAGCAGGCTTATAGTTTTGAAAGCAGTAAAAACTTTTTAAGGGTCTTAGAACTACCAGGCCTTTATATTTTGGCATGTTTATACATCTCCTGCCCGCCTAAGCTTTGGTTGAGATCAGTGGCAATGAGGCAGTGAGTATGTGCGTGCATGCGTGTGTGCTCAGTTGCTCAGTCGTGTTCGACTCTTCGTGACCCCATGGACTGTAGCCCGCCAGGCTCCTCTGTCCATGGGGTTCTCCAGGCAAGAATACTGGTGTGGGTTCCCATTTCCTACTCCAGGGAATCTTCCCAACCCAGGGATTGAACCCTCATCTCCTTCATCTCCTGCGTTAGCAGGCAGATTCTTTACCCCTGAACCACCTAAGAAACCCCCAATGAGCATGTAAGGGGATAAATTAGAGATTGGCAAATTGAGACCATTGAGCATTTAGGGTGGTGGAGTTAGACTATGGGTTTCTCAGTTGAAAAGTGGTGAACTCACCAGAATTACCTTAGCCCAAGTACAAGGGAGCTTTGGAAGGTCTGGATGGTGTCCATAAGCAGGAATAATATTATAGCAATAATAACCCAGCTACTTTTAAATTGGACCCATGTCTAATCTGTTAAATAAAAGAGTCGCTATTACTTGCCTCACTCTATGATAAGCCACCCTGTACCATTCATTCAAGAATTCCATGGAGTTCTCCAGGCAAGAATACTGGAGCGGATTGCCATTTCCTTCTCCAATTCATTAAAGACCCCAACCCAAATATTGGGTTAGGACAAAATCCAATGTCACTGTTAATATCAACTGAAGTATAAATTCAGTAAATATTTGTAACACTGCACCTGAGTCTAGCTGATTTTATGCAGTCACTTCAATAAAGAAATGAACTCTTGAGACTGAACAAGTTTACAAAGATATTTTCGAACCTAGTGCCTCTGTAAACAGAGTTGTATCTGCTAGGCATTTATACACAGATATATAAATATCAAGGTATTAAGAAAGAGATTTGACTGTCATACTGGACTATAATATGAATGATTTGGAAATAAAATATTTATAAATTTTCTATGCCAGGTAGCATGAAACAGGGAGAAACTTTCAAATTGCTCATATTAAATCAAGAGCACAAAATAAAATCCGATGCAAAGTATATGAATTCACATTATTTGTTGTAAGAAATACTTTAAAAGCTTTTGTATGGCTCATAAAGGAAAGAGGAACTAGTATTTATTGCATCTCAGACCCCAGATTGGTTAGTTGTTCCAACAGCCACATTGTGGTTATTGGACACACTAAAACACACTCAGACATTATTATTAGGTCCATTTTACCTACTAGGAAACTGACGCTCAGAGAAGATAAATAAAGCCCCAAAACACAAAACTAGTACCTCGTGCAGTCAGGGCTGAAACTCTGGTTTGACTTGCCTCTATGTAACACTGGCTTGCAAATTATTGAAATGAGTTTATTGTGTTTGTGAAGCATTTAAAAAGAATTCTTTCTGATGTATTACCATTACTTTGTACTTTCTATTATTGAGATGTGTTTGAAGACATATATGTCTTTCAAAAGAATCTGAGTAATAATACTTATGCACTTTCTAAAGATGGATGTTCTTATTATCAACTTGAGACAAAAGTGAAAATCAGTGTCTTATTTCTGTCCTAACAATTTCATAAATACCTACAAGCTTATTATGTTTCTATCCTCAGAGTTCATGCCACAGGAATATGTTTATAGAAGATGATATTTTAAAAATATCCTTTTGCTATTTTTTGTGTACTTCCAGTTGTATAACAGAGACAGACAAAATAATGTCTTACATTGTGTTTTGTGTGAGGCTTAGTATTGTGGGTTTTAAAAAAATCTTCTATTAAATCTTTACTAAGTTTCCATTACATTGAACAATGAGCTTCTAGCTGAATGGTGTGCTCTTTTAAGAAATAATTTCCATGTATTCTGGAAAATAATGTGATCTTTTAGCACAGAAAGCAGCAGAATTTATGTAGTATGCTTTCTTAGGTTCGCAACTCTCTCTTCTGTTGCTGTTTTGTTTTGTTTTTTTTTAAGTGAAAAATGAAGTTAAAACTTTCCTCAGCCCTCATTAATACTAATTCCATGACTTTGGTTTGCGTATTCTGTTTAGGACCTTAGGAGAGACACCTTTTCTCTAAGAAGATATCTTATCACCCACAGGTAGAGGCAAAATGATCCACTGAATGGTGTATTTTATTTCAAGCAAGACAAGTTAATGTGTCGGTTATATGAGATGGCCTGATTCTACCCTGCATTGAGTGAGACCAGTAAACTCCAAAAACAGAGGGACTGAGAAGGGAAAAGGGGGATGAAGCTGTATGTAGATGGTCATGAACACAGTGAGAGAGAGCGGAAGTTCATTGATCGGCTTGGTGGGGGAATTACCACTAGCAATCCTGTAGAAGGGGATGAAAGGGTTGAGGCTGAGTGATGCAAGGACTTGGAGAGCTCTGAAGTCCCTCTCCTGGAATTTGAAGCTGGCAGGAACCTTCAGGAAACAGAAACATCAGACAAAGTTGATTGGAGACAGGCTGAGGACGCCCACCCATTGGAAATGTCAGAGGACCTGAGATAAAGGGCTGAATGCAGAAGGAGCTTTCAGCTGATGGGGCCAACAGGGGCCAGCAAGAAATCTTTCAAAGGAATCCTTTAAAATTCAAAAAATGTATATTTGTTGGCAGAGAAAATGAACACAGCATGAACAATTATGTATGACTTCTCCTCACAACATCTCCGACTATGAATCATTCCTGTCTGCTTTCCATTTTCTATTTTTTTCCTTTTCATAACTTTTATTTTTCGCTCCCTTGTTTTGTTTTCGTTCCTTTGGAAAATCTTACATAGACTAATCTGAATTTCCTCTAATTCCCTCTATGGCTTTTTCCCTTTTCACTCTATTTTCACTCTTTGGCTTGTTCATAGGTTTGTTTCTGACAGCTATGATGGCATGGTTCAGTTGGGTAAGATACAGACAGAGGCTCAAAATAGTATGCTTTTAATTAAGATAAATGCAATGGGCTCTTCCACTACTGTGGCCGCTGTGTCATAGGGAAGGAAAGGGATTGGAGTTGAAGACAGATAGCCCTGGGGCCAATCGTACCCATACTTATTCTTTATTTAACAAAAATGTACTGAGACCCTCTTGTGAGCCTGGCAAATGTCCAGGGCCTGTGATACTGTGGTGCATGAAACCAACTTGCCCCAGTGGAGCTTATATTTTTATGGAGGAAAGGTCAGTAAGGAAAAAAAAAAACACAACAATAATACAGTTTCAGGAAGTAGTATTAGTTGTGAAAAAAATGAAAGTGAAGAGAGGCCTTGGCAGCACAGGAAGTGGTATTGGTAGTGACTGTTTTAGAGACAGTGGTCAGGTAGGGTCTCCTAGAAGGTGACACTGTAACCAAGATCTATGGCCTGTTTCCAAAAACTGAATTCTTCAGGTGATCACCCCCTTATATTTCCTTCTCTCCTTTCCTCATTCAATTTGTTTTCCCACAAAGTAGACACTAAGTAGGCTGTAAGATATGAATAAAGAGCTGATGCTTTGTCCCTTTTAACACTTTCCTTCTCAAAAACTACATGATCACTTTTATTTGGTCATTAGTCATCAGACTAACTACTTTTCATAAAATGTTTCAGAGAAGGCTCAAGTTTGAATAAAGAAGTGATGATCCTTTTCCTTGGAAAGACTAAGACAGACATTTCTACTCTGTTAATCAAGAGAAATTATCACTTTGATATAAGCCCTAATGTGCATATTTATATATTCTTACACAGCCTTATAATGCTGGGAACCTTTCATTCATTCATTCTTTCTTTTTTTTTTTCATTCATTCATTTGTCAAGTGTCTACTAAAGTCTACCATCATGGTCTCAACCTGAAGTCCTTGATTTGGCTTCAGAGAATGTGTAAATTGACAGAAATAATTTGAGAAAATATCTGTATATGCACATCTGGTGGCAGGAAACATGGCTGCCAGTAAGTTCTCCCTGAAGTTCCCACTGTGCTGTTAAGCGTCCATTGCTTGACCACTTGCTGGGACCAGATGACAAGGCAGAACTGTGGACAAATCATATTAGGGTTCTGCTCACTCGGGGCTTAAATTCTAGTAGGTTGAAAAGAGGGAAGGAGATGATTAAGGTTAAGAAGCAAACAAACAAAGAAATAAATAGAATAATTTCATATATTATATATATATAGTTATATATAGTCTATCAAGGGACATTTCTGGATGTCACTGCTACCATGTAGAGAATGGTCAGTGAATGCTTATCTACAGAATCATTTGAACCAAAATTTGAATGGGGAGAATGAGGTCATTTTAAAAGCCTGGGCCATGTTGAGATACAGATACAATGAAACCATGCTCTTCCTCAGTTGTTAAACTAAATTTTTATTGCATGTTTCTCATTTTTTCACCTTTTATTTTTATATTTACTGCTAAGAACTTTGAAAATTATATTGCCGCTTTTTAAGATGTGTTTTTTATTCCTATAGCAAGAGGAAGGTGAGCTAGATGATATCTATAATGTTAAGCTTACAAATTCAATAATTTTAACTTAGAAATGCAGCATGCCATAAGATAGAATTCTGGAATCCATGTATTTTGTACCCATCAATATGAAAATAGCATGTGTTGATTTGTTATTCTTCATCTGTTCTCTTTAATTTCAATCATAATATCACTCCACTTACATTGCTAGAACATGTCTTATTTTTTTTTCCTTTCCTGTACTTACATGTATTTAGATAAGTACATTCTCTGAGAGTGATCAGGAGAAGTGAAAATGCTATTTTTTGGTAGGGACTTTAAATTTCAAATACTGTACATTGAAAGAGGAAGCACGTGTTATTGCTGAACAACATTTTCTCCAAGAGTAGGTACTGCAGTAAAAAGGTCAAGAAACTAGTCAGATTTTATACACTTGGATTAATTATTGATATTTCTCCTAAATCTGCTCCTTTAAGTATGGTGTGAAGAACAGACTCATTCCCAATGCAATTTTAAAGGGATTGAATTGGTTCCCTTTAAAGAGATTCAGTTGCTTTATGGGCCCACAGTCATCACATTTTTTAGATTTCAAGGTTGTTGATAATTATGATAGTTCAAGGAGATTTCAAGTGAGTATGAAATGAAATTCTATTATTATCTTTTCTTTTATTGTGAGGATATTGGACCACAGAGTAACTGCTTATGCATCCCAGCGTACTCTCATACACTAGAATAATGATGAGTTTCAGGAACTGAAAAATATTTAAAAATAATAGTGGTTCTTAGTAGTAGTACTTTCTGACGAAAAGAATGAAAGAGGAGCTAAAATATCTAGGTAGTTATTCTGTCAATCTTGTATGCTTGTATAAGATAAAAGCTTCTAGCTTTATTTAAAAGTAGGAGGTTTTTAGTTAAGCACTGATTTGAGGGGTATTTCTATATTTTTTGATGTACACTTGATTATGATGTGTAAAATTACACACTGATGAATATAATATTTTTGCATAAAATAAATTCACTGGTTTAACAATATTAAATTCACTATCTAGAATAGAAAGTTAAAAAAATGAATGTTAAAAAGATACCATAGATGTGAACAAGAAGAAACATTTCTATTAGACAACTAACTTTTAAAAAGTGAAAAACTATACTACACTCACCCAGTTCAAAGCTACCTGTGGAGTGTCTCTTTACACAACCAAGAGCAACCATCCCTGCTGCCATGTTCCCCCCTCCTGGTGTCCACCAACACTGCTGGACATCACTGGTTTTCTGTATAGTATCACCTCTCTCACTGGGCATGATTTCTGGGAGCCATCAGCTCTTGGTGGCAATGGCATGGCTGTTATCGCTACCACTTCTGTTAGTATAGTCGGTTGCTGCCATGTCAACCAGCCACTGCTGATGCTTCCCAGTGAATCTAGAGTGAGGCTCTTCCCAGTGAACGAGTGTCCATGCACCAGTGAACTAGACCCTTCAAATGCTATAATTTCCAGTGGTCTCTGTCAGAACTCCTAGACCACTGCTCTTTCCTTTGATATACTTTAATACCCTTTACTATTCTTCAGGAACATCTTGTTCATATTAGGAGATTGCAATGTATCTATTATTTTTTACTCTATGAACAATCGCAACTGCCTAGGATACTTGGGAAATACACAGTTCCTTGGCTCCACTGAAAACTTTCTGAATCCTAATCTCTGGTGGTAGATTTCATGAATATAAGTCTTTCTCAGCAGGTACTCCAAGAAAATGTTTATGCAGACATCTCAGGATTGTCCTCAGAGTGCATTTGGGAGAGAGGAGTCTAGATAATTGTGAGATTGTGCAGTGCACTCTACAGCTTTGAAGGGAAGTTGTGACTGTCTCATCCACATTAGTATTTGTGTGATGATGTTTGTGTGTTCATTGTGGATGACATTCTCGTTCAGATTGTCTTTGAATTTGGTACCTTTTAAAACCACTCTAATCTTGGGTTATTTTTCTGATAATTTGCTGTTGTCAAGAGATTTGAAATACACAGCGAGAGCTTGGTTATCTGCTTTGGGGAAATAAAGATACTGCTGTATTCATGTCTCACTCAGATGTATGATTCTATTGCTGCTGCTGCTGCTCAGCTTTAGGACTCATGTGAATAAACAGAAAAACAGTGAGGACACAGGTGTTCACTGTCATGTCTGAAATCATACAATGTGGAGAGCTAAGTACTTTCAGACTGAAGATTGATAAATAACTCCCATAGTTAGTCTCAGCATCATCCAACTGCTATTATTGTGTTAGCCTTGGTACCCTGGCTGGCAAAAGGGATATAGATTTATATGGAGGATGTGAAAAATTTAGGTTTCTAAAACTCTCCTAGGGATAAATACCAGTTAGAGTGGCTTTTACAGTAAACAAGACACCTTTTAACTTTCCCCATCTTTTGAATCCTATTCTGCATCCATTATACTGTTCTTTCTCTTCTAAAGAATCTGTTGGGATTTGTATCAGGTTTTAAAACTTTTGGAAAAAAAAACAAAAAACCTTCATCATTTCTAGATTTTGTTGGCTACTGCTTCCTGTTGTAAAGCATTATTGACCAATTCTCTCTTTGTGAAGCAGTGGAAAGAAGATGGACTTTGAAACAAGGCAGAATTTGTTTTAAACTTGGTCACTTACTAGATACATGACTTTGTGCAATGTATTTAACCTTGGAGAGTTACAGTTTTGTCATCTGTAAAGTGAACATACAATTCATGCAGAGTTATTGTTAGAGTTAGGGTATATAAGTATGTAACAGTGTACTCAGAACACAGCAAGGAACAAGATAGATTTTTGTCTTTTTTTCATTGCTCAAAACATGTTTGCTTTCTCATTTCTGATCCTCTGCCTCTAGCAGAGAATATAGACGTGTTTTCAAAATGTAGTCTCTAGACCAGCAGCAGTGTGAGTGCTCCCTGGGAACTTACTAGAAATGAAAATCCTTAAGCTCTATTCAAAAGGTATTGAATCAGAAACCATGGCATTGGTGCCTAAAATGTGTGTTTTCACAAGTCTTCCTGGTGCTTCTACACATGCTCAAATTTGAAAACAATTGTAGCAGTGAAAGAGAAAACCAGTTTAAGATTTTTATTTAATCTGATCTCTTTAATCACTATATGCAGACATCTATTCAGCTCTAAAGTCTAAGATTCTTTTAAACATTCATACGCTTCAGGACACAGTAGAATTAGTGCTTTACTTCTCCCTTACTAAAGGGAAGAAAATTAGCTATTTGAATTTAAAAAAAAATCAATAATTTAGCATGGAGCCACCTGTGTCTCCTTAGATCATCCCAACCTAGGAATGAAAGTGAGGTCACCTGATCAGTCTGCAAATGACATTTCTTAAACTCTCATCCCCACCAACTACACATGAATTTTTTGTCCCTTCTGACTCATTTCTGGAAAGTCACAGGTTTGAGAGCACCTCCAGTGTGCTCCTAAACAATTTCCTACGTTCTCTCAACCAGCACCAGAAAATGAAATGGATTCTTACTATGAAAGCTCGTGGTGGGGCCACTTTCATCTCTGCTGCTGGCACAGACATCCGTTTTCCTGAAACTCTTCCTGGTGCCAAAGCCAGTGGTCGCCCAGCAGTCCATATCACTGGTGCTATTGATGATACTGATGCAGGTGCTGGTTAACCAGTGTTGATGTCCTCTCAAGAGGACACCTCCCATGGTTCCCAGCCTCTGTCCTGCTTCCCTGTACTGTTCACACTCTAGAAGTAGAGACTACTTTCCCACCTCTCAGCCCTGAGTACTGAGGAAGTGCCCTGTAGTGAAGTCCTCCAAGTGTCTAGGCTGTACTGTAGTTGTTGGAGTTTTCCATTGCACCAAAGCCATTCCATTCCATCCTTAAGCATCATCCCCCTAATAATATGCCTTGGGTCTCTAAAATCTCATGGAAACTTTTTAAAAACATTTTTATTGAGGTTAAAATGTATATACAACAAAATATTGAAATGTTAAAAGTCTTCAGATGAATGAGCATTGATAATTTTCTTTTCCTAAGCCACCACCCAAAATAAGATACAGAATATTTCCATCACCCCAACTTGTTCCCTTATACTCTTTTAGAGTCCATCATCCCAGTCCAGGCAACCACTTTCCAATTTCCACAGCCACATGCTAATTGT
Source organism: Giraffa tippelskirchi (assembly GCF_054371585.1). Classification (NCBI taxonomy): domain Eukaryota; kingdom Metazoa; phylum Chordata; class Mammalia; order Artiodactyla; family Giraffidae; genus Giraffa; species Giraffa tippelskirchi. Next base: position 41,611,774 of record NC_137276.1, read on the forward strand.
GTCCACTCTAGAACTTCATCTGGAGGGAATCACATCCTTTTATGTCTTGTTTCTTTCATGCAACAAATTATTTCTGAGATTTATCAATGCAGATTTATCCATGAGTGGTTCTTTTTATTTCTGAGTAGCACTCCATTTTGTGAATAGGCTTTCTATTTATTCACTCTTCTTTTGATCTACATTTTGATTGTGTTCACTTTTTCTCTTTAACTCTTTGTGTTATTTTTAGTGACTCTTCTAGAAATTATATTTATCTCCAACTTCTCACAGTTTACCTTCAAAATGTTATGATAATACATGGACAGTGTAAAACCTTAAAGAGTCAAATTCCATATTCTTCCATCTACTCTTTGTACTCATTTTTATATAGTTTTCTTCAATATGTCCTATAAGCTATACTGTGCCTACTTGTTGTTTTTACTTTAAATAGTCAATAGTCCTTAAGAAATACATACATAGTAAAAATGTAGTCTTTATTAAAACAAGGCCTTTCTGGTTTTCTTTGCACTTGTTTCTCTATAGGACTCACTCAGAAGGCAAATCTGAGTAACAGTCATCAAAATGACTGTTCTTTTCCAAAAGCTGAAATACTTTTATTAAAAGTTAATGTCCCCAACTCTTTTAAATGAAGATTTCTTCATCAGCTAGGACTCTGTTGGAGATAGGTGAAAGCAAATCCAACCACATGGACCTAAGCCAAAAATTTTTTGTTGGTTTTCTTATCTGTTAAATTCAAGGATAAGCAGACTGCAGACATGACTTAGTCTGGAGGCTCAGAAATGATAAAATGAAAGTGGTTTTTCCTTTTCTGTAGACACTACTTGGCTTTCCTTTACTGGTTTGTCTCGTCATGGTAGGATGATAATACAAATTGTAGATCTCACCATAGTCTACCATCCAAGTGCAGAAGAAAAGAGAGAACTGTTTTCTTCAAAGGCAAACCAGAGTCAGATTCTGTTTTGAATCTTGTTGTTCGAGTTTGGTTATGTGTCTGTATCTGAACCACTCACTCTAACCAGTGAGAAGGGCTTCCCTAATTAACTGAAACCTCTGAAAAAAAACCACCAAAACCACAAAAATTGAGAAGCAGCAATGGATGGCTCCCTTGAAAGAAAGAGTATTCCCCTCCAAAGGGTGAATGGATGTTAGTAGCTAAAACAGATGGTCATTAGAGCATTTATGCAAATAGATTCTTGATGGATGATATCATCGGTATTCTAAAAATGTTCAGATGTGTTTAGATTCCAGTATAGAACCTATTTTAGAACCTACCCCTCTGTACTACACAAATTATTATGAAGTTGAGGTCTTTGGGACATTTCTTGATTGCCTTTATGTGTTTCTAAATCTTTTGTTTAACATTCTTTGAGAATCTCTGAGTTTTAAACCCTAAAACTTGTATTTTCTCTGAAGTCTCTGGTTGATATTGTAAAGTCAATCTATTCTTTTGGAGGGAGAATGAAAAAAACAAAGCTGCAACGTGGCAGTTACTAAATTTTGTTTTAAATTATCTTCAATATTGTGAAATAATGAAAAACGAACACAATCTAAAACCACAGCTAGGATTTCTCCAAGATGTTCTCAATTACTCTGATCTTTAACTGTTTATTTCAAGTTTGGGGTAACAGTCCTAAGTTCTACCTGGTTTTACTCTGTGCTTGGCCATGGACAAACATCCATGGATTAGAAGCACTGTCCACAGTCCCATCCTTCGTAATACCACACTCTCATTTGCTCAGACTTCAACCCACTTCTGCTCTGCTTCATTGCACCTCACAGATTTAGTGAAGCTCACTTTATATTTTTATTTATTTATTTTTATTTTTTGGTGGGGGTTTCTTTTAGTACAAATGAGATAGATTTGCTATTAAATAAACAAAGGACATATTTTTTTAAATGGTCATTTAACAGACCTATTCTCGGTGCTATCTTGAGGGATTAAAACTGCAATACACCTGTGAATCCTGTTCAATTGAAAATAAGACTCAGTATTCTAAGTGGGATGGCATTTGGTTTATCTGCATTAAATACTATCTCAAAATGTTATTTTAAAACCATATTGGTTCTTTCCAACTAATCTTATCTGTTCAGTTCAGTCGCTCAGTAGTGTCCGACTCTTTGCGATCCCATGAACTGCAGCATGCCAGGCCTCCCTGTCCATCACAAACTCGGGGAGTTTACCCAAACTCATGTCCATTGAATCTGTGATGCCATCCAACCATCTCATCCTCTGTCGTCCCCTTCTCCTCCCACCCTCAATCTTTCCCAGCATCAGGGTCTTTTCCAATGAGTCAGCTCTTCGCATCAGGTGGCCAGAGTACTAGAGTTTCAGCTTCAACATCAGTCCTTCCAATGAACACCCAGGACGTATCTCCTTTAGGATGGACTGGCTGGATCTCCTTGCAGTCCAAGGGACTCTCAAGAGTCTTCTCCAACACCACAGTTCAAAAGCATCGATTCTTCTGAGCTCAGCTTTCCTTATAGTCCAACTCTCACATCCATACATGACCACTGGAAAAACCATAGCCTTGACTAGACAGACCTTTGTTGGCAAAGTAATGTCTCTGATTTTTAATATGCTGCCTAGGTTGGTCATAACTTTCCTTCCAAGGAGTAAGAGTCTTTTAATTTCATGGCTGCAGTCACCATCTGCAGTGGTTTTGGAGCTCCCAGAAATAAAGTCAGCCACTGTTTCCACCATTTCCCCATCTATTTGCCATGAAGTGATGGGACCGGATGCCATGATCTTCGTTTTTGATCTCATATGTAGATAGGCAGATACATATGGAAATGCTTCCCTTTCTGGACATAGTTATATATGTTTATGCACCTTGTATATAAATAACAACATTTGTATGCACACATACAACATACACATTTTGCCCATACTATACTATTCTGTACTCTCGGAGAAGGCAATGGAACCCCACTCCAGTACTCTTGCCTGGAAAATCCCATGGACGGAGGAGCCTGGTAGGCTACAGTCCATGGGGTCGCTAAGAGTCGGACACGACTGAGCGACTTCACTTTCACTTTTCCCTTTCATGCACTGGAGAAGGAAATGTCAACCCACTCCAGTATTCTTGCCTGGAGAATCCTAGGGACGGTGGAGCCTGGTGGGCTGCCATCTATGGGGTCGCACAGAGTTGGACACAGCTGAAGTGACTTAGCAGCAGCAGCAGCATTCTGTATTCTTTGATTTTCTACTGTGAGTTAGAAGTCCTTTGAGTCTATATCAATATATTCATCCAACACTTTTTTATCTACTCAGTTATTGACACTACCTTTCCTGTTTTTCATGTATTCCTTTAATGAAATTTGAGTGTTACAGTGTGCTAAGCACTGTGCTAAATACTGTGGTTACAGCTGTGAGCATGGCATGCATCCCTCCTGCTGGTGCAGTATCTTGGCTGGTTACGTATTTGCTATTCTTTCTTGTTTTGTTTTCATTATTTGTTATTCTTTATTTTTAAAAATTTTATTTTTAAAAGTTTAAATTTTATTTTATATTGCAGTGTAGTGATTTACAGTGTGTTAGTTTCAAGTATACAGGTATATAATTTAGTTGTACATATACATATATTCATTTTTTAGATTCTTTTCCCATGTAGGTTATTATAGAATATTGAATAGAGTACCTTGTGCTATACAATACGTCCTTGTTGATTATCTATTTTATATACAGTAGTATGTATATGTTAATTCCAAACTCCTAATATATCCCTCCTCCACCTACCATTCTCCTTTGATTAGAAATCTAGGCTCACTGTCAACTCTGCTTTTTCCTATTTTTCTTAGTCTGTTTCCCTTTTAACCTCACCCTTGGATCACCTGTCCTTTTTCATTTTGGATTTCTTGTATAAATATCAGAAAGTGAGCAGTGAAGGATTGGTACCATCCTTTTAATGAGGCTTTTCCTCCTAGCTACCAAGTGTTTACTTCATTGGATTCTACTGAACGCTGCAAAAAGGGAAGCATGAATACAAACCATTGAGTCCAAAATCAGAGAAAAGCAACAATTCGCCTCCCCTGACAACAGTATTATTTTAGGATGCAGTGAATCCTTTTCTCCTGCACTTCAAACTGTGAAATTAGCAGATTTCTAATAGAGAGAATAAGTGCCTGTTGGGAGGATAGAAATTTAAGGAAATTAAATGTCCTTGGGGATGCTAAACTCTGGGAATCCATTTGTCCTTTGAAGTTGGAGAATATACCACTTCCAAAATTGAACTGGTAGCTATCTCATTGAATAGTGGAGTCTTAGAAAAGTTTCATCCTCTGGAGTGTATTAAGAGCACTGTTTTGTCTAATTACTAAATCACCTTCTGTTATCAACTCTTTGCTAGTGATTTATTCCCTTTCACCCCCTTACTCATCACTCCCACCCCACTAAAGCATATAAATTATTTAATCTTCATATTATACTCTTCCTGCTCATTATAACTAGTATTGAGAGGAAACTTTGGCCATGCCTTGTAAAATAAATATATCAGTTTGTAAAAATTCATACTAGAGATTTGGCAAGGGCTGGGAAGAAAGCAGAGGAAAGTAGGTAGCACTCAGATGACCCATGTGCATTTCTGTGCCTTGGACAACACAAATGGCAGGTTATTTTTTTCCTCAAAAATTGTTTCACAATTTACTTATACACATTGTTACATAGGCTAAAAGTACCACTTCCTCATACATCTCTTTTTTAGTCTCAGTATCTGACTCATGTGTGTTGCAGGGGAGAGAGGCAGGCATTTGGGGAATGTACAAGTCCTTGGAAGTTAATAATAAGTTTTCATTAACGTTGTTATAGTTGAGAATTATGGTAATAGTCATGATAATACACATACATCTCATTATTTTTTCTTTATTGGAAAGTACTTTTTTAATGGCTTCCCCTGGAAAAAATACAAGCAGTTTTTAAACCCTAAAAATTAAGGGTAACACAGGCATCTTTACCTAGGAGTGATATGCTTATTTAAAGAAAGAGGTATACTTAAAAGAAACCTATTCATCCACAATCACTCTACCTATTCATTCATTCCTTCATCAATTCTTAATCAAGTACTTACTGTGTGTCAGACTTGGTGTAAGTATTTTATATGCATTATCTTCTTTAATTCTTGTAATAATGCTATATAGGGAAATTAATATTATCCTATTTCATGAATGATAAATTGAGGCTTAGAGATATTAATTATTATGCCCCAGGTTATATGGCTGGTAAATGTTGAAATTGCAGTTTGAACCTACATAATCTGATAACAGATTTCCAGTGTCAGTATTTTGAAAAATGTGCTCTATTTTATAGGCAAAGAAAAGGCATTTAATTAAATATCGTGATTATATTTGTGATCTTAAATATTGTAACTAGATTCATGATCTTAAATATTTAGGTTTTAAGTTAGATCTAATTGAAAATTCTCACTCCACCAATTACATTAAGCTGGTGGGAATTGTTCCATCTCTCAGTACCATGTGCTGTGCTGTGTTTAGTCACTCCGTCATGTCCAACTCTTTGGGACCCCATGGACTATAGCCTGCCAGACTCCTCTGCCCAAGGGGATTCTCTAGGGTTGAATACTGGAGTGGTTTGCTATGCCTTCCTCCAGGGGATCTTCCCAACCCAGGAATTGAATTGGGGTCTCCAGCATTGCAGGCACATTCTTTACTATCTGAGGTAGCAGGGTGGCCCCTCTGCACCATAGTTTCCTCCTTTTAAACAGTATTATTGAGTTTTAAATGAAACAGCTCTATCTAGTGATCACTGAACACAGTACACCTAGTAAGTATGAATAGATTTTAGCTATTGTTATCAGGGCTATCACACTGCTCCTCTCCTTCTCTCCTTTTCTGGAAAAAAGAGGAGGATTGAGTTTTCTTTGAAGATAGAGAGCCTGGAGTCTGGAAGATAATGCTGGGATCCAAATGTGAAGTGTTTGGTTCTGATTTAAGGCAAACATTGGAGAGATGAGAGACTTTCATAGAGACAAAATTAAAACTTGTTGAAGTGTTACATGGAGAAGTGAGAGTAAAGGAATCATTGAAAAGCTTCAGCATCTACAATTTGTGTGAGTGGGGATGAAGTTGCAAGATAGGGAGTTAATAGGAGTTAAAGGGAGCTAATAGGAGCTCTGCTAGGACAATACTTGTAACATAGTAGGCCTGCAACAAATGGTTGGATGGTTGTATAATCACTTTGTTCTATATACAGACCTTTTTATGATGATATAATTTTATTCACGATGTTCCTTGATAAGTGTTTTCTTGGTATTTCATTAGGATAGAGCACCGGGTTTTGTGGTTTTGTTTTTTTTTTTTTTATTTTATGGACTTCCCTGGTGGCTCAGAGGGTAGAGCATCTGCCTGCAATACGGGATACCTGGATTCGGGATACCTGGGTTGGGAAGATCCCCTGGAGAAGGAAATGGCAACTCATTCCAGTACTCTTGCCTGGAAAATCCCATGGACGGAGGAGCCTGGTAGGGTACAGTCCATGGGGTGGCAAAGAGCCAGACATGACTGAGCAACTTCATGTTCACTTTCACTGTTTGTTTTTTTTTTTTTTTTTGCTTAAAGTGTAGTTATTAAAGCACGATGACAATTACTCCATCTATATATTTCACTCCACCTTTAAATGAGTCCTTTGCCCCCAGAAGGTGGTCTCCTTAATGACCTCTTAAAATCCTGTGCATATGCATATCTTTCTGCCTTTGCTGGATTTACTGCTTGAGACTTTGACCAATGTCTGTCCTTGCCACTTCTCTAAGGTAGTGATAACTTACGGTGAATGGTGTTAGATTCATGATCTCTGAAGGAGAGAATTTCTCTTTTGGACCAGAGACTTGGCTACATCACTCAGAGCTTTGTCCTGCAAAAGTTTTATTACAGTGGTACCAACTCTCGGAGTTTACCCAAACCCATGTCCATCGAGTTAGTGATGCCATCCAACCATCTCATCCTCTGTCGTCCCCTTCTCCTCCTGCCCCCAATCCTTCCCAGAATTAGGGTCTTTTCCAATGAGTCAACTCTTCGCATGAGGTGGCCAAAGTATTGGAGTTTCAGCTTCAACATCAGTCCTTCCAATGAACATCCAGGACTGATCTCCTTTAGGATGGAGTAAAAGGATAGAGAAAGCTTCTGTCATAGACATCAGAAGGGGCAGAGTGCCCCACTTGCTAGTCTCATCAAAGCAATACATACATTTTCAATTGGTTACTAACAATGGAGAAGTCCTACCAGACCCACTCCCACAACATACTTCTTAAGATATCAGGATTAGTCAGAAGATTTTTGTTAAAAAGGAGAAACATGTCCTCAAGCAATTTACATTGTTATATAGTCACTAGTACAGAGCTTAAGGAAAAACATACCCTTGAGCAAGATGTGTTGTTTTGTTGTATAATCATTAGCTCTGAGCTTAAAGAATGTTTAGTTCAGTTCAGTCGCTCAGTCGTGTCCGACTCTTTGCGACCCCATGAATTGCAGCACGCCAGGCCTCTGTGTCCATCACCAACTCTCGGAGTTTACCCAAACCAATGTCCATCGAGTCAGCGATGCCATCCAACCATCTCATCCTCTGACGGTAGGTGTTGTGAGAGGGCATCAGAGGGCAGACACACTGAAACTGAAATTATAGAAAACTAGCTAATCTGATCACATGGACCACAGCCTTGTCTATCTCAATGAAACTAAGCCATGCCGTGTGGGGCCACCCAAAACAGATGGGCCATGGTGGAGAGATCTGACAGAATGTGGTCCACTGGAGAAGGGCATGGCAAACCACTTCAGTATTCTTGCCTTGAAAACCCGATGAACAATATGAAAAGCCAAAAAATAGGACACTGAAAGATGAACTCCCCAGGTCAGTAAGTGCCCAATATGCTACTGGAGATAAGTGGAGAAATAACTCCAGAAAGAATGATGGGATGGAGCCAAAGCAAAAACGATACCCAGCTGTGGATGTGACTGATGATAGAAGCAAAGTCCGATGCTGTAAAGAGCAATATTGCATAGGAACCTGGAATGCTAGGTCCATGAATCAAGGCAAATTGGAAGTGGTCAAACAGGAGATGGCAAGAGTGAACGTCAACATTCTAGGAATCAGCGAACTAAGATGGACTGGAATGGGTGAATTTAACTCAGATGACCATTGTATCTACTACTGTGGGCAAGAATCCTTTAGAAGAAATGGAGTAGCCATTATGGTCAACAAAAGAGTCCGAAAGGCAGTACTTGAATGCAATCTCAAAAACGATAGAATGATCTCTGTTCGTTTCCAAGGCAAACCATTTGATATCACGGTAATCCAAGTCTATGCCCTGACCAGTAATGCCGAGGAAGCTGAACTTGAACGGTTCTATGAAGACCTACAAGACCTTCTAGAACTAAAGAACGTTAGTCTTAGGTAAAATAGATTGTTGCCATAACAACTCAGGGATGTAGAAAAAAAAAAATTAGTCCTTCTCCTCCTCAAGGGCCCTGGTCTCCTTATCCACCTACCTAAGAATTAGCTCTCTCATTAGAAACTTTGTAGACATTGTACAGTCACTCTATAACATATGGTTGTAGCCCTCACTTGGTTGTAAATCCCATAGTTTTTTTTTTTTTTTTGAAGTGTATTGTTCTTTATGTATGTGGGTGTTTTTGGCATCTTGAGGGGCATTGTATGCTGCTTTTATACCTCCTAAACCATATAGTTCAGTTCAGTTCTGTTCAGTCGCTCAGACGTGTCCGACTCTATGAGACCCCATGAATCGCAGCACGCCAGGCTTCCCTGTCCATCACCAACTCTCGGAGTTTACCCAAACCCATGTCCATCGAGTTAGTGATGCCACGCAACCATCTCATCCTCTGTCGTCCCCTTCTCCTCCTGCCCCCAATACTTCCCAGCATTAGGGTCTTTTCCAATGAATCAACTCTTTGCATGAGGTGGCCAAAGTATTGGAATTTCAGCTTCAACGTCAGTCCTTCCAATGAACACCCAGGACTGATCTCCTTTAGGATGAACTGGTTGGATCTCCTTTCAGTCCAAGGGACTCTCAAGAGTCTTCTCCAATACCACAGTTCAAAAGCATCAATTCTTCAGTGCTCAGCTTTCTTCATCGTCCAACTCTCACATCCATACATGACCACTGGAAAAACCATAGCCTTGACTAGATGGACCTTTGTTGGCAAAGTAATGTCTCTGCTTTTTAATACGCTGTCTAGGTTGTCCATAACCTTCCTTCCAAGGAGTAAGCATCTTTTAATTTCATGGCTGCAATCACCATCAACAGTGATTTTGGAGCCCCCAAAAATAAAGTCTGACACTGTTTCCACTGTTTCCCCATCTATTCCCCATGAAGTGATGAGACCAGATGCCATGATCTTAGTTTTCTGAACGTTGAGCTTTAATCCAACTTTTTCACTCTCCTCTTTCACTTTCATCAAGAGGCTCTTTAGTTCTTCTCCACTTTCTGCCATAATGTGGTGTTATCTGCATATCTGAGGTTATTGATATTTCTTCCAGCAATCTTGATTCCAGCTTGTGTTTCTTCCAGCCCAGCATTTCTCATGATGTACTCTGCATATAAGTTAAATAAGCAGGGTGACAATATACAGCCTTGATGTACTTCTTTTCCTATTTGGAACCAGTCTGTTTTTCCATGTCCAGTTCTAACTATTGCTTCCTGACCTGCATACAGGTTTCTCAAGAGACAGATCAGATGGTCTGGTATTCCCGTCTCTTTCAGAATTTTCCACAGTTTATTGTGATCCCCACGGTCAAAGGCTTTGGCATAGTCAATAAAGCAGAAATAGATGTTTTTCTGGAACTCTCTTGCTTTTTCGATGATCCACCAGATGTTGACAATTTGATCTCTGGTTCCTCTGCCTTTTCTAAAACCAGCTTGAACATCTGGAAGTTCACAGTTCACGTATTGCTGAAGCCTGGCTTGGAGAATTTTGAGCATTACTTTACTAGCATGTGAGATGAGTGCAATATAAGTGCTCTGCAAAATGGTGACTCAATAAAGGTCTCTTACGTTGAAATTGCAATTAAAGTTAAGAATGAATTTTGTGGAAAATCTTGATGCAAATGCACAAAAGAACTTCAAGAAAATGAGAATATCATGAGTCATATGGTTCCTGGTACTATTCATTCCTTTCTAGGTATTGTCGTTCTGCTCAACCTAACATTTCCACCACCTACGTTTGCCATCTGGAATTATAGGCAAGGGGGTATAAAGGGTGTCAAGTCTTGAGAGGAAATTGCCTTTCCTCAAAAACTGATGAAACTACACCAGAGTTGACTAGATTATCTTCCTAGGAATAGAGTACAATCTTGACTTCATGAATTAAATGTCATAATTTTGTCTGCTTGAAGATGACCCTAAAAGATCATGGTCTGTGACCAGTTACCATTTTGCTGAGACTTATTACTAAATCTGAATTGTGTATTGGTGTGTGAGCCTGGCTGCACACCTAATAAGAGCAGCTGTGTATCTGCACAGCTTTTATTTTCTTTGATTTCTGTATCATACACAGTAATCTGTGTGAGTTACTCATGGTTGCTTTTTTGGGGTAATAGTATTTTATAGCGTTATCATAAATTTGAAGTCTTGCGACATATCTCCTCATGAACGTCAATGGATTACTGTATTCAATGATTTGCTCTCTTTCTTGGTAAAGGAATTTTTGCCAAGCTACTGAGTTCTTTTTTAAATGTAATACACCCTTCTTGTTTCCCTTAGCAGAAGTATAGCCTTACTGATGAATTCTGCTTTACTCTTGAGTGTGGTTTACTTTTGCAACCAGATGTAAATTTAGAAAGCTGGACCTAAAAACCACAGTTAAACATGAATATCCCCAGAGGTAAGAAGATATAGCAGTGTCTGTGGACACCAGCAATGGTACCTTCTTTTTCAAAACAATGTTCTTTTTGTTCCACGGTCAATTAGACACTGAACCTCTATATTATCAGGAAGGCAAGCAACAGGGCTTCCCTCCCCAGATTACAGCCAGAAGTTGTCTCCTCTCTATTAGCATACCCATTCCTGATGTGTTGGTTCCTTTCAGAGGGTTCTGATCCAAGTAAAGCTCAATTAGCAGCAGCCTGAAAATAATGTGTCTGCCTCTCTTTTACTGTATAAACCTTGGTAGTGCTAAGGTTCTAATTTTGCTTTCCTCTTAATACCAACTGAAAGTACCATGTCTTTCTGTGGAATGTTGATCTTTGATTTTTTTTTTTTTTTGAATGAGATAAGCTTATTATCCCATCTAAATCTCATGTTTTGGTGGCAGCATTTTGGAGAGATATTAGGAAATCTGACAAGGGGAGACATTCATGTCTGACCAGTCCAGCAACAGATTAGCCAAAGAAACTGGCCATCCAAAATCATCACCATTCATTTACTACTCTCAGTCAAAGAAATCACTGTGTTCTGCTTAAACCCCATGTTGAGTTCATTTCACTGACCCTTCCTTAATTTTGGCTGAAGAGTATTTTTAATAACTCAGTATATTTGGGAGTCAAAGGAGGCCAAGTTTCTGGCTAGGCTTAGGAGAGATGAATAGGAATGAAATATTTGGGGAATTAGAGGGAAAAAATATAAAAGAAAGGTGCCTTCTTTTTGATCTGTTTAATATAACTTACCTAATCATTTTTGAATGAGATGGGGGAAAGAAATACACAGAACCCTCTAAGGAAAATTAATTTTAAAACGTAAAGCCTTGAGTGAGCCACTTCAAAATATGCAGTGAATTGGTTCATATTTTATTTGGAAACTAATATGTAAGTCCAGTGGAACACCAAAAGTTCATACTAATCTAATTGAGAAAGACCAGAGGATAGGGAATAGGTGACTAATAGGTCACCTGTCGTAACTTGTTCCTGTCTCCTGAGACCCGCCGCCTTCCTTTGGACTTTGCAGATTTAACTTCCTGGGCACTGATGTGCTGGTCAGAGGAGTTAAATTCAGCCATGTATTGAGTTTTACAACAAGACCTCTTAGGGAAAAGTAGCCTCACCCTAGCCTTCCAGGTCCCACGTCAGCGACCATCCAGCCAAGTTGCCTTGTGTCGGCTGCTACACTTAACCTGGCTCCCGTGACCCCATAGTGACCTATTCCCTGTCTTCTGGTCTTTCTCAGTTACAGTAGTATGTACATGACACCTGAGAGGGGATATGGTAAGATGAGTGGGTCCTTGCTTTCTCTTCCCACGTGTTGTCCATATGAGTCCTTCCCATCCATCAGCCTCTTCTGAGATATGTCTCCCAATTAGTTCAGTTCTCTGTACTCTGACCTCTCACAAGCTATTTCATTCATATTGTTGATCACACTTGGGATCTTCAGTGTTAGCCATGTCATTACTTCATTTAATCTGTACATTCCCTGAGCATATGTCTCCTGCTTTTGAAACACATTCTGTCACTTGCACAGAGCACTAGTGGGGGATGTAATTAGTGGCTGTTGATTAACTGGTAAATTAAGGAAAATAGGGCCTTATGGTAAACAGTCTTCTAAAGATGTTTGAAACTTTCGTTTACATTTTAAATAACATCAGTTTGATAAACATTTATATTGAATATGATAATGTAGAAATCGAGCTTTAATTCAGGTAAAAAGTCATTTTAATATTTTAAGGTAAAGGGCTATTTACTTACTCTATTTTTTTCACTTGACATGTTTATTAAGTGCCCACTGTGGGTAGCAGGCACTGATGGTATAGTTGAGACCTAACAATTAGTAAAAATATGAAAAAAAATTGAATTTGGGGAGAACATCTCCCTGTTGGTTATTTCAGGCCAATCTCTGTTTGTTAATGGTGGATTGCTAGTGAAACCCAGAGACCATTTCTTTAATCAACAGACATTTATAACTGCTACTAAAAAAAAGGTGGTGGTGGTTTAGTCGCTAAGTCATGTCTGACTCTTGCAACCCCACGACTATAACCTGCCAGGCTTCTCTGTCCATTTCTTCCTCCAGTGGATCTTCCTGACCCAGGGTTCGAATGCACTGCAGGCAGATTCTTTATCGACTGAGGTAATGTTGGCAAAATATGGAGATTTGAGTATATTTTCCTTATTTAGAGAAAGCTTCCAGGCCAGAAGAGAGGATAAAGACAGGGATAAGTAATATTAGAAATGTATTTATTTATTTAACAAATACTTAATAATAGCACTCACGATGGACAGGCTCTCCTCCAAGCAGCAGCTGAGTGTTCAGCATCTTCCATGAATATGAACTCATTTAATCCCCATTAATAGGTCTGTAAAGTAGGTACTATTATTAGCTGCCATTTTAAAATAGGGAAACCTAGACAGGTTAAGTATTGGAGCCAAGGTCACTCAGCCTGAGCTTGACAAAGCTGCTTGCAGAAGTATTTTGGACCTTCACAAGACAGAGAAATTCATTCCAAGGGAAGGGGTCCAGTAGGCTTCAGAGAAGGAATGCCACTTAAACTAGGCCTTGAAACCTGGTTAGGATTAGTATGTTTACAGATATAGGGAAATTAAGCCTATACCAAAGGAGAGCTGTTCTATATGGGAGAGAAAGTTAAGATATAAGCAAAATACAATTTTCTGCCCCATTTTAGAATTTTGGGAAGTTATTTTCTTCTCTCATCCTCCTTTCCTGGGCTGTAAGTGACATCCACCAAAACCCACACCTTATTGCCAAGAAATGTCTGAGGTTTCTGCTTGTTAAAAAAATTATCAGCCTCTTTTACTCTTTCAACTCAATAATTAGCGATTGTGGCTGACCCAGAAGGCTATGCTTAAAATTTGTATAATAATTTTTAGCTTGCTGGGCATGACAGATCCTATTTGCTTTTTAACAGAAGTATTGAATGTATAACTGTCTAGATGAGATTGTAATTATACATTTAAAATTTTGTTTCTGTTGTTATTGCATTTTCCACTGGAAACATCAAATAAAACATTATTAGTAATTTAATATCTACTCAAGATATCACAATCATTTGTCAATTTTAAAATAAAAACTAAATCCAAAATTTCTTAACATACCCTAAACAGTGAACCAGCTTTAGTGATCCAAGTCAGAATTTTGTCTGGAGGAAAAAGAGTGTTGTAAAAGTAATATACCAATAAAAATAAATCAATATAATATGTAAATAAGTTAGAAAAGAGGAATCCAAAGCACAGCAAATGCATGCATAATAAATATCATATAATGAAAATAATATTTAAAAAACAAGTTGTGAAAACATGACATATAGATGTAAGGAAATGTTAATGTCTGAGGTAATAATTAGTTTGGATAACAAAGGATGATGTTAAATCTATTTCAGTCATGTGCCAGGGATTGGACTTTATGATAAGACCTAGAGACACTTGATATATCTCATAGATGGAGAAATAGATGACCAAAAATTTTAAGTCACTTCCTAAGTCATTTTGTTTGTAAGGAAATAGAAGGGGGGAAGTCCCTGCTTCAACCCAAAACTAGAGGGAAGCCTATGTGTGCTAAGTCACTTCAGTCATGTCTGACTCTTTGCGACCCTATGTTCTCTAGCCCGCCAGACTCCTTTGTCCGTGGGATTCTCTAGGCAAGAATACTAGAGTGGGTTACTATGCCCCCCTCCAGGGGATCTTCCCAACCCAGGGATCGAACCTGTATCTCCTGCATTGAAGCAGATTCTTTACTGCTGAGCCACCAGGAAAGCCCTTGGAGGAGCTGATGGTCACGAAGAGACATAACATTTTACATTGTGTCATGGTTTTCTGGGTAAAAATATTATTTTTTCTTAGAGAATTTGACTTGCTAAACAAGAACATTGGGAATTACTGTCATCTTATAGAGGGCATTAGTGACACAACAGAAGAGCATAAAGCTTCCTCACAAGTATGGATGCTGCACAGACCATCACATCTTGGAAACTGTCCTGAGTGGAAACAAAGAAGCACTGAGCTAAGTGTTCTCTGTGGGCTTCCCGGGTGGCTTAGTGATAAGAATCTGCTTGCCAATGCAGGAGACGCAAGAGATGTGAGTTCGATCCCTGGGGCCAGCAGATCCCCTGGCGTAGGAAGATCCCCTGGAGGAGAGCACGACAACTCACTCCAGTATTCTTGCCTGGAAAATTCCATGGACAGAGGAGCCTGGTGGGCTACAGTCCATAGGTCGCAGAGAGTCGGACTGAGTCAGCCGAGCACACAGGCAGTAGCACTAGCAAGTGTTCTCTATACCTTATGGCAGTGAATTACGTCAAGAGCTCTGGAGAGGAGACCTCATTTGGTCCTTATTTGCTGATGACAACACTAAAGCAAGAATGGTTTGGTGATTTACTTAAGGCCACACAGTGAGTGACAGAACCTAGAAAGAAACCAAGTTCAGTCTGGGTCAAAGTCAAAATTGTTCCACCACATGATACTGAACCAGCTCAAAGGATGCACTTTAGGGAGAATTTGCCATTTGTACCCAATTTTTAGGATTCACTTGGATTTTGGGTGTTTTAGCAAACTTTAATCAGGAGATGATGTATATTTTCAGGATCTAAGAGTAAGATTTAGGCTTGCTAATTACTTATTTGTAACTATTGGGTTGGCCAAAATATTTATTCAGGTTTTTCCATACAATGCTATGGAAAACCAGACTGAACTTTTTGGCCAATCGAATACAATGCATACCCTCTCCTTCCCCCATTCCCTATACAAAGCCAGGCTTTTATCCAGGATGGTCTTGGGTGCTCCCCTGTTCAGGACCTGGAGCTCTCATGGGTGTTATGTGAATGTGGGAAGTGAGCCGGAGTAATGCCAAATACCCATTCTGTAAGCGTTTGTTGAGAGTTGCTAACAGATTGTCCCTCACTCCAAAGTACATGTCCAATTACCCATTTGTGAACACAGCAGTCCGGGGAAGAAGTTTGTGTTTTACCCTCTGCACATGATGTCTGATGAAGAAATATCAGCCTCATCTTCTCTGGGAAGACAGGATTCATGAACAGCTGATACCACTGAAGACAATATTGGCAGAAGCTATGAATGGAGCTTACAGACCATTTGCAAAGTTCTTCCACAAACATTGCCAAATGTTATGTTATTTGATTGAATCTCTCCAAATTTTTCTAAGGAACTTGACAGTATCTCTATCTTCTAGATGAAGAAGCTCTGACTTAGAAAGGTGAAAGGGACTTGTTGGGGTCATGGCGTCTTCTGTCTCCCAGTCCAGGACTCATCTGCCCTCACCCTCCCCAGCTTCCTTTCGCGTTTCACATATGTGTAAGAGGAAAACAGATAGTTTTTCCTTGCTTCCAAGTGTCAGTTGCTTCCTCTGTAAAATGGGCAAATGCAAACAAACTTTCAGGATTTGATAGTTGCTAATAGTAATGATAATGTATTAATATACGTTGTTAATGTAAGGATACATCTTATTAGTATAATGCATAACCAGTGTACATATATAAATGTGTATGTGTGTGTACACACAGTCTATTTATAGCTCATGTTGTTCACATAAAGTGAGAGTTAACACTTGCTGAGTACTGATTGCCACATTCTAAATACAGTGCTCAGTGTTTCAATATAGGAATGCATTTAGTATCCTTATCTTGTAGAAGAAGAGGCAGAGGCTTGTGGAAATTAAGTAACTTGCCCAAGGTAATGCCGAATTGGTGGCATGAGGATCTGATGCCAAGGGGATCTACTTCAGAGCATGTGCTACTCACCACTCTTTCACAACTCTTTTTCCTATATTTCTGATAATAGTGGTTAAAAGTTGGGAATGTGGTGTGAAACTTGTGACATCCTTTTGGGTAGCTGCTGCTGCTGCTGCTAAGTCGCTTCAGTTGTGTCCGACTCTGTGTGACCCCATAGACGGCAGCCCACCAGGCTCCCCCATCCCTGGGATTCTCCAGGCAAGAATACTGGAGTGGGTTGCCATTTCCTTTTCCAGTGCGTGAAAGGGAAAAGTGAAAGTGAAGTTGCTCAGTCGTGTCCGACTTCTAGCGACCCCATGGACTGTAGCCTACCAGGCTCCTCTGTCCTTGGGATTTTCCAGACAAGAGTACTGGAGTGGGGTGCCATTGCCTTCTCCGCCTTTTGGGTAGACTGGTGCTTAAATATTTCACAAGCATCTGACATTTTCCTCAAGTTCCTGTTTAATTTTGAGCTTCTGGTCTCTAGGTTTACTTACCTTTTATTTAAGTATGTAGAGACCCCTGGAGATGAAACAGAAGAGACTGAGATATGTTATATATGATTATTTTTGCTTATCTTTTATAAAACTATGCTGTACTTTTGAGGTACATTTCATAATTTTTAAGGACTTAAATTTTCTGTGTATCAATAGCATATCAATACAGCCCCAGGGAAAGAAGAGATTCAGTGAGAAATTCTATTTTATCTTACTTTGTTTCACTAGGTTTTTGGTTGTCAAAAGTAGGCATTCAGGCATTCAGTGAAAATAAATGTAGATAATATCTATCTGCACTTTTTTGTTGATTTCCCTTTTAAATCAAAGGAAAATAATTCAAAATACAAATAAGAAAATGAAAACAATTAGCAAGTGGGAATTCAAGTACAGAGGGTATATTAAATGTTTATGTGCTAACTTATCCATGGAACCTTTCTACGTCTCCTTCATCAACGTGATTTTTTTCCCTTGTACTCTGTTACCATTTTCCAGCTTTGTTACATTGCCATTTATAGATTGCCTGTTATTTTGGTGAGCCATTGTGGTGGCAAGGAAACTAAGTAAGAATTGTATCCTGAAGTGTTGAATGCACTGTCATTGTGTGTAGATTGAAGCAGATTGCCATCCTTGTCTCACCATTTATTTTCTGGCCAGCCTTTGCAAGTGACTTAACTTCTCTGTGCTTAGGTATCTTTAAATGTAACTGAGCCTTCTGTGGCTCTGAACCTCACAGAGATGTTGTGATGATTAAATAACACATTTCATGAAAAGCACAAGTCCCTAGTGCTCATTAAGAATTAGCTGATATTATTGTTATTTTTATTCTTAGTCTCATCTGCTGCATTGAGGGACTTATTACCTTGTCCTTGAACTACTGTATTAACCTCTTAACTAGTCTTTTAACCATCAGTACTGTATCAAGTGTATGGACAGAAAACTGGATCCTAAGGCTGTATATTGTCACCCTGCTTATTTAACTTATATGCAGAGTACATCATGAGAAACGCTGGGCTGGATGAAGTACAAGCTGGAATCAAGATTGCTGGGAGAAATATCAATAACCTCAGATATGCAGATGACACCACCCTTATGGCAGAAAGTGAAGAAGAACTAAAGAGCCTCTTGATGAAAGTGAAAGAGGAGAGTGAAAAAGTTGGCTTAAAGCTCAACGTTCAGAAAACTAAGATCATGGCATCTGGTCCCATGACTTCAAGGCAAATAGATGGGCAAACAGTGGAAACAGTGTCTGACTTTATTTTTCTGGGCTCCAAAATCACTGCAGATGGAGACTGCAGCCATGAAAGTAAAAGATGCTTACTCCTTGGAAGGAAAGTTATGACCAACCTAGATAGCATATTAAAAGCAGAGACATTACCTTGCCAACAAAGGTCCATCTAGTCAAGTCTATGGTTTTTCCAGTGGTCATGTATGGATGTGACAGTTGGACTATAAGGAAAGCTGAGCACCGAAGAATTTATGCTTTTGAACTGTGGTGTTGGAGAAGACTCTTGAGAGTCTTGGACTGCAAGGAGATCCAACCAGTCCATCCTAAAGGAGATCAGCCCTGGGTGTTCATTGGAAGGACTGATGTTGAAGCTGAAACTCCAATACTTTGGCCACCTCATGTGAAGAGCTGACTCATTGGAAAAGACCATGATGCTGGGAAGGATTGGGGGCAGGAGGAGAAGGGGATGACAGAGGATGAGATGGTTGGATGGCATCACCAACTCAATGGACATGGGTTTGGGTAGACACTGGGAGTTGGTGATGGACAGGGAGGCCTGGCGTGCTGCGATTCATGGGGTCACAAAGAGTTGGACACAACTGAGTGACTGAACTGAACTGAACTGAACTGAATGAGTTATTTTACAGAGATGATTTAATATAGAAATTGTCTGAACAGCTTAGGGGTAGGACTGGAAAGGAAATAAGGAGTTAATAGAAAGAGAATAACTGTGAGAAAGTTATACCTTTAGGACTGAAGACTTTCAAGGGAAGAGGTGGGCATTTAGGACTCAGAAGCTTGGAGAAGGGGCCTTGCAGAGCTGGAACCCAGACTTTTGAGGAGAGGGTACCATTGAGCTTCTATGAATATCTGGAACCTCTGTAGTGGGGACACCACTGGTGGCTGTTGGTCCTGGAGAAATGCTTAGGCTGCTTCTGGGAGGATTGAAAAAAGTCGAAAATTGGAACCCGTGGCTGGAGGCCAGGCTGAATTGCCATAGTAGGGCAGGTCAATCAGAAAGTGCAGGCAAGCCTGAAGAAGCAAGCTCCCTGTCCTTCCTCCTGCCTCCCAGCCTTCCACTAGGTTCTTCCAGGCAGACCCTAATAGTCTTCTGGCTGACAAAGGAGAAAAGTAGTTTGTTGAATGATGAGGTCAGTCTTGGAATACAGGATGGAGGATGGATTTAGAGCTGAGACAGTAGCTTGGTAACCAGCACAGGTGTCTTCCCAGTGCTAATCTCTTCTGTAAACTCCCATTTATTTTATTTCCCCCAGTGCCACTTGGAACACAACTTCTACCTGCTCAGGTGTCTTTCTGTCCTACAGAACAAAATCAATTCAGTGCACATTATTCTAAAGAATTACTATGAACATTCTGCTTGGGGCTCTGGGAATATAAATATGAATAAGATGTTTTTCTGTCCTTATACAATTTAATGTGGTATGTAGTAAACAGAAGTCCCTCCACAGCAAAGGCAAGAAAGTATTTACTTGGAGAGTGATGCATCCTTACTGGTGGGACTCAGCAAGATTTCATAGAAAAATGAGTAAGATTTCACACTCAGTGATGTGGCCCCAAACTCCCCTATTTGGCCTATTTCTCATTGCTCCCACATCTTTATTTTTTAGCTACAAAGTGTAACTGATTGCTATTCAACCTTCAGGGTTTCTGCCTATATATTTTTTGCTCACGTCAGCCATGCAGTCCCTGGCCCACCAAGGCCAAGTGCCTCTTATGTGTACATTGAGTATCTAGCTGTAAGGAGTCACATTGAACAAAGGAGACCAGGTTCCCTCCTCATGGAACTGATATTCTAGGAGGGGCATAGTTCTTAATTTGAGAAAGTCACCCATAGAAATGCAAAATTACAAACCATGGTCAGTGCAAGTTAATATGATAGCAGGGTGACCAAGTTTGGGATTGGATTCACAGAAGACTTCCTTGAGAAATAATGTAGAGGTGTTAGTGAAGAGAGAAGGAGGCTGTTTCAGGTCTGTGCAAAAGACCTAAGTCAGGTAGCAGCAGAGTATAACTATGAAAGTCAATATGGGTGCAGAAGAGGGGGGTGGGAGGCATATGCAGCATGTTTCAGATGGTGAACATCTCTCAAGGTCCACTTCAAAAGGCACCTCCTCAGTGAAGCCTTCCTAGGACAGGAAGACTCCTGAGCAAGTAAAAGCTGTGTTCTAAGCCTTCAACTAAAGGTGACTGCTTCCTGTTTTCAACTTTTAACTTTTTTTATACCTCTCACAAGAGTGATTATGATATATTGTTTATGTTTATAATTATTTACATATGAGTCTGATATCTCAAGATCATCTGTAAGCTTTTGGAGACCAGATGTCTCATGTTCATCTTTATATTCCTCAGTGTAGCATTCAAAAAAAAATACATTTTAAGTCCCCTGCATATGAATGAGTTCCATTCTGAGAGCATGTCCTAAGTCCAATTTGTAAATCCAACAAAGTTAGCCTAGGTACCCAGCTAACACAATCAACTATATAGTACTGTACTGTAATAGATTTATAATACTTTTTCCCACAGATAATACTTAAAACAAACACAAAAATAAAAAAAAAAATCTTACAGTTACAGTACCTTGAAAAGTATAGTAGTACAGTGAGTACAACAGCTGGTATACAGGGGCTGGCATCGAGTGAACAGGCAAAGAAGAATTATTGATGGGAGGAGAGAGAGGAAGGAGGTGATAGTGGAGCTAAAGGATCATCAGTAATAGGAGATGAAGGGCAAGCTGCAATTTCACTCATGCCTAACGCTGATGGAACACAGTTCCCATCTTTGAATGTTTGCTACTTGAAGATTCGAATGTAGGGGACCTCCTGTTTTTATTGAATGGAGTTACATCTAATATTCCAGTTAACATTTAGACAGTTTGTCTTGTTCAGTGTAACAATTCAGTATCTTGAATTATTGAATGATATCTAGGGGACTTTGGTGGACTTGACATTTGTGCATACCAGGTGAGGAAGTATCCCCTGGCCCACTCTCAGTAAGGAGTTTAGGATTTGAGGACCTAGACTTCAGATCTCATGAATCATGGTGAATGACTGCTTCACCAAATTTTTCAGAAATAATTAGCATTGCAGATTGTGTGTTCAGCCAATGAGATTTGCTTTATCAGCTTTTTTGCCACCTGTATGGCTCTGCTCTTGTTCTTATCATCAGACACAAAGAAGATGAGCATCTACTCACAGCATGAATACTTGAGTAGCACCAGAAACAGAGTTTCCCTTGAAAAATTAACTTACTGTAGAGAGGAGGGTCTGGAGGGTGCAAAGTGCCTATTGGGCTCCTTCCTGATGTTTTTAGGTCTCTACAACAACATTGGTGTTGAACCCATCTTTCTGTATTGAGAATCTGGCTGTATGTATTCCTTTCTTTCTCAGAATATGGTCATTCATGAGCATCTGTGATGGAGAAGTGGGAAAATTGCTATGAAATAAAGACTACAAAGCTCTCACTAAACATTACTTTACAAAACTGTTGGATTTAATGGTTATGGCAGGACTGTGTCTAAACAGGAGGACCAAGTTATGACAGATAGCCCCAGAATTGGGAGGCAGCCAACTCATTGCTAGGATGACCCAGAAGTCCTAGTGGGCAGAAATGATCATTTTATGGAGGTTGTCAATATAATTAACGTTCACTCTGAGATGAGTGTAAAATTCCATGCTAAATGACAGAGCGGGGAGGAAGGAGAACAATAGAAACAGCTGGTTCTGAACTGGTCTGAAGGACCATGTTGGAATTATAACTATGTAGATAAATATATAAGGATAAATAGGCAAATTTGTGATGGATATATATGTGGAGATGTGTGTGAATATATGCCTTAATTTATTTATGGACTCATCTCTGATGAATTAACTTTCACTAGTAGATGATTACCAGGCCCCAAATAACAGAGTACACAATTTTGTTCCCACTCTAAAAACACATTCTTTGATGGGACATGTTGCCAAGTTGTTCAGTATGTGGCTAATCTCAGGGCCATATGGTGAAGCATAATTTATGGGTGATATTATCTAGCAGCATTTTTTAGCAGTTGGTTATTACAATGTTTTATTATTTCAGTTTAGTTATGTCATAGGCTTGAGATATGGGCTAATATTATGATTGCACATTGATACAGAAAGATATTTAGAGGCCAGCATAGTTCCCGGTAAGTTGCAGTGTGTGTATTTGGTGATTGTGAGGGCTACACGTGTGAGGAATTGCTCTTGAGTGATATATAACATTCTTCCCTATAACTGGTGATCTAGATAGTCTTGGGCATAGTCTAAATTTAAGTAATGTTTGGGAGAAGGAGCAAAGACCTTAGCTCCTACATCAGACCTTAGGTCCTAAAAGAGAGAAGATTGCTTACTGGATTCTGGCTTTAATAAATCTGTCTGGTTCCCTTCCTAGAAGAGTAGACATTCTGACACAGCATTACAGCTCCATCTCTCTCTCCCTTCCTTTCCAGAGGCTATTTCATCTCATTTTTCACTTTTATTTTTGTAGGTGAATCTCACTACATAGTTTAAGGACCATGCTGTCCTAGGTCAGGAAAGTCTAGACTTCAATGTATTGTTTGTATCCTGATATCTTAGAGACACAAACCAGGAATAAAGGAATAATCAGAAGAATTTCCTGGACCTTCCAGTAGGAGAAAGGAGTATTATTTTTCCTGTACCTTAAATATTGAGATGAAAAGGAAGGGAAACCAATGCTTCTTGCTGCTGATTTAAGGCTGTGGAATATATTCAATCCTTGTCCCACCTGGTAAGGGACACAAACAAGAAGTATACTGAGGTCTAGTCTTTCTGGACCTAGGGCAGTTTAGCCCTCTTCCTCCTCTTCCAGATGAGAAAACTATGATTCAGATAATGTAAGAATGCTGTGCAAGGTCACAGAACAAAGCCTGAACTTTCACTTGGGTGAGTGTACCTCTCAACCTCCTGCAATGTTTTTTTAAAAGCCACACTACTTCCGTCAGTGATCCTGAGAATCTCAGAGCCCCTGTTATCTATGATGAAATTCTCTCTGCTTTCCCCCCAACTGACCCTTACAGTACTAGAGTTGGCAGGGAAAAAAGAAAAAGAAAAGATAAAAATAATTAAATGAGATCACGTATGTGAACATAATTTATACATTGTAAGGTCTTACCAAAAAATTTCTGTATTGACAGCAGTTGCAATATGCTCATTTACATAAACCACTCATCAATCACACCTAATTATGACACAGTACAGTAACAATTATGTGGCTAATTAAATACACACCAGATCAACTCTTCTGCAAACTGTTTGAATTATAACACCAAACTTTCCTCCTCTAGTTTCCAGCTTGATGTATAGCACTTGGTGAACTGAAAATAACTGTGAATAAAAGGAGTAAGCATACCCTCAGGAAAAAAGCAAGTCATAGAAGTAAAAGGTAGGCTTATATTTCTGAGCTCCCATCTACTTTCCTCATGAGGACTGAATTTGTGGACGTTGATACATTTTTATAAACCTTATGTTGTCTGGGGGGCTTCCCTGGTAGCTCAGACAGTGAAGAATCCACCTACAATGCAGGGGATGTAAGAAACACGGGTTCGATCCCTGGGTCAGAAAGATCCCTTGGAGAGGAAATGGCAGCCCACTTTAGTGTTCTTGCCTGGAGAATCCCGTGGACAGGAGCCTGGCAGGCTACAACCCGTGGGATCACAAAGAGTCGAACATGACTGAGTGACTGAGCACACACATGTCAGAGTCAAGGATGGCCTTTTAAGTTCTCCCTGTGAGAGCAGCCAGCAGCCCATCATCAAGTTCTGTAATTCAGACTCTATGTCCCCACTGGTCTCATGTTTGTGGCCTCGGATTGGTTTCTATTCAAGGCATGTTCCTAAAATAATTGTAATTACCAGAAAAATTGGACAAGCAAATATTAACTTGAATGGGATATGGTTTTCAAACTACATGACAGTATAGAACAGTTTTGTAATGAAACTCTGCCTACTACCATTTAAATTAGGAGAAATGAGTGCTCATCTCTTAACATTCTGATATATTCTTTCAAAATACTGTGCTAATAAAGGAACTTTTTTAATGGGAAAATGAGTAATTTATCTTTATATTTATTAATGAGATACAAAAGAATAAATGGTCATTGGTGATCTGCCAACAGATTCACAATTGTAGTATATTGTAAAATATGATTGCTCCTGGACACGCATGCTCATGTGCTCAGTTGTGTCTGACTCTGTGACCCCATGGACTGTAGCCTGCCAGGCTCCTCTGTCCATGGGCTTTTCCAGGCAAGAATACTGGAGTAGGTTGCCACTTCCTACTCCAGAGAATGTTCCTGATCCAGGGATCAAACACCTGTCTCCTGCATTGGAGGATTCTTCACCATTGAGCCACCTGGGAAGCTTGATTGGTCATGTGAGAGGCAGTTGATGATACTGGGCATACATAGGGCAAAGAAGCAAAGGTAATAGGTGCTGCTTATTCTAATAAAGTGTGCTTTGAGCAAGTTCATTTTAAAGGTTATAAAAGAATAAGGAGATTTTTTAAAAGGGAATATGTGACCACAGTATCTTCATGGGAGAGTGGGGCATTTTGATCACTAATTCAAAACATTATTGATGGAGAGCCTGTTTCTTGAGTTCGTCTGTATTTTGAACTCAGGCTAGGTGCTATTTATCCCACTTAGTCCTTAAAGCATCCCTATGAGAAAACACAGCTTGGATTATCGAAGCCATTTGTCCAAGACTACTCAGTCAGTAAATGGCAGAGATCATATTCAATTCCAGGTCAATTTCAATGCTATTTCCACTGTCCTAGAAGTTTTGAATACATATATGGTATTGTGGGGAATTACATATGAGAATAGTTTAAGCACAGAGATTTAAGAGAAAGCTATACAATTTGATGATGTTGAGCATTTTGGTCAAGAGTGAGAAGTGATGAAATAATGTGTAGAAAGGTCCTGTTTGGATAATTCATTTGTCTTCATCTGGACTGCATCTTCAAGGTTTTCATCTCACACTTAATTTGATTTTTCCCCTAAATTGGATACAACTGAGTTTTCCCTCCTTATAAGGAATAGAGGTTTTCTGTCAGTCACAAGAGCACCAGTGAAAATCGCCATCTATGGCGTCGCACAGAGTAGGACACGACTGAAGCGACTTAGCAGCAGCAGCAGCAGCAGCTTTCATAGACGGAGAAGGCAATGGCACCCCACTCCAGTACTCTTGCTTGAAAAATCCCATGGCGGAGCAGCCTGGTAGGCTACAGTCCATGGGGTTGCTAAGAGTCAGACACGACTGAGCGACTTCGCTTTCACTTTTCCCTTTCATGCACTGGAGAAGGAAATGGCAACCCACTCCAGTATTCTTGCCTGGAGAATCCCAGGGACCGTGGAGCCTGGTGGGCTGCCGTCTATGGGGTCGCACAGAGTCGGACATGACTGAAGCGACTTAGCAGCAGCAGCAGCAGCAGCTTTCATAGAATACTTACTCTATGGGTTAATAATACCTTGTCTATATTTCCAGTGAACTTTGAAGTTTGTTTCATTTTAAACCCATATAGAAAATCTGAGACGGATTATCCCTAGGAGCCTTACTCAAATGCCTCTTTGGGTAAAGTATGTGCAGAGAGTCTGAGAGCTAATGTATAAAAATAATACTTTGAAAAAAAAATACTTTGATGGATTAAAAAAAAACTAGATAACTAATTGTGATGATTCATATGAAAGCAGCATGTGCATTCCTAAAGCTAAAAAATATGTGGTTTTATTACTTTAAAGAGTTCTTATATCTATGGAATGTTTCATTCTTTCTAAAGACATAGGTGGGCAAAACTGAATTGCAATGCCAGTGTTATTGCTGATGCCTTAGAATTCAAGACATTCTGTCAAGTACTAATACATTTCAAAATTCCTTTTTGAGGTCTCTTATAGAAAACTTTGAGCAGCAGTCACCAACTCATGACATGGCTTTTTTATTCTGTATCAGGCTTGGGGAATTGCACAAAATGAGTGGGTAGTCAAACATCTTTTGAGCTCGATGTGTAAAACGTACTCCCGACTTTATTTAACAGCTGAGAGATCTTCCCACACATGGTCTGCAGCCCTAGGTGGAAGAAGCTGGTGATCTCCATTGATGGGGTCAGCTGATAGGTGTGTGGCTGTAGGGTGTAATTTACTAGGTGTGAAAAGGTCCCTTTGCCTCCAAGAGGTTAATTTCCTCCTCCTCCCTTCTGCTCTGAGGGTATCAATAGGATTAAAATTTTAATAGTCAAACTAGGCTTTAGATTCAGATTTAACTTACCTTTTTTCTCTGAGCACCAGCTGTGTACCCAACTACTGAGGGATTTTATTATGTATATGATGCATATGTATATACATAGTGTTTAATTTTTATAAGAACTTTCTCCTATTATGACACATCAGCCACAAATATTTTAAAAGCCAATTGAGACTTCCATACATGTACAAATAATTTGGTGTTCAAGAGAGCAAACGTGTAAATGATTTACCAATACCTGCTTTGAGTATAAGAGCGGCCCCCAAGTTTTATTGGAAAGGCAGGGGCTATGTCTTATTCATCTTTGTTCATTTCGCTCTTCTAACCACACACACACACACACACACACACACACACACACACACACACACACACACACACACACACACACACAGATAACCTTGGCTCTCAGTCTGTGTGAATGACATTAAGTAAGCATAACAAATGCTACACAGGATGAACTGGTGACGTGTTAAAGTGATTGAAAGCAAAAACAATGAAAACATAAGAAAGAGAGAAAACAGAGTAATGAGGAAGCCAGGACAGGCAAGACATCAAGCATGCAGAGCATGCACGATGGGATGCTCCTAGAGAGAGAAGTCAAGGGTAACCTGATTTCTGTTCTGATGATCACCACTCCTGTGACCATGCTTCTCATTAGCAGTCCCCTGTTGCTTAACCATCTATCAACGTCTCCTTAGCCCTACAGAGTACAGTTGGCTTCTGTAGCCTGCTTATGCCAGAGTCTTCCTGACCTGACTCTGCTGTCCCTCCAGCACACCTGTTCCAGCCTCTAATCAACAGGCTCTCCCCTGTCATGGTCCTTTGAGCCTACCATTCTTCTCATCTTGCCTAATCATCTCACCAAGCCAGCCCAAACATCCTCTGCAGATCCTTCTCTAATATAATCCCTTGCTACTCTGTGCTGTGACACCTCACACATGCTTTATATTATGGCTTATTTGCGCCAATGTTTCCAATTGTACGTTTGCCTGACTGTATTCTCCTTTAGCCTGAGAGCACTTTGGGGAGAGTTATTACATGTACTTACTTATGTTTGCTCATTCAGACTCTGGGCCCAGTAGGCTTTCAGTACATATCTGTTGGATGAGTAAAAATATGGAAATTTTTGTCTCTTAGCAGTCAGTCCTTTTTCTAACTTTCTGAAGATAAGGTACCATAAGAATCTGGGTAAGTTTCTTGCTTTTCAGATATCTAAGATGGGAGTGATAAATGTGCCTATCTCAGCAGCATATTGTAAGGATTAAATGAGATTGTATATAGAAAACATTTAGCATAGTGTCAAGTTGTTGGTAAGAACCCATTTAGTATTGGCTAACATCACAGCATTGCAAGTTTTACAATATAGGTAAGTTTTTAAGATTATAATGAAAAGTGGTATATGGTGAGGATCATTCATGCTATGAAAATACCAAATAGGATCTTATAAAGGCAAGCTGGAATCAGAGAGAAGTTACAAAGTTGGGCAGAGTAGGGAAGCCAGAGGAAAATTCCATCGAAGGAGAATAATTGGCACCAAATGAGAGGATATAAGAAGACTTTATTAAACATTTTCTCTAGGGAAAATTTTTGGATAGAGGGAAAGCCTGAGAATATTATCTTTAAGCAAGCTGGATTCTTGAATATTTTGTGAAAGTTCTATGCATAAGTTGACATATTTCAAATTCAAGGCAGACTTGACAAATTGCTTAAAATTTGTACTTAAATTTTTTTCTGTTGACTTTATTACAGAAGTCCTACGTCTTTGACTTGCTTTCATTTTGTCTAAGTCAGGACACATTCCATGATAGTTAAATAATTTCTGTAATAACACTTCATGCAGTACTGCTTGCTAACTTAAATATGATCCTTGCCATTTCTTTCTATGAGAATACACCATGGAAATCTTGACAGTTTTGATAAAGTACACAGTGTCCATCTAGTCAAAACTCTGGTTTTTCCAGTAGTCATGTATGGATGTGAGAGTTGGATCATAAGGAAAGCTGAGCACTGAAGAACTGATGTTTTTGAACTGTGGTGTTGGAGAAGACTATTGAGAGTGCCTTGGACTGCAAGGAGATCCGACCAGTCAATTCTAAAGGAAATCAGTCCTGAATATTCATTGGAAGAACTGATGCTGAAGCTGAAACTCCAATACTTTGGCCACCTGAGGTGAAGAGCTGACTCATTGGAAAAGACCCTGATGCTGGGAAAGGTTGAAGGCAGGAGGAAAAGGGGATGACAGAGGATGAGATGGTTGGATGGCATCACCGACTCAATGGACATGAGTTTGAGTAAGCTCCAGGAGTTGGTGATGGACAGGGAAGCCTGGTGTGCTGCAGTCCATGGGGTCGCAAAGAGTCAGAGTCAGCTAGAACTGAACACGACTGAGCGACTGAACTGAACTGAACACAATGTCAATATTGGGTTCTACCAAATTCCTGTGAATTCTGAGTTTTCTTCTTTGAAAACTTTCTAGGTAGCTCAACATTCTCTTCTTCTGCCCTTTGTTTCTATGAAGGAGATTTTGAGTGCTTAAGTGGATATAATCAACTGATTAGAGGACTTGGGCCAAGTCTGTGCAGTCATTTCTGCTTCTGTGTTATCTGTTGCTGAATGGGAATCACTACGGAGCTCCGCTACTCCAGGGAAAGAGTGTACAGATAAATGAAATGACATGTTTGAACTATTTTATATATCCCCAGAAGAAAGGAACCAAGAACATCATTCTTCGATCTAGTTAACAGTTTCTGGCTTTGTGCTGTTGGTGAATTTGTAGTGCTGTTGTTGATTTTCCTTTCTTCCAGTCCCATGGACTACCATCCATGTAATGCCACTGTTTTAGATACGTGAAGCTAGTGAACTGAAAGGGATTCTTACTCATAGTCATCAGACAATATATGTCTTTTAGAAGCTTTGAACTGAGTTATTCTTGTTTTTCGTTCATAGTTATGTCTGACTTTTTACAACTTTATGGACTGTAACATGCCAGGCTCCTCTGTCCTCCACTATCTCCCAGAGTTTGCTCAGATTAACGTCCATTGAGTCTATGGTGCTATGTAACCATCTCATCCTCTGCCACCCCCTTCTCCTTTTGCCTTCAATCTTTCCCAGCATCAGGGTCTTTTCCAAGGAGTTGGCTCTTTGCATCAGATGGCCTGGATAATGGAGCTTCAACTTCAGCATCACGCCTTCCAGTGAATATTCAGGGTTGATGTCCTTTAAGATTGGACTGAAGATAGACTTTAAGTGTCTCTCTGGGATTTATTTTTCAGGCATCTGCCTACTAAAATGGGTTGACTGTCTCCTAATCACTGCGTGCATGCTCAGTCATCCAGTCGTGTCCAACTCTTTGCAACCCTGTGGACTATAACCCACCAGGCTCTTCTGTCCATGGGATTTTTCAGGCAAGAATACTGGAGTGGGTTGCCATTTCCTCCTCCAGCTGATCTTTCTGACCCATGGATCAAACGGGCATCTCCTGCAACTCCTGCATTGACAGGCAAATTCTTTACCACTGAATCACTACCTTCTCATAAAATGAAACAAGTGTTCAAATAACCATGGTTTTGCATATATTGCAGAGTTGAATAGGGAAATTTGCCTGTCTGGTGACAAAAGTAAATAGCTTCAGAAATAAAATAAAAGGCAAAGATGTATTTTATAACTCACCATTCTATCCTGAAATACTTGGGAGTAAATCTTTTCTTCTAACAGGTTTAGTTACTGACATAAGCGATTTAGCAATAAATCGAGTATAATTGGATCGTAAGTACCTGCAGGTACAATTTGACCTGAGTTGTTTTATTCAATAACAGAAGAAAGCACTTCACCTTGTCTGCAGCTTGACTGCGTTTTCTGGGAAGCAGATCAGGTCAAATGCTTCAGAAGAATGTTTTCTCTGGAAGAAGATGTCCTTTTATCTCTGAAAGATTTAGTGGGATTTAATAAAAAACATTTTAATTTTTTTGTATATATGGTACAATTCAGTGCTTCAATAAGCACTGATTGATTGGGAGGCTGTGGACATAAGTTGTATTACATAGTCTCTGAGTCACACATACCTCAATATTGCCCAGTTTTAGCTGTATAATTAGAAGCAAGTTGATTCTAATTATACTTGTAATGCTCTGAGGCTCAGTTAGCTCATCTGTAAAATGGAGTTAATAGTGTAAGTTTTTATAGAGCAAGATTAAATGAGATAATGGATGGAACATGCTTTGCATAGTACCTGGCACTTAGAAAGCATGCGCTATTTACTGTACTTATTGTTATCTAGAGAGTTAATGAAATTACTTCTGTCTGGAGGCTCTGTGGAACTTAATCATATCATAATTAAAAATATGCAGTATAAATGCTAGTAAACCACAATATGGAGAGTCTTAGGAAATCTCCCATTGCATTAAATTCTGTTTTTTTTTTAATAGCAAGCCTTTGCAACTTAGTACAGAAAAGGCAATGGCACCCCACTCCAGTACTCTTGCCTGGAAAATCCCATGGACGGAGAAGCCTGGTAGGCTGCAGTCCATGGGGTCGTGAAGGGTCAGACACGACTGAGTGACTTCACTTTCACTTCTCACTTTCATGCATTGGAGAAGGAAATGGCAACCCACTCCAGTGTTCTTGCCAGGAGAATCCCAGGGACGGCAGAGCCTGGTGGGCTTTCCAGGTGGCTCAGTGCTAAAGAATCTACCTGCCAATACAGGAGACTTGGATTTGATCCCAGGGTTGGGAAGATCTCCTGGAGGAGGAAATCACAACTGACTCCTGTATTCTTGCTTGGAGAATCCTATGGACAGAGGAGCCTGGCAGGCTACAGTCCATGGTGTCACAAAGAGGCAGACATGACTCAGCAACTGAGCACATATGTGCAATTCAGTATATCTCAGCACATCTCAATTGAAGTAGCCTCATTTCAAGCCCTTACTAATTCCATGAAGCTGCCATATTGAATACAATCACCACCTTTGAGCTCTCAGTTGAGTAATTCTTTATCTGGAGATGAACTCAGCTGGAAAGAGAAACTCAGCTTTGCTTGTGATTCCTGAGGCCAGTGACAGCTGTGCTTTTCTCTGTTACTGAAAGAAACTTTGGTGTCAATATTAGGAAAAAACAACAAACGTTTCTCACCCTGAGAGAGTCAACCTGAATAAGTATGGCCAATCACTCTTTTTCTCACCGTTGTGTAAATCTGGAAAGTGCTTCATTCTTTAGTTTGACATGACTCTGGTCTCCAGAATGTGAAAAATACAACAAAACTGCCTGCCCTTGAATATAATAAAGCTGTCTTTCCTGGTCCAAGGACTTGTTTCCTAGGCGATAGTGTGGTTCTTATTGTAGTGCTCAGAACAGCAAAGAATATACAGACAGAAGAAGAAAATAATAGCAAAAAAATTCACCTACCTTCCAACATTTTCTAAGGACCAACTGTGTGTCAGGATGTGTGTTAAGTCTTATACATACACCATCAAAGTCAGTGGAATATAGTATTTTTAAAACCTATCTTCTAAAAATTTATAGGAAAAAACTCACTTATTTAGATGAGCTATTTGAAAGCTAAGGTCAAGCATTATTTTATTTCTCAAATGCACCTTAGATACAGTGGTATTCAATTAAATCTTGGACCTTATCAGGCAGTTTTTTATAAGACATCTTTCTTCTTACTTCTGAAAGCTCATAAATACACTGAGCATACCTTTTCCTTATGCTGTTCCTAAAAACTGGATGTTATTAGTGTTATTTTAATATTAAAAAATATTTATTGAACTGTTACTGTGCAGCAGACATGACATAAAGACTTTCTATATGTTATCTCATTTAATCCCACAAAACTAGATAATAGATACTATTTTTATATTACTCACATATGGAAAAAAATGGATGCTGAGTGAAATTAACAACAAAACAAACAAGCAAGGCCTCTCCCATTATCACACAGATAATAATTGACAGAGGTGAGATTCCAATTCAGGTCTGTCCAGCACCAAATCCTTGACCTATACATTAAACTACATTGCGTAGAGTTATTTAGGTAATAATGCTTCATGACAGGTGCATTTTTATATAAGAAAGTAAAGGCACATTACACTTCCCTGAATACACACACACACACACACACACACACACACACACACACAAAATATATATATATGGAAGGTCTTTTGTGAGCATTCTATTAAAAAGCACAGTATTATTACGATGTGAGATATTTGTGTATAACACAGTTATAATTACCTTTTTATCTGTTATGGAAAAATATTTAGATTATTTAGATTGAGACAAGAAGCTCTCACCATAGTTAACACTAAACTTATTTAGTTAAGTATAAATTAAAAGTGCAGCCTCTAGAATCGGATAACCTAGGTTAAAATTCTAGCACATAATCAATTTCCGCTTGGTGAGTAGTCAGGAGCAACTTATTTAACTTCCCTAAACTAGTTTTCTGATCTATAAAATGGAAATAACAACAGCTGTGCTGTGTGCTTAGTCACTCAGTTGTGTCTGACTTTTTGAGACCCCATGGACTGCAGCCTCCCAGGCTTCTCTGCCCATGGGGATTCTCCAGGCAAGAATGCTGGAGTGGGTTGCCATGCCCTCCTCCAGGGGATCTTCTCAACCCAGGGGTCGAAACCAGGTCTCCCGCATTGCAAGCAGGTTTTTAACTCACTGAGCCACCAGGGAAGCCCAGTAGTAGACTTTGATGAGGACTAAATGAGTTAGGTATACAAAACACATAGGTCCATGAATGTTGGCTTTGTTATTGTAATGATTAAGCTTGCATATATTTCTGATTTCAACAAAAAGCCAACAATCCTTAGAAGAGAATGCTTTTATCCTTTATTTTTTAGAGAAGGGGGGTAACGCTATTTGCCAGATACTGATTTTGATGAGATATCCAGTAATCTGTGAAAGCTGCTGGCTCCTCTCATCTTGTGTCACAGGTCAAGAACTGTCCACCTACACTTGATATTTGTAGCTTGCACTTAAGTTACTGGGATTGCCTAAGATCATGTGACTTGAAGCAGTTGAATAGGCATACGATTATGTGTTTCTGTTACAGGACTAAGATCCTTATCTGAAAGGTAATAGTCTGTAAATTCTCAATTTATTTTACCATTCACACTTTAAATTAGTTGTGAAAACTGGTAAAAGTTTAAATGCAACTACTGACCTCATTTCAGTTTTCAAGTCAACTCACATATTTTTCAAGTGACAGCACTTAAGAGATAATAGAGTTATTGGTTTATCAACGTGGGTCTGGATATGAGGTCTGGCGTTCCTCTGACTCCTTAAATTTCTCCAGACACACATTTCTGAAGATTATAGAATATGGGAGTAAATAGGTTTCTGGGACATAACCACACCAGTTCTGCAGTAATTTTTCTTTATTAATATCCTGAAAATTATTAAATTAATGGGAACAAAATAGTCAAGAAATTATTCCAGAGATTCTGAAAGATATAATTTAGGTTTGCAACCTTTGTCTTTGAAAAAACTGGGTAATTGTATTTCTTTATACCTGAGCAAGAAGAGACTGACTAGAGTTAAAAAGAAAAGTTACTTTCAACATGAAGCTTTCTTTATCATAACATAAGCCTCTACTTACTGACCTTCATGTGAGCTAGAAGAATAACTTGCCCAGTGCTTTTTCATTTATGCATACGTTATTGTGTTCAGTCACTTAAATATCTGCAGTCTTCACTGTAAGTTAAAAACATTGCCTTCTTACAAAAAGTTAGAATTATTGCATGGAATCAAAGAATTGATAGAAACTATACTCAATATTCTGTAATAGTTTATTAGGGAAAATAATCAGAAAAATAATATGTATGTATATAACTGAATCATTTTTCTGTACCTGACACTAATATAACCATTATAAATCAACTATACTTCAACACAAGAAAAAAAACAGCAAAAAAAATTATTAAAATATTTTAAAATATTTGCAATCATATTATTTTGGCCAGCTTTCTTATTTTCTTTCAAATAAATGTGTTCACCTCATATGTTCTGTTGCCCATAAAATGCGTTTACTGCTCTGAAACATGCGTGCTCATTCGTATCCCAACTCTTTGAGATCTTATGGACTGTAGCCTGCCAGGCTCTTCTATCCATGGGATTCTCCAGGCAAGAATACTGGAGTGGGTTGCTACTTCCTACTCTAGAGAATCTTTTTGATACAGGGATCAAACAGGCATCTCCTGCTACTCCTGCATTGGCAGGTGGATTCTTTACCACTGGGCCACTTGGGAAGAGCAGAGTACAATTACTAATAGTTTCAGAAAGAATGAAGCAGCTGGGCTAAAGCGGAAACAGTGCTTAATTGTGGACGTGTCTAGTGGTGAAAGTAAAGTCTGATGATGTAAAGAACAATATTGCATTGGAATTTGGAATGTTAGGTCCATGAATCAAGGTAAATTGGACATGGTCAAGCAAGATTGAACATCAGCATCTTAGATATCAGTGAACTAGAATGGACAGGAATGGCTGAATTTAATTCATGTGAACATTATTTCTGCTACCGTAGGAAAGAATCCCTTAGAAGAAATGGAGTAACCCTCATGGTCCACAAAAGAGTCTGAAATGCAGTAATTGGGTACAAGGTCGAAAACGACAGAATAATCTCAGTTCATTTCCAGGGCAAACCATTCAACATCACAGTAATTAAAGTCTATGCTCCAATCACTAATGCCATAGAAGTTGAAGTTGACCTGCAAGACCTTCCAGGACTAACACCAGAAAAAAAAAAAAAAAAAAGATGTGTTTTTCATCACAGAAGATTAGAAAGCAAAAATTGGAAGTCAAGAGATACTCAGAATAACAGACACATTTGACTTTGGAGTATAAAATGAAGCGAGGCAAAGGCTAACCGAGATTTGCCAAGAGAACACCCTGGTCATAGCAAACACTCCTTCTAACAACCCAAGAGATGACTCCACACATGAACATCACCATATAGTCAGTACTGAAAAAAAATTGATTATGTTCTTTGCAGCCAAAGATAGAGAAGCTCTAAGCTGCTGCTGCTGCTGAGTTGCGTCAGTCATGTCCGACTCTTCGCTACCCCATGGGCTGCAGCCTACCAGGCTCCTCCATCTCTGGGATTCTCCAGGCAAGAATACTGGAGTGGCTTGCCATTTCCTCCTCCAGTGCATGAAAGTGAAAAGTGAAAGTGAAGTCGCTCAATCGTGTCCAACTCTTTGCAACCCCATGGGCTGCAGCCTACCAGGCTCCTCCATCCATGGGGTTTCCCAGGCAAGAGTACTGGAGTGGGGTGCCATTGCCTTCTCTGAGAGAAGCTCTATACAGTCAGCCAAAACACAACAGGAACTGACTGTGGCTCAGATTCATGAGCTCCTTGTTGCAAAATGTGGGCTTAAATTGAAAAAATTAGAGAAAACCACTAGGCCATTCAGTATGACCTAAATCAAATCCCTTATGTTTATATAGTGGAGGTGATGAATAGATTCAAAGGATTAGATTTGGTAGA
Source organism: Giraffa tippelskirchi (assembly GCF_054371585.1). Taxonomy (NCBI): domain Eukaryota; kingdom Metazoa; phylum Chordata; class Mammalia; order Artiodactyla; family Giraffidae; genus Giraffa; species Giraffa tippelskirchi. Next base: position 41,647,908 of record NC_137276.1, read on the forward strand.
CAGAGTGCCTGAAGAACTATGTACAAAGGTTCATAACAGTATACAGGAGGCAGTGACCGAAACTATTCCCAAAGAAAAGGAAATGCAGTAAGGCAAAGATGTTGTCTGAAGAAGCTCTACAAATAGGTGAGGAAAGAAGAGAAGTGGAAGGCAAGGGAGAAAGGGAAACATATACCAAATTGAATGCACAGTTCAGGGAATAACACGGAGAGATAAGAAGGCCATCTTAAATGAGTAATGCAAAGAAATAGAGGAAAACTATGGAGTAGGGGAAGACTAGAGATCTAAGAAAACTGGAGCTATCAAGAGAACATTTGTGTAAGGATGGGCATGATAAAGGACAGAAACAGTATGGACCTAATAAAGCAGAAGAAATTAATACGAAGTGGCAAGAAGACACAGAAGAACTACACAAAAAAACACAAAACAATAACAACAACAACAACAAAAACAGCAGTCTTAATGACCCATATAACCACAGTGGTGTGTTCACTCACCTAAAACTGAACATCTTGGAGTGTGAAGTCAAGGGATCCTTAGGAAGCATTACTATGAACAAAGCTAGTGGAAATGACATAATTCCAGCTGATCTACTTAAAATCCTAAAAGATGATGCTGTTAAAGTCCTGCATTCAATATCAGCAAATTTGGAAAACTCAGCAGTGGCTATAGCACTGGAAAAAGTCAGATTTCATTCTAGTCGCAAAGAAGGGCAATGTCAAAGAATGTTCAAACTACCATGCAACTGCTCATTTCACATGCTAGGAAGGTTGTGCTCAAAATCTTTCAAGCTAAGCTTCAGTAATATGTGAACCAAGAACTACCAAGATATACAATTTGGATTTAGAAAAGGCAGAGCAACAAGAGATCAAATATTCAATGTTCATTGGATCATGGAGAAAGCAAGGGAGTTCCAGAAAAAACATCTACTTCTGCTTTATTGTCTATGCAAAGCCTTTGGGTGGATCACAGTGAACTGTGGAAAATTCCTAAAGATAGGAGTACAGGACCACCTTATCTGTCTCCTGAGAAACCTGTATGCAGATCAAGAAGCAATGGTTAGAACTGGACAAGAAACAACTTATTGATTCAAAATTGGGACTGGATTATGACAAGGATATATATTGCCACCTTCTTTATTTAACTTATAAGCAAAGTTCATCGTGTGAAATGCTGGGCTGAATGAATCATAAGGTAGAACTGAAGATTCCTGGGAGAAATATCAACAACTTCAGATATGCAGATAATACCACTCTAATGGCAGAAAGTGAAGAGAAACTAAAGAGCTTCTTGATGAGAGTGAAAGAGGAGAGTGAAAAAACTTCCTTGAAATAACATGAAAAAATTTAAGATCAATGCTACTGGTCCAATCTCTTAATGTGAGTAGAAGGACAAAAAGTGGAAGCAGTGACAGATTTTATTTTCTTGGGCTCCATCCTCACTGGGGATGGTGCTGCAGCCATGAAATTCAAAGATACTTGCCCCTTGGAAGGAAATGCAGCATATTAAAAAACAGATATATCACTTTGCCAACAAAGGTCCATATAGTGAAAGCTATAGTTTTTGCAGTAGTCCTGTATGGTTGTAAGAGTTGAACCATAAAGAAGGCTGACCATAAAGAACAGTGATGCTTTCAAATTGTGGCGCTACAGAAAACTCTTGAGAATCCCTTGCACTGCAAGGAAATCAAATCAGTTAATCCTAAAGGAAATCAACTCTGAATATTCATTGGAAGGACTGATGTTGAAGCTGAAGCTCTATTACTCTGGCCATCTGATGCAAAGAACTGACTCATTTGAAAAGACCCTGATGCTGGGAAAGATTGAAGGCAAAAGGAAAAGGGAGCAGCAGAGGATGAGATGGTTAGATATCATCATCAACTCAATAGACATGTGTTTGATAGGAGATGGTGGAGGACAGAGGAGCCTGGCATGGTGCAGTCCATGGAGTCACAAAAAGTCGGACATGACTTAGTGAATGAACAACAACAATATTCTAAGACATTACAAGAAATTAACATAAGAATGAATAATGCATCTGAATCTTATGGACTGTTTATCCTCTAATGGAGAACCTAAAGAAACATAGCCTAGCTCATGAAAAGTAACATTTGTTGTTGTCAGATTAAAAATAAAATTAATCAAGATGGCCAAAAATGTAGGTTTCTTAAAATAACTAAGAACTCTTTCTTAAACTGGCTTGTTTCAATGTGCCTTTAGATTGTCACTGTGGCCTAATGAGTACTTTTGAAGTATAATACTGAAGAGGAACTATAAAAAGGTCATGGTTGTCATGCATTGTAATTATAATCACCTACAAATATTTACTGAACATCTACTCTGAACAAGGCCCTCCAGTAAATGCAATCATGCCATCAAATAAATATTCCTGTGGTAAACATTTTGTGACATGAAATATCAATGAAAGGGAAGATTTTCCTCCTCAAAATGGATAGATATTGATTAAGTCCATTAAAGTAGGGTTAACAAATATGAAAACATGTCTGGTAGGCTTTGGAAGATTTTTTAAAAGGTTTGTCTATCCTTGCTAGACCCATCTTGAAATGCTTTGAAAAAAATGTTTTCTTCAGGAAAAGAAAAATGAAAAACAATGCATTACCTAAATTCACAGGAGTTCCATGGCAGAAAACACATGCAGTAGTGCCCACAATAAACCAGGTTAATTGGTTATAACCTGGGAAATAAACCAGGTTATATAACCTGGTGGAGGATCTTGATTGCTCCCAATTCAGATTCCCAGCTGAAGAGAATGTGTGTCACATTGAAAAAGGTGAAGATCAGCTCTTTAGAACATTTTAGCAATTTTAGTTTAGCTTTGATGAGTATATTTCAAAGGCCAAAACTTAGGTAAAGTTAAGAACTGTTGAATGGACAGTTTTGATCAGAGGAAGAATATGTGAGGATAAACAACTCATGAAGGTTGAAGTCAGCTAGTGTAAAAGAAAATGAAGATCATGTTAAGTCAGTGACTGTAGGTAAACTCTGGGGCTTCCTTTCACAGCTTATGCAGAGGGAGAGAGAGTGAGTTTCTGTGGATCTACTCTTTCTATCACTGAATCAGTGTAGATTCTTTATCCACGTGATCTCACTGGCCCTAACCATTAGCCGTCTCTGCCACAATCTGAGAAGAGGTGAAGGGTTGTTCTCCTGGTGCCCTATGGAAAGAGCTCTATGTTCCATGTCACCCAGGCAGCCTGTGGCTGGGCTCTGTGCCATTCCCATCACTTGACAATGGAACAGGGAGCCAGTAGTAGTTGGCACTTACTCAGTACTAACTAAATGCAGAGAGCTCTAAGCTTTTTCATAAGTTTTCTTCTTTACCTCACAATGGTATAGGTATAGTTATTGTCCCATTTTACAGATGACATTTCTGAGGTTCAGGAGGTTATATAACTTTCCCAAAGCCACACAGTGGTTGACCTCATGGTCTTACTTAAACGTAGCATATTTTTAACCACTGTGTCAAAGCCACTTCTTAAAGCTGCTCGTGTAAGTTCATCAAGTGTTCAGGCAAATGGGTTTAGCACAAATAACCTGGGCTTTGGAGACAGTGTGGGCTCAAATCCCACCTTTGTCACCTACTCGTTTCTAACTTACAGTATCTAACTCAACCTTGAGTACTAGTTTTCTTAATTTCTGTAAAAGTAATAAAAATAGCTAAAATTAAGTGCTTACTATATATCAGATGCTATTCCAAATACTTTGTGAATGAACTCAGTAGTCTTGACAATACAGTTACGAGATAGATACTGTTGTTATCATCATCAGTTTTATTTTTTTATTTTCCTTTATTTTTATTTATAATTTTATTTTATGTTGGGGCATAGTTGCTTAACAGTGTTGTATATCAGGTGTACAGTAAAGTGATTCAGTTATACGTATTCAAGTTTCTATTCTTTTTCAAATTCTTTTCCCATTTAGACCATTACATAGTATTGAGCACAGTTCCCTGTACTGTACAATAGGACCTTGTTGGTTATCTATTTTAGATATGGCAGAAAGTACATGTCCATCCCCAACTCCCAACCTATGCCTCCCTCCCATCCTTTCCCCCTGATAACCATAAGTTCATTCTCTAAGGCTGTGAGTCTCTTTCTGTTTTGTAAATAAGTTCATTTGTATTATTTTTTTAGATTCATTCCACATAGAAGTGATATCATAAGACATTTGTCTTTCTCTGACTTCACTTAGTATGATAATCTCCAGGTCTATCCATGTTGCTGCATATTATTATCACCAGTTTTAGATTAAGAAACAAAGGTCCAGAGACGCTGAGTGCCCATAGTCACCCAACATCTAAATGACAGTCCTGAGGTTCAAACCTACATAATGTCTGGTGGAAAAACAGCTTGACATGTTTACTGTCTCCAGCAAGTGTGAATGTCCATCCCATCCCTGTCCATACAAAATGTTTGTGCAAAAGCATTTCAACCCTTTTTCCTGGGTTTCTAAAAGTAAAAAAAAAAAAGTTCTGGACATACCACTTCCATGCCCTTCAAACATCACAGAACATGTTCTCACTGAGAAGTGATACAGATAGGGGACAGGAGATGTGAGTCGTTCTGAAGAGTAGTCTTTCACCAGGTCTTTTTCTCTGGATCTTTCTCTTTCTCCTTGTTCTCAGTAGCTTGTCACTTTGTGCCTGCATCATGATATCAGTCCCCAACCTAGTCTCTGAGCTGCTAGTCTTGTTCTACTAATTGCATTTTTAAACCGCACCCAGTGTTATTTAAACAAAAACAAAAACAAAAAACAAATCCAAACAAACCAATTGTGTCACTCCATCTCTCCCCCCTATCAACTCAAAAAGTCATAGTTGCCTCCAGTTGCCCTTAGGATAAAGTCAAAACTCTTTACTACAACCCTCCATATCTCACTTCTTGCCTTTGGCCCTCTTCGCATGGTGGTACTTCAGCCTGTTAGATACTCCTGACTTCTACACACATACATACACACACACATGCACACACACATTTACCATCTTTGCTTGAGTAATCCCTCCTACCACCATTCAGATCTTACTGGCACTTTCTTTAGGTTATGTTTCTTTCCCTCTAGTCCAAATCAGATGCCTCCCTGAGTAATGTGCTCCCAGGATCAGAAGTTAATTTTCTTCTCTTTCTAGAATGTAGGACCTATGAGAGAACAGCCTGTGTCTGGGATGTAATAGACACTCAATAAACATTTATTAACAATGAGGGATGGATAGGTGGATGGACGGAAGGAAGGAAGGCAGCAAGAAAGGAAGGAAGGAAATAGTAATTTATGAAGCTTGAAACAGAAATACCTCCTTTTAGAACCCTTCCTGTGCCTCTGTATTTTACAGTCTTATTTCTTCTCTTCCGAAGCCTCTTTTCAGCTAAGTCAGACTTTTGCTTCTTCATCCCCAATACAACTAATCAATTTTCAAGACCAACTTTAATCTAGTTAAGCCCGCTGAGAACTTCCACACATTCCTAAAATCTGTCACATTGAATGGGAGAGGGTATAGGAGGAAACTTGAGGCAGTTTTTGCTTTCACAGAAACAACGATGGGGTCAGAATTAAAGAAGTTCAAATAGGAACCTGGTGACTCAAGTGGCTCTGATTAGATGAGAGTGGAGGAATATAGGGGATCAGGGTGCCTAAGAGGTAATGTAAGACGAAGTTTTTACCTAGACATGATGTGTATACTTTGCCTTTTCTCTTAAAGAAAGAACAAAATTATATATATTATATATATATATATATACACACACAAACATATATACATACATACATACATATATATACATATATATTACAATTTTAGACTTCCCAGGTGACAGTGGTAAATAATCCTCCTGCATCTGCAGGAGATGCAGATTTGATCCCTGGGTCAGGAAGATCCCCTAGAGAACGAAATGGGAACCCACTCCAGTATTCTTGCTTGGAGAATTCCTTGGACAGAGGAGCCTGGAGGGCTATAGTCCATGGGGTCATAAAGAGTGGGACATGACTGAGCAACTAAGCATAGCGTGCGCACACACACACACTCCTATTTGGAGTTAGCAAAAATTTATTTCTCAATAGTTTTCTTTCCTAAAAATTTATTAATTTTTTAATTGAAGGAAAATTGCTTTACAGAATTTTGTTGTTTTCTGTCAAGTCTCAACATGAACCCAATAGTTTTCTTAATTCCTCTGAATTTATTTTAAAACCTCAGTATAGATCTATAATATTTCAGTTCATCAGTGTATCAGTGTTTTGTGACTAGTCAACTTTTTATGTATTTACCATCTTGATATATTTTTGTTCTGTTATTTTTGCCACATTTTATAAAAGGAAATTTTCCCAGGCTTAGGAATCTAAGAATAAAACTGTATGTTTCAATGTTTCTAAGTTATTTCTTACCAAAATATTTTGCTATTTATTCAAGCTGTCAAAGTTTTTGTATGATTCTTAGATATTTGTATTAAAATAGTTTCTTCAACGTTTTTAACTAGAATCCCTGGAGAAATTTAAGTAGCTTTTTTTATCAAAGAGATTTATTTTTACCCATTACTTTTTTATCACCAAATCACTTCTGTTACTGTTACTAAAAATTAAAGGAACATGTTTACTGTCAAACCATCTTTTAGCAAGTATCAGCTATATTATATATTGGTGTTAGGTTATTTTTGTTCAGAGACATAATCCCCATAATCTCTGCACAATGACAAAAGAATCAGTCTGATTTAGGATTATAAATTTAAACTGGTTACCCTGAATGATCATGTGAAATTCATAGGGATCTTCTCAGCCAAAGCAGGAAGGAAGGTAAAGGAGTATACAATAGTTCTCAAAATCGAACAGGCTTCAGAGTTTCAGAATTAAAACATGTATTTCTGTCCACAGCTCCAACGTTTGTGATTCAGTAGGTCTTGGTGTGCCCAAGAACTTAACATTTCTAGTAGATCCCTGGCTGAGGCGGATGCTAATTGCTGTGAACATCACTTTGAGTAGCTCTTGTCTAGACAATTTCTGAAGATGCTCTTTGTCCAAAGTTGCCTCCATGAAGTTTGCAAACCTGTCCAACACATAGAACCAGGATAACTTTTTGAACTATTCTCTGCTTTTCTGAAGAATATCTGAGAAATAAAAAATGATAGCATTGTTAACTAGTGGAAATCTGTGCCCTTTTTCTTATTTCTACAGTAGCAGTTGCCTTGGTATGTACACAATACATACATTGTAAATGTAGCATTTATTATGTGTATGTGTGCTCACTTGTGTCTGACTCTTTACAACTTCATGGACTGTAGCCTGCCAGGCTCCTCTGCCCATGAAGTGTTTCAGGCAAGAATACGAGAATGAGTTGCCATTTCCTACTCCAGGGGATCTTCCCAACCCAGGGATCAAACCTGTGTCTCTTGCATTTTCTGCATTGGCAAGTGGATTCTTTACCACTAGCACCACCTGAGAAGCATTTATGTGTTGTGCTTTGCTAAGTTGCTTCAGTTATGTCTGACTCTTTGTGACACTATGAACTGTAGCCTGCCAGGCTCCTCTGTTCATGGGATTCTCCAGGCAAGAATACTAGAGTGGGTTGCCATTCCCTTCTCGAGGGGATTTTCCCAACCCAGAGAGTGAACCTGCATCTCTTAGGTCTCCTATATTGACAGGCTGGTTCCTTTCCACTAACGACACCTGGCAAGCCCAGGAAGCATTTGTATTTATTGAAACAAAGCATCTACCTCTTACAAAGTTACAAAACTTTGACTTCATTTGCTTATCTCTTGAGTCTGTATTAAAAAACTCTCCCAGTATATGTCACCTAAAATCTGACCAACCCCACTGTCTAATAAATGCCATTTGGGAAAAATAAATCACAATGGAAAAAAAAAAAAAGGTCATCCCTGAAAAACTTTGTGAACCAACTGTTTCATGATTCTTAAGATATTCCAGGCATTAATTTTTTTTTTCTTTTCTGACATGTAACCTATATTTTACTAAATCATGGTAATAGTAGTAGGAACTTTGGTTGTTATGACTTTGGAAAAATTTCTGAGTTAAAGCGATCATTACACAATTTTAAGGTAAATGATTAAAATTAAAATGCTTCATACACTAATTACAGAGTTGCTAGTTTGACATGAATTGAAGAGTTGATGTTATTTTAAGTAGATCTTAAAATATAATCCTTAGGTGATTACATGAGAGATGCTAATATGTATGGCCTTGTATGTCATTGAAAAGAAAACCAAATAAGAGAGGTTAAAACTGGACTTCAGAGGGTTTTTGAGGCTAAGCATATGTTGGAGAGGTCAAGTTTTAATGTAGGTAAATAATAGAGGGTTCTGTGGAAAAGACTGAAAGAGATGGGCATACCAGACCACCTGACCTGCCTCTTGAGAAACTTGTATGCAGATCAGGAAGCAACAGTTAGAACTGGACATGGAACAACAGACTGGTTCCAAATAGAAAAAGGAGTACGTCAGGGCTGTATATTGTCACCCTGCTTATTTAACTTGTATGCAGAGTACATCATGAGAAACGCTGGGCTGGATGAAGCACAAGCTGGAATCAAGATTGCTGGGAGAAATATCAATAACCTCAGATATGCAGATGACACCACCCTTATGACAGAAAGTGAAGAAAAACTAAAGAGCCTCTTGATGAAAGGGAAAGAAGAGAGTGAAAAAGTTGGCTTAAAGCTCAACGTTCATAAAACTAAGATCATGGCATCTGGTCCCATCACTTCATGGCAAATAGAGGGGGAAACAGTGGAAACAGTGTCTGACTTTATTTTTCTGGACTCCAAAATCACTGCAGATGGAGATTGCAGCCATGAAATTAAAAGATGCTTACTCCTTGGAAGGAAAGTTATGACCACCCTGGACAGCATATTAAAAAGCAGAGACATTACTTTGCCAACAAAGGTACGTCTATTCAAAGCTATGGTTTTTCCAGTAGTCATGTATGGATGTGAGAGTTGGACTATAAAGAAAGCTGAGTGCCGAAGAATTGATACTCTTGAACTGTGGCGTTGGAGAAGACTCTTGAGAGTCCCTTGGACTGCAAGGAGATCCAACCAGTCCATCCTAAAGGAGATCAGTCCTGGGTGTTCATTGGAAGGACTGATGCTGAAGCTGAAACTCCAATACTTTGGCCACCTGATGCAAAGAGCTGACTCATTGGAAATGACCCTGATGCTGGGAACGATTGAGGGCAGGAGGAGAAGGGGACGACAGAGGATGAGATGGTTGGATGGCGTCATTGACTTAATGGACATGAGTTTGGGTGGACTCCGGGAATTGGTGATGGACAAGGAGGCCTGGCGTGCTGTGGTTCATGGGGTCGCAAAGAGTCAGACACGACTGAGCGACTGAACTGAACTGACTTTAGGCAATAAAAGGGAGGAACAGGAAAGGCATATATAAATACAAAATGTTCTCCAAAGTCAAATTTTGAAAATCAGGGTAAAACAAAGATACAATTTTGGTGATTTGGGTGAAGATTTTGTTTTGCTTTGTTTACTCATTTATTTTTTAAAGTATTTTATTTTGGACTGTCATTGACTTACAACGTTATGTTAGTTTCAGGTGTACAGCGAAGTGATTCAGTTAAACACATACAAATATCTGTTCTTTTTGAAATTATTTTCCCATTTAGGTTATTACAGAACATTGAGCAGAGATCCCTGTTCTATACAGTAGGTCCTTGTTTGTTATCTATATATTTTAAATATAGTAGTGTTTTTATGTCAAGATTTTCCTTTTGATCTCTTTGGCCTCCAAATATATAGCAACATTTTTACATCAGCAGTTCTAATGTTCTGCTTTGTTTGTCTTTATCCATAAATGGCAGCATTTTATGCGCATTAAACATTTCAGATTGAGTACAAGACAGGAGAGAAGGGTCTGTGAGGGGCAGGGGTGGAGGATATAAAAGATAAGAAATGGAAAAAATAATAGATGAGAGACAAGGGACCAATGGAAAAAGAGGAGAAAGAGAAAGGAGAAAAAAAGGAGAAGCAGTTAGCAAGGAGGCAAGAAAAAGAAAGAAGTGGGAAGGGACTAGAGGAAAAGAAATAGAAGTAGGAAATTCAGTAACAGGAAAGGGAAAAAGAGAAGAAAAAACATGTTGTCCTTACTAAGATAAGATGATCTTGTAATACCTGCGTGTGTGTGTGTGTGCGTGCGTGCGTGTGTGCGTGCGTGCGCGCACGTGCTCATTCAGTCATGTCTAACTGTTTGCTACCCCATGGAATGTAGCCCACTGGGCTCTTCTTTCCATGGGATTTTTCAGGCAAAAATACTGGAGTAGATTGCCATGACCTACTCTAGGAGATCTCCCAACCGACAGATCGAACTCACATCTCTTGCGTCTTCTATATTGATAGGTGGATTCTTTACCTCTGCACCACCTTGGAAGCCGTATAATGCCCTTAACTCCATTGCTTTTTCCCTGGTTGCAAACCAGTCCCATCTTCTGCCAGTTCTGGTTTTTATTCATAGCAAATAAACACCCAGCTTTCCCTGGATGAATTACTCCTCAGACCTACTTACCTTTCTCTGCACACACTATATTAACTTCCTATCTATTTCCTTTTCTTTGCTCTTTCAAAACAGGAAGGAAACTTTGAATTAACTGTTGGGTACTTTTTAGTAGAAGTCAGAATTTGATTTGCGACTGGTTAGAAACTGAAATAGGAAAATGGAGAAAGAAATTTCCCCTAGAATGGCAGAAATGTCACCTTGTTTTAAAGGAGAATCCAACTTCTATGTAACTCAATGTCATTCAACAAGGATAATTGAGCAGTTAATATTTATCTGGTACTGTGGCTAGTTACAAAAGGAGTGGGTGCAGGCCTCTGTGAATGGATTAGGTTTTAAGAACTCATTTGTAAAAGTGAATTATTTAGAATTTCAAATGCCTTTTCCCTCAGAAATGTTATAGATAGTAGTTAGATTTTCCCATATTTAATCCATAGTGTAGCCAAGATATATTTGAAATAAGGAGTAGGGAGGGCTATTGTTAGAATACCAAAAGCCAATTAAGGAGAAACAACAACATAATTGGATTAAAAACATGTTTCCAAATTATATTAAATTCTGGTGCAGAAGTAGAGACTAACTGGTTTGAGATGGGAAAAACACAGTAGGTTACCACATCTCTTCCCCTCCTGTGGCGTGCGCTACTAATTAGTCATGGCCTCTCTTTCCACTAAGGCTTTAGCCTTAAAATTCTTCCCCAAAGAGTGTTTTCTGCAACTGCTGAGATCACAGTCATACCTGGCAGAGCAGACTTAGTTGGCTTGCCATTCTGCTGATAGAGACACCATTTATTTTCAACATCGTAAAACAGAGAAATCTATGATTGTCACTTGGGGGCGGGAGGCGAGGTGGTAGTAAGGATAGAGTAGAATAAATGGAAACTTGGGAGCATTGATTGGTAGAACTTGGCCAAAACATGATTAAACTTAGATGAGAAGTAGTTTCTAGGTTGGGATTGTCTGTACTGAGGCTGAGTATGGTAGGAGAGAGAAAGTGGAAACAAGCCACTTACCTAGTCATGAGCTGCTGCTGTTGTTTAGTCGCTATGTTCAAATCTTTTGCAACCCCATGGACTGTAGCCCACCAGGCTCCTCTGTCCATGAGATTTCTCAGTCAAGAACACTGGAGTGGGTTGCCATTTCCTTCTCCAGGGGATCTTCCCGACCCAGGGACTGAACCTGCATCTCCTGCTTGGCAGGCAAATTCTTTACCACTGAACTACCTGGAAAGCCCCAGTCATGAGCAAGTTATTCTCTAAGTTCAGGAGTCAGGGGCTATGGAGTGAGTGCCCAAATTCTCACTTGACAGCACCGGCAAGGATTGTGTATAATGAGATACTTATATATAGCTCTGTCACTCAGGATAACTGAGTAGGGAATAAACTTGGTTTCCTGATTCTAAGGAAGTCATCATTGGCCTCCTCTCAACTTCCTCATTTCAGACAAACCTGAGGGTTCTTCCGGATACCTGATTAGTGATGCTCTAATTGAATTAGAATGTGTAGTTGGAAATATGGCTTGAGGTTGAAGTATTTTGTAGAGTACAGAAGTTAATTTTTGCTCCTCCTTTGTAAAATGATTTTCACAGATCGACCACAGAGGATATTGGGAGCAATGCTAAGTTTGTCCTAAAGAATAATTTAAAAAATTTAAAAAATGAAATATGATTGCCTTGAGAAATGACCAACTTATTAATAGGTCATGTGGTAAAAACCCTAAGCCTATTTCCCAGGTGGTGCTAGTTTTAAAGAATCCACCTACAGTGTAGGAGATAGGTTGGGAAGATCCCCTGGAGGAGGACAAGGCAACCCACTCCAGTATTCTTGCCTGGAGAAGCCTACAGTCCATAGGGTTGCAAAGAGTCAGACATGACTGAAGCAACTTAGCATGCATGCAGCATATATTTATTTTATTGGCACATGTAAATATTCATTAAATTCGGGGAAAGGAGTTCCAATAAGTAGTCTTAAATTTTGCTGCAATCCAATTTTAAGCTATTTTCTGTATAAAATTTTTATAAACCTTAATACTTGAAATATATAAGAAATCCAATTTATTTGGCATTCTTCATTTAACAAAAAGCTCAAGTGAATTATTTGAGCTTATGAAATACTTGCTATGAGTGACCAAATGCGAGGTTGACTCATGGTTTTGGAACATCATATAATCCACAGCAGGAGAGCTGTGTATTTTCAAATTGCCCTCCAGAAGGGTTCATCAGAAAGTGCAAAAGTGCTTACGTTTCAGAGAAAAGAAGGAGAAATAAAGCCTAGTTTATTTTAAAATATTTATTTCAGAAGTCATGCAATTTGCAACAACCTTCAAAATTTCCAGCTTTTTTCTAACTTTTTAATGTTTTTAAATAATATTAATTTTATTACAAAAGCATTATACATATATTTTAGCAGATTTTTTAAAATAGAAGGAAAAATAAATGAAAAAATCTCATGACACCACCACCTATGAATGACTGCTGTGAACATTTTGGTTTACATCCTTTTAGCCTTTCAACTTTTTATATATGTAAAATATATTTCAACCTTTTATATTTGTATAACATATAAATTATATATTATATATAATTTTGTATATATGCTAATTTCCATGTAATAGGCTTATATGACATGTTGTCTTATAAAATTTTTTTTTCATTTAAAGCATATAATTAACATCTTTTCATGTAATTAAATATTCTTCTGAATCATCATTCTAAAGACTATATAGAATTCCATGTAATTGAATGCACCGTGGTTTAAATATCTTATCACTGATATTTGGAACGTTTTCAATTTTTACTGATTAAAAAATGAGAATATTATTCTTACTGCATGATCTCTAGTTATCTGTGATTATTTCCTAAAGATAAATTCCTAGACGTCTTGCTGACACAAGAATTTATCACATTTTTAAAGCTTTTATCTTTCAAAGTAGATACCATTTTATACTTCTATCAGTATGTAGAAATCTTTTACTTACTTTCAAATGAAATAAAAGCCTCTTAAAAGAGCCCAGGTTTATAATAATTTTATAGGAGAACCAGACTTAGAGCAATTATCCATTGACTTTTTGAAACAGTTGCCAGTTCATTCTTCCCAACTTTGCAGTGTTAGACTTCATTTTATTATTTTAGGTCAAATGCATTTTTATATACCACAATATTCTAAGGAAAATAAACCTATCACTTTCTGATATTTTCCACTGATAACTTAAACTACTCTTGCATGTTTATAACCCTCAGCCATGTGTTTCTAAGAGTTTGTTTTAAGAAGTTATTATACTTAGCTGATGAACAGGATTTTGACTTTGCCAAATTCATTTCGAATAATTTAATCTTTTTAAATTATCTTCCTCTTCTCAGTTCCTCTTCTCAGTTCAATCTGTGTTGAGATTGTATTTTTATTCACAGTTTGTATGCCTACAAATTACCAAATGTTTATTTCCTTTCAGAGTACTTGCTACTATAATAATGCATGTTAAACATACATGAATATGCAAAGACTCAAAGCTATTTGGATTTGAATTGCAAAGTCCTTTGCAGGTCATGAGCCAGTCATAATACTCTACTAGGGAAAGAAATTACTAAGACAAATCACTTCTGAACCAAACCAATACATGGCTCATTATTTCATTAAAGCCATCTGACTTCCAATAATACCTAACCATCACTCCATGGGAAATAGATGGGGAAACAGAGGAAACAGTGTCAGACGATATTTTTTGGGGGCTCCAGAATCACTGCTGATGGTGACTGCAGCCATGAAATTAAAAGACACTTACTCCTTGGAAGGAAAGTTATGGCCAACCTAGATAGCATATTTAAAAGCAGAGACATTACTTTGCCAACAAAAGTCCGTCTAGTCAAGGCTATGGTTTTTCCAGTAGTCATGTATGGATGTGAGAGTTGGACGGTGAAGAAAGCTGAGCGCTGCAGAATTGATGCTTTTGAACTGTGGTGTTGGAGAAGACTCTTGAGAGTCCCTTGGACTGCAAGGAGATCCAATCAATCCATCCTAAAAGAGATCAATCTTGGGTGTTCACTGGAAGGTCTGATGTTGAAGCTGAAACTCCAATACTTTGGCCACCTCATGCAAGGGGCTGACTCATTGGAAAAGACCCTAATGCTGGGTAGGATTGGGGGCGGGAGGAGAAGGGGACGACAGAGGATGAGATGGTTGGATGGCATCACCGACTCGATGGACATGGGTTTGGGTGGACTCCGGGAGTTGGTGATGGACAGGGAGGCCTGGCGTGCTGCAATTCATGGAGTCGCAAAGGGTCGGACACGACTGAGTGACTGAACTGAACTGATACATTGAGGTGATCGAAAAAATAGCTGAAGAATTTTTCTTGGGGAAAAAAAACAGACAATGCCATTAAAGTCAACAGAAAACCGTGAAGAGGGTCTGAAGTCACATTAATAACATATGACTAAAAAGTGGTAAATATGACAGTCTGATGGGATGGGTGGCAGTGGAGGTTACTTTATCCATATAAGGCTCAAGTTCTCAGTAACTGACTCTACATCTCACATAGACCTACATGTAGCTTGTTGATTAAAAAAAAAAAAATCACCTCAGAACCTTTTTCTATTAGCTATTCAAAATATCCATTCATCCAAAGAGCCTCTGTTCCATGACTTTGGAAAACTAGACTGATTTTCGTAAAATATTTATATTTTATAAACACAATGGGTTGCCCCAAATATATCTTCTAGTGTTTAAATTGCCTTGGAGTCAACTAAGGGGGTAAAGGGATTTAGAAAAAGGTGACTAAGGATGTGAGATTGGACTCTAAAGAAAGCTGAGCACCGAAGAATTGATGATTTTGAGCTGTGGTGTTGGAGAAGACTCTTGAGAGTCCCTTGGGCTGCTAGGAGATCCAACCAGTCCACCCTAAAGGAAATCAGTCCTGAATATTCATTGGAAAGACTGATGCTGAAGCTGAAACTCCAATACTTTGGCCACCTGATGCGAAGAACTGACTCATTTGAAAAGACCCTGATGCTGGGAAAGATTGAAGGGCGGAGGAGAAGGGGACGACAGAGGATGAGATGGTTGGATGGCATCACCGACTCAGTGGACATGAGTTTGAGTAAACTCCGGGAGTTGGTGATGGACAGGGAGGCCTGGCGTGCTGCAGTCCATGGGGTGCAAAGAGTCGGACGTGACTGAGTGACTGAACTGACTGACTGACTAAGGAAGAGAAGTATTTCAAATGGATTTTATAGGCAGTATATCTATCATTTGGTTTCAAAAAAGAAGGCAGCTACACATTCCAATGAATAATTTTCTTAAATGTCTATCTTCATTGTATTGTATTAGAAAGATGAAGCCAGGTTATTCTTTTGAGATTTCATATTATAAAAGTCAACAGGAAGTTACTTTTGTCCTCCTATGGATGAGCAAAGGCTGTGAGATGCAGGCAGGGCAGACAGAGTGAAAACTTGCTTTTTTTTGTAGTCGTTTCTTCTGACTCCCGTGTGGCACTCTTGATTATGTCCAACAGCCCTGGGTTTCTTCAGCTTCAGCTTGTCTTCCCTTGGCAGTGTCATCACTGTGGACCTAAGTACCTATTCTCAACCCTTATGGTGAAAGGCGTGTCTGCAATGAATTTCATACTGTGTTATAACTGCAAGTGATTTCATGTGGTGTATTTCTCCTTCTAGCACTTAATAGTCAATAGGGAAGAGCGTACAATGGCTTAAAGGACTAAGAGAGTTCCAAGGGTGGAGTATCAGGTACTAGAGACCAGAGAGAGAGCAGGGATGAAAATGACATATTTGTAGTCCTAAGGCCCTTCCTGATTTAATCTTGAATCCTGGCATGATGGTAACCAGACATCTTCTCTTGGAGTAAGGAGAGGACTCGTAAAGGTTACCTGTAGGACAGACAATAGGAGATGGGGATGAATCTTCATGGATATATACAACGAGGGTAGTTGTGTCCCACCCTCCTTACAAAGGGATTCTCATTTTAGGAGTATAAAAAAAATATCCTACAGAGAAAGGTTTTAAGAGATTAAGAAAAATAATTCGGTTCTTTTTAACTCTTTATAAATACCCCAGAAAGGACAAGATGTGACTTAACCTTCCAAGAATGTGGAATTTAGACAAGAGTGACCATCTTTAAGTGAAATAAAACATTAGAGTAAGGTTTAGGAACTTGTTTATTTGGCAATTCAAAATTTCCTGGCTGCTTCTTAAATCTATATCAATCATGAGTCATCGCATTTAATTTGATTTTCTTGTTCTATTTAAACTGTATATGTCATATACAGACCTAATTTTTATCCCACTCACTTTTGTACTCTTATTAGCATCAAATATAGATTTTATTTACACTATACAATAGACTAGCAAATATCTGAAATAATATAACAGGTAATAAGGTCAGAGAATCAAAATAGCCTTATATACCCCCCAAAGTAATTACACTTATTGCTTCTTTTTCTAAAACAAGGCTGCTTTAAATTATGTAAAATAAAAGGGTTCAAAATTCATCTCTGGGGCTATCTGCATTAGTTGGTTTGGACTACAGTAATGTTAATTCTTTTGATAAAAAATTGAAATGGGATTGTCCATAACAAGTCATGTGGAGATAAAAAAGACAATAAACATGACTTTATAGCTATCCTGCATAGGAATCTAGGGACAGGGACTAAACTGGGCCTCACAGGAAAAAGAGATACAGTTATCCATCCTAGCTTCAAAGAGACTGAGTTAGCTCGTTACGTCCTTACTTCCTCAGCGTCAGAATCAAGAACATGAGTTGGTTACTCATGTTGTTTTTACTCTTTATTGCTTATCTTTTTATTTTCTGTCCCCATTAGAACCTAATGTGTTCTCTGTATCGCTAGTTCAAGCTCTGGGGAGAGGGGATTATACCTATTGACCCTACCATTTAGCCTACAGTTTGGCTGCTATTGGACCAGATGGTGTTACACTGCCCTGTTGTCTGTGATGTCAACTGTGCGTGGTTATTTCTGTTAGAATGGGTCTCTGGGCACTGCAGGCATTCTTCAGCTACAGAACTGTGTATGAAGCCAGTAACCTAACTAAAATATTTATCAAAAACATGGTAGTAGAATTTTCTGCCATTTTTATTTTAAATAATTATTTGATATAAAAAGCATATGTAATGTTATGTAACAGTTCACTAAATAGCTTACCCGTGCATTTGCATAAAAATTGACAATGACAGCTTATATCCTTATAAAATGTGTACTTTATAAGTTCTTTTCACTTAACTTTTCATATATAATGGCTTTCCAGAAATCTATGAAGCATGCAGGGAATATATGTTACTCCTACCTAGCAGCTTAGTATAATACTAGGTTGGTCCTCAATAGAGTCATTATTTGCTGGTTAAATAAAGGAAGCTTGTGTCTTTCTCCAGGTCACTTAGCCAGGATACAGTGGAGTTGAAGCTAAGTCTTACCAAAGTGCTTCTTGTAAGTGGCTAAGTTTTCCTTCCATAATACTTAGCAACTCAATGCGAGTCAACTGGTGAATGTCTTATGATACTAAGAGGCACCTAGATAAAAGGTACTAAAGAACAAGAAGATACTAAAAGGGTATTTGTAAGTCTAGATAATAGTGCTTAGTCAGTTGGGGTCAAAATCATGTGAATGTGTGAGTGGTAATTGACAAGATAACTACAGAGATGATTCCACACCAGTAAGAGAGAGAGATCTAATGAGGGATGTGGATACAAGCTGTCCTCAATTTTTTCCCCACTGTCTTTGAAATGTGGTTTAAAGTGGAGATTTGAAGAGAAATTTCTTGATGTTACTAAGTACATTCTCTTCCTATGACAAGGGAGTATTATTGCCACTGGGAAAAATACTCAATATGAGCAATTTACTATAAAATGCTAAATTAACAAGTCCAGATAATTTCACATTCCCTCTGCCCCCAATGAATCAGTGCAAATTGCATCTCACGCTAATTGGTCTGGAAAAATCTATGCACAATAAGAACACTGGGATTTCTGCAATTTGCTTGTAAATGTATACACAGACACAAATAACAAGACCATTTTTTTACTTTAATACTTTGATACAGACTAATAGGTGCACTCATTAGCCTACGTCTCCAAGGGTTCTTTTTGGTAACTTTAGAAACAATACTAATTAGAAGTTATTGGAGAAATACAAGCTCACAGCAAAGACATGGGTGCTGGATCTAAGAGAGAAAATTTTTGAATATGTGAAATCTTAGAATATAAAGTTTTCAAATAAAAGGGCACCAAATTATCTTTTTCTGTAAAGTATTTCTTATAGCAAACTCTTTACTGACTTGAAGGTGCTTTCAAGTCTTTTTATATTTTCTTTCACTGCATGGACCCCATGTTTTGAAATATCATTGCTTACAAAACTGTATTTCCTAAATAATGATGAATTTTTTGCCCAATTTTAGTTAATCCATTGTTCAGTTCAGTTCAGTTCAGTCACTCAGTCATGTCCGACTCTTTGAGACCCCATGGACTGCAGCACATCAGGCCTCCCTGTCCATCACCAACTCCCGGAGTTTACTCAAACTCACATCCATTGAGTCGGTGATGCCGTCCAACCATCTCATCCTCTGTCGTCCCCTTCTCATCCTGCCTTCAATCTTTCCCAGCATCAGGGTCTTTTCAAATGAGTCAGTTCCTCGCATCAGATGGCCAAAGTATTTGAGTTTCAGCTTCAGCATCAGTCCTTCCAATGAATATTCAGGACTGATTTCCTTTAGGATGACCGGTTAGATCTCCTTGCAGTCCAAGGGATTCTCAGGAGTCTTCTCCAACACCACAGTTCAAAAGCATCAATTCTTCAGCGCTCAACTTTCTTTATGGTCCCACTCTCACATCCATACATGCTGCTGCTGCTGCTAAGTCACTTCAGGTGTGTCCGACTCTGTGCGACCCCATAGACAGCAGCCCACCAGGCTCTGCTGTCCCCGGGATTCTCCAGGCAAGAACACTGGAGTGGGTTGCCATTTCCTCTCCAGTGCATGAAAGGGAAAAGTGAAAGTGAAGTCGCTCAGTTGTGTCTGACTCTTAGCGACCCCATGGGCTGTAGCCTACCAGGCTCCTCCGTCCATGGGATTTTCCAGGCAAGAGTACTGGAGTGGGGTGCCATTGCCTTCTCCGCATCCATACATGACTCCTGGAAAACAAATAGCTTTAACTAGACAGACCTTTGTCAGCAAAGTAATGTCTCTGCTTTTTAAGATGCTGTCTAGGTTGGTCATAACTTTTCTTCCAAGGAGCAAGCGTCTTTTAATTTCATGGCTGCAGTCACCATCTGCAGTGATTTTGGAGCCCAATAAAATAAAGTCAACCCTTGTTTTCACTGTTTCCCCCTCTATTTGCCATGAAGTGATGGGACCAGATGCCATGATCTTAGTTTTCTGAATGTTGAGCTTTAAGCCACCTTTTTACCCTCCTCTTTCACTTTCATCAAGAGGCTCTTTAGTTCTTCTTCACTTTCTGCCATAAGGGTGGTGTCATCTGCATATCAGAGGTAATTGATATTTCTCCCTGCAATCTTGATTCCAGCCTGTGCTTCATCTAGCCCAGCGTTTCTCATGATGTACTCTGCATGTAAGTTCAATAAGCAGGGTGACAATATATAACCTTGATGTACTCCTTTCCCTATTTTGAACCAGTCTGTTGTTTCATGTCCAATTCTAACTGTTGCTTCCTGACCTGCATACAGATTTCTGAAGATGCAGGTCAGGTGGTCTGTTGTTCTCCTCTTTTTGAGAATTTTCCAGAGTTTGTTGTGGTCCACACAGTCAAAGGCTTCAGCATAGTCAATAAAGCAGAAGTAGATGTTTTTATGGAACTCTCTTGCTTTTTCCATGGCCCATTGGATGTTGGCAATTTGATCTTTGGTTCCTCTGCCTTTTCCAAATCCAGCTTGAACATTTGGAAAGTTCACGATTCATGTATTGTTGAAGTCTGGATTGAAGAATTTTGAGCATTACTTTACTAGTGTGTGGGATGAGTGCAATTGTGTGGTAGTTTGAACATTCTTTGGCATTGCTTTTCTCTGAGATTGGAATGAAAACTGACCTTTTCTTGTCCTGTGGCCACTGCTAAGTTTTCCAAATTTGCTGGCATATTGAGTGCAGTACTTTCACAGCATCATCTTTTAGGTTTTGAAATAGCGCAACTGGAATTCCATCACCTCCACTAGCTTTGTTCGTAGTGATGCTTCCTAAGGACCACTTGACTTTGCATTCCAGGATGTCTGGCTCTAGGTTGATGATCACACCATCATGATTATCTGGGTCATTAAGATGTTTTTTGTACAGTTCTTCTGTGTATTCTTGCCACCTCTTCTTAATATCTTCTGTTTCTGTTTGATGTATACCATTTCTGTTCTTTATTGTGCCCAATAGCCAAAACATAATCCATTGTAGGTAACTGTTAATGAGGACTTCTGAGAAGCGTAGCTTTAAGTTACTATGCTCAGATGACATAATTCCAGCCTAAAGCAAAGTCATAGGATAGTCAACAATGGGATATTTTATTGAGAATAAATATGTAGCTTCTGATAGGCTTTTCAAAGTATTGAGCAGACCTTAGTCACCTTTGTGATTACCCATGAGTTCTAGTAAGGCAGACTGAAAATCCCAGAGTTCATCTCGTTTAGAAAAAAACAGTATGAAACAAGCAAGGAAAAGAAATATCCTTATTCTTTGTAGGAACTTGAGTGACACTGTACAATCCCAAATTCTTATTTGTTCATTTTTCATTCATTTACTAAGCATATACTTTGTGCCAGGCACTCTTTACTATATATAGAAAGATAAAAGATAGTTCCTCATTTTAAGGAATTAAACCAGCAATAACAACAAACATGCACACAATCACAGTACATTGTGAAAAAGGCCATGTTACAAGACAGTTTGGAAGCCTGGTGAACTGTTAAGTGTGAGTTACAGATCTTGCCTTTGATTTTAGCAGAAAAGTTATTGATTCCTCTAGAGATTATCATGATTACAGATTATATTAGTGTATTAAATAGGAATTTCAACTTTAATTCTCTGCCCTATTTAACTCCCCTTGTTCTAGGGGAAGTCCAGCTGGTGTTATAAACTGCTTGATCATTCCATCATTGTTAGCTTGCTCTGAGTGTGATGTTTAATAGCTGTAACTTTAATACATGCTTTGTGTTTGGTCGAAATGAAATCTGACAACAGGAGGTTGAATTCCAAGACATTAGTTGGTAATCATTGTGGAATTTTGTTCCCTGGTAATTTGTTTCAAATCTTAGACCAGCATGAACTTAGGTTTAGAAGAAAAGAGAAGGACATAGTCTTTAAAGGCTGTCTATGTCATCCATTTTTAAAATGGTCTTGTGGCTTGTTTTACTTGAAGATAAATGTGAATATCTTTTAGGGACAAAATACATGTTTTATGTTAATTAGTATTTTTTATGTATTATTATTATATTTAATGCTTCCAACATTCTAATGGGATTTATAGAAATTACTGTTGTTCCCACTTCTTACTAAAGAAGTAAAGATCATATCCGAACTGCTAACAGAAATATTTAAGTGAAATTTTGAGAGAATGCAGCAATCTAAATGAAATCAAACAACTGTTTTTGATAGGACTTTTTATAGCATACTGTCATTTGAGGGCCACATAGACATATTTTTGGGTACCCAGAGTCAAAGGCAGAATTACTTAAGAGATATTGTACTTAATGCTATTGCTTATTATTAAGAAATAATACTAAAAGGCAGTTGCTGTTCTAGTTATCAAAATGATGTTTCTTGCATGAGTAAAATGTCATTAAATTTGACATCTGTAAAGCATATTTGATTTCAGATGATACTTGCCAATTATAATGAAAGGACCATTTTGGGACATTGGTCATAGAATACTACCTCATGACATCTAACCTTCCTATATATAGGTATGTATGAGCTCTATTAAATTAAATGCAGACTCTGTAAGTCACATGTTATCTCTCTTCAATGAAGCTGTGGAATACTTCTGATTGGAGGTAAAGACAAACTTCCTCACTCAAACCTTCTTATTCAATAACAAAATTTATTTTTCAGACATAGAGTAGGCTTCCAGGCTTGGTACATGTGACAGCTGAGTGATGTTGCCAATGACTCTAGTTCTTTCCATCTTCATCACTCTGCCTCTCGGCACTGGCAGATTCATAAGTCTGGTTATTCTCACAGCCACAAGATGAGTGCCAGTGACCACTGAGGCCACGTGCTTCCTTGTTTGGGAAAGAGATAGAACAGCTTCCCCCCACAACCCCACCAGGCCAGTTTAGTATATGTGCCCTCTCCTGAATTAATCAATGTCACTAGAGGAATATCAGTATACTTACTATTTCAGACACTGAATATCTTACCTTGGATCATATTAAAGAAAAGTGATTATATGAGTCAAATTAGGGTTCTTTTAACAATGGAGCAACTTGTGGGTTGGCATTAGGAAGCAGTAGACATTCTACATAGTGCTCCCTGACAAGAGGTGGGCACTATTATAAAATTTGACCTTATAAATGAATTGCTGGCCAGTAAGACAATAGTGGTTGGATGACCAGCCAGATGGCACTCCCCTTGAAGAAAGGCTGATAATGCCATTTTTAGTGAAAATGTGATAGCTTGCCGTTGATTTCTGAAGACTTTCTTATAACTTTTATGGACTTCTAGTTGAACTTGTTTATTGGTGTCTTAGAATCTAAAATGGAAACATTTAGTGAGATTAACAGAACAGTTTGTGAATATTCTCAAATGGGATAGGCATTCTCTCCAGGGATTCTCAGTGGTGTCCAAGGAAATATAAAGATCCACTGGCCAAATTTGTCACATCTTACCCATATATCAAAGTCAAGACAGTTTGGGAGGAGAAGTAATTTAAGAGAAAGCCATGCTAAATCTTCATCTAAAATAACCAGCGTATCGCATTAAAATGAAAAACTTATTAAAGAAATTTTGCACTAAAGATTCATCTGGCCACATACTAGGTTCACTCTGTACCCCATCTCCCATCCCCACCCACTCTATGGCTCCTAAACCTGCATGTACAGTAATTCTCCTCTCTGCTCAGAGTACTTCTGTAGAAAAACATTTTAATATGTGCAACCAATTAAATGTATAACCTTCTATTATAAAAGTTAACTTTTGAAAGAGTTTATTTATTTATTTCCCTATATCTTAAGATAGTGTTACTAATTAATACCTCCAAGTAGGTGCCTTAGAATTTTACTCTTAACTTTTCCTATCGGAATATACTTACTTTACAGTGTTATGTTAGTTTCTGCTGTACAACAGCATGAATCAGAAAGCTCCCTGTTTAAATGTTTGAACAAGATAGTCTCTCTTGGGAGATGATACTTCTGTTTTTCGCCCATAAATACTGACCTGTATTCAGGCCCCAGTGAAGTTCAGCAAGAAAATGGTTTGGGTCACATTTCCTGTTCCACCGTGAGTCTAGCCCCTCACAGTTGTGACTGCTTGTTCTGACAGATCCCATCAGTATGAAAAGCCAACAGCATACTTCACCCATCTTTCAGTATGTCTGATCTGTCACAGCATTTGAATTTCCTTGATTCATGTAGGGGTTTCTAAGCTCGTGTTTCTTTTTTTCCCATGTGTGATGTGCGTTGAGGCTAGTGAAAATCTACTCGTGGTGAGCAGGTGAAATCCAGAGCTCAGTTCAGTTCAGTCGCTTAGTCGCGTCCGACTCTTTGCAACCCCATGAATTGCAGCACGCCAGGCCTCTCTGTCCATCACCAACTCCCGGAGTCTACCCAAACCCATGTCCATCGAGTCAGTGATGCCATCCAACCATCTCATCCTCTGTCGTCCCCTTCTCCTCCCGCCCCCAATCCTACCCAGCATTAGGGTCTTTTCCAATGAGTCAACTCTTCACATGAGGTGGCTGGGCCAGGAGCCGGGGGCGGTGCGAGAGGAGTTAACCCAGGCCCAAGGAGCAGGGGCTGCGTGGGCACAGGAGGGCCGAGAGGAGTTACTCCACATTCAAGGTCAGGAGGGGCCATCATGAGTAGATACCCCTTGTCCAAGGTAAGGAGCAACGGCTGCACTTTGCTGGAGCAGCCGTGAAGAAATACCCCACATCCAAGGTAAGAAAAACCCAAGTAAGACGGTAGGTGTTGCAAGAGGGCATCAGAGGGCAGACACACTGAAACTAAAATTACAGAAAACTAGCTAATCTGATCACACGGGCCACAGCCTTGTCTATCTCAATGAAACTAAGCCATGCCGTGTGGGGCCACCCAAGACGGATGGGCCATGGTGGAGAGGTCTGACAGATTGTGGTCCACTGGAGAAGGGCATGGCAAACCACTTCAGTATTCTTGCCTTGAGAACCCCATGAACAGTATGAAAATCCAGGGTGTAAAATAGCTCACTTGATGACATTACGCTTAAGCACATGATGAGCTGATGTTGATTCATCTTTTACTGTAAGGCGAATCTGGTGCTCAGTACTTCACAGGGGTGACCTCAGTCTCCCATGAAGACTGAGGTAAGCACTGTATTATCTCCCCTCTGTTGGCAAAGAGTCTTAGTGAAGTAAACTAACCTGTCTGAAGTATCACACGTTACACCTGCTACTAGTGGTTTCTCCTGCTAGTCCCAGAAGAGTGTGTGTTTGTGCCTTTTTGTGGGAGACTATAGATTTTTGTTTCTTACATGCCATGACAAGTTGGTGTTTAGCTGTTAAGTCATGCCCTACTCTGTAACCCTGTAGACTGTAGGCCACCAGGTTCCTCTGTCCATGATATGTCCTAGGTAAGAATACTGGAGTGGGTGGCCATTTCCTTCTCCAGAGGATCTGCCCATCCCAGAGACTGAACCCGCATTTCTTGCTTGGCAGGCAGATTCTTTACCACTGAGCCACCTGGGAAGCCCCTTGCCATGACATAGGATCAAGATATATGCTTAGTGATCTATTGTCAAGGTGAGAGTTTACAACCATTCTGTTATTTCCTACCTAATTGTCAAAGCACAGGCGATTTGCTAAAATGCAAATTCTGTTTTCTAAAATCCTAGATAAGAAATTTTATGCTTTATACAGAGAAAATATGAAATTATATATTTTGAATTGATAATTGTTTAGTATGTATATGTTTTTAGGCTGGATACAGGCTCCTTCTAGATACACCATTCTCAAGGGTTTATCAGGAAATATAAGGGCCCACTGAAGTAGACAGATAATATCAGAGATTTATAATGGGCAGTTCCTTCCCTAAATGAGCTCAATTTCCATTGAAAAGGCAAGATGCAGACAATTATAAATTTAAGCAACATAAATACCATGGAACTCAGAAGAGGAAGAAATTAAGCCTTAAGGTCATAGACTAAAAATTGCAAATCATCTTGGAGCACTTCTGTGCCAGCCAGTGTGCTGAGTTCATTATTTGATTTACCCCTGCCAGGTGCTCTAGTCATCAGTGTTGCAGGGGTACAGAAACAGAAGGCCAGGGCAGTGGAATGACTGTCCCACGGTTCCACAGAGGAGCAGTGATGTGAACACAGCCCATCAGGTTCACAGGGCCTCAGCCACTTCTCCATCTACTGTCCCCAAGATAAACTGACTTAATTACAAGGACATTAAAGGCACTAATGTTCCAATTCATGGACATAGATGATGAGGGAAAACTGAATGCATGAGATATTAGGCAAATATCATGGTTGGGGACTGGTTCTATTTCTAATAACTTCACTTTTGAGATGATGTTAAATACCTCCTGTTCTATTTCATAATCTTGTCAATGAACTGAGATTCAAAACTAGCATTTATGATGTGCTTAATTAGAACCAAGCAATATGATATACCAAGTGTAAAAATTACTGGAGACTCTTGAGTTGAAGGGTCTAACAAACTATTTCCAACTGTGGGTGTCCCACATTGTTCCCCAGGTTGTGTAATTTTTTTCTCTCACACATTGCTTTCAGATAGTTACTAATCATTGTATAAACCTGATGAAAGCTGCTGTTTTCAGATATCATATAAAACTTGAAGGAGTTAAACCGGTGTTGCCTAATGGGAGGGATGACTTACGTATTTCAAAAATGAATGAAAGTTTTGGGGTGGAGGGTGAGCAAGCCATATATATATGACTTGTCCCTTTTGATTGGAGCTGTCAGAAAGCAGAGGAAGGGTCTTTCCGCTTGTGCTATGCAGTCTCAGATGCTGGAAGATGAAGGGGCCCTCCCTCTGAGCATGTGTCAGTGGGCACAAGAGTGACAGCATAGTCTTCAGAGTCAGACATATGAATCTGAGGTCTGACTCCTCCACTTATTAGCCATCTGATTTCTGACAGATTTTTGACATTTCATGCAAACATGGACTCAATAAAGGACAGAAATGTTATGGACCTAACAGAAACATAAGATATTAAGAAGAGGTGGCAAGAGTACACAGAAGAACTGTACCAAAAAGATCTTCATGACACAGATGACCACGATGGTGTGATCACTCACCTAAAGCCAGACATCCTGGAATGTGAAGTCAAGTGGGCCTTAGGCGGCATCAATACAAACAAAGCTAGTGGAGGTGATGGAATTCCAGTTGAGCTATTTCAAATCCTAAAAGCAGATGCTGTGAAAGTGCTAAACTCAATATGCCAGCAAATTTGGAAAACTCAGCAGTGGCCACAGGACTGGAAAAGGTCAGTTTTCATTCCAATCCCAAAGAAAGGCAATGCCAAAGAATGCTCAAACTACCACACAATTGCACTCATCTCACACACTAGTAAAGTAATGCTCAAAATTCTCCAAGCCAGGCTTCAACAGTACGTGAACCATGAACTTCCAGATGTTCAAGCTGGATTTAGAAAAGGCAGAGTAACCACAGATCAAATTGCCAACATCTGTTGGATCATCGAAAAAGCAAGAGAGTTCCAGTAAAGCATCTACTTCTGCTTTATTGACTATGCCAAAGCCTTGCCTGGGTGGATCACAACAAACTGAAAAATTCTGAAAGAGATGGGAATACCAGACCACCTGACCCACCTCTTGAGAAACCTGTATGCAGGTCAGGAAGCAACAGCTAGAACTGGACATGGAAGAACAGACTGGTTCCAAATAGGAAAAGGAGTACGTCAAGGCTGTATATTGTCACCCTGCTTATTTAACTTAGATGCAGAGTATATCATGAGAAATGCTGGGCTGGATGAAGCACAAGCTGGAATCCAGATTGCTGGGAGAAATATCAATAACCTCAGAAATGCAGATGATACCACCTTATGGAAGAAAGTGAAGAAGAACTAAAGAGCCTCTTGATGCAAGTGAAAGAGGAGAGTGAAAAAGTTGGCTTAAAGCTCAACGTTCAGAAAACTAAGATCATGGCATCTGGTCCCATCACTTCAGTGGAAATAGATGGAGAGAGAGTGGAAACAGTGGCAGACTTTATGTTTGGGGGCTCCAAAAGTACTGCAGATGTTGATTGCAGCCATGAAATTAAAAGAAGCTTGCTCCTTGGAAGAAAAGTTTTGACCAACCTAGACAGCATATTAAAAAACAGAGAAATTACTTTGCCAACAAAGGTCCATCTAGTCAAGGCTCTGGATTTTCCAGTAGTCATGTATGGTTGTGCGAGTTGGACCTTAAAGAAAGCTGAGTGCAGAATAATTGATGCTTTTGAATGGTGGTATCGCAGAAGACTTTTGAAAGTCCCTTGGTCTGCAAGGAGATCCAGCCAGTCCATCCTAAGGGAGATCAGTTCTGGGTGTTCATTGGAAGGACTGATGCTGAGGCTGAAACTCCAATACCAAGCAACTGAACTGAACTAAACTGAAACCTTAATTTTTCATCTCTAAGTGGGTAGTTACGGCATGGGATTATTTAATCATGAAATCAAATAATATACATGTTGAAGTGCTTAGCATGGTGTCTGACACAGAGTAAGGCCTCAGGCAATGATGGCTTTCATGATTACTAGTATTATTTCCACTTATAGATTACAGGTATGCAATAGAAAATTCCAGAATCTCTCCATCTTTTAGCTTTGTTTACATTCCTTAAAGACACCCTGGCAATGTAAAGTGACTCAGTAGTGTTTCTTAATCCTTTGAGCCTTTCCAAAAGGATTTTTCAGATTTTGCTGCAGAAAAGTGGAATCACAAATGTAGTGACTTGTCCAAGATTATTTGTAGGTTCTTAATAGAAGTATCCTTTTGTAGTCTGCTGCTCTTTCTTCATCACACTGTGCTTCTTTTTCTGGATACCAGAATTAAATAAGTGTAGAAACATTAATCAGAGAAGAGCTTTTGTTGTTGCTTTTTCCTCTTCTTGAAAAGAAAACTAATAGGCTCAGTGAAGCTATAACCAGCCTGAGAACATAACCTGTTGGAGAGGGCTTCCTTACCCCAGGTTTTTTATTTTTCCTTTCTGGAAAGATTGTCTTGTAGAAGGTGGAAAAATAAAACTGGGCCCAGAATTTTTTTATTATTGATGTGGCCCATTTTTTAAAGTCTTTATCGAATATGTTACAATATTACTTCTGTTTTATTTTTTTTGTTTGTTTTTTTTGACCACAAGGCATGCAGTATCTTATTTTCCTGACCAGGGATCTAGCCCACATCCCCTGCACTGGAGGGCAAAGTCTTTCCTGAACCACCAGGAAAGTCCCTTGAATTTTTTTAAAAAAGATCATTCAGTTAGTTATAAGAGAAAAAACACAATTGCTGAGGGTTTTATTAACATGAGAGACCAGCTGTGTTGGACGTTGTCTTTGCAAATATCTCCCATGATAGTAGTAGACGAGAGTGTGGATACCACCATCACACTGATGTTATGAATGGGATTTTCTTGACACCCATGTTTGCACTGTGATAGAACTGCCGATTCTTTTTGCAGGAAAAAGGATGGGAAAAACCCGAGTTACAGCATGGCTAATGTTAGCACTTCTTTATATAGACAGATCCTGCTAAACCTGCACCGTTTTTATTCCTGTATGTGTTATGACAATAACATTTTTTCCTCCCTTGGAATTGGGTTTAGTCGGCAGAAGTACCCTGCACACCTCCAGAGTTTTTATTTTAAAGCACTGCTACTGTGTTGGTAGCAAAGATCATTGTGAAGGAGAAGAAAGGATTCTAGTATGGAAAAGCAGATGAACAAGAATGCTTAGTGAAAATACTGCTGGAACAATGAAAATTGCTTCTTCTTTTTTTTTTTTTTTTTTAAGAGAAGCAGTTAAGTAATGTCACTGTTCTGGATCAAACAGTTGTATATAGTGTCTGTGCTTAGGGAGAAAAAAAATCTATGAAGTCCAAGATAGAAAATCAGCTTTACATTTTGCTCAAAGGCTGTCCATGTTATACTCATCTGTAAAAATATGTGTAAGCAGAATAAATAATCTGTTAGAGCCTATCAGCTCTAAACTCTTCATGATGTCTTGAAGAGTCTATACTAAAACATGCTTCTATCATTCCATGTCTCTGTGCTTCCCTGCCTCCCCCCAACCCTCCCATGCCTTCTCCATTCTCGACTTTCTCTCCTCTGCCCTTTCTGCCTGGTGAACTAATATCTGTACTTTAAAACCCAATTCAAACTGCACTCAATATTTTGTAGTGAAATATATATATATATATATATATATATATATATATATATATATATATATATATATATACACATATATATGATTAGCCGAAATATTTGGTCAAGTTTTTCTGTAACATTTTATGGAAAAACCTGAACAAACATTTTGGCCCACCGAATATATATAACCAAATCACTATAATGTACACCTGAAACTAACATGACATCATAAATCAGCTATAGTTCAATTAAAAATAAACAAAAAATCCAGTTCAAGTGTTTTGGTGGTCTCTTCTGATGACATTTCCCTCCTTCCCTGGTCAACCCCCATACCTCATACCTGTGTCTCTAATTCTGCTTTTCACTATAAATTTTATTTGCTTTGTAAATTTTATTTATTTATTTGGCTGCATCAGATGTTAGTTGTGGCACTGCTGATCTTTTGTTGCTGCGTGTGGACTCTGTAATTGTGGCACACGGGCTCCCGAGTGTGGGGGCTTCAGCAGTTGTAGCATGTGAGCTCTCTAGTAGCTCTGTAGCATGTGTGATCTTAGTTCCCCAACCAGGGATCGAACCTGCATCCTCTGCATTGCAAGGTGATTCTTAACCACTGGACCACAAGAGAAGTCCAACTGTAAATTTTAGATACATTGTTAGCTGTTCTTCTCCCCTAGGCAACCTTTCTTGACTCTTTCCAACCTCCATCTCTAGCTAGGTGGACTGGGGAAAAATACCTGGAACTCCCAATGTACCATGTGTGTATCTCCAGCATTGCACTATTGCCTTGTAATCGGGGATTCCTGTGGGACTACCTGTCTGCTCCATTAGGCTATGAATTCCTTAAAGTCAGGGACCTTATTCATATTTACTATTGTGCCCACAGCAGCTAGCATATGGTCCACTCTCTGTAAATGGTTGTTAAAGGAAGAGACTATTTTAATAATTGTGGTGCCCCAAGAAGTAGTACAAGTGCCTGGGAATGGTAGGAACTAGAAAAATATTTGCTGGATTAAATTAATCTGCTCTATTAAAGTGGGACTTAGCAAGCAGTAGGGCTTCCCAGGTGGAGCAATGGTAAAGAATCAGCTTGCCAGTGCAGGAAACACAAGAGACACGGGTTCAACCACGGGGTTGGGAAGATCCTCTGGAGTAGGAAATGGCAACCCCCTCCATTATCCTTGCCTGGAAATGCAGCCCATGGAATTGCAAAGAGTCATACACGACTGAGCATGCACACACATGCACACATACAATAGCAAGCAGTAGAGTGATCCCTTGTACACATGGCGATGGTGAGGGAAGAGTGAAATGAGTTAGAGAGCTTTGAGTCACAACAGATAGGCAAACAAATTTTTAGGTTATAGCAATCTTTTTTTTTGAAGGTTGTTGAAGGAATCTAAAATCTTTGACTTAAAGTCAATTTCATTACATAGGTCCATGGCTAAGGCATTTTATCAATTGGCTTAACCCTGCTTGACTTCCCAGTGAGAATAAGCATCTTCTATTTCAGCTCTGTCATTTTCTGTTGGAAACTCTCTCCTCAGTGGTAACCCTGACTTATAAACATGGGACAGCAACCCAAAGGACTGCACGTATTCTCAGAAACCTTATGGCCAAACCTCTCTAGCTGTCAGTCAGCTCAGTGTCAATGACAGGCTTTCAGTTGAGGGGAGTCATTGATTTTCAGCTGTAAAATCCTTAATGGTTACTATATGGATAAAAAGCTCTTTCTCCACCTTTCAGAAACTTCCTATTGACAGGAATAAAACATGAAGCCTTCTATGTTTTGCTTTCTGACACAAATAGATGTTAGTGGTCATATCCCAAGGTCATTAGAGTTCTTTTCCCCTTTCATATTCTTTCACCACAGTTTTAATGAGAAAAATATTTCCCTGTATAATTTCTCCTCTGACACACAGTAGCTCTAAAAGAATGTTTTCTTCTGAGTTCAACATCCTATCTGAACGTAATTTACTTGAATGACTACAGAATTAAATATTTTCAAATTACTTGAAATGTGCTTTAATATTTCTAATGAAGATAAAACTCATGCTAATTTCAAGGCACTCTGCTGAATGCTATATGGTTTTCAGGAATATTCAATAAATTTATGTTGTATATCAAGGATTCCTATATCTTATTTTTAAAAGAGTTATATTGGTGTATTAGTCATTCATTGCTTTGTAACAAATTATCCCAAAATATAGTGCCTTAAACAGCAATAATTATTATTTCTCATAGTTTATTTGGATCAGGAATTTGTGAAGGACTCACCCCGGGGCACTGGGTGTCATGAGATTGCACCAAGGTGTTGACGGAGGACAGCAGTGATCTGAAGGCTAAACTGAGGCTGGAGGGTCCATTTCAGAGATAGTTCACTCATGTGGCCATTGGTCCTGTTGGGAGGGTCTTCTCTCCCTCCATGGAGCCCTCTTATTCAGAGAGCTGAATCCAAGAGACCAGTGTAATGCCAGATTCTACTGAATGAGGCAATTTCAAATTACTTCTTAGGTTAGGAGTAGGTGGGAGATTGGAGTAGACACACACACATCTCTCAGGAGTCAAAAATCGACACTCTTGGAAGGAGTGTCAGAGTCACTTACATATAATAATAGATTGGGATCATATAATGACGGATACACACACACACACGCATGCACACATACAACTCTCTGGAAAATATAATCGGCCACAACTGGCACAGTAAAAATTGAAAACTATCACCCTGGATACTTGAGTAATAAACAAGATATGACCTCTGCTTTTAGAGAACTTATGGCCTAAGGAAATGAGACAAGAAAAGGAGGGGATGAATATTAATTTTATAAGCCATAATAGAAAGGTTATATGAACCCAGAGAAGGGGCCATCTCTTGAAGTCATGGATAGAAGCCCATCCTGGATAGAAGAGTTGAAATTTGTTTGGCCTTTGAAGTCTAAGTCAGCTAGTTTGAAATAGTGTTATAGACTCTTCTTCACTATGGATGTGGGCTCCCAATGTGTTATCAGAATGCTCTGTCCAGCTTTGAGAAACAAGGTTGCATTTATTATAAATTTCCAATCCTTGTTTTAGTAATGAATTATTATTCATTGGGACATTTTGGCAATTTTTCCTGTGTGTAAAGGTATGACTTTAGTTTCAGAAGTTTAATTTAGATCTCTTGAAGTGTCTGTAAATTTACATGGATATTGCCTAAAATTCCGCTTGGCATTGGAAAGTAGCCAGGATCCTTTATTTATGATCTTTGAAAGATTGCGGTTGTGCCTTTTTAAAATGACTAAAGGATTCATTTGGAATTAGTATGTATGCCTTTTTTCTTCCAACTAAAATCCTTTTAAAGTCCAATTCTGTTCTAGTGAATACACACACACACACACACACACACACACACACTCACTCTCAAATTTTCAAAACCCAAAGTTTAGATTAAAATAGCCTCAGAATTAAAAAAATAGATTTATGGTTATAAGGCTTCAGTTACTTTTATCAATTCTCAGTAGAATGCAGTACTTCCTTAGAAGGGAAGCCAAGACAGAGGCATAGAGACTCACCAAGCTCAGAGGGGCCGTATAGCGAACTTCTGTCACTTAGTGCTCAGTTGTGTCTGACTCTTTGCAACCCCATGGACTGTAGCCCACCAGGCTCCTTTGTCCATGGAATTTTCCAGCAAGAATACTGGAGTAGATTGCCAGTTCCTCTTTCAGGAAATTTTCCCAACCCAGGGATAGACCCCCCATCTCTTGCATCTTCTGCATTGCAGGCGTATTCTTTACTGTTGAGCCACTACAGAAGCCCTGTCACTTAGTATTACTATATCATTTCAACACACGTTTAATAACTATGATTCTTAACTTTATAATCTTATGGAAATCAGATTTATTAAAGGGAAAAGTAGGCTACTGTAATTTTTTTTAAATGGATAAACAAACTACTGAGCATGAGTCTTGCAATAGTAATAACGGAGAAGAGAGAGATACTTGGTTTCTACCAGTGTGGCTGGATGTGTTTCTGTATTAGGGGTGGGACTTTCCTTCATGTGCTTAATCATATAATTCACCTAGAACTTGAAGGGATAGGTAAATGGTTGAAAATGTGAGACAGGCATGTAACATAAAGGAAAATGAATACATAAAAGGGCTGGATAGGAAAAGAACTCTGACTTCCATGCACAAAATAATTTATGGAATAGTCCTTCAACATTTATCTGTAAGAGTGAAAACTGTGTGCTAGAGCACTAGTTCAGAAATAAAGGGAAAACCCTATCTTTTGGAATCCTACCTCTCCCCATTGAGTGACAAGAGTATTTTTAAGTCCTTAGAAAGCTGCTTAGGAGCTGCTGGGATATCCTGAGGAAAATACTACAATTCATGGCTGGGGAAAAAAAAATGTTACTTGAGAAAGAGGATAGTTTTTTAAAAGATCATTAGCTGGTTGCCACTTGTGAAGAAGGCTTTTAGAACAGTGCTTTTTATACATTTGAAGTGTGAGAGCCCCAGGTATAGGTATCATTTCAAATTAAGTCACGGCAGGAGAGGTGAGATTTTCTCTGGGTAAACTGATCTGCTTTATCATTAACACCATTGGTTTCCCAGGTGGCACAGTGGAAAAGAATCCGCCTGCCAATGCAGGAGATTCGAGAGATGCAGGTTTGATCCCTGGGTTGGGAATATCCCCTGCAGCAGGAAACGGCAACCCACTCCAGTATTCCTGCTTGGGAAATCCCATAGACAGAGGAGCCTGCTGGGCTATAGTCCATGGATTTGCAGAGTCAGATACGACCGAACAACTGAGCACACACACACGCACACCAGCAAAGTAACCAACCACCCAAGGCACTTTCCCACTAAGAAACTCCTGAAGAGTACATGGTAGCTCATTAAAAATATAGAGTAAAGAGAGTTGGGAAAAACGTACCATTGAAGCTATATGATATTTAAGGGTATTTATTAGCATTTCTGCACCAATGAAAGAGGAATGTTGTTTTTAAATAATATAATAAATACGTCTGGGATGTTTTATTGCTAGAAGTATGTAGACAGTTTGGGCAGTGTGTGATGTCAAAGAAGGACTCTTGGAACAATGCTATAAGCTTGCTTGAAGCACTACTATGACCTTCATTGCCACCATCCTCAGTCAAATTTCTTTTTTTCTATATGCCATGCACTGCTGTCAGGGTTTTAGATGTATTATCTCATTAAACCCATTCAACAGTTTGGGCACCAGGATTATACCCATTTGGCACTGGTGGTAGTTGTTTTGCTCTCTCTTAGCTCCTGGACAGGTGCAGCTCAATTGATGCATATGCACAATTAAATCCTCCCAGCTTGAGTTAGTAAAGTAGTGACCTAGGATTGTTCCAGTCTGTGAGTTATGGTCTAGGTCACACAATAGATAACTGATAAGATATATTTAAAACCTTGTTCATAAAATTGACAACAGACCTCAGTTCCATGATGAGGAATTTAAGATTTTTTCTTAGGATCTCTGAGATATAAATGGTTAAGGATTATCTAGTGTAACCATCCATTTGATACGTGATAGTGATCATACAGTTACTTTTGAAATATGAAGTTACTATATATACATATATATATATACATACATATATATATATCAGTTATTGTTGGCTCTTATTAAGGCAGAATTTCTGGCCTGTGGCATTCCATAAATAAAAGGAGACTCATTGTATACTATTGCCCACGTTAGATCTTTATAACATTTACCTCCAAAGTCTATTTTTCACATGACTTTAATGAATCTATTTAAACTATATTACTCAATTTCTAATTATGCCTAGTAAATTTTGTGTGAGCTAATGCTTTTTTTCTGAAAACAACATTATTTAAAAATCTTGCGTGTGTGCATGCTCAGTCACTTCAGTTGTGTCCGACTCTGTGATCCTGCGGACAGTAGCCCGCCAGGCTCCGCTACCCATGGCATTTCCCAGGCAAGAATACTGAAGTGGGCTGCCATGCTCTTTTCCAGGGAATATTCCCCACTCAGAGATCAAACCCACGTCTCCTGCATCTCCTGCATTGCGAGTAGATTCTTTACCACTGATTCACCAGAATACCTGTTTTAGTAAGTGTCATAAGTTCATATGTTCACCTTTGTAAGTTATTTTAGAAAATAAACACCAAAATAAATATTATTAAATGCTATAGTTTTATAAATGTGAATGTGAAGTGGATTCAAATATTGGACATTCCATTGACAGGCAAATGAAAGGCAAACTAGATATTTAAGACATGAAGCAACAGGAAAAAAAAGTTGAAGGCTTCTATGTGTCCATAAATATGACTATCTTTTTCAGGAAAATAAAAACTTCCTGGTATCTATCTTGGATCTTTTCAAGCGTTAATGTGAATCTTCTCTTAAGACCAACCTTTAGACAGTGTATGGTAAGCATTAGAATAAGGAATTCATGGAGGGAAACACAGCACTGCTTCTCTGTCCTCATTTGCCTTTCAGAATTCCTTGTGGTGGCCTTTTTAAAATACAGGTATCCTGCCCCAAACCTTTTAGATTCAAGCTCATGCTTGATCTACATGGTGTTACATGGAGCCTGGAGACCTCTACCTATTGAGATCTCCACATATAAATTGGATGTGTTAATCAGCCGTGGCAATGAAATATTTGGAAAACTAAAAAAGTAAGGTCTTCCAAGGCAGGAAAAATTTTGGTGGAAAGTATTTCCTGCACCCCACTTGAAAGGAGATTGACTAAAACTCTGATTTTGGAGAGTATATTGACTAGCATGCTGCCTTCCAGACTACCTGCCCCAGTAAATTTTAGTGCCTTCATAATTCTCCCTTCTCATTCCTCATGTAATCTACAAAGAGCAGATATGCTTTGATATTGATGTCATGAGGTTCTGAATGCCAGATGGTCCAGTTTCTTCTCTGAAGTAAATCAAGTATATTGAATATAAAGAATGAAGATGTAAAAGGAACAACAAAGGGAAAGTGAAATAGGTAAAACTGAACAAAGGTGTTAGATAATAATAGGGAAGAACCCAATGATCTTAATGACTTCAGTTTATGTATTATTAATATATTGTTGCTGGTTAGCTAGAGCTGCTCTTTATTAATTCAACTCATCATCAGGACCATGTGTTTTTGTCCTACTTTTAGAGACTTAAGGTTGGCAGTGGTAGGAGTCATTGGTATTTCCACTGTGGCTCTGCCCCCTGCACTACTTTAGAAAAGTTCAAGCCGTGTGAACCCTGTGGTCCCCATTAGTCAGTCCTGTATGGAGCTCTCTGCCCTTCTCTGCCCTGGTCACATAATGTAAGTTGTTTTTGTTGTTGTTGTTGTTTTTAATACACATGCAAAGGCAAGGTACTTTAATTGAAAAGATCCTTATTTTTCTAGAATAGGAGAAAGTGCATACTAAATTTAAAAAATCAACATAAATAGCTATGTTCTATACAAATGGAAAATTGAGTAGAGGATCTCTTAGAAAATACTAAGTCAAAAAATACACTTGGTTTGAAGAATGACAAAAGCAATGACCTCTCTTCTTGAGCTAGACAGAAACTGGCAGGACATGTTCCTGCCTTCTCCGTACAAGAATCAAATTAAAGTCACTGCAGTTTTGGGTGAGATGACTCAGGGAAAAATACCATCCACACTGAATCTTATTCTCAGCTGGTTTCTCTGTATTCTGTTCCATTTACTCAAAACTGGACTGTCACTCTTTGCTTAGTCTTTTATGCTGACCATTCATTTATCCTGTCTACTGTCTTAGGATGGACTCTTTAAGTAGTCAGGCAAATGGGAGGAACCATTTGGTCACTCCTAGTTTTTGTTTTCCGAATATCTGGTTTTGCATACAATATCCTTGAAAGACCAAGCATCATAGAAGGCCAGTGACGTTCATGAAATATTTTTGCTAATTTGTAGTTTGCACTTGACCATTTCCAATACCCACTAATACCCATGTGCTTAATCCCATTAGTGATACATTTCATTCCACTCATTTGAACAAGGTATATATGCATTAGAAGTAGAAATGGGACTATTATTCAATACTTTAGAAATTATGAGATTAAAAAGAAGGGAAAACGCTTAAATGGTCTCTTGGGGGAAAATACCCAGCCAACCACAAAATGGATAGACTTGTATAAAGAGGTTTCAAGGAAAGGCCTATAGATAGAGAAAAAAAAATTCTTTGGTTAAAATGTCTGAGAAATGTTTTACTTCTCTGGGTTTGTTTGTTTGTTTTTAAGTAATTGCTCAGCTCCACACCGGGTAGGCTTTACCATGATTAGGAGTTTAGTCCTTAGCTTTACAGATTGAAGATATCAATATGATTAGAGTTGATGAGACTCATGGAGTCTGACTCATGTTAACTAAATGCACAAAAGACTCAAATATAAACTCTATGTCATATATAAAAATTGGAATATATAATTACTGTTTCTTGAGTGCTTAGTGTAGTAGTAATTATAATCAAAGGTCCTTCACATACTGGGATGTGTATGTTGACAAAGAACATATATTTGGAATCAGGCAGCCATAGGGTTCAGTCTTTTTCTGACTCCTTCTAGCATTGTAACTTTAAGTTTCTTCATCTGTGATGCAGGGATAATAGTATCAGCTCATAACATTGATTGAATGTATGCAAAGCACTAAGCATACCCGGCACATAATAAGTACACAGGTAACTTATCTGCTATTGTCATCATCATGTCAGCGTCCTCCTCTTGATCTTCCTACTCATCATCATCAACATTATCAAACAAATCCTGTTCTCTGCGATTCAAAGCCCATTTCTTTCCACACGATTATTCTGCCTGCATGAGTTGGGTTGACTAGCTAGCACAATTCTCTCTAGAGGAAATCCTACACAAGAAATCAAATTATAATCAGAAGGCAGTTCAGACAGAATACAATCAGATAAAGAGAAATCTACCTAATAATCAGAATGTTCTTGCTCCCAACTCTGGTTGCCTGATATATAGCTGTCTCCACAATGGGGAAATCCAACCATTCAAACCCAATAATTGGGTTAACTTCTTAGGACTATTTCAATCACTTTAATTGTTCTTGCTTGTTTCTAACAAAATGTGTTGGGAGGACTTTGTGCATTGGGATCATATGGGAGCATATTTGAACTGCAGAATTTTAGCCCAATCCAATACTTGGTGAATTAGAATTTCCAATTTAACCAATGTGCTCATTTATTCAAATGAGCCAATCAAGTGTGAAAGTATTATGATGAGATACTCCTCAGTCTTTCACATAGAAACCTGGTCTCATCCATTATATGTTGATTCTCACTAGTTTCCCTCCCACAAGGTAACCTTATTCTCAAATAATCTAATTTCTAAGCCATCTGTATTACAGTATAAGTTTGTTCCCCTCCAACACTATGCCAAAAAAAAAAAAACCTTAAAATCAACAACAAAAAAAATGTTGTATAAAAGAGACTAAATAAGAAAACATTTTTTCTGAGTCTTTGTTTAAAAATGTTTCTGTCACTCAAGCTCTGGATCTTGGCAGATGGCCTCATTTATATTTAAGGGAAAAGATAATTTTATATTCTTTGGTTCCAGTT
Source organism: Giraffa tippelskirchi (assembly GCF_054371585.1). Taxonomy (NCBI): domain Eukaryota; kingdom Metazoa; phylum Chordata; class Mammalia; order Artiodactyla; family Giraffidae; genus Giraffa; species Giraffa tippelskirchi. The sequence goes on from NC_137276.1 coordinate 41,687,518, forward strand.
ATTAGAATTTGCTTTTGCACAGGGTGAGTTTTTGTATTTTTGTCACCTCTTCAAAGTCTTTCACTCTCCCGTGCCCCCCACCCCCCATTTTTGTTCCTCTGCTATGATTTCTCAATCACTGCTGCTGAAATAGCTCCATGTCAGCTTGACATTGAACAACTGGAAACCTGGCAGTTATTTTTGGAAATTCTTGGTCTTTAGTTTTTCCCAACAGAGCATAGATGCCTTTGTGTTTGCAACCACTGATAAATGGATATCCAATAAGCCACTAGTTCTTTTTTAAATCCATATGGATTAAAAAAAAAAAAATTCTTTAATCATGGTCTACAATGAGTTTGATCTCTAAAAAGAAAGTCCATGCCAAGGCTGTCTTGAAGACTTTGGAGGCACCTGATGAGCCCATTCTTTGTAGAAATAGCCTCTCTATAGCCCATAAACATTCCACATATTTATTCTTCTCCATGAATTAGTGGAACTGAAAATTACCATATGTAAACATGTTTTTTTCCAGATTTTTTTCTCTCTGCTAAATTCAAATACAGGGATATGTGTGAGCAAATCGAAGGTCCTTTTTGGTCTCCAGGTTCCTAGAATGCAAACATACACTCTGTAAAATTTTTTGTGTATTTGTGTTATACATACACGAATCTTGACCTTATTTAAATGGGATCATGAAGAGCCATTTCCCCAGCATTGTACATGAAAGCTTTCTCCAAAATGTCTTAGATTATTTTTCAGATCCAGAATCCAATCTCTCATTATTGTAAAAGGAAACAGGAGGTAGTTTTCCCTCATTTTACTAAGCTTTGTAGTTTAGAGAGGTAAAAACACTTACCTAAATCTAACTCAAAGAAATCAATGACTAAACCAATTGTAATCCAAGTGTCTTATGTTCTGAGCCATTGCTTCATTAAATAGCCCATATCATAGCAATTGGATGGCAAATTTAAAACATACTAATTTGTTATTTAAGAAAATCAGTGAGGGATCACTGATTTATTTTACTAGGCTTATGCTCCCATTTAGCAGTTCCATTTAGTGACTGAGACTCTTTTTTTCTTCATGTTGTCAGAAGGGCCAAGAAAATAAAAATATTTTCAGCTCTAAAGATTTCAGCAAGGGAGGCTGTAACTTAGTTATGTGGCATGTATTCAATTAGCTTGTGAAATCTTATCTCTTTTACCAGTAAAAAGGGCTTAAAAATAAAGCATTAAAATTCCTGAAGGAGCAAGAGGGTTTTTTTGGCAATGGGGTGACTCAGCTGAAAGAGAGCTTAGTAGCCCAAAACAGTACTTTTGTCATTTTGTTTTCCATTTGAAGAGGTGCCTTAGGGGAGGAACTGAATACACACAAGGCAGCATTTCTCAGGGTGCTCAGGGCTGAAATGTCATTTGCTTTTTGTTCCTTTCTCTACACCTACCAACTGGCTCTGTAAGGAGAACTGGATGAGAGTCTTTCCTGTGATAGATACAATTTTTTCCTTCATGTTTCATCTGTCCCCTTATTTTTGTACATTTTATCCTTTTTCATGGTTTTTGTGTTGTTGATTATTCTGTTGCCATCTAAACCAAGTAATGAGAACTTTTTGTGAAGTGGAAGAACTCCAAAGTCTCTATCAGTTCTAAAATAATATTTAGTTGTGACCTAACATGTAATTAACTCAGAACAGCTGCTAACTCAGCATTTTTTGTCCAGTAGTAAATTGATATTTTCCTAAGTAGAAAATGTATCACCTTCATGGTAATGTCGGTGCTCTTCCATTGACTTTCAGGGCCTTCAAAGATCCAGTTCTTAATAACTCTATCTTCCTTATTGGTTGTTGTTTTTCTGTCGCTAAGTTGTGTCCAACTCTTTGTGACCCCATGGACTGCAGCACACCAGGATTCCCTGTCCTTCATTATCTTCCAGAGTTTGCTCAAACTTATGTACACTGAGTTGGTGATGCCATCCAACCATCTCATCCTCATATTGGTTATTAAACCTCAACTGTACCCCTTTGTTCAGCCAGTTAAGTCTACAAACTTTTCCCAAGGCTCCATTTTCCTGATTATTGTGTTTTGCTAATATCATTTCCTTCTATGGAGATATCCTCCTTTTACATTTTTGTTTTTCCAACTCTTACCTGCTTTCCATGAACCAGGCCAAACACTAATACCTCAGAACATTTTCTTCCATAATATCTGATGTTCCTAAATAGAAATAAACCTTCTTTTATTTTTACAATGTAAATATTATTCAAGATACCTCCTTACCCTCTGTAAGTCTGGTTTTCTTAGGTTAATATTTTATTTGAGAAACATTCAGTATGTTTGTCCTCACTACTTCATGATTGAAACATATTACACTTCTGTGCAGCTTCCTTATAGAGGACTGTCAAAAATATGAGAAATTTTATAGCTTCTGTTGACCTGTCCATAGCCATTCATGTAGTGGGCAAGACTTTGCTGTGGAGTGAGCTACATGAGATCAATACAGATTCCAAATTTCTGCTGTTTGGAGTGAAACTGAATTTTCGTATTACCTCAGGTCACAGTCTATCTCTTTGCTTTTCTAGCACTTGTATCTCTTAGCACCTCTCACCTTTTGGCTTTAAATTCCTTCAAGATCTCACATGGACAAGGTTCTTAGAAAATGCTAACTAAACGTAGGGTGAGTGACTTAGGGGTATACAGTATCTTAAAAAAAAGAGTTGGATATTTAAAATATGAGTATTGACTGTAAAAAAAAATATATATATATATATAGATAGATAGATAGATAGATAGATAGATAGATCTACTCTGTTTTTCTTCCTAGTAGGTCAAGTTAAAGGCTACTGGTAAACAGGACATTTCAGGTAGAAGACAGTATGTTCCAGAATGTTATCTGATCAAAACATTTCCTACACATTTGAAAAATGGTAGACTGAATGGACTTAATGGGTTTTTCCTCCATAGTATGCTCAAGGATTTATTCAAATTTATTCAAATTAATATCCATCAGAAAGCAGCCTCCCAGTATGGGATATTTTGACTAAAGGAATGAGAGTAAAAAGAAAACAGAAGAGGAGAGGATATGATTATGTAATAGTCTAGTGAACAACTTTAGTGATAGCCTTGATCCTTGTAACACCTGAAAAGATATTAAAGACAATATGGTCTCTAAGATTCTAAAAGGGATGAGTCAGATCTCCTAAATACCTGGAGATTTTGATACCCTAGGCTTGTGTCACAGGTCAGAAAGCAACAGTTAGAACTGGACATGGAACAATAGACTGGTTCCAAATAGGAAAAGGAGTACGTCAAGGCTGTATATCGTCACCCTGCTTATTTAACTTAGATGCAGAGTACATCATGAGAGACGCTGGGCTGGAAGAAACACAAGCTGGAATCAAGATTGCCAGGAGAAATATCAATAACCTCAGATATGCGGATGACACCACCCTTATGGCAGAAAGTGAAGAAGAACTAAAGAGCCTCTTGATGAAAGTGAAAGAGGAGAGTGAAAAAGTTGGATTAAAGTTCAACATTCAGAAAACTAAGATCATGGCATCTGGTCCCATCACTTCATGGGAAATAGATGGGGAAACAGTGGAAACAGTGTCAGACTTATTTTTTTGGGCTCCAAAATCACTGCTGATGGTGATTGCGGCCATGAAATTAAAAGTTGCTTACTCCTTGGAAGGAAGGTTATGGCCAACCTAGATAGCATATTTAAAAGCAGAGACATTACTTTGCCAACAAAAGTCCGTCTAGTCAAGGCTATGGTTTTTCCAGTGGTCATGTATGGATGTGAGAGTTGGACGGTGAAGAAAGCTGAGTGCCGCAGAGTTGATGCTTTTGAACTGTTGTGTTGGAGAAGACTCTTGAGAGTCCCTTGGACTGCAAGGAGATCCAACCAGTCCATCCTAAAGGAGATCCGTCCTGGGTGTTCATTGGAAGGACTGATGTTGAAGCTGAAACTCCGATACTTTGGCCACCTCATGCAAAGAGTTGACTCATTGGAAAAGACCCTGATGCTGGGTAGGATTGGGGGCAGGAGGAAATGGGGACGACAGAGGATGAGATGGTTTAATGGCATCACTGACTCGATGGGCATGGGTTTGGGTGGACTCTGGGAGTTGGTGATGGACAGAGAGGCCTGGCATGCTGCAATTCATGGGGTCGCAAAGAGTCGGACAGGACTGAGGGACTGAACTGAACTGAGGCTTGTGTCTCCACTACTGGAAATCACTGTCTTAGTGCCTCATAAGTGCCTGCCAAGTGCCTCATGATACTTTTTTTTTTGCATTAACAGTAATTTGCTCTTCCTAAAGGAAGGGTCTCATATCTCCCATATATGCTGGAAGAGAAATAAAAGTTGGGAGCTATAATTTAAAAGACCTTCATCTAAAAGAAAAGATACAAAGCATAGAAAGAAAGTTGCGCACTTTCTAAGTTGCAGAGCAAGATCTGGAATCCAGGTTTCTTGGTTGCCAACCCAGTGCTGTTGTCTCAGCACCACACCTTCCATTTAATAGCTCCCCTCTGTCCCGTGGCCTCCCCTGACAACTCTTACCACTTTTTTAAATAGGGGCATCTCCAAATCTATGTTTGCAGGAAATTTTGTGATCCTATGCACCTTATATTACACTGTTGTGTCACATATGAGAGACAATGGATGCCCATGAAAAAATATCCTTGTAATACACCGAGGGCTTCCCAGGTGGCTCAGTGGTAAAGAATCTGCCTGCAATGCAGGAGATGTAGTTGGGTTGGGGAAATCCCCTGGAGAAGGAACTAGCAATCCACTACCGTATTCTTGCCTAGGAAATCCCATAGACAGACAAGCCTAGTGGGCTACAGTCCATGAGGTCGCAGAAGAGTCAGACAGGACTTAGCAGTGAAACAACAAAGACATTGACACACACTAAAATGTTGAATAACTACAGTGGAATACCCTGAACAATCAGATAAGGGTTTATTGTTTACTTTTTTCTATTCGGTCTCACCAGCTAGCTCAGGCCACTGTTTGGCAGGGCAGCATCCTATAGTGATTGTCATTGTGATGGTGAGGTGAGTAATTTCTTGGTGCCGTATGAAATATCAAGGTCAGAGAAACTAGAACATAATATATAGCAAAACAGGAGTGAGTCACCAGGTGACCGCTGAGGCTGCTCTCTGTGATCTCTTGAATGGGAGCTCTTTCTGGAGCAGTAAAGGCTTTGGAAACTGATTTTTCTTCCAAAGCCATCGTTATTGTTTTGTTCCCCACAGGCTCCTTTTTTCTTTAAGATGTAAACACTCTCTGGATGCTGAATGAATCCATCTTTATTTCTTGCAAAGGAGTTTTGTTAAACTATTTTTATTTCAGAGTTTGTAGTAGGCAAACTGCCTTTTTTTTCCTTGTAGGAAAAGAATCCTGGGTGCCTGTTCCTATGGAAAAAATAATAAAATAGCATAAAGCTGAGGGTGTGTGTTTGTGTGTATATAAGGAAAGGAAAAGTTTAAGTACAAGAGTTAGCCAGTCCCAGTCTTCCTCTCCCCATACTTTACATGGCCTCCCACTGGTAACCAATTGAAATATAAGCCCACAAGTGTAATTTTAATTATTTTCAGTAACCACATTTAAAAAGTAAAAAGAATCAGGTGAAATTAATTTTAATAGATTTTATTTAACCCAGAACATCCAAACTATTATCAGACCAACATATATTAATAGACAAATGATTACTAAACTATTTTATGTGAGATTTTTTACATTAAGTTTTAGTCCAGTATACATTATATATATATATATATATATTTATAGACCCATGTCAGTTCAGACAACCCACATTACCATGCAGGGTGTCTACTAGATAGCACAGTTATAAAACAAAATTAAAAAATAAACTTGCTCATATGGCATTTAAAATAGTTCATTATCTGTTTGCTGGTTATTTTTTTTTAACTTCCTATGCCCCTGCGCCCTCTGTATTCCACTTCACTGGGTTTCTTCTCATTTCCTGAACCTAATATAAACTTTCATCTTTTCATGTCTGTAGCATCCTTTGCCTCCCTTTAGTTTGTCCTTATTTTGAAACATGTCCCAGCCTTGGAGGCAGCCTAGTATGGATTTTCATGGGGTTTGATTGAGATTCATTTCCAGGTTCATTGCTGAGTAACTGGGTGAACTGAAGAATATTATTTAGCCTCTTTGAACTCCATATTACCTATGTTTAAAACTAGAATAGTAGCTGTGTGTATGAGCTTTAGTGTGCGTGTCTTTGTGTATGATTGTCAGAAACAGATTGGGAGGGAGAGAGAGAGAGAGAGAGAACAGATGAAATGAATGCAAAACAAATGGGAAATACATAGTACAGCTGCTGGCATATAGTAGTTAAAATTCCCTCCCCTTTCCTAGTTACTTTCCAAGTTGCTTCTGTGAGTAGCACACCCATCCTTGTCTGCCAGCAGCATAGAAGTGTACTTTAGTAAGCATCTCCTTTATACTCTGCAGTCTCTTCACCTGCAATATCTTAAACCCACCTTTAACAACCCATGTTCAGTCTTTGCTCCCCAGTTACTATTATCGTACCCTTTGCTTCTTTCCTACTGCCAAAACGCTAACAACACAATCTACAGCTGCTCCTAGGAAATGAGTGAGCCCAGAGCCAAGTGGGACAATATAGGTGCCCTTCCACTGAGGCTGAGAGCCAACGCGCTACCACTGAAATCTCAGCCCAGCTCAGAGTGACAGCACAGCCGCTTCTGTCCCTGGTGGTAACAGTTTCCTAGGCAACCAGTACACACTACCATGGGGGAAATGGAAGGAAAAAAAAGGCAAAACCTACATCATTTCCACAGTTTTCAATATTTCTGTGTATGTGCTAAAACTATTGAAAATATATGGATAACTGAGCATATGTTTTATTATTTCATGTCATGTTGGTTATGGACTCTGTCCTATCTCTAATAAAATTGCTAGTGAATAACTAGTAATGGTATTATATGTGAAATTGGATCTTTCTGGCGGAGGAAGGTTTATAATTTTTTGAATAGCAGACTTGCCCATTTTATGTTAGATTTAATCTTGCATTTGATGTGTGTATTGATCTTTTATAAATAGTATTTTAAATTTCCTTTTCTAATTCCTTGTTGCAATTGAGATCTATATTTTGTATCCAGAAATCTCACCAAATCACCTTAAATTCTAATGATTTCTATGTAGTTTCTTTAGGGTTTTCTACATATATAATCAAGTAATCTGAAAATAATGAGAGTTTTAATTTTTTACTTCTTTATAACCTATATTTCTCTCACTTTAATAGGGACTAAGACTTTTGCTACTACAATGGTGAATAAAGTAGAGATAGTAGACAGTTTTGACCCATTCTCAAAATATCAAGAGAAATCTTCAAAATTTATCATGAAGCATAAAATTTCTATAGTATTTTTTAATAGATAAACTCTTCTATTCCTGCTTTGCTAAGAGGGTATTTTACAAATTATGAATGGAGATAGATTTTTGTCTTATTCCAAATTTGTTTCAAGAGTTTTGAAAAATCGTGAATAGAGATATAATTTTATCAAAGGCTTCTTTTGTATCTACTAAAATAGATATTTGATGTTTTAAATTGATTTTAGTTGGTAACTCAGTATTTCATTTCTGGAGTGAACCCTATTGGTTACAATGTATTATCTTTTTATGAATCATTGGATTAATTTAGCTAATGCTTATTTTATTTAGGACAGTTGTAATGATGTTCATGACAGAGTGTTGCTGACATATATATATTTATATATATACACACACACATATATTTTTTAATAAGATTTGTCACAGATTTGAAGATCAAGATCATTGTAATCTCATAAAACAAGTGTGCATTGCTCTTTGGCTCTATAAAGTATTATCATCGTGTCCATCCATCCATTTATCCATCCCTTCATTCATTCCAAAAATATTTATTGAAGGGAAATATAGTATAATGGGGCTTGCCTGGTGGCTCAGATGGTAGAGAATCTGCCTACAATGTGGGAGACCTGGGTTTGATCCCTGGGTTGGGAAGATACCCTGGAGGAGGGCATGGCAACCCACTCAAGTATTCTTGCTTGGAGAATCCCCACCGACAGAGGAGCCTGGCGGGCTACAGGCCGTGGGGTTGTGAAGAATCAAACGTGACTAAGCAACTAAGGAACTTATTTGAGGCTTACCTGGGAAGGGATCTGTTTCCAAGTTCATGGAATTGTTGGCAGGTTGCAGTTTCTTGAAGGTTGTTGGTCTGAGGATCTCAATGCATTGATAACTGTAGGGTGGAGCCTCTCCATAGGGCAGCTTATTTAATCAAAGTTAGAAAGAAGAGAGTCTGTTAGGGAGATAGAAGTTTCAATATAAAGAAACATAATTACCTTTTCCTGCACATCATTCATTAAAAGCAGTAAATAGCTACTACTCACTCTCAAAAGGAAGGAATTAAACAAGCCATGCATAGAAGGAGATGTAAGTAATTGAGGGCTGTCTTAGAGTTCGTCCATCATAGTATGTTAGACAGATTATTTGACTTCTGTGTGCCTCAGAGTCTTCATCTGTTAAATGAAAATAATAATGGGTTCATTAGAAATATTAGATAATTTAATATAAGTAAGGCATCTAGAATAGTGCCTGGCACATAGTAAGTGCCACATTAATGTTAGATTCTATTAATATGCGAGGTGCCAAGTACAATTCCACATGTGGGGGACATAGCACTGAATGACAGGGATAGATTCTCAGTTGGCATGAAGTTTACAATCTAGTGGAGAAAAGCAGAAGATAAACATATAAGTATAAATTGAGTGTTGGTAGTGTCAGGGTATTACTGTTCATATAAAGTGATCAGAGTAACTCTTATTGGTAACATTTGAGCAGGAGTCTGAAGGAAGTGAAGGGACAAACCTTTTATGTATCTTGGAGATCATAGGAATGAAATTCTTAAGATGAGAATGCATTGACTTTAAGAACCACATGGAACCTTGGTTTGAAACTATGCATAAGAACTTATATATATTCATGCTAGTTATCCAGAGATGGCAGTTTATTCTCATGTAACTGGGCCCTTGTATGCAAAACACGACTCTGTAGAATGGTCACACCGAACATGTGCAAAATACTGAGTTCATGCTCAACAGGGACAGTTAAATGGTTAAACGCTTTATAGTGTTGGAAACCTGAAGCTGAGTGGTACCTGTATGTTTATCATAGTTTTAAGTTAAATTTGGTTGCAACAAATAGCAAATATTACTACAATGATGTTGAAAGTCCCTTATTTATTTTCTAAGCCATTCATAATTTAATTAATTTTTATGAAATGACTCAAAGCCTAACTTGTATTTTTTTCTAGCCTATATCTTAATAGTTTTTACCTCATTCTAATCAGAATACAAATGTGATTGCTTCTTTCTTTTTATTCACTCAGTGTTTAATAAGTGATAACTCTTCTAAGTGACCAGTTAATCATCAGGGCTTCAATTTTTAGTGATTATCTAGTCTTCCACCATATTGGTAAAAAGAAAAAAAAAATTATTCATTCTTATTCTCTTGGGGATTTGGTTGTTTTGTTTGCTTGTTTGCTACTCAAAAATTGTATGATGCTACTTCTTCTGAACTGATACCTTTTTCTTGCTTTAAATTATTTTTAGAAAGAATTACCAGGAGTATATAGATTGGTCCAATGATCTAAACATTTTTATGGAATTTTATTCCAAACCACATTGACTAAGATGCCTTTTTTGATGTCTTTTGACACAAAGACATTGCCTTGCCCATAGATTTCATTATTATGCCCTTTATTCCCATACACTTAACTTTATAGCCTAGTAGCAATATACTTGGGTGGGCACCCAATTCTTTTGCTTGATAGTGGTGTGACCTTGGGCAGATGGCAGATAATATACCTGCTTAGTTCCTCAGCTTCCTCATCTGTAAAATGAGGATAATAAGAGTACCATCTTACAGGCTTTTTCTCAATTAATCTGAGTGCTACATACATGATGGGGGCTCCATAAATATCAGCTATTATTATTCTCATGTGTTCCTAGGTTATTAGTCATATCAGACCTTGCTAATACAAACTTGAACAGGAATTTGCCTTAAACTTTAACAGCAGCTCTAAGTAGCCTGGCATCATCTAGCACTGCCGATAAGACAATATAGCAGAATAGAAGTCACAAACAAGGCACCTATGGACCAAATCCTGCTCATGACTTTTTACCCATCCTACACATTTTTGTTGTTAGCAATTTAACTTTTGACATTTTTGAAATTTAACATAAAATCTGAATTCATGGTTTCTCTTAAGAAAAGAATTGAAAGATAAAGGAAACCCAGGATGTTTTGCCTTATGGCAACCATCAGCTAGAGCAGAGTAGCAGCTACTTTTTTTAGAGGAGGTTCTGAAAAGGACCATATGTTCCCTGAATACCACATCTGCTTCCTCCCCTGTTGCTTACACCTTGCCTGTTTTGCTCCTTTACTTCACCTTACTGGCTTCTAGAGCATTTCAATTTGCCTCTACCAGCACAAGGATTGAGATTCTCAAGATCAAAAGAACCAGGTTATTATAATTGCTCTGGACTACTCTCTACTTAAAATCCAAATCACTTGACTGATAATTTCCATCACTGGGTACAACAGAGTGGGTTTTTCACCAGGTCCTTGGGTGTCTCATTAGGAGAGATGCTTGGTTTGTTTTTACCTTGGCTTTCAGACCACAGACATGCTTTCCTCTAAGAAATGTGAGTTGAGAGAGTTACAAGGAATAGTAGATTATCTAAAATGCTACAGCAAATAGTCTGTGAATTCTTTCTCCAAAGGCTGAAAATGGTTACTTCGAAACAGTGGGGAATCCATACCAACAGCACTAAGCTTCTATTTTTATGCCTGAGAGAGTTTTTGAAGCCATTACTCCATGTTCTCCAGGCTTTTAATGCATGATTCATGCACAGTACAGATTGGAAATGGCAGAGACTGATATTATGGAAGAGGTGTGCGTATTATCATGACACTAGCCGACCACGGAGCTGTATGAGAGGTTGTTAGACCAAAGCTAATTGGCTCCTTCAGATTTTTGAGAATGAATCTTTATGTTTCCACCAAGTTCTGCATTTTACCTTGTTCACATGTTGTAATTAACAGAGGAGGGAACTATTGTACCTTCATATGAAGCCTCCAACCTTGATTCATATGTCCTGGGGTCTAGTGACAACTGCATATCATTGTTTCTCATTATACTAGGAGTTACTAGCTGAGCACTGTAGGCAGAAAAAAAAAATGGCGATGAAAATTTGGGACTGGAGTTCAGTAGACAGGAGTTTGAGTCCTGGCACTGCTACTTATCTGTATGACTTGGGGTAATTAATTTAAATTCTCTTGGACTCAATTTCTTCATTTGTAAAATGGGATAGCATTAGTAGCTCCCTCTTTGGAGTGGAGGGAGTGTGCAAAATAATTCATATTAAACATTCAGGACATAAATAAGCACCTAATAAGTAGTATTGACTATGATTTCCTCATTGTATTCATTCGGCATAATGAATAACTTTCTATGCAGTAGTAAATGCAAGTGACATGGTTCTTGCCCTCATGGATCTGAGACTGTAGTTGGATTTAAACTGGCCAAAATGTGTTTTTGTTTTATAGAACAGCTGTTGAGAATGAGACTGTCTGATCATGAATCTCTACCCAACTTCTTAATTCTCTTTAGAATATAAAGCACCTTAGTAAAATTTCTATTGCTCAGTTTAATGGGAATAATAAAAAAGAGCTAACTTCCAGTGTTTGGCCCAAAGTAAAACAATAATGATAATGATAAGAATGAAGATGAAGGGAGAAATAGCTTACATTGATCACATGCATTCCATTATCATTTAACGATATTTATTCTATGTAGTTACTATTAATTGATGTAGTAAGTTTTATCTGAATTAATTTATTCAAATCTCACGTTCACCTATAAGGTAGTAGTTAGTCCCATTTTCCAGATGAGGAAACTCAGGCATTAGAAGAGATTACACACTCAGGAAATATCAGTTGCTGCAGTGGTATCATTAATAAAATGAATGTCTCTCCACATCACATTATTAGGTTCACACCATTGTTTACATTCCTTCTCAGTAATTCCACAGTGTCTCCATACTTTATCAAGCTTTCTGTTGATGGAAACTTTGGTTATCATTATGCTATTTACATAAAGGACAAGTTTTGAAAACCATCTCATTTTATTTGAGAGGCTGTCTGCTTGTTTGTGTTAGCTCTGAAATAAATTCCATATCCTTCTGTTCACTTGACAGATTTAACTGAAGATTTCAGACAGTGAAGCTATCAGGCTAACCCTGGAGACCAGGAGTGAGAATTTTGGACAATGCACATTGGCCAGTATAGGGTTATGTTACTCAGAGACTAGGTAAAGGGAATATTTTCAACCTGTGAATTTTTATCTACTCTTGTGTAGACTATACCTGTGAAGAAAAGCACAGGGGACAGCGTACTGGGCTAAATCATCTGAGTGACCTTGTACACAACCAAGACTGACATTCTCAGCTGACGTGCTTTTCAATCACTGAGAAAGTGTGTTGTTTCCACTGCCTGGGCCATTCTACACTGTCAAGTCTGAGACCAGATATCACCTTCTCGGTGAATCCTTCTTGTCCAGGTTACTTATAATTGCACCCCCTCTCTTTATCCTCAGACATTTCGTATCACTGTTCCCTGCTTTATTTTCCTTCAGAGCACTTATCTCTATTTATACACTGTCCATTTTACCTCTTTCTTGTCTATTCCCCAGTCAGCGATATTCTGGAACCTGCTTATACTACTTCTCAAGAGCGGATTGCTAAATATTCAGGAATTTGCAAACTGGTCATCAAACTGATCATAGTGAGAATACTTACTGGTACACAACTTCCATCTCTTAAATGTAAGCTCCAGGAAAGAACACACTTTTATTTGTTTCATTCACTGCTGTATCCCCTTTAACTAAAAAGGTGCTTTACACACTGCATTTAAAAAGTATTTGCTGGAAGAAGTCTAGAACAAATGTGTGAGTGAGTGTACAAACAAACTTCCATTTTATCCATGATTGATATATGATCTGTGCTCTATCAAGAACCTTTTTAAAATTTTTCTTTATTGTGGTAAAAGTCACATAATAAAAAAATATATACTGTTTTAACCATATTTAACTGTACAGTTCAGTAACATTCTAAGGACTTTTTATATATCTCGTTACAATCTTAATACCGTGAGGTAGTATGTACCTCTACAGTGTTATTATGCTGCATTCACAAATGCAGAAACTGTGAAGCCAAGAGGTTTGTCAACTTCTCCAGGGTCATATGGGGGTAAAAACAGAGTGAGGAGGAGTAGAAGAAAGAGAAGGATAAAAAGAAGGAGGAAAGGAAGAGGAGGAGGAGGAGATTAATGGCAGCAAGCACTCACATCACACTTAGCTATGCGTCAGGTACTAGTCTCAGTATTTTATATAGAAAAACAATGAATGCATCTCATCTCCACAACACACCCATGAGATAGGTGCTAATATTATTATCCCCACTTTACAGCTGAGGCTGAGGAACCGAGGCACACAAAGCTTAGGTCCCTAGTCAAAGAGCATGTAATACAACTTTTTAGAGCTGACATTTGAATGCAGGATATAAGGCAGTTCTGGAATCCACGCTTTTTAACTGTTCTGCTTTATTGTCTGTTGACTGACTTGTCCTACACCAGAGCTCCTGGTTTGAATGACTGACCTACTAGGGGATTTGTTCATTCTTGTGGGGCTTAATTCCTTGTTTTTTATACCTCACAGATTTTGTAGCTTTCCTTGTCTCGAATGGACTTTCTAACCACTGTGTGTTGATGAATTTGACTCATTGCCACCTCTGTTGTATCAAATGAGACTGAAGTTCCGGGAATTGTCTTGAATTCCTTTGCTTTCTGAAAGGTTGCTTGTGCTTCCTTCTGTTGATTCCACTCTCCTAATCTTCATCCCAGGTTGATTAAGCAAATAGCAGGAAAGGTTAAGAGAGTGATGACTTGTAAATGAGGTACAGTAATGAAAAGAAGAAAAAGGCACCACCTGAAAGACTTCCTTCTTTTTGATCAAGACATCAATATACCATTAAATGAATTCTCTTTGAAAAAATGTTTCATTTTTGTTTTATCATCCTGCTTCAAAGAGTAGAAGGCAATGGGAACCCACTTCAGAAGCAGAGCTAAGATTGTTGCTGAACCCACTTCACAGAGGAATCTGAATTTAGGATGAGGTCTTCTTTCTAATGTTCTAAATGTATGTTAGTGGGGTAAGCTGCCTGCAAAACTACTTGTCTGGTGAAGAGAAATAAACTTGAAGTTTCTACTTATTTTGTGGGCCACTAAAAGTTGTCATCCACCAGAAGAGCCCTGGACTTCTTAGGACATATTCCAGGAGTTAAGAGATTTGGATATTAAGGCTCCATCTGTCAGCAGCTCTGGTGAATTTTCTGGACCTCAATTTCCTTGTTTGCCAAATGTATTTCTTTCTTTTTTTTTTTTTTTTAATTTTTATTTTTTTATAAATTTATTTATTTTAGTTGGGGGCTAATTACTTTACAATATTGTAATAGTTTTTGCCATACATTGACATGAATCAGCCATGGGTCTACATGTGTTCCCCCTCCTGGACCCCCCATCCACCTCCCCCCCCATCCCATCCCTCCGGGTCATCCCATTGCCCCGGCCCCGAGCCCCCGTCTCATGCATCGAACATGGAATGGTGTTCTGCCTCACATATGACAATATACATGTTTCAATGCTATTCTCCCAGAACGTCCCACCCTCACCTTCTCCCTCAGAGTCCATAAAATTGTTCCATGCATCTGTGTCTCTTATTCTGTCTCACATATAGGGTTATCGTTACCATCTTTCAAATTCCATATATACGCATTAGTATACTGTATTGGTGTTTTTCTTTCTGGCTTACTTCACTCTGTATAATGGGCTCCAGTTTCATCCATCTCAGTAGAACCGATTCAAATGTATTTTTTTTAATGGCTGAGTAATATTCCATTGTGTATATGTACCACAGCTTCCTTATCCATTCGTCTGCTGATGGACATCTAGGTTGCTTCCATGTCCTGGCTATTGTAAACAGTGCTGCGATGAACATTGGGGTACACGCGTCTCTTTCAATTCTGGTTTCCTCGGTGTATATGCCCAGCAGTGGGATTGCTGGGTCATATGGCAGTTCTATTCCCAGTTTTTTAAGGAATCTCCACACTGTTCTCCATAGTGGCTGTACTAGTTTGCATTCCCACCAACAGTGTAAGAGGGTTCCCTTTTCTCCACACCCTCTCCAGCATTTCCAAATGTATTTCTAAAGTCATCTTCTGAGTTTAATTATTATTCAAAATTGTTTCATCTCTAAAATTTTTCCCAATGAAACCTCACCCATCTAGTTGCTCTCTCTCACCCAGCTATTCTTTAATGGTGTGTTGGTCCCTCCATGCTTCACCTGGTCCTCTCCTTTCTAATATTAGACTCTTCTTGGCATCACTTTTTGTCTCATCCAATTTCTACTTCTTTCATTGCTGTTTCTACTTCTGTCCTTAGACTCTCTCTGAGAACAGTGGTAGTTGACTCATATTTCTCTGGACTCTCCCACAGCTTTTAAAATGATGCCAGTTACATAGGAAATAGCTGTTGAATGACATTGAAGATGATAGAATAGTGAATTAGAACATTTAACACTGTTCTCACCAGTTCCCTGTGATTAACTCTTGTGAAAATAAAAACAAAGCAAACAAATGAACCAAAAGTGTATAATACTTTCTAAAAATAATTGCATAAGTAAAGTTTTGTTTCTTCAACTCTGTTGTTGATGTTGGGAAAGCCTTTTTATGAAGTCGTTCTACTGTGTGTTTTTATTGGTACATATTAAAGTTATTAATTAAACACATGAATACTTAAAATGAATGCCTTGTAGTCTTGTGAAATGGATGTGACTGGGTAATTCAATGCATTAGGTGTTATTAGGAGAAAAAGTAATGCTGCTCTGGCAGAAGAATAAGTACTCCAGATTTCACGATCATATTTGCAGATGACTTGAGTATTAAAACTTCCATACAGTTATTTTCTTATTTAATATTTTCAAGCCTTGTAACAATCAAGGCAAGGAAAAATAGACAAGAGAGCTGAGATCTGTTAAAATGCTCGACAGTGCTTATATTAAGGAGACTATATTGAATGAATAGTTCATTTATCTATTTTTCAAATGTAAGCATGGAAGCAACCAGTTTAAGTGAATAACTGTGTACCCGTAATAGCCTATGCTATTCCAGGAAGGGACCAAAGGTGTTCTTAGCTCATCCTGGACCAGGTGAAGCGAAAACAAGTATAAATAAGCTCATCATCCTAGTCTTCCAGCATCCTCAGAATTGAACCTCTTGGTAGACTCTTTATTGGCCTTCCATAATTGAATCTAAATGAGTGTTTGTGGAATTGGCCCCAAACAAATGGATTCCTAAAATGGGACATGAATCCAAGTGTCACCATGGTGTTTTTAGCCACTCAGATATTGAAATAGTTTCCTGATAGTTTAAACTCAGAAAGACTCTTCATTTCTTCTACCATGTTTCTGTTCTAGCTATTATATCCTACCTTGAAAAAGGATTATAGGGTGAAAGGAAATCCTATGAGTCTTCCATTCCCTGTCTTTTTTTACCCTCTCACATTCTTTCCTCCTGGTCTATTAATAAGTGCCTTTCAAATGAGTATCTACAAAAGAAGTTACATTGATGTTTTAAAGCATTCAGAAATCTTCACCTTCACGAGTTGAACTTGTCATGAGTTAATTTTCTCATTGGTTTAAATCAGAGCATAAAAGAGTGCTGCTGGTAACAGTTAAATTTACTGCTACAGAGAAGTATAAACACCCTGTGTTTTTGAAAATTATATAGTATAGGTTGCATACAAATTACACCTCTTTTTCCAAGAGAATGTTTCCTCTTGGTTCATTATTCAAGATGTTTCAATCTGTCACATTCCAGGGTGGACGGAAAGCAGCAAAATATTGATTACAATCCTCTTGTTCTAGGAGCAATCTGCTTACCACGTTTGAAAAGCAGGGACTTGTATTAACAAGAACGTGACTCTTTCTATAGCATTCTTGTATTCTTATGGTAAATCATTTGAAGGAAATACAGTAAGAACCACAAAAGAGAAAATATTTTCAAGCCTTTGTTTTGGACATAAAAAAATTCGGTTAGTCAGTACCTGGGAAAAAAGAGTGCTGCCATGTTTCTGCTTTAGAATTTTCTTGCTATCATTGTTTATGGATTAATCTCTTTCTAAGACCTGTAAAAGAAGAAAAAAGCATTGTGATTTATGATGAAATTGCTATTGGGAGTCATCCATCCTTCAAGCTAATGATAATAGCTATTGCTTTTTGAGGATATACTGTTTATCCAGCAAATGGGACTTATTGGATAATAGGATTTTTCCAACAGGCATATAAGGGTGGTTTTATGGGTTTGACCATTTCACAAAGAACCTGACAGTAGTCAGTTGACTGGTATAGGGTCTCTTGCGGAGCTCTTAAATAACTGAGCAGGGATTTGAACTGTCTTCAGGGCCAACTTCATTGGTGGTCACAAAGGGTCCCTACTCTCAGAAGGGTTTAATGCTAAGCTGTAAGCTGCTTAAAATTTATAGTTCTCTTGAATAAGGTGTCCTGAGGGACTTTCCAGGTGGCTCAGCAGTAAAGAATCCACCTGCAATGCAGGAGACATGCGTTCAGTCCCTGGGTTGGGAAGATCCCCTGGCAAAGAAAGGGCAACCCATTCCAGTGTTCTTGCCTGGGAAATCCATGGACAGAGGAACCTGGTGGGCTACATTACATGGGGAGTCACAAAGAGTTGGACATGACTGAGTGACTAAGCAACAACAATACAAGTTGTCCTGTGTTTTCAGTTTGTGCTGAGCTCTGCAAATTCCTTAACTCATCATATCTCTCTAGCTATAAAGCTTATTTCATTTCATCACACCTCTCCCAGAGATGAATTTTCCATTACAAAAACAGCCCCCCAGGAATAGTCACTAGCTGCTCTCTACCAATTCAATGGCAGCATAGTTTGATGCACTTTGCCTGCCCCACACAGGTAGATTTGATATCTGAATAGGTTGCTAGACTGAAACCCTGGCAATGATGAATATCTGACAGATCAGCTTTTAGCTTTCTGGTTGCTGAATTGCCAGAGAGAAGGAAACAAAATTATTTCATGTATTTTACTAACCTGCTTTGGTTTTTCATTTCTGCTAAACATTTTAAGTTTTATTTATATTTCTACAAATGGAGACAATTTTCCTTCTCCTCCATCATGTTCTAATATGTTTCATTCTATTTTGGGCTTATATAAGATACATTGATTATCTAAAAGTAATACTAATGAACATTTACTTAGTGTTGGACATGTGGTTTGAAGCAATTTTTTCTACTAAATCAAAATTTTCACAATCTAAACTAAGAATATTAGCTTTAAAGTTAGGAGCTGACTAATAGAATGACATTTTTGTTGTATCAATTTTTTTTTGTTGTTTATCTTCAAACATTCAACAATTAATTCTCCAGTTTAAGAGTTGAAGAAATGGTATGCTGTATTTTGATGTTTACTTTAATGAAACCCTGAATTATTTTTTTGTTTCAAGCCATTTTTATGACAGTTACCATCAGTGTTTTGAATTGTGACAGTTTCTTTTTATTAAAAATACACATCCTTCCCTTTTATTTTAAAATTTCCTCTATTACCATCACATATTGCCAGACCTTTGGGGGAATATTAGGAATAATCCAATCCAATCCCTTTGCTTTATAGGTGAAGAAATTCATGTCCAGAAAGTCATGTAAGAGTTGTTTAAGGTTGCAGAGCCAAACAGTGATAGAGCAAAACCCACTACCCAAATTCCTCTGAATTTAAATCCAAGACTCTTTTATTATACCACATAAATCTCTTTTGATGCCTAAAATCACTAAGATTTCTTTTTTAATTTTTTGTCTATGATAAATATTTATACAGCCTTAAGGCTTGAGTTAAAGCTTAGCTTATCCAGGCCCTATGAATATGAAAATCAGAAATCTGGACGGGAATATTAGCTTTTCAGTAAAAGGGTAAGAGTGTTTTTTAAATTCTCAATGTTGTGTCAGAAAAAAAAAAAAATTCCATTTTTCCAATTAAATTCTTTTAACAGACAATAATGCCCCTTTGGATTGCTTTGATAATTTTATAACTGTAATGCGTTTTATAAAAAACAAATCGCCTAGCAAAAATGTTGGTGAAACTATTGCCCAATCAAGTACACTGGAAAAAAAAATACATAGTTAAATCTGGTGCTATAATAAGGAATGCCAGAAAGGCAGCCTTGTTGAAAGATACTTTTTCTCACTAGGATCCTGGGTTTTTGCTGGGGGAAAATTGAAATACATTTCCAGTAAAGGCAAATTTTCAATTCTGGTAGGGATCCTTGGAAATATGGAGACTCCAAACTGCCATGTTATTACTATCAACATATTTTTCTTTTAAAATCTGTCCACCTAAATTATGTTCCCAGGATGCAATATAATTCTGCTGACCAGACTGGGTAATTTACAGTAGCCAATTACAAGACTTTCACATGACAATTTGTCTTTTATATGCTTTGGAGGTAAGTTTTCATTCAGTATTTATTAGAAATACCCAGCACAGAATCCTTCAAAAAAGATACCATTTTTCCCATTTCTCCATAACTGATTTTCCTAACATTTATGGATTCATTTTTACTCTGCAAGAGATTTTTTAATGTTATGCAGAGTCATTACCCATTACGGAAAAACTTTTTGTTCCTTATCCTGCTATCCTTCCCCAAAGAATAAAGATAGTCTTGAGGAAAAGAACCTAAGATAAGTGGAACGGAGAGCTACGATTCAAACACTGCTATCCTTTTAAATCCCAACCCATAGGAACTCACTATTCTTAATGAGTTTTCATTTCTGTCTACCACCCCTAACAAGCAGCTAGACAGCTCCATGTATTGCCAGTCGGCCAGTAGGAGGCAGCCTGGGCAGGGGAACAGCTCTAGGTATGAACTTTCACTCTACTGCTGCTGCTGCTTAGTCACTCAGTTGTGTCTGACTCTTTGTGACCCCATGGACTATGGCCCACCAGGCTCCTATGTCCACGGGATTTTTCAGGCAAGAATACTGGAGTGAGTTGACATTTCCTCCTCCAGGGGATCTTCCCAACCCAGGGATTGAGCCTCTTGTCTTTCCTACATTGAAGGTGGATTCTTTACCCACTGAGCCACCTGGGAAGCCCCTTCACTCTGCTGCTTGCCTACTGTCCTGCCAAGATCTTACCCAAGTTAGTTAACCTCACTGAGCCTCAGTAAATTTTTCAAATAGAGATAATAATACGAGAATAATTTATAAGGTATTTTCTGTATACAGATGGGTTATTGGGTGATACGTGAGATGACAAGGAAACAAGATAATTCTAGAACTAAGATTCTTCACTTCTAGTGACCGTTTTCCCAGCAGTCCAGTCTGAAGACTGCATTCAGCATAGAGAGAGAGAGATGAGGGACTGAAATGGGTTGCTTTGACCCTGTGAAAGGTTTGGAATTGCCATCTGCAGAAAAGCATGCCCATGGACTCCCAATAAATTTCTATTCACTGGCCATATTGAAAACCTGGTGGAACTTCATCCCTACTTAATCCCTTCATTTTAGTCTCAGCGATATGTGTTTGGTGAGTAGGGATATTTGTGGTCAAGGCATTCTTTTGATTTAGCAGAATTAAAATGTTTCAGAACTCCATAATCATTTGTCCAGCATTCAAGGCAGAATCTTGTGGAGTATGTTCCAAGTACAAAACTCCCTGTGAATTCCACTGGACCACAGGACGTGGTTTTATATCCAAGCTGACTTGGTAGAACCATTAGGGAGGCTCTTGGCTGTATGCATTTAGGGCCCATCTCTTGGCCTCAGCTTCACAGAATGGTTCACATTCCTAGCAACTACCTGAATACCCAGATATGTACATTTGAGACATGCATGTGTTCATCAGTGTTCTGAAACTTAGTTCAAGGTGACAGCACACATGCTTATATACAATTCAACTTTCATTTATAAGTATCATCAATTAATCAGTCTCTTCATGGGAAGGATTTTTGGAGGATCCCCTGTATTGACTTTCTAAGATAGTTTTGAAGACGGCATGAGTTAACGTATACATGTAAGCATGGAGACAGTTTATGACGCTTAGTCAACCAACATTTCCCTTCTTCCCACATGTTACATTAATGTACCTAAAGCCACAGGATTCTTCTTTTGAACAACAGATAAGACCAACTGAAGAGAGGATGAATGCCCATTTATTCAAGAGTTGACAGTCACCATGCACTAAAGCTCTGAGTGTCAACTGGGGGTGATTGTGCCCCTTAGGGAACATCTGACAATATCTAATGACTTTTAAAAACTGTCATTACTCATATCTATTGGATAGATACTGTTAAACATTTTATACTGCGCAGGTTAGCCACCTCCCCCCCCACCGCCCCAACACACACACACAAAAATATTGTTCAACTCAAAATGTCAATCATGGCATGGTTAAGTAACCCTGAAAAAATATAATTGATTTTGATTTTTGGTTCTTATAAAAACTGTATGAAGTGGATTCTGCTGTTATCCCCATATTACAGAAGCAGATATTGTAGAAATGAGAGATCGAAAGGTTGTCCAAGATCCCAGAACTAGTGGGGGAGATAGATATCAATTCATCTAGAATTCATGCTCTCTATCCCTGCCTTCTTAGGCAAAGTCAGAATTAGAATCCTTTGCTACTACCACTCATTGTTGCCTTTGGATGAAACTATTATTACGTTGAATCACTATAACATAGTGATGTATAAACATAGTGCTGTATAAACATATAAACATAGTGTTGTATAAAATGTGAATGAATTTTTCAGTTCAGTTCAGTCACTCAGTCATGTCTGACTCTTTGCGACCCCATGAACAGCAGCATGTCAGGCTACCCTGTCCATCACCAACTCCCGGAGTCCACCCAACCCCATGTCCATTGAGTCGATGATGCCATCCAACCATCTCATCCTCTGTCGTCCCCTTCTCCTCCTGCCCTCAATCTTTCCCACCATCAGGGACTTTTCAAATGAGTCAGTTCTTCACATCAGGTGGCAAAGAATTGGAGTTTCAGCTTCAACATCAGTCCTTCCAATGAACACCCAGGACTGATCTCCTTTAGGATGGACCGACTGAATCTCCTTGCAGTCCAAGGGACTCTCAAGAGTCTTCTCCAACACCACAGTTCAAAACCATCAATTCTTCGGCACTCAGCTTTCTTTATAGTAAAACTCTGACATCCATACATGACTACTGGAAAAACCATAGCCTTGACTAGATGGACCTTTGTTGGCAAAGTAATGTCTCTGCTTTTTAATATGCTATCTAGGTTAGTCATAACTTTCTTTCCAAGGAGTAAGCATCTTTTAATTTCATGGCTGCAATCACCATCTGAATTGATTTTGGAGCCCGACAATGAAGTCAGCCACTGTTTCCACTGTTTGCCCATCTATTTGCCAGGAAGTGATGGGACCGGATGCCATGATCTTTGTTTTCTGAATGTTGAGCTTTAAGCCAACATTTTCACTCTCCTCTTTCACTTTCATCAAGAGGCTCTTTAGTTCTTCTTCACTTTCTGTCATAAGGGTGGTGTCATCTGCATATCTGAGGTTATTGATATTTCTCCTGGCAATCTTGATTCCAGCTTGTGATTCTTCCAGCCCAGAGTTTCTCATGATGTACTCTGCATATAAGTTAAATAAGCAGGGTGACAATATACAGCCTTGACGTATTCCTTTTCCTATTTGGAACCAGTCTGTTGTTCCATGTCCAGTTCTAACTGTTGCTTCCTGACCTGCATACAGGTTTCTCAAGAGGCAGGTCAGGGGGTCTGATATTCCCATCTTTCAGAATTTTCCACAGTTTATTGTGATCCACACCGTCAAAGGCTTCGGCATAGTCAATAAAGCAGAAATAGATGTTTTTCTGGAACTCTCTTGCTTTTTCAATGATCCAGCGGATGTTGGAAATTTGATCTCTGGTTCTTCTGCCTTTTCTAAAACCAGCTTGAACATCTGGAAGTTCATGCTTCACGTATTGCTGAAGCCTGGCTTGGAGAATTTTGAGCATTATTTTACTAGCATGTGAGATGAGTGCAATTGTGCGGTAGTTTGAGCATTCTTTGGCATTGCCTTTCTTTAGGATTGGAATGAAAACTGACCTTTTCCAGTCCTGTGGCCACTGCTGAGTTTCCAAATTTGCTGACATATTGAGTGCAACACTATCATAGCGTCATCTTTTAGGATTTGAAATAGCTCAACTGGAATTCCATCACCTCCACTAGCTTTGTTCGTAGTGATAGTTTCAAGGCCCACTTGACTTCACATTCCAGGATGTCTGGCTCTAGGTGAGTGATCACACCATCATGATTATCTGGGTTGTAAAGATCCTTTTTTGTATAGTTCTTCTGTGTATTCTTGCCACCTCTTCTTAATATCTTCTCCTTCTGTTAGGTCCATACCATTTCTGTTCTTTATTGAGCCCATCCTTGCATGAAATGTTCTCTTGGTATCTCTAATTTTCTTGAAGAGATCTCTAGTCTTTCCTATTCTATTGTTTTCCTCTATTTCTTTGCATGGATTGTTGAGGAAGGTTTTCTTATCTCTCCTTGCTATTCTTTGGAACTCTGCATTCAAATGGGAATATCTTTCCTTTTCTCCTTTGCTTTTCGCTTCTCTTGTTTTCACAGCTATAGTAAGTTTTTAATGTTCTCTTTTTTGTGTGTGAGCTGACAAAATAATGCCCATATTTAATAATTGAGGCTCTAGGATGCCATTAAAATTATTTTCTTGAGAGGTGCACTGGTGGTGAGGTTTGCTACTCTTTTTGGTGTCAGTCAGATGGAATCTTGTGTTATGGTTTTCTGTGTTTGTTTTGAAGTTCCTCTTGCTATTCAGTGGTAATGTGTCTGTTAAGATTTATGGTCCTATCCTTTTAGGAGAGAATATTCACACTCTGGTTTTGCCTTTTGCGGCTTACGCACATTATCACTAAAGTACATTATCATTTTTTATCTGGTGTCAGGGAGAATTTTATTGTCTTCTAAGATAGGTGGTGTGTTCCAGGGAGGAAAGGGATTAGGGCTTCTCAGAGCTAATAGGACTGCTTTTGTTCCACTGTTTTTCCTGCCAGTCAAAAAGCAATAGGGGATAATAGAAACTCATCAGTTGCTATTTGCAAAACTGTTTACTTTCCTTGAATATTTCAGTCCCTGTTGACATGAGCACTGACCGCGTTTTGCCATAGTGGATGATTTATTTTACATGAGGTGCCTTTTTCAGCAGCCGCTACAGAGTGTTCTGAATCATTCCAAACTCTATGTGGATAAAAATAAATGCTCTCGTTTCCTCTGCTGGATGTTTTGTTTTGCTCACAAAAGTTATGATTGACTTTGATCTTCCCTAAACCCACTACATGGATCCCCCGGTCAATGTTTGAACAAAATGTAAAAAAATATCATAAACAAGCAAAAACCCCACAGAAATAAAGAGTGGTCTACCTTGGCTCTTCCAAGTCTGAACCATCAGTTAAGTCAGTCCTTGGACTCTCTGAAGAGTATGAGTTTTAGAAAATGAATTTCTATCTAAATAGAAAGGAAAGAGGACCATAATGGTGGCATCTTAATAAATTCATTAAAATGCAAAGGAGACCAGACTCATTCCCTCATCTATATCTACATAGTGATGAAAATCACCAACATGAATTAAAGGATGAAATGAAGAAATGAAGTTGGGGGGCAGGTTTCATTGATCACATTTTGACGTTTGTCATAACTTCAAAAGAAGGTTACTACAGACTCTTCCGCCATACATCCTCATGCATCTCTCCTTTACATTTGTTTCTTAAGGAGAAATATCTCATTCTCTGGTTTATTTCTTAGATCAGATTCCTGGAGGAAAAGATTCTGGTTGGTTTCACCATGCTTTTAAGCCAGACTATTTCATAGATTGGGGACTTGCCAGGTTGCACAGTAGTAAAGAATCTGCCTGCCAATGAAAGAGACACAGGTTTTATCCCTGGGTTGGGACAGTCCCCTGGAGAAGAAAATGACAACCCACTCCAGTATTCTTGCCTGGAGAATTCCATGAACAGAGGAGCCTGGCAGGCTACTGTCCATGGGATCACAGAGTCAGACATGACTGAGCACACACACACACAGACACACATACATAGATTTAATAGATCACTGCTTATTCTATGTGTTGACTGCTATTAGTTTTTATGTTTTCCCTGCTTCACATTGAGGGGTAGAGCCAGAGTAGGGTCACCTCATCTAAAGCTAGCTTGTCCCTTTCACAGGAATGCTTGACTGGGCAACTTCCCTTCAAAGGGACTGTGGGCAGGATGACTGAAAAACTATAATCAAGATATGATTAAAATAAGAAAAAAAAAAAAAAGATCAACTAAGCAGGAATAGTGGGTAGGGGAATTGAATGACTGAGTGGAGGTAATTTTTCTGCAGTGGAAGAGACCTCCAAGGTATAATAAGCCCAAGCAATGTGTTGTGTTTCTGCACACTAGGGAGAAGGGTTTGAGATGTGAATGCAAGTCTTGACCATATTCAGTGCTATGACTAACATGATATTATCATGGTTGAAACTAACAGTAGAAAATGCTTTGAGTAGGAAGGCTGTAGTGGAGGAGAGATATCTTCTGCCCTACAAAAGGACAGGGTCCCCATGACTGTGCACATCTAAGTGTGTTTGCAAAACTGCTCCCAAGTTTCTCCTGTCTAAACTGTCAAATTACTCTGTGTTGCCCAAATTAGGATAATTCCAGGTGACCAGGCTCACAAGTGTAGATATTAAAGGATTTCAGCTTTAATTTTAATGACATACTAGATTATATTATATCCAAAAGCACCTTCTTCTGCACTGCACAAATCAAGGTGTTTGATGATAGTATTCGTCCACCTTTGATTCTTCAAGAAAGTGATGCAAGTTGTATTTGATCATTTTTATTAATTCAGTAAACAAGTACAACTAGAAGGAAAGAAGTTCCTCAAGAGTATCAAAACATGATGTCACAAACAATGTAAAGCAGTTTTCCTTGTAAGAAACCTGTAAATTCTTTAAGTGGTGATTAATAGCATGGACCATAGCATCAAACTCCAGAGAACTGCATCCTGATTTACCATGTTCTGGCTTCACCATATTATCCTGGTTAGGAAACTTGAGGTGCTCACCTGTAAAATGGGGAAATAACATTCTTATGGAGGTGTTGTCAGAGCAAAATAGATCATGTGCATAATTCACTTAGCAAATTATAATACTGATTGAAAGTGGATAACTATAGTATGTTGAGCCAGACAACATTAGGAGTCATTTGATTCAGAAGGGTGCATAGCAGAGCTAATACTGGGGTGAACCAAGTGAAACATCCAGGGTGCAGATTTTAAGGGCATACCAGAAACTCAGTATTCAAGATAAATATTTCATGCAATATTTAAAAATCAATGCAAAAGACATCCGTGATAAATAACATAATAACATCATAATTATAAATATATAAAAGCAGGCTACAACTCTGATTCCAACACAACTTTATTTATAAAATCAGGCAGCCAGCTTGTGAGCCAGAGTTTGCTGATTTTTTTTAATGCATTCAGTTAGTTCAGTTGCTCAGTCATGTCTGACTCTTTGTGACCCCATAGATTGCAGCGTGCCAGGCTTCCCTGTCCATCACCAACTCCAGAGCTTACTCAAACTTATGTCCATAGAGCCACTGATGCCATCCAACTATCTCATCCTCTGTTGTCCCCATCTCCTCCCGCCTTCAGTCTTTCCCAGCATCAGGGTCTTTTCCAGTGAGTCAATTCTTCACATCAGGTGGCCAAAATATTGGAGTTTCAGCTTCAGCATCAGTCCTTCCAATGAATATTCAGGACTGATTTCCTTTAGGATGATGGACTGGTTGGATCTCCTTGCAGTCCAAGGGACTCTAGAGATAATAATTTATTGCACTGTAATAATAATAATAAAATTTAATTTAATGCATTAAATATTATTTTATGCATTATAATATTATTTATCTTGATTACTGAGTTTTATGATACTTCCTTAAATTTTATACCTGATGGAAGTGCTTCGCTTACTTTTCACAAATTTTACTTCACTAAAATTTGTTCAATTTTAACTGAGAAATTCAGATTCTAGAATTCAAATTCTAGATATTGATAAGACCTTTGGGACCATCTAAAGGACCATGTCCAACCATCTGTGTGGTTATAATGCTTTCTTAGCATCACCTTTTTAATGTCAAAGATAGTAACTTTGACTTGACTAGCTCATGACTGAAAACTCATTTGTGCATGTGTGAAATTGTTGACCTTTTCCAATAACACTAAACCATGACCACCTAGAACATTGTGTTACACAAGTGAGACTGCATCTCACCCAGAGATCTTGACTCACTGGCACGTTACAGGTTGCATTTGCTCTCCCATTTGGTTTCATTTCTTTTGCACTTTGTTTTTCCTGACTTTCTTTGATGGTTTTCTGAGGGCAAATTTTGACCATCTTGAAAACAAGGAATAACTCAGGAAATTGTTTTCTTTATTGCTTTTAAATATTGATGGGGTTTTGGCAAAGGGAATATAATTAATCTCACAGCAGTTGTCAGACTCCTTTTTATAACAAGCCTTTCATCCCTTTGTGTAACATGCCACTGCCTTTCCTTGTTGCTCAGGGTTAACTGGCAGGGAGCCATTTGACTAACCCAGCTGTACCTTGGCAGAGCATGCCATGAATCAGATGTCCTTTCCTCCTAGAAGGCAGAATGCGTCTCTTACTCAGGTTTACCTCACATTTCAATTTGCAAATGGGCGTGTGGTCTTTGTGTCATTCCATTGACAGCAGTTGATATATCAATCTAAATGATAGCTTTCAGATGTGTAATTACTTTAGCTTTTCACATCTCCCCAAGAGGAGAGTGAAAAAGTTGGCTTAAAACTCAACATTCACAAAACTAAGATCATGACATGCCAGTCACTTCATGGCAAATAGATGGGGAAACAATGGAAACAGTGACAGACTTTATTTTCTTGGACTCCAAAATCACTGCAGATGGTGACTGCAGCCATGAAATTAAATGACACTTGCTCCTTGGAAGAAAAGTTATGACCAACCTAGACAGCATATTAAAAAACAGAGACATTACTTTGCCAACAAAGGTCCATCTAGTCAAAGCTATGGTTCTTTCAGTAGTCATATATGGATGTTAGAGTTGGACTATATAGAAAGCTGAGTGCTAAAGAAGTGATGCTTTTCAACTGTGGTGCTGGAGAAGACTCTTGAGAGTCCCTTAGACTGCAAGGTGATCCAACCAATCAATTCTAATGGAAATCAGTCTTGAATATGCATTGGAAGGACTGATGTTGAAGCTGAAACTCCAATACTTTGGCCACCTGATGCGAAGAGCTGACTCATTGGAAAAGACCCTGATGCTGGGATAGATTGAAGGTGGGAGGAGATGGGGACAACAGAGGATCAGATGGTTGGATAGCTTCAATGACTCAGTGGACATGAGTTTGAGTAAGCTCCAGGAGTTGGTGATGGGCAGGGAAGTCTGGCGTGCTGTAGTCCATAGAGTCACAGAGTCAGACACGACTGAGCGGCTGAACTGAACATCCTGAACCATTGTCTCTCTAGTCCATTTTGTCCATCTTTAAGGTAACATTAACCCATGAATCACAAAAGGAGAATACCCTCCCACCACCACCACCAATAAGGAACCAAATAGTACTATAGCAGGTTCCTAGGTAAATAGTGGGGTAAAGAATAGCCATGGCAAAACATCTGGCTTTGAGTTGAATGATTGATTGTCCCTGATTGGGCATGTGTGATGGTTAATTTTGTATATCAACTTGACTGGGGCCACGGGGTGCTCAGAAATTTGTTCAAACATTATTCTGGGTATTTCTGTGAGGGTGCTTTTGGATGAGATTAACATTTGGATCAGTAGAGGAAAGCAGATTGTACCTGCCTAATGTGGGTGGGTCTCATCCAAGCAGTTGAAGCCCTGGCTTGAAGACAAGAGCTGACTCTACCATGAGGAAGAGGAAATTCCTCCTGCCTGATTACCTTGAACTGAGAAATTGATCTTTTCCTGCCTTTTGACTCTACCTGAAACATTGGCTCTTTTTGAGGTTTGAGACTGTGACCTCCAGTCTACAACTTCCACCATGTGCTCTCCTGGTTGGTTAGCCTTTGGACTCAAACTGGAACTGTACCAAAACAGAATCCTTTTCCTTATATATAAGGAAAAAAAAAGACTAGATTCTCATTACCTTTTCCCAAGCAGGTAAGGCATGAGCCATGTAACCTAGAGTTGGATAATCAGATGCATACAGTCAGAATTCTATGTATGGACTTTGTGACACAAAGAAGTCAGATCAACACAGAATTACTTTTTGGTGATGGCTCAAATGATAGCAGCGTACTATTTCTAAGGGCAGCTGTGGAAATGGTAACTTCAGGGACAACCAGTGTCTAAACCTAGTGGTGTCAGCCTAGTGGTGGAGAGCTAGAGCATTGGGTGTTGGGTACCAGGCAAAGGTGCCCTCGCTGGGCAGGGTTCATGGTGAGAGTCTGACTGTTGGGGTTCTGCAAGGCTGTATGGCTTCCCTCTGTTCTCCGGAATTTCCAAATTTGGCTTCCACCTTTCATTAACAGTTATACTAGTTAATAAATTCAATTAAATCAGTTAAGAAATGAATTAGTCAATAGTGTAGGGCTCCCCTGGTGGTTCAGATGGTAAAGAGTCTGCCTGCAGTACAGGAGACCCAGCATCGATCCCTGAGTCGGAAAGATCCCCTTGAGAAGAGAATAGCTACCTACTCCAGTATTCTTGCCTGGAGAATTCCATGGACAGAGGAGCCTGGTGGGCTACAGTCCATGGGGTCACAAAGAGTTGAACACTAGTGAGCAACTAACACTTTCACTTTAGTTAATAATTATTAATAATGTTAATAAATGGAGAACGAAATGGCAACCCACTCAGGCTACAGTCCATGGGGTCGCAAAGAGTCAGACACAACTGAGCAACTTCACTTCACTTCACTTAATAAATTAATTAGTTGGTAGACTCTGTTAAATCAGTCAACATCTGTCTTAGTTGATAATATCTAAGAACCAGGTCTGGTTGATTTATTCATATCCTTAATATTTCTTGAGCATCTTGTATACATCAGGCACTCTTCTCTATGAGCTAGATAGAGCAGTGAGCATAACAGACAAGGTCCTTTCTCTCATGAAGACTATATTCTTGTGCGGTGAATGAATAGCTGAATGAATGAATGGACAGCAAACAATGAAACATATAAAAATATAAGCAAGTAATATAAGCAGTTATTTATTATTTATATTTATTATTTATAATATATATAATTATATGATATATATAATTATACATATAATTTAAAATATACATATTTATTATTATTTATAATTATTATTGACTAAGTCAAAGCCTTTGACTATGTGGATCACAATAAACTGTGGAAAATTCTGAAAGAGATGGAAATACCAGACCATCTGACCTGTCTCTTGAGAAACCTGTATGCAGGTCAGGAAGCAACAGTTAAAACTGGACATGGAACAACAGACTGGTTCCAAATAGGAAAAGGAGTACGTCAAGGCTGTATATTGTCACCCTGCTTATTTAACTTATATGCAGAGTACATCATGAGAAACGCTAGGCTGGAAGAAGCACAAGCTGGAATCAAGATTGCCGGGAGAAATATCAATAACCTCAGATATGCAGATGACACCACCCTTATGGCAGAAAGCGAAGAAGAACTAAAGAGCCTCTTGATGAAAGTGAAAGAGGAGAGTGAAAATGTTGGCTTAAAGCTCAACATTCAGAAAACAAAGATCATGGCATCCAGTCCCATCACTTCATTGGAAATAGATGGGGAAACAGTGGAAGCAGTGGCTAACTTTATTTTGGGGGGCTCCAAAATCACTTCAGATGGTGATTGCAGCCATGAAATTAAAAGACGCTTACTCCTTGGAAGGCAAATTATGACCAACCTAGACAGCATATTAAAAAGCAGAGACATTACTTTGCCACAAAGGTCCGTCTAGTCAAGGCTATGGTTTTTCCAGTGGTCATGTATGGATGTGGGAGTGGGACCATAAAGAAAGCTGAGCGCCAAAGAATTGATGGTTTTGAACTGTGGTGTTGGAGAAGGCTCTTGAGAGTCCCTTGGACTGCAAGGATATCCAACCAGTCCATCCTAAAAGAGATCAGTCCTGGGTGTTCATTGGAAGGACTGATGTTGAAGCTGAAAGTCCAATACTTTGGCCACCTGATGTGAAGAACTGACTCATTTGAAAAGACCCTGATGCTGGGAAGGATTGGGGGCAGGAGGAGAAGGGGACAACAGAGGATGAAATGGTTGGATGGCATCACCGACTCAATGGACATGAGTTTGTGTAAACTCCAGGAGTTGGTGATGGACAGGGAAGCCTGGCGTGCTGCAGTCCATGGGGTCGCAAAGAGTCAGACATGACTGAGCAACTAAACTAACTGAATATAAGCAAAGAAATAAAAGCAAAAAAAAAAAAAATCATCTCAATATAATTTCAATGGAGAAAATAAAATAGAATGAGTGACAGAGTGACAGGAGGACCACATAGGTGATTGGGGAAGAGCTCTCTTCAGAAATAAGCTTTGTGTTGAGACCTAATTGGCAAGGAGCTAGCCCCACAGATAATGGAGAGAAGAGAGTCTTCAGTCTGGGTAACGGTTACTTCAAAGGCCCTAAAACAGAATCAGTCAATACAGGTTCAGACTTGAAGGGATTTTGTAACTCATCAGATCCAAACTCCCAGCTGCATAGTTAAAGATACTAAAGTACAAATATTTTTCATGCCTTTCGTGAAGACTCCTGAATGATTCAGGTAACCGATCATTACTCTGGTGAAAATAAAGAGCAGAGTATAAGGTGAATTTCAGTGAATGCATTTCAGTTTAAGTTTAAATTCTGAAGACAAGATTTTTTTCTTCTGTCTTGTTCTTCTTAATTTTTTTCAATTTACATTTTTCTCAGACCAGTTCTCCTTTTTGTATTGCAAGTCTCCTATTCTGCTTTCTCAATAGTGTGTATTAAATAAAAGAACTGATGGAGGTAGGGAGGAGGGATACTTTAGGAGTTTGGGATTAACACACACACCACTATATATAAAATAGGTAAACCACAAGGACCTACTTATAGCACAGAGAACCATACTCAATATCTTGTAGTAACCTATAATGGACAAGAATATAATATATACATACATATATGTATATGTCTTAATATATGTGTTTATATGCATACATATATGTATACATATATAGGTATACACACACATACACACAAATATATCACTTTGCTGTACACTTGAAACTAACACAACATTGTAAATTAACTATACTTCAATTAAATTTTTTTTTTAAAAGGAACAGGTGAATATGTATCTACCATTCTCTCCTAGTGCCTTTCCTCATGTGCGGGTGGGAGTGGGCATACGTTTCAGTGTAGTTCAAGTGTTAGAATCACCAAGGAAGAACCAATATGGCTGACAGAACAATGATAATTTGAGAAAGTTTGGGACAGGCCACTACAGTTTTTCTCAAATTAAAAAATAGTCATGGGTAAATAGGTTCAAATAGCTTTTTAAAACCTGTAAAGCAATGCTATCAAATCCAAATATCTAAGTATAATCTATGTAAGCCTTTATGTCACTTAAAATTTTCTTGTAGCCACATTAAAAACTAAAAAAATTTAAAAAATAAAAATAAGTGAAAAATAGGTGAAATAAATTTTGGCAATGTGTTTTATTTCACTAAATATATCTAAAATGTTGTTATTATAAAAACTATTAGTGAGCTGTTTTACATCCTTTTTATGCTGAGTATTCAAAGTCAGTGTCTATTTTGTACTTAGAGCATGGTCCCCTCTTGCCATGTACCAAGTATGGAACAGCCGCTTTTGACTAGTGGCCACCATTTGGAAAGAGCAACCTTAGAGAAAGGTTGACTTTAGTTATCATGGGCTTGCAGACAAAGAAACGGAATAAATCACTTTACATGAATCCTTCTAATTCTATAGATATACATCTTTATAGTTTCTTCCTTTTCCATCTTCCCTGGCCCTTTTGTTAATCCTCTCTATTTCATCACCAATTCCTCACTCCAGGGCTCCTTTTTACCTCCTCCCCAAAATGGATTGTTAAGCATTTTAAAGATTCCTTTTTCAAAAGCATTCTTTTTTTTTTTTTTCTTTTAGCAACTCTCTTTCTTGGTGATTTAATTTTTACCTTATCCTTCATTTAAAGAAGGCAGTATTGAAAAGCACAGTGAACCCTTCTGAGTCAGTCGACTCAGAATGCTGAGCACAGAGCTTTATTAATCTTTTTTTTTTTTTAGTAGTGTTAGGGAAAGGAAATCACAGAGTACTTACTGACTTCTAATAACAGTTACAAGTAAACATTGATGCTGATAAGAAGTCTTCTAAAAGGTTAAAAAAGTAGAAATAAGTCTTATTTAAGCTTTGGGAAATTGTAATGTCCTATAAATTTGTCTTCATTAGAAGGCATTTGGAAAATGTTTATTTTTGTGCCGTTCATCCATCATTCTAAACAGTGGTGCCAAATTTCTGGCACTTTACTGAAGGTTTGGTCTTTGAAAAGATGACAGTGGAATTCTAGGAGATCTTTTCTTTTAGAGAAAACCCTTTACAGCTTTTAGAGGAGTTACTTCTATTTGGAAGAGGTCTTTACATTTGCATTTTCAAACAATTCCCTGCAAAACACCTCTGGTCAAGTAAATGCAGAGATAGCTACAACTAAAATCCACCTACAAAAGGTTCTCCTCACCACGAATTTAGTTTCTTCTATTATACACACAGGCTGTTTAAGATATGTAAACAATGCGGGCTTAAGAACTGGATAAAAACCATCTCGGAAATTGGATCCCTAGACATGTACGTCTGGCACGTATATTCAGGAAATGAAGCCTTGGAAACCTTTTCCTAGAATCTAAATATTTGGCTGTTGTAGACAGCAGTTTCCTGCACTTGTGGCTCATCCTGCTTTTCTGCTCATGTGTTTTGACATTAGGTAACTTTGCTCCCATAAAAGGTATCCAGAAAGATGAGGAGGCTCCCACTGGGTTCTTGCACACAGAGAATGGATTTGGGAGCCACTTGAGTTTCATCTCCTAGAGTGCCTGCATGAGATTTCGGAAGATGGCAAATTTCACAGTGAGCTCTGAAAAGGAAGCTGTGCAGTGGGACATGGAAAGACCTATTCGTTTTCTTATCTGGCAAGCGGTATTTTGCCGTGTACCCTGCTGTCGTGAAGACAGGGTAGCAAGCGGTATTTTGCCGTGTACCCTGCTGTTTGTTCCTTTCTCTGTTGAAGGCTTGTGGAGTGCCTTGGGGATCAGAATTCCACTTTGTCCTCCCTCTGCAGTGATCCTCGCTCTTGGCTTCTCCAGGAAGGCATTCTCAAATTGTCTTAATGATCTTAACTACCCTGGTGGTGAGGCGCTGCAACTCACATCAGCTCCAGGACCCCTGCCTGCTCTGTTGAAATCAACCAATGAAATCGATTTGTTGTCAACAGCTGTTCCTCTCCATGCTCATTCAAGAGCTTATTCATCATTCCTCTCCTCTTTCTTGAGGATGTAAACCCTGCCCCAGAGGCAGGAAAAATGTGTAGGTCCACCAACATTTCTAACTTTTCTTCTCTATAGCATACCATCTTCCTCATTGCCATACTAACTCATATTACCAGCAGATGGTACCCAGGCAGGATGGTGCCAGAGCAAAACTAATGAACCTTAACCCACTGGAGATGATATTAGTTGGAAGCCTGTTTCTAACTGAACCCCCTTAGGAAAAACCAATTTAGTTTCCTATGGACCTAAAATTCTCTAGATGGAGAAAGAAGGTATATTAAAAGGAACCTATTGTATTAACTACTAAGCTTCTTGGCAAAAATTAAGCATTATGCTATGCTGGCTTTTTTTAAAACCTGGGACCCTTCCATTTTTATGTATTTCCATGGCAGCGGTTCATTTCACCATGAGCAACAGTAGATTCAGACTCTGCCAATACTTATCGAATAAAATGTGCAAAGAAATAAATGTTATGATGTGTTCAGATGGGTTATTTCACTTAATCCTCCTGGTAGTAAAGCAGGTCTAAAATCGGCATTAAGGAAACAATGAAATTAGGCTTTGGATTTTAAAAATGATTTAAACTTTGTATTACATATTCGTTTTAATTGCTATGTTTATTTTTAAGCTTTCTTGGTAAATAGCATGCACACAGATTTTCTTACTGGTGTTCAGATCTGAGAAGTACAGTGTGGTCATTTCCCAAGTTAATTTTGAATGCTGAATAACTGAATGTTGATAGAGTTTAAACATGTTTTTAAATAGCACTGATAAGGAAGGACCTCTATGTGTGTTTAAATAAATAAGGACATAAGACTTAAGGGAAAAAAATACCAAATGTTGAAGTCATTCTATCCACTGCCTCTGGGATATGTTTGCCTGTGTGTGTGTGCACATGTGTGTGTGTCTGTGTGGTGAGAATAATTGGAGGAGGGAAGGTGTGGAGAAGAGAAAATTTCCTCTAAGACCCTTGCATCATTCCTCTCTTCTAATATGATATTTTCTACTTTAGATAACAGTTAGCAGTTATTTCTCAATGGGCTCCAGGTTGTAACTTGGATTGCTTTTCGATCATCTTTATCTTGTGACTGGGAGCAGAGTTACTTATATTTTTCCAACAACAATAGTAGGACAAAATCCTTCACCCTTATACTGCTATTGAATACTTTATGACTGTGTTTTATGGCATTGGGGTAGTACAAAGAAGCTGATTGGGGTGTGTTTTATGGCTTTGGGATAGTACAAAGAAGCTGATCAGGGGATTATTGTTTTCCTAAATGAAGGACACTGAATTTAAAACCAATTAGTGCATTGTTTCTGGAGAAA
This sequence comes from Giraffa tippelskirchi, assembly GCF_054371585.1. Lineage (NCBI taxonomy): Eukaryota > Metazoa > Chordata > Mammalia > Artiodactyla > Giraffidae > Giraffa > Giraffa tippelskirchi. The sequence continues at coordinate 41,723,641 of NC_137276.1, forward strand.
ACATTGCTTCTGGGGCAAAAATAACATCATCTTTAAAGTAAAGAAAAACATAAAACACACACATATATGTGTGTGTGTGCTCAGTCACTCAGCTCTGTCTGACTCTTTGTGGCCCCATGGACTGTAGCCTTCCAGACTTCTCTGTTCATGAAATAATCCAGGCAAGAATACTGGAGTGAATTGCCATTCTCTATTCCAGGGGAATCTTCCCTACCCTGGAATCGAACCCATGTCTCTTGCGTCTCCTGCATTGGCAGGTGTATTCTTTACCAGTAGCGCCACCTGGCAACATGAAGTATAATGTCTAGTTTTGATATGGAATTATCTTATTACTCCGTACTTATGCAAACAAAAAAGAGTACATTATCCTCTGATCCTAGAAGTTATGAATGATGTGTAATTAAATTGACATTATTTCTTTTATCTTTCATCTCATTATGAAATATTCTCATACAAGGGTTCTACCAGGTTAAACTTACTATAAAACATTTATTATCCAAAGGACCAAGCTGATTAAATAGAGAGAAAATGAGAGAATAAGAATGAGAGAGAAAAAATTCTTCAGAAAAATATGTCAATAGGCCCCCAGGAAAAAAAAGGAAGATAAAAGCACAGGCCTTAATACTGTATATTAATATTTGAAGCTACATTGTTCTGAAAACCAGCTATCTAAAATGATCCTAAGTGTTAGGGAACATGTTCACTTTATGGGGGAATGGAATGCAGTGGCTGGAAGAAAACTTGCAATCCAGTTTCTTTTCTGAGAAATGCCTGTGTTGAGTATGTCCACATCCCCAAGGGCTGACCTAGATAAGCATGTAGACCGTCCTGTCCCAGTGAATAGGTGAATAGGATCCTTTGTTTGGTGTAGATGGAAGAAAGGGCAGGAGAAAGGGTTGAGGGAGCAGAGAGAGAGGCAGCAGCAAGGGCAGGTATGGTCCAGCTGTTACCAGGTGGCTTACTCAGGGAGGCAAGTTTGAATCCAGATTTTACAGAGGTTAAAAACTTGGAAAAATATTTTTGAAACTCAGTTATGATTCAGATCACGGCAAATCCGATGATTGGCTGATTGGCGTGCAGAGTGTTAAGACTGTTTCAAAGCCAGAGTGATAAACCTATTATTTGCCACTCCATACTAAATGATGCAGTTTTGGTGAGGGGTAGGGGGTTGGGGGGAGGGAGCAGGTAGGGGATCTTGAAAGGTCTTTGGCTGGTACTTTGCTTTATTGGTTTGATTGGATTCTTTCTCTCTCCCTTTCTTTTTAAAATCTTTGAGTTCCCCAAATAGCCATAAACACTAGTAGGAAGAGTAACAACTTAAGTCTTGGTAGGAAGCACTTTCTCCTAGAAGTGCTTTCTCTCTCTCTTTTTTTTTCCCATTTAATTCTTCCAAAGTTACGTAATTCACATTGTTGAATGAGTGAATACTCATTATAGAAAAGTTGAGAAATAGGAATAATGAAAGCATGCTTGATGCTCTACAGACTAAAGACACTTGGTGTCATCTTTGGTGTATTTCCTTCATTAGCGTTCCTCTGCTGAGTTTTGGTTTCTTTTATTAGTTTGATAACCAGAACACCCAAAGCCTTCCAGGAAGGAACTTTCAGCAGAGACATGCAATGAGAGACACGCAGACTGGTCGATGAATCTTCACGATGGCACATAGTAACTGTGTGACCATGAAGAAGCTATTTGAACTTTCTGAACATCAGTTCCTTTATTTGAGAAAGGGCATACTCATTTTTCAAAGCTTGTGAAGACTCCAGCTAAAGTGAGCAAATGCTCATCACAGAGCCTGACCAGTATAACAAGATGTCCCATCACTGTTAGCTCTTGCCTCTGCATTTTAGTTATCTTTCTGTTTCCTTCTCTAACAAACAGTAGGAACATTGTAAATGGTGAACAAAAGTGGTGATAGTACCAATGGTGGGTAGATCAGAGAGGATCAAAAAAAAAGGTGCACAAAGGAGGTAAAAATAACTGTTGCTGGATGTGTAATCTTGACCAGGTGGTCTTTGCTTCTCAGTCTTCCATGCTGTGGAATAAATAGCACAGTTAATATTTCAGGCTTAACTCTTCTGTCATCTGAGACACAAGTTATTGTTTCAAGGAGGTGTGTGACGAGCGATGAAAATAAAAAGTTCAGAATTGAAGTTATTTGGGAGAATGTTGGAATGAATAGTGTATCTTTGTCTAAATCTGTTTAACTGCTTGTGGTAATCATATGCCAAATGCATAAATTGTGTGATTACAAAAATCAGCTCTATGCTCCTCTAATGTCTGTTAACATTTTTATTAACATCAAAATGTGTACCTTTTAGAGATTTACTATAAAATATATCAAACTGGATGATTTTATTTTTAACACTTACAACATCCTTTCAGGATTACTTAAAGACACTATTAGGGTTCCACATTCACATACATAATTCTTTTTAATAATTTTTATTTGGTTTTTAAATATCTACAATTTTATTTCTGCTCAGGCAGAGAAACCTTAAATTTAAAAGCAGTCTAATTATTTGAATAATATAAAGATTTAATTAACATTCCGAATGATACCAATTAACACTTACTAACATTGAGTTTCCCCTAAATGATAGACATTATTTTAATCACAGGCATTAACTTAGTCACCTTCTGAAATGAGTTTTACCAGTATTCTCATTTATAGACGAGGCACAGAGAGGTTAGTTGACTTTCCCAAGGTCACATAGCCAACATAGTGAAAGTCAGTCAGTTGTGTCTGACTCTTTGCAACCCCACAGACTATACAGTTCATGGGATTCTCCAGGACAGAATACTGGAGTGGGTAGCCTTTCCTTTCTCCAGGGGATCTTCCCAACCCAGGGACTTAACCCAGGTCTCCCACATTGAAGTTCAGTTCAGTTCAGTCGCTCAGTCGTGTCCGACTCTCTGCGACCCCATCAATTGCAGCACGCCAGGCCTCTCTGTCCATCACCAACTCCCGGAGTCCACCCAAACCCATGTCCATCGAGTTGGTTATGCCATCCAACCATCTCATCCTCTGTCGTCCCCTTCTCCTTCCGCCCCCAATCCTACTCAGCATTAGGATCTTTTCCAATGAGTCAACCCTTCGCATGAGGTGGCCAAAGTATTGGAGTTTCAGCTTCAACATCAGACCTTCCAATGAACACCCAGGATTGATCTCTTTTAGGACGGATTGATTGGATCTCCTGGCAGTCCAAGGGACTCTCAAGAGTCTTCTCCAACACCACAGTTCAAAAGCATCAATTCTTCAGCACTCAGCTTTCTTCACCGTCCAACTCTCACATCCATACATGACCACTGGAAAAACCATAGCCTTGACTAGACGGACCTTTGTTGGCAAAGTAATGTCTCTGCTTTTAAATATGCTACCTAGGTTGGCCATAACCTTCCTTCCAAGGAGTAAGCATCTTTTAATTTCATGGCTGCAATCACCATCAGCGGTGATTTTGGAGCCCCAAAAAATAAAGTCTGACACTGTTACCACTGTTTCCCCATCTATTTCCCATGCAGTGATGGGACCAGATGCCATGATCTTAGTTTTCTGAATGTTGAGCTTCCTCTTTCACCTTCATCAAGAGGCTCTTTAGTTCTTCTTCACTTTCTGCCATAAGGGTGGTGTCATCCGCATATCTGAGGTTATTGATATTTCTCCCGGCAATCTTGATTCCAGCTTGTGTTTCTTCCAGCCCAGCATTTCTCATGATGTATTCTGCATATAAGTTAAATAAGCAGGGTGACGATATACAGCCTTGACGTACTCCTTTTCCTATTTGGAACCAGTCTGTTGTTCCATGTCCAGTTCTAACTGTTGCTTCCTGACCTGCATACAGGTTTCTCAAGAGACAGGTCAGATGGTCTGGTATTCCCACATTGAAGGCAGAATCTTTATCAGCTGAGCTACCAGGGAAGCTCTAGTCAACGTAAATCATATATTATTTCTATGATAAATAGTCTAAGTAGTCTGACCTTAGAGACTGTGACCTTGTCACTATGCTGTCTCTCAGTCATAGCATCCATGTATTGAATAAGTAGGGTGTGCCAGGCCAGTGTTTAGAACTTCACATGTATGATCACATATTGTTTAGAACTTCACATGTATGATCACATATATGTAATACATATATATATATATATTCATGTATACATATGATAGTGCTAACATACATCCCCTGAGATGGGAGAACTCTCTACTGATTAGGACCTACACATCTTTTATAAGGTTTCCCAGGCCAATAGGAGGACGTTGTTAATCTAAATTCATCTAAGAACAACTTCTCTTGAGACATTTGAATAGGCTGTAGGAAATTACATCAGAGGACATAAGTAACATCAACCAAAGATGCATAAGATATCTTTCCCAACATAAACTACCAAATCTAAACTATCCCTGGAGAAATTGCCCCCACCCTTGTTTCTTAGTCCCAATTCTATTGTTTCAGGACTCCATGGTACAGACTCCATACTCACTGCAATATTGTAGTTGTAGGCTTTGCATTTTGGAGGAAATTAGATTATTGGTGGCCTAAAGAAACCTGTATGCAGGTCAGGAAGCAACAGTTAGAACTGGACTGGAAAAACAGACTGGTTCCAAATAGGAAAAGGAGTACGTCAAGGCTGTATATTGTCACCCTGCTTATTTAACTTATATGCAGAATACATCATGAGAAATGCTGGGCTGGAAGAAACAGAAGCTGGAATCAAGATTGCCAGGAGAAATATCAATAACCTTAGATATGCAGATGACACCACCCTTATGGCAGAAAGTGAAGAAAAGCCAAAGAGTCTCTTGATGAAAGTGAAAGAGGAGAGTGAAAAAGTTGGCTTAAAGCTCAACGTTCAGAAAACTAAGATCATGGCATCTGGTCCCATCACTTCATGGGAAGTAGATGGGGAAACAGTAGAAACAGTGTCAGACTTTATTTTTGGGGGGCTCCAAGATCACTGCTGATGGTGATTGCAGCCACGAAATTAAAAGACGCTTACTCCTTGGAAGGAAGGTTATGAGCAACCTAGATAGCATATCTAAAAGCAGTGACATTACTTTGCCAACAAAGGTCCGTCTAGTCAAGGCTATGGTTTTTCCAGTGGTCATGTATGGATGTGAGAGTTGGACGGTGAAGAAAGCTGAGTGCCGAAGAATTGATGCTTTTGAACTGTGGCGTTGGAGAAGACTCTTGAGAGTCCCTTGGACTGCAAGGAGATCCAACCAGTCCATCTTAAAGGAGATCAGTCCTGGGTGTTCATTGGAAGGACTGATGTTGAAGCTGAAACGCCAGTACTCTGGCCACCTGATGAAAGAGCTGACTCATTTGAAAAGACTCTGATGCTGGGAACGATTGAGGGCAGGAGGAGAAGGGGACAACAGAGGATAAGATGGATGGATGGCATCACCGACTCAATGGACATGGATTTGGGTAAACTCCGGGTGTTGGTGATGGACAGGGAGTCTTGGCATGCTGTGGTTCATTGGGTCACAGAGTTGGCCATGACCGAGTGACTGAACTAACTGAACTAGGGGAAAAAGGGGTATCACACACAAAGTGGGGAAACAGAGTACGTGAAGTGCAGAGAGGATTATTTCAATATGACCAAATGGCTGCTTAAGGGATAGATCTGCATTCAGCTCCCAGGAATTATAGCTTTAAGTTCAGTGATCATTTCTCTCACTTGACAACTGAGTCGGACACGACTGAGGTACTGAACTGAACTGAAACTGGTGACTTAGTGATTCCTGTGTGTGTGTGTGCACACATGAACATACACTTTGTATTGTCCTCAGTTTATTTAGAATCATTATCAAAAGGATTGTTGTAAAATGAAATCAGGAAATGGTTGCATTAGGTGAGCAAAACCTTAGAAGATTTTGATTAAAAGCTCTTGTGAGTAAAAAGCTCTTATGAAAGTGAAAGAGGAGAGTGAAAAAGTTAGCTTGAAGCTCAACATTCAGAAAACAAAGATCATGGCATCTGGTCCCATCACTTCATGGCAAATAAATGGACAAACAGTGGAAACAGTGGCAGGCTTAATTTTTTTGGGCTCCAAAATCACTGCAGATGGTGACCGCAAGCCATGAAATTAAAAGAAACTTGCTCCTTGGAAGAAAAGTTATAACCAACCTAGACAGCATATTAAAAAGCAGAGACATTACTTTGCTAACAAAGGTCCATCTAGTCAAGGCTATGGTTTTTCCAGTAGTCATGTATGGATGTGAGAGTTGGACTGTAAAGAAAGCTGAGAGCCGAAGAATTGATGCTTTTGAACTGTGGTGTTGGAGAAGACTCTTGAGAGTCCCTTGGACTACAAGGAGATCGAACTAGTCCATCCTAAAGAAAATCAGTCCTGAATATTCAATGGAAGGACTGATGTTGAAGTGGACACTCCAATTCTTTGGTCACCTGATGCAAAGAGCTGATTCATTGGAAAAGACCCCTGATGCTGGGAAAGATTGAAGGCGAGAGGAGAAGGGGACAACAGAGGATGAGATGGTAGGATGGCATCACTGACTCAAAGGACATGAGTTTGAGTAAATTCTGGGAGTTGGTGATGGACAGGGAGGCCTGGTGTGTTGCAGTCCATGGGGTCGCAAAGAGTCGGACACGACTGAGCGACTGAACTGAACTGAACTGAACTTGTGAGTAAGCTTCCCATGTTATGAATTGAATGGTGAAGAATGAAACAGTTTTAGGGGAAAATTGGCTTTCTAGTCAAATAATTCAGTTTATACCTCAGTCCCTTGAAATAAACTGCTTGAAGCTTTAGCACAGGAAAAATTAGGATGAAAACTCAGGATCATTTAAAGCAACCCCCCCTGCCTTTTTTTGATAATAACAGGATTTTGTCACTTACTTTAGAGTGCAATATTGTACCTAACAGCTACCTATTTTGAAGTATTTTCCAAGTATAATTGAAACTTCTGGATCTAGATCAGAAACAATTAGTTTTCCTTCAAAAACATCCTTTTATAAAAGGTCCAAAGTAGTGCCTTGGTTTGCAGTTATAGAGATCTAGGCTTTAACCCTGTCTCAACCAGTTTTGAACCACGTCATTGAGTACAGTACTTAATCTTGTTCTACATAAGATGGGGGTAACAAATTTATGTTATAGGATTTTTCAGTTCAGTTCAGTTCAGTCACTCAGTTGTGTCTGACTCTTTGTGACCCCATGAATTGCAGCACGCCAGGCCTCTCTGTCCATCACCAACTCCCGGAGAGTACCCAAACCCATGTCCATCGAGTTGGTGATGCCATCCAACCATCTCATCCTCTGTCGTCCCCTTCTCCTCCTGCCCCCAATCCTACCCAGCATTAGGGTCTTTTCCAATGAGTCAACTCTTCGCATGAGGTGGCCAAACTATTGGAGTTTCAGCTTCAACATCAGTCCTTCCAATGAACACCCAGGATTGATCTCTTTTAGGATAGATTGATTTGATCTCCTGGCAGTCCAAGGGACTCTCAAGAGTCTTCTCCAACACCACAGTTCAAAAGCATCAATTCTGCGGCGCTCAGCTTTCTTCACTGTCCAACTCTCGCATCCATACATGACCACTGGAAAAACCATAGCCTTCACTAGATGGAGTTTTGTTGGCAAAGTAATGTCTCTGCTTTTAAATATGCTATCTAGGTTGGCCATAACCTTCCTTCCAAGGAGTAAATGTCTTTTAATTTCATGGCCACAATCACCATCAGCAGTGATTTTGGAGTCCCAAAAAATAAAGTCTGACACTGTTTCCACTGTTTCCCCATCTACTTCCCATGAAGTGATGGGACCAGATGCCATGATCTTAGTTTTCTGAATGTTGAGCTTTAAGTCAACTTTTTCACTCTCCTCTTTCATTTTCATCAAGAAGCTCTTTAGTTCTTCTTCACTTTCTGCCATAAGGGTGGTGTCATCCGCATATCTGAGATTATTGATATTTCTCCCAGCAATCTTGATTCCAGCTTGTGTTTCTTCCAGCCCAGCGTTTCTCATGATGTACTGTGCATATAAGTTAAATGAGCAGGGTGACAATATACAGCCTTAACGTACTCCTTTTCCTATCTGGAACCAGTCTGTTGTTCCATGTCCAGTTCTAACTGTTGCTTCCTGACCTGCATACAGGTTTCTCAAGAGACAGGTCAAATGGTCTGGTATTCCCATCTCTTTCAGAATTTTCCACAGTTTATTGTGATCCACACAGTCAAAGGCTTTGGCATAGTCATTAAAGCAGAAATAGATGTTTTTCTGGAACTCTCTTGCTTTTTCGATGATCCAGCGGATATTTGCAATTTGATCTCTGGTTCCTCTGCCTTTTCTAAAACCAGCTTGAACATCTGGAAGTTCACGGTTCACGTATTGCTGAAGCCTGGCTTGGAGAATTTTGAGCATTACTTTACTAGCATGTGAGATGAGTGCAATTGTGCAGTAGTTTGAGCATTCGTTGGCATTGCCTTTCTTTGGGATTGGAATGAAAACTGACCTTTTCCAGTCCTGTGGCCACTGCTGAGTTTTCCAAATTTGCTGGCATATGGAGTGCAGCACTTTCACAGCATCACCTTTGAGGATTTGAAATAGCTCAACTGGAATTCCATCACCTCCACTAGCTTTATTCATAGTGATACTTTCTAAGGCCTGCTTGACTTCACGTTCCAGGATGTCTGTCTCTAGGTGAGTGATCACACCATCGTGATTATCTGGGTCGTGAAGATCTTTTTTGTACAGTTCTTCTGTGGATTCTTGCCACCTCTTCTTAATATCTTCTGCTTCTTTTAGGTCCATACCATTTCTGTCCTTTATGGAGCCTATCTTTGCATGAAATGTTCCTTTGATATCTCTAATTTTCTTGAAGAGATCTCTAGTCTTTCCCAATCTGTTGTTTTTCTCTTTTTCTTTACACCGATCGCTGAGAAAGGCTTTCTTTTTCTCCTTGCTATTCTTTGGAACTCTGCATTCAGATGGGAATATCTTTCCTTTTCTCCTTTGCTTTTTGCTTCTCTTCTCTTCCCAGCTATCTGTAAGGCCTCCTCACACAGCCTTTTTGCTTTTTTGCATTTCTTTTCCATGGGGATTTTCTTGATCTCTGTCTCCTGTACAATGTCACGAACCTCTGTCCATAGTTTATCAGGCACTTTATCAGATCTATTCCCTTAAATCTATTTGTCACTTCTACTGTATACTCATAAGGGATTTGATCTAGGTCATACCTGAATGGACTAGGGGTTTTCCCTACTTTCTTCAGTTTAAGTCTGAATTTGGCAATAAGCAGTTCATGATCTGAGCCATAGTCTGCTCCCGGTCTTGTTTTTGCTGACTATATAAAGCTTCTCCATCTTTGGCTGCAAAGAATATAATCAATCTGATTTCGGTGTTGACCATCTGGTGATGTCCATGTGTAGAGTCTTCTCTTGTGTTGTTGGAAGAGGGTGTTTGCTGTGGCCAGTGTGTTCTCTTTGCAAAACTCTTATTAGCCCTTGCCCTGCTTCATTCTGTACTCCAAGGCCAAATTTGCCTGTTACGCCAGGTGTTTCTTGACTTCCTACTTTTGCATTCCCGTCCCCTATATTGAAAAGGACATCTTTTTTGGGTGTTAGTTCTAGGTCATTCTTGTAGGTCTTCATAGAACCTAGATTCATAGAACTTCATAGATTCTTCATAGATTCATATGACTTCATAGAACCATAGGATTATTAAAAGGAAACAAGATAATGCATATAAAAGATTTTGAGCAGTACATGGCAGATGCACGCTCCAAAGAATCCATGATGGTGTAAGAAGATGGAGGTGACAGGTGGTTCTTCCTGGGCTAAAGAGGATCACATCAATTTGCTGCCCTTTTGGCCTTGACCTCTAGGCCTCTGTCCTTACCGATTCTTTGACCATGGCTTTGAAGAAGCTCAGGACACCTACAAATTCAAAGATGGCTTTGAAAAGGATCTGATTCTCAGAATTCAGGCATCCAATGAAGAGTATTTGATAAAGAAATGTTAGACATAGGTTTGGCAAATTCTAAAAAGATAGATTTGTTTTTTAAAATTTCAAAAAATAATGCCACTTAAAAGAGATTAAGTTGACCCCAGTTTGCTCATTGAAAATCATCCCTGCGTTGTTACCCAGACCTCAGCCAGTCACCACCACCTTTTAAACAGCATACCAACATTTACTCACTACTTTTTCTTAACATATTTACCTTTAGCCCTAATTTGTTTCAATACATTTATTTCTATCACAAACAGAAATCCAGTATCAATTGCCATAATGGAAGTTTAAAACAAAACCGATAATTACTGAAAAAAGCATATTCTTGTCCCACCTAAAATCATCTCACATATTCCCAAGTGATGTTTATTCATATTTGGGAAAAATGTTCAACCACAGTGTCTCAACCTCACCATTTTCAGGGATGCAGAGTTGATTACAAAAGTTCCCCTGAATCTGGTAATCCTGCCATCTTTCCACTGAAAGGGACTTTAAGATTGTTTTGTCATTTAGCCTCTTTGTTTTACAGGTAAAGAATGTCAAACACAGAGCATTTAATAACATAATGAGAGATGTACAGCTTCTTAGAGGCAATGTATAATATTCTGCTACAGAGAAGGTGCACAAGAAAATTACTTCCCAGTTCTTTTAAGTGCAAGATCCACCACTGCTATCATTAAGGTCATAAAGTAATAAAGCAAGCCAGAGAATTGTTGGGGGTTAGTCAAGTGAAGGACCATGAAACATGCAGAACTGAGTCTTCTGTACATCATTATCAAATATGAGTTATTGATACAGACAGACCTCACATCTCAATGGGTCCTCATTTCCCCCAATGCCATTTCTGCTGTCTGGTTCTCTCACAGTGACACCTCTCTTGTATTTGATCAAATTATATTTTCATTTAGTAGCTGTGTGAGGGCCATGATAAACAGAGATGCACTAGTGTACATGGCCCAAGATAAAATAACTATTCAGTATCTCTTAGTTCAATGAGACTTGGAAAATATTAGCCCATTGATTTTTCTATCTCTCTTTCAGAGAAATCCTTGCATGTTTCTTGGGATGAGAGCCTTGCAAAGCCAGATGAGAAACTCATGTTTTAGATTAACCTCCCTGCCCCCAAAGAAAGCAGTTTAGTTTCACCTTTCTGTCTTCCTTGCCCTCCTCAGGTCCTGTGAGTGGCTGATCTTGGTATTGACTTTTCTGTGTTTTCTTTATGCTGCCTTCTGGCAACTGTAAGTGAGAGGAATATGAGGAAGCACAATTAATTCATTCGTGATTTATCCACTTGCCTTTGAATAATTTAGTGTTCTGCAGCAAGAATTTGATAGTGCCTCCATTTTTCACTGAGGCTCAAGTGTCTCACTTTGTGTAGAAAGATAGGACTAAAGTGTTAGTCTCTCAGTTGTGTCCAGCTCTTCGTGACCCCATGAACTGTAGCCCACCAGGCTCCTCTCTCCATGGGATTCTCCAGGCAAGAACACTAGAGTGGGTTGCCATGCCCTCCTCCAGGGGCTAAGGAGTTGTGCATATGCCAAAATCCACACAGGCAACAGCTTCTCTTCTCTTGCTCAGCTCTGGGCTAAATTATATGATGCTATCATTTTTGTAGATCAAAATGGCTAAACAGCAGCAATTTTACGTAATGTAACATCTAGAAAGAGAACATTCATCATGGCTCTGCAGTTAAGATGTCTCAGCCTGAGCTAGAAAGTGGACATTGGTTGCTTGTAGCCGAAAGGTGTAACTTCAAACACTATGCCTAGTTGTTGGAAGCCTCATCATCTGATAAATGTTAAGTTACAAAATGAGATTAGAAAAGATGAGTTCTAAGGCAGGCAACCAAGTCTCTAGGCTGGACTGATACAGGAAATGAATGAGAAACTAGCCAATAACTGTTGCTGTAGGATGAATGGGGTTGCTGAAAGCAGCCAGAACTACCTTAACACCAGGATATGCAACTTTCAGAAGTGTTACCAAGCTACAGCTTCATAGAAAACTAGAGTGGAGGGCTTTTGAACGTGGCAGACATATTCACTAATGCACTGACTATTTTAGGGAATAACAATGGATCATTTGGGGGGCTGAGAAGCAGAAGCCCAGCTTCAAGGTAAGCTAACGCCAGAGTAACAATCCAAGGGAAAAATTTCATATGTACTTAATGGGAAAGTACCTTTTTGGGTCACAGAAACATTATACACAGAACAGGAGCTCCTTTTGATTGTTTTGGGGGAGAAAGTAACATTTTTCCGAACTCAAATATGTCTTTTCAGTATTCAAATATGTCTTATACAAGCATTTCTTCTAAAGAAGAAATATTTTTTATTCTATCAGGAAACCACAGCAACTTGGTTATACAAATTCTATTTTTTCACATCCTTTTGCAATTTGACCCAGTTGGAAAAGTAGAGTGTTGTGATTTTTATCACTGTGTTCTCACATTTCTAAGTCCTTTAAACTCATTCACATAACTTGATTCTTCAAGTTTCCTGAGAAATAATGTCCTTCAGTTTACATTGAAATAGTCACAGGTACATATAACACAGGTGTGTGGTACAGGTGACAGTCACTGATCCTAAGGAAGTAAAAGGAGAGAGGAAGGGAAAGCAGTAAACCCTGAGGAATCTTATGTAAAAGAATAGAGGGACCAACCAGTGAAACAAAACAAGATTTTAGTGGTAACCATGGCAACCTGCAGGGGTAAGGAAGAACATGGAGCTTTCTGGTCATTATTATTATTGTATTTGAACATTTATTGACTGACTTCCTTGCATGGGATTGGGGTAATCAGTTTTTTCTCAAGAGGAGCAGATAACTGGAGATCAGTTTTTCCTAAAGAAAAAACAGCACATTCTAAGGGCTTTTAATGAAGTTGAGAATGTCAAATAAGAAAGGAATGCTAAGTTCTCTCTTTTGTGCAGTGTATAAGATTTTTAAACTTAGAGAATATATCCTATAAGGGACCGTGCAGTGACATGTATGCCAAAGACATCTGATAGGTAAAAAGATACATGATAAATTCCGTAATGTGGGAAAAAAGACGCCAAAGGTTAGAGTCAAGATTAATTGGGTTCATGTTCGGAGAGAGAACCAATAATATTTTTTTTTTGAGGCCAACCATATTCTTGGGGAGTCCCTAGGGCTCTGGTTCTGCCACTTTCAGCTATATTGATAGTGATTCCTAACCTCTCTGAATCTGAGTTTTCCTCATCTATAAAGTCACACAGCTTGTGTATTGAATTAAATGTCCTTTGAGTATACTAACAAATCATTAGCTGCTATCATTCAATTTGTGAACTCCTATTGAGAGTTTGTGTACTGTGTGCTGGCACTCTTAAATGGAGGAAATAAAAAGGCTAATTCAATTCATCTACCTACCAGGGCTCTGAGGACTTGAGAAGTTCTCATGAAGGAAAGGGGGCTTTGCAGGTGGTGCAGTGGTCAAGAATCTGCTTGCCAGTGCAGGAGGTGCAAGAGATACAGATTCAATCCCAGGGTTGGGAAGATCCCCTGGAGTAGGAAATGGCAACCTGCTCCAGTATTCCTGCCTGGAAAATTCCATAGACAGAGGAGTCTGGCAGGCCCCAGTTCATGAGTCGCAAAGAGTCGGACAGGACTGAGAGTGCATGCACACACATGAAGGAAAGAGTTAGGAACTGGATGACTGAGCATACGTCTTTGTTTGTCCTAACAGCTGGGATGGTGTCTAATGTCCTGGTGGGATGATTAAGAGCACTTAGTTTCATATGCAAAAATGTTCTGTTTTGCATCAGAGATCATTTTGTCCCTGTCAGTTAGAAAAGGGTTGCAATGTGAGGCCCCTCTAGGGAAGGGAGGTAACGTGGGACACCACAGCTGGGCTGAATCCTGGGCATTCAGCTCCATGGGTAGCACAGAAGGGGAGAAAAGCTGTGCCAGTGTTGATATCCACATGCTTTGATGAACCAGGGAAGCCCAAGCACAGTCAACTCCAACTGCAGTAACCCTGAGAGCATAAGTTGCAGTATTGCTCCCTGTTTCTAGTCCCTTGTTTATGTCTTTTTTTCACCTTTAATCTAGTCAATTTCCAAGCATCTTCCTGAGATTTGGCTGCTGAAATTCCCCTGCCTTTCAAGTTTTGTTTTTTTTTTAAATCCATTGTAACCCGGCCTCTCAGAGGGCCACATATGTGCCTGCTGCTGCCACCTCGTGGCCATATTGTAATGCCATGGTTGCCTTTATCTGATCCCAACTCTGGGCTAGGCTAGAATTTACTTCAAGGAATTATTCAGGCACTGCTTCTGGTTTGATGGAAAATGATTGGAAAGTAAAGATGTTTTACAAAGTACACAAATACTTAATCTCTATTGAAACAGTTTTGTGTTTTTTTCTTGAAAAAGGGTTTTAGAAACTAACTGTAAAAGCATTAATATGCCAGTTCAACATAGAAGCTAAGCAGTGTTGACTGGAAGAGTACATTAATCAGGAAGAAAGAATAACTATTCATGCCCTTCTTCAAGCAGAGTTAAAGTTCTTTTATCAAATGCAGTGTCTTGGTCTTGCTTCTCGCCAGGTGAAGAATAGGTTCTCCAAAGTGACACTGGTTTGATTGGCTTAGAAATTATTCTGTATACCTGGCGTGTATGTCCCTCCAGGCTGTGCTGTAGTAATTATGGAATCTCTATCTTGTACTAATAACTCCAGAATTTCTAATTGAGAATGCAAATTTTGCTCTTCTTCTCTATTATTTATTTAAAGTCTACCATCTTTCTACTAGTGTTGAGCAAGAGATATTTGCTTTCTTCATAACTCTGTCTTCCTTATTCTGGCCCTTTCCACAAATAGGCATCTATCTCCTTTTCCCTATTTCTGGTTCATCCTGATGATTTTTATCGCCAGATATCTTCCCACAAAACCTTCTGTTCACCATGAAGATTCCTAGTGGTTCTTATCTACCGAAGTAATTCTACTGGACTGAATTTGTTCTTTAATTTTTGAGAAAATGTTCCTCTTAATTGGCTCAGTATATTGATATACAGAATACCAATAACAATGCGTAATGTAAGTAAAGCCACATCTATATTGTAACAGTTAAACAGTAATAAGCTCCCCATTATTCCAACTCTCCTGATGATTTTTCTGGAAAGCTGAGAAGAATATTTTAGGACATAGTTCACAGAGGCCATTGAGATATTTAATATTCTGTAATTATTTTTGACTTACAATATGCTATTCAAAAGCAGATTCTAGAAATAAACCTACAGTGGTTTCACACGGGGTAAAAATAAGGAATAATTGAACTAACGGTCATCATATTAAATTATACTACCATATTATGTTTGCTACATTTGGATCTCTGTCATCTTAGAGATTTCTATGCTGCATTTGTCTTGAGTCTGTGCTTTCCAAAAATATTGCCAAGACTCTTCTTCTTTTGGTACCACTCTGGTACCTTATTTGAAATATCAAATTGCAGATATTTGAGACCATAGCGTTTTATTGTTGGAAATAGCCTTATATAAAGCATGCCGGCCTTCTCTTTCTTTTAACATTGAAGAGCTGGAAGCCCAGAGAAACAAAGTATTTGCCACAGGTCTCATAAGTACATCTAAACCAT
The DNA here is from genome assembly GCF_054371585.1 of Giraffa tippelskirchi. Classification (NCBI taxonomy): domain Eukaryota; kingdom Metazoa; phylum Chordata; class Mammalia; order Artiodactyla; family Giraffidae; genus Giraffa; species Giraffa tippelskirchi. The sequence goes on from NC_137276.1 coordinate 41,739,203, forward strand.
CCTCTTTTGGCCAGTCTGGCATCATTCATTTTATTTATAAATGCATACATATAATGTAAATATTCATGTTATACTTTCTTGCACATATTTTATAATTTTATCTTGTTTTATGAATTATAGATCTTTTGAACATGGTCTTTTTCAATTACTTTCCCAAGAAAAAATAAACATTTTTCAAGGATTTCTTAGCTTTTAAAAATGTATAGGCCAGTGCAGTATCTTAATCCTATGTTAAAATGATTTTAGCTAATGCCTAAAAATAACCGTCCTTTGTCAAGACTGCTTTGGAGGGCAGCATTCATTAGATCCATGCGGTTATGTTTACAGCATATTGCTATATGGACACTGTTTGTCATCTTTCACAAGCCTTTAAATAAGAATAACCGTGGAACCCTTTAAACAGGCCCTAATACGATCCTGTTGCCATTAATACATGATGAAAGGCTCACATGTTTCTCCAAATACGTCTATTTTAATGCGTTCAGATTTCAAGGGTGCTTTAAAATGACATTCTATTGCCGTTCTGTTTTTATACATTAGACTAGTCTCAGTAGCAAAATAGATGTGTCTAGCAAAGTCAAGGATTAATTCCCTCTCAGAATACCCCAGCGAGACTTTTCCCTGCTATTTTGTCCCATGACAATTCAAACGAGATTATTGTAAGGAAGGTGAATATGAGTTTTTAAGATGATTTTCCTTGTTGATTCTTTACTACTCTAGTTGTAGTTTTACATTTTTTTTTTTTTTATAAATTTATTTATTTTAGTTGGGGGCTAATTACTTTACAATATTGTAATAGTTTTTGCCATACATTGACATGAATCAGCCATGGGTTTACATGTGTTCCCCTTCCTGGACCCCCCACCCACCTCCCTCCCCATCCCATCCTTCTGGATCATCCCATTGCCCCGGCCCTGAGCCCTTGTCACATGCATCGAACATGGAATGGTGTTCTGTTTCACATACGATAATATACATGTTTCAATGCTATTCTCCCAGAACGTCCCACCCTCACCTTCTCCCTCAGAGTCCATAAAATTGTTCCATGCATCTGTGTCTCTTATTCTGTCTCACATATAGGGTTATCGTTACCATCTTTCAAATTCCATATATATGCATTAGTATACTGTATTGGTGTTTTTCTTTCTGGCTTACTTCACTCTGTATAATGGGCTCCAGTTTCATCCATCTCAGTAGAACCGATTCAAATGTATTTTTTTTAATGGCTGAGTAATATTCCATTGTGTATATGTACCACAGCTTCCTTATCCATTCGTCTGCTGATGGACATCTAGGTTGCTTCCATGTCCTGGCTATTGTAAACAGTGCTGCGATGAACATTGGGGTACACGCGTCTCTTTCAATTCTGGTTTCCTCGGTGTATATGCTCAGCAGTGGGATTGCTGGGTCATATGGCAGTTCTATTCCCAGTTTTTTAAGGAATCTCCACACTGTTCTCCATAGTGGCTGTACTAGTTTGCATTCCCACCAACAGTGTAAGAGGGTTCCCTTTTCTCCACACCCTCTCCAGCATTTATTGCTTGTAGACTTTTGGATAGCAGCCATTCTGACTGGTGTGAAAGACAGCCTTCAGAATGGGAGAAAATAATAGCAAATGAAGCAACAGACAAACAATTAATATCAAAAATATACAAGCAACTTCTGCAGCTGAATTCCCGAAAAATAAACGACCCAATCAAAAAATGGGCCAAAGAACTAAACAGACATTTCTCCAAAGAAGACATATAGATGGCTAACAAACACATGAAAAGATGCTCAACATCACTCATTATTAGAGAAATGCAAATCAAAACCACAATGAGGTATCATTTCACACCAGTTTTACATTTTTTAGCAGAATATATTCCTTCTTTCTTTTTCTCCCTTTCCTTCCTCCCTTCCTTCCTTCTCCATAATTCATCAGATATTCATCCTGACATCAATTATGCATCAGGTCTTTTGTTGCATGTTGTAGAGCTTGTGATTTAGGAAAGATTATATTGTAATATGATTTTCTTACGTTTCTAACTTTCAGAACTGTGTATCAAATTCATGATCATATTGCGAAAGGTCGTGTATTATTTCACTTTGATCTTTATGATAATCTCTTCAGGAATATTCTGCAATCCACCCTATTAGAAGTATTTAGTCATTACTTTTGTGGAGTATGCTTATTGAAATTGTTGCAGTTGTAAAGAAAACTTGTGCACAGCTCTGTGGTCTACGTTGTTTCTTCCATTGTAACCACCATTGTCCATTGAAAAACATAACTCTGTTATCCCATATCTTTTCATTTGTCCAGATGAGATTACTGTTGTCTTACAATTAATCCATCGGAGATGGAGGGAGAGGTTTTCTTTAGTCGTGTTTAGTTTAGTTGATGAGAGCACTCCAGCAACAGTATTCTCATTCACTAACTAGAAGGCTGATTTAATAGAGGCGTTGCTGCCTCCACCCCTTTCGGAAGCCACAGCAGGCAGGCCTGGCTTAGGGTTCATTAGAGTCTGGTTGGATGACAGCAGACTGGGAAGCAGCTGTAAATGATCAGAACCAGGCCTTGGCTAGCTTCAACTTCTGCCAAGCCCAGCATGGCTCTAAATACTTTCTAGATTCCAAAGAAAATATGCCAGCCTTATGCCTGCTGATCATGGGACATAGATGGAATATATGTTTCTGGCTTTGAGGTTTCAGAGGAAATGCTTACCATTGGTCCAAACACTCTTTGTCTTGCTGCCATATGTGAGCAGAAAAATGATACTTTAACTGTATGTGTTTCCTCATGGCGATTAAATAGGTCATTCTCAATTTTCTTTAAGCTTTCAGGCTAAATCTGCATTTTAAATGTAATGAAGAAGGGGACCTTAGGGCACACCTTGTATAGGCCCCTTGTTTTATAGAAAAGTCTCTGAGGACTCAGATGCACACTGGATTAGGGGTGGGTGTTTAGCCAAGCACTGCTCCAGGCACCAGGGCATAAAAGTGAATGAGTCCTTTCTGTTCGCAGTGGTGCAATGTTTGGCCCATCTCATTAATTTAATAAAAGATGAAGGGCCATTTTTCTAGATTCCACATATATGCATTAAGATACGGCATTTGTTTCTCCCTTTCAGACTTCACTCTGTATAACAGTCTCTAGGTCCATCCATGTCTCTATAAATTACAGTTTCATTCCGTTTTATAACTGTGTAATTTTACTTTGTATTTATGGGAGATTAGAATCGACACATATATACTATTGATGCTATGTATATAAGAGATAACTAATGAGAGCATACCATATAGCACAGGAAACTCTACTTAAGGCACTATGGTGACCCGAATGGGAAGGAAGTCCAAAAGGGAGAGTATATGTGTATAGGTATGGCTGATTCATTTTGCTATACAGTAGAAACTTTCACAACATTGTAAAACAACTATACTTCAATAAAAATTAATTAAAAAAAGATGAATGAGCTTTATAAACTACAATGATAGATAATATAAAGATAAATTGATGAACAGAGATAGAAAGTGCTATGCTTAAAGTGAGTAGGTACTGAATAGTGTACAAAGTACTCTATATATTAATAATTAGCTTAAATTTGTAGAGTTCTAATTGCCAATTGACAAAGTAGGTATGGAATACTTTAAATTCAGTTCCATTTCTAATAGACAAAATATATAAAGAGTTTTCATATGCATGTTTATCATCCATATTATCTTCTGTTATTGGGGAGATTTATTTTGTTTTCATATATTCTCATTGTGTACAGATATAAAAATACAGTTAATTTGTCCATATATGAACTTACAGAAAATGGGCTGGGAGTAAAGTGGGCAAGCAGGTGATCCTCTTTCTCAATGTATCTTTTTACTTTTTCTGTTCTTACCTTTCGTTTCTCCCTGTCTTTCTTCATCTTAAATATTTTTTCTGTTTGTGATTGTTTTTTTTTAAATCCCATAGAATATATGCTTCTATGTTCCTGTTTTCCTGATTTGTCATGTCCTGTGGATTTCAGAATACTGTTGTTCATTTATTTCCCTACGGCTGTTATCTCTAAGAATAAATTAATTTGAGGATCTATAATTGCTTTCATTAGACATCTAGTTCCAACATGAAAACAAACAGCAAGAGAGAGAGAGAAGAGAGACCGAGAAAGAAAGAAAAACCCACAGCTAAATAGTGCCATTTATGCAAAAGCTAACACCGTGTTTTCCTTGGGAAATGTTGGTACTGTGGAGACCTGGCCAATAGCCCTCTACAGACTCATTAAGTTCCAAAGCAAGTTACTCACCTTGATCAGCAAAGATAAAAAGAAGAACCATTTAGTAAAACATTAACATTTATTTGTACCAGATTCTATCGACTGCCACCTCTAGAGCCATGGGTATTTTTATAAATAGAGTACCATGGTTTGTACCACATACTCCTATGACTTGGCCCACAGCTGATTGATGGAGAATTAATCTGTGATGCAAAAGCCACCAGCTAAAAGCTGATGTGTGGCCCATAAGGCATTGTTCCAAGAGCTCCACCCAGTAGCTGAACCTTTTTCTGAGTGCGGACTACAGCCTTGATCATGAAAGCATGATTCCGTGTACCAGCAACACCAGTATCACCTTGCAGAAACTTCAGTCCCACCCAGACTTTCCAAATCAAAAATGTTCATTTTACTAAGATTGTAAGTTGATTCTAAGTTGATTCTAAGTTGATGCACGTTAGATTTTGAGAAACACTGTACTATAAAACTCAGCGAGACCTCAATTTTTGTGGAGCTTGGATGTGGAGCATTGACATGTCACAAACACCAGGTGGGAAAGAATGACAGAGACATAAAAAGCAAAATAAAGAAGGCATGAGCCAGTGAAAGTCATGAGTTAATGGAATCCATGGAGTAGAACAAATATGAATAAAGTCCCATTAACTGATGGAGAGAGTGCAGTAAAAGCAGACACAGAGCTAAGCTAAGGGCACACACACCGAAGTAGAAGGCAGTGAACAACTTGCTTGAGAGGATGACTTCTAAAATTGATTCTGAGTTGGAGAGCTGCTCTCTGAGTGCTGAAACTCCTATTGCATTCTGAGGAGCATTCTGTTCTCCATACGTCCTCATTGTGCAACCGCTAAAACAGTGCCCTTGTTCCTTACCTTCCTGAAAACTTGCAGCAAATTCTTATTCATCGTTTGAGACTCTTCATTTTTTGAGGTAACTTAGGAAGACCTTTGACCTTGGCAAGCTGAAAGATTCTTAAAAGCACATCATTCACAAGACTTTTTGTTCTTTAACTTATCCCCAGGTCAGGTTCTTATTTTTCTGTAAAAATTAAGTTTTGTGGAAAGCTGAACTTTAATACCACTTATGGTTTAACCTATTCCTGATGAAGCTATGAAAAAGAGGTATAGGGACTTCCAGAATGGTGGTCTGAGGAAGCTGGCAAATCCTTTCCCTAAAAATAAAAACAAAACAAAACACTCCCCGCAAATTGACAAAGTAGCCATTTCAGGAGTCTGGAAATTGCTCAAAGGCACACAGTAATTTGATAAGCTTTTATTGAAGAAAGCTGCTGAGCCCTGGGTAAGAGCAGAAGGAGTCTATGGCATTTTTGCCCAGGGTTGCTCTTATCACTCCCAGGTACATATTTTATGTACAAATATACATGAAGATATCATATATAAAATATGCATATATTTTGTAATTATTTTTTATGTCTTTTCAGTTACAAAGTAGAAGAGGAAGAATTAATAGTCTTTTATATTTTCCTACAAGTTTATCTTTTCTAATGTCTTCATTTCCTCATATATACTACATTCTAGTCATCATCTCCTGTAACGTGAAGGACTTCTGTTAGTACTTACTGTAAGGCATGTCTGCTAGTAACAGATTCTTTTGTTTTGTATCCAAGATTATCTTTATTTCACCTATATTTTTGAGGAATATTTTTGCTGGACACAGGATTTCATTTAATAGTTTTGTGTTTTCTTTTTTGTTTGTTTGTTTTTGGCACTTTTCTTTGCATCTCAGTGCTTTCTAACCTCCGTTATTTATAAACAGAAGTATTCTGTTAATCATATTTTTAGTTATCAGTGCATGATGAATTGTTTTTCTCTTGATGCATTCATTCAATTATCTCTGTCTTTCAAAATTTTGACTCTGTGCCTGGGTATGGAGGTCTTTTTGTTCATTCTACTTGGAGTTTTATGAGATTCATGTATCTGTAGATTAAATTTATTGAATTCATGAAGTTTATAACTATTTAGTTCTTCAAATATCTTTTCTACCTGCCTTTTTCTTCACCTTTCCTGGGATTCCTATTATGTGTATGTTGGAATGTTTGAGAATGTCCTTAACGTCTTTGAGACTGTTCATTCTTTAATGTTCATTTTCGTTTCTGTTTTTCAGGATGGATAATTTTTATTGGTTGTCTTCAAGTTTACTAACTCTTCCTCTGATATCTTGAATTTGCTGTTAAGCTTGTCTGGTGAATTCTTAATTTCAGTTATTATACTTTTCAGATATGGATGTTCTATTTGTTCTTTTTGATAATTTTTATGTTTTCATTGATATTCTCTATTTGAAAAGTCATTGTTGTCATAGTTATATTTAAATCACTTGAACATGATTTCTTTTAGTTCTATGAACATATTCAAAATAACTGATGTAGAGCTTTTGTATGCCAAGTTTAATATATGAAGCCCTTACAGACAGTTCACAAGAATTTTTTTCCTTCTTAGAATAGATCATACTTTTCTATTTCATTACGTGTATCATGATTTTTATTTTATGAAAGCTAGACACTTTATATAATATATTGCAGCAGCTCTGAATTCTAATTTTCCCACTGGAGAGAAAACAAAATAAGTAAATATTTCAATTAAAAAAATAATGACTTGAATAGATAGACATTTTACCAATGAAGACAGATGAATGGCCGTGTAGTAATGGCTAATAAGCACATAAAAGAGACTTAAAATTCTAGTCATTAGGAAAATGCAAATTAAACCATAATAAGAAAGTACTTTATGCCACTGGAATAGCTACAATTAAAGAGACAGAGAGGAGACCAAGTATTGGGGACAGCAGGGGAAACTGGAACCCTTATACACTGCTAGCATGAATGAAAACAATACAGCATTTTGGTAAAGAGTTTGGCAGCTTCATAAAAAGTTAAGTTTATCATACAGCCCAGCAGTTCTGCTTATAAGTATCTACCCAAGAGAAATGCAAACATGTCCATATATAGTGTTGTACACAAATGCTCCTAGAAGCATTATTCAGAGTGGCCACAAACTAGAAACAGTTCTATTAACTATCAAAAAGTCAGTGGAAAAGCAAAATATTGTATAGCCATACAACAAAACACTATTTAACTATAAAAAAGAATGAGCACCAACATAAATGAACCTCAAAACATTATGCTATGAGAAAGAAGCCAGATGTGAAGACTACATACTGTATGATGCTTTTTCTGGGCAGTGTCCAGAAAAGACAAACCTAGACATGAAAGCAGATCAGTAGTTGTCTGGAGCTGAGGTGAAGAGCAGAGATTGACTGCAATGCGCATGAGGGATCTCCACTGAGAGAGAGAGAGAGGCAAGCTGGCTGTGGTCAGATGCAGATGGCAGGGACAGTGACATTTACAGAGGATAAGAGGTGTATTAGTGATTGTACCTTCAGGATTTTAGCTCATGAAGGTGACTGAATGATGCCATTGAAGGAAGACTTTCTTACTTACATTTCCCACGAGAAGGGTGCAGCCAAATCACGCCAGGCCAAGTGGAGAAGCATCAAGTTTAGTTATGAGGCAGAAAAGAGCAAAAGAAAGCCCAGGCCAGGGCCTTTATTAAGGCTTCCTTGGGGGAGACAAGGCAGAATGTGGTCAACAGTTTAGAATTGGCTAGTTTGAGGAATTCTGGTAGGCTTTGGGGCAAAGGAGCTGTTCCTAACTGTTTGTTATATGATCCTGGGTTGATTTAAATAGGGAGAATATTGGCTTGGTGCATGAGTGTTTGATAAAGGAGTTGATTGGAGGTATGGGCTCAAGATTGGTTTCTTTACATATGAAAGGCCTGCTTCCAGCTTAGCCCTTTGCTATCTCCAAGAATTGGCTAGTCCTGGAAGGTAGTCTCTTCCATTGGTGAGGCCACAAATGCCAGAACAGAAAGAAAATAGAAAATACAGGTAATCCACTTGGCTGTGTGATGAATGGATGCCAAACAGACAAATGTGGATTTAAGAAGACACAGAACAGGGTAGAGGGAATTTTTAAATGGCAATGAGGCAGAAACTTCTTTTCTATTTTTTAAGTATATTTCAATAGCACTCATTCTCAAATTCTCTTTTCTCAGAATAAAACAAAACAAAGTAAATGGCAGCCCACATGTTTTTAAACAAACATGGAAAAATATAGCCATTTGCACAGGTACTGTTTCACTCTTACAGCACATACTACTAGTACTTATAGCATGCCCTATTGGTACCTTAGCAGCAAAATTAGATACAACACTTTTACCAGTTGTGAATTTACCAGAGCTTGAATGCATGTACCAAGAAGGGTGACATCTTGATTATAATGCTATGATCACTAATGGCATGTGCTGCAGTCAAGGTTTGGGTAAGACTTCAGATCCTTATTATTAGCCTTTATATACTTATTAAAAGTGTTTTTAACTAAGTAATTTCTGGTTGCTCAGAATAATGTGATACTGAAATGTATCAGTCTCCCTCTTATTTGCCTGTGTACCTTACACATGTAAATCATTTTAATAAAGCAATTTAAATGACCATAGCTGTTTAAAGATTTCAGATGATATTATTGTTTCTAATGCTTTATTTCTGATAAGGATGTAAGTTATCTTTTCGGTATTTTATAAAACTAAGACATGAAAAAACACAACTTCGGAGATTTAGAAGGGAAAGCTTTGGGAGTTAAAACACAAAATCAAGTTGAGCAGCATAGACCAACAGATGTTTAAACAGATGAATGAAATGTGCCATGTGAATTTCTAATGAATTTCAAAGAATACTGCCTGATACTGAGAAATGCAGCAGATTACCCAAGTGTGCCGCTGGAAAATAGTTTCTCAAAAAAGTCTATGGCAGACAGGGCTGAACTACCTTAGGATGTCTGCTTATAGTTTTACATGTATGTGTATTTTTAACACTCTGAGTTGAAGATAATTATTGTCACTTAAGTTGAGAGCCACATCCAGCAAGCATACAGGTTGGTTTTGTTTCTTAGCCTTCTTTCATTACATCTTCTGGGTCCACCCCTCCTATTTCTGACACCTTTCCTCTCTCCTGTGTCATTTAACTAAGTCTGTTTTATGATACTTTCAAAAGATGTACGAATATCTGGCTGATAACATCACTACTCTATCTAGGTTGGGATACATAGAATAACCATCACCTCAGAAAATAGTACGTATAGCTTCTTAGAACAGACTTTGAGGCATGATGAAAATGATGAGTATATCTTCCTTATAGTATGGACATTATCTACAAGTCAAAAATGGCCAAGTGGATCTCAGGACATTATCAGATAAGCGACCATAGCACATGGTAGAGTCTTGATGAGTGTTTTTTTGAAAAAGACCTACAAAGAAAATTAAATGATTGAAGTGACTATGGAGGGGTGAAAGAAAGGAGAACAGATATTATAATTGGGTAACCTGGTTAAAGTTATTAAGAAGGTAAAGAAATGAGACTCCTTTATAGAAATGAAAAGACTGTGAGCTTTGAAATCAGATGGTTTGAAACCTGATTGCCCCCTTTACTAGACTGAGCATTTTCTTGAAGCTTTAGGATTCTCCTTTATAAAGAGATTTGTTTGTAATGATTAAAGATTGCATATGGAAAGGCCAATACATGGCTGGCATTCAATATGAGAGTCTGAGAAATAAAACCACTTGAAAGGGGTAGTGAATGATGAAAATCACTGCATTCCTCTGCCAGGGATTTGGCTTTTAAATAATGGCTCAACCTGAAGGATTGACTTTCTCATGATAAAATACCAGCCAAAGTATATGGGGACCCTTTAATGTCCTACTGCGAGCATGGATGGTAAGCATAGTGTGTGTTCCCTGAAGACATTGTGAAGGAGATCTTGATCCTGGTGACAGTTGTATGGGATACATGCATAAGCATTTTTTAAAGATAAAAATAGCATCTACTATATATTTTGAAATAGAATATTCAATCATAATGCCTAGCAGGATAACACAGAGATCTAATGGGATGAAGGCAACTTAGTCTGTGTGTTGCTTTACCAGTTGGAAACCTCAACCATCATTTCTCTCCATCATCACACACGAGGCAGGTATTAAAACTATTACCGTATAAGTAAGGAAACTGAATTGGAATTTGGTGGATTTTCCTAGGCTCCGCAGATAGTCCCTAACAAAGCTGTAACTCAAACCCTGGTTTTGTGACACCAACTCCAGAATGTTTTCCCCAGTGCATTCCAGCTGTCATTCTCAGAGCAGGTGGGCCTCTTTAAACAAAGCCAGCAAATTTTGCAGCTGGTGCCTGGCTGCTGAAATGCACGGCCACTGGAGAGTGTGTTTTTGGGTGACCTAACCTTAGGGCAGTGTGCCCTCAAATCCATATCACAGACTACGAGCCACCTTTTAATCTCTCTGCTGTCCAGTCTGGGCTGCTGCCATCAGTCACTGTATCTGCCAGGTCATCATGCTTACAGCAAAGTCAAAAGATGAAGTGGCAATTGCAAAGGGGCGATCGACACCTCTTAAGAAAATGGCATTTTCTGGCATTGATGAAAGTATCAGCTGCCAGCCAGGAGAGAGTGGAAATTGTTCCAAGTTAGGGATCAATTGGCCAAAACATGCATTTTAAACAAATATTACGGTAGCTATAAATTTCAGTAGCGACTGAAACACCAGCTGAGAAAGTAAGGCAGTTTTTATCCCGTAGTTTTTCTGAGACTGAAATTTAGCACTTAGGTGGAAGTATCTCCATAGAGAAAATTGCTTAACAGACTTGAGGACAATCAGCTGTTTAAAATAAAAGGTTAACACATATGGTGTTTTCATAACTCTTTATCTCATTTTTCGAAATTATGATATTGTTCAGGTACATTGCATCCATATATGTGAAGTAGTAGTGGAAACCATTTGCAGATTCGAATTTTCTGAAGTTTGTTTATAGGAAAAAAATCCTTTCAGACGGGGAAATGCTGCTTACCTACATGAGTCTAAGGAGGATGTACTGATTGGGTGGTCGCGGAACTATTTGTAGCATAATCTTTTACAGTCTTACATGTAATAAGACTGAAGTTATGCATAACAAAGCAAGCAGTCCATTGTAAGATGTTTCACCGTGAATTTTGATTACTTTTGTGTGTAGAGAACATTTTAATCACTGTTTGTTTGTTTTTTTTAATGCCTTCTCCTTTTTTCCCCCAGTTATGTATCTGTATGATTTGTACTATCATTGTAGTTTTAAAAGGCAGGAATTGTATGTGCTTTCGTTACAATGGCTGTAGAGAAGTTTAGCAGGAAATGCACTGTGTATAGCCCAATTTCTATTTAATTGCACACGGGTTGGTCACTTTGGCAGAGAAATCGACAAACATTTTTGATTTGTGATGGGATCACGTGTGTGTGTATGTGTTTTACGGTTGACTGATCTCTATTCTTAACCTTTCATGGCTTGAAGGACATTGTTGGCCTGCACTTGCATTTCCAGAGCCTCTTCAGGGCCTGAGCACAGATGGAAACCCTTGTCTTATAACGGTAAAGTGAGTAGCACCTGCCTATCCCGGGGCATTACTGACTGTAACAGAAACACAAAGCACCGAGGATGTTATTGGTTTGGCTTATTGATCTGGCTCTTGCTTGTGCTCTTCTGCAGTCTTATCCCATTGAGATTATGTGCATTTCTGTTCTTTTTATTATGTATACTTGGTCTCTCTTATTTGGACTTTCTACCCTTCTTGGTTCAGACTGCATTGGAAAATACCAGTGTTTGGGATACAGGGGAAATCATGTTTATGCTTGCTGCATTCTTTACGTGTTTGTCACATCCATCCCCATGGACAGAGGTGCCTCCTGGGCTACAGTCCATAGCGTCACAAAGAGTCAGACATGACTGAGCGACTAAGCACATCACAGTACTGTACCAGCAACTATGCTGGGTGGCGGGGATGGTGTAATGAATGGGTTAAACTCAAGAAGCGTGAGGTATGCTGGGAAGTTGCAAAGAGCCAGCAGGTGATTTCACTCTCCAGCGATCTGTGCTGTTGTGGATTTCGTGTTGAGCACTACAAAGGTGGCAGTCCGTTCTCATCTGGGCGCCTGAGTGTGTTGCCTCTCGTCTTGGTCTTGGGTAGGTTGTGCAGATACCATTTATGTTTCTCAGCTACTTTCTAAAGATTGTCTTCATAGGATCCTGGTTAACATCAGAACCTTTAAACATGAAAACTGGCTGCTGGTGGAACTGGATAAGTGCTAAAGTGTAATAAGGTTTAAACGGGTTGGCTTGCTGTGACTTCCAACGAGTCATTTACCTCTCTAGTCATCAGTCATTTGTAAAGTAAAGATACTAACTCATTTGTGGGATGTTAGGAAGATTGAGAGGGTCTGTAAGTTGTTTTTCACCCCAGTCCATGACATATGGAAGCCACAAAGTAATTATCAGCTACCACTGCTGTTGATCAATGTCCAATCTGTGAAGGGACCAGCATAAGAACAAAAGGAAGGCTTTTGTGCTTGCGGTTTATGTGTACATCTGTGTTTAAAGTATATAAGAACTGTCTGTGCAGTTCCCCCACTTGCACTTTTGTATTCTTTTTCTACCTACTGGTGCTGCAGTTCCTTGCCAGATAAGCATGCTTCAAAAGGTAAGTGCTCCGTGAACAAAATTAACTGCAGCTCACTGATTCCTTTTTCTTCCTGAGGTGACTTGGGAAAAGGTGTGACTAGCATTCATTGAGCTTAAGCAAGACATTTCATGTTGACTTTGTTGGGCACACTGGAAAGAAAAAAAAAGGCTCCTAATGAATTCTTAGAAGGAACAGGGGAACTGAGGGCATGTTAATCTCACACCAGCATTGATAGTTCAAGCTAATACCACTGTCACATTTTGGGTGTGAGCCTCAGAACCAATAGACATACAGACACGTTCAGTTTGACTTGCTAGAGTCTTAAGATCATGCTTAGGTGGATTAAGTAACATGTGCAAACTTCCTTGCCTGCGCACTCAACTTGCCTAGGCATAAGCCATCCAATCACCACTAGAGACTTGTAACCTAAATTCTAATATCCCTATTACAAGAGTAAAGAATATAGTGTTCAGGATAGTGAACTGATTTGCCAGAGGTTGCCTCAGTCAGAGTTACCAGAAATGAAATTAGAAGGTAGGCCTTGTTACTGCAGGTCTGTGCTCTTGACATTATACCCCCAATTTTCTTTTATCTCTTGCCTTCATCAATTGCTTTGTTATTTATGTTTTATCTTCAGGTATCTTTGTTAGCCAAGCTGACTGCCAGAATTCTGTCCCTTCTACTGTCTGGATAAAGTCTTATCTTTCCCCTTGAAGCCTAACTATTAGGCTTAACTAATAGGAGACTTTTTTGTATAAGATAAATTAATGGTATCATGGGGACTTAGAATTTGGAATATTTGGATCTGATCTTTGTTCTACTTGAATTTTCTGTTGATACTGAGCAAGTAACTGCTATGAACCTGTTTCCCGAACTAGGATAATGTATCTTCGCAAGGGTACTTAGCAGGCTCAAATGAATTTATGACACATGTACAAAAATTCTGTAAATTGTCTAAAGCCATACAAATATATTATTTGTGCATCCAGTCTTATATTCATCTTTTATTGTAAATTCTTAATTCACTGGCTAATATGTTTGTAGTTCCCTATCTTCCTATGCATCTAACATGTCATACAACTTCTGCTTAATGGTAAATGCTCAGAAGATAGAAACCACATTTTTCAAGTCCTATTTTATGGTGATAGTGAATTGATGATTCCTAGTACCTAAACTTAATAAAATAATTAGTTATGTGTTCTGGAAGCCTGAAACATACTTACTAAGCATCAAAATATTGTAAGTATTTAAATAGACCTCTAAGTAGCCCCCTAAAAGTCACATTTTAATGAATCCTCTAAATTAGTGGCTTGCAAATGGAGGTGACTCCTTTCCCCACAGAAAATATTTAGCAGTGCCTAGCAACATTTTTTTTTTTTTTTGGTTGTTATAACTGGGAGAAAGGGAGGCTGTTGTTATCTAGTGGGTAGAAATCAGAGATACTGTTTCATGTACAGAATAGTCCCCACAACAGAGAATTATCCAGACAAAATGATAATCATACAGAGATGGGGGAACCTTGCACTAGATTTCGAACCTTGCAACTTAGATTGATTGTTGGATGAACACTGGCCTCACCTAGGAGCTTTTTAGAAATACAGGCTCCTGGGGTCTGCCTTGAATCTACCATAATCAGTCTTCATTTAACAAGATCTCCAGGTGATTAGTATGACCATTACTGTTTGGAAAGTAGTGGTTGCTAGTCAGACTTTTTAAAAATAAACTTTAAGATGAGTTTTCACTTTACAAAAAAAGTTTTGAAACTAGTACAGAGTGTTCCTGGACTTCCCAGGTGGCACTAGTAGTAAAGAACCCTGCCAGTGCAGAGATTCGGGTTTGATCCCTGGGTCAGGAAGATCCTCTGTGGGAGGGCATGCCAATCCCCTCCAGTATTCTTGCCTGCAGAATACCATCGACAGAGGAGTCTGGCAGTCTACAGTCCAGAGGGTCGCAAAGAGTTGGACACGACTGAAGTGACTTAGCACAAATGCATGTACGCACATGTATGTTGGACCCAGTTTCACCATTATAAATATCTCACATTAATGTACTAATTTGTTACAATGAATGAACCGATACTGATACATTTATAATAACTAGAGCCCATTCTTTATTCATGTTTTGTAGGTTTTGTTGGTTGACGGGGGGGGTGCTTCATCACTAAGTCGTGTCCAACTCTTGCGACCCTATGGACTGTAGCCTGCCAGGCTCCTTGGCCTACAGGATTTCCAAGGCAAGAATACTTCAGTGGGTTGCTATTTCCTTCTCCAGGGGATCTTTTTGACACAGGGATCAAACCTGCATCTCTTGTATTGGCAGGCAGATTCTTTACCACTGAGCCACCATGGAAACAAATATAAAATTATGAAGATCAAATTACATATGAAAAATTATATACATGTTGTAAAGTCTAATTACACATGATTTCAAAAATCAGGACTAGATTATTCTTAAAGAACTACTATAGTGGTAATCAATTCTGTAAATATATAGTTATATCAAAAAGTTTTACAAACCTAATGTTTTTCTAATTCAAGATCCCGTTGAAGAGAACACTTTATGTTTAATCCCTGTCTCTCCTTAGGCTCCTCCTGGCTGTGACAAATTCTCAGGCTTTTTTTGGCTTTAACGAGTTTCACAGTACTGATCAGATATTTTCTTGAATGTTTCTCAGCTGGATTTGTCTGCTTTTCTCAACATTAGATTGGGGTTATGTTTTTTGAAGGAAAACCACAGAAATAAAGTATAATTTTCATCATATCAGGGCTTCCCAAGTGGTGCAAAAGCAAAAAATCAGACTGCCAATGCAGGAGACTCAAGAGATGCAGGTTTGATCCCTGGGTCAGGCAGGTCCTCTGGATGAGGAAATGGCAGCCCACTCCAGTGTTCTTGCCTGGAAAATCCCATGGACAGAGGAGCCTGGTGGATTACAGTCCATGGGGTTGCGAAGTGTCAGACAAGACTGAGCCACTGAATGTGCGCAAGTGCACGCATGTGTGCACACACACACACCCTCATATCAAGGGCTCATACTATCAACATGACTCACCATGGTTGATGCTGACCTTGATCACCTGACTGAGACTGTGCTGGGGTAATCCTTATCTTTATAGCTTATATTTATTCCTTATCTGACTCAAATTTGCCTATTGAAGGCTCTGCCCTTCAATAGCTGCCTTGCATTTGGAATTCTAAAGGCCTACATCATTACAATTGCCAGATTTATTGTACATGTGGAACATCAAATCGTAAATTATAAATGAACAGTTTCACAGATTAAATAGAGGACTTGATTTTTCTCTAGGGCAATATACAGATTGTGGTAAAGGGCAAATCTGATTAATCAGAAAAACTAAAAACCACCTGGAACCAACAACTAATTGGGATTTTTTCCTAAAAATGAGAAACTACTCAAATTGGCAGCTTCAGATATGAATTCTGAAATATATTAGATATGGAATCGGCATTTGTAGTCAAATAGGTAATTTCAGAGAATATTTTTCTCCTCTCACAAAACATCTTCTGACTCGGCCTCTTGGTGTAGCAGCGCCATATGTGGGGAACTGTGAAATAAGGACGGAGGTCCCTGCACTGAAACTGTGGGCTGTAAGTGTGTAGTTATGGGATAGATGTGACTACACTACACCACAATCTCCTCATCAGATTTGAATGATTATTCCTATCTGTGTGCTTTAATTGTACCAAGAGACAATGTACTAAGATCATGGCATCCAGTCCCATCACTTCATGGCAAATAGATGGGGAAACAATGGAAGCAGTGAGAGACTTTATTTTTTGGGCTCCAAAATCACTGCAGATGGTGACTGCAGCCGTGAAATTAAAAGACGCTTGCTCCTTGGAAGAAAAGCTATGACCAACCTAGACAGCATACTAACAAGCAGAGACATTACTTTGCCAACAAAGTTCCGTCTAATCAAAGCTATCGTTTTTCCAGTAGTCATGTATGGATGTGAGAGTTGGAGTATAAAGAAAGCTGAGCACCGAAGAATTGATGCTTTTGAACTGTGGTGTTGGAGAAGACTCTTGAGAGTCCCTTGGACAGCAAGGAGATCCAACCAGTCCATCCTAAAGGGAATCAGTCCCAAATATTCATTGGAAGAACTGATGCTGAAGCTGAAACTCCAATACTTTGGCTATCTGATGCAAAGAACCAAGTCACTGGAAAAGACCCTGATGCTGGGGAAGATTGAAGGTGGGAGGAGAAAGGGATGACAGAGGATGAGATGGTTGGATGGCATCACCAATTCGATGGACATGAGTTTGAGTAAGCTCCGGGAGTTGGTGATGGACAGGGAAGCCTGGCGTGCTGCAGTCTATGGGTCACAAAGAGTTGGATACGACTGAACTGAAGAAATAATGAGATAAAAAGATGTTAGAATGTATTGATACTTTTCTCTCTTAAAATCCAACCATTACTTCCTAAGATTCCTAGACTGATACGCATGAGCCTTAATTCCTCTTCCACCTATAGCATCTGTACTTCTGCCTTAGTGATAGTGCCATTTGTTATCACAGTTCTCTACTCCAGACTGGAGAACATCTATCCCACCTGTAGACCTCAGCTTGGTATTCTGCTTAAAAGGTAAAGTTATCAGTGGGTCTGCAGATACAGTCAAGAGGTATAGAAATAGCTTCACTAAAATTCCAGACATTTAAATCTTTCATAGCAGAGCACAGTCTAAAATTTTAGCCATGCAGATGTAAATATCCATGAGCTGCTTCTTTGAGATTCTCAAGAGCAGGACATTCTGAGATTTCCAAGCTGTACTATGAAGAATCCAGGAGCCATTCTGGACCACTGCAGTCTAAAAAGCACTTGTGTTTACCTGAAAGTGGCACATAAAGACTCAGGGTGAATATTGTGAAGTAGGTCTCTAAAGACACTTCTCTGGGAAAGGCAAAAAACACCTAAAGGAGTTGCAAAAGGGCAAGGAAAGCCGTCAAGAAAGTGAAAATTGCAGGGGAAATGATGTTTTTAGCTCTACCTCAAGTAAATAGAACCAGGAAAAGGAGATCGTTTAAGCCTATAAAGTCAGAAAAAGAATGGGTACAACAAATGTGGACTGGAAATATTAAAATTATTTAGAGTTTAAAAGAGAAACATGGGACTACTCCAAAACAACTCTGTTTCTCAGAGTAAACACTTCTTGGTAACTAGCTTCTTAATTCCCTGAATCCTTTCTTACTCTGAGCCTCAGCAAGAGCTATTTCATTTCTATATTCTGTGCTGCTGTTCCATGGTGAATATACCAGGCAGTGTATTGAGAAAAAGAAGCAACTAAACACTTAAGGGCTAGTCTTCTATTCCTATCTAGACTATCTCAATTTATGTTTAGTCAGTTGAGCTTGTGATGTTCCTGAGGAATTATAAATTTGTGAGTGAGAAATTATGAAATAAGTGAGTATCATACTTGGTTTTTCTAAGACTTGTCAGTTTTCTTTCTCTTCAAAAATGTATCACTTGCTTTTTTCTTAGACTTTTTACATGATTGTTTCAAAATTCTGATGACATTATTTACCTGGCATAACATCCAGTGTGCTTTTTATATTCTGCACTGGCCATCCTAGTAATAAGGTGTGTGCTTACTTCTGAAATAGGGAGGTGACTAGGCATGACTCTGCCCTTCCATTCATCGGTCCTCATCCTTCTAAAACAGCAGCACTGGAGTGGCAAGAGTTCAAAAAGAAGTCTAGGCAGGAGAACTGAGTTCTAGTTCTGATTCTCCTCCAGCAGAAGTTTTGTTTTATCTTTTTATTTTACCACATTGTTGAGATTCCTAGGAACTAGTTTTTCTCATTTGTAGAATAAAGGATTGGATGTTATGACCTTGAATGTATATTTCAAGTCTAATATTTGATGACTCTAAGAAAATTGCTCTCCTGAGTCATATTTCCCTATTCTCATCCCTTTTAACACAAGGTTTATAATTTTGTCTCCTATATTCTCTATTTTTTAGCTTTATTATTCAGAATCCTGATTCTTGCCTCTGGGCTGTTTCTTTCAGATTTCAGCATCTGTCTCTTTACTGAATCCACAGAAGCACATTAGAATTTAGTTTTCTCACTTTAATAATCTTCCCAGTTGAAGTGATCCAGAGTTATTCTTAGTTAAAACTTAAATGCTTCGGTAAAATTTGGTTTCACTCTTTTCATTATTTTTGCCAATAGAGTCTGTATAATAATATACTCAGATTTACTTGTTCAGTATTATGTTATTGTGTGAATAGATGGTGAGTTAATCAACCATTCAAAATGTGAGAATCCATTCTAAATGAAGCTGTGTGCTGGAAGTTTCAGATTTTGAAACAACTCTAAAAATGTGCTGTGTCAATTCTGAAACACCATGTACTTTTAGTACTAAGTTGTTTTTTTTTTTTTAATTGGCTCTAATTGTTTGAAAGAAAAAATAGTTCAAATTAGGATTAACCTAATTTGATCACATAGCCAATTTCTAATCTTTCTCAGAATCACAGTGATACATTAGTATTTAATGACTCCGCCCCACTCCTCTTCCTTTGTAACAGCTAAAGGTCCAGCTACAACATAGTTCCTCAGGACATGCCTTTCCCCACACAGTACCTATGACTAAATTTATCTATGATGATTAACATGAGTGAAAAAGAACTTTTAGGTCACTTTTTGAATGGATTTACTTAATATAGCCATTGTACTTATGGGTGACCTAAACATATGGCTTAAGTGAGACTTATCCATGAATTTTAGAGGAAATACATTTCTTTAACTTGAATGAAAAAGTGTCTGTTTTTGTGTGTTACTAAAATTCTATCTAATTTAAAGCATTTACATTAGCTGAAAAAGTGCCCTCAATCCTTGAATAATAACAGCAACAAAAAAGTTGTTCTCCTTATATTGTAGCATGACAAACCATTTAGTGGTTTAAAACAATTTCCTGTGGTTCTGTGGGTGATCTGGGTTCAGTAAGTGTTTCTTGTGGAAGATCCCTCATGTGATTGTAGTCAGATAGCAATTGGGAATAGAGTTTTATGGGTACTTTGCCAGGGTGTATATTTAAGGTAACCAAATCTTAAGATCTTAAAAATCGTAAGATGGACTTCCAGGTGACTCTAGTGGTAAAGAACCCACCTGCCAATGCAGGAGATATAAGAGACGCACATTCCATCCCTGGGTTGGGAAGATCCCCCAGAGAAGGAAATGGCAACCCACTCTAGTATTCTTGCCTGGTGAATCCCATGAACAGAGGAGCCTGGCGGGCTACAGTGCATGGGATTGCAAAGAGTCAGACATGACTGAGTGACTTTCACTTTCCCAAGGGGGTTAATTTTTAATCTCCCCTAAACATGTCAATTCCAGATAGCACTGTCTGTTAGAAACATAAATCAGGTTACAAATGTGGATCACATACGTAATGGTAAGATTGGCTTCCCTGGTGGCATAGTGGTTAAAAAATCTGTCTGCCAATGCAGGAGACACCAGTTCAATCCCTGGGTCAGGAAGATCCCCTGGAGAAGAAAATGACAACCCACTCTGGTATTCTTACCTGAAAAATTCCATGGACAGAGGAGCCTGGTGGGCAATAGTTCATGGGGTTGCAAAGATGAGGGACTGAGCACACTTATACAATCATATGATTGGCAACTAGTGCTGACCATATGCTGAGGTTTAATTGAAGTGCCTGCATATCAACCCTCTGTGTACCTTGAGTATCTCACAGCATGGTGGCTGGGCTGCCTTGAGAGCATTCCAAGAGATGGGAAGTAGAAGCTGCCAGACCAGCATTATCTGTATCATATTCTATTTGCCAAAGCAGTTATAGGAAATTCTGAAAGGTTGCAAAATAGAAATCACCTCTTGATGGAGGAAATGGTAAGGGCACACTTTAGGAGAGCTTGTGAGATGGGAGATATTATTAGGGATCTTCAGAAAATATAATTCATCATAATAGTTTAAAAGAAATGCCATATCCCTTAATGCTGGAGTTGGCACAGGACAGATCAAATCCAATACTCTGCCTTTTTTTGTAAATAAAGTTTTATTAGAACACAAGCATGCTCATACATTTACGTGCTGTCTATAGGAGTTTTCACACCACAACAGCTGAGTTCAGTAGCTGCCACAGGGACCATGTGGCTTGTAAAGCCTAAAATATTCATAGTCTAGTCCTTTACAGAAAAATGTTTGCCAATCCCTGCCTTAACGTATTTTTTTTTTAAGAACATTATTCATTGAAGACATTTGTTAACAATTCTGTAAGTTTAAATTTCTTCTGTCTCTAAATTTTTCCTATTGCTTTTTACTCTAGTGAGAATATACCAGCCCTAATAGCTCCCATGCAGAGAAGGCAATGGCACCTCACTCCAGTACTCTTGCCTGGAAAATCCCATGGATGGAGGAGCCTGGTAGGCTACAGTCCATGCGGTCACTAGGAGTTGGACACGACTGAGCGACTTCACTTTCACTTTTCCCTTTCATGCACTGGAGAAGGAAATGGCAACCCACTCCAGTATTCTTGCCTGGAGAATCCCGGGGACGGCGGAGCCTGGTGGGCTGCCGTCTATGGGGTCGCACAGAGTCGGACCCAAATGGAGCGACTTAGCAGCAGCAATAGCTCCCATGACTCTGTTGTGGTCCTCTGATACACAGTTTCCATGACGTTAACTTGGTTTTGGTTTTCAAAATAGAAGTCCTCCCTTCTGTCTCCACCCCCACGCATAAAAGGTGGGCTTTGTCAGCTCTCTTATGGAGTGACTTTATTTTCTTTTCTCAGATATTGTATTGGTTGCAGTGATCCTGAAGCCCAAGTCTGTCAGCACACGGCAATCACCTGGGAAATGTTAAGAACTGTGCAAGTTAGCACCCCACCTTCTAGATCTTGGTTTACTTGACCTGGATCAGTTTGGGACACGGGTCTTTGGGAGACTTGTTGGGTGGGAATGTTGTTGTTTTGTTGCTACGTCGTGTCTGACTCTTTTGTGACCCATGAACTCTAGTCTGCCAGGCTCCTCTGTTCATGGGATTTCTGAGGAAAGACTACTGCTGCTACTGCTGCTGCTAAGTCACTTCAGTCGTGTCTGACTCTGTGCGACCCCATAGACGGCAGCCCACCAGGCTCCCCCGTTCCTGGGGTTCTCCAGGCAAGAACACTGGAGTGGGTTGCCATTTCCTTCTCCAGTGCATGAAAGGGAAAAGTGAAAGTGAAGTCGCTCAGCCGTCTCCGACTCTTAGCGATCCCATGGACTGTAGCCTACCAGGCTCCTCCGTCCATGGGATTTTCCAGGCAAGAGTACTGGAGTGGGGTGCCATTGCCTTCTCCGAAAGAATACTAGAGTGGTTTGCTATTTCTTTCTTCAGGGGATCTTCCTGACCCATGGATTGAACCCAGGTCTCCTGCATTGGTAGGCGGATTATTTACCATTGAACCATCAAGATGGAAAGGGGGGAGCTATTATACCAGTTGCTTATTGTGGCAATTGGAAATACCTAGTATGAGAAATTTCCTTGAAATTAGTGAGGTCTGGGAAATAGTGAGGGTCTTAGCATGGAGTGTTCTGGAAAGAAAAGCCAAGGACAAAGAAACCTCATCATCGTGACTTAACAGACTCTGTTGGGTATTGATGTGTGTTAGAGGCTTGGGGCTAGAATAAAATGGGAGCCCTAGCTAAAGGCAAAGATCAGACTTGAAGAAAATAATTGAATTATCTCTGTAACCAGTTGTACTTTATAGGTGAATTCCCACATGACAGGGGCTATACACATTTAAAACTGCTTCTAAAAGTTCAAATGAGATTGTTCAAATGAGACTGGTTCGATTCAGTTATAGTGTGTAAGAACCCTGCCTTTATCTGTGGCCAATTAGACAAAGGAAGCTTTTTTCTAAAAGGCAGCATCTTGAATATTTTCTGTAACTGTAATATCAGGGATACTAATTCAATAACTTAGATGTAATTTCAGATTGTAATAGCATTTTCATTTTTAATTAGACTAAAAGCTTTAGCTGCTGGTATGATTGAAGTATATTTTCTGCCAGTTGTGGTGCTGTTTTGCATTATTTATAAAGTGCCACCAATTTTGCTTTTGTTTCCCACAACTGTACACAATTTGTCGTTTTTTCTTCCTAAAGACTTAACTGAAAGAGATATTAGATAAATCAACTCGTTGTAGAATGATGTGATATTTTGAGGAACTAAATTGAAGAGGGTGGCGCGGGGCACATGTCTTTAATAGTTTTTAAACAAAACGGACCTGACTGAAAGTTGAAGAGAAAAGTTGGTCTTCACTGATGAAAAGAAGGAATGATTCTTTGGCGGGATGATGGTAAGAAATGCTCAAAGATAAACTGAGGCATGTTCAAAGTTTTAAGAAGTTTACTTGAGCAAACATTGATTTGTGTTGGGCAGAATCCCATCTAGCAGCTACAAAGGTGCTCCAACGAGCTACACAAAATGAAAGATTTTTTTGCACGTTGGTTATTGCAAGGTTACTTTTCTAATGGAAATAGCAAGGTCTATCAGGCAGATCACCTAATAGAAGCTATCAGGTGCTTCTTGACTGGCTGTGTTAAGATTCGGTGGCTTGTGAGAACTGAACTCATTTGGTGGCACAAGGCTTAGCATAAGCAACTGCCTTTTCAACCTGTCGTATTGTTTTTAATAGAGTAGGAAGGATGTCTCAGTGATATCCACCAGAACCTTCTGAAAAGATAGAAAGATCCTGTACTATTCAATGTGGTGGCAACATGTAGCATTTGATACATAGTTCGCAACTGAGGAAACATTTAAATTTTATTTAGTTTTAATTATATTTCAATTGCCCATGTGGAAAATGGCTACTGTATTGGAGAGCTCAGCACAAAAAAACACAATGTTCTTGGAAAGGAGGAAAAGGAGATTGAAAACATTTGTTGTTTATCATTATGGTGATAATCCATAAATCAGAATGTTTAGAATGAAAACGTTGTCATAAGCATCACTGATGAAAATGGGCAGATTTTTCTTCCTAGTGATTCATTTTAATAGAGTGTTTGTGGAAATTGTGGTAATAAAAAATTAGCCTTTGATAATATAGCCTGTCAAGGAAACAGATAACTGTGATGATTATATGATCAGAAAAAAAAACAGTTCTTTCCATATTGTAGTTTATAAAACTTGGTGTAATATGCTAAATGTCACCTTTAGGTTAAACCTAACAAAAAACAGCACAGAAGATTTAGTCACCAGAGACATCTCATCAAGTAGTTAATTTGTAGAAAAATTTCATTTTTTCAATTTGAATGAACAGATGGCCTATTCATTAAAATTCAAAAGTAGATAATTACTTGATTCCAGTATTTTTAGCAAAAGAACATTTTATAGCATTATGTTTGGGGAAGACTCATAGGTCTTAAAATGTTTTGTGTGGCTGGATACACAATTGTCCACTGTCTACAACTGCCTGCCATGCTGATTGAATAAGGTGGTTAAAAATAGACTTGTAGCTCTTCTTCATCACTGAAACACTCATTTTAATGAAAAAAAAAAAAATTGCTCACCTCTCTAAAGAAAAAATCTTCACATTAACCCTGAAACCCTGCCCTAACATTCATTTAGCAAATGTCTATTTATCGATTTTGTGTTGGACGCTTGAAACTATGATATGCTTTTGAAAAGATTGTCCCCCTGCCCTTAAGTAGAGTCCAGTGGTAAATGTTCATTGATTTAAATGTCCTGGATTTTCTTTCAATTGAGTAGTAGTCTGCAATGTTTTCTCATTGAAGTATTAATAGTTCAATAAAAGTGGATATTTAGTAATTCATAACAGAATATTCATATATTTAATCATTCTGCCTGGCAAATCTGCTATAGAAGGTGCCAATTTGTTGTACAATGATGCTCATGCTGTCTTTTTTTTTTCTCCAAAAGAGTTCCTCCTACTCCTATATATATGCAATGAGAAAAAAAAGTGACGTATTGGTTTAAGTTCCCTCACTATTAGGAAGCTTGAAATGAAATTGATTCTTTATTACTATGGCTTTCCTCACCTAGGCATTCTTGGTCTCTCTGTTTCTTAGGTCTTGGCTATCTCTCTCTCTACATGGACTTTTATTATTTTCTGTTCCAGCTATTTTGGGAATAATTTCATAACCTCTTTTTTCAATTTCTCAGATGTGTTAGTTTCCACAAAACACTTTAAGGTTTCTACCAACTGTCTTAAGATTCAAGAATATAACATTTAAATCTTTCCCATGAATCAAATTATATAAAGGAAATGTATCACCTTGAATTTTAAAAGAAAACAACTGTCCTCATCCATTAGATTTGATCTTCATTCCAAGGTCCCCTCTTTTATTTAGTTTTGGCCTACATATTTTCTCCACCTGGGCCTTATGCTTTGGAAAGGATGACCCCCTCACCATGGGCATTTTCTTAGGTCCATCTGGACAATCTTATCGTAAAATTCAAGAGAGGAAGAAATACTTTTCTGTGTATGTGCTTTCCTAATGTACCTGCTGTCAGCAGTAGTTTTTCATTTGAGATGCAAACATTTTCCCTATGTGACTGTTACACAAGGACCCACACATAATAAAGGGAGAAGTTTTATCCAGAGTAAAGTATTAATACTACCCATCTGCCAATGCTTTTACAGAACCCTTGGGGTCAGACGTTTCAGAATTCATAACTTTTCACACTTTAGGAAAGGAATGTTGTACATATATTGCATATTATGTAATAACCCCAATCAAGTGTGGAGGGCAGCACCTATAATCAAACACAATCACATTTCTGCAGAAAAGTGTATGCATGTCCTTTTAGGTAAAATAAAGACTATAAATAGCCTCACATTAATTCAGGTTGGGTTTTGAAGTCAAATGAGGAAACAACTTTGGGATTTAGAGAGCAGATAAGGAACTGGGCACCTGAGAGTAACTATTACTCCCACTCCACTCCTCTCACTACCCCAATCACTATGAATATTTATTTGGCCAACACAACTAAGCTATTTGTGATCTACGCAGAAGGAATTCCATGAAGAAGTATCAACAAGAGCTAGCATCCCTGTAGGTTCATTTCTGATCAGTTTTCAGGAGATACATAAAAAGAGTTCTCCTAAAGGCCAACATGAAACTCCAGGTAATCAAATACCGATCTGTTATCCTTGATGCATTAACTTACCACACTTTCTTCTTGCTATTATGCATCCTATTTCCTTAACCTTATCTCTCATCTTTTAGTCCTCAATTCACTGATCCATCCTCATTTCCATTTTCCTCTGCCTGCAACTTTTCTTTGATTTTCCCCTATATCTTCTGTAATAAAACGTTCTGTCCTATTTACCCCATGGCTAGCTAATATACATGAGGCTTGAATTTTTGTCTAACAAAGTTATAACTAACTCAGTCCAAGTCTTCAATTACTTTGGAAGACTCATCTACAGAGGCCTAGCTGAAATTTTAAAAGGTATATGATATGTCTGTTTAGAATATTCTGGTGAATATTTCATTCTCTTCTGGCACATAACCATGAAGCTTAAGTTTATAATTGGTGGTGATGGTGGTTTAGTTGCTAAGTCATGTCTGACTCTTGTGACCCCATGAATTGTAGCCCTCCAGGCTTCTCTGTCTATGGGATTTCCCAGGCAAGGATACTGGAGTGGGTTGCCATTTCCTTCTTCAGGGGATCTTCCCGATGTGGGGGTCGAACCTGCATCTCCCACATTGAAGGCAGTCCCCTACAAAAGAGGATTCTTTGCTGCTGAGCCTAAGAGTATAAATGGCTCCTTGTTAATTTGGGTAGGTAATCATTATTCAACTCAAGATCCAATACCTTTGAGGGTATCGCATGTTTCTTCTGGGCATAGAAAAGAACTAGAAAATGTTTCTTGCCTATGGAAAACATGAACTCTTTCAACAAGTTGACATTCATGTTTTCCCATCAGATAGAGATTTTCATTTGTTCTGTGGTCTGTGCCTCTAAGTGTATCTCACGACAAGTATGGATTGTCTCTGTGAACTTTGCATCTGACCTGGCTTTTAATTTGTTTTGATATTGTCATGATACCCACATAAAGGGGAGAGTATTACTTTCTTCCAAAATTCAGCCAGGTTCATTCTTAGAATTGTGACTACATTTTCTACCTGTAGAGCTGAAAGAGCTGATCTTTATTTATTTATCAAATAGATTGGTTGAGTGCCAGCTTGTAATACTTTTTCACAGCAAATGAACAACAACAAAAACAACTCAGCTCTGTCTCTATGTCATTATCTTCTTTGTGTATTAAAACCATATATCTCTAGCTGATATATACCAGAGACTATTTTGGAAAATGGAAATTTTTATTAGTGGATTTTTAAGCTACCTTGTCTAATGTAAATAGCTATAATACAATGATTTTATCTGGGACAATATTTCCCAAGACTTGTTTAAGCTTCTCACTCATCAAAAGTCTGCTTATGGTAGCAACTAAAATTCAGTTCTGGTCAAA
This sequence comes from Giraffa tippelskirchi, assembly GCF_054371585.1. NCBI lineage: Eukaryota > Metazoa > Chordata > Mammalia > Artiodactyla > Giraffidae > Giraffa > Giraffa tippelskirchi. Next base: position 41,766,479 of record NC_137276.1, read on the forward strand.
CTTGCATAGTGCCCAAAAAGGGTTAAATAGTCCTATGTCTTTCGTATTTTCTCATTTCTACAGGGTGGTATTAGCACAGGAAAAGGCTTCTGATTTTTACTGAGCTTTGTAATGAATAAAATATGCGGGTGATGTGAAGAACTTATGTAAGCTCTTTGTCTTGGTCTCACTAAGGAGCTTTAATTTTATTCTTGCTTTATAATCCTGGAGATGTTGACTGGCCCCTTGCCATCTTTCATGACTTTATACTTTTCCAGTAGAGACCATGAACTTCAAAGCCTCTTAGGTGAACATTAAAAATAAAGGCCCAGGGCTAGTGAACTTTAACATTATTTTTCCCCGCGAAGCTGCAGTGATATACAAGGCAGAGTGCTTTCTTAGAATTCAAACATAATTTAAAATCACACTGTGCCAAATGTCTTCTATGTTATGTTTGTATTCTGCATTCTAATATGTTAGATACCTGAGTTTTCTTCTGATATTATCTGGGTGGATTCTTATATCCCATTTTTTTTTTTTATTTTTTTTTTATTATTTTTTATTTTTTTATTTATTTTTTTAAATAAATTTATTTATTTTAGTTGGGGGCTAATTACTTTACAATATTGTAATAGTTTTTGCCATACATTGACATGACTTATATCCCATTTTTAAAAACCTTTGACATTCTTCACTTTATTTGTTTGTTTGCTTAATATTTGGCTTGCTGGATCTTCATTGCCATGCATGGGCTCTTTGTTGCTGCGCATGGGCTTTACTCTAGTTGCAACGAACAGAGGCCACTCGCTAGTTGTGTTGCTCAGCCTTCTTATTGCAGTGGCTTCTCTTGCAGCAGAGCACAGGCTCTAGGTGCATGGGATTCAGTAGTTGAAGCCCACAGGTCCAGTTGCTTCAAGGCATATGGGATCCCATTTCCCAGACCAGGGATCAAACTTTTGTTTCCTGCATTGGCAGGCAGATTCCCAACCACTGGACTACCAGGGAAGTCCTTTATATCCTAGTTTTCATGTAAAACCTGTGTAATGAACAGAAGCACATTGTCAGTTAACATCTATTTTGTAATCTTCACAACATAAAACACAATAATTTTTACTTTGGATCTGCTGGTAATCATTAACCCTATCTTGAGACAGAGTGAAAATTCCTTTTATTTACTTCTTTGGGGTATGGGTGTGCTGGGAGAGTTTATAAAAAGAAAGGAAGCTAGTTGCTCAGATGAAAAGTTCTCGAGTAGGTGGATGAATGAAAAATCTAGAAAAACAGAAATATGGACATTAATGTCATTTAGAGGTGCTTGAATTCAGAACATAAGTGAATCAGGACATTTTTAGATAGAGACATATCATTCATAGGCATTGCTGTCTTTAGGAATAATATTTTATGGGAATTACTTTCTTTAGTTGCTGCTCAAGATTAGATAGAACTTTACATCCTTTTAAGTGTTTTAAATCTATTGGGTTTCCTTGTATTAATAAAAGTTTCTCGGTATGAGGGTTGTTGTTCGGTTGCTAAGTCATGTCCAATTCTTTGTGACTCTGTGGACTGCAGCACACCAGCCTTCCCGATCTTTCACTGTCCCTCGGAGTTTGCTGAAACTCATGACCGTTGAGTTGGTGATGCTATCCAAACATCTTATCCTCTATTGCCCCCTTCTCCTGCCCTCAATCTTTCCCAGCATCAGGATCTTTTCCAGTGAGTTGGCTCTTCACATCAGGTGACCAAAGTGTTGGAGCTTCAGCTTTGGCATCAGTCCTTCTAATGAACATTCAGGGTGAATTTCCTTTAGGATTTACTGGTTTGATCTCCTTGCTGTCCAAGGGACTCTCAAGAGTCTACTCCAGCACCACAATTCAAAAGCATCAATTCCTTAGTGCTCAAGCTTCTTTATGGTCCAACTCTCACATCCATACATAAGCACTGGAAAAACCATAGGTTTTACTCTATGGACCTTTGTTGGCAAAGTGATGTCTCTGCTTTTTAATACACTCTCTAGGTCTGTCATAGCTTTCCTTTCAAGAAGCAAGCATCTTTTAATTTCATGGCTGCAGTCACTGTTCTCTGTGATTTTTGGAGACCAAAAAGAGAAAATCTGTCACTACTTAAACATTTTCTCCATTTATTTGCCATAAAGTGATGAGACCAGATGCCATTATCTTGTTTTTGAGTGTTGAGTTTCAAGCTAGTTTTTTCACTCTCCTCTTTCACCTTCATCAAGAGGCTCTTAAGTTCCTCTTCAATTTCTGCTATTGGAATGCTATCATCTGCATATCTGAGGTTCTTGATATTTCTGCCACAAATCTTGATTCCAGCTGGTGATCCATCCAGCCTGGCATTTCACATGATGTACTCTACATATAAGTTAAATAAGTAGGGTGATGACATATAGCCTTCTTGTATTCATTTACCAGTTTTGAACCAGTCTGTTGTTCCATGTCCAATTCTAACTGTTGCTTCTTGACCTCCATACAGGTTTCTCAGGAGACAGTTAAGGTGGTCTGGTGCACCCATCTCTTTAAGAATTTTCCTCAGTTTGCTGTTATCCATAAGGTCAAAGGATTTAGCATAGTCCATGAAGCATAAGTAGATGTTTTTCTGAAATTCCCTTGCTTTCTCTTATGATCCAGTGTTATTGTTGTTCAGTTGCTCAGTCGTGTCCTACTCTTTGTGACCCCACGGACTGCAGCACACCTGACTTCCATGTCCTTCACCATCTCCAGGAGCTTGCTGAAACTCAGTCCATTGAGTCTGTAATGCCATCCAGCCATCTCACCCTCTGTCCTCCCTTTCTCCTCCTGCCTTCAGTCTTTCCCAGCATCACGGTCTTTTCCAATGAGTCGGCTCTTCATATCAGGTGGCCATAGTATTGGAGCTTCAGCTTCAACGTCAGTCCCTCCAAAGAATATTCAGGATTAATTTCCTTTAGGATTGACTGGTTTTGATTTCCTTGCAGTCCACAGGACTCTCAATCAAGAGTCTTCTCCAACAACATAGTTCAAAAGCACCAATCATTTGGTGCTCAGCCTTCTTTATGGTTCAACTGTCACATCCATACATGACTACTGGAAAAACCAAGCTTTGACTATATGGACCTTTGTCAGGAAAGTAAGGTCTCTGCTTTTTATATGCTGTCTAGGTTGGTCATAGCTTTTCTTCCAAGGAGCAAGCTTCTTTTAATTTCATGGCTGCAGTCACCATCTGCAGTGATTTTTGGAGCTCAAGAAAATAAAATCTGTTACTGTTTCCATTGATTCCCCATCTATTGGCCATGAAGTGATGGGACTGGATGCCATGATCTTTGTTTTTTGAATGTTAAGTTTTCAATCAGCTTTTTCGCTCTCCTCTTTTACTTTCATTAAGAGGTTCTTTAGTTCCTCTTCTCTTTCTGCCATAAGGGTGGCATCATCTGCATATCTGAGGTTATTAATATTTCTCCCAGCTGTCTTGTTTCTGGCTTGAGCTTCATCCAGCCGGGCGTTTCACATGATGTACTCTACATATAAGTTAAATAAGCAGGGTAACAATATGTAGGCTTGACGTACTCCTTTTTCAATTTTGAACCAGTTTGTTGTTCCGTGTCCAGCTCTAACTGTTGCTTGTTGACCTGAATGCATGTTTTCCAGGAGGCAGGTAAGGTAAGGTGGTATTGTATTCCCATCTCTTGAAGAATAGTCCAGTTTGCTGTGATCCACACAGTCAAAAGTTTTGCACAGTCAATGAAGCTGAAGTAGATGTTTTTCTGGAATTCTCTTGCTTTCTACGACCTAGTGGATGTTGGCAATTTGATCTCTGGTTTGTCTGCCTTTTCTAAATCCAACTTGAACATCTGGAATTCTTGTTTCGCGTACTCTTGAAGCCTCGCTTGGAGAATTTTAAGCATTACTTTGCTAGCATGTGAAATGAATGTGATTGTATGATAGTTCGAACATTCTTTGGCATTGCCCTTCTTTGGAATTGGAATGAAAACCGACCTTTTCCAGTCCTGTGGCCACTGCTGAGTTTTCCAAATTTGTGGCTTATTGAGTGCAGAGCTTTACAGTATCATCTTTTAGGATTTGAAGTAGCTCAGCTGGAATGCCATCACCTCCACTAGCTTTGTTCTTAGTGATGCTTCCTAAGGCCCACTTGACTTATCACTCCAAGATGCCTGGCTCTAGGTGAGTGATCACACCATCGTGGTTATCTGGGTCATGAAGATCTTTTTTGTATAGTTCTTCTGTGTATTCTTGCCACCTCTTCTTAATATCTTCTGCTCTGTTAGTTCCATACAATTTCTGTCCTTTATTGGGCCCATCTTTGCATGAAATATTCCCTTGGTATCTCTAAAAATCTTGAAGAGATCTCTATAGTCTTCCCCATCCTATTGTTTTCCTCTATTCCTTTGTATTGTTCACTTAAGAAGGCTTTCTTATCTCTCCTTGCTGTTCTCTGGAACTCTGCATTAAAATGGGTGTATCTTTCCTCTTCTCCTTTCCTTTCACTTCTCTTCTTTTCTCATTGATTTGTAAGGCCTCCTCAAACAACCATTTTGCTTTTGTGAATTTGTTTTTCTTGGGGATGGGTTTGATCACCACCTCCTATACAGTGTTACAAACTTCTGTACATAGTTCTTCAGGTACTCTGTCTATAAGATCTAATCTCTTGAATCTATTTGTCACTTCCACTGTTTAAACACAAGAGATTTGATTCAGTCCTCTTGGAGGAAGTTGCCATTAGTTCCACTATAGAGCTGTGGAGCAGAGAAGGAGAACAGTTATACAAAGGAAGTTCTCACACTGTTGCATAAGTTCTAGGCCCCACAACAGATTTCCCAATCTGGGGGTCTGGTTAAGGGACTGAGAACCCCCAGGGAATTTGACTTGGAAGGTCAGTAGAATTTCATTGCAGAACTTCCACAGGACTAAGGTAACAGACTCTTGGAGGGCACAAGAAAACCTTATGTGCACCAGGACAGAGGAGAAAGGAGCAGTGACCACAGAAGAGACTGAGCTTGACTTTCCTGTGAGTGTCCAGGAGTCTCTGGCAGAGATGTGGGTTGACAGTGGCCTGCTGCAGGGTCAGGGGCACTGACTACAATAGTCCTGGGAGTTGGGGCATGTTGGCATAAGTCCTTACAATCCTATGAACAGCAGCATTTTGATCTCTGGTTCCTCTGCCTTTTCTGAATCCAGCTTGTACATCTGAAAGTTTGCTGTTCAGGTACTTTTGAAACCTAGCTTGAAGGATTTTGAGCATTACCGTACTAGCATGTGAAATGAGTGCAATTGTGCAGTAGTTTGAAAATTCTTTGGCATTGCCCTTCTTTGGGATTGAAATGAAAACTGACCTTTTCCAGTCCTGTGTTTGGACTAGAGTTAGTTGGGTGTAATAGACTAGAAGGGTGATTAAAATTAAGGCAAAATGTTTATTTATTTTTTTTTATTATTCAAGATAAAGCCTCTATTTTTATAGTTTCCATATAAGCAGTCTATCGAGTATGTCTTCCTTTATCTTACTGGATTTGTGCTAGAAGAGCTACCACTTCCTCTTTCCTTCCTATGGCCAAAGATATATTAATAAGATAACATTCTACAATGAGAGGTAAACCAGATGTCCAGGGAGTCATTTGACTTCAGTTGACAAACAGTGAAGTGGAATCCATAATTTTATGCTTTAACAAGTATTCCAGCCAGCATGAATAGTGTTTGTTTTGGTTTTTAATCTACTTTGTCTTCTCTTTTCATGCAAATTCTAGGCCATTAGTGATAGTTATTAATACCATGCTAAGATTCTATGAGGAATATAGATTAAGAACCTCTGGCTAATTGAATAATCTTTTTCTGTACTATGCATCTCTTCAGAATTCTGCTCTTAAGGGATCTCATTTCAGAATATTCTAAAGTACATAAGGCTGGCTGCTTTTGAATTACCAAGGAAACAAATTATATAAAAAGGAACTTAATAAAAATTTTTGATTCATTAATGCATGTGTATTTTTTTAACACATTAAATAATACCTAACAATGTATCTATTAACTGCCATGAGTTTGAGTGAAAAGTATAAACAGTTTTTAAGATTTTTGAAACAGCTATCATATAAAGTATAACTTTTATGGTGACAAAGTCACAAGAACTGTTAATGCTTGTATGGCCTATTACTATGGAAATGCTACATTTTTACAGAGGTCAGTAAAAACAAAGATTTTATATATATATATATATATATATATATATATATACACACACACACACACACATATATATATTATTAGGTTTATATATATGTATGTGTGTATATATATATATACATATATATATTTATGAGTGTGTGTGTGTATATATATATATAATATATTCTATTAGGTTAAGAACTTTTGAGCTAGACCATGAAGTTTGATTAAAGAGACTGACAAAGACAAAGATTCAGTGTTGGGTTTATTTAGGAAAAGTCCTAGTTTGTGGGAAGACTAGATATACAACACCAGCAATTTGATTTTTGACTCTATAAAAACTACTGTAAATTTCATAGCAGAGGGATATTTTATGAGAACAGTAATCAAGGAAAATGATTCTAATATATTTGCTGATTTGTTTGGTGGCAAAGAATCCAGAAAAGGAGCTCTATGTGAGTTGTGCACAAAGGCTTAGGAAAGGCTTTTAGTTATGGAATAAATATTCCATATTTAGATTAAGTATGCTGACAGTAAGAAGGATTTATAGTCATTGATCTCATGACTGAATGATGATTTTGGTGGTGTTAGTCATTCAGTGAAGTTGGGAAGGGATTGACGGTAATTTGGGAAGGAAAATGAGGTCGTGCTTGATGAAAAATGTTGGTGTGAGTGTCCTAAAGGGAGTAGGAGAAAGGCTATTTGAAAAAAAATGGAGGTCAAATCATCAACATTCTTATAAGGGGTAATGTGATCCTATATATGGCATAAATGGTCAGTCTTAAAACTGAGCCATTACTATATGCCTGTGCTAAGTCCTTGTTATTTTATAATTTACATTCCATGTGATTTACTAATGTAAGATAATCAGTGGCTTTTATTAATAGTATTTTTATAATGTGTGCATCCATCACCAGAGCCAAATTTAGAACATTTTCATTATTGTAAAACAAATGTTGTAGCCCTACACTATCACACTCCAGTCCTTCATCTCTCCCAGCCATTGGCAACTAGTCATCTACATTCAATTCCCCATAAATTTGCCTATTCTAGATATTAACTATAAATGGAACCAGACTTGGGTCTACTCATCTACAGCACTGTAAAGCCAGGTTGTGGCAAAGGAAAGTACGATGTTTATTGCCAGGCAAAAAGCAAGAAGAATGGGCAGCTAACGCATGAAAGATCCAAACTCCCTAATGGCAACATTTGGGATGAGGGATGCGGGGAGCATGGCTTTCTTCTAGTTCCAGTCAGTCTAGGATCTGTGTCCTCTTGATCAGCATCTTCCACCTAGGTAAGGGTCTTAGTTTCTGCAGGACAGCTCAAAGATATGCACTAGATTGTTATGTATATCCTTTGAGGAGGAACTAGGACTCTGCTTAGTGCTGAACTATTGTTTAAGGTGTTGTTACTTTTATTGTTTGACTGCTTTTCCTTTTTTTCTTCATTCCCTTGCTTTCCTAATCATTAACTGCTTGAGTTAACTAAGGAGAAATGGAAAACATAAAGTGGCTTTTGTACCTAGGAGGGCCTCACAGGGTCCTGCCTGGCTTCAATAGTATGTGGTCCTTATATCTTGCTTCTTTCAGTTAGCATGTTTTCAAGGTTGAGTCATATTGTAGCCTGAGTCAGCAGTTCATTCTTTACTATGACTCGACAGAATTCCACCTTTTGTTTACCCATGTATCAACTGATAAAACTCGCTTACTGCAAGACTTGAATTTGCCATTTCCCCTGACTGCCATCTAGAGAGGTGTTCAGTAGTTTTATTCCACCCTCAGTTTAACTTGTTAAAATATTATCCTGGTTTCAGCTTATTTTGTTCTCAGTGATACACAGGACAAAGTTCATTTTCTTTGTGTTGGGAATAAGTTTCAAACCAAATCTTCTCATTCCTAACCTGTTTCCGGCCATTTGAACAACTGCTTTTGAGAGAGTAAGTTCTTTTTTTTTAGTTTTTATACCTTTTCATGGTATTTTGCAGGATGTGTGATTCTTTGTTTTTTGTCTGCTTTTTAAAAATGTGAAGGTAGGCAGGTGCTTGCTATTTGCTCTAGAGAATCATAATTACTTTAAAGGGGATAGAAATACAAATGTCACATCGAGTAATCTAAGCTATGAAATAAAAATTTGCATTGTGAGAAATGTATTGCACTGCTGGGTAAAGTAAGTTACAGTACAAAAATACTTTTACCAACTAGAGTAGGAGGTTGACACTTTTTATTAAAGTTGATCCTTTAGCAAGCATAAATTAATCCAAGTGAAATTTGTAATTGTCCCTCCCATATCTGGTTTTGGGTGAAGTAGAAATGGATAGCTTTATTGCTTGGCCAGCAAAGGGGGAGACAGCAGGTTCCTGCCCTTGAAAACTGTGTATTCAAGCCCAGAAGGATTTCTTAAGGAGTTTTATAGTAGTAGTTCAAGGGCAGAGTCGTTGATCAGGTTAGGTGTGTGTAAGGCTTGCACTCCTTTAATCTGGTCTCAGATAATCTCTTGATGAGCTCTCTGCTGCCTTTAGTCTGGCCTCAGGTGGTTTTCTCCGGAATGAAAAATGCTAACTCCACTTGTTGGAGGGTTTAGTTTGTAAAGAACACAAAGATATTATTATGTGTATCTTTGAGGTGGAACCAGGACTCTGTCCCAAGGCTACACTATTGTTTCTTAACTGTTCTTATCTCTGCATTCACTCCCTTCCCTGATTAGTAATTCTTCAAACCTGCCCTTTGGGAATTAGGGAAGGTCATGGAGGCTGGAGTCTTTTCCCTACAAAGGCTTCTATGCCCAGGAGCCCCATAGGTTCCTGCTCCATTTCAATGGTACTGTAGTATTTACTATTGAAAAATGTCCACATCTAAGTGGACCCATGCAGTTCAAACCCGAATTGTTCAAGGGTCAACTGTACTGTTTTTTCTTCTTCTGGACTACATAGGCAATATAAAACAAAATCTTCAGGCTTCCCTAAAGCACGATCACAACAGTGGTCATTTTCACTAACACTCCCATTTATTCACTCATGAGAATTTACTAAACTCCTATTTACAACCAGTCACTGCAGGATTAAATGACTGGCCCTTCATTTAGTTTAGCAGATACTAATACGTGTCGAAAGCTTGATCACACACCAAACTCTGATGTAAATTTCACATATTAATCCTGTGAAGCAGACAGCTGTTATTCCCATTGCCCTGATGTAGAAACTGAGCGCCTAAAGGTCTGACATGTCAAGAGCAGTGAGAACCAGAATATTAGTTTAGAATTTGTGATTTCAGAATTCTTCTGCCTCTTAAGAGCCGTTACAAAGGTATTAGGTGAACTTGGATAAAGGAGAGATAATCTCTGATTGAAGCAATGCCATTCTGGTCACAGTGAATTCTTTTCTAACCTTCCTAGCCTTAAGTGAAATTGGATTAAGCACCCATTTCACATCTTGTGAAAAGACTGATGTCCTCCCCTAAAATATCTGCCAATTTCTGAGTCCTTAGTTTCTTATAATTACATAATTTATGTAGTTACTGTAGGGTTTCCTGCTTTCCAGCTCCCCATTATCACTCATTCTTCATTTCCTTGCCTTTCTGTTTATTGATGTATCCAAGCAGTGGATCTTTCCTCAAGCTTTTATCTTCCTCCAAGCCCTTGACACAGGAAATTAGTGTGAAGCAGATTAATTTGGAGAGAAATGTAGGGCATTAATTCTGGCAACAACTAACTGAATATTGTACATTAGACATCCCTCCTACTAAAAATCTTAAAGCCTCTCTCAACATGAAGATTTCCTGCCTGCCCCTTTCTCTGAAATCTCCAGTTTCTTGCTCATGTTTTTCTTTTTATTGCCTCTGCTCATTTATCATTCTTCTCCTTTACACTCCTGAATCTTATGAACCAAAACCTTGAACCCTGCTTCTTTTTCCTTAAAACTGCTTATCAAAGTATTTTTTCTTTAAAAAGAAGTAAAATTTCCTTAAGAACTATTTTTAACCTATATATTTTTGTCTTGGCACATGCATTATCTAATTATCAAAATCTAGTAAGTAAGTTCTATTATACCAAATTTGTAGTGAGATAATTGACACATAGAGAATTAAATAACTTATCCTAGATCTTTTAACCATCAGCAGTAGAGTCAGAACTTGATATTCTCAAGTATGCCTGATAAAATGCTGATGTCGTTCTAACATCAGCAGGATACTCTTGTAAGTCTTGCTTCAAAAATTTTTATAATCACTTCTATTTCAGGTGACATCTGCTGGGGAAAATAAGTCAGAAAAGTAGCTTTGTGTATTTATTCTAATAGCAACATGGATTACTTAAATATTGCGACCTGGTGCTAGCCTTTTTTTAGCTTGCAATTTATATCTGGTAGAGATTCTTTTTTAAGTGGAAGTCAAAATTGTCCCTTTAAATGTAGAGTATTTTTCACACATGTAGACTTAGTTCATTTCAGGGTTTCTCAACTTTGGCACTGCTTACATTCTTGCACTGAATAATGCTTGCTTGTGGGAGCTGACATGTGTAGTGGAGGATGTTTAGTGGTGTTCCTCTACTCTCTAGATGCCAATAAAACCTCCCTAGTTCCAAAACTTTCATAGAACCAAACGAATATCTCCAGACATTTCCAAATAGCCCCTAGGGTTAAAATTGACCCCATTTGAGAACCATAGTGTTAGGTCCAAAAGTCTCCCAAACTTAATACTACTACATAAGAAACACAAAAGTCATATGATGTGTCCCCACAGGTCTGCCACTAATAATAGTGTTTGTCATTTGCCAGTCTCTAAGGAACTAAAGACATGGCCATTCATTGATTAGACTAATGAGGTGCTCATGTATCATAGAAGTAATAGAACAAAAATACATTGTGAATGGCAAGAATTGAGCTTAATAAACTTGACTTGAGCTTGTCAAATTATCTGTTCAACTCTTGTTATTCAGGGAATGATTAGACTACTTCCTATTTCTTCTCTATGTGTGAATATCTCTTGTCTGTCCTGTCTTTGGTTTTCTTCATCACTAGAAGTTGAATTAGTCCACTGATATTTATCTAGTGCCTTTTGAGTACTTTAAAGTGCTAGGATTTCAAAACATAAGATGTAGAAAGATTATAGAATCATCATGCTTGTCTTGTGAAGTCTTTCCAGAGTTCTGTTCATGTCTGGTCAATGGCTGAGTCATCTACAATAGGTTTAGTAAATTCTCACTCCTTAAATATCTCTAAGGACAGAAATGCTGTAATGTAATTTGCTCATTCCAGACTTTCTTTCTGCTGGTTCAGATGATTTGCTGTATCTGGCTTGCTTAAATTTCTTTCTCTTTCCTCATGTAGGTTTCCTTTGTGGATATGTGCATGCGCCCTAAGACCTCAGAAAAAGTAAAAGTGAAAGTTGTGTCCAACTCTTTGCAACCACATAGACTATACAGACCATGGAATTCTCCAGGCCAGAATACTGGAGTGGGTACCCATTCCCTCTCCAGGGAATCTTCCCAACCCACATCTCCCACATTGCAGGCAGATTCTTTACCAGCTGAGGCACAAGGGAAGCCCAAGACCTCAGAGTTAGAAGGCAAAACAAAAAATGAGTTTCACATTATTGACGTGCACGTTAACCTCTCTCTCGCTCTGATTCCTTTTTGTTCCCATAAGTGGGATTTTTAGTTCTAGATGCCTCACTTACATTTTTGATTCTCTGATTATTAAGTATACCAGTAATGATTTTATTTCATATTCAATATGTATTACAATCAATTGTAATTTAGTATAATGAAAAATTGTATCTAATGTATTTATAGCAGTCATGACCAGAAGGGAAATCAGATTTTCCTAATTGAAAGAGAGAAAACAGAGGTCTTCACTCATGTAGCTTCGACCTCGACTAGTCTCTTATACCTCAGACTAAGTTTCATTCCATTTGGATGACTAGTACTTGTGTGCTTCTAGTAAGAATTATTGCTATGATGATGTAAGAAAAGTGACTTCTGTGAATGGGAAGCTTGGCCCCATGTAAAGCATTATGAGGACGCGATGGTTACAGAAACTGTGAAAACACACATAGTTTAGGGAAGAAGTCACTTTTGTTTATCTCTTTCTCTTTCTCTTATCTTTAATCTCTAAAGTGTGTGCATGCTAAGTGGCTTCAGTCATGTCTAACTCTCTGCGACCCTATGGACTGTAGCTCATCAGGCTTCTCTGTCCATGGTATTCTCCAGGCAAGAATACTGGAATTGGGTTTCCATTCCTTCTCCAGGGGATCTTTTTGACCCAGGGATCGAACCCTAGTCTCTTATGTCTCCTGCATTGGCAGGTGGGTTCTTTACCACTAGCGCCACCTGGGAAGCCCAATCTTTAATAAGATACTGGTAAACCAAAACAAAAACTAAAGCAAACTCACCTAATAGTAAATACCAAAACAGGGCAATTTTTTATAAACATTTATTAAATTTCCAAACAATGATTTCCAATCCAAATTTACACCTCATCAAAAGAGCGGGAGTTTATGTCCAGAGAGACCATATCCTTTTGGACTTGAAATCAAACTTAAACAAAAAACTGGTAAGGTGCTGACCTGCTACACTTCTTTAATTTGAGAATAAACTATCATCGAATAATGAGACTGTCTTTTTCCTTCTTACACTGACTTAAAGAAGACATACGTAAATGACTGACAAGATGTATTCTTAAGGAAGATTATTTAAGACTATCGTCTGTCCCTAGAAAGGAGAAGGCTTTTTCCCTTTAGTTAGCCCATAGTAGCCTTAATAATTTCTACTTTCTTCCACAAGTGACAGCACTCCTAACCTAAAATGACAGGGCAAGTTCAGTATAGTAGTATTCTTAAGTCATCGAGGAAGCAGAGAGTAAGTTCTAAACATTCTCATCACAAGGGGAAAATAAAAAAACTGTATTTGTGAGATGACGGATGTTAACTTATTGTAGTAATCATTTCATAACATATGCAAGTCAAGTTATTATGCTGTAGACCTTAAACATGTGCAGTGTTCTATGTCAATTATGTCTTAATGAAACTGAAAGGGAAAAAAAATCCATAAGTGACCTCATCTCCTAGAGAAAATATCCCTATGCTGATCATAGCACAGCTCAGCCACCACAATGTTAAATGTTCCTGTTGAATCTATCAGCTAGAGAAACCCTCATGAGAGAATACATAATGTAAAAACTGTGTTCTCAAACCTACAAAATCATAAAAGCATTAGACAACGAAGGAGATGGAAGATCTTGTCCAGATGGGACCTGGACCTTTGATAGAACAACTGTCTCCCTTTAACGACCAATCAAGTTGTCCTGCATGTTCCAACCAAGATTTTTGGAACTCAGCACAGAGTATTCATAATTAGCTTATTGCCAACCATTCTATCTCAACCTGCCAGTAATAAGTCTCTAAACTGATTGGTCTTATTTGTGAAAGTCCTTATGGCCCCAAACTATAGATTAGTAGAAGAAAAAAAAAGTCAGGAGACTCTGGGTCTTCTTGTAAATTCAATACCTTTTATTTGTAGAAACTACTGACTCTTATAAAAATTGATAAAAGTATGAATGCTTTGGGCTTTCCAGGTGGTGCTAGTGGTAAAGAACATGCCTGCCAATGCAGGAGACATAAGAGATGAGAGTTTGATCCTTGGGTCAGGAAGATCCCCTGGAGGAGGGCATGGCAACCCACTCCAATATTCTTGCCTGGAGAATTCCATGTACAGAGGAGTTTGGTGGACTACATCCATGGGGTCGTAAAGAGTTGGACACAACTGAATGACTTAGCATCAGTACGGATGCTTCATTATGGATCTCTTATTACTGACCATCTTCCTGAAGTGGTACATAAATTGTGGTGCCAAAAAGCAAGAGGTCGGTTGATTATTGCTCAATGTGGCAAAATTTAGGACTTATGACTCAGCCCATTTTAGATCATAAATAGGCGTGTGGTACCTGAAGTAAAATAAAAAATACACTCAAGTTGCTGTGATAAAGCTTTCAACTATTCATGCTAATGGCAGGAGTGATATCAAGAGTCGAGTGAAATTATAAATAACCATCAAGCTTTCTTTAACCCAATATTCTAACCTCTCTCACACAAACAATTTTAACAGTTTAGCAGAGTTCAGATAAAGATGACTTGAATGTTTCTTTATTTTTCTTTCCTAGTAGAGATAGAGCATAGTAAAAACAATACCAATACAGTATCACATTAAAAAAAAAAAAGCAAAAATGAATAAAAAGAGCAGGAGTAGAAGATATAAATTAACTACATTTTGGATTATTTTTAGTACCTCAAGTAACAGTGCTGATAGCCTCTAGTCATTGTTGAGTTTAGCCAGGGAAAATAATGGAAAAAGTCTAGAACACTATTAGGAGGTTTTTGTCTTTATTTATTTATTTTTATTAGAGTATAATTGCTTTACAATGTTGGTTAGTTTCTGCTATACAGTGAAGTGACCCACAATGATTATCTGAGGTAGTTTCATTAAAATGTATTCTTAAAGTTAATATCAAATTATAAGTATATAAAAACCTCCATACTGGGCCATTTATTGAGGGCTGTAAGCCTCTGCATGAGTGTGCTAAGTGTTCTGCCTGTTTGACACTTTCCTTATGTGTTTCCCCACATCTGTCCCCTCATAACCAAAACAACCACGTACAGGCCCACCTGCTTTCCATGCACCTGGACTCCATTTAAAACAAATCTTGTTTTTAGACACAGAGGGAAAAAGAAAGGAATGTAAATGAAGAGGGTGGCTTCAAGATGAATCTAAATACTTTAAAGGAAGTTGATTAGGTGGGCACTGGAACCACTGAGTGTCTGCAGTAAACTTTTGACTGTCTTATTCTTAATTTTCTTAAGTGACCCACTTAGTCTGTATGGTCTACACTTGGAATTCCTTTGTAAATGTATTGCTACATGTGCCTATTCAGTCATGTCTGACTCTTTGCGACCCCGTGGACTGTAACCTGCCAGACTCCTCTCTCCACGGAATTTTCAGGCAAGAATACTGGAGTGGATTGTCATTTCCTTCTCTATGTCAATGTATAATCACTTCTAAGTTTGCTTCACGGCTGGTGTGTGTGGCGCATTGTATCAGTTGTGAATTCAGCTTTTTAAAGTTTTTAAATATATAAGATTTTATGTCATGTATTTGAACAGTTCTATGATTTCGTAAATCTATTATTCTTAGGTAAAACTGGGTCGATTTTTAAAAAGGAAGGAGTAAATGTAAAGCTAAAGCTCTAAAAAGTTAAATATTACAGGAAGCATATAGATTAAAGGGGGTAATTTATGGAGACAATGTATGAAGGCCTGACATTCAGACAAACTTGGTAGCGTTAATTCTTTTCAGTCACTAGCCACTGCCAAGCATTAGGCTTCCCTTCTGCAGCCTGTGGCTAAGTAACTGGGAAGAGTAATAAAAGGGTAAGATAAACTGTAGAATAGACTGTGTTGCCTTGTTATTTCTTCCCCCATTATATTAGGTGATGGAAGGTTTAGTGTACATAGCTTTGAATTTTAAAATATATATATATATATATTTAAAATTTCCTTCATGAATAGCATTTCCTTACTTACAGGCAACAGTATATATCCAGTGTACGCTGTTTCCTTAGCTTTTCCTCCTTTAGCGGTTCTTTTTCCAAATCTTTTGTGGAACATCGACAGTCCCAGTGTCTTTTTCTTTTCCCTCAACCTTTGTATTCAGTAGTTTGGTTTCCTTACAGTCCATGTTGCAGGGCTGAGAAGCAGATAAAACAGTCTTGGCCAAGTTGGATAAGATGTTTAACAATAAAAGATACTGTGAGCTGCAATTGAATAATGCGCAAGGGTCAAAGTAATTTCTCTTTGCATAATAGCTGCCTTACTCAGATGAGAATTCCCAATATGAAGTGTGCTGTAGAAAACACACTCACTCAATTTTTCCTTGCAAATTCAAAATGACTTTAAAATTGGAATTACTAGAGTTTTCTAATATCATATTTGGAATAATTTCACATTTTGACATTTTTATCTGTATCCTTTTTTTTTTTTGGTATTTTCTTTTAGTCTCCTTTCTAATCTTATCAATGATTAATTTGGGAAAAGGTAAGTTAGGACAAGATTTGCATTTCTTGCATTGCATCTTGAGGATGATTTTGTTTTAGTTGGTAACCGCTTTGTATTTTTGAAAATGAGCCTGGCCCTCCTCTCTCATCTTAGAAATGCAACAGATGAAATAAAGCATGAGAGAGAATCAAAATGATATGTTTTCCTTCTTCTTTTTAGATGGTAAGGTTGAAGTTACAAAAGAAGGCGTGAAGCTGTGTACAATGGGTCCTGGAAAAGTGTTTGGAGAGTTGGCTATTCTTTACAACTGCACCCGGACGGCGACCGTCAAAAGTAAGGCTATTTTTTAAAAAAAAATACTTTCCAGTGTCTTCTTTCCTTTGACCTGTGAAGTGCTAGTTAATATGCCTCTTGATTTTAATCTTTATAATTTCATTAAGCTAGCTTCTAATTATTGCTTTGCGATACCGTCAATATTTTCATCCTAAAGAGTAATTGTCAACATTGAGTTAAATTTTACTGCTGACTTATTAAAGGTATTTTTTAACCTTGAACTCATACATTAGGGTTTATAAAATAGCACTTTATGAATTATAATTAAACAGGAACAAGATGTTGCATTTTCTGCCTTAAAGTCTCAGCATCATATTTAAGTACATTTTATGTATATGTCTATTTTGGGTTGCATTCCCCACATAAACTTCACTTATTCATTCAGTGGTTTAGAAAAATTAAGAGGAGAAATGTCTTTCGTCTCATTCAAACCCTGAATAAGATATCCTGAATTCTAGAATTGCGTCTGAGTATATTCTTGTCTTCAGCTGCTCATCAAGCTGTATATTATAACGTTTTTCTTTTCTACTGATTGAGCTTATTTTAAGTCGAGGCAATAAAGCAGCTCGTTTCCCTAATTTTACATGTATGTGTATATATGATTTCTCTAGCAACTTTTATTGCTTGGTAGAAGCAGCTGCAGTAGTTAGAAGGAAAATAAGTCTGTTTTA
The DNA here is from genome assembly GCF_054371585.1 of Giraffa tippelskirchi. Taxonomy (NCBI): domain Eukaryota; kingdom Metazoa; phylum Chordata; class Mammalia; order Artiodactyla; family Giraffidae; genus Giraffa; species Giraffa tippelskirchi. The sequence goes on from NC_137276.1 coordinate 41,783,669, forward strand.
AATATTCCTTCTTCCTGAGTACAGGATGTAATGAATGTGTAACACACAGAACTGGAAGCCAAAACCGACAATGGAAGGTCCAGAGCATCTTCAGGCAGAAATGTGTATTTAATGTTTGAAAAGTTCTTCTGACATACTATCCTGTGAATGATTGCAATCACGTTACTTTGATTAGGTTGTGTCATTAAAACAATCCCGTTGGCAAAATGACAATTAAATTGTTATTGTTAATTTTATCTGAGTGTCACTGATGATTTTATATATTGCTTTTTTTCCTCTTAGAAGTATGGCATATGATTGACAATATGACATTAAAACTTGGGTTGTAAAGAACTGAAGAATGCATGGCCAGCTAGAGTCACAAATTCTTACAGGTCTTGTTAGTGAATCACCTTTTTAGTCATTGAAATCACTGTCACATCAGTGGCAATTGGGGCCCTTATAAAATCAGTCTTTCTTGACATTTTGATTCTTGATGTCTGAGAACACAGAACTCTTTTGATTGATAGACACTGCCCTGTTTTTATTTCATGAGATCATTTAATTATATGACTCAAGGAATAATGTAACCCGATGAACCATAACAGATTTTGCCAGAACTTAAACTCATTGAAAAAGTGTCTTAACTAGAAAAATGAGCAGTGATGACTCCATTAAGTGAACAGATTTTACTATCATGCTTCATTTTGATGAGAAATATATTACTTTTAGGGCAAAAATGGGCCATGATAGCACCTTTGGATTAAAACAAGCTTTCTCTGAATTGTGAATACTTTTTTTAAGGTTTTAAAATACTTAACTGATAAAAAATATTTTTTATATGCTGCTCATTTAATCTAACTAAAACCTTCCAAAGGCAAAAAATTGATAGTGAAATGGTGCTTAATCTTATGAAATATTAAATTGTTATTAAAGAAATACTTTAAACTGAATAGAACATTTAAATGAATTTTATAGCCCAAGAGATTTTTTTGTAAGGTTATTGCTTGGCTTCATGAAAGTCAATTTTCTTATTAAGTTCTTATAAAATGCCATTCATTTGTGCTCACCTCTGTTGTTCTCAAGTTTGATAAATTTAAATAGACATTATGCATCTGTTCAGCAACAAGGAACTAGGTGTTGAATGCAAATTATAATCCTCACTATTTTGGGATAAGAATTTTATCTGTCATTAAAGGGAATGAGTAATGGATCATGTTCTTTAATTCAGACTCATATGTCTCATGTGTGTGAGTGTGTTTATGTGTGTGTTCATCATGCCCACTTAAGGTGTGGAGGATGCATTGAGAAGAGTCTATGGTTAATGATGTGCAAATACATCTCTGCATTTATAGGTGCAGAAATTTTGTGCATGCCTAAGGAATGTTATCTATTAACCTCTGAATGTCATGTGAGAATTATAAGGTGTGAATAAAGGTCATTTGTCATTTAGGACCTTTTATGCTGTCTTCTGTGCTGTCAAGGGAGATTGTCCTTACCAATTGAAGTTCTTAAGCACTATTTCAAATTTAAGTTATACTCTCAAGCCGATCACTTTATAACTCTAATTAGATTCCATTGTGAGTATTAGTTTTATCAAATGACCACAACCAGTGCTATCTCACTCTTTACATGTGATATTTTTTAATGTCCTTATTTGGTTTTTCAGATCCACTTGTTTATCAGAATTCAAGATTATGTCATCTCTTATCTATATTTTTTGTAACCATTGTTTTGCCAGTGATGACCATTTGCAGTAACTCAAAACTGATTCATCTACTTGGGTGCAGTAGTCTTTTAAGTCTGAGGAAGTTCCCCTTCCTATTTAATAGCTTGTCTAGCCAACGTTTTTCCTTCTCACTTACCTGGCTTTTCCCTCACTTACCTCTTTTCCCCTAATATCACTTTCTTTCATGACTGAAAATGTTGATGATCTCTCTTACCTTTCTCCCTAGATCAGCCTGAAAGCTGCCTAGGATTTTAGTGCATTTTTAATTGCACAGTCATCACAAACTTTTAGGTGACATTCAAGACATACATGAATCATTTCTTTTTCACGAGAATAACTTTTTGAAATTGTGTCAGGCCTTGAATAAATTTCAGTGACTTCCTCTGCTAATGAATGTGACCCAAGCACCTGTGGGTTGGCTTTTTTTTATATTGAAGTATAATGAATGTATAACATTATATTAGTTTCAGATATACATGATTCAATATGTGAATATATTGCAAAATGATCTCCATAATACATATAGTTAATATCCATCACCATATATAATTACAAAATTTCTTGTGATTAGAACTTTTGAGTTCTACTTTCTTAGCAGCTTTTAACTATGCAACATAGTATTACTCTAGTTACTATGTGTACATTGTATCCCCAGGACTTATTTTAAAACTAGAAGTTTGTACCATTTGACCTCTTTCACTCATTCAACCCACCCTTCACTGCCCCATCCACAACCTCTGGCAACTACCTATCTGTTCTCTGTATTTGAAATCTTTTTTTTTTTTATAAGATTCCACATATAAGTGAGATCGTAATGGTGCTTGTCTTGCTCTGTCTGACTTGTTTCACTTAGCATAATGCCCTCAGTGTTCATCCATGTTGTAGCAAATGCAGCATTTCCTCCTTTTTTATGACAGTAGAATTGTTTATATGTACACCACATTTTCTTTAACTATTCATCAATGGATACACAGGTTGTTTCTGTATTGGCTATTATAAATATTAGTAATGTGGATGTTAACATGTGGGTTCATATCTCTTTAGGTATTAGTGTTGTTTATTTCTTGAATAAATATCCAGAAGTGGAATTGCTGGGCCAGAGAATACTAAGAGTCTTAATTTTCTGAGAACTTCCATACTGGTCCCCATAATGGCTACACCACTTTATGTCCCCACCAAAAATGGATGAGGTTTTCCTTTTCTTCACATTCTTGCCAGCACTTGTTATTTCTTGTCTGTTTGAAAACAGTCACTCTAACAGGTGAGAGGTGATATCTCACTGTGGTTTTGATTTTCATTTTCCTAATGATTAAGTGATGTTGCACATCTTATCATGTGCCTTTTGGCTATCAATATGTCTTTGGGAAATGTCTATTCAAATGCTCTAGCCAATTTCTAATCAAATTGTTTGTTTTATTTATTGATATTGAATTTTATGAGTTCTTTATATATTTTGGATATTCAGTTCAGTTCAGCCACTCAGCCGTTTCCAACTCTTTGCAACCCCATGGACTGCAGCATGCCAGGTTTCCCTGTCTATCACCAACTCCCAGAGCTTACTCAAACTCATGTCTGTAGAGTCGGTGATGCCATCCAACTATCTCATCCTCTCTCATCCCCTTTTCCTCCCACCCTCAATCTTTTCCAGTATCCGGTCTTTTCAAATGAGTCAGTTCTTTGCATCAGATGACCAAAGTATTGGAGTTTCAGCTTCAGCATCAGTCCTTCCAATGAATATTCAGGACTGATTTCCTTTAGGATGGACTGGTTGCATCTCCTTGTAGTCCAAGGGCCTCTCAAGAGTCGTCTCCAACACCACAGTTCAAAAGCATCAATTCTTTGGTGTTCAGCTTTCTTTATAGTCCAACTTTCACATCCATATGTGACTACTGGAAAAAACATAGCTTTGACTAGATGGACCTTTGCTGGCAAAGTAATGTCTCTGCTTTTTAATACGCTCCCTAGGTTGGTCATAACATTAACTCATCAGATACATGATTTTCAAGTAATTTCTTTCCCCATTCTGAAGGTTGCCTTTTCATTTTGTTGGCTTTCTTTACTCTGCAGAAAGTTTTTAGTTTGATATAGCCACACTTACTGGTTTTTGCTTCTGTTGCCTTTGCCTTTGGTGTTAAATCCGAAGAATCACCTTCCAGACTGATTTCAAGGCATTTATCACTTACATTTCCTTCTAGGAGTTTTATCATTTTAAGTCGTACTTTCAGGTCTTTAATCCAAAATATGTATTTTATTAAAGCTACTGATTGACATATGCTCTAAATTATGATTATAAGCTTGTTCATAGTAATTCAGCTAAAAGAACTATGATAGTTTGAAGCAAGCTGTTTGTTTTTCATCTGGGAAAAATCTCCTAGGATTCTTCTGAGACTTAATAAATGTATACCATTTGTTATTATGGTCATACCAGGAGGAAGATCTGATAGTACCAAGAAGAATATTTTTTTAGAGCAAAAACCATAGTGATATGGGGGAGTGGGGGTGGGGGAAATCCATGTTACGTTACAGAAAATCTATACTAGTAGTCTACTTTTATCTTATAAAACATTGATTCTTCCTCTGAGGAATGAGGATATAAAAATATATAAAAATAATATTAATAGCATCTAACAGATGCCTTGGATTATTCATGACTTGTGTGCATGTTAAATCACTTGAGTTGTGTTTCTTTGTGACACTATGGACTATAGCCTACCAGGTTCCTCTGTCCAAGGGATTCTCCAGGCAAGAATACTGGAGTGGGTTGCCATTTCCTCCTCCAGGGTATCTTCCCTACTCATGGATCGAACCCTCATCTCTTATGTTGCCTTGTATTGGCAGGTGAGTTCTTTACCATTAGTGCCACCTGGGAAGCCCATTCATTCCTTAAATAAGTTCAGGGTTTTTTGTTGTTGTTTTTTAATTGTGATATGAAAATAGTCCCTTTGATTGCATATATCCAATTACAAGCATTCCAGATGCCATGGGTAGGGGAAAAAAAATCAGTTGTTTTATTTGATTTCTATAACACCAAACAATGTTATTTGAATTTCACATTTTTGTCTAAATATTTTAAGATTGTGTAAACAAAGGAGCATTTTACCATCCCTTTTCAAATGCCGTGAAGAATAGGAATTTTTAATACATTCATTCAATAGCCATGGCTTACTCAATTCCCATACCTAGAAGCATATCATTATCATGTCTTTCTAAGTGTCGTTCCTAGTTGTGATTTCACCTTCACTACCCTCACAGCTAAGGCGGTATCAATTTACACTCACCCTGGGCCTCTTACCCTACTTCTATGCCCAAGGTTCTCTAAAATCACAAAAATGGAGACATTACTGGAAACATATAAGGCACTTATTGTACAGTGAGAGAGAGATTAAGTAGTAGATACCCTGTTTATACATTTGCATAAAACATGCCTTATTTTTACCTGGGTTTCGCACAGCCAGTTCTCACAACTACACAGGAATTTTTTGAGGTTTGAACCACATGCTCTGTGCTCCAACTTCAGTTGTACATGTATTTGTGTTTTTGCCTGAAGGTGCTGAATTGAAGCTTGTTGCTCTTACTTCGACTGCTCCACTGAAAGTGCCCCAAACCTTAGCCAGTATATTATTCGCATAATTCATTCAAGGAGACTCCAATAAAAATCCCAGACTAAAAGTTCTCTCTTTGTAGGAAAACATCTTGGTACCAGATTAGCGTGATTACCATATACAGGTTACCTGCAAAATGGCTTTGGTGGGTGTAGAAGCTCTTTTATGAATGGACTTGGGCAAAATATCTGAATAATGCTTTCTCCTTAGATTATTTATACAAGTATTTTAAAATTCCTCAGTACTACAGTACTAACACAAAAGAACCTTAAATATCCTTACAAGAAATCTGACAAATTGGGACTTGAATAACGGATAACATCTGATTTAATGTGAATACTTTCAACTTTCCATACTTAAACCTTCCTGAGATATTTGTAAAGGGGGGAAGCCGAGCAATTAAGATATTTTACTGTGTCAAAGATGTTTTTAAGAACGAGTTGAAAGGTTTAGATTTTCTGTTTATTTTTGTCTTTAAAATAGAGTTGAGTGTGTGCAGTAAAATGGCTTGTGTTTTCCCTTGCAGCTCTGTTTCAAACACTGCATTATTCAACCTGACTTAAGAAAATCTGCCAACTGTCAAAACCCTAAAAAGATGAATTGGGAAAAAATAGTAAAAGGAATTTGACTATAATTTCTTGCTGAAATAACTCTATGCACTATAAATGTAATGCCTATACCTCTCAGGTCAACATATGGTGCTTTTTATTGGTAAAGAAATGCAAGGAATGAATGCCAGTTTTATTACTGATATGAAGGAATCTTAGATGAAGCTCTTGGAGTGGCTGTAAACCTTGGCAGTTTCTTAAGATGACTATATCAAGAAGTAAGCAATTACATAGCTTTTAGGAAATGCCATTATAGTGTTCCATAAAGTGCCATTTTTACGATAAAGATTTTCATGTTGTAAAAATGAACCAACATTGTCTGCCAGTACAAGCAGTTGGCATGTGTGCAGTTATTACCTGGGGTTTTAATGACCAGGCGCAACCACATACTGTCATGCTCCCCATGCACCAGTACAAAGGCAGAGGAGATAACTGTGTTAATGAGACAGTCTCTATTTTATCTTCAAGAGGCAGATTAAAAAGATGCATGCTTTGCTTTCTCCCAGTTCAATGAATACTTTAAACCAAGAACCCTGAAGGAGGACACAACATCCATTTAGATGATAAAGACTAGAAATATGACCTTGATTGCAGAAAGAATAGCTCAGTAACTTCCCAGGAGTTGTCATTATTGTCACCATCCTGGACAATGAAACAAGCAGATGATTATGGCATCATCTTGAAAAAGCAGGTACATTTGTTTAGTGACTTAATTCAATAATCTTCTTCTTAGAATAATTTTCTATCACATTGGACTATTAAAGAATACTGTAAAAATTAGTAACATAAATCCAATAATCCCTAAGAAATAAATTTCTTTAATAAGGAAAGCAATTCACAAGGTACCAATGATGATATAACAGAAGAGCATAAACAAATAGACCTGCAAAAGCTATTCTGTATATTCATTAACAGTTATTAAACTATAATCTTTTTCTTTTACAGGCTGAAGCTGTTTTTCTAGTTTCTTTTCATGGCAACTTTTATGATTAGAATTGATTTATGATTTATGCTTAACCATTTCCAGAAAAGATCTAAATCTAGTATTGACTAGGCCTGTCAGGTAGGCATATGTTAGCAGTGCTTCTTGGGATAAAAACAAAACCTTCTCACAGTCTAAGGAAGGCACTAGTACTTAATTCCTTCTTGCATGGGTGCATGCTAAGTCGCTTCAGTCATGTCTGATTCTTTGCGACCCTGTGGACAATAACCTGCCAGGCTCCTCTGTCCATGAGATTCTCCAGGCAAGAATACTGGAGTGGGTTGCCATGCCCTCCTCCAGGGGATCTTCCTGACCCAGGGACCAAACCCATGTCTCTTATGTCTTCTGCATTGGCAAGCGGGTTCTTTACCACTAGTACCACCTGGGAAGCCTCTAATTCCTTCTAAAGTTAGATAAATTGCTCTTCTGTTCTGTCCTTTAATTAGTCAATCATTGAATACTTTGTTTCCTATATGGAGCGAATAGTCAGGCTGTAAATGGGGTATTATTATTTTTTAAGAATCATGGATAGTTTAATAGTAAATTCTATACAATGGGCAAGAAAGGCTGATTTTTTTTTTTTTTTTAGCAGTTTCTATAATCCTGCAGAATTGGTAATTTTCCCACAAAGACCATTATCATAAAAAGCTTCCACACAGTGCAAAGTTTGTGTCAGTTTTAGACATATTAAACCTTCATTCATTCGTTCATTCCATAATTTGATCAGAGGTAATTTTAGTATTTACTCAACTGACTGAAAGAATAAAAAGAAAAATACTAAGATCAATATTATATATTCTGTAACTGTTTTTTAAATCTTTCCTACATTGAGATGGATTCCCAATGAATGCTCAGTAGCAAAGATGGATAACAAGTGCCAATTAACATCATACTAGACTCAGAGATTTGGGGATGTGTTAACCCCATTTTATTACTGAAGCAACTGAGACCCAGAGCTAGTTTCAGAGGGAAGGCCAGGAAGTTTGACAAAACTTTGATGTGATGTAGCTGTCACAAACTTTAACATTTGGTCTGCAGTTCACATTTCTTTAAAGCACAAATACATCCATAGGATTATTCCTATTGGCCTTAGGACTCTATTTTCACAAAAAGTTACACAGTAATTACAATTCACAAGTCACAATTGTTTTATTTTTTAATTTTCAAATTGTAACACATGGACTCACATTAAGTACATTTGTTAACAAAAGAATGAATTGTGTGACATACTAAAGAAAGGATCATAAGCTTAAAATCTTAGAGACACATAATGAACAATCAAAACCAAGTGCAGGATTTAGTTTATGCAGTTCATTGAAATGCTTAATAAGTGTTTCATGGAATGAAATTTTATTCAGTATTTGAGATATCACTAAGTAGTTATATATTTTTTCTGTAAACCTATTAGTCAATGAATTTCTTAAAAGTAGGAATTATGAATACAGAGCAATTCAAAAAAATTGAGCATGAATAAGAAAAGAAATTTTTAAAAATATTTTTGTACATTACAAACATATTACAAGGAAAAATATTGAGTCATGTCAAAGGTGCTTGCCTTTGTTTTTCCCTTTAATTTCCTCTGCCTAGAAGAAACATAATCTCAGCAATTCATTGGTGAATCTGAGTTGCTTACTCTGCCTATAGGATGTCCTTTGCTGCCTGGATAAATTTCTAAGTAATCATGATGTCTATGCTTTATAATTACCAGCCTGTCATTCAGTCACTCTTTAATGTCCTCCTCAAAATACCTTAATGTAATCGGTGAGAGAGGCTGTTTCTGATTTTTCAGATGAGAAAATGATGACAAGATCATGGAGTCCATTAATGCTAGTTCATTTACAAACCCTCTGACAAATTTAGGTATCACTTTTTGGAGAACTTTTGCTATATGCACCCCTCCTTTCCTCCTTCCAGGTGTGTAGACTCCTGAATTAGGCTTGCCGTTTGCCTACTACTCTATACATAAAATGTGGACTCTTGATTAGGGAACTTCAGATGTTTAGTACAATGTTTATCAAAGTGGTCCCCGCAATGGCAACCATCAACATCATTTAGGTACTTGCAAAATCTCTGGCATTCTCCATCCATTGATTCAGAAATTTTTGAGTAGGGCACACTAATCTGTGTAAAACAAGCCCTCTGGGTGATTCTTATGGATCTAAAGTTGAGGACCATTGATCTGGACCCTAGGGGTGCTTAATTTGTATCAGCCTAAACATAGTACACTCTCCATGCATCAAATTGTTTACGTGGAAGTATTTAAAAGAATATTTTGAACACCATAATAAGTAGTCAGTTTTATTCTTGCTGTCATTGTAGGTTTTTCCCTTTTTTTGTTGCTGTCTAGCAGAGATATTTAGGAAAAGTTACTTTTCTATTTTTCAGTAAAACACAGCACTAGCGGAAGAGTATCAACATTGTGCAGATTATTAACATATTCTTTTGAAGAATAGTGAGAGGTACATTAAAAGAACAGGTTGAGAGGGAAGGAAAAAATTAAAAAAATCATGGGCTACTGGGCCATGTTGTTAACAAGAATAACTTTTAGATTTATTGGCTTTGATGGCTAGCACATTGGTAGGGAAACAGAACAAAGAGAAAGTTTTATTTGATTTTGTTGTTTTTCATGCTCATGACTGTAGTTTAAATGTATTAAATGAAAAAAAAAATGTGTATGGTTGTATTTAAGAGAACCACTTGGGTGGGTGATGTCTGAATAAGGGGAATGTTTTTCACTGATAGTTAAATCCAGTCCATTGGACCAATCGTGGAAAAGGTCCTTTAGAGTTGCTGTAGCTGGTCATTGATTTCATTCATGAAGAGAGCCCAGGAAGTCCAAGATGGATTGCATATGTCTTAGTGTCTGATTATTGGAAGATAAAGAAACATCTATGGATCACAGTCCTTGAGAAAGAAATGAGGAGTTCCTTGGAATTGAGACATATACAGATCTGAGGCCTGGAGTGCTGAAGGATGTAGGTAAGGAAGTGAGCTAGCTGATTTCTGAAGGGTATTGAGAACTGAGTTTTCACTGTGAATGTGGCAGTAGTTAGGCAGTATCCACTTCTCAGAAAGGCAGGGATGCAAGGGTCAAGAAATGCTATGGGCTTAGGAAGCTGAGCATTGTCTTCTGCACTAAATGTTCTTTGCTGCTTGTATTCTCCAAAGGGCAATCTATCTTACTAATAATACACACTTCATACCCTTGTAAGTCCTCTCGTGTCTAACAGAACAACTTTTTATTGACTTGAAAACATTGTTGTCTGTAGTTTTCTGACTGGGATCAAACAGTGTTGTTAAAACTAACTTCATAACTGAATTCTTTATTTGCAAAATAAACTTCATGGAGTGAGTTTGTGTATGAAATCTATGAGAACAGGTTTTTGTAGTTACAGAGCAGCCTTTGGGAGCCCCATCCACGACCCTGCATCCACTTACTATTCATCCCCTCTTACTCCTCCCTCTGGATTAAATACTTGGATAGCACTTTTAAGTTCAGCTCAGGTAACACAGTTGAAAACCACTGCTCCAGTTGAATCCAAGTTTATTTTGAGTTTCTAAGTAGCGGTAATTCTTCATCTTTATGTCCTTATCCTTGGCTGTCAGCAGTATCTCCAACCTTCACGGTGGTCCTGCCCCACAGTGTGGTGTAGCACCACTGCAGGTATAACACCATTGCACAGGTAAGGCTGAAGAAACTTACTTAAGGTCACACATCTGGATTGCTAAACTATACCTCTATCTTGACAGTCTCCACTAAGACACTGAATGAACTACATCATCTCAACCTTTGTTTCTGGCAGGTGATAGATAAAGATCCAGCTTCATCTGTAGCATCATTCATCAAGGATTTCTTAGACTCCAACCAGATCTCATGAGTCACTGCTAAACACCTGGAGAGCAATTAAGATATTCATAATCTACTTAGACAGCATAGAGAGAGAGAGATTATAAACTGTTCTGGCAAACAAGAGGTTAAGTAAACGGAGGAATTTTGAGGGGTGGAGAACTCCCTGTGAACTGGCATTGGCAGGCTTTGTGGAGGAGATAGACATTGACTTGTGCCAAAATTAGAGGAGAGTTCAGAGGTTAGGATCTGTAATCATACTGCCTGGATTCAGATTCTTTTTTTTTTTTTTTTAATTGAAGGATAATTGCTTTACAAAACTTCGTTGTTTTCTGTCAAACCTCAACATTAATCAGCCATAGGTATACATATATCCCCACCCTGTTGAACCTCCCTCCCATCTCCCTCCTCATCTCACCCCTCTAGGTTGATATAGAGCCTCTGTTTGAGTTTCCTGAGCCATACAGCAAATTCCCGTTGGCTATCTATTTTACATACTGTAATGTAAGTTTCCATGTTACTCGTCCCATACATCGCACCCTCTCCTCGTGTCCATGAGTCTATTCTCTATGTCTGTTTCTCCATTGCTGCCCTGTAAATAAATTCTTCAGTACCATTTTTGTAGATTCCGTATATGTACGTTAGAATATATTTATCTTTCTCTTTCTAACTCACTTCACTCTGTATAATATGTTCTAGGTTCATCTACCTCATCATAACTGACTCACATGTGTTCCTTTTTATGGCTGAGTAATATTCCATTGTGCATATGTACCACAAGTTCTTTATCCATTCATCTGTTGATGGGCATTTAGGTTACTTCCATGTTCTGCTGCTGCTGCTGCTAAGTCGCTTCAGCTGTGTCCGACTCTGTGCGACCCCAGAGACGGCCGCCCACCAGGCTCCCCCATCCCTGGGATTCTCCAGGCAAGAGTACAGGAGTGGGTTGCCATTTCCTTCTCCAATGCATGAAAGTGAAAAGTGAAAGTGAAATCGCTCAGTTCCATGTTCTAGCTATTGTAAATAGTGCTTCAGTGAACAATGGGATACATGTGCCTTTTTCAACCTTGGTTTCTTCAGGGTATATGCCTAGGAGTGGGATTGCTGGGCCATATGGTGGTTTTATTCCTAGTTTTTTAAGAAATCTCCATACCGTCTTCCATAGTGGCTGTATCAATTTACATTCCCACCAATAGGGCAAGAATGTTCCCTTTTCTCCACACCCTCTCCAGCATTTATTGTTTGTAGACTTTTTGATGAGAGCCATTCTGACTGATGTGAGGTGATATCTCATTGATTTGTATTTCTCTAATAATGAGTGATGTTGAGAATCTTTTCATGTGTTTGTTAGCCATCTGTATATTTTCTTTGGAGAAATGTCTGTTTAGGTCTCTCCCACGTTTTGATTGGGTTGTTTGTTTTCCTGTTATTGAGTTGTATGAACTGCTTGTATATTTTGGAAATTAATCCTTTGTCACTTGTTTCATTTGCTATTATTTTCTCCCATTCTGAGGATTGTCTTTTCACCTTCCTTATAGTTTCCTTTGCCGTGCAAAAGCTTTTAAATTTAATCAGGTCCCACTTGTTTACTTTTGTTTTTATTTCCATTACTCTAGGAGGTGGGTCATAGAGGATCTTGTTTTGATTTATGTCATCGAGTGTTCTGTCTGTTTTCCTCTGAGAGTTTTATAGTTTCTGTTGTCACATTTAGGTCTTTAATCCATTGGATTCAGATTCTTTAGCACTTACTAGTTGTATGCCTTTGGGAAAATAATTTAATGTTTCTGGGTCTCAGCTCTTTTACCTTTAAAATAGTAAGGACCTGCCTTAAGACTAAGGTAAAGATTAAATAAGGGAATGCCTATGAAAGACTTAGTGTAGCATGTAATGCATTTAATAAGCACTGTTATGTTATAGTTTCTATCACAACTAAAACTATAAAAGCATAAAAGTATTCAGTAGGTAGTTGAGACCACATTATTTTTACACCTGAGAAGTTCTGTAGAGGAACCCAGAGCACAGCTTGAAATCTACTGGTCCAGAAGTATAAGAAAGGCAAGGGACCATGTCTCCAGAGCCCGAAGTCCCTACAAGGATCCTAGATCTTGAGATACTGCCACTTCCATTACAGCCATTACCCAACTAGTTTGGTTCAGGTATGTACTTTGAATGAACCAATATGAAAAACACTAGCATCAAAACCAAACTACAGGTAGGGATGTTGGGAGACAGTGATTATACAAGCTAGGCATTCCAATACTTCTGCTTAGAGGCATGATTTTGGACTGTAAAGAAGTTAGAGGAATTGATATGTTGTTTGAAGTCCTGTTATAACACTTAACTCCTGAACAGAGTTCTCTGGACTTCTATGAGAAATGTTTATGTTTGTGGGATGTTTGCACAGTCCTAAGTATGCACCTAGTTAGTTGTTCAGCCGCTAAGTCCTGTCTGACTCTTTGTGACCCCATGAACTCTAATCTGCCAGGTTTCTTTGTCCATGGGGTTCTCCAAGCAAGAATACTGGAGAGGGATGCCATTTCCTTCTCCAGGGAAGCACCTAGTACATCAAGGCCTTGCACAAATTAAGAATATATGGCTATCGGCCATGCCTTCAAAATGTCAGTTATTTTCAAAACTATTATTTCATCAAACAACACCCATTGTTTTCATCTTAAGGTACAGTCTGGAAATATAAGACTACTAATGTCTAATTCCTTTGTCTCTGATTATCTTAGGAGACACTAATCTCTTCTACATTTACCACATTCTTTCTGGATAAAGATGCTGGTGATGGCCTTCTCATAAAAATGATCAAAATCCTGCCCCTCCTATCCCTCAACAACTAACCAAGTTTCTTATCCTCTGGGCAAAGCCTTGCCGTTTTATCTATGGATTGAATTTATCAATTTCTGGTTTACCTAAAATTATAGTCACTCCAAGAAATTGTTCATATCCTTTGTCTTACATTGTCATTTAATACTTTGAGGCAGAAATGTAGTCATTTAAATGGAATTTGCCAATGATATACAACCAATTAAACTTATCCACAAAACAAGTATAACAGGAAACAGAGAAGTGAAAAAAATAGGGGAAAAAGCTCTCACCAATGTGAAATAAACTATATGCAGCACAAAAGTAATCCATGAAGTTTTAAGACTATCAAGATATTAGAAATAGAGCATATAAAATGCTAAATATCTTCTGAGTCTCAACCTTGAGTTGGAAGAAGCAGACATCAAGAATTAATTCTCTTTGTCTGTAATTATAGGACTAATAAAAATGGAAATGAGCTTAGATGTTTGGGGGTTTTAGAAAACAGATAAGATGCTTGGAGTCTTAGATTTAAAAAGATAGAGAAAATACTAAATGAAAGATGGGATTTTTTACTTACAGATTCTCTGAATCTCCTGCTTGTTCTTCATGTTTATCAGTCAGAAAAACTTAGGATACAAACGGCAGCAATTAATTATAAAAGCAGCAGAAATATTTTTTTGGTTATTGACTTTTTTTCCCTAATATTTAATTGAATTAATTTAGCATGCCTCTTACATTTAAAAATATTTTGCTGATCATCAAAATGACATATTTAGAAAAAGCATATGTATAAGATATTTTTTTAATCATTTATAATACCACTACCCAGAAAGGATACTTAGAACATTTTGTACTTCCTTCTCTTCTTAACTGTCTTAAGAAGTTAGACCACATTGCTTGGCTTTTTAACACATAAGCTTAATTCTGAATGTTAATCATTTCTTTATGGTTGGTACCTGTTACCACTGTTTTTAAGGTTTTATTGTGGGTCAAGGTGGCTGGATTTTGTTTTCATTTTCTCTTTAAGCTTTTCACTTGTATGGTAACGTTGTGTCTTTTTTTTTTTTAATTATTCCTGGTCTTCCAGTTTTTTCTGTTCCATTTTTGCCATCTGCTCTTGATGTACATATTCTCCTTGGTCCATGCAACTTGATAACTTGAACTAGAATATTGATACTGTGTATTCATGTTTCATGAATAGTTTGAATTAGAGGCTGTTATACATGCCCTTTGTTAACAGGGCTGATGAAAGGAGAATAGCAAGTGGTGACAATAGCGTTGATATCTTTCTACAGATAATGTTCAGCAGCTTATCTAGTGGTTGGCTTGGCACAGCTTCCGAGCATTTGAGGTTTAGGTTTTTCCCAGTGTTTGTCATGACATTCTGAAATTCTCTTTTAGGACCTAGAAGTTTTACTTAGTTGAGTTACTGGTGGCTTAAAATTCATGGAAAAAAAATCTGTTGATTACGTTTAATTTCTTAGCAGAATCATTTCCAGAAAAGTTAAATGTTGGCAAGCTTAATTTATTTATAACCATGACATTAATGTTTCAAAACATTAGTTCTGATTTTTCTTTTGGATGAACTGTTAAGATATATAAATTTAGGAAATTTGGGTGAACAAAGTTTCACTGCTTCTCCTATAAACTGATTTTCATTTGTTATTAATGTTTGGGAAAATGTGTTAGTCCATGTGGTAAATTGTCTTCCCTGGTGGGTCAGACGGTAGAGAATCTCCCTGCAATGTGGGAGACCTGGGTTAGATCCCTGGGTCGGGAAGATCTCTGGGAGAAGGGCAAGGCAACTCACTCCAGTATTCTTGCTTGGAGAATTCCTGGCAGGCTACAGCCCATAGAGTTGCAAAGAGTCAGACAGGACTGAACAACTAACACTTTGACTGTCATGTGGTAAATTACCCAGGTTAGTGTTTACATTTTAAGGTGAACTCCATAAACTGATACCCAGAGTACAATTAAGCTGCTTTCTGATATAATCTTTCTTTTCCAAATAATATTATTAGGCAAGTTATTCCATAACCATTTAGAGTTCTATTCCACCCTCTTTACCGATAAGAAATGTCTGTTCACAGAGGCCTCTCAAAAGTATAATTTATTAGACTTATAATTAGGACATTAAAATTTCGTCCTTCGTATATTCTCTATGGTGTTTTCACAATTCTTCAAACATTGTCTTTGGAAGTAGAGTGATGGTATTACAGTGAAAATCACCTCCTTAAGATTTAAAAGAAAATGATGCTCAGGAGGCCAGTGGCTAAGAGTCTTTTGAATTTGGCCATGGTGACTTGATTAGCTGCAACATTTGACTTTGGACCTATGGTGTTTAAAAGGCCATAAAATACATCCCCCCACCCCACCCACTGCCCCACAACAGAGCCTTTAGAGCACAGAGACCATTGACAGAAATGTACTGCTGAGGTTATTGGTCGTATGGGAAGATTTGTAAAGAGCTTTTTGGTTCCTTAACATTTCCTAATTAAATAGATAGTGTGGCTCTGGATTTTGAGCTCCAGTGGAGAGTCAAAGGGTAAAGAAAAGATGAGTGGACATGTACACAGTGCAGTTTTTAAAAATGGATAACCAACAAGGACCTACTCTATAGCACAGGGAATTCTGCTCAATGTTTATGGCAGCCTGGATGGGAAGGGAGTTTGGGGGAGAATGGAAAAATGTGTATGTGTGACTGAGTCCGTTCACTGTTCACCTGAAACTATCAAAGCACTGTTAATTGGCTATACTTCACAACAAAATAAAAAGTTAAAAAATGAAAAGATGAATTTCAGAAGACATTAAGGAACAGAAGCACTGAAGCCGACTTTTATTGAGAAAGAGCATAGTTTTTACAAAGATTTTTGATTTGGCTATTTTTCATGGAGGCCAAAATCTTTGTGTATTAAAATGTTAAAAAGAGATAAAAAAAAATGGGGAAAATATTCTGGACATTTTCTCTCCAATACTTGGGTAGGTACACGAGGAACTGGAGAAAAGAGGGGAAGGCCCACCTAGTATCAAAGTATGTGGATACATTTACAAATAAAGAAAACCAATCAAAATGAGAAACATCCAATAATATTAAATAAATGTGTCTAGTGTATATGGCATTTGGTAAAATTTAAACAGAATATAATTAATCTCCTTTTTGAAAAAAATCAGTTATAAAAGGATGGTATGAAAAAAAGACAGATGGAGGAAACTTCAATATTTGTACAGCACAAGGCTGCTCTATTATTCAGACTTTGTGGTTCAGTAGAATACATTATTTTAAATGTATGTTGATTAGAAAATTCCTTGTTAATTATGGTTTTACTTGAAATTTTAAACACCAGTTCAGTTCAGTCGCTCAGTCGTGTCCGACTCTCTGCGACCCCATGAATCGCAGCACGCCAGGCCTCCCTGTCCATCACCAACTCCCGGAGTCTACCCAAACCCATGTTCATCGAGTCGGTGATGCCATCCAACCATCTCATCCTCCGTCGTCCCCTTCTCCTCCCGCCCCCAATCCTACCCAGCATTAGGGTCTTTTCCAATGAGTCAACCCTTCGCATGAGGTGGCCAAAGTATTGGAGCTTCAGCTTCAACATCAGACCTTCCAATGAACACCCAGGATTGATCTCTTTTAGGATGGATTGATTGGATCTCCTTGCAGTCCAAGAAACTCTCAAGAGTCTTCTCCAACACCACAGTTCAAAAGCATCAATTCTGCGGCGCTCAGCTTTCTTCACCGTCCAACTTTCACATCCATACATGACCACTGGAAAAACCATAGTCTTGACTAGACGGACTTTTGTAGGCAAAGTAATGTCTCTGCTTTTAAACATGCTATCTAGGTTGGCCATAACCTTCCTTCCAAGGAGTAAGCGTCTTTTAATTTCATGGCTGCAGTCACCATCAGCAGTGATTCTGGAGCCCAAAAAAGTAAAGTCTGACACTGTTTCCACTGTTTCCCCATCTATTTCCCATGGAGTGATGGGACCAGATGCCATGATCTTAGTTTTCTGAACGTTGAGCTTTAAGCCAACTTTTTCACTTTCCTCCTTCACCTTCATCAAGAGGCTCTTTAGTTCTTCTTCACTTTCTGCCATAAGGGTGGTGTCATCCACATATCTGAGGTTATTGATATTTCTCCCGGCAATCTTGATTCCAGCTTGTGTTTCTTCCAGCTCAGCGTTTCTCATGATGTACTCTGCATATAAGTTAAATAAGCAGGGTGACAATATACAGCCTTGACGTACTCCTTTTCCTATTTGGAACCAGTCTGTTGTTCCATGTCCAGTTCTAACTATTGCTTCCTGACCTGCATACAGGTTTCTCAAGAAGCAGGTCAGATGGTCTGGTATTCCCATCTCTTTCAGAATTTTCCAGTTTATTGTGATCCACACAGTCAAAGGCTTTGGCATAGTCAGTAAAGCAGAAATAGATGTTTTTCTGGAACTCTCTTGCTTTTTCGATGATCCAGCGGATATTGGCAATTTGATCTCTGGTTCCTCTGCCTTTTCTAAAACCAGCTTGAACATCTGGAAGTTCACGGTTCACGTATTGCTGAAGCCTGGCTTGGAGAATTTTGAGCATTACTTTACTAGCATGTGAGATGAGTGCAATTGTGCAGTAGTTTGAGCATTCTTTGGCATTGCCTTTCTTTGGGATTGGAACGAAGACTGACCTTTTCCAGTCCTGTGGCCACTGCTGAGTTTTCCAAATTTGCTGGCATATCGAGTGTAGCACTTTCACAGCATCACCTTTGAGGATTTGAAATAGCTCAACTGGAATTCCGCCTCGCTTCTGCGCCGAGCCTTTAAACACCAAGTTACTCATTATTGGTATAATTTCATTAGAGCCTATTTTTAGTCCTTATAAGAGAAATCACAGTAACTTTGGAACTCACTAATAATAAATAAAGGATCTTCTCTTCTGTTAATGCTAATATTTTCTGCTTAGTATTTTAAATGAAACCTTCAAATGATTTTCAAGTATCTTAGTTGTGAATGTAACTTTCATGCTCATTTGAATCACAGAAGCCCGCCAGCATTTAAGGACTTTTTTAAAAGCAAAAAGATTATATATCATGGAAAGGAAACATTTTTAGTTCATCTACAATAATCCTGTTGCATAACTTGGAAGGGAAAATTAGCTTTTCCTATTATGACTGTACTTGACAAATACTACTTTAAAGAGTTTTTAGAAATATCTTGAAAACCTTCGAGGCAGGCATGATATATAAACTGACATAAGGAATTTGAATGATTTCCCACTGTTGAAATGCAGAAATTTTCTTCTACTTTTTTCCTCTGGCTGATCTAATAATTAAATTGATATGAGAGATTAATAGAAAATAAAATTTAACCAACTGTGTACATGGGAGAGACCCAGGAAAAGTGAGTAACAGAGGAGCATCAGAATGGTGGAAGCCTTCATGTTAAATACCATCCTCAACTAAAGACAAGAGAGGATGTTGAAGGTGGTGGTTTAGGACTTCAAAGGAGAGGAATGCAATTGATATGGAGATGTAAAGCAAATGTTTGATAAGCAAATGTTGCTGGGTCTGTGAAAAACAGTGGGATGGGGAGGAGTTTAACAGGCTTTGCCAGGTTCCCCTCTGTCACTAAGTGACCACACCTACTTCATATTATTGTTGTGTCTCCTGATGACTCCATTCCTGGAACAGGTCATCTATCTATATTCTTTAGGCAGTTAGAGGGAAGCTCAGCGTTTCTTCCTGAGTCTCTGGGCCTTGATTGTTTTCAGCTCAAAATAACCCACATGCCAAAGAGACATTTTGGGGTGACACATTTTGTTCCCCTATATCACCTTGCCTTTCAACCTCGTCCTCCCCCTGATTCTAGCACAGACTCCACTCATCATGAAAGACTAGCATAGGGACAAGGGGTATGAATCTTAGAGCCAAGTTTGAAAGACAGCTCTGTTACTTGGGTATTTACCCTGAGCAAGTTACTTAACTCAGGTGAATCTAAACTTCTAAAATGAAACACTGTGGAATTAAATAAATAATATGTAGTATTGGATAGATATTCAATAAATGTTTACACTTAGCCTTTTTAAAGAGAACGAGTCAACAGAAGAGGGATACAGACTTTGAAAGAGGAAAATCAAAAGCACCTGAAGAAATAGCTGTGTTTGTGTCCATTGGTTCAGTCACCTTCTCCTTATCCAGGTGACTGCCAGCCTGACTTATCTGCTTGATATCTTCTCTCTCCTTATGGGTAACAGTGACCTCTAGTCTCTATCCTGTTACATCTACCCTTGACATGGATATACTGATGCTGAAAGCTAGGCCTCCCTGCACTGATACTGAATTGAATCTCAGAGACAGAGTTTGTGTGAAGTAGGAAAAAATGGCTTTATTGCTTTGCCAAGTAAAGTGGAAACAATAGGTTCCTGCCCTCAAAAACTGTGTGTCCCAACTGGGAGGATTCGATGAGGAGTTTCACAGCAGTAGTTCAAGGCTGTGGTCTCTGACAAGGTTAGTTCTTTAATCTTGTCTCAGGTGGTTAGTCTCCTAATGATTTCCTCTGGTCCCTTCAATCTTGCCTCCAGTAGGTTTTTTTTGGGGGGGCGGGGTGGGAGGGGGGATTCTCTTCCTTTGAGTAGCAACTGTTTGAATCTACCCTTTGGAACTTGAGGAAGGTGATGGAGACTGGAGTTGAGCCTACAAGAAATGGGGGACAAAAAGGCTTTCATGCCCAGGAGCCCCACAGGGTCCTTCTAGGTTCTATACCAAATTAATTTCATTACTTTTTGTCCTTTCTAAAAGAGGCATCTGGTTATACATATAACTCACTTTGACTCCCCAATATAACCTACCAAGATCCCAACTAGTGACTTCCACCTCCTACATCTCACCTAGGCAAGGCAACATGGTGTGGGAATAAGACATCAGAGTTAGCTCAAGTGGGTTGAGTGCTAACTTTACTTTGTCAACAACACCACCAAAAAAGAACATTGTTCATCAACCAGTTATACAAGGGTTAAGCTGCAATTCACTGCAGTCACCTACTAGAAAATGCATTCTTAAAGGAATTTAGGATTAAAAAAAAAAAAAAATAGGAGAGGTACTCTGTGCTTTGGATAAACTGACCTTGGATAATTAGATGCATATCTCAGGAAGAATTGTAATGACCCCAGGTCCTTGCATCTTCCCACACCCTGAAATCATTAACTTGAGGTATCTGTTCTCTGTGATTAGGAGTAATATTTTACCAGGATATATGCTTGACTTTCTTAGTATTTCTTAGTCAAAAAATTTGTACGTATACTGGCTCCTCTTCAGAAAAGTTCCTCAGAACACTCTCCCAGGCTATAGTCCTCAGTAGAACTCTGACTAAAAACTGAAGCAGCTTTCATACTGTACAGTTTTAAGTCAACAGGGCTTACTGGTATCCTCATTCATAAAACAGAGACAATAAGGCACATCTCATGTGCTGTGGTGAGGCTTGAATAAGATAATATGTCAAGTGCAGAGTGTTTTGACAAATAAAAATATGAAATCAATAAATTGTGATTATTATGGCTTCCTGTGTTCAGACAACCATCTTAATTATCCCATGACTTGAGAAACAGAAATTTCTAAGATTAACGGAACACTTTCTGTTTTGGTTCCTGTGTGCTGGATATTATTTCCGTTTAGAATGACTTCCACGTAAGAATGTCTTTTGATCAAATGTATGCCGGTTAAACTCATATTTGTTTTTATAGGTTACAATGAATTTCTTCCTCTTTTGTTCTGATCTCTTCATTGTTTGTATCCCATTCTGAATGGGGATAATGTCTCCTTTACTAAATTGTCAGGTCTTTATAGGTATAAGCTATATCTTAATTTACTTTTTCCACATTTCCACTTTTTATTTTTGTATACTTCTCTGGGAAGCTTCCACTGAATTACCTAGAGGTTGGAGACTGGAAGGAAGAATTCAATTTGTGACAGCCTTCAAGGATGTTGGCTTCTTAGAAGCTAAAATAGTGTTGTACAGGCATTCCTACAACTCCACCGTGAAGATTTCTTAATAATGGTGTTTTTGAAATACCTGTTACTCCTTCTTAAGGCTCCATAAGGCTCTTTGGCAGAGTCTTAAACAATCTGAAGGAAGTATCTGCAGATAGCATGACAACATTTGCCTTTATACACTCTGGTTTTTACAATACTTTTGAAGGTTTCCCTCCCTCTTGATATCTGGCTAATTTGGAAAACTAATAGTCTAAGCAAATTAAGAAGCAAGACTTTTCTTTGACCCGTGGAAATAGAGGAGGAGTAGCTGTAACATAATTATTCTTCTAAGCTTTGTTTTCATCTTATTGTACTTGTGACTCAGAAAATATTGTTGATGCATGAAATGATAAGGTCAGACTAATTCTGATAGATGAGCTGAGTGAACTTGCTAATGATGTAAAACCTTTACTCGAAGTAGGCCATGGCATGAAAGAGAAGTCAGTAATATGATTTCAACCTGGACTTACCTTATTGATGCTTTTATAAGGACAAGCACATTGCCAAACTGCTAACCTTTCAGTCCTATTTGCGGTCCCTGCCTACAAAATTAATTATTGTCTTAAACTAAAGGCTATCTACTTCTCTGGACTCTTAAAGGGAAATCACTTATTACTTATTTCTTTTAATTTATTTTTTAATGTATACTCTATGTCAATCAAATTTTTACTGAGCACCTACTATTTTTAAGTCCATGTGAGACTCACGACATAATACAGAGTTCTTCTGTGAATTAACCCTGAGTAGTTAGGAATATGCTCTCTAAATTATATCACTTAAGTTGACTGAACAAAGAATGCTTTCCAAATCTAAATTGTGATGTCTTTTTTTTTTGCTTTGTACAGAAACTCATAGCTTTTTCTGTATCGGAAACATATTCTGCCATTGCCATTGTTCTTTTATTTGTAAGTTCCCCAGCTTGATCAAGCATATGGCTTTTTTTTTTTCTTTTAAAGACAGAGACAATTACAACTGATTAGCGAAGAGGAATATGTACCAATAATCTTCAGTGCATGGATGCAAAATTAAAACTGGATTATTAGGCAAGCTAAGTTTAATGCTGCCTCATGTTATTCAAGAATACAGCTAACATTTCTCTTAGACAAATGGAAACTCTTAATACCTGCTTTCACTCAAGGTTTATAGTGAAACTGACTTTCCTAATACTGAGGTGTCTTTTCAGCCATGTTATTAGACACAAAAATACCTTTTTTAATAAAGGGAAAATAGTGTCCTGGTTATCCTCTTTACATTTTTGGTTGACTATCGTTACATTAATAAACACCTAAAACATTTCAGTTGGGGTTCCAACGATTGGAAAGAAACTAGTTGAAATTATTCCCAGGGTTAGTGGACGACAAGGTTCCTGCCTTGAGGATTTTCTTGTTTTGAATAACGAATCTCCTTCTGAAGATAGTTAGACACTTCTCATTTGCAGTAAGCGCCTGTGTACCAGATCTTGGAAGTAATTAGATTGCTTCATAGCTTAGTTTCACAAGCCTCACTCAGTATATGGATTCTTAAATAAACAATAAGGAAATTATGTTACAAAGAATGATAGCCCACATACAAATCCTCTAGTATAATAAAAAGTGATTAAAAGTGTTGTTCAAGTGAGGGAAGATTCTTGAGCATATGCTTACCAGCCTCTGCTGAAATAGCTGTCACTAAACAAATATCGGAACATGTTAATTTACATGGTTTGCTTTCATTTTTATTATTATTTTTTTTGTACATCTTGTGAGCTGGAAAGGGGTTTCTTAGTAAACAAAGATGACATGGGGGATACTTGTTATTTTCCCCTTTCAGGATTGATTTGAGCTCTGTTCATACATTTTTATGCCTGGAAGAATAGTTCCTAGTGGTGTCCTGTTACATCTTAAGTGTGCTAGAGTGTGACAGTCTATGATGTTAGCAGCTATTCACACCTGGTAATAATACACTGCAAGACAGGGGCTCTCCCCAGCTAGGCTTCCCTGCAGGGGGCAATTTTCATGAGAACAAGAAGGTTTCTCCCCCCTTCTTTTTTGCATCACAAATATGCCAGTTATCCTCATTATCAGCCTCTCCCTCCAGTTTCTTGAAACACCTCTCCAAGTCACTGCCATTGATTTTTAGTGCTTAAGTACATATTTAAAATACACTAAGCTTTGCCAAAGGTTTGATTGGAGGTTGATGTTTCCATTCTTTTTGCCCTTTGAATGGCTACCTACCACTAGCCTGATGTTTTTTGAGTAATCTCAAAAATTGAAGTATCTTTTTGGAGAAAAATGACCCACTCTCTATTAGGTGATTCTTTCCTTTAAGGACTAGTGAAGCCTTAAATTTCAAGTCAATGTTGATTAAGGAATTATTGAGATTAATTAGTATTCCTTGACATCCTCACAATTAAAGGTACACTGGCTTGAAACAATTTCATGCTCATTTACCAAAAGACTTTTACTTCCTAAATCCTTTAACTCAATTCACCAGTTCTCAGTATTTTGCTACTCTGTGATTCTTAAATTCTATACTGTGATGCCTATTTTTTTCTTTAGAATATTGTTCTTCAAGGGTTGAATTGTCTTCAAATTCCAATTAGTATTCCAATTATCATAAGGCTTTTCACTTTTTTCCATATTTGTTAAAAAGCATCATTAGATCTTGGGAGGATATTAAAGAGAATTTGTTAGATACAAGGAGTATGTGCATTGGTAACTTGATTTCGTTGGTTGAAAAGGGAAAGGCAAAATGTAAAGTTAAAAGTACACAAACTTTATAAATGCTGTCAAGTCAGAAACACCTATTCAAATCATTAAAAGCAAAAACCTTAGAATATTTGGAATTTGAACTAAAACTTGAAAGTTTCAAATTCCTGTACTCATAATTAAAAAAAAAAAAAGATGAGGATACATTGAAAAGTTAGGAATTTCAATCTGGCATTTTTCTTTAATATATTTTTAAAATAAATAATTAATTTTCAGCAATGCTGGATCTTCATTGCCATGTGTGGGCTTCTCATTGCAGTGGCTTCTCTTGTTGTGGAGCACAGGCTCTAGTGTGGGCTCAGTAGTTGTGGCGCATGGGCTTAGTTGCTCCATAGCATGTGGAATCTTCCTGGACCAGGGATCGAACCTGTGTCCCCTCATTGACAGTCAGATTCTTATGCATTGTACCACTAGGGAAGTCTGTGATACTTTTCTACTAGGTTAAATTATAATTTACCAGGAGATTTTGAGTTTGGGAATTTTTTGGGTTTTGTTTTTTTTTTTTTGAGGGGAGAGTGATATTTTTTAGACTTTACATTTATTAATGCATAAGCATCTTGAAGCATAGAATTGTACTTTGCAAGTATGAACTCCAGTATCAAATAAAATAAATATTAGCACAAAGTAGAAGCTAGTAGGAATCAGAGACAAGACATGAAAAATTAATAAGAAGCCGTGGTAGTTGAAGTTAGCACAGCTCCCAGTGACTCCTGACTCCCCAGGTTTACACCCTTGTATCATCCTCTCCCTGTGAGTTATAGGCTGGATATAGTGACTATTTTCTAATAAATAGAATACAAAGAAAGTAAAGGCACATCCAGACCTACCTGAAAATGATTAAAGCTAATGTTAGGATGAGGAACTCATCTAAGCAATGGGGAAAAGCTAAGTCAAGAAACTACCTGGACAATAGAATTCATGACTAATTGGCATACAGTTTCTGGGAGCACATCCTTGCCAAAAAAAAAAAAAAAAAAAGCAGTGTAATTGGAACCAAATTAGAGATCACATTATGACCATTATCATGAATTTATAATAAAAAAGTGTTTGAGTTATTCTTTGATTTGTTTCCACTGCTAATATTTGGGGACCACAGATAAATCAGAAACAGCTGAATGTCTCTACCATATTAATAGAATTTTAAAAATTGACAAATATGTTTACTTTTCATTCAACTACCATTTATTCAGCACACATTTCCTATCAGCTATTGAGAGTACTGTTACATTGTTCTAGGATTAATACTAGATGGGAAATGGGAAAATTCTCACCCTTTTATATGAATTATTCACAACACTTACAGTAAGTACCAAATCAGCTCTGGTTGATCTAGTGACCTGCAGATGCAATCTAGCTTAAATATATGAAATATTGATAGCAATATGAATGGTTTTCTAAAAAACCGATTCTTGTAGTAGTGAACCTTATTTAATAGTATATGGAGCTTGAGCTTTGCATACAACATTTTAACATGAAAACTCTCAAGATGTACTCTCTTTGATCATCATAGATTTTTAAGTGGACTATAAGATTTAATTCCTTGTTATTGCCCTTTAAGAGCTTTTAGGTAAAAGCTAAATTGATGTAACAGTAGAAAGACATTTTAATAAAAACGTTCTTAGCATCAGAAGTGTGGAAAACTCACTACATTTCAGGAGTTGGATTTTCTTTATGAATATAATTAGAGCACACACATTTTCCTTGCTGACAGTAGCACTATAAGCCAACACTACAGTAGACTTTGGCCTCTATATTTAGTGTTAGATCCTGCTTGTGCAAACCTTGACTCTAAGTTGAAATATAATGTTTAACAAGGATTATAATCTTTGAATCTCCTACCCAAAACCAAGCACAACATGACTACTGAAAGCTATGGTGACATTAAAAATTTAAACACATACACAGCATCTGGATAAACTACACTAGAGACTAAAAATATTTGCCTGGAGTCCCCACACGAGGCTCTCCAAAGCTTAGACTTAGACCATCATGGGCTCCCTGTGTTCACCTTGTCTCTGGTTATCCCAGAGCTTCAGGCTGTTTCCTTCTCCCCACTTGTCCTCTTCAGGTTCTCTAACATGTTGAGAATGGGGTGTGGTGTTTTCACTCTTCTGTTTCTATTCCAGACAAGAAGCACATGGGTCCATTTCTTTTAAGATGTTCCCACTTGTCCTCATCACTGAGGGGAAATGGAAGGGAAAAAATAAATCTGCCATTGGCAAACAGTCAGGGTATTCTGAGTCTTTGTGCTTGACAGAGTTACCTACAGTCATTGAAAAAAATCATTTGAATGGCCTTCTTGCCATGTGTCAGGCATTCTGCTAGGCACTGAGTATACGAAGATAAGAGTCAACCAGCCTTCAAGGACTTCAGCACAGAGTGGAAATAACACAGCAGTCACTGCACAATATGATAAGGACACAGGACGAGAGAAAGGAACACAGAAGGGGGAGCAGTTGGTGATTAACCTTTGGGCGCAAGGGATAGGCACACCAGGTAGAAGAATTTGTGTGAACAGAAACCCATAGACAAGAAAGAACACGATGAGGTTCAGGAACTATAGTTGAGGATGTGAAGGGCACCGTGTTGAGCAATGAGGCATGGTGGGTAGGCATGACTTTCTAAATCACTGGTTATTGAAGTGTTTCCACAGCTAGCAGTATCAATATCTCTTGGAAGTTTATTAGAAAAGCACATTCTCAGTCCCCAGTCCAGATCTGCTGATAGGAACTGATCTAATCAGCCTTCCAGGCTCTTAATCCCACTAAACTTAAAAAAAAAAAAAAAAACCTAACATGCTGCTGCTGCTGCTGCTGCTGCTGCTGCTGCGTCGCTTCAGTCATGTCCGACTCTGTGCGACCCCATAGACGGCAGCCTGCCAGGCTCCCCCGTCCCTGGGATTCTCCAGGCAAGAACACTGGAGTGAGTTGCCATTTCCTTCTCCAGTGCATGAAAGTGAAAAGTGAAAGTGAAGTCGCTCAGTCGTGTCCGACTCTTAGTGACCCCATGGACTGCAGCCTACCAGGCTCCTCCGTCCATGGGATTTTCCAGGCAAGAGTACTGGAGTGGGTTGCCTTTGCCTTCTCCTAACATGCTAGTAGGAGTTAAAGATTTCTTTTTCTCTTAAAGCCAATGGATTTTTAAACAGGGAAATGCCATTTATCGAACTTGACTTTTATCGAAAAAGCTATCTGGAAGCACTGTGGAGAATAAATTAGTGCCCATTTGATGATGGCTGCAGGAATAAGATGGATGGAGGATCAGGAATAAAATTGGATAATGCTTAAAAGGCTGTTGTAATAAGTCAGGTGAAAAGTAACAAGGCAGTTACAAACTGAAGAGTTGTAATGAATAAGGATTTAAAAAATATTCAATAGCAACTTAAGTCATTTTCACATGATTAAGGGAAATTCTAATGCCACTTACTGTCATTCAGTTGAATATGGGCTCATTAATCATCACTATCCCTCCAAAGACTGGCCCTGCTTTAACTGATGGCCACTGGAACTTTTCCTTCCAAGAGTAATCAAAGTGTCGGAGTTCCTCCTGCACAAGTGGTCAGTGTCATTTCTGCACAAGATGAAACAATTGGTTAGGCTGCTGCCATGGTAGCTAGACAAGATTACATCAGAGTATTTTCTCTGACCTTGAGCCAAAATTCACTTTACTATCTGACTCATTTGAACAAAGTTAACATTTATAACAGAGGATTGTCTTCAAGATATAAACAATAATTTTATTATTTCTTTGATTCGAAAATAAAAACAAATAGGAATTATTTAGCAACTCTTCCAGTGGTTCTACATTTGTGGTCCTTTCACAATAGATGAGTGGTTTACTACATGTACTGATATATATTTGGTGTGTACTCTAATGAACTAACCTAAATAAAAGTTATCTGTTTTGCAGCTTACATGAAAGTGTAAGTCACTCAGTCGTGCCCAACTCTTTGCAGCCCCATGAATAATCCATGGAATTCTCCAGGCCAGAATAGTGGAGCGGGTTGCCTTCTCCAGGGATCAAACCCAGGTCTCCCGCATTGCCGGTGGATTGTTTACCAGCTGAGCCATTAAGGAATATACTACCAAATTAAGATAAGGTTTAAGACAGGATTCAATAATCATACAGTGTCCCCGGTATATACTGAGTACTCCTCTGTGTCAGGTACTGTGCTTAGTACTTTATTATTCAATCCTCAAAGCACCTTGATGAACTATTACAATTTTCATTCTAGTGTATTTTGCATACAAATGAAGAATTTGAAGAATAAAAAACCTAACTAACCTGTCACTTCTAATAAGAAGCTGAGACTGTTCAAGCTTCAGAATGGTCCAAAAAGAAGTCAAGGAAAGCACTGCACATTTTTTATAGATCATTCTGAGAATAAGTTTTCATGACAGTATTGTGCAAGGTACAAGAGACACCTTGCATAATATATTATTGGTGGAAATATAACTAATATGTTCTTCTTTTCAGGAAGGCAGTTGAGCTGTGAATAACTAGGTAGAAGCATTGAAGTGTACCATCTGAAACAGGGACTCAAGTTTTAGGAACCTAGTCTGGAAGTAATCTGAGATGCAACAAATAAATATATATAGATGATATATATATAAATAAATATATGAAGATGATTTTCAGAAATATTTAAAGTGAAAAACCAATATGAAAGACAGAGTCTGGCAGTTATTTAAATATTTTATATATTTAATATAAACATATCATTTATATGAAATCTATTGAAACAAACTTTAAAGATTTATTTTCATATAGTAAAAATATACATATTTAATAACCTACAAAATGTTTGGCACTGAGAAAAAAACTGAATACTAAAACATATACAAGTAGATAAAAATGGAAAAAAAATATGTGGCATAACTTAAAGGAAACTCACCAAACTGTTAATTATGGATGAAATTGTTGGTAATTAAATTATTTGCTTTTACATTATTTCCCTATTTTTAGATTTTTCTGTAACAAAAAATAAAAATAGAAACAAAAAACAACAAAAATAACAAGAATATGCTCCACATGCCATGGAGCAACTAGGCCTGTGGGCCACAACTACTGAAGCCCCCACACAAAAACAAAAAATAAAAATAAAAATTCTCTTAAAATCAGAAATAATACCCTATTTAATAACTAGTCCATGGTATGTATTATTATTTCATGGAAGAAGAACAAACTGTATTGTATATATGAGTTAGTATGTGGGAAATTTCTTACAATTTTCTATTTCCAATGTGAAAAATTTAGTAAAGTGATCATCTTGGAAGCAGAAAGTAGCTAGTTCATATTTGAGCAAATCAGGATGAGGAATTAAAAAGAAATTAATATTGAATGATTTCTGATATGGTTTAGAAACCAAATTGAGATATTCTGAGCATCTTAGATCTAGTAAGTTCAAATTTTTAAAAAAACAGTTATGAAAACAACAGAGGCGCAGTGGATAAGAATCTGCCTGCCAGTGCAGGGGACATGGGTTCAATCCCTGGTCTGGGAAGATTCCACATGCCAGGGAGCAACTAAGCCTGTGGGCTTCAACTGCTGAAGCCCCCACACTCTGGGGACTAGGAATCAAACTACTGAGCCTGTGTGCTGCAGCGGGAGATGCCACCACAATGAGAAGCTCCTGCACCACCACAGAGAGTAGCCCCCGCTCACTACAACTAGAGAAAGCCTATGCAAAGTAACGAAGAGCCAGCACAGCCAAAAATAAATTAACTATAAAAAGATAACAATGGCTTATGGATATATAATGTTCTCTATGTTCCAGGAACTGTTACAAGAAATATCCCAAGTATTAACTCATGAAGTATAGCAATCTAAGAGATAAGGAAAAGATGAGGAAACTGAAGCACAGAGACATTAAGTCACTTCACTCACCATCAGTGTTGGACCCAGAATTTGAACTCAAATACTCTGACTCTAACACATATGCCCTGTTCATTAAAATATACAACTTCTCAACTACAGACAGATCTGAGGCAGGTATTAAACTGATCCTCAGAAAACATAGCCTGATGATATGGCACCTTGGGAAGCCTTCTAAGTGATTTCAAAGATGGGAATGTGTAAGACAGTCATGAAGTTACAGGATAGGTCTGATTAATTCATTGCATCATTGATTTAGTTGATGATTTAGGAGAGATTATTTTTATGTTGCATGTAGATATCGTGTTAGTAGAGTATAAGAATACAAATTTTAAAATAAAGTGATGAAATTCAGAAAATGTCCTAGTCACTTTGAGATATGCTGCCAGAACTCAGTACTCCCAGGGATAGAATTCCTTGTCCTTTGCCGTTAAATACTTTGGTGGGAAAGATGCTAAAGTGGGAAAATTTGAGAAGTATGGGTTAAAATGAATGAATGCTGGCAAAACTGTAATATTTCCTGGGATTAAAAAAGTGGAATTATAAAAATTAAAGAAACTGTAAAGGTCATCAATCCCATTTACTGATGAGAAAACAGCTAGAGAAAGTAAAGGACTTATTCCAAACTTTTTAAACGATTCTGAACATTACTGTAACTACTACCTGGATCTTCATATTCTTAGTGCTTTGTCCAGCTGCCTCTAAGTTATTGAAAAAGATGAAGTATAGCTCAGGCTATATTAAATTTTTTTAAATAAATTAGCAATATTTTTTATATCATGAGTGAACAAGTAATTCAGCTGGAATTAGGTAAAAGACATAATAGATTGACTATAAAGATTGAAAGCATTTACAGTCCTATAAAATTGCACTGAATGGATTGCAACTAATGTTTTGTTACTCTTAGGTTGTACAATCTCAACTTCAGAGAGAAATGATCCTATTTTATTTCCTTTTCTCTTCTGCTTATCCCTTCCTCATGAACACGGAGTGAAAGCAAAAATTTTCCTGGGGAAAGAACCACCATTTCATGATACTAAACACTGTACAGGTCCTTAACAAAATTTCAATTTAACACATACTTATGCTCTTCTCTGGTCTAAAAGAGGTCAATTTAATCTCTTAGCTTCATTTTGCTCAGCCATGAAGTGAGCATGCTTAAAAATGGAAGCAGGGAAACTATTCATTTTAATATTTCTATCATATGAATATTAGTTCCAAGAAATCTTGAGTATGGATTGATGAAATCAGTGGAACAAGCTGAATAAAATTCTTCATCTAGAAGTCTTTATGTTTAGAGAAATAAATATTAACTTTTAGAATATCTTTAGAGTTTTAATTTTTCTTATTTCTTAGAATAAATACTAATCATATTAATACAGCAAAATATTCCAGTTTGAAAAGCCAATGTCAATGCTCTACTTCAACACATAACTTTGAATGATCATTTGCAATTGATCTAGAAAACCATCAGTGGAAAATCAGATAATTAAGAGTCCAAATGAACTTTTCTAATATTCTGAGTTGATCAAGTAAACCATTAAGGGGCCACTTTTACATTTCCCCTTGTGCTATGTAAATACAGTCTTTTTTGACACTAATTTAACTCCTATTTTTGTATTTCCCATTTGAGTTTGACTAGCTAAATAAAAGAGAAAAAAAAAATTTAATGGGTTAAAGAGCCTGAGGCCTTAATATACTTAAAACACTACTGATATAATAAATGTTTTCCTCAAAAGATACTTGAACTTATAAGAAGTTAAATAAAAGCTATATGATCAGATGTGTGCTTTAGAGCAATTTAGGGTAGCATAAAATTTAAATGAATGTTGAATGAAAATGAATGAATGTGCTGTGATTATTTTATGGATGACAAGTGTTAGACTGCATATCAAACGGATAAATGCTTATTAGAGTTTTAATTGCCTTGGAATACAGGGAATGTGTTAAATCGATTATTATGTACATTTTCTTGGACCAGTAATTAAAAAAGAGTCTATTAAGTCAACTGTTATCTATTTTTTTCCCAGAAAATAGCTACATTTAGTCTGTCTGATTTTCTGGCTATAGCATCACTTTGGGATAATGTTCTCCATGTAAAATTTTGCCTAGTTAAAGAAGATATCTTTCTGGCCTTTTGTTTATCTTATATCTGCTCCTTTGAATTTAGATACATGATACATAACATGGATAAATCTTGAAAACATTCAGCATTGTATGAGGTACCTAGAATAGGCACATTCATTAAGATGGAAAATAGAATAGTGGTGACCAGGGGTTGAAGAGAGGAAGTAATGGGGAGTTTAATTGTTTAATGGATAAAAGTTTCTTTTTGAGATGATCAAGATATTCTGGAACTAGATATTGGTGGTGATGTAAAACATCATGAATGTACTTAAGGCCATTGAATTGTACATTTAAAAGTGATTAACTAGGATTTTTAGTGAAGAAGAATTAAAGAGCCTCTTGATGAAAGTGAAAGAGGAGAGTGAAAAAGTTGGCTTAAAACTCAACATTCAGAAAACTAAGATCATAGCATCTGGTCCCATCACTTCATGGCAAATAGATGGAGGAAAAATGGAAATAGTGACAGAGTTTATTTTTTGGGTCTCCAGAATCACTACAGATGGTGACTGCAGCCATGAAATTAAAAGACACTTGCTCCTTGGAAGAAAAGCTATGACCAACCTAGACAATGTATTAAAAAGCAGAGACGTTACTTTGCCAGCAAAGGTCCATCTAGTCAAAACTATGGTTTATCCAGTAGTCATGTATGAATGTGAGAGATGGACTATAAAGAAAGCTGAGCGCCGAAAAATTGATGCTTTTGAACTGTGGTGTTGGAGAAGATTCTTGAGAATCCCTTGGACTCCAAGGATGTGCAACCAGTCCATCCTAAAGAAAATCAGTCCTGAATATTCACTGGAAGGACTAATGCTGAAGCTGAAACTCCAATACTTTGGCTACCTGATGTGAAGAACTGACTCATTTGAAACGACCCTGATGCTGGGAAAGATTGAAGGCAGGAGGAGAAGGGGATGACAGAGGATGAGATGGTTGGATGCATCACTGACGCGATGGACATGAGTTGGAGTAGGCTCCGGGAGTTGGTGATGGACAGGGAAACCTGGCGTGCTGCAGTCCAGGGGGTGGCAAAGAGTCAGACCCAACTGAACAACTGAACTGAACTGAGGTTTTTAGAAAAGGCTATTTACCTTAGGCCAGCTAATATCTCTTCATTTTCCCTCTAAAAATGTTACCCAGTTCCATTTATCTCCCAGTAGATGACTTAAGTCATGTTGATTTATTAGAAAACAACTTGATCCTTAATTATAGTCCTATACTGTAATTTTATTCCTATTATCACTATCTTGAATATTTAGACAAGTCATCTGATTGCTGTTTTTTAAATTTTATTCCAAATAGGATTAACAATTTTTTCTTATTTTTCAGACTCACATGTGCAAACACAAAGGGAAAAAAAAATGACTTTATCAAACATGGGTTTCCACCAATTTTAGAATTAAAGATATTGTCCATGTTTAAAGTGACAATTTTTAGATATAACTGGTGGATTAATCATTTGTAATTACATTTTTAGGGCTTCGTAGAATAAATCATCACCATTACTGTAATCAGAGAAGGCAATGGCACCCCACTCCAGTACTCTTGCCTAGAAAATCCCATGGACGGAGGAGCCTGGTAGGCTACAGTCCATGGGGTCGCTAAGAGTCAGACGACTGAGTGACTTCACTTTCACTTTTCCCTTTCATGCACTGGAGAAGGAAATGGCAACCCACTCCAGTATTCTTGCCTGGAGGGTCGCACAGAGTTGGACACGACTGAAGCGACTTAGCAGCAGCAGCAGCAGCATTACTGTAATAATATGTGACAAAACAGTGTATTGTGTACAATAACATTTTTTCCCATTTCTTTCACTTCAAAATTAAGTTTAGCTATTAGCTGAATATTTGTCGCTATTGATGGAATAAACGCAAACATAATATTACTCAATTTGTTCTGCTCTGAGGGAATTAAGATTTTGCATTTGAAATTGTGGTAGTTCCACTGAGAATCCTAGGAAATTTAGTGAAATTTGGTAAAGGAAAACTGAGTTTTGTTCTTAGCGTGTCAAGTTTCAGCTGCTCCTGGATTTTATTGGTAATCACCATTAGGTCAGTATTGTTGTATAGACCTTGCTATAAGTTTATGGGCTTTGTCTGATTGTTTTGATGCTCTAATATTAACCAAATGGATAAAATTTACAGTATAATTATTCTTGAGCAATACTGAACTGTATTTTTAATTGACTTTAAAATTACTTCATTGAACATTTATTATGAGAAAAAGTAAACCATAAGAGTTGATTAGTCAAAAATACTTACAATTGATAAATAATGGCATTATTAAATCACTTCTTTGCCTGCAGGTCCCTGGCTGTGCCTTCTGTTAAATTAGATTGTGTGACTCCCCATAAACCCAATTTCACATACTTGTTTGAATTATAAATATTCAATAGTAATTTTTGTATTTTCTAACATTAGCATTTATAACATTGTAACTAACATTAACATTTCCACTTTGTAACATGCTAACATTAGCAATCTATCAGGTACCCTAACTTTGAAATATTCCCCCTGACTTGATATGCACTCCTCCTCACCCACTCAATCCCTCTTTGTCCTCAGACTTTTCATCATTCTTAACCACTCATGGCCTTCACTCCAAAACTTTGTCCTCTAATTTTCATTCTGGGCCCTGGGTCCATTTCTTCCAATCCAAAGCTGCTTTTAAAGAATAGAATTTTACTTATACAAAAGAACTCAATTGATGTTGATGTCAAAAGAACCCAGGGGAATTCAGTGGGATGAGATTAGTTAAAATCCTATTTCTTTTTATTGTTGCTACTCCATTCTATAAAGATGAAATAATGATAACAAGGCAGGCAAAATAACTTTGATCAGGCAACAGCTAGTGTTTCAAAGATTAAAAAAAGAGAAGTTACTGCTTTCAATTGCCATAGGCAATAGGCACAGAAAGTAAAGAGACCCTCTAGATATTAAAGTAAATGATCCCCCATCCCCTCAAATAACTCTCTGTTTTCGTTTGCATGGTATATAGTTTTTGATTCTGGAGAAGATTTAAAGTTGAAGATTAAAAAAAAAAAAAACAAATTCTCCTTGTTTTCTTGCTTTTGACTCTGGTATGTTTCGCCATTATAAACTAAGCTGCCTGAGCAAAATTTAAGAGGCATCTATCAAAGCCACAAAATTCAAAATAAGAATTTTAACTCTGCCTTAAGACCATGGCAGGCAGTCATTTGTTGTTCATTCCCTATCTGTCTTACCCGCCAGACTTCAAAATCTGTTGGAAAACATGTCATCATTTGGTCAATAAACAGGTAAATGAATGGCTCATTGCTAGAAACCTATGGACTGTTTCCAGGTATTTTGAAATAAACCTCTAGAAAGCCAACCCATAATTACAAGGCCTGATTCTTAGACATGTGCAACCAACTTTGAAGTAACCTTGATGAAATGAACACCAGTTCATATTGTAGATTTTTTCAGAGTTTAAAATGGCCTTTCTTTTACTGTTGCTTTGACTTAGTCTTAGAAAAATAGAGAAAATTAGAGTTACTTCAAATCCATTGCTTTGTTTCTTCTTGATTTGTTTTTCTGCACAGCATCTTTTAAAAAAGTTGATTATGCAAAAGGAAAACAACACAAGCTCATATTTTAATAATCAAGTGAATGTAGTCAGAATCTGTTCACTGTTGGTAAAACTGCGTTTTAGCACAGAAACCCAAAAGTAGTATCAATGACAATAGGGGAGTTTTAGGAAAAAGCTTACTGTAGATGTGAAATAAGACTGCCTCTCACTGCTCTGGTGAGAATGGGAGTGGAGAGAACTATAATTAACAGCACAGAACAAAGGGAGATGGTACATAGGCCATGAAAAAAAAAGGAGAGGAGATTATAGACTATAGCTTACAAATGAACTGGACTAAGAACTTGCATTTGAACCATGTACCTTGACTCAGTCCTTATCTAATGTGTCTGCTTTTTTAAAGTCTAAAATCAGGACATTTTCAGTAGATTTCAAAACAATGTACGCCTTCAATATTTTTTTATTAAGGATGTTTGTGACTTAGAAAAAGTACTGGTTTCAGCTCTGTAGTTTTTCTTCTGTTATGCTATTAGTAATTAACCATTTATATGAAAGAATCAATGGATGGTGGTTTCTCATTAGTTTTGAAACATTGAGCAATATGACACATGTTAACCCTAGGCCACTTGGTAAAACTGTATTACCTATTTTGGCTGAAAATAAGGCTATTTCATGAGTGTAGGTGAACATTTTGATGGAGCAAATTGTTTTCTTTAGGTTCAGTTCAGTTCAGTCACTCAGTCGTGTCTGACTCTTTGCGACCCCAGGAATCGCAGCATGCCAGGCCGACCTGTCCATCACCAACTCCCAGAGTCTACCCAAACCCATGTCCATCGAGTCAGTGATGCCATCCAGCCATTTCATCCTCTGTCATCCCCTTCTCCTCCTGCCCCCAATCCTTCCCAGAATTAGGGTCTTTTCCAATGAGTCAGTTCTTCACATGAGGTGGCCAAATTGTTGGAATTTCAGCTTCAACATCAGTCCTTCCAATGAACACCCAGGACTGATCTCCTTTAGGATGGACTGGTTGGATCTTCTTGCAGTCCAAGGGACTCTCAAGAGTCTTCTCCAACACCACAGTTCAAAAGCATCAATTCTTTGGCGCTCACTTTTCTTCACCGTCCAACTCTCACATCCATACATGACCACTGGAAAAACCATAGCCTTGACTAGACGGACCTCTGTTGGCAGAGTAATGTCTCTGCTTTTCAATATGCTATCTAGGTTGGTCATAACCTTCCTTCCAAGGAGTAAGTGTCTTTTAATTTCATGGCTGCAGTCACCATCTGCAGTGATTTTGGAGCCCAAAAATATAAAGTCTGACACTGTTTCTACTGTTTCCCCATCTATTTCCCTTGAGGTGATGGGACCAGATATCATGATCTTAAGTTTTCTGAATGTTGAGCTTTAAGCCAACTTTTTCACTCTCTTCTCTTACTTTCTCAAGAGGCTCTTTAGTTCTTCTTCGCTTTCTGTCATAAGGGTGGTGTCATCTGCATATCTGAGGTTATTGATATTTCTCCCGGCAATCTTGATTCCAGCTTGTGTTTCTTCCAGCTCAGCGTTTCTCATGATGTACTTTGCATATAAGTTAAATAAGCAGGGTGACAATATACAGCCTTGACATACTCCTTTTCCTATTTGGAACCAGTCTGTTGTTCCATGTCCAGTTCTAACTGTTGCTTCGTGACCTGCATACAGGTTTCTCAAGAAGCAGGTCAGATGGTCTGGTATTCCCATCTCTTTCAGAATTTTCCACAGTTTATTGTGATCCACACAGTCAAAGGCTTTGGCATAGTCAATAAAGCAGAAATAGATGCTTTTCTGGAACTCTCTTGCTTTCTCAATGATCCAGCTGATATTGGCAATTTGATCTCTGGTTCCTCTGCCTTTTCTAAAACCAGCTTGAACATCTGGAAGTTCACAGTTCACGTATTGCTGAAGCCTGGCTTGTAGAATTTTAAGCATTACTTTACTAGCGTGTTAGATGAGTGCAATTGTGCGGTAATTTGAGCATTCTTTGGCATTGCCTTTCTTTGGGATTGGAATGAAAACGGACCTTTTCCAGTCCTGTGGCCACTGCTGAGTTTTCCAGATTTGCTGGCATATTGAGTGCAGCACTTTCACAGCATCATCTTTCAGGATTTGAAATAGCTCAACTGGAATTCCATCACCTCCAGTAGCTTTGTTCGTAGTGATGCTTCCTAAGGCCCACTTGACTTCACATTCCAGGATGTCTGGCTCTAGGTGAGTGATCACACCATCGTGATTGTCTGGGTTGTGAAGATCTTTTTTGTACTATACCCCAATACAAAATACAATGTTTAAAGTTTGGGTGAAGTAAGAGAACAACAATTTAGGAATCACCCTTGGTCCTGTTCTCTCAATGGAGAGATGCACAGAGCCAGCTGTCCTAGGCAAAATTGAGAATTAGAAAGCATTTGGTGCCCATGGCTTCAAAAGATAAGATTTCTTGTCTCAAGTTACTCACCGTGTCAGCCTTTACTACAAACACCACAGAGTTCAGACCATTGCTGATGACCATCTTCATCCAAATAGTGTATTTTCTCTTGCCTTTCCTTTCTTCTACCTGTGTTGTAACTGGTAATAATGATTGTAATTATAAACAGTCTTTTTGAGTGTTAATGGTATAATCTGAATTAGTAAAACCATGTTTATAAAACTGAGAACTTTTTATATGTCCCAGATTTTATGTTCCAGTTTTAAAGTTTACTTTGGAGCTATAGTCTGTGTTCTTTTTTCATAAGGAATATATCATGATTCTAGCCTTTTTCTAAAGATGAGCTCTTTTGAGTTGAACTAGAATTCATATGTTCTTTACTCTCAACTGATTCTTCTTTATTTGGAGCAAAGTGAGGTCAGTATTGTTTTTCATCAAAGTGGACCATTTACTTATATTTAAAAACATATTGTTATGGAAAGAATAAATGAATGAGAGATAAGAGTTTCAGGCTCATGTCAAGTCCATTGTTGTTCAGTTGCTTGGTCATGTCCAACTCTTCGCAACCCCCTGGACTGCAGCACACCAGGCTTCCCTGTCTTTAACCATCTCCTGGAGCTTGCTCAAACTCATGTGCATTGAGTCGATGAGGTCATCCAACCATCTCATCCTCTGTTGCTCCCTTCTCCTCCTGCCCTCAGTCTTTCCCAACATCTGAGCTTTAGTTTCATCATTGGTAAAATAAAGGTTTTACTTTCATCATCAGACTTTTCTTAGATTTATAACTAATTCTTATTTTACATCTTTAGTTGACTATAAAAAATAAGTTTCTTCCCTCCTTACATTTTCTGCCTTAATGGTTAAGCAAAACCTTTTGGTTTCCCAATGCTTTCCCAATGACTCACCCATTCAATCATTTAATAAATATTGAGTACCTATTTTCTTTCATGTACTGCATGAGATGTCAGCGTCACAGTGGTGGAAAAAAATTGCCCTTTTGCAGTTTTTAGACTAGTGAGAAAGAGGATAATGAAAAAAATCAGTCTATTTAATGTAAAATGACAACTAAGATGTGTGATGGTGTTAGAATAGCATGGTGCCATGATAATTAATAATGAGAGACTTCCCAAAGAATGATAATTATTGATACAATGTGGGTGTTAATCAGGATGTGCTTCCTGGGGTTGATGTTTCTGGTAGAGAAGAGCAGTGGTAACAGGACATGCTAGAGGCCAGGTAGGGGTCTTGTAGAGTTTCTGCTCTCTGGTGATGGTCATTCTCTGCAGAAATACTGATTTTGTGTGGGATAGAATCCAACTCTTCTGGGGCTTTCAGTTTGGAAAAGCAATCTAATCAACTTGGATTTGGCAATCCATGGCTTCATGTGAGGTCTTTCAATAGCATTTAGAAGAATATTATAGGGAAAAATGACGATCCACAGACGGTAGGCCTGGTTGCATCTGGATACTTTGGACAGAGGATTCTTTCTGAGAAGCTTCATGCAGATTGATAGATAGCTACTTGTTCTTCTCACCTCTTGAGTCTGGTTCTGGACTGCATTGGCTAAGTCATTTTTGAACTTCAAGGACTTGTTTTAATCAATGGGAAGCTGAGAAGTTTTTGTCCTTGAGACAGTTCTATTCAGTCTAACAAATACTAATGACAGTATATTAGGTGCTAAACAGTGTACGGGGAACAAAGAATATGTAGATGATTAAGACAGTTCCTGATTTTAATGAACTCAAAGTCCTAGTTGCCTAGTAACTTCAATCATGCCCTAGTTTGTAGAATTTGAGAAAATAACAAATACTTAGTTTTGACTTCTAGAAATAACTACAGGAGCACAGCATGGAGTAGTTATTTTAAAAATAAGATTTAATTTGGAATAATCTATCTGTGCTTATGTTTAGCAAAAGAATAGGTTTATTCCTCTGAATGTTTTGCAAGATGGCACTATCTGCCAAAATTTTACCATAGCTGTATCACCTATATTGTACTTTAAGGTTTCCATGGTAGCTCAGATGGTAGAGAATCTGCCTGCAATGCAGAGAGCCTGGGTTTTATCCCTGTGTCGGGAAGATCTCCTGGAGAAGGGAATGGCAGCCCTCTCCAGTATTCTTGCTTAGCGAATCCCATAGATAGAGGAGCCTGGTGGGCTACAGTCCATGGTGTTGCAGAGAGTCTGACACAATTGAGCAACTAACACTTTCACTTTCCTAATAGTTAATAATGTCTTGTAGGCCCTGGTTAAACAACATATATATTATGTAGGTAAAGTGAAAGCTAGTAGATTTTATCCCTAGAAGTTCTTTGTTTAATTATCACGGCTCAGACGGTAATCTGCCTGCAGTGAGGGAGTTCCAGGTTCTTTCCCTGGGTCTGGAAGATCCTCTGGAGAAGGGCATGGCAACCCACTTCAGTGTTCTTGCCTGGAGAATTCCATGGACAAGAGCCTGGCGGGCTGCAGTCCATGGAGTCTCAAAGAGTCTGACATAACTGAGTGACTTTCACTTTCACTTTCATTAAGGAAGCAGCAACACCAAATACAAATGTACTGAGGTTGAATCAGGTCTTTATTTTCCTAAAGCTGTTTGTCTGGGTTCTTCTACCTTGTAATCTTTCTCCATGTTGTCCTCCTGTGCTCCTTTAGCTATCATTCCTTAAATCTGTTTATCTTGATTATATTAATTAAAAAAAAAAAAAAAAAACAGCACATATACAGGAGAAACTAGGCTTCTTACCTCTAAAGGATTTGCCTGACCTGTAAATGAAAGCCAGCCACTACTCTATTCCACTGAGCTCTGACTTTTAAAAGGTAAAGTGGTTGGCAAGTTAACTTACAATATTGAAACAACAGTTTTAAATTTTTTTTTTCCAGGTCAGGTGGCTTTATTTCATGTAAAACAGACTAAAGAGGCATAAGTTAGGGGTGTTTCCCCATGTTCCTTTGGGAGTAGGGGCAAAAGCTCTGAGCAGGGAACCGATCAGTGCAGTGGTCAGAGACAGTTTGTCACCCTCTAAATAGGAGAGCCTGGCTGCTGCCAGCGGCATGGAGTTGTCTCAAGGTGGATGGAATAGAAGGCATCTTCTGAACATAAGAACCAGTGAATATTTGTGAAAA
Source organism: Giraffa tippelskirchi (assembly GCF_054371585.1). Lineage (NCBI taxonomy): Eukaryota > Metazoa > Chordata > Mammalia > Artiodactyla > Giraffidae > Giraffa > Giraffa tippelskirchi. The sequence continues at coordinate 41,825,120 of NC_137276.1, forward strand.
GAAAAAGCTCCACTCTTTCAGGCTAATGCAGCTCTGTTTCAGGACATTTGGTTTGAAGAGCAATGGGTTTCAGTGGCTCTGTGCTCCCTTGATCAGATCCTTTTCCGTGGTACCCAGGCCGCACCTCCATATGCTGATACTCTGAAGGTGGTGGTACATGCCCAGACGCTCAGTCATGTCCGACTCTTCGCAACACTATGGACTGTAGCCCACCAGGCTTCTCTGTCCGTGGGATTCTCCAGGCAAGAATACTGGAGCGAGTTGCCATTTCCTCCTCCAGAGCATCTTCCTGACTCAGGGATCAAGCCTATGGCTCCTACATTGACCAACAAATTCTTTACCACTGTGCCACCTGGGAAGCTGAAGGTAATAGAGCCTGTCCCTGAAATACAGCCTTGACTTTGGCATGGGACAGCCTGAATTTGAATTCTTGCTGTGCAGTTATAAGCCATGATAGCCTAGACAAGATGCTTGACCTCTATGGACCTCAGTTTCCTCATCCATAAAATGGAGACACTTTTACTACATCATAGTATACTGTAAGGATTAAACAAAATGATAAATAACAAATCTTAAGTGTAGTCTATGACATCAACTAAGTAGTAAATTTTAACTATCTTTATCACAGGACAAAGTCTATGCCTGTGAAACTTTAACATTTTAGGACTGGCAACTTTGGAAAAGATACCTCTGTTTTCAAATGATAGAAAGTGGAAAAATGAAAACCTAAATATATATGCAAAAAACAAGGTTTTCTGAACTACCATCTCAGCCGTTTGTTGCTGTAATACTTCCCACTCTTCTTAAAAGAACTTAAAAATTTTTGTTTCTTGTGGTTTTACCATTTTGTGTAGAAACAGTGCATCACTGGATATATATTATCAGAATTGTTTACCACATTCAATATATCCTAAATTTCCCTTTTTCTCAAATATAATGAATTTCTGTATTAATTTCCCTTTGATAAAGAGCCTGGACTTCACTATCCATCAAAGTTCTGAGAAAGATAGGTCATATATTGAGTACAACAACATCTTTTTTAAATCTCATCTCAAATTATTAAAAAAACATGGATGAGTAAAACTCTTTAGTCTTATACTTTTGTACTTTAACTGAAATTAAGTGTTCAGGAATGATTGCTCTTTGCAATAATTTGGATTCATTTTCCTTTCTCCTCTATGTTTGCCTGTTGCTCAGTGTTGCTGTGTAGTTTACCTCTTACCAACATGCCCCTTACACTCTTTGCAGAGATTTCTTTGTGTTATAATATGCTTAATGACTGAGGAAAAACTTCAAAAGGGATGTTACATGACAAAGTCAGCAAGGCAAGAAGTGGTCCTATTTTCCATTCCACTCAGGCTTCTGAAAATTGAAATACTGTTTAGAATTGTAGCCATAACCAGTTAGTCCAAAACTCCTGGAGAGCTAGAACGCCTCAAAGAAAATGTTGGTGCTCTACCATTCCATTGATCGCATTAACCCCCTCGAGCAGACCCTCACTGTCTTCACTGTCACCTTATTAACCTTTTGGTTTATTTTTAATCCACTGTTAACACTTTCCTTGTCTCTGTCCCACAGCTTTTATTATATCTCAATATCTACTGTCATGTGTGTGTGTGAGTGTGTACACACAAGTGTGCTCATAAACTCTTCAGTGCCACTTTGCCATCTGTTGATTTTGTCTCTCACTCAAGGTCCAAGAACATTTTGATTGGTTTGGCAAATGCTCTTGTGGTCCACCTGCATTATAAGCTAACAACCAGACCACAGACAGGTCCTAGTCAAGTACCTATTCTCTGTCCAGCCTGCTTCCTGGATGATGGAGTCAGCTGGAACAAAGCCTATGGAGAAAGGAGAGTTTCATGGCTGTAAAAGGGAACTGCGAGTATAGCCAGGATTTGGCTTTCCCTTAGGATCTGTGAGAATTAACTGGAAGACACTTTCAATGCCTTCTAGTACTGTAATCAAAACTTAAGATAGAAAATAAGCATAAGAAGGATTTAGATGAAAGGCACCCAGAAATGGAAAGATACTTGTGTATTATAGTTGAGCTTTAAATTATCTAGTTGAAAAATAACTATGCAATTTCACCTAATTTTCTCACTTAAACATAGGAGCCAAATTCACTGGTCCACAGTCTCTAGTGTTCATTTTAAGTGTGAAAATGGGCAGGAAAGTAAGTGCGCTAATACAAACTAAGTAATTTCTCCCAAAGTTTTAGGTAGTACGCATCATTACGGACACAAGGAGTATCTCTCTCAGCTTCTAATGATATCCCCCCTTAAATATTGTGCAAATGATTATTTAGTAGCTTTCATCTGATTTAGCATTTATTATTTTTGTTGTTAATGCCAGGTTTTATATTGTTGTATTGCCACTTAGAGATTATATGTATTCAAGATTTTTTTTATTTTTTCAGTATTAATTTTTTTTTTCCCCACTTCATGTCAAAAGTTAAACATTTCTGCATTTCTAGTAACAGAATTTGAATGAAGGTTCATATTTCTGGCTGTGGTTGCTGAATAATAGTGCTGCTTGATCTTGGCAGTTCAACGATAGTTCCAGGAAAAGGAACCCCAGAACAACTAACTTACTGTTTAAAAATCTTCTATAATCAACCTTCTGCCTGTGGTCTTTTCCTGATCATATGTTGTTTTTTTTTTTTGAATCACATGAATTGAGATTCAGTTTGTAGAAAGTCTTGACCTGTTCAATAAATACAATTGATGCATCCACAAATCAGGTTCAGATAGCAGAAACTAGATTCTAGTGCCAGATTTTCCTAACATCCTCTGTCGTCCCTTTTTCCTCCCACCTTCAATCTTTCCCAGCATCAGGATCTTTTCAAATGAGTCTCTTCTTCGCATCAGGTGGCCAAAGTATTGGAGTTTCAGCGTTAGCATCAGTCCTTCCAATGAATATTTAGGACTGATTTCCCTTAGGATGGACTGGTTGGATCTCCTTGTAGTCCAAGGGGCTCTCAAGAGTCTTCTCCAATGCCACAGTTCAAAAGCATCAGTTCTTTGGCGCTCAGCTTTCTTTATGGTCCAATTCTCACATCCATACATGACTACTGGAAAAACCATAGTCTTGACTAGATGGATCTTTGTTGGCAAAGTAATGTCTCCACTTTTTAATATGCTTTCTAGGTTGGTCGTAACTTTTCTCCCAAGGAGCAAATGTCTTTTAATTTCATGGCTGCAATCACCATCTGCAGTGATTTTGCAGCTCAAAAAAATAAAGTCTCTCACTCTTTCCTTTGATCCTCCATCTATTTGCCATGAAGTGATGGGACCAGATGCTATGATCTTAGTTTTCTGAATGTTGAGTTTTAAGCCAACTTTTTCACTCTCCTTTTTCACTTGCATCAAGAGCCTGTTTAGTTCTTGTTCACTTTCTGCCAAAAGGGTGGTGTCATCTGCATATCTAAGGTTATTGATATTTTCCCGGCAATCTTGATTCCAGCTTGTGCTTTCTCCAGCCCAGCGTTTCTCATGATGTACTCTGCATATAAGTTAGACAATATACAGCCTTGACCTACTCCTTTCCTGGTTTGGAACCAGTCTGTTATTCCATGTCCAGTTCTAACTGTTGCTTCCTGACCTGCATACAGGTTTCTCAGGAGGCAGGTCAGGTGGTCTGGTATTCCCATCTCTTTAATAATTTTCCACAGTTTGTTGTGATTCTCATGCTCCTCAACTTGAATCTTATGAGACACAAAAACAGAAAACAATTGGAGCTGCATATTTTCCTTCAACTTACTATCCACCGCTTTATGTGACTGTACTGAGGGCTTCCCCGATTCCTACCTTTACGTGGTCATGCTGCCGTCTCCCTGTTATTCTCAATCATGCACTGTCCTTCCCCCCCCCCCCGAAAAAATCCTTTATCTTTCTGTTTAAGATGAAATTTTTTTCCAGTTTGCTAAAATTCCTATTGCTCATAACTAAAGGATTATAACACACTCAGGGAGCCAAGTAGACTGGAATGATTTCTCTTTCCTTCAGGTAGATTGTTTTGTCTGTTGAAGGAGACCATCATATAAATTATATTTTTGATGTCTCTGAATGTGATTTTACAGCTGAATTGCTCGTGGTGAGCACCGATCACGATCGAAGAGTTCGGGGAGGAGGGTGGCGTGAGGTTTCTGTGGGTGTCTGTTGGGTCCTTCTCATCTTGGGGATGTTCCACAGCCCATTGGATGGATTCCTGTGGAACCTCTTCTTGTGAGGCTAGGGTGTGTCCTGGCTGATGGAAGCCCTCTGCTGACATCCACTCTTTCCACTTGTGCTTCTCCAAAAATTTCTGCTTTGTTTGTTTCGTTGTTGCCATGTGTGTGTTGACTTCTTGTCTATTTCCTGATTCAGTGAAATTCTCAAGATACTTTACACAGTACTTGCTATTTGACAAAAGGACATGGCATCCCTCTAGAACTTACTTGCTACTAGCTCTCTGATGAAACTCCTTTTCTTAAAACTGTAGAGCAGGGGATTCTTTATGTAGAAGTGATACACCCAATTTTAAATTCATTTGTTTAGTTAGTTTGGCTCTGCTTAAGCATCTGAACAGTTTTTGTATCTTGATTAAATATGGGCACACATATTTTTTTTTTCTCCTCCACAACAGGAGTCCTATTCTGAATAGCGAGGTGCCTATGGGTAGGCTTTACAGGTCTAGACATTCTTAGAACTTTTGTGCAGCGTTTGTGTGATGTATACTTTTAGAAGAAGAGTCCTCCATTTGATCAGATTCTCAGTGTTCCATGACTCTTAAACAAAAAGCAAAACAAAAGCTATTTACAAGCTTCTCTCCTGTATGGTAGGGTATTTATTTTCTGAGTCTGTTTGGGGAATGAATGAATTTGTACCCACACCTGAAGTCACTCCAAATTCTTTAGCTTAGAGTGAAGCAGCTGTATTCTAAGGGATCACATGCCGCCTCTGCTGACAACTCAAATCAAGAACCAGGAAGGTGTAGACAGGTTATCTGGGGCAATCAGAATAATTCTATCCCTGGTGCCAGGCAGGCACATTCAGAGTCATGCACACATTAGGATATTGTGCTCTTTCGCCACGTTCAAGCTCTGAGAAGTGTAGAATTGCTATTTAAACTCACCCGGTTATATATGAAAACATTTTTTTCTGTCATTATCTCACATGCATTTTGAACTATTGGCTGATGCAAAGGAATGCATTTGTGTTTGTATGCCTACACCTTTCACACCAATTCCATAGGGTTTAGAAGTTGCATAGTATGGGCGGGTGGGTTGGAAGAACTGAAATCAATTTCAATTTTACTAATTTAATGGTGATAGGACCTGGGCGAATGATGTAAGCTCTCTGAGATTTTATTCCTATAATACGGGAGTAACAACACTGTGTAAACTTCACAGTTATTTGGATCACCAATGAAATCATGCCTATGATCTATAAAATGTTTACTGAGTTATTAGCAGCAGATGTATTGCACAATTTGAAATGATTAGTCAAGTCTGGAAGATGGTACTATATTGAATTGTGAATCTGAGTCCTTCTCTTCTTAAACTAACAATCTATAAACTATTTTGCTAGGTTTGCTGATCAGCTCCTACTGCTTGGCTCACAAATCAGACTTAAGATGATATATATCTTTGTTTTTCCAGGATGAGTGTATTTGAAATCCAAGAGACAGAAATTCTCCTCTTAGACTTCCCTAGTGGTCCAATAATTAATTAAGACTCCGTCTGCCAATGCAGGGAGTATGAGTCCCATCCCTAATCTGGGAAGATTCCATATGCCAGAAGTAGCAACTAAGCCCATGTGCCACCACTGCTGAATCCTGCATGTTCTGGAGCCCAGGCTGCACAACAGGGTGCAGGTGGAGGGGGTGACCACAATGACAAGCCCATCTACTGCAACTAGAGATTAGCCCCCAGTCACGGCAACTAGGGAAAGCCCGTGCACAGCAACGAAGGCCCAATGCAGCGGAAAATAAGTTAAAAAAGAAAAAGAGAGAGAGAAATTCCCCTCTGAAATAGAAAGGGATCTTTAGGGAGCACCACATTTCAGCTTCTTTCATTTCAAACTCAATTTCTAAAGTCCTTAACTTCTAGAAAATCACGTGTAGGTCTTACTGTATCCTCTTATGAAGGAGAAAGGGAAGTGAGAATTACTGGGCATCGAGTGTACTGGGCCCTATTCTGTGCTGAGAGCTTTTTCCAAATATTTTCTTTTATCCATACTCTGCCATCACCCTCTCTGCCCTCCTCTGCTGCCATAGAACCCTGAATTTTTCCCTTCTTTTTGGTCCCTACCCTTTAGGTGTAAGATATAGAAGGAAACAAACAGGATGCTTGCACTGTAGCCCAGGCATGTTGCAAAAGTTCAGTGAGATAACTTTGGTGACGTTGCTTCAAATACTTCATTGAAAAGCATTTTTGCATGTTTTGTATAAACTAGAGTCTGCTCATAGAATGTGCTCAGGACATCTCTACTGTCACACTGTCCTATTACTCCATAGCTGTAGGAGCTTCGGTGAGTCTTCCAACCTCTCCAAGTTCAAATGTCTTAATCATTCATATCAATGTATGACAAAAACCACTACAGTATTGTAAAGTAGTTAACCTCCAGGCAAGAATACTGGAGTGGGTTGACATACCCTTCTCCAGGGCATCTTCTCGACCTAGGGATCAAATTCGCATCCCTTAGGTCTCCTGCATTGGCAGGCAGATTCTTTACCAGTAGCGCCACTGAGGAAGCCCTAATAAAAATAGGCCATTGATTAAATCCATGGCCAACCTTTGAGTCATCAGATTCTAGACCTTTGCCTACATGTGACTGTTATGGGAAAAAGAAATACCCATGGATTTAGTTTATCACCTAGGAACTCAGTCAATCTGCTAATACTTGGCCTCAACTCTTTCACTTGCATATAAACACATTATCAAGGAAGGAGTGTTTGCAGAACACTTGAAAAAAGGCTTTGCAACACTAAAAGTGTTGATTGTAAAATGTGATTAAGCAATAGAAAAACGGTGATTTTTAAATACTTGGAGATTTGAAACAAATACTTCAGAATTTACAACTGCGATCCTACAGTCCATGTTTAGTGAAAATACTACCAGGTGCATTTGTTGTCATTTGACTATCAAAAGAGAGTAAACAAAGAGAAATTACAAACTCTTACTTTAACAAGGCTTAATTCTTTGGATAATGACTGTTTCATTAAAAAATGGAGCTCAGCCAGGATAAGGAAGATATGCCTCCAATTATTCCCATATATGGACCCTTCACCACAAGCCATGGGAATTTCCTTAGTTACACCACATTTATTTTATCCCCTGGATTATAAAGGTGCAAAAACTCTGATTATCTGGCACAGACCTCTTGATGTGCTGAGGATGCTGAAAGAATTCAGAAAAGGGTAAAGAAGATTTTATCCTCCTGAAAGATTTCAGGTCTTTTCCCATTCACAAAGTAGATACACTTGGCTGCTGCTGCTGCTGCTGCTGCTAAGTCGCTTCAGTCGTATCCGACTCTATGCAACCCCATAGACAGCAGCCCACCAGGCTCCCAGGCTCCACGGTACGTGAGATTCTCCAGGCAAGAATACTGGAGTGGGTTGCCGTTTCCTTCTCCAGTGCATGAAAGGGAAAAGTGAAAGTGAAGTTGCTCAGTCATGTCCGACTCTTCGCAACCCCTTGGACTGCAGCCTACCAGGCTCCTCCGTCCATGGGATTTTCCAGGCAAGAGTACTGGAGTGGGTTGCCATTGCCTTCTCCTACACTTGGCTAAATGAACTAATTATCTAAATAAAACATATGCATGCTAATTCTTGCTTGTGTGCTTACTTGTAATTCTTTCTTCTAGTCTGTACCTCAACATTGTCTCAGCTTTCCTTAAAATTCTTCCATATTTGATTGGTTTGCTTTGTGTCATGAATATAGTGTTTCAGAGAGAGATAGCTATCTATTACAGTTAAACTTCTTGTCAATAAGTGTTGATATCACTCCCTGGGACTCTGGTTGGACTTTCATCTGAAGTTGTTAAGGACTCATTTCTTCGCCGGTCATGAGTGATCTGCTTGAGAGGAAACAATTGACTCAGTACAAGTTCACTACCACCACCACCACTCCCCACTGGGAAGACTGGAGTAGCCAGACTGATGTCAGATAGAAAAGTTGGAAGAGGAAGGACAGAGCACCTTCGGTGAGGCCATGTGAGTTCTTCTCTTCGATCATAACTCCTTTTTAGAGTTCTCAGATCTTTATCCTGCATCCTATCCTTCTTGGCCAATTATGCCCTCCTTTCTGTTTTAGGAAATAAAAAGATTAACATTTAAAAACATACCAGTTAAACCTAAATACTTTTATGTCTAAAACAAGGAATGGTGAATATATTATTGATATGGTATAGAGAGTCAGTAGTTTAGTGGTTAAGTGTGTGGGTTATGAAGTCTGACAGCCTAGATTCATATCCTAGCTTGTTTGTTTGCTATGTGACCTTGTGTTTCCTCGTCTATAAGATGGAGATTATGATAATAACTATCCCATAGAGCTAGACTGAAGATTAAATGAGAGCACATGTGATGCATTTTAAAATAACTTGGCAAAGAATTAATACTCAAGAAAGTTGGTTATTGGTATTATTCATATAGGGCTTCCCTGGTGGCTCATATAGTAAAGAATCTGCCTGCAATGCAGGAGACTGGGACTCAATCCCTGGGTCGGGAAGATCCCCTGGAGGAGGGCATGGCAACCCATTCCAGTATCCTTGCCTGGAGAATGCCTTGGACAGAGGAGCCTGGTGGGGTACAATCTACAGTCCATGTCTGGGTTGCAAACAGTCAGACACAACTGAGCGGCTAACAAAAACACATTATTATACACAAGAGGGGTCATTACCACACAGGATACCTATTTGTCAGCACGTTTTACTTTTCTGTGTATAAGAATATACACATTGTCTGCCTTAGTAAATGGAGACTTCCATGTTGATATTTTTAAAAGTAATTTCAGTTGCATAAACTAGAAAGAATCCTGAGCATGAACGTGACTAACCCATGCATTGATCGTGAGTTATAGAAGGATGTGTGCAGCATCCTATTAACTGTGATGGCATCGACATGTAAAACTACCAAATTGCTTTGAAATATTTCTAAAGCAGTTCCATTTTGTCTTGTGAGGGTGACTTATTTAAAGTCTTAAATATATTGTCACATCTGAATGATCAGGTCACTCTTGTGGATCTAGCCAACAGCCATAAATTCTTCTTACAATTGATTTTTCTCAAAAGGCAGAAAACTGCTTCAGTGCTTACATTCTGCTATTGTTTCAGCTCTCTTCATTCCTGTCCAATTCTATTCTTTTCATTCAGTGTGATTGAAAAGCAATGAAACTTGTTCTTATACAACTCTCTATCCAAACTGAGCAAATTAGAAGGTATTTAATCTACCTTGTATAAAAATGAAAGTAGTAGAAGGGGGAAATGAGTCATTTTTAAATCCCATTTTATCATGATGTTATTCCAACGGTATTGCTGTTAGCTATATTGGTCACAGCTGACTTCCTGACTGTGTGTTGACCACAAAATGTAATCTGGAGGGCATTTCAGATTTTAAATGACTTTCTAGTGTACCCTAGTTAAAATTGTTGATGCTACATGACAACTGCTGTTATCTCAGTGCCAGCCAAATAAAAAAGAGCATTAATATTCATTAGTAATATTACAGCTGGTGACTCCTTCACAACATTGTAATAGTTTGAATAGTTATTTCAAACAGTGTATTGAACTATTCACATAATAAGCTCTGATTGACACAATCGTTAAAGAAGCCCAGAAATACCAAAGACAAAAGAAATATGTGTGCACATATATTAAGCTAAGTAAATATTTTAGAAATAGACTTCAATTGACAGGCTCTGATGCTGTGCAAGAAATGATTAATTTTTGAGTGAGATATGTGGGAAAATCATCATTGTAGAAATTGGAACACAGATTCGAGTCTTAATTTCATCACAAGTTCACTGATGGTTTAAATTTCTACAGCTTAGGATTTGTGCCATAAATGTGTCTATAGAGGCAATTGTAAGGATAAAATGAGACAAATGAAAGTGGGAGTGATAGAGGGAATGATGGAATGGCACTGATATCTCTGAGCCCCTGATGTGAACTACACCATGTAAGGCTTTTATTTGTGCCGTCTCTTCTCATCTTATTAAGATGATGGGTTCATCTCTATTTCATAAATGAGGGAACCAAAGACAAGAGAGGGATTAAGCTTTCTGCACACAGCTGGATGGTGAGAAATCTGGAGTTAGGATTTAAATCCAAGTGTATGTATTATCTGTATTATATCAAAATGCTTCTGGAAGTCCAAGAAACCCAGAGAGTTCCAAACAGGATAAACCCAAGGCGAAACACCCCAAGACACATATTAATCAAATTAACAAAGATCAAACACAAAGAACAAATATTAAAAGCAGCAAGGGAAAAACAACAAATAACACACAAGGGGATCCCCATAAGGATAACAGCTGATCTTTCAATAGAAACCCTTCAGGCTAGAAGGGAATGGCAGGACATACTTAAAGTAATGAAAGAGAATAATCTACAACCCAGATTACTGTACCCAGCAAGGATCTCATTCAGATATGAAGGAGAATTCAAAAGCTTTACAGACAAGCAAGAGCTGAGGGAATTCAGCACCACCAAACCAGCTCTCCAGCAAATGCTAAAGGATCTTCTCTAAACAGGAAACACAGAAAGGATGTTTCAACACGAACTCAAAACAACAAAGTAAATGGCAACGGGATCATACTTATCAATAATTACCTTAAATGTAAATGGGTTGAATGCCCCAACCAAAAGACAAAGGGTTGCTGAATGGATACAAAAACAAGACCCCTATATATGCTGTCTACAAGAGACCCACCTCAAAACTAGGGACACACACAGGCTGAAAGTGAAAGGATGGAAAAACATATTCCATGCAAACGGAGACCAAAAGAAAGCAGGAGTCGCAATACTCAGTTCAGATAAAATAGACTTTAAAATAAAGGATGTGAAAAGGGACAAAGAAGGACACTACATAAAGATCAAAGGATCAATTCAAGAAGAAGACGTAACAATCATAAATATATATGCACCCAACATAGGAGCACCACAATATATAAGGCAAATACTAACAAGTATGAAAGGGGAAATTAACAATAACACAATAATAGTGGGAGACTTTAATACTCCACTCACGCATATGGATAGATCAACTAAACAGAAAATTAACAAGGAAACACAAACTTTAAATGATACAATAGACAAATTAGATTTAATTGATATTTACAGGAGTTTCCACCCCAAAACAATCAATTTTACCTTTTTCTCAAGTGCACATGGAACTTTCTCCAGGATAGATCACATCCTGGGCCATAAATCTAGCCTTGGTAAATTCAAAAAAATTGAAATCATCCCAGCCATCTTCTCTGACCACAATGCAGTAAGATTAGACCTCAATTACAGGAAAAAAACTGTTGAAAGTTCCAACATATGGAGGCTAAACAACACGCTTCTGAATAACCAACAAATCACAGAAGAAATCAAAAAAGAAATAAAATTATGCATAGAAACGAATAAAAATGAAAACACAACAACCCAAAACCTATGGGACACTGTAAAAGCAATACTAAGGGGAAGGTTCATAGCAATACAGGCGTACCTCAAGAAACAAGAAAAAAATCAAATAAATCAACTAACTCTACACCTAAAGCAACTAGAGAAGGAAGAAATGAAAAACCCCAGGGTCAGTAGAAGGAAAGAAATATTAAAAATTAGGGCAAAAATAAATGCAAAAGAAACAAAAGAGACCATAGCAAAAATCAACAAAACTAAAAGCTGGTTTTTCGAGAAGATAAACAAAATTGATAAGCCATTAGCCAGACTCATCAAGAAACAAAGGGAGAAGAATCAGATCAACAAAATTAGAAATGAAAATGGAGAGATCACAACAGACTCCACAGAAATACAAAGGATCATAAGAGACTACTACCAACAGCTATATGCCAATAAAATGGACAACTTGGAAGAAATGGACAAATTCTTAGAAAAGTATAACTTTCCAAAACTGAACCATGAAGAAATAGAAGATCTTAACAGACCCATCACAAGCACGGAAATCGAAACTGTAATCAGAAATCTTCCAGCAAACAAAAGCCCAGGACCAGACGGCTTCACAGCGGAATTCTACCAAAAATTTAGAGAAGAGCTAACACCTATCCTACTCAAACTCTTCCAGAAAATTGCAGAAGATGGTAAACTTCCAAACTCATTCTATGAGGCCACCATCACCCTAATTCCAAAACCAGACAAAGATGTCACAAAAAAGGAAAACTACAGGCCAATATCACTGATGAACATAGATGCAAAAATCCTTAATAAAATTCTAGCAAACAGAATCCAACATCATATTAAAAAGATCATACATCATGACCAAGTGGGCTTTATCCCAGGAATGCAAGGTTTTTTTAACATCCGCAAATCAATCAATGTAATACACCACATTAACAAATTGAAAGAAAAAAACCATATGGTTATCTCAACAGATGCAGAAAAAGCCTTTGACAAAATTCAGCATCCATTTATGATTAAAACCCTCCAGAAAGCAGGAATAGAAGGAACATATCTCAACATAATAAAAGCTATATATGACAAACCCACAGCAAACATTATCCTCAATGGTGAAAAATTGAAAGCATTTCCCCTAAAGTCAGGAACAAGGCAAGGATGCCCACTTTCACCACTACTATTCAACATAGTTTTGGAAGTTTTGGCCACAGCAATCAGAGCTGAAAAAGAAATAAAAGGAATACAGATAGGAAAAGAAGAAGTAAAACTCTCACTGTTTGCAGATGACATGATCCTCTACATAGAAAACCCTAAAGACTCTACTAGAAAATTACTAGAGTTGATCAATGAATATAGTAAAGTTGCAGGGTATAAAATTAACACACAGAAATCCCTTGCATTCCTATACTCCAATAATGAGAAAACAGAAAGAGAAATTAAGGAAACAATACCATTCACCATTGCATCAAAAAGAATAAAATACTTAGGAATATATCTACCTAAAGAAACAAAAGACTTATATATAGAAAACTATAAAACACTGATGAAAGAAATCAAAGAGGACACAAACAGATGGAGAAATATACCGTGTTCATGGATTGGAAGAATTAATATAGTGAAAATGAGTATTCTACCCAAAGCAATCTACAGATTCAATGCAATCCCTATCAAGCTACCAATGGTATTTTTCACAGAACTAGAACAAATCATCTCACAATTTGTATGGAAATATAAGAAACCTCGAATAGCCAAAGCAATCTTGAGGAAGAAGAATGGAACTGGAGGAATCAACCTGCCTGACTTCAGGCTCTACTACAAAGCCACAGTCATCAAGACAGTATGGTACTGGCACAAAGATAGAAATATAGATCAATGGAACAAAATAGAAAGCCCAGAGATAAGCCCACACACATATGGACACCTTATCTTCGACAAAGGAGGCAAGAATATACAATGGAGAAAAGACAATCTCTTTAACAAGTGGTGCTGGGAAAACTGGTCAACCACTTGTAAAAGAATGAAACTAGAACACTTCCTAACACCGTACACAAAAATAAACTCAAAATGGATTAAAGATCTAAACGTAAGACCAGAAACAATAAAACTCCTAGAGGAAAACATAGGCAAAACACTCTCCGACATAAATCACAGCAGGATCCTCCATGACCCACCTCCCAGAATATTGGAAATAAAAGCAAAAATAAACAAATGGGACCTAATTAAAATTAAAAGCTTTTGCACAACAAAGGAAACTATAAACAAGGTGAAAAGACAGCCTTCAGAATGGGAGAAAATAATAGCAAATGAAGCAACAGACAAACAATTAATCTCAAAAATATACAAGCAACTTCTGCAGCTGAATTCCCGAAAAATAAACGACCCAATCAAAAAATGGGCCAAAGAACTAAACAGACATTTCTCCAAAGAAGACATACAGATGGCTACCAAACACATGAAAAGATGCTCAACATCACTCATTATTAGAGAAATGCAAATCAAAACCACAATGAGGTATCATTTCACACCAGTCAGAATGGCTGCTATCCAAAAGTCTACAAGCAATAAATGCTGGAGAGGGTGTGGAGAAAAGGGAACCCTCTTATACACTGTTGGTGGGAATGCAAACTAGTACAGCCACTATGGAGAACAGTGTGGAGATTCCTTAAAAAACTGGGAATAGAACTGCCATATGACCCAGCAATCCCACTGCTGGGCATATACACCGAGGAAACCAGAATTGAAAGAGACGCGTGTACCCCAATGTTCATCACAGCACTGTTTACAATAGCCAGGACATGGAAGCAACCTAGATGTCCATCAGCAGACGAATGGATAAGGAAGCTGTGGTACATATACACAATGGAATATTACTCAGCCATTAAAAAAAATACATTTGAATCGGTTCTACTGAGATGGATGAAACTGGAGCCCATTATACAGACTGAAGTAAACCAGAAAGAAAAACAACAATACAGTATACTAATGCATATATATGGAATTTGAAAGATGGTAACGATAACCCTATATGCGAGACAGAATAAGAGACACAGATGCATGGAACAATTTTATGGACTCTGAGGGAGAAGGTGAGGGTGGGACGTTCTGGGAGAATGGCATTGAGACATGTGTATTGTCATATGTGAAACAGAGCACCATTCCATGTTCGATGCATGTGACAAGGGCTCAGGGCCGGGGCAATGGGATGATCCAGAAGGATGGGATGGGGAGGGAGGTGGGTGGGGGGTCCGGGAAGGGGAACACATGTAAACCCATGGCTGATTCATGTCAATGTATGGCAAAAACTATTACAATAAAAATAAATAAATAAAAAAAAATAAAATAAAAATACAGGAACGTTTTGAGAAAAAAAAAAAAAAATGCTTCTGGAGTTTAACATGGAGCACCATGGTGGATATTACTGGGGTTGAAACAGGGTAGAAGACCTGGAATCTGCTTTCAAGGAGTTTACCAGTTCCTGTGATGATAAGACTAAGATGGAGAATGTGGAAGTTCATGGGGTGTTCTGCAGTATATCTTGTTTTTGTGATAGTTCATTTTGCATAATTTTTTTAGATGCAACAAATATAATATGACAACTGTTTTTTTCTCTCAAACAAAAGAATTTATTTACAAAATATAAATAGACTCACAGACATAGAAAATAAAGTTGTGGTTACCTAAGGGGAAAGAGAGGAGGGTTAAATTAGGAACTTGTGATTAACATATACACATTGTTATGTATAAAATAGATTACAAGAGTTTACTGTAAAGTACAGAAAACTATATTCAACACCCTGTAATAATCTGTAATGGAAAATAGTCTAAAAAGAATATATATATATACACATTATTATATATAAAACAGACAAACAAGGTTTACTGTATAGTGCAGAGAACTATACTCAGCATCTTATAATAACGTATAATGGAAAATAACCTGAAAAGAATATATATATGTATGTATGTGTGTGTATAAATGAATCACTTTTCTGTACCCTTGAAACTAACACAACACTGTAAATTAACTATGTAGCCCGCCCTGGTGGCTCAGATGGTAAGGAGTCCGCCTGCAATGCGGAAGACCTGAGTTCAATCCCTGGGTCCAGAAGATCCCCTGGAGAAGGAAATGGCAACCCACTCCAGTATTTAACCGTATTTCAATTTAAAACAAAAGCAAAAACACTTCTGCTTTGTATTCTAAAGAGTTAAGTTACACTTCCCTCCCTCTCTTCTTTTTGCCGACATGATGTACAGAGGAGAAAAACTGTCCTTTGCTCATGTGTCCTGAACAAACCCACAAAGAGATTTACTAATATGCTTTATATTTACAGTCAGTTGTGTCTGTTCAGTTCAGTTGCTCAATCGTGTCCGACTCTTTGCCACCCCACGGACTGGAGCATGCCAGGACTCCTATCACTAACTCCCAGAGCTTGTTCAAACTCAGGTCCATCGAGTCTGTGATGCCATCCAACCATCTCATCCTCTGTTGATCCTTTCTCCTCCAGCCTTCAATCTTTCCCAGCCTCAGGGTCTTTTCCAGTGAGTCAGTTCTTCATATCATGTGATCAGAGTTTTGGAGTTTCAGCTTCAGCATCAGTCCTTCCAATGAATATCTGGGACTGATTTCCTTTAGGATTGACTGGTTTTATCTCTTTGCAATCCAAGGGACTCTCAAGAATCTTCTTCAACACCATAGTTCAAAAGCATCAATTCTTCGGCACTCAGCTTTCTTTATAGTCCAGCTCTCACATCCATACATGATTACTGGAAGAAACATAGCTTAGTTGTGTATCTCTAGACTGTTATTGGGACATATTAATTTTATAACTTATATTTACGATATTACTTGTGATAACTTTTCTTCCTACTATTTGTTTTGCTATGCTTTCCTGAACTTCCTAATGCATTTGTTGCAGAGTGATGCTAATGCCAAAGGCTACAGCCCTTATCTTTCATTCAAAATAATATTTCAATGAATCAGGCAGTTATTCTTGAGGTTGTACACAAAGTGCAATTCCTGTGTTTACCTTAAGAATTATTAAACCCTGTTAGAACTATCCAAGTATTCCAAATTAAAAAAAAAAAAGTAAACAGTAAAAAGCATGTCTCTTAAAATACTCAGGAGTTTGTATTTCCTTTAACTTAACCTAAATTTAAAAGTCTGTTGATAGTATAACTAGTGATACAATAGTGAGAGACCTGGTATGTGTTTGCTTATCAGTAGTTTTATTATTGTTTCGTAGTTGACAAATGTATTGACTCAAAAGGCCTAGAATTTTATTTCCCCGCCAACCCATATGATTTTATTCTATGAACTTATTGTGTTGTCTTTAGGAAGTGGAGAGGATTCCAGAGCTCTTTCCGTTAGGCACTCATACTCCTCGAGTTTTTCTAGGGTGGACTTGGCTTTGCTGATCACATCATGCCCAAGCCTGTGAAGTTAGAGTAGTAGCACTTCCTGCTTGTAAGCACTTTAGTCTTTACAGACACATGTGCATTCATAATGTGATTTGATCCTCACCACCAACACTGAAGAGTACACGCATTGCCATTCCCAATTTACAGATGCAGAAATCAAAACCGCAGGAAGCCTGTGTGGACCCTGCCACTTACTGAACTCTGAGACCTTTGGTGAGATTTATTTCGATCTCTTTAAACTTCAGTTGCCTCATTTGGGAAAAAAAAATTCTACTTTATTGTATAATTCCAAGAATTAAGTGCAAAAACCTAGTTCAAGGGGATGGCACAGTACCTGAAACAAAGAAGACAATAAAAAATCCTTCTTCTTTATTCATTCAAGAAATGGCTATTGAACAGTTATTTGTAAATTCTTCCAGATGCAAAGGACAAAAGAGTGACCTTGGTGGGTGGAATTCTTGTCCCAGTGGAAATTATAGTCTAGTGAGGAGTTAATAAGAGGCAGAGTTAAGGGTTGAGCTTTAGTTTTTTTTATTTTGTTTTTCTCTTTAATTTTCTCTTTAATTTAGATAGGTTGGTGAATGGATGGGTAAGAGTGTGTACCTTTACATGCATACACATCCATCCACTTATACTCACTCACTCTCCCAGTCACCCAGCTGTGTCCGACTCTTTGCGACCCCGTGAACTGTAGCCCGCCAGGCTCCTCTGTCCATGAGGTTATCCAGGCAAGAACACTGGAGTTGGTTGCCATTTCCTCCTCCAGGGGATCTTCCTGACCCAGGTATCAAACCTACATCTCTGGTGTCTCTTGCACTGGCAGGTGGGTTCTTGACCACTGAGCCACCTGGGAAGCCCATGCACTAACACACATATATGTGTGTCTATATATTGCTTCCTGATATATATCTATAAGTGTATCCTCATCAAATAAGGAACTGATTCTAAAGCACAGATTGACCCATATTCACCAATGGAGTTAGAAGTGGTAAATTTAAGTCAATCTTCATATTTCCCCATCAGTAATGTTAGCGATAGGTTTTGAATGCCTTCACTTGGAAAGGATTAAACCATCAACTTTTGAATCCTTCTGTTATCCCGTGTTGTCTGGTTCTCTCCTGATTTTTCAGAATCGAGCTGAAGTAAATGAAGATGCCTCTTGCCAGAATGAGTAGCAGTGCTTCTGGAATGTTAATTCTCAGAGAAATAAAAGCTGATGAATTGTTATAATTTCATCTCATGCAGGGAACTCTGGGTGTTTCATGGCAATAACGATGTGTATATTACATTCACAGGCATGGTTTCTGGAAATTTTTACATAAACCTGTCTTATATTTGATGATTATATTTTGAACTGTGTACAAATAACTATGCTCTTCAGTATGACTCAGTTATCAAATTCCTGAATTCTTCTGGGAGCAATGAGCAAGATGGGGACTTGTTTGTAGAATCTAAATATATTTTGTAAGTTTATGGGCTTTGAACCACACATATAGGGACACCCCTAATTACTCTTTCTCTAATCCCTCCTCCTTTTATGTTTTTAAGATCAACTCCATAATCTTGAGTGGCATGTATTTCATATATAAATATATTACCCAGTCATTTGATTATTCTGGCAGAAGCAGATTGCTTTTTATTATTCAGAGAATGGAAACTGACATTTGAATTCTCTCAGTGTATCTGATACTTTCAAATACATTATTTCATCTAACCCTCATACTTTGTGAAATTAAGAATATTATATCCATATGAGGAAACTTAGGTGAAAGAAAATAACTTCTCTAATGTCGTGAAGATGCTAAATGGCAGAATATGTGTAGAAACTCTAGTCTGATTATTTCCAAAGCCACATCATAGCATTTATTAGTGCCACAGTTATAGCATTTACACTTTCTCTATTTCCTTTTCCTCCTCCCTCCCCTTCTCCTTTCCTTCCTGCCATGCCCCCCCCCCCACCGCCCCCAACATACATACTGACAATGGACTGTTTCTAACTGGAAGCTTCATAATTTCATGTAGGATTATTGATGGTCATAAATGTGATGAAACTGTATTAAGCCAGAGTCTATGCTGTTGTTGACCTAGACAACCTCTCTCATCTGATCCAATTGTTTTGTCTGAATCCCAGTTATCTAATAGCACTAATAATTGTGGTAAATTATGAGGTCAGGTTCACTAGTAAGGGATGGTCACTTGCCAAGAGCAGACCTGAGGCACAAGGAGTGGCTGGTTGCTGATAACTCTAGGACTCTGTCTTCATCAGCCATTGCAAAAATACTGTATTATCACAATGATGATACTGAGAAATTAAAACAGATGTAGATATCAGGGGGAAAATACATACATTTTCTAAAATGGGGACATCCAGGATAGGAGTCTGACTCTTTGGACAGATGAGCTTTTATTTCAAATGCCATTACATTTAGGCTTAATAATAGAAAGCATACTTCTCAGATCAGACAAAAAGTGGAGCTTGTTTCACCCTTCTGGCCAAGGCCATGCTTGTTATAGCTTTATTTAATTTAAATCATTTAAATCATAATGATACAAATTATATATCAAGAAAACAGCTACAAGAGTGACTCATTCCCTTTATTCCCTACCAAATGTAGAGTTACATAATGTCTTGCCACACTTGGATTCTGTATCTACTTGAAGGTGGGACTCGCTAATTTTCCAAATACTGAAGCACTTGGAATAGGTATGGATCACTGAGTGAGGAAATTTATGACAGAGGGTTTGCCCACTACCCACACCTTGGCTTCTGTGAGTTTGAACAAGTGAACTTACCAAGTCAGGGCAGGTGTTGATACCCTTTGTCATTGCTTTAAGGAGGACAGAAATGGTAATGCTAATTGTGATTTTGTTGCATTTTATTTGAAAAATGCTCAAGATACTCTTTTTGCTTTTATGGAAAAAAGTAAAAACAATCACAGGTCTTACAAAGGGGCTTTACAATAAATGTTTTTCTCCCCACTTTCAGATATATAACCTCACTGTTGGAAAGGACTTGAGTGTATCTTGTTTTAAAAACAAAAAGATACATTGTTTTCTGCACTAAATGCATTTTATAGAAAGGAAAACTCTTTACCCAGCCATTTCAGAAGTTCTCATGTCCTATTTCAAGTCCTTACGAGGTCCTTTAACATATATCCCTACTAAGGCCAAATGTGCTTTCTTTTTTTCAATTTGATTTGACAAATATATGATGGACTTTAATGTAGAAATATCTAATCTTTCCTCTGCTGAGGCTGTTCAATTTGAAAAACGAGAAAAGAACTTCCAGCTTGCTCTTCAGTGTAATTGAACAGCTCTCTCGGGTTTTATGATTTCATTACATGGGAGAAACTCTAATTCATTCATGTGTGCTGATTGCACTGTGTAACATGCAATGTATAATATATAATAATTAAAATTTAACTTGTAATGGGGATATATGTAGTTACCAGTTAATAGCATTATTGAAGGAACTTGGTTAAAGACTCTATTTCCATAACTTAATTAAAGCCAAACTTAAGTAAAGTTGTAAGTCTGTTGCAGATGTAGCAAGTGTGTGGGTGTATGTGTGTGTGTGTGCATGCATATGTACAATTATACTTAGATGAAAGATGGTGAAGGAAAAATGAAATTATCTTTTGTAGATAACAGATAATATCAAATCCAGCTCAACCCAAGGAAGATAGCATCAACTCTGAAAACATCATGTAATGTGCACCAAGATTCAGGAAAGTTTGATAACATCCACGTGTTTTCACTTGACATTACTGAATAAAAACAATTTTTAGGAAAGACCTGTAAATTGGACTGTTTAAACTAAGAATAGAAATTTAAACTAAGAATAGAAATTTCTATTCTTAGTGTATATTTAGTCCAGTTCTTCCCCCTGGGAATGATTGGAAAAAGTGGATTTATATACAAATAAGGAAGTTAAGAAATGGCTTTTTGTATGCCTAATTGTGTACTTTTTATATAAGGTATATATAACATATTTAGATTACATTATTTACCAGAGGATAAATAGGAAGTAAGCAAGCAATTTTATCCTGTTCATAAGACATTCAGAGACATTATTTGCCTTATGAATAATGTAACATTTCATTTCTAATAGTTCTAAGTTTTCCTTAACTTTTAAGTAGACCCTTTTTTTTTTTGGTCGATAAAGAAGGAGAATAACCAGGAAAAATGTACAAAATCCTCAAGCAGGCTATAGAATGAGTAAATCATGATGTATTCATAGAGTATCATTCAAAGATGTTCTTGATAGGAAAATTATACTGAGACTCTGGTGAAATCTCAGTCCCATTCAGTCCAAACACAATGTTTTATCATGTGTATGAAATGAACAGCTATGTGAAACTCTTATTTATCTGTCTGCTTCAAAATGACTTGCCGTGTTATTTCAGGAATATTACTAAGCTGTCCTCATCTCTCTCCTCCTCTGCTGGCTTGGAATATGCCATCTATGTCACAGTGTCATGCTTAGCACAATTTTTTGCATGTAATAAATACTCAACAAATACATGGTAAAGGACACAATCAAGTTCTAGTGACACTGAATTCTGACAGGAAGAAAAAGAGGGAGAAAAACCCAGAGGAATAAATACCCATTGGATACAGGCTGAGTCTCAGCAATGAAACACAGTCTCACTGCAACTTTTGTCAAGGTAGTGAAGTCCTGTGCTATGTTGATCTAGTACTTTATGTAACAAATGATTTTTGACTGTTTATGGTTGATTTGGTTCCATTCAAAGCATGGGAAATAGAGGAATGAATGAAATGGAGGCGGTATCTGCATTCATTGAGTTTAGTGGAGGAGGCAGACAATAAAGTGTACAAATACAAGTTCTGGATTAAGAAAAAAGCTAGTTGAGGGACTATCAGGAACGATAGAGGAAACTTTTGGAAGGAGCAGTCATGGAAGGCCTCTCAGAGGAGAGGTTGTATGAATCGAGACCTAAATGATGCCAGAAGCCAGCCTTGGGAAAATCAGAGGGAGGAGCATTTCAGGTAGAGAGAACAGCAAGTTCAGAAGACAGACAGATGAGATGGGCTGGGCTTGTTCTGAGAAGGAAAAGAAAACAGATAACCTAGAATAAAATAACCACTGATAGACTGTCATATGAGATGGAATTCCATCAACCTTGGCACTCGTGATATTTTGGGTTGGATAATTCATTGCTGTGAGAAACTGTGTTCTGAATTGTAGTGTGTTTAGAAGCATGCCTGGCCTGTCCCCGTTAGATGCTTGTAGCCACCCCTACCCCCAGCATCCAGTTGTAACAGCTAAAATGTTTCCAGTATTCCCAATCACCCCCGGCTAAGAACAACTGAAATAGAAGAATCAGGACAGGGCCAAATCAAATAGGACCTTTTAGGCCAGAATCAACAGTGTCAGTTTATTTTTAATGAAATATGATGCCATTAGAGTGTCTTAAGTAGCAGAGTGGCTTGTGCTAACTGACTTTAGAAAACAATTCAGTCTGATTGATGCATGCCAGATAGATTGCAAGGCAATCAGAATGGACTAACAAAGACTAGCAGAAGACTATTGCCAGGAACCCAAGAGAGAGAGGATGGCTCAAAAACTGGGTAGAAGCTGTGGAGATGAAGAGTAGACATTAAAAAAAAAAAAAAGATGCATACTTGAGGAAAGGTTAGCCAATCTTACTGATGGATTGGATTTGGAGATTGTAGGAAAAATAGGAATCAAAGATGACTTCTTTTCAGTGAAATTAACAAGACTGAGGCAGAAGCAGGTGTAGGTAGAATGACACTGAACTTTTTGCCTTGTTCTCTGTTTTCCTGAATATACTTATCACAGTTAAAGTTTATGTCTTGTAACTCTCCTATCCAGCTACCATAGGTCTATTTCTGCAATTTTTTAATGTTTTCTTCCTCCAGAGAGGATTTTCATTTTTAACTGGAAGGCTGTTACAGAAGGAGAGATAAGAAAGCCTTCCTCAGTGATCAATGCAAAGAAATAGAGGAAAACAACAGAATGGGAAAGACTAGAGATCTCTTCAAGAAAATTAGAGATACCAAGGGAACATTTCATGCAAAGATGGGCTCGATAAAGGACAGAAATGGTATGGACCTAACAGAAGCAGAAGATATTAAGAAAAGGTGACAAGAATACACAGAAGAACTGTACAAAAAAGATCTTCACGACCCAGATAATCACGATGGTGTGATCACTCACCTAGAGCCAGACATCCTGGAATGTGAAGTCAAGTGGGCCTTAGAAAGCATCACTACGGACAAAGCTAGTGGAGGTGATGGAATTCCAGTTGAGCTATTTCAAATCCTGAAAGATGATGCTGTGAAAGTGCTACACTCAATATACCAGCAAATCTGGAAAACTCAGCAGTGTCCACAGGACTGGAAAAGGTCAGTTTTCATTCCAGTCCAAAAGAAAGGCAGTGCCAAAGAATGCTCGAACTACAGCACAATTGCACTCATCTCACACGCTAGTAAAGTAATGCTCAAAATTCTCCAAGCCAGGCTTCAGCAATACGTGAACCGTGAACTTCCAGATGTTCAAGCTAGTTTTAGAAAAGTCAGAGGAACCAGAGATCAAATTGCCAACATCCGATGGATCATCAAAAAAGCAAGAGAGTTCCAGAAAAACATCTATTTCTGCTTTATTGACTATGCCAAAGCCTTTGACTGTGTGGATCACAATAAACTGTGGAAAATTCTGAAAGAGATGGGAATACCAGACCACCTGACCTGTCTCTTGAGAAACCTGTATGCAGGTCAGGAAGCAACAGTTAGAACTGGACATGGAACAACAGACTGGTTCCAAATAGGAAAAGAAGTACATCAAGGCTGTATATTGTCACCCTGCTTATTTAACTTACATGCATAGTACATCATGAGAAACGCTGGGCTGGAAGAAACACAAGCTGGAATCAAGATTGCCGGGAGAAATATCAATAACCTCAGATATGCAGATGACACCACCCTTATGGCAGAAAGTGAAGAAGAACTAAAGAGCCTCTTGATGCAAGTGAAAGAGGAGAGTGAAAAAGTTGGCTTAAAGCTCAACATTCAGAAAACTAAGATCATGGCATCTGGTCCCATCACTTCATGGCAAAGAGATGGGGAAACAGTGGAAACAATGTCAGACTTGATATTTTTGGGCTCCACAATCACTGCAAGTGGTGATTGTGGCCATGAAATTAAAAGACGCTTACTCCTTGGAAGGAAGGTTATGACCAACCTAGATAGCATATTGAAAAGCAGAGACATTACTTTGCCAACAAAAGTCCATCTAGTCAAGGCTATGGTTTTTCCAGTGGTCATGTATGGATGTGAGAGTTGAACGGTGAAGAAAGCTGAGCGCCGCAGAATTGATGCTTTTGAACTGTGGTGTTGGAGAAGACTCTTGAGAGTCCCCTTGGACTGCAAGAAGATCCAACCAGTCCATCCTAAAGGAGATCAGTCCTGGGTGTTCATTGGAAGGACTGATGTTGAAGCTGAAACTCCAATACTTTGGCCACCTCACGGGAAGCGTTGACTCATTGGAAAAGACCCTAATGATGGGAAGGATTAGGGGCAAGGAGAAGGGGACGACAGAGGATGAGATGGCTGGATGGCATCACTGACTCGATGGACATGGGTTTGGGTAGACTCTGGGAGTTGGTGATGGACAGGGAGGCCTGGTGTGCTACGATTCATGGGGTCGCAAAGAGTCGGACACGACTGAGCGACTGGACTGAACTGAACTGAACTGTTACAGAAAGGTCAAGTCAATCTAATCCAATCAGGGATTAAACTTACTCAGGTCTGGGTTTCCATTTTTGTAATATCCAAGTTTCCATTTTGTAAGATCTTTCCTTTCTCCTAGAATGCAGCCATTCAAGGGTCTCAGGATAAATTCTGGCATGTTCTCCGGGGTACCTCGTATTTCGCAAGCCTTAAACTCCATTTTCTGTCTTTCCAAATTGTGACACTGTTTAAAGCTTTTTTAATTTCTTAACCTTTAGCGACCTTTTTCTGTTGGGTGCTCTACTTAGGGATTACCACATGACCCAAAGCATACAGTGGCTTACTTCTTCAGGCTTACTTCTCTCTGTTTCTCTTCTCTCTGGGTCTCGGATCCTCAAGGTTTGGCTCTCTTGTAACACTGACATCCAGTTATGAAGTAACTGAAGAAAACAACTGAAGAATTTTGGATATTCACACAATAGCTGGCATGGTCTGATTTGTCTTTTAGAAAGTTTGCTCTTCTATCAGCGATGTAAAAAAAAAATGGATTGAAGAAATTGAGGAGATTGAGTATAGGTGCTGAGAAGCCAGGAGAAAAAGGCTCTTCAAATTGGCACATGCAAGCTGAACATAATGAGCACCTAAAGTAGGGCAGTGAGCATAAAATGCAGGAAAAAGAAGTAAGAAATACTTAGGAGGTGGATTTGAAATGATGGCTAATGGAAAATTTAGCTGTCAGCATTTCTTAAATTTTATTTGTGTATCAAAATAAGAATGACATATTGGCTCATTATTTCTCCATCCCTCATAATATTAAAGGCTGGTCAAGGATGACTGGTTGCCAAACAAAATAATCTACTCCTTGAAATTTCTCATGCTTCTGCTATTATTCTTGGTTATAAGGATTGAAAGGAAAATGTATTTTAATCTGCCTTCATTGTTCAAAAGAAGAACTTGCTTAAGTTAGAGCCTTGATGTGAGCGATCTCTTTGAAGGAAGCCATGTGCTCCATAATTCAGAAAGCATGGAAAATATTTAAAACCAAACCTTCATTATTATTCTGATAGCAATATTCTATGGAAGAAGCCATTCAACTTGAAGAAACACTTAACTAGGTTAGTTATATGCACCATTTAGCAATGCCTTTAAGATGTGGCACTCGTTCTAAACAAATATTTAGTATTAAGGGAGGTAGAAAATGACATATTTGTGCCTACTCTAGGCTAGCGATGCAGTCTTGGGTGCTTTATGTACATTCTCATTTAACCTTTTCAATAACCTTCTGAGTAAGGTATATGTTTTCCATATTTTCTAGAGACAAGTCTCAAAAAGCTGGGATAACCTGCCTGATATCACACAATTAGTAAATAGTGGAGCCAGGACTGAAAACTGATTGCTGAAAACTGTTTTGTTCCACTTAGTTATTCTTTCCTGTGTGTGCATGGTAAATCACTTCAGTTGTGACTGACTCTGTGACCCTTTGGACTGTAGCCCACTAGGTTCCTCTGTCCATGGGATTCTCCAGGCAAGATTACTGAAGCGAGTTGCCATGCCCTCCTCCAGGGAATCTTTTCAACCCAGGAATCAAACCCACATCTCTTATATCTTCTGCATTGGCAGTTGAGTTCTTTACCACTAATGCCACCTAAGAAGTGTAGTGTACCACACATCTAAGAATTTTCTTGTGTTTGGAGAAAAGCTGAGAAAAATATGGGGGGAGGGGTGGAGAAATCTGGGTCAGATTATTTATATTTATTTGAACAAAACTTTGCATTGTTCAGTGTCATTTCTAGAAAATGAAAACTGATTTAACCTAATTCTTTTCAAGTCAAGTAACACTTCCAATCATGAGAGTACGAGTACATTCCTTCTCTTATTAACTTGAATCCTGAGGCATCTCATTATA
The DNA here is from genome assembly GCF_054371585.1 of Giraffa tippelskirchi. NCBI lineage: Eukaryota > Metazoa > Chordata > Mammalia > Artiodactyla > Giraffidae > Giraffa > Giraffa tippelskirchi. The sequence continues at coordinate 41,851,754 of NC_137276.1, forward strand.
TACTTGCTAAATTCTAAATATGATCTCATCTCCAAAGAGTTTAATATACCTGTTTTCATCAATATAGGAACAGCAAAACCAGCAGTTTTAAAATAACTCCATCACCTTTCTTTTATTCATTCCCTGAGCCTGGGAAGTTCTACCGTATGCCTCAGCAAAACTGGCAAAAATATGACACAGAAGACAAAATGACTAGATGAGTTCACAGCCAACTATAATCTTATCTCCAGAGAGAAAAAGAAGACTTAACATTTATTGTCTCTCTAACCTGTTCTAGACACTTATGTGCATGAGTGTTCATTCATTCATTCACTTTTTGAGACCTCATAGACTGTAGCCCTCCTCCAGGCTCCTCTGTCCATGGGATTATCCCATCAAGAATACTGGAGTGGGCTGTCATGTCCTCCTCCAGGGGATCTTCCCAACCCATTTAATCTTTGCAGCAAACCTGTGAGGTACATGCTACTTTTTGTAGGTGATTTATTTGCAATCAAAAGAACTCAAATGATACCTAATATCATAAATCCTGGTAAGGGACAGTTCGTTCTAAGCCTGATGATAAAATCTTTGTATCTAAGAGCACCAGTATCCTGGCTGTGTGAGTGTTTGTGTGCACGTGTGCACTCAGTCACTCAGTCCTGTCCAACTCTTTGCAGCCCCCTGGACTATAGCCTGACAAGTGCTTGTCTATGGAATTTTCCAGGCAAGAATACTGGAGTGGATCGCCATATCCTATTCCAGCGGTTCTTCCTGACCCAGGGATCTAACTCATGTCTCTTGTGTCTCCTGCATAGGTAGATGGATTCTTTACCATTGCACCACCTGGGAAACCCAATATCTTGGTTAACATAAGTTGATTAAGTATAAGTCGCCAATGACATATTGTATTAAATTTAAAATAATATGCGGCTGTATATCTATCTAATCAATCAATCTGATTATAGAGATGCGTTTATATATAAGATATATTAAGTACATATTTCTTGCAATTTAATACATATTTAAATATTTTCATTATTTTATTTTTGGCTGTGCTGGATCTTCATTGCTGCATCCAAGCTTTCTCTAGTTGTGGGACACAGGCTTCTTAGTGTGGTGGCATTTCTTGTTGAAGAGCATGGGCTCTAGGGTGCGCAGGCTTCAGTAGTTGTGGCAGGCGGGCTTAGTTGCTCTGTGGCATATGGGATCTTCCCAGACAAGGGATTGAACACATGTCCCCTGCTTGGCAGGTGAATTCCTAACCACTAGATCACCAGGGAAGTCTCTGGAAAATATATTGAAACATAATACATAGGAGAAAGAATATAAAACAGAGTGAATAGGGGAGTTTAGATTTCTAAAAAGTGTAAGTTAATCCCTATGTGTTATTAACAAGGCAGAAATGATTACTACACCAGTCTAAACATCACGTTAAGAGATCAGGGTCAGTCTGTGTTGTACATGGTTATATCATCCAAATCCAGTTAGTTCCAGACACCTGCATGCATAATAAATATTTTTTAGGTAGGTTACTATGTTATGGTAAAACCCCAGGTTATCTATAAATTCATGATGGTAAATGGTATCTAGAGGAAAGGAGACTGAGGAAAAGTTAAATACTCTGAAATTCTATGAATGATCTTTGCATATTGCCGTAATTTTCATGTCTGTGGAATATCCAGCATGAAGAATTTGATATAATTATTGAAAGAAAGATTTATTACAGATGTGGAAGAATTTTCTGTCTACTCAAAGCTTTTAGCATTTGGATGAAATACTCATGAAATTGTGGTATCTTCTTTAGACATATATAAACTTATGAGAGGTCATTTTAATTTATGATACTCTTGATGAGATTGCAATCAGGAACTCAGTTTGCATAAAGACCATATCTGTTTTGCTGATTATTGAAAATACCATGCCTAACACATTGCTTGGCACATAATAGGTACTTGATCTATAGTAAATAAATGAATGAAAATAAGCTAAGAGGAAAACTGATCCCTCAAAATTTCTTTTATTCCTATGATTGATATGAAAAGTAAAGGTAGTTTTTTAATTTTTTTTCCATATTGGATTTTTGACTAAACTATTGGGCCACATGACATGAGCTGTATTTAAAATTAGTTGTTAAAAATAGTTATGTCCAAACTCCTCACACACACACACACAAAAGCACTGCATTACTAAAGATGTGCTTGTGTGTGTGTGTGTGTGTGTGTGTGTATCACTTATACCTCAAAGCTGTTGTTGAAAGAAAGAAGGAATGAAGAAAATACTTAAGATTGAGTGTTTTGAGTTTGCTTCCTACTGGTCCAAACTGTATTTTAAAAACAATATAGATTTTTTTGTTTGTTTAAATTGTTTAAAAATATTGTTTAAAATTGCATAAAAAATATTGTTTCAAAACAATATATATTTTAAAAACAATATAGGCTGAGGAGACAGAATACAACTGAATTATCTTCTGAGCTCTACCCTTTACTCAGCTGATTTCCTTAAATTCCCTTTGCCTTTAATTTTTGTTCCAAGGGAATTTTAATTTTACAAATAACTTTAACATCCGTAAAATGGCAAAGATCAATTAGAGAGATCTACAAAATACATTGAGTGTCTTGAAGAGAATTCTCTATAAACAGAGCTTGGCAAGTAATTAGTCATTCCAGTACTATAAATGAAAGTGGTGTGAATAATTTTTTTTTAAGTTGCTCTTTTTATACTCCTCCGCATTTACCATAAGTCTGTGAAATCCTTTAGGGCCTTTTGGTATGCAAAATACCATAACTGCTTTTTTCTTTGCAATTATTTAATTAATACACTTTTTTTTTCTGATACAACATGAGAGGCAGAAACATTAGCTTATGGGCACCAAATTGGGTCTTAATAGAAAACAGTTTCTGATTCCATTTTGGATTACTTATAGTTCTTCCTAGTTGAATCCACTGCTTAAAAAAAAAAAAAGATTTAGAAGAATTAATGTTATATTGGCTAATTCTGTAGATCTGAAGAGAATATTTCCGAATTTTTTTTTTTTTCTAATTCTTAATTAGTATGTAATTATGGAGCTTTGGTAAATCTTTGCATTTGACATTTAACACTGTGTAGAATGAATTTGGGTTTTTACAGTTGATGCATTTTCCCAATGTGAGAGTATTTCCTTTTCGTTTTTTCCAATCAGAGTTTTCAAACCATCACATAAATATTGAGGTAGACCAATGATAAAATACCTGGGAAAATTTAGCTCTGATATTGAATAGCTTGAGAGGTGTGATTGAAAAAGGTACTTGGTAATGAAATTGATTTTCCTTCTTCACTATGGAACTGAATGATGAGAAAGCAGTCTGGTGAGAGAGGATTAATTCAGGTTGATTCTTCCAAGTAGATAATTTGGTACAACTTTTGCTATTGTCCTCAACACTTATTTCATGTTCAGATACTTTCTTCTTGAATGAAGTTTTTGCTGATAATGAGGGGTGTCCATGGTGGACTATAGGTGGAAATAAGGTTAATATGATACAGTGTCTTTATTATGACTCAGGTCAAGTCTGAGACTTCAGTTTTATTAATCTCACAATAATCACTGGGAGATTAATAAAAGTGAAGTCTCTATGAGGTCGCACAGAGTTGGACACGACTGACGTGACTTAGCAGCAATAATCATTTCCCTCTGCCCCATCCTTAACCAAAGTACTGGAGCAGGGAATAAAACTAGCTGATTTTATTAGAATATTGTACCAGCATCAATCACAGACTATTGTAGAATGTGTTGTTGCTAAGGTGATGCTTTCTTACCCAGATTGCTTACTTAGAAGGAAACTTCCATTCTTCCTAAGTGCTGACTGCTTTTGCATTATTATTTAATGCATTAAAAATCTAGGGGAAAAAACCCAATTATTTGAGACTTGATAGTCTTATTTTAAGTAATGTTGTTATTTACTAATACATACTCATGTTCAAAATAATGTCTTTATTGTGAAATAGTTGGTCTGAACAGTTCTGCTCAGTAGCTGGCCATGGTTTCAGAGTTCCGGTGGGTGATAGGACAACAGCTAGTGAGAGACTAGAGGTCACCTGATTCCTTTTCACATGGCAGTTGCTTTGGGGTTTTAAAAAAAATAACGTTAAGAGTAGGCTTCCCAGGTGGCTCAGTGGTAAAGAATCCACCTGCAATGCAGGAGATGCGTGTTCAATCCCTGGGTCAGGAAGATCCCCTGGAGAAAGAAATGGCATCCAATTTCAGTATTCTTGCCTGAGAAATCCCACAGACAGAGGAGCCTGGCAGGGACAATGGTTCATGGGGTTACAAAAGAACGATAACCCTATATGCGAGACAGAATAAGAGACACAGATGCATAGAACAGTCTTATGGACTCTGAGGGAGAAGGTGAGGGTGGGACGTTCTGGGAGAATAGCATTGAAACATGTATATTATCATATGTGAAACAGAACACCATTCCATGTTCGATGCATGAGACAAATGCTCAGGACTGGGGCAGTGGGATGACCCAGAGGGATGGGATGGGGAGGGAGGTGGGAGGAGGGTCCAGGAAGGGGAACACATGTAAACCCATGGCTGATTCATGTCAATGTATGGCAAAAACTACGACAATATTGTAAAGTAATTAGCCCCCAACTAAAATAAATAAATTTATTTAAAAAAAAAAAGAGTTGGATATGACTTAGTGACTAAACAACAACAACATTAAGAACCAGAGGCTGAAATTCAGTCTTTCTGTTCACATAGCAGCCAGAAATCAGTCATACCACAGCCATTCTGTCTAGAGACCCTGTGCTTGGGTGGGGAACATCTCCACTTGCTGCCAAGGCAGTGGCTTCTCTGCCTCACCCCCTGTAAGACCATGACAGGAGTAATAGAGATTGCTGAGTGAGTGACTTTTGCAATTTAGCTCAGCACTCAGCTGATGCATTTTATATTTAAGTGCTTACTCTGTACTGCGATTCCCTGGTGGCTCAGACTGTAAAGCATCTGCCCGCGATGCGGGAGACCCGGGTTCGATCCCTGGGTCGGGAAGATCCCCTGGAGAAGGAAATGGCAACCCACTCTAGTACTCTTGCCTGTAAAATTCCATGGATGGAGGAGCCTGGTGGGCTACAGTTCATGGGGTCCGAAAGAGTCGGACACAACTGAGCAACTTCACTCACTCACTCACTCTGTACTAAGCAGATCTCCAATATATTATCTCACTGGATTTGCAAATGTTGTAGGAAAAATGAGGCACAAGAGGATGGTCAGGTCCCAGGTCTCGGTGACATCCCTGGGATGGGCTACCAAGTGAGGGTCCTTGGCTTCACACAGGAAAGAATTCCAGAATGAGCCTTAGTAGAGTGAAAGTAAATTTATTTAGAGAGATACACACTCCATAGACAGAGAGTGGCTGTCTCAAAAGGCAAAAGGCAACCCCAGGGCACAGGGGCCTCTAGGAAAGTGAGAGAAGCCCCAAAGTGCTGAAATGGTTAGTTATTATGGGCTGGGTAATTTAAATAGAAATTTTCTTTCTTGAGAAAGGGGCAGGGATTTCCAGGAATTGAAACACTGCATTTAGTGGTTGGCCTTGGAACTGTCACGTCCGTCACATGTGGTTGTGTCATTTAGCATGCTAATTAATGCATAACAATGAGTGTTTAGTGAGGCTCAAAATCTACTAGAAGTGAAATCTTCCAGCATCTTTGGCCGAGTAGGTTCTAAATAGTTTTTGTCGTTTCCTGTTCTTAACAGTTGTGTCATTCTTTTAATACCTGTGCCCTGCCCCCTTCCTTCTTGTCTCATGCAGGCTTAAGTTCTTTTCAACTCTAAATAGGGACCAGTGCTTTATACTGATCTAGTGGACGTCAGTGTTGTAACCTTACCATTATTTTTAACTGCTTTTGCTTAACTAATTCCTTCTGTTGTTGTCCAGTAGCTAAGTTGTGTCCTACTCTTTGCAACCCCGTGGACTGTAGTATGGCAGGCTCCTCTGTCCTCTGCTATCTCGTGGAGTTTGCACAGATTCATGTCTATTGAGTTGCTGATGCTATCTAACCATCTCATTCTCTGCCACCCCCTTCTCCTTTTGCTTTCAGTCCTTCCCAGCATTAGAGTCTTTTTCTTTTTTTTCTTGCTACCCTGTGCTTTGGTTTATTGTGCTTGTCAGATATTGCATTTTTTTTTCACTGTTTTTAAAGATTTATTTATTTATTTATCTTTGGTTGTGCTGTGTCTTTTTTTTTTTTTAATAAATTTGTTTATTTTAGTTGGGGGCTAATTACTTTACAATATTGTAGTGGTTTTTGCCATACATTGACTTTTTCAATGAGTCTATCTTCACATCAGGTGGCCAAAGTATTTGAGCTTCAATTTTAGCATCGGTCCTTCCAATGAATATTCGGGGTTGTTTTCCTTTAGAATTGACTAGTTTGATCTCCCTGCAATCCAAAGGATTCTCAAGAGTCTTTCCAGCACCACAGTTCGAAAGTATCAGTTCTTCAGCACTCATTCTTCTTTATGGTCTAATCCTCACATCCATACATGACGACTGGAGGACAATGGCTTTGGCTATATGGACCTTTGTCAGCAAAGTGATATCTCTACTTTTTAATACACTGTCTAGGTTTGTCATAGCTTTGCTTCCAAGAAGCAAGCATCTTTTAATTTTGTGGCTGCAGTCACCGTCCATAGTGATTTTGAGCCTAAGAAAAAAAAATCTATCACTGCTTGCACTTTTCCCCCTTTCTTTTGCCGTGAAGTGATGGGACTGGATGTCATGATTTTAGCTTATTGAATGCTGAGTTTCAAGCCAACTTTTTCATTCTCCTCTTTCACTCTCATCAAGAGGCTCTTTAGTTCCTCTTCACTTTCTGCCAGTAAAATGGTATCATCTGCATATCTGAGGTTATTGATATTTCTCCCAGCAAACTTGATTCCAGCCTATGATCCATCCAGCCCAGCATTTTGCATGATATACTGTGGATATGAGTTAAATAAGCAGGGTGACAATATACAGCCTTGTCATACTCTTTTCCCAGTTTTAAACCAGTCTATTGTTCCATGTCTGGTTATAACTGTTACTTCTTAACCTACATAGTTCAGAAAGCAGGTAAGGTAAGGTCGAGTATTCCCATTTCTTTGAGAATATTCCACAGTTTGTTGTGATCTACACAGTCAAAGGCTTTAGCCTAGTCAATTAAACAGAAGTAGAAGTTTTTTCTGGAACTCCTTTCCTTTCTCCATTATCTGAAAAATGTTGACAATTTGATCTTTAGTTCCTCTGCCGTTTCTAAATACATCTTGTACATTTGGAAGTTCTCTGTTTACTTACTGTTGAAGCCTAGTTTGAAGGATTTTGAGCATTACCTTGCTAGCGATTGCATGCACATGCGTGCTTAGGTACTCAGTTGTGTCCAACTCTTTGTGACTCATGGACTGTGACCCACCAGGCTCCTTTGTCCAAGGGATTCTCCAAGCAAGAATGCTTGAATGGGGTGTCATTCCCTTCTCCAGAGGATCTTCCCAAGCCAGAGATCGAACCAGTGTCTTCTGTGTCTCCTGAATTGACAGGCAGATTCTTTGCACTAGCTCCACCTAGGAAGTCCTGTTAACATATGAAATGAGTGCAATTGGTAGTTTGAACATTCTTTGGCATTGCCCTTCTTTGGGATTGGAATGAAAACTAACCTTTTCCTGTCCTCTGGATGAACTAAATCAAATCTCTTGTGATTGTACAGTGACGGTGACAAATATATTCAAGGGATTAGATCTTATAGACAGAGTACCTAAAGAACTATGGATGGAAATTCTTGATACTGTACAGGAGGCGGTGGCCAAAACAATCCCCTAGTAAAAGAAATGCAAGAAGGCCAAGTGGTTATCTGAGGAGGCTTTACAAATAGCTAAGCAATGAAGAGAAGTGAAAGGCAAGAGAAACATATACTTAACTGAATGCAGAGTTCTAGAGAATAGCAAGGAGAGATAAATGACCAAATGCCAATACAGGAAAACAATAGAATGGGAAAGACTAGAGATCTCTTCATTGGAGATATTGGAGATATCAATGGAACATTTCATGCAAGGATGGGCACGATAAGGTACAGAAATGGTAAGGACCTAACAAAAGTAGAAGATTAAGAGGTGGCAAGAATACACAGAAGAACTAATTCTCTCTATAATTAGTTTAAAGAAAAAAAAAAAAAGGAAGAACTAGGAGGGACCATGACAATAACCTAACTTCATCCTTTTGCTTTGTGAACCAACAGAGGCTCCTAAGGTCTTTGATACTCACAAGGTCATTGATATATCTAAGTGATGGCAGAACCATGACTAGATCTGATCTCTTCATTTCCTGAATTAGGCAATTTCATGATGCCTGTCATTAGCTCAAATCGTGAACCTGGAAGATGAACTCACATAGCAATAAATTATCACTTTACCATTATTTCTAGTACATGGTTTTCATAGTTCAGATGCTTATATTATTTTGCTTTTTAGGTCACTGTATGGAAAACTGATTATCATCTGGGCAAAAAGCTGATTTAATCCATGACTGAGCAAACTTTGCTTTAAAGGACCAAGCACCAAATATTTTAGGGTTTGTAGATCATATAGTCCCTGTGGCAGCTGATCATTCTGCCATTGTAGGACAAAAACAGCCATAGACAGTACATAAATGAAGGAACATAGATGTTTACCAATAAAACTTTATAGACACTGGAATTTGAATTTTACATAATTTTCGTGTGTCGCAGGATATAATTCTTCTTTTATTTTTTTCCAACTAGGTAACAAATGTGAAAATTATCCTTAGTTTATATGCCAAGCAAAAATGGACAGCATATTGCATTTGTCTCACAAGCTATGGTTTGCTGACCTCTGATCCAAGCCCAAAGATCCCTGTCAACCTCAGTTCTGTTCTGCCATTTTTGCTTCTGCATGTTTGCTTCTGCAGAAGTATCTTCACATGCCCAGATTGTTCATAAGCATTTGCAGGGACTTAGTCTAAAATGGATAATATTATATTCAGTATAAAAACATGATGTTTTCTCTTAACATTTTCCTCTTTAAAATACTCTTTACCATCATTGTTACACATACACAGAAGATGTTTGCTTTTCAGCTTTTAACGTGATAATTTAATCAACAAATTAAAAAAAAAGACTTTCAAGAATGTCTATTTGGATACATGTCAATGCTGCTGCTGCTGCTGCTGCTGCTGCTAAGTCACTTCAGTTGTGTCCGACTCTGTGTGACCCCATAGATGGCAGCCCACCAGGCTCTGCCGTCCCTGGGATTCTCCAGGCAAGAACACTGGAGTGGGTTGCCATTTCCTTCTCCAGTGCATGAAAGGGAAAAGTGAAAGTGAAGTCACTCAGTCGTCTGACTCTTAGCGACCCCATGGACTGCAGCCTACCAGGCTCCTCCGTCCATGGGATTTTCCAGGCAAGAGTACTGGAGTGGGGTGCCATTGCCTTCTCCAACATGTCAATGGGTCCATGTTAAATGGGAGAATATGAGCCCATATTTAGTAGATGATGATGTTTTGTGTGAAGTAAACAAAGAAACTGTCCTGAAAAGCTTTAGAATAGCAGAACCAAGAAATGTGTCAGAATCATCAATAATCAAAAATGTAATGCAATTTCACAAAAGTTGTTGGGAATATGATGAGAGGGGAGGAAAAGGGGGTGAAGAAAGAGACAGAAATGAGAGATGGAAGAAGAGAGGAAGAGAAAGAGGGAGGAAGGAATGAAGGAAGGAAGGAAAAGAGGGAGAGGAAGGGTGGAGATGGAGAGAGATAAAAGCAGGAAGGAAGGGAGGAAGGAAAGTAGAACAATATTAACATATCTGCTGCTGCTGCTGCTGCTAAGTTGCTTCAGTTGTGTCCAACTCTGTGCGACCCTGTAGATGGCAGCCCACTAGGCTCCCCAGTCCCTGGGATTCTCCAGGCAAGAACACTGGAGTGGGTTGCCATTTCCCTTCTCCAATGCATGAAAGCGAAAAGTGAAAGTGAAGTCGCTCAGTTGTGTCCGACTCTTAGCAACCCCATAGACTGCAGCCTACCAGGCTCCTCCGTCCATGGGATTTTCCAGGCACGAGTACTGGAGTGGAGTGTCATTGCCTTCTCCAATTAACATATCTAGAGTTTAGCAAAAAAGAATATTTTCATTTGTGAGTGGGTTCTAGATGTTAAGGTGTTTCCTTTGTACTCAAGATTTGTGATGTATACATACTAGATAAGGTATATACAGCTTAAGAAACAATAACATATACCTATTTCCATATACCTACTACCAGTCTTAAGGTATAAAACTTCACTGTCCAATACAGAGGGCATCAAACCTGCCTATTTAACAATTAAAATGTGACCAATCTAAATTGATATGTGCTGAAAGTAAAATATAGACAGCTGCTTTAAAAAACAATGTCAATAAAAGAAAAAAATATCCCATTAGTAATTTTTATATTGATTGCACATTGAATGTAATATTTTAGATTTTTTGGGTTTATATATTATTAAAGAAACTTTTAAATTTGGTAAACTAGAAAATTACGTATGTTCAGATTTGTGGCTTACATTTTATTTGCATTGAACAGAGTTGATATAGAGCATAACTAGATATTTGAGTCTTCTTATGTGCCTCTGATGTCCTACCCTAAGGTAATCTTTTTTCTAAAATTATTTTATTAAGTTCTTTGATTTTTTTTTACTTGTATCAATATATGTATGTTCCTTGATTATATAGTTATTTTTAAATCTGTTGTATTTAGTGAATATTCTTAGTAACAGCACCAGCTCTTGAATTTGCTTTTGTCTGCTCCCTATTTATGGCCTTCCAGTATTTTTCTTCCTTTCCTACCAGCCCAGCAATGCCTTCTAAAAATATTTTAATCTGGCATATTTAGGTTTTCCACACTTGGAGCGATTGTACTGCATGTTTAGTCTATCATATGGCCAGCACATTGCCCTCGTTATCCAGTGGGATATAATTTGTCGACTTAATAAATATTCACAACCTAAAAGTTGAGAGTTATGTTTTATTTGGTGGGGATTTTTAGTACTTTAAGCCCAGGAGAGAGCGTCTCTTGTGACCCTGAGAGAACTGCTCCAAGGCGGCAAGGGGAGGAGCCAGATTGTACAGGAGTTTTGCGACAAAGGGCAGGTAGTCTGAACATCAAAAGACTATTGTTAATTAAAGAAAACTAGATATCCCAAATTAAGGAATTTTGCACTTTTCTATGTATGGGAAGATGCAAGAATCAAAAATCATTCCTTTCATATGCATCTTAGCTATCCTGGGCCAGTATTTTGTGTTCTCATATCCTGCACTCCCTTGGGGCTCATGGTAGGGAGTGACTGCAGTCTGATGGCTGCCAGATTACAGGTATTGTACTCTTTCCTGAGTGCATTTAGGGCTCAGGAGCTCACACTGGAGGGCTGCAATCACTGATGACTGTGACAACCTTGTTGAACAATATGGCAGGAAATACTCCATTTCTCAAGTTACGTGTCTCACCATCCCCGTGGAGGTTTTATGAAGTCATAGCTAAGGAATGATTGTATGCAACAATCTAAATATATAATAAGAATTTTTTGGTGAATAAATTAAGATGTAGATATAATAGACATTATATGGCCATAATATTCAAGTTGAGGTGGTAAGATGTAAACTTGTAAAAGATAATCTGACCAGATAACATTGGCAAATGATCTGCCCAGAGGTCAGGAGTAGCAAGCATTGGAAGAAGTCAAGGAGCCTGCATAAAGGGAGAGAGCCAGGTGGATTTTAAAGACTGAATGGGAATCAACGAAGTGTTAGCAGCGGCTGAAGCCTATTTCGAGTTTTAAAATGTACACAAGCCAGACTTGCTAAATATGAATTTGTTGAAACATATACAGTAGAATGTAAACCTTTACCTCATTCAGCAAAATGTCATAAATACAAAAGTGTTCTAAGCATTGTGTGTGCTTGGTGTGTGCTGAGTCTCTCAGTCATGTCTGACTCTGTAAACACCTGGACTATGTAGCCTGCCAGGCTCCTCTGTCCATGGAATTTTCCAGGCAAGGGCACTGGAATGGGTTACCATTTCCTGCTCCAGGGTATCTTCCTGATCTACGGACTGAACCTGCGTCTTTTGTGTTTCCTGCATTGCACTGAGCCATCAGGGAAGCCCTATAAGCAATGTGGAGGGATTCACATTTCTCCAGATTTTCAGGTCTCTGAACTATAGTGCCACAGTTCTAACGAGTTGTTATTGTAGATCCGGGAGAAGATACCGGGAGGTTTATATGAGGCTTTTTTCCTTTTGTCCTAACAGGAGTTATTTCTGTTTGAAAAAGATCTCCTGGCATGCATTTTCAAATAACTCCAGGCAAATACCCCTCTAGTTAAGTAAGTGCAAGGATAGCCAGTACTAAAATTCATCTTTAAAGTGATCATACTATGAACATTAGCTCATTAGATGAAAAAAAAAATCTTTTTTTCAAAGACTTAGCTTATAAAGTATTTGCCCACTGTGATATGCTGACCATTATGGTTTGAAAGTTGATAGTAAACCCACACCATGTATACTATCAATGCTTGTATATCCATGTAGCCATAGTAATTAAGTCTATGTGAGTTGGTGCGTATATTACTAATAGAGCCTGCTGAGCTTCATAATATTTCCTGTAATTTAATTTTAAATAATGCTTCTAAGCTCATGGGTAATAATGGAAGCTTTCAAAATCAACTAGAGACAAAAGAGTAGACCCTTTTTACAACCTGTTTGTGCAAACAGGGAGAGACCACTACAGCAGGGAACAGAAGTCAATAATATAATTGCATTTATTTAAGTTAGTACTTCCTGTCATAACAAGTGATTTTCTTATTTGCCAGAGATGTAAAAGTTCTGTTTAAAATATTCATTCAAATATTAAAAAGGGACTTTATTGTAAGGAGACATTAAATATAAATAATGTGCAGATATGGCAAAATGTGAAGGGTAGTTTGCTGATGACTGGTGCTTGGGACAATTTGGTCTAAGCATTTTTTCCTATAAGGAAGAATTATTTTAAGGAATAGTTGGTAGGGCATATTTTAAAACCTGTTTCTTCTCTCCTTTTGAAGGCAAATCACTTGGCTTAAGTGGAACATTAGATTTCCCTTCATAGTTTTTCTAACTTATATTCAGTAAGGTGAAAAATCAAATTCAGAGGTGAATCTGAGTTCCTCTGTGCAAATGAAGGACTTGAAATTTTAAACAACACAGCTATCCTTCTTTCCTGGGAGTACATAACTGGTAGATGGCTAATTAAACCCATGAGAGTTGCTGCATTAAATGTGCTTAGGACAGCCACAGCTTGAGGATTCTTAACCCTTAGGAAGTAAACCACAAGTCGATAACTCAGCTAAAGAACATGTGTGTTAGTTGCTCAGTCATGTCCAACTCTGTGACCCCCATGGACTGTAGCCCAACCAGGCTCCTCTATCCATGGAATTCTCCAGGCAAGAATACTGGAGTGGGTTGCCATTTCCTTCTCCAGGGTTTCTTCCTGACCCAGGGTTGAACCTGGGTCTCACGCATTGCAGGCAGATTCTTTACTGTCTGAGACACCAGGGAACATAACAGTTCCACGTACCTAGTCACCAAAGTAAGTGGATATGAGACCATCTCTAGACAGGTCATACTTACTGTATTAAAATCAATAAAATTCCTGGGAGTGTTTCTCCTAAAAAGACTGAAATTGATATATAGAGGGCAGGATAGTAACTGTCTTGGGCGCTCAGATAAAGGGAGTTCTTAGTTTGTCCCTTAACCTTTGAATCTCTTCTGTTTGAAGTCGTGGCACTATCTTTTCCTCTGCTGTTCAGGCACCAAACAGTCCTGGATTCTACTCATTTTTCCATCTCCACACCCCATTCAGGCCCCACATCCAATACAAATTCTGTTGACTCTACCTTCAAAATATATTCCAGATCTGACCACAGTTCATCAGCTCCACTGCTGTTGCCCCTATTCAAACCATCGTGACTCACATCTGAACTGCTGCAGTGGTCTTCTTGCTTCACTCCGGCCGTCCTACAGTCCCAGTCCCTTACCTATACAACAGCCCCCGTCATATTTTTAAAGATTTAATTAGAATCTTGTGTCCTGTGTCTCTATGGTTCATTATCGCATTCAGATTGAAATATAACTCCTTAATTGGAACTAAAATGGTCTTCCTGATTGCCCCTCTGAGCACATGGCTTGTCACATGTTACCCGTTCACTTCTTTAGAGCCAGACTCACCGTCTCAGGAACCTCCGTTCATGCACTTGCTATTTCCTTTCTGAAACACCCTTCCACTGCATCTTTGCATGGTGCGCCTCTCATTCCACTCAGGTCTCTGCACAAATGTCACTTCTTTTTCCCTGACCCCTAAAATAGCAGCACACACATGATCCCCTCATCCTCTGTTGTTTTCTTCACATTTATCACTACTGATATAATGTAATATATCTTTTTATATAGCTCTCATATATGTCATCAAGTTATGAAGATTTAAACAGATTTTACATGTATAAGCACTTTATAAAGCTCTATTTAAATGTGAGGGATGGTTATTATGGTGGAGTTTGCCACTTTATGACTCTAGTGTAATGATATTATGAATCAAAAAGTCTTTATTGATTTAATTAATTGTAATCATTCTTGTCTCTCCCTTGTCCTTGCTTGCTTTCTTGTTTAACTAACCTAGAGAAAATTGGTTATTAGCTATTTAGATAATACTACTTAATTTTTAGTGCTTCCTTCTTCCTATAATTGATGTTACTTTTTCATGCATCCTGAACATCATAAGATTATGATGTAAGAAACAAGAATGTAAGAAAATGTTTAATCTTTATATACCTCTCATACATATGTTCAAGTAGTTTATCAAGTGCATTGATCTTTCAAATAATGTATATCTCCAAGAAGATGGCAGTTGATCAGGGCTCCCAGAAGTTTTTAATACCCATGGTGTCTAAGCAGTGTTACAATTTTGTGAGCATGTTGCAATTTTGTGGGCGTGTTGTTTAGTTATTTCTAAATTTTTTAAGGAAGAAGTCATTTTGGGTTCCCTTCATCAAGTAGATACATGTGTTATAAAGGAGATACAAATTGTGACCCACCATCTTGGGTGGACAAATAATGATACTTCCTGAATTTTCTGTAACTGAACCTAACTTTTGTTTTAGGAGCAGATCTGGCCAGGCTTTTCAGATTCCAGTCTCAGCCTTAAATCTTCCCCATCATCCTCATTTTGTATTTAAGCCATCTACCCACATTGGTTACAACTAAATGACCATCATCATGGTTACCAGTAGCTCTTCACTGTCTATTTTTCATACTGAGGACATAAAACCTTTCTTTGATATTTTGCCTAGACACAACAAACAGTCATTTCCTGTCCCTGCCAGGAAGCCCCCACAGCCCACTATCAAGCCCCCATAGCCCACCAGACACACACTGATCCTCTTCATACACACACACCCTCCCTCCCATCCCAGAAATATTCTTTTGATCTGATTGGAAACCCTTTTTCTGTGTTTTTGCCTGTTCTCTATCTTGATGCTATTTCTGTTACCAGTGCTATGAGTGCTCTAAATTGTCTTAGGAGCCTAGGGTTTTGGACACATGTATTCAGAGAGAAGTACTCTATCTTGCCCATCTAGATCCCTCTGTCAAGACAGTGAGCACGGGGCCAATTCTCTGATAGAACTGAAGTGAGAAGAGATTGTAAATATTGAGAGGAGAAAATCATATGTTAATAGCACAGAATATTATCCCTCTTTAAGGGTTTTCAATTTGACATCTCACTATAAAAATCGCACACCTGCCTTGTAAATGGTCCTTAGCTATTTCACAGCACTTCCCATTTTTCTTCCTTCCAAATGAAATATGCAGTAAACTTCTAAAACTCACCAGTTTCAAGGAACCACAGTAACTCTTTGACATAATCTTAGCTATAATCAAATTTTTCATGGCAATATGTAACTATGTTCAATAAATAACATAATAAAACACAATATAATACTTAGAACTAAAGCTCTGGATGTAGGATGGCCTGCTTCATTGAATCTCATATGGAGTTTGACTATTAAAAAATTAATACTTTAAGTTAAAAATAATGTTCAGCAATCTCAAACAGACCTATCATTTTTAGCTCTGTGTCTAGGACAACTTACTTAAACATTTTCATACCAGAGCAAATATGCCACTTGTCAAAGTTCTTCATGTTTGTCCCTGAGATTTGTGACATTGTTTTGGACCATAGGAAGGAATTCATAAAAAGTGACCAACAGGCCATGTGATTCTGGCTAGCCCCAGTCTGCTAGTTAGAACACTCTTTTCTGGAAACCAGCTGATCTCAGTTTTGTTCAGTATGTTAGCAAGGTATGGTGCTCTTATCCGTTTGCTTCCTAGCTTGTTTCTTGTGCATCCCCCTTTCCTCTCAATGGGAGCTGCTAACATAGCAGCAGGAGCTGGGAGAGCTTTTCCAGTTGTGTGACAGCTCTTATTGTCCCTGCGTAACTGTAACTTTCTCTAGAGGTGGCTGTAGTTTAAAGTGCTGCCTGATAAAGCTTGGGATGTAAAGGCCTTGTTATTTCAAGTCACATTACTCCATGTCATCAGTGTTGCAGGAAAAAAAGCTGCATATACAATTTTTCAATGTCAGTTCTATAATTTGACTTCACTACAGCATGAGTATTTCAAGTTGGTTCTCTGTCAGTTGTACTAAAGATGTGATTTCCAAGTGAATTTACACAATGCGATTAATACCTTAATATTAAGATTGTAAGAGCACTCATGCCTCAGCTAAATCTCATGGGCCATAACATGGCCACCAGACAAAGCTGGTGGTGACTAGGTGTTTCTCCAGATTTTGCCTTATTGACAAACAGCTCTTGGCTTCAAGAAAACATCAGTAACTTCAGAGAGTAAGCATCTGATACTTGATCCAGAGTGGTGATGTTGTTTTTTAATGTTTTCACTGAAAGGATCTATTATGAGACTTATGTGGTCGCTGTATCTACAGGAGGCAGCTCTTTGACACATGTGAATCTTGTCCCCAGGCACACTTGTTTGAGGCAAGTGTATAGCCCTTTCTCAAATTCAGTGAATTTATTCAAGTAGACAGGTGTCTACATAAATCAGTCTTTGCCTCTCCTTTCCAGTTTCCCCTCTTCCCTTCTCTGTTTCTCACATCTCCACCATTTATTCATCGCTCTTTCTGCAGTTGGACCTGAGAGCCAGAGTCCATGATCACGTGGTGGTGGGCAGAGGAGCTTGGGAGGAAGGGAACTATTTATTGGCAATGGTGTAGCGTATAAACATAGAAAGAGAAGAGTGGAGAGAGCCAAAGAGAGAATCTGAAAGTTCTGTACAAATAAGACCTCTATCCTGCTGCTTTCAAGTTCTCAAGTGACACAAAAAATGGCTAATTTCCTTTGAACTTGCTTAAGTTAGCTTAAGTAGATTTCTGTTTCTTGTAACTAAAAGAATCATAATCATAACTTTTATTTTGCCAAAAGTTATTTTAGAAAGTGTTTATTGATTTCTTTAGTAAAAGTAATAGTAGTTATAATTTGCATTTGGCAAGGAGTTAAACTTTTTTCAGAATGCTTTTCTATCTGACGTGTTATTGTAGCTATAGAAAAGAGAATGAGTGCTGTCCCCTTATTTGACAGTTATGAAATTATTTTTAAATTTGGTAAGACATTTGATAGGTAAGAAATTGTCTTATTTTGGATGAGTCCAAAAAGGCCTATCAGCTTGCTTAAAATCTCAAAGTTGGGAGGAGTGCTGGAGCTAGGTCCTTGGCCCCAAGTATTAATGGTTTTCATGTCCTAGAGCTGACTCATAACACCTCACCAATTCTGCACATGACCTCAACTCAATGCTATATTCACTGTTCAGTGACATTGCATTGGTAACCTGAAATCATTCATCATGGGAATATTTATGCTATAGATATCAGCAAACATGACAACTCATATGACTTTTTAAAAAGGCAGTTGTTCAACTTTTACCAGCATTTCACTGCTTCTAATGAACAGTAAAGTATCTATTCTGGAGCCAAGTGTATTCATACATCTTTAAAGGAGAGCTGAAAACTCTTAACTTATTCTTAAGTAGAACTTTTTGATTCTTTACCAAGATAGTTTCCATCTCTGAGCAGAGACCTCAGCAATGTTGTGAGAAGTGTTAGAATATTCATTCTTAGGATTAAAAGTATAAAAGGTCTACCAATATTATTTATCTAGCTCAGCTCTGTTCTTTCATAGATGAGGGAACTGAGGGCAAGAAATGTGAAATGATTTGTTCAAGGTCTTAAAACTATAGGAAAGAAAAATTATGATTTGAACTCAGAGCATCTTTTGTATAGCCATAAATCTTTTGTATAGGCTAAAATCCATGCTTGGAAGATCAGGGAGGTTATACTTAGGACAAAGAAAGGAGGCCACAGGCAGAAGGCTAGAATCCCAGTACACTTGTAAAAACCTCTCCATGTACTAGACTGAAAAAGAGATCATTGTAATTAATTGCTATGCTATGCTATGCTAAGTCGCTTCATTCGTGTCCGACTCTGTGCAACCCCATAGACGGCAGCTCACCAGGCTCCGCCGTCCCTAGGATTCTCCAGGCAAGAATACTGGAGTGGGTTGCCATTTCCTTCTCCAATGCATGAGTGAAAAGTGAAAGTTAAGTCGCTCAGTCGTGTCCGACTCTTAGCGACCCCGTGGACTGTAGCCTACCAGGCTCCTCTGTCCATGGGATTTTCCAGGCAAGAGTACTGGAGTGGGGTGTCATTGCCTTCTCCGTGTAATTAATTACCGATATCTAATTAAAGTTGTAATTGTACTCGTCGATTTGTTCATTAAAGTATGTGAGCAGAGTGATGTCTCTAATAATTAAAATAATCGATAAACTTACAAACTCAATTTCAGGACTAATTGTCTATTAAATACAAAGTATTTTGCATAATGATAAACTGTTAGTATTCATGGAGGAAAAAATGTGAAAATGAAAGACAGTTCTGCCCTTTCGAATAAGATGAGGTCATTATTATATGATTAAATAGACAGGGATAAGAAAGAAATTTCATTTTTTTAAAATAGTGAAGAAATGAATGTCTAACTTGATCTAAGGAGCACTGCTGAAATATGTTACAGGTTTATGCTTGATTTAAAATATAAACCACTTAGGAATAAAATTGGCTTGAACAATCTGTTGCTGACATTATTACACATACATCTCTTATAAATCAATATCATGCAACCAACAAGCAAGACAATAATTAACTGCTTTTTGTCAGTGTTTACTAAAATGATTGATGTGCCGTTACCACAGAAAATATCTAAACTTTCTTTGTCAGTGTTGGGATGGGGGTGTTTTGCAAATAGGCCTTCATCACTTGAGTATGATATGCTTAGTCAACTACTTTATTTAGACAAAGTCCAAACACATCTATAAATGGTAATTCAATATACTCATGCAATTAGCATTGGTCTTTGGATGGATAATCGTGTGGTGCGCTCTCCTAATAAAACTAAAATTAAGCATACTAATCACAATTAAACACCTATTTCCCTCTCCTTCTTCCTTATGCAATATTATCTCTGATTTATATTAATACAGATTGCTAAGTTACAACTAGCTGACTTTTAGCTGTTTTTATCAAACTCAAATAGTTTGATAAAGTTTTCAGCAGCAGCATAACCTAACTTCTCTTGATTTCACCCCTTTAATGGTAAACTCTGTGCAAATTGCAAAGGATAAATAAATAAAATTAGCAAAGAACCTTCTTTATCCAGCACTCCATCCCTTGCTTTATGTACCTTCCTTTCTAGGCAGAATTAAAAGGCTTTTCATTGGCACACCCTAGGACACTGGTTCTCAAAGTATGGTCCTGACCTGCAGATTCAGCATCTCCTGGTTAGAACTGCAAATTCTTGAGCTCAACCCCAAACCTACTAAATCTGAAACTCTGGGGGCAGGGCAAGCAAGTTCTTATAAAAACCCTCTTGTGTGATTCTGATGCTAGCTAAAGTTTGAGAGCTACTGCCCTAAGGGAAAGTATATTAAAGAGGGCTTTGTTCAGAATATGTGGATTATTTTCTGCTTTTTTCGCTCTCCAAGTGGTGTTGGAATTATTCAGACAGCATATAATGGACACATCTTGGCTACTCTTTGGAGTGTTTCTTCTTGTGAGATTGATCATTCTGCATTTTATGAGTCTTTTTTTTTTTTTCTTTTCAAGACCTTGTTGGTAAGCAAACTAAGTGTAAGTTCATATGGAAGGGGAAGAATATGCCGAGCTAAGAAGAGACAGGTATCCCATCTGACGGATATGGAAGAACAGAGAAAATGTGGGGAGAATAAAAACCTACGAGCAAAAAGTAGATAAGAAAGTGCAAAAGTAAACAGCTGTCTCCTCATTTCCTGGCCCCAGCCCATGGCCACACCCTCAGTCCCGTCATCATCTCTGCAACAGTCTGCTCCCCAGCAAGGGTACCATCCTTCTCTTGGTCATCTACTCTTGAAACGTTACAATCTTATTTAAATTAACCCTTTTATGGCCTCCAATTGTAGTCATCCATCAAATCATCAAATCTTGCCATTTCCTCTTTGAAAGTCCTCTTGCATTCACCCCTTCTACTCTCATGGCTCTGCCATTTACATCCACAGGTGTTTTTGTCCATCACATGTAAGCTCTTCACCAGCGCTACTTACTCCCCGGAGGAAACAGCCTCCAGAGTGAGTGTCCCTCATTGACCCCCTTCTAATTCATCTTGCAAACTGTTAGAAGACCATGTGATTTATGGGAATCTGGATGGAGAGTATATAGGGCATCTTTATGCTAATTTTGCAACTTTTTCTTCTAAATGAAAAGTTAGAGGTTCCTGGTTTCCTTCATTTCACTGACTGATTCTTTCTCTCTCCTCCGTTTCTCATAAACTTGATATTCCCTTCTCAGTTCTCCGCTAAACATCACCCAATGCATATTTGATTTCCTAGCATGGGCTGCAGGCTGACAGACTCATGTCAATTATTCTTTGTGCATCTGCTGTGTAGCAATTATGGGGAAGAATACAGGAGTCAAAACGTGTTCTCTGCCTTTAATTAGAAACTTCATCGTTAGACCTTTGAGGCCTCAATATATCCTTCCTCCCTAACCAACCTATTTCCCAATACCTATCTGTTGTTCCCAATGCATTTCTTTACTGGCCCACATTCATGCCATTCTCATTTCTGCCCATACGCTTTCACCTGGATTGCCCTCTGCTTGTTCAGGTGTCAGACATCCTCCAAGGCCAAGAATGAGACTCTTTTCTGGTTAGGTCATGAGGACCACCTCATCCTCACTAATTCTCCATCTTTACCACACCTATTAGAGTAACCAGAATCTGTATCACACAACAGCAAGTTTTTATTTTCTACTCTCCCATCTCATCTCCATAATGAATTAGCAGGTCTTTGAAGTCAGGGGCTTCCCTGGTGGCTCAGATGGTAAAGAATCTGCCTACAATGCAGGAGACCCAGGTTTGATCCCTGGGTCAGGAAGATTCCCTGGAGAAAGGTAATGGCTACCCACTCCAGTATGCTTGCCTGGAAAATCCCATGGACAGAGGAACCTGGCAGGCTACAGTCCATGGGGTCACAAAGAGTCAGACACAACCGAAGTGATTGACACTTTCACTTTCACTTTGAAGTCAGGAACTGTTTCTCATGCTTTTGATCTTTTGAAGACTGGCATGTGACTGACTCTATAGTGTGTATTAGCAAGGGCCTGCTTTTTGATTGATATTTCAATGCACTCTACAACACAAGATTTGACTTGGTTATCATTTATTGTGCATTCTATATTCCAAAAAAAAAAGATTAATAAACATGGTTACACATTTTCCCATAACTTTTTCTCTTTAGGTACCTAATCTGTTGGGAATCTCAATGATTTTTTTTTAAATAGATAGAATATCTTTTTAAAATATCTGAAAGCTACATACAGGTGCTATAAAATCCTTGAAAGGTGCAGAAAAATACACAGTATTGGCCAAAGAAAACATCAGTGATATTTCTTTTATTATTTTTCTATGATTAACTCTTTATAACTCTTGTCATGCCTTTTTTGCACAAAATTATCTTGATAATTTTCTCTTTAAAAGGAAATATTATTAAGTGGAAATTAAATGCTAGGTAGGTAAAATTATTTTTAAAAAAAGTATGTCAGGATATAGCAAAAAGGACATTAAGTAATCGCATGTTTAATGTGATTGAACTTTTATATTTTTTAGAACTTTTATATTTTGCCTAGGAAATTATACAAATTAGAGCATAAGTGAGTCATTTTTTAAAAGGAAGGCAGGGAATAAATAATATGTCCAATGTAAAGTGTTTTGTGTTTTACGCTCTAGTTCACATCAAACAAAGAACTTTAAAGCATCTGAATATGTCAGTTTTTGTTATGAGAGAGCACTTTTCTGTTGGTTATCAGCCATTAGGTAATCTTTCATATGTAGTAACTTAATTGAAAAGGCAACAATCAAGAAAATTAAAAAGAGTGGGGAGAAGTAAACTGTGAAAAAAAAAAGAGAGAGAGAGATTGTATATAACTCAAAAAGAAAAAGAAAAAGGATTTGAAATCAAATATTCTGAAATAGAGAAGAGAGATTAAAAATATGCTCCTGATGGATTCAGTTCACAGAGGGCACAATACTGTTGCCAAGGTTGAACCTGTGATTTGTTTGTGGGAAAATTAAGAATCATAAAACAGGTAGAAAACAGAAGTTCGTGAAGTTAAGTGATACATCCAGGGTCACACATCAGTGTGTGGCAGTACCAGGAATGGAACTTCTGAACCCAGCACTCTTCTAATTGATTCTGTCTGGTGGCTCAGCTATAAAGAATCCATCTGCCAGTGCAGGAGACCCATGTTTGATGCTGGATCTAGACGATCCCCTGGAGAAGAAAATGACAACCCAGTATTCTTGGCTGGGAAATCCCATGGACAGAGGGAGACTGGTGGGCTACAGTCCATGGGGTTGCAAAGAGTTGGGCACAACTGAGCTACTAAACAACAATTAGTCCTGTTAGATGACTTCTGCTAAACATTGCTTTACTGCCAGACTGCCTTTACCCTTAACTTCCTCTGAGATTCTTACCAATGTATGATATTTGTCAGAAGAACTATGAATTAGAGAGTGTCCCATCACTTTTTCTCTAGAACACAGTCAGCAGTAAATGCATTGCCTAGAGTTGAAACATTGCTTGTGCCATTTAATAATCAGGGACAAAATTGGTTTGATTTTTTTGGTAAACAATTAACTTCAGTACCTCTTCTTGTCCCAAGTCAAGTCAAAATTCTCATTTCCTGTCAAAAGCATATAAGCCCCTGCAACTCTGAGCCCTAGAATATCCAGATCAAAGTGAATCAACAGTAGAAGTCATAGGGACTGTGCCTTGTTGTATTGATTAATAAATGAGGCTGAATACTTGAATAGCATAAAAAAAATCAATAGCAGAGCTGTTCCTGGAACTCGATCCCATTATTCTTTCCGTGACACCACGTAATTCTCATTCCATTCAGAAAACATTGCTTCAGAGAAGTCTTGAGTAATATAAAAGGCAAATCACTCATTTATAGGAAGGAAACAAAATGGTATGTTTTGAAACACTTAAGAAATGATGACATCCTTTCAACGTCTTTTGACTCATAGTATGATTTTTAAACCACAAATAGTTTGAAGGACAATAAAATTATACATTTTGTGAGCTAAGTCATTTCAGTCGTGTCTGACTCTTTGCAGTCCTATGGACTGTAACCCACCAGCTTCCTATGTCCATGGGAATTCTCCAGGCAAGAATATTGAAGTGGGTTGCTGTGCCCTCCTCCATGGGTTCTACCTGACCCAGGAATAGAACCTGCGTCTCCTATGTCTCCTGCATTGGCAGGCAGGGTTTTTTTTTACCACTAGTGCCACCTGGGAAATCCCTACATTGTCTATGAGAAAGCAATAAGTAGCTCCAGTAGTGTTATAAAACATCAACTTGTATGTTGCTTTATTTTTCAAATATTGGGAAAGTGATAGTTACAAGAGATTATATTTTTTCATAGCCGTAAGTATTAGCATACATAACTAATTAAATTAAAATTGTCCAAAATGATAATGGCAGGAAAAATTATGGCACCAAATCCAAAAGCTGAAAAGATAAACAAAAACTAACTTCACCATTAAGGTCATATATATATTACTTTTTTGTATCTGCTTATGAATACAAACATTTAAAAATAGCTGTTATTTACTTTTTAAAATACCATTGTTTGGATTTTATGATAAAAGGCTAGATTTTCAAAATTCCATTTTTCAACCCAGTTTAGAGCTTTGTTCTTCCAATATGTCCAGTCTTAAAAATTAAGTGGTAAGCATTTGCCCGGTTGAATTCTATTTTGTATTTTGTTGAAATGCTTTATGATAATTCCACATATTAAAGTGTATTTGGAGGGGGAAAAGAAAAAAACAACAACTCTGATTTAAGAAAATATACCTGACATGAGAAGAGCTGAGGAACTATGTTTGCTATTATCTTTGTATCTATTATGTTACATAGGAATTTTCAAAGCCAATAGCAGCTAGATTTATATGCTGAGTTCTGACAAAACTGCTATCAATGTGATAGTCACAAATTTTTTTAATATATACTGAAATGTTTCTTATTGCAAGGTACTGATTTACTTTTTAGTCTTTTTAATTTACGTTTGAATTATTTGTACCTATCATATTAGATGCATCTAAGAGGCCTACAATAAATGTTTAGCTAATGACTTAGAAAATGATTGCCCAGAAATGAGAAAATAAACCTCTTAGCTTATACCTATTATCACACTAGGCCTCTGCTAGTGATTAGAATGGACTGAGGGCAAACCGCTCTACTGTAGTTGTGTATTAGAATTGCCAGAGCCTGAGCCCCATCCACAGGAAGTTGTCTTCACTGTTCTGGGCTGAATCCTAAGAAGTAGCGTTAGTATGTAAATCTCAGGTGATGGATAAGAGGAGCAGCCCAGTCTGGGAACCGCTGATGTATTTGCAAGTTTCACATATGTTTCTCACATCCAAAGGTAAATTAATCTTAGTTCTAAGCTAGTCAATTATATAAAAATATTCTGCTTCAGTGTCTTCATTTTCCAAATGAGGAAACTGAATAATAGACAGCTTAAATTGCTTGTCTAATAGCAAACATCTACTAAGTGTCAAAGTTGAGACTGAAATTCAGGACTGATCTTAATCCAGTGCTCATTTCCCCATCCGACACTGTACCATTTCTCTCACGACCTTGGTAATGGTTTATGTTAAAAAAAGGAAAGCTGCTTCACATAGTTAAGTGCCTGTCCAGATAGCATAAATCCAAGTATGACTTTAACAGCTGTGGACAAAGATGTAGCATTTTATTATTTTCTATGTCTAGTGCAAAATGTAGTCCTCCCAAGTATTTGCAGCTTGTATAATGCAATTAGATGACTGTGATGAAAATAAAATTATTAATATATGTGATGTACAGCTCTGGACACTCACATAAAACTAATAGAGAGCTAGTTTGATTTTTTAATTAACTGGTTGTCATGGAGGACAAGCAAGATGACAGATGTCTGAATATTTGGCCTTTACTTGACTGTGACATAATGTTAAAATGTTCTAGAGATAATTATCGTTTGGCATCCCTAACATAGAAAAGGACAGCCAATCCCTGTAATAGTTTTCTACAATGACCATGTTTCAATTAATGATGAGACAAAAGAAGAAGAAAATTATTGGTCGACCCAATCTTCTTTATCCATTAAATAACTTTCAAGTTAAAAAAAAAAAACAGTTTAATATTTATCTCCTCTTCATTCAGGCTGCTGGTATCATAGAAATGTCTGCACATATCAGGTTTTCTGACTTAGGCCACTGCTTTATAATAACCTATATCTATTCAAGTAATTGTTGATAGTTTTTTTCATAGCCACTTTATCAAATGAATGTTATATGTATATATATATGTAAATGGAAGCACAAGTACTTTTACTTTATTAAAATTGAGAAGCTAGATATTGTAAATTGATTTGATATTGCACTGTAGAGAAAATTAGTTTTAACCATTTTGGTTGCCTTTATTTGTATAGTATAATTGAATCTGAAAAATAATTGTTCATTAAGTGTTAACTTTAAATCATATCTTTCTGTTTGTGTTCTTTAAAAATATATTCACTGTGTAGCAAGTGTTAGGATTTAATTTAATCTATTTCTTGCAGCATGAAAAAGTGCTGGGTCTGCAATCACATCCCTTACTGTAAACAAAGCTAGATTGGTACCTGAATTTAGAGGATTGGTGAAAGAGTCTAGCAGAAATAAACATAGTTTCCATCTCAATGTGAAGTTATTTCAGAGAATAAGAAGATGCATAAGATGGAGTCCTTTAAGAAGTTTGGATATGAAGCAAAATGGTCCTACAAGAAAGAGATTTCATCTTTTTCTAGATCAATGTTAAAAGTTGGTACATCTCTGTGAACCATTTGGAGCTATAGATTGGCTTATTTTCTCAACACTTGTCCTACTTCTAAAACACTGACATAGCCATGGTATCAAACCAGTTTAAGTATTCTAATGCACTTCTTTTAAATTTTTATATATTTCTCTATGTCACTGGTTATCATGATAATATTTTAATAGTGAGAAAAACACAGAAGCTGTAAACTTCTACCAGACAGGATAGGGTCAAGATGATACAGTTTAAAAGGATGAAAGGATTGTTTAGCCTACTTCACATGTATCCAACCAAGTAAGTAATTTTTGACTGATTTGCTATCTAAAATAGTTCCCTAACTGTAATGCTTACACAGTTCCATAAAATGAATGCTAATTATTTCAGGCATGTAAAAAAAAAAGATTCTTAAATATTGTTCAGTTATTCCTAAAAATTTCTTCTTTGGCCCTCACCAAGATTGCTTTTTTTTTTTTTTTTTAAGTATGAGTCAATTTGGTTTGAAATCTGTTCCTTAACAGCCTAAGAGGTAAGTATGTGTTTTCTCAGTTATAGATCCAAATGATCTTTTTGCTATCTGGTTCAAAGGTAGGAACCAAGAGTTTTCCCTTCTGTAACTCTAGATGTTCTTTAAAAGTGTCAGGCTGTGATACTGTGGTGTGATACTGCACAAATTGGACATAGTGCTAGATACTCTGGAGAGTGAGCTGTGATTGTGTTCTACAAAATGTGTCTAGAAGTTTATGACTTATCTAGGATTATATGGTATGGTCTCATTAGTTTCAAAAGAGGTAAACTTTGAACATGAATATATTATATAACAGCTATTTTCTTTCATGTTATTATAAAAGCATTTACATTCACATCAATGAAGACCATTAACACAAGTCAACTGAAAATTTTCAAGATATTGAATAAAAGAATAATTTTATATTGGCTAAAAGCACAACATCAAATTGTCAGGGTGGTTAGTAATGATCAATGTGTGATGACATAGTACGTTATTACCTAAATGTATACATGCTTTCAGTGTTAAGAGAACTTTCACATTTAGAATATTTTAGCTTTTATTTTATATTTCTAAGCAATTATGATGATTTCTTGAATCTGTGCTTATTCTTTTGGGAATATTTATAATAAAAGGCTAATGTAAATTGCTAAATAAGTAAACTGTTTCTTGGATCCTGTATTTGTGGATCAATACCCAATTGTTTATGCTGTTCTTGCAGGCTCTCTTACCAAATAAAGCCAAAATTACTATTCAGAGGTTTAAAATAAATTGTAATAAGAGAATAGGAAAAATAATAAAGAAAGTAGGTGATAATAGTCAAATAAAATTGGTGAAGTGTGTCACTTGGTTTAAAATTTTGATACTCTATTATATTCCTTAATATTATTTATATTGATTATTCCAAGTTTCTATAGTTTTTATTCCAAATGTTTAAAAGGAAAGATAATTGAGTTTTATTTTTGGAAAAAAAAAATTATGCATTAAGCCATTTTTTTCAGAATAAATTAATCTTCAGTCATTTCAGAATAAATTAATCTTCAAACATTTTATTATGACATTTAACAACCAGTTCAACTCATTTTAACTGATATTCTAAAATCTCTTCTTTTAACTTTGTGAATATAAAATGTAACATTTGACATTAACATTGTAGATGTAATGTTACATTTGTAACATGCTTATTGAATTATTTTACCATAACACATTTGTAACTCTTTTATGGATCATGAGATCCTGCCGAAGTTCTTATGGCTTTGACTAGTTCTGCCCCACCTGAGACACTCCAGTCTCTCTTCCCTGTCAGCCCAGGATCCTCATTAGTAATCACAGGCTTGGGGCAGATAACAAATGAGGCAAATCTCTATTTGAAACCCTTGATTTGACATCTTCCACAGACAGAGAATCATGTTTCCATATAGTACAGAGCATTTTCTCCACCAAGCCATTATGTGAATTACTGCCATGTTCCGGGGGGAAAAATACTCTTGGACTGGTCTGATTAGAGACCAGTCTGAATACAGAGAGCACTTAGAGGGTTTGCAGCAGAAAAAAATAGCAATAGCTAAAATGTCTGAAATGCTCAGTGCGTCCTAGGTACTGTTTAAATGCTTAGCCTGCCTTCACCAATTTTATCCCAATAGTAATCTTAGGAAGGAGCAAATTATCCCTCCTTACTTTTTATTTATTTAATTTCAATCTTTATCTTTTTAAAATATTCATTTTTAAATTGGAGTACAGTTGATTTACAATGCTGTGTTAGTTTTAGTTGGACGGCAAATTGATTCAGTTATATATGTGTGTGTATGTGTGGTGTGTGTGTGTTCTTTTTCAGAGTTTTTTCCCATATAGATTATTATAAAATATCGAGTAGAGTTCCCTGTGCTATAGATACAGCCTTGTTGTTTATCTCTTTAATGTATAGTCATGCATATATTAGAGGCTTGGAATCTGAATGCCCAGGTAATTCTTTTTCCAAGTAATTATCTTCCATGGTCCATTGATTAAAACAAAACAAAACACACAAACAAACAAAAAAATGGGGGCAAGTTGGGGGAAAAAGAGAAATAAATGGACTTTTTAAAACTCTTTTTTCTTCTTCTTCTTCTTCTCTACTCCATACTGGGACAAATGCCAGCACTTACTACACTGTACCTCTGGTTCATCATCTGGTTATACTATGTTTTCTTCCATGGTCACATTTTCACATGTGGCACCTAGAAGCCGTTATGTCTGCAAACTGTACTGAAGGAATCTGGTTGGAAACTATTTCATGTTCTAATTTTTCTGATTTACTGTGATGTAAAATGGAAAAGAGAACACTATCTTCTCTTTCTATGTGAAATAAAAGTTACATAGCCATTTTAGGCCTATTCTTGGATCTATTTCCACACCTATATTAAGAGGATATTAGATTACATAATTGCCTATAATCCTACAAACACTAATAGTTCTATGATTCTTTCATACGTGACAAAATAAGGATATAGAAGACTGAGTGTCTCAGTTGATATCACAACCTCCCCCTACATATACACACAATAGTGGCACAACTAATATTAAAACTGTTTTTCTTAATACCTGAATCAAGTACATATTACCATACTGGGTGGCTTCTTCTTGAATCACTGTCAACCCAATGAAGTTGGAGAGTTGTCCTGTAGGGTTAAGTAACAAGGTTTTGTACTTGGCCCTGCTCTATCTGACAGCTTTACCAACATTATAACTAAAAATATAGCATTCATGTCAAGTTGATGAATGTCTAAACAGTGCAGCAATTCCTAATAGCATGTATGAAAAAACAAAGAGTTAAAAAGTCTTGAAATTAAAGGCTGATGAGGTGAGTTCAGTAAATGAAGCTTCTGTTTTGGTCAGTGGTTAATATAATTTGCATATACACAATGGAAAAGATTGGTTCAGTTCAGTTGCTCAGTCATGTCTGACTCTTTGCAACCCCATGGACTGCAGCACGCCAGGCTTCCCTGTCCATCACCAATTTCCAAGCTTACTCAAACATCTCCATTGAGTCGGTAATGCCATCCAATGATCTGATCCTCTGTCATCCCCTTCTTCTCCCACTCTCAATCTTTTCCAGCATCAGGGTCTTTTCCAATGAGTCAGTTCTTCGCATCAGGTGGCCAAGGTATTGGAGTTTCAGCTTCAGTATCAGTCCTTCCAATGAATATGTAGGACTGATTTCCTTTAGGATGGACTGGTTGGATCTCCTTGCAATCCAAAAGACTCTCAACAGTCTTCCCCAACACCATAGTTCAAAAGCATCAATTCTTTCGGTGTTCAGCTTTCTTTATAGTCCAACTCTCATATCCATATACGACTACTGGAAACCCATAGCTTTGACAAGACAGACCTTTGTTGCCAAAGTAATATCTCTGCTTTTTAATATGCTGTCTAGGTTGGTCAAGGCTTTTCTTCCAAGGAGCAGGCATCTTTTAATTTCTTGGCTGACATCACCATCTGCAAGGATTTCGGAGCCCAAGAAAGTAAAGTCTCTCACTGTTTCCATTGTTTCCCCATCTATTTGCCATGAAGTGGTGGGACCGGATGCCATGATCTTAGTTTTCTGAATGTTGAATTTTGAGCTAACATTTTTACTCTTCTCTTTCACTTTCATCAAGAGGCTCTTTAGTTCTTCATTTTCTGCCAGAAGGGTGGTGTCATCTGCATTTCTGAGGTTATTGATATGTCTCCCAGCAATCTTGATTCCAGCTTGTGGTTCATCCAGCCCAGCATTTCACATGATGTACTCTGCTGCTTTTATTAAGGTGAATGGCTTGCATTTACTCTTGTTAAACTATTCTGTGCTGCCTGATTTATAGATTTTTTTTTTTTCAGTTCTGTGAATACGTGTATTTGCTCTTTCCCAAATTATTTTCCCATTTAGGTTATTACAGAATGTTGAGCAGAGTTCCCTGTGCTGTACAGTAGGTCCCTGTTAGTTATCTATTTTAAACATAGCAGTATGTACATGTCAGTCTCAAACTCTCAATCTGTCCCTCCTCCTCATTTCCCCCCAGTAACCAAAAATTCATTCTCTAAGTGAGTTTGTTTCTTACAGATATTTTTTTTTCCTTCATTCACCAAGTTTATTTTATGAGTGTTGTCTGTAAAGCAATATAGCCAAATTATTCATAAGTTTATTTTAAAATATAGTTATGCATGTGCTGTCTCTAATAAGACACGATAATTGACAACAGTGGCATGAATTCCATTAAAAGATAGAAGTAGATATAAACATTTGTATATGTGTGTATGCTGTGCGTATGACCCCACAGGATAGTATTTCTTTGTTTTCTGAATGACCAAGGAGTCTTCACCAAAGGCAGTTTAAAAGAAGAAAAGGACTAACAGCTATTGAAGTCTTCTTTTTAAGCTCAAATTATATTAAACAACTAAACTAATTCATTTTAATTATAGCTATAGTTTGTCCTCTTTTGTACATAATCCTAAAGATTTTGTGCTTGCTCTAAGGTTGTTTAAAATGCAGGTATAAAAATGTAATTGGCTATCATTTAAATTAAGACAACCTTATATAATTGACAAATGGTTTATTTTGGAAAGTGTAGTCTTTCAGTAATTTAAACTAATCTTCTTTAAACCCAGTTTATCTCCTATTTTAAAACCTCCAGTGGTTTTATATGTGCTGTCTACTATATAACTCTGATGTCTTCCACACAAGAAGAATGAATTTGATGTTCTAAACCAGACTTGGGGCCCTTCCACAGAAATCTCATCTTATTTTTCTAAAATTTTCTCTTTTTCTCCAATACCAAACACCTGTGGCCAGAATGGCTTGCTGGGCATTCCTCAGACACAGATGCATTCTTTCATCAATCTCACATTTAAAAATGCCTTTTCCTTATACCCTGCCTACATCTACTCATAGGTCAAGACAAATTCAAGTCCTATATTTCCCATGAACATTCAGTCTAGTTAAGCCACACTCATCAATTCCTAGTCCAGCCTCATATAGCTACAAGTCACTGTGGCTAGTGTCATGACATCTTTGAGATGCATAGATCTTATCTTCCCAGCAGGGCACCCTGAGAACACTGTTGATCATCACAGACCAGTTTTATATTCGTTCTAGGATATATGCATAGGCATGGAACAAATGCTGCATTTATATAAATTTGGAAGTCTTTACACTTGAAAATGTCTAATTAATCAAAGCAGGGCATCTGAGCGTATGACAGTGTTCCTGTCTTCAAGGGTATTTTCCTATCAGTCAGAATTTTTAGTATCTTATAAAAAGTATCAGTCAAAACAAGTAGGATAATTTATTTACCTATTCAAGATATTTTAAGTAGTAAGAACTTACACTCTTATTCTTAGCTTGAACCATACAAAATTGCAAATTTTATAATTCAAATATGGTTGAACATCAGCAAATTCATATGGTTCAACTGAATATTTGCCAAGACCTATGGATGTAGTAGTAAGTACTGTGTGTGTGTGTGAGTGCTTAGTCACTCAATTGTGTCCAACTCTTTGTGACCCTATAGACTGTAGCCTGACAGTCTCCTCTGTCCATGGGGATTCTGCGAGCAGGAATACTGGAGTGGGTTGCCATGCCCTCCTCCAAGGGATCTTTCTCACCCAGGGATTGAACCTGCATTGCAGGTTCACTGAATCTCATGCATTGCAGGCAAATTCTTTACTGTCTGAGCCACCAGGGAAGCCCCAGTAGTAGGTAATAGAAGCTGTCTTTATGCAGTTTATAACCTCATCAACTAAAAGAATTACCCTTGATATTTCTAGGCCACTGAGAATGCCAATTCTTGTCTAGATATATTATGACTGGCTTTGTTAACACAAAGGTCCTTGCAACAGTTTCTTAGTGTAGTTCCCAGTGATGTTTGATGAGTGAATAATAGACTTTTTAATCCACCTGAAAAGATTGAGATGTGCCCTAGCTGCTCTTACCAGTCCATTTAAATTTTATCATATGACCATTTCCATCATTCCCATAAGCCTGTTAATGCATCTTATGTTGCCTCCTCAATTTATAAGCTTAATTTTTAAAAATTTTCTGCATGCAGTTATTCAACTTCCTTTTGTTGACCCCTTTCTACTTCTCCCTAATGAGACCAAGTGCTATTATCTCATGGCTAGTGTAAGAATAATTGCTTCTCATATTCATCCACTTTTTGATTATTAAGACTTGATTCAGTTTTATCCTTAGCCTTTTAATTTTTCAGACTCTAAGAGGTTGACCTGCTAATGTTTATCCTTACAAAAAAACCATTCTGCCTTCCCCAATGACTTGCTTTGCCTAAATAGTTTCCAATTCCACCCTGCTTTTCTGGAAGAAGAGTGGCATAATAAGTGGAATAAGACAGAGTGTGCCCCGTGCCCTGATGGTAACTGATGCCTCACGGGTCTCTTCAAAGTTAGGGAGGTGTTTTCTCTATTGTCCTCCTGATGATAACCAGCATATTTGTGGTCTTTTTGACTCAGAACAGCACAAAGGACTTCTGTCGCCAGAAAGTAGAATGCAGTGACCCTATGTCTTAACTGTAAAATCAGAGCCCATAACTTAAAAACTAGAGATGGAGTTTATTTATTTCTGAGTGCTTATCTTAAATAGGCTTATATTAAAAACAGTCTTCTGTATTAGTGGATTTGCACAAAACTTGACAAATCTCTATCACATTTTTAATTTGTTCCTTTTAACAGCCCTATGGGTAAATTGAGGTGAGTTTCTTATGATCAAACTTGTAGAAAAGAAAATAAGAATTTCAGGAGGTTTTACTCATAATTCATTAAGAAGTCCGTAGGAAACTAAGGATAGAATCTAAGCCCTGATCCATGGTTCATTTGACTATACTAAGTAGTGTTTTGGCATGTCACAAACTAGAAAAGTTGGATGCTATCAAGACCTACATTAGAAAAAAGAATCTTAAATCCTGGCTAATAAGACATGGTTATTGAATCTGTTGTGACTGTTCTGCCTGTTATCTTTCATACTCTCTTCTGGTTCAGTGGTTTCTTGGTGTTCTTAAGCTTCTTCAACCTCCTATTTGACTGAGATTATTAGCTGATTCCTTTAGATTGTTACTACTCATAATAAACTATCTCAAAAGCATTTTGGCATTCCACTTTACATTTATTGGTGTTTGAGGTGTCTACTCTGGATTGATTTTTAACACTGTTTTGAAACTCAGTGTTCAATTTTAGACAAACCTCTGGAGGCTAGTCCTTTGATTCATGTAATACTACAAGAGTTCATTGGCTTAGCCGAATCTTGTATAATTCTCAGGTGTTTGTGTGTGAAAACCCAAAATAACACCTTCCCAAAGTATTTGCTTCTTACATTAATCTTACTCAATAGAAAATTTTCTTGTGGAATTCTATCTCAAGAAGCAAGTACAGTTTCATCCCAAGACTATGTTAAGATATACTATAGATCCTTCTTATTGATTGGCTTCAGTCAAAAATGATATGTATGTGGCTCTTTGCATTCCTCAGGACTTGGGACACAAAGTTTGTTTGTTTGTTTTAAAATAGAGCATCATTTTAGACTTCCCTACCACCCCTGCCTAAACTAAACTTCTTATGTTGACTGTGGTACCTCCCTGGTGGCTCAGGTGGTAAAGCGTCTGTCTGCAATGCTGGAGACCCAGGTTCGATCCCTGGGTCGGGAAGATCCCCTGAAGAAGGAAATGGTAACCCACTCCAGTACTTTTGCCTGGAAAATCCCATGGACAGAGGAGCCTGGTAGGCTACAGTCCATGGGGTTGCAAAGAGTCGGACACGACTGAGCGACTTCACTTTTCTTGGTTTACAGTGTTAACTACTTTCTATGGCTTTATTATTTAATCTGTATTTTCTGATTTTGTTGCACTTCAGGAACAAAAATGCTGCATTACAGTATCGTCACATAAGACAACTATTTTTAAAATCAGGTTATCTTCTTAAAGAGGCTGAATTTCTCCTTGTAATACTTTCTTGTGACCTAATTAAGCTGACATTGTTTGCCTGAAAGAGTGCCATTAACTTGTAGCTTTTCCCATTTGAATGATGAGGTGTCATGGTATCTCAAGTTTAAGGTAATGACACTAAAGTTGTGCCAGTTATGTCAGGCGGCCTTCTTGACCTATTCAGAGCAGGTGCCAAGCTTTTAGCCTTTTGATGAGCAAATAGCACTGTGTCCAACACTATCTAAGAGAAGATTTCATAAACTCTGGGGAAAATGTACTTACAAAGGAGGTTTTAGTCTTATTATTATTTTATTCAGTCTCATCACTCATGTATTTCAGAGTCATAGTATCAAGTTACTAGACTTTATCTGAATTGTTTAAAACCAAGACTGTTTACTGACCATGATTGACCTGTGTCACCTTCAGTAACTTTCCATTCCTTCCCTACATGTCATCGAATGAGCACAAATCTCTCAAGACTAGACCTCTGCTAGGAACTATGGGAGCACAGAATGGACCAGATTCAATTGTTATCTTATTGACTTTGGATATGTGAAAGTATGAAATTTCCTTAATCTCTCACTGTCTCAATATTCCCGTCATGTCCCTCTTGTAGTTAGAAAGAAATTTTCCTGTATACAGAAAATAGCCATCTTATTAGAGAAAGCATTGTCAAAACAAGGTTTGAGATAATGCTATGCTTCAGCTTTTCTTTTGCCATTTCCTTTCACTTAAACCATTTTTCATGTGAAAACTCTATTAAACTTCTTTATAATGAATACAAATACCAAAAGCGGGTTATCCTGGGAGAGGTATTTACTCTCTGGGATGACCACAGTGTGCATGATTCTCACTTCTCTTTGTTATTTGCCCAAATGCCTAGACATAAACTTCTTGTAAATGCAGAATCTCAGTTAGTTTCCAGGGTTGCCGTTATTCAAGATTACTTCTCTTTCAGTATGAGTTAGTTTAGTTACTCAGTAGTGTCCAACTCTTTGCAACCTCATGGACTGCAGCATGCTCTTTTAATATAAACATTAGTTTTGAATGATAGATGGATTTTCACCACATTTCTAGGGTATGTTTGTGATGCTCCTACTTAAGAGAAAAGTTTCATGACTTAAACAAAATTCACCCTCTAGGCTCTTAGGTAGAATCTCAGAAAAAATCATTTAACATCTAAATTAAATTCAGTATGAAGACAGTGGAGTAGTGGAATGACCAGTTGGAAAAGAGGGACTCTTTCAAATGCAACCAAGTAAGATTCTCAATATGAAGAACATCTGAGCCTCCACATGGACCATTCTCTTCCAAAGTATGGAAGTCTTTGTAAACACTGATAGAGGTATGTCATATATCAAGAATCTATGGGCAAACTGTGATTTCAAACATGAACCCTAAATTCATCATAATAACGAATCTGACATTGAAAATATGAACCTAAATACATATTTTATGTTGGAAAGTAAATGTTGAAGTCAACTAATGAATCTCTAGGAGGGTTCTTAAAACATTTATTAACAAAGAAATGTCCAGATTCAGACATATGAAAAATAGTAATGCAATTTACAATTGTGCCTTTTAATAGGTGCACCTTAGATATCCACAAATCCCCCTACTACCCCTCCATTTAAAAAAACTGCATTTCCCAGTGAGTACAACTTTTGCCCTCGTTATTAATGACTCATCACAATGACAGACACCTATATTATAGTACTTAAGTTACAAATAATATACATTTTTACATTGACAAATCTGCATATCTTGTTCAAAGGATTGTTTATGTGGACCAGAGATATATGGACTACACTGATCAGTGTACAAAGATCCTTTGTCAAAGAAGTTAAATTTATTTTAGCAATGTTCCTTATTAAAATTATTTTTATATTCTTATTGGAACTCTAAAATTGATTTTTGTTTTCTACCACATTTGTTTAATCATTAATGACTATCCTGAGCTAGCAATTGCAATATAGCTATTTATATATAAGGCTAACATATAATTTTATGCATTTGTTCATAAACAATTTGTAAGAAAGAAGATGAATCTGTTAATCCAATTGAATAAACCATACATGTTTGTATGGCTCAGTTACTGGATAGGGAGGAGTATTTTTCATTTTCAGTAGCAGATAAATATTCACCATATGCTTTATGATTGAGGATTCAAAGTTGAACTGTTTTTGAGACTGAGAGAGAGTGCTATTGATACACGTGAGCTATTGATATCTTTATTTAGAACTTTCTCTACCATTGAAAAAGTGATGAGTGAGACTCTTTCAACTCTATCATGGATAATTATTTTTCATATTAAACAGTGAAAAATTCTAATGTGCTATTCGAAGCACTTTTTTTTTTCCTCTGTGGGGACTAACTGTAGTCAAAGCTATAGTTCACTTTTCATTATGTCATGGCTTCAGCCTTTAATTTTGTCATTGTATGCATTATTCTTCCCTTGACAGTGACTTGAGGACCAATTTTCTCTTTATTAACAAGAGAAAAATACTAAATTTGTGAATAAGTTGGTCATTCTTTGTATTTGGCCAGACTTCATTTTTCCTATATTAAACTGACTTTAGAAATGGTTTATTTTATATCTTGATAAATATATGCCATACAAACCTAGTGATTTTTACTTTAAAAAGAAGACAATACTGCCAATTTTACCTTAGATGATGCTTATGCTAGGAATCTATTATTAAAAAAAAAAAAACAACTATAGGGGGTCTATAAATAAATTCTGAATGGCCTCCGTTCAGCCCAGCAATTGCTTTCTTAAATTAAAAAATAAAAAAGTTACTTATCTCTAAAATTTTATTTTTATTTTGCACACAGTAACAAAAATACCCAAAACCTTTAATAACGGGGCAGGGGTGGGAGTGGGGGGGTGGGATCTACATGTCTTCTCACTATAAGAGAGAAGAGCTATAATTCTTCATGTCATTCAATCGAGATCACCATAGTTGCAAGTATTTTGTTCACAAAAACAAATAAGTTTCTTGTTTAAGAAAATTGCCTGGAAATTGCTTTACCTAATCAAATCAACTATCCTCCATTTATCATGACCATACTTTCTTAGCTCATAAAAAAACATACAAAATGCCAATTAATTTTCACTCAATTAGAAGCTGCTATAAAATGTTTCATGTGATCTGAGCTCTTCTGAAATCAAATCTCTTTTCTTTGCTAAGAAAATCTTTGACATTGTGGACATCTCATCAATTATTCACCATGAAGTTCCTTCTGCAGTATTTCTACCAGTACAAATCTAAGGATTATCAGTGTGGCTCCTGCCAGCAGACAGACTGTAGGCACTGTAAAATACAGTTTAGCTCTAATCCAAAATTATTTCAAGTTTTGTTAGTCTAAATCTACTAAAGGGAATTGTATAGTTAAAAGCAACATTGTGAACATAACATATATAACATAATGAGGACAGTACAGATTTACATGATTAAACATTTATTTATTTTTAAATTTCTCTATTTTTTTTTGGCACATTTAACAAAGCAGAGCCAGATTATCTCCTGCCTAATCGTATCTGGGCTTTGCTTAAAGTAGATCATTTTGTTGAACAATTTTTGACATTTAAAATCTTTATACTGAACTCATATTTGTTCTCTCTTGGAATTTCACTTAATTATTCAAGTTACGGGAAAGAGAAGGAATAACAGGTGATAAAAGCTGTAACTTGACAAATAAAACCTCATATTCATTCTTCTGCTGTGGCAGAAAACAACTCAGCATAAACTTCTGGGTCAGTTATTTGACCATGAAAAAATAATCAGTGTGGTTTCCTTATCTCCATGTGCCAACTGTTAAAATCAAGGAGCTGGATTGGAAAATAATTGGTTAAAAAGTTGAATGTCCTAAATAATAAACTGTACCCTAAAAAGATTGTCTACTAATCAGTATCATTGATTCAACTATATCTTCATTTTAGCTTCATATATAAACGGAAACAGTGGCAGACTTTATTTTTGGGGGCTCCAAAATCACTGCAGATGGTGACTGCAGCCATGAAATTAAAAGACGCTTGCTCCTTCGAAGTAAAGTTATGACCAACCTAGACAGCATATTAAAAAGCAGAGACATTACTTTGCCAACAAAGGTCCATCTAGTCAAAGCTATGGTTTTTCCAGTAGTCAGGTATGGATGTGAGAGTTGGACTATAAAGAAAGCTGAGCTCCAAAGAATTGATGTTTTTGAACTGTGGTGTTGGAGAAGACTCTTGAGAGTCCCTTGGACTGGAAGGAATCCAACCAGTCCATCCTAAAGGAAATCAGGCCTGAATATTCATTGCAAGGACTGATGCTGAAGGTGAAACTCCAACATTTTGGCCACCTGATGCGAAGAACTGACTCATTGGAAAAGACCCTGATGCTGGGAAAGATTGAAGGCGGGAGGAGAAGGGGCAACAGGGGATGAGATGGTCGGATGGCATCACTGACTCAAGGGACATGAGTTTGAATAAACTCTGGGAGTTGGTATGGTCAGGGAGGCCTGGCGTGCTACAGTCCATGGGGTCGCAAAAAGTTGGACACAACTGAGCAACTGAACTGAACTGAAATGGATTCCTTGCTTCAAATACTGCCTCATATCATTTACTCTTCAAAAATTAGTTCAAGTGATCTTTGGAAAATGTAAATCTAACCATGTTACTCTTCCTTAAAGCCCTTATTTGATTCCCTATGTTTTTTAGGGAAAACTCCTTAAAGCACAACAGAGTCCTTCATAATGTATTCCCTACTGATATCTGTAAACTCATCCTCTACCCCAGCTCACAATCTCAGCTGCAGCCTTAAAGAAGGACTTACTGTTCCCCGAAGGTGTGTTCCTTCTTGCTTTCACACCTGTGTGCACTTTTTTGCTATTTCCCAAATCTCTTTCTCTGTGCTCTCTGCCTCATTAAATCCTGATCATTTATTTATTCAATAATTTTTCAAGATCTGCTCATGAATCATCTCTTCTAATACGTCTTCCAAGGGACACCACCTTGATCCTTGCTCTGTGATGCGATAGCGCCAGCTACGTTTTTCATGTATGTGTGAGTTTGCTCAGTTGTGTTCAACTCTTTGCAACCCCATAGACTATAGCCCAGCAGCCTCCTCTGTCCATGGAATTCTCTGGGCAAGAATATTGGAGTGGGTAGCCATTCCCTTCTCCAGGGGATCTTCCCAAACCAGGGATCAAACCGGTGTCTCCTGAAATGGCAGGTGGATTCTTTACCAGTGCGCCACTTGGGAAGCCCAGAGTAATCATTGCTTTACTTCTATTTCTGCCATCATTAGACTATGTATGTTTTAAAGGAAAAAAAAGGAATATCCATCACTGCATTCCAGATGCCCAGCACTGTCTCTGGATTGAACGTAGATTCTTAGCGAACAAACTTTTGTTGGATCCGTGAATGGAAAGCAGTTCTGTATTCAAACAAGGTTTTGGCAGCAACTGGCTATTTGACCTTTATGACCTTCCTTAAGTACCTCCAAAGCCTCAGCTGTTTCTTCAAACAAGAGAAATTTTTTGCTGCATGTAGGTTATTACAACTATTAAAGAAATATAAAAGTACTTTAAACTGTTAAAATGGTACAAAGATAAGGTGATAGTATTATTACGTTAAACATATCCTTACTCTTTCTGCAACAAAGAACAAAGATATTTGTGAAGATTTGTGATTATATAAGAATAGTAAGAGGAGAATGAACTGAAGTTGATACATATCTTTTTTACTTTTTCTGCATTCCTTAGAAGTACTCTGCTGCTATAGAAACACAAGAGGGTTGTCATATTTTTCTTTGTATGCTTTATAGCTCTGTAGTGCCAAGTGTTCAGTGGGAAAGATTGCTCTCTTACCATAAGAACAGTAACATTTTCAAATCAAAACTCACTAATCAAATTGATTAGCTGCCCAAAAAATAACATCCTGAAACAGAACACATTCTTATTTTTGAAACATTTTTGGCATTATCTATTTTTCATTATTTGGTAGAGTGAGACTTTATTGTTTGGGGATATTTAATTCACCTGGGGAACCAAAGTGGAGAAAAAGATAACTAGAGACTGTTTTCACTGAAGGAAAAAAAAAAAAATGTAAAGATACAAGCTAAAAGAAAAAACAGCTTTAACTGTTATAAAGCAGAAAGTCAAGTTACTCGTTGACCTAATTGCCTTGCCAGGGATCCAACCCAGGCCCCCTACATTGGAAACCTGAGTCTTAGCCAGTGGGCTAACAGAAAGTCCAGATATTGTCTTCTTTTGGCCTTTCTCATTCTCCAGGATCAGATGTCACACTCTCCCACATTGGAAGGTGGGTTCTTAAGCACTGACGCCACCTGGGAAGCCCTGGAAAGTCCTGAAGACCCACAGAGATGTTTGTTCCAGTCACAGCCTAGGAAAACTGGAGATCTGGTAGCCAGATGGGGACATATGAGGGGAAGGGCAGCTGAAACTGATACAACCCCTCTATCTACAACAAATAAAATACACACACACACACCCTTAAGGAACAGAGAGCTTTTCTGGCAAAAAGAGCCTGGTTGCGTGAAATCTAAGTCTGGATGAACAGAAAATTTTAACAAGTAACCACAACTAAATAAAATCTCTAGGCCCACGATGATGCTTATTTTTATATGTTTACTTGATTGGTCACGGGGTGCCAAGAGATTTGATTAAACGTATAAATGCCTGTGAACATTCATGTTCACATTCTCTTTAAAGATTAAATAATGTCCTATAAGGCAGTGGTTGGATGGCATCATCGACTCAATGGATGTGAGTTTGAAAAAGCTTCGGGAGATGGTGAAGGACAGGGAAGCCTGGCATGCTGCAGTCCATGAGGTTGCAAAGAACTGGATGTGACTGAGTGACCAAACAACAAAATTAAAAGGCAGAGTATTTTATTTTTCATTTAGATATGTGAAAACTGTGTCAATGACCCCTTAGGACCATGCTTCTCAGAGTGTGGTCCTTAGCTACTCGCATCTACCTCACCTAATGCATCAGATCTTCTGTGAATGATGTTAAACAGATGTACCTTTAACAAGGATGCTGGGTAATGTTTAGGCACCAGGGTTTTTTAGAAGCACTGCCTCAGGGTACATGTGTATGTGCTAAGTTGCTTCAGTCATGTCCGACTCTTTGTGACCTTATGGACCATAGCCGGCCAGGCTCCTCTGTCCATGGGATTCTCCAGGCAAGAATGCTGGAGTGGTTTGCCATTTCCTCCTCCAGGGGATCTTCCTGACCCAGGGGTCAAACCTCCTCTCTGTGTCTCCTGCATTGGCAGGCAGATTCTTTACCTCTAGCGCCACCCAGGAAGCCCCTGCCTCAGGGACTTCCTTCCAATTTTAAAACAAAAATCAATAGAAAAATTGGATTCAATCTGCAGTGTTCAGTTTTTTACCAAAGTTTCTATTTTGTTTCAAAAATATTTTTCCTACTGTACATTTGTACTGACTGAACATTATATATTTTGGTGTAGGTGTATTTGGAAGAAGTATTGTTTCTTAATATACCTAACTTTTAATTAAAATTACCAGGAGATCAAACTTTTGCATTTCTAAATATAGTCACACTGCCTGGTTATTCACCAATATTAAATTTCAGTGTGACATTGCTTTAATCATCTCCAGTTGTATGGGATGTTTTCAAGTTGAGAGATTAAAGGAAATGAAAGATATTTTATGTCACAATCATATAACTATTTGAAGCAATCTTTTACCAAAACATAGTGTGTCTGAGCTAATTTGTGGTTAAAATAAAGAGCTAATCTTGACCAAGAAACAAGGCAAAAAAAAAAAAAAAAAAAAAGAAGTTTTAAAAACAGTTAAGTCACAACATTCTATTCAAATAGAAAAGCTTTGTTATCAGATGAATATCATACTTAGTACTAAAAAAAGATCATTTACTAATTCCTATATCCATAAATCACAACACATCTGCATTATTCGTATGATGATTGCCATGGAAACATTAGTATCAGGCAGTATTGTGTGTTTTATTCTGTGCCAGTGGATATTCATGAGGTGAGGTCAGCTGTAAATTGAGTCAGCCTAACACTAAACCCCCAGTGGAAGAAGAACAAATGTTAGCTTAGCTGAATTAGAGTTATTAAAAAAAAAATCAATGGGGTTAAAGATAAAATTGTGTAGCTCAGTTGAATTAGAGTTATTAAAAAAATCAATGGTTAATACAAATGGTTTAATGATAAAATTGTATTTGGCTTAATAAAAGCAAGAATTTGTGTCATTTGAAGAAATATTAGGTGAGATGAAAAATAATTGATTAAAAAAAAGTCACTGTAATGGAGTGATAGTTTTTAAACTGACCTCTGGACAAGGAGGCAGATAAGAACCTCTGTCTTGTCTTGAGCATCACATTTTGGACAGATCAATGAACTGGAGATGTGGAGAAAGTGGGATGAAGGTATTCATTGAGAATCTAAAAGCACAGCATGTATAACTTTATCAGGGAAAATTCTTTATGTATGCTATAACATGTGGCAATGACAGTGGCAGGATAGAAAAGCAAGCAGGCACCATTGATTTTTCCCTGGATCCTCATATTCCTTGCTAATGCACTGGAGGGTGTAAATAATGCATACAACAGATTGCATTAGAGGTGATTGTCTCTTTATTGCATACATAAGTCAAAAGGCGTTATTAGTACATTAGAGACTGAGTTCCAGATTGCATAGTCTCTTTGCCTAATGACTGTCATGAATGGGAAATTTGAGAGCCAGAGACCAAACAAAGCCATCTTGATAGCTTGTCTTGTAAATTGTCTTCCTTTGCATCATAAATGTAAAAAAGGTAGCTTATGGAACAAATAAAAATAGTTTTTTTTTCAATTCATGAAGCTTTTATTAAATAGGGGAAGACATAAGTCTTCAGGAAGGAATATAATTACCCCTGTTATTCTTCTAAAATCTGTGTTTGCTATTTCTTTTTTAACTTAGGCAAGATAATTATAAACAAACTGATGTTACAAGCTGTATAGGATTGTCTCAACAACTGATGTAGTCTAGAAAAGGGTTGTATAGTTTAATCCTTTATTGTATATTCCATTGCTTAACCAGGATAGATGTTACATAAAGCAAAGTGATTCTTCCATGTAATTCCATCTTACTGATGAATAATCAAAAGTTCAGCTCAGTTCAGTTCAGTTGCTCAGTCGTGTCCGAATCTTTGTGACCCCATGAATCACAGCACGCCAGGCCTCCCTGTCCATCACCAATTCCCGGAGTCCACCCAAACCCATGTCCGTTGAGTCAGTGATGCCATCCAACCATCTCATCCTCTGTCGTCCCCTTCTCCTCCTGCCCTCAATCTTTCCCAGCATCAGGGTCTTTTCAAATGAGTCAGCACTTCGCATCAGGTGGCCAAAGTATTGGAGTTTCAGCTTCAACATCAGTCCTTCCAATGAACACCCATCACTGATCTCCTTTATGATGGACTGGTTGGATCTCCTTGCAGTCCAAGAGACTCTCAAGAGTCTGCTCCAACACCACGGTTCAAAAGCATCAATTCTTCGGCGCTCAGCTTTCTTTATAGTCCAACTCTCACATCCATACATGACCACTGGAAAAACCATCACCATGGCTAGAAAGACCTTTGCTGACAAAGTAATATCTCTGCTTTTTAATATACTGTCTAGGTTGGTCACAACTTTCCTTCCAAGGAGTAAGCATCTTTTAATTTCATCGCTGCAATCACTGTCTGCAGTGATTTTGGAGCCCCCAAAAATAAAGTCAGCCACTGTTTCCCCATCTATTTACCATGAAGCAATGGGACCGGATGCCATGATCTTTGT
This sequence comes from Giraffa tippelskirchi, assembly GCF_054371585.1. Lineage (NCBI taxonomy): Eukaryota > Metazoa > Chordata > Mammalia > Artiodactyla > Giraffidae > Giraffa > Giraffa tippelskirchi. The sequence goes on from NC_137276.1 coordinate 41,896,503, forward strand.
TTTCTGAATGTTGAGCTTTAAACCAACATTTTCACTCTCCTCTTTCACTTTCATCAAGAGGCTCTTTAGCTCTTTTTCACTTTCTGCCATAAGGGTGGTGTCATCTGCATATCTGAGGTTATTGATATTTCTCCTGGCGATCTTGATTCCAGCTTGTGCTTCTTCCAGCCCAGCGTTTCTCATGATGTACTCTGCATATAAGTTAAATAAGCAGGGTGACAATATACAGCCTTGATGAACTCCTTTTCCTATTTGGAACCAGTCTGTTGTTCCATGCCCAGTTCTAACTGTTGCTTCCTGACCTGCATACAGGTTTCTCAAGAGGCAGGTCAGATGGTCTGATATTCTCATCTCTTTCAGAATTTTCCACAGTTTATTGTGATCCACACAGTCAAAGGCTTTGGCATAGTCAATAATGCAGAAATAGATGTTTTTCTGGAACTCTCTTTGTGTGTAATCTACCAAATGTTAGTTGAATTGTTTTTCCTCCAGATTGTTTACTAGAAACACACTTTGATTTTGTCACAACCGAAGAGTAGTTAATTTTAACACCACTGGTCCTTATATGATCTATTTCTGCAATCTTTTCTCTCCTACAGTCTTCCAAATTATGTTCAATATCTGGCTTTAGTGAGCATTTTCAGTGATGAAACAACTCAGTCTCCTTGGTAGGTAACATATGTTCTTTCTCTTCCTTTTGAGTGAAATCAGTATGGAACACTGACTAAGTCTGCAGTTAAGATGATGGATGTCTGACTTTCATAAAGGCAAATTTGATGACCTAGAAATCGGAGAAGGCAATGGCACCCCACTCCAGTACTCTTGCCTGGAAAATCCCATGGACTGAGGAGCCTGGTAGGCTACAGTCCATGGGGTCGCTAAGAGTCGGACATGACTGAGCGACTTCACTTTCACTTTTCCCTTTCATGCACTGGAGAAGGAAATGGCAATCCACTCCAGTGTTCTTGCCTGGAGAATCCCAGGGACGGCGGAGCCTGGTGGGCTGGCGTCTATGGGGTCGCACAGAGTCGAACACGACTGAAGTGACTTAGCAATAGCAGCAGCAGAAATCTATGGCCTCTGTCCAAACTAATTCCTGGAATTTTTAAGAAAAAATAAACTTTTTAACTTAATAGGAACAAGTTACTTCTAAATCTATTCTAAATTCTGACACTTTAATGGACTTTGACTTTTGTAGCTTAAGAGGGTCACAGTTCTGATTTTGGAAAGTAAATTTTTAATTTTAGGCTGAAAGTGAAAGTTTAGTTGCTCAATCATGTCTGACTCTTTGTGACCCCATGGACTGTAGCCTATCAAGCTCCTCCATCCACGGGATTTTCCAGGCAAGAGTACTGGAGTGGGTTGCCATTTCCTTCTCCAGAGGATCTTTCTGACCCAGGGATTGAACCTGGGTCTCCCACGTTGTAGGCAGACTCCTTACCATCTGAGCCACCAGAAAATTTTAGGGTAGTTTTAGGTTTAGAGAAAAGATCCAAAGAACCTAAAGAGTTCCCATATGCTTCATACTCAGTTTCCCAAGTTGTTAACGTTTTATGTTACTGTGTATATTTGTCCAAACTAATAAATCATGTTAACAATTATTCAGCTAAAATCTAGTTCTGGAGTTTTAAAAAATGTTAGAATGATAAGAAAATAATTTATATATAGCCAATTAATTGTTTTTCACTTTTAAAATAAAGACCAACTAGAAAATTTCTGCAATAAGAATATCATTCCATGTCAGTTCATTAGAAATGACTTTGAGATTCCATTTTGTTGTTGATGTTTGGTCACTGATTCATGTCCGACTCTTTTGCAAACCCACCTATCTCTTCTGTCCATGGGATTTTCCAGGCAAGAATACTGGAGTGGGTTGGCATTTCCTTCTTCAGGGGATCTTCCCCACCCAGGGATCAAACCTGCATCCGCTACATTGGCAAGCAGGTTCTGTATCACTGAGCCACCTGGGATAGGCAACTAAATAGTAGCAAATAACAGATAAAACCAACTTTGTAGATGGTCTTGTATTGCAGTTCATTTCAATACCACATTTATTTAACCTTGATCAGTTCTAAACTAAATTTCCAAAAAAACGTTGTGTGTTTAGAAGATCTTGAACAGACAATTTCTTTTTGACTTTGAAAAAATTAAGCTTTATTTTGCAAGATTAATTGTCCAGTAACAACACAGAGGACCTACTATGTACCAGATGTTTTGCGAGGTGCTTGACACAAAGTATCTTTGATCCTATCAACAACTCCGCAAAGATGTTGGCATTGTCTCTGTCTTAGAGGTGTGGAAATGGAACTCAGAAAGACAAAGCAATTAGCTTAAAGTTACAGAACAAGTAAGTGAGAAATACAGGGTTTTGTTTGTTTTTTTTTAAGAAGAATTCTAGGTAAAATGATCTCCCAAGGAATAAAGTACTGTCTCAAGTTTATAACAGGAGAGGTAGTATTTAAACCCTAATCCTGATTAGTAGAATGAATTGTGTCTTTTTTTTTTTTTTGCACCTTGTAAATGAAGATTGGTTAAAATTGCCATTTTTAAAGCTTAGATTACTTTTTAAATAGTGAATCCAGCAAGTTTTTATCAGGGAAGTGGTATATATCTGGTTTAGTAGCAAATGCTACTAGAAAATTGAGAAATAATGTAACTGGGAAGTTAATTTTGACTCCATACTGAATTTGTTTCTGTGACTTTACTTCTTTTTTTCTTTTTGCCAAAATTGTTGTACATACTTAACGGCCTGCCTCTGGGAACCATGCCCCTTCTTTGCCCTCCCCTTAAACTAAAGTACCTTTGTTTAGCTCACAGGGAGATAACCTGACCCTGCCCACCTTTGAAAGACTGTGACATTCTTAAGTTCCTTGTGTAGGGAATGGTGCCATTTGTCTGCTGCTTGCTGGCATGGCTCAGAAATTCACATTTGTGGTGGAGTTGGGGGCAGAATCACAGATAGCTGTGGTATGCTTGCTTTTTGATATGTCAGATATTCCATTTCACACCACCTGTAAAATGGCTATAAGGAAGTGAAACTAGCACATCCCCCTGCCTGAAGCTTGACATTCTAGGAGATATTTGCAACAGTTGAATGGTCTTTTTGTTTCCTCACCTCCCCCCATCTCTGATCAATAAAAGAACCTACCATCCAGGCCCCAACAAGTTAGTTATTTTGAGTCCACTGCCATCATCTGGGTCAGTAGGCTCTCCAAATAAAGTTGTATTCCTTGTCTCAACAATACATCTCCAGGATTTATTGGCCTACCACGTCATGAACAAAGGAAGCTTGGCCTCAATAACATTAATAGTGAAGTTTATATCACAGACAGACTTTCCATCTTTTACAAGAAAATGTTTTGGTGGTTATTTATAATGAGACTGAGAGATAAAAATTACATCAAACTGAATGGTCATTTAAGACACCTGAAATTTAGTTTTATTATTACACAAGCATAATTATGAATTGCCATCCTTATCCATCAGGGGGCAGACGGATGAAAACCACAGTCACAGAAAATTAACCAAACTGATCACATGGACCACAGCCTTGTCTAACTCAATGAAACTATGAGCCATGCCATGTAGGGCCACCCAAGAAGGAAGGGTCATGGTGGAGATTTCTGACAAAACATGATCCATTGCAGAAGGGAATGACAAACCACTTAAGTATTCTTGCCATGAGAACCCCATGAATAGCATGAAAAGGCAAAAAGATAGGACACTGAAAGATGAAATCCCCAGGCCAGTAGGTGCCTAATAAGCTATGGGAGATCAGTGGAGAACTAAATCCAGAAAGAATGAAGAGACGGAGCCAAAGCAAAAACAACGCCCAGTTGTGGATTTGATTGATGATGGAAGTAAAGTCCTATGCTGTAAAGAACACTATTGCATAGGATCCTGGAATGTTAGGTCCATGAATCAAGGCAAGTTGGAAGTGGTCGAACAGGAGATGGCAAGAGTGAACGTTGACATTTTAGTAATCAGTGAACTAAAATGGACTGGAATGGGTGAATTTAATTCAGATGACCATTATATCTACTACTGTGGGCAAGAATCCCTTAGAAGAAATGGAGTAGCCATCATAGTCAACAAGAGAGTCCAAAATGCAGTACTTGAATGCAATCTCAAAAATAACAGAATGATCTCTGTTTGTTTCTAAGGCAAACCATTCATTATCACAGTAATCCAAGTCTATGCCCTGACCTGTAATGCTGAAGAACCTGAAGTTGAATGGTTCTATGAAGACCTACAAGACCATCTAGAACTAATACCCAAAGAAAATGTCTTCATTATAGGGGACTGGAATGCAAAAGTAGGAAGTCAAGACATACCTGGAGTAACTGGCAAATTTGGCCTTGGGGTACAAAATGAAGCAGGTCAAAGGCTAACAGAGTTTTACCAAGAGAATACACTGGTCATAGCAAACACCCTCTTCCAACCACACAGGAGAAGACTCTACACATGGACATTACCAGATGGTCAATACCGAAATCAGATTGGTTATATTCTTTGCAGCCAAAGGTGGAGAATTAATATACAGTCAGGAAAAATAAGACCTGGAGCTGACTGTGGCTCAGATCATGAACTCCTTATTGCCAAATTCAGACTTAAATTGAAGAAAGTAGGGAAAACCACTAGACCGTTCAGGTATGAACTAAATCAAGTTGAAGTGACAAATAGATTCAAGGCATCAGATCTAATAGACAGAGTGCCTAAAGAACTATAGATGGAGGTTCATGACATTGTACAGGAGGCAGTGATCAAGATCATCCCCAAGAAAAAGAAATGCAAAAAGGCAAAAGGCCTTACAAATATCTGAGAAAAGAAGAGAAGTGAAAACAAAGGAGAAAAGGAAAGATACACCCATTTGAATGTAGAGTTTCAAAGAATAGCAAGGAGAGATAAGAAAACCTTCCTCAGTGATCAGTGCAAAGAAATAGAGGAAAACAATAGAATGGAAAAGACTAGAGAGCTCTTCAAGAAAATTAGAGATGCCAAGGGAACATTTCATGCAAAGATGGGCACAATAAAGGACAGAAATGGAATGGACCTAACAGAAGCAGAAGATATTAAGAAGAGGTCGCAAGAATACACAGAAGAATGATAGGAAAAGGTCTTCATGACCCAGATAACCTCGATGGTGTGATCACTCACCTAAAGCCAGACATCCTGGAATGCAAAATCAAGTGGTCCTTAGGAAGCATCACCATGAACAAAACTAGTGGAGGTAATAAAATTCTAGTTGAGCTATTTTAGATCCTAACAAAGATGTTGCTTTGAAAGTGCTGCACTAAATATGCCAGCAAATTTACAAAACTCAGCAGTGGCCACAGGACTGGAAAAGACCATTTTTCATTCCAATTCCAAAGAAAGGCAATGCCAGAGAATGTTCAAACTACCACACAATTGCACTCATCTCACATACTAGCAAAGTAATACTCAAAATTCTCCAAGCCAGCCTTCAACAGTATGTGAACCTTGAACTTCCAGATGATCAAGGGATTTAGAAAAGACAGAGGAACCAGGGATCAAATTGCCAACATCCCTTGGATCATCGAAAAAGCAAGAGAGTTCCAGAAAAACATCTACTTCTGCTCTGTTGACCTATGCCAAAGCCTTTGACTGTGTGGATCAGAGCAAACACTGGAAAATTCTTAAAGAGACGCAAATACCAGACCACATGATGTTCCTCCTGAGAAATCTGTATGCAGTTCAAGAAGCAACAGTTAGAACTGGACATGGAACAACAAACTAGTTCCAAATTGGGAAAGGAGTACATCATGGCTGTATATTGTCACCCTGCTTATTTAACTTATATGCAGAGTACATCATGTGAAATGCCTGGCTGGATGAAGCACAAGCTGGAATCAAGATTGCCAGGAGAAATATCAATAACCTCAGATAATCAGATGACAGCACCCTTATGGCAGAAAGTGAAGAAGAACTAAAAAGCCTCTTGATGAAAGTGGAAGAGGAGAGTGAAAAAGTTGGCTTAAAACTCAACATTTAGAAAACTAAGATCATGGCATCCGGTCCCATTGCTTCATGGTAAATAGATGGGGAAACAATGGAAACAGTATCAGACTTCATTGTCTTGGTCTCCATAATCACTACAGATGCTGACTGCAGCCATGAAATTAAAAGACACTTGCCCCTTGGAAGAAAAGCCATGACCAACCTAGACAGCTTACTAAAAAGCAGAGACATTACTTTGCCATCATAGGTCTGTCTAGTCAAAGCTATGGTTTTTCCAGTGGTCATGTATGGATGTGAGAGTTGGAGTATAAAGAAAGCTGAGCACAGCAGAATTGATGCTTTTGAACTGTGGTATTGGAGAAGACTCTTGAGAGTCCCTTTGGACTGCAAGGAGATCCAACCAGTCCATCCTAAAGGAAATCAGTCTTGAATCTTCTTTGAAAGGACTGATTCTGAAGCTAAAAGTCCAGTACTTTGGCCGCCTGATGCGAAGAGCTGACTCATTGGAAAAGACCCTGATGCTGGGAAAAATTGAAGGCGGGAAAATAAGGGGACCACAGAGGAAGAGATGGTTGAGTAGCATCACCAACTCGATGGGCATGAGTTTGAGTAAGCTCTGTGAGTTGGTGATGGACAGGGAGGCTTGATGTGCTTCAGTCCATGGGGTGGCAAAGAGTCGAACATGACTGAGTGACTAAACTGAACTTAGTTGAAAGTTCAGTCGATTCAGTAATGCAGGGTGTGTGTGTGTGATATTGTGTGTTTGTGTATCTTTGCTGTAAGAGATAGGGGATTAGGATGTTTGGGGCTCTGCCAGACTCCTGACCCTGAATTTCTTTTTGATTAGAGATTAACAAGAGAAATACTTCTGAAACCATTGCTGTGCTTTGCTAAGTCATTTCAGTCCTGTGTGACTCTTTGCAACCCTATGGACTGTAGCCCGCAAGGCTTCTCTATCCATGGGGATTTTCCAGGCAAGAATATTGGAATGGATAATCATGCCCTCTTCCAGGGCAATCTTCCTGACCCAGGAACAGAACCCAGATCTTCTGTGTCTTTTCCATTGACAGGCAGGTTCTTTACCACTAGCACTGCCTGGGAATTCCCTCTGAAGGCATTAGTTGAAATGTATTCTCCCTCTTTGATTGCTGTTATTTCTGTCTGGTTGTTCTTGCTAGAGTCCCTTGAATTTGGGGCTCCAATGGTGTGCTATTGGCTATTTTGCAGTATAGAGACTAGCCCAGATTTATCAAGACTATTTTTATAGTATCCTACTTTGAATTAAATATTAAGAGACTAGTTTTGTTCCTTCACAGTTTATTAAGTAATAAATATATTTTCAAAACAAAGAATAACCCAGGGTTAATTCCACATGAATTTATCAGGTGTCTAATTCATTTTGAATTTAGAATTTTTTTTCTTCTTAATCACCATATATATAGCTTGAGATTTCACATTCCTGCCTAAAGAAATATGTTGTCATCAAGTTAAGGTTTGCTATATGGCAGATAAAACATGACCAACAGCAAATTTCTTTGTCTTCTGGGATTACTCCATTCCCAGCATTGGCAAAGTACACATATAATATTAAGTAATATTTTTAGTGATAGAAGTCATACTTTTATAAAGATCTTTATTTTCTTCCTAATTATACTTGAAGCATGTGGATGACTCTTAAAAGAATCCAAATAAAAACTAATATCAAACATTGGGTTGACTTCTGCAAAGGTAATATAAATGAGGGGCACCTCAGGAATAGCTTTATCTATTAAGGATACAGCAATGAAAACGAGACAAAAGAACCTTGTCCCACTTCTGTACTAGTTGGGAAAGTGAGACAACAGGCGATATAAATAAGGAGATTCTATTCTATGTTAGATTATGGTGAGTGGACTCGAGTTTGGGGGCAGAGATTAACATTACAGTTCTTGATGAAGACAGGGAACCCTCACTGAAGAGGAACAGTGGACAGAGGTTTCAAGGAGGTGATAGAGTGAGCCATGTAGGTATAGTGGAACATCCAGATGGAAGTAAGCACGTGCAGAGGCCCTGAGACATTTGATGCGAAGTCCGTGAAACAACAGATTCAAAGGCCCTGAGAATAGAACATGTTTGGAGGGTTAAAATGTGGGACATGGCCTTGAACATAAGAATATAAAACCATGTTTGATTAAATATTTTGCAACCTAACATTACTGCTTTAAAGCGTTTTTCATACATTTTCTCTAATTCAATTATTTTCTCCATTCTTTTTTCACAGGTAAAATGCTTGAATTTGACATGACTATTAAAAAAATGGCTCACTTACTGAAAACTGTACTTAGTATATAGGGATCCATATCATTTCAAGCCTATAGTTTCTTTAGCTCTTCACACTAATGTTTTGAAAGGTTGTAACTTGCTTTCATAATTAGTTGTGAATTACTTTTGCTGGGAGTGTAATTGGTTGTGAAATTGCACTCTTAAAATTCTCTTCATGCTTTGTGAAGAAAAGCATTCACCAATTCCTCTTCTCTCCTTTATTTTTGCTCTGTTGAATAATTTCATGCAAAAGAGGAAAAAAAATCTCTGAAAACATGGCACAGGAAAGGACATTTGTTCGATTGCCAGCTCACTGATAAAAACTCAGTGAGTAAATAGTACTTGAAGGCCAGATCTCCTCTGCAAAATAATCACTGATAATTGAAACACCAAACAAGTAAAATAAATAGATGCCAAGTCCTTTCAAAGAGTAATCTAATACTGCCCTTTTCAGTTAGGACACATCCTTTTTCTTGAGTCTAAAACCCTGAAGGTTCATTCTCCAAAGGACTTTGTCTTGAGCCTTGCTCTGCTGTGTAGGTGAGCTCCTTGTTTTTCTATAGTTCTCTCTCTGAAGAATGGAGACTTCCTTTCCAAGCAGGTGTGAAAATGGAGCACACCCTAGCTCCTGCTTCTCAGTTTGCTGTATGGGAGAGCTAGTGGCAGAGTTCTCTGTGACGATCACAGGAACAAATACAGCACACACCGCACAGCACAGTTCTGAAAGCACCCGAGTGCCACCCTGCTCATTTCAGTCTCTGTAATGATTGGCCTTGGATTTAGAAGCCTGAAGGTGAATTATCCTGTTGGGTTCAGATGAGTGCAATTAGCTGGCAATTTAAACATTTAAGTGGATGTGAACTTGGACTGTTTTCCTGTGCACAAACTAATTGTAGCCATTTCATCGAGCAGGTTCTAAAATTGCCCTTGAAAATGGAAACATGTGTTTCTATAAATTTTTATGAAATAGCCAGTGTCCAGACTAGAAGGGGCTAGATCTCACTGAACTTCTAGTTAAGTGCTAAAGTACTTGCTTTTGTTTAATGCAAAATTTATCAGCTATAAAAGCAGAATAGTGAATTGGGACACCAGTTTTAACTTTTAGTAAATAAACCATTTAGAAAATTGGGAAATATTATCATCACCTATCTGACAAGGTGAAGTTAATGAGAGAGATTGGCAGTGTTTTCGATAATCTTTCAAACTGGATAGTTATTTGTTGTATCTGGCACTGGAAAGAACATCAAAACAAACAGCAACAACAACGACAACAACAGCAGAAAAAAACATAGAAGATATCACAGACTTCTTCCTGAGACAGCACTTTGAAAGCTAAGACCTATTTTGAGAGAATTTAGGCAATAGTTACCACTATAAACCTTAAGTGCCACAGATAGAAAATAAAACAAATAAAACTTTGAGTCCTGAGGAGGGACAGATTATGGCAGATTGGCAATTCCTAGAAATTTGTCTCTCCAGGGATGAGGCTTAACTTGTGGCATGTCAAAGATAAAACCAAACACAGACATCATAGTGTTCAACTTCTAATTTCACAGAATTACGCAGATCCCTGGGCTTCCCAGGTGGCACTAGTGGTAAAAACCCACCTGCCAATGCAGGAGACATTAGAGACACAGGTTCCACCCCTGGGTCAGGAAGATCCCCCAGAGGATGGCAGAGCAACCCACTCCAGTATTCTTGCCTGGAGAATCCCATGAACGGGGGAGTCTGGCCAGCTACGGTCCATAGGATCTCAAAGAGCCCAACACAACTGAAGTGACCTAGCATGCATGCACATAAAGCCACGGATTACTGGGCCTAACTTCAGCTAAGATCTCCTAAGTTTTAGACACAGTAACTCCTTCCTCTTTTCATTTGCTTGATCATGGATTCATTGGGCAAGCATTTTCAGTGTACATGTGTATGTTCTAGGCACCACTCTGGTTGTCGGGAACTAAAGCTGTAGGCAAAATTTGCACAGTTCCTTGACATCATGGAACTCATTCTGGTAGACGATATACACAGTGACTTTAGATTTTTAAAAATAATTTTTCTTAGTGGCAACAAGAGCAATGGGATCAGGTGAGCAGGTAGGGATAATCAAGAGATTCTCAAGAGTCGTCATGTGCACAGATAACTCAATGATAGAGAGCTAGCTGTGGGTGAAAAACATTGCCAGCAGAGGGAACACAGAGATCAAAAGCTCTGACGAAGAAAAGCTTGAGCAAATGGAGAAAACAGCAAGGAGGACAGATCAGCTGTGGCAGAGAGAAAAATGGGGAAGGTGATGAGGGGTGTCAACAGATGATCCACATCGATGTTCTAAGAATGACTAGGGTTTGGAGACAGGTATGTGAGGGAGATGACATTCAGAGAACATTTTTTTAAACAAAGACATGGAGTTAGGAATTGAATATTGCTCTGTGACTACTCATTGTTTTTCTCTTGATATAAGTTGATACCTCAATATGGGAAAGAGCGTCCCTTTGAGGGGTAAAAAAAAAAAAAAAAAACCCAGAAACAACAAAAAAGGAATTAGTGAATCCTATAGGCAACTTGAAGAAAAGGTCTTATAGATTAGATTCACCTCAGCTTAATTTTTAAAGGCTTGTCTATATGTCAGTCTGTCCATTTTTTGAACATACATGTCCCTCCCTCCTTACTTTAGACATCAAGACTTTTAGCAGGCTGAGGGTTGGGATCAGAGAGTTCAGCGACTTCTTCATGCTCACACCTGCAGCACCAAAAGTAAAAGGAAGCCACTCGGGACCACTGTGTCAGGCTCACAGCTTGGGCAAGCCTGTTTTTCCCATCCAAGCCCATCTGCCTCCTAGGCACTTTTCTGAGTAAGCAAGAGCTGATTTCCAGGCAGAGTTCACTTCATCAGATTAAATTTTGTACATCAGAGCATTCAGGGGAAACCACATTACCCCAGGGAACTTTACTTAGCAAGGTACATCTCTTAAAGGAGGAACTAAGCTTTGTATTACAAGATTTAGCCTGATGTGATGCAAAATGCCATTAACTGATTCTGTTCAAAAATACCAAACTGGTGTCTTAAAGCTTTTCCAGGCCTGGCAAATATTAGACCCTATGTTTGGTGGAGGAAAGACTTTCTGGGCTACTTTCTTGCCTTTTAGCTTGGTGGCATCTTTGTTGGAGAATCTTCCTCTCTCTTCATGGAAAAATGACAAGTGCTGCTAATCTGGAAAGAGAATGTGTGGTTCACTTGAGAAGCAGAATTGTGTTTTGTCCTCCCAAGGGGGGAAAGAAAAACTACTTCATAAAGTTGGAAAATAGACTTCAGTTTTTTCAATTCTTGCTTTTGATGAACAATCTTCACTCTCCTCTTGTGGGTAATCAGAATATTATCCTAATGAGTAGAACAAAGTCACAGTTTATCTTCAGCTTTTTCTGATTCAAATGTGTGTATGTGTACCAAAACACCTTCCTTAATATGATGCAAGAGGATCCCGTGACTCATTGTACCCTCTGAGGAATAACTTGTTGCATGTAGGCCATAATAGAAACAATTTTAATCTTATTTTCTCTTATTTCTTCAACTGTAAACTTAGCTTGCACAGTTGTTGAGTTTTCAGTTAGAGAATAGAGTGTTTTTATGTTTCAGTAACTTTAAAACTAGTATTGAATGACAAAAGTTCACTTTAGAATGTCTAGCAAATGATTTTTACTTTAGTTCCTTCCTTCCCCCAATACATAGCAAATAATGTCCAGAGTAGTATAAGAATTCTTAGGGCTTCCCCAATGGCTCAGTGGAAAAGAATCTGCCTGCAATGCATGAGACACCAGAGACACAGATTCAATCCCTTCATCAGGAAGATCCCTTGGAGGAAAAAATGACAACCCACTCCCGTATTCTTGCCTGAAAAATCCCATGGAAAGAGGAGCCTGGCAGGCTACAGTCTATGGAGTTGCAAAGAGTCGGATATGACTGAGTGACTAAACAGAGAGTGTAAGAATTCTTAGCATCCATGCTCCTTGACTGTCTTCTCCTGTGTTCCATAGGCTGCAAGGAAAATGAAGATTGCAGGAAGCTAGTATATCTGATAGTTAGGAAACTTTTGGTCAACTTACAATAATCAGAGACGATTTGGAGTTGGACATAGTGCCAGTGTTGTTGTAAAGGGTGAATTTAACAAAGGTGTGGTAAGGATGTCATGGCTTCAGGATAGGGAGGTGCTACTGCTGGGTGTGAGCTGGGCAGACTAGACTATGCCAGGTGAAGATCTGCAGGGAAGGAGATAAAATTGCATAATTCAGAAGCCATTTGCAATATAGCAATGCCTTCCAATGTTTAACAAGTGCTAGTCTTGTACCTAACTCCTGTATACTTAGAAGAGTTGATTTTATATTAAATTTTCTTCTTGTTCAAACCCATACATGTTTTATGTTAGGAGTTAACCAAATATTTGGGAAGCACAGCCACTTGCTGCTGGCTAAGCCTGGAAGACAGTAGGGGCTGAAAGCCAAAGTTAAGTGGTATTTTCTCAGGCAAAATTAAGAAAATTTGCTTCCCTAGGATGGCTTCTTACAAATCAGTGTGTTTAAGATACTTTTTTCTTACCTTTTTAAGGCAGCAAAATATAGAGGAAAGGTGGTCCACTTGAGAGTATTTGTTGAATACATGTATAACAAAGGTATTTTGCTTTCTATGCCAGGATAATTGTAAACCATGACATTATAGTAGTAACATCTGCCCTTTGTAGAATACTTTTTCTCCAATGGCCACTGGATTGAGTGCTTTTTACATGCTTAATCTATTCTAAACTCATTTAATTTGAATCACAATGCATGAGACAGATTTTTTTTTTTTAAGATGAGAAAACCTGTATCAAGAAGTATGACCACTTGCTGGTCACTCGCTAGTAAATGGAGAGTGTAAGTTCTGACCAAAGCATTTGAGCTTCAGAAATTAATAAAAATTACAGTCACATAGCCTCAGGCAAACCATCTAATTTCTCTGCATTTGTTTCTTTAGCTATTATTAAAAGCAAAAATGCAGTCTCTGATGGGCTGTTATATTAAAGTAATACATATAAATGCTGACAGCTCTGTCTGTATAGCATAGTAATCTAGGACTACTAACTAGTAAGGTATGTGTACCCTGCAACTTCTTTATTTGACCACTACTCAACTGAAGCTCTGATTTTTCTAGAGCATTTTGATATTTGCTTGAATAGATGAATTTGAATTTGATGAGATGACATGATAACTATGACTCTAATCCTGATACAATGGCCCAAGCTGGAATTTATATGCTATAAGAGTATGTGACGTACAGGGGGTACAATGGTATATGTGTATACATACATATATATGTATATGTGTATGTATATTTTCTTGTGGGCACCAAACTGTATACCTAAACCATTGTTACTTTGACTTGTTTGAATTTTAAGTTTCTATTTTAGAAGACTTTTTGGAAAAAAATATCCTTGATTATTCTGAAAATAGACTGTGATATGATGACCCTTTCAAAATTGATATATGGTATGTCAAAATTGTTGTTCAGTTGCTAAGTCATGTCCGACTCTTTGCGACCTCAGGACTGCAGTACACCAAGCTTCACAGTCCTTCACTATCTCCTGGAGTTTGCTCAAACTCATGTACATTGAGTCAGTGATGGCATTCAACCATCTTATCCTCTGTAGCCCCCTTCTCCTCTTGCCCTCCAGCTATCCCAGTAGCTGGGAGGGTCTTTTCCAGTGAGTCAGTCAGCTTTTCACATCAGGTGGCCAAAATATTGGAGCTTAAGCTTCAGCACCAGTCCTTCCAATCAATATTCAAGGTTGGTTTCCTTTAGGATTGACTGGTTGGATCTTCTTGCTGTCCAAGGGGCTCTCAAGAGTCTTCTCCCACACCACAGTTCAAAAGGATCAGTTCTTCGAATGATGTCAAAATGAAGCCACACAAGAAAAGAGATCACTTCCTTTTAAAATCATTCTACTTTGTCATCTTTTACACTAGCTATTCTACAGCTCCTATACCATCTTGAGGTTAGGTAAGCTTGAAGCCAAAAGGAGAAGGGAGCAACAGAGGATGAGACGGTTCAATGGCATCACTGACTCAATGGACATGAATTTGAGCAAACTCCAGGAGATAGTGAAGGACAGGGGAGCCTGATGTGCTGCAGTTCATGGGGTTGCAAAGAGTTAGACATGACTTAATGACTGAATACATACACACAGATTCTTCAGAGAAGTTAACACCATCAAACTTGGATCCCTCAATTTTGCAAAATCACATGCACATTTCTACTTGTGATATAATCAGTGTATAAATATATTTATACATTTATATCTTAGATTATGTCATTCATACTTCCTAGTACAAGTTCTGGAGTGACACTTGCCTGAGTTTGAATCTGGCTCCACCACTTACTAGTGTGAACTCTTATGCAAGTTATTTAGAGTCTCTGCCCTTGATTTGCCCAACAGTAATATGAAGATAATTAGTCTAAATAAAGGTTATTATGAAGATTAAAATTTATGTACCTGATATGTAATGATCTTGTTAGTATTAAGTGATATTTATAATTAATATACAAATATTTCTTTTCCTTATTCTCATTTTTTGTTTATTTGGAAAGTTTTATGACAAGTTTATTGGAAATATACTTTATAGACAAAGAAATCTTATATTTAATCTTTGAAGTGTGAGCATATCTCAAATTTATGATTTTTCTCTTCAATAAAATAGGAATAATTATACTTGTCCTGACTACTCATAGGATTGTTTTAAGAATATAATGAGATGCCATTGATGAGGATGGTGTGAAAATTTCCAAGTTGTAGTAAACATAGTCATATCAATGTTATTATCAAAGAATAATCCTGAGAGAAAGAGAGGAGGAATATTTTACAAGAAGAAGCAATAGTCTACTTTAAGAGAAATAGAAGGATATTTTCATGAAGGCTTCATGAAGGCAGGTAGAAATTTGGAAATCATGTTGAAAATGAGATAATATAGAAAGAAAAGATGACCAATGAAGTCATGGTATAGTGGTTAAGAGAATAATCTTTGGAAAAGGACTTCAGGAATCAAAAAAGGATGACCATATTCAGACGAGAGATTTCCATTTACACCTACTTAGGGGATATAAATCACTGCAGAGGGTGATTGTAGCCGTGAAATTAAAAGAGGCTTGCTCCTTGGGAAAAAAAGCTATGGCCAACCTAGACAGCATATTATAAAGCAGAGACATCATTTTGCCAACAAAGGTCTGTATAGTCAAAACTATGGTTTTTCCAGTAGTCATGTATGAATTGGACCATAAAGAGTTGGACCATGTATGAGTTGGATGGACCATAAAGAAGACTGAATGCCAAATAATTGATATTTTGAATTGTGGTGCTGGACAGTCCTTTGGACTGCGTGGAAGTCAAATCAGTCAATCCTAAGGAAATAAACCCTCAATATTCAAAAGAGGAACTGATACTGAAGCTCCAAAACTTTGACCACCTGATGTGAAGAGCCAACTCGCTGGAAAAGACCCTGATGCTGGGAAAGATTGAAGGCAACAGGAGAAGGGGGAGGAGGCAGAAGATGGAATGGTTAGATAGCATCACTAGCTCAATGGAGATGACTGGGAGATAGTGGAGGAGAGAGGAGCCTGGCCTGCTGGAGTCTTTGGGGTCACAGAGTCAGTCATGATAGCCACTGGACAACAGCAAAGGGAATATAAAATGTACTTTATAAATAAGCTTGATTAAGATGATAAAGATGATAATTTTAGTGGGGGAAGTTTTATTAATATTATTATTATTTTCTGTACAGCAGATCTGGAATTTGGTACTTTGTCTAATCAGATGAAGTATGACATGTATATTATTTTGGAGCTTTCAACTTTCAGAGAGATGTGCAAATCAGCCTGGCATATATTGAAAGCCTTGAGGAAACTGCAGGCATTGAACTTCATACCTATTTACTGAAAGGCAGGAGAAATACCTAAGGGACTGGCAGGGGATGGGATAATGGGAGGGTAGAGAGGAAGGGAGAAACAAACAACATCAAAATTGAATACTTGTTTTCCAGCGAAAAAGAGAAAGCAGTATAAAGCAATTTGGGAGTGTCACAATTGAACACACAAAATTAAATTTCTTTCAGAAAGCAATTTGCTATATTGACAGTTTCCATTTTTGCTTTTGAAAATTTCTGAGTAACGCCTGTTTCTTTTAATAATTGCTGACAATCCTTCCAAAGTTAAAATCTGAGCTATCCTGTCAGAAACTGTTAATTGTAGCCGTATACTGTGCTATGCAATATTTTGCATTTATATTGAGTCTTTCAATCAATAACAGAAATCTATGAGTACTTTAAGGATCACTCTTATAGAATAACAAAATTAAATCATAGTTTGAAACTAAGTTTCCATATTTACAGATTTCCCCGGGGAAAATTTTTTTAATAAACATAAAAGAAGGAGATTCTTGGGTATAGGTCTAGGCAGTGTGTTGGAATCAGGGAATTATAAAATGTGATGCTGAAAGATACCTTCAGCATTATCCAGGACAACAATCCCATTTACAAATGAGAAAATAGGAACACAATGGACTTAGCCAGTGGTTCTCAAACTGGTTTCTGTAACATCAGTATCACCTAGAAACACATTAGAAATGCTTGTTTTTGCATTCTACACTCAAGACCTGCTGAAACTCTGGGGATGGAGCGTAGCAACCTGTGTTTTAAGAAGTAGTTTCAGGAAGACTCTGATGTGCACCGGACTAGATTTTAACTAATCTAGACGAGTCTAGATTTTAACTATTCTAGAGTAGATTAGATTTTAACTAGTCTAGACTAGATTAGTCTAGATTTTAACTATTCTGGACTGGATTTTAGCTTAAGAACCCTTGGACTAGATTTAATTATTCTAGCACCTATATCCCAGTGTGTTTCCCACTGCAAAATGCTGCTTTTCTTCTTTTCTGTCAGTCATTCTTGAAATTAATAGGAAGAAGACATTCAAAACTCGACTGTGTACACAAGCATTAAGCATGATAGAAAAACAGAGGGTACTGTTTGGCAATACACATCTTAAGATATCTTTGCATGACTTGAAAATTTTAGACAAAAGTGGTACTTTTAAGACTTTAACAATGCAGATAATTATCTAATTTCCCTAATTCAAAGAACTCTGATTCTCCTCGAATCTGTATGAGGTATTTAAGAGTAGTACTCTAGCCTCATACTACTAATATTTAGAAAGAGACCTAATATCTTGCTTAAATGGAGTCAGTCCTACATCCTTTCACCTGTCTTGCATCCAGATTAATAAACGATGACAAAAAGTAATAACAGAGGCTTTAAATTTTTTCACCTTCTTGCAATATACACTGTAAACTGATGTATATTACTGTGAATTCTTAATGCATGTTTTAGAATGCTGAATATGCAATAAGAATTAATACATATTGCATTTAATCACTAAAAGGAAATTGCCATTATTGAACTCTGAATAATATGTAAATTTCCCTCTTGATTGGCTTAAATTGGTTTACTTAGATTCATGATAATTCTCCCATAAAATAATTGTAATGGTTCTTTTGCAAACAAATCAGGTGCATGTTTTCCATCAGTGACTATGAGAAGAATCAACTGAGAATCTTCTATTGGAGACAAAATTCAATTTTCTTTTCAATTTTTTTTTTAATTGAAGGATAATTGCTTTACATAATTTTGTTGTTTTCTGTCAAACCTCAACATTAATCAGCCATAGGTATACATATATCCCTTCTCTTTTCAACCTCCCTCCCATCTCCCTCCCCATCCTGCCCCTCTCGGTTGATACAGAGCCCCTGTTTGAGTTTCTGAGCCATACAGCAAATTTCCGTTGGCTATCTATTTTACATACTGTTTTGTAAATTTCCATGTTACTCTTTCCATACATCTCACCCTCTTCTCCCCTCTCCCATGTCCATAAGTCTATTCTCTACATCTGTTTCTCCATTGCTGCCCTGTAAATAAATTCTTCTAGATTAAGTATATGTGAGTTAGAATATTATATTTATTTTTCTCCTTTGGACTCACTTCACTCTGTATAATAGGTTCTAAGTTCATCCACCTCATCAGAACTGACTCAAATGTGTTCCTTTTTATGGCTGAGTATATTCCATTGTGTATACGTACCACAAGTTCTTTATCCATTCATCTGTAGATGGACATCTAGGTTGCTTCCATGTTCTAGCTATTGTAAATAGTGCCTCAGTGAACAATGGGATACATGTGTCTTTTTCAATTTTGGTTTCCTCAGGGTATAGGCCTAGGAGTGGGATTGCTGGGTCATGTGGTGGTTTTATTCCTAGTTTTTTAAGGAATTTCCATACCATCTTCCATAGTGGTTGTATCAATTTACATTCCCACCAACAGTGCAAGAGTGTTCCCTTTTCTCCACACCTTCTCCAAGATTTATTGTTTGTAGACTTTTTGATAATGGCCATTCTGACCGGTGTGAGGTGATATTTCATTGTGATTTTGATTTGCATTTCTCTAATAATGAATGATGTTGAGCATCTTTTCATATGTTTGTTAGCCATCTGTATGTCTTCTTTGGAGAAATGGTTTCCTTTGTGTGAGTTCTCACTATTTGATACTCCTTAGGATTAGTTCTCTTGTAGTCTGGGGTTTTGGAGTCAGTGATCCCACTCCAAAGGCTCAGGACTTGATCTTGAGTTTGTGTGGGTCTTTTCTGCTGGTCAGGTACTCCTCTCCGCTCTCAGCTGGTGTTCTGCATGCACTTCTGTGTCTGAATGTGTATTCCGGATGTATCCGTGGAGAGAGATGTACTCCACGTCCGCCTACTCCTCTGCCATCTCGTTCTCCTATAGTGCATTCAGGAACTGAGATCCACTCTCATCCTCAGCCTGGGCGGGCTTGTGTTCTTCCTATCAGTTTGAGGGGCCTTATTGGTGCTGAAGGGACAGCTCTGGCTACGGCCAGATCAGGCTTTAGGACCCATGGGTGGCTTCAAAGGGGCTTCTCCATGTTCACTCTCTCACCTGTGCCTGTATTGTTGCCATGGCATCTGCCTCCAGTGTGGCCACCGGGCTGCCAAATGAGCCATTTCCCCAAACAAGACCCCTGGCTGCTGACTCAGTCAAAATCCAATGTTCCCATGAAGCTATTATAATAAAACGCAAACTCAGAGCTCCTGACTTGCATAGGCACTTCCAAAACCCAGTATCTAATTTGGGACTTGTAAATTTATTTTGCTATGAGACTGTCCCCCACATTGTGTGAGCTTCAGGCCTCACAAAATCTAGATCCTTTTTTTGATATAGGGAGCATTAGGTACTCTGTCCGTAGGGAAAAGTATTTTACATGTTAAACTGGGTAAAAGCCTTTCCATTTATGCTCAATGAACATTGAACCAAAATGAGTACCCAAGTCAGTTTGAAAGCAGATAGAAACTGTTTCTGTATAAGTGCCTTGACAGTTGCCACTGGTTTTGGATTCACATTAGGCTGGGTTGTCAATCACTTCTTTAGCATTTTAGATTTCCTTTTTCTTGAATAGCAATAGACAGGAAGCACTTAGTAGCTTACTGTGATATTAGGCAATGGAGTATGTATTCATATACTTATAAATGTAAGTCTCTAAATGCTTTCAAAGGAAGTACAACTGTACTTTTGGTCAATTCTGGCCCTAGGAATTCAAAAAACACTTTTTAGTTTAAAAAATTTAAGAGAAAGCATCTTGATTCATCCCTGAAGTCAATGCCAAATGCTTATTGAATGGATATGTCTTTGATTTGTTTGTGTGGCTTACATCTCTGATGTCTTGGAATGACAGCATGATTTACATCTTCATTTTAGTGAAAGGATAGCTTTTTCCTTCATTCAAAGGGCAAAAAAATGATCCAATTGTAAATATGCTTCAGTTTAAGTAGGGTTGGATGTTATAACTAATTTCAAAATTCCCTGTGGGAGGGCAGAGGATTACTATGGTCTTCTTTTGGTTGGCATTTTAAAAGTTGAAATGTTGCCAACAATGGTTTTAAATCACTCACTGCTATAGAAGGGGAGTTATAAGGGAAAACAAACCAAGTAGTATCTCTAAATAATAGCAGCAGCAATGGTAACAGTAAGCGTTCTAATGGACTCTGTGTGTGTCAGCATGAAGCCCTCCAGGCTCATTTGGTTTATCGCTTTAGACTCATCACCTCTTTGCTCAGCTTTATTCTTAATGTGCTCAGTCATATTTGACTCTTTGTAACCCTTTAGACTGTAGTCTGCCAATCTCCTCTGTCATTGGGATTTTTCAGTCAAGAATACTGGAGTAGATTGCCATTTCCTTCTTCAGGAGATCTTCCTGACCCAGGGATCAAACTCACATCTTATGTGTCTCCTGTATTGCAGACAGATTCTTTACCACTGAGCCATCAGGGAAGCCCCTTATTGTTAATGAATTACCATCTTATCCATGTAAATTTCTCTCTCCAGACCTCAATTTCTTTGTATGTTTAACTTGTAGGATGGTGCCTGCTACATAGCTGATGATAAATATTAAAAGTATAACAAACAGAGTTTATAGCTGTTTCAGTGAAGAAATCGGAGGTGCATTCTGTATGCATGAGATCGCTTGGTGGGTAATGAGGGGGGGTCAGGCAGTGATCTAGGTTGAAAATGAAAGTACCTCTCTTGCCTGTACTTGTCCACATTTGGGCAACAAAAGAATATAAATTAGTGCTATGTTAGTGACATTATTAGGAGACTAAATAGTGATGTCAGGAGGGACAACTAACTGCCGCGCTCTTTCTCTGATCTCTTGGTAACATTACAGAAGACACAATCACTGCCAGGGACTAGGTTTTACTCTGTTTTGATGCTTTAGTTTAAAAGCTGGTGACTCCTTAACTTTCCTGATATTCATGGTTAAGAGTGACAGCAGAGGGTTCCCAAAGGAGCACTGAATACAGTGACAAAAATAATACTGAGAAGGGCTTCCCAGGTGGCACTAGTAGTAAGAACCTGACTGCCAATGCAGGAGGCATGAGATTGGGGGTTCAATCCCTGGGTTGGGAAGATCCCCTGAAGAAGGAAATGGCAACCCACTCTGGTGTTCTTGCCTGGAGAATCCCATGGACAGAGGAGTCTGGTGGGCTACAGTCCATGGGGTCACACAGAGTCAGACTCATCTGAAGTGACTTAGCACATAGAATACTGAGAACCTAAACTGACTTCTAGAAGTTTATTGAAAGATTTAAAAAAATATTGCAGATGATCCAATGATTGTGGAACAAACATGCTTGCTTTTTTTCAGATTGACAAGATGATCACAATTTTAAAATACTTCTCCTAGCCTTCTCTCTGCATTTTTATTTACTCTCATTCACTTTGCAGTTAGCCTTTTGGTTGATCTCTTCAGAAAGTAACGTTCTAGCATAAGATCCAAATAAGGTCAACACTACACAAGGGCAGAGTATCCAGTCTGTGGTGTGCTCTATGGCTCTGTAATAAGCTCTGTAATACAGTTTTTTAATTACCCAACAGCTTGCTACAATAAATTAAATCTTTACTACAGGAATCACTTTTTGGATTAAGATATGCTGAGTGATCTAACTTTAACTTGGTCAATGGGAAGATTTGAATTATTTTACTGTTTAATGCACGTAACTCATTGGGATTAGTTTCATTTATCTTTGACTACCAGGAAAACTCCAGTAAAGTGAATATATTAAAACTATGTTGGATTATAGTCAGCAAGCACATTTACATGTGTATAACTCTGCACTTTTCCTATGTGAAGGAACCCTTGGCCTCATAATTCTCAACCCAGGACTGTTCAACTCCTAAGGAACTGTATGACTTTGAGAGTGGAGGGACTTCAAAGAGCAATAATATGTTAGTTCTAATATATTAATTTTAAAACAGATATGTTGGTATTTTAGAAGGTTAATTATGCAAATAATTAACGTTTCATTAAAATTATGAGTAAAACATTTTAAAGGTAGATTATATTAAAGTAATAGATCCCATTTCATGGAAATAACAATAAATAGAAGATAAACATAAAACTAATTACTTAGGTATTGCTATGTGCCTGGTATTCAGCTAAAATTTTACATCATGGAGTAGGTGTTATTTTCATAGTACTGATAAGAAATGGTGGCTTCAGGAGGCCAACTAACTTGCTTTTAGTCAAAGCATTTTTAAGTAGGAAAGTTGAAATTTGAATTTAGGCACTCTACCTTTAGAACTGTAGCTCTCAACCATTGTATTTTATAAATTCAGCCCAAATTTGTAACTCCCTATAAACAGCCTTCAAGACAGTATGGATATCTGTGTGCATGGACATATATATTGGTACAAAATTTTATATAAGTGATATAAGTGTAGGCTGTTATGTAAGCTACATTTTGTTCTACAATGTGTCATGGGTCTCTTTCTATATCAAAAAAATGGATAGAGGATAGAGGTGATCTCAGGTGGCCTCGGCCTGCAGCAGCTGGAAGCAGGATTTCAGTTCCTGGCCAGAGATTGAAGTCAGGCCTCAGAAGTGAGAGCACTGAATCCTAGCTAAAATCCAGTGGTCAGTGACAAGACCATGGCCCTTCGGTTTTGCAGAAAAGGATTCCCACAAAGACGGAAAATAGTGAAACAAGTTAAGTGTTTATTAGAGGAAAAAGAGTCCCTGTGGATAGACACATGAGTAAGCTGAGAGAGAGAGTCACAACTTCATGATAGTCTGAATCACTTATATGAAGCATTTATTCTGGGTTTTCTTTCACCGGTCATTTTGCTTTGCCTGGTTCTGAGTCCATATTTGGCATATCTCAGAATTCCCACATGTGTGTGCACAGATCCTAGTCAAGATGGATTACAGGCAAGAGGCCTATGAGTAGGTTCTTTTCACTCCCCTTTTTGACATCCAAGGACCTTTATAGTCCAGAGGTCTCCTTGACTTTGAGAATGAGAAATACCTGGTCTCCATCTTTTATTTATGCAGGGCTCAGCTCCTCCTACTCTTCATCTTGGAGTATTTGTCCACAGGTGTCAGACTCCAGCTGTTCATCCTGGGACCCATCTATCTCATGCCTCAGAGATACATAATTTTAAAGGATGAATGCAATTCTATAATGACTAAAAAAAAAAAAAAGGTCATATGAGTATGTGTCATATCCTCTTTTATAGGTAGATATAAATTCTCTATAATATTAATTTGTATACTGACGAGCTTTTTTCCTTTTTTTTAGGGTCAGTCCTGCTAGGAGGAATTTGGGGACAAAAGCTATAGCTATTATATATTTGGTGCATCTTTCTAGCAATCAAACAGGAAACTAGAGAAAATGAATGCTATGTTAGCTATGTTCTTTCAAAATTAAGTTATATCAGTGTTTGCTTGTTTTTCTTTTTTAACATAGCCAGAATAATTGTGATTGTTGAAGTGGGAGTTATTTTCATATTTATTATCATTTGTATCTGCTTGCGAAAGCAATTCAGTTCAGTTGCTCAGTCATGTCTGACTCTTTGCGACCCCATGGACTGCAGCATGACAGGCTTCCCTGTCCAGCTACTGGAGCTTGCTCAAACTCATGTCCATCGAGTTGGTGATGCCATCCAGCCATCTCATTGTCTGTTGTCCCCTTCCTATCCTGCTTTCAATCTTTCCAAGCATCAGGGTCTTTTCCAATGAGTCAGTTCTTCCCATCAGGTGGCCAAAGTACTGGAGCTTCAGCTTCAGTATCAGTCCTTCCAAAGAATATTCAGGACTGATTTCCTTTAGGATTGACTGGTTGGATCTCCTTGCAGTCCAAGGGACTCTCAAGAGTCTTCTCCAACACCACAGTTCAAAAGCATCAATTCTGCAGTGCTCGGCTTTCTTTATAGTCCAACTCTCACATCCATACATACATGACTACTGGAAAAACCATAGCTTTGACTATATGGACCTTTGTTGGCAAGGTAATGTCACTGCTTTTTAATATCTGTCTAGGTTGGTCATAGCTTTTCTTCCAAGGAACAAGTGTCTTTTAATTTCATGGCTGCTGTCACCATCTGCAATGATTTTGGAGCCCAAGAAAATAAAGTCTGTCACTGTTACCAATGTTTCCCCATCTATTTGCCATGAAGTGATGTGACTGAATGCCATGATCTTAGTATTTTGAATGTTGAGTTTTAAGTGAGCTTTTTCACTCTCTTCTTTCACTTTCATCAAGAGGCTCTTTAGTTCCTCTTCACTTTCTGCCAGAAGGATGGTGTCATCTGCGTATCTTAGGTATGGATATTTCTCCCTGCAATCTTGATTCTAGCTTGTGCTTCATCCGGTTTGGCATTTTGCATGATGTACTCTGCGTATAAGTTAAATAAACAAGGTGACAATATACAGCTTCGATGTAGTCCTGTCCCAATTTGGAACCAGTGTGTTGTTCCATGTCCAGTTCTTATTGTTGGTTCTTGATCTGCATACAGATTTCTCAGGAGGCAGGTAAGATGGTCTGATATTCCCATCTCTAAGATTTTCTAGTTTGTTGTGGTTCACACAGTCAAAGGCTTTAGCATAGTCAATGAAACAGAAGTACATGTTTTTTCTGGAATTCTCTTGCTTTTTCTATGATGCAACAGATGTTGGCCATTTGATCTCTGGTTCCTCTGCCATTTCTAAATCCAGCTTGTACATCTGGAAGTTTTCAGTTCACATACTGTTGAAGCCAAACTTGAAGGATTTTGAGCATTACTTTGCTAGCGTGTGAGATCAGTGCCGTTGTATGACAGTTTGAACATTTTTTTTGGCATTGCCTTTCTTTGAAATTGGAATGAAAACTGAACTTTTCCAGTGCTGTGGCCACTGCTAAGTTTTCTAAATTTGCTGGCATATTGAGTGCAGCACTTTCACAGCATCATCTTTTAGGATTTGAAATAGCTCAACTGGAATTCCATCACCTCCTCTAGCTTTGTTCATAGTGATGCTTCCTATGATGAAGCAATGCCCACTTGACTTCACACTCCAGGATGTCTGGCTCTAGGTGAGTGATCACACTATTATGGTTATCTGGATCATGAAAATCTTTTTGTTTAGTTCTTCTGTGTATTTTTGTCACCTTTTAATATATTCTGCTTCTGTTAGGTCCATACTGTTTCTTTTGTTTATTGTGCCCATCTTTGCGTGAAATGTTCTCTTGGTATCCAAATTTTCTTAAAGAGATCTCTAGATCTTGAGTAGATTAGATCTTGAATTCTTAAATAGATTTCCCATTCTATTGTTTTTCTCCTTCCTCAGCCTTATCCTTGTGCATGCCAGGACCCAGGGACCCCACAAAAGACTGAACCAGACCTCCCTTTGAGTGTTTGAGTGTCTCCTGTGGAGTCACGGGTCAGCAGTGGCCTGCCGTGGAGGCAGGAACTCTGGCTGAAGCAGACCTGGGAGGCCCAGCATGTGAGTCCCACCACAGAGCCACTGAGCAGACAACCCACAGACTGGAGAACAACTGTACCAAAGAAGTTCTCACACTGTTGCAAAAGTTTTAAGACCACAACAGATTTCCCAACCTGGGGAATCTGGCAAAGGGACAGAGAACCCTCTGGGAATTTGACTTTGAAGGCCAGTGGGATTTGATTACATAACTCCCACAGGACTGGAGAAACAGACTCTTGGAGGACACAAACAAAACCTTGGTCATGCCAGGACCCAGGAGAGAAGAGTGGTGACCCCACAAGAAACAGAGCCAAGCTTGCCTGTGAGTGTCCAGGAGTCTCTGGTGGAAGTGTGGGTCATCAGTGGAGTCAGGGACACTGAATACAACACTCCTGGCATGAGTCCTTTTGAAGGAGGTTGCCATTACCTCTGCCATAGTTTGGCCTGGAGGCCAAACTACAGAAAAGGAACACAGCCCTGCCCATCAACAGAAAATTGGATTATTGATTTACTGAGTATGGCCCCACCCATCAGAACAAGACCCGCATTCCCCCATAGCCAGTTCCTCCCATCAGGAAGCATGAGGAATAGATATGTTTATATTTTTAAACAGATTTATGATCAGAATGGATATTTTTACAAACTTGAGCTTTTGGAATCATATAATATTAAAAATTTTTATAATATCATGTGTCTCACTTACATTTCTCACTTTAAAGTCCAATGCTTTAAAAAAAAGTATCATACTTGAATCCTGTCAAGTTTGCTAGTGAAACCAAATTTCAGATAATCTCTTAAAGTTTCTGAAATGACATTAAATTATTTCAGGACTACATGGTTTTACACTACTGTAAAATTCACTTTATCAAAAATCTTTTCCTGGAAGATTTGAAAAACTATAGTATAATTTATTTCTTGTATTTTGGAGATCATTTCCCATAAAATAACAAATTCCAAATGTGGTAGTATTGTATTCTTTCTTTCATTATATGAGTCAATTTGCAGTCAATTTGTTTCTAGTTAAAACATAAATGTGAAGACATATAAACTTTCAAATCAACTACATTATTTTACCATTCTTAAGGTCTACTAATTTGTTTGGTCTTTTTGTAGTTATGTGTTTGTATATGTGTGTGTGTGTGTGTTAATGGAAGCCATTACGTTTGATACTATATTGCTGCTGCTGCTAAGTCACCTGTCGTGTCCGACTGTGCGACCCCATAGACGGCAGCCCACCAGGCTCCCCCTTCCCTGGGATTCTCCAGGCAAGAACACTGGTGTGGGTTGCCATTTCCTTCTCCAATGCATGAAGGTGAAAAGGGAAGGTGAAGTTGCTCAGTCGTGTCCGACTCTTAGCGACCCCATGGACTGCAGCCCACCAGGCTCCTCCGTCCATGGGATTTTCCAGGCGAGAGTACTGGAGTAGGGTGCTATTGCCTTCTCCAGATAGTATATTGAAATACAGGTAAAAGGAAATAAGCACTTTATTGAAATTTCATCCTGATGCAGAATATAGTTTTAAATTTCTCCACTTCTGTCACTCTTACCACTTATGAATTGATTCTATAAGGCTGTCACTTTTTATGAAACAAGATATTTAGCACATTAAACCTAAAATATCCTATGAAAAAAATCCTATAAACACACCATCTTATAAACAAAATATCCAAAACCTTACATAATGGAGTTTGTTTCTTTCAGTTTTGATTACCTGTGTTTCTTCTTGATCCATATGTGGTTTGATTTATCTAACCTATGTTTTATTTTTGGTTTCTTGCTTTGTTCCATTCCTGTGTATTTCCAAGCTTCCTAGGATATCTTTCAGTATATTCAATTGACATCCAGATTTTTCTACTTTGATTTATTTTTGGAGATGCTCAATCATGTGGAAATATTTACTATTACAGGCCACAATGAAATGGGAAGATTTGGTGTACTTTTTGGGATTCTTCTATCAGTTTTATCTTCAAGGTATAAAGCAGTCTGGAGGCTTATAAATTATAATCTATTAAACACTTCCTTCTGAGAAGTTGTTAAAACAGTGGCACAGTATTCTTCATCCATATTCTCATCTCTAGATGTTTCTATCAAATTTCATGATAGATCCTAATGGATAAATTCAAGCATAATCCAATTAGATTATTCATATGCTTTTTCTACTTCTTTACTCTGCAGTTTTACCTTCAACTGGGTAGGTTAATAACCTGGATTTTTAAATGTGATCATTGATTTCAAAAACTCTGTTTTTAAGTTTTAAATCACACTTAAAATTCTCTCTGGAAATCAGAATAATCATTTGTCTTTGCCATTGTCTGTTGTGAAAGATATTCTCTCCAACTCTGATCTTTTTACAGCTTCAAATTTTTGCAGGGAATTTCCTGGCCACCCGGTGGTTAAGACTCCATGCTTCCACTGCAGGGGGAACAAGTTTGATCCCTGGTCAGGGAACTAAGATTCTGCATGTCACATGATGGGGTCAAAAAAAAAAATCTCAAACATTATTGAATTTTCATACTAAATGCATAAATACCGAGCAGCAGCCTAGAGTGGATGAATCCCTCCTGTTGAGCAGAGGTGAGAGAGAAACATTCAAGTCTGGCTTCTCACAGAGCCAAGAACTTCAAGACTAGAGCAACAGAGAGAAGGCCTATTCTTTTTAATAGATAGAGCCTTTTATTAAAGCCTACTGTTAACAATAAATGTTCTATTTATCTATATAGCCTTTAATGTCTTTTAATGACTGCTTCGAAATGAACTATTAATGTCAAAGTCTTCAGTGGATACTGTTAGAAGACAGTGTTAGAGTTGTTCCTATTAGTTCTGTGTGCAAGCTGATGTTCATTATATTGATATTTATTTCTACTTTTTATTTGGAATCTTTGAAATTATGCTTTAATTAAGTTGTCGCTAACCATAGACCCTTTAGCATATTTAATTCAGTTTTGTATTGAGAAACTTTGTGTTAATTTTTCCCCCATGTTGCCATTTAGCTATTTTTCCAGAAGAGTTTGGCATGAATGCGATGGGTTTTTTCCCCCATAATCGATCTCTTAAGGGTAGTTTTGTAGACTGCACATAAAATTAATGCATATAGAAAAGGTAAATTGGGATGTCTTTTTCAGCATATGTATAAGCTCTTATTTCTGATTTTATGAACATTAACATAAATATTTTCCTTTGCCATTCATTTTTGTGATACTGTATAGGAAGAAAAATAAAATATCAGAAAGAATAACATGTTACACAATACCTAAAAAGTAGACTCATCTGTTAACAAAATGTTTAGTATTATTTATGTCATATTCATTGATTTTTATTTAATGCAACTATATCTAGAATACAAAGTCATAAGTGGTAGAGAAAGTCACCATATAATTTTGATTATATTCCATTAATATGAAATTATGAAAACACTGTCATCTATTAGTCATCCCAGGAAACTTGCCTGTTAAGTAAATCAAGGGTAGAAACTTGTTACCACATGATACTATTTGACTTTCTTAACAATATGTGTTTGAAGTGGTATTCCTTTATGCTTTTAATTTGCATGCTTTTGAATTTGAAATGCAAATTTTGTATCAAATATTTTTTAAAAAACATTGTTTCTATACTATTCCTGTTCCTTGAAAATGCCATTTTTATAGAAGAAACTTGGGCTTTTTGTCCAATACTTAATTACGTGAGTTAAAATATGTAAACAGCATTTTTTCTTCCATAAGAAAAAAGAATATTAATTTTAGGGGCCTGGTATTTCCCTTTAAGCATAGGCAGTTATTTTATGTATTTTATGACTATGTTTTATTCTGTTAGCTCACCATAAACAGAAAAATTCATGTCTTTGACTTTTTAACATTTTTGCATTTAAAGAGATGCACCAAGAAGGATGAAATAATTAAACCACCACCTGCTTGACACAAAAGGTAGAGTATCCTACTGCTTCAGTGTTTCATCCTGTACCTGTCTCATTTTCACCATTCCACCCCCACCATGATGGAACACATGCATATTTCAGAAGGATACTTTGGTCTCACCTTTGAAATGGCTCACAAAAAATCACTGTGTTTACAAATTGGAAAATGTGTTTTCCAAGAAGCAATACTCCAAATTTGGTGATTAAGTAGTGACTATTCAGTTAAGTTCTTACATTAATGCAACTGAAAAATGAATTGGGTTGGCAGGAAAAATTTTATCACTGTTTTCTCTGTAAAATATACTGTACATCCTTGCTATAAGGGCTCTCCAGAGAGCTCACATGTGGCCTCTACAGTGGACACCAGCTGCCTATAAATATGAGTGAACCATAGACAAGGAAGGCCTCATGGGTAATATACTGAGAATTCCCTGGGATCTTACCATTTTTATTTCATAATGTTAGAAATATGATTACTTTCCCATTTAGCTTTGACATTATTTGCACAAAGTTATTAGGACCACACCTATTATTTTACCTTTTGCATATTTTGAATCCATTTCAACCTGTAATGATGTAGCTGACAAGAATTAGGTTCAGTTGAAGATACAGTTGCTTGTCAGTTTACACAGTGGTATATCCAGTTGCCACACACAAAATATTTTTTAGATAAAAGTATTTCTACAGAAGGAAATATATAGATGATATCTCAGCCGTGATATTTTGTAATTCGAACATGTGTAAAGTCGTTTTCATTCTGTCAAAAATGAGTGCAAAGAGCACTAGAAGAGTAGAGAAAAAAAAAGGCATGGACTTTAAAATTAGAAAAAAATTATTCAAATCCAAACTGAAAAGTATGAATTTAGGCAAATATCTTAACTTTTTGGAGTCCTGATACTTTATCTATGAATCACTAATAATACTTCAAAGGGATATGTACCATGCCAATCTTGAATTCTCCTGTTTAACCTTATTTTTCTTCATCTGTTCCCATCTCACTAAATGGAAGCATCAGTTGCTCTGTTGATCAGTCTAAAACCACAGAATCATCCTTGATTCCTGTTTGTTTGTTTTCTCTCTCAACACATAAAAATCGGTTTGCCAAAATAAGCCTTCAATGTGCTCACTTTTCTCTGTCTGTACTTGGATGTTCTATCCAAACCACCGTCTCTGTCCCTCTACTAAAGAAAGAAAGTGAAGTCGCTCAGTCGTATCCAACCCTTTGCGACCCCATGGCCTGTAGCGTGCCAGGAACCTCTGTCCATGGAATTTTCCAGTCTAGAATACTGGAGAGGGTTGCCAGTTCCTTTTCCAGTCCCTATACTATGACTCCCCCAACTCTGTCTTCACATAGTAGTTGGAGAAATCTTTTAAAAGAACATTAATCAGGTACTCAAGTCCTTAATCTCCACATAAAACCCTTTCAGTTGTTGCATTCAGACTAAAATCCATGCAATGACCCATTAGTTTCAATGTTAACAGTCTCTCCCCACCACTTAATGCTCCCTTATGCTACTGCTCTCCTTCCTTATTCTCGTTTTTGTTCAAATATTTCTACCACTTGGAATTGTCTTTCTTAGAACTATCTCATAGTTAGCTTCTCTATATTTATTTCTGAGTTTAATTATCTTGGCTTCAAAGAGGTCTTCCTTAACCACCCAGTGTAAAGTACACTTAACCCCAACAAAGTCACTCTGCAACATATCCTGTCTCACTTTTCTTATAGCACTTATAACTAAAATTTTCTTTATTATTGTTAATATATTGTTAACTTCAACCAGCATCACCAGTTACCAACTGAATCACATTCTGCTGCTCACCACTTACAAAATCAATTACATACTCACAATGGTAAAAGAAAAAGGTGCTTAAGTTATAATGCTGGCAATCTAGGGACATAGTGGATTCAGTGTCCCCTTAAAACCACCTCCCAAGATTCTGGTTGACATTGAAAGTTTTAAAGGAAAACAAGTAATTTCAGTTAATCACTGAGATAGAGGGTCAGAGCCATTGTCATCCCCCTACTGTGTGCAGGCTCCTTGATTCCTTGTGATCTTCCTCTAAATGTTACCATGTTCCCAGAGTTTGGGAGATTACTGAAGGGAAAGCTAGGTAAGAGATTTGGTCTCTGTTAATTACTTACTCTTCATTTCCACTTCTTTGATCTATGGAAGGAACTGACAAGTTAGGCACAGTATTATGTGAGCAAAAGATTTGAAAGGAGTGCTTGAATCAGAGATGAGTAAAGTATTGATGCCTGGTTTAAAAGTTAGTTTCAATGTAGCTTTGCTAAAGTGACAGGAAAGGAAGCTTCCTGATGAGGGTGGTTTCCTACAAGGAGCTGCTTTACACATCTTCCCAGTAAAAATGAGAAAATCAGTACCATGAAGGCAGGGATTTAGTCACGTCTTTTTGATGCTATACCTACAACACTCGGAACAGTCTTTGGCAACTGTTAGGTGCTCAATACATAATTGTGAAAATCACTGATGGCTGCTAGTATTTTCCATAAATGTGTGTGTGTGTTTGAGTAACTGTGCTAATTGTTATGGAGAATACAAAATTGATCAGACAGTGATAATCTTCTGGCACAAAAGATGGGCTAAAGTGTGTATACCAAATAAACTTACAAGTAGAAGATAAAACAGGGTAGGGTATAATAAAACTGTGTTTGTTTTTTTTTCTGTAAGTGAAATATATTGCACAGAGTATAGCATTTACCCTAGTCTTCAATGGCGTAAAATTTCACGAGCAAATGTCAAGTTAATTTTGGAACAATTACTGGAACAGTGCTAACTGAGACAGAACATAGTTTTAATGTGAGTAGACTAAATAATTCCAGGTGCCCTTAAGGTCTGCATATAATACTATAACAGAGTATAGGCAAACTCCATTTTGCAGTGCAGCTTTTGCGTTTTATAGAAATAATTCACAATATGTAAAAGTGAAACATATTGTACAACATTTACCAAAACTTTTCCTCACTCTCTTGTTTGCAGCAAGGATTCTGTTTAAAGCTTTGGAAATCTTTTGATGGGATATAAATGATGCTTGAAATAAGAACTGGGATTCCATGGATCACATTGTGTCCCTTACTCTAGCACTTAATCAGACATTTGTAGTCAAATTACTTTAATTTCCTCTCTTTTCACTCTGAAGTAACATTTTCCAGGTATTTTAGAGAATTAATTAGTTTCCATTAATTAATTTGTTTTCATTATGGCTTTAATAACTCTATTGAATCTCTGAGTAACTCATTGTAATGGCGTAATTCATTGCCAACTGCAATACAATAGGCTTTGTGTGAATAGAATTCTTCTTTTGATGTCAGTCAATTAACTAAAGCACTTTTTAAAATGCCTACCTTATAAGCTACTCTGTGCTCAGGACACTGTAGAGACTCCAGGAGTAGACTATTAGGTTGCTACAACTTTACAGTCTAGTTGGGAAGAAAATATTAACTTATAAGACCATCCAAAATGGATGAAACATATAATTAATATTCCACATTATATAATATGAGTAGTAAGCAATATCTTAGGGCGATTGATGAAGTTCAACAGAGCTCCATTTTCATTGTCCCAGGTCTCCAGTCTCATAGAACGTACTTACGTGTGTATCGTCATTCCAGAAAGTCTACTCTTGGTTATTTTGTCCAAGAGTAGTATATTTTTAGTATTGAAATCTGAGTACACCTTAGTCTTAACAAGATACTATTAAATCATAGTAGGCAAGAGTCTACAAAGTCAATATCTATGAAATGTGTAGGGGGGAAGGGGAGGGGACAGACTGAGAAATAAGGGAATGAATAACTAATGCGTACTTAATGAATTTCAATTACATATGTCCATATGTTTTCTCACTTAATCCTCATAATTATCTTGCAAAATATTGACAGATACCCTTGTGCACATTTCACAGTTGAGGAAACAGGCTCAGAGAGAGGAAAGAACTCGTGCCAGATACTCAGCTGATAAATAGCACAGACAGAATGTAGGCCCCTCTTTTCAAAGCTACTCTTTGCAACATCATATAACCTACTGAATTAAAAAAAAAAGTCTATGATAGAAGTATAATACAAAGAGAGGTTATTTTAGGTGTTTTGGGAGAATTGGATTCATTTGAATTAATTAGTTTTCTTTATTATGTGATTTACCCCAGTGAGCCTAAGAATAACACACAATAAAATGGGTCTTTATAATTACGTACATTATAAAATGAAATAATCAAATCTCCATTTGACAAGACTCATGTTTTTGTCTTTAATAAGTTCTCAAACTAAGATGATATAGATAGATATCAACAATTAGAAAACAATAAGTGTTAACAGTGAAATTCAAGAAATGAACCTTTTTCCATGACTATTCTTTCATTATTACTTAAATTCTTTCAACAAAGATTGGTTTGTTAAGGGAAATACAATTGGAAAGATTCAAATATGATCATTCTCTTTTACAGTTTATAAAAGAATAATATTTAAAAGGCTAATTCAGTTTGTTAAAATATTTTGGTGAAGTTATAAATACTCCATCAGGAATCTTTTCTTATGTGGATCTAATTTGCATGTTGCCTTTACTGAAGGACTACCAAGTTGATGATTTACTTCCTTCTTTCAAAACTAAACTAATAGTTTTAGTTTTAATATTTTCTACAAATGGTTTAAGGTTATTTAAGGAAGCTTCGTAATGCCTGTTTAATGTACATACTTACCCACTTTCTGAGAATTCCTCTGTAGTCATTGACTTGCATATGCCAGGAAATGCATAAGAAAATTCAGCACCCTATGTGTATCCAAAGAGGAATCTGGGGAGAAATGAGAATGTAATTTTTTTAAGTGAGAAATTGATCAATGGTGCTAGCATCTGTGATCTAATTTTGCACTATCCACCAGCCACCTGTAGCTACTGAGCAGTTCTAGCATGGCCGGTCCCAATTGAGATATGCTGTAAGTGTAAAATATACACTAGACTTTAATAACTTAAAACATAGATGTATATGTTTGTATAGATAACACACACATACAGTGTGTGTGTGCATACAAGCATCTCATGAATACTTTTATGTTGATTACATTTAAATGATATTTTAGACAAATTGGATTAAAATATATATTGAACTTAATTTTATCTATTTCATTTAACTTTCCTATGACTGCTAGAAAATTTAAAATTACATATATAACTCAAATAGAATTTCTACTGAACAATAATTATCTAAGTAATGAGGAAAATCATCATAGATATCCTTTCCATTACTTGATACTGATTCTTATTGCCTGCAACTTTGGAATTCAAGCCCGTGACATCGGAAGCATACCAAGTGAGGTTATATCAATGGTCAAGTCATCTCAACTCATGTATCATATTTATCTACCTGTCATCCATCAGAAAGTATGGAGGTGAAAAAGATGGAGCATCTGCTGTTCATCTGGATGTCTGGATAAGACAAGAAGCATTCGCTCAACAGTAATTGAAGGCATGAGAGGAGCCTCCAAGGGCTGGTAAAGTGCCCGTGGCTTCTAGTAAGCAAAAAAGCAAAAACAAAAAGGACTCATTTAAATGTTCAAGGAGAAAGAATTTAGTTAAGAGATTGTGGATTGAAACAATGCACAACCTAAAAGTTTAGAATTATGTTTTATTGAGCAGATATGATGAGAGTTTAAGCCTGGGAGACAGCCTGTCATATAGCTCTGAGGGACAATTCAAAGAGATGAGAGAGGAGCCAGGAAATAGTTTTTGCAAAAAAAAAAAAGTCAAAAAATCAAAAGATTACTGTTAAAGAAAAAACAGATACCTCAATTTAATGTATTTATCACTTTTCTTATATGAGAAGATGCAAGAGATTAGACTCTTTGAAATGTGCCTTAATTATCGAGGGCCTTTGTTTTTTTTCTCTCCATCCTGAATCCCCTCAGAGTGCACAGTTGGAGACAGCTGCAGTAACTGGTGGCTTGATGGCCACAATATCATTTATTTACTGATATGGCAAGTGACGTCTTCCACAAGCTAGAGGACTGGTCTACCCAGAAGGAATAGTGTAAGCAAACCTGAACAGTGAAAAAGGAAAAGACATGCTAAGAAGAGTGAGCAATCCAGGTGACCCAGAACAGAGAGAAAACAAGATAGAAAACAAGTTAAAAACAACAACAACAGCAAAAGACAAGGTAATGCTTGAATTGTGGAATCTTCGATTGCTAAGGTGGCAAAGCATTTATTGTTAATGTGTTAGACTCCCCGGAACCCACCAAAAGCTTATACACACCACAAAACTATGGTTCTGAAGAGTTTATATAAAGCAATGACATCTGGATTCAAACTGGAAGAATTTAATTGTGCGTGCTAAGTGGCCTCAGTCATGTCCGACTCTTTGTGACCCTATGGACTGTAGCCCACTAGGCTCCTCTGTCCATGGGATTCTCCTGGCAAGAATACTGGGATGGGTTGCTATGCCCTCCTCCAGGGTACCTTCTCAACCCAGGGACTGAATCGCATCTCTTTTGTCTCCACTAGCGCTACCTGGGAAGCCCAGACTGTAGCCTTTCAGGCAAAAGGTAATGAGGACCCGTATTAAGATGACGAAATGAGGATAGAAGGAAGAAATGGGCATCAAAGATATTCCTAAGGTGTTTCATTATCTTGAGGCCTAAAATGGACATATTACATAGTAGCACTTCATCCTGTATTTGTGTGTGCACACATGTGCGCATGTGTGTGTGTGTGTGTGTACTGAGAAAAGGTGTAAGACAAGTGTGCACGAAGAGTCTACAAAGTCTAGATCACAGTTGTAAATGTTAAAATAGCTCTGTTTAAAAATTTCTGAGTACAGGTTCACAAAGAAAGTAATTTTCCTACTGATAACAGTAAGCATTTGTGTCATTTTTTTGTTGTCTGATACCCAGTTATGTTCATATTCTCTAGCCAATTTAGATATTAGTAGCAAAGTAGAGATAGTTAATGATATATATTAGTAATCTTAAGCAAACTCAATGAATTCATTTAAGTTTCTAGCAGTTGCTTCACGCATGAAAGACTAGCCAATTTAGATATTAGTAGCAAAGTAGAGATAGTTAATGATATATATTAGTAATCTTAAGCAAACTCAATGAATTCATTTAAGTTTCTAGCAGTTGCTTCATGCATGAAAGAAGTATGTACTGTATCCCCTTCTTCTTGACCTATGTCAATACTCCTGTTTCAAGATAGACTAAGTATTTCTCAAAAGAAATATGGTTATATATGTGTGGCATGTGAGAGTAAATTATTTGATTCAGTCATAAACAGTACAGTGAAACATCCCTGAAAAGCATCTCATTTTGTTCTTCAATACTGGTTTATTGAACCTTTGTCTGTGAACAATGTGCTTGCAGTTGCACAGGCCTCATTCTTGTCATCTGAGAAATGTAAGGTCTGGCTCCTTCTAGTCAAAAAATTTTCTGTAATTTAACTCCACTTCTCCCAAATATAAAGACCCTGAGCTTTATTTCCAGAAGGAAAAAATGAAGAATCAAACTGCAGAAAGGGAACTTGCCTCAAGCAAAGCTATAATAATAGCAGCAGTTTGAGTCTTCCTTAAGGTGTGTTTACCTAGTTTGCAAAGAATAAATGACCCATTTCAGACACTGAATCCTCCTTCTATGTTAGGATTTTAGCTTTTTACCCAAAGCCAAGTATATATAATAATGACAGTCTTTATTTCTAAGTAATTCTTACCTTATACTGATAGATAAGGCAGAAAAGATTTGGAAGAGCTTCTCTGACATTGAATTCACATATATTAATATTGAAAACGATGCATATTACTTACATATTGCTTTAAATATATATTATCATATAATATGTATATAGTGGCATAAATAACATATAATTAGGGTAGTAAGATTACTCCCTCATAATAGATTTATAGGGTTTGCATATTTATTCATTTAATTGGAGGATAATACTTCACAACATTATGATAGTTTTTGCCATGCATCAACATGAATCACCATTAGGTATACAAATATCCACTCCCTCTTGAACCTCCCTCTCAACAGTTGGCAGCATGGTATGAGACAAGTGGCTTTAAAGTACGTTGGATTTACTAATCCTGACTCCGAAAACTTTGGTTTTGATCTGGATCAAAATAAACTGTGGAAAATTCTTAAATAAATGGGAATACTAGACCACCTGACCTGCCTCTTGAGAAATCTGTATGCAGGTCAGGAAGCAACAGTTAGAACTGGACATGGAATAACAGACAGGTTCCAAACAGGAAAAGGAGTACGTCAAGGCTGTATATTGTCACCCTACTTATTTAACTTATATGCAGAGTACATCATGAGAAACATTGGGCTGGAGGAAGCACAAGCTGGAATCAAGATTGCCGGGAGAAATATCAATAACCTCAAATATGCAGATGACACCATGCTTATGGCAGAAAGTGAAGAAGAACTAAAGAGCCTCTTGATGAAAGTGAAAGAAGAGAGTGAAAAAGTTGGCTTAAAGCTCAACTTTCAGAAAACTAAGATAATGGCATTTGGTCCCATCACTTCATGGGAAATAGATGGGGAAACAATGGAAACAGTGGCTGACTTTATTTTTCTGGGCTCCAAAATCACTGCAGATGGTGATTGCAGCCATGAAATTAAAAGATACTTACTCCTTGGAAGGAAAGTTATGACCAACCTGGATAGCATATTTAAAAGCAGAGACATTACTTTGCCAACAAAGGTTTGTCTAGTCAAGGCTATGGTTTTTCCAGTAGTCATGTATGGATGTGAGAGTTGAACTATAAAGAAAGCTGAGCACAGAAGAATCGATGCTTTTGAACTGTGGTGTTGGAGAAGACTCTTGAGAGTCCCTTGGACTGCAAGGAGATCCAGCCAGTCCATCCTAAAGGAGATCAGTCCTGAGTGTTCATTGGAAGGACTGATGTTGAAGCTGAAACTCCAATACTTTGGCCACCTCATGTGAAGAGTTGACTCATTAGAAAAGACCCTGATGCTGGGAAAGATTGAGGGCAGGAGGAGAAGGGGACGACAGAGGATGAGATGGCTGGATGACATGACCGACTCGATGGGCATGGGTTTGGGTGGACTCCGGGTGTTGGTGATAGACAGGGAGGTCTGGCGTGCTGCGATTCATGGGGTCCCAAAGAGTCGGACACCACTGAGCAACTCAACTGAACTGAACTGAACTGTGAGACTAGGGACTTCAGAAACCAAGAGAGTAAGTCATAAACTGTTATTGCATTCAATGTGTTATCCTAACTATATTATATATTATCCTAACTATGTTATATATTCAAACAGAACATTTGCTTTAATTATACCCTTGTATATGATTGTTGTACTGTCATAATTTGTCTCAGGTATCTATCACTAGGAAATCAAGACAGGATGATTTAGAGATGCTGACTGGATTAAGTATAAAGTACATTGACCTTTACTGGAGAGACTGTTTCTTGACAAACTTGTCAGTGACTAGAACGTGTTCATTCTTTCGACTAGTAAGGATATTTTGAGTCCTAAGTGTATCAGCCATTAGTCTAGGCGCGTCATGTACAATATACATTTTTCTTAGCATTGTACTTTCTTTTTGATGCATCTTGGAAAACACTCTTGTCCACCTCTTTGACCTAAGCTTCTCAATTTCATCTCTCCCTCTTGAACCTTTAAGAACAAAGATTTGAAAATTTAAATATAATCACCTGCAATTGAAAACTATTTCCTGAGCATAGCCCTAGAGATAATAGTTTAGGTTTTGTGTAGGAATAGGCCTGATAACCATGTTCTCAGGGAAGTCTGGTGTGCTGCAGTCCATAGGGTCTCAAAGAGTCAGACACAAGTCTGTGACTGAATAACAACAGAAGATTCTAATCAAAAAGCTACTCCGTATCTGTATACCTTGGTTTTACTCAACATGTTTGTAACCTAAGTATTCTCATCTAAGTGGATTTTACTATTTTTTAATGAATAACAACTGCTTATCAGATTTATAGGTAATTTCTTCTGGGGAAAAAAACAGAAATTCTCGTTATAATGAGACTTTTTTTAAAGAACATATATTCCACTCTTTGGCTGAACTAAGCCAATCTTTGATTTGAAAAATAAAGATTGAGATTCAAGGACTGGTTCTATAGCAGTTGATTAGTAAGAAGGTAGTAAAAAAAGATGTTTTTTTTTTTTTCATTTTTTTCTGTGCCATGTAAACAATAACTAAGTTAAACTAAAACAGGACTTGAACTTTTAGTCTAGGGGTTAAAAAATATGTAACATTGATAACAGTCATCTTTTTTATAATAGCCCAAGAATATATGGTGGTAGTTATTGTTTAGTCGCCAAGTTGTATTTGACTCTTTTGTGACCCCGTGGACTGTAGCCCGCCAGGCTCCTCTGTCCATGGGATTCTCCAGGCAAGAATGCTGGAGTGGGTTGTTGTGCCCTCCTCCAGGGGATCATCCTGACTCAGGGATGGAAACTGTGTCTTCTACAATAACAGGTGGATTCTTTACCACCAAGCCACAAGGGAATCCCTGAATATATGGTTACTTCCCTTTGTTTTTGATGATAATGTGAATATTTCAAAGGTACAAAATCTTCTGAATAAATTCTAAATCAGATTTTTATATAAGTGGCTTTTGGTTTTGGCTGGGTATATAAGGTGTCATTAGACAGGCTAGAGGGGAGTGATTTTCTTATTTGGTGAGTTGCTAACTGAATATTCATGAACTAGTGTGCCTTGGCAATTGGTCAGTTGTCAGTTGTGTTAACCAGCTGCTATGAACTTACCACATTGCTAGCTACTGCAGGTGAAGGCTACAAGACAAGACAAATAAGACCTCAAAAAGTCTCATGTGAGTCAGCTTTCATAGCCAAAGATTTCAGTAACCTGGAGTGAGAGAAATTGTGTTGCAGTACCTAACAAAAAAGAATCATACAATCCTTTATTCTGTGTGATTTACAATATAAAACGGGCATTTACCAGGCCAGGCACCCTGCCTTTTCTTTTCCCTTCAGAAATACTATTGTACAGTCAAGTGCAAAACTTGTGAGGGAGTCAAAAAATCAAAATGAAGTTTAAATGGAAAAAGGCACAAAATGGTATTATTCATCATAAGAAAAGAACATTGTAAAATGTAAGAATTGCTACCTTTTGATTCAAGAAAGAAATTTTGTAAGTATGAATGTTGTAGAGTGGTGAGATGTGCTTGGAGTTACTTAGAAACAGGATGCGATAAAGGTCATTGAGGAATGACTTGAGGGCAGCTCTTCTTACTGGTGGGAGAGGGTGTGTGTTGTATCAGTCGCTCAGTCATGTCCAGCTCTTTGTGACCCCATGGACTGTAGCCCACCGGGCTCCTCTGTGGAGGCTTGAGATAAATTCTCAAGGCCCTTAAGAACTCTGTGTTTACAGAGTTTTATATATACATATATATATAAATTCTTTTCCTGCTCAATTATGATCAGACCAAAATAGTTGTGACCGTTGCTGAGAATTTTTTTCATTTTCAGCATCTGGCACAAATACATCTAGGAGGTCGAACTTGTAAATCCAGGTTTTAGAAGGAGCACAGAAAAACATCAGTTCTCAGTGAGCTTTCTGTTTCCGTTTTTCGTTTCACAAGAGAGAAAATTGAGGCTTGGGGAGGTTTTCCCCACCACCACGTTCACTTGGAGAGCAGGTGGAATTGTGTGAAATCAAAGTCTTGGGGACCCTCTGACCCGTTTTCATTGCCCTCCACATGCTATCTGTTGCGGGTCACAAGTCATATAAGGATATCATTGTTCTCTTTACTTTCATATCTTCTCCAAATATTTTCATTGTGAAAACACTGTTTTACCCCAGTGAAGAAAAGGGTTCCATCAAAAATAAAAATATGTTCCTTTTTGACACAGAGATTTCTTTGCCAAAAACTAATTGCTTAGTATAAAAATGCTGCACTTGTGCCATGCATTAGTAAAATCAATTCTCCTTTCTATAATACTGCTCAGCCACTGTATCTGTCAGCACTCTGGGTGTGAAGCTAAAATCTAAAACTGTGTCACCAGACACAAAGGTTTATAAAGCTTGCCCACGTAGATTAATTTTTGGTCTGATTTTGCAGTTTATGAGGTCTGTAGGCATTGTGCTTTTTTCTGTTTTCCTCTGTAAACCAACATTTAGACCTGAGGGACTGGGGTGGCATTAGCTCCCCAATAATAATTAGAGAAAGGGAAAGGAAATGAGATACCTTTGTTCAATTCTTCAAACTTTTCTGGAACACTTACTCTCTGTCGAGTACCAGGAATGTTGACACATGTGACTGTCAGACCTGAAACAACTGATAGGGTATATACTGAAGATTGTTTTTTTAAAATTCAGAATGGTATAAAAAGGCATGTGTTTGAGTCAGTTCTAATGAAATACACAAATGTAAAGCCAATTGCACAGAGTGAAGTAAGTTGGAAAGAGAAAAACAAATATCATATGTTAACATATATGTATGGAATCTAGAAATATGGTACTGATGAACCTTTTGCAGGGCTGCAGTGGAGACACAGGCATGGAGAACAGACTTATGGACACAGTGTGGGGGAGAAGGTAGGACATATGACAAATGGAGAGAGTAGCATGGAAACATATAGCTTCCATATGTAAAATGGATGGCCAGTGGTAATTTGCTGTATGACTCAGGGAACTCAAACTGGTGATCTGTGACAACCTAGAGGGGTGGGAGGTGGGAGGGAGGTTCAAGTAGGAGAGGACATATGTATACTTGTGACTGATTCATGTTGATGTATGCCAGAAACAAATACAATATTGTAAAGCAATTATCCTTCAATTAAAAATAAATAAATTTTAAAAAATCAGAATGGTTTGGCAGAGGTGATCACAGATGGGGTGTTGTCAAAGTACATAGAAATTGTGGTAGAGAATAATTGCATAAACTGGTTTAACAAATAGGTAGCTGTCTGTAGGCCAGGCTTCTCAGTCTATGTAATTCTCCAGGCAAGAATACTGGAGTGGATGCCCATTCCCTTCTCCAAGGGATCTTCCTGACCCAGGGACTGAACCCAGGTCTCCTGCATTACAGGCAGATCCTTTACCATCTGAACCACCTGGGAAGCCCAGTTCCCCTGGAGAAGGGAATGGCTACCCACTCCAGCATTCTTGCCTGGAGAATTCTATGAACAGAGGAGCCTGGTGGGCTACAGTCCATGGGGTCACAAAGAGTTGGACATTATGGTGCAACTAACACTTTCCCTTTCTTCAGCAGTCAGTAAGGAAAAGGTGTGTGTATGTGTGTGTGCTTGTACACACATGCATGTGTGTGTTACAATTTTGTCATATTTGAGTTCGAAGAAAAGAATTTTAGAGAGAAGGTTCATAGCCCTGTGTCAGTTGTAAAACTAGTTATTTGCTAATTAGTCTGTCTTTACTCATGGAATGCTTGTACATTCCCATTGATTAAACCACCTCATCTAATAAAATCTGTCAAGAAATTCAAGATCAGTTCTGTCATTGGACAAAATAAAAATTCAAGTGACTAGTACATTTGAAAGATGAAACCATTGATTTTTGAGGATTTTCTCATGGATAGCCACTTCATCAATAAACAATAAACATCCAGTAAGCAGTGACTGATTTTTGAATGTTTTCAGAACTGAAGAAAATAGAGAAGAGTAAGTGATCAACCCTCAGAAAGTGTTCAGACTAGTTAAGGATTTAATGCTGCATCTAATAACTAAGAATATACAACAGTATCATGTCTAGGCTGTGAGAAGTGGTTATCAAGACTGTTTCAGTAAAAATTCATCTGAGACTACCTTTTGTTCCCATTTAAATATTTATTTAGGTGCACAGTTGCATGAATAGCCTTATTTTCAATTGGAAAAAACATCCAGAGATTTCCACTCATGAAAAACATTTCTGATTGTGTAATTAGGGAGCCCAGTAATTAAATATGTTTGAAAAATTGTATTAGATTACATTGCACTGGGTCAGGTACATGCTTTCATTTCACACCTAACAGCCCCTTTTATGATCATAGGCAAATTAAAAAACAACAACCCAGAAACCTCTCTTCCCCCTATTAAGGAAAAAAAATCCATTCCAGTAGAGCTTCCACTTTGCCTTGCTAATTCTAATTAGTATAGTGTGAGCTGCTGGACAGTTCAACCAGGAGGCTAGTCTGCAAAGAAATATATTTCTGTAGCTGCAGGCTCTTAGGAAAGGACACAAACTGGGAAAAAATAAATAGAGACTTTTTTCTCATTTGATTGAAGGATAGAGATGAAATAAAATAAGGTTTAAGAAAGTAAAAGAGGCTGTCCTCTTCTCTATTAAGTATTGCTGGAAAAGATTGAATAATAAGATGAGCCTGAAGGGAAGCCTTCAGACCATTGCTTTTGAATGGTTTGGTGAGTTGCTGCAATTAATGAAACCTGTGTTTACTCCTACCATCAGGCACAAGTGGGACCTACAAGTCCTGTCTCTGTTTCTGAGTATTTAATGTCAGGTGCTACATCAGCAGGTAGAATTTTTGAGAGTAGGTACTATATGTTTCACCACCGCTTGTGCTGATTTCCATATCTCAGACCTACCAACAGTATCATAGTCCAATAATCAATACCTGCCTATTGACAGAGTTAGTGAGAAGCCTATCCCCTGCCTGCTGTATTGATTGATTGGGATTCTCTGAGAGGATTCCGTGGCCACTGTCTATCTCTAAAACTAGCCAAGAACAGCAGGTACTATATTTTCACAACAGATCCAGGCTCCGCCCCCTCCTCCTTATTCCCACCCCAAGTTTTAGTCTAGCTTGGCTAATCAGTATATGATGATTTGGGGACTCACTGTCATTATCTTGTGGAAAAAACGACCTTTTTAAATGTTATTAACCTTGACTAACATTTAACTCAAATATCCTGACAAGTTTTGTGTCTCAGGAAAGAAATATATGTGTTTCAGATGATCCTCACAAGAGTTGCATGATAAAGTTCAAACAGGGCCACCAGATTTTGGATACAGCTACTTGGAAAGGGACCAGTTCTTCTTGTTCTAAAGTGTGGTGA
The DNA here is from genome assembly GCF_054371585.1 of Giraffa tippelskirchi. NCBI lineage: Eukaryota > Metazoa > Chordata > Mammalia > Artiodactyla > Giraffidae > Giraffa > Giraffa tippelskirchi. The sequence goes on from NC_137276.1 coordinate 41,941,097, forward strand.
CTTTGCTCTTCATTTAAACCTTCCCAATTTAATATTTAATGATTACTCTCAATATAAAAGACAGGCATTAATATCAACATTATATACTTTTAGATTAGCAAATTATACTTCTGTGTTTTTCTAGAAAATAATGTTTTCACTTAATAGAATCTATAGATAATTCAAGCTGAAGAATGCCACAATACCATTTAAAATAATGTGCCATTTCCAAAGAGCATTTCAGGAATTTGTAGATCTCTTCCAGTGAAGTTTATTCTAGTGTGCTTTTGCAGTACAAGTTAAGTGGTCTACATATTATAGTACTTTGAAACCTATCAATAATACATTCCTCAAGTATGGGACAAATTGTCTCAAAAAAAATGAAAAAAAAAGTCAATTTCCTTTCAAAAGGAATTCCCTATTTTGAGGGCTTCCCTGGTGATTCAGACGGTAAAGAATATGCCTACAATGCAGGAGAACCAGCTTCAATCCCAGGTTCAGGAAGATCCCTGGAGAAGGGACTGGCTACCCACTCCAGTATTCTTGCTTGGAGAATTATGGACAGAGGAGCCTGGTTGACTATAGTCCATAGGGTCGTAGGGTCAGATACAACTGAGCAGCTAACACTTTTACTTTCACACTTTCACCCTATTTTGAAACCCAAGCCTTACCTAATTTCAGGTTTCAGTTGATAACTGCTAGTTGGTTATTGAGTAGTTGTTTTCTTGTGTCTTAGAAACAGGTTGGCTCTCCAAATTATGGCCCAAATAGGTGGGGGCAAACTTGGGCTTGACTGGGGGTTCGGTATGGTTAGATCCACTGTCTCTAATCTCAAGTGTATTTCAGTCTCCTGTGGATCTTGTTAAAATGCAGATCTGATTCAGTGTATTAGTTTTCTACAGCTACTGTAACAAATATTGACACATTGGGTGACTTAAAACATTAGAAATGTGTTCTCTGAGGCCACAAGTTCAATATTAGTCTCACTGGGCTGAAACTCACATGTCGGTGGGGCTGTGCTCTCTCTCTGGAGACTCTATAGGAAGGATCCATTCCTGGCCTTCTGGCATGGCAGCTATCATTCCTTGACTTGCAGCCGAATCACTCCGCTATCTCTTCCTCTATCTTTATAGTGTTTTCTCCTCTTGTTCGTATAATCTCTGTATGCCTCTTTCTTACAAGGATACATGTAATTAGCTATAGGACTTAATTAGATATAGGAATTAGATATAGAATCTCAAAATCCTTAATCACGATTAAGGAAAACTTTACTATGTAAGGTGACCTTCACAGCTTCCAGGATTTAGAACCTGGGCATATCTGGAGAGTCATTACCAGCCTACCAAAGTGAGTCTAGGGTGAAGATTAGATTCTGAATTTCTAACAGTTGTCCAAATGAACTTGATGCTGCTGGTCTGTGTGTAACACTTTGAGTAGCCAGTGGCTGCGTTATAAATCTATAATGTTCATCATGATCTGTGTGGCTCAGAGCAAAAATATTCCCTTTGATGCAGAACCATATAATAGCAAGGGACTTAGGGGACAGTTTGAATGATCTAGGAGATGGAGTTGCCAAGAATTAGGATGATTATTTGGGAACCAAAAGTTCTTCCAGAGTGTCAGGAAGGAGTCCTGCTTCCAGGGGCAAAATTGAAGTATTACTCAGGAACCAAGGTAGAAGCTCCCTTCTTTACAGTGGGCTAACAAGTGACTCAGTGGGCAGAAAGGCAGCCTGGACACTAGGTTTCTGTCAGAAAGTCTAAAGTCAGATTCTGCCAGTTGGTTTACCTCAGCATCCTGCCAATCATGGCCAGGACTGATTATGAAATTAGCTAATGTTGAGGAGTGTATGCTTGGCTCTCAAACTGCTGATTCAGTAGATTTGTAATAGTGTTCTGAAATCTCCATTTCTAACCAATATCTTAAATGATTCAGATGCAGGTGAGATGTGTGAGTGTGGAATCACATAGATCACATAGACCTCAGACACGACCTAAATCAATTTTGGCAAATTATTTTTCATAAAGGGTCTGGCCCATCTCACATTTATTTGATTTTAGCTCAATCATCATTTTTCCAGGTAAGTCTTCCCTTCAACCCCCCCACCCCAGATCCAGGTCAAATTCACCTATTTCATGTTCTCATGAGAAGGCATACTTCTACCATTAGTACCTATGTCATTTAATTTCTTAAATTTTATATATCTATTTATTTTTGGCTGTGCTGGATCTTTCTTGCTGCATAGGCTTTCTCCAGTTGTGTTGAGCGGGGGCTACTCTCCAGTAGCAGTGCACAGGCTTCTCATTGAGGTGCCTTGTCTCATTGTAGGGCACAGGCCCTAGGGCACATGGGCTCCCCAGCTGTGGTTCCCAGGCTCTGGAGCACAGGCTCAGTAGGTGTAGCACATGGGGTTAGTTGTTCCATGGCGCGTGGGCTCTTCCCAGATCAGAGATTGAACCCGTTGTCACCCACATTGGCAGGCAGGTTCTCTACCACTCAGCCACCAGAGAACCCCTTGACATTTACTTTTATTTGTGATTATTTGGCTATTTCTGTCTCTTTGCTAAATTATAAAATGTTCAAGGACAGGAATTGTGTATTTTTCTGTTGAACTTTTTTTCCCCAAGCATATTATTTGACATGAACTTGCTACTCAAAAAATAATTAACCAAATGGATTTGGAAATAAATGAATAGAATTTTCAGTGAATCCAGAAAATTTTGCCTGTGGTATTACCCTCTTTTTAGTAGTTCCTTCTCCTTTGCTTATATGAACTACTGCAGTCATTGTAGTTCTCAGGGACTCATCTTTCCTTGAAAAGTAATCTGAAATGGGTGGTAGGAGGTGGGGGACCAGGAGCATGATAATTTAAAACTGTGGACTTGGTGATCTTCCAATAACTCATTCAGGGGGCTTGGGAAGAGTGCAGGAAGCAAACAAGGAAGTGGACCTCTGTTTCCCTTGTCTTCCCTCTTCTCCCTTCAAACAGCTCAGTCCTACGTTTGTCTGTTTATAACTTCAATTCAGATCTTTATTTTTCAATAGATTTGTGGAATATTTTTACAACATCTAAGATGTTGTCAAATGTAGTTTATTTTTCCCTCAGGCTTGGCTGTTCTGAACAGCATTATTTCACAGTTTTTCTAATCTGGAAATACCATTTAAAGCAATCATCAATTTGATGATAAAATAAAGGATAGGGTAAAATAAAAGTAAACACCACCACCTACTTTTTTTTTTTTAATTGCTTCTCAAATGCCCTTTTACAGAGGAGACTGTAAAATTCTATTCAAGCTGAATTAATGATTAGCAGTGGTCAGTGTTGTTCCAATGGTAGCACGAGGCTTTAGCAAGTAATCTCTCTGTTTGGTTTGTATAATATGTGAAGGAAAGAAAATATAAAGACTGCTTATACAGTTCGGCTGATTACTTACTTTGTCTGGTGGCAGAAAGAACATTTGTTTTCCCTGTACTAAGCTTTGAGTGAGTCAGCCTTCTTCAATGGAACTTATCTTGACCTAGCAAAAATATGATTTTTCAATTTCCTTTCAAATTTAACTCTCATCCTAGCTGGTATATGCTTTCTTCTTGGCTGGAAAACTAAACTGATTTCCAGATTGAAGGAAAATCATGGTTTTATTCAGAAGGTCAAACTCAAAAATATTTATTACTATAGTCTCTTTTTTTTAAAGAATTGCCCTTTTAATACATTATTAGCAAACCATTAATCATAGATCTGTAAGTTAGAGACTGTATGCCATTCTAATCATGTACACTTAGCATTCACATGAGGTTCTAACATCACATCATCCTTGACAACTTAATGTAGCTACTCTAGTTCTCAAGGTCCCATTTATTTATGTGATATCAGGAATAGTATCTGTAATGTGAAGGAATGATCTGTTTTGACTAACAAATGGAATATTTGAGTACTAGATCCTGACCCATCCGTTGAATTGTCTCATATTTCTTCGTGAAACACTTGTAAAGTGGTATCGAATGAAGCTTCTAGTTGGTGGGTTAGTTGTGAGTTTTTCCAGTGGGAAAGTTTTTATTTACTTTTCAAAAGCTTTCTATACAGACTATTGCCAAGTCTCTCAAGGTCTTGTAGCAAGAAAATCAATGAATACACACATGAGAAGGTATTAATATAAGGTCCCACAGCAGTATTTGTGATCTTCCAGAAAGTAACACAAGTATGAGAATTGTGTTGGACAACAGAATGAAATATATATTTTACATATATATATATATATATATATATATATATATATATATATACACATACATATATATATATAAACTTACATAATTTCAAAGAATCATTCTGATATTCCTTCAAAAAACAAACAGGGTTTTGCAGAAAACCAGTGTGAAACATACTAGAAACAGAAATTCAGAAGAAAAAAAAAGAAATGTAGATCTCTGTAAAATTACTTTGTAAAATTATTTAGTAAAATTGTAAAGTTAGTATTAAGGTGATTGAAAGAAGCAGAAGAAGATATACCCCTAAAGTCTTAATAACTATGTCATTAATGCTAATGATAATAACTGGAATTGATGCAGCTCTAAAACATTGAGCATAAAAGTAGCTTCACAGATCTTACTTCAGAGAGACTAGTTCTGATTATTTATTGTCTACTTTGGGTCAGGTACCATGGTATCCTCCGAGGATACCAAATGTGTGTGTGTGTGTTAGTCTCTCAGTCATGTCCGACTTTTTGAGACCCCAGGGACTGTAGCCTGCCAGGCTCCTGGTATTCTCCAGGCAAGAATATTGAAGTGGGTTGCTTGCCAGTTCCTTTTCCAGGGGATATTCCTGACCCAGGGATCGAACCTGGGTCTCTCACATTGCAGGCATCTTCTTTACCATTTGAGCCACCAGGGAAGTCCAATCATGTAGCATTCCCATCTCCTAGATTGCAAACCACCTTTGATGAGGAGCTGCATCTTTATTCATCTCTTCTGTCACCTTGCTCAAGATTGTTATTTGATTAGTCCACTCAATAAGATTGCCCAAATATGTTCTAATTTTAACTTGAGTTTCAATAAAACATTGAATGGATACAGATGATATGATGTTTAAGTAAGCTTTAGTTCAGTTCAGTTCAGTTCAGTCATTCAGTTGTGTCCGACTCTTTGCGACCCCATGAATCACAGCACATCAGGCCTCCCTGTCCATCACCAACTCCCGGAGTCTACCCAAACCCATGCCCATCGAGTCATTGATGCCATCTAGACATCTCATCCTCTGTCGTCCCCTTCTCCTCCTGCCCCCAATCCTTCCCAGCATTAGGGTCTTTTCCAGTGAGTCAACTCTTCGCATGAGGTGGCCAAAGTATTGGAGTTTCAGCTTCAACATCAGTCCTTCCAATGAACACCCAGGACTGATCTCCGTAAGGATGGATTGGTTGGATCTCCTTGCAGTCCAAGGGACTCTCAAGAGTCTTCTCCAACACCACAGTTCAAAAGCATCAATTCTTCGGCGCTCAGCTTTCTTCACCGTCCAACTCTCACATCCATACATGACCACTGGAAAAACCATAGCCTTGACTAGACGGACTTTTGTTGGCAAAGTAATGTCTCTGCTTTTAAATATGCTATCTAGGTTGGTCATAACTTTCCTTCCAAGGAGTAAGCATCTTTTAATTTCATGGCTGAAGTCATCATCTGCAGTGATTTTGGAGCCCCCCAAAATAAAGTCAGCCACTGTTTCCACTGTTTCCCCATCTATTTCCCATGAAGTGATGGGACCAGATGCCATGATCTTAGTTTTCTGAATGCTGAGCTTTAAGCCAACTTTTTCACTCTCCTCTTTCACTTCCATCAAGAGGCTCTTTAGTTCTTCTTCACTTTCTGCCATTAGGGTGGTGTCATTTGCTTATCTGTGGTTATTGATATTTCTCCTGGCAATCTTGATTCCAGCTTGTGCTTCTTCCAGCCCAACGTTTCTCATGATGTAATTTGCATATAAGTTAAATAAGCAGAGTGACAATATACAGCCTTGACGTACTCCTTTTCCTATTTGGAACCAGTCTGTTGTTCCATGTCCAGTTCTAACTGTTGCTTCCTGACCTGCATACAGGTTTCTCAAAAGGCAGGTCAGGTGGTCTGGTATTCCCATCTCTTTCAGAATTTTCCATAGTTTATTGTGATCCACACAGTCAAAGGCTTTGGCATAGTCAAAAAAGCAGAAATAGAAGTTTTTTCTGGAACTCTCTTGCTTTTTCTATTATCCAGTGGATGTTGGCAATTTGATATCTGGTTCCCCTGCCTTTTCTAAAACCAGCTTGACAATCTGGAAGTTCATGGTTCACGTATTGCTGAAGCCCGACTTGGAGAATTTTAAGCATTACTTTACTAGTGTGTGAGATGGGCACAATTGTGCGGTAGTTCAAGCATTCTTTGGCATTGCCTTTCTTTGGGATTGGAACGAAAACTGACCTTTTCCAGTCCTGTGGCCAAAGTAAGCTTTAAGTGCTTGATAGTACTTAAGTGATGTTCAAGTCAGTAAGTAAAGAATGGTCCTGGAGAATTTTGGTAGTTGAGTAAAAGGAGAGATGGGCATTTGGAATGATATAACTCTTATTTTCCCCCAAATAAAGTCATAGAATGACTGGGAAATGGCAGTGGAATTTAAACAGTATGAGTGGGGAAGGAAAGGTCCAGCTATACATTTTCCTGTCTTGTATGTACAGAAGAGTCATTGGGCTTATCTGCAAGTGTGCTATGGAAGCAGAAGAAAATAGAGAGTTTTCAGAAGATAAACATCATCATGTGCCAGAGTTGTTGGGAGCTGAAGTAAAGCATACAGGGTTTGACCTAAGATGATACGCAAGGTAAAACATAGGTCCAGGGACTGAAAAAAGTGTATACACTTTGCCTTCTAAGGAGAGTACGACTGACTCACTTGCTTAATTTCCTCCACATTTTTTCAGTTTTCATGAGTGTCAGGACAATATAGATTCAATGTTTCTAGACCAAAGTTTGTCAGGCATGGATGATTAGGCTGGAGCCTCTCCCCCAGGGAACATTTGGCAGATGTCTGGAGGTATTTCTGGTTGTCACAACTGGGGTGGGGTGATAACTTAATATCTAGTGGTAGAGGCCAGAGGTGTTGCTAAGTAGCCTATAATGTGCAAAAGAAGCACAAACAACAAAGAATTAACTGACCAAAACTGTCAAAAGTGCCAAAGTTGAGAAACTCTATTTTAGATCCCTTCTTCCAAAGTCTTTCCAGATAACCCTATTTGACTACTTTTTACTCTGTTTTGATTTAATATTTTCCATCATCCAAAAAAGATGAAATTATTTGAACCAATAAACAGATTTTGGCCTTACTGATTATTATGAGTATTGCAAAACTATACCCCTCCTGTTTGCCACAGCAGCTATATGCTTGTTAGGAAGACTACCTGAGAAAATGTTTTATTCTGATGAAGCAGAAGATACGTCTTGATTAAAACAAGGTAAAAATTAAACCTTTGGCCTCTGAAGATATATTTTTATAATAGTCTTTTACCATTATAACCCTTTGGCTATTTTAATGCAAACGTGTTTCTGTAAAGCCATATTTTGGTTGCTATAACAACTTGACGTAGCTCCTGATGAGTTCTTCTTGCCTTAATGTTGCTTTTAAAAAGTTGAGGTTGCTATGACTACAAAATGCTGCTTTATTTTCAGCAAGCTTTTTTTTTCCCCCTGGTAATTTTGCTTTCAAAATCTGTATGTGCACATGCATGCATATGTGTGTACTTCTACTAACATGTGTTATGAAAGTCTGTGTGGAATAAAGCCAAAGTTTGAATCATGCATTGTTATTCTAAAATTGATTTACATAATGTTGGATGAGTCCAGGTTAAAGATGCTTTTTTCTTGCCTACAAATTATTTAACTACTTAATAATAGGCTCTTTATCATTGCTTTATGATTTACTTATCACATCTTCCATGTTATAGCCTCTCCCTGTTTCCAGCATATTTGTACCTCAACCCTGGAAGGGTCATTTGAACTTGAAAAATGTGGAACTCTGTTGTGTCTTAATATATTTATGATTTTTGATGAAGTCTATTTTACAACACTGCTGATTATGGTCTTCTTTATATCATAAATTGTAACAAGATGCCCATTGCTCAGAGTTTTTCTTATTCAAATTTTGAAGAAGCCGGAAGGATGAAAGTTAGGATACCTTGGTTCTGTTATTAACTCTGTCACTATGAACTAACCATCTTATTTCTCTGGAGGAGTGCTGTCCGATGTACCTAGACAATGTGAAATTTTCTAGTAGCCAAGTTAAACAGAGTTAAGTTTAGTAATTCAGTTCAGTTCAGTTCAGTCGCTCAGTCGTATCCGACTCTTTGCGACCCCATGAATCACAGCACATCAGGCCTCCCTGTCCATCACCAACTCCCAGAGTTTACCCAAACCTATGTCCATTGAGTTAGTGATGCCATCCAACCATCTCATCCTCTGTCGTCCCCTTCTCCTCCTGCCCCCAATCCTTCTCAGCATTAGGGTCTTTTCCAATGAGTCAACTCTTTGCACAAGGTGACCAAAGTATTGGAGTTTCAGCTTCAACATCAGTCCTTCCAATGAACACCCAGGACTGACCTCCTTTAGGATGGACTGGTTGGATCTCCTTACAGTCCAAGGGACTCTCAAGAGTCTTCTCCAACACCACAGTTCAAAAGCATCAATTCTTCGGTGCTCAGCTTTCTTCACCGTCCAACTCTCACATCCATACATGACCACTGGAAAAACCATAGCCTTGACTAGACGGACCTTTGTTGGCAAAGTGTATCCAAAATACTACCATTTCAAAATGTTGATGTTTTAATTATATTAATACAGCTTTTTACATTATTTTTCTATTATGTTGGAAATCCAAGGGATATTTTACACTTATAACATGTATCACTTAAGATGAGCCCCATTTCAAGTGCTCAGTCATCACATGCGACTAGTGGCTATCCTGTTGGACAATTTTAGCTTTAGATCTCCATCAAATTTGGCCATGCAATGTCATTTATTGTTTATCAATCACTTACTGGAAAGTCTTTGTGAAGTCTCAAGAGTGTACAGATGATTAGGAAAACTCTTTCTGGTTTATAAGAGAGAAGAGAGAGGGAGAGAAAGGGACAGAGGGCAAGAAGAAAAGAGTTTACAAACAGAGAAGGGGGGCAGAGGGGTGGAGGAGGGTGAGGATGGAAGGAAGGCAGAAAGGAAAAAAGAAAGATAGAAAGTTCTTTTAGGTCTTTTCTAGCTATTCAGTGCTATCATCCATAATCTAATCTTATTTTGTTATAATTAAGAAATATTGAAATGAGTCAGACAGTTCCCTATTACTTTTGTGTGACTTATTCACAGTTCTATTCCTAACCACTTGGGGTATGCTTAGGACAAATTAACTGCACCCTACATGTTTATTGAATTGAATCTCCTTTCTTGTCAAAATATATGATTTAATCCAAGATTAAATAAACATTATTTTCAGAGCAAAATTTAGTTTGAAAAATCCCATCGTACACAAATATTTTAGAACAATGAAAAGAAGAGTGGCTAAAGGTTTAATATAAAGGGGTATCAAGTTAAAAGGTGTTATTCTTTCTCTGCATCTTGTCTTTCTTGCTGTTGGAAGATTTTTGTTTAGAGGTAATCAAGGATTAACGCAATTGCCTTAAAATTGTTTTGGTGCCATACTGCAGGTGACAATGCCAAGACATCATTGCTGTGTCCAGATCCCTTATTACATTTCTGCTGCTTTATTCCTGTCCTGCCTTTTCTCATTTAGCAGACACCAAATCAAAGTGAACCATGTGACTCTTGTAGTCTGCTCAGTGAAGGAAGTTTCTGTTTTCTTTTTAACTATGTGTCATTTTTTATCACCATTATTTTAGAAATAAAGTGGCTTATTGGGTGTTTTTTTAAGTTAAGCCATTTGGACTGAAAAGGTCTGGATGAACTAATCAGATTTGGAAAGAAAAAAACAGTGTTACAATTTGAGTGGATTCCTAAATCAGGTGGCGGATGGTAATCTGGGTTGTGAATTAAACTGTTTGATGCTGACGGCTCTTCACATTTACAAAGCAGTTCAACTAGTTCCCATCATTTGTCACAGATACTTTTCTTTTTTGCCTCTTTGCAGTAATGCAGCATAAGGTCTGACGTTTCCTATCTCTTTGGCCTTTGTAAATTGGAATTATATTCAATACATTTTATTTTTAGGGTTGAAGATGTTTAAGATGATTTTGAAATCCTTGTTACTCTTAAGAATTTCACAGTGAGGGATCATGCTACACTACCCTGAGGGGTTTGCCCAAGATAAATATTAGAATATGGTTAAAATGGGAATAACCTTAGTTTTCTGTAATCATGTCATTTGTGTCTGAACTTGTAAATAGAATTGTTTCTTCAAGAACATTTATTTACATTGAACACTAATTTATAATGCCAGCTACTAAAATGAATGACTCAGAAGCCCTTTAAGTTACTCACAATAAGCTCTTATTTATCTGTAGACTATGAGGATTGTTCATTTTCTCATTTTTCTGTGTAATTTTGAATACTCTTTTTCTAATTATCTCTATTTTTCCTGGAAAATAAGTAAGGAAGAATAATTCAGTTAGCTTTGCTATTGCCAGTTAATACTAGTTAAAAGTTTGATGCAGATTATATTTACAATCATTTGCATTTTTATTCTAACATATTTTTAAAATGTGGAGCCCCTTGAACAAAGGTGATTACTTATAAAGACTTCCTTCACCTCTTGGGCTGAAAGAATTCAGATGTTTACTCATTAAACTAAAAGATGCACTGCAGACATGGAGTTTGAGAGACTTTGAAATTAACTAGTTTGGTAACCTTTGAATTTTTTTTTTTTTCTGATAAGTTCATTTCTCAAAAGAAAGTATACCCCTGAGGTTCAAAATATTAAATACAGATTGAAGAACCAGAAAAGAAGGGAAGGGAGAGAGGGGGTAGAAAAGCGTCCTCCCCACCTGGAACACTCAGAGATGGCTTGGAAAGCCACACGTCAACTTGAACTCCATCCATGTACAAGTAAGGTACCTGGAATTTAAGTGATTTCTTCAAGATCAGGCAGCTCTGCCTGAAAGCCTGTCAGTTTTTCATTCATTCAGCAAATACATGAGTGCCTATTTAAATTTTTTAACCATTTTTAAAATGTATTATAAATATTGATACTATTATTTATTTACTTTTGTTATTATAATTCCTAGGGCTATGCCCAGGTCAATAGCAATTTTTACATAGGTGCTTGGTTAATTCATTATTAGTTTTATTAAGTATTTCTCATATCTTTTTTTCTAAGTTTAAAGATGTTTCAACACTGCCCTCCCACTCCAGACTATATGAACGGTTGCGTAAAGAAGCCTCTAAGTTTTAAAGATTTTTGGTTAATGTAAGCCTGGTAATCAAACCTAGTGACTCTGAGACCTGATGAAGTTGCTGTTCCGAGAGTTTTATAATTCAGCCATTACTGTTTTCAGTGTTGTCTTTGGTTTGGAAATATATGAGAAATATGTGTGCAGTGTTACTTTCTTTTATTTTGGCTAATTTGGTAGTGACGTTTCCAACTGAAGACCAAAGTATGTAGACAAGTTGTACCCTGTAAAGAATTTAATGGTACCTTTGTATTTATGGTTTGATATAGAAAGGTCTGCTGAAGTGTTCAATTAGTGACAAATTAGCCTTATCTATTGGAGAAGGAAATGGCTACCCACTCCAGTATTCTTGCCTGGAGAATTCCTGCCAGGCTACAGTCCACTGGGTAACAAAGAGTTGGACACAACTGAGTGATTAACACTAGCCTTATCTATAAAGAATAAATCGTAGGCCAGGGGATCATCCTGATGAAAGAGAATATTAAAGTGCTCATTTAGAGTTTAGAATGCAAGTCAAAGTATGTCTTTTTAACAGTTTATTTTTTAAAATGAATAGTCTTTCAATAACAAGCTAGATAGTGGTGTTTCCTGTAACATATCTTCTTCTACCATCATTTTTTTTTATTTTAAATTTATTTGTTTTTTTAATTGAAGGATAATTACTTTACAGAATTGTGTTGGTTTCTGCCAAACCTCAACATGAATCAGCTATAGGTATACATGTGTCCTCTCCTTCTTGAACCTCCCTCCCACATTCCTCCCCATCCCACCCCTCTAGGTTGTTACAGAGCCCCAGTTTGAGTTCCCTGAGTCATACAGCAACTTTCCATTGGGTATCTGTTTTATATACGGTAATGTAAATTTCCATGTTACTCTTGCCATACATCCCACCCTCTCCTTCCTCCCTACCATCGTTTCTGAAATGAGTGAATCTAAAGTAGGTTCTTTCTCCATGGAATCCCAGGGAAATAATTGTTCCTGGAATGAGATCTTATTGCAGAGGAAAACAACGTAAAGAGTTGTTGTGATTAAAACATAGTTGCTTAACTGCAAAATGGTAGGAAGTAGTGGGATACCCATGCCAACCTGCTGACTGCTAATTTTCCTGGTTGTTGTACTGCCTCCCTCCATGTGATTGAATTGGCCCTGATTATTGTTAGAGAATAGAGTATTGCAGTTTTCTGAACAGAACCCTGGAAGGTGTGGTATCTCCCTCTGTGTTTTGCTCATGAAAAGCCCTATAATCCTGATAATTATCTGTAATCAATCTTGTCACAGACATCTTGTAACATTCTATATGGGAAAAAGAAAAAAAGGTCTTTCTATGGCATATCCAACTAGTAGACTCTCCTTGAAATGCCTTCTATTGCCTCTCCTTCTATTGCCTATTGAACAGAAAAAGTGTCACATCACTCATTTTGTGGTGGTGGCAGCTTAGTCGCTAAGTCATGTCTGACTCTTGTGACCCCATGGACTGTAGCCCGCCAGGCTCCTCTGTGAATGGGATTTCCCCGGCAAAAATTCTGGAGTGGGTTGCCATTTCCTTCTCCAGGGGAATCTTCCCAAGCCAGAGATTGAACCCAGGTCTCCTGCATTGCAGGAAGTTTCCTGCATTGCAGGCAGATTCTTTTACCAACTGAGTCACCAAGGAAGCTCCCCTCACTTTGTGCTGATACTTAAACAGCTTTTCCTTATTTTCAGGATGTATGGGAAGAGAGATAACTTTTTCTCTCCCTTTAGGCTGATCTAGAAGAGGCTGAGTATACCTTTCCTGTCAAGGGCCAGATATTAAAAATTTCAAACTTTGTGGGCTGAGAGGCAAGGTTGAAGATAGTGTGAAAATACTTAAACAAGAAGGAAAGCTGCCCTTCTTTGTCTGAAAGATAGGTTCTCACAGTAGCATCACCCGGGTGAGGAAGGAAAGGTGAAGAATGGGTTCAATTTGCAAGCTCTGTCTTGGGGCTCCACTCTCCACAGATCACCCTGGCTCTTATTCCCATGTACTGTCTCGCCCTTCTGGTCTCCCTCCATACCTCTGGTGAATAGTACTCCCATTGCAGGCAGCAGGAGCTACCTTAGTGGCTCTGAGCCAGTGGGATTTCTACCCCCTGCTCATGAGGGAGAGGAAAAGAGATAAATGCCTGGCATCCCCTGTTGAGATGAGAACTAGATTTTGCCTTGATAGTAGTACATGTTAGTCTTTGTATCCTGGCCTATCATTTTAGTTGGAAAGAGAAGGAGGAAGGACTCTAAGTCCAAATAATTGATATAGGAAAAGAAAAAAAATTTTGGAATCCAATCATTTGTAAAATGATAATTCCTTTGTAAAAATAAATTTGGTCTTATTTCCTTATCCAACTGTTTTGTACAGAGGGCCTTGATAAATACGTACTTTCAGATAACATTTTCAAATATTTTGCTGGAGCGTACTTTCCTTCTTAGACTTTTGAAATCCACTCGCACCTCCTGCTTGCTATTCATTAGACATTAATTATGATTGCACTTTAATGCCAGGACTTTGGACTTAGGAGGATTTGATCCAAATATGTTGAAACCTATGAAACAATTAAGTCCATGTTTCTCTATATCCTGCCTGCTTTTTCTTTTAATCAAACAAAGTAACGATTGTGGTTACAAAGTGGAAAAGCATTCAGTTAAAAGAGTGAGAGGTTAAACCTTCATCCAGACGACTTAAGCGTTAGGACCACAGACATACACTATTTCAACATTGGGGAAGAGGATCATTATTCTGGCTGCTTCTGAAACTCCAGGATTTTCTACGTTTGAGTCAGTGACCTTTCTGTCCTCATTGCATTTATATCTGTTACAGGAGAAATTTTCTTTTTTGATTCAGAATCTGTGATTATGGCAGCTTTGTCAGAGAAGAATCATCACCATTGCTCAGAACTGAGACTTTTGCCTCTGCTCCAGAGATTAAGGGAAATTGGAGGTTGCTGGCAAGGGACAATAGAACAGAAAGCTTGTTGATCTTCTTGGAGTTTATTCCACTAATGTCCAGGACTTCCCCAGGACTATTGGTCTTTATTTTCTGAGTTCTTTTACAACGCTGGGGATGGCTTTGGCGAAGGAACTGATCATTTTAGATCATATAAGCCAACCCTGGATATTTCAAGTGCTTCACAACAAAATACAATGGCTTAGAAAAATGGATCTGGAGTACAGGTAGGAAGAGTCATCTCCAGAGCCTATAGATAAGGCTCCAAGAAAAGTGGTGATTGTTGTTGTCATCATCTTTATCATCATCATCATAGCAGACAAACATTTTTACTTAATGTATACTAACCACTATTCTGGGGCTTCCCAGATGGAGCAGTGGTAAAGAATCCACCTATCAATGAAGGAGACATAAGAGAAGCAGGCTCGATCCCTGGGTTGGGAAGATCCCTTAGAGTAGAAAATTTTGGCAACCAGCCCCAGTATTCTTGCCTGGAAAATTACATGGGCAGTGGAGCCTGGAGGGCTATAGTCCACAGGGTTGCAAAAGAGTTGGACACCACTGAGCACACACAACCACTATTTTAAGCATTGTACATATGTTAGTTCACTATAATACTAACAACGACCCTATGACTAACTACTTCTGTTGTTCCTACCTCATAGATGAAGGACCTGCAGCATGAGAGACTTTGGACTTATGGGTGATAGAGAACTTTGGATTTATGGACAAAAGAGCCATTGGATAGTTTAAGCAAGGGCTTGACATTGTCTGCTTTGCATTTCAAATGTCAGCTAGAGGCTAACTGAAGGAATGGCAAACTAGATGTGATAAAAGCTTCAGAGGAAGTGGTGAGAGGAAAGAAATGAAAGGGATTGGTTTGATAAATAATTTGCTTAAGTGAACAGGATTGGATAACAGGGTTTAGGGAAGAGAGAGGAGTTAAAGAAATCAATGTCCCAAGTAAGTTAAGTAGATCTAGAGGATAGGCCCCATCATTTCATGGCAAATAGATGGAGAAACAGTGGAAACATTGGCCGACTTTATTTTTGGGGGCTCCAAAATCACTGCAGATGGTGACTGCAGCCATGAAATTAAAAGACGCTTACTCTTTGGAAGCAAAGTTATGACAAACCTACACAGCATATTAAAAAGCAGAGACATTACTTTGCCAAAAAAGGTCTGTCTAGTCAAAGCTATGGTTTTTCCAGTGGTCATGTATGGATGTGAGAGTTGGACTATAAAGAAAGCTGAGCACCGAAGAATTGATGCTTTTGAACTGTGGTGTTGGAGAAGACTCTTGTGAGTCCCTTGGACTGCAAGGAGATCCAACCAGTCCATCCTAAAGGAAATCAGTCCTGAATATTATTGGAAGGACTGATGTTGAAGCTGAAACTCCAGTACTTTGGCCACTTGATGCGAAGAGCTGACTCATTGGAAAAGACCCTGATGCTACAAAAGATTGAAGGCAGGAGAAGGGGACGACAGAGGAGAGATGGTTGGATGGCATCACTGACTCAATGGGCGTGAGTTTGAGTAAACTCCAGGAGTTGGTAACGGATAGGGAGGCCTGGTGTGCTACAATCCATGGGGTCACAAACTGAACTGAATTAAGGTGACAGGATGTAGACACATAATAATGTTCAGACTTAGGAACCTGGGACTAATCCCCTGACATTAGTGGGCCTGTCTGGCCGGTGAGGGAGGTTTGAACTTGATTGGATCTTTCTACTTTTTGTCTGATTAGAGACAGATTGGGAAGACTCCCTCAAAAGACCATCAGGAAACTTTGCCTTGAAGACTCTGCAAACAAGAAAGAAGAAGGGGGAAATAACACACTTAAGTAAGATCCAATCAAATCAATCACAGCAAACCCACTTGTTCTGATAGCTGTGTAGGGATCCTTTGGGCTTTGCCTTTCACAGGGAAAGTTTCCCAGGGCTCTAATGTTAATTAGGGAATTTGTATTTTCTACAGATGATTGCATTATCATCCCAGACAGGACAGCTAGACTCCTCTGAGCAGCTGATCAGGGAGAAAGAAACCATTTACATTTTCTCTACAATCAAGCTCCAAAGAATTTTAGAGATAATAGGTAATTTGTTACTTGCCATCAGTACTGTCCTAAAGCTCTTTCATAGACATGCAAGTGGGTAATTTCTAGTCCCTGGTTGATGATGTTTTCAAGAAGATGAAAGAGAAGAAACACATTATCATCTAGTAAGATATTACTAGAAAAGCAAAGTCAGTTGAGTTTGCTTCCTATATAGGAGTGCTATCCATCATTGTTTCTTTAACTTTGGAAGTTTCTTTTAGGCTGGACTTCAAACGCAGTGATGACTAATTGAAATCTCTTAATGTTGCTTGTAAGTTCACTAAAGCTAATAGAGTACTTATCTAAATGATTGTTATGTTTAGGAGATGGCTAGTTTCCCTTTTATGTCTCAACAAACAATGATGAAACAATTTGATTCATGTAGATCATCATTTGAAGATAATTTGGACTATAGAGAAATTTGTATCTTGAAAGTTTAGCCTCATGTCTGGCACAAGAGATGTTCCATAAATACTTGTCACACAAAACCTAAGATTGTAGCAAGCCTTGAAAAATAACTCAAGGAGTTTCCAAGAGTCAGCCTTTGGACAATAAGACGTAAAATGGCTTTGAACATAAAAGTAAATGAAACAAACAAGAACTTCAAAGTCTGCGGCCATTAGCTCTCAATTCACTGGAATGTGCTGAAGGCGCAAGGTCCCAGACCATGCTCTTATGCCCACCTTAGAGACATGAGGAAGAATTCTTCCTGCCCCATTTTTAGTGTAGCCTTAGATGAAGGAAAAAAAAAAAAATAATACAGTGATAATGCAGCTGCTGTCTCTCCTACTTTAAGCCATTTCAGACTTAAAGGCCTGTGTTTCTCAGGCCATAAGGTCTAGAGCCAGAGTTACACCCAGTCATTTCTTTGTGACTTTAATTTTCATCTCCCTGTTGCTGGTACTTAGTAAGTACTAGGAAATGATATAAAGCTTTATATAAAATAGCTCAGGTAATCCTCACAATGGCTCCAGGAGTACAATAGGTATCCCAATTTACCTTTGAGACAGTGAAGCACAGAGAAGTTAATACAACATGGGGCCACACTGCAAGACGTGGCTCAGGGATTGGAACAGGGTGATTGTCCTAGGTAAGAGAGGCAAAATGACCTGGTTGTCTTCATCTGTGAAACTGAAAGTTGGAGATTTGAACCCACTACAACTTCAGAGACTGTGCTCAAACCATTGTGCTAAACTAACACCAACTTTTCTTTGGTATTGGCTGAAATTATGCTGTGAGTGATGTGGGCGTTAAGTTTGACAACCTCTGATTCCTCATTAGTTGTTTCTGAAGGATATTCAACTGTTATCAGACATTCAAATGTTATCAGACTTAAGTACTGTATCTCTGTTGAGTAAGCAACATCAGGGATCAGGAAATTTTGAAGCTATAGATCATTTCACAGACTTCTAGGTCTTATATTTCCTTTACGCTTTTAAAGTTTTGGAAGACCTCAAAAAGCTTTCAGTGTTATAGGTTTCACTTTGTAGATCCTCTTCCTTTATGTTTGTTTATGTCTGTATCTTACATACTTTATCTTATTTATGTAATCACATACTCACCTCTGATGCATTGTCTGAGAAGGCTTTTGAAAATTTGAGGGATAATTAAGTAAATTAACCAGAAGGATACCATATTGACCACCCAAGTCTCTAGAGCCCAGTTATTTCTATCGCTCAGGGTCAGTGCAAATATTTTGCCATTCCATCAGAGAACCAAACCTGTTCAAAATGAGGAAAAATTCAAACCTTTTTTTCTCTTTTCTTTTTAATCAACTATCTCAGAACTTCAGAATGTCACCCTTATTTTGTTCTAGAATCCTGTTGATTTGATCTGGTGCTTTGAATGTTGTATGTATCTCTATTTTTATTTGATTTCTGTAAAGATAGCTATGCTGATGAGTAATTCACTCTTCTGATGTCATCCCACTTCTTAACATGTAGTAAACTTGTTTCTCAGTTTGCATTCTGTTTGTTGGAAAGATACAATCGTGTTTTAAGTGTAATTCATTATTAATCATGGCTTTTAAGTCAAATTTGGGCTCTTGATTTAGTTCATTACTTAGGAACCAGAATTAAAGGTGACAGAAATGTGACTACCCTTGCCATCATTCTAAATAATCCTTCCCATTTCTCTGCACAGTTTATTGGTTGGATTTGCTTACTTTCCAACTGTTTTTCATATGCCAAAGCTGATGCATTTTGGCAATTTCAAAGTATGGGTCTATACTTTCAAGTAATGTACATTCTTGTAGAAAATATGCACAGTCTCATCACAGGCTACATGTCGTGCACCTCTTGTTATACACTGCTTCCTGTCAGTTTGAGGAATCTTTTTGTTCATTATTATTATTATTAGCAAATGAAATATATTTCCTTCAAAGGAAAACTGACTTATGAGACAGAGGTTGAGTCACATGCTTGACAAGGACAATTACTCAGTTTTCTCTCAGTTAAAAATATCGAAACCACTCATTATAATCAATAGAAACATTTTGTTATCCGCCTTATATGAGAACATTTGCAAATGTCTCCATACTTGTAGATATCTGACAGATCACAGCAAAATCTGTCAGAATGTTATAGGTTTCTTGAAAAGCTAAGGAGAGATAGAAAGTTTGCTTTAAATATGGTATAGTTGAAGGAATTTCAGCTCTGGAAGCAAGCTTATATTAATCTGGTACTTCACCAGCGTCTTAGCTACCTATAGTTCATGTCGTTTTTCATTTGTATGATAGAATCCCAGTTCTTAAGAAGGAAGAAACTCTGGGAAATTGCTTATGGAACAGTGACATATGCAAAGTATCCAGTTGTTAGAGAAAAGCTAAAAAGAGAAGAAAAATGGACATATTTCATTAAGAGTTGTTCATATTGGAACTTCCCTGTCAGTCCAGTGGTTAAGGGTCCATGCTCCCAATGAAGGGGATATGGGTTCGATCCCTGGTCAGAGAAGATTCTGCATGCCCTGTGGTGCAGCAACCCCTCCCCCCCCACACACAAATAAGAGCCAGTTGTTCATATTGAAGTTGATTCTCATGAAGTCATTCCGTAAGCCTCTTCTGCTCCTCTCCAGCATCTTTCCTTCTACAGGGTTTACACTTACCTTTGCATCTCTGAAGCTGGTGGCCACTCTAACAGATGGTGCTAATGTTTTGTTTTGTTTGTTTGTTTGTTTGTTTTCTATTTCCCTGGAAAAGCAATGCAAGAACTACCATACATTTTCTGTAATTCTTATGCTTGCTGTTTTCCCTCTTAACACTATATCTTGGACATCATTCCACAAGCCATGGTCCTCCATGGATGATTAATGATCCCGAAAGTTTTTGAATCTCATGGTTGAAAAATTCTTAATTTTCAAACCTGATCCAGAGTAAAATGACAGGAAGGCAACTCTGTTACTGTATCATGTCTGGCCTTTGATTCATATGTTGGAGTATCTAATTTTTTTTTTTTTTAACTTATAATGTATTGGGAGCTCCATTCTGTCATGAGAAAATTACAACAGTGAAAATGGAGTTAAGTGTGCCCCAAAACTACCAGTGCTGATTGAGGAACACCTGCTTGTTGGACCAATCCCTCTCATGAAGTGATTTGAATACAAGTGTTCTTTTAGGATTTACGGTGTGAGGATAGACCCTGTTTGCTACCAAATGCCGCTAAAGCTGAGGAAGGAGGGCAGCTGCTCAATTAAGCTCGTGTTATGTAGATGCTGCCATTTGTTTTTGTTATTCTTGGTCTCTATAATGAACAGAAATCTGCCTCTTAATGAAGAATACTGTTGTTTTTACTTCTTATCTCTGAAGTTTCTTAGGATCTAATTCCTCTTTTTGTCACCACTAGAAATTTGTGTATCTGGCATAATCTTTCAAGTCTTTTTTTTTTTTCCTTTTTATTTATTTATTTATTTTAATTGGAGGCTAATTACTTTACAATATTGTATTGGTTTTGCCATACAATGACATGAATCCGCCATGGGTGTATATGTGTTCCCCATCCTGAACCCCCTCCCACCCCCCTCCCCATCCCATCCCTCTGGGTCATCCCAGTGCACCAGTCCCGAGCACCCTGTCTCATGCATCTTTTTCTTTTTTCTACTGAATGTCTCAGTTACTGCCCTTTTTTGGAT
Organism: Giraffa tippelskirchi; assembly: GCF_054371585.1. Taxonomy (NCBI): domain Eukaryota; kingdom Metazoa; phylum Chordata; class Mammalia; order Artiodactyla; family Giraffidae; genus Giraffa; species Giraffa tippelskirchi. The sequence continues at coordinate 41,961,654 of NC_137276.1, forward strand.
GAGCTCTGATTTATCAGTATTTCTCTTCAAGTGGGATTGAGGCAGATTGGTGGGTATAGGGAGTTTCCTCAGGGAGATCACACACACTGGTAAAGAATTAAAATATATGGAACAAAAGCAATGGCTAAATTATGGAACATCCTTGTAACTGACTAGTATCCAGTCTTTATATTTTAAGAGAAAATCTCTGACTATGAAAATGTGCAAATTGTATTAAAATACAGGATTCTCAATAGCTGAGAAGGATGATCTTAGTTGTGATAAAATATGTGCATAATACACATGTAGAAAAACGAGTGAAACTTATCAAAAGGAAAATGATGTGGGATAATGGTGCATTTTATGTTCTTATTGATCATTTTCTGTTTTTTAGATAAATGTATGTTCTTTTTTTTCCCACGTATACAACTCTGCATCGTAGTTCAGGTGAGAAACGGCACACACAGAGTACGGTGGGATCATAACTTTCATTTATCTGTGCGTTGCTTCTTTTAAGGCAATCAAAGCTTAAGTAAGGCATTTCATATTTTAGATTATCTATAAAAGGATGCATTTGGAATAGGGCCTTTTCATGTTATTCCTTTGAAGCCTCTAGCTCTTATCACACTCCATTTCTTTAATTGGGAAGAAGGGTTTGCTTAATTGGAACTTAGGGTATAATATCTACTGTAAACTTTTGAGTATAGAAAAATAATTACAAGGGAATTCCTTTAAGCATTGTGGATTAGAATGATTATGCTAAAAAAAAAAAGAAAGCAGTGTGTATTGGGGAAGATTTAGAGAAAAGAGAACTCGTACATTACTCATGGGGTTATAAAATGGTACAATCACTTTGGAGAAAAGATTGTCAAGTTTCTTTAAAAAAAAATGAATATACAGTTTTACTTATAAGGTGTCTAAGATAAATAAAACAGGAAATTCTCTGGTGACTCAGTGGTTAGGACTCTGCACTTTCACTGCTGAGATTTGAGTTTAATCCCTGTTTCAGGGAACTGGGATCCTGAGAGCTGAGTGGCACAGCCAAAAAAAAACAGATGAAAAAGAGAGAAATAAAAACATAAATTTACACTTGTACGAGGCAATTCAGAGGAGCAATGTTCACAGTAGTCAAAAAGTGGAAATAATCCTAACAGTGGGTCAATGAATAAACACAACGTGCTATAACCACACAATGGAATATTATTTGGCAATAAAAAGTAATGATTTACTGATACATGTAGCAAAATAGATGAACTTCAAAAATACCATGCTAAAGACAGGTAGCAAGATGGAAAAGATTACAAATTGCATTATTCCATTTATATAAAATGTCCAGAAAAGATAAATCCATGAGACAGAAAGGAGATGAATGATGGCCTAAAAGCTGGAATAGAGATTGATTGCAAATGGGCAAGAAAGATCTTGAGGTAATCTAAAGTTGGATTTTGTGATAGCTGCACAACTCGATACATTTACTAAAAATCATTGAATTGTGCTTTTGTAATGGGTGGATTTCATGGTATGTAAGTTAGGCTTCAATAAAGCTATTTATTTATAAAATTGAGATACAGTTGATTTACTGTATTATTATGTAAGTTTCAGGTGTACTACATAATGACTCACAATTTTTAAAGGTTTGTGGTTGTTATTCTGTTGCAAAGTCATGTCTGACTCTTTGAGGCCCCGTGGACTGCAGCACACCATTCTCCATTTATAATCGTAATACAGCACTGGCTGCATCTAGAGTATATCCTTATATCTTATTTATTTTACATGTAGTAGTTTGTATCTCTTAATCCCCTACCCTATTTTATTAATAACCCTCATGCCTACCTCTCCCTATTGGTAACAACTAGTTTGTTCTATCGGTAAGTCAATTCCTTTATTGTTATATTCACTAGGTTGTTCTAGTTTTTAGGTTCCACATGCAATTGATAGTATACAATCTTTGCCTTTCTCACTTATTTCACTAAGCATAATGCACTCCAAACCAATCCATGTTTTTGCAAATGGCAAAATTTCCTTATTTTTATGGCTAAATATTAATAGTGATTTTGTTGTGTGGAGCGGGGTACACCACGCCTTCTTCATCTATTTGTCTCTTGATGGGCACTTGAATTGTTGCTGTATCTTGACTGTTGTAAATAATGCTGCTATGCTTCCCTGGTAGCTCAGTTGGTAAAGAATCTGCCTGCAATTCAGGAGACCCTGGTTCTATTCTTGGGTTGGGAAGGTCTGCTGGAGAAGGGATGAGCTACCCACTCCAGTTTTCTTGGGCTTCCCTGGTGGTTCAGCTGGCAAAGAATCTGCCTGCAATGTGGGAGACCTGGGTTTGATCCCTGGGTTGAAAAGATCCCCTGGAGAAGGGAACAGGTACCCACTCTAGTATTCTGGCCCGGAAAATTCAGTCCATGGGGTCGCAAAGACCCCAACACAACTGAGTGACTTTCACTTTCTTTCTTTTGTAAGCATTAGGTGGCATATATCTTTTCAAATTAGTGTTTCCATTTTTTTCCCAATATATACCCACAGGTGGAATCACTGAGTCATATGGTAGTTCAGTTTTTAGTTTAAGCTATTAATTTTTTAAAGGATTATGTGATTAACTTTTCTATATAGTTCTTTAAAATTCTACTATCAGAAGACATCCTAAAACAGAGTCACAGACAGAGAGTGGGAAAATTTTGTTCGGAACTGTAGCTTTCTGCCAGCCCTTCATCAACGTACATTGTGCTTCACCCCATCTAGATCCTCAAGGAGTGTGTTTTTCACTCTAGTTTGTCATCTGTTTTTTCTTTAAAGATAGATTGAGAGTCCACTTAACACAAATACTGAAATTGTTAATAGTCATTTCATGTTACCTGTAGCACAGCTGAAGGCAAATGCTATTCCTTGTCTTCATATTTAAAAGCATTTTAGATGATCAAAGTTGTCACAAAAGAAAGGGAATTAACAATTTATTGTTACATACAGCAGAGATACCTCAGTGGTAGGGATGACTGGGCACTGCTTGTCCTGCATCCTGCAAAGCAGCAGAATTCCCTTTGATAATCGGATGACTGATACTTACTCATTCTTCAGTGAGTTTTTATTATTAAAAATAACTTGGCATTGAGCATGCAGTGTCAAATGTATAATTTTGTTTTAGAAAACATGTTTGTTATCCTGGTGCTTCAGTCAGTTCAGTTCAGTCGCTTAGTCCTGTCCGACTCTTTGTGACCCCAGGGACCACAGCACACTAGGCTTCTCTGTCCATCACCAACTCCCAGAGTTTACCCAAACTCATGTCCATGGAGTCGGTGATGCCATCCAACCATCTCATCCTCTGTCGTCCCCTTCTCCTCCCACCTTCAATCTTTCCCAGCATCAGGGTCTTTTCAAATGAGTCAGCTCTTCGCATCAGGTGGCCGAAGTATTGGAGTTTCAGCTTCAACATCAGTCCTTCCAATGAACACTCAGGACTGAGTGTCCTTTAGGATGGACTGGTTGGATCTCCTTGCAGTCCAAGGGACTCTCAAGAGCCTTCTCCAACACCACAGTTCAAAAGCATCAATTCTGTGGTGCTCAGCTTTCTTTATAGTCCAACTCTCACATCCATACATGACCACTGGAAAAAAAATAGCTTTGACTAGATGGACCTTTGTTGGCAAAATAATGTCTCTGCTTTTTAATATGCTGTCTAGTTTGGTCATAACTTTCCTTCCAGGGAGTATGCATCTTTTAACTTCATGGCTGCAGTCATCATCTGCAGTGATTTTGGAGCCCCCAAAAATAAAATCAGCCACTTTTTCCACTGTTTCCCAATCTATTTGCCATGAAGTGATGGGACCAAATGTCATGATCTTAGTTTTTTGAATGTTGAGCTTTAAGCCAACTTTTTCACTCTCCCCTTTCACTTTCATCAAGAGGCTCTTTATTTCTTCTTCACTTTCTGCCATAAGGGTGGTGTCATCCACATATCTGAGGTTTTTGATATTTCTCCCAGCAATCCTGATTCCAACTTGTGTTTCATCCAGCTCAGTGTTTCTCATTATGTACTCTGCATGTAAAGTAAATAAGCAGGGCGACAATATACAGCCATGATGTACTCCTTTCCCGATTTGGAACCAGTCTGTTGTTCTGTGTCCAGTTCTAACTGTTGCTTCCTGATCTGTATACAGATTTCTCAAGAGGCAGGTCAGGTGGTCTGGTATTCCCATCTCTTTCAGAATTTTCCACAGTTTATTGTGATTCACACAGTCAAAGGTTTTGACATAGTCAATAAAGCAGAAATAGATGTTTTTATGGAACTCTCTTGCTTTTTCAATCGTCCAGCAGATGTTAGCAATTTGATCTCTGGTTCCTCTGCCTTTTCTAAAACCAGCTTGAACATCTGGAAATTCACATTTCACATACAGCTGAAGCCTGGCTTGCAGAATTTTGAGCATTACTTTACTAGCATGTGAGATGAGTGCAATTGTGCAGTGGTTTGAGCATTCTTTGGCATTGCCTTTCTTTGGGATTGGAATGAAAACTGACCTTTTCCAGTCCTGTGACCACTGCTGAGTTTTCCAAATTTGCTGGCATACTGAATGCAGCATTTTCGAAACATCATCTTTTAGGATTTGAAATAGCTCAACTGGAATTCCATCCTGGTACTTAGAAGCTCCTTATCACAGGGCATATTTCTAGTTATAGTGTTTGAGAAAGAACAAATATGTTAAAATCCTACTTGCATATTTCTAGGAAAATTTATATTTCATTTATTTTTTTAATAGAGGTTAAAAACCATTCTTTGAAATCTCTAAGTAGAAATTTTTCTTCTTAAATTTCTGTTTATTTTGATTTTTAGCTTTTATCCAAGCAGCCCATAAAAAACATACAAATAATAATAAGTGTTGTTTTGCAGACTTTTGTATCTCTTCTTCTTCTGATATTTTATATAGTAGCAGTCTGTCCTCTCTTTGTGGCTAATTTTTGTACTTCTTAATTTTTTCCTATAATTCTTTCATTCTGTATTATTTACTACTGGCTCAGTTAAACCTGATATTGATATCATGTTGAGGATTCACTGGTCAGGGTTTGGGTCACTCTTGGAAAATTGTATTGGAAAAACGTTCTTCATCAGTTTCCTCTTTTTGATGAGCTGCTACATAGGAATTTGAATTTTTTATTTTAATACATTTAGGCCGCATGTGCTTTTATGGTTTTCAGATTTTTAAAAAATGTTTCATTCCTCCATTCCACAGAACAACATTTGATGAAACTTTTTCATAATACCATGTGGAGGAAGTATGAAAATGAAAGACGTAATTTCAAACTCAGGAGTTTGTTTCTGCTCAGTCACGTCCAGCTCTTTGTGACCCCATGGGCTGTAGCCTGCCAGGCTCCTCTGTCCATGGGATTCTCCAGGCAAGAATACTGGAACAGGTTACCATTTCCTCCACTATCTCCAGCGAATCTTCTTGACCCAGGGATTGAACTTGTATCTCCTGTGTTGGCAGATGGATTTTTTGCCATGACACCACCTGGGAAGCCTAAATTGACCGACAAAGTGTCATTTATGATAAATGCTACTATAGAGGAAAGGAAGAAAGTGATGGGGTGGGAGTGGGGGGTAATTAACAAGTGGCTGAGATAGTCAGGGAAGACTTCTTCCCATTTGAGTCTTGAAGAAATAAGACAATTGGAGAAAGGGGAGGAAGGATATAGTAAACAGAAAGAAAACCTTGTGAAAACTATAGATACACAAAGAAACTGGAGGTTTGGGAAACAAACTACCTCAGTTTGACTAGGGAATGGGGTGCATGAAAAAAGAAAATGCTATGAGTGAAAGTTTGGGCAGTTGTATAAACTCTGTTCCTTCTTTACCTAGAAGTGGAGACAGGGATGCAGGGTGCTCAGCAGAGACGTAGCCGGTAAGTGCCCTGGTAATCCTTACTGGTGGAGGAGATCAGGGTTCCAGATGACTTCTCTTCTGATTAAGGATTAAGGAAACTCTCTTCACCAACTTTTGAGCTATTTATGGAATCCCTGGTGGCTCAGATGGTAAAGCATCCACCTGCAGTGCAGGAGACCTGGGTTCGATTCCTGGGTCAGCAAGATCCCCTAGAGAAGAGAATGACAACCCACTCCAGTATTCTTGCCTGGAGCATCCCTTGGACAGAGGAGCCTGCCAGTCTATAGTCCATGGGGTCACGACAGGTCCGAAATCACTGAGCCACTAACACTTTCACTTTTCATGAAATCCTAAAGCCTAACAGATAGTTTTTGGCTCAAATAGATGGATGTCTCTTCTTAAAGTTTTTAAATGTTTACTATGAGGTGTAACTGCTGATTTTTGTTATTTCCTGGGATAGTTAGGATATAGCAACTACAAGTAGATGACAGAACATCATAGTGACTGATTGGTCAGGCTTTTGATGTCATACTTGCAAGTTTCCTGTTTCTTATCCACAAAATAATGACGATTATAGTACACATCTTAGTCTTTTTCTAAGACAGGGAAGATGTGAACGTGGTTATCAGAGATCAGGCCTCTCCAAAGAGTACTGAAGTTGTAGCAAAAAAGTCAGTCTTCCTGTGGTCATGTTTTCAATGATACATTTATATATTTTTTCTCAACATAGTTCTGATGAATATTTTTACCATTCCTGTTTTTATTCACCATTTTTATACTTTTCCTATTTATGTTCCCAATTCATTTTTTTTTTTTTTTAATTGACTAGACTATGCTGGTCGGAGAAGGCAATGGCAACCTACTCCAGTACTTTTGCCTGGAGAATCCCATGGATGGAGGAGCCTGGTGGGCTGCAGTCCATGGGGTCGCAAAGAGTCGGACACGACTGAGCAACTTCACTTTCATGCATTGGAGAAGGAAATGGCAACCCACTCCAGTGTTCTTGCCTGGAGAATCCCAGGGACAGCGGAGCCTGGTAGGCTGCCGTCTATGGGGTCGCACAGAGTCGGACATGACTGAAGTGACTTAGCAGCTGCAGCAGCAGCAGCAGCAGCAGCAGCCCATGCTGGTAAATGCTTCTGAAACCAAAAGCTTTACAACTGTTCAGACTACAAATTATGACATGTTAATGAGTCTCAGAAACAATTTAGCAGGGAGTACAACTAGCTCTCTTGTTTTTATGAAAGACAGTGGAGCACAGTTGAAAATATAGGCATTGCAAAGGAGTCAGTAAGCATTTTTTTTTAAAGTTTTGTTTCACATATGTGTATAAGTCATTATGTATTTCTTGCTATGAATCTTGGTCAAAAAAAATTGAAAATAATTGTTCTAAAGGACAGAGGAGCAGGTATGAGATATTTTTCCTTCATTTGCATCAGGATCCCAGATTGCTGTACAATTTAGATAAAATCTAGCAGATTAGAAAAGAAAAGCAAAAGGTTGAGTTACTGCACATGATTTTAAAGGACATACAGATTGTTTTAGGATGTAATTAAAAAAATAATGCTGTCATCAAATAATCTGTCTTCTGGAAACCTCGAAACTACTTAGTCTTTGAGTTATGTAAAAATAACTTTGAATGAGAAGGTGAAATGTTTCCATTGTTTTTGTGAGCGTGTGCACACGTATACCCACCACAGTAAATACAGACAGCTTGAGGAGTGTGAAGCTCAGGAAACAGACTTTGCTTTCTCTCTTTTTTTCTCACATTATCTATTCAAATAGATATGGGGCAGCCAGGTTAATCCCTTCTATCTGTACTCCCCTACTGAGTTGATATTTTCCTCGACTGTAAGGCATTTTCTAATTATTCTGTGAATACAGTGTTTTAGATTGAAAGTAAAATTGAATGCAAAGTTATGCTTGTAGCTAAAAATGTACTCTCTAATGATTAAATTGGGGCTGGTCTCTGATGGTCCTGCAGTGGAGCTGTGCCCAGTGTTCTGTGTCTCTTTTGGTGGATAAAGTAATTCAGCACATGGTGAGTTCTTAATGACAGATGGAGCAAACAGATCATTTTTAAAACAATAGTTTTCTTAGTTCTGCTGTCCAGGAATGGTTGGAGCCTTAGTAATTTGCAACTACTGCCAGCCTTGTAAAATTCCTTCTTTTAGAGATTATGTGCAAGTAAATGGATCTTGTGCTGAAGCTCATGTAATCTTTACATTTTGTTTTTTATCACTAGATGTTTTGAACCACTTTTGCTGAGCTATATAAATGATTCTGGCTAGGAGCAAACCTTTAGATTTGAACAGAGGTTCTGGTGTTCCAGTTGTTGCCAGTCAGAGTAGAGAAAGAGTTGATTTAATTATCAGGGACCTGAGTGAAAGTCTAGAAGCAGCCACTCACATATTTAGAAAAATAACTCCCTCAATCCTTCCATGTCTATTTTGTTGACTTTCTAATTATTTTCTGCCTTAAGAGAAAAGATAGATTACTATCATGGTATTTTTGCCAACCTGATAGTGATAATAGACTTATTCTTTATCTGAACAAATTCTTACTCTTCAGACAGTTTAGTTGAACATTCTGAGGTGAAGGAAAGTAGGTATCAATCATTGCAAACTCAAAAGTGCCTACAAATTAAGGCAGTTAACTTAATAAACAAACAAACAAAAAATTCACAGAGCATTCCCAGATTCCCAGTTAAACAAAGCTTTTGTTTTCTTACATTTAACAGAGAATCTCTGGTTACAGTATATACATATAAATATGTGTGTGTGTGTGTATGTGTGTATTTATGTCTGACTAGTCAAGGCTATGGTTTTTCCAGTAGTCATGTATGGATGTGAGAGTTGGACTATAAAGAAAGCTGAGTGCAGAAGAATTGATGCTTTTGAACTGTGGTGTTGGAGAAGACTCTTGAGAGTCCCTTGGACTGCAAGGCGATCCAACCAGTCCATCCTAAAGGAAATCAATCCTGGTTGTTCATTGGAAGGACTGATGTTGAAGCTGAAACTCCAATATTTTGGGCACCTCATGCGAAGAGCTGACTCATTTGAAAAGACCTTGATGTTGGGAAGGGTTGAGGGCAGGAGAAGGGGACGGCAGAGGATGAGATGGTTGGATGGCATCACTGACTCAATGGACATGAGTGTGGGTAAACTCCGGTAGTTGGTGATGGACAGGGAGGCCTGGCGTGCTGCGGTTCACGGGGCCGCAAAGAGTCGGACACGACTGAGCAACTGAACTGAACTGAACTGAATGTCTGACTAAAATGATGGTGTAAACATGATAATAAATGGGAACTGACCCCTTTATTATGGGGACAGAAGAAATTGGTGCTGTCCATGGTAAAGTGGAGAATACGTTCTCTGCCTAACTGGGCCTTACGTTCAGCTCCAGCAGATGGTTGTCATTTGGGAAGTCAAGCCCAGTGGTTTTAGATTCTTTTTTTTTTTTTTTCAGGAACAGCCAAATCCAGATTTTTAATGAGAAATCTCCTGGCTTAAAAGCGTTGGCTCAGTATTTTGTTTTTGTTACTGATTGATACATGCAGGCTAAACAAAATTCATCTGTTAGCTTAACTTGGCCTATTGGTTGCCAGTTGATGACCCCTCAGCTGTAAGTTTTCCAACAAGAACAGATGGAACTTTTTCATTGCTAATGAGTTTAGTAATTGAAGTGTTCTGGAACCTCTCTTTTGAGGAAGTGGCATCTTCCAGTTCAGTCACTCAGTCGTGTCTGACTCTTTGTGACCCCATGGACTGCTTCCCTGTCCATCACTAACTCCCGGAGCTTGCTCAAACTCATGTCCATTGAGTCAGTGATGCCATCCAACCATCTCATCCTCTGTCGTCCCTTTCTCCTCCTGCTTTCAATCTTTCCCAGCATCAGGTCTTTTCCAGTGAGTCAGTTCTTCGCATCAAGTGGCTAAAGCATTGGAGCTTCAGCATCAGTCCTTCCCATGAATATTCAGGACTGACTTCCTTTAGGATTGACTAGTGTGATCTCCTTGCAGTCTAAGGGACTCTCAAGTGACTTCTACAACACCACAGTTCAAAAGCATCAGTTCTTCGGCACTCAGTTTTCTTTATGGTCCAACTCTCACATCTATACATGACTAGTGGAAGAACCATAGCTTTGACTAGATGGACCTTTGTCCGCAAAGTTATGTCTCTGCTTTTTAATCTTGATTTAATAGAATATGTGCATGTGTGTTGCCATTTCAGTCATGTCCAACTCTTTGTGACTCTATAGAGTGTCTTCTGCAGCCCACTGGGCTCCTCTGTCCATGGGATTCTCCAGGCAAGAATACTGAAATGGGTTGCCATGCTCTCCTCCAGGGGATCTTCCCAACCTAGGGATCACATTGGGTCTCCTGCATTGCAGGCAGATTCTTTACTGTCTGAGCCACCAGGGAAGCCCATGTATCGATAGTGTGGATCAAAATTTTGATAGAAAAGAAAGGGGACATTTTTCAAGGAGAGGGAAAATATAAGCCTCTCTAAAGTTATATTGTGGGCTTTGATATGTCTTAAAATGGTGTAACGGGACATGATTGGAGTATAGAGCATATGAGGAAATAATAATTGGGGCCAGGCCAAGATTACCTTGAATATCAGTTCACAGATCTGATACTTAACAATATAGTTAAGGAGAGTCATTCAGGGTTTAGACCAGGGGAGAGATCTGATCTAATCTCTGCGTTCTTATTCCAGATCCTTTACTATGGCCCCTGGAAGTGGCTGAAAGCCTTCTCTGAGGGATTAGTTAAAATAGGCATACTTCCTAGACATTAGCTAAGAAGCTGTATGATTTCTGGCACTGGCACTTCTTAAGAATCAACTTTGTACTGGTCACAATATATCACATCCTTGTGATTTCCAGATGAACCTGTAAAGCGATGTCCAGAATTTGATCAGAACACCTGGTGACTTTACTATTCATAATATGCAGAATGTAGTTGCCTGTCCTGCGTTTGTGTTTTGTGCAGTAGGGAATAGGACACCTCTATTAATGAAGCAACTGTTAGAGGTCATGAAAACATAAATTAGGCAGAATTAGGTTGAAATTGATTAGAAAGAAAATGCAATGGTGGCATTAATTATTTTAACAAAAGAAGAGATTTTATTGTATGCAGTTGCTAATAATATGAAAGTGGAATGAGAATATAATATGCAAACATAAGGCAGTAAAATATCATTTTAATATTAAAAAATATTCACAATAACTGGAAAGAATTTTACAATTATGAGAAAATTATCTCAGATTCAAAATCAAATACAAGATTAAATGAGGATTTAGGGACAGATTTATTTTTCCCTCCTAAAATGCCAGTGGTCAAATTTCACTTGTGGGTAATGTGCCATAAAAGACACCTGTTGACCAGTACTTGGGTGTTGGTCAGGAAAAACCAGTCAACATGCCCAATTATAATCAGATAAAAAACTGTCCCATGCAGATGGCCATTTTGGCAAAATTGAACGAAACAATGTATGAATTAATGTGAATTGCTTTAACACATTATTTTTCTCTTCCAAGAAACTCAATGTAGAATACATGTGACTCCTGTTCACCAATTCAAGAGTAATTATGGGTTTAAATTAATCACTTGGTTTATCACTTGCCAGTTGTTCAGTCTGGCCTCTCGAGATAGTTTAGAGACAAGCAACAATTTGGCTAAACGATATTAAATAAATAAGCCAAGGTCACACAATAAAGAGAATAAAAATGATGAATCTTCAGCTTCTAATATTTTGCATAGTTAATAGAGCAGTGCAAAATAAATTCCTATAAGGCTACCTGAAACAAACTGGTAGTTAGCAAAGATACTTTCAGTTCAGTTCAGTCACTCAGTCATGTCCGACTCTTTGCAACCACATGAACCGCAGCATGCCAGGCCTCCCTGTCCATCACCCAACTCCCTGAGTCCACCCAAACCCATGTCCATCGAGTCGGTGATGCCATCCATCCATCTCATCCTCCGTCACCCCCTTCTGCTGCCCTCAATCTTTCCCAGCATCAGGGTCTTTTCCAATGAGTCAGCTCTTCGCATCAGGTGGCCAAAGTATTGGAGCTCCAGCTTCAACATCAGTCCTTCCAACGAACACCCAGGATTGATCTCCTTTAGGATGGACTGGTTGGATCTCCTTGCAGTCCAAGGGACTCTCAAGAGTCTTCTCCAACACCACAGTTCAAAAGCATCAATTCTTCAGTGCTCAGCTTTCTTTATAGTCCAACTCTCACATCCATACATGAAGTAAATAAATCAGGGGAATATGTGATGGTAGCACTCATTGCTTGTGACTAATTTGTTAAGTCGTGAATGAATGTGAAAATTCGGGTTTCCTATTCTGGCTTAGTATTTCTTTTTTTTTTTTTTTTTTTTAACTGTAAATTGGAATTCTTTATTGAAAGAAAAGTGGTTTAAATGCATGAGTTTACATATTTCTTTTTTTTAAAATCAAACCCTTCTTATTGGCTTATAAATATATATGACAATTGATTTTAGAGGAAGAAAATCAACACAGCCCTGGGACTTTGGTGACCTTGACTTTTATCTTTAGCTTTACCAGTAGTCAGCTATATGTTAAAGCAAAGCTATTGATTCTCCATAATCAATTCTTTAAATTAACAGGAGTTACTGAAACAGTATTTGGATCCTATTGGTTATAAGATTATTCGTTTTATGCTTTATTTATTTGCAGTGCTCAGTAGTTAGAATTGAGAGCATAGAAATAAACCTGCTAATGATAAACATCTCCTCCATGAGAACACTATGATGTGTGGCATAGAATCGTGCTCAATAAATATTTAATTGACTAATGGATACCCTGAGAGCTGAGAGTGACTTGAATATGCAGGTGGGATGATGAGCTTTGAGCACTAGGATAAAATGTGGGAACACTGCACCCAGGCAAGCGGGAGGGGCTTCTCATTTGACTCTCCTATCTGGCCAGAACCCAAGAATCTATTTGTCCCATTCCTGGCTCATCATCTCTGCTGCAATTTGTGACTTTTTACTTACCAAATTTGCCTTGTGTTTTTCTTTGAGGCTATATCAAAGCCTTTGATGTGAAAGGTAGCAAATGGGGAGAACAGTGTGATTTACTTAATGAAGTTCTTTGAGTTCAATTTTTGTCAAGGGAAGTCAGCTTTAATATACAGAACAAGACACACTTTGCTAAATCCTAAGGTGGCGACACATTGGATGGGCTCTTCATTGCATCTGGTTAGTGGTTGGGCTTCTTGTGATTCACTGTGATGGTCCATATTTCAACTTTTATGCTCAAAGTCTTTTCATTGAAAAGTGATTGTCAGCCTGGGCCCTTGAAAACATGAAATAATGAAGATTGCTAAGTATGAGTGAGTGAGAAGGGTTGAAAAAATATAAGTAGTCACTGATATACCTCAAAGTGAGGATTATGTATTTTTCATCAGTTAAGTGTCATAACAATTTAGAGTTAAGATTGATAATTTTGTCAGCTACTACTAACGAACATCTTACAAAATTGAAAATTTCATGGTAGCAATAGCATGGACTTTCCGGGTTTTTGTTTTTTTTTTTTTTTTTCTGTGAAGTTTTTGAAAAATTGACAAACCCTTTTTTATTTTAGATATGTATGCTTCGTTTTGGAATCTCTTTTCTTAGAAAAATAATGGAAGTCTTTTCTGGAAATCTCAGTCATAAATACATAGTCCAAGAATTTCCTTCAGTGCTAAAACGTTTCTAAAATGAGTGAGCAAATGGTGTCCAGAGCTTGGTAGGGAGCAGACAGGTCTCTGAACAAATGCATTCAGCAGTCATGAAGAAGAATATGTTGTTGATATTTCAATATTTGTTATGTGACTGAGTTTTATTATCATCCACTCAACCCATTAGTGTGCTTAAATGCTCTAGAAATTGCAAAGAAAAATAGGACACTGACTCTTTTGTCCCAAGCTGTCTCTGGTTTTCATGTACTTTATTTGCCTGCCATCTTTGAAGGGCAAAACAGATAGCCAAGCAACTCTGTGTTATAACACAAGCAGAAGAGTTAAGATGTGAATGATATGGGCAAGAGAGTCTGTCTCTGATTAGGACAGAATCCTAGAGACAATAAGGCAGCAGGATGTAATCATTTTTCAGTTCAGTTAATTAACTGGAAATAATGACACACTGAAAGCACTGCTTCCCAGTTAAGTAAGAATGGAAAGAAAAGAGTCAACCAACTAATTAAGATTAAGAATAAGAAAGATATGCCCACTCTTACTGAACCAAAGAAGTACCTTAAATGGCTCATGGGGACAGACAAAGACCATGTCTCTTCAAAGAAAATTGCAAGTGCTCCAAAGAAACAGCAGCCGTCTTTACCCACAACAGAACTGAGAAGATAAACTGCAGCCTGAGATTAAATAATATAATCTCTTTCAAGGAATTGCTTTGCATTTTTGTAGTTGAAAAAATGCAAAGAATAGGAGAGGTGAGGACTGAAACTTTATGTAAGCCCTCTATAGAAGAAGGAATGGGAAAGTAACAACAATAATAAAGACTGGAGTGAGATAGCACTTTTTAAACGCTAAGTTTATTCTGAATTTCTTGGAAGCCAAGTTTTAAAAACATAAAAAAAGTTCTTATCTTTCATTTTTCAGTTAAAGGAGTAAATAGATTACTTAAGAGAAATAAACTTTTTCATGCTGAGTACCAAATCAAAGTTAGTATAAGGATTCTTTTAAATTTTTTTTTTTGATTGGAGGATAATTGCTTTACAATATTGTGTTGGTTTCTGCCATATATCAGCGTGAATCAGCCACAGGTGTACATATGCCCCCTCCTTCCTGAACCCACCTCCCATCTTCTTCCCTATCCCACCCCTCTGAGTTGAGCTCCCTGTGTCACACAGCATATTCCCACTTGCTATATATTTTACATATTGTAATATATATGTTTCCATTCTATTCTCTAAATTCATCCCACCCTCTCCTTCCCCTACTGTGTCCACAAGTCTCTTCTCTATGCTGTATCTCCACTGCTGCCCTGCAAATAGGTTCATCAGTACCATCTTTCTAGATTTCCTATGCCTGCATTAATATACAATATTTGTCTTTCTTCTTCCGACTTACCTCACTCTGTCTAATAGACTCTAAGTTCATCTACCTCATTAGGACTGATTCAATTTTTTTTTTTTTATAGCTGAGTAATATTCCATTGTATATATGTACCACAATTTCTGTTTCCATTCATCTGTTGATGCACATCTAGGTTGCTTCCATGTCCTAGATATTGTAAAAAGTGCTGCAATGAAAATTCGTATTTAATTTTATTAAGAATTAATTATGAAATAAGTCCATAATAAAGCGTTTATATGTATGATAAAGCTTATAAGTCTTTGGTAGCATCTAAATGAATAATTTTTCTGTTCAAAAGTATAAATGCCCTTTGCTTCTGACCTCTTCCTAACTCTGTGACCATGAGTCAATGACTTCTCAGCTTTAGTCTCTGTGTCTACAAAATCACTATACTAGTGCCTTTCTCAACAAACAGTTGTGATGGTTAAATGAGGTAACACTGAAGAGCAAAGTCCCTGACACATAGTAATTGCTCAACAAAGCTGAGTTACTATAATTATCATCTGCCTCAACATCATTGTCATCATTTTTGCCACACCACTTCGAAAACCTGCATTAAATACTAGTGAGACCCAGAAATGGACTCTGACTCATTGCAGGCAGCCCTCCTGCTTGAAATATCACTACATATACTCAAGAGTATCTAGAACATAAGTTACTAAACCAGCAGCTGACCCTGAAAACAAATAACTTAGGTTTTATGGTGTCAAGAATCTGAAGCTGCTATAGGAGAGCTACATGTTACTTCTCAAGACCTGATTTTTTTTTTTTTTTTTTTTTTTTTCTGTTTTCTCCTTCCTTTTCTGACTTGCTGGAGTTTATATATGTGAGGATAATGTGAGCTGCCTGGAAGAGGAACAGAAAGAAAGCAAATTACAAAATAAGTATCGAAAATTGACTAGTAGTAACTACTCTGGTTATCTTTCTCACTTGTTCTGCTGCAGCTGTGAATTGTGTTTTTCCATAAAGAGGAAAAGATGCTTGCAGAAAAAAAATCAAAATCATATGACTACCTTTTTCGAGTGTCTCTGGAGATTTAGGGCTGAGCTTTGAATTTTTTCTAAGGTTTCTGAATCCTTCAAATTTAGGAAATAAGACTTTAGGGTGCTCTCAAACAAATAGTTCAAATTCTCCATGCAGGATTTTAACTTGCAAAGTTTTCTGACATTGCTCTTAGCAACTTAATGATAAATATATGTGTTCTTTTTGCACTTAGTCAGAATAAAAGACATGAATATGGAATAAAATATTGTCTCCTCTCTGAAGTTTTCCTTTTGTGTTTTTCCATATGTTGATCCTTTATCCATGTTTGCTAAATTTGTATTGTTTTATCACTATAATAGATTGTCACATTTGGCAAACGCATGCCATATGTGGTCAAAGTATAAATGAGGGATATGAGTATAGAAACAAATATGATAAAAGAATCAGACAAGGGGTGAGGGGAGGACATCCTTCACAATATTGCTATATGGGTAAATTAAAGAGTCACACACAACTGCCAAAAATAATGTTAAGAAATGTGGTCCTAGTTTAGCATCCCTGAGGCAACTGCGGAGGGGAAAACACTAAACAAT
This sequence comes from Giraffa tippelskirchi, assembly GCF_054371585.1. Lineage (NCBI taxonomy): Eukaryota > Metazoa > Chordata > Mammalia > Artiodactyla > Giraffidae > Giraffa > Giraffa tippelskirchi. The sequence continues at coordinate 41,978,199 of NC_137276.1, forward strand.
GGGCTATGCTTGGGGGTTTGCAGCCAGTTCTGATCTTCTGATTTCAAAAGTACACAAGTGGAGAACATCCCCGCCACCGCCACATTAATTGTCCATGGTCCCTCTTCCTTGAGTTTTCAAATGACCCGGACCATAGAATCACCTGGCGAGTGGTCCACACCAAGTGATTTGGTAGGATTTGAATCAACATTTGGGTGATGTATCTTTCAATCTATGGACAAGACAGTGGATGATAAAGTAGTGAGGTCCTATCCGCAAAATGAGAACATCCCTTCTGAAGTCTGAACTGGATACTCCTTGGCTGTTTACATGGCTTCCATAAGTTTCTTGGACACACAAATGGTTCTCATCTGAGCAGATGTCCAATAATTTGATTATTTTGTTAAAATGGGAATTTTTTCTTAGACAACCTCCGAGTGATCTTCCAGCTGTACTGTTCCACTCTGGTAATCCCTCACCAGCTTCTGTACTCATCTCTGCTCTTCTTTTGAATGTAAGGAAATCATATCTTATCTTCTGCTTAAAACATTTTCAATAGAGTTATTTCTTCTTTCATTCCTTCTTAAGAATCCCCTTCTTTCTTAAAAATTAAATTAGACTTCTCATTAAAACCATAGCTAAAGTCAACCAGAAAAGCTGTTCTGTTTTCCATGAGTGAGGAGCTTAATCTTCAAATTGTAAGAGGGGAAATATTTCTAATCCAACCTTTCAGTAAAGCAGTGATAATGATGGCATTTATTGTGCAATTATTTTTAGTTACTTTGTTCTATATTTTATGTAATATTGACTACTTACATCTCAAAAATCTCTGTAGGTTCTATATTTAACCCTATATTTTATTTAAATTGAGGTATATGCATCCTGTTGTATCAAAGAACCAGCACTTGAATCCAGAAGTACTGACTTTTAAGCCCACGTTCACCACTTCTCTGCATTGCATTTTTGCTGATAAACAGCAACATAAAAGGAAAACGAAAGCAAAACAATTTTATTTCCAGAAAAAAAAATCGGAATGTTCATATCTTGATATAGAATAATGGTTACAATGGAGATGTAACCTCTAGTGATAATATTTGTTGATTAAATAAGATAACAATTGAGAATAAGTTTACTTTTGTGAACATTCATGTGACACAGATTATCATGCATATGAAGAATGATAAGAGAAAGCTCTGCTTTCAGTGTCTCCAGTCAGTGGGGAAGGCTTGAACTACAAATTAAAGTAAATGTTTAAGCAATAGCTCAGGCCATTGCAGTTATGATGCATAGAGTTGGATTGATCATAATCCTTGGGTCAGGGTATCTTGTTTTCTTCAGTTCATTTGTGATCCCCTTTATTTCATTCATTCGTTTAGTCATCAGTTGACTCCCCTCACTTTCCCTGTTCATTAATCCCTCCACTGACAACTGCCATTTAAGAAAACTTTACATTCTTTGGGCAAGGACATATGAATTAGTCTGCATTTCTGCTCGACAGCCCAATAAATCTCTTAAGACCCACTGGTAGAACACAGAGTAGTCAAATTATATAATTATAAGACTTCTCTTAGAAGTATGGCTCTAATAACTCTATATGTTAGTAATATTTTGGTCATGCTAGTTCTTAGAAACAGAGAAGGGATCCATGGGTTTTTATTTCACCTAAGGATAATTAAAAGTGGGCTGTATTTTGACAAACAGCTGTGTGGGACATAAAACAAATTAAATGGCCATCACAATGGGACCAGCCAGAATTTATTGACTGAACAAACTGAGGGCTGTCTGAGAACACAGGATTTCTGTCTGACCCTGAAAGAATTAGTTATCTTCAATCTCCAAATTGAATTTTGAGCTCTCAGAAATCACAGGGAAAAAATACTGTTTCTGAAACTAAAGCAATCTGTGTACTTATCTTAAATCTCTGTTGTCTAATATTGCTAGACTTTTTACTCCCCCCTCTCTCTTTTTTCTAAGTCATTAGTTAATTCATTCTGGTACCAAAAATAAAAATGTCCAGAGATTTCAGAGCTACTGAGATGCAATGATGAAAACTCATTTATTATTATTATATGTCTGTGCTTGAGTTTTAAAAGAAAATTAATTAAGGAATGCTAATTAATTTTAGATGCTTTGTCTTCCAGTCACAGGTGTCATATTTCAGTATACATCCCAACAGTGTTTTTACCCCTTAAAATGTTTTATCTCAGTGCTGTTTCATTTACTAAAATAAATTATTTTTATTCTGGTTAAGAATGGATTTAATACCAAAAAGATTTAGTCGCAGCGTAGAAATTTAAGTATCCTAAGACTTACGACTTTCTCTTTTCTGAATTCTCCTGTTAATTACATGAGTATCTCCTGGAAGTTTTGGATCAGATATTCTTAAATGTTAAGCTTTGATGAATGTTAGAAGAAAATCATTCATAATCATACTTGAATAAAGCCCTAAAAATTTGACTTTTAAAACAAGTAATATTTTTGTTTTGGAAAATGACAAGTTTGTCCTATCTGGATCCAACTGACTAATAGAAAGATAGTTAATTGCCCTGCACTGTGAAAGGAAGGTCTCTTGCTGAATGCTTTGGTGAATAAAACTTTCTTTGGTGTTCAGGTAATTCTCTGGTGCCTTTAAATGCAACTGTTTTTTTTTGTTTTTAAATCTCCAAAGATTTTGATGTTGAAATAATTCTCCAGCACTTCTAAATGCTACTGACCAAAACAAACAAATACAAACAACATTTTAACAATAGCGATTTGTAAACATATACAAAAATGTGAAAATAATCATAATGAAGCATCATGTCCTATCACTTGGCACGAATAACCATTAATCGATAAGAGCCAATCCTTTTCCATTCACATTCCCAGTCTAACCTCCACTTCTCATATTGCTTTGAAACAAATCCCAGATACTGTATCATTTCATTAGTGATTTTGTATGCTGCTGCTGCTAAGTCACTTCAGTCATGTCCGACTCTGTATGACCCCATAGACGGCCGCCCACCCAGGCGCCCCTGTCCCTGGGATTGTCCAGGCAAGAACACTGGAGTGGGTTGCCATTTCCTTCTCCAATGCATGAAAGTGAAGCCGCTCAGTCATGTCCAACTCTTAGCGACCCCATGGACTGCAGCCCACCAGGCTCCTCCGTCCATGGGATTTTCCAGGCAAGAGTACTGGAGTGGGGTGCCATTGCCTTCTCCAATGTACATGAACCTCTTAAAGGTGAGTTCTCTTTTACCTCCACTATGATTATAATACCAGTATCACACTAAAAATAATATCCTCTTAAATAAATCATCAAATTGTCAGTCTTGGTTCAAATGTCCAACTATCTCAAAAATCACATCAATTAACATGCTCCTCTAACCAACCACTATGTTTTCTGTAAGTTGGAAGTTGGATCTAGACTCTGGATCAAGACTCAGGTTTGATGTGTGTGTGTGTGTAAATGAGTCTATATTGTATGTACATGTTTCTGTGTTCATTCTTCCTTTTAGGGGGCATGCATTGTCTGTCCTTTTGTGTGTATGTGTGTGATGTTAACAGCAGCTTGTGGTCATTGTCTAGGTGAATTTGTTCATTATTCAGATGTTCTAATTCTATCCCTCTTTCTTTCTTATGAAGACTACTTCTACCAAGAAAACTTGTGAATTTAAATATTTTCTATGTTTTCTATTTTTAATTCACTGTAGTTCTTATTTCTTATTAATGTTCAAATTTTCCCAATTTCGGCCAATAGGAGCCTCTTCAAGTTTGATTCTGAGTTCTTTTGATATGGATCTAGGAGTCTTTGTTTCCTTATTATCAGATAGGATAAATATTCTAGATTTTTCTTGTATGTTTCATGACCCAGGATGGAATCAGCCATTTCTTCTACTTAGGGATCCCCAATCTAAAGTGTAGAGCTGCTCTTTACTACTAGATTGGTCATTGTTTCTAAGCCTTTTTAGCACATGGAGTTACGAAATGTTCTTATTCATAAGTTAAAAATCAGCTCATTGTTCATATGTATCTATTCTGTGTTTAAGACTTGCTTGAGAGTCTTATAAATCCAGGAGAGATTTAAAGCTCTTTATATTTTACAAAGGTATTTAACTTGCAATCATGAAACATTTTGTAGTTAGGTATAGTGTTTCTGGCCATATTTAAACATTTTGCAGTTTCATTTTTTATGCTTAAAATTGTGCATATCTCACATTTGAACTGTGTAAAATGTGCAGTCTTTTGAATTGAATTTCTTCTGAAAACCATTTCTAGCAAATGGTTTTATATACTTAAGAATACACGTAGCTTAGTAATGATATGAATTTATTAGTGAATCAGAATCTACTGACGGATTAGTCACCATTTTTCTAATTAGAGTGTAAAATCTTGATTTTTTGGAGTCTGATTAACTGATAATAGCCATGTCATGATGTTCTTGCAAAAACCTGTTTTGCTGGGCATTGCAATATAAAAAGTACCAGATAATTGACAAAACAAAAGCAAAACCAGTACTGATTATTTTCTCTTCGGAATTTAATGAGCACCTGATAAACCATGAGCATGGAGTTTTAGATACATCAGTATCAAGATTAGTATTAAGGAATATTGTCTGTTAGGCTCTTTGCAATTAAAGATACTTGAGACAAGTTGACTCTAGATATCTGCAACTAAGAAATTAGGCAATTGAAGCAAATTATTCAGCTTATTTAGAAAAATTACAACACATTTAGCAAGTTCTTCATCTAGCCCTTAATTTGTGTAATATGGGTAAAATCAATGATTAAGCCTGAACTTTCAAATATTATGATTTTCTATAAACCTTGTGGGGATGAGTGCATGGGTAGGGGACTGAATGTCTATCATTAGGAGCCTGGTAAAACAATAATGTATAGCATTAGAATATATTTTCTTCAGCCACTGGGGGGGAAAAAAGGAAACTGAAACAGATCTTTATGTGTTGCTATGGAAATCTCCAAACGCGAGTATATAGTTTGTTGGGTAAAAACACAGATTGTGGAGCCAGACCACCAGACTTTAATCCTGGCACTTTAAGTACAAACTTGAGCAAGTTATTTACTCTTTCTATATGTTTCTTAATCTGTAAAATAAGGGCTGTACCACCCTATACCTCTGATGGTGTGAGGATTAATTGAAAATTATGCCTGGTGCATGGTAAAGGTTCATAGGTTAGCTCTTTCCAGCTTTCTCCAGTTCTTCCTCTTCATTCTTCTCTTTCTCCCTTTCCTTTAAATTTTTGACGTCTTTGTCATCATCATTGTCTTGCTGAGTGAAAAATAAAAGCTGTATATAGCTGTTTTCAGGGCAAGGTACCATTGATGTCAGTAAAATCATATGAATATATACTTTCATACATAAACTTTTATATTTATATACATAAACATTTATGGAAGATACCTATTAAGCTGTTCAAAAGTGGTTGCCTCTGAAGAACAGATCTATTAAAAGGGGGAATGGGAGGTAAGCACTTTATACATAAAATTACTTTCTCTTGTTTTAGGCTGAACTTTATATATCCAAGTACTTCTTAAAAAATAAAAAGTTTAATTTGAAATATATATAATTTAATAAGTTTACAATAAAGCATAGGTTGGTCATGACTTCAAGAGCAGCCTAAGGAGAGATGGACAAAATAGATACCTGTGTGATATTTTTCTAAGTGTGTTTTGTGTCCACTTCCCTAAATTATCTTTTCCACCAGCCCACGTCATATAATGAAATTCTGCCATGAGAGACTTTTTTTTTTTTTGCTGTTAATAAGTGCTCCTCTTTAGAGCAAAAAGTTTTGGAAAGGTTAATTTAAGAAAACCTTTAATTATTAGCATTTTGTAGATTCCTTTTTCTAGGTGGTTTTTGCAGCCCACAGTATCCATCTACTGCCTGAACACTGATAAAATGGATATCCAGCTAGGTGGCAAGCTAGTGAGTTATTGTGAGATCAGACTAAGAAAAATGAAGGAAAGCATGGTGAAATGGGATTGAATGGTGTTTACAGAAAGAAGGCTTTCAGGTCCAAGACCTGTGAACAAAAATCTCAGCTCTGCCAAATGACATAATGTATTGCTGTGTATAAGTTACAGACTTATATAACTCTGTTTTCTGCATCAATAAAATGGAGACAAAAATAACCATATCCCTGGGAGGTTTGTAAGAATCAAACATGGCCCTTGAACCCACCTCCGTTAGCCTCCAATGGAGTACCCATTGCTATTTCAGCCCATATTTTCCCTTTCTGTCTTTGGGTAGAATGAGGAGGCTGAATCCGTTTCTGCATATACTGACAATCAACTCTGTGACCTTAGGGCAGCGGTCCCCAACCTTTTTGGCACCAAGGACCAATTTCCTGGGAGACAGATTTTTCACGGACTGGGGTTGGGGGTGGGAATGGTTTGGGGATGATTCCAAGCGCATTACATTTATTGTGCACTTTATTTCTACTATTATTACATCAGCTCCACCTCAGATCATTAGACATCAGATCCTGGAGTTTGGTGACCCCGGTGGCTTGGCGAAGGCGCTTTCTGTTTTTTTGTTTGATTTTGTTTTGTTTCAGTATCTGCAAAGTGCATTTTAGAAAGGGTGACCTCTAAGCTTCCTTTTAACTGTAGTGTCCAATAGCAACCTGTTGGATGTGGGCACTCAGGTCTTCCCTACCCCTTTGATTAAAGGTATCTGACATTGTATCAGTTCTATTTAAATTTATGAAAATCCATAAAGACAAGTTCCCAAGCTTTCTAGATACTCCTGAGCCTCCTATATATTCATGTTGGAATTTCCTGTATCAATTCTAAAGTGATAAATGAAATGGAAGAATTCCGGATTGTCAGATGACTTAATAAAATAATGTGATATCTGGTTAGAAGAAACATTTTGCCTAATTCACAGAAATACTCACATCATGCTCTCAAGTCTTTGTGTGCTAAGAAATCATTTCCCTGCCTATGAAATCACCCTTGCTCAAAAGGTAAGGGCTATATCCACTATGAGGTTTCCCTGGTGGCTCGGTGGTAAAGAATCCACCTGCAGTGCAGGGGCTTCAGGAGATGTGGGTTTGATGCCTGAGTTGGGAAGATCCCCTGGAGGAAGGCATGGCACCCACTCCAGTATTCTTGCCTGGAGAATCCAGTGGTCAGAGGAGCCTGGTGGGGGCTACAGTTTATAGGGCTGCAAAGAGTGGACATCACGGAAGCGACTTAACACGCACGCACAATATCCAGTGCGAGTCTCTGTTTCCTCATCTATAAAATGAAGTTAGCAACACCCATAAGTAGCCAACTGAGAAGAAAAAATTAAGACAGCATTTTCTCTTTACACAAAGGTCTACCAAATACAGAGTCCTCAATAATGATTTTGATTATTTCGTTTGTTTTGATTATTATTCTGTTAGTAAATATACTTAATTTAACAACGTCTTTAGAATAGGAATACAAAGATAATAGTGATAATACTAGCTAATATTTATTGAGCCCTTATATTTGTATACAAAAGGCTTTAAAAAGTGCCTAAAATATAAGGGCTCATTAAATATTAGCTAGTATTATCACTGTTACCAACATCATCATCTTTGTATTCCTATCCTAAGAACCTTGCTAAATTAAGTATATTTACTAACATAATCTCCAGCATACAGGAAACATTATAGCGGGATAATAATAATCAAAACAAACGGAATAATCAAAATCTTTAAGATGGGCTTCCCTGGTGGCTCAGATGGTAAAGAATCCACCTGCAATGTGGAAGACCTGAGTTGAACTCCTGGGTTGGGAAGATCCCCTGGAGGAGGGCATGGCAACCCACTCCAGTATTCTTGCCTGGAGAATCCCCATGGCAGAGGAGCTGGCTGGATACAGTCCACGGGGTCGCAAAGAGTCAGACATGACTGAGTGACTAAGCATGGCAGCACAATCTTTAAGATAACCCATATTGTAAGAACTAATACACTTATTTTTACAGATGAGGAAATTGAAGCATAGAGGGAAGGAGGTAGAAAATGCAGACAGTAAATAAACAGAAAACTCTTTAAGTTTCACTGTAAAGTAGAATATAAAGATGGAGTCATGATTAAAATGGAATGTAGGGTCAAGGGAGAGTTATTTACAAAATGTGAAGCTGGAACGTGTTTGTGTTCATAGAGGAGATAGATGATGTAATTACAGGAAGAAAAGGCAAGAGGTAGGGGGAGAACAAGATGACGGAGGAGTAGGTGGACATGGAGTTTGTCTCTCTCCACGGATACATCAGGAATACACTTTCAGACCCAGAAGTGCATGCAGAACACCAGCTGGGAGTGGACAGGAGTACCTGTCCAGCAGAAAAGAATATATAGAACCACACAAAACTCAGTAGGACAAAGTAACTAGGGGGAAAAACTGGAGTGTTAGTAGGATTGGACCTTCCCTCGGCGGGTAGGGGAACTGAAGCAGGGGTCTGATCCCCACATCAGGGCAATTGTCCGAGTCAGAGGAGAAAGATTTAAGGCTGCGAGTGAAACAGCTGATCTGTGGCAGCCTGATTGGAATGAGAATCAGACAGTCCTTGCTGCAGCCATACATACCCTGGACAGGGACGCAGATCCGCTGGAAGGCACAGCGTCTGGGAGCTGGAGTTTAGGGATTGTGGGACAATCTCAAGGTGAGGGTTGCTGTTGACTGTGAAGAGACAGATTGAGGGGATGTGAGGGAGGAGACTGTGGTTGGGAAATACCTATGGAGGGAAGCCTGACAGCATGGAAGCAAGGCAATGCTGCTGAGTCACACATAGGGGATGGAGCCATCACCTTAGCCTCTCTCTCCCCACACACCAGCATTGGCAGTTGAACAATAGAGAGGCTGGCCCATCAAACGTCTGATGCACTGAACTACAGAGTAGTACCCCACCCAGAGTGCCCCTTTAAGTGCCTGACTCACAGATCTACAGAGTAGGACCCCACCCAGGGTGCCCCTTTAAGTGCCTGACACACTGATCTACAGAGTAGGACCCCAGCCAGGGCGGCCCCCTCTCTGTGCCTGACTTGCTGAACAACAGAGAAGGACCCCAGACAAGGGAGCCCTCTAAGTGCCTGAACAGGTGGAGCTGTGGAGAAAGACTGGCCAAAGAGGCCTTCTGATTGCCAGCTACAAAAGGCTCAAAAAAAGACTCTGATGGGGCCATAACTCCTGCAGCAGAGGCAGTCCATGTCCCTGCACACTTGGCACTGCCAGGGTCCCTGTAAGCCAAGCAGCTGCACCACCTTCATACTCAACTCTCACTGGGGCAGAGCTGCCACAGGCAAAAAAAAAGTCTTGCGTCTATGCATGCAGGGTCACTTTTGTAGTGTCTGACTCTTTGCAGCCCTGCAGACTGTGGCCTGCCAGGCTTCTCTGTCAGGGAGGGGGATTCTCCAGGCAAGAATACTGGAGTGTATTGGCCAATACTGTTTGCCATACCCTTCTAGAGCACTATATTTCTTGCTGCCCTAGCCGCCAACTCCCCTGAGTACCTGGTGCTGCCAGAACCCCTGCGACCCAAGTAGCTGCACCACCTCCACACCTGGCCCTCTCAGGGGCAAACCCAAGTCCTCCAGGCAGGGCAGCCTCAGGAGCAAACCCCAGTGGACGATCCACATGCAGAGGTGGGAATAAAACCACAATTGAAACCCAGAGGCAGTGTAGCTAAGGAAGAAGACCCAAAACCTTCCCACCAGCTGTACAAGCTGCAGATTAAATCCACGCAATCAACTAGGCAGACTCTGTGTCTATGGAATATGTGAAAGGTCGTTGAGAGCTCCAACAAAAGAAAATGCACTAGTTCTGATAGCTGTGGACATTGGAGGCAAGAAGACACAGGAGTATGACCAGATTAGAATCAGAGCTGCCCCTACAGATGGGGTGGAGTTTCAAAAGGGAGGGAATAAATGTATACCTATGGCCGATTCTTGTTGAGGTTTGACAGAAAACAACAAAATCCTGTAAAGCAGTTATCCTTCATTAAAAAAAAAGAGAGAGAGAGAAAGGGGGCAAGAAGTGAGTGTTCAGGATATAGGAGGAGAGCAAGGCTACTCCTGGTTAGTCACTGGAGAGCCAAATGAACTTGGCAACTTGCCATTTCTGTGTCTCCAGTTAGTCATGTGAAAAAGAGAGTAGGGCTATCAGTGACTGCTGGTTTTTCTCCAAATCAGTATTTCAGTGACTAGCAAATTATTTGATAATGTTGTATGCTAATATAATCTGAAAATGTTGCCAACTTCAAGAGGAGCTCACTATAAGCCTAGCATTTCTTATCATTTGTTTTTAACTCATTTGGTCTTCATAAAGGAAGGACTCTTGATAATAAAAAAAAAATCCATTTTATCTTCTTTGATTTCTTTCAGCAACATCTTTGAGTTTTCAGAATACAGGTCTTTTGTCTCCTTAGGTAGGTTTATTCCTAGGTATTTTATTCTTTTTGATGTGATGGTAAATGGAGCCAATTCTTGAATTTCTCTTTCTGATTTTTCATTGTTAGTATATAGAAATGCAACAGATTTCTGTGTACTAATTTTGTTACCTGCAACTTGACCAAATCCATTAATGAACTCTAGCAGTTTGCTGGTAGTGTCTTTAGAATCTTGTATGTATAGTATGTCATCTGCAAATAGTGACAGTTTAACTCCTTTTCCAATTTGGATTCGTTTCTTCTTTTTCTTCTTTGATTGCTATAGCTAGGACTTCCAAAATTACGTTGAATAAAAATGGCAAGAGTGGACATCCTTGTCTCGTTCCTGATCTTAAATGCTTTCAGTTTATCACTATTGAGTATTATATTAGCCATAGATTTGTCATATATATCATTTATTATGTTGAGGTATGGGCTTCCTGGGTGGCATTAGTGGTAAGGAACCCTCCTGCCAATGCTGGAGACATGGGTTTGATCCTTGAGTTGGGAGGATCCTCTGGAGGAAGGCATGGCAACCCACTCCAGTATTCTTACCTGGAGAATCCCATGGACACAGAGAAGCCTGGCTGGCTACAGTCCATAGGGTCACAAAGAGTTGGACATGACTGAAGTGACTTACCAAGCATGTTGAGGTATGTTCCAGCTATGCTTACTTTCTGCAGAGTTGTGTTTGTTTCTGTTTTTGTTTTTTAGTATAAATGGGTACTGAATTTTGTTAAAAGCTTTTCCTGCCTCTATTGAGATGAAAATTCAATCCATTTAAAAAGATGTATTTAACTTAGCCCCATGTCACATATTTAACTGCATAATATTTTGGACCATTACATGAAACCACCCTACTGTTTACCTGATTGATTTAATCATATATAATTACTTGCCATAGTGATCTATTATATGGTATGTTTTCATGTGATATATGTATTCCAGATTTGAAAGTCCATGTTTTATTCTCAACCACATGTCACTTTGTTATGAAATTATCCTATTCAGTAATAAAAATCATTTTCCTTTTAGGTTATATTTTATGAAATCACATTTTCTGGTTACATATTTATATGCAGTGTTTTTAAATGTACCAAGATCATTTTAAAACTATATAATCTCTCACTAATGTCTATCATTTATTAGTCAATAAATATTTATTGAGTGCCTCATCTTAACACGGAGAAGGCAATGGCACCCCACTCCAGTACTCTTGCCTGGAAAATCCCATGGACGGAGGAGCCTGGTAGGCTACAGTCCATGGGGTCGCTAAGAGTCGGACACGACTGAGCGACTTCACTTTCACTTTTCCCTTTCATGCACTGGAGAAGGAAATGGCAACCCACTCCACTGTTCTTGCCTGGAGAATCCTAGGGACGGCGGAGCCTGGTGAGCTGCCGTCTATGGGGTCACACAGAGTCAGACACGACTGAAGCGACTTAGCAGCATCTTAACAAGGCCGAATTCTAAGAACTATGGGGGATATAAGATGAGTCATACATAAATCAGCACTCAGAAAGTTTACAGCCTTGGCAATGAAATGTATAGTGCATATCTCCATCTCTAACCCCTGCCCAAGTAGAATTCAAAGAAAATTATAAATTTTTAATTAAACAGAATTATTTTCAAAAGACTATTAACTCTAAATTTAAGCTATGGTGCTAGATCAGGCAGCAGTCTATATTTTCTGGACTGGTTGAAAATCATAATCAAATACTAAGAATTTATGTAAAGAGTATGTCCTTCATTTACTACAATGATAATACTATATTGAGATTATATGATGATTCAGTGATAAAGAATCCACCTGCAATGCATGAGACATGGGTTCAATCCCTGGGTTGGGAAAATCCTCTGGAGAAGGAAATGGTAACCCACTCCAGTGTTCTTACCAGGAAAGCCCCTTGGACAAGGAGCCTGGTGGGCTACAGTCCATGGGGTCACAAAAGAACAGGACATGACTTAGCAACTAAAACAGAAACAGCAACAGCAGCAATACTACATTAATTTTTATTTTCCCATTTTTTTCATGAAACTGAGTACTCGTTTATCTTCACAGCTTCTCTGTGAATAAAAAGAAGCAGATGGTACTAGGTTTTGGGTTTTTTTTTTTTTTTCCAATAATAATCCTTTCCTGCTCCACTTAAGTGGCTGAAAATGTCAATTTGCTCCATAAATGCTTTTTCTTGAATATTTTCCTTGAACTGCCAAGTGGCCTCTGCTTTATCAGTAAGAGTTTGTTTCAGTGACATTTACTATTCAATTATACAAAAGTATGTCACTTTGATTTCTAGGCCCTACCCTCCTCAAAATACATAAATAGATAAATAAAAGTTGGTGAACAAAGGAAAAAAAAAAGTAGAGCATTTCTAGGCATTCACAGTGATAGTAAGTGATATTCTAGGAGACATTTTTTTCTTATTATATTTGCGTTAAATTATATCCACCAGCAAGAATTCCTATAGCATAGAAGGCCTAATTCATCAATGTATCAATTGATGATAATTACCAGCTCCCTAAATTTTTGTCCTTTTGGGCCAGAATTCAAAATGCAGATTTTAAATTTCTGAGACAACAGGCATAGAAAATGGAAGCTGCTTCTTTCCTTTTTCAAACCAGTAATTCACTCACATTTTTTGTGGAGCAAAAGATATCTGAGATGAGTCATTCCTATTTCAAAGAGCAGAAATAATCACTAGATAGTACATTTATTGTTAATATATTAAGACCTTTGAATGACTTCTTTTATAGCTAACCTTATTTAATTAAGTATAATGATTTTCAACTATTTTTCCTCTCAAGAGTGATCCCCAAAGTAGGTTTATAATTATTCTCGGTATAAGGTGAATTCTTTAGCTGCTAAGAAACATGCTTGCTTGTTTCCCCACAGATTAGTAAAATATTCCTTGCTCTGAAGTAACATTTTGTAGGTAAATTGACACTTAACTGGGACACCTTCAAAGGAGGGCATAACACAGTGAGCTGAAGGATTCTGGTGTTGAAGAAGGTAATTCACGTGTTATAAGTATCTGCTCACAACCAGCAGAAGAGGTGATGAGGCAGAACTGGCTCTAAGACTTGTGGGGCCCACTGCAAAGTGAAACCATGGTCCCTTTCCCCCACTTATAACCTTCAAAACAATAATGTGTGTTAGTCGCTCAGTCTTGTCCAACTCTTTTCGACCCCATGGACCACAGCCCACCAGGCTCCTCTGTCCATGGACTTCTCCAGGTAAGAATACTGGAGTGGGTTTGCCATTTCCTTTTCCATCAAAACAATAATAGCAGAGAATTAAACCAAGCAGACGACTCTTCTGAGTGTGGTGCCTATGAAGCTGCATGTGTCTTATAAACATTCAGCTGACGTTGGAGTAAAGATCTTAAAGCCCCTCTCCTCCAGGTCTAACTCTTCAACTCTCAGAATATGGTTCAAAGCCTTTTTTTTTCTGCTGCGAAGCTGGCATGAACCCACAACTCCTAGAAGTTGGGAATTTCACCCACCAGCAAGCAGCCTCCCAGTGATGAGCCCCTTGACAAGAGTCCACATCCTAGTATTACTCTGTCCCATGTATAACGGGAATAGTATGCTTTCCATGCAAGTTGGAACATACCTCCACAAAAAAAAGAACAAAACACTTCCCATTGAAAGAACCAGCTACCAAAGATAACTCTCCAGTATTCTTGCCTGGAGAATCCCATGAACAGAAGACCCTGGGGGGCTACAGTCCATAGGATCGCAAAGAGTCAGACACAACTGAAATGACTTAGCATGCACTCACCCACTGCATCTTTTTTTCATTTATCTGTTGATGGACATTTAGGTTGTTTCTATGTCATGACTATTGTAAACAGTGCTGCTATGAACATAGGGGTACATGTAGAAAAGTATTAACTTTAAACTTAGTCATGTACATAGAACTTCCTAAAATGTGTTCTGTGGGATATTAATGAGTATTATGTAGATTTCTGTGATCAAATGAGTTTAGGAATAGTTTGGAAGATTGTAGTATAGGTAGCTAATAAATACCATATAGATCCTTGTTGGCTCTTTCTATTTCCCCTGCTACTGCCCTCATTATTACCTGTGATATTGCCCCCACCCTCCCTCTAATTGTCTCAATTTCTATTCATTAATTATAGTTCAGCTGAACTTACCCAGTGCCTACTATATAATCATTGGTTTCTGTGATATTGCCACAGGTATCTCTCCTTAATCTCAGAATGGAATGATTTTGCCCTCCAGGACATTTAACAATGTCTAGAGACATTTCTGGTTGTCAAAACTCAGGTGGAAGCAAGACGTGTTTCTGAAATCTAGTGAGCAGAAGCCAGAGATGCAGCTAAACATCCTACAATGCATAGGACAGCCCTTGAAACAAAGAATCATCCAGCTCAAAATGTCTATAGTGTATATTAGTCATACACTGACTCCTTGGAAACCTTGTTTTGTTATCCATCTCATTTCATACCTGAAGAATTTTATACTCTCAAGCATAGCATTCAAAGTCCTTCATAATCTGACACTAGCCTTGCTTTTCAGGACATCTCCCACTCTTCCTTTCAACACACACTCTGTTCCAGCAACACCAGGTGATTCAGCTCAGCCTTCCCCAAACACAGCTTGTGCTCCCTTACCGTTTTGTTCCACATCCTAACGTTGCCTGTGCTGGAATGTCCTTCTCTCTTCTTTTTACCTATAGGGGCACTCTTTCTATCCTAGCTCATATGTCACCTCCTCTGGGAAGTCTTCCTTGCTGTTCTTACTACTCCTTAAAATGGGAGTGATTTCTTTCTTCCCTGGACTCCCTTGAAATTCTTGTGTGTGTGTGCGTGCTCAGTCATGTCTGACTCTTTGCAACTCTCTGTCCATGGAATTTTCCAGGCGGGAATATTGGAGTGGGTTGCCGTTTCCTCTTCCAGGGGATCTTCCCAAGAAACTCTTATATGTCTTTCCTATTTGTCATGTGATCAGAACAGCAGTTTTAGAAGTTTTACTTCTAATATAACTACATTGTTGAAGGGTAGAGAACAAAATTGGCAATACCACTAATAACTTCTTGTCCTGTAAAGCTTTTAATAAATGTGGTCAAGAAATACTTGAATTAATTTTTTTTAGTTTTGAAGAATGATTTCTAGGTCAGACATTATAATTGATTTTAAATTCAGCTGTATATTTAAAAAAGGATTGAGTCCCTGGTGTAAGGAATTGTGTGATTTTAAGAGCTATCTTCTTCTAGAAAGGAAGTCTTTAGACTTAGTAAAACAAACTGATCAAACTGAACTAAAATAGTACACTGTTATCATTCTTTTGCTATTTAACACAAGTATTCTGATTTTAAATAGCACCAATTAAATGATGTTTATTCTTTTGGATTAAGAAAATTATTACTTGTGCTAGTTAAGTGATTTTTGATGCAAACAAAGAAAACTCTGACTTAAACATACTTTTAAAAGAGTAAGGAAATCATCTCATAATTAAAAATTCAGAGGTAGAGAAGCCTCAGGCTGACCATTGAGTGGGTCCAGCTTTGTTCCCTCTGGATCTTGTTGGCTCTACCCTCTTCTGTCCTCAGACTGATAGCTGAATAAACAAGTGTCACATCTGTGACTGACAGAATCCAGAGGAAGAGAGAGAGAGTCCTTATTAGATGCTCTGGGAAATAGTGAAGAACTTTCCCACAAGCTCCTAGTGAACACTTTTCATCTCACTGGCCGGATTTCTGAACCAATCATTGGCAAGCAAAATGGAATAGCTCACTTACTAATTATGTTGAGGGACCATCATCCCCTGGAGTGTCTGAGTGTTAAGAGGAGGAACAGAGAGCTAAACCTAATCAGACTCTATTAGGGAGGAAGACAAGAGAAATCAAGGCTGGGTGAGCAACCAATGTGTGTTACAGGATACAAACTGTTGATTCTACTTTTGATTAACAGCCCTTATGGTTATCTTTTTAAATTGTGAATTGATTTTAAATCAGATTTGTCTTACAAAATTCAGACCCGATTTTTTGTGTGTAAAAGTAATTAATTAGAGTTATATAGTGATTTAATCAAAATTGTCTCTGATAAATAAATTATATGTTTCTGCCTTGGTTATTTCAGTAAAATACTCCATGATAATTAATGTGAAAAAAATTATTTTTGTGCCCATAGTATCTTAGAATCATACCACTATTTCATAAAAACTTGCCATGAAATTAGGAATTCTCAAGCCACTACACCATTAAATTTATAATTTAAATGACACTATGATAGATATACAGGATCAGTGTTTTAGTCCATGTGATTGCCACCTAGATGAACCCTTATGAGGGCAATTTAAATAATAATGCTTAAGCTAACACGTGGCCATAGATTTTCTTTTCATGTTTAAACCAAGATTATATAGTAAGCTTTACTTATGCAGTCTGATTACAGGTGGTGCTTGACTTTAGCCTTGACACATTAATGAAGCTTGAATGGAACTCTTAATAATATTTATATTATGGTTAGTATTATATTTACTTATATTAAATAAAATATTTAATTTAAAAAGTACATAGTAAAAGACATATATTTGTGTAAAGACAAATTAAATTATACACTTTATGTGCATTTTAGTATTCTTTAATTGTTTCTCAAGGTTGAAAAAAGTAAAAACAAATGTTTTCATTAAAACATGCTAGTGAACAAAATGATTGATTACTGAAGGCATGTGGCACAAAATCTAATCACGAAGATCTATTAGCTCTTTTACAAAGGTTCCCTTTAGCTTCTAACCACCTATTGCTGACTGAACCTAGAATATGCTATAAAGGTCAATATATTTTGGTATAGTTATTATAATTGTTCTAACAGCCTTACATTCCAAAGTGTCTCATTTTAATTTCATAAGCTATTGTTTCATAGGAAAACAAGTAGTAGTGAATGGTAGCTAAACTCCTTCTTGACTTGAGGAACCTACACTTTGAAAGTCACAAGGATATTACGAAATACCAATTCCTAACAAACAGTACAGATCAACAATTGGATCTTGAATATTTCCAAAGTACAGTAGTGACTAGAATGCAACAGAATTGAATAAGAAAGATTTAATTGACCCACTCAATTGGACTTTCTAAGTCAATGCTTTCCAACCTTGACTGTGCATAGGAATCAACAAACTTTCTTGTTGCAGTAAAGAATTTGATGCTGTAGGTCAGGGATGGAGTCTCACAATTTGCATTTCTAACAAGCTCCCAAGAATGCTGATGCTGTTTCTGCCCTGTGTGCTGTATTGTGCTTAGTTGTTCAGTTGTGTCTGACTCTTTGCAGCCCCATGGACTGTAGCCCTCCAGACTCCTCTGTCCATGGGATTCTCCAGGGAAGAATACTGGAGTGGGTTGCCATGCCCTCCTCCAGGGGATCTTCCCAGGGATTGAACTCAGGTCTCCCGCATTGCAGGTGGATTCTTTACCATCTGAGCCACTAGGGAAGCTCAAATAAGGGTGACTTGAACACAAGTACCACCATACTGATATTACAACAGTTCATCTGATAACTGAGATGGCTGTGCAAGTGTGCGCTAAGTCGTTTTAGCTGTGTTCAACTCTGTGTGACCCTATGGACTGCAGCCTGCCAGGAGCCTCTGTCCATGGGATTCTCCAGGCAAGAATACTGGAGTGGGTTGCCATGCTCTCTTCCAGGGGATTTTCCCAACCCAGAGATTGAACCCACGTCTCTTACGTCTACCTGCATTGGCAGGCAGGTCCTTTACCACTAGGGCCATCTGGGAAGCCCATGGCTTTTAGATATGCCCTGTAGGCCTTTAAATAACAAAGTTCTAAATCACCTGAAATTCACAAAAATGCAGTTTAGCTATCTGAATTGCAAATGTTTTGTTGCATTTGATCATCTTTGAAAATGGACACAAATCTAACAAGAATGTGTAACTGCAACTAAATTTTCTTTGTGTTCCACAAATTGAAAATACCCCTGTTGAGGTTATAACATTTAAGCATTAAGCCATTTTAGGGCAAGATCAAAATGTTGATTTTTGTCTTATTTTTAACTTTCTGTAAGGAAATGAAAAGACACAACTCACTTCAGGAATATGCTTAACAAACGAAGCTACCACGTCTTTAAAATCAAAAAGTTTCCTTGTATCGTCTCACTGAATTTAAACCTATGTTGGTTATATCCAGTAAAATAGAAAGTTGGCAGGCTTGTTCTTCATACTTTGCACACATTTAAAAGTTAATAAGTCACCTCTTTATTCCTTCTAATAAAATTTTGATAATCTCAAATTCTTTGATTTTCAAGTTTCTCATTATTTTGTTTTCTCATTTCTGTTTACTGTTCTAAGTTTCTATACACATTTTAAGCTCAAGGAAGCCAATCATGTACGTAAATACTCTCTTACAGGGTGTATATCTACTTATTAAAAACAAAACAAGAGATTTGAGTGAGCTTTTCAATCATTCGTAAGGGAGTTATTTCAGCACAATTTAAAAGTTCTGTGTTTTTTCTTCCTTCTTGGCTTACTTGTTAAACTTTGTGCAACTGTGTAAATCGGGATTGAAGAGGATGCTGCTGACGGTGCCCATGATTTAGTATAATCATGACATTAAGTCCTGGGCCACCTGCCCAGCATCTAAACTAAATCGAGGAGAGCTTAATTGGAATTAGGCAGTGAGCCTAGAGCAACTTGACTTTGTTCAGTCTTAAGTTCCTAGTTCCACTAGATTCATGTTTCTTTCAAATCTGTGTTTAGGGGCTATAGAAAGAGAGAGACTGAGTATACATACTGATGATAGAGAAGATTATGTAGCCAATGGAACTAAACAAGGAAAGATTAGTGCAAGGAGAAGTAAATCTATGTCCAGCGTATCGTGATGTTTGGTAGACATTGTATTGTTGTTGTTTAGTTGCTAAGTGGTGTCTGACTCTTTGTGACCCCCATGAACTGTAGCCTGCCAGGTTCCTCTGTCCATGGGATTTCCCAGGCAAGAATACTGGAGTGAGTTGCCATTTCCTTCTCCAGGAGATCTTCCCAACCCAAGGATTAAGCCCGTGTCTCCTGCTTTGGCAGATGGATTCTTTATCGCTCAGCCACTAGGGAAGCCCAAACACATTGTAGGAGGATATAGGAGGATATTTTCTCAGGTTAAACTTTTCCCCCGACATTTAAGATATTGAAGAAGAAAAAAAAAACTGTGATACTGAATTAGAATATAGGCATATCAATAAATAATTTTGTAGATTTATAATCTGTATTCCAAATGAGCACAGCAGGCCATTACAGATCCTGGCCCTTTCATGATTCTATATTTGATAAAATCCAGTTCTTAGTTTTGTTCTCTAGATAATTATGGTGTTAACCTCTCTTTCACTCTGATTGTAAAAGGAGGAAATTCTATTAAGTATTGTTTTCATTCTATCTTATTCTGATATTAGAAGGGGAAGCTGTATTAATACAAATAAATAACACTGAATTCCTTAATAGTATGTACTGTGCAGTGTATTATTATTGTTATTATTTCAGAGTATTCACTAGTGACAGGAACAGCCTCATAACTATAGAGTAGGCATGGAGATAGTATGGTGGGATTTAAAAAAATATTCCTATCACAAAGTGTGTGGTATGAAAGATACTCAGTAGGGCCCTGTAAATACTGCTTAATTTGATTTATAATTGCTTAAATTAGAGGCATGATTCATTTTCTGAACATTATATGTACATGTATGCAACTG
Organism: Giraffa tippelskirchi; assembly: GCF_054371585.1. NCBI lineage: Eukaryota > Metazoa > Chordata > Mammalia > Artiodactyla > Giraffidae > Giraffa > Giraffa tippelskirchi. Next base: position 41,998,286 of record NC_137276.1, read on the forward strand.
TTAGGGAATGGAGCCTTGAGTAGTATAGAATATAGGCAAATTTCCAGCACTAAGGTTTTAGATGTATAAAATGAGACTAGCTGCTATATCTATTTCAAATTCAAGTGTTTTGCCACCTTAGTCAATTATAATAGTTCTTTGGCCACAAATTTTATTCTGGAATCTAGGATTCTTATAGTATTTAGTTTAATATGCCTATTATGTGACTTTTTCCTATCGGAAATATCAAAGTATAGTTGTAGGATGCATTCTTAACCCAGTAAGTGTTGGAGACAATGACTCAGTGGTTTTGGGAATGAATATTGTGTAAAATTCCTCCTTCGTGTTGTCTTCAGCTTTTGAACACACATAGTCAAACTCTCCAAGTGAAAGTCACTCAGTCGTGTCCGACTCTTTGTGACCCCATGGACTATATAAGCCATGGAATTCTCCAGACCAGAATACTGGAGTGGCTAGCCATTCCCTTCTCCAGGGGATCTTCCCAACCCAGGTCTCCCAATTTGCAGGCGGATTCTTTACCAGATAAGCCACAAGGGAAGCCCCCAATTCTCCAAAGTTGCCCATAGTATGTGTACAACCATTCATTTAACACACTTTATATCCTGGTCCTATCAGGTCCAGGGTTTTATAGGCAAAATAAAGCTTTTATTGTTCAGTCACTAAGTCATGTCGGATTCTTTGGGACTCCATGGGCTGCAGCATGCCAGGCTCCTCTGTCCTTCACTATCTCCTGGAGTTTGCTCAGATTCATATCCATTGAGTTGGTGACACTATGAAGACATCTCATGCTCTCCCTACCCCTTCTCCTTTTGCCTTCAATCTTTTCCAGCCTTAGGGTCTTTTCCAATGAGTCAGCTCTTTGCATCAGCTGGCCAAAATATTGGAGCTTCCACATCAGCCCTTCCAATGAATATTAAGGGTTGATATCCTTTAAGATTGACTGGTTTGATCTCCTTGCAGCCCAATGGGCTCTCAAGAGTCCTCTCCAACACCACAGTTTAAAATTTAAAATCATAAATTCTTTAGTGCTCAGCCTTTTTTACAGTCCAACTCTCACATTTGTCCATGACTACAGGAAAAACCATAGCTTTTCTATATGGACCTCTGTTGGCAAAGTTATATCTTTGTTTTTTAATACACTGTTCAGGTTTGTCATAGATTTCCTTCCAAGGAGCAAGTGTCTTCTAATTCCATTGCTTCAGTCACCATCCTTGCCATGATCTTAGTTTTTTGAACATTGAATTTTAAGCCAGCTTTTTCACTCTCTTCTTTAAGCCTCATCAAGAGGTTCATGAGGTCTTCTTTGCTGTCTCCCAATAAAGTCGTAGTATCTTCATATCTGAGGTTGTTGATATTTCCCCCAGCAGTCTTGATTCCAGCTTGTGCTTCATCCAGCCTGGCATTTCATATGATTTACTCTGCATGTAAGTTTAATAAGCAGTAACAATATACAGCCCGGTTGAACTCCTTTCCCAATTTATACGCAGTCACTTGTTACATGCCAATTCTAACTGTTGTTTCTTAACCTGCATCCAGGTTTCTCAGGAGACAGGTATTTCCATCTCTTTAAGAATTTTCCACAGTTTGTTGTGATCCACACAGTCAAAGCTTTAGCATAGCCAATGAAGAAGTAGATGTTTTTCTGGAATTCCCTTGCTTACTCTATGATCCAGTGAATGTTGATAATTTGATCTTTGGTTCTTCTGCCTTTTCTAAACCCAGCTTGTACATCTGGAAGTTCTCAATTCAAGTACTGTCGAAGCTTAGCTTGAAGGATTCGAGTCCTTCCAATTCTATTGTTTTTCTCTATTTCCCTGCATTGTCCTCTAAGAATGCTTTCCATCTCTCCTTGCTATTCTCTGGAACTCTACATTCGGTTGGGTCTATCTTTCCCTTTTTCCCTTGCTTTTCACTTCTTTTTTCAGCTATTTGTGTAAACCTCCTCATACAGCCACTTTGCCTTCTTGCATTTCTTTTTCTTGGGGATGGTTTTGGTCAGTGCCTCCTGTACAGTGTTATGAACCTCTGTCTATAGTTCTTTAGGCACTCTGTCTACCAGATCTAATCCCTTGAATCTATTCATCACCTCCACTGTATAATCAGGGGCCTCCCTGGTGGCTCAGATGGTAAAGAATCTTCCTGCAATGCAGGAGACCAGGGTATGGTCCCTAGGTCTAGAAGATCTCCTGGAGAAGGAAAAGGCAACCCTCCCAGTATTCTTCCCTGGAGAATTCTATGGACAGTGGAACCTGATGGACTGTTACAATCTATGGGGTTGCAAAGAGACACAACTGAATGAGTAACACACTGTATAATAATAAGGGATTTTATTTAGGTCACACTTCAACAACCTAGTAAAGTTATACTCAAAAATCTTTCAAGCTAGGCTTCAACAGTACTTGAATTGAGAACTTCAAGCTGTATAAGCTTGATTTAGAAAAGGCAGAGGAACCAGAGATCAAAAATTATCAACATTCACTGGATCATAGAGTAAGCAAGGGAATTCCAGAAAAACATCTACTTCTGCTGCATTGGCTATGCTAAAGCTTTTCTGTGCAGATCATACCAAACTGTGGAAAATTCTAATGAGATGGAAATACCAGACTACTTTACCTGTCTACTGAGAAACCTAGATGCAGGTCAAGAAGCAAAGGTTAGAACTGGCATGGAACAAGTGACTGCTTCTAAATTGGGAAAGGAGTTCAACAGGGATGTTTACTGTTACTGCTTCTTTAACTTATATACAGAGTCAGTCAGTTCAGTCAGTCGTGTCCAACTCTTTGTGACCCCATGAACTTTAGCACACCAGGCTTCCCTGTCTATCACCAACTCCCAGAGTCTATTCAAACTCCTATCATGTTGGTGATGCCATCCTCCATCCCATCCTCTGTCATCTCCTTCTCCTCCTGCCTTCAATCTTTCCCAGCATCAGGGTCTTTTCCAGTGAGTCAGTTCTTCACATCAGGTGGCCAAAGTATTGGAGTTTCAGCTTCAACATCAGTCCTTCCAATGAGTATTCATGACTGATTTCCTTTAGGATGGATTGGTTGGATCTCCTTGCAGTCCAAGGGACTCTCAAGAATCTTCTCCAACACCACAGTTCAAACGCATCAATTCTTTTGTGCTCAGCTTTCTTTATAGTCCAACACTCACATCCATCCATGACTACTGGAAAAAACATAGCTTTGACTAGACAGATGTTTGTTGGCAAAGTAGTGTCTCTGCTTTTTAATATGCTGTCTAGGTTGATCATAACTTTTCTTCCAAGGAGCAAGTGTCTTTTAATTTCATGGCTTCAGTCACTATCTGCAGTTATTTTGGAGCCCCCCAAAATAAAGTCTCTCATTGTTTCCCCATCTATTTGCCCTGAAGAGATGGGACCAGATGCCATGATCTTAGTTTTTTGAATGTTGAATTTTCAGTCAGCTTTTTCACTCTCCTCTTTCACTTTCGTCAAGAGACTCTTTAGTTCTTGCTTTCTGCCAGAAGGGTGGTGTCATGTGCGTATCTAGGGTTATTGCTATTTCCCCCAGCACTCTTGATTCCAGCTTGTGCTTCATCCAGCCCTGTATTTCACATGATATAATCTGCATATAAGTGAAATAAGCAGAGTGACAATATATAGCCTTGACGTACTCATTTCCCGATTTGGAACCAGTCTGTTGTTCCATGTCCAGTTCTAACTGTTGCTTCTTGACCTGCGTACAGATTTCTCAGGAGGTAGGTCAGGTGGTCTGGTATTCCTATTTCTTTCAGAATTTCCCACAGTTCCTTGTGATCCCCACAGTCAAAGGCTTTGGCATAGTCAATAAAGCAGAAATAGATATTTTTCTGGAACTCTCTTGCTTTTTCAATGATCCAACAGATGTTGGCAATTTGATCTCTCATTCCTCTGCCTTTTCTAAACCCACCTTGAACACCTGGAAGTTAACAGTTCACATACTGTTGAAGCCTGAGTTGGAGAATTTTGAGCTTTACTTTGCTAGCGTGTAAGATGAGTGTGATTGTGTGGTAGTTTGAACATTCCTGGCATTGCTTTCCTTTGGGATTAGAATGAAAACTGACCTTTCCAGTCCTGTGGCCACTGTTGAGTTTTCCAGATTTGCTGGCATATTGAGTGCAGCACTTTCACAGCCTCATTTTTTAGGATTTGAAATAGTTCAACTGGAATTCTATCACCTCTACTAGCTTTGTTCATAGTGATGCTTCCTAAGGTCCACTTGACTTCACATTCCAGGATATCTGGCTCTACATGAGTGATCACACCATCGTGGTTATCTGGGTCATTACGATCTTTTTTGTATAGTTCTTCTGTGTATTCTTGCCACCTCTTCTTAATATCTTCTGCTTCTGTTAGGTCCATACCAATTCTGTCCTTTATTGTGGTCATCTTTGCATGAAATGTTCCCTTGGTATCTCTAATTTTCTTGAAGAAATCTCTAGTCTTTCCCATTCTATTGTTTTCCTCTCTTTCTTTTCATTGACATCATGTAAAGTGACAGGCTAGATGAATCACAAGCTGGAATCAAGATGTCTAGGAAAAAATATCAACAACTTCAGATATGTAGATGATACCGCCCTAATGGCAGATAGTGAAGAGAAACTATAGAGCCTCTTGATGAGAGTGAAATAGGAGAGTGAAAAAGCTGACTGAAAACTCAACATTCAAAAAACTAAAATCGTGGCATCTGGTCCCATCATTTCATGTCAAATAGAAGGGGAAAAAGTGAAAGCAAGTGACTTGAAAATAAAAAGATTTTATTTTCTTGGGCTCCAAAATCACTGCAGATGGCAGCTGCAGCCATGAAATTAAAAGATACTTGCTCCTTGGAAGGAAAGCTTTGATCAACCTAGACAGTGTATTAAAAGCAGAGACATCACTGTACCAGCAAATGTCCATATAGTTAAAACTATAATTTTTCCAGTATTCATGTAAGGGTGTGAGAGTTGAATTGTAAAGAAGGCTAAGCACCAAAGTAGTGATGCTTCTGAACTGTGGTGCTGGAGAAAACTCTTGAGAGTCCCTTGGACAGCAAGGAGATCAAACCAGTCAATTCTAAAGGAATTCAACCCTGAATATTTTTTGGACAGATGCTGAAGCTCCAAACTGGACCTGATGAGAAGAGCTGACTCACTGGAAAAGCCCTGATGATGGGAAAGATTGAGGACAGGAAGAGAAGGGGGAGGCAGAGGGATGAGGTGGCTAGATAGCATAACCGACTCAATGGACATGAATCTGAGCCAACTTCAGGAGACAGTGAAGAGCAGAGGAGCCTGGCGTTCTAGAGTCCATGGCATCACAAAGCATCAGACATGGCTTAGAATCTAAACAACAGCCTTTGCCTTAGCTATGAGAATAGCCATCTAACTCATATTCATATGCTTGTTGCCCTTAAATTCATCCTCTTTAGTTACCACTGCCACAGTCTTCCTAAAGTATAACTTTATACTGACATGATCCACTGCTTAAAAACTTTATAAATAACAATAGTAAGATAGTTTAGCCATGTCCTACTCTTTGTGACTCTGTAGACTGTAGCCCACCAGTCTCCTCTGTCCATGGGATTTTCCAGGGAAGAATACTGGAATAGGTTGCCATTTCCTGCTCCAGGCCATCTTCCCCACCCAGGAATCAAACTCACATCTCTTAAATCTCTTGCATTGGCAGGTGGGTTCTTTACCACTAGCACCACCTGGGCCCGCTAGTGAGTTCAGAATATTGTTCATACTCCTTATTCTAGATATGATTGGTCTTTTGCAGTTTGGTGCCAGCAAGACCTTTCCAACCTGATTCCTTATCATCCCTCTTAACATACCCTATCTAGTGACATCCTAATGGGTAGAATTAAATAGGGTGCGTTCAACAGTGCAGACAGTGAAGCCTGGCTGCCGGCTATGAATCCTGATTTCTCCAGTTTCTCCCTGTGTGATTGTGGGCAAGTTACTTAACTCTCTTTGTCTCAGTTTCCTCATCTGTAAAATAGAGATAATTATAGCTCCTATGGCATAGTGTTGTCATGATAATAAAATGGATTGATGTGTGTAAAGTATTTAGAACAGAGCTCAACACATATTAAGCACTTGGTAATATGTGATTTTCTTTTTCTTTATGTTTTGTTCATGCTGTTGCCTCTATTTGGAAGCCCACTCCCCTCTCCTTAATCCCATAGATTTATGTCCATGTTCAAATTCTACCTGTCCTTCAAATTCTAGCTTAATGGTCTTTCCATTGATCTGGCTGCAGTCTACACTCTTAACCACTAAGCTGAGTTGCTTCTGCCACAATAGCATAGAAATTAATCTCATGATAAAAATCAGTTTGTTTTCAGATGAAATATAACCAGAGATATACAGAAATGTATGGTTTGTGGAATGATTCCAGTAGCACTGTTCATAATATTTCGGGCAATGCTGAATGGGAGACTGTCAAATTAAAAAGTCACATTGCAGTCTCTGAGCACCAGTTTTAATAATTAAAAGAATCAAGTTGTCCTTGTACTTTAAGATTATGGAGTTGTCCAGAAGACCTTGCAGTAAAGTGCCATCAGCATTCTTTATTTTGTGGTCACCGAGACATTTAAAGGTACCTTTCTTTAACCTTGAGGATTATGGCCCATTCCTCAAACACTCAGCTTTCTGGTGAGCAGTTAATGAAGTGGAACATTTTTGATTCATTGAGAGACAGTTTGAGAATGAATTTTCAAGCTTGTGTTTCAAGTAATATTGGAACCCTTTTTTAAACAGGATTTCAATTGGAGAAAACAGCGAGTCCCTAGTGAAATTTAGCAGAAGGGACTGGCCTTTTTTTTCTTTTAAAGGGAATTATACACTGCCTCTCATGACTTGGGGACTCCAGTATCCTAGGCTCCAATGAAAAGCGAAGTATTTGTCAAGAGGAAAGATGCATAAAGAGTCCTAACCTAGTTTCTTGACTGTAGAAACAGAAGTCAGCTGAGCTAATAAGCAAAAAGAAATTTATTAGAAAATTTGACAGAATCAACACCTTTGGACTGAATTGGAATCAAAAGAAACATGAGATCCTTAGAAACCACAAGTATGAATTTGTCTTATAGTAAAAACTATCCCATTGACTTGCAGTGCAATGATTTATAACCAACTGTTTCTTTCAATCTTGTACTACTGTATCAAATGTCATCTCTTGCAAGAAAGCAGTTCTTTGACCAAGCCTAAATTATGTGCTGACTCCCCATCTCTGTTCACAAAGAGAGACAGAGGATCTGGCCTTTGGCTATCACCTAGATTACTATAGTTCTCTCCTCCACAGAAATATAACAGTAGGGCTGGAGTAATCCCCCAAGGATGATCACAGTTGGTTTGAGGAAGAGAGAAGAATGGGTATAGGACAGGCATAAATGACAAATGTCCACTTCAAATCATGGGGAGCAGGGGACTTTAAAAGTAGCCCAACCAATATATCATAAGCTCCTTAGATTTTCTCTTAGACTCAAACCTGGTCCTTGCTCAAAACTAAAATTTACGTAAAAAGCCATGCTTTTAAAAACTTTTGAAAGGTGTACCTAAATTTATTTTTATCTACAAGCATAGCCAATCTATAAAAATGCATCCTAACTGAAAATCAGAGTGCAAAGTTAAATTGACTCCAAAATCAGCTGCAGTTTTTCTCCATTAATTTTTCCAGAGTGGTTCTTTTAATTATCAGCAGTTTTAACTTGTATTTTTTTTTCTTTTATAATTTTCAAAGTATAGGATTGCCTTGAAATACTAGCAGGAAAAAAAAAAAAATCTGTTTGCTCTCCCTCTGGAAGCATTTATTTTCTTACTTGTGTATATATAAAGTCTTTATTTTATTTTTTTTTGATCCAACTCTGTTCTCCTTTGAAAAAAAAAGAGAAAATGTGTTAAGTTCCATCTCTTCTACTCACATGTTGCTAAAGTACCATTTAAAAATAAATTGTCAGATGTAAGTAAATAAAAATAATTGAAATAAAAGTGTGAGAGTGGATTAGGAGTAGAATTGACAGAAGGGCATTTAGACAGCTCACCCATAGGTAGTGGGGCCACTAGCAAATAAATTAACGATTCTCTGGCTTGCTACAGGGTCTTTGAAGTTCCCAAACTTTTTAAAGCATTATTCTGTCTAAGTTCTATTCCATCAAACCCAACTGAGCTATTGCAGATACTTATCTGTTGGTATTAATACTTCCTGCGAGATCAGCAAGGTACAGGGTGCTATGGAAAAGTGAAAAAAAAATATATATATATATATAACACCATTACCTTCCTTAGGGATTTAAATCATGTCCTAAGACTTTACTTTTTTTTTTTTTTTAAATCATGAAATAGAACTATGCAAAATTACCAGATATTTAATGCAACAGAATATTATGTTACAGCTATGGTATATCCAGAAGGGAGTGGTCAGTGGTCTGAGGTAATTAGAAAAGCTCCTGGAGGAGAGTGGACTGAACTGTATTCTAAAGAATGGGTGAGATTTGATAGATGGAGAGAGATGGGAAAGGAAATGCCCTGAGCAAAGGTAAGGATACTGACTCAGGAAATTTACCCAGTCCTTTTCTTCCACAAATATGAAAATGCATGAGGCTTGGCATTTAAAGCGTTTTCATTGTAGGCATGTGATTTCTAAACCTAGCAAACAATGCAGTGTAGATGATCCTTCAAAACAAAGATAATGCTTAATTGTAGGCCATTCCATCTATAGCTTTTTAACTTTACGGTTTGCCTTTTAATATAAACTACAGGCTTTTTGTTTGTTTGTTTGTTTAACTTACTGTTCAGGATAAAATTATAGGAATAATTCCAATGACATATATTTCTTAAATTCTGTAAAGCTCCCTATATTTTGTTGTGCCCAGCTGTTTGATACTGTCCCTACCACCACCTTTCCTTTGATACAAAAGGAAAACAATAAGAAAGTGGTAAGAAATGAAATTCTAGCTCATTTCTGCAGCAACTTTGGAAAAATCATGAGAAAGTTAAAGAGGGTCCTGGTGTGTCTCAGCCCTAGTGAGGTAAACACACAAGTTATGATTATGCCCCTTTTTTGACCTATTTTTGAAAATTATGATGTAACTAGTGATAGAGAATATCATTGTTCTGAAAATGTTCACCTTATTTCTCCGATTTATTTAATAATTTTAAAGAAAATTCTCTTTTGCCTGTTTGTTACATCTACTTTTTGTGACCCCACAGACTGTAGCCTGCCAGGCTCTTTTGGCCATGGAATTCTCAGGCAAGAATACTGGAGTGGGTTGCCATTTCCTTCTCCAAGGGATCTTCCCAACCCAGGGTTAGAACCCAGGTCTCCTGCATTGAAGGCAAATCCTTTACTATCTGAGCCACAAGGAAAGGCCAAAACTGTTCAAGGTTAAGGGAAAAGGCAGATTTAGTTTTCCAGTGTAAAGTGGAGAAATTAGATGGTAGATATGTAAGTCAATGACCTTGCAGACTAACTTAAACTTTAAGTAGAATTTCACATACTGCATAATTAGGATAAAGGCTGAAAAAATAAATATTGGTTTCTTTAACCAGTCAGTGGCTTGGAAAGGGGATGAGGGGGTGGACGTGAAGATACGGGTTAATAATTCTTATACTCCTATACTTGTATATTAGAATTGAACTGTTAAGTAAATGGATGGCCAATGATGGGAGCCATATTGCTCACAGTTAAGAGTGAGAGTTTACAGAAAAATAAGGAAAAGAGGCTAGTATTATCTATATGGTACTAGATGAGTTGGAGACATCAGTAAGAAGATATGTTTAGATTAATATAGATACAGACAGGTACATGCAGAAATATTTATAGATATGTATGCATTCACACGGAGAAGGCAATGGCACCCCACTCCAGTACTCTTGCCTGGAAAATCCCATGGACGGAGGAGCCTGGTAGGCTACAGTCCATGGGGTTGCTAAGAGTCGGACGACTGAGAGACTTCACTTTCACTTTTCCCTTTCATGCACTGGAGAAGGAAACGGCAACCCACTCCATTATTCTTGCCTGGAGAATCCCAGGGATGGCGGAGCTTGGTGGGCTGCCATCTATAGGTCACAGAGTTGGACACGACTGAAGCGACTTAGCAGCAGCAGCAGCATGCATTCACAGGTTCATGTGCACATGTATATTGCCTTGCTCTTTCAGCTGAGAGAACCTAGAAGTAATTAACAGAATCCCAGTAGAAAGGAGCACACCTGGCACCCAGAATCTGGTTTCTAATACTGTTCTCTAACGGAGGTAACCGGGGCTCTTTGGAGAAACGGCTAATTATAGGAGTGGGCAGAAAATACTCAAAATGAGCTTGGGGCATCTTGATAAGAAAGTAAGGACCTATTTAAAACAAAAAGAAAAGGATGAGGATGTACCGAAGCATTGCAGGAGCCAACTGAAAGAGCTCCATATGACCAAAGCTACAGTACTTTGAGCAACAAAATAAAACGATATTAGATTATAACCCAAAGTATAAAATACCCATGAATCCATTCTGACATAAATAAGTAATTAAATAAGTAATGAGGGAGAAGAGACAAATCTCTGTGCAGACAAATTCCAAATAATTTATATAGATGCTCTACCTTCAAAGAGATAGAACATAATTCTCTACCCTTTAAAGTTTGTGCCAAGTATAGTAACTTTCTTCCAAAGAATACATTGTGAAAATTTATAATGGAGAAACTGGCAAACTTTTACCTCACTGGCATGGTCAAGGTTCACGACAACAGTGAGAAGTACCTTGGATAGCATAGACCCTTGGTATGATAGGTTTAACCGACTCTTTGCCTCTGTGATCTTCCTCCTCTGTAACTTTAGCTTAATCACACACACAATAGAAAATGCCAGAAAAAATTTCACTAGAGAAACATTCTAAAAAATAAGTGACCAGTACTCCCAAAATTGTCGAGGTCATTAAAAATGAGAAAAATATGAGAAGTTAGCACAGTCAAGAATTGTCTAAATAGACATCATGACTAAATGTAAAGTGATAACCTGGATGGGACTCTGGAACTAAAAATGGGACATTAGGTTAAAAAGAAAGGAAATGTGAATAAAGTACAGACATTAGTTAATATAATGTGTCAATGTTGATTCATTAACTATAATAAATAAAGTATTTAATGTAGGATATTAATAATAGGGGAAACTGGGTTTTCCCAGTGGCATGTATGGAAGCTCTCTGTACTATTTTTGTACTTTTCCTTCCAAAAATTAAGTTTACTATTAAAATGATTTGAAAGAAAGGAGTATAGGAACTGATTTAAAGATTTTTAAGAACTCAAGAGATGTATCAACCAAGTGTAATATATGGACCATTTATAGGAGAAATATTGCCATTTAGAATGTGTAATTATATTATCTACTTACATTGAAAATATGCCATTCATTATTTTCTTCAGGTTGCTGAGTATATTTAACCTCAAATGAATATATTTTAACTAGTTTCCAGAAGCTGGCCAAGTTGTCCTATAAAAGACCATATACTACATACTTGAGGCTTTGCACACCAGATGGTAGTGTTGCGTATGTTTAACTGTCTTATAAAGAGAAAGTGGTCTTAGACAATACCTAAACAAATGGGCATGGCTGTGTTTCAATAAAACTTTATTTATAAAAATAGAAGACTGTATTTGGCATGAAGGCTATAGTTTGTTGATCGTTGATTTACTGTGATTTGAGTGTTAGTATAAAATGAGGTTCAGATTATATTGGTGATTCTCCGACTCTGTTTTGCAGAATCTAAAAAAAATTCACAGAGAGCTTAAGGACAGAATTGTAGCTGAAGCAAGGTAGAGTCAAAATGAACAGAACTTAAAATATCCGAGTATTACTTCTAGCTAAGAAGTCTGCTTTTGACATTTTTATATAAGGAAGTTCTGGGTAAAGTTTTGTTTGGAGGGCAATGTTGGATAATGGCTATGAGAACTGACTCTAGATTCAGACTACGGTTTCAAATTCTAGTTCCACCATTCCTTACTATCTTTATGACCTGGGACTTTTTCCTCAGTTTCTTCATCTATAAAATTGGAATAATAGTAAATCTGCAAATACATCAAATTATAGTGAATATAAGTATAAAAGGATTTCCTGTGGCTCAGACAGTAAAGCATCTGCCCACAATGCAGAAGACCTGGGCTCAATCCTTGGGTCAGAAAAATCCCCTGGAGAAGGAAATGGCAACCCACTCTAGTATTCTTGCCTGGAAAATCCCATGGACAGAGGAGGCTGGTAGGCTATAGTCCATGGGGTCGAAAAGAGTCGGACACAACTGAGTGACTTCACTTTCACTAAGTATAAAAAGTACTATAGGGATAATAATAATAATATCTGGATATATGTCAGTTTGTAATTAAAAATAAATGAGAAAATATATATTGAGTACTTATAGCAACTGGTACAGAATATTTGCTTATATTCACTGCATTCATAAATAATATCATCACTGATATCAGCATTATTTGGTTAAAAAAAAAAGCGTGGAAATGACTAGACCTTAGGGTCTCATTCAATTTAATTGGCCTAATCTTATGGAAATTAGTAAATTTTAAACATTCCTCTACTGTAGGATTTTTTTTTTTTAAGGGACTAAGGAAAACAGCAATCATTGGCTGAAATAAGTCATATGTTTTTCAGCTGCAGTTTCTAAGAATTGGACCAAAAAAAACCTGATTCTTAAGATAGCCCCAATCTGACCCAAATCTTGACTAATCTGAGCAGAAAATTAAATGAAAAATTACTCAGAGATCCTTATACTCTGCTATAACATGAGTTAAGTGACAGGAGCACCATTGGACAGAGTGAAAGATGATGATCTTACAGTTTCTAGGAAACCAACTTCTGCCCCATTGGCTTTTGCCTCACCTGATATATATCTCCAGAAGGATTGGGTAGGGGGAGGATAAAAAGAAAAAAAAAATGTGTTTTTGCGTGTATAATATAAATAAAACAAATATTTAGATTAAATATAATGAAAATTAAAACTAATGAACATAATTAGCTCACAGAGCTAGTGATGATGGAGCCAGGGTTTTCATCTGTCCTCATATACTACATCCTACTGATGTGTCTTCCCATATCTTCTCTCACACCCCCTCCCCACCAGTATTTCTCTCTTCCTCCCATCTTTTAAAACTATCTTGAGTTGAAATAAGAGAAGCAACTAATCAGAGCGGACTCAAGGGACAGAATCAGAAATTCTCCCTGGTCTTGATAGCCCCTGTCTTATTCTCACCATTCTGCATCCTGAAATTTCATAGTGACCCTCCACAGTACTGTAAATGACAAGAAGAACCATTTGTGTTTTTCCCTGCTGTACACCCAGGACATAGATTTCATAACTTTAAAAAAAGATGAGAATGACCTTTTCTCACATAAACTGGAAATGTATACTTTTTCTTCCATCAACTGCCAGGTCACCCAGCTGCCTCATCTGCTAGAAGCAAGATTTGACTTCCCTCAATTAGAAAACATCTCAAGCATCTAGACAAATGAGACTGAACTACATCGGAAGAGATTAATGCCTGGGGAACTCATCCATCATGTTTTCTTCTTTACGCATTAAGCATTCAAATCTATCAGAGAAAAACTGTTGGTACAAATGGCTCTCAAAACCCACAGACCGAAGCTTTTGAATTCCTCAGTTTAAATCTTATTTTGATTTTCTATTATGTTGAGATATGTTCCTTCTATTCCTGCTTTCTGGAGGGTTTTTATCATAAATGGATGCTGAATTTTGTCAAAGGCTTTTTCTGCATCTGTTGAGATAACCATATGGTTTTTTTCTTTCAATTTGTTAATGTGGTGTATTACATTGATTGATTTGCGGATGTTAAAAAAACCTTGCATTCCTGGGATAAAGCCCACTTGGTCATGATGTATGATCTTTTTAATATGATGTTGGATTCTGTTTGCTAGAATTTTATTAAGGATTTTTGCATCTATGTTCATCAGTGATATTGGCCTGTAGTTTTCCTTTTTTGTGACATCTTTGTCTGGTTTTGGAATTAGGGTGATGGTGGCCTCATAGAATGAGTTTGGAAGTTTACCATCTTCTGCAATTTTCTGGAAGAGTTTGAGTAGGATAGGTGTTAGCTCTTCTCTAAATTTTTGGTAGAATTCCGCTGTGAAGCCGTCTGGTCCTGGGCTTTTGTTTGCTGGAAGATTTCTGATTACAGTTTCGATTTCCGTGCTTGTGATGGGTCTGTTAAGATCTTCTGTTTCTTCCTGGTTCAGTTTTGGAAAGTTATACTTTTCTAAGAATTTGTCCATTTCTTCCAAGTTGTCCATTTTATTGGCATATAGCTGTTGGTAGTAGTCTCTTATGATCCTTTGTATTTCTGTGGAGTCTGTTGTGATCTCTCCATTTTCATTTCTAAATCTTATTTTGATTTTCCTTTTGGTGTTTTGTATTTGCTTCATGTGGGCTCTCTGTTGCCTTTGAGTTTGACTTTGTAGAAAATCCATATGTGTGTTTCCTACAAAGGCTTTCTCATTTACTATCCTGTGATAGTTGAGATGTGTTTGTGTGTTGCTTTTTATCTTTGTTGTAGTCTTTGATCTTGGAAAATAGAGCAGTGATGACATGAGAGGTTATTTGCATGCCCCTTTTCCTTGATAACTCCTTGTCTTTTTACATATGTGAAAATACTCAGGTTCTTTTGAAGTCTTACCCCAAAACACAAGTTTAAATTATGTTGATGGCTTATTGTAAGGCATAGATGGCTGAAATGCACACTATTTCTTGCTGTGGCAAAGGATGTGATCTACTTAACAAAAGCTTTTCCTTCTCTATATGTCCTGTACTCCAAGAGCACATTTATAATAAACCAAATTTTCTAAATATAATATTATTTTACAAAATTGTATTCTTGCTTTAATTGTTTACTTTTATATTTTCTTGTTAGGAAAACTTATAAAAGATTAAGAATAGTCTAGAGAATCAGTTTTGAAGATATATATTATTGAATTCCTGTTATATTACAGGCTTCTGCTAGGTGCTTTTATTATCACTAAATTTAACTTTTGTTGTTCTTATTGTACTTTAACAAGTATTTATCAAATACTTATTAAATATCAGGCATTATGCTGGGAACTTTCTATGCAGTGATTTATATACTCTTGACAAAAACCTTATAAGGTAGTTTTATTTTTGTGCTCAGTTTACAGATGGGAAAACGGATGTTTTAAAAGTGATTAAGCATTCATCCTATATCAAATAGTTTGCAGGTAGCAGAGTCAGGATTTGAATAAAAGTCATGAGATATTAAGATAGTAAAGTTCTTTTTTTAAAGTATTGTATTTTATATTGAAGTATAGTTGATTAACAATGCTGTGATAGTTTCAGGTGAAAAATGAAGGGACTTAGCCATACGTGTACATGTATCCATTCTCCTCCAAACTACCCTCCCATCCAGGCTGCCATATAACATTGAGCAGAGTTTCCAGGTAGTAAAGTTCTTAACTACAAAATACCTCTTCAGACGCAAATACATGCAAACTATGACACTTTCTTAAGCCTGTATCTTGAGAAAAAGAACACTAATATAAGGGAAAAAACTGATTTAGAAATTCAGGTTGTGGAAGTCAAATATAACAGACAGTGGGGCCTGACAAAATAAATGGATAATAGAATCCTTAAATATACAGTGACACAAAAAGTGATTCTCTGATGCAGAAAAAAATGAAGAGCTTGAGGCTACCAGCTAAAGTATTATGGTTTTATTTGAATATTCATTTGAGATGATGCTGAGAATATCCTGGAGAACAAAACCATCTCAGAGCTCATGTTCCAGTGGGAGATTTGTTTGTCACTTTGTGCTATTGCTGGTGAGCAGGCTATGTGAGCAATAACCATTGCATGGTCTACGGCTTCCCAAAATGTGGGAAGGGAAGATAGCACAGCCTGAGGAACCAGAGAGACAGAGCCAGTGAGTGTTGGCAGAGTGTGGCTGTTGGCACATGGAAAAAAGATGATGGTTTGTCTGGGACTGGGCAGAAAGGAGACTCCATCCAACCACAGGGAACCAAGAGTTCAGAGGTGGAAGCAGGCATCCTCCATCTTGCGTGCACTCAGACCAGTGCTTCAAGCAACAGGGGGCAATGGGTTTTTCAGAATGAGACCACCAGGAAATCCTTTGTTATCTATTAATATCATGCCATCTGTCCACTTTGCATTCAGTTTGGCCATTTTCTTTTTTTCTGTTTAAGTTCACAGTAAAACATAGTGTAAAAGCGCTTGTTTTATAAGCATGCTTGTCATATAATTTAAATATTCTTCGAAGTCCTAGAAGATAGTTAGATTTGAAGACTGTGGGTGCAATGCACTGAAGGATAAGCATAGAGAAACTCTAACCTGACAATATCCCCTTAAACACCCACACACACAAAAATATGACAGTTCACACAGATGTACTGCAGGAGTGATCATTGTGATCTGAAATAGTCAGATGTGTTTTAGGGATGAGTCTTGAGGTTGCCTTCAGAGGATAAGTACGGTTTCTCTGAGGCCAGGAGGAGTTGAGCCATCTGGCTGGGAGAACAGTGTGAACAAATACCCAAGGAGATTAATAATTTACCACAAATAAGAATAATTGTTGTCAGGCAGAATAAAGGGTTATGATGATGTGATGGCTAAAATGGGATGACTCAGGCAGTGGGAAATATGAGGCTGACGGGCAGTGAAAATTTAGGGATACGGGAATAGCTTGTTCTCTCTGCAGAGTATCAGGAGTTGAAGCCTTAGCAGTAAATTATCTCATATGTAGTCAACAAGGCTGATTCAGGTTTATGAAGCTTGAAGCCTATGCAATTTGGAGTGTAGTGTTTAAGGAACAGAATACACAATTACAAATGCAAACTTGCTAGAAACCTACATAGGCTTTGGAAGGAGCCAATTAAGTGAGAGACCCTGAATCCTAGGTTTCATTCATTTCTGGAGTACTGGCCTTTGATTAGAACAGTTTTGACCAACAGCAATAAAATGTGAGCCACATATGCAATTTTAAATTTTTTAATATACATATTGAAAAAAGTAAAAATAAATGTGAATTTTTTGATATTTTACATAATCCAGCATATCTGAACTATTATCAATTCAACATGTAGCGATATTTTACTTTTTTTTTTTCATAACAGGATCTTTGAATTCTGATGAGTATTTCACAAAATATTAGTTAGGACTAGTCACATTCTAAGTGTTCGATAGCTTCAGGTATCTAGTAATTGTCAAATTAATGAGCACACGATAGAGTCTTGCTATCCAGTGTGTGATCTTTATGTGTGTCAGCATCAGCAGCATCATCACCTGGGAGCTGGTTATACTGTAACAGTCTAGAGCTCACTTCAGACCTACTGGATCAGAATGCTCATTTTCAATAACGTCCCCAGATAATTCATGTATCCATGAAAGTTTGAAATGTGCTGTTCTGGGGAACTTATTCAGTTCAGTCTCTCAGTTGTGTCCGACTCTTTGCGACCTCATGAACTGCAGAATGCCAGGCTTCCCTGTCCATCACCAACTCCCAGAGCTTACTCAGACTCATGTCCATTGAGTCAGTGATGCCATAATAAGTTGGGCAACTTATTAGTTATAGGGAATTTAGAAGTTTTCAGAGACTTACAGAGTCTGAAAAACAGTTGCAGAAAGGATAGACCTAAAAGTTCTCAAAAAAAAATGCCCAAAACATCTGTAATGGAGGAGGTTTCTGAGATCAAGAGGACAGCAGTGACAAATGACACAGCAAAGTTGAAGAGGAGGATTAGAATTGAGAACCATCATTGTCAGAATTACAGCTGAATAATAGCAGCTGTCATCACCATCACTTTCACCACCACTGCCATCATCATCGTCATTCTTTGTTGCCCATTGGTAAACTGAGTGATTTCAGGAGAGAAGTTAAAAAATGGATGTGGAAGGGTTAAGAATGCATCAATGGAGGAATGGATAAAGAAGATGTGGTATGTACATATAATGGAATATTACTCATCTGTAAAAAGAATAAAATAATTCAATTTGCAGCAACATGGATGAACCTAGAGATTATCATACTAAGTGAAGTATATCAATGAGAAATATCATATGATATTGCTTACATATGGAATCTTAAAAATAAAAAGATACAAATGAACTAATTTGCAAAAACAAAGAAAAGTAGGTGGGAGGGATACATTTACAAAAATAGAAAAAAGTAGGTGGGAGGGATACATTAGGCATTTGGGATTAACATATACACGCTAATATATATAACATAGTTAATCAACAAGGACCTACTGTATAGCTCAGGAAACTCTGCTCACTATTCTGTAAACCCTATATGGGAAAAGAGACTTAAAAAAGAATGGATATATGTGTACATATAACTGAATCACTTTGCTGTACACCCGAAACAGAACATTGTAAATCAACTGTATTTCCATATAAAATAACAACTAATTTAAAAATGATAGTGCATCATGAAGTGAGTTTAGATTAGTTATGGGTAGCGAAAAGATAGCACAGACATGCAGGTTATCATGGTGCATTCAAAAAACTAAACGTTAACCAAGCAGTAGTTGCGGGAATTTTTCAGGCTCTTATGGTACATGTCTCCCTCTCGTTCATGCATGCTTGGTCCTGTCCGACTCTTTGCCACCCATTGGGCAGTAGGTCACCAGGCTCCTCTGTCCATGGGATTTTTCCGTCAAGAGCACTGAAGTAGATTGCCCTTTCCTCCTCCAAAATGTTTCCCTCTCATCGCTATTTTATCCTTGATACTCCAGTTGGAATAGTGCTAACTCTGATCATGTAGCAACTTCAGAATACATTTGGAATAATTCTGAAGCTTTATTATTGAAAAATTTTGTAATGTAGCTTCACAGCTAGAAATGAAAAATGATCCTTCTTAAGCTGCTTAATTGAACACCTTTATGCCTGCAGCCCAGTTAGTGATGTATGCTATGGCTGACAGTGGCTGAAAAGAGAGAGATGCCATTTTTGAAATGCTACATAACTTCTGAAATTGCAGGGTATTAGTTTAATTATAGGAACATCTCTCATTGCTGTTGCAAGTGTTATTTACTCCCTTTTGCTGTTGATTTAGTCCTTTTTTAAAATTTAGATTCAAGAAAACGTGAATGTTTTTAATTAGAATATAAACATCTTAAGATTCAAATGAATTCATTTTATTCTGTGAGCAAAAATATCGTTATTGTTATTGCTATTAGAATGGATTTTCTAAAAAGTGTTTGGTTGATTTAGTGAACTGAGTGCTTCCATGTATAAAGAAAAATCCAGATATATGGGGCCATGTATTCAACTTTGTATTTTCCATAATCTGGTCGGTGTCTGGAACATAATTAGCACTCCATAAATAGTGCAAAGATGGATGGCAAGATGAACGGATGGATGGCAATGCAACAATTATTTCCCCTACTTATATGTGTATATGTGTGCTGCGTGTGCTAAGTTGCTTCAGTCATGTCTGACTCTTTGAGACGCTATGAACTGTAGCCTGCCAGACTCCTCTGTCCATGGGATTCTCCAGGAAACAATACTGAAGTGGGTTGCCATGCCCTCCTTCAGGGGATCTTCCCGACCCAGGGATCAAACCCAAGTCTCTCCTACATTTGCAAACAGGTTCTTTACTAACTAGCACCACCTGGGAAGTCTGTATATGTGTATATAGTTGATCTAAAAGCCATTACTTTTGGTATGTTTCATTATCTGGATTAAAGTAACCAGTTAATGTAGTGAAATTCTATTTTACATGTATACTTAAGAGCTGGTGTTGACCTTTTAATACTGACTGATCTAGTTAAGTGTTTATTTATATAGGTAAAAGCATAAAAGCGTCTTCCCTGATTGCTCAGATAGTAAAGAATCCACTTGCCAATGCAAGGAGACTCAGGTTCGATCCCTGGGTCAGGTAGCTACCCCAGAGAAGGGAATGGCTACCCACTCCAGTATCTTGCCTGGAGAATTCCATGGACAGAGAAGCCTGACAGGCTATACAGTCCATGGGATCATAAAGAGTTGGACATGCCTGAGCAACTAAGCATGCATGCTAACACACAAATGTGGAGTAAGACTCAATCTTTTGATAGTTTAAGATGCTAATTAGTAAATACAAGTGGAATATACACTGTGTGTCAGTTATTGTGCTAGACCTTGGGGATATATAGTTGGGAAAGAGCACTTCTCAACTTACTTTATTTATGTACAAGTATTATGTTATATGGAGAAGGCAATGGCACCCCACTCCAGCACTCTCGCCTGGAAAATCCCATGGATGGAGGAGCCTGGTAGGCTACAGTCCATGGGGTCGCTAAGAGTTGGACACGACTGAGCGACTTCACTTTCATTTTTCACTCTCATGCATTGGAGAAGGAAATGGCAACCCACTCCAGTGTTCTTGCCTGGAGAATCCTAGGGATGGCGGAGCCTGGTGAGCTGCCGTCTATGGGGTCGCACAGAGTCGGACACGACTGAAGCGACTTAGCATAGCATAGCATAGCATTATGTTATATAGTCGGGTTATAAAAAATGCAACTGATGAATAAGTAAAAAACAAGCAAATAGAGAAGGCCATAAAATCTTACTGGGAGATCAAGGAAAACTTCAGAAATAGGAATATTCTAATTTAATATTTTGATTTTTTAATTGATGGAAGGTGAACATGGGAAGGAGAATTCCAGACAAAGTGAGCAGCAAGTTCAAAGGTAGACACAGGATTCTTTGAGGCTTGGTAATAATGGGGACAGTAAGTATGGAGGTCTAGAAACTGAGGTGCCATCTTTCAAAATGGATTTTGGCTCAAAAAGTTTTCTAAACTGGAGTCTTGGTTCAAAAATGGGATGGGCATTAGAACCAGGCAGACTGACTTACATTTTAACTCTGTATGTACTTAAACTTTCTGAACATCAATTCTTTGATTTTTTAAAATGAAGTAATGCCTATTGAATAGAATGATGAAGAGGGTTAAGTAAAATGTTATCTTCTTTTGCAGTGATGTGAACAGACGTTTAAAAAGGCAAATATGAATTCCTTTACTTTACAAAAGTCTATCAGTCCTCTCTTCTGACCTATCGACTTTTGAAAGCTGCCCATAGTTGGGATCAGAAGATTGTTGTGCTAAAGATCTCACAATGTGTGAGATCGCATCCACAAATGTTCTGTTAGATTGGCCGAAAAGCCCATTCATTTTTTCCCATAACATCTTACCACCTGAACAAATCTTTTGGCCAAACCAAAGCTCTGCAAACCAGTTGCCACTTCTGACTTTGATCTTTTCTGTTTCATTATTACCAAAGAAAGAAAATCCTATGAAACTCACATTTGTAACAACTTCAGTCATTTTTTGGATACAATTAATTTGTACATGTAAAGATATAGATGGGTTGAGCAACTAAAAATACAAATGACAGAAAAATCTTAAGCAAGTCTTATAAATTTTAAAGCATTAATTTTTAACAGATAAAAATTAAATTAACAAGATATTTTATTCACCACATGAAATGATTTGATGTTTTGGCTATGAAATTATTTTATACTGCCTTGCCCAGTATAACTGCTATTAAAATTTTTAAAGATCTATCTTGTACTGAATTGCCATCTTACTAATCATATCTTATTTCCTTGCCTAATCATCTGAATCTTTATGTAAAGACATTATGATTAATAAACCATTATCCAACCATAAAAGAATTTTCAAGGCACCCATATTGTGTTTTTTTCTTTTGTAAGCCAAGATTATCCTCTGTACCTAACCATAGATTTTTAGTCAAAAATTTTATGGCTATGTGTTATGAAGAGAAACGAGATCAGCAAGTGAATTTTGTGTTTCTTGTAGTATCATTTCAACAGTTTTTCTTTCTTTCTACTCATTTCTTCCTCTGTTTCTTTCTCTCTCCATTCTTTCCTTTCTAAATATATATATATATATACATATGTATATGTATATATATATATACACATATACACACACATATGTATATGTGTGTGTGTGTTTCAATGCTTGCTCTGAAAAAGATATTATATTAATTTCTACTCTAAGGAGAATTGTAAAAAGGATAAGATGTATTGTCCTTGACCTCAGGGAGTTTCTGTTTTGGTAGAAGAGAAAAAATTATTGATTGATAGATAAATAGAGGTAGAGAAAACTAGAGATATTTACAAGTGTCGTGTGTGTGTCTGTGTGTGATACAGGAGAAGGCAGTGACCTGAGCAACTGATTATAACAATATATTATTAAAAATAAGAGTAAGTAGCCTTTAAATGAGGTTAAATTATCAAGAATCTATAGAAAACATAAAAGTGAATAGAAATTAAGGAATTGACTGATGAAGCTCTTACACTTTTATTTACTGTTTAAGAGTAAGATTTTGTTCCATGTGGAATCAGTATGCTGCTGCTAAGTCGCTTCAGTCGTGTCTGACTCTGTGTGACCCCATAGATGGCAGCCCACCAGGCTCCCCTGTCCCTGGGATTCTCCAGGCAAGAACAGTGGAGTGGGTTGCCATTTCCTTCTCCAATGCATGAAAGTGAAAAGTAAAAGCGAAGTCGCTCAGTCGTGTCTGACTCCTAGCGACCCCATGGACTGCAGCCTACCAGGCTCCTCCGTCCATGGGATTTTTCCAGGCAACAGTACTGGAGTGGGTTGCCATTGCCTTCTCTGGGAATCAGTATGGTGTTATCCATTTCTTATGTTCTGTCCCTCAAGTCCTAGCTCATCTTTATTCTGATGAGCATTGGCTGTGCACCTTCTCTGCCATTTAGATGTAGAAATCAGATCAATAAAAATTAGATCTGTCTATCTCTGACCTCTTCTACCAGAAGCTCAGTCAATTAAGTGACCACTTGATAGCTTCTGACACATATGAAAGATTGTAAGAAAACTTACATAAATAATAGATGACACTGACTGGGAATTAAACTGAAATGACTCCTATTTACGATTCTCTAATGGTTTAAAGAGCAATAGTCTGTGAATTCTTGCAACAAAAGTTGATGTAAATGAATTGCCTTTTCCTGTTCCATTATGTTAACTTCCTCAGTAGTTGTTTTATGGACAGATCACCTTTTAATTTTCCTCAAGAAGCACTGCAGTGGAATAATGTACTATAAATGATACTTACCCACAAAGTAAAGTATCTGGTAGTTCAGTGCTTACCTGGAACAGTATTTCATATCATAAATCCACCTACATAACAAATGTGGTTGTTGCTTAGTTATTTCATCAGGTACAGAGTTTATGGTTCCTTGGCTGGACCTTTAAAAGCTTATGGTAAACACAGTTCAGTAGAGATCTTGTGAAAACTTATTTCTGTTGTCAACAAAATAATATCTAGTAACTAAACACTGTGAAGTATAGTTAATTATACAGCAATGTTCTGTTAAGAGCAATAGAATATTTACAACATCCCTTGTTGATGCATTTTATTTTCCAAGAATGAAAGTTGTTTTGCTGCAGGATGTAAAACAGACTTTCCTTGTGAATATCTATAGAAGTATTTCAAAAATATTATCTACTATATGGTTCCTTTTAAAAAAATTACACTAGAGTAGAATAACATCAAGACATTATTTTTAAGAGATATGTACAGTCTTTGTTGAGAATTGAGAATGCTTTATTCATGCTAACTTGGAATTTTTAACTTGGATGTTATAAAAGTGTAAAATAATGATTACTCAGGTTCATTTGACTGATCTAGATACAGACAAAATTCTTCAGTGGGGGGAAAAAAAATTCCTCTTTGCAACCCCATAGACTGTCCATGGATTTCTCTAGGCTAGAATACTGGAGTGGGCAGCTTTTCCCTTCTCCAGGGGATCTTCCCAACCCAGGGATCAAACCCAGGTCTTCCACATTGCAGGCGGATTTTTTACCAGCTGAGCCACAAAGGAAGCCCCTAGATATAGACAAAATTCTTCAGTGAGGAAAAAAAAACAAAAAAAAAGTAGGGTCACATTTCAACATCACACAAACCATGTTTTTGAAACTTAGACTTTCTTTTATGTTTGAGGATTCCAGGAACATAAACACTTTTATTGAGCATCGTTGCAGTCCCTCTGAGTACTGCTCTTATTCATCTAGGCTTCCTGTCCACATGTTATTTATATTTCTGGGCTTCTCAGATTTATTAAGATTTACTTGTCTTTTCTATGTATCTCCAAAGTACTATTTTCTATTTACTAAATCTTTCAGACTCCAAGCTCTGGCATCATCTATCTTTTTCTAAGCACCAACTCTTTTTGAGCTCAATATTGTGCTCACAGTGCAGAGGTTGCTTTCCCCAAGAGGAAAACATTACTGAGTTATGTGTAGGGACCTGAAGACAAAAATCTGGCCCTGAAGTTGCTGGAGATTATCCATACGGAGAATTTTCCAGCTCTCTTTGTGTTCCTGCCTAGAGCCATTGAATGCCTCCTAAATCACTGACAGAAAATTTAGGTCAACACATTGCCTGAGGTCATTTAAATTTCAAATCTGCTGCCATTTTCCTGCTTGTAACTATTGAGAGAGAAGAGGAGTGTGCCTATAGTTAGTGAGCTGGAGCCAAGGAGCCAGCACAGGAAACTTCAACTCAAGAGTCAAACTTATTTATGCTCTGCTGAAGGAAGTATGTCAAGAAGGTTAATGAGTCTAAATTGGCATTGTGGCTTCTGACTTAGGGCTGGATTGGGAACTACATATAGTGATAAGGATGAGTCTCTTTGCTCAATTCTATATAACATTTTATAGTTTAAAATTTAGGTGTATATACATGTGTGTGTGTGTGTGTGTGTGTGTGTGTGTGTGTGTGTAGGTGAGCATAGAAAGTATTATTCTGTCTCCATACAAATGACCTGTGACTAAGATCAAAGTTTCATGACTTGCTAAAACAAGTCAAATGGCCAAATTAACTTATTTACAAAATAGAAGTAGACCCACAGATGTAAAAAAAAATAAATTTATGGTTACCAGAGGATAAGGAGGGGAGCGATAAATTGGGAGATTGGGATTAACATATATATACACTTTATATATAAAATGTATAGCTAATAAGAATCTTCTGTCTAGCACAGGGAACTTGACTCAATACTCTGTAATGGCCTACAGGGGAAAGGAATCTTTAATTAAAAACAAAAGACAGGAGGCAGGTGCAGAATGCCCAGTATTTCCAGGTCTTCATGACCAGCACAGAGCACAGACAAAATTATGCTCGCTGGATTCAACCGAAAGTTATAATTGGGTAGATTCCACTCTGTGCATGTTGACAGCCGTTATGGCAGCCAATTCCATCATAGCTGGCCCTGAAGATAGAAATAGAGGATACAATTTTATTTTTGCTACTTACGATATGCTGAGCTATAGTGACAGGTACCCCTAGGACCCAGATTTGAGTTTCTTGAGGTATTCTCCATTAAAAGGAACCAGAGCTCATTAGAAAAATGATTGATTCAGTGTTGGCACAGAAAAAGTACAAGAAAAACTGAAATCTCTCCTACTGCCAGGAAGTTCAGGAAGCACTTTAACATTGGCAGTGGCAATATGGAAAAACATAGAAACCAACTCAAAGGAGCTGCCAATGATCAAATCTTGGACTATATGAGTGACAAAATAATTATAATAATGAATTATTACCCATGGAATCAAATAAATACCCATGTGTAATACTGATACAAATAAATGATTAAATAAACGGTAAATCGGACAAAAGAAACAGCTTTTTCTTACAGTTCATTTCAGTTCAGCCACTCAGTCATGTTCGATTCTTTGCGACCCTATGAATCGCAGCACGCCAGGCCTCCCTGTCCATCACCAACTCCCAGAATTTACCCAAACCCATGTCCATCGAGTCGGTGATGCCATCCAACCGTTGCATCCTCTGTCGTCCCCTTCTCCTCCTGCCCTCAATCCTTCCCAGCATTAGGGTCTTTTCCAGTGAGTCAACTCTTCGCATGAGGTAGCCAAAGTATTGGAGTTTCAGCTTCAACATCAGTCCTTCCAATGAACACCCAGGACTGATCTCCTTTAGGATGGATTGATTGGATCTCCTTGCAGTCCAAGGGACTCTCAAGAGTCTTTTCCAACACCACAGTTCAAAAGCATCAATTCTGCGGCGCTCAGCTTTCTTCACCGTCCAACTCTCACATCCATACATGACCACTGGAAAAACCATAGCCTTGACTAGACGGACCTAGTAGGATTCCAGTTAGTAAGTATAAAAGGAAGAATGGAAGTTAAAAAAAATAAAAGTGACCATTTGCCAAATGATAGTAATTGTTGCTGAATCGTGTTTTGTTCCAAAAATAACTGAAGGTAGCTTTAGTAGGAAGTGCTTGTATATGTATCATATTGTTTATCTTCAAAGTTATATTGTCTATTTTTGGAGGTATCCTTCTCATGGTTTACCTGAAAATATATATTTATTTAATCTGAACTATTATAATTCACTATCCCTTTTTTTCAAATAAAACTTGAATTGTGTTCTATATACTGTTTTTTCCCATTGAAATTAAAAGCCTAAGAATTCATCAAATAGATTTAATAACAAATTTTAGCAGAGAAGTGGTTAATTAGAAACAGTTAATGAGCAGCAGTGATGTGTGTTTTGAAATGCTATCTAACAGCATCTAATTTGTCTATTTTTTCTTTTTAATTTTATTTATTTATTTTTGACTATGCTGGGTCTTTGTTGCTGCATGGGCTTTCTCTAGATTTGGTGAGTCGGGGCCAGTGTTTGTTGTGGTGCTTGGGCTTCTCACTGCAGTGGCTTCTCTTGTTGTAGAGTACAGGGTCTAGGGTGTGGGGGTTTCATTGGTTGCAGCATATGGGCTCAGCAGGGTTATCATTTTTTGTAATTCATTGAGACTTGATTTGTAGCCTAGAATTTGTCAGTTTTCAGAAATATTGCAAGCATGCTTTAAAAGAGTAAGTATTCTCTAATTTCTGAGCAGTGTTCTATCTATGGCTATTCAAATTTATTAATCATATTATTTAAATTTTTCTATCTTTATAAGTATTTTTCTTGTTCTCTCAATTTTTGAGACAGGAATAACTTTAAGTCTATTATTTAGAAATAGTCCTGTGTGTAATTCTTTCGATTTTTGGTTTATGTATTTCAAAGCTATATTATTTGATATGTAAAAGTTTAGTATTGCTGTATCTTATTTGTTAATTGTCCTTTTTGTCATTGTGCAGTCACTATGACTTTTATTGCTTTTTTTTCTTTTCAAGGCCATATTTTGATATTGACAGATCTATATATTTGGTTATTATTTGCTTGGCGTATATTATACCTTATTTATTGCCATCCCATAATGTGTATTTGAACTGTAGATGTGCCACGTGAAATACCATATAGTACATTATTAAATTCAATATGACTGCCTGTCTTCTAACTGGTATGTTTGATCCATTTATATTTACAGTGATTACCGGTATATTTACAAGCATTTCTGTAGTATTCTTTTCAACTTTATACTGCTTTTTCTCAAGTTATATTCATTTCATACCTATTTTTTATTGTTAATATTCCATAATTTCTCTCAATTGTTTCATTCCTTATAACTCTATTTTTATTTAATAATTAACATTAAAAATATAACATGTCTTTTAAAATCAACCAGAGATCAACAATCAGTATGTCTACTCTACTCCTAAATAATTATGAATGGTTTAAACTCTGATCATCTCCATCAATTTTTGTTCTACCTTACTTTTTTACTCCCAAGTTAGTGCTGTTTTTGTCATTCTATACCATCTTTGTTTGCTTTGATTCTCAATATGTTAACCTGTTTATTTGTTCACCATACTATCTTGTATCACAGATATTTTTTTGAGGGGGTTAAGTTACCTTCTTGAAGTGTATTTTTAGAAGGTTAATTAGTGGGAGTCTGCTCATGCTATATTGTGCCTTATAATCTACAAATGTATTTTATTGTTAATTGTAAGTGAGGAAGCCGGATACACAATTCTAGGTCGATAGGTAGTGTTGTATCACATGAAGGATGATGGTGCCATCCAGTTTCTATAGTTAATGTTAGAATGGCAATCTAATTGCAGTTATTTTGTAGGTGGTTGTATTAGTCTCACAGAGCTGCCATAAAAAATTAGCACACATTGAGTGGCTTAAAATAAAGAAATATATGATCTCGGTTCTGGATGCTAGATGTCCAAAGTCAAAGTACTAGCAGGGCCATTTTCCCTCTGAAATTTGTAGAAGACCTGTTCCATGCCTCTCTCCTAGTCTTTGGTGGTTGCCAGCAATCCATGGCATTCCTTGACTTGTAAACCCATCACTTCAAACTCCGCCTCTAGATTGACATGGCCATCTTCCCTTTGTGTATTTCTGTCTCTTTACCTTCTCCTCTTTTATAAGGATCAGTAAAATTGAATTTAGGGCCTACCCTACTCTAATATCATATAATCTTAACTAATTATGGCTACAAAATTCCTATTTCTAAGGAGTCTTATTCTGGGGTTCCAGAAAGGACATGAATATGGAGGGAGGGAGGTAAGGATATTTAATCCAGTTACACTGTTGTAACTTTCTTGTGGCTTTTTTAAAACTTCATATTTTTCTTGAATTTTCTGTGATTCCTCTAAGATATATATTTCTATGTATGGGTTTCCTTACATTGATCCCACCTGAATTTTTTGTTATTGTTGTTATTCCTGTCTTCAGTTAAGTTGCTCAGTCATGTCCAACTGTCTGTGACCCCACGGAATGCAGCACGCTAGTCCTCCCTGTCCATCACTAACTCCCAGAGATGGCTCAAACTCATGTCCATCAAGTCGATGATGCAATCCAACCATCTCATCCTCTGTTGTCACCTTCTCCTCACACCTTCAATCTTTCCCAGCATCTGAGTCAGTTCTTCACATCAGGAGGCCAAATTATTGGAGCCTCAGCTTTAGTATCAGTACTTCCAATGAATATTCAGGACTGAATTCCTTTAGGATGGGCTGGGTGGATCTCCTTGCAGTCCAAGGGACTCTCAAGAGTCTTCTCCAACACCACAGTTCAAAAGCATCAATTCTTTGGTGCTCAGCCTTCTTTATGATCCAACTCTCACATCCATCCATGACTACTGGAAAAAACATAGCTTTGACTAGATGGAACTTTGTTGGCAAAGTAACATTTCT
This sequence comes from Giraffa tippelskirchi, assembly GCF_054371585.1. NCBI lineage: Eukaryota > Metazoa > Chordata > Mammalia > Artiodactyla > Giraffidae > Giraffa > Giraffa tippelskirchi. The sequence continues at coordinate 42,027,383 of NC_137276.1, forward strand.
GCTTTTTAATATGCTGTCTAGGTTGGTCATAGCTTTTCTTCCAAGGAGGAAGTGTCTTTTAATTTCATGGCTGCACTCACCATCTGCAGTGATTTTGGAGCCCAAGAAAATAAAGTTTGTCACTGTTTTCAGTGTTTCCCCATCTATTTGCCGTGAAGAGATAGGACTGGATGCCATGATCTTAGTTTTCTGAATATTGAGTTTTAAGCCAACTTTTTCACTCTCCTCTTTAACTTTCATCAAGAGGCTCTTTAGTTCCTCTTCACTTTCAGCCATAAAGGTGGTGTCATCTGCATATCTGAGGTTATTGATATTTCTCTCAACAATCTTGATTCCAGCTTCTGCTTCATCCAGCCCGGCATTTCACATGATGTACTCTGCATATAGGGCTTCCCTTGTGGCTAAGCTCGTAAAGAATCCGCCTGTGATGTGGGAGACCTGGGTTCGACCCCTGAGTTGGGAGGATCCTGAGGAGAAGGGAAAGTCTACCCACTCCAGTATTCTGATCTGGAGAATTCCATGTACTTTTAGTCCATGGGATTACAAAGAGTTGGACACGACTGAGTGACTTTCACTTCATTTCACTTCACTCTGCATATAAGTTAAATAAGCAGGGTAACAATATACAGCCTTGACTTACTCCTTTCCCAATTTTGAAATAGTCTGTCATTCCATGTCCGGTTCTAACTGTTCCTGCTTGACCCGTATACAGATTTCTCAGGAGGCAGGTAAGGTGGTCTAGTATTCCTATCTCTTGAAGAATTTTCCACAGTTTGTTGTGATCCACACAGCCAAAGGCTTTGGCATAGTCAATAAAGCAGAAGTTATTGCTTAAAACAATAACTTCTGTAACTCTTTTGCTTTTTCGATGATCCAACAGATATTGGCAATTTGATCTCTGGTTCTTCTGCCTTTTCTAAATCCAGCTTGAACATCTTGAAATTCTCGGTTCATGTACTGTTGAAGCCTGGCTTGGAGAATTTTGAGCATGACTTTACTAGCGTGTGAGATGAGTGCAATTGTGTGATAGTTTGAGCATTCTTTGGCATTGCCTTTCTTTGGGATTGGAATGAAAACTGACCTTTTCCAGTCCTGTGGCCATTGATGAGTTTTCCAAATTTGCCAGCATATTGAGTGCAGCACTTTCACAGCATCATCTTTTAGTATTTGAAATACCTCAACTAGAATTCCATCACCTCCACTAGTTTTGTTCGTAGTGATGCTTCCTAAGGCCCACTTGACTTCACATTCCAGGATGTCTGGCTCTAGGTGATGGCGATCACACCATTGTGGTTATCTGCGTCATTAACCACAGATAATACTTCTGTGTATTCTTGTCACCTCTTCTTAATATCTTCTGCTTCTGTTAGGTCCATACCATTTCTGTCCTTTATTGTGCCCATCTTTGCATGAAATGTTCCCTTGGTATCTCTAATTTTCTTGAAGAGATCTCTAGTCTTTCCCATTCTATTGTTTTCCTCTATTTTTCTGCACTGATCACTGAGGAAGGTTTTCTTATCTCTCCTTGCTATTTTTTGGAACTCTGCCTTCAGATCTTTCCTTTTCTCCTTTGCCTTTAGCTTCTCTTCTTTTCTCAGCTATTTGTAAGACCTCCTCAGACAACCATTTTGCCTTTTTGCATTTCTTTTTCTTGGGGATGGTCTTGATCACTGTCTTCTGTACAATGTCATGGACCTCCGTCCATAGTTCTTCAGGTACTCTATCAGATCTAATCCCTTGAATCTATTTGTCACTTCCACTGTATAATCCTAAGGGCTTTGATTTATGTTATACCTGAATGGTCTAGTGGGCTGCCCTTCTTTTCTCAATTTAAGTCTGAATTTTGCAATAAAGAGTTCATGTTCTGAGCCACAGTCAGCTCCTGGTCTTGTTTTTGCTGACTGGATAGAGCTTCTCCATCTTCGACTGCAAAGAATACAATCAATTTGATTTTGGTATTGACCATCTGGTGATGTCCATGTATAGAGTCTCGAGGGTGTTCGCCATGACCCGTGTGTTCTCTTGGTAAAAATCTGTTAGCCTTTGCCCTGCTTCATTTTGTACTCCAAGGCCAAACTTGCCTGTTCCTCCAGGTATCTCTTGACTTCCTACTTTTGCATTCCAGTCCCCTATGGTGAAAAGGACATGTTTTTTTCATGTTAGTTCTAGAAGGTCTTGTAGGTCATCATAGAACCGTTCAACTTCAGCTTCTTTGGCATTAGTGGTTGGACCATAGACTTGGATTACTGATATGTTGAATGGTTTGCCTTGGAAACATACAGAGATCATTCTGTCATTTTGAGACTGCATTTCAAGCACTGCATTTCGGAGTCTTTTGTTGACTATGAGGGCTACTCCATTTCTTCTAAGGATTTCCTGTGTTACCAATTCTGGAAATTCTTTGCCTTTGGCAATTGGAGTAACTTGTGTCTTTCCTTTCTTAATACCCTCTTCATGGAATGCTAATTTAATGTATTTTAGATCTTCTCACTCTAATCTTTCATGTCTCCTAAGTTCTCTCTCATATTTAAACTGCTTTTAAAATCTTCCATTCAGTTTATAACTTTAATTATTGTACTTTTTATTTCTAGATTTTTTTTGATATTTCTTCAAATCTCTCTCACTGATTTTTATATTTCTTGTTTTTTTTTTTTTTTAACCTGGGTTTGAGTTACCTCTTTTATTTTTATAAACATAGACATTGTTATTTTATAATCCATGTCTTTTCAGTACAGTAGCTGAAGTCTTTGACATCTAATTATGTTATTTGATTTTCTGACTGTCCTTCATGAGAGATCACATTTGGTTGAACTTGATCTGTGAAATCACAATGACCTGGATTTTACATGTCTTTGTAAAGAGAGAATTTGTATGTATAACTCAGGCTGCTACTAACTGAGGTATCTTAGCTTTTGTTCTTCTGCATCACATAGATAGTGAACACTAAAAAACTGTCCAGTTAGAGGTCAGTTCTTATTTATAGATCCTTAGCAAAGTTTTCTCTTCTTTCTTTATTCCATATTCTGAGTCAAGACCAAATCAGTCAGTTATTTTGCTGATTCCCTTCGCAGGCTAGTGCTAGTAGATTTCTCTGCCTTACCTGAGGTGTGACCTTAGCAGGTACAAGATTTATGCAAGGATTTCAGTTGCAACTTCCCTCCTAACATAGACCCAAGGTTTGTCTCTCACCACCACAATGCCATTAAAAGCCAAGACTTGCATTGGTTCTTGTATTACAGAAAACAAAGCAATCCCAAGACCATTTCAAATTTACGACTCTAACTGTATTCATTCTTTCATTTAATAAACCTATATTGAGAACTTGCCTGATGCCAGGGCCTAAACAAAAGAGTCTGTAGTCCGCTTAGCTCACAACTTGAGGTATTACCCTTGCCCACATTTGTTGGAATATCAACAAGTTAAAAACTAAATATGAAAGGTGGTAAATGTGCTATTAAAATATATATATATATTTATTTTTAATTTTTTCAATAAAGCAAAATGAAGAAGATAAAAATGATAATATTTTATAAAGAGTGGTTAGAAAAGGCTGTTATTATAAGATGACCTTTGGTCATCAGCAGTGAAAATGAGGGAATTCTTAGGTGGGTATCTGGGTGAATAGATGAAAGTTGCAAATTCCTAAGACGGGATCTATTTAAAGAACAAAGAGGAGATTGGTTAGAGATAAAGTCAGAGAGAAGAGTGTGGTGGTTGTTGTAATGAATTTCAGGACAAGATCGTAAAGGATGACCACTGTTAAGTCTTTTTATTTTACACTGAATACTATTGAAAGCTCTTTGTGTGTTTAAATCTAAGGAATAATTTGGTACAACTTACAATTCTGTTTTTGCACTCTTTTGATTTCTTTTCTCATCTTGTGATCTCACTGTTTTTGAAAGATTAAAACATTTTTTAAAGTATGCATGTGTGAATGTAGTTTTCCAGTATACGTGGCCCATTAGAAGTAGAAATTCACATATATTTATCCAGTTGCAAATCACATTCATCTGTATTGTCATGGTCAAAATAGAAGATTTTTTAATGTTTGAAGACTACTGATTGATTTTAATATGTCTGAGGCCAGAAGCAACTATTCATAGCATCCTTATAGTATGCTGATTTTTATAATTTATACTGTGCTATTGACTTTTTAGGTCAATAGCACAACCCTTTAAAGGGTTGATCTCAACCCTTTAAAGGGTTGACTTAATTGTAGAGAGACATATAGAATACCAGGAGATTGTTTTATTTTCTTACTTAATTCAATTTGTCATGTCATTTTTTCCCTTAAATAATGCTATGCTAGGATTTAAATGCCTTTCTTACACATGAGATGGAAGTGTTTGACAGATGGTTGGCATCTTCCTGAGGGTCCATCAGGATATGTAAGTCAGTATACTTACTTCTTTTAACTTTGATGATACCTTCTGAGAAGTTTGATAGTTTCTCCTGCCTTTAATTCTGCTGCCTGGTGAGTGACAAGCAGTCTTTTGAATAAGGAATAAGTTTACATCTCAACACTGCTAAGCAGAGTAATCTTCTTAAAGACATTTTAAAAGTTATTTAGGATCCAAATGTATGTTGAAATTTAACTAAATGTACTACTACCAATATAAGTAATTAAACCAAAGAGACAGTGTGGATGAACCAGTTACATTCTAGCGGAGTCAAAATATATTTAACCCAGTTGGGCAATAGTAGTTCTGTGAAAACTGGCTTCTCTACTTGGAGGCTGGCAAGTTTCTTTTTCATGTTGATCCTCAGATATAACCTAATGCATAAACAGTAATATGTGGATTTAAAAGGGCAGTGAGATCTTAGAATTGAAGAGGCAGGATATTTAATCCACAGTTGACTTTCAGCTTATTTCAATTTTTGTATGAGTGAAGCAAATGTTTCTTAAGTGTCTTATGATGAAGGGACTAGCTATTTCTACTTCATGAGAAGAAAGGAGAGTAGTTTTCAGTGAAAAAAAAAATTACAAGATATTCTTCAGGCCACTTTTAGCCATAATCCTTCAGACATAGTTGGGATATCAATCTTACTGTTAGATGGCATGTGAATCATAGCACTGTCCCAGATATCATAAAATTGGTTTAAAAGTTCAGTGTTCTATTAAGTCCACTGTGTTCTATACTATTTGGGAGGTGGCTAGAAAACACTTGTGAGTCAGTGCACTACACGATGGGTATCTCGGCAGCACAGGTATGAGTAAAATATGAGTTGTCATGTCTTGCTGACCTTGTTGAGAAAGACTAATTCCTACAAATAACAAATAAAATGAAGAAAAATTTCAATTTTTCTCAGGTCCAGATGTAATCCATCAAGGGAAAAAATTCAAACACTGTCTGGTCTAAAAAATAAGAAAAAGTTATCTCCTGGTGTATCTGATCTTCTGAACTGCCCCTCTGTATGCCACAGTCTCCAGGCCAGGACATTACAGTGACCTACTCAACAGTTTATACTAAGCTGAAATCAAAGGATAATCAGTATGTTAATGCTAGTAACTTACCAAATCCTGTTATCAAATCAGGTCCCACTGCTCACTGTAAAATCAGTACTCACAAATGTTGATAGGAAGAAAAAGGGATTTTAATTAGAATGTCAGTAATTTGGAGAGAGAGTGGATTCAGCATCTCCCCCAAACCTACCTCTGAAGATTTTCTTGGCCATGAAAGCTTTTATGGTTTTTCCAGTGGTCATGTATGGATATGAGAGTTGAACGGTGAAGAGAGCTGAGCACCAAATAATTGATGCTTTTGAACTGTGGTGTTGGAGAAGACTCTTGAGAGTCCCTTGGACTGCAAGGAGATCCAATCAATCCATCCTAAAAGAGATCAATCCTGGGTGTTCTTTGGAAGGACTGATGTTGAAGCTGAAACTCCAGTACTTTGGCCACCTCATGCAAAGAGTTGACTCATTGGAAAAGATCCTAATGCTGGGTAGGATTGGGGGCAAGAGGAGAAGGGGACAACAGAGGATGAGATGGTTGGATGGCATCACCGACTTGATGGACATGGGTTTGGGTAGACTCCGGGAGTTGGTGATGGACAGAGAGGCCTGGTGTGCTGCAATTCATGGGGTCGCAAAGAGTCGGACACGACTGAGCGACTGAACTGAACTGAACTGAATTGAAAGCTTTTAAGGGGAAACAGGGATGCAATCTTGGTTTATCATTGAGATAGGAGGTCAAAGTCATCTCCCACTGTGTACAGACTTGTGCACAAGCTTGTCGACTCTTTGTGATTTTTCTTTAGATACTCTCTTGTTCACACAGTTGGTTTATGAGATTACTGAAGGGGAAGCTAAGGAAGAGATCTGGTCATCTGATTAATTATGTATTCTTTGTTTCTACTTCTTTGATCTATAGATGGAACCAGCAAGTTAGGCAAAGTATTGTATGATCAAAAGATGAGAAAGTTGTGCTAAGGCTGGAGATGAGTAGAGCATGAGGGTGTCTGGTTTATAATTAGAAGACAAAATGGGCCTCAAGCAGAGAGCTCTTTCCTGCAAAGAGCTTTCTCCTGCCAAAAACTTCTTATAAATTTCCACTTGTCAGAACAGCATTCCATTTCTATGGAATACTAGACAAAGGTCCATTTTCTGTTGTTGTTGTTTAGTTGCTCAGTTGTGTCCAACTCCAGTTGTGACTCCATGGACTGCAGCACTCCAGGCTTTCCTGTCCTTCACTTTCTCTCAGAGTTTGCTCAAACTCATGCCCTTTGAGTCAGTGATGCTATCTAACCATTCCATCTTCTGTCACCACTTTCTCCTCTTGCCCTCAATCTTTCCCAGCATCAGGATCTTTTCCAATGAGTTAGCTCTTCACATCAGGTGGCCAAAATATTGGAGTTTCAGCTTTAGCATCAGTCTTTCCAGTGAATATTCAGGGTTGATTTCCTTTAGGATTGACTGGCTTGATCTCCTTGCAGTCCAAGGGACTCTCAAGAGTCTTCTCCATCTTTGTGCTAATGTAGGGTGCCATCTTCTTAGAGCAGAAGATGTCAACATGAGTCTGTAGTATCTCTTTCCTGACCATTACAGTTGCCCATTTACATATATGGGCAGAAGAAGCTATAATTATTTTGATGCCCACAATGATATAGATTATTATGAGCAGTAGTGTTAATCTCATTCTCTTAAAGCCAGATCTTGGAACCGTGCTAGCCATAAGCTCAGTATTGCTCAAGATGGAGCAGTTTATGTGATGGCTGCAGTCTGGTCATCATGCAGTTAACTTTTTCCCTCTGATGGCAGTTATATATATATTTTTAAAAAGGTCAGGAATGTATATCAGATATTGAGTCTGTGACTCTATTATCCTAATCATTAGCTGCTTGGGCCTGCTCTTTTGTGATTCAGGGAGGCCTGGGAGACCAGCTTTTCTGTAAACTCTCGGCAGGAGACATGGAGGGGCTTTTGAATTGATACTTGGGGGGTGGAGGGGCAAACAAGGTTCCACTTAGTTCCAGTCCTAGTCAAAGGTTTTCTGGTCTCCTGCTCTATTGCTTTAGCCCTCATTTTCTGTTTCCTCTATACACATATTTAAAATTTGCTAATTTGAACTGTCAAAAGATAAACTGAGACATATTAATTTTTCTTAAAGTTTACTTGAGCAAAAATCGATTCAGACAAGACAGCATCCCATTGAACAGATAGAAAGGAGCTCCAAGGAGCTGTATAGAATGGAGGACATTTACAGGCAGAAGGGAAGTTATATAAAGAAAGAAAAGCAAAAAAAAAAAAAAAAAGTAATTTCAAGGTTACTCTCCTTTAGAGGATGTCAGGAATCAGGCAGATCGCCTTACTTGATTCCTAATTAGCTGGTTTAAGAGTCCATTTCTGGGAGCACTGAAACTCTCTCAGTTTGTTGACATGGCTTAACATAAATGGATGCATCTGGGGCCTGTTGTTTTTAACAGGATACATTTAAATTTTTTAAAATTGTTTTTCCTGATGACCTATTAACTTCTAAAATTTTTAAGATTCTGTAGTTCTTTAACCAGTTTTCCAGAGAAATCTATTTCCTTCCCATAACTGTGCAAGCCAATAAACTCAATTAGCTTTTCTTTGTCTTCTTTTAAATCTTTCCAGTTGACCCTTGTTTGGCTCCAGTTATTTCAACATCACTTCATCATTTCAGAAAGCATCATAGACCTTATAATATGAGAGAGTGTGGGATCAGATGGTCATCAAAACTTGCATGGGCCATAGGCAGCTGGGTACACATGGCTATTTGAATTTATATTTAAATTAATTAGAGTTATGTTAAAGTAAAACTGTATTTCTCCAGTCATACTAGCACATTTTGAGCCCAGTGGCTAGTGGATACCATAATCATCATAGAGGAACATTTCCATTGTTATTGAAAGTTCCGTTGGAAAGCACTGGTTCAGACCAGAGAAACCAAACAGCTCTGTGTCTAAATTTAAGAGCACAATAGAGCCCCATTTAAGGCATTCCATGTTACTCAAAGTTGCAAAAAGTTACTAATGAACTAAAAGGTAAAAATTCTATTTCATTTCAACTTTTTCTCTCTACTATTTATCTGAGCAAAGAGTGCTCCCCAAAGCAGACGGAAGAAGCAAAGGAAGTGAGGAACCTCTTGATGGGACTCTCATTCTGAAGAAGACTCTACTGCCATTTCCCTTTATAAAGGTGTCATCCACCAAAACAGAAATGTGATGAATTAACAATTTTAAGTAGCCTTTTTTATTTTTTTTTCTGCCTGACATTTCTATGCTGTTTCCTATGGTCGCAAATGAGCCAGAAACCGCTGACAGAGGGGATTTATGTGACAACATCTATTTTAAAGTACTAACAGGTAGCAGGTATCTGATTAATCTAAGTTGTCTATTTTCTTTTTATCTCCTGGCTTTGATTCAAGGCTAATGTAATTAAATGATCATCCTGAAATGAGCTTCCAACCAATGTTAAAGTTTTTATTAAAATATAGCATGTTGAAAAGCACACAAATCCTGAGTGTAGCTTAATTAAATGTCACCACGTGAACACACTGGGTCATCAGAAAAGCAAGAGAGTTTCAGAAAAACATCTACTTCTGCTTTATTGACTATGCCAAAGCCTTTGACTATGTAGATCACAGCAAACTGTTGAAAATTCCGAAAGAGATGGGAATACCAGACCACCTGATTTGCCTCTTGAGAAATCTGTATGCAGGTCAGGAAGCAACACTTAGAACTGTACATGAAACAACACACTGGTTCCAAACTGGGAAAGGAGTACATCAAAGCTGTATATTGTCATCCTACTTATTTAACTTATATGCAGAGTACATCATGAGAAATGTCGGGCTGGAAGAGGCACAAGCTGGAATCAAGATTTCTTGGAGAAATATCAATATTCTCAGATATGCAGATGATACCAACCTTATGGTAGAAAGTGAAAAGGGAAAGTGAAAAAGTTGGCTTAAAACTCAACATTCAGAAAACTAAGATCATGGCATACAGTCCCATCACTTCATGGCAAATAGATGGGGAAAGAATGGAAACAGTGAGAGACATGATTTTCTTGGGCTCCAAAATCACTGCAGATGCTGATTGCAGCCATGAAATTAAAAGATGCTTACTCATTGAAAGAAAAGCTATGACCAAACTAGACAGCGTATTAAAAAGCAGAGACATTGCTTTGCCAACAAAGGTCCATCTAGTCAAAGCTATGGTTTTTCCAGTGCCATGTATGGATGTGAGAGTTGAACTATAAAGAAAACTGAGTGCCAAAGAATTGTTGCTTTTGAACTGTGGTGTTGGAGAAGAGTCTTGAGAGTCTCTTCGACTACAAGGAGATCCAACCAGTCCATCCTAAAGGAAATCAGTCCTGAATATTCATTGGAAAGACTGATGTCGAAGCTGAAACTCTAATACTTTGGCCCCCTGATGAGAAGAACTGACTCATTGGAAAAGACCCTGATGCTGGGAAAGATTGAAGGCAGGAGGAGAAGGGCATGACAGAGGATGAGATGGTTGGATGGCATCACTGACTCGATGGACATGAGTTTGAGTAAGCTCCTGGAATTGGTGATGGACAGGGAGGCCTGGCATGCTGCAGTCCATTGGGTTACAAAGAGTTGGACACAACTGAGCAACTGAACTGAAGTGAACACACCTGTGTAACTCACTGTTTTATACCCTCAAAGCCCTCTGTGTGCCCTCTCCCCATAATTATCTTTTCCTTATTCTCAGAAGTAGCCTCTATCATGACTTCTTTTTCTGTGAATTAGTTTGTTCTTTGCTGTTTTATTTTTTTATTGATGTACAGGCGACTTACAGTGTTGTGTTAGTTTCTTCTGTACAGCTAAGTGATTCAGTTTTGTATAATATACATATAAGTATATATACATACACACATATTCTTTTTCCACATTTTTTTATTACGCTTTATTACAGGATATTCAATATATTGTTGTTCCTTGTGCTAAACAGTAGGGCCTTGTTGTTTGTCATCGTGTCCTATTTTTGGAATAGAATTATACAGGATGAGTTTTTTATGCCTGTCTTCTTTGGATCAATATTATGTTCCTGGAATGCATATTGTTGCATATGGTTGTATTCTCTCATTTCTTTTGCTGTCTAGTAAGCCACTGAATGAACATACCACCATGCAACCATCGGTTGCTAGATTGTTATGAACATTCTTATACAAATCCGCCACAACAGAACTGTGAGAATTTTGCACCTTAAGGAATACTTTCATCAGTAACTGAGGATGCAGCAACGTAGACTCGTATGGCAGTAACTGTACTTCTCTCAACTTCCAGTAGTTCACATCCTGGCTTTCATTCAACTCAGTCGCTACAGTGTCCAAAGGTAATGCCAGTCACTGGGGTTGAACCCAGGATCTCATCATCTATTTCTGCTCAGAGAGGCACTGGCTTTGGGGGATAGCCTAGAAAAATAATCTTGATGTCTGTGTGCATGTTCAGTGCATCTTTATTTTTATTATTATTTTAATTAATTAATTTGGTTGCACCTGGTCATGCACACAGGATTTAGTTGCAGCATGTAAACTCTGCATTGAGGCATGTGGGGTCTAGTTCCCTGACACGGGTGAAACCCAGGCCGCCTGCATTGGGAGCATGGAGTCTTAGCTGCTGGACCACTGGAGAAGTCCTATGCCTCTGTAATAAAGCCCTGAGTTGCCAAAATGAGGAGAGATATTGGGCAGAATCTTAGGTGAGAAAAGGACACAGAAGATCCCTTCTTTCTGTTTCATGGTCAACCTAAGATTTTTTTTTTTTTTTTCTTTTTTCAAATCTTGATACATAGCAAATTGACTATGTATATTTTGTTTTTCCCCATGAGCTGAGTAAAGGAGAAAGAAGCTACGGATTAAAGATCAAGGAGAGGTCTTTTGTTCTCACTGTTGGCATATTTAGCCATAACAGTATGATAAGACATTAATTAGAAAATGAAGAGCTGAGTGGATTCAGGGAGAAAGAGGTCTTGCTTTCTCAGCAGGCTCTCGAAGCTTAGATTAAAAACAATCATTAACAAATATAAAGGGCAGCAACTATGCAGCAGCTTCACAGGCGATCTCAACATGGTAAAGGAAGCCATGGATTGGGAGGATCTGGAAAGCTTCTGACCACAGCAAGTAGCTTTATATGCAAATTGTACATTCCCTGTGAGGGACGAGAATACATTTGGACATTCACATAATTGTAATGTCCAAATATGACTGGGATTAGGATTTTTAAAAAGAATAAATAAAAATCTTTAGCACCTGTCACCACCACCACCATCACCACTGTTGGGCTGCACCCCCCAGGCCTGTGCAGCCTGTGCTTGCCCAGCTTCAAGACAGAAGAAGGAACCCCAGTCAGCGACAAAGACATCAGTGGTTTAATGGATAGGGCAGCTTACACGTCTGAAGCAAGGTCCTGGAGAAACACCCCACCATATGCAGTGGACGGCAGGGAGGACGTGATGGCAGGTTTTGCCCCCAGTGGGAAGGGGAGATTACCTGTTATAGGGGAATCAATGTCAGGTTGGATTGTAGGTTACCAGGAAAACTAGCAGAGGGATACAGTCCTCACTGCCCCTTTGACCAGAACAATCACTAGCTGGGGTCTGGGGCAAGCATACAGGAAGGTCGGTCCTGTGAGTAGGGTGTAGGTGAAGCAGGCACTGATCCAGCAGAGGATGTACAGAGAGCAAGAGAACAGCCATCTTCAGTGACCTGACTATGTAGCTACCACCCTAGATTTACTTCAACCTGAACCTCTAGGGTTGGGGACCAGGACTCCTGTTTTTCAGAATTTCCAGGAGATTCTGATATGCATCTGATGTGAAAATCACTTCTCTAAATAGAATTAGATAGCCAATTGCTTATCTTTGCTCTGAAGGATAAGAGGTTAGTTACTTAGATTGCATTGTTTTATAGGAAGAGGTGACTTTTCATAGGAAAAGAGGTTCACTGTTTTCCTTTATTTCACGTTCACCAAAAAAGAGGTTGTGCCCTAGATAAATGTTTTGTTTGGAAGCAGCTGGTTTAAGATAAAGACACCAGATCCCTGAAGCTTCATGAAAGACTGATACATTTGTGTGTAGTAAGGTCAGGTCTGACACAGTGGCTCCATGTTAAACACAAGCAGGAGAAGAGGCCTCAGGCTAACTGTCAGTCATTGCCTTGGGATATAATGTACTCATATTATTCATGGGACTACTGTGGTGAATTATTGATCTCCTAACTCTTCTGTATGAATTTTTTGATGCATTCATTTACTGATATTTATGAAGGCAACAGGGGAAGGGGGCAACAGATGATGAGATGGTTAGATAGCATCACCAATGCATAAACTCTGGGAGATAGTGAAGGACAGAAGAGCCTGGAGTGGTGCAGTCCATGCATTTGCAAAGAGTCTGACATGACTTAGCAACTGAACAACATCTACAAAATGAATATTCATAAATACTTATTGAAGACATAACACTATGTCAGGTTTACTCTAGAAATGAGGCCACAATGGTGAAAGATAAAGTTTCTGACATTTAGATCTTATTCCTCTCTCACTTTCAGATACTGCTTATTTTTTTTATTGCTGCAACTGTCTTTCTTCTCTTATTGCTGTATATCTGCTGAAAATCCATATAAAATCTATATTGTTAAGTAAATAATAATATTTTACGTGTAGCTACAAGCCAGTAGTCTCCACAAGAAGATCTGTTTTACAAGCATAGTGCCTAAGAAGCAACCTATTTGTTTTCTCTCTATTTTTTTGTCTTTTTCTTAGTAGCTTTTGACTGAGTTCTTGATGGCTAGCTTTGTTAAATGTCTCACTTTCATAAAAACAAAGCCATTTTGTAAAAAATCCCTTGAAGAGCTTGCTAGCAGATAACTTTGGGCCACTAGAGCATTTTCCATTCAGGTTCCTTTGATTTTTTTTTCATAATTGGTCTTGTTCAGAGAGGTCTTTCTCAAATGTCAATCTAAACTTTTTCTTCCCCAAATCCTTGAGTTTCTCCATATATCTTTCAGTCCAAAGATCAAAATCTGTAGGTTATCTCTGAAGGCACAGGGTTCTATTTTATTTTATTTATTTATTTATTTATTTTTTAAATTTTAAATTAGTTTATTTATCTATTTTTTAACTTGACAATATTGTATTTGTTTTGCCATACATTGACATGAATCCACCATGGGTGCACATGTTTTCCCCTTCCAGAACCTCCCTCCCACCTCCCTCCCCATCCCATCCCTCCGGGTCATCCCGGTGCACCAGCCCCGAGCACCCTGTATCATGCACTGAACCTGGACTGGCGATTCGTGTCACATATGATAATTTACATGCTTCCATGCTATTCTCCCATATCATCCCACCCTCACCCTCTCCCATAGAGTCCACAATACTGTTCTATTTATCTGTGTCTCTTTTGATGTCTCGCATACAGGGTTATCTTTACTGATTAACTAAATACCATATATATGAGTTAGTATACTGTATTGGTGTTTTTCTTTCTGGCTTACTTCACTCTGTATAATAGGCTCCAGTTTCATCCACCTCATTAGAACTGATTCGAATGTATTCTTTTTAATGGCTGAGAAATATTCCATTGTGTATATGTACCACAGCTTCCTTATCCATTCGTCTGCTGATGGGCATCTAGACTGCTTCCATGTCCTGGCTATTATGAACAGTGCTGCAATGAACATTGGGGTACACGTGTCTCTTTCAATTCTGGTTTCCTCAGTGTGTATGCCCAGCAGTGGGATTGCTGGGTCATATGGCAGTTCTATTCCCAGTTTTTTGAGGAATCTCCACACTGTTCTCCATAGTGGCTGTACTAGTTTGCATTCCCACCAACAGTGTAAGAGGGTTCCCTTTTCTCCACACCCTCTCCAGCATTTATTGCTTGTAGTCTTTTGGATAGCAGCCATTCTGACTGGTGTGAAATGGTACCTCATTGTGGTTTTGATTTGCATTTCTCTGATAATGAGTGATGTTGAGCATCTTTTCATGTGTTTGTTAGCCATCTGTATGTCTTCTTTGGAGAAGTGTCTATTTAGTTCTTTGGCCCACTTTTTGATTGGGTCGTTTATTTTTCTGGAATTGAGCTGCAGGAGTTGCTTGTATATTTTTGAGATTAATTGTTTGTCCGTTGCTTCGTTTGCTATTATTTTCTCCCATTCTGAAGGCTGTCTTTTCACCTTGCTTATAGTTTCCTTTTTTGTGCAAAAGCTTTTAAGTTTAATTAGGTCCCATTTGTTTATTTTTGCTTTTATTTCCAATATTCTGGGGTCATAGAGGATCCTGCTGTGGTTTATGTCGGAGAGTGTTTTGCCTATGTTTTCCTCAAGGAGTTTTATAGTTTCTGGTCTTATATTTAGATCTTTAATCCATTTTGAGTTTATTTTTGTGTATGGTGTTAGAAAGTGTTCTAGTTTCATTCTTTTACAAGTGGTTGACCAGTTTTCCCAGCACCACTTGTTAAAGAGATTGTCTTTTTTCCATTGATTATTCTTGCCTCCTTTGTCAAAGATAAAGTGTCCATAGGTGCGTGGATTTATCTCTGGGCTTTCTATTTTGTTCCATTGATCTATATTTCTGTCCTTGAGGCACAGGGTTCTAGAACCTTGCCTTCTCTCCTCTGCTTCCGCATACCTGCCTCCTCACTGAAACAAGCTATAAAGTTCTCTGATAGCTCCAGGCAAGTTCATTGCAGCGCCTTGGCTCAGAGAAATCCTCTGCTCAGAATGGCTTCTCACTAACTCCTCTCAGTCTTCAAAACTTAGTTCTGTTGCAAGAAAATTTCCCTGAATACTTATGGACTCAGATTCTTATAACTGTGCTGCTATCATGTTGCAGTGCTATAGTGCCCTATACTGCCCTCTATTTGGGGGGCTCTCCCCTCTAGACTAACTTCCTTCAGGGCAAAGCATACACTCAGAGTACCTGGGATGAAATAGACACTGAATTAATGTAAACTCCATGAGATCAGTGTTGTTGTTGTTGTTGTTTTTGCTGTTTTGATTCCTCATTGTCTGATACATGAGGAGCATTAGATACTCACTGAAAGAATAAGTGAATACAGTGAGCTAAGGATACTTTCATTTGTTGTCTTCTGAATACTACATATTGTGTGAGAATATTACACAAGTGGTGGTGTATTTATTGATCTAAGTGCATGAGCACTAATTATTGATGAGCAGTTTTAATGATGCTGTTAATTCTGAAAACTAGTGACGGGAACATCCAGGCAGTTGATCTGTGATTTTTGAACCATTACCCACAATGATATTTAGCCATAAAATAGCTCACATCCTATATATTTGTGCTATCCACTATGTAGCTGTTGGCCACATGTGGCAACCACTCAATTCACTAAATTTGAATAATTTAAAAATGCACTTTCTCAGTCTCATTGGGCTTCTCAAGTGGCACGAGTGGTAAAGGATCACCTGCCAATGTAGGAGATAAAAAGAGATGCGAGCTCGATCCCTAGGTTGGTAAGATCCCCTGGAGGAGGGCATGGTAACTCACTCCAGTATTCTTGCTTGGAGAATCCAATTTAAGTTTTCAGTACCCACATGTTGCTAGCGGCTGCCGTATTGCAAGCATAGATATTGAATATTAGATTTAATGATATGGTAACAAGTTCATAAGCTGGAAATTTACCCATTTTGCTCTTACTTTTTTAAGTAAAATTTTGAGAAGAAATATGGTAGTCATAAGGAAATGCATTTCAAAACATGATGAATACTTTGACATATGTTTGCTTATTGAAACCAAAAGTGTTTGCTAAACTAATGCCAAGTGAATGTTAAAGAATATACTCATTTGGAGGTCATAAAAATAATCTGTAACTTTGAATTTCAGTGTAATTCAATATTGTGGTAGTTTCCAATTTTTGGTAAAATAAGCATATGTATAGGATTTGTGTAAGTTAATACTCTTTTATTTAAAGCTAGTTGCATTTGGTAAAAGTTATTTACAGTACATGTAATTCTGTAGGGTCATTTTCTTAAGTCAGTCTGAGGAATACTAGATATGTATAAAGCACAGAATACTGAATGAGGATTAATGAAATCATCGTATCTTGGTGCATTTATGCTGCAAGGTAAATATAGCATAATGTGTACCATTTAAATATAGCATAGTGCATATCATTTTTGAAAGCATGAAGGAAAGGACAAAGTTTTACATGTATACTTCATTTGTAAAACACTTAAGATACATGTACTCTAAATATAACACTATAACAAATAGCCTAAATGTTTTCTCAGAATTTTTATTGCATTATTGAAGTTTGCTTTAGATAAGGAGAAACAGAGTTTCTAAAATCTATCCCCTATTGTAGTGGATAAAACTATAGGAAACAGAAATATATAAGCCATAAAAGCTCACACTAGATAAAACTGTGATTCCATTTCTATTGGTTTGTCTAAAACAAGATTTCAGGAGCTTGAAACCTCTTGGGTCAAACAGAGTCAGCTGTTAAGAGGGTTTTTCAATATGAGATTGCCTTCACCATTGTAAAGGTGTATTAGATTTCTTCTTGTACAAAATACAGCTTTACTATTTAAGGGAATATAAGGAAAGTGGTAAGGAGAGAGGTGATATTTTTCTTTTCCTGCCCTGATCTTACAATCTTTTCATCCTAAACACAGTACAGATCACTGTGGTTTAAAATACATCCTTTTCTGGCAATAGACTTTTCTTGTGGGTTCTTTCTTTTCTCTCCTGATATGGATGGAGGTCCTCATAGCTGAGCTAATTCCTCCCTTTCTCTATTCCTCTCTCTCTCTCTTTTTTCCAGGGTATACAGAGCAATAAACAGAGATTGCTCATGTTTTCATGTTGCCTTTATGGTTCCGTGTCCCAAGTTGTATTTGTTTGGGGATAATATCAATGTCTAGTACATATCAAGAAGAGGCATGGCACAAATTGTGCTACCAGACAATTTTCTCAACCACACTAGAAAGTAGATAACTCAGTAGACAGAAAGTGAGAAAAAGAAATGGGTCACATAGATAATATTGTTGGAACCAGTATTTAAACACAGGAAGAGACCATGCTCTCTAATACTGCATTGCTTCCCTGGAAAAGCGCCCTCTGTTCTTTCAAAGTCAACTAATGTCTTCACCTTGGAGGTGAAGATGTTTCCCTCAGCCCTCTTAGTGTCCCTTACTGAGTCTGAGGGCTTCCCAGGTGGCGCTAGTGGTAAAGAAGCCACCTGCCAATGCAGGATGCCAATGCAAAAGATGCGTAGCTGGATCTTTGGGTCTGGAAGATCCCCTGGAGGAGGGTGTAGCAACCCACTCTAGTATTCTTGCCAGGAGAATCCCATGGACAGAGGAGCCTGGTGGGCTACAGTCCGTAGGGTCAGAAAGAGCTGGACAATACTGAAGTGACTTAGCATGTACGCCAGCTAGGTCTGAAAATTAAACTGACAAAGATTAACAGAAGAAAAATGTGACTGTACTTATTTAATATACATTTTACATGACACAAGAGTCTTCGCAAGGAAATGAAAACCCAAATAAAGAAACCTGAGTATTTTCATGCTAGTTTTGGTGGAGATTGGACAGTAGAAGTATGTAGGTCAGAAAAGCATAAGTCAAGTGCAAACTGGGGGAACTTATTAGCAAGTCCTGTCTGTTGATCTCAGCATCCCTTTGTCTTTAGAAATAAGGATGCCCTTTTTCTTAGGATATAGGGAGGCATCTCTTATAGGAGGGTTTTTTGACCTGTTTCTGGAGAGAAGGGGGATGTCAGAATGACCTTCTTGCTTCTGCCATTTTTTTTCACACTCCTTCAGCTTAACATATTCAGTATACCAAGGTGACATATTTGGGGCTCATGTGTCCTCAAACCCTCCAAGAGATATAAGCCATGATAATCATTACCTACATTTTCCAAAAATGTATAAGAATATAACTGAAAACGATAACTTCTACCACTGCAACTTGACTCCTCCTATTTCAGGTCAGTTCTTAAATCATAAAAGAATTATTTTTTCCCCCTGTTTTAGAGATAGTCATCTGATGATCTACTGCATAAAACAGAAATGCTAAAATCATAAAGCATTTTATTTTATTTATATATTCTATTTACAGTGAATAGATTACATGGAACAGGCATTTCTCCAAAGATCTACAAATAGCTAATAGGCAGATGAAAAGATGTTGATTGTTAGCCATCAAGGAAATGCAAATCAAAACTATAAGGAGATTCCTCTTCACACATGTTTGAGAAAAAAGTGTTAGTTATTCAGTCACATCCAACTCTTTGGGAACTCATGGACTGTAACCTGTCAAGCTCCTCTGTCCATGGAATTCTCCAGGCAAGAATTCTAGAATGGGTAGCCATTCCCTTCTCTAGGGGGTTTTCCCAACCCAGGGATAGAACTCAAGCCCCCTGCATTGCAGGCAGATTTTTTTTTTTTTTTTTTTTTACCATCTGAGCCACCAGGGAAGCCTGTGGTTATAATAAAAATAAATTAACAAGGGTTGACAAAGATGTGTAGAAACTGGAATGCTCATTTGTTGCTGGTGGGATATAAAGCAGTACAACCACTTTGGAAAACAGTCTGACAGTTCCTCTAAGCTTTAACATAGAGTTATCATATGATGGAGTGATTCTACTCCTAGATATATACCCAAAGGAAATTGAGCAAATGGGCACACAGTAATTTGCAAATAAATGTTCATAGCAGAACTACGTTTTTTAAAGACAGAAAGCAGATAAGTGGCTGCCTAGGGCTGAGTAGGGAGATGAGTGAGGATAAAAAGTGAGGCTAGTGAGTTCAAGTTTTCTTTTTGGGGTGATGAACATGTTCTAAATTTAAGTTGCACAACTCTGTGCATATACGAAAAAAATATTTCATGAAATGCTTTAAATGAGTAAAGTTTATGGCATGTAAACTGTATATTATTAACTTTTTTAAAAAAAGTGATGACTGGAAAAATAAATCTCAGTACTGTTTAAATGAGATATTGACCAGACCTATCCAGCAGATAATATTTTTATATATTTCTTAAAATGATCTATTGTTATTCCATATAAATGTTTTCATTCTAGCTTTGTATTTTATTTATTTCTCTCTATTCTGCCAAAGCCCCAGTTTAGTACTTGATTCTTGGAAAAAGAAGGACAAAAGATTGATTTTATAAATCTTTCATTGTTGCCTAAAAATCACCTTTTCTAGACTGTGATAAGCTTCCTTACTTAGTGGAAATGATGCTTGATGTTCCCTTTACTTTCGGTCCCCGGTATGAAAACTATGCTGTCCTCTCACTGTCTCCTTCTTAATGCCAAAGGATGTGACAGGGAGAGTAGGGCTTGAGAGCTGGACAGACTTAGATTCAATGGTGCTTCAACCTCATACAGGCTATGTGACTCAGGGCAAACTAGATCACTTCTCTAAGCATATTTCTCCTTAGTGCTTCCAGAGTTTAGTCAGCTTAGAGATGATGTATGTCAAGTGCTTGGCATTAGTTAACTCCTTGATAGAAACTTTTTATTTATTAACCATGACTCAGTCTTCCAGAAGAGGGCATGGAACTTATAACTGACATCTGTGTTAGTTCTGGAACATTTGAGAGGCTCTTACTACCATCTTCCTTCCTCAAAAACAAATCTCTCTCCTACCCTCAGTCTTGTGGCTGATGCCTGAAATTCCATTATTATAGGTACCTTTCATCATTCAAAATATTTGATCACTGTGTAAATAAAAAAAAAGGCATGTTAGAGTAAAAATATTTTAAACAATTATATTCCATGTCTGTATCAATGTAAGTGAATTTTTCTTTCTTTTCTTATTAAAACAAACAAAAAAACCTTTAGTGGTATGGCAGGTAAGACCCAAAAGACTCACAGAGTAACTGAAGATGAGCTGGAAAGGGCACTGCTTGCTTGGGGTAGCAGCCTCCAGTTGCATGTAGAGTAGGTCTGTGCTTCTGGTGGGGCCTAGAGGAAAAGAAAAAAAAAAAAAAAAAAAACTCTACCCACTGTTGAAACAACATTTTTCAGTCCTGGTAATTTGCTAAATTCACCACAGTGATCACAGGAGATGAGTTTCACAATCCTGCCTTGGCTGGCCCTGGCTAGGTCAGTGGCCAACTCATCCATCTTCCTCTTCTTTATGAATCATCCTGGGAAAAAAGGACAATGGACAAGAGATGCAGAAAAGCCTCTTTTCTCCCCAGGATAATCCAGCTCTAATTCCTCAGGAAGGACAGCTTTGGGCCATTTTAAATCAAGGATATTTTTGTTCAAGGCTCCTAGTTTGCCTAGTTTGCACCTCCCAGCAAAAGCACTTACTAGGGGGTAGTTATTAAACCTGTTTACCCCACCAACCAAAGATTCTATAAATTATCTCCCAAAACATTCTAATTAAGCAAATTTTGTTTTCCCTCTAGGAAAACAAAGCCCCAGATTACTAGAATACAAGTTGTTTGAACACCTGTGAAAAGGAGAGAAGTAAATTCACTGTTTCAAGGTCATCTTCACAGCCTCACAATGATGCTTTGATTGGAATTTAAGTTGTTGGTTGTTACAAGTGTTTTGAGCTCAGTCACTTGAATACAATGTAAACTTTTCTTTAGGGAAAAAAGCATTATTTGCTTAATTTACAAAAGTTGATTTGCTTAATTTGTACTCTTAATCTTGAAGGGAAAGGCTACCCACTCTAGTATTCTGGCCTGGAGAATTCCATGGACTGTATAGTCCATGGGGTCACAAAGACACCGAGTAACTTTCACTTTCACTTTCAGTCATGATCAAGTTCAAAGACAGAGTTTAAAGGCACAGATCAGAGCATATGGTTTTCATGCCATTTTCAATAAAACTACTGAAAATAAATTAACAGAATAAAAGCTGGGCAGTTACTTTTAGCTGCTTTGGTTATAATGGTCCTTTCTTTTTGGTGCACAGGGATATATAGATGAAGTTTGAAAAATATTTAGCAGCAGCATTCTGTTGACAGTTCATTCTCACTGAAACATAAGCATGTTGATTTTATGGTTTCAAGATTTCTTCTGTTTACAGTAGACAAGATATAAAGGCAATCTGAGTGTCCCTGGATAGATGAATGGATAAAGATGTGGCATATGTATATATACATACAATGGAATATTACTCAGCCATAAAAAAAGAATGAAATCTTGCCATTTGTGACAACATGGTTGGATATAGAGGGTATTAAGCTAAATGAAATAAATCAGACAGAGAAAGACAAATATTATATGATTTCACTTATATGTGGTATCTAAAAATACAAATTAAATATTTCCATCAAATCTAATAGCTATGTTTTAAAGCAGAGTAAAAGCAGGAGTTATAAACTCAAAGCATTACAAGGAATGGCAAGCAATTATATGAATAACCTAGCATAAAATCCAGGGATTCAGGGAGAGGTGGGCTTGTGGACAAACAAGAGCAAATATGTAAATGCATTCAAATTCAAAATTTTTGAGGACCTTGGCTGGTCAGACAATACCTATCTGCAGGCTCAATTGACCTACAAGCCACAGATTTGGGGTCCCTTGTCCAAAGACATTTAAAGTTTCTCAGGACAAAACTTTGACGAAATTAATGGTGTTGGGATGTGGGGAGATATGTGATTCTAGAGATTTTAATACTGTAATTTCTCTGTTTCTTACAATAGATGAGGATTTTTTCTCTGATGTCTGGTATGTGTACAGTGATGAAATCATTTTGACTATAGGTTTACCTAAAGATAGCAAATATATTCTATTAATAGGTGGTGATTGCATTTACCCTCTTAGAGCGAGGTTTGTGTCTGGCAATTTTTTTTAGTCCTTCTTATTTATATTGCTATATTATTTTACATGTTACATTTGAGATATAGAATATGACTTTATGAAGGTTAATGCACCAAGCAAGCCCTATATAGGTCCCTGCATGCATGTGTGAATGCTCGCTCAGTTGTGTCTGACTCTTTGAGACCTCGTGGACAGTAGCACCCCAGACTCCTCTGTCCATTGGATTTTCCCAGCAAGAATATCAGAGTGGGTTGTCATTTCCTTTTCCAGGGGATCTTCCCAACCCAGGGATCGAACCTGCATTTCCTGCATTGGCAGACAAATTCTTTCCCTCTTAGCCACATAGGGAGCCCATATTGGTCCTTCCATCACATTAATTCAAATATAAGATTTTTAATGTGGCTCATGTTTTGAGTATTATTAAGGTGAACCTTTAAGATAAACTGGGAAGTGAGATGTTGTTGTTGTATCTTTTTCTGTGGAATGTACAGGGATAAATACATAAGTAAATTCCTAAATAGGTACAAATTCCTTCAAATCCATTTGAGGTCGGAAAGAAATCAAAGGCTGGCAGGTATACTGAAGTGGCCTACAGATTTTTTGCAGTAGAATTACTGAATATTAGTAACATAGTAAAGCCAAATTTTGATTAAAATAGCTAATTAAATAAAATAACTTGTGGGAAACTCCTGGTTTTATTACTTGATGCCCAAGAAATTAACCAGTCTACTTTTGTGAAAGACAACAAATAAATAATCAAGCAGATAAGATTTTTCTAAATGACCAGACTTTGTGACACATATGAGATGGATTTCAGATGTCTGCAGATTTATACATATTGAATCATACAAAATCAATTATGGATTAAAATTTATATATTTTATTCTAACTCCTTGATAATTAGTTACCTACCTTTGGGAGCTAAATCAACTCCTAATTATAAAGAGTTGTCATTAACCAGAACATCTCGGTTCTTTTTCTAGGTACATACTTTGGCATTTTTACGTATAGCAAATAAGCACTGGGTTTGTTATTTTTGACAATGCTACCCCAAATCACTTTGTTACATTACATGTCTTTTACTGGCATAAGCTTTATACTGTGGTACAAAAATATCACGAAGAAATATGTCTGTTAACATCTCATGAGAAAGGTCATTTGTTATATGAATTATCTGTGAAACTGAACTTTCAACTTTGTTCTAAGGTGCATACGAAAATTTTAAACGAAAATTTTAAAAGCTCTGTTTCAGTTAAGATCTGAAGTGTACATATATATGAAATATATTAGCGTACTAGATACCAATATCATATAATAGTAATACTATCAATAGTATTAACATTAGTTATATTTATTAGCTTAAATATATTCATTTCCTTAAAATGAATTAGGTCTTCACTATATTAACAAACGATTGAGAAAAGCAAGCTCCAATCAGAAATCTGTCTGGTGATTACCTGGCAGTGTAAAGCACTGAGAGGCTGTCAGTTTCTTTTGTGAGAAGACTGTGAGATGTAACTGATAATTCAGTTTCTCTGCCACAGTAGGTTGTTGCACATAATTATCCTCAGACCTCATCAGACCTAAGAGAATGGCCTGACACACCATAGGAAATAAGATTCTGTGTGCTTAGCTAATGTCCCAGGCACAGCATGGAAAAGCAAGAAGCTTTGCAAGCTGTGATTGTATTAAGGATGTTGTTTTTTTTTTTTTTAAAGAAATCTACTTTTAGAATTCTGAGAATTAGAGTTGAAAAGTCATACATATCTCACTTGGATTACCCTACCTTTAGCTGAGATTCAGGTATCTTGTTTGTATCTTATCAAACTGTCCCAAACAAGAAGTCTTGGGATATCAGCAAACATTAAAACATATTGTGATATTAACCAATAATATGAAAGGATGATGAGCAGGCACTGATTAAAGCTGATCATTTATTTCCCAAAAACATGCGCAGTCCAAAAGGAATACGCCATAAAGAGGCATTTCCAAATCTGTGTTCCACCCCACTACCTTTACTATTGTTATGAGTGTATTTGTGATTTTATTTGTAGTCTGCCCATACATGGGAAAATTCAGGATGCCAGGGTTAAAACACAATTCTGACTGTAGTAGACATGCATTGCTTATATTCTTATTCTCTATCAGTACTGAGTCCGATCATGTATGAATTGGGAGAAAAATCTATTCTATTCAGCTTAGCAGAGTAAATGTGATTGCTTGTATTATCTATTTCTAATTTATTTTCTAATGCAAATAGTTATTAGAGCTCATTTTTTTCCGTGTCGAATTTAAATTATTTGTGGGAAAATTCATGTGTTAATAGGATTTTTTTTCCACTAAATTTGATAAATTTTTTTTCCTTCCTTCTCACTTGCAATTTTTGCTATATATAGTGAATACAGAAATGAGTAAAACAGTCCATGTTCAGAGTTCCTGGTCTACTAAAAGTGGGAGTAGGGAGTAGAGGGTAAAAGTAAAATATACTGAAAGTCACTCAGTCATGTCTGACTCTATGACCCCATGGACTGGGGCCTTCCAGGCTCCTCTGTCCATGGAATTCTCCAGTCAAGAATACTGGCATGAGTAGCTGTTCCCTTCTCCAGGGGATCTTCCCAACCCAGGGATTGAAGTCGGGTCTCCCTCATTGCAGGTGGATTCTTTACCATCTGAGCCACCAGGGAAAGGAAAAGTGGATTAGCTTAGTTGTGTCCGACTCCTTGTGACCCATGGACTGTAGCCTACCAGGGTCCTCCATCCGTGGGATTTTCCAGGCAAGGGGACTGGAGTGGGTTGCCATTATTGCAGGACAATTTAACAAGTGCTGTCAGTAATCAAGTCACAGTACTTGTAAGGCATTCCTGGGATACAGAGCTCTCTGTGGGGAATATAAATAACAGGAAGCCTAATGTCTGAATATCCAGGATGTTATTACTGATACCTACCATAGAAAAAACATGGTTGGATATATAATACACAAGTATTTATGTAGATAATCAGTATAAAAAATTATATCCATTCCTGTCATTTCTTTAGATTTGCCTTTCTTCATTTAAAAGAAAAAAAAAGTATTCAGGCCCCATGGAACTCTCAACAGATTAACTTTGGAATAAAACATTTGTGAAAAAAAATCAGATACTAAACTCAGCCTAAATTTTATTTTTCAGTCTGCATTAAACAATGAACATTTTACTACAACAAAGAACGTTAAAATTTTAATGGTTTTCAGTTAAAAGTCTTTTAGTGAAAGCTTTGGGATACAGCAGGTACAATTTTGAAGTAACCTAGCCAACTGAGTTCATATTAACAAGAACTATTACAGGTGTAAAGCAGTGTTTTAGCCCCTCCAATAAGGGAACACATATAGAAAACATGGGGAAATTAACAGTATGAACAATAAAACAGTAAAACAGGCAGCAGGAAACATCGTAGGGAGGAAAACTTGAAGAATCAATTATCCATTTAAGGTATGAAAACCTTGCAAAGGGAAAATATATCTAGGCTTACTTTGAATTATTTTCTTTTCCCTCTGTAAGTAGATATTGGCTTTTCTTCTTCTAAGATCAACTGGTTACTTAGGTGTTTCTGGGTGTTATTTGGGTTATTTCTGTTATACTACTTGTTCTGTCATACAAATGGTTGTCTCCATATCCTAAAGGCTTAAAGATAAATCATAGCTCTAAAGGTATGTGGTGAGCAACACCTCCTACTGACTTTTCAATGTCTTATGGGTATGCATATTAGAATTAAATGGCTTTATTTATTGCTTTTAAAAGTAAAGTAATAACCAATTGAGCACATTTCAGGCTACAAGAATACCTTTAAACTTTGGCCTCAATTATTCTGATAAAATGGTGACAGATTAGCAAATTCTGAAATAAGAACTAGAAGGCATTTTAAATGTTGCTGAGACTAAAATTTAATTCCTGATTTTGGTTGACCAGATGGATACCATCTGTGTAATGGAAGCGAGTTTCTAGGAAACTTGAGAGCTTTACTGCATGGAGCCTTCCACAATTTAAGAAAATAATGGATTATTTAAGAAAAGTCCAATTCGTCCAGATCAACTAGACCCTACACAATGATTTTGGGGAAGAACATGAGAGAATTATTTAGATTCAGTTAATTCAATACTACTGACAAATAGGACATTACTCAGAGATACAGTCTCATCAGAGCAGATTTAAGTAACTTAGTTGACCCTAGAACTGTCCTAGCAAAATCATGCTTAAGGCCAGGACAAAATATTGCTGGAAGGGTGGGATAAACATCACGCCAATAAGGTGTGTCCTTAGCTTCAGAAAAAAAAAAAAAAAAAATTGCAAATACCACAAGTTGAGAATTATCTGGTTAGCTCTAACATCCTGAAGTAATTCCAAAATTTATAGTAAGACAATGCTTAAACCAATACAGCATTCTATTGCCCCTGAAGTAGGATTTTGTATCTTAAATCGCTTACCAAAAAAAATACATCTTGTAATTCTGAGGTAAACATCTTTATTTTCTTACACAACCAAACATGTTAAACTATCTTAGTATATTACCATTTAACAGGTCATCTTTTAGTCTTTATGCAGTTTTCACATTGTTTTACTCAGTATTTTTAAAATGGGCTTAACACCTTGTAGACACATTTAATAATACTGCATAACCGTTGTAATCTTATTTGGTATATAATCATGTTCAGTTATTTTTGTATATTTACAGGGAATTAAAGTAAACAGACCCACTTCCTCCTCCCCCTACCCCACAATTAAAAATAAAGGAAAAGACAACAAATGAGATTAGGTTCTGGAAGGGAAAAAACCCAACCCTACTCATTCAAGTGTGGGGTTTCAGAAGTCAGCTTTTTGCACCTACCCATCCTCTATGCTACAGAAAATCTTTGTGAGACTACCACCAAATATTTTCTAAAACCTTTCAAGAAGTCCCAGTAGATTTCTGGATTTGTTCCTTTAAAATCAAGATACTCTGCCTTTGCTCAGGAGGCAGCATGGCAATCTGATCTGCAGTCAGCTGAAGAACCTGCATGATCAAAGCTGCCTTTTCTTGATCCTGGGGGGTTACTTGGCTCTGCCCAGGACTAAAACTGCTAGGCTGGCCTCCACCTTGCTTGCCTGCCCCTTGCATGCCCGCCCCCTGCATGCCAGCTCCTTGCATGCCCGCCCCCTGCATGCCAGCTCCTTGCATGCCCGCCCCCTGCATGCCAGCTCCTTGCATGCCCGCCCCCTGCATGCTAGCTCCTTGCATGCCTGCTCCCTGCATGCCACTTCCTTGCATACCTGCCCCCTGCATGCCAGGTCCAGGGTTTCCCACCCCTGAAATGCTGGGAACCTGTCTGGGTCCCTGAGGACCACCTGCCCCCATATTAATAGGACCAGGACCCTGAATTCCCCCAGTCATAGGGCCTCTTGAACTGGGGCCAGGGCCCCTCAGCTCCATTCCTCTTGCATCCATGCCTCTCGCTTCCATTCCTCTGGTTTCCATTGCACAGGTCTCCATTCCTCTTCTCTCCATCACTCGTGTCTCTAAGACCTCTGTTTCCATAGCTCGAGTCTCCATCCCTCGAGAGTCTCTGCTGCCTCTGCCATCCACAGGTAGCCCCCTTTGATCTATCATAGGTCCTCTGGGCTCACTCATGAGCATTCGAGGATCTGCTAACGGCCCTCCCCTCATCTCATGTGAGGAAGGGCCCCGGCTGTCATGACCAGCGGCATGGTGCATTGGAGGACCCTGATGTGGTGGGCCAAGATAGCCTCTGGGCTCCACTTCTCCGGTGACTGAAAGCAAAGTCCCTCCACGTGGGTCATTTGGAGCATCCCCTAACAGTCCTCGAGGAGGCAGGCCACCAGCAGTCATGGGCCCACGAGGCATAGGAGCTCTGGGATCAGATATCTGCACCTGCCCTCGCTCTAAGGGCACGGGACCAACCCCTGGCATTCCAACTTGGGGCTGCATTGCTGCGCCAGGAGTTAAGGGGCCAGGGCCAGCAACTGCGGCTGGCATTGGGCCTTGGGGTGGAATTCCACCCTGGATAGGGGTCTGCATCAGAGGAGGGATGTCTTTCACTGGCCTTCTGGACAAATGCTGAGGCTGAGGGGCCGGGGGGTTCTGCTGGTTTAGCAGAACGTTAGGTCCAGGGCAGAGCCCTGGGCCAGGGCCAGGGCCAGAAACGGATTGAGATTTCCCTGGGATGAGTGGTGTGACATGAATTTTGCGATGCAGAATTTTCAGAGCAATCTCTGGATCCATGATTCTCATCACTACTTGTGCCTGCAACAGCGCATAAGCCAGCTGTGGGTTTTGAAGTAACATATTTCGAGCTTCCTGGTGGCTGTTTTGGACACAGAGCTTCATCTGCTTCATCAGCTCAAACATCTGCTCCGGGGGAAGACTAGCGACTGCTCTGGTAATCGACTCAGGGGCATCTTCTGGATCGATGGGGTCCCCGTAGGGTGAGTCAATGATAGGCGCTGCAGGCCCTAGGCTCTTTAGCTCCTCCTTGTTCTTTTCACTGGCTGCATTGTCCACTCGAAGCGCTCTCCCGCTGAACTCCCGCCCATTAAGGTTCCGCATGGCACTAAGAGCGGTCTCCTGGTCTTGGTATTCGCAGAAGCCATAACCCTTAGGTTTGCCCGTCTCTCTATCGTATACCAGCCGGAAACTCACAACAGAACCAACCTCCGAGAAAATGTCCTTTAACTGCTCCTCAGTTGCCTCATACGGAATGTTCCCCACGAACACGGAACGCAGTGATCGATCCATTGCCGGGTCTCTCACCGCCAAACTCGACATGATTCCGGCCGCCACACAGCGGAGAAAGGCTTCTTCAAGTCGTCCTCTTCCGACCCACACTTCCGCTGAGCAACGGAAACAACTTTCAAATTCCGGGCAGAAACCTCACTACTCTGTTTGAAGCGTTCCGCTCATCCGCAGCATCTGCGCCTCTATGTTCTCCTAACTAAACGAATGCTTTCTGTCCTTGGTCCTTCCTGAGGCGCATGATTCCTTTCTCACCTCTTATTCTGCAAACTTTTCTACGGCGCTCCACTGCCTTCGCCGGGAAAAGCTTGGTGTGGGTCGACCACAGTAAAGATGGCCGCGTCAACTTCACCATGGTAACGAGGAGAGGCCGCCTTCTATGACGTCAAGGGCGGTTTTGCTTCCGTTTGACCGGCGGGAAACCGCTAACTGAAAGCGATTAAGGCGGCGATTCTGTGTTCTGGTAGAAGTATTTCCGTGTGTCAGTTTCTCTTTAGTAGAATACCTTTAAGCTATATTTAAAATCACAGTGCCGGCAATGAGGGGGAAATGTAGTTATTTCAAAGCAGATTTGGGGTTTTCTCATTAAAGTTCAAAAGTAATAGCTTGTTTTAGAAACTCAATTTTGGACAATAACTGTCCAGAAATACAACCTGAATGCGTGTGCTAGCTCCATCCCCGCCCCCATCCTGTTGCTTCAGTCAATATCTGAGGAGAGGTGTCTGGTCCTTACACGTTTATTTTTGTGCGCGCACTCAGCAGTCAATCTTTTCAAAATAACATTTTTTTCTTAATTATATTAACCAATGTATTTGTTGAGTTTTATGGCTACAGCGGATTAGTTAAATGCATTTAACCATTCTTTGGGCATTTAAGTTGCCTCTGATTGTTATTAACTGATGCAATGATTTCACCACCTCTGTTAGGAAGGAGGAAACTAGTTTCTCTTCTGTTGCTAGTTTTGCTGGAAGAAGTTGAAACATGTGGAATGTGGGTCTGTCTCTATTTAACAAGCAATTAGAATTGAAGCTTGGTGATATGCTAGGCAGCCGGTAACCTGCAAAGCCTGACTTTTTATCTAAGTTAGTCCCTCATAGCTCCAGAGCATCTGCCTTGTACTGTGGCCACTAGAGTACTTGAAAAATGGCTAGCGTGACTGAGAGATTGAACTTTTAATTTCATGACTTTTATTAAATGTAAAAACTGATATTCACTTAGACTTTTGGAAGACTTCTTAGTATGTTCAGAGCAGCTTGGGTGTGGAATTGACTTTTGCAATGATAAAATATATTAAATTTAAATCAAAACAATTTTCAGTTAAAATTTAACATTAATTGAGGTGTACTAGTTAAATGCAAGATTTTGAAAACTATAAAAAGTAAAATACCTCATTAAATTTTAATTTTGTCATATTAAAGTGATATTTTTAATACATTGGAAAATATATTTTAACATCACTCATTTTACTTTGTTTAATGTGATTACTTAGAAAAATAATATTACATATGTAGATTGCATTACAAAGCTATAAAATGTACTGCTTCAGAGCCTGTCTTAACTCAAGCAGAGACTCATTTTATTCTACATATTCCTTTTGAAGAGATTATGAAACTTTAAGTTTCATCAAAAAATTGTGTTACGATAAAGCGATTATCCTTCAATTAAAAAAAATTTAAAAAGTGAAAAAAAATTTTTATGTACCTTGGATATCAGAGTTCAAGGAATACATCTGAGATGAGTGTGGGTTTACGTATAAATCAGACAAAGTATCCATTTACCTTCAAGTGTGTTAATAGTTATTTGAAACAAGTTTGGACATAGCTTTGTAAAAATATTTATTTAATTCTTAATTTGGCTGTGCTGGGTCTTCATTGTGGCATGTAGGAAGTTGAGACATAAGGATCTTAGTTGTGGCATGTGGGATCTAGTTCCCCAACCAGGGATCAAGCCCAGGCACCCTGCCTTGGGAGCTCAGAGCTTTAGCCACTGGACCACCAGGGCAGGCCTGGACATAGTTATTCATTCAAAATGGGTTACCCCCCCTGATTTTGTAAAAAATTAATAGTATTAAACATAAATTATACCATTATAACCTATAATCAGTATAAAATTATGAATGAAATGTTGATATTTAAATACAAAGAGATATTTTACCTTTTGTAGTGCCAAGTCTCTGAAACCCAGTGCTTTAAGCCTAGTATTTTACATATCAGTTCAGAGTAGAGCATTTCAACAGCTCAGAAGCGTATGTGGTTGATGACTACCATCTTGGAAAGTGCAGTTCTAAGGAATCAAATGCCAGGACATGAGCAAAAAAAAAAAAAAGCCAATTTATAAAATGCTTCAAGAGTAGGTTGTAATGATGTGCAAGAAACAAACATGCATTCGTTCATTAAACATTTTTGCATGCAGAGAACAGAAAGAACTCAAAACTTCTGCCCTCAAGGACTTCATCATCTAGCAAGGTTGAAAGACCTGAATTGATTATCATAACAGCAGGTAGCAGATGCAGTACTAGAGACAATCACAAGGGAGCAGAGACATGTGCCATCCTTCAGGGAAGGGGCTGGAGAACAGGGGCCTAATATCACCGTGCATTACAACTAGTTAAGGTCCCTGAAGTTCTCATCATTTGTGAAATGTTCATGATTTCAGAAGTTCTGCGTCATGAAAATAACCTGTTTAAAATGCAACTACCTACTCAGGCAGGGAGAACACATAAACTCATGCATGCTCATTTACATGCATTACTTTTTTATTTTTATTCATTTTAATTTTTTCCTTTTATTTATGTATTTATTTTAAATGAAGCAAAGATGGATATTTTTAACAATAAAAGGTACAATTCACAAAGAAGATAGACATCATAAGCCATTAGACACAATAACAAAGAAACAAAGATGCATAAAGCAAAAATCAGAAGAAATATAAGAGGAAAGAAAAAATATCATAGTATGATATATTAACATTTCTCTGAGAATATTTGTTTTATCAAGTGCAGAAAAAAGAATAGAAGCATCTTGAATGATGTCATTAACAATTTAAATATAACAGATTTATAATTAATGTATATTAATCTTATATCCTACACAAATATATGTAAAATTTTGTATCTCATATGTTATTAGATTTCCATAGGACATTTAGAAAAACTTGCAAAAAGATAAACGTTACTAAATTTCGATAGAAGTTGTGTGTGTGTGTGTGAGATTCAGTTATACATACACACATATATTATTTTTGAAATTATTTTCCATTATAGGTTATTATAAAATATTGACTATAGTTCCCTGTTCTGTACAGTAAACCTTTGTTTCTTGTTGCATATCTATTTTTTTAAAATTAGAAATCTAGCATTCTATTCATACTAAGTCAAACAAGTGGAGTTAAAGTGTCCCCCCACCCCAGATTCTTTTAATTGAGGTGGGGCAGGAGTAGAGGGGAGTTGAGGATGGTATTTCAGAAAACTAAAAACAAGCTCATTTGGTTCATTTGTCTCTTCATATCATACCTTTATTGAGAAAGCCATGACTTTTTAACATACATTCTGGCAAAGACATTTTGTGCAACCCCATAGACGGCAGCCCACCAGGCTCCGCCATCCCTGGGATTCTCCAGGCAAGAACACTGGAGTGGGTTGTCATTTCCTCCTCCAATGCAGGAAAGTGAAAAATGAAAGTGAAGTCGCTCAGTTGTGTCCGACTCTTCACGACCCCATGGACTGCAGCCTACGAGGCTCCTCCGTCCATGGGATTTTCCAGGCAAGAGTACTGGAGTGGGTTGCCATTGCCTTCTCCGATGGCATGTATAATTGTGTGTACATTAAATGGTCAATCATGTGGGTGATAATAGGCTATTAAAATAAATTGTTCATAAAAATTTGTATAGTGATAGTAAGAGAGTTTCTTTACTGCTGCTGCTGGTTAGATCTAAACCAGGTGTCTTCACACTTTGGCATACATCATATTCACCTAGACTCATGGCTAGTTAAATCAGATTGCTAGGCCTCCCCATCTCCCCTCCGCAGTTCTGATTCAGTATTTCTGGAGTGAGACTGGAGAATTTACATATCTAACAAATTATCAGCTGATATTTTTACTGCTGGTCCAGGAACACCACTTTAGGAATCGTTGATCTAAACAAAGGGACTTGAAGTATTTGCTTTTTTCATTTCTATCAGGCCAAAGTTTAGTACGCTCTGTTAAAAGGTATGGGCTTTCCTGGTAGCTCAGCTGGTATAGAATCCACCTGCAATGCAGGAGACCTCAGTTTGATCCCTGAGTTGAGAAGATCCCCTGGAGAAGGGATAGACTACCCTTTCTAGTATTCATGGGCTTCCCTGGTGGCTTAGATGGTAAAGGATCTGCCTGCAATGTGGGAGACACGGGTTTGAACCTTGGGTCAGGAAGAACCCCTGGAGAAGGAAATGACAACCCACTCCAGCATTCTTGTTTGGGAAATCCCCATAGACAAAGGAACCTGGAGGGCTATAGTCCATGGGTCGCAAAGTGACAGTCACGACTTAGCGACTTGACAGCCGCAGTAGAGCTAGGACATGCTGACCTGCAGTGAAAATACCCTGAACTCAAAGGATGGGTGAATAGAGTAGCTGAGGAGCTCTGGGGACAAACAAGAAGGGAAAAGCCAGGCTGTAAGAGTGTGCCGTTTATCAGAGGCCTTGTATGTTCTCTTTAGTTCCTGTATTCCAAACTAGAAGAATGTTTTAATATGTGCCCCCTTCACAGAGTTCCAGTGTGACCCAGCATGTAGCTCAAAGCACAGAACACATAAACTAATATTTACTTTTAAACTGGGTAGTCTAGAATTACACAGAATTTTTAGGAGCCTGTCTATCTCCTGGTACTAATGCATACTTTTCATATACCTGCCTTGGAAGAACTTCCATATTACAGTGCTTTCTCTGTTCCTGTTTGTTTAAACTTTAGATATTTATAGCATGGCATACAATGTGAAAAAAAAAAAAAACAAAAACTTTACATGGCATCTTTCATGTTTAGATATCAATTCTTTCAATATATCAAAATACCAGCTATACTGAGTGATTTTTAAACAAACATCAGAGTATATGGCCAAATGGGGGCCATTCTTCAAGCTAATCATCTTCAAAAACTATAACTTTAATTCACTGAAACTTCCAGTGTTCAAATTATTTTTAAACTCCTGCCCAGAAATTGTTTCAGGGCTCCATTTGTAAGTAATCCTAGAAAACTGGTGTCTTAACTCAAAGGCATACCTTGTTTTCAACCAAGCTGAGTTATACAACTAAATTACGAATTTTCTGACAAGACTTGGCAAAAATATGATGTTTAACTATTTCCAAATATCAAACCTTACATCAGAATGTAAAGATTCTATTGACTTTGAGGGCTTTAAAAAGGATTCACTATATGTTAATTGTATAAATTAATTAAAACACTTCTAGCTATGACAGGCATTTTTAAAATAAATGTGTGTGTCCTTCGAGGAATAGATCAAATATGCTACTCCTCAAAGGTCTCTCTAATCTTCTTCCTCCTTTCTCTACGTTGGAAGTTACTTCACTTTTCTTTGAATATAAGCTGTTCCTTATCTTATTTTTCTGATTATAGTATTCCTTCTGTCTTTTAATAGAATTGTACTTTTCCTTCTATAACATCATTTAAGGAAAAAATTAGATTTCTCTTTGTCAATTAACAAAGAGTCATATTTATTCTCTTATGTAAATATTTATTCTAAGCACTGACAATACAGCAGTGAAAAATATGGCCATTCCACTAGAATAGACTCTAGGTATGGTGTCTGGTTTGGTAGCATGAGCATCATCTGAGAAATGCAAAATTTGGGACCCTACTCCACACCTACTGCATCAGGAACTTGTGTGTGTGTGTGTGGGGGGGGGGTGTACAGTTTTAACAAGTTCCCAAGGTGATTCTGTGATGCAGGCTGATAAAAGAATCACTGAGCTAACAGGAGACAATCATAGAAAGATAGATACTTTCTCTTCTTTGCCACTGTATCTTCATCACATAGGATAGAATTTAGCACAAGTAGATGCATATTATATATCGAATAAATGATAGGAAATAACCTTAGAGTTACATAATCCACAAAGCTTTCATTTTACAAAACAGACATTAAATAGCATGTATACAGTCAGAGTGAGAACCTGCTGTCAAGACGCTTCTCATTTTATTTTAGGTCAGTGATAATTCTTCCAGGTTATTATTTGATGTAATATATATGTAAATAAAGTGTGTAGGAGTGTGATACAGAGAGTGGATCAGTCTAAATCATCAGGGAAGACTTCCTGATGGAGCTGGGATTTAAGGGATGGGTTATAATCTGGTATGTACAGAAGATAGAAAAATCCAAGAGCCAAGAATAAGCCAAGACATAAAATTGGAACCTGGTGTTTTATGTCCTCAGAAGAAACCAATAGAGTTATTAAGTAACATAATAGACGATTGTCTTTGGGGATAGATTACAAAAGGTTTTGAAAATCAGATGCATAAATCTAAACTTGATTTAAGGGCCAGTAGGCTATATTCTTTCTGAAATATGAGCATGGAATAATGACAGAGATTTAAAGCTACCAGTCTTATCTAATCTTTCTCCATGACATCTTTGGCACTTGTACTTTCCTTTTTAATACTTGAACCAGAGTATGGATTTGATGTCCATATATCTATCTTGTATTAGAGGCACCACTGTTATTGTGTTATCACTTAAGCATAGAATCCACATCTGTTTTATATTCTTCGTATTACTTAGTCTGGTGTCTTTTATATTCTAAACACTCAGTAAATATTTTTAAAATAATTACAAGGTCATCTTATGATAACAATTTACGTGTGTTAACCAAATGATAATTCAGTGCTTTTAGTTTACAAAATAGTTTTCTTTGGGTTCCAACATCTGATCTAGACAACAATCACCCGAGGTACATACTACTGTATCCTGATTTTAAAGATGTAGAAACTTGACTGTTATTTATTAATAAAACTTTACCTTGCAATGGTCTCACTTGAAATACAGATACTAGTCTTAATACCAAACTCTGAGCCTTTAACAGGAAGGAGACCTTCTGATAAATGTTTTATTAAATATCATGTTTTATTTAATCCTTTCAACAACCTTCTGAAATAGGCAGTCGCAGTGTCTGAATTTATAGCTAAAGAAACAGAAGCATAGAGAATTTAATGAATGTGCCTATGTTAACTGGCAGAGTCAGGATTTGCACACACGTCATTTGATTCAAGAACTCAAACTCTCAAATTATTATTCCATTGAATGAATTTCCCAAGGATACATAGCTAGTAAGTGGCAAAGCTACAGCCTGAAACTAGGTCTCTTGATTTTAAACTTCTTCTTTCACAGTAATCACAGGTTATTGAGACCTGGACGCAGTCTGCCTTGGCCCTTTTCCTGATTGTCTCTGAGTGTAACTAATTCCAATTTTGACATCCCAATCAGTGCTGTGGCAGCAGATGGACTGTAAGGTATAAAGACTGAAGCAATTGAAAAAATATTTCCTTTTCCAATTTGCATGGCTGTAGTTAAACATCGCATTAGGATTTTTAAACTACATCTAGTTAGATACATAATGAATTTTCCATAAAAATGAAAGAGCCCAAATTTCTCAAACCTAAAATAAGATTGGTCTATAACATTTTCCCCAAAATTTTGAAAGGCATTTAATGTGAACAAATGGTAAATTTCATTTACTTATACATGAAACAAATTACTTTTATTGGCAAGAGGGAGATTATATGAATTTGGAAATGCTGGAGAAACACCATTCCAGGATGCAAGGTTGAATAAAGCCAAACATTCTCCCTGGGCGGGACTTTGGAGTTCAACCACATTCTTTTTTTTCTTTTTTAATAGATAAAACAAAGCTTAGGGAAAACAAGGGACTCAACTAGGGTTAGATGCCTGGTTACTGGCCTAGCCTGTAAAGATCTAGATCTTCAGACTTTACCAAACTCTTTTCAGCACTTCTGAGGGGCAGTAAAGGGGTTATTTGGTTTTTTTAAAATATATTTGTTTATTTATTTGGCTGCCCAGGATCTTTAGTTTTGGCATGTGAGATCCTTTTAGTTGTTCCCTTTGGGATCTAGTTCCCTGACCGGGGATAGAACCCTGGCTCCCTGCATTGGGAGCATGGAGTCTTAGCCACTGGACCATCAGGAAAGTCCCAGGAACCTACACTTTAAGTCAGAGGCCTGAGTTGGCTGCCTAATTCAACAAGTCACTGTGTACCCTGGGGCAAGTTACTTAACCTCACCATAATTCCATTTCTGCATCACTTAAATGACAGTAGCAGCACCTGTATTAGATTCTTGCCTGGAATAATTTACATATTTGTTTTTAATCATTATTTTCTGTAGTAATTATTAATCTACCTTTGTCGTGTAGAATGAATTGTAGTGGAGGAAGCAACATCTTAAGTGGAAAGAGACCCAAATTTTAGTCTAATATGTATCTTCATTTTTTTGAGGTAAAATGTGTATCTTCATTTTTATCTTTGAAGGGGTTGGACTGGGTGAATGAATGGTCTGTTGTCAGATGATATTATTTTAAAAATTGGACAGAGACAACCTTGGATAACATTGCCGTTTTAATTTGTGGTAAATTTGTAGTTGAACATGGATCATTTTTAGGCTGAATTCCATAGGACACTTCAATGAGAATTTTACTGATCATTTTTGGTGCTCACTGAGTTCTTATACTGAATCAGGAAATACGCTCTTCAAATATTTAGTTGGCTGAAATTCCACTTATTCATTATTATCGAAAGGGCCCGCCCTGAACTTGGACTGTGGAGGATACAGGCTTATACGACACTGTGTGTTGTTCTGGCACACGGAGTACCTGTTTGAGCTTACGGTCGTGTCCAGAATATCATTAGGACTACTACTCTTGAGAATACACTGGCAGACAGAGGCCATTTATTCAAACATGGGAAAGCAGAAATAATTGGGCACGAAGCAGAGCTCCCTATTCTTGCTTCAGGCTGTCACCTGAAAGAACACGGGAAGGAAGTGTCCTCATAAACTGTGGAAAAGCATGAGCCCTGAAATGGGGTCCTGAATAGAGACATCCTGTGGAACAACTTGGGCATTTCTTTTTTCTGTGACCAGAACAATCCAATGCCCAACTTCAGAGAGAGATGTCGGAAGTGCTGTTCGCTTCACAAGTTAGGCTGATATCTCTCTTCTGAGGCTTAATGGGCCCGTAGAATAAGACTATATTTATACCAAGTTATAGGAAGGAGATCTTTCTAAAACATTCCATCGGGGGCTCAGATTGTTAAAAACAGCAACAACAAAAAGAAGCATGACAGAGTGTATTTTGGATTTTTTTAATCGTATTTGAACGATCCTTGAAAAACATCACTTCGGAGTGTCAGTTCAAATTTTCCATCAGACAATGAGATTCCCCCAGAGTCACACATGAGATAAAATGTAAAATCCAATGTTTATAGGAATGTGGTAACTAGTACTTCTTGGTACAAGTACAGAAACCAACTCTAACCATGATAAGCAAAAGCAGGGGATGGTATTTTAATGCTAGGCTGTTAGCTCACAGAATCCACAAGCAATGTATTTGTCTGCTGGAGCTGCCATAAGAAAATACCATCGATTGGTTGGCGTCAGCAATCATATTTTATTTTCTCACATTTCTAGAGGCTAGAGGTGTGGGCTCAAGATACTAGCATGTTTGCCTTCTCCGCAGGCTTCTCTTCTTGACTTGCAGATGGCCACTTTCTCGCTGTATCCTCACGTGGCCTTTCCTTTGTGAGCAGGAAGCCCGGTGTTTCTTCCAGTTCTTATAAAGATATATTGGATTAGGTTCCCACCCTTATATTTCACTTAACTTTAATTACTTCTGTAATGAAGAGGTCACATTGGAGGTTAGGGCTTCAAAAGCAAATTCAGCATATGAACTTGTATGTGTGGTGGTGGTGGGGGGTGCAGTTTAGTCCGAATAACATGTAGTAATGCAGTCATCTTTAAGAAAACAAAGAATGGGCAATTGTAATGCATTCAGGATACTCTTGTTTCCATATTTCTTTCCCCTGCCTCTCCCTTCTATTTGAAGAACCAGATCACTCTGATTTCTCTCCTGAGCCCACTTTCTTCTATTTTGATTTCCTTGTTACAGTTTTGCCCAGAGAGAATGATCTGTTTCCCTGAGTACAGATTCCAGCTTCCTGGGAGAGAGAGGTGTTGCTTTCTTTCCTCTGATGTCCATCCATGATTTGGTACAATATGGGAAAGGGATTGGATCCAGGGTGATAGCGAGACTCTAACAACTCTAGGTGGTATCCAGCAATCAGCTGGAGGGGAGGGGATCTACAGACCCCTGCAGGGCCAGGAATTAACCTCTTTCACCTGCTAAGATGGAGAGGTTCCTGACAACGTGCCTCCTACTGGAGAGAGTTCTTCCATAACAGTTCTTTAAGTCACTCCCTCTGTCTCTGCAAAAATAGGATGTTAGTTCCCCAAGTGGGTAATTTTCATAGAGATTTTAAAATATTGATTTATAGATAGAAAAATGTCTGATATAAAACAGTAAAGAAATGTCTGGTCACTTATTCATGATCTTCAGAAAGTTCACACATATATAACGTATGATTTTCTTGAAGATGAATAGAGGGTAGGTACGTTTTCAAACGGAGAAGGCAATGGCACCCCACTCCAGTACTCTTGCCTGGAAAATCCCATGGACGAAGGAGCC
This sequence comes from Giraffa tippelskirchi, assembly GCF_054371585.1. Classification (NCBI taxonomy): domain Eukaryota; kingdom Metazoa; phylum Chordata; class Mammalia; order Artiodactyla; family Giraffidae; genus Giraffa; species Giraffa tippelskirchi. The sequence continues at coordinate 42,067,136 of NC_137276.1, forward strand.
TGGTAGGCTACAGTCCATGGGGTCGCTAAGAGTCGGACACGACTGAGTGACTTCACTTTCACTTTTCCCTTTCATGCACTGGAGAAGGAAATGGCAACCCACTCCAGTATTCTTGCCTGGAGAATCCTGGGGACCGCGGAGCCTGTTGAGCTGCCGTCTATGGGGTCGCACAGAGTCGGACACGACTGAAGCCACTTAGCAGCAGTAGCAGCACGTTTTCAAATATCAAACTCTTCTGCCTTTCACCTAAAAAATATGAGTAATTCTGTTTCTGGCAGTTTGATGACACAATAACAAACAGTAAGAGTTCTTCCATTTATCATCTTCATCACTACTGTGTGACATTTACCTTGAAGTAGCTGCACACACTTTTCTGGCACAGCAGTGCAGTGAGAGACCTCCTCTCTCTCACTGGCAGGTGTCTGCCAGCTCCCTCCTGTCTCTGGAGAACAAAGCCAGTGCCTGCAGGGAAACACGGAAGTGCCAATGACCTATTCCTCTGGAGCTCAGTCTTTTGTCAGCTCTGAAAATGGAATTGTGTGTTTTAGCCCACGACCCATGAGGAGTCTGGAAAAGAGAAGCTGATTCCTGCAGGGAGAATCAAGAAAGGGCAGAACTTTCCCTGCTAATTTAGTGGTCTGAGTCTGCTGCCAAACCCCAGGACTGAGCAGTTGTCGCAGGCATTCATTCTCACCTTTAGGACTGCCGCAGGGAGGCCAGGTTCCCAGAAATCCTCTCCAAGCAGGTGTCTGCAGACAGGATGGAGGGTTGGGGGAGGGCAGGAACACATATGCCTCTCCCACAGGAAGGAAGCTTAATTCACACCTTCCAGATCAGCGATGGCAATGGCCTGGTGACTCTTTAGGAATCCTGTTATTCTTTATCAGCTAAAATGGTTTCAGCACCTATTTTGTAAATGTTTATGGAGCATGTTCTGTGGGGGAAGGGAGGTACTGAATTTGCCAGTATGGGGATTTAAATGTGGCCTGAAATGTGACCCTGCTGTAGTAGAAATGTTCACTAGAAAGTTTTATTAGCTTTTCTCTGGAACTTTTCCTGAGGATTTATGATGTTCAGATTCAAATTTATGGCAAAAGAACAGCTGTGCCTGTAAGGAGTTTCCGTTCTATCAGACGAGATAGAGGATACAGGATTTGAGCAGACAGTTTCCAAATGCATTTTTGATTTGTTTGATTTCCTGGGAGGTATATAGAAAATGAAAATATAACTACTGTTTACCCACTGACCCTCTTGCTGAGGAAGAAGACAAGGAATTTTTTTATTACTAAGAAAAGGGACTATTATTTCTCTTTACCATGCTAGGTCCCCTCTCTCTCTTTCTTACATGCATGCATACATACATACACATACATATGCATATATATGTATGTGTATATATATATATTTTTTTAATTGCTTATTACTGATTGCATTTGACTTGAAGTCAGTATGACAGCCAGCCCCTTATGTTCTTCTCTATCTAGATGCTGGATGTGTGGCCAAGGCTGTTTTTTGGTAGATAGTACATTGTCGCCAGCCATTTATTTAATGAGCAGCTTATTATTTTCTGATTAGCCCTTATACTAACCTTAAAACAAAACATGATTTCTTGAGAGCAGTATTTAACTATAGCATGGATAAAATATAACCAAATTTATTTCTTAGTTACATTAAGAATTGCAGGTAACTTCAAATATTAATTGTACTTCAAGGAAATGATACGAATATGAGTTTACCTTTAACCAGGAGTCTGTGCTTTCAAGTGAAGTGTCATCATAACTTACTCACCAGGGACAGCAGTATCAAGTCTCTGTAGATACCTTAATACCTTGTCCTGTTTTTGTGGGGCTCAGGAACTGGTTATGTCATTTGAGGATTTTGCTTCCTAAGATGACCTTTCTTATTTACATACTATCTTCCAGATTTAGAAAGAAAAAGCAAAAAAATGTCTCTCTCCTGTTTCTGTAGCTTCTGTCCACTATGTCCATTATGTTCCAACCTCCTTCTTTTACTTAACCAAAGTGTGTATGTTTCATATTGTTTGGGCAGAATAGAATCCTAAGCTCCTAGAAAGAAGAACACCATAGGAAGCAAAACTAAGTCCCCTGCCTTTTAATTTCCCTCCTGGTGGCTCCAGGCAGGTCTGTTTGCTTGCCTCAAACTGTAGCATTTTTAGCCTCCTTCCTTGAGAAGACATCAGAACTTTTCCTGCATGTGGGTTGGTAGCTGTCAGTAACTGTGGGTGGTTGAGTGAGAAAGCAGATGAGACAGGTTTTTATAAAAAGTTAAATTGGGAGAAGCATGTTTGAGTTGTGAGCAAAGATAGAAGTAAACACTTTAGTAAATAGATCCAGAATGTAAAGATCATGATCAACCATGGCAGCAATAGGTTTATTATATTCTTTTCTTCATTTCTCTCTCAACAGTCTTCCCATTTTTGGTTGTGGATTAAAATTATTATCAACTATTAACAATTACTCATTATTTGGAAAACTAAGGGTTTCATATATAGCAGTATTATTGTACAACCCCAGGTGTCTTTTTGTAAATGTAGACTCTAGAAGACTATTTAAAATGCATCCTTATGAACTAAGGGACTTTCCAGGTGGCACTAGTGGTAAAGAACCTGCCTGCCAATGCAGGAGACGTAAGAGTCATGGGTTTCATCCCTGGGTCAGGAAGATCAAGGCATGGCAACCCATTCCAGTATTCTTGCCCAGAGAATCCCATGGACAGAGGAACCTGGCAAGCTGCAGTCCATAGGGTCACAAAGAGTTGGACATAACTGAAGCAACTTAACATGCACGCACACACACCTACTACCTAAAAGAGGGCCACGTGAATCCAAGCCATATTGTTACAATGACATGCTTCGTACCAAGTACTTTCTAGATAATTGCTCATTCAACACCCACAATAACCTTCTGAGGCCTTTTTGATAGATGAGGAAACCGAAGTGCATAGTTATCTAAACAGTTTTCTAGATAGGCTAGATCATGTGCCCAGGCTTTTACAACAAGTAAGAGATAAATATGATTCCAGACAGTATGACTAAGAGAAATAGTTTATTCCTGAAAGTTATAGCTTATTTTTCTACACTTAGAATAAATGTTTTATTCCTCCAAAGGAAAAATTTTGTTAATTTCACCACCAGCCCAATATTTCTAACTTTTCTTGCCCTGTCAGCTGGCTGTCAGTTTTGTAAAGAAATGCAGCATAAAAGTGACAGGAAGAAACTCTGAAATCTATAACCACATGGCAGGATATTGAAAAATTCTCACAAAAGCTTATTTTGTCATTTATTGGATAGCACTAAAACCAGCTGACAGGGGCACTGGGGATTTAATAGACACCGTTTAGCTAATATATTATTTTGCCAAGAAAATTCATTGTGCTGAATTCTTTTCTAATCTTTTGTGGCTGCTTACTTATAAAAACAGAGTGCCTAGAAACTAAATTTTTTCACAGGGGGAAAAGTAAAACAGCTATTAATTTAAACTTTCACATTGCAACTGTCACTCTGAAGAAAGAAATATATGTAGAATAAGATATATAGGAATACTTAAAATGGCACATTTCACGTGTGTAAGTTTAAAAGGCATTATTTACTAATGGGCTATTGAAATGGATTGAATATTTTCTAGCTTTAAAACTAGGATGATGAATATGAAAGTGTTTTACAGACTCTAAAACATTATGCGTGCCTTTGGCATGTATGGACTTATGTAAATGCAAGTGATTATGTTTGGTGTGTTAGTATCTGGTCAGAGTAGTATTTGTGCAGTGCAACAATGTTCTTATGTAGCTTCCAGTGTCTCTTTAGAAAAAGACACCCAAATGTTATTTAGGATTCCACATTTTATTTAGAATCTGAAAGACAGCCACTTAAAACAAATAGATATTTGTACTTTGTTATTTTTATTTCTTCTACTTATATGCTGCTGCTAAGTCTCTTCAGTCGTGTCTGATTCTGTGCCACCTCATAGATGGCAGCCCACCAGGCTCCCCCATCCCTGGGATTCTCCAAGCAAGAATACTGGAGTAGGGTGCCATTTCCTTCTCCATCTACTTATATAGTGCTTATCATATAGGATGTTCGGATTTCTTCTCACAGAGACAGAGTGGGCAGAAACCTCATGCGTACACATGGGAGAGCATGGGTTATCCTTACACAGTGACCCTCAAGCATGTAGAGACTAAAGCACATTCAGGGCAAAGGGAGTAAGATGAAAAAAGAGGACAAGCAAAAGGAGTAGGGTTTTGGAACTTCCCTGATGGTCTAGTGGTTAAGACACCATGCTTCCAGCACAGAAGATATGGGTTCAAACCCTGGTCAGGGAACTCAGATCCCACATATTGCAGAGTTTGGCCAGAAAAAAAAAATAAATAGGGTTTTAGAAGAGAAAAGGGTCTCTCATCTTTTGAAAGACAAAAAAAAAAAAAAAGATTTCTTAGAAGGCAAAGGAATCACATAGAAAGGTAGACAGAAGGATGTGCTATATGCTACGAGTAAAATTTTTGTGTGCTGCAGTATCTACCACCCATTTCAAGAAGGGCAGATACACTGACCGTGATTATGACTCCTTCATGTACTCAGAGGAAGACTGAACCATCCTGATCATAATTATTACTTGGATCAGTAGTTCTGAAATGTTGGGAAGCATCATTCATTGTAATCATAAATTACATGCTAGAAACATATATGTTAGCAACGAATTAGATGAATTATACTTATTATAGCCATGTATTATAAAATATATATTCTTTAATAGAATTCTATGCAACTATTATAAAAATGAGGACCATTATATGTGTTCTTAAAGAATATTCAGCTGTAGATATGTTTTAGTCCCCATTCTTTTTTTTTTTTACTTCTCTCCCTGCAGTGGGATGTGTATACATATATGGGATGTTATATTTGTGTGTTTAATAAGGCATTTCTCAAAAGATGTCTAAGAAACAAAAAAAAAAATGCAATTTTCTATGACTAAGAGGACTAGGGATTAGGATAATAGAGATGTTTATTAAAGGTATGTCTTTTTTTTTAACTGTTGAATTTCATCTACCTGATGCTCTTCATCCCCTTCTTTGACAAAAGCATTCTATTAGGTACAATTTAGAGTTCAATTTTCTACTGTTTGCCAAGCTTCATAGGTAAATTGACAAATTTAAAAAGATTCTCAAATTAGCATGCATTAGCAATCTATAGTGATTGTAGGAGCTTGCTATAGTACACATTACCTGGGTCCCTACCATGAAGGTAAAATAAAAAACTTTGGACATAGACCCCCTGGAATTTGCATTTGAATTGAACATCTGGAACCAAGCCCTTGGGAGGTCTATAGAATAAAAAAATTATTTTTTATTGAAGTGTAATTGCTTTATAACATTATGTTTTGGGTGTATAGCAGTGATTCAGTTATACATATATCTATTTTTTTCAGATTATTTTCTCATATAAGTTATTAAAAAATACTGAGTATACAGTAGGTCCTTAATGGTTATCTCTTTATCTATAGTAGTGTGTATCTGTTATTCCCAAATTCCTAATTTATCCCTCCCCCACACCTTTTCCATTTGATAGCTGTAACTTTGTTTCCTAAGTCTGTGATAGACTTCACTTTGACACATAATCTATTTGAGTACATGGAAGGCATGTGCTCATGTGGAGGGCATTTTTGTGTCCTAAAATGTTATTGCTCTATGGAGTGAGTGTTTCAGTCACCCACCAGGTTCTTCAGTCCATGAAATTCTCCAGGCAAGAATACTGGAGCGGGTAGCCATTCCCTTCTTCAGGGGATCTTCCCAATCCAGAGATCGAACCTGGACCTCCCGCATTGCAGGCAGATTCTCTGAGCTACCAGAGAAGTCCAAAATGTAATTGTTCCATGGAGTTAGTATTTCAGTAGGCTAGAGACATAAATTTACAGTGACCACATTAGAAAAAGCATGTTAAAATAGTAACATTTATTATCTCTATTGTTACTATGATTAGATCTATCCAGTTGACTTCCTTTCATTTAAAGGGAGAAAAGGTGTCACCCTTGAGTTCATCGTCTCACCTGGATATGCCTTGCTTTGTCTCTGAGGGGATGATGTAAAGAGCCCTGAAATGGTAAATCAGAGAGAATTTTTGAAACTTCTCTTGGAAAATATGGTAATATGCATATTACCTTTAATGATAATCACTGAAAATTTAGATTTTTTTTTAATATGGGCTATGTGACTTTTCCTTTCCCAGGCCTTTGCAATCTTGTTATTAGACAATTTGAGTCTTGGAAGCTCATATCTACTGGAATTACTAGGGTGCCAAATCACTGCATCTCCTCTTCCCAAACCTCCCTTTCCAGGGAGGTGAAGGCTTTGCCTTGTGAATGTCAAGCATGTCTCTTCATAACTGTCCTATATTCCTTGGTTTGCAGCATAATGTGCCTTAATCACTACTTCTCCTGGTGTAATGAGATACTTCTTCTTTTTTTTCTTTCATTTTTTCTTCTACTACCTGCTGCAGCTACTGCATACTTCTTGATAGTTCTTATCTCCCACTCCCATAGAGAGCAGGTGAGGATTTACCTTCCATAGGTAATAAAAAATCGTTATGTTATCAATTAGAAACCTGGCTCTTCTAGTTATCCATGGTTTCTGGTAATTGTCCTGGAAGATATGAGAGGCTTCATTTTCTCATCAAATGTAACATTCTCTACCATTTTCAAACCCATTTCTCTCTTTTTTTAATTAATTTATTTTAATTGAAGGCTAATTACTTTACAATATTGTAGTGGTTTTTGCCATACATTGATATAAATCAGCCATGGGTGTACATGTGTTCCCCATCCTGAAACCCCTCCCACCTCCCTCCCCATTCCATCCCTCAGGGTCATCCCAGTGCCCAGGGCTCCTGCATCGAACCTGGACTGGCAATCTGTTTCATCAAACCCATTTTTCAAATCTAAGATCAGGTATCTGGACATTCAGGTACCCCACAATTTCTGTGAAGTCTTTGGTGTTCTAGGACATAACCATCTGCCCCAAATCTGTTAGATATTTTGCTTGGGATGTCTCTTGGAAACAGGTTTCCAGGTCACTTAATCTGATAAGCCAGCATCGCAAGACTAAGCATATAGATGAGCCTCCATGGTTTCCAGGACCTTACTGTAATAAGATGTATTGAAACAAATGAAACATGTTTCCATGTAATTGCTGTCATTCTCTGGGTTGCCAAGGCAACAAGCACTGTGTGAACTATTAGAATCAGTATGGATATAGCTGTTGAGTTGTTAATACTAAAATTATGCATTATTCAGCAAGCTGTTCGCTTTGCTTACCTAGTTTTGTAGGTTTTCTTCTTTAAAAGGACAAGTGGTACTCTCCCAGTTTCATAGGAAGCATATTTAATAAGATAGTACTCACTAAACAGAATGTATTTGCTCCAGAAAAGCTGCCTATATACTGAATTCTGTTTTCTCATTGATGTTCATTGTAAAAATGGAATTATTATTGTGTGATTTTTGTTATTGTTTCTCATAAAATATTATTTATAGTTAATAATACAACAAGCTTAAAAATAACATGTAGATAAAGGAAGACATTTTATAGGAGCATTCAGTTCAGTTCAGTTCCGTTGCTCAGTCGTGTCCGACTCTTTGCGACCCCATGAATTGCAGCACTCCAGGCCTCCCTGTCCATCACCAACTCCCGGAGTTTACCCAAACCCATGTACATCGAGTCGGTGATGCCATCCAACCATCTTATCCTCTGTCGTCCCTTTCTCCTCCTGCCCCCAATCCTTCCCAGCATGAGGGTCTTTTCCAATGAGTCAACTCTTCACATGAGGTGACCCAAGTATTGGAGTTTCAGCTTCAACATCAGTCCTCCCAATGAACAACCAGGACTGATCTCCTTTAGGATGGACTGGTTGGGTCTTCTTGCAGTCCAAGGGACTCTCGAGTCTTCTCCAACACCACAGTGCAAAAGCATCAATTCATCAAAAGAATAGGAATTTATTTTTAAAAAACAAACAAATCAGTAACTGCCATTCAGATTATAGCAATTACTCATTTGCAAACCATGCCACAATGCAGACTGAAAACATACTGTGAATTTTAAGTTTTGTACGTGGTACATAATAAAGTAAATACTTGGCTATTAACTGTGAATAGCACATCGAAACATGTATCTTGTGACTGAGAATCTTCCTGTAAGGAGCTTATTTTTTTGAAAGTAAAAATGCAAAAATGTTGTCTAATTATTTTTTGATTAAAAAGTCTGATTTATTGAGTCCTTTCTCATACCATATTCTGAGTTGATAATTCCATCCTAAAACTGGGAACAAATAGATCGACCCATTGGCCACCTTCAAGGAACTATGTGCCTGGTAAACTAGAAAGTAACAAGTACTACTCACAAATTATGATGACTACCAGAACGTGGGAAGTTCAGGGCACTATTATTATTATTGGTTCTTAGAAGTATCACCAAAAAACCCCCAAACATTCCAGACAGTAAGATGCTGAGACTTGAAGTATGGGTAGGAGTTTACTATTATAATTATTGATATTGAAAGATGAGATCAAGACTATTACAGACAGTGAGAAAGAAAGTTACAGAGCCCAGAGTCAGATACAAACAGAGCATTGCAAGTAGGCAAGGGCACCTCCCAGATAATATTCTGATAGTGATGGGTGAATCTGTTAATAACCCACTGCTCTAGTGTTAGGAGCTGGGAAATGTCCGGTCTTCATCGGTGTGATTGTTAAGCATCCTTCTACTATATCCCTTCTACTATATCCCTTAAGAAGATTAGTACTAAATTTGTACTCACAAATCACATGGATTTAAGATGGAATTAAAAGTAGTGTTTTATCACCTGATTTCTGGTTTCCTCTCTCTGTTGACTTCCCTGAAGTAAAGATAGGATGGTTTTTATTAATAACATTCCTTTCTGTAAAGTATGAAAATCTGGGCAGGATTGGGAGCAGAGAGGAGGGAGTAGCAGGCGATGTGAACACATTGGTGGGTGGTAGGATTTCAACTGGTTCTTCATGAAAGTGCCCTCAGGGCAATGTACCTTGGTCTGAAAATAGAGCAGATGTAGGCCTACAATGACTGGAGAAGCAGATGGAAGGTAAATAACAGGCATTCCCTCTCCTTTTGACCTGCCTCCTCTAACACTTTTTGTCTTGTTTCTGTTCCTGTGAGTACATGAACTCTAAATAAGCTTTGCAGTAGTTTGTCAGCAGTGGCAAAGGATTGGGAAGGCCAAGAGAAGGATTTGTCAAATTAGGGGGGGGTATAGAGCAGAGAAGATAGCTAATTATTTTTTAAAACAGGTCACTGTGCTGATATAATATAGATACAGATTTGTTGGCAAATGAGAGTATGAGATTTATGATCCTCAAGGAAGAAGGAAAACCTCTTTAGAAATAAAAGAATAGTGAGCCTGTGATCAATAGCATGGACAGCAAATTATAAGCCTTAGAAATGTAAGTTTTCCTCACCTCCTGACTTAATTATTAGTGTTTTTCTAATTCCGCTGTCTCAGGCCTCTTAGTCTTCCCCTTGATTCATTTGTTTATGTATATTTTCATCAAGCATTTATCATCTTTTGAGTGCTCAATTGTGTCCTACTTTTTGTGACCCCCATGGACTATAGCCCACCAGGCTCTTCTCTCCATGGGATTTTTCAGGCAAGAAATACTGGAGCAGGTTGCCATCTCCTCCTCCAGGGGACCTTCCTGACCCAGGGAATGAACCTGTATCTCGGGCATCTCTTACACTGGCAGGTGGATTCTTTACCACTAGCTCCACCTGGGAAGCTTATCATCTCTTATGCCCTACGTATTCTGAGTGCTGAGTACAGTGAAATGAAGTTCCTATTCTCACCCAGTTTACATTCTGGTGGGAGGGAGTGGAGGAAACAAGGAGAAAACTGATACATTATAGTGATAATAGTAACTTCTAATTATGATGAGTGTTACCAAAAGAGTATGAGTGAGTATAACTGATTCATTATTTTTTTAGCAGGTAATTAGGAGAGGCTGCTCTGAGAAGGTAGCTTTTAAGCTGAGACAGGAATGCAAAGATCAGAGATAAAAGTATTCCTGGCAGAGACCAGTTTAAAATCTAACATAAGGACAGAGGAACGATTCGATGAGTTCAAGCAAAGACCCTTGTAGCTATGATCTGTGGACTGGAAGGGAGGGATAGGGAGTGGTCTAAGACAAGGTCACAAACTAAATATGCGAATAGGTTTTGTCAGAGAGGTAAGGAGTTTGGATTTTATTTTAATGTAAGGGAAAGCTACAGAGGCATTTTAAGCAGATAAGTAATAACCAATTATCTGTGTTTTTAAAACTATGTTATATAATAGGTATTCATGAATCCATAATTAAATGATTGAATAAATAGATAAATAGGGGAGAAAGGACAAATATTTCTTACAGGTAAATTCTGAACAATAAATGTAGATCTTTCCTCCTCCGAATAGTGGAACTTAATTCTTCTCCTCTTGAGCAGGGGTAGATTTAGTGAGTTGCTTCAAATGAATAGAGTATGGAAAAGGAAAAATATTATTTGGAATGATGAATCTCAGCAGACACCACCACAACCAAGTAGTGAAGGCTAACATGACTAGATATGAGTCATATGAATGTCATGTGCTGTTATAGGTTGAATCTGTGTCCCACCAAAATTTATTCGTTGAAAACCTAGTGGTGTGAAGAGGTTATTAGGAAATTGGGAAGAGCCTTCATGAATGGGCTGTGTGCCTTTATCAAAGAGATCCTGCAATCTCTGGTCCCTTTTGCAATCTGAAGCTCAGAAGATGGCCCTCACCCAATCATGTGGGCACCCTGATCTCAAACGTCCTGCCTCCAGAACTATGAGAAACAAAGTTCTGTTGTTTATTAGCTACCCAGTCTGTGGTATTTTGTTTTAGCAGCCTGTACTGACTAAGACATTGCTCCAGACACAATAATATGAGAAGGGCATTTCACTTCTGGTAACCATCCCTTAAATGTATAAACACGAGAAAACAGCAAACAAACCTAAATTGAGGAACATTATGTAAAATACCTGACCAGTGCTTCTCAAAACTGTCAAGACCATGGAACATCAAAGAAAAACTGAGAAGCTGTCACAGATTGAAGACGACTATGGAGAAACAACTAAATGCACCACTGTATTCTGGATTGAATCTTGAGACAGAAAAAAGGTATTATTGGAAAAACTGATAAATTTGAATAAAGTTTGCTGTTTAATTAATAGGAATGTACCAGTTTCTCAGTTTTGATAAACATACCATGATGATGTAAGATGGTAACATTGGAAAAGTGGATGAAGGTTTTATAGGAACTCTCTGTACCCTCTTTATAACTCTTCTGTAAATCTAGAATTATTCTAATAAAAGTATTAAAGAAAAAGAAACCATGAATTCTAGCTTCTCTGTGATGAATAGCTTAAGGCTGGGCTACTAGAGTAGTGAGGACCAGAGCTACTGGATATTCTAGGTGAGAGATGGTGGTGATCAGGCCAAGGAGGCTCATGTTGGAGAGGTAGAGAAGGACATATACTTGGTGGTGTTTTGGGAGTGGCCAAGAGAGGACTTGGTGATGGACTGGATCATAGTGATGAGTAGGGAGGATGAGAAGGGGGAGGGAAAAAAAAGATACTGCAGTAGGAGTTATTTCCCTGAAAAAGAGATATGATACTGATTGTTATTTTTAGAAATATTCATTAGCTTTCCCTGAAAATATGAAACCAAATTCTTCATCCCGATGGACAAGACCCTTCCACATAATTCAGTCTTTGTGTGTGTGTGTGTGTGTGTGTGAGTGTGTGCATGCTCAGTGATGTCTGACTCTTTGCAACTCCATGGACTATTGCCTGTTAGTCTCCTCTGTGCATGGGATTTTCCAGACAAAAATATTGGAGTGAATTACCATTTCCTCCTCCAGGGCATCTTTCTGAGCCAAGGATAATAGCCACGACTCTTGTGTCTCCCTACTTATAGTTTTTAAGTCTTACACATTGTATCTTCTACACACAGACACCTTCACTTAGTGTTCCAGTAACAAGTCTTCTCAGCTCTGCTGGAGTTAATTTTCCACCTCTTTTAAAACACCAGAGTACGTGCATGTTGTATTATGAGATGATAATAATAATAATAGCAAATTTTTTTTAATACTGTGCCATAGCCTGTAGTAAGAGCTTTACCTTTATCACAACATTGGCTGTCAGCAGTAGTCTTATGGGGAGAGTGCTTTTCATTCCCTGATCTGTACTTGGAAGTGCTGATTCTCCAGTGTGGGATGGCTGTGTAATGTACTGTCCAAACTGAAAAGTAAATGAGGGTGGGTAGGGTTTGTGGCTTAAATAGAATCATATTCTTGAGCCCTGATTAGTATTTAGCACAATATTTTACTGGTAGGTGGTGCTTGCTTTTCTATAAATACTAATTCAGTGTGCTCTAGGACTTCAAGATCGAGAATAAGGTTGATGGACCAAAAGAGTGATTAGAAACTATATTGAATCCAAGTGGATCTACGAGAATGTTTCCCAATAACAGAGACCCCCCACTTCTCACAGCTGTTTCAGAGACAGAGCCAAGACAAGGAAAGAAAAATGATAGGGAAGTGCTGTGGAAATTGATATCATTTGCTGCAATAAACTGAGCAGCTCACTTTGGATCCATTACTCCAACTGCAGCACAAGGTGTCAGGAAGCTCTCTTCAATGCAGTAGTGCACGAGTCTTACCCCTCTCTCTTATCATCTGCTGCTAGTTGAATTAATAAGGCATAATTTTTTTTCCTAAATATTTTAACCTACTCAGTAGCCAAGATAGCAGAAGCTGTTGTTAGCATTCCCAGTGGTGTTTTCTTGTGTTATCGGGTTGCCCATGTGTGAAATCCCAACTCATAGCTGCTAACCATAGATGCTTTACTGAATCTACTCTGTAACTGTATAATCTGACATGATGCATTTTCTCCAGGGGCCACCTTTGCCATTTTCAATAAAGTAGTTTAGCTGTAAGCATGCATTTTTTACCTTACCTTCTTCAAGGCAGGATTATACTTTAGACTTTTCATGTCACTATAAGTAATAACATTAAATTATTCATGAAATGGTTTTCAGTTATGGATGTTTACCATCAAAATTCTTTTCCAAAAAATCTTTTATGTGATTTTTTTATTATTCGAATCCAAACTGTGTACCATTCACTTTCTGTAATATTTGCAAGATAATGTACCTGGTTCTTTCATTGGTCAGGAGAATGTAAAACACAATACCTGCCTGCCCTTAAGGAATTTACTCCATAATAATATTTAGTTTTATATTTTGTTAAAACTTATTAGTATATACTGTTTAATAGGTATTTTTACATGGCAAACTTTATATCTTGTAATAAACTTGGGAGCTATATGAATATATCTGTTTTACATATTATTACATCTTCACTGAGAGACACAAAAATGTTCTACCTCTATGGCAAAGAAGACATTTAAATCCAGGCTCCATTTTGGTTCCAGAACAAATATTCTTCTTTTTATTGTTTATTTATTTATTTATTTGGCTGCATCAGGTCTTAGTTGTCACACATGAGATCTTCGTTGGGGTGGGCAGGCTCAGTAATTGTCACCTGGGGGGCTTAGTTGCCCCATCGCATGTGGGGTCTCAGTTCCCCAACCTGGGATCGAACCCACTTCCACTGCACTGGAAGGCAGATTCTTAACCACTAGACCACCAGGGAAGTCCCTCAGGGCAAATATTCTGTATGGAAAATTATACTTTGTTTTCATGGAGCAAGCAAAGTGATGTGAGAAAATATGTATGTGTGGATTCATCTCTAGAATTTTATCTACACTTTTCCAATGTTGATAGTCTAGGGTTGCAAAAACATTCATAGACATGATAGAGTTATATCTCACTTATTTCTTTGTCTAAGATTGTTTTAATATTAAATCTCAATCTCACACAGAGTGAGCAATTCATGTTAAGTAAGCAAGTAGAAGGGGTTACCCAAAAGACCATATCCTATGGTTCAAACAGCCCTTGATTTAGAAGTTGCTTCTTTCATGAAAATGATAGCTTCAGTTTTTGACTCGTTTATCTTCTTTTGGTGTTGAGGGAATATAACTTAACTTGCTAAAAGTAGATGTTTAGTTTAGTGTGTTGTTTTGATCCTCTGTCTATATAAGGTAGATACTTCAAGGTGTTGTAATAAACCTGATGAATTGAGTTGGAAGTTAACTGTAGAGAGAGATCAGGTGCATGTCAGTGTAACAGATTCTAATGAGTTGAACTAAGATTCTCTTGACGTTAATGTTTTGCTTTGGCAGACTATACTCATTAGTTTTAGGAACTTTTGTTACTTGAGTGAAGCCCAGACCTTCCTAGATGAAGGTAAAGACAATGCCTCGAATCTCTATCCTACTTTTTAACTCATAGCTTAGGATAAGAGCTCAATGGGTTGGTAGCTGGCTGTAAGATTTATGTAGCCTAGTAGAGTAATTGAACTAAGGGTAAATGACCATTTTTTAAACCTGTATTATTGCCTTTGAGATTAAGAGTTTCAAACGAGTTGTTCTATTTTAATGTACTGAGACTTAAAAGAGTATTTATTAGTATCTATGCATTGATGTCATGGCCCAATTTGAATCTTAGTTCAGGTGAAGCCCATGTGCCCTCAGAGATAAATGGTTCTCTCCAAATTGCTGTATATAACAAAAAGGAAAAGCAGAAATGGTAGCTTGTCTTCTCTGCAGTTTTAAAGTCTTGCTTTGATGCGTAGCTGACTTTTGTCCTATTTCAAAAATGTTACCTTTGGAGTCTAAAATTTAAAACACAAAGAAGGAAAAGAGAGATCATGTTTATAGACAAATTATCTTTCATACTTAATATAGCACACTTCACCTGGGAAACTTTATATAGAATCTACAGGATGCTAGTCATAGATCATTCAGAAGTACATCAAATTAGGGATTTCCTTTCACCTTCTGTTGAGAGAAAGTGCTAAATATTTGATTCTATGTTTTTCTTTGTACATGGACCCACTAAATATCGCCTGTAACACTCCCCAAATTATTTTAAAAATAAGCTTCAAAAGAAATGGACTGGAAGATGCTATAAATCTATGGAAACTACATTTTAAGTAAAAAATATACCTTGCAAAAATATGTTTGATGCCCCAAAAGGTAGAATTATTCTGTTTTATATACACATTATGCATTGTGCTGACATAATTTTTATCATATCTACTCAGCAACTGTGGTGCTTTGTCAGGAGAACTTGCTGCAAAAGGGTGATACCTACTAAATGTTCATCATACTTTCTTCCCAACTTCTAAAACTGTTTAGGAATGGTGCCTCAGATAAGATTGAAGAAGGAAAGGAACAATTAGGCAGTGGCCACCTCCAGTGTCAGGAGTGAAATAAGGAGTAGAAAGAAAAAAGGATATAATCCTAAATGTTGCACAGAAAACTCTATTTGCATCAATACATTTTTTAGAGCTACTTTTAGGCTTAATAACTTAAGTTACTGAATAAAGTAAAATTGCAGTTTTGCTTTCTTTGGTTGACTACTACCTGGTGAAATTTAAATACAAGGCAAGGAATGACTTGATGTGGGCATTTTAAGAGAAAAGGGAGCAGTGATGACTGAACACACCAGTCTATAGAGCATCAACTATAGATTATATACTTTACATATATCAGTTCATTTAATATTACTATGACTCTGCCACATAGATTATATCCCCATTTTGCAAAAAGCAGAGAGAGAGATGAAGAGTAGTGAAATGTTTTATACAAGATTAGAGCTTTTAAGAGGTGAAATCAGGTTCAAACTAATTCTCTCTAATTCTAAAATCTCTACTTTTTCTGCTATATTACTGTTACTCTAAATACCTATAGACTCAGTATCTGATCTGTTACAATTCAGTGTTACTGAATTAATTAAATTCAATGTTTTTTCTGTCAATAGTAGTGAATAAATATTATTCTTCATTGGAGTCTTATTTGGTCCTAATTTGAGGGCTGTGTTCACAAAGCCTAGCTAGCTGGCTTTGGCAAATGCTTACTTGCCCTTGTATTCAGCTTTCCATCTCATAAGAGCTGAGAAAATGCTGACAGCATGTGGCTAAAAATTATTTCCCTTCATCCTTGTCTTTATAAATTGCTGTTTATTTAGTCCTGTGATGCATTATATAATTCTATTCTCTAGCTGCTTTCTTTTAATGCACTATCGATAAACCAGTGAGAGTGTATTTCTTGAGTAGACAGAAAGTTCTTTTAAGGGATCACCTCTGGAAAGATGCTCTTTACAACAAATAACAACAAAATTCTGTTGGGCATTTTCTGAGTCAAAAGGATAAACACAAAATCCCCACCCTAAAAGAATTCACTGGCTATCAAAGAGGGAAGGAAGGAATCTATGACTTCACAGAAGAGCTGTCTCATAGGATTGTTATAAAGATTAAATGAGGGCCTTCACTTGTGGTCCAGTGGCTAAGGCTCTATACTGTCAATGTAGGGGGCATGGGTTTGATCCCTGGTCAGGAAACCGGAGAGCTTCCCAGGTGTCTCAGTGGTAAAATCACTTGCCAATGCAGGAGATGCAGGAGACGTGAGTTCAGCCCCTGAGTTAAGAAGATCCCCTGGAGTAGGAAATGGCAACCCACTCCAATATTCTTTCTTGGCAAATCCCATGGACAATGCAACTTGGCATCTGTCTACAGTCCATGGGGTTGCAAAGAGTTGGACATGACTGAGCATACATGCACAGGGATCTAGATCTGAATGCCACAACTGAGACCAGACCAGCCAAATAAATAGATTTTAAAAAGATTAAATGAGTTATTGTAGGGAATATATCTGAAACAGTGCTTGGCATACAGAAAGTGCTGTATGAGCACTAGGTATTATTACAGAGTGACAAAAAAAAAAAAGAGTGCTACAGACATGGAACGGAAGAGTGGGAAAGGCAGTTTCTAGAAGCTTTGGTGCACTTTAAGTTCATCCACTCAAAGTTGATGCCTCATTATGACAAGGCAGAAAGAGTTGTCAGTGAGCCGTAAGTGAGCATGCAGGCAAAGATGAGACTGTTTTCCAAATCTAAAGTCTAGCTAAATATGTTATACCTTGGAATTGTGAAGTTTTTTTTTTTTCTTGCCCTTTTAGAATTACAAATCTCTTAGAAAATAATTTCATTTCCTTCTAAAACCAAGCTATGATCATCTGCAATTTGGCATAGAAATAAAACAGCAGGAGAAAAGATTTTTCCCAAGCAGTAACAACACACCTTGCTTCAGATATGTTCCCAAAGACAAACAACAATGTGGAAAGATGCCTCGGTGTTGAGAAAGTTACAGTTTAAAGTGTTGGATTGCAGCTAGGCACATGTGACACTGTCCTCTTGTCCAGTGTGATAGAACCTCTTCAGCTTTTCTTGCTTTTCTTTATGTCAGATACATTTTAGTGCACGCCCCTGTGCAAAGCTTGGTTAGAACAGAAAAAAAGAAGTTCCAAGGTAAAATCAGCATAGGCAACTCAAACATTCTACGAGGGTTTATTATCCCTAGTGAGGGAGTGAAAAGATGGCTTGCCTTTCATTTATGAAACACTTTATCTGAATAAAAAAATAACCTAAAAGCCTCTGGCAAGGATGAGATAAACTGAGAAGCAAAAGGCCTAGATAATTCAAACTACATCATCAACTATTGAAAAGGAGAACTGGCAATGTTCTCAAATACCCTCAAAGTCCTCTTTTAAAGAGAAAAAAAAAAATGTATGAGACTTTAATTTTTAGAGCAGCTTTAGATTACTAGAAAAACTGAAAGGAAGGTACAGAGATTTCCTATATTCTTCCTGCTCTTCGCATGTACATTCTCCCCATTATCAGCATCTCCCTTCACAGTGGTGGGCTTCCCTGGTGGTTCAGTGGTAAAGAATCCTCTTGCCAGTGCAGGAGATGTGGGTTTGATCCCTGAGTCAGAAAGATCCTCTGAAGATAGAAATGACTACCCACTCCAATATTCTTGCCTAGGAAATCCCACAGACAGAAAGAGCCTGGTGGACTACAGTCCATGGGGTTGCAAAAGAAGTCAGATTGGACTGAGTGGCTAAACAACAAACAATCATAATGGTATATTGCTTACAGTGGATGAACTTAACGTTGGACATGCCATTATCACCTAAAGTCCATGGTTTACAGGGTTCATTCTTGGTTTTTCATACCCTGTGCTTTTAGACAATTAGAGTCTTGTTTAAGAGAGCTCACTGCTTTTGTGATGAAAATGCAGGTGAACAGGCTTGATTTTCATGAGGTGATGTGCTAGAAGCTGTTGCAAGTGTGTGCTTCCGGCAAAGGCACGGACCTTCAACCCAGAGCAATAATAGTACAAGCCCTGTAGCCTACCGCCTTTGTGCTGCTTTTGTACTGGCTTAATGACTTTTACTGTTTAATATATTACAAAGACTTTGGACTTCAAAAATAATGAAGTACAAACATGAATGACAATTGGAAAATGTATTTTTACTGATGATTGAGAAGAAAGGGACAGAACATCACATATTTTAGATTTTGACCTTACAGAGAGTTACTTTACCCATGTGAAGTGAAAATGGAGAAAAATGCAGGTTTGGAGAACTTTTTTGTTTGTTTTTCTTAGCTCCCTTTAAGAATTCATATGGTAAGTGTCCTTTACTGAAGTTATGTATTGCAATAGATTAAACTAGTAGCTTTCAAACTTTTTGGCTGTAACCCTTAATGAATATGTTTTTTTTTAAATATTGCAGTTCATTAAATTGTTGTTGTTCAGTCGCTAAGTTGCGTCTGACTCTTTGCAACCCTGTGAACTGCAGCATGCCAGGCTTCCCTGTCCTTCACTATCTCTTGGAGTTTGTTCAAACTCATGTCCATTGAGTTGGTGATGCCATCCAACCATCTCATCCTCTGTTGACCCCTTCTTCTCCTGCCCTCGATCTTTCTCAGCATCAGGGGCTTTTCCAATGAGTCAGCTCTTTGAAAAATACAGGCATCTTTATCTGAAACAAACTTACTGTTCTTATTTTAATTTTGATCACAATCCATGTAACTCCAGTTTGGACAAAAACAAAGTAGATAAAAACTTCTTATGCTTTTGCCCATAAGGCAACATTTTTAAACAGGAAAAATTAAACCTATGTTTAAATATAAAAGAATAAATAAATATATTATCAAGAACACACAATGTGCTTTATCTTTTAAAAACTTTTTGATAAAATTTATGTTGAGAACTAATAATTCAGTTGTTAATTAATCTGGAAGGAAATATTCCCAAATATTTCTAGATTAGAACTTGGAAACAAAGAAATGGGGTATTCCAAGTTAGAGGCTAAAATTTTCATTTAAAATGTTTTATAAATGATCTGTATTAAATGGTATCCAGTAAACTTTTAACTTTAAAGTAAAAATTTAAAAAAAAGCAAATTGGTATCCACATTTTTATCATTTCCTCATACTTGATAGTTCTGGTAAAGTCTGTCTTCATAGATCTTGTTTCTAGAAATTTTTACTTGAACTAAAACATTTTAGTTAGGCCTGGAGAAGGAAGCCTACACTTGAGAGACTTTAGCAGTTAAGATTTTCAGAACTCTCAGTATTCAATTTTCTAGAAGTAGAGAATTAAGAGGAAAAAGGAAACTTTATGAAGCCCTAATATGAAAATGGATATTACTAAACATGTGTTAAGGTGTCTGTTCATAAATGCAACATATGTGTACTTGCAACAGAAAATTGAATATATAAATTTCTAACTCAAAGAAGGAATCTGGGTTGAAGATACAGATTTGAGACTCTTCAGTAATTAAGAGAGCAATAAATGGGTATAGAATAAGAATGGAACTCTTAGATGCACCCATATCTAATGATTGGTAAAAAACTGGGACTCCATGATGATAAATAACATCAGAAGAATGAGCCGGGCGGGGGGTACAGAAAGGTGAGTTTTTAAGGAAGTGAGGTATAAATTCCTTTTTGGTATAGAAGGCATGATCAAATTCAGCAGATGTCTCATAGAGGTACTGAGGGGAAAAATCACTTTGATTTGGAAACTATAAATTATTGACAGTCTTAGTGAGAACAAATTCATTTGAATGATGCTGAAAGTTAGGTTTCACTGGGATGATAGCAAAATCGAAGGCAAGAAGAATAAACATAATTCTCCACCAAGCCACACCCACAGAATAATAGAATTTAAAATTTGTAAGATGTCATCTTAGCAGAAAGCATAAGAAAGTTTATTTCACTAGATAGGGGATGATTCACCTGATTCATTATTCACAAAGAACATAAATAAATTTGAGACAAATTCTTGAATGCTGGAGGCAAGTCCTGGATGAGCATAGGATTTTTAAGCAGTTATATTGGGGAGGCAGATGCAGACTTCTACAGAGCTCTCCTTGATGTCACTACCAGATAGACCAATAATCTATGATTTATTACGACCTTATACATTGCTTTTTTACTTCTCCATATAGGCTAGAGTTGAAAAAGCAAGTGAGTGATGAGTGATCACTGTGTCTCCCTCAAGTGTCTTCAAGAGGTAGATTCTGGCATCAAGAGTCGCTTTTGTTGAGGGTGATTTGATAAAAAGGATTCCAACAAGAGGCTTAGTAGAGGTTTTGGTCTTACAGGAACAGGGTATAGTAAACAAATCGATACTGAAGTCAGCGTGAGTGAATGGGTTGTTGTTGTAATGACCAAGGTGCCAGAAGTCATGAAGCTGTAATATTGATCCTGCATTTATTGCAATTTATATTTTGAGTACCTCAGGACCCTTAGTAGGTAAGTAACATTTTTTCTACTCTGTGTCCCCAAGTTTTAATTTACAGTGTTAATAACAGCTTCAGCATACCTAGGATTTAGAAAATACTAAAATTTTAGATTACTAGTGGGCAAAAACTCAACATAAACTGTTACATGGTGTTATTATACTGTCCAAGCATACTAATAAGCAAGAGGTTTCTATAACAGATTCCTCTGATCAACTATTTTAAAGTGCTTTGGCAATTTTTAAAAATTACTGTATTTTTATATAATAAAATCCTACTACTTGCATTTAAAACCCAAGATTCTGATCACCAACTCCAACGTGTTGGGGGATTTTTCCCTCACCACCTGGAAGTTCTACAACACTGCCAGAGTGTCCTATCATTCAGCTCAATTCTGATATTATCTATTAAGAGATAATTTTAGATCCCACAAATTAAGGACTCGATCCCACAAGGTTGGACTTGCCAGGTGGCTCAGTGGTAAAGAATGCCTGTCGATGCAGGAGACGCGGGTTTGATCCCTGGGTTGGAAAGATCCCCTGGAGAAAGAAATGGCAATCCACTCCAATATGCTTGCCTGGGAAAATTCCATGGACAGAGGAGCCTGGCAGACTACAGTCCATGGGGTCACAGAAGACTCAGACACTACTTAGAGACTAAACAACCTAGTTTAGTCCCACCCTTAATTCAGATGCCATTTGCAAGCTCAGGTTACTACCCATGCTAATGACCAACTGGCTGAAGATCACAAGTTCTACAACCCCTCCTTTTGTTTGATTAATATGCTGCAGTGGCCCACAGAACTTGAAACAGTTTACATGCTTGATTGTCATCGTTGCCATGCTCAGTAACTCAGTTGTGTCCTACTCTTTGTGACCCCATGCACTGTAGCCTGCCAGGCTCCTCTGTCCATGGAATGTTACAGGTAAGAATACTAGAGTGGGTTGCTATTTCCTACCCCAGAGGATTTTCCTAACACAGGGATCAAACCTGTGTTGCTTGTGTCTCCTGCACTGGTAGATTGATTCTTTACTTCTACACCACCTGGGAAGCCCCAACTTGCTTGATTTTGGACTTATTATTACAGAGTATATTTCAGGAATAGCCAGATGGAAGAGATGTATACACCAAAACATGGGGAAAGGTCACTGAACTTCCATGCCCTTCAGGTGCAATGCATTTTGAAATCTCTTAAATGTTCAACAACTCTGAAGTTCTCTGAACCTTGACCTTTTGGGATTTTATGGAAGCTGTATTAAACAGGCACTGCCCATCTTCCCTCCCCAGTGATTTGTGGGGGGTGCAGGGATGAGACTGAAAGTGCCGAGCTTCCAATCACTAGGTTGGCTGCATTGTCAACCAGCCCCGATCCCTGAGTGTGGTCCAAAAGTCACATAAGTAACATAACAAAAGACACCTTTATCTCTCTCATCACTTAGGAAATTCAAAGAGTTTTAGGAACTCTATCCCAGAAGTCACAATACCACAAGAAGAAACCTGAACATCATTTGTTTTCATTGAATAACAATATGTAACTAGTAAATCATGATTGATCTAGTTTTATTTTCTGCCCTTATAACTCTTGGAGGAGATGAAGTGATACCATTAAAAAATGTTAAAACGTTCTTAGTGGTAATGTACATATTTGGAGACTTGTTTAAAACATAATTAGAACTCGAAGCATACCCCTGGGTAATACTTGCCTTACTGGAGTTATTTACATATTTTCTTCCTTTAAACTATGAATTTAAGGTCAGGGTTATCGTTTAATTTTATTTTATTTGTATGTTAGTGATTATACAATACCTGGTAAGTGAGTACTCAGTAATTATTTACCGAATAAGTAACTGAATTTAGAAGTTAACAATTATATCAGTGCCACCTAATCAAATGTAAGTCGAGAGAAGGAATGTCCAACATAAAGCAAATGGATACTTTAAAAATGTGGTTCTTTCTCAGTTAAAAGATGGTGTCAATAAAATGAATTACTCCAAGGAACAAACTCTAATTTTTCATGAAGAGATGGTAGGTCAAGATAAACATGAACTGAAATAATCCAAGAGGCATGGAAATGTTGTCTTCTTCAATACAGAATAAATCTGCAGCAGCTATCGCTGTTTCCCCTTCTCTACCCAAGAGTTTAATACTAATTTAAAAAGAGGAAAGAAGTCATAATAGAAAATAAGCTAGTTTTCTATGTGTCTCATTTAAGCAGCAGCAGCAGAAACATACAGACCCATTCAAAAGAATGAAACTCCATCTCTAGAGTGTTATGTGCTTGGGGTCAAGTGAAGGATAACCCAGGAAAATACCAGTAGTCATTTCTGTTTGTGGGAGGAACTCTTGAAATATGCAAAGAAATGAAATTTTAGGACTCTTAAGAAGCAGAATCTGATAGGAGGGATTAGTGTTACCTTTATTACTGTAGTGGGTATCCATTCTCTTCTCCAGGGGATCTTCCTAACCCAGGGATCCAACCCAGATCTCCTGCATTGCAAGCAGATTCGTTACCGTCTGAGCCATCAGGGCAAAGACACCTTTATAATAGGTAAGAATTATAAGTATAGAAGAAGGAGCATGCATCTACCATCCCATCCTTGTGCACTAGAAGGCAGCCCTTAGGGGATGATGCAGGTGGAAACCAGGAAGAGACGGATTTCTCTCTCTAGGGAGACTCTTCTTTTTTTGTGTGTATTATTTACCACATTTGTTTCTTTGAAAATATTTTCTGAGGTCAGGGTGGAGAAGGGAAAATTCCTTGCCCAGAGTTTACTTTCTCAATTCTTGAGTTGGGACTCAAATCAGGAACTGTGATCTAAGCCTAATGCATGTTTTATTTATGGATAATCCATTAAACCTTTATTAATAAGGAGTAAATGGTAATTTTCTACCTAATTTGCTCTGTCTTTTATGGAAGGAAATTGATGTTCCTCATCTTAATGTGTGAAACTCCAGTGTCTTGGTTTTCATGGTCTCCAGAAGGGAATGAGCATGCTTGGAAACCAACAGCGAAGGAATGAGCTGCTTTCCAGGAGCACATGAGAAACTTTTTTTTTTTCCTCCTCCAGCTTTATTTGTTTATTTAGTAAAATAGGAAGGCTTTTATTTGCTTATTTTTTCTATACAATAGATCTTTGTTGGTTATCCATTTAAAATATATCAATGTGTACATGACTTTCCCAAAGTCCCAAATTATCCCTTCCCCCAGGAAGCCATAATTTTATTTTCTAAGTCTGTGAATCTCTTTCTGTTTTGTAAGTACCATTTCCATTTCATTTGTATCGTTTCTTCATTCCACATAAAAGGGACGTCGTGATATTTCTCCTTGTCTGACTTACTTCATTCAGTATGATGCTCTCTAGGTCCATCCATGTTGCTGCAAATGGCATTATTTCATTCTTTCTAATGCTTGATTAATATTCCACTGTATATACCACATCTTCTTTATCCACTCCTCTGTGGATGGACATTTATGTTGCGTCTATGTCTTAGCTATCGTAAATAGTGCTGCAAAGAACATTGAGGTTCATGTATCCTTTTGGACCATGTTTTTCTCTGGATCGTTATCAGAGAAATGCAAACCAAAACTACAGCGATATATCACCTTACACTTGGCAGAATGGTATCATCAAAAAATCCACAAACAATAAATGCTGGAGAGTGGAGAGAAGGGAATCCTCCTGTCCTGTAGGTGGGAATCCTCCTGTACTGTTGGTACAGCCACTATGGGGAACAGTATGGAGGGCCCTTAAGAAAACTAAAAATAGAGCTACCATATGACCCTGCAATTTATCTATCAATAAATCTATCTTCATTTTGGTACTTTTCAAAGTTAATTACAGATAGCAGTTCACCATCTCTAAGCATGTCAGTTTATATATTATCTAGTCTATTAATAACTTCTTACAGTTATTTACAGGTAAATACATATAAAGTTTATTATCAAGTATGCTTTCAGCTTGTAAGCCCCTACACATTTGACAGTGTGTATGTAGGTCTTACTACTGGAATTGAGAAGCCTGGATGTCTTTTGTCTCCACAGAGAAATCAGATAAAGTCTTTTAATTTTGCCCCACCCTCACATTCTTCCCTGGCAAATTATTTTCCTATACATCTCCTATTTCACATGCTCACCAGACACTGCTATAGTTCAAGCCCTACCTTACATTTTGCTGTATGTCTATTCCATCTTTCAATCCATCCTTCTTGAAAACGTCTATTAGCTACCCAAAACAGATTTCAGAGAGTTAAAGCTTTGCTTTTGCTTTTGCCTGGTTTATTGATTTCAATCTAATTCAGAGATGTTAAGTGACAGGGAGTTGTGTTGTTGTACCATCCATTACCCACAGCTACGTAAAGGGGGTAGGTTTGATTGATATAGATGGGAAGGGAAAGTAGAGGTTGCGAGGCAGAGAGTACCACCACTGTTCTTTGATGCTTTTCTGGCTGCTGCAGCTCACCTACACAGTTATTAGAAAAGGCTTCTGCCCTGGTCTGGTAAAGGGACCAGGATTTTGCTTTTTTTTTTTTTTTTTTTTTTTGAGTTTCCAGAATTATTATGATGTACAGTAAAATTGGGGGAAATGGTATTAAGAGTATTGATCAGCTTTACCAGTCTCTTGCCAATGATCTCCTATGTCTTCTATTTCTTTATCTGTAAAATGAGAGGCTGGACCAGAAAGATATTAGCTATGGTTCCTTTCTGTTTTCTGAATCTGTGAATTCTATTTAGTTTTTCAAAAAGATGCTTGTGGGATTTCTGTCCAGAAGAACAGAAAGATGGGAGATAGGAGAGAAGCAAGAGTTAGATTGCCTAAGTTCACCTTCTAGTTATATGGCATTAGTTAATTATTCTGGATTTATTTTTCTCTAAGATAGGAATAATAGTAATTCTTCCTTCGTAAAGTGTTGTGAGAATTAGATGTGTGGAACAATGTATGACACATAGTAACCATTCAAAGAATGTGCTGCTTCTATTATGTGTTGTATTTGGTGTTGTACCTGATGGAAATAAATGGTGGTGGGGGGACGGCAGGTTTTGAAAGGAAGAATGATGTGTTCTCTAAGAACTCTGCTGAGAATGAGCAGACTAAGCCTCTAATTTCACCCCGGTCTGTACACCAGAGAGTGTAACTCTCTTGGCAAGTTCTGTTGTATCACTGGGAGTTTATTTCTTGGACTGAGAATTGAAAGAGTGTAGATTAAATAACCTCCCATCTTCTTTGTCAAATTAAAATTCTGATGTAATTCTGACCTATTTTTTAATAGCAGTTTCTGAGTAATGGACACTATACATTTTAAAACTGATCATATCTTTTGCTTTATCTTCTCAGTTTAAAGCTGGACTTGGGACCAAACTTAAACAACTGTGGCGGTTGTTACCAGGGCTGGCTTCAAGGGTGTACACGCATGCTCTGTTGTCACACAGGGGTCCAAGGGCCTTGGAGGACCTTACTCTTGGTTTAATGCTCTGTTTTCACCATCCTAGAATACTTTTATTTATTTATTTTAACAGGGGACATTGCATTTTCGTTTTGCACTTGGCTGTGGAGAAGTATATAGCTGTTTCTAGATCTTGATACAGATCTTTTTCTTGTCTAGCTTCATCTTTGGCTTCATTTTCACTATTCTACCTATTATTCTTTCTCTGATTATCCTGCATGCATTTTGTGAGCTGCCACATTGCCATTTGGTGAATTGGCAGAGAACAGATAAATAACAGGCAGTGATATTTCTGTGAAGATTTGTTCCCCCAAACTCCTAGTCACATTCCTCTCTTCATCTCAAAGTCAACAACTTTTACTGTTTGTGTTGTTCACGTTGGTACTGGATTTTGTATTACTGTGCATCATCATGTAACTTTGCAATGTGGACATCTTTGCTTCTCAGGTTATTGTAACCTCTTTGAGCTCTTATATCTCCAAAGGTATCCATCTTCATGGGCATTGCTCCTAACAGCCTCTAAGGAAATAACTGTTGAATTAATTTAATTAGAGATTGAATTGATTTAACCAGCTAAAAGAAGAGGAGATGTTTTAGCCAAGAAAGAGAAAGCTGGAAAAGGACCCCAGAGGGTGGCCACAGAGGATCATCCTTAATCACTGATTGAATTCTAGTCTTCATAACACCAGTTGTGCAATGATTCTCAATCTTCTTAATCTCTGGAGCCCTTTTCAGTTTTAACAGTTATTGTGGACCTCACAAAGCTTCTGTACATATGGATTATAGCTAAAGTAAGAAATTTTTACACTGATTATTTATCTATACAGTTTAAAAAGAACAAAATAAACCCATTATGTGATAACTTATTAACATATTTTTATGGAGAATATTTTTCCCCCAAACAAAACTTTATGATGAGTGGCCTTATTTTGTGTTTTGCAAATCACTCTAACATCTGGCTTGATAGGAGAAAGCTGGATATTCATATCTGTGCATTCTGTCTTTTGTGGAATAACATGGAGTGTAATTTTGTAAAACTCCATTGTATACTCTTGAGAGAATTAGAATATAAAGGGCAAATAATGACTTATTATTATGAAAATAATCTTTACTTCATGGACCCCTTGAAAATGTCTCAGGGACCATGAGTAGTCCCGAGGCCACTCTTTGAGAACTGCTGTAGTCGAGTAACATCTCTCTCCCATGCTGTTTTTCATATGCAGTGACACAGTGCTATCTCCCATTCCTTTAGCTGAAAATATTCACATTTACTAACTTGGATGTTCCAGTGGTTTTCTCTGAGAGTATAAGAATATCAAGGGGTGGGATCTGAGAGTTGTCTAAGATTCTTCTCTTTACTTACATACTGTGATCATGGTCAGATCCGAAGAGAGAACCAAGCAGTTGACACCCTCACTCATCTAAACTTGAGGCCATAGCCCTTTCTAAAGAACGCTAAGTTTCTTAGTTTAGATAATTTATTAGGTCCTCTATTTTTGATTTGATGATGGAAAACAATGGGATGTGGCTCAGAATGAAACCTTTGGTGAAAAAAAATACTGGCATAATTACTGGAATAAATTACTGTGTCATTCCAGGTGTGATGTTTTGTACATTTTAATGCATATTTTAATTGTTATATTTTGAAAATATGTATCAGGCACTCAGTTTCAGTTTATTGCAGTTGGCTGCTCTGCATTAACAAGCTTAAGAGTGCCAAAGTTCAGATTAATTATGCAGAATAGCACTGTCAGACTTTTATTATAAGCTATATTTAATTTGAGCCTACAGATGCTAAGTACAATAATAATGATAAAGTTATTTGTACCTACATTTTGCTTCTAACTCAATAGTTTACAGTGTTAACTTTATAGCTAATCTTTATAAGGCCTGTTCCAAATGGGTATTGGGAACAAAATTCTATTTCTCAGTGATGGATCAACAACTGCAAAGCAAAACGAGACACTTTGGGAGCTATAGCTGGTTTCCAAAGATTGGTGTTTTGTGTTTAGCAAATCTGACTCCCTGAAAGTTACAAGTAGATGAACTTTGGGAAACAAATGAACATCTAGGGAGTTTAGTTCCTCATTCATACCTCATCCAAAATGGTTGTCTGTGGTATTTGGTCTTTTGAGACTTACTGTCCTGCTCTGTTCGGTCCCTTAGGGAGACACCACATTCTTACCAACTGTGACCTCTTCCTACTCATCAGGGAAAGAAGTTGAGGTTATAAACTGGGACCCGGATGGTGGGGCTTGATTAGAGATGATGTATGAGTCCAAGAGGGTGAGGCACACTTTGAGCCTAAATTTCTTACTGATTGTATGACCTGGGGGAATTTTCTTAATCTCTGAGCATCAGCTTCCAAGAAGACATTATGTTTCAGGAAGACATCAAAGTAGCGATAATGTGGAAGATGAAATGAAGGGGAAATCTTGAGATCCAAAGTCATCTGTTTGGTTCACTGTTTACTAGTCATGCAATAAAAGCTTGAACGAAGCTTCTTACTGTGGGGCTAGAAAAGAAGGAGCAGAATCACTAAGTTCTGATAACCAGTTGGATAATCCAGAGGAAGAAAGGGATGGGTGGGAATAATAGATACTCTCAAGTGGCTGGAACTGGTTAATTGATGTCATTTGATAAGAAGGCAGAAAGAAGGGGCTGTGTAGATGTGTAGTGGATGAGGCTGAATGTAAGAAAGTGGATAAGAAGGTGAAGTAAGAAGAAAGGGTAAGGCAAGCTAGATCTAAGTGGAAGGGCCTGTTATGGGTTCATATATATTATATATCTTGGCCTGGAACTCAGAAGACATTTGGGAAATATCAGTTCTTATACATGTGGCAAATGAAGACATGAGTGTGGGTAAAGTCACCTAGGGAGAAAGTGAAGAATGAGAGATATGAGATTGTCCTCAACCAGGGGAAATGAGCTGCTGTTCTGTGAAAAAGGAAGGGATACAAGGAGACTTGCAGCTCTTTCTCCAGGAGAGCCAGGGCACACACAGACATTTATTAAGGACTGTAATTATGATACAAATTAGTTTGCAATAAGGGATTGATTTGGAGAGAAAACTTAGGGACAGTCACAGTAGCTGGACTCCTGTGTGCCTTTGGCCCCAGACAGATGTACTGAACCCCCTGGGGATGGAGAGTATGGAGCTCAGATGAGTCCCCAAGGGATAGGATGCCCATGTGTGCACAGCACTGCCCTTTCAGCCGCCCTTTGCATTCCTTCAGGGAAGAAAACCAAGCTTTGAGTGTCAGCATAAGTAGAAGGATGCGCCTCTACTCCAGGGGATGGAAGTAGCAGCTTGGAAATAATTACATGTGATTATCCCCAAGGGGAAGCCAGCCTCAAGGCAGCTGGCAGAAATCTGTTGTCTCCTGAGTAGCCCAAGGAGGAACCTCTTTGGTATTTAGATTGCTGCTCAAAAAGTCCATTCTCTCTCCCTTCTCCATCTCCTGTTCTCAGCCTTTATTCTCCCCAACTTGTTCTATTTCTCATATACATATTTTTAGTTACCTATTTGGTATTGTATATTCAAATCTTGAATTACACAAGATCATTCTTTTTTTTTTTCAATTTGTGTTTTCATTTATTTTACCAAGATTCTTAACAGATTGAAGAGAAAGACTTGGAATTTCTGACTTCTGATTTTGCTAAATATTAGACAGAATGCAAATTTGAATATTCAGAGAACAATTCCTTCATCTTTGGGTTAGCTGAAGAGTGACTTTATAGTGCTTTTATGGTGTCAGCTTCATCTTCATACCTTTATTGCCTTTCACCTGGGTTTCTTCACTTCTATATTTCTTGCACTGTAAGCCACCAACATGTATTTTTCAGAATAAAGTGATGGTTATAGTAATACTACTTACAGATAATAAGTAAGCTAATATATTTATTGCACTTTTACTATGGCCTGAGTCATGATATTCTCATTCAGTTGTCCCACCCATGTGAACTTGCTGCTACTGCCCTTCTCCTTTCAGCTGGAAGGAGACTGAATGCTGCAATTTGAGTAAATGAGCATGAGCCCAGGGTACTGGAGCTCCTTGCGTGGGAGAACTGGGGCTTGACTCCATGCTGGCTGGACCACAGCACCTATATAGGCTATTGTTTCTGAGTCCCCATCTTAGCTCTGCTGGTGGAGCAACTCTGCTATTAGCTGAGGAAACTAGTTTCAATTCAGAGATGCCTCAGAGGAACCACAGCTAGTATTGGCGCAAAGACAAGGGCCTGGGACTCCTGCTCTCTGTCTTGTGATATTCTACCCAAACTGTCTCTCTAGTCTAATTTGCTACACTTTTACATAAAAATAGTGATGTAGTTTCCTGTATTAGACTTTTGCATATATTCTTCTTGTTTGTATAAGAAAAACATTTCTTAGGTACGGAGGAAGAACAGATACACTTTGGTTGTTTACGGCTAGATGTTTCCGAGCTTTTAAGGTAGCTGCTTACTGGAAGCTGTTGCATTAACCACTATTGACTGGTACAGTAAACGTTAGGAAAAATACCAAGTCGCATTAATCATGAATCTTCTGGTTGTCTCAGAAGTTGAACATGTTTGGTGGCTAAAACAAGCACATCGACCATTAGAGAGCTTCATGAAAAATTAACTTGCAAAACAGCTATCTTCTAAGTGGTTTTGTGAAAATGATTGGAGACAAATTTTCAACCTCAGTTCAGATAAAAGATTTTGAGTTTTTATTTTTATAGCTGCCAGGCTCTTAAGGAAACAGTATACTTATAATAAAGCAGACTTTTATTACTTCATCTTAATGTAAGTCTTATGAAGACAATTATATGTTTGATGAAAATTAAATAAATTTTCTCAACTATTAGTGAAGCATCCTAAAGATTCAAAATAGAAACCAAAAGTATGGTTTGCCTCACTCCCTCTTCCCCACCACCACTTCATGTTAAGGTATCATTTTTAAGAGTCAATTTTGAAAATATCTGGCCAATCATTGGGAAAAGATTTTTTACAATGATGATACAATTATTAACTTATCATACTAGCTTATTAGGTGCCATGATACTTGTAAAAATTAGTGAACTAAATAGTGTGTTATAGGTACAGGATTGAAAATAACATTAGTTATATTAGTGCTTTTAGAGCATATAGTATACATTTTTAGAAACATTAAAATATTACTGGAGCTCTTTTCTCCCTACTAGCAGCAAATATATACATATGTACATATGTGTCTGTGAATAATTTATGTGTTTAGGTGAATGATATCATTACCTAAGTTTATGTATAGTATTTTTAATAGTACTGAGATATTTTGAATATATGGGCAGTGAGAAGAAAAACAAGTGGTGGTTAATGATATCATCATTTTTCCTAGCTAAAGGAAGTGAAGAAGCAATGTTTGTTGATTGTTTATTATGTTCCAGGCACTCTCTAGGACTTGACATTATTTATTTATTTGTTTATTTCTCTTAACTTATTATAAAAGTCGTATGAGATAGATGGTATTATCCCCATTTTACAAATGAGGAAAAGGAGATAGGAAGATTAAGTAGCTTGCCTGTGATCTCATTTCTGCTAAGTAGCATTATAGTCTTAAGCACAAAATTGTACCCAAAGTCAGGCTCTTTTCCTTGTGCTAATTTTGTGGCTTTTTATATTAAAACTGATAAATTGTTAAGTAATTGCTTTGATGAATGAATATCGATCTTTGAAAACATCCCCTTCCTATTTAGGCTCATAAACATAATTGCATATTTTGCACAAGACGAGCTAAATAACCCTTACAAGCCTTGTGAGGAACTTGGCGAGGGCGGGGTCAAGACTAGTTTACATTAAAAAACAAAAACAAAAAAACGTAGCTGTCTGCTATCAACATGGGGTTCCCTTCACTTTCAGGCCATTCTTTCTTCTGCCTTGGAGTTCCACCTTTGACTTAGAAATTGTGCTTCACTGTGAAGTTCTCTCCACCCATCTTTATACCTTCTTACTTTAAAGCATTTACTTCACCATGAGGGGGGCTGACACGTTTGTGGTCAGTACTCTTCTGGTCCCCAGAGGAGTTGCCATTTAGGTCTGGCAAAACAAAATATTATTTCTTCCATATACTCATGGTCTGTGTTTAGTCCACAGTACTTTTGTAGGAACTTGGAGGACAGCTGTTCTGGTTACCACCTCCATTTTCTAAAGAATTATTAATGTCTTGTCATTCTCAATCTATACCAATGGCACCCAATAGCCTGGAGACACAAATCTTTGTGTACTATTATTTAATCTGGGGTCACTGAGGGTCTTTACTTGTCAGAGAAGTCAGCATTTCCAACTATTAAGCAGAAAAAAAGAATAAAATATTTTGCATTCGTCAGTTGTTCAGACATATATAGAAAGAGTTCAACACCAGTCATATCACGTGCATTTCATAGTCATCACTAACTCAGACTGAAAAATATGCAGGCACTTGCTTTGTGTGACAAAGAATGCACCTCCTTCACTAAAGAGCAGGCTGTCTTTGTCATATTTTCCGAATGTGACTCTGGGCACTCTGGGGTTGAGCTGTTGAAGGAAGCTGCTCACTAATCAGAGGTAGAAATTGCCTTAGCAGCCTTCCCACAGAGAGCCTTTTTCTCAAGTTCTGCCAAAAATCACAAGAGGCTATGCTAGGATACCTGAACGTGTGGATATGAGAACACCTCAGGACATAGGAACTCAAGGGAAAATGAGATAAGTCTCAATAAATTCACAGTTTTGATTTTGAAGTATATAAGCTGTTAATGGCAGTTTGCACAAAACTTTAATAAAATACTGACACTAAGTAGTAACTGACTTTTTAATCTTTCCAGCATATAACTCCTTGAATTTTCAGACATCAAGGCCACAAAGTACCCTAGAAATCACTGAATCTAGTTCCATTAAGTGTATAAATCTGGAACCAAGTAAGCCCCTTACTTTGTCAAGATGTGTGAAGTTCTCCCTGGTGACTCAGTGGTAAAGAATCTGCCTGCCAATGCAAGAGATGTGGGTTTGATCCTTGGGTTGGGAAGATGCCCTGCAGAAGGAAATGGCAACTCACTCAAGTATTCTTGCCTGGAAAATCTCATGAACAGAGGAGCCTGGTGGGCTACAGTCCATGGGGTTGCAAAAGAGTTGGATAGAACTTAGCGACTAAACAATAATCAACAACAGTAGCAGTAGAACCATGATCCCTGACCTTTAATAATGTTGTTATTCTGTTATTTCTAGTCCAGCGAGTAATATCTAAGTATAAATTTTGACTCTCCAGAAAGGTGATTATTCACTTGATAAAATTTTCATATTGACCCCCTCATATCGGCAGTATCCATCTAGTATCACTGAAGAGAGAAGGGAGGGTAGTCAAAAGAATGAACATTCTGATTTGAACAGTGGAAATGACTGATTATATTTTGATCAGTTCAGTTCAATTCAGTCACTCAGTTGTGTCCGACTTCCTGTGACCCCATGGACTGCAGCACGCCAGGCTTCCCTGTCCTTCACCAACTGCCGGAGCTTACTCAAACTCATGTCCATCATGTTGGTGATGCCATCCAACCGTCTCATTCTCTGCCATCCCCTTTTCCTCCTGCCTTCAATCTTTCCCAGCATCAGGGTCTTTTCAAGTGAGTCAGCTCTTCGCATGAAGTGGCCAAAGTATTGGAGCTTCATCTTCAGCATCAGTCCTTCCAATGAATATTCGGGACTGATTTTCTTTAGGCTGGATCTCCTTTCAGTCCAAGGGACTCTCAAGAGTCTTCTCCAACACCACAGTTGAAAACCATCAAATCTTCCGCACTCAGCTTTCTTTATAGTCCAATTCTCACATCCATATATAGCTAGTGGAAAAACCATAGCTTTGACTAGATGGAACTTTGTCAGAAAAGTAATGTCACTGCTTTTAAATATGCTGTCTAGGTTGGTCATAGCTTTTCTTCTGAGAAGCAAGCTTCTTTTAATTTCATGACTGTAGTCACCATCTGCAGTGATTTTGGAGCCCCCTAAAATAAAGTCTGTCACTGTTTCCATTGTTTCCCCATCTATTTGCCATGAAGAGATGGGATCGGATGCCATGATCTTAGTTTTCTGAATGTTGAGTTTTAAGCCAACTTTGTCACTCTCCTCTTTAACTTTCATCAATAGGCTCTTTAGTTCTTCTTTGATTTCTGCCAGAAGGGTAGTGTCATCTGCATATCTGAGGTTATTGATATTTCACCCAGCAACCTTGATTCTGGCTTGTGTTTCATCCAGCCCAGCATTTCACATGATGTATTCTGCATATAAGTTAAATAAGCAGGGTGACAATATACGGCCTTGACGTACTCCTTTTCCTATTTGGGACCAGTCTGTTGTTCCATGTCCAGTTCTAACTGTTGCTTCTTGACCTGCATACAGGTTTTTCAGGAAGCAGGTCAGGAGGTCTGGTATTCCCATCTCCTTAAGAATTTCCCACAGTTAGTTGTGATCCACACAGTCACAGGCTTTGGCATAGTCAATGAAGCAGAAGTAGATGTTTTTGTGGAACTCTCTTGCTTTTTCGATGATCCAGTGGATGTTGGCAATTTGATCTCTGGTTCCTCTGCCTTTTCTAAATCCAGCTGGAACATCTGGAAATTCATGGTTCATGTACTGTTGAAGCCCAGCATGGCAGATTTTGAGCATCACTTTGCTAGTATGTGAAATGAGTGTGATTGTGCGGTAGTTTGAACATTCCTTGGCATTGCCTTTCTTTGGGATTGGAATGAAAACTGACCTTTTCCAGTCATGTGGCCACTACTGAATTTTCCAAATTCTAGCGTATTGAGTGCAGCACTTTCACAGCATCACCTTTTAGGATTTGAAATAGCTCAACTGGAATTCCATCACCTCCACTAGCTTTGTTCATAGTGATGCTTCCTAAGACCTACTTGACTTCCCCTTCCAGGATGTCTGGCTCTAGGTGAGTGATCACACCATCGTGGTTATCTGGGTCATGAAGGTCTTTTTTTTATAGATGTCCTTAAACGTTCAGTATAACTAACCAGATCCCTTTTTCTGATTCTGTGTTCATTATACAACACTGTTTTGTTATAATTTGACTTGTCATGTAGATTGGCCCATGGGATAAAATACACTGAGACTGTTAAAGGGAATGTTCTGTTCTGTGTGATACTTAAATTGTTTATCTTATTTTTAATACACTGGTACTTGGCTGATATTTTACTTTTCTAATGGGCATCCTATAGCAAGAGTGTGTTTCCTGCAGAAAATTCTATTTTACTAAATGCCTTTTATGGTTAAGCCTTCTTCATTTTGGGGTGGGATATAAGTGAGTCTGAACAGTAGCCTCTCAATTAAAAAAAATGTCCCCACAAGAACTGTTTTTTTTTTTTTGAAATGATTATTTTTCAGAAAAATATTTTCCTATTTTAAATTGCAGGTTTGAGGGGAAACAGGTCATGAAAACAATGCTACAAATCTTATGAAGATCCTCAACTTTATTACATGCTTTCAATCAGGTAGCTGAAAATATTTTTAAGGCACCTTTATCTGGTATTATAACACAAACTCAAATTATGACAATTACATGATTCCACCAGTCAGGTAACTAAGGATACTTGTAGTTCTAAAAATAGCATCTAAACAGACGCTACTAGAGTTGTCATTATTCTTTGTGAAAGTTCTCTTAAATATTTGACCATTTTAGATTACCTTTGGTCAACACCTAAAAGTTGGCTTAAAGCTCAACATTCAGAAAACTAGGATCATGGTATCTGGTCCCATCATTTCATGGCAAATAGATGGGGAAACAGTGGAAACAGTAACTGACTTTATTTTTGGAAGGGGGGGCTCCAAAATCACTGCAGATGGTGACTGCAGTCATGAAGTAAAAAGACACTTACTCCTTGGAAGAAAAGTTATGACTAACCTAGACAGTATATTAAAAAGCAGTGACATTACTTTGTCAACAAAGGTCCATCTAGTCAAAGCTATGGTTTTTCCAGTAGTCATGTATGAATGTAAGAGTTGGACTATAAAGAAAGCTGAGCACTGAAGAATTAATGGTTTTGAACTGTGGTGTTGACAAAGACTCTTGAGAGTCCCTCGGACTGCAAGGACGTGCAACAAGTCCATCCTAAAGGAAATTAGTCCTGAATATTCATTGGAAGAACTGATGCTGAAGCTGAAACTCCAATACTTTGGCCACCTGATGCAAAGAACTGGCTCATTTGAAAGGACCCTGATGCTGGGAAAGACTGAAGGCGGGAGGAGAAGGGGACGACAGAGGATGAGATGGTTGGATGGCATCACTGACTCAATGGACATGAGTTTGAGTAAGCTCCGGGAGTTGATGATGGACAAGGAGGCCTGGTGTGCTGCAGTCCATAGTGTCACAAAGAGTTGGACACGACTAAGCAACTGAACTGAACTGAACTGAATCTATTGGAAAGTGTAGTGAAGTCCACTACTCATTTTACTTTTGCTTATACTATACAGTGATTGTCTGTTGTGATTTCAAATAAGTTTTAGTGGATTTGCCTAGAAATGTCCTGCCTTTCATTGGTTTGGAACCCAGACAAGGTTAAAGTTGAAAAGTGGAGATTATGAAACATACGTACACTAAATCACTGACATTTCAGGAATGAATACTGAACTGGGTAATATAGGTCGCAATGTCTGGCATCTATGAGAAAATGCTTAATGCTCTTTATTTCTGTTCTGTCTTAGTTTGCTCAGGCTACTGTAACAAAATACCATGGATCAGGTGGCTTAAACAACAGTTTAAATTGGAAGTCCTGGAACTTGGAGGTCTTAAGTCAGAGTGCCAGCCTGGTTGTGTTCTGGTGAGGGTTCTCTTCCAGGTTTGCAGGTGGCTGGCTTCTTGCTGTGTGCTTACATGGCCTTCCCTTGGAACATGCATGGAAGCGGTCTCTCTCTTCTTATAAGTCCACCAATCCTATCCTATTGAACTAGAATTCCACTCTTATGACCTCATTTAATCTTTATCACCTCTTCAGCAACCTCATCTTCAAGTACAGTCCTACTGGGGGTTAAGGCTTCAATATGAATTGAGGGGCAGGGGCAATCCAATGTCTAGCAAGTTGTTTACTATGTAAGGTGCCAGCTCCAATTGTATACACTTTAGATTTAGAGCTGATTAAAATACATAATTCCAGTTTTGACCCCTCCATATATCATTCTCAAGTATTTTTTCCTAGATTTACCCTGGAAGATTCAACTCTAATTCTTGTTATATCAAAGTGGTCCTCAGGGGACTGATGCCAATCTCTAATATTTAATCAGGTTTATGTGATTTTTAAAGGCTTTGCAGCACTTTATTTGAGGGACTTATGAATTTGATCTTAAAGTATATTAAAGCTCTATCTCTGTTTAATAAGTATTTGATTTTTAATCTCTAAATATTAGCCATAATTCTGCAGGTATGGTCCCACAACCAACTTGTACTCAAATAATGTATTTATCAATTTCATCTGATTGTTTTATAAATCTGGGCTTAATGTGAAATCACTAGGAGGACCTAAAAGGGATTAAAATAGAATAAATATATTTAAGTTTGTAACAATTTTACATTGGTTGACTAATGGCCACTTTACCATGAATCACGGTTAATAATTATACTATTTATTTAAAACATTAATACTCTAAGATGTATGTGTCTAGCATTGAGCTAGCCTTTGGGTTTATCATAGGGGAGGAAGTGTTTACTGCCTTTAGGAGTTTATTGTCTCATAGGAAACATAGTCCAAAAATCACAGAGATAACCGTGTCAAGAGCTCTGGGAAAAAAACTCTGCAGAAAAAACTCGGCAGTTAGGAGTCAAAACATAATGGAATCAAACTAACTCAGACGATCAGGCCTTACATATGATAACCTTTTGAATTTAATGTAGGGCATGGATCTCCTTGTAAGGCATTTTTATCCCTCCCATAAAACTTGTAAAGATATTTCATAATTATTTCAGAACAGTCGACCTCCTCAGGGACACCTTTCTTGAGCCTTCAGACTAGATGAAGGCCCCTCAGATACAAGGTTGCCAGAAAAAAATATAGAATATCCAATTAAATTTGAACTTCAGATAGGCAGCAAATAATTTTGTAGCACAAGTTATCTGAAATATTACATAGGACATAATTTATTTTTTTCAGTTTTTTTGAAATTCAGATTTCTCTATGCATCCTGCATTTTATTTGCTAAATCGGGCAACCCTACCCAGGTGTACAATTTCACAAAGCTGTATGCTTTCCTTCTTTGCACCTAGAAGATATTTGTAGTTAAATATTGCTGCAATTGTCAGCATCGCTGAAGAGCTTTTGCAATGTTTGATTTCACTGTCTGTGACATGCTGTCTTAGAAAAACTCTCCTGTGTTTTCCTTTACTCTCACAGTCCTACCATACTCACAACACTTCTGACACAAGCTATGTGCGTTTTCCACACATCAAACAATTTTCCGACACCAGCTGGATGTCCTACAATTCAGTTCGGTTCTGGTATTTTTACAGTGGAGTAAGCGTCAGATTGCACAAGTCAAAGGCTTAGTCCCACAAGGCTGCTCCCCCACACCTGAGATGTCGGTTTTAGGTCTAGATTGGTTGTTACCTGTGCTTCTGAGCAACTGGCTATAAACTGGGATTCCCACAACCTCCTCCTTGGATTTGGCGATTTGCTAGAATGACAGACAGAATGCAGGGAAACACTTATATTTACTGACTTATTTTAAAGGATATAATATAGGATACAGATAAACAGCCAGACAAAGTGACACACACGGTGAGGTCTGGAAGGTCTCGAACACAGGAGCTCCCGTCCTTGAGGAGTTGAGGTGTGCCACCCTCCTGGCATGTTGGATATGTTCACAACTTGGAAGCTCTCTGAGCCTCATACTTGGAGGATTTCTGTTGAGGCTTTATCATGTAGTCATGAGCGGTTATTAACTCCACTTCCAACCCTTCTCTCCTCTCCAGAGAACAGGGAGGGGATAGGGATCAAGTTTCCAAACCTCTAATTATGGCTTGGCCTTTCTGGTGCCTAGCCCCCATTCAGGAGCCCACCAGGGGCTGTGTCATTAGTGCAAAAGACACTCATTTCACCCAGAAAATTTCAACGTACTTAGGAACTCTATGTCAGCTACTACAATCATCAGGAAATTATAAAGGTCTTAGAAGCTCTGTCAGGAATTGGGATCAAAGACTGGATATTAGAACAAAAGATTCTCTTAGTATCCCTATTTACAAGAGTTTTAGGAGCTCTCAGGTACTGGGACAGAGAACTATATATATATATCTATATATATATATCTATAGTTATAACTATATATATGTGTGTGTGTGTATACATCGCTATATTTATATTATATATATTATTATTTCATGTGTACCTTTTATATAGTACTGCAAAGCTCTAATATTAACATTTTGTCATTGCTTGGGTAAAAGAAACTAGTGATACTGAATTTAGCACCAAACAATTGGCACTTCATACATTTGGTGCTTAATTAAATTATAAATGAAATATAATCTTTTAATAAGTTATTGGGAATATAGCAGTTTAATTTGAACTAGCTTATTTCAAGCTCAAATTTAATAGGGCATCCTGAATATTACCTGGCAACTTACCTTAGGGGCCTTTGACTCTTTTTCAAGGTAGTGCCTTTGTGCTTAACCATATGAACACATATGCATACAGTTAGTAAAAATTAGTAACAATTTGGTAAAATACAGAAACAATTTCATGGAAGAAAATATTCAAGAAGTGATTGTATAATGATCAAAACCTACATATACCAAAATACTTGTGTCTATAAAGATGAGAATTTCTAGATCCCTGTTTGTTTGAATTCTAAAATGTCAATTCCTATTGAATTGCCTTTTGTAAAAATCCAGGCATAAAAGACTTTTAGATGAGCTATTCATATCTGTATGACAAAATCAGTTGTAACAGAACTGTTCCCAAAATTGTGAGAAGCAAAGCCTCTCTGTACAAATCAGGCAAAACTGAGACAATCTGTTCAATTATATTTTATTTTCTCAGTACAGTTAGTTGCCCTTAAAATAACTGGCCTGATCATCCTACCAATAGGCATGTAGTCAAAAAGAGTCAACTTTATATGGGTCTAGATTTCATTTACAGGGTCCTATGTCTTGAATATCAATAACCTCAGATATGCGGATGACACCACCCTTATGGCAGAAAGTGAAGAAGAACTAAAGAGCCTCTTGATGAAGGTGAAGGAGGAGAGTGAAAAAGTTGGCTTAAAGCTCAACGTTCAGAAAACTAAGATCATGGCATCTGGTCCCATCACTCCATGGGAAATAGATGGGGAAACAGTGGAAACAGTGTCAGACTTTACTTTTTTGGGCTCCAGAATCACTGCTGATGGTGACTGCAGCCATGAAATTAAAAGACGCTTACTACTTGGAAGGAAGGTTATGGCCAACCTAGATAGCATGTTTAAAAGCAGAGACATTACTTTGCCAACAAAAGTCCGTCTAGTCAAGACTATGGTTTTTCCAGTGGTCATGTATGGATGTGAGAGTTGGACGGTGAAGAAGGCTGAGCGCCGCAGAATTGATGCTTTTGAACTGTGGTGTTGGAGAAGACTCTTGAGAGTTTCTTGGACTGCAAGGAGATCCAATCAATCCATCCTAAAAGAGATCAATCCTGGGTGTTCATTGGAGGGTCTGATGTTGAAGCTGAAGCTCCAATACTTTGGCCACCTCATGCGAGGGGTTGACTCATTGGAAAAGACCCTAATGCTGGGTAGGAATGGGGGCGGGAGGAGACGGGGACGACAGAGGATGAGATGGTTGGATGGCATCACCGACTCGATGAACATGGGTTTTGGTAGACTCCGGGAGTTGGTGATGGACAGAGAGGCCTGGCGTGCTGCAATTCATGGGGTCGCGGAGAGTCGGACACGACTGAGCGACTGAACTGAACTGAACTGATGTCTTGAATATAGTAAGCTCTTAATAAATGTTTGCTAATAGCTTAAACATTTTTAAAGCATATGCTTCAACTGACATAGGTAAGAAAGTATATCTTATATAATTTAATGGCCCAGGGTAACTCTACTTCAATTAGCATGGTTTTTAAAATATGAACTGTAAACTGTAAAATGGATTTCTTTCTTAATG
The DNA here is from genome assembly GCF_054371585.1 of Giraffa tippelskirchi. Taxonomy (NCBI): domain Eukaryota; kingdom Metazoa; phylum Chordata; class Mammalia; order Artiodactyla; family Giraffidae; genus Giraffa; species Giraffa tippelskirchi. The sequence goes on from NC_137276.1 coordinate 42,108,510, forward strand.
TAAAATTTTTAACCCTTTGAGTTGCTACCTGTATTTGGTAGCATGGCAAGGTCTATTTCACTGAAACTCATGAACATACTTCTTTTTCTTTTTTTTTTGCCCTGATTTTGCTGCTTTGTTTTGAAATTTCACAGGAGTCTTGTGAATCCTAAGCTCATTTTAACAGAGACCCTTTAGCCCTGGATGGCAAGTCCTTTTTGAACCAAACAGTCATTGGTTCATTTCATCCTTTGGGCCATGTTTTCTGTGACTCCTCTGACTTTTCTCTGGAATTAGTTATTCACCAGGTGGCTACTTTGCCCTTACTTTGCTTGTGATTCTCTGACTGCAATCTGAAAGTCTCACTCAGTGAGCCTCTTTTCTGACCTAGCTTGGTCCTTTGTGCTTATTTGGATCTAGTCCTTAACCCTTCACACAAGTCTCAGTTTTCCATCCTGATCTGTCTTGAGATGCCACTTCAGGTCTTATTGATAATTCTCTGGCTACATGACCCATTCAGTCACAAGGAGTTCATTACCTCCTGTTAGGGACCCATCATGTGGTAGCCGCTTTTTCCTTTACTTGCCTTAGGAGTCACTCACCCAGATGGTTGATATTTTGTTTGTTTGCTTTATTTTTGGCTGTGCTGGGTCTTCATTGCTGTGCATGGGTTTCTCTAGTTGCAGTGAGTGGATCTTCTCTTTGTTGTGATGTGTGGGCTTCTCATGATAGTAGCTTCTCTAGGGTGTATGAGCTTCATTAGTTGTGGTGCATAGGCTTCAGTAGTTGAGGTGTACAGGCTCAGTAGTTCTGGTTGGCAGGCTTAGTTGCGCTGAAGCATGTAGAATCTTCCTGGACCTGGGATCAAAATTGTGTCCCCTGCATTGGTAGGAAGATTCTTAATCACCTGACCACTAGGAAAGCCCCCTATATGGGTGATTTAATATTAATGGTTAACCTTAACATTAACACAGGTGATACTGAAGTCCACTGAAGTTAAGTGAGTTAACAAGGACACAAGGCTAGCTTCAGGAAGTCTTTGATTAGAATTCAGGTCTCTCTGCCTTCAGAGCAAAATTGGGCTCTGTACCTTGTGGAACTTTGTGTTTGTTTATTTCTTCAGTCCATCACCAGCTGAACTGTTAGACCTACAGCCAAACTCACAGAACTTTTAGACTGTCAGAAAGAAAGTGACCATTTTTAGAGTGGTCACCATGAATATCCTCTGCTACTAAAATAAGATTTTATCTCCCTTCAAATTAACTTTTAGGAGAATGCAGCATGAATTCCAGATAAGCTATTTAAATAATGCAAGTGTTAAGTCTTTAATATGGACTAATTTAGATCAGACATTCAGAAACTGTTTCTTCTGGGGGTGTGCTGTCACTAGAACGGCAGTGCTGAGTTAGATGAGTATGTATTGGCTCCCCACGGGCACCAGTAATGATGAGGCAATTCAATTTGGAACATTAGCCCTCTCAATTATGGTTTGGAAGAAAATCAGAACTCGATTACAAAAAATACATACACATGTAAATCAGCTACTGATACTAATCTCTCTCTAGAAGTATGGAATCTCTGTTTTTAGAAGTATAGAATAAGAATTTTACTACTTAGGAATTGAGTTAACTGATTCTGAACTTGCGAATTTGCTTTAATCCTTCTGCCTCTGAGGTTTCAAGCTAATATGGAGGCAAAAGCTTCTCAGTTGTTAAGCTGTACATGCCCCCTGGACAGTTAAAAAGAGGATGGTCCCCTCTGAAGTGCTGTCAGGGGCAGAGCAATGCTGTTTGATATCAACCATCTAGAGAACTGATTGTTAGCTGACTGCCTGGTATTGTCTTTTGTTCTTAGCAAATGAGAGATTATTCAGGGTTGGACTGGGGTGCAGTTGGCAGGTAAACCTTCTCATGGTCTCACCTAGTAAATAATCTCTTTAGCAATCTACATTTAAGTCATTAGAAGCTAGAGATCTGTTGGTATTAAAATAACTTCCAAAAAGAGTCTAGTCAGCATCTTGTCTTATAAGCCAAAGCTGTTTTTGCACAACTGATTAGATTTATACCTGCTTTATGTTAAAATTGCAAGCCAGCTTTGTCAAAGTTAACTTTATAGTTGGGGATAAATTGAAGCTAAGCAGGTCTTTTAAAAGCTGTCCAATTATTTATTTGTTTAACCAGTGCTGTTTTGCAGACTGACAGATCCTGAAATAACAGATGCATTGTAAATTTGGATTTTCACACATTAGCTTTTTTATGTACAGAGTCTTAAAATCAGAATGATATTTAGGCATCATCAAATTTAACTGTCTGCTTGGTATAGAAATTCTCCTTATTTCCCAAACAAGTGGCTAACTACACTGTCTTCCAATAATGAGACCCTCATGACCAACTCATTTCTTGCTTCAACAGCTTTAATTATTAGTAAGTTCTTTTTCTTTACATCTGTCAGGTTTTTTCATTCCTTTTCCTTTCTTTCCTGTTATTTTTTTTTTAAGTTCAAATATTCTGTACGTGACTTTTGAGACAGAAAATAAAATTTAAAATACAGAAGACTTTCATAAAGTGTTTCAATTCAATATGTTCAAAATACTCTACTAGGTAACATTGGAGACAGACAAGGAACATATAAAACATGATCCTTATTCTCAGGAATATTAGAATTCAAAATAAATAATAATTAAAAATAGTTCCATCTACAATTAAACATCAAAAGTAATGATACAGACGTTGCATGCTATAGGACTTGTAGAATAATCAGGAACACATTCTTATAGATGATGGGGTTTATGTTAACCCTTGGAGGATAGAAAAAATTTAGTCAGGTTGTCAGGCAGTCTTTTTTTCAGGAAACTGAGGAAAGTGATTTGGCTGAACTCAGAGGCGTACTTTGAAGAGAAGTGAGAAGTAGATAGAGTAGATAAGATGAACAAATTACATATAAAAGTCTTTGTGTTTGCTGTAGAATGATTGGGGGAGATATGAAATGCTTTCTATACCAAGGGAAGACACTCCTTTATAATTTTATATGTTTAAAATATTGTGCAGTTGAGTTGTCCAGTGTGGTAACCCCTAGCCACAAGTGGCTATTGAGCATTTGAAATGCTAGTCTGAATTGAGATGTGCTATAAGTACAAAATACATGCTGATTTACAAAAGTTAATATGAAAATCTAAAATAATCATTAATTTTATCTTTATTATATATAAATATGGTAATCTTTGGATATATTGAGTTAAATAAAATATTATTAAAGTTTCTTTCCAACTATTTATTTTTAATACAGCTAATACAAAGTTTAAAATAGAATCTTTGGCTTGCATTGCATTGGTCTTGGGCAACACTAGTGTAAAATGCTATAATCTATTCATCTTTTTAGTTGTAGGCTACCTAGGTCTTATCATTTGAAACCAAGTCAACAATCAGAAGAACTCAACACATTTCAGGAGGAAAGAGTTTCTTGAGTGCTGACCTAAATTAGCCCAGAATAAAGACTTTGGGTTGTATTATTTACTTTGCTATCTGTTCTTTTATGTATAAATTTGATAGATACTATTGTTTATTCTGCACTTGTCTAAAATTCAAAGTAAATGGAGTGCTAAGAAAATTAATTATTTCATCACATTTGACTTTTTCAAAAGCAGTCTAGAAAGTAAACTCTTAAACTGTGTTCCTTTGTGATATTACTGTTTGATTCTGAAAGTAACATGAACACATGTATGTTAAGAGCCTATTACTGCAATTATTTCTCAACAAGCTGTGCTAATGAGATAGAGTAAAATGGACAGAACTTCCAGCCTCAGTTGTTTTTTGTTTTAAATCAGTTTTATTATATCTAGCCTCACTTGTGATTGTAAAAAAATGTATAAACAATGCAGTTTCATTATAGAAAGTTAGAATATATGGATAATCTTATTTCCTTTTGAAAGTAATCTGTTAACATCAGTTTGACAATTATCTCTTTGTATGTATATAATAAAAATGGGATTAAGCAACTTTATAATTAATTTTGTTTATATATTAACATTTATTTATAAACTTTTTTTTCTGGGTCCATAAAGATATGTCTGGGCTTCCCTGGGGATTCAGATGGTAAAGAATCTGCTACAATCCAGGAGAGGAGGGTTTGATCCCTGGGTCAGGAAGGTCCCCTGGAGGAGGGCATGGCAACCCACTCCAGTATTCTTGCCTGGAGAATCCCATGGACAGAGGAGTCTGACAGGCTACAGTCCATGGGGTTGCAGAGTTGGACAGGACTGAGTGACTAACACTTGCAAAAGTATGTTTAAAACAGTGGGCTTTCGAGGTTTTAATATCATCAGTATACTTTTTTTTGCAAACAAAAGCATTATTCCGAAGCCCGGTATATAAAATCAATAAAAGCAAGACTCATCTGGCTGAGAGGTAGGGTGGGGCCTTGGAATCCTACCAACTTGGGTGGCCCATCACAGCATCCTTCTATAATCATTTGAAGCACTGAAGAGCACAGTCTAGAAATGACTCTTCTGCTTCTCTTTATTTCCCTGATGTGTGTGTGTATGCTTTATTCAAGGTACTAATTCTTATCTAACATGTTATAAAAATATTTCTCACTTAAAAATTTTGGTGGTTATCATTTTGGTATGTCAAAATGTTTACCTTTTACATAATCTGTTTTGTTTTGCTTCTTAGTCTGTCATTAAATAGACATGAGATGGTGAAGCTCCAGGATTCAAATGATGTTTTAGCTAATGGTAATATCACTCCATGAGGGTGTGTCAAGTCATGTCAGTCATATCTGACTGTTTGCAACCCTATAGACTATAGCCCACCAGTCTCCTCTGTCAGTGGGATTCTCCAGGCAAGAATACTGGAGTGGGTTGCCACGCCCTCCTCCAGGGGATCTTCCTGACCCAGGGATCAAACTCACATCTCTTACATCTCCCTGCACTGGCCAACAGGGAATCCCAAATGTCAACTCTATTCATATACAAATAAATAACTATTTTAAGAGACAATAGCTTTCAATCTCTAGTAGTTTTGATACCTTGTAGTAAATTATTTATTTATTTTTTTAAATATATTGTTGCACTTTTCAGGAAGACCAAATTAAAGGGGAAGTCAGGAAAATTGTAATGAGGATCAACAGGAACTCGTTATTTCAACAATCATCTCTTTGAAGTATTGCTTCAACCTCTGATGTTGATTTGCTCTACTTTTTCTTGATCCTTTGTGTCTTTAATTAGATTTTTAAAAATTTTTTTAAAATAATACCACCTCTGGATCTTAGCTTGCAATCAGCTTTACTTAAGTGTCGGATATAGGGCTGTGCCCTCTTATTATTATTATTGGTATTATGGTAGAGACTATAGTTGTCCTTACTGTTGTTGCTGTTAATGAATGAATGTGTCCAGCTGAGCATTCTATGCATTTGGAAGAATCTAGCTGTGTAAATGGGATTCCACTTGGCTTCCTGCTGTCCAATCTACTTGAAAGAGCTTTGTAGAAAATGTATTTTGGTAGCCATTCTGTGAACACAAGGGCACCACTGCTGATGTGAAAAATGCGTATTAGAACAAAGTTAGGAGAAGGCATTTCAATACTTTCCAAAAGGAAAACATTGTTTATTTATTTGCCAGGTTGTGTTAAGTGGTAGAAAGTAGAATGACTTACTACTTTTTTAAAAAACAATATAATTTTTACTTGGCTAGGAGTTTACTTATTACTATTGTTGTTGTTCAGTTGCTCAGTCATGTCTGACTCTTTGGGACCCCATGGACTGCTGCACACCAGGCCTCCCTGTCCTTTACCATCTCCCAGAACTTGCTCAAACTCATGTCCATTGAGTCAGTGATGCCATCCAGCCATCTTCTCCTGTGTCATCCCCTTCTCCTTCTACCTTCAATCTTTCCCAGCATCAGGGTCTTTTTTAACGAGTCAGCTCTATGTACATCCCTAAACATTAATAATAAAACACATTTCTCTTAGCATAGGCAATATTTTCCTTTGGAGAGCTAATTATGTTATTTGAATACCTGTTTAATGTTAAGATGTTATGGCTTCCATCTTTCTAAGATATAAACTAGATATAACATTTACATAAAACTCAAATAGTATAAATTGTATATTGTGTTTTGAAAAGAGGTTTTTACATGGAAAATACTCAAGAGAACATTCCTTAAGTTTGTAGTTTTATAGAAGCCGCTATAAGTGCACATTGTTGACCCTCAGGCATTCAAACCCATGGTCCATGTGGTAGGTGAGCATATTTCAAAAGATGATGATTCAGGAGGTGTTATTTAATGTGAATCCTCTAGTTTCCCATAATGTCTTACAAGATTGAGATTGTTATTATCTATGAATTCAAGATAAGTAGTATGCTTCTCATTTGGGTAACCCAAATAAGGGAAGTATTATTACCTAAATATGGCTGTTTGGTCACAGTGGTAAAGCTCTTCTTGACTGTATACTTGAGAGATGAAGATGTTTCATAAAAAAAATGCAAATATTAATTGATTTCCTTAAAATGTATTATTTTAAAGTTAATAGTATGTTCAATCTAAATTCTAAATCTGAAATATGCATCTATAATAGTATATTTGATTAAATTATGTGTCTAAAATGTGATGGATAAAGTGCAAAATATAGCAGTGAATGGTTGCTGTTAAACTCAGCCCTGGTAACACTGATTTTCTTTTGCCTGGGGGGTGTTAAAGAAAATCCCCATTGTCCCTGGCTCCTCATCTGTGCCAGCCTCTTCCTGGACTAGTCAACAGAAGAAAATAGTAAATTGCCTTTTTAAAACCACTCCTCAATTACAAATAGTCCTTTCTTTCTTTTGCTTAACTCCTTGAAAACCATTTTTAGTATCTGCCCAAAGCAGATCCTAAGGCTGTGCTTCTGAGACCTGCATTCTTCCTTTTCACCAATGTCATGGTTTGAAGGATCCAAGCCCTCACATTGATGCACGTCGAGTTATCTTTGTAGTCAGTGTCATGGAATAGAAAAAAGGGAAGAACTAGAGTTTAAAAGATCTGTGTTCTAGTTTACTTTGGGTAGATTATTGGAATGATAATTCAGTTAATAGAATGCTTCAGATTTTCAGGTGGTGCTAGTGGTAAGAAACACACCTGCCAATGCAGGAAACATAAGAGATGCAGGTTCCATCCCTGTGTAGGGAAGATGCCCTAGAGGGACATGGCAACCTGCTCCAATATCCTTACCTGGGAAATCCCATGGACAGAGGAGCCTGTTGGGGAACAGTCCATAGGATTGCAAAGAGTTGGACATGACTGGTTGATAGGACACACACAGAATGCTTTAGGCTGTTTCCCATGTAGTTGTAAAGATAATTTTTCATTAGTTACATTTGCGTGCATGTGCATGCTAAGTCGCTTCAGTCGTGTCTGACTTTTTGCGACCCTATGGACTATAGTCCACCAGGCTCCTCTGTCAGGTGGCGGGTGGGTTCTTTACCGTTTGCGTGCTAGCTAAATCACCTCAGTCATATCTGACTCTGCAACCCTATAGACTGAAGCCTGCCAAGCTCCTCTGTCCATGGAATTTTCTAGGCAAGAATACTGGAGTGGGTTGCCGTTTCCTCCTCTAGGGGATCTTCCTGACTCAGGGATCAAACCCGCATCTCTTGTGTCTCTTGAATTGGCGAGCAGATTCTTTACCACTAGCACCACCTTATGTATTTTGAAATGATTTAAATTTTGGAAAACTGAACAGATGCAAAATAAAGTATTCTCCCCCACCCTCTTGACTGCTGATCCATTGGCCAAGTACCAGCTGGATCCTGCTACTTTTTTTTTCTTCTTCGAGGTGACAGGCCTTTCTCTCAGGACAAAAATAGGACAAAGCCTACTCTTATCACATAAACAAACATACAAAAAAAATCAATCCTCAGTTATAGATCTATCATGACTGGGTTTAGCCAGACTTTGGAGAAATTGCTCATATTATCAGCGTAGGAAAGTCTTTGAACTCTGGAAGGTTTGAATGTAGAGGTGAGATTCTCACACACCAGCTTTTCAGATCAAGTAAATTGCTTACCTTCGGTGGAGAAGAATAGCTCCGAGATTATAATCAAGTTGCTGATGCTTCCATCCTCTGAATTTCCATGAAAAGGTTAATCTTGATGTATGAATGTTTTCTTTCTAAAAAAAGAAAATTGTCAGCCTGGCCCAGGTTGAGGCAAAACTGTGAGAAAGGTATGGTGTGCCTTCCAGTTGGCTACCTTTTAGTAAGGTCCACCGACTCCTGGGTCTAAATTTCTACAGGACACTAATACGACCTTATGTGTTTCCCATATTATTGAATGCTTGGGATTTCATCTTCTCAGTGCCAATCTGTCTCCTAAACTGAGAATTGATGTAATAAGGCAGTTCACGCTAGTATGTATTAGTGACAGAAAATGAGAACTCAACCAGGTTCCTGGATCAAGTAACTTAGAATTTTAAACCTAGGTCTTCTAAAGATTATACCTATTCTGATGATTGAATCTCTTTGAGACAATTTCAGGCACCATTGCAGGCATGGTGGGAGTCATGAACTTTGGCCTCATCAGACTGTTTTCACTGTATCTCCTGCACAGATTTTCCTGAATCCAGGGAATCTAATAGTAAACTATGGCATCAACCATACTGAAATTTTCTATTAATTTGAAAGTAACTTTTTGGGGGCATAATGAACCTGCAGGATGCCTTTAAGTGGTTCTTAGCTAGATACAGTGTAATCTAAATCCTATAGGGAACTTTCAAATCATAGGTAACTTTTCTCCCCACACTTTCCACAAGATTTTATGTTCCCAGATGAGAATATGGGTGGAGACTGGTGTACATGCATGTATGCTTGCCAAAATTCAGCACTCCTCTTTCCTGTGAGGAGCTAGTGGAACTGAATTCCCAGGAAGATTTTAAATAGCACATAAGATTTTAAAAACACATATTCAGGTTGAACTGTTATAGTCAGGTAACAACATTGTTAAATTATTTTAATGCTGGGAAAGTATTTCCAACTTCATACAAAACAGGATATAGGACCTGAAATTTGGTAAAGTTTAGATAAATATCATCGAATGTTAGGAAATTTAAAAATAAATGTCAGAAGCCTTTTCATTCTTCTCTGCAATGATTCAGTTCAGTTCAGTTCAGTCGCTCAGTCATGTCTGACTCTTTGCGACCCCATGAATTGCAGCACGCCAGGCCTCTCTGTCCATCACCAACTCCCAGAGTCTAACCAAACCCATGTCCATCAAGTCAGTGATGCCATCCAACCATCTCATCCTCTGTTGTCCCCTTCTCCTACTGCCCTCAATCCTACCCAGCATTAGGGTCTTTTCCAATGAGTCAACTCTTCGCATGAGGTGGCCAAAGTATTGGAGTTTCAGCTTCAACATCAGTCCTTCCAATAAACACACAGGATTGATCTCATTTAGGATGGATTGATTGGATCTCCTTGCAGTCCAAGGGACTCTCAAGAGTCTTCTCCAACACCACAGCTCAAAAGCATCAATTCTGCGGCGCTCAGCTTTCTTCACCGTCCAACTCTCACATCCATACGTGACCACTGGAAAAACCATAGCCTTGACTAGATGGACTTTTGTTGGCAAGGTAATGTCTCTGCTTTTAAACATGCTATCAAGGTTGGCCATAACCTTCCTTCCAAGGAGCAAGCGTCTTTTAATTTCATGGCTGCAATCACCATCAGCAGTGATTTTGGAGCCCCCAAAAATAAAGTCTGACACTGTTTCCACTGTTTCCCCATCTATTTCCTATGAAGTGATGAGACCAGATGCCATGATCTTAGTTTTCTGAACGTTTAGCTTTAAGCCAACTTTTTCACTCTCCTCTTTCACTTTAATCAAGAGGCTCTTTAGTTCTTCACTTTCTGCCATAAGGGTGGTGTCATCTGCATATCTGAGGTTATTGATATTTCTCCCGGCAATCTTGATTCCAGCTTGTGCTTCTTCCAGCCCAGCGTTTCTCATGATGTACTCTGCATATAAGTCAAATAAGCAGGGTGACAGTATACAGCCTTGACATACTCCTTTTCTTATTTGGAACCAGTCTGTTGTTCCATGTCCAGTTCTAACTGTTGCTTCCTGACCTGCATACAGGTTTCTCAAGAGACAGGTCAGATGGTCTGGTATTCCCATCTCTTTCAGAATTTTCCACAGTTTATTGTGATCCACACAGTCAAAGGCTTTGGCATAGTCAATAAAGCAGAGGTAGATGTTTTTCTGAAACTCTCTTGCTTTTTCAATGATCCAGCGGATGTTGGCAATTTGATCTCTGGTTCCTCTGCCTTTTCTAAAACCAGCTTGAACATCTGGAAGTTCACAGCTCACGTATTGCTGAAGCCTGGCTTGGAGAATTTTGAGCATTACTTTACTAGCATGTGAGTTGAATGCAATTGTGCAGTAGTTTGAGCATTCTTTGGCATTGCCTTTCTTTGAAATTGGAATGAAAACTGACCTTTTCCAGTCCTGTGGCCACTGCTGAGTTTTCCAAATTTGCTGGCATATCAAGTGCAGCACTTTCACAGCATCATCTTTCAGGATTTGAAATAGCTCAACTGGAATTCCATCACCTCCACTAGCTTTGTCCGTAGTGATGCTTTCTAAGGCCCACTTGACTTCACATTCCAGGATGTTTGGCTCTAGGTGACTGATCACACCATCGTGATTATCTGCGTTGTGAAGATCTCTTTTGTACAGTTCTTCTGTGTATTCTTGCCACCTCTTCTTAATATCTTCTGCTTCTGTTAGGTCCATACCATTTCTGTCCTTTACCGAGCCTATCTTTGCATGAAATGTTCCTTTGGTATCTCTAATTTTCTTGAAGAGATCTCTAGTCTTTCCCAATCTGTTGTTTTCCTCTATTTCTTTGCATTGATCACTGAGGAAGGCTTTCTTATCTCTCCTTGCTATTCTTTGGAACTCTGCATTCAGATGTGAATATCTTCCTTTTCTCCTTTGCTTTTCGCTTCTCTTCTCTTCCCAGCTATCTGTAAGGCCTCCTCAGACAGCCATTTTGCTTTTTTGCATTTCTTTTCCATGGGGATTGTCTTGATCCCTGTCTCCTGTACAATGTCATGAACCTTTGTCCATAGTTCATCAGGCACTCTGTCTATCAGATCTAGTCCCTTAAATCTATTTGTCACTTCTACTGTATACTCATAATGGATTTGATCTAGGTCATACCTGAATGGTCTAGTGGTTTTCCCTACTTTCTTCAATATAAGTCTGAATTTGACAATAAGCAGTTCATGATCTGAGCCACAGTCTGCTCCCAGTCTTGTTTTTGCTGACTGTATAGAGCTTCTCCATCTTTGGCTGCAAAGAATATAGTCAATCTGATATCGGTGTTGACCATCTGGTGATGTCCACACGCAGAGTCTTCTCTTGTATTGTGGAAGAGGGTGTTTGCTATGACCAGTTCGTTCTCTTGGCAAAACTCTATTAGCCTTTGCCCTGCTTCATTCTATACTCCAAGGCCAAATTTGCCTGTTACGCCAGGTGTTTCTTAACTTCCTCCTTTTGCATTCCAGTCCCCTATAATGAAAAGGACATCTTTTTTGGGTGTTAGTTCTAGAAGGTCTTGTAGGTCTTCATAGAACCGTTCAACTTCAGCTTCCTTGGCGTTACCTGTCAGGCCTACAAATGGTATGATGGAAAAGGTTTTTCCATTTGTAATCAGAAGACCTAGGTTTTGCGATCAGCTACTGCATACTAGCTATGTGATCATGGGCTCACTGCTTAATTTCTCTATGTCTGCATTTTCTTACTTATAACATCAGACTGTTGGAAAAAATTATTTCCAAAGCTCATGCAAATTTCAGCATATAATAATAGGTGACCTCTGAATCATTCTCAGTCATTTTATTAGAGATAAAGAAGTATTAAAAAACAAATTGATGTATCTGCAGTTTCATTTCTTTTGATGGTGGTGGTAGTCGTGTTTTCAGTACTACTTAAAAGATATTATAAGACCTCCAGGAAAATTAACCATGGGTGTGGAAAGATGGGGTGTGGATGGAGAAGTTAAAGAACAGTCAACTACTTAATAATTGAGAAATACTTATGCTGCATTTTAGACATAAGTCAAGAAATAGATCCATTTCTAGGTAAATGTATTTGGGCACTACTTTCATTTTCTTTCTTCTTTTTTTTTTTATGCACTAAACTACTGTCCTAGCCAAACCATCTCCAAAATTGAAGTTAGGATTTACATAATTTTTCAGAGTATAATATAAAAGGTAGCTATTGTCGTGAAATGCAGATTTGTGCTGGTTTGGGAGTGAAAAATCAGATTTCCAACTTACATGCATGGAACTGTTACAAAATGCTACTTCAGATAAAGCTAGAGGCAGAATTTTTTAGTTAGTATGTTAGAAAACATTCTATATCTGATTTTTCATAAGCTAGACATTGTGTTGGCTGTATTTACTGTTTTTCATAGCTCTGGAGTTGGCCATAATTTCAGAAAAAAATTATCTTAGCTCTTTTACACATAGTTCTCTTTGGGTATATTTTGTATTCTAAAATATTGCTAGAATATATATTTTGTAAAAACTGCACAGAAGCAAGAAAAAAAAAGTGTCTGGAATGACAAAAACAAATGTTTTGTCTACATTGTGATATTTCAATTTTGGAGACTATGATGGCTGTCCATAAATTTAAAACATTATCTGAGTCACTGTTTACTATTTCAATCAGTAGGTACTAGAATTGAAAAGTAATGAAATTTATAAAGAAAATTCTGGGTGATCCCCCCCCCCCATTTGTTTTACAAATCCTCATCAGTTATTCCAGGAAAGCATAAGTTCAGTTCAGTTGCTCAGTCGTGTCCGATTCTTTGCGACCCCATGAACCACAGCACACCAGGCCTCTCTGTCCATTACCAACTCCCGGAGTTTACTCAAACTCATGTCCATTGAGTCGGTGATGCCATCCAACCATCTCATCCTCTGTCATCCCCTTCTCCTCCTTCCCCCAATCCTTCGCAGCATCAGGGTCTTTTCAAATGAGTCAACTCTTTGCATCAGGTAGCCAAAGTATTGGAGTTTCAGCTTCAACATTAGTCCTTCCAATGAACCTTCAGGACAGATCTCCTTTAGGATGGACTGGTTGGACCTCCTTGCAGTCCAAGGGACTCTCAAGAGTCGTCTCCAACACCACAGTTCAAAAGCATCAATTCTTCGACGTTCAGCTTTCTTTATAGTCCAACTCTTACATCCATACATGACTACTGGAAAACCATAGCCTTGACTAGACAGACCTTTCTTGACAAAGTAATGTCTCTGCTTTTTAATATGCTGTCTAGGTTGGTCATAACTTTCCTTCCAAGGATTAAGCATCTTGTAATTTCATGGCTGCAGTCACCATCTGAAGTGATTTTGGAGCCCCAAAAACTAAAGTCAGCCACTGTTTCCCCATCTATTTGCCATGAAGTGATGGGACCAGATGCCATATCTTAGTTTTCTGAATGTTGAGCTTTAAGTCAACTTTTTCACTCTTCTCTTTCACTTTCATCAAGAGGCTTTTTAGTTCTTCTTCATAAAGTAGTTAAAAATTTAAAACAGAACAGGGATGGGAAAGGAGATGATAATATGAGATTTATGTATTGAGTACAGAATAGTCTTAGTGAAGTTAACTAGCTCAGTGGTAAAATACTTCAAAGAGCTAAGACTATTCAACAAAGAAAAGTTACTGGAGTGTCATAAATCCAAAGCAAAATGTACTAGAGTATAATATCAGGCTTCCCCTGTGGCTCAGACGGTAAACAATCCACCTGCAATGAGGGAGACCTGGGTTTGAGCCCTAGGTTGGGAAAATCTCCTGAAGGAGGGCATGGCAACCCACTTTAGTATTCTTGCCTGGAGAATCCTCATAAACAGTGGATGCTGGTGGGCTACAGTTTATGGGGTCACAAAGAATTGGACATGACCAAGTGACTAAGCAAAGCACACAGCAAGAGTATTCAACAAAGAAAAGGTACTGGAGTATCATAAATCATAAAGTTACATAGCCCACACTGACTATTAATATGTTGTATCTTGTTTTATGGGCTTCCCTAGTGGCTCAGTGGTAAAGAATCCATCTACAGTACAGGAGACCTGGGTTCAATCCCTGGATCAGGAAGAGCTCCTGGAGAAGGAAATGGCAGTCCACTCTAGTATTCTTGCCTGGGGAATCCCATGGGCAGAGGAACCTGGTGGGCTACAGTCCGGGCGTTGCAAAGAGTAGGACACGACTTAGTGATTAAACCATCTTGTTTTAATTATAGATAGTTTTAATGGACATAGGCAAGAAAAAGTTGTTTTGGCCATCACAGGAATAAACAAAACTAGAATGAAGTACTCAAATATTTGGAGAGTTTTGTCTTTGGGGATCCTTTAAAAAAAATGTCTGAGTGATCTAGATTTTCATTAGCACACTGCTTCTCCCCATCATCTGGAAAGAAGTGCACAAAATAGCTGGCTGTACAAAATGCATTTCTTGTTCCTACATTAAACACACTGAATAGGAACCCTGTAGTTGGGGCCTTGAAATCTCCCTTAATGCTTCTAATACACACTCAAATTTTAGAATTACTGCATTGGAAACAGGGAACTGAACCAATTATCTTTTCTAGTCTCAGCTGTCTAGCATACTTCATGCATATGAAATAAGGAAGTAATTACTGGGAGAATACATGGTAGAAATTAAACTAAATATTTAAGTCAATCCAACGTGTTTATATAAAATTACATATTTTTCTTTGAATCATTTATAATTACTCCCATTAATACTTCTAGTTTCATATTGGGAGGATTCTTGTGCTCTGTATTTTTTGTTCCTTTCCAAGGAAGATTTCACATATTAAATAATCTTCAACTATCATGTCCTACTGCTTTGACCCAAATCTTCTAATTACAAAATAAATAAATAACTAAAGGCAGCCTTATGTTATATTAAGTCTATTTGGATATTTGGAAATGGATATCTTTTTCAATGTCAATTTTCCTACTTTAGATCATTGGATGAATTTTCTCTAGTGAATGATATATGAGAACTGACTTCATGTATGATTACTTTGATAGCATTCCTTAGAGAAATAGGTGAGAAAATATAAATCCTATTGTGTTGGTCTGTTGCTAAAACTTGGCCTCTGTTCACTGGTGCCAAATGGGTGAAATAGAGGAGTTTTCATTTCTTTGCCAGGGAAAAGGGACTAATGGCCTCAAAACTGTGTCCTGCCCTGGACAGGGTGGTAAGGAGTCTTAAAGTGTTCAAGGAGCAGGGCATGATCAGCTCAAGGATGTTCTTCTGATAGGTTGGTGGTGAGAAAATTGTGAGTCAGCAACCTTCTAGTTTCTACTGGTCTGGGATCTCTGTGCTTGTGGGCTGAATACAGTTAGCTTCTTTCACCTGGTAGGGGTTTCAGTACCTGCAACACTGTTCAAAGGACATGGCTCAGAAAGGTCCTTGATTTTGTTTAATGGCTAAAGTGTTACTATTTTGTCTTGCTTGATTGTTTCTCTTTCTGCATTTTCTTATTTTTCTGATTAAGTTTATTCTTTGACTAAAGTTTTTCTACAGAAGAAAAGGTGGGCAGAGGACATAGATACGGATCTATTTTGGGAACTAATCTTCCCCAAACAAACACATTTTTTACAGTCCTTTCATTAAAAATAAATACATAAATAAATGTTACTTAAAACATTACCACTCAAACTGGATGCGGTACAATTGGATGTTTCATGAACCACCACCACCTACAAAATCTGCACATTCAGGAGATTTTATGTGGCCCCCCAGAAATCAGAACGACTAGTCAAAGCAGTTCTATACAGCTAAGCCTCCTAGGTTTTCTGTTTGTTGGTTTGTTTGTTTTAAGAAACCTTTCTCCATTTTCTTCAAGAAATCACAGTGTGAGCAAGAAAAGTCATGCTGCACAGCAGAAAAACGGTAGTGACTTTGTGATTTAAAAATCATGAAGAAAAATGTATGTATTGTTGAAAAGAACATGGTACTAACAGTCACTTGGAAGAGCTATCATCACTATGGAACTGAACATTTTTAATTGGTCTCCATCTGTTGTTAGGGGCAGACTTTATTTTCTTGGGCTCCAAAATCACTGAAGATGGTGACTGCAGCCATGAAATTAAAGACTCTTTGCTCCTTAGAATAAAAGCTATGACAAACCTAGACAGAATATTAAAAAGCAAAGACATCACTTTGCCAACAAAGATTTGTATAGTCAAAGCTATGGTTTTCCAGTAGTCATGTATGGATGTGAATGTTGGACCATAAAGAAGACTGAGTGCGGAAGAATTGATGCTTTCTAATTGTGGTGCTGGAGAAGACTCTTGCGAGTCCCTTTTACAGCAAGGATATCAAATCAGTCAATCCTAAAGGAAATCTATCTTGAATATTCATTGGAAGGACTGATGCTGAAGCTGAAGTTCTGATAGGCCACCTGATGCGAAGAGCCAACTCATTGATAAAAAAAACCTTGATGCTGGGAAAGACTGCAGGCAAAAGGAGAAGGGGCGACAGAGGATGAGATGGTTAGGTAGCACCACCAATTGAATGGACATAAGTTTGAATAAACTCCAGGAGATAGCGGAGGACAAGGAAGCCTGGCATGCTGCAGTCCATGGGGTTGCAAACAGTTAGACATGATTTAGCGACTGAACAACAACATTTGTCAAGCTGTTTATATGTTCAGAGCACTTTACTTAGATTAGTAGCTCTTCCCAAAAACCTTATTGGGGATGTCGGGTCTCTTTTTTTCAAGTGATAAATGGGTGCTCAGCTAGAATCTACTTGCCCAGCATCACATGACCACATTCTGATGTAAACCGAGGCTTATCTGGCTCTGTAACCCATATATTTTATACTTTTGCCTAACAAGAGACAGACTGTTTGATTTGTTCTTCTTGGAGTGTCTATTAAAAACAGATTAAACACAAAAATTAAGTGGAAAAATTTCCAAGTTTTCCCTTATATTCGCATCCAACATTGCGATATAGGCATCTGTGAGCAATCGAGTTTGTAGTTTAACCATACTGTCTTAAAAACAAAAACAAAAAAACGAAATTCAATTTTAACTTAAAATTCACTGAATCCAAAGTTTCAGAAGTGTAGTGAGTTGTTTTTTTTTTTAACTCTTCACACATTCATATTTATTTACTGCTTTGCAAGTAGATAGATGTTTATCATATGAAAGAATTTCAAGAATATCAGTGGTAATTGCCTAATACTTGAATTTTAAAATGTTTTTCATTTATACTTTAAGCAGTTATTTATTTAAAAGAAATTGAAGTTGGCACTAAAACTACCTCAGTGCTGTAAAACTGTCCCAACAATTTTCTAAAGAGATGTTTTCATGAAGAAAAAGGTTAGTTTAAAATACTACACAAGACAGTAATGACATGCATATTTCATGGTGTACCTAAGAAGCTCATAAAATGAGTACAGATGGGAATATGCAAATCTGAGATAAAGCCTTTTAAAACATTGATGTTTGGTTGGTTGATTTCGAGAATGATATTATTAGTGAGTAGGCACTAAATTTATTTAATTTCCTCTCTTGTTAATGTCTTAAAATATTTATTTTATTCGTTATACCTTTTACCCCCAAAGATCCATATTATAGTATGATGCATTATATAAATTTAAAATCTCTTTCAGAAGACTTTTTTTTTTTAAGTTAAATACTTGTTTGGGACTTTGTTCTTTTTTTTAAACTTTTTGTTTTGTGTTGGGATATAACTGATTAACAATATTGTGATAGTTTCAGGTGAACAGTGAAGAGACACAGCCATATATATACATGTATCCATTCTTCTCCAAACTCCCCTCCCATCCAGGTTGCCACATAACATTGAGCAGAGTTCCCTGTGTCATATAGTTCCCTGTGCTATCCTTGTTGGTTACCCATTTTAAATATAGCAGTGTGTACAGTTGCTTTTTTTTTTTTATTAAGGACAGGTGCTTGTTATAGATCTGCTCTGGAGGAGGTTACTATGCCCCTAGGGTCTATGGCAATACAATTTCAAATTATAACTGTTGAAAAATCTGTCCTTGTAGTGACCAAGCTATCCTGTAGTAACTTGTTTTAGTGTATAAATACCACAATGGTCTAAAGGAGTTTGTGCTTAGTCGCTCAAGTCATGTGCAACTCTTGTGACCCCATGGACTATAGGCCACCAGGCTCCTCTGTCCATGAGAATTCTCCAGGCATAGATACTGGAGTGGGTCGCCATGTCCTCCTCCAGGGGACCTTCCCAACCTAGGGATCAAAACCAGGTCTCCTGCGTTGCAGGTGGATTCTTTACCATCTGAGCCACCAGGGAAGAGTTTACACATCTTCAAAGATTGCTTGATTTCTTTCTTGGGAGTAGTTGAAGCCAAAAGAAGATGCTGAGTCACTTTCATTTAAGTCCCTTGAGTTGATGTTTAATTGGATGCTTACCAAATGGTAACTTCTCCCACTCTGAAAGGCCTTATAATATGGGCAGTTTGAATTGCAAGATTGATGAAAAATTGAGATGATTTTGTGGATAAAAGAAGGACTGTCTCCTTTTCTGTTGCTGAGGAGGCCACTTCTGTACTTTCATTTTCATTTCATTTCATTTTCATTCCTTCCTGGTTTTCCTTTTTTATTGCTACCCTCTATACTCTTTATTATTTGCTGAAAAAAGTTATCTCCTTTGTTAATTCTTTTCTTTGTTTTAGTTCAGACCCCAACTCCACCCTTATTATGAGACCTTTTGCAAGTCATTCTATTTTTCTTAGTTTCCACACTAATCTACTTCAGTGGGTTGAGAGTAAAAAGCAAAGTGATTTTAAGTAAAATATTTATTTACCTGGAGACTGAATTTTAGTTAACACTCAAATACATGATACATATTATTTTCTAAGATATCCCTAAAAATAAAAGAAAATATGTAAAATGTTGTGTGTTAGTCACTTAGTAATGTCTGACTCTTTGCAATTCCATGAACTGTAGCCTGCCAGGCTTGCCTGTCTGTGGGATTCTCCAGGCAAGAATACTGGAGTGGGTAGCCATTCCCTTCTTCAGAGGATCTTTCCGACCCAGGGCTCGAATCCAGGTCCCCTGCATTGCAGGCAGATTCTTTACCATCTGAGCCACCAGGGAAGCTCTGTTATATTTGTAAGGAAGAACCACGGTGTATTTATCTTGTAATGATGCTCAGTTATTGTGACTTTCTAGAATTAGAGACAATTCAGATTATGCCTTCTTGGCTAAGATGTTGGTTGCATATAATTAAAGAGATAGCCACAAATGCAGGGGTAGTTTCTAAAATCAGAAAGATATTGAGACAGTAACGGATGCCTGAAGACTATTTTTACTACTTCAAAATGCCAGAATAAATTAATACACTTTTTTTTTATTAAATAGGAAAGCAAATTAATGGTTATTTAATGAACAACTTTTGAATGGTCCATAGGTTGAGATGAGAGTAGGCATGGTCTTAGTGTTTTGAAAAGCCTGTTCTACAGAGGCCATCTGCCATTCTAGGGAAGCTCTCCAATTGAAAGGTTAACAAAATGACTTTAACTGTTTTAAAAACAAACAGAATCATAATGCAATGAATTTTTTCATTAGCACATTCAATACTCTCAATAGCTAGAATATCTTATTTTAAGATAATTGATTTATAATTTGTACACCTTTGTTCTAGAGTGATAAAATAATAGTCTAATTTGCACTGTACAAGATAGTGATTAGAACCTTCTTTGGGTTTATTAGGTGATTTACACATATAATCCTCAGAGTAATCCTCACAGTAATGGGAAATGTATGCATTATTATAGCCATTTTAAAGAGGAAGCACTTGACATTCAAATTGGTTATAGAAAGTAACATACCTAGAAAGTACAACTAACACTCTTCACCTTCCTTCCCAGAAAGCATCCTTCATATCCACAAAATAGGATGTCCATCTGGTGTGTTCACATAGCATCATGTTCTATCATTAGATTGATCTATTTTTTTTAATCGATTGTTTTTAAGCAGTTTTACATTAACATCCAAATTAAGAAGAAAGTACAGAGAGTTCCCATTTACTCCTTGCCCCTATAAATGCAGTTTCTCCACTATTAAAGTCATGTACCAGAATGGTACCTTTGTTACATTGATGAACCCACACTGACATATAATCATCACCCAGAGTCCATAGTGTACCTTTAAGGCTTACTCTTCATGATGTGTATTCTATGGGTTGTGACAAAGGTATAATGACTTGTATCCACCATTGCACTTTCATGCAGAGTAGTGTCCCTGCCTTAAAAATCCTCTGTGCTCTGCCTAGCCATCTCTCCCTCCCCATAGCCCCTGGCAGTTTCTGACCCTTGCACTGTTTCCATAGTTTGCCTTTTCCCAAAAATCATATAGTATATAGCCTTTTCTGATTGGCTTCTTTTACTTAGTAATGGGCTAGCCAGGTGGTTCAGTGGTAAAGAATATTCCTGCCAGTGCAGGAGATGCAACAGATGTGGATTCAATGTCGAGTCAGAAAGATATCCTGAAGTAGGAAACGGCAACCCACTCCAGTATTCTTGTCAAGAAAATTCCATGGACAAAGGAGCCTGGTGGGCTATAGTTCATGGGGTCACAAAGAGTCAGACATGACTGATCATGTATGCATGCACTTAGTAATATGCGCTTAGGTCTCCTCCATTTGTTTTCCTGATTTGATAACTCATTTTTTTAGAGCTCTAAATAATATTTCATTGGCTGTAGATACAACAGTTAATTAATGCATTCATCTATTGAAGGACATCTTGGTTGCTTCCGGTGACTGTTCTAATTGTCTGATTATGCATGACACTATGCATCTATAGTACACTATGCATCTTCACAGCTAGATCTGTATTTTACTCCCTTGGTATCCCCTGTCATGGGAGACAGTTCATGGTAAAGGCTTAACAGCTATGACTTAGAATGCTTCAGGGCATGCCAACCTGTGAGGATATAAAAATTAGCACCAGGCATGAAAGCCCACATTAGATCTTGTTAGGAGTCCCTGGTATGTTTCTTTGTATGCTAGAGCAGCCACTTTGTGATGCTCTGACCTCCTCCTCAAGACTGGCTGCCTGTAAAGCCATTTGAGTGTTCATCACTTCTTCTATTGCTTCTGATGACCAGCAGAGGCTGTTCCTATTTGGGTGTTGTATCTGAATGTTTCTGAGGCTGTAGAATCCAGATGTACTAGTGCCTTACTTTGTTTTGCTCAGACTATTTTAGCTTTCAATTTGGTAAAAGGAAAATTAATTTTTAAAGAATAGAAAAAAAAAATGGAAAAAATGTGAATTGCGCTTAATGTTTAATTCCATCAAAAATGTCTGGTGGTTTGATATAAGACTCAAGATGGATGGGGTGGGGAGGGAGTGGGAGGCAGGATGGGGGGGTACATGTGTACCTGTGGCTGATTCATGTTGATGTACGGTGAAAACCAGCACAATATTATAACATAATTATCCTCCAATTAAAATAAATAAATTAAAAGAGAAACACTCAATTTCCATTTTTCTGAATCTTCCGTGGCTGGAGTTAAGAAAAGCACAGTAATTGACAAATGCCAGAAATGATCTTACAGCAATGATATTTATCTGTGGGAAAGTGTTTCCTTGTTCTGAAAGTCACTCAATCATGTCCAGTTCTTTGCAACCCCATGGACTATACAGTCCATGGAATTCTGCAGGCCAGAATACTGGAGTGGATAGCCATTCCCTTCCTCAGGGGATCTTCCCAACCCAGGGATTGAACCCAGGTCTCCCATATTGCAGGCAGATTCTTTACCAGTTCTGGGAGTTATCAAAACAAATAATATATTCTGTTTAATAGTGTAAACAGCTATTCTATTAGGAATGAGCTGATAATTTTTACAGAGTTGTTTTTTTTTTTAAATCAATTTGAAGATATTGTCCATAAAAGCATTGGAAAAGAGATGCTTGGAGTTCCTTAGAATGAAAGTGGAGAACAGAGGGGGCAGAGCTTTAAGCAAAGTCTAGGATTGTCAGGTATCCATGTTTTAACTGGCAGTCCAATAATTGTCATTTATTTCCACAGAAGAACCACCCACTAATAACATGTTTCTGAGGTCCCCTGCTCATTTACTAGACATGTTCTCTGTAATCTTGATCCTGTTAGATGCTTGGTTATAAGATTTTCTCATGTGATTTGGTATTTTAGTTGGGGCAACATGGCAGTCCTAGTTGGAGAATAGGCATTTTTATCTTCACCAACTTTTCTCTTAGGTGACAATACACAAAACTCCCCCAAAACTTCCTGTCACAGGTCCCCATTCAGCCATGCAAATCAGCTCATGCTTATACCTTTGACTGAGTCTGTCTTGAAGTATGTCACAAGTTTTCCACATTCATCCATTATTGACTTGGTTTGGTAGACTGATTTTTATTTAGCCTAATTCACTCTGATGATTGACACTGTGCTTGGCTAAAGATTGTATATTAGTTGATGGATAGTGAATTTTCTACTAATAAACCTGGTGAGGTCATTAAGCATGCATTTCATTTGTAAAGCAAATGGATAGCCTACTTATACCCTGCTCCCCCTTATTTATGTGAAAGCAGGCAACCCACTCCAGCACTCTTGCCTGGAAAATTTCATGGATGGAAGAGTCTGGTAGGCTGCAGTCTATGTGGTTTCAGGGTCGACACAACTGGGCAACTGAGCACACATGCACAGTACTGTGTTATCAAAGTTTAACATAGAGTAGTCACAAATATACAGCCTTTGGAAGGAATTCTTATCTCCCTAGAATTGCAGGATTTATTTTAAGATTCTGAAATTGTAGCAAGGTTATTTTATTTATACTAAAGACACTGGAAATAAAAAAAATGTCTTGTTGGGTAAAATGGTATTAAAGATATTCATCTCAGCACCGAGGTGGCTTAGAGGGTAAAGCATCTGCCTGCAATGCAGGAGACCCGGGTTCGATCCCTGGGTCGGGAAGATCCCCTAGAGAAGGAAATGGCAACCCACTCCAGTACTCTTGCTTGGAAAATCCCATGGATTGAGGAGCCTGGTAGGCTACAGTCCATGGGGTTGCAAAGAGTTGGACACGACTGAGCAACTTCACTTTCAAAGATATTCATAATAATTACTGTGTTCTATCACGAGAACAATTGTCACTCAAATTGGAAATTCTCACCTTTTTGATATAATTTCCTCTCTTTTCAGGGCCAAATGCCCTCTCTGCTTTATAAAGAATTAAAAAAAAAAAAATGAGCCATTCAGTCATCAAATATCATGCTCAGTGTGTCTACATGTGTGTTTATACTCACAATCTCAAATATGAATGGTGTAGTTGTGAAAAAGCCATTGGTTACAAAGCTATTCTGTTATGTTGTCATTTTTAAAAAGGCTGTTTCCCCAAAGCTAGGAGTGAAATTATAGCAGGTGCAGTTTCAGGCCTCTACAATTATCCCAGATTACCCTTTCAATAAAATGTTGACAGCCTCACAAAAACAGTCTTACTATGCTGACAGTTGGAAGCAGACAGGCATTTCTAAATATTCCATCTTAACAGCAGTGGTTTGGATCTCAGAAAGCCTCTTTATATTGTTAATAGGAAACTATTGCTTTTCTCACTTCATACATATTCAGCCAGCACCTTCTAGTTCACCAGAACTTTATATTCCCCACTAGACAACAAAGGTGTGTAGAAACCCTTAAATAATTGCAGTTGGAATACACTACTTTCTAATGGTGGAGCAAGCAAAGTAGGAAGACATATGTTTCTGTAAGTCTGTAAGAACTGTTGCTTCTAAGAAATCTTGAGTAGTGGAAGGAGTCAGAAGTCCCTGTAATTCTGTTTTATAAACAAAACAAGGAAGTAGTTGTTTGTGAATGCTTTACCACTACTTAATGTCTACAACATTAGACAAAGTACTTTTATTAAAATGTTTGTTATCAGAACCCCCTCCATGTACCTGTACACACACACACACACACACACACACACACACACACACACACACACACACACACACACACACACACACACACACACACACACACACACACACACACACACACTCAGGACTGAGTTCAGACACACACACACACACTCAGGACTGAGTTCAGTCCTGCCTTAGATGAAAAACAAAAATGGTAAAAACTTATTGAAATCTTCAGGGATAGGATTGTTTTATATTACAGCCTTAAGAAATGTAAACAATGCAATAGCAACCAGCATTTAGATGAAGAATTCTGTCAAATCAAATATTTAATCTTATGCAACCCTTGCCTCCCATCTTCAATAAGAACTGCTTAACTTTAAGCAGCTGTAAAGATAATATAAAAAGCAAATATAGAACTAGATTTCATAAAAGCAAATCCACTCCCTTTTTCTGCATACTGTGGTAATGACTGTGGAATGCTTACCCATGCCAAGCACCATGTTTTACACAGAGCGACTTTTTAATTCTCACAGCACTGTGTGAGGTAGGTACTCTTGCTTATCTAATTTCATGGATGAAGCTAGCCATAAAGAGGTTAAGTAACTTGCCCTGTCCTGCAAGCTAACGACGGAGCTTGGACTTGTATCTGAGCAGCTTGACTCCTGAGTCCTCACTCTTGACCCCTAGGCTCCATTGCTTCGCATTGTATCACAGATTTTGCCTATGGGGTCCTACACCAACAGCAGTAGTATCACCTGGGCACTTGTTAGAAAGGTTAAATCTAAGGGCCCACCCCAGACCTATACAATCAAAATCAGCAGTTTAACAAGGCCACTGGGAGCTTCTTATATACATTTAAGTTTGCAAAGTACTGATCTAAGACATTTACTAATAGAAAATAACTGAGAAGAAAAATATGTCTAAAATGATTTAAAGTATTTAAGTAAGCTATTCTGTTCAATCCATGGGGCCGCAAGAGTCGGACACGACTTAAGCGACTAAACCACCACATTCTGTTTGTTTTGTTGCAAATCTAGGCATGAAAGTATATGTGCTCATCACTTTTTCTTAGACCAGTAGTTCCAAAGTGGTGGTGCCCCGACCAGCAGCATCCATCAGCACCACCTGGTGATTATTATGTAAATCCCTGGGGTCTAACCAATAGCTGTTGAGGGTGGAGCCCAGAAATCTATTTAGAAAGCTCTCCAGGTGCTTTAGTGTTTCTCAAGTTTGAGAACAGCGCCTTAGTTCTTCCAAGATAGTGCATGATTTCAGTGACTTTGTGGTTATACTCTGCTGCAGTTGTTTAGTCAGTAAATCATGTCTGACTCTTTTACGAACCCCTGGATTGTAGCCTGTCAGCCTCCTCTGTCCATGGGATTTCCCAGGCAAGAATACTGGAGTGGGTTGCCATTTCCTACTCCAGGGGATCTGCCTAACCCAGGGAGCAAACCTGCGTCTCCTGCACTGGCAAGCGGATTCTTTACTACTGAGTCACCAGGAAAGCCCACTTTGCTGTAGACCCTTCCTTTAAAGGTAAAGTTCCTTTGTTTGGCAAACAAGATGAGTGTGCAGAAAAATCTGAGATGTGGACTTTAGTGTCATGGAAAACAAGCGACTGTCCTAAAAATGGGAATATACTTCTTACATACGAATAATGCGGCTGAATTAAAAGTCTTTTCCAATATGGCTAATTCTTTGGAAAGGTTGGCTCTGGCATTTGCCCCTTTGTCATCTTGTTTACCTCTTTCTCCATCCCTTTTGATATTTCATTGTAAATGACTGCTACTTTTAACAGTGCTTGTGAAAGGCCTGCTTTTGCTCGGCTGTCTGGTGTGTTTCTCCTCCACTCTGGCAGAGGCTGCCCTTTGACAGCCTTCTGACTTTGGTCTCCACAGCAATCATTCCCTTGGCTGCCTGCAGGCTCTCCTAGTTGAGGCCTAATAAAGATGACATGTATGCTGTTCCTGCAGGATGGTGTCCTTTCGACTCATCCTTCTCTCCCTGCCTGGTAATGCCGTTCATTGTGTCTGGTGTAGAGATGCATAGCCTTCTTGGAAATTACCCTGGAATGCTGTTTCGTCCCTGGTACTTAGTTGCAGCTGTATGTGTGGCTTTCCCATTAACTATTCAGCATCAGATGCTGTGTGCTCTGGTGTTTTAAAATTGCAAACATAGGTTTATCTTCTTTTTCAAAGTTAAAAAGAGCAGAACACCTTACACCCATCAGGAAGAAAGAATGGCTTCATCATGGGACATTTCTAGAGTAATGGGGATGTGTTTTTAAACCTTAAGTCCTGAAGTGATGGTCATTTTGCAGATTATTGGAGCAGCCTCAATGTACCCTGTCTGTACACCAGAGCTTGTAATAGATTATGGGGGGACGGTTGTCTAACTTACCTACTTGAAGTAAGCTACCCTGTTCCACATGCTTAATTCAGGCATCTACCTGACAATACAATTACAGTATTGAACTTCCTTCCCTGATGAAATAAGGAACAATTTCCTAAGTCTCGATCTGACTGTATAGTTTCATTAGTGTCAATTAGGCTGCCTTTAATTTAGCTTTAAAAATGGTCACAGCTTTTGGGATAAAAAATTACATTGTTTTGTTTTTTGCCTCTCATCTCCCTTTTTATTATTGAAAAGAGAAGTATTGATGGAAAAAGGCTCACTTGTGACAGGAGAGCAATTAGTGTGAAGACCATGACTAATTAAAATAAATGCTCTTCTCATCTTTTAGAATCCAAGTTGCTCACTAGGGTTGTTATTTCCTTCTTCCTTCCTTAGCCATAAAATTGTAATTTGATTATTTTTATATAAAGAACATTTGGAATCATGTCAACTCCTCATCTGAAATAGCTCCTTTATTTCTTCTTGGTATTTTTCAGTAATGCCCTTACAAATGGATGACAACAGGTGAATGATAAACAGTAGATGCAATGAGAGGAGGAAAAACAGTGGTTATTTTTTAGTAAAAAGTCTTATCTTTCATTCCCCATTAGTCCTTTTCATACTCATCTTTCCACTTCTACCCTGACAGGTTTTGTTCCTCTTTACCATTGTTTTCCTGATTGGAAAATAATAAAAGGAAAAAAATGCATAAAAATACTGGCCAAGGGAAGCTGAAAGAGCCAGCAAAGAGAAAATTGTAAGGGTCAAATTTATATACTAAAGTATATTCCTGGCTTCCTACTTAAATGCAACTTGTATCAAATCAATGTCTATGTATTTTACTACTGACTTACAATGAAGATTTCAAATTTGTCAGTAGATTTATTTTGCAGTACTAAGCAGAAACAAGATACAAGGAACAATAAAGACTGAGGCTAGTTATGTTGATTATCTCCTAATTCCTCATTCTACATTTTAGATTCATTTGTACTCCAGCCAAGACTACCGTCAACCCTATACTGTGCCTGATACATGTTTGTATTTGAACAGACATAATATAATTGTGCCATATTTAAACACATAAAGCCAAATTGATAAAGACATCATATGGTTAAGAAAGTATATATTAGCTACTTTTGTCAGTGGCTGGGGGAGATTTCGATCGGCCAGTGTAGATGAACAGACCAGTAGTTAGCCTAAGACGTTAACTTTGATTTAACAACATAATGATGTATCTGTGGTTGAACTGTTGTAGCATCTGGGTTAAGGAGTTTAAGCTGTATTGTCTCCATTTCTTGCGGTTCATTACATCCTTAAAGTAGGTGGTATTAGTTATACTGAAGAATACAGATTTGAAATCCCCAGAAATCCATAACTGACAATATTGTTAGGATGCATGGGGTAATTTTTAGAGATCTTAAGTTTAAGAATGGAGTGAATGGTACCAATCGAGTCAGAAGGTGGAAAATTTGTTAATGTTTCATTCATGTTGGCTAGGATCTGCTGAAGTCATGGCTGGAGTCTATAAAATATGGCAGCACAGCAATTTAAGCAGGTGGGTTTCTTATCTCTGAACTGAGCAGTAAGGGGATAGAGATGCCTTGCCTGTATTTTAGGAGTTTATGTCTTTGAGCTGAATAAAGAGTGTCTGTGTAGAAGATGGAGTGGAATGAAAGGAAAAAAGAAATAAGATTTTTTTATATAGTTGTAAAGTGAGGTTTTGCTGGCTTTATTAACATCAGGAATTTGGCAAAGTCTTCCCTTTTTGTCCTCTTCCTGGTCTCACCACAAACATTCCCCCTCCTCCCCCCACCACCCAGGGAAATCTTTCCTCACTCCTAGGGCTTGATTAGATGCTCCTTATAGAGGCTCCCTCCAGACCTTGTGAACCTGCCAGGTGACCCTAGCATTCAGCACACCATGTTGATGCTGCTTGGTTCATTGTTCCCTTTTCCACTGAACCATTGTAAGCTTCTAGAAGATAGGTAATGTGTGTATATTGTTTGCTACCATACCTGAAGTACATGGCAGTTAGAATTTCCTAAATATTTTTCTGTGGAACAACTAACGTATCGTATTCAAGCTCATATGACTTTAGTATTTGTGACTTTAGCACTTCCCTTTTTTCCCTTTTATGTTTCAGTGCTTTGTAATGATTCAGCTGTGTCTTGAGACCCCTTACATCTCATAAATAGCTTCCAAGAATTAGATCAACTAGAATGCTTAAGATTTCCAGAAATGTGTCAGTTATTATTAGGCAATTTATCTTTGAAAAAATCTACTTTGTATAAAAGTCATGCAGTCCAAATTTACAATTTGGAAAATGTAATTTGATTGTATAGTACAAGAGTACTATATTGATGTGAATGGTTTTGGTCATTTTGGTTAAAACTGTAACATATGAATTGAGAATGCTTTTGAAGGAATTTTGGGAAATGAACTCTGTAACTGTCATTGTATAGCTGAATAATTATTTATAAAGTCACTTAATCACTCTACCATTTTTTGTGTGTGGTTTTTCCTACCGACACAATAGATTCATTATAACTTGTTTTATTTAAATATCATTTCAAAAAATTAGAATTATTTATATGAAAACTCTAAAAACTATAAAATTCTATTGAAGTGGCTTAAGTATTCCAGAGCTTAATCTCTTTCTATTCTATTCAGTGATTATGCCAGAATTAGCAATCTGTAAGGTATGCAGGACTCCTTCTGGGGTTCTAGACATCAGACTGGGTCTGGCTTAAGCAAAAATGTAATTTGATAGATCATTTACTCAGAAAGGGTGGGGGGGGGAGAGGGTGAGGAATGGGAAAGGATGGGACTCTGGGATTGAATTCCTCAGCATGGTGATTCTCCAAGGAAGAGACTCCGCTGGGTCAGGCTCAATAACACATCCTTAGAAGCCTCAGCCATGGTCAGACTGAATTAAGAAGTAACTCTGCTACATATAGTTGCACCAGTCTCCACCTCCTCAGCAAATATACATCCTTCAATGGTGTAAGCAAATGATAAGCTCTGTTCGGTCCACCACTGTTTGCTGAAAGAGTCGACACAACTATGCTGACCAAAGGCAAACCGTTAGGTCTAGTTTGCTCTCTGAATATCACCTTGTGTCTTCACAATTGGTGCTGTTGTGTGAATATGATGCTTAGTGTAAGAAAAGTGGATATATTTAATATGTTTAAGCAGAGAATCCTGTTTTCTAGGGTTTTTTTTCCTCCAGCAGAAACCAGTAACCCTGTTCTAAAATATAGAAGATATTGTTTCTTATATCTGTAAAAACAAAACAAAACTTTGTTTCCATTTTGTATCCTAGCACAACCAGTCTCTGTCTTTCAGGTCAATTAAAACTCATTTTTCTAATTGTTGTTGAATGATCAGTTTTCGTTGCAACACTGTGTGTCTTCCAGACAAGTGAAATCCCAAGAAGGAAGACGGCATTCTCATAATTTGCCAAAAGTAGACCATTTTGAAAATGTAAAACAGCTGAGCTCACTTGACATTTCTTGATGTTGTCTACTTCATCTGCCAGCAGAGGAGATGGCTAGAGAGCTCCCTTTCCTGATGATTTTTTTTTTTCCCCAGACTTCTGCCAGACATAGAGAATTACATATAATTTACTAAAGAAGAGATGGTCCAGAAAGCAACATTTCTATTTCAAAGCCTGCTAGTGCCTAGAAAATAAATGTGAAGTAGTATTACAGCTGTTTGTTTTAACCACCTGGGTCATATACTTTCTTAATGGGGCCAAGACAGAAGCTTGGTTTTCATATTTATGTGAGAACCTGAAAGGTATCATAAATTATGGCTGTTGAGTCTAGCCTTAAGGTGGCAGTGAACTAAGGTGATGTAGAGGTACACAACAGAGATGGAAACTTCTAAAGCACATCACAGTGAGTTTCTCATGGAGATACAGCAGGGGGATAATAGACATCTAACCTCAATGCTTCGTTTTTTTTCCCCTCGAGAAATAAGATTAATTAAGGGTACATCAAATATATACCTTCTGGCATATAGACACGTTTGCAGAAAAAGAAACACTATGATATAAGAACTGGCTAGGAAAAAGGAAACCCTTCCTTTGGGAGACAAAATTTTAATAATGTTTCTGAGTGGAAGTTGTGTAATTCAACTTGCGAGGAAAAGTTATTAGTATGACTTTGTAAAGATGTTTGTTTGAATTTCAGCAAATATGGAAACATACATTTTCAACATCTTGGTGCAGTGTTTAGGGATGCAGCCCAGTAAACCGACAAAAGGACTTACAGATGTAATATCCATTTCCTTAATGAGATTCAAGACAAAATCTGTTGTTATGCACAGATGTGCAGTGACATTTACCAAACATGTACTGATATTTTTGAATTGGGCATACTGTTCAAAATGTGCAAACCTGCAGGAAATGGTGTCACCATAACAGAAGCTGCCAGCAAAACCATCTCACGAACTTGCCAGAGATTGAAGTTTATGATTGAGGTCCAAAATGTGTCATGTTTGGGTCTTCACTGATGTTCTAGGGACTCTGTGTGTATTGCAGAGCCTATTGAAAATAAATCTCATTAAGGTGGAAGAGCCACCCCACCTCTGTTTACTTTTCTAAAGGATTGTATGCCATCTGTTGGATCATTTTTAATTCTAGAATTTTCCCAAGATTTGGATTCAGCTAAATTATATGAGTCCCGTTTATAATAGAATTAAGGGCCATCCAGAGAAATGAAGACTAGGGAGAGGCTTATACCTAAAAGTGCCAGGCAGGAATATGTATGAGTTATTCAGTCAGCAAACATGTATTGGTCCTTTTCTATGTGCCAGTATCTGGATACATACTGCTCTGGGGATTAAAAAGATGAACAAGACACATGTTTTACCTTCAAAGAGCTCTATGTTGTTGAAAGCCAGCATCTCATCTTGTCATATTAGCACACTCTGATTCTTTATCATAATTTCCTGCTTGACCTTTAAGCTTTCCTAAACCTGTGTGCAATTCACCAAGTGATGTTTCTGTTTATTATTCTGAGGCAATGAACCAACGTCATGACTGCTCTAAATTTGTTTTTTGTTTTTTTTAAAACTCGGAATTCATTGTCTGTAGCCTACAAGTTAATGTTTGTTTCCTGCATGTTTAAAAGATGGAAACATCATTAAAGGACATCCTTGAATGAAGAACGTGCCAGGTGACAGTTACCATGTTGAGTATCTATCATGATTTACTTCATTGATACCTGAGAAGAATTTTATGAGGCATATATTATTATCTCAGTTTCCTAAAACAGACTTATGAAAGCTCAACTTACTTGCCCAAGGCCACACAGTCCCTGTGTAGAAGATACACAGGCCAGATTACTGACTCACATGTTGTAGCATGCTGTTTCATGACTCTAGTTTTCTATTCCTGAGCTTTTCAATTTGTGCAGAAACAACATTTCCTTCATCAACATCAACAAAGGACATCACTTTTTTCTAGACATTTGGCTGTCTGGCACAAGACTTGTTACTAAACAAGCATCCTTGTGTACAATGCCCCTTACAGGAGTATGTTACATTGAAGTAACTATAATTATGTATGCATTCATTCATTCTTTCAAGTTTTTTCAAACTTTCTGACCAATCCAGTAGTTCTGACTCTCTATTCTGTGCATTGATCTGTTAGCTACTATAAAATCTTGCAGTTCAATTACTCCTTTGAGGAGATCCAATTCAATTTCCCACCTGATACAGGAATTCTTTCTCCCCTATTTTATCAGGTGGTCTACTGGAGCATTTCCTGTGATGATAAATATCTTAGGACAAGTTAGCCATTGCTATATTATCTTTGTCTTTACATTGAGTCTGATCATCAGCCCTGTCAGTTCTAATTACTGGCTTAGTTCTGTTCTTGACAAGTCAAAAGGAGCTGCCGCTTAATTCACCAGAAGCATTATGGAGTGGATAGATTCAAATTTTGCTTGAGATAGAATAATTAAGACTATTATCATAAGGCGGAATAATAAACAAGTAAATGTATAAATAAGGAGGAAAACTAAAGAAAATTAACTTTGAGCAGCAAGAAGGTACTTGAGAACAAGGTCTGTATCTTGTTTATCTTTGTAATACCAGTGCCTAATACAGTTCTTGGCAAGTAGTAAGGTCTCAATAAATGTCTGAAGAATGTTTGTTATAAATGTCTCCCAACTTTTGCTTTCAGGCTAGACTTTAAGGCCACTATAAACAGCTTTATTGAATATAAACAGCTTTATTGAATTCGTTTAAAGGCTAATAAACCCATCAAATCTTTTAGGACAATTACTGAGTTTTTCCCTTTCTCTTATCCAGAGTGAGTATCCTCAGTTTCTTCATTTTTATTTTCAGATAGTTTCCCCCCTGGTAATCTAGTAACTTATTTACCCTAAAACATTTGTTGAATTCTGTGAGGTGTCACACTACTCATGGTGGACCGTGTATAAAAATGATATATCATTCAGGTCCATGAATAACTATGATGCGAGTCACAGTGATAAAAACCACCCAGCAGACACAATCAGAAGTTTTTAGAAAAATAGAGAAATTCTAGCTGAGGTGAACTGGAAAGTCTTCATGGACAAAGTGGCCTTTAAACTGACTCTTGAAAGACTACTAGAATTGTCATGATTAGAGGAAAATAATTAGAGCAAAGACTGGAAGGCAGAGAATGGAAGGGTAGATTTGGAAACTTGACAGTAGAATCACTGGACAAAATAAAAGGTCTGCATAAAGGATTGTGAGAGATGAAGCTTGAAAGGTAGTTTGTGGATTAAATGCAAAGATGAAGAGGTTTTGGTTTATTTATTGGCAGTAGGGAGCCATTGACAATTTTGTGGGCAGAATAACAGGATTAGAATAGTACTTTATGAAGATCAGACTTTCAAGACTGTCTTGGAGTAGCTTATCGCTTTAACAGTCCTTCTTTGTCAGTAGTTCACAAAGTGATGATGTGATCTTTATTGTTCTTCATTAGACAGAACTCAGTACTTTTGTCTTCATGACTATCATTATTCTCTGGAGGTCTTTTGGCTCCTCCTTTCACTCTTGTTCCCTAATTTGCATCTGAGTTACAGAGAAAGCCTCTTATTTCCTAGAGGCTCATTCCCCCTTTCTTCCTTCTCTTTGACCTAATATACTTGACATTGTGCTTCATGTCAGGGTTGTTTCAGATGACCTGAGGTTGATTGGTTTGCTTATTTATTCACTTTTATACCCCTCCCTCTGGAAAAGGCAATGGCACCCCACTCCAGTACTCACCTGGAAAATCCTATGGACAGAGGAGCCTGGTAGGCTGCAGCCCGTGGGGTCGCTGAGAGTCGGACACGACTGAGCGACTTCACTTTCACTTTTCACTTTCACACATTAGAGAAGGAAATGGCAACCCACTCCAGTATGCTTGCCTGGAGAATCCCAGGGACGGGGGAGCCTGGTGGGCTGCCATATATGGGGTCGCACAGAGTCGGACACGACTGAAGCGACTTAGCAGCAGCAGCAGCATACCCCTCCCTCCAACCACCTGCCCCTACCCCAACTATAAGCTTTATACAGAGCTAAGTGTCTACAGGTTTCTAAATGATTGCACTTTGGTTTAATAGATGTTTACAACAGTACACTGTATTTTCTAAACAAGAACTTCCAGGAGAAAGACTGGGACACCTAGGGAATCATCTGCTTCCACAGCCAGGTTTTGTATCCTCAGACCCTGTTACTAATTAGCACTTAGTTTTTAGTGTTTGTGGGCTTTGGCCAACAAGAAGGGAGATGTGGTTAGAGTTCTGCATTAATTGAATTTGCTCTGGCACACTTGACCTCACATATATTTGTCTCTGCTTTCCTTGATGGCTGCTGTCAGCTGGACTTAGGATGGTTCACATGGTTTTAATTTCAAAGATGACTTTTTGACACCACTGGGACTCACTGTGCATAAAAAATTGGAGCTTGTAGAATGAAGCACAGTGCTTCCTGAGCTTTTTCACAGAAGGCTTCCTGAGCTTTTTCACAGAAGGCCACCTAAAGATAGAAGGTAGTTGTAGTGATTCTGGAGGTGAGGGAGGGGGTTGTGCTAGGCATGACATGGTGTTGAGAGCCAGGAGAAGTACAGTAGAAGTTAGTCACAAGGAGCCTACCTCAGATGCAAAATACTTTTGAGGAAGTCTCCCTCATATTAAAACCTTGGGTAATATATGCAGCCCATTTCAGTTTTAATTTCAAGAAATCTTCCCCACCTCCATTATTGAAGTCAAATTTATATTTCTTTTTGCTCCTATGATATTTAGCGATGAGGCCTGAGTAACTACCGCACACACACAGGGTGATAGAGTGGGTCAGAAGAATAGGATGAGGAAAGCAGGTATTCTTAGTCCAGTTTCAGAAATATGTTATAGTGACAAGAAAGCAGGCTTTGGAGTCAGAAAGAAACTGACTCTTATAATTATTATATGTGTGACCTGGGCAGTAACTTAGCATCTCTGAGATGCAGTTTCCATATTGATAGAAAAGGGACAAGAATACTTTGTAGGATTAATATAGGATAGATATAAGACATGAAGTTCTTATATCATGGAATAAATGCTGAATTATGTTACCAAAATAGTGCTCCTTAATATTTTTATATCTGTTCTAAAATAAATCATCATCCATTTGGTCCTTTAAGTAGCCTTAACTTTTTGTTTGTTTGTTTGTTTTTTATATTTTTTCTTTAGTTTTTAGCCTTAACATTTGAAAGTGAATATACATTTTAAAATCATTACATTAGTTAATGTTGCAGTATTTTCAAAAAGTTTATCATTTGGCCTTACCAGTTGCATTGTTCAAGGTATAAAGTTGAGCAGAATTTAGAGGGAAAAGAAAAACTGTTTCATTTCTTTTGGTTTCATTAAAGGGCAACTCACTGTACCACATCCTTTCAAATATATGAAAATCATGACAACACTGATAAGTGATTTTCTACTATTAAGTTTATAGTAATGATTATCCTTATCTGCAGTGTCCAATTTTATAATCCACCATCTTTATAGAATATGTATCATTAAAGAGATAACTTTTCAAGGCAAGAATGTTTAGAATATAACTCCCATACTAACAATGAGGCAGTCTGCACAGTGGAGGTATCAGCACTTCCCAGATGCATTGTAAACAGCAAACGGCCTGTTCTAATTATGAAGCATTTGTCTTAGAACATTCCAGCAGTTGGAATTGGCTTTAGGCAAACATATGCCTTAATAATATTGGGAAACAGTTGTGGGCTTCATGGATCCCCTCAAGATCTCTTCTAAGCTGGTTCCGTAGCACTAAGTATCTGAGTGATTCAAGATTCAAGAAAATAGGAGTAGGGTAGGGTGTAAAAATAAAGTTTCTAGAATTTCTGGAGCATATAGTAAAGTACCTTATGGTATGAGCTGGTGCTCTTTTAATGTTGAAGGTGAAATAGAGCAAAGTAAGGACATCTTTCTTTTTCTTCCACCCACATTAAACCCTCCAAAGCTTCTAGCTCATTCAAAGTTTAGATCAGCAGAAACTTAGATGAAACCCACCTATTATCTGAGAATGTTCTCTGGAGAACAGTAAGACTTGGGGAAGAACAGATTACTCTGAAACCCTTGTCAGAAAACTCAACTTGTGTTTTGCTGCCAGGAAATGTCACTTTGAAAAGCTCAAGTTGAAAACCGGTTCTTTTCTGATGGAGATTATCACGGTCTACAAAAATTTTTGCAGTGAAGTACAGAAATAGATTTTATTTGAACAAAATGTTTGCCATACACACAAAATTCAATTTAGAAAATACTTGATGAGTGCTCCTTTGGTCTATCCTAGGCACAGGAGAAGCATGTAAAGAGAATACAAACATTGATGTGCTGGGCTCACTGTTCATCCCGTTATTGGCTGAGCTGAGGGAACTCTCTGGAGTCCTGGGGGTGGGGGGACTGGAAATAGTCTGGGAACTTAGAGAAGTGGCTGTTAACTAAATAAGTCTCATTTGAGAAAGTGAAAGTGTTAGTCTCTTAGTCCTGTCCGACTCTTTGTGACTCCATTGACTACAGCCTGACAGGTTCCTCTCTTTATGGAATTCTCCAGGCCAGAATACTGGAATTGTTAGCCATTCCCTTCTCTAGGGAATCTTTCTGACCCAGGGATCAAATTTGGGTCTCCAGCATTATGGGCAGGTTCTTTACCATCTGTAACAATTTGTATGTCCCTGTGGATGTAGACCTGGGCTTCCTAGGTGGTACTAGTGGTAAAAAACCTGCCTGCCAATGCAGGAGATGTAAGAGACAGGGATTCGGTCCCTGGGTCAGGAAGATTCCCCTGGAGGAGGGCATGGCAATCTGCTTCAGTATTCTTGCCTAGAGAATCAGAGGAGCCTTGGGGGCTACAGTCCATAGATTCGTACAGAATTGGACACGACTGAAGTGACTTAGCACACACGCACGCATGGACGCAGACCAGCTAAGTATTACCTCTTCCCTCACCATGCTTCCTGTCTCCTTTTCTGTCTAGGATACTTAGAGCAGGGATTCTTAATCTTAAGGGTGCCATGGACCTATTTGTCACTGATGAAGCATATAGACTCATCTAAGAATGATTATTAAAGCATAAAATGCACAGGATTACAAAGAGCCATTCACATTGAAATAGAGTGATGAAACATTTAAGAATTAATTGTCGTAAAATAAAATTTAAAATAAGATCTAGAGGTCCAGTTAACTTCCATAATCTCAAAATAATGATGAATGTAAATTATATTTAAGATATCCTCAACAAATGTAGGATGATATAAAAATAGCCATGTTTTCTACAGTAAAATGATTTGTTGCCTATATTTTTTAAGATTTTTTTTTTGATTTTTAGTTGTGCTGGGTCTTCCTTGCTGCACACGGACTTTCTCTAGTTGCAGTGAGCAGGGCCTCCTCTTCGTTGCAGTGCACAGACTTATTGTGGTGGCTTCTGTTGTTACGGAGCACAGGCTCTAGGCACATAAGCTTCAGTAATTGCAGTGGGCGAGCTCAATAGTTGCAATGTATGAGCTTAGTTGCGCATAGCACATGGAATCTTTTCAAATCAGGGATCAAACCCGTGTCTCCTGCATTGGCAGATGGATTCCTTTCCACTGTACCAGCAGGGAAGTCATGTTACCTACACTTAGAAAAGATATGCTAAACTTCAGTAACAGAGTAGTAAAAATAAAGATGTTGTTTTTTTCACCTCACATTCACAAATCCCTTGCATCCCTTCCACAGACTCCTTCCGGCTCCATGGACCCCAGGTATCTCCATTCAAACTCCTGTAACAAACACCACAGACTGGTTGCCTTAAACAACAAAGAATTTTCTCACAGTTTTTCTCACAGAACTCACAGGAGGTGTGGAGTTCAAGATCAGGGAGCTAGTACAGTGGAGTTCTTGGTGTGTGCTCTCTTCCCAGTTATATCCTCAAGTGGCATTATCCTGATGTGTGCATTGGCGGAGGGAGAGAGACCCCTCTTCTATAAGGGCACTAAACACATCATGAGGGCTTCATCCTCAGAACCTCATCCAGACCTGATAACTCCCTGTACTATTGTGATTTGTAATAAGAAATATAATAAATATTTGGTCTTCATCTCTTTTCTGGCATTGAGCTCCTAAATTCCTTGGAATTTCATTCTTGGAATTTCCTAAGTGAGGAAAGCAACTAATCATCGACCAGATTTGGCAGGAACGATAGTTTGTTGGCCTCTGCACTAGACCACGAGTTTCTTGAGGGCAGGAATTGTCAGCCTATTTTCTGTCCCTCATGTACAGCAATAGTGTCAACTAGATTGGTGTGAAATAAATATGGGCAGAATAAACCTTTGAGGCATGTGTTCTGTACCCACACATGCTTTCTGAGAATTCTTCCAAAATTTGAATTTGGCAACAGATGCATTCCTTGATAGGAGAATTTCAGCCAAACCAGATTTGTGGTTTCATAGTCCAGCACAGTTTTATGTCTCATTCTTCTATAATTTTGGTGGCTCCTAAGCAAAGGCCAATTTTGCCTCTGTTGAAGGTATTCTTGGTATACTCATGCACTTAGGAGATCCCAGGGTTTATACAGAGTGAAGTAAGCCAGAAAGAAAAACAACAATACAGTATACTAATGCATATATATGGAATTTGAAAGATGGTAACGATAACCCTATATGCGAGTCAGAATAAGAGACACAGATGCATGGAACAATTTTATGGACTCTGAGGGAGAAGGTGAGGGTGGGACGTTCTGGGAGAATAGCATTGAAACATGTATATTATCGTATGTGAAACAGAACACCATTCCATGTTCGATGCATGAGACAAGGGCTCAGGGCCGGGGCAATGGGATGACCCAGAGGGATGGGATGGGGAGGGAGGTGGGTGGGGGGTCCAGGAAGGGGAACACATGTAAACCCATGGCTGATTCATGTCAATGTATGGCAAAAACTATTACAATATTGTAAAGTAATTAGCCCCCAACTAAAATAAATAAATTTATTAAAAAAAAAAAAAAGAGATCCCAGGGTAAAGGTAACTTGTATCTTTTCCATATAGTTCAATCTAGCTTCAACCTGAAGAAAAAAATGACAAATGTTTCAGTAGAGAATTCTAGATACATAATTGAATGAAAAGGAAAATACCTTCAGCCAGCCCTTTTTTCCACTTTATGCTCTTCTGACTTCTTTGTTCATCAATAGCAGTCACGGTGAAAATTGCAGGAATTTTGTTCCTGAAGTGCTTATCCCCTACAGAGATTAATACCACACTTAAGATCAAAGGTAAATGGATTTTTTAAAAGGCGTTCTCTTCAAGTTATGCAAGCAACAGACTTACACTCCAACAGGCTGTTTAAGAAGCAAGATACTAATCACAGCTCCAATATAACTGTGCTTCTGACAACACAGCAAGGTGATTGTTCATCATGCTTGCCCACCTGTATAAAATGCTGACCTCACTAATATGTATATTGGCTGCATATAAAAAAGATGTTGGCATCTTGCCCAAGGTCATGGAAAAACTTGCAGTTTCCTCAAGCCATATTCATTATCATACAAAATATCTGAAACATGGTTTTAGACAGTTCAACAGCCCATGTAAATGGAAGTATAAGATAAAAATACTGAATTCTGTGAACTTATTTTTATAGATCATTTTTCAACACGTGAGTCATGATATCTAATAAATTCAGTTTAGATATTTAAATGTAATCTTAGAGTCTGACTAGGCATATATATTTATTTTGCAGGTGAATTTCATGTATATAAATTACATTAATTAAAAATTCTACCCAGTGGTTATCAAATAAAAAGCAAGTTTCTTGAGTTGGGGGAGGTTATAAGAAACGAAACAGGGATTTTTCTATGAGCGAATATGGTACATTCTTATTTGAGGTAACATAATATAGGCATAGAGATAATTGACAATATTAGCAACATGTGTGAAGTGCCAATGAGTGACACAGATAGATAAAGCCAAAGCAATTCATAGGACAAAAGGTTGCTGATCAGAAGAGACCATGGATGGAAACTGGACTTGGAAGTGTGAACTAACACTAATAATGCTGCGGGTAACTTAGTACACACACATGCCCCACTACTTCCCCCCGCCGCACCACCCCCAAGCTTCTGCTGTTACTCCCATTGTTGTCTTATTCACTTAGAACCTCCTCACTTCATCCCTGAGTTACTGTGGCCTCTGTCTCACACTCATTACTCCTTGTCTGAATCTGGGCACACAATGTATTATTAGAACAATTTTCCTTACACTGAGCTTTCATCATATTACTGCTCTGTCCCACGGTTTGTACATAAAGTGCATATTTGATGACACTAGTGGTGGTCTGTATTCTGCTTGACTAAGGTGTTTCTGAATCCAGTGTGTCCCTTTGAGATTAGTCTTTCTCAGCTATTGCCATGATCTTATCTTTGGCTTTCAGAGATTATAATAGAAGCCTTTATATACTGTTACCAGGGGTGTGCATTGTGAAGTCTTTCTGTAGGGCAAGCCTTAAAATGCATCTATGCTTTATTTCATTCTGACATTATGCTTCCAAACATGCCTTTGAGGTGTGTTTAAAAAACACATATCATAGTAAAGCTATTTTTATTGTTGCTATTTTTTAAAATAATACAATGTGTTGGTTATCCTAATTGGTTCTTTGGAGGGAGGAGTGTCTGTCTATACTCAAAATACCTGGGAATATTAGAAATGATGGAGAATATATAAAATACTAATTTTTTTTCTAGAAAGCATTTTACTTTTTTTAATTTCTCCATAGTGTGTCCTTTAAAATTGTGGTTCTTTGTTCTGTCTTTTTAAGATCTCTAATAGCTTCCTGTTGTTCATCAAATTAATCCTTGCTTCTTCTGCCTGGCTTCCAGGACCTCACATCAGCCCACTCTCAAACTGTGTAGCAGCCCTGTAGAAATCTCAGCCATTTCAGTCTGTATTTATCTCTGACTGGACTCCCAGAGCCCAAACTCATTCCTAATGGTGTTCTTATTTATGTACTTTCCCCACTTGACTACCCTTTGTCTATCTCTGTCCTACTTTAACTTCTGTTGTTTTTCAAAGTTCTACTTCTTATGAATCTTGTCAAGATTTTCTCAGTCCCCTGTGGTGGTATCATC
Source organism: Giraffa tippelskirchi (assembly GCF_054371585.1). Lineage (NCBI taxonomy): Eukaryota > Metazoa > Chordata > Mammalia > Artiodactyla > Giraffidae > Giraffa > Giraffa tippelskirchi. The sequence goes on from NC_137276.1 coordinate 42,149,437, forward strand.
CAGTTCTGTGGTTCATCTCAAGTAAACAGGTGTTCTGGAAAAGAGTCTGGATTCAACCGAAGGAACTAGACTGTAACTGGAGAATACCTGTGAGATGAGCCTTGTTTTCTGATGAAGGTTCATTTTTGAAGGCTATTTGGAATGGAGCCATGTACACACCAGTCCTTGCTGCCTTGTTCTTTTTCTACTTAACTTAACATCTGTTTTCTTCAATAAAGAACTGGCTAAGGGAGAAGTCATGTTTTCTTTCTAAGCTTCAAATAATTTTTCAAGGAAAAAGTAGGTAAAATTCAAAAAATAAAGGTTTACTCTATTTACTCAATAATCCTTTTATCATCAGTTATGTTTGACTCTTTGTGACCCCATGTGCTGTCGTCTTCCAGACTCCTCTGTCCAGAGCATTCTCCAGGCAAGAATACTGGAGTGAGTAGCCATTCCTTTCTCCAGGGTATCTTCTCGACCCAGGGATCAAACTCAAATCTGCTGTGTTGCAGGTGGATTCTTTACCACTGCACCACCTGGGTTTCCCTCATTGAACTATAACCTGGCCCCATTCACTGGTCTTGCTCAAACCTGTGCACAGCCCTTCTCTACCCTATACTCTGTGGGTACGTTGTATGCATGTATGCTAAGTAGCTTTAGTCATGTCTGACTCTTTGAGACCCTATGGACTGTAGCCCACTAGGCTCTTCTGTCCTTGGGATTCTCCAGGCAAGAATACTGGAGTAATTTGACATTTCCTACTCCAGGGGAACTTCTGACCCAGGGATTGAACCACATCTCTTGCATCTCCTGCATTGGCAGGCAGATTCTTTACCATTAGTGCTATCTGGGAAGTCCATTATGAAAATTTGCAAACATACATAAAAATAGAGAGTATAGTAAAATATGCCTGTTAAATACTCATCATACAGATTCAATTATCAACATTTTTAGCATACTCTTCTTTTAAAAGTTTTATCTTAATATATTGTTTTCTTACACTGTAACATCTGTCTTTTTCTAAAACTTGTCTTTTAGTCGTGTGCTTATTAGATCAAATGGTGATCTATCCTGTGGTATTGAGTTTCTGTACTTAATCATTGTCAAAGCCAGTGATATGGGAGAACAGAAATTAAAATTCAACAAACATATCTAATATAGTTTTGTATGGTAACTGTGGGCGCAGGTTACAATTTAATTGTAATTATTATTTCTATTAACTCCTAAGCTTGAATTTACACCTACATTTTTTACAAATAAAATATGATCATGTGAGTCATTAACACTATTCTGGTTAATTACCAAGTGTTACTTCTTATGAACCTCTTTTCACATGATTTCCTTTGTATATAACTAAATACTTCCAATGTATACTTAGACCTTATCATCCCTTGAGAACGTAAGAGTGACAGGAACCTTTCTTATAGACAGTAATACTAGTATTAAATTATGAACTACATTTTGTCTGTAAGAACTTGTCTTCTTAACTAAATAGAATAGCATTAGGATACTAGCTTTAAACGAAGGTTAATCACTTTCATTCCTCTGAATAACTCATCACTTTTACACAGTATAGTTCACTGTTGAAGTTCCCTAATTTTTCCCTATTTGTTTTTTCTTTTTCCCCAGCTCTTGTAAATGTGAAACTCTGGGCCATTGATCGACAATGTTTTCAGACGATAATGATGAGGACAGGACTTATCAAGCATACCGAGTATATGGAATTTTTAAAAAGGTAGGATGCTTTTCTTTTCTCCTGAGAGTGTTTTATTGTCTTTTCAACCTTTTCCTGAAATGCAGCCCAGGGAACACTTTTTGCCTTTATCTCAGTCTTATTAGCTTACAAATTTATGGAAGTACAAGATTTTGGACTGGCTTCTTTCTATTTCTGCTGCCAAATTTCATGACATGTGGTTAAGTCAGAACTTCAGAGTTTCATTCAATATTCTATTACAGAGGAGAGAAACAAGTATCTGCATGAACAAAAAAGGATATTGAGGTCATCTCTATTTATCAGTTAATATATTGTAACTCTTTTCAAGCAACCCACAGTATAAGACAGAATCATCCTGTATATGAAGTTTCATACTAAAGATCAGATGACTAAGGTGAAAAAGTTCCAAGAAGAAGCTTGTTATCCTTTAATCCTGAGTTTAACTTCCAAAATTAAATTCATTTTATGTTGCAGTTCTGAAGTATCAAAGGCTTTTCTTTTCTTTATATTATATATTATCATAATAACTCAATATACCATGGGAATTGGAATGAAACACCAGTTTTCATTTCTTAGGAATATATTGATATTCATTGAAATTAATTTGTCTCTAATTAGAGCTTATTTTAGAGAAGGTATATTATTTTGTCATTAAAAATAATATTGACAATTTTACCTTTTTTCAGAAAGCAATTATTTTGTATAATTTTTCTTTTGAAAATAAAATCATCTTTAAATAGTTATATATAGAGTATGTGAGCTAAATGAGGTTGCAACACCTATTAAGATTTCATTTTTGAGAGCTAGAATGTTAAACTGGCCTTTTCATTTTATATTTTTATTTTTGGTGAATAAATGGCCTAAGTTGAACTAAAAAAATCAAATTCTTTCTTTGTATCAGTGATACAAAAGTTTTAATGGATATTTATTGAATTTTCTTAAATGCAGTTGTATGCTTGGATATTTCTTTTGGTTTGTTTCTGATTAACTGTTCATACATTTTTCATTTCTACATATTTTTCTTTATATTCTTGCTAAAATTCAAATATGTCAAGTGATAATATGTTAATTACGGTGTTGGTAGGGTATCAATTTTTTATCTCAGTGTGATTTAGTGAAACACTTAGGAAAAGTGGATGTGGGAGTTTCTGTTTAAATGTTAGTATAGTTCACAAGGAAATGATTCAAGTGCCGTATGTGATGTTATGTATTAACATGCATATAGATATATATGCTGATATGTGTATTGATATATAGATGTGTGTATGTGAATGGAGATAGATGGAAGGAGACAGAGTGTATATTCACTGTAAGCCTCTATCAAAGTGCAAGTTACTGATTTTCTTGTGACATAGCCCTGAAAAAGAAAGATCCCAATTGGTAATCAGTGAAATGCTTGTTTGTGGGACAGAACTCACTGTTTGTCTCACATACCTAGGAGCTGCGTACTCACCATGCTGACTTCAGCTTCCATAAGTTTTCATAAGGAAGTGGAATTGTGGCAATGCTGTCTTGCATGACACCAACAAAAACTTTTTAGAAGCACAGTTTCAGGAAATTGGAGATGTCTCTGTGCTCCGTGTGTGTGTGTGAGAGAGAGAGAGAAATTCATCCTGGATAAACTTTTATTTTTGTAATATTCTCAGAGCTGTTCAAATTTGTCATCTATTTTGACAATTCAAACCTAAAGCCATAAAAGTGGTTCTTTAGAATTTGTGAACATTCCTTGTTGGTCATCTTAGAGAAAGTGGAGTTTACTGATTTAATATAAAAGAGTTAGGCACTGACTTTGATGTCACTTTGCATCTGGCCACTCTGTAAAACATCAAGTCCACATGATTTGCATATGTAGTACTGGGCTGGGAGTCCAGAGAGATGACACAGTGACCACTGTTGCCTCGGGCTGGTTTTAATCTTCCTAAATTATGACCGTGACCAACTGGCTCCCTCTATAACCTTTCAATAGCTGGCAGTTCCTGTTGAATTAGGTATAGCCTCATTAACTGGTTATTCAAGGTCCTGCCCCAGCCAGTGGCACCCTGCTTTTTCAGCCTGGTTTCTTCTTGCCCCGGGGCAAACCTAATTGTTCCATGTGCTCAAGCAAAGCAGACCCTGTGCTTTTACATTGCACCCTGCCTCTGTTGCCTTTTCCCCCACAGTCAATGTTCAACTCTCCACTGTTTATATCTTAACAAACTAAAAGCTGCCCTTTCCATAGATACGGATGTTTCTACTGAGAAGTAACCTCTCCTTCCTCTGAAGCCTCATTTCTACCATGTTTTCTACTATATTATAACCTCACTACTAAACTTAACTCTACTTTTAAGCTATAAACTTTTCAGGACTAGAGCTATTTCTTAAGCATCTTGATACTCTTCTTTGGCACAAAGCTTGTCATTTTGTAGACAGGCATTTTATAGGACAGTAAGTGTGGGGCAAGTATGTAATTTTCAGGGCCCATTGGAAAATAAAATTCAAGACTCTTTTGCAAAAATAGGGAAAAAATTTCAAGTCACTGGTGGCATAATATTAAACAAAGCATAGGGATCTTCTAATCTTGGGTCCTGCACTATTATCCTCGTGAAATTAAAAGTGAATAATACTCATTCCTCCATTTTCCAAAGTTAATGTGTTCTGCCATTTATTTGGCAAAGCTTTTGAGATGGCATATATTCCCCAAGGAAATGATAGGTCTTGTTAAAAACTAAGATGATCAAAATTGAAGTTGTCTATCATAACTTCAGAATTACTGTTATTTCCCTGTGTATTGTAGATTTTAAAAAATTTGCTTAGCACTCTTTTACACTATGTAAAAGCTTTAACGTTTTATATAGTTAAGTCAACCAAATTTTTTCTTTTATATTTTCATGTTTATAAAGTCTGTGTCATAAAAATATAGACTTAACACTCTAAAATTCTCTGTAGCCGCCTGTGTGTGTGTGTGTGTGTGTGTGTGTGTGTGTGTGCATGCACATGCATGTGGAGGGGTGTTTTTGTCTAGTGCACTTGCTAAATAAAACTTTGATCTAAATTTTTCTACTACAGACACATACACTATTTTGTTAAGCAGTTAAAGCAATTGTGACACTATAAGAAAAAAAGATAAACTCTGGGAAATGGTTTTAGAAATCATCAGAATTCTTTGCAGTGAGGGTCTCCGTTGTACATGGGAATGCCTTCCTAATGAAGTAATTTCAAGGGTAGAGACAAACTAAAAGAGGAATGATTCTATTATCACTGCTCATCTCCCCATACCACTCTTCTTTACTTTTCTAAACAAGCAGTAAATTTAAAGAGTAGGAAAAGGCGACACATCAGGCATGTAAATGCACAGCCAAAATGCAAGGGTTTCTTTCTTACAGTCAGCTTTTATTTTCATTTCAGTGTTTTAACCCATTTTATAGCTACTAGTCATGTGGTTTGGTCTCCTTTTTGCTATTAAATGCCACATCAAACATGATTCTGGTTCTTTAATGCTGTTTAGTCCATTCTCTTTTGTGCATGCATTTTACATTCCCTGATGAAAACACAGATGTTCCTATGCAAGCATAGTGGAAAAAAAAAAAAAAAAAAAAAAAACTCCCCCCCACCACGGAGCAGTGCTACTAAGCAAAGCATGATTTTTGTAGGTCCAGTAGCAGTTTTGTTAGTTGCCAACATTTTCCATCTTCTTTGGCTACTGAAAAATGGTGTTGTTTCACAGATGGAGTCTGAAAAATGAGCCAAATAACTGCCAGAGCCAATCTGTGTCACTTTTTCCTGAGCATTTTCTCTGTTCTGCTTTTGGCACAAACATCTGTACCCAGAGGAGCATTAGAATTCAGCTGTGTGACCAATGGGATATACTTGTAGGAACTGGGTTTTCTGTTCGTCCCGAACTATGCTGCTGCTGCTGCTGCTGCACCTCTTATTTATCTTAATGCCTCATTGACAAATCAGAGACACAACAGGGAGAGTTTGGAATTTAAATGACTCAATCAAGCCTGCTGATCCTCAAAAAAAAAGTAAAGCTTTTCTTGATCCACTAAGGAATCTTTTGTTAAGGCAGGTAACCTTGTATCACCATTCTGCATAAAACCTTTCCATGATGACATCTCACTCTTAAGATAGAGTAGTTCTTTGGCATTGTCTCCAAAGCCCTGTTTCCTTGGGCTACTTCTCACCTCTCCAGGTTCATCTCACTCGCCATCTTTTTCTTCATCTTCTCACTGGCTCTTTGCTCTAGTCACATTCAGTTCAGTTCTGTCACTCAGTCGTGTCCGGCTCTTTGCGACTCCGTGGACTGCAGCAAGCCAGGCCTCCCTGTCCATTGCTAACTCCCAGAGTTGACTCAAACTCATGTCAAGAAGAGGAGTGGACTTTTGGTAAATCATAGAGCTACAATGCTGAATTAATCCTTCTGCCACAGTTTTCTTGTGGAAAGCCCTGCTGCACATTTTGGTGCTGTGTAGTGTGTTAGTCACTCAGTCAAGTCCAACTCTTTGTGAACCCATGGACTGTATAGCCTGCCAAACTCCTCTGTCCATGGAATTCTTCAGGCAAGAATACTGTAGTGGGTAGCCATTCTCTTCCCTGGGGGATCTTTCCAACCTGGGGATCAAACCCAGGTCTCCTGCATTGCAGATAGATTCTTAACTGTCTGAGCCACCAGGGAAGCTCGATATAAAGGTTCCTTATTCTATATGCCCATTCCTAGGGAGTAAGCCCAAATCTGGTTTGCTATTCCACCTTATCCCCTAAAACAATAATACTTGTATACACACCTAACATAGTTAAATATGTTACTTACATATGTTTATTAGAAAAGTAAGTACTATTCCCTTTAAAAAAGCAGTATGACTTTTCTTCTAGAAACTCCATGCTAACTTTTTGATATCAGAATGGCCTTCACTATGAGGATAATTTCATTTTGGTTTGACTGTGACTTCAGCCTCTACCCCAGACCAAAACTTATTGAATCTTCTCTTTAATTGCTTTACATTTCTCTCATCCAATAGTTTTTGCCATACCTGCCACTAGCATGTGCCTACATAACAATGCATCTTCATGTCTGATCTGATATAGCAATGATGATTACATTTTAGACTTAGAAAAATTTAAGGTAAGATAGTTTCATCTCTGTTGACATGTTATAGGTATCGCAGTTGAGTCTTAGAGCCCAGAATAAAGTCAAATTTAGTTAGAAAGAAAACTTAGAACCCAGGCTTATGAATTCCCCATCTGAGTATCCTACAATATATGTACTCAAGTTCATAGTTTATATATAATGAAGCTCTTCTCTTAACATGAGAGTGGGTTGGTGGTATTATTTTTTGCCTCTCCAGAAAGATAACTTACAAAAAGTATTAATTTGTTATCCTATAGACATTTTTCTATACTCTCTATATATGTAATTTATTTTTTGGACATGCCTCATGGCATATGGGATCTTAGTTCCCTGACAAGGGATTGAGCCTGAGGAGTGGAATCAACCATTGGATTTCTAGAGAAGTCCCTATACTCTATATGATTTAATTTCAGCCTTGGGATAATGAAATTTTAAAATGCCTTGCAAGTATTTCTTCCTCTGATCCAGTTTAAAAATCCAAAAAATTTCATTTTTTAAACTCAATCCAACAGGTCACCTTATTTCACAGATTTTTATTTTTTTTATCATATTTATAAATGAACATAGAGATGTAGAATTCTTAGAGAAGAATATAAACTTGTAAGTGATATGAGAGTTTTCTCATTCCACTAATGGGAGAGCCAAGACCTAGACTGGTTATGGAAGTTGCCCAGGGTCACACAGGCAATTGATAGTGTGGTTAACCCTTGGACAATATGAAGATTGGGGCACCAGCCCTTTTGCAGTCAAAAACTGGAGTATAACTTATAGTCAGCCCTCTGTATGTATGATTCCTCTATATCTACCATACCACATCATCAGTTCCAACCAACCATGGATTGTGAGACACTGTAGTGTTTACTATAGAAAAAAATATGTCACTGCTGTTCAAGGGTCAACAATCATATTCTCTGCCCTAAAGTAAAGCTGAAATTTTGCTATTGTATAGAATGTCAGCTGTCTTTTGTTCAAAATCTCCAGAGTAGAACTCACCATGGTCATGACTAAACATATGTTCTGGTGTTTCACAATTCCTCTAGGATATGTTTTAATGTTCCTGCTAAGATTGGTTTATTTGTCATAGAAAGAGAAAGTAACTGCTTATAGCTGCCCTTGTAATGTCAGTTTTGAATGACAGATGTGGGGTGGGGTCTGGAAATTGACGTTTTTAACAAGTTCTCAGCAGATGATCATGCTTTTGGTCTGGGAACTACTCTTAGGAATCATTGATTTTGTGTATAAGATGAAAGTAGAAATTATATTTCAAATATTCCAGATGTTTGTATGATGTGTTAGGAAAAGAGTATGTTTCAATTTTGGGTTCATTTATAGGTATGTGATCTTAGACAAGTTTCTGTATTTTTTTTTTTTTTTTAATGGAGGATAGTTGCTTTACAATGTTGTTAGTTTCTGCTTTACTGTGAAGTGCATCAGTTATAGATATATATATATCTCCACTCTTTTTTACATTTCCTTCCTATTTAGATCACCATAAAGCATTGAATAGAGTTCCCTGTGCTATACAGTCTGTTCTTATTACTAACCTATTTTATACATATATATATGTCAATCCCAGTCTCCCATTTTGTCCCACCCTCCTTCCCCCTTGGTAACCATAAATTTGTTGTGTACATATGTGACTATTTCTGCTTTGCTTATAAGTTCATCTATACCATTTTCCTAGATTCAGGCAAGTTTCTTTAATTGACTAAGTTTTTGCAATCAAAAATAGGGGACCCTCCCACCATGAAGGAGTATAACTAGGAATAAACAAAATAAGATAATATGAGCAAACAGTTACTGAGTGTATGCCAAGCAGTTTTGAAAACACTCTAGATGTATTAACTTATTTAATCCTCAAGAAAAGTCTTTAAAGTCAGTGGTTCCAGAAATGATACTTAAAATTGGCCCCATGCTGCCTCAGTAACTGCTGGATCCTCAAATAGTAGTTTCCACCCATTTCTGCCCTTCTCAACAAACTTAAATTTACTTTGCTTAGACATTTGGGCAATCAGTTGACTTTATTCTTGGTGTATCTGGGTTTCCAATTTACTGGATTTTTTCTCTAATAGCCCCCTTTCCCTAAACCTCAATAATTTATTCCTTCCTCCTGCAACCCTAGGATGTTGTGCAGTCGCTAAGTTGTGTCCAGCTCTTTGTGACCCCATGAATTGCAGCATGTCAGGCTTCCCCATCCTTCACTAGCTCCTGGAGTTTACTCAAACTCATGTCCATTGAGTCAGTGATGCCATCCAACCATCTCATCCTCTGTCACCCCCTTCTCCTCCTGCCCTCAGTCTTTCCCAGCAACAGGGTCTTTTCTGAAGAGTCAGCTCTTCACATCAGGTGGGCAAAGTATTGGAGCTACAGCATCAATCCTTCCAAGGAACTTTCAAGGTTGATTTCCTTTTGGATAGACTGGTTTGATTCTTTCCTGTCCAAGGGACTCTCAGGAGACTTCTCCAGCACCACAATTTGAAAGCATCATACCATGCTAGGATATGTTCTCAGAAATAAAGCTCCATATTAGCATAAGAGCTGACACTTTAAGTGATCATGAATACAATGGTGATGATGTGTTAGAATTGCATGGGCTCAGTGACAGAGCCTTCAGCTGTTTAGAAATCTACCATCTGTATGTAAGGAGGCACCATTGTTACTAAAATGGGTACTAAATAACCAAGAGCTCAGGATTCAGTGTCTTCTGGCTTCAAAGGAAAGTGTTTATGGCTGGAAACTCCTTTATACCCTCCTGCATAGAGACTTTGAAGCACAGATGGTGGTCTTTAGGCAGGACCTGTCCTTGCTTAGTTAGGCTGAGTTCTGTGAAATTCCTTTTAGGAATTGCACTATTTGGACATTTATTGATGGAGTATTGTTGGTATACTTTAGCTGGAAGAAATTATGATGCTACTTTTTTGGGAATAAATTATGTAAGCGACAGTAACATAGTCTGACTGACTTTTGTTGAGATCACATTTGTGGAAGATGAAAATCATGAACCCACTTTTCCTAGCTTTTACAGGGAGAGATGACAAAAGAAGATGCATATGAAAATAATTTTAGGGATTTTAGACCATTTTTTTTTTAATTTTCAAAAAATAAGTGACAGACCTTTTTAAGCTCTTAAGCTTTGAGCTTTAATAAAGCTTTTCTAGATGACCGTGAAACCTGCATTAGAATTGAGCTTGGCAAAGCTGGCATAGTTTTAAGGGAAATAATGTGACGAATGAATGAAGAGGCACTTTCTCATCCCATTTTCAAGTTGACCTGCTCACAACCCATTTCATGGTAGCAGATCCATTCTCATTAAAAATGACACAGGAGCAGATATATGTAAAAGTGACCATTAATTTTATGTTGTCATTTAGCATTTGCACAAATGTCTCCATATTGCTCCTTTAAAAAAAAAAAAAAAAGACAATGTAATCTATTTGCATAATGACATAGTGATGAAAATTATTCATCTACAACATTCCCTTATAGGTACACTCAGTTCCACATGTGTGAACTCCTTCTAATCCTTGCAAAAGATAAGATATCTGATTTATGGTGTTTGTGGCTAAAATCTCCTATTTAAGTCAGGTAATGACTCATTTAGACAGATCCTGTTTGCTCCCAGAGAAGACATGTCCCTGACTAAGGGACTTGATATCAATACTAATCAGTCCATTATGTTGCTCCTTCTTGAGTCTGGGCTTGAAAGGATGCATCTCTTTGGGGATCAGAGTCTAACTTTCCCTCATCACGTCCCTATGGATAGTTTCTCAACACTTTGGGGTTTAAAAAGCAATAGCAGTATGTTAAAGCAGTTTAATATTCTCCATTTCTTGCTGTAGTTTTGATCCTCATAAATAATTTTTGTTGTGAAGCTTTTTTTTTATTGAAGTATAATTGATTTTTATGGGCAGAGGAGCCTGATGGGCTAGAGTTCATGGGGTCACAAAGAGTCAGACACAGCTGAGCAACTGAGCATGCATGCATGCATGCACACACACACACAAACACACACACACAGTTGATTAACTACTTAGCAACTTAACAATAGTTGTTTTACAGTATTAGAGGCTTATACTTCTGTATCTTTGATACTGAGCCTACTTACGGTCCTATCTTTATAAAATGTTTTGTATGCAAAGGGTCTGGTACATTTGGGAGGGAGTTTTTTTGTTTTTTTCCTCAATGAACAATACAAAAGAATTCCACAAACTTTTAGGAAGCTAAGAAGATAAGTTCTCAGATTCCAGCCACATAGCTTTCTCCACTAGATATAGAAACCTACCATTGGAGAGAAATCTGAGAATTTGGATTGTGGATGGGGAAATGCTGTCAAGGAACGAATTAAACATCCGGGTGACTTAGACAAAGTATGTGTCTCAGCTTGTATGTTTTATCTGTCTTGGGAAGAGGAGAGTACATCAATTTATTTGTTTAGAAAAAGCAAATAAATGGAAGAAGAAACATGAAATGTAGTTTCTATTTTTAGGGTTTTGTTGGGTTTTTTTTGGCTTGGAATAAGGTTAGTCATAATTTATTTACCAATATGATTTTACGAAGGTGACCTCTTAAGCTTAGAGTCCGGCGGTTAAGCAGAAAATGGGTATCTCTGAACCAGACAGTCCTGCTTTTCTGCTTTGCCTCAGGTGTAGGGGAAGTGCACACAGGATAGGGAGCCCATGAGAGGGAGCAGCAGGCATGATATTTGGTGACAGAAAGATGAGCTAAGTTCTGATCACTCCCGGACAGTGAGCACTTTCAGAGTGGTGAAGGAGATGTGGGAGAAAATAAGAACAAAATGGCCCGAACCTGCCACTTCACACATATTATCTCACTTAACTTTGAGATCCTTTGAGGTAGTTGGCCTTATTCCCATTTTATTGAGGAGGCAACTGGAATTATGGAAATAAGCCTTCCCAGCATCACACAGATGAGTCCCAGGTCCTTGTTCTCTTGATAATGTCAGGCCAATTTCCTAAAGATGGGTAATATTAGAGGATCAATAGACTGGTATTTATTATTCATACCTATAATTGTATCTATATGTTGCTGTTTAGTCGCTAGGTTGTGTCTGACTCTATTGTGACCCCATGGACTGTAGCCTGCCAGGCTCCTCTGTCTATGGAATTTCCCAGGAAAATACTGGGAATACTGGGGTGGGTTGCCATTTCCTTCTCTAAGGGATCTTCCAGACCCAGGGATTGAACTCACATCCCCTTCATTAACAGGTGGATGCTTTACTGCTGAGCCACCAGGGAATCTCATATCTATATGTGGGAAGTGCCAACTGATGAATGTATTAAAAAATAGTCATAAGGATAAAAAATGACCAAAACAATTTTTGGAAATTCATTTCTTGATGGATTTCAACCATTGAAAAAAAATTCCAGTATTTCTGTGTGATCATATATGAAAGGAATCTTGAGGTTTTGAACAGTCATTTAAGACCAGAAGGGAGAGTATAGTTTTTCTTTGAAATCTCTTGATATGTATATTATTTTAAAATTTACTTTGTATGTATACAACAAATGATAGAATATTTATGCTGAAGCCTAGAAGGATTCCAATTAAGTAGCATAACTTCAATTACTCTATAAATACATAGGGCTTAAAATCATTCAGTACTTTTCAAAAAATTAAATGAATTCTGTTTCCTCAATTGACTGGATGGGGTCCAATGGGTAAACATTGCATTCCATGTTTGGAAAAACCTTCTTAAGTGCTCTGGTCTGTTGTGCAAACAGAGATAAATCAAAGTTGCCTCAGAGGATGGATTTGTTTTATTTTTTGAAAGAAATTAAACCCATGGCTGAATCTAACACAGACAGGGCCAAGATTCAAGACAATACAAGGAACATATTAAAATTCAAAGAATTTAATTCCAGAGAATTCTGAGTGCTTGCAAATTTCAGCTCTTTTGGTTATGTGCACTCTGAGTTCTGTGTACTTGAAGTAGCAGTATTTGTTGAAATTATGCCCTGGTGTTAGAGACAGGGGGGTTTTGGAGAATGAGAGATTTTTGGTGATGTAGTTAATTTATGTTCCAATATTGTTTGGATAAAAATATGAAGACATACTGTAAGAATATCCAGCAGATGAGTCTGAAAAGTAGCTAAACCCTAACCAGTAAGAATTTATTGATTTGTCTTTAGTAAAGTTAGTGAATATTAATGTGTATGGCGTTAAGCCAAACTTCCTTCCTCCCTTCCTACGTTGCTTTTGCTGCTCTCCTTCCTCTCTTCTTCACTTTCTTCTTTGCTTCCACCTTTCTCCTCTTCTTCTTCCCCTCCTCTTCCTCCTTTCTTTCCCTCAATAAATAAATACATCCAGATGTAAAAGTAGTCTTTAGCTTCTCAAGGGTAAAGTTTTGGTACAAACAACACATGATCAAAAGGGTAGATTTAAACAAATATATTCTATGTTAAAAATATTATATTCATATTTTAAGTACTTTTAGACACTTATTATACAAGGTGAAGGTGTGCTGAGTATTTAGTAGTAACAATAAGACCACTTGGCAAAATAAAGAATTCTATATTGGCTATGTAGAATTAACCCAAATGAGACTTTATTGCACATATAAATACATAAAATGAGCTTTTTGTATTGAACAGAAATAAGATGCATCCCTGAAAACTGGAGTTGTCTCTCGGAAAAGCAATTCTCATTTATTTAGCCTGTTTTAAAGATGTGTCGTCTTCCTAATGACAGTTCACTCAATTCTCACTCTTGATGACTTAAGCTCTGATTCTCAGAATTCTAACAGCTAGTTAATTAGGCTCTCTAGCACTAAACTATTTTTAATTCAATTTGAAGCTAAGACAAAAACATAGCCTGCTAAATTAAAAAAAAATCGAGTTCTTTGTAGGAAAAAGATATTTCTTCTGAAACTAATCATTGTTCTTCATAGTCCTTGTTAAATTGCTCTAACATCTCAACGTACACAATTAACTTTTTAAATCCCCTGCAATATAGACTTCACATTAATGTGATTATACTATATTTTATACTTTTTTTCTTATATAAGAAATAGTTCAGGTAAACAAAGGATTCATTTAAGAAATGTTTTAATAAATTGTCAATAAAGAAATAAAGTGAAAATGCCTTTTATTTTTAGATCAATGCCCTTAACCTAAGGAGGAAACTTAGTTTCCCTCTTTAGACCATTGAAGGACTCTGAAAAGACCCTAGCCCACTCCAAAGGTTGTGGACTTAAATACTAGTGCAACTTACTCTCCCTTTTCTGAAAAGTGGTAGATTATTCATACTTAAGATCCTTAAACTCAAATTAAGACAGATTTATTCAAAGCAGATTTTAGAATTAACAAGTACACAGTAATAGCAAACACCCTATTCCAACAACACAAGAGAAGACTCTACACGTGGACATCACCAGATGGTCAACACTGAAATCAGATTGATTATATTCTTTGCAGCCAAAGATAGAGAAGCTCTATACAGTCAGCAAAAACAAGACTGGGAGCAGACTGTGGCTCAGATCATGAACTGCTTACTGCCAAATTCAGACTTAAATTGAAGAAAGTAGGGAAAACCACTAGTCCATTCAGGTATGACCTAGATCAAATCCCTTATGAGTATACAGTAGAAGTGACAAATAGATTTAAGGGACTAGATCTGATAGACAGAGTGCCTGATGAACTATGGACAGAGGTTCGTGACATTGTACAGGAGACAGGGATCAAGATAATCCCCATGGAAAAGAAATGCAAAAAAGCAAAATGGCTGTCTGAGGAGGCCTTACAGATAGCTGGGAAGAGAAGAGAAGTGAAAAGCAAAGGAGAAAAGGAAAGATATTCCTATCTGAATGCAGAGTTCCAAAGAATAGCAAGGAGAGATAAGAAAGCCTTCCTCAGCAATCAGTGCAAAGAAATAGAGGAAAACAACAGATTGGGAAAGACTAGAGATCTCTTCAAGAAAATTAGAGATACCAAAGGAACATTTCATGCAAAGATAGGCTCAATAAAGGACAAAAATTGTATGGACGTAACAGAAGCAGAAGATATTAAGAAGAGGTGGCAAGAATACATAGAAGAACTGTACAAAAAAGATCTTCACGACCCAGATAATCACGATAGTGTGATCACTCACCTAGAGCCAGACAACCTGGAATGTGAAGTCAAGTGGGCCTTAGAAAAAGTATCACTACCAACAAACTAGTGGAGGTGATGGAATTCCAGTTGAGCTATTTCAAATCCTCAAAGGTGATACTGTGAAAGTGCTGCACTCGATATGCCAGCAAATTTGGAAAACTCAGCAGTGGCCACAGGACTGGAAAAGGTCAGTTTTCGTTCCAATCCCAAAGAAAGGCAATGCCAAAGAATGCTCAAACTACCGCACAATTGCATTCATCTCACATGCTAGTAAAGTAATGCTCAAAATTCTCCAAGCCAGGCTTCAGCAATACGTGAACCGTGAACTTCCAGATGTTCAAGCTGGTTTTACAAAAGGCAGAGGAACCAGAGATCAAATTGCCAATATCCGCTGGATCATCAAAAAAGCAAGAGAGTTCCAGAAAAACATCTATTTCTGCTTTATTGACTATGCCAAAGCCTTTGACTGTGTGGATCACAATAAACTGTGGAAAATTCTGAAAGAGATGGGCATACCAGACCATCTGACCTGTCCCTTGAGAAACCTATATGCAGGTCAGGAAGCAACAGTTAGAACTGGACATGGAACAACAGACTGGTTCCAAATAGGAAAAGGAGTATGTCAAGGCTGTATATTGTCACCCTGCTTATTTGACTTATATGCAGAGTACATCATGAGAAACGCTGGGCTGGAAGAAACACAAGCTGAAATCAAGATTGCCGGGAGAAATATCAATAACCTCAGATACGTGGATGACAACACCCTCATGGCAGAAAGTGAAGAAGAACTAAAGAGCCTCTTGATGAAAGTGAAAGAGGAGAGTGAAAAAGCTGGCTTAAAGCTCAACGTTCAGAAAACTAAGATCATGGCATCTGGTCCCATCATTTCATGGGAAATATATGGGGAAACAGTGGAAACAGTGTCAGACTTTATTTTTTGGGGCTCCAAAATCACTGCTGATGGTGATTGCAGCCATGAAATTAAAAGATGATTACTCCTTGGAAGGAAGGTTATGGCCAACCTAGATAACATATTTAAAAGCAGAGGCATTACTTTGCCAACAAAAGTCCATCTAGTCAAGGCTATGGTTTTTCCAGTGGTCACGTATGGATGTGAGAGTTGGACAGTGAAGAAAGCTGAGCGCTGCAGAATTGATGCTTTTGAACTGTGGTGTTGGAGAAGACTCTTGAGAGTCCTTTGGACTGCAAGGAGATCCAATCAATCCATCCTAAAAGAGATCAATCCTGGGTGTTCATTGGAAGGACTGATGTTGAAGCTGAAACTCCAATACTTTGGCCACCTCATGCGAAGAGTTGACTCATTGGAAAAGACCCTAATGCTGAGTAGGATTGAGGGCAGTAGGATAAGGGGACAACAGAGGATGAGATGGTTGGATGGCATCACTGACTCGATGGACATGGGTTTGGGTAGACTCTGGGAGTTGGTGAGGGACAGAGAGGCCTGGTGTGCTGCAGTTCATGGGGTCGCAAAGAGTCGGACACGACTGAGCGACTGAACTGAATACAATAAGGCAGACCTGTGGCTGACATTATTTTTCTGATCTTCAGGATATTATTTTTCTGACCTTTTTTTTGTCTGAGCCACTTGTTTGTGCTGTCTTATTCAAGCTCTGGATGTCTTCAAATGCCTACATTCATAAGTCCCTACGATACTAACTTTGTCATCAAGCTCCATCATGTCCATGCTCCTGTATACCTTGCTGTTTTGGTTCATGAACCTGCCTTTATTCCTATCCTGTTGTTACCCGGCTCATCTGTTGCCGCCATTGACTCCCTTAATTTGGTCTCTCAGGAGGTTGAGTGCGATAAAGTAAATAGGCAGTGTTTTTCGGATGACAAAGAGGCCAGGTCTAGAGGAGTTACAGAGTCCTGTAGCTAAAACCCATTTGATGAAACCCATGTTAATGAAAGAGCCAGAAACCGGGGAAATAAGTCATAATAGCCTCCCAGCACACAGGGACAGAGCTGGAGGTTATGTGAAGCTGAAGGGCTGTATCAGTGAGGAGTAGCATTGTAGCTAAACATTTTGACACACCAAGGAAAAACCGTAACTTTAGGAGAGCTGACGTTAAGAATAAATTCATAATCATTGAGAATTAAAGGCATCATAATCATGAAAATTGAGGCACAGGTGATATCTTTATGTAGTTCTCAAATACTTTTTAAAAATATAGATTTTCTAAATTATTTCATTTTAACAGTTATGTATTAATAAAGCACATTTCATAAAAATTCTAAAAAATGAGAAAGAAAATTGTTACTTTACAAAATGATACCTGTTGTCAGTATTTGAGGATTTTACTTGTAGTATTTTTCTACCCATGTGAATATTTTACCTGATTATGCTCAGGATGTATACAGTTTTTAATGTTTCTGTTAATGTATTATTCAGTTCAGTTCAGTTCAGTCACTCAGTCATGTCCGACTCTTTGCGACCCCATGAACCGCAGCCCGCCAGGCCTCCCTGTCCATCACTAACTGCCTAAGTCCACCCAAACCCGTGTCCATTGAGTCGGTGATGACATCCAACACAATCTCAACCTACTTATGTGCACTTGCGGAGAATCCTGTGCATATGTTTATCAGATTGTGTTCAGACAGTGGAAATTGGTCAGTGTCAAGGCAAGATCCTGGAGAGGAGAGAAACCTGTATGCAGGTCAGGAAGCAACAGTTAGAACTGGACATGGAACAACAGACTGGTTCCAAATAGGAAAAGGAGTACATCAAGGCTGTATATTGTCACCCTGCTTATTTAGCTTATATGCAGAGTACATCATGAGAAAGGCTTGGCTGAAGGAAGCACAAGCTGGAATCAAGATTGCCAGGAGAAATATCAATAACCTCAGATATGCAGATGACATCACCCTTATGGCAGAAAGTGAAGAAGAACTAAAGAGCCTCTTGATGAAAGTGAAAGAGGAGAGTGAAAAAGTTCGCTTAAAGCTCAACATTCAGAAAACTAAGAACCTGGCATCCAGTCTCATCACTTCATGGCAAATAGGTGGGGAAACAGTGGCTGATTTTACTTTTCTTGGTCTCCAAAATCACTGCAGATGGTGACTGCAGCCATGAAATTAAAAGACGCTTACTCCTTGGAAGGAAAGTTATGACCAACCTAGATAGCATATTAAAAAGCAGAGACATTACTTTCCCAGCAAAGGTCCATCTAGTCAAGGCTATGGTTTTTCCAGTGGTCATGTATGGATATGAGAGTTGGACTATAATGAAAGCTGAGCGCTGAGGAATTGATGCTTTTGAACTGTGGTGGTGGAGAAGACTCTTGAGAGTCCCTTGTACTGCAAGGAGATCCAACCAGTCCATCCTAAAGGAGATCAGTCCTGAATATTCATTGGAAGGACTGATGCTGAAGCTGAAACTCCAATACTTTGGCTACCTGATGCGAAGAACTGACTCATTGGAAAAGACCCTGATGCTGGGAAAGATTGAAGGCAGGAGGAGAAGGGAATGACAGAGGGTGAGATGGCTGGATGTCATCACCGACGCAATGGACATGAGTTTGGGTATAGTCTGGGAGTTGATGATGGAAAGGGATGCCTGGCGTGCTGCAGTCCATGGGGTTGCAAAGAGTCGGACATGACTGAGCGACTAAACTGAACTGACTGCACTTTAACATAAGCTATGAAGCTTCCAGATCTTCTCAGCGGAAGGTCCCTTCTCCTCTCTTCATATCCAATATATAAAATTTAAGTGTACCTCTCTATTCAGCATCTGATAGTGTACCTCTATCAGTTCTTGGCACCTTCTGACACATGTCAGAGAATCTATCCATGAATTTATTTTATCTAGAAATTGTTGAGTGTTTCCTGAAACATTTTGATGTTGGAGAGAGACAAGTTAGGACTCAGTGTTGATAATTCTTTGTTTTCTAAAAATTGTCTTGGCATGGTTAAGGCATCAATGTGTCACATGTCTGGACTATGCTAGCATTCCATAGAAGTGTTAAAATGATTTTAAATAATCCTTATCTAATTTTTATAAGAATTGCATTCATATAAACTGTTGGTTATATTATCCAGAATTTTCATATCCATGTGACTAAGTTCCCTCTAAGATTCAGTGCTGGTCAGTATTTGTCATGTCTCCCAATGAGCAGGAATACTTTATTCAGATATAGAGAACTAAATTACTATTACTTCCTTAGTCGTAAGAAATTTAGTTCTAAATCTAACGCTCAATTAAAGTAACTTTAATGCCAGAAGACCTGTTTACATTTTTCTCCCCTGGAAAATTTAATTTTGATATTTTAGATCTTCCTTTCTTCATTTATTTGTGTTTTGAGATTTAAAATTTTTCCCTGTCTTTTGTAGATATAGGCATAGCTGAAATCAAATACATAAGTAAATATTTATATCAGTGGATTAATGTGTAACATGATTGTGAATGTTAGTGTAGAAAGGGTTGGAATATGGAGAAAACAGGAGACAAAGGCTGGGGGAATCCATCATCAAGACTCAAAACTGTCCCGTTTCTGAAGTCTCAAGATTACAGTTTCAAAGTTTTACCTTCACTTGTAATTTCCCAGCATTTGGATGAAGGATGAGAAACAGATGAAAGAAGCAGGTGATTTCCATGAACACAAAATAGTAAACTTTCACATTAAAATAGTCCTTTCAAGGATATAATTCTAGAAGAGTGTAGTAGTAATGAGAGTAGATAATGAAAAAAAAAAACAATGTTTTTTAGAAGCAATCAGGAATTCTCCATCTCATCTTCTCTTTCTTGGATGAGTTTACCAAGCTATCAGATGGAGAAAATGCAGTAGGCACCATGAATTAGGCTGTGTTGGTGCATTTAACATCTGTGTTGTTGTAGATAAAATGGAATAATTCAGGCAAAATACGAAAATAGTCCCATAGCACACCCCTCTAAATTGAGTTTTTAAAAATTCCAGCAAAAGAGGCTAATAGTTTGCTACACTAAACCAATACTTTTCCCCTAGATCCCATGAAATTTAAATTCTTAAGATTCAGTTTTAGTAAAATATGTGGCCAAAGAAAAAGATTCGTTGAACTGCTCCCTCTGGGAACCAAGAATCTTTCAACTAAATGCAGCTAGCCCTGCAAGCGTTTGTAGAAGTGCTGATGAGGGTTCAGTTCACAGCAAAAAATTTTCAATTTTAGTAGTTTGCTTTGTACTTAAGCCTTTAGAAGTGACCTAAAACCAAGAACCATTACATGTTCGTATCAGCTGGATGAACTCCCAGGCCTTTCTCATAAGGAAAATGGTAATTGCTACATAGAATAAATGAGCCTTGTATATGAGTGGCTTCACTGTCGCTGAGAGAGGGGCTGCTTCCAGAAAAATGAAACCAAGGGGGCTAGGGTCCTTGCTTCCCGGAAAGAGAACAAAGAAGGAGAAAGGAAGGTGTTCACTCTTAATACTCTTCAACAGTTATCAATCATCAGAAGAGAAATTGGGATATTTGTGAAGTCATTTTCATCTTATTAAAACATAGTACAATGGACAGGATGAGAAGGAATTACACTCTTTCTATTGCATGCAAGAAAAGATTAATTGAACAAACTTGCAGGAACAAGTTTAGTTTCCCCTGAGGAAAAAATAAACCATAACAGCGGCCCTGAGAGACAGCCTCTGTATTGTACAGTCCATTAACACTAAGGGAAATAATTATTTTTTTTACTGATGACTGATGGATTATTTTAACTTGTTTATAAACATTAAGGCTACAACAACAAAGCAGAATTTTCTACAATATTCAAGGCAAAGAGAAATAACGAAACTCTGTTTGTTTATTTCAGCATTCCGATATTTGCCGTAACTATCTAATTTCCTTAATTCTATAGAAATATTTCTATATAAACTCATCTACTGACAAGATTCTCAATAAAAGTAACATAAAAATTATGAAAAATCCTTTCAAGATTAAATATTTTCAGTATTTTTGGCAAACTTTCATAATAAGAATTAAATTGAATATAACATCTAACTTTAAAAAGCATCAATCGGAGTGATTTGTCAGCAATAACTTGCTTAATCAAGGACTTTTGGACCTGGAATGGTTCTGTGAACCATGTGATTGTCTTATTTTGAGGATCCTTTAGTGGAGAAAAGATAATACTTGTTTTTGATGCTCTTAATTGCTGGAGGTAATGATTCAGTACATTTTGACTTGGGCTTATTAACATGAGTCTATATGCATTTCATCATTGAACTGCAATAACTGATCATTTCTAGAGAATTGAAATCAAAGACCCCATATTAACACATCATGGAAGATCATGATAATTCTGTATAAGTAGTTATATTTTTAAAAATATATATCACTTTATCTTTCACTGCCGTATTACATACAGACTTTCTAACTGGCAAAGTGTCATCTATGGAATAAGAGACTGATTCTCAGACAACTTCTATTTTTTCGAACAGTGAACTTCTCCATTTTCCTTCTAACTTCTGAAATAGAATTTGAAATCAAAGTATCATATCTGATTAGACAACAAGATACTTGAAAGATCACAGGTTTTCCCTGGGCCCCTGAGAAGCTTTTTGTTTGATGAGAGCTTATAAAATGACAGTGATGTCATATGCTGAGTGTGTAATTGACTTTCATCCTATAGAGAAGGTATATCTGATTTATTGGAAAAGTCAGTGTTGACTTTTAATTTTACTTACACTGAAAATGTTGAACATGCACGTTTTTAGTATCTGTAGATAGAATAAGTGACAGCAAGCTGTCAAAGGAACTCAAATTTCCAACATAGTTTAGAAACTTAGATTCCAAAACTTTTCTCTAGTTGACTTTCACATATTGCAGGAAGAGTTTTCACCATATAAGTATATTTCATAATCCATATGTGAAAAAATCAGAAGCATTTTAATATGTTGATTATGGTCTCTTGACAAGGAAGCCATTTGACTGATTCTTTGGTGCTGAGGCTTGTCTCCAGACAGATGGAGTTTTCCTTGCACTACTGAGGAGAAAGGACACAGAATTCCAAGGTTTGTTAGGGAATTATTTGGTAATGACAAGGGGATAAAAAGCCTTTACAGTATAAAATTGTGATTATTACTTTATATAAAGCATTAAAATTAGCATCACTAGTAGTGGCAACAACTTGACATCTTAGGGCTCTTAATATGATACAATACAAAGTACACAGCAGTCTCTCTGAAGTGTTCTTGCCAGCAATGTTAAATTTTAACCCAATGAAGCCTTTTAATATAACTTTCAGTTTACAGGAAGTATAAGGATAAAGGAGCAAATTAAATGACACAACAAGGAAGCAATGAAACAAATTGCAATGTGGTCATTCATTAGGAAAACTGAAAATGATCACTTCAAAACATTAATGGAAAAAATGTTCAGGGGACTGTTCAAGATTACAAGAAAGTAAAAAGATGTAATAGTCAAATTAAACCTGTGTATGTTATCTGTTGCAATACAACATTATCCTGAAACATACTGACTTAAAACCACAAACATCTATCATCTAATAGTTTCTATGGGGGTGAAACCTTGGGTGCAGCTTTGCTGGATGCCTTTGGCTAATATGTCTCTCACGAGGTTGCAGCCAAGTTGTTGACTAGGATGCAGTCTCATCTGAAGGCTCATCTGGGGGAGGTGGGGGGAGAAAATGTTGCCAAGTTCACTCGCATACCTGTTGTCAGGCCTCAGCTCCTTACTGTGGGGGCTTTCCACAGACCTGGCTCACAGCATAGCAGTTGGCTTCTGTCAAGGTGAGTGATTCAAGAAAGAGCAGAGAATGCCCAAAATAAAATCCATAATTTTATCTCAAAAGTGACATCCTGCCCTTCTGTATTTTTGTCCTTAGAAGTGTTAACAAGTCCAGCTCACATTCAAGAGGCTATGGTGATAGAGCAATAGAGACATGAAGACCAGGAGACAGAAATAAAATTTGAAATCAATTCGGGGGTTATCTTAGAGGGTACTGACCACAAACTGAATAAAACCTGATTGATTCCAGTTACAGAAAAAAAAAAAAAGTATAGAATTTATTCCTGAGGCAAACAGGAAAATTTGAATATGAATTTTAGGTTAATATTAGGGAACTATTGTTAGTATTTTTAGTTGTCAGTGATGTGGTTATGTAAGAATGTGCATATTCTTAGAAGATTCAGGCTTGAGTATTTAGGTGCAAAGTATTGTGATGTCTGTAACTTATTTCCTAACTATATATACACGTACAAATAAAAACCTACTCTTAAATATATGTATACATAAATACACATATAGATGAAAACATAAAATAAGAACAGTGGCTGAATCTACCTACGTAGTGGGTATATGGGTGATCATTATCCTATTCCTTCAGATTTTCAGTCTGTTTTGAAATATTTTTCTAAAAGAAAATGTTAATTAAGATTGTATGTTGTCAACACTTTACCTTTCTTATTCCAGCAAGTCCAGGAAAACCAGTTGCACAAGACTATACAAACTTATCTAACTTTCAAGAGATGTTCAAGATATTATATAGGTAAAACACTCATAATATTGACACACTCATAATATTGACAACTAGCTTTTCCCAAGTTCACTTTCATTGTGATAATACTTATTTTAACCTCTAATACTCATGTTGAGAGCATGGCCACTTTGGGAAAGGATGAAAAGATTTCCTGGGAGAGCAGGGATCTGGGGATGTTAAGTATAATGAATTTGTTAACTATAATGAATTAACATAGCCAGACTATGATTTTTACTCCTTTTATATTTTCCTTCAGGATTTTTATCAGTTTTTGTTTTGGAAATTTCCATGCTGTTGTTCAGTTGCTAAGTTTGTCTAACTGTTTGCAACCCCCTAGACTGTAGCATGTCAGGCTTCCCTGTCCTTCACCATCTCCTGGAGTTTTCTCAAACTCATGTTCGTTGAATGAGTGATGCCATCCAACCATCTCATCCTCTGTCACCCCCTTCTTCTGCCCTCAGTTTTTCCTGGCATCAGGTTCTTTTCCAATGAGTCGGCTCTTCGCATCAGGTGGTGAAAGTATTGGCGCTTTAACTTCAACATCGTCCCTGTAATGAATATTCAGGGTTGATTTCCTGTAGGATTGACTTGTTTGATCTCCTTGCTGTCCAAGGGACTCTCAAGAGTCTTCTCCATTACCACAATTCAAAAACATCAATTCTCTGATGCTTGGCCTTCTTTATGGTCCAGCTCTCTTATCCATACATGACTATCAGAAAAACCATAGCTTCCGTTCTCCACCATATAACCTCTCTTCTACCTAAATCTACTTCTTTACCCTGTCAATATTTTATTATGTTCAAACACTCTTGGTTAATAATCTTCAGTGTGATGATTTGCATCTATTTGTCATATATGTCTTCACTAGAACTACTTTTTGAGCCATTAGGCAGTTTTCCAAAGCACATAGTTTTCTGATTTGTTAGTGATACTTTGCTTTCATTAAAGGTTATAGTCCATGGGGTCGCATGAAGTCCGACATGACTTAGTAACTAATCAACAACAAACAACAGCAAATGCCGTCATAAATCATAGATAATGTTCTATCTTTAAATTTTATCCCAGACCATTGGTGCACGTTTGCTAACATTAGGAAAATTGGCTTATTTATTTTTTCTAGTCTTCAGTTCAGTCGCTCAGTCGTGTCCGACTCTTTGCGACCCCATGAATCACAGCACACCAGGCCTCCCTGTCCATCACCAACTCCCGGAGTTTACCCAAACCCATGTCCATCGAGTCGGCTATGCCATCCAACCATCTCATCCTCTGTCGTCCCCTTCTCCTCCTACCCTCAATCCTTCCCAGCATCAGGGTCTTTTCCAAAGAGTCAACTCTTCGCATGAGGTGGCCAAAGTATTGGAGTTTCAGCTTCAACATCAGTCCTTCCAATGAACACCCAGGATTGATCTCCTTTAGGATGGACTGGTCGGATCTCCCTGCAGTCCAAGGGACTCTCAAGAGTCCTCTCCAACACCACAGTTCAAAAGCATCAATTCTTCGGTGCTCTGCTTTCTTCACCGTCCAACTCTCACATCCATACATGACCACTGGAAAAACCATAGCCTTGACTTATTGCAATATAAATATGATCTCCACAGAGTAATCATATATGAAGCTGCTTTTAAAGTGATCTTTAAAGAGCTGGTTTGTAATAACTTTTAGCACTTTTAATCCTGGTATCATATGCCTAGGAATAATTTCTAAATCTATGTTAAATTTTTCCTGTTTTTTTTTTCTTTCCTTAATGACTCCATTAGCTAACCTCTGTAGCATCCAAACCATTGTTTATTTTTCAGACAGATATGACTTCTCCCAACAGTACTTTGGTTGTCAGAATCAACATTATCAATAGAACTTAGTGAAGACTGATGTGTGGCAATCCCTTCTGTTCTTAGGGATATTTGAGAGAAACGAAGTCTTATTTT
Organism: Giraffa tippelskirchi; assembly: GCF_054371585.1. Lineage (NCBI taxonomy): Eukaryota > Metazoa > Chordata > Mammalia > Artiodactyla > Giraffidae > Giraffa > Giraffa tippelskirchi. The sequence continues at coordinate 42,174,763 of NC_137276.1, forward strand.
TAGGTGTTATTGTGTTCTACTGTAAAATCATGGGTATTTTCATAGTTGAACCCTAAGACTAGGACATTTCAAGTGATGTGCCACTTTAAAAAAAATGTTTTGCTGATAGCAGCATCATTATATATTCACTGTAAAAGAATTAGAAAGTAAAGCATAGATTAAAAATTGAAAGTCACTTTAACCCCACCACTCAAGGAAAATCACTGGTAACATTTTGGTCTATTTCAAACTATCCTTCCAACACCCACCAAGACAGTGTATATGAAGTAACATGAGAGTGTCTGAATGTAAGAGAACAAAGACCAAAACAAAACAAACCAGAAAAGGATGAGTAAAATAATCCTGGGGGTAAGAAGACCATCCAGAGCTGGCATTGTGTCTCTATCAATTTTGCAAGACTCAAGTTATTCTCAAGTTACAACTCAAGTTATAGGCATAACTCAAGTTATGCTTATTCCTATACCATCTCTAGGGTTCCCTATATCCTTAATGGTGCTTCACCCTCATGGTCCAAAAAGGTAACCTAGTTTATCCTTCATTTCTGCATTGTACCCAGTACAATGGAGGAAGGCAATCAAATGGAAGCCCGCTCTCTGCTCTTAAGAGAGTTTTTGAAAATTTCGTATGTTCCTTCCAATATACATTTAATTGGTCATAACTTAATCACCTACTTGCAAGCATGTCTGGGTGCAAAGTAGGAGTCTTAGAGAAAGTGTGAGAATAAGAGAAAGGCAATATTCCAACATATGCTGGCAGTAATTATCTCTAGATGGTGGGATGGGGTGAGTTTCCATATATACATATGTATCTGTGTATTAGTAAGCCTACAAACAGCTACTTTCTGTAAAATAGCTGAATATATCAAACATTTTCCTTTGCTTTGAAATAATTAGCTTCTTTTTTTTTTGAGAAAAACCTGCAAAAATATTATACCAATATTCTCATTTTAAAGAGAGGCAAACTGATTCTCCAGAGATGTTAAGAATTTTTCTAATACTACAAACTTTATGAGTGATGGAAACTATTAAGCACTTAAAAAAAAACTTGTTTTACATTAGTGCTTATTGTGCAAAGCCAATTGTTCCCTCAAAGGAGGAGAAATGAGTTTATTAAGCAACTTGATGTCCCAAGTACATACAGTATATACGTTGGATTCCTAGTCTACTTATTCATATAAACCAATGGTCAGCAAACATTTTCTATAAAATTGCTTTGAGGACCAAGATGCAAAATCAAAAATATTATTGAGGTTCTTATATAACTAAAATGAAAAAAAAATTTAAAAGCATTAAAAAAATGCACAAACCATTCTTAACTCACTAGAGGTAAAAAAAAATCAGGTGGCTGGCCCTAGTTTGCCAAGCTCTGTTCTACACAGCCCAGTGCAGTATCCATCAGTTCAGTTCAGTTGCTCAGTCATGTCCAACTCTGTGACCCTATGAACTGCAGCACGCCAGGCTTCTCAGTCCATCACCAACTCCTGGAGCTTGCTCAAACGCCTATCCATTGAGTCGGTGATACCATTCAACTATCTCAGGCTCTGTCATCTCCTTCTCCTCCTGCCTTCAATCTTTCCCAGCATCAGGTTCTTTTCCAGTGAGTTGGCTCTTCGCATCAGATGGCCAAAGTACTGACACTTCAGCATCAGTCCCTATAATGAATATTCAGGTTTGATTTCCTGTAGGATTGACTTGTTTGATCTCCTTGCAGTCCAAGGGACTCTCAAGAGTCCTCTCCAACACTGCAATTCAAAAGCATCGATTCTTCAGTGCTCAGCTGTCTTTATGGTCCAACTATCACATCCATAGATGACCACTGGAAAAACCATAGCTTTGACTAGATGGACCTTTGTCAGCAAAGTAATGTCACTGCTTTTTAATATGCTGTCTAGGTTGGTCATAGCTTTTCTTCCAAGGAGCAAGCGTCTTTTAATTTCATGGCTGCAGTCACCATCTGCACTGATTTTGGAGCCTAAGAAAATAAAGCCTGTCACTGTTACCATTGTTCCCCATCTATTTGCAATGAAGTGATGGCACCAGATGCCATGATCTTGATTTTTTTAATGTTAAGTTTTAAGCCAGTTTTTTCATTCTCCTCTTTCACTTTCATTAAGAAGCTCTTTAGTTCTTTGCTTTCTGCCATAAGGGTGGTGTCCTCTGCGTATCTGGGGTTATTGATATTTCCCCCTGCAATCTTGATTCCAGCTTGTGCTTCATCCAGGCCAGCATTTCACATCATGCACTATGCATATAAGTTAAATAGGCAGGGTAACAATATACAGCCTTGATGTACTCCTTTCCCAATTTGGAACTACTCTGTTTTTCCGTGTCCAGTTCTAACTTTCTTCTTGCCCTGCATACAGATTTCTCAGGAGGCAGTTAATGTGGTCTAGTATTACCATCTCTTTAAGAATTTTCCACAGTTTTTTTGTGATCTACATATTCAAATGCTTTGGTCTAGTCAATAAAGCAGAAGTAGATATTTTTCTGGAACTCTCTTGCTTTTTTGATGATCCAGTGAGTATTAGCAATTTGATCTGTTTCCTCTGCCTTTTCTAAATCCAGCTTTAATATCTGGAAGTTCTTGGTTCACGTACTGTTGAAGCCTGACTTGGAGAATTTTGAACATTTCTTTGCTAGCATGTGAGATGATTGCCATTGTGTGGTAGTTTGAACATTCTTTCACATTGCCTTTCTTTGGGATTGAAACGAAAACTGACCTTTTCCAGTCCTGTGGCCAATGCTGAGTTTTCCAAATTTGCTGGCATACTGAGTGCAGCACTTTCACAACATCATCTTTGAGGATTTGTAATAGCTCAGCTGGAATTCCATCACCTTCACTAGCTTTGTTCATAGTGATTCTTCCTAAGGCACACTTGACTTTGTATTCTGGGATATCTGGCTCTAGGTGAGTGATCACACCGCTGTGGTTATCTGGATCATTAAGACATTTTTTGTATCATTCTTCTGTGTATTCTTGACACCTCTTCTTAATATCTTCTGCTTCTGTTAGGTACTGGAGAAGAAAATGGCAACCCATTCCAGTATTTTTGCCTGGAAAATTCCATGGATGGAGAAGCCTGGTAGGCTACAGTCCATGGGGTCACAAAGATTCGGACATGACTGAGCGACTTCACTTTCACTTTCTGTTAGGTACACACCATTTCTGTCCTTTATTATGCCCATCCTTGCATGAAAAGTTCCCTTGGTATGTCTAATTTTCTTGAAGAAATCTCTAGTCTTTCCAATTCTATTGTTTTGTTCTATCTCCTTGCACTGATCACTGAGGAAGGCTTTCCTTGCTCTTCTTTGGAACTCTGCATTCAGATTGATATATCTTTCCTTTTCTCCTTTGCCTTTTGGTGGTCTTCTGTTCTCAGCTATTTGTAAGGCCTCCTCAGACAACCATTTTGCCTTTTTGCATTTCTTCTTGGGGATGGTTTTGATCACTGCCTCCTGTAAAATGTCATCAACCTCTGTCCATAGCTCTTCAGGAACTTTATCAGATCTAATCCCTTGAATCTATTTGTCGCTTCCACTGTAGAGTCGTAATGGATTTGGTTTAGTTCATACCTGAATGGTCTAGTGGTTTTTCCTACTTTCTTCAATTTAAGTCTGAATTTTTCAATAAGGAGGCATTTTCAATATCCATACAATGATTTGATTGGTCTGCAGATGAACAAACAGTGGTTTAGAGCACTTGCCTGTGTTCATAAAACTAGAAAATAGCAGGACTGAGATTGGACCCATGTTTATCTGACTCCCAAACCTGTGCTCTTTCTACTTGGCTATACTGCAGAACACGTAAATTCTTATGTAGAAACACAGATTCTTTAGTGGAAAAAAGTGTCATCTGGAGGGAAGAGTTTCCATGTTCTGCCAGGATCTGGTGAGTTGAAGTCAGGTCCTTCATCTCACCTGATACCTTTGTGTACTTTAAGCAAGTCACAGACCCATTGAATAAACTCTTGAGAAGGTGAGGCTATGTCTAGTTCCAGGATTTATTTCGCTTCATGTAAAATTTGTCTTACCCCTTGTCATCCGCGCGGTCTGAAATCTTAGTGTTCAAAAGGAAGAGAAAGAGAATTAATCGATGTTTTAACTGTATTTGAAAATAGAGATTTTGAGGGATTATAGTGTTTTCATTCCCTGTTGAGTGGAAATGATACTATGGTTGAAAAGAAAAGACTCAGGGACCTCTTGAAAAGAAAAGACTCAGGGACCTGAGTTGTCATCTAAGAGATAAATATGGAATGCAACATATTAGTCATGAATCGTAACAAATTGCCCTTGCAGGAGGGACCTGACTTTCTGAGCCACATGCTTAAAAATAAGAAATAACAGACTACATTGGAGCTGAAAAGAAATGGCCTTTTAGGAAGGTGTCATGGTGAATTGAGCATGAAGAGTGAAGTTACTGACTGGTTTGAAATTTCGTTAGTTCTCGATAGCTAGAGGTTTAAAGGACCTCAGTAGAGATAAAATTGGACTTCCCTGGTGGCTCAGCGGCAAAGAATCTTCCTGCAATGCAGGAGACCTGAGTTGGATCCCTGGATCGGGAAGATCCCCTCGAGGAGGGCATGGAAACCCACTCTAGTATTCTTGCCTAGAGAATCCCATGGACAAAGGAGCCTGGTGGGCTATAGTCCATAGGGTCACACGGAGTTGGACACAACTGAAGCAACTAAGCAGCAGCAGTTGCAGGGATAAAATCATTGTGCATACATTAATCATTTCCAGCTCCATTGAGTGCCCGTGGCTTGCCAAACTTAGTATATAGCTAGTTCTGAAGTTCTAATTTTCACAGTAACACTGATAGGTATGAATTGTTCCAACTTGAGAAATGAGGAAATAGAGGCTAGTGAGGTGAAGTCATTTCCAATTCACACAATTGTAGGTGGTCATGTCCTTTTCATTCTAGGTACCATGCTGCTGGTTATGCTAGTTAGTACCAACCCAGAGGGTTGTGCTAGAAGTGTGCCCAGAGCATGTCTTTGACTGCTTTAGCATCAACTTGCTTGTGTGATAAATTTCATATTTCTGGTTGGACTGGTACCACAATTACAGTGGTTCCTAAAGGCATTGAGTATATTGGAGAAGTGATGTGAATTTTTGAGTTTGAATATCAAATATGAAGCTACTGGAAAACTACTGAGAAAATAAAACCTTTCTCAGTATTTTGCTGTTGAGGCTTCCTGCCACAATGAAAGAGAAATAGTTGGAGTTTTCTGTTAACATAATTAAATCGCGCAATTCAAATATAAAGACTGTCAAAGTGAGGTTGACAAAAATGATTTGCTGCACAGATAGAACCTGCTCCAGAGATGGAAGTTAATAGGCTTTGTAAAATTCTTCTAAATAAAACATTTAAAATAAACTTCTCAAATCTGTTGAATATGGTAAAGAGATTAAATAGCACACTTTATGGGGCATTGAGGAATACGAGTGGAAATATAAACAGCATTTTATTAGTTTGAGGCCTTTTATGCTCTGAAGCTGTTTACCTTTCTAGCCTTCTCTCTTGCTGTTTGCTACCACCGATCTTTTATTCCTGCCATAAACCTGATTTCCTCAAATACACACAGTTCTTTCTTTTCCTCTGATGCTTTGCTCTGCTCTTCCTGTTGCCTGAGAGAACCTTCCTCCCTCTCCACTGAGCCAATGCCTACTGATACTTCATCCACCCTGGATATCCCCCCTATCCCCTAGGGGGGTAGGGGATTGTCTTCCATTGGCTCAGAATCTACATGAATTTCTCTCTTGCCTAACATTGGCCACCCTGTACTAGCAGTTGCTTATTGATTTTTCTCAGTGGTTTGTGAAGTCCTTGTGGACAGAGACTGTGTCTTTTGTCTCTGTAAATCAGTCTCTGGCCTCTAACATGCTATCAGCTAATGCATATTAGATAATTTGTGTATTAAGGTGTGTTTGATTTTTTTTAATAATGTGTTTGCTTCTAATTCACCCTACTTTCTACTTTTGTGCTTCCCTGGTGGCTCAAGCTGGTAAAGAAACAGCCTATAAAGCTGGAGACCTGAGTTCAATCCCTGGGTCGAGCCTAGCCCCTGGAAAGGGAATGACTACCCACTCCAGTATTCTTGCCTGGAGAATTACAAGGACAGAGGAACCTGGTGAGCTAGAGTTTATGGGTCAAAATGACTGAGTCAAAATAGAGTCAAAAATGACTGAGTGATTAACACTTTTTCTACTTTTAAACAAACTTTTAAATATCAGTTCAGTTGCTCAATAGTGTCTGACTCTTTGCGACCCCATGGACTGCAAAATGCCAGGCTTCCCTGTCCATCAACAACTCTGGGAGCTTGCTGAAACTCTTGTCCATTGAGTTGGTGATGCCATCCAACCATCTCATCCTGTCATCTCCTTCTCCTCCTGCCTTCAATCCTTCCCAGCATCAGGGTCTTTTCCAATGAATTGATTCTTTGCATCAGGTGGCCAAAGTATTGGAGCTTCAGCTTCAGCATCAGTCCTTCCAGTGAATATTCAGGACTGATTTCCTTTAGGATGGACTGGTTGGATCTCCTTGGGACTCTCAAGAGTCTTCTCCAACAGTTCAAAGGCATCAATTCTTTGGCACTTAGCCCTCTTTACGGTCCAACTTTCACATCCATACATGACTACTGGAAAAACCATAGCTTTGACTAGACGGACCTTTGTTGGCAAAGTAATGTCTCTGCTTTTTAATATGCTCTCTATGTTGGCCATAGCTTTTCTTCCAAGGACAAGCATCTTTTAATTTCATGACTGAAGCCACCATCTGTAGTGATTATGGAGCCCAAGAAAATAAAGTCTGTCATGGTTTCCATTGTTTCTCCATCTATTTGCCATGAAGTGATGGGACCAGATGCCATGATCTTAATTTTCTGACTGTTGAGTTTTAAGCCAACTTTTTCACTCTCCTCTTTCATTTTAATCAAGAGACTCTATTTCTTCTTCACTTTCTGCCATAAGGGTGGTGTCATCTGCATATCTGAGATTATTAATATTTCTCCCTGCAATCTTGATTCCAGGTTGTGCTTCATTCAGTCCTGCGTTTCACATGATGTACTGTGCATATAAGTTAATTAATCAGGGTGACAATATACAGCCTTGACATACTCCTTTCCCAATTTGGAACCAGTCTGTTCCATGTCCGTTTTCAACTGTCGCTTCTTGACCTCCATACCGATTTCTCAGGAGGCAGGTAAGCTGGTCTGGTATTCCTATTTCTTTAAGAATTTTCTACAGTGTGTTGTGATCTACACACTCAAAGGCTTTAGCATAGTCAATGAAGCAGAAGTAAATGTTTTTCTGGCACTCTCTTGCTTTTTCGATGATCCAATGGGTATTGGTAGTTTGATCTCTGCTTACTCTGCCTTTTCTAAATCCATCTTGAACATCTTGAAGTTCTCAGTTCATGTACCGTTGAATCCTGGCTTGGAGAATTTTGAGCATTACTTTGCAGAAGACCTGGGTTCGATCCCTTGGTTGGGAAGATTCCCCTGGAGAAGGGAATGGCTACCCACTCCAGTGTTCTGGCCTGGAGAATTCCATGGACTGTATAGTCCATGGTGTCACAAAGAGTCGAACATGACTGAGCAACTTTCAGTTTCACTTTGCAAGCGTTTGAGATGAGTACAATTGTGCAGTAGTTTGAACATTCTTTGGCATTTCCTTTCTTTGGGATTGGAATGAAAATTGACCTTTTCCATATCAGACTCTTTCCATATCAGACTGACCTTTTAAATATCAGACTCTTATAATGGAAGGAAATTGACTGCATCAGCTACTTCACACTATAACTCATTATGCACTCCCCTTGGAAAGTCTAGAGGAAGCTTACTTCACTTGCAGTTCTCTTTGTGGTCAATATCAGTCATTAAAAACATAGTGATAGTTAAAAGCATTTATTAGTAAAAAAAAATCAGATTGGAAATGATGGAATGCATGCTTAATAATTAGGACTTTTTAGGAAAATATTTAAAATATAATTCAATGTTAAAGTCCAATTACAAATACATACAGTGATTTAAAAAATTTTTTTCTAGACTAAAAGTATCTGTGGTTGTTTTGGTTTTGGTTTGATTAGGTTCTGTTCAGAATAATAAAACATAGTAAAATAGATATCATTATCTGTTATCTCACATTTGTGCTAATACATGAGACATGGTTAAAAGTCATTTAGCGACAGAAAATCTAAACATGAAAAATGAAGTGCTAAACGACCCTTGGGCACTTTTAGCACTTTCTAAAAGAAGTATTCTCTCAGACCCAGTTAGGTCTCCAGGTCCTTTTTTTTTTTTTAAGGAAGCCTCTTTCTTTATGTCAAAGATAAAGATAGTTTTACTTTGAAGGGACTCTACCAACTATAAACTACTAGTGTACTCCTGTGGTCTCAGTGCCTCTTTTTTATCTCTTTCTTTGTTCTCTGCCCCTGAGTAGGAAAGCAGAAGACATTTTGGGAACCTTTTCTTCTCCCACTAATTCTTGGAAAGGCCTAATTCAAAAGCTAGTAGTGGCAGGAATTTTCCCGTTCAATGAAAACAATTAAGATGCCCCTGGAGCTGTTTAGCCTATGGTTGGAGTAATAAGGAATAAACAACTAATTTAGCTCTGAACCAAATAAAGATTTTAAGTGCTGAGATAGCCCAATTTTCCCAGCCCAAACTGAGGTCCATTATTGGCTTCATTAATGTCATGTAAGTTTGGGGGTTGATGTTTTTGAAGGGAAATTCAAGAATTTCTGACTGTAGTAAGAGGGCTTTAGTCACAGTACCAATGTATCAGAAATGCATAAACTGACATTTTGGGACTATCCCCTTAAACTAATACGTAAGGAAGAACTGTTCTTCCCCCCACCCCCCATGGTTGGTTGAGTAGGAGTTTTCAGAATTGAAATGATGATTGAAATAAAGATGAAATATACATGGTTATTTTATTCAATGCATTTAAATCTGACCTTCCCAGCTCATGTCTGCACTTAATTTTCTGTTGTTGTGATTTGCAGAGTTTCATATTCAAAGTGATGGTGGGAACATTTAGCATGGTGGCCACAAAATAAGTTCAGCTTCTCATTCCTACCGTGCCCACTATACCCCCACCTTGTTTAGTGGAAACATTTAATTCAGTGATTCAGACATCAATTTCAAAGTTTGCATACATATTTTTAAAGAGGTTGGAAAGAAAGTATTATGATCAGTAGAAAAATGTGACTCACTGATTTTACATACAGGTATTATGTTTGAAAGTCTGTCTATATATTGGGAAATTATGCCAAACTGACAGGAATTACTGAAAGCCAGCTGAATCACCATGAAAAGCAGGGAACAGGTTTGGGTTGAGGACCCAGGGTTCTCAACAGTCAGGGTGGTTACTAGCCAATACACTGAAAGAATTGCTCCCAACCTTACTGTAATAGTGTGGAGCCTTGCCTTCTTATGGAGTTTAAATTCCCAAGTTTTTTAGATGAAATAGAAGGACCTTCTGCTATAGCTTCTCACTCACCCAGTCCATGAGGGGAACCCCGATGTAGATAGAAAATTGCTCCTTGGTATTAGTTAGCCATTTAAATAAAATTCATACCAACTAATAGCACCCCCAACCATTTTCCAAAAGTGTATCATTCTAGTCCGCTACCGTGAGATGCAATATCTGCGTTTAGTTTATAATTCATGAGGATGTCATTTTAACTAATCGAGTTTACAGAGTGACAGCCCTGTCTTTCTCCCACACATTTTAAATCTAGTTTTAATTTATATCAGCAGTTCAGGAACATATTATTTGCCAAATGCAGGTGGCAGACTGCTTTTCTCCCTGATGTCCATCTGTGAAGCCCTATGAGACTTCGCTAAAATGATAAATTGAAATGTCTGGCGGGAACCAGCTTGTTATACAGAATGGTGGTGTACACAATTGGGAAGCCTGCTTGCTACAGCAGAGACCACAGGTGGTAGCTTGTAATCAGGCATCTGTGGATGTTAAGGATTTTTGAAGCTGTTTGATTTTGTTTTTCCATTTTTTTCCACTTGACCAAGAGCTTCCTGGTTAAGCTACCATCTCTTTTCTTATAGGTTTTGTGTGTATGTGTGTGTGTGTGTGTTATCAGAAGCACTGCTTTTATATTTCAAATAAGTTCAAGACTCCGTTTTTATTCTAAGATTTCTTAGAATCATGAATTGGGTAACAATTGATATGAATCATGTATCATGTCGCCTCTGGAGACACAGAGCACAGCTTTTTGTAACACCACCCATATGCTTATTAAACCTGCTTTTATATAGAGAAGTAAGCACAATGCAGCATCTGTAATGTTTATAAGAAAACACATATTCAATTTTAGTCAATAAGCAGGATAATTAAAATAATGGCTTTATTTTTATGGAAAGGAGATGATGAGTGTCAGAATATCAGCATTGGAGGGAATCACAGAATTCATCCATCCAGTCACCAGGTAATGAATGACTTAGTTTCTTTGTCAAATAGTCATTTGCACCCACTTAAATTCTTCCAGTGATAGAAAACACCTCCTCTTAAAGACAATCATTGCATTTTCAAAATGTCTCTTGGCTTTTGTGTAATTTATCTCCAGTGAGCCGATCTCTCTCTCTCTTTTTTTTACTTAAAAGAGATTCCTGTTAGATTGTTTATTTTTTCATCAGACATTTATTGAAAATCAACTCTGTACCAAGCATGGAGCCAGGTTTCTAAGCTGCATGAATGAAAAATATGCAGTCCTCCTCCCCCACCCCCCAAAGAACTCATCTTGAGATAAGGGCAATGGGAAAGAAAAACAAGATTGCAGTACAGTGTGGTAAATGCTATGTTAGTAGTCAGCATGGATTCGAACAGGACTGTATTAAGAAAGCACAGACCCTTGATGTATGGGCAGGCTTTGAGGAGGTGCATTTAAGATCAGTCCTGTACAATGAACTGAAAATATTAAAACAATATAACATTTTAAAAACAGTGAAAAAAAAATTCTCGTGTAGTTCAGTTTTCAAATTTATTTAGAAATGTCAGAAATGTATGTGCTGACTGAATTTGCACAAACAATGACAAAAAAAGAGCAAAATACAATAGCTCCTTGAGGTTCATAATGATTATTTGTAGAAACTTTGTCCAGATTCTCAGTTAACCCAGACTGAATGTTGGTCCACTGGACTCCCTTCACTGGCCCAGTGGCTCCAGGATCTACCTTTGATTCACACTCGTGCTCTGGGCTGTCCATACAGCCTTTCACTTGATCCTCATGGTGGTGCTCTCCGGTAAATACTGTGATCTGCATTGTCTGTCGTGTTTCTTCTGAAGAAACTTGTAACTCCAGTAATGAGAACAGTGAGTCTGAGGTTGCTAAAATGGAACTGTGTGATTTGAGTTACATGAAGGTGGTATCTCCAGCTGATCACTGAATGCTGTGAGAATGTACTCTCTGGGATGCTGTCCAATTTGCATGCAGCTTAAACCAATGGAAGCCAGGCCATGTGTTGCCCTAGATGATGTCTGGATTGCAGGAGGGGATGCCATCTCATGTAGGCTTCTGGTTGCTTCTTCCTTCTGACATTTGTATGAGGTTCTTGAGGTTTTGGTCAGGAGTGGCAGATATGTTTCACGACACTAGGTTTGGCGTTTGTCTTTTATATAAGTAACAGAAGTCCATGCTTTGTATTTGAGTGGCATTTAGTGATCATTTTAGGACTGCTTCTAGAATTTTATGTTGGATAATAAAGTTATATGTGTGCATGTGTATAGATATATATCTCACTTTAAAGTGTTGATTTCTTTGCTCCTAATCTGTATATATGTATTTCTGTGTATGTATGTATGGAATGTATGTGATACAATATATATATGCAATTTTTTAAAAAAGTGAACTTTCAAACTCTTATTCTTATATTATCAAATTAAGATATTAGTGAGAAAAGTATCCTGCCTTTTAAGAACTTTCTAACCTGTTGTTACATTGAAACTTTACTCTAGAAATTGTGGAACAATGTAATATTTTTCAAAATTTAGAATATTAATAGAGCTGTGTTTAAGGTTTTGGTGCATATAGACATCAAATAATGATGAATACACATCCAGTACAGATCATCGCTAAATACAGATGTAAGTTTTTCAGCACATTTATCTTTATTTGAAAGTTTGGGAAATTATTAGGTTTCAACTTAATGTAAATATTGACTTTATAAGAGAAATGTCTTTAATATAATAAGAAGTTTAAATGTTTTTTTTTTTATTCAGAGAAAACAAAGTTCATATGATTAGCCTCAGTTCAGTTCAGTCACTCAGTCGTGTCCGACTCTTTGCGACCCCATGAACCGCAGCATGCCAGGCCTCCCTGTCCATCACCAACTCCCTGAGTCCACACAAAACTATGTCCATCGAGTCGGTGATGCCATCCAGCCATCTCATCCTCTGTCGTCCCCTTCTCCTCCTGCCTTCAATCTTCCCCAGCATCAGGGTCTTTTCCAATGAGTCAGCTCTTTGTATCAGGTGGACAAAGTATTGGAGTTTCAGCTTCTGCATCAGTCCTTCCAATGAACACCCAGGACTGATCTCTTTAGGATGGACTGGTTGGATCTCCTTGCAGTCCAAGGGACTCTCAAGAGTCTTCTCCAACACCACAGTTCAAAAGCATCAATTCTTCAGCACTCAGCTTTCTTTATAGTCCAACTCGCACATCCATACATGACCACTGGAAAAACCATACCCTTTACTCGATGGACCTTTGTTGGCAAAGTAATGTCTCTGCTTTTTAATATGCTATCTAGGTTGGTCATAACTTTCCTTCCAAGGAGTAAGCGTCTTTTAAGTTCATGGCTGCAGTCACCATCTGCAGTGATTTTGGAGCCCAGAAAAATAAAGTCAGCCACTGTTTCCACTGTTTCCCCATCTATCTGTCATGAAGTGATGGGACCAGATACCATGATCTTAGCTTTCTGAATGTTGAGTTTTAAGCCAACTTTTTCACTCTCCTCTTTCACTTTCATCAACAGACTCTTTAGTTCTTCTTCACTTTCTGTCATAAGGGTGGTGTCATCTGAATATCTGAGGTTATTGATATTTCTCCCGGCAATCTTGATTCTAGCTTGTGTTTCTTCCAGCCCAGTGTTTCTCATGATGTACTCTGCATATAAATTAAATAAGCAGGGTGACAATATGCAGCCTTGACGTACTCCTTTTCCTATTTGGAACCAGTCTGTTGTTCCATGTCCAGTTCTAACTGTTGCTTCCTGACCTGCATACAGGTTTCTCAAGAGGCAGGTCAGGTGGTCTGGTATTCCCATCTCTTTCAGAATTTTCCACAGTTTATTGTGATCCACACAGTCAAAGGCTTTGGCATAGTCAATAAAGCAGAAATAGATGTTTTTCTGTACTCTCTTGCTTTTCTGATGATCCACCGGCTGTTGGTAATTTGATCTCTGGTTCCTCTCCCTTTTCTAAAACCGCCTTGAACATTTGGAAGTTCATGGTTCACGTATTGCTGAAGCCTGGCTTGGAGAATTTTAAGCATTACTTTCCTAGCGTGTGCTGCTAAGTCGCTTTAGTCGTGTTTGACTCTGCACGACCCCATAGATGGCAGCCCACCAGGCTTCCCTGTCCCTGGGATTCTCCAGGCAAGAACACTGGAGTGTGTTGTCATTTCCTTCTCCAATGCATGAAAGTGAAAAGTGAAAGTGAAATCGCTCAGTCGTGTCTGACTCTCAGCAACGCCATGGACTGCAGCCTACTAGGCTCCTCCGTCCATGGGATTTTCCAGGCAAGAGTACTGGAGTGGGTTGCCATTGCCTTCTCATTACTTTACTAGTGTGTGAAATGAGTGCAATTGTATGGTAGTTTGAGCATTCTTTGGCATTGCCTTTCTTTGGGATTGGGATGACAACTGACTGAGTTGTGTGGCCACTGCAGTTGTGTGGCCACTGCTGAGTTTTCCATATTTGCTGACATATTGAGTTCAGCACTTTCACAGCATCATCTTTCAGAATTTGAAATAGCTCAACTGGAATTCCATCACCTCCACTAGCTTTGTTTGTAGTGATGTTTCCTAAGGCTCACTTGACTTCACATTCCAGGATGTCTGGCTCTAGGTGAATGATCATACCATCATGATTGTCTGGGTCGTGAAGAACGTTTTTGTACAATTTTTCTGTGTATTCTTGCTACCTCTTCTTAATATCTTCTTCTTCTGTTAGATCCCTACCATTTCTGTCCTTTATTGAGCCCATCTTTGCATGAAATGTTCCCTTGGTATCTCTAATTTTCTTGAAAAGATCTCTAGTCTTTCCCATTCTATTGTTTTCCTCTATTTCTTTGCATTGATCACTGAGGAAGGCTTTCTTATCTCTCCTTGCTATTTTTTGGAACTCTGCATTGAAACGGGTATATCTTTCCTTTTCTCCTTTGCTTTTCCCTTCCTATCTTTCACAGCTATTTGTAAGGCCTCCTCAGACAGCCATTTTGCTTTTTTGCATTTCTTTTTCTCGGGGATGGTCTTGATTCCTGTCTCCTGTACAATGTCACTAACCTCCATCCATAGTTCATCAGGCATTCTGTCTATCAGATCTAGTTCTTTGAATCTATTTCTCACTTGTACTGTATAGTCATAAGGAATTTGATTTAGGTGATAACTGAATGGTCTAGTGGTTTTCTCCACTTTCTTCAATTTCAGTCTGAATTTGGCAATAAAGAGTTCATGATCTGATCCACAGTCAGCTCCCAGGCTTGTTTTTGCTGACTGTATAGAGCTTCTCCATCTTTGGCTGCAAAGAATATAATCAATCTGATTTCAGTGTTGACCATCTGGTGATGTCCATGTGTAGAGTCTTCTCTTGTGTTGTTGAAAGAGGGTGTTTGCTATGACCAGTGTGTTCTCTTGGCAGAACTCTATTACCCTTTTCCCTGCTTCATTCTGTACTCCAAGGCCAAATTTGCCTGTTACGCCAGGTGTTTCTTGACTTCCTACTTTTGCATTCCAGTCCCGTATAATGAAAAGGACATCTTTTTTGAGTATTAGTTCTAGAAGGTCTTGTAGGTCTTCATAGAACTGTTCAGCTTCTTCAGTGTTACTGGTCGGGGCATAGACTTGAATTACCATGATATTTAACGGTTTGCCTTGGAAACAAACAGAGATCATTCTATCGTTTTTGAGATTGCATCCAAGTAGTGCATTTCGGACTCTAAGAGTGCTATAATGGTCTCACCAGATTTGTGTGGGTGCATACAAGGTTAGGCAGTAGCAATTTTGTTGCCATAGCGACCATTTAGAATCTAGTTTAATAGGCTGTGTAGGCAGATTAATATAAAAGTGTTTGTTTTCAACATTGTGTAGTCAAATCAGCTTAGTGACTAATTGAAATAAATTTTGGGGAGACCGGGGAAGGTCAAATCTTAAAACAAAAATACCCACGCCCCTAGTATAGTGTTCAGCTTGAATGTTACCCATTTCCTGTCTGCCAAACTGAGTAATGGCAATGTCCACCATTGAGCGAATATAGGGAAACCTGAAAATGCCTGGCTCTGAACAGGGAATCCACATTCTAGTTCTTCATGTCATCATTCTCTTTCAACTTATGATTCAGCTTCACTTCAGAATGGACCCTGAAGTTTTTTTCCTTTTATAGAGAAATAATTAATTTGAAACAAAATTACAAATAGGGTACTTGCTAAATATGTCTATGGAAGCACCCTGGTTCAATTTTTACCTTTTCTATTGTCCTACTTAGAAGTAAGTCTCTTTTTACATCTGAGAAAAGTGAGTGAGTAAAGATAAGAATGAAGAATAAAGCATTCAGAGAAGAAAATGTCGTCTTCATGTTTAGTTATCGTTAGGGTATACATACTTTTATCCTTGTAACATTCGATTGTGGTGAATATATTTAAATTGTTTACTTTGTAACTTATTTCCAGCAATATTTTTATTGCTATTCATTTTTTTCCCAAAATACCATTTGGCAAAAAAGGAAGAAAAATTAAAAGAATGTTATATTGTATTTCTGGGATTCTGCAACAACACTGATGATATGATGAACCATCATTCTAATGACAGATTTGGGGGAGGGGAGACAAAACTGTTAAAATATGCAGTGAGAAAAAGGCAACTTCTAATTACAGAAATATCAAAACGTGATTGAAGAATTCATCTTAGGCATGAAAAATATGGAAATTGAGAATAAAAATTATAATCATGAGTCAGAAGATTGAAAGATAGTATAGGTCATGCAGAAGTTACTATCTTTACAGTTTTGTTCTGATGATAAAATACGAAGTTTTTAAAGTATCTGGAGAGATATCTTACGCCTATTAAAAACTTGGACAGATTTTATTTTATACCTGTAACCAGGTTTATTAGTTTTGAATCATGTTTAGTTACTGCCCCTAAAATAAAGTGTGCCTAAACTTTAGGTATATTGATAAAAAAATAATTTGGCACCAAATGCTTCTTTTCTTTGTTTTTGGCAGCAAGAATAGATGTGGGTTTACTAATAGAAAGGATGAATGAGCATCAGCCTTTGAAATGAATTCTGGAGGAATATCAAGGTTTAACATCTGCTGCTGCTGCTGCTAAGTCGCTTCAGTCGTGTCTGACTCTGTGCGACCCCATAGACGGCAGCCCACCAGGCTCCCCCGTCCCTGGGATTTTCCAGGCAAGAGTACTGGAGGTCAATAAATAGAAAGTTAAATTTAAGGTCAAAACTAGCTTGGGAGTAAGAGAGCAAAGGTGTCTTATTAAAGACAAGAACAGGAGTTCACAAGTGGTCCAACCAAAATGAAGTCTTTTGAGCAATTTGACTTCTCAGTGTTTATCGTTCCACAGTACTGCTTCTTGAGGGCGCCAAACAAACTTCCATTGAGACTGGATTGTATTTCAGTTATATTACCATACGTTATTTGATTGGCTACCCTATATTGATCTGATTCATCTATATTAAAGTAGATGTGAAAGAAAATAAAATTGGCTTTATTTAAACATTTAAAGATATGATGGTCTCACTACCTTGTCTGTTACCCCTTGTGCTTCTCCATATGCTGACCTCACATATCCTTAGGGTTCTTACCATATGCACTGTTGCAGGTGCTTCCCTCATACAAGCTTGGCAAAGGACTGTTTCACCGAAGATAATTACACTTTGCAACTTCTGTGATTTCTCTATACCATTTTCCATGTTTGGGGTGCCTTTCTCTCTTTTGGCTCTCTTTTTAGCTCTCTTTCCAAATAATGTCTTTCCAGATTTTATTAGGGGCTTCCCTGGTGGCTCAGCTGGTAAAGATTCTGCCTGCTATGCAGAAGACCTTGGATTGATCCCTGGGTCAGCAATATCCCCTAGAGAAGGGAATGACTTCCCACTCCATTATTCTTGCCTGGAGAATCCCATGGACAGAGGAGCCTGGACAGCTACAGTCCATGGGGTTGCAAAGAGTCTGACATGACTCAGCAACACACACACACACACACACACACGTTATTAGTTCGCCGAGTCTCTCCTTAAATACCACCTGCCATGTTATATCTCTCCTGATTGCTTCAATTAAAAATCTCTAAAGACTTAATTATCAGTATTATATTGCACTTAAGAGTGTTATCTTTTTAAAGTAAAACCAACAATACCAACAACTATTGATTTGAATACCAATTCTCCCTTTACCTAGTTTCTATAAGTTTAGCAAGCCTTTCAGTCATCATTTCCTTATGTGTAAAATTAAATTGTCTTGTTACAAAGTTGGTGTGAAGATAAAGTAACCTGGTGTGTAAATAAGCACCAAATAAATGATAGCTGTTTTGATTACCAGCATGGCATATAATACCACTTCTCATCTGTTATCACTCTAATGCTAGAATGTCAGTTCTTGAGCACATAAAATGTACTTTACTGTATAATCTCACTTCTTGTAATAAGATTGATTTTCAACCCACATGTGTAAATTAGTTTTTTCTTGGAAAGAGTGGTCACACTTAACAGTTTCAGTTTTATACCATCTTCAATGAATATAATAGGTCATAGTTTTCAAAATAGTCTTCCTTGTTTTATTCCACACAGTGACATTTATAGAAATTGCTTAATATATGTTAAATGATTACAGATCCTCTGACCAAGTATTTCTTAGAAAAGTTTTTTTTTTTTTTTTTAAATGAGTGTAGATTCAGTAGAGAAAAGCTGGAAACATTTCTCCCAAGATTAGGAACAAGACAAGAACATCGACTCACACCACTTGAATTCAATATAATTTTGGAATCTCTAGCCATAGCAGTCAGACAACAAGAAGAAATAAAAGAAAACCAGATTGGAGAGGAAGAAGTAAAACTATCACTATTGACTGATGACATAGTATTATATATGGAAAAGATGCCACCGAAAAATGACAATTTGGTCAAATTTTCAGATACGAAATTAATATATAGAAATCTATTGTGTTTCTATATATTAACAACAAAATACTAGAGAGAGAAATTAAGGGAACGATTCCATTTACAATCACATCAAAAAGAATGAAATATCTGGGAATAAATCTACCTAAGATAGTAAAAGACCTGTGCTTGGAAAACTATGGAGAACTTGGAAAACTATTCAATGATGAATTAAATTAAAGATGGCACAGACACATGGAAAGATACACCAAGTCTATGGACTGGAAGAATTAATATTGCTAAAACGACTATATTCCTCAAGGCCATCTACAGATTCAGTGCAATCCCTATCAGAATACAATGACATTTTCCATGAAACTAGAACAAAATAGTTTTAAAATTTTTATGGAAACACAAAATACCAAATAGCCAAAACAATCTTGAGAAAGAACAGTGCTGAAAAAACCATGCTCCCTGACTTCAGACTATACTACAGAGCTGCAACCTTCAAAACCATATGGTAGTGGCACAAAAACAGACATACAGATCAATAGAACAGAGTAGAAAGCCCAGAAATAAATTCATATGTTTTATGATTATTTGGTTTATGACAAAGGAGAGAAGAATATATATACAATGGAGAAAAGACAGTCTCTTTAATAAGTGGTGTTGGGAAAATTGGGCAGCTACATGTAAAAGAGTAAAATTAGAACATTTTCTAACACCATGTGAAAAAATTAACTCAGAAAGGATTAAAGACCTAAATTGAGACTGGATACTATAAAGTTTCTAGAGGAAAACATCGAAGAACACTCTTTGACATAAATCATGGCTTTTTTTTTTTTTTGCTTATCTCCTAAAGTAAAGGAAATGGAAGGAAAAATAAACAAATGGGACCTAATTAAACTTAAAGCTTTTGTATAGCAAAGGAAGCCATTGAAAAAATAAAAAGATAACCTACTGAACAGGAAAAAATACTTGTAAATATTATGACCAATAAGGTTGTTGTTGTTCAGTCAAGGAATCAGTTGTGTCTGATTCCTTTTGACTCCATGGACTGCAGCACACTAGGCTCCTCTGTCCTAGACTATCTTCCAGAGTCTGCTCAAAGTCATGTCCATTGAGTCAGTGATGTTATTGATACCTAGTCATCTCATCCTCTACTTCCACCTTCTCTTTTTGCCTTCAAACTTTCCCAGCATAAGAATCTTTTCCATGAGTTGGATCTTTGCATCAGGTGGCCAAAGTATTGAAGCTTTAGCGTCAGTCCTTCCAAGGATTATTCAGAGTTGATTTCCTTTAGGATTGACTAGTTTTTCTCTTTGCAGGCCAAGGTACTCTCAAGAGTCTTCTCCAGCACCACAGTTCAAAAGCATCAGTTCTTCAGTGCTCAGCTGGTCCGATTCTCACATCTGTACACTACTCGTGGGAAAACCATAGCTTTGACTATATGGACCTTTGTCAGCAAAGTGATGTCTCTGCTTTTTAATATGCTGTCTAGGTTGATCATAGCTTTCCTTCTAAGGAGTAATAATCTTTTAATTTCATGGCTATGGTCACTGTCTGCAGTGATTTTGGAGCCCAAGAAAAGACAATCTGTCATTGCTTCCACTTTTTCCCCTTTCTGTTTGCCATGAAGTGATGGTATCAGATGTCACAATCTTAGTTTTCTGAATTTTGGGTTTTAAGCCAGATTTTTCACTCCTCTCTTTTGCCCTCATCAAGCAGCTCTTTAGTTCCTCTTCACTTTCTACTGTTAAAGTGGTATCATCTGCATATTTGAGGCTGTTGATATTTCTCCCAGCAATCTTGATTCCAGCTTGTGATTCATCCAGCCCAGCGTTTGTCATGAGGTACTCTGTATATAGGTTAAATAAACAGGATGACAATGTACCACCTTGAAGTACTCCTTTCCCAATGTGGAACAAATCAGTTGTTCTATGTCCAGCTCTAACTGTTGCTTCTTGACCTGCATACAGGTTTCTCAGGAAATAGATAAGGTGGCATCTCTTTACAATTTTTCCCTAGTTTGTTGTTATACACACATTCAAGGGCTTTAGTGTAGTCAATAAAACAGAAGTAGATGTTTCTCTGGAATCCCCCTTGCTTTCTCCATGATCCAGTGAATGTTGGCAATTTGATCTCTGGTTCCTCTGCCTTTCCTAAATTCAGCTTGCACATCTGGAAGTTCTTGGTTCACATACTGCTGAAGCTTAGTTTGAAGAATTTTGAGCATTGCCTTACTAGCATGTGAAATAAGCATAGTTATGTCATAGTTTGAACATTCTTTGGCACTGCCCTTCTTTGGGATTGAAATGTAAACAGACTTTTTCCAATCCTGTAGCCACTACTGAGTTTTCTAAATCTGCTGACACATTGAGTGCAGCACTTTAACAGCATCATCTTTGAGGATTTGAAATAGCTCAGCTGGAATTCTGTCATCTTCACTAGCAGCTTTGTTCATAGTAATGCTTCCTTAGGCCCACTTGGCTTCACACCCCATGTTGTCTGGCTGTAGATGAGTGACCACAGCATCATGGTTATCCAGTTCATTAAGACCTTTCTTGTATAGTTTTTATTGTGTATTCTTACCACCTCTTCTTAATCTCTCCTGTTACTGTTAGATCTTTACCGTTTCTGTCCTTTTTGGTACCCATCCCATCCTTGCATGAAATGTTCCCTTGATATCTTCATTTTTCTTGAAGAGATCTCCAGTCTTTCCCATTCTATTGTCTTCCTCTACTTTTTTTTTTTTTTGCATTGTTCATTTAAGGCCGTCTTTTCTCTTCTTGCTTTTCTCTGAAACTCCACATTCCATTGGGTATATCTCTCCCTTCCTCCCTTGCCTTCATTTCTCTTCTTTCCTCAGTCACTAATATTTGTAAAGCCTCCTCAGAAAACCGCTTTGCCTTCTTGCATTCCTTTTCCTTCGGATGGTTTTGGTAACTGTCTTCTGTACAGTGTTACAAACCTCTGTCCATTGGTCTTCACATATGGTATACGTATTTTCAAATCAGTCATTTAAAAAAAAAAGAACACTTGATTATTTGAGTACTGTTTATATTATTATCAGTCAAAAGAAAATTCAGAGATTTACTTGTTATGATTATTTTGTTAAGCAGGAAACAAAATATTGAAGAAAAAGAACCTTCAAAGACAAAACTGATATGAAGCTCAGAGGCATGTCATTGCAGGATGACTTATAATGTGAACATCAGGAAGCTGTTTAACCTTCAAAATTATTTGTTATCATAATGGGATTTTCCAGATGGTTAAGGATTGTTTAAAAGTGATTATCTTATATCATTTTTGGAAGATGACTTAAATTATATTTGTAATTATTAGTGGCATTTATAAAACATAACCTAAATTGAGTTTGTTATGTTTATGAAATAAGCTAAAGTTTTACTTACATGGCTTTTAAGTTGCTTATGCTTGAGCAACTGGTTTTGTTGCTCAGGGATCTTCAAGCTCAGTATCCATTTTATTTTATTTATTATCCCATTTCTTTAAATATTTATATTTCTACAACATAATACAATTGAAAATAATTCATTGTTCTTTACTGACCACTTAGATGTATAAGTACCTTTCAGTACTCTGAGGAAGTAAGATTTTCTCCTAGTTATGAAGTAGGGATATAAAATAAGAGTGGTGAAGGTATTTAAAAATAGACTTAATACAAATGTTATCATTAACATACTTCCAGCAGGTTTACTGTAGTTTCTTTATCTGTGGTATCAAGAACCTTGTAGAAAGATTTTTGTTAAGAGTATTTATTCACACAGACACACACACACACAGACACACACACACATATATATAAGGGTGTGGGATATTTTGGAAGTTTCAAGAGCAAATGGAAGAGCATAGGAAGAGCCAACGTAAGAATGGGAGAGATTTTTGGTACAGAATGCTGTGGTAGAGACAAGGTGATTATCAGTTGCTGAAAATATTAACATTGAAAAGAGATCAAGGAGAGATCTTGAGTGATTTCTAATAGTACTTGTTGTTGATCAGTTGCTCAGTCGCGTCTGACTCTTTGCAACCCTGTGGGCTGCACTGTCCATCACCAACTCCCGGAGCTTACTCAAACTCATATCCATCGAGTCGGTGATGCCATCCAACCATCTCATCCTCTGTTGACCCCTTCTCCTCCCCGCTTCAGTCTTTCCCAGCATCAGGGTCTTTTACAGTGAGTCAGTTCTTTGCATCAGGTGGCCAAAGTATTGGAGCTTCAGCTTCAGCATCAATCCTTTCAATGAATATTCAGGGTTGATTTCCTTTAGGATTTGCTGGTTTGATCTCCTTGCTGATAATACTTAGAGCTATTAAATGGTAGCCTCAATTAGCATTAATCATTTCAATGTGACAAGATTTACAATTATATTACTGTAATGAACTTTGAAGAATTAAGGAACAAAAAATCATCAAGTTAGAAAAAAATTATCCATTGAAAACAGCTGATTAAAATTATTACCAATTATTGCTGACGCTATTTCTAAAGATCCTTTTATAGCCAAAAGTATATTAAATACATGTATTATTTATGAAATTTTATTGTTTAAACCATATCCTTTTAGGGAACATAATTGTTAACTTATTCTATAAAGTATTTGTTACGCTAAATATATAATAATCAGTGATGGGGTTTTCTTTTGTTGTTTACAACTTATCTCTATCAGTCACCAAGTTAAACAGTTATCTTCTCTTTAGAGCAAAGAAATTGTGTGCAATAAATTCCAAGTTTATTAAGGACTACTAATCAGGACCTTGGTCTAGCGTTTCTAGTAATTTGAGCAGAGACATTGATACACTAAATTTCACAATGCATACCCAACCCTCAGATACATGAACTTTAAGGGCTCATCATAAAAGGGGAGAGAAGGGTGAAGAGAGAACTGTTTTTTGAAAATACCTTGTGAGTAGGAAATAATCATTTAGATCTTAGTGTCTGGAAGAACCGCAGCAGGCAAACAGTAGGAGGGCCAGCACTGTTCCCATTCTGTGCTGTGCTTAGTCACTCGGTCATGTCCAACTCTTTGTGACCCCATGGACTGTAGCCCGCCAGGCTCCTCTGTCCATGGAATTCTCCAGGCAAGAATACTGGAGTGGGTTGCCATGCCCTCCTCTAGGGGATCTTCCCAACCCAGGGATCGAACCCAGGTCTCCTGCATTGCAGGTGCATTCTTTACCATCTGAGCCACCAGGGAAGTCCGTTCCCATTCTACTGACAGTATATTTAGTGGCAGACTACACGCTTGGATTGGGAGGATTCCCTGGAGGAGGGCACGGCAACCCACTCCAGTATTCCTGCCTGGAGAATCCTCATGGACCAAGGAATCCGGCGGGCTACAGTCCATGGGATCTCAAAGAGTTGAACACAACTGAGCGACTGAGCCCAGCATATAACATTTTTTTAAGTTCACACACATGTGCATTAACTTCTTTTTTTTTTTTTATGGTAAGATAGGACAGTTTATTATTAATCCCTTTTTACAGATGAGACATTAACAAACAGAATGATGAAACCAACTGTCTCACGTGTTACAGGCAAAAATTAGCATAGTCTTAACAAGGACTCTGGTCTTGTCACCCCTGACTCTTTTTTTTTTTTTTGCAATCTTCAAGTCAGCTTTATTTTTTTTTATATATAAGTTTATTTATTTTAGTTGGGGGCTAATTACTTTACAATATTGTAATAGTTTTTGCCATACATTGACATGAATCAGCCATGGGTTTACATGTGTTCCCCTTCCTGGACCCCCCACCCACCTCCCTCCCCATCCCATCCCTCTGGGTCATTGTCCATTATTTTTCCATTATTTTTCTCTACCCCAAATCACAGTATATAGTAAAAGTAGCAAATACATCCATTTCTATCTGATACAAAATTTGAAGCTCTGTGTGATTCACTACATAGATGTATTAGAAAAGAACAAGTAGCTGAGGGGAGGGCTTTGGTTCTCTGACTGTTGTTGCTGAGGAGTGTTATGGTTTGTGTATTTCCTTCTGAAGCTACCTCATGTGTGTGTGTGTGCTCAATCACTTCAGTTGTGTCCGACTCTTTGGGATCCTATGGACTGTAGCCAGCCAGGCTCCTCTCTCCTTGGGATTCTCCAGGCGAGAATATCAGAGGGGGTTGCCATTTCCTACTCCAGAGGATCTTTCTGACTCAAGGATTGAACCTGTGTCTCTTACATCTCCTGCATTGGCAGGCAGGTTCTTTACCACTAGTGCCACCTGGGAAGTCCAAGCTATTTCATACAGACATTCAAATGTAAATGCCAAATGAAGCCCCAGATCCTACATTGAGTGACCATGGACACCAGGGCTTCCCAGGAGTGTGGCCTTCATGAACAGACTGGTAGGTGTTATGGCATAAATTTCTCTCCTTGTTACTGAGAAAAAAAAATGAGTAGGAAAAATGGTTATAAACTTTGAAGGGTGCCGTTTTGAAAGCAGAGCCTGGGTACTCATTATGAAAGAGTTTAAAATTGTTTCAATTCTCAAGTGAAAACGTTTTTATCTAAAATGGGGTTTAGGTTACAGCATCAGGGCTGTTGAGTAATTCAGCACAAGAGCATGGGGTTTTTTCACTTGTGGCAGAACCCAACTAAGCTTTATCCATTTTCTCTTGCCCATCATCATGATGGATGGCTCATCTGAAGAAAGCCTCTTTAGCCATAATTAACTGTAAGCTCTCTGAAGACAGTATTTTGGTCTATAGTTAGTCAAGGTTTTAGTCTGAGTTCTTAGAACAATATCTGGTAGATGAATTAATGAAAAGAGGAAAACCTAAAGATATAATGGGTTATCTGAAAATGAAACTAAGGATTACAATATATAAATACCTAAAATGACTTTATTTCAATAAGAATAAATAAGTAATCTAATCCTTAATTTATGTGAAGTGAGAATTATATACAATTTCCAATATAAGATTACCTGTGTGTTTGCTCTAATTTGAATATGAACTATTAGAAGTTGATGGGATAAAGCTCTTTTTTTACCCCCTTCTTGAGCTATATAAGCAAGGTCAGGTTGAGACAATGGTTTAAAAGGTGTTTTCTGAAGTGCTTTTCTTATTTCTCAGTTTTGCAATGTTCTTCTGAACATTTAGGAACTGAATTGCAGTGTTGGTAACACTCTAGATACCCACTTGCAATTTATTTCTCTGATACCAAGGTAGGCAAATAAATTTCATGGTAAGAACTAACCCAGCAGACTAGTAAGAGTTGACAGGAGTGCTTTCTCTAAAAGGATTTGAAGCCTTTTCTGGTCTTAATGGTAAGTACTGCCATGATCAATTAAGTGATGTCTGTCATGGTCAAGGAATTGGAAAGCATAGCATGTGTTTCAAGCACTTGCTATCTCTGATTTATTCAATTGTTTCGATATTCATTATTATTATTGGTACTATTTACTTTTAAACATTGGGAAAAAACAATTTTAGGGCAAATGTAAGATATACACACATAGACACATACATACATACTCATTATATATATCAGAAAACTCTAAAATTCCTTATATATATATATGGGGATAGAGATATAGTTCTTTTTTTAAGTGAAGAATAATTGCTTTATAGAATTGTGTGGTTTTCTGTCATACATCAACAAGAATCAGCCATAGGTACACCCTAGTACTTGAAATTGGACAAGAAAATATTGTTGGGGATCCAGATACCAGAGATGATATTGCTAACATGTAACCAGGCAGTTGATCTCTAATCTACACAGCTCTATGATACCTGCATTTCAAATATGAAGGAATGAAGCTCAGTTGAGTAACCTGCTAGAGCCCGTGTGGATGGTGAGCACCTGAAACAAAAGTGAAATTCAAGCTTCTGACCCTGAAAGTCAGTCCTTTCTGTTACTCTTTGTGGTTTATTCTGTATATATCCTCAGTGTGTGCGCAGTTGTGTCCTACTCTTTGTGACCCCAATGGACTATAGACCACCAGGCTCCTGTGTCCATGGGATTTCCCAGGCAAGAATACTGGAGTGGGTTACCCTTTTCTCCTCCAAGGAATCTTCCCAAGCCAGGGATCAAACATGTGTCTCCTGCACTGGCAGGTGAATTCTTTACCACTGAGCCACATGGGGAAAACCCCTGCATATATGAACATGCATAGGAATAATGCATATATATACACATACATATATCACACTTAAAAAATATTTAATTGTCTAAATTCTGAGAGAATTAAGAGCAAGTAGTTAGATCCTTAACTGAAACCAGCAACCTCCTTAGTTTGGAACACACGTTTATGTTTATGAACTTCAGCAGTTCTCATTTTTGTGTGTCTTTTGATAGTTTTCCCTAGATGAGCTGCTGTAAAAGTACAGTTTTATCAGTTCTCCCAAGACTGGGATATTATCTTTTAAGCACATTTTGAATCCAAATGGAAATAGATAGGTATGTAGAGGGAAGTCTAAAATAAATCCCTCAGACTGGTGTGCACACACACAAAAACCATGGTGATATACTTACATATTTTATACATGTAATTAAAGACTAGTGATATTCAGTATCTTGTGCTAAATCAGCATTGATTCAAGATGCAGAAAGAACTGGGCAGATGCTTTTACTAATACATCTTCTGTGTATCTCACCTTAGTACTGGCATCAGTAGTTTAGCAATTATTTCTTGAACACCTACTTTGTGCCAGGGGCTAGTCTAAGCTGTGTACAATGGACAGTAAATGAATGTTCTATGAATGCCTAAACCTCAGAAAGGAAAGCGACAAGATTACCAAGAATTATCCAAACTCCACATGGAAAATCTGTGTGACACCTGCTCTGTGCAGTTTGGCTTCAGGAACATTTGCACAAAGTAAAATACCTGCAGAACAAAGACTGGAAAGGAAAAAAATGCTCCTTTCATGCCTAGCTCGAGTAGAGAAGTGCATCGTAGACATATGCTATTGTGTGTTAGTATCTTGTGTGCCTTAACATTGTTGGAAGATTGTTTCCCTCCGACTGATAAACCTTTAGCAGATAGCAATGGCTTCATGAATTTTAGTGGTAATACCTTAAGCATGTTTGTCAAGAAAACAAAAAGCTTTCAAAATACTAAATAACTATGTCACTCTATGGGATTTGACATTTTATATCTATGCTCTGCAGGCAGGCACCATATACATTTATTGTAAAATGTGTCACACAGGCATCGTAAAAGCTCCAGGAAAAGGCCGATTTGGGAAAGAAGCGACCTCTGCTTGACTCAGCGCTCTTCCATAGCTGGTTATCTAATCACAACACCGGTCTTTTATTGTCATTTTGGGTGTGTTTGTGAGTTTTGCTGTCTTAAGCATTTGTCCCTTTATCCAAGTTTGAATTTTTTTTTTTTTATTGTTCAACCAGTAAGTGGTGAAATGCAGACTTGCAAAATTGTTTTCATTTCGGAAAAAAGCAGTTGTTTTACTAAATTCTCTCATGTACGATATTTGGGAAGTCATATGTCAATATCCTCCTAATGCCTATGTTAAACAAAAAAAGCAAAATGGAGAATATGTTAATGTAAATTGGGGTTAGGAAGGCAAAGTGGAAGAGCAAATTTAATTTTAAGATTTGTAATATGAAATATAGTCATTCAGTCAATAGGTCAATAGGCATTATTAACCTCCCTCTTTGTGCCTAGGCCCTTTTGATAAAGTAGAATCCTTTAATATTATCTTTTGTTATTCCTATACCTATTAATGTGTGCACGTGTGCTTACTCATGACCAACTCTTTGCAACCCCATGAACTGTAGCCCACCAGGCTCCTCTCTCCTTGGGATTGTCTAGGTAATACTAATAGAATGCGTTGCCATTTCCTCCTCCAGGGAATCTTACCAACCCAGGGACTGAACTTGAGTCTCCTACATTAGCAGGTAGATTCTTTGCCGCTGAGCCACCTGGGAAGCCCTCCTATACCTATTAAGTAGTACACTATTTCTTTAGTCATCAGACTAAGAAAAATGAGAGAAGTTGGTCCTATTTCAAAACATTCTACTACATTCTTCAACTTCAGGTGTGAGTTAAGTATCAGGCAAGGCTTGATAAGTCCTCACCTGTCCCCTATCACTCATCCATATGTTTTTGACACATTGGGTTTTCTATCAGACATTCTGATTTTCTGTGCTAGGGTAGTTAGAGATACTCTTGATGGTGAGAGGGAAACCCACTTCCTGACTGGCTGTCTTAAGGTGAAGTTTAATAATTAGGAATCGCCCATGGTTTTAGTTGACTGCAGATGCCTTCTACTACTTCTTGTGAACCGTGATAACTGTTCTGCTGTGAAGGGTACAATTACATACGTTTCCAGCCCATCCGAGTCCAAGCAAAGCATTTTTCAAGCATGGAATTGAATTGGCTTCTAAATTTCAGGCAGTGAATCATTGTTTCCTACTTCAAGGAACCTCTTTTTTTCTTTTCCGTTTATTATATACTCACTTAAAAATAAGGTGACCAGCTGTCCTGATTTGCCTGCTATGTAGGAATTTCAGTGCTACTACCTAGAAACTCTGACATGGAGATGGTCATCAAGGTGAATTCCTGTCACTTTGTCCTGGAAAAAAAAAAAAAATCCAGGTACATAGTTTCCTTTCACTGCTGCAACAAATTACCACAAATTTGGTGACTTGAAATGTCACAAGCAGATTCTCTAATAGTTTTAAAGGTGAGAATTCCAACATGAGTTTCAGGTGCTGAAATACAGGTGTCAGCATGGCTGCTTCCCTCTGAAGGCTCTGTTTGCCTCTTTCAGCTTGGCGACAGTACCTAGTTATGGCCACACCACAGGGAAGCCTGATGTGCTGTAGTCTATGTGGTAGCAAAGAGTCGGACACAACTGAGCAACTGAACTGAACTGATTGTCACTTTGAATTATCATCACAAAGGAGGAGGAGGAACCTTCTCCTCCTTTGACTCTCTTGTCTGTCTCTTATGAGGAACATTGAGATTACATTCGGAGCTCACTTAGTTAATACAGGATAATCTCCCCATATCAAAATCCCTAATCATGTCTACAAAATCTTTTCTCCCTGTAAGACAACATTCACAGGTTCAGGGGATTAGGATGTGGGCACCTTTAGGAGCCATTATTTAGCCCACCACACCAGGTTAACAGTCTATTCTGCTGTTTACTATCGAGGCAAAGATGTAAACATTTTGAAGTCACGTGGTAAATATTGGTTGGTATTCACTGCACAGCTGTCTGCTGATTTTGCACTCTAGTCCACAGTCAGGCTGCTAGGGTTCAAATCCTGACTGCACCAGTCACTTGGTGTGAGAACTTTGCTTGTGCTAACTTAATGCCTTTTGCCCCAGTTTCCTCGTCTATAAGATGGCTATGGTAATAGAACCCACTTCACAAGGTAGTGGTGATAGGTTAATAATATTTAATTAAGGGGCTTAGAACAAGCTTGAAACATACGAAGTTCTCAGCCAACCTGAGCTTCTGCCACTGATGTTCCTTCTAACGTTTGTGTTCAAAATTGTGACATAATCTAGTCTTTCTTAAGTTTTTAAAATGTTTTCTTCCACTTTTATTCAGATATAATTGACTACAGTGCTGTGTAATGTTAAGGTGCACAGCATAATGGTTTGACTTACATACAGGATGAAATGATTACAACAGTAAATGTAGGGACCATCATCATCTCATATAGATATGACATGGAATTTTTTTTCTTGTGATGATAATTCTTAGGGTTTACTCTCTGAGCAACATTCATATATAATATATAGCAGTGTTAATTACATCTTTCGTATATAACATATAGCAGTGTTAATTACATCTATCATGTTGTACATTCCATCCATAGTACTTATTATCTTACAACTGGAAATTTGTACCTTTTGACTGCCTTTATTCAATTTTTCCCCCACCCCTGCCTCTTGTAACCACAAATCCAATCTCTTTTTCTGAGTCTGCTTGTTTTGAAGTGCAATGGACCTATTATACTGTTAGTTCCCATTACACACAATGTACTGACTTAATATTTTTATATATTTCAAACTGACCACGATAAGTCTAGTTATGATATGTCACCATACAAAGTCATTACAAATTATTGACTATATTCCCCACACTGTATATTTCATACCCATGACTCATTTATTTTGCTTGTGGAAGTTTGCTTCTTAATATCTCTCTAAAAAGCCTTAATCTAGCATTTTTAGATACTATCTTTCCTTAGTTTTTGCATGTTATATGATTATTTCATGGGAGATTCCAAATCAGTTTGTTTCTTTAGACATTTCTCTCTTCATTGTTACAGTAAAACAGAAGAGCTAAATGAGTTCAAGAATGCCATAATCCACTGTTATCTTGGTTCTGGTGGATAGTCCTATTCAGGAGATAATTAAATTTTGTAATAATATTAGTAATCCCTTATGAACAAATAGTAGTAAAAAAAAAATGTTCACTTGGGTATTATGTTATTATTTTCAAAGCCTTGTTACATCGCATTTGATGCCAGCTTAGTAGACACCTGCATCATAAATCCCTTTTGAGAACTTCATACCACCCCTTTCTGAGTTTAGTAAACATGGACGGAGGGGCATGTGGAGTAACCAGACTTCCCACCTGGAAGGGCTGCTCATTCAGTGAAGGAGATTCTGAGCTGTATGCTGTGGTTTCCTTTTTCCTGCTGAGCAAACAGCAATTGGAGACGAGGGAGGAAAAGAGCTAATCAATTCTGGTTTTGTTTGTATGTTTCTTGATTTTATTTCATTCTGAGGCAGTCAGCTGAAGGGAAACAAATGGCTTATTAGAATGTTTAAAGCTGTACTTAGACCCTTTGTTTTCAGAACCAGAACCAAGTTTTCAAAGCTTTTTCTTCTCAATGTTTTTCACTTCTCTTCAAAGATAGCAAAATATAAATGCATTCAGGGCACATAGCAGTTAGTGTGTTTATGAAGCCAGTGGAGAGGAAATGATTATAAGCACAGTCCCCTACCCCTAAGTATAATGAGAAGATAATTAAAAAATTGAAGCTCTTATTGCCAAAGTGGGAGAAAAAACTTCTGGATGTTATCACCTCAATCCCTTGTGTTGTTTTGAACACTGGTGAACATTCACAGAAAGCCCATGTGTATTTGAAGGTGGGAAAATCCAGATCAAAGGTAGGAATACTCATTTAATGACATAAAAGAGAACAAAATACATATATGTTTGTGTATGCAGTATAAACCAGATATGTAGGGAAAAATGTTTTTATTTTAGCTTTCATTACTTGAGTAACTAAAGTTCAGGATTCTCTTCAAATTGGCAGAGAAGTATAAATGTGATTTGATTTGAACATCCTTAAATCCCTAGCCATTCAAACACAAACCTTCTCAAGACTGAAAAAAAATCCTCTTTATAAGACTTACATGTACAGCATCATACTTGAGTGGTAAACATAGTATCCATTCAGATACCCGCATCTAAGCATATGTTTGTTTACTTGGTAGCATTTATCGTGTACCAGCCATATTCCAGGTGTGACATCAGGGATGATGAAAGAGACAAGACATGATCTTTGCCCTCAGAGAGCTTACTGATACTTTTAATCTAGTAAAAGCACTTACAAATCTGCTCTGTGCTATAGGCTTTTCCCATCATGCTTTAAAGACTTTTTAATGAATCACTGGTCTTAATGGATTCAATGGTCTTTATCTTAACAGGAAAACAGTGGTTTTCCTAGCCACTTCTTTCTGTTTTCAATATTCCCTTGGCTTTTCTCATTCTTCCCATGGAGTTGTTATTGACAGGTATCCTTAACACTGTGCTTCCTCCCTGCACCTCCCCCCA
Source organism: Giraffa tippelskirchi (assembly GCF_054371585.1). Taxonomy (NCBI): domain Eukaryota; kingdom Metazoa; phylum Chordata; class Mammalia; order Artiodactyla; family Giraffidae; genus Giraffa; species Giraffa tippelskirchi. The sequence goes on from NC_137276.1 coordinate 42,206,891, forward strand.
CCTCCAATGTCATCTATTTGCTAGAATAAAAATTTCTGTTTATTTGAGGAAATGAGAAGGATCCTTAGAAAGGAATATTCTGAATGTTAGGTGTGAATGGAGATTTGGGTAATGACCTGGGATTGGTTTAAATCCATAAACTTGATTCCCTCAAACTGGTATTCAAACCTGTATTTACACAGATGTTCAGAGGCTCTGCAGTGGGCTCTTTTCAAAGACTGAGATTCTACATAGAATTATAGAAGTTATATGCACCTTTATCTGTGAAAATGGTCAAGTGCTAAGATATTAAACTCAGAGAAAACATCTGATGACTCCTCTGGGCTTTAATTCAAAAAGAGACTTTTTCCATTTCTTTCTCATGTCAATAAAAATAGATCTTCATGTTTGTAGTCTCCAACAGCAGTCATAGTGGCACCCTAGTGGCTCAGATGGTAAAGAATTTGCCTTCAATGTAAGAGACACAGATTGGATCCCTGGGTCAGGAAGACCCCTGGGAGAAGGGTATGGCAACCCACTCCAGTATTCTTGCTTGGAGAATCCCATGGACAGAGGAGCCTGGTAGGCTATAGTTCATGGGGTTGCAAAGAGTCAGACATGACTGAACGACTAACACTTTCACTTTTTTCATACTAGAAGATGCTGTACTTAAAAAAAAAAAAAATATATATATATATATATACACACACACACACACATATATATGTATATCCCTTGACCTGGTCTTGCGCACATCAGAGAAAGAATCCCAACAATATGGACAGAGCATTGAAGCTACAAGTCTAATACTCTACACAAATGCACATGGTAATTGCATGTATAATTCATATGTACATATGAAGTATACTTTCTTCATCTTCTCAAGTATTTTTACCTCCCCTACTCCCTAATTATTTTCATCTTTACCTACCTTTAAATAGTCTTTATTTTTTAAGGTACATTGAAAATCCCATACCATCAATTATGCATTCTCCATTTCCCATGTAAGGAATGATTTTCCTTTTCTAAAATTACTCACTATTTTGTATATATCTACCTTTTTATACTTATTATATGTACATTCTATATGTATTATATGTGCTAAGTCTTGAGTTATGGTTATTTTTATGTATGCTCTATTTCTCCTACCATATTTTAAACTCTTGAAGATGCCACCAACCTCAATTTGAAATTCTCTTGAATTTTCTTGTCTTCATCCTTTAATTCACTTTATATGGCTTGCATGTCTAGCTTCATCCCTATCCATCAGTTTAATTTGTATCTGTGCTTACAAACAGCCCTCTTTGTTTCATCCACGTGGAAAATTCTTGCTTGGCTCTCACAGAGGTGACTTACATGTCACCTCTCGATTCCCAAATGTATGGCATTTCTTTCCCACCAATCTTGGATGCAATCTCAGCCTCCTTCCAGCATTCCACTAGAGTAGGGTGACCAACTGATTTGTTTGCCTGACACTGAAGGTCGAGAGGGGCTAGGCCGGGCCGGGGGCCGGGGGCTGGGGGCTGGGGGCTGGGGGTGGCGGTCGAGAGGGGCTAGGCCTGGCCGGGGGCCGGGGGCGGCAGCCGACAGGGCCTAGGCTTGGCAGGGGCCCGGAGGCCGGGGGCGGCGGCCGAGAGGGGCTAGGCCGGGCCGGGGGCCGGGGGCGGCAGCCGACAGGGCCTAGGCTTGGCAGGGGCCCGGAGGCCGGGGGCGGCGGCCGAGAGGGCCTAGGCCGGGCCGGGGGCCGGGGACGGCGGCTGACAGGGCCTAGGCCGGGCGGGGGGCTGGGACCGGCGGCGGTGGCAGCGGCGAGAGGAATTACCCAAGGCCCAAGGTAAGAGAAACCCAAGTAAGACGGTAAGTGTTGCGAGAGGGCATCAGAGGGCAGACACACTAAAAATAAAATTACAGAAAACTAGTTAATCTGATCACACAGACCACAGCCTTGTCTATCTCAATGAAACTAAGCCATGCCGTGTGGGGCCACCCAAGACGGATGGGTCATGGTGGAGAGGTCTGACAGGAAGCGGTCCACTGGAGAAGGGCATGGCAAACCACTTCAGTATTCTTGCCTTGAGAACCCCATGAACAGTGTGAAAAGGCAAAAAGATAGGACACTGAAAGATGAACTCCCCAGGTCAGTAGGTGCCCAATATACTAATGGAGATCAGTGGAGAAATAACTCCAGAAAGAATGATGGGATGGAGCCAAAGCAAAAACGATACCCAACTGTGGATGCGACTGGTGACAGACGCAGAGTCCGATGCTGTAAAGAGCAATATTGCATAGGAACCTGGAATGTTAGGTCCATGAATCAAGGCAAATTGGAAGTGGTCAAACAGGAGATGGCAAGAGTGAATGTTGACATTCTAGGAATAAGCGAACTAAGATGGACTGGAATGGGTGAATTTAACTCAGATGACCATTATATCTACTACTGTGGGCAAGAATCCCTTAGATGAAATGGAGTAGCCATCATGGTCAACAAAAGAGTCCGAACTGCAGTACTTGGATGCAATCTCAAAAACGACAGAATGATCTCTGTTCGTTTCCAAGGCAAACCATTCAATATCACAGTAATCCAAGTCTATGCCCCGACCAGTAACGCTGAAGAAGCTGAAGTTGAACGGTTCTATGAAGACCTACAAGACCTTCTAGAACTAACACCCAAAAAAGATGTCCTTTTCATTATAGGGGACTGGAAGGTAAAGGTAGGAAGTCAAGAAACACCTGGCGTAACAGGCAAGTTTGGCCTTGGAGTACAGAATGAAGCAGGGCAAAGGCTAATAGAGTTTTGCCACGAGAATGCACTGGTAATAGCAAACACCCTATTCCAACAACACAAGAGAAGACTCTACACGTGGACATCACCAGATGGTCAACACCGAAATCAGATTGATTATATTCTTTGCAGCCAAAGATGGAGAAGCTCTATACAGTCAGCAAAAACAAGACCAGGAGCAGACTGTGGCTCAGATCATGAACTGTTATTGTCAAATTCAGACTTAAATTGAAGAAAGTAGGGAAAACCACTAGAACATTCAGGTATGACCTAGATCAAATCCCTTATGAGTATACAGTAGAAGTGACAAATAGATTTAAGGGACTAGACCTGATAGACAGAGTGCCTGATGAACTATGGACAGAGGTTCGTGACATTGTACAGGAGACAGGGATCAAGAAAACCCCATGGAAAAGAAATGCAAAAGAGCAAAATGGCTGTCTGAGGAGGCCTTACAGATAGCTGGGAAGAGAAGAGAAGCGAAAAGCAAAGGAGAAAAGGAAAGATATTCCCATCCCAATGCAGAGTTCCAAAGAATAGCAAGGAGAGATCAGAAAGCCTTCCTCAGTGATCAGTGCAAAGAAATAGAGGAAAACAACAGATTGGGAAAGACTAGAGATCTCTTCAAGAAAATCAGAGATACCAAAGGAACATTTCATGCAAAGACAGGCTTGATAAAGGACAGAAATGGTATGGACCTAACAGAAGCAGAAGATATTAAGAAGAGATGGCAAGAATACACAGAACTGTGCAAAAAAGATCTTCACGACCCAGATAATCACGATGGCGTGATCACTCACCTAGAGCCAGAAATCCTGGAATGTGAAGTCAAGTGGGCCTTGGAAAGCATCACTACGAACAAAGCTAGTGGAGGTGATGGAATTCCAGTTGAGCTATTTCAAATCCTCAAAGGTGATGCTGTGAAAGTGCTGCACTCAATATGCCAGCAAATTTGGACAACTCAGCAGTGGCCACAGGACTGGAAAAGGTCAGTTTTTGTTCCAATCCCAAAGAAAGGCAATGCCAAAGAATGCTCAAACTACCGCACAATTGCACTCATCTCACATGCTAGTAAAGTAATGCTCAAAATTCTCCAAGCCAGGCTTCAGCAATACGTGAACCGTGAACTTCCAGATGTTCAAGCTGGTTTTAGAAAAGGCAGAGGAACCAGAGATCAAATTGCCAATATCCGCTGGATCATTGAAAAAGCAAGAGAGTTCCAGAAAAACATCTATTTCTGCTTTATTGACTATGCCAAAGCCTTTGACTGTGTGGATCACAATAAACTGTGGAAAATTCTGAAAGAGATGGGAATACCAGACCATCTGACCTGTCTCTTGAGAAACCTGTATGCAGGTCAGGAAGCAACAGTTAGAACTGGACATGGAACAACAGACTGGTTCCAAATAGGAAAAGGAGTACGTCAAGGCTGTATATTGTCACCCTGCTTATTTAACTTATATGCAGAGTACATCATGAGAAACGCTGGAGTGGAGGAAACACAAGCTGGAATCAAGATTGCCAGGAGAAATATGAATAACCTTATATATGCGGATGACACCACCCTTATGGCAGAAAGTGAAGAAGAACTAAAGAGCCTCTTGATGAAGGTGAAAGAGGAGAGTGAAAAAGTTGGCTTAAAGCTCAACGTTCAGAAAACTAAGATCATGGCATCTGGTCCCATCACTCCATGGGAAATAGATGGGGAAACAGTGGAAACAGTGTCAGACTTTATTTTTTTGGGCTCCAGAATCACTGCTGATGGTGATTGCAGCCATGAAATTAAAAGACGCTTACTCCTTGGAAGGAAGGTTATGGCCAACCTAGATAGCATATTTAAAAGCAGAGACATTACTTTGCCAACAAAAGTCCGTCTAGTCAAGGCTATGGTTTTTCCAGTGGTCACGTATGGATGTGAGAGTTGGACGGTGAAGAAAGCTGAGCGCCGCAGAATTGATGCTTTTGAGCTGTGGTGTTGGAGAAGACTCTTGAGAGTCCCTTGGACTGCAAGGAGATCCAATCAATCCATCCTAAAAGAGATCAATCCTGGGTGTTCATTGGAAGTTCTGATGTTGAAGCTGAAACTCCAATACTTTGGCCACCTCATGCGAAGGGTTGACTCATTGGAAAAGACCCTAATGCTGGGTAGGATTGGGGGCGGGAGGAGAAGGGGACGACAGAGGATTAGGTGGTTGGATGGCATCACTGACTCGATGAACATAGGTTTGGGTAGACTCCGGGAGTTGGTGATGGACAGGGAGGCCTGGTGTGCTGCAATTCATGGGGTCGCAAAGAGTCGGACATGACTGAGCGACTGAACTGAACTGAAGGTGATACCTGGGACATAAGACTTTCAGTTTTAAAGTGGAAATGTCCTGACAAAAACAGGAAAAGTTGGTAACCCTATACTAGAAACTACTGACTGATTCAAGTTGTCATGGGAGGTAAAATACATTGCTCCTTTTTGATTAGAGCATCCTGCCAGGGTATGCTATCATAAGTTAAAAGTGTGAAGTGTGCTGAGTTATTGATTCCCTTGGCTTTCAGATTAGCTAGAACTCTGGGCCATGGGTCTCTCTCAGTAGACTTATCTACTTACTCCAGATGTTGATAAGTAGCATCATATTCTACATGTGCCATATGTTAATAAAAGTCCGTAGTTAGGCTTTACAGACTTAGATAATTCCCGACACAGTATATCACATATTAGCTACTCTACTGACTTGCTTGTAGTAATTGCAAGATAATGGATTTTGTCTCAAATTCCTTTCAGAACATTCCATATTAAAACATTATTTTACACCCTATTAAACACGTATGTGTTTTATCAGAGTACATCCTTTAAAATACTACATTTCCCCAGAACTTAAAATGAAACTAGAAGGTTGGGAAACTAGATATTTATGGTAGATTGGATATCACTGACAAGAAAGTTTATGTTCTTAGCAACAATATTTCAAACAAAACACTTCATTTAGTGTTGAATGACGTAGATTTTGGAATAAAATTATTGTCCATACTCCCGTCTGCTTGGGGAATAAATGTCTTGACTTCACCTTGATATTTATTTTCCATGAATCTCCAGTATTAAGTATTTATCAGCAGATTTTTTCCTTTTATTTTATTATTTCTCAAGAATGATGAAGCTGTGTATCAATTAAGCTGTGTTATTGATAAGCGTCTTGGTCCAGTAGAATTATGGAATATAAATGAAAGTTGAATTTTGTTAAAGACAGAGCTTTTATATTGTGTACCAGCTACATTGATACATTATGGAAGGATTTTACATTCTCAGGAATTTATAAATCAGGTTCTCTATAACCAGACAACACTTGTATTTCTTTAAAATATAAATATTAAAGATTGTATTAATACTTATAAAAACATTGTTTTCAGAGTGTCATCATGTTCTACTCTTAGTAAGATAAGCTCACAGTGAAATTAGTTTAAGAAAATAAATAATTATGATTTTGTTACTATTATATATCTTCATCTACTTAAACACACCATCAGTGTTTATTACCGATTTTATAGTTTACAATGGGGCAGAGATAAAACTATTATTTTCTGATGATGAAGAATATTTTTTTTTATTTTATGTTTACTATTCCTGTGTAGGCTTCAGCATTATTTTCATTTCAGTGAGTAGAAAAAATTTAAAAAGTTAAGGAACTGATGAACACTTTGATTTCATTTCCTTTTTTCTCATTCCGACCTTTCCATTCATGAGTCTGCCTTGTATTAGAGAAAAAAACAAATTGTGGTATTTCAATTAGAATATTTCTGAAAGATCCTCTCTGTTAAATCCATGCATATATTTTGAATAGCATTGAAATTGCGGTTGAAGTAATATAATGTGCCCGTAGTTGTCTTCTAAGGACTTGTTGCTTGAAACACTCAGATCTGGGTTTTCAGAAATGAAGTTGGTATGAATTGTTCTGGAGGAAAATAATCCAATTTCCAGTCCTTGTATTTCTAGACTTCATAGTATTTCTGTAGTTCATAGTAATGCTTCCTAAGGCCCAACTGACTTCACATTCCAGGATGTCTGGCTCTAGGTGAATGATCACATCATCGTGATTACCTGGGTCGTGAAGATCTTTTTCATACAGTTCTTCTGTGTATTCTTGCCACCTCTTCATAATATCTTCTGCTTCTGTTAGGTCCATATCGTTTTTGTCCTTTATTGCACCCATCTTTGCATGAAATGTTCCTTTGGTATCTCTAATTTTCTTGAAGAGATCTCTATTAGAGAGCTGGTATTAGTTAAAAACAATTTTTAATAGAAAGCTTGAAAAAAGTGAAAGTAGCTCACTTGTGTCCGAGTCTTTCTGACCTCATGGACTATACAGTCCATGAAATTCTCCAGGCCAGAATACTGGAGTGGATAACCATTCCTTTCTCCAGGGAGTCTTCCCAATCCAGGGATGGCACCCAGATTGAACCCAGGTCTCCCACACTGCAGGTGGATTCTTTACCAGCTGAGACACCATGGAAACCCAAGAATACTGGAGTAGATAGCCTATCCCTTCTCCAGGGAATCTTCCTGACCCAGGAATAGAACTGGTGTCTCCTATATTGCAGGCAGATTCTTTACCAGCAGAGCTTCCAGGGAAACTCAGAAAGCTTGAAAAAACCAAATCAAATGCCATAGATAATTTCTAGATTCATTAATTGCTGTTGAGGTTCCTTTTTTATCAACTTTCCAGGGAAAAAGTCACTGGTAAATTCATGTGTTTATTTTGTCCTTCAGTTCAGTTCAGTCACTCAGTCGTGTCTGACTCTTTGCGACCCCATGAATTGCAGCATGGCAGGCCTCCCTGTCCATCACCAACTCCTGGAGTTTACCCAAACTCATGTCCATTGAGTCGGTCATCCCATCCAGCCATCTCATCCTCTGTTGTCCCCTTCTCTTCCTGCCCCCAATCCCTCCCAGCATCAGGGTCTTTTCCAGTGAGTCAACTCTTTGCATGAGGTAGCCACAGTATTGGAGTTTCAGCTTCAACATCAGTCCTTCCAATGAACACCCAGGACTGATCTCCTTTAGGATGGACTGGTTGGATCTTCTTGCAGTCCAAGGGTCCCTCAAGAGTCTTCTCCAACACCACAGTTCAAAAGCATCAATTCCAGGAAGGGGAACACATGTAAACCCATGGCTGATTCATGTCAATGTATGGCAAAAACTATTACAATATTGTAAAGTAATTAGCCCCCAACTAAAATAAATAAATTTATAAAAAAAAAAAAAAGCATCAATTCTACGGCGCTCAGCTTTCTTCACCGTCCAACTCTCACATCCATCCGTGACCACTGGAAAAACCATAGCCTTGACTAGACAGACCTTTGTTGGCAAAGTAATGTCTCTGCTTTTTAATATGCTATCTAGGTTGATCATAACTTTCCTTCCAAGGAGTAAGCATCTTTTAATTTCATGGCTGCAATCACCATTAGCAGTGATTTTGGAGCCCCAAAAAATAAAGTCTGACTCTGTTTCCACTGTTTCCCCATCTATCTGCTATGAAGTGATGGGACCAGATGCCATTATCTTAGTTTTCTAAATGTTGAGCTTTAAGCCAACTTTTTCACTCTCCTCTTTCACTTTCATCAAGTGGCTTTTTAGTTCCTCTTCACTTTCTTCCATAAGGGTGGTGTTATCTGCATATCTGAGGTTATTGATATTTCTCCCGGCAATCTTGATTCCAGCTTGTGCTTCCTCCAGCCCAGCATTTCTCATGATGTACTCTGCATATAAGTTAAATAAGCAGGGTGACAATATACAGCCTTGACGTACTCCTTTTCCTATTTTGTCCTTAAGGTGTATTAATTTAAGATATCTTCACTTTTGTAACAATGAATATTAATATTCTTCCTCTTAGACATATAAAATATTATAATTTCTGTTTTTGAAAACGGGGTTACCTGGTAGCTCAGAGGGTAAAGAGTCCGCCTGCACTGTTGGAGACCATGGTTCGATCTCTGGGCTGGGAAGATCCCCTGGAGGAAGAAAAAAGAACTTAATGTCAATTCAGCCAACAAGTATCTGAATTCTTACTCTATGGATTCATTCAGTCATTACTGAGAGTCTCCTTTGTGCCAGGAAAAATGCTTGGAAGGAGAACTGCAAAGATGGAATAGCATATAATATTGGCCCTTAAGGGACACCGTACCCCCAGTACCCAACTCTGTAGTTGGGGATACAGATAATTATTTCTGAGTTCATTGATGGAGATATATAAAAAGTTGTTATGAGAAGATATCTACTCCAATCTCGAGGATGGATTGAGGGGTGGGGAATAGGTTGAGTTCAATGACTTCTTGGTAAAGACGATACAATTGAGCTTAACTTTTTTCCCCTTTTATAAACACTTTAGTTCTTCATCATCACCTCAAACAGATGCTGAGGTACCACCCTCTCTTTCCATTTGGTATGCTCGTGACTTTTTGTGGTGTTTTTTCCTTAAACAAGAAAATTCGGAATAAACACTGTATTGCCAGTTAGTCTTTTAACAGTAACTTTAAAATGCCATTGCTGTTGTATCATCAATGCAAGAAGACAACACTAATAGTACAGTACAAGGGGGTCTTAATTTTTAATTCATTAAGTCACCTAAAAAGTAAAGAGGGGAGGAGAAAATCATTCCAGGCAGGGGAGTAGAATACTCAAATAGAAAGATGAGAACATATGTTTAGAGAATTTCAGACGGTAAAGCATCTGCCTACAATGCAGGAGACCCAGGTTCGATACCTGGGTTGGGAAGATCCTCTGGAGAAGGAAATGGCAACCCACTCCAGTACTCTTGCCTGGGAAATCCCATGGACAGAGGAGCCTGGTAGACTGCAGTCCATGGGGTCGCAAAGATTCGGACACGACTTCACTTTCACTTTAACATCCATGGAGACTGAGGCTATAATGTAGGTGCAGGTAGCCTAGAGGGGCAAGTTGGGGTCTAGCACATGAAGAACCATATGTCCCATGCTAAATAATTGGGTTTTATCTGAAAGATATGTAGATAGCCATTAAATAGTTCTGAGAAGGAGAAGGATATATTGGGTCTGCATTTAATAAAAACACTCTGAAATAGTCTGTAAAAGGGGTTGAAAGAGGGGAGAGGAATGGAAGTGATATGATTTGCCAAGTGAGAAATAAAAAGTATGTGATCCTATGTCATGGCAATGGGAATGGAATACTATAGATGGATTTAGTTTTATCAACTGGACATGGTAAACAAAGTATATATGGGGAAAGCAAGGGGTCTAGGAAACTGCCCAGTGTGAGTGGCTAGTTAAAGGTGATAACTGCCTAAGAATTGAAAGATAAGAGAATCGGCAGAGAAGGGGGTATTTTAGATGTAGTGCCATTTTCTGATGTGTTAAGACAAATTATCTGTTGAATGTGTATATCAGAGATCTAAACATCTGAATTGAGAAGACAGTTAAAATCATTGGGTCAAAGATCTCTGTCATTTAAGAACCTGAGGGAGTAAGATATGGTTAATATACACAAAAAAAGATATATATTGAAATATTTTTGAAAGTTGCATTTTGTTAATAATGAAAATTTAAAGTACAGTTCCATTTGTGCCTTAATCTTAACTACACATATGAAAGTCCTTGAGTTTGGTAGTTTTGTTCATGGTTCCATACCCAGGGTCTGTGTGCACCAGGGCCTAGTGGATAACTAATCCTTAGGTAACATTTGTGGAAGAAAAATGGAATGAAGAATAATGTGTATCAGTGTAGGAAAAAAACCTCAACAGTGTTGGGAAAGGTACAGATGACTCATACAAGAATGGGTTTTAATTAGTAAGTGGCTTTCCAGGAGAAGAGAAGTGAAGGTCAACAACCATGGTTGTCCATGGACTGTGAGGATGCGGTGGTCATGGTGAAACAGAAAGCAGGTAGTAGGGGAAGTATGGCATGTTCATGGAGTACCTTGGAGGTCAGTGTAATTTAGCTTTGGTGTAAAAACAGTAAGTATCGTGATTTGTGACAGTGAGGGGGTATATTACTAATAAATGCAAGAATAACTATTACTATTTCCTTGAACTCTATCTAAATTTCTTTATTTTCACCTGTAGAATACAGAAAATATCACGGGCTGGCATGGCATTCTGGGAGGCATTCCTTCCTCTGCTTCTTCTATTTGTTGTTCAGTTACTCAGTTGTGTCCGACTTTGCAACCCCATGGACTGCAGCACGTCAGGCTTCCCTGTCCATCACCATCTCCCAGAGCTTGCTCAAACTCATGTCCATCAAGTCAGTGATGCCATCCAACCATCTCATCCTCTGTCATCCCCTTCTCCTCCTGCCTTCAGTCTTTCCCAGCATCAGGGTCTTTTCCAATGAGTGACTCTTCACATCAGGTAACCAAAGTATTGAAGCTTCACCCTCAGCATCAGTCCTTTCAATGAATATTGCTAACAGGCAGATCTTTATAATGTAAGGCAGGAAAATATTTTCCTTGTAGGGTCCCTGGCTGAGTCTGAAAAGTAAATAAAGACAAATTAACAGCATACAGTTTTATTTAATATAAGTTGTATGTAATGTGGGAGCCTTCATAAAGAAATGAAGACCAGAAGGAACAGTTAAAACCTGAGTATTTCTGTGCTAGGGCTAATGAAGAGAGAGCAAACATGCAGAACTGTGATGGGTCCACGACTATGAGGTGCGTGTAGTCAACTGGGTAAAGCTTAGTAAGACCTGTTTGCTAGGTCTTTTCAGCATCGCTTTATCTTTGGAGATAAGGATTTCCCTTTACTCCAGATACAGGAGGCACCTTTCATGTGAGGGGTTTATGACCTATTTCAGAGGAAAAGGGCAAAGGGACAAAGGTCAACATATCCATCCTGCTTCTGCTGTTTTCTGAAACTCCTTCAACTTAAAATACTCAGTATGCCACAGTACCATATTTTGGGTTAGCTTGTTCTGAACCCCATCAATAGTTTTACAGAGTCCTGCCCAACTACCCAGTTTCCCTTCAGGACTGTCCTCTTTATGCCAACACTCTTGGAGAATTCCTTACTTCAGGAAACTATATATTTCCCTTGGTCCAGACTTATCCAATGTATACCAGCTTCTGCCATAAGTAATATAAACTTTCTCTAAAACCCAGAAAACCCACAGATGTGTATTAATATTTATTAAGCTCCTAGGACAAGAACCTAAAGGTATGAATTCTGTAGAGGATGTCAAAGATAAACTAGACTCTTTCTATATTATGATTCCATATAAAGAGGAACTTGTTGAGTAAATGAGGCTAGAATGCCAAATAAATTTATTTTCTAATTTAAATGTGCTTAGGGTGTTTTCCCAGGTTTGTTTTTCCAATGAATAATTTTATTGCTCTATTCATATTTATAATATTTATTGAGTCTTTTTCTTTTATGAACTGATTGTTTTCAAATGCTTTCAAACTGAATTTTGCAATATGACTTTCAGTCTGTGAATATTCAGCTGCAATGTAAGCATTTCGTTTTGATAGTGACATGTTATGATTGTACCTTTCTTAATATATTTCTGTCTTTGTAAAAATTGACACCACCAATGCTGATCACTAAGTGACTTAAAAGACCATTTCTCAGTATGTATCTGCAGTGAGTGTGCTTTACATTTCAGGTGCTATGTGCCACCTGTGTTTATATCTCTGCCTCTGATATTCTTCCCTATAAGTTTGTGTTCCTTTAGCCATCTTTATACTGTCAGTCTCTATGTGGCTATAGTTTCTAGCCATAACTAGGAATCCTGCCATTTGCGTTATATGCATTTGGTCTTTTGTTTGATGTGTCGTGGGTTACCGTAACTTGAAATTCATTGCTTATCATAGGCCAGCTCTTTGGTCATCAATTTTGGCCTATCTGTGAACGTTCTGTATAATTGCCTTAAAAAAAAAAAAAAAGAAGTTGTGTTACTTTATGACTGCTTTGTATCCAGAAAACAGTCAGCATTCTAAACAAAACTTCTATAGGGACAATGAAAAGTGTCACAAACCTAAGCACAGGAGATAAAAAGAAAAATACAGCCTTTGAACTTCAAGGTCTTATTATTTAGCTCATCTGCCTTACCATCATTTGTTCACCCTGAACTATACTCCAGGGGAAAATAGAAGATGGAATGAGAAATTTCTCATGAAACAAGAAACAAAGAGCAAAGCTCTGTGCCTATTTCTGTAATCTCACCTATACACAATAGTGAAAAGATAAAGGAGAAAAAACACTTTATATATTTAGTAAAGATAAATTTTTTGTTTTGCTGTAGACTCTCAGATTTCTCCCTGGCTTGGGTCAGATAGTAAAGAATCCGCCAGCAATGCAGGAGACCAAAATTCGATCCCTGGTTTGGGATAACCCCCTAGAGAAGGAAATGGCAACCTACTGGAGAATTCCATGGGCAGAGGAGCGGGATGGGCTATAGTTCATGGGGTTGCAAAGAGTTGGACACGACTGAGTGACTAACACTTTGACTTTGCCTTTCCCAGATTTCTCCCAACCTTTCTGACCTTGTTTTCTGTGAGGATGCCCTATGTCCCCTTTCAGACCATGAAAGTAGTACTATGGTAATAACCAGGGTGCCCTGTTCTTTTACTCTCTGCACTATTTAGAGTCATGGCCCTTCTGATGGCCAGCTTTCATAGGTGTGGGACCAAAGGAATCACACAGGGCTTGGAGCTCAGAAGAGTCCATTGCTTGCACTTTAATGCTCTGTGACCACTGTCTTGAAATTCTCAATAATTTTACCAATGAGTTTGCATAATTAGAGTTCGATGGGACAGTGAAGCCACTTGGAGCCTGGCTTACGAGTGACCTCACCTCTTCTGGCCTTCCCACATTCTGAGAGCTGGCTCTGGGTCCCTCACACCCCTGGCCCCTGCATGTCCTTCCCTCCACACTTCCCACCACTGCCTACAACAGGAGCCTGGGCATGGACATGTACACTTGCCATTCCAGTCACAAATTCTCAACACTGTGGTAATTTGATGGGGCTCAGCTAGGAGGAGTCTTTTTTTTTTTTTTTTTTTAACTTTTAAAAATATTTTTATTTATTTGGCTGTACCAGGTCTTAGTTGTGGCATGTGGTATTTAGTTCCCTGAAAAGGGATTGAACTCGGGCCCACATCATTAGGAGCACAGAGTCTCAGCCACTGGGCCACCAGGGAAGTCCTCCAAAAGAGACTCTTGTCCACTCCCTGCCCCTATGCAAGCACCTCACACATTCCAGCTAAAAGGTTGCAATGCCTCTTCCACCATGGGTTAGTATGGTGGACTTGTGGGGAGAGGAGATATCTGAGTTGAGTTCTCTGAGTCTGGCTAGGAAACAGCACGTAGATCCAACAGCTGGCATGAGGGGATGGGGCAGGCAGCCAGTGACTTGCGCTAGTGTGCTGTTGGTCCATGGGGTAGGCAGTGCAGGGGATTATAGGGATTTGTACTTGCCTGGAAACATCCCTGTGTTTACAAGAATACAAGATTAAATAGCAAATAAGGAACATATGACAAGTGGTGAGAGGAAAGAGTTTTATGTTTTTCTTCTTTTTTTTTTTTTTAGAGTTTTATATTTTAGTAATCTTTAGTGAACTTTTGCCCCTGCATTTTGAACAGGGAGACCTTCATTTTTATCTTGTACTGGGCCTTGCAAATTTTGTAGCTAGTTAGTCTTGGCCCATTCTTCAATTGCATTACATGTTTCATACGTACTTTTTTGCTGTAACCCAATTCTAGGCTTCCCCGATGGCTCAGGGGGTAAAGAATCTGCCTGTAATACAGGGGACCTGGGGTTGATCCCTGGATTGGAAAGATTCCCTGGAGAAGGGAATGGCTACCCACTCCAGTATTCTTGCCTGGAGAATTCCATGGACAGAGAAGCCTGGGGCAGGCTACACAACATGGGATTGCAGAGAGTTGGACATGACTGAGTAACTTTCACTTCCATGCTTAGCGACTATACAACAACAAAATTCTAGGCTTATTTCCCAAATGTAGCACTTTCCATAGAGTGTTAGAGAATTGCACCTAAAGGTCAGTTTTCATTCCAATTCTAAAGAAAGGCAATGCCAAAGAATGCTCGAACTACCGCACGATTACACTCATTTCACATGCTAGTAAAGTAATGCTCAAAATTCTCCAAGCCAGGCTTCAGCAATACGTGCACCGTGAACTTCCAGATGTTCAAGCTGGTTTTAGAAAAGGCAAAGGAACCAGAGATCAAATTGCCAACATCTGCTGGATCATCGAAAAAGCAAGAGAAAAACATCTATTTCTGCTTTATTGACTATGCCAAAGCCTTTGACTGTGTGGAACACAATAAACTGTGGAAAATTCTGAAAGAGATGGGAATACCAGACCATCTGACCTGTCTCTTGAGAAACCTGTATGCAGGTCAGGAAGCAACAGTTAGAACTGGACATGGAACAACAGACTGGTTCCAAATAGGAAAAGGAGTACATCAAGGTGGTATATGGTCCCCCTGCTTATTTAACTTATATGCAGAGTACATCATGAGAAACACTGGACTGGAAGAAACACAAGCTAGAATCAAGATTGCTGGGAGAATATCAATAACCTCAGATATGCAGATGACACCACCCTTATGGCAGAAAGTGAAGAAGAACTAAAGAACTTTTTGATGAAGGTGAAAGAGGAGAGTGAAAAAGTTGGCTTAAAGCTCAACATTCACAAAACTAAGATCATGGCATCTGGTCCCATCACTTCATGGGAAATAAATGGGGAAACAGTGGAAACAGTATCAGACTTTATTTTTGGGGGCTTCAAAATCACTGCTGATGGTGATTGCAGCCATGAAATTAAAAGATACTTACTCCTTGGAAGGAAGGTTATGACCAACCTAGATAGCATATTAAAAAGCAGAGACATTACTTTGCCAACAAAGGTCCATCTAGTCAAGGCTATTGTTTTTCCAGTAGTCATGTATGGATGTGAGAGTTGGAGTATAAAGAAAGCTGAGCACCGCAGAATTGATGCTTTTGAGCTGTGGTGTTGGAGAAGACTCTTGAGAGTCCCTTGGACTGCAAGAAGATCCAACCAGTTCATCCTAAAGGAGATCAGTCCTGGGTGTTCATTGGAAGGACTGATGTTGAAGCTGAAACTCCAATACGTTGGCCTCCTCATGCGAAGAATTGACTCACTGGAAAAGACCCTGATGCTGGGAAGGATTGCGGGCAAGAGGAGAAGGGGACGACAGAGGATGAGATGGCTGGATGACATCACCGACTCGATGGACATGGGTTTGGGTAGACTCCAGGAGCTGGTGATGGACAGTGAGGCCTGGTGTGCTGCAATTCATGGGGTCGCAAAGAGATGGACATGACTGAGTGACTGAACTGAACTGAACCAAACCCAAAGCAAAGCAGGGTAGTGCTTTAGTAGTGGTTAAGAATTCAGAAAACTAAGATCATGGCATCGAGTCCCATCACTTCATGGCAAATAGATGGGAAACAGTGGCAGACTTTATTTTGGGGGGCTTTAAAATCACTGCAGATGGTGACTGCAGCCATGAAATTAAAAGACACTTACTCCTTGAAAGAAAAGCTATGACCAACCTAGACAGCATATTAAAAAGCAGAGACATTACTTTGCCAACAAAGGTCCGTCTAGTCAAGGCTATTGTTTTTCCAGTAGTCATGTATGGATGTGAGTTGGACTGTAAAGAAAGCTGAGCACCAAAGAATAGATGCTTTTGAACTGTGGTGTTAAAGAAGACTCTTGATAGTCCCTTGGACTGCAAGAAGATCCAGCCAGTCCATCCTAAAGGAAATCAGTCCTGAATGTTCATTGGAAGGACTGATGTTGACTCCAGTACTTTGACCACCTGATGTGAAGAACTGACTCATTTGAAAAGACCCTGATGCAGGGAAAGATTGAAGGCAGGAGGAGAAGTGGACTACAGAGGATGAGATGGTTGGATGGCATCACCGACTCAATGGACATGAGTTTGAGTAAACTCTGGGAATTGGTGATGGACAGGGAGGCCTGGCATGATGCAGTCCATGGAGTCGCAAAGAATTGGACACGACTAAGTGACTGAAGTGAACTGAAGAATTCAGGTTTTGAGCCAGACTTTTAAAAGTGAAAGTTAAAATTGCTCAGTTGTGTCTGACTCTTTGCGACCCCATGAACTGTAGCCTACCAGGCTCCTCTGTCCGTGGAATTCTCCAGGCCAGAATACTGAAATAGGTAGCTTGAACAGGGAATCTTCTGAATACAAGGATTGAACCCAGGTTCCCTGCATTACAGGCTACCAGATTTCAATCACAGTTTTGCAATTTATTATCCGCTGTCTGAGTAACTATTCTTTTTTTTTTTTCCCTTTGTCTTAGTTTCTTTATCTGTAACATCAGAATATTATTCCAACTTCATAGAGTTTTTCTAAGATTAATATAGACAAGACTAGTATTTGGCCTATAGTAAATATTCACACGTTGCAATTCTAAGTGGCTTTTTGACTCTGCGAGTTATAGTTCAATAAGCTCAACTCCATTTTGTTTAATAATACATTCATCCCTTGTGGCAAAAAATAGAAATAACTACATGATTTATATATTTTTCAAATTCTTTCAAAAAAGCTAAAATTTCTTTCAGCATTGTTAATTTATCATTACACAGTTGTTTCCACTATATTATTATAATACTTACCACATGCTTACTGGTAAATCCTTATGTGCTGTAATTTCTTTATAAACAAGTAACATCTTTGTTTCATTAATCTTTGTATTCCCCACAGCAACTATTAGATAACAGATGTTCAATATATGTTTATAGAATGAATTGATTATCCTTTTTTGTACTAGGTTGAAACTGTATGAAATGATTGGAATTTGGATCAGAATGGTTGAATATTGGCGATATCATTAGGTGCCTATTTCTTTAGGGTCATAGTCTATTTCCATAATCACTTGTTTTAAGAAATTAAAACTAGTTGAAAACTAAAGTGTTGTGTAAACATTTCTCTAAAGTATTCTTTGACATCTTCTTAAAGTAGGATATAGTTATTTTTGTACCAAATTTTTAGGAAGATGTGTAATAAAATATTGGTTAACTAGAATTTATGTGTAATAATCTCTAATCTCTGATTATTTAAATTCTTCAGTAATGAGGATTGACTTTAAAAGATTTCCATCTGGTTATTAAACATGATAAATATTTTAAATTTGTGATATTATAGGATTTTAAAATAATATATTTTGTCATTGAATAACGCCATAGTTGTAGGTTGGGATTATTTTTAGTCTTAATTTCCCAAGGACTATATTTCAGGAATTTCATTTTTGTTGGTGGTTGCTGCTTAGGATAGACTCAACCTTCTCTCCTTGAATGTGTAGTACAGTCAAAGTTTGATGTGAGGGTTCTAGTTTTTGGACATTTTAATCTATCATATCTGTAACTGTTTATCTGTATTCATAGCCTGAATAATTACCAAATTAATAAAAGTAACAGAATCTTTATAACAAATTTTTGAATGTTTCCCTTAGTTATGGAATAATTCATGGTTTTCATACTCTCTCATTTCTCTGCATAATTACTTTTTAAAAATAAGTTCTCTTCTTCACATTTCATTGTACTGAATTTGTCCCTGTGTTGAAATAAATGTCTTATACTTTCCTTTGGCCTTCATTCTTTCACTTTAGCTACTTAGTGGTAAAATGAAAACCCGTTGCCAGTGTGTGTCTGTGGAAAGATTTGAGCCAAGTTGAAGAGCAAATGCAAATGCCAGGCAGACAAATTCACTAAATCTTGGTCACTGGTCAGACTTTAGAGACTATTCTTCATCTTGCTTAGCTTATCTGGGGAATTTTCTGAGTATGATTCTCTGTCCCACTGCCACCAGTCTGCATGCTTAGGGAACGTGGTAAAACTGTTGCCTTTTGCATTCTTCAGCAGACTGTTCTGCTTCACTAAAAATACATGGATATCCAACTGTTTTCAAAAACACCTTCATAGAGAAAGTAGAAGTTAGATAATTTATACAAGAGATCAGGAAAGAAGTAGCGGGACAGATAACATCAAAGTATCATAGGACTGTGAAGTAATTTTTTAAATATTTTCACCATTTTTGCCTAAATTCATTATCTGCAAATCATGTTGTGGAAGCAAATATTATGTCCACTTGAAAAAGTGCTAAAATTCCAAAGCCCCCAGCATCTAAATAGATCTTTACTGGTCCTTTAACCCACTTCCTTCCTACAAAAAGGCATATGATTTATCACCAGCTACAGCAAATTATGGTAAAATATATGTTACTCAAATTATAGAAAACATATAGTGAAAGACAGCAGTTGTTTTTTCTCTCTAGAAAGTTCATATAAGCATAGACTTCTAACACTTAACAGTTGTTTATCACTGGGAATAATTATGTAATTTATTTGATTCAATCTTCCCACTTTAGAATCAAATTAATCATGTTTATTTCCATTCTTATTCAGAGGATTGTGTACAGTCAGTTATTTAATTAATTGAGCACATGTTATTTGAGCCTCTACTGTGTGCCAGATGCTTGCTGGATTCTGGGACTAGGGTGGGCCAGAGTCTCTACCTTCTAAAGCTCTGGGCCTTAGAAATGAAGTCTCTTGAAAACAGCAATTATCATAGTACTCATCCTCTTCCGCTCACTTAGGACTTCTGCTCTGTGAGAGCCTGGCTGGCTAGATGAAAAAGACATAAAATAAAAGGATACTGTTCCATCAAATCCGACTCTTTTCCAACTATATTTTTTAGGAATACTAGAAATACCAAGCATCACCTGGGGTCAGATGAGTGTTGAATGGATTCATGAAGAGATAAGGATGCTGTGCTCCAGGGCGGCCAAGTATTTCAGGCCATACAGCCAGTAATTGGTGAACATGAGAAACATTCTAAAATTTAATGAAAAAACAACAACAACAACAACTATATATGATAGTCAGAATATACCAAACACACTGATTTGGCTTTTGAAAGACTTTTTAAAAACGCACTCTAGATTTTCTTTAAGTAGAGAGCTCATCTAATGAGCTTTAAAAATGTTTTGATTGACCAGGTATCCTTCAGCTTTTGAGGAACCTTTAAAATATGTTTATTTAAAAATGACTTAATAAAGTTAATTTTGAAGTAATACTCAAGCTTAAGGGGAAAACATTGCAACCATGTGTACGAGGGCATCCTATTTCACAACTCCACAGACACAATTCATTTTGTATTTTGTAAGAATGACACCATCTGCAGTTGTTCAGTTCAGTGTGGCCCTGCACAGCTATCCAGTACAACTGACAGGTTTAAACATTATCTCCAGAGTCCTTTTAGCCTGCTCCTCCTCCTCTAATTCTTTCATTTTCCTTTTCTTTCCCCCCAGAGAATATTTCCCAGTGTCCCAGTGCCCCATGGCCTTTGGCTTCTTATCTAAATAAGCTATCTGAAGGCATGTGGAACATGGGATCTAAAGCTTTCCTGTCTTCTCATTAAGGGGAGAAGTTCCTTTAAAAATCAGTACTTTTCTGCATTCCACTTCTTCAAGGTAACTAATTATTAAACTCAGTTTAGTTCAGTTCAGTTGCTCAGTCGTGTCCAACTCTTTGCAACACCATAAATTGCAGCACACCAGACTTTTTCAAGCAAATTAGAGATACCAAGGGAACATTTCATGCAAAGATGGCCTCAATAAAGGACAGAAATGGTAGGGACCTAACAGAAGCAGAAGATATTAAGAAGAGGTGGCAAGAATACACAGAAGAATTGTACAAAAACGTTCTTCACGACCCAGACAATCACGATGGTGTGATCACTCACCTAGAGCCAGACATCCTAGGATGTGAAGTCAAGTGGGCCTTAGGAAGCATCACTACGAACAAAGCTAGTGGAGGTGATGGAATTCCAGTTGAACTATTTCAAATTCTGAAAGATGATGCTGTGAAAGTGCTGCACTCAATATGCCAGCAAATCTGGAAAACTCAACAGTTGCCACAGGACTGGAAAAGGTCAGTTTTCATTCCAATTCTAAAGAAAGGCAATGCCAAAGAATGCTCAAACTACCGCACAATTGCACTCATCTCACATGCTAGTAAAGTAATGCTTAAAATTCTCCAAGCCAGGCTTCAGCAATATGTGACCTGTGAACTTCCAGATGTTCAAGCCGGTTTTAGAAAAGGCAGAGGAATGAGAGATCAAATTGCCAACATCTGATGGATTATCATAAAAGCAAGAGAGTTCCAGAAAAACATCTATTTCTGCTTTATTGACTATGCCAAAGCCTTTGACTGTGTGGATCACAATAAACTGTGGAAAATTCTGAAAGAGATGGGAATACCAGACCACTTGACCTGCCTCCTAAGAAACCTGTATGCAGGTCAGGAAGCAACAGTTAGAACTGGACACGGAACAACAGACTGGTTTCAAATAGGAGAAGGAGTACATCAAGGCTGTATATTGTCACTCTACTTATTTAATTTATGTGCAGAGTACATCATGAGAAACACTGGGCTGGATGAAGCACAAGCTGAAATCAAGATTGCCAGGAGAAATATCAATAACCTCAGATATGCAGATGACACCACCCTTATGGCAGAAAGTGAAGAACTAAAGAGCCTCTTGATGAAAGTGAAAGAGGAGAGTGCAAAAGTTGGCTTAAAGCTCAACATTCAGAACACTAAGGTTGTGGCAACCGGTCCCATCACTTCATAGCAGATAGATGGGGAAACAGTGGAAACAGTGACTGACTTTATATTTCTGGGCTCCAAAATCACTGCAGATGGTGACTGCAGCCATGAAAGTAAAAGACGCTTACTCCTTGGAAGGAAAGTTATGACCAAGCTAGATAGCATATTAAAAAGCAGAGACATTACTTTGCCAACAAAGGTCCGTCTAGTCAAGGCTATGGTTTTTCCAGTGGTCATGTATGGATATGAGAGTTGGCCTATAAAGAAAGCTGAGTGCCAAAGAATTGATGCTTTTGAACTGTGGTGTTGGAGAAGACTCTTGAGAGTCCCTTGGACTGCAAGGAGATCCACCCAGTCCATCCTAAAAAAGATCACTCTTGGGTGTTCATTGGAAGGACTGATGTTGAAGCTGAAACTTCAATACTTTGGCCTCCTCATGCGAAGAGTTGACTCATTCGAAAAGACCCTGATGCTGGGAAGGATTGGGGGCAGGAGGAGAAGGGAATGACAGAGGATGAGATGGCTGGATGACATCACTGACTCAATGGACATGGGTTTGGGTAGACTCCAGGAGTTGTTGATGGACAGGGAGGCCTGGTGTGCTGCAATTCATGGGGTCGCAAAGAGTCGGACACGACTGAGTGACTGAACTGAACTGAGACTTCCCTATCCGTCACCATCTCCCAGAGCTTCCTCAACCTCATGCCCATCGAGTCCGTCATGCCATCCAACCATCTCATCCTCTGTCATCCCCCTTTCCTCCTGCCTTCAATCTTTCCCAGCATCAGTCTTTTATAATGAGTCAGTTCTTTGCATCAGGTGGCCAAAATATTGCATTTTTAGCTTCAGCATCAGTCCTTCTAGTGAATATTCAGGACTGATTTCCTTTAAGATGGACTGGTTTGATCTCCTTGCAGTCCAAGGGACTCTCAAGAGATTTCTCCAACACTACAGTTCAAAATTATTAAACTAATCTTCCAAAAATTAATACATTTGCCCCACCCCCCACCATGTGTGAAAGCTTGCATGTGTTTAGATGTTGTTTAGTCGTTATGTTGTGTCTGAGTCTTTTGTCACCCTGTGGACTATAGCCCTTCAGGTTCCTCTGTCCATGGGATTTACCAGGCAAAAATACTGGAGTGGGTTTCCATTTCCTTCTCCAGGGTATCTTCCAGTCCCAGGGATCAAACCCATGTCCCTTTCATTTCCTGGATTGGCAGGTAGATTCTTTACCACTGATCCGCCAGGGAAGCCTGTATAGATACATATGTATTAACACACACACATGCACACACACACAATAACATAGGTTACCTAAAGTGATAAATTTCAAACAGAAACATTTTAGATACTGTGACAGGGAGGCCTTAGAGAAAATATTTTGTTAATGGACTTTTCTGTTCTTAAACAGAGTCCAGAGGCAGGTGCCTAATCTTCTTGCAGGCGTAAGGATTAACCTTGTCACACCTCATAAGGCTTAAATGTGTGCTTTAGTTTCTTATTCATTTCTGAGTATGTCTTGATATTTCTGTTTTTTTAATATTTGTTCTTGAATTGCTTTTATACAGGCACTCAGGCAAATTAATGTTAATTTCATTTCACTCATATCAGCCAGTTACTTTGTGTAGCAAATGATGTCAGTATTCCACCCACATGGCTTTCCTTTCCCACCCAGACTCCCAACTGCCAGGACCAGCACTTGTTTGCTTGAAGATGCTTCCCTTTTGCCACCAGAGCATACACTGCCTTTCCATGTGGCAGGCTAGCGTGCCAGGGTGATCATACCTTTGGAAGCAGCTCTCACCCAGAGGCCAATAGGACCTGGTGCATGTATACCCAAGCAACCTGGGGTCAGGGAGCATTCTAAGGTATAATTCTATGTTCTACCCTGGTTTCCAGTATTTCCCAGCAGAATCAAGCTCCAGTTACACACAGTGGAAATGTGCTTCATAATGAAAATGCCCTAGACTGTGCTACCATCCCCACCATTGGTTTTTGTGATTGGCTCGCAAATAAGCTCCTCATGCTTAAATCATGTTTAGGGTCTTTTAAGAATTGGTAGAGGGATGCATAAAATAAAACACTGGCTAAAAATCTTTGTTTTTGTGAATTTAGGTTTAGTCTGCAGATTATATTCTCAGGGTTTTCAGTCAGCCAAAAGTATTGAAGTAATAGACCCTGATGCTGGGAAGGATTGTGGGCAGGGGGAGAAGGGGACGACAGAGGATGAGATGAGTTTGAGTAGTCTCCAAGAGTTGGTGATGGACAGGAAGGCCTTTCATGCTGTGGTTCATACGGTCGCAAAGAGTCAGACACGACTGAGTGACTGAACTGAACTGAATCTAATTACGTGTTGTGAGTCAATGTAGATTCCTGTCTGAAAAAATTGAAGCAACCACAAAAGGCTTTTTTTTTTTTCAGATTTTTTTTGATGTGAATTTCCTATCTCCCCACCAAATAAATGTATCATGGTCTCTAATGCTTTGTTGTTGTTGTTCACTTGCTAAGTCATGTCCAACTCTTTGCGACCCCATCGACTGCAGCATGACAGGCTTCCATGTTCCTTGCTATGTCCCTGAGTTTGCTCAAACTCATGTCCATTGAGTCGGTGATGCCATCCAACCATCTCATCCTCTGCCATCCCCTTTTCCTCCTGCCTTCAGTTTTTCCAAGCATCAAGGTCTTTTCCAATGAATCAGCTCTTCGCATCAGGTGGCCAAAGTATTGGAGCTTCAGCTTCAGCATCAGTCCTCACAGTGAATATTCAGGACTGATTTCCTTTAGGATTGACTGGTTGGATCTCCTTGCAGTCCAAGGAACTCTCAAGAGTTTTCTCCAGCACAACAATTCAAAAGCATCAATTCTTTGGTGCTCATCCTTCTTTATGGTCAAACTCTCACATCCATACCTGTCTACTGGAAAAACCATAGCTTTGATTAGACAGATCTTTGTCGGCAAAGTGATGTCTCTGCTTTTTAACACATTGTCTAAATTTGTCATAACTTTCCTTCCAAGGAACAAGTATCTTTTAATTTCATGGCTGCAATCACTGTCCACAGTGATTTTGGAGTCCAAGAAAATAAAATTAATTACCTCTTCCACTTTCTCCCCATCTGTTTGCCATGAAGTGATGGGACCAGATGTCGTGATCTTAGTTTGTTTAATGTTGAATTTTAAGACAGCTTTTTCATGCTCCTCTTTCACCCTCTTCAAGAGGTTCTTTAGTTATCTTCACTTTCTGCCCTAGAATAGTATCATGTGTATATCTGAGGTTGTTGATATTTCTCCTGGAAGTCTTGATTCCAGCTTGTGAGTCATCCAGCCTGGCATTTCACATGATGTACTCTGCATATAAGTTAAATAAGCAAGGTGACAATATACAGTTTTGTCAACTCCTTTCCCAATTTTGAACCAGTCAGTTATTCCATGTCTGGTTCTAACTGTTGCTTCTTGACCCAAATACAGGTTTTTCAGGAGACAAGTAAGGTGGTCTGCTGTTCTCACCTCTTTAAGAATTTTCTAGTTCATTGTTATACACACAGTCAAAGGTTTAGCATAGTCAATGAAGCAGAGATAGATGTTTTTCTATGATCCAAAGAATGTTGGCAATTTGATCTCTGGTTCCTCTTCATTTTCTAAACCCAGCTTGTACATCTGGAAGTTCTCAGTTCATGTACTGCTGAAGCCTAGCTTGAAGGATTTTCAGCATAACCTTGCTAGCATATGAAATAAGTGCAACTGTGCAGTGGTTAGAACATTCTTTGACATTGCCCTTCTTTGGTATTGGAATGAAAACTGACCTTTTCCAGTCTTGTGGCCACTGCTGAGTTTTTCAAATTTGCTGATGTATTGAGTGTATCACTTTAACAACATCATCTTTTAGGATTTTAAATAACTCAGATGAAGTTCCATCACCTTCACTGGCTTTGTTCATAGTAATGCTTCCTAATTCCCTCTTGACTTCACATTCCAAGATGTCTGGCTCTAGGTGAGTGACCACACTATCATGGTTATCCGGGTCATTAAGACCTTTTTTTGTATAGCTCTGGGTATTCTTGCCACCTCTTCTTAATCTCTTTTGCTTCTGTTAGGTCAATACTGTTTCTGTCCTTTATTGTGCCCATCCTTGCATGAAATATTCCTTTGGTATCTCCAATTTTCTTGAAGAGATCTCTAGTCTTTTCCATTCTATCGTTTTCCTCTATTTCTTTGCATTGTTCACTTAAGAAGCCTTTTTTTTTTTTAAATCTCTCCTTGCTAGTCTATAGAATTCTGCATTCAGTTGGGGATATCTTTCCCTTTCTCCCTTGCTTTTTGCTTTTCTTCTTTCCTTGGCTATTTGTAAAGCTTCCTCAGAAAACCACTTTGTCTTCGTGTGTTTCTTTTTCTGTGGGATGATTTTGGTCACTGCCTTCTGTACAATGTTACAAACCTCCATCCATAGTTCTTCAGGCACCCTATCTACCAGATCTAATCCCTTGAATCTATTTATAACCTCCACTGTATAATCAAAAGGGATTTGATGTAGGTCAAACATGAATGGCCTAGTGGTTTTCCCTCCTTTCTTTAACTTAATTCTGAATTTTGCAATAAAGAGCTCATGATCTGAGCCACAGTCAGCTCCCAGTCTTGTTTTTGCTAACAGTATAGAGCTTCTCCATATTCAATTGCAAAGAATATAATCAATTTTATCTCATTTTTGACATTTGGTGATGTTGATGTGTAGAGTCATTTCTTGTGTTCTTGCAAAAGATGTTCGCTATGACCAACGTGTTCTCTTGACAAAACTGTTTGCCTTTGCTCTGCTTCATTTTGTACTCCAAGACCAAACTTGCCTGTTACTCTAGGTATCTCTTGACTTCCTACTTTTGCATTCCAATCTTCTATGATGAAAAGGATATCTTTTTTTGGTGTTAATTCTGGAAGGTCTTGTAGTTCTTCATAGAAGGTCAACTTCAGCTTCTTCAGCATCAGTGGTTTGGTCATTGACTTGGATTACTGTGATGTTGAATGGTTTGCCTTGGAAGCAAACTGAGATCATGCTGTTGTTTTTGAGATTTCACCCAAGTACTGCATTTTGGACTTCTGTTGGCTATGGGGCTACTCCACTTCTTCTAAGGGATTCTTGCCCACAGTAGTAGATATAATGGTCGTCTGAATTAAATTCACCAATTCCCATCCATTTTAGTTCACTGATTCCTAAGATGTTGATGTTCACCCTTGCTATCTCCTGCTTGACCGTGTCCAATTTACCTTAATTCATAGACCCAGCATTCCAGGTTCCTACACAGTGGTATTCTTTACAGCATCGGACTTTACTTTCACCATGAGACGCACCCACAACTGAGAGTCATTTCTGCTTTGGCCCAGCTGCTTCATTCTTTCTGAAGCTATTAATTGGCCTCCACTCTTCCCCAGTGGCATATTGTATGTATCACTGCCTGCCTAATCACTGTAAACAGGTACTATTTATGGAGCAACATTTTTTTTGTCCAGAATTTGTTGATTATATTCTATATTTTAACTCAGTTTGCTTTTCAAAAGTTCAGGCTTCCAAGTGATATATGCATTTTTAAAAACCACAAAATTCACTTCTTTATTACGCTAGCACCCAATCTCTGTAATCACTGGTCCATGACCATCGAATAGCTTTCCATAATAGCATTTGCCACAGAAATGTAGAGAATAGTAAACTCATTTCAAGAAGATTGCACTGAGAGGATTTTTCATCTGTAGAATTTTTTCTTTTATGCTCTTCAAGACCTGCCATTGCTTCATGTTATACATAGTCTAAGCAGTAACTTTTTTCATCAAGCTAATTCAAAGAGTTTGTTTTACTCCAGTCTCCCACAGCATGACAGCAGCATCCAGATTAGAATTATTTTGTTAAATGACTGTTTCTCATAATTAGGCCAAACACAGACCCAGAAGTTGGTAGGATGAACGTTCAGAAGGGTGCTGGCTCTTCAGTGATTGAAAGACCAGTTAACATTTTGAAAATAAACTCACTTTTTTTTTTGTATTGATAGATTGTCCTAGAGAGCTCGTTTTTTTTTTTCTTTCTCAGTAAAGTGTATAACTGAGTTGACATAATTTAGTTTTTATGTCTGCTTTTTTTTTTCCTGTGTGCTTCTAAGCACAGTTATTCCTTGTTATCTACAGGGGGTTTGTTTCAAGATCCCCCTCAGATACCAGAATCCTTCGATGCTCACGCCTCTTATACAAAATGGCTTAGTATTTGCATATACCCTCCTCTTGATCTCTAGATTACTTATAATAGCTAGTTCAAACTAAATACTCTTTAAATAGTTGTAAATACAATATAAAAGATATATAAATAGTTGCTAGTGTGTGGCAAATTCAAACCTTGTTTTTTGGAAATTTCTGAAAAAAAGGTTTCCAAATATGTGTATCTGTGGTTAGTTGAATACTTGAATGCAAAACCTGTAGATTCTGAGGGGTGACTATACATTTTATACATATTTAACCATCATAGAAAGGTTAAAGAATATTAAACATGGTAGCAAAAGTATGCTTTTAAAAATATATGTCTGCATATACATATCAAAAATTTTTTTGATTGAAATATAGTTGATTTACAATATTGTGTTAGTTTCTGGTGTGCAGGAAAGTGATTCAGTTATACATGTATATTTTTCAGATTCTCTTCCATTATAGTTTATCATAAGATATTGAATATATTTCCTTGTACTATATGTAACCTTGTAGTTTATCTATTTTATATATAGCAGCTTGTATCTACTAATCCCAGACTCCTAATTTATCCCCCCACCTTTTCTCCTTTGTAAGTATAAGTTTATTTTTTGTGTGTATGTCCATTTCTATTTTGTAAACAAGTTCATCTGTTATCACTTTTTTATATTCCACATGTAAGCAATGTCACATAATATTTGTCTCTGTCTTTGACTTACTTCACTTAATATAATCATCTCTGGGTCCATCCACGTTGATACAAATGACATTATTTCATTATTTTTTATGGCTGTGCAATATTCCATTGTATGTAGTCCTTTTGGGCCACTGTAACAAAATACCACAGAGTAGTAACTTATAAATAACAGAATTTTATTTTTTATAGTTCTGGGATTTGGAAGCCTGATATTAGCTGCCAGCATGGTCAGCTGAGGGTTGTCCTCCAGGTCAGTTTTCTCATGGTATCCTCACATGGTAGAAGGTGAGGGAGCTCCTTAGGGCTTCTTTTATAAAGCATTAATCCCATTCATGAAAGCTCCACTCTCATGACTTAATCACCTCCCGAAAGCCTCACCTCTTAATACCATCACACAGGCTACCTTCAGAACATATATATACATTACTACTTACCAGTAAGTTATGGGTAATAGAACTAGATTTTGGAACCATTCTGATTAGCTCCATATGCAGTGCTGAACAGTGAGAAGTTTCCTTTGTTGCATCAGTAGGAAACATTCTCTCATTATGTAATGGCAAGTAAATCTACACCAATGGATAAAAGGCTTAAGAAGTGTGCAAGTGAAAATATTCAGAGTTAATTAATTGTCTTTACACCCAATATCTCTCATAAAAGTACTCTAAATTATCTTTCTTGGTGATCCAAAAAGAAATAAATACTTTATCCTGTATCATCAAACGATGCAGTCATCTTTTTTTAAAGCTAATTCTTGAGGTTCTCCTTTAATGCTACCCACCTCAGTTACTTCCCAGAGCTTCATCAGAAAGGATATATCCACAGTTTCTACTGAAGGTTTATTCTGGTCAGAAGTCATTTTCCTTTCTCGCCATACTGACTAGAGATGTCTACATGGTAAATTCAAAATAAGCTTCTGTCTAAGTGGCTGACTTTCATAATGAGTTTTTGTCAGAGAGAAAGCAATGTGTAGTAAAAAACAGACACATACATTGACTTTAATGCAGTGACAAAACGAAGTACTTGAGTCACTTGTATAAGAAACAATCTTCTGCAAATGGAATTGCGGTGTCTGATCACATTATCCCAGGTTTGTCCACATAGAAGCCGCATTACTGGCCTTTCTCTATAACTGTTCAGGACATCCGGGTCTGTTGCTTTTTTTTTTTTTTTTCCTACCCCCAAATACTTCAGTTGATATCAACACAGAATAGGGGCTAGAATTAAACCAACATCAACATCTGTTTGTAAATAAAACTTTGCATTTACCTGTAATTATCTTTATGTGGACTTTTATGATGTTATCTGGACTTTTTAAAAATAATAGAAGCCTACACACTCACATATTTTTAAACTTTTTATTCTTTAGTTAGTTTTCTTTTGTATATGCTTTGCTGTGGATAAGACTGGTTTCAAGTCTGGTCAGGGTGAGTACAGGGCTGAGTCAAGGAGGCTTAGTTACATCTGAGTCACCCTGAGATGAATAAGATAAGCTGCTGGCCTCAAGTCCCGCTTTGGAAGCAGACACAGACACGAGTATGATTCATGTCCATGTGTGAGAAGTTCTAGAAGAGGTAGAAAGTGTTCTGAGAGCCTGAGGCAGAGAGGAAATAATTGAGCGCAAACAGGAAAACTAGCATGAATCACTGTCTCTGAAGGTTTCTTTTTTCACTTGAGTTCCGTGAGTCTAGATCTCTCTCAGTGTGATAAACCGAACTGAGTTGTTAGAGCTATGTGTCCATGACCTTAAATGTACTTCCATCTATAGGAAACAAAGTCTTGTATGGACTTGACACTGATCTGCTGCTGCTACCGTATAGTACTTATCTTTCCTCATGTTGGCTCAAGAGTAGGTCTCAACTTAGGGAAAACAGCTGCAGTCACTCCTGGGGAACAGTAGAGTTAATGCCACACATGGGCACCTGGGTTCTAAAACTTGATGCAGGTTATGGAGTGGGAAGAGTGTTAAAACTGTACTACCCAAATCCCACTAGAGGTACCAAGGTGAGCAATGGAATTGTTGCCACAGCATAAGAATTCCCAGGCCATGCCCTGTGTAATTGCAGCAAGCATCATTACAGGGACTAAAAGATGTGTGACACTCCTGTAATTGCACACTAATAGCCTGCACACCCATGGGAAATTTGCTTCTGGAAGTATTTTTTTTTTCTTTCAGTTTTCATCTTTTACATCAGAAAGAGATAACTTTTTGTATACCAGAAACAAAAAATATATTGCTTTTGATTTTTTTAAAAAGAATTCTGTGTGATACCATGCATGTAAATTATGGTTTATATTTTACAAAGCACTTTAATTCTTGTAATTCTTCTAGGAAACAGTTTTTAGTCCAGTTTTATAAGTGGAGATAATCTGCAAAAAGATTTCATGGTGTGACTTAGGATACCTTCTAAGTGATGGAATCAGAACTTAATTATGTCCAAGTTTGATGATATTTTGTCAGCAAGATTGGGGATGGGGGAGATGAGCCACTGTAGCTGGGACCAAGTCTACTGGATCTGCTATGTCCCACCTCCTGAGAGCTTTCCATTGAACAATGGTTTTCTCTACTGCAATTGCCAGATTCCCACTTTCCCATTTAAGTGCTGCTCCCTTTCTGGATTTCTGTGGGAAAATGTGAAGTAAAGTTTTCAAACCAAGAATTATAGAATAATCTGATGATTTCAGAGAAGGGTAAATCAGTAACTAATACAAGTTCTGTATTTTGATATATGTTAATTCTTTAAAATCTCCTCCTCTAAAAATGATAACAACCTATATCCTGAATTTAAAATGCAGAAGATATTCTAAATAAAACCTCATACTGATTACTCACAAAAGCGAATAGAATGGTAAATTTTGAGAACAAGACCACGAATTTATAGGTCAGGAGACACAGCTCTTAATTTTGGCTTTACTGCCACCAACCTTTTGGTTCATTAACTCAAGCAATTAATATTAAGCATTTGAAAAATGAAAGGGTTAGTTGCTCAATCATGTCTGACTCTTCGTGACTCCATGAACTGTAGTCTGCCAGGCTTCTCTATCCATGGATTTCGCCAGGCAAGAATACTGAAGTGGGTTGTCATTTCCTTCTCCAGAGGGTCTTCCTGACTCAGGAATCCAACTCAAGTCTCCTACATTGCAGACAGATTCTTTACTGTCTGAGCCACCAGGGAAGTCCCACTAGATAAAAAACATTAAGCATAGCACCTTCAGTAAACTTAGAGAGTAAAAGGAAGACATACATTAAATAATTACACAAATAATTATAATAATGATAAACTATAAAGAAATTAGTCTTTTAGAAGAGTAAATGGCAAGCAGCTGAATTAGTCTGTGGACTAATAAGGTTAGTAAGACTCAGCCAGGTCTCTGAGACCACAAGGATACGTAGGAGTTACTTAGAGAAAAAGGAGATATACCGTGTATGGGCCTGAGTGATGGAGGGGTTGAAGGGCACATGTTCCAGGCAGAGGAGGTAGCATGTGTGACGATCCTGTGCCCCATCATATATCTGAAAACTCCAAAGGTCACAATGGCTGGTGTGGCATGAAGGAGGGGGGGGGGAGAGTTAATATTGGTGACACTAACAGTGACATACATGACCTTATAGATTGTTTCCTTTATCTATTGCAGCATAACAAACCAAATCTTAGATGCTTAAAACAATGATTTATCATTTCTTATGATATGTGTGTTGGCTGGGCTCAATTAGGTGGTACTGCTCTGCATGTTAGCTGCTAGCTGTGTTTACCTGTGAGCTCAGCTAGGGTTTCATGTGTGTCTATGGTTTCCTCAGGGTGGCTGGAATAGCTGGGACCTCTATGCATGGTCTCTTATAATTCACCGGGCTTAGCCAGAGCTTCGTAAAGGCTGGCTAGATTTCAAGAGGGTGGGAACTAAACGTGTCAGACCTCTTATGACCTGGTCCCAGAATTGGCACAGATGTTCTGTTGGTCAAAGCAACTCACATCCCTTATTTGTGTGGAAATAAACTCCATCTTTTCTTAAGGGTTTTGACAAGGCTGTAGAGGGAGACGATTTGTTTTGAAGCATCTTTGAAGACAACGTACCACATAGAAAAATTTAAGCATTTTGGAATTGAGATTGTTATTATTCATTGCATACCCAGTGTGCTTATAGTGCCCTATTTCCCATGATCCTCATGATAGTGTTGTAAAATAATCAATATTATAATTTCCTCCTTAAGTCAGGTGGGTCACAAAGCTACTAAGTGACAGGACCAGGCATTGACAGAGGTCTAACTGGAGCCAGTCTGTTTTTTGTTTCCTGTTTTTCTTTCTTTATTTATGGTTACGCTGGATCTTCACTGGGGAGCTTGAGCTTTCTCTAGCAGTGGCGAGCAGGCGCTACTTTTCCTTGTGGTGCATGGGCTTCTTATTGCAATGGCTTCTCTTGCTGTGGAGCACTGGCTCTAGGCACACGGGCTTCAGTAGTTGCAACATGTGGGTGCAGTAGTTGCAACACATGGGCTCTAGAGTGCAGAGGCTTTAGTAATTGTGGAGTGTGGGCTCAGGAGTTGCAGCTCACAGGCCCTAGAGCTCAGGCTCAGTAGTTGTGGCACACAGGCTTAGTTTCCCCACAGTGTATAGAATCTTCTAAGACCAGGGATCAAATCCTTGCATTGGCAGCCAGATTCGTAGCCAGTGGACCACCAGGGAAGTCTCACCAGTCTGTGGTTTCGACCACTGTGCTGCTGTGTGACATTTTACTGGCTCTCCATCATAGTTTCGTCACCTTTTCAATCACGATAAGATGTTCTATGAGGATGAGTTAAAAGTTAGGATCATAATAATTAAAGTCATCATACACATGTTTTAAAGCATAATAGTTTCTGTCTTTGGAAAATCTCATTATTGATTAATTTCCTGATGTGTTTCAGAAAATGGATTAATAATTTATGAACAAAGGAGTTCATTAGCTCCAACTTGCTAGCCCCATCTACTGTTACTGTTATAAGCTGAGATTCCCAAATTTCCACTGGACAGATGTAGTAGAAACGTTATTGGTGACATTAAAGGCACTTTCTCCATCCAGCTACCCTTGCCAGTTGCCTGCTTATTTCTGGAATTCTCAAAGACATGTCCCATGTGGTATCATTAATACATCTTCCTACTACCACATGGTGTTCACTACTTCTCTTCTCTCTCATTCCAGCATTTTTAGTGAGATTACCATGCAAAATTTCCATGCATCTAAAACCTCATTATGTATTTGCTGCTTAAATAGGAGGTTTGCCTCTCTTTCCTTGTGTTTAATTCTGTTAGAGATGCTGCCTCCTGTTCCACCTCACATCCTAATAGCTTACAAGATTTTTAGTGGAAAGACGTAAGTCACACAGAGGAGGGATTTTATGTCCCTAGGTCTTCCTTCCCCAGGACAAATCCAAATGGCCAATACCATACAGTACTAACAGATTCGTGTCTCCCTCTGTTGACCAAGGCTTTAATATTGGTTTGAGATTTTCTGACTTCATCTTATTTAAGATGAATTTTCTCCCAGAAGGATCATCAATCCCTCATGCCAATAGATTTCTGAGAGCTGTCTACTAGTCTTCCGGACATGGTTGTGCATGTATGGATACTGGGTTCTAAAACACAACTTAGGCTTGAGCTGGTGTCCTTATCATGCTATTACATCAGTAACATTTTTTGTGAATTCATACACATTTTATAGCCCAACCTCATGTGCGTTCATTGCAGTATTGAGGTAATCATGATTTACCCATGGGTTAAAAAAGACATGTTTTCTTGTGAAAGGATGTAAATTGTTGGGGCTACATTCCTGTTATTAAATTATCATGTTACCCAAACAGCCACTTGATGGATTAACATTTTTACTTATTTCTGAGTTGTTTTGATGTTTTAAAGGACACAGGTGTTTTCTCTGAAAGAAAATTGGCAACATGTTCTCACTGTCAGGTCTGTGTGTCAAAAGAGAATTGGTTGAGATAATAAATGTACTTTGAAAAGAATTGGTTATGTTTATAAAAGTTTTTATGTGTGATTGTGGCCATCTGAAACTTTGTAGTTTTCCTGTTATTAGCCCGTTTGACCTTCCAGATAGTAGAAGGCCTTAAGACTGTTGGAGGAAATAAAGAGAGGGGAAATAATTGTGTTCTTCAATTTTTGAGAACCTTCCTAGAAGAAAAGCCATTGTAAAACAGAAATGGGTTTTCTTTGAAAATTAATTTCCTGAAACTCAAGTGTTCTTTTTTTTTTAAAGTCACTTTTGTACTTCTGAATATCATTCACTACCTATGACAGTGATAGCTTTGTTTGACTGGTTCATATATTAATTGTGACAGAAGTTTGTTTTTAGAGGAGGTAAATGGCAACCCACTTCAGTATTCTTGCCTGGAGAATCCCGTGGACAGAGAGGCCTGGGAGGCTATACAGTCCACGAGGTCACGAAAAGTCAGACATGGCTGAAGCAACTTAGCAGGCAAGAATATATACTGCCACAGAGATTGTTTCTATGCCCTAAACCACCCCAAAATGTGGTTTAAAACAACAGTGATACATTGTTTCCCATGATTCTCTGGGTTTGCTAGACTCAGTGGCCAATTCTGGGGCTCCATGTGATATAGCTGAGGTCTGGTTATAGCTGGAACATCCAATATGGCGTCATGTCCTCCATGGTCTCTCCAAATTTCTGTCACCATGCAGTAGTCTAGGCTGAGCTACTTTATAGCTTGGTTGCTGCCTTTCAATAGCCACAAAGTGAAATTACACATCTTTTAAAGGGTTAGATCTAGAAATGGCATTTTGACCCTATTCCTCTGATTCAAAGCAAGTCACTAGGTTAACCCAGATTCAGTGGGAAGGAATTAGCCTTCATCCCTTGATGGGAGAAATGTCAAAGTATTTGTATCTATCTTTAGTATCACTTCAGAGATATTTGTTCATTCATTCATTGAGATTCTAACGTCTACTATGTCTACTATTATTCTCAGGGCTATGAGTAGTCTCTCCAGGGTGTATCTTGTTCAGTTCTCTTTCAGCTTCACTACTGGCAAACTATGTATCTTGGTCAAGTTTCTTTTCATCTCCATGACTTATTCTCGTTTGCAAAATGGACATAATAATAAGAATCGTTGCTCTACATGTAATAAGTAATTTAATTTTCATGATTGTGGTGTTAATACATGTAGAGCACATAGAATGTGTTAATGCCCATGTGAAGAATGGTGCCAGTTATGTAGCAACTCATAAAGTAGTCATTATTTTTGTTATCACTAATGAGAAAAGTAAAGCCAACTGATGACTTGGCTACTCAGCTATTAAATGACTGATTGTTTTAGCAGTACAAGGTAAAATTGCCTTGCAATTCTTATAAGATTGAGCAGAGAGTCCTGTAAAATACAATGGTCTTGCTTTTTAAATAAATTCTCTGGAAACATTTTGCAAGCAAGTTACAGGATGTATTTTCCATTCTAATTTTTTTCTGACTCCAATTACTATCATGGCCCTTCATGACTAATCACTTCCTCATCTCTTCAGGTCTCCTTTTACTTCTTTCCTGTCCAATCCTACACTCCAGGCATATCAGATCACATGTTGCTCCCACATTTAAAGTGCTGTTTCATATCTCTGTGCCTTTATATACACTACACCCAGTTCTTGGAATGCTCATATTCTAGTATTTTAAAACTAGCTATTATCTGTTTCTCTTTCTTTCTCCTAGATATTCCCAGTTCCTTTCTTGATATCTTCTCCTAACCTGAATCTATTTGGGTACATTTTTTTTTCTTGTTCCCAAAACTCATGTGATTCCTTCTTTAATAAAACTTAACCACATTTTAAATTATTTATTACTTATCCATGTCTATAATCTCTTTAAACTGTAAGGTGTGAAATGCATCTTTTTTTTTTCTCTGATTTCTCAAAACCTTGCATAGTACCAAAAAGGCTTTGTCATCACATGCATAGTTAGTTCCAAGAATAAGACTTCTTAATATGTATTTTAAAGCGAGCATTCTTCACAACGGGAGACGGAACCAAGGTTTACTCTTTGACAAGATATTTATACATGTTGCACATATGTCACAACTGCCATTGTAAGCCATAGTCTTTTTTTAAAACATCAACTTTTGTCACTTAATCTAACTCATTTAAGAATCCAACAAATAGGATTTTTAGAATTTACACATGTACATTGTATTCTCCTGAATATTTTTTTTAAAGCAGATTTTCAGGACCAGTACATTTCCAATACATTTTTATGGGAGATAACTTGGGGTCTCTTGTCAACATGCTCATGTTGGATTATACTTTAGTCATTGAAGATTGGGCTTGAGGTTCAAGTCACAGTCTGAAGTCAGGGGAGTGGTGGCCACAAATTGTATACCTTTTGCCAAAGCACCACTTACAAACTGCTGACAAGGTTAGATTAGCCTAACTAAAGTACTGGCAGTACAAATTCCATTTAAGAAAAAGCACAACGTCTTGTCTTCCAACAAACTGTATTCTGACATGTCAGCCAAAAGAATTTCTACCCCTTCTGTCCAGGCTTTCAGGATTTTTGTCATCTTGCAACCTTATATCTCAGGTCACTGTGACTTTTATAGGCTGATGGTAGAAATAGCTTTACTTTTTTGAAAGAGCCACTAGTTTCCTCCATGGTAGCCTCACTCTAGAGCAGGAGAAATATACAATGCAGAGGGTACATTTCAGAGGTAATATTGTCAAGCTTATATTTATTTAGACTTCCCTGGTGGCTCAGATGGTAAAAACGCCTGCCTACAATGCGGGATACCCGGCTTCGGTCCCTGGGTTTGGAAAATCCCATGGATGGAGAAGCCTGGTAGGCTACAATCCATGGGGTCGCAAAGAGTCGGACATGACTGAACAACTTCACTCCACTATATTTAACTTTCTAATGTCTGCTAGTTAAGGAATCTAAGATGTTGGCAAATGAACCCAGGCACTGGTTGTTTGAGAGTTCCCATTGGAGCTTCAGCTCTGGGGTTGAGTGCAGGCTCTGCCACTTCGACCCAGAGAGGTAATGTTGTTTCAGAGAGGTCTTAAAGGTTCTATCTTCTTATGTGCATAATATAGATGATGAGGAAACGTGAGAACTATTGAACAATAGAATAACTTAGTTCATACAATATTCTATCATCACCATTTCATTGATGAGAAAATGGACTCAGTTTTATTAACTTATTCAGAGTCAAATAGTAACTAATCAAGATGGTTGGGATTAAAATCAATATAGCACTGTGCTTGGAACATAGCACTAGTTGTAAAAAAATTGTTGATATTAAAGGTATATGTCATATCTTAAAAAACACCATTATACTTGAATAAATATTTAACACTGTCTGTCTTAGGAGACTCTGACATTTATGGCTGTAGCTAAAATGGCAAGCTTAAACTTTAATGATCACAAAAGTATGTGAAGGCTGAGATAAATTTACTAAATGCTTAAAGATGATAAAATATAATGGTACTTTAATTGCCATTATAAAGTAAGTGAGAGTGGTCTGATTTTCTCCCCCAAATAATAGATTTTCTTTATGCACTAAATGTCAGGTTGTATATTACTTCCAGTCCTGACAGAGGTCCATACAGCTCTCTACCCAGCATCTATGCTCATCTTTCATATTAATCTTTCCTAATTCCTATATTTTCTATCCAAAGTCAGTCATTTGGTTTATGACATTTGTTTTCAGAAATCAAAATGTGCAGCTGAAAAGATAATACATCAAGCCATCATTACTTACAAATATTCTAGGATAAATTAATTAGTCAGATTACATAGGCCATTGACTAACTGCAAAAATCTCCTACATGACATTTGTTCAGATAACCCTATGATAAATTGAGGAAATATGCATCAATTTACAACTAAGCTAAGTTATTAAGGTTGGTTGAAAATTAATATGGATGAAAACTAAAGGAACATCACTATATAAATTGTATTAAATCCTTTCGGGTTGAAAGAGTTGTTCTATGAATTAAATTAAATGGTAAAGCAGTGAAAGAGTACTCACATGATTGTTGTTGTTCAGTTGCTCAGTCATGTATGACTCTTTGCAACCCCATGCCAGGCTTCCCTGTCCTTTACCATCTCTCAGAGCTTGCTCAAACTCATGTCCATTGAGTCAGTTATACCATTCAACCACCTCATCCTCTGTTATCCCCTTCTCCTGCTTCAGTTGTTCCCAGCATCAGGATCTTTTCCAGTGAGCCAGCTCTTCACATCAGGTGGCCAAAATACTGGAGCTTCATCTTCAGCATCAGTCCTTCCAATGAATATTCATTCTAAAAAGAATTTCTTTTAGGATTGACTGGTTTGATCTCCTTGCAGTCCAAGAGTTTTCTCCAACACCATAGTTCAAAGGGATCAATTTGTTGGTGCTCAGCATTTTTTATTGTCCAGCTCTCACATCCATACATGACTAGTGGAAAACATAGCTTTAACTACATGGACCTTTGCTGGCAAAGTAATGTCTCTGCTTTTTAATGTGCTGTCTAGGTTGGTCATGTCTTTTCTTCCAAGGAGTAAACATCTTTTAATTTCATGGCTGCAGTCACCATCTGCAGTGATTTTGGAACCCAAGGAAACAAAGTCTGTCACTGTTTCCATTGTTTCCCCATCTATTTGCCATGAAGTGATGGGACCAGATGCCATGATCTTCGTTTTTTGAATGTTGAGTTTTAAGCCAACTTTTTCACTCTCTTCTTTCACTTTCATCAAGAGTCTCTTTAGTTCCTTTTCACTTTCTGCCATTAGGGTTGTGTCATCTACATACCTGAAGTTATTGATATTTTGCCTGGCAATTTGATTCCAGCTTTTGGTTCATCCGGTCCAGCATTTCACATGATGTACTCTGCATATAAGTTAAGTAAGCAGGGTGACAGTATATAGCCTTGATGTACTCCTTTCCCAGTCTGGTTCTACCTGTTGCTTATTGACCTGCAAACAGGTTTCTCAGGAGGCAGGTAAGGTGGTCTGGTATTCCCATCTCTTTAAGAATTTTCTACAGATCCACACAGTCAAAGGCTTTAGCATAGGTAGATGTTTTTCTGGAATTCTTTTGCTTTTTCTATGATCCAACAAATGTTGGCAATTTCATCCCAGGTTCTTCTACCCTTTCTGAATTCAGTTTGTACATCTGGAAGTTCTTGGTGTGCATACTGTTGAAGCCTAGCTTGAAGGATTTTGAGCATCACTTTGCCAACACGTGAAATGAATGCAATTGTGTGGTAGTTGGAGCATTCTTTGGCATGACCCTTCTTTGGGATTGAAATGAAAATTGACCTTTTCCAATCCCATAGCCACTGCTGAGTTTTCCAAATTTACTGGCACCTAGATCATAATATGAGTTACAAACTAGAATCAAGATAGGTGGGACAAACATCAGCAACCTCAGATATGCGGTGATACCACTCTAACTGCAGAAAGTGAAGAGGAGCTAAAGAGCCTCTTGATGAGGGTGAAGGAGGAAACTGAAAGAGTTAGCTTAAAACTAAATATTAAAAAAACTAAGATCATGGCATCCAACTCCGTTACATCATGGCAAATAGAGGGGAAAAAGGTGGAAGTAGTGATAGATTTCCTATTCTCAGGCTCTAAAATCACTGCAGATGGTGACTGCAGCCATGAAATTAGAAGACGATTGCTTTTTGGCAGGAAAGCTATGACAAACCTAGCAGTGTGTTGAAAAGCAGAGATGTTACTCGGCCTACAAAGGTCCATATAGTTAAGGCTATGGTCTTCCCAGTGGTCATGTACTGTTGTGAGAGCTGGGCCATAAAGAAGGCAGAGTGCTGAAGAACTGATGCCTTCAAACTGTGGCATTGGAGAAGACCTCTGAGATTCCCTTGGACAGAAAGAAGGTCAAAGCTGTCAATCTTAAGGGAAATCAACCCTGAATACTTATTGAAAGGACTGATGCTGAAGCTGAAGCTCCAGTATTTTGGTCATCTGATGCCAACAGCTAACTCATTGGAAAAGTCCCTGATGCTGGGAAAGATTGAGGACAGAAGCAGAAGAGGGACTCAGAGGATGAGATGACTAGATGGCATCACCAATGCAATGGACATGAACTTGGGCAAACATTGGGAAATGGTGAGGGACAGAGAGGCCTGACATGCTGCAGCCCATGGGGTCACAAAGGGTCAGACACCACTGAGCAACTGAACAGCAACAGCAAGATCATAATAAGTACTTAAAAATTGGTGGGATTTCCCAGGTGGCTCAGTGATAAATAATCTGCCTACCAATGTAGAAGATGCAGGAAACTCAGGTTAGAAACCTGGGTCGGGAAGATCCCATAGAGGAGGAAATGGCAACCCACTCCAGTATACTTGCCTGGGAACATCCCATAGTCAGAGGAGCCTGGCAGGCCACAGAGTCAGATATGACTGAGCAACTGAGCCTGCACTAATAGTTGTTAGTGGTAGTTATTATTGTTAAAGTAACTAAGAAAGCATTTGACATCCAAATGCTCGATAAGTAGAATTACTTTATTATCACTATTAAAATGACTATCTCGTTAAGGCATCTGTTTCTCAGTGTGTTGGCTGAAAGTTTCACAGGATTTAGAGTCTCTACTTGAGTTTAATTTGCAAAAGTAAAGCATTATCATTTGATAAGTCTCCTTTTTTCTTATATATCACCATTGTAGACATTTTCCTTTCTTTTGTACAGTGTAGTGTGATCATGGGAAATTCACCTTACTGGTTCCTGTGTATGATTCCTGTGCATGATGCATGACTAAACTAGTTGCTGAGATATTGATAGACCTGGATATCTAAGACATTGGGTATAGCAGAAGATTTCTTCAAATCATGGGGCCACTGATTGGAAACTCCATTCTTAACCATGATCTAGATGAAGTCACTAAAAATATGTATGAGAATTATTAACAGTAAGTAGTTACTGTGTTCCTTCTCTGTGCTAAATCTTATCTAAAGGGGATTTAACATAGGCTATATCATTTAATCCTAGTTCTACCATCTAATTCTAGGTAAAGTCTGTAACTATTGTGAACCAGTTAAATGTCAGGGATTTGATTCTTCCCTTTACTCATTTAAGCCTTATTAGCAAATCTGTTTATCAAAGGTTCCACGAAATTGCTAAAGTTTTCTGAGGATAAAAATTTACTTTTTGTGTTCTTATGCTTTCTAAAATTTTACTCTAAAATCAAAGATTATTATCGTTGGTAAAGAACAGATTTAGGAATAATAGAATGAAATAAAACAAAATGCAACTTGGCCTGAATTCCAGGAAAGGGTACTTATGAAACAGGTCTATTCAAAGATTCAAAATGATATTGGAGAATAAGAATTCATATCAAGAATTAACATATAAAAGATGTCCTACAATGACCCTTGAACTCTGTTCTGTCTTTAGGTTCTGTACTTCTACATGGAGTTTTTTTTAATATATTGAGTTTACTTTCTGTGAATCTTTATTTCCAAGTCAACATAAAAAAAATTGAACATTGAGTAAAGTCTATGACTATATGATCTGAATTGAATATTCCATTTCTCACATTTTATTAAAACAGTTATCTCAAAGTCAGATATTCTCGGACTGATTTTGAAAGATAAAACCTTTCATTCAACAAACTTTGAATGTCTGTCATTTGCCAGCCATTAAGCTGAAGGAGTTGACTGTACCTGATCTCGGATGCTGATAGACAGGGATAGGCAAAGTTGCCCCTAAGGATCCAAATCGTCAGTATTTTAGCTTTCAGGCCATACAGTCTCTATTGCAACTCCTCAACTCTTTGGTCATATCATGAAAGCAGTGAGCGTGACTGTCTTCCATGAAAATTTGATTTACAAGCATAGATGGTGAGCCAGTAGGTTTTACTTGTCTGATCTAGAGTGAGGAAGATAAACAAACTGACAATCACAATACTGTAATAATTTTGATAGAGGTAGACACAGAGGACCTCAGGAGCATGGCACAAGACATCCACACTCTGCCTTTGTATATATGTCTGTGCAAAGTAGACAGTGGGCTGAGAAGAAGAGTAAGGAGATAATCATTCAGGTTTTTCAGAAAAGTTTATAGCTGAATTTCATCTTAAAAGTATGGAGCAATTCATTCTTAGGCCATGCTAACTTTTCCTGCATGTGAACTGTGAGGACTACTGTGAAATCTATCATCTTAATATAAGTCAATGATTCTAAATGATGCATCAATGGCATGGAACTCTAGTTCCTCATCATGTTAATAGATAATCCTAAATAAAGGGGTTACCTAGTTAAATAAGTTTGCAAGATACTATTTCTCTTCTCTCTGTGGTTAGCTTATCAGTTTTTTATTCAAGATGAAGGCTCTGATAAATCGTGTAGTCAAGGAAAAATTTTAATTTTCTATAACTCCCAAATCCCAGTTATTTGTCTGT
Organism: Giraffa tippelskirchi; assembly: GCF_054371585.1. Classification (NCBI taxonomy): domain Eukaryota; kingdom Metazoa; phylum Chordata; class Mammalia; order Artiodactyla; family Giraffidae; genus Giraffa; species Giraffa tippelskirchi. The sequence goes on from NC_137276.1 coordinate 42,249,588, forward strand.
AGAACCCTTCTTTTGGTGTGGACTGTCTATTAATATAATTCATAAGTACTGTTTTGAATAACGTGACTTTGGAAACAGCTGTCAAACAAGGATGAAGAGTCCTAGATCCCATTTGTCAATGTATAGACAGCTAGGTTGCAGAAGCACTTTAAATGGATGGCCTTTTAGTGTTCAAATTACTGGGAAACAGTTATCTAGCCACTGGGGGATGCAAGGTTGAGTAAGTATCAGGGGTATTGAGATTTCAAGCAGAACAGTTAGTGAACTCACCTAGTGAATTGGGAAAATAATGAAATTACAGAGTGATAGCTAATCCTTGGGCAGTACCACCGCTGGAGGATTTTTGCTTCTCACAATGACAAGAACTACTACTGGCATTTCATTGGTAGGAACAAGAGATGTAGTACATAGGACATCCTTGTGCAATGAAGGTGTATCCTGGCTGGGTACAAAAGGAAGCCCATGGACAAACAGTACTGTAGAGAAGGCTTAGCCTATGGGATCAGAGGATCACTCATCACAAAGTTTAAAAGATTGGGTAGAAAATCTGGGCAGAACCTTTTAGGCTGATTCTCAATCATTAGTGCGGTACTATATATTTAAAATGGAAAAATATGTCCTAACACTCTTTTTTTTGGTTTTAACACCAGATATAATTTGCTTAATTGTTTACAAAACTCATCCGATTTTATTTTTCTTCATTGTAAGATTTACAGAGCAAAGATCAAGTATAGTGTGATCTTCTGAATAAGTCAGTGTTAGAGAAAGCATTTCAGAGGTAATTTAATAAGTATGTTATAAGTGTCTCACCTCATGGTCATTTTGACAGGAGCACCAGAGTAACCTTAGTTTTGATTTTGAAAGTGGCTTCTCAGTGAGTTGTTTTTTTTTGTTTGATTGTTTTTGTGTGTGTGTTTTTTTTTAGGCTACTCTAATCATTTTTAAAGTAGACTATGTCAGTCAATAAATAATTTTCTTTTCTGAATTCTTCTTGAGTACACAGCCTCAAGGAAATATTCCTGTGGTTCCTGAAAAATATCAAGCAGAATATCTCTTGAAATGACCACAGTTGCTTAAATAAGCACATTAAAATTTTTTTTTTCATTTTTTACTGAGGTATAGCCAGTTAACAATGTTGTAATAATTTCAGGTGAACAGCAAAGGGACTCAGCCATACAAATACATGTGTGTGTTCTCCCTCAAACTCCCCCCCACCCTTCCAGGCTGCCACATAACAATGACCGAGTTCCCTGTGCCATACAGTATGCCCCTGTTGGTTATCCCCTTGAAATACAGCAGTGTGTACATGTCTATCCCAAACTCCTTAACTATCCCTTCACCTCATTTTCCTTACCCAGCAACCAGAAGTTTGTTCTTTAAGACTGTGAGTCTGTTTCTGTTTTGTAAGTTCATTTGTGTCATTTCTTTTTAGATTGCACGCATAAGGGATGTTATATGATATTTCTCCTCCTCTGTCTGACTTACTTCACTCAGTATGACAGTCTCTAGGTTCATCTATGTTTTGGCAAATGGCGTTATTTCATTCTTTTTAATGTCTGAGTAATAATCTCTTGTGTATATGTACAACATAGTCTTTATCCATTCCTCTGTCAACGGACATTTAGGTTGCTTCCCTGTCGTGGCTGTTGTAAACAGTGCTGGAATGAATATTGGGGGCATGTATCCTTTTGGATCATGTTTTTTTCTGGATATATGCCCAGGAGTGAGATTATGGGGTCCTATGGCAGTTCCATTTTTAGTTTTTTTAAGAAACCTCCATACTGTTCTCCATAGTGCCTGTACCAATTTACATTCCCACCAATGATGTTTACATATCTCTTGGATGGCTGTATATCTTTTCTGAAGAAATATCTATTTAGGTCTGCCAACTTTTTGATTGGGTTATTTGTTTTGATTATGTTAAGTGTCATGAGGTATTTATAAATTTTGGAGACTAATCCCTTGTTGGTCACATCATTTGCAAATATTTTCTCCCAATCTGTGGCTTATCTTTTTGTTTTATTGTTTCCTTTGCTGAGCAAACCCTTTTGACTTTAAATAGGTCCCATTTGTTTATTTTTATTTCCATTAATCTGGGAGATGGATCAGAAAAGATATTGTTCTGCCTGTTTTACTTTAGAAGTTTTATAGGGCCCAGTTTCACATGTCTCTAATCCATTTTGAGCTTATTTTTTTTGTGTGATGTTAAAGAATGATCTAATTTCCTTTTTTTTTTTTTTTTAACATATAGCTGTCCAGTTTTCCGAGCACCATTTGTTGAAGAGGCTCTTTCCAACATTATGTAGCCTTGCCTCCTTTGTCATAGATTAACTGACCATAGGTGCATGGGTTTATTTCTGGGTTTTCTATCCTGTTCCTATTATTGATCTATAATTCTATTTTTCTGCCTGTACCATACTGTTTTGATGACTGTAGCTTTGTAGTATAGTCGGAAACCAGGGAACCTGCTTCTTCCAGCTCCATTTTTCTTTCTCGAGATTTCTCTGGCTATTTGGGATCTTTCGTGTCTCCATATAGATTTTAAGATTTTTTGTTCTGGTTCTTTTGAAAAAAGGCTTAGTGATTTTATAGAGATTGCATTGAATCTGTAGATTGCTTTGGGTAGTATAGTCATCTTGACAATATTGATCCTTCCAATCCACAGATATGGTATATATTTCAATCTATTCATGTCTTCAATTTCTTCCATCAGTGTCTTATAGTTTTCAGAGTACAGGTCTTCTATCTTCTTAGGTAGGTTTATTCCTAAGTATTTTATTGTTTTTGATGCAATGGTAAGTGGAATTATTTCTGAATTGTTCAGATATTACAATCTGATTTTCAATTGTAAGTGTATAGACATGCAACAGATTTTTGTATATTAATTTTGTAACCTACAACCTTACCAGATTCACTGAGTTCTAGAAGTTTTCTGGTATCATCTTTAGGATCTTATGACACCACACTTATGGCAGAAAACAAATAAGAACTAACGAGCCTCTTGATGAAAGTGAAAGAGGAGAGTGAAAAAGTTGGCTTAAAACTCAACATTCAGAAAACTAAGATCATGGCATCTGGTCCCATCACTTCATGGAAAATAGATGCAGAAACAGTGGAAACAGTGACAGACTTAATTTTTGGGCCTCCAAAATCACTGCAGATGGTGACTGCAGCCATTAAAAGGCGTGTGTTCCTTGGAAGAAAAGTTATGACCAACCTAGACATCATATTAAAAAGCAGAGATATTACTTTGCCAAAAAAGGTCTATCTAGTCAAAGCTATGGCTTTTCCAGTAGTCATGTATGGACGTGAGAGTTGGACTCTAGAGAAAGCTGAGTGCTGAAGAACAGATGCTTTTGAACTGTGGTATTAGAGAAGACTCTTGAGAGTCCCTTGGACTGCAAGGAGATCCAACCAATCCATCCTAAAGGAAATCAGTCCTGATTATTCATTGGAAGGACCAATGCCGAATCTGGAACTCCAATACTTTGGCCACCTTATGTGAAGAACTGACTCACTGGAAAAGACCCTGATGCTGGGAAAGATTGAAGGCAAGAGGAGAAGGAGATGACAGAGGATGAGATGGTTGGATAGCATCACCAATTCAATGGACATGAGTTAGAATAAGCTCCAGGAGTTGGTGATAGATTGGGAAACATGTCACGCTGCAGTTCATGGGGTCACAAAGAGTCAGACACGACTGAGCAACTGAACTGAACTGAATTGAATATATAGCATCATATCTGCAAACAGTGACAGTTTAAATTCTTCTTTTTCATTTTGGATCGCCTTTAGTTTGTTTTCTTCTCTGATTGCCATAGCTAGGACTTCCAAAACTATGAGAAATAAAAATGGCAACAGTAAACATCCTTGTCTTGTTCCTGATCTTCCAGGAAATGCTTTCGTCTTTTCACCATTGAGTATGATGTTAGCTGTAGGTTTGTTGTATATGGCCTTTGTTATGTTGATGTTCCCTCCCTGCTCACTTTCTGGAGAGTTTTTACCGTAAAGGGGTGCTGAATTGTGTCAAAAACTATTTTTCCATCTACTGAGATGATCATATGGTTTTTATTCTTTAATTTCTTGATGTGGTATATCACTTTGATTTGCAGATACTGAAAAATCCTTGCATTCCTGGGGTGAATCCCACTGGATCATGGTGAATGATCTTTTTAGTATATTGTTGGGTACAGATTGCTAGTGTTTTGTTGAGGATTTTTTATCTATGTTCATCAGTGATATTGGCCTGTACTTTTCTTTTTTTGTGATATCTTTGTCTGGCTTTGGTGTCAGGGTGATGATGACTTAACAGAATGAATTTGGAAGTGTTCCTTCTTCTGCAGTTTGTTGAAACAATTTCAGAAAGATAGATGTTAACTCTTCTCTAAATGTTTGATAGAATTTGCCTGTGAATACATCATGCCCTGAACTTTTGTTGGGAGTTTTTAAATCACAGTTTCAATTTCAGTACTTATGATTGGTCTGTCCATATTTTCTATTTCTTCTCAGTTTAATTTTGGAAGATTGTACTTTTATAAGAATTTGTCCATTTCTTCCAGGTTGTCCATTTTATTGGCGCACAATTGCTTATAGTAGTCTACTATGATCCTTTGTATTTCTGTGGAGTCAGTTGTAACTTCTTTTTCATTTCTAATTTTACTGATTTGAGTCCACTTTCTTTTTTTTTTTCCTTGATGAGTCTAGAAAAGATTTATCAATTTTATTTATCTTTTCAAAGAACTGGCTTTTGGTGTCATTGATCTTTGCAATTGTTTTCTTTGTATTTCATTGATTTCTCTTTATGATTTCTTCTCTTCTACTAACTTTAGATTTTATTTGTTCTTTCTCTAGTTGTTTTAGGTGTAGTGTTAGGTTGTTTATTTGAGATTATTCTTGTTTCTTGAAGTGAGACTGTATTGCTATAAACTTCCCTCTTAGAACTGCTTTTGCTGCATCTCATAGGTTTTGGACTTTGAGAAAGCACATAGGTGCTTTCATTTTCATTTTTCTCTAAGTTTTTTTTTTTTTATCTCCTCTTTGATTTCTTCAATGATCCATTGGTTGTTTAGTAGCATATTGTTTGGCTGCCATGTGTTCATGGTATTTATAGCTTTCTTTTTTCTTGTGATTTATTTCTAACCTCATCGTGTTGTAATCCAAAAAGATATTTGATATGATTTCAATTTTCTTAAATGTACTAAGGCTCACCTTGGGACCAGCATGTGGTCAATCCTGAAGAATGTTCCAAGTGCACTTCAGAAGAATGAGTAGTCTGCTGCCTTTGGATACAATGCTGTATAAATTATCAATTAAGTCCATCTAGTCTAAAGTGTCATTTAAGGCCTGTATTTCTTTATTAATTTTCTGTTTTGATAGTCTGTCTACTGATGAAAGTTGGGTGTTAAAGTTCCCTGCTATTATTGTGTTACTGTCAGTTTCTTCCTTTATTGTTGTTAATATTAGCCTTACATATTGAGGTACTCCTATGTTGGGTGCGTATATACTTAAAATTGTTACATCTTTTTCTTGGTTTGAACCATTAATCATTACACAGTATTCTTCATCTCTTATGACAATCTTTGTTTTAAAGAATATTTTTTTTCTGCTCTCGGTGTTTTTATTCTAGCTTGTTTCTGATTTCCATTTGCGTGGAATACCTTCTCCCATCCCCAGTTTCAGTCTCTAAGTGTCTAGGTCTTAGTCTCTAGGTCTGAAGTGGGTCTCTTGTAAAAAGCATATATACAGGTCTTGTTTTTGTATCCACCCAGCCAGTCTATGTCTTTTGTTGGTGCATTTCATCCATTTATATTTAAGGTATTTATTTATAATTCCAGTGTAATTTTCTTGATTGTTTGGGGTTTATTTTTTGTAGGTCTTTTCCTTCTCTTGTGTTCCCTGCCTAGAGAATTTCCTTCAGCATTTTTTGTAAAGCTGGTTTGGTGATGCTAAATTCTCCTAATTTTTGCTTGTCTGTAAAGCTTTTGGTTTCTTTCTCCTATCTGAACAAAAGTCTTGCTGTGTAGAGTATTCTTAGTTATAAGTTCTTCTCTTTCATCACTTTAAATATATTGTGCCATTCCCTTCTGGCTTGTACAGTTTCTGTTGAGAAATAAGCTTATAACCTTTTGCATGTTCCCTTGTATGTTATTTGTTGTTTTTCCCTTGTTGCTTTTAATGTTTTATCTTCGTCTTTAACTTTTGCCAGTTTGGTTACTATGTGTCTCGGTGTATTCCTCCATGGGTTTATCTTGCCGGGACTCTGTGCTTCCTGGACTCCTTTGACTTTCCTTTCCCATGTTAAGGAAGTTTTCAGCAATTATCCCTTCAAATATTTTCTCAGGTTCTTTCTCTCTTCTCCTTGTGGGACCCCTATATTGTGAATGGTGTTCTGCTTAATGTTGTCCCAGAGCTCTTTAGAGTGTCTTCATTCCTTTCATTCTTTTTTCTATATTCTGTTTTGCAGCAGTGATTTTTACCATTCTACTTATAGGTCACTTATTGGTATTTCTGTCTCAGTTATTCTGTTATTAATTCCTTTGTGTGTTTTATCCATCTCTGTTTGATCTTTAGTTCATCTAGGTGTTTGACAAACATTTCTTTCATCTTCTCCATTCCTTTTCCAAGATTCTGGATCATCTTTACTATCATTATTCTGAATTATAATTCTGGAAGGTTGTCTCAGTTCAGCTCAGTTGCTCTGTCGTGTCTGACTATTTGTGACCCCATGGACTGCAGCATGCCAGGCCTCCCTGTCCATCACCAAATCCTGGAGCTTGAACAAACTCATGTCCATTGAGTCGGTGATGCCATCCAACCATCTCATCCTGTCATCCCCTTCTCTTCCTGCCTTCAATCTTTCCCAGCATCAGGTTTCCAATGAGTCAGTTCTTTGCCTCAGATGGCCAAAGTATTGGAGCTTCAGCTTCAACATCAGTCCTTCCAATGAATAATAAGGACTTATTTCCATTAGGATTGACTGGCTTAATCTCCTTGCAGTCCAAGGGACTCTCAAGGGTCTTCTCCAGCATCACAGTTCAAAAGCATCAATTCTCCAGGGCTCAGCTTTCTTTTTGGTCCAAATCTCACCTCCATACATGACTACTAGAAAAACCATAGCTTTGAATATATGGACCTTTGTTGGCAAAGTAATGTCTCTGCTTTTTAATATGCTGTCTAGGTTTGCCATAGCTTTTCTTCCAAGGAGTAAGTGTTTCTTTTAATTTCATGACTGCAGTCACCACCTGCAATGATTTTGGAACCCAAGAAAATAAGGTCTGTCACTGTTTCCATTGTTTCCCATATATTTGCCATGAAGTGATGGGACCAGATGCCATGATCTTTGTATTTTGAATGTTGAGTTTTCACTCTCCTCTTTGTTTTCATCAAGAGGCTCTTTAGTTCCTCTTCACTTTCTGCCATAAGGGTGGTGTCATCTGCATATCTGAGGTTATTGATATTTCTCCTGGAAATCTTGATTCCAGCTTGTGCTCCATCCAGCCCAACATTTTGCATGATGTATGCAGCATATAAGTTAAATAAGCAGCATGACAATATAGAGCCTTGATGTACTACTTTCCCAATTTGAAACCAGTCCATTGTTCCATGTCTGGTTCCAACTGTTGCTTCTTGACCTGCATACAGGTTTCTCAGGAGCAGTTAAGGTGGTCTGGTAGTCCCATCTCTAAGAATTCTCCACAGTTTGTTGTGATCCACACTTTCAAAGGCTTTAGAGTAGTCTATAAAACAAAAGTAGATGTTTTTCTGGAATTCTCTTGCTTTTTCTATGATCCAATGATGAATGTTGATAATTTGATCTCTGGTTCTTCTGCCTTTGCTAAATCCAGCTTGAACATCTGGATGTTCTCGGTTGACTTACTGTTGAAGCCTGGCTTGGAGAATTTTGAGCATTACTTTGCTAGTGTGTGAGATGAGTGCAATTGTGTGGTAGTTTGAACATTCTTTGACATTGCCTTTCTTTGGGATTGAAATGAAACTGGCCTTTTCCAGTCCTGTGCCACTGCTGAATTTTTCAAATTTGCTGGCATATCCAGTGCAGTCCTTTCACAGCATTATCTTTTAGGATTTGAAATAGCTCAGTTGGAATTCTATCACCTCCACTAGCTTTGTTCATAGTGATGCTTCCTAAGGCCCACTTGACTTTGCATCCCAGGATGTCTGGCTCTAGGTGAGTGATCATACCATCATGGTTATCTGGGTCATTATGACATTTTTTGTATCATTCTTCTGTGTATTCTTGCCACCTCTTCTTAATACCTTCAGCTTCTGTTAGGAAAATTGTCTATCTCTACTTTATTTAGTTGTTTTTCTTTGCTTTTATCTTGCTCTTCATCTGGAACATAATCCTCTGCATTTCATTTTTATTAACTTTCTATGATCATGGTCTTTGTTCTGGGAGCTGCAGAATTTTAGTTTTTGCTTTTCTTGTCTGCTCTCTGGTAGAAGAGGCTAAGAGACTTGTGCAAGCTTCCTGATGGGAGGAACTGGCAGTCGGTAAAACTGTGTCTTTCTCTGGTGGGCAAGACCACTTTTGCACACTGTTTGAAGGGATGCAAAATGGTATAGTTGCTACTGTGAAAAAATATAGAGTTTCCTCAAAAATTTAAAATAGAGCTACCATATGATCCAGTAATCCCATTTCTGGATATGTATTAGAAAGAATTGAAATCAGGATCTCTTAAGAGATATTGTTATTCCTGTGTTTATTGTGACACTATTCGCAATAGCAAAGATGTAGAAATGACCTAAATATCCATCAATCAATGAATGTATAGATTAACTGTGATATCTATATATATACTTGTGTGTGTGTGTGTGTGTGAGAGAGAGAGAGAGAGAGATGGAATACTATTCAACCTAGAAAAAGAAGGAAAGTCTGAAATATGCAACACAGATGGTCCTTGAGGACATTATGCTCAGTGAAATAAGTCAACAGAAAGAAAAATGCTGCATGATTCTACCTATATAAGATATCTAAAATACTGAAATTAATAGAATCAAAGAGTAGAATGGTGACTGCCAAAGGCTAGAAGGAGAGAGAAATGAAGAGTTATTTTTTAATGGGTACAGCATTTCAGTTTGGGAGGATGAAAGGGTTCTGTAGATGGATAGTGGTGATGGTTGTACAACAATGTGAATGTTCTTAGTGCCATTGCATTGTGCACTTAAAATGATGTATTTGTTATGTATATTTTATTATAATTTATAGTAATTTATTGATTTCTTGGATCTCAGTACCTAACTTATTTAACCTGACTTTTTTTAAATTTGGAAACTGACCTAGGACATTTTGACCAAGGATCTGGCCTAAGAGATTGATAGTTGCTTTAGAAAATGAATCTGCAGAATTGGAAACTTTACAATCAAATCTGAAAGTTTGTAGTTAACTATAGTGTAGTTATAGAGGATGGTTTTCAAGATAATACTTTTAGGATTTTTGTTATTTTAACATGAGCTTGACCATTGATATTTGTCTAGGGCTTTAATTTGAAAACCAATTTCACATATATTCTTTCATATTATTTAATGGTGTTTGTTTGAGATTACTCAGTCTCAAATTGTTATATCTGTGTTAGAGATGAAAATGTGAGAAGATTCACTGAGCAAAAGTGATTTGCCTTTCTTTTGCACATACTCCTAGAGTTATGGTGATGTTACAGATACCTAATTGATGAGAATATAACTGTTATCTTAATGAGAGTAGCAGAGATAATGGTTTCATAGATTTTTCTCTTTTTAATCATTGCAAAAAATTTTAAATTTTATGCCACCATTAATTATTTAAGTGGAGACATTGTGGATGAATAAAGAGATGTGGAGAATGTACCTGAAGAGTTTACATAACAAAATGCATTTGGCTTAGGCTTATGTAGGGAAAGGCAGTGTCTGGCTGCAGCACCCAGTAAGAGCAAGAAGAGAATGGATAATGAGGGAAGAGGACACTGGTACCATTCTAGGAGCTGCCTACCTCTGAATTATTTACTTTTTAAGGACTCCTCTCTAATTTCTCTTGGGTACATCCATGCCGCTGGTGAGGAGCAAAGAGGATGTGCTCTGACCCTTCCTAAGCCACATGCCAAGATCAGGATCTTGGAATTTTCTGCCCAAATGGCCCTGAGCTCATTTCTAGCTGTTTAGAAACCTCTTCCCAGATCTTTTCTTCCTTCCCTGCCATTTTACCCACCTCTATGTCCAAGTGTTGACATGAAGGTGGCCGCATTGTGTGTGGGGAAGGGTTGGTTGTGGTGGATGATGTTCGCACAGGGAATCAGGGTCCTGAAATAAGGGGATCTGGAAGATAGTTTATTCAGGTATAAATTATTGAAATATTTCCCCCTATATTATACCTTTTTAGGCAGTTTCATAGGTTCTTTGCATGTTTGTTTTTTTTTTATCTCCGTTTTTACTCAGTCCTAGAAACTTCTAGAAGATACTTCCTATCTATTTTTAAAGCCTAAATTCATATAAAGAGATTATAAAGAAGTGTCTGGGATCAAAAAGAGAAGGGGAAGGATCTTGTGTGTGTCACACATTGTTTTTCCCCAAAAGTGGGTTCCTCTGTGTGAATGTGCCTAAAGAGATGAAGGGGAAGCACCAGAGTTCCTAGCTTGACCAAAGGATTGCTTCCTCCTCTGTGGGCAAAAAAACAGAGATGTGACTTCAAGGGCTCTTTATGACCATAGTAGCAGAGAAATTAGAGACTTAATCCCCTACCTTCTGGGCATGATATGCCCCCTGGCTTCAGGTATGACCCTGAAGAAGAGCTAAACAATGAATGTGATTAAATAGCTCACAAAAAGCAAGGGTTGATACTCCAAATATAATTTGATTTAAGAAAACGAAGACATGGATCTTATCAGCACTCCTGAGTCTACACTAAGATTCATTTCTGATGCATTAGAAAGTGTGTTTTAATTATTAAATGTGTTAAATAATGCTAACATTTAGGACAGCAGGAAATGGATCCCTGTTGTTGCTGTTGTTGCTCAGTCACTGAGTTGTGTCCCACTCTTTGTGACGCCATGGACTGCAACACTCCATGCTCCCTGTCCTTCACCATTTCCCAGAGCTCGCTCAAACTCATGTCCATTGAGTAGGTGATGCCATCCAACCATCTCATCCTCTGTGGTTTCGGTCTCCCCCTGCCTTCAATCTTTCCCAGCATCAGGGTCTTGGTGGCAAATATTTACTGAATGTTTACTATATGCCAGGTACATTTTTAATGTCTTATATCTACCATCTAGCTTATTTTTACCGCAGCCCTATGCAGCAGGTGATATGATTCCCACCCTTTTTTTTTTAATCTAAGGAGGCTGAAACCTAGTGAAGTTAAATTGCTTATTAAAAGCATAGCTGATAATTAGTAGCAGAGCCTAATTCAGCTGTTCTCTTTTATGCTAAAGTACATATGCTTAGTCACTATAGAGTCTTCCTAGATAAGGAGTTTATATTTATCATGCAGAAAGTAAAATTATGCCTCATGTCTCTATAATGATTTGTTTTACCTAAAGTATTTTTACATGCAAGAAAAAAAATTCTTCTAATTTTTGTTATCTGGTGCAAGATGATAGGCAACTATTAAAGGGCTGGAGTCATTGTGTGATAAGGGCTAAATGCTGCTGATATAAAATAAATCTGAAGTATATTTGGATGGGACACAAGGAAGGGGGTGGAGAAAGAAGACCAGTTTTTAGACTTGCATAACAGAATGAACCAAGATCAATGCCAAATGATTCAATTAACAGAAAAAAGTATGTTGAGGGCAGAAAACCTCTTGCTGAGCTTACTAAGGGGAAAGATTAGATACCTGTAAGATTAAGAAGGACCTTTACTTTAATTCTTCATCAATAGAAATTGATTTCTTTGGTAAGCCAGATACATCTGCTTTTATTTAGTTAGTATGAACTGTAGGAAGCCTGAAATAAACAATATGTGTCAATTTCCTTGTCGTTAAACTGAATACAAGGCTGATTTCTCATGACATAATGAAGAGGCTATTGTTTTCCAAATGCTACCCAAAAATAATTAATATAACTCTGTATGTCTTGTTCTAGATTAGGACATTCTTGAACTGTTTATTGAAGTGATATCTTGCTGTATAAATATAGGGCTACGTCTGATGCTCTCTGGTTATATTTAAAAACTGAGATCTTCTGATAAAATCAAACCCTTTGCTACTGAGTAGGTTAAAAAAATTGCTTATTCAATATGAAAAACATTTAAACTGCATTTATATGTTCCTTCCAATTGTACAGTCATCCTTGTCTCCTCTATCTCTCATCCCACATTAGTCTTCTAGGAAATCATGTTGTTTCTACTCTCCAAATGTAGCAGAGCTCAACCACTTCTACAGTTAGAACTGGACATGGAACAACAGACTGGTTCCAAATAGGAAAAGGAGTACGTCAAGGCTGCATATTGTCACCCTGCGTATTTAACTTATATGCAGAGTACATCATGAGAAACGCTGGGCTGGAAGAAAAACAAGCTGGAATCAAGATTGCCGGGAGAAATATCAATAACCTCAGATATGCAGATGACACCACCCTTATGGCAGAAAGTGAAGAAGGACTAAAGAGCCTCTTGATGAAAGTGAAAGAGGAGAGTGAAAAAGTTGACTTAGATTGCTTTGGGTAGTATACTCATTTTCACTATATTAATTCTTCCAATCCATGAACACGGTATATTTCTCCATCTGTTTGTGTCCTCTTTGATTTCTTTCATCAGTGTTTTATAGTTTTCTATATATAAGTCTTTTGTTTCTTTAGGTAGATATATTCCTAAGTATTTTATTCTTTTTGTTGCAATGGTGAAGGGTATTGTTTCCTTAATTTCTCTTTCTGTTTTCTCATTATTGGAGTATAGGAATGCAAGGGATTTCTGTGTTAATTTTATATCCTGCAACTTTACTATATTCATTGATTAACTCTAGTAATTTTCTAGTAGAGTCTTGAGTATACTACCCAAAGCAATCTACAGATTCAATGCAATCCCTATCAAGCTACCAATGGTATTTTTCACAGAACTAGAACAAATCATCTCACAATTTGTATGGAAATATAAGAAACCTCGAATAGCCAAAGCAATCTTGAGGAAGAAGAATGGAACTGGAGGAATCAACCTGCCTGACTTCAGGCTCTACTACAAAGCCACAGTCATCAAGACAGTATGGTACTGGCACAAAGATAGAAATATAGATCAGTGGAACAAAATAGAAAGCCCAGAGATAAACCCACGCACATATGGACACCTTATATTTGACAAAGGAGGCAAGAATATACAATGGAGAAAAGACAATCTCTTTAACAAGTGGTGCTGGGAAAACTGGTCAACCACTTGTAAAAGAATGAAACTAGAACACTTCCTAACACCGTACACAAAAATAAACTCAAAATGGATTAAAGATCTAAACATAAGACCAGAAACTATAAAACTCCTAGAGGAAAACATAGGCAAAACACTCTCCGACATAAATCACAGCAGGATCCTCCATGACCCACCTCCCAGAATATTGGAAATAAAAGCAAAAATAAACAAATGGGACCTAATTAAAATTAAAAGCTTTTGCACAACAAAGGAAACTATAAGCAAGGTGAAAAGACAGCCTTCAGAATGGGAGAAAATAATAGCAAACGAAGCAACAGACAAACAATTAATCTCAAAAATATACAAGCAACTTCTGCAGCTGAATTCCGGAAAAATAAACGACCCAATCAAAAAATGGGCCAAAGAACTAAACAGACATTTCTCCAAAGAAGACATACAGATGGCTAACAAACACATGAAAAGATGCTCAACATCACTCATTATTAGAGAAATGCAATCAAAACCACAATGAGGTATCATTTCACACCAGTCAGAATGGCTGCTATCCAAAAGTCTACAAGCAATAAATGCTGGAGAGGGTGTGGAGAAAAGGGAACCCTCTTACACTGTTGGTGGGAATGCAAACTAGTACAGCCACTATGGAGAACAGTGTGGAGATTCCATAAAAAACTGGGAATAGAACTGCCATATGATCCAGCAATCCCACTGCTGGGCATATACACCGAGGAAAGCAGAATTGAAAGAGACGCGTGTACCCCAATGTTCATCGCAGCACTGTTTACAATAGCCAGGACATGGAAGCAACCTAGATGTCCATCAGCAGACGAATGGATAAGGAAGCTGTGGTACATATACACAATGGAATATTACTCAGCCATTAAAAAAATACATTTGAATCGGTTCTACTGAGATGGATGAAACTGGAGCCCATTATACAGAGTGAAGTAAGCCAGAAAGAAAAACAACAATACAGTATACTAATGCATATGTATGGAATTTGAAAGATGGTAACGATAACCCTATATGCGAGACAGAATAAGAGACACAGATGCATGGAACAATTTTATGGACTCTGAGGGAGAAGGTGAGGGTGGGACGTTCTGGGAGAATAGCATTGAAACATGTATATTATCATATGTGAAACAGAACACCATTCCATGTTCGATGCATGAGACAAGGGCTCAGGGCCGGGGCAATGGGATGACCCAGAGGGATGGGATGGGGAGGGCGGTGGGTGGGGGGTCCAGGAAGGGGAACACAAGTAAACCCATGGCTGATTCATGTCAATGTATGGCAAAAACTATTACAATATTGTAAAGTAATTAGCCCCCAACTAAAATAAATAAATTAAAAAAAAAAAAAGTTGACTTAAAGCTCAATATTCAGAAAACTAAGATCATGGAATCTGATCCCTTCACTTCATGGGAAATAGATGGGGAAACAGTGGAAACAGTGTCAGACTTTATTTTTGGGGGCTCCAAAATCACTGCTGATGGTGATTGCAGCCATGAAATTAAAAGACACTTGCTCCTTGGAATGAAGGTTATGGCCAACCTAGATAGCATATTTAAAAGTAGAGACATTACTTTGCCAACAAAGGTCCGTCTAGTCAAGGCTATGTTTTTTCCAGTGGTTATGTATGGATGTGAGAGTTGAATGGTGAAGAAAGCTGAGCACCAAAGAATTGATGCTTTTGAAGTGTGATGTTGGAGAAGACTCTTGAGAGTCCCTTGGACTGCAAGGAGATCCAACCAGTCCATCCTAAAGGAGATCAGTCCTGGGTGTTCATTGGAAGGACTGATGTTGAAGCTGAAACTCCAATACTTTGGCCACCTCATGTGAAGAGTTGATTCATTGGAAAAGACCCTAATGCTGGGAAGGATTGGGGGCAGGAGGAGAAGGGGACGACAGAGGATGAGATGGCTGGATGGCATCACCGACTCGATGGACAAGGGATTGGGTAAACTCCGGGAGTTGGTGATGGACAGGGAGGCCTAGCGTGCTGTGATTCATGGGGTCGCAAAGAGTCGGACACGACTGAGCGACTGAACTAAACTGAACAACCACTTCTCACCACCTCTGTTACTTCTACTCTTTCCAGATCTCATGTGGGTATTATTTATTGATGTTGACTGTATTGAGTTAAAAATAAGCATATGTTTAAAAATTTATTTACTAAGTCATTAAAAAGTTTAAAAATATAAATTTGGTATATAGCCACTGTGAAACAAACTCAGTTTCCTACAATACTAAGTATACCCTCATAGGATGCAGTTAAAAAAATTAATTAAAAAATGTGTTTAGATTTGTGACAGTCCCACCAAATAACTGATTTTATCTTGTGGATTGTAATGAGCACTTGTCTTTGAAGTCTTTCATTCAAAATATTGGAAGCTTTTTGCTTGTTGATTTGTCTCCTCATTCAGGATGCCACTTGTTCTTTTTTGCTATAGTGTCTTCCTTCATTAAGAGAGGTATCAGTTTCTGAATGACAGAATATGTATTTTTCACTGAGCTTTGTATCACTTTGTAGAAATCTCTGTAGTATTTTTTGATCGTGGAATCTTATCACATGCCCCTTCATAGCTGTTCCAAAGTTCTGTGGGAATTGTGGGTTTAACTCTGTGCCCTTGAGATCCTTAGCCTCTTTTTCCTCCAAGGTAGTGTGTTTCAAACAAAAATTCTTGGGGCAAAAAATAATAATACATGTTACCTTGGTCTTCCCTGATGGTTCAGACAGTAAAGAATTTACCTTCAGTGCATGAGGCCTGGGTTCAAACCCTGGTTTGGGAAGATCCCCTGGAGAAGAGATAGGCTACCCACTCCAGTATTCTTGGGCTTCCCTTGTGGCTCAGCTGGTAAAGAATCCACCTGCAATGCAGGAGACCTGGATTTGATCCCTGGGTTGTGAAGATCCCCTGGAGAAAGAAAAGGGTACCCACTGCAGTATTCTGTCCTGTAGAATTCCATGGACTGTATGGTCCATGGGGTCACAAAGAGTCGGACACGACTGAGCAACTTTCGCTTTCCACTATTCTTGTCTAGAGAATTCCATGGACAGAGGAGCCTGGCAGGCTACAGTCCATGGGGTCACAAAGAGTCAGACATGACTCAGCGACTAAAACTTTAACTTTTTTCACATATTAATATTAATAGAACCTATTTTTAATGACCCCCCCCAAAAAAAACAGTGAAAAGAAACTTGATTTTATATTTTTGCAAGTCTGAGTGTATCTACCTTAGAAGACAGCACATTCTCATATCTGCTTCAGTATTATTGAATCTGTTCAATTTCTGGGGGTTTTTTGTTCAAGTATTTAAAAAAAAAAAACCAGCCTCACAAAGATATGGAGCATAAAAAGGGAAGAGTATATTAATGGCCTTTTCAGATAATAGTGGACATTCTTATTTGACACTACACCAAAGCCCAGTAAAGGGTACTTTCTTACAACTTAGTTGTAATATGAAATCTGAAACCATATCAATGAACTTTTCTTACTTTGTTAAATTGTAATCTGTTTATTCATCTTGTACTTGGAATAGATCTTTCCCCGCATGGCCTTGTAACATCATACATGAGTCATCTGGAAAATACTGGTTCAGAAACTACAAAATTTATGATACCAAAACAATCATACTTGTTAATATCAACATTCACCAATGATCCCATCAAAAAAGTCTTCAATTATTAGAAAGCTGTTAATCAATCCCACAGTGGCATATAAAAGTTTTCTGAAGTTTGAGCTTTCATTTGAAAGTTAGAATTTTATTATTGGCAGCAAATGCTATCTGTTGTTTCCCTTGAAGTGACAGTCTCACTTTGTTTTTTGTTTTTTTTTTGAAAAATTATCTGCCAAATACTCAAGTCTGAATAAGCAGAATTTATGGTTTTTGCCTAGTAAAAACTTATGTTGTATAAAAAAAGTGGCTAATTCAGCTTGCAACTGCAGTAATTATACCAGTGATTTTTCTTGAGAAAACCATTGTACTTCAGTAAGCAGCAGAGATACTTTCTGTATGTTTGCCATTTTGTCATATAGAATATTAAAACAATTTGTACTCAAGGGTTAAAATTTAATACAATTAATAACTCAGTGTTTCACCAAAACAGTTTAAAGTAAAACTAGATTTTTACTTTATCAATTTTTTCTGACTACTAAACTTGATATTCCATGTATAGTGAGTAAAGGATATAATGTGAATATAATAATATAATGATGACTAGTATACTAGGGTTCCATGGTGTAGTGATTAGCACTCTAGACTCTGAATCCAGCGATCCAAGTTCAAGTCTTGGTGGCACCTCCAGACTTCCCAGGTGGTTCTAGTGGTAAAGAACCCACCTGCCAATGCAGAAGATATAAAGTGACTCTAGTTCAATCTCTGGGTTGCGGAGATCCCTGGAGGAGGGCATGGGAACCCACTCCTGTGTTCTTGCCTGGAGAATCCCATGGACAGAGGAGCCTGGTGGGTTACAGTCCATGGGGTTGCAAAGAGTTGCTCACGACTGAAGTGACTTAGCACACACATATTTGGTGTCACTGCCTTAATTTGTGTTGAGGGGGCTTTGCTTTTACACCACCAGTGCAACATAATGCTGAGAGCTCAACTCTCTGTACACCAGTGCCAAATTGAACTTTGGAGACATAGTTTTAGGTGAAGTAGAAAGGGATAGCTTTATTACTTTGCCGGAAAAGGGGATCAAAGTGGGTTCCTGCCTGGAACAACTATGTGTCACAATCCCCAGAGGATTTGATGGGGCGGGGGAGGTTATGGCAATGGTCCAAGGGTGGGATCTCTGACAAGACATAGGTGTGGGGGGGGGGGCCTGGAGGAGAGCATGGCAACCCACTCCAGTATTCTTGCCTGGAGAATCCCGTGGACAGAGGAGCCTGGTGGGTTACAGTCCATGGGGCCGCACAAGCAGCTTAACACACACAGGGCTTGCATGCCTTTAATCCTTTAATCTCCTAATCTTGGTGGTCTTCTCTGGTCCCTTTAATTTTGCCTCTGGTGGTTTCCTGGCTGCTTCTCTCTTGATTATTGTTGTTGTCCTGTACAACACTTTGCACCCAATGGACTGCAGCACACCAGGCTTCTCCGTCCTTCACTCTCTCTCAGAGATTGCTCAAACTCATGTCCACTGAGTCGGTAATGCCATCCAACTGTCTCATCCTCTGTTGCCCCCTTCTTCTCTTGCCTTCAATCTTCCCCAGCATCAGGATCTTTTCCAGTGAGTCAACTCTTCAAGTCAGGTGAGCAAAGTATTAGAGCTTTACCTTCAGTATTAGAGCTTCAATCCTTCTAATGAATATCCAGGGTTGATTTCCTTTAGAATTGACTGGTTGGATCTCCTTGCTGACCAAGGGACTCTCAAGAATCTTCTTCAGCACCACAGTTTAAAAGCATCAGTTCATCAGTGATCAGCCTTCTTTATGGTCCAAATCTCACATCCATACATGATTACTGGAAAAATCATAGACGGACCTTTGTCAGCAAAGTAATGTCTCTGCTTTTTAATATGTTGTCTAGGTTGGTCATAGCTTTTCTTCCAAGGAGCAAGTGTCTTTTAATTTCATGGCTACAGTCACCATCTGCAGTGATTTTGGAGCCCAAGAAAATAAAGTCTCTCACTGCTTCTATTTCCCCCCCCTCTATCTGCCATGAAGTGATGGCACTGGATGCCATGATCTTAGTTTTTTGAATGTTGAGTTTTAGGCCAGCTGTTTCACTCTCCTCTTTCACTTTAATCAAGAGACCCTTTAGTTCCTCTTTGCTTTCTGCCATTAGGGTGCTATCATCTCTGTATCTGAAGTTGTTGATATTTCTCCCAGCAATCTGGATCCCACTTGGTGATTCTTCAGTCCAGCATTTTGCATGATGTACTCTGCATAGAAGTTAAATAAACAGGTTGACAATATATAGCCTTGACTTACTGCTTTCCCAATTTTGAACTAACCCGTTGTTCCATGTCTGGTTCTAACTGTTGCTTTTTGACCTGCAGACAAGCTTCTCAGGAGGCAAGTAAGGTCATCTGGTATTCTCTTCTCTTTGAGAATTTTCTACAGTTGTAGTCCACACAGTCAAAGGCTTTGGTGCAGTCAATGAAGCAGAACTAGTTGTTCTTCTCAAATTCTCTTGCTTTTCTATGCTCCAATGAATGTTGGCAATTTGATCTCTTGTTCCTCTGCCCTTTCTAAACCCAGTTTGTACATCTGGAAGTTCTCAGTTCATGTACTGCTGAAGCCTAGCTTGAAGGATTTTCAGCATAATCTTGGTAGCATATGAAATAAGCACAATTGTGCAGTAGTTAGAACACTCTTTGGCATTGCCCTTCTTTGGGGTTGGAATGAAAACTAACCTTTTCCAGTCCCGTGGCCACTGCTGAGTTTTTCAAATTTGCTGTCTTCTTGAGTGCAGCACTTTCACAGCATCATCTTTTAGGATTTGAAATAGCTCAGCTGGAATCCTATCACCTCCACTAGCTTTGTTCATAGTAATGCTTCCAAAGATCCACTTGACTTCTTATTCCAGGATATCTGGCTCTAGGTGAGTGACTACACCTTCATGTTTATCCAGGTCATTAAGATCTTTTTTGTATAGTTCTGTGTATCCTTGCCACCTCTTCTTAATCTCTTCTTCCTCTATTAGGTACTTGCTATTTTTCTCCTTTACTGTGCCAATCTCTACATGAAATATTCCCTTGATATCTCGTTTTTTTGAAGAGCAACTGTAAGAAACTGCCCTTTGGAACACAGGAAAGGTCATGAGTTTTGTCTACAGGAAACAGGGACAAAAAAAGACCTCCATGCCATGGAGCTCCATAGGACCCCACTCAGCTTCAATAGTTCTTCCATTTGAAACGTTATTTTATTTGAAAAGTTATTCCAGCTATGTAGTTCAGCACCACTTGTGTTTATTACCAAGTATTCATATGCAATCTTCTTTAATGATTGGTTGATTCTGATGTCAAATGCATAGTAGCCAAACAGCTAGTCCCGCCATGACTGATTAAGCCATTTATAAGGCAAAAGTGCAATTCTGTGGACAAGATTTTCACCCATCTTTGTGTTTGCAGCAAAATCTTTAACTCAGCAAAGTATGATGTCTTTGAAAAGAGGCAGTACAATGATTTGTTTTACTGGCTTCTCCAGCAGTCATTCAGCAAAGTCAGCTCTACAAGACTTTATTTTTTGGCTTCCTATTATGTGACTTCTCCAGTCAATGCAGTATGGTAACTCATTCTGTCAGGTGCTTCACTTACTTCTTCATTTGCCCTTTGAAAAGGTATACCAAACAGTTTTAAGCTTGACAACTTCATCATGTTTACATTAAAAATTTGTTTCCTTTTCTTTAAATTTTGAATGATTGGGCACAAAATGATATCATAAGTAACATAATAGTATTTTTTAATTGTTCTTATTTTTAGATTTGTATGCCCAAATATTTGGGATGGAATTTCATGAAACCTACAATTTGCTTTCAGATTATCATCAAAAATATCTATAAATCTATTTATCAATATGCATATAAAGTTAGATGGATTGAAGGCAGATGAAGATGGTACAGTGTTAACAGTTGCCAGTCTAGGTGGTGGGGATACAGGTGATTCTTGAGTTCTTCTTTCAGTCTTTTCATTTATTTGACATTTTTCATAGTAAAAAGTTAGTTAATAAATAAAGTCACTGAATCAAAGGTTATTCATATTATTGCTTCACTTCTAAGTCATTAAAAGAATGTGGCATGGTTTAAAAATTACATGAGGTATTTTAAAATAGTTTTATTGTGAAGTGTGCTCTGCTGTGCTGTTCTTAGTCACTCAGTCATGTCTGACTCTTTGCAACCCCATGGACTGTAGTCCACCAGACTCCTCTGCTCTTGGGGATTCTCCAGGAAAGAATACTGGAGTGGGTTGCCATGCCCTTCTCCTCCAGGGGATCTTCCCAACCCAGGGATCGAAACCAGATCTCCTGCATTGCAGGCATTTTCTTTATCATCTGAGACACCAGAGAAGCCCACTGTGAGGTGGGTAGCTCAACAAGTCATCAGCATGATAGTCATTCAGATAAAAATGTTCATCCTTTTTCTTTTTTATCTGTACTGTGTTGTAACCTCTAGCAGGGTCTCAAGATCCCAGTTATTTTAGCTATAAAAGGGATGACTACAACAATAGTTCTTTGATAAGTCTGTTTATTTCTGTTACTTGGTTCCCATTTTGTTAGATCTGAAAGTGCTTAAATTGTTACCAAGAAATTCTTTAGAGTGTTTCTTCTTTAAAATCATCCTTAATTTTTATTGGTAATAAATGGCACTGAATGTTTTGAAGCATTTAAAATTGTAAAAGATCATGTATATATATGTGTGTGTGTGTATACATATGTGTGTGCTCAGTCACTTTAGTTGTGTCTGACTCTTTGTGACTCTGTGGACTGTAGCCCACCAGGCTCCTCTGTCTATGGGATTCTCTAGGCAAGAATGCTGAAGCGGGTTGCCATGCCCTTCTCCAGAGGATCCTTTCCCACCTAGGGATCAAGCCTGCGTCTCCTGTTTTTCCTGCATTGTAGTGGGATTCTTTACCACTGAACCACCAGGGAAGCCCATATGTGTATATATGTACATACACACACACACAAACAATGGAATATTACTGTATGATATAAAATGATACATTAGAAGGAAATCCAGCTGTTTTGTTTTCTACAACATGGATGGACCTTGAGGGCATTATGCTAAATAGAGGGAGAAAAATACTTCATGGCATCACCTATATGTGGACTCTAAATGAAAAACTCATAAGAACATAGACTAGAACAGTAGTTGTCAGGGACTGAGAAGTAGGGGGAATAGATTACAGAGTTTCAGCTTCTAACCATAGTTAGTAGCACTGTATTGTATAACTGAAATTAACAAAAAGAGTAGAACTTATAAGTTTGAAAAGTACATAAGAATAAATACATGGACATGACAAATGTGTTAATTAACTAGGTTAACTGTATGAGAGGAATTGTTTCACTATGTTCACTTTAAATATATTACATTTTTGTCAATTATACCTAAAGAAAGCTGAATTTTTTAAAACTAAGTAAAGTTGTAAAATATAATTTATTAAAATGCCCTCCTAAAACTTAATGTTTTTGTTTTCTTTAGTGGGTTACACAGTCATGCAAATATTATTTTTTTCCCATGACTAAGAATGCTCATGAAAATGAAAATATTGTAGAGTGGCTTGACATAGACTTAGCACAGAAGTATTAGGGCTCTCTAAAGAAGGCAGCCAATTATAATAAAATGAGAAAAACTCAGCTGTAGTTTGTGTTTTTCATAAATACCCACTGGGATAGAAATATTCTAATTATTCTTACATCTCAGAAGAAACTGAAATATATAGCTCATTAAAAGAACACGGAAGGACTAGATTTTTCAACCTGCATAACTCATGGAAACAGCTTCCTCTGTCTTCCTCTCTTTCTCTGATATGTTTCATCCAGCTGCTGAAATAGACTGCCTTCTGGAAATTAAAACCCACGTGGCTCAGACCATAGCAGTAAATCTGGTGGAACAGATGGTCCTGGATGAATTGTTTTACCTCTGCATAAAACCTTAGGATTTTATCAATAGGCTTTACACTAAGTAATGGGAATCAGAGTGACAAATTAACAGTAAAACTTGCATGCTTATATCCAAACACTATGTTCTGGCTTCTTACGTTGTATTATTCTAATCAAGCCAAAACCATTGTCCTCTAGCAACAAACCTAAGGTAAGCCTCATCCAACTCATCTAACTCATTTAAATATATTTGCTCTGTAGCAGTTTACCTAAAGATTGAGTTTATCTAAAGATCAATCTTTAATCAAATACCTTACATACAAATGTATATTCACTCATTTATAGTCTTTTCTTTACTCAAGATTGAAATAGGGTTACATGAGAATTTAGTTCCACATCCCAGTTAGATTTTCTAGTGGAGTGGATTTTCAAGAATTTTATGTTAATACTTTTTTTTTTTCTTTTAAAGCTGCTACCATTATCCATAGAAAATAAGTTTCATTGATTTGTGTATTCAACATAATTCAATATTTCCTTGCTGGTCTGTGAGTTTCCCTAAGAAATTTTTCAGGGTCTACTATGAATCTGGACTTTTTTTCTCCATCCTGTCTGATCTGATCCCTATAACTGTCCTAGGAAGCATTTGTACATCCATATTTTCATAACTGAATTCAACACATGTTCTTGAGTTGTTATTAACAAATCACTAAAAATATAGGAACTGAGCAAAATAGATACGGTTCTTAATTTTGTGGCATTTGATTTTGGCAGTGAGGATGGTCAGTAGCAAATATCTGACTAATTATCTAATTACAATTTCAGGAAGGGATAAAAGAGATCATAATAGGAAGACCTTATCTAGCTGGGGAGAGATTGGTGAAAGTGGGAAACTTCCAGCGTTATTGAATGCATGCTTGCAGTGCTGAATGTGTCATCAGTCGAGCTGTGTCTTAAAAGATTGGTAGCAGTTGGCCTGTCGAAAGGGAAGACAGAGAGTGTGTATATGTAGGGGGTGGTTCCTGGAGAGGGTGATGGAACTAGAAGGAATCTGGTGACAGCAGGCTGATAAGGGAGAGAGTGGTTTTCTCCCTATTGTAACTGAAACATTCAAGGTCACACAAAGAAATCTAAGTGAAATTTGAATTCAGTTCTCTCCAACCTCCAATTCTTTCTTGTACATCCTGTCTTTCCCCTGTTAGTCATCAGATTATGCTTAAGTTATTGCTATGGACTTCATTTGCAGCTTCTTAGTTATGAAATCTTTTTGCATGTTCATTCAGATATATTGCTCTTTTATTTATAAAAGTGAGCTACAGTACATGCCTTCAGCATCATCTCTGTCTTGTTTTTCAGTGTTCCAACATTCCAGAGCCTTCCTGAAGAGATCCTCAGTAAGCTTGCTGACGTCCTTGAAGAGGTAATTGTTTTTAGTCCTTGAACTTTTTGAGATGGGACTCAACCCATCACAGCTGTTCAATGACAAGTCACAAACTGCAGAGACCTTTTACATTTTTTTGAGCACCGGGATGAGATATATATTTGGCTTCATATAAAAGCAGCTCAACATATCTGACATTTATGCACAATTAGAAATGTGCAAATCAACTTAACTGTAGCAGAAGGAAATTTTTTCAGTGTGGCAAACATATTGTTACTTTGATTTCCAAGAATGGGAGATGGCATATATATATCTCTTATTTCAATTGGTGATAAGCAACATTGTAGTCGTTGCTACTCTGAAGATACAAATTAGCAAATTTATAACATGAATTAGAAGGTTGGGTACATATTTTTTAGCATATGAGTATTTTATGCACGTAATCGTATGTGTGAATGTGAAAGTGTCACTGTTACTTCTTTTTCTCTGTACCTATAAAGCACAGGAAATATTGAAGCAGGAGAAAGACAGGAGATTTGCACAAGTGGTGTCTTGAGTGAACACAAGAGGATAGGGCCCCTGGTGCCTATAGAAACAAGGAAGACACAGTACCTGGGCAATTATGCAGGTAGGGAGGTTGATGGAGTGGCTGGCTCTGTGGCAAATCTGTTCTGACGTCTATTTTCTCAGTGATCTAGAAACCAAGACCATCAACTATGGGCCAGATGTTTGAGAGGTTTGAAGACAGAAGAGAAGGTGTGAGAAAAATAGAAGAGGAAATGGACTAGGAAGGCATAGTATGATTGCCAATCATCACTCAGGCACTATTTGATATTACCAATCCCAAATCTCAGTTAAACAGGCAAAAAGAGTTCATCCAGGATGTATGATAAGACAGGTAGATCAAACTCCACTCTGTTGGACCAAAGGATAGGAGAATTTTTAAAGCACTGGAGTGAGTTGGTAGACAAGTATTCCAGTAGGTGTGTTACCGCAGAGTAGGTTCTTGTCTCATTGCAGAAAGAATTCAGAAATGAGATGGAAATCAAGAAAGAAAAGTGAAGATTTATTAAGCTCTCAGGGGGAGAGCTGGGACCCAGGTGGGCGGTTGCCCTGAGTTTCTTTGGCAAGTTGGTTATATGAGGTATGAAAATAAATGGACAGAATATTCATGGAGGAGAGAGGGGTTTGGGGTTATATATTTCCTGATTTTCATCCTAGCTCTACCTTCCAGGTTAGGAAGGATTTTTGTCCTTATTTAGTCCTTGAGACAGACATTCCTGAGCTGTAAAACAGCAGACCATCAGCCTGGAAGAAGATGTGTATGTCAAAACAGGCAAATTGAGAATTTACAGTTGAAAATTTTCTAAAGTAAACACCTTCAGAAAAGGGAGATCAGGAGCCTAATAGTGTCAGAGAGAAGCCTATCTACAGTTTAGTCAAAGTGAGGGGACTGTTCAGTCTGTCTGGCTTACCAGCCCATTTGCTCATGTGTGATTTTTCAGCCCCATTTGTTTCCCTAGATTCAAGTCCCAAGTAGGTAGAGAATGGGATTTAACCAGGACTGGTATTTTTCCAGGAAAAGCTGAGTGGTTGAAAGAGGGAAAAGGGGTTGCAGATGCATGTGAAGGAAGGATTATAGAGACTGCTCCTGGCATTTCGATCGGGCAAGAAGGAGAGGGATCCTGAAAGGAACAAGGGTCAGTGAGTGACTGGGATCAATGGATTTTAGTCTCAGGAGGCTGAAGAATTTTTGGAGTTGTGCTATCATAGAGATAACTGGAAAGATACTGAAAAAGTTTTTGTCTCTAGGTACTCACAATACCTCATAACTCAGTCAGTAAAGAATCTGCCTGAAATGCAGGAGACAAGGGTTCGATTCCTGGGTCGGGAAAATCCCCTGGAGAAGGAAATGGCAATTCAGTCCGGTATTTTTGCCTGGAAAATCCCTTGGACAGAGGAGCCTGGCGGGCTACAGTCCATGGGGTCACAAGAGTTGGACATGACTTAGTGACTAAACCACCACTACTCACAATACCAATAATTATATGATACATAGAATTTCAAAGGTTTCTGTCCACAAATTCTTAAGAGTCTTTTATCAGAGTGAGCTCCCCTAGGATTTACTGTTCTCTCTCATCTTATATGGGAACACAAAGTAAAATAGAAGTAACATTCGATTCCTGTGTTAAAATATAAAAGATCCATGAGAAAAAATTACTGGCTGCCTTTCTTTCTGAATGTGCCAACCACTGTACTTGCAACCTCTGTAAATGGAAAGCTGCTTTCCCCAATTCTTTTCCTCGTTGAATACGCTGAAGAACTCTCTGATGACCTTTTTCTTTTTCTTTTTTTCTAAACAAAATGAAATAAAGTACAAAATCACTGGCCCCAATCAAGCCTGTCCAAAATAAAATAAAATAAAGCCCCATGAAATGCTTTAATCATTTTCTTTCTTTTCCACAGCTGTGGAAGCATTTGCTATGTTTTGCAAAACAATAGCCGTAGCTCTATAAATAATTTTGACCAAAGAAATATTTTAGTATTTTATGTCCCATTTTCTCATCAGAAGATGCCTTAATTTATGTTATACAAGGCACAGTACAGTCTACAGCAAAACTGCATGAAAATAGAAACAGATGATTAAGTGCCCACACATTCACTCTGAAGGCATACAAATGAAGTAAACAGCCAAAATATGAAGTTAGACGTATGAATATACTACCCAATGCACAAAAGTATTCAATTCAAGTTGAATAAACAAGCACAATGAGAAATTAGATTAAATTATGTATCAGATAGAATGAAGCAAATTTGGAAGAACAAAAGCAATACCAGTGTCACATAACATTAAAGGAAAATGTGCTTCAATAATAATTGAGCTGTCTTTCTTCCTACAACATGTACAAGAAAATGAAAGAATCCCAGATCGTTTTGAAAAGCAAGCCTGTGTAATCATTGTGTTTAACAAAGAAGCTTATAGCCTTGTTAAAACGAATATTTATGGAACATCTGCCACGTGCCAGTAATCGTTCCCAACTCTGGGATTCAGGACCTTGTTCACCCAAAGCATATGTTTCAGTGGAAGGTACAGATGAGACATACGGAAATAGCATCAAAATAACATTGAGTGAGAAGGCCACTCTGTATTGGGTTAGGGAGGGAAGACCTCTCTGGTCTCAAGCTGAAATCTAAAAGCAGATACAGGATGCCATGTGTACAGGGCAGAGAGAAGAGAAAGCATAATGTCCTAAACTAGGAATGAGTTTGCTGTTCTTAAGGAATAGGGGGAAAAAAAAATACAGTGAAATGAGATGAGGCTAAAGAAAATACCCAAGGCCAGGTAGCAGGGGACTTTGCTGATTGTGATAAAGAGTTATGATAAGGTTTTTAAGTGCAATGGGAAGATTTTGAGGGTTCCAAGCCATAAAATGACATGATTTGGATTGTGTTTAAATGATAGCTCTCTGTGAGAAGAATGGATTATAGAGGGACAGATCAATTGTTTAGACAAAATAGCCCCAGATGAGGGTAGATGTTTGTATGTGGATGTACTTTCTTATTGACTGTTTCATTCCATTCATTATGAAACAAAGCTTCCAGCACAAGGGGAACATTTTTGAAGAATAGGGGCAGGGTACACAAGGACTGAGAGTTAACCCAACAAAGGAAACAAACATAATGAAAGAGGAATGAACATAATGTTATTGGTTAAGTGATTTAGGAGGGTATTTGTGACTGGAGGACAAATGCATGATGTTTGAGGCATCCTACTCTAACATTGAAAAAGAAACCATTATATGAGTAATTTCTGCCATTGCCCACCCCCCCACACATACCTCTTCCATAATTTCTAGTGTAGATGTACCCATTTATATGTTCTTCCTTATGAGATTGTAAAATGGGAACAAATATCCTTATTATTAGTGTTGTAATTTAGTGCCCATTTCTTTGTTTCCTTTACATCACATAGTGCAAGTATTTTTTTTATTGAATCTCTTATGACTTTTTCAGGAACATAGGAAAATTTTCTCTAGTTCCTTTGAGAAGTTGTGTTTATGCATAGACATCAAGAAGTTCTTGGTCAAAGGTCTATCCAGATCAAGAGCAACAATTCCATCATTTTCTTAGGTTGTGTTTCGCAGGACAAGTTGAAGGAATTAATTGATTCTCTAATTATTCACCTTCATTGTCACCATAGTATGTTCTTCTCATCTCGTATCTGACTTAAAGTGAGTCTTAATAATTAGTAGAGATCATTTTAAGAGCTTCAGATTTGTTTTGCTAAAGAAGTTATTTTCTAGTCTGTAAAATAAATTATAGGAGAATTTTTAGGCACATGTAGGGAATAGCAAGATCTGACTTTGTAAACTAGTTTCATTAACTTCTATACTATTCTGTATAATACAGTGAAAACTATATTGAATTCATTCATATTGAATGAATTAGTCAAATACTGGAATCTAGTCTGAAAGCCTAGGAAGTTCTTATGGGTAAATGAAAAGAGCTGTGAAATTATAAATAGAATCTAATCTTTTTTTCTTACTATAGCAACCTAACACTTTCCTTCTTCCTTTATGTACACATAATTAGTCTCTGTAGATGAGTTACATTTTTCAGATGGATGGAACAACCTGTAGCTAATCTCCACCTGAGAAATAGCTTCCTTCAGTGGCTACCTACCCAAACACAATGGAGGAAAGTCCCTGTAAATAACTCAGTGTCTAATATATATCCGCATATTAGAACTGTGGTGAGATCTTTAAAGGAAACAACAAATAAAAACAATTTCTTATAGAGAGGAGGAGCAGAGAATAACCTGATATCATGTTACAAAGAAGCTTGAAAATTAATTTGGGAAGGAGTTATGCTTTCACCAATAAGGGTGAAAATGCTTAAATAACTCAAGTAAAACCATATTTTATTGAAGACATTAGATTGAACAATCAAGTTAAGCCAACAAATTTGCTTTTTACCACTGGTATAGCTCATTCTTTCTTTGTAAATAGAAGTGGGACGTGGGTGTTATATTTAAGTCTCCTGATTTTTAAATAGAAAATAAAACATGTGAGAATCACTTCTTTGCTTACATTGAAATCTGTTTCACGTCCAGTTCTCTCATGAAACACTGGATTCGGTTGTCTTAGAATGAGAAATACTTCTGCTTCACCAGCTTTTTAAGAGCTCTCTACCTTTGGGTCTGCAGCTTTATGTGATTAGATCTTAGATACATTTGAGTCTAAATAATGGATTGTTCTGGTTTGTGTCCTTATACAGGGCATTTATTTATGTTTTCAGTTTGGGGATATTTATACTGTTATGGCCCTGACAAGATCTTGAACAAATAATATTCCCCCAAGTTTTTGAAATATCAAACAGGACATGATGAGAAAAATAGAAACAGAAAAGAGGCAAGCAGAGAAAACTTTTTTTTTTTTTTTCCATCTTAGAATTGCTCGATAATACGCTAAAAAGCAAATACTGGATCACAGTCCAGGGATCATTATAGGAAAAGGAGGTTAATGTAACACAAGGTACCCCACAGCTGATTCAATATGCATTGTTTTAGCTGTGTGACTATTCCTTGGTGTCACCATGTCATACTGACAGCTTCTTGAATTCCTTTGCATTCTCTCCAGTTGTGAGTAATACAAGGGATAAGTACTAGACTTGATGAGTTATTGGAATGCTCTGAAGCTTTCCCTTTTTATCATTCTAAACAGGTCTAGACTCTTCGGAAAGAAACTAGTGTAGTAGACATAAACATTATTAATTCTCTTCGAAATCTGTTGTTGTGACTAAACTTTTTGATTCTTGCTATTCAGAGCCAAGTTGGAGGGGATTTTAAGTACCCATTCTTTTCCAGTTGCTTTGGCCTGAAGGACTCTGAATTTGGACAGTTATCTGTTTAGATCTACCTGGTTCTTTTTGATTCTTTTTGGGTCTTCGCATCTACAGGGCAAATGACTGCTTCTGAAGGAGGAAGAAGTAGAAGGGTGTATGTTTATATTTTGTGGCAGGGTGGAGAGATTAAAAAATAAAGACAAACTCTCAGTTCATATGAATATCTGCCTATCTTATTCTATTACAGAAGTAAATGTAATGGAAGAATACATTTGCAAATGTAATAAGGAAATTTGTAAATTTGTAAATGTGATAAGGTAGTTGTGTTAGAGTTCTCCAGAGAAAACAGAACTGGTAAGATGTGCATGTGTAGAAAGAGAGATTTATTTTAAGGAATTGGTTCCTGAATTATGGATGCTGGCCATTTCAAAATCTGCAGAGTGAGCTGGCAGGCCATGGGAAAGCTAATGTTGCAGTTCAAGTTCAATGCCATCTGCTGACAGAATTCCTTCTTGCTTGGGGAATGTCAGTCTTTGTTCCATTAAGATCTTCATTTGATTGAATGAGGCCCACCCACATTATGGACGGCAATCCACTTTAACATTTCAATCAATGAGTTTTGAGTAATCTAGTCTCAAAGTTCACTTACCGAAATGTTAATCTTATAACACACACACAAAAAATCCAGAATAATGTTTGACCAAATATCTGAGCACTGTGGCCCAGCTAAGTTGACACATAATGTTATCATAAGACTTATATCTAGAATATATAAAGAATACTTACAACTTGATAATAAAATGATAAATATTTCAATTTAAAAATGAGTGGATTTAAAAAGTTAATAGATAAAAATGAGTGAATAGATATTTTTCAAAAGGAGATATACAAAAATCCAATAAGTACATGTATCTTATTATCAGTCATCAAGGAAACAAAAATAAGAACCATAATTATGCACCACTTCATACCCTGTAGGGTGGCTAGAATAAAAAAAGACAATGACCAGTCTTGGTGAGGATGTAGAGAAATTGTAAGTCTCGTATGTTGCTTGTGGGATTGTAAAATGGTGCAACTTCTTTGAAAAATGATCTAGAACTTGATCAGTAAGCATTTATATAATTTCTTCTCACCTGAAGTTTCTACCTCTTTAAATTACATATTTTGCTTATTTGTATAATCTATACCATAGTCTACAAAATATTCAGTTTTCATTTTTATTCAACTTCCTCACTTGAGTTGAACCAGTAGCCCTATATCTGACAAGGACCAAGAATATCTAAACAGGTTGCAATAATGGGTGGACTCCACTAAAATTAGGTAACAGATGAGAGTATAGTTTTGCACATGATTAAAAAGAAAAAAATAATACAGAAGGGTGGAACAGAAGGATAGGATAGTGAAGACAGGGCAGAATGTAGGCAATATTGCTAGAAAAAAGGGAAGAAAACAATTAAAATAACTTATAAATTTGCCCTGGAGAAGACCTTGGGGGAAGGTATTGGATTCCTTTTTAACTTAATGGACACAACTTTCTGTGTTCAAAGGATGGGGAACTTCATCTCTAAAAATAGCCTGGGTGAATGATTTAACCCATCACTGATGAATAGGGATAAAGCAGTATCTGCCTCTTGTAGTACTGTAGGTCTTAAATTGTATGATTACTGTAAAATTATTAACATGCAAACATCATTTCAGACATCCATCATCAGTGCTTACCAACTCCTTTCACATGTTGACACATAATGGAAAATGTTTATCCTACACACACATTGAGGTTAACAAATAAAACTCCTTATGACTGGAGGTGACTGGTCAGAGATTTTGACTGTCCCAATTCCTACTGGGCTTTCCATCTGAATGGCTGAGGAGGCATTTTGTAATGTCTGGAGACATCTATGCTGGTTATAATATTGAGTGAGGTTAACAGAAGGCTGCCACTGGCCTCTAGTGGGTAGGAGCCAGGGTGCTACTAAACATTCTACAATGCATAGGACAGCTTTACAACAATTCATCTAGTCCCAGATGTCAGTAGTGCTGAGTCTGGGAAATTCTCGTGTAGAGTAAATGTGATAGGACCTGGGAAACTCTACTGAAAGTATGAAGGAAATAAAATCATATAATATGATCAAGACTGCCAAAGACTGGTGGACTACTTTAGCCAGAGTGGTTAAGAAAGTTTTATCTGAAGAGGTGACTTTGAGTTGACAGCCATGGCAAGCATCACAGATAGCAAAATATAGTATATAATGTTAAGTATGAATAGAAATCATACATATTTGAAAAACTACAGTGTAGAAGGAATTAGTTAAGATATTGTAAGTACTCATGCATTGATTTGGTGCTTGAACAATATTGATTTTTTGGCTTCTACCTAACTCTAAGGTCCTGTACAATCACATTCTCAGCTGAGATCTCTCTAGTTCAGAGCCCCAGTCATTTTCATTTCTACCCCTGTGGGAAGTGTCTTCTCCTTTATCTCCTTGATCTATTTAGCTATCATTATATGGAAGCAATAAGTGCTTGTCCATTGCTTTAAATTAGTCTCTAGTTTTGTGAAGTGTTATCACTTTAGACTGTAAGTTCTTCAAAGGCTGTTGCTGTTCAGTCACTAAGTCATGTCCAGCTCTTTGTGACCCCATGGACTACAGCACCCCAGACTTCTCTCTCCTTCACTATCTCCAAACATGAGTTTGCTGAGACTCATGTCCATTGAGTTGGTGATGCCATCCAACCATCTCATCCTCTGTCTAGTAAAGGCTAGTGATATATTCATAATTTCTGTTCACAGAGTACTTGTAAGCTGTTGAGAGAAGCAACACTAGTATCTTCCACTTATTAAGGCTGACTGTGCCAGGCTAAGGGCATCTGTTTATTCATTTATTTATTTTTTAAATTAGTTTATTTATGTATTTTTTAACTTTACAATATTGTATTTGCTTTGTCATACATTGACATGAATCCACCATGGGTGTACATGTGTTCCCTTTCTGAAACCCCCCTTCCACCTCCCTCTCCATCCTATCCCTCCGGGTCATCCTGGTGCACCAGCCCCAAGCACCCTGTATCATGCATCAAACCTGGACTGGTGATTCGTTTCACATATGATAATTTACATGCTTCAGTGCCATTCTCTAAGGGCATCTGTTTAAAACCCTCTGAGGTCACCACTATTACAGTGGACCCTTGAACAACAGCAGGGGTTAGGGGCACTGACTCTCCACACAATCAAAACCGCTACTGCATAAGTTTACAGTAGGTCCTGGTATCCATAGATTTGGAACCACAGGTTCAACCGACCTTGGATTACTTATAGTACTGGAAAGTCATATTTAGTAAAAAAAATCTGCATGTATGTGGACCCTCATAGTTCAAACACATGTTGTTCAAGCGTCAACGTGCTTTTACTATTCCTAGTTTATAACTGGGGGAACTGAGGCTCAAGTAATACAGCTAATGGGGAAGTAGTTTATTCCATCCAGTCTGAAGCTAGAATTGGCACCTTTCATTACTATGCTGTATTCCATGTTGAAAATTCGTAGCATAAATGAAGAGGAAAAATATTATTTCCCCCCATTACCTACTCCTTTTTTTTTCTTTTAATAGCAGATGCCTCCTTCTGAAAATGTTTACTTATCTTTTTCTTCTTTTTTTCTCCTTGGGAGTAGTTAACTTTTTCCAGGTAGGCATTTTTAATTTGTTATCACAGGAATCCATTTTATGCCTTTAACAAACTTCAAGTCTAGGCAGTTTCTAGTCTTTTTATCACCAGGATGTATATGTTTTGCCTTATGCTGTCTGTAATTCATTAAAATGAATGTGCTCTCCAAATAGGAAACCAGTCTGTAATAAGTCAGCTTTCTAGAAAACATTCGTCAGTTCAGTTCAGTCTCTAGTTGTGTCCGACTCTTTCCAACCCCATAAACTGCATCAAGGCAGGCCGCCCTGTCCATCACCAACTCCCGGAGTTTACCCAAACTCATGTCCATTGAGTCGGTGATGCCATCCAACCATCTCATCCTCTGTCATCCCCTTCTCCTCCTGCCCCCAATCCTTCCCAGCATCAGGGTCTTTTCAAATGAGTCAGCTCTTCATATCAGGTGGCCAAAGTATTGGAGTTTCAGATTTAATATCAGTCCTTCCAATGAACACCTAGGACTGATTTCCTTTAGGATGGACTGTTTGGATCTCCTTGCCGTCCAAGGGACTCTCAAGAGTCTTCTCCAACACCACAGTTCAAAAGCATCAATTCTTCAGTGCTCAGCTTTCTTTATGGTCCAACTCTCACATCCATACATGACCACTGGAAAAACCATAGCCTTGACTATATGGACCTTTGTTGGCAAAGTAATGTCTCTGCTTTTTAATATGCTGTCTAGGTTGTCATAACTTTCCTTCCAAGGAGTAAGCATCTTTTAATTTCATGCCTGCAATCACTCTCTGCAGTGATCTTAGAGCCCAAAAAAGTAAAGTCAGCCACTGTTTCCACTATTTCCCCATCTATTTCCCATGAAGTGATAAGACCAAATGCGATGATCTTAGTTTTCTGAATGTTGAGCTTTAAGCCAACTTTTTCATTCTCCTCTTTCACTTTCATCAAGAGGCTCTTTAGTTCTTCTTCACTTTCTGCCATAAGGGTGGTGTCATCTGCATATCTAAGGTTATTGATATTTCTCCCGGCAATCTTGATTCCAGCTTGTGCTTCATCCAGCCCCATGTTTCTCATGATGTACTCTGAAATTAAATAAGCAGGGTGACAATCTATATCCTTGACGTACTCCTTTTCCTATTTGGAACCAGTCTGTTGTTCCATGTCCAGTTCTAACTGTTGCTTCCTGACCTGCTTACAGGTTTCTCAAGAGACAGGTCAGGTGGTCTGGTATTCCCATCTCTTTTGGAATTTTCCACAGTTTATTGTGATCCACACAGTCAAAAGCTTTGGCATAGTCAATAAAGCAGAAATAGATGTTTTTCTGGTACTCTATTGCCTTTTCGATGATCCAGTTGATGTTAGCAATTTGATCTCTGGTTCCTTTGCCTTTTCTAAAACCAGCTTGAACATCTGGAGTTTCACGATTGATGTATTGCTGAAGCCTGGATTGGAGAATTTTGAGCATTACTTTACTAGCATGTGAGATGAGTGCAATTGTGCAGTAGTTTGATCATTCTTTGGCATTGCCTTTCTTTGGGACTGGAATGAAAACTGACCTTTTCCAGTCCTGTGGCCACTGCTGAGTTTTCCAAATTTGCCAACATATTAAGTGCAGCACTTTCACAGCATCATCTTTTAGGATTTGAAATAGCTCAACTGGAATTCCATCACCTCCACTACTAGAGTAGTGATGCTTCCTAAGGCCCACTTGACTTCGCATTCCAGTATGTCTGGCTCTAGGTGAGTGATCACATCTTCATGATTATCTGAGTCGTGAAGATGTTTTTTGTACAGTTCTTCTGTGTATTCTTGCCACCTCTTCTTAATATCTTCTGCTACTGTTAGGTCCATACCATTTCTGTCCTTTATTGAGCCCATCTTTGCATGAAATATTCCCTTGGTATCTCTAATTTTCTTGAAGATTTCTCTCATTTTTCCCATTCTATTGTTTTCCTCTATTTCTTTGCATTGATCACTGAGGCAGGCTTTCTTATCTCTCCTTGCTATTCTTTGGAACTCTGCATTCAGGTGCTTATATCTTTCCTTTTCTCCTCTACTTTTCACTTCTCTTATCTTCACAGCTGTTTGTAAGGCCTCCTAAGGCAGGCATTTTGCCTTTTTGCATTTCTTTTTCTTGGGAATGATCTTGATTCCTGTCTCCTGTACAATGTCACGAACCTACATCCATAGTTCATCAGGCACTCGGTCTAGTGAGCACTTGAAATGGTTGTCACGTAATAATATATAAGCGTGCTTGGTACTTGTGGTTTTCTCCCCTTTAGGGGGTTGGTAAACAAATGGTGAATTTGTGTGAAGTATGAATAAATGGCTCATCTTTAACATAAGCATGAGATCCTATTTACAGAATGCTAGTTGGTAGTATTGGTGCAGATCATGATAAACCTTGAATTCCTTTCACAGAGTGGAGTCATAAACCTTGGTCTGAATTCTACGAATTGCTCCAATTAAAAGAAAGTATGATCTGATGTTTTCAACTTTTTCTTTTTTAATTGAGGCATCTTTGTAGCTATTAAAAAACTGGTTTAGGGGCTTGTACACAGTTGGCATCCGAGACATAAACAATTGACGGTAGAAGCCACCCACTTGTGCTTACAGTAGGAAGCTGAAGATAAGAAAACCAGTTGGACTTTCAGTTTTTGTCACAAAATACAAAGCTTGTCTGGGTTGGAGAGAGCTATCAAACAGCTTAGGAGGAAGCAAAGTGGGTGTTAATTTCCAGGTCTCCCAAAGGCCTCTGGCTATAGGTCCTCCTGGAAATCCATTACAAGGTAACTCACCATTCCCCTGCAGAGAAGGAGTCATGCAGTTTCTTAGGCCAATAGCTACAAGGCTGCTTCCTAGTAGATAAGGCTGTGAACATGGGCAGGCAGTATTTCAGGCATGAGTGTTCATCAAAAGTCAGTCAGTATCAATAAGGAAGGAACTGTGACCAGCCAAGGCTGTAGTGAGACTGCATATGTATGGAAAAATCCTGTGTGTCTCATGGCCTCTGTGTTCTCTTAATTACTATGAGATATTATCAGTGAGCTTCTCTTAGCTCTCTGGGGAGTGTTACCATTTATTTATTTATTTTTTTACTTACAGTGGAAAATTATTATTTTAATAAAAGTAGCATGCTTTGTTTTGTAAATAGACTTGCAGTGCAACACCATTCTGTCAGTTCTCTTTGCTTTGTATGACTTGTGCAAATTACTTTACATTTCCAAGAATCATTAATTATTATGAGCATGAGAGCAGCTGAACTATTCCTGACTCCTATTTTCTCTTCGAAAAATGTTCTTTAAGATCAAGTCTTTCTTTTTTAGAAGCTTGCCCTAAGGCAGCTTTATCATTTTGTTTGTTGTTTCCTTAATTCTTTCATAGTTTGTGCTTCAAAATCATGTGCTTGCTCCTATATTGCTTGGAACTTGTCTTTTTTTCCACAGTTTTCTCTAAATGCCTTAAGGATAGGATGTGTCTCAGCTTATATGCCATTTCCAGCCAAGCAAGGATTTGCCCGACATTTACTGCATAACCAATAAGTATTTTCTGAATGAATAGTCTAAGTTGGTTTTCAATAAATATATGCTATGTGAGTGACTCAGTGAATGAAACAAAACTGTTCTATGTTTGGATGCCCTCACACACATCCAGACTGCAAATGTGTCAAGGATCAGAAGCATGTGTTCTGAAATATAAGAATTATCTGATGATACAAGCTTCTCTGGTCGCTCAGTGGTAAAGAATCCGCCTGCCACTGCAGGAGACGTGGGTTCAGTCTCTGGGTCAGGAAGATCCCCTGGACAAGGAAATGGCAATCCATTCTAGTATTCTTGCCTGGGAAGTCCCACGGACAGAGGAGCCTGGCGGTCTACAGTCACAAAAGAGTTGGACACAACTTAGCAACTAAGTAACAACAGCAACCTGATGATATAGAGAAGGTAGATAGAAGATTCCCAGGGACCCAAAATGAAGGTCAACTGTAGAGAGAAGTTGTGGAGTGCCAAGGGCTTACAAGATCATGGAAAAGAATAAGACATCGTTCTTCTCTCAGCTCTCTGGTTTCCCTTATTCATTCAGGGAGATATAACAAAAGCCAAACTTTTGGAAGGATATCCCCTTCCAGAGGAAGGGGAACACTCTTATAAACATTCCATTATAATGTCCTTAGGCAGAGAGCTGAGCTATTGTAAATTATTACTTGATAGCAAGGGGATAAAGGCCTCTAGAAATCGTCTTCCCAGTTTCCTCCAATTGAAGTTCAGTACTTGTTCATGGCAATCCCCCAACCTATAGTTTTACAATGTACATATCTGTTCTGTCTTTTTACTTAGTTTCTCATCTAAAGAATAGAGATGGTTACCTGACACGTGTGTATTGTTATTGTTTAGTTGCTAAGTCATGTCTGAGTCTTTTGTCACCCCATGGACCATAGCCCGTGAGGCTCCTCTGTCCATGGGATTTCCCGGGCAAGAATACTGGAGTGGATAGCCATTTCCTTCTCCAGGGGATCTTCCCATATATATATGTAATATAACAAAATAATCAACCCCTTTTGTAATTGTCCCTCAGATTTTTGATATTCTGTTCTATTTTTTCTTTCATTTCTTTCTCTTTATATTTCTGTTTTGTAAGTTTCTAGTCACATGTTTTTCAAACACACTGATTTTTGTCTTGGTCATGTCCAGTCTACTGATGGGCCCATCAGAAACATTCTTCATTTCAGTTACAAGGTTTTTATTTTCTAGCATTTCCTTGTGATTCTTCCACAAAATTGCTACCTTTCTGCTTAGATTACCCATTTGCACTAGTATGCTGTCTACTTTTTCTGTAAGAATTCTTAGTATATCATTCATTGTTATTTTAAATTTCCTGTCTGATAATTTCAGAATTCCTGCCATATCTGAGTTTGGTTCTGAGGCTTACTTTGTCTTTTCAAATTGTGTTTCTGGCTTTTAGCATGCCTTTCAGCTTTTCTGTTGAGAGTAAGACATGATGTATTGGGTAACAAGAACCAAGTAGATGGACATTTCGTGAGAAATTTTGTGTTTATCTGGCTAAGAGTTAGATTTCGTTTACTGTTTGCTGTAGTAGTGGTGTTAAAGGCTATAATTTCCTCTCGTGTTTTTGTATCCTCCTCTTGTCTTAAGGTCTTTGTGGAAACTCCTCTTTAAATAGATTCTGAGATTTACCGTCCTCCAGCTATAATCGTTCATTATTATACAGGAGCACTGTTGATGCAGTGGAGTATTAGGGTTCTCCAGAAAGGCAGAACCAGTAGGAGACTGTATGTGTGTGTGTGTGTGTGTGTGTGTGTGTGTGTGTGTGTGCACATATGTTTGTGTATGTGCGTATGTATATATATGGGGGGGGGGAGATTATACGGAATTGGCCCATACAATTTTGAAGGCATAGACATCTTAAAACTCTGTCATCTGCAAGCTGGACACCCAGAGAATTTGCTAGTATAATTCAGTCTGAATATGTAAAGGCCTGAGAATCAGAGGAATCAATAAATAGTGTAGGTTCCGGTCTGAGTCTGAAAACCCAAGAACCAGACATACTAACAGTAGGAAATTGATGTTCTGGCTTAAACAATCAGGCAAGAAGGGCCAAATTCCTTTTTCCTCTGTCTTTTAGTTCTCTTCAAGCTCTCAGTGGGTTGGATGATGCCCATCCACTAGTTCAAATGCTAATTTCATCCAGAAACACTCTCACAGATATGTTCACAAATGATGTTGAGCCAAATATCTAGGCACCCTGTGATCCAATCAAGCTGACATAAAATTAACCCTCACAGATGGTAAGGTGTGGAGGGGAGGAATGTATTTTGTACTCCTGTTACTGCCTCAGTCCTTTAGTGAGCCTGAGTTAGGTATTTCCTTTCCCCTCCCATCAAAGGTTAGATGACGCTAGAATTGAGTATTTTCTTCACTGAGGTTTGTCAACCTTTGGTAAAACCTCCTTTGGCTCTGCTAAAATAGTTTTCCCAAGGGTTCAGTTCAGTTAAGTTCAGTTCAGTTGTGTCCGACTCTTTGCGACCCCATGAACCACAGAACACCCAGCCTCCTTGTCCATCACCAACTCCCGGAGTTTACCCAAACCCATGTCCATCAAGTCAGTGATGCCATCCAGCCATCTCATCCTCTGTCGTCCCCTTCTCCTCCTGCCCCCAATCCTTCCCAGCATCAGGATCTTTTCCAATGAGTCAACTCTTCACATGAGGTGGCCAAAGTATTGGAGTTTCAGCTTCAACATCAGTCCTTCCAATGAACACCCAGGACTGATCTCCTTTAGGATGGACTGGTTGGATGTCCTTGCAGTCCAAGGGACCCTCAAGAGTCTTCTCCAACACCACAGTTCAAAAGCATCAGTTCTTTGGCGCTCAGCTTTCTTCACCGTCCAACTCTCACATGCATACATGACCACTGGAAAAGCTATAGCCTTGACTAGCAGGACCTTTGTTGGCAAAGTAATGTCTCTGCTTTTAAATATGCTATCTAGGTTGGAAAGGTCTTGTTAGATAGAAAAGACAGAGCTCTGAGTATATTTCACAATAAGGCTTTCCTCTTTCCCAGAGGGAAGCACTGGGAATTTTTACCTTATATTCAGGGTTAGAAAGTGGTAGAGGGTAGAACTCCTGAAAATGTGGGGAGGTCCCCTAAGACCGGGCCTCTAAGGAGTTTTCAATTCTCAAGCTAGTCTTCAGTGAGCCTCTAGTGATGCAGCAATGACAGGTTGAAGCGTTCTTACCTATACTGACTTCACTTGGGGGCTTCTCCCTCTGGGCTTTGCTGTGAATCTCTTTATCCCCATCACCAGTGTTCAGGGCTGCAGTTTGCCCTGTGACCTCAGTTTTCTGATGGATCTAAGAAAAATTACCAATTGTCAATTTGTTCAGCTTTTTACCTTGTGAAAATGATAATGATGGCTTCCAAGCTCCTTACATGTCATACTGGAAACCACTGTGTTTTAATATTAAATGTAATATCCCTGTAAAGCACTTAGCACAACTCATGGCATAAAGTGAAACTATATTGTTAGTTATTACTGTAATGTATTATTGATTTCATCAACATTGTTTTCTAGTAATAATTAAATAACTGATATAATAGGCATCAAAAAAGTTACTACATCTCTCTGAGCAAACTAAAAAAACAAGTTCTTTACAATGTTATAGGTTTAGGGAAGGAATTGACACTGGTCAGAGGTCTGGAGCAATCAGAATTACAGGGTGATCCTGGCATGGAGAACAAATCTAAACTGAAAGCTGAGCCAGAGAATCTATAAGGAGAGGGACCAGTTAGGAACATGAAGAAAAATAGCAAACATTAAACTCAAGGGAATATAAGTTTGGGAATAGAAAAGGTGATGAAGGAGATAATAGCCTTTTTAGATGGTTGACCCATAGCAGAATTGATGCAGCCAGCTTCATCTTTTGTATTCAAAGATGATGCTTCTGTTGGGGATAGATACTTATGCCAAGAGATGTTGAAGTTTATCCAAGAAAGGCTGCCCTTTGGTTCACAGCTGTCGCCACTCTTTAGAGCAAAGCTGTCATAGACACGTGGCCTGCCCAACCTCTTCGCTCAAATAGAACCTCCTTATCCCTGATTACCATGGGTTTCTAGGGGTTCACTTGCCCTGTGTGCTACCGAGTTTCTCAGTGGTTTGGAACTGTCAGTGTTTGAAAAGTACCTGCAAAGAAAGGGTAATCTTTCTGACTTGCCTACTTGTGGTCATATCAGTTCACCATAGACTGATTACTTGTGCCCTATATTCCTTGAACATGTCTTGCTTAGCATTTTTTTTTTCCTTACCACTTCTAAGTAGCTCTAGAAGCTTTTCTTGCTTCAGGATCCCATGGTCTACATCCTTCCTTAGTTTATAGTATTAAGATAGGTTTGTATGTTGATATCACTTTAGAAAATCAATTTTATATAGATAAGATAGAAAAAAGGTCATCCTTGCAGCCTGAAAGATTGGGCCCTAAATTGGACCCTAAAGCCCCATGAACTTTCAGTTTGTGCTAGACGTTGATTCTGATATTAGTTTCCTAAAAGATTAGATCATGTGACTCACTTGAGGAGGTTGCTTAAATTTTTGGGTACCACCTCAGAACAACTGAGACATATCTAGGGAGGAGCCTCGAAGCCTGGATTTTCCATAATACTGCAACTTTGCAGTTCGAGTTACAGGTTGGCATCAGAGACCATACACATGAGCTTACCCACATGCACACAGACATGTGTGCCTTCACTTTTCATAGATTCCCACTTTGTTTAGTTAAGGAAACAGAACACAGTGGAATGCCTCCTCCTCCTTTGGATACCCTGCTGCGAGTGACATTTGAGACAGGCAGTATCCTGCTAGGACTAAAAGAGAAGATGACACTTGATTCTGTCTGTGTCCTTTCATTACGTGGTGTATGTTGTCATTTGAGAAGGCATTGCCTTAAAATTTTGGCATTTCCATTGAAGGCAGGAATCAGCAAATAGCCTGCCACCTATTTTTGTATGTGAGCTAAGAATGTTTTTTGAATTTTTAAATGGTTGAAAAAACTCAGAAGAATAATAGCACTTCATGCCAAATGAAATGTATATGAAATTCAAAAGTAACTTTTATTGGAAGCCAGCCACACTCATTTCTTTACTTACTGTCTATGACTGCTTTGACCCTGCAGTAAAAGCTGAGCAGTTACAAACAGACAAGACCTGAAAACCTAGAATATTCACTAGCTGGACCTTTACAGAAAAAGTTTGGACAAACCCTGATTTAAGAGACGTTGACAGGTATCGAACTCTCCTGGATTGTGACCAGCCAGCATCAGCAGAGTACCATCCTTATCTGATGGAAGTGGAGTCAGTGATCTTGAAGAATCACTCTCTGCTCCCTACTCTCCAGGGACCTGAAAACATTCCACCCCTTTAACCTTGACTCTGATTTTATATCCTCTGACCTGGAGGTTCTGATACTGGGTTTAGGCTGAAAACCAGAGTCACAATCCATCCCCTCTCTAATATCGTGGTGATTAATGTAGTCCAGATAATTTAGGAAACACCAACCAATTCTAACTTGATTTCACGAAGGAAATGATGAACTTGCTTGTCAAGAAGTCAAGTCATTTGCTGAAGGTATTTGTAACTGATTTTGGAGGTGACGGACTAGACTTCAATTCTCTGAAAGACTTTCTTGGCATTATATCATATGCCTTAAAATAATCACCAGTAGGCAGTGACTTTCTAGGCATACCAGTTAGTGACACCTTTGAGGAAACAGATCACATTCTTCAAATGCAAGCAGATGAGATACTTCCCATATTGAATCAGAAAGGGTTGTTTTAAGTGGAAACCAGGAGGCTCCTGGGGCTTCTGTCATTTCTTTCAGTGTCAGCTGATAAAAAGTTTAAGGGCTAGAAAGCTTAAGGTGGAGAGAAAAAAAAAAATGTTAATAAAGAACAGTCGCAGTGCACTCTGACTGACATTTGAATTGGTAATCTTCCTTCCTAAATGGCATTAAAGCTTCCCCTATTTGGTGAAAAAGATATGTGGGTGAACTTTCACTTCTAAAGAGATGTTTTAACAGCTGCTCACTATACTAAGATGAATATCAGTAATTAGAACTATTATCATTTTCTGTCATCATTATGGCTACTGTTATTAATCCTCAACACACAAAACCACGATGCTAATGCTGGCTGGCTGTACCAAACTCTGAAATCCTAATTACCGTTCCCAGCTCTAGAAACGAAGCTATTTGTAAGAACAAAGTAGTTATTAAAAGGACAGGGTAGCTGTTTAATGTCTTGTTGATTTGGGGTTCACCAGCTAAAAGAATTTTGGAGAGTGACACCCTACTTTCATTCTGCTTCTTAACTGATTTAAAGGTCATTGGATTTGCTCCATAATAGTTTAAGTTGCACGTATAGACCTTGACTTCTCAAAGTGACTCCCCTGCTGAATTTGCAAACAGCTATCATCACTGCTTGGCAATAATCAGTTACCTCAGGGTATATTACTACTGATCCGCTAAAAAGAGATAGTCAGTGGGAGAATGGCTTTAATATTTTTAAAAATAGTAAGACTGTTGTTTAGAAGCAGCCCACACAATTGTGTGCAGTAGTCTAAAATGTATCCTTCTCTGTTTAGTTACTTAATCCATTATTCTGAAATTGCGGAGAAGGGAGTATTGCCCCTAGTCATTCATCTTTGACTTGCTTTTATTTGATGTTCAAGGAGAGCAATTAAACTGTGCATGCCAAACTCAATGATAAATACATCCAAAATCAGACAAAAAATAATATACTTGTAATTATAGTGTGTAAATCAAAAAGGCTGAATTTAAATGACTGAAACTAATTAATTTTCTATCTTACCTAAATTTTGATTAATCAAAGGTGGCTCATCTGCCAATTGCTAAATATTTATCAATAGATCAAGAATGGGCTTTATTGATAACCTTAAGGCAACACCTTCAGGCATTAAGATTACATTAATTTGTTTTTAAGTGGAAAAGTATTGAAAGGGAATGATTTCTTTCCATCCCGAA
Organism: Giraffa tippelskirchi; assembly: GCF_054371585.1. NCBI lineage: Eukaryota > Metazoa > Chordata > Mammalia > Artiodactyla > Giraffidae > Giraffa > Giraffa tippelskirchi. The sequence goes on from NC_137276.1 coordinate 42,293,902, forward strand.
TGTATAATTTGTTTCCTAACAATACTTGTTTCAGATCTGAATTTGAAGATGAGTGCCGAAACAGAACAAATTAGAATTTCTAAAACTATTTTCCAAGTAAAATTTTAAAGAAATAGTCATTCCATAGCCTTGCTTCGAAGGATGCTGACATTTTGAAACCTAATAAGATCTTCTGAATTTTCTTTCAGTATTTCCCAAACTTGATCCAGGGCATTTTTGAGGCATATGGTTTTCACTTTTTACGTATCAGCATTCCACAGAGCACCATGAAACAGACAGCAGGCGATGCTGGTCTAGGCATGAAGCTTCTTGCAATAAAGTTGACTTGAGTAGGAAGGAAGTGTGGGAGATTCTGATTACTGCATGACAGCCACAGGAGCACTGGAAGGGAAGGAAGCAATGAGGTCCAAGGTGTTAATCTCTGAGAGATTCAGAGTTTATATTCAGTGTGCTGGATGGGTGCCCCATGGGGAGCAAGAGTGCTGCCATATGAACCCCAGATGTGTGCTCCACCTCACTGCCTCACCAACCATTTTCTAAGACTCACATTCTTTTATATGAGTATGGATTTCTACATCAGGTCATATTATTTTATTTAATATTGATTGGAGTATAGTTGCTTTACAACATTGTGTTGGTTTCTGCTGTACAGCAAAGTGAATCAGCTATACATATGCCTGCCTTCCCTCCTTTTTAGGTTTCCTTCCCCATTAGGTCACCACAGAGCACTGAGTAGAGTTCACTGTGCTACACGTAGGTCCTCATTAGTTATCTGTTTAATACATAGTAGTGGGTGACACTTCTGTACGTTTCCTAAATTTATTTCTTATTGCCTAAATTCTCTACAGTGAAATTAGAATTCATCACTTTTAGTATGGAAGTAATGATGCATTCATGCATGTTAATATTGGTTTATAAAAATATATTAACCAATATACATGTTTATAAAATGTTATAAACGAAGCGGCTTCAAGTGCTCATGACCACTGTTGGTTCATGGAGGATCTATGATGATACCCAAAAGACCAATATAGTTAGCTTTTCTAAGCTAAAATTTATTTAATTTAAAAGAATGGTTTCTATTATGAGATTGATTTTTTTCATGTCTAAATGGGCTTTGTTTTATTAAAAACTAGAGAAGCATAGTTTTAATTGCATTGTGTATTTAGCTGTTCTTACTTGGGGAAAATGCTATCCCCAGGTTGCTTTTATATTATTTTTAAAATATTACCGAGTTGCTAGCCTCTGCAAGAATTTACAATATCTTAGATTTGCTTCCTCCACCTCCTCCACCTCTCCCACCCAGGCAATTCCAGCAGGTAGCAGTGATCCCAGCTGGTCTTAGTGAATTAGCTACTTCTTTTATTGCAGATATCTTTCTCGACTTCTTTTCTGACAGCAGCATAAATCTGTGTACTAAGGGAAAACTGTGGCTGTGAAGTGAATTTGCTCTTAGCTAAGTTCACTGGCCCATTATGGAACTGAATATTCATTCTTTATGTTTCTGGAACATCTGTCTGACACAGAACTAATTGTCCTGGACTGCACCTATTACAGTGTTATTACCTGGAAACTGATGAACCAGGGATCAAGTCAGCATCTCCAAATTGTAATAACCTCTGTACTAGGAAAGTCGTAGAGTGGTTATAAGTAAAATGTTCGAGATGAGAGAAGCCCAGGAAGTGATCTTGGTCAACCCTTTCATATTGTAAATGAGGAAGCCAGATTTGATGTGATAAACATGGTTTCCTTGATATTAACTAATTAAACTCCACTCAATTAAAAATGCTCCCTTATTTCCTATAGAAGAGGGAGGACTTTCAGTTGTATTAGGATAAGCTAATCACAGTATATAAATGCTTATAAGTTGTTACTAAATTAACAGCTCTCACATTCAGGAAAAATACTGTTAGAATTTTGTTTTTCTTATTGAAGTATTTATGAGATCATCTCATAAACATTTTCAGCCCAAATAATGTACTGTGGGGTTCTGTCTTCAAAGTTTGTATTTTTTTTTAAAAAAGGAGACAAATATTACAACCATACATAGTTGGTATGTTTGAAAATCTAATATTACTTTCAGTCTTTCTCTGTGGAAAGTAATTTTCTCTGCTGAGTAATGTAGAAATGTAGCCTGAGTGCTTCTCATTAGAAAGGATAATTTTTGTTAATGTAATACTATAATTCACTTATTCTTATAAATATTCTGTTACATTCCTCACCTCAGAAACGTTCTCATTTAAATATTGAATATAATTTGCCCTTTCCTGAGTTGGTTTGGTGTTGATTTTTTTTCTCTAATTGAGGATAATGTTCTTTAATTCGTTTCAATGAGATTGTTTCTATTAATTCTAAAAATACCCAGAACATACTACACTATCTTGAAAAGCAATAAAGGAATGATATCTGAGAAAATTAGCTCACTGTTGACCCTGAATTATTATTGTTTGATAATAACAATAGTTGCTATTTATTGAATAGTCACTGTGTATCATATATCAAAGACTATTTTAGTTCATTGACCTAGGGATAGAACCTGCATCTCCTGTGTCTCCTGCATTGCAGACAGATTCCTTACCGCTGAGCCACTGGGACTGGGAACTAATTTGAGGTTTAGTTGCGCCCCTTTAAAAAGGCCCAGTCCAGTGGGGACTATAATGTGGATGTGGTCAAGGAACTTCAAAAGGCAGAAATATCTGCTTCTTATGAAAGGTTGAACCGTGGAAACCTTTTTGTCACTTTAAAATTTCTTTTTCAATGAAAAGCTTTCAAGTACCTCTACTGACTGCTGCCAGTGAACTGACGATGAACTTGACAATGATGCTAGCTTTGTACTGCAAAAGGAAGTGAGGTGAGAGTTGTCTCAGAAGCAAAATGAGAAGAAAAAAAAAAAAACTTACTATTTTCATAATCAGTTCCTGAAGTGTTTTTCTGGAACAGCTGATATTTTTGTCAGAAATTGCGTCTGGACAACCTGCCTGCTTTTTTTTTGTTCTTAATGTTTTTTTTTAACGTTTGAGTCTAGACCAATAGGTATTATCCAAAGGATTCGGATAGTAGTCCCAGTGTGATGATGTCATATTTTCAAAGCACAAATGTAAAGCGACATGCATGGATTGGTACGGTGCCTCTTGATCACAGTCCTACCTTATCTTTCCTGGTGTTTTACACCATACTAAAGGGAAGTGAATACACATACCTATGCTGGTTGAGACCAGCACGGTAGAAAACGTTTCTGGTCTCAGATGGGCAGCTGTTCTGCTATCACCATTTCTTTCTGTGCAGGAATGAAGGGCTACCATTGCATCTGTTCTGATTTTTTTTTAAGCAGAAAAATCCATATTTTTTTTCAAGATTTTGTTTTTTGTTTTTTTTTTTAAGAAAATCAATACTATTAAGTTAAAGGAAATAAATCTTCAATATGAATTTAGGTATGTGTACCCACTAATTTTATTTTTATTCATGATGCTGTTGTTGAGCCATGCAGAAAAGCTGTGCTACAGGCAGGACACATTCTGAAAACTGAAGACACAAAATCAGAACTTGAAGCTATCTAAGTTGAAACTAAAACTTCAGAATCAGCCTTCCTGGGTTCAAATCCTGTTTCTACCATTTACATTCAATATTATCCTGAGCCAGTTACACAATCTTTGTGTGCTTTATGCTTTCTCCAATGAGATACTGATATAAAGCTATATAATGAGGTAGTGTCATAAGGTTGTTGTGAGGATTCAGTAAGATAATTAAAATATATCTAGCATAAACCTTTAGCTGCTTAATAATGTGTACCTGCTTTAATAACAATAATAGCAATATTTCACATCACAATCAGTGCAGCAGAAAAGAGAAAGTTTGCAGAATCACAATTACAAAACAGGGGTTTCAGCAATGACGTGACATAGCTATGGGTAATGTCTAGTTGTAGTGTCATCTTTAAAATTAGTTTAAGAGAATTGCTTGGATTTCTGTTAAAAAGAGTTGCAAACTTTTTACTTTGAGTGAGTAGAATACTTATGTGTATATTTATGCACACGCACAAGCTAAATAAGCCAGTGGACTTGTGGGAAATACCTTTTGCTGAGCTACAGTGATAGAATTGCATAAAAATTGAAGTTGGAAGAAGAGCTTTGCTGATATTATTCAAAAAGCAATCACTCAGTTTCCAAGATTAGAAGACAAATCAGATAGGAAAGGCAGAGTAATCACTGGAAAAGAGAAAACACACACACATTTCATCCATGTGTACATGTGTGTGCACACACACACAACTTGGGCTATTTCAGGTTGCTTTTTGGGTTATGTCAGCCAAAGCACAATGTGCATTAGGAAACAGCTCTGAATTTTCTTCAGGTTTCATGTTTTGAAAATTATTTTGGGGAAATCCCGTTTTTGGACATTTTTAATTTCATACTTTTAAAATCTATTGAAAATTACCAGTCACCTTATATTAGTTAAGATCAGTAACACCGATTACCTTATATTAGTTAAGATAGACTAAGTTATGCTACAGTAACAGTCCCCAAGTATCAACAGCTTAAGTTTATTTTGCACTCATGTTACATCCAGAGAAGACAATGGCACCCCACTCCAGTACTCTTGCCTGGAAAATCCCATGGACGGAGGGACCTGGTGGGCTGCAGTCCAGGGGGTCGCACAGAGTCGGACACGACTGAAGTGACTTAGCAGCAGCAGCAGCAGCATCGTGTTACATCTTCAGTGTAGGTCACTCTGGGTGTTCTGCTGATTATGGTCTCTCACAGACCAAGGCTAACAGGGTTTATCCCTGTTTCTCCTACCTTCTTTCTGGAATCTCTGACAATTTTGAATTGAAAATAATATTGAAAAAAAAAAAAAGAAAATAATATTGAAAAATTAACTTTACCAACTGGTGAAGAGGAAAACTGTAAGAAACATCCCTGATTTCCTTCAGCATTATTAGACTGTATTTCCAAAGATAAAGCTCAAAGTTGTGTCTGGGTAGTGTATTTTCTCATAGAGAAATTGAATAAAAAGTTGAACCATTCTTTATTACATGGATTTTAATCAAGTATTAAGTGACAAGATAATTAGACAAGAAAGAGGAAAAATCAAATGATAGAATTTGGAGCAGAACTATGACTTACAGGTTTAGGAAAATCTTATCAACATCCAGTCAAAGGAGGATGGCAGTGGTCATGGAAATTGGAATTTGCTGGAAGCGTAAGAGATTTATGGGAAGATTTCCATGATTTACAGAAATTCAGAAAGAAATAATTATTTTTGCTGTTCAGTCAGCAGGAGTAACTTCTCTTCAAATTTAACTTCTTAGGCTAGAGTTGGAAATCACTTTGCTTTTAAGAAAATTACAGAAACAAAGAAGAGGTATTCTCAGTACTGGTAAAGTGATGGATTTAATGTTTATAATGTTATTGCTAGATTTTCCAGGCCACTCGATAGGACTTCACTTACAAGTATAAAGTAGTTCTCCAAATGCAAGCAGAGAGATTTGTATATTTCACATTATTTATTGTGGCCATACTCTGTATATCATGAGCTCTTAAAAGGAAAGGCATTAAATAAACCTATGAAATAAAGAATAAATTAATATGCATCTGACTCTCCTCCAGTGTTGGCCTGTTTTGAGTGGTTAACCTGATTTAATGTTTCCAGGGGGTTTTAGCTATGATGTGCTTTGAGAGAGAGCATATTGAAATAGGCCATGGTTTTTAAATCTTGGCATAAGTATGAGAACTAAGTCCTTGGTTAGCCTGACTTCCTTTTGTTCCAGCCTGACTGTAGAAATTTAAGAGTTCTACATACCATCTGCATTCAAAGACTCTGTGAACTCCCTGTTTATTTACTGTTTAATTTCTCTGTACTTTGTTTAATTTCTTAAAAATAATGCTGTGTTTTCCTTTTTGTATGAACTAAAATGGAGACCTTTGGTATAGCCACCACCCAGGAGTATTTAAGTGCCTAATAACCACTGGCTATTTTTGCCAAAGTCCAAGGATTCATATGCTAATAAGCCCTTCCAGAATCTGAACTGAAATGTTCTTTAGAGCAAGATGGAAAGATGCATTCCTCTTTAGGAGGGCATTGGTATCATTCCTCTTCTTTAAAATGATTAGAAAGTACGTTCTCAAACATTTCTTTCTGCTCAACCATTTTATTATTCTAAGACATAATGACATTTCTGCCTCTTTCTTCCTTCTTACTTAACTTTTGTTCCATTGAGAAGCCACACTAGCATGTGATGGCCTCCCAGGATTCCATGGCTTAGAGGGCACCCCTGTTTTACCTTGTAGTGTTCCAATGTGAGCACTTCTTCCGTGTCAGGATACTCACGTTCAAATCCCAGTTCTACTTCCCTTCTGGATGTGTGACTTTGGGCCAATTGTTTAACTTTCTAAGGCTCAGTTTCTCCATCAAGTGAGATGGGGGTAATATAATTGTGTGTATTCCAGAGAGTTTTTGTGAGATTTGGGAATGATTAAATGAGATGATGAAGGACAGGAAAGCCTGCCGTGCTGCAGTCCATGGGTCGCAAAAAGTTGGACACAACTGAGCGACTGAACAACAAATTGTTAATATATTTTATTGTCACTATTTTCAAAGTGGGAGGCATATAGAAATACGGTATATGGGTGGACTCATCAGAGAGGATGAATTTTGTTGTACATGAGCCTGTGGGGCTGTTTAAAGTGTCTAGTAATTCTAGTTATGTGCTGGTGCTTGGTTTGGTTTTCATTAGTTCATCGCATCAATCAGATCACCCTTGCTGTTTAGAACAACTCCAGCTTTTATAGTTTTTTATGCTCTTGCCATCATCCCATTATTGTCAAACATTGTTTACCATAATTGAACTTTATTTTGTGATATGTTCTTTTTAGAATCTCAACTTATTTCATATGATTTTTGCCAAAGTAACTATAACAGAAGTTTCTCAAAAATTTTTGTTTATTTGCTTTTGGTACAGAAAGCATTTAACATACAGCCAAATTGATACTCTTTCTGCCCTGTTACAACTGGTACTGATTTCTGTTTGGTTTTGTTAATTTTTAAACCACTCATTTTTAAAAATAGAAAGCAAGGGCGGGATAATATGGGAGGATAGCATTGAAGCATGTAAATTATCATATGTGAAACGAATCGCCAGTCCAGTTTTGATGAATGATATAGGGTGCTCGGGGCTGGTGCACCCGGATGACCTGGAGGGATGGGATGAAGAGGGAGGTAGGAGGGGGGTTCTGGAAGGGGAAAACATGTACACCCATGGTGGATTCATGTCAATGTATGGCAAAACAAATACAATATTGTAAAGTTAAAAAACAGATAAATAAACTAATTTAAAGACAAAAAAATAAATAAAAATTCACAATCCTTTATAAGCCTGATTAAACATAACAAACTTCAAATGATATAAGGAAGTAAAGCCTGCACTTAACAAATATATAAAATTAAGAACAAACTCTGATCCCATTCTTATATCTCTTCTTCCTTGATGGGTTTCTGAATGCTTAGTCAGAAATAAAGGATGGACCTAGCAATTCTACTTCTGGGAATATTCCTGAAGGAAACAAAAACACTGTATTAAAGAGATATCTATACCCCATCATGTTCATAGCAGCATTGTTTACAATAGCCAAGACACAGAAACCACCTAAGTGTCCATCAGCAGATCAACAGATAATGAAATTGTGAATGAAGTATACACACACGCACACACACATACACACACACATAGACACACATATGCAAATATTATCCAACTATTAGAAAAGGAAATCTTGCTATTTGCAACAGTATGAATAGACCTTGAGACCATTATGCTCAGTGAAGTAAGTTAGACAGGTGGTGGTTGAGGGAAGTGGGAATTAGATGAAGGTCATCAACAGGCACAGACTTGCAGTTGTAAGATAAATAAGTACTAGGAATATAATGTACAACATGACTGTAGTTAACACTGCTACATGAGGTATTTGAAAGTTTTAAAGAGAATAATTTCCAAGAGTTCTCATTAAAAGAAAAAACTTTTCTTTTTTGAAAGTGAAAGTCACTCAGTCATGTCCTTTGCAACCCCATGGGCTTCTCGACTCCATGTAATTCTCTAGGCCAGAATACTGGCCTAGAGTGGGTAGCCTTTCCCTTTTCCCAACACAGGGATCGAACCCAGGTCTCCTGCATTGCAGGTGGATTCTTTACCAGCTGAGCCACAAGTGAAGCCCAAGAATACTGGAATGGGTACACTATCGCTTCTCCAGCAGATCTTCCTGACACAACCCAGGAATCGAACTGGGGTCTCCTGCATCGCAGGTGGATTCTTTACCAACTGAGCTAACAGTTGGTAAAGCCCAAACCTACATAGTGCTGTATATCAATTATATCTCAATAAAACTGAAAAGAAAAATAATAAGGATTTTCTACTTGGTTTTGGAGAGACTGTGCTATCTTGACCATAATATGCTTATCTCTGCATGCCTTTGATAACTAGTTTTTGGAGGAGAATTTTTAAATATATTGTATGGCTATGAAATGGCATTTTTAAAATACCAACGGGAATAATAAACATATGATAGACAAATGCAGAAATACTGCTAAAGAAGAAAAATCTTGCATTTTCCCTCAAACTTACTAAAATTTGGTTTCTATGAGAATTCATACTGATGAATGACCCAATTTATCTAGTTTACTTCCTTGCTTGTTTGTTTTTATTAGATATCCCTAAGCAAGACTTAGATACTAAGAAAAATTGAGACTATTCATTGAGTTCCTAGAAAAGTTGAAACCTGCAGTGAAGGGGAGTCTTTTATATACTGACTGATTCACTGTGTACTTCCTTTGAATTAAAATTTGCATTGATGGAGAATTTCTGAGATTCTATACTTTCCCTTTTGAAAGAGATAGGTAATTAGTCATTCACTGTGGCCATTAATTCAACTCTGTTCCCCCTGACTTCTCTTTATTGCTGGCAAGATGGATATAACCAATATTATCTATGTTTTCTGGTTTGTAGTGAAAAATAAATTACTTCTTTTATTTTGAACAGTTTGAGCTCCAACTTGTTTATTTCAAGAAAGTCTTCCAATTATTTGGGGGATTGTTCCTCTGGTGATAATCATAGGATGTCCCCAGGGCATGTGCTTTTCTCCAAAATTTGCTGCTCCTGAACAACTGCACTACTATGAGTAAGACAGAATCCCTGTTGATCTGATGCGAGGAAATGGGGTTGAGACTAGACCTCTGCTTAATATCATCGCCACTGGTATTTTAATACTACCATGGCTGTACTGCTGTTTCAAAGTTCAAGGAAGAGCAAGCCCCACCTCATTGAAGTGTCAGCCAGAGGTATCTTTGGGAAAGATGGCTTGAGTTCCAGACAGTAAGGCTTTTTAGAGTCATGCTAACATATAGGTTCCACTCTACAATTCCATCCTTGGGGAGCTGTTTATTGGAATTCCAAAACACTGTTTCTCTTCAACTTTGGCATTCCCGTTACTTCCCTTTCAAGATTCTTCTTTCCTCTGCCTTATTTTTCCCACCAAAGAACCAAAGCCTTATCTATTTCCTGTACTAGAATGAGTAAAACATCCTTTAAGGGAGAAATCCCTATCAAGTCACAGTAGCTATTATTACCATGAGTATCCATGTGATGAAATTGAAAGACAGGAACATTTTACTTCTCAGGCTCTAAGTTTGGGGAAACCAATTCTAGTTATATAGGGAAAAGCACTAACTTACATCTTAGTTATTCTATCTATCCTGTTTATTATATACCAAAACACTGTATTTCATTGAGTTTTAGGCACCTCGATTGTAAGAAAGTGAAGTCACTCAGTCGTGTCCGACTCTTTGCGACCCCATGGACTGTAACCTACCAGGCTCCTCTGTCCATGGGATTCTCCAGACAAGAATACTGGAGTGGGTTGCCATTTCCTTCTCCAGGGGACCTTCCCAATCCAGGGATCGAACCCGGGTTGCCCGCATTGCAGGCAGATGCTTCACTGTCTGAGCCATGAGGGAAGCCACATCCTAATTTTAGAGACAGTAAATGTAAATAGAAACATCTAAGAACCCATGAAATCTGCTAAATAGCTTTCATGTGTGGTTTAGGAAATTTTCTTCTGTGTATTTTTTTTTCTTTTAAACATAAAATATGTTCAAAATTGAAGAGATAGTAAAGAATAGTATGGTGAACACTCAAGCACTAACCATGTGTTTTAAGAAATAAACAATGCATAAAGTCGAAGCTTCCAGTGTGTACTTCCAAGTACAATATCCTGGCTCAGCCACCTGTAGCAAACCCTACACTGAATTTAACATTCATGAGCATGTCTTTATATTTTTATCACACATGCGTATGTTGATAAACAATGTTTAGTATGTTTGACAATCTTAATTTTCTTTGTTTATGTAAAACTTTAAACTGAAAAATAGAAAGATTAGTTTAATAAATATGCATTTACCCATTTTCTAGTTTTAACTATTATAAATACTTGACCAATACTGTTTCATCCATCACCCCGCTTCTCTCTTCCCTCCTCCACTACTGGATTGAGATAAATTCCAAATATTATATCTTTTTCAGTAAATGCTTCAGTATGTATCACTAAATGATAAAGAATTTTAGAAATCGTAGCCAGTATGACAACAATCATCCTTAAAACAACAAATTTTAATTCCTTAACATAATTAAATACCAATAAATGTACCAAATTTTTCCATATATTTTAGAGATTTCTTTTTATATTTGTTTTGTTTGAATCAGAATCCAACCAAATTTGGCATATGGATTTGATTGGTACGTCTTTTAGGTTCATTTACATCTATCAGTTTTCTACTCCAAATTTTTTACCTCTTCTTTCCTTGACATTTATTGTTGAAAAAAAAAAAAAAACTGAGCCTGTGGACCTTCCCAGTGAATATTCTCCCTTTCCATATGGATATTCAACGTTAGTGGTACCACTCTGTCCTTTTCTCCCCACAAATAAACAAGACTGTGTGTCATGTGTGTCTGTACAAAGTAGTTCCTGTACACACACTTCTGTTCCATCCATCCATATGGGTCAGTCTGGGACTATATAGGTCAGTATTATGCTCTTAATTATTATTACTTTATGGTAAATAGGATAACTCCTTCTTTTAATGTTTTTCAAAATTGTCTTATCTCTTCTTAGCTTTTTGTTTTCCATATGAATTTTACTAAAAGCTTATGCAGTACCCCATGCTCAGTTCAATTCAGTTGCTCAGTCGTGTCTGACTTTTTGCCTCTCCATGGACTGTATGCCTTTTTTAAAGTTTATTCTTTGGTCTCTTTATGCTTTGGGACTTCCGTGGTGGTCCATTGGTTAAGACTCTGCACTTCCAATACCAGTAAGCACAGGTTTGATCCCTGGTTGGGGAGCTAAGATCCCACATGATGTGCCATGTGACCAAAATAAAAAATCAACTTTATATTTATTGTTGCTTTTGTATAAATGATATCTGATGAAAAAAGGTAGGTTTATAAAAACCTTTCTCAATTTAAAATATATATTTATTTAAATTGTTACTTCAATCAAGTTCTAACTCACCTCACCATGATTTATAACATACATTTCAGACGTTTGATATACTGAGAATAGGTCATTGCCATAAGCTTGACCTTTTTTCATAGATTTGACTTTGAAGACATTGAAGTGGCTTTTTCTTGCCAGGTTAAAACTGTCTAGTTTTTAAAAATTTTTACTATTCCCTCACTTTAGTAATATTTTTAAATTGTAGATTGTGATATTAATGAAATTGAGATTGATGTATTGCAGTATTAGCATTAAAAAGAACAGTATAGAAAATATCAAGAATAGGTTGTGATTGATAAGGATTTTGGATTATATGTGATGCAAATGCTGTTTCATAAAACTTGGTTCACATATATAAAATATGTATGTATACATATATATGTGAAAGTGTTAATAGCTCAGTTGTGTCCAACTCTTTGCGATCACTTGGATTATAGCCTGCCAGGCTCCTCTGTCCCTGGAATTCTCCAGGCAGGAATACTGGAGTGGGTAACCATTCCCTTCTCCAGGGGATCTTCCTAACCCAGAGAACAAACCTGGGTCTCCCGCATTGCAGGCAGGTTTTTTACCACTTGAACCACCAGGGAAGCTCCTATATATATGTAGGTGTGTCAATATATATGTATTCATGTATGTGTGTTGATAAAAGCATATATCTGTATGTATCTATATGTATACCTGTATGTGTATATCTGTATATGTGTATATATTCATAAGTGCATATATTGTACTATGTATATATGAATACATTTATATATTTTACATGTGTGTATATGTATATATTTATAAATGCATATATTGTACTATGTGTACATATGCTTATATGAATATATATTTATATACTTTATATGTGTGTATATGTATAAATTGATAAATAATTTTAGCAAAATATGTTATGTTTAAGTTTGATCTTGGTATCCTCAGTAATAGACTCTGGGTATTAATTTTCTGAGTTGTCAAAGAAAAGCTTTCTGTGAGCTATTTGTTTTAAAGACCACCATCACTACATGGACACCTTAAAAGACATTTAAGAGGAGATTAACAAAAACTACACTTTGTTGTATAGTCTAGAAAGAGACATGTCTTTTGGCCACTCATTTACTGGTAAACTAAACTCTAGGGCACTCTCCTTGAAGAAAATTTAACTGCCTAAGAATTGACCAATAGTGATTATAAAGTATAAGATAACCAGATCAGTATGAGTTTACTGTGTGTGTGTGTGAGGGGGGATGTTCTGAATATTTTCCCCAGTTTTGTTAGTCTATGTAAGACATACACCAGGACAGAAGTTATAAATCAACTGTATGATTTTATGGCCACCAGGGAAGCCCTATGGTTTTATTTAGTGTCTTTGTCTTCCACATGCTCAACACTCGATTTTCAACATTGTAACTGAGCATTGCTTCAATATATATATACATTTAAGACTTAAATCTTGTCTTTATGAAACCCACAATTTAATTGCAGAGTCTGTTTAAACATGTGATAAAAACTTAGCACATAGTACAAAATGTTATATGCTTGTTATCTTGTAGGAGGCAAGATGGGGTGGGTGGTTTGCATTTTTGAGGACTAGGGTTGTGAGAGAGTGAGATTGATGGAATAGAGTAGACAAGCATTACAGGTGAGCAGTTATTAGGAAAAGCAATGAACGCATGAGTATGCGTACAGTGATAGTGAGCAGAGTTGCCATTCAGAAAGGTGTGTGAGGAGTCAGAAAAACAGATTGGCTAGGTAGCATGCAACCTGATAGTTGAGAACTTTGTGTTTCCAGGGTTCTAGGTTTTATAAAATAATTTTCCCAATATCCCTCGTTTAACACCAACATCCCCAGGTCTTATTTACCTACAGACATAAATGAAGCCATGTTTAAATTTTACTTAAATTGTCTCATTTTGCTGCTACACTTCCCCAGCATCTCAGGGGGCATCTTCTCAGCAGTGGATGTCATCTTCCCACAAAGTACTAGTGAGAGGCAGCTGGTCACCATCTGTAAGAGCATGACCTAACTTCTAGGTCAGTGTCTGCTGGAGTCCCCCGAGTCCCATGGTGCTCCAATTAGGCCACACTCCATTAGAACCATAGCAAGATCCATGCAGAAAGGAGAAGACTTCCCTCCCTTCCCCCATCCTCAACCGTGTCACAATTTGTTATCTGTCCCAACCTCTGTTTTGGAGTAGCTTCTTGTCTCCCTGTCACAGGTAAAGGTAACAGCCACCCATACTTCTAGTTTCTATTCATAACTAAGGTTTCAGTACTAGATTGTGCTATTTGTGCTTCTTGCCTTAAACTGAGTTTTCTATCATGGAGTTCCTTAGCCTACATTCAAGTAAGCCTTTGCTAAGGCTGCCTGTCTGATTTGCAACACTACTAATCCTGTGAATACCAGCTGGTTTCCTTTGGGAACCCCATGACACCCAAGGGACCCTTGGAGATCTCTTCCATGCAAGTGGCAAGCAACTTGACATTTCCTTGTGTAAACTTTGATTCAAGGAATTTCACAAAGTGAGTAGAGCCTTGTTAACATGGTCACCATTACCCAAATTAAACCATACCACAAGTCAGATCTCATATTTAAATTTTGCAGTGAGATACATGGAAAGAACCAGGTGTAACCATCAGGATATGGGAGTCTCATTCCCGGAGACTACTGTGTTTACATTTTTTTTGCATACATTTTTGTTGTCTGGCTGAGCTTCATTTGGCAGTCCTTGGGTAGAATGGGGTTTGGATACATTTATGAAATGCTCTCTGCTTAACTGTCCAAGATGAAAATAAAATTTTAAATTCTTATGCAAATTACTGAATAAATAGTCCTGGAGATTCATTAATTGAAAGAGATTGCTTTTGCAGGATCATAACAGCATGTCAGTTTCTGGACTTATTCACTGCTGCTTATTGTCCTATTTGCAAGTTTTAATATGAGGCTTTTAATTTAGGTAGTCAAGGAGAAATTTTAACAGGCTATTTATCCAATTCAGTACATTATATTCTCAGTGATTAAAGCAAACCTGTTAGATTTCATAGTTAACTAGATTTATTATGAAATCCCAAACTTCCTATCATAACTTTGGTGTATTGGAAGTATTTACAAAAAATTAAATTATCGAAAGAGCAAGTTACCAGCCAAATGAAATATGAGAAAGCAACTCATTTAGTCCATTTTTCTGTAAACATTTATTGAATATCCATACTGTGTTTCAGGCTTTGTGCAGGACACTAAGAACACAATAACTGAACAGGAATTAGAGCAAAGTTTCCAGGTCTTGAAGGGTTTACAGTTTGCAACAAACACTAAAACCTGTAATCATATGGCAGTTTAGTAAATATTAAGATAGAGTGATATTAAATTGGTAATACGTAAATAATATTTGCTTGCATATTTGTGCCAAGTACTGTTCTATATACTTTGGATATATTAGCTCATGTAACGTTCACAGTATAGAAGGTGCTACTGTTACCATTTTGTAACAAAAGCACCTGCTATACAGTTCTTACTACAGAAGAACTATAGTACAGAAAATAGCTCCAGGGTATAAATTTTATTATATGACTGAGTCAGTAGTTTTGACCACTATCAATGTTTTGTATCTACATACACATTTCCTAAGATGATTGTCCTACTTGCTGGGTTCTAGTATTTCTTGATTGAGAAAGACTGAAAATCTAAATTGGAACAGGCTTGAAGTATCACAAGGTGTCCTTGGTTCAGCTGTTTAGTCTACTCATCTGAATTCCTAGGGTTTTGTGTTTTTTTTAGGATATTTTTCAGGACACCCCCTTTCATCTTATTGTATCCAGATGAATAAATGTGAGTTTAATCAATATTTTTTCCTTTCCTGTTTCCAACTTTTTCAGTGGAATTTCAAGTTTAACTTCTAACTCCTGCTATGAATTTGATGTTTAGAAGAATTCCACATGCTTGGGATGAGATGTCTGATACTAAAGTTATAAACCAGAGAGGAATGAAGCTGACTTCTTCATCAAGTGACTTTTTCCCAAGCTTGTTTTGATTCAAACCAGATCTCTCTTCACCTCTTTCAGTCTATGACTTTTAATTTAGGCAATTCTGAAACCCGAGCACTCACAGGGGGCAGAGCTGGGCATCATTATTGACACTTTTTCCTGATTTATTTATTTGGCTGAAAGATTTTATGTTTATCATAGAATATATATGTGTGTGTGTGTGTGTACGTATACATACACATACAAAAAGCATTTATGAATATATTATTATGTATTATCATTAACTTGGAATTATTGTGCCCAAAGAACAATTGAGTGAAAGTTATAAAGAGAGAATTCCAGCTAAAAACAAGGAAGAAAGAACTAACAGTTGGTTAAAAATGGTGATAATTGCTACAGTAAGTACTGAGCACTCTGTCCCTGAAGGTATTTAAGCAATTAGTGAGTGATTCCATTGAGGAAGAGCACAAAATAAAGAAAAAAGTTGAGCTAGTTAATTCCTATATCCCTGCCATACATGAAAGTCTGTAAGAGTCTCAGTTTTTCCAAATATCACACTTTTCTTCACAAAATCATATCATGGTCTTGGAACACATCCATGTGTTCCAAATGTGCATCTGACTTTTCTCTTTAATGTATAATTAACCTCTGAAAAATATTCCTTCTAGCAAACAAAAAGTTTGTCTGTTAGAAAGTAATTGCAATAAACTAGAAAAACCAAAGGGTAAACTAGAGTACCAAGTATGTGGTGAATAAAGTACTTATTGACCTGGTTTAAAATTTTTTATTTTCAATTATAGAGAATCACAAGCGAGGTTCTTTGGAAGAGAAAAGGTTGTAGGAGCATCTTATTAGAAAAGGATTCAGTGAAGTGGAAAGCCAAAGTATGTTATTATACATCGATTAAAGCTATGAGGCAAAGGTTTCCTGACTTCCAGAGATGCACAGCCAATCTGAATGTCACGAACTTAGATGGTTGCCTGCCAAATGATCCTCTTTATGATTCTTATGCTTAATGTTTATTGGTAATGATCCACTGAAATGATAAACCCACTTATCATCCTGTGGCTATAGCCTAAATAGTTTGCAAGAGATTCTTATTCCTTATAATGCATTTATTTATAGTAAATATGTTTTGGCTTATTAGTTTATTTCTCCAAAGACCTCATGGCACTATTTACAGAATTGTTCAAAGAATACTCTTTTGTATCTTAGAATTTAAAATGAGACAGTATCCAGACAGCAGGGTAGGAAGGCAGGAGACAGGAAGAAAAAAAAACAAAAAGCAATGAGATATTGCTGAAAATGTCAGTAGGAGTAAGTTGGGAAAAGAATTTTTCTATCAGCCACTGTTCCGGCTGAAAAGAACTTCTTACAGAAAGAGGATTGGAGCAGATACAGGCAAAAACAAACCTACAAGCCAAGTCCAGAAAACCTGTTTTTGTATGGCTCGTAACCTATGACTATTTTTATACTTTAAATGGTTGAAAAAATCAAAAGAAGAGTAGTATTGTATAACTCATGGATATTGTATGAAATTCAAATTTTAGTGTTCATAAAAAAAAGTTTTATTGGAACACCACCACCTCCACTTGTTAACATAATGCCTTTGGCTTCTTTCAAACCACAGTTGCAGAAATGAGTATTTGCAGCAGAAGCTGCATGGCTCGTGAAACCTAAACTGTCTGCTATCTGACCCTTTACAGAAAAACCTTGTCTACCTCTCAGCCAGGGGATATGTTAGAGAAGTTGAAATTAAACAGTGCCACTATAGAGTGCGTGTTTTGTTTACTTGCCTAATATTTGTCCAATGCTTATTAAAAATTCATATTTTTGGCCTTAGGCCTGAACTACTAAATCAGAATCCAGGAGCAATGACCTGAAAGTCTGTCCTTTTTGTAAGTCCCCAAGTGTGTGCTCTTATCAAACAAGTTTGGGAATCACTGGTTCTGGCCATGAACGCAGGCTGTAGAAACAGGTAGGATTCAAATCTGAGCTCTACTACTTAATGGCTGGGAAACCCTGGGCTCTCTCCTACAGCATAATATACTTGCCTTTGTAAGCCTCAATAAATTTGTATATACAATGACAGAAAAGATAGGTAACTCATCAGGTTGTTGTGATGCTTTAATTAAGTAACAAATTTAGGTATAGTGTTAACACAGTGCCTAGCATATAGTAAATGCTTAATAACTATTGCCTATTATTGCTTAGTATAAGTATCCATCAGCAGTAGTTTTATTAGAGATACAGATTAAATAAGACATCTCAGTGAGAGAGCTATACTTGAGTCAGAAGACATGAATATGAGTTGCAATTCTGTCTCTAATTAGATGTGTAACATTGAACCACTTAGCCTCATTGGAAACCTCCTTTGCTTCATATGTAAAATGGAAATGGAAACAAAAATACACATACATCTTAGTCATTTCTAAAACTATGAAAATTGTAAAAAGTAATATAAATGCTACCAACTCTATTCCAGTGTGCAGTACAGGGCCAGGCACAATGTGATTAATAACATGTTTGTTGTACCCAAGGAACTCTGACTGACTTATGCCCAATGAAAAGTAATATTAATATTTTCTACTTTGATCCTGTTTTTTTGTTTGTTTCCCTTCAAAATGTCCTTTGCTCAAATGCAACATTCTGTAAATGTCTTTAGCTTCTCCTCTCTATGTTTAAGTCAAAATTTGTTTTCAATTAAGAGTTCATTTTCTCCTGCTGCTCATTTCCTCACTGGAGTCAAAATCCTGGTGGCAAGATCAGAAATGATTGCTGTGGGAAAGGCAGGGATCCTATGAATGGAAGATGATAAGTTTGCAAGTCGTCGGAAATTTGAAAGGAGGAAAAACATCTAAAAGTGGTTTTTTTCAACCCGAAAAATCCCACATACCCTCAAACTGTTTTCCAGGCAGAAATTTAAGTGTCAGAATATAAGTGACAACACAGGTTTTAAAATATGAGAAACAAAATCAGTTCTTTCCAGCTTGCACTCAGATTTTCAGTGATTTCCAACTTGTAGATATGGACTGGTGTCATCAAAGCTTCCTTTACAACTAATTATTTGGCTCCATTTGGCCTAATTCCCCCTTTTTACCACAGGCTGCTAACTGCATGGAGACTATAAAACAGTGATAAGGAATTACTGGTGACAAGTTGGTTTGGGAGGTACAGGCAGTGGCCCTTGTACACTGGTGTATATCCAATGCCTAGCACAGTTCCTGACACAGAGAAAGCGCTCAAAAACATTTGATTGATGAGTGTTAAATGAACATTTTCCATGGAAACACCATGCTTTTATTTTTATTTACAATCAGTGACTGTATCTTTGTCATAAGGAAATCGCCCCTGTTTTTGCATCTGATATGAATCCCCACTGAGCAAAACTAGGCATCTGCTCTTATAAATCCATGGTTTAGGATTGGGGTAAAGGCATTTGTTTTCTCCAATACTGTTAATGATGTATAAATGAAGTATTCTTACTACCAGATCATGTTTTTATTGAGGATTCTATGCAGGTGATTCCAGGGGAATCACAAGTACATGTCAGAGAATGCCAGGTTTGGTTGAAAAAGCCAGGGCACTCTCCAGGTTTTTAAAAATGATTTTAAAATGATGAATTTTATAATAACCCCTTGAAAATGGTGGGCCCAATTTATTGGAATATTGGTATATAATGGCTAGTTGTTCTGTCTTCATATGAACTGAACCAGAAACAGAAGAATATAGTCATTGTTTTTCTGACTTTGACTAGTAACTAAGAAATAAATTAGTGATACTCATTTTTTAAAACAATATTGCTAAAATAAAGCTTTATGGAATATACTAGAATTTTTAAAAATCCAAATGTTTTGAAAGATGAATGTTTATAATAGAGTTTTAGAATATCTTATGATAACTCCCTATTATGCACGGTAGCTATTAGATTTGTTAGCAACACTTAAAATGCTTTGTGTTTGTTTGCATTTGAGACAACACTTAGATAACATATGTTGTTATAATGAAATTCTCTGAACACAGACCTGTGTTTGCTCAGAACTTGATTTTGGAAGCAGTCATATGTTTGTATCTTGACAATAAATTTGTAAACCATAGGAATTCATTTAGCTTTGTAAATGACCAGAACATTGTATTTTTTATTTTTTGTAACTAATATTCACTGTGCAAAATGGAATAGAATTGGTATAGCTTATGATTCCTTTTTATTTCCCACCAAGAGACAAATCTTCAAATATACAAAGATAGAATAAATGCACCCCTCCTTGTACCTTTCACTCAACTTCAATAATGATCAACATTGTGCTAGTCTTTTGTCATCTCTGCTTTCTTTTTTAATAGTATTTTTTTTTTTGGTTGGGGGGGAGGTGTGGCTGAGTATTTTAAAACAAGCTCAGATAGCATGCTATTTCAATGGTCTAAAACATCACTGTGTCCCTCTTACTTTTAAGTCCTTTGTTTTGTCTTTTAAATAATACAAATTTGTGGTTAGTTTTTAGGATTTCTTCTTTAGCTTGTGGGACAGAATCTGCTGGGAAGTTTCTGAAAAGTGGAATCCAGGTTTTTACAGGTTATTCTATAGGGGACCCAATCATGAATTGGTTTCTGGATATCAGCTAGTGGGAAGTTGTGTCAGTTCGGGGGCCCCCTTACCAGGGGGGAAGAATCAGTGAACTTGTCCCATCCTCTAATATTTAGCAGCCCTTTCAGGTCAAATTCTGATCATTACATTCCTTTTGATAGGAAAAGGTCTGTCATTTTATGGGTTACTGTAGCATATTGAAACCCTAAAATATATCAAGCATTTTTCGTATGTACCATACTTTAAAAGAAATAGTATAGCTATTTTTTAAACTCTTTGAAAGATCAATAATTCTAAAAACCCATTTCTTACCACATGCATCTGTTAAGTATTTTGTAAGCATCAGCATGTTAAATAGCACTCAAATTGAGATCTTTTATGCAAGATGTCATTTGACTTTGCATATATGATTAATAGCTTTTTAAAGTTGTCTAGACCATTTTAGATTTAAAAACCTCTGGAAATCATTAGTCTGGTAGAGTCAATTCTGTATTCTCCGTGTTCTCATAATGAGAACTGGTTCATACATGGTTGGTAAAATGGGGAGTGATCAGTATGACATGGAATTTGTGGGAGTTTATACATAATTTTCCCCATATGTTAAAGTTTTGAAATGATAGGAAGCAAGCTTTTTTAAATTAGGAGATAGTCTTAGAACATGCCTCTCTTTCATGAAAGAAGAGCTGATTGTGTGGCTTTTAAAGCTGCCATTCTTCTCTTTTCCTTGAGTCATGCTTCTGGGGATGCTGCAGGTACAGATAAAAAGATAAAACAGCATTTATTCTGTGTTTGGGTGGAAAGGAGAAATATTGATGAAGAAGGCTATTTGGGCTACTTTCAATTTTGATGAAACTGGTCTCTAATTAGAAGCAAATTCTTTAAGGAAGTATGTCTTGAAGGAGGGAAATGTGACTCCCATGATCCAGGGCTGCAAAGGATGACTGACAGCATGTATTCTTGGTCCAAAAGTCAGTTAAGATTTAGTTGTGCTAGTATTTTTATTAGAATTGTTATTGTTGGTATTTTGGTTTTATCATCTTATACATTTTGAATGATCTACTTTTCCCAGAAGCTCTATGATTCTTAAGTGTGCAATGTTGTTAGACACACTTTTCTCAAGAATGCATATGTATCATAATAGTAATACTTGCAATGTTTTTGAATAACACTGGTCAGTATTTTTGAAATAGGAGTCAAAATGTGAGTCAGCCCAGTTGATTTTTTGTCTTCCAATTTTATTGACATATATTTGACATACAGCATTATGTAAGTTTAAGATACACAGCATACTTATTTGACTTAACATACATCATGAAATCATTACCACAGTAAGTTTAGTGAGCATCCATCATCTCATATAGATATGACATTAAATAGAAAAATTTTTCCTTGTGGTGAGAACTCTTTTCTTAACAACTTTCACATATAACATATAGTAGTGTTAATGTTACCTACCATGTTGTATATTACATCCTTAGTACTTACTTATAACCAGGAGTTTGTACTTTTTCACTGCATTCATCCATTCTCCCCTCTCCCTTAATCCATGCCTCTGGTAAATCACAAATGTTATTTCTTTTTCTGTAAATTTGTTTAGTTTATATTTTAAGTATAATTGACCTATTACACGATTTTAGATTCTGGTACACAATATAGTGATTCAATGTCTATACATTTCAAAGTGAGCATCATGACAAGTATAGTTATCATCCGTCACCATACAAGCTGTTTCCTTGGTGGCTCAGATGTTAAAGAATCTGCCTGCAATACCGGAGACCTGGGTTTGATCCCTGGGTCAGGAAGATCCCCTGGAAAAAGAAATGGCAACACACTCCAGTATTCTTGCTTGGGAATTCCCATGGACAGAGGAGCCTGGTGGGCTACAGTCCATGGGGTTGCGAAGAATTGGACACGACTGAATGACTAACACACACACACCATACCTAACTAGTGACTACATTCCTCACACTGTATGTTTCATACCTTTGGCTTATTCTGTAACTGAAAATGTATAGATCTAAACCTCCCTTTGTGGTTCTAAGTCTACCTGTTTTCTACTCTCCTTCACTCTGGCAACCACCTGTTTGTTCTCTTTATCTGTAACTCCATTTCTGTTTTGTTAGGTTTAGTCATTCTTTTTATTTTTTTTTAATTCCATGTATAAGTGAAATCATACAGTATTTGTCTTTCTCTTTCTGACTTCTCTTCGCATAATACTCTCTAGGTATATCTGCGTTAACGTAAATGGCAAGCTTTTATTCTTTTTTGTGGCTCAGTGATATTTCATTGTGTATGTTTCACATCTTCTTCATCCATCCATCTGTTGATAAGTACTTAGGTTGCTTCCTTTCTTTTCTATTGTAAATAATGATGCAATGAACATAGGGGTGGCCAGATGATATTTAAACTTAAACTAAGGATAGTTTTCTACAAGTTCGTCATCAATCTTCTGGGTACTGTTCAGTCTAAATTTGAAGAAAAAGAGCTGAGGACATTTTAATTGTACTCCATGGCTTTAAAGCTTTCCAGATTTAGAACTTTATTGAGTTAGCACTTCTTTTCTCTGAAGCTATGAATCTTAAACTATTGATATATAAATGGATGAAATGTTTCACAGTCTAAACGTAAAACTCGCCCTTCTATTTTTTATATCACAGTAAAATTATAAATTATCCCATTCATGTTTAGTGTGTACCAGCTAATTCCTTATCTACATAGCATATCCACTGGTCCATGAATTGCTAATCCTGAGATGTGAGAATGCAGTTATGCTTTGGGTCTTGAAGATAAGTTGGGGAGAAAAATACTTTAAAACTTTTGTGATTGGATTATTATTTAGTAGCTAAGTCGTGTCCAATTCTTTTGCAATCCCATGGACTGTAGCCTGCCAGGTTCCTCTGTCCATGGGATTTACAGGCAAGAATACTGGAGGGTGTTGTCATTTCCTTCTCCAGGGGCTCTTCCCAACCCAGGGATCAAACCCATGTCTCCTGCATTAGTAGGAGCCATCAGGGAAGCCCCCTATGATTGTATTACATGAGTCTAATTTCTTCAGTTTGAATAATTGCTTTTTTTTTTCTTTTCAGAATCAGAGAGTCTCTCTGTATCTTTATAACTTACCAAATATTTGTTCAATTCTCCTCTGTTTAGGAATATTTGGATCTGGTAAAAACATTTTTCATCATTTAATGATGATGAAATGATCAGTTTTCAACTTATCTTATAATGATATAGACCATATAATTAGGTAATCTTGTATATTTCCTATATTCTATAAGTTCCCTGAAGTTTGGGACCAGGTATTGTTCACAGTGCCATTTAAAGACAGTGCCTGGTACTTAAATGCTCAGTTGAATGATGTTTTTGAATGAGTAATAATGTAAATAGTAAAATTCTTAAAGTATAATTTATAGTATTTACCTTAGAGTGTTTCATAGCAAGCTCTCAAATTTGAATAAAATGGTAGCATTTTACCAAGTTCATTTACCTGCAAAAAGAGCTTTAACCAGAGCACAGATTCCCATGTATAAAAATTTTACACTTGTTAGCACAGGCAAAATAGTTTTACCACATCTAGCATTTGCTGGCATATATACCTTCTACCAGGCTTCCCTGGTGGCTCAGCTGGTAAAGAATCCACCTGCAATGCAGGAGACCTGGGTTCAATCCCTGGGTCAGGAAGATCCCCTGGAGAAGGGAATGACTATTAACTTCAGTATTCTTGCCTGGAGAATTCCATGAACAGAGGACCCTGGCAGCCTACAGTCCGAGCGGTCGCAAAGAGTTGGACGTGGCTGAGTGACTAACACCAACATACCTTCTACCTGATTTATTTTCCCACATCGCTCAAGCCTTTTGGGCCTCTCTCAGGAGTTCTTATGACAAACTAAATCAAACCAAAATAACTGAAAACCTGTGGAGAATTTGTGTTTGTAGAAACAGCAAAAATGGGAGAAAAAAAAAAGAGAGAGAGAATCCAAACAAAGGAAGGTGATATTGGAGTGGTCTGTGTGTCTATGTGTCTGTGTGTCTGTGCTGGGACTGGGGCAAGGATAGTAGACGTTTAAAACTTTGCCAGAGTTTTCTGAGACCATGATGATCTTCACGTATTTTAAGTAATAGTTAAGTGGTTCTTTTTGTTTGTCTGTTGGTTGGCTCCAGAATAAATCTTTCTGGAAATGAATATTTGTATATCTGAGTGTTGGAAGCGAAGTTAAGGGGAAACAAAGTTAAGTTAAGCAAAGTTAAGACTACATCAGGAATGACATAAATTAATGACATATATTTTATTATTTTAATAAGTTAAAATACATTGCCCAACACTTGGATTTCAGTAAAATGGTCTCATTTAGAATCAAGGACTATGATTTCTTGTGACGTCGCTACTCCCATGTATGCAACAGACTTGTTTAACACTGTTCTGTGTCTACTCGAATCAGGACGTAAAGTCGAATGATGTTAGAGCTAGAAGGGATCTCATGGGTCTTCTAGTCCAAGCCCAACATTCTATAGGTGAGGATGTTGAAATCAAAATAATGAAGTGGGTCACATATGCCAAACACTGCGGTGCTCTGCACCCCTATTCACATCTGATCTTCACAGCACTTCCATGGTGTCTGCTATTAATAATGAATAAATGGGGTTTGGAAAGGTTATGTTAACTTGCTCAAAATTCCCTGGTGACTTAGTGAGAGTCCTAGGATTTAATCATCAGCCCACTGATTTGGGAGATCCTTCTATTTCAGATGCAATTCAGTAATTAATGAAAGTTAAATGGCTGAAGTCTCTTCTCTGGGAGTAAAAACATATTCAATATGTTGTGATTGTGTTATGTGAGAAATGGATATAGATATGTAATTATAGAGTAAATGTTCATTAGTTTTATCAGGGAGAATTAGAGAAGATTTTGTAAAGAAGAAAAGAGCTGAATCTTTCAAGGCATCTAGGAATTTGTCAGGCAGTCAAAGGCACTATAGACTATGGAAACTGTCCAAGTGTGTCGCATGGTTTGTTGTTATAACAGCAAGTAGTTCTGAGCAAGTGAGGATAGGAATGTAGGGTATGTTTGAGGGAATATGAAAGAGATAAGACTGGAAAGGTAAGAATGGACCAAACCCAATTTCTGCTCTGATGCCCCCTGAGTCAATTACAATTTTTCCCTCCTAGTAAACTACCCATAAACTGCTCCAACTACTTTACTCAGCATGGAGTGAGATACAGACAATGAACATATGAATCAAGGCAGTAGTCATAGGGATTAAAAATTAGGAATGATATACAGAAAGAGTTTGGAGGTAAAATTGGTTGGGCTCAGTGATTTATGAGATGCCAAAGGTAAAGAAGATTGAAGCTTAACCCAACTCAAATATTTCTAACTGTGAAGACGCAAGTGGATGGTGATGCTGTTATCAGAGATGGAAAAAGTTGGAGGTTAAGGGAATCATATGATCTCAAAGTTTAATTCATATTGTCCTGGATTTTAACAGAAGGGAAATAGTATCTTTGTACTTTGTTTCACATTAGGCTTAAGCAGATTTATCAAAGACTGAAGATATTAGAATGATGTGTATTAATTATATGTACATGATTAGAAATATATGTGTGGTTTTATATAAATATTTCTCTACTAGAGTTTAGAATCCATTACAGTATCTTATACCTGGAGGAGCTTCTAGACATCAGCTAATGAAGAAAACAAAGACTTGTTCCCAAAGGCAATTTTGCTTTCTTTTATTTATTTATTTTTTAAAGTGAAGCTAACCAGAAAGCAAACAAAAGCATTTAAAATGGAATTATTTTGGATGGGCTCCGATTAGCTTCTTATCCTCTTAAACCAGGCCCTCTGAACTCATTTAAATAAGTTGCCTGGCTCTAGCAAGCACTTGAATTTTCTACCCGTGGGCTAATCCAACCTTCTCATATAATAGATGTGAAACTGGGTTGAAAGATTCACCTTACAGTCTGGTTAAGCAAGACATGAAAGAAAAAAAAATAGTAACTAAGGTAAAATTATAAAACTATAAAAAATATTTATGTGACCAAGATAGTTGTAAATAGGAGGGACTATTTCCACCACCATCCTCCTCCTCCAAAAACCTTTTTCTGTTTGTTTTTTTTTTAATGTTATTGTCATTTCTCATTCATTCCATATCATTGCCCACAGTGCCACCTATTGGTAAAATGAAGCAATGATGGCATAGCCAGTTTTTGTATACACAGATTGATTCCATGGTCTCTCAAGAGATCTGCCCTGGATTTTTGCAGACAGCTGTTATGAAGCAGATGCTGTCAGTGATCTGACTGAAATGAGAAATGAGCCACGTGTTCCACGTGGAATGCTCAACTTTATTATTTAACAGGGATCCAAAAAGGAGCAGGAAAGCAGAATATCCTACTTCCCCAGTTTCTGGCTCTGCCAAAAAGGAGGAGGCTATAAAACTTCTAAGGGATTTGAAGAATTCAGCCATTCCCACATATTAGGGCACAAATTACTTATGTGTCTTACTGCTCCAGTGGGATCATTGCCTTTTAGAAACACCAACCTGAAGTAGTGAGCTCATCTGAGAACCACTGCCAGAGTCTTCCTATTATCACGCAGGCTGTTAAGTGACAACAAAGGCCTTCATTTTCACTGAACGTGTTTAATTTGAAAAAAGTTTTGTAAGAGTAGTCAATGTGATTTTCCCTTTCTCAATTATATTCTGTTTCTCTGTGGGAAAGATGTTCTCTCTAGAGAGCTTGCATAATACAAGGTACAAAGTAAGGTGTAGTATATGTGGTTGAAGAAGGAGTAACTGGATCTTTAGAACATTAGTAAATTTAACAAGTCCCAACATTTTCCCCGATGTTGATAATGTTGATGTTCAAGCACACATGTATTAACACATGTGCACACACACAAAGACAGACTAGAGACTAGTGTGGTAAAGTACAAAAACTGATGAGACTTAATTCCTTATTCTACAGCATGCAAAACTATTTGAGTAAAAATACATGAGAACACATTTATGATGGTTATTATTTGTTTTAAATTGAAAGGTTTAGTAAGATCCTCCCTTACCACAAGCTGTATTTCTCCAGATTTTTATATGACAGAAGGGACTTATGATTAGTTTGTTCACTTTTGAGTTAGTTTCTTAAGTAGTTGATACTTGATCATTTTTAGAGGTAGGTTGTACTCCTGTTGCTGTCATTAATGTTCAAATCATTTATACCTGGTGGTGATCTCAACTAAAACCATCAGAAAACTTGTGATGTCCATATCAAGAAGGTCAAAATCATGTCCCAGGTTTTAAGGAAAACTTTAAATAAGTATAATTTTCAAAATTATTTGTTTATTTATTTATTGGCTTGTTGGGTCTTCATTACTGCCCGAGGGCTTTCTATAGTTGTGACAAGCAGGGGCTACTCTCTAGTTGCAGTGCCCACTTATCATTGAGGTGGCTTCCCTTGTTGCAGGGCACGGGCTCAGTAGTTGGGGCACATGGGCTCCAGAGCGCAGGCTCAGTAGTTGGGGTGTATGGGCTTGGTTGCTTTGAGGCATGTGGGATCTTCTCAGACCAGGAATTAAACTGGTGCCCCCTCCACTGCAAGTTGGATTCTTAACTACTGGACCACAAGGGAAGTCCCTCAATAAGCATAATTTGAAAGAATAGCACCACAAATGTCTGGCCCTTTTGAAGAGACTGAAATACAAGAAAACAAGTTGATTTTGGCTAAAGGACTGTGGGACAAAAACTGAAATTCCTTAACTAAGAAGAGTTAAGTCAAATGCTTGAAAGAAGAGAACAAACTGTAGACAAGGATATTTGTTTGGGAGATATAGTTCAGGAAAAGACCCAGGAGGAGGGATTCCTAAGAGCTAGCTGGAGGTTGAAGTTGAATAGGAGCCCTAGTTCTAGGATTGCTTGGTCTGGATTCAAATTTTGCTTCTGCCTCTTAGAGCAGTTAGGCCCTTAGTCTTAGTTTCCCTGTCCAAAGATGGATATACAAGATTTACTATGACTGTTCTTTGAATTCACCAAGATAATAAATACTAATAGGAATAATTATAGGTATCAAATGTCATATAAAGCATGAATTTTCATTTAGATCAAGCGTCTATTGTTTTAAAGTAATCTTACTCATTTAAAAAAAATTATATTTACTTGACTGTGCCAGGTCTTAGTTGTGGTACGTGGAATATTTCAGTTGTGGCATGTGGCATCTAGTTCCTTGGCCAGGGATCTAACCCAGGGCCCCAGCATTGGGAGTACCAAGTCTTAAGCACTGGACCACAAGGGAGGTCCCACAATCTCACTCAGTTTTTATTCTGTGTTTTCTTGTGCACATAAGAAAAATAAGGTGAAACCTGTGAAAACATTGGCTGCTTTAGCAGAAGAACTCTGCCAACATTCAGATGATTCCAGTTTTAACAGTTCAGTTCAGTCGCTCAGTTGTGTCCGACTCTTTGCGACCCCATGAAACGCAGCACGCCAGGCCTTCCTGTCCATCACCAACTCCCGGAGTTTACCCAAACCCATGTCCATCGAGTCGGTGATGCCATCCAACCATCTCATCCTCTGTCATCCCCTTCTCCTCCTGCCCCCAATCCTTCCCAACATTAGGGTCTTTTCCAATGAGTCAACTCTTCACATGAGGTGGCCAAAGTATTGAAGTTTCAGCTTCAACATCAGTCCTTCCAATGAACACCCAGGACTGATCTCCTTTAGGATGGACTGGTTGGATCTCCTTGCGGTCCAAGGGACTCTCAAGAGTCTTCTCCAACACCACAGTTCAAAAGCATCAATTCTTCGGCGCTCAGCTTTCTTCACCGTCCAACTCTCACATCCATACATGACCACTGTATACATACAATTTTACATCAGTATTATTAGATGCTACATTAGTTTTCTATTGCTGCTGTACCAAATTAACATAAACAGTGTTATATCACAAACATAATATATATTACATCTTTGGAGAGATCAGAAGTCTGAAATGAATCTAACTGGTTAAAATTAAGATGTCAGCAGGTTTGTGGTCTTCTGGAAGCTATAAGGGTAATCTGTTTTTGATCCTCTGTGGCTTCTGGAGGCCATCTGCATTCCTTGGCTTGTGACCTCTTCAAAGTACTTTGCTTTAACTTCAGTTTCTGTTGTCACATATCTTTTTTGTCTTTGACCCTCTTGCTTCTGCCTTATAATGACCCTTGTGGTAGAGTCCACTCAGATAGTTCAAGATAGTCTCCCCACCTTGAGACCCTTAACTTAATCACCTCTATAAAGATCCTTACCTTGTAGGGTAACACATGTACCAGTTTTGGGAATTAAGGTATAGATATCTTTGCACTGTGCTGTGCTTAGTAGCTCAGGTGTGTCCAACTCTTTGCAACTCCATGGACTGTAGCCTGCCAGGCTCCTCTGTCCATAGGGATTCTCCAGGCAAGAATACTGGAGTGGGTTGCCATGCCTTCCTCCAGGGGATCTTTCCAACCCAGGGATTGAACCCAAGTATCCCGCGTTGGGAGTGGATTCTTTACCATCTGAGCCACGATCTTCTTACCAGAGATGCTTTAAATCATTATTAATTTTGGTAATTCCAATAATAGTTGACCAACACATAGAACTAAATAAAGCTTTTGGAAGTTCTATCAAATTTGCCAGAATTTTCCTTTTGTGAATGCTACTGTAAATTAAGTGAAAAAGTTCAACATAGATAAAGTTACCGTTCTTGGGACAACCACAAATTTTGCAGAGTGGTGTCCTGGTGAGAGCAATGTTCTTACAAAATGAGGAATTCTTGGAGCAGAATTGTGTTTGAAACAGGTTGTGGAATAAAAATTATTGATGTGCCCATAATTAATCCTAGAAAATTTCAGCAATCAAAGTAGATGCTCTGGTTATCAAGTTTTACAGGTACACACAACTCAGTAGCTCAACTAAAAAACTTTCATGATGAAGTTGACATTGAATTTTAAAAAATAATGAAGTAAAACTTCAGCATCACAGTGTTTGTCTTGCTGTTCTCCTTTAGTTGGGTTTAAAAATGTTTGTGGCTATGAAGGAATAAGTTGCAAATCAGTCCAAGTGTCCTATAGACAGTGATCTTCAACTGATTTGTAAATGAATCACCTAAATTTTGTGCAAGTTTTATTTAAAATTAGTTAGGAGCTTTTGATCAGAATATTCAATAAATTGAAAGCCAGAAATTAAGATTTAGAAGCTCTTAGAAAATTGCAATTGTTAAAAACCAAAAGCTTCCAGGAAGACATTGAAATTTATTCTTATAAAAGCATGAAATAAATTGAACAAATTAAAATTTGAGAACCCAAAGATTTAATTTTAGAAATCTATGGTTGTCTTTTGAACTATCATGACTTGTAGGAAGAATCTTTTGATTAAGTGCCTGTATTTATTTTGATAAATTCACATTCATATCAGAATATAATGAAAATAAGGAAGGTCTATGATTTTGAAAAGAATAATGTATCAAAACAAGCTACTTGATGAAATTTCCTTTCAAAAGTATTTCTTGATAAAGCATATTCTAGGAGGAGTCATTATCATAGTAACAGTAGCAATATCTGGATGGAAGTATTTACAGATTTCAATATGAAAAAATTAGATTTGAGAATATCTTCCATTTAGAAAATGGCTTTTATCCAAACAGATAATTTCACAGCTGTAGAAAGGATATTTTCTCAAAAACGGTATGACACACAGAGCACAGTCTATTGAAAATGTCATTTTCAAATTTAAGAAACTTAAAATGTAATTTTGAAGAACATTACGGGAAATTTTGTTAAGCAATAATATCATTTAGGAAAACAAGTTATTTTGAGAAATACCACTGACATGTATTAGAGACAGATACAAATGTGGGTCTAGTGTATGGTTATTTACCAAGGATAATAATTATTGTGTGATATTGATTTTTAATCACAATAATTATTATTATCTCATTGTGATTTTTAGTATTTAAGTATTCCCTGGTGGCTCAGATAGTAAAGAATCTGCCTGCCATGTGGGAGACCCAAGTTTGAATTTTGGGTTGGGAAGATCCCCTGGAGAAGGGAATGACAACCCACTCCAGTATTCTTGCCTGAAGAATTCCATGGACAGAGGGAAACTGACAGGCTAGTCCACAGAGTCGCAAAGTATCAGACGAGACT
This sequence comes from Giraffa tippelskirchi, assembly GCF_054371585.1. NCBI lineage: Eukaryota > Metazoa > Chordata > Mammalia > Artiodactyla > Giraffidae > Giraffa > Giraffa tippelskirchi. The sequence goes on from NC_137276.1 coordinate 42,325,139, forward strand.
GTGTGACTAACACTCACTTTTTCACTTTCATATATATATGTAAAATTTTATTTAATTTTGCTTTAAATATATGGTTATATTTTATTTATTTGAATGACAGAATAGTTTTTGGATAGAACTGTCATAGATCTAATGTAATAAGACAACAAGTTGGTCAGCAAATAATTATTCATGATTTTATGTGATTAATGATTTTAGCATGTTTTCATTCTCTGGATGTTGTGGTCTGGTTAATAAAATTATATTGCAATCCTATGTAGAAAGCTCTTAGCACAATGCCTGGCTCACGGTAATCTCTTGTTATTACAATAAGCAGCTTAGTGAAAGACCTTCTGAGCCCCCTAACCTTTAATAATCTTTCTCTGTGGCCTGTGGAACACTCTCATTACACATAAGTTCAACGTTATTGTGAGTGATATTTTATTTTTTAACCTCTTCCATAATTTCTTTTCCTTTTTCCTTGCCCTAAGGGTGAGTTTCTGTCAGCACCATTTTTCTGTTTCCTAACTTTAATTGACATTTCCTGTCAGTCCCATTTATTTCAAAGCATTGGGCAAAAGATACTACCCTTTCTCCCACTTCCTTTAACCATTACTGGGAGGAAGGGCTGACTTTACCTATCAATATATGCTACTGTGGTCATGCATTGTGTGTATAGCCCAGTGCTGTGTAAGTGAGGGAACAAGCACAAGCTCTGATTAACTGTATGCATAGTCACTTTAGTCATGTTTGACTCTTTGCCACCCTGTGGACCCACCAGGCTCCTCTGTTGGGCTCCTCCAGGCAAGAAAACTGGTGTGGGTTGCCATGCCCTTCTCCAGGGGATCTTCCTGACCCAGGAATCAAACCAGTGTCTCTTATATCTCCTGTATTGGCAGGTGGGTTCTTTACTACTATTGCTACCTGGGAAGCCCTCTGATTACTTAGGTGTTACAAAAGTGTCACATAGGCCAGCAGCACCCAATTGACCACCCTCACTCTCTTGTAGGAGCCTCTGCTCTGTCTGGACCAGCCTTTCCTCACCCTAGCCAAGATTGTCTTCCAGACTTGGGAACCAGCTGCCTCCCTGTGTCCCAAAGACCTCAACCTTTGGCCTTGACATTGCTCTTTGCAATTTCAAGAATTGTTGACTTCAGAGCCTTTTTATATCCTCAACACCAGGATATCACTGTAGTTTCTTTCAGAGCTGGGATGCCATTATTCAGGGTCTTTCTGAAACATTGTGGGATTTTGCATGGCTTTTGTGACCACATTCACCTTCTCCCTCTTCCTAAGAAATCTACCTTCTATATAAACTCAGGGCATCAATACTTTGGTACATCTCTATTTTCTCAGCTCATCCCCTGAGTTAGGCCTTATTTGTTTTCCTTTGCAGTCAGAACCCCATCGACCATTTCAGTATTTCTGTGTACTACCTCCTTAGGAATCTTTCTCTGTTGGCTTTTACAAGTTTTGGAGCTTAGTGTTATGTTGAACTATTTCATTTTTATTAGTATTTGAATCTGAAATTCTAAACTGTCTGCTTTATTGCCTTCCTGAGTTTTGTTCCTGAGAATGGCAGTTGTGTACCTGTGTAGTACCTGTATCAACTGGAAACTCGTTAGAGATTCAGAATCTCGGGACTTACCCCAGAACTATGAATCAGAATTTGCATTGTAACATTTATGCACATTAAAATTGGAGAAACACTGCTCTAGAGCAGTGGAATCCAATCTTTTGGGCACCAGGTTTCATGGTAGACAGTTTTTCCATGGGTCAGGGTCAGGGGATGGTTTCGGGATGATTCAAACACATTACATTTATTGTGTACTTCATATCAGCTCCACCTCAGATTATCAAGCATTAGATCCTGGAGATTGGGGAACCCTGCTCCAGGGCACCAAGGGACTAAGGATATCTGTAGTCTTTCTCTCTTCTCTGGCAAGCCAGATAAACTCTAAGGGTGATTGATTGGTTCCAGGTAATCTAAGCATGGGCTTCCCTGGTGCTTCAGATGGTAAAGAATCTGCCTGCAATGCAGGAGACCTGATTTCATTCCTGGGTTGGGAAGATCCCCTGGAGTGTAGGGCATGGAAACCCACTCCACTATTCTTGCCTTGAAAATCCCATGGGCACAGGAGCCTGGTGGGCTACAGTCCATGGGATCGCAAAGACTCGGATAGGACTGAATAACTAACATTTTCACTTTCACTTTCAATCTAAACATAGCAAGAAACAGCAGAATGTGGAAATACTATGCGTGGAAGCAATGGGAGAGAAGAAGATATATAGACTATAGAATCAGTAGTTTCAGGCATACCAGATTACCCATGTGTGTTTCCTTCAGTTTGTGTCTATGTTGAATGGAGTTAATGGTGACACTACTACTACTAATTTTCCCCAAGTTACCAAAACAGAATCTGCATTTCAATGAGAATTTTGGATAATCTGTACATGTGTTGAAATTTGAGAAGCAATGTTTTAAAGTGGTGTTTTTCTAAGAGCTGTCATGTGAAATCAGTTTAGTGAATTACACGCTGTGCTAAAAATAGCAACAACTATGAAAACGGGATAAAACAATATATAGAAAATACCAGAATACAAAAAATAAAAATGGAGTAAAGATAAATATTGATTTGGACTTTTTTTCAGTCATATTTGCATGTCTTGGGATCATGATATAAAATATATTTCTTACTGTGGGTAAAAACCAGTTGATAAATACAATCTAGACAACCTCACTGTAGCAGATACAAGACCTTGCTTAGTAAGTCTACTCAGTTTCTGGTAAGTCATGTCAACTCTGCCCTCACTTCTGCCTGGAAGTCCTTTTAGTTATCTTTATGCCTTGTGCCTCTGTCAGGAAGAAAAAGCAGAACTGTGATTACTCTGGAGTTACTTGTCCAAGTAAGATTTAAACAAAACCCATCAGGGTGTAAATAAAAGTTCCTTCTATTGATCTAATGTGGAGCTTATAAAGTGGTTACAAGAAACACTCCTCAAAGACTGGGAATATAACTCAAGCCTTTTTCCCTATAATTTTGGAGTTTCTTTGAAACCACTTTTTTATTTCTTTGAAATTTATGTGAAATCATGTGAAAGAAATCAGTAAGAAAAAGACAATCCAGAAGGAAAATGACAAAAAGACTCAAACCGTTAATTCATAATAGAGAATATTTAAGTAGCCAAATACAATAAGAAAAAGAGCTCAATACCAGTAGTTTTCAAGAAATTTAAACATGCAAATTAAAGCTCCAATGAAATATACTTGTCTTCCCACCAGAAATGCTAAAATATAAAGGTTCACATCAACCAGTCAATGATTAGGATTGAGCTGCAAGAACTCATACCACGCTAGTGGGATATAAGTTAGCACAGCATTTTTAAAAACTTTTTATTTGGAAATAACTTCAAATATACAGAAAAGTTATAAAAATAAAAATACTTAAAACTACTACAAAATATACTTGTATACTTCTTATCCAGATCATCAGTTGCTGACATCCTACTTTATTGTTTTAATTGCCTATATTCTTTATATAGGTACACACACACACACATGTATATATATAACTCTCAGTCAACCCTAAATGACTTGAGGGTAAATATGTCAGGACTCTTGACCCCAAAATACTACAATATATGTTTCCTGAAAGTAAGAATATTTTCTTCAGTTCAGTCGCTCAGTCGTATCCAACTCTGCAACCTCGTGGACGGCAGCACGCCAGACTTCCCTGTCCATCACCAATTCCCGGAGCTTACTCAAACTCATGTCCATCGAGTTAGTGATGCCATCCAACCATCTCATCCTCTGTCGTCCCCTTCTCCTCCCACCTTCAATCTTTCCCAGCATCAGGGTCCTTTCCAGTGAGTCAGTTCTTCGCATCAGGTGGCCAAAGTACTGGAGTTTCAGCTTCAGCATCAGTCCTTCCAGTGAATATTCAGGACTGATTTCCTTTAGGATGGACTGGTTGGATCTCCTTGCAGTCTACAAGACTCTCAAGAGTCTTCTCCAACACCACAGTTCAAAAGCATCGATTCTTCGGCACTCAGCTTTCTTTATAGTCCAACTCTCACATCCATACCTGACTACTGGGAAAACCATAGCTTTGACTAGACAGACCTTTGTTGGCAAAGTAATATCTCCGCTTTTGAATATGCTGTCTAGGTTGGTCACAGCTTTTCTTCTAAGGAGTAAGCATCTTTTAATTTCATGGCTGCAATCAGCATCTGCAGTGATTTTGGAGCCCAAGAAAGTCAAGTCTCTCACTGTTTGCATTGTTTTCCCATCTGTTGGCCTTGAAGTGATGGGACCGGATGCCATGATCTTAGTTTTCTGTATGTTGAGTTTTAAGCCAATTTTTTCACTCTCCTCTTTCCCTTTCATCAAGAGGCTCTTTATTTCTTCTTTGCTTTCTGCCATAAGGGTGGTGTCATCTGCATATCTGAGGTTATTGCTGTATCTCCCAGGAATCTTGATTCCAACTTGTGGTTCATCCAGTTCAGCATTTCGCATGATGTAGTCTGCATATAAGTTAAACAAGCAGGGTGACAATATATAGCCTTGACAGACTCCTTTCCCAATTTGAAACCAGTCTGTTCCATGTCCAGTTCTAACTGTTGCTTCCTGACCTGAATACAGATTTCTCAGGAGGCAGGTCAGGTGGTCTGGTATTCCCATCTCTTTCAGAATTTTCCACAGTTTGTTGTGATCCACACAGTCAAAGGCTTTGGCATAGTCAATAAAGCAAAAGTAGATGTTTTTCTGAAACTCTCTTGCTTTTTCAATGATCCAACGGATGTTGGCAATTTTATCTCTGATTCCTCTACCTTTTCTAAACCCAGCTTGAATGTCTGGAAGTTCATGGTTCACGTACTGTTGAAGCCTGGCTTTGAGAATTTTGAGCAATACTTTGCTAGCGTGTGAGATGAATGTAACTATGCAGTAGTTTGAGCATTCTTTGGCATTGCCTTTCTTTGGGATTGAAATGAAAACTGACCTTTTCCAGTCCTGTGGCCACTGCTGAATTTTCCAAATTTGTTGACATATTGAGTGCAGCAGTGTAACAGCATCATCTTTGAGGATTTGAAATAGCTCAACTGGAATTCCATCACCTCCACTAGCTTTGTTCATAGTGATGCTTACTAAGGCCCACTTGACTTTGCATTCCAAGATGTCTGGCTCTAGGTGAGTGATCACACCATCGTTGCTATCTGGGTATGAAAAATATCATGACCCAGAAAGTAAGAATATTTTCTTACGTAACCATTGTACATTTTAGCATTGTTGAAATTTAGCATTGTTAAATTCTTTTTACTTTACTTACCATTTACTTTTTAATTTTATCAGTTGAGCTAATTGTTGAGCTACTAATGGCCATCATAGTATTTTTCCCCTTTTTCCTCAGGATCCAATCATGGAAGAGGTATTTGGTCTAGTTGTCATGTCTCTTTAGCCTCCTTCAATCTGGAATATGCCTACAGACTTTCTTTGTCTCTTATGACATGATTTAAAGAAGGAAGCTCCCCTCTTTTTATAAAATAAAGGGTTGGTGTGCCATTTTTAAAGCTTTCTTTTATCAAAAATTCCAAATATGTATGTATAGTAAGTGGAATAATACTATGAATCTCACAATCACTTAGCTTCAACAACCATGAACTTTTTGTCAATTCAATTTCATTTCTACTTCTACTAATGATATAACTGAGAACTTTAAAGCTGAATATATTGCATACATTATAAATCATCAACTTTGTATGTGTATATATCTTCAGTGGAAAGGCCTATTTGTGTACCTTAAAGGATATGGACTAGAATGTTTATAGCAGCCTTGATCATAAAAGCCAAGAACTGGAAACAATCTGAATGTCCTTTATTAGTATAATGAATTGGCATCTTGTGGTATATTAATACAGTGGAGTAGTATACAGCAATGAAAGTCCATAAAGTAACACTGCTTGCAAAACACTGATGAATCTCACAAAAATTAATTTGAGCAAAGAGAAATAGAATGGACTTTGGTCAAAAACAGGAAAATGACTCTATGCTATTAGAAGTCAGGATAGTGTTTACTTTAGGGAGGGAAGTTATGATAATCATTATTAGAGGGTCTTCTAGGGTGCTGGTAATATTCTATTTCTATTTTTAATGTGTTGTAATTACATTTTTGTCCACTTTATGAAAATTCATAGAGCTTTAGAGTTGTGCACTTCTCTATGTTCATTATAATTCAATACAAATATTTTTTTAAAATTTAAGCAGGTTGTTTTATATCTCTTAATATATCTGTATTTTTGTATAAGGACACTCTTTCCAGAGGGAGGAGGGAGGGGGTTCCAGGAAGGGGAACACATGTAAACCCATGGCTGATTCATGTCAATGTATGGCAAAAACTACTACAATGTTGTAAAGTAATTAGCCCCCAACTAAAATAAACAAATTTATTAAAAAAAAAAAAAGACATTCTTTCAAGTTATTTTTTAAAAAATCATATAACATTTTATTTATCTTCTTGCTAAACAGTTAAGATGCTATTGCATTAAATCTTCAAAATGAGAAAATTGTTTTGAAATGATGGGAGTAATAGTATTTTTTAGGCTTTGCATTCAGGCAGTTTCTCCTTTCTATCTTATTGTCAAAATGTTTTGAGTATATATGTTGGAGTATTTTATATAAAATATAAGGTTATAAAAGTTAAGAGTTTTTTCTCACTGCTTTCCCAGCCATATGAGTGATTGCTTCAGCCTACTGCTGGGGAAAATGTGGGTACATCTATCTTCTACAAGTGGATTAGGTTGCTTGTGTCATCTAGTGAACTGAATCGTTCTTTATCTCTTTTACAATCTCACAAAAATACTTCATTCTGATCTATACTTCATTTTTTATTATAGCACCTTATTATACGCAGTAAAAGAAAATGTTTAATTTTGTCATAGACTTGGTGATTTGGAGTGTTCTGCCTTAAAAAAAAATTGCTATTATTACTCAGCCATTAAAAAGAATACATTTGAATCAGTTCTAATGAGGTGAATGAAACTGGATTCTATCATACAGAGTGAAGTAAGTCAGAAAGAAAAACACTAATACAGTATACTAATGCATATATATGGAATTTAGTAAATCAGTAAAGATAACCCTGTATGCGAGACAGCAAAAGAGACACAGATGTATAGAACAGTATTTTGGACTCTATGGGAGAGGGTGAGGGCAGGATGATATGGGAGAATGGCATTGAAGCATGTAAATTATCATATGTGAAATGAAGCGCCAGTCCAGGTTCCATGCACAATACAGGGTGCTTGGGGCTGGTGCACCGGGATGACCCAGAGGGATGGGATGGAGAGGGAGGTGGGAGGGGGGTTCTGGAAGGGAACACATGTACTGCTGCTGCTGCTGCTAAGTCACTTTAGTCGTGTCCGACTCTGTGCGACCCCACAGACAGCAGCCCACCAGGCTCCCCTGTCCCTGGGATTCTCCAGGCAAGAACACTGGAGTGGGTTGCCATTTCCTTCTCCAATGTATGAAAGTGAAAAGTGAAAGCGAAGTCGCTCAGTCGTGTCTGACTCTTCCCGACCCCATAGCCTGCAGCCTACCAGGCTCCTCAGTCCATGGGATTTTCCAGGCAAGAGTACTGGAGTGGGTTGCCATTGCCTTCTCTGGATCACATGTACACTCATGGTGGATTCATGTCAATGTTTGGCAAAACCAATACAGTATTGTAAAGTAAAAATATATATAAATAAATAAATTTTAAAAATTGCTATTAAAATCAGCTCTGCAAGGCATTTTTTAAAATGAATGTAATACTTCACACGTACAATTACACAGTTTTGTAAGTACCCATGAATCCACTATCTAGATATAATACATTTTAGCATTTTACCACATTTACTGCAGGTCTTTGTTACATTAAATGAAGTTTAAAATAAAGATTCTTTCAAACCCTTCTCTTTGCTGTCCTATTCCCCATAACCTCCACCTCCTTTTTCCCTCCCTCCCAAGTACAAATCTCCTGAAGTCAGTGCACAGCTTTACAGTTATGCTTGTGACATATGTAAGCAAGTATAATAATATGTTTTGTATGTAAAAAATATTACATAAATTATTGTACAGCTGACCCTTGTTGTCCATGGAGGATTGATTCCAGTAACTCACTTGGATACCAAAATCTATGGAGGCTCAAGTCCCTTATGTAAAATGATATAGTATTTGAATAAAACTATGTATATCCTTCTATATACTTTAAATCATCTCTATATCACTTATAAAATCTAGTCCAATGTAAATGCTATGTAAATAGTTGTAAATACAAGGTAAATGCTATATAAATAGTTACTAGCATGCAGCAAATTTAAGTTTTGCTTTTAGAAGCTTTGGGAATTTTCTTTTTTAAAAAATATTCTTCCATCCACGGTTGAATTGGCTGATGAAGAAATCACAGGTATGGCAGACTGACTGTAGACTGTATATAGCCTTTGCATTTATTTTTCGCACACACTTTGAGATATCAAAATTGAACATGTAATTGTGAAACTAGATAACTCAGATTGGGACTTGAACCCATAGTCATTTAATCACACATCTGGAATCAGGACTTAATGAAGCCCAGGTTCTTGATGTCTTGCCATAGAAGGACTTCAGTGAGAGACAATGTGATAGGTAGGAAGTAGGTTTATTTAGAGAGAAACACACTCCACAGAGTGTGGGCCATCTCAGAAGGTGAGAATGGCACAGAGTATGGGTTTTCAGTTTTTGTAGGGGTGTATAATTTCATAGGGTAATGAGTGAGAGGGAGTATTCTGGCTATTTTGGGGAAGGGGTGGGGATTTCCAGAAATTGGGCCACTGTCCACTTTGACCTTTATGGTAGGCCTTGGAGCTGTCCATGGCACCTGTGGGTGTGTCATTTAGCATGTTGATGTGTTATAATGAGTGTATACTGAGGCTCATGGTCTAGTGGAAGTGGGCTTGTCTGCAATCTTGGACCTATTTGATTCTTTTCAGTTTATGTTGTGTCCTTGGACTTTGTCACTTTTTTTTTTTAAGATTGTGCCCTGCTCCCTTCCCTCTTGTTCAGTTGGAGTTTTCTGTTTAATGAATATGGCATAATTTATCCATCCATTGTTAACCATTATGTGCTGGTACAACAGTGTTGTGAAAGCTTGTCCTACACAGGGTCTTCATTCACATCACATGGCAACATTATTTCTGGGCATATACCTAACAGTGAGATTGCTGTGCTGAGTCATAGAAAATTCACAGTTACTCTACTAGATCTTGAAAAATAGCTGTCCGACGGGATGTACCAATTTATACTCTTACCAGCAGTAAATGGGAGTCCTTACTTTCCTTCGTGCCCTCAAATAATTGGTTTATTTAAACATTAGTTGTGAGTTACTCTTTATTATTAAAACAAGCAGTGGATTAGTTTACCTTATCTACATCTGTTGTTTTGTTTTACTTTATTGTGGAAAGAGTACTTAACATGAGATCTGCCCTCATCACACATTTTTAAGTGCACAGCATATTGTTGTTGATTTTAGGTACAAGATTGTATAGCTGCTATACATAGTTTCTAAAACTCTTTATCTTGCTTGACAAACTTTATTCCTCATTGATTAATAATTCCCCATTTCCTTATCTTCCCAATCCCTGGCAACCACAAAATTCTATGAATTTTGTTATTTAAGATACCATATATTAATATATCATATAAGATAACATGTATTAGTATATCAGGATATCATATAATAGGTAGAATCATGTACTATGTATATTTCTGTGATTGACTTAATTCACTTATTGTAACATTCTGAAGGTTCATCCTGTGTTGAATCCATCTGAACTACCTTCATCTTTAGCTGTTGCATATTGCAGGACTTCTTTTTTCAAGGTTGAATAGTATTCCATGGTATGTATATATTGTAGTTTCTTTATCCATTCAACAGGTGACATTTAGGCTGTTTCTCCATCTTGGCTATTGAGAACCAAATTGCAATGAATATGGGAATGTGCACATCTCTTTGAGATCCTGATTTTAATTCTTTTAGATAAATACCCAGAACTTGGATTGCTGAACCAGATGGTTGTTCTATTTTTAACTTTCTGTCTTTATGAAATTGGTTTTGCCCTCATAAATTAAATTAGAATTTAACCCCAAGTTAAAAACTCTGACCTGTCCTTTTCTAGTTATATATGCATGAATTGTTATCGTATAGCAAACATTGAAAGCTATATCCCATCTTGTTAATAGTTTTTCAGAATAATATATTTTGGACTTTTTTTGACATTCTGATTTGTCATGTTTCTTTTTACAACATTGTATGTTTTTGTCATTTTATTGGATTCATCATTGCTGCCCATGGCAGTTCCCAGTGTATCACTGAACACAAAGCCTCCCAGGAGTGCAGACTGCAAGTCACTAATCTGGTCAGACTGAAGCACAGAAAACTGAGGGACTCTCTGGTGTGACATCCCCATGAGGCAGACACACTTTGGAGCGGCAGGATAAGCCCAAGGCTTGGCCGTTCTAATTTCTGATGATGAGATTCTGTTTGGAGGAATGTGCAGGCTGATCCTGTCACACAGAATGTGTGACCACTGCCTGTCATGGTTTTATTAGCACCTCCAGGAGCTGAAAAACACTCTTGGTAACAACCAGGGTCCAATGATCTGCTGCACATTCCAGCACGCTTGGCTCAGCAGAACCCTTGCTATCATCCAACAGTCTTTCTTATTTTTCTCTTGCTGCCTCCCTGAGATTCCAGACCACACTCATTTTCCACTCAAACCATCTCCTCTTCCTTAAAAGTAAGACCATTCTCCTCTTCATTTAGGCTCAAATGCATGAGTGTGTGTGTGCCAAGTCGCTTCAGTCGTGTCCAACTCTACGACCCTGTGGACTGTAGCCTGCCAGGTTCCTCCGTCCATGGGATTCTTCAGGCGAGAATACTGGAGTGGGTTGCCTTGCTCTCTACCAAGGGATCTCCCCAACCCAGGGATTGAACCCGAGTCTCTTTAGTCTCCTGCACTGGCAGGAGGGTTCTTTACCACTAGTGCCACTTGGCTTTAATGTTTATCATGTTGCTTTTCCTGTGTCCTATCCCAGGAGCCACTGGAATACCAATTCCACTTCTACAGTTTCTCTTGAACCAACTCTTTTCCTGCCCCATTTCTCTGTACTCATTCAAGTCATGCTTATTTCTTTCACTTGTTGTATCAGGATGGTCCTTCATAAATCTCTTAGACTTCCTCGCATGGTTGCAAAACAGCTTACACAGCTCTCAACAATTCATCTTCAGATATTTAATTTTTCTGGCACATCTGTTTTCATTGGATGGGAACATATATTCTGGAAACCCTCCAGCATACTTTCCCTTTTATCTCACTGCTCAAAACCTCACCACATACCAAATTGCTCCCTAAAAAATACCTGGCAAAGAGTTTAGAGCAGCTATGGTTGGTTTAGATCAGGGGTTGGCAAGCTAGGGCCCATGGGTCAAATTCAGCCTGTTGCTGATTTTCTAAGGGCTGAGAGTAACAGTCACTTTTATATTTTTAAATGGTTAAAAAAGAATAATATTTCATGACACATGAAAATGAAATGAAGTTCAAATTTCAGTATCCATAGGTAAAATTTGATGAGCAGTTATCTTCATTCATTTACATGTCATTTACCATTTTTTTCCCATTACAAGGATGGAGTTACGACTGAAACCACACAGCCTGCAAACCTAAAATGTTTATTCTCTGGCCACTTACAGTAAAAGTTTACTCATCCTGGCTTAGATCATCCCCTTTTCATCCCTTAGGTAGGGGTCCACTTTCCTTGAATATATTGTTGCTTGCATGATTCTGGAACAAAATCAGGGTTCTGTTAGCAAAACCCTGAGGGGATGATGGCTAGTGGCAGGCACATAACAATGTTGGCCTTACTGGAGGTATTACAGCTAACTTGTCTCTCTATTGCTGGTCTGCCTCTGCTCTTCTCCACCCAAATCAGTTTGTATATTGTTGGCAGAATGACCTTTCTAGGATACCCTTCTTGACATGTTACTTTTCTGCTTAGCCCTTCATCAACTGTCAAATAAAGGTCAAACTCAACATACCATTCAATGCCCTCTCTGCGCTAGACCCATCTGACTCCTGTGTTTACCCTACACTTCAGACTCATCAGGAATCAGAATTCTCCTTATTTTTTTCAAGTATTCACTCTCTTCATATCTTTGTATTTTTATGCAGGTTTTATTTTACTCTATCCAAATCCTGTCTTTCAAGTTTCACTTTAATTGCTCCTCCAGGAATTTCTCTCTGACTTCCCCATCTGCTTAACCTTATCGTTTTCTGAACCCCAAAGTGATTTGCCTGTGTCTCTTAGGACACTGATAACATTATGCCTTTTTAAAATAAAATCTTTAAGCCTTTCCTGGAAGATAGGAAGGCCCTTGAGGTTGAGAACATTTTTTAAACCCTGTCCAGTACCTTATACCTAGTAAGAGATATCGAATGAGGGAGAATATATTAGAATTTGTCACACAATTATACAGAGATAGTTTTGGAAGTTAGACAAAAGATTTTCATTTTGAAATAGCAGAAAATAGAAAAATATATTGATTATTTTAATTGGGATTTGGGGAGAGGGAAAATTCATATATTATAAAGTATCTGTTTAATGACAGATTTTATGCTGAGTATATTAAATGTTCTCTCAGTACTAACAAGGAACCATCAAAAATGGGCTTCATGGGTTCATTTTTTAATTAAGGAAATAGATTCAGAGTCCTTTGGTTGGGGAGATACAAAGTGGAGTTCAGAATAGAACCCAAGTCTGATTAACAGAGTCCTTAGTTTAGTCCAGGCTGTTTCCATCACCTTAGAACAGACGGAGCCTTCACATGGCCCATTATGGTGATTAGAAAGGTGATTCCTTCATACTTCGCTACCAGCTAAGGAATCATAAGGGGAAAATAGGTTGTCTATCACAATTAGAAAGCAATAATCAAACCCATTAAAAAATTGGGAAACAAGTTCTAGTATATCATGCTAGTTGTAAACATTACTCATATCTATACTTTCAAGCTTGTAAAACATCTCTTAAGTAAATTTAAAGATTTATGCCACTGGTAGTTTTGTGTGTATAAGCATGTGTATATTTGCAGGTGTGTAGTGTTGGTGAAATTGTGCAGTGGGTTAATCCATGTGTTTGCCATCTGGGCCTAGTTGACAGCACTGTGAGTTGAGTATAATATTGTTAGAATACACATTAACTCTGTGACCTTGGGTTGGCCAGTGGTTTCTTAGCCATGGCACCAGAAGCAGACGTTGCAAGAAGGAAAAAAAAAGGCGGGGGTAAAATTTACTTCATTAAAATTAATATGTTTTGCGTTTCAAATGATAGTATCGATAAAGTGAACAAAAACCTTTTGGAAGAAAACATTTGAAAATCATCTGAAAGGGGACTTGCATTTAGAACATATAACTCTTACAATTCAATAAAAAAGACAAATAGCCCAATTAAAAACTGGGTTAGGGTTGAGTCAATGTTTTCCAAAGAAGAAATACCTTTTTATAGGCTAAATAAAGCCTTTTTATAGGCTAAATAAGCCTATAAAAACATGTTGTAATCAACATCACAAGTCATTAGGAAAATAGGAATCAAAACCACAGAGCTGTTCCTTCACACACACTGGGTTGGTTGTAATAATGAAAAAAAAAAAAGACAACAGGTAATAACAAGTGTTAGGGAAGGTGTGGAGAAATTGGGATTCTCATGTATTTATGATGGGACTCTAACAGGGTGCTGTCACTTTGGAAAATCGTTTGGCAATTTCTTAAATAGTAAATTTGATTTACCATTGGTTTCAGCAATTCTACTCCTAGGTGTATGCTCAAGAGAAATGAAAACATATGTTCACACAAAAACTTTTACGTGAATGTGTGTAGAAACATTATTCATAATAGTCAAAAGTGGAAATTACCCCAAAGTCTGTCAGCTGGTTAAAGGATAAACAAAATGTAGTTTATGCATACAATAGACTATTGCTCAGCCATTAAAAATGAAGTACTGATACAGGCTGCAAAAAGTTAAACCATTAAATAATATGCTCTTGTGAAAGAAGCCAGTTATAAAAGACTACATCTTGTGTGATTCCATTTATATCAATTGCCTCATTAGGCAAATCAGTTGAAATAGCAGATTAGTTGTTGCTGAAGGCTGGGATGATGGGAGCATGTGAAAATGGGGAATGACTTCTAGTAGTAGATCATCTTTTTGGGTGTGAAGAAGTTCTAAAGTTAGATTGTGGTAATGGTTGCACATCCCTTTGAATATACTAAAACCCACCGAATTGTGCACTTTAAATGCTGAATTTTATGGTGTATGGGTTGTATCTCAATAGAGGTAATAAGAGAATACTCAGTGTACAATTTATTAGGACAAACTACATTTAGATTTTTAATGAAGTTCTGGACATGGATTTCTAGTCCCTTGTTTATGATTCATGACTGTACTCAAAGCAGCAATCAAGTTTAATCAGTTTTTTTTTTCTGTGCATAAGTAACAGTTCCAAACATGATCATTAATAAAAGCAGTGTATCTAAATGATAAGTAAAATTGCCAGCAATGGGGGGGACAGTGCTTCATGATTGACTACGTATGTATTGTTGGGTTAAATGAGGAAGTCACACTTACCTTAAGAAGCATGTTGTTGTTGTTGTTCAGTCACCAAGTCATGTCTGACTCTTTGTGACCCCTTGGACTCCAGCATGCTAGGCTTCCCTGACCCTCACCATCTCCTGGAGTTCACTAAAGCTCACGTCCATTGAGTTGGTGATGCCATCCATCCATCTCATCTTCCGTCGCCCTCTTCTCCTTCTGCCTTCAATCTTTCCCAGCATCATGGTCTTTTCCAATGAGTCAGCTATTCGCATCAAGTGGCCAAAGTATTGGAGCTTCAGCATCAGTCCTTCCAAAGAGTATTCAGCGTTGATTTCTGTTAAGATTTACTGGTTTGATCTCCTCGCTTTCCAAGGGACACCTTGCTTTTCAAGAGTCTTTTCCAGCACTGCAATTCGAAAGCATCAATTCTTTGGCACTCTAGCCCTCACATTCATACATGACTACTGGAAAGACTATAGCCTTGCCTATACGGACCTTTGTTGGCAAAGTAATATCTTTGCTTTTTCACACACTGTCTAGGTTTGTCATAGCTTTCCTGCCAACAAGCAATTGTCTTTTAATTCCATGGCTGCAGTCACCATCTGCAGTGATTTTAGAGCCCCAAAAGAGGAAATTTGTCACTGCTTCCACCCTTTTCGCCTTCTATTTGCCATGAAGTGATGGGACTTGTGCCATGATTTTAGTTTTTTAATAATTGAGTTTTAAAATGGATTTTTCTGTCTCCTACTTCACCCTCATCAAGAGGCTCTTTAGTTCCTCTTCACTGTCTGCCATTAGAGCCTATCATCTAAATATCTGAGGTTGTTGATATTTCTCCTGGAAATCTTGATTCCAGCTTGTAACTCATCCAGCCAAGCATTTTGCATGATGTGCTCTGCATATAAGTTAAATAAACAGGGTGACAATTAACAGCCTTGTTGTACTCCTTTCTCAGTCCTGAGCCAGTCATTTGTTCTGTACAGGGTTCTAACTGTTGCTTCTTGACCACCCACAAGTTTTTCTAGGAGACAGGTAAGATGATCTGATATTCCTATATGTTTAACAGTTTTCCACAGTTTGTTATGATCCACACTGTCAAAGGCTTTAGCATAGTCAGTGAAGCAGAGGTATATGTTTCTCTAGAATTCCCTTGCTTTCTCTACAATCCAGTGAACGTTGGCAATTTGATCTCTGATTCCTCTTCCTTTTCTAAAACTAGCTTGAACATCTGGAAGTTCTCAGTTCACATAATGCTGAAGCCTAGCTTGGAGGATTTTGAGCATAACCTTACTAGCATGGGAGATGAATGCATTTGTCTGGTGGTTTGAATATTCTTCAGTACTGCCCTTCTTGGTAATTGGAATGAGGATTGACCTTTTCCAGTCCTTGGCCACTGCTGGGTTTTCCAAATTTGATGCCATATTGAGTGAAGCACTTTAATAGCATTATCTTTTAAGATTTTAAATAGCTCTGCTGGAATTCGTCACTTCCACTATCTTTATTGGCGACAGACTTCCTAAGGCCCACTTGATTTCACATGCCAGAATGTCTGGCCCTGAGTGAGAGACTGTACCATCGTGGTTATCCAGGACATTAAAGATCTTTTTTTGTATCATTCTTCTGTGTATTCTTTCCATTTCTTCTTGATCTCTTCTGCTTTTACTAGGTCTTTACCGTTTCTGTCCTTTAATGTCCCCATCTTTGGATGAAATATTCCTTTAGTATTTCTGATTTTCTTGATGAGATCTCTAGTCGTACCCTTTCTGTTGTTTTCCTCTGTTTCTTTGCAGTGTTCATTGAAGAAGGCCTTCTTGTCTCTCCTTGACATTGTCTGGAACTCTACATTTAGTTGGGTGTACCCACTCCAGTATTCTTGCTTGGGGAATCCCCATAGACAGAGGAGCCTGGCAGGTCCAGGTCCATGGGGTCGCAAAGCGTCGGACTTGACTGAGCAACTAAGCGTGTGCTCATGCACACACACACGCACACACACACACTCATACACACACATAAACACACACCACTTTCCTTTTCTCCCTAGCTTTTCACTTCTCTTCTTTCTTCAACTCTTTATAAAGCCTCCTGAGACAACCACTTTGCCTTTTTGCTTTTCTTTTTCTTTGGGATGGTTTTGTTCACTGCCTCCTGTACAATATTACAAACCTCTGTCCATAGTTCTTTAGGTACTCTTTACTAGATATAATCCCTTGAATCTATTTGTCACCTCCACTGTATATTCATAGGGGGTCTAATTTAAGTCATATCTGACTGGTCAAGTGGTTTTCCCCACTTTCTTTAGTTTAAGCCTGAATTTTGCTATAAGAAGTTCATGATCTGAGCTACAGTAAGCTCCAGGTCTTGTTTTTGCTGACTGTATATAGCTTCTCCATCTTTGGCTAAAAAGAATGTAATCAATCTTATTTTGGTATTGACCATTTGGTGATGTCCTTGTGTAAAATCATCTCTAATGTTGTTGAAAAAGGGTGTTTGCTATGACCAGTGTGTTCTCTTGGCAGAATTCTGTTAGCCTTTGCCCTGCTTCATTTTGTACTCTTAAGGCCTAACTTGCCTGTTAATCCAGGTACCTTTTGACTTCCTACTTTTGCATTCCAATCCCCTATGATGAATAGATATCTTTTTTTGGTGTTAGTTCTAGGAGGTCTTCTGGGTCTTCAAAGAACTGGTCAACTTCAGCTTCTTTGGTATCAGTGGTCAGGGCAGAGACTTGAATTACTGTGATGTTAAATGGATTGCCTTGGAAATGAACCAAGATCATTTTGTCATTTTTAAGTTTGCACCCAAATACCACATTTCAGACTCTTTTGTTGATTATGAGGGCTACTCCATTTCTTCTATGGGATTCTTGCTCACAGTAGTAGATATAATAGTCATCGGAATTAAATTCACCCATTCCCATCCATTTTAGTTCGTTTACTCCTAAGATGTTGATGTTTATTCCTGCCATCTTCTGCTTGACTATGTCCAAGTTTACTGTGATTCATGGACCTAAAGTTCCAAGTTCCTATGCAATACTATTCTTTACAGCATCAGATTTTACACTCATCACCAGACATATCCACAACTGAGCACCGTTTCTGCTTTGACCCAGCCACTTCATTCTTTCTAGAGCTATTGGTAATTGTCTTCCGTTCTTCCCCAGTAGCATATTGGACACCTTCCGACCCAGGGGACTCATCTTTTGGTGTCATATCTTTTTGCATTTTTATACAGTTCATGGGGTTAAGAAGCATACCTACAGTTGATTCACGATGTCAAGCAGCAGAAACCAACACATTATAAAGCAATTATCCTCCACCTAAAAATAAATTTAAAAAAATTAAAACACACACACACACAAAATACAGATACATTAACCACCAAAGGTGGTTTGAAAGGATCTGTGCGATATATAGTATAGTAGCAAAGTGCACACAGAACCTGGAGAAGGGAAACTTACTTCTTTATGTTTTATGCCACAGAGGGTGATGTAGGGAATGACTTGGGAGGAGTACATGGTAGTCATATTTTATAAGAGGGACCCATCTAAAACTTTACTCAAGTTGGATTGTGAACCAAGATGGTATGTGGTTCAAAACTTGCATAATTCAAGACTAATTTGTACAGGTTGGCAGATATTGTTTATAAGCTGAAGTTGCACTGGCAAGTGAAAGAGTGTCAACATAGTTTATTAATTACTTCTGCCATTTTTAAAATGAGGTAATTGTTAAAAAAATATTTTCTTTTGGTAGATTCACACTATTTTAAGTTTTGAATGCACGATGATATTTTAATTGTTTCTCATGTTGTACTCAAGATGTGTGCAGTTATAATTAGCTAAATTGTGGCTGCATTATAGGATTTTCCAGGCTAAACAGGGAAGATAGAAGTTCCTAGGAGACTTTGTTACACCTGTAGATGCAACACAGCCAAGTGTAATTCAAAGAACTATTAGGAAATATTGTAGTTTACAATCTTCAGGTGTCCAACTGCAGACTGCTAAAGTGGAACTTCTGGTAATGAGAGTTATTTTCTAGTCTATAAAAATGGTTTCAGTTGGATAGACGTCAATGCTGAATGCTGCTTAGGTATCTTGGCTGGGGCTCAGTCCTAATCATTCTGAATGATCTTAACTCCCTCAAGTCTGGATTAAAATGTAGCAGAAAAATATATACTGTATCAGGAAGCCTGGTGCTTTCAATTATAAGACAAGGACATGACAGTAAAGTCAGATTCTGTTCTTGAATGGTGTTATTTTCTCTGTTTAATGCCATTAATGCTTCACTGAAGAGTATACGTCTAAAAAAGAAAGTTCCATATTAGAATACTGGACAACTAAATGAACTACTTACCTTTTGCTAATGTTTTATCAATTCCACAGTGTATATATTTATGCAGTAGTTCATTCTAAAATTAGAATAATATTGAAGAATGGTCATTCATAGAGCACATCTTGAAGTTGGATTCCATGCCTGATGTTAAGCTTTTTCTTTTCCAGTTTACACTGAGTTAGTCAATCCCCTGTTAGAACATAACAAAAGATTAGATTAGCCCACGAGCTGAAGTGCTCGTGGACTATTTGGAAAAAATAGCTCAGATTTATTTCACGTGAATGACAGAGGCAAAACATGGTTAACTTATCAGCTGCACAAAATTCAGACCATCTTAGAGCAAAATCCTTAAGTATTCATAATATTATGTATATACTATTAATATCAATGTTGAAAACTGTTATCGTTCACTTTATTTAGATTTTATTGGATTATAGTTGCTTTACAATGTTGTTAGTTTCAGGTGTACAGCAAAGTGATTCAGTTATGCATACACATGTATTCATTCTTTCTAAGACTCTTTTCACATATAGGTTATCACAGAACACTGAGTAGAGTTCCCTGTGCTATCTAATAGGTCCTTGTTGATTATCTACCTATCACTGTATTTATAAATGACTGATAATGCAAAAATATTTAGCAGTGTTAAAATGTAATAAGCTTATGAAATGATCATGAAAATTGTATCAATTATTCTTTTTTAAGATTACTTCTTGTGACTCAACATAGCAGTCAGGGGAAGAAAATCTCATCATTTCCTCCATTGTGATTGTGAGTTTGGAGAAGTTACAGAAGTGTGCACAAGTTATATATTTTATAACTATGTGTTCTCTATCTATAATCTGACATTTAAAAAAGTGAAGGTGTCATGTCTTAAATATAAAATTTATTGATAATATCAGAAAAAGTTAGCCTATCTTAAGGGACAGCTTGCATAGTTTACTCTGGTCTTTTTACTTTGTGTATGTTTTCAGGGAGAAAAGGGGTCTAGAAGTTTCTGGACTAGGAATTGACCACTGACCACCTTTAATTTTTGTTCGAGTAACTCTTGCAATGATTTCCTTAAGTATGTCCTCCAAAGCTGTAGTGTTCAGAAGAATTTATTTTAATATAGTAACGTGAAACGAAGAAGGCAGTCACTTGAAAAGAGATATTTTCCAAGTGTCAGTGAAGGAAGAATTTACACAAAAATATTATGACTTTTGATGTGCATTTTCTTGGACATTTGGGCAAAATAGGAGAACATGAGATGATGTGAGCTTAACATCAAATTCTGCATAGTTTAAACCATAGTTATGCTGAGATGTTGAGCACCAGCTGCCAGAGACAGAGTCCACTGTGGCCCGATCACTGTGAAAACACCTGCCCCAAAGTGGACTTTGGTCCCTAGGCTTGGGTTATTTGATTCTTCGGAGTAGCCTTAGCCATGATAACAGATGTCCAGGATTAGAAGTGAAACCTCAGCTGCAGTGGTGTCTCACATGTGTGCAGTCCAGAGCACATGAGATGTTAGAACTAGCTTGTTCCCATGGAAAAATAAGATACCTCTTTCCGAGCAGCTGGTATTGTGGACATTCTTCCACAGAAAGAATAGATAAACTATGTTTCTATCTTGAATAGTCTCATCTTGCTAAAAGAAGTGTTCTCAAGGAATACAGGGAAGTCTGTCCAGTTTGTTTCTTCAATACTCTTGTTTTACTTATTAATCATTGGATATCTTCAAAAAAGAAAGCTTACCATGGAAGTGATTAAAGAACACTTAGATGTTTCACACACACACACACATATATATATATATATATATATATAGAGAGAGAGAGAGAGAGAGAGAGAGAAAGAGAGAGAGAATCAGTCTCCACTGGTAAAAGCATGCATAGTATATCTACAACTAGAGTTAAGAATAAGAGCAAAATATGTATCCTATTTGGAAATTACAGATTCTATTAAAAGCTTCAAGTAAAAAATATATCTTAAAATTGCATATTTGGCCTTTAAATTTGAGGTCAGTAAATATGTAAGTTTTGTGATGCTTGTGATATAAATAATGTCCAGGAAAGGAAAGGAAAGATGTCTGTGAATTGCCTATGTGTATTCTTTATATCTTTTCTTTCCATTTTTATCTGGAGCAACTATCTTTTTCTTGTTGATTATAAGAGTTAGTTATATTTTTTAGACACTAATCTCTTACCAGTTTGCATCTTCGCCTTCTCTTTGGCTTGTCTCTGAACTTCAGTAAGATCTTTTGTTCTGCAGAAAGTTTTGTTAATTTAAATGTAGTTTTATTCCTGCTTTGACCTTATTTATATCTTGTTTAAGAAGTCCTTCCCTTTTCAAATATCATAAAACTATTCTATAATTTCTTTTAAATGTTAGCTTATATTTTTAAACTTTTCCCGTAGGTTCCAAATTATTTTATAGCCTATCATCTTGCTTCACATTTAGGCAGCTGAGAGAGGAAGAACACAGAAGGTTGTGATAACAGCTTTAGTGTAAGGGAAACATTCGGAGGTTAAGAGAAGGCATGGCAGTGCAAATGGAAAAAAATGGAAAAAAAAAAAAACAGTTAAACCAAATTGTAGGGGCATTATTGGATAGGTGGAAGGAGAGAGGCTTAAAGAAGAAGGAATGGATGAAGTTAGATGAACCTTGTTATACTAGGACTTAAATCTGTTTAAGAAGTTTGGTTTTATATTGAAATTGGTAGAGGGCAATTGCAGGGTGTTAAAAAGTGAAAGTAGCATCATCAAATATACATTAAAAAAATCATTCTCTGTAATGTGGGAAATGGATTAAAAGGGGCAGGATGAAACAGGACCAGATAGGTAAAAATTGTGTGATAATCCAAGGTTAAGTTTAAGCAACTGAGACCAATGTAGGGACAATCTCTATGCTACACATCTCCAGAGATGGAGAAAAGTAAGTTCAAAATAAATTTAGAAGATAATCAGATGTCTTGTAGTGCCAATTGACAGCTGTGTCTATTACCTCCAAAGAAGTTCATGATGATGTAAGGAAACTTACAAAGTTCTAAATAGAACATTTGTCCCAGGACCCATCCTTACTTCAAGAACTGTCTCATAGTTCATTGAGCAGCATGCATATCATGAGCATGGGAACAATTTAGAGAATCTGTAAAGTCAGCAGAGAAGAAAATATCTGCTATAAGCCAGGCTCATCTTTAAAGAGTGACTTTCTCACAGACCACTAAGTAATGAATCTTTTGCTTGTCCTTGTGCTCTTATCCAAAACATCTTTCCTGTCTCCCCAACATGTCATCATGGTACATTGATTTCTAACAGTTAGATATTCTCAGTATTAACAAATTGCTTAACCATACAAGTATTTCAGAGTCTGGAGGTTTAGTCATTTAAACTTCATGGCAACATACTGATATTTAATCAGATTGCTGGCTGACCCCATCTGCACTAAAGGAAAAGAGAGTTTTCATTTACAATAAAGGAGGAAAAGCCACTTAAGAGTTATTATGGACTGAGACAAATTTATATTAATATATTCATTGAATAAGTCTGTAAGTCATCTTGAGGTCCTAATTTTCAAGGGATAAAAGGAGATGAAATTCTGCATTTTAGAGTTACCTCCGAAAAAATTTTTGACCCCCAAAGAAGAAAAACAAATTTTTCTGCATGTTCTTATCTCTTTTTTATCCCACTCTCCTCTTCATTATTTTTATGTAATTCAGTAATTATTTGCCTGAATTCGGTATTTTGATGGTTTTAACAACACTGAGGTTTAGACTATTGAATGGGGTAAACCTGGATGGAGGCAGTGAGTCCAGGAGTTAAAATATCAATTTGTGCAACTGTTCTATGGAGAAACATACATTCTAAGTTCTAAACACCAACTCAGAAAGTAGAAATTTGAAAAACTCTATAATTTGAGAAATACTATAATACCTTTTTAATATAGTTTAAGTTCTGTCTTAATTTATACATGGAAATTGTACACATATTCCCCATGTGGGTAAGTCCATTAATAAATTGCAGGCATATGATAAATCCATTTTGTATTCTTTCCAGTATTGAAGTGGTTTCCAACCTGAAATCCATGAATCCATCAAAATTATATGCTTAATTTCATGGACAGATGCATGTGTGGAAGATGTATACATAGAGAAGCAATATAAATTTCATGGTCTCACCTTCCCCACCATCAATCTATCGAACTAAAGATTACCTATTTCTTTACCATCTTCACTTTCCTTCTTCTTCTTTGGAAGTACTTTGAAAGTATGAAAGGAGAGATTATCTTTATTTTTTTGAGATGATTGCTTAAGAAGACATTGGTAGGACTTATATAAGAAGTATTGCATCATTTTTTTTTTCCTAATCAAACTTCTGTGTTCTGTGCCTAACATGAAGTGATCTCCAGATTACACATCAGAATAATTCAGTCTTCTCTCTTAGATTAGTCAAGTTTAAAATTGGGCATAATATGTATTTCTATGTATACTCATATGCTTATATGTGTATGTATATAAATATACATATATACTGATATAATTTCTTCTCAAATGCCTCAACTAAGGTTAAAAGTTGATTTTTCTACTTGGACATAACCTAGATAATTATTTTAATATCCCAAGTCAGTTTGAGTTAGGAAAAGAAAGTAGGAGTCTAGAATGATGAGTTAGTTTTAAATTGATCTTGTCAGTTTGATTAAAAAATCTGCTCCTAACTTGATACTTACAAAACTGAGGCTGAGATTTGTGGCTGGTACTTTCTCCCTATCTGCTGAAGGAGAGAATCAAATTGAAGGTGTTGTTTAAAGTTACCATCTGAAAGAAGCATAATATATAATTCAAAAACGATTTTTGTAATCACCTTTTACGAGAAGAAACTGAGTAGTCTGTAAAACTTACCTTCTCGTTATCCAGCACAGACACATGTAAAGCTTGAAGATAGTAGATACCCAGCACAGTTGTGTATGATTTTTCTCCTCTCATTATCCCTAGCTCTTTATTTCATCTTCAGTAAGTCTGGCTCTGTGTTACAGGCTGTAATAAATCTATACTGTGCCTTGATAAATCTTCTCATTAAAAAAAAATAATACAGGCTACATGTCCCTCTTTGAAGCTGTGTGCGAGTAACAAAAGGAATAGAAATTTGGAACAAGAAACTTGGATCGAGGGAACAGACCTAGTGGGAACATTAATAAAAATTTCCATTTAATTGAGCTCTTATGCTTATTTTATGTAGTGCTTATTATAACCAGTGAGTAGGATTATCATCATCTGTGTGTTCTACATGAGAAGACTGAGGCAGAGAGAATTGGAATCACTTGCTTTAATTTACGTTGCTAGCAGCTGGCAGTGCTCGGATTTAAACCCTCGTAGGGTCATACTGAGGATTTAAAAGGTTGACACAGGTAAAGTACTCATCCCAGAGCCAACAATATGGCACCAGCCCTCCCATGGGAGTGGGGAGAAGGAGGAGGCTGAAGAGAAGCAGCGGCTAGAGAAGCAGCAGCAGCCACTGCTCAGCCTCCTGCAGACCTTTCCTCTAAATGTTCATCCAGATGGCTGCAGACTCATCCATATATTACTTCTCAATGTTTTTATTTGCATCTCAATCGCGAGGTTGACTTAAAGCCTCCAACTGGTTCTGAATATTTTCTTCCTCACTATCTTGAAGCCACCTTTATACAGGTGAAACTTTAACCCCACCTTTAGGACTCTCTCCAGTTCAGTGCTTTGTCACCACTAAGCCTCCCTTGGGAACTTCCTTCCCAGGTTAACCTGCTGCCATGAAAGATGGTCTGTCTCTGGCACTTGGTGGACTCAACCAAGATATTCTCTGTGAGGAAATAGCACAGGATTTCATGATCTCAAAGTCCTGTTCCACAACCAGGAAGTCGTTCACTTCCTTTAGCATCTCCATCTTTTTGAGGGTGCCACCGGAGAAGGCAATGGCACCCCACTCCAGTACTCTTGCCTGGAAAATCCCTTCGACGGAGGAGCCTGGTGGGCTGCAGTCCATGGGGTCGCTAAGGGTCGGACACGACTGAGCGACTTCACTTTCACTTTTCACTTTCATGCATTGGAGGAGGAAATGGCAACCCACTCCAGTGTTCTTGCCTGGAGAGTCCCAGGGACGGGGGAGCCTGGTGGGCTGCCGTCTATGGGGTCGCACAGAGTCGGGCACGACTGAAGTGACTTAGCAGCAGCAGCAGCAGCACACCGTCTTCACACCGCCAGACTTTCTCTGACTTTCTCCCTAGAGATGGGTCTGAGGAACGGAGCCTAATTTTTCCTTTCTTCTCATCTTAGGGATTTGTATTTAAAAGGCTTGGTTTCACAGTGTAATTCACTTACCTTGATTTTCATGTTAGTCTTTCAGTCTTCCTCTCTGCCTTTCAGAGAAAACCACATGGATCCATTTCTCCACATGGCTCTGTATTGCCATGTTCCTTTGTAGGCTAAACAAGAGGTGTCCTTATTATCTCAGGGAGGCAGTGTGTATCTTTGAAGATCTCCAAAGGAGGTAATGTTGTTAGTTCACTGCCTCTCTAGGAACACCTTTGGGTGTTCTCTCACAGGAAATCATGATTTTCCTTTGGCCTTATCTCAGCTGTATGTACTAGTCACTTCCCAAGTTCTGCTCTCAGGGCATGTGTGGAGGCATAGACTTTTCCAGCTGAAAAAGACTGAGCTGTCCCTGAAGAGCCCTAATCTAAAGGGCTATAGTGCTTTTATTCTTTACAGTTTTATTCTTTGCAGTATTCTTTATCATTTTCTCCCAAGGACTATGTTCTTCTTCATAGCTCCCAGGAGGAGAGACAGTGCCGTTTTTTCTTCATATACTGAAACACACCTGCTGAGCTTTCACAATCTAGAGGGAAGAGAATCCTCTTATTTGACATATAGAACACTCATAGGTCCTCCCTAAACTTGAAAAAAGGCATTATTACTTCTATCACCTTGACAATGAAATATGGTAAACTGACTTCAACACTGAGCAAAAGGGAAATTCTGACAATGGCAGCCTCCCAGCATCACTCTCACTGTCACTTTTATGAGTACTTAATAGACAGCAGGTAGCTTGCATACATTAGCTCTTTGGATCTTCATAGTAACCTTGGAACGTAGTTGCTATTATCTCTACTTAATGTTCATAGGGACTAAATTTGGAGAGGTTAAATCACTTGCTTATGATTACATAAGTAGTAAAAGACAAACTTGGATTCAAAGCCATTTCTGTTGGCTCCAAAGCTTATGCACTTTTTACTCTCTCTAGTACTGACTGCAAGCTATTTGAACAACTTTGAAACCACTGACACCATTCTGAACAAAACGTTATGGTTAATGAATTGTAGGTGTTAGCTGTTTGACAAAATGCCTGTTTTAATAGTGAATGAGTCCTAGACAGGGTCCCATCACTTATGACCACGTAGTTATACTGGCTTTATCTTAAATTGAGTTTATATGAATATGTATGTTTTCTTTATTGATATATGAAAATTAAAATTATATTCTTCATGATAATTTCCTATGAGTTGTATGCATTAAAAATATTTTTCCTTTTTTGTGATTTATCACTTTATAGTAATTTGATGAGAAGATTAATACTAAAATACTCTATCAGTGTTTCATTTACATTTTATGTATTTTACAGTTTTATTTAATGAGTGTTTATGTCTTTAGATATTTTCTTATATTGTCTTCTAGAGATATTATAATTGATTTGAGGGTCTGGTATGCTGTAAGGGTTCAAATTCATTTTTCCCGTATATTATACTAAATTACACCAGCAATCTTTACTGTGGGCTTTCCTTGTGGCTCAGCTGGTAAGAATCTGCCTGCAATGAGGGAGACCTGGGTTTGATCCCTGGGTTGAGAAGATCCCCTGGAGAAGAAAAAGGGTACCACTCCAGTATTCTGGCCTGGAGAATTCCACGGACTGTATAGTCCATGGGGTCGCAAAGAGTCGGACACGACTGAGCAACTTTCACTGTGACTATTGTAAAGTATGCCTTCCACTCACTCAGTAACTGCAATGCCACCATTGTCATGCCCAATGTATATTCACTATCTATTATATGTTACATATAAACATATCTGTTTAATTGATTCTATCCTACTTCACTTGGGCTATTTGTCTATGTCTTATCAATATCATATTCTCTTGGTAGCTATAACCTTATAATAAGTTCTGATATCTGTTAAGATAAGTTCCAGATCTTATTACTCTTAAGGAGTTTTCCAGTTGGTCTTGACATTTTGATCTTCCATATCATTTCAAAATAATTTGAGATCCAAGATGTTTAAAATGTGACATTTTGTTTATAATTATTTTGAAATTATAGAGTGATATGGGTAAAGTTGACATCTTTATGATATCAGGTCTTCTGGTTCCTGAATATTTTATATCTTTTCATTTATTTAAGTCTTCTTGGATGTCTGTCAATAATATTTTATTATTTTCTTCTATAGATGTTTTATAAATCATTTAATTTATTCCCAGAGATTTAATATTTAGATAAACTAAATACTCTGTATTACAGCACAGTTTCTAATCATCAGTTCAGTTACTCATTCGTGTCCAGCTCTTTGAGACCCCATAGACTGCAGCATGAGAGGCCTCCCAGTCTATCACCAGCTCCCAGAGTTTACTCAAACTCATGTCCATTGAGTTGGTGATTCCATCCAACCATCTCATCCTCTGCCATCCCCTTCTCCTCCTGCCCTCAATCTTTCCCAACATGAGGGTCTTTTCAAATGAGTCAGCTCTTTGCATCAGGTGGCCAAAGTATTGGAGTTTCAGCTTCAACATCAGCCCTTCCAATGAACACCCAGGACTGATTTTCTTTAGGATGGACTGGTTGGATCGCCTTGCAGTCCAAGGGACTCTCAAGAGTCTTCTCCAACACCACAGTTCAAAAGCATCAATTTTTCAGCACTGAGCTTTCTTTTTGTCCAACTCTCACATCCATACATGACTACTGGAAAAACCAAAGCTTTGACTAGATGGACCTTTGTTGGCAAAGTAATGTCTCTGCTTTTTAATATGCTATCTAGATTGGTCATAACTTTTCTTCCAAGGAGCAAGCGTCTTTTAATTTCTTGGCTGCAATCACCATCTGCAGTGATTTTGGAGTCCAAAAAAATAAAGTCTGTCACTGTTTCCACTGTTTCCCCATCTATTTGCCATGATGTGATGGGACCAGATGCCATGATCTTAGTTTTCTGAATGCTGAGTTTTAATTTGTTTATTCACTTGGTGTCCTGCTACTTTGCTTGGTATTCAGTTACTTTTTATTAAATTCCAATGGTTTATCAGTGTATTCTTTTGGATTTTCTATGTGGATAATTATATTAGCTGCAAATAATGACAGTTTTTTCCTTTCCCTCGCTTCCTTTTTGTTCTCTTTTTTTTTTCTGTTCTCTTGCTCTGCTGACCAGGACTTGCACCATAATGTTGGATAGAGGGGTGATAGTGGGCATTATTGCCTTTTTTCCTACTCTCAAGGGAAAGCTCTCAATGTCTGTTTCTAAAAATATCTTTTTTTTTCTAGCTTTTTGGTAGATACTCTATCAGGCAGTAGAAGTTTTTTTTCTGTTCCGCATTTGCCAAGAATATTCATTTTTAATTACAAAATAATGTTGAATTTATTTGGACTCTTAATATTTATTTTTTGAAGATTTTTTTAAATCTTTGACTTGGTTAATATGAATGGCATTCATGGATTCTCGCCTCATCTATGTGTTTTGAGGCTATAAAAATGTCTAAGTAATAGTTATGCTGTCTGTCACATTGACATTGTAGAACTCTGGGGCCCCAGTTCCATGGGGAACTCAATTTAGCCATCCAAATGAGATTTACAGACGCTAGGGTTCAACATATGTCCCTTGGATGAAATACCCTGAACGTCTGCTTACCTTTCTACTTTCCTTTAGTCATTTTGTTTTTGTCTTGAAATAAGTGTCTTGCCAGCTTATTATGCATTTAGAAAGATTTTTTTTAATATTTTATTTAGTGTGTTTAGTTGCTTCCAGCAGCTTGGTTCATCAGGGTATTTATCACACATACTGTTGAATACAGAAACCTAATACATTATTTATTTTAAAAAATTTGTTTCTGTATTGTATTAAATCTAAGTGAAGCATGCATTAGTGTTCATTATATTTTTCCTGTAATTTTTATATATATTT
Organism: Giraffa tippelskirchi; assembly: GCF_054371585.1. Lineage (NCBI taxonomy): Eukaryota > Metazoa > Chordata > Mammalia > Artiodactyla > Giraffidae > Giraffa > Giraffa tippelskirchi. The sequence goes on from NC_137276.1 coordinate 42,354,270, forward strand.
TTTGACAATAAAAGCCCACTAGTTTGATGTTTTTTAAGAGATATTCTGCTTACCAGTGAAAGCATTTAGCCCATATTATAATCTTTGACTTTTTTTCCCTTTAGGTTACTCACATCTCCCTTCCATGTCAAAGTCAGTTTCCCTGGGGCACTTCTGAGGGGAATCTTTCACCTCTTTCATTACATGTTTGATGGTGAGAAACCCCAGAGCTATAAGCAGAAGCCTAAGGGCTTTTCTGCTGCTTTTCTGTATAGAGTGATAACTGTTAAATCTTCATACAAACTTTATATCATTTAAAAAATTTCTTTGTGAAAGTCACCTGCCCCTTCACTCCCTTTTTTCTGGGGGAGGGGGCGTCAGTTAGGGGGACTCTTCTCTAAAATTTTAAATCAGAGAGGACCCTTTCTATAACCAAACCAGGAGCAGCAGATGCTGGGCTAAAGGTATAAGTTGGGGTGGGGGGCAGTGAAGAACTTAAAGTTACTGAATTTATACTCTACTCCAAGCTAGTTCTCCATTATGAATGCAGCATTCCTCCCTTTACTGCCTCATTTCTGTTTCCAAATACAGGCTGAAGGCGTTACATTGTTCAGAACAGAACAACATTTTGTATCATAGGACATGCCCAGAAATCTTGCCACCTGTTAAATGACTGACTATGAGGGAAAGGACTCCCACGAAGGACTGTCAGGGTCTGAGCTTTGTGAAGCTGAGCTTTCTTAAAAGGACCTGTGTCAGCTTCAGATATGTTTTAGGGTTAGAATTGCAGCTAGACCAGAATAAACATAAAATCTGATTAAATTTAAAATTTATAATATATTTGCTCTATTACTTTTTAAATATATCTATAACATCTGTATCCATTTCTTTGTATTTACCTGTTAAAAAGTAAAAAGATAGGCATTTTTTTTCTAACTACATATATGGAACTAAAAGCCTCTGGGGTGTGTGTGTTGAGGGGTACTTTTATAGCCATTGATATGGGATTCTTTTCTTCAGAATGCTATATGTCTACTATATTTAGGATTCTGTGTATATCTATTTTGGCTCCACTTTTTCAGGGAGGACCTTTAACATTTATAGCAAATTTATAAAAGTTCAGATACAGTTGTGTTTTTTCCAGTATATAGTATAATTTGAGCATCCTCCTTCATTTTAAGGACTCGGGATCAAATGTTAATTTTCTTTTTAAACCATGTATTCAATATTTTTAAACATATGTAAACAGAACTAGTGACAAGACTAAAGGACAGTGAAGTTAGGCAAAATGTGTCATCACATAATGGCAGGAGATATTTTCCATTTTATATTCTTCTAATAAAAGCTTTCAATTTGGCTTTTTAACTTCCTAGGGAATATACTAACTGTTGCTGATTTTTAATGCATTTTCATTTTTTGGTCTTTTATTTTCTTCTGTAAACTTCATCTGCTGCCTTGCTATCATATTTTTTCAAAGCAAATCCCAGATAAAGTACAGCTCTGCATTTCTGTACCATTAAAAAAAAAACAAAAACAGAGCTTACCAAAGTATGCACTTTAAGTTTTCAATAAAATACAGGCCAGGATCATATAAATGCCAGTCTTTCTCACTTTTTGTGTTTAGATTCCTCTTGAGTAGCTCAGAAAATTTCACTCAAAAAATACTGAATATATATACAGTTGCAAAAGAAAATTAACCTTTTGACCTCATGAGTCCTTAAAATGCAAGAGAACGCTCAAATTATACTCAATACTGGAAAAATACAACTGTATCTGAATTTTTATGAATTTGTTATAACTGTCAATTTGTTGTTGTTTAGTTGCTAAGTCGTGTCCACCTCTTTGTGACCCCATGGACTATAGCCTCCAGACTCCTCTGTCCACAGGATTTCCCAGACAAAAATACTGGCATGGGTTGCCATTTGCCTCTCCAGGGGATCTTCCCAACCCAGAGATTAAACTCATGTCTTCTGCATTGGCAGGTATTGGCAGGCAGATTCTTCACCATGGAGACACCAGGGAAGCCTTATAACTGTCAAAGTTCTTCCCAAAAAAGTGGAACCAAAATAGATATACATAGAGTCCTATTGTGAGTGAGATCATAGTAAATGTATTTTAGCAATAAAGTATTTTTTGATAAAGTTATGTATATTTTTTTGGAAACAGTGCTGTTACAAACTTAGTAGGCTAAGTGTAAACATCTAAATGCACTGGGAAACAAAAAATTTGTGTGACTCCCTTTATAGCAATATTTGCTTTTTGCAGTGATCTGGGACTGAAACCACAGTATCTCCAAGGTATTCCTATAAGTAGAATACTCTCCAACTTACTACTTGACCTTTAAAAAATCCCTAATTAGCAAAAGTAAATACTCATTAAACAACAAAAAAGAGGATAAAAATAATCTTCACCACCACACTAGGGAATTGGTTTAAACACACAGAATTGCCATCTCAGACATACATGCTTATTTAGTATTTGTTATTGTTTATTATTAAAACCCTTAGGTCTTACCTATAGAGTATGGACCTCATACTTATGTTGTCCTTATGTTTGTCCTTATGTTTCCTTCCTCTTATTTAGCCTTTATCAATAATAAATGCTATCCTGCTAATAGAGCTACTAAAACTGTTATCTTATTGGTGATTTGAGGGTCAGCAAGTCAAAGTTAATGATCATATTAATAACAAAATAATGTACATTCTTTATATTACTTCACAGCACATATTTTTTAAAACTAAAGCCAGTAGTTACACTAATGAAATTTAATGTTGCTTCTGTATCTCTTCCAAAAGGAAGGGAGAACAGACACCATGAGATAATCTAATGTGATCAGTGGAAAGGAAAGAAGGTAAACTGGTAACTATTAGAGAGGCCCATAAATCCATTTCTTCTCTTTTCATAAGAACTCCAAGGGAATATTATTCTTTCTAAATCTGTGGTCAATTATTTCAGGACTAGTTTTAACCTAAAGGATTAAAAACTCATTAATATCCAACTAATAGGCAAAAACCTTCAGATTCACATCATGAACAGTGACCCTTTTTAAACATAGGCTATATTAACAAGGTCTTTGCAGATTCTGCAATTCCTCAGCACATTTCTGATTTGGGGAAATTCAAATATGTCTTTACTTGAGTCATTTCTCAAGCTTCATACAGTTCTCTACACAGTTTGATGGAATAATTTTGTTTCCCTCTATGGTTGAGGTAATGTTTTAAAAATTGTTATTTCTTGTGTGATGGTATATCTTCTGTGACGTACTGGTAACTCCTTTCCTTCCTTCTTTTGCCCTTCCTTCCTTTCCTCATTTTTTTTTTCTTGAGAAATGTTGACATAAATCCATTCAATTAAAATAACATTCCAGTCTTAACTGACTTATTTAGCAGAAATAACAAAATAATGTGCCATTGTGTAGGCTGACTAACTCTTGAGATTGTTCCAATTAAGAGTAGAATCCATTCCTGAATTTTGCGTTACTCATGATTGAGTGGGAGGTTTTCTGTTCACTGGTTGTGCCATTTCCTGAGACCCACCCAACATCCCATGTAATTTGCTTGTGCTAGAGAGTACATGTTCCATAGATAAAATGAAGATGGACAGAGACCCTGGAAAGTCATAGAAGATCCATTTTATAATACATCGATACAAATATCGATACTCTTGTTTTCCCACTTAAATACTGAAAACAATATGTAAGATCACTAGCAGCGGCTTTTGCTTTTTTTCCAGTTGACATAAATGATTATACTTGGAAGCATTTCTCAACGTACTAAAGTCCCCCCCACCCCCATACAATCCTCCTAAAGAAATACTAGGCAGAAGTATGAGAATAAACATAAAAGACTTAAAGACTTTTAAGTTGGTGAAAGTCAGTGTGATTTGAGATTTTGATTTTAAGGAATAATGCTTACTTGTTGATGAATTTTATTTCATTTACCTCCCTCAGGTCTGCATCTCCATATTTCCCTCATCCTGTCTCTCTCTATACTCCCGCATGTTGTTGCAGCCTGCAGATTCTCCTTTCCCAGTGCCATCCTTGTTGCATTCTTTTTATTTTATTTTATTTTATTTTAATTGCCAAGCTTCATTGTGTACTGAGTGAAGGACTGTCATACTTTTAGGAGACAGGGTCTTGACTTTGCCACTTACTAACTGATAATTTTGAAGAAGACACTTAACCTTGCTAGAATCGAGTTTCCTAAAGGATAATTGATAATGGTTTCCTAATTGACTTATGGTTTAGCTATCTAAGGTTCTGTGATTCTCTTGAGTTTGTTTTCTTGTTTAGTTTATATTTCATTATTCTCAAACTCTGTTATTCTCAAACTTCCTTTACAAATCCAGATGTTCACCGTGTGTAGGCGCAATAGAAATGTTAATATGATTTAAGCAAGTTATGAAGGAACAACTTTGGTAAGAAATGTTTCAAGACCAGTTTTGATAAAAAGTTTTAAAATGTTGTCTGAACCTGCTTTCCCTTTCCTTGCCCCTCCCAGAAGTTGTGCCTTTCACATGTAGACATTCATTCAGCCAATATACTTGAGCACCATCCAAAGGCCAGGCACTGTCAGGCTCTAGGATCTAGATATGAACCACAGAGTCGCAAATATCAGTCTGTGGGAGGCACAGACAAGAAAGCGGGTGTTTTTCTCTAACTGAGCAATACACCAACTGTTATGGGCATGCGTTAGAGACTCAGAGAGATCGGGATACCCACAGTCTGGAGAAACCATTCGTCAACCTTTCCTCTTCCTCCCCGTACATTTTCTCAGTCCACCCGTATCCTTCTCAATCCCTTATTGTAGCATAGTACACCAAAGTGAACTCTGAAGTCAAGCTCCCTGCGATGGATTCTCAGTTCCTTTTGTTAGTTACTTTGTAGCCCTGGGAAGTCGTATAACCTCAATGTCAGTTGTCTCATCTATAAAATGGGCATAGTGATAATAATAGTGCCTGTGTCATAGGATTATGAGAACTGAGAAAATACATATAAGACTTAGTGTAGTTCATAGCACATGATAAGTAGTCAATAAAATCACTTTCATATAATTGCCTCCATGTTTGTCCTTCTAAAGTGTTTTAAGAGGACATTGGCTCAATCTGTAAACCTTTAGATGTTTCTCTTCAAAATACTAATTCTCCTGACAAAGCACTTTTTGGCTATAAACTCCATGACAGCAGGGATCTTAAGGTTTTAAAATTATAAGTTTAAACCCTAATACAGATTGAGCATAAATAACAATTAGAAGAAGAAAGAAAGGAAGGATTTAATTTGAGCTATCGAAAACAGTAATAATAATGTCAACTTCTTGTCAGTAAGCAGTTAGTAATTCCTTATATATATGAAAACAGGCTATAGATAAAACATTAATGCCACTCATTAGCTGAAATCAAGGCAGCTTTAATTTTCTTCAGCATTCCCATTCTCCCAGCAGCCCACCTGGACAAAATATCCCCAACTAGGAGAGAACGTGTGAACAGCATCCAACAAATAGGAAGTTAATTGAACTTCATTTAAAAACACATACCAAGAAGTATCATATCTGTGTCCTTTTATGAGAGTTTTCTCAAGGAGTAGTGATTAGTAGCACAGAGTGACCGGAAAGTGGTAAGAAGGAGATTACACATTTTACTTACTTTCCTGCTGTTTTGTGGCCATATTATTCAGCCAGCATGCACTGTTTCTGGCACTAAAGTATGATTTGAAATAAGTTCTACTATTGTAAATATGGTTTTCCTTGATTCCCCACCCCTTACCTTCTTTTCAAATATAATTTTATGGTCAGACAAACATTTTCTTCCTTTCTAGTGTTTTACCTAACTTTCTATAGGCAAGTTCTTTATAAAGTTTTGCCTGAGTTATTACATTCTAAAACTTTTTTTTCGTTAATACTTATACATTTAAGAATTCCATATATGGCAGTAAGGGATTTCTGTTTCACACAGTGTGACAATATTACTTATGGACAAATGAAGGGGAAATATTCTATATCTCTTAGAAATATCTTATCAGGGCTCCTTTCAGAAAGTACTTCTCACCCTACCCCTAGTGAAGGCTTTGAAGTCAATGTGAGTGTTGATTTGAGTGTTTGCAAACCATTCTACAAAGAATAGGTTTAAGGAGGCAGAGAAATGTAATTTTTTACTGGTAAGGAACATCTAACTCTTGTTATAATTTCCACTTGTAGTTGCTTGAGACCTTTGAGGCACCATTAGTTCACTGCTCTGATTTTGCTACATTCCTTGCACTCTTGAGAGGTTTTCCCCAGAGTGTTCATTCTTTGAATATGAGTGTGACTTTTGGTAGACAGATTTCCAACATTTATAATATTATAAGATGGTGAAAATACAGTTTTGACCAGACTGCAGGTGAATCTGTAGGAAATGGCAACCCACTCCAGTACTCTTGCCTAGAAAATTCCATGGACAGGGGAACCTGGCAGGCTGCAGTCCATGGGGTCACAAAGTGTCGGACACGACTTGCAGAACAGCAGCAGCAAGTGGATTTGAAATGAAGAAAGTCTAAGATGATCCCTGAGTCACCAACAATGGTGAGAACAATACTGAATATATTAAAAGGTTACCATAACGCTGCCTGACTTGCCTAATCATCTGAAAGTAGATTGGTAAACTTTTTCTTCAAAGCCCAGATATACTTTCAGCTCTGTGGGCCAGACAGCCTCTGTTGTAAATTTCAGCTTGTCCATTGAAGCACAAAGCAGCCACAGTCCATACATAAATAAATGGATGTGCCTGTGTCCCCGTATAGCTTTCTAGGAACCTGATATGTAACATTTTCTTGACAAAAAGACACAGCTCAAGTCATGATTATAAGTTCATCAGGATCAAGTAGACCAAGATGAGCTTTTACCCTAAGCATAATCATAGTTGTTTTTTTTTTTTTTTCCTTTCCCAAAATACCCACTTAACCCAGGACATAAAAGAATTTACAGAAGCCAGTGGAGGATCTCAAGTAATCCAGATAAGCCCATGGCTTTCCACCCCACATACCTCTGCCAGTGATGTGAAACTAGTGGTGTAAAGAATGGTATAAATTATCATTTTTGTTTTTTCACTTTTTTAAATTGAAGTATAGTTGATTTACAATATTGTTAATTCCTGTTGTACAGCAAAGTGATTTGGTTACACACACACACACACACACACACACACACACACACACACACACACATATATATACACACACACATTTTTTAAGAGGGAATGGTGTAAATTCTTATATTGAATTCTCTTCTCCATTATCCATTGTCTTGCAACCAGTGTTATTAGTCTGGTTTTAGGGATAAACTTTAGAATACTTCCAAATGCACCAAAAATAAGTGCTTCAGAAAGAGAAAGCCAAATTTGGTGACTATGCTGGCTGAGAGAAGCCTCTGACTTCTGACCACTTTTAGATTTTGTCCCTCTATTTAGTCCTTTTCTGAGACGTTTATTAACCCCAGATCTTACACGTTTCCTATGCTTGATTCAAGCATGGAAATCTGTTCTGACAGTGTTGGACAGTTCCTTCAGCTCTGTTATGGGTAACAAGTGGGAGCTAGCATTTAATTTTAGAATACCAACTGCCCAGAACAAAATGTGACATGATTAGTTTGTGTTCATTAAGTGTCCGTGGATGGATCTATGTCTGCTTGGGTTTGCCAAATAGCCTGAAGTAAAATTCCACAAAGAGCTTTTTCCTTTAAGTTTGTGCCTTTAGGGAGACATCCAGGCCTTATTTTTAGAATCCATTTTTCATGCTACATATTTCCGGGCGGGATAGATTGGCTGGTGTTAATGAGCCTGTGGGTGTTTTGCCAGAATCTACATGTGCATTTCTTGTCCCTCTCCAATTATTTTGCTTCTCAAAAATATATGTCAGTGGTCAGGAGAAGGACTGGGAAAGAAGGCTTAGATAATTCCATGACAACAAGTTTCTCCTTTTTCCTTCAATCTGAAATAATTTCCTTTCCTTTTCTCTTTTCCTATCTGGGGCCCCAAAGCTGCAATATTTCCCCCTCTCTTCCTTCCTCCTAACATATACTTTTGTTCGTACTACCAAGCTTATCTTTTTCAAGTGCTGCTTTGCCTCTCCTGGAAACAGGTTTAATTAAAAGAGAACAAATGTGGATTTCTTGTTTAAGTTCTTACCACTTACATTGCCCAGCCTTGCTCCTTCCCATTACGGCAAACTGGTTGAGAGAGTAGATTTTGAACATTGCCTCTGTTTCTAGTCACCTCCATCTTTAACTCTGCATCGTTCTCTTCATTTTATGAAAGTGCTCATACATACTTGAGGCTTCCCTGGTGGTTCAGATGGTAAAGAATCTGCCTGCAATGTAGGAGACCAGGATTTGATCCCTGGGTCGGAGATCTGAAGAAGCGAAAGGCTACCCACTCCAGTATTCTTGCCTGGAGAATACCATGGACAGAGGAATCTGGTGACCCATGGGGTCACAAAGATTTGGATTTGACTGACTAACACTTTCACTTTCTTTTCATACTTACTTGCCTAGTTTGGGTGCTTTTTTTGTGTGTTTTTTTTTTTTTTGCTATCTAGAATTTGAACCTTTTCGGTATCACCTATCACGTGCTTAGCAACCCTTTCCCACACCCTAGAATGTACTTTGCAAGTGGTGGTTTTAGTTGCTAAGTCATGTCCTAACTCTTGCAACCCCATGGACTGTAGCTTGCCAGGCTCCTCTGTCCATGGGATTCTCCAGGTAAGAATACTTGAGTGAGTTGTCATTTCCTTCTCCAACTTTTCAGGTATCCTTTTGCTATTTTTTTTTAATAATTATGTTTATTTATTTTCAATTTTGCTGGGTCTTCATTGCCGTGCGGGCTTTTCTCTAGTTGCAGGGTACAGGCTTCTCATTGAGGTGAATTCTCTTGTTGGAGAAAACAGGCTCTAAGATTCATGGATGTCAACAGTTGTGGATTCCAGGTCTATAGGGCACAGGCTCAATAGTTGTGTCTCACAGGCTTAGTTGTTCCATGGCAAGTGGCATCTTCCTGGATCAGGGATCAAACCCATGTCTCCCATACTGGCAGGCCGATTCCTTGCCACTGAGCCACCAGGGAAGCTTCCTCTTTTGCCCTTTAAAAAGCAGTATTAAATACCAACTAAATCCTAGATGTTGGAATGGAGAGGTACAATTATTAATAATAGTAATAATATTGAAATTAATAACAGTAATAATTAGCTCTTATGGGCCAGGGCTACTCTAAATACTTTAGATAAATTATTTTCTTCTTATACAGCACACTCTGTGATTATTACTAGTACTCTTTCTCCTATTTAATAAGGAAACTGAGGGTTCAGAAAAATTAAACTCTCCAAGGTCGCTTTTTTTTTAGGGCTACAAATATGATATAATCCTTGTTCCTTAAGAATTTCATAGTCCAGTGGGATAGTGAAGTCAGGCATGCTTAAAAATACTTTTAATATGAAACAGAGTGCTAGGAATGCTAACCAGTGGTTCAAGAAAGGTGGCTGGGAGGACTGAAGGAATTAGAGGAGTCTTTAAGGAGGGAGGTGGTATTCGTACTATCTCTTGAAGAGGTAGAACTCTTCAAGATATTAGAGGAGACTCCTGGACTAAAGGTATAGTATAAGCAGAGGCTACAGGCATGAACTTGTGTTTTAGAAAAGCGGGGAGTTTGGTTTGCTTTGAGTACAGCATATATTTAGAGAGACACTGAGAAATGTTATTTTAGGTCACAAATCTAAGAACTTTGGACTTCAGTGTGTATTAGAAATGGAGAGACCTTGACAAGTTTTAGAAAAGGGATGACCGATCAAACCATGTATCAGTAAAAAAGCTCTGGATGAAGTGTGAGGGAAACTGCAGTACAATACTTTCTTAGTTCTGCTCTTGATATTGTCAACTGAAAAAAAAAAAAAAACACAACCTAAAAGTTAAGAGTTATATTTTACTCAATAGATTTTCTGTGGACTTGAACCACAGGATACAGCATCTCAGATAACAGTGATAACACGATTGTTCTGAAGCATCACAGGGGGAACCAGGATATATAGAATTTTTTGCAGCCAAAGAACAGGTAGTCAGAACATCACAAGATCACTATTAATTAAAGAAAATCAGATATCTCAAGTTAAGAAATTTAGTGTTTTTCTATGTATGGGAAGATGCAAGAGTCTGGGCTCATTGAAATCATTCCTTTGATATGTACATCAGTTATAAGGAGGGCAGTGCCTATTAACCATCATTCAAGTGAAGCTATTACTTGCTGCTGCCGCTAAGTCACTTCAGTCGTGTCCAACTCTGTGCGACCCCATAGACAGCAGCCCACCAGACTCCACCGTCCCTGGGATTCTCCAGGCAATAACACTGGAGTGGGTTGCCATTTTCTTCTCCAATGCATGAAAGTGAAAAGTGGGAGTGAAGTCGCTCAGTTGTGTCCGACTCCTAGCGACCCCATGGACTGCAGCCTACCAGGCTCCTCCATCCATTGGGTTTTCCAGGCAAGAGTACTGGAGTGTGTTGCCATTGCCTTTTCCAGAAGCTATTACTTAGGTCATTGAATATGAGCCTAGAGCTCAGCACTGCAGAGGAGTAGAAATATGAATGTGGGTTTTGATGGCACCTAAGGTGTCTCCTGGCAGACAAAAGAAAGTGTCACAATTTCAGAAATTTTTTTCCCCAGCTTGTTTTAATTTATCTGTTTCTAAATTGCAAGAAATCATAACTTCTTAGTTGTATCATGATTTTATATATTTTTAATATAGCATCAAAAAGCCTAGGAAACTATCTTTTGGCAACTCTGTACACTACAATTATACTGCCCTGACTTTTTGGGGGCAGGAGTTCACTCACTTCTAGTGTTCTACTATGAGAACCAACTTACTTAATTGAAAAATATTTTTTAGTCATCCACATTTGTTATTTCCAGTTCAGTAGAGATCATATGGGTGTGACCTGTGGGCTTCCCAGGTGGGGCTAGTGGTAAAGAACCCATATGCCATTGCAGGAGATGTAAGAGATGCCGGTTTGATCCCTGGATTGGGAAGATCCCCTGGAGGAGATCATGGCAACCTACTTCAGTAAACTTGCTTGGTGAATCCCATGGACAGAGGAGCGTGATGGGCTACAATCCATAGGGTTGCACAGAGCTGGACACAACTGAAGCGACTTAGCACAGATACACAGGGGTAACCTATAACATGTTTTCTAAAAGATTTAGTATTTTCTAGAGTGAAATTAATGTATCATGAATTCCAGAGACCTATTAACAGCTTGTGGAAGGTGGTGTTGGACCAAATTTTACTCTGATCTCATTCATTTCATGCTTCGAAAATATTTTTAAAACTGAAATCATGTACCATTAATGTTTAAAGCATAAACATATTTATGGAAAGCATGAATATTTATAAAATGGATTTTAAGTTTGTGGAATAGATTTTTTTTCTTGATAATGATATGTCCATCTTTCATACAGCAAGATACACGTTTCCTGTCTATACCATCAACATAGAATGGGTTATATTTTAAAGGAAACTTACTATACAGCCTCTTCTGACAAATTTGGGCTTCTTACAGCCCCCCAAATCCTAGAGCCTTTGAATTTTGTGCAACATAACCTAGTTTCTTCCATATTCTCCTGGGAATGGGGCGGTTAAGGTCCTTATTTATGATTTTGTGTTCAGCAATGTTACAGAAAAATTGTAACAGACCATTAAACTAGATGAGCAGACTTTGCTCAAGACTATTGCAAAACGGGATAGATGACGTTCAACGCCTCTGAAACAAAGCGGGGTAAGGGGCAGTGTTAGGTGCTGAGTAAGAGCTGGGGTGAGGTAGAGGGAAAATACTAGAGGACTTTAGTAGATGTGTTGGTCAATGTTATTAAGCAATCTATATTTGCTGATTAGGCTGCTCCCCTCCCACAGAAACTGGGAGATAGGGGTGCTATGCTTTGATGATTGCATTTCAAAGGAATGGCTTCTAGGTCCTTGAGAAAGACATTCCTGAGTTGTAAAACTGGCTAGAGGCTGAGAGAAGATTTACCTCTGGTAGGGGCAGAGAAAGAATTTACAATTGCAAATTTTCTAAAGTAAATGCTCTAAGGAAAAGGAGGTTGAATTCTATCCTCTTGAAGAAACCTGTCCAAAGTTTAGTCAAGCTGAGAGGAATGTTAAGGCTGGCTTGGTTAGCATCTTACAGACACTGCACCCATGAGGTGCAGAATTCTCAGTCATTTCTAAAGAAAGCAAATTTGAACACTACAGAATCATTTAGTTTTAGAGGAAAATAAGGAGTGCTATTGAACTTAATAATCTTAGCCATATAATTTATCAAAGTGGGTTTATCTTCCTCATCTTCCTCACATTGCTTAAAGTCATTTGCTGGAGTTGAAATTCTTCTTGCCCGAGACTGAGCCTTCCAGTTTGAAGAGTTCTCCAGGCCCTGGAGAATCTAGCAAGATGAAATTCTGAGAGCTGGATGGCCTCAGGCAGTGATTGAGCTCTGAATTCCTGTAACTTGCATTTCAGAGACTCTAAACTTCAGAGAAGCCTCACAAAGGCAAACAATGGAGATGGAAAGTTAGATATTTACAAAAAAAAAAAAAATCTTAGATTGTATTTGCTAGCAGAAATTATTTTACTATCTTTTATTTATTAGCAGATTGCTTGACTTCTCTTGCCTTAGCTTCTTAACTTTATTTCTTTACTTTTTATAGAATTAGGAAAATAATAATGATAATAATAATAGAATTTAATTTTTAGAGTTATTATAAGGATAAATGCAATCATATATATATATAATAGACTACAGGACTTAGAGTAAAAGCCCCTTAACTGTTTCCTACTGTCAGGGGAGTGTGTAATTTCCTGGGTTCTGTCTCATCACAACAAAAATTTGAAGTGACGGACGTTAAAGCCCTTGACGTGTCACAGCTCTTGGACAGACCATGTTATAGCTCTCGAACAGATCAGTGTTACAGCTCAGTTTTATTTAGAAAATAAAGGAAAATACATCCTTGAAGTGTGCGGGCATGCCAACCCAAAAGATGTGAAGAGAAGAGAGAGAGAGAGAGAGAAAAAGAAAGTGCGTGCGCGCATGCACGCTTTTGCGTGGGGGAGATAGACCCCCAGCCCTTTAACTCCTCTTTTTCTATGTTTTTTCCTCCCCCTGCGCCTGCCCAGTGTAAATTGGACTAGCCTGGAGTGCTATTTGTTCTACCTGAGGTCCTCACACTGGTCCTCGGACCTTCCTTTGTTCTATTTTTGTGGCCTTTTCCCTTCCTTGTCTTTTAGCCACCACCTTTCTGGACTCCTTTTTCCTGTTCTAATTACCTAACACTACCTTGTTATTATTTCTTGGTGTTTGATATCTCTTCCATTAGACTTCATCTCCTTCATCTCCTTTTCAAATTATGTCTTATAGGCCAGTAGTCCTGAAATCAAGTTGTTTATTAGAATCATATACAGATTCCCAGCTGGCTAGCCCCATAATATGTAAAGAGTAACAAATTATTCATGTTACAGAAAAAAAAGGCTTAAAGCAAGGAGAGGTGGCATCTGAGGTGTGACAGTATAAAACTGGTCCTATGTGATATGCTCTTGTAGACTTCAATCTCTGGATGATGGAGCTACGGATGGATTTTAATACGGAATTTGAGGCACACGGGGTATGAAGCAGAGGCTGGTGTCACTTCTGTTACCAAACTCAGGTTTGGCTACTCGCTGCTCAGAAGCCCATAATTTGAAAGGCAAGTGTCAACAGAAAGGAGAAGTACTTTAATCATAAAAGCTAGCAATCTGGAAAGAAGGTAGACTCATGTCTAGAGACCAAGATTCTGCTCGGTTTTTAAAGGGAAAGCGGGGGCGGGGAACATTCTCAGTGGATCATCAAAGCAAGAGGTTGGGTTCTACATGATTCTTCATTTGTGCAGGCTGGCTGATTCTTCAGGTAGTATCTTGTGCACATGATCTGTTTGCAGTATTGCTAAGCAGGCAGTAGCAGGTAGAGAGCTAGTCATGTTTGAACTCATTAATTCTTCATTCTTTCTATCTAGGAAAAGAATCAGCAGGTTAACTAGATTTGATTCAAAGTTAGATGGGAACCGAAATGGATAAGAAAGAGAGGGGCAAAAGAGCTGCTTTCAATTCCCCACTGTCAGACATTATTCCATTTCTGTGAGTTTAGGGATGAAGGTGCATCTTCTATCACTAAGATACAGGGTATAGTATTCAGAATGGAAAATGTCAACATGGGTCTGTAGCGTCTCTTTGCTGACAATTTTAGTTACCCTCTTACATATACAGGAAGAGCAAGTTACAATTGTTTTGATGCCCCAAAAGATACAGATTATTATGAGCAATAATGTTAGTCCCAATCGCTCAAGGCCGTAGATTCAGTATTACTCAGGATGGAGGAGTTTATGTCATTTCCTCTGGTGGCAGTTATAGTATCTGTAAAACAATTAATGTGCATCAGACACTGAGTCTGACTCTCTCCTAATCATTAGCTGCTTGAGACTGCCCTTTTGTGACTTGGGAAAGCCTGGGAGACTTCAGCTTTTCTACAAAATACAGGCAGCAGATGTTGAGGGGTTTCGTACTTGGCCAGGGTGAGAAGTGCTGCAAAGTACTTCCCGGTTCCACTTGTAGGAATCTGGATTGGTGCCAGGGACATGGCAGCTTCGCAGAAGATATTTTTGAATGAATGGAATAGGATTCAGTCATTAAAAAGAGTGAGAAATAAAGTATATCCATATGCTGATATAGAAAGATGTCCAAGATCACTCTTAGGGGAAAAGAGTAATTTTAGACTAGTATGTGTGGCATATTTCCATTCATGTTTGAAAAAATATAGGTAGGTTTGTGTATGTGTGTGACAGGAGCGTGGGTAGGTGGCAAGATGTATAGAGACCTAAAAATAATTCAAAAGAAACTTTTAAAATATACTCTAGTAATTCGTAGTTACCTTTGGGGAATGGAATCAGAGAACTGGGGCATTTATACTCTAGTAATTCATAGTTACCTTTGGGGAATGGAATCAGAGAACTGGGGCATTTATACTCTTTCATATAATCTGCATTATTTAAATTTCTTCCTAAATTGTATGCATTACTTTTGTGATGAGGATGAGGATGATAGTGAATGATAGTAAAGTGAAGTTTAAGTGGCTCGATAGTGTCCTGACTCTTTGCGACCCCACGGACTATACCATTCATGGAATTCTCCAGGCCAGAATACTGGAGTGGGTAGCCCTTCCCTTCTCCAGAGGATGTTCCCAACCCAGGGATCGAACCAGGATCTTCTGCATTGCAGGTGGAGCTATCAGGGAAACCCCCGCTAATTCAAATGTGTGGACAGATTTCAGGAATCCTAAAGTCTAAGCTACTTGAATATGACATTCTGATTATGGCGATATTGGAGCCAAGGCTAAGAGAGAGTGGGTGTAGCTTTTTCTTACTACTCATATCCAAGTTGTTTCTTATAATCTTCACCTTACTTGTAGTTAGTACTTCAGTAAATATAACATCATATAGCTTACTATATTATGGTATGAATTTGATTAATTGTGTACTCCATTTTTGATCAATGAAAGGTGTTATTTTGAATATTTGCCTTCTAGTGCCAGGCTCTGTGGTGCCTAATAGCCATAATAATGATAAAGGCACAGTACCTGCTCTAAAGAACTGAGTCTAGAAAGGCAAACATGAAAACAAGATATAGGATTATGAGAACAGAAATACTAGGCAAGCACAGAGGAAGAGAGAATTGCATTGAGCACTGCAGAACATAATAGGATTTCATGAAACAAACTCAAGAAATGACATTCCACAGAGAGGAACAAGTATATACAAACTCAGCAGTAAAAGATAAAATACGGCATATTTGGGAACCCACAAGCAGAGTGTCGGTCAGGGAAAACAGGAGATGAAGTAACCCTAGGGGTCAAGATTTTAAAGACCATTTGTACTAATTCAAGAATTGTTGCTTTCTCTGTCAGCAATTGGTAGATATCTGATAATTTTAACACAAATATACACAGACACACACACATACAGATGTGTGTGTGTATTTCAATATATATACTATATATGTGACTAGATTTTTGTGTTGGAAAGATTGCTTCAACAACATGGGTGATAGATTCAAGGGAGAGGATTGGATGGACCAGTTTTATGCACAGTTTCTAAGTCAGTGGGTATGAAGCAAAGGAAGAGAAGACAGGTGAGGAGATAGTCAAGATGATCAATTGGCAGGATTTGGTACCTGATTAAAGATGAAGAAAAAAGTCAAAGTTGGCTCAGATATCTGACTCAGTGACAAGATGGGTCTGAGTTGTAAAGTCATCAGAGGAGAACTGAAAATATTACAGTTCAGGTTTCCTTGGCATGTAGGTGGGGATTGAAAAAGAGAAGCAGTGCATAGAATTGGTTAATATGAGTAGAGAATAGGGGAAGAAGTTGCTAAAGCAGCCTTAAATAGATCCTGGAAATGTTTTCTGTCTGAAGAAGGCATGGATATAGGTTATAGGAATTTACAGGTAATCTCTTTAGGATGAAGTCTTCAGAATGCCACAGCTGTCTGCAGGTTTTTTTGTTTGTTTGTTTCTGGGAGTAGACTATTTTGCACAAGATTCAGATAGAGTTTAACTGAAATCACACAGGGATAGAATTAGTAATTCAGTAATAGCAGAGATTGGAGTGGCATCTTTATTGAGAAATCCATCAAGTTAATTTGGAAGATACTCACTGTAAAATGATGGATTGCTTGTGAATGCTTATTGTTGCTACTTCCTGAAGTCCTTATAAACAAACAGAAAAGCTGTATATAGAGTAAAAAAGACTACAGAATGAGAAAGAATGCTAGAATAACACAATTTTGGAAGCTCAAAAAGATGAATGACTATCAGCAGGAAAGTGACCAATTGATTCTATCGGCCAACAAAGACAGCGTTGAAAGAAACAAGTACTTCTTTTTAATGTAGGAATATTTATCTAAAAACCTGAATAAGAGCAGAGAGACTCTGTCATCCTCATATGATATCAGAAATTAGCAGTTTAAAAGAAGAGTCAAAAGATGAGATCAGAAATACGTTTACATGATATAGAGCAAAAAGACAGAAACTGAAAAATGGAGGGAAAATAGGTAAGGAAATAAGTGACTCCATCTAGAATCTCAAATAATGCAAAAAACGACAAAAGGTTGAGAAAGAGAGAACAAAGAAGATGGAGGGAAGAGCTTTATCAGAGACAATTCATAAATATTTCTCAGATATAAGTAATATATATTTCTAGATTTAAAAGGCCCTATGTCTATTAAATAAATTGAAATTTTAATTAAAAACATATCCACAAAGAAAACTCCAGACTATTATTACTGAATACCAAATATTTAAGAAAAAAATAATACCAATTGTACTTCAAATTTTCCAGAAAATAGAAAAAAAAAGAAAAATGAACATGGACAGCATGTATCCTCAGACATCTTTCCTGCAAGAAATTATTCCGGATTAAACCTACTGTTCCTGCTATATTCACTCATCATCTACTGAATCACATTCATTTTTGAGAAATTCATGTTTGCTCCGAAAAATACTTGAGAAGCTATGTGTATCTGGCTCCAGGTCTTTCTCTCTGAATTCTTATCCTGACCCCATATTGTTCCTTTGTCTAAATTCCACCAGTGGTTTCTATCATCACTGAAATAAAGTCAAAGATGTCATATCACCAAAGGCCAACTTTGTACCCCTCAAGTCTCAGGTTCTGCCTCTCAGTGTGTAAACTTGGCTCTAGTACTACTGAGAAATTAGTTATTCTCTGTGCAAACCCTGCTGTTCTATGCTCCTAAGCATTTGCCCTTCTTTTCTTCTATCCCAACAGCTCCCCTGTCATCTGGCAAGTTCTTATTCATACATCAAGGTGCAGATCAGCTACTAACTTTTCTGGGAGTCATTCTCTGCACCCCATGCCACCAAGCCTTTCATGCTGTAAATACATCTAGCAAAGCACTTCTGTATTATTTTGAAATGATACAATCTCATGATTTCACTTCTGCCCCCTTCTGCACTGCAAACTCTTACAAGGCATGTCTTATTCATCTCCCACTGTATGCCCATCTCCTAGTGTGGTGTCTAATCCACTCATTTGATTGTTTACTGAAATGGTACTGACTTGGAGCAGATTAAGATGCTGCTAGTGATATGATATTTAAGGTAGAGAGAAGTCAGATCTAATAGTTTGGCAGCAAAAAAAAAAGAAACAAAAGATCTGCTAAAGGTCAGTCACTGGGTGGGAGCAGTTTGGGTGACTATGTAAAATCACCTGGCCTGCATGCCTTAGTTATCCCGCAGGACTATGCTATGGCTCAGGACAGTAACTGATGTGAATAATGATGGACCCAGGTCAGTCAGAAAAGGTTAAAAAGATCCCAGAGATGTTGTTTAAAAAGTAAAATGAATATTACAGTATAAATGCATTTTAACCAACTCTGTTAAAATAAAGGATTACATGGCAATTCTGTTTATGGGGCCAGATGCATCTGATAATACAGATATAAAGCTATTGCCTGTGAATTTCTTCTCCAAATACACAGGTTTGGAAATAAACTCGTTCCCATTTTTGGTGGCTCATAAACTCCTAGACATCTGTAAGAAACATCTCTGTGTTTCATCTTAAGCATTCAGGGAATAAAGTAGCTCAGGCAGGTGCTAAGCATTGTAGCTGCTACAGAACTACTTTGCAAATTGACTAAATAATTATTTCTAGTTTTGATCCCTCATCTGAAAAATGGAGATAATAATGAAGTTTTTACTAACTATCCAAAGGACTCCTTGTAATGATTCAAGTTAATATATATGAAAGTTCTTTGTAAATTATAAAGTATGTGTTAGTAATATTAATTTGTGAATGGTTTTGCAAAGCTGAATGACAGAGTACTCTCTGTCAAAGGTATCTGTGTTTTAAAAATACTGCAAAACAAGCAGTACTTCAGTGTAAATTTAAGTTAACTCAGTTTAACAATTATTTTTTGAGCCCTTTCTTAGCAAAAGGCTTTGTGGTGGCTATAGTTGAAAAAGGAAGATAAAAAATAGGTGGATTCTGTTTGAAGAGTCGGACATGGCTGAGCAGCTAAGCACAGCACATTCTCATCTGGGGAGAAGCGTGTATGCGAAGGACGCTTCAGTCGTGCCCAACTGTTTGCAACACCATGGACTGTAGCCTGCCAGGCAAAAATATTAGAGTGGATTGCCATGCCCTTCTCCAGGGGATCTTCCTGATCCAGGGAGTAAACCCACGTCTCCTCCAGCTCCCGAATTGCAGGCAGATTCTTTACCTCTAAGCCACCAGGGAAGCCCTTTGGGGGTAAGATAGACACATAAATACTGAACAAAAATAAAAGGTAAAAAGTTAGAGGCTGCACTTTAAAGATGCAAATGAAGAAGGCCTTTCTATTTTGAGAATCAAGGGAGAAGCTTATCAGAAATGAAGGTTTTATAAGTAGAGATGGTAATGAAAGAGCATTCCAGGCTGAGGGGCAATAGCAGATGCTAAGCATACAAGTGAAAAGAGATCTGGAAGACAGCTAAGGCCCTGGGATGACTGGAGTGGAGAGGGACAGAGGAGATATTTAGACCAGCGCCAGATTCCAGAGGGCCTTAAATGCCACAACAAGGAGCTTAAATGTTATGCCATTAAGGTTGAAGTAGTCAAGTTTTTGAGCCTAAGTATGGTAGAATTATAACAATGTTTCAGGAGTCAATTTCTGAAGAGAGACTTGAGTACACTGCCATGAAGTTCAAGACTTCAAGTTCTCCATTTGTGTTTGAGTAGTCTTCCTAGGATTCCTACTACCAATGTGTTGTTTTTTTTTTCCTTTCTTTCTTGGATTAAGGAAAATTGTCTGTAAAATTAGCAGGAAGTCAGACTGTAAGTTTGCGCTTTCTAAAGCAAACTTGGATTCACATTCTGCCTCTAAAGTTTACTTACTGGGTGATTTTGGAAAAATCATTCAGTCTGTCCAAGTTTCCATTTCGTTGTAGGGAAATGGAAATTATAAGACCTCAGTGAGTCGTTGTCCTAACTGAGATATCTTTCACACATTGTCTGGCATGTAGCAAGTCCTAAATTAATAGTAGCTATTATTTTTTATGATGTGAGTTAATACTGGAGTATAGAAATGAGGTTTTATAGTTATTATAAAATTTTGAATCATATTGTGGTCTGGAGAATTAGCAGAATTGCAACCAATCATTTCTTTTAAAAACAATTCCTTTCTCTCCATTGCGGAGGAAAACAGGAAAATAAACATGCTGGAAGGCAGCCTCAACCACTGTGGTCCCATATAAATGCAAATAAGCTAACCACCAGGGTTTCCACAGCAACCAAATTCTGTAAATCTGTGCTCACAACACTGGTTGCATTAGATATGCTTCCATGAAGTCAGTAAAAGCCCTCTGAGTGTTAAGATGACAAAAGAAAAGTCCTGGTTCTTCTTTTTAATAGTGAATGTCTGCAGAAATACCATGATGTATCCTGTGGGTACAGGAGCCTGAAGGTAGGAGTAAGAAGGCAAGTCATTGTGGAGATCAAAGGATGGTGGGCTATGTTGAATTTTACCATACATAGAATCTGGGCTTCATCATGGCAGGAAAAGAAGCCAGATCTTATATCTATATCCAGCATACTTCTAGTACTCCAACTTTTACCTGAAATTTAATATATAGACCCAAATGCAAGCCTAGTACTTTCTGGTGTTAAGGGTCTCATCCTGATGTAACTGTAATGTACACATTTTGGATTCAGACTCTCTCCCTCCTGATGTCAAGGCACCTGGGAAGCACACAATCTAATTAGAAGGTTGCAAGTTCATTTAAAGCCAAGGGAAGTGGCTTGTCTAAAATTATATTTCTTTCTGGGGGCCAAGGCAGCTAAAATATACCTTCTGAGAACAGCACCTCTCTCTCTGGAGACCACAGAGACCACTACCCTCAGATCTGTGATCTCTACCTTGCCTGCACATGTCACACACATTCCCTATGTTCCATCAATAAGCACACCCCCCTAATGTGTTTTTTTTTTCTTTGTGCTCAGTTGCTCCGTCTGGAGAAGGAAATGGCAACCCACTCCAGTATTCTTGCCTGGAGAACCCTATGGACAGAGGAGCCTGATGGGCTGCTGTCCATAGGGTCGCACAGAGTCGGACATAACTGAAGCGACTTAGCGTGCATGCATGCATTGGAGAAGGAAATGGCAACCCACTCCAGTGTTCTTGCCTGGAGAATCCCAGGGACAGAGGAGCCTGGTGGGCTGCCGTCTATGAGGTCGCACAGAGTCGGACACAACTGAAGCACCTTAGCAGCAGCAGCAACAGTCGCTCCATTGTGTCTGATTCTTTGTGACCCCAAGGACTGTAGCCTGCCAGTCTCCTCTGTCCATGAGGATTCTTCAGGCAAGAATACTTAACAGTGTTCATTCCACTCTTTCAGCTATGTAGAGAAGGAAAAGTTTTCCTTAATCCTCTTAAGGTCACTTGTTGGGTCTGAAAATTAAACTGACAAAGACAGATAAACAAGAGAAAAACATACCAACTTAATATACATTTTACTTGACATAGAAGTTTGTCTAAGGAAATAAAGACCAAAAGAAACAGTTTGTTGTTGTTTGGTCGCTAAGTCATGTCCAACTGTTTTGCGACCCCATAGAATGCAACCCACCAGGTTCCTCTGTCCAGTGGATTTCCCAGGCAAGAATACTGGAGCAGGTTGCCTTTTCCTCCTCCAGGCCTTCTTCCTGACCCAGGGATCAAACCCTCATCTCTTAGGTCTCCTTGCATTGGCAGGCAGGTTCTTTACCACTAGCACCACCTGGGAAGCCCTAACCTACTGCATTGGTTAGTAAAAAGCTTTCCCCAGATCATTTCTGGGCCCCTAAACCTCCCCACAACAAACACAAGCCTCTCCAGGATCCTGCTGCAGCCTGTGCCCTTTCTGATTGGTTAGTGCTTTTCAGGTAGTAGTTATCATTATTTTGTGTATTACTTTAGAGATTAGCAGTAAACACATTAATTTCACATTCTGGAAGAAGGTTTTCTTCTTCTGTCTCATAGTTATTGAGAAGCACCCCAGTGCACTGTCTCCAAATGGTTATATGGGGTAATAAAGGGGACAGGATTGTAAAATGATTCTATCACCTCATCTGTGAACAACCCCGTTCTCAAACCAGTCTAGACAGAAACAAAATATCCTTGCATTGAGAACAGAATCCTCCAATGCATAAGGAGCACTTTCCTCCCTTGTGTAACCTAAATCCTCTCTGCTTTCTCTTTTATCTCATCCTCAATGACTCAAAATGCCCTGTGAACTAAATAGTGTTTTCTCAAAGAAAACTATGGAATGTTTAAAATCCTAAAGAAGTAAAATATTGAGTGAATTGCACATACTTTTGACTCACTCCACTCTTTTTGTTATAGAGTTCATGAGAAACTGATTAATCTTTATTTTTCTTTTTTCGAGTACAGCATTTCTTTTAGTTGAAACTTCAAAACATTATTTATACTTTAGGTAGTGACTCTGAGAGACTCAACTGTATGCTTCTCCGTGACACATCTCATAATCTGTTAGGGCAAACAATTTCCAAGTTCTGCTGAAGCTAATTGCCTTTATAGATCAAATTGTTAAAGTTGAGTTATAGTTTAATTATGTGGAATGGGAATGCCTGCCTGTCTGCTCTGTAAACAGTTTTATTCTGTTGTGAATGAATGGATCTGAATGAACCATTCTTTGTAGAGATATTTTGGCATTTTGTGTATCTGCCTTTGGATAGCTCTTACTCATTGAGTTGTATGAATATGTTTGCATCAGAAACCTCTGAAAGTGAAAGCAGAGGTTTAAAATCCATTTAGAATGATGTCATTGACGATCTCAGTGAAACATCAAACCAAACCCAAGCATTTATGGAATTTGAGCCTAGGTTTTCCCCTCCTTTGTCTGATATTTAGGGTGAGGATTCAGTTAGTCTAGACAGTGACTGCTGGGTCAACAGCTGTCTTTAAATGATAAACTCTGAAGGTATTCGAGAGGCTTAAAGGATAATGATGTGATCTGGCCACCAAAGGCACAAAGACCTCAGGAATGTTTGAGATTCAGAGAAGGAAACCAGAATTCAGTATTAGTTGAACAAAAGCTTATAACAGTTTTATTGTACTACTGGGAGTGCAAAACATGAGTTTGGAAAACTGGGTTCTTGGATGCACAAAAAGGTAAATGAAAATGACTGCATTTTGTCAGACTATAGGAATGGTGAGGTGGAGGATTGAAGGACTAAGACTGGAGCCAAAAGAGAAAACTAAGAGATGAACTCAGTCAAAGTGCCATTTACTAAATGTGGATTATACATCTTTTTAAAGAAGAGTCAGTACTTTCAACTTCTATACACCTTTACAAAAGTGAAATAATTCAAAAATAAAAAAAAAATCAATACTAGTGTTTTTATTAAGGATAATAAAACTCGTAGAAGTTAGCTCATATAGAAATAATGAGCTACCTATTCTGAAGATATTATGACTTTCTTAAAGAAAGAAAAATACTTACATTATCAAAATAGTGTTTATGTAGTAAGGAATACACATTATACTGGGGCCTAGTATGCACATACGTATTCACACACATACACATACAAAACTTTTGTAAATTATGTTTTTCTTTACTATGTGTGATGCATTTGATATTTTCTATTCCATTAAAACAAAGCTGCTTATAATCCACTAAAGAGATTTCATGATATTTTTAATGGATTGCATTGAGCAAGGGACACAGCAGATAGAATTATGGCTGTCCTTGGTCTTTAGGCACCCTTGAGGATGCAAAGCTGCCAGTAATTCCTGTTTATCATGGTGACAATCCCATTAGTTCCTTTCAGAAGCTACATCTAGGCCCATGCAGAGACTGTTAATTTCACTCCCATCCAGCCTATTGGCTTGATACATTCCACTACAAGCCATAAATGAATTTTTTAAAGTAAGTTCACACAGTCCTAGGACTTCTTGCTCTAGGGATTTTATACTGATCTTTTTTGTTGTTGTTGTTAGTGTGGAAGCTAGTGAGAATTAGCCCCACAACTTAGTTAAAGTAAGGCCGATTTGTAAGTCAGGGTGTCCTCAGGAGCTGACAATGCTAAGCTGGTCCCACAATATCTATCCTATCCAGGGAAGTCAGGCTGACTTATAAAGCAATCCCTGGGTTTCAAGTACAAGTGGGTACCTCAGTAGAGACAAGATCCTGATAGCACCATCAAGGACAGAGCTTAAGTGCCTAGTAGTTAGAAGGCATCATAGAGCTGCAAAAGGCCAAGTTCAAGGTGAAGGAGTTTAATAAACAGTTTGACAGACAAGTGAGGCCTGTTTCCTCAGGGCTGATACGACATCACAGAATGTGCCAAGGAACAGCTGCTGCATAGACACAGCTCCTCAGTGGTGGAGGTGGCACAGACTTCTACTTGAGACTTCAACTTTTTATTTCTTAAATAGCTTTGGTCCTCAGGCTTAGTGCCTTGAGGGCCAATGATAAGCAGCTTCTCTATCCAGAAGTCTTAGATTGCTGGGTTTGATTTAAAAAAAAAAAAAACTTTCTGTCTATATTTGGATTTTACTAAGATTCCTGGGGGCTCTGTGAATCTGGCATTCTAACCCTCAGTGGAATGATGGCCCTTGGGATTGGGATGATGACTCCGATGATGGGAATCCTGGCATTGTCCTTCCTTCCCTTGCTGGAGCATGGTGGGTTGTCTTGGTGAAATGTTCAGCCAGGCAAAGTGTGTGCTTGTGTTTGCTGCACCTCCAGTTTTGACTTTTCAGGATCTTTTTCTGTATTCTTTCTAGAGATTTAATTAGGGATATCCCTGAATTTGGAGGAGGAAATGGCAACCCACTCCAGTATTTCTGCCTGGAAAACCCCATGGACAGAGGAGCCTGGAGGGCTACTGTCCATGGGGTTGCAAAAGGGTTGGACACAGCTTAGCAACTAAACAACAAAATCTGTGAATTAGAATGCAAAATCAGGCCAGGAATGAGGTTTACTGTTTTGATTTTTTGAGATAGACGACAGAATGATCAAAAAAAAAAAAAAGACACAGGAAAATTCAGGTTGTTCAGGGAGTTTGAAGGTCCCTGGATTAATGGTATTAGAGTTAGAAAATGATCTGATAAGGATAAATGCACTTCAACCCAGTTGAGTTTAAAGTTCAGTCACTCTGACTTTACTGTTCTCTGTGTTAACTGCCTGTACTCAACTTCCTTGTGACTTTTAAAATACTATTCCCTCTGCTTGGAAAGCCCTTCCTCCCCATCCAGCAGGGAATCACTACTGGTCTGGGGAAAGCTGTGTATTATGTATGATAAATTACCTGTATACAATTCTGTCTTTTTATACCAAGTTTTCCTGAAAATAATATTTGCAGGTATATGGTGTTTACAGTGTGGCAGGCCCTGCAGTTTGTAACTATTAACTCATTTAATGCTTACAACAGTCTGCTTATGGAGACATGATTTTTACTTTGCAGAAAAGGAAGCTGCACAGGAAGGGTAAGTGACTTGCTCAGGGTTCCAGCACTGGGATTGTAACCAGGCAGTGTGGCTCTAGTATCTATCTGTTTAACCACAATGCTGTGCTACCTCTCAGGTTAGAAATGTCTTGTGTATCTTTGAGGCCTCAGTGTTAAGTGCAGTATCTTATTTATAGAAGACACAAATTAATGATGCTGGATGAAGTTAATCCTTGTTAGGGTATCTCTCATCTGGACCCAAAGTTCAGGATTTTTTTTTTAATTGGAGGAAAATTGCTTTTCAATGTTGTGTTGGTTTCTGCTGAACAATAATGCAAATAAACCATAATTATACACATATCATCTCCCTCTTCAGCCTCCCTCTCCTCCCCCCCCCCACCCCTCTAGGTCATCACACAGTGCCAGGCTAGGCTTCCTGTGTTATACAGCAACTTCTAATCAGCTATCTGTTTTACACACGCTAGTGTATATATGTTGATGCTGCTTTCTCCATTAGTCCCACTCTTTCTTTCTCCCACTGTGTCTACAACTCTGTTCTCTATATCTGCATCTACATTCCTTCTCTCCAAATAGGTTCATCAATAACATTTTTCTAGATTCCATATGTATGCAAACTTCAGGGTTGATAAGGGAGATTTTAGAAGTTAGTTTGAGAAGCCTTGGAGTAAAGTTGTTGTTCAACCCAAGAAGTGGGGGGAAGTTTTAGAAGTAAAGTAAGAGACTATCCTGGATGTAAAGTGAGGTGTGAAATAGGAAAAAAAAAAGTATGGTAGAGAAATGTGTACCCCAGATGTCCAGTTGGATGGGAACAGGGTAGTGGTGGTTTGAGGAAGGGAAGTCGTTATAAAAAGTGTTCCATGCTTTGATTTGTTCTTTTGGTATTCTGGTTAATTTGTGAGTGGTGGTGTATGAAATAATAGATTTCTCTCTAAAGGATAAGAAGGAGGGTACAAAAAAATTTTGCCTTAATGAGGTTAGATATTATCTAAGAAAACACTTCATAACAGAACAAGTCCCCTTGACAGTTATTGTTCCATAAAAGGGAAATGGCCCATTTATGACAAGGTATATGCACAGCAGCCATGAAATTAAAAGACACTTACTCCTTGGAAGGAAAGTTATGACCAACCTAGACAGCATATTAAAAAGCAGAGACATTGCTTTGTCAGCAAAGGTCAGTCTAGTCAAGGCTATGGTTTTTTCAGTAGTCATGTATGGATGTGAGAGTTGGACTATAAAGAAAGCTGAGTGCTGAAGAATTGACACTTTTGAACTGTGGTGTTGGAGAAGACTCTTGAGAGTCCCTTGGACTGCAAGGAGATCCAACCAGTCCATCCTAAAGAAGATCAGTCCTGGGTGTTCATTGGAAGGACTGATGTGGAAGATGAAACTCCAATACTTTGGCCACCTGATGCAAAGAACTGACTCATTTGAAAAGACCTTGATGCTGGGAAAGATTGAAGGCAGGAGGAGAAGGGGATGACAGAGGATGAGATGGATGGATGGCATCACTGACTCAATGAACATGAGTTTGGGTAAACTCTGGGAGTTGGTGATGGACAAGGAGGCCTGGCGTGCTGCGGTTCATGGGGTCACAAAGAGTCAGACATGACTGAGCGACTGAACTCAACTGACTGATATGCACTGGAAATATTGTTGTCAATTGTTAGTAGAGCACTAGTTCTTTGATGAAATCATCGATGATCACAGTTTGAGAAAACAAAGGCAAAAATCTGTGGTTTACAAGTGTGATCACTGGCTCCACAATAGATTTTACATAAGACCTCAGATTCCAAACCACCAGAATTCAAGAATAACTAGATAGAAGGTGTTATGTTGTCATTATGACCAGCTGTTATCTTTCTTGACAGCCTTACATAATCTCAGTTCAGATACAACTAATGGGCAGAATTTTACTAAGTAGAGGAAGAGTCCTGGGCCAAGAAATACCTTGTTTGCTGCCTACCTAACTAGCATTGTTTTTGACTGATCAAGTTGTTTGGTGATCCTGTTCTCCATTAAGAGGTCCTATCTTTCTGTCTGGGGTATTAGAAAGAGGTAAGAATTTCCTCTGAGAATGTTACTAATTTAGAATCCAGAAAGACAGTTACCAATATTTTCAGAACATTGTTCTCTTTTTTAACCACAGCTGTGCAGCATGCGGAATCTTAGTTCCTTCACCAGGGATCAAACCTGTGCCCCCTGTATTGGGGGTGTGGATTCTTAACCACTGAACTGCCAGGGAAGTCCATAAAACATTGTTTTTCTTGATGTCATACTTTCTTCTAAGATACAACTGTCCTCTGAAACACTGAGGCAAAAATCATGATCCCAGACCATATTCTTAACTCACTAATATTCCAATTGTTCCCTATTTCAAATATTTATTAAATATTCAGACATACAGGGGCTTCCCCAGTGTTTAAATGGTGAAGAATCCATGTGCAATGCAGGAGATGCAAAAGACCCAGGTTTGATTCCCTGGATCCGGAAGATCCCCTGGAGGAAGTCATGGCAACCCACTCCAGTTTTCTTGCATGGGGAATCTCATGGACAGAGGAGCCGGGTGAGCTACAGTCTACAGGACTGCAAAGACTGAAGCAATTTAGACTCAAGCATACAGAAGTGATTCATACTTACTGCAGCTGTTTTTATAACCAATAGCAATTGATATTAGTTTACATTATATATACCTTCAGTTCAGTTCAGTCGCTCAGTCGTGTCCGACTCTTTGCGATCCCATGAATTGCAGCACATCACGCCTCTCTGTCCATCACCAACTCCCAGAGTCTACCCAAACCCATGTTCATTGAGTCGGTGATGCCATCCAACCATCTCATCCTCTGTCGTCCCCTTCTCCTCCCGCCCCCAATCCTACCCAGCATTAGGGTCTTTTCCAATGAGTCAACACTTCGCATGAGGTGGCCAAAGTATTGGAGTTTCAGCTTCAACATCAGACCTTCCAATGAACACCCAGGATTGATCTCTTTTAGGATGGATTGATTGGATCTCCTTGCAGTCCAAGGGACTCTCAAGAGTCTTCTCCAACACCACAGCTCAAAAGCATCAATTCTGCGGCGCTCAGCATTCTTCACCGTCCAACTCTCACATCCATATGTGACCACTGGAAAAACCATAGCCTTGACTAGACGGACTTTTGTTGACAAAGTAATGTCTCTGCTTTTAAATATGCTATCTAGGTTGGTCATAACCTTCCTTCCAAGGAGTAAGCGTCTTTTAATTTCATGGCTGCAGTCACCATCAGCAGTGATTCTGGAGCCCAAAAAATAAAGTCTGACACTGTTTCCCCATCTATTTCCCATGGAGTGATGGGATCAGATGCCATGATCTTAGTTTTCTGAACGTTGAGCTTTAAGCCAACTTTTTCACTCTCCTCCTTCACCTTCATCAAGAGGCTCTTTAGTTCTTCTTCACTCTCTGCCATAAGGGTGGTGTCATCCGCATATCTGAGGTTATTGATATTTCTCCCGGCAATCTTGATTCCAGCTTGTGTTTCTTCCAGCCCAGCGTTTCTCATGATGTACTCTGCATATAAGTTAAATAAGCAGGGTGACAATATACAGCCTTGACGTACTCCTTTTCCTATTTGGAACCAGTCTGTTGTTCCATGTCCAGTTCTAACTGTTGCTTCCTGACCTGCATACAGGTTTCTCAAGAGACAGGTCAGATGGTCTGGGATTCCCATCTCTTTCAGAATTTTCCACAGTTTATTGTCATCCACACAGTCAAAGACTTTGGCATAGTCAATAAAGCAGAAATAGATGTTTTTCTGGAACTCTCTTGCTTTTTCGATGATCCAGCGGATATTGGCAATTTGATCTCTGGTTCCTCTGCCTTTTCTAAAACCAGCTTGAACATCTGGTAGTTCACGGTTCACGTATTGCTGAAGCCTGGCTTGGAGAATTTTGAGCATTACTTTACTAGCATGTGAGATGAGTGCAATTGTGCGGTAGTTTGAGCATTCTTTGGCATTGCCTTTCTTTGGGATTGGAACGAAAACTGACCTTTTCCAGTCCTGTGGCCACTGCTGAGTTTTCCAAATTTGCTGGCATATCGAGTGCAGCACTTTCACAGCATCACCTTTGAGGGTTTGAAATAGCTCAACTGGAATTCCATCACCTCCACTAGCTTTGTTCGTAGTGATGCTTTCCAAGGCCCACTTGACTTCACATTCCAGGATGTCTGGCTCTAGGTGAGTGATCACACCATTGTGATTATCTGTGTTGTGAAGATCTTTTTTGTACAGTTCTTCTGTGTGTTCTTGCCATCTCTTCTTAATATCGTCTGCTTCTGTGAGGTCCATACCATTTCTGTCCTTTATCGAGCCTATCTTTGCATGAAAAGTTCCTTTGATATCTCTAATTTTCTTGAAGAGATCTCCAGTCTTTCCCAATCTGTTGTTTTCCTCTATTTCTTTGTACTGATCGCTGAGGAAGGCTTTCTTATCTCTCCTTGCTATTCTTTGGAACTCTGCATTGAGATGGGAATATCTTTCCTTTTCTCCTTTGCTTTTTGCTTCTCTTCTCTTCCCAGCTATCTGTAAGGCCTCCTCAGACAGCCATTTTGCTTTTTTGCATTTCTTTTCCATGGGGATTTTCTTGATATATATATATATATATATATATATATATATATATATATATATATATATATATATATATATATATACACCTTAGGACAGTGTTAATACCTTGCAACAGTGTCAATAAATATACCATGTTATAATAAAGACTTAAGGATAACTCTAACCTTAAACTTAATTAAACTTAAGTATAAAGGGAAATGGGCTTCTCTGGTAGCTCAGATGATAACGAATATGCCTGCAATGCAGGATACCCCAATTCGATCCCTGGGTTGGAAAGATCCCCTGGAGGAGGGCATGGCAACCCACTCCAGTGTTCTCTCCTGGAGACTCTCATGGACAGAAGAGCCTGGAGGGCTGCAGTCCACAGGACTGCAAATAGTCAGATATGACTGAGCAATTAACAATTTCACACTTTCACACATGAAGGGAAATAATTATATAATTTCTGACTGAAGTAATTTAAGTGACAATTTACTTCAGAATGATAACTATATTCAGTTCAGTTCAGTTGCTCAGTCGTGTTCAACTCTTTGTAACCCCATGAACCGCAGCATGCCAGACCTCCCTATCCATCACCAACTGCCTGAGTCTACCCAAACCCATGTCCATTGAGTCAGTGATGCCATCCAACCATCTCATCCTCTGTTGTCCCCTTTTCCTCCTACCCCCAATATTTCCCAGCATCAGGGTCTTTTCAAATGAGTCAGCTCTTCACATCAGGTAGCCAAAGTATTGGAGTTTCAGCTTCCACATCAGTCCTTCCAATGAACACCCAGGACTGATCTCCTTTAGGATGGACTGGTTGGATCTCCTTGCAGTCCAAGGGACTCTCAAGAGTCTTCTCCAATACCACAGTTCAAAAGCATCAGTTCTTCGGCACTCAGCTTTCTTCACAGTCCAACTCTCACATCCATACACGACTACTGGAGAAACCAGAGCCTTGACTAGACGGACCTTTATTGACAAAGTAATGTCTCTGTTTTTTAATATGCTGTCTAAGTTAGTCATAACTTTCCTTCCAATGAGTAAGCAAGCATCTTTTAATTTCATAGTTGCAATCACCATCTGCAATGATTTTGGAGCCCCCAAAAATAAAGTCAGCCACTGTTTCCCCATCTATTTGCCATGAAGTGATGGGACCAGATGCCGTGATCTTAGTTTTCTGAATGTTGAGCTTTAAGCCAACTTTTTCAATCTCCTCTTTCACTTTCATCAAGAGGCTCTTTATTTCTTCTTCACTTTCTGCCATAAGGGTGATGTCATCTGCATATCTGAGGTTATTGATATTTCTCCTGGCAATCTTGATTCCAGCTTGTGCTTCATCCAGCCCAGCGTTTCTCTCGATGTACTCTGCATATAAGTTAAATAAGCATGGTGCCAATATACAGCCTTGACCTACTCCATTTTCTATTTGGAACCAGTCTGCTGTTCCATGTCCAGTTCTAACTGTTGCTCCCTGACCTGCATACAGACTTCTCAAGAGGCAGGTCAGGTGGTCTGGTATTCCCATCTCAGAATTTTCAGATTTCTGAAATTCAGAATTTTCCACAGTTTATTGTGATCCACACAGTCAAAGGCTTTGGCATAGTCAATAAAGCAGAAATAGATGTTTTTCTGAAACTCTTTTACTTTTTCGATGATCCATCAGATGTTGGCAGTTTGAACTCTGATTCCTCTGCCGTTTCTAAAACCAGCTTGAACTTCTGGAATTTCACGGTTCACGTATTGCTGAAGCCTAGTTTGGAGAATTTTGAGCATTACTAGTGTGTTAGATGAGTACAATTGTGTGGTCGTTTGAACGTTCTTTGGCATTGCCTTTCTTTGAGATTGAAATGAAAACTGACCTTTTCCAGTCCTGTGGCCACTGCTGAGTTTTCCAAATTTGCCAGCATATTGAGTGCAGCACTGTAACAGGATCATCTTTTAGGATTTGAAAAAGCTCAACTGGAATTCCATCACCTCCACCAGCTTTGTTCGTAGTGATGCTTCCTAAAGCCCACTTGACTTCACATTCCAGGATGTCTGGCTCTAGGTGAGTGTGAGTGATCACACCATCATGATTATCTGGGTTGTGAAGATAGTTTTTGTACAGTGCTTCTGTGTATTCTTGCCACCTCTTCTTAATATTTTCTGCTTATGTTAGGTCCATACCATTTTTGTCCTTTATTTATATTAGTTTATATTAAATGAACTTCAATTAAAGATTATGTTAGAGTTGAGGGCTGAAAATAAAACACCAGTTAAAGCACAGGTATGAAAAAGTAAAAGTGTCAGTCACTCAGTAATGTCTGACTCTTTGTGATCACATCGACTGTAGCCCACCAGGCTCCTCTGTCCGTGGAATTCTCCAGGCAAAAATACTGGAATGGGTAGCCATTCCCTTCTCCAAGGGACCTTCACAACCCAGGGATCATACCTGGGTTTCCTGAATTGCAGGCAAATTCTTTACCATCTGAGCCACCAGGGAAACCCCCAAAAAAGTACATATTTGATGTCAATAGTTATAAGTCTTATCTGAAAAGTGAAAATGAATCACACATTCACCAATAAATAACTCCCAAGGCCTCAAAGTGCCGTATCCAGTGTTGTACTAAGCCTTCTGCCAAGTGTCAGCATAATATACAGAATTTTGAAAAGTCTAAGTGGATATTTACATATTAATGTTAAATTCTGAGAATCCACACATCCATATCAGTAATAAAATCTATATTCATTTTTGTTCTAGTGGCAAAAAGAAGACTAGCTTTTCCTAATTCACAAGTTTTGGAAATATTTATTCCAAGTTATTACCTTTGGGGAATACCTAGCTTATATTTAGACATATTGTCAATTCCCCTTCTCTATCCATCCTATAATCTATGATATATAACCCAGCTTTCCCATTCAAAATATAGGAGTTTGGACCAAATCTATCCTTTATCTAGATTATACATTAAATGCCTGTTGTGTGCTAGGCATTGTTCTAAGTCAAACAATGGATATAATGTGAAGTTTTCTAAATCCTCTGAGCAGCAAGTGACAGAGGGAGAGGGTTCCAGCAATTAAGAAGAAAAGTTTCAAGTCATGAAGGTTGTGATAGAAGACTTTCTCAGCAGAGACTCCACTGTGCTGTGGAGACAAATGAACCTATTTGCAAGGCAGGAATAGGTCATCTGCAACTGTGTTTGTCATCAAGTAGTCACTGAAGTGTCCTGTGGCCTTTCCATAGCAGCAAAGCATAGTCACACAGCTTTCGAGAACTTTCTAAAATAAAAAATGTAAAGCAAGGACACACATAGGATAGAACATAAATGAGCGTAGAGGACACATTATAAGCGTGGTAAGGAAAGGCCTTGTTGAGACCTAGCTGATGAGAATAAGATAATGACCAGCACCTTGAGGGGGGGTAGTCTAGAGTACACTGATGTAGACTTCTGAGGATGATCCAATCTGATAAGCACAGAGAGAGAGCCAGCATTTCTGAAACAGAATGAATGAGGGTGAGTGGGAGGGGATGAGGATGGAGAGGTAGGGGCCACAATACAGAGAACTTTACAGACTGTAGTAGTTTGCTAAGGATGCTAATTCTAGCAAGGAGACATTGGCAGTTTTTGACAAAGTGATTTCAGTTGATTTGCTGTTTGAAAGGTCATTTTGGTTGTCAAAAGAAGACTAGATGGAATGGTGTGGAATAGGATGAATGGGCAAGATCCAAAGCAGGAAGGCCAGATGGGAGGACTAACAAAATACAAGAAGTGACTTTTGGCTTGGACTGGGGAGTTAACAGGGGAGATAGTGAAAGACAGCTAGTCTCAGCACAGCTATTGGAGATGGAGGCTTTTTGTTGGATTTGACCATGGGTAGTGCTAGGAAGATGGAGATTAAGGTTCATTCATCCAATTAGGTTTTTTGTTTTGTTTTGTTTTGTTTTGCTGGACTATAATTGCTTTACATTGTTGTGTTAGTTTCTGCTATACAACAATGTGAATCAGCTATATGTATATGTAGATCCCCTCCTTCTTTGACTTTCCTCCACCCTCCCTCCATCCCACCCAACTAGATAACCACAGAGCACCGAGCTGAGCTCCCTGTGCTATATACCAGGTTTCCACTATCTATTTACACGTGGTAGTATATTTATATCAAACCTAATTTCCCAATTCATCCCGCTCTCCCCTTACTCCTGTGCCCACATAGCCCTTCTCTATATCTGCATCTCTATTCCTGCCCAGCAAATAGGTTCATCTGTCTTGCTTTTCTAGTTTCCACATATCTGTGCTAGTATACAATATTTGTCTTTATCTTCCTGACTTACTTCACTCCGTATGACAGACTCTAAGTCCATCCACATCTATACAAATGACCCAATCTCATTCTTTTTGAGTCCTTATTCTGTTCCAAGCTCTATGTTAGGCTCTGAAGATATCAGAATGAACAAAACCAACCACATTCCTTGCCTTCAGTAGGACTTAAAATCTGGTGGAAAACATCACACACAAAAAATAAGTAGATAAATAACTACAAACTCGGAAAAGGGCAATGAAAGAGACCTGAGTGTGTGGGTGTGGGGGGGTGGGGGGGGTGGGTGTGGGTGTGGGTGTAGAGGAGAAGGATATTCCAGGTCAGGTAAAGCTAAGGTCTGAAAAAGAATTAGGCTATAACTAGGCGGGAAGCAGTGGGCTTAGTCCTGATGGTAAGAAGGGAGTGTGACACAGTTGACAAAGGGACCTATGAGGGCCAGCAAGGCTGGACGGAAGAGTTGGGGAGAAGGAGAAGAGGCTGAAAAGGGTGGCATGGAGCAGACTATAGATGGTCTTGCAGGCCATGTTAAGGAGTTTGGCTTTTACCCTAATGACTATGGAAACCCATAAAAGAACCTGTCTAATTGCTAGGATTCCTTCCCTTTCTAAATTCTGTATATTTGTATGATTTAATTTGAAATAAGAAAATGGCAAAGTGACCTTCAAAAAACAGTGAAATTGCTTGCATTTGATGAACATAATTAGAGAGACTCTTGAAGAATCAGCATGCATGATCATCTTCCCCTCAGGCACAATTGAATGATTCAGGATAGCATGGCTATTAGAGTCCTGGTATTATGACACCATTCATGTCATCTTTCCCAAACTTGGACTGCCTTTGGCCACTGTCCAAGAGGCTCTTTTCTGGACCTTTGAGTTTTATGAGCTTATGCAGCATAGAAATATGAGCAATGCATGCCTATGTAGGTAAACTAAAAGAACTGATACAGCAATTGTGGGTTTGGAGTTATAAAACCATATGAAAGTGATTAGATAATATCCATGAGTTAAATAAAAAGATTATGGATATCGCTGCCAAACTTTCTGCTCTCTGGGATAAAAGAATTAGCATCATGAAAGAGCCAGCTGTCTGGAACATGACGGAAGCCCACTGTCATCTTGGCATGCCCTAGAGCCTCATGACAAGCTAACATGGGTCACACAGAGCTGTGAGAAGAGGAGAGCTGGCACCATGATTTAACCCCTGGAATCAGCCATTTCAGACACCACTAACTTTGGACTGTGCTGTTTTGTGATTCAGTACCTTCTCACTTACCAGTTGTGGTTGGATTTCTATCACTTTCGACTAGGAGGTTGTGAAGGATCTATCTGTGTATCACTGAAGGTGACTTAGATGCCTCTCTTCTTTGCAACATAATAGAGCCCGGTCATTGCCCACACCAAACTGCCCATCAACAGACAGGGAGACGGATGAGGTCAGGGCATGGCCTAACCTTCCCTCCATCTCCTCCACAGGTTGTCATGGGATGTGAAAAGAAAAGGTCCCCCTCCACTTCTTATCAGGGATGTGACCTTGAGACAGTTACTTAGGCTATATTTTCTTTAGCTTTGCTAAAACCATAGGAGTTTTAACTATAACCCCTTCAGCAGTTATTGTGAAGTGTCCATGAGATGAGCCATGACTCTAAAGATGAGGAGGAAGTCACATTTAGCCATAGCTCTTGGTTGGCTCTGAACTCCAGCTTCAACCAGAGCCAGAGCTTCTGGGAGAAAGTGGGGGTCAAATACTGGGGCACATTCCCCAGAAATACGTTAGGATCATCTATGGATGTGTGCTGAGTCGTGTCCAACTCTGAGAAACCCTATGGACTGTAGCTCGCCAGGCTCCTCGGTCTATGGAATTATCCTGGCAAGAATACTGGAGTATTCTGGGTTGCC
This sequence comes from Giraffa tippelskirchi, assembly GCF_054371585.1. Taxonomy (NCBI): domain Eukaryota; kingdom Metazoa; phylum Chordata; class Mammalia; order Artiodactyla; family Giraffidae; genus Giraffa; species Giraffa tippelskirchi. The sequence goes on from NC_137276.1 coordinate 42,390,579, forward strand.
ATTTCCTCTTCCAAGGATGTCCCTGACCAGAGATAGAACCTGAGTCTCCTGTGGCTCCTGCATTGGTAGGCAGATTCTTTACCACTAGCGAGCACCACTTCAGAGACTGGGGATCATCTATTGTGCTGTGCATAGTTACTCAGTCATGTCTGACTCTTTGCGACCCCATGGACTGTAGCCCACCAGGCTCCTCTCTCTGTGGAATTCTCCAGCAAGAATACTGGAGTGGATAGCCATTCCCTTCTTCAGGGGATCTTCCCAAACCAGGGATCAAACCCAGGTCTCCCTCAGTTCAGTTCAGTCAGTCACCATAATGTCACTGGGGGCAGGTGCCTCCCTGTCCTTCACCACAGCTCAGTGGATCTTTGAAGACAGATTCTGTGGACTCTGAATCTATTTTTACAGCCTAGCATCCCAGCTTTACTAGCCCCTTCTCTTCATTCCACCTGCATCTCAGCCCTGACCTTTCAAAGTCTGTATGGATTTTTCCATGAATTAAATACCCTCTTGGGTACCTCTACAATTCCTTCTTTCCATTTTCCCACTTCCAGAGTTTTATTTCATTTAAATGGTTTCTTCTCAGCCCTAGTGGGTGAGCTTGATTAATAAGAACCATTTGGAATAGTTATTTAATCTCACCAGATATTCATTTAAGAACAGGTATGCAACTCAGAGGTGACATAAGGACATGATCTCTAGGGGGTTCTGAGATTTTTTACCTAGAAGTAGTGGTAAGATGAGAAACTCACCTTTTCTGCTTCTGACCCAGCTGTGATGACTGGAGCAGTGGCAGTCATCCTGGAACCATAAGGACCCCTCCAGTGAGGACAAGCCAAATGAAACAGAGAAAGAACCTGGTCTTTCACAGGACTTTTTGAGCCAACAAATTGACCAGCCTTGGAACTGCTCAATTTTCAGACTTGCTGTTACATGATAGACTGCTGCTGCTGCTGCTAAGTCACTTCAGTCATGTCCAACTCTGTGCAACCCCATAGACAGCAGCCTACCAGGCTCCACCATCCCTGGGATTCTCCAGGCAAGAACGCTGGAGTGGGTTGCCATTTCCTTCTCCAGTGCATGAAAGGGAAGAGTGGAAGTGAAGTCGCTCAGTCATGTCCGACTCTTAGTGACCCCATGGACTGTAGCCTACCAGGCTCCTCCGTCCATGGGATTTTCCAGGCAAGAGTACTGGAGTGGGGTGCCATTGCCTTCTCCACATGATAGACTAAGTATTCTTATAGTGTAAACTGTTCATTTGATAAATATTTAGTGAACACCTAGGCATTCTTCTAGTGGCAAGGGGCACAACAGGGAGCAACATAACAATCACTCATGGAGTTCCTTCCTTCTAGTGGAGGAAAACCTTGATAAATGACTGAATGCTATGTTAAACAGGAACCTGGAACTTGTCACTCTTCCTAGCCCTTCTCTCTGCCTAGAAGCTGATCTGAATAGAAGGGCTCCATTGACTCCATTGTCTCACGACTTCCAGCTGAGTTCAGCCAAGGAGAACTTAAGCAGGAGACTAGAAGGTAGAGAAGAGAGAAGTCAGGGTATTTATCCCTCAGTTCTCCCCAAACCAAGCAAGGGTTTGGCAGTGGATGTTCCTTATCAGAAACTACAGCTCCTGCTCCTGTTGAGCTTATCTCTCCCATGGCTTCAGCTCTCAGCAGGGTCCAGTAATCCTGCTCCCTGGCCATTTACCACCAGCCATCTTTGATCCCCTAATCCATTCCTCACTCCCATCATTCATCCTTCTTTGATCACCTCCCTCTCCCAAGGGGCAGTTTCTTCTGCCAGAACTCTGACAGATGTAGGTGGTAAGTGCTACATAGAAAATTAAGAAGAGTTACAAGTACAGAGAAGACAAACAGATTTAAAGGGAAGTTTGAGAAAGATCTCATCAAGAAGGTGACATTTGGGCAAAGATATGAAAGAGTCATGAGATACCTGGGATGGAGGAACCTTCCAGGCAGAGAGAAAAGCCTGTGCAAAGGGCCTAAGGTGGGCCTATACCTGGGTGTTCAAGGAACATCAAGGAAAGTGGTGTGAACAGAATAGACATAATAAGAGGGAGAGAGGTGGGAGGTGAGGTTAGTGAAGCAATAAAAGAAAAAAAAACAAACAAACCAGGAACTATTAGTGCATTGTAGTTACTGTAGGACACTGTATGTGTGTAGAAGAGCCCTATAGGGGTGTAAACAGAGGAGCAGGCACTGATTGTTAATGGGGTTACTTGGCTGTTATGTGGGGAAGGGACTGAAGGGGCCTGGCCAGAGCAGAGATCCCAGCTAGGAGATGACTGCATGGATTGGGTAAGAAAAGATGGCAGCCATAGCCACAGATATGAGACATGGTTGAATTCTGGGCATTTTTGGAAGGAAGATCAGCCAGGTCTGTTGACAGAGCAATTGTGGCCTGTGAGATAAAAGAATTAAAGATGACTCCAAGGTGTTTGGCCCAAGCACCCAGAAAGATTGAAGTTGGCATTGGGTTTGGGAGAAGCAGGACTAGAAAAAGGATGGCAGGAACTCAGTTCAGTACACTTGAAGTTTGAGGTGTGTGCCAGACTGTGTTTTGGCAGCTGCCGTTGGGCCATTCTACTGGGGATCACACCTTTGTGCAGTCCCTTCCCCCTGTGCCTGGATTGGCCTGGGACCTGCTTGAACTCATTGAATGCAGCATATATGATAGGGGACTGGGGCCTTGGGAAAGCTTGACATCTTCTGCTTTGCATCACAGGAAGCAAGCTGCCATGTAAGAAGTTGGCCCACTCCCAGGGGTCAACTACCATGCTATGGAGAAGACTGGGCAGCCACATAGAGAGGCTCATGTTGGGGAAAACAGAGGCTGACAGTCCTAGCTGTGCCCCCAGCCAGCAACTGGCATCAAATGCTCATAAGCATGAGGCATTACACCTTGCATTTAGCCCAGCCGACACCATGGGAAACCAAAGAATAATCTTATTAACATTTAGAAGATAATAAATTGCTTTTTTGGGTTTAAAAAAACAAAGATTTGAAGCATTCATTCTCAACTAGAGGAAGATAAATGGGACTAAAATATCAGTAAACTGTGGACTATGGACTAAATATCACTAAACTATGGACTAAACTGTGTGCTCAGTTTCCAATTGTGTTCAACTCTCTGAGACCCCGTGGACTATAGCACGCCAGGCTCCTCTGTCCACGGGATTTTCCAGGCGAGAATCTGGAGTGGCTTGCCGTTTCCTTCTCCAGAGGAAATATTATTATTATCACGAATTAGCTCTAGGCTAGAATGTAGCTTAGGAGTGAGAGATAAATAGGCTTCCCAACTGGACCTCTGTTTGAGCAGACTTACCTGTCCTGTCACAGAATCCCAGACAGGGGCAGGCTCACTGTGCGATGGGGAAGATTCTTGCCCTGGAGAAGCGGCAGAGAGTGCCAGCCCCCTGTGGGGGGCACCCACCCACCTGAAAGTGATGAGAGGCTGAGATGAGCATACAGATTATTTCCAGATTTATCAGTCAGATAAATGACCCCATCTCCTCTGGTACAGAGTGAGGAAAAGGGCAGAAAGAGGTCCTGAGTTTTGCTAACTGAGCTGTATTCAAAAGAAAGAAACATTACGAGTATGGAAGGTGTTCCATCCTTACCCTTGCCCTATTGCTATAGATTGTAACCATTCCCTTATCAGTTTTATCTACTACCTGTGCTGTCCAGGTAGTAGCTACTAGTCATGTGTGAGTATCTACATTTAAATTAATGTAAATATGTGGAAATTTAGTTTCTTAGTCACACTGGCTACATTTCAATCTGTCGCCACATGTGGCTAGTGGCTACTATATTGGACAGTGTGCTATACAACATCACCACTATCAAGGAAGGCTCTATGATGGAACTAACATGAGACTTTTGTCTTACTCATCTTTGTATCATCAGTGACTATAACCAGGCCTGACTTCAAGTCTTTCAGAAATGTTTCTTGAATGAATACATGAACATAGACTATTGTGACTTTGTTTTTCAAATCCACACATCGCAAAAAACTTTCCTCTGTTGCCTTCTAAGCAACAAGATTTAAAAATGGAACACAGATATTTTGTTAAATAAGTCAGTTGAAGAATGTGATCTTAAATATGGTCTTATTTTTATTTAGAAATAAATATTTATATGCACTTTGATATATGTTTAAAAGCATAGGAAAAAGTCTTGAAAGATACACAACAGACTGTGTATACCATCTAATGGTTGATATTGGAGAAAAGAAATAAGGAGGAATTTTTTTGCTTAGAGAACTTGTTATTAGGAAAATACATGAGTTAAAAAACAGTTGACAGATTAGGTGGTATGTTAATTTTCTTGATGTATAAGGAAAAGCATGGATATTCTTAATAGCTAGTATTAAAAAAAGGTAATTTTAAGAATGAATAAAATATTAAGAAACAGTGTTGAAGTATCAGGACAAATCACAGCCATTGGCCTGGTGAGCATTACATGCAAACTGTGAAATCTGTTTCCTAAGGAATATACAAAATAACATTTTCTTTCCCCAAATATGCCTCCCTTGCTAAGCTTCAGAGAAAGACAGGGCCAAATGGTGCCATTTTCAGTTTTCTGTTATACCTCCTGACCCAGCAATATACTTTCTCCCACCTCTGCTTATAGTAATTACTTTTGTTCATTGCAGGGCCAATCTTCACTCAGGGACTCGACCTAGTAACTGTGCGTGAATCAGAATCCTGGCACACTGACTGTGATAATCCTCTTGCAGTCTTACTTTGCTCCTGCTTTGGTGGTTTACAAGCTCACAGATGCTGGACCAGGATTCAGTACATAAAATACAGACATTCTGTTTGACATGGCCAAATCTAAATTGCTGAAGCCGGACATTAAAGCATGAAGCAGTGCCTTAAAAAGTGACGAGTGCCATATAACCTCCACCAAAAATCAACCTCATTTCAAAACTAAGATCTTTAAAAATGCTAGATGCCATAGGGGTTTCTCAGAAGGGGAAAAAGGAAAAAAGGCTATCATCACAAAAATACTAAAGTCAAATGGAAATGACAGATAAAATAATACAAAAAGACATCTTTAATGATCAGTTCTGCTATTTTATTTCATGCTCAGATGATGGGAGACAGAAATATTTTCATCAAACTATTAAAATGAATGAATTTGAAGATATAATCACACAGAAAAATGGCACTAAAAAATAGTTTTTAAGATGAGCAGGATAGAAATGATTTCTTTGTAATCATTGTGTTTATCGACTATTAATCATTCTTAAATAATGATGGATTCTAGCCTTGGGTAAAACTCCATGAAGATGAATTCCTCCCTTAAGAGCTAATAGTATTTGAAGAGGTTGAGCTGTTTAGTAAATTACTTCTTTCTTAATTTATTTTTCTGTTACTGTTTCTGTTTTTTAGACCCACTATGAAAATGGGGAATATATCATCAGGCAAGGTGCAAGAGGGGACACCTTCTTTATCATCAGTAAAGGAAAGGTAAGCTCTGGTGGCTATAGTATAATAATCATGATGCTAGAAGTCACTGATATGTCTATATAAATGGAAATCCTGGATTTTTTTCCATATTGTATTTCTGTGTGTGTGTGTGTGTGTGTGTGTGTGTGTGTGTGTGTGTGTGAGTCTTTCAGTTGTGTCTGCCTCTTTGCAGCCCCATAAACTGGAACCCACCAGGCTTCTTGGTCCATGAAATTCCTCAGGTAACAATGCTAGAATGGGTTGCCATTTCCTTCTCCAGGAAATCTTTCCTATTCAGGGAAGGAACCTGGGTCTCATGCATTGCAGGCAGATTCTTGACTGTCTGAGCCACCAGTAAAGCCCTTATATTTCTAATTCTTTGCTATCATGAAATGACATGTTTATCCTAAAGATGAGTTTCTGACAGACTTTTGTGACTACTGTCTTAATGCAGATTCCAGCACTGCCTCAAAGAGGTGGTTTGAAAGAAGTTTCAGCTGAAGACAAGTGTATTAGTGGTGCTATCTTTTGAGTTTTGTAATATGTATGCATAGAAATAGCATGGAAATCAGACCACAGGAACTGACTCCCTTGGTAATATTTCAGAGTACTGTAGGGGTTCTGGGAGAGAAGTAGTGAGAATATATTGGAATTTTTTGACACATCCAAGATTTTTCTAAAACCAGGCATACATTTTTTTTCCTAAGCTTGTTTTTCAGGTCATGCAACTTAGCTGACATGATTATTAATTACTATATGTTTGATTAGTATGTTAATTATGTGTATTTTAATATTACTATATTAAAATTATTATATTAAGTTTTAAGAAGTAGAAGGCAAACACACATAAGTCCCAATGGGAAGGAATAGAGAATGAAAAGAGTAATGAGAGTAGGTTCAGGAGCAGGTAAATAAGATGTAGAACTGAAAATTTCTAAACTTGGATGTTTTGTTTTAGTCAACTTGTTTTGATATACATTTAAAAATTTGTAAAGGATAACATGGCAAAGATATTTTCCTCATTAAAACCAAACTGGCTTTTCCTTAGAAAATCTTACGAAACAGACATTGATGCAAACAGAGGTCATACAACTACAAATGGATTTCCCCTTCTTCAAGTTCGTTTCCCCTTGTTCAAGTTGGTCTACAAGACCTTCTAGAAGTAACACCCAAAAAAGATGTCCTTTTCATTATAGAGGACTGGAATGCAAATGTAAGAGTCAAGAGATACCTGGAGTAACAGGCAAATTTGGCCTTGGAGTACAAAATGAAGCAGGGCAAAGGCTAACAGAGTTTTGCCAAGAGAATGCACTTGTCATAGCAAACACCCTCTTCCAACAACACAAGAGAAGACTCTACACATGGACATCACCAGATGGCCAACACTGAAATCAGATTGATTATATTCTTTGCAGCCAAAGATGGAGACGCTCTATACAGTCAGCAAAAATAAGACCGGGAGCAGACTGTGGCTCAGATCATGAACTCCTTATTGCCAAATTCAGTCTTAAAAAAAGTAGGGAAAACCACTAGACCATTCAGGTATGACCTAAATCAAATCCCTTACAATGATACAGTGGAAGTGACAGTTCAAGGGATTAGACCTGATAGACAGAGTGCCTGAAGAACTACGGATGGAGGTTCATGACATTGTACAAGAGGCAGTGATCAAGACCACCCCCAAGAAAAAGAAATGCAAAAAGGCAAAATGGTTGTGTGAGGAGGCCTTAAAATAGCTGACAAAAGAAGAGAAGCAAAAGGCAAATGAGAAAAGGAAAGATATTCCCATTTGAATACAGAGTTCCAAAGAATAACAAGGAGAGATAAGAAAGACTTCCTCAGTGCAAAGAAATAGAGGAAAATAATAGAATGGGAAAGACTAGAGATATCTTCAAGTAAATTAGAGATACAAAGGGAATATTTCATGCAAAGATGGGCACAATAAAGGACAGAAATGGTGTGGACCTAACAGAAGCAGAAGATATTAAGAAGAGATTTCAAGAATACACAGAAGAACTATACAAAAAAGATCTTCACAACCCAGATAACCATGATGGTGTGATCACTCACCTGGAGCCAGACATCCTGCACTGCGAAGTCAAATGGGCCTTAGGAAGCATCACTAAGAACAAAGCTAGTGGAGGTGATGGAATTCCAGTTGAGCTATTTCAAACCCTCAAAGGTGATGCTGTGAAAGTGCTGCACTCGATATGCCAGCAAATTTGGAAAACTCAGCAGTGGGGTCACAGGACTGGAAAAGGTCAGTTTTCATTCCAATCCCAAAGAAAGGCAATGCCAAAGAATGCTCAAACTACCGCACAATTGCACTCATCTCGCATGTTAGCAAAGTAATGCTCAAAATTTTCCAAGGCAGACTTCAATAGTACATGAACTAAACTTCCAGATGTTCAAGCTGGATTTAGAAAAGGCAGAGGAACCAGAGATCAAATTGCCAACATCCACTGGATCATTGAAAAAGCAAGACAGTTCCAGAAAAACATCTACTTCTGCTTTATTGACTATGCCAAAGCCTTTGACTGTGTGGATCACAACAAACTGCAGAAAATTCTCAAAGAGATGGGAATACCAGACCACCTGACCTGCCTCCTGAGAAATCTGTGTGCAGGTCAAGAAGCAGCAGTTAGAACTGGGCATGGAACAACAGACTGGTTCCAAATTGGGAAAGGAGTTCATAAAAGCTGTATATTGTCACCCCACTTGTTTAACTTATATGCACAGTACATCATGTGAAATGCCAGACTGGATGAAACACAAGCTGGAATCAAGATTGCTGGGAGAAATATTAATAACCTCAGATATGCAGATGACACCACCCTTATGGCAGAAAGCAAAGAACTAAAGTGCCTCTTGATGAAAGTGAAAAAAAGAAAGTGGAAAATGTTGTCTTAAAGCTCAACATTCAGAAAACTTAAGACTATGGCATCCGGTCCCATCACTTCATGGCCAATAAATGGAGAAACAATGGAAACAGTGAGAGACTTTGTTTTCTTCGCCTCCAAAATCACTGCAAATGGTGATTGCAGCCATGAAATTAAAAGACGCTTGCTCCTTGGAAGAAAAGCTATAACCAATCTGCTGCTGCTGCTGCTGCTAAGTCGCTTCAGTCGTGTCCAACTCTGTGCGACCCCATAGCTGGCAGCCCAGCAGGCTCCACCGTCCCTGGGATTCTCTAGACAAGAATACTGGAGTGGGTTGCCATTTCCTTCTCCAGAGCATGAAAGGGAAAAGTGAAAGTGAAGTTGCTCAGTCATGTCCGACTCTTAGCGACCTCATGGACTGTAGCCTACCAGGCTCCTCCGTCCATGGGATTTTCCAGGCAAGAGTACTGGAGTGGGTGCCATTGCCTTCTCCATATAACCAATCTAGACAGCATATTAAAAAGCAGAGACATTTCTTTGCCACCAAAGGTCTGTCTAGTCAAAGCTATGATTTTTCCAGTAGTCATGTATGGATGTGAGAGTTGAACTATAAAGAAAGCTGAGCACCGAAGAATCGATGCTTTTGAACTGTGGTGTTGGAGAGGACTCTTGAGAGTCCCTTGGACAGCAAGGAGACCCAACCAGTCCATCCTAAGGGAAATCAGTCCTGAATATTCACTGGAAGGACTGATGCTAAAAATGAAGCTTCAATACTTTGGCCACCTGATGCGAAGAACTGACTCATTTGAAAAGACCCTGATGCTGGGAAACATTGAAGGCAGGAGAAGAGGATGACAGAGGATGAGATGGTTGGCTGGCATCACCAGCTGGATGAACATGAGTTTGAGTAAGCTCTGGGAGTTGGTGATGGACAGGGAAGCCTGCCATACTGCAGTCAGTGGGGTCACAAAGTGTTGGACATGACTGAGCGACTGGACTGAAATGAACTGAAGTTCCTTTATTTAAGTATAAAGCAGTTTTTATTTTTTCATAAAGCACATTTGCACAAAGAGAAATAATTATAAATTAATCTTTGAAATATATTTTTTCCTACCATTAAACCTATACAAACTGTTTTCTAAAATGAGGCAGGATGCTGTGGTGAAGTCTGAGTCCCTGACGATGCCTCAGGAAGAAGCTGAGTTCTTAGTTCTTTCTACTTTCAATCCATCCATTCCAGTTGCCTGAAAACATGTTTTGTACCCCTATCAGACTCTAAAGCACCCAAGGATTCACAGTTGAACATGAAAAATATCTCTGATAAAACTTTATGCACATGTCCTTGCAGTTGGGTTACATCAAAAAATCTCTCTCGATAAATGAGTTGAACCAAAATTGAGTAAGAGTTGTAGACAGAACTTCAGGGTTTGAATAATAATTGAGATGCATTTTGATATTATTTTTATTCTATTCAATATACCTTGTATGCTACCATTAGAAAAAATATATCAAAATTTTTTATTTATTAAATGCTCCTTAAAACCACATGGCTTTGCTTAGAATTAACAAGTGCTTAACCATGTTGGTTAAACAGATTGGCTCAACACAGTGTTTACTGTTATTCAATACTGAAAGTATTCTCTTACAGAAATTTTGTGTGTCTATGTATATATATGTGTGTGTCAGGGTGAAACATGAGAAGCATTTCATTGTAGATCAAGAGCAAAATAAAGATGCATATTATCCCCATTTCTGTTCAGTGTGGAACTAAACATGCCAACCACTGAAGTAAGTCAAGAAAAAGACATAACATTTGGAAATGAAGAAGTAAGACAATAATTAGTTACAGATGGTATGATTTTAGTTTCTTTTGTTTTTTATGTAGACAGATAAATTATTAAAATTAATATAAGCTTAGCTAGATCAACATTGTTCAGCACTTTTTCCTTTGCTATTTTATATCTTCCAAACCTAACACAGCAGCATTAGTTCCACGCACTATCTAAATTAAAATTAACTAACTGAAAATATTCAACTTCTTAGTAGTAGCAGTAGCCACATTGCAATTGCCGAATGCTGCTATTGTTGACTATTGGATACTGTACAACTAGACACTTTACTATAAATTTTGAAAATGCTGAATCATTCAATAACATCTATCATATTAATACTCAAAAAACAAAAGTCATATTGTCATGTCAGTTGATGCAATGAAAGCATCTGACATATGTAACATTATGCACAATAAAAACTCTCAGAAAATTAGGAATATAAAAGATCTTCCTCAAATTACTAATTGATATACACAAAGTACTTAGAGCTAACATCATACTTAATAGTGAAAGCAATCAGTGGATAAAGAGCAGTATTTTCAGGAAATGGTATTTGAATGATCGGTTACCCATAGGTGGAAAAAGTAAGGCTTGACCTAAAGTTCATAGCTATAATTAATAGCAGATTTAAAAATAAAATGCACAACTGTAAAACTTCTAGAAGAAAATCTTTATGGCTTGGCTTAGGTCAAAAGTTCCTAGCCATGACACCAGAAGCACGGTCCATAAAACAAACAAAGAAAAGATGAATTTGGCATTATCAAAATTACAAACATCTTTTATGAGAGACACTTTTATTATGAGAATGAAGAGGTAAACTAAAAACTGAAAAATGTTGGCATATCACACACCTGGCAAAGTGCTTATATTGAGACTATGTAAAGAACATCTAAAAGTCAATTTAAAAAACCAAACTCTCAAATTTTTGAAAAATGGACAAGGCCCTTGACTAGGCATTTGAACAAAGTATGACAAATATGCATTGAACAGATATTTAATAGTATTAATTATTGTTCTTCAGTTGCTCAGTTGTGTCCAACTGTTTGCGACTCCCTGGACTGCAGCATGCCAGACTTCCAAGTCTTTCACCATCTTCTGGTGTCCATCAAGTTGGTGATGCTGTTCAACCATCTCGTCCTCTGTCATCCCCTTCTCCTCCTGCCTTCAATCTTTCTCAGCATCAGGGTCTTTTCTAATGGGTCAGCTCTTCGCATCAGGTGGCAAAAGTATTGGAGTTTCAGTTTCAACATCAGCCCTTCCAATGAACAACACCCAGGACTGATTTTCTTTAGGATGGACTGGTTGGATCTCCTTGCAGTCCAAGGGACTCTCAAGAGTCTTCTCCAACACCACAGTTGAAAAGCATCAATTCTTTGATGCTCAGCCTTCCTTATTGTCTAACTCTCACATCCACACATGATTACTGGAGAAACCATAGCTTTGACTACACAGACCTTTGTTGGCAAAGTAATGTCTCTAGTTTAATTATTAATTATAATAATTAAATTATAATTACATATAATTCAATTATAATTACATTAAGTAATAGGGAATTGCATATTAAAACCATGAGATACCATTGTGTGATTAATAGACTAGCTAAAATGAAAAAAAAAAATGACAATCCTGAGTACCGGTGAGGATGCCGAGCAACTGCATCTCTAATACGTTACTGATGGGAGTGCAAAATGGTAAAACTATTCTGAAACTATATAGAGTTAAATAAGCAATTACCATATGACCTAATATTTTTACTTTTTGGTATTTATTCTAGATAAATGAAAACAAAATTCAAGCAAAAATAATGCATCAATGTTTATAGACTCTTGCCCAAAACTGAAATGCCCTTTAGTGGATGAATCAATACATTGTGGCACATTCATTCAATGGAACGTTACTCAGCAATAAAAAGAAAGAGCTTCTATATAATGTAACAACTTGAATGAATCTCAAAGGCATTATAAGTTAAAAAAAAAGCCAGTCTCAAAAGGTTAAATGCTTTATTATTTCATTACCTGACATTATAAAAAGGATAAAACTAATATGATACAAAACAGACCTCTGGTTTCTATGGGGCAAGACTTGGGGTAGGCTGTGACCATAAACTCATAACATGAAGGCATTTCTTGAGGTGATAGAATTGTTCTATATCCAGTTATAGAAGAAGTTAAGCAAATCTCTACAGGTATTTGGGCTTCCCAGGTGGCTCAGTGGTAAAGAATCTGCCTGCAATGCAGAAGAGGCAGGAGACACCGTGGTTTCCATCTCTGGGTCAGGAAGAGCCCCGGGAGGAGGGAATGGCAATCCACTCAAGCATCCTTGCCTTGGAGAATCCCATGGACTGAGGAGCCTGGCAGGCAGCAGTCCATAGGATCATGCAGAGTTGGACATGACTGAAGCAACTGAGCACAAACACGTATTTGGAACATTACTTGAAAAGGCAGTTGCTTTGATTTGGGGACTCCCCATTTTTATAATGCATTAATCACACAGGTAGGAAAATGTTTACTTAACCCTGTTCTCCAGCTGGGTCTGCCCCCACATATCTCTGATTTCCGTATTTCTTTACAACAAACATTGTTTTGCTTATAAAACCTGCTGAATCTGTACAAAAACACTGTTTTGTTGTTGTTCTTGAGTTGTTTTTGGTTAAACATGTTGGTTGAATACATTGATATTATTGTATTCATTCTTTATTCTGTATTCATTCTTCAATGAATAAAAGATTTTGGATTTTAAGTTTAAATTTATGTGTCCCATTTAAAATATCTAATTTCTATTTTGATTCCTAATTTTAAAATTTTGTACATAATTTTTTAAATGCTGCAAAAATTTAAATTATAAGACTTTGCATATGTTTTATAGAGAAATTAATATATATATAAGTAAAAGGATTATAAAAATATACACCTCTTTTATCTACCTGGAACTAAAACTGATTTTGTTCTAAAAAGCACTTCATGGCAATAAGAATAATAGTAGAGATATGGGATAATTACAATCAAAGCCATGAAATTTCTGAAATAAATGAGAGAAATAGAACAAAGGGGAAAATAAGGAAAAAAGAACCAACTTTTGGGGGCACTAACAGTTAGGATGCTCTTCACTGATGTTCTCATTTAAGTAACACAGCACAAACACATCCTAATGAGATAATGCTCTCATTTAGGGGGCAAGGTGGATAGACTAAATCTCTCCAAAGCTCCCTAACTAGTTCCCTTCTACAGTTTTGTGGACCATAAAGTACTTTGTAGTTTAGATAAAAAAAGACTATGTATACGGATCAAGGTTAGAAAGCTATCTCTGTATAGTATAACTTTTTCTACCTCGGATTGTTTTTTAAAGAATTAAAGATGCAAATGTTCATGACTGGTGTCTGCCAACATTTAGAATTATTCAGTATGTATATGGACTTCCTTGGTGGCTCATGTGGTAAAGAATCCCCCTGCAATGCGGGAGATCTGGGTTCGATCCCTGGGTTCAGAAGATCCCCTGGAGGAGGGCATGGCAGCCCATTCTAGTATTCTCACCTGGAGAATCCCCATGGACAGAGGAGCCTGGTGCGCTACAGTTCATGGGGTTGCAAAGGGTCAGGCATGACTGAGTGAATAAGCACACAGCACAGCACACTATATATACAAAGAAAAACTATGGAAACTACAACTTTAAAGGAAAACTTTTATTCTTGTTCTTTGAAATGCTTATTTTTTCACATATATGAACTGTAGGAGATAGATTTTTCTCACATTTATCATAGAAGCAGAAAGTGGTTTATTCTGTAGGTGAACCACTTTTTATGTCTCTAGTATTTCAGTAACATGTTTTGTGGTTTTTATTTTGGCTGCACCGGGTCTTTATTGCTGTGCTAAGGTATCTCGAGTTGCGGTGAGCAGGGACTTATACACTACAGGTGGGACATTCTCTAGTTGGAGTACACAGGCTTCTCATTGCGGTGGCTTTTCTTGCTGCAGAGCAGGGCCTCTAGGGTACACAGGCTCAGCAGTTTTGACGCTGGGGCTTAGCTGCCTTGCAGCAGGTAGGATCTTCTCAGATGAGGGATAGAACCCGTGTCCCATGCATTGGTAGGTAGATTCTTAACCACTGGACCACCAGGAAAAGCCTCAGTTAACATGTTTTTAAAGAACATTTCAAAACTCACTGAAATTTCTCCATGGCTTGCATAATTGAATGCCAATTTGAATTTATTATTGTTTGTGTTACCCAAATGGTAACTATACAGTTATAGGTGTTCTTACATCTAATTTGAATTAATGAGCTTAACTTATATTATACCTTAGTTCATGACTCATTTTTAACAGCCAGGAGGATTGATAGAAATAATTTTTCTGAGTTGTTTCATTGTGATGAGAAACTGAGGTTCAGAAATGAAGCAATGTATCAATGTTTGTCAAACATTAATCTTTTGAAATGCAGATTTACAAAACCCATTCATTCAGAACCTCAGGAATAAGAGTCAAGTGAGTTCGTTAACCTTTATTTTAAACAAGACCACCACCCTCCAACACACACAGATACACACACATAGAAGTTTGAGAACCACTAGGCTTGTTTATTTCCATTTACCTCCATGAAATCCTCATTAATATGCAAATGAATATCTCTCTGATACAGCTTAGTGGTAAGTGTTAAAAACTGCATTCCCATGGTTTTGAAACACCTTATGGAGGAATAATCAAATGGATCAGTGGAGAATAATAATTGAATTCCCTCTACCTTGCATAGACCTTCTTAATATTTATAAAAATTCTGGTCTTTGACATCTAATCTCTAAATTCAAAAACCTGAAGCATAGTATTTTTAAATGTGTTTAAGTGTCTGGCATTGTCTCAAGAAATTAGTTTTTCTACTTCATTACATTTTTCAGGAAGGTGAATTTTAATTATTTAACCTTTCTAGATGACACATAGCCAGTATTATGAATATTTGTAGAGCTTTTGAGGGAAGTGAATTAACACAAAGGTACAATTTACTGCATTTATGTCTTCATTCATGCAACAAATACATTTGCTTCCCAAGTCCTATATGGGTAGAGAAATCTTGTTATAGTAGTAATGAAGCTTTTCTGTTCATGTAATTCATTGTTTTTTATTGAGTGCTTACTATAAATTGTAGAGAATGCCAAGAAATACTCATTTCTTTGATGAGCATACTGTTTATTATGGTAAAATAAAGACATATATGTCATTTATATATCTTCAAAAAAGAAATCTTACTGAATGAAACATAGATCATGAGGATGATAGAAAGGTAGAGATCTGCAGGAAGTCTTTATGAAAATGTAATTGGCCTTTGAATGAAGGCTTTGAATGAATCCTAATGAAGGATTCTTCTTAGCAAAGAGATAAGCATATCCTAGAGAAACTGGGATGTACACATAAAGGTGTATGTTAAAAAAAAGCCAAAAAATGGAGACAGTATAAATGTACATCTGCAAGGCAACTGATAAATAAATATGGGATGAAAGAAGGCACTAAAACATTAAAATGAATGAACTAGATTTATACATATAGGAGCATGGTATGAAAAATTAAAACATTAAGAGAAAAATGTAAGTTGCAGAGTGACCCATACTGTATTCTGCTTTTCATATGTTTTAAAAACATATGCATATAAACACATATAAAAGATTGAAGGAACACTCATTAAATTCATCATAGTAATTGCTTAGAAGTTAGAAATGGGAATAGAGATGAGGATTTGCGTGAAATTCAAATTTCTGAATAATTTATTATTTCTGGACAAAAGCTTCAAAGTATAACAAAATATTTGGGGGTTATTTCTTGGGGTGCATGGGAATTTGTGATACTATTCTTTGTCCCCTCTAGTGATAATGTGCTTTCTCTCTATATACAAATAATTAAGAAAATAAGAAATGAAGTGAACATCATTAACTAGTGTTTATTTCATCATCCAGTATGTATGCAGTGGATATAGGCTTTCATTGTTTCTCTTTCTAGGTTAATGTCACTCGTGAAGACTCGCCAAATGAAGACCCAGTCTTTCTTAGAACCTTAGGAAAAGGAGATTGGTTTGGAGAGAAAGCCTTGCAGGGGTAAGTAGATTACATATTACAGAGTTTTGGGTTGAGTGCTACGTGAATGTCTTACATATTGAACTTCTAGCATAATGGGTATTTAGTTCTTATTCTACCATCCGACACAGACCCTTGATGATCCAATGTTATCCATTTCCAGCTGAACTTAGAATCTGTTTGGGTAGGCTTTGGCATTGAATGGTTAACTTATGTAATAAATTATTTTATTTCATTTGATTTGATAACAATTCTCCTCAATTGTAATCTCTATAAAGACTTTAAAGAGCGGGAGAAGTCTCTGCAAAGCCTATTATGTATGACGATTTTACTTGGAATCATATAGGAAGATGACTGGTTGAGAATTTTGAAATCCCTAGACCTGACTGTACAGACAATATATCAGAAGGCAATGAAGCCTTCTGCGGTTCACCTCTGGGGTTCTGGGTGGTGGTTATCATCTCTGGCTCTGGTAGTGGAGGTAGAGGAGGAGGTGCAAGGGAAGGTAATGAATATTCACATTCACTGTGGATGGGCTTGAAAGGCTGGACTCATAAAGGTGTGACTGCAGGGTCACTGAAATTCTACTTGTAAACTCAACAGTGAGCATTTGGAATGCCTTCCCATATACCACTGAAGAAAAACCCAGTTGACTTTGTACCATACATCTTACAGAATGTATGACAAAAAGACAAATAGCTACCAATGTTTTCCAATAAGCAGCACATTTCAATTATCTGTCTATTTATCTATCTATCTATGAGATTTTTCAAAGTACATAAACCACTTGAATAACTCATAACCAATAAACATTTATTTTTGTATCAAATTCCAGGTGCAGGTATGTATACTAAAGAGATAGCAATAGGACAATTCCTCAAATATTTGCAACAGTCAGTTTTGCTTCTATTTCAAATTATGCCATCGTTTAAGAGATTGCATTATAAACATTTTGCTAAACAGTATTCAGGAGTTTTTATTTTTAAAACCACAATTGGTCAGCAGGTTTTATTTTCTCTCTTATTTTCACAGCTCCAGAACTGAAACAGATCCTGATAAGTCATCTTACTCAGGGCACATTACCTTTTGAAAATTAAAAATTAAATGAATTTGATTTTCTTTTTTCTTTACTGAGACCATTTGATCCCTATTTGATGAACAGGTACTTGCCATTAGATATTTCCAATGGCAAAATTGAAAGAAATACCATATTCAATGTGAATATACAAAGGAAGGCAATAGGTATCATCATCCTAGTATAAACTGAAAAAAACATACCATTTGTACTTTAATCTTACTTTCTCTTGATTATTATTATATATAGAGGATTCTCAAGAATAATATTACCTGATTTCATTGGTCCAAGATTAAATACCTCTGTGGAAAATGTCCATTTCAAGCAGAGGCAAAGAAATAGAAACATTTCAATCATTTCTGATTGAGATCACAAGTGAAACACCAGATAATAAAACATAACTGATAATTGACAGATTTTCTCTTGTAACTTATTGTCAGTGAATTTTTGTGCAACCTAAAGAAAGTTTTAGAGTGAAACACCTTTCCAGAATGTGTCTCAAGAAGTGAACTTGGGGATATGGTTTACAGAAAAGTTACCAAATTTTGATCTGATATCAAAATTTAAGTTAATGGGTAGTCCATTTGGGGGGCTCCAAAATCACTGCAGATAGTGATTGCAGCCATGAAATTAAATGACACTTACTCCTTGGAAGGAAAGCTATGACCAATCTAGACAGCGTATTAAAAAGCAGAGACATTACTCTGCCAACAAGGTCCATCTAGTCAAAGCTATGGTTTTTCCAGTAGTCATGTATGGGTGTGAGAGTTGGACTATAAAGAAAGCTGAGTGCCGAACAATTGATGCTTTTGAACTGTGGTGTTGGAAGACTCTTGAGAGTCCCTTGGACTTCAAGGAAATCCAACCAGTCTATCCTAAAGGAAATCAGTCCTGAATATTCATTGGAAAGACTGATGTTGAAGCTGAAACTCCAATACTTTTGCCACCTGATGCGAAGAACTGACTCATTGGAAAAGACCCTGATGCTGGGAAAGATTGAAGGCGGGAGGAGAAGGGGACAACAGAGGATAAAATGGTTGGATGGCATCTCTGACTCGATGGAGATGAGTTTGAGTAAGCTCTGGGAGTTGGTGATGTACAGGGTTGCCTGGTGTGCCGCAGTCCATGGGGTTGCAAAGAGTCAGACATGATTGAGCAACTGGACTGACTGATTCCATCTAGATGGAATTCATTCTAGCATGTGATTGTTCCTGTAAACTGCCTGGTGCCAAATCTGTCTCTGCACATATTCAGTCCTCTTCACTGGCCATCTCAATTACCCCACTCCATCATTTCCCATTATACCTACCCTCCAACCTATCCTCAGCTCTTTTTTATGCCCTTTACTCTCTTTTTCTCACCACTCAACCTGGCTTTATCTGCCTTCTCTACCTATGTCCTCTTAAATGTCAGGAATGTGCTATTTATATCTTAGAATGATTTTTCTTTTCTATCTACCTTTACTCAGCCATACTTCACTGTTCAGCCATACTTTTATACTGTTGACCACCCCCTCCTTCTTTGGAATTCCCATCCTTTGAGATCCCTGCATTTATTAGCAAATTGTTAGCACTTTTTAGAATTTCTCATTTCATTTCCTAAAATTCACCATCATTTTATCCTCAGTTCTCTCTATGACATACATGTTGGTATACATTCAGATATATGACTGCCTATTTTCTTGATGAAAAGAAATCCAAAATGCTTATATTCTTATTTGAGCTCAGTATCTGACACTTTTCAGCTCAACCTGTATTTGTTGAATGAATGAATGAGTGAGTGAACAAATGAAGCTCCCTAATGATGTTCACTCTTGCAATCCTTTCTGCAGTTGATCACTTTCATGACTTGAATTAGTTTGATGGTGGATAAGGGCTTATCTACTAGGTGCTTCCCTGGTGGCCCAGACAGTAAAGAATCTGCCTGCTATGCAGGCGACTCAGGTTTGATTCCTGGATCAGGAGGATCCCCTAGAGAAGGGAATAGCCACCACTCCAACATTCTTGCCTGGAGAATTCCATGGACAGAGAAGCCTGGTGGGCTACAGTTCATGGGATCGGAAAGAGTCGGATGCAGCTAACACTTTCATTTTGTCCCAGCCCTGGTGACTTAGATGGTAAAAATCTGCCCACAATGCAGGAGACCTGGGTTCAATCCCTGGGTAGGGAAGATTCCCTGGTGTAGGAAATGGCAGTCCACTCCAGGATTCTTGTCTGGAGATTTCTATGGACAGACGAGTCTGGTGGGCTATAGTCCATGTGTCTGGCAAAGAGTCCATGTCCAGCAAAGAGTCAGACACCAATGAGCAACTAATACTAACAAGAGTTTATCAACTCACTTGACTATAGATGCTGGCTGGTAATATATTATAAAGGAATAAAAATAAGGTGAATAAAACCAGTGCAAACTAGAAAACCTTATACAATGAGGACAGCAATTACTGAGCTCCAGCTCATTGCTGGTTTTTTTTTTTTAAGAAAAAACAGAAAAAAAATAGATTCTGAAAAATATATGTGATTTTATAACTTAAAAAATAGCTCTGCTATCAAACAGAACATTTCTGCAAATGGTTTGACCTGTGAGTTGCCATTTTGTATCTTCTGTCAATCAGATATGCCTCTTTAAAGCTCTGTAACTAGATTCCAGTGAAGGAAGCCTATTAGTTTTACCCTTGTTATTTCCTTGTTTTGATTATTTTTTGACATTTTAATGTTTTGATGTTCTAGTCACTAACCTGGTTTTCCTTGTGTATCTGTTTTTTTTTTTTAATCTTTTCTTTGAATTTCAATGTTTCACACAAGAAATTCTGACTTTTCACAAATCAGACTGATTTGTTTCACTTGTTTCCCTGCAAATAACTTAAAAAGTTATGTAACTTTAGGATATAAAGTCTTTTCAGCAGCTGTGTATATATCCTTTTGAGTAATACCTATGCTTCTTTGGAAACCTTATGATTTTTATCCATGGAAGACAAATTTTATAGTTAGCGTTCTCTGTGTTGGTGTAACATGGCATTTCAGATTTTCATTTTCTCACAAATAAATTTTATGTGTACTAGGAATTTTTGTTTTATTTTTCTGAGGATGTTCCGAGGATCAATATAGACAAATTGGTAATACTGAAATTAATCCTTGACCATTCTTTTTAAATTTAAGAGTGCCAAATACTAGTATTGGTGCTTCCCAGGTGGCGCTAGTGGTGAAGAACCCACCTGCCAATGCAGGAGACATAAGAGACGCAGATTCAATCCTTGGGTTGGGAAGATCCCTTGGAGGAGGGCATGGCAACCCACTCTAGTATTCTTGCCTGGAGAATCCCATGGACAGAGAAGCCTGATGGACTGCAGTCTATGAGATCACAAAGAGTCAGACATGACTGAAGTGACTCAGCAGCAGCAACATCAATACTAGGTTGATTAAACACACACAGTATTTAGTTGAATGACAGAGCTGAAATGTAACCTCAGTAACCCAACTCCAGAACTCCACTATGATATCGTAGTTCTCTCTCTATAATTAACAAGCTTCATTTCTTTTTGGATGGAGACCAGTAGTCATAAATCTAGCTATCCTGTAGTCAACATTATTGACATTCACTAACCAATAAAATATCATTTCTAGAAAAATTTGGTTTACTTATCGCTTTCCCTTTTTTTAGTCGACATAAAGTGAATTATTCAAGTATTGCTTGGATTAAGCATTATTTTTTGCTGTGATAATGTTTTTTTTACACCAGAGGGCAAACTGTTTTACTCTTTTCAGAAGTACTTCTTTATGTACATGAAAACTAAAATTGTGTTTAGGGGAATTCAGGTATAGTCCGATAAGTCATAAGTCAATCCCTCTACACTCTGACATATCATTGCTTTAGGATCTCTACCTGACTTAAAATCATGTAGAATTCACACTGGCATCAGGTGATGTCAAATTCTAAGCCAAATACACACTTTGCATCTGTAGTAATGGGAAATGTATAAGCCCTAGTTGAATCTGAGAGAGAAAAGATTGAGCTCCCACTTGCCGACCCCCCTCACCCTGCCCCTTCTGCTAACACTTGAGTCTTTAGCACAGCATATGCTTATGAGTTCCAGCTCAAAAGTCAGACTGCCTTGGTTGGGATCCACTCTGTCCTTTATAGATTTTGAGTCCCTGAGAGGTTCTCCTTTGATCTTACATGGAGATGATGATTATGCCTAATTTTGTGGGTTGTTGCGAGGAATAATCAAGTGGATATTTATGAAGCATTAAACTGAGTACTTAGAATTTAGATTAGTGCTCAAAAATATTAGCTATCATCACCACCACCACCATCATGGTTATTTTTATTTATCATCAGCATTGCTCTTCCCAAGAATGTTCTGCTACCTCTTGACTCAGGCTTAGAGCACCGGGTAGAATTGGCATAAGCATTAGATTTTGAATCATCCACTTACTGAGCAAGCCAGTTAATCTCTCTGGATCTGAATTGTAAACTGAGCCAGTTGAAGTAGATGATGCCTAGGTTTCCTTAGGTTACAGCTTCTGATTCTCTTGAGATTTTTCCTCTCCAACTGGAACAGACCCTTGGCTGCCAAATGCAGCCATGGGCCACTCTGTTAAATGGTGATATTTGATAGCAGCCTTCTGTCAGCAAGGCTCCTCCCTCCAGGAATATCCCAACTATTGTCTATCATTCTGAACACCTAGGCCACATGCCAGGCCCTTCCTTGTTAATACAAAAAAGAATAAACCTTTTCTCCACATCACCTCCAGCATTTATTGTTTGTAGATTTTTAAATGATGGACATTTTGAGGGGGGTGAGGTGATACCTCATTGCAGTTTTGATTTGCATTTCTTTAATAATGAGCGATATTGACCATCTTTTCATGTGTTTGTTGGCCATCTGTATGTATTCTTTGGAGAAATGTCTGTTTAGGTCTTCTCCCCATTTTTTTTTTTGATTTGGTAGTTTATTTTTTCTGGTATTGAGATGTATGAGCTGCTTGTATATTTAGAAATCAATCCTTTGTTAGTTTCATTTGCAATTATTTTCTCCCATTCTGAGGGGTTTGTTTTATAGAGAACAAACTTGTGGACAGTGTGAGGGAAGGAGAGGGCGGGACAAATTGAGAGAATAGCATGGAAACACATACATTATCATATGTAAAATAGATAGCAAGTGGGAATTTGCTGTGTGACACAGGGAGCTCAGCCCAGTGCTCTGTGACAACCTAGAGGGGTGGAATGGGGTGGAAGATGGGAGGTGGGTTCAGGAGGAAGGGGACATATGTATACCAGTGGCTGATTCATGTTGATGTATGGCAGAAGCCAACACAATATTGTAAAACAATTATCCTACAATTAAATTTTTAACAAATGAATGAACCAAGCCAGTTTAACAGACATTAGGATTAGAAGTCTGTATCTCCATAGTTTCTCCTCTCATGGACTATGATCTGGGACAAGTTAACTAACATTTCTTAATCTGCTTTTTAAAAAATTAATAAAATAATAACACAAATTATAACAAATCTTGGACACAACGTTTTAATATTTTGCAGTATCTGAATCTGATTATTATTTATTTATTTGGAAATGAAATATTATAGGTATCATTCAAGCCTCTTTTGTATCTTCCCCCAGTACTGTCCTTCCCTGACCATATCCCTGTACCATGAAGATAGAATGGAAAGAATTTAGATTTTTCAGTTGCAAGGCTTGGGTTTCTGTTTCTGTCAAGGAAAACCTTTTTTGAGGCTTACCTGGAACAACACACACAGTTTTATCTAAACTTGTGTTTTGTGTGAAGAAATATTCCAGGACTTATATAAGGCTCCATCCCAGCTGCGGTCTTGATTGGGTCATAGCGGGACTCCTTCACCTGCCCCTCATGAGCTCTTCTGCCAAAGCTCCAGCTCGTTTCTCTAACCATAGGACTCCTCTCCTCTCGATTTCCTGCACCTGAGACTTTTAGGGTTTTCCTTTTCTTTACTTCTTTGTCTTTTGTGTGGTAAGGATTATGATTAACTTGTGAAAAATTAGTGAAAATTACTCTTTTTGAGGATTATAATGGATTATCTATGAAAAATGTAACAGAATGTCTAGTGGGATTTTTTTCCTGTTGTCCTGGATTTATGGCTAAAAGGTGCAAAGCTAAAAAGCTATCAGTACTTAGGGCCAGTTTCATTCAGCACAACTGATTGGGAGGAGCCAGAATTGCTTTATTAGTATCACTCCTTCATCCATAAGATGGGACAAGTAGGGATATCTGAATTTGGCTTGTTGGGAAGAGCAGTGGCCTCAAAAGAACTAGTTCCCTCTGTTCTCTAGTTTCAGCTTTCTTTATTGTTGAGGATTTACAGATAAACAGGAAATTAAAATAGAGAGTGTGCTCAATGATATTGTGGGAGAATCACAAATTGTCATATCATTCTTGTTATATCTCCATCCCCAAGCTTTTTCCTGAACTCTGAACCCACAATAGACTTGGAGTTAGACATGTCCATAGGCACATCTACTTAGACATCTCTTATTTACTTTAGATGGCACCGAGACAAAACTCAATTCATTTTCTCTCTACTACCATCCAAGTCTCTTCCTTTCAAGTGATCCTATTCCAATAAGTGTTTCTCAAACCAGACATTTGGAAACTATCCCTGACTCTCTTCTTTCCTAAAATCCTAATCATGGACAACTAATCCTATTGATTCTACCTTCTAAATAATTCTCAGCATCACCTTTGTCTTGCCATTCTCACTGCCACTCTTCTGATTATGGCCACTGTTCTGATTAGTTCTGATTAATGCTCTGTCACCTGGGCTACTGTAGGTCCTTCTAATTGGTCATTGTGTCCAGTCTTCCTCACCTCTCATCCATTCCATACTCTATGATAATTTCTCAGTATTGGTTTCTAGGGAGGCCATGATAATTACCACAAATTCAGTGTCTTAAGGCAAAATATGTTATTTTTTAAAAGAATTCTGGAGATTCAAATCAGCATCACCATGGACTTGTGTCCTTTGAAAGCTCTCAAGAAGAATCTCTGCTAGCTTCTGGAGGCTGCCAGCAATCCTTTAGGGCTTCCTTGGTAGCTCAACTTGTAAAGAATCCACCTGCAATGCAGAAGACCCTGGTTCAATTCCTGGGTCAGGAAGATCCCCTGGAGAAGGGATAGGCTACCCACTCCAGTATTCTTGGGCTTCCCTGGTGGCTCAAATGGTAAAGGATCCACCTACAATGCAGGAGACCTGGGTTCGATCTCTGGGTTGGGAAGATCCCCTGGAAGAGGGAACAGCTACCCACTCCAGTATTCTTGCCTGGAGAATTCCATGGACAGAGGAGCCTGACAGGCTACAGTCCATGGGGGTGCAAGGAGTCAGACACAACGGAGCGACCTATTGTTCTCTAGGCACTTAGAGTCATGATGTGAACATATTCTCTCATATCTTAACATAAATATGTCCAGGATACAATACTTTATTGAGCTTCAATGTGAAGGAACCCATCAGAAGATTTATGGTAATCATATCTTGGTTTTAAAGAAGCTATATTACATACAAAATATAATTACACACCCGATTTCCCCCCCACCTTCACATATACACAACTCCCTCCTCACACACACATCTTAAATTACAGATAGTAGTATGGGAACACCTTTGGCCTAGTCTGTGTGCGTGCGTGCACACACACATACACTAATGAATTTAATTACATCAACACAATTTGAACACATGCTCTCTGGACTTTTCCAAAGAATAGCTTCACCTGGAATATAAAATTAGTTCTAGAAAACAATTTTGTTGTTGTTTAAATTTACTTGATAATCTTGTAAATGCTTTAGTGTGCACTGTGGACACAGATATATCATTAGTAGTTCATTTAGATTTTTATTTATAATTATCAGTAACTGATCTGTAACCCAAGATTTTTGTAGATGATTGGGGAAACATCATAGAGTTTTAGTACTTTTCCATAAAATGTTTTCTTTATCCCTGTTGTCTTAATATAAGGTCATTTCAGTGGTGGAAATTGAGCTCTTACAAAACAATTCAGTCCCTCATTGTTATTCTCCAGCAGGTCATTCAGACAGATAATTTCCTTCAGGTGCCATTAGATAAGAAAGTATAAATGTAAATTTGAAAATCTCTTCAAAAACAGATATTAAATATTTCATTTGAAGCTAATTTCCTTGTTAATGAACTCAGCTAGTATTTTGTGTCTGTCATTTTTATTCTTTCTGAGTCTAAATGATTGCTTCTTAATTTTTCCTTCATATAGTGTAGAAGAAAAATGACTTGTTATCAATCATACTTTAGACAGGCAACAATGATTTTATTAGTTAGATTCATTGTCATTACACTACTCTCTTATTATGACTGAAAATCTGTTTTAAAACCTCTGAATATTCTTGCCAAAAATTATCTTTGAATGTAACATTTAGTAATGTATTTTAATTGAGACTGTATCCACATGAAACAAGCATTTCCAGGCATATTAGCTTCACATTGTTCTCATTCCTCATTCATACAATGAAATGGGACTAGGAAATAATTCAGAAACTATACTGTGTGATAATTGTCTCTCCCCATGTTCCAGGCATTAGGGCAAGTACAATAAAAGATTTTTTAGGACATTTCAAGTAATATTTAAGGGGCTTCAGGTTCACCACTTCTTCCCAGAGCCATGTTCACGTCTGTTAATAAATAATCAGATAGGTATCTATAATTTAATCACAAAATTTAATCAATAACAAATTCTCAAACATTGAAAAAATACCATTTATAATAGCTTAAAATTATGAAGTAATTAGAGATAAATTTGAAAAAAGATGTATAAAACCTATACAGTGAAAACTATAAAACGTTTCCAAGAGAAATGTTGAGATATACTGTATTTGTTACATCATTTTCATGCATTATGAGACTCCATATTGTTTTCTCAGATTGATCTGTGTGTGTGCATAGTAAGTCATTTCATTCATGTCCGACTCTTTGTGACTCTGGAGACTGTAGCCTGCCAGGCTCCTCTATCCATGGGATTCTCCAGGCAAGAATACTGGAGTGGGTTGCTGTGTTTTCCTCCAGGAGATGCTTCCGGGCATCAAACCTGTGTCTCTTATACCTCCTGTTTTGGCAGGTGGGTTCTTTACCACTAGCACCACCTGGGAAGCCCCCCAGACTATATGAAGAAATCTCAAATCTCAATAATTAGGAAACAGTCTAATTTTTAAATAGGCAAATGATTTAGACAGACATTTCATCAATAAAGAGAAACTGACCACAAATAAGCACATGAAAATTTGTTCCCCGTGATTTGTCACTAGGGTAATGCAAATTAAAACCACAGTGTACTTTGGAATATCTAAAATTTAGAAGATGTTGGAAAGGATGTGGAACAAGTAGAAATTTCATATACTGCTGGGAGGGTAGTGATGAAAATGGAACAATTACTTCTGAAGACAGTCTGACAGCTTCTTAAAAAGTTTACCTGCCACATCATTCATCTATTCCATTCCTAGGTATTTATATGAAACCTAAAAGCTTATATCTATACATAGACTAGTCCACATATGTTCATGACAGCTTTATTTGTGATATCTTCAAACTCAAAACAACCCAAATGTGTGTCAACAGATGAATGGATAAATAAATCATGTACTTTTGAGCAACAAAAACAATGAAGTATTGACACTCAACATTCAACAACACAGAGGGATATCAAAGTAATTATGATGAGTGAAATAAACCAGATAAAAAGAGTAAATACAGTTTCCTTCCATTTATATAAAGTCTAGAAAGTGCCAACTAATCTATAGTGAGAGAAAGCAGATCAGTGGTTACCTAAGGACGGGCAAAGACCCCTCTTTTTCCAAGAGGAAATTGGTGTTTACAGACTCATGAGTTAATTCCCTACTTCACCCTTTTTCTGAACGAAAATGTCATTGACAGTATGGATGTATACATCTAGGTAAATAAGTTCAATACTAATTAAAGAAATAATACACAAAATAAAGTATATATTTTACATGTTTATTATTGTACTGCCTAAAGTCATCTGAAGTAGCAGTGATCCCCACATTCCACATGAGGAAATGTAAGATAAACTATTAAGACAGTTAAACCAGTATGCCTATATGCAACTACAGTACATTATGCTATAAGATATTTTCTTTTTTTCTATTTATTTTTAATTGAAGGATAATTGCTTTACAATATTGTTTTGATTTCTGCTATATACCAGGATGAATTAGCCATAAATGTACGTATGTCCCCTCTTTCTTAAACCTCCCTCCCACTTCCCACACTTTCCCACCCCCTCTAGGTTTTTCCAGAGCCCCAGTTTGAGTTCCCTGAGTCATACACACGGTAATATTTTTAACTTAAACGTCCTGCACTTTAAGGGTGTCATGCTCTACTGACTGAGCTAACTAGGCAGACACATGCACTTTAATTTAATTCTCTTAAATTTGTCTAGTCACTCTTAGCAAAAATGTATTGTAATATTGTTTGATACTGAGGTGTTTCAAGGTAAATAAGACTGATTTACTGCCCTCCAAGACACCGTGCAAAATACTCTTACATATGTTATTATATTTCATACTTATATCAGTCATTATTGGCCCCATTCTATATGTGGAAAAACTGAGACTCAGTGAGGCTTAAGTTACTTGCACAAACAGCTAGTCAGCCAGAACCTGGGGTTCAAACCGAAGTCCTTTTGATCCCATGATATATTGCCTTTTCAGTAAATTCTACTACAGTTACATGCGACAGTGACCAGTCAGACAAAATGGACATCCTAAGGAGTTCTCAGTGCTTGGGAATTTCATTTTATTATTGTCACCTTTTCCTACTCAATTTAGGTGTAACAGAACAATAGTACCTGAGAGAAAAGTATATTGCTGCCTTTTTGCCCTATTTTCTCATTGCTCATACTCTTCTGAGATATACAAGACATGTGTCCTCTACCAATCCCCACCATTTAGATGATAGAGGCTCACTTAGCATAAAAATATGTGTGGTTTCATCTTGGCTGAAAGCTCTAGTTTTCCATTGTTAATTGAAGTGATTTTAGAGCAGATGGACCTATCTATAACCCTCTTTTCCCTCTAAGTGGATATAGAAGCTTTCCTAAAACTATCCCACAGCCCAAACCTGTAAGGTGTAATGGCTGCTCTTCTGTTTTCGAGAATATTCCTGAGTGTTTGAGCTTAGTGATGCTGTCAGCATCAGTGGATGACAGTTGCCTGCTACCCAGATGACTGATTGCCTCTCTCACCGTCTACTTGGCAACATCTTTGCTGCAAATCTGCTCTCCATATGGGGAAACATGTTGGTTTGTAAGGAACATTTTCCACAAACATTCCTTAAGAAGAATACAGGTTTTCTACCACCCCCATCCATATGTACTTTTTTCCCTTTAGGAACATGGATTTGCCATCCTGGAGAAATAGATTTTTTTTTTTTTTTTTTTACTTTAAGACTTTTGAATTGGTGTTGCTAAACACAAATAGTTGAGAACGAGAGACCGATAAAACATGTGCCTGATGTTAACTTGTCCAGGAAGGGGAACACATGTAAACCCATGGCTGATTCATGTCAATGTATGGCAAAAACTATTACAATATTGTAAAGTAATTAGCCCCCAACTAAAATAAATAAATTTATAAAAAAAAAAAATTTTAGAATTTAAAAATTATGAAATTTTAATATAATGTATTTTCCTCAATATATGGGGGTAAATAAAAGATTTGTTTGTTTTAAACCTACCCCAGAATAATCAGAATTTGAAGTCATAGAAAATAACTGGTTTTAGAACCTTTGCCCTTTGCTACTATAAGCAGTTGATACTTTGTATTTGTCAAGCTCTTACATCCATAATCTATATACTAACTATGTGGTAACATATGCTTTCTGTTGCTACATACACCTAATGCTCTGAGGATAAGCCAGCTGTCTATTCTAAGACTACAATAGACCATATTTATTTTTATTAAATTCTACTTTAACTGGTATTTTTATTCAAAAGAAAATGGGATACATTATACTGTCACCAGCCACAACAAATTTCATTAATTTTCCATTTGCTAAAGTAGAGTGAGTCATTAAGAACTGGAGTATAAGTCTGACAATTTCTCCTTCTAGCAATGTCTAAATATCCTTAAAAGAGCTGCTTAGCCAAATGATTTTATTTAAAGTAGCAAGACTTTCTGTTTGTGGCAAGGGGAAATAATTTTGAGTGATTGATGAGATATTTTATATTTGTAGTTTTTATAATTCATTTCAAGATTCAGAGAGTGGGTAAGGGATCTCTGGGTCTCCTCTAAGAACAGAGCTGACTCTACTTACAGGCAAATACTATAACAAAATAGTCTTGACTAACGTTTTTCTTTCTCTCTCTCAAATGTATTATGTTTCCTTCAAACCAGGTACTGTGTTCAGAATACCTTCATTTCCCTAGTCATCTAGGTTTGAAAGTTAAGTGCAAGCTCTGTGACCTTCATGCAACCTCTTGACATAACTCTCCCTCCATAGTTTGATACCAAATTTTATGGACTCTTCTTCCGCAGTATTTCTCACACTTGTTCCTTTCTCTCTTTCATCATTAATAGCAGAGTCTCTGTTTCCTACATCTGTCTGGCTCTCTCAAACACAAGCTCCACTGTTTTTTCAGAGCCAGACATTGCAGAACCCCTTGC
This sequence comes from Giraffa tippelskirchi, assembly GCF_054371585.1. Taxonomy (NCBI): domain Eukaryota; kingdom Metazoa; phylum Chordata; class Mammalia; order Artiodactyla; family Giraffidae; genus Giraffa; species Giraffa tippelskirchi. The sequence continues at coordinate 42,420,566 of NC_137276.1, forward strand.
CCAGGAAGACCAGTGTGGGGTTTGGACCCTTTGTTCCTTGGAGAGGACCTCCGCAATTGTGATAGCTCTCCCATTTGTGCACCACCATCCCAGGCGTGTGTATCCTGACTGTGTTGCATCTTCACCCTTCCTATCCATCTTGTTGTGGTTCCTTCTTGATATCTTTAGCTCTGGGAAATCTTTTCTGCTGGCCTTCAGGTCATTCTCATAGATAGTTGCTTTGTAAGTGGTTGTAATTTTGATGTGTCTGTGGGAGGAGGAGAGTTCAGTGTTTTCTACTCTTTCCTCTAAATCACCTCTTCTTGGGCATTTATCATTTTAAGTCGGGTGGTCAGCATGGTCCTCAGTGAGAAAATGATACTTAAGCAAAGATGTGAAGTGGATAAAGGGAACGAGTCAGAGGTATCTGAGGGAAGGATGACTCACATACTGATAACGGGGTCTCACCAAATCTGCTTGATGTTATTGATGAACCAACCCCTTCATGTCCTTTCTCACCTCTAAGACTTGGCAGAAGTTGCCATTCTCCCTTGGGAACCCTCTCATGTCTGTTACCATGCTTATGTTGTTTAATCGCTAAGTCGTATCCAACTCCTTTGTGGCCCTTTGCGGCCCTATGGACTGTAGCCTGTCAGTCTCCTCTGTCCATGGGATTTCCCAGGCAGGGATACTGGAGTGGGCTCCTGTTTCCTTCTCTAGGGGATCTTCCCAACCCAAGGATGGAACCCAGTCTCCTGCATTGGCAGGTGGGTTCTCGACTATGGAGCCACAAGGGAAGCCCACACCATGCTTATAAAATTTGTAACAACCAGCTCTCTGAGCGGAAAATGAGTACTGGTGATTACTGATAACTGTGGTATAAATACTCCCACCATGACCCAGTTACCAGTGGGATGGGCCCAGAATATGCATCTGGGTAGAGATATGCGAAGTCAGCTCTAACAGGTGGTATGAGGCGCCTCCATCATAGCACTCCATTTGATTCATCTCTCCTCACTAGGTGTAAATTATTTAAATTTCCCTCTGTCTTATAACTGCCATCCCTTGGTGGGTTTGATATCCTTTTTCTGCCCTCCAAAGGCACACTACATTCTTCCCTCTATTGTAGCATTTTTATTTTCTGTCTATACATACATCCAAAAGATTTAACACTTGTAGGCGATTATCGTTTTTACGTTGGTGATACTTAGATTGTATGCTAAGTCAGTTGTGTCTGACTCTTTGCGACCCTATGGACTGTAGCCCACTAGGCTCCACTGTCCCTGTGATTCTCCAGGCAAGAATACTGGAGTGGGTTGCCACTTCCTCCTCCAGGGGATCTTCCCGATGCAGAGATCAAACTTGTGTCTCTTACATCTCCTGCATAGGCAGGCAAGGTCTTTACCACTAGTGCCACCTGGGAAGCCTGATACTTAGAAGAGTCCCTCACATAGCAGTAACATATAGTATATTTTTTAAATCACCAATTTAGTAGTTCTTAAGTTTTTTCCTTCTAATTGTTAATGATATTAAATGTTATTTAATTATTTTAGAATGCAAATTATATTGTGGTTGAGAAGTTAAAAAGAGACCTTATATTTTAAAGACTGCCAAGTATTTGTAGACAAAACGCATGAAGTATGGATGTGACTCAGAATAATTCAGTGAGTGGGAAGGTATAGATAGGAAGATATTTGATCATTGTTGAAAATGGGTGACAGGTACTCTGTCATTCATTCTATTTTTTCTCTCTAGCTCCATGTAAGTTTAAAATTTTTCATATTAAACTGTGAATAAATCCTTTCTAATTTACCTAATTTGAGATTGTTTGCCATAAATTTAGTTTCTGAGGTAGGTACCAAAGTTATTCTTAGCAGTCATTTCCTGCACTTGGATAGTTAATTATTCAAATAGTTTTTATTTAGTAATCATCAGTGTAATTATGTTAATAATGTAGCGTTTACTTTTCATTCCTAAATGCTCATGAAATATATTGTATAGTTGACCGATTAACAGACACACACACGCAAAGCAAAAATAAACAACAACAAAAACCACATACACAAAGTATCATGCGATCCAGAAACTTTAGAACAGGTCTGCTGCTGCTGCTAAGTCGCTTCAGTCGTGTCCGACTCTGTGCGACCCCATAGACGGCAGCCCACCAGGCTCCGCCGTCCCTGGGATTCTCCAGGCAAGAACACTGGAGTGGGTTGCCATTTCCTTCTCCAGTGCATGAAAGGGAAAAGTGAAAGTGAAGTCGCTCAGTCGTGTCCGACTCTTAGCGACCCCATGGACTGAAGCCTGCCAGGCTCCTGTCTAGGGCATAATATTCTATGAAATTCATTTTTGGCTTACATAATGTTTGAGAGGTATTCTTTCATATTTGCCTGTTTAATACCTTGTACTTAAAAAATTGTTAGTCAGGAAATTGTTCATGTAAAATTTTCACTTTGACTTACTTTGCAGAAGTGGTTCTCTGACAGACTTAAGGGTCAAATTTATAAGAGGCAATATAGAACAAAATCTATTTTTTCATTTGCTGCACATACCTATTCAGAGTGTTTTGCCCAAAGAGTTCTAGCATGGATGTGAAATTGCCTGGGAAATTAGATGTAGATTTATTTTGTGTTAAACCTGAGTGAAAAGAATATGTTCCAGTCTAGTAATACTAGTAAATATTGCTGCAAGTATAAAGAAGCAAAACATGTCTCCAGGGACTGGAAGCTCAGTGGGCACTAAAATGGAGTTCTTTTGTTTCTTACTGTCTTCTATCTGAGCTGAATTTTAAATACCTAGTTTACATTTCAAATTAATGTTTGCATAAATACGTAATAAGGAAATCCCTCTTGATGTTTGTGGACTCTAAAGAACCTTGTTCAAGGAATAGAGACAGGATTTTTTTCAGGGAATTAATATAAGAGATATGACTTATTTTAATATTAGCTCATAAAGTAGCCAACTTTAGGAGAAGTTCATTAGAAAATGATTAATTGTACATTTAAAGTGCTTTGTAAGCTTTGATTTTTAAAAAGGAGCAGTAGAGCTTCCTTTACTACTTGAATATTTGATAAAATGCATTCATTTACATAATATAATGAAAGTAGTAACTGCTCAACTAAGATGCTTTCAGGACAAATGAAATGAAAAATTTTGCAGCTCCAAATTTTATGGCCTCCATTCACTCACTTACAATAATGATACCTGATGCTACTCAAAGACTAAAGTTTGAAATATCTACTGCCTTCAGAGATACTCCTGTGGTTTTTAAAAGAAACTTTATTTTGAAATTATTTCAAATTTACTGAGAAGATGCAAGATTAACACAGAATGTTCCCAGCTGATTCATTTTGCTGTACAGTAGAAGTTAACACAACATTGTAAAGCAACTATACTCCAATAAAAATTAAATAACACAAATTAACCAGTTTTTAGCATTTTTCTGTATTTTTATCATCTTCTCTAATATATGAATGTGTATTATATAATGTATAATTTATTTATTTATGAATTATTTGAGAATAAATACAATACATCATGCCCATTTCCTGAATGTCTTTGTCTGTTTCCCAAGAACAAGAATATTCTCATGTAATCACTATGTCATCAAATTCAAGACATTTAACTTTGATATTTTATCTGATCTATAGCTCTTATTTCAATTTTGCAAGTTGTCCCAATCATATTGTTTATAGAAGCTTTCCCTCCAGTTTAGAATCCAATCCAAGATCACATATTGTCATGCCTCTTTGGGCTCCTTTAAACTGAAATTTGCTCTTTAGCTTTCCATTATCTTTTATGGCACATACATCTTTTGAGGACTACAGGCCAATTATCTTAGAGAGTATTACTCAGTTTGGGTTTATGTAATGTTTCTTCATGGTATGTTCAAGTGATGTATCTCTGGACAGAATATTATATAAGTGATGTTGTATCCTTCCTTTGTTACCTGAGCCTCAGAAATTCTAGAAACTTGAGCCTATCTAAATAATATATTTTGAGGTATGCTTGACATACAGTATATTAGTTTCACATACACAGTATGGAAATTCAACACTTGTATATGTTGCAGAATGATCACTACAGTAAGTCTAGCAACCATATGTCACCATACAAAGTTAATACAATGTTATTGACCGTATTCCCCATCCTGTACTTTATATCCCCATGAACTATTTATTGTATAGCTAGACATTTGTACTGATCTCTTTTTTCAACTTTACACCCTGACCTCCAACCTTTCTTCCCTGTGGTAACCACTAATCTTTTTTCTGTATCTATGAGTTGAAGTTTTGTTTTGTTTCTTAGATTCCACATATAAGTTATGCAGTATTTGCCCTTCTTTATCTGATTATAGCATAATACACTCAAGGTCCACCATGCTGTTGCAAATCATAAGATATTTTTTATGACTAATGACCTGGTGTGTGTGTGTGTGTATGTGTGTGAAATGTTCTTTATCCATCCGTCTATTGACAGAAACTTAAGCTGCTTCCATATCTTCTTGGCTATTGTACACAATGCTGCGATGAACATTACATATATATTTTTAAGCTAGTGATTTCGTTTTCTTTGGATGAGTACTCAGTAGTACAATTGGTGCTTCGTATGGTACATTTTCCCTGGTGGCTCAGACGGTAAAGCGTCTGTCTGCAATGCTGGAGACCCGGGTTCGATCCCTGGGTCAGGAAGATCCCCTGGAGAAGGAAATGGCAACCCACTCCAGTACTCTTGCCTGGAAAATCCTATGGACAGAGGAGCCTGGTAGGCTACAGTCCATGGGGTCCCAAAGAGTTGGACACGACTGAGCTACTTTACTTTATGGTAGATCTACAGTTTAAAAATATTTTATTGAAGTATAATTGATTTACAATGTTGTGTTTGATTTCTGCTGTATAGTAAAGTGACTCATATATATATATGTATGTGTGTGTGTGTGTATTCTTTTATATATTCTTTTCCATTATGGTTTATTACAGGATACTGAATATAGTTCACTTTGATACAGAATAGGACCTTTTTGTTTATCCATCCTCTATGTAATTGTTTTCATCTGCTAATCCCACATTCCCCATCCTTCTCTCTCCCTCCTACCTTCCACCTTGGCAACCACAGGTCTGTTTTATATATTTGTATATTTGTTTTTGTTTTTTAGATGTGTTAATTTGTATTCCACATTAAAGTGATATCATATGGTATTTGTTTTTCTCTTTCAGACTTTGCTTAGTGTAATAATATCTAGGTCCATCTTTATTGCTGCAAATGACATTATTTCATTCTTTTTCATGGCTGAGTGATATTCTAGTGTGTGTGTGTGTCTGTGTATGTGTTTGTGTGTGTACACCACATCTTCTGGTCCATTCATCTATTGATGGATATTTAGGTTGTTTCTGTGTCTTAGCCATTGTAAATAGTTCTGTGATGAACATAGGGTACATGTCCCTTTTTGAAGTAGAGTTTCATCTGGGTATAAATCTAGGAATGGGTTTCTGGATCATATGGCAACTCTAGTTTTAGTTTTTTGAGGAACTTCTATACTGTTTTCCATAGTGGCTGCACAGATTTACATTCCCCCCAACAGTGTATAGCGGTTCCCTTTTCTCCACACCCTCTCTAGCATTTATTATTTGTAGACTTTTCAGTGATGGCCATTCTGACTGGTGTGAGGTGATACCTCATTGTTGTTTTCATTTGCATTTCTCTACTAATTAGTAATGATGAACATCTTTTCATTTGCCTATGGGCCATTCTATATCTTCTTTGGAGAAACGGTAGATCTACTTTTAATTTTAGATTTGGGAGGAAGCCTCCATGCTGTTTTCCTTAACAGAAACTGTCTTAAATTAGGAGATAAATATAATCATATGGAAGATCTGAGCAGTTAATTAAATGAGATAAGAATAAAATGGCACTCCCAAGTTATAATAAGTTTCTAGATAAAGTTGATAACTTGACTTTTTAAAATGTATAGGCTTTACTTCATGGGACAGGGTGGAATTCAAGAACTAGCAGCTAGTAACAGTAGAAGAGACACAACAGTGGGTAAGCATGGTGTCCTTAGTTGTGAAAACTGCATTTCATAATTCATTGTTTTATTGAATTATACATTATAATTTTCTTGATACACAATTTTTTTTTCTCTGAGTTGCTAGACCAACTGGTAAAACTTAGTCATGAACATGCATCAAATTCAGACCTTTACTTTCTTTTTGTCCTGCTTCCAGATACTCATTCCAGGCTATATAAATGTGATAATAGCTTAAAGGATAATGGAAAGATATTTTAAAATATATGTAATGAAAGCCAGAATTTTCACTCTGAGAGAAGTATGTTCTGAGAGAAGTATGTATATATATATATACATACATATTCATATATACATGCATACAGGAGTTGAAATACATGCACATATTTTCTAGTTCTGTTTGCTGAGAAGCATAGAAGCAATAATATTCCAGTGGTGACAAGCATATTTATTGCCTCGATCTTGGTTTCTTAATGTCATTCTCCAATAAAAGACACCAGGTTTCCTTGGAAGAATGACTGACTCTACAGTGGGGTAGAGAAAATACAAAATGACCTGGAACCCCAAAGTTATGAAACATTATGAATGAATGAATCACAAGGATTCATGAATCCTTACAGAATAATTCTAAGTAATAAATGTAGAGAAATGAGGGATATATCATGATTAGACTATCACAATTAACAATTATTACAGGTAGGATCCACTGAAAATGATTAAAATCATTGAGTGAAACTTTAAGGTGAAATAGGATATTTGTATAGCCTCAAATTATCTCCCTCATTATACTTATTAATTGCAGGAGTAATTAACATTAATATATGTTTATACAAACTTTTTGGCAAGCAAATGTAATCTGATTGTCATAGACAACCATTACCTGCAATGCCTTTTTTGCACTAGGGTATTAAGGCAGCTTATTGGTTTTAGTTGGCTCATATAGGGACATAAGAAATAGTAAGTTGTTGATAATTAAACCAGTTTATTTTCATCTTCTAGTGAAACATTTAAAAATAAATAACAATCTGTAAAAATGACAAAGCAGGGAGGAAGCTTTTAACTGCTATTTGTTACTCCATCCTTGTTGAAATATCTGTTCTTTTAAAAATTGATTTATAACAAATTACCACAAATTTGGGGGGTTAAAAACAGCATTTTCTTATTGTCTCCCAGTTCTGTAGCTCAGAATTCTTAGGGAACTCAGCTGAGCTCTCTTCTCAGGGTCTTCCAAGGCTGCAATCAAATCTCTGGGGAAGAATTTGCTTTAAAATCTTTCAGGTTTTAGATGGACTTCAGTTCTTGAAGTTATAAAACTTAGGGAGCTGTTTTTTTGTCAAAGGGCCCTTCCCATTTTTAAGCCAGCAAAGGCACCTATTTTCTTGTTTAGCATCTTCTTCTCTTCCTCTTCTGCTACCAGTTGGATAAAACTCTTGGCTTTTTTAAAGGATTGTGTGATTAGAGCAGGGCACACTCCATATTTTAAGACCACCTATGCCATATCACAGCCTAATCACAGAAGGGATATTTCATCATATCCATCGGTACTGAGGGTGGGAGGGATTCTGGGAAGTACATCTTTGAGGAGCCATTTTAGAAATTTTACCTAACACAATAATGTCTTGTTAATCTTTAGAGTTGGGTCTCTTGTTCAGTTTTATTCCTGCCATGTAGGCAGAGAATTTGGATGCCAATAAAATGTCCTTCCTGTGTAATACGATCTTTTAGTCATTGCAAACAATATGGCCCATCATCCTGATTTTCATCAGTAAGGTAATCAGTTTCAGGTTATGTCAAATATGTTTTTATTTTGCAGAGATTTAAACATGAGAAAAAGATATAGAAATAGATATGTTCTGCACAAGAGGACTGATTAGGGTGGTTTCACTGTATAATCAAATTATGCATGTAAGTGGTGATATAAAAAGAATGAAAGAGCAAACTTTAATGCACATCCATTCAGTGATAATAGTCTGCTTGTGGTGCAACAGTCCCCAGTGTACTATAATAATGAGCTGATCAGATATTTCCTCTTTGGTATAAGGGAAAGAGCTTGGGAAAGTAGATCTGATTTCATGTGATTCTATTACTACTTCTGGCCAATTTTTCTGGGGTTACTAGCAGTTCCCCTTGTGATTGCAGATGAGCTTGAACTTAAGAGCTTCAGCCCTTAGAATTTTCTTGATATTCCTATTAAACTCAATTTGTTTTCTCCCCTGTTCTTCAAACTAATAGACAGGTTTGTTAACTTTTTATTGTGCCTCAGTTACACCTTTATGGAGTATGATTCAATTAGAGTATGACAAAGAATGCATGTTTTAGGTGAAAATATTCCGTATGATGTTTTCAGATTTGTTCTACTTTATTTGGTAGTATAAGAACAAGCTGAGACATACTGAGTTTAAGTAGGCAAGATTTCCTGTGCTTGTTATATATGGAGTATATATTTGTTGGATGCAAAAATTTGTTTTTTATTGAAGTATAGTTGATGTACAATGTGTTAATTTCTACTGTACAGCAAGTGATTCAGCTGTATATATACATACACACACACACATTCTTTTTAAAATTCTTTTCCACTATGTCTTATCACAGGCTATTGAATATAGTTCCCAGTGCTATATAGTAGGACCTTGTTGTTTATCAATTCCATATATAATAGTTTGCAACTGCTAATCCCAAACTCCCAATTCATCCTTCCCCCACCCCTCACCCCCTTGGCAACCATAAGCCTGTTTTTAAGTCTGTGAGTCTGTTTCTGTTTCATAGATAAGTTCACTTGTGTCATATTTAAGATTACATATATAAGTGATCTATGGTATTTGGCTTTGTCTTTCTGACTTCACTTAGTATGACTGGATGCTAAAATTTAAAGGATAATAGGCTAATAGATTAACAATAGTTTTCTGAGTAATATTCCTCAGAAAACACAGTTTAGAAAACATAGTTCTGACATAAATTGTATTCCTTTCTCTGTAATAAGGCAGTTTCTGCAGTTCTTAGGTTATCCTTCATTTCTGAGTTGAAGTCAGGCCGCCTTAGGCACTGAGTTCTGTGGTGTTTAGAATTTGCTCAAACACTTTGCTAGTACTTTATCCATGTTGTAGTCTCTCAGAGGCAATAAAAGCTTTAGAAAATGTAAATGTCTTCATATAAAGTACATCAAATACGATTCAAATGTGAAAAAAAAATCCTTCTTTTATTTAATGCCTTAAATTTTGCTGGTTAGCAAAATGAGTTTTAGAATGAAGTTTCTAAAGTGTTTCACCATTGGAATGATTGTTAGAAACCACAAGAATATTGAGCCAATTTGTAAGTGACACAAATTGAAAAGCCAGTTTGCATGGGGAATATAATTTTCTCACTTAGATTACCTGCACAGTTCTTTACTTGTGAATTGTAAGGTGAAGTGGCTTTAGAAATCATAGAGAAATGCAGAAGTGTGGTCTCTCGAGTCCTGGTTTTGCATCTCAATTATTAGTGATGTGAGTGTGAATAAGTCAATGATGCTTGTTACTCTTCTGTAAAATGGGATGACAGTTGTCATGCCTTATGGAGTGTTCAAGAAGTGTTCAAGAAGACCTTGGATGAAGAGCACTGTTAGGACTTCCTAACAATAAATACGGACTGTTAAAGAAGTGAAGATATTATCATAATAGGGACTTTTTTGGAAAGTGAAAGTTTAAGTTAATCTTTAAGTCATCCTCTTAAAACTCAAGATGTTTCTGAATTTTTTTCTTAAAGAACTGGTCTGAATAACTATTCTCCTTTCTCAATTGCTTTTGTTTTTGTTTTTTTCATTTGCCAAAAAAACTAAAAGTGAAATAAGTTTGATGTGTTATAGCTCTGCCTACTTAAAGAGCTCAGATTTTCTGGCATGAATATTTTATGTGAAAATAAGTTATTTGAAAATATACAGGTGAAAGCAAAAAAAGAAACTTTGCAAAAACAAATCTCAAAAATTAAATGCAACCATAGGTGCTTTATAGGAAAAGGAATTTTTATTTTATCTTTAAAATTACCTTTAATCATAGATGCTGTAAATGGATGACTAGGGCAATTATCTAATTCAAAGCAAACCATTTTAATGCCTACCTTGTTTGGATAATTCTGGTGAATAATTTTTTCTTTGTTTTGAATTATGCAAATAATTACTTCTGCTTATTACTTCCATTTGTTAGTGTAGCTCTTGCCTTAGTGTAGATCATGACAAAAACAGGGCATTTTGGAGTCACCTTAAGAGATCCAACTCTAAGATATTATTTTAGAAGATATTTTTAATCCCTTGAAACATAATCTTTTATAGTTTTAAACTCTGAAAACTATAGACTCTTTTCCTAGAAAAATTCCCATATGTAGAAAATTTTGCATACAATTGAGGGGCTCACAGACATTCCAAAACCTGCCAGTGAAAACCAGGTTAAGAACCCCTGCTGTTGCAGAAATAAACTGGCTACACTTTTCCAGCCAAATTGAAGAGATGTTATTTAACAAGCACTCTGTGATGTATATTTTTTAAAAAGTTAAAAGAAAATGGGAAAACTTTCCTTCTCTAGAATATATTAATGAAAGAAATGTTTTGAAAATGTTGCAAATATTCTTCTAGTTTGATTATGAGTGAGAAAATAATGTTTACAATGACAACAGAGTTCTGAAAATTCACCTAGGTCTATATAAAATCAAATTCATGCGGCCACTTATACTATTACTAGTTGTAGTTATTGTAACTTTTTTCTTCCCCATGTGCCAGTAATACTGCTATTACATTTTTCTCATCATGTTCTAATTTTTCCTGTATTTAAAAATTAATTACTACATATGAATTCATACACCAGGTATTACAAGTGCCCTCCTCTCTTTCTCTCTCTCTCTGAAACACACACATACTCACACACAGAAACACAACTCTCATTTTCATAACCCCGGTATTATTCCATTTTATTTTCTTTCTGTCACCACTGCTTGGATATTTGAGCACAAAACCCAAAGCAAACCCCACATGTTCACTGCATTTGAATTGGTGTATATTCTTTGATTATATTTTATGCCATTATATTCTTTGGTTATATTTTTTTCCCATTATCTAAGACTGCTGATTTTTGATCACTTGATTCTACTGGCATTCTTTCATTCCCTGTCTTTAACATGGTCTGGCAGGCCCTAGACTATCTGTACCCACCCTCCTCAGCCTTTTGTCCTATTCCTCCCCTCTGTAGCCAAACTGGCCTTCTTTGCCATTTCTTGAGCACATGAGACACTCAGTCCTTTGGGCCTTTGCTCTGAGTTATTTCCTTTGCTTGGAATGTTCATTTCCAATATATCTGATTAACTAAGCTCCTCGTCTTCTTCAAATCTCACCCTCCCAAAGATATCTATCTTGACACCCTATTTAATTCTGCTTCTGTTCACATACACCAAATCCCCTTATTTCCAATCTCTTTATTCTGCTCTTTATGTTTTTCTACACTACTTATCACCTTTGATACATTTTATAGTTTATTTGTTCATTGTCCTACCCCTAACCATGTACCCCTAACCACTGCACCCATGCAGAATAGAATGGAAGCCACATTAGGGATGAAGGCAGAGACGTCTGTCTCTTGTGTTCTTTTATGGATCCTAAATTTCTAAAACAGAACCTAACAATAGTCACTTAATGAATACACTTTAAAAACACTGAATGAATAACTATTATATATTCAACAATGAGACAGTTGCTGGATGCAAATGAAATAGATCACCTTGCCATCCTAAGAAGTCTCACCCCAGATGAGAAGAAGAGCACATAAAGGACATCTATTGATGGAACACCATCTCTAGGTACACTGGGGAGGTGATGGTGAACAAAACCCAATAAGGATGTAATCCTCGTGTTGCTCATATTTTAATTAGTGATCAGGTTTACTCTTAGTGTAAAGTGTGTTCTGATTAATGATATATAAGTGTCTACAAGTGGGTGATGTAGGATGGTAGCTGTATGTGGTAGAAGGGTCAGAGAGAGGTTCCAGTAGGGGATGGCCCTGGGAAACTGAAGAACTTTCCAGACAAAGTGAGCACTATCTGTAGGGTGTTGGTATTTATTCCCAACGCAGTGCCTTACTTCTTGGCTCTTGCCAATGATACCTTCTGTCCTATCTGGCTCTACATTTGCTGTGAGAATTCTTCTTTAAACATAGATTCAGACTATAGGCTTTATATGTACAAAAGCATTACAACCAAAACTTTAAAGTCAGGGCATTTTTACATAAACTTGTCTGAATTATCTTTAGAAATCTGATGAATGGGCCATAATGGCTCATAGCCTTCTGCAGCCACAGATTGTTGGGAGGGAACATGCTCTCCTATGTACCCTGGTCCCCATCCTTCAGGGGCTTCCCAGGTGGCACTAGTGGTAAAGAGCCCACCTGCCAATGCAGGAAACATTAGAGACATAGGTTCAACCCCTGGGTTGGAAAGATCCCCTGGAGGAGGACATGGCAATCCACTCCAGTATTCTTGCCTGGAGAATCCCCTGGACAGGCTATAGTTCATAGGTTCACACAGAGTTGGACATGACTGAAGCAGCTTAGCATTCACAGCGTTCCATCCTGAGGCTTCTGAGTTTGTGCACCTTAGACTGAACTGGAGACAAACTTGCTGTCTCTGGTAGTTTTCTTTGTTTTGTGGCATTTCTCCTTTCCATATATTCTTTGTGAAAATTCAGTAAAGAATGTGGGATGCTTGCTTCAACACTAGCTCTGTTCTTTGAGTAGGTAGTGGTTAGCACAGTTAATCCACCTCAGAACTCCCTCTGAATCCTGGTTGCTATGGGGATGATGCATGTGTGTATGTATAGAGATATACACATATCTATATTTAATGTAATATACATGTAATTTATTTTTAAGTTAAAATAGACAATATTTACAGTGAAATTAAAATGAATTCCTTTAGACTGTTTTATATCTAAAAAAGCAAATTGGAATTTGGTTATATTCTACTGTAATGTAGTATCAGAAGTTTGTGTTGTTTTTATTATTACTAACTGACAAATAATGACTGCTCATTCTGGGTTGGGTTCAGAGTTAGAGGTTTAACATGCATTATCTAAGTTAATGTCATAACTCCAGAGCAGATCTTATTATCTACATTCTGTAGATTAGGAAGCTGAGGATCAAACAGCATAAATAAAATTAACTAAAGTTTTACATTTAGAAAGGTTCAGAAGAGTTCTGTGCATTCCTTCCACTCCAGGCAAACAATAAGCCTGTTTTTTAAAAAAAATTATGACTATTTAGCTACTAATAGTCTAATAGGGAGCACTATCTGTAGGGTGTTGGTATTTATTCCCAACGCAGTGCCTTACTTCTTGGCTCTTGCCAATGATACCTTCTGTCCTATCTGGCTCTACATTTGCTGTGAGAATTCTTCTTTAAACATAGATTTAGACTACAGGCTTTATATGTACAAAAGCATTACAACCAAAACTTTAAAGTCAGGGCATTTTTACATAAACTTGTCTGGATTATCTTTAGAAATCTGATGAATAGGCCATACTGGCTCATAGCCTTCCGCAGCCACAGCTTGTTGGGAGGGAACATGCTCTCCTATGTACCCTGGTCCCCATCCTTCAGGGGCTTCCCAGGTGGGAATAACTCACTTTTAGTTTTTAAAACATGTCCCTGTTATACATTGTTTCATTTGTTTGCTTTTGAGAAAAGAAAGAATAATAAACACTTTCTAACTAGTGTTTATTATCCACCATTTAAGTTCTATCGAGCAGCTGTTGAATTTTCAGTAGAGGATTTGTGTGTTCTTTTGCATTTCTTTATTGACAATATTTTTTAAATGAAATTGCTGTGGTGCTGTATTGGTATTTGTTTTAAAAATTTAATGACTATGTTAGGCTTTGTTGATGAGACAACCAATATTTAATCTGGCTAATGCTATGATATCAGGTTTGGCTTCTTTTTACTTTGCTACTTTGATCTTACACTTTATTCATGGTATTTAATTAGATTAAATTTGGCACATTAACTCTTCTACAAACTAATTGATTCTCTAACAAAAGGCTTTTGTTTTCTTGTCAACTCTTTGATGTCTCAACAAAATTGGTTATCATTGCATCCTAAAGCTAATTATTTTATGAATGGAGTGGTGATTTCCCAATATCTACTGTATGAATAGAGATTGATAATGACCATTTGAAAAATCAAGCTGTAGATTTAAAGGTACTATAATCATCATCATTAATTTGGAGAGTACTTAGTTATGCTGCTGCTACTGCTAAGTCGCTTCAGTCGTGTCCGACTCTCTGTGATCCCATAGGTCAGCCCACCAGGCTCCGCCGTCCCTGGGATTCTCCAGGCTGGAGTGGGTTGCCATTTCCTTCTCCAGTGCATGAAAGGAAAAAGTGAAAGTGAAGTTGCTCAGTCGTGTCCGACTCTTAGCGACCCCATGGACTGTAGCCTACTAGGCTCCTCCGTCCATGGGATTTTCCAGGCTATGGTACAGCATAATTTTTGGTTCCTTCAGGCAAAAAAATAGAGATTACAAGCCTAAAGTATCTCTATGAAAGATAAGGTGTTCTTGTTTTAATTTGCATATGCATCAATACATTGTTTTATAAAATGGTTATCATATAGAATGTCAAAATGTAATACATAAATTTTAGTCTAATAAGGAAAAAATTCAGTTCAGAGAAATTGCTTGCAATTGCAAAATTAAAAGGAAGAAAAAGGTACAGTAGGTTAATTCAGCATGTACTAAAAATGCTTGTTTAAGAGCTGAGGAAATCATCATTTCTACTTCAAGAAGGTACCTCAAATGTTTTGAATTATGATAATTTACATTTCACAAAAATAATACCTTGATAGTCTTTTGTTCCTTATGAAGTCAATCTCCACAATCCCCTTTAATTAATTTAATTTTTCATCAATCCTGGGTAAACATTCTTCTTACTTACTACAAAACTGTACCTGAAATATTGACGGAAATGCCATACAAGTATGTAATGAGGATTCAGCTCCCTTTTTAGAGAGAACAAGGCTAATGTTTAACAATAATTTGAACAGTGTTTCTTTTAAATTCAATCAACATTTGTTAAGGACCTTCAATATCCAGATACTGAATAAACTTTGAAGAAACAAAATGATAAAAAGTGGGGAAAGATAGACATGTAAGTAAATGTGTAAATGTAAAATAGACTATGAGAAACTTTGATAGTTTATCATGAGAACACATCGGAGAGGGCATCATTCAGGCTGGGTCAGGAAATAAGAAATTGGGAAGAAAAGATGATTCATGAACTGAATGTTAAAGAGGGTAAATAGCACTTCACCTCTTGACTCCCCAAAAGTGATCAGGTTTGATGGGTGGGTGAGGAAGTTGTTGAAATGACCTAAGTATCTAAATAAATAAGAAACCAATGAAGCACTATAATTATTTGGTCCTGTGGTGGCTCAGACGGTAAAGCGTCTGAGCACTGCCTGCAGTACAGGAGACCTGGGTTCGATCCCTGGGCTGGGAAGATCCCCTGGAGAAGGAAATGGCAACCCATTCCAGTACTCTTGCCTGGAAAATTCCATGGACTGAGGAGCCTGGTAGGCTACAGTCCATGGGGTCACAAAGAGTTGGACATGACTGAGTGACTTCACGTTCAGACTTTATGATGAAAGCAAATATCAAAATGTAAAGACAGAACAAGGTAGAGAAAGTGATTCATTCCAACAGGGAGACAACAGGAAAACTTAACTTCCCTTCAAAAAAGTCAGATTAAAAACTTAATTAATTGAATACTTTTTTAAAAAGACTTATTTATTTTAGTTTTGGGCTATGCTGGGTCTTCGTTGCTGTACAGGCTTTTCTCTAGTTGTGGAGAGTGGGGACTACTCTTCGTTGTGGTGCACGAGCTTCTCATTGAGGTGGATTCTCTTGTTGCAGAACACAGGCTTCAGTAGTTGCAGTGTGTGGACTTAGTAGTTGTGGCTCCCAGGCTTTAGAGCACAGGCTCAGCAGTGTGGTGCATAGGCTTAGTTGCTCCACGGCATGTGGGATCTTCGGGGACCAGGGAACCAACCAGTGTCCCTTGCATTGCAGATTCTTGACCACTGGATCACGAGGGAAGCCCCTGAATACTTCTTTAACCTTTTTTTTTTTCCAACAAATTATAACAATGTAAGGAAATGGTAAGACTGTAAAATAAATGGACTATTCTGATTATGTTGCCATTGCAGAATTAATTCTGGAAATCTACAGTTGTATAGAATACTTCCAAAGAGAATCTATCCATAAAATTACAGCCTAATTTCATAGTTACCTTAGTTGTCTTGCACTTGTGGCTGCCAGTAGTAATGGGAGCTATTCAGTGTATATATGATGTGGAGAGAAAAAAGGTAGAAAATGTGGAAATTCTTGAAACAGCACCCTTCCAGACAGTTCAGAAAGATATAGACTTATAGTGAGTCACTCTTTTATAGAACTAAGTGGTGACTAATTCACAGGAGTCAGAGTCAAGGCTGAGGTTTCCCCCTGTGATAAGCCCTGGAGAGACTACTTGTGTCCAACATGATCCTCTGACTGACTACAGTATCATAGTGTCACACTGTATTTTGATATAGTCATATTAGTGTGGATTATCATTTCTCTGTTTTCCTTTAAAATTCATGGAATCCTACATGCAGTAACAGGATGATGGTTGGAGTAGAGTGGAAAGATGTGTATAGGAAATAGAAGAAGTAGATCACAAAAGACTCAAAGGATAATCTCCATCTTTATCGGCTTTTAGCCAATAAGTAAAATTTGGTATGAGATCACCTTTAAGATGTTACAGTTCATAGTGTTTTAGATACCGGGATGATTACTTTGGAATCACAGAACTGATGTAGAAGCCTGGCGTGCCATCTGATGGACATGCAGTCCTGAATTTACTTCATCCTGGGGCCTCCTTTTCCTCATCAGGAATAATGAAGATATGAGCAAAGCCCTCATAGCTAGAGAATGTGGTAGAAACAGGATAAGACTTGCAGCACATTTGGCACAGAATCTGACATCTGGTTGATGCCTCTGCAACTGTGGATTTTATTATTTTTGTTGATGACAGTGGTATTAGTATTCTTACAATGACCTACTCCCAGAGGAACAAGGAGGCCTTCAAGAACTGTAAGCTACAGACGGCAGTGGCACTTCCAGATGAGTCCAACCCTGGGATTATGGAATGCGGATGAATTCAGTGAGGGCTATTGCCTCTTGCCCTAGGGTATTCTCAGCCTTCTCTTGGCACAGTGACTTGAACACCAAGTGAAAAATCCATGCAATAATCCCCTTTGGTGTGAGGCAAAGGAAGGCCTTGCTAATGCTGAGTTTTAGTAGTTAATTTTATTCGTAATACTTCTGTTGCTATCTCTGGGGAAGAGTTAGCACATGTCCAGAATCAGTACAAGAGGAATTTGGAGTCTTTTGCAGTAACACTAATGGAGTTAGAAAATGCCCACCTGGCCCTGCAATGGTGCAGAGTGTGCATTTGTCACATGTCAGAATATATTGGATTGGCCAAAAAGTTCATTTGGGTTTTCCCGTAACATCGTATGGAAAAAACCCAAATGAACTTTTAGGCCAGCCTACCCAATGAACAGTCTATAAAGTGAATACATGTTTTCATTTTTATTTTTGCACAAAATTAGCTGATCTTTGGCACCATACCAGGGAGTAAGATGCCATGGCTTTACTATTGAACCAAATTAAGCTAAAATGAGTCCAACCTGAGCAAATCTCTATAATTTCCTAAGGAATACAAAAGAAAAAAAAAAAACCTGGCAACTGTGCAGAAAGTCTTCCTTTTGCCCTCTGAGAGCAAACAGAAACACCTGCTGCCAAGAAACTACTCACTTTACATAAAATTATGGCCAAAATGAGACCATTTTCCCAGGATGAATTGTTAAAATCGCTTTGTTGGTTTCATATAGTCATGGTGTTGACAACAGTGGATCACCTTTACTTCATTTTAATTTTTTCCAACCTCTTATTTATAGCTGCTTTAGTACTAACTGGGATTTTACCAATGCAAGGGAATGATTAAGTTTCTTTTATAAAGAAACATAGCTTGAAGGAAATGACATCTTTAATGCTGCTTTCATTTATTTTTCATCTCTGATGTTTCTGCTCCATCTCCCTGAACATATTCGTTAGGAGTCAACTAAGAACTTCTATTAAAGTTTCTTAGTCAAGACAATTTGATTCCTATATGCAAACAATCTTATAAGATTTGTATGTTCATATACGTGCCATTCATATTAAGGTATGTATCTCTTTGGCTTAGATTTAATATTCAGATTCATGTCAGCATGTATCTCTGAAGTGATTTGGATAAAAACATATAATCAGATTTATTTCTATTGCATTCCTGCCTTAATATGATGATAGAATACTTCTTTCAAAGACTATATCTCTAATACTGCTTACACTTTGGTGACAGTTGTCCAGTTTGTATTCAATTGTTTGGCCTGAAAAATGTTAAGAACATGGATTTGACATAATTTTACTAGAATTCTAACTCTATCCTCTTAAGTCCATTTAACATAAATGGACATCACGGAGACAGAGCACCAGAATAGCCTTTCTTTACCTGTGTATTGCATGACTGTTTTCTTCAAACCCTACTCGTACGACACAGGTTAACATAAACACAGAGGAAAAAATGTTCCAAGTTTCCCAGGAATACAGTGCACTTAATAACAATGGTAACAGAGTCACTTAAGCATTTAGCGAATTCTTGGTAGGCCAAATATTCCACTAAGTAATTGATATGTGTTGACTCATTTAGCCTTCAGAACAACCCTATGAGGTAGATAGTTATTTTATCAGCAAGACAGCTGAGGTCCAGAGGGTTAAAGTATCTTGCCCATGGTCACTGTATCCACTGGCTTCCACAGCCAGAATTAAATTAACAGTGGCTATGTTAGTTTCCTATTGCCGCTAAAACGAATTGCCACTAACTCTATTGCTTAAACAACAGAAATGTAAATTTATTATCTTACAGTTCCGGAGGATAGAAATCCAAAATGCCAAAATGAATCTCACTAGGCTAAAATCAAGGTCTTGGCAGGGCTGTGTTCCTTTCTGGAGGTTCTTGCGGAGATTTTATTTATTTATTTATTTATTTATTTATTTTTTACAGCTTCTCAAGGCTTCCAGTAATCTTTTGCTTATGGCCCCTTTCTGTCTTCAAAACCAGCGATGGCCCGCAGTCTCTCACATCATGGCACTGATTCTCTCCTGCCTCCATCTTCCTCTTTTAAGGACACTTGTAATTATATTGGGCTCACCTAAATAACCTAGGACAATTTCTTTATTTTAAGGTCAGCTGATTCAAAATCAGCTGATTTTATCATCTACAACCTTGATTCCACTTTGCCTTGTAACATAGCATTCACAGATTCTGAGATTAGGAAGTGGACACGTTAGGGAGTTCATTTTTCTGCCTAACACGGGGTTATGGATTACAGCAGGAACATTTCTTTTACTGAGGTTTTTGAATAAAATTCACAAGTTAATTTTACTATCTCCAGTGCATTCTGGCTATATGGGAGAAGGCATTTGGTTTAAGTTAAGAAGCAAGATTTAAAACTAAAGTTCGTATTAAAGCAACTTACCTAAGAAGTGTTGCCAGGGAAAAATAGAGGTGGAAATGAGGAAATGGGAAGAGGTGAAGGGACACAAGCAAGGGAGTCATATGAAGCAAAGTCACAGGGAGCATAAAATTGGTTCAGTCCTGCAGGGAAAGATCTGGAAACAGTGTGGGTCATACTTCAAAACTGCACTGCACTGATTGAGGACAAGAGAGTTGGAGTAGTTGTACCCCTGCCACCTAGTCATTGGTTCAGACTATCTTCCCAGAGTAAATCCCCTGGCATTTCCTGATTACAGACAAATAGATTACTGCTGCCCGAGGGCATCCCTCCCTTAAGAAGACTCAACTTTGGGTTTTGAGGAGGGAAAATACATCATGAGCCTATGGGCACTACACTGCTAAAAAGAGACCCAAGAGGAAATGCATAGAGCACCACTGGTGTCTGGTACAATATTGAACTGTTTCTACTCACCTGCTTTCCTTCCCATATCATATTAGTCTGAAAAGACTTCAATACCAAATAATAGCACTTCCCTTTATTTTTGCTGATGGAAATAAGAAGCTACAAAAGTAACTATAGAACCCAGCTGCCTATCAATAGGCATTCATTTATTTATTCATGGAATCAAATCATTTAAAAATGTCTGTTGTATATGTAATTCTTTGCCAGGTGTGTTGAATGAGAATAGTCCCTTCCTTCAAGATGTCAACAGAAAGACAAATTGTTCTAGCAAATTAAGATTAAAATATGAGGCATTAAATTCAGTATTCTGTGAAAAGATTCACTCAGTAACTCCTGTAGCTTTTCAAAATGCAGAGCAGCCAGTGGGGTGTGGAGAAGCTCAATGACATCTTCAGGTCCAAACCAGTGATCTTAGTACCCACCTCCAGGGACTTCTGGTGAAGAGTAAATGCACTGATGCCTATGAGCACTGTTGGCGTAGTGCTAGGATGAAGTAACTGTTCAATAAAAGTTAGCGGAATCTAATTCAGCTGAACCTTTGTGTTTAGCTCAAATTTGGTCTGTATTTTCATAGAAGTATGTATGTGGGTAGTTTAGGAGAAATGTCAGTAATATTAATAAAGGAATATTAAATGAGTTTAAAAGTCTCATTTTATTCTTTATGCAAAATATTATCTGGATGGTCATTCATTTTAAATCACCGGTTGAGTCAATAAAATGTACATTTTAGAGCTTATGTATCTTACTAGGTATTTTTCAGGATCAGAAAAAATGTCTTAGAAAAAAATAAAAATTAGCCTTTAATTTGTGACTTAATGAGCTATCTTATACCATAACTTTAAAAATATATGTATAGCTCATAAATTATTATGTTAACTCGGAATTAATTACATTCTAACTCAAATTTAAAATTAAACATAAATCCTGAATTTTTAGCTGTCCTGCTCTGAAATACTAAATAACTGTGTTTTCATATTTATTTTGTGTGTGTGTGTGTGTGTGTGTGTATGTATAGTATATATGTTTGTTCAAATGATTTGTTCACATTGTTCACATTGATTTAGCACTGAATGTCATGTTAGCTATCAAATGAATGATGAAGTAATAGATAAAACATGATTCTCAGAGGGAATGATTTAATGATAATATTTTAATTGTTAAAAGACTGTGCTATACAGTGAGTCATAAAGGAAGACATTTGGGATGGTTAAAAGTTGATGTCACCTTATTTTGATAAGCATCAAAGTACAGTGTCCAGTGCTGTGCAAACCCAATACCTTTCAACATTGCTTAATCCTTTACCTGATGAAATGACTTACCATTTGCTGAGGTCTTGTAGTTATTTATGAGCAAAATATTTCTTTATCACCCTTCAGGGTGGAAGAAGGAAAGTATTAATGAGACCACCTGTGCTAAACCTTTTTATTATTTGACATTGTTTTAATAAGTTTATATTATGACATGAAAAAAAAACTTGAAAAAGAGGGCATGTGTGTATATATATATTATATATAATAGATTTTCTTCCTGTAAGACATAGTACAAGAATTGAAAATATCTTAGTGCTTTGTAAGCTGAGATAGGTCATCATATTCATTATTCACTTAATTTACTACCACTCTGTCAATAGTGGAGAAGGCAATGGCACCCCACTCCAGTACTCTTGCCTGGAAAATCCCATGGAAGGAGGGGCCTGGTAGGCTACAGTCCATGGGGTCGCTAAGAGTCGGACACGACTGAGCGACTTCACTTTCACTTTTCACTTTCATGCATTGGAGAAGGAAATGGCAACCCACTCCAGTGTTCTTGCCTGGAGAATCCCAGGGACGGAGGAGCCTGGTGGGCTGCCATCTCTGGGGTCGCACAGAGTCGGACACGACTGAAGCAACTTAGCAGCAGCTGTCAATAGTACCAAATTTGATAAAATTAAGGTATATCAACCTTTTTGGAGTTTAATTCTTCTATACACCTATTTGTGAGCTCTTGAATTTCAGAATCCAACCGCAAATGTGTAATATTCTTCTTTGCTTTTCTGGAATACTATGAAAATCTAAATATATTTTTAATTTCACTTGACTAGAGGTCATATCCACTTTCATTTGATTCATATTGATATTTTTTTTTTAAAGTTTGACAAAAATCACCATGGATAACTAAATGGAGGCTGCACAGCTGCTATTTTAAGAACCAGTAAAAAGTTTTTCTCATTCATATTTTCTTAAAATCATATAAGGAGGAACTCATCAAATTTATATGCAAAGTAGAATGTTGCTTTATTGTTTAGTGAAATTAAGACACAATAGCTTTTCTTTATTACCAACAGGAAGAAACCCATGTCTGTATCTAAATTGTCTCCAATTGCAGAAGGAAGAAGAAATTACAATGCATATAAAAACACTCCATATTAGTTTTTAGGCTGCTGGATCATTTGTGGTTTGTTCTTCTTGAACACATTCAGGAAGTTGGTGAGAAGTAGACTTGATCTGTTTTGAAACTTAAGTTGTGGTAAAAATGAGATAATAACCCTGAAGTGCCATGTGGAATTAAGGTATAAGTCATGTCATTAAGTTATCTGAGGCTTTGCCGCATGTAGAGGAGTACTATGCAGAATTGCAACAGAGGGTAGAGTAGAGCCCTGAGCTCTTCTCTTAGTTCTGAACTTTGAAATCATCCAGAGAGGTGAACATTCACTTCTGTTTGTTTGCCTGTGTTTCAATATTTGTTTTTAAAATAGCAGTGAAATAATAGAGTCTCCAAACTACTAGGGGTCCAGCATGGAACTAGGCATGCTGGAGACAGAAAAAACTCATCAGTATGACTTGTTTCTTAACTAAGGTTGCCAGATAAAACACAGGACATTCAGTTACATATGAATATCAGATAAACAATGAATTTTCTTAGTATAAAGATTTCCCATGTAACGTTTTCTAAATCTGTATTTTTAATTGCTATATTTGAAACTATCTTCCTCCAGAAACTCACAGGTTACTTAGAGAAATAACTTACATATATTAAATCCTTAAGGAGTAACATAAAACAGTAGGTTAGCAAGTTCTAAATTGTGCAGTTTAAGTCATAGTTTTTGTTTTGTTAAGTTTTGTTTTGTTTTTTCCTCCTGTGGCACAAGTTATAGATGGCCCTAGTGAGAAGCATTAAGGTTTGTAGCATAAATTTTGAGTTATGGTAGTTCCTGATTATTTCTTCCATTTCTTTCCATTCAGGAAAGCCAATGTTAAAACACCTAATGAGAGTGTCTTTATTATAGAAATGATCCTGAAGCTATTCTAGTCTATGCATCTTTTAAATTAAATTTCAAAAGTAGCTTTCATCTGATCCAAAGAGCCGACTCATTGGAAAAGTCCCTGATGGGAAAGAACAAAGGCAAAATGAGAAGAGGGAGGCAGAGGATGAGATGGTTAGGTAACATCGCTGACTCGATGGACATGAATTTGAGCAAACTCCAAGAGGAGCCTGGCATGCTGCAGTCTGTGTGACTGCAAAGTGTCAGACACAAATGAGCGATTGAACAACAACCTTTTAAATATTATTAGTAACAAATTACTTGCACACCAGATTTTTCACATTAACTCATGTATTGTTAAGAAGCCTTGTGTTATCTTTATTATTTTTTAAATTTTTGGCCACACCATGGGGCATTCGAGATCTTAGTTCCCTGACCAGGGATCGAACGCATGCCACCTATAGTGGAAGCACAGTTTTAACCACTGGACCACTGGGGAAGTCCCCTCACATTGTCTTTAGATGTCACGAGATGTCCTGATACCCCCAAAGCCAGCTTGGATCAGAGGAGTTGGGAAAAGTATCTTTGGAGAAACTGAATTTGAATGAGGTCTTGAAAGCAGAGAGAGAATACAATTAAGTGGCAGAGTGTGAAAATTTTGCAACTAATACAAAAGGGTAGCCAATTCCCAGCCAAAAAATGACCAGAGCAAGAATTTACCTAAAAATAGAAATACCTGCCCAGCTTCCTCAAGTTGCTGAAAATCAGTGGAAGGATTACCTCAAAAATCTTCTTTTATAAAGCACTGAATTTTAGATAAAGGGTTAAACCACTGGGAAAGACACAGCTGTGTCTTCCTAGCTATTCACAGCTTCTTTTTTTTTTTGTCTGTTCTGTTGTATTTTAATTGCTAAACAACATTTAAGAAATTAGATTTATAACAAAATTAAACTGTTAAATATTTTAAATTCTCCAATGAGTTTGAGAGTTTGAGAAATGACATTTTTATGTAAAGCCTGCAGAGCAGTGAGAATTATTTGGGAAAATTTCTCTAACCTCCAGAGTATCTCCAAGTATTTACAATATCATGAACAAGATTATTACTTATTTTTCAGAATAATCTCTATAAATAATCACTTGAACTTTTAATTGCACTTTATCTCTCACCTCAATGTGCTAAATAGAAGGACTGGGAAATATTGAAACGATCTTAAAAGTAGCAGCTGTTTAACAAAATGACAATGTTTTGGTAAATTCTTATTATGTAGAATAATGAAGCTCAGGACTTGGGAGTCTGTTGGCCATAGATTTTCATCATCAGTGTGTTGCTTTCCAGTCTTGCCTTTGGGTATTATTTGTCAGTTCAAAAATTCTGCTGCTGATTGCTTAATCCAGCTTGGAATCCATAAATAACATAGAAAATATGATTTACCATGTGAAGTAGAATATGGCTGGAAAAATCACCTAGACTATATCAAAATGATAAAAATGTATTACAAAATGAGTAAATTTTCACAGTGTAGCATGGATCTATCTAATTGTTGCACATGTCTGGGTTCTAGTGGTTATTTTAGAACATTTCTGTTTTTTTTTTTTTTTAATTACACACACATGCACACACATGCATACACACCAGCTAAATATTTGCATGTATTATCCTTATATTACAGAGGGGAGGTGAAGGTTCAGAGTTTGAATGCTAGCCTAATATCCTAGAACTAGTATGGAAAGTAACAAAATACTGAGTTTTTTCTGGTTTCATATACATTCCTTCTTACATGCCATCTTTCTTTTTGAACTCTTGAAGAGAATTTAGATGTTGAAATATCTATTAGCAAAATGAAATTATATCACTGAAGTCATAGACGTGCAAGAGGTAACCAATTTTAATCCCTATAAAAGCTGGTAAAATAACTGTTTTCAGAGATCTCTGTCTGACCCCTGCAATGTCCACCGTGATGGTAGAGAAGCACTCTAGTCTTTGTTCCATCTTCAAACAATGCCCTGGCAAAGATGTCTAGATGTGGTTTGCTTAGGAGTTGGTCCAAGTATCACTGCCCTAGTGGATCACATTTTGCTTTGTCATGTGTGATGTGGCTAATCATTTCTTTTTCAGTATACTATAAATAAGCATGGCAAAAGAACAGCTGGTCTATTTTTCTTTCAATTGTATTTACTATATTGTTCTAAATCTAAAGCTTGACACTGGCCCATTTTACAGGTTAAAGTTTATCATTATGAAAAGTTGCCTTTCAAACATGTACCTAATCCATTAACAAAAATTTTTTCTCAGGTAGCTGGTGGCTTAGATGGTGAAGAATCTGCCTGCAATGCAGGAGACCCAGGTCGATCCCTGGGTCAGGAAAATTCTCCTGGAGAAGGAAATGGCTAACCGCTCCAGTGTTCTTGCCTGGAGAATTCCATGGAGAGAGGAGCCTGGTGGGCTACAGTCCATGGGGTTGCACAGACTTGGACACAATTGAGAGACTAACACTTTCCCTTCCATAATGATACTAAAGGTGTCTAAAGTGAAATTTCAATCCCAGAGGGAAAGTGGCTAGGAACAGTATCAAGAAATTTAGAATGACAGTAGGTGGATTCTAGAAACCACGTTATTTTCCTGAACATAACTTTGAGATACTCCTTTGTTTTCCTACTTGACTATCTTCCTAATAGGATAGCTGTATCTTCTAAAAATGTTTCTATCAAACCAGATAAGTATACGATGGGCTTATTTTTCTGTTTTATTTTCTTGGTCAGGAAAATATATGATTTGACCTCCTTGTCATCTAGAGAAAGGAAATTAGTAAACACCTACCATTTATTTAGGGCTTCCCAGGTGGTGCTAATGGTAAAGAACCCACCTGCCAATGCAGGAGATGAGAGACACGGGTTTGATCCCTGGGTGGGGAAAATCCTCTAGAGAAGAGCATGGCAACCCACTCAAATATTCTTACCTGGAGAATCCACATGGACAGACGAGCCTGGTGGGCTACAGTCCATAGGGTTGCAAAGAGTCAGACACAACTGAAGTGACCTAGCACACACCAACAACTGTTTATTTGGGGCTTCTCTGGTGGCTCAGACAGTCAAGTATCTGCCTGCAATGCAGGAGACCCAGATTTGATTCCTAGGTTGGGGAGATCCCCTGGGAAGGAAATGGTTACCCACTCCAGTATTCTTACCTGGAGAATTCCATGAATAGAGGAGCCTGGCAGGCTATATAGTCTTTGGGGTCTCAAAGAGTCAGACATGACTGAGCAACTAACACTTTTACCATTTATTTAGATATAAAATGTCTTATCCCCAAAAGACTTAATGTCTTCTTAAAGCAACAACAGTACAATAATAATAATAATACAACTCCTCTACATAGGTCACATACAGCAGTGCCAAAGAGCTTCACTTGGCTTTGGATGGTGCTTCCTGTCAGCTCTGCTTCTGTCTAATACCCTTCGACTGCCCACTTGTAATGCCTTTGCCATGCCCCTTGGGAGCAAAAAGCAGGGTTGAGATGTGCCATATGTTAATCATGACAGAAGCACTAGACAGCTTTTAGAGTACCCAATTTTGAGTTGAGCTTGCCTACTCAGCAGAGCTCTGTTTCTGTAAGCTGTTGAGAATGTGCCCATTTTACATAAGGTTTTGTTTTTAGAAACGTGGAAGGTGGAAGGAAGAAAGATCAATATTAGGAAGAATATACTGAGAAATTGAGACAAAAGGGAATGGTACATGTGGGAATAGGGAACAGATAGGAAAGGAGCATGGAATCAGAACAACAGTCTGTTCTGGGAGGTCTGGAATGCCTTTTAAAACTGGGTCATAGTTTGTGGAGCTGTGCTTCCCAGCAAAAGTGCAAAGAGGTCATAAAATATCAACAGATGCATTGCTCAAAAGCAGCATGATTTATCCACACTGCTGGCTGGTATCATCCTGCAACAACTAGCCCACCATTGTTACAGTGTTGCTGCCTCATGTGATCAATTATGTGCTGAACTGCATGTTCTGGAGATCGGGAGGATTCCCATCTCCTTATGAAAATTGAATTAGCTAGCAAAGGCAAATGTCCAAACAGAAGTATGTTCCATTGGACTGAAAAGTACATAAGCAAGCTTGGCCAAGAAATGAGCACTAACATTAGCAAATGCTAGAGCTGTCCCAGAGGTCTTTATTTAGATCCTCTCATTAAATCTTATCATCCTGCAATATAGATAGTATAGATATCTACAGATAAGCAAATGCAGGTCCAGCAAGGTTAAGTATTACAGCTTATCTGAATGTATATAACTAGTGGAGTTTGGAACTGAGAATGTTGGACTCTGATATCCATACTCTTTCCATCATACATTATCAAAGATTGCAGATGGAAGAGGGGAGAAAGTGGTAGGAAAAATGATTGGTAATTTGATACATCTTTTTGAGGCAGTTTATTTACAGTGCATCCACAGTACCTGATACATGCACAAAATTGTCAGGTATTATGCTAGTACATTGTTTTAACAATTCTGCTTCCTTAGCAGTGTAATAACAACCTCTATTGGCACCCTTACCCAGGATTATAGGATTTGTAGATAACAAAAGATGGTGTGTGTGTGTGTGTGTGTGTGTGTAGTCATGTGTTTCTATTCTTATTAAAATCTCTTAGCAAAGGTGGTAGTAATTCATGTCTTAACTATCCTATTGCTTTGACACTAAGAGATGTTTTAAATATAATTCAGGAAGCTGGTTGCTGACAGATGATCTCTTTTGTGTATGTCAATGGGAATGTTTTTATCCTATCTAATTTTAGATTTTCTCTAGATATAAATAGTTTGTTCTTGAGGATCAAGGTGAAATGCCTTCATGCTAAAAAGTTTCCTGGAGTCACTTACGCAGTGTTATTTGAGAATTCACTGCTTTTATCTCATGCTAAGTCATTTGGACCTCTCTCTAGGTGCTTCTGTGATCTGCCTTCTGGTTCCCCTCCACCCTGCTCTCTCATTACTTCCCGGCTCTTTATTTAGTGCTCCAAAAACACAGATGTGTTTATAGCTTCTCTACTGTTTTCAACTGTCTACTTTTGCTCACATGATCCTCTCTGCCTAAAATGCCTGTTCACTTTCATGCCCTCTCCACTTCCCACCACCTCTGGCCCAATTCAACCATAAGTTCTTCCAGGAAGGCTGTGATAAAATGTTTCCAAACTCGATGGCATCAGCAGCTATCCTCTGTGTCTGGCCATACCATTTTATTATATCTTGCTTTTCTGCATTTGACTTTTCCCCTGCCTTCTGCCTAGACACATGTTTTGTGGTTGAAAAAAGTAACCTCAACCCTAAGTCTTACCATTCCAGGGACAAGAATGGTGTATGTGTTTTTCCAACATATTTGGTGTTGGTGGTCCATATAGCTATATAATTATCCACATACTTTGATGCTTTGGGCATGTGATGGGGCGTTCTGTTTGGCTTTTGGGGGTGGATATTGATGGTGAGCTCTATTCAGGTAGACCATTCACCTGCTCACTTGTTAACAATGACATCATAAATCTAAAGAAATTACTTCCTGAAGCTCTTTCTGTCTTTTCATTCAACTCCTAAGTGGTATTTCCTTATTTTGTTTATTCTCACATGCTACTTGACATGGCTAGAAGGCTTTTCTTAAGGCTTAGGATCATGACACCTACATACCCTTAAACAAATAATTAAAATACAGGCACATCACCTCTTAGTGTTCTCTGTTACAGTCTGACCCCAGCCTACCATTCTGGCTGACTTTTCCAAATGCCCTCAATCCACCTTGGTTCCTGTGAAGCTGAACTTTTCAACACACTCCATCATTCATATTGTCCCCTCTGTTCAGAACACTGTCTTCTATAATTACAAAACAAAGTTCTATCAATATTTTAATGCCTGGTTAATATCTCCTCTTTTTACAAAGCCATTCCTGGGGTTTCTACCTATATGAAGTTGCTTTCTCTTCCTTCCAGGTTGTTTCATATGTTCTTAACTTGTGAGATTTACATTTTTCCCCTTGTATTATAATTATGTTTCAGAATTGCCTGGAACTTCAATTTCCCCCAACTGATAACTGGAGATAAGATAAATGGATCTCATACATAATTGTAATTCTTTTAATTTTAAATAACAAAGGAACATATTCCTCCTCGTATGACTCAAAAAGAGACCATATTGGAGGGATAAGCTAGTTTATGGACTCAGCATTCCTTGAACCTACCCCAAACTTTAATGATCAGCCAAGAAATCCATTTAAAATAAGCAGGATTCTCTCTCTGATCTCAGCTATTCTGTGCACATTTTCAGTCTTTTCACAACCCTGCTTTCTCCTCCTTTTCTATTCATACAGTACAGATTACTAAGCTGAAGCTCCTACTTGTTCTCAGTTACAAGTGTCCTTGATTTTCAGTTTCCCCTAAAGAGGATCTGATTGGACCATTCAATCAGGGTCAAAAATAGCCTATTGGCTGTGGTCACTGATCACCAAGCAGCTATGAGCATAAGAGCCTAAAGGCAAAGGAAAGTGTTATCAAACATTCACGCAGATAGGCTTAGAGTAAAGGATATTATTAGAGAATTGTGATGATGATGCTCTGAGAAGACATATAAAAATGTATCTATTATAGATTGTTGTGAGGATCAAATGTGATAATTTGTGTTAGAAGTATAGCATGTAGTACATGTGGTCAGACTATTTGAATTTGAATCCCTGTTCTGCATTCATCAACTTTGTGGCCTTGGGAAAATTGCTTAATCTCTATTCACCTTAGTTTGTTCATCTGTTAAACTGGGAAATATAATAGTAACAAATTATACCATTGTTGTGAAGATGAAGTTCTGAAGTGTAATTCACTATCACAGAAACTGGTGTATGGTATATGGTGATTACTCAATAAATATTACATATTGTTAAGTAAAATTAAGTTAAGTACAATTATTTGCATAGTTGCTAATCTATCATTTGCGTGAACTAAAGGTTTGTTTCCAACCTCTCCTACTTGCCTTTATTAAACTATACATTTCTTGAGAATAAGGACTGGGCACTATATATTGCTGTATCTGTCATCGCACATAATGTGTTTCTTACACATGTTGGTCACAGTAGATGGATGGATAGATGGATGGATG
Organism: Giraffa tippelskirchi; assembly: GCF_054371585.1. Taxonomy (NCBI): domain Eukaryota; kingdom Metazoa; phylum Chordata; class Mammalia; order Artiodactyla; family Giraffidae; genus Giraffa; species Giraffa tippelskirchi. The sequence goes on from NC_137276.1 coordinate 42,451,001, forward strand.
GGTCAATGGATGGATGGAAATAAGAAAAGGGAGAGTAGGGGAGAGAGAGAGAGGCACAGACGGGGGAAAGAATAATACTAAGCCTTTAAATGCTTTTCAAAGTAGAAAAGCAGATTTGGCAGCTTTATTCATAAAGGACATCAACCCATCAACTTGAGGGCAGAATAGGTAAAATAATACAGCATATGTCTCATGGGATGATAACTGACTGTGTTCTGCTCTACTGATCAAAATACTAGCTATGACTGTCTGTTAAGACAGATTATTAATAATCTTAATGCCTTAAAATTTCATTAAGACGTTATTCAATTAGCAGATTATTTTCTATGCGATCTTTAAAAATTGATCAAGTAGTAATGATGGTTTATTGAACTACAGATTGTGTTTATCAAGCATTTTCTTTTGAGCCATTTAGATGAAGTTAAGATTGCAAAAGTTATTGTTGATTTGCTAAGTAATTGGTTGCAGTGTAGATTCCATTTGTGTTACTGCCCAGATAACATTAATTAAACACCTGAGTTTGATTAGATTGTCTGCCCTAGGGATATAGATGCATAAAGTCACCAGAAAGGAAGGGAGTGGTGGGGCAGCTTTTCATAAGAGTAGTGGACTTGGGGTTAGGTGAAAGTGAGTTCACACCTATGCTGTTTGCCCACGAAGATGGTCAAGGGAAACACAACCTGCAGAATAACAGCCATGGACCCATAATGGCTTCAGAATTCACAAGGATAGATATTTCCAAGATCAGGATATAACATGATTAGTGGAAGGGACAGACATGTACACTGGGAACAGATAAATCTGATTTCAGATCCATATCTGTCACTTTTTAACAGTATGAACTCTAGGAGGGTTCTTGAATCTCTCTAAGCTTCAGTTACTTCATTTATTTAGAAATTGGCAAACTTTTTCTGTAAAGAGCCAGATAGTAAATATTCTAGGCTTTGCATATCACATATGGTCTCTTAACATATTCTTTGCTTGTTTTTGCTTTTTTTTTAAACAGTCCTGTAACGGTGTAAAAATTGTTCATGCCTTGAGAATTATACAAAAACAGGCTGGCTGCTGGCTGGTTTGGGGCCAGGGAGTTTTCTGACCCTATCAGTTGAGTTCAGCTCAGTCGTTCAGTCATGTCTGACTCTTTGCGACCCCATGGACTGCAGCACACCAGGTCTCCCTGTCCATCACCAACTCCCGGATAAATTGTATTATTGAGATTTCACTTTTAAGCAGCAAATACCTGGGTTAGAAAAGTGTTCAATAATTATTGCATCTTCCGAGTATCAAAGGAGCTAAAACTTTTGGTCAGTTTCCTTTGTGCCATAGCTGTTATATAGATGACCTGACTCTGTTACCATATGTACCTTGCTACCTGCCTCCCTAGTGCTCTTAACAGAGTATATGCTCAATTAAAGATTTCTTTCTAATAGTAAAGGCAATTCTCAGTGCACCAAGTGCCTCAGCATTCATGGGGCATTTGTTCTGAACAGTGTACAGCAGGTGAAATACAGAGTGGAAGCACAGTCAGTTCTACAGGGCCCAGAAACAAAAGCCAGCTAAGGAAATGTTTTCTAAACATCTGGTATCCATCAATAACTGTCATGCAAACTGAAGTGTCATGGTCATGTTGAACAGAGGGAATAAGGAGAGCAATAGGATAATATGAATCAAGGAAGACTTCTTGGTGATTCTAACACTGTGGCTATTAACTTTGTCTAAATAGCAAACGGATGTGATAAAGGAATCTGTTGAATTTTAAAAGACATATATATAGTCAATAACATCCTATAAGGTTTCCCAGGTGACACAGTGGTAAAAAAATCCACCTCCCAATGCAGGAGATGCAAGAGACACAGGTTCAATCACTGGGTGGGGATGATCCCCTGGAATAGGAAATGGCAGCCCATTCCAGTATTCTTGCCTGGAAAATTCCACGGATAGAGGAGCCTGGCAGGCAGTTCAGGGGTTGTAAAGAGTTGGACACGACTGAGCACACAAACACACACATAGTCAATATACAGCCATTTATAATTTCTCCTGTTTCAACCCTGCTAGCCTCAATTCTCTCTTTATGCTTTCCTCCCAGGGTTTCAGCCATTATCAATTACTTGCTGTTCCCTCCATGCAAGACTTTCTTATGCTTTTCCACAAGCTATTCCTTGTGACAGGACCACCTCACTCTCTCTGTTGACAAATTTCTATATGCACAACAATTATTATCTGAGGCATTCCCATATGATTGCGTCACTCTGTTCACACTTCCGATACTCCAATCATACTGCACTATAACTGTCAATAGTTGTTTTTTTTCTTTCTTTTTTTTTTAACCTACTAGATTGTGAACTCTTGGAAGCCAAAGATTTTGTTATTTGCACCTCTATATACCCAGCACTTAGGATAGTGCCTGGCTCAGTATCTATATTTAGAAACATTTAAGATTGCCAGGTAAAATACAAGATACTATCTAATTCAAATTTTAGACAAACTATGATTTTTTTTACTAAAATATATTATTGCATAGAACACTCATAGTAAAAAAAAAAAAACTTATTTATCTGAAATACAAAGTAAATTGGATCTCCTGCATTTTTATTTACTAAATCAGGAAACCCTGCTTTATGAATAAATGAATGGATGAATGAATGTCATTCTTTTCTGTATTAAACAAGAAGCCATTTTTATTAATTTATGCAGTTTTTAGATTAGAGAGTGAGCCATAGTAGAAATTTTCATGAATGTGATCTGAAACATTTGACTGCACTTTGAAATCCTTTTTTTAATATTAGCAGAGGGACCTCCTCATTACTAAGAGATAGCTTAATCCTTGAAGTGCTTTACAGATTAACAGAAGAAACATGGCAGTTATGATGGTTTCTCAGTAGGTAAACAAGAATGAATAGAATCTATTGAGATTAGACATACTATAATAATAAAAATAATGACAATACCAAATTATGAAAAATATTCAGGGAGAGAAAATGTGTTCCCCAATTGCTAGTGGATATATTAAAAATACAATCTCAAAGCAATATTAAATATAAATATTATTATATACATAAATGGATACCTGTATGAAATGTTTTCTGTGTACAAATAGAATCAGTAACTTAACCTTTTAAGAGCTCCAAAATGTCAACCTAACTGTGGTTAAAGGTGTTAAGAAGCAGATGTCCCTGCTCAAAAAATACCTTCCTTATTTGTCATCCAGTCCCTATAATTGCTGCCAATGAAAATGGAGAAAAAGGCAGTGCTGAAGTGACGCTGGAGGATCCTGTGTCAAGTGTTTTTACTTGCTCCATCTACAAAGCTGCTATCTTTTCAGTGTGATCCCCCTGGGCCAGTACAAGGTAACTCCAGCTCTGCTGGCTGGGGATGACTTTGGGGTGAGGGTAAAGGGGTGGTCCAGCGATGGACAATAGCTAACCAAGCACTCAGTTCAGGCCAGGCCTTCCAAAAGAATAAAGGACCTCAGCAGTCTCTTTGCCCAGAAATTGCTTGTAAGAGTCAATTTCTATTACTTCATATGTTTACTTTTAAAAATATTTATTTTATGGCAAGTAATTCAAGTACATAGTATAAAATTCAAAAGCTGAAAAAGTGATTTCCCTCTTTCCTCTACCCTTTAATCATACATTTTCTTCCCTGGATATAAAATAATGCAACTTAAAGTAGTTCATGCATTTTAATGTATGCTTATTTGTGTGTGTGTGTATTTTACATAAATGAAAGTATATACACATGGTTCTGCACTATAGTCTTTTCACTTAAAATATCCTGGAGATCACATTCATATAGGTTTTCTTCAGTTCTTTTCATTTTTTAAATATTCCCTTGCATTACTGTAGAAAATTTTATGTAATCAGTCCTGCATTGGTAGATATTTAGGTTATTCCCAACATTACACACAGTGTTGTTGTAACATCCTGTTATTATCATTATTTTCCCAAACTATGAATACATATGTGAGATAAATAAGAAAAATATTTATAAAATAGTGCTGAACTGTTACACAAAGCTGAATTGTCTACAAAGGTTATACTAGATTATTTTTCTACCAATAGTGTATTCACATGCATTTACACTTCTCTTATTCTAAGATGTAGCATATTTTCATGTTTAAGAATTCTTTCTTTCTTGTCTATTAACTACCCTTGTCATTTCCTCATCTTTTAATTGAAGATAGGTTTTTTTATATTCTCAATAACATATATATATATATGTGTGTGTGTTTGTGTATATGTGTACGTATAACATATATATATATGTTAAATCACCTGCTGGACAGGTATGGCAAGGCTAATAGATAAATTTTTTGGTAAAAATTGGCATATATAGTTAATAAATTCAGTACTCAGTTTGCTTTTTCTAATCAACGCCAACTGTAGGAGTTTTGACTGTATGTAGTGGTCTTGACTGTATATAGTGGTTTGTAGTCAAACACTTTAGCACTTTTTATTCAAATTGGCTTTATTATACATATAGCCATAACTTTCCTTTCTTTATCCCTTGTTTCTTCTGTTTATTTTTGATTCAAAGTTAATATTTGCTGTGGATGAAATTATAGCACATTAGATTAATTAAATTCTGAAATCACTAAAGAATTTTGTTTAGAGACCTAGTTATTTATTCAAATAATGCAAATATTTGATAAATGAGTATCAAAAGAATGTGATCTTTAACAGTTTAACCCTATTTTAAAATTTTGGATATTTCTCTTCCTTGAAAGAGCCCAAGTAAAATTTCAATATAAATTTTAACAATCAAAATACAATTTCATAAACATTGATTACATAATCCTTGACTTCTTACCATGAGACTATTATTTCAAGTGAACATGTCTGATTTCTATGTGAAAGTATGTTTTAGTCTTGGATAAAAAAATGTTAATATGAAAATTAATACCATAATATGCCACTTACATATTTGGAGGGTAGATCACAATTGCAGGCTGATAATACCCTTTTTTTTTTTAATCTAAACAAATATCCTTGGGTTTGGGATGAATTGTCTCAGGAGCATTGAAAACCATGATAATTGGATCTTTTAAAAAGTGTCCATGTTGGTAAAACAAATTATAGAAGAGAACAGAGCAGTGATTTCAATATCCATTTCACATCTGAAAAATGAAACAGAGACATTTTCTCAAGGTCACTCACTAAGTTGGCAATAGAACCGGAAATAGGAGACACTCTTCTGGCCTGTTGTCTAGAGTTCTTTATAGGAAAGGACACACTCCTGACTTGAAGGCACTTTAAAAAGGCACAATCCTTTGAAATACGTGACCAAGGAAATTAACGTTCATTTCAAACATGCATTAAAGTTTACTGATACATCATTTCCAGTCATCATTTGAATATGTTCTTTCCTGTACTTTAAAAATATGAAAAATTGATAAATCATTTTTTAGCTCCATCGAATACACTAGAATCAAAGGAAAAGGAATATACCATGCATTATTTTATTCCTGAAAGTATTTATGGCCCATGAGACACCATGGAATAATTTGACTCTCCTAATGTCTTCTCCCAAAATTCAAACTGTGTTTGGCCAGTTACATTACAAAATTACAGGCATCACTATCTGAAAAGATAAGACACCTATTATGTGTATCTTAATCCATTATATTATGAAGTATGGTTCAAATAAGAGGACATGTAGTGTTAAGAAGAGAGTGTTTGATTTGAATAGATGAACAGAGCATCTATTATGTTGTACTCCAGGTTTAAGTTTTTTCTATTTTGTTAGAGTAAAATTCTTTATTTTTCCTCTTAAATGAAAATACCTCTAAATCATCCAAAAATAGACCAAATAGACCCCTAAGAAAATAATGGCAATATAATATCTAAATCTGTACTTCTAAACAACTGATAAAATAATAACAAGGAAAAATGAGAACAATAAGCTCTTCTCTCTCTCCAGAAAATACATTCAGGGAGACATTCTTTAAATTTGTAAGACTTTACCAAAGAGTTTAATATTTGAAACCAGAGCACAAAGTAAATACCATTTTTACTCTAGCAATAACAACAAAACACTAAGACTCAGAATTTCTTCTATGGTTATTTCTTATCCTAGTTGGAACGGACAGAGAATTATCTTTAATGATTAGATGGAAGAACAAGAACCATCAATCATGTCAATGCCCAGAGGATTCACATATGGAATATGGAAACAATACAGATTACTATTGAAGTCAGTTCAGTTTATGTCACATAGGGAGCACAGCAGAAAAGAAATAGCAATATATATTCTTCTGTTATTGTTTTATATCCCCTTTCACTTTCGCTAATTCTATGTGTTAGGTTGGAACATGAAATTGACAATAATTGGCTATCTTAACCTGCAAAAACAGCAATTTCTTTGGTTCAATCTAATAAATGTGTATGTTCATTGTTATTGAAGCATGCCACAGAATGCAGAGTTCATCAGTTCAGTTCAGTTCAGTTCAGTCGCTCAGTCGTGTCTGACTCTTTGCGACCCGATGAACTGCAGCACGCCAGGCCTCCCTGTCCATCACCAACTCCCAGAGTCCACCCAAACCCATGTCCATCGAGTCGGTGATGCCATCTAACCATCTCATCCTCTGTCGTCCCCTTCTCTTCCTGCCCTCAATCTTTCCCAGCATCAGGGTCTTTTCAAGTGAGTCAGCTCTTCGCATCAGGTGGCCAAAGTATTGGAGTTTCAATTTCAACATCAGTCCTTCCAATGAACACCTAGGACTGATCTCCTTTAGGATGGACTGGTTGGATCTCCTTGCAGTCCAAGAGACTCTCAAGAGTCTTCTCCAACACCACAGTTCAAAAGCATCAATTCTTTGGCACTCAGCTTTCTTTATAGTCCAACTCTCACATTCATACATGACCACTGGAAAAACCATAGCCTTGACTAGATGGACCTTTGTTGGCAAAGTAATGTCTCTGCTTTTTAATATGCTGTCTAGGCTGGTCATAACTTTCCTTCCAAGGAGTAAGCATCTTTTAATTTCATGGCTGCAATCACCATCTGCAGTGATTTTGGAGCCCCCCAAAATAAAGTCAGCCACTGTTTCTCCATCTATCTCCCATGAAGTGATGGGACCGGATGCCATGATCTTAGTTTTCTGAATGTTGAGCTTTAAGCCAACTTTTTCATGCTCCTCTTTCACTTTCATCAAGAGGCTCTTTAGTTCTTCTTCACTTTCTGCCATAAGGGTGGTGTCATCTGCATATCTGAGGTTATTGATATTTCTCCTGGCAACCTTGATTCCAGCTTGTGCTTCCTCCAGTCCAGCATTTCTCATGATGTACTCTGTATATAAGTTAAATAAGCAGGGTGACAATATACAGCCTTGACATACTCCTTTTCCTTTTGGAACCAGTCTGTTGTTCCATGTCCAGTTCTAACTGTTGCTTCCTGAAGTCACATCAAAAATTCATTATGCCATCATCCTAGCAGAAGTAATATGAAGAGGGAATGTGAAAATTGAATTCTTTCAAATTCATAACTTCATTTATTGTGACCTTCCATGGGTATAGATCAAAAAGATTTGCATTCTCTCAGAAAGTGAGATAATACAGTGAATGGAAATATCCACCTGTGTTACCAGAAAGAATGAAGTGGAGTTACTTTATGGTTAACACTTATAGTTGTTCTTCCTAGAGAAACATCCTCTTTGAGCTCATGTCATAAGTCTCTGTTATCAATGAAAAACCAGAGACTGCCTTGGGAGCATTCTAACAAGTGTATAGAGTATAAACTCAAGTCTTTGTCATGAGTTGGTAAATATTCCCGATAATACACTGATTTTTATACATTTGTTTTTTTCATTACTCCTATATTGTACAAGGTCCTAAGGGACAGAGGTCATATTTTCTGTTCAGATATATTCTTTAATGTGCAGATTTCCATACAGTAACATTTTTTTTAGTAAATGGAAAGGATGTCGGTGTTTTAAAAGTACTCATCTAAAATTGTTTCCTTGATATTTTATTTCATACTAATTGTTTCCTCTAAGCTTGTGATTTCCAACTAAGATTTTATTAATATGTTAATGGAAAAAAGTTTCACTTAGTCTCTTTTGAAAAGTAGATCCTTGGACTAGTCTACAGGATCTGGATGGGGATTCCTGCCTTCCTTTCTGGTTTCTCATGGTCCTTGCCTTCTTTTCCTCAATCCCTGAATTCCAACCTTATTTGTTTTATAGTAGCTATAGTATCTATTTCCTACCCTAGGGCTATTGCATATTTTTTTTCCCTAACTCATTTGGCTAACTCATTTGGGAGTAGGTCTTAATTTTTAATGTCCTCATAAAGGCTGTCATCCTAATTTCTAGATGACGTCCTACCTATTATTATTAATATCTCTGTTTTCATGCTATTTGATCAGCATATTCAATTATACATTGGGCTACTAATTTAACTTCTGTCCCCACTAGACCATAGCATTCATACATTTAGAATATAATAGCCTTCAGTAAATATTTGTTAAAGTAAATATTGACTTATTATATTCATGAAAAATGTGAATACTTAAGAATAATAAAGTTTTTTTTAAAGATGTTTCCCAAGGTGTTAAACTTAACTATCTCCTGGCAGGTGGCATTATAGTATTTTTCTATTTCCTCTCTTTTTTGTTGGTTTAACTACATGTATATATATTTCTATAATTAATTCATAGATATATTTCTTTTGCGGATTTTTCCATCTTGAAAATGCTAATGAAAGATCATGGAAGTCTGCATTGATGAAAGTTTGAACTAGAATAGAGGGTGGTTGGAGGAGCCATCTGTGTATAAGCATGGAGATGTGAGCTGGCATATTTTAAGGAAATAGTTATTTGCTGTAGGTGCAGCAGAAGATAGTCTGTATAGTGCCTGGAAAGATCATAGGTCAATTGTTGGAGGACCTTGGACTCTAAATGAAAGTGTAGAAACTTCTTTCTTTTGAAAATTCTCATGCAAAGGGTTGACATGACTGGACTTATGTTTGGAAATGTACAGCAAAGTGAGATGTGGCTTAGAGAAGGTAGAGTGTTGTGGCAAGGAGGTCAGTTATAAGGCCATATCAACATTCCAGGGTAGAGATGGTGATAGCCCAAAGTAAAGCAGTTGCTCTGAGAATGCAAAGGAAGAATGGATGTAAGAGAAAAGGCAAAGATAGAACCAGTATAATCAATCAGATCCAATGATGGAGAAAGGAAAGTAAAAAAAATAAAAGGAATCTAACCTTTTGAGGCTAAGCAAATATAAGAATGATGATGTCATTTGGCAAGATAGGAAACCCAAGGAAAACAATGGTTTTGAGGTTAAAAGAAAATGAGTTAGATTTGAATTCAAGGTTGCAATGCAACTTTCAGACAAGGGTGTCCAGTAGAAGAAAAGTAAACTTACAAATTAAGACTTAGAAGTCATTAATACAAAACTAACAGCTGATGTCATAGAGATTTCTCCCAATAAGAAAAGTTAGAGCAATGAAAAGGCCAAAAAGAGAATTTTGGAGAGATACCAGTTTTCTAGTGAACCAAGAGGATTCAGGAAAACAGACTGAAAAGGTGGTATCCGAAAACAATTGGGAGACTGGTTTATTATAGAAATTTAGAAAAGATTTCATGAGAGAAACTATATGCAAAAGAGTATCATGCTTTCTAGATGTCAGAGGATCTTAAAGTGACAATGATGACAACGATGACAGATAACATTTATTGGTTATTAACTCTATGCCAAGTTTGATTAGAAGACATGTATTTATTTGTATGTATTAATTCATGTTACACTTAGTATATGTGTTCTGTTGGGAGTGTTGGAGTTACAAATCATATTGGAATAATAGTAGGAAGTAGAGTCAGTGAATGACCTGATACAGTTTTTTTTTTTTTCCTCACAATACTTATCTGCTTGGGAACCAAACTTTCGAATACCACAACTGAACTTGCCACAAATTCTACAATTCTAGTTCATATTTAATTCAAAGTCTATTTTCAAGTGACTCTTTGATGCTTTTCATAGCCCATCAGTTTTGAATATTCTACATATTATAGTAAGATTGCCCTTGATTTTGAGATTAAAAGGATTTATTCTGTCCTAAATGTAACTATGGACACGGCCTGATGCGCTTGACTGAGAAAGAAGGGCTCTGAGCCACAGTTGCCTTAAGTTCACAAGCTATTGGAGAAGTGTCAATTTCCATCAAGGCTGGCACCGAGGGAATGCTAGGACTCTGATGACAGCAGTCACATTGCTCTAGAGCTGAAAAGGGAGAGCCTCTGCTGGCACAGTTAGTTAATTTGCTTGAACTACGTTCTGCTTTGGCCTCACACACTCTGTGTTTTTCTCAGAGCTATATCAATGCACTATAGAGTTTCCTAGCGGCCATGAGACACAAGAGAATTGCTTCTGAAAGAGAAGAGTCAATGTAAACCCTTGCTATGGATTATTCAGATACTGACAGTGAGTCTACACTGGGATACAGCGATGATGAAGATTCCAGTGATGAAGTTCAAAGACTATCCGAGTCAGTGCACAGAAAACTGTATTTGCAAATATTGGGATAATTTTTCATGCTCTATGATTTCATTGAAAGGAATTTCTAACTCCTCCAAAAATGCTTAAGAAAAGAACACTACTAAACCTCACAGCTTTGTTCATTAATCAATGGCAAGTTTGTGTGATATCTATTAATCTGCCAAACAGTAGCTACTTCTGCAGTTGTTCATAGTTATTGTCATGCTGAAATAAACTAATATACAAGTGCAGAAATAAATGAATATGAGATTTTTATTTTTAAAGACAGAATGCATGCTAGACCTGGACTGTTAGGTAGATACACGTGCCTTTACTTCCTATATAAAGAAGTATGCTGTGTTCAGAGGCAATGTGTGTTTGTGAAAGTTTTAAGTATGTTAGATATTATCTTATAATTCTGTTTATAAAATTCTCTTGTGGCCAATGTATTTTCAAAGTCTCATGTATTAGTCGATTAGAAATTATCAAATACCTTGATATGCCAAAAAGTAAAACTGAAAGAATGCTCCGTTTTTTAAAAAAAATCACACTATCTCCCTCTCTCTTCTTTTTTTCCCCCCTCTCCTTTCCCCCATGTCTAAACTAGTATTACATGAAGCCTCTGAGACACTGGTAGATGTTCTGTGTGAAACCGGTATCATAACAGCTATGTATGGACAGATATGTTTCATAACAACATGGAGATATTAGAAGCCTTCTGATATATGAGTATTTAATATTTCATATCTCAGTCCAAAGGATATTTGCTTTTACTTTAGTCCTTGGTCCTATAAAGGAAATAAGCATGCATAGTAAATCACAGAATTGGCTTATATTCTTTTCTTATCAGAAGTTGCTACAATATCTCATAAAATAGGGGATGAATATATGTCAATACTATGTCAGATAGCATTTTTCTCTCACAGGAGCAGACTGTTTGGGTTACACAGGGATGGCATTTCCAGACACCTGCATAGGCAAGCATGGTGGTATTAAACATCTATCTTAATAGTAGAAATACAATAACAGTGTAATGGCAACAGGAATTTGGCATTGAATGAACTTGGCATTGAATGATTTTCTATTGTTATAAAACATTGTTATAAAGCAGCATAGCAGGGTTAGGACGTAACTACAGATAGGAGTTCTAATAACATGAGAATCAAACTGGCTTATTGGTTTAGCTTTGCAGTTGGACATCCATTAACATATTAATTCTGCTTTATTAATAATTAAATATAATTTTATAATGATGAGCAGAGAGTCGTGAGTGCTTACTGCTTAGATGTCATTCTAAGCATTAGAATGAATTTAGGATAGTTGTTAATTTAAAATCTTATGGCGGAGGGTATAGGTAGTGAACTGGTGGGAAAAGAACATGTACTTTGGGACCAGACAGATCTTTGTTCAAATTCCAGGACAGCAACTCATTAGCTTTGTCTGTTTTTTTGGTGTATTACATATATCCCCATGTGTAAATTTCAGATAAAATACCCTCTGTTATATGTATTAACTGAGCTTTGTGCAAATTATTTAATATGTTTCCTGATATTTCTTGTTTAGTCACTAAGTTGTATCTGACTCTTTTGCAACCCCCTGGACTGTAGCCTGCCAGAATCCTCTGTCCATGAGATTTTCCAGGCAAGAATATTGGAGTAGGTTGCCATTTCCTTCCCCAGGGGATCTTCCTGACCCAGGTATCAAACCCACATCACCTGCATTTCAGGCAGATTCTTTACCACTGAGCCAGATACTCAATAAATAGCAAATGTTATAACAAACTCTTTAATATGCTGTATTGTTTATTTCCCATGTTACACATCTTTTTTTTTTTTATTTTGATGCATGTCACATTACTAGGTGCTGAGCCTGACTATAGGCCATAACTTAACACATTTTCCTTTTTAAAAATAAAATATTTTCAGTTTCTATCAACTATGTCACTCTTGATCTTTGATTTTTCATCATTTGCATTTTAAAATATATATATGTATTTTCTTTCTGTTGCAAGGAAATAGCATCCATTTTTGAAAATATATCCAATTTAGACCAGATAACATGATAAAAATTTTAAATGTTGGACATTTGTGATGAAAGCATATTTTAAAGTTTATGTACACAGAAGACATTGTTCAAAATAAAGTGTTGTGTTGTATATGTCATAGTTTAAAGACTGTGGACAATTTTAAGTTGTTAAGGGAGAAGTATATTTCAGGGAAAATTAGTTTCCTATAAAGCTGTGGTGTATTTTTTAAAAAACACACTGGCAGCTATTTGTAGTAACATAGGCTGCCATGAGCAGTCTCCTAAGCAGCTAATCATGCAATTTATGAGGTACCTCATGGCCAGTACTGACTATTTGTCTGTTTTGTCCACTTTACCAAAAATTCCTACTCAAAAGTGATAATGGACTTTAAAGTATATTATCTATTTCTATGGAATAGGAAAAGCTCACTTTGTTCTTGGGCAGTAATGTTTCATAAAACACCAGACACCACCTCCACAAGGACAGATATGATAGTATTGGTGAATGAGAAAAATTGGAAGTAATGAATGGCAGAACCATTGCTTTCTATGTGTTGAGAATTGTGATAAACTTATCTTTATTGCATTTAAGATCATTAAATTGGCACTGTTCTCCTTCTCATTTTTATAGACAAGAAAATTGAGGGTTTCACCTTATCTTGTAAAACCAAGACAGTGTTACTCCAAAGCCTGAACTGTATTCTTCCCAAGGGTTCAAGATTCCTGGACCATATACTTACTAAGCACCTCTTATGTGCCAGCCATTCAGGATAAAATTGGGAGCAAAACTAGCCATCAACCCTGCCCTCATAACATTTAGTGAAAGGAGGGTGGAGACATGAACTAAGAGGTCATGCAAATAGATGTGTAAATTGTAAACTGTGACAAGTACTTGTATGGAGGGGTACCTAGGGCCATGAGAACAGACAAACAAGGAATCCAACCTAGTTAATTCAGCATGGCATCACTGAGCCAGAGGCACCTGGACCAAGATCTAAAGGATAAACAGTTGTGAACTAGTCAAGGAACTGCGGAGGAAGTTCCTAGGCTTAGGGAAGGTGTGGTAAGAACTCATGACAAGAAGGAAATGAGGTGTTCTGTCATTGGGAGGAGACCAGTTTGGAAGGTAGAGGATGTCAGGGAGACACTGAGAGGATCACAATGAGAATTGAAGAGACTGTAATAGAAATTTTAGAATCAGAAGTGAACTTTGTATGGTATGCAGATTACAAATATAAAAATCAATAGGTGTTTTCTTTAGTAGCGATAACCAATAAAAAACAGAAGTGGAAAAGCAATGCCATAAGAGAAACTGATGATATAAAAGCCTGAAGAATACTTTTTATAAAAATGCCAGAGCCCAAGTGAAAAAGATTAGGAAAGATTAAGACATAAAGTTAGATCTGAACAAGTAGACATGCCGTGCTCTTGTAGGGAAAATTAACATAATCAGAATGTCTTTCTTCTGAAATCAATGTAAAAATGTGATACAACTTTAGTAGAATCCCATTGCGGGTTTCTTTAGAAGTGGAAAGTGATTTTAAAGTCTGTATTAAATTTGAATGCTTGAGAATATCATGAGGATATTTCTGGAAAAGAATTTTGGTAAGGAGAAACTGCTTTCCCAAGTAGTAATAGTTACTACAAAGCAACTGCAGTCATTAACAACATGATACAGCAACAGTGAAAGACAAAAAGATCAACGAAAAAAATACAGTTCAGATGTATTTGTGAGAACTTTGTGACAAGAGTGGGTTTTGAAAAAATAAAATACACTAGGAATATCTTTATTTTCAAAATTTTAAAAGCCTGATATTAGAGACATATACTGTTCCAATTGTGATTTTTAGAGGATGTTATTAAGACCATACTATTTCCTGTATACGTATCTCTGCAATGTATTTCAAACTTATATGTATCATTAATTAGATTAGCTTAGACATTTTACCTTTCTAGGAAACAGAGTGCATTTTCAAGTATAACTTAATGTTTCCATGACAGTGGTACTATTAAATTTTTAGTAGCTCAACATGTGAATGTTAACTTACCAAATCCACCTTTGACCACTAGAGAAGATGAGATAGCAGATTTTTAAGTGTTTAAGAAGTTGATAGATATTGCTGCAGCAACCAATTAGATGCTTGCAAAGCAACAGTACATATATACATATTTCAATCAGAGTGATTAATATTTGTTGAATATTCTTGAAGAACTACAAACTCGGGTACAGGTGAATAACGTTTAAGTTGCCAAAAGGTTAGCCACATAAGTACAGGGTCTCTAAAGTATGAAACTGATTAAAATAATTCTCAGGTAATAATTATAAATTCATACACAAATGGATTAGGTACTTAAGTTTCTAGAATTATATCTGCAGATCTTTTCTAAAGTTTACCTATTCATTTTCATTTATGTCTTTATCATCATCCAGTCAACTCATTAACTCTCCAGATACGATAGGGAATGGTGGCACAAAATTTTGTTTCATTCATGTAAGTGAAACTTTAAGTTTGAAAATTATAACT
Organism: Giraffa tippelskirchi; assembly: GCF_054371585.1. Classification (NCBI taxonomy): domain Eukaryota; kingdom Metazoa; phylum Chordata; class Mammalia; order Artiodactyla; family Giraffidae; genus Giraffa; species Giraffa tippelskirchi. The sequence continues at coordinate 42,466,028 of NC_137276.1, forward strand.
GCTGCTGCTGCTAAGTCGCTCCAGTCGTGTCCAACTCTGTGCGACCCCACAGACGGCAGCCCACCAGGCTCCGCCATCCCTGGGATTCTCCAGGCAAGAACACTGGAGTGGGTTGCCATTTCCTTCTCCAGTGCATGAAAGGGAAAAGTGAAAGTGAAGTCGCTCAGTTGTGCCCGACTCCTAGCAACCCCATGGACTGTAGCCTACCAGGCTCCTCCATCCATGGGATTTTCCAGGCAAGAGTAGTGGAGTGGGGTGCCATTGCCTTCTCTGAAAATTATAACTACTGGATTGTAATTGTAAAATCTGTGTTATTAATAACAAGAGTTACATGGTTTCCCAGGACAAAGAAATTTGAAACATGAACAAATCTTAAACCTGGAAGAGGAAAAATCAGAAGAGTGTAATTTAATGTCTTGAATTAATCACAATGAACACTTCTCTTAGATTTTAAAGGGTGCTTTACTTGAACTGCTCTCTATTTTTTATACAGGGAAGATGTGAGAACAGCAAATGTAATTGCGGCAGAAGCTGTAACTTGCCTTGTGATCGACAGAGAGTAAGTACTTTGCTTTCTTATGCATATTACACACTCGTATCAGTGACACACATAAGTTCCTGGGATGAGACATCACTTCATGGAGCTATTAATATTTGTTTTATATCTTTTTATTGAAAATGAGTTTTGTATTTGATTCTCATTCCCTGTTATTCTTGGAAGCGGTTCACTCTGCCATTCTAGCTTTGTGATTTTTAATAAGGTACTTAAACCACCATGAACTTCACCTCAGCTCATTTGTGAACTGGAGATAATGCAACATCATGTTGTGAGCATTGATGAGAACATGTGAGAAAATCATCTGTCCAAGTGGTCTTTACCTAGGAGACACTCAGCCAGTGCTATTGGTGTAAACTTTTAGAAAATAATGACTATTAGTACTTTCAATTATACTTTATAATTTATAAAATATTTATAGTTTGTTTTATAATAATTATAAACTAGTATATTTATACACTATAAATTTGTTGTTATTATTGTTACTAGGAAATGGACTATTCCTTGAGCATGTTTTAGTTTTCTCCTCTATTCTTCCATCCCCAGATTCCTAAAATAGAAGTATTTAGGAAGACATTTTTGAAGAAAGCATCAGTTCTAGACGTAGGCATATTTAGGGCCATTACATGTTTGTTTGGTGACACATCCACCTGTTCCTTCTCTGTATTCTTCCTTGCTAGTCTCATTACCTGAATGCTTTATTGGTTAGACTAAAATGTCAAATTATTTGATTGACTCTCCAAGAGCCTGAGTAAAATGCTCCACTACCTGGAAGCAGTCCTCCAAACATTTTCTCATTGCTGTGTTTGTGGATACATTATCACAAAAGCCAAGTGCCTGACCAGGGAGAAGAACTGTAAAGCATCCATTTTAGTGAAGCCATTACGGCAGGAATAGGCTGTGTCAGTGTGTAATGAAAGTGAGTGGCAGATATGATTTGAATGATGGAGTTGAATGTTGAGCTCAGGGGACTCCGATGGAGAGAAATCCCACTTGATTCACAAATCTTACTTTTGCATGCCCCTCTGTGCTGGATCGCTAGAACCGGAAGGCATCATTGCAGGATGATAGCCACGTGCGTGTGTGTGCTCAGTCACTTCAGTTGTGTCCGACTCGTTGTGAACCTATGAACTGTAGCCCCACCAGGCTCCTCAGTCCATGGGATTCTCCAGGCAAGAATACTAGAGTGGGTTGCCATGCCCTTCTCCAGATGATGTCTATACCCATGAATATTTCTGAAATAGATACTCTTCCTCTGGTTCCCAGAGACAACGACTACCTATTCATTCTTCCTTTCATTTGATTAATGTTTTTTTGAGGCTTTGTCACATACAAGGCATTGTTAGGTGCTGTAAGAAGAATTAAAGGAGCAGCACATATCCTGGTTTGGGGGCTAACTTCTATAGAGGAACTGTGGTGTTTATACAAATAACCATCATGCAAAGCAGAATGTAAGAAGGGTCCAGAGCCCACATTTGGGGGAGTTGACAGAACTTCTGGTGAGAATCAGAGAAGTCTTCATGAAATAAATGGTTTGATTAGGTAGATCCATAAGCATAGGAGCAGCAAGAGAAATAGAGTGAGTAGCATCAGCAGTACTCAGAGTAGAGCTATAAGTCATTTAAGCTGACTAAAGTAGGGCTGTGTTAAGGTAGTTGGAGGAGGAAGTGTGACAAACAAGTTCACAAACATGTTGGGGCTGGGTAAACAAGATCACCAAATGGTGGATAAGGGTAACTGACAATTCTATGCAGCAAAATAGTGTCACTAGGACACTGAGAAGGCTGTATGAGATGAATTAGAGGGAGAGGATACAGACAGAATATCTTGGTTAGCAGTCTGTAAATCTAATTGGTCTTCATGAGATCATAAATAGGAGGCATGTGTAAGAATAAATACATAAACCCAGAGGGCTGAGCACTTGCCTGAATGTGAAGGGTGAGAAAGAAATTTAGAAGATCTAGAAGGAGTGTAGAAAAATAATTAGTTTGGGAGGCATAAGAGTTATTCAATAAAAATGTAATGAATTTAACATAAAAGTTGGACACTCAGGAACAGGTGCCTCGCAGGAGGTAGAAAATGTGGGACAAGAATGCTTGTTAGAATTAACTTAAAATTAACCTAAAAATTGCTTACATAGAGTTAACAACTGAAGCCATAAAACTGGATGGAATTGCATGAAAGAACAGAAAAGCTTAAAAGACCAAGTTTAGAATTTTGGAAAATTTTTACATGTAAAAGAGAGACAGAGGAAGAACACCAGTGATAAAACTGCAAAGTTAGCAATCAGAACAGTGTAGGAAACCTCAGATACCAAGAGAGGATTTCAAGAGAAAAAGGATAATCAGCAGAAATAAATGCAAGTGAGAAACTGAGAGGCATACAGGACCAGTATCCCTGGAGAAGGAAATGGCAACCCACTCCAGTATTCTTACCTAGAGAATCCTGTGGATGGAGGAGCCTGGTGGGCTGCTGTCCATAGGGTTGCACAGAGTCGGACACAACTGAAGCGACTTAGCATGCATGCATGCATTGGAGAAGGAAATGGCAACCCACTCTAGTATCCTTGCCTGGAGAGTCCCAGGGACAGAGGAGCCTGGTGGGCTGCCGTCTATGGGGTCACACAGAGTTGGACACGACTGAAGTGACTTAGCAGCAGCAGCAACAGGACCAGTATCCATCCTGATCCATCAATTCCTGTGTCATAAGACTTGTCCCAAGACCTATACATAATATAGTAGCAAATAGTTTACCAAGGAAGATTGGACGTAGATAAAAAGTCACTGGAATTGGTAAGCTGAAGACTATTTCTCAACACCCAAACTGGAGCCTAGGTATTAAAACTGAGATTAGAGCCAGACTAGGAAATTTTTACATTTATTCATTACAAAAGATAAAGATGAATGCCTGTTTCTCTATCAGTTACTTGGGCTACTGAGATGAACAAGTTCAGTATAGGTCTGAAAACTGAGTATATAGGGCAAACTCAATTACATTAAAATTTTGGTTGTTATTCCTTTATCGGGCTGGTAGCAAAACCTCCTCTCTGTTTATTCATCCTATCCTCCACAGGTAGCCTCTTTAGCCACATCTGCATCAGTTTCCAAGGATGGTGCTTCTGATCCTAGCCTCTACCCAGATCTACTCTTGCTTGTGGTGGGTTGGTGCCTTCCCCCATCCCCTGTTTGCTATGGCTATTCAGTGTCAACTCCAAGTTGAAGGCAAAATAAACAAAATTACTGAATCTACTGAATCCATGCTCTGGGCTCTGTAGCATAAGCAATGGACCAGTCAGGCAGGAGTCAAGGAAGCCATCCATATCAGGACTTAGGATGCCAGAAGAAATGCAAAAAGATGGCAAAATAGTAGTTATTCAACTTCTCTCAGGGAGGGTGGTATTGATGTTTCTGACAAGCAACTTGGTGAAGGGTGAGACTCACTAAGATTCATGCTCAAGGAGGAACAGAAGATCACAGAACTTCCCCACAAAAATGATGGGTTAGTTAAGTGGAGGAGGTTTATTCTGAGTGGGCTATGTAAATATGAAGCCTTAGCTCCATGACTTAAACCAAAGATAGGAAAAGCTTTTCTATAAAAGGTCAGATAGTCAATATTTCACACTTTGTAGGCCAAATGACCTTCGTTGCATCTACCATTGTAATGCAAAACCAATCAAAGACAATAAGTAAATGAACATGTCTTTGTTCCAATAAAGATGTATGGATGATGGAATTTGAATTTCATATTGTTTTTAGAGGTCAAGAAGTATTATTCATCTTTTGAGACTTTCTTGTTCCTGCCACTTAAAAATGTACAAATTATTCTCAGCTAATGGCCATACAAGAAACAGTCAATGGGCTGAATTTGACCTGTGAGCCTTAGTTTGCTAACCCCTAACTTACTTAACCAATATAAAAAAATTGCTGCCTCCAGTGGTTCTGTTCTGATCTTCCTCCAGGCTCTGCTCAACCTATCTTTTAAATGAAGCAAAAACATAAAGAATACTGGTTTGAAGTGCGTTCCAGTGTTGGTCTTCCCAATGCCATCTGCCAACTTGCTTTCCTCTCTCTGACACCCTTCACGCGTCTAGTTCCCTCATCACATTACCCTTCTATAGGCACTACTCTTTCCCATCACACTCCCCAGTCCTGCCACACACACGTGCTTTCTTCTTTATCTTTTTGGTTACACCACATGACATGCAGGATCTTAGTTCCTCCACCAGGGACTGAACTTGTGCCCCACTACAGTGGAAGAGCCTAACCACTGTACTGCAGGAAAGTCCCTGGTCCCTATTCTTCTTAATTTCACTCTTGTAATCTCACAGACTTCGCTTCAGGCTTTGTATTAATTTGAGTAGTAGCTACATAGAGATGAAGATGATTGGCTGTGGGTTACTTACATTTTAATGACTTACCCCTGAAGACGGAAAAATCACAAAAATACAGAAGGTTTTAGAATTTCAGGTGTCATGGAGGGAGAGGGGGAGGACCATATGGAAAGATTTGATGACAGTAGAATCTTTCCAGCACTGTTCTTACCCTACCATTCTCACCAGGCCAGTCTCATGAAGGCCCATGCATCCAGTGGCATGTGCCCCACCTATGTCATCTGTTTCTTTATATATATCTGTTATCTTTATATATCTACCAGTCTTTGTCCACATGGTAAGACTATGGGAACTCCAGATGCCACACAGCGTGTAGTCATACTACTTAACTGATAGTGTGATGAATTTAAAATTTTTCAGAGCCTCAACCTGTCCCACAGTCTAAGTGTATTTTACTTAGGTTCATTTTCTAGAATGAAATCTGGGGTGATGTGAGGATATTTGCAGGATGAACACGAGAAGACAAATGTACTTTGCTAGAATGTGGTCATTCAGTTGTGATCATTTGGGCTTGTTTTTTTTATGGAGCTATTATTGATTGCTGTGCTTTACAAAAAAAAAATATTTATTAAGCAGGAGAGAGAAAATTCAGAAGCTTGAAAGAGAGTCATTACACTGGTTCATTTTAATAATGGAACTTGAATTATAGCATGTCCTGAGCAAGCCTGATCTAACTACAGAATAAGCACATAGCTACTGGAAAAGGGCCATATCCAGAGATAGTATTAATGGTTTAAACTCATGGAAAGAGGTGAATGGGACTACTCTTCATCACATATGCGTGTTGTAGTGCTTTAAAATGGTACACCCTCCTCCTCTTGCAAGTAGTTATAGAAATTATATATAGCATTACTGACAAGAGAACTCACTGAGAAGGCCTGGTCTTTTGCTTCATTTACCCAAATAGAACTTACTGGTTCCTGGCCTTACATCAGTCACTCAGACATCTAATATTTGAGGAGTTTCGAGGCAAATGTGTAAATATGACACTACTTATTTCTATTCCTATTGTATAGATAATTTCCAGCTCTAATTTGTTGAGTCCCAAACACACTGAGCTTCTAGCAGTATTCTTTGGTAAATTTGACTCTATTCAAAGTAAAAGAAGTTCAATGTCATTAGTATGTTGGTAGGTCATTAGTTAAAATTTAGCACTTTTTTGTTTAAAAATTCTTATTAAAAATTTTTTCAATATTGATCAAGTTAGTCAAAAAGTCATAGCAGAAATTCAGGATACAGAAAGTACAAGCAGTTGTACAGACCACAGGCCAGTAAGACACCATTCAAGGAAAACATTCCTCTTCCCTCATCCTTCACTCCACCCTCCACCTTGCTCTGCTGAGGCTAAGAACTAGACCTTGTTATGGAGAATTGTTTATGGAACTGGATACTATTGGCGTTTTGAATCAGAGAGTTGGTTTTGGAGGAGGGCTGTCCTGTGCACTGTAAAATGTTTAGTGGCATCTTGACCTCTACCCACTAAATACAAGTAACATTCCCCGAAAACCCCAATGTGACAACAGAAAGTATCCCCAGATATTTCCAAGTGTCCCTCAGGGGGGAATCACCCTTGCTGGGAAGGACACAGCCACGGCTGGCTAGATGGCAGTAAAGTGTTCTGATGCCATGGCGGTAGAACTTATGCCAGAGGTGTTCCAGAGAAAGCTGCTCATAACAGGGAAACTACCTGAGGGGAGGTGTGCTGGGGAAGCTGCTGGCTGCTTGGTATTGCTGAACTCCAAGTACTATAATAGCCATACCCTGGAGAAGGTTGTACAAAATCCGAGCAATCTGACTGGAGCCAGGAAGCAAATTGCTTTATTCTTGCAGTATCTCCCCAGTGGCAAAATTTCAGTGCCAGTTGGCAAAGAAAAAAATTTAATGGCCTAATCCATTTTTTATACAGCAGTTAAAAGGGCGAATTTAGAACTAAAAAACAATAAATCAATAACCAGTACATATTACAAGCTAAATCCTATTCCAAGGTCCAGAGCCATAAATAGCAAAGTCTTTGTCTCAGTTCGGTTCAGTGCAGTTCAGTTGCTCAGTCATGTCCAACTCTTTGCGATCCTATGGACTGCAGCACACCAGGCCTCCCTGTCCATCACCAACTCCCTGAGTTTACCCAAACTCAGGTCCATTGAGTCGGTGATGCCATTCAACCATCTCATCCTCTGACATCCTCTTCTCCTCCTGCCTTCAATCTTTCCCAGCATCAGGGTCTTACCAATGAGTCAGCTCTTCACATCAGGTGGCCAAAGTATTGGAATTTCAGCTTCAGCATCAGTCCTTCCAATGAACACTCAGGACTGATCTCCTTTAGGATGGACTGGTTGGATCTACTTGAAGTCCAAGGGACTCTCAAGAGTCTTCTCCAACACCACAGTTCAAAAGCATCAATTCTTCAGTGCTCAGATTTCTTTAAAATCCAAATCTCACATCCATACATGACTACTGCAAAAACCATAGCCTTAACTAGATGGACTTTTGTTGGCAAAGTAATGTCTTTGATTTTTAATATGCTGTCTAGGTTGGTCATTACTTTCCTGCCAAGAAGTAAGTGTCTTAATCTCATTCATGGGATCTTTTAAAGGAAGTCACCATTATCTTCATTAACTCCACCACAGTTTGGCCCCAGGTAAATAGCAGGTAAATAAAGGACAGAAATGGTATGGACCTAACAGAAGCAGAAGATATTAAGAAGAGGTGGCAAGAATACACAGAGGAACTGTACAAAAAAGATCTTCACGATCCAGATAATCACAATGGTGTGGTCACTCACCTAGAGCCAGACATACTGGAATGTGAAGTCAAATGACCTTAGAAAGCATCACTATGAACAAAGCTAGTGGAGGTGATGGAATTCCAATTTAGCTATTTCAAATCCTGAAAGATGATGCTGTGAAAGTGCTGAACTCAATATGTTGGCAAATTTGGAAAACTTAGCAGTGGCCACAGGACTGGAAAAGGTCAGTTTTCATTCCAATCCCAAAGAAAGGCAATGCCAAAGAATGCTCATACTACTGCACAATTGCACTCATCTCACATGCTATCAAAGTAATGCTCAAAATTCTCCAAGCCAGGCTTCAGCAATACGTTAACCGTGAACTTCGAGATGTTCAAGCTGGATTTACAAAAGGCAGAGGAACAAGAGATAAAATTGCCAACATCCGCTAGATCATCGAAAAAGCAAGAGAGTTCCAGAAAAACATCTATTTCTGCTTTATTGACTATGCCAAAGTCTTTGACTGTGTGGATCACAATAAACTGTGGAAAATTCTGAAAGAGATGGGAACACCAGACCACCTGACCTGCTTCTTGAGAAACCTGTATTCATGTCAGGAAGCAAAAGTTAGAACTGGACATGGAACAACAGACTGGTTCCAAATAGGAAAAGGAGTACGTCAAGGCTGTATATTGTCACCCTGCTTATTTAACTTATATGCAGAGTACATCATGAGAAACGCTGGGCTGGAGGAAACACAAGCTGGAATCAAGATTGCCGGGAGAGATATCAATAATCCCAGATATGCAGATGACACCACCCTTATGGCAGAAAGTGAAGAGGAACTAAAGAGCCTCTTGATGAAAGGGAAAGAGGAGAGTGAAAAAGTTGGCTTAAAGCTCAACATTCAGAAAACTAAGATCATGGCATCTGGCCCCATCACTTCATGGCAAATAGATGGGGAAACAGTGTCAGGCTTTATTTTTTTGGGTTCCAAAATCACTGCTGATGGTGATTGCAGCCATGAAATTAAAAGACGCTTACTCCTTGGAAGGAAAGTTATGACCAACCTAAATAGCATATTAAAAAGTAGAGACATTACTTTGTCAACAAAGGCCTGTCTAGTCAAGGCTCTGGTTTTTCCAGTAGTCATGTATGGATGTGAGAGATGGACTGTGAAGAGAGCTGAGCGCCTAAGAATTGATGCTTTTGAACTGTGGCTTTAGAGAAGACTCTTGAGAGTCCCTTGGACTGCAAGGAGATCCAACCAGTCCATCCTAAAGGAGATCAGTCCTGGGTGTTCATTGGAAGGACTGACATTGAAGCTGAAACTCCAATACTTTGGCCACCTCATGCGAAGAGTTGACTCATTGGAAAAGACCCTGATGCTGGGAAGGATTGGGGGCAGGAGGAGAAGGGGACGACAGAGGATGGGATGGTTGGATGGCATCATCGACTTGATGGACATGAGTTTGAGTAAACTCCAGGAGTTGGTGATGGACAGGGAGGCCTGTCGTGCTGTGATTCATGGGGTCCCAAAGAGTCGGACATGACTGAGAGACTGAATTGAACTGAACTGAAATAGCAGGGAGGGAACATAGCTCCACCCATCAACAGAAAATTGAATTAAAGATTTACTGAGCATGGCCCCGCCCATCAGTACAAGACCCAGTTTCCCCTCAGTCAGTCTCTCCCATCAGGAAGCTTCCATAAGCCTCCTAATCTTCTCCATCAGAGGGAAGACAAACTGAAGACCACAATCACAGAAAACTAACCAATCTAATCACATGGACCACAGCCTTGTCTAACTCAATGAAACTATGAGCCATGCCGTGTAGGACCACCCAAGACGGGCAGGTCATGGTGGAGAGTTCAGACAAAATGTGGTCCACTGGAGAAGGGAATGGCAAACCACTTCAGTATTCTTGCCTTGAGAACCCTATGAGCAATATGAAAAGTCTTTGTCTGCCTTGGAGTAATTCCTGATCAATACAGATGCATTAAAACCCATGAGAAATTGCCATTTCAGTATGGGAAAAATAAAAACCGCAGAGGGGGAGGGGGAACTAAATCTGGAGGAATATGTTATGCCTCTAGCATCCCAAAGGACTTATAGAATAAAGGGATATGTGAGTCAAGTCTAAAGTTTGAATAGGGATTTTACAAGTTAAGAAGGGAGGGTAAATATAGCTCCTGTGAAAGGAAGTGCAGACACAAATATGAGGAATTTGAAAATGTTATTGTACAGTAAAAAGTGGAATATACCAAGAAAAGAGGATTTATGTGTCAAGAAACCGAACAGTGAACTAGACAGGTGGTGTGCTGGAAGATACTATTAGAAAGAGATGGGGGCAGATTATAAAGAAATCTCCTAATAATCTCAAACTAAAGGTATATGATGTATCCTCTGGGCAATGAGGAACCATCAGAAGACAGCTGCTACTCCAGTTTGTAAATATTTGCTTTTGAAGGAAGGGAGCAGAAGATTGATTCCAATGGGATGAACTCAAACAGGGAAACTAATAGGAGACTAAAGCAACAGTCCTAGGGGTTGCTCACTAGAGGTTAAGAGTCTAAATTTAAATCTGATTTGATGTGTGTGTGTGTGTGTGTGTTAGTTGCTCAGTCATGTCCAGCTCTCAATCTCATGGACTGTAGCCTGCCTGGCTCCTCTGTCCATGGAATTCTCCAGGCAAGAATACTGGAGTGGGTAGACATTCCCTTCTCCAGGGGACCTTCCCGACCCAGGGACCAAATCTAAGTCTCCTGCATTGCAGGGGGATTCTTTACCATCTGAGCCATCAGGGAAGCCTTAAAGCAGATTTCAGGGAATAATTAAATGTGAGATGTTAACAAAAAAGTGCTTCTGTCTAGGGAGACTTGGCAGATGTCTATAATAGATCAAAAGTATGAAATACAGAGCAGGTTCTGATGAAAGTACTGGGCAACTCAGTTAAGGATATGAGTTCAGACCGTCGAAATGGTATTCAGATATTCAGATGGAGAAGTCCATTGACAGAAATGAGTTGTTTTATTTTTTCCTGACAATCAGATGATAAAATGGAAAGTGATATTGGATTTCACCATGTATCAATTTTAAAATACCACAATCACAGCTTTGGTTTTGTTAATTAAAACAACTGTTTTATTTTACACCAATGACTAAATAATTCCTTTTTCCCCGTTAATGCTTAAAACCTTTCTATATTTCTGAGGCTTGCATTTTTTTCCATTGAATGTTTTTTTTTTTTTTTTTTTTATTTTTTTTATTTTTTTTATTTTTTTAATAAATTTATTTATTTTAGTTGGGGGCTAATTACTTTACAATATTGTAATAGTTTTTGCCATACATTGACATGAATCAGCCATGGGTTTACATGTGTTCCCCTTCCCGGACCCCCCACCCACCTCCCTCCCCATCCCATCCTTCTGGATCATCCCATTGCCCCGGCCCTGAGCCCTTGTCACATGCATCGAACATGGAATGGTGCTCTGTTTCACATATGACAATACACATGTCTCAATGCCATTCTCCCAGAACGTCCCACCCTCACCTTCTCCCTCAGAGTCCATAAAATTGTTCCATGCGTCTGTGTCTCTTATTCTGTCTCGCATATAGGGTTATCGTTACCATCTTTCAAATTCCATATATATGCATTAGTATACTGTATTGTTGTTTTTCTTTCTGGCTTACTTCACTCTGTATAATGGGCTCCAGTTTCATCCATCTCAGTAGAACCGATTCAAATGTATTTTTTTTAATAGCTGAGTAATATTCCATTGTGTATATGTACCACAGCTTCCTTATCCATTCGTCTGCTGATGGACATCTAGGTTGCTTCCATGTCCTGGCTATTGTAAACAGTGCTGCGATGAACATTGGGGTACACGCGTCTCTTTCAATTCTGGTCTCCTCGGTGTATATGCCCAGCAGTGGGATTGCTGGGTCATATGGCAGTTCTATTCCCAGTTTTTTAAGGAATCTCCACACTGTTCTCCATAGTGGCTGTACTAGTTTGCATTCCCACCAACAGTGTAAGAGGGTTCCCTTTTCTCCACACCCTCTCCAGCATTTATTGCTTGTAGACTTTTGGATAGCAGCCATTCTGACTGGTGTGAAATGATACCTCATTGAGGTTTTGATTTGCATTTCTCTAATAATGAGTGATGTTGAGCATCTTTTCATGTGTTTGTTAGCCATCTGTATGTCTTCTTTGGAGAAATGTCTGTTTAGTTCTTTGGCCCATTTTTTGATTGGGTCGTTTATTTTTCGGGAATTCAGCTGCAGAAGTTGCTTGTATATTTTTGAGATTAATTGTTTGTCTGTTGCTTCATTTGCTATTATTTTCTCCCATTCTGAAGGCTGTCTTTTCACCTTGTTTATAGTTTCCTTTGTTGTGCAAAAGCTTTTAATTTTAATTAGGTCCCATTTGTTTATTTTTGCTTTTATTTCCAATATTCTGGGAGGTGGGTCATGGAGGATCCTGCTGTGATTTATGTCGGAGAGTGTTTTGCCTATGTTTTCCTCTAGGAGTTTTATTGTTTCTGGTCTTACGTTTAGATCTTTAATCCATTTTGAGTTTATTTTTGTGTACGGTGTTAGGAAGTGTTCTAGTTTCATTCTTTTACAAGTGGTTGACCAGTCCATTGAATGTTTTAAGAACTGTTATTCAGAGACTCAGACGTGTCTTTGGAATTCATAAGCCAGTTGTGTGAATGAATAAGAAAAATCTGTGACAACTTTTAATTTAAAAATTCAATATTAATTTCTTCAGTTATAAAGGGAAGAGTTGAAATTTCATATTTGAATTCTCTTTATAAGTTTTCTGTGTAGAGTTTTGGCTATTAATTTGGGAGAGGGATTATAGGGCTTCTGGTGCTCTTAAAGATAAAGCAGGGAGGGAGATGCCAGTATCAGTTTCTGAGAGAAGCTTAACAATCACTTTAAAAATCAATAGTGTAATTACTAGGTTTGAAAGCTGAATTCTGCTTTAGATATTCCCATTGCTTTTTTGTAGAGTTTAGTGGTTTTGCTTACTTTAGTAGGCACACTTCCTGATGAGACTGTTATTACAGGCCCAGCTGGGTCATAAAGATCTAAAACTTTCCTTTTCTTTTCAATATGCCTAGCAGTTAGTACTTATTTTGAAACTCACGGCATAGACACATGAATTGGATTAGCATCAGCTACAATAACACTGAAATTTTATTCCCAGACTAAGCTTTGATTACAGAGAGGAACTTTGCAGAATTTACTAGTTTGGATGAAGTGTAATGGTCATATTATGCACCTCCTGGCTACAATCATATAATTGAACTAATATTAAAACAAAAATCAGAATGCAAAGACAAATCATGATTTGGTAGTTAATAAAGATGATGTCCTCCCAGATGAATTAAAAATAGTATATTTTCATCTAGATGAGAAATCTAAGTGGGCTGAGTGGAAACTTATTTATTGTGTTGTATTCACAAGGTTGTTTTTTTTCTCTTTTCTTTGTCTTCTTTTTGCCTTTTTATATAGTTGGTGTCAGGTGATTATAAGCTTATTATTGCTCCCTAAGAAAAATTAGAAAGCACAGAAAAATATAATCCCACTATTCAAAGGTAACTACTGTTAATATTTCAGTGAAAAGTGAAAGTGTTAGTCAGTTGTGTCCTACTCTTTGTGACCCTAAGAACTGTAGCCTGCCAGGTTCCTCCATCCATGGGATTTTCCAGACAAGAATACTGGAGTAGGTTGCCATTTCCTTCTCCAGGGGATCTTCCCAACCCAGGATCAACCCTGGATCTGCCTCATTGCAGGCAAACTCTTTACCATCTGAGCTACCAGGCAAGCCCCAGTATTTCAGTTTATTACCTTAAATAGTGACATCACACTGCCTAATTTTTTCCTACTTTGTCCACATACAGGGGTAGAATAAATAGTACTTGCATACACACAGACAGATAGATACACAGATAGACAAATTTACCCTGTCATTTATTGAACTTATGTGCCAATCACAGAGCTAGTTGGGATGGATAGATAGCCTGATGAAAAGGTATACACATATATACATATGTATATGTAATATACATAATTACTGTCACAGCAAACATGAAAAGAATACTTTTTATCTTCCATTTTAATGTTACACTTGGCTCTAGAGAGTTGAAGTATCATATCACAAAGCAATATGGCTTATTATTGGAGAAGGAGGATCCCCTCTGTAAGGGCCATTACATCACGCTGTTTTACCATATTGTATTAGTTATTTGTTGTTCAGTTGCTAAATCATGTCTGACTCTTTGTGACCCCATGGACTATAGCACACCAAGCTTATGTTAATAAAAATGTCTCATGAGCAGAAGTTGAGTCTTAAAACTAGCCATATAAGCTCATTTTAATTTTTAGTTTTGTAAAGAATTGTTTGCATATATCTTTTTTCCCCCTTAGAATAATTTCCTTGAGGAGCTACTCAGGAGTAGAATTACTGATTCAAAGTAAATATGTATTTTTATTTTTGTTTATTTTTAAATGTTTTGTTGAAGTATAGTTGATTTACAATATTAAAAGTTTCAGGTATATAGTATAGTGATTCAATATTTCTATAGATTATACTCAATTTAAGATTATCACAGAATATTGGCTATATTCCCTGTGCTGTACATTACATCTTTATATCTTATTTATTTTATACCTAATAGTTTGTACCTCTTAATCTCCTTCCACTACCTTGTCCCTCCTCCTACCTTCTTCCCATTGGTAACCAGTACTCTGTTCTCTGTATCTGTGAGTCTGTTTCTGTTTTATTATATTGTTTGTTTTATTTTTTTAGATTCCGTGTATAAGTGAAATCATACAGTATTTGTCCTTCAATGTCTGACTTATTTCACTAAGCATAATACCCTCTGGCTCTTCAAGAACACCTCTGATCATCTGATTCAGAGGAAAACAAATATAGTTTTTGGAGATGTTTCTTGACTGAGACTCAGAGGCCAGGTTGATGTTAAGGATTATATAATTACAGATTATATTCTGATCCCTTAGAGTCGGGTAGCACACTGGCCCTGAGTTGGTTGCAATTATAAAAAAATGAATTAAAGTTTAGGCTATAGTTATAATCCTCCTGCAGTCAACACTGACCAGACTGCATTTGTAATACTGAGCTCAATGCTGAGTGCCAGAGTTTAGAAAGATATTAACACATTAAATGTGACCAAATTGGTGGTGAGGGGGAAGAGGTGGTGGTCCAGATAAACTGTATGACAATCATGACATAGGAAGGAAAAAAAATCATCTTCCAGGTCCTTGCATGTTGTTGCAAATGACAGCATTTCAATTTTGTTTTGTTTTTTATGGCTGAGTAATATTTCATTGTGTATATATACTATCCATTCATCTGTTGATGGACTGTTATGTTGCTTCCTCATCTTAGCTATCATAAATAATGCTTCTATGAGCATTGAGGTGTATATGTCTTTTCCAATTAGTGATTTTTTTTTTTTATTTTGGCAAATACCCAGAAGTTAAATTACTGAATCAAATGGCAGTTCCAGCTTTATTTTTTTGAGGAATAGCCATACTGTTTTCCATAGCAACTACACCAATTTACAATCCCACCAATAGTGCACAGGGTTTTCTTTTTTCCACATCCTCCAACACTTGTTGTTTGTTGCCTTTTGCATGATAATCTTTCTGACAGATGTGAGGTGATATCTCATTGTGGTTTTGATTTCCGTTTCTGTGATGACTAGCCATGTTTTCATGTGCCTGATGGCCATCTGCATATCTTTGGGAAAATATCTATTCATGTCTTCTGCCCATTTTTAATTAGCTTTTTTGGATGCTGATTACTATGAGCTCATTCTGTATTTTGAATTTGTTGTTCAGTTGCTAAAGCCATGTCTGACTCTTTGTGATCCCATGAACTGCAGCATGTCAGGCCTCTCTGTCCTTCACTATCTCCCAGAATTTGCTCTAATTCATGTCCATTGAGTTGGTGATGCTGTCTAATCATCTCATCCTCTGCTGCCCTCTTCTCCTTTTGCCTTCAATCCTTCCCTGGATCCAGGTCTTTTCCAGTGAGTCAGCTCTTCCCATCAGGTGGCCAGAGTACTGAAGCTTCATCTTCAGCATCAGTCCTTTGAATGAATATTCAGGGTTGATTTCCTTTAGGATTGATTGGTTTGATTTCCTTATCAGATACATCATTATCAGATATCATTTGTAAATATTGTCTCCCATCCAAATGGGTTGTCTTCTCATTTTGTCAGTGGTTTTCTTTGTTGTGCAAAAGCTTTCAAGTTTATCTGGATGCCTCTTGTTTATTTTTCTTTTCTTTTTCCCTTTCCTGAGTACACAGATCCAAAAAATATTGCTAAGACTTATGTCAAGAGTAATACTGCCTATGTTTTACTTTAGGAGTTTTATGATTTTCAGTTTTACATTTAGAATTTTAATTCATTTGGGTTTATTGTATATGGAATGATAAAATGGTTTGATTTCACTTTTACATGTAGCTGTCCAGTTTTCTCAGCACCACTGATTGAAGGGACTGTATTTCTATATCGTATATTTTTGCCTTCAAATAATATACATATTTTTAAATTGTTATCTAGAACCATTTTGCAGTTTACTTTGCAGTGGCAAGGTATGAGAATTTCTGTTACCCTGAAACCTGACCAGCATGATTTTTTGGTTGAAATAATCTTAAAAGACATGATGGTGCAAATCAGACCAGTGCATGAAATATGTCATCATCCAAGAAGAGTTAATTTGTCATTTATTCTTGTCTTGTAATTGATACATGGAGCTTAGTTATTGACAATTAAACCTTGGAAGATAGTTCATTCTTTTGCAATTGCTTCATTATCCTAAAGAAGAATGAAAAGTGAAAGTGAAGTCGCTCAGTCGTATCTGACTCTTTGCGACCCCATGGACAGTAGCCTGCACCAGGCTCCTCCGTCCATGGGGTTTTCTAGGCAAGAGTACTGGAGTGGGTTGCCATTGCCTTCTCCAGAGGATCTTCCCGACCCGAGGATCGAACCCAGGTCTCCCACATTGTAGACAGACGCTTTACTGTCTGAGCCACCAGGGAAGTCAACAGAAGAATAAACCCTTAAAAAAAATAAACACTTAAAAAGCTTCAGAAAAGTGTGAGAGTATATAAAAGCTTAAATAACCATTTTTCTGAAATGCCAGAAGTTAATAGTAAAGGCTAACAAGGTACCTGCAAAGAATGAGTGGACAAGGAAAAACAAATTAACCAAGTGACTAGTTAAAGCATGGAGCAAACATCATGATGTGAGAAGGTCCCAATTTATAGATGATACCCAGTTTGCTCAGTGGCAGAAAGGAAGGGAAGAGTTCAGAGAAATTAATGTGTGGATTTTCACAGTATGGTACCTTTGTTTTATTTATTTTTGTACAATTTTTCAAGATCTCTATTTCCTATATTTACATGAAGTAATTGCCAATAGGATGGTTTTATTTTATTAATATAGAAGAAACTAACAGTCGGTCACATAACTGAGCCATCATATTTCCTATACAGTGTTAATAATCATGCAAATAATGTGATGGAACTTTAATAAATGCAATATTATATGCAAAATCATTTGAGTTTATGTCATTGGTTAAAATGTAAAACACAGGTTAATTATCTTTTCCCTTCTAATTCTATATTTCTAAACATATTTTTTTTGATTGAAGTGTCATTGATTTACTATGTTGTATTAGTTTCAGCTATACAGGAAAATGATTCATACAGACCCAGACACGACTGAAGTGACTTAGCAGCAGCAGCATGTGTGTATATATATAAATATATACACAAACACTTCTTCAGATCCTTTCTCTTATAGGTTGTTACAGATTTTGATTATAGTTCCCTGTGCTTTACAGTATGTCCTTGTTGGTAATCTATTTTATATATAATAGTATATACAAATTAATCCCAAACTCCTGATTTATTCATATCCCTTCCCTAATCTTTATTTTAATACTCTTTCATCTCATTTAACCCTCACAATAGTCTTATGAGAAAAGATGACATAAGATATTCCAGAAGAGGAAACTGAGAATCAGACTCAATGATTTTTTAGGGCCACATAGTGCGATGTCTGACTCCAAGACCAAGATCTGTCTAGTATACTGTGTTTAAATTGTTGCTTTTATATCAAAAATTGTGTTAACTAGTAAGCTAGATTCAGCTGGAGGAATCTTTTTAAAAGAGTAGAGTGGGAGAGATTGAGGCAGAGAAAATAAGTATGATGCTTTCAAAGTAAGGAAGCGTGTCAATAGTCTGAATAACTTGGTATAAGATATCTAGCCTGCATCACTGGTTAAATGATAATGCCATTAAGAGACACAGGGAATTTAGCTGCAAGTCTTGGTGGAAGATAATTCATGCAGTTAAGGCTAAGATGAATTTGGAGCGCTGGTGAAATATGCATATGACACTGAGTGACATCATTGCCATATGGACCTGGAGAGCTCGAGGACAGAGATATAGATTTGAAAGTATATTTGCCTGGGGATCCTAATTACAGTCTTAAGAGTAAATTTTATTTCCTGGGAGAGCTTAGAGAAAAGGGTAATTAGCATATTATATAAGAACTAGGGTCTAGTAAAGATCAGTCTACCTTGGCTCATATCGCAGATTTACCCCCTTTCTTGCTCTGTGGTCTCAGGCAAGTTACATAATCTCTGTAAGCCTCATCTCTTGTTTCTTGTTCTAACCACTGTCTGGAGATATTTTTCATTGTCACAATTGGGCTTTCTAAGGATATCTAGTGGGTAAAGGTGAGGATAATTGCTAAATATTCTACAATGCACAGTATAGACTCGATAATAAAGAATTATCTGATCCAAAATGTCAGTAGCACTGAGTTTGAGAAAACCTGCTATAAAACTTCTTTAAAGTGGGAGTCATTATATTTACCTCGTAAAGTTGTTGTGAGATTTCACTGAGGTGCTGCCAGTAATAAAAACAAGACTGAACATGTTGTAAATAATACATATTTAAGAAAATAAGTCAATCAATTGAGTGGGAAAAGAGGGCAAAAGACCTAACTTGGGTAACTGCTTACCTTTAAGGGATGCTGCTGCTGCTGTTACGGGATAGGAGAGGAAAAAATATGTGTGACAGATGCTGAAAAGTAATCCTTTCAGAGGAGGGAAAGGAGGAAAATCCAGGGAAAGAATAGAGTAGTTCAGAGCACTGACACAAGTTTCTGCTTCATGGCTACAAAACAAAGAAGTCCAGCAGGGCCAGCAGTAGAGCAGGGCCATGAGAATGGGAGCTGGAAAGAGCCCACCAAGATGAACAGGAGATAAGTGACAACTTTGAGGGGAAAATTGTAATAAGAGTAAAAGAAAAAATAGGAACAGAATGCTAGGTTGCAGTAGGCTGAGAATTAAATGAAAAATGAGAATGCGAGATAGGAAATGAAGTTTATGCAAATTGGCTGTATAGTCATAAGGATTGTTTTGTGTTTTCGGATTGGAGAGACCATCCTATTTATTGACTGAAAGGAAGGAAATGCCTAAGGGAGACAATGGAACAATAAGAGCTCTTGTAATTGACAGAACAAGAGTGGAGAGTAATGATAAAGAGTTTGTGATCAGGAGTAATGAAAACAGGATTTGCTGTAGAAAGAAGTTGGGGCACTTTCTCTGGGAAAGAAACACAATGATAGTCATTATACCTTAGCCCTAGAGTAAGAAATAGAAGCAAGAATTTAGTTTTTATGAACTTCTCACAAATTACAAAAATAATTTTCTTAAATAGCCCAGATACACAAGAAGATGTATCTTCTAAATTGCTGTTAATATTTCTTCAGAAAACTTTCTGTTATGAACTGAGTATTTTGTAAATCCATGTGTTGAAGCCCTAGTCCCTGAGTATGACTCTATTTGAAGATAGGACCTTTACAAGGTAATCAAAGTTAAATGAAGTGAGAGCGGTGGGGCTCTAATCTAAGAGGTGTTAGTCTTTCAGCCATGTCTGACTCTTTATGACTCCATGGACTATAGCCTGCCAGGCTTCTCTGTCCATGGAATTCTCTAGGCAAGAATACTCAAGTGGGTAGCCATTCTCTTCTCCAGGGGAATCTTCCCAACACAGGGATCGAACCTGAGTCTCCCGCATTGTAGGCAAATTCTTTGCTGTCTGATCTACCAGGGAAGACTCTAATCTAAGAGGACTGGTGTTTCATAATTAGAAGAAGAGACATCAGGAGGGTATGCACACAGAGGAAAGGCTACGTGAAGACACAGGAAGAAGGGGCTGTAAGTGGGGAAGAAATCCTTCACCTGAAACCCACCCTGCTGGCAACTTGATGTTGGACTCCTAGCCTCCAGAACTATGAGAAAATAGATTTTCGTTGTTAAACCATATAGTCAGTAGCATTTTGTTAGCACATCACTAGCAGTCTAATATATTTCCTAATTGGAACTTCTATACATATAATGCAATAGAAGAAGGAAGATGATCTGTTAAAATAAAGTTGTCTTAAAGCATTGGATTGACCATGAAAGGAGGATGTGAGACAATAGATATTTGATATCAAATTCTAGCACCAGCTATTAACTAACTGGCTTCAGCTTTCCTTATTGGGAGATAAAAAAAAATTACGTGAATGATGAATGATATTGTGTTAGAGTCCAGTTGCCTCTATTCAAACCTCATGCTGATACTTACTAGTTATATAACCTTGAGTTGCTTTTATCTGTAAAACAGGATAAACTAACATGAAATAGTTTGTACAATTTCTAACACATGCTGCTGCTGCTGCTGCTGCTAAGTCACTTCATTCATGTCCGACTCTGTGTGATCCCATAAGACGGCAGCCCACCAGGCTCCCCCATCCCTGGGATTCTCCAGGCAAGCGCACTGGAGTGGGTTGCCATTGCCTTCTCCGCTAACACATGCTAATTATTATTTCCATGTTTTGCTTGATATTTTTGTTATTTCAAGATTTTATGTTCACTAATTTGTGACATCAAAGGATACATTTATCTCAGCTTCTAATGATTTTTGCAAGAAATAAAAAGAACAGAATAGATCAAAAATTAAAAGTTCAGACAGACCAATTTTTGAAAAAAAAAAAGTTATGCTCTAAACTAATGTTGTCTTTGTTTCAGTTTCAAGGCATAAATAAGTATACTAAAAAGATATTTTGAGATAAATTTATTGTGCCATCCTAGCATTTCATTTTAAGTTTAATTAAAAAAAAATCAGTGACTTTCATAGTATTTTATGTTCCCATGCAATTTTTCTTACCAGAGTTTTCTAGAGTCAGTCTTGAAATAGTTACCAAAAATGTAGATTGTTTTGACTAATATCTGATACAGTCGATACCTCTACATTAACTAAAATATTGGTATTATCATCTAGGTATTTTTATTGTTTTTAATAAAATGGCCTATTTATTTTCAAACAATTTTGATTAAAACATATAAACTTATAAATTTTAAATAATTTCTAAGTAAATAAGCTTGAAAAATATCAAATGGACAAAATATCCACTGTTGCCATAGATTCTACTTTGAAATTAGAAGAATCTGGAGAAAATGAAATGAATTTGGCATGCCAGGGCAGTCTATCCTTAGAAACATATTTCTCCCTATAACCCAAAAAGCTAAACTACCACATGAGATTTGATTCTAATCTCTTCTGCATTTAATTGAAAGTGAAAGTTGTGCTACATTTTAAAATTTGTTCTTTCACTTTAACTGGGCTTAAATCAAACATTTCACAGCAATTGGGATTTGTGAATACAAACACTATTATAAGCTAAAATAATTAGCCTAAGTTAATGTCCTATATATAATTCAATGATAAATCACTAAGTGTTTCAAACCACTTTCACCCACATTTATAGCAATGCATGTCTTCATTAGGACCCAACATTTAGATGATTAGTTCATTTTAACTAAACCTTTGTCCTGAAAATTCATCATTCATATAGGTGAATTCTCAAGAGGCACACACTTTCAACTCATAAACCTTGAACTTTATATAAGACTTTGCTTCAGAAAACTTAAGTTTTCTTGTCTTCTCCTGGTCACACAATCAATGAATGAATGAATACACCCACCATTTCAAATTTCTGTTATAGTAATATACTAGAGGGTTATTGATGAGTAAGATACACTAGGTTCCTGACCTCATGAAACTAATTGTATTTTGGGAAAAAGAACAGATATTTAAACAAAGTAGTTTTTTTTTTAATTTTTAATTGGAGGAAGATTGCTTTGCAATGTGTTGATTTCTGCTATACAATAATGAGAGTCAGCCATAAGTGTGTGTGTGTGTGTGTGTATATATATATCCCTCTTGAGGCACCTATGGAGAACAGTATGGAGATTCCTTTACAAAAACTAGGAATACAACTACAGTATGACCCAGCAATCCCACTACTGGGCATATACCCCGAGACAACCAGAATTCAAAAAGACACATGTACCCTAATGTTCACTGCAGCACTTAAAGTAGCTTTTAACAAGTGATAAATGCTGATATGAAAATAAAGGGGGTTAAAGTGACAGAGAGTAACAGCAGTTAGGGTTTATGGTAAAGGCTACTTTGCTGTCTTTGGTAGGGAAGATATGTCTGAAGAGGACACAGTGCAGCTGAGACATTAACAGCTTTACGAAAAAGCCATGCAGAGATCTAGAGAAAGAATATTCCAGGCAGAGGGCAAAGGCTCTGAGTCAGATGCGAGCTTGATGTACTCTAAAGTCAGAGAGAGTATAGTAGGAGAGAAATCAGTCAGAGAGCTTATAGAGGACTGACATGATCTGACTTACTTTTTAAAAAGATAACCCTGCAAACTGTATAAGGACAAGAGTGGTAGTAAAAATGTGTGTGTGTGTGTGTGTGTGTGTGTATAAATACATATGGGCTTCCCCTGTGGCTTGACAGTGAAGAATCCACCTGCAATACAAGAGCCACAAAAGACACAGGTTCAGTCCCTGGGTCGGGAAGATCTCTTGGAGGAGAGCATGACAACCCACTCCAGTATGCTTGCCTGGAGAATCCCATGGACAGAGGAGCCAACACTACTGAAGAGACTTAACATGCACACACACATATTAATATATAATAAAAGGAAATTCTATTCCTATGGAAATAATTCCTAAGAGAGAGAATGGTGTCTGGGACCAAAGGGGCATAGAAAAATGGGATTTGTTTCAGATTATTGAAGGTAATATGCCAAACCCAACACCTCATATTTGCTAAGAACTCTACCATACATGAATGATTGTTGTTGTTCAGTCATCGCTAAGTCTTGTCCAACTCTTTGCAATCCCATGGACTGCAGCACACCAGGCTTCCCTGTCCATCACCAACTCCTGGAGTTTGCTCAAACTCCTGTCCATTGAATCAGTGATGCCATCCAACCATCTCATCCTCTGTCGTCCCCTTCTCCTCCTGCCTTCAATCTTTCTCAGCATCAGGGTCTTTTCCAATGAGTCAGCTCTTTGCATCAGGTGGCTGAAGTATTGGAGCTTCAGGTTCAGCATCAGTCCTCTCAATGAATATTTAGAGTTGATTTCTTTTAGAATTGACTGGTTTGGCCCCGACTCTTAAGAGTCTTCTCAAGCACCTGTAAATTCCTTTCGGGTGTTTCTTATTCTCTTTGTATAATCCACAGTAGCTTGAGTTGTTCTTCATGGACTGTAGGCATTGCCTAAGTTTGTATGTGTGTCTGGATGAAAAGATGGGTGGGTGGATGAATAGAGGGGTGGATAATTGAAAAAAAATGTAGAAGTTGTTTAGTTTTATTGTATTTGGGGCTCATGTTCCCTCTGAAGAAATGTATTCATATGTTACTTGCTAGCATAAACCACTAATAATTACAACTTCTAGTTAAAGATAAACAAAAATAACATGACAAACACAAGACACTTTACCTGAAGTCACAAAAGTGAATTATTAGATTTTTTTCAATAAAAGAAGTAAAATAATGAAAGATGCTTCTAAAATCTTACTTAGTAACAGGTGTCCGGGTTGGAGGACTAAATTTATATTTTATTTTAATAAACATGTTTTAAAGGATTTATCCAAGATCCATGTTACAAAAATCTAACCGGCTATAATCATATACACCTGTCAAATTAAGAGAGCACAAATAACGTTTGACAAACATTTTGCTTAGCACTATTGAAGCATTTGCAATAGTTTCTGGTTTAAGATTTTACTTTTGATTTATTTTGTTTTAATCTTTAACCATTAAGAATAGATTACCACCTTATTTTAGAATGTCATCAAGAAAAAATGTTCTAAAGACATTTTGAGATTTTTCTCCCATCCTATTTTGAATTTGAGAAAATTCTATTTTAAATATTTTTATACAAGATTTCTAAACAACATAGTTTAATTGGTGACAGGAGATCATGGAGACTAAATTAACTACTATATAATATTGAATTCATACATGAAGTATGAATATAAAAAGTGCTTTGTAAACCATAAAGTGAAATAAAAATGCTATTGATTTTTATAATTATGGTAATGCTTATCTCTGATGTTTGAACTGCCTTTCTAATAATATCATAGCCTGTTATTCTCTCGATTTAGTCTCCTTATATCATAACAGAGGAACAAAAGTATACACTTTTTAGACATACCACTGAGTAATCAGTTCCCTTCACAAGGATGTTTTGGCTTAATAATGAAAACATCCTAATAGCTGAAATTATTACCCACTGATTTACTGTCACTACAATGTTCTAAGACAGACAAACTTCCTGGAATGAGAAACCCAGCCCTGTTAACTGATATTTTTTAAATTAATTTATTTATTTTAATTGGAGGTTAATTACTTTACAATATTGTGGTGGGTTTTGCCATACATTGATGTGAATCAGCCATGAGTGCACATGTGACCCCCATCCCGAACCCCCCTTCCACCTCCCTCCCAATCCCATCCTTCTGGGTTATCCCAGTGCACTAGCTTTGAGTGCCCTGTTTCATACATCGAACTTGGACTGGTCATCTATTTCACATATGGTAATATACATGTTCAATGCTATTCTCTCAAATCATCCCACCCTCCCCTTCTCCCACAGAGTCCAAAATTCTGTTCTTTATATCTGTGTCTCTTTTGCTGTTTCGCGTATAGGGTTGCCGTTACCATCTTTCTAAATTCCATATGTATGTGTTAATGTACTGTATTGGTGTTTTTCTTTCTGACTTCACTCTATATAATAGGCTCCAGTTTCATCCACCTCATTAGAACTGACTCAAATGTGTTCTTTTTAATAGCTGAGTAATATTCCATTGTGTATATGTACCACAGCTTTCTTATCCATTCATCTGCTGATAGACATCTAGATTGCTTCCATGTCCTAGCTATTATAAACAGTGCTGTGATGAACATTGGGGTACATGTGTCTCTTTCAATTCTGGTTTCCTCAGTGTGTTTGCCCAGCAATGGGATTGGTGGATCGTATAGCAGTTCTATTTCCAGTTTTTCAAGGAATCACCAAACTGTTCTCCATAGTAGCTATACCAGTTTGCATTCCCACCAACAGTATAACAGGATTCCCTTTTCTCCACACCCTCTCCAGCATTTATTGTTTGTAGACTTTTTGATAGCAGCCATTCTGATCGACGTGAGATGGTACCTGTGGTTTTGATTTGCATTTCTCTGATAATGAGTGATGTTGAGCATCTTTTCATGTGTTTGTTAGCCATCTGTATGTCTTCTTTAGGAGACATGTCTCTTTAGTTCTTTGGCCCATTTTTTGATTGGGTCATTTATTTTTCTGGTATTGAGCTGCATGAGCTGCTTGTATATTTTTTAGATTAATTCTTTGTCAGTTATTTCATTTGCTATTATTTTCTCCAATTCTGAAGGCTGCCTTTTCACATTGCTTATAGTTTCCTTCATTGTGCAAAAACTTTTAAGTTTAATTAGGTCCCATTTGTTTATTTTTGCTTTTATTTCCATTACTCTGGGAGGTGGGTCATAGAGGATCCTGCTCTGATTTATGTCAGAGTGTTTTGCCTATGGTTTCCTCTAGGAGTTTTATAGTTTCTGGTCTTACGTTTAGATCTTTAATCCATTTTGAGTTTATTTTTGTGTATGTTGTTAGAAAGTGTTCTAGTTTCATTCTTTTACATGTGGTTGACCAGTTTTCCCAGCAGCACTTGTTAAAGAGATTGTCTTTTCTCCATTGCATATTTGTACCTCCTGGTTCCAAATAGGAAAAGGAGTACGTCAAGGCTGTATATTGTCACCCTGCGTATTTAACTTATATGCAGAGTACATCATGAGAAACGCTGGGCTGGAAGAAGCACAAGCTGGAATCAAGATTGCTGGGAGAAATATCAATAACCTCAGATATGCAGATGACACCACCCTTATGACAGAAAGTGAAGAGGAACTAAAGAGCCTCTTGAGGAAAGTGAGAGAGGAGAGTGAAAAAGTTGGCTTAAAGCTCAACATTCAGAAAACTAAGATCACGGCCTCTGGTCCCATCACTTCATGGGAAATAGATGGGGAAACAGTGGGAACAGTGTCAGACTTTATTTTTTGGGGCTCCAAAATCATTGCAGATGGTGATTGCAGCCATGAAATTAAAAGACGCTTACTCCTTGGAAGGAAAGTTATGACCAACCTAGATAGCATATTAAGAAGCAGAGATATTATTTTGCCAACAAAGGTCCATCTAGTCAAGGCTATGGTTTTTCCAGTAGTCATATATGGCTGTGAGAGTTGTACTGTAAAGAAAGCTGAGCACCGAAAAATTGATGCTTTCGAACTGTGGTGTTGGAGAAGACTCTTGAGAGTCCCTTGGACTGCAAGGAGATCCAGCCAGTCCATCCTAAAGGAGATCAGTCCTGGGTATTCATTGGAAGGACTGATGTTGAAGCTGAAACTCCAATACTTTGGCTTCCTCATGCAAAGTGTTGACTCATTGGAAAAGACCCTGATGCTGGGAAGGATTGGGGGCAGGAGGAGAAGGGGATGACAGAGGATGAGATGGCTGGATGGCATCACCAACTCGATGGACATGAGTTTGGGTAAACTCTGGGAGTTGGTTATGGACAGGGAGGCCTGGTGTGCTGTGATTCATGGGGTCACAAAGAGTCAGACATGACGGAGAGACTGAACTGAAATGTCAAAAGATAAGATGTCCATAGGTGCATGGATTTATCACTGGGCTTTCTATTTTGCTCCACTGATCTATATTTCTGTCTTTGTGCCAGTACCATACTGTCTTGATGACTGTAGCTTGTAGTATAGTCTGAAGTCAGCAGGCTGATTCCTCCAGTTTCAGTCTTCTTTCTCAAGATTGCTTTGGCTATTTGAGGTTTTTTGTATTTCCATACAAATTGTGAAATTACTTGTTCCAGTTCTGTGAAAAATACCATTGGTGGCTTGATACGGATTGCATTGAATCTGTAGATTGCTTTGGGTAGTATACTCATTTTCACTATATTGATTCTTCGAACTCATGAACATGGTATATTTCTCCATCTATTTGTGTCATTTTTTATTTCTTTCATCAGTGTTTTATCATTTTCTATATATAGGTCTTTTGTTTCTTTAGGTAGATTTATTCCTAAGTATTTTATTCTTTTCATCGCAGTGGCGAATGTAATTGTTTCCTTAACTTCTCTTTCTGTTTTTTCTTTATTAGTATATAGGAATGCAAGGGATTTCTGTGTGTTAATTTTATATCCTGCAACTTTTCTATATTCATTGATTAGCTCTAGTAATTTTCTGGTGGTGCCTCTAGGTCTTTCTATGTAGAGGATCATGTCATCTGCAAACAGTGAGAGTTTTACTTCTTCTTTTCCAATCTGGATTCCTTTTATTTTTTTTTCTTCTCTGATTGCTGTGGCTAAAAGTTCCAAAACTATGCTGCATAGCAGTAGTGAGAGTGGGCACCCTTGTCTTATTCCTGACTTTAGGGGAAATGCTTTCAATTTTTCACCATTGAGGATAATGTTTGCTATGGGTTTATCATATTTGGCTTTTATTATGTTGAGGTATGTTCCTTCTATGCCTGCTTTCTAGAGAGTTTTTATCATAAATTGCTGTTGAATTTTGTCAAAGGCTTTCTCTGCATCTATTGAGATAATCATACGGTTTTTATCTTTCAATTTGTTAATGTGGTGTATCACATTGATTGATTTGCAAATAATGAAGAATCCTTGCATCCCTGGGATAAAGCCCACTTGGTCATGGTGTATGATCTTTTTAATATGTTGTTGGATTCTGTTTGCTAGAATTTGTTGAGGACTTTTGCATCTATGTTCATTAGTGATATTGGCCTGTAGTTTTCTTTTTTGTGTGGCATCTTTGTCTGGTTTTGGCATTAGGGTGATGGTGGCCTCATAGAATGAGTTTGGGAGTTTACCTTCCTCTGCAATTTTCTGGAAGAGTTTAAGTAGGATAGGTGTTAGCTCTTCTCTAAATTTTTGGCAGAATTCACCCGTGAAGCTATCTGGTCCTGGACTTGTGTTTGTTGGAAGATTTTTGATTAAAGTTTTGATTTCTGTGCTTGTGATGGGCCTGTTAAGATTTTCTATTTCTTCGTGGTTCAGTTTAACACGATAGCCCAAAACCTATGGGATTCAGTGAAAGCAGTGCTAAAGGGAAGGTTCATAGCAATATAAGCTTACCTCAAAAAACAAGAGAAAAATCAAATAAAGAACTTAACTTTACACCTAAAGCAACTAGAAAAAGAACCACAGGGTTAGTAGAAGAAAAGAACTAATAAAAATTAGTGCAGAAATAAATGAAAAATAAACAAAGAAGACTATAGCAAAAATCAAAAAAACTAAAAGCTGGTTCTTTGAGAAGATAAATAAAATAGACAAACCATTAGCCAGACTTATCAAGAAAAAAAGGGAGAAGAATCAAATCAACAAAATTAGAAATGAAAATGGAGCGATCACAACAGATAACACAGAAATACAAAGGATCATGAGACTACTATCAGCAACTATATGCCAATAAAATGGATAACTTGGAAGAAATGAATCAATTCTTAGAAAAGTATAACTGATATTTCTTAAAGAAAAATTCTATAAATACCTTGATGTGAAAGAGTCATCATTTTCCCCCTCCCTTCTCCTTTTCTTTCCTCCCTTTCTCCCTCCTCCTTTCTTTAATCCATTTTTCTCTCCTTCCTTCATTCCTTTTTACTTCCTCTTTCTTTTCCACCCCTTCCTTGCAAGTATGTTTAAACTATAACATTAAGCATAACAGGGATTTTCCATCTGCTCTTTCTGCCTCAATACACTAAACTAATCACATGTTATCCACTTCCTTCAAAAAGTTTGGTCAAGATTTGTTATACTTAGTGTGTATACAGTAAGATTTGCTGTTGAAATGCTTGGAATTAAAGTTTTTGCTCATTAATGTTCTCTACATTTATTCTGAAATTTTGTCTCAGAGTATATGTGAGATTGACTATTTTATTCTATAATCCTAAAATATAACTCATACATGAATTGTGAGTTTGTTTTTAAAAAGAGAATTGAACGATTTTCCTCTAGTCTCTTATATTTGTTATAACTGATAATGTTATAGTTTCTGCTTACTCAGTTGTTAGTGTTTTCAAAACTTTTCATTATAATCCCATTCTGATTAGAACAACTAAAGTCTTTTCCTTTTGTAGTCAAGAAATGTCCTAAGACTCAAGTAAATATTTAAAAAGGCATGTGATATCTAAACTGTTTCAAACGTTTGTTTGATGAGGGTCCATGCAGGTGCCAGGTGTTCCTACAGAGTGTCTGTGAGAGGGAGACATGAAACACTAATCAGTTCAGACTTGCACCAGGAATGATAAATTCTGTAATGCCATCAATTATGTTTATCAAGATGTCCTAAATTACTCATTGATCAGTGCAGAGATACAGAGACAGTTATTTGGAGCTTATTAATATTGCTCAAAGATGCTACATTTTCTTAAACTTCTAGTTAGCTATACTGGTTAACTTATTGTTTTAGGAGGCTTAGAATATTAGCAGAATGTATTCGTCTCATGTTTCAAAAAATGTTATTTGGCCAAGATTGCTTTCTAAATAAAGATTATTTATAAGTGGCATATGGTTCCAATTCTAAAGTCAAGATTATAGTTCTGCATGTTTTTATTTTGAAAAGAAATTCCTTATGTTTAATCTCTAATTGAGAGTATAAATGTAAATGTTTTTATAGATAGCTGCCATGACTACTCCTTCATCTCTGTGTGTATGTGAGTGTGTATGTCTTTGGGTGTCTGTACTTCTGTGCATAGTTAGGCACATAGATATTCGATCATATGTATATATGTAATGGCCTACTATTTTGTGAAAATTAGCTTATGGAATTTTAAAGAATAAACACATTTGCCTATGTTATAAAAGTAGGTTTAAAGTCAAAATAATAAACCATATTTAATCATAGCTATTTTATGCTTGCATCTCTACAAATAACAATAAAGCTATGCAGAAAAAAAATAAAAAAGAATTATCAATACATAAAGATGTCCCTATTAGTTATTTGTGGTAAGAGAACTATTAGTGATATTTTAATTTCTTCTCTAATTTAAAAAACTTTTCCATAATAAAAAAATCGCTTACACATTAAATAAAAAGTATTTTCCTCAGTTAGAGGAAATTTACTCCAAAAATAATTTTCTGTCCTATCAATATAGGGACCTTTTGTAAGTGAATGTCATTTCCCTTCACTTTATCTAGTAGTAAAAAAAAAAAAAATCATAAATATTGGATTATTAGCACCACAGAAAATTTGTACTTTTAACCAAGGGCTAGCTGTATAGAGCTTCTCCATTTTGGCTGCAAAGAAAATAATCAATCTGATTTCAGTGTTGACCATCTGGTGATGTTCATGTATAGAGACTTCTTTGTGTTGTTGGAAGAGGATGTTTTCTATGGCCAGTGTATTCTCATGGCAAAACTCTATTAGCCTCTGCCCTGCTTCATTTTGTACTCCAAGGCCAAATTTGCCTATTACTCCAGGTGTTTCCTTACTTCCTCCTTTTGCATTCCAGTCCTCTATAATGAAAAGGACATCTTTTTTGGGTATTAGTTCTAGAAGGTCTTGTAGGTCTTTATAGAACCATTCAACTTCAGCTTTTTCATCTTTACTGGTCGGGGCATAGATCTGGATTACCGTAATATTGAATGGTTTGCCTTGGAAACGAATAGAAATCATTCTGTCGCTTTTGAGATTGCATCCAAGTACTGCATTTTAGACTCTTTTGTTGACTATGATGGCCACTCCATTTCTTCTAAGGGATTCCTGCCCACAGTAGTAGATATAATGCTCATCTGAGATAAATTCACCCATTTCAGTCTATCTTAGTTCGCTGATTCCTAGAATGTCAACATTCACTCTTGCCATCTCCTGTTTGACCACTTCGAATTTGCCTTGATTCATGGACCTAACATTCCAGGTTCCTATGCAATATTGCTCTTTACAGCATCGGACTTTGCATCTGTCACCAGTCACATCCACAACTGGGTGTTTTTTTTGCTTTGGCTCCATCTCTTCATTCTTTCTGGAGTTATTTCTCTACTGATCTCCAGTAGCATATTGGGCGCCTACCAACCTGGGGAGTTCATCTTTAAGTGTCCTATCTTTCTGCCTTTTCATACTGTTCATGGGGTTTTCAAGGCAAAAATACTGAAGTGGTTTGCCATTCCCTTCTCCAGTGGACCACGTCTTCCTGATGTGAATAGCTGACTCATTTGAAAAGACCCTGATGCTGGGAAAGATTGAGGGCAGGAGGAGAAGGGGAAGACAGGGGATTAGATGGTTGGATGGCATAACTGACTCAATGGACATGAGTTTGGGTAAACTCCAGGAGTTGGTGATGACCGGGAGGCCTGGCGTGCTGCAGTCCATGGGGTCGCAAATAGTTGGACACAACTGAGCAACTGAACTGAACTGAATATGTTCATTATAGAAAACTTGATACTCCATAGAATACAATTCTTGATTGTTTAACTTTTTGTCTAGTCATTGTCTTTTGGTTCCTTTTTGTATTAAAAATACTTAGTATAGAGACTTCCCTGGTGGACTAGTGGGTAAGACTTCACCTTTCAACGCAGGATCCCTGGTGGGGGAGCTAAGCCTACATGCCTTGCAGGCAAAAAACCAAAAGATAAAACAGAAGCAGTATTGTAACAAATTCAACAAAACTCTAAAAGTGGTCCACATCAAAGGAAAAAAAAAAAAAAGAAATACTTGGTGTATTTAGCCCAGCATTCTAGTTACCCTGTTCCACAGATGAGATCATTACCCAGGAGCCTGACTTAATAGCTACACCTTTCCCCTTCCAGTCAGCCCCCAAGCAGAGTGTCAAGTTTCTCTTTATAGGTTATTTTTTTAAGTGTATGTAAAAAGGACAAAGCAACATTTAAATTTAAATTAGCAAACATCCTACATGTTTCACGCATGTTTTGTTTTATAATACTCACTACATGCAAAGCCATTTGCATGTATTAACATTATAGAGGTTTAAAACTAAAATGTAAAATCTCACAGCACTTTAAAAGACATTTCCTGCTCTCAGTTTATATCATTATCTGATATGTTTCTTAGGAATGTGCTGATATTAAATGTTTGAATTCATTTTAATTTAGATCGTTTCAGATTGTTTCAGTGTATCAT
Source organism: Giraffa tippelskirchi (assembly GCF_054371585.1). Lineage (NCBI taxonomy): Eukaryota > Metazoa > Chordata > Mammalia > Artiodactyla > Giraffidae > Giraffa > Giraffa tippelskirchi. Next base: position 42,498,332 of record NC_137276.1, read on the forward strand.
TGACTATACTGTCATTGTTACCACTTTGCTGAGGATTTATCCTAATCACTGCTTTTTTTCCTCTCTGACAGCTCTTTCAAACATTTGATTGGAGGATTAGATGACGTTTCTAATAAAGCATATGAAGATGCAGAAGCTAAAGCAAAGTAAGTGAAAATCTGATGGGCCCTAATTTTGATTTTCAAAACATGGTTTTGAATAGACATAAGGTCAAATATTTCGTTGGACTTAAAGCTCAACACTCTATTGGAAAGAAAGTAACTACATATGAGTGAAAATAATCAAACTGCTCAAGATAATTATTACATAGTATGCTTACTTAGTATGTCTCTCCTTAAATATGAAACCTTAATTTGGTGAGGAAGATCATCTGGACAAGGGAAAATGATTAGTTTAAAATCCAGTGTAAACAATTGAATATAAATGCAGCGTTTCTTTCACTGAAAACACTTTCTGAATGAATTGCGGTTGAGTTCACCAGTTTGTGAAACTGTATGAAAAATAATAAGGCTGGAAATATTTCCTCATATGAGTACACTGTTGCTTTACATAGAACTTTGTCAGTGAAAACTAATCAGTTGATCTAAGAAAGAAGTGGAAAATTTTGTAAGAGCCAAACTTGAGTTATAACCCGGAAGAACATCTCAGAAAGCTCTGAGAACTATTCCTGCCCAACAGAAGTCAAAGCACCCTTAATTTAAATTTTTTTTTTTTTGACAGAGGGCTGTACATCAAATGACATATTTTTGACATAATCCAGATGTAAGTGTCATATGACCCCTTAAAAATTCAAGTAGGAAAGTTATCTCTAAGGAATTGTTTTATTGTTGCTAGGAGAATGTTGCTCTTTCTGGTTGAGCAGATATTTCTGCCAGTGGGGTAGGTTTGGTCACAGATACACAAGGCACATTTTGGGGAGAGAGGAGGCCAAAGGACAGAGAAAGCTTTCTGTTTGAATTTTTCTTGTCTTGCCATAAAACGTGAATTTTATTTCACAACTTGTGTTGCTAAGTTATGATTTGAGATAGTACATAAAGTTATGAGATAGTACATATGCCATTGTATTTTTATATAACAGAGTACATTTTTATCTACTAGAATAATTTGCTTTAAAACAAAGCTTTACTTTTTTTTTTAAACAAAAATGTGAAGTAATTTGAGATTGACTGTTTTCTGCAAAATTTTTAGGCTACTTTTTTAAAAAGTATAATCTATATAATCCTGTTCTTTCTCACAAGAAGGTTACCTGAGTAAAAACAATTTTGTATTTGATATCAGATAAGATACAGGAAGGTTTGAATCAACTAATAACAATGACTAGATGATACAGGAGAATAATCTGATTGATTGGTCTTGTAGTAACCTAAAAAAGAATAAAATAATTTCTTTTGCCTTGAGAATCTATGAAGATTAAAAATTTGGACTAGAACTAAATAACTAATTATTATAATTCATTTTGACTGATAAAATTCTGTTTTCAAAGCTATATACATATATTCACATTTTCTTCTCTATATAATTTGTTTTTGTTTCCTCTGCTCTTTGGAGGGACATAGACTTACATCCTGTAGTCACATACCAGCAGTGCCCCTGCTAAGATTTCCTGAGGAAACTACACTAAGCCAGTGTTAACACCAAACAAGCTCCACATAGTCATCAGTATTTCCCATACTGTGGCTGATTGGTATGAATTTTCTGGTTTTCTACTTTAGGTTAAAATACATATGAATGCTAAACTTAGACTTTAGTTTCTGGTATTTGCATTAATCATCCTGAGATGGCAGAGGAGAGTCATTTAATGTGCCTTATCAGTTTTAAAGTTATAAAACTTGGTTATTATTAGACTTTAGCTCTAAAGGAACATTTTCTTGCTATATGAACGCTCATATTTATAATTTATGTCAGCAAAGTTTTTCTTGAGTTTATATCTTTAAATATAAATTTACACATTAAATTTAACGTTAAATTTAAATGTTACTATGGATCATTTTATATATATTTATATTTGTGTATATATACTCACACACTTTATTTTATATAAATTTGATGTGTACAATTAGTGGTAGTATTTAAAGTTTATCTAAACTAGTACTTGAGCAACTATATAAATATTTGTAGAGTTACTGGAAAAAGTTGAAAGTCTTTTAAACTGAAATATATCTTTGATCTACTTCTGTTTCTCTGTTACATTTTAGATAGATTCTCTAATGAATGTTTTTCCTATTTATTCTACCCAAAGTCAAGGTCAGCCACTGGCTTAAAACTGATCAGTGGTGGGAAAGCAATTATGAATTAGTTACATCCTTAGTGCACTGCTGGCCTCACAAAGGTTAAATTGTGTATATGTCTCATTAATTCTGGGCATTTACGGTTCACTTGCACATGCTTTAACTAAAGGTCGGCAGGAAAGCAAATCCATTGAGATTCAGATTCAGACAACTAGAAGAGAAGGGTAGCAACAGTTCTTCCCACTGGAAGAGAATCCATCAATACAAAAAAAATGACTCTGAATGAGGACTAGAAGCCTCAGGTTCTGCTCCTGGCTCTGTTACTGCCAACCAAGTAATTTTGGTGCTGTCTTAATATCTGTCTCTCAATCTCATTATCTTACCTATACAGTGTTATTTAGTGATTTAATTAATGGCAATATGTAGAAATACTTGGTAAGTTATAAAGGGCTCTACAAGTAGATGGTATTATTTGTAGAAGCAATCACTGGAAATTTACCCTAATGTATTTGCTAGATGGTTTGATTTTCAGACAATTTATTGCAGCTATTATATACAACAAATTATATCTGAGACAGTACTCTTTAATCTTATGTAGGCAAACTTGTCTCAGTTTAGTAGCATGTTGTAAAATTAAACCTAGCCTGGAAAATATCTGTAAGTATCATTTTAATAAAATCGAAACATTTAGTTAAAATAAAGTTCAATTATTATTAAAGAACCAAAAAGGGCAATAAAATGACGACCTACATTTAAATGCTGTTCTTTGAAGTATAAATTTAATGGATTATAAATTAATCATTATATTTATACTTGCATATAAATCAACTAGGATAAACTAGTTTGAATTTTTCTATTCAATTAATACTAAATCTAAATGAAAGCATAACCCACATACCTTAAGATTGATTATTATTTAGAAAAAGGGAATAGCTTGATGAAAAATGAAAGTCTAAGACCATTGATCTAAATTCGAGAGATGAATATTGTGCATTTTATTCTTCAAAATAACTATAATTACTGGAGGAGGTGTTGCAATGCATTTTACACTGTTAGCATTTTATAGCTTTCTAATAAATAATCAACATCTAAAGATTTCTGAAGTTGAAAACATCTTTTTAACTAGGTGTCCTATCACTCAGAGTAGGAAAACTGTAAATTATTCCCCAGGGAGAATTTTTTAGTCAAACTAACATGTTTAAACATCTATTTGTGTCGGCACTGTTTTCTCTTCCTATTGGATTTCTTTCCCTTCAGTACATTATGCCTTCACTTTGTATTTAAGGAACTTATGAGGTTTGCCAGCACTGCAGGGGATAGGAACAGTCTCTAACTGATCTAAATTCCCTGGGTAATTTTGTTAATGCCTCTAGGTTTCTACATAGATCACAAATTCTGTACCATTTAAAACTGAGGTGATGATTTGGCTGCCCAGTGTAAGCTTTATTCTTTCAAGGTCCCCTTGACTGTGCAAAATCCACTAAAGACAAGATTAGTATTTTATAAAACCCAATTAAAATGATCATGTTATTTGTTCATGTGAAATTATTGTTGGCATTGTCTCATTGACTATGCCTATTTGGGTAAAAAGAAAAAAGGTAGGGCTGATAGTAAAGATGGATTCAGTTGAGACATTTAGAAACTCAGTTGTAGAAACTTAGCTATTAGCACAGTCAGGATTCAATGACAGAAAACAGACCATCCCTTTCAGAGAAACCATACCAAGTGTTCAGTTTGGATGACTGGTCCAGAAAGTTTGACTTGAAAGAAATATCCCAAGAAAATGTTTCTCAAAACTCCTCTCCAAAAAAAGAAAACCAAACAAACAAAACTATTCTACTGCAGAATATGTGTCCTGTCTCATGAGATATATTTCCTAGAAAGAAAATTATCCATGACAGAAACTTTACCTTTATGGCATGTTTAAGCTTATCTTAATTGCTGTTAATTATCCACTAAGGGCTTCTCCTTTTTAAAATATGAAGTTATAATCACAAAGACATTAGATGAGACAGCCTCAGATTGAAGGTAAAGCTCATTAAACCTTATTTAGAGCAGAAAGTAGCGTGTATGATGAAAGGTATTTTCATTAGAGGAAAGGAATTTTCATTACATTATTTTCCTTCGAGACTATGTTTTTATTCATTTAATAAACATTTAGAAATATACTTATGATAAGTTAAGGATTGTACTTTACAGTGTGCATACCAAATAGAAAACATATTTTCTAATAGTAAGGATCTTGCAGTTTAGTGGGGAGACTGATGTGTAATTCAATAATTATTTTCAATATTTACTTCTAGGTTATGATACTTCTTGTGATAAAGCCCTGTTTGGGTAGAAAGACTGATCTCCATATTTACACTGTCTTATAAAAAATAACCATGCAGAAAATCAAATAGAAAAAAAGCAGATATTCTATTTCATTCTAAGTATTTCTAATATATGAATATAGACTACTTCTTAAATGAAATATTTTCAAGTTAGACTATCATTTCTTATTGTTGAATTTGTACTCAGTAATTATAGGCAAAATATCTCTTTTTCTGAAGGAAATACCTATATATATTAAGCAATTAAGTGGAAATATATGTAATTGTAATAATCATAAGAATTTTTGGTATAAAAACTGCTCTTCAATGAGGGATTTATGTATACCACAGCTGTATTCCCTGATTAGGGTTATATGGAGCAGAAAAACAAAATAGCAAATTAAAGTCAGTGTTTTATTTATAATGATGTATATTTTTAATTAAAGTATTTTATATTTTCACTCTAAAAGAAATAACATAGTGATATAGATTAAAAAGTAAAAATCATAGTCTAAACAAATCAAGTACAACTTCTATTAACTATCTTTGTGTTTAAAATTATACTTATGGTCATTTACAACTTTATATTCTGCTTTTTCAATTCAACACCTATCATATTATAAACATTTATAATATGATTATATATAGTTCTTAAACATAATTTTTGTGGTGACCTGATAACGCAGTGAATGGATCCTAGTATTATAGACTGATTCAATCTGTACCCTTGTTGATTCAATTTACTGTGCTTTTGAAAATACGATCCCAATCACTGCTTTAAAAAAAAGAAAAACAGGTACCAAACAACAAAAAATACTCTTAAACTGGTCCCATCTAGCAGTACTTTCCAAATTATTATATGTCATGACACTCATAGAAAATGAGTATAGCATCTTATGCCAGTTGACTCACCAGCTCTGGCTCTATCCTGATGCTCTGAAGGGATTCATACCTAAGCCCTTCAGTTGAGAAGCTCTGATAGTTATGTGAGTATAGATTCATGAGTGCATTTATTTATGATCTCAGTTGATGATTATTGGTATTGTTTTTCATATGGAGGAACGGTTTCTTATGACAAAATCTCTATATTATAATCTTTGAGTGTAGTCATGTTTATTAATCTGCATTGCTTGGTAGATAGGTATGTAGGTAAGTAGATGTTGTTGTTCAGTAGCTAAGTCATGTCCAACTCTTTGTGACTCCATGGACTGCAGCATGCCAGGCTTCCTTGTCCTTCACTATCTCCCAGGAGTTTGCTCAAACTCATGTCGGCGATGCTATCTAACCATCTCATCCTCTGCCACCTTTTTCTCCTTTTGCCTTCAGTCTTTCCCAACATCAGAATCTTTTCCAATGAGTTGGTAGATGGGTAGATACATAGATAGGTTGGTTGATTTAAGATAACCCTGTATGCGAGACATCAAAAGAGACACAGATAAATAGAACAGCATTATGGACTTTGTGGGAGAGGGTGAGGGTGGGATGATATGGGAGAATGGCATGGAAGCATGTAAGTTATCATATGTGAAACAAATCACCAGTCCAGGTTCAATGAATGATACAGGGTGCTCTGGGCTGGTGCACCGGGATGACCTGGAGGGATGGGATGGGGAGGGAGGTGGGAGGGGGGTTCTGGAGGGGGAAAACATGTACACCCATGGTGGATTCATGTCAATATATGGCAAAACAAATACAATATTGTAAAGTTAAAAAATAGAAAATAAACTAATTAAATAAATAAATAAAAATAAAAACATTCTATAATTATCTAGTAGGCCATTATGTAACAGCATTATTCATGTTCATTCCATTTGTCATATGCATTCACTTATTTAACAAATATTTTCTACATAGAAAAGGTAGAAAAGGTAACCTACAAAAGGTTAAACATAAAGCAATGAATAAAATAGCCATGCTCCTTGCCATCATGGTACCTATGGTCCAGTGGAGGAGAGAGAGGCACATTAATTATTCTGTGAAGATTTCTCCGAGGAAGTGACATTTTAACTAGATTTGAGCTGAATTTTTAAGAATTAGCTGGTACTGGCTAGGAAAGAATTAGCTGGTATTAGTTGAGCAAGGAAGTGTAGATAACATTCTAGACAAAGAGCATGTACAAAGTCCCCAAGTTAGGAGACGACATTACATATTCAAGGAACTAAACCAGTATGTCTGGGACTTAGAATATGCAAGATGGAGATGGGATTTAAGGATTTAAAGAAAGCACTTCAGGCTTGTAGGCTAGCAAATGTGATGAGTTGGTTTATAATTATGCACTCTGGCCTTATAATTATGCACTCTTTCCTCTGGTTGGAGGAGTGAAAATGTGAAAGCAAGAACAGTCAGAATATTTTCCAGATAAAAGCTGATAGCAGATAGGATAGAATGACAGCAGTGTGAAAGAGAAAAGCATTTGAGAGCTAGTTAGGTGGCAAAGCCAATAAGTCTTCTTAAGGACATAGATATTGGTGATGAAGGACACAAAGGCAAAGAATGATGCGAGAGTGTTCAGTCTGGAAATCAGAGGGAGGCAACGGCATCCGCTAAGATAAAGAATGGTGGCTACATTTGGAGAGTGAGATCATCATAACTTCATTTTTACTCAGGTTACATATGAGGTGATTTTGAGACATGGTTAGGCAGGCCTGGAGCTCAGAGAAGAGGTTGGTATTCATTTGAAAATAATGAGAATTTAGATGGTAACTGGTAAGTAGAGATGTGGATGAAAGAGAATGCAGTGTATGAGAGTAGTATGGCACTGAGGATTGATTCTTGAGGAACTTTAGCAGTTAAAAATAAGAAAAAGGGGAAGGATTTCACACACACACACACACACACACACACACACACACACAATCCATGTCCAAAGACTAGCTGGAAAGGAGAGAGGTAGAAGGAAAACAAATTGGCATCACAGAAGGCAGAGATGGAGAGAGAGGGTTTCAAGAATGGAGGAGTAGACAATGATACAGTTGTTTTAAGTTCTAGTGTGTTAACTAACAAATAACTATTGAATTTGTCAGACCACTAGTTCATTTTCTTCTTGGGATGGAGTGATAGGGATTGAGTCCCCTAAATGGACTGAAAATGAATCTGATTTGAAGAAGTAAGACTCAATAAACCTATATAGAATTATAAGGAATTTCAAGTAAAATAGCTAACAATGTGTAGTGATTGTTATGGATCATCAGTGTTGAGAGAAAGAAAGAGAAATAAAGCATGTTAAATCCAGCAAAGGAGGAGAGAGTATTAGACTGAGGGAGGGACTTTCCTGGTGGTCCATTGGTTATGACTCATCGCTCTCAATGCAGGGGGTCTGGGTTCCATCTCTGATCAGGGAACTGAGATCCATCATGCCACCTGGCATTTAAAAAAAAAGACTGAGGGAGTTCAATACTAGGCAAGAGGGTCTCAGGTCCTTTTAAGTTTGCTAGACAAAAGTAGAACTTCAAAAGAAGTCAGGCTATCACCCTGGGTAAGATTTGTACCACTTTGTGAAGTGATTTTTTTTTTAATTTTGGAAATTAATTTTATTGGAGTATAGCTGATTTATAATGTTAAGTTTCTGCTGTACAGTGAAGTGAATCAGTTATACATATATCCACTCTTTTATAGATTCTTTTCCCATATAGGTCATTACAGAGTATTGATTAGCTTTCTCTGTGCTGTACAATAGGTTCTTAATAGTTACCTATTTTGTATGTAGTAGTGTGTATATGTCAATCCCAATCTCCCAGTTTATCCCTCCCCTCTTTCCTTCTTGGTAACTAAGTTTGTTTTCTGCACCTGTGACTCTATTTCTTTTTTGTAAATAGATTCATTTGTTCCATTTTTTTTAAAGAGTCCACATATAAGCGATATCATATGATATATCTTTGTCTGACTTACTTCATCATTGTGGCAATCTCTCAGTCCATCCATGTTGCTGCAAATGGCATTATTTCATTCTTTTTATGACTGAGTAATAGTCCATTGTACATATGTACCAAATCTTGTTTATCCATTCTTCCAGGACCTGAAAGCAACCTAAATGTCCACTGAAGTGGACACATTTAGTTTTTCACTTTTCCATCTCACATTATGCAGTATTTCTTTAGTTTTAAATATTGTCCTCACTCTAAAAAAGTGTAAAAATTAAAGATTCTCCTAAGAAGAATTAAACATTTTTTCCTAACACCCTAGCATAAATTTGCACCTAAGTCCCTTCTCCTCCAGAGATAACATGAGCATAGACAGGAAAGAGAGACACCATGTACCTAATTGCTAAATGTTCACTTATTCTCTACCTTGTCCCAAAAAAGGGACTGTCATCATAGATGCATGTAATACGAAAAGAAAAGTTAAAAGTAAACAAGAAAGACGAAACTGTGGTAGAGAGCCAGAAATAGGGCTAGTCTACAGAGCGACTTCACTTTCACTTTTCCCTTTCATGCACTGGAGAAAGAAATGGCAACCCACTCCAGTATTCTTGCCTGGAGAATCCTAGGGACGGCGGAGCCTGGTGAGCTGCCGTCTATGGGGTCGCACAGAGTCGGACACGACTGAAGCGACTTAGCATAGCATAGCATAGCATACAGAGCAGGACTTGTATCATCATCTCCCAGAAAAAAGTGATGCACAAAACAGTGGATGTACAAAGGTTGACTGACTTATTACTGTTGAACCAGCGAAGTACCACAGTCACTTTCCCTGACTCAATAACTGTAGAGAATATTGCTAACATATGGACCACTCTTTTGGCCCTTTTGATGTAGTCCACATAAATATTTTATTCCCATTTCTATAATTAGTCCTCACTGATTTAAAGCTCCACTCTATTTACAAGGAACATTTTAGTCTGATATTTTCAGAATTACTTTTGGTGCAGAGCCTTGTTGTTTGACACAAAGTGACAGCAGTAAAAGATGTTCTCATGTTACATTTCATTAGCAGAGACAACCCTTTAGTTGCTCACTCGGCTTGTCAAGGGGAGGTTGCTCGGAGCTCTTTGGCTCACAGAGGGAACTGCCGCTGTTGTTGCTCAGACCTTGGAAAATTCACTCATCAAATGCATCTCAAAACACACAAGGCTATGCAAATCAGAACAGAGATCTGTACTGTTCAGTAACATCTTCCCCAATGCCCCAGAGTCATCTAGCATCTAACAAACATTAGATTTTTAAATGCACAATCAAATGCACATGGGGTTGCTCTTTTGAATGCTCTGACTTTGAAATTTTGGACTTGCTTATTAGTGTTTTTCTGCCAAGCATTTCAGAGTAAAGATCTTAGTATTCTCACAATCTTATCAACAATTTATTTCAACCAACTTGGTCTTGATCTAAGCAGTTCTCAGGGAAATGAGCCTGGAAAATTGTTTTTCCCCCTATGGAAAGAATTCAAGTGAGTAATATCCTGTTCCAAACAAGGAACTATATGCCAATTAAATGGAAAGAACACTGAGAATGGCATTATGAAATAGCCCTCAAACCAGAATTAGAATTTGCTGACCATTTCTTGGGTTGAATAAGTTAGAAGACAATCCCATTTTCTGGGCAATAAAAATTGTTTTCCATTTTATGGCAGGACAAAGTATAGGAGGTTTGAAAACTTTGCAGCAGTTGGCCCTGAACTAATAAGTGGACTTTCAGCTGCACAAGGGCTGTTTATTTTTCAAAGGCAGTACATGTAATCTGCCTGGAAAGAAGTATAAATGAGTTTCTAAGGCCACCAGTGCTAGCAGATTAAGACTTTAGTGTGACTTGTGACTACAGACAGCATCAAAGTTTTTCAAGTGCAGTATGAACAACTTAAAAAAAAAGTTATTTTCAGGCCTTGGGCCTTGGGTAGAAGTATTTTTATTTCTGTTTCAACTCTCAAAGTCCATTTGCTAATTTCTTCTCCATTTCGCTTATCTTTAAGATTCCTAGGTCGCCAGGCTTTATGAAGGTGGATCTCAGTATGTCCTTGCATGCAATCTTTTCTAATTGACAGCAGAGACCTAAAGATAATTGAAAATCTAGTGCTGCTGACTTGCTTGGTGGATGCAGACAAGCATTTGATTATTGACTGTTTTCTAATTCTGAAAAGGAAAGCTTATTCCTTTCCACTGTTGTCATAGTACATAGCAACAACTAGAAATTACTTTCTAAACATCAAGAGCTCTTTAAATTCTAAGGATATTTTGGTCCCATATGGCAATTAGATCAGCCTTTCCAGAGCCCCAAACTTCAAGGGAAAAGAGAGCACCCCAGTGCTCCTGTCTTTTTGTTGTTTTGTTACGTTATAGAGTCTGTTGTGATGTATACCTTTTAAAAAGTAAAAAGAATAATGTCTATCAATAGTATTAGTAGTAGATCCCTTTGCATTCTCAGTAGTTTCCATTGAAAAATAATAATATGTGACCAGAATATATTTTATTCTTCAGTGAAGGGGCTCCCTCTCCGTGGAGTTAAGATAGTGTATGTCCTGTGCTTAGTCGCTCAGTTGTGTCTGACTCGTTGTGACCCTATAGACTGTAGCCCTCCAGGCTCCTCTGTTCATGAGGATTCTCCAAGCAAGAATACTGGAGTGGGTTGCCATGCCCTCCTCCAGGGAATCTTCCCAACCCAGGGATCGAACCAGGATCTCCCGCATTGTAGGCAGATTCTTCATTGTCTGAGCCAGGGAAGCCCAAGATGGTGTATAGCATAATTAATAATCCTGCTTTATATTCAATATTGGACCATAGTAGAGGGGAAAAACCTTTGAGCCTAGTAAGAGCAAGCCTGATGCTCAGTGGTGAAAGAGGTCTCTCTGGCAAGGTCATGCTCACATAGCAAGAAGAATATTTCCTTGGAGTTGGGAGACCTGGGCCTTAGTTACAGCAATGACACCAACTTCATGTGATGTTTTCACAAGGTATAGAACCTAACTAGCACCTCTGGACCTGTTTTCTAGTCTGTAAAAATGATCATTTTGAAATCCTTTCTAGTTCAAATGCTTAGAAGGTTCACGTTAACAGCCATTCTTTTAGAAATGTAATTCCCTTTTAAATAAACAATATTTTCACCTTTGGGGTTTTCTAAATTGATAATACAGACATCTTTGTGACTGTCAATAGAAAAACAGATTCTTAGGGATCCTAGAATACTTTATGGATCTATATTTTGAAAGAAGTCACTAAGTCACTTATATTTCTTTCCTCTTAGAATCTGAAAGTATTGTTAGTGCTTAATTTACTCAAAATATTTAAAAAATCATACAGTTTTGCTTGAATTATGTTTTGATAACTCATAAGTAGTTCAGTAAATTAGCTTTTAGAAACAGAGCAGTTTCCATTTTCATCATTATACATACAATTTTCTCTTGCCAGTGTGACATTTAGATATGATAATAAGCCAGTCTATCTTTCAATAAAATGCCATTAGAAAATTATAGAGTGCCTCTGAAACTGGAAATGTTATACCAACATTTCCCCCCATGAATCCTTTTAGAAAGAAAGGATTTTTTAATAATGAATTAAAATGGCAGCATAAGTCATTTTGATACAATGAACATAATATACCATGTTAGTTTACATCTTTAAATTGTTATTTGAGAAAGATGAGACATCATAAAAGTGAAGCATGGCTGTTGCTCACAGACATTTGTGTATATCACACCAGTTTCCTCCAATGCATAAATTGCAAACACTAGTCAACTTTATCAACGGTATTAATTACTTCAGGAAGCCAGCCTATTACTCTGATACTCAGAAACGGTTCAAACATTTTAGACAACCTAGGTCAGTTCAGTAACATTGAGCATGTTGGAAAGTAATCATTCTGATAGTCTTACAAAGTGGATAAAGCAGCTTCCTAAAATGATTAATTTCAAAATCACTTTCTGTTTAAGGACTTGGAAAGTATGATTCATAGGGAAATTCCCCATCAGTTTTTCTAAGTTTTTTTGTTAAAAATGGTCCCGCTTTATTTTTTTAAGCACAGTGTGTTTATTGTGCTAGTAAAATTTGCCTATCAAAATGTCACAATTTACTTAAACATATATTTTACTGAAAATTATTTTCCTCTTCCAAATCAAGTCTCTTGCTCACCATGCTGATAAGCAGGTTATTTTGGACACTCTTCTGGATGGGGCTCCTGGTTTTTACTCTTAAGCCTCTTAACTTTATTATATTACATGAACAGTTAAATTAATGATAAGGAATATGTTTTAGTGTGTCTAACAATTCTTTTCAAATGGGATCCAAAAAGTTGCCTTGAGATTAAAAAAAAGACCATTGAAAGGATGACACCTGTATAACAGACCAAATGACCGATGGTGTTTTTTTGAGTGATGATGTGAACAAGAAGAATACATGACTTACCCTGAAGGTCTCCTAAGCCCTTCATTTACAGGTTCTTATTATGTAGACAGACTTCATTGTGTTGGCAGAACTGATTAAATGATTCAGTTCAGTTCAGTCGCTCAGTCGTGTCCGACTCTTTGCGACCCCATGAATCACAGCACGCCAGGCCTCCCTGTCCATCACCAACTCCCGGAGTCTACCCAAACTCATGTCCATCGAGTCGGTGATGCCATCCAACCATCTCATCCTCTGTCGTCCCCTTCTCCTCCTGCCCCCAATCCTTCCCAGCATCAGGGTCTTTTCCAGTGAGTCAACTCTTCGCATGAGGTGGCCAAAGTATTGGTGTTTCAGCTTCAACATCAGTCCTTCCAATGAATACCCAGGACTGATCTCCTTCAGGATGGACTGGTTGGATCTCCTTGCAGTCCAAGGGACTCTCAAGAGTCTTCTCCAACACCACAGTTCAAAAGCATCAATTCTTCAGTGCTCAGCTTTCTTCACAGTCCATCTCTCACTTCCATACATGACTACTGGAAAAACCATAGCCTTGACTAGACGGACCTTTGTTGGCAAAGTAATGTCTCTGAATTTTAATATGCTATCTAGGTTGGTCATAACTTTCCTTCCAAGGAGTAAGCGTCTTTTAATTTCATGGCTGCAATCACCATCAGCAGTGATTTTGGAGCCCAAAAAAATAGTCTGACACTGTTTCCACTGTTTCCCCATCTATTTCCCATGAAGTGATGGGACCAGATGCCATGATCTTAAGTTTTCTCAATGTTGAGCTTTAAGCCAACTTTTTCACTCTCCTCTTTTACTTTCATCAAGAGGCTTTTTAGTTCTTCTTCACTTTCTGCCATAAGGGTGGTGTCATCTGCATATCTGAGGTTATTGATATTTCTCCCGGAAATCTTGATTCCAGCTTGTGCTTCTTCCAGCCCAGTGTTTCTCATGATGTACTCTGCGTATAAGTTAAAGAAGCATGGTGACAATATACAGCCTTGACATACTCCTTTTCCTATTTGGTGCCAGTCTGTTGTTCCATGTCCAGTTCTAACTGTTGCTTCCTGACCTGCATACAGGTTTCTAAAGAAGCAGGTCAGGTGGTCTAGTATTCCCATTAAATGATTGGTTCCTGTGATTTAGGCAACCTCAAGTTCCTAATCCCTCTCCAGAGGTTGGAGGTAGAGCTGAAAATTCTAACATTCTAATCATGCTTTGCTCTTTCTGGTGACCAGCCCCCATCCTGAAGCTATCTAACGGCCACCAGTCATCTCATTAGCATGCCAAAGAGGCACTGACCACTCCAGGGACTCCAAGGGTTTTAGGAGCTATGTGCCAGGAACCAGGGACAAAGACCAAACATATATTTCCCTTAGATTAAATCATTAGGTGCCAGTATTATACACCCACCACTCAAGTCATGACAATCAAAAATGTTGGTGCATGCCTGCATACTAAGTCGCTTCAGTTGTGTCTGACTCTTTGGGACCCTATGGACCATAGCCTGTCAGGCTTCTCTGTCCATGAGATTCTCCAGGCAAGAATAATGGAGTAGGTTGCTATTCCTTTTTCCAGGGGATCTTCCCGACCCAGGGATCAAACTCAAGTCTCTTATGTCTCCTGCATTGGCAGCCGGGTTCTTTACCACTAGCGCCACTTGGTAGACTTAGCCAAATATTTTCCAGGGCAACCAAGGTGTGGTGGGAGAACAGAATCTTTGCTGGTTGAGAACCATTGGTATAAAGAAAAGACAAATAAATACAAAATTATGGGGGAGAGGGGACACTAAAGTTGTATTAGTGTCAGAGTACAGAATTTAATCTGATGTTGAAAATGAGCCTCACTTTCCCGTAGTTTCACTTCTAGGAGAAAAGCTTAGGTGCAATAAAAGTGTCACAGTTGGCATCAGACAAGATTGAATTCCGGAAGCATAGAGTTAGCCAAAGTTTACTTGATTCAGTTGCTAGAATACAAATTATAGAAAGTAATTTGTCCGTGTTCAATTAAAATTTCCTCATTCCTGCTTTACCATTTTTAAAAATTACATTTACTCCTTTAAAGAAGCAGACTTTTAAGCACAATGAGACAATCAATTCATTGGGAGAACCTGGCTTACCAGGATGCTAAAACTGTTGTTTTGAGGTGGCAGAGTTGGTAAATTTGCTAAAGGTGGGAAAATATACAGTCTGTTCTATACATTGTTGACTGACATTTCTCACATTAGATGCTAAGTCACTATAATAGTCTCAAATGTAATTACTTTGTATATATAATACAATGAATATTCCTTCCATTCATATAACCTGTCAGGTTTTAATGGTAAAACATGGCATTATATTAAGACAGAAAACACAAAAACAGATTTTAGGTAAAACTAATATCTATAATAGAGGAATGATATTACACTGGTAATAAAATACAAGCTTGCATTGTGAAATTGAATGTACTGCAAAAGAGAATAATGTGCTGCAGGAAAAAAAAAAGAAGTGCTTTTGAGAACTAGAAGTCACAGATTTGACAGTCCCTTCAAATAACAGTGTTTTTACCTTACAAGTTCTGTCGACGTGGTTTCATTAACTTTTAGAACTTAAGGGCACAGCATTCTTAAATTCCACCTTTGTGGTCATCACAAACGATAGATCCTGCAAACACAAGGCTATATTATCATCCTTCTGCCCACTGACATGATTACTATTCCCAAGTGCTTTCAAGAGCCAAACCCTGGTCAATTTGACTCTCTGCCGATTAATGAAAGAGCCAGAAATAATTAGAGAGACATAGCCATGTCAGTATATAAGGTGTTGGCATCTGTACATCCTCAAATGCAGAAGGTAGACATTTGAAATGCAGAGAATGTTGAAATTTCTGTGCAAGAGAAGAAAGTTAGCAACAACTAGGAAAATACATAGACTCTGGGATTGTTAAAAAGATCCCAAGGAAATGCAAACTAGTACAGCCACTATGGAGAACAGTGTGGAGATTCCTTAAAAAACTGGGAATAGAACTGCCATATGACCCAGCAATCCCACTGCTGGGCATATACACCGAGGAAACCAGAATTGAAAGAGACGCGTGTACCCCAATGTTCATCGCAGCACTGTTTACAATAGCCAGGACATGGAAGCAACCTAGATGTCCATCAGCAGATGAATGGATAAGGAAGCTGTGGTACATATACACAATGGAATATTACTCAGCCATTAAAAAAAATACATTTGAACCAGTTCTACTGAGATGGATGAAACTGGAGCCCATTATACAGAGTGAAGTAAGCCAGAAAGAAAAACAACAATACAGTATACTAATGCATATATATGGAATCTGAAAGATGGTAACGATAACCCTATATGCGAGACAGAATAAGAGACACAGATGCATGGAACAATTTTATGGACTCTGAGGGAGAAGGTGAGGGTGGGACGTTCTGGGAGAATGGCATTGAGACATGTGTATTGTCATATGTGAAACAGAGCACCATTCCATGTTCGATGCATGTGACAAGGGCTCAGGGCCGGGGCAATGGGATGATCCAGAAGGATGAGAGGGGGAGGGAGGTGGGTGGGGGGTTCGGGAAGGGGAACACATGTAAACCCATGGCTGATTCTTGTCAATGTATGGCAAAAACTATTACAATATTGTAAAGTAATTAGCCCCCAACTAAAATAAATAAATTTATAAAAAAAAAAAAAAAAAGATCCCAAGGAGAATAATAGTTTAAAATAGTTGACTTCTGGGATTATTATAAAAGAATACACCTTTGTAGTATGGTTCAAACTCTGAGTTACAAACCTCTAGGGATTTTAAAGTTCATGTAGTATATCATGACCAACATTTTTATTATTTCAGGTGTATCACATGCAGTAGTATCGATTTGTATTTCCCTGTGTGTGTGTGTGTGTAAGAGATGATATGATGAAAAATGTATTTCTTAATATGACTGTAGTCAAAAAGGTTTGGATTCTAATAAATCAATGTAAATGCCTTGCTCCCAATTCAGTTGTAGTATTCATTATACTTTCAATTTACTTTTTAAAAATATATGTTATTTATTGTGTGCCTTGAACAGTTAGACTTACCTAGTGGCTACAAATCACACCCCCTTGGTCAATTAAGTACCTTAATAATGCATGCAATTGAATTCAAGCAGACAAAAGAAAGTGAGAGGGGTAAGGGACACATCTGTCAGTATGCAAAACAAATACAAATGCCTGTGTAGTCATTTCCATATCAAAGGACAGTACATCATTATTGTGAAAACTTAAGTCAATATTTTTTAAGTTCAAATATGCCAGACATGTACTCAGCAAAGAGAATACAAAACACATATGTTCTCTTCTTGAGAAACTTAAAATCTAATAAATGCAGCCAATTATATTATAGATTGTGGTGTTGCTTAATAAGAGGTCAGGAAGTATAGAATGCTATATGAGCTTTTAGAAGGGACATCAATATCAACCTAACGATTTTAATTATTTTTACCAAATGTTTTTCTGTATAAACAGTTACAGAAACGTTTTGAGCCAAGGGAGCATTTAACTTACGTAGATTTGTTTGTAAATCTCTATGGGTTCTGTTCTCTATGGTGCTATGTGATATGATTGCTGACAAAGTTTTGATAAAGTTCGACCCCTGGATCAGGAAAATCCCTTGGAGGAGGAAATGGCACCCCACTCCAGTATCCTTGCCTGGAAAATTCCATGGGCAGAGGGCTTGGCAAGCTGCAGTCCATGGAGTTTCAAAAGAGTCAGACACGGCTGAGCACGTCAGCACACACATAGTATAAGCTCCTATTTGTGAAAAATCTTAACAATTAGAAGGTTCAAATAGTTCAAACAAGTATTGTTGTGTGGATACTAATGATAGTGAGGGCCAGGAGTATCATACTTTTCTGAGTATGACAAAGCTTTATTTATTTTCAGTACTTCATTCTATTTTTTTAGTTAATAATTTTTACACATAACTTTTACAAAATAAATACCAATTAACTAAAATGTTCAAGTAATTAAAACAACCCAAATCCCACAGAATCTAGAAATGTAAATATATTCTATTAAATCAGAATATGTATATTTAATTAATTTTTATTGGAGTGTAGTTAATTTACAATGTTGTGTTAGTTTCTGCTGTATATCAGAGTGAATCAGTTATAATTCAGGCTTTTGTAGATTCCTTTCCCATATAGGTCACTATAGAGTACTAACTAGAGTTCCCGGTGCTATACAGCAGGTTCTTATTATCTATTTTATATATAGTAGTGTGTATATCCCAGTCTCCCAATTTATCCCTCCTTCTACCTTTCCCCCTTAGTAATCATAAGTTTGTTTTCTACATCTGTAAACCTATTTCTATTTTATAAGTTTATACCTTTTAAGATTCCACATATAAGTGATGTCATTTTCCATTCATCTGTTGATGGATATTTAGGTTGCATCCATGTCCTAGCTGTTATTGTAAGTAGTGCTTCAGTGAACACTGGAGTGCATGTATCTTTTCAAATTATGGTTTTTTTCAGGGTCTATGCCCAGGAGTAGGACTGTTGGATCATATGGTAGTTCTACTTTTAGTCTTTTAAGGAACCTCCATACTGTTTTCCATAGTAGCTGTATCAGTTTACACTCCCACCAGTGTAAGCATAGGAGGGTTCCCTTTTCTCCACACCCTCTCCAGCATTTATTGTTTGTAGATTTTTTGATGATGGCCATTCTGACTGGTGTGAGGTGATACCTCATTGTTGTTTTTATTTGCATTTCTCTAATAATTAATGATGTTGAGCATCTTTTCATGTGCTTTTGGTATTTGAAACCACCTCATTAATGCTTATGGAGAAGGAAATGGCAACGCATTCCAGTACTCTTGCCTGGAAAATCCCATGGGTGGAGGAGCCTGGTAGGCTACAGTCCATGGGGTCACAAAGAGTAGGACAAAACTGAGCGACTTCACTTCACTTCATTAATGCTGAAATACTCTAATTACATGATTATCCTGTTCTTATATTTTTAATAACTATAAATATAGTGATAATGACAATAATGGATCACATTTTTTGAGCCCTTAAGTCCTAGGCTTTACATGAATTCTTATGTAATCCTAACAACAATTCTATGAAGCAAATATTCTTATTTTCCCTGATTTTATAGATAAAGAAACTGAGGCCTAGAAGGATTAATCCAAAGGTCACATAACTTGTAAATGGTTAAACAGGGATTCACACTAGCCACCAGATGTCTGCTGCCAAAACAGATCTGTATACTTTTAGATCCCAACTTTCACATACATATTTTCATAAGATAAATTTTGGGGACTTGTTATTACCCACTTTTTCAATCAGAAAGGGTAGTGCAACGAAATCTTCCCCTTAAAAACATCACCCAGATTCAACAATTATCAATCTTATTCCACCAGTGTCATCAAATCCTTGTTTCATTTTTTAATGAAATATTTTAACCAAATCACTAACATTATATCACTCCCTCCAAATACTTAACTTCCATATGTATATTCTAAAAATAAGGACTTTTACATAACCAAAGTATCATTACATCTAACAAAAGCAACATCTAGGCATTATTCATTTTTCCTGAATTTTCTCAAAAATCTCTTTTTAATGGTTTGTTTGACTTGGGATCAAAACAGATCTCATCCATTGAATATTGGTTATGTCTCTCAAGTCCCTTTGATCTAGAAGAGCCTCTTTAATAGCTCTTTAATAGCTCCATTAGCTTGTTGAAGAAATGAATCAGTTGTCCTGGTGCAGCTCCCCCATTTCAGGTTTGTCTTATCATTTATAAACGGCATCATCCACCTTGTATCTCCGTATCCTCTGTGTTTGTTATAAAGGATCATCAAACCTAAAGGACTGGTTAGATTCATGATCAATATTTTGTGGTAAGAAAACTTCATAGGAGGTTCAGTGTACTTCAGTATTGCATTATAACAGAAGGCAAATAGGGCCTAACCAGCCACATTTCAACTTTTAGCTACTTGAAATTGAAATATTGGATTTGGAGGTGATAACTTAATCCTTTCATGGTCATGTTTCCTATCTACTTTTTAAAAAATGGTTTGATACCGATAATGATCACTGTCTGAATCAGTTATCTCATTAGGCTTTTTATATGATCATTATCCAATTCATCATTCTTTCAATATGTATTAACTGGAATTCCTCCAAACCCTCTCCATCAGCAGTTAAGATTTTGATAGACTGTTTACCCTTATACTATTCATTCAAGACAGGCAGGACAAATGCTTTTTATTCTTTCCCGTTAATCACCAACTTCCAGAGTAAGTAAATGGTGCTTTAGTTACCTATTAGTGAGAAATGAGGTGTTTTTTTTTTTTTCCCCTATCTTTTTTTGGCATCATTATGAATTTGTAGATTTTTATAAATTCAGTGCATCAAGGTGACTCCTTGTTTCCTCTTCAACAGTCCATTACTTGCAAAGAGCTCCACTGGTTTCTGAATGACAAAATGCCCCAGCTTCTTTGTGTACATTTCCTGCCCTGAACCTGAAATCAGCCTTTTCTCAAGGAATCATGGTTCCTCTTAGCTAGAAATGGTGATAAGTTAAGAGTGGTCACTGCTACTAGATCTGTTTGCTTCAAGATCTTAGTAGAAAAAGTATGTGAATCATTTTTGTAATAAGCACATTATTTAACTCACAACATGCTCTATATAATCTTCACCATTCCCATCTTATTCTAAGATAGTAGCACATTGTTAGGAACAAGATAAATGATTCCTTAAGAATAATATTCGCATCAAGATTTTTATCTAAGTTCATAGCTCAAATGGACTTTTTATTATTTTAGGAGGAAGTCAAAGATGAGAACTTAGCTTGTAATACCAAATAAATTAAAAAAAACTTTTTCCAGAGACCAATAAATACCAGAGCCTTCATAGAGTTGGTGGCTTGCCAAGATACTCAATATTTGTATAAAAAGAAAAAAACTTATGTATTTGTTTAGATGTCAAAGTTATTTTGAATTAGAAATTTTCTTATTTTAGGTTTTAAGGAGAACAAGACCACAGCATTGTTTTAGAAAACATAATAAGCCACAGAATTATTGTTTCTTTTTAACTTTTACCCAAACAGCTTCCTTGTTAGTTGACTAGGGCAAAAGCTTTACAGTATCCATGTAACTTATGTTTCCACTTATTGCAGTCTTTGCCAAGATTTAATTTTGTTGTTGTAATGAACTTCAAAGTTTTTTGTCTTTAGCCTGTAATCCTTTAGTGAGCAGGAAGCACCAACAGTTAAGGGTGATTTCCAGCAATTTCTCTAGGAGAAACAAAATGCGTCCATTTTCTCAGTTATTTGTCCAGTTCTCTATTTTTGTAGAGGAAACATTAAGGAAAAATGCACCACTTTAGAAAATGCCCCTAATTTCTGTTGTGGGAAAAGTAAAAAGAAGCTGTCTCTATTTTCTCTGTGAAAAGCCACATCCTAATACTTCACTCAAATGCTTAAACCTCTTTTAATTCCATGACTTTTTATTTTCAGTTCAGGTTAGTTGCTCAGCCGTGTCCCACTCTTTGCAATCCATGGACTGCAGCACGCCAGGCCTCCCTGTCCATCACCAACTCCTGGAGCTTACGCTAACTCATGTCTATTGAGTCGGTGATGCCATCCAACCATGTCATCCTCTGTCGTCCCCTTCTCCTCCTCCCCTCAATCTTTCCCAGCATCAGGGTCTTTTCCAATGAGTCAGTTCTTCGCATCAAGTGGCCAAAGTATTGGAGTTTCAGCTTCCACATCAGTCCTTCCAATGAACACTCAGGACTAATCTCCTTTAAGATGGACTAGTTGGATCTCCTTGCAGTCCAAGGGACCCTCAAGAGTCTTCTCCAACACCACAGTTCAAAAGCATCAATTCTTTGGCACTCAGCTTTCTTTATAGTCCAACTCTCATATCCATACACAACTACTAGAAAAAGCATAGCTTTGATTAGATGGACCTTTGTTGGCTAAGTAATGTCTCTGCTTTTTAACATGCTGTCTAGGTTGGTCATAACTTTTCTTCCAAGAAGCAAGTGTCTTTTAATTTCGTGGGTGCAGTCACCATCTGTCGCGATTTTAGAGACCAAAAAAATAAAGTCTGTCACTATTTCCATTGTTTCCCCATCTATTTGCCATGAAGTGATGGGACTGGATGCCATGATCTTAGTTTCCTGAATGTTGAGCTTTAAGCCAACTTTTTCACTCTCCTCCTTCACTTTCATCAAGAGGCTCTTAGTTCTTCTTTGCTTTCTGCCATAAGGGTGGTGCCATCTGCATATCTGAGGTTATTGATATTTCTCCCGGCAATCTTGATTCCAGCTTGTGTTTCATCCAGTCCATCATTTCTCATGATGTACTCTGCATATAAGTAAAATAAGCAGGGTAACAATATACAACCTTGACGTACTCCTTTCCTGATTTGGAACCAGCCTGTTGTTCCATGTCCAGTTCTAACTGTTGCATCTTGACCTACATACAGATTTCTCAGGAGGCAGGTCATGTGGTCTGGTATTCCCATCTCTTTAAGAATTTTCCACAGTTATGATCCACACAGTCAAAGCCTTTGGCATAGTCAATAAAGCAGAAGTAGATTTTTTTTGGAACTCTTTCACTTTTTCGATGATCCAACAGATGTTGGCATTTTGATCTCTGGTTTCTCTGTCTTTTCTAAATCCAGCTTGAACATCTGGAAGTTCATGGTTCACATACTGTTGAAGACTTTTTATTAGCAAGAATATTTATTTCAGGAGACTGCATTTCTTTTTAAGTAACTAATATCTATATTCTTTAAAAAAATCAAATAATTTAAAATACTTAGAGAGCAAGAAGTAAATCTTCCTTGATGGAAGCAAGCATTATAACCAGTTTCCTCTGGATCCCTTTGGTGGTTCAAATAGCAGTTAACTTACATTTAAGTTAAAATTGGTTGCTTCTTTCTAATTTGTGGTTATTTCTAGAACAGCAAAATGTAGGAAGTAATCAATGCTTTGGACAAAGCCCCAAAGAGATTTTTTAATTATAACACATCTCTAAATCCTCCTTTGTGCATTAAAACATTTTTAAATTGTGAATATGTATCTAAAACTTTGCTGTATGGGTTTAGCGATATTTAGTAAAGATTAAGATGCATTTATGTATAACAAATAACTAGTTATTTGTAAAGAATATTTTAATTTTTGCTTATTTTATTTTACATGGTAATAGAAAATTCGAGCAATACAATAAAATGTAAAGAAGAAGGAAAAAAATCTTCCCCCAAATGTCCTCATCAAATAACTAATTCTCAACAGAAAGAGTTAAGCTCCTTTAGCTAGAAGCATGGTCTCTAATTTATAAAAGATCAACTGTTATTCTAGATCATTTATGAAACCACTCTCTATATGCTTACCAGTCTGAATAATTGAGGCTCCTAATAGAAACTACACTGTCAACTTAGAACTAAAATGGAGGTGTTTTACCATTTCATTCTTTCTCCACAGTTTCCATGGAAACATGATGGTTACAACAGTAGAAGTGGTGGGGGGATGATGACTGTTATTCAAAGATAAAAATGATCACAGGATTAAATACTTAAGATTATACAGCTCTTAATAAGCACCATGGAATTAATATATGAGCTCTTAAAGAGAAAATTAAGGACATATTTAGCATGTAAGGCAAAATAAATAAATAACAAGGTCCTATTGGCTCTGCCAAGTTCCATGTATGCAATCTGTGTCTCTGCCTTTAACAATGAGAAGCTAAATGGTGGAACAGAATTTAATTAATGAAGTTCAGTATCGAAAAAATAATAAATAGCAATTGAACTATCAGTGGTAAGAAATTTGAAAAAAAATCTTTTTTTCTGCAGTTTTACCAACTGAATATTAAAGCACTGTCAAAAAACAGACTATATCCAATGACAGCTTTGCTTATAAAATATGACAGAATTTACCATCCCAATTAGCTGTGTGTATCAAGATTACTAAAATGGAACCTTTTACTATATGAGCTAATTAGTGTCAAATAATGAGGGAAAGATGGGGTTCTTTCCATAATGGGGTCACAAAGAGTTGGACACGACTGAGTGACTAAACTGAACTGAATGAGGGAAAACTTCCTTACAGTGGAACTTGCTATAATGAATTACTGTGGGTCTCATCCACTTCGAACTGAACATAGAGAAAGTACCAGTTTGACACTTACGGAAAATGTGTTGAGATGTTTTACCAAAATGGATGTTTAGATGGTTTTGTGATGACAAATAGAACACATAATTTGGCGAACTGATATTTTTGATGTAACCCCTAAATCAATCATATGAAAAGAGAAATGGATGCAAAATTGAATGTAACTAAATAGCCAAAGAACTCAAAGTGTGGAGCATGCTTAATGCCTCTGCTTTTCATGTTTGCTTGTTTATTTCCTCATTGGCCCAACTCCATTCTCGGGGTTTTGCATTTATTTTTTTCGGAAGACACCTAGCACCAAAGTGAAGGCATTGATTTTTAGTGAAGCTACCTATTTTATACATTTGATAACCAAACTGTCTGCCACAAAGAGCAGACACAAAATATCAACGTGTTGTTCTTACTGATATTGGTCTTGGTAGTTGGTGAGTTGAACTTTTCAGTAAGTAGTAGAATTACAATCTGTCGAGGACCGAAGTCTCTATCTGAACTCCCCAATTTTCTGTTCACTTTTACTCTGTGCCTGCAGCAAGACTTGGTCAGTGTGTGCTGTGTTTAATTATATTCCTGGAAGATTCTAAGACACAAGTGTGTTTTTAAAAGCCTATCATTTTTATGTACAACCTTTTGAAATTAAAGCTTTTTATTTTTAAATTTTAATTCAGTTCTATTTTAGTGATCACTTAGAAGTTAATACCTCACCTAAGGCCATTTTTAATGATTTCTAATTGCAGTGTCTGAATGACAGTCAATTTTAATTTTAATTGTATTTTTAGATTAATTATATAACTGTAATGGAGTCATCTAAATTAAAAACTGATAGTTACTCAGATATTTGTTAACATTATGTGTTAATATATATGCATTAGATCTATCTAAGGAAAAATCTACCCATTTTCATGGTTTAAATGAAAGCTGAAAATGAAAATTTATCTCAATTAGTGATATGTGTGCTGCTGCTGCTGCTAAGTCGCTTCAGTCCTGTCTGACTCTATGCGAACCCATAGACAGCAGCCCACCAGGCTCCGCTGTCCCTGGGATTCTCCAGACAAGAACACTGGAGTGGGTTGCCATTTCCTTCTCCAATGCGTGAAAGTGAAAAGTGAAAGTGAAGTCGCTCAGTCGTGTCCGACTCTCCGCGACCCCATGGACTGCAGCCTACCAGGCTCTTCCGTCCATGGGATTTTCCAGGCAAGAGTACTGGAGTGGGGTGCCAATGCCTTCTCCAAGTGATATGTGTAATGGTTGATTAAACATTCAGAGAAATGCTAAAAGGATCATAGTTGAGTCTTACCTTTGTTAACATCTTAACTACCTAAAGGATGCAGTCGACAAATCTATAATTTAAAGTGTTGATCTTATTCCCTAGAAAGTGTTGCAAACACAGAGGAGAAGAATGTATATAATGGAGTAAGGTGGCTGCTGCTGCTGCTGCAAAGTCGCTTCAGTCATGCCCGACTGTGTGCGACCCCATAGACGGCAGCCCGCCAGGCTCCGCCGTCCCTGGGATTCTCCTGGCAAGAACACTGGAGTAAGGTGGAGAGGAAATTAATTAAAACCTTAATTAGTAAAACAAGGCTCACCAGCAAGTAGTTTTCTGAAATCCATGTATTTACCACCAAGGAAAGATATTCATTTTAGTTGATGAAAGTAGGAGGTTTGGGAATTCTCTAAAGAGACTCTGGGTTATTAGTTAGCTAGTAAACTAGACTTCCCTGGTGGCTCAGACGGTAAAGCGTCTGTCTACAATGTGGAAGACTCGGGTTCGATCCCTGGGTGGGGAAGATCTCCTGGAGAAGGAAATGGCAACCCACTCCAGTATTCTTGCCCGGAAAATCCGATGGACAGAGGAGCCTGGTAGGCTACAGTCCATTGGGCCGCAAAGAGTCGGACATGACTGAGTGACTTCGCTCAAACTAGATATGAACTTGCTAAGGCAGTATTGGGCTGCAGTTGAAACATGGCTTGTTATATTGAGGACTTGTGGGTAGATGGGTTTTATTGGAAATAGGAGATAATAATGGGAATAAGACTTCCCTGGATGAAGGCTTTTCAAAATATTTTATATCATTGAGTCAATATTTCAAAATCTCTTTGAAATATGATTATGATAGTATCATATTGAATAAGTCTATGATTATATGCTAATTCGGTCACAGGCAGTAATTAAATAGTATAAAATGTCCATAGGATTTCCTAGCAAATGAGATGGAGGTGCTTACATGTGCCTGATTCCATAAAACCATATGAGGAAGACACTTTATACTTAATATAACTCCATTTTACAAATGAGGAAACTGAAGCACAGAGAAGTTAAATAACCGCCCTCCAGATCACATAGCTAGCAAGAGAATCTAGTATACAGTGTAAAGATGTCTGAGAGTCAGAGATAATTCATTACCAAAAGGTAATGCTTCATTTTATAGGTCAGGAAATAGAATATTGCATATACCTCATAACTTCAAGGAAACAGTTTCTGTAATATTAATTCAGTACCTTTGGTTTCTCTCAGAGTTGTAATTCAAAATATTATAGGACAGTCTGGAATGTTTTCTTTTGGTTGGCATTTGTTCTATTCTGCTTTGTTGGCTATTGTAGTTCTTTTGTTTGTTTTTATAGAAGGTGCTAGAAGGAGAACTAAAATATTTAAGAGCTTTTAAAATAGTTCCCTTTTCCGGTGTCCATGCAGTTTCATGCATTGGAGATTATATACGTATAAACATGATATATGCATACAATAGCTTTTTGATATGCTGAAATTTTTTAAAACTAGAGCCTATCAAAACAGCAGTTATAGATTTACCAGTTACATTAATATTTGAATAATTTCTGTCTGCAAAGAGAATGACACACTGAAAACAAAATTTGTATGTGTGAGGAGATGATGGGCAGACTTCCTTAAGATGCAAGAAAATACTTGAAGATAGAAGAAACTGTCATCTTTCACAACCCTGAAGTTTATCTCTAATCTTTGCACAATCAAACAGGCACATTGGGCAACACCTGGATCAAAGTTGGCAGGAGAAGCCAGCAAGCAAAGGAGGCTTGGAATCCTTCTTACTTCTCTTCTGATAAAAAGTTGATACTTCCTGAAACAGGAAAGCCAAACTGTGAGGCTTGTTTTCAGTACCTGGGCATTCACATGACCTGATGTTGGTCAAACTTTAATTTAAAATGTTTTTAGAAGTCATTTCAGAAGAATACAAATATGCTACAATATGTAAACAACTTACCTTTGACATTTTAGCTGTTCATCCCCCAAAACTTTAAAATTAGTAACATTGCCTTCACTATTTTTCAATTTCCTATAAAATTTCAAACTTTTAAATTTCACGTAACTTTCAAACCTCCCATCTTTTTTTTAACACAGGGGTTTTTTATTTTCTAGTTTTTGTCTGAAAATTCAAATTTTTTGTGTATTTCTCTGCAGAGTTAAGCCTTCAGTGTTAGGCAGCTTTTGGAGCTCTAAACAAAACCTTGGTTTGTGAGATAATCTCTAAGGATGTGAAAGAATTGGATCTCTGCTTTTGCACTTGTGAGGCTTATATTCCACCCAGCATGAGAAATGAGCTCATGTTGGCTGGATAAAAATAAGTAAACATGTCAACTGAGGACAAGATTATACCAAGTGACTACACGGCTCATTGTTTCAAAGCACGTTTGATGTAGCCTGAAAGAAATTAACAGAAGAGATACACTTGTATGTGACAAATATTATGTCTTTGTGAAGATTACAGAAAAGGCTTTATCCAGTAAAAGAAGCACCTAGGAACTAGTCACAACCCTGCACTTGAACTGTCCATACTCAGATGCTTATTCTGGTTACTCTCCTTGCTAAGTCAGGGCACCACCTGGTCTGTCCATTTGAAACTTTGATTAACTCCCCAAATACCAGGGTAGTCACACTGTATCAGTATCTTCTTTGCATAGAACATTAGAAGTCGATGAGAGATACCAAGGTCCAACTCCTTCCTTTTATAGGAGAGGAAACTGTGAGCTGTTCTAGAGAGGCAGACATAGTCATTTTAAAGTCAGACTTCTTGGAAATTTATGAAATATGGCTTTTAAGTGTTACTGTTCCCACAGACGAAATATTGAACCAGTACAAGAGCATCTTCCCTAGTGACGCATACTCTGGGATGCTTAATGTACCTTTTCTGGTCACTAGGGTACCATTTGGAACAGTGAAGGAGTTGATTTACAATATGGTGCACACATAAATGTCTCAGAGCAGCTTTTTACTCACTGGGAGAAGTCAACATTATTTCATCACTCATTTCAGTTAATCTTTGAGTTTGATTCTATGCACATAAACTCTGACAGTAAAAGACAAACATGATGTTATAAATATTCAAATAGCTTATTATATTTTGTCTTCTTTGTGTGACTCAGCTGAATCATTTTCCAGATAGATACACATTAAAACTTGAACATCTGTAGTATACAGTTTTGAGATAATGAATTTGAAAATTGCATTTCTTAAGGGTATAATTACTTGACTTAATTGGCATGCCATTTGATAAATATTTATTCTGTGAAGAGAAATAATTTGTTTGGGAACTTCACTGGTGACTGATATACATTGTTTCTATAACATAGCATCCTGAAGATGAGTCAATGAAATTGTGTGTACAATGGCACACACAGTGTAATCTAACTGAACAGAAAGGAAAATAATAATTTTGTAATGTGTGAGAATGAGTTCAGGAAGAAGCAAACAATGAGTAGAATCAAGGAAACCTATAGTAATAGAATCAAGGAAATCTATAGTAATTAGTGACAGTAAAACTTGTGATGATGTTGTGTTAATTTCCTGTAGTGGGCATAACAAACTACCACAAAATGGATGGCTTAAAACAAGAGAAGTTAGTTTTCTCACAGTTCTGGAGCCTTGAAGTATGAAATCAATTTGACCAGATTCAGTCAAGGTATTGGCAGTGCCACACTCTCTCTGGAGGCTCTTGGGGACAATCATTCCTTGCCTTTTCCAGATTTTGGTGGCTACTGGCATCCCTTGGCTTGTGACCACATCACTTTAATCTTTGCTTCTGCCTTCACATCACTTTCTTCTCATGGTACACAAAAGATCACAGTTCCTCCCTCTTATAAGGATACTTATGAATATATATATTTATATATATATATTTATGAATGTCTACCCAGATATTAATAATACAGGAAAAATTTCCCATTACAAGATCCTTCATTTAAATCACAGCTGTGATGGCCCTTTTTCCAAATAAAGTATCATTTAGGGGTTCCAGGAATTAAGACCTGATATTTTGGAGGGACCATTCTTCTTCCTGCCAAGAAACTAACCACTTGAGGCAGCACAGAATATCGTGGCCACTCTTCCCTTTTGGAATGCAGAGGATGGTCCTCTGAACATACCTGAAGTGACAGCTGATGAGGGACGGGCTTGGATTCCACCCATCCTTGCTCTCTCTCTCTCTTTTTTTTTAAGATGTATGTATTTGCTTATTTATTTTTAGCTGTCTTGCGTCTTCATTGCTGTGTGTGGGCTTTCTCTAGTTGTGGTGCATGGGCTTCTCGTTGTGGTGGCTTCTCTTGTAACAGAGTACAGGCCTAGGGCCCGCGGGCTTCAGTAGTTGTGGCATGTGGACTCAGCAGTTGCTGCTCAAGGCTCTAGAGCACGAGCTCAGCAGTTGTGGCACATGGGCTTAGTTGCCCCATGGCATGTGGGATCTTCCCAGATGGGAATCAAACCCACGCCCCCTATATTGGCAGATGAATGCTTAGCCACAGGACCACCAGGGAAAGGCCCCTGTTTCTTCTTCCTTCCAATTCTAAACCAATCCTACTCCCACTGTTTTTATTCCTCGCCGCCATGCAGAGTAGCAACCAGATTCTGTAAAGTTTGCAGGTGTCCTCTCTCACCCCCAACCTACCATGTCGATGTAGGCATTCTTTTCAAATTTCTCGGTGTGACCTTGGTCTACTATGTGCCCGTCATGTAACTGAAACTCACAGGAGCATGAAGATTCTTCTTGTCCTCTTTGAGTCAACATACTAGAAATGGCTAGACTCAACTCACAAAATCAGACTTATCTGTTACTCAAAGTTTATGCCTTCCACATGTTCTAAACACATCCTCTATCATTGGTGTCCTTGGTAGAATATTCCAAAAGGCCACCATATATGCTCAGCATGACCTGTGGAATGACTGTGCATTTTTTTAGAGATAATTCCCAAGGACTGTATTGACTGTTTTCTCTTGGATGTTAAGTGCAGAGATCACAGTGAAAGCTGGCCCCACCATATGTAGGTGATTGGGATTTGCCTGATTGCAACAGAAGGAGATTATGAAATAACTGTATGTTCTTTTTTATATTAAAAAAAATAGTTTATGTATTGGCTGCTCTGAGTCTTCATGACTACACAGAAGCGTTCTCCAGTTCTAGTGAGGAGGGTCTACTCTTACTTGCGTGCACAGGCTTCTCATTGCGGTGGCTTCTCTTGTTGTGGAGCACAGGCTGTAGGCAAGCAGGCCCAGGACTTGTGGTGCACTGGCTTAGTTGCTCCATAGCATGTGGGACCTTCCCAGACCAGGGACTGAACCTGTGTCCCCTGCACTGGCAGGTGGATTCCTAACCACTGGACCACCAGGGAAGTTCCAACTATCTGTTCTTGAAGATCCCAGCCCAGAGCCTCCAGCCTGGGGTTATTCTGTGTCCCCTGTACAGTCATAGTCATACCTCTTCCACATAAGCATCCCTCACTTACAGAGGGGAGCCTGAGTGTGGACTCCTCAGTCATTTTAAGAGAGGCACGTCTTGGGGACCAACAATGTTCATGCTAGACTGGGTCATCCTCTAGCCTCTGTTCAACCTTTGCAAATGTAGTCCTGTAGGTTTGTTTCATATCACGGGGACAAATAGGTGAATTTTATCATAGGGAATATTATGCAAGGAACTGTTACCAATTCTTCCTCTATAAGCATTTACCAAGAAGCTGTGTAAAACCCATAAGGTCACAAAAGAGTACCTCTGGATTCATGAATATATCTTTCCAAAATAATTGAACATTTGTGCTAGGCACTGAGTTAAGCATTTTACATTTCTTCATGCAATCCTTTGAATTAGTATCTATTATTGTTATTATTCTGACTTTCCAGATGAGGAATTTGAAATTAAGAGGGATGGTTTGACTTTGCAGACAGCCAGGGGGTCGAAGGCTTCACTGTAAGTCAGCAGCAGGATTTGAACTCATAGTGTCTTATCTCCAGAATTCATCTTTTGAACCCTATTGATACTATCTCTTGACCATAGTAATGATCTTGTTATGACCTTGGTTTTAATCTGGAAATGTACATGGGTAAGTTTGTGAAAATATCCTTTCTTTACATTACAGGACACTCAAAATAAGAAAGAAAACACTGACTTTTAAAACTACTTTTGAATTCTCAGTTTGTAGCTAAACCATGGGTAATATATATTTATTTTAGGTCTTATCATAACTTAAAAGTAATAACAAACAATTCTGAATACCATGCACTCTTTCTCCCTATTATATTTATTCACATCACAGAAGTGTGTTGCAGTCAAATGTTTTACTATAATATCCTAAAGCATCATAGATCTGCATATTTAGACAGCTGAGTTTGCCTTTAAGTCAGCATTACCAAATCCACCTATGAGCTACTGAAGCAACTTCACAGCCATTCAGAGCTCACACAAGGGCATTTAGACACAGCTAATGTTCTACTGGGAGTTTCAAGTAACACTGTATCCATTAAGGGACAGGAAATTGTAGAAAGATGATCTTCAAGGCAACTGACAGGTGAAATGGCAAATTATTCCTGCCCTAGAGTCAATAATTTTTCCATTTGGTCAAGAAATATTAGCTACTTTTGCTTCTTGGGCAGCTGGTTTTTAATGTATTATATGTATAATTTATGAATGATGCATAATTTATAGTTTACATATAGATATGTGATAACAAAACCCAACTAGAGCTAAAATCACTGGCCTCAAGCTAAATAACTAGTCTCACTTTAAAACAGTGGTGTCTGATAGAGTCCTCATTATTTAGAGGTCTTTAAAAAGTCTACCTAAAAATGTTTGTGGGTTTTTTGTTGGGTTTTTGCATTTAAAAATGTTTAGCAACGTAGAAAATAGGCTTTAGACAGAATGAATTCAAAAGTTTTCCAATTACTACCACTCTATTTGGGAGAAAAAAAATCACTGATAGAAGTTTTATTGACAAAATGTCATTAATCTTCTCTTACCAAATAGGATATTGCACTAGAATTGGGGTCTGCAAGATTCTTCCGTAAAGGGCTTGATAGTATTTTTGGCCATGCAGCCTATACAATTGTGCCATTGTCACTCAAAAGCAGTCATAGGAAATACATAAACAGATGAGAATGCCTGTCTCCCAACAAGTATTTGTGGAACCTGAAACTTGAATTTTACATAGTGTTCATGTGTCACAAAATAGTACTCTTTTAAAAGCTTCTGCTCACCATTTAAAAACATAGACACCATTCTCCACTCACTTGACCACAGAAAAAACAGGGCCAGGCTGTTTCACACCTGCTTCTCCCCTGATCTTTGCTATGCCTTAAATGGCAGACCGTCCATTCCAGTCTCCCTTATTCATCCCCCACCTCAAACCCATCAGCAAATAGGTGTGTTCCTTCTAGAACCCTCTGCCCCCTTGTCACCACCTGTTCACACCCATACCCTCATGTTCACCTGAGCCACTACACAAACGCCCAGCTGACCTCCCTGATCCTCTCTGCTCTCCAGCAAAACATTTCGAGAACCATTTTCAAGTCAGAAACTAGATGATGTCACATATACTAGCTGCAATCTTGAGGAAGTTAACTAAACTCTTCAAGACTCAATTTCCTCTTCTGTAAACAGAAAGGGTAATTCTCTATGCTTCTGTGGTTTGATGTGAAAAGTAAATGACTAATGATGTTAAAATGTTTAGGATGATCTCTCTCATTCAATCCCTTATATATAATGGACTGGTGCTCATTAAATGGTAGCTGCTATCCTTCCCATCATTGTCACCATCATTGTCACTTCCCTAATTAAAGCCACGTGGAATGCGGTCAGGATACGGTCGAATGCCTGACCTCTTAGGCCTGGCGTGATCTTCCTTCTTGTCCTTGCTTGACTCATGTCTACAGCTCATTATCCCTCAACCACCTGATCTTGTTTTAGTTCCAAACTCTTCAGGACCTTCACATCTGCTCCCCACTACTCTTCTTATAACTGGATTCTTGGTTTAAATGTCACTTCCTCCTTGGGGGAGCTTCCCTGACTGCTCATTTTAAAACTGTTTCCCATAAACTCATACCCCACTCAATCATAGAAGACAAATTGTTTCCTTTATAATAATTCCCACAATGGATTATTTGTGTTAATACATTTATATTCTGTCTATCAGAATGTAATCCCCAGAAGGAGGGAGGAGAGAGAGAGAGAGAGCTGCTTCCTTCAGTACTCTATGCAAATAGTGGTCTTTCATAAATATTTACTGAATGAAACAAAAAAAAAATAAAACCTCAGAGATTTCAGTTTCATCTGCATTCTTATACATTCATTTAAATTCAGTGGACTCTGGATTTAGGTAATCAATCAGTAGGCTCATTCATTCTTCTGTCCATTTATTAAATAAACATGTATGAAGTGCCTTCTGAGTCAGGCTTGGCAAGTAATAGAGGACCAAGAACCTTGGCAAATGCATTCTAGGAGTTTATAACATAATTGCATGAGCTGTCATTTAAAAGTATATATTAAAACATATCTATCAATAAGTCAATACATTACTGTCCTCCAGGTTTAAGCTTTCATTTCCTTTTTTATCAAGGTGTCATTCTGTGGAGTAGCAAGTCTAACAAGCCCCATCAGTTATTCAATAAACAGTTATTGGGTATGTGCCAGTTACTGTATTAATAACTAAAATCCTAATTGGTTTATTATCCAGCCAACAAAATTGTCATTTTTGCATACTGCATTTTACTGTTAGGAGAAAGAAGCAAGTGTCACCAACATCAGGTATTGGAGATGCTGTTGCTTTAATGTTTGCAGTAATGACTTGGGAGAGGTAGGCATGTATCATGTTGTATTCCACTTTTTCTCTGGACTCTAGTCCCCATAGAGAACTCATCCAGACCCTAAGCAACTGCAAGGTGTCTCGTCTAAGGAAGACTGTATTTTACCCAGGATGCTTGCTAAGACCAGGAAGTACATAGACATATCTTAAGGGAGATTTTTCAGTCCTAATCATTTAAAGAAAAACATGTGTATCCTTAAAGAGGTGGTGGTGGTTGTTTAGTTGCAAAGTTGTGTCCAAATCTTTGTGATTCCATGGACTGTAGCCTGCCAGGTTGCTCTGTCCATGGGATTTCCCAGGCAAGAATATTGGAGTGGGTTGTCATTTCCTTCTCCACCTTACAGAGGTTAAATCTTCCTTGTTCAAAGACTGTCTTCCTCAGATACCTGTCTCTGCATTTCAGATAACTAGTTTTCACATGTATGGTCACCAGCTGTCCAAGTATCTGCTTTGTTCATAGGCCCTACTCTCGCTTGGTTTTTCATTTCCATTTAAGAATTGTGTGTGCATTTTAAAATTAACTTTTATTGGAGTATAGTTGATTTACAGTGTTGTGTAGTTTCAGGTGTACAGCAAAGTGAGTCAGTTATACACGTACATATATCCACTCTTTTTTAGATTCTATTCCCATAGAGGTCATTACAGAGAACTGAGTTCCCTGTGCTATATAGTACATCTTTATTAGTTATCTATTTTATATATGGTAGTGTATATGTGTCAATCCCAACCTCCTAATTTATCCTGCCCTTGCTTTCTCCCTTGATAAACTTTAGTTTGTTTTCTACATCTGTGACTCAATTTCTGTTTTTGTAAATAGGTTTATTTGTACCACTTTTTTTTTTAGATTTCACATATAAGCAGTATCACCTGATATTTGTCTTTTTCTGTCTTACTTCACTCAGTATGACAAGCTCTAGATCTATCCATTTTGCTGCAAATTTTGTTATTTAGTTCTTTTTTATAGCTGAATAATATTCCATGATGTATATGTACCACATCTTCTTTATCCATTGATGGACATTTAGGTTATTTCATGTGCATTTAGAAATTGCTACCCTCCTGGCTAAGTCATGAGATTTCCACAATATACAGTTTAATTTAAGGAGAGAATGGCAAGTTTCTACTGATTTAAATGAGAAAGATATTACTTTAATACTCTTGAAGTAGTTAAAAAAAACTGTAAATGTCTATTCTGTTTAAAAAATAAAACAGTTATACTTTGTTAGTGAAGAAGTATGAGGGTCACAAACAGTAGTCTTGAAACGGAGTTAGGATGAATACAGTGGCATGACCTGCATGGCCAGCTGTGATTCAACCCATCTGGACTTACTTTCTGGATCTCAAAAGCAGAAAAGATTGAAATAGCTCTTTAAATCTTACATTTCTGAATGTAAGATTCTTTTTCCTTTTCCTTGCTAAAGTTAAAAGGAGAATTAGAAAGGTAGCATGTACTTCATGCCCTCCACTCTAGCTGTTTAAATCTCTCCATCTGTATGGTTGAAGATGAGAGAATAAGTGAAAGAAATATAAGTTACAGGGAGAATGATCCTCTTGAATTGCATGAAAGCTCATTAATTGTTTCTTCTCCAGCAGAAGACTTCTCATTAAGCTCACACCAAGTTTTGGCTCCATTTTTATTGTGTTATAACTGGATTTCAGTGTGAAATCAAATTTCAGTTTGCCTTCTGATAGACATTATCTTTTTCAAAGGGATCATAGTCTTTTCCTATTTAAAAAAAAAATAAGTTAACCTTCAGTTGAAACACTGAAAGAAAACTGAGCAAGGTCTTTAAAAGGCATGTGGCATGATTTTGCCATAATAAAAGCAAGTTAGATATATGTGGGAAAGTCACCAACTTTAAAACTGCTCTTCTATTTTACAAACAAGATAATAGACTTTTATATTAAAAGCAAGTACATTTTCAAATAGCCTAATGTTAATTCAGCATCTGTTGTGAATCAGGCATTCTATGAAACAATGGAATGGAAGGTTAGTCCTGGCTCTCAAGAAGCTTTGTTTTCTCTTCCGTCTCTTTGTAGTAGTTGTTGTCCTTCCTTTTCTTTTTTTCCTGAGAGGGAAACAAAACCTTGGCCACTTAATGGTTTTAGAAACTGAGTTGGCAGCAAAAAAAAAAAACAAAAAACAAACTAGTGAACATTTTATCTGATTCTGCTGTTTAGTAGATAATTTGTTGTGGTCTTGTTTGTTCTTCACTAAAACTTCATCCCTTATTCATAAGACGAACTTCTCAACCTGCACAATCAATACAAATCATAGCTGATTTTTAGTGACGCTCAAGGGAAAAGTCTTCAAGGCTCGCATAAGGAAGAGTTCATTCGAATACAACATCACTGCATTTATAAAATCTTGGCTGCAGCCAGCTCAGAGATGGGCATATGGTGTGCCTTATGGCTCCTTACAAAGGGAGACCCACCATTCCTATTGGATCGTGGGTGCTGTGCAGGAGGGTGTGCGGACAGGCTCATATAAGCAGCTCAGTGCCATCTTGTTTCCACAAGTAGAGACTCACTGCAGGGATGGGGTAGGGGCATCCTGTGAAGTTGAGAGTTGAGAGTGACTGAGGGAAAGGCAATGGCCACTGTGGAAGAGTTTGCCCCCTAGGAGTTGAGGCCAATCTTGAAGGTAGCTGTCTTTTGAATACTGAATGGCTGTTATAAGTTAAAAATTTATAAGTAATCAATTCAATATTTACAAATAATACTGCCAGATATTTTAAAAGGAAAAAAAAAATCATGCACTTAATATAGTCTCATCGACTCGATAGACATGAGTTTGAGCAAGCTCTGGGAGTTGGTGATGGACAGGGAAGCCTGGCGAGCTGCGGTCCATGGGGTCACAAAGAGTCAACCACGACTGAGGAACTGAACCAAACTGACTAATATATTCACAAGAACTACCTTTTTAGAAAGTAAATGTGTAAGTTTCAGAAGAATACCTTGGCAGAAAGACAAAGTCATGAATTGAACTGGATGGGCACTTAAGATGTAGAATAGGACAGTCCTCTCTTATAGATCCCCTCTGATGTGACCATTTGCTGGGGGATTAAGAGGCTACCAGGGAAGCCCTGGTAGCTCAGCTGCTAAAGAATCTGCCTGCAATGCAGGAGACCCCGGTTCAATTCCTGGGTCAGGAAGATCCCCTGAGAAGGGATAGGCTACCCACTCCAGTATTCTGGCCTGGAGAATTTGATGGACTGTATAGTCCATGGGATCACAAAGAGTCAGACAAAATGAGTGACTTTCACTTTCACTAAGGCTACAACAGTTCTCTCCAGCCTCTAGGAGGCCCCATTCTGCCAAGCGGTATGAATATATAAGTAACCAACATCCTGGAACCCCAAAGGGCACCAGGAGCATAGAAGAGATAACAGTTCTGCTTGGAAGGAAAGAACTGCTTGGAAGGAAAGGACAGACCTTACTGCTTCCTCACTGTTCTCCTTTAGAGCACACTCCATAGCCGAATGAAAGTGTGAGGATGGTAAACATTATGTCAGAGTGATTTACATGAGTGAACGTTGAAATCACATGAAGGGTGACTTCTGGGCAGTCCCTGCTCATCGCTCACTCTCAGTTTCTTTGTGTATAATGTGAAGCTCGTACACACACTCCTATCAGAATTTGAGGTACGATTAAATGAGGGGTCTGTATGGAAAACACTTTGTACAGTGGCTCCTCAGGTGGTTAAACACAGTAAATGTTAAAAATCATTTTTACTTGTTAAAAAATAGTAGGTATAGGGATGGGAGGAGAGTGTTTAGGGATTCTTACCCAGCCCTATGGGACTAGAGCATGAAGTTAAAATGGAGAGTCCATAAAAAACAGAGGCCAAAAGGAGGCCACATTGTGGAGGTTTTAATGCCCAGAAAACAGTTCCAACTTGATGCAAATACAGTGAGGAAATATCCAGTCTTTAGGCAGTCAGCTAATGTGATCATGTGTTTTGGAAGGTTCATTCTAAGGATATAGATATAGAACAGGTGAGTCATTAGGAAACCTTCCACTGAGGGAACAATTTCTGCTGTGAAAGCAGAATCGTTTTTATAATTTGGGAGTCATTTTGAATATTGTTGTGTTTATTACTTAAAGATTTCTTCTGAAATGTATTTTAAGAGTTCTTGCGTTAATGGTATTATAATTGTAATGCTAAAATATTAATACAAATCTCTCCTTAAAAATTGCCAGTATGATGATTCCACTTTCAAGAGATATATTGACTCTAAATACAAAGTTTTATTTTGAAGCTGACTTGCCAGAAACACTATTCTGTAAAGCAGGGTATGCAAGGATTCAGACAGTGAAGGAGGCAAGAAACCAAAACTGCTTCCTTTTGTGTCTTTGAATTCATTGTATAATTCTTGGCTTTTATCACCCTGATATTTTCTCTTTATATCATGAAAAAAATGAATGGGATGCATTTTGGCGATTGTCATGAATGCATGTATTTTTCAAAAGAAAACAATCATCTTTTGAAAATTTAAAATTGTATGTTTGGTTGGATAACCTTAAAACACCAAAGATAGATTATAAGAATTAATGAATATATTAAAATATATAATAGTAGGGACAGAAATGTAATTTTTGGTTTTGATCTTATACAAATTATATCAATAAAAAAATTCAGATGACAAGGTAAATATAGAATAGTTGTATATCTAAAAGCTAAAATGTTTTGTAACATCTGCTTGAATATCGTAAGGATGGATTAAGTAAAAAAGGACTCAGAAAACTACAGGTTTAACTTGAGGGAAATATGTACTTTTCCTCCCCCTAGTGGTAGTTTTAAGAACTGCTCTATCCTCATAGAAATCCTCATAGAGCGGCTAAGGAGAGCAAGCACAGAAAATATCCAAACTGTACCCTGAGGCCCTAACTAACTAGGCAGAAGAGAGCTAGTTGACTTTAGAGAATCTTCAGACTGCTTCCAAGAATGCAAAAAGAACTGGTAGTTTGGAACCACAGAGAGCTGTTTTGATTATTTTTGCTTATATCTTAGACGCTTTTGTAACATGAGATTACTAAACTCAGAATGGAAGCTTGAATTTTCATCTCAGTCAAAGGAGTCACACATGAGACACAAATGACACTGAGTCTCAGAAGCTCTGGGAGCTGGGCCCTCAGCAAACATGCTCCTGGGCTTGGGATCCTGTGGGAAACCAGCAGACAGCTAACAGAATATCAGGGAAATCAGGGTGATACTCTTCTACATGGATTTGGCAAGATCCTCGAAATGAATTTGCCAGACAGGACAAAGAGGTGTGCTATAAAATTTCAACTCAAGAGTGATAGTTATGTACAACATCCACATTAGAAAGACACTTTTTAAAATTGAAACTGAAGTTATGTATTTTCTCATCTTTACCTTTAAGCATTAGTTTAGTCCCAGAATTAGATGCAATTAGTAAAAGCAGGTCTGTAGAGCACCTTAGATAGGTTTTGATTCCTATGGCTGAAACTAGATACCCATTTCTTCCATGGTCCTTAGAGAGAATTGAGCCTTTGCCCTTTATCTTTATAGATAGATATAGATATATCTATCTATCTATCTATATATTTTTTTTCCAGATCACTTTGATCCTGTTATGAGAATTAAATGGATCAAAATGTCTCTAAATTTTCACATAGTTTTGTTTAAACCCAGTGACTGTATAAGTGTACATAATACTTCTAAAAGCTCTTCAATTTTCACAAATGCAAGCTTTTTCTTCCTAGGCAGACAATTGCTTTTAACAAGTGAGTTCAGATGCTGCACTGGAGTGAATTTAATAGCCTGGAGATCCTGTTTCACTTTCTGAGAGAACAGATCCTATAAACTGCATTCTCTGTGCCATTCCACTTCCTGTCCTCAACGATGGGGATGCAGGGAAACAGCTGTTGTGTGGGAACTGTTCGGAGCTCCGTTTCTCAAACCACAGGTCATGGAAGGGTGGTTATGTAGGCTCTATTTCCCTTCCTTCCAAAATAGTACCCAAGGCTCTTCTGACCTTGCCTCCTCCTACCTCTGAATCGTAAGCCTACGAGGGTGTAAGTTTATCCTACATCCTTTTGTTGTATTTATTTTTAATTGAAGAGGAATAAATGCATATCCTGAAAGAGGCGAGAGTTCCCTTGAGAGATCTGCTAGGTAAAATATATATAAGTATATGTGACTGAGTTCTTTTGGTTACAGGGTTAACATCCAGGTAATCTCCTAGTCTAGGGTCTAAAGCAAACCACCTCACTCTGAATTATATATTTTAATCGACTTTTTTTTTTTTACCTTACCCTTAAATGGTATATAGAGAGATTTAATTATTTGATATGGTTAGTAAAGAATCTGCCTGCAATGCAGGAGACCCAGGTTTGATCCCTAGTTCAGGAAGATCCCCTGGAGGAGGGCATGGCAACCCACTCCAGTATTCTTGCCTGGTGAATCCCATGGAGAGAAGAGCCTGTCAGGTTACAGTCTATAGGGCAATACAGAGTTGAACACAACTAAAGTGATTTAGCATGCACACACATAGACACAAGCATTTACTGAGGTTTATCATTATTCAAATGCCAAAGAATAAATAATATGCAATGGATTAAAGGATATGCTGCCTAGATTATAGTGAAGAAGGTGGAAACAAGTTTCCTTAGAGGCTTGAGGCAGCTGAGGCAGATGCCCTACCTGGAAGGCACACTGGTCCTCTCTGCCTTGTTGACTGTATAGACATCACAAAAAGTATTTTAGCAATGACCATGTTGTTAGTCCTTCTCTTCCTCCTTGACTCTGTAGTTGTAATTTGCATGAAGAATGAAATTGCTATTTTTGCTTCTCATTTCAATGATTTCCCTTAGGAAATTCATGATTTAGAAAGTAAGGTGATGTTGTTTTCATAAAAATAGGATGAGGGATTCTTTTTTAAAAAATTGTTCTTAATTGGAGAATTGCTTTACAATATTGTATTGATTTCTGCCGTACAACAATGTGAATCAGTCACAAGTATACATGTGTCCTCTCCCTCTTGAACCTCCCTCACACCCTCCCCCATCCCACCCCTCTAGCTTATCACAGAGAACCCAGGTTGGTCTCCCTGTCTTAAAAAGCAACTTCTCACTAGCTGTCTGTTTTACATATGGTAATATACATGTTTCAGTGCTGCTCTCTCAATTTGTCTCACCCTCTCCTTCCTCCACTATGTCCACAAGTCTGTTCTCTATGTCTGAGTCCCTATTCCTGCCCTGTGAATACATTCATCAGTACCATTTTGAACGAGGGATTCTTAATAGCTGGCATCTATCAGAGGGTTCATGGGGTTCTCAGGGCAAGAATACTGGTTTGCTATTCCCTTCTCCAATACGGATGTGAGAGTTGGACTATAAAGAAAGCTGAGCATAGAAGAATTGATGCTTTTGAACTGTGTTGAAGACTCCTG
Organism: Giraffa tippelskirchi; assembly: GCF_054371585.1. Taxonomy (NCBI): domain Eukaryota; kingdom Metazoa; phylum Chordata; class Mammalia; order Artiodactyla; family Giraffidae; genus Giraffa; species Giraffa tippelskirchi. The sequence goes on from NC_137276.1 coordinate 42,539,860, forward strand.
AGAGTCCCTTGGACTATAAGGAGATCCAACCAGTCAATCCTAAAGGAAATCAGTCCTGAATATTCATTGCAAGGACTGATGCTGAAGCTGAAATTCCAATATTTTGGCCACCTGATGCAAAGAACTGACTCATTGGAAAAGACCCTGATGCTGGGAAAGATCGAAGGCAGGAGGAGAAGGGGACAACAGAGGATGAGATGGTTGGATGGCATCACCGACTCAATGGACATGAGTTGAGTAAACTCCAGGAGTTGGTGATGGACAGGGAGGCCTGGCGTGCTGCAGTCCATGGGGTCGCAAAGAGTCGGACATGACTGAGCGACCGAACTGAACTGACTGATCAGAGGGTTTGCCTTTTGCCTGGTGTGGCAATCACAAGCATAAGGCCATCATTAAGAAATACTGAATCCAAGTGATTCTCATTTTAAGAATTGACAAGACAGTAGAAAGGACAGACAGAAAGTATTAGATATTTCTTAGCCTTCTGGCTGATTTGTTTTGTTTTATAGGTGTGCTCAAGTCTGATGTAATTCCTTTTTGATTGCTCACAAAGATACTCAATTGTGTGAACAGCTGAAATACAAAATCTTTGTTCATAGCAACTGAGGCAGTGTTCTCTTAACCTAAACTGAAGCCTTAACTTTGAACAATTTGAATTTGATTTTACATTTTTTAAAAATTTTATTCTATATTCATCACTCTTGGAAATATTTTTAATGCAAAAGTAGGGTGGTTATTTTGTATTGTTAAATTTAAAAACTGATAAGATTTTGGATGCTTTTTCTAGGTGAACTGCCCTTTAGGTATATTCCAAATATTTGATAGTAAAGAAACCATTATCATTTTCTGGTCCTCCCATAAAATGCCATTGGTCTTTGAGTCTTATCATCATTAATTCTTCAAAACTTTTAACCAAATATAATTTAATGCTAATAATTCTATTATCCAAGAGCCTGTTGAGCAAAATATGAGACAATATTACCTACATGTATTTCACCATAATAAAATTCAACAGAAGTTAGAGAAATTGTGCATGAAAGGCAAATGATAGCACTATTTAAAATGGGAAAATAAAGAAAAGCAGCATGTCCCCTTGCAGGACTTCTTTATTTTCATAGTGAGTTTTTCTATAAGAAATTCTTCCTTTCTGTGTTCACACTAGAGGTAAATGACTCATCAAATATTTACATACTCATAGGAATAGATTTTGAGCATGGAGGCTTTAATTAGCCACGTGCAACCCATTTACAAGCTTATGAGAATTGGAAAAGTCATGGGAAAATAAATTAACTGAAAAGAATGACAATGATTTGGCCAATTAGAAATTGCAATTATACTGTTTTCCTTCAGATTACAAACTGCCTGCACGAGTGTTCAATAATCCTTTGAGTCTAAAATGCCTTCACTGATAATCTAGAATATGATAGTCATTACCAGTAAGGTAGAAAATAAATATTAACAACAAATAATCCCAACACCTTAGTCTACATATTATTCTCTCCCCATAGGTTTTTTTTTTTTTTCCCCAACTTGCTAACAAACTACTAAACTGATTTTTCCTAACACCTACTAATGAACAGTATGATTCCTCAAGTCACCTATTAGAGAGGAGGAGATGAAGCTGGGAGAAATGCAAATAACCCTTCATTGGCTAACCAAGTGTTGGCTAACCAAAAACTGGCTGAAAACACTCACCCTCTTATCTGTTGGTTTGAGTGCTTTTTGTTGTTGCTCTCCCAAGTGAATTTATACATGAATACTCAGGGCCCAGAGAAATCGCTACTCCTGACCCTCTTTGCAATGAAATACTGGACATATTTATTATTATCCTCCAAGATCAAACTATGCCATGTGTCTTAAAATACTGCAAAGGAAAGGGGTGAGGGAACCAAGATAAACATGCATTTCCGATTCACTTTGCTAAAGTAATTTAATAAATTCCCTTGGAGAGAAAGTTTGAAAGTCAAAGGTCATGTTTAGGTCATATATCCCAAATGACATGTTTTGGTAAACAAATAAGCAAAATAAACTCCATTTTTCTGGGATCCCTTCCAGTAAGCTGATTAAAAAAAAAAGGAGGGGGGGGACATTGGTTCTTCTAAACTGTAGGACAAAATCCAGAAGCCTGAGTCTGGGATTCAGAGTCTTCTGGGGTGTGGCTCCCAGCATCCTCCAACTCCACTGCTGGGCCAGTTGTTTTTCCTAAGTGGTTTTCAGTGACTTTTGAAAGGCAACTGTCATCCAGAAACTGTTGCAGATCCCACTCTGAGTGCCTTTTACATTTTGCTTACACCATTTTGTCGTTACGTTTTTTGTGATTCAATCATATAACTGCTCATTATACTACTTCCCCGGAGAAGGCAATGGCACCCCACTCCAGTACTCTTGCCTGGGAAATCCCATGGACGGAGGAGCCTGGTAGGCTGCAGCCCATAGGGTCGCACAGAGTCGGACATGACTGACGCGACTTAGCAGCAGCAGCAGCATACTACGTCCCATCACTGCAGGAACCACATTTTGTTCATTTGGGATACTTTCACTTCTTCTGGCACCTCGCCCATGTCTATCCTACAGGAAGGAATCAAATGGTGATTGAGCAGAATTAGACTAATTTCATAACCGTCTTATATATTAGGATCACAAAAATGTTGTAAAGTTAGGATTTAGGATATCCTGAATTTAGGATAATAATTCTGTGATTCTGGGATCAGTCAAATCAGTTATTAGCTGATACTCCTATAAATGTGTCCTAAAACATTTGTGGCCATAAACCCAGTAAGGGCAGAGCTGCTACCCAGTGACTTGGGACAGTCTCTTCTCTGCAGGCACAAGCTTGAATTACATCTCTCCCCTTAAAGATGAAGCCTTTAGAAAATAAGGGGAGATACAGATGAGACAAGCCTCTGGGTTACAAGTATTAACACGTTTTTATTAATTAGATATTTGTTGAGATCCTTTGTCAAGTGTGATTGGTTTTCTTTATCAGGGTCAGATCCAAGTTCTCTTTATGGCATATAAGGTCCTCTGTGAGCTGATGTCAAACTACTTTTCCATTCCCACTCTCATATAAAGATTTAATCAATTGTTTCTGGAGTTCTGTGTACACTCACTCTTGCATCACAAGCTTCCTCCCCTCTTCCTGGAATGTTCTTCTTCCATGGTCCACTTGCTGAACTCCAAGCCATTATTAATCAAGTATCTCTTCAGTTGTGTAATGCCAGCTGGCGATGAGTGCTGTTGAAGGAAAAGCAGACAGGATGACAAGGGTGCCGCTGTGGATAAGGTGTTGGGGATGGTCTCATGGAGGAAGTGACACTTGAGTAGGGACCAGAATGTATCTAGGGAACAGCACTTTCCTTTGAGGGCAAAAGAACATGTTCCCAACATAGTAGCCAGAGGACTACGCCGGAGCCCAAGAGAGCTGAAGTACAGTCAACAGAACACAAGTAATGAGTAGATGAGGTGGGAAAGGAGGCCAGGCGTCAGGTCATATAGAACGTGGTGGACCAGAGCAGGAATCTTTAATTTTATTATAAATGGTGAAGCTATTAAAAAGTTAAGAGTAGAGAAATGACATGATCTGATTTGTGATTTTGGAGTCACTTTAACTCTTTGAACAGAACAAAGTGAAGGTTCTGAATGGAAGCAGACAGACCAATTGAGAGGCTATTGTAGTTGTCCAGTTCAGAGATGGAGGTGGCTTGTAATAGGGCAGTAGCAGTGGAGGAAATTAGAAGTGACTGGTTTGGGGGACAATTTTTGTGTATGTGTTGCTGAAGTGAGCATAGGAGGACACTTTCTGAAGGAGAATTAAACGTAGTTGCTGATGAATGAATATGGGACTGAGAGGAAAAAGAGACAAAACAGGGAAAACTATTTTTGGTAAATAATGTTTACTGAGATGGGGAAAGGTTGTAGGAGGAGCAGTTGTAGGCTGGCAGGGGTGGGCAGTGGTGGCTGGGGCAGAGATCAAGAGTTAAGTTTGGGTAGGTTTTAAAATATGCACAAGGCACATGACATTTCTCACAATACTATCCACACAATGTTCGATCTTCCTGTATAAATTGATTACTATGCAGACTTTGAAGGCAAATTCTAAACTGGAACCATGCTAAGGTTGTAAAATCCTCTCTAAATTAGACACCACTTGAGAGGTTTGAATAATCCTTTCCTCTTCACCCTGAGGAAGAAGTTCCTTCACTCACCTTTATCAGTAGAGTAAGTTCTGGTTTTATTGCAAGTCCCTAACACCTAGAGGCAGCCAATGTTCTTGAACAAAAGAACGAATGAAACAGTCACAAGTAGAGGGTGATAAGGGGGCCCTATTACTCATAGTTTTTACCATTATGCATAAGTGAAAAAAGAAGATGTATCTCCAAAAACAAATCTCCTAAAATATGTGCTATTCCCAGTTAATACACTTTTCTTTCTTCCGTCATCCTTGCTTATTTCTCACATTGTCTCAGAAAGGAGGAAAAAGCATACATTTTCCTCAAGTTGTTTTGGTTTTTATATATCCGTAGCCCTGCTCTCACTTGCTATGCTGGTTCACGGCAGAGAGTTATGGAAGCAGAGTAAAGGATTGGGGTGGGGGAGATGTCACAGGAAGACAGTCCATTTAGAAATAGTTATGCGGAGAGTTATTTAAGCAAATTTCTATTGTGTTACGTAGTTAAGAAGGCGCGGACAAAAATCCAATTCAAATAATAATAGTTAATTTAATTAAGAGCTAAAATTAAAAATCCATCACCAACAGGAATCAGCAGTAGTCACACATACTCTTGGCTGCATACTGTAGGTGGAGTAGTAGGATATAAAATGTGACCTCTGTCCCCACAGATTGAAATGCCACATAAAGGGTATATGGCAAGGCTAAGGGTTCCATATATGAGGAGGATGGTTAGAATAATAGGAATTCAGAGGATTTGGGGAATAGGAAATGGGTCCAGGTTAGAATGGGTGAGGAGAGGCAGAAAGAGGGCATCCTAGGGTGTGGACATGGCTTGACTAAAGGTGTGAGCACAGGAATGCATGTGATGTAACTGGGAAAACATTTGACTAGACCTTTTTCTTTTTTTTCCCCTCCAAATCACATTCATTGAACCTTATTTCTTTGTTATACACATTTTCTCTATTGCAAAACGAAAGAAATCTGGACTGTATTATAATGACTAGTCCTGTGCATTCCATTTGAGTCATAATTTATTTCTTTAAAAAAAATTCTCAAGTGCTTTGCATATACTTCCTCTATAAACTAATAATGAATTTAAGAATAGTAACTGTATGCTGCTTTATTTCAAACCCTTCAAGCATATCCAGCACAGTATCCTGCAACTGGCAGATGCTTAATAGATATAATTAAAAACTACGTGTTGAAATGGTCACATGTAAGATTGGAATGAGTGGGTTACGATGCTTAAGTTTCATGTTTTGTTCTGCAGTTTCACTTAATTGAGCACTATGTGAAGTAGTCATGCTTCTGTAAACTAATAGATTATTACTACAGTTGAAAACTGTCTGGATTAATAAGCACCCAAAATTTAAAGAACAAGTGTGTATTAGTTTCCTAGGGCTGCCATAACAAATTCTAGCTGGAGACTAGAAGTTTGAAATCAAGCTGTCAGAGTCAGGATCCCTCTGAAGTCTCCAGGGAAGAAGTTTTTCTTGCCTCATGCTACTTCTGGTGGTTGCTGGCAATCCTAAGTGTTCCTTTGTTTCTTTGTTGGTAACTGTGTTACTCAGATTCTGCCTCCATCTTTAAGTGACTGTCTTTCCTCCAGTCATTGGAGTTGAAGTGAAAGTGAAAGTCGCTCAGTTGTGTCCGACTCTTTGTGACCCCATGGACTATATAGCCCATGGAATTCTCCAGGCCAGAATACTGGAGTGGGTAGCCTGGAGTTAGAGCCTACTAATCTAGTATCGGGATTCCCTGGTGGCTCAGTGAATCCGCCTGCCAATGCAGGAGACACAGCTTCCATCCCTGGGTCAGGAAAATCCCTGGAGAAGGAAATGGCAACCCACTCTAGTATTCTAGCCTGGAAAATCCCATGGACAGAGAAGCCTGGCGGGCTACAGTCCATGGGGCCACAAAGAGTCCGACGTGAATGAGAGGCTAAACACACACACATACATGATCTAGTATTACTTCATCTTAACTAATTACCATCTAAAGAGATGCTATTTCCAAATGTGGTCATATTCTGTGATTCTGGGTAGAAGTTAGTTTTGGGAAGACACTCTTCAACTCAGTACACGGTGGCGGCCAGATTTTACAGATGGTCTATAGTGATCTTTACCTCCTGGTATTTTCATCCTTTCATTGTGCTCCCCCACACTCAATCATGGGTGGCCTGTCATCAGTATATACTGTGGAGGTGACATTATTTGAAATCTGATGCTAGGTTGTAAAAGCCATTGTGGCTTCCACCTTGCTCTCTGGGTGTGACAGTCACCATAAGATGGAGAGCATACAGTGTCTCCTGCCAACAGCTAACTACAGCATTGAGTTAGCCTGAAATGGGATCCTTTTGTCCCAGTCAAGCCTTCAGATAACTATATCTCCAGCTGACATCTTGACTGCAACCTCATGATTAACCCCAAGATAAAACTTCCCAGCTAAGCCATTCTAGAACAACAGACCCACAGAAACTCTGAGATATTAAACGCTTGAAACTAATCATTTTAAACCACTAAGTTTGGGGATCATTTTTTAATGCAGCATTAGATAACTAACACATGTTTTGGTTCCTGGAATGTTGGTGCTACCATCAAAAAACATAATATGTAAAAGAAAAGAATGGAATAGGTAGGTGGATGTAAGCTTTGAAGAAACTTAGCTAGTCTGATGGCCTTTGAGGAAGCTCCCACTGAGGACATAAAGAAAAGTGAGGAAGATGTTATTGGAAACTGGGGGAAAGGGAACCCTCATGTCGTCAGGAAGTTTGGCAACACTGTCACCTGTGGTGACGTAGCTAGTATAAATGTATCTGGTGAACTGGATAATGTGGCTAAGGAGTCATTTCCAGGGTAAAGTGTTGAAGGTGCAGCTTGCTTTCTTCTTGCTGCTTATGGAAAATGTGATATGAGAGAAATAAATTAAATGAAGGAATGCCAAAAGGAAATGAGCCAGGACTTTCTGGTTTTAATAATTCTTGGCCTCTCTAGATGACAAACGATGCTAAAATTAAGAAGCGACTTCCAAGCAAAATCGAATCCTGGACAGTGTCAGGAAAACATGAGATAAATATGGAGCTAAAGTCATGTCTGTGAAATCTTTCGTGATGACCTCAGAAGTACTTAAAGTTTTGCCTCAGAGACCTATTCAGTTGGACAGTGGAGTTTCTAAAATGTCTAGGGGTGTGCCTCAGCTGTCTCAGCAGAAGCCCAAGGTTGAAAAAACCTTACGTCAAAGAGATCTTCAGGTGTGGCTTTTGTCTATGGAATGAACTCAAGCAGAATTCATCAGAGACCCACAAAGTTAAGAGAATCATACTGACAAAGCATCACCAGCTTGGACCAAAAGCAACCAAGGCCACACAAAATGAAGAGGGCTTTGGAACCTCAAATTTCTCTTCAACTTCAAAAATGAGCAGCTTTTCAATTTCAAAAATGAGAAACTAAGTATGACTTGGAAAGAAGTGATGATCCAGAGGAAAGAGTCAAAAAGAAAAAAAAAGAGAGAGAAAATTAAGTCCAGGTCTTTAATCCTCATCAAAAAACTGCCAGCTTTTAAGATGGCCTCTAGTGAGCTTCACTTCCTGGTTTTCATGCCCTTGTCTTCACCTCTCACATTGAATGACTGCTGCTCATGTGACCAATGGAATACTGTGGAAGTAACTGGTGTGTGATTTTTGAAGCTAGGTTATAAAACATTGTAGCCTCTGCCTTACTGTCTGAGATTACCTGCTTTGGGAGGAAGCCAGTCACCATGTCATGAGGACGCGCAGGCAACATGTGGAGAAACACCCATGGAGAGGAACTGGGAGGCCCTGCCAAAGATGAACACCAGTTTGCCAACTATTTGAGTGAGCTGCCTTGGAACCGAACCCTCAGTTCTAGTCAGGCTTCAGATGACCATAGCCTCAGATGACATCTCCATGAGAGAGCCCAAGACAGACTGCCTAGCTAAGCTAATCCCAAATTCCTGACTCACAGAAACGATAAGATGATAGATGTTTATTGTTATTTCAAGCCAATACATTTTAGATAATGTGTTGTTCTGCAGTATTAAATCCTTAATGTATAAGCTTTATTAAGATCTAATATAGAAAGCATGCTGAATGAATATGCTACAGTAAATTTTATTTCAAGAAGTAAATCAATGAATCTTTATTGTTTTGGTACTACTTAATATTATTTGGAAGCAGCATATTTCATCGTACTTAATTCTTTGCATACATAACTTAAAATAGAAACTTTATTAAACACTGTTTTAAAAGAAACTCTGAATGCAAGTTCTAGATATTAAGTTGTACTGATTTTTTAAATAATATGAGTATTCACATAGAGATTCATGAAGTCAGTGAAGACATTAAGTCAACAAATGGGGAGCTGTAGTAGATATTTTTCACTTAATTCACACACAAAAAAAGACAAATTGGTCTAAAATGAGACTTTAAAAATCAACATATATTTTATTGAGTGTCTATTATAGGCTTAATATTTCTAAATATGCAATAAATGCAAAATAAGATAGTGTTTCTTTCTTAAAGGAGTCTTTTTTTAATTATAAACCAAAAAGCTAGTGAATACTAAAACTTTTAATAAAAATTAAGGTAGACTTTTATGCTGTTGGGTTTAGTACTTTCAAACTTCAGAATTCTAGAAGCAGAGTTGGTTAAGTGTTCATGAGAATAGTCTGGATAGTTAGATAAATGTCACTTTATTGATGTTTGAACTTGGAGTCTGTTGAGGATGGAGATGAGAGTATTCCATCACTAGCTGCTTCTCTGTTTCCAGGGTTGAGAGATGGTGTGAATGAGTTAGGGGGCCTTGCCCTCCAGTAAACAGTCCTTGATGTTCCCTTAGAATGATCTGTTTGATGCCTCAGAGCCAGTGAACTGGGGTGGGAGGGTCACCCCTTTTAAGAAGTCAGTATAGTTCACCCATGGGAGAAGCATATTATTCTTCAGGGACATCTGCTTACTTCTACCCTCTTCTGTTGCTTAGGGCTACCCAGCTGTCTCCTAGGAAGAAAACGGTCAAAGACAGATGGGTTTTAGTCTCTTAATAATGCTAGTGAACCAAAAGTCAACCCATTCTTAAACCGCAACCCCACTACAATAACATGAATTGCTACCTAGATTCATGGTCTTTGTATTTCACAACCTTTCATTTTCTTATAAATATTTATTATGGGCCAGTGAGTTAAGTAATTCTTCACCACTGAAAACATTAAACATGTGATATCATGGGACTTTCTAGGTAAGTAAATAGATGGTGATGGTAAAAATCAGGTGGTGATCTGCAGCACAGATTCTAGACTCAGACTTGCATAGCAAACCCATTTCTATTCCTTATAAGCAATGTGATCTTGGAAAATTAGCAAACTGTCTATGCTTTAGTTTCCTTGGGGAGGGGTTGTTCTTGTGAGAATAAAGTAGCAGTAAGTGTAAAGCTTTGAGTATAATGACTATCACATACGATGCTTTCACGAGGTAAAATAGATATATGTGTTTGTTAATGTTGTTGATAGAAAAGCATACTGCCTTGTATTAATGCTGTTTATTCCAAGGACACTAGTGAACTCCAACATGCTAAATTCAATGATTTTTGATTCTCATTTCTTATCCAGTTTGACCTATACATAGTTTTGATACAACTGGCTACTTTTTCTTGCAACATTTTTTTCACTTGGCTTCCAGAACTCTGTATTCTCCTGGTGTTTTCTTCTTAACTGGCTATTTCATCTCTACTTACTTCTTTGTTGGTTCCTCTTGATCTCTGTGACCTTCCAGTTTTTGTGTGATCCAGGGCTCAGTCCTTGGATCTCTTCTCTGACTATACTTTCATCCTTGGTGATCTTGGGTTGTCTCATAACTTTCAGTACCATCTACATGTTGGTGACCCCCAGATTTATATTTCCAGCCCAGATGTCTTTTTGAATGTCAGATATCCAGTGGCCTATGAATCATATACATCGCAAACTTACAATATCAAAACTGAACTCCTACTTTTCCTCCAAACCTGGTATTTTTGCATTTTTCTATATTTCAATAAATAATAGAATTGTCTTTCCCATTTTTGAGGCTCAAAACTTCAGAATCATCCTTTTCTTCTTTCTTTCACTCACACTTCATGTTCACCTAACATCAGATCCTGTCAACTCAACTTTCAGAGTATGTCCCCAAACCAACCACTCTGAGTTATCATCTCAGTGCATGCCACATCTTTTCTGGTCTGAATTATTTCAGTGGCTTCTGACTTGTTTCCATATTTCCACCTGTGTCCTCCTATTGTCTATTTTCAACCTCAGTTCATTTCAGTTGCTTAGCCATGTCTGACTCTTTGCGACCCCATGAACCGCAGCACGCCAGGCCTCCCTGTCCATCACCAACTCCTGGAGTCCACCCAAAACCATGTCCATTTAGTGGGTGATGCCATCCAACCATGTCATCCTCTGTCATCCCCTTCTCCTCCTGCCCTCAATCTTTCCCAGCATCAGGGTCTTTTCAAATGAGTCAGCTCTTTGCATCAGGCTAGAATCTATAAAAACAGACTGCTCAAAACCTTCCACTCAGAGTGAAAGTCAAATCCTCCCAGTGGACTGAGAGACCATAGGTAATTTGATGCTTTCTGCCAGCCACCTGACCCCTAGTCTCATCTCTTCCTCCTCTTCCCTGCCTTCACTCAGTTCCAGCCTCTATAGTGTCCATGCTAACTGTAACACATACCAGACACACTCTTGCCTCAGAGTAACTACAGTTTGTTTCCTCTGCTCAGAATATTCCAACCCTGGATTCCACGTGGGCCAGCCCTTCCCAAGATGTCTCCTTTTCAGTTAGACTTTCCCTAATTACCAGGGTTAAAATTTGTAGCCCCCTAACTCCTGTTCTGGCATCCCTAGTCCGTCTTCTTTGCCTAATTTTGTTCTATAGTATTTACCACAATTTAACATGCTATATTTTACTTGGCTGTCCGTCTGTCTTTCTCCTCCACTAGTATGTAAAGCACATGAAGGGGGCTTTTTTTTTTTGGTATATTGTGTCCACTGCTGTATTCTTAGCATATATTTTTAACAGTGGCTGACATATGCTTGATTTACTGGTAATTTGCTAAAAATATTTAATGATATCATAGAACTGCCTGATTCTGTTGAAAATATAGGAAGTTTGAATTTCATTTTCATTGTAATGCTCAGGTTGCTTAAATGGTCTAAAATAATTCCAGGGTTTTATTTCACCTTGTCTTAGCTGGTTCATTATTTTCCGTAGTCTCTCAAGTATCTTTTAGCATAACTGACTTGTATAATTTACCAGTCTCAAGAGAGTTAGTTAGATTGGTAAATGCTAAAAAGATTACAGAGTTTTCCTGGAACCAGTCTGTCTCTCACAGCAGGCTTATTCTGTCATTAGCCTGGAGATAATTTTTGTAACTCTCAGCCACTTGGTTTCCATTATAAAACATGCAGGGCAAAGGTCATGTCTTACCAACACTGAAAATGTACTTTGTGGTTTTAGGTCAATCGAGATATTATTTCCATGCTGAAAAAATAATGACCGAAAAATGTGGCATAACCAGTTGTGAAATGTGTCAAGCCTGCACTAGGCATCTCTCAGAGGTTTGCGTCATTGGCAGGGACAGCTGAGTTCCTGAGTATAGGGTGTTCCGATGAACATCAGGAACTCCAGAGTAGGAAAAAAAAAAAAATAAGTTGTTGGCCTTCTTTCAGGAATATTAGATGTCTTGTAACTATCATTTAAGTAAATGTCACAATCCATGGGGGGAAAAGGATTGAAAACTTTATGAATTGGGTCAAATGGCAGTCATCATCATTGATTTGAACTTAAGGTATACTTTTAATTCCTCTGAAAGTGTGCAAACGTTGTTCAATATCATTAGATTCTATCTAGTGTTACAGGGGGAAAAATGAATACATAATCCTAAATTGCAAGAGATCTCATATTTTGTCAGACACCTGTTCTTAGTGGAAGAGAATTTTAACATGTGGTCCTTGAAGCACTTTTACAGGATTGAAGAATTATTATTATTCATTATTATTTGTGAATTGTAGCCAAAGGAGGATAGTATATGAAGGCAACATGAAGACAGGAGTTAGTTCCAAACTCCTCTCACATCATTCGTAAGATTTTAAGCCCCATTTCATGAGTAATACTGATAAGGAAATACTGTTTATATAACCAACACTTAGTGTTAACACCTAAGATTCTTTTCTTTCCCTTGAGGTAATGCATTCATAATATGCTATTTTACAACAGAGGATAAAATGTATTCAATTCAGAAATGATATATAGATTGTACAAATGGAAGGAAGTTTTCTCACAAGAACTAATTACATATAATAATATTAAAAGACCTAAATAAGAGAAACATCTGTAAATATCATACCAGGTTGACAATGTAACCAAAAGTTTCCCCTTTTCAATTCCTGATGAAGTTGTAGTGCGCATGTGCCCAGTTACATTATTATTGTTTCTCTATGGGTAATGAGGGAGACATTGTTTTGTATGCAATGAAAAACTGATCATTTCTCCATGTTACTTCTTAACTTTATGTTTCTGATTTCAGATCTCCTTCCCCTTCCAGAGGAAGTTAGCGATGCCATAGCTTTAAATGCCTGTTTTAGCTGCAAAACTCAAATGTTCACTTTCTGTTAGAAAATCTAAAGCAGGTGGTATACATTTTCTCATGATTTGGAATTCTTTAAAGGCAAGTCAGCTTGAAGTTCAAGTGCGGGTAGGTTAAGCCGAAGTCATCATCCTGGTAACATTCTTCCAAATAAAAAGAAAACCTTTCTTCTGAAATGCAATTTTCTATGCAATTGTAGTTCTCAATTGCACCACTGCCATAAACATTACAGCCTCATTTTCATTTACTTGGTCTAAGTTTCCCAAATAATCTTTGTTCTGATTCTGATTTGGATTTTCAATAGAAAGTAAAAGATGTGAAATGAAGAGGTAGCAGCTAAACCAGGAATTTAAGCCACTGCACTGCTGATCTCAGAAAGAATCTGGTCTGGAAGGAGGAGACCTGAACTTAAAGGGGCCACGGCTCTTGCTGTTAAAACTTTTAGGGAGTATCATTTGACTTGGAAGTCTCTGCTTTTTTCCATTTGTCCCAACCAGGCAACCCTTATTTAAAAAGTGATCAAATCAAGCCTGAGAATGAGAGGCCTATGTTTCAGTTTTTTCTCTTGTGGTTCGTAATGCTCTTCTGTGTATTTCCCGCTAGGCTGTGTACCTGCTCCTCTTTACTAAGTGAGCTTCTAGAAAAGCGCATGGCACAGTGCCAGGCACATGAAGAAAGAGATGCTTGATTTTAGTGGAGCACACAGACATGGAATGATAACAGTAGGATTATATGCATGGTGAAAATGCTCTTCTTGACCATGCTCTTATGTGTCCATGTCTGGAGGACTATGGGCCTTAGTCAGAACCTGTGCAATACAGACCAGGCTCTTCAGGTCAGCATCCCTAGGTGGAAATGGACCACTGCTAAAATTGCTAAAATGGATATCCATGAAATGACTGCAATAAGTGGATTCCAAAGCCTTATCATGTCACCTTCATCTCAAAAACATTTAGCCTTTTTAATGAGTATTTTTCCATTGCCATAAAACAGCCCCATGTGATGTTAACTGTATTGTCTATTATAAGCATAGCTAATAAATTCATGTAACATGATGAAATGTTGCAAATATGCTTTGATGGAGCCTAAAAAAAAAAAACAACAGATCTTTTGTGTCCTTTTTTTTCTTCTATTGTCATTTGTCAGTAAAATGATAAAGAAGGAATTTTCTCTTTCTTCAATTTATTTTATCTTCAAAACTCACCTCTAATGTTAGAGGAATGTTCCTCTAATAAGCATTATTCAGTGGGGTAAAGACATTATGCTCTAATAAGCCTTTATCAAAGAAGTGTTTTATAATTAGTTACCAAAGGCAGGAAAGGAAAAGATTGGAAATTTAGCCATCCCTCTCTGAAAGGCACACCTTTTCAGGTACAGCTCTTTGGTCCAGAATGGGGCATCTTCAGTTTCACCTGCATATTAATAAAACCCGTGAGATCCTTTGTGCCACTAGAACTTGGCCAAGTCTTACTCCTGTTTCCCAATGAACTGCCCTCAAGGTGACTTTAAAAAGTGACACATACTAAGTAAAGCCCCAGGAAAATGGGAGAGGGGTCTGTTTGCAGGGTTAGGTCACTGAGCAGCTTCTTGGCAGTTCTGATTTTGGCAACGATTCGTCCTCGGAAAGAACACCCTCAGACTTTCTGCGAATGCCTCTCAAGACTGGGTTTTAGGCATTTCCAGGCTCTGGATTACCATGATTACTGTCTGACTCTGTATCTATTGCTTGACGGGGACTAAGAGCATGGTGATGTATGCTCTGCCTCTCAAGCTCAGGGAATAGTTGAAGGTAAGATCTTAGTCTGAAGCAACATGAGAACTTTGTGCTTTTTTTCTGTCCACATGACAGCTCATAAATTCCATATTCTCTAAGAGTAACTCCCAGTAAAATTGAAAAAAGCTGTATTAAATTTCAAAAGAAGACCCTCACGTACTCTTCTTTTACTGGGGTGTCTAGAATAGACAGTCAAGAGCCCTTGTTTCATTCATCATGTAATTCCTTTGTTTTCAGTTTAATCCAATCATGATGGTTCATAAATTAAATGGTGAAAATATAGCATAAATTGTATTATACAGCAGCTGTAGAAAGAGTTAACAAGGTCTCATGGGAGCATCATGACCACAATGAAATCATTGTAATTAAACTGAGTATAAAGAAAAGAAATAATAAAATATCAACTTTATGGCATATTTGCACATTGCTAAATTAATTTTTATCTCTATTTGGTAACAAACCATTTATTTCTAGTTGGATTGCTAATCTACTACCTAGATCCTAGTCCAGTGGGGAAAAAGACAACTTAGAACACAGCCATGGACAGGAAGATCAGGCAATTAGTAATAACAAGGAAAAGCACTTTGCATGCAGTAAAACATCCATGGGAGGTAGTGATCTTTTTATTATTATTGATGATTGCTTAGTTTTCTTTCACATATATTGTCGCATTTACTATAACTCAATGGAGTTGGTTTGGTTAGCATGTCCATTAAAGAAAGAAAACTGAGGCACAGAGGGATCCTGTGGCTATTGAAACTCTCATTGCCACTGAATAATGGAGCTGGGATTTGTCCAGGGGCTTCCCCAGTGGCTCAGTGGTAAAGAATCCACCTGCAATGCAGGAGATGAAGGAGAATGTGGGTTCGATCCCTCAGTTGGGGAGATCCCCTGAAAAAGGAAATGGCAACCCACGCCAGTATTCTTGCCTGGAAAATCCCATGGATAGAGGAGCTTGGCGGGCTACAGTCCATGGGGTCACAAAGAGTTGGACATGACTGAGCATGCGTATATTTTAATCATTTTATTTTATTGCCTCTGGAGGTACTCACTGATTGAAAAATATATATATATTATAGTTGCAATTATAACAAATTTGGCTATCTGGTTTTATAGCTTGCAGAAAATGAATGTGTCTGGATTGGAAATGGGAGGTAAGAGAGATAGGCTTCCTGACTATCAACAGATAATACCTAAAAACCGAGCAACTAATAACAAATAAATACTATCAAAGTTTTGTTAAAGTTATCTTAAATAGAGGTAACAGCACACTAATTCCTTGTATAAAATGATGGTCTGGGGTCATCTTCTGAATACTCTACTATATTCAATAAATTATGCTTTAAATGGTTTAAAGAAAGTAATCCATTCTAGAAATATTGATCCCCCATAACAAACAAATGATCTCGTTATGTCACCTAAGAAAGACCTTTATTTAAAAAAAAAAAAGTGACAGAAATCTACATGGTAATTACAAGGGAGTAGCTTTGATAATCATTTTCTAAAAAGATGGTGCTAGATAATTGGGGTCTTACTATTAAAGAAATGGAGAAGGAAATGGCAAACCACTCAAATATCCTTGCCTGGAGGATCCCATGGACAGAGGAGACTGGTGGTCTGTAGTCCAGAGGGTCACAAAGAGTTGGACACGCCTGAGCGACTAACACTATTAAAGAAATAGTCACACTTATCAGTATGCTTCAAAGATCCAGGGTCTAGAAAGTATCCACCTTAGATAACTTTCCCTAAAACTTAAACTAATGATTGAAGAGCCTTTTATCTGTCAGTAGATTCTTGATCTGATGCTAGATATCATCTCATTTGTTATGTCACCTAAGAAAGCTCTTCCTGAACAAATTGTCCAGCAGCACTCTAAATGGTCATATTTAAGATTAGACAGATAGTATAGACTTCTACTTCCTATATATAAATATGTTCTAGACAAACATGACAAGGCCTGCAAGTGTAATGTCAGCAGCCTGAAACTTAAAAACTGCAGTAATTCTTATTGCTGCTTTTTTTTTACATCTTTATTTTCTAATTAGCAATAACGCTCTAGAAATTAATAATCATGTTTACTGAAACTATTTCAAATCTTATATCTTACATTAAACATAGATTTGAGCCTTATTTCAGCTTCATACACAGGCTGGAACACAATTTATAGACATGAAAATAGTTAACTTTGTGCAAGCCAAATAACTCAGTTGCATCCACGTCATCTTGTGGCCTATGCTAGTGACTTGATTCTCCACAGACTTCAGCAAGAACGGCTGGTAGGAATCCAGTTTCTAAAACAGGTATCAATGTAGCAGTGGATATGTTGGCACCAGAATGTCAGTGTATTAACGTTTTAAAAGATAAAACCCCACAGACTAACTCACACACTCTCCCTATCACCTATTTTCTATTACTTTTCTGAAGTGGTATCTTTATGCAAATAGCATAAAGTATAGTATAATTTCATTGTTACCAAAATTTCCTTTGCAGTCAGTGAAAATAAGCACTACTAAAAATAGACTTCCTCAATTTGTAATTATTTCTCTCATGTTTTATATATTGTATATATTTACACTGAGGTTTAAGTTCCATCTGTTTTTCCTATACCTAGCCACATGCCACAGGTTGTATAGAAAGGATGAAACTCCGATTCCTTCAGCTTCCTAGTTGGAAGGAAAGCCCACGGTTCTCTGTAGCCCCATCCTATGAATCCCTCAGTTTCCTTCTAGTTCACTTTGCTGGACGCCTGCTCACAGGTGCCAAGACACAGTACAAGTTCCTAAGTTCAGGTCATCAATGTACTGTTCTGAAGGGGAAGAAAAATGATTTTCTGTCCTCTGTCTGCACTGCTGTCATTTCGGCAAAGTTACAAGAAGGCAAATCAGAATCCAATCATATACTGTCTGTTCTCTGAACATGATAAGTGAACTTCCAACATCCAGATCGTTAAACCTAGTAGAGAGAGGGAAGTCAAAGTGATGCTGTCATCACAAGTATATTGTTCTCTTGTCAAAAGACCTTGCAAAGCCAGATTAATACACCAAGACTGTGTGAATTTGGTTAGCTGCTAACTCCTGAGAAAAAAATCTAGTAATTTATTTGGATGAGGAAAAGGAGGTCATAAAAAGAGAATTGAATATAGGGTGTGGCCAAGATGTCAACTCTATCCCTGGAAAATCTTTAAGGGAAAGAAAGTCAAATATGGAAAAAAATATTCTGTACCCTGATGCTGGGAAAGATTGAGGGCAGGAGGAGAAGGGAACGACAGAGGATTAGATGGTTGGATGGCATCACCGACTCAATGGACATGAGTTTGGGTAAACTCTGGGAGTTGGTGATGGACAGGGAGGCCTGGCGTGCTGAGATTGATGGGGTCACAAAGAGTCGGACATGACTGAGTGACTGAACTGAACTGAACCTGTTAAGTGGTATAAAGAATAACTATAATAGGCCTAAATGCCCCTCCAAATTTCCTTCATTTCACACTATTATTTATTAACTATAAAAAAGAAAAATGATATAGTGCTATTCAATTATATTTATACAAGTGTCAAGTAAGGAGCTTTATCATGTGGTAAGATACATCAAATGCATCATTTTTATTTTAGGTACACCATTCTGCAACTTCCTATTGAAAGCATTCACTTAGTATCCCTATGCAATCTGTTAGTATGTAGGTAGTCCTCTTTTAAAACCATTGTGAAAAGCACAAAATATGACCAATATGTATTAACTCAGGAATGAAGTTCTGTTTACGTGTTACAGCAATATTTATTTCATTTCAATTGCATTTCAGTGGAGTATAGTTGCTTTACAATGTGTTTTTACTGTACAGCGAAGTGAGTCAGCTATAGGTATACATGCATCTTCTCTTTTTTGAGTTTCCTTCCCATTGAGGTCAACACAGGGCATGAGTAGATTTCCCTGTGCAATGCAGTAGGTGCTCATCAGTTATCTATTTTATACATAGTCGCAGGAGTGTATATACATCAATCCCAATCTCCCAATTCACCCCACCCACCATAACAGTATTTATCTAAACCAACAGTATAGCTAAAGTGAAATTTGATTAATTCTGGACTTCCATAACAACTGCAGCATGTACTCAGAGAAACAATTACTGTGATGACTCTATACCCCCATAAACAAGAGGCAGTGATTTGAGGATAATGAGTTGTTCCACCATTATGTTTCCACTCCTATCATTTGTGTAAAAATGTATGGAAAGATACTAGTTTTGAATATTGTAGCCATCTGCGCTAATCCTAACCAGTATATTTTATGATACTTTTTTGAATTATTGAGCAGAAACCTCAGCAGTGTGGAAATGTAGAATACCTTTGTAAAGTTACTTCGTTTTGAGGGGGACACATTTCTAAGGTAAAAATTATGGAGAAGACCACATTGTAATACAGTCCTTTTGTATTTGTTGGTTTCTGTAAGTATGTACTCTGTTAAAAACTACACAGTTATTATCTTAGCCAGATGATCAAGGTCTGAGTCATTAGTGATAAATCATATAGATAGCATATATCCTTGATATGATGTGATGAAAACGGCACTTGACCTCTATGGTCTTCATCCCCTAACACTTAGAACTTGAGTGAAATCATGAGAAAAACATCAAATAAATCAGAATTGAGAAATATTCTACAAAACACCTGACTGGTACTTCTCAAAACTGTCAAGGTCATCATGAACAAGGCAAGTCTGGGAAACTTAGCATAGCCAAAGAGAATCTAAGGAGATATAGTAATTAAACGTAATATGGATGGGCTCCTGGAACAGAAAACGGTCATTAGGTAAAACCCAAGAAAATCTGAACAAAATATGGAAATCATTTTTTTTTAAGCCTCAAACCCTATAGTTTGCTTTATTAATTCAGTTGTTCAGTTGTATTGGCTGCAGCATAAAACAATGCCAGATTTTGCATCTGGATGGCAATGGCTTGATACCAAATAGGTGGTATTCCCTGAGCCTTCATTTGCTAAATACATAATCACTGTTACTGAACTATGTGACATGGCAAAATTTTTGCTCAGTTTTCTTCTTTTCCACTTAATATTCTCTCTACTAAGAAAAAGACATACAGGCTTTCCCTGTGTCAAGAATGGGTGGTATTCTCCAAGACCACTTGAGAATAACTGCTTGGAACTATGGATATATTTCCCTGTGATACTTGTACCCTTTGTAATAGATGTCTGTCACATATGTATCAAATTTAATATTAGTAATCTTAATTTACATATGATCATTAGCCTTGATATTAAGAGCTGTATAGACACATCTATTAACCTTACTTTAAAATACTAATGCCTGGTCTAAAATCCTACCGTTGTATCAAGGTCTGTTTTTAACTCAACTCATAATTCTGATGTGAATCTTAGGTGAGAGGGCATCTCTGGTATATTACAGTGTTATGGGGAAATGCATTAACAGTTCTATTTTGAACATCAAGACATATCTTGACCAACTGGTGAGTAGTAAGTAGTAGAATCTTACTACTTTGAGATAAAAGCATCTTTAAAGTTGTCTGATTCTCTGTCTTGTTTAAGATGAAATAGAGAGTAAGTGTAAATATGCTACAATGTGAAACATGCCCAAGGTTTTTAGTTCTAATTCTTTTAGTGCTTAATTACTGAAATCAATCACTTATCAGCAGCTGGTATACCCAGTTGCAAAATAGAAGTAGAAATATTTGTTATCCCATCTTCACAGAGAATCAGGAAGGATAAATTAAAGGAGAGAAATTTTAGAGTCCTTGGAACAAAGGTGCTTCCTAAATGCAAAAAAAAAAAAAAAATTGCATTACTATCATTTTTATTAGGCAGCAGATATGAGTAATGCAATTTTCCTGTGTATTCCTGTTGGCTGTATCTTCTCAAGGGAATGTATTTGAAAAATAAGTAGAACTATTCATGGCTAGAGTACTTTAAAAAAAAAAAAGGCTTTTCTGAAAAAAACACAATTTTGAAAGTACAGAAAGCAAACTAATGCTATCTCAAATTCCCTGAAAGAGATTACACTTTCTGGAGAAAATTGACATAATGAAATACTTTATATTCATTAAGTTGCTTTCAAACTTTTTATTTCTTCAAGTTTTTGCCACTACTGCTAAAAGACAGTGACTATAACTGTATGCTTTACAGCAAGACAAATTAAAAATCATCCCTTTTTGTTTAGAAGTATATGAATAGGGTTTAAAGTATATGAATAATGTTTAAAGAGTTTTTTTGTCCCCCAGAAAACTTATAGTAATAATAGATTTTTATAAAAATGTTACTTGAAAAACATTATTTCAACAGGAAATAACTCCCTATTAAACCTTAAAAAATAAAATAGTTCACAGTTTTCTAATGAAGTCAGAAGATTCTGATTTTAAAGTTTAGTTTAACAATGAGACTTTCAAATAAAACAATTATATTAATAAGAGATGACTGATGACTTGCTTATAGATTTAAGAAAGACTTTCCATTTTTCTTTTAGTGACTAAGCTTATTTAATTCCAAACATTTTAGAATCAAAGGAATAGGACATGTAGTAACTACGTTCATATTCACAAAAAGTTAATGTAGCACAATGAGGTGATAGTCCCAGTAGTTTAAACCCAAATCACACCTGTGTTAAATAAGTATTATTGGTCCAGTTTTCAATTCTGCTTTCTCTGTATATATAGTTAATGTCTGGGTGAATTTGTACTTACTCTTCAAGATCTAAAAATTAATGCACCAAGTTTTATTAAATCAGGAATTATTACTGCCTAAAATCCTATGTACCAAAGTAAGTGTTTATTCAGTAGATGGCCAGCATTATAGCTTGCATCTGTCATAGACCAGGTATATATTTTGTGCTTAAGGCTAACTGTTGAAGAGTTCTTACCTCCTTTAACTATTTCTGTAAATATTTATTTATAGGTATTAATGTTCTTTGATCACATAAAAAGTGAAAGGATTCCTAGGCGTTCATCTGAAACATTTAAGTAAGCTAGGAGTCTGACTATATCTATACAACTCCTCCCTACTTACTTAAGTGTATGTTGATACTTTTACAAAGGCCTAAATGTTGAAGAATTCATGACTTGGAAGTGCTAAGTCACTGACAGAGCCAGAATCACAAGTCATGATCTTCTGTTTGTAGGCTAGGATGTGCTCTTGCATTATTTTTAAGTCTAGCATAGACATTGTCTGATTGAATCTCATCTTATGTATTAAAAGTTATAGAATAAAAAGCTTAGTCATAGATGAGAGTTCATGTGTATTTACTGAAACATTTTATAGATTCCCCCAAAGTCTGATAAAACTAAACTCAACAGAAAATAAAAATATACCCAAGAGGAGATAGCACAGGCAAGCAGTAGTGACTGATCTGCATGTGGGTTAAAATATACTAGGATTCTGTTTGATTTTCCTTGGAGACACTTAAGAGTAGACTTCTGAAACAGATTTAAATTATAGATTTTGCTAGAGTAAATAGGGCCACACTAGCCTTTTGTTTCACTGTCTTTTAGTTACTGGCTTTTGTATCCCATTTGGATGTCCCTTTGGATTCTTGAACCTTACTTTCAAAATGCACCTACTATTGTTTGCTTTGTAAATTAACACTGTTTTAAGTTTCATACATTTTTATACTGGGTTGTACTTTGTTTTCAATATTAAGAGACATTTGCTTCTTAATAATAGTGGTCATAAAGACTAGAACCCAGTTCTGTTATCTTGAAATGATGACAGAGTTGATTCATAGACCTATGGCAACAGCAAGAAAAAATTGTAAATAATAAAGGACATCTGAATCTTACTCTTGATTTGTGTAAGCTGGTGATATTGGAAGAGATGTGGTTTTGGATAGAGAAAGACAGGTTAAGATTGTTCTGGTATTATTTTTGTTTCTAGACTTTGCATATATGTCTTGGTCTCATCATCTTTACACCTTCAGCTTTACATTCTCATTGCTTTTAGAACTTCCTTTGGTGTATAAGGAGAAATGAAAAGAGAAGGTGAAAATGTAGGCAACTTTGTTTCTTTCTAGCAGTTCTTACAAGTTCCATATGTCACCATTTAAAGAGTACCCTGTACAGATTAGTGATTGTGGATTCTGATCATCATAGCGCCAGGTGAATCATATTGTCAGGCATGTTTAAGAAATGATATATTATCTATTTCATCCCACACACTTATGCTCTTGTTGTAGTTATTTGCATGTTGTTAACCTATATTGAGGGTTTGTAAGCTCCTTGAAGTCACAGAGTATGTCAGTATTTGCACTTTTAAGAAAGAGAATCCATTGGTCTCACCCTGTGTTAAAAAAGTTAATGAATACACTTGTGTTCATTTGTTCATTCAATACAGTTGACCCTTGAACAATATGAGTGTGAACTGTGAGGATCCACTGATCTGCAGATTTTTTTCGGTAGTAAATACTGCATGATGCACTTGGTTGAACCAGCAGATATGGAGCTGTAGATATGGGAGAACTGTGGCTATGGAAGGCCCACTATTAATTATACATGAGTTTCTGATTGTTGGAGAGTCAGCACCCCTAATCCTTGTACTGTTCAAGGGTCAACTGTAAATAATAGCATTATTTTAAAAAATCTGTACCTCTAAGTTAAGGAACACTAGAAAATATACTTCATACTTCTTGCTAGATTTTAAGCAACCAAACATCAGGAATTGTATGCCCTGTTGTTGTTCAGTTGCTCAGTTGTGCCTGACTCTTTACTACCCCATAGACTGCAACACACTAGGCTTCCCTGTCCTTCACTAGCTCCTGGAATTTGCTCAAACTCATGTCCATCGAGTCAATAATGCCACTAGCCATTTCATCCTCTGTCGTCCCCTTCTCCTCCTGCCCTCAATCTTTCTGAGCATCAGGGTCTTTTCCAATGAGCTGGCTCTTTGCATCAGGTGGCCAAAGTATTAGAGCTTCAGCTTCAGTCCTTCCAAAGAATATTCAGGGTTGCCTTACTGATATGTATTTATGAGAGGGAACTGTCCCTCTCATAAACACTTTTGCACAGATGGATTTTAGATTTGAGTGAATCTGGGCCTAATTCCTTGGACCTGGCAGGCTGCAGTAGTAAGTAAGCTACGAACTCGTGCTCCACATTTACGTCCTCTAAACAAAAGATGTTTTATAGGACAAGAGCCATTTACCTAACCAACTTATTTTGTATCCTTTGTCATTCAAAATCATCAGCTGTAAGGACTGTAAAACATAACTGATGTATTTAAATTATTTTCAAATAATTTCTAAGTAACAAGAAAGAATGAAAATATCCCTCCACATTATGAGCTGGAGTGGTTAAACACCTAAAGAAGCAAAATTATCTCTAGTTTGGCTTTTTTTACAAAGGTCTCTTCAGATGGTGATTTCCACTTTAAAAAACATAGCTATTTATTCAAAAAGGAAAGGTGTACAGAGTCTCCATGAAGAGACTTCCTAAAGAGTAACCTTAAAGAGAAAAAAATGACATGAAATACTAAGCAACAACATTTCCTTGCTTGGAAAAGAAAGTACTCTGACAGTGCTCTTGTATTCTTTGTCTTCCCCCAAAATCATGACCTGAGGCCAGTAGGAACAGAATGGATGATTAAGTTCACTATTACCAAATTGCCCCTTCAAAAGGTGGTTCACCAACCACTACAAAAAAATCACCTAACTAAAGGAAGTATTTTAAAAATTCACTTAGAAATAATAGCAAAGTAATTAGCAAAGTTTTGCATTCTGTATATATCTTTATCAATGTACTTTTTTAAAACCACGTTAGCCGTTACAAAGCTATTGTTCATTCCTATGGTTCTGGGACAACAGGGGTAGGAGTCAAGACCAAGTGATAAAGAGTCCCCAGTACTCTTTCCATGAATGCATCACACTCCAGACTCATTGGAAAACTACTGATTTTCTTGGATCAGTTTAATCCAACCCAGAATTCTCTGGCTTCTGGAACCTCCTGAGACTTGCAGAGGGGTTAGCACTATTGTTCTTAACCCTTAACTGTTCATCAGAATCACCCAGAGAATCAGCCAGGGAGCTGTAAAAGTATATAGATAATGTGATACTTCTTCCAGACATTCACTTGACCTGTGGTGGGACCCCTATTAACTGGTTTCTAAAAGATGCTCAGGAAGTTCTGATGTGCAGCAAATGGCTGAAGATGACTTGTTTGGATATTTCCAGACCAATTTTACAGAGCTCAAACATAAGGATGTGGGTGGGTGGGGGGGCATCTCAAGAGCTCTAAGTAATAACACCATATTGTAAATATATAAAATGGTATCAGGGTAGTCTGAAACAGTTTACTCCCTTAGTATCTGAGATTTCTAAATCCAGCAAGCACATGGGATATTATTCAAAAACAATGTCATTAAGAATTTGACTGCCAGGAAATGCTTGAACACATACAAACTGTCACTGGGTCTGATCCCAACAGATGTCCCTTTTAGACACCTGTTGGAGTGAACTGTGCCACTGACCCTTTAAATGGGATGGAGTTTTAATTTTCCAAAAGCAGGGACCCAGTTGGAATGCTAGAAATGCACATTTGTTGCTTATGTTCCATTCTAGTAAACCATCTCCTGAAGTATTATGTCAATCTCTTGATTGTGTAGTTAATGAGATAAGTCTACAAATAGCATTCAGATTGACTAGCAGTCTTATTTATAGAGGTGTACTAGAAGGAGTTGATTTCCCATAATCAGCTAATTAGGAGAAGCAATGTTATTTTTACCTTCTCATGAGTCTTTCAAGAAGTGATGTGTGAAAAACCAGAACTGTCCTCCTGAACTGGAAACTGTTGAAAGCTCACCTAGAAAGCTATTTCACATTTCTCCCAAGTGGGGAGTCTGAATTTGTGTTTGATTATAATGGAATAGCTAACATGTTAGCACAGGTTAACACCAAACATGCCTGTGGATGATTCTTTCCAAAACCTGACATAAACAAGCTGTGTTAGTATCATTATTTCAGGCACTGTTCATCATGTCTATCTATAGCATACTACTGAATCAGGTACTGCCTGGTTGAAGGTCATGGATTACACATAGCTATTCAAATACTTTATTTTTGAGACAGCTGAATTACTCCCTGACCTGACTTTAGTGAGTGGGAGGATCATCTTTATGCCTTCCTGCCCTTTCTAAAAATAGTAGGGCCTTTTAACAAGGAGATATTTTAAGCAGCTCATATTCACTTGTCTCATCAGGAGATGCTTATTTTGGCCACTTGCATGTGTCCAATTTGCCTGTCCGAAGAGTTATACTTTTGAAAGCTAGTCTGTGCTCCTCCACACCACTCATATAAGAAACTGGCAAGCCTAAAGACACTGGGATTACTAGCTGAGAGTCAGTGGGTAATCACAAACGAAGGGAAGACACTTTTTAGGAACGTGAATATGCTTCCGAAACCATCCATTTCAGATATTTCCACATCAGTCCTCAGCTTTTTGGATCTGTTTTCATAAAACCTGGCTGTGACTGCACTCCAGAGACCTCAATGATCTTGCCGCTTTTAATAATTATTAATAGGAGCCACTGCCAGCCTGTGGATAAGGGAACCTAATGAGAAACTGCCATCCAAAACCTGAACAGCAAAAACAAAACCAAGCAAAACCAAAAAATCCAAAACAAAATCAAAAAAGAACAACACAAACAATCTGTGCTCACAAGAAGACGCGTAGAAAAATACCAAGATGTAACTTTGATTTGATAACTGGATTTATCAGTCACATGACTGGCATGCAGTGGGTACTTTGTATTTTTCTACTTTGAAAAAACAAGCTCAAATCTAGGTTATTCTGCACAACTGGGACCAAAAAAAATTATGAGTGTGACAAAACGCAGACTCTAAAAGCAAGATGGAATTTAAGCAGGTAAACCCTGTTTCACAGTCATGTCATTCCGGTACAGTTGTACGTGGTACTCGTGTTTGCACCTCTAAGAAATTTCCATTTTTTCGCATCAAAAACTCCAGATATGAAGCTGAAGCTGCTTTCTTCGCCAACCTGAAGCTGTCTGATTTCAACATCATTGACACCCTTGGAGTTGGAGGTTTCGGACGAGTAGAACTGGTAGGTAATCATTCTTTAAATGCTTTTGAAAGTCCTGTCTTCTTTTTTAAATTTTTTTTTCTCCTAAAGATTCTTTTTTATTCTCTATCTAATCATTCATTACTCTTGTTTCTAAATCCATACCAATACTTTCATATCAGCATATCAGAGTTTTCAACAAAGTGAACTATATTATGTAATCATTAAACAAAAAATAAACATCAATTTACTTTTTAGAAAACCTCTTCATAATAAATGAAAGGTAAACACATTTACTTAATGAGGAGTCATAAAGCACTTTTTACCCAGCTGACTTTCTATGATCTTTATTTACTTCCTAAGTTCTGAGCAGTGCTCACTAACTTAATTATGCCCTCTATAATCATAAAAATTAAAATATAAATTTATGTATACATAAATGGAGATGGGTATATTTACATGTATTATATACCTATGCATATAACATATAATTATTCTCACCACTGCTTTAAAAATTAAGTAAATGGTGTGATCTGTGATTCTGTAGTTATAAGTACCTATTGAGATTCCAGTACATATATTATATAACTGTATTAGATAATATGGTTTGAATATTTTATATATTTCACACACATTTCTATTTTATGTACACACACACAGAGCTAAGTGTTAAGATGAAGAAGACATTTTACTACAAGTTTATACATTAAACACATTGCATCAGTGTGGGGTAAACCAAATGAAAGCATGTTCTATTGTGTCTGTTTAAACTATAAATTTAAAAACTGACACATTGCAACAAAAACTAGAAAAAAATGTATTCTAGTTGCTGCATTCCAGACTGTGTAGATAAAACCATATTTGAGAATTCGATTAATGTCCACCTCTCCTGAACATGGAGGAGTCCCTGATATTAGACACCAGTACAGTATGTTAGGAACTCCCTGAGACTGTGTACAGTTCAGTAAATAGTTACTGTTGCCATCAGGTGACAGGAGAAATCCCCTTCCATAAAAGTAGTTTGAGCCAGTGCTATTTTTTATGTTTGTCCATTTGTGCTGCAGTAGGGGTTTTTGAGTTGGATAGGCACAACTATGTTATTTACTTAAATCTTAGACAAGAAGTGTTTAGAGCCATAAGATATTGCATTGAACTTGCATTATGCTTCCCTTAACACGGGCTGGAGGTACTACAGTAATACTGCTTCTGACTTCACTCCTGACTTCATACTGTGCCTCTGGGGATCAAATATTTTCAGTTATAGGAGTAAAAATCAAGTAAGGGCCTAGGAACAAACCTCTTTCTTTTCTGAACTCTGCTAAATTAATGCAATCTTAGATTTATTTTTTGAAAGTATTGATTTTGTGATGAAATATAACCTCATATAGCTAGAGAACGCTTAATGACAGTGTTATACATGAACATCTTTGCACTGGGGAGTGTTGGGACATAGAAAGAGCATAGAGCATAGCACTCCTAACCATGAAGTGTTTATTGTCTGGTGTGTTTATTTATATTGTTCTTTGTGTCTAAAGCCCTCTCTCTATGAAACAGCATAAAGGACAGAATCTCCTTGATATTACTTTTATGGCTGTTATAGTTTCTTAAATATTATTTTTTAAAGACTTTGTACAACCAAAGAGCTGTTTTAGTTGACCATAAAAATATCAACATTATAACTGTGGTCTCCTAAGAGGTCTGATAACTTCAAACTGGGAGCCTTTGAGTTACAGGTGATACCTTTTATGAAATACAAGAATTTACTTAGGATTTTTGAAATATTGGAAATCACTTAAAGACACTGAAACCCCTTCAAGCTGCATAACCAAATGCCAAGCTGATAGTGGAAAACTTCTAGAAAATTCCCTCAAAAATGTGAGGAGGCACAAACAACCACCCAATTAAGGAAGGTTTAAAGTGGACAGTTGGTAAAGAAGCCACCTGCCAATGCGGAGACTCAAGAGACACAAGTTCAATCCCTGGGTAAGGAGGATCCCCTGGAGAAGGAAATGGCAACCCACTCCAGTAATTTTGCCTGGAAAATCCCATGGACAGAGAAGCCTGGCGGCTACAGTCCACGGGGTAGCAAAGAGTCAGACGGGACTGAACACGCATGCACATCCACACAAAGTGGGCATATTAAAGGTAATGCAGTTTAAAAAGACAAAATTTATATGAGTTTGTATGCAAGTGCATGGTTGAGTACATACATATTTATTATAATCTTCATCCCAGGAGGGAAATCGGAAGTAGTTCACCCTTTCTTCTCATCGATATTATATTTCACACTTTTACACAAATGTTTGTAGACTAATGAAAATCATATAGGTTATAACTAGGTACAACTAGTACATCCCAGGTAGAAGGGTATGTCCTTAACCTCTGAAGTGACGTCATCTTGTGTGATCTTGCACTTCCCAGAACAAGTGGGATAATCCAAATATCCAAGTTATCTTCACTGTTCAATGTAGACTAGCCATTTCAGTGATCACTATTACCCTAGAATCCACTACCCCAGTTCTTACCACTTACTAACTATCCTATAATATTAATTACTGGGTATGAAAAATATTCCTCTCTGTGATGGTTCATTTTTACATGTATTTGGTGATTCCAAAATTAGGAGCTTGGCCTCAACACTTTGACTGCAATTACACATACTGTTGTCATAGCTGATAGGGAATCATGGTGAGGACACAGGTGACCACCCAGGAGACCGTAGTGTCCCATTAGAGTAGGACTCACGCCCTTCATAGGTAGGAGGCAGGTCTAGATAGAGCCCAGTTCTGTTGTTATTACAGAATTTTTCCCTTCACTCCTCTCTGCAAATGGTGCATGTGAGATATTTCTGTTGATTTTATAGAGTGCTATTTTTACACAGTATATCCTTCACATGAACTCATTTTACATATGTATACACAGTAATGCACGTTACTGAACCACGAAAGACAACAGGATTCTTGGCCTCTGGAGGAGAAGAGTTCAATCCAGGGCCAGAGACGAGACCGGATCACTCAGAGCTTTTGTGTAATAGAGTTTTATTAAAGTATAAAAGGGATAGAGAAAGCTTCTGACATAGACATCAGAAGGGGGCAGAAAGAGTGCCCCCTTACTAGTGTTAGCAATGGAGTTACATACTTTTTAACTACTTATTACAGTGAATCAAAAGAATGTCTGGAGGTTGTAAAGACCTCACTAGACCCACTCCCATAATTTACATTTTAAGATAACAGGATTAGCCAGAAGGTTTTTTCCAGAGACTGTCCTCAAGCAGGATACATTATTGCTATATAAGCCTAAGGAATGCAGAGAGAAAAAAGTTTGTCCTTTCCTC
Source organism: Giraffa tippelskirchi (assembly GCF_054371585.1). Lineage (NCBI taxonomy): Eukaryota > Metazoa > Chordata > Mammalia > Artiodactyla > Giraffidae > Giraffa > Giraffa tippelskirchi. Next base: position 42,569,797 of record NC_137276.1, read on the forward strand.
CTCCTTAAGAATTCCAGACCCCTCTCTCCTTGGGGACACCCGGACTTCTCAACCTGCCTAGGAATTGACTCTCTCAATACCAAGTATATAATATTTATAACTTGAACCTACCAACCCTTACTTCAGTAGTAATGTTGATCAGATAAATGATATTATAAAAATTACCACAATTTTTATAATAGTATTTTAAAAAATGTTCCCAGATATAGATTATAAGATTACCAACTCTTGAATTGAGTATGTAGAACTAAGAAATTTGCATTTGTGAACCCCATTTCCTATTAGAAGTTAGGAGTGTAGTTTTATTATCATTTGATATACAGATCTTGTTCATGTTATTTTGCTTAATATAATACCCTTCAAACACTTCTTAGCATTTATATCAATTTAGATAAATTTAGATGCAGGGGTATTTTTCAGACAGATGAATTACTGAAGTGGTCTACTGCCAACTTTTAGAGATGAGAACATAATTTTGAAAAATAATAGAAACTTAAATATTTCTTCAGTGATGAGACAAGAAGCTTGAAGTAAAGGCCTTATATGAATGGGAATTCTGTTCCTAAGTTATTCAGTCTATTTCATAAATACTTTTAGCATATATTTCAACTAGTTTACTCTCAGACATGTTTTATTCACACCCATTACCTTTGGGAAGTCATTTATACTGCTTTCCTTTCTGTGATCTGGTATATGCTTTATTTTCTGTACGTATTTTATTTGGAAGAATTGCTTTCTTACTATTCAGTGCTACCTGCTTACAGAATATTTTCCAGAAGATCACATTCCATTTATAATAGTACCTTCAGTGAAATATCTTTTTTTTTTTAATGCATGATGTATTCATTAAAGCTATAAGCACTGCTGTAAGACATCTAGGTAATCCTTTTAATTTACAAGACATGAGTGTAAAATAAGGAGATTGATTTTTACAAATCACAAGTGAAAATTAATCTCATTCCTTTATGGTCACATTTCGAATTTACTCTCATTTGCTCTTGTCAGAGAGGCACTTGCTTTTCAAAGTAGATTGTGTGTGTGAAAGTTTTCCAGTTGTGTCCAACTTTGCGACCCCATGGACTGTAGCCCACCAGGCTCCTCTGTCCATGGAATTCTCTAGGCCAGAATACTGGAGTAGGTAGCTGTTTCCTTCTCCAGGGGATCTTCCCAACCCAGGAATCGAACCCAGGTCTCCTGCATTGTAGGTGAATTATTTACTATCTGAGCCACCAGGGAAGCCCCTCCGAGTAGATTGATACAAGTCAAATTTATTAATCTAGCAGTGCTATGTGGTGGTTGCCTTAAATGTTAAATATTTAATCTATTTATTCAGCAATTCAAACCTATTCCAGAACACCATACTTGGATAAATTATAGGAACAGTGATATGGAAAACATGATCTCTGTCTTCTTGGATTATATTCTTTCTACATCATTTAGTTTATATTTATGTAGCCAGCTGTCTGGGGAGACATACAAAGTTTAATAGAAAATAGCCACTGCCTCTAGGGACTCACAGTCTTCTGGGACAGGCAATCATGCAAAGTAATAAGTAAACCCATAGAGTATGAGCAACATGTGCTCAGCGCATGGAAGAAAGAGCAAGACTTCCTGAATGTCTTAGAATTTCTAAGACAGACGATCAACAACATTAAGGCACTGACATACATAACCTAAAGCGTTTTGGTACACTTCTCATAAGATGAACTATTGCAAGACAGTTTATTAATAAACTGATAGTAATGTTTATTGATAAATTCATATTACTTTCTTACTAACATGATAAAGCTTTTTATTTGAACCCAGCTTTATAATCTTCAAATTGCTCTCATATCCTGTGTATAATTTTGCCGTTATAACTACTCTGGGAGGCATAATCCACATTTCATAGGAAAGAAGTCAAGAATAATGTGTGTAAGTGACCTAAGATCACAGGTCACTGAAAGAGCTGTTGTTACTGCCCAGAACTACTGATTTTTAAACTAGAATTTCTTTTTTAATCATTCTGACTTCTAAAAATATTTAGATTCTGTCATGCCAATAACAGCCACCATTATAAAATCAAACAAGTGTCACACTTCATTATCATATGTACACCTTTGTTTTCTTTTTTAAAAAAAGTCTCAGAATTCAAGAACCTGTATTTATGATTATCCACTATTCACTTCTTCCTCTGTCAAACATTCAGAGAGTCTCTTTTCTCTTTTGTTGCTCCTAGTTTAGTGTTAAAATATCTATGGAGGGAAAAATAAACATGAGACAGTATGACATGGTAGCTAAAAGCTAGAACTCTGGAATCAGTCTTTCTGGATTCAGATCTTGCCAACTGTGTGTGATTAGTCATTTACTTAAACCTCTTGAGCCTCAAGTTCCTCACCTCTAAAATGAGAATAATAAAAGGGTATGTACCTAACAGATTGCAAAGATTGAATGAGTTAAAGTCCTTAAAATAGTGCCTTCCACATAATAGGTTAGTAAGTGTTGGCAGTGTTATTATTAAAATATGCTAATAATAACTACCCATTGATCATTTTCGGCTTTGTCTATAGAAAAGGAAAAGGATGAAATAATTTTCCTCTTTTCTACCATTGTTAGGCCAAGTCCTGAGAATACAAGCATTTCCCCAATATAAGAAAGAGCCTGAGGTCTTCAGATGACCTACAATGAGAGCTTGTATTAAATTCCCCCAAACCACTAAGCTCCTTACTTTCTGATCTGTTATGAATGGAGATGGGAAACAATTTTCAGTCATCCTCACACTAAACCTTTGTGAACCTGAAGTAATCTGCCCTAACTTATCCATTTCTCTTCTAAATTGTAAAGCCTCACCCCTTAACCTCTGGATAGGAAATCATTTTTGGTGCAAACTGCTAAATCATATCTACTTTCTCCATAATTTTCTTAAACCACAGCACCCTGGTTGGGCGCAATAAGGGTCTGGCTCTTGCCAAATGGAGGACAAAGGTCACCTCTCATTTCACCTGTGCCACAGTTCCATGATGTGACTGCCCAGGATGGGGCAATGTAGTAGCAAGTTGTAAGAACTCGGCCTACACTCACAACCACATTAGTGTAACAGGGTCTATGTGCCGTACATGTGTGTATCCATATCACTCTCACGGCATTTTTCCCAGATGCTCAGTCACTATGTGTCACATGAAAGTGACGTGGAAGACTATGTACACCAACTTAAGAAAAAAAAAATAGGGACTAAGAGATGATTAAAGAAAGAAATGAGGTGAAACACCTATTGGTCAGTCAACAGTTTTGTTTCATCGTTATGAAAGGGGAAAGCTTAACTCCAAAGGGAAACCCCATGGAAGATGAAAACTTTTCAAGAGCTTCTTGCTGCCAAGCCACACACATGACAGTGAAATAGAATAGCTGTGGGATCATTGGGCAATGCTACCATTTGTGGCCACAGCAGTTTATGCTGCAGAGGATGCCTGGGGAAAACCCTGCCATCCTACGGCCTTGTGGCCTCAGTAACGAAAGAGAATCAGGACTCTAGGCTGGGTGAACACTCAAAATGGCCTCATTTTAATATAGCCTCTTCTCTAGACATACCTTACTAGTCAGTACAGTGTTGGTCTCTGAGTCATGTGCGACTCTTTACAACGCTGTGGACTGGAGCACACCAGGCTCCTCTGTCCACTGGATTTTCCAGGCAGGAATACTGGAGTGGGTTGCCACACCCTACTAGGATTATTATTAAACGTATCATTCTCATTTATTCTCCAAAAGAATGAAAATTGACACAAATTATTAGTTGTGATAAATAGTATTGATTTCTGAGAAAATAAGTTATTCAGAGAGCTAAAGAAAATCCAATCTGATAAATGCTAACAGAACATAATAGGTGCAGTCACAATACAGGCATTCCTGAGAGATACTGCGGGTTCAATTCCAGACTACTGCAATAAAGTGAGTATCACAATAAAGCAAGTCACAGGAATTTTTTGGCTTGCATCTAAAAGTTATGTATATACTATAGTTGTTTAGTCACTAACTTATGTCTGACTCTTTTGCAACCCCATGGACTGTAGCCCCCAGGCTCTTCTGTCAATGGGACTTTCCAGGCAAGAATACAGGAGTGGGTTGCCATTTCTTTCTCCAGGGGATCTTCCTGACCCAGGGACTGAACCCATATTTCCTGCTTAGCAGGCAGATTCTCTACCACTAAGCCACTAGGGAAGCCATGTATATACCATACTTGTAGTCTATATAAAGTATGAAAAAGCATTATGTCTGAAAAACAATGTACATACCTTAATTAAAACATTTTATTGCTAAAAAATGCTATCATCTGAATCTTCAGTGAGTCATAGTAGTAACATCAAAGATTACTGATCACAGATTATGATAGCAAATACTAATGAAAAAATTTCCAATATTGTGAAAATCACCAAAGTGTGACACAGGGACACAGCGTGGGCAAATGCTGTTAGAAAAATGACAAACTTGAATTTGACACAGAAACAATTTATATAGCATTTACATTGTATTGACAACTATTTACATTCTGTGCTGTATTTACACCTATTTATATAGCATTTTCATTGTATTGGATATCATAAGCAATCTAGAGATGATTTAAAGTATATAGGAGGGTTAAATTCATTATATGCAAATATTATGCCATTTTATATCTGGGACTTGAGGATTTGAGGATTTTGGTATCCACAGGGGATCCTGGAGCCAATTCCTCCAGAATATTAAGGGACAACTACAAATGTAGACAAAGGAGCCTGGCGAGAGTCCTTAAAGTCCTTAGAGTCAGTCCTTAGAGTCACAGAGTCAGACATGACTAAATCGACAGAGCACGCATCATAAATCTAGAAGGCAGTGGACATGTCTTACCAAAGCTTAAGATAAATTTTGGATGAACTCTTTTATCACCAATTAATCCACTCACTCACCTTTTTTTGTTTTCTATGACATAAATTTGATTTTTTAATCCAGTGAATTTATGGTCACATCACATGTAGCAAAAGTGTATCTAGTAAAAATTTCCTAAACATTTTTTGTGGGATGTAGAAATATGAGGCGTGATTCCTACCCTCAAAGAACTTCTTGCCTTCTCCTAAGTAAGAAGATTCATACATACGAAAAACAGCAAATGAAATCTTTCAGAACTGTATTAAATTCTAAATCATGCAGAAGGGTTCTCAGCATCTCAAAAAGAGAGCATTTGAAGCTGATGGTGTAGTGGGGTCCTAAGAAGACACAGAACTCAAGCTAGAGCTGAGAGAATAGGTTGGGAGTTAAACAGAGAGATGAGAAAAGGCCATTCGCGGGAAAGGCCATTCCAGGTTGCAGCACAGAAGGCCGTGTGTTTTCACAGGACACCAAAGCAAGTGGCCTGACTAGGGGTTGTGTGAGGGAGCTGGGAGAAATACTAGATGACCAATTGACAGGGTATAACCGCATTATATTCTTAAAGGAGATGTACTTTAAGGCATCAGGCATTTTTGGCCATTAGGTCAAGTGAGGAACGCAAATAAACACAGACTCAGCTCTGAACTTCCACCCATGAAATAAAAGAATACACTATAAGGTGACTAGACAGGCTATTTTTAGGTGGCAGTGCTCCCAGAAATAAACATCATAATTTCACTTCTGAATAAGGTAGTTTACTTTGTGCCAAGATGTATTCCATGTCCCTGAAAATTTTATATAAACACTTTCAATGACAGATCCCTTCCATGAAAGGGAAAAACATCTTCTATTTGTTAGTAGTGTCGAAAATAGCCGTGTTCTCTTAAATCAAATGAAATGATTGGTCTTGCTTTCTGGAAATAAACTGAAGAAAGATGGTTCTGAATATTTAAGTGTATCTCATCAACTGTATACATTTAGTTCATTGCTAAGTCATACTCTCTCCCTCACATTAATGTCCCTCGTTGTCACCGATGTATGTCATATATTAGGCTAAACACTGAGCTGAGTTATCAGGAGATTTTGTGGGTCAGATGAGTGAGTGAGTGAAAGTCACTCAGTCGTGTCCAACTCTTTGCGACCCCATGAACTATATAGTCCATGCAATTCTCCAGGCCAGAATACTGGAGTGGGTAGCCTTTCCCTTCTCCAGGGGATCTCCCCAGCTCAGGGATCGAACCCAGTTCTCCTATTTTGCAGGCTTCACCAGCTGAGCCATGAGGGAAGCCCAAGAATACTGGAGGGGGTAGCCAATCCCTTCTCCAGGGGGTCTTCCCAACCCAGGAATCGAACAGGGGTCTCCTGCATTGCAGGCGGATTCTTTACCAACTGAGCTATCAGGGAAATCCATGGGTCAGAAGACTTGGTTATTAACCCTGGCTTCAGTTAACTGCCTTGCAAATTCATAGTAGGATTGGGGAGATCATCAGTACCCTGAAAATTACAGGCTAAACTAATATGAACCACTATCTGGTCATGTAATCTCAGATTTCACTTTCACAGACAAAACAGTTTCAATGTTTAATGTGGTTTTTATAGGTCAAGTTAGCATAAGCATAAAAACAGTAAACACATGCTGAATTGGCTTAACTACACATGAAGCACAAAAATCTTTTGAAAATCTCAAAGTAGGAAAACAGCAGAGAAAGAAGTTAGACATATTTTAATATCAGAAAAGGTGAAGTTCGAGTATACCATATATTAGGATATTAAGATCTGATTATAAGCCATTTGACACCACCCTTATGGCAGAAAGTGAAGAAGAACTAAAGAGCCTCTTGATGAAGGTGAAAGAGGAGAGTGAAAAAGTTGGCTTAAAGCTCAACGTTCAGAAAACTAAGATCATGGCATCTGGTCCCATCACTTCATGGGAAATAGATGGGGAAACAGTGGAAACAGTGTCAGACTTTATTTTTTGGGGCTCCAAAATCACTGCTGATGATGACTGCAGCCATGAAATTAAAAGACGCTTACTCCTTGGAAGGAAGGTTATGGCCAACCTAGATAGCATATTTAAAAGCAGAGACATTACTTTGCCAACAAAAGTCCATCTAGTCAAGGCTATGGTTTTTCCAGTGATCAGGTATGGATGTGAGAGTTGGACGGTGAAGAAAGCTGAGCGCCGAAGAATTGATGCTTTTGAACTGTGGTGTTGGAGAAGACTCTTGAGAGTCCCTTGGACTGCAAGGAGATCCAATCAATCCATCCTAAAAGAGATCAATCCTGGGTGTTCATTGGAAGGTCTGATGTTGAAGCTGAAACTCCAATACTTTGGCCACCTCATGCAAAGGGTTGACTCATTGGAAAAGACCCTAATGCTGGGTAGGATTGGGGGCGGGAGGAGAAGGGGACGACAGAGGATGAGATGGTTGGATGGCATAACCAACTTGATGGACATGGGTTTGGGTGGACTCCAGGAGTTGGTGATGGACAGAGAGGCCTGGCGTGCTGCAATTCATGGGGTCGCAAAGAGTTGGACACGACTGAGCGACTGAACTGAACTGATAAGCCATTTGATTAAAAGTCTTCCAGTATGTAACCATTTCTAAAAAAATTACAAGGTTTATTTGTCTAACATCTCAAAAGTGTGACTAGAATGCAAACACTCTCATAAATTAATCTGATCATATCTTAGAGTAGAATTTTGCCATATATGATTCTCTCTGTGTCATTTAAACTCATTTTAAACCTTCACTGAGTCAATAAGCAAAAGAAAGTGAAGTGTCAACTTATACTGAACTCCATCTATGTGGCTTTTTAAGTATTAAATATTAGAATAAGTGGAATTATGTGAAATATTCAACAGTATAAAACTATTGCATATAGTACTTCTTGATATCAGTGAGATTATACATAGAAATTAAATCTTAAGGGAAAGAAACTGATTACTTGATGAAAGAAAATAATTTAAAGTATATCATAGGTAGTAAAATCCATTTTAATATCACTACACAATGAAATAAGTACTGTCGGGAAGAGAAATAATATGTTTAAATTTCACATTTCAGTAAACAGTCTGAAATGTAAGTAGCCCTTTGAGTCAAAATGTATCAATGCAAATTCTCTATTAAGGGAAATGACGAGTGCTCTTTCATTTGCAAATGATCCATAAAATAATCCAAACTTTTGTTCATGTTGTAATTAAAAGTTGAAAAGTATGGAGCTCTCTTTCTCATCTTCCTCTAAACTGAAAGTTAAATGTCTGTTTAAAAAATTAAAATGAAAACTATCTCCTCTATGAACACTGCTTTGCACATCTTTTACTCAATTTTAATTTAAGAAAATATGTATTTCCTTATGTTTCTTGTCACTAGCCATAGAATTGAATTTTAGGTCTAAAGGCAAGTTCCAGAGAAAATGGGGTGATGGACACTTTTCATGACAGGTGTGGTGACCTTGGGAAGGAAAACAAGGATGAAAAGACTGTCTCTTGATTATCACTTGTGCAAATGGCACATGGAATCAAATGAAAAAAGATAAGACAAATCACTTTTTCTAGGTTCTTTGTTCTGAAGTCTGACCATTAATATAGATAGCTTAGTGGCTACTAAGTGCTTAATATTATACATAATAGTGCTTAATATTATGAATAAAATCTTAAGTAAAAAAATCATACAACAGGGCCACACCTCTGTGCTCATGGCTGAATAATTTTCAAACTCTGACATCTCTATTTAAATCATTGTCCAGCTTTTCCATTCTCTGTGTCATTTGGATATGCATCATGCAGACGGTGACAAGTTTTCAATGTCTCTCCCTGTGTATCCTATGGAACAAAACAGATGCCGTGGTTCTTTCTTAAGCTTCAGACATAGATGAAAGAAAAGAAATCTATAATATTACTATGTAATGTAAGATAAGTAATAAAACTGAGAGAGACATATAAGTAATAAAACTGTGAATAACTAGTGAGAAAAGAGGTTTTAACAATAGTGTGAAATCAGACAAGTTTTTAATTAAGATTATGCTTAATGTTTCCTGAACTTTATAGTACTTTTACACAGTGAAATGTAATTCTCACAAATCTTTTGTTTTTTTATGGTTAGGAAATGTTGAGGAGTACAGTCCAAAACTACTTTGTAGAATAGAAGCTTTCTGTGCCCTTAAAAAATGTAACTTTCTTTCACTAATGCAGTAAGTCAATTCTTCCTGAATACCTGGGCACATTAGTATTTCACAGAGTTGGACACGACTGAAGCGACTTAGCAGCAGCAGCAGCAGCAGTATTTCATGTCCAAAAATGTTATTTGAGTCAAAGCAGTAACATTGCCTTTTCTTTCTCTGTTGAAAGAAAAACTTCCTTAAATTCAGACAGATAAATTTTTCCTATTCCTTTTCATTCAGATGGTAGGAACAACTAAAAAACAGATTTAATTGTGAATTATAGTAGTAAAATACTACTTATAGTGAAAGTGAAAGTCGCTCAGTCATGTCCAACTCTCTGTGACCTCCATGGACTATACAGTCCATGGAATTCTCCAGGCCAGAATACTGGAGTGGGTAGCCTTTGCCTTCTCCAGGGGATCTTCCCAACCCTGGGATTGAACCCAGGTCTCCCACATTGTGGGCGGATTCATTACCAGCTAAGCCACAAGGGAAGCCCAAGAATACTGGAGTGGGTAGCCTATCCCTTCTCCAGCAGATCTTCCTGACCCAGGAATCCAACCGGGGTCTCCCACATTGCAGGCAGATTCTTTACCAACTGAGCTATCAGGGAAGTATAAGTATCCCTTTTAATTAGCATTCCCACATATCTTGGAATCCATGGTAATAATGATAACAGTTCTTAAATAGCACTTTTTAATTTTCAAAGTATTTTCACATACACCATCTGATTTGGTCTTCCAATATGTGCAACTATAAACTAATGTGGTTTAATTCTCATGAGGAAAATGAGGCTCCAGATTACATGAACTTGGGTATGATTGTAGTTTGTATATTATTAAAATAATGACATTACCCAGCAAATACATATCATTTTGACAGGAAAAGTTTTAAGAATTTTGTGATAGGTATGTACATTTTGCTTAAATTGACCCACAATACAACCTTTATTTGGACACAACTTTTTTGAGCTTAAGGCTTAAAAGAATAGTCATAAAATAGGGAAGTCATTAAAAAGAATAAACTGTTTATAAAAATGTTAATAGTTTACCAAAACTAGAGTAAAAATGAAATATATTTTTGACTAATTGGGGAACTTTTATTGAAGAGCTAAAGATAAGCATAGAAAGAAAAGCATTTCTGACATGCAGTTCCTTAAAATGTAAATTAAAAACATAACTATCACACAATTAATAAAGAAAAGAATTAGAAAATACAGATACACATATTTTGGGGGCCTTTTCTTTTTAAAACTCCTTAAAAACTTTGTTGAGGTATAATCTATTCACCACAAAATTGTACAATCACCACCACAATCCAATTTTAGAACATTTCCATCACTTTAATAAGAACCTTTGTGGCCCATTTGCAAATACTCTCCATTCCTACTGTCAGTTCCAGCAACTGCTAATTTACTCTCTCTCTAAAGATTAGCCTTTTTACTGCATGTTTTCTTACGCTGAAACTGTGTTTTACACTAAAAAGCTTTTATTTTCTAAATGTATAATTATTCAATGTAAATCTAGTTCTTTGTAGATCTAAATAAACATGTGTTTAATACACAGCAACTTCATGTTTTTCTTCTTTTTGAATTTTATGGTGATTTTTATGTCTCCTTTATACCCTGCTTCAGCTTTGTTACTGTAGCCAGTTGCTATAGAATAGTGCTGTTTAAGTTGTTTGCTGAACACAGAGTTTGAGGTCAGTATCTCATAGGTCAGTTTGAGGTCAGTATCTCAAGCTGTGAAGCGATGTCTGGCGATAGGGGAATACTGGAAAATGATGGAGACAGAACAACCTAGGGCTTATGCATGTCTAGAGGGTCTAATAGTTGGTGTACTCATTTACTCGGCTATTAAAAGTTTTATTATGGGTCTTTTGCCTCTTTTGGTGAATCTGGTTGAGAATTGTAACTGGAATAGAGAAAGCATACTCCCCTGCACCCCAGTTGGGCTCAGTTTATCTTATAGAAGAGGACCCAAACAGTTCTCTCAGTCCAGGATTTTTTTCTTTCCTTCCCTCCCTCCTTCCCTTGCTTCCTCCTCTTCCTTACTTCCATCCTCACTTATAGAATTTTTCTTTTTACTACAGACCTTAACATGAAGTCCATAAATTACCTCAATTTGAAGTAAATACTTAAATCCTATAATACAGACCATGGCTACTTAAATCTTGGATTATTTAGAAAACTATTTCTTCCCAGTTTAAAAACTGTCAAAAATAAAGAAATGATTTTATGCCATCCCATAAAACATGGATTGCCTGATTAAATCCTGTGCTATTTTGTTTAGAGAAAATATTTGTCATTTCTGTTTTGCTGTTGTCCAGCTATTACAAGTAGGATGACTCTGCCTAGATTTCCTTTATACCTTGGGGCCTGTTTTAATCCTCTTCTTGGGAAAGCTACTGCGATTTCATCCAGTGTATGTGTGCTCAGTCACTAAGTTGTGTTCTGACTCTGTGACCCCATGGACTGTAGAGGAGCCCCCAGGCAGCTCTGTCCATGGGGTCTTCCGGGCTCACTGGAGTGGGCCGCCATTTTCTCCTCTAGGGGATCTTCCCAACCCAGGGATTGAACATGCATCTCCTGCATTGGCAGACAAATTCTTTGCCACTGAGCCACTTGGGATAGCCAGTGCATAGTCTTTGAAAATTAGTAACACAGAGAATACAACAGACAAGCAGATCTCCTTCAGGTGCTGTGGTTGAGAGAATAGAATAAATGAAACTTCCACCTCCCAACAGAATATGCTTGTACTGTAAATGCAGGGTCATGCTTTCAGAGTGAACCTCATGTTTCCCTAAGCTACCTTTTTGTTACTTGGGAAATCCTCCCTTTATCCTTTGGCCCAAACTACTGCCACAAGTTTGTTGGACTGTTTCCATAGGTTAAATATAATTAATATGCTTTTAAAATGTACATGATGTCAAATTTTGGATTCATAGAATTTTCCAGAACCCTTGGATGTAATTTAGTTTAGCCCTATCATGTTCTGAGAGGTGGCCTGAGGCCCAGTAAGGTTACTAAAGATCCAAGGTTACTAAAAGATCCAAGACTAGAATCCAGGCTTCCTGTAAGCTTTTCTTGAAATATAGTTGGCATATAATATTATGTTAGTTTCAGGTGTACTACATAGTGATTTGATATTTGCATACATTATGAAATGATCACAATAAATCTAGTAATCATCTGTCCCCATACAGTTATTACAATATTATATCACCATGTTCCTTATGCTATATAGTACATCCCTTTGGCTTATTCTATAACTGAACATTTGTATCCCTTAAATCCCCTTCCCTTATTTTATGACCCCCACCTCCTTCCACTCTGGCAACCACACATTTGTTCTCTGTATCTATGAGTATTTTTTTGTTTAGTTTGTTTGTTTTGCTTTTAGATTCCACATATAAGTAAGATATTATAGCATTTCTGTTTCAGTCTGACTTACTTCACTTGGCATACTACCCTCTAGATCTGTCCATGTTGTTGTGAATGGCAAGATTTCATTTTTATAGCTAATATTTTATATAAAACACACACCACATCTTCTTTATCCATTTTGTCTATTGATGGGCACTTAGGTTGCTTCCATATCTTGGCTATTTTTTTTTATTATGGCTAATAATGCTGCTATGAACATGGGAATGCATAAATCTTTTGGAATTAGTGTTTTGGGTCTTTTGAGCAAATACCCGGAAGTGAAATTGCTGAATCATATGGCAGTTCTATTTTTTACTTTTAATAGGAATCTATAAAAATTGGGTAATTGTAATTGCCTATACCAATGGCACTAGTGGTAAAGAATCTACCTGCCAGTGTAGGAGATTCAAGAGATGAGGGTCAGTCCCTGGTTGGGAAGATCCCTTGGAGTAAGGAATGGCAACACACTCCAGTATTCTTGCCTGGAGAATTCCATGGACAGAGGCAACGGGCAGGAGGTTCGTGGAGCCGCAAAGAGTCAGACATGACTGAGTGACTGAGCACACACATACCAATTTACAATCCTACCAATGAGGGTTCCCTTTTCTCCACATCCTCCCCAACATTTGTTGTTTATGGTATCTTTGATGATAGCTATTCTCACAAGTGTGAGGCAAATTCTCACTGTGGTTTTGATTTGCATCTCCTTTTGATGATTAGAGATGTTGAGCATCTTTTCAAGTGTCTCTTGGCCATCTGTATGTCTTCTTTGGACAAATGTCTATGCAGTTCCTCTGCCTATTTTTTAAATCGGATTGTTTGGGGTTTTTTTATGTTGAGTTGTATGGTTTCCTTGTATATTTTAGATATTAACTCCTTATTGGACATATTATTTGCAAATATTTCTCCCATTCAATAGGTTGCCTTTTTGTTTTGTTGATGGTTTCCTTCACCATGCAAAACATTTTTAGTTTGGTGTAGCCCATTTGTTTATTTTTGCTTTTGTTTCCATTCCCTGAGGAGACATTTTGAAAAATGTATTATTAATACTGATGTCAGAGAGCCAACTGCCTATATTTTCTTCTCCGAGTTTATTGTTTTAGGACTTACAATTAAGTCTTTAACCCATTTCAAGTTTATTTTTTGTGTATAGTATGAGAAAGTAGTCAATTTCTTTTGCACGTAGCTGTTTAGTTTCTCCAGCACCATTTATTGGAAAGACTTTTTTCCTCATGTATTGACATATCCTTGCTTCCATTGTTATAAATCAACTGACCATATAAGCCTGGGTTAATTGCTGGCATTATATTCTGTTCCATTGATCTTTGTGTCTGTTTTTGTGCCAGTACCTACTTTTTTGATTACTATAGCTTCACAGTATAGTTTGAAATCAAGGAGCGTTATACTTGCAAGTTTGTTCTTCTTTCTCAATATTGCTTTGACTACTCAGGGTCTTTTGTGTTTCCATACAAATTTTAGAATTATTATTCCTGTGAAAAACGCTTTTTGTTAGGGATTGCATTGAATCTGTAGATGAGCCTTGAGCAGTATGTTCATTTTAACAATATTGATTCTTCCATTTCATGAGCATGAAATAGCTTGCTGTTTTTATTTTCTTCAATTTCTTTCATTGATGTCTTCTAGTTTTCAGGATACAACTCTTGTACCTCTTTGGTTAGGCTTATTCCTAGATATTTTGTGCTTTTGATACAGTTATAAATAAGATTGTTTAATTTCTTTCTGATAGTTCATTGATAGTTTATAGAAATGCAGTATATTCCTGTATATTAATTTTGTATTATAAAACTTTACCAAATTCACTTATAGTTTTAATAGGGATTTTTGGGGGGAGTGATATCTTTAGGATTTTCTATATATAATATCATGCCATCTGTAAACAGTAACAGTTTTACCGCTTCTTTCCAGTTTGGATTTTTTTTATTTCTTTTCTGCCCTGACTACTATAGTTAGGACTTTCAGTACTATGTTTAATAAAAGTGATGAGAGTGGGCATCCTTATATTGTTCTTAATCTTAAGGAAAATACTTTTAGCTTTTCACTGTTGAATATCATGTTAGCTGTGGATATGTCATGTTTATATACTGAGGCATTTTCCCTCAATACCCACTTTGTTGAGAGTTTTTAACCATGAATCAATGTAGAATTTTGTCAGAAAATTTTTTGTGTCTATTGAGATATTTTATTTCTCAGTCTCAGTAATGTGGAGTATCATATTAATTGATTTGCAGATATTAACCATCCTTGCAGTCCCTGCTGTAAATCCCATTTGACCATGGCTTATGATCATTTTAATGTTTTGTTGAATTTGGTTTGCTAACATTTTGTTGAAGGTTTTTGCATCTATATTCACCAGTGATTTGGCCTGTTTAATTTTTTTTTTTTTTTAATGGTATCTTTATCTCATTTTGGTATCAGGGTGATGCTGGCCTGGTAGAATGGATTCAGAAACATATTTTTCTCTTTAATGTTAGTACACACAGTATTGTCTAAGAGATCTCAAACTATCTTTATTTTTTTTAAATCCTTTTTTCATTTTTCTGTTCAGCTTGTGTGATTTCCATTACTTAGATAAGATCACTTATCCATTCCTCTGGGCTTCCATTGTGGCTCAGCTGGTAAAGAATCCACCTGCAATGTGGGAGACCTGGGTTCAATTCCTGGGTTGGGAAGATTCCCTGGAGAAGGGAAAGGCTACAAAGCTACCCACTTCAGTATTCTGGCCGGTAGAATTCCATGGACTGTATAGTCCATGGGGTCCCAGAGTCGGACATGACTGAGTGACTTTCACTTCATTTCACTTATCATCTAATCTACTGTTGATCCTTCTAGTGTACTTTTTACTTTACTTACCATGTTCTTCAGATCTGTTTGGTTCTTCTTTATGTTTTCTAACTCTTTGGTGAAATTCTGTGTTTATCCATGCATTTTTATGATCATTGTCTTGAACTCTGTATTGGGTAGAATGCTTATCTACACTTTAGTTCTTTTTCTGAGGTTTGGTCTTATTCCTTAGTTCAGTGGTGGGGCTGAGTCCCCACAGAGCTGTCTGCATGACTTGGGCCGGAGGGGCATATCTGGGGCTGGTGCCGAGTACTCAGCACTATTAGGATAGAGTCTCTCAGTTGTGTCTGACTCTGTGACCTCATGGACTGTAGCCCGCCAGGCTCCCTCATCCATGGGATTCTCCAGGCAAGAATACTGGAGTGTGTTTCCATTCTCTTCTCCAGCGGATCTTCCTGACCGAGGGATTGAACCTGGGTATCCTGCATGGCAAGCAGATTGTTTACCATCAGAGCCACCAGGAAAGCCTAATAGGAAAGAGGATTCTGAAGTTGCACTTTGCAGTGCCTGTGTCCACATGGTAGAACAAGCTCCCTAAAATGGCACCAAGGGTGCTCTATTGCCCCTCTGCCTCTCCAGAGGCTCTCAGAGATTAGTAAGTAGTTCTGATCCAGGCTCCTTTCAAACTCCTGGGACTTGAAGCGTGTGAGATTTTTGTACATGCCACTTAGGAGTGAAAAAAGCCCTCCTGCTCTCCCTAACGCAAACCTCGCTGGTTTTCAAAGCCAGATGTTATAGGGGCTGATATTTTAGGGGTAGGACCCACAGGCCAGGGAGACCAATATGAGATTGGACCCCTTGTTCCTTAGAGACGACTTCTGTGATTGTAATATTCCTCTTATTTGTGAGTTGCAGATCCAAGGGTGTGGGTCCTGACAGTATTGTGTTTCTGCCTCTCCTTCTTTTCATGGCAATTCCTTCTTTCTGTCTTTAGTTGAAGAAAATCTTTTCTGCTAGTTTTCAGGTCACTCTCATAGATGGTAGCTCTGTAAGCAGTTGTAATTTTGCTGTGTCTGTGAGAAGATATGAGTTCACAGTCTCCCTGCTCTGCCATCTTGCCCACCTCTTCCTGTTATAAGCTTTTCTAAACTCACTTCATCACCTGTGGTCTATAGCATTAGCTTACCTAAGCAAGTCATCCTCTCCTGTTGTGCATGGAAATGTAACTTGAACTACTTTATAAAGGAATTTTGCATAATAATAGGCTATGTGATATTGTCAGTTCAAACCTTAATTTAATAAATTATTTTAATTACAGTATGGTTCAGAAATCCACTTTCTTCCAAAATAATGAAAAGATATCTATAGTGCTAAATAAACTATGAACTGTTAATAAAAAGGTTCAATAGATGAATGGCCAACCCCCAGTCATTGCACTGAGCTAATTTTAACCTTGCTCTGATCAGAACCCTCTTTCCTAGTAAGTGTAAAGAATTAGGTCCAGCAGAAGACAAGCCTTTATAAAGCAAGTGTTTGTCCCAGATAAAAGAAAGCACATATTTAAATACAGTCAGCAATTGTGTCTTCAAAGCTCTTTAAAATACTGGTGGTACTGCCTCTCATCTTCAGGTCCATATTTTTTGGGCACCAGATAGAGCCTGATAGTTAAGAATGTGTCAAAATCTTTGTCAAAAATTCCCATATTAAGATTCACCTTGCTCAAGCATATATTCCTTCAAATGGCAATCCAGTGATTCACGTTAAAATAACTTTTTACACAAATGAAACTTTTGCTAATCTTAATTTCTGATATAGCACATAGCATTACTTATAAAAAACAGAAGAAAGATATTGAGTATTAGCATTTTTTTATTCATGTTTCCTTTCTAGAAATCTTGAGAGAGAAACCAATGTGGTACAAGGGTCAGCAATCTTTTACCTAAAGCCTCTCAATCCGCTGCTTATTCACTGGGTAGAAGTGAAGTAGGTGGGTTGGGACTATAAACTGGTTCAAAGTTTCATTCCTGTAGTGGATCAATTGCTTTGGCCTGAAGAGACCATTAAACTAAGAAGCACAAAAGAATAAAAGCAACTAGCTGAATGTGTTCTCTGTTCCAGACACTATGTTTGATATATAGGCCATTTTATTTCATCTTCACAGGTAAGAATTATTCCCATATTACAGATGAGGAAATAGAGTTTTAGAAATGTGTCCAGGATCACAATCCTTCCCCACCCCCTTCCCCCCCAAAAAAGCTGATATTTAAACAAAGGTAGACAAGTTTCAAAATTCACATTCTCAACCAGTGCATTAGCCTGTACATCTAGGTGGTATTGGAATGATCTGCAAAGACAGACCTGGGAATCATGCCTGACGAACCAGGCTGGGGAGGATTCCTGAGCACAAGAAGAAGGAAAGTATGCATCTCTTTCCTTCTCTTTTGCCTGCCTCTGTCCGCACTCAACACTGTCATCTCTAGCTGACCTGCTATAAAATCATTATCATCATTATCTCAAATCAGCACAAGCAGTGTTGGTATAACTAATTTTGTGGTGGTGGGTTAGTTGATAAGTTGCTTCTGACTGTTTGTGACTCCATGGACTGTAGCCTGCCAGGCTTCTCTGTCCATGGGATTTCCCAGGCAAGAATACTGGAATGGGTTGTCATTTCTTTCTCCAGGGGATCTTCCTGACCCAGGGGTTGAACCTGCATCTCCTGTATTACAGGTGGATTCTTTATCACTGAGCCACCAAATAATTAATTTGGCCAATAGGACAAATAAAAAGCAAGCTAAATTTCACCTTAAAATTTTTTCATGGATTAGTTTTGTGAAAACACCTTCATAAGAAAGCACAATAGTTTAGACCCACTTAATACAAATTGCTGTAACTTACTCTGAGAGTTTGTGTTGAAATAAAAAAATAAGGTATGTTCTTTAAGGATACGACTAGTGTGGTTCAGCCTGAACTTGAATAGGTTGTTATCCGACTGCACACAACTTCTCAAGGTCTTTGCATAGATGGAATCCTAAATGAGTGGATTCCACTGCACCAGAATCCTTTGAGAGAGTCAGAATAAATAGATATTTAAAAGAGACTTTAAAAATTTTTCAATGACCAGAGTCATTATTTTCACTTATCATACAGGTGAGATATGCTAATTGTACAAAAGTTAACCATTTCAAAAAAGTTAAAAAGAACTAAATCAACTAAAAATCTCCCTAACATTGTTAACATTGTTAACATATCAGGGAACACATTTCTATTTGACCCTTCATAAATATATTTTGTATTTAGATGCAGATAGACAACTGTCCCCAAAATTCAGTTGACATCCTAGAAATGATGTTATTAATGTAGTAGGTGATTGTATGTCTCCTTTATACCCCACTTCAGCTTTGTTACTGTACTCAGTAATTATACCACATCTTAGCCATTCAAGGAAAAATGAAGGTTAAGAAAACATGTTGTAAGCATAAAAACTGAAAATTCGGAGCTGAATTATATAGATATTTGGTATGTATATTTTCTATGCCACATCAGCATACTGAAATCTTTTCTTCCTTCTTATGCATAAGGGCAGTTTGGGAAAGAAGAAAAAGAGTAAATGCTATGTGCTTGTCATTTATAAGTTCCCTTGCTTTATCCTATTAAGCTCAGAGATACACAGTATGGTGCTAAGGGACCAGCTCTCTTGTGGCTTTGTCAGTGATAAGTCATCATGGCTTATTTCATTCTTTCTTTGATTCACTTAGTCAACAAATACTTCATGAGCATTTATCCTATGTCAGGCACAGTGAACAAAAAAATCCCCAGTCTTGGGTTGCTTACAGACTAGTGAAAGGAGACAGATACTAAACAAGTAATCAGAATAAATACTTGGTGTGATAAATACAGAATAAATATACATTGTGATAGAGCTATATAGAACACTACAAAAGGGAAGGGAGAAATAGGTGGTTTCTCTTTTATGTAGACTGGTGTGAGGAGAGACTAAGTAAGGAAACATTTGAACAGAGAATTTAGGAAACTGAGCGGCAAGCCCAGAGGATAACTGTGGGAGAATATTTAGGCAGGCATGGGCAAATGGCCTGAGGTAAGAGCTTGCTTGTTGTGCTCAAGGAGCAGCAAGGTATCCAGTGTGACCTGAACACAGTGACCCCAAGGGGGGAGTGAGGCTCACAGGGAGCAGGAGTTCAAATGATGCAGGGCCTGTAGGCATCTGTGACAGCTTTGTCTTTATCATGAGTGAGCTGGGAAGCCACTGCAGTGTTTGAGCAGAGAAGTGACATGATCTAGCTTTGTTTTAAGGATAACATTTGATCTCTCCAAGACACACGTAGAGAGACAACAACAAATGCCCATGTGGCGACACTTTCTCATGTAAGGGTCACAATTAACTCCATACAGTACGTGGTGTTATCCTCAGCCAGAACTGGGGCTCAGAGAAGTTACTCAGCTGCCCAAGAAGACTAAGAGAGACAGACCTTAAGTGGAGTTAGGATTGAAGTCCAGACCTGTCACCCTAAAACCAGAATTGGCATCACTGACTCGATGGACATGAGTTTGGGTAAACTCTGGGAGTTGGTGATGGACAGGGAGGCCTGGCGTGCTGCGATTCATGGGGTTGCAAAGAGTCAGAACGACTGAGTGACTGAACTGAACCAACCTATACACAAGTTAAAATGTTAACGTCTCTAGAGAGAGTAACTGTTACATTGTGTGACCTACTTTTCATTTATCTGGGTAAGACTCTAAAGAGGGAGTATGATCAGATTTCTTCTCTGAATGTTAACACTCTTTTTTAACTTGTTATTTTATATTATAGTATAGTCGATTAACAATATTGTGATAGTTTCAGGCACACAGCAGAGTGACGCAGCCATAAATACACATGTATTCATGCTACCCCAAAACCCCCTCCCATCCTAACACTAGCAATGAGCAGAGTTCCCACGATACAGTAGGTCCTTGTTGGCTGTGTGTACATGTCCATCCCAAACTCCCTCACTATCCGTTCCCCCCTCACTCCCCCAGCAACCATAAGTTGGTTCTCTAAGTCTGTGATTCTGTTTCTGTTTTATAAATAAGTTCATTTGCATCATTTCTTTTCAGATTCTGCACATAAGGGATATTATGTGACATTCCTCTCTGACTGACTTCACTCTAATAATCTCTAGGTCCATCCATGTGAATGTTAGTATTCTGACACAGCTCATTTTTCATGTCATCTTTCTTCTCTGTCCAAATTTCTTTTAGAAGTGAATTTTCACATTTTCTATTTTACTATGAACTATAACTGAGTTCATTTGTGTCACACTAATCTATCATCTCAACAAGTATCACAAACGGCATAGAGGGCCTTTAGCTGTTTAAGACATTTTCAAATATCCATTTTCCCTTCTAAACTATCATAGATTCTTAAATGCTGACAGCAAACTGAAGCCTCTTTATTTGAAGTGTCTTAATGTTTTCTTCTAAAGACCTTGCCACATTAATGGTTTCTCAATTGAATTCAGTCTGTCCATGTGTGCGTGAATAAGACACTTAGAACCTTCACCATCCTTGCAGCTAAAGCTGTAAGCAACTCACAACTAAAGAGGGGGCAGCCATACTTCAGTTGAAAAGCAGAAATGGCTTTTTCTCTTATTTCTCCAGTGCTTTCATTAGTTCAGAAAAACGTGGGCTGTTTGGTGTTATCTTGAGGATTCTTGGCCTGAGAGCACTAGATGATAACTTATGTTAGGTTATTAGCTCTGCTCTCTCTCCTTCTTACAAGTCCCTTTGCTGAATTCTTTGTAAAACAGTGAACACAGACTAGCACCTATATTTGGAATGGCATCCGGAGGACCCAGTCTCCTCCAGAGTCACCAAGAGCCAAGAGGGGCTGCAACAGAGGTTGGAAGCACTAGGGACACCAAGGCTCAGCTTAGGTCTCCCAGTTAGTATAACCATGGAGTAAAGTTTAAGGTCAGAGAGGATTAAAGCCATCATACCTATTTTGAGAAGACAAAGAAAAGTAGTTTCCAGAGTCTTTTGAAAATCAAAAAAATTTTATTACCATCTCTTTTTTCTTTAACTGGAGAGAAGGGAAAGACTGAGATAAAAAGAAGTAACAGTACATAAATTTTCAGTCTCAGCAGAGACAAGGGTCTGTCACTGAATTAAATAACTCTAGAAATGTTTGTGGACTAGAACTAAAGAGGAAAATCATATAGGACCATATGGCCTTACTTTTTCAAAACTCACTGGAAGTAATAAGATTGGAGAAGAAATTAGTTTTTATTTCTACTTTTCTGATTCAAGGAGAAAAATGGTAAAATATACTCAAACACATAATATGAAATGACATGAAATAATACAAAGAGAATCAAATACACTTGCCCTCTTCTAATCCCAGTGGACACAAAACTAATTGGGAATCCAGTTGGTGAAAATGTATCAGGGCCAGTGGAATGAGACTGGGCAATGTCTGTGAGCCCTGGATTCCAAATCCAGCTCCAGAGAGGCTTTACCATGACACAGGTGGTGTTCGGGGTGTCATTTCAATGTTCCATGCACCTGTTAATTTGGAGCTAAGAATGTACTGTTATATTAACTCTGTAGATTTTTTTTCTCACTCCCTTCTGACTTTCTTTAAGGTCCAGTTAAAAAGTGAAGAATCCAAAACCTTTGCAATGAAGATTCTCAAGAAACGCCACATTGTGGACACAAGACAGCAGGAACACATCCGCTCAGAGAAGCAGATAATGCAGGGGGCTCATTCTGACTTCATAGTGAGGTAAGGACTGTAAAGAAGGCTGAACACCAAAGAACTGATGCTTTCGAACTATGGTACTAGAGAAGACTCTTGAGCGTCCCTTGGGCTGCAAGGAGATCCAACCAGTACATCCTAAAGGAAATCAGTCCTGAATATTCATTGGAAGCACTGATGTGGAAGCCTCAATACTTTGGCCACCTGATGTGAAGAGTTGACTAACTAGAGAAGACCTTGATGCTGGGAAAGATTGAGGGCAGGAGGAGAAGGGGACGACAGAGGATGAGATGGTTAGATGGCATCACTGACACAATGGACATGAGTTTGAGCAAGCTCCGGGAGTTGGTGATGGACAGGGAAGCCTGGCATCAGACACAATTTAGCTACTGAACAACAAGGACCCTGCCCAAGGGTTCAAGTCCTCCACTCCAAGTGGAAAAGCAGCCACTAAACTCTCCGCCATGTGTGCTCACTGTTGCACATTTGATTCACACAAAGAAACATATTTTTAAATCAGATTTTAAGAAAGTTTTCACTAAATAAGAAAGCACAAAAATATTGATTTTTAAAAAATGAGAATCAGATTCTGAAAAAAAAAAACAAACATGTTTTTCCTAAAGGGAAAAATCAGACTTCCTAATGTTCCATTTTTATCCTCAGTTATTCTGGAACTCTACATAGACCTCTGGTACTTGAAAGACAAATTATTAATACCAAAAATCAAACTACTTTACCTTGAATATTCTTTATTTCAATATTTTTTGAAGATTTTAAAAAATGAAATGACTGTTCCATCTCAGTATTTTGAGAGCACTCATAGGACAGCAATGGGGATTTTTTTTTTTATATGTGCAGAAGATTTTCTAGTTAATTTGTCAGTGGCACTTGCTGAAAACAGGGTATCACATGAATTTAAGTGACCAGTGTAAAGTATCATACACATCTGTACTTCAAAGTGTCATCACTGTATATCCATGTTTATGTTTATGCATGTTTATGAACACTAAATAGTGCTCGAGAGGCCATGCTTGAAATGTTAGCCAAATTGGAATTAGAGGAATCTCAAAAAGTCCTCTTGGTCCGTAATCATTGGGATTAAGCTTCCTGGTGGCTCAGACAGTAAAGAATTTGCCTGCGATGCAGAAGATGGAGGTTCAATCCCTCGGCTGGGAAGATCCCCTGGAGAAGAGCTTGGTGACCCACTCCAGTACTCTTGCCTGGAGAGTCCCTTGAACAGAGGAGCCTGGCAGGCTACAGTCCAAAGGATCGCAGGGTCAGCAATGACTAAAGCAACTGAACACAACACATTTCAAAGGAGAGTCTACCCTCTACAGTGTGTAAATCATAAACATAACCTTTTTCCTCTTTATGAATTTATATCTTTCTCATTCTTTTAATAAAATTTCAAGTTTGGCAAATCAAGAGTAAGACTATAATCTGGGCAATGAAAAATATTCACATGCTTTTAAAAAACAGTAATGTTTATAATCCTTGTTTTTCTGTTTGCAATTGACAGATTATACAGAACATTTAAGGACAGCAAATATTTGTATATGTTGATGGAAGCTTGCCTAGGTGGAGAGCTCTGGACCATTCTCAGGGATCGGTAAGAGTTTCAAGAAATTTCTGTCATGTCTTTGAAAATGTAGTTGATGGTGATGGTTTGTAAGGAGAGTGAATTATTATAAAAGACATTTACATTTTGTATATGCTTCTATTTCAAAATGTAAAGTAACTATGGGCCACAACCCACTACACACATATGATTTAATGTGAACACGAAACTCACTGTTTCAGATTTGTAACCAATGATACAGGATCAGTCCATCTTAAAAATGGTACCTGTCAAGGTACATACAAAGGCCTTAGTTTGGAGTGAATATCATAGTCAGACAACTGTGTGGCTAGAATTCACTTCATTGCTGTTAATGATGAAGAGAATTTGTTATTTAATAGTTACAATCTGGATTAATGGCCATTGAATTGTTCTACTCATTCTCCAGATAAGAATTTTTTCCAAAGTAAATTTTTTCTTTACTTTTACATTTCTCTTTGGTTTCTCTGGTGGCTCAGATGGTAAAGCATCTGCCTGCAATGTGGGAGACCCGGGTTCAATCTCTGGGTCGGGAAGATCCCCTGGAGAAGGAAATGGCAACCCACTCCAGTACTCTTGCCTGGAAAATCCCATGGATGGAGGAGCCTGATGGGCTGCAGTCCATGGGGGTCGCAAATAGTTGCACACAACTGAGCAACTTCACTTTCTTTTCGTTCTTTGGTTTCAAAATTAACAGAATTTCCAGCCATCCTTTTCATTCCGTACCTGATCTTGGGAAGAAAATGAATCCACTTATAAGCAGTATTTCATCTGACCAATCTAACTTAGATTTACTCCTTTTTGCCCTTTCAGGACAAGTAAAGTTGGTCTAGTTACTGCCTGTTTCTTTTAATAATGCAAAATTAGTTTTCTAGTTCCTATTTATGTAACTAACAGTCTTTAAAAAAATAATCTATGAAATGTCCTGGGAGATTATTACTAACCTTAAAAGTTTACTTTAAAAAAAAGAAAAGCATATTTTCTGTGAATGATCATTCAAAAGGCATCTTTGTTCCTTTGAACATTCATCTTTTGACATCTCTTTATTTGTTACAGTCTCACCCCACAGACTCTCTTTCATCAGGTAACATCTTTCAGACTCACGGATAGACAGCCTTGATGTTGCCAGAAAGCCATGTTATTTTTTTTGACAATTTGTTATTTTGTATATATCCCCAAACAGAACAGCTAGTTCTTTATAAACTGTTGCATTAAGGTCTCATTCCTAATTATATCCTTATGGTGCCTTCCTGTCTTTGTGCCCTTTCAGGTCTTTTATTCCCTTTGCCTTACTTGTATATGTCAAATGGATTTCTTTTTACCTCACTGTGTCTTATTACACAAATATTTTCTTAAATTCAAGATAAATAAACCTATTAGGGAATATATCATTTTGGCATGAGGGGACAGGGTTAAACATCTGTACTGAGCTATTATATCACAGCAGATTATTACATGACTGTTAATATTTGGGTATGGATTATATGTCAGTCATTGTGATAGAGGCCAGGGATAAAATGATAAATCAAATAAATGTGGTCCCATGCCTCATTGGACTGCAAGGAGATCCAACCAGTCCATCCTAAAGGAGATCAATCCTAGGTGTTCATTGGAAGGACTGATGTTGAAGCTGAAACTCCAATACTTTGGCCACCTCATGCGAACAGTTGACTCATTGGAAAAGACCCTAATGCCGGGAAGGATTGGGGGCAGGAGGAGAAGGGGATGACAGAGGATGAGATGGTTGGATGGCATCACTGACTCGATGGACATGGGTTTGGGTAAACTCCGGGAGTTGGTGATGGACAGGGAGGCCTGGCGTGCTGCGATTCATGGGTTCGCAAAGAGTCGGACACGACTGAGCTACTGAAATGAACTGAACATGCCTCATAACTTACAGGCTGTTGCACAAAGTTAATATTCTGATTTGTGACTTAATATCTCGTCTATCCTAATGTGCTTCTACTATCTTATTTTTGACCTGACCTTTCAATCTACTGAAGTATTTGAAATCTCTTCCCTACTTTATTCTAATTAGAATAGGAGATTTACAGGTAGAAGTAAATATTAAAGCAATAATAAGCCACTTAGGCAGAGGAACAGCTATCTTAAACTTCTACTAACTTCTTTAACAAGACACAAACAACAATAAAAAATTTTTTAATCATTCAAAAAATTAATAAATGTTAACCTAAAGTCCACTGAAACATGCATAGGCATCAATGTTCAACTTTTTTGAAATAAAATATTTCATATTTATCCTTACTTTGATTCTGCACTTTTTAGGTACATAATGCTAGCCAAGGCTTACAAGTGAGATGTATTTTTGATCTATCAGGGTAGCAAAGGAATGCTATTAAGAAGTAGCTTATCTGCCTGGTGGCTCAGCGGGTAAAGAATCTGCCTGAAATGCAGGAGACCTGGGTTTGATCCCTGGGTTGGGAAGATCCCCTAGAGGAGGGCATGGCAACCCTCCAGTATTCTTGCTTGGAGATTTCCACAGACTGTATAGCCCATGACATGGCAAAGTGTTGGACATGACTGAGAACCTTTCACTTCACTTTCACTTATCTTGGGAGGAGAGGACGGAGGGAGAAGATGAGTGACGGTCCTTTCTCTACCTCTACCAGGCTGCTTTTTGAACCTTTCCTTTGTCCTCCCTTTTATCATCCTTGGGTTTGGGGTACAAGTTGCTAAGTCTCCCCAGTGTATTAAATACTCCTTGAGGCATGCTCTGGAGAAACAGCAGTTACCTGATGTTTACTAAAGATTCAGACATTAAAAGCAGTGGAGCTAACACATATAAAATAATATCAGAGTCACTGTCCTCTGCCAACTTTCTTTCTTATATATGTCGGTAGCCTTATTACTTTTATTCAAGAGATTTTTTTTCCTATTCAAGAAATTGCTGGAGGAAAAACATACTTTTGGACATCCAGGCTCCAATTAATATTGTCACAGACTAGCTTTCTCATTGCTTGTTTAAACTGGGGCAGAATAATCCTAAACATTAATTGTTAGAACCAAAAGAAAAAAAAAAAGAGTAAAAGAAAACTATGTTACTAGTCACAGTGTATATAAAATATCCATATTCAAAACAAACCATATTGTTCAGTTTGTTTAATTTTCCTCTCATGTCCCAGTAAGTATTAGTAAGGAAGAAGCTATTCTGAAAGCACAAAGGAAATGTACTGGTTGTCAGGTTAATCTGAAGAAAGGCTTGTGTGACCCCTGAGCTTCAGGGATTTAGCGCAGGAAGTCTCTAATAGCAATGACATCCTCCCTTGCTTTACCTTCCAGCTGAGCTGACCATTTCCTGCTTCTCACTCTTTCTTCTCATCAGCGTAGAAAAAGAACACAGGGCAGTTTTTTTATTTATCGTCAAGAAGTAAGAATTGATACCGTATTTACAAACAGGTTTTGAGGACTATTAAATATTTTCTCATCTTTGAAATATGAAATATCTATGGCACTGAAAGGTTAATTCTTGCAGTTATTTCCCTAGTTTATTCTTCATTAGCTATCATGTTTTATCTTCTAGTTTATGACTTTTCCCCACAAATTCTATTCCATGATTTGGAATAGATTGGTGCAAACTGTATTCACCTCTCCTCTATAACAGTTACAGAATTAGCAACCCTTGCAACTTTCTTAAAAATGTAAGTGGTTAATATCGTAAGTATATATACTTATGTTAGGATATATTATATAGCATTAGTATTTATATGTTACATATTAATATTAGTAAATATATATTACAATATAATGAATATATATATAATAAACTATTAGCATTTTTTAAAAGTATATGTTCGTTTTTCCTATGAAAATGAAAGTCGCTCAGTCGTGTCTGACTCTTTGCGACTCCATGGACTATAGAGTCCATGGAATTCTTCAGGCCAGAATACTGGAGTGGGTAGCCTTTTCTTTTTCCAGGGGATCTTCCTGACCCAAGAATCAAAACGGGATCTCCTGCATCACAGGTGGAATCTTTAGCAGCTGAGCTATCATAGAATATATTAAATAATGAAGAAGCCATAATTTTCACATCTCACTTCTGGTCTTCACTCTTCCTGGATATGTTTTATAAGCCAGCAAGTAACTTTCTATATGCATTCTCCTTTTTTCCAGCTACTTTATGGAAGGTGATTACTTGAATTCCATCTTAGATGACTCATTAGGTGGAAATGTGTCATTTCTTGGTGTGGTTGAAACTACTTTTAAGGAAATGAGTATTTTCATAATTTAGCCTCCCTAATTTAACAAGTGGCAATACGATGCTTCAGGTTTATATACTCACTAATGAAAAGAAGGAACTTAGTCTTCAGTAAGAGATGCTTTGTCTTTTTACATTCTGCCATTTCAGGACTTGGTTTATGACAAGCTGATTAAACACCGTGATTAAATTTTGAGTATATTAATAAGTGTACATAACCCTTGAATTCCCTGAATCAAATTGTTGTTATTTACTGCCATCTAGCTAAGATAAAATACCTACTCACTCCCACAGAAGATTCAAGAGCCTATTCCTTACTTGTTAAGTGAAATGACCCAACTGTCAAGGCATAATTTATTATTTCAGAGAGCTCTATAGGGCAATGATTTATTTCTTTAAGCAACTTTCTGTTGATAAAACAAGCTTTCATTTTTGTTTTAAATCAAATTTACACTGTCATTTCCAATTCTAATGGTAATTTTTCATTGTGAATCAGCCTAATGCTATGCTTTTTGACTGCTTTCTAAAAGTGTATTTTAAAATTCAGATTCCCTACATTAAATGTTTAGTGATGAAACTGTTTCTGGTAAGCACTTTGTGTGCATATATTGTATTGACTTGTCACATAACATGAAAATGGATTTCAGAAAAATTTTTACTTAATTTTTAAAATCAGTTGCAAATATATATGAGATACTCAATCCAGATAAATCCAGATCCGAAGAACTAGAAACCAGCTTTCTAGAGCCGTCCAAATTCCAAAATGGCTCAGAACCAAGTCATCAGGAACTAAAGACCCAATGATATACGTCAGTTCCTTCATGGTGGAAAAAGGAGGGTTTCGATTGTAAAAGGATAATTTTCACCTATACACTTGTGAGAGGCATGGAGAAAGTGAAAAGAACCGAGATTAGCAAAAAACTCTTCAGAGCTGACTCAAAGTGAGAAACAGCAGTGAGAAACAGCAAATGTTTCAATAATAGTGATAATTAGAGTTGCAAACTCCCCACTCCCATCCCCCAAAGACTGTCTTTTATCAGCCAGTTTTCCTAGATTAAGACACTGGTTGCACTAAAGAAGAGTGTTTTGAATGCTGCCATTCCCTTCTCCAGGGGATCTTCCCGACACAGGGATCAAACCTGGGTCTCCCACATTGAAGGCAGATTCTCTGCCATCTGAGCTACCAGGGGAGTCCCTCACACACATACCATAATGGCAACTATTTACTGAGTACCAGATGTGTGCCAGGCACTTATTTTAATACACACTGCAAATTTTTTGTACCTTCACAACAACCCAAAGAGAGAATTTCTGTTATTAGCCTCATTTTGAACATGACAACACTAAGACCCAGAGAGGCATAGTTAATTGTTTAAGATTAAACAGTAAGTGGAACTCAGATTTCAGTCCAGGACTTTGCTTCAGAGTTCACATTCCTAACCTATCACCTCTGAGGAATCTGACTTTGTAGTAAGATTGTTTTGTCTTTCTGCTAAATATGAATATCACTCAGCAGAGATACCATGAGAAATTGATCTTTCATTAAGTGTATCCTCTCTTTAAACTTTGGTTCTGTTTTATTAACAATGGAATATTAAGGGAAACAGATCTGTTGCTCAGCACTGAGACAGCAGAGGTAACTCTTCTAACAGGAAGCAAGAGTTGTAGGCTTTGGAAAAGGTCCACCCTACCACAATTAGACAGTCCTATTACAATAAAGTAATCAATTTTCTCATCAAAATAAGGCATGTAATGTGAAAAAAAAGACAAAGCCCAATTCCATGTACTGTTTTTGTTTGGATTTTTCTTTACAATGCTCTCCATTGAGAAGGGATTGAGGTTGTATTCAGCACTCTGTTTAAAACTGTATATTAATCAGCTACACATGGATGCTTACTAATTCAGGCAAATGATATCTCAAAGAAATATGCTGCTCTTGATAGAGAAACATAATTAAGGTCAAAGATGAAAGAACCTTTAAGGTACTACTCTACCTCTTTTGCAATACACAGGGCTTCCTGATGGCTCAAGCAGTAAAGAATTTGCCTGCAATGCAGGAGACTTAGGAAACGTGGGTTCAATCCCTGATTAGGGAAGATTCCCCTGGATGAGAAAATGGCAACCCACTCCAGTATTCTTGCCTGGAAAATCCCATGGACAAAGGAGCCTGGTGGGCTACGGTCCACAAGGGTGCAGAGTCAGATATGACTGAGCACATTTGCACCTAATCCCTTTTCCAATACGCAGGGTTATATAGTGCTAGTGCTGCAAAGATAGCTCCAAGTCAAAAGACAATCGTAGCATATTCTATACCATTCATTTCCTAATATAAATGCAGTTAGTCAACTGAGCATGCACACATTCTTAATGAAACTTTTTATTGTCCTTTTAAGTTCAAATTGTTCCACCCAAGTATTGTTGTAGAAAGATACTAGGAATTTAGTTATTACAGTTAAGATTCTAAGAAATAGATATCACTTAAGCCTCAAATTGTATTTCAAAAAAAGACATTCCCTTTGGAAAGAGCTAATTATTTCATTGACAGCTTGGGGGACATCAGTAGTTGAAATGAAGACTAGACTAGAACTTTCTGGAGGAGGCTACATGTTTCTAAAACATGACCTGAAAGATGGCTGCCTTAGCCTTAGAGTCACTGATTAGTTTTGCAGAATAGCAGCCATATTCTACTTTTCAGTTTGTTAGAATTTACTCCTCAATACTGAAAAAGAAACAAATGCGAGCAAAATGCAAACTGGTATCAGTGACTCTCATGAAAGCAAATTCCAGGTCTCTACTTTGTGCATTCCCCCAAACCTGCTCTCCTGTTATATCTTAGCCACCTCAAGAGCTAATCAGCTAATGTTCACACTAATTTTCTTGAATTTTCATGAAATTATTTAATTGTATTTACTACTGTTTGAGAAAGAAGGGGAGGGGGAGGCAGTTTATCTTTCCAAGGGATTCCATGGTGGGAGGATGAGGACAGGTAAAGTATAAAAGTTCTGCCCTAGAGCCAAGGAGTTAACATTAGATGATAAGGTGTTTCCTTTTTTGTTATTTCATTAAATAAACACACACACACACACACACACACACACACACACACACAGAGACAAAGAGCTTTGTTGCCAAACACCATAATTGAGTTTAAACATTCCTTTCCAATTACCTTTTTCCTTCTATTTATCTTTTAGCTCTTTCTTTTCCTTCTAATAAGAAAGCAGTAGCACAGGAAATAGATAATGTCTGTCTTCAATCAGAAGACTACTTAGGGACTTCTCTGGTGGTCCAGTGACTTATAATCTGTGCTCCTAATGTAAGGGGCTCAAGTTCGATCCCTGGTCAGAGAACTAAATCCCACATGCTGCAGTTGCAAGTTCGAATGCCGCAACTAAGACCCAGCTCAGCAAACTAATGAAATAAATACATTAAAATAAGAATACTTAGATTGTGATACGCTCTTATCAGTAGCGTTGTAACTCATTTCCAAAGTGGTTCTTTGAAAACATTAACTTTTATTCACTTTCTCAGGAATTATATGTTATTATTTAGAAAGATTCAAAAAACAAGCTAAGAATAAATATGACTATATTCATACTCTCTTCTTTAAAAAACACCCCTTGGTAGACAGGATCTGAAATAGGATTTGCCTCTCTTCTGCCTACCTCTCTGAAACTGTGCCTTTTTAGACTGTAGTGAGTTGTTGGGGTGATCCAACATGAAACGTGGTAAATGGCAGACCTCTTCTTCAGTGTTAGATTTCATCATCCTACTCAAGAGAGCAAACAATTCCTTAACCCTTAAATGGTTTTTAAAACCCAATGCAGTGGTAGCCATATGACATTTGGACAGTAGGACAGTAGGGGTCAAATTTTGACATAGGAATAGAGTGAAATAAGAAATTAAACCTTATTAGACAAACTAATTTCTTTCATACTTTTTATTCCCCATTTTCTGTATCTCAGGGGGTCATTTGAAGATTCTACAACCAGATTTTATACAGCATGTGTGGTAGAAGCTTTTGCCTATCTGCATTCCAAAGGAATCATTTACAGGGACCTCAAGCCAGAAAATCTCATCCTAGATCACCGAGGTTATGCCAAACTGGTCAGTATGTTTCACACATGGTTTCTGCCTGCATTTTAAATACTAGTCTTTGAAGCTGTGTTCATTTGTGAACATTACAATCTCATTTTTCTTTTACTATATAACATTTTAAAAAACAGGTTTCAGCATTACTGTTTTCAACTGACTATTCTTTCAAGTTAAATAGGGTTATGAGAAATTAAATTGGCTAGCTTTGAATTAATAAAATCCTGGCAAAACACCCATAAACAGGTGTTAATCATGCTTAATCACATGTATCCTCAGACCCAGAAAAGCTTCATAGAAGTCCTTTTTCTAGCTGGCTTTCTAACATCCAAAGGGAACAGGTATTTGTATTATGGAGAATCATTATTTTCAGATTTAAGAATAATGCTAACGTGACTGCCCTGGTGGTCCAGTGGTTGGGAGGCCCGATACAGGGGACACGGGTTTGATCACTGGTCCAGGAGGATCCCACATGCCATGAAGTAGCTGAGCCCATGCAGCACAATTACTGGAGCCTATGTGTCCTAGAGACCATGCTCTGCAACAACAGAACTCACTGCGATGAGAAGCCCGCACATCGCACCTAGAGAGTAGCCGTTGCTCACCGCAACTAGAGAAAAGCCCTCACGCAGCAATGAAGGGCCCCTGCACCGCAACAAAGAGCCAGCACAGCCTAATACTAATAATAATGATAGTGGAAAAAAATGGGCTTTACAGGAAATGTTATCCAGTCCATGTTAGTAATAATATTAGTAATAATAAAATTGGTCAAGAGCTCTAAAGATTTACTGTAGAAAGGAAGTTCTCTTATTTTAAAATGCATAATTTTTGTAGACTTTGCATCTTTCAGTCCCTGATTCTATTTTTTAAGTTTTTGGAATTTTTGTTCAAACTATGGTTTTCAAAGAAATTTATATGCCACTAATAAGTAATTAATGGCAAATAATTATTTATATTCTCAACCAGTTGCTTTAGAAAAAATAGGTTTTCTGCATTTGAGGCTCCTCCTTCAAACGTTTTCTAGGAAAATGTAGATTACATTTCAATTTTATCTCTGTTTCCTAAAGACAGAGTTATTAGTTCCATAACTTTGTTATTCAGCTCCTTCAACAATAAAAAGAGCTTCCAATTAATATTAAATGAATTGTCAACTTCATTAAATCCAGCAGATATCTGGAAAATATGTCTGAGTAAAGGAGAAATTATTTGTTTATGCCCCAATCTCAACTGGCATGAAAGAAAGAAAAACGGAAAGTATTTCTGCAAAGAAAGATTTGCCTTTATTTTCAATGATGTGAATTTTATCCTATGTTAAGATTTCAACTTTTCCTGTTGAAACTGAACTGATCAGGAAGGCTTTGTTTGTTTGAAATAGAGATGACTCCTTTTAGAAGACAGGACTACAATAGTTTGCATCCGTTTTTATTTTATGATTATCATCAGTATACTTCAACAAAGTAACTTTTCCACTTTTAAGCTTAATCAAAAGTGGCTTGAAATATCTTGTTTCTCTCTTTGTAAGGTTGATTTTGGCTTTGCAAAGAAAATAGGATTTGGAAAGAAAACATGGACTTTTTGTGGGACTCCAGAATATGTAGCCCCAGAGATCATCCTGAACAAAGGCCATGACATTTCAGCCGACTATTGGTCACTGGGAATCCTCATGTATGAGCTTCTGACTGGCAGGTATGGACATTGATAGAGAACTGCCGATAAAGATAGACCAGCAAACAGCTACTCCCTCTTGCCTTTGTCACTCTGATCAGACTATCTTAAAGTACTTTCACAGATCTTGTTACCACACTTTTTTAATTAGTTATGCAGATAACCAGGGATTCTTAAAGCAAAAACTAAAATGGGTCAGATGAGTACAACAAACTCAACATCAACTCTTGGTCTCATTATTTATATATATATATGTGAATGTGGAAGGATCTAGTGTCTTTCTGTGAGATCTGAGCCTAGTCATTTAGTCAGCAAGAAAGATGATAGTCATAAAAATATAGTCTGTTTTTCATAGAAGTAAGAGAACCTGTTAGCAATTGTTATATCTAATTGAAATGTAAATGCAGATCTGTTGTGTAATAATACTGTAGTCACTAACAACTAAAAAAGGTACCACAGATACGACCAAGTATAAAACAGATCATAAACAAGGAAAAAAAACAAATAACACCATGAAGCCTTGGGCTCACTCAGCACAATGATTAAGAGGGTCATTATGAAATAAAGAGTTCAGAAGAAGATTAAATTTGTCCAGGGAGGCTTTTGAAGCACATAGGACTAGCTGGATCTTACAGGAAGAATAATAAAAAGTATAGCACATTCCAGGCAGAGGTATGGCTTAAATAGAGGGGGAGTACTGTGCAAAAGGAAGCAACAGTTAGAACTGGACATGGAACAGACTGGTTCCAAATAGGAAAAGGAGTACGTCAAGGCTGTCACCCTGCTTATTTAACTTATATGCAGAGTACATCATGAGAAACGCTAGGCTGAAAGAAACACAAGCTGGAATCAAGGTTGCCGGGAGAAATATCAATAACCTCAGATATGCAGATGACACCACCCTTATGGCAGAAAGTGAAGAAGAACTAAAGAGCCTCTTGATGAAAGGGAAAGAGGAGAGTGAAAAAGTTGGCTTAAAGCTCCACGTTCAGAAAACTAAGATCACGGCATCTGGTCCCATCACTTCATGGGAAATAGATGGGGAAACAGTGGTGACAGTGTCAGACTTTATTTTTTTGGGCTCCAAAATCACTGCTGATGGTGATTGCAGCCATGAAATTAAAAGACGCTTACTCCTTGGAAGGAAGGTTATGACCAACCTAGATAGCATATTTAAAAGCAGAGACGTTACTTTGCCAGCAAAGGTCCGTCTAGTCAAGGCTATGGTTTTTCCAGTGGTCAGGTATGGATGTGAGAGTTGGATGGTGAAGAAAGCTGAGCACCGAAGAATTGATGCTTTTGAATTGTGGTGTTAGAGAAGACTCGAGAGTCCCTTGGACTCCAAGGAGATCCAACCAGTCCATCCTAAAGGAGATCAGTCCTGGGTGTTCATTGGAAGGACTGATGTTGAAGCTGAAACTCCAATACTTTGGCCACCTCATGCGAAGAGTTGACTCATTGGAAAGGACCCTGGGAAGGACTGGGGGCAGGAGGAGAAGGGGACGACAGAGGATGAGATGGTTGGATGGCATCACCGACTCAATGGACATGGGTTTGGGTAAACTCCGAGAGTTGGTGATGGACAGGGAGGGAGGCCTGGCGTGCTGCGATTCATGGGGTCGCAAAGAGTCGGACACAACTGAGCGACTGAACTGAACTGAACTGTTCAAAAACATAAAAAAGGATGATGGAAGATCAGTAAGAGTCATGTTTCAACAATAATGAGTGCTATACCTGAATGTTTGGACTCCATCCAGAGAGGCAGTCATTGAAGAGTTTCTGATAAAGGAGTGACATGTGTTACAGTATTTAAGAAAAACAATCTAGTGGTAACGTGTAGAGCAAATTGGAAGGATGAGGAAGCTAGTTTGAAGATCATTCCAATAATTCAGATCTAAGAAGAAGCATGCAGTGTAATGTAACAAATTACTTATGAAAACCTAGTAGCTATAGTGAAAATGAGAAAGATGGCACTTTTGGTCTCACAGTTATGAAGATACAAGGAATCTACGAAGTACTTAGAAAGTCTAGAACATAAGAAACACTCCATTAATGCTAACAGCTACTCCTAGTACTACCATTGCCAGGAATGGTTATGTGGTGTTTTTTTATTTCACTTATGGACATTGTATATCATTACTCTTGAAACACTTATGTTGACTTCAAATTAATAGACTTTATTGGTGTTTTCTGTTAATTTTAGATGTAAGATACATAGGCAAAGGTAGCTAGATAATATACAGGAAAAATGATTCAAAGAAACATAGGAAGAGTTCAGACAAATTGATCTAGAATTTCTCTGTGGCTGTTAAGTATTATCTCTTTAAAAATATATCTTCAAAGATATCTGAGTGTTCATAGATGACAAAAGTTGTAAACCTGCAGAGTTCAGAAACAGTAGAAAGCTGAAAATCATATTATAAGCAACATAAAATCATACATAAGCAACAGAAAAATAGAATAATAGCAATTAAAACCCAACCAGGGAGAGAGTAAACAGACTTAGGGAAAACAATGGGGAAAAAAAAAAAGGTTATATAAATTGTTACAGAAAGAAGATACAGAAGTCAAAGGAAATAGGAAAAACAACTATGTATATGAAGGTGTTGCTGTTCAGTCACTAGGTCATGTCTCCAACTCTTTCTGACCTCATGAACTGCCCAGCTCCTCTGTCCGCTATGTATATGAAGAGATGATTACAAATGTGATAGAAAACATACTCAATTAGGTAACAGAAAACCCATGACACAGACTGGACTCAGGAGATCCCTTTAATCGGCAATGACATCGGCATTGGG
Source organism: Giraffa tippelskirchi (assembly GCF_054371585.1). NCBI lineage: Eukaryota > Metazoa > Chordata > Mammalia > Artiodactyla > Giraffidae > Giraffa > Giraffa tippelskirchi. The sequence goes on from NC_137276.1 coordinate 42,606,187, forward strand.
GAAACAGATTCAGAATAATAACACCACCATGTGTCCTAGTGTAATTTGCTAACTTCAGTGATAGAAATAATAAAATAATCATATGGGTCTGTAAGCTACAAAAGCATTTCATATATGGGATGGGACTGAATTAAAGTTGGCCTCAACCTTCTCAATAGTACCTTCAATGCCAAAAGATGGAATATCAAGAACTATGTAGTTCTGAGAGAGACAGAGTATAATAACTAATTTGTACGAGATTAAGTTATTCTTGAAATATAAAGACAACATATAATGTGGGTATCCCAGGCCTTTCTTAGCAACACTACTGAATGACCAAGTCAACTAAGAGATGAATCAAAATAACTTTGGTTATTGAGCAGATGGAAACATTAAAATTTTTGGCAATCTTAAAAGTTTCAGGTGGGAGAGAGAAGGTAAGAAAAACTACAGGCATACTTATTTGTTATCATTCACAATTAGGAATCTTAAGTATTTTTTACAATTGAATTATGTCATTATAAAAGAAAAAAACTCCAAGGTCAGTTTTTAAAATAATATTTTTTCTTTTGTTTTTTAATTTAATTGGAGTATAGTTGATTTACAATGTTGTGTTAATTTCAGGTATAGAGCAAAGTGATTCAATTATACATAAATCTACTCTTTTTCAGATTCTAATATAGGTTATCACAGAATACTGAGTAGAGTTCCCCAGGCTATACAGTAGGTCCTTGTTGGTTATCTATCTTAATAGCAGTGTGTTTGTTCATCCCAAGCTTCTGATTTCCTCCTCCCTGCTATGTTTCCCCTTTGGTAACCATAAGTTTATTTTCAGTATCTGTAAGTCAGCTTCTATTTTATAAATAAGCTCATTTGTTTCTCTTTTAAAAAATTAGATTCCCAATGGGATGACCCAGAGGGATGGGATGGGGAGGGAGGTGGGTGGGGGGTCCAGGAAGAGGAACACATGTAAACCCATGGCTGATTCATGTCAATGTATGGCAAAAACTATTACAATATTGTAAAGTAATTAGCCCCCAACTAAAATAAATAAATTTATTTTAAAAAAAAATTAGATTCCATATATGAGTGATATATGATATTTGTCTTTCTCTGATTTACTTCACTCAATATGACAGTCTCTAGGTACATCAATGTTGCTAAAAATGGCATTATTTTGTTCTATTTTATGGTTGAGGAATATTCCATTCTATAGAATGCATGGACATCTTCTTTACCCATCTGTTGACAGAATTTAGGTTATTTACATGTCTTAGCTATTGTAAATAATGCTGCTATGAACATTGGGGGTGCATGCATCTTTTCCAGTTAGAGTTTTCTCTGGATACATATGTCCAGGAGTGTGATTGCTGGGTTATATGGCAACTCTATTTTTAGCTTTTTCAGAAACATCTATAATATTTTCCTTAGTGGCTACACCAATTTACATTCCCACCAACAGTGTAGCAGGGTTGGTTGCCTTTGCTCCACACTATCTCCAGCATTTGTTGTTTCTAGATCTTTTTGATGATGACCATTCTGACCAGTGTGAGGTAATACCTCAGTGTAGTTTAGATTTGCATTTTTCTAAGGTCTATTTAGGTCTTAACCCGTAATCATAAGTGGGAATGTTTGTTTTTATGATATAGAGCTGCATGTTTTCCTCCAAGAATTTTATTGTATCCAACATTACAGTTAGGTCTTTGAGTTTTGTGTATGGTGTTAGAGAGTATTCTAGTTTTACACATAGCTGTCTAGTCTCCACAGTACCACATTTTTAAGAGACTGTCTTTATTCTTGCCTTATCTGTTGTAGATTGACCATAGGTGTGTGTTTATTTCTGAGCAAAAAAAGTTTTCTTAATAGACATTTAGGAATTAATATTGTTGGTGAACAAGTACATATTGAAATTCAGCATTTCTTTCAGTTTTATCCTCATGTTAACTTCAAGCAAAATTAAATTGAATAGTTTTTTCTTTTTTAATTTTGAAAAGCATGGATATATAATAATCTTGTAGGTCTCTCCATCTACATAATGTATGAAATTATATTTGTAAGTATCTATTATTATTTAAGGGCACTGGGTGATTTTTACTTTTAAGTAATTTTATATGTTTCACATACTGCATGAATATTCTTGGACAAGACATACATGACTTGCAAAAACAACAAAAGTCACCTTTAATAAGTGATTTTTGTTGTCTTTCTAATGAAAGTGAAAGTTGCTCAGTCGTGTCCAATTCTTTGTGACCCCATGGACTGTCACGGACTTCTCTAAGCCAGAATACTGGACTGAGTAGACTTTCCCTTCTCCAGGGGATCTTCCCAACTGAGGGACTGAACTCAGGTCTCCTGTATTGCAAGTGGATTCTTTACCAGCTGAGCCACAAGGGAAGCCCTGTCTTCCTAACATAAATACAAAAGTAAAAATATAAGTTATAAAAAACATGACATTGTTAACAATAAATCCAAGATGTGGTGGTGCTTCATTTTTATAGTGAAAATAAAAACTGGCAAGTTACCTTGAGAGCAAAGAGAATATTCAACCATAACATTATATAAAGAGAAAATCCTTAAATTCTAGGAGAATACTAAATAGAATTCAATGTTAATACATTATAAAAAGTGGTTTAAACTGACAGGTAACAGTTAATGACAAACTAAACAGAAAATACTTATTACACAAAAATAAGCTCAAAATGGATTAAAGACCTAAATGTGAGACTGGACACTATAAAACTCCTAGAGGAAAACATTAAGTCCAAAACACTCTCTGACATAAATTGAAACAATATCTTTTTTGATCCATCACCCAGAATAATGGGAATAAAGCCATAGATAAACAAATAGGACCTACTTAAAATGGAAAGCTAAGGAAACAAAATGAAAAGATAACCCACAGTTTGAGAGAAGTTATTTGCAAATGATGTGCCCAACAAGAGATTTAGTCTTCAAAATTTACAAACAGCTCATGAAGTTTAACATCATGAAAACAAACAACCCAATCAAAAAATGGACAGAAGACGTAAATAGACATTTCTTAAAAGAAGACATACAAATGGCCAAAAATCACATGAAAAGATGTTCAATATCACTATTAGAGAAATGCAAGTCCAAACTACAATGAGGTATCACCTCACACCAGTCAAAATGGATATCATCAAAAATCCACAAATAAATGCTGGAGAGAATGTAGAGAGAAAGGAATTCTCCCACACTACTGGTAGAAATGTAAATTGGTACAGTCGCTAGGAAGAACAGTATGGATATTCCTTAAAAAACTAAAAATAGAGCTACCATATGACCCCGCAATCTCACTCCTGGACCTATATCCAGATAAAACCATGGTCAGAAAGGGTACATGCACCGCAGTGTTCACTGTAGCACTGCTTACAATAGCCAAGACATGGGAACAACCTAAATGCCCATCAGCAGATGAATGGATAAAGAAGCAGCTGCAGTGAATATATACAATGGAATATTACTCAGCCATAAAAAGAATGAAGTAATGCCACTTGCAGCCACATGGATGGACTTAAGAGACTTTCATACTGAGCGAAGTCAGAGAAGGAGAAATATCATGACATCCCTTGTATGTAGAATAAAGAAAGAAAGTAGACAAATGAGCTTATTTACAAAACAGAAACAGACTCACAGATTTACAGAACAAATTTATGGTTGCCAGGGGGAAAGGCCTGGGGGAAAGGGATAGTTAGGCAGTTTTCAACTAATATGTACACACTACTACATTTAAAATGGATAACCAACAAGGTCCTACTGTATAGCACAGGGAATTCTACTCAATGTTATGTGGCAGTCTGGATGGGAGGGGATTTGGGGGGGAAAATGGATACATGTATTAATATATATGGCTGAATCCCAATGCTGTCTACCTGAAACTATCACAGCCTTGTCAATCTGTTATACTCCAATATAAAATATTTTTTAAAAAGTACTTGCTTCAGAAAATAGGGACACAAAACTTAAGGCAGATACTACCCAACCCTTTTTAAGTAATTCATTGTTTTCAGCTTTCTCAGTAGAAGGAAATAATTTGAACTGCTATTAATAAATATGACAGAAAATAATCCATAAAATGTCTTCCAAGAAATATGAATAAACACTGTATTAGGAGAATAATTTCCAAGGAAATCAGCTATCAAGTCACATCATAATTCTTTCTGAACTTGGGAAATGTGGTGGAAGGAGGTGACTTTAGTCACATCTGTATTCCCTGAGCCAGGCACAAAGCCACAGTCCAAGGATAGATATAGGTAAATAAACCGAAAGATTTAGTTAAGAGGGATTGGCTACTACATCCTTTCTAACAAAGAGGAGGTCTTATGTTAGGTTATCTCTGAAGGCTGATAAAGAAGGAGAAAAGGATAGGAGGAGCACTATTCTGTAGGAGCATTAGTTCAACAAATGTTTACTGACAACTTACTCTGTGCTATGTATTCCTCCAGACTCTGGAAATACCAGCATGGAACTGGAAGAGAAGATGGGTGTAAAACAAACACCAAAATGAAATAGTTACAAAGCACAATAAGTGGCAAAAAACCAGTTCTATAAGAGAGTGTGATAGGTGAATCTAACTTTAAGTTCTGGTATTAGATCATTACATTATGTTAGCTGATAATGGTTATATGATTGGCTGTATCAGGTTGATCACAGTAGGCCTTTTTGAGTAAGCAACATAACACTTACGCTAAGACTTCATAAGTGAGGCATTAACCAGGAGGCCTGGGAAGAAACTTTCAGGCAAAATGAACAGTGCCCTGAGGTGGGAGAGTATTTGGTCCTTCAGAGGAGCAGAGAAAAGACTGGTATGCCTGGATCCCAGTGAGTGAGGGTAGAACTGGCATAAGATGGGGTCATATCAGTGATGTTCCTGTAGCCCATTCTAATGATGTTGGACTTCAAGTGTAATCAATGAGCTTGCAAATGTGAGAAAGGGCCAAAAAATAGAAGAGGCTTTCTGAATGACTAAAGACAGCAAGAGGGGTTAGTCATTGGCACTAAAAAGGAAATGAGGGGAACAGTGGACAAGCCTGACTCATGTAAGGGTTTTGCTAAATGATTTGCTTGGCAAGGTTTCTACACCATTTTGCTATTAATCAAGTTTCATTCCACTACCCCTATTAATATATGTCACCAAATAAGAACTGATGTCATTTGTGGAGTTGTTGTTATAACACTGTAACTTTTCTTGTTTAGAAAACTACATACTATCTCTCTTTTCATATCTGTCATTCTTGCAGCCCACCTTTCTCAGGCCCAGATCCTATGAAAACCTATAACATCATATTGAGGGGGATTGACATGATAGAATTTCCAAAGAAGATTGCCAAAAATGCTGCTAATTTAATTAAAAAACTATGCAGGTGAGCATTTCAACCACATTGCTTTTCCCATTATGATCTTTTAAAAAAATAGATTTTTTAACAATTATTATTTTATTTTTAGGGATAATCCATCAGAAAGATTAGGGAATTTGAAAAATGGAGTGAAAGACATTCAAAAGCACAAGTAAGTGTTCTTATAACTTAAGGTTTAAGAGTTCAGAGAATATTTCCCGAGGCTGATGTTTTTAAGTTAGTGGTTATATAACCGATGCAACTAGTCTATAGGAGCATCCAATGAGACAGGCAAACTAGTGAGCCTTGTTATTTAAGATCTTTCTAGTTCTGTCTCAAGGACTTTATTCAGACACATCTGACCCTGTGACATTCTAAACAACAGATTCACTGAATTTAGTTTTTCCCAACTCCGACTAATTAGGATTTTTCCTTTCTACCATGAAGAAGAAATATATATATTTTTAATTCTGAAATTCTATTCTCTACCAGAATATTAAAAACAAAAGTATGCCACCATATATCATGCCTCATTTCTTTAAAACTAAAATGTATTTTTTCCAACCATTTCCTAATTGGATGCTATGACAGTGGAAAAAAAGTACAGAGTACAGTCATTTTTTAAAACAATAGCACCATCTTAAATATTAAACCTCATCCATGTTGATTGAATGTTCTAAAGCTAAACCAAGATCATACTGGTCTTTCCCTATTGGTTTCTGTAACATGCATAGGAAATTCACATCCTTACCAAAGGAATGTGTTTACCAGAATACCTATGAATGTCTAAAAAGCCTGCAGGAATTTCATGTAAGCATTTGCTAATGATGAAACCTTTCAAAGACAACAACAACAACAACAACCTTTGTGATATTTGGTCCCCATTTCCATAGACAAGCCATACTCAAAGTACCTTCATTGTACCAAAAAAGAAAGAAAGAAAATGGGATACGGATACGTAGAGACCAAGACAGTGATGTGAAAAGGTTAATTAACTGAGGCTGCCCAGTGACAAAGATGGAAGGATAATTTTCCATCCTGACATTTCATTCCTTGATTCTACCTTCTTAAAATAACAACCTGTAGGGTACAGGGCCAAGCATATTGTGGCATTTATTAAGTTATAATGATCATTTTGGAACAAGGTCATGACTGAAATAACTAGAATAAAAAGCAATTGCTAATTGGTCTTTAAAATTTTGACAATTAGATTTTTTTTAAAAAATGCATTCCACTTAATAAGCTAACATTTAAAATCTGCAATTAAATAGAAAACGTTATTCGCATAATGAAAATGTTTGCTTACCTATTTTCCATCAGTCATGGACATCATATAAGTTGTTTTGAGAAGGCTTTAGCTAAGGTAAAATGCCTTTAACTATCTACTTTTTCCTTTTTTAGATGGTTTGAGGGCTTTAATTGGGAAGGCTTAAGAAAAGGCACCTTGACACCTCCTATAATACCAAGTGTAAGTAAACTCTCCAGCTTGTAATTGTGTGATACACATGAAGGTATTTGTCAGTCATTAAAGATCTGCTATTTCAAAATTTTTATCCTATGATCAGCTTAAAATATAGGAGAAATACCAGATTAACATAATGACATCTTCTAAAATCCAAACTTACAATGTGTTAAATATACAAGCGTTGATAGAAGAGTATAATGAATCTCTTTTTCCACATACTATAAAAACTTTATACATCTTTGCCCAAGAATATATTCACAACCTCATTTAGTCATATTCATAAATTATTTTAAACTTCTGCACATTCATGTTCTCTCTATACAAGATGCAATAAGTTCTGTAGTGTGTACTTGAGTATACTTAGATGAGTTAGGATAATCTGTCATTCTTACCTTCTGTTTACGGCTCCACCATGCTCTGTCTCCAAGAGTCCAATCCAAATGGGCCACATCACAACATTCCCTGCCCTGTGGATTTTTGCTGGGTTTAGACAACAGTCCAGCAACCAGTTTCAACAGCTTTCAATTCCTGGCCAATATCGTTTCATTTATGTTCCACATACTTCCTCCTCCCCTGCCCCCATAGTTCTTTGAAGGATTCCTAAGCACAGTTCTTTTCTTTTATTGTTTGATCAGGCCCTAAAAGAAAGACATTCTCTTCTAATATATCAGGTGTTTTGTTAAACTACTAGCCCACTAAGTGGACTAACTGTTTACACTGTGTTAACCTGAAATAGATTTCAATTGACTGCATTTATATTTTTATTCAATACAGCATCTATCTAATAAAATGTGTTTGGTCTTAACTGCTTTGCACTCCTGAGCTTTTCATTTATATACATCCTTTTTCTGGGACTAATTTAAGATCAGGCCTTTTACAGAAACAATTGCTGTACTCATTATTTTAATTTATATGCTTATATTTATGTTTATTCACAAACAAAGTACAGATGTTAACCTCATTCATGAAGCTTTCTTTTTAGAACAAAGGCAGAATAAGAAACTTTAAAAGATAAATAAAAGCCTAAAGTATCCTCACTTATACTCACCAGGGGTCTCCTTTTATGCAACAGTAGTATTAAATTAAATGGAGGAATATATATATATATATAATATGTATATAAACATATATAACAGAATACGAAGTTCTAAATATTATAGAATATGAGAGAAATTAAAGTCTGCTTCTTCACCACTTTTATTTATGCTCTGCATATTGAACTGCCAGTAAACTTGTAATAGTTTACAGAGATTTTTTAATTTACAGAGTTTTGTATTTCTTTTAATCACGCAGCTTATTCTGTCCTAGAGTGTAAACCCTAGAAGGGCAAAAACTATGCCTATTTTTATTCACCACTGTAATCCTCAATACAAAGGACATATCCTCCTCATGGTAGACATGCCAAAAATAGCCACTGAATAAGGAATGAATAAAGAACACTTTTAAAAATCTAGCTTGGAATTCCACTAATATTCTTGTTTACAGGTTGCATCACCCACAGACACAAGCAATTTTGACAGTTTCCCTGAGGACAGTGACGAACCACCACCTGATGACAACTCAGGATGGGACATAGACTTCTAATGTATTTCTCTTACCTGCTTCTGCCTTGCTGAAGACAGCTTTTTCTAAGACACAGCTGCCAGCAAACCTGAAGGAAAGAGAGAAGATGAGTGCTCGGGGTCACCATGATGCCTTTGATCGATGCTGCTCCAGTAACTACAGTGGCATTAGGACTTATTGCTTAGATGACAATAGTGCTCTTTACATGTTTTCTGTTTGAACCTAAATATAGCAGTTGACATGGTGGTCCTGAAGCAAAGCCTTTCACCGGTAAAGAGATGTTCTCCATTGTTGCAATGATCTTGCTTTGCTCTGATTATAATTTGAAAGACTGTAAGAAACACTTCAATCTGGTAAAAGAGTACCTTGCTAGAATTATCAAGAAGATCAAAAAATAATATATTGGGTACGATAGATTACTATGGTACAAAAACTGGACTCTTCCCTTTCTTCAAGTGAGGGTTGTCGGTTCTGTTACTGCAAGCCAGTGTATATACCGTACACAAGAGGACCACACATCTGTTGGTCACAGAGGTCATGTCAAACCAGTGCTAGAAGTTTCATGATTTTATTTCCCAGCAGTGCTGATGACGAGACTGAATGTTACCTTTCCTTTCTGACAGATTTTAAAAATTGGTATGATAAAAGCACAACTGCTATGGATTCTGATGAGAAATTTCATAGCAGGTATACACGCATTTTCACAGAGGACTGAAGAAAAATCAACATGCATGATACATCTGTTCTTTTTGATAAATTGGCATGACAGAGTGGGGGGAAAAAGCAATTCACAAACCATTTCATATTTTTTAAAATAGTGTGCTTAAAGATGGTCCTGGAAATAAATGACTAGCAGCCAATTGGTTTTTATTTGTTACCTAACACACCCTCAAACTGAGGCTTAAAATATTCCCTTTTATAAAAATAAACCCTTAAGATAGGGTGGGGTGGAGAGGGATTAAGATCCATCCAAAAAAATAAAATAACTATATAGGTGCTATGTATATCTTTCATCTGTAAATGTCAGTGTCTGAACAGACAACACAAATTCTAATCATTATATGTGTAGCCAGAGAATCAAGCATTTTCACTGAAGTTATCAAACCAAACTCCTGTCAGATTTCACTTATACAACATAGTCTAGGGTTGAGGGAGAAAGGTGACTAAACATGTATTTGAACTAGGTTCCTGTCTTAGGCCTGAACCAAAAAAGAAAAGAAAGCACAAAACAATTGATTCACCAGTTGAGAAATCTTAACTTTATGAGATCAGGGAACAAGAGAAGAACCTGGCCAGTTGTGAGATTACCTTGTTGTCCATGGCAATATGCGTGTATTAACATGTGAAAGGAGGAAGAAAGGAGAGAGAGAGAAACAGGAACCTGCTATCTTAAAAATAAATTAGAGCTAAATAGGACAGAAATATTGCAAATCTGAAATATCATACTAGCTAGGAAAAGATTAGGTTTGAAAATAACAAACTGATTTCATGGAGAAAAGAATCGGCAAAGAGTCCTTTGTTGGCAGGCCAGTTGACAACTATTACTGTCCTAAGTAGCAGAGCCAACTAGCATTATACCTCCTTAGACAAATGTGTAATTTTACAAGCTGTCATCCTGATTTGAAACTATGTGAATATGGCATATTAAATAGAGGTTTGCTTCTTTGTTTTAAAAACCCAATCAAATGTAGACATTTCTATAAAACATATGTCCAACTAGATCATTATATAGTATTCAAGAAGGCATATATTATGATTTTTGTTTGAATTTTTCACAATAAGACTTTAGAATATGATATATTATTAAAACAACAATCTAAGAAACATTTGGAGAACAAAAGTACTAAGGGCATATTATATGTAATTACAATAAATTTAAAATTTTGATCTTAAGATATTATTATTCTCGTATTATTGGATTTTTCCCTCCCCTAATAATTTCTCAAAATTGTTCCTCAAGATATCTTCTTCTACAGGTTTCACAAAACAATATTAAACATATCAATTTAAAATCCAGCTATTAATGCTACTTCAGAAGTTTAATATTGCTTTTAATTTGAGCTTTTAAAAATATATAATTCAACATTACAGTCAATGTTCAGTGATATTTTTTTTTTTAAAGACAGGGGTTTAGGCATGCTAAAGGTTCGCTAGAAAATGAAATTTACCTAGTCATTTTAAATAAGAGAATCTTCTCCTGCAACTTTTAAAATATCCCAATAGCCCCAGAAATTAGCACTTACTCTGGGTTTGGAACTATGGCTCGAGTCTAAGACAACCAATATGTTGAAGTTTTGTGGGGAAGGAAGAAGCGGCATTCAGCATAATGTAACTGTAGGTCATTTCTCCCACTTGTTATTGCATCTTTGTTCATTTCACTTGTGGCACTGCGTTAGGCCGTCTAAAGCAATCACCAAAAAACTACAGGTGAACCACATCTTACAAGAGTTACTAAGAGAAAACATTCATCTAATGTTCAACAATGAATTTTAAGGATTTAAATCTTGTCTTAATGATGACACTAGGGCTAAAATTCATGGGTGGCTTCATAAAGCACATCTCACCTTATTTCTGAATTTTTCATGCCCCTTCTCATTTCTTACACTAAAGAACATCCAGATAAGTTAGAATAGTGCCAACTTGTTTGATCCGTTAACTGACTTTCTTGTTAATATTTCAAGTATGGGATATAAGGGCTTTCTGTGTGTCCTGACTCACAGGAAAACTGAAAACTGCCAAGGAAAGGAACATCATTATACTTGAGATAGATTGACTACATTAGGGAAAATGATTTCTGGAAATTTGCTATGAATGACTTTTATGTTTCTACCTTCTTTAATATAGGTATCAGATCCACATGTCCTTAAAACAAATTTATTTTTATTATATTCTTCACAAATCATAATTTTTACCTAAAATTATGGGATATGCATGTGAAGCACACATGTATACTATATAAATTCAACTACTGAATTTTTCCTGTTTCATTTCTGAAAGACTGAACTGATGGTGAACTTAAAGAAGTCAGCTACCATATTTGAAAATAAGGCTATTAGAACTGATTTCATACAGTAGAGGTGATTTGTGCATTTTCCATACAATGTTTTCTTTCACAACAGGACCACAGACAAATATTTATGTAAATAGATATTTTTGTGTGATATTTTGTGGTACATATAACATTTTTTAGTGTTTCACAGCATTATTATTTCATTTAACTTGTATGGAATAAAGTTTTTAGGTCCAAGTAGACTTGAATTAATGTCCTGATTGTCAGTATTATTGAAAATTCTGTCAACTGTACTGTTATTCATCCGTCCCATAGTTTAGAACATGACCTGGCTATCTGGCATTGTTGCAAGTGCCTTAAATTCATGGCATCCTATTAAAAAAACAAATTTGGTGTTATGCTGCATGACAAAAACAAACACACCTCAAAACGTTGTCCTTTCTTAGCTTGCTGCGTTTTACAGTTCTTTCTGCTGACAATTTATAAGCCTTTATTATATAATATTGATGAATTACAGAAATGATGAAGTTGTTCTCTTATTTCTGTTCAATGTACCAGAGCTGTGTATCTGTTAATGAGATACAGCGTCATTTCTGTGAAATGTATAAATGTATGTGCAGGTCAAATTAATATATGACATACTATCAGTCTGTATACAGGTATTCCTGTTTTGTTAAGTTGTGCAGATTCTGTTTAAAAAAAAATTAGTGCAGTCAAGTTATGAAATCTCCTTTTTTAGACTCTGTGAAAAACCATCCAACTCAAAAGAAAAATTGAAAAATGACTGCTAACCAAGCCTCATCATGAAACCAGTGATGAACAAAGTGCGCCACTCAACAAAACAGGATGCTTCCTCTGAGTTCTTGTATATGCAAATCACTTATAAGGCAAGTTTTCAACAGACCTAGAAAGCTAAACGTTGAAAGTGTGTTGTTAGCCGTCCTCTTTATCTGCCCTTGCATCAACAGACAGAGCTCTGGGACATGACAGTGACTCAGAGGTTTGGACTTTCCGAGTAAAGGGACATTTCTTGAAGCATCATCTATCAAATTTATTTCAATGTGTGATGTTTTTACAACTGGTCAGTTCTTTTGTATTCTTACAGCTATGGTTATTTGATTGTCCTCTTACAATCTGTTCTACATGAAAGAGTCCTTTGTTAGTCAGAATGCAACAACTGTCATCCAGTGGTCGCTGACCACTTGCACTCTTTTGATGTAGATTAAAAACTTTTTCATAAACTTAACCTGCTTTGATTTGCTCTGTATTTTTCCTGCAGCTGTAATTGCCGAGTGCCTGTTGTATACTTTATAGAGTTGAAATAAAAAAATAATTACTTTTGAACTTAGTTGATGTTTATTTTCAGACAAGATTCCGAGGGCAGAATTGGTGCATTAAAACTGAAATACCATGTAGTGCTTTTGTAGAATGTCCCTACAACATTGTAGAAAATACTTACAAATCAAACGTCCCTCAAAAAGTGATATATTATTTATTGTTTAGTTGCTAAATTGTGTCCAACTCTTTTGCGACTCTGGACTGTAGCCTGCCAGGCTCCCCTGTCTGTGGGACTTTCCAGGCAAGAACACTGGAGTGAATTGCCATTTCCTTTTCCAGGGGATCTTCGAAACCCAGGGATTGAACCCGCATCTCCTCCATTGCAGACAGATTCTTTACCACTGAGACACCAGAGAAGCCTGATCTAGTATGAAAGCAATCCAACAAATTGGCTTCAAGAATTCAATAAGTTTAACATTAGGCCATCCAGTGTCACACTTGGCAGTTTTCTGTACACAAGTACCACACCACCACCATCACCACTACTGCCATACACTCCTTTTTGGGCTACCCCCACTCAAAGTCTTGAACTAGACTGAGTGCATACATGCTAAGTCGCTTCAGGAGTGTCCAACTCTTTGTGACCCTATGGACTGTAGCCTGCCAGGCTCTTCTGTCCATGGAATTCTCCAGGCAAGAATACTGAAGTGGGTTGGCATGCCCTCCTCCAGGGTGTCTTCCCGGCCCAGGGATCAAACCTGCTACTCTTTATGTCTCCTGCATTGCCAGGCGAGTTCTTTACAACTAGCACCACCTGGGAAGCTTGAACTAGGCACACAATCAAAGAAGCAATATGTAAGAATATAAGACGTGCTAGGAGGGAATTATTTAATATGAAAAGTAACCTCATGAATCTTTGTCTAAGGTTTGTTCACCTGATCCCTCTGTTAAATTTTACATGCATAAAGGATACAAAGTTAAAGGAAAATATGATCAAAAAGTCAACTCTTCGAAGTTCTGGTGAACATTCTTGCTACATTACTTGAAGGATACACAAATTAAAACTGGTTGGAACATAAAGTTTCCCTTAATCTAACTGCCTTTGGCTTGTTGACATCATATTATCAGTGACAGTGAACTGAAACCCCTTTGTAATGAAAACTAGAAATTTAGCTTGCTTAGACAGGCCCTCCCCAGAAGAAAACATTAAAAATACTGTGTCGCTATAGCACATTCAATAATTTCATCTTTTCCTACAAACAGAACTGAACTGTAAGTTTTTAGTGTTCACCATTTTTCAGTTCTATTATTTTCATATACTTTTCCTAAGAATGATCTTCTTTAATCCCAGAAAGTTATTTTCTTTGTACTAATCACACAGTTTTTGCAGAGGCACACAGATCAATCCTTATGATCATTAATGGGATTGGAAGAAGAGGATGTTGCATCCATGCCACTGTCACATCCTGTACGTTAATTGCAATTGAAACAAACAACTGAACACTTATGACTATAATGATAAGAATCAATACTAAATTTGAGATGAATGAATTAGTAGTGTGATCATCCAAGATGATCACGTTATGTTTGCAGACCTACCCTAACATTCACAATTATAACCCTGAATGTGTTATGTACATAATATATGACAGTCACAATGCTTATATTCTTTTCCAAGAGTTCTATTCACAGTTTTCTTCTGTATTCCGTATTTCTCCTAATTTAAAAGGACTATAAATTGATAAAATAGTAATGTTTACCTCTGGCAATTGTTTCTCACCCAAGATGGGTGTATGAAGCAAAAGACAAATCCATCCATATGCTAATATGCAAAGACAAACAGGTTAGGTCTCAGCCTTATGAAAAAAGAAAAGAGGAAAAAAAGGAAAAGATCAAGGCATCCCTACAAGCCACAAAGTCTGGCCACAGAGTTCATAAAAATTAATAGACAGGCTGAAGATACACATTCTAGGACAATGTTTTCCAAACATCAATGTCAAAAAATATCTGTAGGAAATATGGCAAAAAAACATAAATTGCCAGCATTATCCAGTTATTTTGAGGTATAGTCCAGTAATCTTAATTTATAACAAGCTCCTACCTTATTCAGATGGAAACATTTATATGCATTTATGGAAGAAATGCAGGAAAATATGGCCCATGGGAATGGTAGGATCAAGGAGGAAAGAAAAAATTAACAGACTCATTGAAGCCTAAAGCCTATTAAATACCCTCAAAAATGTTAAATAATATTTATATTCTACTTATATAGATGTCCTTTCCATTTTCCATATTCAAAAGTATATTATTAATAAATTATTTTTGTAAGGTAATAATACACATCTTTTGTGTGTGCGTGTTGTTAAGCACTTCTATTGGAATACAATTGATTTACAATTTTGTGTTAGTTTCTGCTGTACAATGTCAATCAGCCCTGTGTGTGTGTGTGTATATCCTTCCTCTTTAGTCTCCCTTCTGCCCCCTCATTCCATCCCTCTAGGTCATCACCGAGCACTGAGCTGAGTTCCCTGTGCTATAAAGCAGCTTCCAGCTAGCTATCTATTCTACACATGGTAGTGTATATATGTTAATGCTACTCTCTCAGTTCACCCCCAACTCCTTCCCACTGTGTGTTCACAAGTCCATTCTCTATGTCTGCACCTCCATTCTTGCCCTGCAAATGGGTTCATCAGTACCATTTTTCTAGATTCCATATATATACATGTGTATGTGTGTGTGTGTTAATATACGATATTTGTTTTTCTGGCTTAATTCACTAAGTTCATCCACATCAATACAGCGGACTCAATTTCATTCCTTTTTATGGCTAACAACTCCATTTTGTATATGTACCACATCTTCTTTATTCATTCATCTGCTGATGGACATCCAGGTAGTGTCCATGTCCTGGCTACTGAAAATAATCCTGCAATGAACATTGGGGTACATATCTTTTTGAGTTATGGGCGTGTCTGCCCAGTAGTGGGATTGCTGGGTCATATGGGAATTCTATATCTAGTTTTTTAAGGAACCTTGCTTATTGTTAGAGAAATGTAAATCAAAACTACAAGGTACCACTTCACACTGGCCAAAAAAGGCCATTATCAAAAAATTTACAAACAATAAATGCTAGAAAGGGTGTAGAGAAAAGGAAACCTTCTTACATTGTTGGTGGGAATGTAAACTGATACAGTCACTGTGGAGATCAGTACATCCGTATCTTGGTTTAAAAAACCGAAAGATGAATTTAGACCACTTCTGGTATCTGGTATACCAGGGAAGGATGAAAAGTGAAAGTGTTAGTGGCTCAGTCGTGTCCGACTCTTTGCGACTCCATGGACTGCAACATGCCAGGTTTCCCTATCCATGGAATTCTCCAGGCAAGAATACTGCAATGGGTAGCTATTTCCTTCTCTAAGGAAATCTTCCCGACCCAGGGATCAAACCCAGGTCTCCTGCATTGCAGGGGAATTCTGAGCCACTAGGAAAGCCCCCCAGCACAGGATACTAGGAACTTAATTTGCATGATGGATCTTAGTCCTCTGGGGAGAAATGATAATAGAGACTTCAGCAGGATTTTGACTTCAGTTCACCAATCTCCTATATCGCTCCCTGAGGAATTCCCTGCCTCAGGGAAGGCAGGGTTAGCCCTTTGGCTTGCTTTCGGCATTGAAAGGGGAGCCTATCACTCTAAGCTCCCTGGTAGCTCAGAGGGTCAAGAATCTGCCTGCAATGCATGATACTGGGGTTCCATCCCTGAGTTGGGAAGATCCTCTGGAGAAGGAAATGGCAACCCACTCCAGTATTCTTGCCTGGGAAATCCCATGCAAGATGGATCACAATCCCAATCACCAGACGGAGGAGCCTGGCAGGCTAAGGTCTACGGGATCACAAAGAGTCAGACACAACTAAGCAACTAACACACACATTACTCTAAGCATGAATGTTAAAAGCCAATTCTTGCTTCAGTACATCCTCCCGTCCCTCTATTGCTGCAATGGGCAGTTCTTCATCTATGGCTGATGTGTCAGCTTTAGAAGCAGAGTGAGGATTGCAATCAAGAAAAGCAGAGCTCCTACCAATCCACAAAGGCTTTATGGTGGAATATATTGTTTGGAAACACTCAGATTTGATTTTACCTATTTTAAGATCATAACCTTGCCCATTTTTGTTGATACAACTAGCAAGCACAGGATAAAGTCAAGGGCTTATTAGACTCAGCGTGGGAATTCAGCAATGTGAATAACCCACTCTCAGGTAGAAGATACCAGAATATGTCATTAAACCCTGAGTGAGGGAGCAGTAAAGGCTTGATTGAATTCACTCAAATTCCAGGTCCTTTGTTATAATGAAGATAGTTGTGCCAAACATACATTTTAACAGGGTAATGATGGAAACATGCTTAGAACCAGACCATCTAAAGTTGATGCAGCAAGTTACTTGGGCCACTTGGGGAAAGAAGCACGAAGGTTAGTGGCCTGAGAAGCAAAGAGTCCTAGCAGAAATCACATAAGTCACAGGACTGGGAAATTTACAATTCCTAGGGAGAGCATGATTCCTCAAGCTTTTTTTTTCAGAAGAGATGAAAGCCTGAAGATTTTAGTAATAAATGGTTGGAAAAGGAAAAAAACACTACCCTAACTATAATTATGATGTCATATAATAACTCCTTGCTGGGTTAGAAGTGGCACAAATTGCTTCGTAAAGTGGTGTGAATTACTGGGGACCTGATTTTCTTATCCAAATGAGGATTACTAAAGTTCCTTTAGTAATAAAATTCTGAAAATTGAAGTTTCTTTTACTTTTTTGAACCTACTTTTCCTTATTTTTCAAAAGCAGAGTTTGGCATACTACAGCCCATGGGCCAAATCCACTTCAACCCCCAGTCTATTTTTGTAAATAAAGTTTTATTGGAACAAAGTCAATACATATTGTCTAAAGCTGTTTTCACACCGCAACAGCATGTGGGTTGAATAGTGAGAAGGAAGCAATATGGCAATAAAAGTCTAAAATATTCACTGTCTAGACTTTTCTAGAAAAGTCTACCAAACCCTATTCAAAAGAAAGAGCTTACAATAGATTGGTGATTTTCAAACTGAGTTTTCCATTGAACCTCAGGATATGGAAGTAATATCTTAGAGTTCACCAGAATGAAATAGGTAGAGAAAAACAGTTGACTCATGAACAGCACAGGGGTTATGAGCACAGCCTCTGTGCAGTAGACCAGCTTGCAAACTTACAGTCAGCCCTCTGTATCTACAGTTCTACATACAACTGACTATGGATTGTGTAGCACTATAGTATGTATTTAGTGAAAAACTTCATATAAGTAGATAGACACATGAAGTTCAAATCTGGGTTGTTTAAGCATCCATTGAATATGTGTTAAAGGAACGGGATGTGTAATGAGTATGTTTCTCAAGCTCCAGAATTTTTTTCTTGTTTTTAATTGGAATATAATTATTTTACAAAGTTGTATTAGTTTCTGCTGCACAACCACATGAATCAGCTGTAAGTATACATAGATCCCTTCCCTCTTTAGCCTCAGCCTCCTTCCTATCCACCTCCCCACTCCAGATTTCTAATTCCAAGTTGATCAGAGAAATTCTGATATCTGTTTAACATATTGAGGATGTATGTGGCATTTCATTTTGAAGAAACTGTTCTATTGTTTATTTTTAATGCCTGAAAAACCACTGAACTAGATTAAATTTGGGGTTCTTCTCATGTTCAAGTTTCCAGGTATGTGGTAGCTCATTGCTTAGGAGAAAAATTAATTTCAAAGATCCATAGGGATCAAAGTTAAGATAATAATTTTATCTGGAGAAGTATAGACTGAGAGGGAACAAGAGGGGCTTCTCATAGGGTGCTGGTCATTTAATTTCTTGATCTGAATGGGGACAGGGGTCTGTTTCTTTGTGAACACTGATCAAATTGTATCTTTGCATATTTTACCTAAATTAAGTTTACTTAAAAAGAATTGAAACATATAACAAAGTAAAAGGATATGTATGCTAAAAGTTTGAGCTTCATACTGCTTCTTTACTCTGTGTCTAAGTTCAAGGGAACGTTACTACTTTGCCCTTACTCCTCATGTGTAAAATTAATTTTCTCATGTGTAAAAATAACTTTTATATATATATATACACACACACATATATATATTTAAAATCTCCACTCCTTTACTCCTTATCTCCTTCCAATCTATTCATATTCAGGGCCAATGCTTTTTAAATGCCCATTTTATCTTGGCATTCCTAGCTCCCTTCAACAGCTCCTGATGCCCTAAGGATGCGATCAAACCATAAAAGAAGTTAGCTCCCCATGCTCCCAACCGCAGGCTGGACTTCCAGGCTTTCCAGTCATATATAGAACTTTGTATTCCTGTCTATCTTTCCACTTTTCAATGACCAACTCAAGTAGTTCTGATCTCAGCACAGGCATAACTACCTTCAGAAAACTCCCTCTGACTTACACTACTTTCTTGTTTAAATGCACTGGTTCAAAGTTTAGATACAAAAAACATTGTTTGAATGACTGGAGAATGACTCTATGAAAGCCTAAGAATTTGTTTCCTTTATTTGTTTTGGCTGGGAGACATGATGAAAATTGTGTCATCTTGGGACTAATGGGAAGCAGCTAGAAAAGCAGTAAATGTTATAGGGGTAATAGAAGGACTCTTTGGAGGTAAGGTTATCACAGAGAATACAACAAATCTGGGCATACTTCACTTCAAAAAATTTGATATGTGAAAAGATTAGCTTTACCCAAAGACAATTTAAGAGTTGTTTATTTGTATTACAACAAGATGATTTTCTTTTCTACTTAAAATGATACATGGAAAGAGGTGGCCAAGATGATAAAGTAGGAAGACCTTCAGCTCACCAACTCCATGGGCACATCAAAATTACAAGTATTTATAGAGCACCTAATTTTAAACTGGAGGATAATTGCTTTACAATGATGTGTTGCTTTCTGCCATACAACAATGTAAATCAGCTATAAATATACATATATCCCCTCCCTCTTGAGGCTCCCTCCCAACCCCCATCTCATCCCTCTAGGTCATCACAGAATTTTGAGCTGAGTTCCTTGTGCTACACAGCTGCTTCCCACTAGCTATCTATTAATATTTTGCATATAATAGTGTATATGTCAGTTTTACTGTCTCAATTTGTGCCTCCTTTCCTTCTTCCATCGTGTCCACAAGTCCATTCCCTATCTCGCAGAGCAACTATTGATGAGAAAGATCTAAAGACTGAAAGACGAGATCTTCAGTGACTAAAGATATAAAGAAGGATCCACAGGGAAATGGGTAGGAGGGGTGGAAATGTTGTATAGTTAAGACCCAGAGTCCTGGCAGGATAACCCAAAACAAGGATGATTATTAACATTATAGAGGTTCCCCCTAAGGAGTGAGGGATCCCAGCCCCATATCAGGATCATCAGCCTGGGGGTTTGGCACTAGGAAGATTTGCTCCTAGAATATTTGGCTTTGAAGGCCAGTGGAAATTATATTTTGGAGAGCCAGAAGGCTATAGGAAATAGAGACCCTGTTCTATAAAAGAGCACACAAAATCTCATGTGTTTTGAGACCCAGAGTAGAAGCAGTAATTTGAAAGAAGCCCACCTGCTGATCTTGGAAAGTTCCCCCGCCCCCACCAGAGAGGTAAGAGGCAACTGGAACTCATGTTGGGGACACTGACAGTGGTGGCAATCATTTTGGGGAGCTCAGACTGTCACAAGGACACTGATGCTGACAGGTGCTATTTTGGAATCCTCCCTCTAACTTGTCAGGTCCAGAACCTGTCCCTGTGTACTGGTACTAGTCCTGAAATCCTCCAGGGATCCTGACCCCATCCACCAACAGGCCAACACTACATCCAGGACCTTTAGCCCCACAATCAGCCACCCTATAATCCAGCCCCACCCAGTAACAGAGAGAAGCCTCTGAACAAAGCAGGGCCTGGAAACCAATCAGACTGGGGGCCAGCTACACTTTCCAGCCTATCTGACAAAAACCAGCCTTCCACAATAGAAGGGCCCACATAGCCCCCATAGCAGGCACCCCTAGAGCATATAGCTCTGGTGAACAGAAGGGAGCGAGTTGGTGGGTTACAGAGACCTTTCCTACAACACACCACTTCTCAGGGTACACAACACCTCACATGGGTTGGGAACCAGCACAGCAATAATACCTCCATAGGAACCAGGGCTAAACCTAACTAGGGGTCTGGAAGGGTCTGCTGGAGAGGTGGAGGTTAGCTGTCGTTCACTGTGGGGGCAAGAACACAGGTGGCAGGCTGGCCCCAGAAAATATTGATCAGCATGCATTCTGCCAGAGGTCCCTATTTCAGCACCATGACCCAGCCCCACCCAATAGCCTAAAGGCTCCAGAGCTGGTAAGCCTCAAGCCAAGCAATCAATAAAATAGGAACACAGTCCCACTTATCAGCAGACAGGATGCCTAAAGTCATCCTGAGCTCACAGCTATTTCAAAACACACCCCTTAAAATGGCCCTATCCATCAGAGGAAAACAGCACAAGAGATGACTCTATAAACAGACATCACCAGATAGTCAATACTGAAATCAGACTGACTGTATTCTTGGCAGCCGAAGATGGATAAGCTCTAAGTCAGTAAAACCAAGACCAGGAGCTGACTGTGGCTCAGATCATGAATTCCTTATTGCAAAATTCAGACTTAAATTGAAGAAAGTAGGGAAAACCACTAGGCCACACAGGTATAACCTAATCAAATCCCTTATGATTATACAGTGGAAGTGATAAATAGATTCAAGGGATTAGATCTGATAGAGCACCTGAAGAACTGTGGATGGAGCTTCATGACACTGTTCAAATGGTTTTGATGGTCATCAAAATTATCCCAAGGAAAAAGAAGTGCAAAAAGACAAAATAGTTGTCTGAGGAAGTCTTACAAATACCTGAGCAAAGAAGAGAAGTGAAAGGCAAAAGAGAAAAGGAAAGATATACCCATCTGAATGCAGAGTTCCAAAGAATAGCAAGGAGAGACAAGAAAGCCTTCTTAAGTGAACAATGCAAAAAAATAGACAAAAACAATAGAATCGGAAAGACTAGAGATCTCTTCAAGAAAATTAGAGATATTAAGGGAACATTCCATGCAAAGATGGGCATAATAAAGGACAGAAATGATACAGACTTAACAGAAGCAGAAGATATTAAGAACAGGTCACAAAAATACACAGAACTGTACAAAAAAAAAGTCTTAAAGACCCAATAACCATGATGGTATGATCACTCACCTAGAGCCAGACATCCTGAAGTATGTAATCAAGTAGGCCTTAGGAAGTATTACACGGACAAAGCTAGTGGAGGCAATGGATTTCCAGTTGAACTATTTCAAATCATAAAAGGTGATGCTGTGAAAGTGCTGCACTCAATATGCCAGTGAATTTGGAAAACTCAGCAATGGCCACAGGACTGGAAAAGTTCAGTTTTCATTCCAACCCCAAAGAAGGGCGCTGCCAAACAATGTTCAAACTACTGCACAATTGCACTCATTTCACATGCTAGCAAGGTAATGCTCAAAATCCTTCAAGCAAGGCTTCAACAGTATGTGAGCCGAGAACTTATAGATGTACAAGCTGGATTTAGAAATGGCAGAGGAACCATAGATCAAATTGGCAACATCCACTAGTTCATAGAGAAAGAAAGGCAATTCCATAAAACCATCTACTTCTGCTTCATTGACTATGTTAAAACCTTTGACTGTGTGGATCACAACAAACTGTGGAAAATTTTTTAAACATGTGGGAGTACCAGACCACCTTACCTGCCTCCTAAGAAATCTGTATGCTGGTCAAGAAGCAACAGTTAGAACCAGACGTGGAATAATGGTCAGGTTCAAAACTGAGAAAGGAGTATGTCAAGGTACAACAGGCTGCATACAGTCACCCTGCTTATTAACTTATACGCAGAGTTGTTGTTGTTGTTAGTCACTCAGTCGTGTCCAACTCTTTGTGAACCCATAGACTGTAGCCCACCAGGCTCCTCTGTCCATAGGATTCTCCAGGCAAGAATACTGGAGTGAGTTGCCATTTCCTTCTCTAATATGCAGAGTACATCATGCGAAATGCTTGACTGGATGAATCTCTAGCTGGAATCAGGATTCCCAAGAGAAATATCAATAACCTCAGATAAGCAGCTGACACCACCCAAATGGCAGAAAGCAAAAAGGAACTAAAGAGTCTCTTGATGAAGGTGAAAGAGGAGAGTGAAAAATCTGGCTTAAAACTCAACATTCAAAAAACTAAGATCGTAGCATCTGATGCTATTACTTCATCGCAAGTAGACGGAGAAAAAATGGAAACAATGACAGACCTTATTTTCTTAGGCTCCAAAATCTCTGCAGATGATGACTGCAGTCATGAAACTACAAGATGCTTGCTCCTTGGAAGAAAAGCTATGACAAACCTAGACAGCATATTAAAAAGCAGAGACATGACTTTACCAACAATAGTCTATCTAATCCAAGCTATGGTTTTTTGAGTAGTCATGTACAGATGTGAGTCGGACCATAAAGAAGACTGAGCACTGAAGAATTGATGCTTTCCAACCGTGGTGCTGGTGAAGACTCTTAACAGTCCCTTGGACAGCAAGGTGATCAAACCAGTCAATCCTAAAGGATATCAACCCTGGATATTCATTGGAATGACTGATGCTGAAGCTCTAATACTTTGGCCACCTGATGTGAAAAGCGGACTCATTAGAAAAGACTCTGATGCTGGGAAAGTCTGAGGGCAGGAGGAGGTGGGGCTGACAGAAGATGAAATGGTTGGATGGCATCACTGACCCAAATTACATGAGTTTGAGCAACCTCCAGGAGATACTAAAGGACAGGGATGCCTGGCGTGCTGCAGTCCATGGGGTCACAGAGAGTCAGACAAGACTGAGCGACTGAACAACAACAAAAATGAATGCTGAATCAACCATGTTTGAATAAATATCAACAACATTTTTGGCATTTAATGTATTTATTTGCAACTTAGTACCTGTCTTATTAAAGCGTTCTAATGTTTCACTAGAGTGTGATAGGTAGTATTGAAGGCACCTCTGTGCAGAGGAACAGAACATCTATTACAAATATTCCATGTGCTTCCCCCTGGAAGAGCAGATTTAACACTTTCTGGTGGCATTTTTAGTCCTGAGGGATTATTTCATCTAGAATGTATTCTTTTATTTTAGCTGATAGTTGAAAAGGTGGATCTTTATGGGGGGTTCTTTTAGAAAGAGAAATTTTGCAATGTGTCATTTTTGAAAATTTTATGATAAACTTGCATTCATAATATACACAAGGTTGAAACAAAAACCAAAGAGAAAAATGTGAGTGATAATGACAATTATAAATTGAATAATGAACCCTTGATCACTTTTAAGCTCTAACAACTTTGCATGGTGATGCTAACTGTATCATGCTCTAAAAATATACTTATATGTCTCCCGCCAACAATGTGTTAAAATGAAAATTACACTAGAAGGAATTGATAGTACAAAAATTAGACAGAAAAATGAATAAGTGAGCTGGAAGACAGAGTGGTAGAAATCACTGCCCTATAATAGAATAAAGGAAAAAGAATGAAAAGAAATGAAGAGCCTCAGAGACCTCTGAGACAACATTAAACACACCAGTGTTCTTATTATCTTTTCTCAGTAGGAAAAGAAAAAGAGAAAAGACAAAAGAAAATATCTGAAGATATAACTGAAAACTTACCTAACATGAGAAAGAAAACACTCAAGTCCAGGAAGTGCAAAGAATCTCATTCACGATAAACCCAAGGAGGAACACCCCAAGAGACATATTAACAATCTGACAAAAATTAAACACAAGAAAAATATTAAAAGCAATGAGGGAAAAGCAACAAATAGCATACAAGGGAATCTCCATAAGGTTATCAGCTGATATTTCAGCAGAAACTCTGCAGGCCAGAGGGAGTAGCATGAAATATTTAAAAGTGATGAAAGGGAAAAACTTACAATCAAGACTACTCTACCTAGCAAGGGTTTCATTCATATTCAGTGGAGAAATCCAAAGCTTTACAGACAAGCAAAAACTAAGGGAATTCAGCACCACAAAAGCTGAGAGAATTCAGCACCACAAAACCAGCTTTACAACAAAATGCAAAAAGCCAGGGGTGGGATAGTAGTGGGGAGGATGGGGGGTGGTGGGAGCAGGCGTGTGTGTGTAGGGGGGAAACATCCACAATTAAAAAAAGAAAATCTTAATTGGGAAAGCTCACTAGTAGAGATCACAGGACTGGAAAAGGTCAGTTTTTTATTCCAATGTCAAAGAAAGGCAATGTCAAAGAATGTTCAAACTACCCCACAATAGTATCCATTTCATATGCTAGCAAGGTAATACTCAAAATCCTTGAAGCCAGGCTTCAGCAATATAAGAACCAAGAACTTCCAGAGATACAAGCTGGATTTAGAAAAGGCAGAGGAACCAGAGATCAAATTGGCAATGGTCACTGAATCAGATTGAAAGCAAGAGAATTCCAAAAAAGCATCTACTTCTGCTCCATTGAATAAGCTAAAGCCTGTGACCATGTGGATCACAAGAAACTGTGGGAAATTCTTAAAGAGAAGGGAAAACCAGACCACCTTGTCCACTGCCTGAGAATACTATATGCAGGACAAGAAGCAATAATTAGAACTGGACATGGAACAACAGACTGGTTCAAAATTAGGAAAGGAGTACATCAAGCCTGTATATTGTCTCCCTGCTTATTTAACTTACATGCAGAGTACATCATGTGAAATTCCTGGCTGGATGACTCACAAGCTGGAAGCAAGCTTACCAGGAGAAATATCAACAACCTCAGATAAGCAGATGATACAACTCTAATAGCAGAAAGTGGAGAGAAACTAAAGAGCCTCTTGATGAGAGTGAAAGAGGAGAATGAAAAAGCTGGCTTAAAACTCAACGTTCAAAAAACTAAGATCATGGCATCTGGTCCTATCACATCAAGGCAAATAGATGGGAAAATGTAGAAACAGTGTCAGATTTCATTTTCTCAGACTCCAAAATCAATGTGGATGGTGACTGAAGAAACTAAAAGATGCTAACTCCTTGGAAGAAAAGCTATGACAACGCTAGACAGAGTATTCAAAAGCAGAGACATCATTTTGCTGACAAATGTTTGTATAGTCAAAGCTATTGGTTTTTCCACTTCCCTGGTGGCTTAGATGGTAAAGAATCCACCTGCAATGCAGAAGACCTGGGTTCAATCCCTGGGTTGGGAAGAGCCCTGGAGGAGGGCATGGCAACCCACTCCAGTATTCTTTCTTGGAGAATCCCCATGGACAGAGGAGCCTGGCAGGCTACAGTCCATGGGGTCAGAGAGTCAGACATGACTGAGCAACTAAATACATGGGTTTTTCTAGTAATCATGTATGGATGTGAGAGTTGGACCATAAAGAAGACTGAACACCAAAGAATTGATGCTTCTGAATTGTGGTGCTAGAGAAGACTCTTGAGAGTCCCTTAGACTGCAAGCAGATCAAATCAATCAATCCTAAAGGAAATCAACCCTGAATATTCATTGCAAGGACTGATGCTGAAGCTCCAATACTTTGGCAACCTGACACAGAGAGTCAACTCATTGGAAAATTCTCTGAGGCTGGGAAATATTGAGGGCAAGAGGAGAAGGGGATGCAGAGGATAAGATGGTTGGAAGGCATCACTGACTCAATGGACATGAATTTGAGCTATCTCCCGGAGATAGTGAAGAACAGGAAAGCCTGGCATGCTGCAGTTCATGGGGTCAAAAGAGTTGGACACGACTTAGAAACTGAAGAACAACAACAGTAAAATCAGGAAAACATCCATACAGAAATATGATACAATGAGGAGAGTAATGCAGAGTACAAATACAGGAAATGAGAAATGCCTTTGAAAGTAAGAGACCAGCAGAGGGACTTCCCGGGTAGTCCAGTGATTAGGAGCCCATCTGCCAGTGCAGGGGACAAAGGTTCAATCCTTGGTATGAGAGGGTCTCAGATGACACAAAGCAACTGGGCCGACGTGCCCCAAACTACTGAAACCGCACACCTAGAGCCTATGCTTCACAACAAGAGAAGCCACGGCAATGAGAAGCCAGTGCACTGCAACAAAGAGTAGTACCTACTCACTGCAACTAAACAAAGCCCATGCACAGAAATGAAGACCCAGCACAGCCAAAAATTAATAAATAAATAAGAGACCAGCAACTTAAAACAACCTTGTATATTTATAGGCTGCTATATCGAAATCTCCCTAGGTCAGGAAGATCCCCTGGAGAAGGTCATGGCAACCCATTCCAGTATTCTTGCCTGGAGAATCTCATGGATACAGGAGCCTGGGAGGTACAGTTCAGTTCAGTTCAGTCGCTCAGTTGTGTCCAACTCTTCGCAACCCCATGGACTACATGGACTGCCAGGCCTCCCTGTCCATCACCAACTCCCGGAGTTTACTCAAACTCATGTCCATTGAGTCGGTGATGAAATCCAACCATCTCATCCTCTGTTGTCCCCTTCTCCCCCCACCTTCAATCATTCCCAGCATCAGGGTCTTTTCAAATGACTCCATTCTTTGCATCAGGTGGCCAAAGTACTGGAGTTTCACCTTCAACATCAGTCCTTCCAATGAATATTCAGGATTGATTTCCTTTAGGATGAACTGGTTGGATCTCCTTGCAGTCCAAGGTACTCTCACGAGTCTTCTCAAACACCACAGTTCAAAAGCATCAATTCTTCAGCACTCAGCTTTCTTTATAGTGCAACTCTCACATCCATACATAACTACTGGAAAAATCACAGCCCTGACTAGATGGACCTTTGTTGGCAAAGTAATGTCTCTGCTTTTTAATATGCTGTCTTTTTTTCCAAGGAGTAAGCATCTTTCTATTTCATGGCTGCAGTCACCATCTGCAGTGATTTTGGAGCCCCCCAAAATAAAGTCACTCACTGTTTCCACTGTTTCCCCATCTATTTGCCATGAAGTGATGGGACCAGATGCTATGATCTTAGTTTTTTGAATGTTGAGTTTTAAGCCAACTTTTTCACTCTCTTCTTTCACTTTCTTCAAGAGGCTCTTTAGTTCTTCTTCACTTTCTGCCATAAGGGTGGTGTCATCTGCATATCTGAGGTTATTGGTATTTCCCCCAGCCATCTTGATTCCAGCTTGTGCTTCATCCAGCCCAGCGTTTCTCATGATGTACTCTGCATATAAGTTAGATAAGCAGGGTGACAATATACAGCCTTGACGCACTCCTTTCCTGATTTGGAACCAGACTGTTGTTCCACGTCCAGTTCTAACTGTTGCTTCCTGACCTGCATACAGATTTCTCAAGACACAGGTCAGTTGGTCTGGTATTCCCATCTCTTTGAGAATTTTCCACAGTTTGTGGTGATACATGCAGTCAAAGGCTTTGGCATAGTCAATAAAGCAGAAACAGATGTTTCTCTGGAACTCTCCTGCTTTTTCAATAATCCAACGGATGTTGGCAATTTGATCTCTGGTTCCTCTGCCTTTTCCAAAACCAGCTTGAACATCTGGAAGTTCATGGTTCACATAGTGTTGAAGCCTGGCTTTGAGAATTTTGAGCATTACTTTGCTAGCATGTGAGATGAGTGCAATTGTGCAGTAGTTGGTGGGTTACAGTCCATGGAATTGCAAAGAGTCAAATATGATTAAGAGACCAACACTTTCACTTTTCATATCAAAACCTCATAGGAAATGCACTCCAAAAAACTACAGTAGAAATACACACATAAAAGAAAAACAACCCAACACAACAGTAAGTTGGTCATCAAATCACAAAACAAGAGAATAAAAGAGGAAGGGAAGGAAGAAACCTACAAAAGCAAATCCTAAAAATGAAAACAATGACAATAGGAACATACATATTGATAATTACCTTAAATATAAATGGATTAAATGTTCCAACCAAAAGATACAGACTGGCTAAATGGTTACAAAAATAAGACCCACATATATGTTGTCAACCAGAGACCCACTTCAGACCTAGGGAAGGATACATATTGAAAGTAAGGGACTAGAAAAAGTTATTCCATGCAAATGAAAATTAAAGAAAGCTGGAATAGCCATATACAGATTCAATAGAATAGATTTTAAAATAAAAACTGTTAAAAGAGACAAGAAAGAAAACTGCATAATGACCAAAAGATCAACCCAAAAAGATGATATAACAATTATAAATATGTATGCGGCCAACGTAGGAACACCTCAACATGCAAGGCAAATGCTAACAGCCATAAGGGGAAACCAACAGTATCATAATATAGTCAGAAACTTGAACAACCCTTTTACATGAATGGACAGATTATCCAGGCAGAAAATCAGTAAGGAAACACAATCCTTACATGACACAGTAGACCAGATAGACTTAATTGATATTTGTAGGATATTCCATCCCAAAGCAGCAGAATACACTTTCTTATCAAGTGCACATGGAATATTCTCAGGGATAGATCACACCTTGGACTACAAAGCGAGCCTCAGGAAATTCACAGAAATTGAAATCATATCTATTCCCTAAGAATAAGAAATGGAGTAGCCCTTTTGTTGTCATAATCAACAAAAGATTGATTTGCAGTTCAAAATACAGTTCTTGGGTGCAACCTCAAAAATGACAAAATGATCTTGGTTTGTTTCCAAGGCAAGTCATTCAATATCACAGTAATTTAAGTCTATGCCCCTACCACTTATGCCAAAGAAGCTGAAGTTAATCAGTTCTATGAACCCTAGAAGACCTCCTAGAACTAACACCAAAAAAAGATATTCTATTCATCACTGGGGTTTTGAATGAAAAAGTAGGAAGTCAAGAGATACCTAGAGTAACAGGCAAGTTTGACTTTGGAGAACAAAATGAAGCAGGGAAAAGGATAACTAAATTCTGCCAAGAGAATGCACTGATCATAGCAAATGCCCTTTTTCAACAATACAAGAGATGAGTTTACACAT
Organism: Giraffa tippelskirchi; assembly: GCF_054371585.1. Classification (NCBI taxonomy): domain Eukaryota; kingdom Metazoa; phylum Chordata; class Mammalia; order Artiodactyla; family Giraffidae; genus Giraffa; species Giraffa tippelskirchi. Next base: position 42,635,844 of record NC_137276.1, read on the forward strand.
GTTGCATACATGTTCAGTCATGTTCAACTCTTTGCAACCCAACACACTGTAGCCCACCAGACTCCTACGTCCATGGGATTTTTCCAGGCAAGAATATTGGAATGGGTTGCCATTTTCTTCTCCAGGGCATCTTCCATACCCAGGGATCAAACCCGCATCTCTTGCATTTCCTGCATTGGCAGGCAGGTTCTTTACCACTAAGCCCCAAGTGGTCAATACTGAAACCAAATTGATTATAGTCTTTGTAGCTGAAGATAGAGAAGCTGTATACATTCAGAAAAAAAAACCTGGAGCTGACTGTAACTCAAATCATCAGTTTCTCATAGCAAAATCATACTTAAATAAAATAAAGCGGGGAAAACCACTGGGCCAGCTGGGTAAAACGTAAATCAAATCTTCTATGAATATGCAGGAGGAGAAGGGGACGACAGAAGATGGGATGGTTGGGTGGCATCACCAACTCGAGGGACACAAGTTTGAGCAAGCTCTGGGAGTTGGTGATGGACAGGGAAGCCTGGCGTGCTGCAGTCCATTGGGTTGCAAAGAGTTGGACATGACTGAGCAACTGAACTGAACTAATGAATATGCAGTGGAGGCAATGAATAGATTCAAAGTGATTAGACCTAGTTAACAGGGTGCCTGAAGAACTATGGATGGAGATCTGTAATACTGTATAGGAGGCAGCAAAACAAAAAAATCATTCCGAAGAAAAAGAAAAGCAAGAAGGCAAAGTGGTTATCTGAGGAGGCTTTACAAATAGCTGAAGAAAGAAGATAAGTGAAAAGCAAGGGAGAAAGGGAAAGGTACATCCAACTTAATGCAGAGTTCCAACAAATAGCACAGAGAGACAAGAAGGCCTTCTTCAATGAACAGTGCATAAAACTAGAAGAAAACAATAGAAGGGGAAAGACTAGAGATCTCTTCAGGAAAATTGGAAATATCAAGGGAAAATTTCACCCCAAAGATGGGCACAATAAAGGACAGAAATGGTAAAGACCTAGTAATACTAAAAGGGATCAATAAGAGATGGAAAGAATACACAGAAGAACTGTACAAAAAAGATCTTAATGAACCAGATTACTATAATGGTGTGGTCAGTCACCCAGAGCCAGACATTCTGGAGTGTGAAGTCAAGTGGGCCTTAGGAAGCACTGCTGTTAATAAAGCTAGTGGATTAATGGAATTCCAGTAGAGCTAGTCAAAACACTAAAGGATGACGCCATCAAGGTGTTACATTCAATATGTCAGGAAATCTGGAAGACCCAGCAGTGGCTACAGGACTGGAAAAGGTCAATCCTTATCCCAATTCCCAAGAAGGGTAGTACTAAAGAATGTGCTAACCATCACACAGTTGCACTCATCTCCCTTGCTAGTAAAGTCATGCTGAAAATCTTGCATGCTAGGCTTCAGTATTATGCAAAACAAGAACTTCCAGATGTCCAAGCTGGGTTTAGAAAAGGAAGAGGAACCAGATCAAAATGCCAACATTCACTGGATCATAGAGAAAGCAAGGGAATTCCAGAAAAACATCTACCTCTCTTTCATCAACTACACTAATGTCTTTGACTGTGTGGATCTTAACAAACTGTGGAAAGCTCTTAAAGAAATGGGACTAGAAGACCAGCTCACCTGCCTCCTGAGAAACTGGTATGCGAGTCAAGAAGCAACAGTTAGAACCCTGTATGGAACAACAGATTGGTTCAATATTGAGAAAGGAGTATGACAGGGCTTTCTGCTATCACTCTATTTGTTTAATCTATATGCTGAGCACATCATGAGAAATGCCAAGCTGGATAAGCTACAAGCTGGAATCAAGATAGGCAGGGGAAACATCAACAACCTCAGATATGTGGTTGATACCACTCTAACAGCAGAAAGCAAAGAACTAAAGAGCTCTTGATGAGGGTAAAGGAGGAGAGTGAAAGAGCCAGCTTAAAACTAAGTATTAAGAAAACTAAGATCATGGCATCTGGCCCCATTACTTCATGACAAATAGGAGGGGAAAATGTGGAGGTAGTGACAGATTTCTTCTTCTGGGCTCTAAAATCACTGCAGATGGTGATTGCAGTCATGAAATCAGAAGACAACTGCTTCTTGTTAGGAAAGAAATGACAAATCTAGACCGTGTGTTGAGAAGCAGAGACATTACTCTGCTGACAAAGGTCCATATAGTCAAGGCTATGATCTTCCCAGCCGTCATGTATGGTTGTAAGAGTTGGACCATAAAGAAGGCAGAACACCAAAGAACTGACCCTTCAAACTGTGGTGCTGGAGAAGACTCCTGAAAGTCCTTTAGATAGCAAGGAGATCAAACCAGTCACTTTTAAGGGAAATCAACCCTGGATACTTGGTGGAAGGACTGATGCTGAAAGCTCCAGTATTTTGGTCATCAAACAGCCATTTCATTGGAAAAGTCCCTGATGCTGGAAAAGATTGAGGGAAGAATAAGAGGGCATCAGAGGATGCGATAGCTGGATAGCATCACTGATGCAATGGACATGAACTTGGGCAAACTTTGGGAGATGGTGATGGACAGGGAGGCCTGGTGTGCTTCAGTCCATGGGGTCACAAAAAGTTGGACATGACTAGGCAACTGAACAACAACAAGAATCTTTCCTAACCACAACACTATGAGAAATGTAATTGATTAGAAACCAATTACAGGAAAAAAATGTAAAAAACATAAACATGTGCAGGGGAGTCTAAACAATGTTACTAAACAACCAATGGATCACTGAAGAAATCAAAGAAGAAATTAAAAAAAAAACTATTGAAAAATGACAATGAAAACACAAAGATCTAAAAGCTAGGGAACAGAACAAAAGTAGTTCTAAGAAAGAAGTCTATGCAATATAATATTCTCAGAAAATAAGAAGAATCTCAACTAAACAACCTAAACTTGCCCCTAAAGCAACTAGAGAAAGAACAAAACTTTAATTTAGTAGAAAGAAAGAAACCATAAAGATCAGAGAAGAAATAAATGAAATAGAGACAAAGAAAACAATAGCAAAGAACAAGTAAACTAAAAGCTTGTTCTTTGAGGAGATAAATTATAAATCTTTAGCCAGACTCATCAAGAAAAAAAAGGAGAGGACTTAAAATAATAAAATTAGAAATTAAAAAGAAGTTACAGTGGACACCACAGAAATACAAAGGATCGGAGACTACTGCAAGAAACTCCATGCCAATAAAATGGGAAAGCTATAAGAAATTGATGAATAAAAAAAAAAGAAATTGATGAATAATTAGAAAGGTACAACCTTCCAAGACTGAAGCAGAAAAAAAAATAGAATGTATGTATAGACCAATCACAGTTACTGAAATTGAAACTGTGATTAATAAATTTCTAACAAAAGTCAAGGATCAGATAGGTTCACAGGTGAATTCTGTCAAACATTTAGAGAAGAGTTAACACCTATACTTCTGAAACTCTTCCCAAAAATTGCAGAGGAAATAACACTCCCAAGCTCATTCTATGAGGCCACCATAACCCTGATACCAAACCCAGACAAAGATACCACAAAACAGAGAATTACAGGCCAATACCACTGATGTACATAGACACAAAGATTATTAACAAAATAACAGCAAACTGAATCCAACAACACATTAAAAGGATCACACACCATAATCAAGTGGGATTTACCCCAGGGATGCATGGATTCTTCACATATGCATATCAATCAATGTGATACACCACATTAAAAAACTGATATGTGATAAAAATCACATAATCAACTCACTAGATGCAGGAAAAGGTTTTAAGAAATTTCAACACCCATTTATGATCATTTAAGAAAAAGCTCCCCAGAAAGTGGACATAGAGGGAACCTACCTCAACAAACTTAAGGCAATATACAACAAACCCACTGCAAACATCATTCTCAAAAGTGAAAAAACTGAAAGTTACCTTCTCTAAGATGAGGAACAAGACAAGGGTGTACACTCTTGCTACTTTTTTCAACATAGTTTTGGAAGTCTTAGTCATGGCTATCAGAGAAGAAGAAAGAAAATTGGAAAAGAAGGAAAACTGTCACTCTTTGCAGATAACATGATACTACACATAGAAAATCTGAAACATACAGTCCAGCAATGAATTCAGTGAAGTGAAGTGAAGTTCAGTCGCTCAGTCATTTCTGATTCTTTGCGACCCCATAGACTGCAGCACGCTTCCCTGTCCATCACCAAAACCTGGAGCTTACTCAAACTCATGTCCACTGAGTCGGTGATGCCATCCAACCATCTCATCCTCTGTCATCCCCTTCTCCTCTTGCCTTACATCTTTCCCAGCATCAGGGTCTTTTCAAATGAGTCCATTCTTCACATAAATGGCCAAAGTACTGGAGTTTCAGCTTCAACATCAGTCCTTCCAATGAACATTCAGGACTGATTTCCTTTAGGATGGACTGGTCAGATCTCCTTGCAGTCCAAGACTCTCAAGAGTCTTCTCCAATACCACAGTTCAAAAGCATCAATTCTTCAGCACTCAGCTTTCTTTATGGTCCAACTTTCACATCCATACATTACTACTGGGAAAACCATAGCTTTGACTATAGGTGGAAATTTGTTGGCAAGGTAATGTCTCTGCTTTTTAATATACTGTCTAATTTGGTCATAACTTTTCTTCCAAGAGCAAGAGTCTTTTGATTTCAGGGCTGCAGTCACCATCTGCCGTGATTTTGCAGCCCAAAAAGTAAAGTCTGTCACTGTTTCCATTGTTTCCCATCTATTTGCCATGAAGTGATGGGACCAAATGCCATGATCTTAGTTTTCTGAATGTTGAGTTTTAAGCCAACTTTTTGACTCTCCTCTTTCACTTTCATCAAGAGGTTCTTTAGTTCTTCTTCGCTTTCTGCCATAAGTGTGGTGTCATCTGTATATCTGGGGTTATTGATATTTCTCTCGGCAATTTTGATTTCAGCTTTAGAGTTTACAAAATTAATACACAGAAATCTTTTACATTCCTATCCACTAGCAATGAAAGACAGAAAGAGAAATAAGGGAAACAATCCCATTTATATTTGCTTCAGAAAGAACAAAATACCTAGGAATAGACCTACCTAAGAAGGCAAAAGACCTGTACTCAGAAAACTATAAGATATTGATGAAAGAAATTAAATAAGACACAATGGGAGATTTACTATATTCTTGTATTAAAAGAATCAATATTCTCAAAATGACTACATTATCCAAAGCAATCTACAGATTCAACACAATTCCTATACAACTACTGTTTTGGTTGCTGTTTAGTCTCTAAGTTGAGCTGGACTCTTTGCAGCCCCCTGGACTGCAGCATGCCAGGCTTCCCTGTCTTTCACTATCTTTTGGAGTTTTCTCGAATTTATATCCATTGAGTCAGTGATGCTATCCAACCATTCCTCTCCTTTTGCTTTCAATATTTCCCAGAATCAGGGTATTTTCCAACAAGTAGACTCTGCATCAGGTGGCCAAGGCATTGGAGCTTCAGCTTCAGCATCAGTCCTTCCAATGAATATTCAGGGTTGATTTCCTTTAGAATTGACTGGTTTCACCTCCTTGCAGTCCAAGGGGCCCTCAAGAGTCTTCTTCAGCACCTCAATTCAGAAGCATCAATTCTTTGGTGCTCAGCTTTCTTTATGTTCCAACTCTCACTTCCATATGTGACTACTGGAAAAACCATAGCTTTGACTAGATGGATCTTTGTCAGCAGAGTGATGTCTCTGCTTTTTAATATGCTGTCTAGGTTTGTCATAGCTTTTCTTCCAAGAAGCAAGCATCTTTTAATTTCATGGCTGCAGTCACTGTCTGCAGTGATTTTGGAGCCCAAGAAAATAAAATCTGTCACTGCTTACAATTTTTCCCCTTCTATTTACCTTGAAGTGATGGGATCAGATGCCATGGTCTTAGTTTCTTGAATGTTGAATTTTAAGCCTGCTTTTTCATTCTCCTCTTTCACCTTCATCAAGAGGCTCTTCAACTCCTCTTCACTTTCTGCCATTAGAGTGGTGTGACATTTTTCAGACATAGATTTTTAAAAATGTACAATTTGTATGGAAGCACAAAAGACCCCATATAGCCAAAGTACTCCTGAAAAAGAAAAAGAGCTAGAGAAATCAGGCTCCCTGACTTCAGACTATACTACAAAGCTACAGTAATAAAAACAAGATGGTGCTGATACAAAAACAGAAATTTATATCAATGGAACAGAATAGAAAGTCTAGAAATAAACCCACACACCATGGCAAAGGAGGGAAAAGAATATACAGTGGGGAAAAGACCATCTCTTCAATAAATGGTGGTGGGAAAATTTAGCTACATGGAAAAGAATGTAATTAGAACACTCCCTAATACCATACACAAAAATAAAATCATCTAAAGACCTAATTGTAAGGCTGGATATTATAAAACATTTAGAGAAAAATTAGGTAGAACCCTCTCAGACATAAATCACAGCAAGTTCTTTTTTAGTCCACCTCCTGGAGTAATGAAAATTAAAACAAAAATAAACAAACAAGACCAAATTAAACTTAAAAGTTTTTGCACAGCAAAGGAAACCATAAAGAAAGAATTCTCAGAATGGAAGAAAATATTTGCTAATAAATCAACAGACAAGGGATTCATCTACAAATTATACAAACAGTTCTTACAACTCAGTATCAAAAAATCAAACAACCCAATCAATAAATGGGCAGAAGACCTAAATAGAAATTTCTCCAAAGAAGACATACAGATGGACAAAGTTAAAATGAAAAGATGCATAAAAATTATTAGAGAAATGCAAATCAAAAATACAATGAGGTATTACCTCACAATGGTCACAATGGCCATCATCAAAATATCTACAAACAGTAAACATTGGAGAGGGTGTGGGGAAAAGGGAACCTTCCTACACTATCAGTGGGAATGTAAATTGTTGTAGCCACTTTGGAGAACAGTATGGAGAGTCCTCAAAAACTAAAAATGGAGTTACCATGTTCTCTGTTGCTCAGTCACGTCTGCCCCATGGATTGTAGCCCACCAGGTTCCCCTGTCCATGGAATATTCCAGGCAGAATGCTGCAATGGGTTGCCATTTCCTACTCCAAGGGATCTTCCCATCCCAAGGATCCAACCCATATCTCTTGCGTCACCTGCATTGGCAAGCAGATTCTTTACCATTAGTGCCATCTATGATCCAGAAGTCCCACTCCTGGGCATATATCTGGAGAAAACCATAATTTAAATAGACACACACCCCTATGTTCATCACAGCACTATGTACAACAGCCGGGACATGGAAGCAACCTAAACGGCCATCAACAAAGGAATGAATAAAGAAGATGTGTATATGTATGTATATATACAAATATATATATATGAATATTACTCAGCCATAAAAAATGAAATAATGCCATTTGCAGCAATATGCATGGACCTAAAAATTGTCACAGTCAGTGAAGAAAGTCAGACAAAGACAAATATCATATGATACTGCTTATATGTGCAATCTTTAAAACTTACTTACAAAACTGAGGGAGCTTCTATGGTGGTCCAGTGGTTAAGAATGTGCTTCCAATATAGGGGGTGTGGGTTTGACCCCCTGTCAGGGAACTAAGATCCCACATGCTGAATGGTATGATCAGTAAAATAAAAATAGTAAATAAAAAACTGAAATGGAATCCCAGATGCAGAAAGCAAACTTATGTCTCAGTAAATTTAAGAAAACTGATATTGCATCAATCATCTTGTGTAACCATATTGCTATGAAATTAGATATCAATTATAGGAAAAAAAACTGTAAAAAACACAAAAACATAGAAGGTAAATGATATGCTTCTAAATAACCAACAGTTTACTGGTTATTGGTTATAACCAACTAAAGAAATGAAACAGGAAATCAAAAAGTACCTAGAAACAAATGACGATGAAAATGTGACAACTCAAAACCTATGCTATGTTGTGTGCTGTGCTTAGTCGCTTAGTTGTGTCTGACTCTGCAACCACAGGGACTGTAGCCTGCCAGGCTCCTATGTCTATGGGGATTCTCCAAGCAAGAATACTGGAGTGGCTTTCCATTCCTGTCTCTAAGGGAATGAGAAGGTCTTGGAAAAATCAGGGAGACATCAAAGATGGTGGGCAATTTCCTAACTTTTTCCCATTTACATAGTGCTTTTTGTGGAAAAACTGGCAACTCCTGCTCTTTTGCCATTTGTTGTTCCTCAACTTCAGCCATCCTCTTTCAATCCTTTCTTCCATAATTCCCACTTCCTATTAATTGAGAGTCAGAGAAGTTTCATATTACACTTTGTGATTCTCTACAATAAACAAAAGTGTTAAGTTCTTCATGAGAGTCATTAATCATTGATATTACTTTATCAGAAATTAAAAGAATTCCTCCTAATAAAACTTATGATGTGATTCTCAGTTATGTAGTAAAGCACTTGATCCTCCCTGCTGATATAAAATGGTTCTGATATAAAATGATATATCCCTTTGGCAACTCAAACAATAAAATGAACAACCTGGAAGAAATGGACAAATTCTTAGAAAAGTTTAACTTTCCAAGACTGAACCAGGAAGAAATAGAAATTATGAACAGACCAATAACAAGCTGAAATGTATTGCCAAGTCCTAGCCATGGCAATCAGGGAAGAAAAAGAAAAGGAATTCAGCATGGAAAAGTAGAAGTAAAACTGTCACTGTTTGCAGAGGACATGACACTATACAGAGAAAATACTAAAGATACGATCAGAAAATTAATAGAGCTAATCAATGAATTTAGTAAAGTCATAGGATACAAAAATCAATACACGGAAATACACCAATCACTGAAATTGAAACTGTCATAAAAAATCTCCCAAAAAAACAAAAGCCCAGGGCCAGATGGTTTCACAGGTGAACTCTATCAAATGTTTAGAGACAAGCTACCACTTATCCTTCTCAAACTCTTCCAAAAAACTGAAGAGGAACACTTCAAACTCATCCTGAGACCACCATCATCCTGACACCAAAATCAGACAAAAGACTTCACAAAAATAAAATTACAGGGCAATATCACTGATATACATAGATTCAAAAATTCTCAATACAATTCTAGCACACAGAATCCAACAACACATTTAAAGGTTCATACACCATAAGTCCCTGGGATTTATACCAGGGATGCCAGAATTCTTCAATATCTACAAATCAATCAGAGTGATACACCACATGAACAAAATGAAGTATAAAAACCATATAATCATCTCAACAGATCCAGAGAATGTTTCCACAAAATTTATCATCTATTTATGATAAAAACTCTTCAGAAATGGACACAGAAGGAACAGCATCCCTCAATATAATAAAACCCATGTGTAACGAACCCACAGCAAACAATTCTCTATGGTGAAAAACTGAAAGCATTTCCTCTAAGATAAGGAATAAGACAAGAATGCTCACTCTTGTCACTATTATTCAACAGAGTTCTGGAAGTCCTAGCCACGGCAATCAGGGAAGAAAAAGAAATAAAAGGAATTCACAATGGAAAAGTAGAAGTAAAACTGTCACTGTTTGCAGAGGACATGATACTATACACAGAAAACACTAAGGATACTATCAGAAAATTAATAGAGCTAATCAAGGAATTTAGTAAAGTCATAGGATACAAAAATCAATACATGGAAATCTCTTGCATTCCATACAATAACAAAAAATCAGAGACAAATTAAGCAACCAATTCCATTCACTATTGTAAAAAAATAAATAAAATACCTAAGAGAGAAAAGTTCCGTATAAAGAAAAGTATAAGACACTCATGAAAGAAATCAAAGTTGACACAAACAGATGGAGATTTATATCATGTTCTTGGCTTCAAACAATCAATACTGTCAAAATGACTATACCATTCAAAGCAATCTACACCTTCAGTACAGTCTCTATCAAATTATCAATGGCATTTCACAGAACTCAAACAAAAAATGTTCACAATCTGTATGGAAACACAAAAGACCTGAAATACCAAAGCAATCTTGAGACAGAAACGTGAAACTGGAGGGATCAACCTTCCCAACTTCAGACTACACTACAAAACTACTGTCATCAAGATGGTATGATACTGGCACAAAAAGATATAGACCAAAGGAACCAGATGGAAAGCTCAGAGATAAACCCACACACCTATGGGCACCTTATTTTGACAAAAGAGACAAGAATAGACAATGGAGATGAGACAAGCTCTTCAACAAGTGGTGCTGGAAAAACCGGACAGCTGCCTGTAAAAGAATGAAATTAGAACACTTTCTAACACCATACACAAAAACTCCAAATGGATTAAAGACCCAAATATAAGACCAGAAACTATAAAACTCTTGGAGGAAAACATAGGCTCTGACATAAATCTGACATAAACACTCTGACATAAATCGTAGCAAGATCCTCTATGATCCACCTCCTAGAGTAATGGAAATAAAAACAAAAATAAGCAAATGGGACTGAATTAAACTTAAAAGCTTTTGCACAGCAAAGATTATTATAAATAAGATGAAAAGATAACCCTCAGAATGGGAGAAAATAATTGCAAATGAAGTAACTGACAAAGAATTAATCTCTAAAATATATAAGCAACTCATACAGCTTAACATCAGAAAAAGAAAACCCAATCAAAAAGTGGGCAGAAGACCTAAACAGACATTTATCCGAAGAAGACACACAGATGGATAATAAACACAGGGAAAAAATGCTCGATTTTGCTCATTATTAGAGAAATGCAAATCAAAACTATGATGAGATTATCACCTCACACAAGTCAGAATTGCCATCATCAAAAAATCTACTAACAATAAATCCTGGAGAGGATGTGGACAAAAGGGAACTCTCCTGCACTGCTGGTGGGAATGTAAACTGATTTAGCACTATGGAGAACAGTACGTGAAGTGAAAGTCACTCAGTCATGTCCGACTCTTTGTGACCCCATGGACTACACAGTCCATGGAATTCTCTAGGCCAGAATATTGGAGTGGGTAGCCATTCCCTTCTCCAGGGGATCTTTCCAATCCACACATCGAAGCCAGGTCTCCTGCATTGCAGGAGGATTCTTTACCAGCTGAGCTACCAGGGAAGCTCATGGAGAACAGTAAGGAGATTCCTTAAAAAACTAGAAATAAAACTACCATATGTCCCAGCCAACTCATGAATGAGCATAAAACCATAATTAAAAAAAAAAAACAAAAAACATATACCCCAATGATCACTGCAGCACAATTTAAAATAGCTAGAACACAGAAGCAACCTAGATGCTCACTGACATATGAGTGGATAAAAAAGCTGTGGTATATATATACACAATGGAATATTACTCAGCCATATAAAGAATGCATTCGAGTCAGTTCTAGTGAGGTGGGAGAAGCCACAACCTGTTTTACAGAGTGAAGTAAGAAAGAGAAAAACAAATATTATGTATTAATGGATATATATGGAATCTAGAAAAATGGAACTGGTGAACCTATTTATGGGCAGGAATAGAGACACAGACATAGAGAACAGACTTGTGGATACAGCGGGGGAAGGAGAGGGTGAGGTGGATTGAGAGAGTAGCACTGAAACAAATATTGCCATGCGCAAAATAGGTAGCTGGTGAGAAGCTGCTATATCACACAGGAAGCTCAACTCGGTGCTCCTTGACAACCTAGAGGGGTGGTAGGGAGGGCCAAGATGGTGGGATATAAATATATTTATCTAATTTAATTAAGATGACCATTATATCTACTACTGTGGGCAAAAATCGCTTAGAAGAAATGGAGTAGGCCTCATAGTCAATAAGAGTTCGAAATGCAGTACTTGGGTGCAGGCTCAAAAATGACAAAATGATCATGGTTCATTTCCAAGACAAAACATTCAATATCACATCAATCCAAGCCTATGCCCCAACCACTAATGCCGAAGAAGCTGAAGTTGGATGGTTTTAAGAAGACCTACAGGACCTTCTAGAATTAACACCAAAAAAGGTGTTCTTTTCATCATAGAGGAGAGGAATACAAATGTAGGAAGTCAAGAGATACCGGAAGTAACAGGCAAGCTTGGCCTTGGAGTACAAAATGAAGCAGGGCAAAGACTAACAGAGCTTGGCCAAGAGAACACACTGTTCATAGCAAACACTCCCAACAACACAAGAGACAACTCTACGCATGGATGTCACCAGATGATTAATACTGAAATCAGACTGATTATATTCTTTGAGTCAAAGATGGAGAAGCTCTATACAGTCAGCAAAAACAAGACTGGAAGCTGACTGTGGCTTAGATCATGAATGCCTTTATTGCAAAATTCATACTTAAATGAAGAAAGTAGGGAAAACCATTAAGCCATTTGGGTTAAACCTAATCAAATCCCTTATGATTACACAGTGGAAGTGACAAATAGATTCAAGGGATTAGATCTAATAGAATGCTTGAAGAACTATGGACAGAGGGTTCATAACAATGTAAAGGAAGCAGTAATAAAAACCATCCCAGGAAAAAGAGAAGGAAATGGCAACCCACTCCAGTATTCTTGCCTGGAGAATCCCAGGGATGAGGGAGCCTGGTGGGCTGCCTTTTATGGGGTCGCACAGAGTCGGACATGACTGAAGCGACTTAGCAGTAGCAACAGGAAAAAGAAATGGAAAAAGGAAAAATGGTTGTCTGAGGAGGCCTTAGAAATAACTGAGAAAAGAAGAGAAGTGAAAGGTGAAAGACAAAAGGAAAGATAAACCCATCTGAATTCAGAGTTCCAAAGAATACCAAGGAGAGACAAGAAAGCCTTCTTACATGAACAATGCAAAGAAATAGATGAAAACTATAGAATGGGAAAGACTAGAGATCTCTTCAAGAAAATTAGAGATACCAAGGGAATATTCCAAGGAAAGATGGACACAATAAAGGACAGAAATGGTAAGGATCTAACAGAAGCAGAAGATATTAAGAACAAGTGGCAAAAATACACAGAAGAACTATACAAAAAAGATCTTAATGACCCAGATAACCATGATTGTGTGATCACTCACCTAGAACCAGACATCCTGGAGGGTGAAGTCAAGTGGGCCTTAGGAAGCATTACTATGAACAAAGCTAGTGGAGGTGATGGAATTCCAGTTGAGCTATTTCAAATCCTAAAAGACGATGCTGTGAAAGCTCTGCACTCAAAATGACAGCAAATTTGGAAAACTCAGCAATGACGACTGGAAAATGCCGGTTTTCATTCTAATCCCAAAGAAAGGCAATGTCAAAGAATGTTAAAACTACCAAACAATTGCAGTCATCTCACACGCAAGTAAAGTAATGCTCAAAATTCTCCAAGCCAGGCTTCAGCAGTATGTGAACAAAGAACTTCCAGACGTTCAAGCTGGATTTAGAAAAGGCAAAGGAACCAGAGTTCAAATTGCCAACATCCATTGGATCACACAAAAAGCAAGAGAATTCCAGAAAAACATCTACTTCTGCTTCACTGACTACACTAAAGCCTTTGACTGTGTGTGGATCACAACAAACTATGGAAAATTCTTAAAGAGATGAGAATACTAGACCACCTGACCTGCCTCCTGAGAAATTGGTATTCAGGTCAAGAAGCAACAGTTAGAACTGGACATGGAACAATGGACTGGTTCCAAATCAGGGAAGGAGTACGTCAAGGCTGTATATTGTCACCCTGCTTATTTAACTTATATGCAGAGTACATCAAGTGAAATGCCGGCTGGATGAAGCACAAGCTGGAATCAAGATAGCCAGGAGAAATATCAATAACCTCCAATAAGCAGATGATACCACCCTTATGGCAGAAAGCACAGAGGAACTAAAGAGCCTCTTGATGAAAGTGAAAGAGAAGAATAAAAAAGCTGGCTTAAAACTCGACATTCAAAAAACTAAGATTATGGCATCTTGTCCCATCATTTCATGGCAAATAGATGGGGAAACGATGGAAACAGTGAGAGACTTTTTTTTCTTGGGCTCCAAAATAACTGCAGATGATGACTGCAGTCATGAAATTAAAATATGCTTGCTTCTTGGAAGAAAAGCTACGACAAACCTAGACTAGACAGCATATTAAAAAGCAGAGACATTACTTTGCTGACAAAGGTCCATCTAGTCAAAGCTATGGTTTTTCCAGTAGTCATGCATGGATGTGAGAGTTGGACCATAAAGAAAGCTGAGCGCCGAATAACTGATGGTTTTGAACTGTGGTGTTGGAGAAGACTCTAGAGAGTCCCTGCTAATCGTGGAATTCTCCAGGCCAGAATACTGGAATGGGTAGCCTTTCCCTTCTCCAGGGGATCTTCACAACCCAGGGATCAAACAGAGGTCTCCCACATTACAGGCATTCTTTACTAGCTGAACCACCAAGGAAGCCCAAGAATACTGGAGTGGATAGCTGATCTCTTCTGCAGCAGATCTTCTTGACACAGGAATCAAACCAGGGTCTCTTGCATTGGAGGTGGATTCTTTACTAACTGAGCTATCATGGGAAGAGCTGACTCACTAGTAAAGACCCTGGTGCAGGGAAAGATTGAAGGCAGGAGGAGAAGGGGACGACAGAGGATGAGATGGTTGGGTGGCATCACAGACTCGATGGACATGAGTTTGAGCAAGCTCCAGGAGTTGGTGACAGACAGGGAAGCCTGGCATGCTGCACTCATGGGGTCACGAAGAGTCAGACACAAATGAACGACTGAAATGGCTAATCAAATCAACGACATTTTGGAAAGTTTGACTGAGGTCAGTATGTTTCACAAAGTCACTGCTGTAAATATGTTTTAGATTATAATACATAGTAGTGTACAATTTTATACTTTCTATCAACATAGCCAAGAATTCAGTATACTACTAAAATGTTTCTTAAACTGAATATTTAGATAGTGTTTGGTGCACATCTTTCAGAATCCTGTATGCAGTAAAATAAATTTTGGTAGTAAAATACTTTTTCCTGCAAGGACTTGTGTTTAAGAAAAATGAATTATAAGAAGAAACTTGGGGAGAAGTTTAGAATTTATTGTTCTTGTGTTTAGTTGCTCAGTTGTGCCTGAACCTGAGACCCTTTGGATTGTATCCGGCCATGCTCCTCTGCCCGTGGGATTTTTCATTTCCTTCTCCAGTTTAGAATTATTAACTGTTAAATAACAACAATACATTCAGTTTAATTCAGTTCGGTTCAGTCGCTTAGTCGTGTCCGACTCCCTGGGACCCTATGGACTGCAGCACGCCACGCCTCCCTGTCCATCACCAACTCCCGGATTTTACCCAAACTCATGTCCATTGAGTCAGTGATGCCATCCAACCATCTCATCCTCTGTCGTCCCCTTCTCCTCCTGCCCTCAATCTTTCCCAACATCAGGGTCTTTTCAAATGAATCAGCTCTTCGCATCAGGTGGCCAAAATATTGGAGTTTCAGCTTCAACATCAGTCCTTCCAATGAATATTCAGGACTGATTTTCTTTAGGATGGACTGGTTGGATCTCCTTGCAGTCCAAGGGACTCTCAAGAGTCTTCTTCAACAACACTTGTACTAATTTTAACTGCTACATGTATTATGTAGGAGCTGTATTCCAGCATGATCTTTTATTAATTTTTCTGCTGTTCTTTTTCTACTTGTATAACATGTTGACTCTAAAGAAATGGAAGTATTAAATAGGGTATATAACTGTTATTTTACATAAGCCTGTAAGTTTATATCTTCTTTTTTGATCATGGAATTCCAAAATGGTTAATATTTTCTCATTCAAATAGATGAAAAAATACTATTCTTTTAAAATTTTATTCTCGCTGAATAGTTATATATGTATGACCTTTCTGAAAATTTATCTGGCCTAGGATGTTCCTATAATGTGATATTTATAACAATCTGTAGACCTTGACATTTTTATCCAGGAATGCAATATATCCCGCCTTCAACTTCAATCAAACAAAACGAACATAAATTATTGAGAACCTATGTCTCGAATCCCAGTTGTCATTTTAATTCTAATCCGTTGAAGATTTAAATCAATCTGTGAACAAGGAATTTTGTGGAACATTAAGAAGTACAAGAGATTATTCAACTTCGAATATGTTGAAGCATGAAGAAGGTATACAATATGCAAATAACTAGGCCTGGAGAATCAATCTCAAGAATAAATTGCATGATTAATAAATCCTTGTTATCTTCCCGATGAAGAACTTCTAAGGCTCTTCCACCAGGGGGCAGCAGAAGAGCGGCTTTCTCCCACTTGCGGCCAGACACAGGGGAGCCTAATACGCCTGGAGCTTTTTATCTTCCTCTCCATCGCCTTTCCTCTCACTCCCTTTAATTAAGTCAGAAGGGCCCTATATTCATTTGCCCATGAACTGACATAGCAAACTAACAGCAGCTATTGTAGTGTGAACGGATTTGTGACCAGGCAAGGGGCTTCAGCCGAGATTACTCGCCCCACAGCCGGATGAATGTGCTGAGCACAAAGTCTGCTCAAAGCCGAGCAAACGGACTATTTGTGAAAATGCCATCCTGGCTCAAGTCTGATTAAGACCGGGGGTCCCCAGGCCGTTTGATCTTCACTCATCAAAGAGAGTCTTTAAACAAGCTTCATTTTACACTACTGTATGCTGGCGACGGGTTGTGACACCAAAGTGCAGCCACCGTGAGCAGCCTCCAGGAGCACGTGAACAATGGGAATTCTCGGCTTGCTTAAGTGCAGATCACCCAGGCCTGCCTGCTGGAAAATTATCCAGGGCCGGAGGCTGGTTATGGAGCGCAGGGCTCCCACTTTGGAGGTTACTGGGTCTGCCCGACAGGTAGCTCCCCCAACTCGCCCCTTTCCACCCTTCGATACCCCTGAACTCATTTGAAAATTCTTTTTTAGTTTTGAGACTTAAAGGTGAGGAAGAATCTTTACCCAATTTTTACATGTCTCCCCTTTCCTGCTAAAATTAATAGTTCTGTCTCTAGTCTATATTCTGGTCCACTCCCTGGTGATTCTAAGATAGGGTCTCAGGACACAAAAGTGTTTTCAAGGTCCTGATTTCTATTTTTCACCTTAAGACCCCATTACAATTCACTAGCCTGAGATTTAGTGATTGTTGGGGGGAAAAAAAAATCAGCTCTAAAACATCACAATCAATTTTGTGAAGCAAAAATTATTCCTCTCTCTCTCTCCTGCTTTCCACCCGTATATACGTGTTTGTGTGCACGTGAGAAACTGAATGGTGGGTTTGCACACGGCATTTATCTTTTGAACACTCTGAATTTGTTGAATTTTCCAGGACGTGTGATATAAACCACAAATCTATATTTATGTCTATCTATATCCATCTTTAAAAAACATCACCTGGTTCAAGTAATTTACCTTATTTCCAGAGACTTAACACCTGATTGTTTTCTTCAAAAGCTTTACATATTTTCTTCAAAGTCAAAATACAGCATTGAGGTCAGTGACTATTACTCTATCTTAAGGCTGCTTGAAAAAAATAGGTCTCTTGCAGGATGTTCGTATTTAATCAGAGTACAATAGGCCTTGCCCTGGCAGAGCTTAAAGAGGGAGGGAGGGAGGGAAACAGGTGGGGAGGGAAGGGTGAGAGATGCTTTTGTAGCCAGAAGAGACCTCTTTGCACACACACCCCAACCCCATTTTATAAGTGAAAGACCAACACCAGCACTGAGAGTTAAGTGCTTGAGCAAGTTCCCACATTTACCAATCAGCTGCTGGCTGTCACAGCAGAAGTTCCCGGTGCAGAGTTCCACACCCCAGAATCCTGAAACCAGGGCACAACACTTCTCTTGGGCATGACCCTTGCAGAGTGCTTGCATTATAAAGGGGGTGGGGTGATAATAGGAACTCAATGACACAGAAGAAAATGATTTTTCTCTAGCTCTGGAGACTGTTTTAAGAAGATCTCGAATCCCGCTTTCTTCTGTCATTGGTCTGTCTTCATGGCTGGAAATGTCAACTCCTTTAGGGAATATTAAGGAGGCAGTTTTGTACTCCCTGTAACTGCCGGGTTGGTCAAAAACTTTGTTCAGGTTTGTCATAAGTTGTTGTGGAAAAACCCAAAAGAACTTTTTGGCCAATATATCCCACAGGATCTTTCTGAGTGTCAGGATATCAGAAAAGGTCCCTCTGATTTTTAGTTATAAGTTTCTGGGTTCTGAGCTCTATTTTCAGATTAGCTTTTAACATCCTGCTTCTGTAAAACACATCTTCTCAGCCAGGGTAGAAAGCTACCATGGAGCCTGATTTATCAGGGCTGGCCATCTCCACTGACCAAATAAACATAATCATTGTCAAATCTCGCCTTCTGTTT
Organism: Giraffa tippelskirchi; assembly: GCF_054371585.1. NCBI lineage: Eukaryota > Metazoa > Chordata > Mammalia > Artiodactyla > Giraffidae > Giraffa > Giraffa tippelskirchi. The sequence goes on from NC_137276.1 coordinate 42,654,082, forward strand.
TTACTGAGGAGCACAGAAAAGCCTAATCTGTCCTCTTGGGAGTCATAACATGGGCCTGGTCTGAAAGCTCATTTAACATCAAGAAGAACATTGAGACCAAAATCTTTTGAAGGCCAATGAGAAAGTCATTACACACACACACACACACACACACACACACACACACAGATAGACACACACAGACACACACACACACACAATCTTTAAGAATGAGGAATCCCTACTAAAAATTCAAGAGTAGTACTTTCAAAAATGTTGGCAACACTCACCATAAATGACATTTATTCAGTGTTTTCCCAGTGAAGTAAAATTATATGACAACAGATCTGCTCCCTTTGATTTAACAAAGAGAAAGAAGCTAAGAAGGAGCAAGAAAGGGAGAGAGGGCGGAAGAAGAGAGGAATGTAGTGAATTAAAAATGTAGCAGTCACCTAAGAATCTGAAACAGCAAAGATAAAAACTAGCTTGCAAATCACATGGTGTTTATTTGTCTGTCTCCCTTATGGATAAAAAGGTTGATGAATAGCCCATGGCAGACACTCAGCGCTTAGAATGTGAGGAAGGCACACAGTATGCCCTTCATGAGTTATGTGGTTCAATCCCACACTGGTAAATATTTCACCCATTTTAAAATCTAATGAACAATATTAAACTTATTGCTTTGAGTATGGTTCTATTTAAACCAGATCAAATAAGAGGTAGGCTTTCCCTTCAGAATGAAATAAACTAGTCTGGGAGAAGTATCAACAACCTCAGGTATGCAGATGATACCACTCTAATGGCAGAAAGTGAAGAAAAACTAAAGAACCTCTTGATGGGGGTGAAAGAGGAGAGTGAAAAGGCTGGCTTAAAACTCAACACTCAAAAAACCAAGATCATGGCATTCAGTCCCATCACTTCATGGCAAATAGAAGGGGGAAAAGTGCAAGCAGTGACAGATTTTATTTTCTTGGGCTCCAAAATCACTGCGGACAGCGACTGCAGCCATGAAATTAAAAGATACTTGCTTCCTGGAAGAAAAGCTATGACAAATCTAGACAGTATATTAAAAAGCAGAGACATTTCTTTGCCAACAAAGGTCAGTTTAGTCAAAGTTATGGCTTTTCCAGTAGTCATCTATGGATGTAAGAGTTGCACCATAAAGAAGGCTAAGTACCAAAGAATGAATGCTTTTGAATTGTGGTGCTGGACAAGACTCTTGAGAGTCCCGTGGATAGCAAGAAAATCAAACTAGTTAATCCCAAAGGAAATCAGACCTGAATATTCATTGGAAGGACTGATGCTGAAGTTGAAGCTCCAATACTTTGGCCACCTGATGCAAAGAGCTAAATCACTGGAAAAGACCCTGATGCTGGGAAAAATTGAAGCCAGGAGAAGTGGGTGGCAGAGATGAGATGGTTAGATAGCATCCCTGACTCAATGGACATGAATTTGAGCAAACTGCAAGAGATAGTGAAGGACAGGGGAGCCTGGCATGCTGCAGTCCATAGCGTCCCAGAGTCAGACACAACTTAGTGACTGAACAACAACAAATAATGTAAATACACCTGCCCTGATTCCTATCACCTCTGTCATCTATCTGCTTAGAGAGACTCAGTCATCAGAACATTCTGTTCCCCGAGACTTGTTGGTCACATTTCCTAGACTCAGTATGTCTCTAAATATAATCTTCCCCATGACCTAATAGTTAACAAAGAATAGTCTATTTTGGAGGAGTTCTTCCCCTATTCCATGTAGGTATATTTGTTTCTCCAACTACTCACAGATAGAAAGCTTTCTGAGGATAAAAAGACTGTCTTGAGTATTTTGTGGGCATGCTCCCAAAGGAAGCAGGGTAGCACTCTGCATGTAATGGGAACTCACTGAATAAAAACTGTATGCTCTTGGTAATCCTCCTTACTCATCCTGCTCTTTTGTGGCCACTGAGCAAACTCAATCATGAAAAGAATTTTCAAATGGAGATTCCATTGACAAACTAAATTTTTCCATTTGGTACAAAAGTTTGGCCTGCTACAGACCCAGGTCTCTCTACGGACCTCCTACAAAAGTTCATTCCTGTATAATTTAAGAGCTTACTTCCTCCTCCACTAAATTACTTGTAGATAGATAACATGAGTATTAGTCACTCAGTCATGACTGATTCTTTGCAATCCCATGGACTGATGGCTCAGACAGTAAAGAATCTGCAGGCAATACAGGAGACCCAGGGTTGGGAAGATTCCCTGGAGAAGGGAATGGCAACCCACTCCAGTATTCTTGCCTGGAGAATTCTATGGACAGAGGAGCCTGGCTGGCTATCACCCACAGGTCGCAAAGAGTCAGACACAACTGAGCTGACAGCGCTAACATGATACTCATCTTTTTTCATATAGTATCACATACAGTGTTTAACTCATAGCAGGAACTCAGATATTGACCAAATCACTATTATTAGCTTTCAAATCATGATTACAGGAGGAATGTGGGAAGTAGGGAAGGATTTGCTCATGAAACCCTACTCTTGACTTACCTCCCCAAACTCAACGTATCAGGCTCTGTCCAAGATTAATGAGTGTCAGACCATATCAGATGTACATGGTCAAGGATCAAGACTGAATTTATGCAACATGGCTTTTTGTTAAAGTTTTTCTTTTACTTATGAAACTGTTTCATGTTTTTCTTTCTTTCTTTTTTTTTTTTGGTCTCTAGACAATGGTTTCATTTGTGAATTCAAGCTCTTAATGGACTAAGTTCATTAAATGGATTCACATGTACCATCTCTTCCAAAAAAGAGGAAAAGAAATTGGCTTTCAGTGTGGCAAAGCGTATTTTGTATTTAAACATTTAAATAGGAGAATGGGTCTAGGAAGAAACATTTTAAACCCATCCCAAGGGCATGGGATTCTTTCTCCACATTTTTGCACTGTAAGAATTTAAGACAGACTCTAGATTTGCTGCCACATGGAAGGTGCTCAACACACTGATTACTGGCATTATTGTCAATATTCTGCAAGTGATAATATAGCACCTAAAATCCCCTATGCCTTTACCTTTTTATGCTAGAATACCTCTCCATCTATAAACATGTAAACTTCATCTTGGCTGAGGGTGATAGCGTATCTGCCCAGGGGAGACCTGGTTCATTGCTGATTCTCAAAAGTTGTACTGACTTGTTCATTTCTTAAGCTCATTTTTCAAAAGCCAATATAAACAACCTCCCTTTTGTTTCCAAATTTCAATTTTTTCCAAAATTTTTTAGAGTAGTAGCCAAGTCTGGGTCATTGTACATGTTCTTAACAAAATCTGAAGAAATAGGTGAGAGTTAATCCATGTTGGAATTTTGAGAAGAATTATCAGTAAGCCAGAGGAGATTTCACAGAATAGAGTTTGGGATAGGAAGGAAGGGCACCAGTGGAAGTAGAGGCATTATTAAATAATTGTTTAGAAGATAACCTTAATATGACCTCTGAAACCCAAGGAATTAGAACATAGACCATTGCAAACTTCTTTTTAAAATCACCCCTTTCCCTCTCAACTTTTGGATTATTATACTACTTCAAGACCGCCAGGGGTTACACTTGGTAGTGGTCTCAGTAATGAATATTGTAGGTAATTATGCAAAGTGATTAGAAATACCCTGGAGGTTAGGGAGCACAAAATAAATATATCCTAATCCTTTTTACTCAACAGTGATTATTCAATCATCTTTTTCTAAATTCACATAGCAGTTGTCTATCTTCTGATATTTATAACATCAACCTGCTTTAAAAAGAACTGTGTACATTTATTATCTTTCACTATTACTTTAGTCAGAGTATTTGTATTCAATGTACCCCCACCCCCTCCTCCAGAGGGCAACCAAGGGAAGGACAGACCGCTGCCAGGGCACTAGGCTTCCAATATATTTTTGTTGAATCAATTACTTGCAATGCATCAGCAGGACGACATTCTTACACACTAGCCTTGCTTTATTATTTTTAAACACTGCTTTAAATGATGATAAATTCACTTTCAGCTTCCCCTTTCCTGCAGCTAGTCTCTTATCTCCCCAGAGCGGGTCCCAGGAACGGGCTGACTTGGGATCAAACACAGGCGTTCTCAAGCTTTGCAATATGAAATACTAATGAGGAAGTCAGGCGCTAAGCCTTAAGGGTTTCTTATCTCCTTGAGTTAACCCACCATTGAGAAGGGAGAATCAGGGAAGGACCACTAACCCAGTCGTTGGACCCTGTCCGCTTTCGCTCTGGCCACTTTGATCTTGCGTGTCTGCCTAATCAAGTTCATCTACAGCCGCGACTACTCAGATTCAAAGGACATTAAATAGCTTGATTATCGGATGGTCATTTCCCTCTTCCCTCCGCCCCTGATCTAATTTCCAAACACCAGTCTCTCGCCTCCCTTTCTAAACTTCCCATCAAAAGAACATTCGTTCTTCTTCCTTCTTACCCTCGTTTGATGTGCAAATGCCCTTCTCTTTGCACATTTTTCTCGTGGGGGCGGGGGAAGGGGAAGAAGGAGAGGGACTGGAATTAAACGAATTTAAAGCCAAGAATCTCACCCCAAATCTGCAAATCGTGACTCTAAAGGGTTAATAAGCAACTCGCAACAGCCACCTGGCCCTCTCGCTGAAACTTTTCATAGGGACTTTGAATTACTGATTGGGTTGTATTTAATATTAAATATTATGTGCACAGTAAAAAAAATAGTACTAGCGTAAAGAAAGAGGAGAAAAGTGGCTTTACAGAGACTATCACAATGCCTGTCTGAAAGTGTTTCAGATCCCAGTACTCCTACTCCAAGGCAAGGGCACCCGAGTTCCCGAGGTTCCTCCCACTTCCCGCATTTATTAAAGTTGTCTCCTCTAATGCTCGCTGATTACTGTCACCCCAAGGTAAGCTGGACAGGGGCAGGACTTCGCAAGGGAGGGGTGGGGTGAAGAGTGTCAAAGGCTACCCTTCATGTACACAAACACACCCCCTTCCAGCCCCTCCCAACGCTTTGAAATCCCAATCCGGCTTTGTTGTCTTCCCCGGAGGGGCCGGAATGCTCGGTGCCCGCAGTATAAAGGCAGCCTCGGTGGCGGTGGCGGCGCAGAGCCCTGCAGTCAGGGTCAGGACTCTGGGACTGGTGGAGGCTCTCCGAGCCCTGTCTCTGCAGCTGCGCCAACACAGCTCCGGGGGACTAGGCGTGCAAAGTGACATTCCTCCTTTCTCTTTCTCTCCCTTGAGTCCTTCTGAGATGACGGCTCTGGGCACAGCGGGTGCTGCCCGGGTCTTGGTCGCCCTGGTGGCTGCTGCTCTTTGCAGTCACCCTCTGCTGGGAGTGAGCGCCTCCGTGAACTTCGTTCTCAATTCCAACGCCATCAAGAACCTGCCCCCACCGCTGAGCGGCGCTGCCGGGCACCCAGGCTCCGCAGTCAGCGCGGCTCCCGGAACTCTGTTGGACGGCGGCAACAAGTACCAGACTGTTGACAACCACCAGGTGAGAAGGGTCTTGGGGATCGGGAATGCTGCGATCCTAAACGGGTCTCATTTGGGGATGAGGGCGCAGAACGGGCTGTGTAAGAGTAGTTCAAGATGCGTTTGGCAACTGCCTTTGGGAGCAGTGGGCGGCAACAGTTTTTGGAGAGGTGGGCTGAAAGGGACTGTGAGGAGTCCAGGAGTGTGGTACTGGGTGCCCAAGTGCCTCACCCTCTCCCGGCCCCCTTCCCGCAGCCATATCCGTGCGCTGAGGACGAGGAGTGCAGCTCCGACCAGTACTGCGGGAGTCCCACCCGCCGCGGGGTCGGTGCGCAAATCTGCCTAGCCTGTCGGAAGCTCCGAAAGCGCTGCATGCGTCACGCTATGTGCTGCCCTGGGAATCTCTGCAAAAACGGTGAGTCGGGCAGCTCTCTTTCGGACTCAAATCCTCCTCTGCTTGCGCGCCTACAGCTGAGAGACAATGCTCTCAGCTAAGAACACTTCGGCACTACCTTGCCAATGGGAGTTCAACGTGCGAGGTTCCCCAGGAAGGATCTCAGGCTAGTGTTTAACCTGGGAGCAAAGAGAAGTACGGAGGTCTTGGAGCTCCTTGCATCCCTTTGTGCCCCTCGGTTACTTAAGCGGGCGTCTTACCTGAGAGTGGACACTTGCACAAGAATTTGTCTAGAGAGCCTTGATAGAACTTGAGAATGAAGATGGGCAGGGAGGTGGAACTTACAGAAATCAGAACCGGCATTTAGTTGCCTTTTCCATTTTTCTTATCGTGCTTCTCACAGCTCTGCCAGATAGCCTCTTTCAAGATCCCCGTTCAAGCTGTTGTCATTTCGAGTGATTTATCTGTGCAGATCATTCTTAAAGGAGATCTTGCTGCCCTCACATCCTAGCTTCTCCATCTTTATCTGCCTCTACCTCCTGCTACCTTAAAATAAGTACTCCTCCCCCGAATCACAGATCCACGAAATTTTAATGTCTCAGAGAGGCAGACTCAGCCCAAGAAGGCTCCAGAAATAAACTTAAGGGTGGCGATCCTCCTTAGGACCCAATAATACTCTGGGATGAACTAACTAAATCATAGAAATTATACAGTAAAGTAATTGGTGGAAAAGATTGTAATCTTCCAGGCAGCAGGCATTGCATTTGCTCAACTTAGTCTGGCAGAATCCTTATAGCACGGAGGGCATAAAAGTTATTTTTAAATACAATTTTTAAGTGATTGATTTCATTTTTCTTACCCCAAGGGTGATATTAAAATGGGCAGAAATTTCATTGCCACTACTATGGTTGCTGAGAAAGTATTTTAAGTGTCTAGATTGGGGCTGTTATGAATGAGTGCACAGTGCACACGCTGATGCTTCTGCCCACTGGGGACTTTTGCTTTAACACTAGGAAGTTTGGCTCACGTTTAATGTCACTACAACGAGGTAGCTCAAGTTGGCATAGGCATAGCAGACTGCCACTGTCACAGCTATTAGCAGGAACATATTACAGCTCTAGAGTTAATCACTATCTCCTGCTTCCTTAGGGATATGCATGCCTTCTGAGCAAAATCATTTCCATCGAGGGGAAATCGAGGAAACCATTATTGAAAGCTTTGGTAATGAACACAGTACCTTGGATGGGTACTCCAGAAGAACTACACTGTCTTCAACAATGTATCAGACCAAAGGTAGGTGAAAGGATCTAAAGACTTTTTTGTTAGCACATTTATAGTGTCTTTTGGGTTACCTTAATGAGATAACGCAGGCTTAGCAGTGACCATGTCCTTTTCCTATTGTCTCCCTAGGACAAGAAGGTTCTGTCTGTCTCCGCTCATCAGACTGCGCTGCAGGGTTATGTTGTGCCAGACATTTCTGGTCCAAGATCTGTAAACCTGTTCTCAAGGAAGGTCAAGTGTGCACCAAGCACAGGAGAAAAGGCTCCCACGGGCTGGAGATATTCCAGCGTTGTTACTGTGGAGAAGGTCTGTCTTGCCAGATGCAGAAAGAGCACCATCAAGCCAGTAATTCTTCCAGGCTTCACACCTGTCAGAGACACTAAGCCAGCTGTCCGAACACAGTGGACTCCATTTACATAATATATGCTACGAAAACCGCTTGTGACTGTTGTGAGCTCAATCATTAAGGATGTACAAATTCTGTGGTTACAATTAAGCATTCCAATAATACCTTCTGAAAATCTGGAGTGTAAGAGCTTTGTTTCTTTGTGGAACTCTCCTGTCATTGATTGCAGTAAATTACTGTGCTGTAAATTTTCAGTGTGGCACTTACCTGTAAATGCAACAAATCTTTTAATTATTTTTCTAAAGGTGCTACATTGTCTATTGTTCCTCTTGTCATGTAAATTTTTGTACACATTGATTGTTATCTTGACTCTGATAAATACTCTATATTGAACTGAAATAAATACTTTCAGCTTATTCTATATTGAACTGAAATAAATACTTTCAGCTTATACTTCCTAAATGTAAAACCCTTCCCCCTTTTAATTCTAGAATCTAGAGTGTAAGGAGCTTTTGGAATGATGATGGGTATGTCAGATTTATCATGAAAATATTATTTTCCAAAATGTATTATCTCAGTACTTAGATCCTATTTATCTCTAGGTTGTGACAGTCCTTGAAATAAAATTTAACTTAATACCATGAAATACTAAAAGTATAGATAAATTTTGGCAGTGTGATCTTAGAGGGTTGAATGTGCTGGGGTGTGTGGGAGTGTGTTTGTGTGGGTATATAAATACAGTTGACAAATACCCGCAGATTTTGTACCAAATTAGTGCATCTGAACTATCTTAAATACTACTTCATGCCAGGAAGACTTGTTCCAACTACTTTACTTTGTAAATAATTATTACCTAAAAATCACAAATCCTCTCTCATTTTGTTCTTTGCTTCTCTTGCTAGGTGAACTATTTCAATTTTTGTTCAACCAGACATCTGTTCACTGGAAAAGGAAAGGATATACTGTTTAAAAGAAAACCCACAGAAATGAAGCCTAAACTGGCTTTGTATTTTCACTTGCCAACTTTGATACTGACAAATCTGATACTCTCTCTGAAGAAGAAAGCAACTGTCCCAATTCACACCTATCCTGTAATATTCAAAAAGTCTACATCAAAACCACAAAATGTTGGGTCCAAGGCATTCCAGAGGAATGTCACTGATCAATTTTGTCTAAAAAGTTTCGTTAAATAACACAGATGTCCTAGAATGTTTGTTGTTTTTGTATTCCCGGAAGTGGTTCAATTTCAAGGGGTTTTGCCAACAGGACACAAGGGTTGGTTGGTTCTTGCCTGAGAAGGGAACTGGCAGGATGTCTGCTATTACATTCCTTTTGTTTGGAAGCTTCGGTTTCCTTACCCTGGAGAAACTTTCTTTTTCTACCTGTGCTAGTTGGCTGATGTGCCAAGAAGGCCAATTCTAAGGCCTGCCATCTCCAAAAAAGCACAACAGAGGAACGGAAACATGAAGCCCTTTCTTCAAAAAGAAGAAAGAAGGGTGTTTGTTTCCAGAAGGGAGAGGAGCAATCATTTAAAAGGCCTTGGTGATGGGATCCCTTCATTTATACAGGAACCAGCTGCAGCCAGACTTCACCTCTGCATGTATCAGTTCATCAGCCCCAGTTCTAGCCCTCCTTGCTTCCCATCCCATAATGGGGATGGGAGAATGAGAAACCCACCAAGGAGGCATGCCTCTTCCTCCTGCCCAACTGAGTAGGTAGGAAGGGATATCATAAAGAGATTCTGCTTTATCAAAATTATAGACACTTTATTAGTAATGGAGGCTGGAAGTTGGAAGTCAGATACAATACAAAATCAAAAGGATCATTTAAAGAATCTCAAACATTTGAGATAGTGGCTGCTGAAACTTGAATTTCTAAACAATTTATCTGAATGGAAAATACATGAACTTGGGAATGCATTCCCAAGGAATTTTATCAAATGAGTTTAGCTACTGTACACTGTCCTGTACCTTGCACTTTAACTTAACGTGCCTTGCAGATTTTTCTGTGTAATACATAGAGACGTGTCTTATTCCTTTCAACAGCTGCCTTAAGAGTGTAGCCTACTGGAAAAGCTATACCTTAGCATCATTATTGAGAGATATTGAAATTGTCTCCAGTGTTTTTGTTATGCCAAATATTGTGCCATCAGTATAGATTTTTTTCTGTGTGTTTTCCTGTGCTGATATAGTTGTAGGATAAGACAATGACTTGTTTTTGAAGGAAAATCCAAATTTAAAAAGCATGCTTGCTGTAGCTACTCATAAGGTGTGGTGTGGGCAAAATGACAAGATGTCTGGTTATTAAGGATCTAGTGATGATTAAACTCTTGCTAACTTGCATAAAAGGAGGAAGAGAGAAGAGGTGTATCTTATCTATTTCACAGTAAATGTAATCTGTGACATTCAGTTAAAGGTAGCCTTGTTCTATTGCTTTGATTTTGAAATAATTATAAAATAAAATTGCAAACAAGTCATTTCTCTACCCTTTTTTCTTGTTTTGCTAGGAGAATTCAATAGTTCAAATTTTGCTTTACTTGAAATCTATCAATAGGAATGAACATGGGAATATATTGTTTAAAAGAAAAATACAGACATGCAGGCTAAATATTGCTATTCATATTTGGCATCAGATCAAAATGCCTTATGGACTCTTCCCATGGTAAATCAAATTGCACTAATTCAATCATGGCATTAGAAACAAAATTATAGAATTAGAAACTGTGTCAGTTTCAGGATTTCTAATTGCACAGTCATACTAGAACTTATTGCCACTTATGGAAATATCAGCTAAAATCATTAAAATTTCTTTCACTTCAAACCTGACTGTTGTACCTAACTTGATCATGTTACTAGCTTTTATATAGTCCTAAAGAAAAATGGACATTGCTACCATTAGGTTTATTAAATGTGTTCCACTGAGTTTTATATTATAATTTTCATACTTTCTAAAATATGACTGAGTACAGTACCAAAAAAAGTAGCTACTTTGAAGAAAGTAGGGAAAACCGCTAGGTCATTCAGGTATGACTATATAAAAACCCTTACCATTATACAGTGGAAGTGAAAATTAAATTCAAGAGATCAGATCTGGTAGACAGAGTGCCTGAAGAACTATGGGTGGAGGTTTGTAATACTGTACAGGAGGTGGTAACCAAAACCATCCCCAAGAAAAAGAAATGCAACAAGGCAAAATGGTTGCCTGAGGAGGCCTTACAAATAGCTGAGAAAAGAAGAGAAGTGAAAGGCAAAGGAGAAAGGAAAAGATATATCTATACGAATGCAGAGTTCCAAAGAGTAGCAAGGAGAGATAAGAAAGTCTTCTTCCGTGAACAATGCAAAGGAATACAAGAAAATATAGAATGAGGGAGACTAGATATCTCTTCAAGAAAATTAGAAACACCAAGTGAATATTTCAAGCAAAGATGAGCACAATAAAGGAGAGAAATGGTATGGACCTAACAGAAGCAGAAGAGATTAAGAAGAGGTGGCAAGAATACACAGAAGAACTATACAAAAAAGGTCTTAATGACCCAGATAACCACAATGGTGTAATCACTCACCTAAAGCCAGACATCATGGAGTGTGAAGTCAAGTGGGCTGCAGGAAGCATTACTATGAACAAAGCTAGTGGAGGTGATGGAATTCCAGCTGATCTATTTCAAATCCTAAAAGATGATGCTGTGAAAGTGTTGCAATCAACATGCTAGCAAATTTGGAAAACTCAGCAGTGGCCATAGGACTGGAAAAGGTCAGTTTTCATTCCAATCCCAAAGAAGGGCAACATCAAAGAATATTCAAACAACTGCATAATTGTGCTCATCTCACATGCTAGCAAGGTAATGCTCAAAATCCTTCAAGCTAGGCTTAAAAAGTATGTGCACCAAGAACTTCCAGATGCACAAGCTGGATTCAGAAAAGGCAGCGAAACTGGAGATCAAATTGGCAACATCCACTGGATTATAGAGAAAACAAGGCAATTTCATAAAAACATCTACTTCTGTTTCATTGACTATGCCAAAGTCTTTGACTGTGTGAATCACCATAAATGATGGAAAATTCTTCAAGAGATGGGAATACCAGACCACCTGACCTGTCTCCTGAGAAAACTGTATGCAGGTCAAGTAGCAACAGTGAGAAACGGACTGGTTCCAAATTGGGAAAGGAGTATGTGAAGGCTGTATATTGTCACACTGCTTATTTAACTTATACACAGAATACATCATATGAAATGCTGGGCTGGATGAAGCACAAGCTGGAATCAAGATTCCTGGGAGAAATATCAATAACTTCAGATATGCAGATGGCACCATCCTAAGGCAGAAAAGGAAGAGGAACTAAAGAGCCTGTTGATGAAAGTGAATGAGGAGAGTGAAAAAGCTGACTTAAAATTCAACATTCAAAAAATTAAGATCATGGCATCTTATCCCATCACTTCATGGCAAATAGATGGGGAAATAATGTAAACAGTGACAGACTTTATTTTCTTGGACTCCAAAATCACTGCAGATGGTGACTGCAGCCATAAAATTAAAAGATGCCTGTTTCTTGGAAGAAAAGTTATGACAAACCTAGACAGTGTATTAAAAAGCAGAGACATTACTTTGTCAACAAAGGTCCATATAGTCAAAGCTATGGTTTTTCCAGTGGTCATGTATGGACCAAAAATAAGGCTGAGCACCGAAGAATTGATGCTTTCTAACTGTGGTGCTGGAGAAGACTCTTGAGAGTCCCTTGGACTGCAAGGAGATCAAATCAGTCAATCCTAACGGAAATCAACCCTGAATATTCATTGGAAAGACTGATGTTGAAGTTCCAAAACTTTGGCCACCTGATACAAAGAGCTGACTCACTGGTAAGGACCATGGTGCTGGGAAAGACTGAGGGCAGGACGAGAAGGGGGTGACAAAGGATGAGATGGCTGGATGACATCATCGACTCAATGGACATGAGTTTGAGCAAACTCCGGGAGACAGTGAAGGACAGGGAAGCCTGGCATGCTGCAGGCCATGGCGTCACTGAACAACAACAGTACAAAAATATAAAACAAATACATTATTTATCTCCACATTGAGAAAACAGAAAATTAAGAATCTCCATAATTTGGGCACCTGCTGTTTGTTTAGTCGCTTAGTCATGTCCAACTTATTTGTGACCCAAATGGACTGTAGTCCACCAGGCTCCTATGTCCATGGGATTTCTTAGCCAAGAATACTAGAGTGGGTTGCCATTTCTTTCTCCAGGGTATCATTCCCAGCCGGTAACTGAACCCATGTCTCCTGCATTGGCAGGCGGATTTGTTACCACTGAGCCATCAGGGAAGCTCTTGGGCATCTGATGTTTGTACAAATGCCCATATGTATGTGGGACTTTATATGTTTGTCCTAATATTAATGGCTTAGAAAGAAACAGATCAGTAACCAGAGACTACAATCTGGGCAATCCTAGAGAATTTTAATTTAATTTTAACCTATATTGAGCATTTGGTGCTCAATAGGTACTATTCTGACATTTGAAACAATGTATATAGTTCACTAACTTCAAGGAGCTCATCATTTAGCAAGAGAGATTATAAACAACTATTAGTGCTGGGGGTCAGTTTAATATAGTGGTTTAAGATACGCTGCTTGAAATTAGGCAGATTTGATATGCAATCATGGCTCCTTCTATTTCCAACAATGATGTTGGGCAAAGGATAAAACCTTATTAATAACAATGGAGTGAATGCCAACTTTATAGAGTGTTGATGTGAGAATAATACATGCATTATAATAATACTTAGCATTATGTATAGCTTATAGTGAGCACTCAATTTTAGGTCTTCACTTGAAAAAACAAATTGACAAGATATTGTATCATATGTACAAATACCTAACAGATTAAAAATAATTTAACTGATCTATAGGTACTCAGTAAAAGCTTCAAGAAAGCAGTGATATTTGATCTACCTTCTTTTCCACATCCTTTTATTTCAAGGGCAAGAAATGGTTTAAACTAGTAGAAAGTATAGATGGATTGGAATGCTACCTCTTATGAAAAGTCAATTATGGAAACTATTCTGCAGACTGGCTTCATAGCCTGCTAATGATTTCTGCTCTACTTTAACTTGTACATGTCTAAGGTTTGTCACAGTGGCATCTATTCTGTCCCCAACGCAAGTCACCCTTCAGTTTCAGCTCTGCTCATCCTCTCAGAGACTATCTCAAATTCCTCAAATTTGGTTCAGCTCAGCTTTGTTTAGTGGTTCACTCTGGTGCCCTTGGCTAGCATGGTTACTCAGAACCCTACAATATAAACACTGCTGACTAGGTCCAGTCCACTTTTAATAGGAAGGAACTTCAGTAGTTCTACAAGGACTGTGTATCATGCGTCATATCTACCACATATAGTTTGTTTTTAAGTTTATTTAATTGAAGGATCGGAGAAGGCAATGGCACCCCACTCCAGTACTCTTGCCTGGAAAATCCCATGGACGGAGGAGCCTGGTAGGCTATAGTCCATGGGGTCGCTAAGAGTCGGACACGACTGAGCGACTTCACTTTCACTTTTCCCTTTCATGCACTGGAGAAGGAAATGGCAACCCATTCCAGTATTCTTGCCTGGAGAATCCTAGGGACAGCGGAGCCTGGTGGGCTGCCGTCTATAGGGTCGCACAGAATCGGACACAACTGAAGCTACTTAGCAGCAGCAGCAGCAATTGAAGGATAATTGCTTTACAATATTGCGGTGGTTTCTGCCATACATCGACATGAATCAGCCACCGGTGCACACGTGTCCTCCCATCCTGAACCCCCCTCCCACCTCCCTCCCCACCCCATCCCTCTGGGTTGTCCCAGAGCATCGGCCTTGAGTGCACTGCTTCACGCATTGAATTTTCACTGGTCATCTATTTTACTTATAGTTCTGAAGAACGAGAAGAAGCTCACCAAAACACAGGGTATTGGAGGCAGAGGAAGCAGTGTGAGCCAAAGGGATAAAGGGATAAAATGGGATATCCAAAGGGATAAAAATGCATACTGTGTTTTTAAAAAGTACAATAATCCACAGTGGCTAGAACATGAATGTACCTGGGAGAACCACGATTTTGCTCTGATTTTTTTTTCCTGTAATTTGTTACCCAGGAAAGAAAAAAGGTTAAAACTCTTCATTTTTGGCAACAGTTACCACATTAGGTAAAAGTGGAGTTGAAGACAATACATTTGAGAAATATTTTGTCTCAAAAGATTAACTAAACTGTCTGTCTTGGTGATTATTTTGCCAAAACAAAGTTACAAAATAAGGATACTATTAATTCATTTCCAGAATGAGTTGTTATATTAGATAGATTTGAAGTTTAAGAAATTATATTTGAGACAATTCTGTTTTTGACTGAAGTACTTAATACCTGTGTCTGTTAGTTGCTCAGTCATGTCTGACTCTTTGTGACCCCATGGGTTGTAACCCACAAAGCTTCTCCGTCCATGAGAATTCTCCAGGCAAGAATACTGGAATGAGTTGCCATGCCCTCCTCCAGGGGATCTTCCCCATCCAGGCATCGAACCTGGATCTCTTATATAGCTTTCACAAATCATGGATTTTTTTTTCCAAGTTGTAAATTAAAATTGTATGACAATTTTAGAAATATAAAATTACATTTGAAGGCTGATGATAATCAACCCCCTAAAATTATAAACTAATAAATTCTAATAGAAAAGTCAAATTGGTAGAAGCCATGAAGCATGTGTGAGCATAGTAATTGCATATTACATTTCACAAAATTACATACTAACTTTATCCTGATAAGAAAAATTTACTTTTTTTAAAAAGTGGTATTTTTGCAACATTTCAAGTATCTGTGAGATTCTGAAGTTCAAATTAAAAGGGGATGGGTAGTACTCAGTCTCAGCACAGGGGCAAAAAACAGAACACTCTCATACATAGTTAGTAGGAACTGCAGTTAGCGTTAACTTCCTGAAAGGCAATTTGGCAAGTGTTTTTAAAATAAATTCTTTTCTTTTAGTTTAAGCAATTTTAAGAATAGAATCATGAATGTATATATAGTCTATCTGCAGTGACATCATCATAGCATAAATTAAAAATGAATTGTATCCAATGAGAGAAATGTTAGATAAATTAAGATATGTCCTGAAAATATCCTGCAATCAAACTTATCTAGAGAAATGTTCATAATTCTACATGTAAGAAGATTTAAAAAAAATCATATTACAGAACAAATACGTTGAGTTGGCCCAAAGTTTGTTCGTTCATACTATCTTATGGAAAAACTTGAATGAACCTTTGGGCCAACCCAATAGTACTATCACATACCCATAGCAACATCAAATATGTTCATCTAGACAATCATATCTGGAAGATAGGATTGTGAGAACTATTGATATTTAATCTTACTTTTCATTGTTTTCCATTTTTCTATAATAATCAGGCAAGAGATTACTATTAGCAGAAAATCTAAACTAAAACTTGGATTCTCATTAACTTTTGGACATATTAGGTAGATATCTTGATACACTTCATTCTAATTAGGAAAGTTACTGGCAGTGCAGAGTTTCTCCTCCCTGAATTGCCTAGAAAGTACAGAAAAAAATACCCTCCCCTTACTGACAAAATTATTTTCCATACAAGGAGTACTGACTGGGAGACCATTATCTGGTACAGAGAAGACCCTCAGCAAGTATTTGCTGAATGAAGGAATAATGAATAAGGGAAATAGAGGAGTTTTTGTACAAATTTCAGTAAAATTACAAAACATACTAACACTCTTTAAAGCAGCGGTCTCCAACCTTTTTGACACCAGGACCCAGTTTCACGGCAGACAATTTTTCAACTGTCAGAGGTGGGAGATGGTTTTGGGATGATTCAAGCACATTACATTTATTATGCACCTATTTTCTATTATTATTACATCAGTTCTACCTCAGATCACCAGGCATTAGATCCTGGAGATTGAGGACCCCTGCTCTGATGAACCAAAAGAAGGAAAGGGGACTAGACAAAAGGAAGAAAATAGCAATTCCATCTTAACAGATACACTGTTTCCTATGAGCTTCCAACTTCATATTTATCAACAATTAAACATTGTGATAGACTGTTTGACATCATACATAAATCATACGAATACATAAACTACCAAAGCAGGACATGGCCTTTAGTTTAGACATCTTTATTGGTGAGAAAAATCTCACCTTCCTGACAATATAGTTAGCGCTCTCAGACAGGCTGGTTTTTAATCTCACAGGCAAGGGCACTGGATTTTATAACTAACCTAAACAGAAAGCTAGAGACAAGGAAGATGGACATTCTTTATTCAGGGATCTCTACACATTTCACTGTTTTATCAACCAGTGTTGATTATCTTTTTGATCAAGTAGGACTAAGTACTATGTTTGACACTCGGGCATCATATTGCAGAATATGTTTAAAACAAACAAAAAAGTCAGAACTTCCACTTTTCTACAAGTGGGTCACTGTCTGGCAAAATTCAGAAAACATCCAATGTTTTTCTTATATTAACACTTCATTCAGCAACTTTCTCCTTCCTGCTCCTTACACCATCATCACTCTCCCTTTAAGAAACGCTATTCCTATTTCTATAGTTTCATCCATCCTTTCTCACCTATTCCCTTACTCTTTTCCATAAGACTGTCAATGTCTTCATTTTTTTTTTTCCATTCTGTATTAATACTAAACTTTTTTGCAGCTGCACCCTCACAGATCTGTCCTTTTAGACCTTGTGGCTGAAACTGTTATCTATTTACCAAACTAGTTTCCCTTTCCTCCTAAGCATGTTTCCCAACCGTCGGTGCAGTCATGTGACTGAACCTGACCAAGGGGATATTTGCTTAGAGACACCTCACTAGCTTCTCCTCCATCTGTGAATCTCCAGGGAGATAATGACAGCCCTGCAATTTAGTGGAAGAACCAACCACTCTCAGCCTGCATTTCTAAATAGCAGCAGGAACAGATTCTCCTGTCCCCATTCTCCATTTTATATGAACAAGAAATAAACTTTAACTGTGATATGCCACTGAGATTTAGGATTTTTGTTTTACTTTAACCAATACACGGATTTACATTTCTCCTTCCCTTTCTTCTCCAAAACTCTACCACCCTGCCATTGATAACAATAAGGGCATGAAAATGAGGGGTGCAAATGAATTCATATTGTTACCATTCATATGAAAATATGAAAGCATGCACCAATGTGCTGATCAGTAATAGGAATTTAATTAATTACTTTTTCATAACTGGGGCTTGTACAAATAAAACCTCCTCCCAACTAAACAATTTAAGTGGCAGGAAATGATTATAGTAATTTTTGAGAGCATCTTTTAGGTACCAAAGATGAACAATACATATATATATATATATATATTTGTTTTATTCTCACAGTGCCTCTATGAGGGAGGTATGTTTATTACTCCTGTTTTAAAGGTAAGGAAACAGAAACTAAGAAAATTTATGGCATTTACCTGAGACTGTGTAGCTGTTAAGTGACAGCCAGAATTTGAAAACAAAGCCTGCTCCAAATTCTAGGTTCTTAACACTATGAGTGTGGATGGGTATTCAACCATCTAAAGTTTTTGCATCCCTTAAGTTACTTAATGTAACTCCGTGTGTGCTCAGTTGTTTCCTACTCTTTGTGACCCCACAGGCTGCAGCCCACCAGGCTCCTCTCTCCATGAAATTTTCTGGCAAGAATACTAGAGTAGGTTGCCATTTCCTCTTCCAGGGGATCTTCCCAATGCAAAGATCAAACCTGCATCTCTTACCTGGGAAGCCCAAGTTACTTAACAGTATACTTAAAATAGGCTAAAGATATATCTGGTGACTTGGAAAATGCAGTATGTCAAGTTTCTGAATTGAAAAACTTGAAATTCTATATAAAGATATATTTGAAATGTAACACACTATATGGTCTTTCTTTTGTGTTTAGAAGTCAAAGGTTAAATTAATAAAATTGTTAAACTGCTTTAAATTTAAAAATTATCATCTCTTTCATTAGATAAATAGTTTAACAAATTAATTACCAGAAAAGTTGAAAGTCACTATTATATTTTTATGCTATTTCTTCCATCTAGGAGAATGCTTTCTACAGAGTAATATAACTACATTATGGTAAAATACTTCCATTTAAGTCCACTTATCAAGTCACCTATACACTATCTGTGTACAATTTCACAAATGTTCTTGCATTCTGTTTATAGCTGCTTTTCCTTTAAGTCCATCCTTCAAATTATACCTTGTGTAGTGACAGCAAATGAAAACCATAGATGTAGTTATTAACAAATGAGGGCTGAGTGGTTTCAACTTCCAAAAGGAAAAATACCTGGCATAATTATATAATGGATTCCTCCTGAAGAGCTAAAAATCGCTGATACACACACACACGTAAGTTCAGTGTTTCAGAGACTGTTTTTCTTAGAGCCCAAAACTGATGAACTCACAGCTTTGAGGTAGAACTTGGAGTCAAGGTTGAATTTTTACATAGTTTTAGATCTTAGGATAGTGCCTGGAACAAGTATGAGAGTAATTAGTGGTGGTTGTTCTACAACTATGCATCGACTTCAATGTGGGAGTTTTCAGTGTATCCTTGAGTGAAAATCATTTCAGCTGACATATTAATTCAAGATGCTGTAACTACATCACAATGTGATGTGTCTCACGTTATCAGGAATGGATTTTCCATGCCAGTTTAGGTTCAATTAGAAGTTAAGTACTGAATTTTACTCCTATATATGCTCTTGATTACATTTCAAAAGGGATAATAATTTTATAACTTTCTTAGGTAAGGGGGTTTCTAAACTCAGCTCACCATCTGAAACACATAAAAACTGGGCCCCTTACAAGAGCTACTGTGTCAAAATCTCTTGGGATTAGGCTACACACTTTTAAGCTTTTCCATTGATTGGTATTGTACATCTAATTTTAGAACCCACTGCTATGTATCCTTTAATTAAAATGCTTTACTTTCAACACAATAACCATCTGTGTAAAGGGGTTCTGTGTAAAGAAGGAGCTACTGGTTGAGCACTCATATCAGTACTTGAACTTGGGGAGTCTCATTGCATGTGATTCGTTCCACAACCCTAGTACGTGTATATGCACATGTTCCCTGTAATCAACAAGGCAATGAGACAAGGAGATGTTTAGAGATAAACTGGTATCATTCATGTCGCAGAGCTAGGAAGTGGCAGAGTGATGACTGAGAATTCTATGCTTATGGTCCCAAAACTCACTTTATGCCAATGGTGATAAAAAATGGTAACTCAAGGTGCTAATTTTTTATATTTGCAGACACCTCTTTAAGAAAACTCGTTTCTACTCAATTTCAAATTTGGATGAGAGAAACAAACAAAAATGAAAACCCTTCACTGGAGTCACCCCCCATTTTCTCCTAATACCAATTTTGTCGCATGAAGTCCCAGATTCTTTTTATTCAGAAACCTTTCCTTAACTCACCACTTAGTACAGGTCAAGTCAGATGTTTCATGCTCTCTCATAAGTTATTTTTCATAGTTCTTATTCTAATACTAACAAGCTGTTTTTATATTTATTAAATAGAATTTCTTCCTCATTAAACCATAGACTTCATGAGTACAAGGATCTTGCCTATCATTCTACCCACAGCAACTAGTTCTGGGTTTTACCTATAGTATTTAAGGATAAGTTCAGTTCAGTTCAGTCACTCAGTCATATCCAACTCATCGCGACCCCATGGACTGCATCACGCCATGCTTCCCTGTCCGTCACCAACTCCTGGAGCTTGCTCAAACTCATCTCCATAGAGTCGGTGATGCCATCCAACCATCTCATCTTCTGACATCCCCTTCTCCTCCTGCCTTCAATCTTTCCCAGCATCAGGGTCTTTACAAATGGATCAGTTCTTTGCATCAGGTAGCCAAAAGATTGGTGTTTCAGCTTCAACATCAGTCCTTCCAATGAGTATTCAGGACTGACTTCCCTTAGGATTGACTGGTTTGAACTCCTTGCAGTCCAAGGGACTCTCTAGAGTCTTCACCAAACGACAGTTCAAAAGCATCAATTCTTTGATGTTCAACTTTCTTTATAATCCAACTCTCACATCCATACATGACTGCTGGAAAAACCATAGCTTTGACTAGATGGGCCTTTGTTGGCAAAGTAATGTCTCTGCTTTTTAATATGCTGTCTAGGTTGCTCATAGCTTTTCTTCCAAGGAGCAAGTGTCTTTTAATTTCTTGGCTACCGTCACCATCTGCAGTGATTTTGGAGCCCAAACAAAATAAAATATTTTATGGTTCCCAATGTTTCCCCATCTATTGCCATGAAGTGATGGGACCAGATGCCATGATCTTTGTTTTCTGAATGTTGACCTTTAAGCCAGCTTTTTCATTCTCCTCTTTCACCTTAATCAAGAGGCTCTTTACTTTCTCTTCCTTTTCTTCCTTAAGGGTGGTGTCATCTGCATATCTGAGGTTATTGATATTTCTCCTGGCAATCTTGATTCCAGCTTGTGCTTCATCCAGCCCAGCATTCTGCATGATGTACTCTGCACATAAGTTAAATAAGGAGGGTGACAATATACAGCCTTGGCGTACTCCTTTCCTGATTTGAAGCCAGTCCGTTGTTCCATGTCCGGTTCTAACTGCTGCTTCTTGACCTGCATACAGGTTTCTCAGAAGGCAGGTAAGGTGGTCTGGTATTTCCATCTCTTGAAGAACTTTCCACAGTTGGTTGTTATCCACACAGTCAAAGGCTTTGGTGTAGTCAATAAAGCAAAAGTAGATGTTTTTCTGGAACTCTCTTGCTTTTTTGATGATCAAACGGATGTTGGCAGTTTGATCTCTGGTTCCTCTGCCTTTTCTAAATTCAGCTTGATCATCTGGAAGTTCATGTACTGTTGAAGCCTGGCTTGGAGAATTTTGAGCATTACACTTTGCTAGCATGTGGGATGAGTGCAAATGTGGGGTAGTTTGAGCATTCTTTAGCATTGTCTTTCTTTGGAAGATTGGAACGAAAACTGACCTTTTCCAGTCCTCTGGCCACTGCTGAGTTTTCCAAATTTGCTGGCATATTGAGTGTAGCACTGCAACATCATCTTTTAGGATTTGAAATAGCTCAACTGGAATTCCATCACCTCCACTACTTTGTTCACGGTGATGCTTCCAAAGACCCACTTGACTTCACATTCCAGGATGTCTGGCTTTAGGTGAGTGATTACACTATCATGGGTATCTGGGTCATGACGATCTGTTTTGTATAGTTCTTCTGTGTATTCTTGCCACCTCTTCTTAATATCTTCTGCTTCTGTTAGGTCCATACCATTTCTGTCCTTTATTGTGCCCATATTTGCATGAAATGTTCCCTTGGTATCTCTAATTTTCTTGAAGAGATCTCTAGTTTTTCCCATTCTATTGTTTTCTTCTATTTCTTTGCATTGATCATTGAGGTAGGCTTTCTTATCTCTCCTTACTATTCTTTGGAACTCTGTAGTCAAATGGGAATATCTTTCTTTTTCTCCTTTGCCTTAGCTTCTCTTCATTACTCATCTATTTGTAAGGACTCCTCAAACAACCATTTTGTCTTTTTGAATTTATTTTTCTTGGGGATGGTCTTGATAACTGCCTCCTGTACAATGTCATGAATCTCCATCCATAGTTCTCAGGTACTCTATCCAATCTAATCCCTTGAATCTGTCTGTCACTTCCACTACATAATCGTAAGGGATTTGATTTAGGTCATACCTGTATAATCTAGTGGTTTCCCTTACTTTCTTTAAGTCTGAATTTTACAATAAGGAGTTTACGATCTGAGCCACAGTCAGCTCTGGGTCTTGTTTTTGCTGACTATATAGAGTTTCTCCATCTTTGGCTGCAAAGAATATAATCAATCTGATTTTGGTATTGACCATCTGGTGATGTCCATGTGTAGAATCTTCTCTTGTGTTGTTGGAAGAGGGTGCTTTCTATGGCCAGTGCATTCTCTTGGCAAAACTCTGTTATCCTTTGCCCTGCTTTATTTTGTACTCCAGGGCCAAATTTGCCTGTTACTCCAGTTATCTCTTGACATCCTACTTTTGCATTCCAGTCCCCTATAATGAAAAGGACATCTTTTTTGGGTGTTAGTTCTAGAAGGTCTTGTAGGTCTTCATAGAACCGTTCAACTTCAGCTTCTTTAGCATTACTGGTTGGGGCATAGACTTGGATTACTGTGATATTAAATGGTTTGCTTTGGAAACAAACAGATCATTCTGTCGTTTTTGAGATCGCATCCAAGTACTGAATTTTGGACTCTCTTGTTGAGTATGAGGGCTACTCCATTTCTTCTAAGGGATTCTTGCCCACAGTAGTAGATACAATGTTCACCTGAGTTAAATTCACCCATTCCAGTTCATTTTAGTTCACTGATTCCTAAAATGTCGATGTTCACTATTGTCATATCCTGTTTGACCACTTCCAATTTACCTTGATTCATGGACCTAACATTCCAAGTTCCTATGCAATATTGCTCTTTACAGTATTGGACTTTACTTCCATCAGCAGTCACATCCACAACTGGTATTGTTTTTGCTTTGGCTCTGTCTCTTCATTCTTTCTAGAATTATTTCTCCACCATTCTCCAGCCACATATTGGGCATCTACTGACCTGGGGAGTTCATCTTTCAACGTCCTATCTTTTTGTCTTTTCATATTTTTCATGAGGTTCTGAAGGCAAGAATAATGAAGTGGTTTGCCATTCCCTTCTCTAATGGACCACGTTTTGTCAGAACTCTCCACTGTCTGTCATGGTAGCCCTACAGGGCATGTCTCATGGTTTCATTGAGTTAGACAAGGTTGTGGTTCATGTGATCAGATTGGTTAAGTTTTCTGGATTGTGGTTTTCATTCTTTGAGCCCTCTGATGGATATGCCAAAGCCTTTGACTATATGGATCACAATAAACTGTGGAAAATTCTGAAATAGATGGGAATACCAGATCACCTGACCTGCCTCTTGAGAAATCTGCATGCAGGTCAGGAAGCAACAGTTAGAACTGGACATGGGACAACAGACTGGCTCCAAATAGGAAAAGGAGTATGTCTGGGCTGTATATTGGCACCATGCTTATTTAACTTATTTGCAGAGTACATCATGAGAAATACTGGGCTGGATGAAGCACAAGCTAGAATCAAGATTGCTGGGAGAAATATCAATAACCTCAGATATGCAGATGACACCACCCTTATAGCATAAAGTGAATAAGAACTAAAGAGCCTCTTGATGAAAGTGAAAGAGGAGAGTGAAAAAGTTGGCTTAAAGCTCAACATTCAGAAAAGTAAGATCATGGTATCTTGTCCCATCACTTCCTGGCAAATAGATGGGGAAACAGTAGAAACAGTGGCAGACTATTTTGGGGGGCTCCAAAATCACTGCATATAGTGATTGCAGCCATGAAATAAAAAGACGTTTACTCCTTGGAAGAAAAGTTATGACCAACCTAGACAGCATATTAAAAATCAGAGACATTATTTTGCCAACAAAGTTCCGTCTAGTCAAGGATATGGTTTTTCCAGTAGTCATGTATGGGTGTGAGAGTTGGACTATAAGGAAAGCTGAGCACTGAAGAATTGATGCTTTTGAACTGTGGTGTTGGAGAAGACTCTTGAGAGTCACTTAGACTGCAAGGAGATCTAACCAGTCCATCCTAAAGGAAATCAGTCCTGAATATTCATTGGAAGGACTGATGTTGAAGTTGAAACTCCAATACTTCGCCCACCTGATGCAAAGAGCTGACTCATTTGAAAAGACACTAATGCTGGGAAATATTCAGGGTGAGAGGAGAAGGGGACAACAGAGGATGAGATGGTTGGATGGCATCACCGACTCAATAGACATGAGTTGAGCAAACTCCAGGAGTTGGTGATGGACAGGTGCCTGGCATGCTGTGGTTCATGGGGTCTCAAAGAGTCAGACATGACTGAGCAACTGTTCTGAATTGTTGGATAAGGATAAGAGGCTTATGGGAGAGACTAAGGGGAAACTGAGTCTTATTCTGATGGGCGGGGCCATACTTGGTAAATCTTTAATCCAGTTTTCTGTTGATGGGCAGGGCTGTGTTCTCTCCCTTTTGTTTGACCTGAGGCCAAACTATGGTGGAGGTAATGACATTAATGGTGACCTCCTTCAAAAGGTCCCCTGCAGGCACTACTGCACTCACACCTCCCCAGAGACTTCTGGACACTTATGGGCAAGTCTGGGTTAGTCTCTTGTGGGGTCACTGCTCGTCTCTTCTGGGTCCTGGTGAGCCCAAGCTTTTGTTTGTGCCCTCCAAGAGTCTGTTTCCCAGTCCTGTGTAAGTTCTGGCACCTCTATGGTGGGGTTAATGGCACCCTTCTCCAAGAGGGCTTATGTCATACCTTGGTCTGCTGCACCCAGAACCCCTGCCCCTGTGGCAGGCCACTGCTGACCTGTACATCTGCAGGAGACACTCAAACACTCAAAGGCATTGTCTGGCTCAGTCTCTGTGGGGTCTGCTGCTGCACATAGGTTTTGTTTGAGCCCTCTGAGCATCTCTGGTGGGTATGGGGTTTGATTCTAAACATGATTTTGCCCCTCCTACCATCTTGCTGGGGCTTCTCCTTTGCCCTTGGACTTGGGGTATCTTTTATGTTGGGATCCAACATTCTCCTTTTGATGGTTGGTCAGCAGCAAGTTGTAATTTTGGAGTTCTTGCAGGAGAAGATGAGTGCATGTCTGTCTACTCTGCCATCTTGGAGAGCATTTAATCATAAAGGCCTTGTTAAATGAATCAATAAACTTCTGTGTTCTTTCAACCCTGAACAGATATGTCTATTATTTGCAATATACATAAGTATAAAAAGGCTCTGTAACTACATAATTTTTTTTCTATAACAGGATCATTTAAGAGCATTAAATAAGTTTTAATTACCCAGTTACAAAGAATTAGGTAATTAATAAAGTTAGGTAATAAACTGACTCAAATAAAATTATTAAATCAAAATCATTATAATTTAGACAAAAATTACTTCCTAATTTACATTATTTGTCATTGCTTTGGTACTTATTACAGACATAATCTGATCAAAAGCAGAAATTAATCACAAAACATTAAAATATGTACTGATTTTTCTGCTATAAAATAACCTCATGTATTTTGCTTACATAATAATGATTAGATGGTTTTGAGAAGAACTTGATGGATGGCTTGACTTTTCCTGGCTTTCAAAAAAGAAATTTTACTTTCCGCTGCAATTCACACTCATTGAGATAAAGTAACCACATAGATTCCTCTGGCCTCACTTGTTCGGTTGACCATAAAAAGATATTTTCATTATTAAAAACTCTACCATTCAAGAGACAGAATGGTAGATTCAATACCTGGGACGAAACTCAGTCAATAGCCCCAACTAAAAAATTTTGTGGATGCCATTAATTCACAGGTCCCATTTTTTTTGTTACATAGGGGTCACCTGGAAAGCTTTAAAAGTTACAGATGCCTGTGATCCTTGCCCAGAGATTGTGATTGACTGGTCTGAGGTTTAACTGTTTTGGAATTTTGACAGATGATTCTAATGGAAACAAGTTTGGGAACCACTATCACTAGTTTCTGTCTTCTTCAGGCAAAGAAGCAGAAGTATTGATGTTTCCACCTTAATTTTGAAATAGATTTGTAGAATGCCATGTTAACTCTGAAACAAATTTAGATCTTAATTTTTAGACCTAAGCTTGCCTGCATAGGATTGCAGTTAGCACTGAGTATGCTTAGGGCATTTCTTAATTTGAAAATCTTTCATAACCTGTGTGTTAAAACCTGAGACTGCGGCCAATACAAGTTTTTAAAGTAAGTTTCCATCGAATGGGAAAGTTGAAAAGGAGTAAGAATAATATATGGATATTTTAATGCCTCCCATCCCTATTAATCAAAACATAGCTGAATTGAGCAGGATGAATTATAACTCTATTAGCTGAAAAGTAGGGATTTAAGTGAGTTTAACATGATACGATTTATTAGCTGAAGAGACTCATCACAGCATGCTCTGCTGAAGTACCAGTTAAATGATCTTTTAACAGAGCAATTTATGGTCTGAGAGGGGAATACACACATTAACACTCTTATTACTATTGCTGTGTGCTGACTTCACAAAATGTTCTTTCCAAAGCATAGAAGGCAACTCAAAAATCAGTTGTTTCTAAACCAGAGACCACAAAGACAATTTTAAAAAATCAGTGAAACTAAGCTGATTAGTTTTCTTTTAAAGCTAAAAATTGGCAAACCTTGAGCTAGACTTATCAAAAAAAAAAAAAAGAGGACTCAAAAATGAGAAACAAAAGAGGAAATATTACAACCAATACCAATGAAACAAAGGATCACAAGAGACTATTATGAGAAAATATGTTTAACATCACTAATCAGGAAAATGCAAATCAAAACCACAATGGGCCATCATTTCACACTTGTCAGAATGGTTATATCAAAAAAGACACCCCAGTCTACATGCCAAAAGAAAATTAAAAACAAAAGAACACTATAAAGCAACTATATTCCAATAAAAATTAATTTAAAAAAGACAAATACCAAGCATTGGCCAGGAAGAAAGGGGACTCTTGTGCACTGTCAGTGTGAGTGTAAACGGGTACAACCATTATGGAAAAGAAAATGGAGAATCTTCAAAAAATTTTAAAAGAACTATCACATGATCTAGCAATTCCACTTCTGGGGATCTATCTGAAGACAATGAAAACACTAACGTAAAGACATATGTACACACACACCCCTGCCCCCATGTTCACTGCAACTTTATTTACAAAGCCAAGATATAGAAGCAACTTAATTATCTATCAGTTGATGAATGGCTAACAAAAATGTGATACACACAGGAATATTATTCAGCCATAAAAAAGAATGAAATTTTGCCATTTGTAACAACATGGATGAACCTTGAGGGCATTATGTTATGTGAAATATGTCAAAGAAAGAAATACCCTGTGATTTCACTTACATGTGGAATCTAAAAAAATAAAACAAAGTTCAGTAATACAGAGAACAGATGGCTGATTGCCAGAGGCAGGAGTGGAGTGAGAGAAGGGCAAAACAAATGAAGGGATTAAAAAGAATAAACTTTGAGCTACAAAATAAAGTCATAGGAATGTAAGGTACAGGATGGTGACTATACTTAATAATACTGTGTTGTGCATGTGAAAGTTTCCAAGAGTAGATCTTAAAAGTGCTCATCAAAAAAAAAAAAATAATGTGTGATTGTGTGGTGATGGATGTTAACTAGACTTACTGTAGTAATTTTGCAACATACACAGATTCACATCATTGTATTGTACACCTGAAGTTAATGTTATCTGTCAAAAGAAAATGGGAAACAGCAGGTGGGGAGGAAAGGGAAGACTTGTCAGCTTAACTTGAGGCTTCAGAATTTATAATTATGGTGGTCATTGATTGAGTCTATTTAAATGTTTGTTTCTTAGGTGATGACAGGCTGCTTTTTCCAACGAGATTAATCTGGATCAACCAAAAGTTACATGAACTGCTTAAGAGATTTGAACACAGATAACAAGACTGAATATGAGCTATCACTCAATTTTTCTTAAACCAAAGCAACTTGTCTATAGTTATTGCCTTAATAGCAAAGACACCAAATTTAGTTTAAAAAATTTTTTTAAATGAGCTATAAAACCAGACCCCAGTCATTTTCAGCAAAAGTTTCAAACAGAGAGTCCAAACTCACCTGAGTCCCACTTTAGGTAAGAAGCCAAAGACAGAAACAAAGCTTCGCTTTAACTACGCAGGGCGTTCCTGATGCCAATTTTTTTATACTGACTCAAAAAAAACTCACAGTACGATCTCTAGATCTCTACCCGGGACAAATTATCTGTTACATGATGCGGGGAGGGAGATGAGGTGAAGAACAGAGTTGATGCTTTTGGTCATAGTCACAGTTAATCGTAAGCAAAGGCAGAAGCTTGGCTCCAGTCCATTCAAAATGTCTCATGCCACTACTGGTTATCACAAACGACTAGTTTCCAAAACTAGTTTACCGAAATTACCTAAATAAATTCATAGTAACGAAAATAAAGTTCCTCCGCGCCCTGCCCCACTTCCCACTTCTCCGGACCAAACCCCAGCCAGCCGGCTACAGAGCTGTCTATTTTCCCTGAGAGCAAATGTGGAAGACAGGTCCACAGACTTTGAAAGACTTACCAGAGGTCCTGCAGTGGGGCGATGGCATATCTAGGGGACCAGAGGCTGGTTCTCCGGACTTGAGGTCGGAGCACCAGAAGGTCAAGGGGAGAAAGAGGAAGGGGAAATCGGGAATAAGAAAGCTGGCGTGGAGAGGAGGAGGGACAGGCACGAGGACGAGCCGGATTGGCTGGGCCAGATTGCGCCGCCCGCTCTTGGGTCTTTTCATTGGTGGAATTTCCCCCTCAGGCAATTTAAATGTTTCTTGATCACACTTCAAGCCACATCAGGTTGTGGCCATTTACACAGTGAGAACTGAAAGAATTATATAAACCATTCTCTTAACCTCTGCCGAAGACACGGGTTTCCCTCTCTGCTTCGAAAAGCATTCCCTGTTTTGAGAAAAAGAATTTCCCTCAGTGGGGCTCAGGGGTGAGCACACATTTCTAGGCTGCCTCTGGTCCCCAGCTTGCTCAGACCTTCTAGTTCCTTCTTCACACACACATACACAAAACCAGAAAAAACAAAACCTGTGGTTTCTGTGCCTAAATGGACATGTAAAAACCGTTAAACTTCTGAAAAGCTTGTGGTCTTAAAAATGGCTGCAATTAGTGTTCCAACAGCATATATTCAAACATCTACTGTGGCCATAAGGTGTTTTATGTTTTTTGCTTTTGTTTTCAATGGATGAACAGACACATATTCCATCACCCTGAAAGCTTTGTTCAGCGGCTGCCAGGTGACACAATCCTCTTGTACAGGCACAGAGAATATGTAGAAAGTTGTTTAAGTACAAAAGAAAGAAAAACAGTAAACCACCTGCTTAAGCTGATCTCTAGTATCTTCTAATTCTCTTGGCTCTCCTCTCTAAATAATTGAACCTTGATCTCATTTGAGGTGGGGAAAATACACACAGGTGGCCTAACTTCTAATTATTTTATTTCCAATGAAAGGCACAGGTGTCAAAGTCTTAAGGACTGTGGTCCTTTATTTAGTGCTCTAAATCTTGTTTTTATCTTTTAAACAAAACACCAACTGCCCTGTTAATCCAGCATGATGTCTGTGGCTCCTTTTACCTTGCACTATTACTTCTACTACTTCCTCTGGCTCTTCTGATTAGCTGTGGATGCTGCTGCTCTGAAACTCTTTCATGTTCTCGACCACGCTGGTTTTTAGCCTCAGCTGTTTTTCAGATCACTTGGGATGCTCGAAAAGCAACTGAGGGCCAGTGTTTCACCAATGGAGATTCCACTATAATTGATATGGAGTGAAGCCCAGCCACTGAGAGATTTTAAATCTCCCCAGGTGATTCCATATGTTGCAAAGTTCCAGAATGACTCTTCCAGGATCTTTCTTCAGAGCTGACCTGCATCAGCTATATTTGACCTCACATTCATGAATGTGATGAAATCACATTTAGTGATGAAATACATAATGCAAGTACATAGTAGGAGGGCATTGTCAACTTAATAAACCTGTTGAGTGTGTATTAAGAAGTTACTACATTTACTTTTAGCATAGACTGGACTTGGTGCTTGCAGAGTAGACATAGACGTGTGTTGCCACAGAGTACAGAAGATATCAGAACATTATCTGACATGACAACTGTTTATCCAGTTATGCAGATTAAAAGAAATGGAATAAGCATATCCAGAGAGAGTTATACTTATTTCTGATTCTAAATCTAAATAATATTAGGAAGTGAAAACCACCAATGAATGCATAATGAAAATAAAAGCTTGTCTGTATCTGAGAATAAGCAGTGACTTAAAATCAAAACTTTAATTTGGAATAATGATGCAAGGCATAGTGAAACCATACTAATCCAGATTTTACTGATTCAGGCTTTGTAATTCTGAAATGGCCTAGCTAATTCTTTCTGCATTCAGAGCGACTTCCTCTCTCTCTCTTTTTTTTTTTTTTTATAAATCTGTGACTTTCTTAAAGCAGGAAGAATTCAAATTAAAAGCATTGTTTTCAAATAGTTTTAATCAAATGACAATTCTGGGCTGAGCTATTCTTTTAGAGTACTTACTGGATCAGCAGCGTTATAGCAATAGAAACCAAGTTGAAAGAAAAAAAAATCAAAAGGCAGCCATAATATCCCAACAGATATAATATTTACAAACCTAAAGTTTAACTTTCTATTCTTGTATCTATAGGCAAGCAATTTATCAACAATTCCTCTAGGCAAACATTTTCTTTCTGATACTGATACATTGTTATATAGATGGCCTTACATGGATTAATTTTTTATTGACATGCTTCATTTATTTATTAAACTTATACCTTAGTTTATAATGGGGGCTTCCTCAGTGGCTCAGCAGTGAAGAATCCGCCTGCCAAGATCGCGCAGAGAAGGAAATGTCAGTTCAGTTCAGTCGCTCACTTGTGTCTGACTCTTTGTGACCCCGTGGACTGCAGCATGCCAGGCCTCCCTGTCTATCACCAACTCCCGGAGTTTACCCAAACTCATGTCCATTGAGTCGGTGATGCCATCCAACCATCTCATCCTCTGTCATCCCCTTCTCCTCCCACCTTCAATCTTTCCCAGCATCAGGTTCTTTTCCATGAGTCAGTTCTTCGCATCAGGTGGGCAAAGTATTAGAGTTTCAGCTTCAACATCAGTCCTTCCAATGAACATTCAGGACTGATTTCCTTTAGGATGGATGTGTTGGATCCCCTTGCTGTCCAAGGGACTCTCAAGAGTCTTCTCCAACACCACAATTCAAAAGCATCAAATTCTTCGGCGCTCAGCTTTCTTGGTAGTCCAACTCTCACATCCATACATGACCATTGGAAAAACCATAGCTTTGACTAGATAGACCTTTGTTGGCAAAGTAATGTCTCTGCTTTTCAATATGCTGTCTAGGTTGTTCATAACTTTCCTTCCAAAGCATAAGCGTCTTTTAATTTCATGGCTGCAGTCACCATCTACAGTGATTTTGGAGCCCCACTGTTTCCCCATCTATTTGCCGTGAAGTGTTGGGACCGGATGCCATGATCTTACTTTTCTGAACGTTAAGCTTTAAGACAACTAGCAGTAGATAATGCCAATCTTTAATTTTTAACCACCAAATGGGTGAAAATAATTCACTTATTGCTTTAGGTTGCTTTTCACTGTTTACAAATGAGATTAACTTTATTTAGCATATTTATTGTCCATTCACATTTCTTTTCTAACTTTATTGCAGAATTGAACTCTTAAATCTCTTTTACGGCTATTGGTCCCCACACCAGCATTCTAATTAACAACAATCTCCTGGACAGAATTTTCACATTACTACCAGGAACCAATACACAGTGGTTTACTCAAGTACCACGTTGTCCCATGGCATTTCCCTTGATCTCACTATCCTGCTAATGATATGAGTGTTCCTTCACCTGGGCTGCCTGCTCAAAAATACTCAGGGGCTTATGTAAAATGTAAACTCCACAGTCTTTGGGTGACTCATGGTATCTGGGAAGGAAAACATGAAATCTGCATTTCAAATAAATCTCACAGAAAATTCTGAAGAACAGTAAATTCCTAAGGAATTAACTAGACATGTTTTGGACTTTATTTTTTTTTAAAAAGTAAAATGGGGAATAGGTTGGATTAAAGAGGGCACAATTTCTTAAATTTCCATGGGAAAAAATGACACAGATATTAATTCAATGACGTTTGTAAGATCTCTCAAAGTGGAAAAAAATGTTAGAAACTTAAAAATTTACATTTATTTAAAATTATAATAGCTTGCTTCCTGTGAGAACTGAACAAGTAATTTCTATTCCTGTAATTAATAGAAACATTCTAATCACAAAGACAATTTTTGTTTTTTTTAAGTTGTCTCTGTGGCATGCTAATTGCTAGCAGGATTTTCACCTGTGGGAATGAGGTCCTGGGAATGAAGGGGAAGGGGCACTGAGATCTGCATTCAAGCCTGTGATGGAATGACATGCTGTGCCCCAGACAGACCGGAGAGGAGGGCTGGGGGACATCTGCCAAGCAGAGATGTCACTGAGGAACAAGAGCCAGAGGGAGAGGACAGGGGAGAGAGAGTGAAGTAGGAGACACCAAAAATCCATCTTTACAAAAGAACCCTGGGAGTAGGGGGAAGGAAATACAAGGAAAACACACTAGGAACACATAGAATTTTTTTAAGTTAATGGTTAATTTCCAGATAAATAATTATAATTTTCAGCCCTTCGTTGTGACTAATGTATATGTGACTTTGACCAACATTTTGGTAACTCATGTTTATTTGCATATCTGTTTCACTTCTTTGCTGAGAGTTTTGTACAACCACTGTTGATTGTTATTTTTACTTGATTATTCTAGAAATTAAACTTAGAAAATTTTAAAAGTAGCAGCAAGATTTTGAAACAAGAATGGCCTCTGGTTAGTGATTTACTGTCAGTGTTATCATAATCTAATCTTCTTCATTTCTTAGCCCTTTTACTTTGAAATGGATTTTCCTATGACCACAGATATAAATTAATAAATGTCTTAATATATTAGAAAACTACATGCTGATTGTATTGAATAAAGTGTCAAGTCACCAAATTTAAGGCATTGTATGAACTGTAAGGATGTTTTGATTGCTAAAATCAGTATTTTTAAAAATAATTGACATTGATATCTTAATAAACGATATAACGATTAGTGTATCCATCTCACATTTAAGCCTTTCTTATCTCCCTTCCACAGTAGGAAGCAATATCTTTTCATATGATATAGAATGTTAGAAGCAGGTTATAGAATTTTGCCATAAAAGCTAAAGGAGAAAAAAAAAAAGATTATACTATTTCCTACTTGTTTTAGGAAAATCAAAATGAAACACTCATATTGAAAGAGTCTTCTGGATCAAGCTACACATATGCGTATAAACTCAAGCAAGTTCACTGATTCTCATTTCATGCATTTATCACTTCACAGGTAAAAGGACATCTCCAAAACATATACTGATTCTGTTGCCATCTTTTGAATTTCAATGATGTAAGTATGTTTAGTGATAACCTGGAGCTTCTAATTATAGGCTCCAATCTTGACTGTTATTTGGCCTTAATTATTAAGTTTATAAAATAAATACTGCTCAATTGCCTTCAAATGCTTCTAAGTTAAAAGCACTTAATGGATGCTGCATATTCCTGGATTTAAAGTCTAAACCAGAACTAGCTATTCTAAAAATTGTTAATTCCCACTATAATTTTTACTTTATTAAAATATCACTCTAATTCCTACATTGCTGTGAAAGATAATTCTTTTGAACTAAAATCAAAGAGAGTGTTTATGGATAACCCTTTTCTATATAGTAAAGAAAAGATAATATGAAGTATAACTGTAATGAATTCTTTTTTCTCCACCCTATTTTGCTAAATTATCTGTAGACTTTAAAAAGAAAAAAACTTGGGGTATAATGCTTTATAATGTTGTGTTAGTTTCTGCTGTAAACCACTATGAATCATACATATATGTGTGTGTGTGTGTGTGTATATATATATATATATATATATATATATATATATATCATCCCTCTTAAGCTTCCCTCCCACTCACAACATCCCTTTGCTAAATTAAAGAATAAAAATCAGAACTTAGAAGAGCATGCAAGGGTGATGAAGTTCTAGGAGAGTTTTATGTGGTGTGGCAGAAAGAACATGGGCTTTGAAAGTATTACAGACCTAGGGTTAAATTTTGACTCTGCTTATGATACATTTTCCTTTTAGTAGCTATAAAAAAAGAGAAGAATCTATCTTGCATGATTATTTTTCAGAGTACATAAGAATGTAATAATATATATATGAAAACATGATCCTTACAAATGGCTAATGTTATTAAGGCTTTATTACCACCAGATACTATAACTAAGGGGTTTTGATGGATTTAACTCTTCCAAACTAACCCACAGTATAAATATGATGATTATTATGCTTTTTTAGGTAACTACTCCAAGATCAGACAACTAGTCAGTTGTAGACAGAAGCAGCTCAGTAGAGAATCTACACTCTGGACCTTAACCAACCTTTCTCATCTGTTAGTCAAGTGAATGAGCATTTCAAGACTGTAGACTGGCATCTGAATCCAGCTTTATCACAGACTAAGTTTGGGCCTTAGGCAAAGTACTTTAATTCTCTCAACCCAATTTTCCTCCTACTCACAGCAGGAATGATAGTACCTACCACATACGAATGCTACCAAGTTTAAGCATCCTGAACACTAATTCTGCATATGTAGTACTTATTATAGTTCTAGAGCAAAATAAGCTATAATATGTGATTTTCAAAATGTTAATCTAAAAAGAAGCATTAATCCCTTTCCCTGTAGTTCTGTGTGAGGTTTTTTATTTTTATTTATTTATTTTTGTGGAATCAATTACAAAATGTTGCTAATGCTCCAAGCTGACTGATACTCACAAATTTCTGCTATTTTAAAACATTCACCCTGACTCTCTGTACTTTCCCTCCAACTGTTTTTTTGGGCAGATGGGAAGGTTGAAAGACTAGTACAGTGAAAATCCTTCCCCTGGATTAGTAACTGTAAACCTTTTCACCATTTCATTTCTCTCTTTCCTATGTATATATTGCTGAAGCATTTTGAAATAAATTGCAGATATTATGCCATTTCCACACCCCCCACCTGAATACTCCACAGTTATTCCAGAATGAGGATATGCTTCTGTTGTTGTTGTTTAGTCACTCAATCTATTTGACTCTTTGCAACCCCATGGACTGTAGCCCATTGAGCTCTTCTATCTATGGGAATATCTAGGCAAGAATACTGGAGTGGGTTGCCATTTCTTCTTCCAGGGGTTCTTCTTGACCCAGGGATCAAACCCACATCTCCAGTATTGCAGGTGGTTTCTTTACCACTGAGTCACCTGGAAAGCCTAAAATATGCTTCTACATAACCAAATTAACATTATCAAACCCAATAAATTTAACCTAGGTAAATAATATTATCTAATACGCAGTATTTGAATACAGTCAGATTGCTTCACTCGTCCCTAGAATGCCTTTTATCACTTTTAATCCTAGATCTAATTTAAAACATCACACATTTCACTTGGCTGTCATTATCTTTTTGATGGAGAAGTTGCCCCATCTTTGTTTTTTCATTGACACTTGAAGGAAAAGTTTAAGATGAGACCAGGCCAGTTGCCACATGTACCACAGTTTGTATTAACATGATCATTTTTGGCAAGTTCATCACTATCACATCTGTAGCCCCCCAAAATCAGTTTGTTCCATTACTCATGATGTGAAGTTTAATTATTTGATGAAGGCGATATCCACCAGATATTTGCATTGTAAAATCACCCTTTTTCTTTTACGATCAATATACAAGTAACCTGAGGGGTGATAGTTTGAGACCATGTGAGCATTCTATTTCAGCAACTTCTCAGACAATAGGTTTTATGTCCACTGATGATCTCCACCAGAGGCATAGTAGGAATTCATTTTTTTAAAAAATCTATTGTTTTCTAGCTCTATTGAAATAATCTAGAAGCCATGATATTAGTAGTAACAAGCACAGCTCATGTAAAGACCTTGATTTCTAAATATAAATTATCTCTTGGGGGGGGGGAACCACTGATTGAGGGAGGAAACTCTTTTTAAGAAATCTCTGATTTCAAGTCTGGGACAGGCAAAAAACAAAGTAAACCCCCCAAACCCAGGAGATGCTCCAACGCTAGTAGGGACATGTAAGAAATACACCATAATCAGGCTTAAGGGGCTCTCACTGGCCAAACTTGATCATCAGAACAAAAAAATTACCACATTATTCAATAATGGCACAATGTGTATAAAAGTATATCATGACTCTAAAAAATATAACTCTAAAAAGATATATAACTCTAAATTCATTTAGAGTTTAGAGGAAGTGAATTTAGAATTATAGGGAGCTTAATTAGATACTGTTTTTTTGAAATTTGACCTGATGATTTAATAGTGTTCTATAGGTCACAGATTGGAGAGCAGCTTCTGGTTTGTCTTATTTTTACCTTTACTCTGAAGGAAAGAAAATAAGAAGGAAGTTTCATTGTTAATATTTGGTCTTAACACTTCCAAACTGATTTACAGAGCAGAAATGTGTTCCAAATTCTAAAGCAAGGTAGTTGAACATCTTTTCTATACCTGGAACCAATCTTCTGAGTTGATTGTGGAAACTTTGAGGATGTTGGATTTTAAAGTATATTACAAGTTGGGAGAAAAGGTAAAACAACAAAGTCTGTCTACTTCAAAAAAGATGACAGCTGGAAACAGAATTCCATTCAGAGGGGTTTTACTGAAAATAATTTAATGACGGGGCTAGTTACCAATGTGTGAGAAGAACTGAGGAATAACTAGAAATTCTGAGAACAATCCCTAGTAGGAAAGAATGGCAAGAAATCATTGTGACCCCTTGGCTTGATGGAGAGTCAGAGCAGAGAGAACCAGACCCATGGGGTAGGGGATGCCGAGAAGAAAAACAGAGACAGGGAGAGGGGAAGGGGAAGAAATATCCACAGAGAAATATAAAGTTTGGGAAACTAATTAAAGGTGAATGTATGTGTGAGAGAGAAAACAATGGTAAATAGGAAAAGGTTCTGCTTGCAAAGCATTTGCTATCTACTGGGAGGTGAAGAGCTGATATACAGAAACAATCCAACATGATAAATGCTAGAATGGAGGGGTATGAACAGGATGGTCAAGATGGTTTTCACACTGTCTGAGGATAAGGGAATAGAAAAATACAAGGTGTCCATAAAGTCCACATGCATAGATTATTTTATGAGATATTAGAATGCATTAATAAATCATGTACTATATATCCACCTGTCTTTTCAGACTTAGTAGCTACCCTATTGATTTCAACCAAATACAATATAGAAATTGTCTTGGGACAATGTAAGAGATGAGAATGAATGTTGTTAATAACATTGTGGTATGTCATGCCACTAAAATTGATCGATTGTCTAAAATCTAGAATGTCTACATCTAGGTAAGTGGTGTTTGGGGTTTCCATTACAATCTTCTACATAATGCAAATATTTCCATTTCTTAGAATAAATGCATAAGTACTAATATAACTTTACTTAAATTTCACTCCATGCATACATATGGGCCACAAATTAAGCTTATTTTACCTTCAGTTTCTCTCATAAGTAATTTTGGCAACAAAGGGTTATACTCTCATGTCTTGCTCCCAAATGAATTAACTACCATGTGATCCCCACCTAGGCTATGATGCTGTATTTTTTAGATACTTCATCTCCCATAGGGCTCAGAAGCTTTTGCTGAATGTGACTTCTCCTTCTGAGTATTTTGACATCTACTGAGCAAACCAGGCTGTCTCCTCTAGTTCTAATTGTAGTCGTCCACTGAGCAGTTAAGCCCCTCAAACAAACACCACCACAATTGTTGACAAGTTCCCAAGATGCCTCAGCCATGGGCACTCTGAGTGCCATTCAGGAGAATGGGAACAAAGTCCTTGCAATTTTTAAAATTTTGGTTCTAGCCCCTCTTTGAGAATTGAGTTCTGAAAGGCACTTCTAACATCCAATGATAAAAAGCCACCTTCTCTTATTTAAATTTAATTTTTTTGTCTGTAATGAATGTCCTAATTAATACCAAGAATTAGACAAAATATTCTTTTGTGACTCTAGTTTGGAATCAGAAAAATAAAATTTTGAATAGCATGACTCAATATCCATTCCCACTATTTACAGATATTTAATAAGGGGTATTTGAGGAAAAGTATATGTAATGACATAATGAATTGTTAATGATTATAAATTACTTTCATACTATTTCCTCCCTGCTTCCCAAAAATAGTGCTTTAGGGAAAATCTCATCTACTTGGAAAGATGTGAGATGGTCTCTTAGAGATACGGTGTTCTTGCTAGGGTTTTGGATAAACTGAGATGGGGGCTAAGAAAGGGATCTGGACACAGGCAACTAAAAAAATATGAGGAAGAATAAAAGTGTTGGTCTTCTTGAGGGATCTCCAAAATGATTGTGTTAGACTGAATTTTCAGGGCTGAGTACAAGAGTGTTTCAAATATAAATTGGGTTACTATCAGCATAATGATGCTGATAGTGATGATGAACACAGAATATAGGTTTCTTATGAACAAGGTACTTTAGAACAGTGCTTGAATGAATAGACATTTTCACATTGAATTCTCACAAAACTGTCCTAAGAAGATACTGTTATTAGCTTCATTTTACAGATGAGAAAATTGAATTCCAAAAATATTAAGCAACTTGCTTAAGTCTCCCAGCAGGTAAATGGTAGAACCAGGATTCAATCATAATCATTTCAAGTCCAGAGCTTGTGCTTTTAAGAGTTAAGCTCCACTGCCTGCCACACCCTACTGTAGAGATCACAAATTTGTGTTTAACACAGCAGCTGAGGGGAGACCTTGATCCGGTAACGAGTCTCAGAGGGTACATTTACTGCAGTGTCTAAGGGGAGTGGATTAAAGTGAAAATTACCCTACAGGTAAAGGATCTATTAGGAGGCCCTTGCTAATGCTAGGAGGAACATGCCTGAGCTGAAAGACATAGTGAATTTTAGAGAAAGTTTACAAGGACAAGTATTGTCTTCAAGTTGGTTAGCTGACTATGCCACAGGACTTGTGCAGATGGGTGTTAAAGTCTGTGGAGTGCTATAAAGTACTTATACCCACCCATATTCCATAAATTGGAGAGTGCAGATAGGGAAGCTGGAGAAGGTGGGGAGAAGAAAGGAATGGAGAGAGATTCCAAAAGCTTAGAAAATAAAGTTCCTGTCCTTCACAGGGTTTAGCGTTTTATTGAAGAGCTTAATGGAAACAGATTGGAACTTATGAAAAGACTGGAGAACAATTGAAGATCACTGGCAATTGTGTGAAATGAATTCCAGTGACGCAGACCTTGGTGAAAGGAGAAAACTAAGGGACAGGTGAAGGGTGGGAGGCCTCAGAATCACGGAGTGAGGACACTGAAAACCCTTCAAGTGTAACCTCAGAGTGGACTAGGAGAGGTCCCTGAGATGGATTACCAACCTCTAGGGTCTCGAAGCTTCCACTCTCCCAGGCTCTAGTATGTGCTCTTCTCTGCTTTGCTTTTTAACAGTCTATTATTTACAAGCACCAATCCATTTTATCACTGTTTGAAGAAATCTCTGGGTGAGATCAGTTTGTTGTTGAAGATTGACTCAGCTGTTTGGCATTTCTAGGGGTTACTTCAGTATTTTTCAACTGCTCACAGTGTTAACAGCCTTCTGTGTGTTGAGCCTGGTTGGAATCACTGAAAAGCTTGGATAAGATGTAGATTCCTGGTCCTTAGACTTAGAACACCAGCATGCAGAAACATCTGCACAAATCAAAGCCCAAATCCGCCTTGGGCTGGCTGTGTGACCTCGTTCTGCATCAGTTTCCTCACTAGTTAACAGGAATAATAACATATAGTGGATGACTAATGAGAACCTACTGTATAGAACACGGGAAAAAAAGGTATAATCTGTTTGTAGGACATATATTAAGTTAACTTTAAAATGCATTCCAATATATGAGCACAGAAAAATACTGTTTGATTCCACTTATATGAAGTACCTAGAATAGTCAAATTCATAGAGTCAGAGAATATATTGGTAGATGCTGGAGGCCAAGGGGTGATGGGGAGATGGAGAGAGGGAATGGGGAGTTAGTGATTAATGGGGACAGAGTTTCAGTTTAGGAAAGTGAAAAATTCAAGAGATGGGTGATGGTGAGAGTTGCACAACAATGTAACTGTACTTAGTGCCACTGAAATGTACAGTTAAACATGGTTAAAATAGTATGTTTTATGTTAAGTGACTTTTACCACAATGAAAAAACATTTAAAAAAATCCCTCCACCCATACAACTGAAACTACAAAAAAAAAAAGAGAGAGATAAATAATACCTACCTTTATAGGATTTGGGGCTAGGATAAAATGAAACTACACCTTATACATCAGGTTTAGTACAATGCATGGGGCGTAGGCTTCCCAAGTTGCACTAGTGGTAAAGAACTTGCCTGCCAATTTAGATGATGTAAGAGACCAGGGTTTGATTCCTGGGTCAGAAGATCCCTTGGAGGGGGGGATAGCAACCCACTTCAGTATTCTTGCCTGGAGAATCCCATGGACAGGGAAGCCCGGCAGGCTACAGTCCATAGGATCACAAGAGTCGGACACGACTAAAGCAACTTAGCACGGCATAGTTAAGATCACTAATTATTATAATTAATTCCAAATGTGTCAAGTTTATTGTGAATAACATACTTCATATTTTAAAATTTCTAGTGGGACTTCTGGAAAAAAGAAGAAAGAGAACTGCTGCTGCAATAATCTTTTCCACAGATCACGTTCAGGGCTCCTGGGCCCCAGGTTTTCTCATTCTAAACTTGTTCAGAGTCTCTTCTCCAGCCTACATGCTCCCTTTGAGCTATCCTGGTATCCTCTCCATTCTACAGGCTCCAGCTTGATGCATGTTCTGGAGCCACGGTGGTATTCTCAAGAGGACATTATGCCACATGACCATTTAGTTTATTGAAATAGCATTTATACAACTGACCTGGGTTAAACGGCTTCAATGATATGTCACAGAGAATTAGAAATACTTCTCAGATTTACAGTAACTAAGTCTGTCAAATGTGTTTTGCTAAAATGTTGCATCAATGATCCTTGAGAAGAAAACAACTTCTAAGCTGTTTTTGATGCCTGTTGTGACTGATTTCTGCAGCAGAGGTTGGCAAACATTTTCTGTACAGGGACCAGTGATGAATATTCAGGCTTTGCAGGCCATACCATCTCTGTTGCAGCCATACTATTCTGCTGTCTTTTGCAAAAGCAGTTGTTGGTAGTATGTAAATTGGAATATCTGTATTTCAATAAAACTTTACTCATGGATATTGAAATTTGAATTTCATGGCATTTTCATGTCATAGTCTTGTTTTTCATCTTTTTGGATGGTCTAAAAATATGAAAGGAATTCTTAAGTTGTAGGCTGAACAAAACAGGAAGTGAGTTGGATTTGACCCACAGATCATAGTTTGCCAATTCCTGTCCTAATCTGATGCT
Source organism: Giraffa tippelskirchi (assembly GCF_054371585.1). Taxonomy (NCBI): domain Eukaryota; kingdom Metazoa; phylum Chordata; class Mammalia; order Artiodactyla; family Giraffidae; genus Giraffa; species Giraffa tippelskirchi. The sequence continues at coordinate 42,695,758 of NC_137276.1, forward strand.
TCTGTTGCTTTGTTTTTTATCGTAGGAGAGAAACTGCCTTAATGGCTACAAATGGCACAGTCTATCCACAGTGTGATTTTAAGAACAAGGCAGTTTGTATACTCTTGTCCATATCGGCATTATTCATAATAGTCAAAATATGGAAGTAACTCTAATATCTGTCAACAGATGAATATGGTCTGTGCATACAATAGAGTACCATTCAGCCTTAGAAGGGAAAGAAACTCAGATACATGAATGAACAACATGGATGAAACTTGAGAACAAAAAGACATATACTATATGATTCTACCTGTAAAAGTTATCTAGGGCAGTTAAGTTCATAGAAATAAAAAAACAGAACAGTGGATGTCAGGGGCTGGGGCAGGGAGAATGGGGAGTTGTTTAATGGGTACAGAGTTTCAGTTTAAAAGATGAAAAGAGTCCTTGAAATTGATTGCACAGCAATATGAATGTACCTAACACTACTGAAAAACACTATCTATTTGAAAAATGGTTAAGATGGCAAATTTTATGTTATCAGTCTCAGTTCAGTCGCTCAGTCGTGTCCGACTCTTTATGACCCCATGAATCGCAGCACGCCAGTCCTCCCTGTCTATCACCAACTCCCGGAGTTTACACAAACTCATGTCCATCGAGTCGGTGATGCCATCCAGCCATCTCATCCTCTGTCATCCCCTTCTTCTCCTGCTCCCAATCCCACCCAGCATTAGGGTCTTTTCCAATGAGTCAACTCTTCGCATGAAGTGGCCCAAGTATTGGAGTTCCAGCTTCAACATCAGTCCTTCCAATGAACACCCAAGACTGATCTCCTTTAGGATGGACAGGTTGGATCTCCTTGCAGTCCAAGGGACTCTCAAGAGTCTTCTCCAACACCACAGTTCAAAAGCATCAATTCTTCAGCGCTCAGCTTTCTTCACAGTCCAACTCTCACATCCATATATGACTACTATATGTGTATATAGATATATAATTAGGAATAAAAAAATGAGGTAACTTAAGATTTTACAAGTAAATTCTGAGATGCAAACTGAATATCAGTATGCACAGTTTGCAATGAATATCTTTGGCTCATGTGCTATTTTCATGGTTCTTCTCACCGTTTCCTTTTAGCCACATTGACGAAAGTAACAACTATGCTCTTCAGTTCAAAAACACTTTTTAAAATCACCACTATGTGCCAAAGAATCACTTGGAAAGTATGAATACAAGCATGATTAAAACACAGTCCCCAACTGTTGTAATTGACTTATGGGTCCTAAGTTATCATTCCCTTCTAGTGGTATTGTGAATTCACACCCTTGCATAGCTTTATGGCAGGGGGAGTATAGTTTCTTACCTTTTGACTTTGAGCTTGCCCATGTGATTCATTCTAACCAATGGGATGTGGATATTAGTGGACTTGAAAGGTGCTTGCACTTCTGCCATTTCCATAAAAACATTTCAGAATGAGATATATCGAACTGACTTGACTGGACCAGAAGCCAAAAGCCCTGTCCAGCCCAACCCAGCCCAAATTTGTCAAACCCTAATCGATCCACAGACCTGTGAAAATGAAAACCAATGATTTGTTCTTTCAAGCAGCACAAAATTATTGTGGCATGATTTGTTCTTTTAAGCAATACAAAATTATTGTGGCTAGAGCAAAGGATATATTGTCTTTGAGAAGCCTACAGGCTTACATAGGTGCACAGACATGATTCGCCCCTCTTCTAAACTTATCTCCACAAAGCAGTAGATGTCAAATCTGGCATGTATAAGAATAACTTGAAGAACATGATACAACTTTGGATTCTCAGAGACCATTGGCAGAGATTCTGGCATGGCAGACATGGTGTAGTGCCCAGAAATACACATTTTTTGGAAGCACCTCAAACAATTCTGACACAGGTGAACCCGGGCTTGTAAAAGCTTCACCGTAGTGTAGAGTATTAGTGATGGCAAAAGATTCTTGCTTGCAAAAGCTCACAGGACTGAGAGAGAATTGAGAGCAGAAAAACAAAACCAATATCCGCATATTCAAAAAGTCTATATACTAACTATGCCAGCAGTCACCTCCTCAGAAAGATTTGAGGTAACTCTACAGGGCACACCAAAATAACACCACAACTGAACTGGCTTTGCCTTCTTCCAGCCTGAAATTCAGCCTATGGAGTCATTCCTATGAGTCAGTCAGAAACCTAATATATCTTCATTTCTTCTATCACCATCATAGTACTAGGCTCTCATCAAATCAGAGCTGATTTTTCAGAACGCTCCTAAACTGATGTTTCTCCCACTAGGCTTCCCCCTTCCTATGTAGCCTGCCTTTCTGTCACCAATTTTCTCATATCACTCCTCAGCTCCTCTATCTATAGTCATTATTCACCAACACTTTGATGTGATATCCAATATTACTCATAGTTTTTAAAGATTTTTTTTTTTTTTTTTAGTGACAAAACAATTGTATGGTTAAGTTCATCACCTGGCTATCACTCAAGAAGCTAGCAGGCTTTCCCATCTTAAGATTGATCACTTCAATAACACCTTTTGTGATAACATCGCATCCTTGACAACTCATCACCTTTACTATATTTAGCTTGTGTTCAATTTAGTGGTTACCCAAATACCATCTTTAAAATGCCCTTTAATTATTTCTTTAAATACCCGTTTGTTGTGTTTCCAAAATGGGAAAGCACTTTTATATTTGTTTGATATCTACCCTTAGAACTGGGATACTATTGATCCCATAGTACTTGGTGAACCAAACTGAATTGTGGCATTGAATTGTTACATTTTGAAATGTATAATGATGGTAATAATAACAGCAAATCAAAATAAGAGCATTTGAAAGTTGATTGAAAACTTTTTATGCCCTTGGTAATATGCTATTTAATTACACTTTCTGTTTAATTTACTCTTTAAAACAACCCAGAAGGAAAGTGCTCATAGTATTGTCCTTTGTCAGATGACAAAAGTGAAGGATGAGATTTGTCTAAGGTAACAGTGCTTCCTGGTGAGGATTTGACCTAAGGCAGAGTAATGGGCTATTTCTTTACCCTGACTGCATTTAAACGAAGGTACCAGCAACAAGAGAGCTTCCCTGATAGCTCAGTTGGTAAAGAATCTGCCTGCAATACAGGAGACCTGGATCGGATTCCTGGGTTAGGAAGATCCCCTGGAGAAGGAAATGGCAACCCACTCCAGTTTGTTATTTTGATTTTCTTTACATCATTAAAATGACGCAGAGTGGTTAAGGGTGTGCAATGAGATTTGCTAGAGTTAAAGCTTTGCCAGTTCACATTAATAAGAGGCATATTTTAGCTACTTAAAACCCAGTTCACCTGTTAGTAAAAAAATAGAAATTGTAATATCACCCAACACATAGAGTTGTTCTGACCATTAAAGAGGAAAATTCAGATGAAGGGTATAATTCAGAGGCTGGACAGAGTAATCAATTAAGGAATGTTTGCTAATACAATGACAGTGATGGTGATGAGTTTCTGCAGAGATCCTCTTTCTGAATGGGCAAACACTTCTAGGCTGTAGTCCTTTCTCTCACGGGAAAAAAAGATATGGTAAAGGATCGTCATTCATATTTAGTTAACCTGTACGTTTTTGTTTAAAAAAAAAAAAAACAGTTTTAGACATGGTGACTCTCTAGAATGATTTGCATTAGCATCTTCAGCACTTTACAGACTCAACTTTCTGAAGGTAAAAATCTTGGATAACTTTTTAAATCAAGATAGATATAAATATTCATGACATTATGCAAAGGAAATCCTTTCAGACATGGAGACCTAGGACTCAGCTGAAATATCTGTACAGTAATTTGAAGGAAATCATAAACTGAAAAGTATACTAAACATACTACTCATCTCCCTATTTTCTTCTGTTCAGTACAGCGGTTCTGGTAGGTTTTTATTTTCTCACTGAGGACTGCACTACTCTTAAATAAACATGATTATAGCCTAGAAGAGCTACAGACTGCTTCAGATGCTAAAAATAAAATAGTTAAAATGGAGAGACTTCAATTAGATGCAGGCTGCTCAACAATTTAACTTCTAATTGTCTTGTGGTTATTCCACAACTAGGAATTGACCATATTCCGTTTAAAGGAGATTGAAGGTCTCAGAAAAAAATAAGAAATGAAGTGGAAGTTTTTTCTTCCCAAATCCTAATCCCCAGAAACATGAGTAAAAATAATCATATATCTCCTCTAAAACAAAAATATGGATTCAAGTCACATCTTAGAATTGTCTCTTCTCGAAAGAGCTTAGTATTATCCCAGTTATGGAGATTCAAGCAAATTGCTTATGAGTAATGGTGTTTCAGTGAAAACATTCACTTCTTATTGAGAATGACAGTAACAAATAGTTCTTAATAAAGTAAAATTTACTTCAAGTTCTTTTCACAGTTTCCACTTCATTTGTGAAAATTCTCAATGCCATATGCATTAATTGGATACTTTTCTAACTTGTTTTCTTAACTTTAGAAACATGCTGTTACTTTATAAAGTCTGACTATTTGTGTTTCTTTTGGCTTGTGATGCTGAATTGAAAAGAAGCAATTTGATAATTCAGTGTGAAGGCAAGTATATCATTTTTCATATATGTTGGTGAAAAGGCTATTTTAAAAGCATGTGAACAGTATAGAAAAAAGATACATATATAGGAAAAAAATGTAATTATATATATTTATAGTCTTGCCACCCCCAGACCTAAATCCATAGTTATTTAGATATACATAACATTTAGATATTATTAGTATCCCAATCTCATGCACACTGAAATAAAGTCTCTATTATTGGGTGGGTGAAGTGAGTTTTAAGCAACTCAAGTGAACAATCTAGTTTGCAACACAGTATATTTTACTGACTGGATCTTCTAGGATTATGTGGATATTTTTTTCTCTCTGTACCTTGCCTTCTGGGCTTCACTCGTGTCTGTATTCTCAATTATCACTTCATCTACTTTCTCTGAGCAATTCTAACTTTGCATTCTGTTTTAACCACCGTTTACACACTGATGATTCCAGTGTGTGTGTGTATTCAAAATATATGCATATATCTAAATATACACACACATATATGTATGTTATATATGTGTGTATGTGTATTAAAGTTACCCTTAAGCTGTAGAATCTTTTCATACAGTTGCTGACTGAACATGTCTCTCCACCCTGAAGACCCACAGATGTTCAAAGTCAATATCCCTAAAACCAAACTTGAATGTAAATGTCTAAATTGCTGTTCTTTCTACCTCAGTTTTTCAATTGGTGGCATCCGTTCTATCACCAAACCAAAAAAAAAAAAGGGGGAGTTTAATCAATACTTTTTCTTAATTCTTCCTTCTATATCCATTCAATCCATTTCTTACATGATTCAAGGTTTTAAACTACTTAATCTTTATTTTCACTGCAGTATTTAGGTCTTTTAAATCTTCCTTTGGATTATTGGACCATCCTCCTAACCATTTCCTATTAATAAATATGTCTGATTTAAAAAGATTAGCATGTGAATGTTTTGGGGGAGGTGGGGAGAATGTAGTTTTATGTAACCTAATCCCCAGTGACCCCCATTTATTCCTCTTCTCTACTATTCAAAATACTGAGAAATTCTAATATACCAAACTCTTTCAAATTCCTCTGAGTTCTCTCACACTTTCCATCAACTGGAGTGCTTTTTCTCCATTAGTTGCCTAGGTAATCCCCTTGTTTACCCTTACAAACCATACTCAGATTTCACTTCATTTGAAGACTCTTCTGAGTCAGACAGAATTAATCACTTCCTTGTTCTGATTATATATTTCTGTGTAGCAAACAAGCCCAAAACTTAGTAGATTAAACTGACATCCATTTTATGGTGTTTCCTGATTTGGTGGGTCAGGAAGTTGGGCAGTGCTCAGTTGGCTGGCTCATTACACATTACATGGTTTCTTGGTGAGATTCAGCTGGTAGCTGGGCAGGTTTGAGGATTTAACATGGTTTCACTCACAAGCTGAGTATCCGGATGTTGTCCTTAAGTCGCTAAGTCATGTATGACTCTTTTGGGACACCATAGACTGAAGCCCTCCAGGCTCCTCTGTCCATGGAATTTCCCAGGCAACAATACTGGAGTGGGTTGCAATTTCCTTCTCCAGAGGATCTTCCTGACCCAGGGATCAAACCTGTGTCTGCTGCATTGGCAGGCAGGTTGTTTACCACTGAGCCATCAGGGACACCTTTGCATTTTGATGGGAATGATTGAAAAGCAAGGCTCAAATGAACCCCTATTTTTCTCCCTGTAGTCTCAATAGCTCTCCATGTGATGTCTCCAGCAGAGCAATAGAGGTTCTTACATGACAGCACAACCTCCCAGAGACCAAGGAAGCAAGCAGCCAGTCCTCTTAAAACTAGGTAGGTATAGCCTAAATCATTGCATTTCTTTGCTCTATTAATCTTTTCTACAATAAAGACTCATCTGAACTTTGAGATCTCATTTTCAGAACACTGTTCAGTATGTATTTATTTGCTTCAAATGTAAGATATAAATTTCATACAGGATGCAGTGTATTCTTGAAAACTTCTTAGCAATTTATCATCTCTGTGATCCACTAAAAGTCAAGGAAAGTTCCTACTGTCTGTTTATAACGTACCCACATGCCAGTTCAGGGACTGATGTATAAACTTCTTTTTTTTTTTTTTTTTTTAATAAGGATGGTATCAGGAATTGATAGAAAAGCAGAATAGAGTTGAGCATAGGAGTATGTATCAGGAGATCCAATCACTGAGTGACCTTAGTTAACTATCCATTCTATGAATTCAGAATGTCAATAGCTCACTATTTGGAATCACTCTAATTCTGTTATTAATGTTTTCATTTCCCCATATTCAAATCTATGTATTGTCAAATGCCAAATACATTTGATCCTTAAACAACATGGGTTTAAACTGTGTAGGTCCACTTACAAGCAGATTTTTTTTAATAAATATATTGGAAAATTTTTGGAAGATTTGCAACAATTTAAAAAACTTAGATCAACTTCATAGCCTAGAAATATTTTTAAAAATTAAGAATGTATGTATGTAGATAATAGTCTATCCTTACACAGACATAAAATGATGTTTAATATAAAATTAGTGTGTTAGTTTTCTTATGATTTTATAACTTTGCTTTCAAAGAATTATATTACTGTACATAGTCTGGTTTGACTAAAGGGCACAGAAAGCCAAAGTCGTTTGAATAACTAAGTAAATGAATGAATAAAGGAATATTTTGTGAGTGACTATAATTCCTTAATAATTTCATTCCCTTGTAATTGAAGAAACTATGTATCAGCCTATCATCATAGGTAAGTGTTTTTTTAAAAAATGTAACAATGTTTTAAACGCTGTATGATGAACATGACTGTAATACTGCATACCATAAAAATCTTACAACCATTCATAATGTAAAAGCAAGGTTATTTTGAAGCAATTTTATCAATTACACTAGGTACCACACAGCAATCAGAGTGCAGCTTCTTCATTATCATTGCCTGAACTGTTATAACTGTAAAAAAATGAATTACTTTTTCACATTATCTTTTTATTTTTTATGTCTACTGTTAGTAATATGCATAACATCTAGAGTGCTTTGTTTTCATATAAGACAATATTGATGTAGGTACAGACAGACAATATATCCTGTAAACAGATGACAAACATGATATAGATAAATACAGTATAGTATTATAAATAAGTTTTCTCTTCATTATGATTTTCTTAATAACATTTTACTTTCTCTAGCTTACTTTATTGTAAAAACACTGTATGTAATGCATATAACATAAAAAAATGTGTTAACCGACTATGTTACCAATAAGTAAGGCTTCTGGTCAACAGTATGCTATTAGCAGTTCAGTTTTAGGAAAGTCAAAATTTATACATATTTTTGACCTCACACACTCTGTGTCCCTAACTCCTTCATGGTTTAAGGGTCAATTGTAATGATACTTTTTGTTTAAAAAGATCGTGTACATGTATCTCTACTGACAATTTTGTGTTGACTCTTCTCAGGGGCTTGTTATCTCTCCAGGGGTTTGGAGAGCTTCTGAGTTGGTGAACAAACACCCACCCACATGCAGGGGGAGTGACGTCCTCAAACTCCACAGGGACAGAAGCTCCTTACCTTGGGACTCTTTGAGACCTCACCTTTTGAATTTCTTCATCTGGCTGTTTATTCCTATCCTTTAATATCCTTTATAATATACTGACAATCTAGTAGGTAAACTGTTTTCCTGAATTTGGTGAGCCACCCTAGAAAAATAATCCACCCAAGGAGTTGGTCATGGGAAATCTCTGATTCACATCAGTCAGTCAGAAGTACAGGTAACGATCTGGATTTTCAGAGTCCAGCTGATTGTAGGACTCCCAGCTGGAGTTGCAGAATAGCTTAGTGTGGAAAAACTCCACACACATTTGGAATACAGAGTATTGCGTGAGTAGCGAGTAAAGGAAAACAAGTGTTTCCATTACACTTTGAATGAGGTTTTAGGGCAAAAATCCTTACAATCATTTGAACTATTTCCAGTCTTTCTACTTTAATCTATCTACACTTGCTACTGATTCAGTCAGCATGAAACAAAGCTATATAGCTTCAATTTGACTTTGACAATTGACTCTAATTTTTTTCCAGAATATACCTTTTATTTTAATCCAACTAATCTTACCATTCACTGTTCTCCAGGAATATTTTGGATATTTCTCACTTTTGCTCTAGCTTTTGTTTTTGCTTATATTTCAAATACATGCCTCTCTTTGTTTCTGTATCCATGAGTATTTCACAAATATCCATCTTATATAAAGCTGAATTGAATCCCTGTATCAAAAGGCTCTCTCCTCACTTGAGCTGACATAATGCTTTCCTCACACTTCTACTCCTCTTTATTGTTTCTTTAATGTGAGGAACACAGGCTTCAGGGGAAAATAAACACTGATCCCCTTACTGTGTGAATTTAGGCAAGTTTCCTAACTTCACAGTATCATAAACTCACCTGTAAAATAGGGTGGAAGGTAAGAGCCATTCTTACCTTGTGAGAATTATAGTGAGGATAAAATGCAACAAATTTATGAAGAGACCAGTGCAGAGCTGGCCCAAGAATGAATGACAACTATTATTCACATTAAGTTAGATATAAATTTAAAAATATATAATTAATACAATATATGCCTTATAAATGACAGAGGCTCAATAACTGACTTGAATTTAAAAACTAGAGAAATCAGGCATTCCCTGGCATTCCAGTGGCTAGTACTCTACACTTTCACTGCCGAGGGCCTGAGTGCAGTATGGTTGGGGAACTGAGATCCCAGAAGCTACATGGTGTGCCTTAAAAAAAAAAAAAAAACTAGGAAAATCTTCACTTGAAATTTTTTTCTTCCACTGGTAGGTAACCCACCTACTGCCGTTGATGAGAATGACCACATTACACAGTTTTAGATGTTTTTCTGCACAAATAACCAACAAGGTATCTGTCACTACAAACCTACCATAGTAACAAATTTAAAGTAGCTGAAAAAATTAGAGCAGGAAATAAATACCCAAGGTTTGCCAGCTGTCAGCAAAACGCTAACTTGCTTGAATATTTTCTTGGTGTCTGTTTTAAAAACACGAGGGCTGAGGTACTAAAATTTGTGATCCAAAACTAAATTTGGTAAGACACAAATGACAGTGTAAATGTTTTGGTCATGTTACCCATCCTACTTTGGTTGATGGGACTTGGGGAAACAGACAGTGATGTCCATGACTGATCACTGACACATCCTGTATTATGCAACTATGGATTGTGCTCATCAGAAAAATTTGACCTCTGTGCTATTCATGGCTCAGAACGTGATATTGACATGGCAAATAACACGGCACTCAAAAGAGACCATGTTTCTTAATCTGAGTACTTTACCAGCAAAACTAATTCTAATATCACTACATTTCCACGAGGCCTTTAGCCAACATCTCAAACACCACTATTCAGTCAATGAATAGAAAAGGGAATTTGGGAATAATATGGGAGCAAGTGGAAAGAGAAACCCTTTTGATTTCATAGTGCGTATGATCCTAAAAAGAACTAGAAAAATTACAGTTGAGGATTTACCTAGTAGTTCTTCCCTCTGGTTTGGTCCTAAACACTTTCATCTTAAGCTCCTGGGGTGAAGTATTCCCTCTGTAAACTTCTATTCCACCTACTCTCTTTACTCCCAACATTTTAAATTCAAGCTGAAGACTAATCTCTTTCTATGACAGGTATTCAACATTAGCCATTTGCGATAGCTGAGGCAGCATTTAGCTTGATATATTCCAGGAAATAATTTATTACAGCATATCCAATGTATTCTAATTTGCAATATTTTATAGAAAATATATTCAGATTCAACAGAATTCTACTCTTCCCCTTTCTTCCTAGTTTATAAAAATTTCCTCACTCATCAAATGGGGATAATAGTATATTCCTTTGAAAGTTTTTGAAAATATTAAATAAGAAAATTCACACCCAGTTCCTGATATCTAATAAGCACTGTATAAATTATGTGTGCATGTGCTAAGTCGCTTCACTTGTGTCCGACTCTTTGTGACTGCATGGAATGTAATCCACCAGGCTCCTCTGCACTCTATAAAGTGTAGTTACCCTTAATTATGCTACATGGCAAATACTTACTGAACATCTATTTTGCACAATGCCCAGGGATTAAAAAGATTGTATTGCTGCCCTCAAGGTGTTCTCATGCTGGAAGAAGTAACATGGTTTCTTACAAAATAAGATGAAAATCAGTAGATGCTGTGAGAGCTCTGAGGTGGATGACCTGACTCAATCTGGGATGGAGGAATGTCAGGGAAGGCTGTACAGGGGAGGTGGAATCTTGAACAACTTGGTAAGTATAGAATTGACTTGGTAATAGGGCCTTCCTTGGTGGCTCAGCGGTAAAGAATCTGCCTGCCAATGCAGGAGACTCGAGTTTGAGCCCTGGATCAGGAAGATCCCCTGGAGGAAGAAATGGCAACCTACTCCAGTATTCTTGCTTGGGAAATCTCATGGAGAGAGGAGCCTGGTGGGCTACAGTCCACGGGGTCGCAAAGAGTCAGACATGAATGAGCGACTAAACAATAAAGAAGGTGAAGGAAAACATTGAAAAGGCCCAGAAATCAGAGAAAGTCTAGTGTATCTGAAAAACTGAAAGGGGCTAAGCAAAATGGTTTAGAATTTGTGGGGGTGGGAAAAGACAGGGGGAAAGGAGGCTTTGGAGAAAGAAGGCTGGCATGAGCAAAGTGCTGGGGCCAAGAGCCTTGTATGCCACGGTTAGGAGGTTGAATTTAAAGCTGAAGGAAATTGGTAGGCACAGAAAATTTTAAGGGAGGGCTTGGGAATGACAGGATTAAATCCACATTTCAAAAGATTACTGACAGTAGCCAGGATGGATTAGAGAGGATTATACCAAAGAAAGGAGGTCAGTTAGGGAGCTATCCCAACAGTCCACACTCAAAGAGGTAAGCCAGGCAGGAGAGGAAAAAGGAAGGTTCAGACTGAGTGCTTTGTGATAGTCCATTGTTTTTCACTTAGTCAATGTGATCTTATTTATTTAGTTTTGAAATTTTGGTACTTAGAAATTTAAAAATTTTGTTCATTGAGAGTACACATTTCTAAAATTATTCGTCTGTCTTATTCTTAGTTAGAAACTGCAAAACAGTGTGAATTAATTGAAGAGCTTTTCAGGTAGCTGAGTATAAAAAAATAAAAGTGAGCAAGCAAAAATAATCAGGAGAAATGGCTACACTGTATTTTCTGCTTGCTCTGTACCAGTCATATTGCCCAGAAGTTTAAATGCCTCACAAGCAACAAAAACAAACAAGTGGAGTATATCAAACTAAAATGCTACTGCACAATGCTACTGCTCAGAATGGCTAAAAGAGTAGATTTTAAATGTACTTATCACAAAAGAAAAAAAAATGTATGTGAGGTGATTGATGTGTTAACTAATTTTATTGTGGCAATCATTTTACAATATGTATGTATATCAAATTGCCATATATTTTAAACGTATACCATTTTGTTTGTCAATTATACTTCAATGGAGCTGGGGGGAGGAGTGAAGAAGAAGATGCCTCAAGGCAAGTACTAAGGAGGTAGGTAGCAATAGCTTCATTTCACCTAGCAGATTTTGCGCTTGAGAGAGGTCTAGAATTTGCCAAAGCCACCCACCTAATTAGAAGTGGAGTTGGGCCACCATGCCTGCCATATCTCCAGATCACATTAGAAGGAATTTGGGCATTTACCTCCTGGGGTGGAGTAGCTTCAATTCTTCAGGGAAAGATGGGAGTGGTGATTAACTTCCTGCTCCAAGGACATTATGCAGAATATTTCTAAACCCTAGAAACTTATTACACACAAACACACACGCATACACACCTTTCATGTGGGTTGGGGTGAAAAATCTTTTAGAAGGAACATAGAGATAAGAGAGGTGGAGTTCACGTTCTATCACTTTCTATCTAAGGTACAAACTTTCTCAGTCTTTCAGTAACACTTTCCCTAAGTCACACATACAGACATCCTCTTCACACTCTCCGCATTTACCTCCAAAGAAAACGAACAGAATTTCTTATAGCATACAGGGAACATAGCCAATGAATCCTTTGATACTGGGTTTTAACCTCGGGAGAAAGCTGGACTGGGATTCTAGCAGCAGACCACATCAAGTAACATAGGGCGCGATAAAGATAAGGGTTGATCAAAATGTAAAAGGAACAGCAATAAATTCCATCCAAACCAGGATTCATCCTGGGCTTTTACAGCTAAAGGCTGTTAACACTACTTCTTGCTTCTCTCCATTCAGTTGTATTTTCCAAGTACATTGCATGATGCCTGACTAAAGAGTTAAATTCTTCTGCTTTTAATCTTTGGTATGCTCTTGATAACCTTTGCAAGCAGGTTAGATAATGTATTTAGTGCTCTATGTTTCTGGGTTTTGATCTTTGTCTTGCTGATATCCTACTATGCCTTCTTTTTTTCTCTTTTCCTTAACAAAGGAGACCAGCAACATATTAGACATTTATTTACCAAAAATTAGTTGCTAGTGGATTAAGATAATATTTTTATCCCATCAAGGCTAGGAATAATGACATCACAATGGAGTTTGAAGCATTTCTTCAGTTTACACATTTATCTAATTCCTTTTCTTTTTCTTTTTCTTTCCTCACCCTTAATCAGCCCTGTAGAGATTTTAAGGACAGGCTTAATCAAGATGAGAAAACACAAATAAAGATAAATCATATAACTTGCCAATCAATAGGTACTGTACTGTGTTCTTTTGGATTGCATACCAAAGCTCTGACTGCCAGCCAGTAGGTCAGTGAAATTTAGAACAATTAATAATTAAATGTACATATATGGGATGGGAGTGAATAGCAAAATCAAACACTTTCAATTGTGTAAACAAAAGAGTTGAGCAAATTTTTAATGTTTGTAGAGTGATAAACAGTGATATTTAACTGACTTTTATATTACCTTTCATAAAGACTGGAAACTTTGCATAAGTTTGGAATCCAATCTAAGATTGGATCTTCTATCCTCTAATCTAATGCTTTTCCCTTTGAAATGTTCTTGCTATTTAAATAGAAAAAAATTTCAGCAAGCTAATATCTTATGGTATCTTAGCCATTTGTAAATCCAGTATTATTTTATAGAAAGAAATAAAAAGTTTTAACCTTTTTAACCTTGGCTATTCATAGCAAATAAATTCATATTGAGAATATTTTCTTTACCGTTGTAAATTGACTTAACCCTTAGCTCAATTGAGATTATATAGGATTTTAAAACCTGAGACAATGCATGTTAAAGACTCCATGGAACTCTAGGAGTCAATCTTTGTCTTCATTTGCCACAAATTTCTCCCACATTCCTGGCTTTTCCAAGACAACATTAACAATCACTGAAGAGGTAAAGAAAATAATATCTGTTTTAAAAAAAATTACAATTAGTATAGAGTGAATATTAGACTAATTAATCCATTATTCAAATCAAACATTATATAGCTACTATTAAATGAGCCAAATCTGAATACTCTGCTGTAATTTTTTCCTACCAATCACATACAAATTATACATTTTTTCTCCTCTCTCCCCAAATTTGTGCTCTTTTCATTTGAGCAGCATTGAGATGCATTCAATAAATACAATTAGCTTGATGTAGATCAAATTTCTTTTCATTCTAAAGAAAAAATCACTTGCTCAGCTTCTCTGTCCTGACTGGGGACTTTGTTATCACCCATATCTTTTAAACACACAGCATCCCCTTCTTCCTTCTTATCCAGACTGTCACCAAACCTTTTTACTTCTTGCCCAACAGTCTCTTAAACCATATCTCCTCTTAGGTCTCTTTTGTCAAAGCCCATATGTTGATTAGGTCCTCTCTTGTTTGCTTTAAACTCCTTGATTTTCCTTTCGCTGCTTGCCATCTCTTTTCTAGAACCATCTTTTGTTTCTGAGATTTCTATTAAAGGATTAAAAATTTTTTTTCTTTCTAAATGAAATTTAAAATGTCTGCCTAATAAGCACCCCACTGTTGCCAGGAGTAAGGAATAGAGATATCCATTTGGCTTACCATGTGTTTATTCTATTATTTTCCAGGAAGGCTGTTATGTATTTTTAAAATGCATGCCGGTATCTAGAAATATAGAACATTAATATTTCTTATATTTATCAGTTACCTACTATATACCAGCCACTTTATAAAAATAATATTTACCTCTAACAACTCTTCAGGCAATAAGCACTATCTCCATTTTCCAGTTGAAGAGACTGAATGCAGATAATTGACTTGTACTTTGTTACATATCATACAGCCCCCTAATTAACAACCACTCATCTTTTATGTCTACATAGCTCATTTCTTTCTTCTCTGTGTAGTGTGATAAACTTAGTTATGTCAGCTTCAGACTCTTCAAGATTTCCTAAAAGAACTGAGCTGACCAGAAATATGGTTCTTGGCTCAAGAGTGATTTTTTAGACCCCCTGCAGCAAAGCTCTGGACTTGAACTATGAGGAAGTGAGCATTGTCTTGCTTCTCAGCTAGACATTAAAGGTGTGGTTTTGTCTATTTTCCACTAGTACAAATGAACTGTTCCTTTAAATTTAAAGGCAGAGGATGAGATTTAAGATAAAGACACTTTTGAAAGGAAGTAGAAAAGAAATTTGAAGACATTTGAAGAAAAAGAAATTTGAAGGGGTAGGTCTAGGGAGTGAGTACCCAAGACAAGAAAGAAATTGACTAGGAAAGAAATTGACTAGGCCTCCAGGAAATGACAGAAGTTCAAGAACAGCAAAGTCTTAATTTATAAAGATATAGAAAGAGTCAAATGTTCTCCTTACTTTCTAGGATCTCCTATCTAAAAATGTGTCCCTTTTCATTCTTATTCATAATTTGACCATTTATTGAGCCTAGAGAAAATTATTTTCCATTTAATCTTTACAATAATCACATGAGTCTGATAATGTTATTTCCATTTTTAACATGTGTAATAAATAAGTCTTAGAGAAGTTAAGTGATCTTCCTAAGATTATTTGTTAGCAGTAGATAAAAGGGGGAGAATTTGAACCCAAGTCACCCTGACCTCAAAAGTTAGGGCTATTAAGCATTACCCTCAACTGCTTTTTCTAAAAGTTTTCATGTATCTACTTTGTGCCACTGAGTATAAGAGGATGAATTAGAAGTTATCCCTAACATACAAAATAATCAAAAGTTAGGGTTATTAACCATTACCCTCAACTGCTTTTTCCAAAGGCTTCTGTGTATCTACTCTGTGTACAGAGGATAAGAGATTGAGTTAAAGGTTATCCCTGATGTCAAAAAATTGATTGCACAAAAAGGAAGGTTGACAAGAGAAAGAGTATTTTGTTATGTGGTAAGGAGTTATTGCGGAGAAATTAGCCCAGGGTTCTAACTCTACTGGGTGATAGAAAGCAACTTTTTTTCCTTATACCCTGCTCGCATCACGATTCTGTAAAAGCAGGTTGGCCAAAGCTTTCTTCTCTAGAAGATTATTTAGGAATAATTCACATAATTACATAAGCAGGAGGTGAGAGCAAAAGGCAACACTGGTTGAAAAGCAGAGAAAGAAAGAAAATTATGTTGTTCTCTTAAGAATGTTAAATAAACATTGTAAAAAATTCATAATATTTTAATGTTAAAATGTTAATAGAAAGATGTAGAATGATATGTTTTGAACTATTCTTTTTGCAAAAGAATCCTTATTATTATTATTACTTAAGGGGAAGGGAATGATAAGGAAGAGGAAAGAAATAATATTTATTGAAGCTATTTGACTAAGTGTTAGATTTTGTGTTCAGAACTTTATAAAATGACCTCATATATTCGATACTGTCAACACCCCAAAAAGGTAGGCATTATCATTTCCATCTTACAGATAAGAAAACAGAGTAGTAGAGATGCCTGTATCTTGTCCATGGTTATACTATTAGTTGTTAGAGTCAAAAGTCAAATTTAGACCCATGAGACATTAAAGTTCATGTCTTTTTCTAATACCACCTCCACGGAACTTGACCATGTGCATTTATTACATTAAAACTTTGAAATGACAAAGTTTAAAAAAAAAAAAAGTAAGCATGTATTTTGGGAATGGAAGTATGTACCCACAATCCATTTTCTTTTCCTAAGTAGGAACCCTTACTGGGTGAAATCAAATCTGATATTGCCACCTAAATTGGGGCTTTTTATTTTTTTGGCTTTAAAAGGGCACAGAGAGTGTAGGAAAGATACTAATGGAAGAGGAAGAAATAGCTCCAACTTGATTGTTGATCTTGGTCAGGAAATTTGTCCTTGTTTTGTCTCAAGAAAGTCACATACTCTCAGTATTACTAACTAAAGAACATACTTAAGTGTATGATTTTAACAACTGATATTTATTAAGCATTTCCTAAAAGCCCAACACTTCAATCACCTGCGGTTCTGACCACAACTCAGGAGAACAGGTATTATCAACCACTGTTTACCAAAGAGAAAAACAGAGACTGGAGAAAGAATACATTGCCAAAAGTGCTAAATCTAAGACTGTAGCACAAGCACGCATGACTTTAGAACTGGTCTATAGGATTGTGAAGAAAAAATAAAAAGACTAGAGCTTTCTAGAATTCCAGACCTGCAGACGTGACCAGGGGAACTGTCTGCATTCTGACCCTCTGAGAAGGGATTATGATTTTGGTTTTTTTTTTTTCAGTAATGATGACAAAGCCTTCCTCACAAACAATTCCACGAACAAGTTTTTTTGACTGAACTTTTCCATAGGAGGAAATATTTTTGCCCTGATATAGAAAAAAAGGTAAGTATGCCTCAATAAAGATTGCAAAGACATTTAAGCATTTCCTTGGTATGTCCAACATTATCTTTTTCTGGCTACATAGCAATAGGTCAATATAAAATAGCTAAAAATAATATTTAGCTATACAAATAATCCATGTTTGCTGAAAATAAATTATATAAAAGTATGACAAGGAATACTCCCCAATCCACCTACTGTTAACCTTTATCCTCCAGAAAATAATAATTTAGTGTATATCTGATTCAATATTTCATTTGGAATAAAGATTAGGTATTGTAAGGGAAATATGAAGCAGCCTAGATATTAAAGAATTAGTATTTAGCTAGCAACACTTTCATGGAGCAAGGGGGAGCTGATAAAACATTAAAAACACTGAACATACAATTTTTTTCTGTTTCTTCCCTCCTCAAGGAACAGATTATTCCAAAATATTCTACTCTCATACCATACTTATCCAGTTCTTTGTGATGTCTTCCCAATTCTACTTTCTTGGACAATGTCTCCTATTAGACCTTCCTTTTTTGTTCCTATCGCTCCTCTCCTAGTTCAGATCTCCATTTCTCCTACTTGGACAGTTGTGAGAGATTTCTCATAGAGCTCTCTCTACCTGACTCTTTCCTACTCCCATCAGTGCTACAAATATTGTTGTTGTTGTTCAGTCGCTAAGCCGTGTCTGCCTCTTTACGACCCCATGGACTGCAATATGTCAGACTTCCCTGTCTTTCATTATCTCCTGGAGTTTGCTCAAACTCACGTCCACTGAGTTGGTGATGCCATCCAACCATCTCATCATTTGTCACCTCCTTCTCCTTCTGACCTCAGTCTTTCACAGCATCAGGGTCTTTACCAATGAGCCAGCTCTTCGCATAAGGTAGCCAAAGTATTGGAGCTTCAGCTTCAGCTTCAGCATGAGTCCTTCCAGGGAACATTCAGGGTTGATTTCCTTTAGGATTAACTGGTTTGATCTCCTTGCTTTCCAAGGGAATCTCAAGAGTCTTCTCCAGCACCATAGTTCAAAAGCATCAATTCTTTGGCACTCAGCCTTCTTTATGGTCCAACTTCCATCAGTGCTGCAAATATACTGCCAGATTAATTTCCTAGAATACAGCTCTACCTGTGTTACCTATTTCTCGCATATACTTTTAAAAGCAGATTTACTGAAGTATAATGCACACACAATAAAATTCACCTGTTTTAAATGTACAATTTGATAATTTTCAGTAATTTATGAAGTTGTACAATAATCATCAAATTCAGTTTTAGAACATTGCTGTCATGCCTAGAAACCCTCTATGAATGTTTATAGTCAAACTTTATTCTCTCTCTGTAGCCTCTGGCAAATGCTAATCTATATTCTGTCTCTATAGATTTGCCTTTTCTGCACATTTTATATAAGTGGAATTTTACAATATATAAGTGGAATTTTACAATATATGATCATTTCAGTCTGGCTTCTTTCACTTAGCATAATATTTTAAAAATTTAGTCATGTGGTAGAATTTATCAGTAGTTAATATTATTTCATTATATAGATATACCACATTTTGTTTATTCAGTAGTTGATAGATATCTGGATTGTTTCCATTCTGGGGCTATTGTGAATAAGCCTGCTATGAAAATACATTTACAAGATTTTTGAATAGGCTTATGTTTTCTCTTCTTTTGAATATATACTATGAATTGGAATTGCTGGATCATATAGGAAATCTATGCTTTTTGAGGAACCGTCAAACTATTTTCCAAAGTGGTTTCCCCATCTTGCATCTCCTACAGTAGTGTGAATTTCAGTTTCTTTACATCTTCATCAGTGCTTATTTCAGTTTTTTTTTAATTACATCAGTCTAGTAGGTGTGATGGAGAAGGAAATGGCAACCCACTCCAGTGTTCTTGCCTGGAGAATCCCAGGGACAGGGGAGCCTGGTGGGCTGCCATCTATGGGGTCGCACAGAGTCGGCACGACTGAAGCGACTTAGCAGCAGCAGCAGCAGTAGGTGTGAAGCTGTGTCTTGTGGTTCTAATTTCCTTTTCTCTAATGACTAATGAGATTGAGTATCTTTACTTGTGATTATTAGCCACCAGTGTATCCTCTTTGGTGAAATGTCTATTCAAATCCCTATCCCCTTAAAAAAAATGAGTTGTATTATTATTGAGTTGTAAATGCACATTGTTTATTCTGCATACGAGTCCCTTATTGAAGTGATGATTTGCAAATGTTTTCTCCCAATCTGTGTCTTGCCTTTATACTTTCCTACTAGTGTTTTCAACCTTAAATTATAAAGTTTTAATTATGTCCAATTGCAATATTTTTCATTTAGGTATCATATATTTTGTGTCCTGTCTAAAAATTCTTTGCCTAACCTAAGGTTATGAAAATTTTCTACTGTTTTCTTCTAGAAGATTTGCACTCTTACATATAGGTCTGTAATCCACTTTGAGCTAACTTTTGAGTATGGAGTGACATAATGATTTAAATTCATCTTTTTACACATGGATATTCAACTTTTTAACTGTTGATTTAAAAAAAATCCTATCCTTATCTATTGAAAATTGATTGAAAATCACTGTACTCTGATAAAATTTAATGGTTCCATATTGCCTACTGAATCACTTCAAACTTTTGAGCCTGAGACTAAAGCTCTCCCACCCACAAACTCAGAGATCCATCACAACTTATTCACAACCAATATAATGTTTTGCTATCTTCTTTCCATCCCTACTCTGTGTACCAATTAACCTAAATTACTTGATTTTAGCCTGTGTGGTGCTCTTCAGTTCATATTGGCAGTGCTGGTGACTTAGTTTACAGCATTTTTCTCCCTAGACACTCCAAGATATTTAAATCCTACCCATTCATTCAAAATCCAGCTTCAATGCACCTCTTCTGAGAGATTTTCTCTACTAGATGTGATCTTTGCTTCTGTGTATTCTCGCGGATCTCATTCTGTCCCTGCCTTAGGATATGTCCCGCTTTCCATTTTGCATTATAATTGTTTCTGAAAATGCTTTATCCCTATTGTAAGGGTAAAAGTCTTTGAAGAGCATTTGATTTGTATTTAATTGATCCTCAGTCAATATTTATTTAATGAATGTGAATAATGTGAATGAATACTATTCACATATAACTGCCCTTACAGGTTTAATGGGAAGCAGTTTGCTGATTGTCAAACAGACTGCACTATAGGAATCCAAATCCCAGGACCTTTGCTGATTCTTTAGAACAGTACAACTACGTTTTATCAAGACAGAGAGTGACGGAGTCTGATTAAAATGTGTTTCCTTTTATCAGAAGGGTAAGACTCTTATCTTGTTTTCCAAGGGCTCGGTGGCTGTTTTGGAACACAAGGATCAAAGAGTTTTTTGCCCCCCTCTTCCAAAACCAATTGTAAGATATTTCAGAAAGTTAAATGTGAGGAAAATTGTATTCGAATGTGAATTATTTGAATGTGAATCCTAAACATTATTCACAGTTAGTCATTTGACATTTTGAAACAGTGGCAAGACAAATGTCTTAGATTTACAGGTAGTCGTGAATGTTTCCATTGGCCAGTAAATATATTTTTGTTTTCATAGCAACATTTGGAAGATAGGTGCTTGAATCACAACTTTCCATTAGAATCTTTTTTTAAAAAAGCTATTGTTTTCTAGAAATGGACTAATGAAGTTTCCAAAGATCTGACTTTTGAATACACTGGATACACAAGAGATGAATGACAAGGAAATCCATTACATTCTGACTTAAGAAACTTGCCAGTGCAGAGAGGTCTCTGCAAAAGAGAGGTGGAAAATCAGAATAAAATAGGGAAGTTTAAAGTAGTGTGATCTGGAGAATAACAAGAAGATCAGAGTGGGGATAGGGAGGATTATGAAAGAAAGAAGAAACGATGAGATGGGGTGAAGAAGTGGATAGTCTCTCCATAGATTTAAATAAGCTTTAGGCAATTATCTGAACTTTGAAGGGAATTATCTGAACTGCACATCTAAATTTGTTGAGGTTGCTCCATTGTAGCTAGTATCTGGTTAAGGTTTGCACAGTAAACTTTCTTTCTTGTGTCATGAGTAGCTTACCAGTCAAAAAGATTCAATGAAATCTTCAAAGCAAATCTGTGTTCAGCAAAGCAATTCACAGGTCTGTTTACAACTTTTCCATCTGTCTCCTAGACTATCTCCAAGGATGCAAACTTTGGACATTACATTTGTTGTTTAGGCACAGAACTCATTTGATCAAAAGGAATGAGTGCATTCTGGCCCACAGTTGTAATGAATCCCTTAGTACAATTTCAGAATCCTACCTATAAGAAAAAAGTTCACTAAGCAATCGTTGAAATGCCTGACTGGCAATTGAGTAATTAGTATGATCGGCAAAGATAATTCTTGATTGCCTGAAAAATCACTGGAAGTACATTTAGTTTTGCCTATTATAATGTGGTTCAGAATCTTAAACATACACAGATCAAAAAAAAAAATTGAAGGACTCTGATAATCAGGTTATAAGTTGAAACAAGTAATGAGAAAGGAGAATCAGGCAAAAATTGAGGAGAAAGTGGAAAATTTATATGAGTAATGCAAATTCCCAAGCACTCTGCAGAATGTTTGGTCTATGAATGTTTGAGTTCAGGTATTACTAGTTGTAGTTTGTCAGTGGTTATGTATTAGAACTGAACATAGGGAGTTCTAGATATAATTTATCATATTCAAACAGGCCTTTCTCATTCCACAGTCAGATATTGTAGAATCCACAAAATAACAGAATTCTCTGGGAGGAAACTACTTTGTAGTTACCTGATGAAACAATGGGAGTCACACAGCTTTCATTGAACTGCTGGGGGTAAAGTGGATTGCTGGCCTTTTATCTTTTATCTCTGAAATTGGTCTCCCAGTAGTGACTTTGTTAAATCTGACACATCTTGAATTTACCTTTTTTGAATTGCAAATTTAGCAGCTAGTGGTTTATCTTTTTCAGCACTGAAATTTCCACATTTTGAAGAGATTATTTTTAACGAGCCTATTGGTAACTATTGTTATTCAGGTTTTAGAAGGTTCAGTTGGACTATTTCCCAAATCCAGATACACCGGTACAAAAGAGACAAAAAGTAAAACATGAGGGCAGTAAATATGGCTTATTTGTGATGTATGGAGACATGTTTTGAAAAGAGACAGCATTGAGAACAAGAAATTAAAGGTTTAACCTAAACCTTTAAGAAAGTGTGTGTTAGTCGCTCAGTCATGTCTGACTTTTTGTAACCCCATGGACTGTAGCCTGCCAGGCTCCTCTGTCCATGGAATTTTCCAAGCAAGAAATTGGAGTGGGTCGCCATTTCCTTCTCCAGGGGATCTTCCCAACCCAGGGTTCAAACCTGGGTCTCCTGCATTGCAGGCAGATTCTTTACTTTCTGAGCCACCAGGGAAGCCCTGTAAAATACCTTTGAAATACAATAATCTGAGCCTAGATACCTTTATTTTTCTGTTCTGGCATCTGAAGAAATATTAATTTTAATAGCTGTTTCTTGCTGAAAAATAAACATTGGATTATAATACAACGAAATACAATAAAAAAACAATACAATAAAATACATACCACAGGAACATTTGTGATATAAAGAGCTTCTCAGAGTCTTTTGATTTAGATGGTTTCCTATGAAGTTGACAAATAATGGTTAGAATTTTCCTTTTTACAATTTTAGTTATTTAATTTTAGAAGATAAGTTGTCTGACTCAATCAGCTTTAGACATCACTTGTTTTTGCAGAAGCTAATTTAACTTTCATGTATTGGTTCTATTTCCTTCCTCAATTACTAATTACTAAAGATTAATGTTTCAAACAAGGTCTTTTCTCCATATAATCCACCTCCCCTTCCTGCTCCGATCTAGCAGGAAGCCTGCTGAAAGAGGTCATAATCCTTTTGTTTCCAACGTTATAGTCTATGACACTGGTAATGTTCAGTGTGTTACAATTTCAGTAAGAATCTTTGTGAACAAGTAGAAAGTATAGATCATGAAAAGATCAATGTAAACTTTCCCCAGTAGGTGGATGAGCTGTGATGGCTCCTTTTCTCAGTGTGCTAAGGACCTGCCTTTCAAATGGAACTGAAAGACTTGAAACTGACTAAAATGGAATGTACAGCAACACTATACAATATTGTGTAAACTCTACCAAAGCAGAAGTTTATTTATTACTGACTTCCTATCTCTAAACCTCACCAAATATATTCACTATAACAGAGAGAGAATAGCGTTCTTCTTGGGATTGACCACCATGGAAATGTAACCTCTTTTGCAGACAGATAGGTATTGGTTAGCAATTCTCTATTTAATTTATTTATGTCCATGCTTTTATAATTTTTGATATATATGCATTTATTATATAACTTTCATAATTTTGTGACAACTTGTAGGTATCATTATAGTGATTCACGTTCAGTTGGCTGCCAATTAACTAAAGCCCTGAATCAATACTTCGGTATTGGTAACAAATCTAATTTATTCAAATTTGAGAAGATCCCATAAATACACTATCTATTTGAATTTAAAATATTTGATTTTCCCGCCAAAGAACCTTAAAAAAGTTTGAAAACAAAGCTAGCCCAGAATTCATTACTCATTATATAATTGGATTGATGAATTGCAAAAAGTATTTAAGGTAAAGAATATGACTTGCCTTATTTCTTATAACTGCTTTGTTGATTTTCACAAAGAAATCTTCTATATTCATATTTATATACAAATGATCATACTTTTAAAAATTCAAATAATTAAAAATTTGGAATGATATGATACAAATATAATTTTTTACTTAGTAGTTATGTAAGCATTGATTTTTGTTTACAAAGATGGAAAGCTTTCCAAAAATTATTTAAGCAAATATAAATATCCACTTTAGAAAGAGGCTTTCGAATGCTGCTACATTTTTTTTTCCCTTGCTTCTCTTTCTTGTGACCAGTCAAAAATCAATCAATGCCCGATCCTAAGCAATTTGTTTCTAATTTAGAACCTAAAAGTTGTTTGCTCTGAAATACTTTCATGAATTTAATCCCTTGTCCCACTGGATTTTACAACTTTTGTGAAGGAGCAAATTAAGTTATATGAAAATGCTGTGAAAGCATGGAATGACCCACAAATGTACAATGTGATTATAATTATTTACTTAATGTTAAATAAGAAATTAGGAATATTTGGCATTAAAAATAAGTAATATAATTAAGGAAAATAAAGAATTATAACTCATTGGAAAACAGTGGTAATTTATAGGCTCACACTGATAACATATAGCTAGGTAGCTAGCCAGACAAATAGAAAAATGGGAGAGAAGAGGTTTTTTAATTTTCAGAATATTAACCCTAAACTTGTTGAAGATATAGTAGAGTTGAAAAAAAATGCCATTTTGCTTATCTTCAGTGTGAAGAGTCTCATGAATGGATACTAAATTTATAGAGAAAAGATTGATGAAAATCAGGATAAATACATGATTTTGATATGACCCTCCCAGATTACTTACTAGTTGCAAAGGGAAAAACAGTAACTAGTCAGTGGAAAACAGAACAAAATTCTAAGTAGATGATTGAAAGAGATATCATAATTAAGGTGCTGATGGGCATAGCATGACTCCAAATTTGGTTCCTTAAGAAGGATATAGCATCATCTACATACTATTTCTGAAAGAAAATATAAACCAAAAGAGGAAATGTCAGGCAGACCCAAGAGAAGGAACACTTTATAAAATGACTGGACTATGTTCTTAAAAAATGCCAAGATTATGAAGCTAAAAATGAGAAAAATCAGTAATACTAAAGTGGGAAACTCTTCCAGATTGAAGGGAACTAAGGAACATGACAACTAGTTATAAAACATGATCCTTGATTGAAGGGTGGAGAAACTCTTAAATTCATTATTGGAAAAATTGACAAAATTGGAAAAGGAATGATAGATTTGATTTAAAATTATTGCATTGATGATAAATATTGGACATAACTCCTAAGAAAAGAAAATTCACATTCTTAGAAAATACACATGAAACTATTAAGATATGCATCAGGAAAAATTGTATTATGTACATATGTAAATCTTTATGTAATATATAAATACATAGTTATATCTATATAATTTAAATAGATATATAGTATATATAATATATACTATGAAATATACCATATATGATAGTATTATTATATGATATATTATGATATAGAATGTATATATTATACATTAATGGATGTATTATGTATGTATGTATGTATCAAAAAAGGGAATGCAAGTAGCAAAATGTTAAAGATTGGTGAATCTGAATAGAGTACATGTGGGAATTCTCTCTGTTACTTTTGAAACTTCAGTGAGTCTGAAAATATTTCAAAATAAGTTTTTAAAAGTCGTATAGTTTTGGCAGTTATTTTAATATTCAACAAATAAAAATGCATGTGTATATCTGTATATATTTTTCCAAGGAGTAATTCTGTTTGAATCATGGTCTAGAGGAACATTTCACCTTTAATTGGTAATTTGAGATGTACCTTTCTGGATGATAGTAGATAACCACTAGATATTTATTTGATTGGTTGCATAAATGCATTAATATGAAACTGGATCTCCCATTTCTGTTTCTTGTTTAATTTTTCCCTCTAATTCTTCAGAGATATAAGAGTTAATGCTCTTATTACAGAGATATATTCACCCCAGTAAACTTTACCTTTTGGACATTTTGTGAACAGTATTCCAGCTTGTGAGAATATTTTGAACTAATTTCTCAGGTATCATTGTTCATTATATCCCCAAGATCTGTATCATCCATGTGTTTAAAAAGCTTTCATTCTCATCTTCATCTAAACTCAATAGAAAAGGGGGAGTTAAATGTCAGAGCCCTGCTCAAAACTACTATAAATTTCCCTATCAGATGATAGTCAGCAAAATTCTCTACGCGTACCTCTTCTAATGGCTTTGAAACCATTGTGTAGATCTTGAGAACATCCACATTTCATGAGTTTATCCATGAGAAGAATGAGATGAGACTAGCCAAAGGAGAGGGGATCTCAGGAAAACCTGCCAGTGACAAAACAGCAAGAAAGGGAGGAAAGCCTTGGCTTGGAGTAACAAACTAGAATTTCTAGCAAAACAGACTTCAGATACAAGAGGAAGGAATAACCAACCACTAAGGCTGGCCAGATGCATAGAATCAAAGAACGGGAGATGGAGGAAGAGAATGTCTTAGGACTCATGGTAGAATGCTGTCAGAGTCGTGTATCTTGAGATTCAGACTCTGTGTAAAGGGAGCCCACAGGTTGAGATGTCTAGTAAGGCAGGGTTTCCAAATGTAGTCTATGGTAAAGATTATCTGGAAGTGTTGGCTTGAAGAACAGATTTAGGGGCCCTGCTTTCACATCTACTGAATTGCGAACTCTCTTAAGACAGGCCTTGGAATCTGTGTTTTTAATAAGCAACCCAGATGATTCTTATCAGGCAAGTAATGGAGCTCAGCTGAAAAGCAAAGGGGCCAGAAAGTTTTAAAAAGAGTTTGTGGTTTCTATGAGCAAATTAAAGACTGAAGTGGGTGGATATTTGTTATCAAGTTTTGATTTTGAGTACAATGTTAAGTACTGTGGATAGCAATATGGTACCACAATCTCGTCTCTACAAATCCAAAGTTCAGGAAAGGTCATCTAAAAGTTACTGAATTCTGAAAAACATTTGAAAAAATTGGATAAAAAAAAATTTTTGGATAAGAGATCCAGATAACTCTACTCCTATAATCATGTTAATAAGAATAGTTAAAATTTATTGAGATTAACCATGGTGCTTGTCATTGTAGGAAGTATCTTACATTTTATGTATTTATTTCTAGCTGGGGTGGGTCTTCGTTGCAGCAAGCAGGGGCTACTCTGTTGCGGTATGCAGGCTTTTTATTGCAGTGGCTTCTCTTGTGGAGCACGGGCTTTAGAGAGTGTGGGCTTCTATAGTTGTGGCCTATGGGCTTAGTTGCTCTGTGGCACGTGGGATCTTCCTGGACCAGGGATGGAACCTCTGTCCCCTGCATTGGCAGGCAGATTCTTAACCACTAGACCACCAGGGAAGCCCAAAAGTACCTTGTTTTTATTATCACATTTAGTTCTCACAACAAAAACAAGGGGCTGGATTTGCAGGATGCACATTCATCCTTTTATAAAGGAAAGTGAACCTGTGGGAATTTAGATAACCTAAATGTTACAGGTTACAAAACGTATTAAATGACAGAGAAAGATGTCAATTCCATGCTTTCTGATTCAATAGTATACCTGTAAACCTTGCCATTATTCAGAAAAGAGAATAAGATAAAATATAAAGCTGTTCGTTTTGCTATATACCCAGTGATTTAGACAGTGATAATGAATATGACTTGCTTTCTGTACTGTACTTAAGAGAGTGGAATGAATCAGAGGGCTCTTTTTCTGCACTCCTTGTAAGTGACAGAGAACAGGATGTAAGGGAACCAGAGTCATCATTATCTGCAGGATACTTTTCAGGCCATCCTCATGCAGAATTGTAGGTATTCTAAGGAAAACATCTGTTATAGCTCCTGAATGATAACCTGACCCATGCATTTTCACTTAGGTGAGTACACACTCATATGTGCACACAGACATACACACATTCAGACAGGGTTGTGGCAGAAAAGAATTTCTTTGTCTGACAAGGAACAAGAACTGTCATCATCCTGCAATTAGGAGTTTAGGGGACCTTAATCAGTAGTCTTCAAAGCAGAGTATAGGGAAAAAAAAATACTAGAACTTCTGTCTATACTTCTTTTTTTATTATTTAAAAATTCCATTTTCATGTTTTATATTGCTCATCATACAATAATAATTTATGAATAAATATACACATATTGAAAAGAGTGGAAAATAAATGAAATTTAGAGGTCACTGAGCTAAAGAAACAAGTAAATGTCTTCATTTAGTAAGCAGCTTGAGGGAGTGAGATAAATAACAATAGCTGGCATTCAGTCTGTAGGCTTTTCAGACAAATGGTTACTGCTTATGATTATGTACAATAGCTTTGCACAACTCTAGGAGGCACCCTCCGTGTCACGGTCATCATAGATTTCTACAGTTGTTCTACTTCCCAGCAGATGGCAGTGAAGTGTCTTTAGGAATGAGCACCTTTTCTTTGAGGTAGTGGACAGTGCTGACGACAACACAAGACACACGAATTCTTGTCCTTCTCTTATGCTTGTGCTTTTGCCCAGGGATTGTGATGGTGGTGCCATGAAATCATATACTTTGGTTTCTCGTTATTTATCTTCAGCATTCTAGAGAAACAATGTTCAACTTTCATCATTGTATTGTTGAAATAAAAATTTACCATATTAACACTATTTCCTTGATTTGCTGATCTAATGATGACAATCAATACTACTAATAAAAAAACACAGCCCTGTATATGTTTTTAATGAATTCATGATTGCTTCTAGTGAGTGCTTACAAAACATTGATTTCATCACCTGTTTTGAAATTTTTTCTGACAGTTATGTAAATTTCATATTTCACAATTTCAGAAATATGCTTCTCCAATTTACCCTTATTTCTAAGCTCTCCCAGTCTCTTGAGTGTGATTCATCTGGATCCATAAAATTACACCTACTTCTTAGGGCTCTATGCTTTCTTTGAATTTCAGATTTCAATTCCCTCTTCCCTCTACTGAATTGAGAAGAAAATGGAAATAAAGAAATTATATCTTTTCTGCCATTTATATACATTAATTCAATCTCTGCAAGCAAATGGGAGCATTTTAAAATGGTGTTTTAATTAGATCCTGCATAAGATATGATTACTTAGTCAACTGACATTGTTTTTTAAACCCAGTGCTTAGCACTTTTATGCTTGTCTAACTCAAATTTTGAATTGTGTATCTCTCTAGAGAGTTAATTCTGTATCTTTGCTCCACTCTTTAATTTCTCATAAAATGCCCACTAATGCAAAATAGTATAGTAAATTGTCAATATAAAGTTCAGTTAATATTTAATAATCATAAGAAAGTTTGAGGAAAGAAACATAAGCAGATATCATATTGGAGTTTCTACTACATTGGCAGACGTGCTTATTCACAGTATCGTATTCAACAAGAAATATTTATTATGCAGCCACAGAGACTTATACGGAAAGGTAAGAATGTCAAGTATTTCATAATAAACAATGCCCAAAGCAAATGTCTTTAGTTTGCACATTCCATGGTTAAGTTTTTAATTTATGTGGTTTAGTTTTTAATTTATGTTCCCATCCAAGGAAATTCTGTACAGAGAAAATACCTGTAATCAAATCCTAGTTCTACCATGTACCAGCCATGTGAGCGTTAGGAAATTACTTGCTACCCAGAGCCTCAGTTTTCTCATCTATAATTTGGGAAACATAATGTCTCCCTCAAAAAGTAGATGTGGGGATTAAATCATATAATTTTCAAACAGACTTGATATAATTCCTGATACCTGCTTCATTATATACATGTTTATATTAGAGTTTAGGCCCTTTTTTCCTGTGCCATATTAGTGGGATGCTTTTGTTCTGTTCCATTAAATTACCCAGAGAAAGAATTCTCTGGTTCTAAGAAATTTCAAGGAGAGCCTGTGCTTAGGCTTCCAATCTTTTTGTTCCTCCTCAGGCTGCAGGACACCTTTTGAAGTTAATTTCCGTTCTGTTTTAGGAAAAGCAGATACTGCAAGGAAGGATGGACCACAATCCCTGGATTTCATGTTTCCTGAATTATAAAAATATTCTATGATTATGCTTGCTGTTTTCCCAGTTGGTACCTTGCTTCATTTAAGGTGAAAAAAATTTTTTAAAGAATTAATCCAAGCTAAACAGGAACTCCTTAGTAGTAAGTTCCCATTAGGGGGTGGCATGTAGCTCAAAGGACTATTATTAAGCATTTATATAGCACTTTGTATTTACAAAGTAGTTTATAATTACTCTTTTGAGTAGTTTATGATTCACAAAGACTCTCTTGGCTAAATTGACATTGTTATCTCCATCTCATAAACGGGGAAACAAAGGTAGTTTACTAAAGTCATGTAATTTGCCTAAGGCTTCAAACAGAAACCACCTCAGAGTGGTTTTCCAAAAGCAGGCATAGTCAACCTCTCTCCCCTAAGGAACGAAAGAATAAAATAAAATAGCAGCCCCTTACTTATCATAGTCATGTTACAGAGTCACTTTTTTTTTAAATCTTTTTCAAGTGACCATCTAATATTTTAATTCTGCTTTTTATCCTAGATGTTTGAAGCCTTCGTTTGTTTAGCTTATTTGCCCGCATCAGAAACTTCTTTCATAAGAACCTAAGTGAAATAAGGAAGTTTCTTTCCAAAAACAAACCTTTTCATCATGCATCCCAACCCTTACCACTCTGCAATTAGTAGTGTGCTCCCTGTAAGCAGTAGTTTAAGGGGTGCGGTAAGGAAAGAGGTACTTCCTGTGAAAGTCTAGAAGTCCCCAAATTGGGCTATGAGCAGCTTGCCCCCCACCCCGCCGGCTTCCCCGCCTCTCATGTATTTCTTTGCTGCGTCAAAAAGTCTAATGGGTAAAGGCATTTTCTTTTAGGCCAATGCAATTATCCATGAAGAGATATTCTCTCCTGTTTACTAACCCTATTCTCTTCCTCAACTCTCCAAACTGCTTCTCCAGTAACCAAAAATGCTCTGTATCTCTGTGCTAAGTTGCTTCAGTCGTGTCGGGCTCTTTGTGATCCTAAGACTGCAGTCTGCCAGGCTCTTCTGTCCATGGGATTCTCCAGGCAAGGATACTGGAGTGGGTTGCCATTTCCTTCTCCAAGCTGGTCAGAATTCAGCACGCAACCAACCTACTTTCAAGTGGTTTCAAAAATAAGTATATGTATTTCAGAAAATGAAAATGTGTTTACTTAATCTTCACAGCAATACTTTGTGTGTGTTGTATTATAAATTTACTGATATATTTATATAAGCAACATATGGTCCTATTTTAAAAATCTATATACTTAGATATACAGTCATACATTTAGTATGTACAATATATAGTTTACCCTTGAACAACACATGGTTGAACTGTGCAGATTTACTTATATGTGGGTTTTCTTTCAATAAATACTACAGTACTACATGACCTATGGTTGGTTGAAGCTGTGAATTCAAAGTTAGGGATATAGATGACGGACTGTAAAGTTGCAGGTAGATTTTCCACTGTAGCCCCCATATTGTTTGAGGGTAAACTGTGCACATATTACATATTTATATCTAGTATATAAATATAATTTATACACAAACATTTTATATACAATAAACATATTTTCTGTATATATATTTATGTTAATATAGAGACATGTATTTATAGATAATATATAGGCATGTACTATATAATAAGTATATATATAATATCTAGATATATAATAAGTGTTTTTTGGAACCTACATTGTTTATATAAACATACTAGCTTTAAATATGAATGATAAATTTACTATTATCAAAGCCCTTTGAAAGCAAGTCTCAGGCATCATAACACTTGAAAGCATGGACTATATCTTCTAAGATTAAGAGCATTTTTCTAAATAACTGTATAAAGATAATTATACCTGAAAAGCATAACAATAATTTCTGGTATGTTCTAATATCTAGTTCACACTGAAATTTTCCCAAATATGACAAGAATTCTCTGTTTCTGTTTGCTTGCTTTGTTTTGGATCAGGGTTCAGACGGGGTTCAGCTGCTACAATCTCATCTCAGACTTGACCACCCAACTCTCTCCTCCTCCAAGAAGCATTTCTCTGGATGAGTGTTTTGTGGAATACACCTGGAGAATCTTGAATACTGAGCACAGAAACATTTCCAAATAGGACTGATTCAGTACTGGCACAGAATGTGAGTTAAATAACCAATTCATGAGTTGGGAGAGTTAATGAGAATTAATGTTAGTTAATGAGAAGGAAGGCCAGCCAAGGAAGCAGGACCAAGGCATGGCTTGTCAGGCAGGAAGAGAAATGTGTACCATGAGATGAGATGACAGCACCAGCCACACATGTTTCCTTCTTTACAATTTCTCTCTCTAGATTTGTACATGTGTTAAACAAAAATACCTATCTGTACAGTTTTAGAAACCCAAACAGATATCCACAGGCACACACATACACATGAACATACACGCTTACACATATAAAGTGGGCAAGTGGAGAGGAGAGAAAGAGAGAGGGGAAAAATAATGGACAGAAGACAGGAATAGATACTGTCCTTTTAGAGAAAATTTGGAAAATATAGAAAAAGAAAAAGAAGAAAAAGCAATGAAGAGATGAGTGCTTACTTGTTATTATTATCCTATCTTTCTTATAACTTAGCTTTCCTGGTATCTCAGCTGGTAAAGGATCCTCCTGCAATGCGGGAGACCTCGGTTCAATTCCTGGGTCAGAAAGATCCCCGGGAGAAGGCTTAGGCTACCCACTCCAGTATTCTTGGGTTTTCCTGGTGTCTCAGTCAGTAAAGAACTCATCTGTAATGCAGGACACCTGAGTTTGATCCCTGGGTTGGGAAGATCCCCTGAGAAGGAAATGGCCATACACTCCAGTATTCCTGCCTGGGAAATCTCATGGACAGAGGAGCCTGGCGGACATATTGTCCATGGGTTCTCAAAAGAGTCTGACACAACTGAACGACTAAACAACAACAGCAGTTTAACTTCAGATGAAAGGTTTTTGTAGAGTTGGGAATGCGGGGTGGGGAGAGCCAGAAAAAAAAAAAGAGGAAGATTTTACAGAAAGTTAGGGAGATAAATGGCATATCTAAGAATGAGAGCTTTGCATTGTATGTTGTTCTTTACTCGAAATACTCTTGCTATTCAAGATCTGGGCCTTGCTTGGACATAATCTGTCATTCTTGCCAAATGTGTGTGGTATTTTGGGGATGTGGACAAATCTCCACAGGAACTTGGCTGAGACCTACAGTTATATTTTTACCTCCAAAGGCAAACAACCAGGGCATTAACTTGCTCTGCCATTTAGCACTTAACAGTGGAACCACAGTGGACTAGTCTAGTGTGGTCCTTCATAAGCTCAAATTGGAGTGCTGTCACTTGCTTTTTAGGCTTTGATTTTTTTTTCTAAGATTTACAGAGAAAGAAATCAAGTACACCCATGGCAGATTCATGTCAATGTATGGCAAAACAAATACAATATTGTAAAGTTAAAAAATCGATAAATAAACTAATTAAAAAATTTAAAAAAAAAAGAAATCATAGAATTTAAAGCTGGATGAATGCTCAGTGATATAACTGCTTTGTTTAATAAATGAGGAATTCTTGATCCAGGGAGAAACACACAGGATAGAAAGCCCGGAAATTAATTAGCTAAACTCTTCTGGGCTAATCATAAAACCATTCTGAGACTCAGTTTCCTCACTGAAAATTGATGTTATTAAAACCACAGTAACTTGCAAGTGTCATTTAGATCTCAAATTCCTAGATCCAACAGACTGTGAATTTGTTATTCTATGAAAGTGGAAAATTTAAGTGGTTTTTGCTGTAATTCTTCATATTGAACAATGGAATTTTAACTACCTTTTTTTTTTTCTTTTGCTCAAATTTTAAGAATTTAGGCTACCTTAGAAGAAAATATGCTGAATCAGGGGAGAAAGGGTTCAATAATCAGCCACCTGCCATGTCTGATTTGATGAGCTGTTGGTACTGAATAATATGAAAGAATATCCCATAGAGTAATTCAATACTGCTGACATCTGCCCTTGTCTTCTCTGTTCTAATAAAAATTGGAGGATGGGGGAGGGGATGATGGCTAGCAATGGATATATCACCTTCAAACAAGAGTTGATTCTTCATATGTTTATAAAGAGTAGGCATGGCCTAAAAATATCTGCATGTAATAGAGATATTCCTTTGACAATTGTCTGGACCATTATTATTGAAATCATCAAGTTCATAAAAATAAGGAAAGGAGAGAAGGAGAAAAGAAGAAAACCAGAGCATGCCTTCTTTTATTTAATACACACAGTTTTGAAACGTATGTGGCAGTTGGTCTGTTCTTAGAGATAACAAAGTTGAAGCTCCCGGTGGCTATTTTTGCCACAACTTGCTTATTTTGCCACAACTAGTTAAAAGTAAAAATTAAGACCCAAAACTACTCCTGCCTAACTATGTGGATTATTCACTTTTTAAGAGTACCTTCTTGTTAGTCAATACAAGTCTTTTCCCAAATTGTTAGTTACTCTGGTCAGCCAGGCCTGGGACCTGGTCCTTATACATTCCCATCTCTTCAACTCTGCACACAGCTCCTAGTCTCCAACAACAAAACCTGTTTCCTGTGAGAGGTCTCTTCTGGTTACCCAGCTCTCAAGGGCTCTCTCCCATTTCTAAACTCCAATGGAACTTTTCTTTTGGCACTCCTCTATTGACAATATTTAGTTCTCTTCTCAGTGGTAAGTTTCTTATCTGTTCAAGCACACTGCCTCTTGAGAGAGGAGTCTTCAGAAGAGGTGGCACATGACATTGCTTCATCACCAAGCCCATGGCATATACATGTCTCTCCATTGCTATCTGAGACAACAGAGACTTGTGTTCTAGTGCACAAGGGCATGGGTTAACAATGGGTCTCATTCTTTCATTCCACCATCTTCTCACGCTCCCTAGAAAGTGATCCAAATTTTCAAAGAGGAAGAAATGAGCGCCATATCTGCAATCCTTCTTAATTCTGCCTTTAGTGAAAACTTGGTTGAAAATCGTAAAGCTTTTCTTTTCCTTCTGTCTTTTGAAGACAAACACCAAATGGAAAAAGACACAGGTCATACATATTCACCTGTTCTAGTCAATGATTTAAATATAAACACTTAACAGACTAAGGAGCAAAAATGAGGGAAAGCATTGATTAGTGAACCTTGTACATCCTGTTCAGAGATCAAAGGGACCAATGAGCAGGGATCAAAGTGGGGGGAAATACAGAATGTAGCACCCTTGCAAAGTGGCATTTCTCACGATGTGTATGGCTTAATCAGAACCACTCTGTTCAGCAGCTGCAGAGGAAAAGGAAAACAACCCTGAAAATTATTAATTAGGTAAGCTTATGCTCCGTATGCTTTTCATGACATAAGAGTCATTTTCACCAGCTTGTGCCAACTTTCAGTGGAGAGGTGTTTTTGCAGGAGGACAACCTGTATTGCAGGTAGGTTCCTTTTAGAAATGGGCACAAAAGCTCATTGTCACAGCAGCTACACAACCACACCTAGTTTGACTCAGGTCTGCAAAAATCCAATATGATGTATCATGTTTGGAGCTTCTTCACACCACAGGGACCAATTTCTTAGTACTACATCTGTGAAAGGTTAAAAAAAAAAAAATTCTTTAAATCTACAGATAGCCAACTCAGAAAGTTACAAAGATTTAAATGTTTGACAACTGCATGGTGCTGTTTAGTTTTCAAAGTACTTTCACACAGAAAATTTCATTTGCTAGTCACAACCTTACTTAAGTAACTTGCCATGAGGCCACGCAGTTGGTAATTAGCACTTTCTTCCTGGTCTAAACACAATGATGCTTCTACCTGCACTAGGTCATAAAATACAATATTTCACACACAAACAAATGGCACTGTTTGTGAGTTCAAACAGTAAGAACCTTGGAAAGGAACAGGAATGAATGAAGGAAGTAGAATGCTTGGATCTAAGCAAGGCATTCAAGCAGGGTAGTGACAGAAATGCATTGAAAACTGTTTGGTTTCTAAGGCCATACATTTTCAGCTCTGTGCTGATCTCTAATATGCTTTGACTTGTCTGATGATGAATTTCTCTGTAGTATGTATTAGTTTTCTTAGGGATCTAAGAGAACTGAGACGTTTTCTGAGGCCATGCTGTTGCAGTTATGGTCACGGTGATGGCAATGGTGGTGGTGGCTCTACCATCTTGTTGTTCCATAGGACAAGTATAGGATTTAGGAATACCCCTGGCCCCTCTGCAGTGGTTCCTACCGAGTGAAGTCATCAGAGATATGGTGGGATGAGATGTGAGTCTCTATGCTCAAAAAGGTGACAAGCATAAGGGTAACACATGGCTCTTTCCCCTTTGTTCTCTGTCCTGGAAGAATGTACACCAGCTGCCTCAGCTGGAAACTATTAATCCAGGAAGTTAGACTGTCCCTAGAAATTCCCTGTGGATCCATATAGATTGTCTGTGGCTATTTTTTACCCTTTCTTTTTTTAAATTCTTCATTTCAATTATAGTTGAAAACTTATTTTTTGGGGATGATTTAGTATATCCTAATATCATATCTCTTAATGTCTCTGCTTTCTCTTTAGTGTCCAATGACATTGACTTTCAATATTTTGTCATCATTTTGGTCAAATCTTTTTCAGTTATTTAAAATAATTTTAATCTAAATTTTGAATTTTTCATTAATCGGTCCTTTTTTCTGTGACTGACTTTTCTATATTTATTTTTAAATCTCATTTGTTTTATTGATTTTTCTCTCAATCACCTACAGTGTCAGATTATTTATCCCTTCTATATCTTATCAGGACTATGATAAGATACTTTAGACATGTAGCACCAATCCACCTTTTTTTTCTTCTGTTTTCCTGCCAAATCTGTTCCTATTCAGTAATGCACATATTTTATATTATACAAAATTTTAGCTTTATCCAAAAGACTTATGAGTCAGTATTTCTTCCCCCTCTTAAAAAACCTTAAATGCAACTTGTTTTTTCATGTTCTGTGCATTGTTATATGGAGATCTGACATTATAAGTATTGGTATTCTTCTTTCTAAAAATTTAATGTTTATTTTATATTGGGGTATAGTTGATTTACAATATTGTGTGTTGCCTCAGGTGTACAGCAAAGTGATTCAATTATACAAATATTAAGATATGGAACACTTCATGAATTTGCATGTCATACTTGTGCAGGGGCCATGCTAATCTTCTCTGCATCATTCCAATTCCAGTATCTGTGCTGCTGAAGCAAGCACTAGTATTCTTCCAAATTTATTATTTCTTATTGGTATTACTGGATACTTTAAAATACTCCTTAGAAATTTCCCTCAACTTCTTTGGGTGGTATTTTTGATTCCCAGTTGAATCAAATGTATTATACAGTTGTCTCTGTGGGCTGTTACTTCCTGGATCCATGCTTCAGAGAACAGCACACTTCAGTATTGGCCTATTGATCCACTGACAGTGTCAATCACTCTCCAAATACTTATTTTTTCCCAAATATAAGATTTCCTAGAATTTAGGAGTGATTCCTCCTTATTAACCTAATCATTTATTCATTTAACAAATATTTGTTAAGGGACTTTTGTATGTAGTTTCTGTAGGAAAAAGCTCTTCTCTTAAATATTAGTTATAGTCCTTATGGATGTGCTCTCTATGCCATTGACTTTCCAGTGGGGCCATTTCTTTGTTCTCTCTTTCTCTTCTGTGCATACTTAAAGAGGTGCTATAGAAAAACAGAGTTTCTACTTTCTTCCAATTTTATACCACATTCTTTCAGTGAATGTTCTTTGTAATGGATCTGAGTCCTGACTGTGTAGTAAGAGTCTTGGTTTCCTAGCTTCCCTTCTGAATTATTATTACCTCCATCTACTTAGGAAGTCATCTTCTCTGATAAACCAAAATGTCAAGAAGTCCACCCCACCTCTTCCAGCAATGTAGCCACATAGTTGGTATTTGCCACAGAAAGAAGACAAATGTAACACATTCCCTTAAACTGTTTGGAAATAGGCCCCTTGGTTTCGATACATATTTTTTTTCTTGGTTAGTGTTGAATCTCAAATAGAATTAGCAAGCTTTGCAACTCCCCTTGATAGCTTTCCCTTAGATGACCCTCTAAGTGAACAATTCTCACCTATTTGGTTCAGGCTTTGATCTTCTGGAGTTATAAGAGTTCGCTTTATATATAAACCACTCCTCCCACTATCCTGAACTGTTTTCCTCCACAAGGCAATGCACAGTTGGTTGGCAACTGCCA
Source organism: Giraffa tippelskirchi (assembly GCF_054371585.1). Lineage (NCBI taxonomy): Eukaryota > Metazoa > Chordata > Mammalia > Artiodactyla > Giraffidae > Giraffa > Giraffa tippelskirchi. The sequence goes on from NC_137276.1 coordinate 42,734,020, forward strand.
GCAAATAACACCAATTGCCGCCAAACTTCTAGCTCCTCAGAGTAACCACTAGATTACAAGAAAATTGCTCACCTTTTCCAACCCACTAGCTTTTGCTGCAAAGACAGTCTACACTGGTCCATTACTAGGTTCATTACTTTAAAATGGCAGCCCATAGATGAAGCATTTATTCTAGACTGTGGGTGGTTGAGATCAGGTGATTTCAGTATCCCAGAGAGAGAGTTTAAGGAAAATAAGGAAAATGGCTAATACCTTAGTACTTGTTATCAATCTTCTTAAATTTTACCTTGGGAATTTTTTTCTAAAAAAAATTCCCATTGTTTAAATGGATATATGATTCACTTTACAGAAACACTTTGCATTAAGAACTCAATAGTAACTCATTGAAAGTTTCTTTGAATAAACATTCAACATGTAATATTGTTGAGAGATTTTGTCAAAACATACTGAGTTCAAACTACTTTTGGGGAATCAGATGCAATAGAATCACCAGCAGGCACTGATAAATAATGAAAGGAGGTATGATAACGTTCCTTGCCTGGAGGAGTCAGAAGTCTCAGATTGTTTTGTAAATGTGCCTCCTTTTCTCAGGTTATATAAGTGGCTCCCAATTGTATCTTTTGCTGAATTTTATCATCTAATTGTGTCTTTGTTTCTCACATCTTTTGGCTTATAGTCTCTCCCACCAAATAAGCCTACTTAGTACCCATTTGAATCTACCTTAGCATTTTCCTCTGTGGGATCTCAAAGAGTTGGACACGACTGAATGACTAACACTACTACTACTAGCATTTCCTCTATTACAATAGGAAAAATAGATCAAAACAAATTAGGAGAGAGTTGTACTCTTTTCTGCAGCAATCAACCAAGGCTATGGATAATATTGTCATTTTTGAGTAGAGTCATATGAGGATTCAACTGAGCCATAACGCAGCATACAACTAAAAGAATAATGAAAGACTTTGGTTTGACATTTGAGAAGAGATTTAGTGAAAAGCATAGTAGTTCCTTTGTTCTCTGTATAGTCATGATTGCGTGTGTGTGTGTGTGTGTTTCTGTGTGTATATCTCCAAAGGCATAATTTAGTTTAGGTCTGGGACATTAGAGGTGAATATTATAGAGTGAAAATTTTGACTTCATAATAAGGAAACATATTTTGGCAATCATATTTCCTGGAAATGAAGGAGGCTGCCTCCTAAAGTAGTGAATTCTATGTTTTGGAAAATGCTGAAGTAGATTCATAATACTCATGAGACAGGTAGGGTGTAGAAGTCATTACTGAATTAGATCCATAGCTGTGCTGCATGACCTCAAAGGTCATCTACCAGTTCCTCCTTATACACACACTCACACACACACAAACACTCACACACCACATCCACTAATTGCTTCCACACATCTTATTCTGAGAAAATCTAAGCAGTGCTGGGACAATAAATGTTTCTTACTGATTGGATGATGAATGATTGTGATGTTTTGTGTTTTAGTTATTGCTTTTTAAAAGAAAGGATTGTACATGTATAAAATATCAGTACTTAATTCATATTTGATGGAAATACCCTAATAATCTGGAAACATAATTATTATACTACTTCTTTCTATATTCTAACTCCAAAGGACTGATTTTAAGAATATTTCCTGGATCTTTCTATCATGATCAATTCCCATTTGACTATTTGGAATAGATATTATGTTGAGTTAATACTTAAGTCTATTATTACTATGCTGATAGATATTCCCTGCTACGTTCATAATTTCAGTTTGCAAGAAAATATAAGTGACTGTCCTGATATATGTCCATTGTACCCTGCAGTTTTGTTTTTGTGTTTCAAACACCATAGAGTCCCAGGTTTCTTTCTCTGTCTCAAGTCTTATTCAAGGCATCTTCTATCTCTTTTCCTCTCTTATTTCTTTTATATTTAAAAAATGGCCTTTCAGATGTTTCCTAACTGCTTTATTTCTACAAAATCAGTGTGAGGAAAAGAAAATATATGTATTATTGGTAGCTAGCATGCACTTGCTGATGGGCTTCCCCATTCCCCGTTAATAAAGTTAGGGAGCAAAGTAGATTTTTAACTGAGACCACAACTGGTCTCCAGTTTAGGTGATCTATTGGCTTGCCCTGCCTTTTAAAATTGTTTTGCTTCATTTTAAACTAAAGTAGTCCTTACTGACAAAGTCAAGCTGTACCAAACCTCAGGCCAATTAAAACCACCAGTAAACAAATTCACACTTGGTGTTTGTAAAAGGGACTTGGTTCTTTCAGAAGAAGATTTTGAGTATTCAATTTAATATTTACTCGGAATGACACAGTTATGTCTGCAGAAGTACCCGCAGTCCCTTCCTGCTTCTGCTGTATCTTCAAGAGGGAACACACGAATGAGCAGGTTTCAGTTTGGCAGACCATCTCCTCTCCTCATGGAAAGCCTGGGGAGGAGCCCTTCAATGACTTATCGGAAGTTTGCTCTTGGACTTTTAGGTATGGAAGTTAGGCTTGTCATATACACCATTTTTAATTACAGTTAAAATTTACTGTAATTTTTTATGAGATTGAGTTTAATTACTCCTTAGTGTGTGAATTATATTCCTTGTCTTTAATTCTGATTTATTAAAATACTCTTTAGAAGGCATAGTTGAGCGGCAGGAACATTTCATTTCATATATCACCATTTAAAAAAAAACAATGTATTACCACATACATACGTTTAATGGAAAAGGATCCAAAAAACAGCACTCACACACACACACACACACGTGTGTGTGTGTGTGCAATGCAGGAAAAGTGGTTTCAATCCTTGGGTCGAGAAGATCTCCTGGAGGAGGGCGTGGCAACCCACTCCAGTATTCTTGCCTGGAGAATCCCATGGATGGAGAAGCCTGGAGGCTATGCTCCAAAGGGTGACAAAAAGTTGGGCACATCTGAAGCAACTTAGCATGCACACATGCATACACACACATACATATACATATACACACACATACATATACATTGGAAAAGGAAATGGTTACCCAGCCGTATTCTTGTCTGGAGGATTTCATGGACAGTGGAGCCTGGTGGGCTATTCATGGACACCAAGAGTTGGACTGCTGAGCGACTAACACACACACACATACATATATTTATATACATGTATACACACACATTTATATATATATGTATATCTGAATCACTTTGCTATTCACCTGAAGCTATCACAACACTGAAAAGTAAATATACCTCAATTCAAAAAAGTGTTTAAAAATGATAAATATGTCATAAGAAAAATACAGACTTAAAAAAACCACTGAGTGAAGTTGGAAGCAGATCCTATCCCACTATGAACCTGTGCCAGAATCTTGACTGCAGTCTTGTGAAAGGTGTGGAGCTGGAGGGTTCAATTAAACTATTCCTGAGTCACAGAAAGTGTGAGAAAATAAATGTGTTCTATTTTATGCTTCTATGTTTTAGGATAATTGGTTGCATAGTGATAGTTATCTGGTATAGACTATATCCTCAACCATGTTCTTAGTTATAGCTTCCTTCAGGTCTCCTGAGAGTTTTTTGTTTTCTATACCTTTAAAGCTTGAACATGCATCAGGTATAACTTCATCCTTATAATTTCATCCCTGTAAATATAAAACTGTATTTATGTTCTTGATAGTTTTTAAGTTTTAATTACCACTGCAAGTGTTAGATATATTCTAAATTACTTGCTGAAGGAGGCACTGCCATTGGACATGAAGTACAGTAACAGCTCATTTTTCTGATAAATTCAACTCTTTGGAGATGGTCAGAAAAGGTTCACAGCTGAGAGTGTCCTTAATTACAATTTATGTAAAGCCTAACAAGGTGGTTTCATACTGAATCTGGCTACTCTTACAGTTGAACCGTGGCTGTTAAATCCTGGCAGCTAACTTCTGGGACATCATCGACTATATGCAGAAAGATTTAGGAAGTTTTTGCTTAGAAATCCCAAGGAAATACCTTATGTATTCTCATAGGCCCAAATGGAATAGAAGCCTGACTATGAAACGAAAGTGTGGGTATAGCATGGTATAATACAGGTGCCTGAGATCCCAGCCTCCCATCTCTATACCAAAGAAGGTGGGAGTAGGAGATACAGCCCCCCAAGCCCTGATGCCATGCTGTTTGGCAGGGAGGGGCATACATTTTAGGGCATAAATCCTTGGAGAGGTACTTGTAATGTCATCACGCTAATGTCCACAATGATAACCTTGAATTATATAAGGAAATATATAAGTCAATGACAATAAATATAATTTAGGAAAAAAATCCATTTGAATTGCTTAAAATTTTGCTTAAATGTGGGAACATTTTAGCTAATTTAGATATTCACATAAGTGAAATATTATGTTTCCTGTCAATGTCTCACAGATATATCTCATTATTCTTAGTTAGGTTTTGCATGAGAAATTCTTGAGAATATTCTTGCCAGTAGGAAGATCGGGATGAGTTGTGAAGCAGTGAGAATGATTTCTTTTGTAACATATCTAATTATTCCTAGAAATAGCATGATACTGGTGACCTCAAAAACCTTAAATAATGACAGTTCCCATGTCCAATATGATCTTAATTTTTTAGCCTATGATATTTTGTTAAATTGAATTAAATAACTCAGGTATGGAGAAAGTTTGACAAAATTAAACATAAATTTACAGGTAAAAGAATATATAGATTCAAAGAGTTACTTGTGACTTTTCTTTGCCTTTTAAAATGAATTTAAAGTTGACTGGACATTTGGTAGAAAAATATGCAATAAGAATAAACTGCTATAAAGGAGGCAGGGTCATTTATGAGAGAAAAATTAATTAGCAAGGAATAAAAATACATTAGGGTCATGGGGTACCAATTCAGAAGCAAATTTGCAATTGCCATAATTGTCTCTTTGGTGACCAAAATTCCATACATGCTACACATAGACACATTCATTTTTTAGTGTTAAACAGTTCCAGAGTTATTTTAAAAAGATATTTTTTCAACACATGTAGAAGTTTAAAGTTACAGCATCATGAAAATATCCCTTGGTATAGATTCATGTGTTTATCATTTACTGTAGGAATATTTGTGCCTCCAGCTCTTTGTGAGGAGTATTTAGGTGGTCTAGCCTGAGTATTTCATATCTATGGGAAATTTTAATTTGCTAAGGAAATTTTTCGAAGACATTAAAGTTAACACAATCTTGGTATTTCTGGCTTACATTGAACTAAGTTGTTTCAGAGAATGAGTAAACAGAACATTTTCTACTGTAATGTGCTCACTCATTCATGTCCAGCTCTTTGTGATCCTGTGGAATGTAGCCCACCAGACTCATCTGTCCATGGGATTTTATAGGCAAGAATACTGATGTGTGGGGTGCCATTTCCTTCTCCAGGGGATCTTCCTGAAACAGGGAGTGAACCTGCATCTTTTGTGTCTCCTGCATTGGCAGACAGATGCTTTACCACTGGTGCCACCATAAAATATAATTATAATTGTAAGTAAAAGTAAAATTATTAAGATTTTGTCTTATTTTTCTTTGAAAAAATTTACATTTACAGAAATGCAGGATTTTTTTCTTTTTGCCACCTTCCTATCTATCCCTACTGTTCTCTTACTTTGTATATTAGAAGTAACTTCAAGTTTTGCAATTTTCATTTAATTTGAACAATTTCAACTTCCCTAAAAGTTTTAAGAATTTTGAGAGCAAATTACCCCATCACATCTAAAATCTTGAGTGTGCATTTCATCAAATTAAGAATACTATCCAAGACAATACAGTGTAACCATCCAAATCAAGAAATCAACACTGATATGACTATTGTCCAATTTACAGATCTCATTCAAATCTTGCCATTGTCCTAACAATATTTCTTTTCTGTTTTGGGAAAAAATGATCCAGTCCAAGAATTCATATTATACTTAATAGTCGTAGCTCTCTATTGTCCTTCAATCTGGAATGATTTCCCTAGCTTTCCCTATTCTTCATGATCCTTACAACTAGTTTTAAAGCATAGTCTCATCTTTTATTTTGTGTGATGTCTTCAAAGAGATCCATTCAATGTTTCTTTTTTTCTTCTTCTTTTTTTTTTTTTAAACTGGATGATAGTTGCTTTACAATGTTCTGTTAGTTTCTGTTGTACAGCAGAGTGAATCAGCTATGTTTATACATATACTCCCTCTTTATTGGATTTCCTTCCCATTTAGGTTACTACAGAGCATTGAATAGAGTTCCCTGTGCTATAGAGTAGGAGTGTTTTTTTTTTTTTTTAGTTTATTTTCTATTTTTTGACTTTACAATATTGCATTTGTTTTGCCATACATTGACATGAATCCACCATGGGTGTACATGTTTTCCCCTTCCAGAACCCCCCTCCCACCTCCCTCCCTATCCCATCCCTCTGGGACATCCCGGTGCACCAGCCCCAAGCACCCTGTATTACTGGAATTGAGCTGTCCTCTCTAGTCAGGAATAACCCGGAGATTATTTTTTAGTGGATCATACTGGGAGGCAAAAATGTCAAAACTGTTTTGTTTTTTTTTTAATCAGTGGCAAAAATCTCGAGATTTTTTATGAAACTTGGAATGCAGACTCTTAAAAAATCAGATGAAACGACATATCCTGCATCCTTGCGTGATAATAACCAGCTGGAGACAATAACTGCCGATCATCTTCAGATAGCTTATGTGGTCTCTGTTTAATTGCAGACTCCACCAGTGCCTATAGCTTTGTTCCAAGACTACTTTACTAGTCTACTTCTTCCTGCCTGGGCTTTTTGGGCACTGGTTTGGAACTTGTTTTATACTCTTAAATCATAGTCTACAAAAATTTAGCTACTGAGTACAAGTCTAACTTTTATGTACCATACTGCTTGTAAGAAATCCATAAACTATTTGTAACAATTTTTTAATGAATTTTCCATAGCAATCTATACAGTGATGGCAAAAATTGGATGGTAATACTTTTTATAGTAATTTAAATTATCAGTAATTAGACAGCTGATTCATATTAGCTTTGTTCCCAACTAATTCCACACTGACTTACTTATATATCAAATATGTTTTTCTCCTATGTTTTGATATAATTTGATCTTGCCACTCAAATTTTATAAGGTTCAATGCATTTTGATTCCACCCTTGTTTTTAATGTGTTACTAGGAACCCTGTTTTTAGGCATATTTTCCATAAGCTATTGGATTTTCCTTCATATCAGAATATTTTGCACACTAAATGAGATTCTATGCTCAAACAATCCTAGGTAGAGGACTTTGTGTGCTGTGTGTGCTTACTTGCTCAGTCATGTCCAGCTCTTAGTGACCTCATGGATTGTAGCCCATCAGGCTCCTCTGTCCACGGGGATTCTCCAGGCAAGAATACTAGAGTGGGTTGCTGTGCCCTCCTCCAGGGGATCTTCCCAATCCAGGGACCAAACCCAGGTCTCCCAGATTGTAGGCAGATTCTTTACTACCTGAGCCACCAGGGAAATTTAATAAAGTCTAAAATAGCTTTTATTTCTAATGACCTTTTAGTATATCTATTAGCATTGTATTTATTTGTTTATTTTGCGGGGGTAACAATCTTATACTTCCTCTCACAAGCCAGCTGTTCGTTTTCTGGACATTCTGGTTAATAGATTAAAAGGTTAAAAAAATAGCTGTCAAATAATCTTTAGGATAACTTTATGTTAGTGGTACATATTTCAGGTATTTTGCTGTTTTTATTTATGAGAAAGCATGATATTCTGTAAATTTACTTATAAAATAATGATATGTGGTATTGAAAATCCCACCTAGAGGAATAGAATATATGGTTCTCACCTATTATCCAAATTTTTCCAAGCTAGAAGAGTTTTGGTAGATAAAACTCCACTGGAACAAATTTATTTACATGTCTTCAGACAAGGATTATTTTTGCATTGCTATCAGTTTTCTACAGCTTGTAGAGTTATAAAATAATAGTTCCCCACAGACAATGCGTAGCTTTCCAGTGAAGAACACATTTTTCCCTATAGTAATTATATTATCAAAGTCATATGTACATTTTCTCTGCTCTGCTCCTTTGCTTTCTTTCTAGAGGTAGTCAGAAAGTAACATCAATTTAATATCTTTACCAACCAACCCTTAATAAAAATGTGACTTTTTGAATGAAGTCAATACATGTGGAAATAGATACATTTCAGTTTTGAAATTTGACATTTAATCTGGTTTTGCTTCATGAAGTTTTTATCTGAACTCAAGAAATTAATGGATTAAATTAAATTTTATAAATAATTCAAAAAGAAAAGTGTTTATCTATGAGATATTTGGCCATAGATAATTCCAATAAAGAACGAAAAGGAAAAAAAATACATTTGCTCATTAAAGATTCTAATTAACAGAGAACTAACCACTGAATTAAAGTAGAAACAATATGGAAATTCCCTTTTGCCAAAATATACTTGGCTCCTGCAAGTGGGGAATGCCTGCATATTTGTTTAAATATTTAAATTCCCTTTGGGCTTTGTCTTTTGATAAAATGATATTGTCTGTTCATTGTGTTTCTCTATCTGCTGGTTTCTTCTCTTTCCAAACCCAAAGGGCATGTCTGTAAGGGTCTTGCCTGTTCCCTGAATGAATAACACATTTATAATAAAAGATTCTTTGTTAGAGGGTGGAGTCATTTCACAATAAAGGCATTGACACTAAGATCATAAAATTTGTGAGCTCTTTCATGAATAGAGACTTCCAATGACTTTCTAAATGACTATGTAAATTCACTATGGAATTTGACCAGGATAGTCTTGATAAAATGGTGATACTAGCTGAAATTACCTGAGACATTTTCTAGTTCTAAGGTTTCCCCTCCTTGAAACATTCCTTTTATTTATACCCTTTTTCAAGGGCCAACTGTGGTATATTTGAGCCCTATTTCCAGAATTTCATACTCCAGGGTCTGTTTAGTTAGGCTCTGAGCCCTCAGGTTTCTAGACTCCAAGAGTTTTTCCTCTGCTTTATTATTCCACCCCATTTTACATCATAATTTATTGTTTCTACATTTTATCTCTTCAGAGTCAGATTCTTCTACTGTGAACATTCAATGGTGTCAACTAGATAAATCGTCATTGCCTTAGTCTCTGTTAAGACAGTAATTGTATTCTCTAGCTTAAAGTAGGTTACTTGTTATGTGAAATCCTCTATGTGCTGCTTATATCTCTATCCCTCTCTATTTTACTAAACCCTAAAAATAAGAGAAACTGGTAACCAAATCAGGTTAACATATAAAAAGAGAGGACAATTACATATATAGTCATTTTACAAGCACTTCTGGATACTATAGCTTCTCTCCCTTGGTTATTTCTTTTCCTAAAAATTAGTTTTTTTTTTTCTATGATTCTGAAATCAACATTCTTATAGGTATAGATTTACCAACATCATTTGAACCACTTCTTTATTGAAAGATTATTTCATAGGCTCTGATTAAAGTAAATAATTTTATAATATTACATGTGCTGTGAATGTTTGAAACTCATGCTGCTTTGTAGTTATAATTCATAAGCATCAATGACAATCATATTCTGTAACTTCTTTCCCAGAAAGAATTAAGCGTCTATTTTGTCCTTCATATCATGCTTGTGTTGATCTTTCAAGATAGTAGTGCCCTAAATGACCCAGAAGCTCTGAAGAGATTTGTGCTGGTTTTCACTGCTGACCTGAGCTTTGGATGGATCCCATGACCGCTGTATAACTTAATGATGATTGGTGGGAGAAAAAGAGAAATAACAAAATGTTATTGTAATCACTCACCTTAAACTTGAGCTTGAAATCTGTGCAGCCCAGTGGACAGCATTGGCCTTTTTTGCTTGTTCCTCAAATGTCTGTGGACTACTGCCTCAGGGCCTTTGCACTTTCTCTTCTTTCGGATATATCATTTCCTCACAGTTTTCAGTCTTTAACAAAATGTTATAATTTCAATGTTGCTGTCCTGTGGACAGTTTTTGTTTTTTTTTTTTAAATCAGGATGTCTGCTTCTTCTTACCACTCATCATCATCTGACATATATTCTTATTGATTGATCCTGTTTCTTTGTCAGCTCCCTCACTTGATTGTGAGTCAAGGATTGTCAAGGATTGCTATGTTTGGTTCATTTCTGATTCTTCAGGGTCCAGAACAGAACTTGTTACATAGCAAGCATGCATTAAAAACTTCTTAAAGAAATGGTTGCTTCTTGAACTTCCTAGCCATGGAGCAGCATCCAAAAACATACAACTAAAAAGCACCAGACCAGCTATTATGTCATTCAGGGAACTTGCCTTCCTTCCATTCAAGAAGCCTTTATTCTATCAGCAGTTTTCAACCTGAGGTTTGAGGGGTGATCACAGGAGTGAACTTTCTTAATATTTAAAAAAACCAAAGAAAATTATTTGCACCAGTGAAAAGATTAAGTCTTCCCCTGCTGCCATCCCCAACTGATTAGCATGAGTGTGGTGGACAGGTGTGGAAATAGCTAGATATTAAGTATCTTTAACTAAAAATGAGAAAGCAAATATACAAGAAATACAGTTTATTTGGATTGAAACCACATCTTTCAAACACTTATCCATGATAAACACATTAAAAGAGTTTTTAATTATAAAAATAGAAGAATTCTTATTTTATATGGTCAATGCAGAATTTATATAATAAGTAACATTTCTCATACAATATTAAAATGCTCTGAAGGGATGATTCATTGATTAGCCCTATACCTCAAATTGTTTACACAATTTACTTAGAATAATAGAGAATAAGTAATGATTTCCAGGTGGTAAAGAGTCCACCTGTCAATTCAGGTGACACAAAAGATTCAGGTTGGATGGAGAAGATCCCCTGGACTAGGAAATGACAACTTGCTTCAGTATTCTTGCCCAGAAAATTCCATGGACAGAGGAGCCTGACAGGCTACAGTCCATGGAATTGCAGAGTCAGACGAGACTGAGCACATAGACATGCATACCAATGATAAAATATGATAAATACAAATACCATATTACTTAATTTTTGCTTATATCTTATATTATATAAAACACATAGGTATCATAGACAGATACATAAATTATATATGTAAATTATACATGTAATATGATGCATTTCTGAATATGGCGCTAAATAAAGCCATGCACAGTAAACAGAGGTGCTGAAGAAAAAACAGTGGGTTAATTTAAGCTTTATTTTTAGAGCATTCATGGGCCAAACCAAGTTTAAGAGAATTAGAATATAATGTAATCTCTCTTTGGATCATTTATAATAGTCTAAGAACATTTAAAGGATTCAGATTTATGTTTATAAAGATAACTACCTTGTACTGTGTGCAAAAATCATTCTGGTGATTCCCATCTTCTAGCTACTTCAATTCTGAAAAATGAACGAGCATTGCGTAAGTGGCACTACTAATCCTTCACATGAGCCCTCTTTCTCAAAGTCAGCCAGGAATCAGTAACCTCATGATAAGATCTCTAAAAATCAGGCATCTAGCCAAATTCCTACTCAAATAATTACTTTTTATCTATCTAAATCCCCTATGTAATTGCATCGGAATAAAGGTTTAATTTTCCATCCATTAATTTTCTTTCATTTTATCTTAAAAGTGCTTGCAATTTTCTCATTCAGAAGAGAAGTCCAAGGAGTAATTCTGAGCTTCCAGTATGATCTGGAGAAATGGAAAGTTTATGCAGATCCTTCTAGCATCCATTTCTTCTTTTGCTAATAACAGTCTAATGTTCCTTGAGGAACATTCCAGTTCCTCAGAGATAAAATGTATCTCTTAAACATGGTATTAAATAGACTTATTTAATAAAATGTGGTATTGATGAAAAAGCATTGATGAGATTTGTGATAGTCCAATCATGAGTGGTCATATGACCTACTCTATTTTTCAGCCCCTGGCCTAAGTGATTGGTTCAGGGGTGACAAGTGACCAAATTTAGCTCTGCTGCTGCTGCTAAGTCGCTTCAGTCGTGTCCGACTCTGTGCGACCCCATAGACGGCAGCCCACCAGGCTCCGCCATCCCTAGGATTCTCCAGGCAAGAACACTGGAGTGGGTTGCCATTTTCTTCTCCAGTGCATGAAAGGAAAAAGTGAAAGTGAAGTCGCTCAGTCCTGTCCGACTCTTAGCGACCCCATAGACTGCAGCCTACCAGGCTCCTCCATCCATGGGATTTTCCAGGCAAGAGTACTGGAGTGGGGTGCCATTGCCTTCTCTGAAATTTAGCTCAGTCTAACCTCATTCATTCATTCAACCAACACTGAACAACTACCCTGTGGCATGCACCATAGGTTCTGGGGATATGATGGTGAAAATAGACACAGAAATCCCTGCCATCATGGAGCTTACATTCTAGCAGGTGGTGCCTTCTATGGTGAAAAGGAAAGTTTTCTCAGGAAAAAAAACAAAACAAAACCAGCATTCTTTCCTTCTGCTGGACTTAGAGCTGACTGTGAGCATATAAGTCTTGAACTGCTGGAACTTAAGAAAGGAGCCCACTCAGAGAGAAGCTCTGCTGAGAGAGGAGATGGTGAGACTAGGTCCTGGATACGTAAGCTCAAAATGTCTCTATCATTAGTCTTTGAGCCCTTGGATGTCTAAAATTAGCCTAACACCTGGATTTTTAGTGATATGAACCAATTAATTCTTCATCTGGATTAACTTAGTTCTAATAGAGTTTTGAGTGGCCCTGGTAGGCTCAGTGATAAAAGAATCTGCCTGCAATGCAGGAGATGCAGGTTTGAACCCTGGGTTGGGAAGATCCCCCGGAGAGGGAGATGGCAACCCACTCTAGTATTCTTGCTTGGGAAATCTTATGGACAGGAGGGGCCTGGAAAGGCCACAGTCCATAGGGTTGCAAAGAGTTGGGCAAAACTGAGTGACTAAATAGCAACAACAATGGAGATTCAGTCACTTGCAATGAAAATATCCTGATTAGCTATCTGCCATAATGATTTGTGTACAGTGTCACTGCAATTGCAGCATGTGTGTTTACGTGTAAAAAACAATAAAGTAGGCCTGAATGATCAATCCATAGCTCCCAGTTGGATTCTTGATTTACCTGGCCTGGTTGGAAGAAGGAAAGGTCCAGAGGACACAATCCAGAGGTGGTTAATTTTGCTAGAATTAGTTGGGGACTCTCTGAGGCTGGTTGCAACACTTAACAACAGTGATTTTTGTCTGTTTTGTTTGAAAATTGAAGCTGATTTTATTTTGGAGTATTCTGTTATGTATTGATAGATGACTAACACATAAACAGAATTTGTATAAAGAGAAACATATATGTTCAATAAATATTTTAAATGTTTAGCTAATGAAACACACGTAAAAACCTACAGATATATGATTTTAGATGAACAGAGGCACGTTTCAGAACAATATGGATAAATTTTAACATTTTAAAATAATTCAATTTGAGAATCAGTTCACTTCAGTTACTCAGCCATGTCTGACTCTTTGTGACCCCATGTACTGCAGCACACCAGGCCTCCCTGTCCATCACCAACTCCAGGAGTTTACCCAAATTCATGTCCATTGAGTCAGTGACGTCATCCAACCATCTCATCCTCTGTGTCCCCTTCTCCTCCTGCCTTCAATCTTTCCCAGCATCAGGGTCTTTTTTAAATAAGTCAGCTCTTTGCATCAGGTGTCCAAAGTACTGGAGTTTCAGCTTCAGCATCAGTCCTTCCAATGAACACTCAGGACTGATTTCCCTCAGGATGGACTGGGTGGACCTTGCAGTCCAAGGGACTCTCAAGAGTCTTCTCCAGCATCACAGTTTAAATGCATCAATTCTCCGGCACTCAACTTTCGTTGTAGTCCAACTCTCATATCCATACACGACTACTGAAAAAACCATAGCCTTGACTAGATGGACCTTTGTTGGCAAAATAATGTCTCTGCTTTTTAATATGCTATCTAGATTGGCCATAGCTTTTCTTCCAAGGAGCAAATGTCTTTTAATTTCATGGCTGCAATCACCATCTGCAGTGATTTTGGAGCCCAAAAAAATAAAGTCTGCCACTGTTTTCACTGTTTCCCCATCTAATTCTCATGAAGTGATGGGACCAGATGCCATGATCTTAGTTTTCTGAATGTTGAGCTTTAAGTCAACTTTTTCACTCTCCTCTTTCACTTTCATCAAGAGGCTCTTTAGTTCTTCTTCACTTTCTGCCATAAGGGTGGTGTCATCTGCATATCTGAGGTTATTGATATTTCTCCCAGCAATCTTGATTCCAACTTGCACTTCATCCAGCCCAGTGTTTCTCATGATGTACTCTGCATATAAGTTAAATAAGCAGGGTGACAATATACAGCCTTGACGTACTCCTTTCCTGATTTAGAACCAGTCTGTTGTTCCATGTCCAGTTCGTCCTGACTGTTGCTTCCTGACCTGCATACAGATTTCTCAAGATGCAGGTCAGTTGGTCTGGTATTCCCATCTCTTTCAGAATTTTCCACAGTTTATTGTGATCCACACAGTCAAAGGCTTTAGCATAACCAATAAAGCAGAGATAGATGTTTTTCTGGAACTCTCTTGCTTTTTCGATGATCCACCAGATGTTGGCAATTTGATCTCTGGTTCCTCTGCCTTTTCTAAAACCAGCTTGAACATCTGGAGGTTCACGGTTCACATATTGCTGAAGCCTGGCTTGGAGAATTTTGAGCATTACTTTACTAGCGTGTGAGATGAATGCAATTGTGTGGTAGTTTGAGCATTCTTTGGCATTGCCTTTCTTTGAGATTAGAATGAAAACTGACCTTTTCCAGTCCTGTGATCACTGCTGAGTTTTCCAAATTTGCTGACATATTGAGTGCAGCACTACAGGCCAAAAAGAAAAAAAGGCCTTAACTTAACTAGACTATTTCAGAGGTACAATTTCCTTTACTGTTTCTAGCTATTCAATTTAATAGAAATATTTTCCTTCTAATAGAAGAGTCATAATGACATGCTTTTCTGTTTAAACTATAACTATATCAAATGACCTCTACTGCTTAAAGTTCTTGTAATTTGTATAACCTGCTCCATCCTTGATGTTGTGTTTCCATAGGAGATTGAATGATGCTCTCTATTCACGCAGTGATTAGGGAGCTGGGGCATTCATCTCATAAACTAAGTTAAGTAACTCTCAAGAGAGACTCATCATCACATGATAGATTAGAATTATAGAACTTAATCAGAATGTCAGAACTTGGAATCCCAAGAAACCTTGGCAAAGCATGTAGATCATCAATTCTCACACTTCAATGTGCACAGAATCACCTGGGGGTGGGTGGGGGGTTGTTAAAACATGTATTGCTAGATCACATCCCAAACTTTTTTATTCAGTACGTCTGAACTGGACCTTGAAAATCTGTATTTATAACAAATTCCCCAGGCTGCTGCTGCTGTGGTGGTTGTGCAACCAGACTTCAAAAGTCATTAATTTAGTCCTATCTTCTTTCTTTAAGCAGAACAGTATTTTTAGCTCTATTTTGCTTATGGGACCATGGGAGTTGAGAAAAGTTACATATTTTTTGGAGATCATATAACTAATAACTAGATACTTTTAATGCAGTGATATCAGAATTTTCTTGACAATGAGGCTGGTCGTGTGACTTTAGCATTGTGATCTCATTTACTCACCTCTGACAAACAATTGTGCTCATCTTTTCTAATAGTATTCAATTCTGAAAACTGAGATATATATATGTTAAATAATATAATCAAAGTTGAGAGTCAAGCTGTAGGACTGGAGTTGATTTTAATAGAAAATGGGAGCCTCAGTTTAAATACAGGACATAAAGAGACATAAAGAGTAGGTGCATTAGACATATTAATTTTATGTGATTTGATTAGAAGAACAAACTAGAAGAAAGCTAACCAGCAAACAAGACTGCTATCACATGAGTATTGAGAGAATAGAGATTTTCAGAAGTAAGAGGAGTCAAGAATTGAATATAGCCATGCCCTCCTCCAGGGGATCTTCCCAACACAGGGATGGAACCCACATCTCAAGTCTTCTGCATCGACAGGCAGGTTCTTTACCACTAGTAGCACCTTGGAGGCCCTACAGAAAAATGTGCTGCGGTTAGTTGTTCAGTCGTGTCTGACTCTTTGCAGCCCCCATGGACTGTAGCCCGCCAGGCTCCTCTGTCCGTGGGGATTCTCCAGTCAAGAAATATTGGAGGGGGTTGCCATGCCCTTCTCCAGGGGATCTTCCCAACCTAGCAATGGAATCCAGGTCTCCCACATTGCAGGCAGATTCTTCATCATCTGAACCACCATAAGGAGAGGGAATTATCATTATATTTTGGAAAAAGAATGTAAGTGGTAAGTTGTGTAAGGCATTTCAGTAGAGTGATGAAGGGGGAAGCCAGATTTCAAGTGGTTAAGAAGTAAATGCATAGATGGGAATGACAATTTCTGAGTCACAGAGCACTTGAACAAAATTTAAAATCTACTGTTTTCCTTTTAAAGATCTATTTATGGTTCTGTCTATACATCCTGCCCTGAGGCTTTAATTTCTGATACTGGGAAGTAATTTAAAGCTATAAAACGTTCTTCTATTATTTGATCTCCGCTATAACTGCCGTAACGTGAACTATACAAAGCAATGGCAACCAGAATTTAGAATAAAAGCCATGTTTTTAGGTCTTGGATTACTACTTTGGCTTAGCTGAGTGGACATCTATAATGTCAGTGTCCCAGATTAAGCATCTAAGGAAAATAAGCCACTGGAGGAAAAATTGAGCTAACTTCAACTGACTTAATTACTGGGAAACACACATTCATTACTGAGAAAAATTCCTTAATAAACTCTTTATATAGTCTTATTTTAAATTGTCTTCCAAATGCTTTCATTTATATTAGTTCTTGTTACACTGCACTGCTGCTGCTGCTGCTAAGTCGCTTCAGTCGTGTCCGACTCTGTGCTTCCCCATAGATGGCAGCCCACCAGGCTCCCTCGTCCCTGGGATTCTCCAGGCAAGAACACTGGAGTGGGTTGCCATTTCCTTCTCCAATGCGTGAAAGTGAAAAGTGAAAGTGAAGTCGCTCAGTCGTGTCCGAGTCTTAGCGACCCCATGGACTGCAGCCTACCAGGCTACTCCGTCCATGGGATTTTCCAGGCAAGAGTAGTGGAGTGGAGTGCCATTGCCTTCTCCGTACACTGCACTAACACCCAGTTAATAAGGTTTACGTAAGGAAACCAGAGATCAGAAAAGTTAAGTTATTTTCCCCTAAATCACACAGTATGCGAAATACTGAGGCAGAAAGAACACCCAGGCTTCTTGATTGTGTTAAATGGTGTTATTCAATACATACAGGCTTCCCTGGTGGCTCAGTGGTCAAGAATCTGCCTGCCAATGCAGGAGATGCCAGAGGCATAGGTTTGATTGCTGGGTGGGGAAGATCCCCTGGAGTAGGAAAAGGCAACCTGCTCCTGTATTCTTGCCTGGGAAATCCCATGGACAGAGGAGCTTGGGTAGCTCCATACCTTCAGTCCATGGGCTTGCAGAGTCAGACATGACAGCAACTGAGCATGCGCGCGCATACACACATTCATTAGGTATATAATGTAAGTCAAATAAGTAATTTTAAATTTTTAGTAGCCCCCCCAAAAGAAAGAGAAACGAATGAATTTAATAACCGCTCTTATTTTAATCTGACATATCCAAAATTTGTGCATCAACATGTGTTAATAGGTACTGTATTGTACAATGGCAACCCACTTCAGTATTCTTGCCTGGGAGATTCCATGGACAGAGAAGTCTGGCAGGCTATGGTCCATGGGGTTGCAAGAGTCAGGCATGACTTAGCGACTAAACCATTGTATAGTATAGCTTGAAACTACCTAGTTGGGAAACTCAAGTCAGAGATTATTGCTTAAGGTTGCAGCTTGTAAGCGTCAGTGGCAGAGGTCTTATTCATAAATACTAATGACTACATTTGATCCTTGACACAGGTTTGCACTGGGAGGGGCCCACTTTCATGCAGATATTTTTCAATAAATACTGCATGATCTGTGGTTGGTTAAATCCATGGATGCCAAACACAGATATGGAGGGATCTCTACGGGACTTGAATATCTGGGGATTTTGGCATCCTACCCAGGTCTGAGAACCAATCCCCGATGGCTACCAAGAGAGGACTATATTTTTAAGAGGAAATATATTTGTAATATACTTCACCTGATGGCTGGTGGTGTAGAGATGCCCTATCCAATAGGAGCCACTATTCCCAGGGCTACCCGAAATTAAAAATAAATTTAATTAAATTAAGTAAAATTAAGAATCCATTTTTTCAATCACACTAATCATATTTCAGGAACTCCATAGTCCCATGTGGCTAATGGTTACTGGGTAGTGCAAGTGTAGAGCTCCTTTCACTGTTCTCTTTAAAGATTCTCTTTAAGCATTCAACAATACAGAGATATGCTATTTTTCTTCAATTAAGAGTCCCCATTCATGCTCCTGATCCAATTTTCCCTATACTTCCTAGAAGTATACCCTGTAAACAATTTGATATACACTCTTCTAATCCCTTTCTATGTACTTTGAACATATGTACATGCATATGTGTTACTTTCTGGTTACTTATATGAATGGCATCATTCTTTATGGATTTTGTAGTTTGCTTTTATTCACTTAAGATTTCTTGGGAGAATTCCATATTCACACACACATATGTCTACGTCATTTATTTTAATGGTTTATAGTATTCCATTATGTTTACAATATACATTTTAAAAATACATCTCTATGTAGTCTATTTTTAATGTTTTGCTCTTGTAAACAATGAAACAATGAGTATCATTTTGCTTACTCTTTTTGTATTTGTGATAGTTTTTCTTTTGAACAGTTGTCTAAAGGTTTACTTCATCCTGTTATAAGCATATCTAATTTTGATAGATATTTGAATCTGCCTTCCAAAAATACCTTCATATTTGAAATGCCACCTCTATCTCAAGCTAAATTTCCATATACAAATGACTTGCTTCTTAACTAGTTCTTTCCCATGATCAATTTTCCTATCCCTGAGTAAATATTTTTTAAGTTACCAAGGATCTTAGTATATTTTAACACCTACTATCACAAGTCTGATCATTCATTCATTCAATGTCTTTATTAATCCTGAGAGTTATTTCTATCATATGAAACTTAGAATCAAATCACTTCTTCAGCCTAAACTCAAAGGCCAAGTCCACCTACAATACAATAATGTATTTAGAGCATTTGAGTACATTTCCTTTGAATTTATCAGAAATCAAGATATAGTATGCAGTGGGCAATGCATAGATATGCTAGCTAACAGACCTATTTCATCTAGAAGACAAGACATGTTTTAGGGAATTGCTCAGTCTTTATTAAATGAGGAAGATCAACCTTATAGGTAGCTTTTAAATCTTGTATTTTAAGAATAAATAGTCTCCTTGCAATGACCACTAACATTCAAATTTTGATGTATTATGTTTTGGTACTGATTTATCTCCAAAATCCTTTAGAATGTCATACCTCCAAAATTCTTTTCTTTTTTCATATCTCCAAAGTTCTTTAACACAATTAAACCTATGTTTTAGGAGTTCCTTTCTGAAATAAGAGAATGTAAATATTTCAATTATCTTTTTCTATTGTGGTTGCCCTTCAGTTCAGAATACATGTAAAAATGATAATTTAAAACGTTTAGGAACTGAAGTACAATTAAATGTTTGTGTGAATCAGCTGGCATAATATATTTATTCATTTCAAATAAAGAGGGTAAAAGGATGAGAAAAAACTTTCAAATCTTCTAGCTGTTTCCCTAGTAACACCATTTATTTTGAGTTTAAAACATTTAAGGAAAAGTTTTGCAGTTCTAAGAAAAAGCTGCAAAATTCAAGCCTTCTAAATGAAAATCTGAAGCAAGAGAAAGAAAAGCTTCTTTCTTTTTAATAAGTCATAGTCAAGGGAGGTGCTTTTTACTAAATTCTCTTCTGTTTACTATAAACCTAAGAGAAAACTTGGTGGGTGTAGAAGAGTTGAGCACATGCCTGGGCTATTTGAAACTAAACTAAAAGGAGAAAAAAAAAAAGTCCTAGGCATTGATGCAGACTGAATCATAAACCACAGAAGTCTGTATTTCTCCCCATTCAACATATGCAGTTTGAGAGTTTCAAAGATACTTTCCAGATTTCTATCAAAAACTAAATTTAAAAAAAATGAGAAAATTAACTATGTGAGGGTAAATAAATTTCTAAGGTGATGTAGCAATGCGTATTTCAGTGCTCTTTGTATTTTTACTGTATTTTTTGTACCAGTGTGCCAAAGAACATTGTCATACTTCAGTCATCTGTGTGATTAATTCAAAGTTGCACATTCTTACAATTGGAACATGTTGTGTTAATTTGTTTCAGTTTCACACCACTAAGATACAGGATGTCACACTTTTAGAAAAATCAAAATAGGTGAAACTCTGCTGAGAAGTTTCATGTTCTGCAAAAATCAGATGTTTCATTTTGTCTTCCTTCTATACCAAACAAAAAGCACTCAGAGAATAATTTGGCAATTGGAGTCATTTTATGTGTGTTCGATTAAAAAAAAAATATCCTCGTCTTTTCTACCGTCAAAGACTCTTTCTGGATCTGAAACAAGTCCGAGTGGAAGGGTAAAGAATATTGCCAAAGGCCTTGTCATGCAGTGTACAGTACAATTTACTGGGACTCCAGTAAATCATGATTTCTTGCTTTGTGACCTCACCTCACGACACTCAGTGGAATCCTGCAGTGGAAATGGTAGGACCTCCCTGCAGGTGACTGAAGGCTGTTAAACTATCATTTAACAAGTAAAAATAACATGTCAAAGAGTGGTGCTTCTGAAAGTATCTGTGTCAGGTTTTTCCCAGGCCATTAAATTGATTCAAATATAATTTTATATGCTTCAGAAGAGGGAAAAATAATTTAAAATGTAGCTATTATAATATATCTAACCAAATACAATTATGTTGAAGGTTGTGCTGGAAAACATACTCCAAGTAAATATGTCTTTAATGTTTATGGTATTATATCCAGATCAGGGTTTCTCAATATTGACACTGCTAAAATCTGGATCCGATAATTCTTTGCTATGGTGGCTGTATTGTGCATCATAGGATGTTTAGCCCATCCCTGGCCTTTACCTACTAGGTCCTGGCAGCAAAGCTTCCCCCACGCCACCCCACCACACGCACACACAGAGTTGTGACAACCTAAAATATCTCCACTTCTTGACAATTGTCACCTGGAACACAAAATATCCTAGACCATGGCTTTGCTTGTTTTCCAAGTACAAAGATAGTTTGCTGATGAGTCCATTCACCCATTCATAATTTTGATTTTAATTTAATTTAAAAGTTTTAGTATAAGGAGTCAGAACATTTTTCCCTTGTGAAATCAGAATGATTGAATTCTATCAAAACCTCATTTAAGTAGGGTCAGGAAAAAGAATATGTTGAGTACATTTGAAGGGATCAAACAGGATAAAAATTATTGCAACTGTTAATTGTCTTGCCCCAGTAGGTAAAATATAATTAGAGCTGGGAGGGCTATAGTTAAGGAATGGTATCAATATTCCTATAGAAATACTAAAAATTTATAGAATTGTTACTTCCTTTTGATGAACTTACATACAGAAGAACAAAAATGGAGGAGGGAGAAAGAAAGTTGACTCCATTAAATAGCTGATAAAGATAGTTAGCATTTACTGGGCACTTACTCTGTGCCAATAACAGTATTACATACTTAACAGATGTGACTTCATCCTTGAAAAATTACCACTATTATTCTGATTATACAAAGGAGAAAACTGGTATTTAGCAAGATTAAATAACTCCCCCAGTTTTATATCTAGAGAGAATTAGAATTAGAGTGAGGTAGGCTCAACTCCTAGGCCAAGGAAATATGATGCACTGACTATGCTGGTTTACCTTTAAAAGATTGCGTTATTCATGAAAAATATTTATCTTCCAGACATTTTAACATATACAGTGACTGCTAAATTCATCAATATGTATTCAGCAAAAAGAAACTTATTTTGTGACTGATGAATCCAAGGGGCTTCCCTAGTGGCTCAGACAGTAAATAATCTGCCTGCAATTCGGGAGACCCGGGTTCGATTCCTGGGTTGGGAAGACTCCCTGGAGAAGAGAATGGCAACCCACTCCAGTGTGCTTGCCAGGAGAACTCCATGGACAGAGGAGATGGCGAGTTACAGTCTACGTCTGGAGTCGAAAAGAGTTGGACACGACTGAGTGACTAACACACACACACACACACACACAATGAATCCAAACATCTTTAGATCAGTTCATATAATATATAGTTTCCCTGGTAGCTCAGCTGGTAAACAATCTGCCTGCAATGCAGGAGACACCAGTTGGATTTCTAGGTTGGGAAGATCCACTGGAGAAGGGATAGGCTATACACTCCAATATTCTTGGGTTTCCCTGGTAGCTCAGCTGGTAAAGAATCCGCATGCAATGTGGGAGACCTGGGAAGCCTGGGTCCGATCCCTGGGTTGGGAAGATCCTCTGCAGAAGGCAACGGATATCCATTCCAGTATTCTGGCCTGGATAATTTCATGGATCGTATAGTCCATAGGGTTGCAAAGAGTTGGACATGACTGAGAGACTTTCACTTTCACTTTTTCAGGATAATATATATGTATGAGTGTGCCTGGAAAGAGAAAAATAATATAATGTATTCCAAGAAAAATACAAATAATTTCTTTAAAGAACACTGTTTCAGATTATTTTTACATTCTAGTTCTTCTCATTACTGTGGACAATTGGCCATATTGAAAATTTAAATCTTCAGGAAACCAACTACAGAATCTCCTTTAGGT
This sequence comes from Giraffa tippelskirchi, assembly GCF_054371585.1. Lineage (NCBI taxonomy): Eukaryota > Metazoa > Chordata > Mammalia > Artiodactyla > Giraffidae > Giraffa > Giraffa tippelskirchi. Next base: position 42,756,834 of record NC_137276.1, read on the forward strand.
GTTTTGTGTTGCCAATTCATAATTTGTATAACATAAAGCATGTGTATTTCACTTTATGCATTATAGACAGTCCAACAGTTTCAACCCATCAAATTTAGTTATAAAGTGTAAGAGCATAGGTTTCAGGTTTTGTTGTCAGAAATCTTTACGGTCAGATTCCATTTTCACTATATTCTCCCTGTAATTTTAGACCTCAATTTTTTATCTGTAAAAATGAGTATAAAAATAGTGTTTACCTCATTAATTTCCTGTATGTTTTAGATGATCAGATATAATGTATGTAAAGCAATTACCACCTCCTCCTCCTTTGCAATAAATTTTCATTAAGTGGTTGCTGTTCATTAAGTGGTTCACGCATCTGTGCGCTTTGTTGTTTAGTTGCTAAGTTGTGTCCAACCCTTTTGCAACCCCTAGTCTGCCAAGCTCCTCTGTCCATGTGATTTTCCAGAAAAGAATACTGGAGTGGGTTGCCATTTCCTTCTCCAGGGTTCAGGAAGCTGAACCAAGGATTGAACACCCATCTCCTGCATTGGCAGGTGGATCCTTTACCACTGAGCCACTAGTGAAGCCATTTAGTGTATGCGTAGGCCCAGTGCTTTTTCATGAAGAGATAGTTAAGTTCAGTCATGTTTCTATTGAACAGTTATCTTCAAGCCATGGCTACCTTACCAGGAGTCACTTGAAAGCTATTTCTATTATGGTCTTAGTAATTGCTCAAACATTAACAAAAGTTGTGGCCATGGTCCTGTAGCTGGTGAGGCAGGTGAGGAGGAGCTGATGAACTTGTGGAACTCTTAGCAGCAGTTCTGGTGGCATTTTCAAGTAGAGAAGTGACTGGTACTCCAGCAGGGGTTGTAGACTGAAGTCATCTGCTTGATATCTTCCATCATAGATGCTTCTTATCTTCTAATCAAGACCCTGTTTAACAGGGTCTCTAGGAAGCCCTCTTTATTACCCTCTACCTTCCTCCTTTCCCTCTCAGAGTTGTTTCCCACTGTTAGGTATTATTGCCGGTCTAGCATCCATGTCCTCTTCTTTGACCTACACAACCCTAATTTTTCTTTGTGAAGCCACCCTTCTATCTTCTGCCATGTGGCTTTGGTGGTCTTGATCCCTTCCTTAACCCAAGGCTGGCCCTGATTGGCTTAAGCCAATTAGAATACCCACACTTCTGGTCAAAATGATTGGTTTGGGATTGAGCACTTAAGACAATCATAGTCCAAGTGATGAGAGGTGACTTTGCTGGGGCGTCTATGAAACAGAATCTTTCTCTTTTTTTTTCTAGATGTGGGGTAAGAATATGTGAGCTGTGGAATACTGATAGCCATGTTGCTACCATAAGGTAAGATCATGGGGCTCAGGGCAGCCAATGGGAAGACATTCAAATTGCTGGATGAAACCTAGCCTGCAACTAGATCTGCATTGGTGCACTATGGCTAAGGAAGCCAGTAAACATCTTTTTTCTCTTTTTGGCCAACTTGTGTAGGGTTTTCATTTACCGTATAGAACTCTTGATCCACCCACATTTTCTTTTCATAATATCCCAATCTTTTATTATAGAACTGACGCTGTGCCTTGCATTATGGTTATTTATGTACATGTATTTTGCACTAGTTTCAGGGGTGGTGGTTGGATAGAAAGGAAAATTTAGGTGACTTTCTTCTTTCTCTCCCTCTGGGAAATGGCAGTATTTTTATATGTAGTTAGCATTTAGCAGGGATTATGGTTGAATAAATGAATGAATAATGAATATACACCTGTAAAAATACAGCTGTATTTAAATACAGTTTTAAATTTTTCAGGATTGACAAGGTGATCCTATTTGCAATTTGCTTTTCAAATCCCCAAAGAACTAATGAGTTAGTTGAGCATTATTAATATTTAATTAATCTGTCTCCATTGGGATAAAAGATAGGGAAAGATAAAAGATTATGAACCATTGCTCTGATCTTGGGTAGCAGAAAATTTTTGTGGTCCCACAGTAGAAACAAGAAACGAATCCATCTGTTACTTTTAGTTATTTTTTTTTCTCCCTAAGAAAATAGTGTGTGATGAGGTTACATACACCAGTGGGTGGCGGCCTCATCATTAGATATAGATAACAGGTACCCCGAGACTTGTTTAATTCACTAGGAAAGGCGAGAATAACAGGCCCAGCAGCCACCAAACAGCAGGTGGATCTCTCTCTGAGCTTGGGAATAATAAATTTAGGACTATCCTCTGAGTATTCATGGTCCTCCACTACTTGTTTTTCTTATATGTTTATTTTTTCACGAGAATGATTTGGTATATGTGTAAGGATCCAGAGGGGAAGTGCTGCTGGAACAATAGTATCATTTTTTAGAAAGTTTCAGTTTGATCAATATTGGACTGAAGTTTGATATGCACTCATGTCACCTTATAAGTGATACCAGTTTCATGTGCCACTCTTCCCTTAGGGAGCAGTGACTTCTTCATATGGAGGTCACCTTCGTGTGTGTGTGTGTGTGTGTGTGTGTGTGTGTGTGTGTGTGTGTGTGCGCAATTGGGGAGGGGGCGCAGCGCAAGTTCCTCTTTACTCATGCTAAGTTAGCCCCGTCTGACAGAAGAACAACAGCTAGACAAAACAGTTCTGACTCCATGTTATGTGAAGGTCGAGTTTTTGTCTGGTAAAGGCAAAGGCCCTGATCACACCCACTCTGAGTGCTGCTGATATAGCTTCGTGCGTGCGTGCTTAGCTGCTTCAATCATGTCCCACTCTTTGCGACTTCATGGACTGTAGCCAGCCAGGCTACAGTCCAGGGGATTCTCCAGGCAAGAATACTGGACTGAGTTGTCATGCCCTCCTCCAGGGTATCTTCCCCAACCAGGGAGCGAACTTGTGTCTGTTATGTCTCCTGCAATGGCAGGCGGGTTCTTTACTGCTGAGCCATTGGGGAAGCCCCCTGATATAGCTTCACTGGAGCGCAAATGTCAGCTGGGATAGCTACTCTTCTGTGAATATTGAGCTATAGTTTCTCACTGTTTCAGAGCTGAGTTTTCTTTTGATTGATGAGCACCTGGTTCTTCCTTGTTACTTTCATTACAATCATTATTTGATACTCCGTCAAACTGGTGAGTCTGATTCCTGAATCTGTTCTAAAGAGAGGATCTAATCCCTTAAGAAAATGTACACCACCTCTTAAAATAGATTGCAGTTATGCTCATAGGGCCACTGGAATTGTCTTTGGAAGATGGCTGCAGTGGCAGTTTAGACCCTCAAATTGCTTGATGTGAGCTTGGCTTTGTCCCTGTGCCCTGTGATGCTGGAAAAGTTACTTATTTTCTTCACAGTGCAAATTCTCTTCTGAAAAACGGAATAAAAACAATAATGCTTTCATAAAGTCAAAGTAAGAGATCTGCTTGTGACTTTTTAAAATCAATTAATTAATTTTAATTGGAGGCTAATTACAATAGTGTAGTGGTTTTTGCCATACACTGACATGAGTCAGCCATGGGTGTACATGTGTCCCCCATCCTGAAGCCCCCTCCCACCCCACCCCCCATCCCATTTAGCACAGTACTTGACTGGCATTTAACTAGTGCACAGAACATGTTAGCTATTATGGTGAAAACTCTATGTTTACCACACTGAATTTGTAAAAGGACAGAAACAAGAAAAGGATAAATTGGTACTGCCTTAGAACTCCCGTAATCCCTCTCAAGAGAAAAATCATCAATGAACCCACATCATTAAATTCTGAGCTGTTGGGTTGGCAAGTCCATGTCTACTCAGGAATAATAATAGCAGATGTCAGCATCCCCACGTCAGCCACTACAAGACACAGTAAGAACCCCTGCATGCTGCTGTGACTGAAAGTACCCTTTCAAGGGGCAGTTTTATTTTCTCTTAACCTTTCTCACTCTGTTGTTTTTCATACAAACAAGTGAAACTTTTTTAATTGAAAAAAATGTGAGGTCAGTTAGGAATGTCCTGGTGACTCTTTTTTGTAACGTATAATAAATAGACTATCTGAAGAAATAAATCATACTAATTTCTGGTTAGCTGGCTCACACTGATTTGAAAGCAGTCTCCCACACCCTTCTTGCTCTCCTTTCCCTTTCTCTCCACATTGCTTCTAGAACATGTAGATACTTTCTCCGTATCAACCATCTCTGCCAGTTTATCCAGTCTAGGAAGACAGAGACTGTGTCTCTTTCCTCCACATTTTATCCTTAGGAGCTAGTATGATGCCTGATTCATTCAGAGTGCTATGCCATTAAATATTTGGTAAATTGTTAGCTGAATATTCAAATGCTAGCTAGAAAATTAAAGCATGTTAAATATCAGCATCAGTTGCCTTGGGAATAATAGGTCACCTATTGCTAGAGAACCAGGCAACTACTCTCTGAAGAATTTCTTCATGAATATTTGCAGCTTGATTAAGCTTATATTGACCAATGAATGAAAATTGATGAATGATATTTTGGGGTGACAAATTACATCTCTTTTTAACTAGAATTTACACAGAGCTAGAACCAGAATCATACCAAAGCCATACAAAATTTCCTCCTTGAGAAATCCCTTTAAAAGAATATAAATGGAAGGGAAGAGTTGTGTTAACTCAAAAGTTAACAGTTAACAGTTAACACAACTTGGTAACAGCCTTTACATTGCTCCTTGTTTTACAATGGATGATCATGGAATATTGAGAAATACAAATACCTACCTCCTAAAAAAGGGAAAGACATGCTTTCCATTTATTTTCAACCAAGGATCACTTAAACTAATAATTGAGTGTAGGTTTTTCTAGTCATATAATTACATATATAAAACTAAATATATTTTACTAAAACCTGGAGGAGGAAATGGCAACCCACTCCAGTATTCTTGCCTGGAGAATCCCCATGGGCAGAGGAGCCTGGCGGGCTACAGTCCACAGGTTTGCAAAGAGTCAGATGCAACTGAGCGACCAAGCACAGCAGCACACTTTACTAAAATTACTTTATTTTTCTCTTCTCTTTATTTTAAAAATAAAATGTGCATTAAAATCAAACTATATAAAATATAAAGAAAGAAATTGAAAGTTTTATATAATCTCATGCTCTAGAGCTGTTCTACTCAAAATGTGGTTGACAGACCTTGGATGGTCTATCTCAGAGTGTTTGTTACTAGTCTGCAAGGAGACAGGAAAGAAAAACTTTTAGTAGCAATTTGATGTTTTAATTATATTTTACAAAATGTGGGTTCCCATGGGATTAAGAAAACAACAGAATGGGAAAGACCAGAGATCTCTTCAAGAAAATAAGAGACACCAAGGGAACATTTCATGCAAAGATAGGCTCAATAAAGGACAGAAATAGCATGGACCTAACAGAAGCAGAAGATATTAAGAAGAGGTGGCAAGAATACACAGAAGAACTGCACAAAAAAGATCTTCACGACCCAGATAATCACGATGGTGTGATCACTCACCTAGAGCCAGACATCCTGGAATGTGAAGTCAAGTGGGCCTTAGAAGGCATCACTACAAACAAAGCTAGTGGAGGTGATGGAATTTCAGTTGAGCTATTTCAAATCCTGAAAGATGATGCTGTGAAAGTGCTGCACTCGATATGCCAGCAAATTTGGAAAACTCAGCAGTGGCTGCAGGACTGGAAAAGGTCAGTTTTCATCTCAATCCCAAAGACAATGCCAAAGAATGCTCAAACTACCGCACAGTTGCACTCATCTCACACGCCAGTAAATTAATGCTCAAAATTCTCCAAGCCAGGCTTCAGCAATACATGAACCGTGAACTTCCAGGTGTTCAAGCTCGTTTTAGAAAAGGCAGAGGAACCAGAGATCAAATTGCCAACATCTGCTGGATCATCGAAAAAGCAAGAGAGTTCCAGAAAAACATCTATTTCTGCTGTATTGACTATGCCAAAGCCTTTGACTGTGTGGATCACAATAAACTGTGGAGAATTCTGAAAGAGATGGGAATACCAGACGACCTGACCTGTCTCTTGAGAAACCTGTATGCAGGTCAGGAAGCAACAGTTAGAACTTGACATGGAACAACAGACTGGTTCCAAGTAGGAAAAGGAGTACGTCAAGGCTGTATATTGTCACCCTGCTTATTTAACGTATATGCAGAGTACATCATGAGAAATGCTGGGCTGGAAGAAGCACAAGCTGGAATCAAGACTGCAGTGAGAAATATCAATAACTTCAGATATGCAGATCACACCAACCTTATGGCAGAAAGTGAAGAAGAACTAAAAAGCCTCTTTATGAAAGTGAGAGAGGAGAGTGAAAACGTTAGCTTAAAGCTCAACATTCAGAAAACTAAGATCATGGCTTCTGGTCCCATCACTTCATGGGAAATAGATGAGGAAATAGTGGAAACAGTGTCAGACTTTATTTTCTTGGGCTCCAAAATACTGCAGATGGTGATTGCAGCCATTAAATTAAAAGACGCTTACTTCTTGGAAGGAAAGTTATGACCAACCTAGACAGCATATTAAAAAGCAGAGACATTACTTTGCTAACAAAGGTCCATCTAGTCAAGGCTATGGTTTTCCCAGTGGTCATGTATGGATGTGAGAGTTGGATGGTGAAGAAAGCTGAGTGTCGAAGAATTGATGCTTTTGGACTGTGGTGTTGGAGAAGACTCTTGAGAGTCTCTGGATTGCAAGGAGACCCAACCAGTGCATCCTAAAGGTGATCAGTCCTGGGTGTTCATTGGAAGGACTGACGTTGAAGCTGAAAACTCCAATACTTTGGCCACCTCATGCGAAGAGTTGACTCATTGGAAAAGACCCTGATGCTGGGTAGGATTGGGGGCAGGAGGAGAAGGGGATGACAAAGGATTAGATGGCTGGATGGCATCACCAACTCAATGGACATGAGTTTGGCTAAACTCCGGGAGTTGATGATGGACAGGGAGGCCTGGCGTGCTGCGGTTAATGGGGAAGCAAAGAGTCGGACATGACTGAGCGACTGAACTTAACTTAATAATAATAATAATAACTTTAAAAGACTGCTTCTTCACTACAGATTGATTAAAAAGCACTGGGCTAAAGAGACACTGATTTCAATACATATGCTACTATGTTTATATATTTTTAAATCTTGTTGTAAAATTTTTGTATATATATCTTGTGAATAAATTATGTATGTAAATAAATTTGGACAATGTATATGGACAAGTAGATATAAATACTATTATATTTATATCATAAGATATAATATTATAAGTAGATATAAATATTATTATTGAAAGTGAAAGCTTTCACTTTCAATAATAACTTTTAAAGACTCTGGTTCTTCATTACAGATGGATTGAAAAGCACTGGACTAAAGAGACACTGTTTTCAATATATATGCCACTATGTTTATATATATTTATATCCACTTATCCCTATACATACATACATACATATATTTATTCATATGAGATATATATATATATATACACAAAATTTTACAACAAAATGGAAATTTTAACAAAAATGAAATTCTAATAGTAAAACACACATGCAGAATATATATTTTACTGTTTACTCCTCAAAATAGCAGCAGGAATTTGCTACAATGATTATCCCTCATTCACAAAGATGTCTGTAATGTAAACCTGGTAGTAAATTATCAGCAGAAGCTGCTTAAAGAAATTCCAAATAGAAATATGTGTATAGAAATTATTAAAAGGTAAAAAACTAACCTCAGGACTTTCCTGTCAGTCCAGTGGTTAAGACTCCGTGCTCCTAAAGCAGAAGATGTAGGTTTGATCTCTGGTCAGGGAACTAAGATCATGCATGGCACACAGCACAATCAAAAAACAAACAAAAAAGAGGGCAAGAAAACAATTTTGAAATAACTCAGGAATCCAGAGAGTGGACTTAAAGAATCAGTAATAGCCCACTGCTTTATTTTATAGGTGAGGACACTGAAATCTATAATAAATATGTGCAAATTGGTTAAGTTGACACTGTGTTAACCTGGAAATGTGTGTGGACATTGTTAGATTCAGGACCGGTTTCCAAGACTCCAGAGTCTCTTTCCTCTGTTATACTGAGGAATTGATGATAGAATCACTGTTAATTGTAGATATTGTTGCCTACTCCCTACTTCAGGTAACAACTGATGTTGATTCCAAAGATGAAAGTCAGGGCTGGAGTCAAGGGTGGGTCATCCGTAGGGGAAATCAGGAGTGATTGTTTGTGTTGACCATTCTACTTTAACCAGACAGGAATGCTAAGTAAAAATTTCTGGGAAATTCTCTAGAAATCTGAGATAGATCTACATGGTCAAATAAGATAATGCAAGAACAGGAGAACATTTTGCCAACAATTTGTTTGATACTTTCATTTGCTTTATGTCAACACACCCCTAAATTCGGCATTTGAGCAAAGATCTGGGTCACTGATTTTGCTTACTACAGGCTTATTCTATAGATGAAAAAAGTTTTATCTGTAAAAAGCTAACTTGCATCCTTCTTCAGTTAGCTCAGAAGTTGTACATTCATGACAAATTATTCTTTGTCTCTATTTTCCCCTTCCTCTGAAAGAAAACCAAATATCTGCTTTATATGTATAACATATATGGCAATTCTGATAGAGGAATTTGACATATATGTCCACTGAAAAGTTACTGATTTACTTTATTTTTAATCTGTAATAAGAACTTAATTCATCAGTCAAGGAACTTTTTTTTCCCCCCTATCTTGCATGCTCTATGAGAAAGTGAATCATAGTGATGAAGCCAAGCTAATTTATCTCAATTCTGAGAGGCTTTTTTACCAGCCACACCTGTATCATCCTGTAGCCATCTGAAATACTTCACATTAAGTCTGGCTATAATAAGGTCAACCATCTGATATAGATTATTAATCTCACACTTCAAAAGAAGTGAGAATTTCAGTGGGAAGCTTTCACATCTGGTATTCTACTTGCTGATTTTTGCAATCCAAATCCCTGATAATTGATTGCCAAATCTCTATCATCACTTACTAAGCCCAGAACAAAAAAGTTTTTTTTTTTTTTTAAGTCACTTTGTATTTCAAAGGATATGTAGTACTGGTTCTATTTTTTATACTTATATGTAGCTACTTATATAAAAAGTCAAAAGAGTATATAAACTAAATGATAAAGAAGTTATTTACAATGAGAATTGTGTTTTTATTTCTTATTTGGTTTGTATTTAAACTTTTCAGTGTAATTATTATTGCTTGTTTAAAAGTAAGTTTTTAAAAGTAGAATATCATATATAATTTTAGTTATTTAAATAAACTTTTTAATGTGAAAATTATTTTCATTTAATGAGAAAATGAGTGTGCTTAGTAACTGTTATGTATGTGGTGAGTATAATAGGGAAGAAGTGATATATACTTGAGTTTTATACACAATAAACCTGCATTTAAAAGCCTGACTGTTTATTGTTCATAGGGTTGCCAAGTGAAAAACAGGTTAAGAAGATAAATTTGAACTTCAGATACCAAGAGAGCATTTTTAAGAATAAATATGTTCCAAACATTTTATGGAATATACATTTCAAAAATTATTTGTTGCATAGTGAAATTTAAATTTAATAGTCTTCTATTTTTATTTGCAAAATCTGGCAACTCTAATAATTGGATAAGTAATCTCTGTCTGATTAACCTAAGAAATTTTGTCTTATGTTAGATAGAAAGAATATTATGTATTAATATATCAATGGTTGCTCTGAAAATTACAGGAGGAACCATCAGAGAGATTTCCCATGAAACGTTAATGAGGCTTATGCTTCACCTCAGTGGCATGGGATGCATGCATATCTCTGTAAATTTCATATTCATAATTTCCTTAGAAGCTCTGCCACTGCTAATCATGTAAGCTTTGGGGCTTTCAAATTTTTGATCTCTTAGAAAACATTAATGTTTATCTTGTACTTCAATAGAGTAGGCACTCAATAAGAGTAAGTCCTTTTTTCTAACAATAGGCAAGCTATGAAATTGAGACCTCTACTGCAAATAGGACAAGTAACTTCCAAATGACCATACTTAAATCTGCCTTCTGTATCTCTAAATATAAAAGTGCCATCCTATAGACTGTAGGACAAGTCTCCCCTGTATATCTAGATCCCTAACCCCTTCTGCACTGTGTTTAGAACAGAGGAGCATGGAATTCTAGAAATCCAGAAATTTGGGGCTGCTATTTGTTGAAAGCTCTGGAAGATTTGTAAATAATAAGTGGTAAGCCTGATTTCTTGGTGCACAGGGGCTTACTCTGATGAATTTGCAATAAAGGTAGCTCAGGGTCCTGGGCAGAAAACTCCATACCCATGAATTTAGCTCTTATACAAACTGCTGGACTCCAGCTTTCCTGGAATCAAACACACATACTCAAATCTGGCATCACAAACTCATTAATCACTAGAAAGGAAAGGAAAGGGAAGTCGCTCAGTCGTGTCCGACTCTTTGCGACCCCGTGGACTGTAGCCTACCAGGCTCCTCTGTCCATGGGATTCTCCAGGCAAGAATACTGGAGTGGTTTGCCATTTCCTTCTCGCTCACATTAAATATGATAAAGACCTTCCCTCTCACCACCACCCTTCAACACTGTCATTCATTTCTCCTTCTTCCCCAGAAGTCTCTTTTCCCACTAGCAGTCACTAAGCACTCAGTTTCCACTCATGGTCCCTGAGGAACCGAAGGAAAAATTCTTCACATATCACAGAAATTGTGCTCCCTCCAAGTGTTTGATTTTGGCCAGCAACATGGCTAGTCTCATGCCTGAATTTACTTTCAAACTATATTGGCTGCCTTATTAGGATAACTGTTTCAAAACTGCTATCTCTATGTAGCACATCTAGAAGGATCCTAAGGACCAGTACTGTGAGTACTGACCTTAATTTATCCTACCTTAATTATTTTCCAATCTATTTATCTTTCTCATTGTTTACATTTTCCACCAATTGGTCTGTTTTTCTTCCATTGGTACGTATACATTTCTGGAAACTACATCAAATTCTTTCTTCAAAGGAGGAGTGTTATATAAATACATAAATAAATAAACATTTTTTTGAGTAGCACTAAAGGAACATTATGGTTAAACCTTGAGCCAGAACTTATTTAAATCAAGAGCGTTGGCGGTCTGACTTTCTTAAATGTTTTAAAGATTTCCTAGCATTCTGTGAGGGTGTGAATGATAAATGATACATTATCTGCTAAAATTTTATTATGAGAATAATACTAATTTTGACCATATAGGAGGTAAACAGGAAAGTAAAATTAGATTTAATTCAGTTTGGCACTTATAAACAAGATGGTATTCAAATGTTGTTTGAAGGGATAAAGTTTGATTTATGAGGTATAAAGTAGGTCAGAAAATGTTTTCTTTTAAGTTCTCACCACCCACAGATGGAGGCCAGCCTAGAAGTGGGGTGTGCAAGGACAGAGCTGATGGCTCCTCATAAGTACCCACAGGAATATAATTATATGGATTCCAAGAGACTAGTAACCTTCCTTTGTTGGCAGCCAGATAAGTCAACAGACTCAGCAGAGAGTCCACTCTTCCTCTGGGAAAGAACTTAGACCAAGAAATAAATCACAGTAAAGAGAGAGTTGTTTACCTTCCCCTCACCAAAAGAATGAGTTTTCAGTACCCAGTGGAAAAACACTGGGTCCTTTGCATTCATGCATGCATTTCTCCCTTCCCTTCCTCTGGCTAATAACTCTGGGTATATCTTTCTGAAGAACTCTTACGAAGCACAATTACTGTAAATTTTATTTAATAATGATCCCTCAGTACTTATAAGGAATAAATTTCCTGATGTTTTTGACATAAAATAAATTTAAAATTTTAAATGCGAGAAAGCAAAAAAAAAAAAAAAAATCAGAATTTGTACATTTTGGGATTTTTTTTTTTGCACAAAGAATTTTAACACTCTTTCATATTGTGTGACAATATGTTATCCAAATCTGCAATGGAGAAGGTGATGGACTGTCAAGGCAATTAACTGAAAATAAGACTTGCAGAAAAGAAAAAAAAATAGCATCTTTGAACTTCAGAATTTGACCACTCTGAGTATTATATTCTTCTACTCCATGAAAAAGATTATTTTCTAACAGACTAGTTTCTGAAACCACATTGAGAGGAAAGGAAATTCAAAGGAAAACATTCTCAAAAATAAATGAGTAGACTATTGATCTGCAAAGGATATTTGCTCAAAAGGGTGACAAAAATCAACACGAGGTTTGGTAGCCAAGTCCTTTTTCCAGCTTTTCACAACAGGTGCTTTCAGGGCTTCAGCAGAATTTGACACACGGACCCAGGCTGGCAGCTCTGAATTCAGGTGCTTGTGTAAGCACTAAACCCACGCAGGGGTGTCCCAGCTTGCTCGATCGTGGAACAGCATCAAAAGATTACCTTCCTTCCTCTGCGACTATTACTTAGAATATAGAAATGAATGTTGTCATATACACTGGCCAAATTTACATGCCGTTGTTGTTTTTTGTTACAGAGACCAAAAAGAGGTATAATATGAAAGCACAGGAACTTATATCTTCCTTGTAGGTTGAAGAAAAACAAGAAAGTAGAAAGGTCCATTTCATGGCTCATTAACCTCAGAGACATTATTACTAAGTTGAGGCTAAAAATTGAGTCTAATGTGGCATTGAACTGCCCAAGTCTGAATAGCAAGGTAAGTTTACAAATTAACATCCATGATTCTGTCGTCCGCCCTGGGACACTCACTGGCTCTCAGTTCATGTGCCCTTGGACCCTTCCCTCCAATATCCAAGCCAGAATTGGGGCCTGAGAATCGCTGGTGGAGTATCACAATCTCTATTCCAAGGAAACTAGGAATGAATACCAATGCGAAAGGGAAATTTCCTTTCCAGGCTCCATAACTTTCTTTTTCATATAGGTTAGTTAATTAAACACACTTTCTTTTTGATTATTCAGACTCATTTGTGTACTTCAGTGGCTTGCAGTAGATCCTTTTTAGGCTCTGTGACATAAAATACACCATCTTCTGGGACAAAACATATTTATCAGCAAATATCTATAAATATATTTCCTCTGTGATTAGATCCATCTTCCCTGGTGGCTCAGAGGGTAAAGAATCTGCCTGCAACGCGGGAGTGCTTCGTCACTCAGTCATGTTCGACTCTTTGTGACCCCATGGACTGTAACCCACCAGGCTCTTCTGTTCATGGGGATTCTCCAGGCAAGAATACTGGAGTAGGTTGCCATGCCCTCCTCCAGGAGATTTTCCCAACCCAGGGATCAAACCCAGGTCCCTCGCATTGCAGGCAGATTCTTTACCATCTAAGCCATCAGGGAAGCCCAAGAATACTGGAGTGGGTAGCTGTTCCCTTTTCCAGAGGATCTCCCCAACTCAGGGATCAAGCCCAGATCTCCCACATTGCAGGCGGATTCTTTACCATCGGAGCCGCCAGGGAAGCCCAGGGAAGCAGTGCTGGAGACCCAGGTTCAATTCCTGGATTGAGAAAATCCCCTGGAGAACAGAACGGCTACCTTCTTCAGTATTCTTGCCTGAAAAATACCATGGGATCATCACAACAGCTCTATAATAATGTGGAAAGGCTGACTTGTTATATTAGAGAGGGAGAAATTGAGGCTCTGTAATATAAATGAGTTGCCTCAGTCACATAAATGAAAAGACTTAAGCCCTGCTGGGCATTCTACCATCAAATACTATGCTCCTTGATTTATTCTATGTAAATCCCTCTCCACTAAAAGATAGAACAGTCAAAATAGTTGATATTCTTGTCCCTGTTGCTTTGCCAATTCCGAGTTTTGGCCACAAAGTAAAATTTCTTGAGTATGTAAATAAAAGTTTGAGTGATACCTGTTGAAAAGTGTTCACACTGAATATACATTTGAGCAGTTTCTTTGCCATTTGACTACCCTGTGCTGGTTTAACGTTTCTACTTTTTCCTCATGTTTTTCTTTAACATCAGAAGCCAACAGAGTTATTAAGAAGCTAAATATAATAAAATGCTTAAGCATAATTTCAAGGGTTACTGAAGAGACCATGTTTTATGATAATTATCAGAATTCTTCTAAAATTGTCTGCATGTTGATGGTCTCATAGCCAGTTGTCATAGGTTGGAGTTATCAGCATTCCTGAAACTTGGAGATTATAGAATCTTGGGAGGGAGTCTTACTCTAACTTGGGATGGTTCCAAGGATGCTAGAATTTTTCTGCAGATAGTAGTTTTAGACAAATTATATTAAAATTAAAATGAGACAAATTATATTAAAATTTGCTCATTTTCATGAACTCTTTAGCATAAGAAACATATTTAATGCTCCTTTATAAACCATGGTCATCAATAGTGAAGTAAAACATATATTTGAAAAAAGGATGTTCATATTTACTGTTCCTGGTAATTACTTTTCAAGGAGAAGAATATAGAAAATTTTCATTTTTTTTAAACTGCTCTTTCATAGGTGTCAAGACTTTGACTAAGAGAAAATTTGGTCATTGCATTGTTAGAATTTGAAAGTATGTTTTCTTCATTTACATAAAAGTCTGTCACTGGGGAAAAAAAAAATCTTGCTTTTCTTGTAAATAAGCCAATATTGTCCTAAACCATGACGTTTGGCTACCTGATTTTTTTGTTTCCAGGTTATATTATTAGTATGAAAGACATGATTACTAAACAGTGTAAAGTCAATGACATTCTGTAAATAACTGTTATTTTCTCATTTCTCAATGTCTTCGAATTAAAAAAAAATCATTTTGGACATAGGCTAAGAGAGCCAGAATGTTCTTGAGGCAAGGAAACTTACTTAATGAACAAATAAAGTTCATTTAGTTCGAATTTAAACTAACAGTGCATTTTTCTGTCGAAGATATATTAAGTCTGAAACTGGATTTGCAGTCTAAATTTTCACTTCTTCAGAAAATACTTAATTTTCTCATATGTTTTGTTTGAGATTGTAGGTACTATGATGCCACTGAATTTAAAACTATTTTTGTCTCTGTAATTTGAAGTTTGATCCCAAAAGACTGGTTGTTAAGGATGAACATGCTTCTTTCCACTCATTTTAGAAATAAGAATTGCAATATATAGGGATATAATAAATAATTAACATAAAAATACAGAGTCCCTTCACTCTTACATGGCAAAATAAAGTAAAAGTCCCTTATTCTTAACCACCTCCTTCTGAAAAAGTGTAGAATTCCACCATTTGTTCTCCTCAAAAGAAAGATTTGGGCTGGAGAGAGAGAGAGAGAGCTTAAACTAGTCTCATTTGCTTGCTCAGCTCTCCAAGTAGGTAATTGCAGAAAGAAAAGACAATTCTTTGATCTCAGTGAGGTGCTAATTTGTAAGATTTTTGAGCTGTTTGGACCTTAGGAAGCAGGGATCAGTACCTAAACAATGGCATTTATCTGGCAGCCTATTACTGACACATTACTATCTCAGTACTTATGCATTTACACTGGTGTTTGAAGACAGGACTATGTGTCAATAAAGGAATTAGACCAGACACCTCAGTCCATCAGGTTTATCTCAGTTTGCTGACAGGAACAGTAGGTGACATTAAGCGACAGAAAACACTTCAAAGTTTCCTAGTCTTGGTTTTGCAACTAAGACAAACAACATTTACTGCTTTAGAAGCAACAAACAATGAGTGTAAGACTGCAGAAGGGAGATGAAAGAGCACAGCAAGTTATCAAACGTAAAGCCTGCCCATACCCCATTTCTAGTTGTCCCCTGAATTTAATTAGAGAGATTAAAAAAAAAAGATTTCAATGATAAGTAGTGTTCATTTAGACTTTTTAAAAGGAAACCATCTTGAGAAGGATGGTAGGAAATGAATGGATGAGAAAACTTGACTATTCACCAGCTGCTCAAGGATTTCAGTATTAATGCATTCACTCATTTCAACAATTTTTTAGTAAATAACAAAGATGTGTTGCTACCTATATAAAGAAAAAGCTATTACAACTATAGAGCTTTGAAAAATAATGTGAGGCTATAGTACTGTAGCATTAGTAGGCAGATATAAGGTTATGTTTGAAGTGCTGTAGAAATGGGATAGATGAGGTCTCAAATAAGTTAGTAAAGGCTGCCTATATTTTTGGTTTTATCTAAATTGAAAGAAAGTTGAAAAGATACTTTATATCATCTCAAATGAAAATATACCCTGGATTTCTTCTTCTGTACTTCTAAGTTCAGAATTATTCACTAGAGTATTTTATACACAATTTTGTTCATCTTTTGGGATATAGATTAATTACTATATTCCACAAGTAATAAGCATCAAATACTTATCAGTTCTGATTTAGCCTGAGGTAAAGCGGAGAACAAGATGGACTAGATCCTTGCTCTCATGTGAAGAGACAAATAATAAACTAGTAATTTTGGAGTGTCAAGAAAAATAATATAAAGTGAACAGAATCAAGTGGTGTGATAGTAAACAGAAGGAGATGGAAATAGTATTGGTGATATTGGTGTTTTAGAGTGGGTGGTCATGAAAATAAACTAATGATAAAAAGTAATAATGAGGAGAAAGAACATTTTAGGCAGTGAGAATGACAGAAAACAAAATATTGACCAGCTGGAAAGACAGAAGGAAGACCAGTATCTACAGCTAAGTAGAGTGAATGTGAGAGACAGTGAGTAAGGAAACAAGACTACAGAGGTAGTCAGAGGCCAGGCCATATTGAAGAAGGGAGAGAATAATAGACAAAGTCAGAGAGGTAATGGAGATCAGACATGTAGGTGCTTTCAAGTTCCACTAAGAGGAATTTTAGAACATATTTAGTCTAATTTTGCTCAACCTGTATGAGGCATTTAACAAAGCTAATTTCTCCTTCCTCCTGGGTTCTCTTTTTTCACTCAGCAGGAGACCCAGGTTCAATCCTTGGGTCAGGAAGTTCCCCTGGAGAAGGGTATAGCAACCCACTCTAGTATTCTTGCCTGAAGAATTCCATGGACAGAGGAGCCTAGTGGGTCTATAGTCCATGGAGTCGCAAAGAGCTGGACATGCTGAGAGACTAACACTCACACTTTCAGATACTACATGCTACCCATTTACCTTCACCTTCACTGGCTGATCCTTCTCAGTCTCCTTTGCTGCCTCCTCCTTGTCTTCTAGTGTACATTGGGCTAAGTCTTCAGAACTTTTTCCCTTATCTATTTGCAATCACTGTTTTGATGATCTCACCCAGCCCCACGGCTTCAAATAATATCTATATACGAATAACCACCAAATATGTATCCCTAGCCTGTCCCTCTCCTCTGCACTCTAAACCCCAATATCCAACCCCCTACTTGAAATCTCTGCTTGGAAGTCTAATATGTCTCAAATATTAGACTTTTTATCCCATGCAAAACCAAGTTCCTGATATGTCCACCCCAAATCTTTTCTTTCTTTGGACTTTGTCTTAGATAATGGCAACTCTGAGCTTCCAGTGGATCAGACTAAAAGCTTGGAAGTCATCCTTGACTCCTTTCTGCTCCACCTACAGAAGCTGAGCATATTTTGGCTCAAGTATCGCAGTGAAGTTCTAGCTAGTATCCTTGCCTCAGTCCTTGTTCCCCTTCAGACAACCCCATCACAGTAGCCCATGTTCCTCTTAACCAAGTCAGAGCACATCTCTTCCCCACTCAACACCTCATCCAGATTCTACAGGATTCTGGTCTCTAATCTCAGACTCCTCTGATTTCTCTCACCCTCACTCACTCTGCTTCTTCTTTGTTTCTTGGAAGGTGCTTTTTCTTCTCCTTGGAAAATCATTCCCTGCAAACTCCATCTGCCTGCTGCCTCACCTCCATCAGATCTTTACTCAAAAGACACCTTCACGTTGGTGCCTTTTCCTGACCATTCTATTTAATGTTGTAACTCCTCTTACCCTTGCCTACTTCCCTAATTTACTATTTTTCACAGTATTTATCACTAACTAACATGCTTCCTAATTTACTTCTTTTTTCCCAGCTTATTAGCTATTTCGCCTCATTAGAATGTAAGTTACATGAAGCAGAAATTTCTGTCTTGTTCCCTGCCATGTCTCAGCAATGAAACTAATGCCGGGTACATAGTGAGCAGATAATAACATAAATCAGATTAATGGGTGTGTGTGTGTGTGGCGGGGGGGGGGGGGGGTGCGGGATAAAAATAATCTTAAGTAGAGAGTGGCCAAATATGACTTAGGTTTTAAGATGATCATTTTCCCTAACCTGTGGAGAATAGATTGGAGGGGTGGAGCTGGATTTGAAAATAGAAGAAAAGACATTAGGAGGCATGATGGTGGTTCATATAAGTAACAACGGTGGGGTCTCCAGCTAATAGTAGTGGAGGTGGAAAGAAGTGGATGTATTTCAAATTTGTTCAGGGAGCTGACTTTGTTGCTGATCTTTTGCAGCTGGGTCCTTCCTGACCCATGTCGTGTTATTGGAGTCAATTATCAAGATTGGGCTCAGTTTAGAAGCAAAGGAAAGTTTTTTTCTTCAAGAGTGGAGAGGCAGGAGCTTGAAATTTCCAGTGTAGGCTATGCCGGATAAGCCATGTGAGGGGCTGTTATATAGGGATCTTGTCCTCAGGGACGGGGGTGGAGTTCATGCAGGTCGCGACGCAGGCGCAGCTGTGCTCCTCTTGGCCCCAGACGCACCGAGAGGAAGCATCTGGGCACAGGGCTGCGGCCGCCATTTTTAATTGAGGTGCCTGTGCAGTGCTTCTGTCTGCATATGGTCTGAGTAGCTGAAGTGCCAAGGGCAGCATCTGAAGTGTGGAGACCAGGCTTCTGCATGCAGCACCCTGTAAGCAAGTGAGACTAGACAAGTCACAAAGTAGAAGAAAAAGGTTAGACTTTATTTTACTACCCAGAGCTTGTTTTTTATTTCCGGGGAATTGTTCATAGACATTGCCAGTGACAGCTTGATGATATTTACATGTACTTCTATTGTGAGAATACTTATGATTATTTCTGTCTTGAACACAGCTGTCCAGAGTCTCAACTCTCCATTTCTTCTTATACAAGAGGTATTAAAACAAATGCTGGCAGTTTGGGTTGTGTGGGAAAGGTTTTAGAGAATGAGCTAGAAGGACACCTAAATTTTTGGCTTGATAACTGGATGTTAAAGGTGTCATTTACTGAGAAGAAGAAGATGAGGGTAGGGACAGTTTTAAGAATTGTTTACGTGAGACATCTCTTAGACATCCTTGCATGTACAATAACTCACAAATATTTATACCTCAAATAAGAAACTGTTGCAGAGAATCCAATTCTGACTCCATGTTGGAACTGTTTCTTTGACTTGCCTTTTTTTTTTTTTTTTTTGCTTTTGTTATTGTAATCATACAGAATGGCCTGCCTCAGAGAATCCTGCCCCTTTGCCTTACTGTTTAAACTAAAGCGCCTTTGTTTCGAACCCTGTCCACCTGTGGATTACAGGAAGGGATAAATTAACATATCCCCTGCCTGAGGCTTGTCATTCTGGGAAATGTTTGCAAGATTTATGTCCTTTAAACCTCACATCTCCCACCCCATCCCCATCTCTAACCTTGAAAAGAGTCTGGATTCCAGCCGCCCATGAAAATGAAAGTGTTAATTGCACAGTTGTGTCCGACTCTTTGTGACCCCATGGACTCTAGCTTACCAGACTCCTCTGTCCTTAGATTCTCCAGGCAAGAGTACTGGAGTGGGTAGCCATTTGCTTCTCCTAGGGATCTTCCCGACCCAGGGATTGAACCTGGGTCTTCTGCACTGCAGGCAGATTCTTTACTGCCAGAGACACCAACAAATCTCTCCTCATCCTGATAAGGTGGTTATTTTGAGGTGCTAGTGGTCCACTGGAGAAGGGAATGGCAAACCACTTCAGTATTCTTGCCTTGAGAACCCCATGAACAGTATGAAAAGCCAAAAAGATAGGACACTGAAAGATGAACTCCCCAGCTCAGTAGGTGCCCTATATACTACTGGAGATCAGTGGAGAAATAACTCCAGAAAGAATGAAGGGATGGAGCCAAAGCAAAAACAACACCCAGTTGTGGATGTGACTGGGGATAGAAGCAAGGTCCGATGCTGTAAAGAGCAATATTGCATAGGAACCTGGAATGTTAGGTCCATGTATCAAGGCAAATTGGAAGTGGTCAAGCAGGAGATGGCAAGAGTGAACATCAACATTCTAAGAATAGTAAACTAAAATGGACTGGAATGGGTGAATTTAACTCAGATGACCATTATAGCTACTACTATGGGCAGGAATCCCTTAGAAGAAATGGAGTAGCCATTATAGTCAACACAAGAATCTGAAATGCAGTACATGGCTGCAATTTCAAAAATGACAGAATGATCTCTGTTTGTTTCCAAGGCAAACCATTCAATATCATGGTAATCCAAATCTATGCCGTAACCAGTAACGCTGAAGAAGCTGAAGTTGAACAGTTCTATGAAGACCTATAAGATATTTTAGAACTGACACCCGAAAAAGATGTCCTTTTCATTATAGGAGATTGGAATGCAAAATAGCAAGTCGAGAAACACCTGAAGTAACAGGCAAATTTGGCCTTGGAGTACAGAATGAAGCAGAGCAAAGGATAATAGAGTTCTGCTAAGAGAACACACTGGTCATAGCAAACACCCTCTTCCAACAACACAAGAGAAGATTCTACACATGGACATCACCAGATGGCCAACACCGAAATCAGATTGATTATATTCTTTGCAGCCAGAGATGGAGAAGCTCTATACAGTCAGCAAAAACAAGACTGGGAGCTGACTGTGGCTCAGATCATGAACTCATTATTGCCAAATTCATACTTAAATTGAAGAAAGTGGGGAAAACCACTAGACCATTCAGGTATGACCTAAATTAAACACCTTATGATTATACGGTGGAAGTGAGAAATAGATTTAAGGGACTAGATCTGATAGAGTGCCTGATGAACTATGGATGGAGGCTTGTGACATTGTACAGGAGACAGGGATCAAGACCATCCCCAAGAAAAAGCAATGCAAGAAAGCAAAATGGCTGTCTGAGGAGGCTTTACAAATAGCTGTGGAAATAAGAGAAGCAAAAAGCAAAGGAGAAAAGGAAAGATATACCCATTTGAATACAGAGTTCCAAAGAGTAACAAGGAGAGATAAGAAAGCCTTCCTTGGTGATAAATGCAAAGAAATAGAGGAAAACAATAGAATGGGAAAGATTAGAGATTTCTTCAAGAAAATTAGAGATACCAAAGGAACATTTCATGCAAAGATGGGCTCAATAAAGGAGAGAAATTATATGGGCCTAACAGAAGCAGAAGAGATTAAGAAGAGGTGGCAAGAATACACAGAAGAACTGTACAAAAAAGATCTTCACGACCCAGATAATCACGATGGTGTGATCACTCACCTAGAGCCAGACATCCTGGAATGTGAAGTCAAATGGGCCTTAAGAAGCATCACTACAAACAAAGCAGGTGGAGGTGATGGAATTCCAGTTGAGCTATTTCAAATCCTAAAAGATGATGCTGTGAAAGTGCTGCACTCAATATGCCAGAAAATTTGGAAAACTCAGCAGTGGGGTCACAGGACTGGAAAAGGTCAGTTTTCATTCCAATCCCAAAGAAAGGCAATGCCAAAGAATGCTCAAACTACCACACAGTTGCATTCATCTCACACACTAGTAAAGTAATGCTCAAAATTCTCCAAGCCAGGCTTCAACAATACGTGAAGTGTGAGCTTCCAGATGTTCAAGCTGGTTTTAGAAAAGGCAGAGGAACCAGAGATCAATTGCCAACATCTGCTAGATCATGAAAAAAGCAAGAGAGTTCCAGAAAAAGATCTATTTCTGCTTTATTGACTATGCCAAAGCCTTTGACTGTGTGGATCACAATAAACTGTGGAAAATTCTTCAAGAGATGGGAATATCAGACCACCTGACCTGCCTCTTGAGAAACCTGTATGCAGGTCAGGAAGCAACAGTCAGGAGGAACTGGACATGGACAACAGACTGATTCCAAATTGGAAAAGGAGTACGTCAAGGCTGTATATTGGCATCCTGCTTATTTAACGTATATGCAGAGTACATCATGAGAAACGCTGGGCTGGATGAAGCACAAGCTGGAATCAAGATTGTTTGGAGAAATATCAAGAACCTTAGATATGCAGATGACACCACCCTTATGGCAGAAAGTGAAGAAGAACTAGAGAGCCTCTTGATGAAAGTGAAAGAGGAGAGTGAAAAAGTTGGCTTAAATCTCCACATTCAGAAAACTATGATCATGGCATCCGGTCCCATCACTTCATGGGGAAAAATGGGGAAACAGTGGTTGACTTTATTTTTGGGGGCTCCAAAATCGTTGCAAATGGTGACTGCAGCCATGAAATTAAAAGACACTTACTCCTTGGAAGGAAAGTTATGACCAATCTAGATAGCATATTAAAAAGCAGAGACGTTACTTTGCCAACAAAGGTCCATCTAGTCAAGGCTATGGTTTTTCCAGTAGTCATGTATGGATGTGAGAGTTGGACTATAAAGAAAGCTGAGTGCCAGAGAATTGATGCTTTTGAACTGTGGTGTTTGAGAAGACTCTTGAAGAGTCCCTTGGACTGCAAGGAGATCCAACCATTCCATCCTAAAGGAGATCAGTCCTGAACGTTCATTGGAAGGACTGATGTTGAAGCTCAAATTCCAATACTTTGGCCACCTGATGCAAAGAATTGACTCATTTGCAAAGACCCTGAAGCTGTCAAAGATTGAGGGCAGGAAGAGAAGGGGACAACAGAGGATAAGATGGTTGGATGGCATCACTGACTCAATGGACATGAGTTTGGGTAAGCTCCGGGGGTTGGCGTGCTGCAGTTAATGGGGCTGCAAAGAGTCAGACATGACTGAATGACTGAACTGAACTGAACTGAACTGAACCTGCCATCTTCTCAGCCACCTGGCTTTCTGAATAAAGTCGTTTTCCTTGACTCAACACCTTCTTTCCTTGTGGTAAGCAGAGCAAGTTTGGACTTCAAATCAAAACCTAATCATATCATGGAAATATCTTGTCAATAAAAAATGAAATAGTTATACAGAGTGAAGTAAGCCAGAAAGAAAAACACCAATACAGTATACTAATGCATATATATGGAATTTGAAAGCAAGTTTGGACTTCAAATCAAAACCTAATCATATCATGGAAATATCTTGTCAATAAAAAATGAAATAGTTATACAGAGTGAAGTAAGCCAGAAAGAAAAACACCAATACAGTATACTAATGCATATATATGGAATTTGAAAGATGGTAACAATAACCCTATATGTGAGACAGAATAAGAGACACAGATGCATAGAACAGTCTTATGGACTCTGAGGGAGAAGGTGAGGGTGGGACGTTCTGGGAGAATAGCATTGAAACATGTATATTATCATATGTGAAACAGAACACCATTCCATGTTCAATGCATGAGACAAATGCTCAGGGCTGGGGCAATGGGATGACCCAGAGGGATGGGATGGGGAGGGAGGTGGGAGGGGGGTTCAGGATGGGGAACACATGTAAACCCATGGCTGATTCATGTCAATGTATGGCAAAAACCACTACAATATTGTAATTAGCCCCCAACTAAAATAAATAAATTTATTTTAAAAAAATGAAATAGTTGCAACAAAATACCTAGAGCTGAATATGTTCAATTAGAAGGACTCAATTTACTGTTAATTCAAAGGAAATCATTCCACCTTTAAATTAAATTTAAAATTAAATTAAATTTATGGGAGAGAAAGCCATTAATCGGACTGATTTTTAAGTTCTTTAAAAGATTGTGAAGGATAACAGCACTTACCCAAATAATTCATATCAATAAATGAAATGAAATCCTAATTGTTTAGGTTCACATTTATTCCTACTTGTCCCCTAAACCAGAGACTTAAGAATAGTTCCAGGATAAAGTGGGGGATCATTTTAGGTTTGAGAATTAGCTCTTGGTACCATTGTTCATTGTTTTCTATTATTCTACATTCTTCCAATGTCTTTATTTCTCACACTGAAATCTTAGAAATTTACCATGATCACATTTCCTGCCAGTTTTTCTTTTTTTTAATGCTGTGGCAAAACACACATAATATACGATTTGTCATCTTAACCATTTATGAATGCTAAGTTCAGTAGTGTGAATTATACTCACATTGTTGTGCAACCAATCTCTAGAACTTTTCATCTTGTAATACAGCAACCATATACCCTTTAAATGACAAGTTCCCCCCAAGTTCCCCCTCTCCAAAGCCCGTGCCAACCACCATTCTATTTTCTATTTTAATGAATTTGACTATTCTAAATACCTTACAGAAATGGAGTCAGACAGAATTTGTCTTTTTGTGACCTACTTATTTTATTAGCATAATGTCCTTAAGGTTTACTGTAATGTGGTGTGTGTCAGAATTTCTTTCCTATTTAAGGCTAAGTAATATTCCAGTGTGTGTATATATCACATTTTGTTGATCCATTTAAGAATCCAAGTGTTCTTCCATCGATGGATACTTGGGTTGCTTCTGCCCCTTGGCTATTGTGAGTAATGCTGCTGTGAACAGTGAACATGCATGTACAAACATTCCTTTTTATAACCCGAGTTGCATGTCCTCAACTCTGACTACACTCCTTTTCATAGAGACTTTTAAACTATTTTTCTTGAGGTATGACACATAAGGGGGTTTCCCTGGTGGCTCAGATGGTAAAGAATCTGCCTGAAATGCAGGGTTTGATCCCTGGGTTTGATATGGGTTTGATCCCTGGATCAGGAAGATCTCCTGGAGAAGGGAATGGCACCTACTCCAGTATTCTTGCAGAGACAGAAAAGACTGGTGAGCTATAGCCCATGGAGTCACAAAGAGTCAGAAATGGCTGAGCGATTAACACTTTCACTTTTATGACACATAAGAGGCTCTCGCAACAGATGAAGGGAAACCACTTCTCCGTCAGGAAATCTGAGAATGTCTAGGAAACCTGTCTAGGAAATGTCTCTTTCTCTCTCTCTCTTTCTTTTTTTCCACTAATATTGAGGTGTGCATAATCGCTCTGAATGTATGTTATTGAAGAAAGTGAAGCATGAGAAAAGGTCCAGGAAACAAATGCTTAGGCAGATTTATATCCAGGGCCTCAGGAGGCAATTGCTAAGAGCACCGCTAATAAATATGTGCATGTTGGGTAGTTGGTCAGAGGCAGGACACAGTCCTAGGCATGTGGCCGCTGCTGCTAAGTCACTTCAGTCGTGTCCCACTCTGTGCGACCCCATAGACGGCAGCCCACCAGGCTCCTCCATCCCTGGGGTTCTCCAGGAAAGAACACTGGAGTGGGCTGCCATTTCCTTCTCCAATGCATGAAAGTGAAAAGTGAAAGAAGTCGCTCAGTCGTGTCCGACTCTTCGCGACCCCATGGACTGCAGCCTACCAGGCTCCTCCGTCCATGGGATTTTCCAGGCAAGAACACTGGAGTGGGCTGCCATTTCCTTTTCCAATGAATGAAAGTGGAAAGTGAAAGTGAAGTCGCTCAGTCATGTCGGACTCTTCTTGACCCCATGGACTGCAACCTACCAGGCTCCTCCGTCCATGGGATTTTCCAGGCAAGAGTACTGCAGGGGGATCAAAAGTAGGACTGAAGTGTATAGAGAACAAAACTTTAAACATTTATAAATACAATAAATTTATAAGTAAAACTTGTAAAATTTTCTAAATCCAAACTTGTGAACTAGAACTAGTGAAGGGACTTTGTAGTGAGACACGTGAATTTGTCTTGGCTCTGCTGCTGATTAATGACATAACTTTTGGCAAACCATTGAACTACTCTGAGCCTCTGTTCCCTCTAAAGCAGGAATGATAATACCTTCCTTGTAGGCTTATTTTCAACATTATAATACCAACCATGAAGTGCACACTCAGCAAATGGTAGCTCTTTTTCTGTTACAATTTTTATGATTGTTGATGATACAGACTGACAGCCAAGCTAAGAAAACTCTTCTTTTCCACAGGTGAACACACACATTATTAATGTGAAAAAACAGCTTTAGTATTTTAGTAAAAACACAGTCTTTCTAGCTTAGTGTACATATATGTGGAATTACAGATTTGACAAAATGTGTCCATCATAAATGTCCCTTCTTAAGAAACTTTAGATGCTAAACATAGGTACTCCTAAAAAAATACACATATTCCAGGTTGATGAGTAATTTGGTATTTATAAAGCTGGTGTTCAGACATGAGTGCCATTTGGAGAAATGTTACTTTTCATTCTGTCTGTGCCTGGATTAATGTTATACATCAGAGTCTAAGAATCCCTGAATAAATACCATATGCCTCTGAGTGTTGACTTTCTGATTCTGTAGCCAATCCTTTTTCATGAATTTCTGTGCACAACTCAGAGTCAGCATCCCATTCCCTTAAAAGGTGCATTTGTTGTTGTTTAGTAGCTCAGTCGTGTCTGACTCTTTGCGACCCCATGGACTGCAGCATGCCAGGCTTCCCTGTCCTTTACCATCTCCCAGAGCTTGCTCAAACTCATGTTCATTGAGTCAGTGATGTCATCCAACCATCTTGTCCTCTGTCGTCCCCTTCTCCTGCCATCAGTCCTTCCCAGCATCAGGATCTTTTCTAATGAGTTGACTTTTCGCATCAGGTGGCCAAAGTATTGGAGCTTCAGCTTCAGCATCAGTCCTTCCAGTAAATATTCAGGACTGATTTCCTTTAGGATTGATTGGTTTGATTTCCTTGTCAAGTGGTAGAGAAAGATGTTCCTCAGAATGTTGGATATTCCAGTTGAGCATGTGCACAGTCTGCTAATTCCTAATTTCTCCTGCTTAGAATTGTATATGAACAAAGAGTATCTTTCAAAGATGTGTAAATAAAACTGTGGAATGAGATTTCTCTGGGTCTACTGTTCATGACTCCTCTCCTATGTCTCCTTGCCACTAATGTTTCTAACTCTTTGGAGAAAGGGAATGAGCAAAGATGACCCCTCTCACCTTTAGGAAGAATGGAAAGCATTCTTATGCGGGCCATTGGGTTATACACTTCAAGTCCCATTCATCATTCCCATCTACATCATAAGGGGGAGGGGGCAAGGCTGCTGAGATCATCAGTAAACAATGGTCTTTTACAGAATTCTGTTGCTCTATCTAAGACAGAAAGACACAGAATATGACTTTTTCTCAGTGTTTTTTCAACATAAATGTGTTGAACACTGGCGTGTGTTCTGAAACCATGGAGAGGTACAATGATGAGTAGCTAGAAGTCCCATCCCAAGGTCCTACTGTATTAGGAGAGAGAAGATGTACACAATAGTAGCTTACCTTTACACTGAGTACTTACTGGGGAAACTTACATATATTAATTCACAGTCTTCTCAACAATCCTCTGATGTTGGTACTATCAGGGATTAATCCTTTCTCAGATTCACAGAAGTATAGCCAGGAATTAAATCTCAGGAAGTTTGACTCCCAAGAATATAGTGATTCTTTTTGCACAACAGCATGGAGTAAAAAGGTTATCGTAGAACATGAGTAGATATATTGACATGGAGGTTCAGAAAAGGCAATAGAAAGGCCGATACTCACATGGACCTCTGAGAATTGGATACCATCTGGACACGAGAAAAGGAATTTTGGGAAACTTAGAAAGGTTAGTGATCACAGTCTGAACTGATATTAAGAATTCCTCTGTTCTGTTTGAGTGTAGCATGAGTGAGAGACTGCTGGGGAACAAAAGGCAAGTTGTAACAGCTCTTGTGTACATGCTGCTGCTGCTGCTGCTGCTGCTGCTAAGTCACTTCAGTCGTGTCCGACTCTGTGTGACCCCATGGACTGCAGCCTGCCAGGCTCTTCCATCCATGGGATTTTCCAGGCAAGAGTACTGGAGTGGGGTGCCATCGCCTTCTTCGGTGTACATGCTCAAGTTGCTCATTTGTGTCCTTCTCTTCCTGACCCCATGGACTGTAACACGCCAGGCTCCTCTGTGCTTGGATTTCCCAGGCAAGAATACTGGGGTGGGTTGCCATTTCCTCCTCCAGGGGATCTTCCTGACCCAGGGATCGAACCCATGTCTTGTGCATCTTCTGTATTGAAGGCAGATTCTTTACCCACTGAACCACCTTGGAAGCCCTGTAACATCTCTTAGAAGACTAAAACACAGGATTAAATAGTTATTATTCTATTTGGTAGGCAATGAGAAGCATATCCTGAACAGAAAAATGACATTGTCTTAGTGGTTCTTTAAGAAACCATTAAGCTGTAGATGTTGGCAAGTGGCATCAGTGGAGAAAAAGACAGAAGTCAAGGAAAAGTTAGGGTGCTGCTATTGCTATACTTCCAGCAAAGAGTAATAAAGATGTAGGCTAGAATATTGTCACTGGAGACAGAGAAATAGAAGGGTTTGAGAAAAATGTGGATACAGAATCAACAAGGACTGAGCAAAGGAGTAGATTTCAGAAGATGGAGACAGCAGTTTGTGAAGGGTTTTGAAATGAGCCCTGAAAGATACACTTGGTTTTTATTAGGCAGAAAAGAGAGAGGAAACATTCTTAGTGGGGAAATAGGCAAATATTTGGTTTCTGCCTTTCTACAGCTATTCTGAGAATACCCAGGCTTCAGTATCCTACTTTGGGACTGATGTTCATTTTTGCCATGTCATTCTTGAGTTTTCCAAAAGATAACTAGATATACAGTGGGTGGCCATTAAATTCCTGATGACTTTCAAATGAGAAGAAATATAAATTATTAGAAATTATACATTCATATCTCCTAACTCATTGAAGATGGTTTCCAATGTTGAATCAATGTTTTTATTTGTATTTTCTTCCTTCCTTCCGAAAATCAGAAGTCTTTCAGAATGACAACTAATTCAGAAATTTGAATGGATTAAAAATTTGAGGTGTTTTCTAGCAGATTAACACTGCTCTTCTGTTCAAACTTAGAAGAAATCATGTAATTATGGATAATATTTATCCTGCACAGATTGCTGCTATGAAAGCATCTTTGTATGTATAAAAACACTCATAACTGGGAAAACACTTACATGGTAGCCACCTAGTTAGAGTCCAGATTATACATGCATATAAAAGCTATTTTATGTATTTTATATTTTTTTCTAACATCTATTACTTGTGGTTACTGTTCTTTCATTGCCTTTAATTTGTGGACACTTTCTAACCACCACTTGTGGGTCTTCAGGGAGCAAACTCTTTCACAGAAACATTTATTTGCCACCACGAAGACCATGAGGATAGAGAGACAATTCAATATTTATTCTGTGTTTAACAGCATCCTTTGAGAGCAGGAGCAAGGCTTTCAAAATGTAAAACCAGAGAAAAAAATAATCCCCAAATCCAACAACCCCCCTGGAGTTCTGGGGAGAATGGAACAAATAGAGCTGTTTCTAATACATACAGTCTGGGAGGTATTTCACAGGATATTTGACAACATAATAACAGCACTGGAAAAATGTAAGAAGAGAAAAAGAGAGTAAACCTGTAAAGTAAAATATGAAGACCATTGGTGTATTTTTCTTATATGATATCGAACTATCCACCTAGTCTTTCTGTGTCTCTGCAGTGCAGAGTTACTAATAGGCCTACCTAGATGGTTCCTTCACTTCTTAAATGCAGAACACAGGCAGACACTTCACCTTTCTGAATTCTAGACTTCCTATATGTAAGTTGAAGACAATGACACCTGATTATTTTTACATATATCACAGGGTACTGTGAAGGTAAAAACCAAAATCAAATAATATATGTAAAAGTGCTTTATAAACTTTTATAAATATGTGTAACATATGACATACAGGTAGGTGGTATTAGTGGTAGTGAACCCGCTTGCCAGTGCAGGAGATGTAAGAGATGTTGGTTCAATCCCTGGGTCAGGAAGATCCCCTGGAGAAGTGCAATACATTCCACTATTCTTGCCTGGAGAATCCCATGGACAGAGGAGCCTGGTGGGCTACAGTCCATAGGGTTGCAATGAGTCGGACACAACTGAAGTGGCTTAGAATGCATGCAAGATTTTATTATCTTTAGATAGACACACTAATACTTTTCCTTTTCTACTTTATAAAGATGTGGTAAAGAGAAATAAGTAGCACACATCAAGGACTGGGGACTTGGAAAGAAATATACGCAAATTAAAGGTAGAAATGCTGGGCTGGAAGAAACACAAGCTAGAATCAAGATTGCCGAGAGAAATATCAATAACCTCAGATATGCAGATGACACCACCCTTATGGCAGAAAACGAAGAAGAACTAAAGAGCCTCTTGATGAAAGTGAAGGAGGAGAGTGAAAAAGTTGGCTTAAAGCTCAACGTTCAGAAAACTAAGATCATGGCATCTGGTCCCATCACTTCATGGGAAATAGATGGGGAAACAGTGGAAACAGTGTCAGACTTTATTTTTTTGGGCTCCAAAATCACTGCTGATGGTGATTGCAGCCATGAAATTAAAAGACGCTTACTCCTTGGAAGGAAGGTTATGACCAACCTAGATAGCATATTGAAAAGCAGAGACATTACTTTGCCAACAAAGGTCCATCTAGTCAAGGCTATGGTTTTTCCAGTGGTCATGTATGGATGTGAGAGTTGGACGGTGAAGAAAGCTGAGCGCCACAGAATTGATGCTTTTGAACTGTGGTGTTGGGGAAGACTCTTGAGAGTCCCTTGGACTGCAAGGAGATCCAACCAGTCCATCCTAAAGGAGATCAGTCCTGGGTGTTCATTGGAAGGACTGATGTTGAAGCTGAAACTCCAATACTTTGGCCACCTCATGCGAAGAGTTGACTCACTGGAAAAGACCCTAATGCTGGGAAGGATTGGGGGCAGGAGCAGAAGGGGATGACAGAGGATGAGATGGTTGGATGGCATCACCGACTCGATGGACATGGGTTTGGGTAGACTCCGGGAGTTGATGATGGACAGGGAGGCCTGGCGTGCTGCGATTCATGGGGTTGCAAAGAGTCGGACATGACTGAGCGACTGAACTGAACTGAACTATCTCTTACTATCTGATAATTAATTGTATGAACATGCAATGATAATTCAACAGAAAACACAACTGTTTGAATCTGTGAAAAAAAATATTTTCAGGATTCGATGTACTGGATAGATTTTCTTTTGACTCAAATGACCAAAATCTGAAGGAAAAACAAACAAACAAACAAATACCTTGACAAGTTGAGGGTCATCCTGAATTATGGCAAGGGTATGTCCATAATAGGGGCATTTAATTATATATTCCTTGAGTGTCTTTCTGTGTTGAAAATCTGAAGACCTCTTTTTCACTTCAAATTGAAAGCCAGAACTCAGACTTTCATCGCTGAACTTTGTAAAGACATGCTTCTTCAAACTGTAGTGCTTTGTTGAATATGAAGATTATTCAAATATTTAGTAATGAAGGCAAAATTCTTTCCTGTGATCTGCCCTTTGAAAGTCTCTATCCCATTCACTCCCCACAGAAATAGATTCAATGCCAAGTAAGGCTGAGCAAAGCAACTTTAAATCAAGGGCGGAGGATGGGGGCGATAATTACCTTTTTCATATTTTATTGGTTCATTCTTAAAGAAGAATGGCTGGATTATGTGCTATAAAATTTGACAACTCCATTAATTTTCAGATTAAGGCAAAACATACTGTTTCAGTGAGAATTATTGTTTTATTCTCCCTTACCTTCCACATTGAATTATCTTTTAAAGATGGGCATAATGTTGGTGTTTAAAGGTGCCTGGGATTCCTAAGAAAAAGAAAATTGACTCAAAACAAAGATAATGCATCATTTCTAACATATAGGATCAATGTAAACTGTTCTATTGATCCAGTCTCTATGATGAGTACCAGAAGAGCCACTGGGAATTAATCATACATATTTTTGACTTATAAAATAGCATCATTAAAGCATTTTGGTCTAAGAAAGCACTGTTTGCTGAATATTTCTTTTTTAAAGACCAGTTTGCTGAAATATTAACCAAATATGAAATTAAACAGTGGACATTTGATTATAATGAGGTATCACTAAGTTTGCACAAAGATCATAAATTGATAGTGGGAAAATATTTTAGAATAGTAATCCTGACATTTCCTAATCAAGGAAGCATCTAGTTTATTGAAACTCACAAAATAATTCAGATAAAAAAGTGATCAAATTCTGACTTGAAATCTAAAAGCCTAGCCATGGCCATAAGACAAAAGACTGGGATGAATACCAGAGGAGAAAATGTTCTCTGTCCCGCTGACCTCTCTGTAGCTTGAGCTGAGAGGGTGGAGAGTCAGAGAGAAAGGAAGTTCCCTCCAGAGACCCCTGCACCCTGACTGTGGTTCAAGACTTAGGGGAGGGAATAACAGAAGGAAGAAAGCTGTGTCTTCCTTCCTAGGAAAGCCTGGGATGACTGTATATTGCTTCTAGAAAGGAAGCCTCCACAGATTGCACCACAGATTCCCTGAATCCAGGCTTGGGATGGAGGTTGTAGAATGATTCCACTGCATGCAAGAGCAGAGAGGAACTGTGAAGTCACAGAAGGAGCCTTAGCAAAGTACTTGAAGCATCAGAGTAAGAGAGAAGTAGCAGAAAATCCCAGTATGAATGATTGTGGCTCTGAGTTCAGCAAGAGAGCTGGTGGACTTGAATAGGCTTTTTTACAATAAATGGGAAAGAGCCTTCCCTATGCTCCTAAAAATCCTTTGGTGCTGTATAATTCTTCTAGCTCTAATATGATCTAGTAAGTGGGTAGTGAAGTCACTCAGTTGTGTCTGACTCTTTGCAACCCCATCAACTGTAGCCTACCAGGCTTCTCTGTCCATGGGATTTTCCAGGCAAGAATACTGGAGGGGGTTGCCATTTCCTTCTCCAGGAGATCTTCCCGACCCAGGGATTGAACCCGGGTCTCCCTCATTGTAGGCAGATGCTTTACCGTCTGAGCCAAAAAGTGGGTAGAGATGAGATCAAGTTTCCATTGCCTGGCAATGTAAGGGCTTTCAGTGTTCACAGGGAAAAACAGAGTTTATGTACCTGTTCCTGTCACCAAATCTATAGATTTCTCACAAACTAGGGAATGTGTAGGCCCTGTGTCTTTCTAGAATTGTTCCCTAGGCCCCCTTCCCAAGCCTTAGTTCTCCTTGGGTTTAGCTCTCTGGAGCTCACTGCCAAGCCACCCTCTCTTTTCTATTACCTAGAAGTCTGTCTAGCTCAAGCAAGAGCATACTCAACACTGTGCTTATTTTTTCATTTGTTTTTGTTTTTTATGATGGCTTCTATGATAGCTTCCTTTGATCACATCTACTCAGGTACTTACTCCTTGGAAGGAAGGTTATGGCCAACCTAGATGGCATGTTTAAAAGCAGAGACATTACTTTGCCAACAAAAGTCCATCTAGTCAAGGCTATGGTTTTTCCAGTGGTCATGTATGGATGTGAGAGTTGGACGGTGAAGAAAGCTGAGCGCCGCAGAATTGATGCTTTTGAACTGTGGTGTTGGAGAAGACTCTTGAGAGTCCCTTGGACTGCAAGGAGATCCAATCAATCCATCCTAAAAGAGATCAATCCTGGGTGTTCATTGGAAGGTCTGATGTTGAAGCTGAAACTCCAATACTTTGGCCACCTCATGCGAAGGGTTGACTCATTGGAAAAGACCCTAATGCTGGGTAGGATTGGAGGCGGGAGGAGAAGGGGACGACAGAGGATGAGATGGTTGGATGGAATCACCGACTCGATGAACATGGGTTTGGGTAGACTCCAGGAGTTGGTGATGGACAGGGAGGCCTGGCGTGCTGCAGTTCATGGGGTCACGGAGAGTCGGACACGACTGAGCGACTGAACTGAACTGACTCAGGTACAGCTTTTAATGTCATTTAATAGCTTGATGCTATTTTTAAGGCACTATACTACCTTTACCAAATGGAGGGATCAGATATATGGCCGGAGACTGCTATATGACTAAATAGATTGCACTCACTGCTCTTTGTCTTTTCACTGCAATGGTTTGATGGGTTTGTGCCCGGGCAAGAGCAGTTATCCCACCAGCATATCTTTAAGGGATTTTCTAAAAACCTCCTTGCCTATTCCTCCCTCTCCCTCCACCTACAACTCCTGTGTATACTGCTGCCACACTCTAGCTCATCAACACACCTCTATCTCAGCTTGCTTTCTTCAGAAGCTAGGTTTCCTTATAAACTTCTTTGTGACAAAACACTAGCCCCTTTTTCTTGATTAATATAATATTTTTAACTGTTCATTCCAGCTGTCTGGCTTGGGGGAATCGTCTTATAATTCTAAGAGCAAAAATAAAATCTTAGTCCTGTAGGATGAGTGAGGTACAGTGTTTCCTTGAGCTACCAAATTGTACTAGTTAACCAAAAGTGACCTCTCCAGTTTTTAAGTGGTCAATTTCAACCACACCCTGTAAAAGAGAGGATACTGTATAGCTTGGCTAAGCTTTGAGAGTGGTGTCTATAATTAGAATGCTGCACTGAAATGGCTTGCTGGCATGTTGTCATCTGTGCATATTGAATACATTTCTATGAAACTGTTTCAGTTAATCCTCCTTTGGGGTCCATCGTGGGGGGTCTGTAATTCACTGCTCTTGTACTTCTTCCTACCACTGGGCCTCTGTGAGCATAAGCATGTTGCTGAGCTCTTGTGAGGTACATGAGTGGTGTGCCTATCATTTTTTCCCATGTGTGTGTGAACATGTGTGTGTGTGTGTGTGTGTGTGTGTGTGTGTGTCTGTTCATGTTGGCTTGTACATACCTGCATGGGGTGCGGGGAAGAGAGTATCACAAAGTCAAAAATGAAATCTAAGTCTCATTTTAAGCATTAAAGCTAAGCTCCACATATAGCTCTTCCTCAGTGTGTTGCAGTCTACAACCAAGGATGTTGTTGTTGTTCAGTCACTAAGTCGTGTCCAGCTCTTTGCAACTTCACTCATGGATTGCAGTACACCAGGGTCCTCTGAACTCCACTATCTCTGAGAGTTTGCTCAAAATCATGTTCATTGAGTTGGTGATGCTATCTAATCAAGTACAGCAACCAAGTATAATAGAACATTAAAAAATGCATCTCAGAACATTGTGTGTTTTTACACAATGTTCCTATTTTAAAAGTTTCCCACTTACTGCTATTTCACCTTGCCCTTGGTCACAATGGCCATCACTTTAGTACAGAGGTTAAAAATTGTCTGTAAAAGGCCAGAGAGACTATCAATAGTTTAGGCTTTTCAGGCCATAAGATCTCTGCTACAATGAGTCAACTCTACATCTAAAGCTTGAAACCAACCAGAGACAATATGTAGGTGAATAGATGTGTTTGTATTCCAATAAAATTTTATTCGTAGGCACTGAAATTTGAATTTCATATAATTTTTGTGTATCACAAGAGATGTTTTTGATTTCTTTTTAGCTGTTTTCAAAATGGAAAAAGCATTCTGAGCTTACAGGCTATATGAAAACAGGGAGGAGGCTGGACTTGGCTTGCAGGCCAGAGTTTACAGACCCCTGTTTTATCACCATCCAGATATAGAAAATCCTAGTCACTTACTTGGCTCTGGAAAAAAACAACAACTGTTTGTTGTATAACTTCAACTTGACTACTCCCTATGGCCACAGCCAAACATCATGTATGAGGAGGAGTTTTCATTCATCCCTCAAATGCTTCCATTTCTTAAGCCAGCAGCTTCAGTGATGCAGCAGGAAAAGTTCTAAGCTACTTACAGCTTATGCATGTGCCGGTTGGGTGTCCCAGACACCAAATTTGATTATTACCACACGACTCCAATGTAGTTCCTGCAGGCCAATTTCCTTGGCCATCTAAAAAAAGCTTCCTCCGCCTGTCTCTGTGGGTAAATTCAGTAGTGGAAATAGGCAGGACGGTCCTCCCAGGAGACAAGCCCAGAGGGCACTTTGGCCACTGGGGTTCTTGCTGCAAAGATGCCAAACCGCAGCTCTGAAAGGAGTGTGAAGGGATGAGTCTGGAGCAGCCCAGGAAATAGCTCAGCTGGAGAAGGATGTCAGGAAGTGAGACGGCTTAGGCCAGGCCTCAGAGGAGTGTGAGCTGCTGGCATGAGTACCCTCTTTTAACTAGCCAGCATCATGTGAAACTTCAGGGCTTTGTGACTTCCTCTGAACTCACTTTTCCTTCCTTGGCAGTCTGTTCAGTTGTGCACCCTTGCAGCATTCTCGAGTTCTAACTAGGTAAATGGGGTACTCTACATTCACGATTATCCCTTCCTCTCTTCGGTCCTGGAGAAACGGGTGCGTATACTGTGGAGACAGGGAATCTTTTCATGCACTTTACTCCAACCATCAACAACCTTGAACGTCATTTCATCCTAGCAATCTTCCCTGGTTGCTTTCCCACTCTTATTTCGGCTTCCTCCTCTCTGTACTCAGAGATTATTATCTCTATTCAGACTTTGCAACACTCTAATTTATAAGAGACTTTTTCATGACTGTATCATTTAGATTTTTTAAACTATGGGGCAAGAACAGTGATTTATAATTCTCCTAGCATTTATTACCCCCTGGCATATTACTCTGTGTATTGTGGGTCTTCCATTAGCACATTTCATTGATTAAATATGGAGGAAAGCATTTCAGAAGATGCCCGTGCTAGGCTGGCTGTCATTCCTTTAACTCACATATTTACTCTTCATCAGATAATCTCTTATGTCTGCTTTCTTTTTATATTATTCCTCTGATTCATTCTATTGCTAGACATAAGAATGATCTATTGGCTGCAACAGTCAATACCCCACTGATGTCCAACATCAATTTGATGGACCTGGTTTTTAGGATTCACCATCTTTTGCTTTTTTTTATTCACTCACTGTCTCTATTAACAAAATATCACACATATACACATATACATATGCACACTCACCTGGAAATAGGTGATTTTTATAAATATATAACTACACATAGACATAAATATGTTTCTATAAATCACCTATTTCCATGTGAGAAGCATAAAAAATAAAATTATCCATGATTGCATCCCCCCTAAAATCACTGCTAACATATTGGCACCAAATTCTTTATCCTAAAGTGAAAGTGAAATGGTTCAGTAGTGTCTGACTCTTTGTGACCCCATGGACTGTAGCCTGCCAGGCTCCTCCATCCATGGGATTTTCCAGGCAAGAGTACTGGAGGGGGTTGCCATTTCCTTCTCCAATTATTTGTAACTCTTTTCAAAATAGTTATCGATATACTATTTTGAAGAAAGTAAATACATTCATATTCATATATCAAGGCAATTAGTCTAGCATTTCTATTGGTGGTCTGTAAAAAAATTTTAGGTGGTACTTGGATGAATTTGTTTTCTTATAAGTGTATTTATTTTCTTATTGCAAGGGATACATTTTCCATCTATATTAGTGATAAAAATTTTCTTGCTAAAGGTAATAACTTAAGTAAAAGAAAAGTGAATTGACTTATATGAACATGGCAAAAGTCATTGAGGGAGGTAAAGTGAGTAATTCAGGTTTGGGACACATCTGAGTTTGTCATCAATTCATACATTGTACAAGTAACCATATTAGGCACCATAATAGAGTCAAATGTGGGTGATACATGGATCTATCTAGGAAAGCACTCATGAAATTCTTTACCAGAATATTGTAAAACAGGGGCATACTATGCTTTCTGTGGCTAATATTTCAGTTCTCTTATGAAATGGCAAAATATAAGTCGGGTATTATGATAATAATTGATGTAGTCTAAATGTAGTAACTTGGACAACTATCTGAGGCCAGTCTTGCTTCCTTATGAAACAGCTCAAGCATGACTCCTGGGGTGACTCTATTATGAAATTTTAAGGGTACAGTTTTCACAGCAGATGCCTGTGGTCCAAGCCCTATGGTTCTACAAATTCCACAATGTCAATGAAATTGTGGCTTACTAAAGTAAGGACGGATGGAGAGGCTATAGACTGGGTTGGACTGAGGAGAAAAATAGTATAGTTGACAATCATAGGGTTAAGAACTTGGTCTTATTGAGGAAGTAGAGGTGGGAAGAAAAACTGAACTCATTAAGTTGTCTTTTAAATCTATTTCTTATAAAATGGTGTGGCCACTTGGAAAACAGTATGTT
The DNA here is from genome assembly GCF_054371585.1 of Giraffa tippelskirchi. NCBI lineage: Eukaryota > Metazoa > Chordata > Mammalia > Artiodactyla > Giraffidae > Giraffa > Giraffa tippelskirchi. The sequence continues at coordinate 42,794,818 of NC_137276.1, forward strand.
TGTTTTTTGTGTTTTTTTTACAAAATTTAAAGTAGAATTACTATATGATTCAGTAATTCCGCTTCTAGGTATATATTCGAAAGAAATGAAAGAAGAAGCTTTAAAAGGTATGTGTATTTATGGCAGCAGTATTTACAACAGCCAAAAGATAGAAGTGATCAAAGGGTCCATCAATGGATGAATGGATAAATAAAATGAGATATAAACATGTAATGAAATAGTATGCAACCTTAAGAAGGGAGGACATTCTTATACATGCTATGACATGGAGGAAGCTTGAAGGCATTAGTTTAGTTAGTTAGTATTAGTTGCTTGGTCATGTTTGACTCTTTGTGACCCCGTGGCCTGTAGCCTGCCAGGCTCCTCTGTCCATGGGATTCTCCAGGCAAGAATACTGGAGTGGATTGCAATGCCCTTCTCCAGGGGATCTTCCTGACCAAGGGATCGAACCTGGGTCTCCTGAATTGCAGGCAGATTCATTACCATCTGAGCCACCAGGGGCCAAGTGAAATAAGCCAGTCGCCAAAAAGACAAATTTTGTATTATTCCACTTTTATGAGGTACCAAAAGTAGTCAAATTTATAGAGATAGAAGTTAGAATGCTGGCTGCCAGGAGCTGAAAGAAGGAAAGACCGGGCAGTTACTGTTTGATTGGTATAGAGTTTCAGTTTGGGGAGATGAAAGAAGATCTGGAGATTGATGATGGTGATGGTTGCACAACAATGTGAATACACTTAATGCCATTGAATTGTACACTTAGAAAAAGTTAAAATGCTAAATTTATATTATATATACTTTATTACAGTTAAATAAAGAAAAGTTTATTTTCTGTCTTCTTATGCCTAGTGTAACTGTGTAACTCTCTCTGTCTGAACACAGTCTTTGTCAGTGGCCTATTTTGTGTAGCAGCCCAGATGTAATGCATATGTACAATGAAGAAGTCATGTTCTGGAATTTTTACAGTAATCTTTTGCTTCTAGGCAGTCTTACTGCTGCTGGAATCAGCTTCCTTGTAAGGAAAAGTTTCACTTTAGTATAAGTGGCACATTTTGTGTTTGCTCCCTGAAATGTTACAGGCCACAGTTTCATGAACCAGCAATGGTGGAGTTTAATGAAACTGTCTTTGGATAAAGTCTGCTGAGTAGTATATTCTTACCTCTACCATCGATGCATCTTATGGACCTGGTTTCCTTCTCCATAAAATGAGCCAAGCATTGACTGAGGCTCAGTGTGGAAGTGAATTTATTCAAGTTGGATTCTGACAATCAGTAAATATATAAGTAAAGCAATTCCTTGGAAAAATAGTGATGCCGCACTCACTCTTTATAGACTATTTTCTATAATTTGCTTTGAGGCTTGTGTGTGTATATGTGTTAGTCACTCAGTCGTATCAAACTCTGTGTGACCCCGTGTACTCTAGCCCGCCAGGCTCCTCTGTCCATGTGATTCTCCAGGCAAGAATGCTGGAGTGGGTTGCCATTCCCTTCTCCAGGGGATCTTCCCCACCCAGGGATGAAATCCAGGCCTCTTGCATTGAAGGCAGATTCTTTAATGTCTGAGCCACCAGAGAAGCCCCCAGTCTTGAGGTTTACCTAGCACCAAAGGTGATCATCCTCTCCTTTAACATAACTGATAAAGGCAAGTCGGTACACCATTTAATGTGGTTGTTAGGCACATAGGCTCTGAAGCCAGGTAGGCTGTGTCCCAGGTTTATCTCTAGCTGTATGATCTTGGTTCAAGCTATATAACCTCAGTTTTGGTTTTTTTTTGCTTTTCTTATCTGTAAAATAGCGTGGTAAGAATGGTACCTAGTCTGTAGGGTTGTTGTGAGAATTACATGAGTTAATATTTATAGAGTATATAGAGCAGAGTTTAGCACCTAGTATGGACTATATGAATGTTCATTATTATTATTAGCTACAGCATGCGTGGATAAGCAGTTCCAGGGCTGTTGTAAGGATATGATGGCATCCTCTAGAGTAACCCATGATGAAGTGATGGAGAAGGCACTTATTAGGGTCTAAGAGCTGACAATTTGTATTCCAGTTCAGGTTTAACCATTTATACACTTTGTGACTTTTGGCAATTTACTTAAATGTAAATTAAGTCTTAGTTTCATCGCTCTGTGCTGTGCTTAGTCTCTAAGTCATGTCCAACTCTTTGCAACCCCATGGACTGTAGCCCTCCAGGTTCCTCTGTCCATGGGGATTCTCCAGGCAAGAATACTGAAGTGAGTTGCCCTCCTCCAGGGGATCTTCCCAACCCAGGGATTGAACCCAGGTCTCCCGTACTGCAGGTGGATTCTTTACAGTCTGAGCCACCAGGGAAGTCCATGAATACTGGAGTGGGTAGCCTATTCCTTCTCCAGGGGATCTTCCCAATCCAGGAATTGAACCGGGGTCTCCTGCATTGCAGGTGGATTTTTTACCAGCTGACCTACCAGGGAAGCCCATGTAAATTAAGCCTTAGTTTCATCATCGTAAAGATTAGTCATATAGGAAGTGATCTTCTTCGGTCTCTTAACATGTAGCTATAAGCATCTAAGTTGTAAAGTTATAATGTTTCTGTTAGAGTTATTATTATAGCTTTCATTTTTGTTCTCCTTACCTCCTTTTGTATTATGGCAAAAAGAAACTTTTCTACTTAAAAACTGGCTATTTTACATGATAGAAGTGGTACATGCTTACTGTAGAAAGTGTGGGAAAAAAAATTAAAAATCTATCATTTTGCCCCACTATTAGTATATTCTTTCTTATTTACTCTGAAGTATCTTAATGCTTGAGCTTCCCAGATGGTGCAGTGGTAAAGAATCCTCCTGTCAATTCAGGAGACACAGGAGACATGGGTTCAATCCCTGGGTTGGGAAGATCCCCTAGAGGAGAAAATGGCAACCCACTCCAGTATTTTTGCCTTGAAAATCCCATGGACAGAGGAGCCTGGCAGGCTATAGTCCATGGTGTTGCAGAGAGCTGGACATAATTTAGTGACTGAGCACGCATGCATCTTAATGCTTAAAGTTTTTATATAGCTTTTCTTCTGTTTTCTGGCACAAGATCCAAGCTGGGGAGACCTATGTATGGAGAAAGTTACTTAAACTCAATTTTTTTATGCTTAATTTTGTTAGGAAAATGGAATTTTTTTAATATTCAGATTTTATTGCTACATGAAGAAAATGATAATAAATTGACTATGTTTACAGTGTCACCTGAGAAGAACTTAAAAATGTACATAATTCCTAATATGCCACAATATTAAAAATGGCTTTAATTTATTTCATAACTACTATATAAATCTAAGCAATGAAAATAATGAATTATAAATTTCAAAGTATTTGAAATAACTAGGTTTAACAATTATAGACAACATAGGAGTGTTCTCAAAGTAAGGCTGTTTCTCTGCATGGAGGCAACAGTCAAAATAAATTTTCAGTTCTGGAAATCTAATCAGTTTGTGTTAGGAATGTTTTGACACAATGAGATAGTGGAAGTGGATACAATGCCCTCCACAGGGAGTATGGTTCAACTTCTTCATTAACTGTTTTAATGGCTGTAGGTATGAGAAAGTGAAAGTGTTAGTCACTCAGTCATGTCGGACTCTTTTCGACCCTATGGACTATAGTCCACCAGGCTCTTCTGTCCATGGGATTCTCTAGGCAAGAATACTGGAGTGGGTTGCCGTTCCCTTCTCCAAGGGAATGAGAAGGTCTTGGAAAAAGTCGTGGAGACCTCAAAGATGGTGGGCAATTTCCTAACTTTTTCCCATGTACATAGTGCCTTTTTGTGGAAAAACTGGAAGCTCATGCTCTTTATCGTTTGTTGTTCCTCAACTTCAGCCATCCTCTTTCATCCTTTCTTCCATAATCCCCACCTCCTATTAATTGAGTCACAGAAGTTTCATATTACACTTTGTGATTCTCTGAAATAAATAGAAGTTTTTTTTATGAGTCATTAATCTGTGACATTATTTTATCAGAAATTGAAAGAATTCCTCCTAATAAAACTTACGATAAAACTCTCAGTAAGTGGTAATGCACTTGATCCTCCCTACTGATATAAATGGCTCTGCTGGTGGTGCTAAAAGATATATCCTTTTGGTCTCTCCACTATGCTTGAAAGTAGAATGGCAGCTTTCTTTTACCGAAGAGAAAGCCACAGAAGAGAAGGTAGATATCATAGCAGTGGAGAACAAAATTAAGGCCACAGACATCTAACAGTAAATGCTTTTCCCCAAACATCTACCTTTCCCGGCTAGCAACAGATTGAAGACTATGAAATGAAGTCTCTTCTAACTTGAATGCTACATGTTTAATTGAGGCAGTGTAGTGTTCAAGTTAGAAGAGACTTCTTTTCATAGTCTTCAATCTGTTGCTGGCCAGGAAAGGTAGATGTTTGGGGAAAAGTATTTACTGTTGATTGACATATGTCTTTGAGAACCTTACCAATAGCACATGGGAAACAAAAAAACCTGCTTTGCCTGGTCCAAACCACCTCCTGGAAGCCCGTGCTCAGTTCAGTTGGAGCGCTTAGGTCAACCAAACACAAAATTGAGAAAACATTCAAAGAACTGGTGTGTAGCAGAGGAGTTGGAAGGATTGGAAAGGGCTCAGTATTTGCTTTATTTCCTCTGAGCTCATTACTTGCTCTGAGCAGGTTAGCCAGGAAGGTAAGATAAACATTATTTAGTTAATAAGTTCTGTAAGAACCCCACAGAATGTCTTTTCTGATTTACCATTGTATGGTTGGAAAAAGCATAATATCCTCTTTGCTTGTACTTGTTCTCATTCAGCTTTGAAGCTGGTGGATAATTTAGAGTGTGAATGAATGGTGAGAGCTTGCTTGTTCACATTTTTCTCAGGTTAAGAATGTTAAATGTGTGTAAGACACGTTATGGGAAAAGGGTATATTACTTGGGCTTCATCTCTTAATGTAATTTTAGATCAAATGGAAATGTTTCCTGACTCAATATTTACAGGCTAAAACTGATTTTCTTGTTTCTAATTTGAAGAGTTAAAAAGCAAAAAGAAGTGTGTTTTTGGTGCTGCAGTGCCCCAAATTGACCCTCATGATTCACTCATCAACTTTGGTTCCTACCAAATAAATAAAAATACTTTTAAGAGCTGATTAAACACAGCTCTTGGATAAACAGATTTTCCTGACCTGCCTGAACAATGGGGCAGCCTTGGTTTATGCACCATAATACCAAATGCAAATGTTCCAATTCAATTAACCTTAAAACATATATATGGGAGTAATGGTGAGAGGGAAGGAAAAAGAACAAAGAAGGGGAGGGTAGAGGGAAAGGATATATTGGTAGGGTTTTCATTTAAAATTAACAAACAATTTTTTACAATAACTATGCCTTGAAAATAAACAGTATTCCATAAGTAGTGAGTCTAAAATAAGTTTTACATTCTCTTTCAAAAAAGGAATTGCTATGTTCATTTTCCATAAGACATTGTCACATATACATTGACTGTTTTTATAAGTCCTCTGCCCACCTTGGCCTTCAGTGTGGTTGACCACGTGCCTTGACAAAGGATGGTAAAGATTAGAGCAATAGAGTGATTCTCTATATGAAAATATCTCACCTGTATTAAGCCATTTCTTAATACAGATGAGAAAGTTGAAAACAAGTAAATTTTGAAACATGAGACTTAGCCTATGAATTCTACCCTTTAAGTCACTGTGTGCTATGTGCTAAGTCTCTTCAGTCATGTTCAACTCTGTGTGACCCCATGGACTGTACCCCGCCAGGCTCCTCTGTCCATGTGATTCTCCAGGCAACTATACTAGAGTGGGTTGCCATTCCCTCTTCCAGGGGATCTTCCCAACCCAGGGTTTGAACCTGAGTCTCTTTTGTGTCCCACATTGGCAGCAGGTTCTTTATCACTAGTGCCACCTGGGAAGCCCAAGTCACTGTTGGTCAGTCATTAATAAAGTCACTATCTCTGTAATAGGACATCATTAAAATTATAGCTGATGCTAAAGCAGTCTTTATGTGTCAGTAAAAATTTTGTAAGCACCTGTTTTACCCATTAGATGACTAGTATTAAAAATCTGCTCCTATGAGAAGTATTAAACTTTGGGATATTATATCAAAGTAAGCAGAATTGAAAAAATGTGTAGCTTGTTTCCAGTTGATATTTTTCCATTTCAGTGTATTTCTTAACTGTACAAAATACAGTGCAGTATTGTGATAGCAATATGTGAACTGTGAAATTCCAGATGTTCAAGCTGGTTTTAGAAAAGGCAGAGGGACAAGAGATCAAACTGCCAACATCCACTGGATCATCGAAAAAGCAAGAGAGTTCCAGAAAAACACCTATTTCTGCTTTATTGACTATGCCAAAGCCTTTGACTGTGTGGATCACAATAAACTGTGGAGAATTCTGAAAGAGATGGGAATACCAGACCACCTGACCTGACTCTTGAGAAATCTGTATGCGGGTCAGGAAGCAACAGTTAGAACTGGACATGGAACAACAGACTGGTTCCAAATCAGGAAAGGAGTACGTCGAGGCTGTATATTGTCACCCTGCTTATTTAACTTATACGCAGAGTACATCATAAGAAACGCTGGGCTAGAGGAAGCACAAGCTGGAATCAAGATTGCTGGGAGAAATATCAAGAACCTCAGATATGCAGATGACACCACCCTTATGGCAGAAAGTGAAGAAGAACTAAAGAGCCTCTTGATGAAAGTGAAAGAGGAGAGTGAAAAAGTTGACTTAAAGCTCAACATTCAGAAAACTAAGATTGGGGCATCTGGTCCCATCACTTCATGGCAAATAGATGGGGAAACAGCGGAATCAGTGGCAGGCTTTATTTTTCCGGGCTCCAAAATCACTGCATATGGTGACTACAGCCATGAAATTAAAAGATGCCTACTCCTTGGAAGGAAAGTTATGACCAACCTAGATAGCATATTAAAAAGCAGAGACATTACTTTGCCAACAAAAGTCCATCTAGTTAAGGCTATGTTTTTTCCAGTGGTCATGTATGGCTGTGAGAGTTGGACTGTAAGGAAAGCTGAGCGCCGAAGAATTGATGCTTTTGAACTGTGGTGTTGGAGAAGACTCTTGAGTCCCTTGGACTGCAAGGGAATCCAACCAGTCCATCCTAAAGGAAATCAGTCCTGAATTTTCACTGGAAGGACTGATGCTGAAGCTGAAACTCCAATACTTTGGCCACCTGATGCAAAGAACTGACTCATTTGAAAAGACCCTGATGCTGGGAAAGATTGAGGGCAGGTGGAGAAGGGGACAACAGAGGATGAGATGGTTGGATGGGATCACTGACTCAATGGACGTGAGTTTGGGTGGACTCTGGGAGTTGGTGATGGACAGGGAGGCCTGGCGTGCTGCAGTCCATGGGGTTGCAAAGAGTTGGACTCAACTGAGGGACTAAACTGAACTGAACTGAATTGTGATAGATGTTATTGAGGGAACAAGAGTTCCACATTGAGTAGAGATGGCTATGGTAAATGATAGTTGATCATTTTGTTGCTTATTTGGTGGTTTGGTTGCTAAAGAAAGTGAAAGTGAAAGTAGCTCAGTCATGTCTCACTCTTTGCAACCCCTTGAACTATATGGAATTCTCCAGGCCAGAATATTGGAGTGGGTAGCCTTTCCCTTCTCCAGGGGATCTTCCGAACCTAGGGATAGAACCCAGGTCTCCCGCATTGCGGGCGGATTCTTCACCAGCTGAGCCACCAAGGAAGCCTGGTTTAGTTGCTAAGTCATATCCACCTCTTGCGACCACATGGACAGTAGCCTGCCAGGCTCCTCTCTCCATGGGATCCTCCAGGCAATAATACTGGAGTGGGTTGCCATTCTGTTCTCCAGGGGACCTTCCCAAGCCAGGGATTGAACTTGGTCTCCTGCACTGCAGGCAGATTCTTTACTGACTGACCCACCTAATACAATGTTTTAAAGAAAGTTTTAAGAAAGGATATATCATGGTGCCCATATTTGTGCCTAATGGTGTGCTGTTGTAAACTCAGACCCCAAACAGATAGTAATAAAGAAGCAAAAAACACACAGAATTTAACCGCACACAGAATACTTATGTTATAGAGCAAAGTTGTAGGACCCAGAAAACCACATGAAAGTTAATCTTGGAGCCTCAAATAGTTAACAACAGGCCTGTCTTAAAAACATTGCTACAAAAGTTGGTGGGAACCTACTGTATTGTGTGGTTTCCCTGGTGGCTCAGTGGTGAAGAACCCACCTGCCAATGCAGGAAGTGCAAGAGATACAGGTTTGATCCCTGGGTTGGGAAAATCCCCAGGAAAAGGAAATGGCAACCCACTTCAGTGTTTTTGCCTGGGAAATCCCGTGGACAGAGAAGCCTGGTGGGCTATAGTCAATGGGGTCACAAAAGAATCAGACATGATTCAGTGACTAAACAACAGAACAATACCAAAATCTAGTGGGAATGTATTGTATAAGGCAGAGACCTCAGCTTGATGTCCTGTGGTCACCTAGATGGGTGGTATGGGGACAGGGGTGGGAGGGAGGTCCAAGAAGGAAGGGATATATGTATACGTATATAGCTCATTCACTTTGTTGTGCAGCAGAAACTAACACAACAGTGTAAAGCAACTATATCTCAATAAAAAATAAATGAATTTTTAAAAAGAGAAAAAAGAGAACTTGCAGTTGTAAATAGACTGTAAAAATCTGTAAATAGTTGTAAGGGCCCTAATACAATAAAGTGAACAACTCCCAGCCAGGATGGAGAAAGATTAGCATGGGTCACACAGAGGAAGGGCAAGAAGGGAACCATAGGAAAAAGGACAATGAAAGAATGAGAGGTTAGAATCAAACAGACACCTTCCTTTTAGTCAGATCTGGGTAACCTCTATGCCTTCTCAGAAGGATACAACTAGATTCAGTGTGTTTGGTTGCTCAGTCATGTCTGACTCTTTGCGACTCCATGGACTGTAGCCCTCCAGGCTCCTCTGTCCATGGGGATTCTCCAGGCAAGAATACTGGAGTGGTTTGCCATTTCCTCCTCTAGGGGGTCTTCCCAACCCAGGGATCAAACCTGCATCTCCTGCAGCTCCTGCAATTGGCAGGTGGGATCTTTACCACTGAAATACCAGGAAATCACATTCATATCAGCACCTACTACATATTTTATTTTGCTAAATATAAATGTTAGGAAATTATACAGTAAGTTAAATGAGTAGCATATCATTGATTTTTTTTAGCATTTGTGCCAAAACCTTCAAGAATACTCACATTTTCAAGTAGAAATGTCTGTACAAGCTCTTGGCTTTTCCCTGAATCACATTAAAGAATCCCATACATTTTAACACACACAGACTCTCAATTTTCATTATAGTCTTATTGCTCATTTTGTTAAGTCATGGGATTTTTGTAAACAGAAGAATGGGTGATAAACTACAAAGCCATCTTAAGGACCAAGTGCTAGGCACTGATCGAATTTTGCCTACCTGATTTGTAGAGTGTGCTTTTCAAATTGTGTGTGTGTGTGTGTGTGCTCAGTCATGTCTGACTCTTTGAGACCCCATGGACTGTAGCCTGCCAGGGTCCTCTGTCCGTCGAATTTTCCAGGCAAAATACTGGTGTGAGTTGCCATTATCTACTCCAGGCGATCTTCCTAGCCCAGGGATCAAACCTGCATCTCTTGCACCTCCCGCATTGGCAGGCAGATTCTTTAGCACTGCGCCACCTGGTAAGCCCTGCTTTTCAAATTTTCACCCATTAAAATCATATGACCATGTCATGGACTGTCATACTGCTCCTCGGTAGTATAGCATCTCACTGTTCAATTCCAACATGCCAAAGACCTTTCAAGGCTTTCATGTGACAATGTGAGCTCAGTTCTCAAAAAATCATTGTGTTGTTTTCATAAAGTTCTGATTTAAAGAACTCAGATTTTAAATTGCTTCTAGATTGAAATTTGGCAACAGTCTCCTAACTTTAAAAACTTCATATTATTGAAACTAAGAATTTATCCTCATGGATATGCTCAGTATTTAACTATAAGTACGCTTGTGATATTATTGAAATTAATGTAAAACATTGGAAGGAAAAAATCTCTAAATGTCTCCCATGGTCAAATAAATCATGCTACATTTGCTTAATGAAATAAATGTTTTTTATAAAACTTAAGAGCTTGGAAAATGTTCATGAATGATATGGATATCACTGAGTGTTGGACTTATTTGAAGTAATTTTTATTACCTATGTGATTTTCCACAGTCTATAGTAAGCATATATTACTGTGAAGCTAATGCTAAGTTGCTCCAGTCGTGTCCGACTCTATGCAACCCCACAGACAGCAGCCCACCAGGCTCCCCCGTCCCTGGGACTCTCCAGGCAAGAATACTGGAGTGGGCTGCCATTTCCTTCTCCAATGCATGAAAATGAAAAGTGAAAGTAAAGTCGCTCAGTCGTGTCCGACTCTTAGTGACGCCATGGACTGTAGCCTACCAGGCTCCTCCGTCCATGGGATTTTCCAGGCAAGAGGACTGGAGTGAAGCTAATAGATACTAACAAAAATTCTAGTTTTCCAGAATGTGCAGTTTAGTGGAACAGTATGTATTGTAGAATGTGTCTTTAACATGGCTTATTCTCCTCTGTATGTATCATGGTATGCTAGTAAATCCTACAGTGATAAAATACAAATTCCCAGATGCAGTGAGTCAGAACCTCTGGAGGTAGGGTCTGGTCTACGGATTAGTATTAGGCAACCAAGAGAATCAGTTTAGGGAAAGACTTTATGCAAATACAAACATTCAGCCAATGAAACTAGGATTGCTGTATTGAGGAGAGTCCAATGTGAAGTAAATTATGAGTGATTTGAAAAGACAGAGTTACTAAGAGCTAAAGCCCCACTCTAAGCAGAGCTGAGAAACCATCATTTGCACTTTTTTCCTTTCTATAGTTTGTGCCTTCTTCCAGGCAATTCTTCTTGGCTGTTGGGAATCTGTTATCAGCAACGTACAACTAATGTAAATTTAACTCCAGTTATATTACTCCTATCAGGAAGATTTGTATTTTAAGCCTCATCTCTACATGAAAAAAGGAAGACTTTTTCTTCTGAAAGATTTGGGTCTTCAGCAAGCAGATGATGGCTGAGAATGCTGACGAGAAAGGGAAGAAGGTTTTATATTCATTTAAAATCCCATCAGAGAACCATGAACTATTCAACCAACCACCCAGGAAGGTAACTAGTGAACTTCTAGGTTTTTGAGGATTCCAGTTTTAAATTAAATAAATTATGGGCTTCCCTTGTGGCTCAGCTGGTAAAGAATCTGCCTGCATTACGGGAGACCTGGGTTCGATTCCTGGGTTGGGAAGATCCCCTGGAGAAGGGAAAGGCTACCCACTCCAGTATTCTGGCCTGGAGAATTCCATGTACTGTATTGTCCATGGGGCCACAAAGAGTCAGACAAGACTGAGTGACTTTCACTTTGTTAAATTATGGAATATCCTGGGCATTCAGGATGTTACATATTTGTATACTCAGCTGTTTTGAAGCCCTCCAGAAAGTCTGTGAAGGGTAGAAATTTGTACCTAAGTGGAAGCATCAATCAGAACCTTGAGCTCTAAAAGACCATTTTATGGGAGGAATCCCTTAGGGTAGACTAGCTGACCATCCAGAACCTACATTTCAATATGGCCTTGTATAGTCTTCTCATCCTTAAATATGCAGCAGTTCTCAGGAAATTTTGTTCTTGGGGAATATTACCAAATAAAAGACAAAACAGATATAATTTAAAGCTTTGCAGTCTATCCCTTTTATGACTGCTCCCCCTACCCCCCCAAATTAAATACCTTCTATTATTTCCTAGCAGAGAAATACTATTTAACAAACATTTGTGTAACTCTCATCATATGCCATTCCTTGTCCTCAAAAGTTTGTAAATATTAATGTGTTTAATCCACATGATAATGCTATGAGTTAAGTCTAGTATTATCCTATGAGCAACCAAGGAAGAGGTACATTTTCTAAGACCAGTTTTCTAGTAAATAGGGGCGATGGGATTGAATCCATGCAATTTGGTTCCAGAGTTCCTGCTTTTAGGGACTATGTTATGTGGCCTCTCACATTCTTGCACTTTAATTTTTTCAATTAAAAGAGAAGTCAGTGAATCATCAGACTAGGATATACTGTGGTAGCTAGAGACCTCAAAAATCTCAGTGTCTTGCAACCTGAAAAATGTATTTTATATTCTTGTTACTAGTACATCTCAGGGTGGTCGCAACTGTACTCTATGTTTTCTTCACTTTTGAGCTTAGACTGACAGAGATGCTTCTATCTGGAACCTGCTGGTCATTGTGACAGAGGAAAAAAGATATAGCAAACCATGTATTGGTACTTAAAGTTCTTCAGCAAAATAATTTATGCTATGTTCTCCCACATTTTGTTGGCCAACAAAGTGTCTCCTATTGGCCAAAAAGCCTGACATTAATAGGATTGGGAAGTAAAATCCTTCCCCAAGGAAGGGTATCAGACATTTGTGAGAAATCCATCATAGTCTTAATTACTTATTGCAATTTTAATGATATATTTATTATTAATACCATTATTCTCCCTTATTCAACTTTAAGCCCCAAAGCTCTGTTAATCACCACTTCATATTTAGTGTCACATATGGTGTTTGGCACCTGGTAGGCCCACCATACATATGTTGAATGGAGGAACTGATAGCCAAGTGTTGGATTGGTAAAAGTACAAACTATTACCAGACAAACAGTGTGCTCCAGTCTTAATTCTGCCCTTAAATCACTGTAGAATCATGTGGAATTGGACATATTAGCCTTAATAAGCCTCAGTTTTCTCATCTTTAAAATAGGGAAAATAATAGTGCTTACCTCATAGGGCTATTCCCCTATTGAGATAATATTTGCCACCAGTGAATAAGGTAACTATTATCATTTACTACATGTTATCTAATCTAACACTGCAACAAATATAAGATGTACCATTAGTTTGCAGACTACAAAGAAAGAAGAGAATTGCCATTTAAAGAATTATATAATATCATAAAGGTAAACTCAATATCAGAGATGTTTAAAAATAAAAAGATGTGCATTTTTAGAATTAATAACATTTAAGATCCCCTGGAGAAGGAAATGACAACCCACCCCAGTATTCTCAGAATCCCATGGACAGAGGAGCCTGGCAGGGGTTGCAAAGAGTCAGATGCAACTAAGTGACTAACACACACACACACACATGTATTAGACATTAAGAAGCATTTTTGTTTTAATGAAGTTGGTGATTTATGAATGGCCAGATTATATTATTTTTTGATTTCCTCTTTGATTTCTTCAGTGATCCATTGCTTAGTAACATACTGTTTAGCCTCTATGTGTTTGTGTCTTTTTACAATATCTTTCCCAGTAATTGATTTCTAGTCTCAGAGCATTGTGATAGGAAAAGATGCTTGATATAATTTCAATTTCTTCAAATTTAGTGAGGCTTGATTTGTGACTCAAGATGTGATCTGTTCTGGAGAATGTTCCATGTGCACTTGAGAAGAAAGTGTATTCTGCTTCTTTTGGATGGAATGTCTGTAAATGGAGTGGTGAAGCCCCCACTATTATTGTGTTGCTGTTAATTTCCCCTTTTATGGCTGTTAGCATTTGCCTTATATATGGAGGTGCTCCTATGTGGGTGCATGTGCATATATATTTTCAATTGTTACATCTTTTTCTTTGTAGTATCCTTCCTTGTCTCTTGTAACAGTATTTATGTTAAAGTCTATTTTTTTTATGATATGAATATTGCTACTCCAGCTTTCTTTTGATTTTCTTTGCAATGACTATTTTTGTCTATCCCCTCACTTTCAATTTGTATGTGTCCCTAGATCTGAAGTGTGTCACTTGTAGACAGCATATATGTGGGTCTTGTTTTTGTGTCCATTCAGCCATTCTGCTGTCTTTTGGTTGGAGTATTTAATCTATTTACATTTAAGGTAACTATCAACATGTATGTTTCTATTGCCACTTTCATAACTGTTTTGGGTTTGTTTTTGTAGGTCTTTTTTCTTACCTTTCTCTTATATTTTTTCCTATCTCTGTAGTCAGACACTACAAGTTTCTTATGCAGTAACCATGTCTCCACCTTCTATCCCCCCTTTCTGGAAAAATCTTGACTATGTTTTGGTGTTTACACAGTACCCAGGGAAAGATAAACTCTACTTTCCAGCTTCAAAGAATTGATCATAAATTTAATTCAATCATGGCCTGATTCCCTTTAATAGTGATTGGTTTTAAACGTTTCTTGACCTAATTCTAACAAATTGGATCTGAGAGAAAGTCTTTCACTACCTTCTGGGAAAGTTTTTCTTAAAGAAGAAAGACCTTCATATGAAGAAATAGCTCTCTTCTTTGCTGGTGGAGATATGTGCACTTGTGGTACCTGGAACCATTGCAGTTGTATTGAAACAAAGTGGAAAAAAACGTTGAACAATATAGTTGAAAGCCTCCAACTCAGAAAATAAGGACTAGTCATTTGTTCTAAAAAGTAGCTGTATGAAATGTGACCTTGTAATTGTGAAGCTGGTTTTCATTTGGGAGAAACCACTATAAGCCTTTGCATTTATGCTCATATTTTTTTCTTTTTCTCTTCCTTTTCAGTTCATTATATGTGTCTGTGTATGTATGCATATATATGTATACCTGGTGGCTCAGACGGTAAAGCGTCTGCCCGCAGTGCGGGAGGCCCAGGTTCGATCCCCGGGTTGGGAAGATCCCCTGGAGAAGGAAATAGCAACCCACTCCAGTACTCTTGCCTAGAAAATTCCATGGATGGAGGAGCCTGGTGGGCTACAAGTCCATGGGGTCGCAAAGAGTTGGACACGACTGAGCGACTTCACTTTCACTTTCACCTTATATATATATATATATATATATATATATATATATATATATATATATATATATATACATATGTACATATGAAGAATCTGGCTATATGGAGAATTTTTAGAGTATCTACTGAAATAGATGCTTGAGTTCCTTTAACCCATACCTAGGAAATTTGAACAGCATTGGTAAATCTTGGTGTGGATGTTAAAATTTTGCAGGTTTAAAGTTTTAGTCTTGCTAAGGAAATCAGTCCTGAATATTCACTGGAAGCTGAAGCTGAAACTCCAATACTTTGGCCACTTGATGTGAAGAACTTACTCATTTGAAAAGACCCTGATGCTGGGAAATATTGAAGGCAGGAGGAGAAGGGGATGATAGAGGATGAGATGGTTGGATGGCATCACTGACTCAATGGACATGAGTTTGAGTAAACTCTGGGAGTTGATGATGGACAGGGAGGCCTGGCATACTACAGTCCATGGGGTTGCAAAGAGTTGGACACGACTGAGTGACTGGACTGAACTGAACTGATTATTTCGGGGAATTCTTGGCTAGGACAAATGAAAATGAAAACACCTGTAACAAAAAAATTTTTATAGTACAGCAATTAGAAAAACAATGACTAAGTTTTGTTGGGCCCTTACTATGTGCCAGCTACTTGACAAAGCTTGTTTTTCCTAAATTTTTAAAATTAAATATTTTATTTTGAATAAGTTTCAAACCTACAGAAAAGTTGCAAAAGCAAAGAAAGAACTCTCACATATCTTTTGCTCAGAGACCTCTTTCAAATTTCACCTCTTTCAAATTATCCTGCTAATATCTGAGCAAAGAATTCAACCCAGGAATTATGGTTTGTACCCATTAGTTTTGTCTCTCCAGTTTCTTTCAACTGGAACAGTTCCTCAGTCTTTTCTTCACTTTCATGACCTTGAAATTCTTAAAGAATTGTGGACTCTTCCTTTTGTAGAAGACCCTTGAAGTTAGGGTTAGTAACTAACTTTTGTGCATTCTTTTGAGTGGTAATGATTTTTACTAGTGCTATTAACTTTGATCACTTGCTTAAAGTGATGTCTGCCAACTTTTTCTCCACTGTAAAATCAGTTTTCTTCCTTTGCAATTAATATTTTGTGGGAGGATATTTAGAGACCATATAAAAATCCCACTCCTTGGATCTGCAAACAGCTTCTGGTATTGAATAAAATGTATATTCCTACTAATGATAAAGGTTGGTGAAATGATCATATTAAATATGAATGATGAGTTAGTTTGAATATAAACTAAAAGGCTTACCTTTGAATCAGGTGCAATCCTTATGTGAACTATCACAAGGATGTCTTAAGTAGAAATGTTTAGTTCTTTTTGAAATAAATTTGTAATAGTTGAAAAAAGAATCCCATTCCTTAAATCATGTTTTAGTTATAACATCAATTGTTACACTGATGGTTGCTAAATGGTGGTTTTCTACTCTCATCATTTCTTCTATATTTATTAGTTGGCTTTCTACAAGGAGGAGCTTTCTCATTAATTTCTTTATTTCCCTGTGGACCCATGGGTTTCTATTTTATTGAATGCTTATAATTTACTACTATTATTTATTTTGATGATCAAAAATTATCCTAGATTTGACTAGTTTACCTCCTTTAAGCTAGCTTCTCTTATTATTTTGACAAGTCCTTATTATTCTTTGAGTATTTCCTTACTATCTGGTATAACAAGAATCTCTATGCTCATTCTCTCTATGCTCATTTCCTAAATCAGACCTAGAATCAGTCATTTCAGTAAGGTGCCCTGGTTCCTTTTTAATGCAAAATATTCTTTGGAAACATTAGCAAGGTCTTAACATGAGGGATGCTCATTGCTATTGTAATATTTCTTTTCCCAAGCTCTTCATGGGAAATAGGAAATACATGCATGTTTACACACACACACACCCCACACACAGACTTAGTCCTAACAAAATACCAGAGAGTAGTGGCTTATAAACCATAAAAAATTACTGCTCACAGTTTTGGAGGCTGGAAATCTGAGTTCAGGGTGCCAGCATGGTTAGGTGAGAGCCATTTTCCAGGTCCCAGACTTCTCATTGTATCCTCACATGGTAAAAGAGGTAAGAGAGCTCTGAGGGGGTCTGTTTTATAAGGGCATTAATGCCACTCATGAGGGCTCCACTCTCATGATCTAAGCATCTCCCAAAGGCCACACCTCCTAGAATCATCACTTTGTGAGTTAGGTTTAAACATATGAATTTAGGTCAAACATTCAGACCATAGACCATAGCAAATACATATATATATATACACACACACACAGAGACATATATATATATATATATAATCTATAAAATAATGAGTTTCTGTTGATACCTCAACTCCAGTCCAACATCAAAGGATTCATTCTGGCTTTCTCCTCCTCCTTTGTATCTCCTTTCTTTGACAGTGAAGAGTCCGGCTCTCATTACCTCAAGTGCCTAAGTGTAGTCAATTTTGTGATACCACCTGGCTGCTACTCTCTTTGCACACTGGCTCTAACTGTCGTTGAGGCCTGACAAGTCTGGACTATCTGCTTTTTTAATGACTTTTTGATGAAGGAAAGAAGAAAGGCAATAAAAATATGATACTTTTGAATTGGAAGAATCGATATCATCAAAATCACTATAATATCCAAGGCAACCTACAGAGTCAATGCAATCCCTATTAAATTATCAATGGCTTTTTTCATGAAACTAGAAGAAAACATTTTAGAATTTGTATGGAACACAAAAGACACTGAATAATCAAAGAAAAAATAAGAAAAAAGAAGCTGGAGGAATCAGGCTTCCTGACTTCAGACTATATTACATAGCTACAGAAATCAAAATAGTATGGTACTGGCACAAAAACAGAAGTATAAATCAATGAAACAGGATAGAAAACTCAGAAATACACCTACATACCTATGATCAGTTAATCTCACTTCTGCGGATATATCCAGAGAAACCATACTTCAACATACATGTATCCTAGTGTTCACTGAAGCATTATTTACACTAGCAAAGGCATGAAAGCAACCTAAATGTCTATCGACAGAAGAATGGGTAAAGAAAATGTTGTACATATGGAATATTACTCAGCTACAAAAAAATTGAATAATGCCATTTGGAGCAGCTGGATGGACTTAAAGATTATCATACTAAGTAAAGTAAGTCAGACAGAAAAAGATAAATATTAATATTATATGATATCACCTATATTTGGAATCTAAAAAAATGGTACAAAATGAACTTATTTATCCAACAGAAACAGACATACAGACTTCAAGAAGAGGCTTATGATTATTAAAGGGGAAAGGTGGGGAGGGATAAACTAGGAGTTTGTTTTTAACATATGCACATTACTATATAAAGTAGATAATCAACAATGACCTACTATATAGCACAGAGAACTCTATTCAATATTCTGTAAAAACTTATGTGGGTAATGAGTCTGAAAAAGAATGGATATATGTAGTATATAACTTAATCATTTTGCTTGTACACCTGAAACTAACACATTGTAAATCAACTATTCTCCAATGTAAAATAAAATATTTTTTTAAAGCAAAAAGAAAAAATAAAAATAAAAGAAAGAAATCAAGAGAAGGGAAAATAAGAAAGAGAAGAAGAGAAAACATTACATATATTAATACATTTAAGTCTTACTATAATCTTATGAGAAAAGTATGATTATAATCTCCATATCACAGAGGCTAAGGACTTGCTCAAGGTCATATAGCTAGTAACTAAAGAAGCTGAAATTAAATGCAGGGAGTTTACATCTGGCCTGCAGACTCAAACATGATAGTCTGTAGACTTTTATCTGCCTTCCCTTGCTATTATCTACATCTTGCATTTAACACATTTCTTCCTTCATTATTCTTTGTGCCTACCCTGGTTGAAATTGCTTAGCACCTAATACAAGAGGAGTTTGCTCTAAGTGCTAGAACTAATGTAAGCAGGGAGTTACATTATCACAGCAACATGTGGTGTTATAATTGCATCAGAATGCAGCTCAGTCACTGGCGCATCGTACGCGCCACAGTGTCGCCATATTTGCAGATGTTCAGTCTTACTTTTATTAAGCATGACAATGCCCAGCAGGATCCATTTTGTCTGATTATCCTCAAATGGAGAAGAATATTAAAAGGCAAGATAATTAAAAATATATGCCCAAACAAAGGATGTGTCTACAATTCCCTTTCTAGTGCTTTGAAATAGTTCAAATTTCTCAGCTGGCTCTCGTGCACACAGCACTAAAAGGATGTCTTAAATTTAGACATATGTCTTCATTCTGTTTAATGTGCCAGAACAAAAACATAGCTTGAGACCACCATGAATTGATGTCTAAGTGCTGGAATGCTAGAGAACACTCGTATTTCCATGGGGCTAAATGTCATCATAGAGCTTGTGATTGCACTTTCCCCTGTGAGAACATAGCCTTCTATTTTTAAGATTTTCCTTTTCTAATTCTCTGTCCTTATTCCTCCTTGAGTCCACTTAATGGTTTTCATTTATTTGATGCAGCTTCAGAGAATTCAAATTATACTTCCATTAGCAGATGCTTTTATTGAGAGAATGGAAAAAAAAATCTCATCACTTCCATACAAGGCAGTAGGCCTAACACATTATTTTAAAAGATGAAAAATGTTAGATAAATTTATTAGGTTATTTCCAGGTTTGAATGTGTTTTAAAAACCTTTAAGAAAAAGAATCCCATAGGTTTATATCAGACAGGTAAGAAATTTCTAACTTATGGCATGCCAAACAATGCTAAGGGTTAGGGTTTTGATGAAAATAGTGTGGCAGTGAGAATGTTGGAAAGGAAATTCCACCCTTCATTCTTACCAACGTGAGGTTGTACCAATAATCTAGTCCTTGAATGCTGGACCGTGAAATTTTCAAGACTTAGGACAGTTTCTTTTGGAGGTAGAGTCAAACTGAAATGTCTTCAGAGGAGAAAAAACCTGAAATTATATGAGTACCTGTTGAAGCAATTAAGTGAATGTACCTACTCTGAAATAGAAAAAAAATAATTGGGGCTGATATTTATCTTAACATATTTGAAAGAATATCTTGTAAACAAAAGATTAAATTCTGGCCTGACCCAAGCATGTAGAACTTAAACCTACAAATAGAATTCATGGAGATATAAACTTGATTTCAGTGTAAGGAAGGGCTTTCACTTTCACTTTTCTGCATCACTAAGACATTTAAGAAGATATTACCACATATCAGTGACATCATAGAGCAGTGCTTCTATAATGTAATATGCATACATGTATATCACCTGAGGTCTTGTTAAAACGCAGACGCTGATTCTGTGGTTCTGAGCTGGGGCCTGGATTCTGCTCCTAGGTGATGCACATACTGTTGGATCACAGACCACTCTCTGGAGAGTAGCAAAGTCTTAGAGAAATGAAGAAAATGAAAAGTTGATTCCCAAGATGTCAGGGACTTAAAGGCTTAGTATATCATTGTGAAATGGTAATATATATTTGACTTGATAGTCAAATATATATTAAAAGAAATTAAAAGAAGGGAAATTAAAAGAAAATGAAGTGAGAAATCATCTTACTGCTACAGCTGAGGGTTCCAGTGAAAAACTTGGCAGCAAAAAAAGGAGATATTCCTAGGATCAAAACAGTCTCAAAGCAAGGGGAGAACCATCCCAAAGAAGAAAATATTTGATGAGAGCAAGGGAAACTGACAGCAGTGGGAGCCACACACAATTTAAAAAAAAAAAACACAAAACTTTCAGCTAAGTCCATGAGCTCACTAATTGGCCATAAAGGCAGCTGAGATGGATAGTTGAGCAAATGCTAAAAAAAGGGAGTGAGCTTCATCAATGGGATTTTCCAGACAGCCTTCTGTCCTTAAGTGAGAATGAATGGTGATATTATAAACTTCTGCAAATACCAGCATGAAGCAGCAAAAATCCTGATCTCAGATAGACTCTCATCATCATTGGCTGCTCAGCGGTATTCAGTGATGGTCCGAGAGGAAAAAGTAGCCCAGACTCTACATGCATTTACCCATTCAGAAACCAAAAGCAACTTTCTCAAAAAGTCATTCTACTCTTGAAAGGGAATCTTTTCTTTTCCCTTGTGGCAGTGTTATAGACCTGAAAAACTTTAGGAACACATATGATTTTGATTAGCTGAAGAATCTTCCATAGCTCTTAATTGTCAAGTCTATTAAAAGTCCAATTTGACAATTTAGATGTGGTCATAACAGGTTCTTTCCACACACTAATGCTCTTTCCAGGGCTCAGCTTTCATCCAAATCTGGGATTCCTATATTCATGTATATGTTCTGTATTTATTATTTCAATTTCACATTTCAATCTGGGCTCCCACAAAAATGTGTGCTTACTTTAAAATGATGACTGAGTAACTCATTACACTAGGGGTTTTCACAGATTCCTGGTGTCTCATTGAGGTTGAACTTGGCTCTCTGGTATATCCAAATTGGAGCTTCGATCCCTTGGCATTAACAGAAACCTCCTACTTTCTTTTAAGGTCGCATTGAAATTTAAACATTCAAATCATAATCAAGCTTTTTTTTTTAATTAGAAGAAAGTGATAATAAAATGTAAAGAAAAATTGTGTAGCTTCCTTAAACCAACGTCTTTTCAGAGAAGCAACATACTGGTATATTCGGTGCAATTCTCTTGATACTAAAGTCAACAGCAATATTGGCTGTTTGACTTCTTTGATTTAAAACAATGAAATCATTTCAGAGATGTCAACTAATACTAGATATTATCTCAAAATTATATTCAGGTGTGTATACTGTGTTAAATTTGGAGAAATTTCAAAAATAGTAAAGATGAGTAATGCTGAAAAATAAGCCTGGTAATAAAGAAAGAATTGGGGAAGAAACATCTTGTAGAAAAACAAAGAATGAGAATAAAGTATTTTCAATATTATTATATATTTATTTTGAACTATTTGAAAGATCGTGAAAAACATAAAAAACTCACTTATAAGCTATATAAATCAAGGAAATTTTTAAACAAGAATTCTGTGTGTGTGTGTAATGGTGTGAAAGCACAAAAGAACATAAGTTGACTATTCAGCAAGGGTGATTCAGATTATTTACAAAAAAACAACAACTGTTTTTTGTTGTTTGCCTTTGATTTTTGACACTGAGGCTAAAATTTATGAAATAATTTTTAAAGAGGATATGTAGAATGAGCTTTACCAGCCTGAAAATTATAGAAAGACCAAATATTAATAATTATTAGTAATCTTGTCTTACTTCAGTTGCCAATATATCTGCAGAAAGACCATGTGCTTGGATCCTTTTTGAATCTTGCTATAGCAATGAGGGTTGATAAGCTTACAGTTCTTTCTTTTTTGGGGGTGAGATACAAAAGTTCCTTGACTTTTGTAGTTCTAGTAAAGTTTTAAGGGAATTTATAGAAGTTTTCCTTTTGAATGCTTTGCAACTGTTTTCACTTTAACACGTGACTTATAACAGTATTCTGGCCCTCAGCAAATCTTTGTTATGCCAAATAAAGAGGACAGGAATGTGTTAATAATTAGACTGGCAAATATGTGCATTTTCTAGAAAGCCCTGTTTTAAAAATATTCACTTTCAAATGTTTTACTTTATACCTAAGTTCAAAAGAAGTGATGTGTAGTCCTTAAATTCCTTAACTCATTGTCCTGCAAGAATAATTTCGTGAATGGTATACATTACTTTTAATTCCAGAATATATATCAATTTTAGACATTTTTATCAGCTAGAGCATTGCTTTAATATGAGAGGGTTGCCACAGATCCACACGTTGAACCTAAGCCTGTGTTTGGATATTGTTTAGATGTATGATAAAATAAGCTAGTTACTTCTTTTAGATGTTATTTTAGAGTTGATAAGAAGAAATAAAAATACAAAATGCTAGGCGGCACAGTGAAATCTGGGCTAATTATAGTGATCTGAGGGTTAAAAATGTATGCTTTTGTTTGTTTAAGCTGAAATGGTATATATAGATCATCATATATAATAACTTTCTCAGACTTTCTAAAAAACATGAGTCTAGGTTAGAGTATTATAACAAATATGAGGGATCAAGGCAGATTGACATATCCTGGAGGCTCAGGGGTCTTATAATGTAATCAGGGTGGCAGGACAGTCAGAGCAAACATAATTAACAGAATCAATTAGCAGATGTAGAGTGATAGAATGGAGATATAATTAATATGTTCTAAGGGCTTACTATTAATACTTTAGAGTACCATGTCATATTTTAAGAGGACAGTGACCAGGAAGAATAGGTTTTTGAGGTAGAAGGAAGATACTGAAATTTTGAGAAGAAACTAATTATACTTAATTTAGATTAAAAAAAAAAATAGGACCTCTGAATGATTAAAGTAAAGATATGTAGGATGTCTTCCCACCAGGGCCTCATTATCTGGAATATTATTACATCCAGTTTTTTCCTGAAGGGGTAGTCAGAGTCAGGTGGGTATGTTTCTATTATGTGACCCTCACTCCCTAAACCACAGCTGATTGAATAAAGGGTCAGCGGTTTCAAATTCATCAGGTTAGGAATAAAATATGGGCCCCAGTCCTAACTAATTTCCAATTGTTAAGATCAAATTTGCTCTTATTTTCTCTTGAATCATCTTCACTGATAAGCAGACCTAGGAACTGGTATGCCTTGGATAAGCCCTATGTCCCATATAGCTGTTTTTATTTTAGTATTTCCTACCTTCTTTCTATTGTTTTTGGGTTGACCAAAAAGGTCTTTTCAGTTTTTCTGTAAGATGTTACAGAAAAAAGCCAAACGAACTTTTTGATCAACTATTAGAATAGGAATTCTGCTTGCTTCCATTTTTAAGGGTTTATTTTAAGTCTTCTAAGTGACTTGCTTTCGAACTATGAAGACCATCAGAAAAAAACCTGGAGGACTTGTTGAAACACTGGTTTCGAGTTCCACCTTTACAGTTTCTGATTCAGTGGGTCCAGGGTAGAGCTCAGCATTTGCAGTTCCCAGTTGAGACTGATGCTCTTGATTCAGGGAACTACACTTTCAAGACCACTGTAAATTATGTAGGGTATCTTTTTTTAATTCTCACAGTAATCCTGTGAGATGGTAATAATTATTTCCTCCATTTTACAGTTGCGGAAACAGATGCTCAGATGTTAAAAGAAATTTGCTTCAAAATACACAGGTTAGAGGGAGCAAGCTATAGTCACTTCCCAAGTAATCTGATTCCAGAAACAATGGTCCTAACATAACATGGAGCCTGCCATGTAGCTTTGCTTATGCCTCAAGCCCCCTTTAGAAATGAGGCACTGTCTTGCATCTGCTGGCAGCTGACACCCTTGAATATTGCCTTGTTCTTGCTAAGCTTTCTTTTCAGTTCATATATCTTCATACTTAAATTCTGTTACCTGAGCTATTTTTAATTATGCTACAATCCTGAAACACCACTTGCTTAGGACCGACAAACAATTGTGACTCTTTATCACCACCTGGTGGCAGAAAGTACTATATAGCAGAAACTGTATGGCAGGGAGTGCTCAGTCACTCAGTGGTATCCAACTCTTTGCAACCCCATGGACTGCAGCCGGCTAGGCTCCTCTGTCCATTGGATTTCCCTGGCAAGGATACAGGCGTGGGTTGCCATTTCCTCCTCCAGAGGATATTCCCCACCCAGGGATCGAACTCACGTCTCCTGTGGCTCCTGCATTGGCAGGCAGATTCTTTACCACTGAGCCACCTGGGAAGCCCCATAGTCTACAGAAAACATAGTAATAGGAAGAGACAATGTTGAGTCTCAAAAACGCAGTGAAGTAGCAGTGTTGGTCATAGAACTGACAGCTGTTTACTTCATGTTCTCTGGCTGAGGTTAACAAAGATCCACAAGCCAGAGCAAGTATTGATCAGTTCCTTTTCTGGTCTTGTCTGAGACTAATTTTTATTTTATTTTCAAACGTAAAGCTGTCAACTAAGTAATATAGGAAATAATATATATTTTTTCCATTGTACTTTTTTTCTACATAAAAGCTTGTTGAAGTTTGGATAAAGTTAGTTGACAATGATTTGGAGGAATTCAGACTGGGTAAGAGTAATTGTCATTTTCAGTTATTAAAAAGTGAGCATAATAACCATATGATAAAACAGGTATTAACTACAATTCTTCAGAATTACCTGTTTCCAATTATCACTTACCTGTTACCAGTTTAAACTCTAATTGTTGCTTCATAATTATACACCAGGGGAGACAGTTCTGGAAAGGCAGAAGTGATCATTTTTGAATGCTTATATAGTCAATTCATCAACTGTGTGACTTTAATTAAATAATTTAAACTTTCTTAATCTCAGTTTCTCTGAATATAAAGCCAGGAGAATATTTATATAAATTACTAGCCTAATGCCTAGCCTATGATAAGTGGTAAATGAATTAATTATTACTAATACAAATGATGGAAGCTGCCCATACTTGGAATGTGAATTGGTAAGTAACATGATCTGCTAAACAAGTTATATTTTGCTTAGATTTATTATATGTTCACTACCTAAGAGCACGGACTTTGAAGCCAGACTAATGCATTCAAATCCTGGCTACTGTGCTAATTTAGCCTTGTGATCTCAAGCTTAAGTTCTCTAACCTCAGTTATTTTTTTTCCCATCTGTAAAATGGGGATGCTAATTATAACTACCTCATCGCATAACTGTGAGTAAAATGTGCTTTTGTATGTAAAATTACTTAGAACAGGTATGAACACATGGAATATTTTCAATAAATGTTTGTTGTTGTAATTGCTTTTGCTATCATTGTTCGCATTATTTACCAAGTAATGCATTAGGTTCCAAGACACTAACACTGTCCAAAATTATTAAAACACTTAGTTAACAGTAAAAAGGGAACATGCTGAAAATATTAAATTGTACTTAAATGTACTAAAAAAAAGTAAGCAAACATCTCAACTGCATGCCTGTATAACTTTAGTTTTACAAGATAGTTTAGTCAATCTTTCATTAATTTACTGTCCCTTACTTTTAGATAGAATATGTGAAACTTAAATTGGAATGAGTTTTGGAGTCTGTATCTGCTACCTTTTCTTTCTCTCTTCCTGTTGCCCCCCTGTCTCACATTACCTGCTGTTAGCATAGTGGAGGGAGGATAAGCCTGATAGCATTTTGGAGGAAATAGAGGGATATTTAAACAACCAGAAACCCATAATTATGCCTCAGTAGTCTCTTCTTTTCAAGGTTGACATTTAATCTACAGTAGTGAATAATTTAGGAAACCATTTAGTACTTAATTCCCAGGTGGCACCAGTGGTAAAGAATCTGCCTTGCCAATGCAGGAAACACAAGAGACACAGGGTTCGATTCCTGGGTTGAGACAATCCCCTGGAGAAGGGAATGGGAAGCCACTCCAGCATTCTTGCCTGGAGAATTCCATGAGCAGCGGAGCCTGGCGAGCTGCAGTCCATGGGGTTGCAAAGAGTCGGACACAACTGAGCACACACAGATGCATTCCTATAATTTAATATTTAAATTATATTAAGGCCAACCCATATTGTTGATGTTTGTTGTTGATATACTCAAGACACATTTATTTGCCTAATAGGATCTATTTAAAATACATGACCTTTAAATTTGTGTATTTGCCTAATTAAAGCAAAACATGCATATAATTGTCTGTCTACAGGTTTCAGTTTAAAAATCTGGACATAGTGAATAAAGGCAGGAATTTCATGTAAGACTGTCAGTACAACATTTTGTAATAGCCTTCACATGTTCTAAAATATAGGCAAACCATAATCAAAGAACCAGTAATTGAAAAGGAAATGCTCTTAATGTATTCCATTACCTTTGATCAAAATATCACTCAAAGTTTCCAGAATCAACTCATTCTTTCTACTGAGAATTTTTATGAATCATCCCAGCAGTTTGGCAAGTTCAGGACCTTGAGGAATCAGTTACCATTCCAGCGTGTTCATTCTTATTAACTCTTCTTGGTCTAAGATAATAATTGCTATTCCTTTCTTCTCTTGTACAATTGAAGGAAAGAAATATATGGCTATTCAGGAATAAAGAAAATAACCTTTTCTTTTCTTACCTTGGGAAGAAAGAAATGTGAAAAACTATACACTCCCATCATGAGCTAAAACTTCTAAGTGATACTTTTACACAACTGAACAATGTAAAGGAAGGAAATTCAGGATTACATTCCAATGGTAATAAATACTATGTTTTCAAAGTGCCTTCATACTTACGTGATTTTATTTTTATAAACATGTTAGCAAAGAGATGTTTCAACTCAAACTGTTTATTTTTTTCCCTACAAAGTATTCAAAGAACAATGGGCAGTTATACTTGCACTGTAAGAAATGTAATGTAAAGAACACATTAGTTAAACATCTATTGTTAAAGATACTCTAAAGTTTATGGTTATTATGTTGAATAAATGTCCCTTGAAAATGACCCTGGGATAAGTTGATTACCTGTAATCACTTGATTAATTTTGATACTTTCTTTTATCAGATATTATGCTTCTTATTTCATTGTGATGACTAGATGTTCAGAGATAAATGTAATGTTCACAGTAGTTATGTTAGCTTAGATAATTGCTTTTGGGTTATTTAAGAACACTGTGCATTTTCATTTATTTTTAACAGTCTTACTCTATGTCTTACAAAAAAGTTTCTAATTCTTCCTGAAAGCAAAGCATTATAATAAAATAGGAGAATTAATTCTTAGAGTGATCAAAGTTGGGCTATCTATAACATCATTAACATCTTGGAAAGGTTTATGTGGTATAGGCTGACAAATACAATAACTTCTTGCCAAGGGACTGAATTGTATTTAAAAAAAAAAATGTGTGTTTTCAACCACTTTTCATATTCCAATCAGGAAAATAAATGAATTTATGGCCAATCAAAAGAGGTGAAACAAATATTGGATCTCAATTTTTATTTTTGCATTGGTCTCAAGACTGACTTGTATGTAACATGAGACCTTAATTATCTGTCCATTGAAATGAGTCACATGTAAGGAGCATATGAATCAGTTTTTCTATGAAGAAATACACTAAAAAAACTGAATAAAATTTTTCACACATTCAACAGATTCTCACCCTTTTTGACTCCTGTGCATTAATTCAAGATGGAGAAAATAGATATTCATTATTCTAGAAGTGTTTGAATACATCTACCCTAGTTATTCTGAATTTTATATTTATAGTTTTTAGAGATGGAAAATATATACTTCAGCAATATTCTTGTCTGGCAGGTGCTTAGAAGAATGAGATGATTTTCCTATAGTCTTTCAAGTTCATGAATGAAACACTCTTGAGGCTAGGAATTTGAAAGCCTTGTACAGGGCCTAGTTAAGAATGTGGGCTCCAGAACAAATGATGTAGTGATCTTTAGCTTCAGTTTTCTCATCTGAAAATGGAAACATAATATCTACATGAAAGTGAAAGTCGCTCAGTGGTGTCAAACTCTTTGTGACCCTATGGACTATAGTCTGCCAGGTTCCTCTGTCTTTGGAATTCTCCAGGCCAGAATAGTGGAGTGGGTAGCCTATCCCATCTCCAGGGGATCTTCCTGACCCAGGAATCCAACCAGGATCTCCTGCATTGCAGGCAAATTCTTTACCAGCTGAGTAATAGGTCAATAAGGAGAATACATGGAAAGTACTTCATGTAAGTGGTATATTATTGTTTAGTCACTAAGTCATGTCCAACTCTTTTGTGACCCTTTGGACTGTAATCCAACAGGCTCCTCTGTCCATGGGATTTTCCACACAAGAATACTGGAGTGGGTAGCTATTTCCTTCTCTAGGGGATCTTCTGAACCCAGGGACTCAACCCCACATCTCCTGCATTGGCAGGCAGTTTCTTTTCCATTGAGCCATCTGGGAAGTCCTAAGTGGTATATGGTAAACACTAAATACTTTTCTGATTATTTAAAAAATACGTTTTTAATACCTTGTCCTAATGTCAGAAGTTTAGAGGGTTGTTCACTCTCTCTATTCGTAAATGTTTAATTCCCTTGGGTGTAGACTCCCTGTATGAATCACTAATTTGATATCTTGAAGGCCATGGAATAAGGGCTTCTATATAATTTACGAACTATTTGAAGAATAAAGAAAGATGAAATACCTTCAATATACTCTCATGATTTCCTAGGTACACACAATATGGACAAACCAAAATAAGGACAAAATCTTCCCAAATATTTAACATCAGAATTAAGTAATTATTACTCCTGTTCTGGCTATTGTTTTACCTGGCAGATGTAATGTTGCTTGGTCTCAGTTTCTATAACTATAAAACAGAGAATTTGACTTATCAGGCCAAGATTCCTTTCAAACCAAGACCTTCTTTTTCAGATGGTTGGATGAAAATGATTTCTTCTAGAAATCTAGTCTCATATCTATCAGTATTTTCCCACCTACTTTTTAAAATCAGTAGTGATGATATGCTTTAGAACTCAATAGAAAATTGGGACAGATTTTCCAAGTCATTCAGCTGTGGTAGAACTTGAACCTTAGCAATAATTTAGGGGTAAGAGAGCTTTCTCAGTATGTAAAAGGTATCTGTGGACACACGGGAGCTGGGAGCAGCTGTAGTCATCAGAATTCTTAACTATATCTGACTATTAGTGTGACAGAGACCTTCCTTTGGCTAATAATTTTCCTTTCTTCCTGTCTCCATTTTCTGTCTCTCCTTTGCTCAGCCAGCCTCCATCCTATAAGTGTAGACAGAGAGCCCACACTTTCAGGGCCCCAGTTCTTTCTATACTGTAATTACATATAAGATATTTACAGTAAATAATTTCTTATTGAGGACATATTATATCAGAGGCACATTCTGCTAACTCTATTACATACTTTACAGTGCAACTTCATGTTTTATGAGTTAGGTGATTATGTGTCCCAATAAGCAGTGCTACTTATGCTATTTATCTCTATTGTCCCAGTATCATTAATGATTGTTCCCCTTTTATTTCCCAAAGTGACCCATTTAAGACAACAAATTATATAGTCATGATATCTGTATATTAAATGAGTTTCCTAGGGCTGTTGTAACAAATTACACAAACTTGGTGACTTAAAATAATAGAAAGTTATTCTCTCACAGTTCTGGAAGCCAGAAGTCTGAAATCAAGATGTCAGTAGGGTTATACTCCCTCTGAAGACTTTGAGGATGAATCCTTTCTTGCTTTTTCCAGCTTCCAGTGGTGCCTGACATTCTTGATTTGTGATATCATATTCCCCTCAGTCTCTGGGCTTCCCAAGTGGTGCTAGTGGTTAAGAAACCACCTACCAGTACAGGAGAACATAAGAGAAGGGGGTTCAATCCCTGGGTCGGGAAGATGCCCTGGAGGAGGGCATGGCAACCCACTCCAGTACTCTTGTCTGTAGAATCCCATGGACAGAGGAGCCTGGCCAGCTACAGTCCATAGGGTCATAAAGAGTCAGACATGACTTAAGTGACAGCACCCTTGCACACATCCCCTCAGTCTTTACTTCCATCTTCACATGGCCTTCCTCTCTGTGTCTTTGTGTCTTTCTTCTATCTCTTATAAAGACTTACTGACCTTAAGACCTACCCTAAACCAAAATAAGGCAATGGCACCCCACTCCAGTACTCTTGCCTGGAAAATCCCATGGATGGAGGAGCCTGGTAGGCCACAGTCCATGGGGTCGCTAAGAGTCAGACACGACTGAGCAACTTCACTTTCACTTTTCCCTTTCATGCACTGGAGAAGGAAATGGCAACCCACTCCAGTATTCTTGCCTGGAGAATCCCAGGGACGGCGGAGCCTGGTGGGCTGCCGTCTATGGGGTCGCACAGAGTCGGACACGACTGAGGCAACTTAGCAGCAAACCAAAATAATCTTATTTCAAGACCATTACCTAAATTACACTGCAAAGACCCTTATTCCAAATTAGGTCACATTCTGAGGTTTAGGGTAGACATACCTTGTGAGCACTATAAGTCAACCCAAAATTCATATATGTGTGTGTTATAAAATACAAAATTAGCAAATAAAGGAAAATTGTGTCTTGTTAAAATTGCCTATGAAAAATTCCCCATATAGTACTGCATACACAATATTGAATATATCATCTCTATATAGTAATTTTTATTCACATTAAAGTTTGAAACTTGGCAAACTAAAAGCAAAAATATAAGGAAAGCCCATGTTCAATTATAAGGAAATTTGAAT
Source organism: Giraffa tippelskirchi (assembly GCF_054371585.1). Classification (NCBI taxonomy): domain Eukaryota; kingdom Metazoa; phylum Chordata; class Mammalia; order Artiodactyla; family Giraffidae; genus Giraffa; species Giraffa tippelskirchi. The sequence continues at coordinate 42,825,885 of NC_137276.1, forward strand.
ATTTTGTTAGATTTTTAAGATGATGACCAACATCCAGGTCTTAAAGGGGGAAGCATGGAGAATTAAGAAAAAATACTGTCTCCAGAGTACACTTCATTCTGTTATATTAAGCCTGCTCAAGGTTAGTAGACATTAATAAGTTCAATTTGCAAGAATTAAGTGAAATAGTTAATCCTTTCTTAGTTATATCCCATTTAATCCTTATTTCCAATTCATAAACTCTCCTTACATCACAGGAAATAAGTTTTTGGCTCACAGATGTTAAATTTCCAGGCTAAACTCACAACTAGACAGTTGTATAACTAATATTCTAGTCCTGATAGTAAAACAGATTCTTTGAAATATGTGTTTGATAGGAATGAATGATTATATAATAATTATATTAGATGTAATAATTATATATAGCAGGTATAATGTAATATAAATAACATATATGACAGGGTTTAATAATATATACTAATCAGATAATTAGATAACACTTTTGATAACAAATGAAATAACTTTTAAATTAGTATTTTTAAAAAGTAATTTGCACTAATAACTTTAAAAAATAAAAATGGTGCTGAAGGGGGAAAACATGTACACTCATGGTGGATTCATGTCAATGTATGGCAAAACAAATACAATATTGTAAAGTTAAAAAAAAAAATGACTCCGGAAAAAAAAAGAAAATACCTAAAAGTAATAGCTAAAACAAGAAAAAATAAATAAAAATGGTAATAAAGATGTAAAGATTATTTTTATAATTCTTATAGGTTTCCCAGTTTGTCTAGAGAAATTACTATGATTCTAACATGTATTTTCTATGCATTAATGAGAATTTTCTATGCATATGTAAGCATATACATGTAATAATATAAAACACTCAGAATCCTTTTAATTTTATGCAAATCAGATCAAACTAGGCACAATGTTCTATAATCATTTTCACTTAATAGAAAAAAAAATACTGTCATATAGATCTTTCTTATTCTTTGTAACTGCTGCCTCCCATGTATGGATTTTTAAAAATAATATATTAGATGGTTTTATAAATAATGCTCCAAACAATATAATAGGTATTTTTGAAAATATGTGTTATAGTTTCAAGATTAATTGCTTTAAATAGAAATCCTTTGTCAAAAGGCATGCACATTTTGAATATTGAAAGATGCTATCAAGTAAAGGACATGATACATTTTGAAACGAAAATATATTGTTGAACATTTATAATTGTTATAAATTCATTCTTACATTGAACCAAAATCAGTCTTACTGTAAATTTCAACTACTGGTCCTGCTATGCCATTTGGAAGAATAAAAAATAAGTATTTTCACTCATCACTGTAACATACATTTGAATGTTTTTTAAAAGCCCCATGTGAATATTTTCATCTGCCTGTAAAACATTCTGTTAGTGCAGCTATTCATCTTTGCTATAATTACCAGAACTTTTACCTTCCTTTTTATAATCCTCTGATTAAATTTAGTTTATCAATATCTGTTTTTATGTGTAATGCCAAGTACAGTCTTATGGTGAACAAACAGATTCCCCTTAGGATTGATGTGGTCCAAGGGACAGCCCTCCTATATCCTCACCTCATATATCAGTGTGCAACAACACACTGTTTCGTTTGTTGAATTTATTTGTTAAATTGAAATAATTGAAGCTACATTCCATCATGGCCTAGACATATATTTGTCCTACTTAGTATGAGATAAAACATATATTATTTTAGACAGAAATTTTTAATGAGTATATACTACATTGGTAACATTTCTTTTTTTCTGAAAGCATCATAAACCATTTGTTTAGCAGCTGGTTCTAGTACTTTTGTGGGAATTAACATTGTTCATACTTCTCCATAGTTTCTATTACTTATCTGTTCCTTGTTTAGAAGATTATAAATCATTCCTCCAGTTTTCTCTGCTGTTTCTCAAAGATCTCTCCAAGTTTGCTAAGTTTTGCTCTAAGATCATATCAAGCAAATCTCAGTACCCTGAGATAAATTAATTTGGATCTTGATCCTAAATATTTTGGATAGGCACCCTCCTGCTATCTTCTAACCTGGTCTCAAATATCTCTGAATGATGTTTTCTAAACCCTATAGAATTTGAGTATTTTTCTCTCAAGGAGTCAAAAAAGCTTTGTTTTGTTTTTTCTTTTTTGTGTATGTATATACACCATCTTCTGGAGAGCTGTTCATTTCTACAATTATGTTTTATCAGAATCTTTAGAATTTTATTTTCATAAAATCTAGAAATTCATAGATTTCATGGTGGTATTTTCATCAAGAAGATTGTACATTCTTTATATGAAGCCTCTGAATAAAATATCTGTGATAAATTCCTCTTTCTGATTATTCAAGTAGGTCCATAGGACATTATGGTCTGCACAGTGTCAGAATTGTAAGGTGTTTCAAGATTTGCTACCCATTTAATCTGTAATTCTCTGGGGAAAGAATACTAGAAACAAAATATGGGCATTTAAAAATAGGGCTTAATTTTCTCATGTCCCAGGATAGTACAATTATGGTATCACAAGGACTAGTCCTCTATTTTTATTCTTTTGATTGTAAATAACTAGTACTCCTAGTAATAGAAATAGACAAGGAGTCAATGATTTAAGAAGATATGATGACAGAACTAAAACCACATGTAACTTAGAGCCAAGGGTATGTTATAGGTATGGGGGGACTTTTTCCATCTGGTGTATGAGCTTGTAAATCCCTTGGCAGAACTTCAGACTTTACCACCAAAGTCTTGTAACTTCAGAGAAGAGTGAAAATAGCCAGGTTCTGGGGTATCTTAAAGAGTTAGCTAGATCTAGCCCACCATAAGTGTTAAATTGTGATATCTAGAGTTTTTATCTTGAGAAGTGATTCAGTTTTGCTTTATATGTTATATTAGTGGTATTTATGTTATTTTAATACAAAGAAAATCTAAGCATTGAGTATTCCTTTCAGAACTCCTGGTGAAACTCACAGTCCAGGAAGATGTCTCATATTTAAAAAAAACAGATTTATTGATATATAGTGGACAAATAATTAACTGCACATATTGCAAGTGTACAATTTAATGTTATGACATATACACACATGCATACACACACACATATATGTATATATATATGTATGTATTAGTGAAACCATCACCACAATCAAGATAATGAACATATCCATCACTCAAAACCTTCCTGTGCCCCTTTGTAATTCCTCCCTTCTACCTGTCTCTGACATCTCCCCATGAGTAATCTCTGATCCACTTTCTGTCACTATAGATTTGTTAGTATTTCTAAAATTTTACATAATCAGATTCAAACAGTATTTACTATTTTCCCCCATTTTTTACTCTATATAATGGTTTTGAGATTCATCCGTATTATAGCATGTATAATTTGTTCTTTTTTATTGTTAAGTATTATTCCATTACATTCTAATGATAGACATTTGGGTTGTAGTTTGAGGATATTACAAATAAATGAACACTCATGTGCAAATCTTTGTATGAGCGTATGTTCTGTATTTATACTGCGGTTTTGTGGCAACCGAGTACACATACCCTTGATAAGAAGCATGGCCTTAATATACTCCCAAGAGTATACTTCTGGAGTATAAGCCTTGCACATGGCTTGTGGTCAGTCAATGAGTTTTTTGGTTTTTTTTTTTAGTCAATGAGTTTTAGAGTGAATAAATAAATAAATGAAGACTTTGTAAAAAAAAAAAAAAACCAGAAATGCTATTATGTAATGAAAAGGATCTTCAGTTGAGTCAGGAAATTTCAACAGCTATCCTACCATGAAGCATTATGGCTATGGCAACCCCACAGACTACAGCTTGCCAGGCTCCATTGTCTGTGGAATTCTCTAGTCAAGAATACTGGAGTGGGTTGTCATTTCCTTCTCCAGGGGATCTTCCTGACCCAGGGATTAAACCTGGGTCTCCTGCATTGCAGGTAGATTCTTTACTGTCTGAGCCACCATCATGAAGCATTATGCAAGTATTTAATCTCTTACATTGTAGCTCCTTTACCTGTAAAAAAGAGATAATGTAGGTATATGATTCTTTTGCCACAATACTGAAGTCTCAAATCTCTAAAAACCAAGAAATTTTTTATGATAATTTGGTGGTAAAACTTAACCAACCAGACCTGTATTGGTTTACTGGGAAAATCAGGCATAAACCAATGAGAAGCTATTTTTAGCTTTATTTATCTCATTTACTGTATTTTGATATGTTGCTGCAAAAATGTTAATGAATTTGATTATATGTTACTGCTCCAGATCCCATTGATATATTACATAATGTACACTTTACACATTGTATTATCCTGCTACAAATACCACTATTTACTTTTGAAACACGTCTGACACCTTAGTAGGGATTGTGAGCTCTTTATTTACCTATATTAGAATTAGATATGGTTATAGATAGAAAACAGACACATGCAAATGGCTCAAATAAGAGGTTTATTTCTCTCTCATGCAAAAGCCCAAACATAAGCAGCTTCAAGTTTTAAAATGGCTGCTTTTTGGAGGCCAAGTCTCCTTCTGTCTCCTGATTCTGTTGCATAATGTTTAATCATAAGGTCATGTCACAGGTAATACAGCTGCTTGAATACCAGCCATTTCTTTTACTTTTCAGCCAGCAAGAAGGAGGAAGAGGAGAGTGATCTAGATCATGGCTCTTAAGGACACTTCCCAGAAATTGTACACACTACATTGGTCGGGCATTAATGACATGGAGTTATCTAGCTCAAGGGAAGGAAGAAAGTGTGATTTTTTTTTTAAGACTATGATAAGTCCAACTGAAAATGGAAGGTCCTATTACTAAAAAAGAAGGAAATAAAAATTAAGAAAAACTGTAGTTTTGCCCCACTGCCCTCATATTTTATTAGGTAGTTGTGGTAATAAAGAGAAATAATAGACATAGAAATAACCTGAGTTAAAAGCTTTGCCTTAACTATAGGTTTATAACAAGAAGGATCTTAAATAGGGTATTTTTTTAAACAAATATTCTCACAGGGTTTTGAGGTATCATTTTATTGTTTCTGAGTATCAGTGGGATTTTATTGTAAATGATGAGCAAAGGCTAATTTCTAATATTACTCAGATTTTCTCACTTGTTTTTTTAGTGGACTAGGAAATCTGGTGTCTTTCTAAAGACACTTGAACATTTGGCATGTTTCCAGAAAGCCATAATACAAAGTTGAAACAGCTTTAGCTTCAAACATAGCTTTGTTCACTTTCTAGCCACCCCCTCCCCAACTAGTGCACACACACGCGCGCGCACACACACACACACACACACACGAACACACACATTTCTGAATCTTTTCTTAGAACTGTGAACTTGGTAACAACTCTGTGGCTAGTAATTCTTATTCTCACTTACTTGTGCAAGTGCTAAAATAATTTTCTAAATATCCTTTCTATTTTTGCAGGATGACTCTTTTAATACTTGCTATCATAACTTAAAACAATAAAAGCCACAAGGCAATCTAAACAAGAGAAGAATAAAAGCAGAATAATTAAATTCAGTTTCATTTAGGTATTAGAGGATGTATGTTTCTATAAGTTGAATATAATTTTGATAAATAGGTAAACAGTCTTGGCACAATTTATTGATACATCCTCTCCATGCAGTAGATGACTGGAATTCTGCCTCTTTGCCTATAACTGGTTGTCCAGTCACTCAGTTGTATCTGACTCTTTGTGACTCCATGAACTACAGCCCACCAGACTCTTCTGTCCATGGAATTTCCCAAGTGAGAATATTGGAGTGGATTGCCATTTCCTCTTCCAAGGCATCTTCTCAATCCTGGGATCGAACCCAGGTCTCCTGCATTGCAGACGTATTCTTTACCACTGAGCCCTCAGGGAAGCCCTCTGTAACTGGTTAAATGAGTTCAATTTAGGCAACAAAGATTAAGATATCTAACTTTCCTGGGTCCAAGCTACATTTTTCACCTCTATCGTGCCTTCAATAAAGATAATATATTTTACTCCTCCTTGATTGCTGCACCAGCTTACAAACTAGCTTAGAATCTGAAGAGAAAATGGGATAATGCAGGCCCCCAAAACCCAGCAATACAAGATGGACAATTATCTGATAAATGGAGGATGGTTGGTTGAGTGAATAAATGAGCCAGGGAGCTTTCCAATGATAAAGAGGCCCTAGATGTTCAGTGAGTGATCTTTATATTCCAAAATAATGTTTGAGCTATGCATAAGAAAAATAAGGGCATTTCTGTTCTAGTGAGCAGAGAGTTAGAATTTGACTTCAAGTAAATATGGAGGGAATTAATCCAATGTGCTGGTGAGGCTTTTTGGGGAGAGGGTGGACTGGTGGCTGTTACCTAAGGAGAAGCTCTGTAATTCAACCAGAAGGATTCCTGGGATATCTATATCCTGGGATATCTACATCTGGTGGCTTCCCACATGATGCAGTGGTAAAGAATCTGCCTGCCAATGCAGAAGATGCAAGAGACGTGTGTTCCATCCCTTGGTTGGGGCCATCCCTTGGAGTACAGAATGACAACCCACACCAGTATTCTTGCCTGGAAAATTCCATGGACAGAGGAGCCTGGCAGGCTTCAGTCCATGGGGTTGCAAAGAGTCAGACATGACTGAGCATGCAGACTACATCTCTAGGAATAGTCTCAGTCACACTTACCAATCTTCTAGTCAGTCAGTCAGTCAGTTCAGTCGCTCAATAGTGTCTGACTCTTTGAATCTTGTTTTATAATAATTCTGGTAAATGTTTATTTTGGTTTAAAAAATTATGAGATAAATACAAGCTGGGGCTGATTTCATACAATAAACATGCTGTTAGCAGAGTCAAACCAGGATGGATTTTGGACTGGTGCTTAGGAAGTGTAATTGGCCAAGGGATTTTGTCCAAAGGCTATCAATAAGTGTGTGTCTCTGTTCTCAGCACAGCTTACCCTCTTTGTGTCCCTCACTCTTTTCTACTTACTGCTCTATCACTCAGGATAAAATGCTCATTTTCCTAAAGGATTTAGGGAATTCAGTCTTGATGGCTCCACAGTGTCCACACAGATGCTCTAGTTAAAACAGAAGAAGGCCTCTGGGTTGGTGCCTTATTTTATTCTATGAGTTTCCATCCAATGAAAGGGAAATATAACGGTTGATTTTTTTCCCTTAGGTTTTCACCATGAACAGACACATTCAGAACTTTTACCAAGGGCAGTCCTTGAGAACATTGTGCTACAGCTGGTTTTTATTCTTGCTCCTAGGTGGCCTTGCTGAAATACAGTTTTTCTCTTTAAATGCATCAATGTTTGGCTGGAAAGTGTAAGTAAATTGAGGGCCTTCTAGTTTGCATGAATAAATTTGTATTAACTTAAAATGTTAGAAATTTACAACTCCATTAGACCAAAAAAAGAAAATAGGCTCAGTGTATTTTAGAACTGAATTTTTGTACTTTTAGAGACTTTAGAGATAATCTAAATGGAATGTCTTAAAAACGAGGAAGCCAAGCGGCAGAGATGTTAAAGGAATATTCCTAACATTACACAGCCATCAAGTGTCAGAACTAATATTAGAACCCATGTCTCCCAGAGTCCAGTCCAAGACACCTTTTTTTTTTTTTTTAATACCATGTTGTCATTTTCTTAAAAAAAAAATTATTATGGTTGTTTCCTGGAAGTCAACTGACTGATGCAAATAAGAATGTCTGCTATGGTAAATATTGCCCAGCATTGTGCTGTTGGAGGTAAAGGGATGGCTTTCAGATAGTAACTCTTTGTGGGGGTCAGAAAGTTTCCTTTCTCCCTCTATCTCTGCCTTTCTCTTTCTCTCTCTCTTTTATTATGAATACTCCTCCTATTTAGTAGCTCTTAGCTTCTCCACTTAAGTCTCCTTTTCTCCACAAAAGAGTTGGTTATAAAGATGTTAGTAAACATGAATCTCCTCAGATTTGCTGAATGTTTGTGAATCTTACTTTTATCAGCAACAACAACAATAAAGTTTGTCTTGCAGAAGAGGCTCAAGGACCTACCTCATCTTTTCTGATCTTAGAGCTGATACCAGCTCAAGTAGATTGTGGAAACCTGTGTCGGTTCTTCCAAAGATAATAAGGAACAGACCGTCTGAGTGTCTGTTGAAAAGAGGAGAAAAGCTGCTGTCTGCCTTTGTATTCCCCAGAGGGCGAGAGCTATTGTGAGGAAGCAGACAGGCCCTGTGCCGCAGCCTGGCTCACAATGGCACATGCTAGTGACGAGAGACATAACATTGGCGCTGTGGCTCCTGCATGGCTGCAACTATTGATACAAGTTGTGTAGACTTGTAGTTATTACGACTTCAATCGAAATGCTGCATTCCAAGTGGTAATCAGTACCATACACGCATTTCCAGTGTGCACTCCTCACCCTAATTAAACAAAATTTAAAAGTGATGGAAGGCCACATTTGAAAGCAAGTTGTCCCTTCTATGGATTAAATTATCTTTTTATAAAGATTACTTTAACACTTGAATAGAGACAAACAGAAAGAAAAGCAACATTTACTTTATTACTGAAGGAAGGCAAAAATTTTAACATGCACAGATAAATTGAATGGGACTGTCTTTCATGTCTGTAGAGGATGTATCATACATACGCAGTGCTTTGCAGTCCAGCATGTTTAAGTTCTGTGTGTGTTATATGGCGGGAACAATAAATACAACTCAATTAACTGAAAAAAAAATAAATTCTGTGTGTGATGTGTGCACTTGTACATGTGCAAAGCAGTAACCTAGAGAAATTAGAGTTTTAAAATGAGAGAGGGACTTTAATATGGCCTAATCCAACCATTCCATTTTACAGTTATAGTAATTGAAATGTATGGAAGATTAAGGATTTGTCTTTTAGTGGAAAAATAAGAACACAAATCCAAATTCTGTTGAGTTTTCATTTTGCTCTGTTGGCCAAGATTTTTACCAGAAATTGTCAACCTCATTCACTGAATCCCTTGATTAGTGGAAAACTCTGAAATTTAATCCCATTATAACTCTGTTTGTACAGGCAACCCAAAGTGAGCAATTTATACCATATTCTGGTTAATTTAGTCATTTTTATTTCTTATCTGAAGAAGAATTTTGAAAGTTGCTTATATCAAACAAGACGATCTATATTTTTGACTGGATAAAATTTTTTAGATAATTTGTTATCTCTCTACTGGTATAAACATATTAATGGATGGTATTGTTTTCCATTAGAAGGAAAGTTTTTACATAAAGTTTCTAGCAAATTATACTATCAAATTCATACCACCAGAAAAGAATTAAAAAAAAAACTGGAGAAGGAGAACATAAGGAATCTTTTGCCAGGTGGTAATATAAGAATGCAGGGCCACACTTTCCCTGTAAAAATTAGGTTTTTGGAAAAAGGAGAGACTTCATATCAGTTTCTAAGTGTGTTTGAAAGTTTATTATACAGGTGATAACAACTGAAAAGAGAAAATAGACTTAAATCATCAGTTCTCAAACCTTAACATGATAATTGGACACTTGTTTAAAAATAAATTTCTGTTTTCCACCTGAGAGATTCTTTAGCTTTGAGTTAAGACACAAAAATCTATAATTTTAACAAGGAGTGATAGGATACTGTTACAGGTAATATGGGGCCACACTTAAGAAACTCTTATTTCAGCTATAGCATAAGGAATTTAGGTTATACTGAAGTAAAAAAAAAAAAGATAGTCCAATTAGGATCATAATGAATTGCCATGTGAAAAAGTAGAGTTTCTTTTTCAGAGCACTGTTTAACAATAATTATAAGTTACTTCTCATAAAGAAGCTCTCCTACTCAAATAATCTTGGGAAATCTGTATGATATAATCAAAATTTAGGTATTTATGGCATATATTTCTATACAAAAGTTGTTGCTGTTGTTCAGTCACTAAGTTGTGTCTGACTCTTTGTGAACCCACGGACTGCAGCACACCAGGCTTCCCTGTCCTTCACTATCTTCCAGGGTTTGCTCAAACTCATGCCATTGAGTCAGTGATGCCATCCAAGCATCTCATCCTCTGCTGCTCCCTTCTCCTCCTGCCCTCAGTCTTTCCCATCATCAGGATCTTCCAGTGAGTCAGCTCTTCACATCAGGTGGCCAAAGTATTAGAGCTTCAGCTTCAGTATCAGTCCTTCCAATAAATATTCAGAGTTGATTTCCTTTAGGATTTACTGGTTTGATCTCCTTGCTGTCCAAGGGACTCTCGAGAATGTTCACCAGCACCACAATTCGAAAACATCAATTCTTTGCTACAGCAGTATAGAAGTTTTTCTAACTCTGTTTAAACCAGTTTTCTAAATTTACTTAATTGCAGAATCCATTTTTACTTAAATAAAAATCTTATTTATGTTACATTGAATCTATTATAAGAAAAGCCACTTGAAGAAACACTAAAGTAACAGAAAAATTTTAAACATTAGGGTTGATGTGCAAATACCTATATTATCAAACACCCAAAATGCCTGCTATGAAATCCCTTTACATGTGAAAGATGTTTGCGCTTTGGAACTTTGCGTTTTGCTGTTGTTGTTCTTCTGGCTGAGTATTTCTTGAAAGAATCTCCTCCATTTCTAGAATACCCTATTTGTATTTACTTAATTTATCTCCTTCTTGATCAGAAGTGCTCTTAGCTATAGCAGCTAGTGTTGTTATCCAATTTAAGTATTTCATGCCTACTTACGTATTTAGTTACAGTCATTTAGTTACCACTTTTGGACAGTGACAAAGTGATAGAACAAAGAGTTTTCTGAACAATTCCAAGAGAATTTGAAATGTGTCTTGTCTTTATGCAAAAAGTCCAACTCCAGCCCTGACATGAGCAAACCATCTTCTGTCTCCATATCTGTCTGCTCACAAGCATTTGAAGTCTACTGGAGAAAGTCACAGAAGTAGAGATGAGTTCCACCATGAATTCATGATCACCAACTTCAGAGACCTTCCCTGTTACCCTTCTATTCTACTATACATTTCTCACACACTTACCAATGACAATTGCGGAAATTCTCTCATTCTATCTAGCTTCCTCTTTTTCTTTCACCTCAATATAAACCCCAGCCTTACCTTATGAGAAAATAGAAGCTGTGAACTGGAAAGCATAGAAATAAACCTAGATCTGCCCCTATATGTCAATGATTCAAATTTATGTCTCTTGCTTTCTCAGTTCAGTTCAGTTCAGTTGCTCAGTCGTGTCTGACTCTTTGCGACCCCATGAACCACAGCACGCCAGGCCTCCCTGTCCATCACTAACTCCCTGAGCCCACCCAAACCCATGTCCATCGAATTGGTAATGCCATCCAGCCATCTCATCCTCTGTCGTCCCCTTCTCCTCCTGCCCCCAATCTGTCCCAGCATCAGGGTCTTTTCCAATGAGTCAGCTCTTCTCATCAGTTGGCCAAAGTATTGGAGTTTCAGCTTCAACATCAGTCCTTCTAATGAACACCCAGGACTGATCTCCTTTAGGATGGACTGGTTGGATCTCCTTGCAGTCCAAGGGACTCTCAAGAGTCTTCTCCAACACCACAGTTCAGAAGCATCAATTCTTTGATGCTCAGCTTTATTTATAGTCCAACTCTCACATCCATACATGACCACTGGAAAAACCATAGCCTTGACTAGACGGACCTTTGTTGGCAAAGTAATATCTCTGCTTTTTAATATGATATCTAGGTTGGTCATAACTTTCCTTCCAAGGAGTAAGCATCTTTTAATTTCATGGCTGCAGTCACCATCTGCAGTGATTTTGGAGCCCAGAAAAATAAAGTCAGCCACTGTTTCCACTGTTTCCCCATCTAACTCCCATGAAGTGATGGGACTGGATGCCATGATCTTAGTTTTCTGAATGTTGAGCTTTAAGCCAACTTTTTCACTCTCCTCTCTCACTTTCATCAAGAGGCTCTCTAGTTCTTCACTTTCTGCCATAAGGGTGGTGTCATCTGCATATCTGAGGTTATTGATATTTCTCCCGGCAATCTTGATTCCAGCTTGTGTTTCCTCCAGCCCAGCAATTCTCATGATGTACTCTGCATATAAGTTAAATAAGCAAGGTGACAATATACAGCCTTGACGTACTCCTTTTCCTATTTGGAACCAGTCTGTTGTTCCATGCCCAGTTCTAACTGTTCCTTCCTGACCTGCATACAGATTTCTCAAGAGGCAGGTCAGGTGGTCTGGTATTCCCATCTCTTTCAGAATTTTCCACAGTTTATTGTGATCCACACAGTCAAAGGCTTTGACATAGTCAATGAAGCAGAAATAGATCTTTTTCTGGTACTCTCTTGCTTTTTTGATGATCCATTGGGTGTTGGCAATTTGATCTCTGGTTCCTCTGCCTTTTCTAAAACCATCTTAAACATCTGGAAGTTCACGGTTCATGTATTGCTGACGACTTGCTTGGAGAATTTTGAGCATTACTTTACTAGCGTGTGAGATGAGTACAATTGTGCGGTAGTTTGAGCATTCCTTGACATTGCCTTTCTTTGGGATTGGAATAAAAACTGACCTTTTCCAGTCCTGTGGCCACTGCTGAGTTTTCCATATTTGCTGGCATATTGAGTGTAGCACTTTCACAGCTTCATCTTTTATGATTTGAAATAGCTCAACTGGAACTCCATCACCTCCACTAGCTTTGTTTGTAGTGATGCTTCCTAAAGCCCACTTGACTTCACATTCCAAGATGTCTGGCTTTAGGTGAGTGATCACACCATCGTGATTGTCTGGGTCGTGAAGAACTTTTTTGTACAGTTCTTCTGTGTATTCTTGCCACCTCTTCTTAATATCTTCTACTTCTGTTAGGTTCCTACTGTTTCTGTCCTTTATTGAGCCCATCTTTGCATGAAATATTCCCTTGGTATCTCTAATTTTCTTGAAAAGATCTCTAGTCTTTCCCATTCTATTGTTTTCCTCTATTTCTTAGCATTGATTGCTGAGGAAGGCTTTCTTATCTCTTCTTGCTATTCTTTGGAACTCTGCATTCAAGTGGGTATATCTTTCCTTTTCTCTGTTGCTTTTCACTTCCCATCTTTTCACAGCTATTTGGATGGCCTCCTCAGACAGCCATTTTGCTTTTTCGCATTTGTTTTTCTTGGGGATGGTCTTGATTCCTGTCTCCTGTACAATGTCATGAACCTCCATCCATAGTTCATCAGGTATTCTGTCTATCAGCTTATTTTGAATGCCTCAAAGCACCTCAAATAAACATGTCTAAACTCAAATTCATGACTCTGAGACTTCCTTAATCCTGTTTTTCATCCAATATTATCAATCTTTCCCAAGTCAGAATCCTAGAGGTATCCATTACAACTTCCTCTTCCTAACCCCCAATGTAGTATCACCATGTCCTATTATTTGGCCTCTTAAATATTTCTAGAGTCCATCCACTTTGCTCCATTTCTACCACCATTCTGATCAAGGTATCATTTCTCACCTGAAATTTTACAATAGTCTCCTAAATTGATTATTGATATTTCTTCTTTTCTCCCTCCAATCTGTTCTCACTCAGCAGCAAGAATGCTCCTTTGAAAGGAAAAGCTGATCATATCACCTTCTCACTGAAAGCCATCAACTGCTTCTATTGTACTTAAGAGTAAAACTAAACTCTCTACTTGGCTTGCAAGGCTGTCTCCTTCCTAGCATTTGCTCATTCCATTTTCCTCTTGTTCTTTTTCTTCCAGCTGTACTGCCTCTTTCTGTCCCTTATAAACTCTTACTTCTACTTGTAATTGGGCTTTTCCCTGTGCTATTTTAATCAGTGGAATTCCTTTTTATTCTCCTTTTGTGTAATTAATTCCTCATAGTTTCCCATATATTGACTCAATTTTCACTTATTCAAGGAAGCTTTCTGTGAGCCCTGTATTAGGTCAAATCTCTTTTTATTGAACCATGTACTTCTTATTTGTAGTATTTAAATTGTATACTTATGTATGTACTTTTTTGATTCATACCTTTTCTCATTACACTTTTAAGCTCCTGGAGATCTATGGATAAATGTTTTGCTCACTCATTGTCATCAGCAGCTAGTACATACTTGGCACTTTGTAGAATATAGAAAATAATTTTCAATACTTTTGTCAGCAAAGTAAAATACCAAAATAGATCAAGCATTCTAGGAGTTGAAAAGTGTGCTCGGAATTCAATATTTGGTGGATGGAACCCATGTCAATAAAATTTCTATGATTTCATTAGGAGATGACTCAGGACAGTATCTTAACCTCCAGCTCTCCATCAGCTGGTGGCTTTCCATTCCACCACCACTCTCCACCTGATATGAAATTTAATATTTTCCATTCTGTGAATTATTTCTGCAGGCTAGTATCTTAAAAAACATTTTTCAGGTTATAGGTGACAAATACCTTTTTTAAACTGAATCTTAGGTAAAGCCCAAGATATTCCCCAGGTTAAAATAGAATTGTTGTAGAAAGAGTCTCCAGGTCTTTGAAGGGCCCTGATATACAATAAGTGCTCTAAGCATCTGTCTAGTGAAAGCTATGGTTTTTCCAGTAGTCACGTATGGATGTGAGAGTTGGGCTGTAAGGAAAGCTGTGTGCCAAAGAATTGATGCTTTTGAACTGTGGTGTTGGGAAGACTCTTGATAATCCCTTGGACTACAAGGAGATCAAACCAGTCAATACTAAAGGAAAACGGTCCTGAATAGTCATTGGAAGGACTGATGCTGAAGCTGAAACTCCAATACTTTGGCCGCCTGATGTGAAGAACTGATTCTTGGAAAAGACCCTGATGCTGGGAAAGATTGAAGACAGATGACAAGGATGAGAAGCGGATGACAGAGGATGAGACGGTTGGATAGCATCACCAAGTCAATGGACATGAGTTTGAGCAAGCTCTGGGAGTTAGTGATGGTCAGGGAATCCTGGCATGTTGCAGTCCATGGGGTTGCAAAGAGTCGGACACAACTGAGGAACTGAACTGAAGCATTTCTTTTCTTTAGATCTATATGACTTATGTCATCTATATGACATATGTATGTATATATATATATACATATATATATATATATATAGTAATTATGTGAATGAATTATGTGATAGGTAAGGGTTAATAAGGGGCTTCCCAGGCACTAGTGGTAAAGAACCCATCTGCCAATGCAGGAGACATGAGAGACGCAGGTTCAACCTCTGGGTCAGGAAGATCCCTGGAGGGGAGGTCATGGCAACCCACTCCAGAATTCTTGCCTAGAGAATCCCATGAACAGAGGAGCCTGGTGGGCTACATTCCATGGTGTCCAATGAGTTGGACATGACTGAAGCGACTTAGCACAGACCAGCAAGGATTAGTAAAGGTTAACCAGGAAATAGGAAGCCTTGAACTATAATTTCTAGCTGAATTTTCAGTGCTCTGGTTTTGGGGCTAGGGAACAGCATCTACAAAGCATTCTTCCTCATTCTTCTAAATCTTAGTTACTATTTTGTAGAGTTAAACATATATACAAAGTAATCATTAAGCAAGTTACTATATGTGCAGCATTCATAGCGGAGGTACCAGATGCTATAGGAGTTTGGATGAGAGAGATCATAGCTGCCTGCCAAAGATTTAGTGAAAGCAGTGGGATTGAGTTTAATATTGAAGATTTTCCATGATTTTAAAAAATAAATAACTTTTTCCTGTCAAGAAGCAATATAAACTCTGTGGAAAATGCCAAGAAAAAATAAACACATGTGTAATTCTACTAGATAAAAGTAACCAAAGTTCACATTTGTGTGTTTCTTTACCAAAAGGAGTAATAGAGAATATTTTATTACTTTTAAGCATAGTGTGAAATGGTTTCCATTTCAGTAGATATTCTTCTATAACACACTCTTTAGGGCTACATATGTACCTAATAAATGAACCACAATTTATTTAAATAATCATATAATGATGGGCACTGTTCTGCCATCAGAGACATTACTGTGGTGAGATGGTTGAAAATTTAGGGGGGCATGGCAGGGGATGAAGGCAGGGATATTCAAAATATTTAGCTAGACATGAGCTGAGCTATGAAACTTGGATTACTCTATTTTGGGAGACTTGGCAAAGATAAAGGACAGAGAAAAAACCTAGCAAACCTTTCTCTGTTTTGATTAAATATAGGGTGGATACTTTGTGCTAACAGAGGCCTAAAGTTAAAGAAGGCAGTGCAGGAATATAGTAATTAAGAATATTATTAGCTATAGATTCAGGCTCTGTGGTTCCTAATTCTGCCACTATCTGTTGATCCAGGGCAAGTGATTGCATTTGTCTGAGCCTCAGTTCCTCAGATACAAAATGAGGATATTTATACCTGGTTAATAAAGTTGTTGTAAGGATTAATATGATGTATCTGAAGTGCCTGGCATGATGCTTATAACACAGTAAGTGTGTATCACATGTTATCTATTGTTATTCTGAGGCCCTTCAAAAAATATAAAACAAAAATTTTGAAACACAAATACTAACACTGTAGTAAAGATGGGTCTATATAAAGTCCTAAAAAGAAAGAGTATAGTTTTGTATGTATAATTGATTTCTTTTTCCCCATTAGCAATGGTTCCTTTTCTTCAAAGTCTGTTAAAGCCATTTTGGCTCTGATGCTTACCTGCACACTCAGAGGCTGCAAATTTTTAGTCAGTGCCTACCTCACCCTCCACAAGCGTTTAATGAAAATCAAGAATGCACAGCATTTTTAAGAACTCTCCAAACTCTTCTCTATAGTGGCTATACCAATTTACATTCCCACCAACAGTACAAGAGCTTCCCTTTTCTCCACATTGTCTCCAGCATGTACTGTTTGTAGATTTCTTTTAATGATTGCCATTCTGACCTGTGTGAGGTGATACCATGTATATTACCATATGTAAAACAAATAGCCAGTGGGAATTTTCTGTATGATGCAAGGAGCTCAATTTTGTGCTCTGTGTGACAACTTAGAGGGGTGAGACAGGGTGGGAGGTGGGAGAGAGGTTCAAGAGGGAGGGGGTATATATGTATACCTACACTGATTCATGTTGATGTATGATAGAAACCAACACAACTTTGTGAAGCAACTATCCTCCAATTAAAAACAAACAAACACACACACACATAGCATTGGTTAGCCATTCTCTTTCTTTCAAGGACAAGTTATAAGTGATTTGGTCAAATGACAATGCTCTTAAAAAAAAAAAGTTATCCATGTATTTCATTTAGTTTTTTTTCCTAATGAGAAAAATGCTTTCTTAATATGTGTCATATATATTCATATGTATATATATATGGAGGTATATTAATAATTGTCTTATAACATTGGATTAATTTTAGGCATACAACATAATGATTTGACATAATTATATATTGCAAAATAATTACCACAGTAGGTTTAGTTAACATCCATCACCACACATAATTACGAATTATTTTCTTCTGATGAGAACTTTTAAGATCTACTCTTTTAGGAAC
Source organism: Giraffa tippelskirchi (assembly GCF_054371585.1). Classification (NCBI taxonomy): domain Eukaryota; kingdom Metazoa; phylum Chordata; class Mammalia; order Artiodactyla; family Giraffidae; genus Giraffa; species Giraffa tippelskirchi. The sequence goes on from NC_137276.1 coordinate 42,843,284, forward strand.
TTTCAAATATATAATACAGTATTGTTACCTCTAGTCACCATGTTGTATATAACATCCCCAGAATTTACTTACCTTATAACTAGGAATTCGTACCTTTTTACTGAAAAATACAAAATACTATGCTCTTGACCAGAAATCTACCTCTAGACAAGATCAGGCACATTCAGGGTGGAATGACTATAGACTGAAATCTACCTTTAGAAATATCTGAACTTTAATAAAAATGCACATTCACTTTTCTAGGGTTAGCACCATAAAGAATAAATCTCTATAAAGAGCAAAAAAAAGAAGTCTCTGAGTCCTTCCATGTTAAAAGCACACTCAATCTAAGAAAGCAACACACACACACACACACACACACACATGCCTAACTTTTGCATGAGGAATCACTATGAGAACTTTATGAGTTCAGAGGAGACCCAAGCAATGAGTCATGGTATGTATCAGAATAGTCCTACATTATGTTTGAAGAATATGAATGTATTTTGAAAGAAGATCAAGTGAGAAGGCAGAATTCCTGTGTCAACTTGGTCTACCATTGTGACAGAAAGCCTTAGATGCTGGTTTTTATTGCAGATATTCTATGTGTTATTATTACTAGACTTGTTTCATATCTAAAGCTGCAAAGTTGTCTTATCAGTTAGGATTATTTAGATTGTGTATCACACACACACACGCACACCTACACACCCCAAACCAAAATGCCTTAATCAAAAAGAATTTATTAACTCACTTTGTTGCAGGAAGGGGGACCCCTTCCAGGGCCCGAAACTGGGCTCTTGTCTAATACTCAGAAATGAATTGTCCGAGGAGACACATGTGCTGACAAAGCAAGAGATTTTATTGGGAAAGGGCACCCAGGTGGAGAGCAGGAGGGTAAGGGAACCCAGGAGAACAGCTCTGCAGTCTCGGGTTTTATGGGGATGGGATTAGTTTCTGGGTTGTCTTTGGCCAATCATTCTAATTCAGAGTCTTTCCTGGTGGCTCACGCATCCTTCAGCCAAGATGGATGCTAGTGAGAGGGATTCTGGGAAGTGGACGGACACGTGGTGTCTCCTTTTGACCTTTCCCGAACTCTTCAGGTTGGTGGTGGTTGGTGGCTTATTAGTTCCGTGTTCCTTAGCAGGACCTCCTGTCCTAAAACTACTCATGCAAACAGTTACTATGGTGCCTAGCCAGGGTGGGCAATTTCAATCAGTGTGCTTCCCCTAACAATATAACAAAAAAAGAAGAAAGGGAGACTGTAAGCTCAGCTCAATTGAAACTCATAGGATATACTAAGATTCAAATTTTCTTTTTCGAAGGTCTGCCTGCTTCTGACTATTGATTTTTTGCCAACACACAGTTTTGCATGTGGTAGCAAGATGGTGGAATTAGCCTCAGCCTACATAAATGCAGTGATAAAATTCTAATCACTTTAAGTAAGACCATGTTTCATTGGTCTTACTGGGTCATGTGTTCATCACTTGGGTAACCATTATGATCTAGGTGAAAGTAATCAGAGCAAAACAGAGAAAAATCAATGAAACCATAAACTGATTCTTCAAAAAGATTGTTAACATTTATAAGCCTTAGAGAAACTGATCAAGACCAAAAGAGAAAACACAAATGATCAATATCAGAAATGAAAAAAAAGACATGTCTCCAGCTCTCACATACATTAGAAGATTAAAAAGAAAGTGTCATGAGCAACTTTTTGTCTATGGATTGCATTCTTTTGATGAAATGGACTTCAGAGATGACAATACTTTACAAACTATTACAATACTCTCAAGTTATTGGTACTATAAGTTGTAAACAAGTCCATAAGAAATATTCTTCCCTCTATTTGTAGGGCAATTTGTGACTGGTTTGTTAGATCATTTAACAAACGTGTAATATGCATGTCTTCCCTTTCTCCTTTCATGGATTATCTTCTCATAAATAAGTATTTCTTGAAAGGAAATTTGTTTCATTTTCTCTAACATCTGCCCTTGTCATTTACTTTTATAAAGAAGACTTATCACTGAGCTGATATTCTTCATCAGATCGTTTGCAGATATGTTGGGTTTATAGGTGGATAGATTTGTAGTAAGAAAGGATGCCACATGGCATATCATTGATTGTGTAATATCATTGTTCTAAAGTTTTTAAAGATTTATTCTCTAAAACTTATAACAGAAAATATATATGAACTAAATTTTTCTTCTGTCTCTGACTGCTACCACCTTGCTTAACTCATCACTCTTCCTTTTCTCCCAGGTTCTCCCATCTTTTCCAACAGGTGCCAACAGCCCATGAAAGCTTTCTTATTGTTTTCTCTTATAAAGCAAGCTTAACTATTTTTAGTTCATATGGCTACTGTATGGGGAGGCTTAAATATATGCTACTATAAATGCTATCTGAAAAAAGAAAAGATTCTTTCCTTGAAAGGGGTTCTGTGTTTCTCTTTGTACAACTGGTTCAAATTTTGCCTCATTTCAAGAACAACATACCCCATTTTCTACCTTTTCACCGTTATTAACTGAATGCTATTACTAATATACTATATGCCTGATTATACTATGATATTGGTGCTATTATTGCCATAATATTGATGAGAAATCCAAATACTTCAAAAAGATCCTATAAATTTTAAATAAATTTTCTAAGATTATGTTAATTAGGGGCAATGCTTACTTATAATAGAGTCTGTTTTATTGATCACTAATTTCTAGGTCCTACCATGATACTACAGATTAGAGGGAATAAAACTATATTTTGTTCATTAATATATTGCTTTTATCTTACAAATTTAAAGACACAGTAGCTGTTCTGTAAATATGTGTTGTTAAGTTGTGAAAACTCCTAGCATTATAAACATATTTGTGGTTGATTGCAAACAAATGATAAGAATGAAGAAAGAATTTTACAAATCAGTGAGACAGTATGTTTTAGCCAGATGATCAGAAGTTAAACACATGTTACACAGACATAGAAATCTATTTATAGTTTCTTATTTTCCAAGTAATTTTACAGACAAAGTACTTTGGGAAGAGAACATTCAAATTGAAATGGTCCACTTAGTTTTATCTTACATTAGGGAAAATGAATCAGATGGAACCAACAACTGGCTGTTTTTATTGAGTAATTAGAACAGTTTTTTTAAGTTTGAAAAAATAAAGAGCTTCTAATTAAAAGTGTTAAAAAAAATCCTAAGCTCAGCTCTTGTAATAGTTGGGTGTGTTTTCTACACCTTGTTTTATTATATGGAAAGCCACAATGGAATCTCCTTAAAACAAGGTGTCTCTGACCAATGTTCCAACCACCCCTCTACTACTGTCCATAGTGTCTTGTTTCATTCTTTTGAAAACCTCAGACATAGTTTTCTAGGAAGAAAATCATTATTTCTAGGAAGAAAATCATTATTAAATCATTATTTCTAGGAAGAAAATCATTATTGAGACTTTCTAGGAAGAAACTCTCAAAGTCTAGACTAAAAAATAATAAAAAAATTTACCCATAAAGCAAATATAGTTTTCCATGGAGGATCCTTTAAAAGTCATGATTATTTTTGATGAAAATTTTAGGAGATTTCCATAATTGTTTTTGTTTATCCTTCTCATGTTTTTGTCTTTAGTGCATTTTTTTTATTCATAATTACTGAGCACTGTATGTATTTATTCATTTATTTGATCAATGTTTATTGAACAACTTCTCTGCTTGACATTGACTATGGTAAATGTTGGAGATGTAGCATTGAAAGTTTCTTCTTAGGGGATCTCATATTTGATGGGGTGAAGCAGATAATACTAGAAGATACATATATATATATATAAAGCCAAGAAGAAAACAGAGTTTTGAGATGCAGATTCATTGCCCACTTTAGATACAATGGCCAAAAATTTCTCTCTCAAGTGCTGAACGTTGACATGTGAAATATGAGAAAGATCCAGTTTTACAAAGAACCAGGAGAACTTACAAGAAGGAACAGCAAATGTAAAGGCCTTGAGTTGGGAATGACCTTGGTATGTTAGAGAAATGAATAAGACCCAAGCATGGTTAAGGAGAAAATGTCTAAGTTCAAGTTGAAGAGGAGCTAGAAAATGCAGGATCTACTAGGCCATGGTAAATTGTTTTGAATTATTTTAGGAGTTTTGTTAAGCCACGGGAGAGGGGTGGTTAGTAGAGGAGTGACATTACATACTATATGTTCTTCAAAAAAAAAAAAAATGAAAAACATCAATCTGGCATTGGACATTTAGATTGTTTCTGCTGCTGCTGCCGCTGCTAAGTCGCTTCAGCCGTGTCCGATTCTGTGCGACCCCATAGACAGCAGCCCACCAGGCTCCTTTGTCCCTGGGATTCTCCAGGCAAGAATATTGGAGTGGGTTGCCATTTCTATGTCCTGGCTATTGTAATTGTGAGGCAATGAACATCAGGGTACACTTGTCTTTTTGAATTATGGTTTTCTCAGAGTGGATGGGTGGGATGAGGGGTTTGGAGGGAGGTGCAAGATGGGAGGGGATTATGAATGAATATGGCTGATTCACTTCACTGTACAGCAGGAACTAATACAATGTTGTAAATCAATTATGAAGGAAGGAGTGAAAGTCACTCAGTTGTGTCCAACTCTTTGCGACCCCATGGACTGTAGCCCGCCAGACTCCTCTGTCCATGGAATTCTGCAGGCCAGAATACTGGAGTGGGTAGCTGATCCCTTCTCCAGGGGATCTTCCCAATTAAACTCCAAAAAAAAAAAAAATCAATTTTGTAGCAGTATGGAGAGTAGATCTTTTTGTTGCAGAGGGGCAAGGATGGTGATTAGGAGAGCAGTTAGCCATGTCATTGTTCAGGCCACCACTGATGATGGTGTTGACTAATCTGGAAGCAGGGCTTTCGAGAAAAGCAATGGATTCGAGGAATTTTTTCTAAGACTGACAGTGTTTGCTAATGGATTAAATATGGTAGTGAGAAATAGAGCTGGAAATGGCAGAAGGATTTGGATATGGGCAATGGGGTAGATGACAGTTACTTACATGGGAGAAGGCTAAGGGAGAAGCCAAATGTTTTTAGGTGTTTGAGGAACCCCTACAGTTTTGCTTTTCACAAAGGACAAGGCAAGAGGTCTTGGTTTTTGCTCTATTCTGTTTCTAAAAAGCTCTTTGATTTTGGCCTGACACAATTTATTTGACTCTTGGTGTTCCTATTTGTAAATTATAATATGCTGCCAGAGTGCTTACTTTATAAAGCATAATATAATAATTCTACTACCTGGCTTAAAAATATTTAAACCTGGCTCCTGTTCCCATTTTTGGTATGACTCACACAATTTTGCGTGTTCTGACTCTTTCTTGAATTTCTAGCTTCATCTCCTATCATGCCTCCTTTCAAGCTCTCTGCCTCAGCCATTATGGCTTCCTCCAGCCCCTTGTTTTCATCAAGCTCCTGTCTGCCAGAATGCTTGCACATGCTTTCCTTCACTTTAGGAAGCTAAATTTTCCTTCCTTGGACTACTGAAATTTCCTTCTGGTTCAGATGTGGATTAAATGGTCACTTCCTCAGGGAAACACTGTTGCCTTGATTAGATCAAATGGGCTTTTTATATGCTCTCATCAGTGCACTTCAGTTCAGTCCCTCAGTCGTGTCCGACTCTTTGCGACCCCATGAATCACAGCACGCCAGGCCTACATATCCATCACCAACTCCTGGAGCTTGCTCAAACTCATGTCCATCAAGTCAGTGATGTCATCCAACCATCTCACCCCCATCATCCCCTTCTCTTCCTACCCTCAATCTTTCCCAGCATCAGGGTCTTATCCAATGAGTCAGCTCTTCGCATCAGGTGGCCAAAGTATTGGAGTTTCAGCTTCAACGTCAGTCCTTCCAATGACATTCAGGACTGATCTGCTTTAGGATGGACTGGTTTGATCTCCTTGCAGTCCAAGGGACTCTCAAGAGTCTTATCCAACACCACAGTTCAAAAGCATCAATTCTTCAGCGCTCAGCTTTCTTTATAGTCCAACTCTCACATCCATATATGACTACCAGAAAAACTATAGCCTTGACTAGACAGACCTTTGTTGGCAAAGTAATGTCTCTGCTTTATGATATGCTATCTAGGGTGGTCATAACCTTCCTTCCAAGGAGTAAGCATCTTTTAATTTCATGGCTGCAGTCACCATCTGCAGTGATTTTGGAGCCCCCCAAAATAAAGTCAGCCACTGTTTCCCCATCTATCTGCCATGAAGTGATGGGACCAGATGCCATGATCTTAGTTTTCTGAACGTTGAGCTTTAAGCCAACTTTTTCACCCTCCTCTTTCACTTTCATCAAGAGGCTCTTTAGTTCTTCCTCACTTTCTGCCATAAGGGTGGTGTCATCTGCATATCTGAGGTTACTGATATTTCCCCAGCAATCTTGATTCCAGCTTGTGTTTCCTCCAGCCCAGCGTTTCTCATGATGTACTCTGCATGTAAGTTAAATAAGCAGGGTGACAATCTGCAACCTTGACGTACTCCTTTTCCTATTTGGAACCAGTCCGTTGTTCCATGTCCAGTTCTAACTGTTGCTTCCTGACCTGCATACAGGTTTCTCAAGAGGCAGGTCAGGTGGTCTGAGAGTCCCATCTCTTTCAGAATTTTCCACAGTTTATTGTGATCCACACAGTCAAAGGCTTTGGCATAGTTAATAAAGCAGAAATAGATCTTTTTCTGAAACTCTCTTGGTTTTTCAATGATCCAGCAGATGTTGGCAATTTGATCTCTGGTTCCTCTGCCTTTTCTAAAACCAGCTTGAACATCTGGAAGTTCACGGTTCACGTATTGCTGAAGCCTGGCTTGGAGAATTTTGAGCATTACTTTTCTAGCGTGTAAGATGAGTGCAATTGTGCAGTAGTTTGAGCATTCTTTGGCATTGCCCTTCTTTGGGATTGGAATGAAAACTGACCTTTTCCAGTCCTGTGGCCACTGCTGAGTTTTCCAAATTTGCTAGCATATTGAGTGCAGCACTTTCACAGCTTCATCTTTCAGGATTTGATATAGCTCAACTGGAGTTCCATCACCTCCACTAGTTTTATTTGTAGTGATGCTTCCTAAGGCCCACTTGACTTCACATTCCAGGATGTCTGGCTCTAGGTGAGTGATCACACCATCGTGATTATCTGTGTCATGAAGATCTTTTTTGTACAGTTCTTCTGTGTATTCTTGTCGCCTCTTCTTAATATATTCTGCTTCTGTTAGGTCCATACCATTTCTGTTCTTTTTGAGCCCATCTTTGCATGAAATGTTCCCTTGGTATCTCTAATTTTCTTGAAAAGATCTCTAGTCTTTCCCATTCTATTATTTTCCTCTATTTCTTTGCATTGATCGCCGAGGAAAGTTTTCTGATCTCTCCTTGCTTTTCTTTGGAACTCTACATTCAAATGGGTATATCTTTCCTTTTCTCCTTTGCTTTTCACTTCTCTTCTTTTCACAGCTACTTGTAAGGCCTCCTAAGACAGCCATTTTGCTTTTTTGCATTTCTTTTTCTTGGGGATGGTCTTGATTCCTCTCTCCTGTACAATGTCAAGAACCTCCATCCATAGTTCATCAGGCACTCTGTCTATCAGATCTAGTCCCTTAAATCTATTTTTCATTTCCACTGTGTAGTCATAAGTGATTTCAATGCTTTTCCTATCTCAGCATTTGTCAACAAGCTTTAAATTTGTCTGCGTGATTATTTTATTACTCTGTTTCCTCTACGAGGACAAGAGCTGTGCCTGTTCTTAGCATCATATTTCCTGCACATTGGCAGTGCCTGACAGTTGATAATGATATTGAATAACGATTTGTTGAATGCAGTAATGAGGGGTCAGATCCCATAATGACTAATGTTCTTGCAAGAACTGAAAACTCCAATTCTAAGCAATAAAATGATTTTTGTAAATGCATGTGATTTTTGTCAATGTGTCATTTTTCATACTTGATTCCTGTGACCTAAAATATTCCCTGCTTATAAAAGTTTTTTCTAGTCTCTAGTTCAAGTCTCATCTCTTTAAAGAAAACATCTCTATAGTTAGGAAGTTTGAGATCATCATGTACCTACTGCTATGTTTAAAATGGATAACCAACAAGGTGCAACAGTATAGCATAGGGAACTCTGCTCAATTTTATGTGCAGCCTGGATGGGAGGGAAGTATGGGGGAGAATGGATACAATATAAAATAAAAAGTTAAAAAAAGAAGTAATTTCCACCACTCACAGTTCTTATTACCTTTTTTAGAAATTCTGAGCTATATATTGTTGTAGGTTGAATTAAGTCCCCTTCTACCGTCCACGGGCTTCCCAGGTGGTGCTAGTGGTAAAGAACCTGCCTGCCAATGCAGGAGAAATAAGAGATGTAGGTGTAGATGTAGATGTAGATCCCTGGGTCGGGAAGATCCCATGGAGGAGGACATGGCAACCCACTCCACTGTTGTTACCTGGAGAATCCCATGGACAGAGGAGACTGGCAGGCTACAGTCTACTGGGGTGCAAACAGTTGAACACTAAGTTGAAGTGACTTAGCAAGCATGCAGCCCCCACAACAACTTTATGCTGAAGTACTAACCACTAGTGCCAGTGAACATGACCTTATTTGGAAATAAGTTCTTATAGATTTAAACAAGTTAAAGTGAGATTATTAGGTTGGATTTCATGCACTATGACTAGTGTCTTTGTATGATGAGGGAAAATTTGAACACATGTGAAGATGGAGGAAAGAGATTGGAGTGATAGAGTCACTCCAAGGGATGCCCAGGCTGTGAACAGAAGCAAGAAGCACAGCTTCTCTCTCAGAACGCTTAGATGGAACCAACCTTGCCAATTTCTTGTTTGGACTTCTAGCCTCCAGAACTGTGAGACCATGAATTTGTGTCATTTTAAGCTAGTTTGTGGTGCTTTGTTGTGAAAGCTGGGAAACTAATATAATCATCATGAAATTGCCTTTGTTTTCTACTTGTGTATCCTCTTCTCTGTATACAAAGTCTCTATGCATCCAATGTCTGTCTTATGCAGTGTAGATACTGGTACAATCTTGACATAAGTAATTGCTTTACATTTAATGCTGAATATAATGAATGAGGTTTTTATTTCCCCAAGGCTAAAAAAAGTATCCACTTTGATAATTCCCTTTCTTCCAACCTAGCAAGATGTGATTTATTTATTTTAATAAAATAATTAAACTTTTATTTTGGAGTCCACCTTGTATTTGAGGTATTTAAAGAAAAATTTATGAAATGACCCAAGAAGTTAGCAAAACAATACCTTTACTCTCCTAAGACATTTAAAGATGTCTTATTTTAATCCAATAAAAATTGGCTCAATTTGTGTAATTGATAATGACACGTGGAATCTGTTCAATTTTAGGTCTTGGGTTTCAAAATTATCTCTTAAATATGTTTTTTAGAAGGGAAATGAATACCTTGTATTCTTTTCTGATTTTCTTTTTTTGTTCTTTTATAAAATATAAAAATACTGAGACAAAAGACAATGTCATATCTAAAATTAATCCTTGTTAATATTTTGATATATTTTCTTGGTTTCTTTAAATAAGCAAAAATCGTGCAGATAATGTCCATTTTGCTCCTCACCCTGAAGAGTAACAAAGGATTTTAAAATGTATATATACATAAATGCATCATACTGGCATACCAATCTGCAACTTCCTTTTTTCTAAAAATCATATTTTTGAGGCCTAATCATTTTAAGATATAGAAATCTAGTTTATTTCTAAACTGTAGTATTACTTACTACATTCTTCTTATACTGTTTCCCTGTTGATGATATTTCCAATATTTCTCTATTAAAAAGCAATACTGCAATAAATGCTTTCTGTATGTTACAAATTGAGAAGCAGAAATCCTGGCCCATAGAAAATATACATTTTTCAACCATACTAGATTCTGACAAATTATCCTTCATATTGTTTTATTAACCTCAATTCCATCAGCATAAGCCATTTTTGCATATCTTCCTGTAAACATTAATCAGGTGTACTAATTGTATCTAGTCTTGCTAGTGTGTGAGGTGGTATCTCAGAGTGTGTGTGTGTGTGTGTGTGTGTGTGTGTAATTGCATTTTTTAGCACTTTTTGGGGTTTATCAGTTTTGGGGATTGATCTTTTATAGGCTGTATATTTTTAAAATATGGTCTCCTGCTCAATCACTTATCTTTTAATTTTAAATATTTTTAAAATTTAAATCAAATAGACACAAATTTATGTATTTTTTCTTAATGGTTTGTGATTCTGTATGCATTTTGCTTCAGAAATTCTTATCTGAAGTTCACACAGTTATTTTCTGTAATTTTTCCTAACTTCCTATAGTTGCAGTCTTTTCATTAAAGAAACAGTTGGCTCACGTATAAGATTGTTTTTTTCCTTACTAAGTCTTAGTCCATTTTTCTACTTCTTCTAAAAATTTCATCTATATCCTAAATCTTACAAAGACATCTAGAATTGTTTCTGTCAAAAATAGAGAAATGTGTTTTATTTTTTTGCTTGAAAATAGTAGGAGAAATTCCTTTACAATGTCCCAAGTTCACATTTTTTCCTAGTACATTTTGTAATTTCTTCAAAAAAAACCTAAGCAATGTGATATTTTGTCTTTTATTTTATTGTTTTAGGATTTCACAATGCTATAAACAAATGAATGACTCACCTGCTTCTGCCCTGTGCTCTGCTATATCTTTTGCTGACTAGTAGCACACCACTACCTCTTCATAGATCCACACACTGCTTTTACCCTGAAGCCAGAAAACCTTCCTTTAGTTATTTGCTTGAATCTTCCTGGACTTAAGTTATGGAGTGGAGTCATGTTTCAGCATGTCCAAAACTGAGAGCTAGGTTGGCTCAGGATCATTAGGAAGTGAAAAGCTTTAGATGCCATCCATCTATCGTGATGAGGGAACCCACACATTGCAGGGATCACACATTTCCCTTGGCTGATCTTATCATTTTGATGCACTAAAGCAATTCATATTCATGCAATAATTCTTCCTTCTGTTCAATATTTTGTATCTCCCTCTCTTTTGAATAAGAGGCTTGCCAGGTAGTGCTAATGGTAAAGAAGTGTGTTAGTTGCTCAGTGTGTCCGACTCTTTGTGACCTCATGGACTATAGCCTGACAGGCTCCTCTGTCCATAGGATTTCCCAGGCAAGAATACTGGAGTGGGTTGCCAGAAGCCATCTGCCAATGCAGGAGACACAAGAGACATGGGTTCAATCCACTACAGTCCATGGCATTGCAAAGATTCAGACATGACTGAGCAACTGAGTACAGTTGAATATGGCATTTTTTCTCTTCAAAGGCATTTGAAATACTTTTATGGTGGTATAAATATCAGTCCTTAGCCCTAAATATATGAATAACTTATTTTTCTATATCACTCTAATTTTTATATCAAGACTTCATTCTGCAGGAGTGCTAAAGGGTTTTTCCAAGGGCTTGTTAAGTACTGAGATATTGTGGCATATCTGGCCCTTGAGTCATCTATTGAAGCAAGAATCCTCAGAGACCTACCTTTTCCTATTTAGTCCTTAGTCATTCAGGAATTAAGATTCCTTTCGAGTCAACCCATGTTCCTGTCCTCAAGGTTCCTTCTAGTCTGCTGGCATCTCTCTTCTACAACAGAGTCAGACTTCAGGCATGAACATCATCCTGCAGCTTTTATTCCATGATGTGGCAAGGGAAACTCCCAGTGTCTGTCCAGGGCTCTGTCTGGATCCATTATACAGATGCTCTTTACTATCCCTCATGGTTTCCTGACTTCCCCAACCCCACTCTGAGCATCCTGTTTTGAGATCTGGGCACTGGACCCCTTTCTCAAACACTGTAATTTCTCTTTTTTAAGTTCTTTACCATCTTTTCTCCTCTCTACCCAGTGGATTATTTTTCTAGTCCAAGTGGAAGTGGGCATGAAACATCCCTTTTTATTTTGCTTTTCCTGTATATTTTGTATTTCCTGTATATTTTATTCTAAATCCTTAAAATTTCTCCAAAGGAGTTTACGCTTTTGGAGTACAAAAGATAGAGTCTGACAGGCTCCATCTGCTTTGTTTCCTGTGACATTCTGCTCAAATGATGAATGCAGAGTCAAGTATTAGCCTGCATTAGCAACAGATTGAAAAATGCCTGGAAAAGTTTTTGAAAAGGAAAATATAGGTTAACTTCTTTAAAATATGTTCTTGCCATTGTTGTTGTTTAATCGCCGAGTCATGTCTGAATCTTTTGTGACCCTGTGGGCTGTAGCTCACAGACTCCTCTGTCCATGGGATTTCCCAGGGAAGAATACTGGAGTGGGTTGCCATTTCCTTCACCAGGGATTCTTGCCCTGCTTATACTTATTATTTTAGTCTTATTAGCTTTGATTTCTGTATTTTAAAATTACTATTATAATTTGGATTATTTTTGACTGCAACTGATGAATCAATTTAGTAGGGGTCATACGGAAAGTTCTATTTCTTTTCAACAATTCTAAGCTCTACTGTCTTCCCGACTTGTACCTATTAAAATCCGTATTTATTAATGCTCATGGCTCATGGTTGGCTTTGAGCCTAATCACACTATCCTTCCTGTCTTAGCTTTCTTTTAAATCAGACTTTAAAACTTGTCTCCATTTCCTACCGTCGATCATTAGTTGAGCCTTGATTTGTTAAAACCTCTGTCTAAAGCATTATGTTAGTAAAATGATTAGACTTCAGGTCCATGTCTCTTATCATTAACTAGAGTTTCTGCATCTGATCCCTATAGCGATTCAAGTGGAGAATTGATTTCCGTGAGCTGTTGTGGAGAAGGAGGTCATTATGACAAAAGATTCCTGCCTAATTTATATAGTGAGGCTTGCTCACTAATTCTGGCGTCAGAGACCCGACCAATTGATTTCTATCAGTGCAGTGTGAGATGATAAATTTTAATCAGAGCTTTTTGGTCTCTATTAGTCTGGTTTTCTTTTTATAATGGATTTCTCTCATTCATGCTTTCCCTAGTCTGCATTTTTATGACTGTGATGTGCTTTGATTTACTTCATTCAAAGTACGATGCTCTGGCTTCAATTACTCCATTTAACTTTAAATAGACATTACTACAAGTCTTTCTGATACAAAAGAACATCTGGTGTCAATAAATTGCAGCAGGAGGTGCCATGTGGGAAAGAACCCAAGAACTAAACACATCTCTGGGCACATCCATCAGGACATGAGCATTCATGCCATGGCAATGTGCCACTTATCTTCTGAAATGCTATCAGAGTGGAGCTAGCTCTAGGAGTTGAAGCCAGCATGGCATTTTGATTTTCATTGTAGCAATGCTTGACTCACTGATCTAAGGCTCCAGACACTAAACATTCTGTTCAGTTGATAACATCTTTGAGGGTGACTTCTGCTAAACAAGAAAGAAACAGAGAGCAAGGGGACGCTTTTTTCTATGTCTTGCACAGAGTGTTTAATGAAGAATGTTGTAAAGAAGTCAGAATAAAGAACACTATTTCTCGCATTCCCTCCCTACCAAACACACCAGAAAGAAAAGTGCTGGGGTTTCCACAGGGAAATACACTAACTCTGCTATTTTCAGGTTGATCCCAACTACAAATTTTAATAATTACCTAAGACTACCAAATTCAAATAATAGAATATACAATAATTAAAGAGAAACCTTTGCCTGTTTTTAAGGTTTGAAAATAAACTCTCTTTAATTGCTAAAATAAGCATAATACAGAAATAATTTACCCAAGATGTAATTTGCATTTAAATTTTATTCCATATACAAGAGCTTTGTTCATAATCAGAGTTATGCACTGATAATTTGAGTTTTGTAAAAAAGAGTGTCCCTAATAATAGGCTTTATTTAAATGATCTTTAAGTGAAATTATTTATGGATAATGTGTTGGAAAGCATGTATCTGTTTGTCACAGCATATTTTGAAACTCAGATTCTCAAGCATGAGAAAAAGGAACCCAACTTGACCTTGCTCTTCTTGTCTCCACTGCTTATTTCTGTTCGGCTTCATAGCTTTTTTCCTGTGCTGGAGCAGAAGTTGACCAGCAGCCAGAGATATCACATCTTCCTAGTTTAATGAACTCTGTAGAAAGAGAGTTTCTCTTTCCCAAAGTTCATGTGTTAATCTTGCAAAAGGACCCTAATTAGCCCAGTTTTGTGATGTGCTCATCTCTGGACCCATCACAGCTGCCAAGAAAAGAGAACATGATGAGCCAAGAACTGAATCTACAATGGAAGAGAGCAGGTTCTGTTCCCAGAGGGAAGGAGATGAGAAAGCTTACTGGGTGAAAAACAAATCAAAAAAACTAAACCAAACAAACAATATTACCAGTATCCATGATTCTTAGCCAACCAACTCTGGATAAGGCTTTAGAGAATGAGAAAGGCATGCATTTCAGACTGGTGACACTTTGTTCTACCTACTCAGAGATGAAATGTTCTCATAAGACAGTCTGTCTTGTCCTGCCACGAGGTGGGAGGAACCAGACATCTCTTCAGCTTTTCGGAAGAATGCAGTAGCAGTGAGAAAGAATGTTTCCTTGGATGCAAATTTCAGAAAAGGGTTAGACCAGGTTAGCACTTCTCCAAATGTGACCTCATAGGATGGTGAAATATGGCGCTAAGTGAGTAAAAAAATCAGGAGAAGATTAGGTTACACAAAGTGACAAAGCTTTTTTTATTGGAGATTTTCATAAAACTTCTAATATAGAAAAATACTTCTGAGAAATTCAGAGGATGATATGGCATGCACGATTTCCAAAACATATTTAATGAGAGAGCTCTTTTTATTTTCATTCACTAAGAAGTTGAAATATTAGATGACTTTTTAAATACCTTGCTTATTTTGATAGTCTCCCAATTTTATGATTTTAAGAGAGCAATATAAAGTTGAGATTCCAATCCTGGAGCTTATGTTTTGTTTGTTTTTTTTAATTAATAGTTTTTTTTTAATTGGGCAATAATTGCTTTACAGTGTTGTGTTGCTTTCTGCCATACAACAAACTAAATGAGCCATAAGTATGCATATGTCCTCTTTCTCTCTTGAATCCACCTCCTACCGCATCCCACACCTCTAGGTTGTCACAGAACACTGGGTTGAGCTCCCTGTGTTATATATTACCTTCCTATTAGCTGTCTGTTTTACATATGGTAATGTTTATATTAATATTTCAGTGCTATGCTATCAATTTGTCCCACCCTCTCCTTCCCCCACTGTGTCCAGAAGCCTGTTCTCTATGTCTGTGTCTCTAGTCCTGCTCTGCAAATAAGTTCATCAGTACCATTTTTCTAGATTCCATATTTAGCATTAATATAGGATATTTGTGTCTTATCTTTCTGACTTTCTTCATTTTGTATAATAGGCTCTAGATTCATCCACCTCATTAGGACTGACTCAAATTCACTCCTTTTTATGGATGAGTAATATTCCATTGTATATATGTGCCATATCTTCTTTATCCATTCATCTGTGGATGAACATCTAGGTTGCTTCCATGTCCTGGTTTTTCTAAGTAGTTCTTCAGTGAACATTGGGACTGTTGATATGCATTTTTCAGTCATAGTTTTCTCAGAGTATATGTCCAGTAGTGGGATTGCTAGGTCATGTGGTAGTTTTACACCTAGTTTTCTAAGGAATCTCCATACTGTTCTCTCTAGTAACTGTACCAGTTTATATTCCCACCATCAGTGCAAGAGGGTTCAATTTTCTCCACATCCTCTTCAGCATTTATTGTTTTTAGATATTTTTGGAGATGGCCATTCTGACAGATGATACCTCATTGTAGTTTTGATTTATATTTCTCTAATAATAAGCAATGTTGAGTATTTTTTTCATGTGTTTATTGGCCATCTATATGTCTTCTTTGGAGAAATGTCTGTTTAACTCTTCTGCCTATTTTTTGATTGGGTTGTTTGCTTTTTTGATATTGAACTGCTTGTATATTATATAATGCTGCTGCTGCTGCTAAGTCACTTCAGTCGTGTCCAGCTCTGTGTGACCCCGTAGACGGCAGCCCACCAGGCTCTCTCGTCCCTGGGATTCTCCAGGCAAGAACACTGGAGTGGGTTGCCATTTCCTTCTCCAATGCATGAAAGTGAAAAGTGGAAGTGAAGTCGTTCAGTCGTGTCCGACTCTTAGCGACCCCATGGACTGCAGTCCACTAGGCTCCCCCGTCCATGGGATTTTCCAGGCAAGAGTACCGGAGTGGGGTGCCAGTGCCTTCTCTGATTATATAATGAGCTGCTTATATATTTTAGAGATTAATCCTTTGTCAATTGCTTCATTTGTGATTATTTTCTCCCATTCTAAGTGTTGTCTTTTCATCTTGTTTATAGTTTCCTTTGCTCTGCAAAAACTTTTAAGTTTAATTCAGGCCCATTTGTTTATTTTTTATTTCTATTTCCATTACTCTAGGAGGTGGGTCAAAGAGGATCTTGTTGCTATTTATGTCAAAGAGTGTTCTGCCTATGTTTTCCTCTAAGACTTTTTATAATTTCTGGCCTTGTATTTAGATCTTTAATCCATTTCGAGTTTATTTTTGTGTATGGTGTTAGGTAGTGTTCTAGTTTCATTCTTTTGCATGTAGTTGTCCTGTTTTCCTGGCACCAATTATTGAAGAGCATGTCTTTTCTCCAATGTATATTCTTGCCTCTTTTGTCAAAGACAAGGTGCCCATAGGTGCATAGGTTTATCTCTAGACTTTCTATTTATATTTCATTGATCTATATTTCTGTTTTAGGGTCAGCATTGTACTGTCTTGATTACTGTAGCTTTGTATTATAGTTTCAAGTCAGAAAGGTTGATTCCTCCAGCTCCATTTTTCTTTCTCAAGATTGCTTTGGCTATTGGGGGTCTTTTGTGTTTCCATACAAATTGTGAAATTTTTTGTTCTAATTCTGTGAAAAATGCCATTGGTAATTTGATAGGGATTGCTTTGAATCTGTAGATTGCTTTTGGTATATAGTCATTTTGAAAATATTGATTCTTTGAATCCAAGAACATGGTATATCTCTCCATCTGTTTGTTTTGTCTTTGATTTCTTTCATCAGTGTCTTATACTTTTCTGCATACAGATCTTTAGTCTCCTTTAGTAGGTTTTTCCCTAGATATTTTATTCTTTTTGTTTTAATAGTGAATGCTATTGTTTCCTTACTTTCTCTTTCTGATTTTTTGCTGTTATTGTATAACGAAGCAAGGGATTTCTGTGTATTAATTTTGTATTCCACAACTTTACTAAATCCATTGATTAGCTCTAGAAGTTTTCTGATGATATCTTTAGGGTTTTCTATATGTAGGATCATGTCATCTGCAAACAGTAAGAATTTTACTTGTTTTATATCTGGATTCATTTTATTTCTTTTTCTTCTCTGATTGCCATGGCTAGGACTTTCAAAACTAGATTGAATAATAGTGGTGAGAGTGGGCACCCTTGTCTTGTCCCTGATCTTAGCAGAAATGCTTTTTCACCATTGTGAATAATGTTTGTTGTCAGTTTGTCATATATGCCAGGGCTTATGTTAACACACTGGATAGCTATGGGGTCATAAAGCTTAGTCACGAGCTGAAAAACTTTTCTGTCCCCTGTTTTGTTCTTCCTATTTTTTGATCACGGCCAGATCCTGGTGGTGGAAGGGCATTGGAATCAGTGTAAGATACCCACCCTGATGAAATACAAAGAAAACCATGCCAAGAGAAACATTGTATCATTGGCCACATAAGGAATCTTCACTTAAAAAGTGTTTAAATTTCAGGGTTTAAAATACAATCCATAGAAAGTTTTCAGGTGCGGATTCTTGAGTTTTCTATACTATATGTTATTATTTTGTATTTATTTATGTATTTATTTGTCTGATTGCATCAAGTCTTAATAGTGGCACACTGGCTTCTCTCTAGTTGGGCTTAGTTGCCCTGCAGCATATGGGATCTTAGTTCCCCAACCAGGGATTGAATCCAAGTTCCCTGCATTGGAAGGCAGATTCTCAACCACTGTACCACTGAGGAAGTCCCTGTACTACATATTATTTGACATGGAAGCTGAAGGACAGGGGTAGAGATATCTACCTCCACCACCTTATGCATTTTCTGAATATGAATCAAGTCTACTTCATGCCAGAACTTCTTGAATCTTCGACATTAATTCAAACTTTTTGGTACACATAGCTAAAACCTGTAGGTTGAAGGAAAGAATGCTCAAAACAAGTAAAAGTCAATCTTTCTGTATCAGTTTCTCTGTGCAGAACCCAGTCATCTGACTATCTCTGGCTAATGCATAAACATTATTTTAAATCATAAAACAGCACCTGGGCAGAGGATTTTTGTTAGCCATTTTCAGTCTTTTTTGTTTTACCTAGTTCCATGGTTTCTAAAGCCATTACGTTTGTGATATTTTTGCTTGTCTGTCATTTATTTTACTTTCTCCTTTTCCCATAGAACAAGGTTAATTTGTGAAATGGGAGAATTTGACAGAAAGCATTTTTGGTGGGGAAGGTTAGGGGAGTATGACACACTCTCCCTTCAAAAACTTATGTCAAATGCAGTGGATTCTTTATTTAATAGCCCAGGAAAGGCACAGACAGTCCCTGTCTCCACAGGCAGTTTCATAAACACATTAACTTTTATCTATTCAGAGAAAACAGTTGTGCTAGTTTTTGTAGAATGAATATGCTTTTAGTTTTGGATTGTTTCAACCACACTGAAGTGCCACTGTAGTGAACAGATGTCACTAAATGCTGGTCAATTTCTGAAATCACTAATAAGTTTGCAGAAATTGATGCATACTTTTACATTTACTGCTTATGCTTTGAAATCTCATGTTTGGACAGTATGGTTAATTTAGAGATTGGATCTCATTTAACTGAAAAGAGTATATGACTTATGAAGATTTAGAATCAAACTCCTTTTTAAATATTTATGTATTTATCTGACTACCCTGAATCTTAATTGTATCATGCAGTATCTTTGATCTTTGTTGAGGCATGTGGGATCTTTAGTTGGGCATGTGAACTTTTAGTTGCAGCACGAGAGACTAAGTTCTCTGACCAAAGATTGAACCTGCACAGTCAGTTACTGAACTACCAAGGAAGTCCATAGACTCAAACACTTGTTGCCAATCTGTCTCTTTTTGAGCTAATTATTTCACCTCCCTGAATCTCAGGCCCCTCATTTGAAAACTGAGGTGATAACGATAGCACTTATTTCTCCCATTCACAAAGGTGTGATGATCAAATGAGAGAATGTCTGTGGCAGTTGGTATATTTTGAAATCTATCACAAAATTTTATGTTGGGAACTGAGGCTGCAATGATGGAAGAGAGACCCCTTGAATATATGGACTTTGCAAATAAGCAATTGCCCATATATTAATATAAATGAAGAAGGAATATATAACAACTGGCTTCCCTGGTGATTCAGCGATAAAGAATCCACCTTCAATGCAGGAGCCACAGAAGACATGAATTCAATCCCCGGGTCAGGAAGATCCCCTAGAGGAGAGTATGGCTACCCACTCCAGTATTCTTGCCTGGAGAATCCCATGGCTAGCGGAGCCTGGTGGACTATAGTTCATAAGGTTGCAGAAAGACAGGCATGACTGAAGTGACAGCATGCACACACACATATAACAACTACAGTGTTATATGGATAAATGCAAGAAGGATATCTAATACAGTCTTAGAGGAGTGGAATAGACTTCTGGGAGGTGGTGACAACTGTATGAATTGAAAGATAACTAGGTAAAATGAAGAGGGAGCATTTTTTCAGATGAAGAATTTGCAAAGTTCAGAATTGGAGGGAGAACATGGCATACCTGCTGAATGAAAATGAGCTCAATTTGTTTGGAACATTAAGTTTGCGGGATTGGACCAGAGAATGGCAAGATATGGAGTAAGACAGGCAAATGGGGGACAGATGATTTTAAACCATGTGCAGAAGTTTGGACTTTAATCTGACAGCAATGGAGAGTGCGAATAAAAATTATCTTTAAAGTTTTAGAAAATGAGGTAAGCCATTTTATGAATGTTGGTTATTACTGAATTTTTATTATTTATCAATAATATTCAAAGAGTAACTCTATCTAATTTGTCAACATTTAAGGTAACATATTGAGATAATGTCTTAAGAATGCTGCTTAACTATTTATATAGCACCTTCCCCTTTAGATGGGTCTGTTTTTTGTTACTTTAGTTTTGAGCATACATTTCTAATAGGCTTAACCTGCCACTAAAGAAACTTGGAAAAATAGTGGCAAAGCATAAAATAATTTGAAAATACAGAAGAAATATAGGCATTTCTAGGATTTTAGCTGAATTTTGATGATTTCTTCAGCATTTCCCATTAAAGGTTAATTTTGTTGGCATTGGTGAGCTTGTAAAGCAACATAATTTGTATGAGTTGCAAACCAATCAGCGCTCTGTCAAAAAATAGAAATCATTTTCTAGGAAATGATCTGTACAACTGATGATTCTTAAAGTTCACAACTTAACTGAGGGAGCTGTGATTAGAAGTGAATCCTTTACCATGTTTTCATTTTATTGTGTCCTTAGCCTGTATGAACTCATAGCATTATCTTGAGGAACTTGCCTGTCTTGCTCCTTTAATCCTCATTATTTGATGATGATGTTAGATTAAAGGAGCTGTCCCTATTAACTTGAGGAAAGGGGCAGTTTCTGTTATCATAGTTATTTGGACACATATGGAAACACTTCTCCAGCAGATTGTTCAATTGCTCCCTCCTCCTTGCCTTTGCAGTAATCAGCTGTGTAAGTTACATTCCAGTCATGGTATAGTGATAGAAAGATATGGCCAGGGCATGATTTTATAAGTACCTCTTCATTAAGATCTTCTTTTAAGATAGAGATCTTAATTTACCAATAATTCATGTTCCCTATTAGCTTTAGAGCTTCCCAGGTGGTGCTAGTGGTAAAGAACCCACTTACCAATGCAGGAAATGTAAGGGATGAGGGTTTGATCACTGGGTCAGGAAGATCCCCTGGAGGAGGGCATAGCAACCCACTCTAGTATTCATGGCTAGAGAATCCCATGGACAGAAAAGCCTGGAGGGCTATGATCCATACAGTCACAGAGTCAGACATAACTGAAGCATCATAGAGTGCACGCACATGCATATAAGCCAGACTCTAGTCTATATTATGTCTTAAAATGGATTATATTTACTAAAAAATAGAGCCAAAAGAAACAGATGTTCTCTTCACATTTTTAAAATGTCTTTAGAAAATCATGGTGAGTTGAATTATTAGCTTTTTAAATGTGTTAATTATTCATTAAAACTTTTGAGAAAAGGAAAGTAAATCTAGAATGCTATTGAATGCTAAGGTAAAACAAATATGAAATTGTCTTTTCAAAAACCAAGTTTACTCTAAAGATACAAATTTATTCATTGTGATGGTCTGACAAAGGCTGCAGAGTGAGGTGTTTAAGAGCCTCGTTCTGGAATCAAGAATCTGGCTTCAAATCTTGGCACTGTCACTTGTTAGAACTGACAAATTCTTAAGATTGAATTTCCTCTGCTGCAAGATAGCAGTAATAAAATAACCAATTTTATAAGGTTTATAATTAAAATTAACCTATATAAAGCACTTAGCACAATTCCAGGCACAGAGTGATGGTATTTTACCCTATCCTCTACCAACTTTAAGATTTCTCACAAGCCATATCCCATACCTAGAACATTCTTTTTTCTGCTCTGTTTAGACACTCCTGAACTCAAAAGAATCTTCTAGAAAAATTAAATAGACCTATTAGAAATAAAGTGATTCCTCTAGTGTTTATCGAAAGTATACATCTGTGTCAATGTAATCCTAAGGGTGTTTGGGGTTAATTATAAGATTACTGCTGTGGACTAAATGTTTTTGTCTCCCCTAAATTCCTATGTTAAAGCCCTTATCCCCAGCGTGATGATATTTGGAGGTGAAGGCTTTAGAAACTAATTTAGATGAGGTCATAAAGATGGACCACCATTGTGGGATTAGCATCCTTGTAAAAGGAGGCAGGGATATGCAATCTCTCTCTCTCTTTCTGCATGTACACACCAAGAAAAAGCAATCTGAGGACTTAACAAGGAAGAAGACCCTCACTGAGAACCCAACTGTGCTGACAGCTGGATCTCAGGGTTCTAGCTTTCAGAAAAATGCATGTTTGTTGTTTAATTACCCAATCTGTGGAAATTTGTCCTAGCAGCCCAAACTGACTAAGATGGTAATTCAGTGGTATTGTGAGAGATTTTGTCGGTAGGACAATATTTTGATAGATGTGGCAATGGTAGAAATTGATAGGCCTCTAGATCCCTGTTCTAGACAGGTATTCAAGTCTTAAGACTCAGACCAAGTGTGCTTCAAATTTTGATTGCCAGGGTGTTTACACTGAAGATTTGTTTTTATCAACTTGACATGAAAGTAGTGGATAATGTGTTTATGGCCATGGGAAAAAGTAGTGATTTATAAAGCTTCAGAAATAAACAGAGCCTAGAAAACCAGTGAAAGCTGCCTTTTGCTCAAATACTATTAAAATGTTCGATCTCTCAGAATGGAAACTTACTGATAATACAGCCAAATTTCACTAGTTAATTACTACTTAATGATGCATGCTTTCAATTAACAACACTTATATTAAATACAAGAAAGAGTGTGATCGGTAAAAAAGAACATGAGTCCCCAAGGGCCCACTTAGCCTTTGGATGTATGTAATGGGTCATAGACTCACTACACCACCTTCCTGATTCTGTTAGTTCACCTGCTGAGTGAAGGGTTTGGGGCCTCAGATTCTTTCCTGTCCCATTGTTTTGTAATTTTCCTTTGTCACTTGTTTTCCTCCTATTGTCTGCTCTTCAGATGACTGAAATAAAAGAATATTTCATATGTTTTGTGGCCTGAATGGCTTGACCCAGTGCAGCCTTTGGGTATCTGGATCAAATTTGCAGTCAAATAATATTCAGTTTCCCCTTCCCTCAGCCTTCTTCATTTCCTACCTCTTTCCATGATTTTTCAGTCTGTCCTAGTTTTATGAGATTTAAAAAAATGCACTGTGGAAGATTTGGAGGAAATGATGAAGTCCTTGGTTGCTGGGTAACTGGTCTTTAACCGTGATTCAGTGTTTAATAAGATTGTTTTATCTGGTTCCAGGGTCTTCCCAGAATTTCACTGTTGCTGATTTTGTGTTCCTTTGGTGGGAAATAAAACAACCAGTAAACTTAGAAGCTTTTTTTTTTCACAATATTTCCCAAATTTATACTTTGTCAAAGAATATTTCAGCATGATCAGGGCCTGTCCTTTGTTCTATTGATAGAAAAGGATTTTCTTAAGAAGCATTTCAAATAATACACATCAGTTCTCTCAAAGCAGTTCCAAAAACCAAATGTGAAAAACAACATACTCTCTATAGTCTATTTAAATAGGTTTCAAAGATCAGAAGCAAACCTTCTAACATAGCTCCTCCATTGCTGAATTCTTTATTCAGAAATTATTTCTGAAGTGGCTGCAATTTATTGTTGAATAGTATTTTCAAGAGGGATCATGAGTGTTTTATTTCTTGAGTTCTTTGAGGTTTAAAAATACCTGCCTGTTGATCTTACAATAAGTGGCACCATGGCTGGATGCAGTCTTTGGGTCACAATTTCCTTACCTTGGAAATTCTGTGGCAATTGCTCAATTTTCTTTTCTGTTTAAATTTGCTTTGGAGAAGGCTAAAGCCAGACTAAATTTTTCTGTCTGGTAGCAAAATACCTTTTGCTGCCTAGATGAGTAAAAAAATTGTCTATAGTCCTAGATTAAATAACCAGAAAATGTCTTTATATTAATTGATATGTATAAAATATTCTGGTACATATAACAAAAGATTCAGCATTTATCTATTTTAGGGAAAATCTCCTAAATTATATCAGTGAATACTTTTCTGTTATGTCTGTTGAGTTTTCTATATTTCAGTGATTCTAATTATCTCTGCTCTCCTGCTTACACAAAAATATGACTGTCTTGCTTCTAACAAGGCTGAGAGCAAGCCCCAAACACTGAAATTAAACTCTCTCCTTATACTTTCTGTCTTCTGATAGAAAGATCAGTCCACTCCCTCAGGTATCCTCAACTTTGTTATAAGGATCAGAGGACGCTAATCTCCCGTTATCCTTATCTTCCAATAATCATAAGGTTGAATCTTCCAGGACATTTATCTTTGAGCATGGCATCATGAGACTGCGTCGACTACCAGATCATCCTGTGTGTATCTCATTTTGATTCCTATAAGGATCTATATAAACCCATCTTTGCCCCATATTTCATCTATTCACACTCCTTCCATTGTACTTTTCTCAAATTCATAGTCCATCATCTCAGAATCTCTTCAGTTCTCAGACTCTTAACTGAGAAGTTGCTTTATGTTAATGCTTTCACATAGACCTACCTTTCACTTGATGATCCTCCTTCCCCTGCAGCTTTTTCAAGTAGTGGTCACTGGGTTTTTTGTTTTGGTTTGGTTTTTTGCTCATGACTTTCAAACTACAAATTTGCTTACATTTACTTAAATTACTCTTTGGGGATATGTGTTACGAGTGGATCCAATGCAATTTCTAACTCACTGTGGTTGGAACTCTCTCCTCACTTGGCATAAGCAGATACCTTGAAAAATTTGTTTTTGTTGTTACTTAGCCGGCTCACATTTTCTGTTTATGGGTTTATGTGTTTTACAACTTCTGGGCTAGTATCAGGCATTGTGAACATTCTGAAATCATGGCCCTAATGTGTGACTTTGTATGCAAATGGATGGGAAATCCCACCCCTAACTGGTAACTTGTGTGTGTGCCAAGTCGCTTCAGTTGTGTCCTATTCTTTGTGACCCTATGGACTGTAGCCCACCAAACTCCTCTGTCCACTGCAACAGGAAAACACAAATCAAAAGAAAGAGGGATTGCATCATATACATCACTTAGGAAAACATTACTCCCTCTGGTAATGACAAGTGTTGAAGGAAAGTAGAGAAGAGGAAACTTATATAAAACTGGTGAGAATGCAAATTGGTACATCTACTTTGGGGAACAATTTGAAAATGACTGGACCACAGAGAAGGGTGAGCACTGAAGAACTGATGCTTTCAAATTGTGGTATGGGAGAAGATTCTTGAGAGTCCCTTGGACAGCAAGGAGATCAATCCAGTCAATCTTAAAGGAAATCAACCCTGAATATTCATTGGAAGGAATGAGGCTGAAGCTGAAGCTCCAATACTTTGGCCACCTGATGCAAAGAGCTGACTCATTGGAAAAGACCCTGTTTATGGGAAAGATTGAGGGCAGGGGGAGAAGGGGACAACAGAGGATGAGATTGTTGGATGGTATCACTGATTCAATGGACATAAATTTGAGCAAACTCTGGGAGATAGTAAAGGACAGGGAAGCCTGATATGCTACAGTCCATGGGGTCGCAAAGAGTTGGACATGACTTAGTGACTGAACAACAGCAATGGCAACAAAATAAAATTTAAGATAGGCATACTCTCTGAGTCATAAATTATTCTCAAGGTCTCCCCTGGAGAAATTTGTTCTCATGGAGACATATGCAAAGATAATAATTGCAGGACTGTTTGTTCATGGCAAAAAAATAAAAAAACTAATTGTCACTCAGCAGGGAAATAAATTAATCATGATTTTTCATATAGTGAAACAGTGCAGAGGAGTCTGGTAGGCTATGGGGCATGGGGAAGCAAAAGAGTTGGACATGACTTAGCAACTAAACCACCACCATGTTCATCAGTGAAAATGAATAAACTTGATTTACAAGCATAAATGTGGAAGATCTTTAAAAACATAAGACTAGTAAAAACACAAGTTGTAGAAAGAGATGCAGAGTATGACAAGATTCATGCAAATATTAATATAATAATAGTATATATTTTTAATGAATATATTTATGTAGTAAATGTATAAAGCCATGCAGGAAAATATCATACACCTTCCTCTGAGGAGAAGGAGGGAGAAAGGTTCTGGTTAGGGCTTTAGCTATTTGTGTATCATCTTCTCGATTTAACGTTTTTTTAGAAAGGTAAGGTCTAAAGCAAATAGGACAGAATGTTAACATCTGTTTTAGTGCTGAGTACACAAGATAAAATGATTGCTTTCTGACTTTGTAAGAATGTTGCATAACATAAAATTTTAAAAATGAAAGGAACTAAGAAAAAAGTTTAACTTCAGATGCTGCAATATTTTGGAATAAAATGAGGGAAAATTTGTAAGAACAAATAATCATTTTAAAAATAATGACTGGGAAAAATATTAGTTTAGTAAAAACTTTCAAAAGAGTAGCATCATGAAATTGTTGAGTGAGAAGCAAAGTAGCCAGGGGCTCTTTGGAAACTTAGAAGAAGTTAAAATATAGATAGCATGACATAAAGCATTAGATAGACAAGAAAAGATATTTGAGAATAAAATATTAAATATTCACCAATATGAGCATGTGTGCTCAGTCACTCATGTTACTCGTGTCTGACTCTTTGCAACCCTATGGGCTGTAGCCTGCCAGGTTCCTCTGTCCACGGGATTTCCCAGGTTAAGAATACTGAATTGGGTTGCCATTTCCTCTTTCAGGGAATCTTCTAGAACCAGGGATTGGACTTGTGTCTCCTGCGTTGGCAGGTGGAATCTTTACCACCGAGCCACCTGAAAAGCCCTATTCATCAATAAAACATTAAATAAAAGAGAGCATAGACAAATATCTAGATTAAATAAAATGAGCACTGTGATTTCTGGAAACTGACGTGAAATGGGAATTTTTATGCCTCGGACAAACATGTCCCCAGGTTTAAGATTTTTTCCTAACTATTTGTATTTTGGTCACTTCAAGTGAAAAAAAAAAAAAAACCTTTAAAATTAAATTAATAAAAATGGTTCTTTATGAAATAATGCCGTTTGCAGCAACATGGATGGAGCTAGAGATTATCATACTAAGTGAAGTAAGTTAGAAACAGAAAGACGAAAACCATATGATATCACTTATATCTAAAATATGGCACAAATGAGCCTATCTACAAAGCAGAAACAGACTTACAGATATAGAGAACAAACTTGTGATTGCAAAGGGGGAGAGGGGAGAGAAGGACTGGGAATTTGGGATTAGCAGATGTAAACTGTTGTGTACAGGATGGATAAGCAACAAGGTCCTAGTGCATAACACAGGGAATTATATTCAATACCCTGTGATAAACTATAATAGAAAACAATATTTTAAAAAGAATGTCTGTATGTGCATAACTTTCAGCTATACAGTAGACTGGCACAACATTGTAAATCAACTATGTCAATTTAAATTTTTTGATAAATGAAATGCGAAAAAAGGAGTAGACAAATATCTAGATCAAATAAAATGAGCTGATTAAGCATTTTGAAATATATTTTGGAAGCATTCCATATGTAAAAATGTGACAGTTATTTTTGAGAATTACCTAACATTGCTGACATATAGATGTGTGTGCAAGCAGATTTAGTAACTGATTGCTGACATAGCGCTTTTAAACAACATTTAGCTTCCATTTCTTATATTAAGTATGGCATCCAAAATATTTATATAATCATGTGCAAATGCGTTAAATTATTAATTGAAAAGGCACTTCCTCTTTAGCTTGAAGAAAAGGACTAAATTAGTATCATGTGTGAAAGATGGTGAGCACACCACTGCTAAATTCAATTCTCATTTCTTAGGAACATTAAAAGTCCTTTGAGTATTTAAAAATTATACAAATCTAAAATAAATGTGTTTTTTTGAAACAATAGCTACATTATATTTGTATAATTACAATTACACATGTAATTTTAAAAGACTACTATAAAGAAGAGTGACTTAAAAGGCAGATTTATTATTTAGTAGTCAACAATAATTGAGAAATAAATATTAAAATGCTTTCATTTCCAGTTATACACATGTGATCTACATTTATGACTCTGTGAGGTATAGATGAGAGCTTTGACACTGCTATTTTTGTCTATACAGGACATGTGAGAATGTTGGGGCCACTTAGTGCAGTTAGGATACCTGTAATTGCCACTGCAACCATAGAATTAGGCACTGCACTATAATCAGTTCCCAGGAAGCAGAAACTGAAGGAAAGTTAAGCTTTGCATTGCACAGTGCTTAAATGCATGCCATAACAACTCCCTTGTAAAATGTTATGATCTTATTTATTAAAATTAATCCCGATGAAATAAATTTTTTTAACAGATAGTTTAAGTAACAAAGTTATACTTTTGATGGATCATAAGACACTTTAATAAGATTACTCCAGTAATGATAATACTTGCTCTCTTGCCGGAGAGATTCTTCATGATTTTCTTTGAAACTAGTATTTAGTTCCCAATTGTAACCTCTCTTAATTTTCCACTCTCAGTTCCATTCTGACTTGCCTTTCACTTCCCGACTTCAGTGTCCACCACTTCAGTCTACTGGGAATGTATTCTACTCAGGACTTGCAAAGCATTGATGAGCATAGAATTACCAGGGTTTCATTAGGGATGCAGATTCCAGAGTACGATCCTAAAGATTCTGATTTGGAATATGCTTTAGTATAGGATTTTCCACAAACCATATGTGGACTCCTTTTTATTTTTCTGCCACACCATATAAATTCCAGCACTGGTAATTTCTCTGATCTGCCTTCTCTTCTCCCTGAGCTGAACCCTGCTACAAAAGATCAAGACTTTACTGAATGTTTCCACCACAAATGTGTCATTAAGCATATCTGTCTTATAGTCAGACAGACAAAGGTTGATCCTATTACATGCTAGCTACGCGTTGGACAAATTCTCAAACCACTTTCTGTTGTAATTTCTTTATCTGGGACATGGAGACTCATTTATCATTCATTCATTCATCCATCCATTGATTTAACTTATTGATTTATATTTATTCATATTTATATTTTAATATTTGTTAAGTAAACACTGTTCAAAGTATTGAAGATAGAATAATGACTAAGATCTAAAGGTGCCTGCCCCATGGACCTTACAATTTCTTTCAGTATTAGTATTTAATACATACGGCTATAGAAAGGATTAAACAAAAGTATAGTAATAGCTAACACATTTACTAGATTTTAAGTGCCAGGCAAGGTTTTAAGCACTCTATCTAATTAACTAATTTATTTTTTATAAGAATAGAATGAGGTAGGTACTATTACTATTTTCATTTTACATATGCTGAAATTGTACTTTAAGCATTTTCTTCTAGGTCATTCAGTAAGTGGTAATGCTGGGATTTCCAACCAGGTGGCCTAGGTGTAGAATGCATGCTCTTCAGTTCAGTTCAGGTCAGTCACTCAGTCGTGTCCGACTCCTTGCGACCCCATGGACTGCAGCACACCAGGCCTCCCTGTCCATCACCAACTCCCAGAGTTTACTCAAACTCATGTCTATTGAGTCGGTGATGCCATCCAACCATCTCATCCTCTGTCATCCCCTTCTCCTCCTGCCTTCAATCTTTCCCAGCATCAGGGTCTTTTCAAATGAGTCAGCTCTTCGCATCAGGTGGCCAAAGTATTCGAGTTTCAGCTTCAACATCAGTCCTTCCAATGAACACTCAGGACTGATTTCCCTCGGGATGGACTGGTTGGACCTCCTTGCAGTCCAAGGGATTCTCAAGAGTTTTCTCCAACACCACAGTTCAAAAGCATCAATTCTTCTGCTCTCAGCTTTCTTTATAGTCCAACTCTCACATCCATACATAACTACTGGAAAAACTATAGCCTTGACTAGATGGACCTTTGTTGACAAAGTAATGTCTCTGTTTTTTAATATGCTGTTTAGGTTGGTCATAACTTTCCTTCCAAGGTGCATGCTCTTAACCTCTAGTATAATACTTCCTCTCTATAAGGCAAATAATTACTGAAATAATAATGTATCTATCAGAAGTAATTTCTGAAGATGTAAAGCGGAAATACAGAATATCTCCAAGTCAAAGTCTATACCTTAGTCTGATGCTAACAATATTTAAAGAAAAAAAAGTCTCAACAAACAGGAATATTCTCAATGAATTTTATAAAAAAAGCACCGTCCTGAGAGCAAAAATTGGCAGAAACTATGCAGCCCTTGCAAAGGGCAAACCTAATGTTAACCACAACAACAACAGTGAGTATAGAATATTTACCACTGGTCAGTCATTGTGCTAACTACATTGCACAGGTTAACCCAATTCATCTTGACAATAATTTGCTAGTCATATACTATACCTATAGTACAAAGCTGAATCATAGGTCCAAGGTTTTACAAGCAGAAAGCACCTCTAACCAGATGCTTAGACCCCAGAACATGCCCTCTTCATGACCACTAAGCACCATTTTTTAACCAGCTAACACTTTCAGTGTGTATGTTACAAAGCTTATGGTCATTAGACACATGTTTTTCTAAAATATCAAGAGTTAGGTAAAATACACTTCAAGACTATATTGTAAAATGTTAAAATATGCTTTCTCAGAGAGGTCTCCACTGGTCACATCAATTAAATAAATTCCTCTAATAATGTTCTCTTTTAGAATTCTATTTTTTATGATTATTACTTTAATGTTTATCTCCACTTCTAGGCTCTAAAACCCTTGGGGTTGATAATGTGCTTCCTTTATTTTTCAATGCATGCCCCATGCTTGGTTTATGACATGTGAAAGTTCAGGGAAGGAATGAATGCTCTGCCTCTCCGTTCATTATGTACATTTCTAATCGTTTGTTCAGTTCTGATAAAGACAAAAATGCAGACACAAGCTTATAGGCACTGGAAAAATTTTTATCATGAATAAAATAGTATAAGGAAAAGATATACTAAAAATGAGAATATCTAGATTGCTGGTAATGTTTCTCACTTTATTAATTCATTTTCTTTTTCATTTACGTAACAGTTTTGTTTGTTAAGTTTGGTACATCCCTAAGACATTAGTCAAATAACTAACTAAAATTAAGGAAAAAACCCATCGCTCTATGCAGTCACTAACTTTATACCATTCTTTGTACATGTCCTAAGCAACCAGCCAGAAACTCTGTTATTGGAAACCCAACAGACAGACTAAACATGAATTTGGGGCAGCAGCAAAGCAGATGCAGTAAACATAATTTCTTTTGAAATAATTCAATATTTTAAAATAAGGAACCAAAGTGTGCATCATGGAAAATACCAAAACTTTGTTGAACTTCAATAAAATAATTTATTTTCAATATTATTTTGATTTATATATAGAAGACAGATACCACAATCAATTCAGTATTTGATGTTCCTAAAATTATCACTCTAGCCCTGAGCTCCAAATGAGCACAATTGCTATTCTCTTAAATCACGTGGCAACCCTTGACTTCTTCCACATTACTGGTATTGTGCGTGCTTGCTTGCATGCTAAGTCATTTCAGTCATGTCCAACTCTTTGCGACCCTATGGACTATAGCCCGCCAGGCTCCTCTGTGTGGATTCTCCAGGCAAGAATACTGGAGTGGGTTGCCATGCCCTCCTCCAGGGGATCTTCTGACTCAGGGATTGAACTCGTGTCACCTGTGGCTTCTGCATTGCAGGCGGCTTCTTTACCTCTGACCCACGAGGGAGGTCCCAGAAATTGTGATAGTTATTTAAATTTTTTTGTGTTTTTTCTCTAGAAAGAAACACCCCAGTTGTTTGATGAGATGAACCTTTTCCTTTAGGATTGATCTCAGTACTCACAGTAGCAATTGTTCTCTTGACTTCTTGAAACTCCATCTTCATTAGCTATATCCTAAACACAGATTCTCTCAATTCTGCTTTCTCTTCAAGCTGCTATTCTTGTTTACAAACTTCCTAAAGGGCTATTTGTGTTTAGTGCCTCCTCAGTCCCCATAGTGGTTATGCCTTTGCTGCCAGGCTTTCTACCAGTCCAGCATTCCTCTGTGTTTTGTATGAGCTTAGCCTGGCCTAAAGCACCTACCTTATATGTATTTTTCTCTTCTATTAATTCAGTAATCACCTTACACATCTTTATAGTGCTTGTAAGAGCAACTAACATTACTTACACACATAGTTGTTGTTGTTCAGCCATTAAGTTGTGTTCAACTCTCTGTGACCCCATGGACTTCAGCACACCAGGCTTCCCTGTCCTTCACTATATCCCAGAGTTTGCTCAAACTCATGTCCATTGAGTCAGTGATGCCATCCAACCATCTCGTCCTCTGTTGTCCCCTTCTCCTCTTGTCCTCAATCTTTCCAGCATCAGGATCTTTGCCAATGAGTTGGCTCTTTGCATCAGGTGGCTAAAGTATTAGAGCTTCAGCTTCAGCATTAGTCCTTCCAATGAATATTCAGGATTGATTTCCTTTAGGATTGACTGGTTTGATCTTGCTGTCCAAGGGACTCTGAAGACTCTTAAGAGTCTTCTCCAGCACCACAGTTTGAAGGCATCAATTCTTCGGCCTTCAGCATTCTTTATGGTCCAACTCACATCCGAAAATGACTTCTGGAAAAACCATAGCTTTGCCTAATGGATCTTTGTTGGCAGACTGATGTTTTTGGTTTTTATTATGCTGTCTAGGTGTGTCATAGCTTTCCTATCCAAAGAGCAAATGTCTTTTAATTTCATGGCTGCAGTCATTGTCTTTGGAGCCCAAGAAAATAAAAACTACCACTGCTTCCACTTTTTCCCCATATATTCACCATGAAGCGATGGGATATCATATTTGATATTAGTAATTCTTTGTTGTTTTCCACTTTATTTTTTAATTGAAGGATAATTGCTTTACAGAATTTTGTTATTTTCTGTCAAACAAGAATATTTGTGTCCTTTCTTCTTTGATCTTTTCAAAGAACTAGCTTTTGGCTTCATTGATTTTTCTCTAATGACATTCTGTTTCCAATTTCATTGACCCCTGCTCCAACTATTTCTTATGCTTACCTTGGATTTAATTTACTCTTCTTTTTCTAGTTTCCTAAGGTGAAGGCTTAGATTATTGATGTTTTTCTCCTTTTCTATTATATGCAATCAGTGCTATAAATTTCCCTCTAAGTACTGGTTTCATTGCATCCCACAAATTTTGATCAATTGTGTTTTCATTTTCATTTAGTTCAAAAATTTCTTTGTATTTCTCTTGAGATTTTTTCCCCATGATTCATGTGTTATTTAGATATGTTATTTAATATTTTGAAATTTTCCAGTTATCTTTCTGCTGTT
The DNA here is from genome assembly GCF_054371585.1 of Giraffa tippelskirchi. NCBI lineage: Eukaryota > Metazoa > Chordata > Mammalia > Artiodactyla > Giraffidae > Giraffa > Giraffa tippelskirchi. The sequence goes on from NC_137276.1 coordinate 42,876,407, forward strand.
GATTTCTAGTTCAATTTCTTTGTGGGCTGAGAGCAGACATTGTATGATATCTATTATTTTGAATTCATTATGATTTGTTTTATGGCCCAGATTTCTTGCTGCAATCAGTGGTGTGCTGGAACTGGCTCATATTGCAATAGTGGATTGCTAAATTTTACATAATTTTAAAAGCTGGTTTTTAAATGAGCCACTATTAAAAATAAAATTATATAAATTTGGGGCTTCCTTGGTGGCTCAGTGGTAAAGAACCTGCCTGCCAATGCAGGAGACACAGGTTCGATCCCTGATCTGAGAAGATCCAACATTCCATAGAGTAACTAAACCCCTGTGCCACAGCTACTGAGCCTGTGCTCTAGAGCTTGAAAGCAGCAACCACTTAGCCTGAAAGCAGCAACTACTGAAGCCCGCATGCCCTAGAGCCTGAAGGCAGCAACTACTGAGCCTGAAAGCAGCAACTACTGAAGCCCGCATGCCCTAGAGCCTGAAAGCAGCAACTACTGAGACTGAAAGCAGCAACTACTGAAGCCCGCATGCCTTAGAGCCTGAAAGCAGCAACTACTGAAGCCTGAATGCCCTAGAGCCTGTGCTCTGCAACAAGAGAAGCCATTGCAATAAGAAGCCTGCATACAGCAACTAAAGAGTCGATCCCACTCACCACAACTAGAGAAAAGTCCACGCAGCAATGAAGACCCAGCACAGCCAAAAATAAATACATAAAATTTTTTTTTAAGTTCATTTTTAAAAAAATTATAGAAATTTATAATCAACTAAATTTAGTAATAATTGTTACGTTAAAACAAAGCTAATAAATACCCAAAACTCAGCACTTTTTAATTTTTTACACATTACGCTATTATCTATCCTCTTTAGGATGTTTATTATATCTACATACTGGCAATACTATATGATTGTAAACTGCTGAGCAACACTTTCTAACTCTGTGTTCAATGATATTACATTATTGGTTTAAAATGAGCCATAGTAAGAATATTTATATCACAGAAATAAGCAATGCTACAAACACTGGCTTCAATTAATTTCTTTATAGTCTCTAGATTTGAGAAAGTGATGGAGAAAATATTGCAGATTAAACTTAAAAGTGTGTCAGTTGTGCAGCTGTTCCATTGTGAGACACAAAAAATTAAGGAAATGGTCTTCTAGTATTTTAAAACTAGAATTATCATGTTGCTCACATCGTGGTGAAGGGTTGAAGTTCTGACATTGGTCTTCATTGTTTTACTTTTATCTTAATGGGTAAAGAAAAGAAAAATATCAATCTACATCCATATCTGGACCAGACACATTTAGCAATTGCAATCAACAGGTTGCTTGGTAAGGTTACAAAAGCTTAGAAAAATCAACAGAAGTATTTATAGTCTTTGATCAGTATAACTTATAATAAACTGATGTACATACTCATGCACACATACACAGTCTTTTTTTCTAGAGAAGTCATTATTAAATGATTACCAGTACACCACTGATTACAACTGTTTACTGTGCTTTTTACTTGATTCATTAAAGGCTTAGTTAGAAAAATAAGAACTTTTCAACAATGTTTGAGATGCCAAGTCAGCACAAGAAAGCAAGCATACAAGCTCAGAAGGCACTGGATCATTTTCTTGTGAAAGATTTAACTATTCTGTCCTCTTTCTGGTAAAGCTTCAATTATTCTCTTTGACTTATTGCACAAAATCAATCTTTCTATTGAGTAGCTGAAAGAAATTGCTTTTGGTGGTAAATTCTAGGGTAGCAATATCTAAATATTTTATGAAGAATCTTTTTATTCTTAGAAATTGATAGTGTAAGTAATTTTCAAATAGGACAGATTCTGGAAAATACAAACTTTTTTTTCTACTATGTCTTGTTTCTTCATGTTTTTATACCATCTATTTCATCCAGGGTAATTCTGCCCCCTGCAGGAAATGAGTAGATGATGATAGCTTCCTATTATAAATTCTAGTTATTAAAATACTGTAAAAAACACTTTTAAAAAACAGACATATTATTAGTGCCATCAGGTCAATGTGCTTCTCATAAAACAGTACTGTGTTTGTTATTATAAATGTTAACATTTATCTCATACCTCATGATATATTGCTTCTCCTCTTAGGTTTATGAAGCTTGTACTTTTTTATGTCAGCAAACTACTAGAGTTCTCTGCACGTGTTAGTGATTAAATATACTACAAAAGAATACAATTCTTTGTTACCTTTTTCCATTTCCAAACATCTCTATTTTGTAAAGAATTGAGTAATTTATTAAATAAGTGTCCTGTATCTATATTCTTGTAGAAAAATGTAGCATATTTCCAAAACCCTTTTAACCCTCCATTCTTTCATTGTTTCATTTTGAACCAATAGAGCAATGTTTGTCTGTCAATTTTGTTTCAAATGCATGACAGTTCTCATAAAATATGAGAGAATGGATTTCACTTTGGTACCTGTTCTAATAGGATATTTAAAAAGGATTTCGTAGGACTAGGTATACAGTTCTTTCAGGCAGACATTGATCTCTGCTCTTTCTACTCATAGCAGAAATGGAAAACAGCTGGTCACCAGCTTCCCTGCACTGCTTACTAGTTTGACAGAGCAGAACCTCAGACACCATTTGTTGTTTTTCATGGTAGAGGCAAGGTGATTAAAACAAGATAAACATGCCAGGAGAAGAAAGAGGGAAAATACCTCAGAATAATTTGGGTGTGAAAAAAAAAAATCCCCTTTGAACTTTCTACAGAAAGACTCAGGGGACTATGTATAATGGGGATAAGTGTATGTAGTTAATATTAAGAAGAAGTTCATGTTACAGGGGAGGAAATATAAGAAGAATACACATCTCTGAGGAGTTATAAAAGAATATGTAGAATTTTATCTTTGTGCAGAATTTTCGCAAATCGTTTTTCACATTCATTGTGCTTTAAAGAATTTTGTTTTGTTTGTTGTGTCTTAGCTAGTATGCTCTTTAAATTTCTTAGCTAACTTATGCTAATTGGAAAATTAACTTTCTCTTGCTACTGGTTTTCCTTCTAAAATTTATAGATATTATCCTTTACCCAAAATGAGTAATCACAAGCCTATTAAATATTAGATATCTCAAGAATCTTCTTAAAAATAAGTTTGAATTTTAGATTTAAAGAATGGTCAAAGATAATACAGAGTTCCTCTATACTCCTAACCCAGTTTTGACAGTGTTAATGTCTTATGTTACCATGGAACATTGGTCAAACTAAGACATTGACATTGATATTTTATTACTAACTAAATTTCAGAAATTATTTAGATTCCATCAGTTTTCCCACTATTATCCTCTTTCTGTTCCAGGATCCTATGGAGCCTACTATACTGCATTTAGTTATGTTATCTCCTCATTCCCTTCTGGTCTTTGGCAGTTTCCTGGTCTTTCCTTAGTTTTTATGACCTGGATGGTCTTGAAGACGAATTAGGTATCTGGTAGAATGTTATTCTGGGTTTATCTGATGCTTTTTCACGATTAGGCTGCATTTAAGATTTTGTGGAAGTATATCCCATGTGACATGCCCTTCTCATCATATCATATCAGGAGTAAAAGATATCCACATGATATCACTGGTGATGTTAACTATCACTTGATTAAGCTAGTATTTGCTAGATTTCCTTACTATTTTTCCCCCTTTCCATGCTCTAACATTTGGAAGCAAGTCCTCAAGGAGAGTGGAATAGGATTAATCTCAGCCTCTTGGAGGGCTCAAGAGTCTTTCATACATTGTTCTATGGCTTTTTTGGGGGGCTTCCCTTATGGCTCAGTGGGTAAAGAATCTGCCTGCCATAGAGGAGACACAGGAGACATGAGTTCAATCCCTAGATCAGGAAGATCCCCTGAGGTAGGAAATGGCAACACACTCCAATATTCTTGCCTGGAAAACTCTATGGACAGAGGAGCCTTGTGGGCTCCTGAGCCTGGGGTTGCAAAGAGTCAGACACAACTGAGTGACTAAGCACACAGTTTTATTGGTCAGGAGTCAATAAAGTAGACACTAGCAAATCAAATTTAACAGATTAAGCAATTTAATTAACAGATTAAGCAGTTCAGTTAATTCTATGTCTGTTCATCTATTCGTTTTCATGTATTTCAAAAATATAAAGATATACATCAACTTTCATAAAATCATTAAAATGAAAATTTCTGTTGTTCAGTCACTAAGTTGTGTCTGACATTTTGCAACCTCATAACTGCAGCACACCAGGCTTTCCTGTCCTTCACTATCTCCAGGAATTTTCTCAAACTGGTGCTCACTGAATCAGTGATGCCATCCAACCAACCATTTCATCCTGTATAGTATCCTTCTCTTCCTGTACTCAATCTTTCCCAGCATCAGGGTCTTTTCCAATGAGTCAGCTCTTTGCATCAGGTGGCCACAGTAGTGGACCTTCAACTTCATCATCAGTCCTTCCAAAGAATATTCAGGGTTGATTTCCTTTAGGGTTGACAGGTTTGATCTCCTTGCTATTCAAGGGGCTCTCAAGAGTCTTCTCTAGCACCACAATTTCAAAGCATCAATTCTTTGGCACTCAGCCTTCTTTATGGTCCAACTCTAACATCTGTACATGACTACTGGAAAAACTATAGCTTTGACTATACAGACATTTGTCAGCAAAGTGATGTCTCAGCTTTTTAACACACTGTCTAGGTTTGTCATAGCTTTTCTTCCAAGGAGCAAGTGTCTTTAAATTTCATGACCACAGTCATCATTTGCAGTGATTTTGGAGCCCAAGAAAATAAAGTCTGTCACATTTCTAACACAGTTTGAATCAGTTCCCTGGTGGAATGGTGAAGGATTCCAGGGCTTACTCACATGGTAAACCCATGTTATAGTCTAAAGAAATGAGTCATGTATCAAACGGTGAAAACTGGAAGGAATGTTCCCAACTATTCATGTTTTCCCACATTGTTCCATCCAGATTTTAAGTTGAGATATAACCAGTTAGTTATAAAGGCCTACATAAATTTCCACACAAGCTAATTCCAACTAGCAGTGTAAAAAGTCTCCTAAGATAGTAAATTTACCTTCACATTCTAGTGTCATTAAACATTTGTGGCCTTAAATTTGTCTCTGCCAAATTGTTTAAATACAAAAAGGAAAAATGTTTTTTAAAAAAGTCATTTTGATTTTTCTTTCTGTTTTTTTTTTTTTTCAGAAGCATGGATGATCCAAAATAATTCTTTAAGATAGTACTCATAGATTCAGTTTTTCTGCTAACCAATAAGCCTGTGTCTCTAGCACTGTGCCAAATGGTTGGGAATTTTATCCACCTTGAGGAGCCTTCAGATATTTTCCTTTTGCTTCTTCTAAATCATTGTTATGAACTGGTAAACATCCTGACAAACCAAGTATAACTAATTCATCAGATGCCCCTTTTTCCTTGTCCTATTATATAGTTAGACGAATTTTGTGAATCTTTCTAGGATCACATGATAAAGGCTTTTGAATTAGCCTCATTCTTAACTTTATTTAATGTATTTAATGTACCAACACTTTTTTTTTATTATTTCTTACCCACTTACAATTTATATCAATTTGAAGTATTTTATATATCTTATATATACATAAAGATATGTGTATATATATATATATACATATATATATCTTTATATCCTTTTGGGAGTAAGATAAAGCAAAAATATAGAAATAAAACAAAATGTTGGGGTATACTCAGGAGAAGTCTAGGTATTTATAAGGAGCTTGCAGTGTACTTAGAAAACTATTTATCTGTAACCCGACATGCTTAGGCACATAAGCTTATAGTTCCTTGGTCCCATTTTGCTGAAAGCCTGATAGGATCAGAGAGTAGAAGATAACTGACAACTTAGACCAGAAGTACCAAACTGTGAAACTTTGCTTCATGAATATCATACATATGATACTCCCTTTCAAGTCCATTAGAGCTACAAATAAGGAAAATGTAAATCTAAAAGGCTTTGTTATCGAGGGGGATCCTTAGTGTAATCTGACTTATCACTTGGTTACAGTGATGACTTTATTCTGCTCTCCACTCTGGAATAATGACAAGCTATTACCACAGGGCCATGACAAGTTTCATTCTCTTGAACTGTCTAGTTTTGTCACTTTCCCTTGCTAATAGTCATTTATTGAGTCAGAGAAGTTGCAGGCACTGCTTCCTCATATGTCTCTAGGGATACAGTTTTCTGAGCTACAAATCTACCAAGGGCATGAGAAAGAGAAAAAACCAAAAAAAGAAATCATCTCTGCTAATTCAATTGTGGGTTTCCTTGGATCAAAGACCAACTACTATAGCATGCCAAGTTCAAGACTTTACTCATGGGATGCTGGAGGCCCACTCATGATTTATATTAAGCCCTAAATGGTACACATGTGGTCTCTATGGAAGTATATTTAAAAGATTCTTTTTTATCACTAGCAAACTGAAGAATAACATACATGGAGGTCCCATTCTGGTGATGCTGTTTAAGTACTAGAAGGTTGTAGGAAGTGAGGATAATAAGTAGATAAAAGAAGAAAGATTCGTATACTAAGCTTTAAGTAAGATCGAATCTCAAAGGAACAAATAAAAATCTCTAGCACATGAAATCATCCCATTTGAACATATAACCAAATAGTTAAAATGTTGGAGAGTTTGGTTCTCAGGCCCTTGAAACAAAGGAGAAAATCTTAAAAAAAAAAAAAAAAAAGCACTGTCAGGCATGGGGATCAGTTGTTTGTTTGTTGTGATTTTAAATCCTTATTTTCAACCTCTGGCTTAGAGAATACATTTTTTTAAAAAGGAAAACTAAGTGAAAAATAGTTAATGGGCAACATTTTCTCAATTCTGTTGTTGAGTAATTACTACAGATTTTAGTATGTAAACATAAATGTCCAAGAAATGGAATTTTCTGTATTTTGTTATAACTTTATTTCCATCTCAAGCCTATATTCCATTAGTGGCAGAATCACAATTACTGTTTAAAATAATCTCACTATAATCAGAATTCCCTCAGTCAGTTGGGGAATTCATTTTCTTCCTCCCTCTCCTTCTAGCTGTTTCTCTTATGTTTGGCTTTCAAGTCTTTATTAGTTTTTTTCTTGTGGTAAGAAAGGAGAAAGAAAGGTGAAAAACTGTATAAGCTAAATTTTCTCTTTCTTAGCAATTGGTATATTTTGGATGAGAATACATGTAAATCAGATGATATTCTGTAATTTTCTAGTGTTTTCCACTTGAGTAATTTTATTGGGCTGGCAAAAATGTTTGTTTGGGTTTTTCTGTAGCATCTTACGGAAAACCTGAATGAATCTTTAGGTCAACCCAATATGTGTATTACTCTGCAAAGTTTGTCAAAATCTTTTACACACAATGGAAGAGTTACTGAAGCTAAATATGTGGCTTTTGCCTTTTGAAATTTGTTTAAAAAAGGTATCATTTTTGTAAACAGTATTGAAAAATAATTCTTAAGTTCCCAATCAGCCAAAAAGGTAGATATCAGATAAGTGACTTTAAATAGCAGGCTCAGAACTGTAGAATCATATTGTTTTGATTTTCTAGAATCATCTTATTCTGAAAACTGTCACTTCACCTATTCACATGTGTTACTCTTTCCCAGTAGTTAGTAGCTGACCAAATCTGAGCCAACTCTAATCTTCTCCATAGTGACAAGTCATTGGATCAGGAATAAGCAAATTATTCAAGTTGAATTTGTTAGTTTCTCTGGGAATTTGGAATCAGGACTAAGATTACAGGTGTCTGAGAGAGCTGTATAAATTTAGATTAATAGTATTTTTGCTCTACTGTACAGCCTGAGGTGGGAGAAAATATTGCTAAGCATTAAACAAATAAAGTAGAAAAATCAGAAACAGAAAACAAATATCTTAATAGAACTTGAGTTCTTGGTTTCAGTTGTTACCAAGGCTCAGTTAAATGTGCATTTCATGATCATGAGAAATACTAATATTATCCTTTCTCCTTTTGGCTTAGGTTTATGTTACTTGCAACCAAACAAGTACTAACCAATAGTCTCTAGTGTCTTTTATGCCAGGCTAATTCAGATAGACTCTATTACTATACTGCATAGAGAGCAAATGACTTCATATTTCTCACTAGCCTTAAGTCATTTCTCTTCCATGTGGTTTCATTTAAGAATTGAGGCACAAGAAGCAAACCATGTGTTTATAACTTCAAAACAGCAAAAGGAAAATTCATTCTCAGAAACTTTCTAATAATCAGAGAGATATTAAAAATGATATAAGCTCATATGCACTGCATTTAATTTTGGTTTGACCAATAAGTAGTCTAAAACATAATGAAAATTTTTGTCGGTTTACCTGTGAAAAGTCTACTGACGGTTGAAGGAAGAAATAAGTCTATGCATTTTTATAGGTTTTCTAGAATATGTAGTTTAGGCCCTATAAAAGAAGGAAGCAAGTCATTGTCTACAGCTTAAAAAGAAAAAAAAAAGGAAAACCATGAAGCTGTGTAAACAGTTAGATGACATAAAGTAATTGAACGGTTCACATCCCAGCTTTACTGCATGACTTGAGTTAATTACTTAATCTCTCAGTACTCAGTTTTCCTGTCTAAAAAATAAGGGTAAGAGCTCCTGTATCATAGGATGGTCATGAGTTATAAATGAGTTAATACATGTAAGTCATTTAGAGTAGTGCCTTATACTTAATATAAACATAGTAAGGGTTCAACTCATGTTAACTATTATTTTCTCAGATAGAAATTCTAGAAAATGTTGTAGGATTCATAGAGTTTTGATTTTCTGCAATTGAAGCACTGGCCCTTAAACAAGTCTTTCACAGTACTCCATTTATGCCTGTTTCTCTCAAGTTATTTGAAAACAAAAATAAATTTTAAAATGAAAGGAAAAAAAAAAGAGGTGTTCTCTATGAAATTTTTAGGAAGAGAGGGAGCTGTCACAAAGTCTAATGTTGACAGAATGCTCATATTTCAGCATATTGATAAATTTTCCCAGTGTAGCAGATATATTGTTTTTCCCTATCCTCTTCCTTTTCCTCGGAGAAGGCAGTGGCACCCCACTCCAGAACTCTTGCCTGGAAAATCCCATGGACAGGGGAGCCTGGTAGGCTGCAGTCCATGGGGTCACTAAGAGTCGGACACGACTGAGCGACTTCACTTTCACTTTTCACTTTCGTGCACTGGAGAAGGAAATGGCAACCCACTCCAGTATTCTTGCCTGGAGAATCCCAGGGGCAGGGGAGCCTGGTGGGCTGCTGTCTATGGGGTCGCACAGAGTCGGACACAACTGAAGCGACTTAGCAGTAGCAGCAGCTTCCTTTTCCTTCCTTTTGCTAATAGAACCTCCAATTCATGTGGAAAACATTTACATGATTCGATCAGGAGAGAAACTGAACCCCTTGTCCCAAGCCACATGGTGGGCAGGTGACCAAGGTAGCTAATCAGAATGCTTAATCCAGAGCTTTAGGGAAGGCACTAAAGCTTCTTTGCGGTAGTGAGCCAATATATGATTGCTAACCTTTATCCAGCTACATGAAAAGAGCTACTGGACAGAGAGGACTTACTTCCTAATGGAATTCTATGAGACCTTGGATCTCAGACATGTTTGAGGAGATGTATCCCTGGATTTTAGTGATAGGGCCTCAAAGTCTGTTGAATATTTTTTCTCTTATGCTATTTTGAATATGTTTTTCATCAGTTCTAACTTAAAGGGTTCCAGTGATTGGATCTAACCATATCTGCTTTAACTTTTAGATGCTAAAGGAGAATGAAAATGGGGTCCATTTGATTCACTTTACCCCAGTAGAACAAAACTAAGACATTTAAATCTGTTTATTTATTTATTTTTAAGTAATGGATCCATTTACTGGAAATCAGTTCAGTTCAGTTCAGTCGCTCATTTGTGTCCGACCCCTGGTGACCCCATGGACTGCAGCACGCCAGGCCTCCTTATCCATCACCAGCTCCTGGAGTCTATTCAAACTCATCTCCATTGAGTTGGTGATGCCATCCAACCATCTCATCCTCTGTCATCCCCTTCTCCTCCTGCCCTCAATCTTTCCCAGCATCGGGGTCTTTTCAAATGAGTCAGCTCTTCGTCTCAGGTGGCCAAAGTATTGGAGTTTCAGCTTCAACATCAGTCCTTCCAATGAACACTCAGGATTGATCTCCTTTAGGATGGACTGGTTGGATCTCCTTGCAGTCCAAGGGACTCTCAAGAATCTTCTCCAACACCACAGATCAAAAGCATCAGTTCTTCAGCACTCAACTTTCTTTGTAATCCAACTCTCACATTCATACAGGACTACTGGAAAAACCATAGCTTTAACTAGATGGACTTTGTTGGCAAAGTAATATTTCTGCTTTTTAATATGCTGTCTAGGTTTATCATGGAAGCTTTTCTTCCAAGGAGCAAGTGTCTTTTATTTTCAAGGCTGCAGTCACCATCTTCAGTGATTTTGGAGCCCCTCAAAATAAAGTATCTCACTGTTTTCATTGTTTCCCCAGCTATTTGCCATGAAGTGATGGGACTGGATGCCATGATCTTTGATTTCTGAATATTGAGCTTTAAGCCAATTTTTTCACTCTCCTCTTTCACTTTCATCAAGGGGCTCTTTAGTTCTTCTTCACTTTCTGTCATAAAGGTGGTGTCATCTGCATATCTGAGGTTATTGATATTTCTCCCGGCAATCTTGATTCCAGCTTGTGCTTCATCCAGCCTGGCACTTCACATGAGGTACTCTGCATATAAGTTAAATAAGCAGGGTGACAATATACAGCCATGATGTACTCCTTTTCTATTTGGAACCAGTCTGTTGTTCCATGTCCAGTTCTAACTGTTGCTTCCTGACCTGCTTACAGATTTCTCAAGAGGCAGTTCAGGTGGTCTGGTATTCCCTTCTCTTGAAGAATTTTCCATGGTTTATTGTGATCCATACAGTCAAAGGCTTTGGCATAATCAATAAAGCAGAAATAGATGTTTTTCTGGAACTCTCTTGCTTTTTGATGATCCAGCAGATGTTGACAATTTGATCTCTGGTTCCTCTGCCTTTTCTAAAACCAGCTTGAACATCTGGAAGTTCACGGTTCATGTATTGTTGAAGCCTAGCTTGAAGAATTTTGAGCATTACTTTACTAGCGTGTGAGATGAGTACAATTATGTGGTAGTTTGAGCATTCTTTGGCATTGCCTTTCTTAGGGATTGGAATGAAAACTGACCTTTTCCAATTCTCTGGCCTATGCTGAGTTTTCCAAATTTGCTGGCATATTGAGTGCAGCACTTTCACAGCATCATCTTTCAGGATTTGAACTAGCTCAACTGGAATTCCATCACCTCGAGTCGCTTAATGGAAATAATTGACAATAAATTTAAAAATTCTTGAGTTAGAAGAGTGGATTGTGGCAAACAATATGCTACTTGATGAGACTAAATAAGAGGACTGAATATTGGCTCAAAAAGTCAACTTTGTAGTTTCATAGTGAGAGACCGCTACAGGAACAGTTCTTGTTTAAAAATGCCCATCATAAGATAACAATAAGATGTGGCTGCTAAAATATCTCACATTTTTTTAAATGCTTTGTTAAACTTTATTTTATAGACTAAAGAATGCTCTGTGCTATACAGTAGGTTCTCATCAGTTGTCTGTTTTACACATAGTAGTGTGTATATATATATATATATATATCCCGATCTCCTAATTCATTCTACCTCACCTTCCCCCCTCCGTTAAGTATGTGTTTACCAAGACCAGTTACTTGTGGATTAGGTTAACCAGAAAAGACTGGAAAAAATAGATCTTGATGACAAAAATCGTTGATAAATTACTATAGCACATTAATCTAAATATACTATGGTCAAGGATAAAATCATCTTAAAAATATATGCTTCAGAATGATAACTTGAAATTCATGTATCAGGAGATCATATAGACATAAATTTTCTGCCTTGAGCTAAGATCATTATCAAATTTAGTTTTTAGATCAAGCGTTAAAGTATTCTGAAATTCCATTCAAAAGTGTTTTAGAGTTCAGCTATAAGCCTAAAACAATTCTTGAGGATGAGATATAAGAATATGCAAAAAAACATAACTGATCAAAAAGGACAAGAATTAAAAAATAGGGTATTTTTCAACTTTGAACCCACCCCCATTCCCCTCTGCATTTCTTCTTTACAATTGGTAATCCTCATCCCATTGCATGTGATGTGCAAGAAAGGGGCAGGAAGGTGGGGCTGGTGACTAAAAAGCTCCTTAGAATGTCACTTAAGACTTTCTCCCGTGGAATTAGAAAGTTTCCCAAGGTTTTAGCTCCTTTCCCGGCCTCGGAGGAGGCCATTCGGCCGCAGCCACGGCACCCAGCCGGAATGGCATGATCCTGAAGCCCCACTTCCACAAGGACTGGCAGCGGCGCGTGGCTACGTGGTTTAACCAGCTGGCTTGCAAGGTCCGTAGACGCAAGGCCCGGCCAGCCAAGGCGCGCCGCATTGCCCCGCGCCCAGCGTCCGGTCCTCTCCGGCCGGTGGTGAGATGCCTGACGGTCAGGTACTACACGAAGGTTCGAGCAGGCAGGGGCTTCAGCCTGGAGGAGTTTAGGGTGGCCGGCATCCACAGAAGGTGGCCCGGACCATTGGGATCTTGGTGGACCCGAGGCGGCGGAACAAGTGCACGGAGTCCCTGCAGGCCAACGTGCAGCGGCTCAAGGAGTACCACTCCAAGCTTATCCTGTTCCCCAGGAAGTCCTCAGCCCCCCAAAAGGGAGACAGCTCTGCTGAAGAGCTCAAACTGGCCACTCAGCTGACTGGACCTGTTATGCCCATATGGAACGTCTATAAGAAGGAGAGTCATCACAGAGGAGGAGAAGAACTTTAAAGCATTTGCCAGTCTCCACATGGCCTGTGCCAAGGCCCAGCTCTTTGGCATCCGGACAAAAAGGGCCAAGGAAGCCGCAGGACAAGATGTTGAAAAGAAAAAATAAAGCGCTGTTGGCAACTTAAAAAAAAAAAAGAAAGTTTCCCAAGGTTTTAATATTGACCCCTACACTATGAAGCATTTTGTTTTCCACCATCCATCCTCTAAAAATTACTAGTCTCAACACAATTTTTATCCTTAAGAAACTGAGGCATAGATGACTTTAAATGCCTCCCATATAACTCACAATGAGATTATGAGATTATGGGAGAGATGAAAGTAAGACTCCATTACAGTACCCCCTCCTACTATTTCCTACATGACTATTATTCTTGCTTACCAGGCCTTGTTGTTTCTCAAACTTCCCTGTGTGCTCAGATATCCAGAGGATATGGGAAAATATAATTAACTGGGAAGACTGAAGTTTGGCTGTAATTATTACTTCTAGGCAATCCACTGTGGCAAGAGCCTTACATGGTAGGCAGGTATTATTATCCAAAGCCGTATTTTAAACTCATGTTAAGTCCCACTACTTCTACTGACTTTTTCCAGTTCTCTAAGTCTGGGAAAATTTCTTCATCTCCTTGAACTACTGGAGGGTCTCATTGTAAATAATCTGTTGTGTATGATTTTTTGTGTATGATGTATTGTGAACGATTTTCCGACATAAACATAGGGTCCTCACAGGAAAATCTATATGACTAACTTCTACTTAACCCTTTTTACACAACACCTCATATTGTTCTGAGTTAAATATATATGTGTGGAAGGACTTGCCCATAGTCTTGTTATGTGTCAATTAATGGTGGTTTCTCCATTCAACATTCACAGTTTCTCCTGAGTATTTTTATTAAGCTTTGCATAGCAGTACACACAAATGCACTATTTACTGTTTCAGACCAGATTATACTCTCTTGAGTAGTCACATACCTAATAAAGCTAATTAGTAGCATAAAGAAAACCAGTATTTAACAAAATCACTTTTGTGGCACAATCATTCAATCTGAATGAGTGGTTATTTGCTAAATTACTCAGGGAACAACCTGTTTCTGAGTCTTTTGGAGAGGAAACAGGGTGAGGGGACTGAGATGGAGAAAAGAGGTGTTTATATAGGAATTACTGCAAAAGTAAAAGTGAATTAAATTTGAAAAAAAGAAAAAGAAAAGCAAAAGAATAAGATACAAGGGAAATTACCGATGTGCGCAAAAATAAGATTGTATTATTTTCCTGTGTGCCTGTGTACAAACACATGAGAGAAATGCAAGGGAATCTGTTTCTTTTTATGGTTGACTCTTCTGAGTGTAGTGGGATTTTTCTGGCTACATCTGAGCTAAACATTATGGCAAATAGCAGAACACAGTAGTTATTGCACACGACTGTCTGTGAACTGGGTGGGCAAGAATTTTTCATTTCATAAATCATTTCAGCTTGCTGTCCTAATTCCTTGGCACTGAGAGACTAAAAAAAAACTCAGGAAAGTAAAACATACTATGTGTTTTTTCTTCTTATTTCACCCTTTCCCAGTTTTGATAGATCTTTGATGCTAATGATCAGGTTTTTAAGATCTTTCAAAATATATTGCTCTGCTTTTAAAGCCAATTATTATGTTTTCCTTTTTTATTTTCTTCCTTGCCAGGGAAATTTAGTACCAAAAGCAATGTAGTCTATTTATTTCTTCCTTTATTTCTGCTTATTTATAGCTTAGTCTATATCAATGAAATAATGTTATATTATTTTCCTGCTGATTGCTTAATGTTCATAGTTCAAAATTCCAGCCAAAGTCCTGAAGTGGTTTTGCCCTTATTTAAGATTTCCTGCTAAAGACATTCTATTACAGCTTTGCAAATAAGTACCTCTCTGGCCTCAAGTCACTATAAAGGTAATTTAGTAATTTAAATAAACACTCTTGGCCAATCTGTTTCCTCCCTTCAAGGAGACTGGAAAGAAGTCGTTTCCTTAATATTTCAGATTTCTCCCCATTTTCCTTAAATGATCCTTCTGCCTTCAACCAAGATATTAGTTTAGGTAAGTCATCTGTAACATGTCTCCAGTGCAAACATAGAATGCATTTGGTGGGACAAAGTAAAATAGGTTAAAAAAATGTGCTTCACAGTTAGTCAATGAACATTGTTTTGTATTTTGCTTACTGTTGGGGTAAGAAATTTAAATTGGTTCTTAGACTAAATGGTTATCATAATCAAAATCCAGAGCAGAGCTATGGTTTCTGTCTAGAGAAAGGAACCCCCCCTCCCCCAGCTCTGCCTTCTCAGCCTTCCCCTCACAATGGCCAAAAAGACATTTCCCTTCAAGTCTTCCCATTTGCTAATCCTGCCTTCTTACCTAGCATTTTCATAAGTGCCTCACATCTGTTACTGACCTTGTCTTTAGAATTGGCTACCAGAAACTATGTTCAAATGTCAATAGAGAAGGTACCCTTTATATTTATTTAAACAAACTTCTAATTAGTGATAGTAATAACTATGATGAACAGAATCACACCTGAGTTCCCCTAACATGCAAATAACCACTTGTGCTAAGTGAGTTTGTTGGTTTTAGTTGATAGGTTTCTGACTGGATTTTCATAAAGAGCTTGAGTATTGTTTGCTCTTAATTTCTTCTGAAATCCTGAAAACTCCATTATACAGTTAACAAATTTTGAGAAAATTAAAAAGAATTATATGAAAACAAATTTGTTATTACTATAGTGGCTGCATTTAGTGCGGTTCTCCCTATATATAGTGATTTTTTTTTAAGTGTGAAAAGTAAAACAATACAAGCGGTAGTCCATAGCCACAACTAAGAGATATAGAAATGATGATTTAAGTAGAGAATTAAATTTCTGAAATGCTTCATTTTCCTCAAAGTAAATAGTCTGTATAAGCATGAATTAAAATGAAAATCCTTGGTATAGTCATTAGAACTCAAGAGAAAAATTTAAAAGTCAGATGAATATGTTGTTATTTAGTTGCTAAGTCGTGTCTGACTCTTTGCAACCCCATGTACTATAGACTGCCAGTCCCCTCTGTTCATGAGATTTTCCAGGCAAGAATACTGGAGTGAGTTGCTATTTCTTCCTCCAGGGGATCTTCCTGATCCAGGCATCAAACCTCATCTCCTGCACTGCAGGAGGATTCTTTACCCCTGAGCCACCAGGGAAGCGCCCAGGTGAACACTGTGCTGTTCATTTGTACTGCAATTAATTCTCAAAAAATTCACTTGATAAATTATGAAATAGAAATGAATGGCCCAGCTTAGGTTAGAAACAGTCTGAACCCTTTCTTAGGATTTTTGAGCACAAATGATAGAAAGTATCTCTCAGCCTTTCTCTGATGGCAAGACTGTGATTGGGATATAGTTGTTTACCAAGAGCCCAGAGTCAGAAAAGTCTGGAGACTGTGGATTGTCTCTTGTGCCAGCTAATTGTCCCCTACATCCACAACTGGTTTTCCTGGGGTTTGGTTATAGCTACCAATATATGGGCTTCCTAGGTAGAGCTAGGGGTAAAGAACCCACTGGCCAATGCAGGAGATATAAGAGAAGTGGCCTTGATGCCTGGGTTGGGAAGATTCCCTGAGAAGGGTGTGGCAACCCACTCTAGTATTCCTGCCTGGAGAGTCCCACAGACAGAGGATCCTGGCATGCTATAGTCCATAGGGTTGCAAAGAGTCAGACATGACTGAAACAATTTAACACACACACACCTGCATATATATATATATGTATGTATGTATACACCATTTCCTAATCAAGTTTGATTTGGATTTGTCACTTCCAAGAAAAGGGTTATAATAAAACATTCATAATGTGTATTTTTGTGTACTTTGTAGAGAGAAAAATATACATGTGTATCATTATTATTGCTATTCTTATTATATAGTCTTGTATTTTCCTATTGAATTAGGTCCTGGAGACACTCCTGGTATGTGGTCACATTAGTAAGAAATAAAGAAAACTATGATTTTGGAAAGAAACAAAGATTTTTTTCACATGTATTAAAACTTGTGCAGAACATCTTTTTGTATTAATCTTTTCTTTCCTGAGTACTTTTTTCCCTTCTGTAGTTAAATGTTTTCAACACCCTTCACACCAAGTCAATCATAGACACTCTAGATACTATAGCCTGAAGACAAGTCTTAAAAAGAGCCAAGAAAGGGAGAGTAGACCAAAGCCGAATTGCTTATGTGTGGAATCTATAAAACAGGGTACAAATAAACTTATATACAAAGCAGAAGTCAGTCATGGTTGTAGAAAACCAACTTATGGTTACCATGGCGTGGCAGGGGGAGGGCAAGGATAAATTGGGAGATTGGAATTAACATATATACACTACTATATGTAAAATAGATAACTAATAAGAACCTGCTGTATAGCACAAGGAACTCTACTCAATATTCTGTAATGATTTATACAGGAAAAGAATCTAAAAAAGAATAGATTTATGTGTAACTGATTCACTACACTGTATAGCAGAAACTAATATAATAGTGTAAGTCAATGGTATGCCTATAAAATTTTCTTTAAAAAAATTTTAAAAAGGTAGAACAGAAGTGATGAGAGGAAGCAGGTAGAAGACATGCATCTTGTAAACAATTTTTTTCTTCTGAGTTGCTGCAAGATATAATAAGTCATATGCCACTCATTTGGGGTTTTCTTTGCCTCCTTCTCCAGCTCTGGCCATTTGTGTGTGTATCTATTTGTGTAAGTGAATCAAAGCACATCCAGTGAGGTTAGGACAAAGACGAAATATCATAGGAAATTGATACCAACAAAGGTTTGTATAGACAAAGCTATGATTTTTCCAGTAGTCATATATGGATGTGAGAGCTGGATCATAAAGAAGGCTGAGTGCCGAAGAACTGATACTTTCAAACTGTGATGCTGGAGAAGATTCTTGAGAGTCCCTTGGACAGCAAGGTGATCAAACCAGTCAACCCTAAAGTAAATCAACCCTGAATATTCTTTGGAAGGACTGATGCTGAAGCTGGAGCTCTAATACTTTGGCCACCTGATACGAAGAGCTGACTCACTGGGAAAGCCCTAATGCTGGGAAAGATTGAGGGCAGGAGAAGATGGGGGCAACAGAAGATGAGATAGTAGCTGGCATCACCAATTCGTGGAAATGAGTTTGCGCAAACTTTGGGAGATAGTGAAGGATGGGGAGGCCTGGCATGCTGCAGTCCACAGGGTCACAAAGAATTGGACATGACTTAGCAACTCAACAACAACAACAACTGTACCAATTTAAAAGCTAAAGAAAATGCTCTGCAGTTATTTTGAGTCAACAGTACTCTACCAAGTTTTTCAATGTCTAATGACATTGCATCCTTTTCACTGAGAACATTAGAGAAGGGAGGCTGAGATTTGTTTTATATTCTTAGATGATCTTAAGCCCTGTGATTTTGATCTTCTACACTCTAGCTATGCTTAATAGAATAATGAAAAAAAAATCTTGAGGTATTTTCGATTTGATGATTTATTAATTAGACTGCAAATTCTTTGTGATTAATGGGGATATAATTCCTCCTAGTAAGAGTAGTTGTGGTATTATAGATTGTAATAATGGTCATATTTATCATCGTGAATAATAGTAATAGTAGCTAACATTTAATGAGTACTTATTTGCCAGGCTCCTCTGTCCATGGGATTTCCCAGATGAGAATACTGGAGTGGGTTGCCATGCCCTCCTCCAGGGGATCCTCCCAACCCTGGGATTGAACCCAGGTCTTCCAAATTGCAGGCGGATTCTTTACCTTCTGAGTCACCAGGGAACCCCTATTATGTACCAAATATCAAGCAAAGAGGTTTAGATACGTTTTTCATTTAAACTGTAAGACAATTGGGTACTACTATTGACATTTTGGATACTACTATTGCCACCTCAGGGAGCTGGTTATGGACAAGGAAGCCCGGTGTGCTGCAGTCCATGGGGTTGCAAAAGTCAGACACGACTAAGCGACTGAACTGAACTGATTGCCATTTTATATAGAGAGAAATTGAGGCATAATGATGATAAAAACATGCCCAAATTCATACATGCTGCACTAGTAGCAAAGCTAGGATACAAACCCAGGTTTACTTGATATGGAATAAGCATACATCTGGATTGGTCTTGAGTTATCAGAGAGAATGTCTTATATTTACATTGGTTCTTTCTAGTGCAAGGCATCAACCAAAAATATTTAAGAATAAAGACCAGGGCTCTCACTGTCTCCACAGTCTCATATGTCTGTAAACTCGTGAAGCAACTGGATGTCCAAAACAAAAATGAGCAGTGATGGCAGGCAGCCTCTGTGGGCAATCACTATGGAATCTTTAAACACAAATTCTCTCAGCAGCAAGATTATTGGCTGAATTATTGACTTAACTCTCCATTTCCCTTTGCCTTGAAAAGTCAACAATTAACTAGATGTCTTGGCTCTTTGCCTAAATGGACAGTGATATTTCTAACACATGATATATGTATTGTGACAGTTATTTTTTTACAAATATGTAATGTCACAAACAAAGACAGTTTGAGAATTTAAATAAGTGTTTGGTTGTAGCTTTAGTCATGCCTTCCCACTTTGTTATATGACCCAATTCCCTGGCTAACATTTTCTCAGGCAGTTATTTCCTGTGCATTTCTTGAGGTTTCCACAACTAGCCCCCCCCCCTTTTAAAAAAAAAAAAAAGAGAGAGAATGGTAGTTAAAATAATAGAGCTTTTAAGGAATCTGAAGTTCAGTGATTAGGGTTGTGGCCAATGGGTGTACTTCCTGCTATCTGTGAGAATATAGAAGCTAGAATTCCTTCCTAATTATTGCAAAAACAAACATCCTTATGATTTTTTTTTTTCTCTAGCAGATTGATAAGAAAAAGACTTGGCAGAACATAGAGCCCCAGGAACAACTGGATACCATTGTGCTTTAAGAGAAACAAAACACAGGAAACCAACCAAGAAAACCAATCTTAATTTCCCCATACAAACTGAGAGACAGGAGAAACATGTTTAGATAGAAGTGATGCAATCAAAGTTTACTATATCATAACAAAGAGATCTGCATATGATCAAACTTTTGAACATTCTCTTACAGAAACTATTTGGAACCAGTATTATTTATTTTCCTGTAGATCTCGAATGGAAAAGCATAGATCTTTAGAATAAAGCTAGTTCATAATGAAGAACAGTTTGGGCACACCGAAGATAAAACAGTTCTCCATTTCAAGCTAACAGTTTAAATTTGGGGCCTGAAAGGGCAATAGCGATTTTATCGAAGCAAACACAAAAACATTTATAATGTGTTTATGTCTTTTGCAGTGCTTAGCACCATAATGTCTCCTTTCTCAAGGACCCCCTTTCCTTACCTGTAAAGAGATGCCATCTTTTAAAATGAAAATTATATTCAATTCACTCAAGCTTATTATCATTATGGTGCCCTAATCATTTTCCTGATCCATATCTCCTTTAAAATCTCTTGCTAATTACTTCTGCCACCCTTATGACAGGTCCAGGGGACTCGGATGGCCTGAGACAAGACTTGGATATGCAAGATTTCTAAAGTTTAGGTGATAATTAAAGACAAATGAGCACAAAGAAGGTCAGCAATGTATTTAGTTTTCTACAATGTAAAAGCTTGCCCTTTAAGTGGAATTCTAAAGGTGAGAAATAATACTGGTATATGGAAACTTTGTTTTCTAGCTACATTGTACCCGTACTTCTCTTCTTTGGGTGACCACTTATTCCCTTTATCCTCTAAAGAATGACACTTTCTCCTCTCTCAGCACAAGTGGCTTGAGTAAGACTTACACCAGCTGAGGACCTGAGAGTGGAGCACAAGATCCTGGGCTACAACAATCTTTTTTTATATATTTGTATCTTTCTAGTAATTGGCACATATTAGGAATATAATATAATTCTATTGATTTTAGAGAGAGTGGAAGATGCATGTTCTGTTCTAGTGAAATTCTGGTAAAGAAAAGAAAAAAATATATATATATGTTTATATATATAAAGGGAAAGCAATTTGTAGCTTAAGGATAGGTAAAGGAAGTGGAATTACAGTTATTTTTATTTATGCCATCATGAATCCTGATTATTTTACACTGAGGCAATCAACAACTCGATATTTGTGTCTCTCTTCATGTTAGTGAGTGTAATCTTTTCTCTGCTTACTTTGCTATCGTTAGGTCACCCCCTAGCCCTGAATCATCTCTTAAAAGTGAAAGTGAAAGTCGCTCAGTTGTATCTGACTCTTTACAACCCCATGGACTATACAGTCCATGGAATTCTCCAGGCCAGAATATTGGAGTGGGTAGCCTTTCCCTTCTTCATGGGATCTTCCCAACCCAGGGATTGAACCCAGGTCTCCTGCATTGCAGGTGGATTCTTTACCAGCTGAGCCACAAGAGAAGCCCAAATCATCTCTTACTTTTCCTATATAAGCAGCATTTGTGCCCATCTTCTTATAGCATCTGGTGTCAGGAGGTTTCATATGCCTCTCATAGGTCAAGCGGTGGGACACACATTAGAAAATGCTCTCCAAATTATCAATTAGTGAATGAAAGTATGGTCAATCAAAATGTTTCAATGTCATTAGTCTTAAAAAGCCAACAATAAATCTTAAATTAACTTCTGGAATGTCAGTTTCCTAAATGTGGGGATCCTTTCATTATACAGTGTCAAGCTGGGAAAAATAATACACAGATCAAGTTAATCATTTATCAATTGCTTTTTAGCACTATGCTATTGATTTTAGGATTTAAAAATAATGCAGCTACTGTGTTTATATTAATACTTTAAGATACTTCTTCAACACCAGGACAAATGAACCATAAAACAAATCAACAAATAATAAAGTGATCTTTATTGGTGAATATTTTTTGGCAATTTCTTATAACAGTAAGTTATTAAAATAACTCTAGTTTTGATGTGTTTAGCACAGTTCAGTTCAGTTGCTCAGTTGTGTCCGATTCTGTGACCCCATGGACTGCAGCACGCCAGGCTTCCTGTCCATCACAAATGCTCAGAGCTTGCTCAAACTCATGTCCATCAAGTCAGTGATGCCATCCAACCATCTCATCCTCTGTCGTCCCCTTCTCCTGCTTTCAATCTTTCCCAGCATCAGGATCTTTTCCAGTGAGTCAGTTCTTTGCCTAAGATGGCCTAAGTATTGGAGTTTCAGCTTCAGCATCAGTCCTTCTATTGAATATTCAGGGTTCATTTCCTTTAGGATTGACTGGTTTGATCTTCTTACAGTCCAAGGGATTCTCAAGAGTCTTAGTCAACACCACATTTCAAAAGCATCGATTCTTCAGCTCTCAGCCTTCTTTATGGCCCAACTCTAACTTCCATATGTGACTGCTGGAAAAACCATAGCTTTGACTAGATGAACCTTTGTCAGCAAAGTGATGTCTCTGCTTTTTAATATTTTGTTTAGTTATGTCGTAGCTTTTCTTCTAAGGAGCAATTGTCTTTTAATTTTGTGGCTGCAGTCACAATTCACAGTGGTTTTGGAGCCCAAGAAGAGAAAATCTGTCACTGTTTCCACTTTTCCCCCATCTACTTGCCATGAAGTGATGGGATGGGATGCCATTATCTTAGTTTTTTGAATGTTGAGTTTTAAGCCAGCTTTGTATATGACTTCCTAACATGCATCAAATTCTCAAAGTAGAATTAATATTCAGTTCATTTAAAAGTATATTTTATGAATTAGTGTGCTATTATCTCATGTCTTAGTCCTCAGTTTACAGTAATTCTTTAGTATAAATTTTTGTCAATTTTTCAGGAAAAGCATATTTATATTTGTCATGAAGTATATATTTTTTCTTGAATATAGTTAGCCAAACATAATGTTTGTTAAATTTCAAAATTAACATTTGTTTTCTTTATATGTGTGTGTATGTGTTTTTGCTTCCTTATTTCATATGATGATTTTTTAGACTCGATACTGAGATAAGAGTTCAAGTGAGTTATATTGGTTCGTAAAATGTCTAGAGATAGTAATAATAACTTGAAAAGATATATCAAGGAAAATAAAATAAATTATAGTTATTAGAAAAGCAACATAAATAGTATCTCACAATATGGCTGATACTGAAGCTTTAGAATTTATCCAAACTAACAGCTTTACTTTTACTAACAGCTTTACTTTTCCTGCATATATTAGGGACAAAGAGGAGACATGAGACATGTATATTCCCTTAACTGAACTGACTTTTCAGTGGTGGTGGTACAGTGCTGAAGGACATTGTGGTGTGTGTTAGTGGAAGGAAGAGGAAAGATAAAGATAAATGTTGAATTCTTAATTGCTTTTTTCCCTAATGCTTATAGAAATTGAGAGTTGTGACATACATATGTTATATACATAACTTATACAGACTTCTAGTGAAATGAATTAGGATGTAAGAATTGATCAACTTGTGGGCAAGTTGATGCCCCAGAAACTTTACCCAAGTTTTTTTCTCCTGTAGCTTCCTAAGGTTACAACATAGTAATAATGTGTTTCTTTGTTCTGTGCTGAATATTCCTCAGCAGTATCATGGAGGCATTCTATAAATGTAATCATGTTTCAAGCTAACACAGCATACATACACTAGTTTTATGATTTTCCCTTTACTGTGGTGCTTCAACCTATAACTTGGAGATGTCATAAGTGGGTGATGCATTCTTTACCTTTATAACTTTGTAAGCATTCTCAATAAAAATTATAGAGAGATGGTTTATTAATACTTGTCGACTTTGCTGTCAGCTATAACCAACTACCTGTGACCAACAGAAAAACCCTGTTGAGAGCTAGAAACCTGGATAAAATATTAAAAATAAACAAATAAACTAAACAACAACCAAAAAATCCATGAGAGAATACTTACAAAGCAGCGTGGATTTGAGAGAACAAGAAAAAGCAAAACAATAAATTACTCTTTTCTGGTTTGCAAGCATTAATAATAAAAAGTTATAGAAAAAGTTGTAATTTAGCACCCAAGTATTAAATGATGAGTGATGGCAATTTGTGGCAACTGTGACTTTCACCTGGAGTTTTCATTTTTACTTAGAAAACTGTAATCCTGTAGTTACTTTCATCTGTGACATCTGCTGGCTATTTTAGATTTTAGACGCAAGCAGCGATTAGAATTCTTCACAGCAAATCATAGACAGAACATTTTGTCTGATTAAACCTTAAATGGTATATATGTATTTACATGGTATGAATGAGACAGAAACACCCCTTTTAAATTGTGCACTCAGCCACAGCGGAGCTGTCAGCCTGTGCCTTTCAGCTGGCCGACTCCTACAAACCTTCACTGTCAGCCCTGTTCCTGGTCATGAATCAAAAGTTAATATTTGGAGTGGCTTTTCAATATGTGTATTCAAATATGGTATTAAGACTCATCAGCAATTGAACAAACATTCTGATATCCTTTAAGCCTTTTTCATACAGAGAAACTAAATTTAAAATTCTAAAAGCAAAACAAAACCCCTATTTACGGGGTTAGATTTTCAAACAACAGCAGTGGTATTTTTGCTAAATTCTTATTTGTGTACGATAAGAATTATTTTCATATCTACATATTTTCCCTTTGACCTTGAGATTTCATTTCAATAATTACAATATTATTTTGTAAATAATTTTATGCTTTGAAATAAGCTTAAAGAAAGATGCTTAGTTGATCAGAAAAACATACTTATTTGATTCTTAGTAAAGAAAAACTAAAAGCAGTCCACATTAGTAGTATAGCCTGAGTCTGCCATGAGTGTGTGAAGAGTGATTTAAGTCCCCTTTCTCAATGTGAGATAACAGGACGGAAAATGTGAAGGGACTGGCAATATACTGCTCAAGCACACATCGAAGGGGGTCCTAGGCCTTCTAAAGTCTAGGTCAAGCTCCTAAACACGGAAACCACAGAGAGTTAATGATAATTGAGATCATATGTTTCTTATCAAAGCTTCCTCAAGAAAAGCAGCTTAAGGGAAAATTCATAAATATGTGTCTTGACCACAGTCTACCAATCCCCTTCCGCATTGGAGCCTTCATCTAATTTGTTGACTTAATTACCCAAGGCACAGGAAGGTTAAACAGTGATAATCTGATTTTCTCTGATTGCTGATCACTGCAGAAAGTGGCTCATATGATACAAAAATAAACCTAGAATCTTAGGCTATGTAAAATGGAGAGGTGAGGCAATTATCCAGATAATTCAGGCAAAGTTGACTGTTTACAGTAATCAAATTATCTGGATAAGTACTCAACTCTGTCTGCCGGAAGAGCAGCTTCACTCACTTCATCTGGTCTGATTAAATGGGTTATTCCTTGTATCTAAATTTAGTGTGAAGTATTTATGACTAATAGGCAAATTCACAAGGAAAAACCCATTATAATATCTTATAATAATATCACCCCAAATGATAGGGATAACAAATAGCATTTTGCCCAAATAAAGAATGAATACTTGTCTTTAAATAATTAGAAAACGTGAGACCACAGAAAGAAAATAGCATGTGGAAAAAAGCAGATTAACTGTGGTTGAGTCTAATATGAAGGTCTATATGAAAAGTGAGGTAAGGAAAGTTGAAGCTCTTATGATAAATGGGAGGTTATCCCACACCATGTCCATTGGAAATCTATATTCTGATGATCTCTGATTGTCAAGAGGGACCAAAAATCTTTAAATAGAAGGAAGAGAATCAGTTAACTTCTTTTTTTCTTGCTTATAAAAGTAACAGTTGATCATTTTAGAAATTTAAGAAAATATAGAAAATTATAAAGAAGGAAACCAAAATCACACTGCAGGGAACACCATTCTTAATGTTATTGTACATGTTTTTCTGTACTCTGTAATAATATACAGTGCTATTTGAGCCTCTAGATCAAACCAGGCATGATTTTTAATTATGCAGGTCAGTAAAATATTGGAATTATACCAAATATACTATTTTGAAGCATGCACTTTTCATAAGATGATATTTTGGGTGTATTCCTATGTCAATAAATATGTATGTACAGCATAATTTTTAATTCTCTTACATGAATATAATATAAATCCAACCTCTATTTTTGGGCACTTAGGTTTCCAATCTTCTTATAAATAACCAGGTGTTGGATATCCATGCATCTTACATTTCCCTGATTTTTTTCCCTTAAATTAAATCACTAGAAATGAAATTGCTGGATCACAGGAAATGCATATTTTTGTGGTCTTTGATACATGTTGGTTAACTGAATATCATATTTGTTTATGACTTATTAATACACAAGCTGAGTAAAAAAGTGCAACCACGAGGTAAACTCAAATGAAGTTTAAGTAATTGATAAGGCATAAGAAAGTAAAGTTCATTTGACACTGATGTTGGGACCAATCTGTTTTAATTTGCTCAACAGTTTTGGCAATGGGCCTGTAAATATGAAAATGTAATTCTAGCACTTTACTTGACCCAATATATATTATTTACATAGTCACAATAATGTAAATCCTACTATTGACCCATTGATCTCCAACTCTTGGAGCCAACTTATAGAAAAGGTGTGTATCAAAACTATGCATTAATAGTTGTCAGGTGGAATGAAATTGTTCCCAATTTGATAATGTATACGTAAAAATATAGTTGACAGAAAAATGGGAAATAAACAGAAGAAAGGAGAGAAAATAGTGGGGTTGTTAATATGTTCATTTTACAAAGTAAAAATCAAAGGATACTCTGCAAAATTAATGGAATAAGAATCAGCGATGTAAGCATATTAAAAATTATAAAGATAGCCAATGAGAGAAATAATAAAATAAATATTAAACACTGATACAAATGAGTAGATGGGGGAATAGGATAGAGAGGGTGAATAAAATCTTCATCTCTCATGCCAGAAAATTAGAATTAACAGATATTATATAAATTAGAGGGCTTCCTAGGTAGAGCTAGTGGTAAAGCACCTGACCACCAATGCAGGAGACATAAGAGATCGAACCCACGGGTTCGATCCTTGGGTCGAGGAGATTCTCTGGAGGATGGCATGGCAACCCATTCCAGTATTCTTGCCTGGAGAATCCCCGTGGACAAATGAACCTGGAGGGCTACAGTCCATAGGGTTACAAAGACTCAGGCGTGACTGAAGTGACTTAGCACTCAGGCACACAACTCTGTGTGTGTGCTTAGTCGCTCAGTCATGTCTGACTCTTTGGGACCCTATGGACTGTAGTCCACCAGGCTCCTCTAATGGGGATTCTCCATCAAGAATACTGGAGTAGGTTGCCATGCCCTCCTCCAGGGAATCTTCCCAACCCAGGGATTGAACCCAAGTCTCCTGCATTGCAGGTGGATTCTTTACTGAGTGAATCACCAGGGAAGCCCCATGCATGTCTAAATTAGATCAAATAGGAAATGGAAGTTCAAATATATATAGCTATAGAAGTAACAACCACAAGAATTAAAAATAGGAACATTGCAGTCTATGTACAGAAGGAGTGACTATTGATTTGCATTATAAAGTTTTCTGTAGTATTTGATTTGTTATTAAGTACCTGGAGTATTTCGATAAAATTCAGACCTAAAAATAAGGAACAAAAATATTCTTGGAGGCTCTGGGAAATTGGTTTGCACATTTGAGAGGGCTTTTATTATCACAAAAAGTGTATTATTAGAAACATGTGAAACACTTTCTCATTGAAAGATACAAACTGGCCATGCAAATCAAATAAAGTGTTCCAAGCATTAATTGCTCAGTCATGTCCAACTCTTTGTGACCCCATGGACTATGTATAGCCCCCCATGCTGCTCTGTCCATGGAATTCTCTAGGCAAGAATATTGGAGTGGGTTGCCATTTCCTTCTCCAGGGGATCTTTCCCACCCAGGGATTGAACCCACATCTCTTCCATCTCCTGCACTGGTAGGCAGGTTCTTTACCACTAGAGGCACCTGGAAAGGTATAAACTAGCCATGCAAATCAAGTAAAGGGTTAGTGGGCCTTAATTATGAAGTCTGATAGAAGAATCACTGTTCTGTCTCACCTCTAGCAGGTAATTTCTCTGAATTTACCCGAGAATATAGTTGCTCTGAATTAAGATTGTTTCCTAGCCTCCCTAACTCATGTAACTAATTTCTAGGCAATCATATGTGAATGTGAATTATGTGTGTACTATTCAATTTGAGCTTTTAGGAGGAAGGCATATGCTTACCACCTCCCCTTTCCTTTCTTCCAGCTACCAGGAACAAGGTGTTATAATCAAACTACATAAAGGAACACCAAGATTGGAAAGGTAAAGTGACTTGCTAAAGCTCATAATCAATAAACAGAACTGAAAGAAAAATGTAGTATTCTAGCACAAATTCTCCATGAAGCACGTGTCTGACTATTCTATTGAATTCTTTACTCCCACAATAATTTAGCATTCTTTCCTCTTTAAATATATATTTATATATATTTTTTGTTTTGGGCTTCCCTGGTGGCTCAGTCAGTAAAGAATCCACCTGCAATGCAGGAGACCTGGGTTCAATCCCTGGGTTGGGAAGATCCCCTGGAGGAGGGCATGACAACCCACTCTGGTATTCTTACCTGGAGAATTCCCATGGACAGAGGACCCTGATGGGCTGCAGTCCATAAGGTCACAAAGAGTTGGACATGACTGAGCAACTAAGCACAGCACGTTTGTTTGTCTGTGCTGGGTCTTAATTGCAACACATGGCATCTTTTAGCTGTAGCATACAAAATCTTGGATGTGACATGTGGGATCTAGTTCCCTGACTAGGGATAGAATCCAAGACCCCTGCATTGGGAGCTCAGAGTCTTAGCTACTGTACCACCAGGATATTTGCTAATTTATCATTCTAAAACATTAATTAAACAAATGTTAATTGGATTTCAGATCAATTAGGCCACTTACTAAAAACATTACTGGAGAAGAGTTTATAGACAGACATTCAGGTTATGTGAAACTATTTATTCATGAAAAGAATTTTTAAAAATACTTTATAAAAGCAAGTTATGTCTTCAGGTTTTCTCAGCTCAAACATTTCTGTTGTGATTTTTACTATAATTATGTTAAAACTATCATACACACCCAAGACAACCTTGAAAGAAGAACAAATTTGAAAGATTTACACCTCTCAATTTCAAAACTTACAACAACACTATAATATTCAAGACTGTGTAGAACTGGCAAAAGGACAGACAAATAAATCAATGGAACAGAACTGAGAGAAATAAACCCAGGCATGGTCAATTAATTTTCAAGTGTGCCATGACCATTCAGAGAGGAAAGAATAGTCTTTTCAACAAATGGTGCTAAAATAACTGGATATCCTCATGCAAAAGAATTAAGCTGGATTCTTATCTCTCACTATACCCAAAAAATTAACTCAAAATGGAATAAAAATGTAAGTGCAAAAACTAAAACTATACAACTCTTAGAAGAAAACATAGGAATAATCTTTAGAATACAGGATTAGGCAATGATTTCTTAGCTGAGACAGCAAAAACACAAGCAACTAAAGGAAAAAAAGAACAAATAATCTGTATAACACTTTCAATAAAGTGAAAAGACAAACCACAAAACGAGAGAAAACATTTGCAAATCATATATTGGATAATGACTTAGTGTCCAGAATATATAAAGAATGTTTACAACTTAACAATAAAAAGACAAATAATCCAATTAAAACCGGGCAAAAAATTTAAATAAACATTATTTCAAAGAAGATATACAAATGGCCAACTAACACATAAAAAATTGCTTAATGTCATTAGTTGTTAGAGAAATGCAGACCAAAACTTTAAGATAACACTTCATATCCACTAGGATGACTATAATCAAGATAATAGACAAATAGGCAAAGCTTTGATAAGGATATGGAAAAACTGGAATCTTCATAGGTTACTAGTTAAAATGTAAAATGGTTCAGCCACGTTGGAAGACAGTCTAGCAGTTCCTCAACAAATAAAAAGAAAGTTACCATATGACCCATCAATTCCACTTTTAGGTATATACCTCTGAGAATTGAAAGTATATGCACAAAAATTCATATATAAATGTATATAAAAGCACTTCAAAATAGCTAAAAAGTAGAATCAATCCAAATATCCATCAAGAAGTGAGTGGATACACACAATGCAGTCTATCTATACATTGGAATATTATTTAGCCATAAAAATGAGGTATTGACACACGCTACAGCATAGATAAGCCTTGAAACATGCTGAGAGAAGCCAATCCCAAAAGGCCATATATTGTATGATTCCATTCACATGAAATGTCCAGATTAGGTAAATTTACTGAGACAGAAATTAGTAAAGAGGTAACCAGAAGCTGGTGGGGAAAGGGATAAATGGGGATTGATTGCTAATGGATATGGAGTTTTTTTGTTGGGTGATTAAAATGTTATTGAACTAGATAGAGTAATAGCCATACAACTTTGAATATATATACTAAAAATCACTGACTTGTACACTTTGAAAAGGTGAATTTTATGATACGTGAATTATATCTAAAAACACACACACTAAATATACACATATTGGGAAAGAATTAATATTTTTTACTTTGGTAGTCATTTTATTCTTCTAATCATCTTGAAGAAATAATTGCAGGAGATTCAGATAAATTAAAGACTTACACTTAATTTTATTAAATTTTATCTCATTTTATATTTTTCAGTGATTTTTTTTCCTGTTTACCATTTTGCCCTTTCTTTCAAAACTGTAGCATTCTTTTCTTTTTAAACTTGAATGTGATTTTAGAATACAAGGCTCCCATTAGCTTTAACTGCCAGTGGTGTAGACCTGCTGGCACCATTAACAAAAGAGGGGGATTCTAACACTCAGGGAAGATGTTCTTATTTGCCTGGTTCACAAAAAGTCAAGAGCAAGCCCTATTATTAGAGCTAGTGAGACCAGATTCACCATGTGATTAATCACTGAAGTCGAGTCAAGAATTCCGCCTGGATTGCACCTAGTGTGTGGGTCAAAGAGCTTTTCCAGAGCTTGTTTAGGGCTTCAGGCTTGTAATTTTCCTCTTCTACAATAAACTTTCTTCCAACATGCAGTAAAAACTGAAGTTTGAGTAATACTTCCTGTTGGAAGCAACCTGGTTGCCAAATATTAGGCCAGACAGATGGCAAGAGGACTTGGGTTTATTCTTCAAGGACACACATCATTCTTTCAAATATCTCAAATGAGACAATGAAGGAAAACCTGCTCATTATCATTTTGATCCTTGCTCCCTTACAATTCTATCTTCCTCTCTTTTTGGAGGGAGGGAGGAACAGAGAGTGAGAGAGAGAGTGAGTGCGTGAGAGAGAAAGGGAGAGAGAGAGAAGTAAAGTGGTATTGTAAGGTCATGGTTTAAAAATACCTTGCCTTTTCCCAAGGTCTTTAAAAATATCTGCGATCAACTAAGCAACCAATTACTGTACATCCCAAATGCATGTTTTCACAGCTATTTTTAGGGGCAAGATTCAGTGACTACACATCCTGTCCGCTCAAAACAACAGACAGCATGGAGGGCAGCTAATGAGTAGGTAGCCAAATGACAATGTCTCCTTACTTTTGACTTTGCTTCTAAGGCCCAAGTGGCTGCCTGGCCGTCTCCACTCTGGCGTCAAACAGTCCCCTTGCAGTATGCAGACAATTTAAATTATTACAAGGCAATGTTACAAGTATGAACCCTGGCACAAAATAAAGTAATTACATTCAATTAGCAGTCCACAAAGTGATGGCCCAATCCTGAGAGCTTCAGATGTTGCCTTTTGTTGACTTACAGAAGCCAGGTAATGAGTGAAACTTCAAAGTGTAAGGGACTAAACTGCTGCTTAATTAGTGGAAACTAGATCAGAAAACATGGCAAAAGAGAAAAAAAATATATACTCACCATTTTCTTTTGTTGTAGGGATTCAGATAATATGCTCCACTTCCCATATAACAACAATGGGATATCCAAATGCAGAAATGTTCTTCTGAGGGAAAACCCACTGGAATGATGTTGTTGTTAGAGATGGGTTGTTGGGGGGAGCTGTAGGGGGAGAGGGAATTTTTTTAATGTCATATCTGAACCCTTAGGGGTTTATCTTCTCTTCTTATCAACAACAACAACAGCAACAACAAAACAACTTTTCTTGTTTGAAGTTTAAAAAAGAAATTTAGATAGAATTATATTGTTTTAGAAAAAAAAAAAACCTGCCTAAATCCCACTACTTGCTCCTCTGAAGAACAATTTGGGAATCAGAGCCAGAGAAATTCTGAAAAACGACAAAATACAGGGGAACCTAGGCTAGCTAATTACTAAAACATTATATTTTTATTTTTTAAAATGTATGTATCAATGTAATTTGTTAGGTAAAACAAATTAAATGAAACAAAGTAGCATTGCCTCCTTGTGGAGTAAAGATGGTTAGTCAATAAATGGATTGTGGAAAACAGTTCAATAATATTTCACTCATTATTCCAAAATACGTTTCAGGTGGATTAGAGATTTAAACAAGAAAAGTAAAACTAACAATTAGAAAAAAATGAGCTTTTGAAAAACATCTAAGAATCAACCATTCTAAGACTGACACCAAATCCAGACCATAGAAGAAAATACATGAATTTTATCTACTACAGTAGTAAACATGACCTATCTTAAAATGAGAAACTATGTATAATAAGGCTAATAAAAATTTTAAAAGATAAGAAACTTAAGAAATTCTATTTACTGTAAGTGTTACATACAGAAGACTAATTTCTTTAATGCTATAAACAACAATAACAAATTAATAAAAATAACCAAACCCTAAATAGAACAAAATGAGCAAAAGATATAAGCAGCAGGAAAAAGATAAAAGTTCTTCAACATTTAAAATGATTCACACTCATTTATAATCAAACAAAGAAAATGAAAATTATATACTATTTTCTATTCATCAGATCTGCAAATATCAAAAAGTTTAAAACAGTTTGTGGGTGAGAATAAAGCATTGCAGGTAACACACACAATTAGTGGAACTGATTGAACTGCTGCAGAAGGCCATTTGGCCAAAATGTAAAATGCATATACCTTTTGACTTCTAGGAATTTCTCCACATATACATAGGACATGTGCAAAGATATTCATTGCAGTTTTATTTATAACAATGTTAGAAAAACAATGTAGATGTCTAACAATAGGAGAATGATTAAATAGGCCATATCAGTTCAGTTCAGTTCAGTTGCTCAGTCGGGTCTGACTCTTTGCAACCCCATGGACTGCAGCACGCCAGACCTCCCTGTCCATCACCAACTCCTGGAGTTTACTCAAACTCATGTCCATTGAGTTGGTGATGCTATCCAACCATCTCATCCTCTGTCATCCCCTTCTCCTCCTGCCTTCAATCTTTCCCAGCATCAGGGTCTTTTCAAATGAGTCAGTTCTTTGCATCAAGTGGCCAAAGTATTGGAGTTTCAGCTTCAGCATCAAAGTATTGGAGTTTCAGCTTCAGCATCAGTCCTTCCAGTGAATATTCAGGACTGATCTCCCTTAGGATGGACTGGTTGGATCTCCTTGCAGTCCAAGGAGTCAAGCGTATTCTCCAACATTACAGTTCAAAAGCATCAATTCTTTGGCACTCAGCTTTCTTTATAGTCCAACTCTCACATCCATATATGACTACTGGAAAAACCATAGCCTTGACTAGATGGCTCTTTGTTGGCAAAGTAACGTCTGTGCTTTTTAATATGTTGTCTAGGTTAGTCATAACTTTCCTTCCAAGGAGCAAGTATCTTTTAATTTCATGGCTGCAGTCACCATCTGCAGTGATTTTGGACCATATGCAGCTAGTTTAAAAAGTACTATATGCTCTGTATGTACTGAATTGAAGCTACATGGTGTATAGTCGCCCCTCCTATCTACGGGGAATTTGTTTCAGGACCATCCATCCCACAACACCCACAGATACCAAAATCTGCAATGCTCAAGTTCCTTATATATAATTGTATATGGGAAACACGGGCTTCTGGAAAGCCAACTGCATTGTTAAGTAAGAAAAAGCATAATGCTTTTTGGTAGTATATTTAAAAGGCTACCATTTATGTACAAAGCAGTAGTACACACACATACATATTTTTGTCTGTCTCTGAGAGAATATCTGTTAAACTGATAGTACTGGGAAAGAAGGAAGGGTAGCAGAGAACCCTTCCTCTATTAACATTTTTAATATTGTATCAAGCTTATGTATTTCATTTTCACATACATATCAATTGTATGTACATGGAAACATTTAATATTTAATATGCACAGATAATCTCATCATAAATTTATGACTTGTGATTTATATCTTTCCAATGTCTTGAGCCAGTTTTAGTATTTGCACTATGATTTTATGCCTCCAAAATCCATAGATATGAAAATCTGAATGAAATCTAGTCTTTGAAAACTAGAAGCAATTCACTCATTGCTGATTGGATTAGCCACTTATATCCTTTAATTAGAAGATGATTATTCAAATAAATTAGCAGATTATCTATTATAAGCATAGCCTTTCTTCCAACCTGCCTTTCGAATCTTTATTCCATATTGGAGGGACAAAAAAGATAGCTAGCAAGAGAATTAAAGCCATTTCTTTTATAAAGTGGACATTGCTATAAAATCCAGAACACAGTACATGTTACATGAATAGCAGTTGAAAAACAATCTAAATATTCAGATCATGACCTCCTTTTACTTGTTTAAACATGGTTATATGTCAACACTAGAACTTTAAATTTTTAGTTTGGTGCCTTGAAAGAGGCACTATTAAACCTAATCTTCTTATATGCCTCATCAAGTGTTAGTCACTCAGTTGTGTCTGACTCTTTGCAACCCCATGGACTGTAGTCTACCAGGCTCCTCTGTCCATGAAATTCTCCATGCAAGAATACTGGAGTGAGTAGCCATCCCCTTCTCTGGAGGATCTTCCCAACTCAGGGATAGAACCCATGTCTCCTGCATTGCAGGCAGACTTTTTACTGTCTGAGCCACCAGGGAAGGCCTATATATGGCTCACAAGTTAATATAAATGATTTTCAATAGTTTAATCTTCTGCATGTTATCTTGATTTGTAAAGTCACTTTTCTAGTTGCTGATAAAATATCAATTGTCATTTAAATAAATATTATATGTATCTATTTAATTGAGTATTTAATATTTTATGTAGCTACTTATTTCCTCAACATACTAAGTGGGAGAAAAAAACATTCCCTAACTAAAAGAGTTATATCCCATTTTATTCTCCATCCACTTTCTCTTTCTGAAAATTTGGGTAAATTGAGCAGTCAGGTGATGACAAAAGATGCCAATTAAAGAGATCCCAAACCTCTCTCCTTCCCCGACTTCACCATTAGAAGGAAGAACATTGAATTCAGATCATTGCTTCTTCTAGTATGTCTTGAGATCTTTACTTATTCCCTTACTATTCCATTAAAATATTTTCTATTTACTTTGAAGAATAATAATCCTCACACACCCTTTGATCAAGAAATCCCAGATTTAGAAATCTACCATATCATAAGCAACAGTTCAAGAAATTCATGTATTAAAATCATCATTTGAACATTATTAACAGGTGGCAAAACCTGGAAACAACCTATATGCCCAAGATCAGGGGGGAAAGTAGCGTCGTATTTATATAATGGATCTAGTAAAATGATGTCAGGTTGATTTATATCTACAGACCCAGAGTTCATAATGTGTTGTTATAAAAAGGTACATAGTATTGGGTTGGCCAATAAGTTCATTTGGGTTTTTCCATAACATCTTTTGAATGAACTTTTTGACCAACCCAGTAATTTAATTCTTAGAAAAACAAACCTCAACCAAAAGCTATTCTGTGAAATATGTGTGAGGATACATTTATGTGACCAAGGAAAAGGTGGAAGAGCCTGCACCAAGCCACTATCACCTGTCACTTGAGGTGGGGGGGCACTCAGTTAGGTTACCTTCAACTTCAGGGCCTTGTTGTAGTTGTTCAGTTGCTAAGTCATGTCTGACTCTTTGGAACCCCATGAATTGCAGCACGCCAGGCTTCCCTGTCCTTCACTGTCTCCCAGAGCTTAGTTTGAGTCAGTGATGCCATCCAACCATCTCATCCTCTGTTGCCCCCTTTTCCTCTTGCCCTCAATCTTTCCCAGCATTAGGGTCTTTTCCAATGAGTTGGCTCTTCACAGCAGCTGGCCAAAGTATAGGAGCTTCAGCATCAGCATCAGTCCTTCCAATGAATATTCAGGGCCTAGTGATCTCCATTCAAAATGATCTTGAAAGTGAGGAAAGAGATTGGAATAGAAATCCATTCTAGAATCCTAGCCCTTGGGTGATTCAGGGTCAGTGTCTTTCTGGCTCTGGTGTGTGATTTATTTGGCTGCTTCCTATCTGAAACCTTTGAACATTACCTTTGTCCTCTTTCTGCTTTCTTTATACTGGCAAAAGAACTATTGTCATTCTTTGTGCCATATTCACATGCCTGGGGTGACTGCCTGCCTGATTAATCACCTAAACTGGGAAATTTTGGAGAGTGAAAGGAGGTGCTATTAATACTCACCCCAGGGCAATAGGCATAAGCCAGACTGGTCCCTGACCAGCTGGCATCTATGGCTACCTTTCACAAGTCACAACATTCAGAGGAAAGAGAGATGGCATTTTCTCCTGGCTTTACTATGAAAGAGAATACCATGATTTCTTTCAGAAGCCTTAAATAGAGTTCTCAAAATTTCCTGGCCTGAACTCGATACTTTTGCCATTGCTGACCCAAATCCTGTGACTGAGGGGATGTCGAAAGCTGATTGTGTTTTGAACTCTCAGTCATTGGATGGAGAGATAAATTACCTCAGACCAGTAATTTTGAAATAACCTTAGGGCCAGTTATGCAACTACATACAGGTTTCTCAAGAGACAGGTCAAATGGTCTAGTATTCCCATCTCTTTCAGAATTTTCCACAGTTCATTTTGATCCACACAGTCAAAGGCTTTGGCATAGTCAATAAAGCAGAAATAGATGTTTTTCTGGAACTCTCTTGCTTTTTCGATGATCCAGCGGATATTGGCAATTTGATCTCTGGTTTCTCTGACTTTTCTAAAACCAGCTTGAACATCTGGAAGTTCACGGTTCACGTATTGCTGAAGCCTGGCTTCAAGAATTTTGAGCATTACTTTACTAGCATGTGAGATGAGTGCAATTGTGTGGTAGTTTGAGCATTCTTTGGCATTGCCTTTCTTTGGGATTGGAACGAAAACTGACCTTTTCCAGTCCTGTGGCCACTGCTGAGTTTTCCAAATTTGCTAGCATATTGAGTGCAGCACTTTCACAGCTTCATCTTTCAGGATTTGATATAGCTCAACTGGAGTTCCATCACCTCCACTAGGTTTATTTGTAGTGATGCTTCCTAAGGCCCACTTGACTTCACATTCCAGGATGTCTGGCTCTAGGTGAGTGATCACACCATCGTGATTATCTGGGTCATGAAGATCTTTTTTGTACAGTTCTTCTGTGTATTCTTGCCACCTCTTCTTAATATCTTCTGCTTCTGTTAGGTCCATACCATTTCTGTCCTTTATCGAGACTATCTTTGCATGAAATGTTCCTTTGGTACATTTAGAACTGGACATGGAACAACAGACTGGTTCCAAATAGGAAAAGGAGCACGTCAAGGCTGTATGTTGTCACCCTGCTTATTTAACTTATATGCAGAGTACATCATGAGAAACGCTGGGCTGGAAGAAACACAAGCTGGAATCAAGATTGCCGGGAGAAATATCAATAACCTCAGATATGCAGATGACACCACCCTTATGGCAGAAAGTGAAGAAGAACTAAAGAGCCTCTTGATGAAAGTGAAAGAGGAGAGTGAAAAAGTTGGCTTAAAGCTCAACGTTCAGAAAACTAAGATCATGGCATGTGGTCCCATCACTTCATGGGAAATAGATGGGGAAACAGTGGAAACAGTGTCAGACTTTATTCTTTTGGGCTCCAGAATCACTGTTGATGGTGATTGCAGCCATGAAATTAAGAGACGCTTACTTCTTGGAAGGAAGGTTATGGTCAACCTAGATAGCACATTTAAAAGCAGAGACATTACTTTGCCAACAAAAGTCCGTCTAGTCAAGGCTATGGTTTTTCCAGTGGTCATATATGGATGTGAGAGTTGGACGGTGAAGAAAGCTGAGCACCACAAAATTGATGCTTTTGAACTGTGGTGTTGGAGAAGACTCTTGAGAGTCCCTTGGACTGCAAGGAGATCCAATCAATCCATC
Organism: Giraffa tippelskirchi; assembly: GCF_054371585.1. NCBI lineage: Eukaryota > Metazoa > Chordata > Mammalia > Artiodactyla > Giraffidae > Giraffa > Giraffa tippelskirchi. Next base: position 42,914,478 of record NC_137276.1, read on the forward strand.
CTAAAGGAGATCAGTCCTGGGTGTTCATTGGAAGGACTGATGTTGAAGCTGAAACTCCAATACTTTGGCCACCTCATGCGAAGAGTTGACTCATTGGAAAAGACCCTAATGCTGGGTAGAATGGGGGCAGGAGGAGAAGGGGATGACAGAGGATGAGATGGTTGGATGGCATCACTGACTTGATGGACATGGGTTTGGGTAGACTCCGTGAGTTGGTGATGGACAGAGAGGCCTGGCGTGCTGCATTTCATGGGGTCGCAAAGAGTCGGACATGACTGAGCGACTGAACTACACTGAACTGAGTTATGCAACTGAGTTGCCATTTCCTTCTCCAGGGGATCTTCCCAACCCAAAGATCAATCTCCTATCTCCTGCATTTCCTGCATTGCAGGCATAGTCTGTTTACTATTGAGGCACCTTGCTTGCATGCTCAGTTGCTTAGTTGTGTCCAATTTTTTGTGATCCCATGAACTGTCGCCCATGAGGTTCCTCTGTGCATGGAAGTTTCCAGGCAAGAAGACTAGAGTGGGGTTGCTATTTTCTAATCTTAGGGATCTTCCCAAACCAGGGATCAAACCCACATCTCTTGTGACTTCTGCATTGCAGGTGAATTCTTTTACTGCTGAGACACTGGGGGAAGCTAATTACTCATATAGTAAATATGAATTCATACAATCCAACGAAACAAAACCTTTTTAGAATCCTCAGTAATTCCAAGAGTTGTCAAGGGGTTCCTGGGATCAAAAATATGGAAACCCTACCTTAGGACCAATTATGCAACTGGGCAGTTGAGCTATGTGAAGGGATATTATATAACTAAAATTAATTTTTCATCAGAAAGGCCTTAGAAAAAATGGATGCTGGATAAGCAGTCAAGATCAACCACTGAAGGAAGAAATGGAAGGTCCAAGTGTTCTAATTTATCAGCATTTCTTGTTAAATTGTCCCAAAGGGGCATGTGCTATGTTTGTAATTTTAGAAAATTTATTTAATTCAAATAATTGAAATTAATGCTGATTTTTTAAATCATCAGAGCAAAATTCATTTAAATGTAGTCTTCAATCAAAAGATTATTTAGTGCCTACTATATACCAGGTTCTCTGCTAGTTACTTGGAGGCTGTAGTGAACATAAAAAATAAAGCCACTGACCTCACAGAGCTCAAAATCTTTTAGAGAAGGCAATTATTCAGTTGGTGATTACCTAGAGAGTACTGAGGGTTCTACTGGGAGTTACAAGGTGCTAGATAACCATGTGTTCTGTGCATCTCCAGTGTGTTTCATACTCATTTTACTGGCCTCTTTACATTGAAAAATGAATATTTGTCTATGTACTAGTTTTCCTTCTTGGACTATAAACTCCCTGATTTCCAGGGTCTTATTTATTTTTATGACCCTAGAACCTAACATATTTTAAGCTCATAGTAGGTACCCACTAAATGTTCTTTGAATGGTTGACTTATTATAACTAGTCTCTAATTAGGTAAGTAGTTTTCAAATCCCTCTTCTGTAACTCTCAATGATATATTATTTTAAGGTAAAAATGTTAATTATGTGATTTACTCTAGTCAATATAATTTCTTGGAATTAAAAATAATACAGTTTCTTCACTCCCTCATTCAACAAATATTTGTTCAATTATGATATATGAAAATATTGCATTTTGGGACTTCCCTGAGGGTCTAGTGGTTAAGATTTCGCCTTCCAATGCAAGGAATATGGATTCAATCCCTGGTTGGGGAGCCAACATCCCACATGCCTCAGCCAAAAAATCAAAACATAAAACAGAAGCAATATTGTAACAGATTCAATAAAAACTTTACAAATGGTCCATATAAAAAAAATCTTTAAAAAAAATACTATGTTCTGTATCTTGCAGAAAGGATAGGAAAAAAAGTTAGGCATTAAGCTCACATTCAGGATTTTGATTCTAGTGAGAAACATAAGACAATGTCATAACAAAATATTGAAATGAACATTCCAGAATTCTGTGTGTATGTGTTGATGCTGTTGCAAGTTCTGCATTCATCCAATCAAGAAAAAATGACTTGATTGGAAGGAATGGGAGAGTGACTCATTCGCTAAGTAGTGTGGCTACGCCTGCCTCCCTTTCAGTCCTTTCCAATGACCATCAAGCTTGGCAGATGAATCACCAGAATGTGGAAGGAACACTTTGTGTTAGATCTCTCACATAAAGTTTGAAGATTTCATGTAGGTTGGTGTTTGGGACCACTTGGATCCAAAGGTTCTGATACAGAAAGACTTCTGACAAGGATGTTGGTTTGTGTACCCAGAGGGACTAGACATTAGAACCCAGAGCTTGAGAACTTGACCAACGATGAGTCATAACCAAGCTGGTAATAAGAGCATGAAATAACACTCAGAGCCACCCTCCTTTAAAAGACCAGGCAAGCCTCAGCAGGGACCTGGCATGAAATAACAGCAATAAGCAGAGGAAAGAAGCCCCCACAACCTCAGCAGTGGCCTTGTATACCAGCAAGTGATGCCAGGACAAACTGAGAGATGCCAGTGTTCTTCCAGGCAGGACCTTCAGAGGCTCACAGCTCAGAAAAGTTTAAGAAACTCTCACTCACTTACCCCATAGATACATCATGTATGTGTGTGTACATACATGTCACTCAGTCATGTCTAATTCTTTGTGATCCCATGGACTATAGCCTTCCAGGCTCCTCTGTCCATGGACATCTCCAGGCAAGAATGCTGGAGCGGATAGCCATTCCCTTCTCCAGGGCATCCTCCCAACCCAGGGATCAAACCCGGGTCTGCTGCATGCTGGTGGATTCTTTACAGCCTGCGCCAGCAGGGAAGCCCCAGATGCATCATAGTCAGCTTAATATTAACCATAAAATGTAAAACTTCTATGTGTGCCAACATTAAAATGCCTTTTTAAAATATTTTCAGATAAAAAAAAGGTGATCTTGATGGCTTTATTTTGCTGGTGATGTAAGCCTTTGCTTACTTACTCCATGTAAAGGGTAAGCACCAGCTCTTACTCTCTTGGAAAGGGAAAACTGGAGACCTGTAATCTGGACTCATTTTCATAAATGATCCAGGTTAGCAAATAACTATGGCTCAGATCATGAACCTCTTATGGCCAAATTCAGACTTAAATTGAAGAAAGTAGGGAAAACCACCAGACCATTCAGGTATGAACTAAATCAAATCCCTTACAATTACACAATCAGTTCAGATCAGTCGCTCAGTTGTGTCTGACTCTTTGCGACCCCATGAACTGCAGAACGCCAGGCTTCCCTGTCTATCACCAACTCCTGGAGTCTACCCAAATTCATGTAGATTGAGTCGGTGATGCCATCCAACTATCTCATCCTCTGTCGTCCCCTTCTCCTCCTGTGATCAATCTTTCCCAGCATCAGAGTCTTTTCAAATGAGTCAGCTCTTCGCATCAGGTGGCCAACGTATTGGAGTTTCAGCTTCAACATCAGTCCTTCCAATGAACACCCAAGACTGATCTCCTTTAGGATGGACTGGTTGGACCTCCTTGCAGCCCAAGGGACTCTCAAGAGTCTTCTCCAACACCATCGTTCAAAAGCATCAATTCTTTGGCGCTCAGCTTTCTTTATAGTCCAACTCTCACATCCATACATGACTACTGGAAAAACCATAGCCTTGACTAGATGGACATTTGTTGACAAAGTAATGTCTCTACTTCTTAATATGCTATCTAAAGAAAGTGAAATCGCTCAGTTGTGTCTGATTCTTTGCGACCTCGTGAACTGTAGAATACCAGGCTCCTCCGTCCATGGGATTCTCCAGGTGAGAATACTGGAGTGGATTGCCATATCGTTTTCCAGGGGATCTTCCCAACCCAGAGATCGAAACTGGGTCTCCCACATTGCAGGCAGATGCTTTAACCTTCCTTGCAAGGAGTAAGCGTCTTTTATTTCGTGGCTGCAGTCACCATCTGCAGTGATTTTGGAGCCCCTAAAATAAAGTCTGCCACTGTTTCCACTGTTTCACCATCTATTTGCCATGGAGTGATGGGATTGGATGACATGATCTTAGTTTTCCGAATGTTGACCTTTAAGCCAACTTTTTCACTCTCCTCTTTCACTTTCATCAAGAGGCTCTTTAGTTCTTCTTCACTTTCTGCCATGAGGGTGGTGTCATCTGCATATCTGAGGTTATTGATATTTCTCCTGGCAATCTTGATTCCAGCTTGTGTTTCTTCCAGCCCAGCGTTTCTCATGATGTACTCTGCATATAAGTTAAATAAGCAGGGTGACAACATACAGCCTTGACGTGCTCCTTTTCCTATTTGGAACCAGTCTGTTGTCCCATGTCCAGTTCCTCCTGACTGTTGCTTCCTGACCTGCATACAGGTTTCTCAAGAGGCAGATAAGGTGGTCTGATAGTCCCATCTCTTTCAGAATTTTCCACCGTTTATTGTGATCCACACAGTCAAAGGCTTTGGCATAGTCAATAAAGCAGAAATAGATATTTTTTCTGGTACTCTCTTGCTTTTTCGATGATCCAGCGGATGTTGGCAAATTGATCTCTGGTTCCTCTGCCTTTTCTAAAACCAGCTTGAACATCTGGAAGTTCACAGTTTATGTATGCTGAAGACTGGCTTGGAGAATTTTGAGCATTACTTTACTAGCATGTCAGATGAGTGCAATTGTGTGGTAGTTTGAGCATTCTTTGACATTGCCTTTCTTTGGGATTGGAATGAAAACTGACTTTTTCCAGTCCTTGTGGCCACTGCTGAGTTTTCCAAATTTGCTGGCGTAATGAATACAGCTCTTTCACAGCTTTATCTTTTAGGATTTGAAATAGCTCAACTGGAATTCCATCACCTCCTCTAGCCTTGTTCGTAGTGATGCTTCCTAAGGCCCACTTGACTTTACATTCCAGGATGTCTGGCTCTAGGTGAGTGATCACACCATTGTGATTATCTAGGTTGTGAAGATCTTTTTGTACAGTTCTTCTGTGTATTCTTGCCGCCTCAATATCTTCTGCTTCTGTTAGGTCCATACCATTTCTGTCCTTTACTGAGCCCATCTTTGCATGAAATGTTCCCTTGTTACCTCTAATATTCTTGAAGGTATCTCTAGTCTTTCCCATTCTATTTTTCCTGTATTTGTTTGCATTTATTGCTGAGGAAGGCTTTCTTATCTCTCCTTGCTATTCTTTGGAACTCTGCATTCAAATGAGTGTATCTTTCCTTTTCTCCTTTGCTTTTCACTTCTCTTCCTTTCACAGCTACCTTCCTCCTGAGAAGTCTGTATGCAGGTCAAGAAGTAACAGTTAGAACTGAGCATGGAACAAGAGACTGGTTCCAAATCGGGAAAGGAGTACGTCAAGGCTGTATATTGTTACCCTGCTTATTTAACTTATATGCAGTGTACATCATGAGAAACGCTGGGCTGGAAGAAGCACAAGCTGGAATCAAGATTGCCAGGAGAAATATCAATAATCTCAGATATGCAGATGACACGACCCTTATGGCAGAAAGCAAAGAGGAACTAAAGAACCTCTTGATGAAAGTGAAAGAGAAGAGTGAAAAAGTTGACTTAAAGCTCAACGTTCAGAAAACTAAGATCATGGCATCTGGTCCCATCACTTCATGGCAAATAGATGTGGAAACAATGGAAACAGTGAGAGACTTCATTTTTTTGGGGCTCCAAAATCACTGCATATGGTGACTGCAGCCATGAAATTAAAAGACGTTTGCTGCTTGGATGAAAAGTTATGACCAACCTAGACAGCATATTAAAAAGCAGAGACACTCCTTTGCCAACAATGATCCATCTAGTCAAAGCTATAGTTTTTCCAGCAGTCATGTATGGATGTGAGAGTTGGACCATAAAGAACACTGAGCACCGAAGAATGAATGCTTTTGGACTGTGGTGTTGGAGAAAACTCTTGAGAGTCCCTTGGACTGCAAGGAGATCCAACCAGTCCATCTTAAAGCAAATCAGTCCTGAATATTCATTGGAAGGACTGATCCTGAAGCTGAAACTCCGGTACTTTGGCCACCTGATGTGAAGAACTTACTGATTGGAAAAGACCCTGATGCTGTAAAAAATTGAAGGCAGAAGGAGAAGGGTGTGACAGAAGATGAGATGGTTGGATGGCATCACCGACTTGATGGACATGAGTTTGAGTAAGCTCTGATAGTTGGTGATGGACAGGGAAGCGTGGTGTGCTGCAGTTCAAGGGGTCTCAAAGAATCGGCCACAACTGAGCGACTGAACTGAACTGAAGAATATGATTCTAGAAATAAAGCTGTCTTTGCGACCCCATGGACTGTAGCCTGCCAGGCTCCTCTGTCCATGGGGATTTTCCAAGCAATACTGGAGTGGTTTGCCCTCCTCTAGGGGATCTTCCCAACCCAGAGATTGAACCCAGATCTCCCTCACTGCAGGCAGATTGTTTACTGACTGAGCCACCATGGAAGCCCAAGAATACTGGAGTGGGTAGTTATCTCTTCTCCAGGGGATCTTCCCTGCCCAGGAATTGAATCAGTGTCTTCTGCATTGCAGGCAGATTCTTCACTAGCTGAGCTTGGGCTTCCCTGGTGACTCCGTTGGTAAAACTATCATATGAACCAGCAGTCCCACTACTGGGCATATACCCCGAGAAAACCACAACTCCAAAAGACACATATATCCCAGTGTTCATTGCAACACCATTTGCAATAGTCAGGACATGAAAGCAACCTAGATGTCCACTAACAGATGAATGGATAAAGAAATTGTGGTACATATATACAATGGAATATTACTCAATCATAGAAAGGAACAAATTCAAACAAATCTGAATCAGTTTTAGTGAGGTGGATGAATGTAGAGCCTGTTTTACAGAGTGAAGTAAGTCAGAAAGAGAAAAACAAATTCTGTATATTAACACATATATATGGAATCTAGAAAAATAGTACTGATGAACTTATTTGCAGGAAGCAATAGAAACATAGGCATAGAGAACAGACTTATGGACACAACGGGGGAAGAAGAGGGTGGGACGAATTGAGAGAGTAGCATGGAAACATAAATTACCATGTATAAAATAGGTAAATGATGGGAATTTGCTGTATGATGCAGGAAGCTCAACTCAGTATTCTGTGACAACCTAGAGGGTTAGAAAGAGGTGGGAGGTTGAAGGGAGGTTCAAGAGGGAGTGGGCATATGTATACCTATGGTTAATTCATGTTGATGTATAGAAGAAACCAACACAATATTGTAAAGCAATTATCCTCCCATTAAATATAAGTAAATTTAAAAACATAAAATATGATTCTGGACTTTGTGCTAACCTAGACTGGCTTTGTATTTCTAGAACATAATTATAATTTAATTTGAGAAATAAACAGTATTGTCTTATTCCTACCCTGAGGGGTATGAAACGATTAATTACAGCTAAAACAAAAGGGGGAAAGTGCCAAGAAGCATATGAGAGGTTTCAATACATAATTACCAGAAATCAGAAAACAAAGGCAATTTACACGAGGACCCTAAAAGGATTTTCGGGGGAGTTTGTATGTAGGCTCCTAGTGTGATGGAAGTGCAGGGATAACAGATGTAGAGAACAGCTTCTGATTCTAGGGCTGTGAGAGAACCTGAGGGAGGAACTAACCTGGAGCAGCTGTCCTCCACCCCAAGCTGGGATCCAGGCTTCTCTGCAGAGAGTGTGGCTGTGCCCACTGGACAGTGAAGTTTGTGCAGCAGGCAGGACCTGTACTGAAGGAAACCACACACAGTAGGTACCAGAGAGACTTAAAAAGAAGCTGACCACTGGGATACTGATGAAACTTACTGGGAAGATGCCCATGGTTGTTCTGGCAAAAATCTTTGGAAGGGTACGTGTCACTGAGCCCCCTAATGCAATATCAGAGGAGCCCCCTTCCCACTAGCTGGGATGCTGACGGCTGACAAGGAAGCCTTGGTATCTGAGCCGCTGGAGTAAGAGATAAAGCACCAAACAAAGAAGAGAAACCCCTTTCCTCTTGCAGTATACCCTCCCCCACCTCCACCCCCGCATATTCTACTGACAAAGCATTGTACTGGTTGTCCAAGGGGAAGCATGTCACAGGGCAAAGAAGGGTGGATTTGGACCTAAAAAGCCACAATGGCTGGTATAATGGCTATGTATGTGTGTATATATATCTCAAAATGATTGAAGAATCTCTAATGTTCTACCTGTATTCCGGCTTTGAAGTATCAGAATAAAAGTTATCTGAGGTGAGCTGAAAAGTCTGGTTTTAATTATATCATTAAGGCACTGGCTATTTATATCTATAGTTCTTTTTGTCTACTCAATAATACAATTTAAGATTTCTCCACAGGGTTTAAATAGTTACAATGTACTGACTTACGGCAGTGAATTGGGAAATGGACTTACTTCAGTTCTAATGATTATACACTTTTGGCCTAGACTGTGCCTTATAAATTGCACCTACCAAACTGAATCTGCTATCTGCCTTCTCTGAGTTCCTCATAGTATTTGGCTAGCGATATTCTGGAATATATTTTTATTGAATTGGATCTAAATAAAGAGTAAGTAATGAAAACTACAGTCATTGGAGTCAGACAGACTTAAGTTTAGATTCCAGATATTTCACTTAAGTTTTGTGTGACCCTGAGTACATTATTTAATTTTTCTTGGCACAAATTATAAAACCTATTTAATACAATTGCTGTGAGGATTGAATGACACTGTCTATAAAAAGTTTAGCACAGCACATAAGTAGTCCTCAATAAATGGCAGCTATTATTAATAGAATATATTTCAAGTTTTACTTATTCTTAAAATGAATGAAAACTTGACATACTTTTTTGTACAATCTCCAAGCTGTGCATTCCTAAAATGAAAGAGTAAAAGCACAAAAGGATGTCAAGAAGAGAACAGAATTCTTGACAAATGACTACTGAAACTAGGAAGTTCATTCAATAAAGGTAATAAAAGTGAAGAATTTACAGAAGGAATAATCAGATCCAGTTTGCATTTCATCAGGCTGTGTTATAGGCCAAATCTATTTTACTGTCTCATTTATGTGGCAGATGGTGTGACAACTTATTGAATTGATAAATTGTTTTCAGTTATTTAAATCACTGTGCAATCATCTTACTGTATTTCTACTCTCCTAATTTGAAACAGATTCAACCCTTTGTCCAGATGGTTTCCTGAACATGCAATGCCAGTCAGCAGGCTCGGCTGTACCCTTCAGACTGTTTGTCCATTCCGGAGTCTAGGAGACGACAGCAGGCTTATGTCACAAGCCACATTTGTCATGTCAGGATTTGCGCTTCTCCTCAGGTTAATAATATCTGATGGAAACATCAGGTCTCTTTTCCTTAAAAGCAAGGATACCAGTTTAGGAAGAGGTGCTTCAAAGATAAAAACCAGGTCTGTGACAGTGACTTGTGGGTTTGTGAATTGGGAATGGCAGTGTCAAATCTCTTCTAAAGCAAGCAAATAAAATAGCCCTTGCCTAGTAGAAAGGGAACATGGTATATTGCTGGCCCCAATTAGAGAGAAGTTTAGCAAAGTAGCCTTGTTCACTGGCAGTTTTTTTTTGAAGTACTGTGAAGAATGTTAGAAAAATAAACTAGGAAAGAATGGGAAAGATATGAATTACAAGCAGATACACATCTTCAAAGATGAGAGCATAAAGAGTCACCTTCTCTCAGCTTTCACTTTGAAAAGAGATTATTTTGCTCTGGAAAGGTTGGGTATTTTTAATTTCTAATTGGGATGACAAGTAAGAGGGAGCTAAGAACTGAAATTCAAACCCGGTAAGTTAATGATGATAATAATATTAGCTATACTTACTTAAAGACTTTAATAATATTATTTAGAGACTTTAATAATGTAATAGCAATAATAATAGCATTACCAATATTTACTAGTACTTATTATGTGCTAGGCAGCCACATATATTAATCCATTTAATCCTCACTGAAAACCACACTAGAACTTTTCACCAATTATTTATTAATATATTGGACAAACATTTATTTAGCACCTACCTTATTTCTGACACATAGTATTGTTTCTTTTTAACATAACTAAAATGTAGGTATAATTGCTACCTTATGGATCTTCAGAGTGGTTAAGTAATTTATCAAGGCTACAGAACTAGCAGGTGGTAGACTTGGTTTTCAAATTCATATCTGGCTCAGAATCAGTCCTTTATTCCTGGATACCTCTAATCCTATCGCCCCTAACCTTTCCTTTCAGCCATTTATTAATACATTGAAAAAGCCCCATTGTGGAGACATTGAGAAAGCTCCTAACTTCTTTTAGGTTCAGTCTCCTTATTTAGGTGATCATCACCCATGTACCACATGGGGTTGTTGTGAAGTTAAATGAGGTATAATGTTAAATATCTTAGAATACTAACTGACATGTAAATACATTTTGGTTGGATTAAGGCAGAGTGTGTTTCTTCTTATATTAGGAAACTTGATGCACTGACAGAATGCAAAAATTTTTGTTTTTCATCAGGATTTAAATAATACATAGTCCAAATGCAATTATTTTTAAAACTATGTTCCTCATTTCCCTAGTGCTTTTTTTTTTAAAATAGCTCAAAATCTTGCAGAAACATGCAGAGAAATAGAAAGGATTTCACTTAAAAAACCCAAACTAAAAAACTATTCTCTTTTAGATAAGCTTTCCATCCAACTCCAAATCGATTATTCAGAGAATGCTTGTGCAGTTTGAGTTCCTGACTTTTTTCTTCCTTTTCTTTCCATCTAGGTAGTTTTCATGAAAGGAAAAGTTGCAGTTAAAGACTAAACTGAAACATGTTCCTCATAGGAAGTTATGCTTCCATGGCAAAATGCATGGGAAATGTAATCTCTACTAAAGGAATGCTTCTTATGAATAGAAACTTTTTTTTGAATCAAACAGTTAAATATAAAAACAGCACCAAGAGTCATAGCTTTGGCTCTGTTTGTTAGTTTTTCTCCTAATGCACAAACTCTCCCTACCTGTACTATTAGCAGATATTTCCTATCTAAGAGCCAAGGAAAAGATGGTACTGATAACCTAACAAGAACCACACTTAAGGAGTTTTGAGCAGTTCCTGTGTTAGAATTATTTCCTTTGTGACTGGGAAAATTCAAACTGGAAAGTTTGCTGTAATTTTAAATCTTCACATGATTAGGCTTAGGGAAAAACCTATCCGGTAGACTAAAAGTAGAATGATAATAATCTTTCTGATAATTTCATGCCTTTCACTTGAAGATATTTTACTGAAAGTCTGGTGGGATCAGCTACAACTTTGGGAGGAAGCTGTAATATCTACAGTTTAGAGAGTGTAAATTTAGACTTACCTAACAGTGAAAGTGAACTTAAAGGTAGAACAGTAAACTATTGTTTTCTGCCATAATAATATTAACAAGAAATTAAATTCAATGATATCTTTTACGAAACTCTGCCAAATTGTTGTTTTTTTGTTTACATTCATTCTTCTTTAATTAAACAATGAATGTGCAATTGTTGCTTATGATTACACCCTATTTTCCTTTCAGGAAAACAATAGGGCATGTATATACGCTATTAAGGGTTTCCCTGGTGGCTCAGTTGGTAAAGAATCTGCTTGCCATGCAGGAGACCCTGGGTTGGATCCCTGGGTTCGGAAGATCCCCTGGAGAAGGAAATGGCAACCCACTCCAGTAGTCTTGCCTGGAGAATCCCATGGACAGAGGAGTGTGACAGGTTAAAGTCCATGGGGTTGCAAAGAGTTGGACATGACTGAATGACTAAACCACCACCATACTTTATTGAAAGAGTTAAAAAATAAAAGTAAAGTGATGAGCCGATAAGTGTAATGAATAACAAAAAGGTTAAAAAAAAATAAGATGAAACCAGCATTAAGATTAATACAGCACTTGCATGCCTCAAGGTCCTGTGTTGTTGCTGCAGATTTAGTTGTGAGCTTTCTAGTGATCAAAGCAAGAAAGATACATTTTCATTTATTTATTTATTCAAGAAAAAGCAATTAATCTGCTGGTATACAGTAGATGCCCTTGAGGGTCCTAGGTATTATAATCTTCTAAAGAAAGTTACAAAATTAGATATTCTTATATTAAAGAACAATGATTTATTCAAGAAAAGCACATCTTTTCCTAATGTTAAGAGCTGAAAGAAAGCCTTCTTGAGGATCCTTATAAAACAAGCCTAGTTAATTTTGACAATAACTTTTACTATTCTGTAATGGTAAACAAGCAGTTGCAATGACTCAGTGAGGCAGTTGTTGTAAGGATGTTGTGTACAAAGTACAGACAGAACCTAGGAGAGGACACTTGAGTCAGCCTGAAGGAATCAAAGAAGTCTTCATGGCTAGTTAGCATTTAGGTCATTCTTGAAAACTGATGAATTGCATAGCAGAACTGCCTGGCATTCCAAGAAAAGAGCAAAGTATATATGAATGCATATAAGTCAGATGAGAAGGGAATGTTCAAGGATTCTTAGTAGTTTATATTTGTATTGTACAAATTTTGAGTGACAGATAAAGATGAGTGGGTAAACAGGAAGCCAGATCATAAAGTGCCTTGAATGTCATGCAAAATGAATGCAACTTGTTTTGCTACAAATGGAGAGCTATTGAAGAGTGACAAGTGATGATCAGATTTGTTAGTTAGAAAAGATAGAGAAAAACATGCTGAAAAAGTTGAGGAAAGATTACAGGGTGGAAGGAAGGAAAGGGAACTAATAGCCAGGGTCAGAGGTGATTAGATAGAACTTTAACTTGCAGTTACAACAGGACTCATCCTTTTGTTACAGAATTTTAAGAAAAATTAAAAGCTAAAGAGCCATTTAAAATATCCCCAAAAGTGTTGCCTTGGGAATCTGAAGGGATGGTGGCATCTTCTACAAGGATAAATGACACAGAAAGATGAGGATGAGGATAGATAACAGTATCTTCCATCGACAGTTCAGTTCAGTCACTAAGTCATGTCTGACCATTTGCGACCATGGACTGCAACACGCCATGCTTCCTTGTCCATCACCAACTCCCGGAGCTTACTCAAACTCATGGCCATTGAGTCGGTGATGCCATCCAACCATCTCATCCTCTGTCATCCCCTTCTACTCTAGCCTTCAATCTTTCCCAGCATTAGGGTCTTCTCCAGTGAGTCAGTTCTTAGAATAAGGTGGTCAAACTATTGGAGCTTTAGCTTCAGCATCAGTTCTGTCAATGAATATTCAGGACTGATTTCCTTTAGGATGAACTGGTTGGATCTCCTTGCAGTCCAAGGGACTCTCAAGAGTCTTCTCCAAAACCACAGTTCAAAAGCATCAATTATTCAGTGCTCAGCTTTCTTTATAGTCCAACTCTCACATCCATACATGACTACTGGAAAAACCATAGCTTTAACTAGATGGACACTTGTTGGCAAAGTAATGTCTCTGCCTTTTAATATGCTGTCTAGGTTGGCCATAGCTTTTCTTCCAAGGAGCAAATGTCTTTTAATTTCATGGCTGTAGTCACCATCTGCAGTGATTTTGGAGCCCTCCAAAAATAAAGTCTGTCACTGTTTCCATTGTTTCCACATCTATTTGCTATGATGTGATGGGACCAGATGCCATAATCTTAGTTTTCTGAATGTTGAGTTTCAAGACAATTTTTTCACTCTCTTCTTTCACTTTTATCAAGAGGCTCTTTAGCTCCTCTTCGCTTTCTGCCATAAGGGTCTGTGTCATCTGCCTGTCTGAGATTATTGATATTTCTCTGGGCAATCTTGATTCCAGCTTGTGCTTCATCCAGCCTGGCATTTCTCATAATACATTCTCTATATAATTAAATAAGCAAGGTGACTATATACAGCCTTGACATACTCCTTTTCCTATTTGGAACTAGTCTGTTGTGGAGAAGGCAATGGCAACCCATTCCAGTACTCTTGCCTGGAAAATCCCATGGACAGAGGAGCCTGGTAGGCTGCAGTCCATGGGGTCGCTAAGATCGGACACGACTGAGTGACTTCACTTTCACTTTTCACTTTCATGCATTGGAGAAGGAAATGGCAACCCACTCCAGTGTTCTTGCCTGGAGAATCCCAGGGATGGGGGATCCTGGTGGGCTCCTGTCTATGGGGTCGCATAGAGTCGGACACGACTGAAGCGACTTAGTAGCAGCAGCAGCTGTTGTTCCATGTCCAGTTCTAACTGTTGCTTCCTGACCTGCATACAGATTTCTCAGAAGGCAGGCCAGGTGGTCCAGTATTCCCATCTCTTTCAGAATTTTCCACAATTTGTAGTGATCCACACAGTCAAAGGCTTTGGCGTAGTCAATAAAGTAGAAATAGATTTTTTTCTGGAACTCTCTTGCTTTTTTGATAATCCAACAGATGTTGGCAATTTGATCTCTGGTTCTTCTGCCTTCTCTAAATCCAGCTTGCACTTCTAGAAGTGCATGGTTCATGTACTGTTGAAGCCAGGCTTGGAGAATTTTGAATGTTATTTTGCTATCATGTGAGATGAGTGCAATTGTGCAGTAGTTTGGACATTCTTTGGCATTGCCTTTCTTTGGGATTGGAATGAAAACTGACCTTTTCCAGTCCTGTGGCCACTGCTGAGTTTTCCAAATTTGCTGGCATATTGAGTGCAGCACTTTCACAGCATCATCTTTTAGGATTTGAAATAGCTCAACTGAAATTCCATCACCTCCACTAGCTTTGTTTGTAGTGATGCTTCCTAAGGCCCACTTGACTTCATATTCCAGCATCTGGCTCTAGGTGAGTGATTGTGGTTATCTGGGTCATGAAGATCTTTTTTGTATAGTTCTTCTGTGTATTCTTGCCACCTCTTCTTAATATCCTCTGTTTCTGTTAGATCCATACCATTTCTGTCTATTGTGCCCATCTTTGCATGAAATGTCCCTTGGTATCTCTAATTTTCTTGAAGAAATCTCTAGCCTTTCCCATTCTATTGTTTTCCCCTATTTCTTTGCATTGATCACGGAGGAAGGCTTTCTTAGCTGTCCTTACTATTCTTTGAAAATCTGCATCAAATGTGTATATTTTTACTTTTCTCCTTTGCCTTTAGCCTCCCTTCTTTTCTCAGCTATTTGTAAGGCCTCCTCAGACAACTATTTTGCCTTTTTGCATTTCTTTTTCTTGGGGATACTCTTGATCACTGCCTCCTGTAGAGATTTTTAGTTAGAGGTGCTTTGGAAGAACCAGGTAGAGATGTTCAGTGAATATTTGGATCCACACGTTTGTGTCTCTAAGAGGGAAACTTGAACTTTAAGCATAGATTAGAGAGTCACTGACTGAGAATTGAAAGAGTGGATATCAAAAATACAATATTTTCCTAAGCTAGAAAAACAACTGATCACTTATAAACTTGAAAATTGCATAGAACTGTCAAATTTCATGAGGGAAATATTTCGTGTGACATATATTTGGCCCTGCTGACTTTTTTAAGTGGAAAGTACCTCGGTATTTTTAAGTAGAGAGTATTTCAAATCCTAACAGATGATGTTGCTAAAGTGCTGCACTCATTACACCAGCAAATTTGGAAAGCTCAGCAGTGGCCACAGAACTGGAAAAGGTCACTGTTCATTCCACTTCCAAAGAAAGACAATGCCAAAGAATGTTCAAACTATCACACAATTGCAGTCATCTCATATGCTAGCACAGTAATGCTCATAATTCTCCAAGCCAGGCTTCAACAGTATGTGAACCATGCACTTACAGATGTTGAAACTGGTTTTAGAAAAGGCAGAGGAACCAGAGATCAAATTGCCAACATCTCTTGGATCATTGGAAAAGCAAGAGAGTTCCATTAAAGCATCTACCTCTGCTTTATTGACTAAGCCAAAGCCTTTGACTGGGTGGATCACAACCAACTGGAAAATTCTGAAAGAGAGGAGAATACCGGACCACCTGACCTGCCTCCTGAGAAATCTGTATGTAGGTCAAGAAACAACAGTTAGAACTGAACATGGAACAACAGACTGGTTCCAAAGCGGGAAAGGAGTACGTCAAGGCTGTATATTGCCACCCTGCTTATTTAACTTATATGCAGAGTACATCATGTGAAGTGCCAGGCTGGATGAAGCACAAGCTGGAATCAAGATTGCCGGGAGAAATATCAATGAACTCAGATATGCAGATGACATGACCCTTATGGCAGAAAGCGAACAGGAACTAAAGAACCTCTTGATGAAAGTGAAAGAGAAGAGTGAAAAAGTTGACTTAAAGCTCAACGTTCAGAAAACTAAGATCATGGCATCTGGTCCCATCACTTCATGGCAAATAGATGCGGAAACTATGGAAACAGTGACAGACTTTATTTTTTGGGGGGCTCCAAAATCACTGCAGATGGTGACTACAGCCATGAAATTAAAAGACATTTGCTCCTTGGAAGAAAAGCTATGGCCAACCTAGACAGCATATTAAAAAGCAGAGACATTACTTTGCCAACAAAAGTCCATCTAGTCAAAGCTATGGTTTTTCCAGTAGTCATGTATGGATGTGAGAGTTGGACTATAAAGAAAGCTGAGCACTGAATAATTGATGCTTTTGAACTGTGGTTTTGGAGAAGACTCTTGAGAGTCCCTTGGACTGCAAGGAGATCCAATCAGTCCATCCTAAAGGAAATCAGTCCTGAATATTCATTGACAGAACTGATGCTGAAGCTAAAGCTCCAATAGTTTGACCACCTTATTCTAAGAATTGATTCATTGGAGAAGACCCTAATTCTGGGAAAGATTGCAGGCAGTAGGAGAAGGGGATGGCAGAGGATGAGATGGTTGGATGGCATCACCGACTCAATGGCCATGAGTTTGAGTAAGCTCCGGGAGTTGGTGATGGACAGGGAAGTGTGGTGTGCTGCAGTCCATGGGGTCGCAAATATTTAGACATGACTGAACGACTGAACTGAACTTAACTGAGAGTGTACTTATCAAAAGTACTGTAGTTAAACTTTAATATGAGTTTCTCATTCTCTGAAGATGCTCTAAACATGGCAATAGCATATTATGTGGAAAAGTAATGCATATATGTCCAATTGTGTGGTAGAAAAGATTCTGTAATGTTTGTACTTTGTGATCAAAGGGGCCATTATACTCTCTGATCCTAGTATAGTTTGGAAACTTGGCAATTAAGCCCACAGATTATTTTCTCGGTATCCATCACGTTAGTAAATCTTAGATAGCTACATGAGTTCTTTAACAGAAATAATAAATTTAATTAATATACCTTAGTAACCATTTCTAACTATATTTATGCCCTGAAATCTAAAGCCTTCATTAAGTTTTTCCAAAAGTTCTTTTAGAGAATTAGAACATAACTTCAATTGTTATTCTTCAAATTTTACGAGACATTTACTGAGAAAGAGTCACATACTTTTTTTTTTGTCCTTTCACTGAATGAGATTAAATGACATTAGCTCTTAGAATGCTGCATTCTTATTGAATTTCAATTTTTTCTTATTATTTCTTTGAAACTCCTTGAGCAATTTAACCAGGTTGTTATAAGATGCATGCACAAATTATACGGAATCAAAATTTCCCCAATTCTGTTATCTTGGCTTATAGGAAAATATTTCTGACCTACTTAAATTGCTAATTGCTAATTGCTTCACTAATAAAATTTAATTTTCTATACTACTTTAAGACAAGGAACTTTTAGTTCAAATTTTTTGCAATTGATACATTGGTTATAGAAACTTTATATGGTGTTGGATTTTCAAAAGTGTGAATGACTACAATCAGTTTTATATAACTAATCAGATCAGCTGGTTACATATAAATAATTGAACACTCTACAGGTTCTAGAAAAGACCAAACTGAGCTCATGGTTCCCAATGTAATTGTTAGCTACATAGCTGTTTGACTACCAAGCCATCACTTTAGTTACAACATGATTGAATTTGTGGTACTATGTAGATAAAGGCTGAATTGATAAAAATGGCCTGACAACCACATGTCAGTGGCAAAGGAAGAGATCACCACTATCGAGGAATTTAAAAAGTGATAGATACTGTAGGACAAGTATCTACAGTACTTGTACAGATCTCAGAACTTTATGGTTACCATTATGTGGAGGAGGACTTTAAAGTAAATAAAATTTGGGGGAAATTATTCAAGGTTGTACAGTTCCATGCTTTTGGGTTTTGATCAAACCATGTAAAGAATCCAATCTTTATAACCTATGTCTAGCTTACTTAGTATCTCACTGTAGTCTTAGGTTTCGACAAGAAGTTGCACTTCTGCAGTGTTCTTTTGTATATCGTGTATTATGTTTTCCTGAGCCATATCGGAAACATACTATTGGAGCATTAGCATGTATAGATAGATTTTTACATGTATCCTCACAGATAGGGTCTCTACTACATTATAAATAGCTAGACCATGTTTCCTTATGTATTTTATTTCCTTTTTGAATGCTAAAACTTTCACTTGAACTTTTTTAGTTGTTAGGGTTTCTTCTGATTTTCATAAATGAGCACTGACCCTGCTGTCCAAAAACACTGCATCTAATTGTCTTTAGGAACCGCTAAATAAAGTACAAAAATCTAGTTTTTCAAAATATCTTATTTTTCTTCCTTAGATATTCTCTCTGTCTTCTCCTACCTAGTATTCTCCTTAAGGAGGTTCTCCTGATGGCTCAGATGATAAAGAATTTGCCTGTAATGCAGGAAACTCAGGTTCAATCCCTGAGTCAGGAAAATTCCCAGGAGAAGGGAATGGCTGCCCACTTCAGTATTCTTGCCTGGAGAATCCCATGGACAGAGGAGCCTTGTGAGCTACAGTCCATGGGGTCACAAAGAGTCAGGAACGACTAATGGTTTCAGTTTTTCACTTCATCATGTGATCAACAATGACCCTTTATATTTAGAGCCTAATTACTATTCTTACTTATTACTACTAAAAAGTTATACTCGGATAAGCAGAGAAATAAATTAAAAAAAAAAACTAAATAAATCTAAAAACACAAGTTTTCAAACTAGAGAATTATTGTGACATAAATGTGCTTTTATATGTTATATACAGATGTTTTTGTTTTTATTTTATTATCATTTGTTAGCCCCCATGAATCAAATGGAGAAAATTTTATAAACATCAGAGAAAGCCTTTACTCCAATTAGAAAAATAATGTATATTCAATTTTGAAAATTCTGATGTTTTGTGATGCACTGAGAAAAGAGATGCTAGAATCATACTGTCTGATACAGTAGTGACTGTATTTAGCACTCAGAATATAGTTAGTTGAACATTGAAATATACTATACATATAAAACATTTGCTGAGTTTCTTGTCATGGAAAAACAGAATGTAACATATTAATGTTTTGATGTTGATTACATGTTGAAATGGTAATATTTTAGACATTCTGAATTAAAAATTTATCAAATTAATCATATCTGTTTTTTCTTACTTTTGTGATATAAGTGCAAGAAAAATTTAAATTACATATTTGGCTCAAAGTATGTTGCACTCTGTTAAAGAATTCATTTTGTTTGTACAAAAAAGCCTGAGCTAATTTAAGACACTTTGATATAAAAAAAATGATCATATATTCTGATTTACAAAATGTTTGTGGAAGGGTGGTATCCTGGCAGAACAGTGGATAAGTACATGTTGATGTTTTTATAAATGTACTGGGTATTGTGTTGATATGTAAAACAAAGGGCTTTATATTCCTATACTCCTATTAAATTGTCTTCCTTCATTAGTTGAGTTACCATCTGGGACTGACTATACTTAATCTCAGGACAGTGATGATCCAGTAGAATCCGGAGAACAAAAGTAAATATTTCTAAGTTTTCAAAGCTTAGACCTTGAGGGATAAATACAAGATTTAGGGGGATACCTTAAGCAGTCTGATTGATTTTTTCTTATCTCCAAAACTAGATCAAGTTTTTCCTAACTGGGGAAGGGTGGAGAGAAAGAGAGAGGAGAAGAAGATGCTAGAGAGTTTACATAGCATCATATCCTTAAAAGGCCTATGCCCTATATTTCATATAGAGCACTAGCCAGGAAGTGGCCAAGGGGTAATAAAAGAATTCACACCCTGGGGACTGAGTCTTATGCAAATAAGGTAGCAAGTTCCCAGAGTTCTGACTTCAACCCAGCACAGCACTGGAGCAAAAATGATTAGATGGTTTTTTTGGGAACATGGCCTTATTTAGCCTCATTATATTTCCAGAAGTCCCAGAAAGTCATGAGAGAGAGCACCTGCATATTTCCCATACCCTCAAAAAGAGGAGGGAAATAACTGAAAGTGAGTCGATTAAGGAAAGGTTTATGGACAAGTGTGAAAGATATCAAAATAGCAACTAGTGTGGGCACAGAACCAAGCACAGCCTGAGATCGTGCGTATCTCAATACATGGAGGAACTAAATCCGGATTCTTTTCTGATCTAAGAACTGACTGCTATTTCAAGATTTCCTGGAATATACATGCAGCTTGAGGAGAAAAAAGAAAGAAGAAAAACTCTGTGTTAGTTGAGGAACGTAAAGGTGGTTTAACTCAAATGTAATCTCAGAGCTTCATATCTTCTACGTGATCAGTGAGGTAGCAAGGATCATGAATCACTTTAAAATTCTGGATGACTTGAGAACATTTTTATTTAGCTTTTATGGGCATGTATTTACTAGTGAAAAAAAAAGTTTTAAATGTCACTTTGGTTTGTCTCCAGGGGCCAATCCCATGACTAAAGGCCAATCCTTGGAAAACTCTTAGTAACCTCTCTTTTTTTTCTTCTTAAAGAACTCCGGGAGATGGTGAGGGACAGGGAGGCCTGGCTTGCTGCAGCATATGGGGTCCCAAAGAGTCATGACTTAGCAACTGAACAACAACTCTTTCTTCTTAAACCACTACTTCTCCATATGTACATAAGTCTGCTTTCTTTGAGCATTTTCAATGTCCAAAGCTGATTTTCTCTTTTATATCTTCAATTTTTTGTTGTGAAATATTCAAATAAACAGAAAAGTTGAAGCACTAGTACAATGAACACTGTATTTATGCCACATAAATTCAACAATTAACCACCTACTGTATTTGTTTTATATCTTCCTCTCTATGGATACACACATTTATTCTGAAATGTTTAAAACAAAAATTTTAGACGGTGTCTATTTTCACCCTTAAAATTTTCAAAATGAGGACACTGTGTTACATAAGTACAATACTAATCACAAACCTATAAAATTAACAAAAATGACTTGTTATCATTTAATCTTCAGTCCACATTCAAATTTCCCCACTTATGCCATGGATGTGTTTTCTAGTTCTTTTTTTTTTCTAAAGAAGAATTCTGCCTATGTTCTTATGTTGTATGTGTTGCTACATCTTTTTAGTTTCTATTAGAAAGTAGTTCCCTCCACATACCCCTCTTTTTTTAATTACATTTTTTTAAAAAGCCCAGATCAGTGTTCTCATAAAATGTTCCACATTCTGAATTTATCTAGTTGCTTGCTCCTTGTGTAATTTAATATGTCCCCCTATCTCTTGTGTTTCTTCTAAATTGAAATTTAGGTCTAATTGATGAGATTCAGGATAAATACTTTTGGCAAGGCTACACTGTCAGTGACATTGTGTATTTCATGATGCATCACATCAGGACTGACATACATCAGGTTCTTCTACCATTTGACCCCTTGGTAAAGTGATTCCACTATACAGATACATTTTCCCATTTGCAGTAAGTCATTTGTGGTGTTACTTTAGACTCTCTCTAAATACATCCTTCCTTTCTTCACCACTTTGGTTCTTAACCAATTGCTTGCCTCAAGGAAGTTATATCATCTCCCTGAAGCTTCCTTTCTTACCATCCATTAATTAAGAACAAACATGAGATTGTAATTATTCAGTGAAATAATGTATGTGAAATGGTTTCGTAAATTGCAAAGTATCTTGCAATTGTAAGACATCTTTATTCTATAAAGAAATACTAATAGTTTCAGATGCTCTGAACAATCTCCTTATTCAGGGGAAGCTGTGGTGATCTGGAACATGGCTCAGCAACCAGCTTTCCAAACAGAAAAGCCTTGCTTTTTAAATTTTGCCAATTTCTGTGGTGTTAATATTCCTACTCTGGCCAATTTCTAGCCAGCAACTTGATGTTAACCAGGCTGCAAACTTCCAGAAAATTTAATGATCAACTCTTTTGAGCTTGAACAGGCCAATTGCAGCACAACACTGAGAGGATGATTGTAGGGAAGGGTTGCCAGATTTAACAAATACAAATGTATCTGATATTTGAGACAATTCTTTGTTGTGGATCTGAATTCAAATTTAGCCAGGTGTCCTGTATTTTCTCTGACAACCCTAGGTAAAGGGCATCTTTCCATAGGTGTGTATGTGTGTGGAGGTGTAAGTGAGGAGCCTAAAGAGACAGATACTAATCTTCTTCCCCCCAATGACTCAACCATACATTCTCCATATTTATTTGGTTTATTTACATTTTTTTTCTTTGCTTCATTCAGGGAAATGCTACACCAGAATTTTCCCAGTTTATACTTTGTCTTATTACTAAGATTTCAGGACAAAAAAAAAAAAAGATAGAGACTTTGAGAAGAATTGTGAAGTTTATGTAATAAAATGAGTTCTAAAAAAAAAAAAAAATTGAATTATTTAGCAACTTTCTATCTTGACCAAACTCAATTCTAACCCTTTTCAAAACATACAAAAGTAAACAAATGCCAAGCATTATTTAAAAGTTTGGAAATTAGAATTTTCTTTAGAGTATGTAAGAAAATGATTAATAACAACTTTGGTAGTTTATGATAACTGCCTTACAGATAGGCTTTGTTGGCATATTTAGGTGAATCAATTCTTTTTAAAATGATGCACATGCAAAATAAGCTAAAGAACTGAGTGGTCACCAGTTGCCACAATGAGGTAGAATATAGTCTGCCCAGCTATTTGTATTAAATATTTTTTTAAAGCGTTTTTGATGTGGATGATTTTGAAAATCTTTATTGAATTTGTTACAATATTGCTTTTGTTTTATGTTTTGGTCTTTTGGCTACAAGGCCTGTGGGATCTAAGCTCCCTAACTAAGGATCACCCTCCACATTAGAAGACAAAGTCCTAACCACTGGACTGTCAGGGAAGTCTCCTGTATTAAGTATTATATATTAAAGATATTTACCTTTACAGTAAAAAGAATAGGAGGAAAAACACTTTGGTTGTCACTGTAAACTTCATATCATATGAAAAATATGCTCTTTCCCTGTCAAAAGGAAACGTGCATTTGACTATATGGTTCAGTAAGTCATGCCCAGCTAGCCCAGTCAGTAGAGCATGAGACTCTTAATCTCAGGGTCAAGGGTTCGAGCCACACATTGGGCAACATTTTTGCTGCCTTGGGCTCCCCTGATAGCTCAGTTGGTAAAGAATCCACCTGCAGTGCATTAGATCCCAGTTCAATTTCTGGCTCGAGAAGATCTGCTGGAGAAAGGATAGCTACCCACTTCCATATTCTTGGGGTTCCCTTGTGGCTCAGGTGGTAAAGAATCTGCCTGCAATGTGGGAGACCTGGGTTTGATCCCTGGGTTGGGAAGATCCCCTGGAGAAGGGAAAGGTTACCCATTCCAGTGTTCTGGCCTAGAGAGTTCCATGGACTGTATAGGCCATACAACTTTGTTTTCTAGGGCTGCCATTACAAAATAACACAGACTGGGGAGTCTTCACAGGACAAATTTGTTTGCTCACAGTTCTGGAGGCTAGAAATCCAAGATCAAATTGTTGGCAGATCTGGTTTCTTCAGAGGCCTCCCTCCTTGGCTGGACAGTGGCTGCCTTCTTATTGTTTCCTTGCATGGCCTTTCCTCTGTGCACTCCCCTCCTGTATTTGTTCCCTAAGCTTTTCTTACAAGGATACCAGTCACACTGGACTGCATGCTAAGACACTTCAGTTGTCCTTGACTTTTTGCGACCCCATTGACTCTTGCCCACTGGGCTTGTCTGTCCACAGGATTCTCCAGGCAAGAATACTGGAGTGGGTTTTCATGGCCTTCTCCAAGGGATCTTCCCAACCCAGGGATCAAACCTGTGTCTCTTATGTCTCCTGCATTAGCATGCAGGTTCTTTACCACTAGTGCCACCTGGGAAGCCCCACAATGGATTAGGGTCCACCCTAATGGCCTCATTTTAATTTAATCACTTCTTTAAAGACCCCATTTCCAAGTACAGTCACCTTCTCAGGTGTGGGGCTTAGGACTTCAACATACGGAATTTTTTTTTTTCGGTGGGGGTGGGGGAGCCCAATGCAGCCCTAAGCAGCATACTTCTCTATAGTTAATTCAAGTTGGAATATATATATCTAATTTTTTCTCACCAGAAAAGTAGTCAACAATTCAACACACAAAACCAGATCTTGCACTCTTTTGTCAAAATCCTTCAATCTACCCATCTTGCTCAAAATACAAAATCTTTCCTCTATCCTACAAGACTACTCCATCTGTTCTCCTCAACCTCCTCTCTCTCAGAATCTACCTCCCACTACGGTATCACTTGGCTCACTACTTCAGTGCCCTCAGCCTCTGTGACAGACTTCCTTCTGTGTGAAATGAATTTTCCTCTCTTTCCTCCCTTCTTTCAATTATTATTCCTTTAAATAATATCATCTCATGAGAAGATCTCTGCCTGACTTTCTAATCTATAGTCCTCTATCTTGAGTGTTTGAGTGTATCCTGTGGAGGCATGGGTCAGCAATGGCCTGCCATAGGGACAGAGTGTCTGGCCGCAGCAGACTTGGGTCACACAGCATTGCCCACCATAGAGGCGCCGAGCAAATGACCCACAAACTGCAGAACAATTATACCAAAGAAGTTCTTGCACTGTTAAGAAAGTCCTAGTACCCATAACAAATTTCCCAACCCGGGGATCCTGCAAAGGGACTAAAGAGCCCCAAGGGAATTTGATGTTGGAGACCTGTGAATTTGATTACAGAACTTCCACAGGACTGGGAAACAGACTCATGGAGAGCACAAACAAAACCTTGTGCACACCAGGAGCCAGGAGAGAGGAGCAGTGACCCCACAAGAGACTGATCCAGACTTGCCTGTGAGTGTCCAGGAGTCTCATGTAGAGGCTTGAGTCAACAGTTTGGCCTCAGGCCAAACAACAAGGACGAAACACGGCCTCGTGCATCAAGTGGAAAATTGGATTAAATTATTTACTGAGCATGGCCCTGCCCATCAAAACAAGACCCAGTTTTGCCCACAGTCAGTCTCTCCCATCAGGAAGCTTCCATAAGCCTCTTATCCTTATCCATCAGAGGGGCAGACAGAATGAAAGCCCTAATCACAGAAAACTAACCAAACTGATCAAATGGAACAAGGCTTGTCTAACTCAATGAAACTATGAGCCATGCTATATAGGGCCACCCAAGATGGATGTGTCATGGTGGAGAGTTCTGACAAAACATGGTCCACTGGAGAAGGGAATGGCAAACCACTTCAGTATTCTTGCCTTAAGAGCCCCATGAACAGTATGAAAAGACAAAAAGATATGACATTGAAAGATGAACTCCCCAGGTTAGTGCTGCTAAGTCACTTCAGTCGTGTCCGACCCTGTGTGACCCCATAGACGGCAGCCCACCAGGCTCCCCCGTCCCTGGGATTCTCCAGGCAAGAATACTGGAGTGGGTTGCCATTTCCTTCTCCAATGCTTGAAAGTGAAAAGTGAAAGTGAAGTCATTCAGTCGTGTCCAACTCTTAGCGACTCCATGGACTTCAGCCTACCAGGCTCCTCCATCCATGGGATTTTCCAGGCAAGAGTACTGGAGTGGGGTGCCATTGCCTTCAGAGTGGAGAAATAACTCCAGAAATAATGAAGAGATGGAGCCAAAACAAAAACAACGCCCAGTTGTGTATGTGACTGATGATGGAAATAAAGTCTGATAATGTAAAGACCAATATTGCATAGGAACCTGTAATGTTAGGTCCATGAATCAAGGTAAATTGGAAGTGGTCGAACAGGAGATGGCAAGAGTGAATATTGACATTTTAGGAATCAGTGAACTAAAATGGATGAGAATGGGCAAATTTCATTCAGGTGACCATTATATCTACCACTGTGGGCAAGAATCCCTTAGAAGAAATGGAGTAGCCATCATAGTCAACAAAAGATTCCGAAATGCAGTACTTGCTTACAATCTCAAAAATGACAGACTAATCTCTGTTCATTTCCAAGGCAAAGAATTCAGTATCACAGTAATCCAGGTTTATGACCCAACCACTAATGCTGAAGACGCTGAAGTTGAACGGTTCTATGAAGACTTACAAGACCTTCTAGAGCTAACACCCAAAAAAGATGTCCTTTTCATCATAGGGGACTGAAATGCAAAATTAAGAGGTCAAGAAATTCATGGTATAATGGGAAAGTTTGGCCTTGAAGGACAAAATGAAGCAGAGCAAAGGCTAACAGAGTTTTCCAAGAGAATGTACCAGCCATAGCAGACACCCTCTTCTAACAATACAAGAGATGACTCTACAAGTGGACCGCACCAGATAGTCAATATGAAAATCAGATTGATTATATTCTTTGCAGCTGAAGATGGGGAAGCTCTATACAGTCAGTAAAAACAAGACCAGGAGTTGACTGTGGCTCTGATCATGAACTCCTTACTGCAAAATTCAGACTTAAATTGAAGAAAGTAGGGGAAACCACCAGACCATCCAGGTATGACATAAGTCAAATCCCACAAGATTATGCAATGGAAGTGACAAATAGATTCAAGGGCTCAGATCTGAGGAGACAGAGTGCCTGAAGAATTATAGAAAGAGGTTTCATTGTACTAGAGGCAGTGATCAAGACCATCCTCAAGAAAAAGAAATGCAAATAGGCAACATGGTTGTCTGAGGAGACCTTAGCAATAGCTGAGAAAAGAAGAGAAGCTAAAGGTAAAGGAGAAAAGGAAAGACATACACATATGAATGCAGAGTTCCAAAGACTAGCAAGCCTTCCTTGGTGATCAATGCAAAGAAATAAAGGAAAACAATAGAATGGGAAAAACTAGAGATCTCGTCAAGAAAATTACAGATACCAAGGGAACATTTATGCAAAGATGGGCACAATAAAGGACAGAAATGGTATGGACCTAACAGAAGGAGAAAATATTAAGAAGAGGTGGCAAGAATACACAGAAGAACTATACAAAAATGATCTTCACAACCCAGATAACCACAATGGTGTGATCACTCATCTAGAGCCAGACATCCTGGAGTGCAAGGTCAAGTGGGCCTAAGGAAGCATCACTACAAACAAAGCAAGAGAGGTGATGAAATTCCAGCTGAACTATTTCAAATCCTAAAAGATTATGCTGTGAAAGTGCTGTATTCAATATGCCAGCAAATTTTGAAAACTCAGCAGTGGCTACAGGACTAGAAACGGTCAGTTTTCATTCCAATCCCAAAGAAAGACAATGCCAAAAATGTTCAGACTACCACACAATTACACTCATCATAGTCCATGGGGTTGCGAAGAGTTGGACACTACTGAATGACTTACACTTACACATGCTAGCAAAGTAATGCTCATAATTCTCCAAGCGAGGCTTTAATAGCATGTGAACCTAGAACTTCTAGATGTTGCAAGCTGGATTTAGAAAAAGCAGAGGAACCAGAGATCAATTTGCCAACATCCATTGGATCATAGAAAAAGCAAGAGAGTTCCAGAAAAGCATCTACTTCTGCTTTATTGACTATGCCAAAGGCAAACTGGAATATTCTTAAAGAGATGGGAATACCTGACCACCTGACCTACCTCCTGAGAAATCTGTATGCAGATCAAGAAGCAACAGTTAGAACTGGACATGGAGCAACAGACTGGTTCCAAATTGGGAAAGGAGTATGTCAAAGTTGTATATTGTCTCCCTGCTTATTTAGCTTACATGCAGAGTACATTGTGAGAAATGCCAGGCTAGATGAAACACAAGATGGAATCAAGATTGCCGGGAGAAATTATAATCTCAGATATGTAGATGACACCACCCTTATTGCAGAAAGCAAAGAGGAAATGAAGAGCCTCTTGATAAAGGTGAAAGAGGAGAATGAAAAAGTTGACTTAAAACTCAACATTTAGAAAACTAAGATCATGGCATCCGGCCCCATCACTTCATGGCAAATAGATGGGGAGACAGTGGAAACAGTGACAGATTTTATTTTCTTGGGCTCCAAAATCACTGCAGTTGGTGACTGCAGCCATGAAATTAAAAGACACTTGATCCTTGGAAGAAAAGCTATGACCAACCTAGACAGCATATTAAAAAGCAGAGACATTCCTTTGCCAACAAAGGTCCATCTAGTCAAAGCTATGGGTTTTCCAGTAGTCATGTATGGATGTGAGAGTTGGACCATAAAGAAATCTGAGCAGCAAAGAATTGGTACTTTTGAACTGTGGTGTTGGAGAAGACTCTTGAGAATCCCTTGGACTGCGAGGATATCCAATCAGTCAATCCTAAAGGAAATCAGTTATGAATATTCATTGGAAGGACTGATGCTATGTCTGAAACTCCAACACTTTGCCCACCTGATGCAAAGAACTGACTCATTGGAGAAGACCCTGATGCTGGGAAAGATTGAAGGCAGAAGGAGAAGGGGACAACAGAGGATGAGGTGGTTGGATGGCATCACCAACTCGATGGACATGAGTTTGATAAAGTTCCGGAAGTTTTTGATGGACAGGGAAGCCTGGCATGCTGCAATCCTTGTGGTCGCAAAGAGTCGGACATGACTGAGTTACTGAACTGATCTTGACTTTCCCTGTCTTATTTTTTTCTCTTTCACATTATTAACATATTTAATATTTTACTTAGTGATCCCATTTATTATCTGTCTCCCACAAGTACATATATTATATTTTTGTCTGTTTTATTGACCATTACATTCCCTTCATTTTAGAACACTGCCTATCAAATTGCAAATATTTAATAAGCACTGCAAATAAAATAAATGGTGTTCAGTTTGGATTTATCTTCTTTCAAGCTCTATTGTTCTTACAGTGGGGAGAGGAATACAAGCAGTATATTTCAGGTCTTGAAGGCAGAGAAACTGACTTAGGTAGAAACTGACTAAAAGACCAAAAGACTAGCTAATGCTTGGTTTTGGGCTAGAGTCTTATCTATCTGAGCCTCAGGCTACTCAATGAAATTTAAAGGAACAGTGAGGTTAAATCAGTAAAATGATTAACAGAGTTATATTGTAATTTTAAATTCAAATCTGAACTCAGTGTTTGAATTGACTAATCAGATCTGCTCTGGAAAGGATGGCTTTGGAGTTGTCACACGTGCTAGATGATGTCCAGAGTCAAATACAGGCATACCTCATTTTATTGTGCTTCACAGATACTGTGTAGTTTAAAAATTGAAGGTTTGTGACAACTCTAGGTGGAGTAAGTCTACTGGCTCTGTTTTTCCAATAGCATTTGCTCATTTTGTGTCTCTGTGTCATATTTTGGTAATTCTTGCAATATTTCAAACTTTTTCATTATTATTATATTTGTTATGGTGATCTGTGATCAATGATCTTTGATGTTACTATTGGAATTGTTTGGAGGTAATTGTTTTATTATGATATTCTTTACTGTAGTGGTCTGAAATTAAACCTGCCGTATCTCCAAGGTGAGCCTGTAATCTGTCTCTATAAACATAAACTCATACCATGTTAGTTCATTAGCTTGTTTTTCCTTTAATTGCATGAAGATCAGTTTTGAAACCAGTTAAAGAAAAATACAATTTATGTAACTTCTTTTGGTTTCAAAGCTGAAAAACTAATTTAAAAATCATGAAAGATTCTTCACTATGTTTAATACTGTTTTTTTGATCACTTGTATTTGCTTTTATAACTTTATTTTCCATTTTTGCCTTGCCATTTCAAGTTTCTCAGAGATTTGTATGAATTGGAAGTCACCTTTAAATCAGCTTTTCTATATCCTCAATTATTACAAGTGAGAGAGGTAAAACCCACACTAAAACTTGCCCAAAGACACAGATAGCTATCAGAGACTAGGAACAAATCTGAGATGCGGAAGAAAACTAACACTGCCTGCCACATGAGTTTGGGAACATAGCAGTTTTTCACTAAGGAAACTCAGGCTTGGCCGAAGTGACGTGAAATGGTCACAAGGTCACTTAACTGGAAAAGACTTCCTACCTGCAAGTCCAGTTCTTTCCCTTATTCTATTCTTAGTCTTCCCTCTTTTTTCTAATGAAGGATTACAATCCTGGACTTTGGCCTCCCACTGAGAGGTACCTTGTTGCTTAATAGGGTCTCCTGGTCACAGTGAGTATGAACTAAATGGTGCTTTGTGAAGATTCCTTGTGA
Source organism: Giraffa tippelskirchi (assembly GCF_054371585.1). Lineage (NCBI taxonomy): Eukaryota > Metazoa > Chordata > Mammalia > Artiodactyla > Giraffidae > Giraffa > Giraffa tippelskirchi. The sequence goes on from NC_137276.1 coordinate 42,944,746, forward strand.
TTTAAATTGACCTGCGTCTGTGAGACCACATTTGAATTTATAACCTAACAAAGTGCCACCATCTATTTTGACAGAACACAACTCAAGCATGATCCACCCTCTCCACTCACAATGCGTACAAAATAATCATTCTTCTAAGGCTTTTATATTTCCTGAGAGGAGTTTTCTTCCTCTTGCTTTTTCCTGAATGAGGAAGTGCTTATAATCTCACCTCTTAAATTACATTTTAAGGCCTCACAAACCATAGTAAACGGACAGAGTCAGCACTAATTTCATAAACTATCTCTAAGGGGATTAATTACAACCTGACTTATTTTTCTTTTAGAAAGAAGTTGTAAAGGAATCCCGTAAATTTTGAAAAAGGAATAAATTCTTTCTCAAAAGGAGTGAGAACTGTAGTAAAATGTTAAAATAGCACAAATTAAAGTTGACTGGAATCTCCTGTAAAATCAAACCAAAGCAAAGGGTAGTAAATATCACTCTGAAGAAAAATCAGTCTTTCCAGCAATAAAGCTGATTAATATATTACATTTAAATGTATACCGTGAAAGACAATCTGAGCCAAAATACACAGAAATTGTACATGTCAAGCAACAGGATTTTGAGTCAACTTTAATATGTTTTCTCAAAATTAACACTCAAAAGGGAAAAGATACTGATTTTTTTCTGAAAAAATTATACATGCTGGAAAAATAGTTAAACCAAGATGCTACCTCAAAAGTAGGGTCACTTTACCTGTCACCATATGAAATGGAAATATAATTATTTCTTTTTAAATTTTTTATTGTGGTAAAAGTCATGTAATATAAAACATACTATTTTAACCATATTTAACTCTACAGTTCAGTGACAGTAAGTACATTCACATTGCTGTGCAACTTACCATCATCCATCTCCCCAATTTGTCACCTCCCTAAACTGAAACTCTGTACCCTTTAAACACAAATTCCCCATTTCCCTTCCCCACCTCCCCAACCCCTGGCCTCCAGTATCTATCAAGGCCTGTGTACTTTCTGATTCTATGAATTTCACTATTCTAGGTACCTCGTGTAAATGGAATCAGACAGTATTTGTCTGTACCTACTGTATATTGGACTGTATTTTAAGGTTAATATATGTCCTACAAACAGATTAGGACATATAATTTTTCCTTTTTTCCCCATGTGTTATACAGTAAGTTCTCATTAATTACCTATTTTATACATAGAAATGTTACATGTCAATCCCAATATCCCAATTCATCCCACTCTCTGCCCCTTTCCTCTCTTGGTGCTCATACGTTTGTTCTCTGTGTCTGTGTCTCTATGTCTACTTTGCAAATAGATTCATCTGTACCATTTTTCAACATCACTAATTATTAGAGAAATGGAAATTAAAACTAGTTATTTTATTAATATTTTTAATTGAACATATAGTGTCATAAAAATATATGTAAGTATATAAAGTGTCATTTCTAAACTTTCCACATGAAGCTTCTCTGTATCATAATTTTCTTTCAATCTATTAAAATGTTATTTCTTATTTTAATATCTATAAAATAAGGCATATATGTTTGAAAGACTTGTTACATAAATTCTATTCATATATTTCACAGTGTTCTCCTTGCCACAATTAAAAATAATACATGATAGAAGTGATTTTAAATAGTGGAAAGTGCACCAGAGAAGTCAGAGAAGGATGCACTTGGCTTAGACTCAACCCTGACAGTAACTTAATTTGTCATTTTGTCAGGTTACATATATATGGTCTGTGATTCTCTCATACAGGTACACTGTAAGAAGTGAAGTGCCAGTGTGTCATTTTATGCCAAACAAAACATGAGCAAGATAATATTTTAACAACTTTAACAGAGTTTTTTAAAGTTCCAAGAATACTTGTATTCTACAAACTTATACATAATCTAACTCATTGGAGGCTAGGACCAGCACTTAAAATGTTACCAGTCAGGCTTAAAATATAAGATTTAATGCAGATTATCACTGTTACCACATTCCTTCAAGGAAAAAAAAAAAAAAAACCTCTAATTTCCTTCAAAATTAATACAGGAAGAGAAAAAGTTATCCCAGGGAATTTTTCAACACTTGGTAGACAAAAATATAAGACACAAGTTATGTAACCTTCAGCAAGTTCTTTGGCTAAGTTTATAACATTTGGAAACCTCTAATTTGCATCTGCTTTCTTTGGATTTTTAAGTCTGTCCAATTTTGTCTGGTTTTAGAACATCATCACTGTAGGTCAAACAACTCTTGAAATTTTGGCAAGTTCCACCAATCCACTTTGATGAGTTGAAGCTACACTTTCCCATCTATCTTCATTTTTCAAACAAAATGCATTAGTGAAAATCATAGGGATTTATAATGAGTGAGTTAAAGATCTTCTTTCTCTGTTTCATTTGATACTAGATTTAAAAATATGTGATGAGGTTAGCTGTGAGTATTGGTTGGCATCCATAAAAATATTTTGTACCCTTAAGTAGGGAAAGTCTCTGACTATGGTATGATAGAACCTTCAACAAAATGTATTTTGGCAACATTATTACTTTTTAAGTGTTTATTACTGTTATATTTAGTTTATGTCTTTGTGTCCTGTGATGACTTAAATAAACATACATATTTTATTTCCTTTGAGATTATCAGGAATTGTCACTAAATAGACAGTTACTACTAATTAGTTTATTAATAAAAAATAAGTTCTTTTTATAAACTCTCTGTTGGATAAATTGCTGAAAGTAAGAAGCTGTTTTCCTCTAAAGTAAAATAAAACTACATTAATTTGTGTTTAGACATGCAGAAAGAAAATTTGAGTATTTCATTCAATATTAAACCTGTTTTCTTGTGCTACTCATTTTATTGACAATAATTGAATACTGAGAGAGGTAAAAACTTATACTCTTTATTGATTAATTAGTCCATTATAACTTTCTGTAGCTTCAATCTCATTAAATTATCTAGATAAACATATGCCTTTTTTAATAGCTAAAAGTATTCCTAAGGATAGATATAAGAATATTTTTTCCAGATGTGTGCATTGTTACTTTGAAATCGAAAAATACTTTGGATGTATTTTCAATAGTATTCATAGGATCTTATAGCACTTGGTGTCTATTTTAGTGGACCAGTACAAAATAAGTCTAACTTATACAAAAGTACTTTTGTACTGACTTGGGAGTGACAACATAATAATTTATAAATGTGTTCCACATATAATTTTAAAATAAGGACAGATCATCTCAATAAGTCCTATGCATTTCTATTATTATTTTTCTCATCCAGGTGCTTTAGTGGGGCTTCCTATTTATTTGTGAGACTGCAGTGAACTGTAAGTCTATCCCAGAGTCCTTGGATAGTTCGTCATACTCTAGATTCCTATGATTCTGTCTCTCCGAACAAAACTAACTTGTTCAGGGTGACCTTCCCTTAAGCACCCATTCTGCTGAACTCGTTAGAGGTGACATGTTACACTCATAAATAATTTTTACAGATTTCTAAAATTAAAGCCTTCGTTTGGAAGTGGGCATAAGTTTCAGGCTTTTTTTCATATTGATTGGAAAGAGTTTTGAGCAGGTAAGCTAGTTTATTATTTTAGAATCATATTTTATTATGTAGCTACTTGCCATTTAACATGCATTGATCTACTCTGGAGAGAACTGACATAAACACAATATAGAGGTTAAGATGGTTTTCCAGGATGACTTGGCTACTCTACTCAACTAACAGATGTCTGACCAACAGGAGACACCCATCACATGAACTTTGGACTCGGCCCACATTTATACAAGGGGTCCTCTGTTTCAGAGAGGAAAAGAATGATGCATATATGGCTGGTACTTTAAAGAAACACTGGCCTGACTGGCCTGCCATTTAGTGAGGTATGCTGTTGAATCAGTGGGAAGACTTCCAGGTATGTACTGGTTTATTCTGACATAAGCAGCAAATCAGCTTTTGGCCAGGCAGTGCCCAAGCAACACAAAGTTACTGGATGCCATCTCCTCCATAGAATTCGATGTGTACACAGTGAAAGAGACAGGCGCAGATGCTAATTTCAATCTTTTAGAAATTTTGAGAGGATAAGGATACTTTCTTTTTAAAAGAAAAACTGAACTTGAGAAGAGAGTGGGACATTAGGAATCAAAAATAGCTGTGCAACATAGTACAGACTTAGCAGAGAACTCACGTTCTATTTTAGGTTCCACTGAGATGATCCAAATGGACCTGTGAATAGTCAGCATGCTACTTTCTCGTTAATTCTCTTCCTTCTATCTCAGAGCATCTTTTTCCTTTATTTTTAATGCTGGTGTTCTAAAATAGCTGGTGAAGAAAAGTAAAAGTGCTAGTCACTCACTCTTGTCCAACATTTTGCCACCCCATGGACTATAGCCCGCTATGCTCCTCTATCCTTGGAATTCTCTAGGCTAGAATACTGGAGTGGGTAGCCACTCCAGGTAGGAAGAAGCCCTGGAGTGAACCCAGGTCCCCTGCATTGCAGGCAGATTCTTTACCATCTGAGCAATCAGGGGCTAGAGACTCTCTTAAAACAGTTCTCATCTTAGCAAACATTGTTGAGATAAGTTAACTGTTGTTCAGATACAGACAATCAAAATCCGTAGGAATTACCTTGGATCCTGGGACATGAATCTCTGGTTTAAATACATTCAGTTCAGTTCAGTTCAGTTGCTCAGTCGTGTCCGACTCTTTGCGACCCCATGAACTGCAGCACGCCAGGCCTCCCTGTCCATCACCAACTCCCGGAGTTTACCCAAACCCATGTCCATCGAGTCAGTGATGCCATCCAACCATCTCATCCTCTGTCGTCCCCTTCTCCTCCTGCCCTCAATCCTTCCCAGCATTAGGGTCTTTTCCAGTGAGTCATTAGTTTCTCCTAAAAAAAGACAAGGATGGATTTCCCCTTCCTAAAGAGTTTCTAAGTTTATATTAAACATTTAGAAACTGGCAAATCCACAAAATTCAACACACTCCATCTTCCATCTTCATTTTATACAATCTTGGGCCACATTACTCATCATATCAACCTTTCATCCTTGTCAAATGGATCTTGTTTGGTTTCTCCTGATAAATCACTTCCTAAATTTCTCCTGATTCTCCTTTGTCCTAGCACTAGTGTTCTTCAATTAAAGCTTATCCCAAAGACCATAAAGACTTTCTCGATAATCACTGCTCTCAAAAAATCTTTCCATTGCAAAACATCTACATTCCTATGGTTCACTACTTGTAATTCAGTACTCACTGATAGAATCATTTGTAATTATATAACAGTAATATAATTGTGTACTATTTATACTGAAGACACTGTTTGGATACTGAATAACAAATTGTGTTTAATCCTTCCAGAAACCAAATGAGGCAGACATCTTTTTAGAAAAGGAGGGGCAGATACCGGTATCCTCCCCAGCAATCAGAGGCATGCTCATGATGTTGACCAGCATATTCCCCGGTGAAGAATATGAGATTTTTATCTTCCCTCTATGAGATTTTTATCTTCCATAGTACCTAGTTGTGTATGTATGTGCATTAACACTAAATAGTGACTGGTGCAATGTCAAAATTAAATAGTAATTATATATAGATATACGTGGTCTCATATTATTTCACAATTACCTTGAGATCTGAAAGGAAATAAGAAAGAAGGACCACAAGAGTGAACGGAAGTTTTCTACATCATCACATTTATGTGATATCTGAGAGTTCCAGAAGAGCCAAGCCAGTTAATATTTGGATGTCCAGGCATTTCTACTTTAGCTTACACTTCAGATACAACTTTTACATTTATTTGTAACTCTTCCTTCCACCTTTCCAAAAGGGTGAATCCAGAAGGGTGCAGGATGGCAGACAAAAACAGAAATGATGAGAAGATAATTACATGCTCAACCACACCAGAACAATTGCTCCAAGACCTGATATAGTGAGAAGGATGCCATGAATCATGAGGTAAAAGACAGCTTCAGAGTTAAGTGGCTAACCACAGAAAACTGCGTGTAAGCCAATTAGCCCTTGAGAGACACAGTGAGTCCACAAATGCACAGCATGCATTTTTTAACCACTCACCTGGGAACAGGAGATAGTAATTGCAAAAATGAGATCATGAAAGTGTTTACCCTGTGTCCATATCAGGAGATGCTGGCAAAATGTTAACTGTGCCAAGAATAAAAGACAAAAATAAAAAAAAGTGAGTGATTACATACTCCAGATGAATTTACTGCCAACCCTAAAAATAACTTTCTTGCCCAGTTTAAGTCTGATGGTATTTTCAGTGCTACAATAGTAGAAAAACAAAGCAAAAATCAACCAAAACAGTATGTCTTTCTTTCTTTCATGCTTTCCTCTCTTCCTCCCTACTCATGCTCATTCACACCAATAACAGGAAAGAACATGTATATAGTATAGGGGTGAGCCATGTGTCTAAAATTCACGATTCACGATTTTCTGTGATTTTCTGTGAATCTGTTCTACATAAACATTTTTCAGGTAGATGACCAAAGACTTTTATGAAATGCATGGGATCCAAACCTTTGACTTTTCTTTATATTTCATATGCAGTATTGTGTTTATTAGAAAACTAATAAATAGTGAAGTACTGATTCATTAGTGATAACACAGCTTATTATCATTATCAGCTTAGCAGTTGCTGCCATAAAATGTCCCTCGCGGTCTCCATCTTTACAAATTCAATGTAATTTTAAAAATCATTTGATTCATACTTTCTTTTTCTTTAAAAAATATTAAGTGCCTTTGAATCACATTTCTAAAGATTTCTACTTTTTTGCTTTGACAAGTTCACACTTGTAATAGGCATTTATATGTCATTCCCAAATACTGTTCCCAAAAGAAATCCCAACATGGTGGAAAGCTATTAATACTACTTATATAGCTACATGGGCTTCTCAGGTGGTGCTAGCAATAAAGAACCCACCTGCCAATGCCAGAGACTCAAGAAATGTGGATTCAATCCTTGGGTTGGGAAGATCCCCCGTAGGAGGGCATGGCAACCAAATCCAGTATTCTTGACTGGAGATCCCATGGACAGAGGACCCTGGCCGGCTGCAGTCCATGGGGTAGCAAAGAGTCACACACGACTGAGTGACTAATTATACACGAATTAGCCGAAATATATACAATATCATGGTGAGCTTTATATGTTACTTAAAACTAAACAAAACTTTCCTTTTAGTATTTATCCATGATAATGAATTTTCTTTAGCTACTTACTACCACTGAGCATAGGAAGTTGAGATTAAATGGATATTCTAACTGGTTCATGAACTATATTTGTACCTTTAAGTCCACTTTGACTTAGACTGCATAGTCATATGATTTGCAATTAATGCTACATGGTAAAATTCTTTAGATACAATTTGCCATTAGAGAAAATGACAAAAACTCTTTTCAAAAAATTATACATACATTTTTGTGTAGAAAGAGCAAACTATATTTCACTTCACTTATGAAAGATTTAAAATATGATCACGTATTCTTAGGTTTTGTTTTGTTGCTAATTTGGGAACTATACCACAGGAGAGGTTTTAAAGGCAATTAATTTTTAGGAAATAAGTAAAAACAACTAGATTTAAAAAACAATCTCTAATATAAATACAGAAGGTCACCATCTTATAAATAGATTATTTTGATAAAATTCATTTATAAGTCAATAGTTTGAAAGTTGATATACATGCTTATGCAGGCTTCCCTGGTGGCTCAATGGTGAAGAATCCTCCTGCCAATGCAGGAGACACCAGTTTGATCTCTGGGTTGGGACGTTCCCCTGGAGGAGGAAATGGCAACCCACTCCAGTATTCTTGCCTGCAGAATTCCATGGACAGAGGAGCCTGGCGGGCTACAGCCCACGGGATTGTAAAAGATCGGACACAACTGAGTGACTAAAACCACACCACCATACATACTTACAGAGATAGCAAAGGTGAAAAAATTTATTAAATCTGACACACTATAACTAAAAAACAATGGAAAAGGACATTCTTAAAATAAGATTTTAGTGCTTATTTCCTAACTCTTGAACTCCTTTACTACTCCACGTAGTTGTTGTTCAGTTGCTACACTGTGTCCAACTCTTTGTGACGCCATAGACTGTAGTACACCAGGCTTCCTTGTCCTTCATTATCTCCCGGAATTTACTCAAATTCACATCCATTGAGTTGGAGATGCTATCTAACCATCTCATCCTCTGCTTCCCCTTCTCTGCCTTTAATCCTTCCCAGCATCAGGGTCTTTTCCAATGAGCCAGTCTTCACATCAGTTGGCCAAAGTATTGGAGCTTCAGCTTCAGCATAGTCCTTCCAATGAAATTCAGGGTTGATTTCCTTTAGTGCCTCAGTGAATATTTTAAATTTATGACAATATGGTTATTAAATAAAAGAACAATCTGAAAAATAAATATCTACAGGGTGATGACATTTGCGTGAGAAAAGCTAAGCCTAAATAAAACCATATATTTATCTATATGTTTAAATACTTGTGTGACAGAATAGTATCTTAAAATAATCTATCAGTTTCTCTATATTCCTCTTTCTCTTACGCAAACCTCAAGGACATTTTCTGTTTCAGGAAACAGAAACATAAATTCAAGGAAACTCCTGACTGATGTCTAGGATAGAGAGATTTGGGTTTGTGCTCCAAGAGACAATTTTTCTGCTCACAAGTCTAATGAAAGTGTGTTCAGAGAGAAAGGAACCAGAGTCTTCAGTTGAAAAAGAGAAACGCTCTCATTAGGACCAAGGAGTAGAGGAGCAGATGGACCTTGGTCTGCACTTGTGCTAGTGCCAACACAGATACCTTCCATCCAGCCTTGGGGACGTTTGTAATCCCCTGAGCACAGGGTCTGAGAACTGAACTCCATGTGTGAGGATGACCAGAAAAGAAGCACCCGAGTCAGTTCAGTTCAGTTCAGCTCAGTCGCTCAGTCGTGTCCGACTCTTTGCAACTGCATGGACTGCAGCATGCCATGCCAGGCCTCCTTGTCCATCACCAACTCCCGGAGTTTACTCAAACTCATGTCCGTTGAGTTGGTGATGCCATCCGACCATCTCATCCTCTGTCGTCCCCTTCTCCTCCTGCCCTCAATCTTTCCCAGCATCAGGGTCTTTTGAAATGAGTCAGCTCTTCGCATCAGGTGGCCAAAGTATTGGAGTTTCAGCTTCAACATCAGTACTTCCAATAACACCCAGGACTGATCTCCTTTAGGATGGACTGGTTGGATCTCATTGCAGTCCAAGGGACTTTCAAGAGTCTTCTCCAACACCACAGTTCAAAAGCATCAATTCTTCAGCGCTCAGCTTTCTTTATAGTCCAACTCTCACATCCATACATGACTATTGGAAAAACCATAGCCTTGACTAGACAGACCTTTGTTGGCAAAGTAATATCTCTGCTTTTTAATATGCTATCTAGGTTGGCCATAACTTTCCTTCCAAGGAGTAAGCATTTTTTAACTTCATGGCTGCAGTCACCATATGCAGTGATTTTGGAGTCCAGAAAAATAGTCAGCCACTGTTTCCCCATCTATTTGCCATGAAGTGATGGGGCCAGATGCCATGATCTTAGTTTTCTGAATGTTGAGCTTTAAGCCAAGTTTTTCACTCTCCTCTTTCACTTTTATCAAGAGGCTCTTTAGTTCTCCTTCACTTTCTGCCATAAGGGTAGTGTCATCTACATATCTGAGGTTATTGATATTTCTCCCAGCAATCTTGATTCCAGCTTGTGCTTCATCCAGCCCAGCGTTTCTCATGAGGTACTCTGCATATAAGTTAAATAAGCAGGGTGACAATATACAGCTTTGACGTACTCCTTTTCCTATTTGGAACCAGTCTGTTGTTCCATGTCCAGTTCTAACTGTTGCTTCCCGACCTGCATACAGATTTCTCAAGAGGTAGGTCAGGTGGTCTGGTATTCCCATCTCTTTCAGAATTTTCCACAGTTTATTGTGATCCACACAGTCAAAGGCTTTGGCATAGTCAATAAAGCAGGAATAGATGTTTTTCTGGAACTCTCTTGCTTTTTTGATGAACCAGCAGATGTTGACAATTTGATCCTTTTCTAAAACCAGCTTGAACATCTGGATGTTCACGGTTCATGTATTGTTGAAGCTTGGCTTGGAGAATTTTGAGCATTACTTTACTAACGTGTGAGATGAGTGCAGTTATGCAGTAGTTTGAGTATTCTTTGTCATTGCCTTTCTTTGGGATTGGAATGAAAACTGACCTTTTCCGAGTCAGTTAGGGATTTCTAAAAACTTTTGGCAATGGCAAAATGCACACAAAAATCCTAAAATGAAACACATCATAGGGGATAATCTTTACATCAAGGGTGGTTTGTAGAACTGGGGGATAAAGGACTCAAGGAGAATTTTTCCATTATTTCTGATTTAAAGATTTATAAGAAGAAAATATCCTTTTAATGTTTTGTGTAATTAAAATAATTTTAAATCTTTGAGATGTTGGAATCACATATTTAAGAAAACATTTTCTTGACAGCTGATTATTTTTAAAAAGAGAAAGTTTGAAAAGTTATGGGCTAAATGTTTGTCTCCCTGCACTCCCGCCTCCCCTGCAGCCTCAATTCATATGTTGTAATTCTGACCTCCAAAGTGATGGTATTAGGAGGTGGCCTTTGGAGGGTGATTAGGTTAGGGGGTGGAGCCCTCAGGATTTGGATTAGTGCCCTTACAGAAGAGACCTCAGAGAGCTCTCTCCTTCCTGCCACAACTGAGGACATTGTAAGAGGACAGTGAACTATGAACTAGGAAACTAGCTTTCACTAGACACTGAATCAGCCAGTACCTTGATCTTAGACTGTGGGAAACAAATTCTGTTGCTCATAAGCCATTAGTCTGTGGTAGTTTATTATTACAGCCTGCATGGACTAAAAAAGGAAGCAAGTAAGTTATTTACTGAAATTCTAAATGGTTCTTTTGAGTGTTGCTAAGAGAATTATAATTTGTGCTAGTCAGTCACCTGTAATTTCATGGCCAAACATTAATCTCCTTTCCTTTGATACAGTCACATCTCTAATTATTTGTAAAAATAATTCATTTATCAGAAATAATTTAGGTTGATTTGAAAGAGATGGAAAAACAGTCAAAACTGGAAGAGAAAAGGGAAGAAAGAAGCTGACAAAAAAGGATAAGTGCACATAACACTTGCAGCTTATTGTTCAATACAGAAAGTATGCTAGCTGGTAATGCTAGCCTTTTACATAAATTATATAACTAGCTCTTCAAAATAACTTTACTAGATAGGTGTTATTATCACTGCATTTTTAAAATGACTCAATTGAAGGACAAAAATCTAAGTAACTTGTTCAAGGTCATACAACTATAAGCAGAAAAGAAAGGTAAACCTAGAAAGTCTAGCACTAGAACAGTACTGAGAGCCCTAACATCACATTTAGTTCAGTTTATATAATAATGATTTGCATAAATGAAATTAACTGAAGCTAGATATGGAAAGACAGAGAATGTGGAATATATCAATATAAAAGAAATGATGCAGGAAATCTATTTTGGATCAAATTCTTCCTCAAATTGCCACTAGGTGGCAGTCGTGGCTCAGGACAACTTATTGTCAGGAGCAAGAGGGTCAAATAATAGGGTTTGGGGTGGGTATAAACAGGAAACTGGGCGGCCCAGAAACTGTACAACCTCATTCAAATGTATGAGATGTTTATAAGTCATATACAACTCTTAAAGGGACGTTTCTTACTTTGGGTTAAGATAAGTGTGGACCATCGTTTAACATTTTAATTACTTCCTTCTGTGAACCTCAAAAGTTGTTTCTTCAACGACTAATATCATTATCTTGATAAGGAAATAATCCCATTCCCAGTATCATGTGTATCTATAAGTTGATAAAAAGACTCCATCCTTTTACTCCAGGGTCATTATCAAAAAGATGACAATGCAACTAAGATGAAAATAGAAATAACTGTGCCATTGGGCTATAATCAAGTGATATTTAACTAAGGAATCTAGAATTACTGAGCCCCATCTTTGCCTGACTGCTTTGCCACCATGAAGTTCCTGAGAAAGATATACTCACAGTATGAAAGTTGTTCAGTCATGTCCAACTCTTTGTGACCCCATGGACTATACAGTCCATGGAATTCTCCAAGCCAGAATACTAGAGTGGGTAGCCTATCCCTTCTCCAGCAGATCTTCCTAACCCAGGAATTGAATCAGGGTCTCTTGCATTGCAAGCAGATTATTTACCAGCTTAGCTATCAGGGAAGCCAGATATACGCACAAGAGGCAAACAAAAAAATAAAAAAACAAGTCTCACTTCTTCTTTATAAATTAGTGAAAGTAAAGTCGCTCAGTCATGTCTGACTCTTTGCGACCCCATGGACTGTAACCTACCAGGTTCCTTTGTCCATGGGATTTTTCAGGCAAGAATTCTAGAGTGGGTTGCCATTTCCTTCTCCAGGAGATCTTCCCAACCCAGGGATTGAACCCAGGTCTCCCGCATTGTAGGCAGACGCTTTTACCATCTGAGCCACCAGGGAAATCTTTATAAATTATAAATACTTTATAAATTAAGTACCAGCTAATTGGGCTCCCCAGTGGCACTAGGGGTAAAGAATCCTCCTGCAATGCAGGAAACATAAGAGACGCAGGTCCATCCCTGGGTCAGGAAGATCCCCTGTGTTCTCACCTGGAGAATCCCATGAACAGAGGAGCCTTGTGGGCTACAGTCCATGGGGTCGCACAGAATTGAATGTGACTGAATCGACTTGGCAGCAGTAGCAGCATATTACCTCCAGTTTGGAACTTGCTGGAAGACTGGATTAGTAAATGATTTGGGCTCGAGAACTAAGTGGAACTTGGGCCATTTTTAGATCCCTATTCTTACCACCAATTGGTTTCCAAAATGAAATAAATGAGCTTATCTAAAACTCTAAATTCTTCCTGGCCTGTAGGAAAGGATGAGAGCTCAGGACAGCTAGCCTGCATGAAGAGGCCAGGTCTGGGCCCATGCTACCCTATGGAGGCAGCACAAGAACAGAAAATATAGGAGCAAAGTCCGAAAGAGAGAGCCACACTCAAGTGTTGGAACTTTTTACACAAAGTGACCATGTAAATGCAAATGTGATCTAATACTATTCTGGAAACTGTTGCAATCAAAATAACAACTCCACATTTTGTCAAGTAGTCCGGATCATGTGAGGAGAGGAGTGAGAACTATGTCCCTCCATCACTACACATACAAATAAAGATAAGAACATGAATTTTATTGTTTTTAGACCTATACTACTCTATACAAGAGCCGTAGTCATCAGCAGCTATTAAGCACTTGAAAATGTTACTGAGGAACAGGTGAGACTGAGAAATTGAATCTTTTATTTGATTTTATTTTAGTTAATTTCCATTTAAAACCTGAAGCAGTGTAGATTACTTTTATGTAGGAAATATTGCTTTACTATAACAGTAATATTTCATAAAACTTGCTATATTATAGTAAGTTATGCATTGGAGAAGGAAATGGCAACCCACTCCAGTGTTCTTGCCTGGTGAATCCCAGGGATGGTGGAGCCTGGTGAGCGGCCGTCTATGGGGTCGCACAGAGTCGGACACAACTGAAGCGACTTAGCAGAAGCAGCAGCGGTAAGTATGTTGATAGCACATCCTTTCTAGTACTACAGATGTATACATCATATCAATCAAATCAGTGTCAATGGATTGATTCAATTCAGATGATTTTTGTAATGTGTTTACATGAATTTTTTATTCAGGCAACACAAATGCTACCTATGTAAATTGTAATCAGTATTTAAATCGAAATATGATTTTAATAATAATATACCTAAATTATTTTTTGCATTAAAATAAGTATGGCTAGTTTTCAATTTTAAAATAAATGTATACATCTGATACAAGGCTGTTTGAAAAAGAATCTAGTATTTTGATAGGAAGAGTAAAGAAAGAAACGAGGAATATAAGTCAAAATTTAATAATGACAGGCAATTAAATTTTGGGGAGCAGATCAAAACAAAACAGCTGCTTGATTGCTGTATAAGATTTTTTAAAGATAATAAAATGGAGAAAAATTGAGATATTTTTAGAAAAAGCATAGTAAATTTGATAGTTAAATGTTAAACAAATTGTAAATGATTTGGGTTTTTAACCTTGGCAAGCTATAAAATAGCTTGCATTTTTGTGCGCACACACACAAAAAAGCATTTTTAGATTGATGTTAAAAATAATTATTATTTCAGTGATAGTAATTTTGTTAGATAATTATGAGGAAAAAAGACTGAAAGCCACAAAAAGTTAAAAATTTCAATTAAACTATCAAACAATAGAACAAAAGAGTTCTATAGTAGGACTCTTTCTAAAAAATATTAAAGATCAATTGATACATAAGTTTGAAAAATCAAGATCTTTTCTTTACATTTAGAGGAGTCATGCTATAGGAGATACCTCAATTAATGCTGTAGTTACAATTTGTCTGAAAGGGCTTTTAAATCTACAAAGAAATAAAATATAAAAATTTAAATTACCTGCATGGCTCTCAGAATACTTCCACTGAGCAGTGTTCATCAAAGCTATATTCAGAATAACCTGGGGAGTTGAACTGAGTTCTTAAGAATTTTGGAGTCTTATTTTGATCTTAACATTCGTACAATGCTTGATTCTAGGGTACAATCTCAGAATGAAAGACAATGTAATATATATTCCCCTCTTAACAGAATATTTATTGGTTTCTCACACTCGTTAAGCATAATTTCCTTGGTGTACTGTATCCACATTAATTCCCTCCAAATCTGTGACTGCCCCTCCCTGTCCTTGTCCTCTACATCCCCTATACTGTTCCCCAATGACCTTCTACATAAAACTCTAATCCCCCCACCCCCCTTGTCTAGAAGTCTTATCTTTTTTCCTATCCACATCCCTAAAAAGCCACTACTCCCCTCTTTTTCTTCCCTTTCTCCATGGTACACACATCTGCTGATGCTAATTGGCTTCCTTTAAGGTCTCTTAGAAGGAATCAGACATTCTAATCACCAGAGAGGTTATCATTTAGTCCATCTGGTTCTGAAAACTTTAAGAAGTTACTATCTGCTTAATGAAAGACATGTCTCCTCACCTTTGTATAAACTTACAAAGAGGAAAGAAAACTCTGTGCGTTCATGCTTCCCTTGGCTTCAATTTGTGGCTCAGAAAAAAATCAGAATTATTATGGAACATGAGTCAAAGAGCTAAACCAAATGGACATATTTATCAGGCAAGGGTTGATTTAAAAAGTGTTTTTGAAGATTAGCATGTAGGGAAGGACAAAGTTTAATGTTAAAAACATGATCTGCAAAACTGAAATGTTATGTTTTAACAAATTAAGTTTGAAATTGTTTTAATTGGTATGTACATGTGGAAACAATAGAAAACCATGAACTAGAAAATGCATCTATTCAATTTTGAATGCACTCAGGCATTTTATGAATTATTTTATATTAGAATTCAAGGCAAGAGAATATTATAGCTCTTTAGTAACAGCAACTTTATCCTAAAATTAGTTTCTCTTTCTTTTCCATAGGCCTAGCAGAAACAAGAAATAATTTTGCAATTGTTTTCACGTAAATATTCGTGTTTATGTTATGCTATTTAGGGTAATCACTCCATTTTCTGATTCTTTTTAGTGAGAAAATGCAGAGTTCTAAGGTTCTCAGTCTTTAAAAAAATATTTTTTTCTTATTCTTTAGACTGATTACTTAATGCTGTAAGATACCTATCTCTCTGAATAGTGTCTCAGTTTTCTTCAAACAGGGATAATAATAATATCTACATCATGGTGCTGTTTTGAGGATGAAATGAGATAATGTTCTGACACAGAGATATGCCAATACTGTTATTATTATCATTGTCCTTGTCTGATCACTTTCAGCATAACGTTGCATTACATCATAAGTACATCTAATGTTTGCAACTTGAACTCTATATCCCCTTAGAAAAAAGAGGAGTAACAACTTTATTGATCCATGAGTCCCATGTTTATAATGGCAGCATTTCTGAGTCTGACAGCAGAGTTTGTGGTGTATTTTTTCATGCAGCATACCCCTATTTGAGAAGTAAAAATTGATTACTGGGCTAACTGAAGGATCATTTTTGTTTCTTTGTTTTTACTTTTTCTTAGAGTGAAATATACTTTACAGGCAACAAAAGAAATCTCCTAAGATCATTTTTATAAATGTAGTATTTGCCGTAAGTGCTAATTTCAGAAACTAATTCTGACATTATAAGGGATTTGGCCAGGTTGGTCAAAATCTGCCTTCTGGCAATTTCTCTTCATTAACTATGAGTCTCTTAGCTTAAAATCAAGTCTATTCCTCTCTTACAAAGAAGTGAGAGAGAAGCCTGGGACTTTGTGGCTGCCTTTAGTGCCATGTAGCTTTGTACAGACTCCAAAATCATTGGCAGCTATTGAGGATCTGTAAGAAGTAAAACTGAAATGATATTTTTTAAGATGCTAAGCTAATATTTAAAAACTGTTGTGAGTAAGAAGTATAACTAAAATGATATTTTTAAGACACTAAGCTAACCGTTAAAATCTGTCCCTCGAATTTTGTTGCCTCATAACTCTCAATTCAGGGAATAAATTGCTTATATTGCTTCAGTGTGTACAGTTGGGAATAAAGTCAATGTTCAATGTGAAATTTCAAGGTCAACTGGATTCCTTTGGTTAGATTTTGGGGGTTTGTTTTGTTTGTTTTTTGCTTAGAGCAAGACAATATTTGTACTTCCCTAGTTGGCTCAGCTGAAAAGAATCCACCTATACAATGCAGGAAATGCAGAGATGGGGGTTTGGCCCCTGGGGTGGGGAAGATCCGCTAGAGGAGGAAATGGCAACCCATTCCAGTATTCTTGCCTGGAAAATTCCATGGACAGAGAAGCTGAGCGGGCTGTAGTCCATAGGGTAGGGTTGCAGAGTTGAACATAACTGAGCAACTGAACACAGAAGATGAGTCAGATTTTTGTGAAGAAAAAAAGAACGGATTTCTAAATCTTCCTTTTTGTATCAAGGATGAAACTAGGAATTCAAAATATGCTCTCCAATTCTATGATAAAATATATAACAGAGGCTGCTTTTTAAGATGGGCTTCCCTGGTAGCTCAGCTGGTAAAGAATCCACCTGCAGTGCAGGAGACCCCAGTTAGATTTCTGGATCAAGAAGATTCCCTGAAGAAGGGATAGGCCACCCACTTCAGTATTATTCTTGGGCTTCCCTGGTGGCTCAGATGGCAAAGAATCTGCCTGCAATACGGAAGATCTAAGTTTGATCCCTGGGTTCGGAAGATCCCCTGGAGGAGGGCATGGCAACCCACTCCAGTATACTTGCCTGGAGAATCCCCATGGACAGAGAGCCTGGCGGGCTACAGTCCATGGAGTCACAAAGAGTCAGACACAACTGAGCAACTAAGCAGAGCACAGCACTTTAAGATAGAAAATGGAAATAGAAAGCTAATCCACCTCCAATATTAGTAAATGAGATGTGGTGAAAACCAGGTAATTCAGGTGAGATGGGCATGCTGACCAAGGACCCTTGGGTAGGGATTGGGGAGAAAAAAAAAAAAAAGCAATATGTTAGAAACCCTGATCTGGATTCCAGATTGAGTGAGGGGAAATCAAAGAACATCCAAACTTCTTCTCTGCATCCCTCTGCTTCAGACAATGTGGTACTAGAAAGCTGGGTCTGTACCAGGTAGGGGGAGGGTCTAGATGTGCAGACTTGGTGCAGCAAGCTCCTCTATATCTTATACCTGATATGGAAAATGTCCAAAATTCCAGCATTTCTGTGAGAAGAAACAAGTGGGTGGCTGAGAATTAATATTAAGCAAGAAAGTGAAAGTGTTAGTCATTGAATCATGTTCGAATGTTTGTGACCTCATGGACTGTAGCCTGCCAGGATCCTCTGTTCAGGAATTTTTCAGGCAAGAATACTGGAGTGGGTAATTATTCTGTTCTCCAAGGGATTTTCCTGACCTGGGGATTGAACCCAAGTCTCTTGCATTAGCAGGCACATTCTTTACCGTCTGAGCCACCAGGGAAACCCAAAATTAAGCATAAGTAAATAAAATTAGCTGTAAGTGCCAAAGGGTCACCATGGCTCAGGATAAAAGGCACCACTGCAAAGTCAAGGGTCCCGAGGAAATGTTACCAACCCCTGGAGTCAGGACCCAGCAAGGGTCCTGCCCAGAGTCTTTTGTGCCAAAAGAACAAGACCGAGTGTGGCTCAGAAGCAAAGGAAACTTGAATTCTTTGTTCAAAGACTGGAGAGGCAGGAGCTTGCATTCTAGAGTGTGCACTCTCCTTGATGGGCCATCCTCTGGGCTAATTCACAGGGTTCTTGTCCACCGGGAGGGGGCGGAGTCCTGGCAGGTGAGGCACAGGTGTGCTGCTCCTGGGCTCTGGGACTGCAGTATGAGGTTCACGCGGTGTCTCTGCCCATGACCTGCCGCCGCCATCTTGACTCTCCTTATACCCCAGTCAGGTGCTACGGTGCTGTGACGGGAACTCGAATCCAGTGTATTAGGTGCAAAGCCTCTGCACACAGCCTCCAACAGCAAGTGAAAGTAGACAAAGAGAAGTTAGACCTTACCGTATCACCTAGACGCCATCTTATTTTCCCTGGGACTCCAGTGGGCTTTGCAGGCGATAGACATACCACAAAATCTCAGAGTATCAACAGTGCTGGAAAAAAGTCAAAGTTCAGTGCCCAGCTAGCACAAGAAGTTTGCTGAGCTTCATGGGACCAGTCACTCTGCCTGTCCTGAGACCACAGACCTTGAGGACCACGTCCACGGACACTTTGACAACAAATGCAGCCAAAGACAGAGACGAGTGCCGAGACAGCCTATTATTTCAGCAGGGCTCACAGTGGATGGCGGGTGGATCAAAATTTCCTCTCTCTCCTCCTCAGGTTATTCATCCTCAGATGCCCTCCTAAGAGCACTAAAAAGGTAAAAAATCCAAAACGATTGATTGTTTACCTGTAAGAGATTAAATGACCCTGAGAGCCTTTGAAACCACAAAAACAAAGTTACCATTGGTCAAGTTTAAGAATTTTTTTTACTTGCGATATATATTTTTTTAATATTTTATTTATTTGGCTGCACTGGGTCTTAGTTGTGGCATGTGAACTCTTAGTTGTAGCATATGGGATTTAGTTTCCCCACCAGGGATGGAACTCCCCAGGCCCCCCGCCCCCCGCCCCGCAGCTCCAGCATTGGGAGCATGGAGTCTTAACTACTGGACTTCCAGGGAAGTCCCTGAGGTTTTTTTTTTTTTTTTCAATCAGAGAAATTGAGGATCAAGGGTAAGATGATGTGAGTGATAGAACATAACAAATTATAATTTTTTGCCTATCCGAATTGTAGTAGGTAAATTTTAACCTGTGTGCTATAGGAGTATCCAAATGCTGTTCAGCCCTCCTCTTTCCTATCTTATGCAAACCATACACTTTCTACAGGGTAGACTGTAGTCTTTTTGTTCTCTTTGCTGTTAGTAAAGATTAGTCATTGTTTCGTCGCTAAGCCATGTCTGACTCTGTGACCCAATGGACTGATGCCTGCTCCAAGCTCCTCTGTCCATGGAATTCTCCAGATGAGAAGACTGGAGTGGGTTGCCATTTCCTACTCCAGGGGATCTTCCCAACCCAGGAGTTGAAACTGTGTCTCCTGCATTGGCAGGCGGATCCTTTACCACTGAGCCACCAGGGAAGCCCAGTAGATTAGAATGCGTTAGAAATTCAGCATGAGTCAAATGCAATCAAAATAGTACTTTGAATGTAGAGTAGCAAAATTTTATGTATGAGTCAGATAAGAGTGAAAAAGAAAAGCTATTCTCAGAGGAGAACTGCCACTTTTGGCATGGTGGTTAATAGGCATGGTGATTTTGACTACCATCCCACCAGTGTCTAATCAATGAGGCAAAGCCCTTGAGTTGTTACAATAACATCTTGGCAGTTAGACATCCCCTGCCCCCCAAACAGTGTTCCTGCTGGAGAAGATAATTGACAATACCACACACTGAGATCATTTATAACCCTAGGGTGTTCTCTTGAAATTTATTTTTAGTTATTTGATGGCACATTTCTCCTGACCCACAATATTTTGTTTTTCTCCCCTTTATTCACATCTAACCAAACCACAAAATGAAGTTTCTATAAATGATTTCATATTCTTGCCTCTTAAAATCTTTTCTACTTAAAAAAATAAGCAAAAAAAAAAAAAAAAACTCCACTCATTTGCTGTTCAGATGTGCCTTTTATTTTAAGAAGCTAAAGAGGCAAATCGTTTTTAATTGCCCTACAAATATTTACATCCTATACATCCTGTGATTACAGCAATTACACTTATCAGTTTTCCACCCCCTGCTAAAGTAACCACAACATTGTCATGAGGAAATCATGTAGAAGAAGGAAAAAAAAAAAATTGCCATAGTGCACTTTGAATATAGTGGAAGAAGAAATGCCATCCCTCACTAGCTTAAGCTTCAAAATTATTTTCCACCCTCAGGAGCAATTGGTCTTTTCCCACCACTGATGGGCCACCACTGTTGCAGGATTTAACTGTTACCTCGGAAATACCGAAAAGATTGTTCTATTACAATGCTGTGTCCTGTAAATACTTGAGTTATGCCTGTAATTGCCTTAAAATGCATTGCCTGCTGTGCTTGCTTTTGTCCAAGAGCAGTTTAGAAGTTCAGACTGAAAGCTTTAATAGCCTTGATTATGGGCTGTTACTTGGTTATGAAGTGACTGGAATAAGAAGCAAGAGTTAATATTTGTGTTTCATTTACCAAAGAAATGCTTCTGGAACTCTTTCATGGGATGATGTAATTCATTTTGATTCAGATATTAATATATATTTAAGGCATTAAGTTGTTGTTATTGTGTTTATGAAACTTGAAGCAAGTGCAGAACTTCTTGCTTATAAATATACCTTTCTAGTAATTCTAGTAATTTGATGAATCTATATAAATTCTGCACCTCAGAGGCCTCTTGGCTTTTCTCCTGTCTTCTTGCTCTTGGAATAGGTTAGATTTAGAATCTGAAAATAGCAACACTAGGGCCAGGCTGGTTGAGGAGTATTGTGTGGTTCTGCCAAAGTTTGTGATGAGCTTTTCCAGAAGCCTCTAGACCATTTCTGAAATTCGCTGAGGAAGAAGCACACTTGTGTTCTGTCTTCATGGAACAACAGTGACATCCAGTGCTAATATAGTTGATCTGACGAGCCTGAAATAGTAGTATCACATCATTTCTTGGTAAATGAGTCAATATGATGACAAGGGAAATGTGGTCAAGATGAGTGTCTTCACTAATAGCTGCTAACAACAGGGGTAAATGGTGTTCAAGGTCAGAGAAAATATTTCTGTGGCACATCTTAGCAGAAAACAGTGTGCAGGCTTATGTTTCATTTCCAGTCTCACTTCTGAGAAATACTGACAGGACACGGGGCCCTCAGCACCCTCTCAGTTTATCTCTTGGAACACTGTCTTCAGTTTTGCCTCTGTGAGATAGTGGCAGGGCACGTGAACTCTTAGCACTCTTTTAGTTTATCTCTCAGGACTCATGTAACAGGAAGATAGTGATGCCATTCCACCATTTGATCATCAATGCTTGGGATCAGCGTTCGTTGGTCTGGAAGTTATTCCTTAGATGTAAGATAGTTAGAGACACCATCAAAGATATAGAAAAGCCCAAAGAGCTTGTAACTTTATTGGGATAATTTAAGATTTTATTGCAGGCTGTCTTCTCTCTAGAGAAAGATTCACTACTTGGTGCTCTTTTTGCCAAAACCAGTAAGCACCGAGAAAGCCATTTGCCAGTCTGTCTACTGCTTTACACCATATACTGAACTGCCCTCTATTGGAGAAGAACTACTTTCTGATGCTACAATACAAAACTTTGTTTCACTTTAGTAACATGCATGCGTGCTAAGTCATGTCGGTTGTGTCTGGCTGTTCTCTGTACATAG
The DNA here is from genome assembly GCF_054371585.1 of Giraffa tippelskirchi. Taxonomy (NCBI): domain Eukaryota; kingdom Metazoa; phylum Chordata; class Mammalia; order Artiodactyla; family Giraffidae; genus Giraffa; species Giraffa tippelskirchi. The sequence continues at coordinate 42,966,738 of NC_137276.1, forward strand.
GGATTCTTCAGGCAAGAGTACTGGAGTGGGTTGCCATGCCCTGCTCCAGGGGATCTTCCTGAACCAGGGACTGAACCCACATCTCTTATGTTTCCTGCATAGGCAGACAGACTTTAGTAACATATACATACTCAATAACTAACTGTACACTAATCAGTCTAGAACATTCAGTTCAGATCAGTCGCTCAGTCATGTCCTGAAGCTTGTGCTTCGTCCAGTCCAGCATTTCTCATGATGTACTCTGCATATAAGTTAAATAAGCAGGGTGACAATATACAGCTTTTATGAACTCCTTTCCCGATTTTGAACCAGTCTCTTGTTCCGTGTCCAGTTCTAACTGTTGCTTCTTGACCTGCATATAGATTTCTTAAGAGGCAGGTCGGGTGGTCTGAAGAATTTTCCAGTTTGTTGTGATCCACATAGTCAAAGGCTTTGGCATAGTCAATAAAGCAGAAATAGATGTTTTTCTGAAACTCTCTTGCTTTGTCGATGATTCAACGGATGTTGGCGATTTGATCTCTGGTTCCTCTGCCTTTTCTAAATCCAGCTTAAACATTTGAAAGTTCAGGGTTCATGTACTATTGAAGCCTGGCTTGGAGAATTTTGAGCATTACTTTGCTAGCATGTGAGATGAGTGCAATTGCACGGTAGTTTATGTAATGAGTACCTATTACAAGCAGGCACAGTGCTAGGCCCTGCTTATATATGACCTTTAATGTTCACATTATCTACATAAAGCACTTTTGTCTCTACTTTACAGATGAGGAAAATAAAGCTTAGAGGGGCTCACTAGTATGCCTAAGTTCCTAAAACTTGCAAGTGGTATTGTAGGATTTGAATCTAGACTTTCTGACACCACTGTGCCTTTTGTGCACATAAAGTGGAGAGTCCTGGACCTCACAGGTATCATGTCAAGGACCCTTAAAGGCCATATACCTTTACCTTCCTATTGGTGGCATCATCCACCCAGTTGAGTGTCTAGACAGAGCAAAATGGCAGAGTAAGGTTGGATTCATTTGCTGCCTGATTAACCCCTCAGTATTAATGTTTACACTCAGTCTGCCCATTTAATTTTTATTTAGAAGAGTGCTTTTCTCATAAAACTGTATACACAGGAACTGTAACTGACAGTTACCCTTGGAGTTCAACTTGTGGAAGATGATAAAAGTTCATTTCAATGGTTCAGAACTTAAAATCTTAGATAGTTAATAAGTCATTGTGCCCCCAATGCTCAAACTACCTCACAGTTATACTCATCATTTTCCCATTGCCGAAAGTCTTTAGAAATCCTTAACTGACTCAGAAAAGTTCAGTTTTCATTCCAATCCCTAAGAAAGGCAATGTCAAAGAATGCTCAAACTACCACACAATTGAACTCATCTCACACGCTAGTAAAGTAATGCTCAAAATTCTCCAAGCCAGGCTTCAGCAATACATGAACTGTGAACTTCCAGATGTTCAAACTGGTTTTAGAAAAGGCGGAGGAACCAGAGATCAAATCGTCAACATCTGCTGGTTCATCATAAAGGGAAGAGAGTTCCAGAAAAACACCTATTTCTGCTTTATTGACTATGCCAAAGCCTTTGACTGTGTGGATCACAAGAAACTGTGGAAAATTCTGAAAGAGATGGGAATACCAGACCACCTGACCTGCCTCTTGAGAAACCTGTATGCAGGTCAGGAAGCAACAGTTAGAACTGGACATGGAACAACAGACTGGTTCCAAATAGGAAAAGGAGTACGTCAAGGCTGTATATTGTCACCCTGCTTATTTAACTTCTATGCAGAGTACATCATGAGAAATGCTGGGCTGGATGAAGTGCAAGCTGGAATCAAGATTGCCAGGAGAAATATCAATAACCGCAGATATGCAGATATGCAGATATGGCAGAAAGTGAAGAAGAACTAAAGTCTCTTAATGAAAGTGAAAGAGGAGAGTGAAAAAGTTGGCTTAAAGCTCAACACTCAGAAAACTAAGATCATGGCATCTGGCCCCATCACTTTGTGGCAAATAGATAGGGAAACAGTGGCTGACTATTTTTCTGGGCTCCAAAATCACTACCGATGGTGACTGCAGCCATGAAATTAAAAGATACTTACTCCTTGGCAGGAAAGTTATGACCAACCTAGACAGCATATTAAAAAGCAGAGATATTACTTTGCCAACAAAGGTCCGTCTAGTCAAGGCTATGGTGTTTCCAGTAGTCATGTATGGATGTGAGAGTTGGACTATAAAGAAAGTTGAGCACAGAAGAATTGATGCTTTTTTTAAAAATTATTTTTATTTTTTTTATTTATCTATTTTTTAACTTTACAATATTGTATTTGTTTTGCCATACATTGACATGAATCCACCATGGGTGTACATGTGTTCCCCTTCCAGACCCCCCTTCCCACCTCCCCCCATCCCATCCCTCTGGGTCATCCCGGTGCACCAGCGCCAAGCACCCTGTATCATGCATCGATCCTGGACTGGCGATTCGTTTCACATATGATAATTTACATGCTTCAGTGCCATTCTCTCATATCATCCCGCTCTCTCCCTCTCCCGTAGAGTCCATAATACTGTTCTATATATCTGTGTCTCTTTTGCTGTCTTGCATACAGGGTTATCTTTACCGATTAACTAAATACCATATATATGTGTTAGTATACTGTATTGGTGTTTTTCTCTCTGGCTTACTTCAGTCTGTATAATAGGCTCCAGTTTCATCCACCTCATTAGAACTGATTCAAATGTATTCTTTTTAATGGCTGAGTAATATTCCATTGTGTTTATATACCACAGCTTCCTTATCCATCCATCTGCTGCTGGGCATCTAGGCTCTTCCATGTCCTGGCTATTATAAACAGTGCTGCGATGAACATTGGGGTACACGTGTCTCTTTCAATTCTAGTTTCCTCAGTGTGTATGCCCAGCAGTGGGATTGCTGGGTTATATGGCAGTTCTATTTCCAGTGTTTTGAGGAATCTCCACGCTGTTCTCCATAGTGGCTGTACTAGTTTGCATTCCCTCCAACAGTGTAAGACGGTTCCCTTTTCTCCACACCCTCTCCAGCATTTATTGCTTGTAGACTTTTGGATAGCAGCCATTCTGAAGGGCTTGAAATGATACCTCACTGTGGTTTTGATTTGCATTTCTCTGATAATGAGTGATGTTGAGCATCTTTTCATGTGTTTGTTAGCCATCTGTATGTCTTCCTTGGAGAACTGTCTGTTTAGTTCTTTGGCACACTTTTTGACTGGATCATTTATTTTTCTGGAATTGAGCTGCAGAAGTTGCTTGTATATTTTTGAGATTAATTGTTTGTCCATTGCTTCATTTGCTATTATTTTCTCCCATTCTGAAGGCTGTCTTTTCACCTTGCTTATAGTTTCCTTTGTTGTGCAAAAGCTTTTAATTTTAATTAGGTCCCATTTGTTTATTTTTGACTTTATTTCCAATATTCTGGGAGGTGGGTCATAGAGGATCCTGCTGTGGTTTATGTCAGAGAGTATTTTGCCTATGTTTTCCTCTAGTTTTATAGTTTCTGGTCTTACGTTTAGATCTTTAATCCATTTTGAGTTTATTTTTGTGTATGGTGTTAGGAAGTGTTCTAGTTTCATTCTTTTACAAGTGGTTGACTAGTTTTCCCAGCACCACTTGTTAAAGAGATTGTCTTTTCTCCATTGTATATTCCTGCCTCCTTTGTCAAAGATAAGGTGTCCATAGGTGCGTGGATTTATCTCTGGGCTTTCTATTTTGTTCCATCGATCTATATTTCTGTCCTTGTGCCAGTATACCATACTGTCTTGATGACTGTGGCTTTGTAGTAGAGCCTGAAGTCAGGCAGGTTGATTCCTCCAGTTCCATTCTTCTTTCTCAAGATTGCTTTGGCTATTCGAGGTTTTTTGTATTTCCATACAAACTGTGAAATTATTTGTTCTAGTTCTCTGAAGAATACCGTTGGAAGCTTTATAGGGATTGCATTGAATCTATAGATTGCTTTGGGTAGTATACTCATTTTTACTACATTGATTCTTCTGATCCCTGAACACGGTATATTTCTCCATCTATTTGTGTCCTCTTTGATTTCTTTCACCAGTGTTTTATAGTTTTCTATATATATCTCTTTTGTTTCTTTAGGTAGATATATTCCTGATTATTTTATTCTTTTCGTTGCGATGGTGAATGGAATTGTTTCCTTAATTTCTCTTTCTGTTTTCTCGTTGTTAGTGTATAGGAATGGAAGGGATTTCTGTGTGTTAATTTTATATCCTGCAACTTTACTATATGAATTGATGCTTTTGAACTGTGGTGTTAGAGAAGACTCTTGGGAGTCCCTTGGACTGCAAGGCGATCCAACCAGTCCATCCTAAAAGAGATCAGTCCTGGGTGTTCAGATCTTAGCTCTGTTACTGGCTAGTTGTGTGACTTTGAGGTATGTAACTTATTTGGCCTCTCCCTTTTTATCTATAAAGTTAGGATAAAAATAGTATCTGCCCTGTGGGATTATTAAGGTTATATAAATTGCTGATTATGAAGTGCTTACAGAAGTCCCTGACCCTTAGTGAATATTATGAAGTGTTCATTAAATAAATAAAATAAGGAAATCTTAAGCCTTTCTTTTCCCCTCGCAGTGTTTTTAGTGTGTGTGTCTTTTTCTGCCCACCTATTTGGATTTTTTTGCTTTAGTTTCTTTGCAATAGATTTCAAATGACCTTTTCAAATCTGTAATTTCCCCGTCTTTTCTTGAATAAGAGATTTAAGATTCTCTTGCCAGGACTGTCCTTCATTGAGACTAAATAAAATAAGCCATAATGTTAATAATTGCCAACACTATTTGAGTATTCAGTTATAAAACAGAAACAATATTAAGAACTTTATTTAATATCTCCTTTAATCGTCACAAAAATCCTATGAAGTAAGTATGACTATTACCCTCATATTAAAAAAGAGATGTGAGAGATTAAGCCCCTTCCCCAGGGTCATACAAGTAGTGGCAAAGCCAAGCTAGGAACTGGATTTATCTAAAGCATTTTATCATCACCCTTTTCACTCTGTTTAATGCACAGGTAGATCAAAAATACTTGGTTTACCTCTTGATTAGTCATTCTATAGCAAAATGCTACTTCTATTGATGACTGTAGCTCTTTATTGAGACCCTGAAATTGTCAGGTACTTGTTCTCTTTTAGGCCTTTAATCTAATTAAACAAGGAGACCATTAGACTGAGGAGGCTCTAATACCATGGCTGCCTACATAAGCAAAGCAAAATCTAAGCCTGTAAGTACCTCAAGGTTACAAAAGCAAAATGCTAAGGATAACAAGTCACAAAAAGGCAACTAGGCTTTAACCTCTGGAGAGTCAAATAACTTCTTTTCTTTGCTTCTGCACTTTCTCTATGTAGGTGTTTCTCCAGGCTTCTGTACTCAGAGCATCCTAACCATTTCCAGTTTGGTGCTGCCTTATTCTAGTCAATCAATGCTCAAGTGAATCCTTGGAATTTTTTGTATGCCTTGGTTTATCTTTTAACAAGTGTGGAAATAACTTTCTAGGTCCAAGATGGAGCCATTTTTGCCTGGGGTGCCATATCAGCAAACCAAAAATTATGTAATTTTCATGTCCCTGTAAATGTTCCACTTGACTTGAAACACAGTATATCATTGTTTCTTTTTTAATTTTTATTTACTTGGCTGCACCAGGTCTTAATTGCAGCATGCAGCATCTTTGGTTGCAGCCTATGTACTACTTAGTTGTGGCATATGGGATCTTGTTCCCTGACCAGGAACAGAACCTGGGCCCCCTGCATTGGGAACACAGAGTCTCAGTCATTGGACCTCCAGGGAAGTCCTGAAACACAGTATATCATTGTTCCTGAATTTGGTTCTTTTAGCCTGATGGGCAGCAAGCCACATTTGCAATAGAGAGAGGGTTTATACAATATTGGAGGTTTTATTTACAAGGCAGCCAAGCAAACAGAGGGGAGAACAAGCCTCAAAGACCCACCTCCCAGGGAAACAAAGGACTCAGAGTGTTATGGGATAAATTATGAAGAAGTCAGTCAGCCTGAGGAGTGGGAGTGTGGGGAAAGGTGATTGGAAAAACAGTGCAATAATCCTCATTCTGCACAGACATAACTAAGATACAGGCTTCCACACTTGCAAAAGTGGAGGCCTTTAGCAGGATCTGAGGGTGCAGATTTTAAACTTCTGATATCAGTAGGTCACCAACTGAACACTACTACATGCTCGGTTGACAGGGTTGGCTTGGTGGTCCTACCTACTCTTAACCAGCTCAACTCATACTAGGCACAGCTGACTCCAAGTTCCTGGAAAACAGCTCCAGCAAGCATCGTACTATTTAGGCACCATGTCGCTAAAACAACCCTGATAAGTGAAAGCAGGTGAGATGGATCTGACACATGATTCAGTTCAGTTCAGTTGCTCAGTTGTGTCTGACTCTTTGCAACCCCATGGACTGCAGCATGCCAGACTTCACAGTCCATCAACAACTCCCGGAGTTTATTCAAACTCATGTCCATTGAGTCAGTGATGCCATCCAACCATCTCATCCTCTGTCATCCCCTTCTTCTCCCACCCTCAATCTTTCCCAGCATCAGGGTCTTTTCCAGTGAGTCAGTTCTTTGCATCAGGTGGCCAAAGTATTGGAGTTTCAGCTTCAGCATCAGTCCTTCCAATGACTATTCAGGACTGATTTCCTTTAGGATGGACTGGTTGGATCTCCTTGCAGTCCAAGGGACTCTCAAGAGTCTTCTCCAACACCACAGTATAAAAGCATCAATTCTTCTGTGCTCATCTTTCTTTATAGTCCAACTCCTAATCCAAACATGACTACTGGAAAAAACATAGCTTTGACTAGATGGACCTTTGCTGGCAAGTAGTATCTCTGCTTTTTAATATGCTGTCTAGGTTGGTCATAGCTTTTCCTCCAAGGAGCAAGCATCTTTTAATTTCATGGCTGCAGTCACCATCTGCAGTGATTTTGGAGCCCCCCAAAATAAAGTCTCTCAGTGTTTCCATTGTTTCCCCATCTATTTTCAATGAAAGAATGGGACCAGATATCATGATCTTAGTTTTCTGAATGTTGAGTTTTAAGCCAATTTTTTCACTCTCCTCTTTCACTTTCATCAAGAGGCTCTTTAGTTCTTCTTCACTTTCTGCCATAAGGGTGGTGTCATCTGCATATCTGAGGTTATTGATATTTCTCCTGGCAATCTTGATTCCAGCTTGTGCTTCATCCAGCCCAGTGATTCTCATGATGTACTCTGCATATGAGTTAAATTAGCAGGGTGACAATATACAGCCTTGACGTACTCCTTTCCCAATTTGGAACCAGTCTCTTGTTCAGTGTCCAGTTCGAACTGTTGCTTCTTGACCTGCATATAGATTTCTCAAGAGGCAGGTCAGGTGGTCTGGTATCCCCATCTCTTTTAGAATTTTCCACAGTTTATTGTGATACACACAGTCAAAGACTTTGGCATAGTCAATAAAGCTGAAGTAGATGTTTTTCTGGAACTCTCTTGCTTTTTTGATGATCCAGCGGATGTTGGCAATTTGATCTCTGGTTACTCTGCCTTTTCTAAAACAAGCTTGAATATATGGAGCCTCACAGTTCATGTACTGTTGAAGTCTGGCTTGGAGAATTTTGAGCATCATTTTGCTAGCGTGTGAGATGAGTGCAATTGTGCGGTAGTTTGAGCATTCTTTGTCACTGCCTTTCTTAGGGATTGAAATGAAAACTGACCTTTTCCAGTCCTGTGGCCACTGCTGAGTTTTCCAAATTTGCTGACATATTGAGTGCAGCACTTTCACAGCATCATCTTTGAGAATTTGAAATAGCTCAACTGGAATTCCATCACCTCCACTAGCTTCCTTTGTAGTGATGCTTCCTTAGGCCGGCTTGAGTTCCCATTCCAGGATGTCTGGCTCTACATGAATGATCACAACATTGTGGTTATCTTGGTCATGATCTTTTTTGTATAGTTCTTTTGTGTATTCTTGCCACCTCTTTTTAATATCTTCTGCTTCTGTTAGGTCCATTCCTTTTCTGTCCTTTATTGAGCCCATCTTTGCATGAAATGTTCCCTTGGTATGTTTAATTTTCTTGAAGAGATCTCTAGTCTTTCCCATTTTATTGTTTTCTCTCTTTCTTTTCACTGATCACTGAGGAAGACTTTCTTTTCTCTCCTTATTATTCTTTGGAACTCTGCATCAAATGTGTATATCTTTCCTTTTCTCCTTTGCCTTTTGCTTCTCTTCTTTTCTCAGCTATTTATAAGGCCTCCTCAGAAAACCATTTTACCTTTTTGCATTTCTTTTTCTTGATCCCTGCCTCCCATACAATGTCACAAACCTCCATCCATAGTTCTTCAGGCACTCTCTCTATCAGATCTAATCCCTTGAATCTATTTGTCACTTCCACTGTATAATCTTAAGGGATTTGAATTAGATCATACTTGAATGGTCTAGTGGTTTTCCCTACTTTCTTCAATTTAAGTCTGAATTTGGCAATAAGGAGTTCATGATCTGAGCCACAGTCAGCTCCCAGTCTTGCTTTTGCTGACTGTATAGAGCTTCTCCATCTTTGGCTGCAAAGAATATAATCAATCTGATTTCAGTATTGACCCATGAGTAGAGTCTTCTCTTGTGTTGTTTGAAGAGGGTGTTTGCTATGACCAGTGTGTTCTCTTGGCAAAGTTCTAACCGCTTTTGCCCTGCTTCATTCTGTACTCCAAGGCCAAATTTGCCTGTTACTCCAGGTATCTATTGGCTTCCTACTTTTGCATTCCAGTCCCCTATAATGAAAAGAACGTCTTTTTTGACTGTTCTAGGTTTTGTAGGTCTTCACAGAACCGTTCAACTTTAGCTTCTTTAGGATTTCTGGTTGGGGCATAGAGTTGGATTATGTGATATTGAATGTTTTGCCTTGGAAATAAACAGTGTTCATTCTGTCGCTTTTGAGATTGCATCCAAGTACTGCATTTTGGACTCTTTTGTTGACTATGATGCTACCCCATTTCTTCTAAGGGATTCTTGCCCACAGTAGTAGATATAATGGTCATCTGAGTTAAATTCACCCATTCCAGTCCATTTTAGTTCACTGATTCCTAAAATTTCGATGTTCACTCTTGCCATCTCCTGTTTGACTACTTCCAATTTACCGTGATTCATTCCAGGTTCCTATGCAATATTGCTCTTTACAACATCGACTTTACTTCTATCACCAGTCACATCCACAACTGGGTGTTGTTTTTGCTTTGGCTCCATCTCTTCATTCTTTATGGAGTTATTTCTCTACTGATCTCCAGTGGCATATTGGGCACCTACCAACCTGGGAAGTTCATCTTTCAGTGTCCTATCTTTGCCTTTTCATACTGTTCATGGGGTTCTCAAGTCAAGAATACTGAAGTGGTTTGCCATTCCCTTCTCCAGTGAACTACATTTTGTCAGAACTCTCCACCCTGACCCATTCATCTTGGGTAGCCCTACAAAGCATGGCTCATAGTTTCACTGAGTTAGACAAGGCTGTGGTCCATGTGGACTAATGATTACCCAGGGTTTTATTCAGTCTGCCCATCCCTAAAGTGAAGCCACTCCTGGGTCTTCTCAGTCTAAACAAGGTTGACTCTGTGGTGCCATCAAGTCTGATAATTTCTATTTGTCTCTTCATATTCTCTCTCCTATGAAAATGTCTTGCCCCCACCCACTCACCATTTTGTAGCTCTCTGTAATCTTGAGAATAGAGACTGCCCACTTTATGAAGTATTGAAGTTTGCATTTATCACCTAAATTGTCTTCTTTAATCATTTTTTAAACAGTTTTCTGGCAATGAGGGATGAGATCCAGAGCTGACTGCTTCGCAGCCCATGGAAGCGTGACACATGGGTGAACCCTCTGAGTTCACTGTTCCTCTCCTCAGTATCAAGGGCTGTGGGTAAATGACTTTTAGATTTGAGCTTTACTTCTTTACATGTAGCTCTCATCCACATAAACTGTATTTTAAAACAAACTTTTAAAAAAATATGTATTATTCTTAAAAAGATTCTGGAGTTTATTAAAATTACTAGAAAGATTCTAGCATCCCAAAAATGTTCTGGAATAGTTATATTGTGGGTCAGCAGCAGGTGGCAGCCGTTAGGGGGCTCCCAAAGCCTCGGAGCATAAACCTCTGGGCTACTTGGAGAAATAAATTAAGACAAGAAATTTGGACTGTTTAGATCATAAAAATCCAACTCTAAATCTAAGTAGGCACCAGTAAAAAACCATCAGGGCCATCACTACTGTTTAATATAAAGAAATCTTCTCATGAAAAGTGTAATAAATCTATTTCTAATGGAAAGATTTAAAGCCCTAACTGCAAAAATGGACGGCACAGATATTTAAAAACTGTTAAGAGTGGTCACCACCTAATTCTAAGACTCCTATGCTAGGATAAGGTGGTCACTGAGCAAGTTAGATTGACAGTAGGTCACCAAAACCTCAAAAAAATTTCCATGCAACAAGGTACACTGAAAAACACCACAAAATCCCCAGCCCAGTAACACAGTCTTATGAGTTAATTTGGTTTTGAAAGACCCAAGAGTTAGCTAAAGAAATGTAACCCTTAAGTTTCAGGGAATTAAATGCAGTATCCTCTGGCACATCTGCCTATTTTGTATCTAAGAACTGTGGTTCTGGAATGTGTGGATATCTACAAAAATGACGACATCTTATTAAGACAACCTAAAATTACAATTGCCATTATAGAGAATGTTCCAGTTAGACAAGGTTGTTCATTTAAGAAGTGCACTTGAAAGTAAGTGTTCCCAAATCAACAGAACGGGATACCTTTTCTAACTGGGATTCATGCAGAATCCCCAGTGTACCAGATGGAAAGAAAAACGCTCTAAAAACAAACAGCTCTAAATCTAGAACACAGGAATCTTTTGGTTTCTATCTTAGTTGAAGATCTTCTCTCTGATATAAAAGGCAAAGTAAAGATAATGTAGTTGGATGGGTGGGTCAACCCTTTTATGTCATTCAGGATGCAACTCAGTTCTTTAAGGAATTAAAAACAACTGTTCTATAAATTGAGGCAGAATTTATTATGTAGATCCATCTGTCTTCATGCTATGGCATGTTACCTCATACGGGATTCCTTGGTCACATAACATTTTGAAAAAAATTTCAAACCGAACATTTGTAAATGTTTTTATGTTTATGTGTCTGGATTTGGAGGAGTTGAGAGGATAATCTGTCTCCTAAGTGAAGTGGTATATCGAAAGATTGTTGTCTCGATCATGAGACTTGTGATGTTATTGTGTGTTTCCCCCTTATAAGTGTAAAAATAAAGAAGACAATAAGTCCTAAATGCAAGGTGTGAAACCATAAAACTCCTAGAAGGAAATACAGAGAGTGCACTTTTTGGCAGAGGTGTTAGCAATATTTTGGGGCTATGTCTCCTCAGACAAAGGGAATAAAAGCAAAAAGAAACAAATGGAACTACATCAAACTAAAAAACTTTTCGCACAGCATAGGATACTATCAAAAACCAAAAAGGTTATCCCGCTGAATGGAAGAAGATATTTGCAAATGAAATATTCCATAAGGCATTAATTTCTAAAATATACAAAGAATTCACACAACTCAGCATCATAAAAACAAGCAACCCAGCTAAAAAAAAATAGGCAGAGGACCTGAATAAACATTTTTCCAAAGGTATATAGATAACCACTAGGCACATGAAAAGATGCCACCAATCATCAGGGAATATAAATCAAAACCACAATGAGATAACTACTTAACACATGTCAGAATAAGTGAAGTGAAGTCGCTCAGTCACGTCTGACTCTTTGTGATCCCACAGACTGTAGCCTACCAGGCTTCTCCGTCCATGGGATTTTCCAGGCAAGAGTACTGGAGTGGGCTGCCATTTCCTTCTCATCAAAAAAAGACAAGAAATAACAAGTGTTCTTGAGGATGTGGGGGAAAGGAAACTCCTGTGCCTTGTTGGTGGGATTGCATATTGCAAGTATTATGGAAAACTGTACAGTTTTCTCAAAAGGTTAGAACTAGAACTACCATATGATTTAACAATTTTACTTCCAGATATCTACCCAAAGAAAACACAAGCAATAATTTGGAAAGATATCTTCACCCCTGTGTTTATTGCAGCATCATTTAATAGGGATGCTATTAAATAGCTAGGAAAACAACCTAAATATTCATCAGTAGATGCAATGAGATATTACTCACACCAAAAGAAAAAAAGATATCTTGCCATTTGGACAATATGCATGGATCAAGAAGATATGTTGCTAATGAAAGAAATCAGACAGAGAAAGACATACATTGAATGATCCTATTTATATGAGGAATCTAAAAAACAAAACAAACAAAATTTGTTAAAATGATAAAATTTATTAAAATAGACTCGTAGATACATAGACCAAACAAGAGGCTGTCAGAGGGGAGGGGGTTGGGAGGGTGAAATAGATGAAGGGGTGGTACTAATGTCCAGTTTTGCAGTAAATAAGTCATCAGAATGAAATATATAGCCAAAGGTGTACAGTCAATAATATTGTAATAACTTTGTATGGGACAGATACTTACTAGGCTTACTGTGGTGATTATTTTATAATATAAAGTGAAAGTGAAACTCGCTCAGTGGTGTCCTACTCTTTGCAGTCCCATGGACTATACAGTCTATGGAATTCTCCAGGCCAGAATACTGGAGTGGGTAGCCTTTCCTTCCTCCAGGGGATCTTCCCAACCCAGGGATCTAACACAGGTCTCCCATATCGCAGGCAGATTCTTTACCAGCTGAGCCACAAGGGAAACCCTTTATAATGTATGCAAATATCAAATAATTATGTAGGATACCTGAAACTAATATATTACTTTCTGATGTAACAAAATTAAGAATTTTTCCTTTTTCTTTTTAAATTATTTTTAATTGAAATATCGTTGATGTACAATATTATGTTAGTTTCAGGCATACTTTATAATGTATGCAAATATCAAATAATTATGTAGTATACCTGAAACTAACATAATATTGTACATCAACTGTATTTCAATTAAAAATACTAAAAAAGAAAAAAAAAAGAAAAATTCTTAATTTTGTTGAATCAAAAGTAATAAATAAAACCCATTGAATCATTAAAAAGAAAGACCAAAAGTCAAACTGCAGGAGGCCTATCTTTGCTGTTATAGTAAGTGGTTTAGTGGGGGAGGTAAAGGACTATAGATCTAGTTTATTGTTTTCTTGAGGCATTAATATTCATCCTTTACTGCCAGGAATGCTTGTGAAGCTCTGTCACTCTAATTTAAAAATGCTTTTGAGAAGGGCTCCACACTGTCTACTCTGAAATGGGACCTTGCTTTCTTATTTGTCAACTGTCAGCATGAGGCAGGAACTAACCGTCAAAAAGATTTGCTTTTACAAAAATATAAAGTGATTGAAAAACCCCAAACATCTATACATCCAGTATTTTTTATTCCTTGTGTTTTATGAAAAGAGCATAGCATCCACTGGGGTTTTTCATTCATTGTTTTATTGACTTTTAATTCTCAGAGGATTTATTTAATTGCTGCATTTGCAGAATCATTTAATGAATATGCAGGCTATGAGAATCAAAAACATAACAAAAAATTTTTCTCCCCCTACTTTGAAAAGTTTCCATGACATTCAAAATGAGTGTTTTCTGGATCCATTTCTGGATCCACTCCTCCCCATTTCAATAAACTAGAAAGCCAGAAGATGAAATCAACATTATATTAAACAAGGATTGAATAAAAAGATATATTTACTAGTTATTTGGTAAATATATCTCCATATTATGTGTGGTCTGCTCAGTATTTGCAAATGCAAGATAACTTTTCCAATCATTTATACTGCAAGCTCCTAAAAGCATTCATTTGGAGACTTTGTACAGAGTCGGGAGGAAACACTGAGCAATGAGTTTTAGAAACAAAAAATACTGAATGGCTCAATCTTAGTAATCATAGGGCACCACTGAAAATTGGATATACCAAGGCTTATCTTGACTCTTTACCATGCATTTCGGGAAGTATAGCTTTTGAATTGACTCTGTACAGTCTGCTCACACACTTTCTCTATTAGACAGTTTTCTGCAAAGTTTATTCGGTCGAAACATTTATCACACGGACAAACTGGGGATCACAGAAAGAAGGGCATTTGCCATTCTTTCCAAATTGAAGTTACATACCAACAACCCTATGGCAAATGACCAACATTCAGTGGAATTTTAGTTTGCCATGGGGATCACTATTTTCCAGAATAAAGGATGCACAATAGCCTGTTGTCTATGAGCTTGTTTGCAAAACAGAAACAGACTCAGACCTAGAAAATAAACTTATGGTTGGTTACCAAGGGAAAGTGGGAAGAAATAAATTAGGAGTTTAGGATGAACAGATAAACACTATTCTACGTGGAATATGAATAAACAACAAAGTTCTACCCTATAGCATAGGGAACTATGTTCAACATTCTGCAATAAACCATCATGGAAAAATATTAAAAAATTATATATATATATATATATATATATATATATATAGGCTTCCCAGGTGATGCTAGTAGTAAAGAACGTTCTTTACTACAGTGTAGGAGATGTAAGAGACACAGGTTTGATCCCTGGGTTTGGGAAATCCCCTGGAGGAGGGCATGGCAACCCATTCCAATATTCTTGCCTGGAAGGCTACGGTCCATAGGGTCGAAAAGAGTCGGACGTGACTGAAGCAACTGAGCATGCACACACACATATCTGAATCACTTTGCTGTACATCAGAAACTAATACAACATTGCAAATCAACTATTTTAATTTTTTTTTTAATGTTTGATGAATTCTGAGGCAATCATGAAGTCTTCACAAAGGGAGAGAACAGGATACTGCCCAAGAGCTTGGACTCTGTAGAAAGATTTCTGGCTAACTCAGGCCTTACAGCTTAATATCATTGGGAAAGTTAAAATCTGTTTCTAAATTTTATCATGTATGAAATGGTTTGGTAATAATGGCACCTTACTATGATGATCATTTTATAATATAAAGTGAAACTGAAACTCGCTCAATCGTGTCCAACTCTTTGCAGTCCAATGGACTATAAAGTCCATGGATTTTAGTGAGAGGTAAGCTGATGTATGTATAGTGCTTAAAACAACATCTGGTGTATAGTATGATTAGTGACTCTTCTGAACAGAGTGGATTTCCCTGGTGGCTCAGATGGTAAAGAACTCGCTTGTGATGCAGGTTACCTGGGTTCGATCCCTGGGTTTGGAAGATCCCCTGGAGGAGGGCATGGCAACCCACTCCAGTATTCTTGCCTAGAGAATTCCCATGGACAGAGGAGCCTGGCGACAGGCTACAGTCTATGGGGTCGCAAAGAGTCAGTGACTGAGTGAGTGACTAAGCACACTGAACAGAGTAAATAAAGTTTGCCTGGAGGAAAAGAAATGGAAAGGCAGACCAAGACGCATAGCATTTGCAACGTTCAGAAATTTAAAGCATGGGGTGTTTGAAAAGTTGTAGAATTTAAAGTAATTGGAGCATAAGGTTCACATCCAGCCTGAGGCTATGGCTGTAACAGAAAGGCAGACAGCTCTTGGATCAAGTCTTAGCCTATGAGCCCAGTACTGTGGAGTTTTTCCCATGAAGTAACCACACCCAGAATATTAGCAAGCCTTTATTATAATAAATGCTACTACTTGACTTTAGAAACTGTTTAATCTACTCTGTCTCTTAGTGAACTTATTCTGTTCTATTTCCTTTCATTAGTTGTTTTAAAACTGTATTTATAATTTTTTAAGTAAAATATAGGAAAGATAAAAAAGAGGAGTTGGGGCAGTCCATCCCAGGAAGGTGATGTATATTCTTCCAGTTAGTTCAGAAGGACACCTTTAACCCTTCCAGACTCTTCTGATTCATTTGACCAAGAACTATATCTCTGAAAAAGAAAAATAGTCCTTGTGTAGAAATAGGTGTTATTTCTTCTAAGAAGAACAACTAACCCATTTCTTAATGGAACCTTGGGAATCTCTTTGGAACAATTGTGATTTAATTTGTTTCTGTGTTTCTCAGGCCCTCCTATGAGGAAGCCTGTTAAATAAAACCCACCATCTCCAGCACCATCAGCCTCCCGTGTAGTTAATGGCAGGAACTGTGACCATGGTGAATGGAAGCCCATTCATATGTTTAATTTTAAAGCAATGTTTCCCCACCCCTGCAAACAGCAGTTTGTCTTCTCTGGTTGGGGAAATGAGAAAATGACAATATGAAAAATTTTTCACAAAGCTATTTTTACTTCAATTTAAGGGTACTAATTTACTCTGAAATTATAATGTTTCCTTTTCTGTAGTTGAAACTTCATTTCTTTAATGAATTCATGGTGATAAAAGCTGACAGTAATTAAAAATATTTTTATGTCCCAAAATAAGATGCTGATGTCCTTATTATGTCCCTTGTCATTTAAAATTTTTTACTCTTTGGTAAACTCCAAAAGTCTAGAAACTTCTAGAGAATAACTAAACAGTACTAAACCCATTATGAGATTTCTTAGAGGAGGACTTAGAAAAGGATATTAAAGCAACTACCAGAATTCTTTCTTCTATGTACTTGCTTCTGAAAGTAGTCTAGTTAAACTGAGCCATTGATAATAATGTTCTTAGAATTCATTGTATGCATCCAATATATAAAGCAATGACACAACTTCATTTTCTTTTAAAAATAAAGTACATATCCCTACTTTTACACTTTTGCTTCAAGTATCCACTATTAGAAATGACATTCTTCCATCTTTGCTTCCTGAATCTCACATTGTGTGTGCCTAGCTCAAATGTCTTTCTTTTTTTCCTCAGGAAAAACTCCCAGATTATTTCCACTTGCTTCTTAAAAAATCTTGGAATATCTATCATAAACTTTCTTAATATTCTATTTTATTTACTTCCTAAGGACAAACATAACACTCTTGGTAACGTATATGTAGTTGCATTGTTTTCCTAGCACTGTCAAAACGAAGTACAAAAAACTGGCTACATTAAGAAAAAAGAAAATTATTGTTTTGTTGGTCTTGAAGCTAGAAGTCTGAAATTAAGGTGCTGACAGGACCACACCTTCTCTTAAGGTTCAAGAGAACGAACTGTTCAAGGCGTTTTTCCTAGCTTCTGGTAGTCTCAAGCATTGCTTGACTTGTAGAATCATCGCTCCAATTCTCTATTTTCTCATGGAATTCTACTGTGTATTTTCACATAATCTTCCCTCTATATGTCTCCCTATGTCCAAATAATCCCATTTTATAAAGACACCAGTCATACTGGATTAGACCGCATCCTAATGACCTCATTTCAACTTGGTTATCCCTGTAAAGTCACATTCTGATGTGTAAGGTCACATTCTGATGTGCTGGTGGTTGGGACCTTAATATATCTTCTGGGGAGAATGCAATTCCATCCACAAAGCTGTCCAGAATAATTAATTCTTGAGGATCCTGGGAGACACTGAGAGATAATGTTTAAAAGATAAGCTGTGAACACACCATAAAGCCACTTTCTACCAATCCAGGAGCTTAGATTTGATCTAATTTGAAAAGACTGGAAGATATTTAGGCTAGGAATGGATGATCATGTTTAGGTTTTCAGGAAATGTATCTATTGTCTTCATGTCTTTGTATTACTCGCTCAAGATTTAAGAGTCCTGGAAGATTTGAAGGTTTAATTACTGTCCCTTTGCTACTTAAGGCAGGTAGAAGAAGGACCTAGCCCTTTGGCAGCTGAAGACATATACTTTTGCCAAGACTTCTCTTAATGGTGGATTTTCCCAAAAGAAAAAAAATGGGCTGCATTTAGAAAGAAAGGTTGGAGGCAAAGTGGGGAGGGGAGGGGAGGGAGAGAACATTCCTTAACTCAAAATGATTAAAATAGAGTTTAATACTAATTCTCATAAAATTCAATCAACTTTGTGAGAATATAGATAACACAACAAGATATGTGTGTTCCAGTTATTTACTGTTGCTAACAAAATACTTGGAAACCTTAGCGGCTATGACATAATAAGAGGTCCTAAGACAAAACTCTTAAAACTTTTGTAATTTCCTGAGTAATGTGAGAAATATAAGTGTCTTACACAGAACTTGATCATCTTTTGTTCTAATGAGGCAACACTTCAGGGCTTCTGGATAGGGGCTGGTCACCAGAAAGACCATGCCATGATTAGAAGCTTGTCACTTTCCAGGCCCACTCCCCATCTTCCAAGGAGAGGTGAGGAGCTAGAGATTTAGTTAGTAATTAAATGTGTCTTCATAAAGAATCCCTAAGCTATGAAGTTTGAAGACATTCTGGGTTGGTGAACACATCTACCTGCCTGAAGAGTGGTATACCCCACTTTCAAGGGACAGAAGCTCCTATACTCAGTACCTGTTTAGACCTCACCCTATGTACTTCTTCATGTGGCTATTCATGTGTATCCTTTAATAACATCCTTTATAATAAATTGATAAACATAAGTGTTTCTCTGAGTCCTGTGAGCCTGTATAGCAAATTACTGTTACCAAACCAAGTTCATTTTGCCCAAGGAACAGCAAGCCAAATTCTGAGATACTGAGCTTTGCAGCAAATAGAGGGCTTATTCATGAGGCAGCTAAGCAAAAAAGAAAAACAAACCTCAGACCCACCTTCCTAGAGGCAAAGGGCTTGGGGTATTTATGGGATAAAGCTGAGGCATGTGGAGCATGGGGAAAGGTGATTAGAAAAAAGCACAGTAATCATCATTCTGTGCAGTCATAACTAGGCTACAGACCGCTGTGCACACAAAAGTGAAGGAACTTAGCATAATCTGAGGGTGAAGTTTTCCGCTCTCTGATGTCAAAAAGTTATCAAGCAGACATTGGCCCATTGCTAGTTGGAGAGTTGCTGGTCCTATCCAGTCTTAACCAACTCAGCTCAAATTAGACACACTCAATCCCAAGGTTATGAACAACTCAAGCAAACATCTTATGGTTTAGGCTATAAGCAACTTGGAGTACATGAAGGTATTTTGTAGCTGCAATGAAAAAGACCTTGATTAGTGAAGACAGGTGAAATGGGCTTGACTAATGATTACCCACTGTTTTATTATTGGATGTGGGGAGGGAGTTGTGGAAACCCCTGATTTAAAGCCACTGAGAAGGCTCAGGACTTGTGATTGACATTTCAAGTGGGCTTAGTCTTGTGCCCTTAACCTGCAGACCCATGTTAAGTCCAGATAGCTAGTGTCAGAATTGAATTGAATGTTGGACTTCCTTGGTGGCTCAGTGGTAAAGAATCTGCGTGCCAATGCAGGATATGTGGGTTTGATCCTTGGGTTGGGAAGAGTCCCTGGAGAAAGAATGGCAACCTACTCCAGTATTCTTGCCTGGGAAATCCTATGGACAGAGGAGCCTAGCAGACTACAGTCCATGGAGTTAATCACAAGAGTTGAACAGGATTTAGAACTAAACAACAACATCCTGCTGGTGCTCAGATAATTGGAGAACTGTTTGCTGTGGTAAAAAGGGAACACGTATTTGGTGTCAGAAATGTTGTGGGTAGAGAAACAGTTTTCCTTTAGCAGCTTAAGACAGCTGCAATTGTTGTTTACTATATCTCACAATTTGGGGTCAGAAACTTGAGTAGGGCTCAGTTGGGTGATTCTTCCACTCCATATGCTATCAATTAAGATTACTTGTTGGTATTTATCTGATAGTCAGACTGGCCATATTTTAGTGATTTGATGAGAATGAATAAAAGGCTAGAATCAGCTGGGACTCTCAACTGGCATGTGTGGCAGTGCTCTCCCCAACAAAGTAGTTTCAAAGTCATCAGATTTCTTATATAGGCTCCCAGAGGAAGAATTTCAAGAAACTTGAGGAAGTTGCAAAATTTCTTGATATCTGGCCTCATCTGAGGCCTAGGATGTAAGATTCTGTTGATGTCAAGTGAGTTACTAAAGACATCCTGGATTTAAGAGGAAGAGGATTAGACTCCACCTCTCAGTGAAAGGAAAAGTAAAGAATGTATATCCATCTTCAATCTACCATAGTGAAAGTTAATATTCAGATAGCTGTTACTCAAAGTCCTGCAATATTTTTGAAGATGTTAATAAAGCTTAACAATTTTTTTTACCTTATGTCCAAGTGAGTAAACATTAAAAGGCTAATCAAGTGCTTAGCTGTATAATGATAGTATTATGCACTAATGATAGGTATAAATAAAGCTATACCTCTGTACTAGAAAACATTAATCACAGCTCAAGATTTTAGCAATTTTGAGTTGATAGCACTTAGTTAAGCTGTCTTTTTAATGTTTAAAAATATCTTATGTTACCATATTTCCTCATATAATATAAGCAGCATGTATGCTCAGTTGCTTCAGTCATGTCTGACTCTTTGCAACCCTATGGACTATAGCCTGCAAGGCTCCTTGTCTATGGGAATCCTCCAGGCAAGAATATGGAGTGGGTTGCCATGCCCGCCTCCAGGGGATTTACCAATACCCAGGGACTGAACCCAGGTCTCCTGCATCTTCTGCACCTCAGGCAGATTCTTTACCGTTGAGCCACTGGGGAAGCCCAATATAAGCTACTCTAATAGTATAAGATGAGAATGCTCAAAATATGAGAAGCATAAAAAGAATGCTATCCATTTAGACAAATAATAAAATATTAAATGTGCATAGATATATTTCAATCAGTATTTCAATATGTTTATCTTTGGAAATAAAGCACAGTTAGAAAACAAACAACTTTGGAGGCATTGTCATAATTAGGAACAAAAATTGTGACCGTTAGGAATATTTAAAAACCCAACCCTTGGATACTCTGCTATTTTCTTAGTTTAACACAATTCCATAAAACACAAATAGCAGTTTTATTGTTGCTCTTCTGTTGTTTTACAAGCTGAATGTTGGCAGCCAGGGTTATGATACAGTCAGCATTTTCAGACTGGCATGCATAAAAACATTAGATCCAAGAAGAGACTCAGCTTCACTGATATCCTGTAGTGTTTTGTTTCGGGAAATGCCATGCTAGTGATTATAAAGGATGAAGTCATATATTTCTTCCAACCACATCCTACTATTATGGTAATTCTAATTGTAGTAAACTGTGAAATCAATAGAAGTGGAAAAAAAAACTTCCTTCCAATAAAATAAGAAACAAAATAAAACTAAATGTTTGTCAGTCTTTTGTTTAATAACATAATACAAAAAGGTACATTATGGTTCACCAAGAACAAAGGAATGGTAGAAATGTACTAGTTTTTAATTGAGGAGCTCTGAATGTATACAAAGCTATTAGTAGAAGTATTATTAACATCATCACTTTGTATGAAGTTTTTGTCTCAATGACTCACTGGTTGAGGCTAAGCAAGCTGAACAATTAAGCAACAATTCTTCATGCTGCTTTTCACTAACTACAGTACCATTAACTATTTCTCTGCCAAAGTATATGCTTATGCTATGCTCAGCCTTTATTTTCTGCTTTTTTCTTATCACTAAATCCACAAAACTATAATTGAAAGGTAAAACTGGGGCCTCTCTGAGATTTACCCCCACTTGTGGAATTGAGATTTTCCCTATTCTAGGTTCAATAAGAAAGTAAATGCTTGCCTTATTTGGCATGATTTTGCATATTGGTTCATTTCACAATATCAAGTCCATAAACAAAGAGAAGGGATCTTTTATTTTCTCCTCAGGTCCATGATTTAAAAACTGTCAAATTCATTCATTCAACACTTTGTTTCCAGTTACTCAGTATATGCAAGACCTTATGCTGTTATGGGGGTTCAAAAGATGAGTGAAAAATGTCTGTGACACGTGGGTTTATAGTAAAGTCAAAAAGGAAAATACATATAAATATTGTAATTGGTAGGGGCTTCTCAGGTGGCTCAGTGGTAAAGAATCCACCTGCAATGTAGGAGACAGGAGACCCAGTCCCCATCCCTGGGTTGGGAAGATCCTTTGGAGGAGGAAATGGCAACCCACTCCATTGTTCCTGCCTAGAGAATCCCATGGGCAGAGAAGCCTGGTGAGTTACACAGTCCATAGGGTCGCAAAGAGTGAGAAACAACTGAGTGACTAAGCATGCACACACTCATTGTACGTAGTGATTTTATTCTTTGAATTTGCTCAAGTGAGACCTTAATAAATTTTTCTTCATAAGGTTTAAGAATAATCATTTGAACTATTCTTTCAAAAATTTACTATCTTGTAGAATGAATGTAAATTTTGGCTCATCATGTTGAGATTACCATGCAGTCTCAAATTTAGGTCACTAGATTAAGCCATAGTTTCCAATAGAGTAATTATTTTTTTACTTTAAAGTTATTTATCTCCATCAAGGTTAAAGGTAGTTGCAGTGCAAGTAGGTTACAATACCTATAATAAGAAGGTATATCTTATCCATATTAAATTTTGAACTTTGTGAACTTTTGAACTTTGTGCTGGAATTAAAAACATAAACTGTTATAAATTAAGAGAACCTACATGATTCAGGACTTGAAATGGTTAGGTGGTCATATATCTGAAAAACTACTGTCCAGAGATGTTTAGCTGTGTTATGAGAAAGTTGCTTGTGCCACAATGGGATGAATCTGTTTTTTTGGCTCTGGCTCCTATCCACAAAATAGAGCAAATGTAACCCTCCCATTTGCTATAGCAGAGGAGGGACTCCAGATCATGGCAAAGATTACAATCACATAAAAGAACAGGCTTGAAAAGAAAGTCCTAGGCCAGAGCAAGCAGACAGAAACCTTTCCCTTAGTACCAAATAAAACAAATGCCAGCGTTTTGATCAAAATATTGGAGAAAAGCAAAATCTTACAGAATCATTTGCTAAAATGGAACATAAAATGAATTTGAGAACTTTTATTTACTGTGACAGAATAATCTTCACATAGTCATAGAGGGCCTGATACAAGGATGCTACAAGTTAAACACATATTCCCCTGGACTTTAACTACAATTAGAAACTGTTTTCTTAGTCATACTTTTCATGATGTCTTTGTTCAATTGCTAAGTTGTGTCCAACTCTTTGTGACACTATGGACTGCAGCCTGAGAGGCTTTCCTGTCCTTCACTATCTCCCTGAGTTTGCTCAAACTCATGTCCTTTGAGTCAGTGATGTCATCCCACTATCTCATCATCTATCATTCCCTTCTCCTCCTGCCCTCAATCTGTCCCAGCAACAAGGTCTTTTCCAGTGAGTTGGCTCTTTGCCTCAGGTGGCCAAAATATTGCAGCTTCAACTTCAGCATCATGATGTCTTTACTGTGAATAAAAAATAAAAGTTATCTTCAGGCCCTAGGGTAAATACACACTCATTTTCTCTCTATATATCTGCATTTTATGTAATAGAGTTAAAGGGATAAATGGACTGCATATCCCAAGATATGTTCCTTTGGCTCCAGGGTCACACACTGGGAGATTTGGTGAGGTAGTGGGGCTGGGCAGTCATGCCAGTGGTGGAGATTCTTTGATTTCTGTGATGACTCCTTTCAAGACAACTCAGAAAATCTTTAGTAGAGTGAATTCTCAATATCCTTCTCTTCAGTAGATACATTTTATGGTAAAAAGAACAGTGAAAATAAGGCAGTAGAGACAGAAACAGAAATAGAGAATTATAATGGAGAAAAATATCAGAATTTGGAGAAAATATGGGGAAAGCTTTGAATTTAAGGATAAGAGACCCAGATAAACATGCATGAATGTCTCATTTCAGAGTTCTGTTTCCACCATGCTCAACAAATTCCTAAGTATCTACATAGTATCTGAATTAAAGAACTTCTACCAGACTAGTTGGGTTCAACCAATGAGAATAGCTAGTCTAGTACCCTGAGTAGGTTAAACCAGCTAAGTAATAACCTTTCCAGCTTTATCTTTTAAAAATACTTGATCCTATCACATCTTACATTTCATTCTAAACTGCAAAACACCTATATGCATGTGTAAATTGGCAAAAAACTTACGTAGAGACTTAGTATTTATTCAAACCTAGGGGTATTTTGTTTTGAAATATTATGGTTGCACTTTCTTACAGAGCTAAACTGAGTTTTTTAGTCTTTTCTCCTCATGATTTCACCTTCTTAACTTTTCTTTCAGAACATATCTACCCATCCTTCTTTTATTTACCGGTGCAGGGGAACACAGCAAAAATAGCAATACAGTGTGTGGGCAAATTAAATAATTATTTCAATAAGCATGTGTTCATAGTCTACTAATGGCAGACACTAAGTGTGTCCAAAAAAAAAAAAAAATCAGGGATATTCTTTGGAGTACCGATGAACTAGAACAATGCCTATCTTCAATTGATTTGAATCTTCAAGACCTACTGCTGCCTATTATATAAAGTAATCAATATATACTAAGGCATTGAATTGTGTTGGATTATATGGAATGCCTTTTCATACTGTTCATGGGGTTCTCAAGGCAAGAATACTGAAGTGGCTTGCCATTCCCTTCTCCAGAAGACCACATTTTGTCAGAACTCTCCATCATCACCTATCTGTCTTGGGTGGCCCTACACAGTATAGTTCACTCATAGTTTCACTGAGTTAGACAAGTCTATGGTCCATGTGATCAGATTGGTGAGTTTTCTGTGACTGCGGTTTTCAGTCTGTCTGCCCACTGATGGAGAAGGATAAGAGGGTTATGGAAACTTCCTAATGGGAGAGACTGACTGAAGGGGGAAACTGGGTCTTGTTCTGACGGACGGGACCATGCTCAGTAAATCTGTAATCCAATTTTCTGTTGATGGACCGGGCTGTGTTCCCTCCCTGTTATTTGACCTGAGCCTAAACTATGGTGGAGAGGGAAACGGCAACCCACTCCACTATTTTTGCCTGGAGAATCCCATGGACAGAGGAGCATGGTGGGCTACAGTCCATGGGGTCGCAATGAGTCAGACACGACTGAGCTACTTCACTTTAAACTGTGGTGGAGGTAATGAAGATAATGGCAACCTGCTTTAAAAGGTCCCATGCACACACTGCTACACTCAGTGCCCCCAACCATCCAGCAGGCCACTGCTGACCCATTCCTCCACCGGAGACCCCTGGAAACCCATGGGCAGGTCTGGGTCAGTCTCTGGTGGGGTCAATACTCCTTTCTTCTGTGTCCTCGGTCGCAAACACAAGGTTCTGTTTGTGCCCTCCAAGAATCCGTTTGCCCAGTCCTATGTAAGTTCTGGATGAACATTATGAAAAGTCAAAAAGATAGGCCACTGAAAGATGAACTCCCCAGGTCGGTAGGTGCCCAATATGCTACTGGATATCAGTGGAGAAATAACATCAGAAAGAATGAAGAGACAGAGCCAAAGAAAAACAACACCCAGTTGTGGATGTGACTGGTGATAAAAGTAAGTCTGATGCTGTAAGACCAATATTGCATAGGAACCTGGAATGTTAGGTCCATGAATCAAGGCAAATTGGAAGTGGTCAAACAGGAGATGGCAAGAGTGAACATCAACGTTTTAGGAATCAGTGAAATAAAATGGACTGGAATGGGTGAATTTAACTCAGATGACCATTATATCTACTACTTGTGGGCAAAAATCCCTCAGAAGAAATGGAGTAGCCATCATAGTCAACAAAAGAGTCCAAAATGCAGTACTTGGATGCAATCCCAAAAGCGACAGAATGATCTCTGTTCATTTCCAAGGCAAACCATTCAATATCACAGTATTCCAAGTCTATGCCCCGACCAGTAATGCTGAAGAAGCTGAAGTTGAACGGTTCTATGAAGACCTACAAGATCTTCTACAACTAACACCCAAAAAAGATGTCCTTTTCATGATAGGGGACTGGAATGCAAAAGTAGGAAGTCAAGAGACACCTGGAGTAACAGGCAAATTTGGCCTTGGAGTACAGAATGAAGCAGGGCAAAGGCTAATCGAGCTATGCCAAGAAAACTCGCTGGCCATAGCAAACACCCTCTTCCAACAACACAAGAGAAGACTCTACACATGGACATCATCAGGTGGTCAACACTGAAATTAGTTTGATTATATTCTTTGCAGCCAAAAATGGAGAAGCTCTATACAGTCAGCAAAAACAAGACTGGGAGCTGACTGTGGCTCAGATCATGAACTCCTTATTGCCAAATTCAGACTTAAATTGAAGAAAGTAGGGAAAACCACTAGGTCATTCAGGTATGATCTAAATCAAATCCCTTATGATTATAAGGTGGAAGTGACAAATAGATTCAAGGGATTAGATCTGATAGAGAGAGTGCCTGAAGAACTATGGATCGAGGTTTGTGACATTGTAAAAGAGACAGGGATCAAGAACACCCCCAAGAAAAAGAAATGCAAAAAGGCAAAATGGTTGTCTGAGGAGGCCTTACAAATAGCTGAGAAAAGAAGAGAAGCAAAAGGCAAAGGAGAAAAGAAAAGATATACAAATTGGAATACAGAGTTCCAAAGAATAGTAAGGAGAGAAAAGAAAGCCTTCCTTAGTGATCAATGCAAAGAAATAAAGGAAAACGATAGAATGGGAAAGACTAGAGATCTCTTCAAGAAAATTAGAGATAACAAGGGAACATTTCACACAAACATGGGCACAATAAAGGACAGAAATGATATGGACTTAACAGAAGCAGATGATATTAAGAAAAAGCTGACAAGAATACACAGAACTATACAAAAAGGATCTTCATGACTAAGATAATCATGATGGTGTGATCACTTACGTAGAGCCAGACATCCTGGAATGAGAACTCAAGTGGGCCAAAGGAAGTATCACTACAAACAAAGCTAGTGGAGGTGATGGAATTCCAGTTGAGCTATTTCAAATTCTCAAAGACGATGCTGTGAAAGTGCTACACTCAATATGCCAGCAAATTTTGAAAACTCAGCAGTGGCCACAGAACTGGAAAAGGTCAGTTTTCACTTCAATCCATAAAAAAGGCAATGCCAAACAATGCTCAAACTACCACATAATTGCACTCATCTCACATGCTAGTGAAATAATGCTCAAAATTCTCCAAGACAGGCTTCAACAGTATGTGAACTATGAACTTCCAGATGTTCAAGCTGGATTTAGGAAAGGGAGAGGAATGAGTGATCTAATTGCCAGCATCCACTGGATCATTATAAAAGCAAGAGAGTTCCTGAAAAACATCTACTTCAGCTTTACTGACTATGCCAAAGCCTTTGACTGTGTGAATCACCACAAACTCTGGAAAATTCTGAAAGAGATGGGAATACCGGACCACCTGACCTACCTCTTAAGAAATCTGTATACAGGTCAGGAAGCAATAGTTAGAACTGGATATGGAACAACAAACTGTTTCCAAATCAGGAAAGGACTATTTCAAAGCTGTATGTTGTCACTCTGCTTATTTAACTCATATTCAGAGTACATCGTGAGAAATGCTAGACTAGATGAAGCACAAGCTGGAATCAAGATTGCTGGGAGGAATATCAGTAACCTCAGATATGCAGATGACACCACCCTTATGGCAGAAAGTGAAGAACTAAAGAGCCTCTTGATGAAAGTGAAAGAGGAGAGTGAAAAAGTTAGCTTAAAACTCAGCATTCAGAAAACTAAAATCATGGCATCTGGTCCCATGA
Source organism: Giraffa tippelskirchi (assembly GCF_054371585.1). Taxonomy (NCBI): domain Eukaryota; kingdom Metazoa; phylum Chordata; class Mammalia; order Artiodactyla; family Giraffidae; genus Giraffa; species Giraffa tippelskirchi. Next base: position 42,994,316 of record NC_137276.1, read on the forward strand.
CTTCATGGCAAATAGATGGGGAAACAATGGAAACAGTGACAGACTTCATTTTGGGGGGCTCCAAAATTACTGCAGATGGTGACGGCAGCCATGAAATTAAAAGAGACTTGCTCCTTGAAAGAAAAACTATGACCAACCTAGACATCATATTAAAAATCAGAGACATTACTTTGCCAACAAAGATCCATCTAGTCAAAGCTATTGTTTTTCCAGTAGTCATGTATGGATGTGAGAGTTGTACTATAAAGAAAGCTGAGTGCCGAAGAATTGATGCTTTTGTATTGTGGTGTTGGAGAAGACTCCTGAGAGTCCCTTGGTCTGCAAGGAGATCCAACCAGTCCATCCTAAAGGAAATCAGTCCTGAATGTTCATTGGAAGGACTGATGCTGAAGCTGAAACTCCAATAATTTGGCCACCTGATGTGAAGAACAGACTCATTTGAAAAGACCCTGATGTTGAGAAAGATTGAGGAGGAGAAGGGAACAACAGAGGATGAGATGGTTGGATGGCATCACTAACTCAATGGACATGAGTTTGAGTAAACTCCAGGAGTTGGGGATGGACAGGGAGGCCTGGCGTGCTGCAGTCCATGGGGTCGCAAAGAGTCAGACATGACTGAGCGACTGAACTGAACTGAAAACTGACAATTATGGAAAATGTGAAGCAATTTATGAGAAACACAATAGAGAAATTTTAGAAGGATGTACTGAATAATCACACTAAGGACAGTGTTTTACTGTGTGTTAGTTGCTCAGTCATGGACAACTGTTTGAGACTCCATGGACTATATAGCACAACAGGTTCCATGTAAATGCTTTATAATTTTTACCTAATTCCAGTTATACTAGTGTATGTATTGACTTTTGACTCAGAAAAAAATTGGTAAGAAATTGAACCTATGCCGAGTTACATCTGGAACTGTACTGCAGAGGGTGTGACCCACACAGAGTACAATCTGTTTCAGTATTCATAGAATACTACTTGATGCTTCACAGTTGGGCAAGACAGTGACCCTGTCTGAATTGTTCTTTCCTGAGGCCTTGCCACTTAATAATTTACAGATGTTAGGTGCCATAACTGGTCATAGCAAACACCCTCTTCCAATAACACAAGAGAAGACTCTACACATGGACATCATCAGATGGTCAACATCGAAATCAGATTGATTATATTCTTTGCAGCCAAAGATGGAGAAGCTCTATACAGTCAGCAAAAACAAGACCGGGAGCAGACTGTGGCTCAGATCATGAGCTCCTTATTGCCAAATTCAGAGTTAAATTGAAAAAAGTAGGGAAAACCACTAGACCATTCAGATATGACCTAAATCAAATCCCTTTTGATTATACAGTGGAAGTGATAAATAGATTTAAGGGACTAGATCTGATAGACAGAGTACCTGATGAACTATATGGACAGAGGTTCATGACATTGTACCGGAGACAGGGATCAAGACCATCCCCATGGAAAAGAAATGAAAAAAAGCAAAATGGCTGTCTGAGGAGGCCTTACAAATAGCTGGGAAAAGAAGAGAAGCAAAAAGCAAAGGAGAAAAGGAAAGATATTCCCATCTGAATGCAGAGTTCCAAAGAATAGCAAGGAGAGATAAGAAAGCCTTCCTCAGCAATCAATGCAAATAAATAGAGGAAAACAACAGATTGGGAAAGACTAGAGATCTCTTCAAGAAAATTAGAGATACCAAGGGAACATTTCATGTAAAGATGGGCTCGATAAAGGGCAGAAATGGTATGGACCTAACAGAAGCAGAAGATATTAAGAAGAGATGGGAAGAATACACAGAAGAACTGTACAAAAAAGATCTTCACGACCCAGATAATCACGATGGTGTGATCACTCACCTAGAGCCAGACATCCTGGAATGTGAAGTCAAGTGGGCCTTAGAAACATCACTACGAACAAAGCTAGTGGAGGTGATAGAATTCCAGTTGAGCTATTTCAAATCATCAAAGACGATGCTGTGAAAGTGCTGCACTCGCTATGTCAGCAAATCTGGAAAACTCAGCAGTGGCCACAGGACTGGAAAAGGTCAGTTTTCATTCCAATCCCAAAGAAAGGCAATGCCAAAGAATGCTCAAACTACCACACAATTGCACTCATCTGACACGCTAGTAAAATAATGCTCAAAATTCTCCAAGCCAGGCTTTAGCAATACGTGAACCATGAACTTCCAGATGTTGAAGCTGGTTTTAGAAAAGGCAAAAAAACCAGAGATCAAATTGCCAACATCTGATGGATCATTGAAAAAGCGAGAGAATTCCAGAAAAACATCTATTTCTGCTTTATTGACTATGCCAAAGCCTTTGACTGTGTGGATCACAATAAACTGTGGAAAATTCTGAAAGAGATGGGAATACCAGACCATCTGACCTGTCTCTTGAGAAACCTGTATGCAGGTCAGGAAGCAACAGTTAGAACTGGACATGGAACAACAGACTGATTCCAAATAGGAAAAGGAGTACGTCAAGGCTGTATATTGTCACCCTGCTTATTTAACTTATATGCAGAGTACATCATGAGAAACGCAGGGCTGGAAGAAGCACAAGCTGGCATCAAGATTGCCGGGAGAACTGTCAATAATCTCAGATATGCAGATGATACCACCCTTATGGCAGAAAGTGAAGAAGAACTAAAGAATCTCTTGATGAAAGTGAAAGAGGAGAGTGAAAAAGTTGGCTTAAAGCTCAACATTCAGAAAACTAAGATCATGGCATCTGATGCCATCACTTCATGGCAAATAGATGGGGAAACAGTGGCTGACTTTATGTTTTTGGACTCCAAAATCACTGCTGATGGTGCTTGCAGCCATGAAATTAAAAGACGCTTACTCTTTGGAAGGAAGGTTATGACCAACCTAGATAGCACATTTAAAAGCAGAGACATTCCTTTGTCAACAAAGGTCCATCTAGTCAAGGCTATGGTTTTTCCAGTGGTCATGTATGGATGTGAGAGTTGGACGGTGAAGAAAGCTGAGCGCCACAGAGTTGATGCTTTTGAACTGTGGTATTGGAGAAGACTCTTGAGAGTCCCTTGGACTGCAAGGAGATCCAATCAATCCATCCTAAAGGAGATCAGTCCTGGGTGTTCATTGGAAGGACTGATGTTGAAGTTGAAACTCCAATACTTTGGCCACCTCATGCGAAGAATTAACTCATTGGAAAAGACCCTAATGCTGGGAAGGATTCGGGATGGGAGGAGAAGGGGACGACAGAGGATGAGATGGTTTGATGGCATCACCAACTCGATGGACATGGGTTTGGGAAACTCCAGGATTTGGTGATGGACAGTGAGGCCTGTCATGCTATGATCATGGGATCGCAAAGAGTCGGACACAACTGAGTGACTGAACTGAACTGAACTGAACTGAACTAGGTGCCCTAATACCATTGTATTTTATGCTTGCTGTCTGTGAGAACTGAAAGTGTGAGAGAGACCTGTACTGTCCAGTACAGTACCCAGTAGCCACATATGGCTGTTGACCACTTGAAATTTGCCTAAACCAAATTGAGATATGCTGTTAAATGCAAAATACATTCCAGATTTTGAAGATTTCAGTTCAGTTCAATTGCTCAGTCGTGTCTGACTCTTGGTGACCCCATGAACCACAGCACGCCAGGCCTCCCTTTCCATCACCAACTCCTGGAGTTTACCCAAACTCATGTCCATTGACTAGGTGATGCCATCTAACCATCTCATCCTCTGTCGTCCCCTTCTCCTCCTGCCTTCAATCTTTCCCAACATCAGGGTCTTTTGAAATGAGTCAGCTCTTTGCATCATTTGGCCAAAATATTAGAGTTTCAGCTTCAACATCAGTCCTTCCAATGAACACTCAGGACTTATCTCCTTTAGGATAGACTGATTGGATCTCCTTGCAGTCCAAGGGACTCTCAAGAGTCTTCTCCAACACCACAGCTCAAAAGCATCAATTCTTCGGCACTCAGCTTTCTTTTTAGTCCAACTCTCAAATCCATACATGGCTACTGGAAAAACCATAGCCTTGACTAGATGGACCTTTGTTGACAAAGTAATGTCTCTGCTTTTTAATATGCTGTCTAGGTTGATCATAACTTTCCTTCCAAGGAGTAAGCATCTTTTAATTTCATGACTGTAGTCACCATCTGCAGTGATTTTGGAGCCCCCAATAATAAAGTCAGCCACTGTTTCCACTGTTTCCCCATCTATTTGTCATGAAGTGATGGAACTGGATGCCATGATCTTAGTTTTCTGAATGTTGAGCTTGAAGCCAACTTAAACAAATAATGTAAAATATCTAATTGATAATTTTTATTACATGTTAAACTGATATTATTTTTATTAAATTATGTTAAGTAAAATATACTATTAAGATTAGTAGATGACAGAGGATGAGATGGTTGGATGGCATCACCGACTCAATGGATATGATTTTGAGTAAGCTCTGGGAATTGATGATGGACAGGGAAGCCTAGCATGCTTCGGTCCATGGGGTTGCAAAGAGTTGGACACAACTGAGTGACTGAATTGAACTGAACTGAACTGAACTATCTATTTCTTTTACTTTAGAAAATCTAAACTTGAATATGTTTCTCACATTTGTCACATGTATTTCAATCAGAGAAAGCTACTATAGACAGATGGTTGTGGTCAAATATTGAGAAAACATATGAGAATAACATTAATAATTTTGGTTGTCACATTTTATATTTTAAGGTTTAAGAATTTTGAAGACATTAGTAAATATACTTAATGAAAAAGGTGTACTATAATTAAAAGGATTCCAGAAGAGTCTAAAATCTATGATATTGATTTATTACTTATGACTAACAAAGCATTGAACTATGTTAAAGGCTTTTTGTTAGATCAGGGAGAAATGAAAATTTTTAGGAAAAATTTTAAAAATACACAATCATGATGTAAATGATAAAATATCAGCTGTTAATTTATATAAAGTTATGATATATGTCAAGTAAGGCATCTTCCTTTTAAAATTACTCCTATAATTTAAAGTTATATAGTTCATGTTGTAGGAAAAATAATATGCAATCTCATCCCCCCAAAGATGTGATTCACAATCAATACTATAAAAATTTAGGTAACTAATGAGAAAAATATAGTTTACACATTTGTTTCTAAGTTTCTCCATACAGTCTCTTGTGTTGAATGAGGATACACAGAAAATTAGAAGTTTATTCTGGGGATTTTTTTTAAGAAGTTAGACATACATCCAGACTGTAAATTACTGAACACTTCATGTTGTTTCCTCATAATTGCTTTTCAGTATAGTAAGGTGACATGGCATGTTTGTTAAGAACCCAGGAGTTCATTCCAAACTGCGTGGGTTTGAATTCAGGTTCTGCCGCTTACTAGTTCTGTGGCCTTCAGTACATTACACATCCTCTCCATGCTTCAGTTTCACCATCTGTAAGATGAATTAAAATAATATTTTCCTCATAGGTTGATATGAAGATTAAAGGAGGTGATGCAGGTATTATGGACTAAATGTGTGCTCTCCAAATTTGTATGTTAAAGCCCTAACCCTCAACCTGATGGTGTTTGAAGATGGGGATTCAGGAGGTAATCAGAGTTAGATTAGGTCATGAGAATGGATGTGCTTCTAAGAAAGGTAATGTGAGGACAGGCCATGAATTTGGCCATCACCAAGCTGGAAAGAGAGCTCTCTTCAGGAACAGATGAGTCCCACCTTGTTCTGTGACTTGCCAGCTTTCAGAACTATGAGAAATATATTTCTGTTGTTTAAGCCACCTAGTGTATAGTATTTTCTAATGGCAGCCCAAGCTAACTAAGACAGCAGGTAAAGCTTTAGAATGTGTCCAGTAGGCAGTAAGCACTCAATAAATATTTCTAATTATAACCATAAGTAACCATACCTATGAATGAAACATACTAAGTTGAAACATGGTAAAGAAAGACGTTTTTCAGTTTAAACTGGGGAGAAAGGCATTAAAGCAACTCACTTGTGACCTGTTCCTCTGTTGTTTACCATGGTAATATTTCTGAAGTCAGAAATAACACTGGTGACCAGTCTTATCTTCTTGGAAACATGCTAATTGGATCTCTGGACAAGATACTGATGATACACTCTGGGAGGAATATCCTTATATTTGGAATTCTGTTAACAATATGTTCCTAGTTTGGGATTTCTCATGCTATAAATCATGACTCTTGAGAAAAAATCTTGTAATCTTTATGTTCTCAACAAATGAGCAGTCCATGTACCACTTAGAAACCTTATATATTATTCTGGGCCAAAGAGCACGTGTCTGATGCAAAATAAAAGATATATGTAGCCACACAGGTGTCGCAGACATTTTCCCACTTTTCCTGTGCCTCACAGTTACACGTTTTATAAATTTAGGGAAATTAGATTTCTTTTTCAAGTATTATGGTGAGCCATAACACAGTAAGGCAGTGATGCAATCGGATGTACATTTTAAAGATTACTCAGGCTGCTATGTGGAGAATGGATCATTGAAAGTGTCAGTTGAAGTTGAGTTTGGCTGCATGTAATAGCTTATTTAACTTTTATGCAGAGTACACCATGAGAAACGCTGGGCTGGATGCAGCACAAGCTGGAATCAAGATTTCTGGGAGAAATATCAATAACCTCAGATATGCAGATGCTGCTGCTGCTGCTGCTAAGTCACTTCAGTCATGTCCGACTCTGTGTGACCCCATAGACGGCAACCCACCAGGCTCCCCTGTCCCTGGGATTCTCCAGGCAAGACTGGAGTGGGTTGCCATTTCCTTCTCCAATGCATGAAAGTGAAAAGTGAAAATGAAGTCGCTCAGTTGTGTCCTACTCTTAGCGACCCCACAGACTGCAGCCTATCAGGCTCCTTTGTCCATGGGATTTTCCAGGCAAGAATACTGGAGTGGGTTCCCATTGCCTTCTCCACATGCAGATGACACCACCCTTATGGCAGAAAGTGAAAAAGAACTAAAGAGCCTCTTGATGAAAGTGAAAAAGGAGAGTGAAAAATTTGGCTTAAAGCTCAACATTCAGAAAACTAAGATCATGGCATCGGTCCCATCACTTCATGGCAAGTAGATGGGGAAACAGTGGAAACAGTGGCTGACTTTATTTTTTGTGGTTCCAAAATCACTGCTGATGGTGATTGCAGCCATGAAATTAAAAGACGCTTACTCCTTGGAAGGAAAGTTATGACCAACTTAGACAGCATATTAAAAAGCAGAGACATTACTTTGTCAACAAAGGTCCATCTAGTCAAGACTATGGTTTTTCCAGTAGTCATGTATGGATGTGAGAGTTGGACTATAAGCTGAGTGCTGAAGAATTGATGCTTTTGAGCTGTGGTGTTGGAGAAGACTCTTGAGAGTCTCTTGGACTGCAACGAGATCCAACCAGTCCATCATAAAGGAAATCAGGCCTGGGTGTTCATTGGAAGACTGATGTTGCAACTGAAACTGCAATATTTTGGCCACCTGATGCAAAGAGCTGACTCATTTGAAAAGACCCTGATGTTGGGAAACATTGAAGGCAGGAGGAGAAGGGGACAACAGAGGATGAGATGGTTCGATGGCATCACCATCTCAATGCACATAAGTTTGGTGGACTCCGGGAGTTGGTGATGGACAGGGAGGCCTGGCTGCTGCTGTTCATGGGGTTGCAAAGAGTTGGACACGACTGAGCGACTGAACTGAACTGAACTGAACTGGATAGAAAACCCAACAACAGAAGCTTAAATAAGATAGTTTTTTCCCCCTTTTTCTCACGTAATACAATGTCCAGAGGCAGGCAGTCTGAATTGTTGTATCTATCTTTACAATTCCATTCTCTGCCCTTTTTCTTCATGGTAAATATTAGCCCCAGATATCGTCTTTATTCAATCTAAGCAGAAAGAACAAAGAGTCTGCCTCAGTAAGAACTTTTTCAGAAATCTCACCTAAAAACTTCTACTTACAGCTCACAGGTCAAGTGTAGGTGGCCAACACTACTTGCAAGGAGGACTATTTTTGACTTTTGAGCTGGACACATTGCTGCTTCCATTGAAATTGTTGTTAGCTACTCATTTCTCTAAATGTTTAATTTTCTTGCCTGTAAATTAATAATAATAATAATAACAATAGTAATAATGATAAATAGTTAATTATGGTGAGCTTAAAGGTTTAAATGAGATGATTTGAATGCAATGTGTAGCTCAATGCAAGGAATGTAGCTAAGTTCAATAAATGCTATTTATTAGAACATAAGCTCCATGAAGGTAGGACTCAAGTCTGCTTCATGCATCTGTACATGAAATATTTGTTGTATGTTGAATAAGTAAATGCAGGAGGTAAACTGTCATGGAGTTTAGAGGGTATGACTGTGGTTGCACCACAGTTGGTAGAGTGTATATGTTTGTGTAAAAATAAATACATGAGGGGGAAAAAACACCAACAGAGTGCTTTATAAACATATAATTAACTGAGCCCAGATTAGGCTCTCATTGCATTCTCTGGATTTTTGGAAGAAAATTCATTGCTGGTAATGTTGTCCCTGGGGTATTGCCAAGATGCAAAAATATAAATTTTCTTCAAGTGGTGTTCTATAATGCAAAAGGAGAAAGAATTTAACTGTTAAAATTCAAGGAATCTGAGTTAGTTTTATAAAAAGCCAAACACCTCTGTACAATTTTAGATTTTTTTTTTTTTACTTTAAAGGAATAATTTACAATCAACTGAGAAAAAAAAAAAAAAAAACAAAGCAAAAACTGGCCATCATCTGTCTTATTAACCTGAATTACATTCCAGGAGTTTGATTGCTTTTCATAAGAAATATATCAATAGCTCCTTAATTATCAAAGCACTTTTATGAAGTCTTAGCTGGTTTTTTTGTTTTTTCTGCCTTGAATAGGTAGAGGGGGGCTGCTGACCACTTTCTAGCTTATTTTCATATAAGTCTAAATTTCAAGTTCTATTTGTTTCCAGTCTCTCTCTCTCTTTTTCTGTTTCATGATATTACATATTCATCTTACAGAAGCAAAAATGATAGTAACTGACAAATTTTGAAATAATTGACTTTCTAAAACCCAATTAATAATAAAGTGTTTTGAAGCAGAGAAACAGAGGTATATGTATTCCTATCTTTGTGGTACAGTCATAAAGGAAGTCAAGGAACTTATGAGCAGGTTCTTGAAGGTCATGTAAATGGATTTAGATTCTATTTTTGGACCCTGGGGAGTTGTTGAAGAATTTTGAGTAGAGATAAAATGCATTCCAATTTTTAGGGTAGAAATACAAACTGTATGATAACAGATAATAGCTTGAGATAATTGTGTGATAATATAAACAGAGTTAACTAAGTAGAATATTGACATGGTCAAGAATGGTGCAGTTATAACTTAGGGCACCACTAGTGTAGATGCTTATGAGTGAATCTGTTTAAATCATATTTTAACATCAGAATCAACCATATTGAACAGAAATTAGATATGCAGAAGTAAGGAAGAGGAGGAAACTAGGGAGAGCTCCAATTTTCTGCAAGGAACAATGAGATGTAATATTAACATGAGTAATGAAGGTAGGAGTAAGTTTGAGAAGAAAGATGTATAAGTTTTGGACGTATGAAATATCCACCAGTGTCCAATAAGAAGTTGAATATAGTATTTTAAAAACTGTTGAGAGGTTTGAGCTATAGATATAAAAACCTTGGGAGCAGAATATTATATAGAATAAGTTGAAAAGAGTACAGAAGAATCAACTTTGTGGAACAGTGAACATGAATAATAGTTGTCAGTTTACAGAAGAAAAGGATTCCCTGGCAGAACAAATGGCCTGTGCAAATATGTAGACGCACAGAACAATAAGATCAATGTAGGAACTAGAAGAGTTTATACCAAGATGTTGTATGTGAGACTAAAGAAGGCAAGCTATGTCCAGATTTTAAAAAGGGAAATCTGGTATGTTAGATATCCCAAAGAGCTTGGACTTTATCTTGCAATTAATGGGAAGCCATTGAAAGGTTTTTAATGGGGAAGTGATCTGATACCATCGGGCAATTATGATGGATGGAATGTGGGGAGTCTGGCTGGAAAGAGGGAGACTAATTAGGAAGCCCTTGTAATCACTTGGTGAGGGATAATGAGAGTGTTTACTGAGATAGCAGCAGTGGAAAAGGATGTGAGGACATGAGTAGAGATATATTTAGAATTAGTTGGGTATAAGGTCAGAAGGAAAGCCAGTGGTCAAGAATGATGCCCAGTGTTTTTATTTGGGGGGTTGGATGAATAAATAGTAACATTATCAACTCTGAAATAAAATGGAGGAAGAAAGAGAAAAAGTGACTGGGGAAAGATGGCCAAATCATTAGGAAGAAATCTGAAAAGAAAGCAGTATGGGGAATATCAAGATTGTGGAGAGTTCCAAGAGATGATCAATAGTGCTAAATGCTTTCAGTGGCCAAGTCATTTAAGAACTAAAATATTTCCCTCTGATTTAATGACCAGGAGAACAGTGTCTGTGTGAGAGCAGCTTCAGTGCGGTGGTACAGACAGAAACCAGATCACTGTGGGAGGAAGACAAAGGGAGGAAATGGTAATAGTCTAGACACCCTCTTCATGAAGCTTAGAAAGTAATAAAAGAGAGAGAGAAAATGAGACTATAAAGCAAATTCAGTTTTAAAAATGTTCTTGACTGGGTGATAGGTTCTGTACATATGCCATATATATATATACACATATACACATATAGGTTCTCTCACTCTCTACATATGTTATATATGTGCTAATACTTTTCTGTAGACTAAATCACTTAATATATAATGTGAGCATTTAAGTAATAAAAAGTGGGACATAAGGTAATAATAGTAAATACCATCATTTATTACACAATGAATAACTTAAAATGATGAAAAGTGGATCATAAAATAATAATATTAAATATGCCTATCAATATAAAAAATTAAATATATTATTGTTTCACTTTTTTAGAATATTTCAAAAAGCTAATATATTTCCAAAAAATTTTTCAAGAATAAAATCCTGCTTAAGAAGAGGAAATCCTCCCCCACTGCTTATATATTCCATATGCTATTTATTTTTCAGCAATAGGATAATTATTTCCAGATTCCTATTTAACCTCTGAAGGCCTCTGGAATGTTTACTTTCCTTGGGCTTTTGTCTTATTGTTGTGGTGCTAAGTATTTCTTTAGAGTGGGATTTTGGATACCCGGGATTAACATTCAGAAAGCAGCAGAGTCCTCTCATCAAGCAAACCAAATCCCCAACAACTTCATGGCTTGATGAAACAAAAATGTTTCCCTCTTGTTTGAAAACAGAGAATATCATCTATGTTGGAATAATGTTCTTCAAATTTATATTCTAAACCATGTCCCAGAAGCTTTACTTATTCACAGTTCATCTATTAACAATTCTTATTTTGCATCAATGTGTCCTGTGTGTTCAGATGCTAAGGGATATACCAAACAACATACATAAAAATCCCTTATCATTGTAACTTCCAATAGCTCTTAATTGCAAATAGATCCCTAACTAGGTTCTGCATAGATGCTCTCTATACCCATGTACAGATGCCCCACACATGCTGCCCCTTCTTGTGAACATCATCCTCCTTCCTCTCAGACTTTGAAGAGCTCACACTCAGCATGACTCCTTTCTCATGTGAATACTGTCAAGGAAAAAATCATTTATATGACTCAAATAGAGGTTAAAGGCTTTATTCAGCTGGTGCACATCCAGAAGTACCTGAGGAGCATCAAAGTAACTCCCCTAACTGCAGCAGGACTGGAGTTTTATAGGGTGAGGAGAGGTGTGTGTGTGTGTACTTGTGATCTAGCTCAAGTTGAAGTTTTTATCATCTTTAACTGGTGCAAAACCATCAAAGGAAAAGATTGAAGATTATTCTGGTTTCCATGCTTCCTGCTAGAGATCGTTAGTTCAGTTCCCTCCTGGCAACTCTCAGAACAGTTCTTTCAAAAGATGGCTTTGCAATTTCTACAGTCTTTTAAGGTTTAGAAGTAGGGGGAGTAGCAAGAATAATGCTAGTGAGGCTGAAACAAGAGAATCTGGGCTCGGTTTTGATTCTCTTACTCTGCTATAGTGTAGATTCTTTTACTCTACTATACTTGATCAGCTCTGACTCCTCATGCAGGGCAGCTTCTGTATGGATGTTCCCTACCTCTGGTTGAATTCCAGTTACCCTGTTTTGAGCCAGCTTCCTCCATTCTCACAGTCAGATGTCTAACTTGATCTGCCCAAGTTCAGTATGGGCTTTAGGATAAAATTGCTTTGAAAGGGAAGGGAAGGGTAGAGGAAGAGAGGGAAGGGAAGGAAAGGAAGGGAGAAGAGGGAGGGGAGGAGGAGGAGAAAAGAAAAAAAGAGGAAAAAGGGAGGGGAAAAGAATCTTAGTTACGTTGAATTACATTGAAGTTTCATATCACTGAAATGTCATTCCCCTTTATAAAACTTCAGTAATGCCCTTCAACTTTCACAGTATAATTTAAGACCAATGACTTATACAGTCAGAAAAGTCCAGGGTTCTAGTTCAGTCTTTGCCACTTAATACATTTATGCCCTTGAAGAAAATACTTTATATACTTTATCTCCCCAACCTCATCATCAATTACATATGTATCACTGTAATAATTAAAATTTTGGATGAAAATTGATAAAAATATAAATATAACTGGCTTTCTCAGAAAAATGCAGCCAGTGTGTTAAAAGAATGGGACTCAATAGACAGCATCATTGTTGTTCAGTCACTAATTCGTGTCCAGTTCTTTGTGACCCCATGCACACCAGGCTTCACTGTCCATCACCAATTCCTGGAGCTTGCTCAGATTCATGTCCATCAAGTCGGTAATGCCATCCAACCATCTCATCCTCTGTCATCCCTCTTCTCCTCCTGCCCTCAATTTTTGCCAGCATCAGGGTCTTTTCCAATGAGTTGGCTCTTTGCGTCAGGTGGCCAGAGTATTGGAGCTTCAGCATCAGACCTTCCAATATATATTCAGGGTTGATTTTCTTTAGGATTGACTGGTTTGAGCAATCATAAAGCAATTCTACTCCTTTTCTATTGTGCCTAAAATTCCTCTTGGTCTAGTTTTTCTGTTTTCTCAGTACTCAGATTAAATTTAGGTAGGCTGTATAATTTTTCTCATTCATTTTCATCATAAGAGAAATCTCACTTAAGTTAAAATGCACATTCTAGTATAATGTAGTATGTAACTTCAAACTTAATCAAACCTAAAATTCCATTAACCATAGATAGATGGATGCTTTGTTTTCTGTTTCTCGAATTTATTCTTCTCATCCACCAGCTGTCTGTATTAGACAATTAAGGCTGTTATAACAAAAATACCATAGACTGGGTTGCTTAAAGCACAAATATTTATTTCTCACAGTTCCAAAGGTTGAGAAGTCCAGGATCAAGGTACTGGCATATTCAGTGTTTGGTCAGATCTGGTTAATAGATAGATGTCTTCTTGCTTTATCCTCATGTAGCAGTTGGAATGAGAGAACACTCTGGGGTCTTTTTTATAAGAACGATAGTCCCATTAATGGGGACTTGAACTTCATGATCTAAAGATGCTATCTCCTAATACCATCACATTGAGGGTTGTGATTTCAACAGATAAATTTTGAGTGGGCATAAGCATTCAGTGTTTATGATTCTACTCTGTGAATTTTACTCAAAGGAAAAGGGGACCAAGGTAAATCAGGGCAGAGTGGCTGGCACTTGTAATATGGTTGGTCCCATCACTGAGCATAGTGCAACAGAATCTTAAAGGCTTGCAAGATTTCAAAACTTCTCATAAGTGATTTTGCACATTCTTCAGACATTTCTCTGCAAGAAACTTCCAACTACAGTTCCAATGATTCTAGGAATGCCTTTTGCTGCTGCTGCCTTTTGGGGTAGTCATTTTTTTAGTTCCCTTTCATTCCTCAGGCTTTCCTAGCCAAACTTCTAGTGAATCACTTGACCCCTTCCAAAGATCTTCTGGACTTCTTGAATGAGTTTTCTTTTAAGATAATCTAGGTTGCTTCCCAGGTGGCACTAGCGGTAAAGAACCCACCTGCCGTTGTAGGAGACGTAGAGAGGTGGGTTACAACCCTGGGTCAGGAAGATCCCTTGGAGTGGTCCTGGCAGCTCACTCCAGTATTCCTGCCTGGAGGATCCCACGGACAGAGGAGTCTCGTGGGATACAGTCCATAGGATCGCAAAGAGTTGGACATGACTGAAGTGACTTAGCAGCAGCAGCAGCAAGTTGCCTCTTTCTCATTTGGCCTCAACTTATTCCACGATAAGATCAAACTATAAAATTTAATTTTAAGAACATTATATAAATAACCTTCAAGTATAAAGTGAACATACGTGAGAAAATAATTTAATAAATTATTAGGGAACCAGTATAATGATAAAGCTAGTTCAGATTATTTGAGAAACTGAATATTTATGGATACTGGTTCCAAATAGGAAAAGGAGTATGTCAAGACTGTACAATGTCACCCTGCTTATTTAACTTATATGCAGAGTACATCATGAGAAACACTGGGCTGGAGGAAGTACAAGCTGGAATCAAGATTGCCAGGAGAAATATCAATAACCTCAGATATGCAGATGACACCACCCTTACGGCAGAAAGTGAAGATGAACTAAAGGGCCTCTTGATACAAGTGAAAGAGGAGAGTGAAAATGTTGGCTTAAAGCTCAACATTCAGAAAACTAAGATCATAGCCTCTGGTCCCATCTCTTAATGGCAAATAGATGGGGAAACAGTGGTGTTGGAGAAGACTCTTGAGAGTCCCTTGGACTGCAAGGAGATCCAACCAGTCCATCCTAAAGGAGATCAGTCCTGGGTGTTCACTGGAAGGACTGATGTTGAAGGTGAAACTCCAATACTTTGGCCACCTGATGCAAAAAGCTGACTCATTTGAAAAGACCCTAATGCTGGGAAAGATTGAGAACAGGAGGAGAAGGGGATAACAGAGGATGAGATGGTTGGATGGCATCACCGACTCAATGGACATGGGTTTGGGTGGACTCCGGGAGTTGGTGATGGACAGGGAGGCCTGGCGTGCTGCAGGTCATGGGGTTGCACAGAGTCAGACACGACTGAGTGACTGAACTGAAGAAAAAATATAGATAAGATTTGGTAGGTTAGATACAAAACTAATAAGTTAATGTCCTTAAGATCAATAAATCTATAATATCTGGGGTTGTTTCTTCTAGTAGATAGGAATGAACAAAAATCTACTGAACAAAAACCTATAGGCAAATACATAATTTCACAGATTCTGGACAGTAATGACAAATGAACACTCTCAAAATAAATCATCCTGAGATGAGCCCTTTGTACAAAGTTTCAGTACAGCATGGAAAGGACTTTCCAAAATCTACAGGGTTTTTCTGAAATGTGGATTTATCTTGCTATCATTAACAGAAATGCAGATTCCCCCACTGCAACCCCTACATTTGTCTTTGTTCTTTTTTCCCCAGAAGTCTATTCAATCTTTATGCCCTAACCTCAAGTGGGCACATATTCTAAATGCTATATTAGGTACTTCTCAAGTGGCACCTCAGTGGTAAAAAATCTGCCTGCAGTGCAGGTTTGATCCCTGTGTCAGGAAGATCCTCTGGAGGAGGGCATGGCGACCCACTCCAGTATTCTTGTCTGGGAAATCCCATGGACAGGGCAGCCTGGCAGACTACAGTTCATGGGGTCGCAAAGAATTGGACACGACCGAAGTGACTTAGCATGCACAAGGTGGCCTAAGGTGGAAAAAGTACCACTTTATCTCCCAAGGGAGAATGAAATGCCTAAGGAGAGTGCTAGAGCATAGGCTACAAAAGAATGCTCCAATAGCACCATCTGTGGAATAGACTGGGGGTGGGTATAATGAATGGGAGCAGAACAGCTTTCACCCTTGCTTACTTTTCCCTGAAAACACTTTGCTCTAGGTTGTGAGAATATTTCCTATCTATTGTATTGGTCTTATCCTTTAGTATTCTGGCTAAACTTCTGGCATTTGTAGCTCAGTCAGTAAAGGATCTGCCTGCAGGAGACCTTTGTTCGATCCCTTGGTCAGGAAGATCCCCTGGAGAAAGGAATGGCTACCCATTCCAGTATCCTTTCTTGAAGAAGTCCATGGACAGAGAAGCCTGGTGGGCTACAGACCATGGGATTGCAAAGAGTCAGACATGACTGAGCAGTTAACACTACTTTCACATAAATGATCATAGTCTGAATTTTATTACTTTTACTGTTACTGTTACTGCCCAGAGAATAAAAAGTTTACATTTTTTTTAAACTTGCACACATGACCACTTACAGTCTTTTCTGAGATTTCCTTTTCAGACTCACCTTCAGTGATTTTTTTTTTTTTCTACCAGTCCTGTCTCCTGTGAGCCAGCTGCACCAGAGTAGCTATTTAACATAGACATGATGGTTAAGAGCATGCAGTTTGTGGTCAGACAGAAATGAATCTGAATACAACTACACAAATTGTCACTCGGAACCATGGACAATTTAACCATGGTTAAATTACTTAACCTCTAGAAGTTTTAGTTTCCTTACATCTAAAATGAGGATGTCCTCAAAGGCTATTATAATATAAACAGATGTAATGTATGTGAAATGCTTGGTAGATAGTACATGCTCCATAAATGTCAACTGTGCTTTTTATGACTAAATTGTTGGAGGTTTTTTTTTGTATTTTCTTGACCTTGTATATGTTGCTACTTCTTATTCAAATGATTTACTTACCTTCTTCATTCTTTTTTACTTGTCTTGTAAACACAAGTTTTTTACTTGTTTATAAGACAAGTCTTTTACTTGTCTTATAAACACACTTCAGATATGGCCTCATATTACTTTCCTATATTCCAATAGAACTTTTTACATACTTCTATTGTGGAAATTCTTTCATATAAGTTGTTCTTAAAGTGGAACCCTTCTTAAGAGAAGAGTTGATTTCTTTCTTTATTTTTTTTGTATTGTCAGAAGGCAACACACAGACATTTGATAAAGTTTATAGAAGAAAAAAGGCAGTCTATGTATAAAATAAAAATTACATAAAAGCTACTTATTTCTAAGTCTTAAACTATTCATATCTACATATCTATCATCTGTCTATCTAAATATGGTGCCCACATCCCACCTCCACTCATATTTAACTCTTTCATCACTTTGTTTTTATATGTCTTCTGGAACTACATGGTCTGTCTTTTGTTAATAAACTTTATATACTTATCTGCCTTTCTGTTGTTATAAAGCAATTGGCATACTAAGGAGCCCAGCTGACTAATTTGTTTTCCTTCTCAATTGATAAATGAAACTAGTATAAAGTATAGGGATGAGATTATAAGAAGATAATATGGCTTATAAGAAGTTGAGATCTGGACATACAAAAGACACACAGATAGACATGTGCACACATAGAGGAAAGACCAAAGACTATGTGAGGACACAGCAGAAAGGCAACCATGAGCAAGCCAAGAAGCCAGACCTCAGAAACCATCCCTACCAAACACCTTGATCTTGGATTTGAGCCTCTAGATGTGAAAAAATTTTCTTGATTAAACTATTTAGTCTGTGGTATTTTGTTTTTGCAGCTCTAGCAAATTAATATTTTAATACATTTGTCTATTTATCTTATGAAGGAAGAGTTCTTTAAAAGCATGAACTATGTCTTACCTTGGCCCCCAGAATGGTGTCTTGGGCCTAGTAAATGTCCAGGAAATGTTAATTAAACTTATTCTAAAGATAACAATTTGGGTTATAAAGAAAAAAGTACATAATGTGTAGTTTGATTATATATAAATTATAAATTAAAGTAATTTATCAGATGTTAAAAATATTTTTAAATTGGAAGGAATTTGGCAAGCCAAAAATGATACAAAGAAATGTTTAAAAGCCACTTATGATCCCACACTTGGGCATAACCCTTTTTACTATTTTAACATATTGATATAAACTTTTTTCATTTGAAATTTATACATATGTATGTAATTCTTTTTTTAACATCATTCTTTTGTATCATTATTTTTCCTTGAGTAATATGTAAATATTTCTTATATTATTAGATAATCTTTAACAATTTGCCTTTTAATGCTTACATACTATTTTATCATATCGATCTACTAAAATTCATCTCCTATTTAGATTGTTTCTGACTTGGAGATGATACTATAATAAGCTTCTTTGTATAAAAATCTTTCTTATGTCTTTACTATCTCTTTATGATAAACACATTTAAGATTGGACATATGCACATCCAGCAACTTTAACAATACACAAGGCCCATTCTAGGAATGCCAAACTCACAGCGTGTTATCCAAGATGTCCGTGGAAAAGTTTTATTCACAGAACATACTGAATCCCCATATATCAAACTCAGGATAACTATTTTCCTATAGAGATGAGAAAACAAATCTCAAGATGTTAAAAAACAAAAGCCAATCAAAAAATTACAGTCACTAAGTTGACCCAGCATGGGGATCCCCTGGCATTTCCGTGGTGAGGGCTCAATGCTTTCACTGCCATGGACACAGGTTCAATCCTTGGTCAGGAAACTAAATCTTACAAGCTGTGATGCCAAAAAATAAAAACATTTACACAGTGTGTACACCAGAATTCACAGATGAACTGGGCATTGAAAAGCAACTGAAAAACTACAGTTTACAGAGGAAGTGAAAAATGGCCAGACCATCTATGATAGGCAGAAATTACTCCAAACAGATGTCCATTCCCTAACCCCCAGAATCTGTGGATATGTTACCTTACATGGCAAAGGAGAATTAATGTAACAGATAAAATTAAGTTTTCTAATCAGCTGATCTTAAAAATAGGGAGGTTATGCTGGATTATCTGGGCAGGCCTGTGTAACCACAAGGGTCCCAAAATGAGGACGGAGACAGAAGCAGAGTGATGTGATGGGAGAAAGATTCAATCAGCCACCATTGGTTTTCAAGATGGAAGAGTACACTGAGCAAAAAGTGTGACGAGTCTTTAGACACTGAAAACAGACTTTCCTTTAGAGTATCTAGAATAGAAGACAATCCTTCTCAACACTTTCATTTTGGATCAGTGAGACCCATGTCAACTTCTAATCTCCAGAACTGCAAAGTAAAGACTTTGCGTTATGCTCAACCATTAATTTTGCGGTAACTTGTTACAACAGCAATGGGAAATAATACACCATAAAAAAATGGGGCTACAATAAAGGCACAAAATCAGAAATCATGTGGAACATGAAATACCATAAAGATCAGAGATTTATGCTGATAAATAGTGGGAGATAAGTTACAAATGGTAGGTTGAGGCTAGGTGGGAGGAAATTATGAATGTCTTTCAAAATAATTTGAGTTTTATCCTGAAGATGGTAGAGAATATTCGAGCAGGAAAGCAACACAATAAAAGTGATATGTTTCAGCAAAATTAATCTGGTGGCAGTATGTAAGGCAGATCAAATGGAGAAAGAGAGCAGTGAAGTTTTTACAGTAATCTTAAGTATGAATGACAGGCATCTGGACAATGGTGGCAGCTTCAATTGAAATGGAAGCTCAGGCATGAGAAACATTTTAATAGGCAAACCATGTTGTTTTTTTTTTTTCTCATATTAAAATCATTTCATAGGCTTATCCTAATTCCAAATTGTCAAGTAAAGTGCTGATGATTTAAATAAATTATGAGAAATCAAATAGTCCCTCAGAGATCTGAAAAGAGAACATATATTCTCTTTTTAAATTTGTGCAGTTTTACATTGAAGTATTTTAGAAAGAGATCAATCCTTTCTCTTTTGTTCTACCCTGTAAATCCAGATGACTAAAACTTACTATTCTCTACTGAGAAGGAATGTGAAACAAATTGTCTACCATGAATGTCATTCCATCTATTTAAACATGTAACTGATTCCAGACAATGGAAGACTTCTTTTGTCATTAAGGAGTTTCAGCTCCACCTTCACATACAAAGTATTTTTCAAAGAAAATAAAAAGCAAAACACTTAATTCTGTTCTCAGAAGAGCCCATAATAAGATAAGATTGAACATTGATTTGCATTTCTACTATTTTTTTTAACCAGTAGATATTGCCTAAAAGTCAGCTGAATGATAAAGTAAGGAGAAAAATTTCCCAGTTCCCCCTGGAGTGTGTGTCTGTGTGTATTTGTTAGCTTTACTTTATTTACAGTAGCTTTATGTAAATTGGATGAGAACATTTGAATGTCAACTTGTGAGAAGTAAATTACATTAGTCTACTTGGGTTTGAATCTTGTGAAGTGAAGTGAAAGTTGCTCAGTCGTGTCCAACTCTTTGCGACCCCAAGGACTGTACAGTTCATGGAATTCTCCAGACCAGAATACTGGAGTGGGTAGCCATTCCCTTCTCCAGGGGATCTTTCCAACCCAAGGATTGAACCCAGGTCTCCCACCTTGCAGGCAGATTCTTTACCCGCTGAGCCACAAGGGCAGCCCCATTTATTAATTATGTAATCTGGAGCAAATTGTGTAATTTCTATGCCTCAGTTTTCTTACCTTTAAGGAAGACATAATAGTACTACTTCAAGGGGTTATTATTAGGGTTAAGTGTGTTAATATATATAAAATGTTTAAATTTGAGGTGCCCAGAACATAGAAAGGATTTAGTAATGATAATAATGACTATTTTTCATCAATATTCCTCCTAAGGAAACTATTTGAAGTTTAATGGAAATGACATTAAATCTATAAATTTATAATGACTTGATATTTATAATATCAATCTATTAAGATCATATTTCCTATTTAATCATATCTTCTACAGTTCCTCTCAGCACATTTACCACTCATTGACATCCCCATTCACTTTCTGTTCTTAATATTTCCATTCAATATTTCCAAATATTTATATCTGAGGTACTATTAGGACAGGGAAGCCTGGCATGCTAGTCTGTGGGATCCAAAAGAGTCAGACGCAGCTGAGCAACTGAACAACAACTATTAAAAATAGCATATTGTGATCATAGTTTCTAAACAGCTAACAGCAAAAGGTAAATTATTGGGCTTTATATATTTATCAGGTAACAACTTCATTTAATTCTTATAGGATTTTTAATGAGTTCTCTTTGGATAATTTAAGAGCACAAACATATTGTCTGGAAACAATGGCTGCTTGGTGTATCATTCCCATAGCTTTAATTTCTTATTTTTGCTTCATTTGACTTGATTCATTAGTTTGATGTTTTAGAATACTCCTTGGCAAAGTATATTCTCTAGAATCAAGTTCGGTGGAGTGTTAATAAACGTTTTGAAGATAATCAGTGGCATAGTCAAATAAGTCTAGGAAGCACCGGTTAATTGGACTAAATATCCTCTTATTTGTGTAGATGAGAACCTGAGACACAGGGAGCAGCTTGTCCAAAATGATAACTACTGGAACAGCAGCTAGATATTGAAACTTGATTCCTAAGAAACTGTCATAAGCTACAAATGATCAATGAAAATGAAAGAAATTAAAATGGTGAAATATGTAAGTTGCAAAAAACATAACAAAGAATATGTGGCTTATTAACAAGGCTTATCTGACACAAGTCAGATCAGATTAGGGCCCACACTAACCGCCTCATTTTAACTTAGATACATCTTCAAAGGCCTTATCTCCAGGTGCAGCCACATTTTGAGGTACTAGGGCTTAGAGCTATAATGTATAAATTTGGGAGAAGGATGAAATTCAACTCATAACAACAGGTTAACAGCTAACCTCAATATTTACTTATGATGGCAAATATTGATGCTATGTACGGGTACACTGCTCTTTCAGAGTAGGGAGAAATAATTCTTGGTCGTCAGTTGAGGTTTCATAGAGAAGGTGGTATTTCAGAAGAATTTTGAAAGATGAATGAGATTTTGCCAATTTCTTTTTGCTAGAAACAGGTTCTATAACTGTAATTGATTCATATAGCATAATGCATGTAAAAAATGTAATTCTTACAAAAGATTAGAAATCATAATTCTACTTTATGTAATGTGGATTTCATTTGTTTTGGCCAGGAATGTACTGTCCTTGGGTAAAAATGAGTGAAAAAATCCATCTATGTTGACAATGTTAATAATGTCTTTCACTTTTTTCTGGATTAAGACTAATATCTGAGTAATTAAGCTAAAACAAAAAAATAAAAATTTTTTGAGAGAACCAGCTCCAACCAGCTTATGACTGCATTAGCTTAAGAACTTATGCAGCCAAGTGTAAGACAGATGTTGAGGTTCACAAAACTGATGAAGTAGGGATGTGGTGGAGTTAAAGAACTTGTATTTCTGAAAATCTTCCAACAGCATTCTGATGGTATCCAGGTTTAGGACAAAAGTCCAAGTATTGCTAGACCTCACATTAGGCAGTAGCACAAATTGAGGACCAAACCTCCCCATGATGACTACCCTAGTGCTGGAAAATATTTATTATCTGCATGTCTCTTGAACTTTAAATGCAGTTTAGTATTTTGATTTGTTTAAATATTGTTTATTCATGTATAAATGATTTCTTGACTGTGCAAGCCTCTCAAAGGTGAAAATTAAATCTTTAATTTTTTTCTTCCTATGTTCTCTAGAGTCCCTTCCCCCGGGCTATGCACAGTAAGTCTCAGCTGGTACACAGAGGATAAATGCATGCATGAGTAAGATTGCCATCTTTCTCTTACATGCAAATCTGTACCCTGCACTAGAGAACTGTCTCAGACAAAGCAGTATTCTTTTCAGAGACATAAGAAATCTTCTGAGTGTCCGTAAAAGCATCTGGAATTATCATCCTATTTTATTAGGTGTTTTTCAGAGCTTTATCACCTATTGATAACATCTCTTACTGCCCTGACTAGACTCTCTTATACCCTTACAGGCCAAGTTTCCACATGTTTCTGTATTTTGTGTTCAGAGTTATGCTACTCTATCTGTTACAGTGAGTTGTACCTGTCCATTATCATACTCAGGGGAGTATTGTTCCTAACAGATGTTGTCTTAACACCATATATCTTTATTATAGAAAAACAATTGAACATTCATCAAAGTTAGGCCACACATGTATGAAGAGTTTATGGAACAAGTGTTTTCCTGACAAAACAGTTGAAAACTGATGAACAAAAGGTCTGATTGGTCATCCCTTAAAATTTCTGCCTAATGAATACTTTTCACTTCAACTGAGAAACAGTTACATTTTTGAAATTTTAAAAGATATTGATCTATCTATCTATACATACATATATCTATAGACATAAGTTTACTTGCTTATTCACTGTATATTTATATTTCATCTCACAAAGCAAGAATTCACTAGCATATTTTATCTCAATTTATCCTGAAACTGGCTTAATGCATTTCTATGTGAGTAGATTAATTGACAGATCAAATAAGTGACCTTCTTTTTTTGGTATAGTTTCAAATAAGGGAGATCTTAGAAAGGTACACATTACTCTGATTAGTAGCCCTGCAAATACTTTGAAAAACACCCAAGGAATTTTAAGTGAAATAGTAATTTCAAAGTATCAAATTGATTGTATTATTAATAGGACTACATTCCTTAATCCACCCATTCTCATTCTCTCATTTTCTTTCTCTCCTCTCTCCTTTCTTTACCTCTCCCTTTTTCTCCTTCAAGTAGAGAGTAAACATTTTCATCTTCCTTAAACCTCCAACACTTCTGTTATGCTCTTGCTCAGTTGGTGACCTTACTTCTTTCACTGTAACACTCTGTTAACCTGCTTATGTACCCACATACTCATTCTTCCTATATTAAAGATGAACTATCCATCTTAGAAAAGCAAAAAACTACCCCCCCATCTAACCTTTACCACCACATCTCTCCTTTCTCTAACAGTAAACTTCCTCAAATGAATTGCCTGTACTCGCTATCTCTCTATAGCTCTCCTGCCATTCTCAAAAAAAAAAAAAAAAGTATTTCAGTTAAGCTTTTAATTTTCATCTTCTCACTGAAACAACTCTTGTCAACATCACTATTGAACTCCATGTTGCTTATGTGAAGAGTAAATTTTATTCCTCATCTGACTTGATCTATTAGCAGCTGATGAGTTCCTTCCTGGTCGCTGAATTTCTTCCCTTGGCTTTCAGAATGCCAGTCTTTGCTGGTTTTTCTCCTATTTCATGGATGTTCCTTCTCTGTCTCTTTTCTAGGCTGTTATTTTTATCTCTCTAACATCTTAAGTTGAATTTTACTTCTATTTTCTTTGTATAGTCTTTTCTTTAGTAAACTCATGAGTTTCACAGTTTTAAATACTACCAATAGACTGGAAACTCTCAAATTTAAAGTCAACCTACACCTATTTCTTGAGCTCCAGATTGTTATTTCCAACCTAGTAAACCCAGTGATCCCTTCAAAATGCAAATCAGCTAATGCCATTTCTCTGTTCAGATTTTATTCATGGCCTCTCCCATCATTCCAAATAAAAGCCAAAGACCTATCAATGGCTTTTAAGGCCTTACCTGAGCTGATCTTCCCATTGCCTCTCCTTGTTTCCATCTGCTCTGCCTTAGTAGCTCACACAACTCCAGCCCTGCTGATTCTTCCTCACACTCTTTAAACTTGGCCAAAGCATTTTAGCCTTAGGGCATTTGAACGTAGGGCTCCTCCAGATATCTCTGACTCACTCTCCAGCTCTTTAAGGTCTTTAGTCAAACATTGCCTTCTGACTAAGTCCTCCTTGGTGAACCTCTTCATCATATGTCCCTCACTACTTCATCACATGCCCCATTTCCTGTTTAATTTTTCTTTACATCACTTATCACTATCTAACATATATATTTAATCATGCATTTACTGTCTATCTCCCTTCACTAGAATATAAGGTCTATGAAGGGGTCTATAAGATTGAGATTAATATATACACACTACTCTATATAAAATAGATAATGAAGACCTATCGTATAGCACAAGAAATTCTGCTCAGTATTCTGTAGTGACCTATATGAGAAAAAAAATCTAAAAAAAAAAAGGTGGAGATATATATATGGATATATATATGTATATATATATATCCATATATATATCCATATCTATCTATATATATCTGTATATATTCACTTTGCTATACACCTGAAAATAACACAGCATTGTAAGTCAACTATACTCCAATAAAAATTTTTAAAAAAAGATAAAGTTCACAAGGGCAGGAATTTTTGTCTATTTTGTTGTTTGCTGCTGTATCCCCAGCACAGAGCACTTGGCAAATACTACATGTTCAATACATTGATGTTCCTCAAAGGGTGGTGCCCAGAGGACTAGCCTCAGATTAACCTGGGAACTTTTTAAAAACATGTTAGAAATGCGACTTCTTCAGTCCTACCATATTCCAAATGAATCTGAACTGGGGATAGGGTCCAAATATTTGCATTTTTATAAGCCCTCCAGGTCATTCTTGTTTCTGCTAATGTTTGAGAATCACTATGATGAATATTTATTGAATGAGAAAAGAAATGAGGAAAACTTCTATTCTTGTTACCCTTTTAACAAATACAGTACTTAAAACTTTGAGGTTAAAATGTCATGTAAATAAATGAATAAAATCACTTTGTAAAATTTGTTTATCTGATGTGAGTCATAATAGAAAAAGCTCTAGTTTATCATCTAGAAAATGAAAAACATATATATTATCCTAAGCCATGAATCCAAATCTATTGAAAAGTAGTAGGCTTAGTCATAACTAAATCTATAAAATTAATTTATGGTTTTAATTCAGATTTAGTTGAAACTTCTGTTAAAAATTAGTTCTGAGAACTTTATCCAATGATTTAACAAAGTTGTTATCAATAAACTTACTTCCCTTGATCTTTCCTTATTCTTAGACTTTCAACTTTAATTTTTTCAGGTTAAACAGTTCTATATCTCTATGTCTGTTATATCCGGTTGCCTCACATGTAAGCATCTATTCCACATTAGAAGCATGGAATACACTCTCTGCCCTTAATAAGATGAAGCAGAGAACATATTTCAGCTTGTGAAATCTCACATACTCTGTGATCATGAAGCAAGCTGATAACTTTCTCCCTTGCTGTCTGTACATGAAGTTACTATGATCTTTCTTAGAGGAACAAATGTCTCTGTCAGCCCAGGACAATACCAGTTTATACTTGATATCCTGATTTAATTATTAAAAGCATCCTTTATTGCCAAATGTGTCCTTGTTTGATGATAAATTATATGTTCACCCTACTCATTTTATATATAATTATATATTATGTGTATATATTGCTTTTAGTCCCTGTTTTTACATAATGTATAAACAATATTGGAAACCAGAGTTCTAATTATTTCATATTCACTAGAAACATTGGTTTTGGAAAGGCATTCAAAAAGTTTGGATATTAGTCTTTTGGAGGCTTTTGGGGGGTATTAGACCTTATAATACTACAGTGACAAAGGAAAAATTTTAATGTAACATTTGTGTAAGTATTATATAGCATTATATATTTTACTAAGAATTTCCGCTTATTAACATGATACTTTACTTGCATTTAATTTCATTAAAACATTAATTTAAAACAGCTTTAAATTCTAATACTAAATGCCAGTTTCAATTTCCATAGATGTCATGTTTTTGAATACATTGTTTATCAGGATGATATTATGATATTACTATAATAGACAGAAAACTGAAAAATGCAATTATGGACTTTTTTGCCTAATTTTTTTCTTTACTAAGTCAGCAAATCCTTCCGTTTATTTGACATTGTGAAGATATAACTTCCCACCTCATGCGTTTAAAGAGAGCCAAGAGATGTATGCAGATTTATTGTTGGGCAAGATCAGAATTTCTGGTCAGGTTCTGTATAGAACGATTCTTCAAAGGAGTTTTTGGCTTACATCATGTTTTTAGCAAAACTAAAGTGTATTGAGGTGTAGGTTGAAAACTAATAAGATAAATGCATTTATCGCACTAAATAAATACACCAGTAGGCTTAAGTGCTTTGTCTTTTACTTTAAGAATTCAGATTTAATGTTAAAATTATGTTACATAACATGAGCCATATTTGCCAGTGTTTGACTACTCCTGTGCAATAATTTTTAAGGTTGTCTGGCTTTTAAAAATTTAAATTGCTCTTATATACTAATTTACTGAGAGCTTAAAATTTATTGGTGAAGTGTGGTATTCGCTAGCCGTCTTTCACTAGCATATATTATTTTAATGCAAAAATACATATTATTTGAGAGGCATGCTCTATTTGTAAAACAGTATATATTAGATATTTCAATAATTATTTCAATTTTGTGACCAGTTGTATAGTGCATCCATAATCACTCTTTGTAACATAGATGTTTATTTACATGATTCCTTCTCATAATTTCTTCAACTCTAAATTGCCTATATAATCAGCCTGTTTCTGGCAGTCTGTTCATTATAGTTGTGCTGGTATCCAGTCCAGCTCCCATATCCAGAACTGCATGGAGTTCTGCATGTATAACAAAAATGGCTGGCATAAACACATTGACCTTGGCATGACACTCCATGTAGGCGGTTTGTATACATAATCATGGCCACAGACTGCTTGGCTTGTTCAAGTTCATGTAATGAGTGTGGGTTTAGTTACCACTTAGAGTCTTTCAGCTTCTAGTCTGGGGTCGACCTTAAAATAGGCATCCTGAACACTTTTTTTTTGTTTTTTCAATAAATGCTGTAAAAGTAGTCTCAGTTTTATAGAGCACATTATTTGAAGGGATGGGGGTTGTGTATAGTTGTATTAGTCTTTCTCTTTAATATGTTGCCTTACAACACGGGATACACAAATTTCCAAGAGCTTTTTATTCTGGGCTGGAAGGTATGTCAGGTTCAACATCATGGCATCTTCACTAACTGTCAATTTTATACTATCACTTGGTGGAGGACATATTAAGACAAAATAAATACATTATAGAATGACATACAAAATCCATATACAGTTTTAAAAATATGAACCTTCAGAAAATTAAGTCGGGAGTCTGGTTTCAGGCTAAACAGAAACTTTAGAAGCAGGAGTTTCTTCTATTCTGGGTTCTAATTATGGGTATTTTGGTGAAAAAAATTGAGACTGGCAAATCTCAATGTCAGAGATTTTTCCATCTTTTTTAGCAAGCTAGATATTTTTGAATGCTACATTTGTTCTATCATGAAAAAAAAAAAATAGGCAGCCCTAACTAAAAATTGCTCCGTGTCTGCATTGGGACTGGTCTCAATGATCTTTCACCTATTAAAAATAGGTATATTCAGTAATTTACAAAAATTGGAACTTTATTTCCAGCTGTACTGTTTGGCTGTTCGGGTCAGTATGTAAAAAGCAAAAAACAAGCAAACAAAAATCTCTTGGCACATACTTCCATTTTCAAAGTTCCATCAAACTTTGTAATATCTTTATGGCACTTCTTACCTAACTAGTGCTTTTCTCATGTAGGGACTGTGTCATATATATGTGCAAAAGAATTTTGAACAGTTAATGCTCAGTAAGCTTTTGAGAATGGCTATATTGTGAAATAGAATCTTGAGTCTTGATTATTGTGTTACATATTTAAATATTTAAATGCACCTGATTGAATTACCGTAGAACAGATTCAGTATTCAGAGAGTAAAAAATATATTTCACTGTCACTTTTCAATATGCAGAGGGGATTTTTCCCCCTGAGTCTGGAACCCAATAGATACAGATTTTTGAAGCATTAAATACACCATTTCTCTAGTATATATTTAATGAGATGAACTTAAGACATACTCATTTTTGTTTGTGGCATGTAACAGCTGGAACATAATATTTCTTTCCCTAGTCTACTCCCCTTCCCCAAATTCACTAAAGCATTAGGTAAAATTAGTAGCACTGAAATTGAGGATATCTAAAAACAGCAACCTGTAACCTTGGGAATTTTGAGTGGTATAAATACTATGGCTGAGAACATTTTTAACCACAGAATTTTTGCCTTTTATACTTAGACGCTTGCAAGGTTGTTGTTGAGTTGTTCTCCTTGTGGCACATATTAAAATGCTTGTGTTTGGGAACTACACAATTCACATCCCATGACTTTCCCCCCCCCCAAAACGAATCCATATTTGTAACCAGCTTGTAGTGTCTGGTTCAATTCTCAGCCAAACAAGCAAACACACTTTCTAAGGAGTGATAGCAATTCTATATGTGTTTGTTTACAAATTGTCTGACAATGAGTCAGAAGCCTGCAATCTTTTTTTAAACTTTATCAGATGGATGTAGCAATCTGGAATAATTTCCTGTCTCTCTATCTTTATAATCTAAGAAAAGTACCTCTAATGCTCCCAGTCTTTGTGTGATGGCATGTATTTCACAGAGAAAATAACCTTCTCTATTTCATTAAATTGTACTGACTTATCACAAAAACCTGGTTTTTAGTTACATCATCACTCAAAATGTTGTCTGTGCCTGGGGAAACATGGCTACTCTAATTAGCAGTAAATCAAAGTTCTTTCTCTCTGAAGAAACAGGACTGTGAAATAAACTGTGATGGGTGAGCTGTATCAGCATCATCAGTAATTGGGAGGATTGGCTGACAAGTCTATTATGACTGCCCCAAAGGAAACCACACCCACTTAAGGAGAGGTTGGGGACTGACATTTTCTGTGGTTTTACTGTTGATCTCTGTTTGCTCATAGAAAGTTCACTATAATTGACAATCAGATTCATACTACACAGGATGCTTTAATCTAAATATTTGAAGGTACTGTCTTTTTTGTAATCTAATGAAGTAGGATTTTTAAAATTGAATCAACAGAAACATAATATTATGGTTACAAGCAACAACCAAAAACATTAAAATAAATGGGAAGAGACTATGCTCCAGTGAAGAAAATGAGAAGTTGATACACATTATTTTATTAAAGACACGCATACATTCAGCAAAAAATGTACAGTAATTAGTATGAGTTACCAGTCTTGTCTAGCTATAGTGGCAAATTCATGTGTTAAGACAGTTTTCCAGTGAATTTTGCTTATGTAGATAGCCCCCAAATTATAACACATCTTTAAAAATACTATTTTGCACAGCTCATTTAGATAAACTTTAGTTAATTATAAACCTAAAGGTTTTAATTATAAATAAAAGTAATAATGCTCCAAGAACAGTATCAATATAGAAATTAACAATCTGTAATAAATAAGAAGTGATTTTCAAGAAATTAGAGAGCATACTTTTTTATCTCATTGAGCTAAGTGAGCACACTGAGAATGAATTTGTAGATATTCTGGGAATAAATCTGCTCTACTGCTTTCCTTTCACCTCTTTATCAAACTCTAAGAACTTCCTACTATGGCCTAAAACCACTCTCATCAGTGGCTTTTACCCCTAGGTACATGTAACTTGAAGTATTAAAAATAATTTTCATTGAGAGCCCTAAAAGAACTGACTCACTCTTGCAAGAGTTGGGGAGGATCAGTATTTTTCTTTCCAGTTTTATTGAGATATAATTAACACCAATATACCGTCACTACACAATAATGCTATATGTTTATGTGCGCTCAGCATCTCAGTCGTGTCCAACTCTTCACAACCCCATGGACTGTAGCCTGCCAGGCTCCTCCATCCATGGAATTTTCCAGGCAAGAACACTGGAGTGGGTTGTCATTTCCTACTCTAGGGGATCTTCCCAATCCAGGGGTCAAGCTTGCATCTCCTGTGCCTCCTGCATTGGCAGGTGGATTCTTTACCACTGTGCCACCTGGGACACCATAATATATCATTACACAATGATATAACATTGTGTAAATTTAACGTACACCACATGATGTCTTGATATATAGATATATAGATATATGGATATATAGATAGAAATACAGATGTGTGTGTATATATATAAATGCTTACCACAATAAAGTTACTTAACATAACTATTTGTTGTTAACTCACTCAGTCATGTCCAACTCTTTGTTACCCCATGGACTGCAGCACGCCAGGCTTCCCTGTCCTTCACCATCTCCCAGAGCTTGGTCAAAGTCATGTCCATTTAGTCAGTGATGCCATCCAGCCATCTCCTCCACTGTTGTCCTCTTCTCCTTCTTCCTTCATTCTTTCCCAGAATCAGTCTTTTCTAATGAGTTGGCTCTTCCTATCAGGTGGCCAAGTATTGGAACTTCAGCTTCAGTATCGGTCCTTCCGATGAATATTCAAGATTGATTTCTTTTAGAATTGACTGATTTGATCTCCTTGCAGTCCAAGGGACTCTCAAGAGTCTTCTCCAACACTACAGCTCAAAAGCATTAATTCTTCGGCGTTCAGCCTTCTTTATGCTCCAACTCTCACAACTTCATGTAAATACAATTTTTTGTATGGGTGGTAAGAACATTTAATATCTACTTTTTTAGCAAGTTTTAAATATATTACACAGTACTGTTAACTATAGCAATGATGCTGTACATTTCATCCCCAGAATTTATTCATCTAACAATTGATGAGTATGAAAAGACAAAAAGATATGATGCCAGAAGATGAGCCCCGAGGTCAGAAGGTGTCCAATATGTGAAAGCCTTTGATTGTGTGGAAAATACTTAAAGAGATGGGAGTACCAGACCACCTTACCTGTCTCTTAAGAAACCTGTATGTGGTCAAGAAGCAGCAGTTAGAACTGGACATGGAAAACTGGTTCCAAATTGGGAAAGGCATACGACAAGGCTGTATATTGTTACCCTGCTTATTTAACTTCTATGCAGAGTACATCATGGGAAATACCAGCCTAGATGAATCACAAGCTGGAATCAAGTTTGCTAACAGAACTATCAGCAACCTCAGATATGCAGATGATACTCTAATGACAGAAAGTGAAGAGGAACTAAAGAGCCTCTTATGAGAGTGAAAGAAGAGAGTGAAAAATCTGGCTTGAAACTCAATATTAAAGAAACTAAGATAATGGCATCTAGCCCCATCACTTCATGGCAAATAGAAGGGGAAAAAGTGGAAGCAGTGACAGATTTTATTTTCTTGGGCTCCAAAATCACTGTGGATGGTGACTGTTGGCATGAAATTAAAAGATGCAAAAGCTCTTACAAATCTAGACAGTGTATTAAAAAGCAGAGATATAACTTTGCTGACAAAGGTCTCTATAGTCAAAGCTGTGATTTTTCCAGTAGTCATGTATGGATATGAGGTTTGGACCCTAAAGAAGGCTGAGCACTGGAGAATTGATGCTTTTGAATTCTGGTACTGGAGAAGACTCTTGAGAATTCTCTGGACTGCAAGATCAAACCAATCAATTCTATAGGAAATTAACCCTGAATATTCATTGGAAGGACTGATGTCGAAGCTGAAGCTCCAATACTTTGGCCATCTGATTCGAAGATCTGACTCATTGGAAAAGACCCTGATACTGGGAAAAATTGAAGGCAAAAGGAGAAAGGGCTGTCAGAGGATGAGCTGGATAGATAGCATCACTGACTCAATGGATATAAATTTGAGCAAACTCTGAGAGATAGTGGAGAACAGAAAGCCTGGTATGCTGCTATCCATGGGGTCACAAAGTGTCTGACACAACTTAGTAACTGAAGAACAGCAACAACAACAACCTGTCTCCCTTAGATCTGACATAAAGCAAACAAAATCACTCTTGAACAGATATCTGCTCCCTTACATTCATCACCCTGGTTTCTCATCTGGTAAACGACTTGCCTGTCAAAGCAGGAGATACAGGAGACACAGGTTCAATCCCTGAGTTGGGAAGACCCCTTGGAGAAGGAAATGGCCACCCACTCCAATATTCTTGCCTGGAAAATTCCATGGACAGAGGAGTCTGGTGAGCTACAGTCTATGTAGTTGCAAAGAGTTGGACACAACTGAGTACATGTGTGTGCATGCGCGCACACACACAGTCACAGCATTGTTTACAATAGCCAAGACAGGGAAACAACCAAAGTGTCTGGATGAATGAATTAAAGAAATGAGTTAGATATATAAATAAATAGCATCTATATGTAATGGAATGTTATTCAGATATAAAAAATAAGAAAATCTTGTTATTTGCAACACCATAATTGCATCTTGAGGGCACTATGCTAAGTGAAATAAGTTAGACAGAGAAAGGCAAATGCTGCATGATATCACTTACATGTAGCCTCTGAAAAAGACATCAGTATTTTTAAAGTGCCCCAGGGACCACTGGCCTCCTTGTTCTGCCTACAGCTTTTCTCCCCCTTTATACTACTCTCCGGTGCATTCTGTAAGCTCAAACAACACTTCTCTCTCTTCTTCAAAATCACAGTTATTCCTGCCTTAGAGCATTTACACATGCTGTCCATCATACCTGGAATTCTTTCTCCCCCGTTGTTTATATAACTGGTTCTTCTTGATATTCAGGGTTCAGCACAAATGTTTCCACTTCAAAAATAACTCTCCCAAAATACTCCCCTATCACATTATACTGTTTTACCTATTTTGTAACCTTGTTTTAAAAATTATTTAGGTATTTGTATGCTTGTTTGATATTCCTGTCAACCATTTGGGGAAAGTGCCATATTGCAATAACCTGTATTTCTTCACTATTATCCTAGCCCCTCAAGTGATGCACATTGTAGGCACATAATAAAGTGACTCATTTTAACAACTATTCATTAAGCATATACTGTGTTCTAGGCACTGTTCTCTACAATGAGATTAAATAAACCAATGAAAAATCACATAAAATGTCAATATGTTAACAAAAAATAATTACATTACTATAGCACCCAGTGGACAGATGATGAGATCAATTGTTACAAGGATTTCCCTATTTATTATCATTGAATTTTAACAACTACAAGCAAAAATTCCACAGAGGTCTATTCAGAATGTATAGGGTTGCAGCCTAGCCTACTGGATGAAATGAAAGGCCTAATACCAGAGAACCAAAGTCTTAATCCTGGCTCTATGAATACCAGTAGCTATGAGTTTTTAGACAAGGCATATATTGTATGAGCACTTAGACATCCTTCATCTTCTCTGTTACTTACTTTTCTCATGTATAAGATGTGAGGAATGGTAAATCGCTGCTTCATTAAATTGAACTGAGGGTAAAATAAGGCAAAGAATGGAAATTAAATAAAGCTAAAAATGTATGGTGCATATGTGTGTGCTCAGTCATATCTGACTCTTTGTGACCCCATGGACTGTAGGCTGCCAGGCTCCTCTGTCCATGGGATTTCCAGGCAAGAATATTGGAATGGGTTGCCATTTCCTTCTCCAGATCTTCCCGACCCAGGGATTGGACACAATGCATATTGTGCATTGCAAGCAGATTCTTTACCTATGAGCCATTTGGGAATGTATTTTAATTAATAATAGCTATGGTTACATTAATTGTCCTTCGGTTCCTCCTCAGTTTTGAATTTTCTCATCTGTAAAGCAATGAAGGTAAACTAGCATTTCTGCCACCTTTTCCAGAGCTCATAGCTTCGAAATATTCTAGGTTTGTCAGACTTGCTGATTACACAAAGATCCCTAACTTTTTAGATTTTTTAGCAAATACAAATTCCATAAAAACATAATGACTTGTCAGTTTTCTTAGCTCTTTTATTTTCATATCCCAGAAATGATGAAGATGAATAATGGTGTGATCATACTCTATGATACTACTCACATTTTTGAGGTTTGTTTTTGCCTTGTTTTATCTTACAAATTTTCTGGCTTCCTAGAGACCATGGATTTTTGTTTTGTTTTTTTTTATTTTGTAGTTTTTCTCTAAGCAACTTTCAAATCTATTTTTCAGAAACCTTATTTATTTATTTATTTATTTTTGACTGGATAATTTCAACTCAGTGGAATTTGTTAGCCCACCCCTCATTATATTGCTTCTGACTTTGAATAATGGAGGAAATAGCTTTGGGTGAGTAGCCAGCCAGTCTGACTAGTCCATTGGGCACAGGCTCCCTGATCACCGGGATCACTAACGCTTAATGCCTCTCTAATTATAGACATGTCTCATTCCTGGCTACTTAACAGCCTCACCACAGGGAGTGACTCCACTTCCTGACTGGAAGCCTACCTTCATTAGCGTAAACTGTACATCATAACCTTCTAGTTTTACAATAACCCAAGGGCCCCTTCCTCCCAGAAATGTGGCAGTGTGACAGTCACTATTTGAACATGGTGGCAGATAACAAGAGTTTATGACTTCTAACTTTGAAATTGTAAAGGTAAAACTCCATATGATATGGTTTTAAAAAGGAAGCTGTCTGTGCCAATAATGGGAATATGCAGGAATTTTGTTCTACTCATTTCATTCTTTAGTGTCTCTTGCTTTCTAAGTAAAGTAAAGGACTATAGTAATATTCTTAGTGATTAAGTTTGAATAAGGATGGAGACTTTGAGAAACAAACAAGCTTTTACATCAATTTAATACTGAGTCAAGATTAAATACATTTAGAAGTAAAAGCATTATCACTTAATTTGAATTAGAATTTGGAGTCCTTATTTATGCCTTACTTACTTTCATCATCATCATTATCACATTTGCTACCTTTTATAAAAAACTCTTTCATATGCGAGGCTCTATACTAAGCACTTTAGATATTATTTTGCCATCTATTTCCCTAAACACTACAGGGTAGGTTGTCTCCATTTATACAGGAAAAAACCTAAGACTTTGAAAAGTTTAGTAAGTTGCCAAGGTCACATGTACTATGGCCAGGGTAAGATTTGAACATGTTGCTTTACTTGATTCTAAACTCTGCCTTCTTCAGTTTTTGTTGCCGGGTGATGATGTAATGTCTCGACATTCAAGAAGACAATGATTCTGCCTCTGTACTTTCATTGACAGTCTTAAACTTCTATTATAATAATAATATAACTTTATTGACAATAATAACAATAATCAATTTTATTGAAAACTTACAGGCTATACACATAGTACTCTCATTCAATTTTAAAAGAGCCCTTACATATATTTTTATTTCTAGATGAAGCTATTGACACTTAGAGAATTTGCATAGATGGCACACTGTCACATGTAAGTGGTGGAGCCCACTTTCATTATACTGCCCCTCATAGTAGCACTTAATCACATACATTATATTTAGATGTATATTAAATTATCTTTCTGATCATACAATGCGATTCTTAAGAGAAGGGATCACAGCTCAGCATAGTTTCCCTACTGATTAGGACTGCACCCTGGTACATAATAAGGATTCAGTAGATGTTTATTTGTTGAGTGATGAACAGTTTTAGTCACATTCAGCTTGTTCAGTTAAACAGAGCTCACATAATTGAGAAAACCATAAGAATGTCTGGAGGATAAGATGACAAAACTAGTGCTTTATACAGTTTTCTAGTTACACTAAGACATTATTTAGCATTAAATCTTTCAGTTCTGGTCCATGTTGACCATAACATTTTGTGAAACATTTTGTAACGCTGGAAATAGAGAGAGCAAACCAAAAATAAGTCATAATCTTACAATAGAGCAACAAAAAAAGATGAAAGGCCATTATCTATTCAAAACAGGGCAACTTTAATGTCTAGAACTATGAAAAGAAGGCCAATATTTTCTGTATATTTCCACACTTCACTTCCAAGTGGTTCGTAGTTTCCTATCTACTATGCTATAAATGAGTACTAAAAGAATGAAAAATTACAGAGTTGCCTGACAGCATCTATTCTGACTAAAGTTAATTTTGGCTTACTCAGAATAATAACCTATTTTGTAAATTTCAAAGCTGAAAGGGAATTTAGAAACCCCTTAGGAAAAATTCTCATTTAACTGATTATGCAAATAAAGTGTAGGGGCATTACATTTGCACAGATAATTAGACCTAGAATTAGAAATCAATTTTGGAGGTCCACTCTTTTGCATCTTGCCCACGGCAAAGTAAAACCATCAATTTTTTTTCATAAAATTCATAATTTCATTATATTTTATATGTATTTTTTAAGGATATTTTCAAAAATCCACAAAATGAATACATACTATCTCCAAATCATCATGCTGGTCCAGGCCACCATCATCCCTGGGCTGGATTACTGTAGGAGCTCCTGACATGTTCCCCTGCTTCTAATCTTATCAGAGTGTCTTTTCAAATATAATTTAGATTATGTTATTCCTCTGCCTCAGAACTTTGTAAGAGCTTCTCTTTGACCTCAGGGTAAGCCGAGTAGAAGTCTTTTCAAAGGCCGCATTTACAAACCCACAGACTGTAACCCACCAGACTCCTCTGTCCATGGGATTTTCCAGGCAAGAATACTGAAGTGGTTTGCCAGTTCCTATTCCAAGGGATCATTCTTAACCCAGGGATCAAACTGTGTCTCTTGAGTCTTCTGAATTGGCAGGCAAATTCTTTACCACTGTGCCATCTGGGAAGCCAGGTTTTCAAAGGCTAGGAAGGCCTAAAATATCTTACCACCTATGCCTTCCTGACCTCTTCTCCTCCTGACCTGTTTCAGTCCATCTCTTCTGCCCCCTGTTCTATCTACTTGTCTGGATGCTTTCAACAGGTATAAATACTTGGCTCTTGCTCAGCCCCCTGACTGGAATACTCATCCCCCATAAACTGCTTGCTAATTGTATATACCTCTTTCAAGTTTTTGCTCAGACTTTACCACCTCAAGGAAATCTATCATGAGACTGCTTTTATTTTAATACTGTAATCTGTTCTTCTATTTCTATCCCCTGATCTCAATCTTAATTCTTTTGCTCTATTTTAAAATTTTCCACATTACTATCAGCATTTATCTTACTATTTCATTAGTTAATTCATCAGTTAATTAATGAATTTAATACTCACATTAACTGGAATAAAAACCCCTCAAGAGCAGAGATTTCCCATTTTTGTCTTCCCCACTGTTGCATTCTGCACATCTTGGGTACTACTTAAAACACAGTAGTGAAGTAGAAATTACTAGGCAGAAGGACTGATGTTGAAGCTGAAACTCCAATACTTTGGCCACCCCATGCAAAGAGCTGACTCATTGGAAAAGACCCTGATGCTGGGAAGGATTGGGGGTGGGAGGAGAAGGGAACAACAGAGGATGAGATGGTTGGATGGCATCACTGACTTGATGGACATGGGTTTGGGTAAACTCTGGGAGTTGGTGATGAACAGGGAGGCCTGGCATGCTGCGATTCATGGGGTCACAAAGAGTTGGACACGACTGAGCGACTGAACTGAACTGAACTTAACTGAACAGTGTAGATTACAGGGACCTCAGTCTTGCTTTCACTAAACATCCTGCTCCATTAGCCTAAAGCTATACCCTTTGTCCTAAATGCCTGGAATGGGTCCATGAAAGTGAAAGTCACTCAGCCGTGTCCAACTCTTTGTGATCCTATAGACTATACAGTTCATGAAATTCTCCAGGCCGGAATACTGGAGTGGGTAGCCTTTCCCTTCTCCAGGGGATCTTCCCAACCCAGGGATCGAACCCACGTTTCCTGCATTGCAGGCAGATTCTTTACCAGCTGAGCCACAAGGGAAGCCCAAGAATACTGGAGTTGGTAGCCTATCCCTTCTCCAGCAGATCTTCTTGACCCAGGAATCAAACTGGCATCTCCTGCATTGCAAGCGGATTCTTTACCAACTGAACTTGAGGGAAACACCAAATGGGTCCTTGGTCTGATAAATTATCAGCATTCAGATCCATGGAATGGCAGTAATTAACTTCCATATGTCTGAGAAAAGAAGAGGTGGCAAGAATGCACAGAAGAACTATACAAAAAAGATCTTCATGACCCAGATAATCACGACGGTGTGATCACCAATCTAAAGGCAGACATTCTGGAATGCAAAGTCAAGTGGGCCGTAGGAAGCATCACTACGAACAAAGCTAGTGGAGGTGATGGAATTCCAGTTGAGCTATTTCAAATCCTCAAAGATGATACGGTGAAAGTGCTGTATTCAATATGCCAGCAAATTTGAAAAACTCAGCAGTGGTCACAGGACTGGAAAATGTCAGTTTTCATTCCAATCCCAAAGAAAGGCAATGCCAAAGAATGCTCAAACTACTGCACAATTGCACTCATCTCAAACACTAGCAAAGTAATGCTCAAAATTCTCCAAGCCAGGCTTCAACATTATGTGAACCATGAATTCCCAGATGTTCAAGCTGGATTTAGAAAAGGCAGAGGAACCAGAGATCAAATTGCCAACATCCGTTGGATCATCGAAAAAGCAAGAGAGTTCCAGAAAAATATCTACTTCTGTTTTATTGACTATACCAAAACCTTTGTGTGGGCCACAACAAACTGTGGAAAATTCTGGAAGAGATGGGACTACTAGGCCACCTGACCTACCTCTTGAGAAATCTGTACACAGGTCAGGAAGCAACAGTTTGAACTGGACATCAAACAACAGACTGGTTCCAAATTGGGAAAGGAGTATGTCAAGGCTGTATATTGTCACCCTACTTATTTTACTTATATACAAAGTACATCATGAGAAAAGCTGGGCTGATGAAGCCCAAGCTGGAATTAAGATTGCTGGGAGAAATATCAATAACCTCAGATATGCAGATGATACCACCCTTATGACAGAAAGTGAAGAACTAAAGAGCCTCTTGATGAAAGTGAAAGAGGAGAGTGAAAAGTTGGCTTAAAACTCAACATTCAGTAAACTAATATCATGGCATCTGGTTCCATCACTTCATGGTCAGTAGATGGGGAAACAGTGGAAACAGTGACAGACTTTATTTTTCTGGGCTCCAAAATCACTGCAGATGGTGACTGCAGCCATGAAATGAGAAGACACTTGCTCCTCAGAAGAAAAGTTATGACCAACCTAGACAGCATATTAAAAGTCAGAGGCATTAGTTTGCCAACAAAGGTCTGTCTAGTCAAAGCGATGGTTTTTCCAGTAGTCATGTATGGATGTGAGAGTTGGACTATAAAGAAAGCTGAGCGCAGAAGAATTGATGTTTTTGAACTTGGAGAAGACTCCTGAGAGTCCCCTGGACTGAAAAGAGATCCAACCAGTCCATCGTAAAGGAAGTCAGTCCTGAGTGTTCATTGGTAGGACTGATGCTGAAGCTGAAACTCCAATACTTTGGCCGCCTGATGCCAAAACGGACTCATTTGGAAAGACCCTGATGCTGGGAAAGATTGAAGATGGGAGAAGAAGGGGACAACAGTGGATGAGATGGTTACATGGCATCACCGGACTCAATGGACATGAGTTTTAGTAAACTCCACAAGTTAGCGATGGACAGGGAGGCCTGGTGTGCTGCAGTCCATGGGGTCACAAAGAGTTGGACAGGATTGAGCAACTGAACCAACTGATTGACTGACTGACTGAGGAAAAAACAGCTGGTGATCATTAATCTTAAACCCATACCTCTACTGCATTGTAAAATGGCCAGGGGGCATGAAAAAGGGTGGAGACTTAATCTGAGGATCAATAGAAGCTGTAAAGATCTTAAGCATCTTGACCTTTAAATTGACTAAAAATGACTTGTTTTAAGGACAGGGGCAACCAAAATTGTGCAGATTGATACTGGTAAAGATATAAAACTGCTATAATTCCTGCCTTTTGGGGGGACTCTTTACCCACTCTCAGCATCTGAGGGCTTTGTACTTTCCTTCTCTTTAATAAATCCTATTCACTTACTACTGGGAGTGTTTACGTTTGTGAAGTTCATTCTTTGGCTCCAGGAATAAGAAGTAGGATTACGGTTTCAGTACATGGGCTTCCCTGGTGGCTCAGCCCCCCAGAGCAGAAGATGCAGGTTTCATCCCTGGGCAGGGTAGATCCCCTGGAGAAGACAGTGGTAACACACTCCAGTATTCTTGCTTGGGAAATCCCATGGACAGAGGAGCCTGGTGGGCTATAATCCAGGATTGCAAAGAGTTGGACCCAAATTAGCCACTAAACACCAGCAACACATAGTAGGTACCCCTTGTATATTACTTATGACTTTGATAGAATACAGTTTTATATATTTTAATGGCCATAGATATAAAGTAACAGATTTACTAATTAATATAATGATTTGGACACATACTTTTATCATATAGGAATAAATGCACACATTTTAAAATTAAATGATATTTTTGGGACTTTCTAAACAACAAAAAATAGTAACAGACATAAACATATTCACTAAGCTTTTAATATTTGTTTTTCCCAAGCATTGAGAGATTTTTCCATTATTCTTTAGTTACTGATTTCTAATTGTTCATTGTGGTTGAATAACACCCTCTGCATGACTTCAATATTTTTAAGTGTTAAGGTATATTTTATGACCTAGTCTGCAGCCTATCTTTGTATATTTTTCATAGATGCTTGAAAAGTATAGTCAGCCTTCATTATCTACAGTTTCCATATCCATATATTCAACCAATTATAGATAGAAAATATTTTTAAAAATTTCCAGAAATTTCCCAAAAGCAAACCTTGAATTTGCTTCTTGTCATTAACTATTTACATAGCATTTATTTTGTATTTACAGCTATCTACATAGCATTTACATTGTATTTATAACTATTTACATAGTATTTGCACTGTATTATGTATTATAAGTAATCTAGGGATGATTTAAACTGTATGGGAGGATATGCAGGTTAGATGCAAACACTGCACCATTTTATATAAGGTACTTGAGCATCCTTGGATTTTGGTATCTATGGGTGGTGGACTGACTATATGTGCATTTTGCTATTCTAGAGTGGAGTGTTCTGTAAGTGTTGATAAGTTCCTGTTAGTTGATGGTGTTGTTGAGTTCTTTGTTATCCTTGCTGATTTCCGTCTAGTCGTTCTATCAATTGTTTGAAGAAAAATGTTGATTTGTGAATTTTTCTATTTCTCCTTTCTGTTCTGTTTTTCCTTCACATATAGTACAGTGCTGATGTTTGATGTAAGTGGACTTAGGATTGCTCTGTGTTATTGATGAATAGACCCTTTTTCATCTTGTAATTTCCCTCTCTGTTTCTGGTATTTTTTTGGTCTGATATCTACTTTACTTGATATTAATCTATTCACTCTTGCTTTTTTAAAATTAATATTTGAATGATATATCTTTTTCTATTATCTTTCATCTTATCTATATCATTACATTTGATGTGAATTTTTTATAGACAATATATAGTTAGGTCATAATTTTCAATATACTTTACAATCTCTGTATTTTGCTATACTTACACTATTCAAATTTATTGTAAGTATTGATTTGTTAGGCTCTAAAACTGCCATTATTATTTGTTTGTTTTTTGTTCTATATTTTATTTCTTTGTTTTGTTTTCATGCCTTCTTGTGGGTGAATTAAAATGAACTTTTTAAGAATTCCATTTTTATTTATCTTTGAAGTATTTTAAATGTTACATTGTATATTTATATCTTATTATGGTCTATTGGTATCAATGTTTTATCAATTTAAGTAAAACTGATATAAACCTTACCTTTCTTTACCCTCCCATACTTATAATTGTTTTAGTATTTCCTTTATATACATTGAGAACCATATCAAAAGCACTATAATTTTTGCTTCAATCATCAACATCATTTAAAAAAATTTAAGAGGAGAAGAAAATGCTTTCACTTTTTCTGTTTTTCTTACTACTTTCCTGATGGCCTAAGATTTTTAAAAAAGTTTATTTGTTCTAGAGAATATCTGTTAGTCATTCTTTTAGGGTAGGCCTACTACTGACAAATTTTCTTATCTTTGTTGTTGTTATTGTTCAGTCGCTAAGTCATGTTTGACTCTTTGCAACCCCATGGTTCTGCAGCATGCCAGGCTTCTCAGTCCTTCACTGTCTGCTAGAGTTTGCTCAAACTCATGTCCACTGAGTTGGTAATGCCATATATCCATCTCATCCTCTGCCACTCCTTTCTTTGTTTGCCTTCCGTCTTTTCCAGCATCAAGGTCTTTTCCAGTGAGTGAGCTCTTCACATCAGATGGACAAATTATTAGAACTTCAGCTTCAGCATCAGTCCTTCCAATGAATATTCAGGATTGATTTCCTTTAGTATTGACTGGTTTGATCTCCTTGCAGTCCAAGGGACTCTTAAGAGTCTTCTTCAGCACCACAATTC
This sequence comes from Giraffa tippelskirchi, assembly GCF_054371585.1. Lineage (NCBI taxonomy): Eukaryota > Metazoa > Chordata > Mammalia > Artiodactyla > Giraffidae > Giraffa > Giraffa tippelskirchi. Next base: position 43,037,233 of record NC_137276.1, read on the forward strand.
AAAAGAATCAATTCTTTGACACTCAGGCTTCCTTATGGAGAAACTCTCACATCCACGCATGACTATTGGAAAAGCTATAGCTTGGACTATAGGGACCTTTGTTAACAAAGTGATCTCTCTGCTTTTTAATACACTATCTAGGTTTGTCATAGCTTTCCTTACAAGGAGCAAACACATTTTAATTTCATGGCTGCAGTCACCATCCGCAGTGATTTTGGAGCCTAAGAAAATAAAATCTATCACTACTTCCACTTTTTTCCCCACCTATTTTCCATGAAGTGATGGGACCAGATGCCATGATCTTAGTTTTTATAATAATGAGTTTCAAGCCAGCTTTTTCACTCTCCTCTTTCATCCTCATTAAGAGGCTCTAAAGTTCCTCTTCACTTTCTGCCATTAGAGTGATATCATCTCCATATATGACATCACTGATGTTTCTCCCTGCAATCTCCATTCCAGTTTGTTATTCATCCAGCCCAGAATTTCTCATGATATAATCTGAATATAAGTTAAATAAGCAGGGTGACAATATGCAACCTTGTCATACCTCTTTCCCAGTTTGAAACCAATCAGTTGTTTTATATCTGGTTCTAAATGTTCCTTCTTGACTTGCATACAGGTTTCTCAGGAGACAAGTAAGGTGGTCTGGTATTCCCATCTCTTTAAGAAACTAGAACACTTCCTAACACCATACACAAAAATAAACTCAAAATGGATTAAAGATCTAAACGTAAGACCAGAAACTATAAAACTCCTGGAGGAAAACATAGGCAAAACACTCTCCGACATAAATCACAGCAGGATCCTCCATGACCCACCTCCCAGAATATTGGAAATAAAAGCAAAAATAAACAAAAGGGACCTAATTAAAATTAAAAGCTTTTGCACAACAAAGGAAACTATAAACAAGGTGAAAAGACAGCCTTCAGAATGGGAGAAAATAATAGCAAACGAAGCAACAGACAAACAATTAATCTCAAAAATATACAAGCAACTTCTGCAGTTCAATTCCAGAAAAATAAACTACCCAATCAAAAAATGGGCCAAAGAACTAAACAGACATTTCTCCAAAGAAGACATACAGATGGCTAACAAACACATGAAAAGATGCTCAACATCACTCATTATTAGAGAAATGCAAATCAAAACCACAATGAGGTATCATTTCACACCAGTCAGAATGGCTGCTATCCAAAAGTCTACAAGCAATAAATGCTGGAGAGGGTGTGGAGAAAAGGGAACCCTCTTACACTGTTGGAGGGAGTGCAAACTAGTACAGCCACTATGGAGAACAGTGTGGAGATTCCTTAAAAAACTGGGAATAGAACTGCCATATGACCCAGCAATCCCGCTGCTGGGCATACACACCGAGGAAACCAGAATTGAAAGAGACGCGTGTACCCCAATGTTCATCACAGCACAGTTTACAATAGCCAGGACATGGAAGCAACCTAGATGTCCATCAGCAGACGAATGGATAAGGAAGCTGTGGTACATATACACAATGGAATATTACTCAGCCATTAAAAAAAATACATTTGAATCGGTTCTATTGAGATGGATGAAACTGGAGCCCATTATACAGAGTGAAGTAAGCCAGAAAGAAAAACAACAATACAGTATACTAATGCATATATATGGAATTTGAAAGATGGTAACGATAACCCTATATGCGAGACAGAATAAGAGACACAGATGCATAGAACAGTCTTATGGACTCTGAGGGAGAAGGTGAGGGTGGGACGTTCTGGGAGAATAGCATTGAAACATGTATATTATCATATGTGAAACAGAACACCATTCCATGTTCGATGCATGAGACAAATGCTCAGGGCCGGGGCAATGGGATGACCCAGAGGGATGGGATGGGGAGGGAGGTGGGTGGGGGTCCAGGAAGGGGAACACATGTAAACCCATGGCTGATTCATGTCAATGTATGGCAAAAACTATTACAATATTGTAAAGTAATTAGCCCCCAACTAAAATAAATAAATTTATTAAAAAAAAAAAAGAATTTTCCATAGTTTGTTGTGATACACACTCTTTTATCTTTGCTTCCTGTGAAAAAGTCTTGATTTCTCCTTTATCCTTAAGGGAAATTTTCACTGGATATAGATTTCACTGTTAAAAGTTGGATTTTTTAGCATTTAAAAAATGCTGTGCCACTTCCTTCTGGTATCCATGGTTTCTGATGATAAATCTATTTTTCTTTATAGTTTATGTATCATTTCTCTTTCCCTGCTTTCAGGATCTTTATGTCACCTTTTGTGTTGAGAAGTTTGACTGTGATAACCTTAGTGTAGATTTCTTTGATTTCACTGCAGTCTAGAAAGGGAGATCTCTAAACTCCTACTTGGTCTGGGATTTTGGATATAGCCCGTTTTTTCCACGATGTTTAGCTGAAATAGAACAGTCATTTGTGTAAAAGTTTTCTGCCTTGCTAGGCTGCCTCTATCCTGGGCCTCTGACTTGTGAGGGAGCTCTTTTTCTATACTCATTTGTATTTCCAGGGTGTCATGTTCTTCGGCACTCTGTCTAGTATGTATGAAACAAAAAGAAAACCTAGGAAATTTAATGCTATGTTTTTCTGTAGGTTGCTGAGTTTCCTAACTGGTTGACCTTTTTCTCTCCACCTTTCAAAGAGTCTTTTAATGTTTGTTTTACATATAATGTCCAGGAGTTTGGGCTGTGCCTATCAGAGGAAATAGAGAAAAATAATTCTATGCCATTTTTCTTGACATAGAAGTCCTTAGAAATTCACAGTGGTTAATTTTTAAAAAATGATACCATAATATTCATATATTAGATTATAATAAGGGGTTATTATAAGCTCTATAATATATTTATAGAACTGACTTTTGAGAATTTCTGTTTAAGTTGCTCACATAGGACAGCAGTATATTTTAAAAGAGATACAAAATAACTAAAGAGGAAATTACTACTAACATTTTTTTTTTCAGATGTTACAAATATTTTTCTGGGATATATCTGTATATCAGGGAACAAGAACATTAAATGAAATTAATTCTCAGGGAATCAAGAAAATCCCAGAATAAATGACAATATTTAAATAATGAATAAAGGTCAGCTTGTACATTTAATGAATATTACTAATGCAAATAGATAATGATGAGATATATACTAATCAAAAATTTGCCTTTAGATTAATTACTTTTAAAGCATACTGAATGAAAAGTAAATGATAAGACAAGCTTTGGATTTTTGGCTAGTTTTAAAACATTTTAAAAGTTTCTATTTTATGGTACTATAATAATGGAGGTTTATATTTTTAGAGTGATCTAAATTTTATTATAACAATGGATAAAGATACTAAAAAAAATACTGTGGAACATCACTAGTAGATCAGATTGTTGTTGATGAAAGTCATTTGTTCTATAAGGCTCCTCATAGGAGCCTTTCAACTTCTTTCAACTTCATGTTGGTAATTCAAGATTACTTTTTCTAGCATATAAAAGTAAGTAACATTTGGTGTACAGTACTGATAATGATTGATTTTTATTTTTCATTTCAAATGTTGGCTTCTAAATGTAATTTATTTTAAATATTTCAAATACTGAAAAATATCTAAGACTTGAAAAACTGTCAACTAATTCACCAATTTATATTTATTTTAACACAGCAGCAATAAGGACAGATTCTAAATTAGTGATTTTAATTTTGAGTGTGGGTGGCTAAGATGGTAAAGAATCCACCTGCAATGCGGGAGACCTGGGTTTGATCCTTGGGTTGAGAAGATCACCTGGAAAAGGGCATACAACCCACTCCAGTATTCTGGCCTGGAGAATTCCATGGACAGAGGAGCTTGGGGGGCTACAGTCCATGGGGTCACAAAGAGTCAGACAAGACTGAGCAAACAAGCACTAGAAATTAATGTGCCTAACACATTGGGCAATGATTGAGGAGTCTGGAACCAAGTGTTTAGAGAATTTCTGACTTCATGCTCTGGAGTCAGACTGGACTGTCTTCAAGTTCAACTCTGTTGCTTACTAATTTGTGAACTTGGGAAGTCACTTAAATCCCCTAACCTTACTTTCTATTAGCAAATAAAGATAATGATATGAAATTGGTAAAACTGAAATTTCTATCTCCAGATATCTCCTGAAGAAAAAGTGGAGAGTGAGTGCTAGAGCATTTGAGTGCTTAGCTCCAGGTGATCTTGGAAATCATGGACCACTGATGAAAGTAAGTCCTAAGAATCATTTCTTTTATAGCTTTAAGGGCATCAAACATTTTTGCTTTTGCAAAGTTTGTCCTCTCTTCATGATGTGATCTGAATATCAAGTGGCTCCAGATCATCTGTTCCAGCTGATCTGTCTAAAGCTTAAAATCACCAGCTGTACCATTCCTTTGAATTTATATCTTGAAGAACTCTTAACAAAGAACTTTATTTTTTAAATTTGCATGAAGTACTTTTATTGCCATGATAAGACCTGAAAATTGTATATGATAGAAATGAAGACAATTTCTGAAAAAATTACTGCATAGGAGAAAAAAAGGGAAAGGAGGAAAAAAACACACACACACACAGGAAAGTTCCCTGGGTTAGGGATCTGGAAATAAAACAGAGGGTAACAAATATATCATTATCAGAATCAATTTTGAGACTACTAAGGCTAGTGTGTGGCCTATAATTATTTATTTTACCTAAATGTTTTGTTTCATATATATACATATATGAATATATGAATATATATATATGTGTGTGTATATATATATATATATATATATATATATAAAGAGACAGAGGAGAAGGAAATGGCAACCCACTCCAGTATTCTTGCCTGGAGAAGCCCAGGGACGGAGGAGCCTAGGGGGCTGCCGTCTATGGGGCTGCACAGAGTCGGACATGACTGAGTTGACTTAGTAGCAGCAGCAGCAAAGAGAGAGAGATTTAGGTGTCCAGTATAACCAGTAGTTCTGAGAGAACACTGAATACTAAACTGCCTAAAAGTATTTCAGGGTCATTACCACAAAGTTTAACTCCAGATTGTAAACTCCATCATTTGGAACTTTTAAAATTCAGCATTTTCCAATGTATTTCTTATTTTAAGATATATAATACTATGTCTGGAACCAGGTGGAAGAGAAATAACGATTAAAGGAAAAGGAGAGTGGTGTTGTGTTTTTAGTTACTGACTATACTCAACTATAGCCAATTTTATTACTTTGTGTCTTTTATTTATTTTCATAGACACTGAAGATTAAAAGGTGCATTAAGACCATCTATTAATTTTCTAAGGCAAAGATCATCAATGTGCCAACTTGTTTACTGTAAGGTTTGTTGTTGTTGTTCAGTCATTAAGTCATGTTCAACTTTTTGTGACACATGGACAGTAGCATGCCAGGCTTCCCTGTCCTTCACTATTTCCTGGAGTTTGCTCAAACTCATCTCCATTGAGTCCATGATGCCATCTAACCATCTCATCTGTCACCTCCTTCTGCTGCTGCCCTCGATCTTTCCCAGTATCAGGGTCTTTTTCAATGAGTTGGCTCTTCAAATCAGGTGGCCAGCGTATTGGAGCTTCAGCTTCCGTATCAGTCCTTCCAATGAATATTCAGTGTTGATTTCCTTTAGGACTGACCGGTTGGATCTCCTTGTTGTCCAAAGGACTCTCAAGAGTCTTCTCCAACACCACAGTTTGAAAGTATCAATTCTTCAGCGCTCAACCTTCTTTATGATTCAGCTCTCATATCTGTACCTGACTACTGGAAGAACCATATCTTAGACTTATAGATTTTTCTCAGCAATGCTGTCTAGGTTTGTCACAGCTTTCCTTCCAAGGAGCAAGTGTCTTTCGATTTCATGGCTGCAGTCACCATCTGCAGTGATATTAGAGCCCAATAAAATAAAATCTGTCACCATTTCCACTTTTTTCCCCACCTATTTGTCATTAAGTGTTGGGACTGGATGCCATGATCTTAGTTTTTTGAATGTTGAGTTTTAAGCCAGCTTTTTCACTCTCCTCTTTCAACTTCATCAAGAGGCTCTTCAGTTCCTCTTCGCGTTCTGCCATAAGGGTGGTGTCATCTGCATACCTGAGGTTATTGATATTTCTTTTAGGAATCTCAATTACAGCTTGTGCTTCATCCAATCTGGCATTTTGTATGATGTACTCTGCATATAAGTTAAATAAGCAAGGTGACGATATACAGCCTTGATGTACTCCTTTTCCACTTTGGAACCAGTCTATTATTCCATGTCTGGTTCTAACTGTTACTTCTTGACCTGCATACAGGTAACTCTGGAGGCAGGCAAGGTGGTCTGGTATTCCCATATCTTTAAAAATTTTCCAGAGTTTGTGGTGATCCACACAGTCAAAGGCTTTAGCATAGTCAATGAAGCAGAAGTAGACGTTTTTCTGGAATTCTCTTGCTTTTCTATGATCCAATGGTTGTTGGCAATTTTATCTCTGGTTCCTCTGCCTTTTATAAATCCAGCTTTGAATATCTGGAAGCTCTGGTTCACGTACTATTGAAGACTAGCTTGGAGAATACTGAATAGTACTTTGCTAGCATATGAAATGAGTGCAATTGTGGGGTAGTTTGAACATTCTTTAGCATTACCCTACTTTGGAATTGGAATGAAAACGGACCTTTTCCAGTCCTGTGGCCACTGCTGAGTTTTCCAAATTTGCTGGCATATTGAGTGCAACACTTTCACAGCATCATCTTTTAGGATTTGAAATAGCGCAGTCGGAATTCCATCACCTCCACTAGCTTTGTTTGTAGTAATGCTTCCTAAGGCCCACTTAAATTTACACTCCAGGATGTCAGGCTCTAGGTGAGTGACCATACTACCATGTGTGGATGGTACTCACAAATTATAAAAAAAAGGAAAAGTCATAACTTAAACACCCATCTATGGGGGAATGGTTATATGTGATAAAGGCACAGAGATTGGATCATGTTTAGCCAATAGAAATCATTTTTCAAAATAACATCTAATGACATGAAAAATATGCATGGTATACTGATAAAAGCAAAACAGAAGTTGATACCTAAAGTTATCTCTCACGTACTAGTCCAGGCAGAGATGGGATAATTTTACATGGAACTTAATCAGACAGTGATTTTTTTCCAAAATATAAGCAATTTATATCAATTTACCTGGATTCTAAGCATTTGAAACTAGAATACCAGCACTCAAGGCCTGTGTCCAGTTCTGGCTCATGTAGATGGGAAAGGCTGAGAGAAACAGCATGAGTTTAAAAACTATGTGAAAGTTATATGCTCAGTCCTCTCCACTCAATACTCTATATGCTATTCTTTAGTTAAAATCAGACCCACCTTAAGGAAATGAGTATGCAATTTGACTATATTTTTCTTTCTTTTAGTTTTAATTTTATGGTATGTTCTTGGTTTTTATTAAATGAAATAATAAGAAATAATCACATATTTTCAAATTTTATATAAAAAGGCTTTTATTAGTAAGCCTTTGCCAAATATCCTGTATATACTTTTGTCCCCACGTGTTCCTCAAGGTGTTTTCTTACCTCAAGACTTAAATATCTTCTCTATTTATTTCTGCTGAGAAATAGTCCTTATTCCCCACAGTAAATATTAGCCTTGTCTTCTTTTGTGCATTTTTGACTTCTTTTTCTTATAGCAATTCTCATGTTATTTTACTTGTTTACTGTTGTGCCAATTCCATTCTAAGAATTGATGCTTAAAGCAACACTTTATTAGTATTTTTTGTGTTTCTAGTGATTGATTGGGATCAGTTGGAACATTCTTGCTTGGAGTCCCTCATGTGGTTGCAGTCAGATGACAGTTGAGTTTGGAGTCATCTGAAGATTTGACTAAACCTGATAGATAATTAGGCTTTTTAACTCACATGTCTGATGCCTAAGCTGAGATGAAAGGAACAGATGAAGCTGGCTGGCCATTTCTTTTTCTCCATGTATTTGCTCCATGAAGCTTGCTTGGGCTTCCTCACAGCAGGATAGTCACTAGATTTCTCAGTTAGAGATTGGCTTCTTCCTTACTAGTGTTTCAAGAGACACAGGCTGTAGCTATGACTCATCCTGGGAATTACTAGACCCTGATGTCTTCCTTATGCTATAGGCCAAAGAAGTCACTAAGGTCACCCCAGATTCAAAGAGCAGGGAATTAGATTCATTTCAATGTGAGGAGCAGTATGTTCCTACAGGGTGGGAAAGCAGTGATGGTGGCTATCTTTGGAAACTGCCTACCACATTTAAAATAGAGAAGAATTTCACTACTGAAAAGGATTTAAAAGATCATCTGATTCAAATCTCTCATTTTATTGAAGAGAAAAAGAATAACTAGAAAGATGAAATAATCATACATGATATATTCATAATGTATAATACACAAAATATAGAGTTGCCTCTCTTCCCCTCATGAACTAAGTCCCCAGCAATGTGGTAGAATTGTTCACAGTATGTGCCATGATTTCTTTACAGCTTAGCAAAAGACTATAAATTATATACACAAGTATTTTCTAAAATAATTAGGGTATGTTGTTGAAAATAAGTTTAATTGTCCTGCATCTCATTTTCAGGAGCATGAAAAAAGCCCAGGTTTCCTATTTTGGCTGCATTTTGCCCTAGAATATGTACATTCTTGACCTAACTTGGCTGTTGTTCTATGTTGTGAAATCAACCCAAGAATAATTTTTAAAGAATAATTCTTCACAGTTATGCTTCTCAGAATATATCTTGTTTTTCTATTTGACTTTGGAACAGTGAAAATTATCTAGATATAAGACAGAATTAAAGCTTTCCTAAAAATGAAGAGCAAAGTGAAATAAATAAACCTGACTGTGTTCAGCTGGTGGCTTAACTGAAAAAAATGGGAGTTATTTCATATTAAAGTACAATAACTCGTCCATTTTTAGTGGGATATGTTCTAAGAACAAAATAACTTTAGAACAAATCAGAAAAACTTAAAGTTGTTTTTGATAATTATATCACTAGTCATAATTTTGTATTGTCATTCTAATACTATTTCACAAGTATAGTAGAACTATGAATAATTGTTAATATAATCCTAATTCATTAATAATTAAGATTTTTCATAATTAAAAAAGGTATAAAGAAGTATAACTTTTTTCATAACAGAAAGTATAACTATAGAACTTACCAAAAATTCAAAAATTCTGTATAATAAATTTAAATTTTAAATTTTTCCTGAAAACACAATATGTTCTTATAAATGTGCATTTCTTTGTACTGTCCAGTAAAACATCCTAGAAAAAAATAACCAGTGAATATATTCAGTAGCCATGGGCACCATTTGTGCATAGATTCTGATCTCCAAATACCATTTTCTACTGAATCAAACTGAGAGTCCTTGGAAAAATGGTTGATTTCAGGACTAGAACAGGAAATGTACAAAATCACCATGGAATATTTTGTGATAGAAAGCAAGGAAAAGTATCAAAAAATATTGAGATCATGGTCATGTCAAAAGGGATCAGGAGACAGCATGAAGCGTATCTAAATAGCAAAAATTGGGACAAATTGAGGATCAATAAGAATAACAACTGAATAATTAACAAAATAACTGAGTAATCAATAATAGTAACATTTGATGAATTAAATCATCAAATATAATTTTTAAAATTCTATGAGTTCATATTTATACTTCAAAACAACATCTATTTTGGACATCTTTGGAACATGCTTGAGCACTAATGTGATATTCTGAAAACTGATTTAAAAAAAAAAGGTGGGGAAAGGGAGAGTGCTTCTTAACTTACATTTCCTGTACAAATTTTAAATCAATAAAACAGTGGATGCAGAAAATTTTTCTCTTTAGAAAATTATCTCAGTTGATAAAAGTATGGATGGTAAAATTAGCACACTATTTTGTAAACCTTTAAATAAATAAGTAAAAAGAATGATCAGTGGCAGCTAACACAAAAAGTGACAAAATTGAACATTATGATCCTCTCAGTAAAATACACAAAACACTTAGGAAGTAGTCCTGTCAAGAAATTAAAATTCAGTAGGATAGATCTTCCAGATTTAATTGTAGTTAACAAAAAATGCAGGTGCAGAGGAGCATACTTAAACGGCATCACAGAATTGTAATATACTGTAACCTATACTGTAAGAAACTCAACAGAAATACTTCATAAACTAACATGTATATGTTTGTGCTTAGTGGCTCAGTTGTGTCCGACTCTTTGTGACTCCATGGAATGTAGCCTGCCAGGCTCCTTTATCCATGGGGATTCTCCAGGCAAGAATACTAGAGTGGGTTGCCATGTTCTTCTCCAGGGGATCTTCCCAATCCAGGGATCAAACTCAGGTATCCAACATTACAGAGGGGCTCTTTACCATCTGAGCCACCAGGAAAGCCCTAACGTGTATAAATTGTCCAAGATCTTGTTAAAATATAAATTCTGATATAGTAGTTTGGGATAGTCTTCTTATTTATAATAAGCTCTTGGAGTTGTCAATGCTGCTGATCCATGGACCACACTTTGAGTAACAAGATCAACAAGGTAAATTTAATTTCTTTTAAAAAAAAATCACAATATTGTAAAGTAATTATCCTCCAATTAAAATAAATTAATTTTAAAAACTAACAGGAAAAAAAAGAGAGAGAAGTGAGCTATAAATTAAATGTGACTCAGAGACATAATAATCAAATGCAGTATATACATCTTAGTATAGATTCCTTGAACAAGTCAGTGTAAAAATTTGTGAAAAATGATGTTTGACAATATTAAGGAATTATTGTTCATCTTTTAAGACACGATAATGGTACTGTCTGTTTTGTTTTGTTTTTATGGTTTTTAAGTTCTTGTCATTTATGATGATTTAGTCACTAAGTCATGTCAGACTCTTGCGACCCCATGGACTGTAGCCTGCCAGGCTCCTCTGTCCATGGGATTCTCCAGGCAAGAATACTGGAGTGGGTTACCATTTCCTTCTCCAGGGGATCTTCCCCACCCAGGAATCAAACTCTAGTTTCCTGCACTGCAGGCAGATTCTTTATCCACTGAACTACGAGGGAAGCCCTATCATTTATATAGCCTTGTCATTTGTAGATACATACAAAATTTGTGGCAGGATTGATACGATGACTAGAACTGGGTTCAAGATCATTCACTGTGTGTTGTGGAGAGGTGGTTAGTGGGGAAAAGAATTAAGGGTTATATGTTTACCATTTTTTCTACTTTTTTATGGTTGAAATTTTCCATAAGAAAATGTTTTGTTAAAACTAGCTCTGCAAAATTATTGGGCATAGTTTGGAAATATTACAACATTTTTGATATCTCCTTAAATTCTTCATCAATTTCTTTTTTTTTATGTGAGTAGATAACTTTTCTTAGCAGATCTGTAGCTTATATTACATTTTAAAGGATGATTGGATGGGTAGGAATACTAATGATACTTACATTCAGGAAATGATCTCCTTTGAAGCCAGCAAACTGAAGAAAACCATAAAGACAGTAATTTTATTGAAATATATTTCTTGCTATTCCATAAACATCTTGAAACCTTTTTCCTGGTGGATAATGTAGTATCTTAAATAAAGGAGCGCCCTCTGCTGTCTTCAAGGAAAAAAATGTCACCATGAATGAGGTGGTTAAGGCAACTGGAATGATGTTGTCTTCTTCATCATCAGTGATAATAATGATGATGATAATAATTATGATAATGAAATGAAATCAAGTATGACGATAGAGTCAGATTTTCTTTTGTAAAACACTATCATGAAGATTTAGGAGAAAATAGAAATGTTCTTTATGATATAAGCATATTTCTATAGCTCATGTGATTTTTAAAATTCTAATAAAAAACACTCTCCAAAACTCACAGAGAATTACTTTTTTAACTTGAGAAAAATTTTCTTTTCTGGCAAGCATAGTTATAAACATCCAAGAACTATGCAATAGGATTTCTAAATTTTAGTTCTAGCTCTTTGTTAATTCACATATCATCTTAGACAACTTAAATCGATAAATATTTACTAATATTAGCCTCTTTGGACTTTAAAAAACCCTTATAATTAGAACTGATGAGACTTAGAAATTTCCAACAATTTTGTAGTGGTGGAAACCATTCTTCAACCTTTCTTGGGAATCTAATATGTTGATTAGAGTTGCTCTCAATCATGGGTTAGCAAATCACAGGCCCTTGGACCAAGTCCAGACCACTACATGTTTTAGTAAAAAAGTTTATTGATACACAGTCACTACCATTCATCTATAACTGAAATAATAAAATTAATAAAACATTAGTTTTTAAGATATTGAACATGAGGAAACCAGAATGGCCATACTCTGCTGGAGAGAAAGCAAACAGGAACCATCACTCTGAAAAGGGGAAAATGACCATAATATCTTATTTGATGTGTGGGGACCAGGAGCTGGAGTTGGCAGAGAAGTGCCTGCCTCCCAGGCTAGGGGGGTCATCCTGTGCTAACTTGTCCTGAGAATCACAGGAAATCAAGGTGAGGGTTTAGGCAGCAATGCTGCTCTCCTCACTGAGCTTCAGTTTCCACATCTGTACATGGGGTTCTCTGTTTTCATGAATAAAGCATGAATATAGGCTCATCTTATGAATTATTAGTACTTTATTGTTTGTATTTTCTAAAAAAAATTAGTGTTTTATTTGGTGGCTTTTTGTATGCAAAGATGATTTAGCAAATTTCTGCATTTTCCAGGAAGTTGTTGGTCTTACTTTAAATTGGGTTACTACTTTCTAATTAAAAAAAAAATTAGTTTGCAGAAATGATCTCTATTGCAGTATTTGATCTTTCAAAGAAATTTGAGGATTTCCTTGTAGTCCAAAACAGTGAACTCTGATGCCTGTACTGTGGTGGCCTAATGTTAAAAATTTGTTCAACCTTTTCAGTTGTGGTGCTCTGCTAATCTATATCCACAAGAATCAAACTATCCTAATGGACTGTCTGCTGCTGGTCAACAGAGTGTTGTTACTTTTCAAGAAGGCAAAGGATGGCTTTGTTCTTCCTTCCTTCATTCAAATGCTCATTCATTGATTCACATGTCAAACACTGAGTGTCATGGCCAAGCCCTGTCTTGTGTTCTGGGACCACTCAAGTGAGAAAGAGTGGTTATAAAGCAGGGGTATGCCCCATTTTATATGGAAGGAGGGGTTTTCTGTACTAGAGAATAGTGTACATAATGGAATGGGGCCACATGAGGAGAAGTTTAAGAAAGAAAGAAAGTTCAATGGCAGGGTGAAAGGTATGTGAGTTCTCTATTGCTTTGGGCCTCCCCACCCCCACTTTCAGCAGGCATCGTCTGCCCCAGTTGCCTGGCGCAGGTTTGGTTCCACATAGAACACAGAACACTCATCTCCGTTGTGTGGTATGGTCCAGTTGGCCGTAGTGGCTCTACATGCTTCTGTGTCTCACTGGGCCACTATGAAGGAACTTCATTCTGCTGGGGATGTGTACAATTGTCACACACAGAAGATGCTGGCGTATTTAATAACAGAAGCCTGTGATGATATGAGAGCAAGTCTCACTGTCCCTGGATATCAGTGGAAGATGATTGATTATGCTGTGATAGTTCAAGTGTTTATAGTTCTCTTGCTTTTAGAAAGAACTGTGTGGTCATTCAAAGAAAGGTTTTCTGTACAGGGAGACAAGGAACCTGCCAGTAGCAGTTTAGCACTAGCCATAGTAAAAAGTAATACTCTTAGCCAGTATCATGCTGACTTGGAAGAAGATAACAACTCAGGACTAGCTTATGACTTGAATGCATCCAAACCTGCAAGAAAGAACATCATTTGTATTATGGTAAGACGTGGGACAAAAGCAAAACCGATGTTCAGACCAAGAACAGCCTATATCTGAGACAGCAAGAGATAACCAGGCCTTATACCAATAACAGAAAGCTGTTGAAACACAAGTGCAAGAAGCTAAAACATCCTTAAATCTTCTACCAGAAACTGAACAAAGACTCAAGCTCTCCAAAGTGAACTTTACAGCCTGTGTGAAAAGTCAGTGTCTCTGCAGGAAGACTGGCTTAAGATGAAAGAAATTGCAGCTTCCTTGGGAGGGAAAGACATTGGGGAGAACTTGGAATTAGAGGAGCAAGGGAATGGAGACCATGTGGATGACCATGCAAAAGGATCTAGGAAGAAATGGAAGGATGCTGCAGTGTCAAGGGAACATTTAAACATTCATAGTAGAGAGAAAAAGCAGTTCTACAACAATATTGTCAAAAAAGAGAAGAAAGCCCATATGATAGCTCATCATAAGTTAGCCAGGCAAAAAAAAAGCCTCCATTGAAAGGCCAGATTATTATCCTGGTGATAAAGGAAATGATATGACTGAAGCACATCAACAAAAGGAAATAGAGCATCTGGGAATATTAGCTGTCAATACAGATCTTGACTTACAGCATAAGGTGCAAAGTTCTGAAGCCGATGGCCTGGTAAGTCTTGCAACTGAAGAGCTAGAGACCTACCAAAGACGATTCCAAGATCTTGAATTACAGTTGGAAAGAACCATTTTTTCTTATCAGTGGCAGATTCTAACTCTGAAAAATAAAGCTCTTGATGACTGGTTAAAAGCTCGGGAGGCTGAACAAAACCTCCTCCTCATGAGACAGGAGGTCACAGGCCTAAAACAGAGAATAAGGAAAAGTGCAGTTCAACTTCAGCTTTTGGAAGTGGATTCTTGTGTATTTAATCATCTCAGTGGAACATTTGGAAGAGATAATTGCTTCTCTGATCTCTGCACACAAGATGGTGCTGTCTCTGAAGCGAGAGAGTCTCTGGCCCAGCTGTTAAGCTCCTCTTCTTGACTACGTTTCTCTCACTCTTTCTCCTCCTCCTCCTTTGTCACCTAAAATTTTGTTCTTCTCTGAATAAGATGTGAGTCTCACTGGGAAGTTCCTGGAAAGATGTCCTTTCCCTCCTCCTCTAGGAAGGCTGCCTACACTCATGTCTTCTTCCCGAAGTGTAGTTTTCCTCTTTTTCATCCACCTTGACCCCCCTTTTTTCCATAAACAGTCTCATCCAGAAAATGGATGTGTGTTATCGCCTGGCTTCATTCAGCTGTGCATTAGTACCCAAAATCCTGAAATACCACAATGATCTTCAGTTACCAGCCTTCTTATTTTATCTTCAAAATAACTTTGAATTCTCTCTACATTTATTTTTAAAGTAAAAATCTCTTTTATGGAAGTGGTTTTACTTTCTCTTAGCTTGCCTCTTGATAGCAGTAAATTTCAAGATGGATTTAGAAAATTGAGATTATATAAATTATCCATTATATTATGCTCTCTAGCAAGTATAAGTAGTCATTTTTTTTATGAGTCAGCCTACTATTCTTTAAACAACACAATATTATCTATGAACAGTTTAGCCCACAGAGACATTTGAAATAGAAAAATGCTTTTTTCTGTTGATGTTTTATCTAGCAGATAAGCTAGATAAACTTTTACCTAGCAGATAAATTATAGGAGAAAGATGAAAACTACTTCACCATTTCAATAAATTTTACTTGAATTAAAGACTGGCTACTGTATGGATTGAGAGGAGAGGTGAGAGATCAGGAGGACTGCACGCATCCATATCTACTACCCTTTGATTTTGGTGAGTCTCTGGGATGGACTGGACTGATGTAGATGGTCAGTGAAGTGTGTGTGGGGGGTCTGTCTATTACTCATCACCTTTCCTCCACATCATTAGGAGACCTGGGCCATGGTAGTCCTCAAATTACTCATCTAAATGATGACTGTATCCCAGTGTCATTCCTTCTTCACAATGTCACCTTTATTCTTAGGTGTTGGTGCTCTCGGTGGTATCTTTAGAGCCCACTAGTTTGACACAAGATCAAGTATGTCCTCAGGTTTGGCAAGTGGAGAATGTCAGTGAAGGGTACAAGGATAACTCCTCAAGTATTCAGGCAAAGAGTCTGTAGTCTTAGTCAAGGCAGTCTCCATCATACAGAGCAAGAAGCTAGACTTTGTTCCTCTGGATCCTGGTCCAGAGCCACAACCATTCTGAGCAAAGCCTGTGTCAGTCTGCAGGGGAGATGTGTCTCAGGTCTTCAGTGTCAGTGTTAATAGGATATGCAGTGAAGATCAAGAACCTGTAAGCTGTCTTAACTGGCCACTGAGTCTCAGGTTCTCCATTTCTACATGGGCTCCACATTTAAAACTGCCTACCAGTGGTCCTTGGAAGAATCCAATAGGAACCAGTGGTTTCCCTGGCTCCTGGTACCTGGCACATACCCAGAAATGGACAGTAGTTTATATTGACTTCTCCAAGGATGAAACTCTGAGCCAGTCCTCAAGCAAAATGGGATGAGAGCAACACCTAGCCATTCTCAGATAGCAGGAAGCAGCATGAGGGCTAAAGCACTCTTTACCTATCAGACCATCCAGTGAGGGAAACGAAGGATTTTGGTGAGGGCAGGGATGTGGGGAAGCCATTTTGGGGGCCTAGCACAAAACTGGATCACCACACTCCATCTGCTGTGTTTCTTCCCAAGAGTCATTATTAGAGAGCACCCCTTCAGCACATATTCTGGTTGAAAGCATCTACTGGAGGGGGGTTATTCTGGCTCCTTCCTAATCCCATGCCTGAGGCATTCATGTTCTGAACTAGTTACTATCATCTTCATTTCCATCATCTGCTATGGTTTGGTTGCTTTTGCCTTGAAAGTAGAAAGACTCACGTCTGGCACCAACTCATCTCAGGGCAGGTCACAGGTTTTCTGGGTCAACCTTTCTATATAGATTGCTGGTGAGAGATGGGGAAAAGCTTAACCAGTACCTCTAGGGCCTGAGACAGGGTCACAGAGCTGTGGGGATTACTAAGAAGCCAAGCTATGCTACATGCCCCATGCACAAGTAGGTCTGGCAGTAAGGAGGCTTCCTGTCTTATTAGGAAGCCAACCCGTGAGAAGTGTGGCTAACCGGTATCAAACTCCTATATCACTACACTTCACCTTCACGAAGAGGTCAGAAGGTAATAAGTCAGCAGAGCTGATGGAGAAATCAAGGTGCTGGAAGAACACGGGACTGAGTTCGATCCTTTCTCAGACACTGCCCAGATATGCCTTGTTTCCCTGACACTCAGTTCCCTCACCCTGAGTCTTCGCCTCTGTTGAGCGAAATTAATGCAAGTTTGCTCAGAAAATGACCAGCAGAGGGCAGCATACAACAGGCGCCCCAATATTTCTCTCTTCACTTTTATTTAATCTTTTCAATAGTTGTGGGCTCTTGGTCTTGTGTATGCCAGTCTTGCAACATGATCACGGGATCGTGGTGAGCCATGACCTATTTTCATCTCACAGTTCACTCTGTCAACCTCATCATCCATGTCTGTTGGGTTATCGGTGGGCTAGTCTTGGTCTTCCCTGATGGCACAGATGGTAAAGAATCTGCTCGCAGTGCTGGAGACCCCAGTTCGATCCCTGGGTTGAGAAGATCCCCTGGAGAAGGGCATGGCAATCCACTCTAATATTCTTGCCTGGAGAATCCATGGACAGAGGAGTCTGGCAGGCTACAGTCCATGGGGTCACAAAGAGTTAGACACGACTGAGCAACTAACACTTTCACCTTCTTTCAATCTTAGGATTCTAGACAGGAAGGACTCTTCTTTCCCTAAGATCTATATCTGAGCCATTATTCCCTGTGTAACAAATCTGAGGACTCCCTGGATTACCATGGGAAGGTGTTGAGGAAGAAAGGACTTTGTGGAACAATTCCTGGTGTGTTTACACTGGGGTCCTCATCCTTCACTGGTTTCTCACCATTCACTGCCTATAAATTTTGCCAGCTGAGGGGATCGGTGTGATCCCCACTCAGCCTATAGAGAAAATTTATCTTGGTGGCCATGCCAGACTGACCTTTTTAGCCCTACACAATCTCCATGCTGAAACCTAGGCTACGGGCCCTCTGGTCAACCTAGATGTGAATTTTCTGTTTCTTGCACTCATGATGAACAGGCCACCAAGGATAGGATAGACTGCTGCTCACGAGGGGTGGCAGGGAAAGAGGATGACAGGTGGTAATGGGAAGGTGACCTAGAGTCAGAACAGGGTTGTTGCCAACTGCTCTTCTCTATAGTTCCTTACATACATTCTGGAAATGTCAGCATTGAAGATGTGTTTCCCTCTATATCTCTACTTATGTATTCTTTATTATTTTCAATTTGTGCCTTCTCTATATATGAGAGAGAGACAGAAATATCTGCTCTGTTTTCAGCACTTGAAGTTTTGTATCAAGTCTTCAGATTTTATGAAATCTGAAAGGTATTGTTTTATTATATACAATTTCTTGGTCCATTCAGGCTGTGAAAATACCACAAACTGGGTGGACTGTCATCAACAGAAATTTATTTCACATATCTAGAAGCGGAAAAGTCTAAATCATGGCTCCAGCATATTTAGTGTCTAATGAAGTTTTCCTAGTTTACATTTCAATTTTTGTTATTGTTTCTAATTATAGGAAATGCTCTCCATTATGGTACTTTAGTTTTCTAAAAAAAGTGAAGATTTTTTGTAATCCAAAATAATAAATTTTGATAAGCATTACTTGACCATATGATGTTAAACATCTGTTCAACATTTTAAATTATATTATTCCACTAATCTCCATTGCCAAAAGCTTTAAATTCTTAAGGAAATCCTCTGCTTAATCAGCAGATTATTTTGTAAGACCCTTCATGGATGACAAATAATGGCTTTTATCCTCTTTTCTTCACTCAGATGTTCATTCATGTATTTCTTCCACAAACATGCATGGAACCCTGAGCACCTAATCATAGCCAAACTCTACCTTGGGGACTGGGGACACATGAGTGAGAAAGGACAGTGATTACAGGACTATGTTGAGCTTCCCATATGGGTGATGAGGGGAAAGACTTTCCAGGCAGAGGAAACAGCATACACAGAGGATTGGGTGGGCATTTGGGACCCTAGAAGGAAAAATTGAAGCATAGAAAAAGAGCCAAGGGTGGAGTTGAATATGTGTGGATTCTTTATTGCTTTAGCCCTGCCCATCCAGCCCATTCTAGGCATGGTCAGCTTGGGTTCTCTGGTGCAAGTTAGGGTCTGTGAGCAGCTCAACTCAGTAATTTCAGTGATGTTCTGTAATCCAAATAGCCACGGTTGTAGCAAGCAACCATGGGTCTATATCAAGCTGGACCACTACAGATTAATTTCATCCTACCAAGATCTGTACTATTTGGAGACCCAAGAGATACTGGAACATTTTACGGAAAAAGTACCTATTGAAATGAGACCAAGTCTTGCCCTCCCTGGATATCAGTGGGAGATGATAGAGTATGATGTTATTCAAATGTTCAGGTTTAGTTTGATTTTAAGCACAATTTTCAGGCAAAGACTTTCTTTACAGGGAGACAGGGAACATGTCTGAAATAATTCAGTGCTGGATATAGCAAAATGAAGTGTTCTCAACATGTTTCATTCTGTAATAGAAATGATGAAAACCCAGATTTGCCAGATGTTCTGGATATATCCAGATCTGTGAATAGGAACATCATATATATTATATCAAGACATTGGGGACAGAAAGTCTTCAATGTTCAGATGAAAAATAACTGTATAATAATGCAGTTATGATCCAGACATTGGAAGAACAAGCAGAATTCATCAAAACACAAATGGAGGAAGCTGAAACACACTTAAAAGTACTATGAGAGTGTTAGTCCCTCAGTCGTGTCTGACTCTTTGTGACCCCATGGACTATAGCCAGCCAGGCTCCTCTGTCCATGAAATTCTCCAGGCAAGAATACTGGAGTGAGTAGCCATTCCCTTCTCCAGGGAATCTTCCTGACCCAGGGATTGAACCCTTGTCTCCTGCATTGCAGATGAACTCTTTACTGTCTGAGCCAATGATGGGCAACTGAAAAAGATTCAAGAGCTCCATAGTGAAGTGATTTCCATGACTATGTGAAGAGTCAGGTGGTATCTGTGCAGGAATATTGGCTTAAGACCAAAGAACTGGCTGATTCTTTGGCAGAAGAGGACACAAGCAATAAAGTGGAACCAGTGGCTGGAGATCATGTTGCTGACAAGGCAGAGGATCCTGGAGGACACTGAATGATGTTACAGTGCCCAGTGGCCATGTAAATCTGGTAATGGAGAGAAAAATAAATTCTAAACCAACATTGCTCAAGGAAAGAGCCCGCCAGACAGGTTATTATAAAGGTATCCAGCCTAAGGAAGCCTCAGTCAAAAGGGCAGGTCAGCATCTTGTGGAAAGAGGAAATTAAGTTACTAAAGCTTGTCGAGAGAAAGAAAGAGAGCTCTTGGGGATATTTACCAATCAACGCAGACCTTGACTTACTATAATAGATGAAAAGCTGTGGAACAAATGACCTGATGAGCCGTAAAAAGAAAAGCTGAGCATCTGCAGAAAGTGACTTCAAGACCACAAGTGAAAATGGAAGGAACTCTTAGGGACAACTCCTGTACCTAGAACTAAAGGCGGTGGTAATTGTGGTAACTGATTGAGAGCTCGAAAGGCTGAATTAAATCGCATTAATCCATGGGATCCCGAAGAGTCGGGCATGACTGAGTGACTAAACACAACACAGCACAACTGCAGACAAAAGGTCATTGAACTGAGACAAAAATTAACAGAAATAGCACTTTAACTCCAACTCCATGCATTTGAGATACCAGTGGAGCATCTGGCAGGAAGAATTTCATCCTTGATCTCTGAGCTTGAGGTGGTATGCTCTTTGATGGGAAGGTCTGTGGCCCTCTTAAACCATCTCTTGACTGTCTCCTGTCTTCCTATTTCTCCTACTTCTCCTCATCTTTACCTCAATCTGATGCTTCCTTGGGTCAAAACTAAGAGTTACAGGCAAAAAGTCCTCTTTCTATACCTCCTCCAGGAAGCCTGGGGGCACTCTTTCAGCTGATTTGCCTTGAAACTGAGGTTATCGTCCTTATTTTCACTGGACACTTCTCTTTGGAGATTCACTCATCTCCACATTACCCTAGTAATCAAAACCCTGAAATACTCTGAAATCTTCAGGTCCTCTGGTTTCTTAATTGTTCGTAAAATATTACTTATTCTACATGTTTCGATTTTTAAGATAGAAGACACTTAAGCAAGTGATTTTTATTTTCTCATTTTGCATCTTGATCACAGATGCAACAGATTTAGAAAATAAAACTCATTCTCTAGACAGAGGAACAGTCAGTGTTGTGATAAAGCCTATGGCTAGGACTCTCTGGGGTCAGCCAGAATAGAACTTGAGCTGGGAACTATTGGCAGTGCAATATCTTTCAATTTATTGCACTTAAGCAGGGCCTCAATTTCCTGATCTGTATGTGGGTACAGTATTAGGAGTTGCCTACAGTATTAGGAAGTGATCCTCGGAAGGCTCCAACATGAGCAAAGTGTCTCTATAGTGCCAGTACCCTTCAGATGCTCGTGAATGAACAGTGGTTTATAATAAGAGGTCTTTGAAATTAAAACACTGAGCCAAGCTTCTATTAACAAGCGATTGCTAGACAAGAAGCCAGGCATTCTTGTACAAAAGAAGCATCATCAGAAATAAGACATTTTTTCCCTATGAAATCAGTCATCTAGAAAAGTGAGGGGGAAGGGAACAAGAATTAATGGGGACAGAATCTGGGGGAGTCAAGATGCTGCAGTTAAAATGCATCCTGCACTAGCACTCCCCAGAGAGCATAACTCTCTCTTACAGTTCACAATTAGAGAGCAACTCTTCAGGTCTATGACTGCTGAAAGCTTTTATTCACATCCTCTTCTCTTCCAATTCTTCTTCCAGGGAAAATCTGTCTAATGATTCCAATTTATAAATGTTGTCCACAAATTTACAAGTTGTCCAGATACTAATTTCTGAAAAGAAATGGATGAGACATTATGGACATCTTAGGGCCCTGGATTGGATGAATTGCATCATTTTTGCTGACACTGGCACTTCTGGAACTAGATCACTTATTCCCAACCAATCTGCAAAGGGATTGTTGCTTCTTGTGATTTCAAGAAGGGAAATTGGTGCTGAATAAAAGTACCACTTCTGCCTTTGTGCATGTAAAAGTATCATGAAGAGAATTTTTTTGTTTGAAGGGCAGTGATTGGAGAAATGAAGAATATCTAGAGGGGTGCTGGGTTGAGGGCAAATATTTTTTCAGATGAGATATTTTATAGCATATTTACATCCTGCTGAGAATAATAAACAAAAAAAAAAAAAGGAAGAAAACTGATTAAGAAATTTAGTTAAAGAGAGATATCCCTGAGTCCCTGAGAGGAGGTGAGATCCAGCCCATAAGTAACTGGTTTGGTCTTAGAAAGAGGCACAGACCGTTCATCAATAGTAATGGAAGGAGGCCAGGATTTACAGTCATCAGTGAAAATAGCCTGGGAGATTTGATTGTGGGGAATTTATTTTTTTTAATTGTTTTCAATTTTGTGTTGAAATAAGCAAGATCCTTAGATAAGACCAAAATTAGGGAAGAAAGTGAGGGAGCCTTAAGAAAAGAGAATATAGCATAAAGTCTTATTTGGGATGAGAGAGTAAGTGGAAATAAATATCGCAAGGTTACTGGGTGGCACTTTGGACTTACTTGATGTCTGAAATCATGCATTTACAGTGAGAAGGTCATCATGGTTGTATTTCTATAGCCACAGTCAGCTCTCCATGTGCAGTAAGGGGAAGATAGAAAGCAGAAGTTAAACATGATTGAGATTTGTTTCTAGGACATTTAGAAGAGGTAGGTGGTGAGGCATCAATAAAAGGAATTAGAAATTGCAAAAGAGTGATTATAATGATTACTATCTAAGCTGCATAGGAAGGAAATGTGGCTATGAGGGCACTGCGGGGCTGTGAAAGATGGTAGGATCAAGGATTACATAATCTCAGGAAGTCTAAAATCACTGGACCTGGTTCCAGGATGCAGTGAGCTGAAAAGTTTCAGAAAGTGGAATGATTAAAACTCCACAAATTGAGAGGGGCATGAATGCCCCTCTGGAACCATTCTGGAAATTACCTGGGGGCATGTGTGCTAGTTAGAAGGAGAACAAAATCTTGGCAATGTAAAGTGTCAAGGAATTAAGAATCATGTTCTTGAGAGAACTGTCTATATGGATATTGAAATAACCAAATTACAAGAGATGTTTTAACGTAGTACAAAACTTTCAAGGATGCCTTCTGGCCATAAAAGCTTACCATTGGCAGGAAAACACAGGAACGCCAGCTGGAGCATGATCTGCTAGCCTCCCACT
Source organism: Giraffa tippelskirchi (assembly GCF_054371585.1). NCBI lineage: Eukaryota > Metazoa > Chordata > Mammalia > Artiodactyla > Giraffidae > Giraffa > Giraffa tippelskirchi. The sequence goes on from NC_137276.1 coordinate 43,060,448, forward strand.
TACCAGACTTCTTTCCCTGAGGTATAAGGTCCCAAAGGACTTCCCAAGAGGATCAGGTGGGACTAACAGAGATTTCCTCCTAGGAATGAAGCCTGCTAAGGCAGTGAGCAGGACAAGTGTCTGCCCATCAAATCCCAGATGCAAAGAACTCCCAGCAGCCCTTGCCTGCACTCTGCTCCCTTATGTTGCAATGATATTCATGTTGTCTCATGGCCACGTGGGGGACGCAGAAAAGCACTACCAGCCTTCTGCAAAGGTGGAAATAGAATTTATTTTCAAAAAATATATTTGAGGCTATAAAACTAAGTAAAAATAGCCTTGATACACACATGTGATAAGAACCATGTTTTATCCGTTTGAAGACTATCAACACAATTGCTTGGGTTGCCTGGTGAATATCTCTTTGTGTGGAACTGGGAACAAATTACCCCACAGGTTTCTCTATGTATTTGAACTTCTCAGAAATATACCACTTTCTGGAAAGTCCATTACCATATTAGTTACTTTAGAAATTCACCCTAGTGGGTTCCATTTCCAATCTGCTGTTCAAGTCAGTTCAGTGCAATGAAGCTCTTCTGCTGAGCTCACTTGAACGCTCAGCAAGGCTATGTCACATCTACTCAGTGCTCACCTGTGCCTGTCCTTTTCATCATCCTAGTAATCAGCTGAAACAGTAACATCTAGAGACATATTTTGGGCTTTCCTCATGGTTCAGACAGTAAAGAATATGCCTGCAGTGCAGAAAACCTGTGTTTGATCCCTGGGTTGGGAAGATCCCCTGGAAGAGGGCATAGCAACCCACTCCAGTATCCTTGCCTGGAGAATCTCCATGGACAGAGGAGCCTAGTGGGCTACAGTCCATGGGGTCACAGAGTCAGACACGACTGAATGACTAAGCACAAGAGACATGTTTATATCATGCCATTTATTTTGTTTGATTTGCTCTTTCTTGTGAAACAGTCTAAGAATACACAAGTTTTTGAAATGATTCAATGTTGAGTAAAGGGCTAACAAATTTCTCCTTTCTTCTATTCTATGGAATTTGACCTTGGGTTAACTTTCTAGCCTGGAAAACTGACAAAAGTGGAAGGTCAGCTGGGTTACTGAGCAATACTGCATATGGTAAAAATAACCTCTCTTTGGGCCTCATAAGGTCCCAAAGGATTCCCAGGGGAATCAGGTGGGACTGACAAAGATTTCCTCCTAGTAACAAAGTCTGCTAAGCAGTGAGCAGGGCAAGAGGGTAGAATGAACAAAAAATACCAGGTTGGGAGGCATAGCTTCAGACTTCCTGAAGTGTGATGATTCCTGCAACTCATATGTCCTCTGTGGAGGCCTCAAAGCTTTCCTATGGAGCTGTTGTCATAAGATATACTAGTTCCTAAATGGAAATATGTCTTTTTTTTTTTTTTAATATACTGGTTCCTAAATGGCAAAAAGATGCTTACTCCTTGGAAGGAAGGTTATGGCCAACCTAGATAGCATATTTAAAAGCAGAGACATTACTTTGCCAACAAAAGTCCGTCTAGTCAAGGCTATGGTTTTTCCAGTGGTCATGTATGGATGTGAGAATTGGACGGTGAAGAAAGCTGAGCGCCGAAGAATTGATGCTTTTGAACTGTGGTGTTGGAGAAGACTCTTGAGAGTCCCTTGGACTGCAAGGAGATCCAATCAATCCATCCTAAAAGAGATCAATCCTGGGTGTTCATTGGAAGGTCTGATGTTGAAGCTGAAACTCCAATACTTTGGCCACCTCATGCGAAGGGTTGACTCATTGGAAAAGACCCTAATGCTGGGTAGGATTGGGGGCGGAAGGAGAAGGGGACGACAGAGGATGAGATGGTTGGATGGCATCACCGACTTCATGGACATGGGTTTGGGTGGACTCCAGGAGTTGGTGATGGATAGAGAGGCCTGGCGTGCTGCAGTTCATGGGGTCGCAAAGAGTCAGACACGACTGAGTGACTGAACTGAACTGAAATGGCAATAGGTCCCTTTTTTTAAAAAAAGATGGAATAATATTCCAGTCTCTCTCTGTGTATTACATTTTCTTTATCCATTTATCAATAAGCAGATATTTAGGTGGTTTCTGTATCTTGGCTACTGTGAATGATGCTGCAACATACATTGAGGTGCAGAATTTTTTCAAGTTAATGTTTTGATTTTCTTTGGATAAATACTCAGAAGTGGAATTGTTGGATCATATGGTAGCTCTATTTTTAATTTTTTTGAGGAAACCCAATACTGTTTTCTATAGTGGCAAAGATAGAAATAGTTGTACAAATTTACATTCTCACCAATAACGTGCCAGGGTTCCCTTTTTCCACATCTTCACCAAGCTTGCTATCTTTTAACTTTTTGATAATAGTCATTTTAACAGGTGTGGGGTGATATTTCATTGATTTGCATTTCTTTGATGATTAGAGATGTTGAACATCTTTTCATACCACTGAATTACACACTTAAAAATGGTTAAGATAGCCAATTTTATACTGTGTATATTTTATTATAATTTTTAAAAACTACATAAGATACAAAAAAAAAAAAAACAAAACCCGAGAGACTACTATCAAGAAAATAAATCTCAAAACATAAAAAGCAAATCATAGTGACACCTATACATATGCTCCTATTAGGGATGGGGGCTTCTGAAGGTTTTACTTCTAAGTCACTTCTTCACCTACTTGTGTAGATCTAGCTCTGTCACCCCTTAACTATCACTAGGGAGCATGGTATAGCTCCTGGACTTCTGTGTGGGCAGCTGTTGGGTCTTCCACTGCAGAAGAAATGCTTGTTGCTATCCAGATGGCAGGCTGTGTTTCATTTCCTCTGTTACTCAAAATAAAGTCAGGGCCAAGTGTGGCTATGGTAGTCCTGTAAGTTGAAGTTGAACTAAAATCCCCATCTATCTTTTATAAATATTTATACATGTCACTAGCATTCGGTGCAACTAAGATAAGACATTTCTTAAAAAATAAATTGAATGTTTGAAACTGACATAAGAATATTTGCTGTTGTTCAATCAGTCATTCATGTCCAACTCTTTACGACCCATGTACTGCAGCATACCAGGCTTCCCTGTCCTTCACTGTCTCCCACAGTTTGCTCAAACTCATGTCCGTTGAATCCGTGATGCCATCCAACCATCTCATCCTCTGTTGCCCCCTTCTCACACCCTCAATCTTTCCCAGTATCAGGGTCTTTTCCAATGAATCAGCTCTTCATATCAGATGGCCAAAGAATTGGAGTTTCAGCATCAGTCCATCCAATGAATATTCAGGAATGGTTTCCTTTAGGGTTGACTTGTTTGATCTCCTTGCAGTCCAAGGGGCTCTCAACAGTCTTCTTTAGCAAGACAATTTGAAAGCATCAATTCTTCCGGACTCAACCTTCTTTATGGTCCAACTCTCACATCTGTTTATGACCACTGGATAAACCATAGCTTTAACTATAGGGAACTTTGTCCGCAAAGTAATATCTCTGCTTTTTTTTTTTTTAATTTATTTATTTTTAACTGAAGGATAATTGCTTTACAGAATTTTATTGTTTTCTGTCAAACCTCAACATGACTCACCCATAGGTATACATATATGCCCTCCCGTTTGAACCTCCCTCCCATCTCCCTCCCCATTCCATCCCTCTAGGTTGATACAGAGACCCTGTTTGAGTTTCATTAGCTGTATGGAAAATTCTCCTTGATTATCTATTTTACATATGGTAATGTAAGTTTCCATGTTACTCTTTCCATACTTCTCACCCTCTCCTCCCCCCTCCCCATGTCCATAAGTTTATTCTCTATGTCTGTTTCTTCATTGCTATCCTGTAAATAATGTCTCTGATTTTTAATATGCTCTCTAGGTTTGTCACAAATTTTCTTGCAAGGAGAAAGTCTCTTTTAATTTCATGGCTGCAGTCACCATGCACAGTGACTTTGGAGCCCAAGAAAATAAAGTCTGTCACTGTTTCCATTGTTTTCCCATCTATTTGCCAAGAAGTGATGGGACCAGATGCCATGATCTTTGTTTTTTGAATGTTGAGTTTTAAGCCAGGTTTTTCACTCTCCTCTTTCACCTTCTCTTTAAGTTCTTTAGTTTCTCTAAAGTCTCTTTAGTTTCTCTTAGCTTAGGGTGGTGTAATCTGCATATCTGAGGTTGTTGATATTTCTCCCAGGAATCTTGAGTCTAGCTTGTGATTCATCCAGCCTGACATTTCGCATAGTGTACTCTGCATATAAGTTAAATAAGCAGGGTGACAATATACAGCCTTGATGTACTCCTTTTCCAATTACATAAGACTATAACCATCATTAATAATTTTGTATTTCAAAATTTTAAGTTTATTAGAGTACTCTGTCTCATGTTGTATAAAGCTATGCATGTTAGTTTTCCAAATACAAAAAATATATATATTTTTTAAGGTTTGCTCTTTTTTTTATTGGAAGATAATTGCTTCACAATTCTGTGTAGGTTTCTGCCATGTATCAACATGAATCAGCCACAGGTATGCATATGTCCCCTCACTCCTGAATCCCCTCCCATCTGCCTCCCCATCCTCAGTTGTCACAGAGCTCTGGGTTGAGTTCCCTGTGTCACATAGCAAATTTCCACTTGCTATCTATTTTACATTGGTAGTGTGTATGTTTCTATGCTGTTCTCTTAATTTGTCACACCCTCTCTTTCCCCCATTATGTCCACAAGTCTGTTCTGTATGTCTGCGTCTTCATTGCAATCCTGGAAACAGGTTCATCAGTATCATCTTTCTAGATTCCAATATTTGGAATACAATATTTTTCTTTCTCTTTATTATTTCACTCTGTATAATAGGCTCTAGGTTCATCACCTCGGGGGCAGATCCCCCGGAGAAGGGAAAGGCCATCTACTCCAGTATTCTAGCCTGGAGAATTCCGTGGACTGCATAGTTCAAGGAGTCACAAAGAGTCGGACATGGCCAAGCCACCTTCACTTTCACCCACCTCATTAGGACTGACTCAAATGCATTCTTTTTATAGCTGAGTAATATTCCATTGTATATATGTACCACCATTTCTGTATCCATTCATCTGTCGATGGACATCTAAGCTGCTTCTATGTCCTAGCTATTGTAAAAAGTGCTGCAATGAACACTGGGGTACATGTGTCTCTTTTAATTTGGTTTTCTCAGGGTATATGCACAGTAGTTGGATTGTTGGGTCATATGGTAGTTTTATTTCTAGTTTTTTAAAGAATCTCTATACTGTTCTCCATAGTGGCTGTATCAATTTACATTCCTACCAACAGGGCAAGAACATTCTCTTTTCTACACATCCTGTCCAGTATTTATTACTCTTGATCTCAAGTTGTTATTGTTATGGAGGCAAGTACCACCAGTTGATCCACTGGAATTGTTGATATGTCAGAGTTAGTTAGAAACCATCATATAGTCAGAGTCCTTTCATTCCTGGTAATGAATCCTGGTAGAAAAACATGAATCCATCTGATACAGAATGACATTAAAGCTGAGTCAAAAAACAAACAAACAAACATTATTTTTTATGAAATTACTCCTTTAAACTCTTGTATGTATTTGTTTTCCATGTAGGATTTGTATTGAAACAAAATCATTTTAGTTTTGGTAAGTGTTAAAGTAATTAAACAAGGAGGGTGTCAGACTGGGATGGCTCTGGCAGCCTATGTAAGCAAACTGAAACCTAAGACAGGGTCACTGCACTTGAACCTGAGAAAACAAAGCTTAAAAACAACCAGTAACAAACAGCCAACTAGGCTTTCTCAAATAAGACAACTTCTCAGGCTATAGCCAATCAAATAATTTGTTTGCTTTGTTTCTACATATTCTCTACAAAACAAACAAACAAACAAACTTTCCTTATCTTCTGTCAACTGAGAATTCCTAACTACTTTCCGTATGGTGCCACCCTATTCAAATCAGTGTTTGCTCTTATAAAATTTAACTTGTCTCAGTTTACTTTTAATAGTTCAAACATCGAATGCTCTATTTCAGTCATATATAAGATGCTCCAGGCCCTGCTTGTATATGACAATATCAGCATACCTATCGCCCAGAAGGCAGGATACCTTAATGTCCACGTTGTCGGCACCTGGGGGCAAGCTCTGGCTTGTTCTGAACAGTGTAGCCTGGCCCTGCTGCTACTGGAATATCTTGGTGATTTAACTCTAAAATATCTCTTCTAATTTTGCTGGTTCAGAAACAGATAGGGAAGCTCAATGTTATGGGAGAAGTTTCAGTTGGAATATTTTTCTGCCAAATGTATCAAGAGATGTGTGTCTGTCTGAATATGTGTGTGTGTGTATATGTATGTATGTGTAGACACACATTTGTATCTATTTTGAGCATCCACCTTACAAGTTACCTCTTCATTAAAGAGTATGATGTGTTCATTCTTTTATTCTTCCCGTGGCCATTCCAGAGCTGATAACTGATGAAGACCACAGCAGGAATGGAGACAGGAATGGAGAGGCTGGCCAAGCTGCTGGGTTAACAAAAGTGCAGAAAGGAACCATTCTTGGCAGGGAAGGAGGATCAAAATCAAAATATTGCCAACATAAGAGGAAAACAAACTGTCCATGCTAATACAGGTGATGAAGATGCTATTTTTGAAGACCTAGAACTTAGCATATGCATAAGCAGGTACAGAGGTTAAGGGACCATTATCAAGAAGGCCACATTTTAGGGCAGATATGAGTGGCCCAAAATTGTAGAGGACACAGAAAAGAATCAGCTGGCTGAAGGCCTCCAGGAATGAGAGAATTCCAGTGCTCACAAGCTCAAGGCTTCCTCCCCTCATCTCTCTATGACAAGGTGACCTCCTGGCTCCTGAGAGAAGAAGGATTGGAGGGTGCCTTGAGCTCGCAGACAACCTTCAAAGGGGATCAATGCTGCTGGTGCCCACTGTGTAGAAACAACACAGGGACAAGCGTCACGTGTTCTTCAAAATCCTGTGGTTTTTTCACTCAGTCCTGCCTGAGGAAAACCTCCCCTGTATAGGTATACTATAACACAAGCCAGACCACTTAAAAGAAATTTATTTGCTCAAATTTCTTGAGTCCCGAAGGCTGAAATCAAGGTGTCTACAGGGCTATAGTCACTTCAGAGGCTCTAGTGAAGAATGTGTTCCATGAATCTTCTAGCTTCTGTTGGCTTCAGGCATTCATTGATTTGTGGCTACAGACTTTAATCTCTGTCTCTATGGACACATTGCTTTTTCCTCTTCTGTGTGTCTTCTCTGTGTGTCTACCTACCAACTCCTCCTGTTTCTCTCTTATAAGAATACATGTGATTATACATAGGGCCTACCCTGAAAGCACAGGGTGATCGCCTCCTCAAGAGCTTTCTCCTAATCACCTCTCATAGGAGGTACTAGTCACTCTTTTGCCATAAAAGGTAGCATTCTCAGGTTCCAGGGATTAGGACAAGGATATATCTTTGAGGGCCATAACTCAGTCCACTGCAGTACTTATCACATCAAATTGTCCACACTGAGGGACCCAAACTGAAATTTCCCATTCAGACATAGGTGCCCTGAGGGCTGGCCTGAGAAAGTCCACGCTTAAGACAAACATTAACTATCTTGACCCTTCTGATGCATTTGCAACTCAAAGACTGTGAGATGGGACCACACACAGTTTGTGTCCTTCCATAACCAATCTCCACATATGTTTCTCTGCCCTGTTCAGTATAAATCAGGATTCTTTTCAGATATTATGCAATAAAACTTAAAAAAGAGAGAGGCAGATACAGGACAGAGAAAGAAAGGGAAAGAGATATAGAAAAAATGCAAGCAGAATGCGATATGACAAAAAAGAACATTTCTGAGGTCAGAGAATGCAAATTATCTAAGACTTTGATAACTCAAAGCTGTAAGAAAGCAGATTTGAGAAGATCCTAGAGCTAAAAGCTTGCAGGTCCTCCCCAACGGCTCCAGAAGCATAGGCTGCAGAGGCCTCCCCAGCAGCTGTAACAACTCGGGTCTCTGAGAATAATTGTCCAGTAGACACCAATGTGGACTCAAGGGAGCCTACCGAAGGTGAGAGGCCTCAGAGCATAATGGAAGGGGCTGGAGCAGCAGTGGCTCCAAGGTACCAGGCCTTGGTAGCTATAGGACCTGCATGGTGGGAAATGAGAAAGGTGGGTCATTGCATCTAAGGATGAAACCATGAGCTCTACTGGGAGTGTTGCCCCAGGCTGTGTGTGGGATGTCCTGTTCTCTTAAGGGAGTGGAGGCTGCTTATAGGAAGAACCCACGCTGCACTTTGCAATGGAAAGAGAAATTTGAGATCAGATTTCAAGTAAGTGTGCAGGGTTCTATGGGGAAGAAAAGATGTGGTCACGGGAAAATAAAGGTTAGTTCTCACGATCTCATGTGTTCCCTTTTCTCAAATGCTGCAGCATCTCAAAAGTCACTCGCTGAGTGAAAAGGCAATATTTGAAGCTGCTTGGTCCCTGAAATTACAGGAACTGATAAAAATCACCAAAAATGGGAAAATTTCCCCAAATGTGTTTAAATTGAGTGTGGCCTAAGCACTGTCACTGACTGTCACTGTGGTGAAAATGGGCTTGAGAGGGTTTCTCTTTTCTGTTTTTGTATGTTTCTGCCTTTAGTTGCTGCTTTCATGTGGAGTTCTTTCATAGTGATGGTGTGGCTTGTGACCTTTTTATATGTCTTTCCAATTTCTCAAAGTGTGGAATTGTGGAGCAGGGGTAGGGACACAGTTTGGAGTGTCAGAAGTCCTGACTTGCAAGGGTTGGAGGAGCCATGTCCTCTTAAAGTGCTCTAGGCTGGGTTGCTGAAGAAGGACTCAGGCTCCACACAATGTCAGTGACACCCTTCTGGCTCAGTCTGAGCAAAATCAGAAAATGAAAAATGAGATCAGGAAAAATTAAAATAAAATTTTCAGTTTTGAATTACTACAGGGTGTTGGGGACTTCATCTTTAGACTGTTTGCCTTGTGAATTCACTTCTCTGAAGGATGTAAGAAGAGTAGTTTATTTTATTCTTGTGTAGCTTTCTTGGCTTTTGTTTTGAGAATGGGGGTTTGACTTTCAAACTCTTTACATGTTGGAGCTAAAACAGGAAGTCTGAAGTATTATTTTTATATTATCCAAATTTTATCTTTCCTGTAAACATAGTAAAGAAAGAGGCGGTGGGCAGAGTAGATAGTTACATCAGTCCTCTCAGATGTATTCTCAAAAAAAATTTTCTAAAGACTAGATTCAGTAATTAGGTGGATAATAAGGCTTCTGCTTATAGGTAAGATAGAGCAGGTTACAGAAAGCCATGGCTTCCACTATAATAGTTAGAAAAAGCCAGAAAAAGTTAATCAAGATTGTATTTTAATCATATCATAGTACTGTAGAGCACTGAAAACAAGGTAAACTGAATTCTATTAATACATTATGAATAATGCTTCCAATATCTAGTTACTGCTAAATACTTGTTCCTTTGGGGGACATTGCCAATTCTGGGGCTCAGACTGACCTCAGTGCAGCAGAGGAAATATACTGGAGAGAAAAAAAAAAAAAAAGGCAAAATATTTAGAGTCACTAGGGAAGGTGTGACAAATGGAAAATTGAAATTTTTCACACTGAAATAAAACTATCCTGAGTGGAAGAACTAAACTGCAAGAAGGTATGACAATCTCTGGAAAGTGTACACCTAAAATATTAACTGTCCATACAGCAATGACAATAGTACTTTATTGTGGAGTTTATGCATATGTAACAACAGCAAGATATAAAGCAGGAGGAGAACAAGTGGAGTGAAATTGTTTGGGAAGTAGTCAAGTATTAGTTTATGGTGCAAAATAATAAGGCAATAATAATATGTATGATAATCCACAGGAAAATTACCAAAAGAATAGTGTTCAAGTGTCTGACTAAATATCAAATAGATAAGATGGAAATAAATATGATTAATCCAAAATAAGGCAGGAAAGAAGGAATAAGTAAGCAAAGAATGGAATTTATTTAAAAAATTAAAAAGCTACATTTGAAACCAGTTATATTAAAACCAATTATATTAATAATTAAATTGAATGTATATGAACTAAACTATTCAACAGAAGTCTAACTCAAGATAACATAGCTGTTAAATGATAGAGCTGTAAATCCAGTGTAGATTGTCACATTAGATATTCAAAAGAGCCAAACATATGCTAATAAAAAAGAAGCATTCTAAATATAAGGACAGAAGTAGGTAAATGTAAAACGATGGGAAGGCACATATCATGAGAGTACTAAATGAAAGAAAGCTGATGAGGACTCTTTCATTAAAATAACACTTTAGTAAAATAAAATTACTAGGAATAAAGAGATATTTCAAAATGAAAAGAGGAATAAAGATATAAAAGCATAGTAATTCCAAATTTTTAGGTGACTATTAATATGGTTTCAATATAGAGAGAACAAGAAATGGCAGAAATAAATGAGAAACAAATATACAATCATAGTTGGATATTTTAATGTACATTTTTTAGAAACTGATTTTAAATGGCCAAATTTAGTAAGATGTTATAAACTTCAAGTTTAACATCCTGGCCTGATGTTATACCTATAGGCTGAAGAAAACACATGATTTCACATGCACATAATACATGTACCATATTTAACCATAAATTGTGCCATAAAAGCAAGTCTTAACAAATTTGAAAAGACTGAATTTATGCAAAGTATGTTCCTGGCCACAGTGGAATAAAACTGTAAATCATTTACATGAAGGTAACTTTATAAAACAATCAAGTATCTTGGAATTAAACAGCACACTTTTAAATCAATTTATAAATAAGCCATGAGTCAAGGAAGAAATTACAATGAAAATGATAAAGTACGTTTAATTGAATGATGTAACAAAAGCTGTATATCAAAACCCATGGAATACAGCTAAAACAATCTTTAGATGAAAATTTATAACTTTAAATGACTATATTAGAAAAGAAGAAACTTAGAAAATTGTCAATGTTAACTAAATGAATTTAGAAAAGAGAAGAACATATTTGATATGAGGACAGATCACAGGAAATGTAAAGCTATGAATAAATATGAAGGAAATTGATCATAGAGGTTAATAGAGAAAAGCAATACCAAAAAATGTAGCTTTTGAAAAATATTAATAAAATTAACAAATTACCCCTCATCAAGACTTACTAAGAAAAAAAGGAAGTACAAGTAACCATGAAAAATACAATGGAGACATCACTGCAGATCCTACTTACTTTGAAAACAAATAGGGAGATGTGTGGAACAATGTTATGCCTACACAGTCAGCAATTCAGATGAAATGCACAAATTCACTGAAAAAGCACAATTTCCCAAAACTGCCCAAGAGACATAGAAATCATAAATAGATCTAAATCTTAAGGAAATCAAATCTGAAATTAAAAACCCACAGAAATGGCCAAAGTTAAAAGGACTAAAAATGTTAACTCTTTTACAAGTATGCAGGGCAACCAGAACTGACACACATTGGTGGGAGTGTAAATTCATATGATCATTTTGGAAAACTGGCAGGATCTACTGAAGTTACTTACACACATGCACACTTACACACATCCATGATCCACCAGTTCTACTTCTTGTTAGATAGCCAAGAGAAACTAATGCATATCTACCAAAAGACAAGTACAGAAATATTCATCAGGTTTTTCTCCTGACAGTCAGAAACTGGAAGCAGTCCAATTGTCCATTAGCAATATAATGAATACACTGAGATATATTCATATACTGGAATCCTACATGACAGTGAAAATGAAAAATCTCCTGCTATATGTTAACAACATGAATGAATCTCACAGACTTAATTTTGAATGAAAAACAAGACATAAAACCGTATGTATATAGTATGATTCCATCTATCTGAAGTTTATACACTTCATTCCATCTATATGAAATATCATACACAAAATTAAAGTATGGTAATAGAGCTCAGGATAGTATTTACCTTAGGGGATGTCAACTAGAAGGGGTTATGAAGGGGCTTTTAAGATGCTAGAAATGTTCTGTATCTTAATTTGGAAGGTGGTTATATGGGTGTATATATATGTGAGAATTCATTAATCCATTCATTTGATATTTATATTATTTACATAGTATAGCAGTTCCTTAAAAGGAAAATAAAATATAGTTTAGAAAGAAAGCAACAAAATAGATAATACCTGAGACTGACAGAAAAGCTATGGAAACTAGACTGGAAAGATGTCATTAAGGTTAGCCCTCAACCCAAGGAGAAAGCAAGGTTCAATAGAACACAGGTGTTTAGAGTAATATAAAAATAAATCCATTTTATTTTTTTTACCTTAGATAACTCTCAAACAAAAATGAACAGCCTAATTAAATTAGATAATTAATGTATAATCTTACATGTAATGTCTGACTCATAGTAAACATTTTAAAATATGTTATTAGTACTACCACTATTACTGATGTTGCTACTATTACTACTATTATTTTGTTGTTACTGAAGTGATTATTATTAGTGATTGGGTCTGAACCAGAAACTCTTATACCGCTATAAGTCTCTTCTCACTTTTCACTTTCACATCTCATCATTCTCAATCCATTCTTCTCATTGTCTCTGTTTCCGCACAGAAGAGCAACTCAGTACTTGGTGTGTGAAACTGACATAGATTTATCTTCCAAACCGGGTTGTGGGCCCATGAGATGAGTAAAGGGACAGGAGGACTTGAGGCTCACGCTCCCTCAGATAGAGAACTCACAGACAGTCAAAAAGGAGGCCGAACAAGTGATGTCATTCCATGTGCCATCCAACAGAAGTGTCACACAGTGCTCCCCAGGATCAGCATTGTTAGGCTCGCCGTCATTCCAGTTTTGGTAGGTCACCCTCCTTCCTGTCAGATCCACAAATTGGCCTTCAGTCTCCTGATCTGTGATGCCCAGGAAGGCCTCTGCAGTGACTAAATCCTTGAGGGCCCTGTTTTCTTCAGCATTCATAGGGGTGGCCACACGGCCCTGGAACTGTGCGCATAGAGTCTTCACTTCATTAAAAGCCATCTTTTTACCATTGGTAAAAAATACCTTCTGTCCAACTCTTTTGCCCAGAGAGAAGATTAGCCCTAAAATGGGAAAATATAGGTGACACGATTTGTCTCTAAGTCCAGCCCAAGATATTTTTCTGGATGAAAGTTTCTATAGTAGAGATGCCACATAAAATATGGTATGTCCAGTTACATTTGAATTATAGAAAAGCAGTGGATTTTTTTTATTTTACTATAACGATTTCATATGCAGTTTTTAGGACATACTTATACCAAAAAAAAAAAATTGCTGTTGTTTACCTTAAATTCAGATTTAACTCAGTAACCTTTTTTTTGGGTTAAATCTAGCAGACCTAATCTGAACAGACGGACTGGAACAAAGGCCTTTGTCTCTTTGGACCATATTCTGCTGCTGCTAAGTCACTTCAGTCGTGTCCGACTCTGTGCGACCCCATTGATGGCAGCCCACCAGGCTCTGCCGTCCCAAGGATTCTCCAGGCAAGAATACTGGAGTGGGTTGCCATTTCCTTCTCCAGTGCATGAAAGGGAAAAGTGAAAGTGAAGTTGCTCAGTCGTGTCCGACTCTTAGCGACCCCATGGACTGTAGCCTACCAGGCTTCTCCATCCATGGGATTTTCCAGGCAAGAGTGCTGGAGTGGGTTGCCGTTTCCTTCTCCAGTGCATGAAAGGGAAAAGTGAAAGTGAAGTCGCTCAGTCATGTCTGACTCTTAGCAACCCCATGGACTGTAGCCTACCAGGGGACCATATTCTAGAATACACATAATTCGGAATTCTAAGTTTTACCCCAATATTAACATAAATAAATGTAAATTTCTTAGAATATTTGTCCCAGGGCAAGTAACAGGTTAAGCCCCATTGCCAGTTCTCAGCACCAACATAACAAAGGGAAAGAGGTGTAGGTCCCATTTTCAGTGACCTGTGTGTACACCGTACGCCATAATATAAAGAAACGGAATCAGGGTCTCTGGTATTAGCATACATGGATGCTCATTTGGTCAGTTGTGTCTGACTCTTTGAGGCCTCATGGATTGCAACCTGCCAGGCTCCTTTGTCCATGGAATTTTCCAGGCAAGAATACTGAAGTGGGTTGCCATTTCCTACTCCAGGCAATCTTCCCAACCCAGGGATCAAACCTGCGTCTCCTACATCTCCTGCATTGGCAGGTGGAATGTTTACCACTGAGCCACCTGGGTGGTCCTCTCTGGGATCAGACTGACTTCAGTTTATAAGTTTCTCTGCTACTCATTAGTTCTATGCTTTTGAGTAAATTATGTACTTTTCTTTTGCCTCCATTTCTACCAAAAGTTGTTGTGAGGATTTCATGAAATCAGAATATGAATAGACACCTATCCAGGTACTAGAAAATTAAACATATTCAATAAATGTTGTCTTTCACTTTACCAAACTTCAAGCTGCCTGAAAAGAGAGAAGGCTTACAGTTTTTGATCTGGTTCAGTTCAGATCGCAGAGTTGCTCTTTCTGAAGTAGCCAGGCTAATATAGTCACCTAGAAAATTAAAACAAAGTGAAAGAGTGTTGTTAAGAAGTTATCTTAGAACTATAAGGGGGTAGGGTACTTTTTCAAACTAAAAAATTAATTAAAAGTTTATTTTATATTGATATTTGCTCTTTGAAGAAAAATGAAAAATATCAACAAGAAAAAGAAGGAAAATTGTCTTTATTTCCCATGACTCTTCATCTGTTGAACGTATGTAAAGACACTTTATAGACACATACATCCCCACACACACATGCACATACATACACTCCCTGTTGATCTGTTAATAGCATTATAGCACTCCACATGCCAAGCTAGTCACTAATTATTTTATTTCTCCAAACAAATAGCTCTATCAGGGACACAATTGTGGAATAAACTAATTGAGGAATTATTATGAGCTGGTGAATATTAACTATAAAGTCTATGAAGTTTCATCTTTGCGGATGTTTTGTTTTTCTTCATTTTGTTGTTTGTTTTTCCCTGAGTTTGTCCTATTGATCAGTAAACTAGAATTTCTGAGTTGTCCATCACCCATGGGGGAGGGCATGAGACAAGCTATGTGTAGCAGACGGCAAAAATGACCTCGATACGATACAGTTTCTTTTAGGAAATGGAGTCTATTCCCCACTCCTTGAATCTGAGCTGGCCTTGTGACTTATGTTGATCAATACAATGTGGCGGAAGCAATAGTGTATGTATCCTAAGCCTTGAGAAGGCCTTAAAACTTCCGCTTTTCCTTTTCTTGTGAATCCTGTAATCACCTGTATGTGATTAAGGCCAGGTAAGTCGACTGGAGGATGAGAGACCCGTGGCTCAGTCACCTTCATCACTCCAGCTGACGGGAGGACAGCAGCCAACATGTAAGTGAGACCATTGACCATCAGTTGACATATGAGTGAGTCCAGCTGAGACCAGCAAAGAAATTACTTTATTCACAGAATTTTGATTTAAATAAATGGCTGTGTTTTGTTTCTCATGAAGTAAGAGATAATTGACATACCATGTATCGACCACTCTTGTGAAAATAGGCATAATAAGCCCAACACATATATTCTCCCTTTTGGACCAAATTGTTTCAGCTGAAGGATGAAGCCAGGGCTCAGATCCTCCAGCAGGCATCTGGCGAGGGTTTGGCTCTGAATGGTTTATGACTCTGTATTCAGGAATTGATAGGAATCCCTGAGGCTCTAAGTAACCTAGAGAAGCTGGAGGCTGCTTAGTCAGAAAGCAGAGTTGGGCATCTCCCCAGGAAGCAGCAGAAGGGGCATGGCCCACATGATACTCGAGTCCACAGACCCCAGGGGACTTCAGCCTGGACCTTGCTAAACTAAACTGCTTACCCATATTTTCTCCAGGGTCTCCTTTTCGGCCTATTGGTCCTGTTATCCCAGGGGTCCCTGGCAGTCCTTGAGGCCCCATCTTTCCAGGAGGGCCCTGCAAGCCTCTGAGTCCTTGACCTGTTGGAGGAAAAAGGAAACATGACTCAATATTTGTGTTCCTCCTCTATTTCTCCAAAAAACATGATGCCCAATCCCTTCCCAGGGGAAAGGAGATCCTGAGCTAGGGCTAACTTTTCTGAGCTGTTGTTTGTACGGACCATAGAAGAAAAGCCTCCTTTGTCCCATGGGATGGTCTGCCTTGAGGGTCAACTCCCTGAGCCCGCAGGACCTCCAAGTGTCAGCAGTTCCTGTGTGAGAGTCTGGGATGCCAGAGTCAGAGCCGTATCTCTGTTTCAAATGATAATATGTAGTTGAGAGTAATACAAGTGGCATGAATACATTACCCTCCTCGCAATCCAGGCATTTTCCTTTGGGAGATAAAGAGTCACAGAGAAAGAACCGCCCAAACTGTACCTGGTTCTCCCTTTTCTCCCTTGGCACCATCACGCCCATCTTTGCCTGGGAAGCCGTTGATGCCTGGAGGACCACAGGCAATCACTGGGCAGGTCTTCTGGATATTCTCACAGTTCTCTGTTTTTGGGTCTACACAAGATGCTGTCACCACAATCATGAGGAGAAAAGGAAGTGGTATAAATAGCGACATGGTCCTCACCCTGGTGTGAGAAAAGTCAAGGAAGATTATTTCATCTTGTTCTGTTTATCTACACATATTTATTGAACCTATAACCTATACTGGGCACACGTGATGTAGGGATGGATAATCCATTCCTGGCCTCCAAACTGGGAATTTGGAAATGTATTAATAAATTCTTCAATGACACTGGTTAATTAATACTTCAACAAAGGTAGACATAAATAATTGGATTGTTGAGAGGAAGGAGTCACCAGTGCCTGTCCTCTGGTGTTACTGCAGAAATCTCTGATTATGTCCTCTGTGTCTTTTGCAAGAACAAATAGGCATACCCATGGCCAGAGACTCATGCCTGCTGGCTTAGGGAGTAATAATGAATGGAGACCTAGCTCGCTCTTGTACTTCTCCCACTTGGGCCCAACTGCCACCTGCATCCCATCCTTATATCTGGACAGTCCTTTGCCCTCAGTGCCAGATAACCAACATCTACTCAGTGGCAGGCAATGAGCTGCAAGCTAATGATCCAGAGAGGAAGAGTCACTACTAGTTACTAACCCAGCCACAATTAACTTGAGTTTGCTTTCTCTTGATGTTTATTTCTCACTGCAGAAAGACTTGCCGGGGGGAGAATTTTCTCTGGAAATTTCTCACTCTCTTAGCCCAGACAGGTTGCTAGATCCCTCTCTATTTCCTGACAGGTATTTTGTGTGTCCTATATGTCAAGGTCACTGGCAATATTCCTTGAATACCTTTCTCATTGTTCAGTCCTAACATTTCATCTGATCTTCAAAGTTTTTTTCTAGATGTCCCTCCCCTAGGAAACCTCAGCAGCCCAGGATCCAGGGTCTAGTCCCTCTTGGCTCTCTTTGAAAACAAAGGTACAATCTCATTTGCAAATGTCCAGGTGAATCCGGGAAAGTCCCATATGCACCAGCATAAGCAGAGAAAGAGACACGCCAGCATGGCTTCTACTTGCCCTCTCCCTACCTCCCCCCCACTCCAGAAAGTCTCTTCTAGGCCTCCAAGATCAAGTCAAAGCCCTAACTATATGACCCAGGACCCAGATCCATTTGCCAAAGTACTCACCAGGGCTTCTGCAGATCAGGGATATAGTCACAAGGAAACTGGCCCTCCAGCAGGGTGCTGGCAGATGCCTTAGCGTAAGGGAGGAGGCTGGGCTTGGTAATGCAAGGTCCAATCAGCCTGGTGGACAGGGACAACATGGGTCTGCCTGGCCTTCAACCCCAGATTAATAAATAATTCTTCTTAGGAGGATTTCCCAGGGGCTTCTGGTACAGTGCTGGGTGGCAGTTTTCTTTGATACTGCACAATTCCCACTTCAAATTGTCAGCATTTTGACAGTTCTCATTTCTGGGCCAACATGAGTTGGTTCACATGGTTAATTGTGTCAAGATTCATGTCTTCAACAGAGAAACATAAAGATGCCTATGAATACACTCATGCTTGTGCATATTAACCATACACACACACATGCAGATGTGCACAGACACTCATCCATGAAGGCACAGCAAGCACCCTGCTGCCTTGGACACACCACGACCACTCCTGTCTCAGGCTCTGGAGTTGGTCTTCACCCAGCCTGAATGTCCTCTCTGTCATGTCACTGGCTGGCTCTTTCTCTTTTATTGAAATGTTCTTGCCTCAGAGAAACCTGTGTTGACTACTTTAAGTGGTCCTGCTCTCTATCCTCTTAACTTTATTTTCTTTAATATTTCTTATATTCCATGATGTTATATTCTATCCATTTACTTCACTTTTCTAGTTTTTATTCTGGTAAATATAAACAACATAAATTTTACCATTTTGATCATTATTAGGTGTACAATTTGGTAGCATTAAGTACATTCACATTATTGTGCAACCTTTACCACTACCATCTCCAGAACTTTTTCATTATCCCAAACTGAAACTCTGTACCTATTAAACAGTAATTCCCTATTTTCAACCCCAAGGTCAGCCCCAACCCTTAGTAACTGCTGTTTTATTTTTGTCTCTATGAGCTTGACTACTCTAGATGTCT
Organism: Giraffa tippelskirchi; assembly: GCF_054371585.1. NCBI lineage: Eukaryota > Metazoa > Chordata > Mammalia > Artiodactyla > Giraffidae > Giraffa > Giraffa tippelskirchi. The sequence goes on from NC_137276.1 coordinate 43,079,045, forward strand.
TTTATAAGTGGAATCATACAGGATTTGTCTTTTTGTGACTGAATGATTTCACTTAGCTTAATGCCTTCAAGGTTCATCCATGTTATGACATGTATCAGAATTTCCTTCCTAAGTTGAAAAAATAATTATGTGTAAATAACACCTTTTGGAAACTTCATTTTTAATAGCAAATAAAAAAAAGACCCTGGAAATTACCCAGTTATCCTTCAACAAGCAAATGAATAAATAAACCATGGAAAATTCACAGGAAAAAAAGAAGCAATTAATATAGTAACTTGGATGAATTTCAAGGACATTATGTTAAGTAAAATCAATATAAACTTGGAAGCTTACAGACCGTATTATTCTTTTCATATAATATTCTTGAAATGGCAAAATTAAATAAGGGAGACCATATCAGCAGTTGGCAGGGAATAGGGCTTCAGGGAGAATATAAAGATGACAAACAAGAAAGTTTCATTGTGGGTGATGGAATAGTTCTGTGCCTTTATTGTGATGATTAGACAAACCTGTCACTGCAATAGCATTTCATAGAACTAAACACCAAGAAAAAAGGAGTTCAGGTAAGTAATGGTTAAATGCAAGTAGAATCCATATTGTATTGTTTTGATGTCAGCTTGCAGGTTTTGATACTTGTACTCTGATATGTTAGATCCTACCATTGGTGAACGATAGAGGAAGAGTACCTGAGACTTTTCATTATGATTACTACCATCTAAATGACAGATGATGGTGGCCAGAATCAGGGTAAAAGAAATTAGATCAAGAAACTAGATACATTTGAGAAACATCCATAATGTATAATTGACAGAGCTTAGGAATTGGTTGAGTGTGAAATAGTGAGCAGAAAAAGAAATCTGTTTGGGTACACAAGTTTCTGACTTGAATGTCTGAGTGCCATTCTACTGACTGAAGGAGATATAATGGATACCTTGTAAGTGGATGGCTTGAATTATCTGCCAGTGGTCAAGAAGGATAGAGCAATATCTGTGAAGCAACATCTATTCAATTCTGGACATTTCTAATAGAGCTGTCATAAAATGTCCTTTTAGATTAGGGTGGTGAGGGAACCCATCATAAGAGTTTCAAATAGAGGTTGCAGACCGTGGTGGTGAGGGTGTGGTAGAGGCCTCCAAACACCACAAGAAATATGGATGAGACTCCCCCCCCCCCACCAGGTCCTTCCAACTAGCCTGTCCTTGGCTTATGGAAGGTCTCATTTCCTTAATTCCTGCTGACCCCTTCCATAGACCTGAAAAAAGGTCCAGGGTGGTAAAAAGCCAGGTGCCCGAAGCAAAGGGCAGAGACTAAGAGATCCAGGGCTTAAAAAAGTCTGCTGGTGACTTGTTCATCTGTCTCCCCTATTCTTCAGCATCCAGATTTTCCCCTTGTTCCTACTCCAAAGTGGCAGGAAGTTGAATGAGGTAGAGGACTCCAGGTCAGACTGGAGGTGCTGGCTTTGCTCACTGTATTTGTTTGCATTGGACACTTAGTCCAGAGGTCACGGAGCTTCCTGGAACTGAGCTGGAAGGGGTAGACATCTGGGTGGAGAGTCAATCTGAAAGTTGAGCCACTGTTCTGGCTACAGCTGTGAGTCTCATATCATTTCCACAGTCTCCAGGAGGCCTTTCCTATCAGGAGATGCCCTCTCCACCTCCTTCAGTCCCAATTATCCAGTCTGCACTTTGCCTCATAGATAAGGCCACTGTATGTATTTGTTCTGGACCTTAGGCCCTTCCCAGCACTGCCTCTACTCTGGCACCTCCACCAGACGATGATGCTACCTCTTTGATCTCTAGAAGGAGTTCCTGCCCTTCTACACCCCTGTCCCCAGTGGGATGGAATCCCAGCTCTGCCACTTCCTGGCTATGTGACCTTGGCCAAGTTCCATCTCCTTCAGATACTGTTTCTTCATCTGTGAAACAGGACAACACTGCCATGCCTGTGCCATGGTATGCTGTCTTCTGATTCACACTCAGAAGGCATGACATGCAGCTCATCACACTAGTCTGCTAAAGACAAGGCCTTTATTGCCTTCAGAATGGTGGCACAATAGTCTTCTTACTGTGGGAAGCAGTGTTCTTGGGCAACCCCATCTGAAAACAGTATAGTATGAGATTTGGAACCAGAAGATTTGGTTTGGGCTCATGATTGTGAGTTTAAGTCAGATCATATATTCTTTCTGAGCCTCGAAGTTTGGCCAGGGGCACGGTTGCAGCAGGCATGGAGCATTTCCATCCATGATTTTAGGAGACATGCCTGAGGGAGAGGCATGAGCAGGAGAAATTAGGGCAGTGTTGCAGGCAAAATAGCCTGAGGTCCAGAATTCCTTCAGAGAGGGCTTCAGGATCATGGGGCCCTCTCTATGTGATCACGTTGGGCTTGTGCTCACTGACTTGAGGAGGGACTGCCTGCTGGGGCCTTGGCAGGGGCAGAGATCCCAGGATATTCTCAAGTCAAGCTGTGTCTGGAAAAAGAGGGTCCATTTTTCTTTCAGCGTCTCTCTAGTGCCCCCTATTGTGAAAGCTGTTAGTGCTCACTTTATTTTTTTTTTGAATTTTATTGGATTATAGTTGATTAACAATATTGGGTCAATTTCAGATGTACAGCAAAGTGATTCAATTATTTACATGTATATATACATATATTCATTCTTTTTCAGATTCTTTTCTCATATAAATTATCACAAAATATTGAATAGCGTTCTCTGTGCTATGCAGTAGGTCCTTATTAATTATCTATCTTATATATAGTAGTGTGTATATGTTAATCCCAAGTTCCTGATCTATCCCTTCTGCCCACCCATATTTTCACTTTGGTAACCATAAGCTTGTTTTCAATATCTGCAAGTCTGTTTCTGTTTCTTAATTAAGTTCATTTCTATCATTTTTAAAAATCAGATTCTACACATAAGTGATGTCATATGATATTTGTCTTTGACTTACTTCACTTAGTATGATAATCTCTAGGCCCATCCATATTGCTGCAAATGGCATGGTTTCATTCTCTTTTATGGCTGAGCAATGCCCTATTGCATATATGTACCACAGCTTCTTTACCCATTCAATCTCTGTTCAAGGACATTTAGGTTCCTTTCATGTCTTGGTTCTTGTAAATAGGGCTGCAGTGAACATTGGGATGCATATATCTTTCCTAATTATGATATTCTTTGGATATATACCCAGGAGTGGGGTTGCTGGATCTTATGGTAGTTCTATTTTTAGTGGTTGTACCAATTTACATTTGTGATCATGCTCACTTTAAAAGAGAAATGCTTAAAGGAATTTTGTGGCTTATCACAGAGGATGTGTGGAAGAGTAAATCTGTTGCCAGGAGTTCTTTGGTAACTGGATCAGTAGGCATATCTGCATGCCCATGTTGGTACTCAGGGAGTCCACGGATGCCCCAAGTGGGTCCTCCATCAGCATAAGCAGCATCAAGGATTCCTCTATATCAGCCTCATGAGAGACCTGAGAGCCATGGAGTGAAGAGGGGTGGGTGGGCCTGGCTGCTTCTGGGCTCTGAGGCTGCCTGTCTCTGTGCACTCCCACAGAGAAGCCCATGCGAGGACACAGGAAACAGGCAACATGGCACCTATAGCCTTGTAAAAACCACCTGAAACAATCTCTGTTGTCACCTTTATCTTGGGCTTCTAGTATCCAGAAATGTGAGAAAATAAGTCTATGTTGTTTAAGCCACCCATTCAGTGATATCTTATTATGGCACCCCAAGCAGACTAATAACCCTCTTAGGTCAGAGGAACCTAGACAGCATATTAAAAAGCAGAGACATTACTTTGTCAACAAAAGTTCGTCTAGTCAAGGCTATGGTTTTTCCAGTGGTCATGTATGGATGTGAGAGTTGGACTAGAAAGAAAGCTGAGCGCCAAAGAATTGATGCTTTTGAACTGTAAGACTCTTGAGAGTCCCTTGGACTGCAAGGAGATCCAACCAGTCCATCCTAAAGGAGATCAGTCCTGGGTGTTCATTGGAAGGACTGATGTTGAAGCTGAAACTCCAATACTTTGGCCACCTGATGCAAAGAGCTGACTCATTGGAAAAGACCCTAATGCTGGCAAAGATTGAAGGCCGGAGGAGAAGGGGACGACAGAGGATGAAATGGTTGGATGGCATCACTGACTCGATGGACATGGGTTTGGGTAAACTCCGGTAGTTGGTGATGGACAGGGACACCTAGCATGCTGCGGTCCATGGGGTTGCAAAGAGTTGGACATGACTGAGCCACTGAACTGAACTGAACTGAACTGAGGTCAGAGGAGCCCAACCAGTCCTCATGATCACTTCTCTTGAATGGGAGCTTGGGGATACAGGTGAGACTGTCCTGAATAGGAAGGTCCATAAGGAGGAGAGTTGCTGGGCAGTAGAATGGGAGAGAGAGAGGAGTAAGAGAGACATTCTATGCTAGAAGGGCCAAGGAAAAGCTAGTTCCAGCCAGGGATGGCTGAACTAGATACCAGCTTCCCCTCCTCCACATTCCCTCCAGTGCCTAGTCACCAGCCCCTATGGCAGGGGGGAGGACAAGGAAAGGGATATGCACACATCTGATTCTACTCCATTCTGACCTGAGCATTGTGACTTAGGCAAATCCTCTCACCCTGTAAGTCTCAGTCCTCAAGCTGTTAAATGAACATAAGAAAAATACTTAAAACTAGAAATATGTTGAGGGATGAACAGAGCGTTGTATTCATATGAGGCCCCTAGTCCTTGAGAAAATAACTCCCCTGACAGAAAGAGGACCAGGAATGAGAGCTTCCTGCAGCAGGTAGGGGAACAGACTCATAGGAAACCTTGAGTAACCAGGACTGACACCCAGCCCTCTGGTTGACTCTCCTGTTTAAAGAAAGATTCAGGATGGTGGGGAGGGGGATTCTGTCCTTCCAGCTTTTTTGTGTGACTTCCAAGAAGCCACCCTGACAGTTTCCCAGAGGATCATCCTCCACAAAGCGAGGTCCCGAAGAGAAATTGCAGGTTAGTCCTGCCATCTAGTGACCTAACTCAGAATTGCAGTGGTCAAAGCTTACACTGAGTCACCACACATCCCCATACTTGTCGACTGGTTCTGTACATTACTTCCTCGAGGCTGCTGTGTGTCAGGCCCTGGGATAAGAACTGAGAGACTTAAAAGAGCATAGCTCCCCTATTCCGGATACCATGTGATATTTTGAAGTAGAGGGTTTTGTTACCCTTTCTGAGAACCAGAGGCCTCATCTCTTGTCTGTCTTCTATTTATTACACATAACTTCTCTGTTACCAGTATCAATAAATATGTATCATATACAATATATGTGGGCAAAATTCATCTTCTCAAGATTCCTCTTTTCTGTAAATTTAGAAATACACATTCAGAGTAAGCAAGGGCTTTTGACACTTGCCCCTCAGAGTTTTAAGTTATTTTCTGATATAACTTATATTATCCAACTTCCCAGATTTCTTATATCTCAGTCTGGTATAGTGCTTTGAATTTAAAAAGTTACAAAAATTCACAGACAAAAAAGGCAGGAGTTTGTGAAGCTGTATATATGGGGAGTTGTTGACTATAGCAACAGTATTCTAGAGGTATTCACTGGGACTATTAAAAAAATAAAAAATTACATATATATTCACAATGATATTAGGTTTGTAGCACTACATTAAGATTTAAGAATCACATAAAAAAAAAAGTTAAACATTCCTTACCCTATAACCCACAGTTCAGTCTAGTGTTTTCCATGAAATCTCCCTACCAGTATTTTTTTCTTATCTCTCTCTTTAACCCAGACTTGAAAAAGTCATGTCAATTTTTCTTTTGCAGCATCTCATATATGCTTTCTCAGTTTTATTTCCACAGCCATAAGCGCTATCACCTCAACCCTGGATGTTCAAAGTAATCCAAGACCTCTGCTTATTATCCCTCACTCCTTATTGCTATCTATTCTACTGCTGGATGAATCTTCTTAATATATGACTTTAACAGCATCGTTACTCTATTATAAATCAGTGTAAACTAAGAATACACTTGTTCTCAAGATCTTCCACAATCTACTCTGAATTAACTTTCCTCCCATATTGATTGTGACTCCACACTGAAGATGTTAATTCTGGAAGACAGCCCATTTAGATTTCTATGTGTTGAGCATCAGATGTTTTTATTTCTGCAGGATCTAGTCACTCCTGCTTCTAGTAGATGAAATTCTCCTTTCCCTGATGAATCTTTTCCATGGATTGCTTCCCCTTTACTCCATGAGAAGTGGAATGATATTTGTGTTCAGCACACATATTATAGCTTTTAGATCACCATGATTGTTTCAATGATGGGTGATTTACTTAGGAAAAGTTGACGAGTCATTCTTAAGATTCGCTCCATGGACTTAGGAAAAGAGTATAAGGGAAGGATAGGCGTGGGGTTGATAATAGCTATCCTTTCTGCTGCTTATAAAAAATCTATTTGAGAATGAAGTCCATGTGTTAAAAAATTAAGAGCCCAGAGATTGGAAGAGAGTTCTGATTGTGTACCCATGCTTTGACTCCCTGTAAACAAAAATTGCATTTGCCTCTGACACTTTGGAACTTACAGTCTGGAATGATTGAGAGGTATATTAGGAGATGTTTCAGTTGTGTGTATTTACTTGTGTAAACTATAATTCCATTTTTACTTCTGTCAATTTAAATTGTCTCTTCCTTATAACTTGGTGACCCTACAACCTCCAAACTCACAATGGATACTCATAGTGGTACCTCTATGCACATCACCCTCTTGCCTAGGGTATATTCATCCTTTCACTCATCTTTCAAGGCTGATTTACTATCTCTTCTTAGAAGAGAGCAGTTTTCATAGTAGTTTGTCAGTTTGTAAATTTATCGGTGAAAAATAAGCTTCTATCCATAATTTTCTAGGTTTGTTCCAAGACCTAGCATTAATTTAACATTTAAAATCTTTCTGGTCAAAGTTGTGATTTTGCTAATTTTGGTTTTACAAATAAAAAGTCAATATCTAGAGCTTAAACAACAGAAGGATTAAGAATATAGATTTTAAATCTAAGATAACTTTAATAAGTTACTCAAGATACTAAGGTATCTAAGTGGAAATGAAATCATCTTTCTCTTCTTCAAAGAACCTTTTTTTCCAGTATTCTTATAGCCTCTTTTAAAAGGGGAAGTCTAAAACTTCTCTGGAAATAGAATTTATTTGCTGTTCAGTTGCTAAGTCATGTCCGACTCTTTGCATCCCCATGGACTGCACCATGCCAGGCTTTCCTGTCCTTCACTATCTCCCAGAGTTTGCTCAAACTTATGTCCATTGAGTTGGTGACGTCATCCAACCATCTCATCCCCTGTTGCCCACTTCTCCTCCTGCCCTCAATCTTTCCTAGCATCACAAACTTTTCCAGTGAGCTGGCTCTTCACATTAGGTGGCCAAAGGATTAGAGCTTCAGCTTCAGCATCAGTCCTTCCAATGAATATTCATGGTTGATTTCCTTTAGGATTGACTGGTTTGATCTCCTTGCAGTCCAAGGGACTCTCGAGAGTTTTCTCCAACGTCACAGTTCGAAAGCATCAATTCTTTGGCGCTCTGCCTTCTTTATGGTCCAGCTCTCACATCCATATATGACTCCTTAAAACACCATAGCTTTGACTATATCTATCACTTTGTTATAAAAGAAAGCCCCTTATTTTATTCTGAGATCATAGCAAATATACAAAAAACAAAACAAAAAAACTAGCACTCAGCAAAACTCAATATTTCTTTTATCATCTTACTTCTTAGAGTAGAACAAGTTAACCAAGAATATTTACTTGAAACTGTAAGAATCTAATGAACTAAGAATCACCTGCTGTTCTATGCTACTGGATGTATGCTTTTATACACACACACACACACACACACACACACACATATGTATGTAAACTAAAATGTTAATGTAATGAGATGATTCTGTGGTTATAAAACTTCTATGGAGCTTTTATTTCACTTGGAGATTCATCCCTACATAAGAAATGCATGATAATAGTGAGAGATACTTGGAATTTATCAATTCAACAAATCCTTATTGTATACCTGCTTTATGATATGTACCAGGGAGCCAACAGTGAACAGACCAGATAAGAATCCTTCCTAATAGAATTGATATTCTAGTGAGAAATTCAACTTAAAAAGCTTTTCAAACACAACGGTGAAAATTCAACCATGATTATCACTGAAAGCACTAGTCTCAACAAGGCAGTGTCTATCCTAAAAGATATTACAAAATCTTTTTCAATGAATCAAATTGTTTCACCGAGCAGAATATTCTATTATTTGACAGGTAAGCAAGGAAATAAAAATTCTAATTAAAGGGAATTATATTTTACCAAGTCTGAATCTGTTGGATTTGTCACTTATTTGTTACTAGTTTCAGACAAAACATGCATTGGAAAATGATTGTGTAAACAGAGCAGAGTTTATAAGCCTATGTGAGAGTAGTTTCCTACCTTGGAATATTGAACTTGCTAAGACCATCAGTCGGTATGTTTTATAGAAGAATGGAGAGTATTGATTTACTCAGGTAGTCAGTCAAGCAGAGGTCATTTTATAAAGCTTCTACTATACATCTGAATGCCATTTCATTCTTTGACATATGGCCAAGACAATATGTAGAGACCTGGACACCACATTGCATTATCACAAAATCCAAGACACAATCAGAAGTGATCTGTGGGATCTTGAGATCTTTCTGCATCTCATCTTAAATTCTTGAAAATTAAACAGTAGCTCCAGTTTGCCAATCCCTTTTACATATATAATTTCATACAAATTCCTGCACTTTGGAAAGGAATATAATATGGTGGTAAAATATATGGCAAATTTACAGTAGCTTTTTGGTTTCTATTTCCTTCTGTTTTACTACCATGACCAATTTTTTCTAATACTTGATTTCCTCATCAACATAACTATAATAAATGCACCCTCTGTACACTTAAATTTTACAGATAGTGTACAGAGGGTGCATTTATTATAGTTATGTTGATGAGGAAATCAAGTATTAGAAAACTTATATAATAATCACATTTTAAAGTATTAAACACTGCAGGCTCTTATGATTATTTTAGGGAAGCAAATGAAGTGGGAAAGGTATATGTGAAAGTATCTTAAAAGATAAAGTAAAAATAAATATAATAAGTGTAAATTATTAAATATATCGTATTCTGAGACACACTTGGGGATACAGTATTTAAAGGACTTCTAAATTAGTATTCCTCATTAGCTAGAAGCTAACTCCAACTTTCTAGCTTTTCAGTTCAGTTCAGTCTCTCAGTTGTGTCCGACTCTGCAACCCCATGGACTGCAGCACGCCAGGCTTCCCTGTCCATCACCAACTCCTGGAGTTTACCCAAACTCATGTGCATTGAGTTGGTGATGCCATCCAACCATCTCATCCTCTGTCGTCCCCTTCTCGTCCTGCCTTCAATCTTTCCCAGCATCAGGATCTTTTCAAATGAGTCACTTCTTTGCATCAGGTGGCCACAGTATTGGAGTTTCAGCCTCAACATCAGTCCTTCCAATGAATATTCAGGCCTGATTTCCTTTAGGATGGACTGGTTGGCTCTCCTTGCAGTCCAAGGGACTCTAAAGAGTCTTCTCCAATACCACGTTTCAAAAGCATCAATTCTTCGGTGCTCAGATTTCTTTATAGTCCAACTCTCACATCCATACCTGACTACTGGAAAAACCATAGCCTTGACTAGATGTCTCTGCATTTTAATATGCTGTCTAGGTTGGTCATAGCTTTTCTTCCAGGGAGCAAGCATCTTTTAATTTCATGGCTGCAGTCACCATCTGCAGTGATTTTGGAGTCCCTAAAAGTAAAGTCTGTCACTGTTACCATTGATTCCTCATCTATTTACCATGAAGTGATAGGACTGAATGCCATGATCTTAGTTTTCTGAATGTTGAGTTCTAGCTTTTTGGTCCATCAAATTTCACTTGGTAATTGTTTACTGTATATCAGAGTACTAACTGCAGCGTTTATTTGCTTCTTTTGATTTGCAGAGGGTGTTACAGCTAGTTAAGTAAATTTTCTGATAAAAAAGTGATGTGTGTTTCAATATGCTACACATAAATCTTATATGGTTCATCACTTTCTACTGCAAATGAATCTTGCAAATGATCTTGAATGCTTCTGTGCTTTTAACTTGCCAACTCGAATTGATTTTATATCAGAGACTGACATAGGAAATTATAGAAGATTAATTTTGATGAAACTTTCTGACTAATAATCCTTAAGAAAAAGTGGGAAGGGGTGGGGGAAGAATCCTATGTTTTTGAAATTATGAAACTCTAGGTCGGAGAAGGCAATGGCACCCCACTCCAGTACTCTTGCCTGGAAAATCCCATGGACGGAGGAGCCTGGTAGGCTACAGTCCATGGGGTTGCTAAGAGTTGGACATAACTGAGCGTCTTCACTTTCACTTTCCCTTTCATGCACTGGAGAAGGAAATGGCAACCCACTCCAGTATTCTTGCCTGGAGAATCCCAGGGTTGGCGGAGCCTGGTGGGCTGCCGTCTGTGGGGTCACACGGGGTCGGACACGACTGAAGCGACTTAGCAGCAGCAGCAGAAGGTTTAAAAAATTGTCCTGGTTGCTAACAGCATACTGCTTCCTCAGAATATAAATGTTTTTCAAAGAATATTATCAATAATCAGAGGCCACCAGGGACTGTAGTCAAACAAGATATAAACATGACCACTCTGTAATTATGTCTGTAATTATGTTCAGCCACAAAAATAGCCAAACATCCTCAACTTCTGGCTAATTTGAGTGGCTCCAGCTTATCTATCAATGACAACACTAGTTTCTACCTCAGTTGTATAGACTTAGATTTTTTTTTTTTGTCTCCCTTTAGACTAATTTAAGTTTTGTTGAGGAATGTAAATTTCTTGTTCATGTTTTAACATAGAAATGTATCCCATTGGACAGAGAAACAGATAACATCTTTTTCCTAAGAAGCAGTTATAAAAATAATTTTACCCACCCAGTAGTTATTCAGAGATATTCTTGTTTTGGAGGAGGAAATGGCAACTCACTCCAGTATTCTTGCCTGGAGAATCCCACAGACAGAGGAGGTTAGCAAGCTATAGTCCATAGGGTCGCAAAGAGTCAGACACAACTGAAGCCACTTAACATTCTTGTTTACTTCCCTAAAGAATTCAGATTAGGTTGGTTATAATTGAAAGATATTGCTGTAAGAGTAGACTTTAATTAAAAAGCTGAAGAAACCTGCAAAGTTTTTTTACGTTTAAATGAATTACTGAATGTCCTCTTGATATTAACCCTTGATATTAATCCCTACCTGATAATTTTAAAAATAAAAGAAATGAAGATTAATATTAACAACAAAGTTTTTCTCTTCTCACATAAGTTGGGCCAATTCAAGTCATCCATCTACTTCCATGATTCAGTCACAGATGGTTGTCTGAACAGAGTCACTGTAATGAGACACAGTGCAGGGGCTTTTGCTGAAAGCCTGGGAAAGATATTTTTAGTTTCTAGTTGGGTTGCTGAACTGTGAGAATGTGAGTCTGTGCCTGCTGTTAGCCATTTTGGCAATACAAAATGAAGTCTGAAATGAAGTCAGACTAAAAATGAGTCTGAAAATGAAGTCAACACACAGGATGCAGAACTAGAACAGAGCTGTTGAACAGAAGGATGCAGATTATTTGTTACTTTCTTTAGACTCTGGATCTAGCCATGCCTGAATGTAGGTAGTCTTAAACTTGGATTGCTGGAGCTACCAAGCTCCACCCCCCACTCTTTATGTGTGTTTGTTTAGTCAAGTTGATTTAGTCATTCACAATAGAAAGATTCACGAAGTAGTCATTTATGAAAAATATCAAGTTATTTATTAATAATTCTCAAGGAAACCCCATGTTTTAGGTAAGATAATGACTATATCTTCTTTAGTTTTTCCTTCTTACATTGCTGAGCACAATCTCTTGAAGAAAGCAGGTGTTTTAAAGAAAACTAATGTCTATTGAATTGAATTGAGGTAAGTTGAGTTGCCTTTTCATACTGTTCATGGGGTTCTCAAGGCAAGAATACTGACATGGTTTGCCATTCCCTTCTCCAGTGGACCATATTTTGTCAGAACTCTCCACCAAGACCCGTCCTTCTTGTCTTGGGTGGCCTTACATGGCATGGCTCATAGTTCCATTGAGAGAGACAAGGCTGTGGTCCATGTGATCAGATTGGTTAGTTTTCTGTGATTATGGTTTTCAATCTGTCTGGCCTCTGAGAAGGATAAGAGGCTTATGGAAGATTCCTGATGGAAGAGACTGACTGAGGGGGAAACTGGGTCTTGTTCTGATGGGCAGGGCCATGCTCAGTAAATCTTTAATCCAATTTTCTGTTGATGGGTGGAGCTGTATTCCCTCCCCGCTATTTACCTGGGGCCAAACTATGGTGGAGGTAATGAAGATAATGGTGACTTCCTTCAAAAGTCTCAATGGATGCACTGCTACACTCACTGTCCCCAACCCTGAAGCAGGCCACGACCGACCCACACCTCCGCTGGAGACTCCTGGACAGTCACAGGCTAATCTGGTTCAGTCTCTTGTAGGGTCACTGCTCCTTTCTCCTGGGTCCTGGTGCGCACAAGGTTCTGTTTGTGCTCTCCCAGAGTCCTTTTTCCCAGTCCTTTGTAAGGTCTAGCAGCTCTATGGTGGGATTTTTGGTGACCTCCTCCAAGAGGGCTATGCCATACCCAAGTCTGCTCCACCCAGAGCCCCTCTCCCTATGGCAGTCCACTGCTGACCCGTACCTCCACAGGAGACTCTCAAATACAGTTCTGTCTTGATCTTTGTGGGGCCCCAGGGTCCTGGTGTGCACGAGGTTTGTTTGGGCCCTCTGAGCATCTCCGGTGAGAATGAGGTTTGATTCTAAAGGCGAATTCACCCCTCCTACCATCTTGCTGGGGTGTCTCCTTTGCCCTTGGGTGTGGGGTATCTCCTCACAGCTGCTGCACTGCCTACCATCTTACTGGGGTTTCTCTGACCTTGGACATGGGGTATCTCCTCAAGTCCTCTCCAGCAAAGTGCAGCTGCCGCTCCTGACCTTGGATGTAGGGTATCTGCTCACGGCTGCTCCAGCGAAGTGCAGCCACCACTCCTGTATGAAAAGGCAAAAAGATAGGACACTGAAAGATGAGCTCCCCAGGTCAGTAGGTGCCCAATATGCTACTGGAGATCAGTGGAGAAATAACCCCAGAAAGAATGAAGAAAGACAGAGCCAAAGCAAAAACAACACCCAGTTGTGGATGTGACTGGTGATGGAAGCAAAGTCCAATGCTGTAAAGAGCAATATTACATAGGAACCTGAAATGTTAAGTCCATGAATCAAGGCAAATTGGAAGTGGTCAAACAGGAGATGGCAAGAGCGAATGCTGACATTTTAGGAATCAGCAAACTAAAGTGGACTGGAATGGGTGAATTTAACTCAGATGACCATTATATTTACTACTGTGGGCAAGAATCCCTTAGAAGAAATGGAGTAGCCATCATGGTCAACAAAAGAGTCCAAAATGCAGTACTTGTATGCAATCTCAAAAACAACAGAATGATCTCGGTTCGTTTCCAAGGCAAAGCATTCAATATCACAGTAATCCAAGTCTATGCCCCGACCAGTAATGCCGAAGAAGCTGAACTTGAATGGTTCTATGAAGACTTGCAAGACCTTCTAGAACTAACACCCAAAAAAGATATTCTTTTCATTATAAGGGACTGGAATGCAAAAGTAGGAAGTCAAGAAACACCTGGAGTAACAGGCAAATTTGGCCTTGGAGTACAGAATGAAGCAGGGCAAAGGCTAATAGCACTTTGCCAAGAGAATGCACTGGTCATAGCAAACACCCTCTTCCAATAACACAAGAGATGACTCTACACATGGACATCACCAGATGGTCAACACCGAAATCAGATTGATTATATTCTTTGCAGCCAAAGATGGAGAAGCTCTATACAGTCAGCAAAAACAAGACGGGGAGCTGACTGTGGCTCAGATCATGAACTCCTTATTTGCAAATTCAGACGTAAATTGAAGAAAGTAGGGAAAACCACTAGACCATTCAGGTATGACCTAAATCAAATCCCTTAAGATCATACAGTGGAAGTGAGATACAGATTTAAGGGACTAGATCTGATAGACAGAGTGCCTGATGAACTTTTCCAATGAGTTGGCTCTTCACATCAGGTGGTCAAAGTATTGGAGCTTCAGCTTCAGCATTGGTCCTTCTAATGAGTATTCAGGATTGGGTTGATATCCTTTAGGATTGACTAGTTGTAGCTCCTTGCAGTCTAAGGTACTCTCAAGAGTCTTCTCCAACATCACAACTCAAAAACACCAATTTTTTGGTGCTCGGCCTTCTTATGGTACAACTCTCACATCTGTACATGACTACTGGAAAAGCCATAGAAAATATGTATAATTTAGCATAGGAATATTGGTGATAGTAATGTTTACCCAGTAGATTCACATGAAGACTAGTACAGTTCTTTATTAGTCCTCACATGAATCTAGTGGGTAAACATTAGTATCACCAATATTCCTATCCTAAATTATATGTAGTTCCCTAAATCATATATATGTATTATATGCTAGAGACACTGCTCAAAATTCAAGACTGATGTGACTCCAAACCATTCTACCATTCTGTCTTCTGCAACTAATTTTAGTTTAGTTTAAAGTCAGAGTGTAACCATAGAAAAAAGGAGACTTACTTTTTCCTGGGTTATGTCGGGCTTGCTGGGGAAGCAAAAAATTGGCAGAATGCATGTGGTTCCCCAGGCTTTTACCATCACAGAAAGTTGTGTCTGGGTGTAACTGGATGCCCCTTGGGAAGTGCTCCAAGAGAGAGGGCCCGCCTCTCTCACCATACAACTTTCATATTGATTCCAGAAAGCAGAAATACTCTTGTTGACAGAGTGACAACAGGATATTCCTGATTATGAGAAATGTTTGGAAAAGTCGGTGACTAGAGCTCATATATCATTTACTTAGAGCATTTACAAGTCAGCATCTGTGCCTGATAGTCACGTTGCTGCCCTTCAACTGAGCCCCCTCCATTCTGCTCAATGACCTCAACCATGGAAGGAGAGTTGCAGCAAGGGCCAAGTGGTTTACTCTGGGTTTGTCCCTCCTCACTGTGTGTAGACTTTTGAGGTGACTACAGAATTCAAATGTTTATTTGGCTTATTGTCATTTTATTTCATCATGTGTGTGTGTGCTCAGTTGCATCTGACCCTTTGGGACCCTGTGGACTATATAGCCTGGCAGGCTCTTCTGTCCATGGGATTTCCCAGTCAGGAACACTAGAGGGGGTTGCCCATTCCTACACCAGGGGTTCTTCCCAACCCAGGAATCAAACCCACAACTCTTGCATCTTCTGCATCGGCAAGCAGTTTCTTTACCACTACAGCGTCTGGGAAGCCCCATTTCATCACCTGATATCCTATTTTATAACCCATCCCTGGAAGCATATTTCTTATTTCCTAGTCTGGAGCTCTGGTAGCTTTGATCTCCATCCAGCTTCCTCAAGAGGGTATGAAGATCAATATTTCAGGACCCAATATGCTGCTACCCATAGATTGGGAAGTTCCAACTTATGTGTGGCAGGAGTGGCAGGGCTCCTGTGGGCACACATTTTTCTAGCCTGAGACCCACTTTGAAGAAAGATTCAATTTTATGTAGTCCCCCAAACAGATCCAAATTATTCTCTAACTAATGAGAAAGGAACAAATGACAAAGGTTTCGTGGATAAAGATTCACAGGTCATAATTCAGCTAATATTTCATCAACTTTTATCATTAAAACTCTGTTTTTTGCCTTACCAGACAACATTTTATTTCCTTTGTATTATTCCATCGCAGAAGCTATCAGAATGTCCTCCACAAGTCTAATTTCTTTCTCACTCACTGCATGAATATTCTACCCAGAAGAGCTGAAATCCCTTGAATTGTGCCCATCTGTTACTCTTAAAGCCTGTACCTTGTGGAAACTTAGCTAATCCCTCTATATCTGCAAAAGAAGTTCTTTGGTCCTTGTTGCCACATTTCATAGCTTGTCTAGGTAGTATCTCCCACCCTGTGACAGAGTTTCTCTCATTCTTGCACATTTCAGATGTTAACTATTAGATGTTCAAACTACCGCACAATTGCACTCATCTCACACGCTAGCAAAGTAATGCTCAAAATTCTCCAAATGAGGCTTCAACAGTTTGTGAACTGAAAACTTCCAGATGTTCAAGCTGGATTTAGAAAAGACAGAGGAAACAGAGATCAAATTGCCAACAATCATTGGATCATAGAAAAAGCAAGAGAGTTCCAGAAAAACATCTACTTCTGCTTTATTGACTAGCCAAAGCCTTTGACTGTGTGGATCACAACAAACTGTGGAAAATTCTTAAAGAGATGGAAATACCAGACCACCTGACATTCCTCCTGAGTAACCTGCATGCAGGTCAAGAAGCAACAGTTAGAACCAGACATGGAACAGCAGACTGGTTCCAAATTGGGAAAGGAGTACATCAAGGCTGTATATTGTCACTCTGCTTATTTAACTTATATGTAGAGTGCATCATGTGATATGCCGTGCTGGATGAAGCACAAGCTGGAATCAAGATTGCCAGGAGAAATATCAATAACCTCAAATATGAAGATGACACCACCCTTATGGCAGAAAGCAAGGAGGAACTAAAGAGCCTCTTGATGAAAGTGAAAGAGGAGAGTGGAAAAATTGGCTTAAAACTCAGCATTCAAAAAACGAAGATCATGGTGTCTGGTCCCATCAGTTCATGGCAAATAGATGGGGAAACAGTGAGAGACTTTATTTTCTTGGGCTCCAAAATCACTGCAGATGGTGACTGCAGCCATGAAATTAAAAGACGTTTGTTCCTTGGAAGAAAAGTTATGACCAACCTAGACAGCATATTAAAAAGCAGAGGCATTACCTTGCCGACAAATGTCTGCCTAGTCAAAGCTGTGGTTTTTCCAGTAGTCATGCATGGATGTGAGAGTTGGACCATAAAGAAAACTGAGTGCTGGAGAATTATGCTTTTGAACTGTGGTGTTGGAGAAGACTCTTGAGAGTCCCTTGGACAGCAAGGAGATGCAACCAGTCCATCCTAAAGGAGATCAGTCCTGAATATTCATTGGAAGGACTGATGCTGAAGCTGAAACTCCAATACTTTGGCCACCTGATGCGAAGAACTGACTCATTTGAAAAGACCCTGATGCTGGGAAAGATTGAGGGTGGGAGAAGAAGGGGACGACAGAGGATGAATTGGTTAGATGGCATCACCGACTCAATGGACATACATTTGAACAAGCTCCGGGAGTTGGTGATGGACAGGGAAGCCTGGCATGCTGTGGTCCATGGGGTTGCAAAGAGTCAGACATGACTGACTGACTGAACTGAACTGAACTATTAGATGGA
Source organism: Giraffa tippelskirchi (assembly GCF_054371585.1). NCBI lineage: Eukaryota > Metazoa > Chordata > Mammalia > Artiodactyla > Giraffidae > Giraffa > Giraffa tippelskirchi. Next base: position 43,096,506 of record NC_137276.1, read on the forward strand.
TACCATCCTGTGCTTCTGGCTAGCTAAATGAGCTAAGAGATATTTGACTTCAAGGGGCATTGGGGTTAAAAGTCAGGAATCAGAAACTTGCAGTCACTACTTTATCATTTCTGAGATCCTTTCAGTGGCATAGTTTCCTAACCTGTGAGAGCAGGGGTGTGGAGATAATTTAGAAAGAGAATTTTCAAGGCCACTTTAAACTTATAGCAAACATTAACATGCTTCAGAATTCTCTTTTGCATTGTTTTGGAGAGCTACCTTATCAAAATTATAGTGGAGCATCATATAGTAACAGCTGAGAATGATTATCACAATAAACAAAATTTCTAGAGAGATCTCTGTGCACATAACACTACTGGGTGATCACAATATAGTTTCATACAAGAGAAAAAAAATCAATCTTTCCTTTTTATCTTTTTTCCTACCTTTGTGCTGAGAACATATAAATAGAGAATACATCTGCTTTGTCACCTTCAGTCAGGTATTGGCTTTCTTTATAGGAAAAGAGATTTACTAAAGATCAAAATTAGTGTTGAAAATTCTCTCTGTCAACACTTTCATCAGCAAACAAGAAGTTAGTCAAATTCCCTACTCTCCTGATATAACTGTGCCCTGTGGACTTCATTCCACTTTTGATTAAAAGTATATTAAAGAGGTAAATATATTTCCTGCAGTCTGCAAAGACACTTACATATAATTTATGATGAAGTGGGAAACTAACATAAAGGAATCGAAGAAACTTTGGTTTGGAGTGAAGAATATAAAGGATCTAAATTGCTCTTTTCCTAAGTAACTTTAATTCAAAATAATCAATATGCCATTAAAGCATATTTTGGGGTGGCCTGCCCTGGGCCCACAAATTAGCTAGTGTAACAATTATTGACTCAACTTCTTTCTCACTCAACCACAATCTCTCTTGCTTCCTTTCTCTTCCCAAATCACCTGGCCTAGAGGAACAGACTGATAGGCCTGGAACCAAAGTGCCCTGTGCCATACAAGACATATTTGAAATCAATTCCAAACCTCATGAAGATAGAGGGAAAAAAAGTAACAAACCTGGCAAAATAAAAAATATTCAGTCCTCAAGGATATATTGTGACCTTTATAAATACTTATAGCTAACTAATATTCTTGCCTGGAGAATTCCATGGTCAGAGGAGCCTGGCGGGCTGGAGACCATGGATTGGCAAAGAGTCAGACATGACTGAGTGACTAATACTAACTAACAAAATATTTAATGTAAAAATTTGAAATACGGTATATATCAAGTGATTCTTCTTTAGTTTCAATTGATTATTTACACTGTAGTTTTTATCATGTGGATTGGACTATATCTTCCACTCTCTCTCTTAGGAAGTGAAAGTGCAAGAAATATCTCCTGTGACTAAGTCAGATATGGGTGTGTATGATACTAAGAGAGAAAATGCTTTTGTCTTTATGTACTGTTAGAAAGGAAGAGACTCTTTGATTAAGAACTAAAATATTATTCTCTAAGAGAAATAATTCAGAGCTAGGAATTAAGAATGAGCCTGTGATGTTTGGGTTGTAAAAAATGAATTGTACATATCTGTATTTTAGATTCTGGATATAAATTTGAAGTAATAGGAAGAGCCAAAAGTGAAGTAATTATAGCCATTCTTCATAATTTACTCTAATTATGTGTATCAGTCAGGGGCCAGCAGGAAGCAGATGGCTCACTCAGAAGGTTTAATTCAAGAGTACTTCATTGAAGAAGAGCTATATACAGAGATATCAGCAGGCTTTGAGAAATGAGTAATGAATATTTACAAAAGTAGGCAATAGCCTTATTTCTAGGACTGTAGTTAGAATTGAGGTAAAGTATATTAAAATATCTACTACAGTGCTGGAATCATAATGTACCTTTGAAAATACTAGTTTCTTTGTTTTATTTTTTTCTTCTTCATCTACAATACTTTGTGATCACCTTCTTTGAGCCCTATGTCAGGTAATATATTTCACATTGGAATGTGACATCCCCTAAACAGTGCCTATTATTAAACAGTAGATGAGGAATAAATATAGCACTATATTAAATAGAATTGGATCTTTGTCCTAAAAAAAAATCTATTGTACAATGTGGATAAACATGTATGCACATAGAAGTCTTCTCTACAATGAGTAAGAAAAAGTTAGAGCTAGGCTTCCCCAGTGGCACTAGTAGTAAAGAACCTGCCTGCCAGTGCAGGAGACATAAGAGATGTGGGTTTGATCCCTGGGTTGAGAAGATCCCCTAGAGAAGGGAATGGCTACCCACTCCAGTATTCTTGCTTGGAGAATCCCACGGACAGAGGAGCCTGGTGGGCTACAGTCCATAGGGTCACAAAGAATTGTACATGACTGAAGAAACTTAACAGGTGCATAGGATACTACAGTACACAGTGACTATTGAGAACTAACATGATAAAACGTTCAAAAAAGATTGACTCTACAAATAGGAGAGCATCTGAACACACATACAGGGTAAGGAAAATTGTTCTATACTTGGGAATTTCTTAAGCAAAGGAATGGAAAAGGGTAAGCAGGAGAATGTTCTGATGAGTTGATAAAAGAAACTGATGAGAAAGGAGGTTTTATAAAATGGAGAATAGCAGCACCTGCCTGCTAGGTGTGTGTTCATTTAACATTCACTTCTGTTAAGCAAAATTCAACTGAATACATTTGAAGATCTAATTGGCTTTATTAGATGATTCATGAGTTGAGCAGCACTTATCTATCAACTAGAAGGGTGCTCTGAGGGATGTACTAAAGGGACGTTTTTACAGGAAGAAGGATGGGGCAAGGGAGTTATTAGCAAAAGGAAAAAGGGGATAATTTTTGGGCCTAGACATCTTTGGGGTGAGGGGGGGACATGAACTAGAAAGGGTTTTATCGCGTAGGTCATTTCTTCTTCCTCTAGGGTAGAAAGAGGGCCCACATGGAAGATTGCATCATACCAAACTTCCTAACTAGGAAGTTCCAGACCACTTGATTAAGATTGTATTTCTGGTGAAGGTTGAAACTGCAGTTATGCCATGTATTAAATCTAGGTTTGGTATCATGGTCTTTAGCACAAGTGACACCATTTTGGGCCTATGGTTTTCCCTTTAACCCTTCAAATGCTCAGTTAAACAATTTGGGTTTTATTCTAAACTACCAGTAAATATTGAAGGCCTTAGAACATTTAAATGACAGATGAAATAAGTGTTTTATAAATTTTAGTTTTGAGTAGAATTGATTAGACTGAAGTCCTAATGTACTAAAGTGTATGTGTTACTCTTGAAAAATTCCCAGCATTAGCTAAAAGTATTTTGAATATTTTCTTAAAACATGTTTTAATGAGTAATGTATTGTTTATTGTCACGTTGAGAGAAATTAATATTTGAGATGTATTGGATAATCTGAAATTCTTTAAGACTATTTTTTTTCTAGCAATGAGAGTTAAGGAGATTATAGTGCAAAACATGATTTGGGGAGTTTGGGAGGAGAGGGGGCAGCTAGAACTTTGAATGTTCTTGTTCTCCATGAACCCTGAAATTTCCTAGATACTGGAAAAATGTGATATTTAAAAAAATATTTTTGACGTCAAATAGTTTGATTTCAATTCTGACTTTATCATTTTCTTGATGCAGCTATATGATATAGCTGCTGCTGCTCCTGCTAAGTCACCTCAGTCATGTCTGACTCAGTGTGACCCCGTAGACGGAAGCCCACCAGCTTCCCCTGTCCCTGGGATTCTCCAGGCAAGAACGCTGGAGTGGGTTGCCATTTCCTTCTCCAATGCATGAAAGTGAAAAGTGAAAGTGAAGTCTCTCAGTCGTGTCCGACTCGTACCAACCCCACGGACTGCAGCCTACCAGGCTCCTCCGTCCATGGGATTTTCCAGGCAAGAGTACTGGAGTTGGGTGCCATTGCCTTCTCCGACATGATATAGCTATTTGTAGCTGAATGTCAGTATCCTCATTGGTAAATAGAAGTAATTATGCTTTGTATTGAGATACATAGATATACCAAAACATGCGGCATATAATAGATGCTTAATGAACAATATTTAGTTTTCTTTGTTTGAAAATGATGGTAGTGTTGGGGGAGGAAAATACTTTGTTCTACCCTTCAAGAGTCTTCTATTTCATCTTAAAATTAAATTGATATGAGACCCCACTAACAGGAGAAAATTAAACAAAAGTTTACCGTGCATGCTTAGTCGTGTCTGACTCTTTGCAACCCCATGGACTATAGCCCCCCAGGCTTCTATGTCCATGGGATTCTCCAGGCAAGAACACTGGAGTGGGTTGCCATTTCCTTCTCCAGGGGATCTTCCCAACCCAGGGGTCAAACTAGCATCTCTTGTGTCTCCTGCATTGGCAGGCAGATTCCTTACCACTAGCGCCACCATAGCATATATACATGGAAGTGAAAGTGAAAGTTGCTTAGTCGTGTCTGACTCTTCGCATGACTCTTGTGTGTCCAACTCTTTGTGTGACTCTTGCGGGTCTAACTCTATACATGGACGAGACCAGCGAAAACTTAGTAACTCACCAAACTGGACCAAGCCCTCACCTTGAATACCACCTTCAGCTAACAACAAAAGAGGATGTTGGCGTACAAGTTCAAAAGGGGATGATGGTAATTCACATGGAGATAGAAAAACAAATGCTTTGTAAACAAATGTCTATGGGTCTGCAGAGACAATGGGTCACAGAATAAACCCTGATCCCTAGGCCTGGCAAAGTTCCCCTACCATCTCATCTCATGCATGCTCAGTTGTGCCCAGCTCTTTGCGATTCTATGGACTGTAGCCTGCCAGGCTTCTTTGTCCATGGAATTTTCCAGGAAAGAATACTGGGGTGGGTTGCCATTTTCTACTCTAGAATATCTTCCCAACCCAGAGACTGAACCCACATCTCTTGTATCTCCTGCACTGGCAGGGGGATTCTTTACCATAGCACCACAGAGGAAGCCGTACCTCACCTAGTGCATATTCTTTGCAGATACCTCTGGTGATAGCTCTATCTATCTTCTTTTAGACAAGGTGCTCTATCTAACTTCTTTTAGACTGCTAGGGGGAATGTCAAATATTTTTCCTGAGCTTTTTAGGGCTTGATTATTTTCAGATTAAAATAATTTGCATGCCAAAGAGATACAAATTTGGCTCTCCTACAGTAGCAAGGGAAAGGATTAGCTGTAGACTACTTCTATAATGCTTTTCCCTAGTGGCTCAGTGGTAAAGAATCTGCCTGTTGCTTCAGGTTTGATCTCCGGGTAGGGAAGATCCCTGGGAAGGAGAAGGAAATGGCAACCCACTCCACTATTCTTGCCTGGGAAATCCCATGGACAGAGGAATCTGATGGGCTACAGTCAGAGGTTCATGACATTGTACAGGAGACAGGGATCAAGACCATCCCCATGGAAAAGAAATGCAAAAAAGCAAAATGGCTGTCTGAGGAGGGCTTACAAATAGCTGAGAAAGAAGAGAAGCGAAAAGCAAAGGAGAAAAGGAGAGATATTCCCATCTGAATGCAGAGTTCAAAAGAATAGCAAGGAGAGATAAGAAAGCCTTCCTCAGCAATCAATGCACAGAAATAGAGGAAAACAACAGATTGGAAAAGACAGGAGATCTCTTCAAGAAAATTAGAGATACCAAGGGAACGTTTCATGCAAAGATGGGCTCGATAAAGGACAGAAATGGTATGGACCTAACAGAAGCAGAAGATATTAAGAAGAGGTGACAAGAATACACAGAAGAACTGTACAAAAAAGATCTTCATGACCCAGATAATCACGATGGTGTGATCACTCACCTAGAGCCAGACATCCTGGAATGTGAAGTCAAGTGGGCCTTAGAAAGCATCACTATGAACAAAGCTAGTGGAGATGATGGAATTCCAATTGAGCTATTTCAAATCTTCAAAGATGATGCTGTGAAAGTGCTATACTCGATATGCCAGCAAATCTGGAAAACTCAGCAGTGGCCACAGGACTGGAAAAGGTCAGTTTTCATTCCAATCCCAAAGAAAGGCAATGCCAAAGAATGCTCAAACTACCGCACAATTGCACTCATCTCACACACTAGTAAAGTAATGCTCAAAATTCTCCAAGCCAGGCTTCAGCAATACGTGAACTGTGAACTTCCAGATGTTCAAGCTGGTTTTAGAAAAGGCAGAGGGACCAGAGATCAGATTGCCAACATCCGCTGGATCATCGAGAAAGCAAGAGAGTTCCAGAAAAACATCTATTTCTGCTTTATTGACTACGCCAAAGCCTTTGACTGTGTGGATCACAATAAACTGTGGAAATTTCTAAAAGAGATGGGAATACCAGACCATCTGACCTGTCTTTTGAGAAACCTGTATGCAGATCAGGAAGCAACAGTTAGAACTTGACATGGAACAGCAGACTGGTTCCAAATAGGAAAAGGAGTATGTCAAGGCTGTATATTGTCACCCTGCTTATTTAACTTATATGCAGAGTACATCATGAGAAAAGCTGGGCTGGAAGAAACACAAGCTGGAATCAAGATTGCCAGGAGAAATATCAATAACCTCAGATATGCAGATGACACCACCCTTATGGCAGAAAGTGAAGAAGAACTGAAGAGCCTCTTGATGAAAGTGAAAGAGGAGAGTGAAAAAGTTGGCTTAAAGCTCAACGTTCAGAAAACTAAGATCGTGGCATCTGGTCCCATCACTTCATGGCAGATAGATGGGGAAACAGTGGAAACAGTGTCAGACTTTATTTTTTGGGGCTCCAAAATCACTGCTGATGGTGATTGCAGCCATGTAATTAAAAGGCGCTCACTCCTTGGAAGGAAGGTTATGACCAACCTAAGATAGCATATTTAAAAGCAGAGACATTACTTTGCCAACAAAGGTCCATCTCGTCAAGGCTATGGTTTTTCCAGTGGTCATGTATGGATGTGAGAGTTGGAAGGTGAAGAAAGCTGATTGCCGAAGAATTGATGCTTTTGAACCGTGGTGTTGGAGAAGACTCTTGAGAGTCCCTTGGACTACAAGGAGATCCAACCAGTCCATCCTAAAGGAGATCCATCCTGGGTGTTCATTAGAAGGACTGATGTTGAAGCTGAAACTTCAATACTTTGGCCACCTCATGCGAAGAGTTGACTCATTGGAAAAGACCCTAATGCTGGGAAGGATTGGGGGCAGGAGGAGAAGGGGACGACAGAGGATGAGATGGTTGGATGGCGTCACTAAGTCCATGGACATGGGTTTGGGTAAACTCCGAGAGTTGGTGATGGACAGGGAGGCCTGGCGTGCTGCGATTCATGGGGTTGCAAAGAGTCGGACAGGACTGAGCGGCTGAACTGAACTGAACTGAACAGTCAGACCATAGGGTCACAAAAGAGTCATGCAAGACTCGGCAAGTAAACAACAACAAATCTCATAATGATGGTTTTGGCAATTCTTAATCATGATAGTCATTAGCTATAATTACTTTTTTAAAATCTCTGACAAAGAGGAGTTCAATTATATGGATCAAGAGAAAAGTTTAAACTCTTTTCTTTGAATTCATTACTCAGAGAACTATCTGTATTCTCATTAATTATGTCCTTGCTCTTACTCTGGCTAGAGATAAGTGCATTGGTTCAGCCCACAATGCTTTCATATCTTTTAAAATGTAAGACATATGCTATGGAGTAGCTATTTTTCATCCCTTGCTTGATTTTGAGAGTAAGTTAGGGCTTATCATTTTTTGCTCAGGAACCCAAAGTGAGAGATTAAATGTCTTTGTTATTATCACAAGGGGAGATAAAGATGCTCAGTCCTCTGAGCTGCGAGCCAAAGGCAATTTGTAGCGACAGAGTATTTTGATGTGAATTATATTTTATGAAATGTGAATTTTAGCACCAAAGTATGCAGTTCTCACAGTTAACCTCTTGCTGAAAGTTAAATAAAGTTATTATAACTGTCCAGACTCTATTCTCCTCCAAATTAGAGCAAAAATTCTCAAATTTATAAACTTTATATAGAAAACACACACTGTTGCCCATAGCATGGGTGGGGCTCTAGAGACATTTGGTGTCTGTAGTCTATTCTATGGAGCCAAAATTAAGCATGCTGCTGCTGCTGCTGCTGCTGCTGCTAAGTCGCTTCAGTCATGTCCGACTCCGTGCGACCCCATAGATGGCAGCCCACCAGGCTCCGCTGTCCCTGGGATTCTCCAGGCAAGAACACTGTACTGGGTTGTTGCCATTTCCATCTCCAATGCACAAAAGTGAAAAGTGAAAGTGAAGTCGCTCAGTCGTGTCCGACTCTTCGCGACCCCATGGACTGCAGCCTACCAGGCTCCTCCGTTCATGGGATTTTCAAGGCAAGAGTACTGGAGTGGGTTGCCATTGCCTTCTCCGAGTTAAACATGTAGGTAACACAAATGAATCATGACATTAATGATTTAATTTATTAGACTCCAAGTTGGTTTTTGAATGTGTGAACAAATTTACACAGTTATTTCCAGAAATATTTACTGTTTTCTATCACTTCTAAGCAACACCGAATTGACCCTTGCCACGAAAAGTAAAAATTAGGCCTGATAAAAGAGCTTTGTTGTTGTTCAGTTTCTAAGTCATGTCTGACTCTTTTTAATCCCATGGACTGCAACACGCCAGGCTCCCCTGTCCCTCATTATCTCCTGGAGTTTGCTCAAATTCATGACAATTGAGTTGGTGATGCTATCTAATCATTTCATCCTATGCTGCCCTCTTCTCCTTTTGACTTCAATCTTTCCCAGCATTAGGGTCTTTCCCAATGAGATAAAAGAACTGTGTGCTCAATTGCTCATTTGTGCCCGAATGAGCAAAGAATGGAAATTAAATAAAGCTGAAAATGTATGGTGCGTGTGTGTGTGCTCAGTAGTATCTGACTCTTTGTGACCCTATGCACTGTAGCCCACCATGCGCCTCTGTCCATGGGATTTCCCAGGCAAGAATCCTGGAGCCGGTTGCCATTTCTTCCTCTAGGGGATCTTCCCGATCCAGGGATTGAACCTGTATCTCTTGTAGGCTGATTCTTTACCACTGAACCTCCTGGGAAACCCTATATAGAAGAGCTGCTGCTGCTGCTGCTGCTAAGTCGCGTCAGTCGGGTCCGACTCTGTGCGACCCCATAGACGGCGGCCCACCAGGCTCCTCCGTCCCTGGGATTCTCCAGGCAAAAATGCTGGAGTGGGTTGCCATTTCCTCCTCCAGTGCATGAAAGTGAAAAGTGAAAGTGAAGTCGCTCAGTCGTGTCCGACTCTTCGCAACCCCATGGGCTGCAGCCCGCCAGGCTCCTCCGTCCATGGGGTTTCCCAGGCAAGAGCTGCTTCTCTCCAAATGCTGAGAATATTCTTGCAGTCTTTGGTCACTAGGTGGCAGAAGTGCTCTTGTTAACATTTGCTCAGCTATCATGTTTATTGCTCAGATCACTTTGTTCTGACAAGGATGGGCTCTCTTAATTAGTTACCCAAACACCTGAATGCCACACAGGATGATCTGATTGAAGGAGACATGCACTTTGCAGTTCACAGGGAATTTGGTGGTTTTACAATATCAATGACTTGGCCAGGGATGGTATTTGAAGAGGCCTGCCTATTTATTTTGGTAATGGAGTACATTCAGCCCTCTGTTATCCTCAGGTTCCACATCTGCAGATTCAACCAACCATGGATAAACACAAAATGAAACAGAACCTCTAGAAAGTTCCATAAAGGAAAATATGAATTTGCCTCAAGCAGGTTACATATGTATATATATATATATATACACACACACACATACATACACACACACATATATACATACACACACACACATATACATACATATATATACACACATACATACACACACATATATGTATACATATACATATATGTATTTATTTCCAGTTATTCCCAGAAATATTTACTGTTTCCTATCACTTCTAAGCAACACTGAATTGACCCTTGCCATGGAAAGTAAAAATTAGGCCTGATAGAAGAGCTTTGTTGTTGTTCAGTCGCTAAGTCATGTCTGACTCTTTGTGACCCCATGGACTGCAGCACGCCAGGTTCCCCTGTCCCTGCCTATTCATTTTAGTAATGGTATGTAGATATATATATATATTAGTTACATTTTATTAGATATTATAAGTAATCTAGAAATAATTTAAAGTATAAGTTAGGATGTGAATGCCACTTTTTATATATGGGACTTGAGCATCCTTAGATTTCAGGATCTGCACAGATCCTGGAACCAATCCCCCTGGGATACTGAGGAACAACTGTACAATCAACTAGAGTTTCTGCTGGCTCATTCATCAATGGCAAGAATTTGGAGAAAATGAAAATTTAGATTTAAACCCTGACAGAACATCATGTTTGCTACTGAAAATATCTGCTTAGAAGTCTTGATGTCCTAAGAAAAGATTGAGAGACAGACAATTGAGTGCAGTTTTTTTTTTTCACTCTCAAGATTGAGGAGAGAGAATTTAATTACAGAATAGACCTTATTAATGATCTAATAACCAGAATTTAGCTCCAAGTTTAACTCTGTGTCTCTGTAACTGTGTTGCTTTAAACCAATGCAAGTTTTTGGACACAACCTCATCCCAGCCACTAGTAAGAATCTCTGTAACATGTGTATTTGAAAAGTAACACAGGTGATTTTGAAGTGCAGACTTTTACCCTTGAGGAACTTCGTAAGTGAATAAAAATCAGCTCTATCATGACAGATTTCAGAAGCAGTCAAAAACCCTAGTCTCCAAATCCATTCTCTCTCAGCCTAATAGTAAATATGAAACTCTTCTCAATGGTCATTTCTTGTGTCAAAGACTCGTGGGTGAAAGGGAAGCCATATGGAATGTAAGTCATTCATAGACTCTAGTTTTACAGATTCAAATAACTTAGTAGAGTTTCAGAAGCCATCTGGAAAGAACTGACTTACAGCACTGGGTTAATCAGAGTTGAAAAAGACCTTTTTTAGATCTTGAATGCTCTTGAAAAATGCTGACCTGATACGGTACGGATCTAAAGTCGCTAGTCACTCTTAGACCAACATGGGAATAGGCAAGGAGAATTTATCCTGAAGCAGAAGGGCTCTTGTTTAGAGATCAAACAAATCGTGGTCTATTTCTCAATTTTGCTTTGAGCTGGCTAGGCTCTCTGCTTAATACGCAGGAATCAATAATAAGGAAATGATTCTCTTGGGGGCAGGCATAGAGAAGCTGAATAAAATATTCTCAATGGTATGTTTAACCATAGCAGCCATAGAGGAAAAATCCTGTCTTCTCATCTTAAACATTCACTTTTCTATGAGAACAAGTCTTGGAATTTTATGGAATTGCTGTTGAGCCTATATCTGGAGCCAGCAAATCTGGAAAACTCAGCAGTGGCCAGAGGACTGGAAAAGGTCAGTTTTCATTCCAATCCCAAAGAAAGGCAATGCCAAAGAATGTTTAAACTACTGCACAATTGCACTCATCTCACACGCTAGTACTCTTGCCTGGAAAATCCTCTGGACAGAGGAGCCTGGTAGGCTGCAGTCCATCGGGTCGCTGAGTCGGACACGACTGAGCGACTTCACTTTCACTTTTCACTCTCATGCATTGGAGAAGGAAATGGCAACCCACTCCAGTGTTCTTGCCTGGAGAGTCCCAGGGACGGGGGAGCCTGGTGGGCTGCAGTCTATGGGGTCGCACAGAGTCGACACAACTGAAGCAACTTAGCAGCAGCAGCAGCACATACTAGTAAAGAAATGCTCAAAATTCTCTAAGCCAGGCTTCACCAATACATGAACTGTGAACTTGCAGATATTCAAGCTGGTTTTAGAAAAGGCAGAGGAACCATAGATCAAATTGCCAACATCAGCTGGATCATCGAAAAAGCAAGAGAGTTCCAGAAAAACATCTATTTCTGCTTTATTGACTATGCCAAAGCCTTTGGCTGTGTGGATCACAATAAACTGTGGAAAATTCTGAAAGAGATGGGAATACCAGACCATCTGACCTGTCTCTTGAGAAACCTGTATGCAAGTCAGGAAGCAACAGTTAGAACTGGACATGGAACAACAGACTGGTTCCAAATAGGAAAAGGAGTATGTCAAGGCTGTATATTGTCACCCTGCTTATTTAACTTATATGCAGAATACATCATGAGAAACACTGGACTGGAAGAAACACAAGCTGAAATCAAGATTGCCGGGAGAAATATCAATAACCTCATATATGCAGATGACACCACCCTTATGGCAGAAAGTGAAGAAGAACTGAAGAGCCTCTTGATGAAAGTGAAAGAGGAGAGTGAAAAAGTTGGCTTAAAGCTCAACGTTCAGAAAACTAAGATCATGGCATCTGGTCCCATCACTTCATGGCAGATAGATGGGGAAACAGTGGAAACAGTGTCAGACTTTATTTTTTGGGGCTCCAAAATCACTGCGGATGGTGATTGCAGCCATGAAATTAACAGACACTTACTCCTTGGAAGAAAGGTTATGACCAACCTGGATAGCATATTTAAAAGCAGAGACATTACTTTGCCAACAAAGGGCCATCTCGTTAAGGCTATGGTTTTTCCAGTAGTCATGTATGGATGTAAGAGTTGGAAGGTGAAGAAAGCTGATTGCCGAAGAATTGATGCTTTTGAATTGTGGTGTTGGAGAAGACTCTTGAGAGTCCCTTGGATTGCAAGGAGATCCAACCAGTCCATCCTAAAGGAGACCAGTCCTGGGTGTTCATTAGAAGGACTGATATTGAAGCTGAAACTCCAATATTTTGGCCACCTCATGCGAAGAGTTGACTCATTGGAAAAAACCCTAATGCTGGGAAGGATTGGGGGCAGGAGGAGAAGGGGATGACAGAGGATGAGAAGGTTGGATGGCATCACCAACTCGATGGACATGGGTTTGGGTAAACTCTGAGAGTTGGTAATGGACAGGGAGGCCTGGCATGCTGCGATTCATGGGGTCGCAAAAAGTCGGACATGACTGAGCGACTGAACTGAACTGAACTATATCTCTAAGACACTGCAATGGAAGGTTAAAATGTGAAAATTTCTATCAATCACCCAAATGTGTGTGAATCCAATCTGCTTGTTTTTACTCTTCCCTTTAAGCTCAACTATTTTAGTATTATGTCACTACAGTTAAAATTGCCACTCAATTTAATAAATTGTGTCTAACAACTAACTAGTCAGGTGGGTTAAAAAAAAAAAGAAATCAATTAAACCTGTAATTTAATAACATGAAGCACCCGAGACTCCTCTAATCCACTTGATTTTACTTTTTAAGTACATATGTTGACAAGGTAACTCTAGCTAGCCTCAGTTATCAAAAAATATCCAGAGAAACAACATTTTCTATTTGGAGGAAGGCATCTTATTTGTTAACTCTGGACTAGCTAAACATACCTCAGTTTTGTTTTCTTGTATTAAATTTGCCAGAAACTCTCTTGATGTCTTTAGTAACACATCCGTTACTATAACCTAAGGAAAATAAATACTGAATTCAAGAAATAAACGTCTACGTTGGTGACATTTTGTTTTCTCTAATCAATGTCATAAATGCATGCGTTAGAAAACACTCTTGCTCAGCCTTCCAAAATTTATGGTGATCTTGATCCAGTTTACATAGGATGGCTAGATTTCAGGAACAATAAAAGTATACAATCTTCAGGAAAACTCCCTCAGCAAGAAACATATTCAAATATTTACAGCAGCCTGGACCTTTAAATTTTGCAGATCACTAATGTGCAGACTATAGGGTAGGAGTGACCAAAACTCCTGATATTCACTGACATTCTGATTCTAAACTTCTGCTGAACTGTAAAGAAACATACATTACTCACACTACATTATCTTATTGCAGGCATTTATGGAGATTACAATTATTTCTCAGGGGGAAACTGTCATAAATATTTCACTGGAAGTTAGTCAAACATTTATAGCTTTAGTTTAGAGATGGAGTTGTTGGCAACATGTGAATATGCTTGCCATTAGTGTTGAATAATGTTCTTCTAACAGTCAATGGGAACATTGTTCTGCATTTGTGTTTCTTATTCTCATTGAAGGAGAACATTAGAAAAAGGTTCACTGGACAGTATAGAAATAGTAATGTGTTACTTTTGAAAGTTGGCTTCTAAGTTTATCAGAAAGAGCCTTTTTTATTTGTAATGTAGTTACTATTTTTATTGGTAATATAGCTTCCCAGGTGGTGCAGTGGCAACGAATCTGCCTGCCAATGCAGGAGTTGCAGGAGACATGAGTTCAATCCCTGGGTCAGGAAGATCCCTTGGAGGAAGAAATGGCAACCCACTCTAGTACTCTTGCTTGGAAAATTCCCTGGACAGAGGAGCCTGGCAGACTATAGTCCATGGGGTCACAAAGAGTCAAACAGGGCTGAGCAACTAGGAGTCAGACACAACTGAGTGACTGTGCAGGCACACATGCACAGTTACTGAAAGTTTAAAATCATTAGAGAGTGAAGCCCCCAAATCCAGCCTCTGTACCCTGACATCAAATTAAATCTTGGAGGCAGAGTTTTGTGTGTAGTGGGGAAAAAACAGCTTTATTGTTTTGCCAAGCAAAAGGGACCACAACAGGCCAGTGCCCTCAAAACTGTGTGTCCCAACCTGGAGGGGATGATGAGAAGTTTTATAGTAGTGATTCAAAGAGGGTGTGATCAGCTCATGGACATTTTCTGATTGGTTGATGGTAAGGTAAGTGGGAATCAGCATCACTGACCTTCTGGTTCCAACCAGTCTGGAGTCTACATACCTTTGCTAACCACTAACTTCTCCCAACAGGTGGGGTTTCAGTATCTGCAAAACAATTCAAAGATATTCTTGTGTATATCCTTTGACAGGGAACCAAGACCTTGCCCCAACACTGCACTGTTGTTTCTCTTGACTGTTCCTCCCTTCTCTTGCATCCTCTTCCTTCCCTAATTAACAACTGTTTGAACTTGTCCTTTTGGGAACTCAGGGAAGGTCACAAAGGCTGAATGAAGCCTATTTCCTGCAATCTAAGAAAGGGAAGACATAGGAAGTCTTTTGTGCTGAGGAACCCCACAGGGTCCTGCTAGGCATCAAGTGCAGGCTGCCACTGGTAAAAATGAAAAAGATGAGGGACACACTTATTGATCTATTTATTATTCAGTTCATGATTTGCTTGTTTTTACTAAATGTGAAGATTTACTTTATTCAATAAAACAAATTTCTATCTTGTTCTTCTTAATTGTTAACTAACCGGTTTACTTCATGTCAAATAGATGGGGAAACAGTGGCTGACTTCATTTTTTTGGGCTCCAAAATCACTGCAGATGGTGATTGCAGCCATGAAATTAAAAGATGCTTACTCCTTGGAAGGAAAGTTATGACCAACCTAGAAAGCATATCAAAAAGCAGAGACATTACTTTGTCAAAAAAGGTCTGTTTAGTCAAGGCTATGGTTTTTCCAGTAGTCACGTATGGATGTGAGAGTTGGACTATAAAGAAAGCTGAGTGCCAAAGAATTGATGCTTTTGAACTGTAATGTTGGAGAAGACTCTTGAGAGTCCCTTGGACTGCAAGGAGATCCAACCAGTCCATCCTAAAGGAAATCAGGCCTGAATATTCATTGGAAGGACTGATGTTGAAGCTGAAACTCCAATATTTGGCCACCTGATGCGAAGAGCTGACTCATTTGAAAAAACCCTGATGTTGGGAAAGATTGAAGGCAGGAGGAGAAGGGGACGACAGAGGATGAGTTGGTTAGATGGCATTACCGACTCAATGGACATGAGTTTGGGTAAACTCCAGGAGTTTGTGATGGACAGGGAGGCCTGGCGTGCTGCGGTTCATGGGGTAAATGTCGGACACGACTGAGCAACTGAACTGAACTGAATTGGTTTTAATTAATGTGAACATATCCTCCTATAATAATGATTGGTTAGATAAGAGAGTTTTTTGTTTTAGGCCATCAGAATAAAACCTAGTTTCATAATGAAAGACATTTACAAACAGTGACTGCCTGAAAAATCACATAATGAATTTACATAACTCTATGGTTTTACCAGGTAAGCGTGAATACTGTATGTGTGTGTCAATGACTGAATTTGTCAAATTTGTAATTAAAATGTTAATGCAGTGCATGAAATCTCTGTGAATGTCCAGCTCATCTTGCATTATCAGGTAATTTAATCACTACTTTGCCTGATTGAGGTGTAGTAATCAGGCCATCAGACACTTTGGAAAAATAGAAAATCACTGACATCATTTGACTTGGAAGTAGGAAAGGTGATTCTATGTAGTGAAGAGCTCACTCACTCCTTTCAATCATCTTTAAATAATAACATTTTATGTCCATATAAATTGTTTGTGTTTAGTTTTTGTAGTAAAAAAAAATAAGTTTCATGGCCTTTTAAATACTTAATGAATTTCTGATAGCAACTTCAAATTGATGTCTCAAAATTGACCTTCAGTAAGGTTTTGTTTAGCCTGGATGTGTATAGTCTACAAAGTTTTATTTGTGTTTTCTTTAATCATTGGCAAGTCTCAACACCTAAAACTCAGATACTTCTAATAATATCTGGATTTTTGACTATAAGATAATGAAAGATATGGCATCACTGGCCCTGTATTTCTACATAGAACAATTGTATGAAATTGAGTGATAGCTGCTACATTTAGAAAGAGTTCTCTAGTCTGCCATGTTATCCTCTTTTTTTTTTCTAATTTTTCCTCTGATGAAATTTTTAGTTGCCCTTTATAATCATGCTTACAGCTATTTCTGTTATAGTAGGGCTAGAAGGAAAATAAAAAATTGCTGATAAAACTTTCTCATCAAAAGTGGGGAAATAAAACAGAGTAAGAGCATTATATGTTTTCAGAAATAGTCATGTGATTTTCTTGTGAAATCTATTTTTCTGGATTCCTTACATCCACTCATCTATATGGCAGAAATGCCACATTCAAAAGCATATCTTGGTTACTGTGCTCCTTGTTTCTAAGCTTCTTCCTCCTTCTATCTGTAGCTTTTGTGGCTAGAAAAAATATGGTATTTTTTGGACCATCAAGGACATAGTTTCTCTTCCTAACAGTAGGAAGTATTGATGACAACTGTCAAACTTTTCCCAGTATGGTTGCTTTTTGTTTTAATTTTCTATTTTGACAAAGAGTCTGTGACGTTTTGCCTTGTAGAACAATTTGAACCTTTTTTTTTTTTTTTTAGCACCATGACAAAATACAGAGCTAATAGAAATTTTGTCAATTCTTTTCACACCTCTGAAATATTTCATGGTTCTTTGTTTATCATTCTTGGTGTCACAAGGAACTACATTATGATGATTTAGATTTTTGGAGCCAAACAAACTTTGTCTTCTAGCTCAAATGTTACTGAAGACTGAGTTCAAGGTAGGGAGATGGGCACACTTGGAAAGAAATGTCATTTCTATAATTTGTGGGAACTATCATGTGAAAGAGGGTGAGATTAAGATGCTATTTGAAAAAAGACATCTAAGACGTACTCAGAAGTACTTTGAGTTTCCAAAGAGAATATATATTGCCAGAGTAACATGATGGAGAAAGAGCATTTTTCATTATGCTGTAGACTAGGTTCCAGAACAAAATTTAGAACTTTACTGCACACAGAGAAACAATCTGCTTAACCAATAGTAGACTTGCAAGTCTCTAATGCAGTTATGTAAACTCATCTGCTTCCTTTCCCTGGAACCCACCCCTTAGTCTCAGATCTTCCTGCTTTAACAGCAAGAGTCAGAGGCAGCTAGAAGCAACTGATGCAGGAGCTCTCAGGCCCACTGTTTTTCAAGTAGAATGAAGTAGGTCTAAAAAAGGAGAAGGCAGCCAAGTGAAACAGGTTTTTAGCCTGTTGCTGCCTTATTTCTCAGGTTTCATGGAACTAGAGTATCAGGAGACAGAGCATATATTTATGTGCATAATCTTCAACTCTTTTGAATGATGCCCATCCAAGGACAATTGTCTGATCCAGAGAAATACTCTTCCTCCTTGAGGATGAACTGAGTGCAGGCCCAACAAACAAACAAGAGTGTCCAGGTGACCAGTAATGCTGAAGAAGCTGAAGTTGAATGATTCTATGAAGACCTACGAGACCTTCTGGAACTAACACTTAAAAACATGTCCTTTTCATTATAGGGGACTGGAATGCAAAAGTAGGAAGTCAAGAAACACCTGGAGTAACAGGCAAATTTGGCCTTGGAGTACAGAATGAAGCAGGACAAAGGCTAACAAAGTTTGGCCAAGAGAATGCACTAATCATAGCAAACACCCTCTTCCAACAACACAAGAGAAGATTCTACACGTGGACATTACCAGATGGTCAACAGCGGAATCAGATTGATTCTATTCTTTGCAGCCAAACATGGAGAAACTGTATACAGTCAGCAAAAACAAGACTGGGAGCTAACTATGGCTCAGATTATGAATACCTTTTTGCCAAATTCAGACTTAAATTGAAGAAAGTAGGGAAAACCACTAGACCATTCAGGTATGACTTAAATCAAATCTCTTACAATTATACAGTAGAAGTGAGAAACAGATTGAAGGGATTGGATCTGATAGACAAATTTTTGCCTGATGAATTATGGACAGAGGTTCATGACATTGTACAGGAGGCAGGGATCAAGAACATCTCCAAGAAAAATAAATGCAAAAAAGCAAAACAGCTGTCTGAGGAGGCCTTACAAATAGCTGTGAGAAAGAAGAGAAGTGAAAGGCAAAGGATACAAGGAAGGATATACCCATTTGAATGCAGAATTCCAAAAAATAGCAAGGAGAGATAAGAAAGCCTTCCTCAGTGATCAGTGCAAGGAAATAGAGGAAAGAAGTCGAATGGGAAAGATGAGATCTCTTCAAGAAAATTAGAGATACCAAGGGAATATTTCATGCAAAGATGGGATCAATAAAGGACAGAAATGGTATGGACCTAACAGAAGCAGAAGATATTAAGAAGAAGGGGCAAGATAACATAGAAGAATTATACAAAAGAGAATCTTCACAACCTAGATAATCATGATGGTGTGATCACTCACCTAGAGCCATACATGCTAGAATGCAAAGTCAAGTGGACTTTAGGAAGCATCGTTATGAACAAAGCTAGTGGAGGTGATGGAATTCCAGTTGAGGTATTTTAAATCCTAAAAGATGATGCTGTGAAAGTGTTGCACTCAATATGCCAGCAAATTTGGAAAACTCAGCAGTGGCCACAGGACTGGAAAAGGTCAGTTTTCATTCCAATCCCAAAGAAAGGAAATGCCAAAGAATGTTCAAACTACTGCACAATTGCACTCATCTCACATGCTAGCAAAGTAATGCTCAAAATTCTCCAAGCCAGGCTTCAACAGTACATGAACTGTGAACATCCAGATGTTCAAGCTGGTTTTAGAAAAGGCAGAGGAACCAGAGATCAAATTGCCAACATTCTATGGATTATCTAAAAAGCAAGAGAGTTCCATAAAAACATCTATTTCTGCTTTATTGACTATGCCAAAGCCTTTGACTGTGTGGATCGCAACAAACTGGAAAATTCTGGAAGAGATGGGAATACCAGACCACCTGACCTGCCTCTTGAGAAATCTGTATGCAGGTCAGGAGGCAACAGTTAGAACTGTATATGGAACAACAGACTGGTTCCAAAAGGGAAAGGAGTACGTCAAGGCTGTATATTGTTACCCTGCTTATTTAACTTCTATGCAGAGTACATCATGAGAAACACTGGGCTGGATGAAGCACAAGCTGGAATCAAGATTACCAGGAAAATATCAATCACCTCATATATGCAGATGATACCACCCTTATGGCAGAAAGCGAAGAAGAACTAAAAAGCTTCCCAATGAAAGTGAAAGAGGAGAGTGAAATAGTTGACTTAAAGCTCAACATTAGGAAAACTAAGATGATGGCATCTGGTCCCATCACTTCAAGGCAAATAGATGGGGAAGCAGTGGAAACAGTGGCAGATTTTATTTTTTTTGGCTCCAAAATCATTGCTGATGGTGATTGCAGCCATGAAATTAAAAGATGCTTACTCTTTGGAAGAAAAGTTATGACCAACCTAGACAGCATATTAAAAAGCAGAGACATTACTTTGGCAACCAAGGTCCGTCTAGTCAAAGCTATGGTTTTTCCAGTAGTCATGTATGGATGTGAGAGTTGGGCTCTAAAGAAAGCTGAGCACAGAAGAATTGATGCTTTTGAACTGTGGTGCTGGAGAGAGTCCCTTGGACTACAAGCAGATCCAACCAGTCTATCCCAAAGGAAATCAGTTCTGAATATTCATTGGAAGGACTGATGTTGAAGCTGAAACTCCAATACTTTGGCCACCTGATGCGAAACACTGACTCATTTGAAAAGACCCTGATGTTGGGAAAGATTGAGTGCAGGAGGAAAATGGGATGATCGAGCATGAGATGGTTGGATGGCATCACTGACTCAATGGGCAAGAGATTGAGTAAACTCCGGGAGTTGATGATGGACAGGGAGGCCTGGCGTGCTGCTGTCCATGGGGTCACAAAGAGTTGGACACGACTGAGCAACTGAACTGAACTGAATTGATATATATATATACATATGTATATATATACACACACATGCATATATATACATATAAGCTCACCAATTTTATTAATTTTTACTAATATAAAGCACACATCAAATTCAATTTATAAATAATAATAAAGTAACTTATATATTTCATTATAAATTCCACATTGCCAATTGATTCTTCCAGAAAGCTTTCATCAATATTTGCTAAACTCATGTATCCATGGGCTTCTCTGGTGGCTCAGACGGTAAAGAATCTGCTTGCAATGCAGGAGACCTCAGTTCAATCCTTGGGTTGGGAAGATCCCCTGGTGAAGGAATGGCAACCCACTCCAGTATTCTTGCCTGGGAAATACCATGGTGTGAGGTGGGCTACAGTTCACAGGATCTCAAAGAGTTGGACACGACTGAGTGACTAACGCTTTCACTTTCACTTTCTTGTATCTATAGATAAACTATGGTTGCATTGATAAATCAGTATAGCTGTGACGTAAATGTTGATTGACATTTCATTTATGTTAATGAATAAGATGAAAGTGAAACAACAGGGAAGTACACCAGACCTTTACTCATTCATCAGTAAAGCAAGGGGCTTTGTTAAATATAATCAAAATAAAATTTTTGAATGCCATAACACCAAATCCTCAATTTTTTGTGCTATGCACAATATAAAAGCTGCAGATACAACATATTTTTAACTTTCGCTTGCATTAATAACATCTTTCTATGATTTTCTTAGTCAAAAACAATAAAATGATAAATCAAGCTCTGAGTTATTTAATTTGATGGTTAGTATGCTGTAAATACTACCATCAAGGCTGATATCAAGGTATCGATACGACATTATTGAACATGCAGTTAAGAAGTGAGAGACTATTTGTGTAGGGGACACTATTTTATAGTGTTTCTACCATACAGTTACAATGGAAGCAATCAATCACAAGAGCATAGATAATGAATGGTAAGATGTAGTAATCTAATTATGAACTGCTGAGTTTTGAGTATTTATTGCCTTAGATTTTAACAAAATTAATTTGGTTGTACATTTGCATAATTACATTTTTAATAATGGCTCTGTTCAACAAATGGATCATAAAATTCCTGAAAGTTAAATAATTAGCTCTTGTCACTATGATCTGGATGAGAGAAATCCATGAGAGCATCAGAGAACTTTCCTCACACTTTCAAGAACCATTGGTTCAGTTCCAGTTTCTGTTACAGGTGAGATGGGCTGGTCAGTTCCTTAAAGCTTTCACGAATACCTCTGATCTTTCTGTGAAAACTTTTTAAAGACTTACCCCAAAGCCATATTATGCACCAAAAAGTCACACATTCTCTATTTTTTTCCCCTTAAAGTATTGTCAGCAAGGCTTTATGTGAGGCAAAATATGAATATAAGCCTGGAATTCAGATTCACAAATGAACGTTGACCTTTGGGAGGTAATTTGGTTTCTCTTCTAGAGAGGAGAAAAGAGAAGCAATTAGCCAGGTAAGGAATCAAAGTTGCTTTTTGAAGGCAAACTTTATAGCTACTTCAGGTAGTACATGTAGATATATCTTATAAATATGACCATATTTCTTTTGTTCTCCCCCAAAGTTTAAATGTATGTATTCCCATAAAAAATAGAATCTGTTTGCTTATGATGCCTTGGACATAGGCAGGAGATTTTCAGAATATTCCAAATTTCTGATTTTTTGAAACTGCTTCTTATTTTCTTTCTGCTCTTGTATGTGTAAAATATGTCACCAATGAAATGTGACCCTGTTGGATCCTAGACTGACCCTTGTGGATAACCGATAAATGGGGACATCTTAATTATTGATACTAGATAGTGATCAGCATGTCTCCCATAGAGTATTGTCTTGCTTCCTTCCTTGGCATTTGGCATATGGATTTCATAAAGACTAAATTCCTTTTCCTAAGGGAAATAGCCATAGCAACAACCTAGTGAAGAAGGCACTACTTAGCCACGTAGACACTGACTAGCAAATGAAGGCACTAACAAGTAAAATAGGAATTAACTAGCATTTTTTTTTCTCTTTCAGTTTTCTCATTCATAAAATAAGGTGGTTGGTTAAGATTAGCCTTAAAGGCATTTTAATCTCAATAATTCTATATTTTGGAATTTGGCAACCTCATTTTTATCCCCTGTCTTTTTGAATCCCATCAACCAATTATAAAGGACTGTATTAAAAAAAAATTAACTAGAGATGATAAGATCATTTAAGGACATATAAGCTCCAGCAGAGTGGAAAGGAAAATTATTGAGTATGGGAGAAAGAAGAAATGATCTTTTTTATTGCTTTTTTAAAGTCCTTTTGCAAAAAGATTTATCACAAAACTGCTGGGGAGAAAAATGAATAAGTGAAAATAAGATCCTATCAGTGCTGAGGTTGTTATTGCAGCTAACAAATTAATACTATAAAAAAGCTTTCATCAGTTGTTTGCTGCCCAAAGAAAACAAAGTTAAACTAAACTGAGTGACACTAACAAAATCAAAACCTGAAATTGCTGAATTGTTTCTCCGTCAAGTAAGTAGCTTCAGCTTAGAGAACAAATTTGATTAATTCTTACCAATTTAATTAATTTTTTCAGCATAGATGAAAGTCAGCTTTTGCTTGTTGCTTCGAACATTAGCAGATTAGTCAATGATTGTAACAGAGGTATTTCTGTTTGATTCCAACTTGCTTATCTTTAATAAAAATGAAGGAAATTAAAAATCTGTCAATCCTAATGGTACGTCTATGTGAAATAGAGATGATCAGGAATAAGAAAATAAATACCACTCATTATTTCACCATTCAAATGTAAACAATATTATTTGTTGCTGTCTATTTAATAAGTTATTTACCAAAAAGTATTTTATTGTACTTAAATAGATATAATTTTGTTACTTTTCCTTCTACTTTATTATTCCTTCTAATTTTATGCTATTAAATATTATAGTGCTATATTATATAAAATAAATATATTATATGTATATGTTAGAAAATAATCCATTATATAGCCTACCAGAATTTATTGAAATAATTTCACTTATTGGCTATGTTATTTTCATTCTTTGCATGCATCTTCTCTTGAATTTGTTCAGTTAAATATTTTTTGAGCATTTACTGTATTCCAGACACTGTGGTTAATGATGGAGATGTAATGGGAACAGGAAAAGCAAGGTCCCAGCTCACATGGAACTACAATCTAGAGTGAGAGACAAGTATAAATCTCAAACATCATATCTAAAACCTTAAACATGCTCTCTCTGAATTCCCATGACTCACTTAGACTTTTTTAGTCAGGTTGAACTGCTTCTGTTCCTTCATTCCTCATATCCAAATATTCACTAATTGTCAGTTCTATCTTCTGAAAAGTTCCTGAAGCCCTTCCTCTGCTATATTTCCGTTATCATTCCCTAGTGCAATTCTTATTGTCCAATGCCGTCATTTGTTACTTCTAAAATCTTAATAAGTATTGCCTTTTATGACCATGATTTCCTATTACTCTATTTTTACTATTCCAATTTTCCTACTAAATTTCTTCCACAAATTTCAGGAAAGTTTCTTTTCCTTGATTCCTCTGCTTGTCCCATTTCATGGATCTTTACTGACTCTCCCTCTTTTCCTACTTGGTCTAGACATAATATTTTAGTTAAGTCCATAACTTTCAGCTTCCTCACAATAAAACTCATGTTGGTTTTGAAAGACAGTCTTTCTATTTTCTACTTAAGAATAACATATTTAATAATCAGATCTCACCTTTACTACTTTTTCAACTTGAGTGATGAAGTCCTTTTCCCTGAAATATTTCAAATATTAGATCAGTGGAGAGTACATCTCTGTCTGAGGAAGGACAGACAAACTGAGGTTCACTGTGTTCCAGCTCTGTGGCAATGGACTTCAGAAAACTTCCCTGGTGTCCAGTTTATCTGCTTCCCCTTGAGAAGTCAATGTAATTGAAAATGATGGCATCAAGTGGAAACATTTCCTTTCTCATTTGGGATATGAGCCAAGATCCACTTTTATTTGTTAATGAAAATGTTCCACTGGGGCAAATAGGCAAAATCTCCATGATGTTAGAGCTAGACCTAAGGACTGAGTTAACTTGTATGTTTTTGTTTGTATGTTTTTTGTATGATTGCATGTTTTTGTTGCCTTTGCTCATTATAATTTACATAAATGGCCTGTGGGAATTGGATAGCCTAAACTTTGTAGCACCACAGTCTCCTACTTAGATCAAGTTCATGAGTTCTTCAATGAAGGAAGCATAGTTATACAACTAATAGCCAAGATGTCAAAGATTGTCCAATGGCTTTCTGACATATCAGTATATGATGATAATTCATGATCTCTTATAATGTAGATCAATGAACAATTCTGGGGCAATGTATTTGATTTCAATGCTGGCCTAGCTTAGTGTGCAGACTAGTAGCCATGATATACTTTAACTGTCAGGGGCAAGTGTTACACAGGAAGAATCATATTTGTACACAATTAGTACAAACAGTGAGTACTAATAAATTAGTATGAGGTGGGTTCTAAAAGTGAACTGAGTACTTTCCTACAAGAGAACACAGGTAGCAAAGAACTATAGCTTCGAAGGAACAGATTATATCATTCCTATGCTAGCGACTAAAATGAGCCACTCACTTTTATAAGGCTTAGTAGGGGAAAGAAAAGTTATTGTAGAGACTATGTTGAAAGAGAACTTTACATATCTGTAGTGTAAAATCAAAAGAGCTACCTATGAAGAGTAATAAACACTGAAGAAGAATATGTCCACCATGGAAAAAAAGAAATGATGGAACATCACAATGTTTATAATTGGGAGACAGGCAAGAATGAATACTCAGAGCAGATCCACTATGAGGAGGAGTCAGAGACTAATGTCATTATGATCTTTATGTTGTAGTACTAAGTGCCTCCTGTGAGTTAAATTTATGCTAATTGGCTTATTTTATACAATTTTCTCGACAAAAGTATTAGGTAGGTACTCTTATTTCCATTCAATAGTCAAGGAAATTGGGAAGGCAGACTGCCCAAGGTCATGCCGATAGTGTATATTATTCAACAAATCTGCATCTGAATTCAGGTATCTTAAGCTTTGCAGATGGACTTCCCAGGTGGCACTAATGGTAAATGGTAAGAACCCACCAGCTAATTCAGGAGATACAAGAGACATGAAAATCCTTGGTCAGGAAGACCCTCTGGAGGAAGGCATGGCAACCCACTCCAGTATTCTTGCCTGGAGAATCCCATGGACAGAGAAGCCTGGTGGGCTACAGTCCATAGGGTCGCAAAGAGGCAGACATGACTGATGTGATTTAGCATGCACAAAGTTCACAGAACATAGCTGTACCTTCTCAATCAATACCAATCTACTTAATATTGATAGTATTTCATTGCAACTATATACACTTATGGCTCAGATGGTAAAGAATCTGCCTGCAATGCAGGAGACCCAGATTTGATCCCTGGGTCGGGAAGATTACCTGGAGAAGAGAATGGCTACCCACTCTAGTGTTCTTGCCTGAAGAATTCTATGGACAGAGTGGCCTGATGGGCTATAGTCTGTGAGATTGCAAAGTGTTGGACACGATTGAGTGACTAAACTTTCACTTCACTTTTCATGCTTAAGTTAAACTCCAATACTTTGGCCACCTCATGCAAAGAGTTGACTTATTGGAAAAGACTCTAATGCTGGGAAGGATTGGGGGCAGGAGGAGAAGGGGACGACAGAGAATGAGATGGTTGGATGGCATCGCTGACTCGATGGACATGGGTTTGGGTAAACTCCGGTAGTTGGTGATGGACAGGGAGGCCTGGCGTGCTGCGATTCATGGGGTCGCAAAGAGTCGGACAGGACTGAGCGACTGAACTGAACTGAACTGAACTGAACTGAAACATGTATACAATTCTTCTATTAGCATTAGGTTAGGTTCAGATTTTTCCCTAAATCTTTTCAAAACTAAACTTCCTAAAATTCAGATTTAAAAATCATCCCTCAGGTATAGTTATGAGTAATATATCCATACTGAGTATTCTACCTATTCTGGTCAGAGTGTTGGTGTCAAGCATTAACATAAATTGTCCTTTTTACAGAAATATCTGTTAAGAAAAATTTTCTTCATGGGCATGCTGTTCACACAGTGTTTATTATGATCATATAAAGCTCTTCTTCACTCACTGAAGAAACCCTACCAATGTAAGCATACAAACTCAACCACCAAGATACCCATTCTGTTGAAGCAAAGCAAAAGACTTTTGATGTGAGAATATATTGAACATCTTCCTGTCTTCCTTTTCAGCGGTTCTTTCAATAATGATGATATGAATTGTCCTTTATGCTCTGTGTTATCTGGAAATAATTGGTTTTATTAAAATCATTGTGGTGTCACAGTTAGTGCCATATCAGATACGACAGGCAGATAAAGCCTGCTGCTCTTCTATTTATATAGAATGCTGCCCCTCAGTTTTTAGTCATCATTTTCTTCTAAAGTTTTTCTCTCTCATTGAATAAGAAAAATGGATTCTTATGATTTACTTTGTTGGAAAGAACAAAAAGACCTAAATGATTGTCAAGTTTACATTTAAATATGGTTTTATTTGATTGCTTATCTCTGGGCCTTTATGTGGAACCTGAAAATGACTGTCTGATAAACTAGGTCCTCTCTTCCTTTCTGATTTTTGCACACCCCAACTCAAGATCATTAAAAAGACTTTTCTTTTAGGCAGAGATTCTTTCACCTCTGGATCTTTTTTTACCCTAAAATTTCAGGAGCAAACTTATCTATTATTTTTTATTGTGAAAGCAATGTAATTTTTTCTCTTAACTTTTTTTTTTAATAACTTGTCTGGAATTCATCTTGTGACATGGAGAAATAGATACCCTTATTTTCCACTTAGAATTATATACAATTTGCTGAATAGCAAATTAATTTCCTTTTATTGGATAGACCATTCACTACTGGTCCAATTAGTCATGGCCAGTATTATATGGCCATAAGGTACCTTGATTAGCCTGTTTCAAACCTTGCATGCCAGGCATATTTACATTATATGACCATTAAGAAATGTTACTGACCAAAGAGATATAGTGCTTGTTATAGTGAAGATTACTTTTTTGAAAGTCTTTAAATATACCTCTTATTGCAAATAGTTGGCCACCTGTATTAGGGAAGGATATTTAAAATATCTTCATAGTCTTATTTGATCTTATCATACCTTTAAAGAATCTTGACATTCGTATTCAGGACTTTTCAGTTTTATTAAAAATAGTTGCCTGGGAACACACATATATATATGATATATAGAAAGATGGTACTGATGAATCTATCTACAAGGCAGCAATGAAGATGCAGGCATAGAGAACAGACTTTTGGACACAGTGAGGGAGGGAGAATGTGGGAGGATTTGTGAGAGTAGCATTGAAACATATATCTTACCATATGTAAAGTAGAAAGCTAGTGGGAATTTGCTGGATGACACAGGGAGCACAAAGCCAGTGCTCTGTGATAACCTAGAGGGGTGGGATGGGGAGGGAGGTGGGAGGGCGGTTTAAGAGGAAAGGGGACATATGCATGCCTATGGTGGACTCATGCTGATGAATGGCAGAAACCATCACAATATTGTAAAGTAATTATCCTCCAATTAAAAATAAAAGACTATTCAAAAAAAAAAAGTTGCCTGGAACTCTTTTCACTTTTCTTCTAAGTCTAGTCCTGTGTCATTTTTTCCTCTGCTTGGCACTTGGCCTTAAGCTTTGTCTCCCATAGATACCACTTGGCCTAGTAGTTGCTCTTTGCTACCTTGGTTATGCCAGAGTCTCTGTTCCTCTGGCTTTTCCTTGTTTTTGCTGCCTTGGATAGAGTGCTTTGTTTTAGTTTCAATCCTAAGATTCAAATTTCAGTATTGAAAGGCTTTGTGACTATCTTGATTCTTTTCAAGTTTCTAAATCTTGTTAAGATTACTCATGTGAATGTAATGTTCAAACTATTTCTGTGGTTCCCCAGTTTCTTTATGAGGAGAGTTAATGAGAACTCTTAATGGTAGAGACAGTTCAGTTCAATCGCTCAGTTGTACCCGACTCTTTGCGACCCCATGGACTGCAGCACGTCAGGCTTCCCTGTCCATCACCAACTCCTGGAAGCTTACTCAAACTCATGTCCATTGAGTCAGTGATGCAATCCAACCATATCATCTTTTGTCATCCCCTTCTCTTGCCTTCAGTCTTTCCCAGCATCAGGGTTTTTTCTAATGAGTCAGTTCTTAGCATCAAGTGGCCAAAGGATTAGAGCTTCAGCTTCAGCATCAGTACTTCCAATGAATATTCAGAACTGATTTCCTTTAGGATGGACTGGTTGGATCTCCTTGCAGTCCAAGGGGCTCTCAAGAGTCTTCTCCATCACTACAATTCAAAAGCATGAATTCTTCAGGACTTGGCCTTCTTTATGGTCCAGCTCTCACATCTGTACATGACTAGAGGAAAAACCATAGTTTGACTAGATAGACCTTCGTCAGCAAAGTGATATCTCTGCTTTTTAACAGGCTGCCTAGGTTTGTCACAGCTTTCCTTCCAAGGAACGAGAGTCTTTTAATTTCAAGTTTGCAGTCACCATCCACAATGATTATGGAGCCCAAGAAAATAAAATCTGTCACTGTTTCCATTGTTTCCCCATCTATTTGCATGAATTCATGAGACCAGATACTATGATCTTCATTTTTTGAATGTTGTGTTTTAAGCCAGCTTTTTCACTCTCCTCTCTCACCCTCATCAAGAGACTCTTTAGTTCTATTAGCTTTCTGCCATTAGAGTTGTATCATCTGCATATATATGTGGTTGTTGATATTTCTCCCCTCAGTCTTGATTCCAGCTTGTGATTCATCCAGCCCGGCATTTCACATGATATACTCACTCTGCATATAAGTTAAATAAGTAGGGTGACAATATACGGTCTTGACATACTTCTTTCCCAGGTTTGAACCAGTCCACTGGGACATGTCTGGTTCTAAATGTTGCTTCTTGACCTGCATACAGGTTTCTCAGGAGACAGGTAAGGTGGTCTGGTATTCCTCTTTCTTTAAGAATTTTCTACAATTTGTTGTGATCCACACAGTCAAAGACTTCAGCATAGTTAATGAAGCAGAAATAGATGTTTTTCTGGAAGTCTCTTGCCTTTTCTATGATCCAACGGGTATTGGCAATTTGATCTCTGGTTCTTCTGCCTTTTTCTGAATCCAGCTTGTACATCTGTAAGTTCTCAGTTCACATACTGTTGAAGCCTAACTTGAAGGATTTTGAGCATTACTTTGCTAGCATGTGAAATTAGCCAATGGTATGGTAGTTTGAACATCCTTTGGCATTGCCTTTCTTTAGGATTGGAATGAAAACTAACTTTTCCAGGCCTGTGACCAGTGCTGAGTTTTCCAAATTTGCTGCATATTGAGTGCAGCACTTTCACAGCATCATATTTTAGGATTTGAAATAACTCAGCTGGAATAGCATCACCTCTACTAGCTCTGTTTATTGTAATACTTCCTAAGGCCCACTTGACTTCACACTCCAGAATATCTGACTCTAGGTGAATGACCACACCATCTGAGCTAATTCTTATAAATTTTATATATTCTCATTTTTGACATTTTATCTCAGCAATTTTTCTTGCTTGCCTCTTAACAGATTCACCATCAGTCTTTTCATCCATGAAGGATGTAAAAGTATGTCTCAGAGTCTTAACAGCAGTATCAAAGCACTGAATGCTCTTGAAGTCCAGCCCTATATCAGAAGCCAACACAAGATACTGTATATTAATTACATTGTGTTCTCAGTTCACTGGGATATTAGAAATTTTGAAGCTTGATCACCCAGGAAATCATTTATTTGGACTATTAAGATGTGAGAAAGAGATTTTAAACCAAAACGGTAAACCAGCAGTAAGCTGTCTTTCCCTTTAAATACTACCTATCTACCTCTCTATAGATTGCAGCATTGTACAACTTCTCAGATTATGATTTTAGAGTTTATATAATCTTTTAGGGGATTCCCTCATAGCTCAGCTGGTAAAGATTCTGCCTACAATGCAGGAGACCTGGGCTCAATCCCTGGGTTGGGAAGATCCCCTGGAGAAGGAAATGGCTACTCACTCTAGTATTCTGGCCTGGAGAAATCCATGGACAGAGGAGTCTGGCAGGCTATAGTCCATGGAGTTGTATCCCAGTTCACTGGGATATTAGAATTTTTGAAGCTTGATCATTCAGGAAATCATTTATTTGGACTATTAAGATGTGAGAAAGATATTTCAAACCAAAAAAGTAAACCAGCAGTAAGCTGTCTTTTCCTTTAACTATTACCTATCTACCTCTCTATAGATTGCAGCATTGTACAACTTCTCAGATTATGATTTTAGAGTTTATATAATCTGTGAGAGCAGATTGCTTTGAGTCAAGTTTGGCCTGAGCATGAAGGCATAGAGAAGCACATACTTTAAGTAGTTTCTTAAACTTCTTCTTGCTGGTAGCGAATCTTAACTGTGTAGCCTAGCACAGGACCCTGCATGGCTTCAGACATGGCATATCCTGGATGGTCAGAAAGCCACTATTTCAATAAGAAAATTATTAAATGTACACAATTAAATGTGATATCTATTATTCTTTTTACCTACATAATGCTTTTTCTATGATTAAACTCAGAAGCAGAAAAAAAAAAATCTTTGCCTGTCTATATATCCACATATTATTTTTAAAATGTCATTGCACCTAATGTATATTCATGAATATATGCTAGAGAGGAATACAGAGTGTTTGTAAGCCCTTGCAAAGCTCTCATTCTAGCAGCCTTGAGGTAAGATGATTACAATCGTATGAAACTTGAAGTAAGTCTTACTTGTACTTGCTGCAATCTGATGAAATATTTTACTTTTATTAATTTTCTTCTTCCTCCATATTTATGCACTAGCACCCTAGTGCTATCTAGAAGTGAATTAAATGGCTTAGAAGCAATGATTCTGCAGCTATCAAGATGTTAGAATGGAAATAACTATCTGGAGGTGTTTGCATATATAATGGACCCAGGCCATTTTAACCTATGAAATCTGCAGAAAGCTTATTAATATCTCCAGACATTTACTGTTTCTGCTTATGTGCCTTTGAAATCAATTGAAGAATTGTTTTTTTTAAAGAGAGAATTATAAATAAAGACAAATATGACAAGGGAGAAAGAGCATTTCAAATAGAATACATGAAAGCCCATCTTTAGGCAGCTGAACAGCTAAGGCAGCTCCTCATTCATTGCACACTAGTTTCCTTTGTGTGTTCAGTGGCCCAGACCTATATGAGGAAGTTACATAAAAGAACTTTTAAATATTATTGCATTTTATAAACACTTTCTGGAATTGGTTGATAGTAAAAGTGAATCATTTTTGCATATGGCAGAATTTTAAACTTTTTCTGATATTTTCATAAACACATTTTTTTGCAGCCATAGTATCTATAATACTACCAAAAAAAGGGGGGGATGGGTAGGAAATCACCAGAGAGCTTTTATCATTGGAGTCTGTTTGAAGTCAGGGGTTGATTCTCTATTTCAAACCCACAGTGCTCTGAAATTGAGTAGTTTCCCTCTCTGAAGCCAGCCCAAAATTAATGATTTTTTTCCCCTCTTTCCTCCACTCTCGTTCCTTCCTTCCTTTCTTTGCTCCTCTCCTCCACCTTCTTTTCTTCTCTCCCTAACCCTTCCTTTTTTCTTTTTTCCCACCTCTCACTTCTCCCCCTTTTTTCTCAAGTATTTATTAAGCTCTTGTGTGGCAAACTCTGAGCACATTAAAGAGACACAAAAGTAAAATGCAATCACTGACTGAAGTATACACAGTCTAGAACAATGGTTTTAAACTACTTCTGGCTGGGCCCACAATAAGAAATGCATTTTGCCTTACAGCCTTGTATGTGTAGACATGCATTCATTTGCTAAAGCTGCTGTTAAGAAAGCATCAAAAACTGAGTGGCTTAAAAACAACAGAAGTCTATTGTTTTCCCCATCCTAGAGGCTACAGGTCTAAAATTAAGGTTTTGGCAGGGGCCTATGCTCCCTCAGAAGCACATAGGACACAATCCTTCCTTGCCCCTTCCCAGCTTCTGGCGGTTTGCTGGTGATTGTTGGCATTTCTCGTCTTGCTGCTGCAGCATTTGAATCTCTGCCTGGCAGGGATCTCGCAAGGCATCTTCTTCTGTTTCTTCTCTCGGTGTGCCTCTTCTCTTCTTAGCAAGGACACTAGAATGTCAGATTAGCACCCACCCTACTCAAATATAACCTCATTTTAACTTAACTAATGACACCTGCAATGACCCTGTTTCCAGATGAGGTCACATTCTGAGGTGTTGGGGGCTAGGACTTCAACATATATTTGGAGGAGATGCAGTTCAACCCATAACAACACATATCCAATGCAACAGTAGTTGCAGGAATCCATGTTGTCTTTTACTGTGTGATTTTTTTATTTTATTTTTAATATAGAAAATTTTATTTTGATCGACTAAAGTGATTTAGAACCCACTAACAGGGCCTTCCAGAAAAACATCTATTTCTGCATTATTGACTATGCCAAAGCCTTTGACTGTGTGGATCACAATAAACTGTGGAAAATTCTGAAAGAGATGGGAATACCAGACCATCTGACCTGTCTCTTGAGAAACCTGTATGCAGGTCAGGAAGCAACAGTTAGAACTGGACATGGAACAACAGACTGGTTCCAAATAGGAAAAGGAGTACATCAAGGCTGTATATTGTCACCCTGCTTATTTAACTTATATGCAGAGTACATCATGAGAAACGCTGGGCTGGAAGAAGCACAAGCTGGAATAAAGATTGCTGGGAGAAATATCAATAACCTCAGATATGCAGATGACACCACCTTTATGGCAGAAAGTGAAGAAGAACTAAAGAGCCTCTTGATGAAAGTGAAAGAGGAGAGTGAAAAAGTTGGCTTAAAGCTCAACATTCAGAAAACTAAGATCATGGCATCTGGTCCCATCGCTTCATGGGAAATAGATGGGGAAACAGTGGAAACAGTGTCAGACTTTATTTTTTTGGGCTCCAAAATCACTGCTGATGGTGATTGCAGCCATGAAATTAAAAGATGCTTACTCCTTGGAAGGAAGGTTATGACCAACCTTGATAGCATATTTAAAAGCAGAGACATTACTTTGCCAGCAAAGGTCCGTCTAGTCAAGGCTATGGTTTTTCCAGTGGTCATGTATGGATGTGAGAGTTGGATGGTGAAGAAAGCTGAGCGCCGAAGAATTGATGTTTTTGAACTGTGGTGTTGGAGAAGATTCTTGAGAGTCCCTTGGACTACAAGGAGATCCAACCAGTCCATCCTAAAGGAGATCAGTCCTGGGTGTTCATTGGAAGGATTGATGTTGAAGCTGAAACTCCAATACTTTGGCCACCTCATGCGAAGAGTTGACTCATTGGAAAAGACCGTAATGCTGGGAAGGTTTGGGGGCAGGAGGAGAAGGGGACGACAGAGGATGAGATGGTTGGATGGCATCACTGACTCAATGGACATGGGTTTGGGTAAACTCCAGGAGTTGGTGATGGACAGGGAGGCCTGGCGTGCTGTGATTCATGGGGTCACAAAGAGTCGGACACGACTGAGCGACTTAACTGAACTGAACTGAACTGAACTGAACTGATCAGGGGCTTCCCAGGTGGCTCAGTGGTAAAAAAAATCTGCCTGCGAATGCAGCAGACTCAGGAGATGAGAGTTCCATCCCTGGGTCAGGAAGATCCCCTGGAGTAGGAAATGGCAACCCACTCCAGTATTCGTGCCTGGAAAATTCGATGGATAGGAGCCTGGCAGGCTACAGTCTGGAGGGTTGCAAAGAGTCTGACAGGACTGAGTGACTCAGCACAGAACACACAAACAGATCAAGCCCTAGCTGAAAAAGCACTGTTCTAGAGAGGGAGATAAACGTGCACAAGGGTACTTAAAATGTAATATTACAGGTACAAATAGAAGAATGTATATCATGAATATTCTAGTATAGGGATGCATTTATGAAAGTAATGAAAATTTACATAAAGAGGTAACTTCTGTTGAGTCTTAAAGGATGATTAGGAATTACCAGTAGTAGAGTATTTGAGAGAGTAAAGAAAAAGGATAGGTGTATAGGAATGACTTGGCCCCTGGAGGATAAATCAGTTCCGTTCAGTTCAGTTTAGTTGCTTAGTCATGTCTGACTCTTTGCAACCCCATGGACTGCAGCACGCCAGCCCTCCCTGTCCATCACCAACTCCTGGAGTTTACTCAATCTCTTGCCCATTGAGTCGGTGATGCCATCAACCATCTCATCCTCTGTCGTCCCCTTCTCATCCCACCTTCAATCTTTCCCAGCATCAGGGTCTTTTCAAATGAGTCAGCTCTTCACATCAGGTGGCCAAATATTAGAGTTTCAGCTTCAACCTCAGTCCTTCCAATGAATATCCAGGACTGATATCCTTTAGGATGGACTGGTTGGATCCCCTTTCAGTCCAAGGGACTCTCAAGAGTCTTCTCCAACACCACAGTTCAAAAACATCAATTCTTAAGCACTCAGCTTTCTTTCTAGTCCAACTCTCACATCCATACATGACCACTGGAAAAACCATAGCCTTGACTAGATGGACCTTTGTTGCCAAAGTAATGTCTCTGCTTTTTAATATGCTATCTA
The DNA here is from genome assembly GCF_054371585.1 of Giraffa tippelskirchi. Taxonomy (NCBI): domain Eukaryota; kingdom Metazoa; phylum Chordata; class Mammalia; order Artiodactyla; family Giraffidae; genus Giraffa; species Giraffa tippelskirchi. The sequence goes on from NC_137276.1 coordinate 43,131,719, forward strand.
GGTTGGTCATAACTTTGCTTCTAAGGAGTAAGCGTCTTTTAATTTCATGGCTGCAGTTACCATCAGCAGTGATTTTGGAGCCCCCCAAAATGAAGTCAGCTACTGTTTCCACTGTTTCCCCATCTATTTGCCTTGAAGTGATGGGACCAGATGCCATGATCTTAGTTTTCTGAATGTTGAGCTTTAAGCCAACTTTTTCACTCTCCTCTTTCACTTTCATCAAGAGGCTCTTCAGTTCTTCTTTACTTTCTGCCATAAGGGTGGTATCCTCTGCATATCTGAGGCTATTGATATTTCTCCTGACAGTTTTGATTCCAGCTTGTGCTTCTTCCAGCTCAGCGTTTCTCATGATGTACTCTGCATATAAGTTAAATAAGCAGGGTGACAATATACAGCCTTGACATACTCCTTTTCCTATTTGGAACCAGTCTGTTGTTCCTTGTCCAGTTCTAACTGTTGCTTCCTGACCTGCATACAGATTTCTCAGGAGGCAGGTCAGGTAGTCTGGTATTCCCATCTCTTTCAGTATTTTCCAGTCTATCTGGATCACAGACTGTGATCCACACAGTCAAAGGCTTTGGCATAGTTAATAAAGCAGAAATAGATGGTTTTCTGGAACTCTCTTGCTTTTTCAGTCGTCCAGTGGATGTTGGCAATTTGATCTCTGGTTCATCTGCCTTTTCTAAAACCAGCTTAAACATCTGGAAGCTCACAGTTCACTTATTGTTGTAGCCTGGCTTGGAGAATTTTGAATGTTACCTTACTAGCGTGTGAGATGAGTGCAATTGTGAGGTAGTTTGATCATTCTTTGGCATTGCCTTTCTTTGGGACTGGAATGAAAACTGACCTTTTCCAGTCCTGTGGCCACTGCTGAGTTTTCCAAATTTGCTGGCATATTGAGTGCAACACTTTCACAGCATCATCTTTGAGGATTTGAAATAGCTCAACTAGAATTCCATCACCTCCACTAGCTTTGTTTGTAGTGATGCTTCCTAAGGCCCACTTGACTTCACATTCCAGGATGTCTGGCTCTAGGTGAGTGATCACACCATTGTGATTATCTGTGTCATGAAGATTCTCTTCTGTATAGTTCTTCTGTGTGTTCTTGTCACCTCTTCTTAATATCTTCTGCTTCTGTTAGGTCCATACTATTTCTGCCCTTGAGTTCATGAAACAGTAAGACCAGTTTATAAAAGTTCTTAAATACAATGCTAAGGCACTTTGCTTATGTTCTACAAAAATGGAGAATTTTGAACAAAAATAACCGTCATTAAGTATTAGGTGTGAATTATTTGGGCTCAAATCCCAATGTGACCTTGCATAAGTCACTTTTTCTTTGCTTTGGTTCTCCGATACATAACTGGGAAGAGCAATTCTATGCACCTCACTGAATTGTTGTAGGAATAAATGAGTTATTACATAAAAAGAATTTAATCTGGTTCATAGTAATCCCACAATAAGGGTTACTTATTATTTCTGTAGATATTATTGAATGCTTTTAAGCAACGGAGTGAAACAAGGTTAGCAAATGTTACCAGATAATTTGCAGATCATTGCAGTTGAATCAATAGAAGACTAAAGCCATTGGGTGAAAAAGAAAAATAATCAATCAGTGCTATACAACAGTTCCAAAGTCCACCTCTCACAAATATTTGATTTTATCCCCCTCTCCCCCATTTTCAGGTTAACTGAGATAATTGATTGTTAAGTGTCCTCTAGGTATAATTCAGTAAAAGCTCTTTCTTTTTAGATAGTTCTATTTACAAATTAAGTTCTTCATCATTTTCATAGTTTAAATCCCAAAGTGAGGACACTGTCTTTCTACCTTACAAACATTTTTTCAAAGAAAGGTCTTGGGGTCACATACATACACTCTCAGCTGCAGACAAATAAACAACTCTTTTTAAAAAATAAGGCAAGTTTCAAATGAACAAAATGCATGATCTATTATAACTTCTAGGTCACTCAATGTATCAGACTGAATGTAAAATAAGAAACATTAAAGAAAATTTAGCTAGGATTTTGATCAAAGTCAAATAAAAATAAAAAAGTTTTATCACCAATTGGGATTAATGTTGGAATTACATTCAGAGATTTATTGTAATTCGACTTTTTCTTTTGTTTAAGTTCAGTTCAGTCGCTCAGTCTGTCCGACTCTTTGTGACCACATGAATCACAGCACGCCAGGCCTCCCTGTCCATCACCAACTCCCGGAGTTTACCCAAATCCACGTCCATAAAGTCGGTGATGCCATCCAGCCATCTCATCCTCTGTCGTCCCCTTCTCCTCCTGCCCCCAATCCTTCCCAGAATCAGGGTCTTTTCCAATGAGTCAACTCTTCGCATGAGGTGGCCAAAGTATTGGAGTTTCAGCTTCAACATCTTTTATTTAAACTACCTTTATTTTCTCCAGCCCCCATGGCTTTAACGTTACAAGAAAAGAACAGAAAAATCTAAACTTGCTTCAGTAGTTGTTATAGCAGCTGCACTGCATGTAGTGAATACATCTGGGCAGAAATCTGTCTCAGTTTCACCCAGAGGCAGCTGCCTTCAAATTGAGCCAAAATCTGAGCCAGCCAAAGAACTAAAAATGAGTGGATTTCAAAGGGAAAGGAAGAAGAAATCTTCCCAGAGACTTGGGGTCAGCAATCCAGGAGGAGAGCCTCCATGTAAGCCAGACAAGGCTAGCCCTGTCCACACGGTCACTGCTGGGGGCACAAGTCAGCCCAGCAATCTTTGAATTTGGCAGTTTCTTTCTCCTTTGTCCTCTGGAGTTTGCAGAGCTGGGTGATGCACTGACTCAGCAGCAGAGATTCTGAAAATGACTGTTTTGCTTTTGCTAAGGATGGCTCTGTGGATTCTAGCAGTGAAGGTCACTTGCAAATTCTTTTCCTAGCTTTAGGTCAGAAACAATTTGCCTTTCGGGGCTTGAAAATTAAGTCAGAGAACTCGCCAAGCAAGATGAAGAAGTTATAGGCTTCTCCCCCTTGCTGAGAGAAAAGGACTAGTGATTGTAAACAGACCTTGGTCAGTTCCTTCCTTATTCATTTTACATGATGCAACTACCTAATACAACTTCTGTATATAATAACCACTGTTAGTGGTTTAACTCTCACTGTGGACAGAGGAGCACAGGAGGAATGATACAGTCTCTCTCTCTTTTTTTTTTTTTTTAGTTTGCTCCTGTTTGGTCCACTATGATTTTCAAAGGTTTTGTAAACTGAACTTTCATTCTTCTATTAAAGCTATCTTTTCTTCTTTCATTCTGATTCTTAAAATGCAGCACATCATTGTCTATAGAAATTATGTACAATATTAGCTACGTGCCAATAGTCACAGATACTGATGAATACATTTTCTGACTTACATGCAAAATAGAGGAAGACAAAAAGATTCCAGGCATTTGCATTTTTAAAAATTTTTTTTCCTTCTATTACAAAATAATACATATTGATTACTGAAGATTTAGCAAATACTGAAAAACAAAAGAAAAATAATATCTGCCATAATCCTACTGTCCTGTAATAAACAAAATGTAATTTGTATATTTCTTAGGGGCAGGAACCACACGTTACTTCTAAATATTCCACAGATCTCAACTCAGAGCCTTGCATAGATGAAGACATTTGTGACTCTATGGAATGAAAAATACTTCCATATAGAGAATGAGTGGGGCTTCCCTGGTAGCTCAGTGGTAAAGAATCCACCTGCCAATGCAGGAGACATGGGTTCAGCCCCTGGGTCAGTAAGATCCCCCTGCAGAAGAAAATGGCAACCCACTTCAGTATTCTTGCCTGGGAAATCCCATGACAGAGGAGACTAGCAGGCTAAAGCCCCTGGCCTTGCAAAAGAGTCAGGCATGGCTTAATAACTAAACAGCAACAACACACAGAATGAATATGCCTGGGTTCCACCTGAGACCCACTGCCTCAGATTTTTTTGTGTGATGGCCTAAGTGGCAGTATTATAAGGAAATTCCACAAAGGATTCTGACAAGATTGCAAAGTAATAGATTCAATACTCTAAAAATTACTTTTAAGTAAAATTAGAGGGTTTTGTTGCAGAAAAAAAAAAAAGAGTACACAAACAGTGCATAATAATACTTTTCCCCAACTGCTGAATTTGCTGCTCAAGCCAGCAGAAGTTACTGCGCATATTTGAAAATTATTGTTTCCTGTACTGAGAGCTTACCCTCCATCTTCTTGAACAAGGCATGACCTATGACTGCGCTTAATGACTTCATTTCTAATTTTTTTAAAGTTGTCTGTTCTATGTGCTACTTACTCCAGCACGTAAGAGCAAGTTTCAAATATGATTACATACTTTGAACAATTGGCTGCACCATGTTCCAAATGCTTCTTCCAGCTTCTTAGGCTTTGGTTTCCCACTAAATTCTGTCTGGTTTGGGTTTTGGCCTTTCTCAGCCTTCCTCTCTGGAATTTTTATCTCCTCTCTTGGTCAGTGGAACCACCAGCTAGGATGACAGTCTGGCCTTTGCCCACGGGGACCTTAGAACTTGGAGACCAGATGGTAAAGCACTATTTAATTAAACTGCTTTAGGACTTTTCCTTCATTTCAGAGACTCTTTTTTTTTTTTTTTCTTTTTTAAGATTCTCTATTCAGGTCTGTAGTGCACACTTCTATTCATCCATTCAACAAATACTAACTGAGTGCTCTTTATGTCCTGGATACTGTTTAACATTCTGGGGATTCAAGAGTGAATAAAACTTGCAAAGACTCTGCTCCCAAGGATCTTACAATCTAGTGTCAGATAATTGAAAAGAAATATGTCAGATGGTACCCTTTAGGAATGACATATGGAGATCTGTAGACAGTCCATAGAAGGTGACAGAGAGTAGTCATGGCACTTCCAGGTGAATCACATTGAGCCAACATTTGTGTGTATCCCATGTGCCAGGTGCTGTGCAGGGACTTCAGTAAGTGTTATCATAGTAAGTCCTTACCAAAGTACTAAGAAAGAAGTGTTATCTGCACTTCATACCTGAGGCTGAGCAAAGTGTCCAAGGCTACTTATCTAGTAAATGTTAGAACTTGCAGTGTTAGCTTAGTCATTCTCCCACATGTGATGTTCTACCCAGGCTGCCTCACTTTACATTTCTTGCCTCTGTAGTTTTAGAAATGATGTTCTGTCTTTTCTTCAGTTGCCTGGGTATCTATTTCCTAAATGTAGTTTAGGAAAGCTTCCTGGAAACTTGTCTTGATAATCTCTTTCCCATCTTCCAATGGCTTTATCCTTCCTTCACTTTCTTAGGTGACTTATACATGTTTCTAATGCTTGTCTCTAATAACAGCCTGTGAGCTCTAAAGCAGGAACAGATTTTTCTTTTAAATGTCTTTAGCCCCAGGAAACAGTCCAGTTCTTGGTATCTAGTTATTTTATTGATTAAGAATTAAATGAATGAGGGCATAATCCCTGCTTTTAGACATAAGTCATAAACTTCTGGGGCCAGGGAGGCAACACCAATCTAGGCAGTTAGACAGTATGTTGTTGTTGTTGTTTAGTCACTAAGTCATGTCCGACTCTTTTGTGACCTCATGGACTATAGTCCCACCAGGTTCTTCTGCCTGGCAGGGTTTCCCCGGCAAGAATACTGGATAGGGTTGCCATTTCCTTCTCCAGGGCATCTGCCCAACCCAGGGATCAAACTGAGTCTTCTGTATTGGCAGGTGAATTCTTTACCACTGCACCACCTGGGAAACGCAGACTGAGTTTAATACTGGTTAATGAGGCTGTGTAGGAGAGTTCTATGGTGATTGCAAAAATCTTGACTCCATCTGAAGATATCCAAACTGAAATTTTAAATAAAACAAACTAGCTTAAAAAAAAAAATGTCTACAGGTGACAATAGGTTTGTGGGATACAGTTTTCTTCCCCTGCCTTATGTAGTTTATAATCTGGTTAAGGGGAACATATCCTAAGAGAAACAAGGAAAGGCTGGATTATCAGACAAGGGTTATCATAGAGCTCCCACATTCAGCAGGGCACTAAGAGGACAGAGCAGATTAATTACTTGAATGGGTCACAAGCTACTTCTTTAAGAGGCTTCTGTGGTCACAAGATCTTTCTCTCCTTTACTTAGCATGCTCTTTATTCAGTGGCTGCCATGGTGCCCTAGGACAGTGAGGGAGTCGACATAGCTTCCAAAGGTGATGTTGCTGCTGTTGAATAGTTACTAGACTCTAGATCACAATTTTGTTATCCAGTGGAATAAGCTGGGCTTCCCATGTAGCTCAGTGGCAAAGAATCCACCTGCCAATGCAGGAGACACAGAAGATGAGGGTTTGATCCCTGGGCCAGGAAGATCCCTTGGAGTAGAAAATGGCAACCCACTCCAGTATTCTTGCCTGAAAAATCCCATAGGCAGAGGAGCCTGGTGGACTACAGCCCATAGAGTCACAAAGAGTTGGACACAACTGAGCACACATATACAGATCACAATTTTATTATCCAGTGCAACAAGCAGCAGAAAGCCTCATAGCAGAAGGGACAACTCTGTTCATAGACTCTTAACTAGATATGGGTGGGACTTTAGACTTTCACTTTCACTTTCTTTAACTTGGAGCTTCCCTTGTGGCTCAGCTGGGAAAGAATCCACCTGCAATGTGGGAGACCTGGGTTTGCTCCCTGGGTTGGGAAGATCCCCTGGAGAAGGGAACGGCTACCCATTCCAGTATTCTGGCTGGAGAATTCCATGGGGTTGCAAAGAGTCGGTTATGACTGATCAATTTTCATTTTTACTTCTTTCACTTTAGAGATCATTTAAACCCTGAAGAATTATAATTTTTGCTTTAGGTTACATAGGTGGTCTGTGTCAGAGCCCAAATTAAAACTTAAGTCCCTAGACATCCATGTGCTTTTTCACACGACAGGAAGTGGAGAAATTAATGCTCTGACCACTCACCTTCAATTGAATCTCACCCTTCAGTTGAGTCCTTTACAAAGTGTGTACTACTGAGCTTCATGAAGGTCCCAGGCCAAGGGGGGAGGGGGCAGGACTCAGAGCCACTCTAGATTTTATGTTTCAAATATTGGGCTTCTACCAATTTTAACAAATGAAAGCCTTTTAGCATTGTTTAAAACAATACAAAGAAAATAAAATCTCAGTCATCACACAGCTTGGCCAAACCTTAACATTTCACTATACTGTGATTTCCTTCTTTCCTTCCCTCCCTCCCTCCGCCTTCCTTCTCTTCATCCCTCCATTCTTCCTTCCTTCCTTTGACTTGTTCTTTTTTTTTCTTGCTTGCTTTATTTCTTTCCATTTCTCTCCTTCCTTCCTTCTTTCTTTTTTCCCTTTTGAAAATACACCCATTACAGATTTGGACAGAAGCCTCATTCTAGTCCTCTGATTTCCTTCCCAGAATTAACCTTTATTCTCAGTCGGTATTTTTCATTCCTTGACCCGTTTCATAACCTAATTATATATGTATATGCCTGAACAACATGTAGCGCTTTTTTGCAGGTTTGCACAGTCTTTAAACGGTGTCTGTTGCTTGTTTCGGTTTGTTTGTTTTTGGAGGGGTTTTGTTTTTCTTTCTGAGATGAAAGTTAACATACCAGATATTTATGAGGGAAATTTGGGAGGCTCACATCTGTGGAAGGGTAAAAAAGGAGGCAAGATAGAGCAGAGAGAAGTTAACCCAAAGTGCAGTTCTAATAAATACTTTCAAGATTCCATTCTTTTCCAACCAGAACCCTCTTCTAGGCACAACAGACCTGCTTTGTTTGAGTTTAACTTTCTTTGGAGCTTGGCTATTCCTAAAATTAATTCCTGAGTCCTGTCCTCAGCTTTCTCTTTCTTTTCATCTAAGGGAATGAGAGTTTTCTATATGCTACAATGTAGCTTTTAATCACCAATTAACCACTCTCAGCTCTCTTCACCTTTCTGCAAGGCTTTAGTTAAGTTTAGCAAGAGTCACACAATTCTACTGCTGTTATAGATACTACTTCCTTCATATTTCTCAAATACCTAGTATATCATCCATTTCCTTTCATTGGTGAGCCATCATAGTTCACTGTCTTCAAATATTTTAAGACTTAAACTGCTACCTTGTGCCAGGGCTATCTGTGCTTTATTTACTACCAATAATGGGGCCCTGATTTAATTATCCTGGACTTAACTTTAGCTGCGTATAACACTTTATTGTTTTTTAATTACAAGCAGATGTATTAATGGGTCTGTGACCACAGAGCAGTTCTTATGTGGAGTTAATTTATATTTTATTTCTACAATTCTCATTCTATGAGTGGATTAAGCCCAAGTACTTTCTGTAGTTTTGGACCAGTGAGACAGCTGGAGACCAGCTTAGAAATCATAATAATAAGCTTAGCCAGGCCATCTCAGTTTATATCAAACTTATAAGAATTCAACAAATGATGTTTTTATAATGCCATCAGTTATCAGTTTAACATGCTGTTTTAAACTACACACTTTAAAGTTTTAGGAGCCTAATTTATCTTAGCTGGCAAAATTCAATGAAGGTGAAGCTAGAAGGGAGGTCATGGAGGCATTCAGCCACTCTGGTCTATTTTGTTCTGATCAGAGTATCTCTGAATTCCTTTTCTCCCACTCAGATTTGCACATTAATTTCTATTAATTAAAGGCAATGCCATTTGTCCTAGAATTTTGCTTGTCGGTTAAGATTTTAGTAATCTCACTGTCCCCGTTTCTCCATGGCTCCTCGCACATAGTAGCTCTATAAATTTCACCAAGCTATCTTAGACACATGGAGTTTGAGATTCTTTCAGGGAGGATTAAATGGAATTTTTCATGGAAGAAATTAAATTCAAGGTAAACCAGGGCTTTACACATCAAAATCCATGTTCTAATATTACGGTCTGAAGGGCAAACTCTGATTACGCTGGTCTGCTAGGATTATGTGGCTTATCAGCTGCTACTGTTGTTTTATCAATGAGAAATGGTTCATGTATATACACTGATGACTCTGGAACATTTAATCTTAAAGATAACCTTGATAATAGGAAATTTCTGTTTTTGAAAATGTATACCAACCTCTACTTGTACACTGCAGAGATTTTGTCAAATAGCTGAATATAAGGAATGAGTTGAGAACTTCCTAACATATCAGAAAAATATTAGCCCTTATTAACATTCTTGCGAGAAAGGGAAAATGACTACATATAGGTAATCTTTTGTATAAAGCTTAAAAATTAATTTATAATAGAGATGAAATAGCATGGGTTTAGCTGAGAGTTTAGAAAATCCCCCTAATCCATAAATTTAGGAATTATGTACCAGCTATAACAATGACTAACTCACCAGGAATTTTTCACTGGTGAGCTATTTCTCTGTGGCTCTTAGAGGGCTGAGTTTATATTCCAGTGTGGTCAATGAAGCAGATCTCATTTGGGATCATGGGATCTCATTTGGGATATGCTGAGACCAGGCCAATAAGCTGATAAACCACTGACAAATTTCAACATGGCTGATTTTGGCCATGCCAAATCAGGAAACTCAGTTATTGTACACTGTTGCTCATTTATTCTTGGAGTTTTCATCTCTATTTCCAAAGAACCTGGCAATCTTGTAGTTCAGTTTAGAGAATCATTTATAACACTTCCCGTGCTAGAACAGAACATTGATCATACTCTCATGCCTCGAGGGAGAGAGCAGAATCAATGACCAGGTATCTGTCAACAATGTGTTTGCCTGAAGCTCTGTGAACTTCTGGAAGGATCATTCTTCTACCAGCACTTGTCATGTCTGTTAGAATTACGTTTTGGTTCCACTGTCCTGTTAGACTCTGAACTCTTGAACAAGAAATAAAAAAATACAGAAATGAGTCATGTAAGCTGTGAAAAAAGTAATTACAAATAATAGGTTTAAGTTCTGGAAATTAGGTCTTAAAATAAATAAAAACAATTTTTTTCAGTTTTATTGTAATATAATTGAAATACAACATTGTGTACATTTAAGGTAGGCAGCATAATTATTTGGCTTGCATATATTGTGAAATGATTGCCACAGTAAGTTTACTTAATATCCATCATCTCATATAGATGCAAAAAAGAGGAAAAAATGTTTTTTCCCTTGTGTAAAAGTTATTTTACTAGGATGTTCTCTAAAAAGTAGGTTTTTATTTAATGCATCTTGGTAAACAAAGGCCAGTTCCAGAGCTGAGCCAAATTCTCTTAAACTCTAATGTTATTACTTTGAGGATCAATCGGCCCAGCATTGTACACACGTTTTACAAGGCTCATAAAATAATCTGTCCCTTGAGCCCTGGCATTCAGGCATCCAAGTGCATGTGACTTAGTCATATTTGCACAGTAGGATCCTGCATGCTTTGAGTGATGTTGCCATTTGCTGGAGTTCTCAGCAGTGCAGTTCTTCCACCCAGTTGCAACCAATTTCACTGATCAGTAACTCTGGCTTAGCTTCACTCTCATACATTTAATAATTCACTTGGCAGGTACAGAGCAAACAGATCTCAAAAAATAACGTGCAGATTGTTGGAAGAGCCAGGAAAAAGAGTCACTGATTTTTTATTAGCTTTTGGATTCTGACATTTAATTTGGATAAAGGGATGATACAGTGGTTTAGGATGCTCAGACAACAGATACTTTTTCAGTTCTTCAATTTTTATTCTTCATTTCCACTGTGAAATGACTCCAATCTGTGGAATTCACTTAAGAGTCATGGATATAAATAGGTTGTTAAATGTGTCCAGTCAGTGGACCACAGCGTTGGGCTAGTGAAGAGGAGGAACAGAGCATCAACTTTCTGTTGGCCCTTGACATTCCTAGGGTCATATGCAACTGCAATCACACAGAGACTTGATTTATATCATACAACACACACAGCCAGATTGTATGGATTGAAATCTCAGCTGTTTATTGCTAGCTGATTAATCTTTGGCATGTTATTCAGCCTCCTTGTGTCTCATTTTTTTTATTTCCAGAAATTGACATTTCCTCTCATTGTGTGTGAGGACTGAACAAGCAAACAATTGCTTGATTGTACAACATATCAAGTGGTTTAAAAAAGTGCCAAGCATATAAAATGCTATCAATGAATGTTAATTCAGTAAAAGTGTTATCATCACTCTCATATAAAGACCTTTCACGTGTAATTTTTCTGCACAGCCAAAAATTGATCTGCATGTTTTTTAAAAATATTTTTTAAGTAAGTAAGATGTTTACAGGGTAAAAACCCACACAAAACTAAGTTTAGTCTTCCTCTCATTTCTGACCTTGTGTACTTTTCTGTCTTCTCAGAGGTTCTTTTGTTTCTTACATATCTTCCAAAGATATCTATATGTAGCAGAGAGTTTACTTAAATATACTACCTAGAATTTTAAAATATATTTTGAATAAAAAAGGAAGACTATTACCTCTAAGGGAAAATTAAGTTGGTCTCATTTTTATTATGTATTATTATTATTATTATTGTATTATTAATCAAATTAATAGCAATCATAATTTGATAACAGCTGTCTTTTCTGTGTAGCAGGAACTCTGCTAAGTTCTAAACCAAAAGTACTTGACTTAGTACCTGCAACACCCCTCTGAGATGAGTATTATTATTATCCCCACATGACACATGAAAAAGCTGTCATTAAGAAAGGCTAAATTTTTGAAAATCTGGTAGGTTGAAGAACTGAATTTTGAAACCTGTGCACATAGAATTCAAGAAAGTTACAGTAGAAGAAAATAATCTACCTATCTCAGATTTCTTCTTTGGAAATCTTCCTTTTGATTTTTTTTTCCCTCCATTAAATGTCTTGACCTGGAAGAAAGTGCCCAACAGTCTGGACTGCTCACACAGCCTGTACTTCAGTTCATCCTGTACTTCAGTTCATCCTGTACCTTGCTTATCATTTTTAGCCATTTGAAAATTCCACTTTTACCAAGTCTGAGTAGTTTGTAGTTAGTTGCCTGACTTATAGCATACAGTCCTATTCCTCTTTGAATCTGAGAATGTTTTGAGTTCCCAGAAGGCAGGGGTTGTGTCTCTTTCATTAACTCTCCCCAGGGCTCAGGACATTTGCTGGCACATACTTGACACAGAGCAAGTGATGACTGAATCAACACATGGATGCAAGCCCCTGATATTATTTTCTAAGATTTGGATCCAGGAGAACAATGGCCAATTCCCTGATGTTAGAGAATTGTAAATATAAAATGGGAAAGTCTGGTCCATGAAACATTTTAGCAAATCTCAGGGAAAAGCTCTAGGTAGGATTATGTTTAAGGCATACTGATGCTATAATGTGTGTACATGTGAAAGCAGCTTCTCTGAGCCAGAAACGTCTTTTGATGTGTCATGGGACAGTCCTCAGGAGTACACTTTTGAGCTGAAGGTTCTAAACATTGTTGTGTTTATTGAATTTGTAGTGTTTATTGAATTCGTAGTGTTGAGTCCTTTTGTCTTGAAAACTACTGAAAGACTGATCTCACTAGGCAAACTGAGTCAGGGCAGTTTCTTAGATCTGTTAGTATGATTTCTTATTTGTTGTTGAGGAGGAAGTTTGGGTTTTCAGGAACTGGAGGAAAGATTGAGCATTACAGTTCGAAGGATTTTCAAATGAGTTTCAGAAATAAATGACAAGTGAAAAATTATGAAATAGGAGTTGTGTCCATCTGCTGGCCTTGGTCTCCTTTCCGTTCTCCACCTTCAGCGCAACACTTTGGTACTCAGGAAAGGCCCCTTAGTACCCATGCAGTCCCTTCCTCTTCTCTATGAGAACTTGCCTTCAATTGCCTATAAAATTCCAGTATACTTATGTGTGATTGACCAGTAGTTGTAAGGGCAAATATAACACAAATTATAGACAAGAGGTTTAATTCTCCCTGTTGAAAATAAAGGAAGAGAATTTGCACCCCTCCCTTTTCCCGGAGCATTTACTTTAGAAACCTTGCAATTTTAAGTAATTTTTCCATCTCTTTGAAATGTATATAAATCATTTTAAAGGTGGATACATTTAAAAAATGCATCTCTTTGAAATGTATGTAAATCTTGTCAAAAATGTCTCTCTCAAAAGCCTGGGAATCGTCCCTTTCAAATGTAACCAATTCAGGGAGATGACACTCCAGTCCTCAGTTTCTGTGGGAGAGTAGAAGACTATCTTCAGTGAGCACTTCACTCCTAGTTGCAAAGATACCTCCTTTCATAAAGATACGAGAAATTTACTTTTAGACAGAGCCAAGTAATAAACACAGATGGTCATGGTGATTACCATGTGAATATAGGATTTTTGTTGTTCAGTCGCTAAGTCATGTCCAATTCTTTGCAACCCAGTGGACTGCAGCACGCCAGGCTTCCCTATCTTTCACTATCATGAGGAGTTAGCTCAAACTTATGTCCGTTGAGTCAGTGATGCCATCCAACCATCTCATTCTCTGTTACCCCCTTCTCCTCCTGCCTTCAATCCTTCCCAGTATCAGGGTCTTTTCTAATGAGTCAGCTCTTCTCATCAGGTGACCAAATTATAGGAGTTTCAGCTTCAGCATCAGTCCTTCCAATGAATGTTTAGGGTTGATTTCATTTAGGATGGACTGATTTGATCTCCTTGCAGTCCAAGGGCCTCTCAAGAGTCTTCTCTAGCAGCACAGTTTGAAAGCATCAATTCTTTGGTGCTCAGCCTTCTTTACAGTCCAACTTTCACAGACTGAATGAAAAATAGTGCTGTTGAATCCTCTTCCTTGACAGCTAATTATCAGTTGTCTTGAGCACGTGTATGTAATGGGTTGTATCTGGCCAACTACCTAGAAGGGTGAATGTTATTTCTGTCTTTGCAATGTCTTCAAGGACTTCCTGTAATGCTCATCATATTCTGTTTTAACACTTACTCATCAATTCAATTGTTTTCTTTCTCTTTTAGTTTGTGAGAGATTTTCTGGGTTGGAAGGAGATTTTGTTTCAAATTTTATTTCCCCAATACATATTCTCTCTGTTCAGAGACACTTGTATTTTAGCTGGGGCTAAACTTTAAAGATTAAAACATGAATTACTTAGTATAGCCTTCAAGCACCAGTAAATTGAAATGGGGTGTTTATCAGGAAGGCTGGGACTAGACAGAACCAAGGAATACCTAAAGGTCTACCCAAAAGCCAGACTCTGGGATGTGAGAAGTGCTTTCTTGGGGGAAAGCAACTGCCCTCCAGCATTTGAATTGTGTTTTGGGGACATCCACACTCTCCAAACATTAAAAGAGAGCTACTAGGCCTTGTTCATGGAATTTCTCTGGTATGCAAATCCAACACTGCTGTGTTTTCTAAATGTAGGTATTTTCATTAAGTAACAAACGAAACGCACATTAAAGATAACATATTTCTTGAGTAGGTCAAATAGCTTTTTTATTGGGTCTCTTTCCAGTTTCCCTGACAATCTTCCCTTAGTTTTGGTTACATTCAAAGAGTATACTGTAGTTTTTCTGGCTACTGGTGATATCATCTGTTAAGTTTATGTGTCCTTAAGAGACCGGGTCTTATTCATTTCTGTCCACCAAACATCTGGGCACATAGCAGTTGCTCATTGAATACTCGTACAAACAAATAAACACATGAGGGCTTCCAATGTACAAGGTATTATAAAACACAATGAGGGATGCATACATGATAAAAATAGCTGGCAATCCTTAAATTTTTACATGGTTAATATCGAAAAAGCCAGACTCATGGAAGAGTAATATCAGCTTTATTACCTCCCACTCTCACTTTGAAATTCTCTCTGTTGGAATATTTCTTGTCCCATCATATAGTCTCTCACGGCTCTGATGTGATAAGACAAAGTAGTGAGTTATGATTATCATCTACATTCTCATATGAGACTATATACTTTGAACTTATTTTAACACTGAGGTTTCTCCTTCTCCCTGGCTCAGGTCTGACGAAAAGGGATGCATCCTTAGTCAGGGACTGGAGGGTAGCCAGCTTCTCTTACCTCACCTCATGTGAGATTTTACCTACTTGGGTTTTATTCGTATAGAGTTACGGGATGCCCTTGGATTGAGTTGCCTCTGGTGGTGCCTAACTTAGGAAATGGCAACATAGCTGTTATAGTTGTTCAGGTAAAATCTTTGGACTAATCCTTGACCCTATCTTTCTTCAATGTGCTACATCCAGTTCTTCACCAAATCCTTCAAAATACTCCCGCATCCAGCCATTTCTCTCGCAAATGCCACCCTCGGGTTGCGTTTTCTCTCATCTTCTGTTTAAATTGTTGCACGAGTTTTCTGCCTGTTCTCCCAGCGGATTCCACCCTCCATCTAGAAGACTACATGCCACATCCTTTCAAAATGCCAAGCTATATCATTCCATTCTTCTAGCCTAAAACCCCGAAGATTTTCCCTTCCTCTGAGTCATGAATGTTTAGGCCTGCTGATTCCAGAATAGAAAGTACAAATGTGTCCTGTGATCCTGAACGTTCGTTTTTGCATATAACAATTATCAGCAGAGAAAGGATCAGGAGGCTGTTGTTTCGCATACCTGCCTCTAGATGGCACTTTGGGATCGCGCAATTCTCCATCCTGGCTGTGAAATCCCTGGAGCGCACACCGCGCCGTCATTTCAAGCTGAACATCTCCAGGCAGCCTAGACTGAAAAGGACTCAATTTCCCTCTCCTTTCTTTCCTCTTCTCACTCCCCCTTTTCAGTTCAGTTCAGTTCAGTCGCTCAGTCGTGTCCGACTCTTTGCGATCCCATGGACTGCAGCATGCCAGGCCTCCCTGTCCATCACCAACTCCCAGAGTTTACTCAAACTCATGTCCATTCAGTCGGTGATGCCATCCAACCATCTCATCCTCTGTCGTCCCCTTCTCCTCCCGCCTTCAATCTTTCCCAGCATTAAGATCTTTTCAAATGAGTTCTCTCTTCCCATCAGGTGGCCAAATATTGGAGTTTCAGCTTCAGCGTCAGTCCTTCCAATGAATATTCAGGACTGATTTCCTTTAGGATGGACTGGTTGGATCTCCTTGCTGTCCAAGGGACTCTCAAGAGTCTTCTCCAACACCACAGTCATTGTAATGTTAAAAAAAAAAAGTAATAATTGGGGAGATTCTGAAGGGACTGGACTCTCTCTGAGGAACAATTTGGGTGTCTGTTGTTTGAGAATGTAGATTAACCAGGATTCACGCCCAGGAGGTCAGAGGATAGGGGAAGGGTGCTGCCAGGGGAACACTCAGGCACCCGGACTCCTCTGAGGGGCTTATGTGCAACCGGAGGGATGACTGACTACGAGGAGTTGGCAACTGGGGAAAGAAGTCTAAAAAGTTTCATCCCAAATGGTCCCTTTTACAAAATGCCTTCTTCTTCTTTTTATTTATTTATTTATTATTATTATTATTTTTTGCGAGACTGAGCTTAGGCGAATGCAGAAATTGGGGTCAGAAGGCGGTTGCAGGAGAACAGGTGTGCGCCGGCGGCGGCCAGCTGAGGAAAGCTGCTCTGAGACCCGCGGCTGACGGGGAACTGAGCCTGCGCACACCGGGCGTGCCCTTCAGGCATCGAGGTGAACGATGAGCACAACCCAGCTCTGGGCCTGGAGAGGCGCCGACCGCCCAGAGGCGCGTGGGCCGTGGAACGCGGCTCCCCCAGCTGCCCCGGACAGCCGGGCCCTGAGGAAGGACCGGGCAGGGCGCCGCAGAGAGCGCTTGCGGCCTGTGGTCGTCCGCCGCCCACCTCGCCTCACCAGGCCGGCTCTAGAGAACCGCCCAGCCCTCCCGTGTCTGCGAGTGGCCCGACCTGCTCCTGTGAGTCTTCTTCAGGTGGGGTGGGGACCGCAGGGACCCCTGCAGGTTT
This sequence comes from Giraffa tippelskirchi, assembly GCF_054371585.1. Lineage (NCBI taxonomy): Eukaryota > Metazoa > Chordata > Mammalia > Artiodactyla > Giraffidae > Giraffa > Giraffa tippelskirchi. The sequence goes on from NC_137276.1 coordinate 43,148,501, forward strand.
AGCACAGGAGACCCCAGAGGTGTTGGTGGTGTCTCGGGATGGAAACAGTCACCACAGCCCCTCTTGGCAGCTCTTTTGCTTTTAGTCAGTCAATTTCTTGTGGAGGCTGGAGGGCTCCCTGAGATTCCTCTGGGCCATGCCTGCTCTAGGGTTTGCGCGACCCAGAGAAAAATGACACTGTGGGCCCCTGATGTAAAGCCTAATAATTTCAAGGCAGAGGCAGCACAGCACTGAAAAAGACTGGTCCTCACAAGTACGACTTATGGGCCCTGTGTGACTGCTCAGGTGTCACTCACCAAGCCTGTGATGCCAGCCTGGCCCTCTGGGCACCCCCTTTTCCAGCGTTCAACTGGGGTATACTTTTAACTTCATCTCTCTCCTGCTTTCTTAAGCTTTAGGGAACATTGTTCTGTCTTGGACCTATAAGGGAGGGACTCTTTCAATAACCAGCGAAAAGAGCCGCTAACTTGTAGAAACTGTGCCTAACCCCTTTTCATTCATGTTAATTTAATGCCTCCCTTGATATCTTTCAAAGGAGCTTCCTCAAAATCCAATGTTTCTGAAGCTTAGGAACAGACACTTTCTGTGTTGTTACTGAAAAACGCTTATAAGGAGAAGAATCCTTGCTATGGAAGAGCTCAGGAGAGGCCACAGTTGAACTCAGACATAAGGAGAGAGAGAGACTTTGAATCTGCCTGAAAGCCATTCTATTTTTGATGACAATGTGCAGGTATTTGGCTCTTTTTAATGCAAGGAAAAGATGTTAAGTTTCAAAAATGGTTTTTGTTTTTTGATTTAAGGTCTTCCAATTACTTCACTTCTTCCTTTTGAATTAATTTATTTAACTTTCTGTCATAAATCAAATCAGTTGATTCACTATTCTTTGATTACAAAGAAATAAGCATAAATTCTATTGCTGTAATCAATTTTTAGTAATCCGACCACTTTCACACATAAGATTACATTTAGCCCTTATAGCATCCCTGTGAGTAGACACTCACAGTGCCATTTTCCAGAGGAAGAATGGAGGCTCAAAAATATGCAGTGAATGACCCAAGGTCCCACAGCTGGGAATAAGTGGAGACTTGAGGTCCTTGCAAATCCTTTGTTTCCAAATCTGTGCCTGCTCCACTGTTTCAGAGGCCTTTTCAACAAATAGTGTCTTCTTGTTGTTGTTTAGTTGCTAAGTCCTGACCAGCTGTTTGTGATCCCCATCGACTGTAGCCTGCCAGGCTTCTCTGTCAATCGGATTTCCCAGAGAATACCAGAGTGGGCCACCATTTCCTTCTTTAGAGGATCTTCCAAATCCAGAGACTGAACCTGTGTCTCCTTTACTGGCAGGCAGATTCTTTACTGCTGAGCTACAGGGAAGCCCCAAGTGTCTTGCTGCTACTGCTGCTGCTAAGTCACTTCAGTCGTGTCCGACTCTGTGTGACCCCATAGACGGCAGCTCACCAGGCTCCGCCGTCCCTAGGATTCTCCAGGCAAGAATACTGGAGTGGGTTGCCATTTCCTTCTCCAGTGCATGAAAGGGAAAAGTGAAAGTGAAGTCGCTCAGTCGTGTCCGACTCTTAGTGACCCCATGGACTGTAGCCCACCAGGTTCCTCCGTCCATGGGATTTTCCAGGCAAGAGTACTGGAGTGGGGTGCCATTGCCTTCTCCAAAGTGTCTTGCTATACATGTATAAAACTTCAAGTGTTAATTCCTTGTTAGAATCTCTTTTTGTAGCCAGAGAGTTTCACAGTAGATTAAAATAAAATTCAGTCAGCTGTTACCTTCCTCTTAAAAGCATTCAGTTAGTGGTCAGAATGAGATAATTTTGGCCTCATTTTCAGGACAATTTCCATGAAGAAATCCATGTTGAACTGTATCAAAAGTATGCCCAACAGTACCTTCTCCCATCTTCCACATCTATTAAATATTAGGTGGACCAAAAAGTTCCTTTTTTCTCTAAGTAAAATTATAAGACACATTTTTAAATTTTTCATCAAGAATTTTATTGAACAATGTATTTGCTGTTTTGTTTTACTATCCTCTGCCTTTTTTTTTTTTTTTTTATTTTAAGGCGACTTCATAATGCCATCTTCCCAAAACTTTTTCTTTTTTGAGCAAAGAACTCTTTCAGGTGACTTTTACAGTCATCCAGGGAATTGAAAATTTTATTTTCCAATAATAGAACTTTATAAAGATGGAAATAAATGGACATTTGAAGGTTTAATGTTCAGTGAATACCATGGATGAATCAGAACTTCTCAGCCAATCTGTAACAGTTTTTGCCTGGTCAGCAAAGGAAGATGCAGTCTTGAGATATCCTGATGGAAGATCATGTGTATTTTTTGTTGACTAATTCCAGACACTTTTCGTTGAGTGCTGCCTTCAGTTGGTCTAATGGGAGCAGTACCTGTTGGAATTAATTGTCTAGTTTTCCAGAAGAAGCTCATAAAAGAAGATGATTCCCTTCTAATGCCACCATATACACAACATCATCTTCTTTGAATGAAGAGTGGTTTTTGGTGTGGTTGATGGTGGCTTATTTCACTTTCCCCATGATCTCTCCCATTCTACAGTATTGTACAGTATCCACTTTTTATCACCTGTCGTTGTTTTTCAGTTGCTCAGTCATGTCCAACTCTTTGCGACCCCATAGACTGCAGCACACCAGGCTTCCGTGTCTTTCACCGTCTCTGGAAGTTTGCTCAAACTCATGTCCTTTGAGTTGGTGATGCCATCCAACCATCTCATCCTCTGTCGTACCCTTCTCCTCCTGCCCTCCATCTTTCCCAGCATCAGGGTCTTTTCCAATGAGTTGGCTTTTTGCATCAGGTGGCCAAAGTATTGGAGCTTCAGTATCAGTCCTTCAAATAGATATTTGGGGTGATTGACTGGTTTGATCTCCTTGCAGTCCAAAGGACTCTCAAGAGTCTTCTCCAGCACCACAGTTTGAAGGCATCAATTCTTCGGCACTCAGCCTTTTTTATTGTCCAGCTCTCACATCTGCACATGACTACTGGAAAAATCATAGCTTTGACTGTATGGACCTTTGTAGGCAAAGTAATGTCTTTGCTTTTTAATATGCCATCTAGAATTGAAGGCAGGAGGAGAAGGGGACAATAGAAGATGAGATGGTTAGATGGTTTCACTGACTCAATGGACATGAATTTGAGCAAGCTCTGGGAATTGGTGATGGACAGGGAAGCCTGGGGTGCTGCAGTCCGTGGGGTCGCAAAGAGTTGGGCATGACTGAGTGACTGAACTGAACTGAACTGAGGTTTGTCTAGGTTTGATATTTTTGAACCATGGTATTGGAAAAGACTCTTGGGAGTCCCTTGGACTGCAAGGAGATCAGTCCAGTCAATCCTAAAGGAAATCGATCGTGAATATTCATTGGAAGGACTGATGCTGAGGCTGAAGCTCCAATACTTTGGCCATCTAATATGAAAAGCCAACTCATCAGAAAAGACGCTAATGCTGGGAAAGATTGAAGGCAGGAGGAGAAGGGGATAATGGATGAGATTGTTGGATAGCATCACCAACTCAATGGACATAAGTTTGAGCAAGCTTGGAAGGTGGTGAAGGACAAGGAATCCTGACGTGCTGTAGTCCATGGGGTTGCAAAGAGTTGGACACAACTGAGCGACTGAACAACAGTAACAGGTTTGTCATTGCTTTTCTTCTAAGGAGCAAGTGTCTTTTAATTTCATGACTATAGCAGAAGTAGATGTTTTTCTGGAATTCTCTATTTTTTTTCTATGATCTGATGGATGTTGGCAATTTGATCTCTGGTTCCTCTGCCTTCTCTAAATCCAGCTTGCACATCTCTGTTCATATACTGTTGAAGCCTAGCTTGGAGAATTTTGAGCATTACTTTGCTAGCATGTGAAATGAGTGCAATTGTGCAGTAGTTTGAACATTCTTTCACATTGCCTTTCTTTGGAATTTGGAATGAAAACTGACCTTTTCCAGTCTTGTGGCCACTTCTGAGTTTTCTGATTTGTTGGCATACTGAGTGTCATAATTTGTTTTAAAAACAGAATGTTTTCATTGCATTTCAGTAGAGAATCACATGTGAAAATATGGTCAAGAAGGGTTTTTTTTCACTTAACTTATGTGGAACCCAAACATCAGTGATTAACATAACCAAATTGGTGCAAGTGATTTTTTAACACTTGATTTGGATATTCTGAATATGTTGATTATCACCCCACGTGGTATAACACTGATTGTTCTCAATTAATGTCTCAATTTGATAGCTATGAACTTCAACTGGTCTTCCAAACCATGGAGCATCATCCATTGAGAAATTGCCAGCATGAAACTTCACAAACCAGTTTTGACACATTCAATCAGTCACATTTTTGCCAACACTGCGTAAATCTTTTCTTGTCTGTATCAGTTTTACCTTTCTTGAAATAATAAAGCATAATATGCCAAAATGTTGATTTTTCTTCCATCTTCAATATTAAAAAAGCTATGCAAAAAATCACCAGATTTGATAAGTTTTTTTTTTTAATGCACACTGATATGACAGCTGTCACAATACAGTCTAACAAAATTGTTTCAAATGAAGTTGAAGACAACTAAGTGCTGCTACTAGAGCCATCTTACAAAAAAAAAAGAAAGAAACTTTTGGCTAACTCAATATGTCCGAATCTTTTCTGGATAAATATAAACAACTGTCTCAACAATATACCACTGATCTCTTAGGTCTAGCATCATCTTTTGATATTTCAAAGATCTGGATCCAATAAGTAAGATGATCTCGAAAGTAACTAACATGTGAGACTTTCAAATCATCTATTATTATTTCACAAATTCACAAATATTTATTAACCTTATATTTAATCCCTAGATCATATCAATGAATATAAGGTTAATAAATATTTGTGAATATGACAGGAAAAAGCACAGAAAACATCACTGCTCTCATGCAGCTTACATTCTAGTGAAATGTATAGAAGGCAAATAGTTAATAGATGCATACATCAGAAAGTTTTAATAAGGACACTGAAGAAAAAGAAGGGATAGTAAGAATATAGAAAGACGTGGGAGCTGAGTGTCATTTTAACTGAGGTGTTTTTACTGAGGTAATTATTGAATATACAGCAGACTCAAATGAATTGGGAGAATAATATTAATAAGTATATTTTAGTTGTGATTCCTTCTTTTTTGCTTGTCAGGAGCATCTGACATAAAACCTTACCACTCTTTATGGTGACCTTTCTCCCCAGCCATTTATTAAATCCAATACAATGTTTTCTCTATCATTGAAACTCTCTAATTTTGTTTTGTACATCTTCAAATGAGATAATACCTCCTTAGCCTACCTCTCAGAGTAGTTAAGATCAAATGAGAAGATGTATGGCAGATGGTTTTGAAATATTAAACATACAGTAGACTCAAAATGGGTAACTACTTCTTATAAATCAGCCTTTCCAGCTGACCCTAAGTTGTCTTTTATTTGATGTTTTAAGTGATAGCCCATGTGGGGCTGAGCATGCTTGTAATATTTTTACTTTACCAGTTTAGATTCTAGATTTTGGTTAATACATTTCATCTCACATGCTTGTCTTGAGTATTGGCAATGGCTTTCTGTAGTTCTGCTGTGAACTGATGTTCTCCCACCATATAGCCCATCATCATAAACAATGCCTAAATACACTTGACTTGTCCACTGCTCCTCTTCTTCTACTAGATTATTTACAGTGGGATTGAGGGAAAATGTTTCAGTGTTTTGTTATATCTGCCATTGCCAAAAAAGGAAAATCTGCTAATAGTCTGCTTAATCTTCTTTAGATGATAATTACCTGTCCAGAGGTGATAGAAATTGTTGACTCTGTCTTCCTATTATCAGTCTAGCTGTTTCATTGCATCCTAAGTTAACCTTCTTTTCTAATTCAGATTTTCCTGGCATCTCAGCAACTCCTTCATAGACCTCTTGCTTCCTCCTGGCAAGCCAGTTGACAAATGCCAGATGCTGCCTCTTGGCTTCCTTTGATTTGCCCTTCAAGTATATGGCCAGATATTTCCTCATGTGGCCATCTGATTCCACATTTTGTGCACTCTTCGAAGATATTAGTCTCAGACACAGAATTTTTTGGAGAAAAGTAAGTCTATATAGAAATTCTAAATCTTACTGACTAGAGTGAAATATATGAATCTGATAATTAGAAACTTGAAAGTTGATTCAGATTGCAACTAAAATATCTAAAGTCTCTTTATGCCGTAAAAATATTTGCCAAATTTAAATCAGAAGATTGCAGTATTATTAGAATCTTAACAGTTCTCCTAATTGGGTGTGTAGTGGTCCCTTGAATGCAAGCCTGAATTTCAGTTTTTTAGGAAATATTTAAGACAGCCAGGAGAAGTCTGTCCTCAGCAAATTTAAAGTAAGCTAATTTGTGCCTGTGCATTTTTTACTCAAATTTATGGATTTAGAATTTATAATATCAAACAAAAACAGTATAGTGGGAGCTAATAGTATGGAGAAGAGGAGGCAGGTGACTTTATGGAGAGGGCCTCCTAGAGTCTGAATAATACAACCAGTTGTAGAGATCAAGTTCTACTTAAAATGGGGCTCTCAGGGACCAGCCTGTTCAGGGCAGAGCTTTCACCTCAGATCGTCTGTTTCAACAGGTTTACTTTATTTTCCTTTGACATTGCAACATCCTTCTCTCAAGCTATTGATATTTTTATAGTTACTTTATAATATTTTTTATATTAGAAGCTCCCAAAATTTGTTCCTAGAGACAAATATTCATGGCTGTGTAAATGTGTTCTAACAGAGTCTTTTGTGCCTGCCTCTCCAAAAGATGGGGATGAAGACCTTGATATTTATGAAAAGTTCAGCAGGTTTTAGATATAGTTCTCCATTAAAATGTCCTTAATGCCTACTCTTTTCAGCTTTGCTGACTGAATTCAATAGATCTCAAGTTAAATAGGAACTCCATGTTAATATGGCTTTAAAGATGAGATATGAATCAATCGCTTATGACATCTGGGGTACATTTGAAAATATGAAAATGCAGTCACTGAAACAAAAATAGTGAACAAAAAGTAGCAGTTTACCTGACTGGTATGGAATGGTATTTTAATAAAACAAAATTTAAGACCCCAAGTTAAAAGTCACAGTTGAAAAATGAAGGTGTGATTTGCAACTGAGATACTCCTCAGATGGGCAATTTTATGTGTTTTCATTCAACTTAGGTATCAAAGGGATACTTTATTTAACTAAATGACAGGTAATAGTTCTTTGAATATAGGTGGATACGTCAGCTAATTGAGAAAAATAAGGTTATTTTTCTGTGAATATTCAAAAAGAAAATATCTTTGAAGACTGTGTTTTGAAATCAAGTTGTTTTATTTTTAAAAAGAAGACCAAAGCTGTATGTAAATAATAGTTGATTAATTTCCTCTATCTAAGGTTTTATGCTTTCTGACTGCAGTTATGGTTAATTCCAAAGCTTAGTCTAGCAGTAGAAATAGAAGTAGCTACGAAAGCAGTGAAGCTTGACTAAGAGTTCCTGCCTTCTACTTGTTCAAGGGATCTTTTATAGCTTCTTGATACTTCCTAGCTCAAAGATAGTGCTTGGGAAGTAAAGCCTTTGAGGTAAAAAAACATTTTGTCACACTAATAGGAATGATTTTCTAAAGAGTTTCCCTCAAGTTTACAAAGTTAGGTGAGGGAGGGAATGTTTTCAAAATGAGAGAAAATCTTCACAAGGGAAAATTCCTCAGGGAAGCTGGTGGGTGGAGATGAAAAGGAATATATCACATTTCTTAGTGACTAAGGAAAGTAAGAGGAGAGTTGAAGTAATCTCTTGTTATAATTCTTTCAGCTTCTATGATTTGATTAATGAGAACCTCAAGGAATTAATATTTAGAAAAATAGTATAAAACATTATATTTTCTAAGTATTGTTAATGAATGATTCTTTCTTTTCTCCTCATTATTTTATTCTTACATGGTTTTCTTTCTGGCAAGGTCATTTCTGAGTTGTTTAGTGGGTATAAAGAAACTTGTGAAAAGTATTAAACAAATAGCAATATTAGAATAAGCTAACACAGGCATAAAGAAAATGTCTCTTCTGAAAATATCAATACTTTTAAAATTAATCTCAAAATAAAAACATTAAAATATATGTAAGCACTTTTGCATCAATTAATGTTTAGTTTTACAAGCTCTGCAGTAAAGCAATTTTTTTAGAGAATCTTTTCTGCACTTCAGTATTTTACGTGCTAGTACTTGGTCTTCTCTTTATAGGCCTGATAATGAGATTATGAGAGGTGTAGGGAATATCAAAGAAGATGAATATAATTAGATATGCTTGATTTATATTTTATTGACTATGCCAAAGCCTTTGACTGTGTGGATCACAATAAACTGTGGAAAATTCTGAAAGAGATGGGAATATCAGATCACCTGACCAGTCTCTTGAGAAACCTGTATGCAGGTCAGGAAGCAACAGTTAGAACTGGACATGGAACAACAGACTGGTTCCAAATAGGCAAACGAGTACGTCAAGGCTGTATATTGTCACCCTGCTTATTTAACTTATATGCAGAGTACATCATGAGAAACGCTGGGCTGGAAGAAACACGAGCTGGAATCAAGATTGCCGGGAGAAATATCAATAACCTCAGATACGCAGATGACACCACCCTTATGGCAGAAAGTGAAGGAGAACTAAAGAACCTCTTGATGAAAGTGAAAGAGGAGAGTGGAAAAGTTGGCTTAAAGCTCAACGTTCAGAAAACTAAGATCATGGCATCTGGTCCCATCACTTCATGGCAGATGGATGTGGAAACAGTGTCAGACTTTATTTTTTTGGGCTCCAAAATCACTGCAGATGGTGATTTCAGCCATGAAATTAAGAGACGCTTACTCTTTGGAAGGAAGGTTATGACCAACCTAGATAGCATTTTTAAAAGCAGAGACATTACTTTGCCAACAAAGGTCCATCTCGTCAAGGCTATGGTTTTTCCAGTGGTCATGTATGGATGTGAGAGTTGGACTGTGAAGAAAGCTGAGTGCCAAAGAATTAATGCTTTTAAACTGTGGTGTTGAAGAAGATTCTTGAGAGTCCCTTGGACTGCAAGGAGATCCAACCAGTCCATCCTAAAGGAGATCAGTCCTGGGTGTTCATTGGAAGGACTGATGTTGAAGCTGAAACTCCAATACTTTGGCCACCTCATGCGAAGGGTTGACTCATTGGAAAAGACCCTAATGCTGGGAAGGATTGGGGGCAGGAGGAGAAGGGGACGACAGAGGATGAGATGGTTGGATGGCATCACCGACTCGATGGACATGGATTTGGGTAAATTCCAGGAGTTGGTGATGGACAGGGAGGCCTGACATGCTGCAATTCATGGAGTCACAAAAAGTCGGCCACAACTGAGCGACTGAACTGAACTGAACTGATTTATATTAACTGATAGAAATTAAATATAAGTGTTTTTGGACATCAATTAAGTCCTATGCTTTGAGAATAAAATATAAGATATAGATCTTGTTCAAAGGTATTAACCACTTAGTTATGATTATAAGCTTAAGGTTCAATCTATCAGGAAGAAGGTGTATAGTGTAGGGAACTCAGTTCAGTGCTCTGTCATGACCTACAGTGCTGGGATAGGGGGTGGTGAGAGGGAGGCTCAAGAGGGAAGGGATGTATGTATACTTATGACTGTTTCATGTCTTTATACAGCAGAAATCAGCACAATATTGTAAAGCAATTATCCTCCAATTAAAAACAAATTAAGAATAAACAAACAACAAACAAAAACTTAGGATTCAATGAATATAGAGAATCATAGGAAACAAGTTGCTTGGCCCCCACTAGAAGTCTTTGTGGAGTTTAAAGAAGGGGGAAATCTTGAGTTGGAGTCATCTTTGGTAGCTCAATATGTTGGTGTCAGTTTCTGTTTCACTTCTAGTGGGTGGGGAGAGTAGGGAGATCTTTTCTTTCTAGGGCTAAGTCTTCTCTTCCTCTCTTGCCTAAGATAGCAGAGTAAATTTTCATAGTCCTGAAGAGTTTTGGGAAGGGAAGGCAAAGGAGGAGGTGGATAAGATGAGGAGATTTTAATAGGGAAATTATGCACATCTATAGGTGTTCTAAATTGATAAAGTCAGAATTAGAGGAATGAATAAAAACTAAGTATTGTTTCATTTCCTTAAAGTAAATACATAATTGTAATCTAGTGATTAAGCACCTTGACTGATCCAGATCCTATAGTCTTATAGTCTTACTTTAGTGCCAAGGCTGTTTTCCACAGATGGTACATGTGACCTCAGTTGCTGCATTAATACTTAAAAATAATTTTCTCCAAAATTTCTTTAAAAAAAACCCTTACTTAATAATACCAATTTTTTAAGCAGTGGGACAATTAGCTTTGGCTGAGATACTAAGAAAATACTCACAAACTTGAGATCTGAATTTATAATCTTTTATTTATGTGAATTTTTACAAGTGGCTTGGTGTCATTTAACAAATATTTTTTGAGCTCCTATCATGTGCCAGACACTGTTATTAGGCACTAGAGACAGTAGAGAATAAAGGTGGAATGGTAAATAAAACTGATAGTCTCTGCTTTCATGGAGCATGTATCGTAGTTAAGGGGTGGAGAATGGGAGGAAGGGAAATAAATGAAAAGCCAACAAAGAAGGTAATTTATGAGAAGTGTTATGGAAATAAAAAACTGGGGTGATGGGTCAAGATTGAGGTGAAGGGCACAGATAGATATTATTTAGAGATATTGAGATAGAATAGAGCAGCCCTCTCTGTGGAGATGGGTTATTAAGGTGAGACCTGAACAAGGAGAATGGGCTGGCTATGGGGAGAACATTCCAGGCAGAGGCAAATGTAAGAGTAAAAACTGTGAAGCAAAAGTGAGATTGGTTTGTTTGAGAAATGTTAAAAAGGCCAGGGTAGCTGTAGTGCAGTGATTGAAAGGGGAGTGGACTTCCCTTGTAGCTCAGATGGTAAAGAGTCTGCCTGCAATGCAGGAGACCTGGGTTTGATTCCTTGGTTGAAAAGATCCCATGAAGAAGGGAATGGCAACCCACTCCAGTGTTCTTGCCTGGAGAACTCCATGCACAGACCATAGGATTGCAAAGAGTCAGACATGACTGAGTGATCTTCACTTCACTTCACTTCACACAATAAAATTAAAGAGGCAATGTAGATTAGTTCTTGTAGGTCCTTGTAAATAAGAGTAAAAAAAAATCATTATTTGATTCTATGTACAAAGTATTAGAGGGTGTGTGTAGGAATATATGCATGCTCAGTCACCTTAGTTCTTTCTGATTCTTTGTGACCCCGTGGACTGTAGCCCATCAAGCTTCTCTGTCCGTGGGATTCTCCAGGCAAGAATATTGGAGTGGGCTGCCATGCCCTCCTCCAGGGGATCTTCCCGATCCAGGGATCAAATCTGCGTCTCCTGATCTGTAGGTGGATTCTTTACCCACTGAGACACCTTGGGAAGCAAGCAAAGGGCATTAATGTTTAAAAAATATTGCTATGGCTACAGCTTGAAGAATTAATTGTGGATGGCAAAAGTAAAAACAGGAAACCAAGCTGAAGATTCTGCAGGGAAAGTGAAGTGAAGTTGCTCAGTTGTGCCCAACTCTTGGCTACTCCATGGGCTGTAGCATGCCAGGCTCTTCCATCCATGGGGTTTTCCAGGAAAGAATACTGGAGTAGGTTGCCATTTCCTTCTCTAGGGGATCTTCCTGACCCAGGGATTGAACCCAGGTCTCCTGCATTGCAGGCAGACTCTTTACTGTATGAGCCACCAGGGAATCCTTCTGCAGGGAAAGACTGGCTATTCCCATTTTTGATGGAAGAAACTGGGGTACAGAGATGCTCAGTGGGTTGCCCAAGCTCATACCTTTAGGGGATAGCCATGTAAGCCTTTTTCAATTTAGTCCTTTTCTCTTATGTCCAAAATATAAAGACCTGGTCTTCTTTGGGCTACTGAGTCTGGTGAGGAAGAGCAGAAGTTTTGGTCATAGAAAGTTCCATTCAGGTCCTGACTCTGTCACCTATAAGCTGAGAGAACCTGGGGAAGCCTCTAGGTACTCCAGCAGTTGGTGATGGACAAGGAAGCCTGGCGTGCTGCGGTTCATGGGGTCGCAAAGAGTCGGACACGACTGAGCGAGTGAACTGAACTGAACTAGGTACTCAATTTCTGTTTACTTGTGATGCCTTTTTCATAAGGTTCTTACCAAATGTGAGATATAATTCTTATGAGAAATGAGATATAGATATGAAAAATACCTATATTGTTTGGTAAAGCAAATGAAAGAGCTGCAATTATTTAAAAGGCCTCTTTTAAAAATTAAAATAGAAATGTTGAAAGGAGATTAAAGGTAAAGAGTGATAGTAGCTTGTTTACATTCGTATGTTTTAAAAATTGTATAAGTTCAGTTTAAATTGAATCAGAATATACTGATTCTGCTGTCACTGGCTTGAGACCAATGAAGGGGTCAGTTGTTTTGAACCCAAACCCCTTCCCGGCTGACTCTGGGAAATGCATCTTTGAGAAGACTGATATGCACCTAAAAGGATATACAAACCAAAATAGAGCTTAGAAGGAATAATATGGATTATTAGACAAGTGAGTTATGAGGGAAGGTAATGTAATTTTTCTTGGCATTTGTTAATGTGTCATTTATTCCACAGAAAGATGGCAACATGTTTTATGGTCTACAGAGCTTTTTTTCACCTAAAGTGAATATCCAAACTCACAAGGACTCATTTATTTGAGGTCACAAGGACCTAGACAGTTCTTAGGGGGTTGGCATATGTGTAGAGAGAAAATCACACAAGCTATTAGGCATCATGTTTGTCAAAACCCTCTTGATTTGGACTGAATGTTTTACTTTGCATCCAAGGTACATTTGTGCCATCTTGGCACAGTTAAATGCTGATGAGTTGGATTGGGGAAAGGAAGTTTGTTGTCTCACCAGTTGGCTGTGGGCCATTTTGATGCTTAAAGAAATATTGATTCTGGAACTTCCAAATGCCATCTGAGAGTGGACATGGAGAAGAGGTCTTAACTTCTTTGACAATTTAAATATATTGTCCTGAAAAATATATAAGCTCTTTGGAATCCAACACATTTTAAAATTCATTGAATTTTGACATGGAGGCAGAAAGCCTGTGACTAGAAATAATTGCACTAATTATTTTGCTTATATGGAAGCAAATCAGTTACTTAATTCTTGGCTGTTCAACCTTATCTAGATTATTTCTTCTCTTTGAACCTCAGTCTCCTAACCTAAGTAGTATGGGGAACTATCACATCTTCTGAGTTGCTATGGTGTATAAGTGCAGTTATATTGATATATCTGTAAGAACTGGGTGTCTGATACAGTAATCATTGACTCTGTGAATTTCTGACTAGACCAGGAACAATGTGTTAATGGTGAGTAGTAAAACTGAAACCAAGTCTAAAAATACACTGTAATTCACTGTACTTTCTTGTCTCCAGCTCTACCACTTTTTTTTTGTCTTTAGGATTGCCACTTATGAGTAGAGTTCAGGAAAGCCTGAAATGTTCTGTTGCTCAGAAGTGCTGTGTCTGGGAAAGAGACTTAATTCACTCAGCCTGTAGGAAACCCTCAGTAATGCAGTTACATGTTACAAAATTGATTATTTGAACCTGGTAGGAGGTAGGCATCTAGACACAGTCCCCAGAACAGTCAGGAGGGATCAAAGGGATGAAAAGATCCCGTGGGAATGGAAGAAGCTTTTATACCCAGTATTAACGAAACTTCATAGAGTTCCACAATCCCTTATCCATAACTCCAAACGTATGAAAAGTTCTGAAAAATGAAACTTCTTTTTTTAATTGTGTTTGGCAACACAATGTAACCTAACATAAGACCTTTATATGTTCCACTTAGTGTGAATGTTCTTAAATTTCCCTAAAGAAATACTAATACTATTTTAATTACTGTTGAATTTATAGTGTATTCCTAATTTGAAATCAGGAATGTGATGCCTAAGGCTTTGTTCTTTCTCAGAATTGCTTTAGCTACTCAGGATTATTTGTGGTTCAGTACAATTTTGGGATTGATTTTCTATTTCTGTGGCAAATTCTATTGGATTTTTGATATGAGTTGAATTGAATATATAGATAGCTTTGAGTAGTATGCATATTTTAACAATATTAATTCTGCTGATCCATGAATATAGGATATCTTTCCATTTGTTTATGTCTAATTTTATTCCTTTAGCAGGCGTTATATTTTTTGTTGTACTTATCTTTCACTTGGTTGGTTAAATGTGTTCCTCAGTATTTCATTGTTTTTGATGTTATTGTGAATAGCATTGCTTTCTATATTGTTTTCAGATGTTTCATTCCTAGTGTATAGATATGCAACTAATTTCTGTATGCTTATTTTATATCTTGCAACTTTACTAAATTTGTTGATTAGTTCTAACAGTCTTTTCATTGAGTCTTTGAAATTTTCTATATATAAAATCATATCATCTGAAAATAATGACAGTTTTATTTGGCAGTGATATTTTGGATATGCAATAAAAGTATAAATCAACAAGTGGAACTATGGCAAAGTTAAAAGTTTCTACACAATAAAAGAAATAGCAAAATGAAAAGGCAACCAACAGAATGTGAGAAAGTTTTTTGCAAACCATATATCAGATAAGAAGTTAACATCTAAAATAATTTAAAAAATTTGTACAACTCAATAACAATAAAAACCTCCACAAATAATCTGATTAAAAAATAGGCAGAGGATCTGAATAGACATTTTTCCAAAGAAGGCATCGAGTGGTCAACAGTTAAATAAAAAAAAAATGTTAAACATCAATAATCATCAGAGAAATGAAAATCAAAAGCATGAGATATTACCTCACAACAGTTAGAATGGCTATTGTCAAAAAAACAAGAAATAACAAGTGTTGGAAAAGATGTGGATAAAAGGTAATCTTTGTCCACCATTAATGGGAATGTAAATTGGTTCACCTGCTATGGGAAACAAAGAGTTTCTTCAAAAAGTTAAAAGTATAACTATCATATGACCCAACAACTCCATTTTTGGGTATATACTCAAAGGGTGTCAAAGAGATATATGCACTACCATACTTATTATAGCATTATTCACAGTAGCCAAGATAGAATAATTGATTGATCTATCATTTATCTATCTATCTATGTATGTATCTATCTATCAAGTATTATTCATGAGAAAGAAAAGCCTTCCATTTTTGACCACATGGAGAAACTTTGAGGGCATTATGCTAAGTGAAATAAGTCACACAAATACTGTATGATATCACTTAAATGTGGAATCCAAAAAAGCCAAACTCATAAAAACATGGTAAAATATTAGTAGGGGCTAGAGGGTGGGGGAATAGGAGAGATGTTATTTAAAGGCACAAACTTGCAACAAGTAGATAAATAAGTCCTAATTTAATGCACAGTATAGTTAATATAGGTAGCAGTGTATATTACAGTCATCAAACCTGAAACTAGATCTCTATTATTCCCACCATAAAAATAAATTATAATGATGCAACATTATGGAGATGTTAGCTAATAATATATAAATGTATCAAATCAACAGGTTGTACACCTTAAATTTATACAATGTTATATGTTAAGTGTATATTTAATATGATTAAGTTAAAAAACATGTAATAAAAGAAATCTAGTCCTATGGAAGCAAAATGAATTGTCTAAAGAAGTATGAGGGCAGGAGGAGAAGGGGACGACAGAGGATGAGATGGCTGGATGGCATCACCGACTTGATGGACATGGGTTTGGGGGGGACTCAGGGAGTTAGTGATGGACAGGGAGGCCTGGCGTGCTGCGGTTCATGGGGTCACAAAGAGTCAGACATGACTGAGCGACTGAACTGAACTGAAAGGAGTATGACTGCTCTGCCCATTTGTCATGAGCTGACTGGCTTCTGAGTGGGGTGCAAAGGTCTGTAGATACATTAATATTCAGTTCTTCCACAGTTGCCAAATTGACTCTAGAGTTGCAAGTGAAGTGAGTGAAAGTGTTATTCACTTCAATGGTGTCCAGCTCTTTGCAACCCCATGGACTGTAGCCCACCTGCCTCCTCTGTCCTTGGAATTCTCCAGGCAGGAATACTAGAGTGGGGTTTTCCCAACCTAGGGTTTGAACCCAGGTATCCTGCATTGCAGGCAGATTCTTTACTATCTGAGCTACCAGGGAAGCCCAACTCTGAAGTTACTAAAAAAATTAAAATAATTCCAGTAGCTCACTGGACTATGCCGTGGTGGGAAGTTTTAAAATAGAAAATAAGGTCTTATTAGCAAAACTTGTACTTTTTTTTCAATCACAAAGAAAGAGAAAGTCTATTAGATATCTCCATTCATACAGAGGTGCCCTTAGTAAGATTTCAAATTCCGGATTTTTGCTTTTTTGTTCTGCTGCTGGGTCTCTCAAAGGACTAAAATTTCACTATTAGAAAATTTGGCAGGCAACATCATAATGATAGACTTTCTTCTTTTCTCTGTCTTTCTGTTCTTAACTCAGTGCACCCACCCCTCAAAAAAAATTTAAAAAACAGTCTTTGAGAGAAGCAAGTTTCTGCACATAAAGATTTTCCTGTCATGAAAGTTATCCAAGGGTGATAAATTGCAGTAATTTGCAGTTATGTTAATATCAAGAATCATCTATTTAAATTGGTAGATCTTTGTTGTGTTTCCCTTTCTTAATGAATAAATTATCAATTTAAAAATGTGTTTGACTTAAGAGGATTATGCTTCAATATCTACTATACTGGTAAAATTAAATAGATTGCTATAAGATAACCTAATTTTGCCTGATGTACTTATGTGCATCATGAACAGCAGTAATAGTTTGTTATTTGGGGATTGAAGTCGATGAGGCACATATTTTATAATACATTACTACTGACAGACTGACTATAAAAAGCACATTATAACATTCATATAATGTGTTTATTCATTACCTCTTGGCATGAATGGAAAATTAATTTTGTTAACAATTTTCTCAATAAGAAAAAAGTAAACTGCTTATACTATTATAGGAATTCTTAATTTTACAATAATTGTCCTATAATTGTTTTATAAATATTCATCACAAAGATTCCCTTTTTGTACTAGTAATATATATATTTGTTCAGACCAGGATAATGAATATAGTGATTGTTTGAGAGCTAAAATCATCCTTTGAAATGCAACACCTTTTTAAAAATCTCTTCCACAGAGTATGTTTCGAACTTGATACCTTGTAGAACATACATTTACATGGAACCTTAGATATGCAGATGACACCACCCTTATGGCAGAAAGTGAAGAGGAACTAAAAAGCCTCTTGATGAAAGTGAAAGAGGAGAGTGAAAAAGTTGGCTTAAAGCTCAACATTCAGAAAACTAAGATCATGGCATCTGGTCTCATCACTTCATGGGAAATAGATGGGGAAACAGTGGAAACAGTGTCAGACTTTATTTTTGGGGGCTCCAAAATCACTGCAGATGGTGATTTCAGCCATGAAATTAAAAGACTCTTACTCCTTGGAAGGAAAGTTATGACCAACCTAGATAGCAAATTAAAAAGCAGAGACATTACTTTGCCAACAAAGGTCCGTCTAGTCAAGGCTATGGTTTTTCCAGTGGTCATGTATGGATGTGAGAATTGGACGGTGAAGAAAGCTGAGTGCCGAAGAATTGATGCTTTTGAATTGTGGTGTTGGAGAAGACTCTTGAGAGTCCCTTGGACTGCAAGGAGATCCAACCAGTCCATCCTAAAGGAGATCAGTCCTGGGTATTCATTGGAAGGACTGATGTTGAAGCTGAAACTCCAATACTTTGGCCACCTCATGCGAAGAGCTGACTCATTGGAAAAGACCCTGATGCTGGAAAGGATTGGGGGCAGGAGGAGAAGGGGATGACAGAGGATGAGATGGTTGGATGGCATCACCGACTCGATGGACATGAGTTTTGGTAAACTCCGGGAGTTGGTGATGGACAGGGAGGCCTGACATGCTGCGATTCATGGGGTCTCAAAGAGTCGGACACGACTGAGCGACTGAACTGAACTGAACTGACATTAGTAGAGCACGTCATTCACAGGTGCAGTTAAAGCTTGAATTTTATAGGATCCCAGAGGAGAGATTGTGTATTACCCATTGCACTTCTCCACTTATTCTTCCATTGACTTCTCCATATCCCCCTATAATAAACCTTTGCCATATTAAGTACTAGGATAAATGACTTACGATCACTTCAGACTACTTAGAGCTGTGGGTTTCCCTGATAGCTCAGTTGCTAAAGAATCCACCTACAGTGCAAGAGACACCCCCAACTCAATTCCTGGGTCAGGAATTTCTGCTGGAGAAGGGATAGGCTACCCACTCCAGTATTCTTGGGCTTCCTTTGTGGTTCAGCTGGTAAAGAATCGTCCTGCAATGAGGGAGACGTGAGCTCCATTCCTGGGTTGGGATGATCCTCTGCAGAAGTGAAAGGTTATCCGCCAGTATTCTGGCCTGGAGAATTCCATGGACTGTATAGCTGTCCACGGGGCTGCAAAGAGTCGGACCTGACTGAGCGACTTTCACTTTCACTTTTCAGTTAGAACAGTATTTAGAACACTTATTTCATCCATCTGTTGTTTTTCATTATAGCATTCTATATAGCATTCTATCCTTGCATAGTGGTCATCCACTCCTGCAAGAGCCCTGTGAATTTGGTATAGGTACAATTGTGAATAAAGGTAGTCTCCCCTCTTGACCCTTCTGCTTTTAGTGTTTTATATTCTAAATTAAAAATGAACATTAGAAATTATGGGAAAACAGTAAAAAAAATTGTTAAAATATTTACTGATTCATTTTGTACATGAAGATATTTTAAAGCGATTGGATAAAGCAAATTTTTTCTTTCAAAGGCAAAACCCTTTATTGGCCATTAAGAATGAATGTACTTGGGTGGATAGAGAAATAATCTTGTGTCTCTTTGTAATAGTGGTTGTCAGAAACAGTGGTTTTTAATTTGGGACAACTTATTAAAATGCAGACTACCAAGATAGAGATGCAGGGCATGAAGTGTGGAGTCCAAATATCTATAGTAGTTGAGAAAATAAACACAAGTGATTCTGATATAGATGATTTTTGGAAATCTACTAGAGAAATGCCATACCTTTACTTTTATTACTTAACAGTGCTAATGTTTCTTTTCTTATTTTCTGGCTGCAACAGCTTTTTGTGTTCTTGTTAAATCTGATCATTTGATTCCTGGTTTTATTACTTATACTTTTTAAAAAAAATCTTTTTGTCATCCAGCTTAGATCCTAATAATTTTTTTGTTTACCTAAATTATGTGCTAAAAATAAAATCTACATACTTATAATAAATTGAACTAAATCTGCTTAAAGCCAAGATAGCAAATTTTATTGAGGAAAAAAATAAGTTTTAATCTACTTCTTGAAGTCAGGGGGAGGGAGATTCTGTCAATTATGTATTAAGAATTCCATATCCACAGTGCACAGGCAACATCAAAGTTCTGAGCTAAAATAATTTCTTATTAACATTTAAGTAAGATTTTTATCTAATCATGTCACAGTCAGAGGTAGAAACCAAAAGGGTTTAATAAGCACCTTGTCATTGAAGGTCAGGTTCCTAACAGAGCCCTTAATTAGCATGTAGAACATCTCAGAGCTGAGAAATCTCTTGCCAAGTGATTTCTTTTATGGGCAGTTCACTCATGTGAGTGATAGAGAGCATCAAACTTGTGGCTGAAACCTAATTCACATTTGTTTCCCATAATATGTATGTATTTTCTGTGCTCATGGGGTCTCTGCTGACTGAATTGTTTCTTGGGGGAATGGGCAAAAGAGTAATAAACATTTTCTGTAAGGTGAAGTAAATTTCAAATTTCATTAGGAATTTGGGTAACAATTATAGGCACTTCATTTGGTTTTGGTTTAACCTCAACAAACTTATTGGGGATTGTAAATAACATGGCTACATTTTCAGGTTATTTTGTGTCTTACTATAACTCATTATGACAAATGACAGAGCTATCTCATGTAAAGATCCTTCTTGATTGCTCAAAGTTGACTTTTATGCTTTCAGTGATATTTGGAGGGGTCTGAAATCTGTCTAACCTTACTACTTCACAAGCCCCATCCCTACTTCCTGTAATCCCATTGTCTTTATAAAAGTTCTTTCCATTAAATACACAGTTTAATGAAGAATTGTCATGCTAGGTCTGGGATAGAAGTGGGAAGTGGTCTATTATTTCACTATATAGTACCACATTATGGTGGTACATTATTTCACCACATTGTCTAATGAATAGTCATTCAGTTCATGTGTGTGTGCTGAGTCACTCAGTCATGTCCAACTCTTTGCGACCCTATGGACTGTAGCCTGCCAGGCTCCTCTGTCCATAGGATTCTCCAGGCATGAATACTGGAGTGGGTTGCCATGCCCTCCTCCAGGGGATCTTCCTGACCCAGGGATTGAACCCTCGTCTCGTATGTCTCCTGCATTGGCAGGTGGGTTGTTTGTTGTTTTTTTTTTTACCACTAGCACTACCTGGGAAGCCTAGTCATTCAGCATTCATAGATATCTAGCAATAGAAGGTCTTTTGTAGGCTTGCTAGTAACTGCCTGTTTAATACTAGATGACTCATGTGACCTTACTGGCATCCTTTCATAATATATATATATATACATACATATATACATATACACATATGAGTTGGATTAAATGTTTTATATCAGATAATCAAGGGCTTATCTTTTTGATAGAGCTAATTTTGTGGTTTGAACCTGGGAGCAATTATTTGGTGTTATAATTTCATTAATTCAGTTCAAAATAGCAAACTTGAATGAAGAACTCACTCTGTGCAGAGCACAATAAATTCCTTATAGGTCGTGTCAGTGTTTTGTAAATGTTCCATCTTGTTGAGAAGATAGAGTGCTGTTGTAAGATAAGCAGCAGGGGTAGCTTTTGAAGAGTTAAAGAAAAAAGAGGTCAAATGAGCTGACTTCTGAAGAGACCAGTACTGGGCTGGAGAATGGGTAGGAGTGATGAGGTAGGTGTTAGTTGTTTTCTCCATTTTACCTATGTAAATACTGATGAGATTGGAAGAGTTAAGTAGCTTGTGTAAGGTTCCACAGTTGGCCTGGTGTATATTTATGTAAAAGTCTGAGATAGTTTGACCTCAAAGTTTTGTGCTTTAAAAGTGCTATTTTATGTATGCCCAAAGTTTGAAGGCTATTTGAAAGCTATACAATGTTCTGAAGGTCTATGGGGCTTGCATGGAGAGGCAGAACTCAGTTCTCCTTTATGGTCTTTCCCTCCCTACTTGATTTGGGTGGCTTTGTGGTAGAGAAGATGATCTGGGGGCACCTATCCAGCAATTAATACAAAGAGGGCCCTGATTCTGCTTTGGATCTCAGCTAGACTCTGTGAAAACATATGGACAATTTTAAAAGAGTCTCTTTCTCCCTTTGCTTCTAGGTAAAAAGCATTTCCAGAAAAGTGGAGGAAATCATAGGGTAAATGTTCATAAATGAAACTCTTTGAAATAATTCTGATAATGAGTAGTCTTAGGTGCCCATTTTATAAAAGAGTTAAATTTGAGGGCTCAGTCTCCTTAGCAAATTTAATATTGTCTGTTCCTCTTTTATTATCCAGTCCACATTTTAGTTACTCAATAAAATCATATTCTCATTTCTTCATGCATTGATTTACTCATCAAATATATTTTGGGTACTGACTAAGTGCCAAGAATTTCCTATGTAATGGGCTAAAAGAGTCAGAAAGAAAGGTCTTCATGCTCGAAGTTTCTTCTCTTTTAGTAAGCATTAACATCCTCTTCCACTAACATCTAGAAATATCCCAGGTCTTTTCCTGTATCTTTGATTTGTTCTCATGGTGATTATAATTTTTTCTTTTTGTTCATCCATTCTTCCAGATTTTAATAAATTAGTTGCTGATGCCTTTGATATGAATTATATGCTACCTTTCTCTTCTGACAAACTGCCACCATAAGAATATTGTTAAATTGTTACCTCTAATGTGATTATATCCCTTCAGAAGGAAATGGCAACCCACTCCAGTATTCTTGCCTGGAAAATTCCATGGACAGAGAAACCTAGTGGGCTACAGTCCATGGGGTCACAAAGAATCGAACCCAACTGAGCATACACATGCAATATGATTATAATATGGAAATTTTAGTATTTGGCTACTGCCACAAAATAAAAAATGTGAAATCACACTTATGGGAGTTCAGATCTGGAGTGCAGATGGTACTGTGGATCTGCAGGAGAGCGATCTCTGAAAAAGTTTCAAACAGTATGACTTAGTAAACATTGAAAACATTAGAAGCCTACCAAGCCTTGATTTCTCAATAGTACCTTCAGGGGATTCATGAGGATCTTATGGTGAAAGAAGCACATGTCCTTCCTGCTTGACTTCAACAGCTACCAGTAGTGCAATGCTAAGGCAGTCCAGATTTAATCCTCAGAAGAGTTATAAGATAATAGCTGAGATAGGCAATATGTAGTTTACAGTTTGAGTGTTTCAGCTTATGAACACACAACATTATTGTCTGTTTCAGTGATGTAGAGTGCTGCTTAGCTGAATAATTTCTATGAAAGAAAGGCTTCTATTGAGGCCTTTTAAAGACTGATTTGTTAATTAGTCTTTATTTAAAGACATTTATTTCTTGCCTATTATTATTATTTATTTTGTTATTTTAAATACACATCATGTTAATCACAAAAGTGATAAGCAAATATTGATTGGATAATTATTCAGAATGATATTATTACTTCACATAGGAAACCGTTATGACTAAATCTGTTCCTGAAGTTTTGGGCATAAAAGATGTGGTCTCCAATCTACTGTAATTCAATATAGAATCTGATAATCTAATATGGAAATAAGGAGTCAGGAGGAAAGGAAGTAAAAAAGCAGGAAAAGAAGGAAAAGCAGACAATTGCAATGCACAGTGAAAATTGCCAAAATTCACACTGGTATGTGGCACTAGGGATGTCAAGGAGGGGCATCCAACCTCAAGTGATTGCGAGTGTGTGTGAGTGTGTGTATGAGATCATATTGGAGGAGGTGATCTGTTCTGAATACTGAAGGGTAAGTAGGAATTAGCAATCGGAAGAAGTAGGGAAGAGAACAATCCAGGGGAAGCCAAGAGACAGAGAAAGGAGACTCTAGAAGAAAGTGCTGAGAGATGAAGCTGGGAAGTAAGAAGGGGGTGTGCATGCATGTGCGTGTGCTCAGTCGCTTCAGTTGTGTCTGACTCTGTGGACCCTAAAGACTGTAGCCTGCCAGGCTCCTCTTTCGATGTGGATTCTACAGGCGAAAGTACTGGAGTGGGTTGCCATGCCCTGTTGTTATTTAATGACTAAGTTGTGTCCGACTCTCTGTGATCTCATTGATTGCAGCACACCTGGCTTCCCTGTCCTTCACCATCTCTTGGAGTTTGCTCAAACTCATGTCCATTGAGTGGGTGATACCATCCAACCATCTCATCTTCTGTTGTCCCCTTCTCCTCCTATCCTCATTCTTTCCCAGCATTAGGGTCTTTTCGAATGAGTTGTCTCTTCACATCAGGTGAGCAAAGTATTGGAGCTTCAGTTTCAGTACCAGTCCTTCCAATGAATATTCAAGGTTGATTTCGACCTTTAGGATTGACTGGTTTGATCTCCTTGCAGTCCAAGGGACTCTCAAGAGTCTTCTCCAGCACTACGATTTGAAAGCATCAGTTGTTTGGTTCTTAGACTTCTTTATGGTCCAACTCTCACATCCATACATGACTGCCGGAAAAACCATAGCTTTGACTACATGGACCTTTGTCAGCAATGCAATGTCTCTGCTTTTTAATATACTGTCTAGATTTGTCATAGCTTTTCTTTGAAGGAGCAAGCATCTTTTAATTTCATGGCTGCAGCCATTGTCCACAATGATTTGGAGCCCAAGAAAACAAAATCTGTCATTCTTTTATTTTTTTCCCTTTGTATTTGCCATGAAGTGATGGGACAAGATGCTATAATCTTAGTTTTTTGAATGTTGAGTTTTAAGTCAGCTTTTTCACTCTCTTTCACCTTCATGAAGAGGCTCTTTAGTTCCTCGTCATTTTCTGCCATTATGGTAATATCATCTGCATACCTGAGGATGTTGATATTTCTCTTGGCAATCTTGATTCCAGCTTTTAATTCACCCAGCCTGGCATTTGACATGCCCTAGGTGGTCACAAAAGACTTTTTGTGGCAACTGAGCAGTCTGAATTTTACCCAGAACATAATGGATAAACACTATGCTATGCTATGCTAAGTTGCTTCAGTCGTGTCCGACTCTATGCGACCCCATAGACGGCAGCTCACCAGGCTCCGCCGTCCCTAGGATACTCCAGGCAAGAATACTGGAGTGGGTTGCCATTTCTTTCTCCAGTGCATGAAAGGGAAAAGTGAAAGTGAAGTCGCTCAGTCGTGTCCGACTCTTAGCGACCCCATGGACTGTAGCCTACCAGGCTCCTCCGTCCATGGGATTTTCCAGGCAAGAGTACTCGAGTGGGGTACCATCGCCTTATCTGGGATAAACACTGAAGGGTTTTAATTAGTTTGTGTACTTTAAAAACTCATTCTGGGAGTCATAGAGATGCTGAACTGAAGGAATCATTGGGGAGGAGGGCAGACAGAGAACAGAGACCAGTTAGGAAACTGCTGCAATGAGTGAGGTGAGGCATGAGGAGTGCCTAAACTCAGGCGGTGGTGTCAGCATGAAGGACTGAAAAAGAATTCCGAGTATTAAGGAAGCAGAAATGGCAGGATTTGGTATATACAGAAAATATGGATTTTAACATTAATACTCTAGAAGACTGAAGCAACTGTGATTTCTCAACTGTCAAAACAGTGCACATTCTCTACCTTCAAATTAATACTAATCCAATTCATGTTTTTGAAGTAGACAATCATCAGTGCTATAACCAGGGCATCTATACCTTTGAGGAATATTGAGAGCTGTTATGCAGATAACTTTCTGGGCTGCAGTGTTTAATGTCACTTGAATCTTCACATACTATTAAATATTCAGATTAAAAAACCACTTGGCAGATATTTTTAAAGTGTGGGTAGATTAAAATCCCTTGTTAAAGTAATTTACATTGCATGTGCTTTCTGATAAAATACAGAATGCAGTTTTTCTGTTGATCTCTTCTGGATAACATAGTTGTCCCAAAGTGCTAGGTATCTAATAATCTCCATTTTGTTGAGATGTGGAGAGCCTCCTAGGTATCAGAGTGGGTTCATTAGACAGAAAATACTAGACTTTCACAGGCTGCTCCTTCTGAGGGGTTTCTGAGATTCTCTTCTTTTTACGAAGGGCAGACCTTGTTTGCTCTTTATTAAGCTAATACTGGTAAGTCATAGCCTCCATAGCACTGGGGAAACCAATTCTGTATCTTACACAGGAATCCTCACAAAATAGTTTATTAATATCCAGTAAGCACATATTAAGTTTAATCCTACCCTTATAAATATAGAGAAGTTGGACTCTACCCTTGGAGAATGGAAATTTGTGCTTTATTTATCATGGAGAGGACAACAAAAGAAAACACTAAATTCCTCTCCTTGAAATCTTCAGCAGGTTTATTTGTTATTCACAAGTGTGCACAGAAAAGCAGCTGTCTCTTGATATAATAAGAGGAATATTGCAGTAGGAAATGGCAACACACTCCAGTATTTTTGCCTGGATTATCTCATGGACAGAGGAGCCTGGCCAGCTACAGTCCATAGGGTCGGGAAGAGTTGAACACAACTGAAGCAACTTAGCATGCGTAATAAGAGGAACATAGAAGATAGAGTGTGTTATTTTGCCCACCTACCCCCTCATAGCAGACTGAGATAATTACCATGTTTGATGCTGTATTTGTATAGGATAAATAAACTGTTTCTGGTGAGATCCAGTGCGAGAGTCAGACTGACACTTGTGGGAGAAGTTGAAGTAAGAAAACAGCATGATTCTCTTACCAACCTGAAAAATGGTCAGTTTCTCACCTTGTTCCTGATTCTGATCAATTGCAGATCCTGGAATTAGGTTAAAGTAAGTAAATCATACCGCATTTCCTGAAGTGAAAGATGTTGGGTGAAAAAGTAATTGTTCTGGTGTCAAATTATATGAAGAAAACTGGCTGGACAAAGCCAAACAGGTTTAGTTACTGCAGTTTTTCAAAACCTTTCAATGCTTCTATAACAACCATGAAAATACGAACCAAAATATTTTGAGTCCCAATGTGTGTCAGTGCTTGTGTAGATGATTTATATGAACATATCAATGACATGCAGAACACTCAAAAACAGATGGGAAAGATTGATAGTGCAATTTATGTTAGAATCAATATTCAACATAATGTGAAACATTGAGCTCTTGTAAACAAAAATGAATAGTTCTGCATATAGTCTAAAAGATCAATAAAAACAAGAGCCACTCTAAATCATTTGACTAAGAAAAAGCAACATTTGTCAGCAACGCAAATAGTTTATGTTTCTTTTTTATTTTTTTGTCCATCAACTCAGTATGGGACAACAGTCTATAAAAAAAATTGGATGCAAATTTTCTTTTCTAATGGCCTTTTCATTTAATATATCCAAATAGATAGTCGAGCAATGTTATTCAGAACTTGGCCAGAATGTTGCACTGATGGAGTATGATATATTAGAAAGCAAATGATGAAATATCTGAGTAGTGATCCCTAGCCTCTTTTAAGATTTCTTCTTTGAGACTTTATTAAAAGCTATATCCCTTTTCCTTTACATAATTAACATTGTCACAAAATCCTGCCTGTGAAATCATGGGGTTCACAGACCTTTAAATTAGAGTAGCAGTTGTAAGGAAGCCAGGGGAAGAAGGGTAGAGGAAATCATGCCATTTGAAGAACATGTGAAAGAATTAGAAATGTTTAGATTGGAGAATAAAAGGTCTTAGGAGACCTAAGTAATGTGTTAGACATTACCAGTGCTTACCAATATATTGAAGTTTGCTTCTTCTCCTGGCACACAGAGGACTGCATTTTCATGGGATTATTTCCAGCCAGTGGGACATGACCAGAGAAAGGGTGTGTACTGTTTCTGAGCTGTACCACCTCATTACTGCTGTGAAGTGCCTCAGTTCTCTTTCCCCCTCCTGTTTACATTGAAGAGGCAGCATATTCAAGGTAGTGAGGTTAATGTTGAGGAATTTTAGACCTGCTTGGGTCTCTTAGTAACTATGCTAACTTATAATAACCATGCAGTGTGAAATTAGTCTTGGTTGAGCTAAGCAACTGGGATTTGGGGGTTAATTTACTTTGGTAGAATAATTTATCTTATTCAGATGACTGCTTCTACTTTTTTTTTCAAAAGCAACCTTATTTGGCATAATTGATGTATAAAGACCTGCACATATTTAATGTGTATATTTTGATGAGTTTGGTCAAAAGGCATTTTTTTTCCCTAATATTAATGGTAAAGGAGATTTCAAGATACTAGAAAATAGACATTGGCCAGACTATTTCATTGTTTTAATTTATACCAAATTTGTCCCCAGCATCATATGCTCTTATTATGCTCACTGCATGAGGGTGGCTCTCTTCCCCTAGCTAACCTGTCCTGGGACCCAGAGCTGGCATGGCTCAATGGAAAAATAGATGACTTATTGTGGGACCACTAACTACATCTAGGCCTTTGGCAGCATTGGTCAGTCATTGCAGGACTGGTGGAAGCGGAAGACTCTGAACCTTGAATTGCTTCTCTCTGGGCAGACATTGTGCCCATGTGGCCACATCTAAGCTCAACTCCATTCATCATTTGGTACACTGAAATTAAAAATAAAGCACACATGATGTCTAAACAAAGGGGCTCAAAAGCATGAGATTTTCAGACATTCTGCCTTCCTCTCCCTAGTTTTAGGTATATAATCTACACACAAAGATGGGGCACAGCATACTTGTGCCTTGTTTAAAATCTATGGGTAATAATCTTAATTCTGGTTGCCATGAGAATACAAAGCTGTTACTTGCTACCAGAAGATCTCATGCCTCATGAAGAGGATTTCCCATGATTCTCCACAATAATGAGGAAGAACTTTCTAATGATTAGGCTTAATTAAAAATTAAAGGACTCAAGGGTCTCCTCATAGGTAGAAATATTCAAATAGCATTTATATGAAAGACAACAGGCATCAAGTAGGGGATTGGGCTCACTGACTTCTAAATGACAGTCAAAAACTAAGAACGTGTGGTTGTTTTTGCCTAAATGTCTCTAGTCCCCTTTATTTTTTCAGACACTTTTTGTCGTGAGCAATGGACCAGATGTGTTTTTATGAATGCATATAAATTATGAGCACTTTTTGAAAGCTTTATAAGATGTTACTTTTCAATATAGGCTGTAAGTGTAAAACTCCAAATTTTAAAGATAATAATGTTTGCATGTAACTAGCGTATGCAAAGTTAGAGTAGAATTGAATCATTCAAGAAAGTGTCAGTAGCATGTAGTGAGCAGCCTTTATTGAGTGGTTAGTCTATGCCAGTTTAGGAATCACTGTATTTAAAAATTTGTATGTCCAGAACACTAGTCTATGTCTCTTGATATTCAGAGGAGTAATTACTCACTAATTACCTTAAGCATCAAGGAATAATTTTGCAGCTTATCCCCTACTAATCTAGAGGAGTTGCCCCAGTCTTCTGCCTCTGACCATTTTGTGCCTTGTTCTATTTGTGTTTTAAAATAAATGTGAATTCATAGCCTGGAGAAAATGAATCTCACTCTACTGAATTACATTCCCAAGGAAACGAACTTGGTATTACTGGATATTAGTTGTTGTCATTGTTATGACTTTTAAGGTAACTAATTTTGCTTCAAGATCAAATATAAAACATGCATCATTGCTTCCCAAAACAGTTTATATCTTTGTTTCTGGTATGGCAAATACCTTTTGTAATACCATACTGAATTTCTTTAACTGCGCATGTAAATTAATGTGCTCAAGTAAGAAAAAAAAATCTCTTAACAGAGCTGCTTTATGTAAGTTTTCTGTCCTTTACTTTTGGAAATAATTCCAAAGGATTCAGGTTATTATTCACTGGTTGAAACAATGTAATTCTTGAGAAGCAATTAAGATGTATTCTGACAGTGGGCAAATTACTAGTGTGGATAAAACATAAAAAGAGAATGTTAACATCAGAAAGGAACAGCAAATATAATATAATAGTCAAAGGCATAGACTAGTCCTTAAACAAAGTTAACTGGCATCTTCTTGGTGTGTAACCATGAAAGGTTAAATTTCTTAACCTTTCTCACTGCAAGTGTC
Organism: Giraffa tippelskirchi; assembly: GCF_054371585.1. Taxonomy (NCBI): domain Eukaryota; kingdom Metazoa; phylum Chordata; class Mammalia; order Artiodactyla; family Giraffidae; genus Giraffa; species Giraffa tippelskirchi. The sequence continues at coordinate 43,177,832 of NC_137276.1, forward strand.
CTTATCAGTGAAATAGTGATATTTGTACTTCCTATGTACTAATTATGGAGAAGGAAATGGCAGCCCACTCCAGTATTCTTGCCTAGAGAATCCTGTGGACAGAGGAACCTGGTGGGCTGCTGTCCATAGGGTCGCACGGAGTCGGAAACAACTGAAGCAACTTAGCAGGCATGCATGCATTGGAGAAGGAAATGGCAACCCACTCCAGTGTTCTTGCCTGGAGAATCCCAGGGACAGAGGAGCCTGGTGGGCTGCCGTCTATGGGGTTGCACAGAGTCGGACACGACTGAAGCGACTTACAGCAGCAGCATGTACTAATTATATGATTACATGAGGAAATACATAAATGCAAAACATGTAACAGATTGTCTAGTGTATTGTAAGTCCTTGATAAATATTAGTCTACAGTTGTTGTTATTGTTACTGATAACTCTTATCGGGCTTGAATGCTGTCGGTGTAGGCAAGGAATTAAGACTAGCACAAGGGAAGAACTATGATGGTAGAAATTGTAGGAGATTATGCACTAGCCACCCTGGCTTCTAGTCCTTATTTTTCTGCTAACAAAAGTGGTGGTCAGCAACTACTTATCTCTTTGAGTTAAAATTAAGATGCCTGTGTATATTATGCTGTATTTGTTTAGACTAAGGAATGCCCAATTTTTTTGTTATAAATTTATTTCATTTTATGTGAGCCAGCATCATGAATGTCAGAGCATTTCAGTACACATACTTTATAACTTTTAAATGTTGAAAACTGCAGATTATGGCAATCAAATGGTCCCATTTTTTATTTTTGTTTTCGTTTCCATTACTCTAAGAGATGGATCTAAAAATGATATTGCTATGATTTATAACAGAGTATCTTACCTATGTTTTCCTCTAGGAGTTTTATAGCACCAGGTCTTATGTTTAGGTCTTTAATCCATTTTGAGTTTGTTCTTGTGTATGGTGTTAGGTAATGTTCTAATTTCATTCTTTTACATGTAGCTGTCTAGTTTTCCCAGAAGTAGTTAGTGAAGAGACTGTCTGTTCTCCATCATATATTCTTGCCTCTTTTGTCATAGATTAATTGACCATAGGTGTGTGGGTTTGTTTCTAAACTGTATATCTTGTTTCATGTCTCTGTTTTTGTGCTAGTAACATACTGTTTTGATTACTGGAACTTCATGTAGTATAGTCTAAAGTCAGGCAGACTGATTTCTCTAGCTCTGTGTTTCTGTCTCAAGATTACTTTTACTATTTGGGGTCTTTTGTATTTCCATACAAATTTAAAAATTTTTTGATCTAGTTCTTGAAAAATATCATTGGTAATTCAATACAGATTACATGGAATCTATAGATTGCCTTGGGTATTATTTTCATTTTGACAGTATCGATTCTTCTAATCTAAGAACATGGTATATCTTTCCATCTGTTTGTTTCCTCTTTGATTTCTTTCATCAGCTTCTTGTAGTTTTTGGAGTATAGCGCAGGGGTTAATGGTCAGCCGATTGTTGCTCTGGCTAAGCCGTGAGAAAATCACCATGGGAAAAGAATAAAAGCAAAATATAGCAATACAGCATAACCCAAATAAAAGTACATCATGTTGATCAGTTGGGGTAGTCACGCCCTGTTAAGCTAAGGAAAAACATAGTGTGGACCTTGGAACGCCAGGTCAGTACAAGTTCAGAACACTGCTTGTGCACACAGTAAGATGTTTTCCCAACACATATGCAGGTCTATGACCTCCACCTAAGTGATAGCCCTTGTACAAGAAAATAACATAGTTTAAAGTAAGCAATAAAATGAGAGACGTGACCTGGGATACAGGAGTCTGATTTCATTGCAGCACAATAGATACTTTCTGTTTGCCAGGACACTAAATAAAAGTGATGTGGCTCTGAGGAACAGGGCTCTTGACCCAAGAGGTGTTGAGTCCCCCGGGCTCATCTTTAAAACTTTAATTCTGTCTCTAGTTTCTTTTTCACAAACTGTGTGTCGACCACTTTCAATCCCTACTTGGTGTGTTGGCTACAGGAGTACAGGTCTTTCATTTCCTTCAGTTCAGTTCAATTGCTCAGTCATGTCCGACTCTTTGCGACCCCATGGGCCGCAGCATGCCAGGCCTCCCTGTCCATCACCAACTCCCAGAGTTTACTCAAACTCATGTCCATTGAGTCAGTGATGCCATCTAACCATCTCATCCTCTGTCATCCCTGTCTCCTCCCGCCTTCAATCTTTCTCAGCATCAGGGTCTTTTCAAATGAGTCAGTTCTTCACATCAAGTGGACAAAGTATTGGAGTTTCAGCTTCAGCATCAGTCTTTCCAATGAATATTCAGGACTGATTTCCTTTAGGATTGACTGCAGTCCAAAGGACTCTCAAGAGTCTTCTCCAGCACCACAGTTCAAAAGCATCAATTCTTCAGCACTCAGCTTTCTTCACAGTCCAACTCTCACATACATACATGACTACTGGAAAAACCATAGCTTTGACCAGATGGACCTTTGTTGCCAAAGTAATGTCTCTGCTTTTGAATATGCTGTCCAAGTTGGTCATAACTTTCCTTCCAAGGAGCAAGCATTTTTTAATTTCATGGCTCCAGTCACCATCTGAAGTGATTTTGGAGCCCCCCAAAATAAAGTCTGACACTGTTTCCACTATTTTCCCATCTATTTGCCATGAAGTGATGGCACTGGATGCCATGATCTTAATTTTCTAAATGTTGAGCTTTAAGCCAACTTTTTCACTCTCCTCTCACTTTCGTCAAGACGCTCTTTAGTTCTTCTTCACTTTCTGCCGTAAGGGTGTCATCTGCATATCTGAGGTTATTGATATTTCTCCCGGCAATCTTGATTCCAGCTTGTGCTTCATCCAGCCCAGCGTTTCTCATGATGTACTCTGCATATAAGTTAAGTAAGCAGGGTGACAATTTACAGCCTTGAGATACTCCTTTCCTGATATGGAACCAGTTTGTTGTTCCATGTCCGGTTCTAACTGTTACTTCCTGACCTGCATACAGATTTCTCAAGAGGCAGGTCAGGTGGTCTGGTATTCCCATCTCTTTCAGAATTTTCCACAGTTTATTGTGATCCACACAGTCAAAGGCTTTGGCATAGTCAATAAAGCAGAAATGGATGTTTTTCTGGAACTCTCTTGCTTTTTTGATGATCCAGCAGATGTTGGCAATTTGATCTCTGGTTACTCTGCGTTTTCTAAAACCAGTTTGAACATCTGGAAGTTCATGGTTCATTAGGTAGGTTTATTCCTAGGTGTTTTTTTTTTTTTTTTTGATGTGATGGTGAATGAGATTTTTTCCTTAATTTTCCTTTCTGATATTTCATTGTTAGCGTATAGAAATGAAATGGATTTCCATGGATTAATTTTGTGTCTTTAAACCTTGAAACATAAAAATCATTATGATCATCTCAATAGATGTGGAAAAAAACTTTTGATAAAATTCAGCATTCATTTATAATAAAACCTCTCCAGAAAGTGAGCATAAAGGGAACTAATCTCAAAATAATAAAAGCCATATATATGACAAATCCACAGCTATCATACTTATTGGTGAAAAACTGGAAGCATCTCCTCTAAGATCAAGAACAAAGCAAGGATGTACACTCACCACTTTTATTCCACCTAGTTTTGGAAATCCTAGTCATCACAATCAAAGAAGAAAAAGAAACAAAAGGGATCCATATTAGAAAAGGAGACATAAAACTGTCATTGTTTATAGATGACATGATAGTATACACAGACTATCCTAAAGACACTCCAGAAAACTATAGAGTGAATCAATGAATTTGATGAAGTTGCAAGATGCAAAATTAATCCCCAGGATCATTTTACTCAGCTGTGTTTATTATGGTAGCACTCCAGGAAGTTTGTCCTGAAACTTAGAGATTTATATTGCACAACTATTTTTAAATCAGCAAGCTGCCATATTTTCAACAGCTTTTAAGACCTAGTGAGTAAGTTATTGCATAAGTTGAAACAGTTAATTTTGCTCAGTATGTGTCAGGTTTTCTTAAGACTTTTATGGTATTTTTAATATAATCCTCAGAAAAATGCTCTGTGTTGTTGGTGATCCTGTTGCTAATAAGCATTTACTCAGTACCCACCTTGTCTAACTGGACATTTTATATAATATCCTTTTCTTGGTGCTGGGAAAGACTGAGATTCTCAAAAGTTATGTAGCTTAGACAAAGTTTCAATTACATTGTCAGTTCAGCTTTCTACAATTGGGGTTTTTGACCCCAACTGTCCTCAAATACCAGCATACTGTATGGGCAAAGGATAGATAAAAGACATGCTATATAACTTGCAGTATTGATGCTATACTCTTTCAGCTTCTGGCTGACAAGAGTGAAATCTGCAAGAGGTGCGTGAAGATAAAAGAGTGGTTATCACCGTGTGTCATGGATAGTTATCCTTTACTTTATACCCTGACATTAGATCTTATTTCTATCCTTATTGTTTTCAACACTACTGGGCCTCGGTATCTTACTGATCTCTTTGAGCAAAACACTATCTTTCATCAAAAAATCACCTTGGACTTATTTGAAATCTCTTTGGCCAGTCCCAGATCCAAGAATGGATACATGAATCTTAAGAAATTAATACTTCAGATTAGGGCTTGAATTATTATTTTCCTAAATTCAGCAATAAAAAATCCCCACGAATCACCACACAATGCAATTTGTTTGGAAAGCAGTGAATTATCATCATCCTTCTTTTCCTAATTATTTTGTCAATAATTACTCCCATGGAGTGGGGGGGATGCCTATTCCATGTCAAGCACTAAGCTTACAAGTGGTTTTTTTTTTTTTTTTAGTACCTTATCTTATTTTACCTTCGCAACAAACCAAGAGTTAAGTCCTATTATCTCCATTTTTACCGTTAAGGTCACACAACTGGGAAATGGTAGAGTCTCTATTTGAATGTTGCTCTCCTTAAATCCAGGCTTTTGCACAGCAAAGGAAGCCATTGATAAAACGAAGACAATCTGCTGAATGAGTGAAAATATTTGCAAATGATTTGACTGATAACAGATTAATATCCAACATATATCAATAGCTCATATACCTCAATGTCAAGAAAACAAACAACTGAATGAAAATTAGGCAGAAGAACTGAAAATATGTTTTTCCAAAGAGGAAACGCAGATGGCCAATAGACACATGAAAAGATACTCAACATTGCTAATCATCAGGTAAATGCAAATCAGAACCACAAATATCATCTAACATCTGTTAAAATGATTATCATCAAAAAGCCATGTTGGTGAGAATGTGGAGAAAAGAGAACTCTTGTGCACACTGATGGTGGGAATCTAAATTGGTGAAGCCGCTGTGGAAAACATATGGAAGTTTCTCAAAAGCTAAAAATAGAACTATCATATGCCCCAGAAACTCTGCTCCTGCCTATATCTGGAAAAAGTAAAAACACTAATTCAAAGATAGCAAAAACACTAATTTGAAGACATACATGCACCCCAATGTTCATAGCAGCTTTATTTACAGTTGCCAGGATATGGAAACAATCTAAGTGTCTGAAAAGAGATGAATGAATAAAAAAGGTGTCAAACACACACACACAGGAATACTGCTCAGCCATAAAAAGAATAAAATTTTGCCATTTGCAGGATTGTGGATGGACTTGGATGGCATTATGCTAATTGAAATAAGTCAGACAAACACAAATTTCTGTATGATACTGCTTACATGTAGAATCAAAAAAATACACCAAACTAGTGAATATAACAAAAAAAGAAGCAAAATCACAGATAAAGAGAACAAACTGTTAATAGTAGTTACCAGTAGAAGGTGGAGGGACCATATATAGGTGGGAGAGTAGGCGTACAAGCTATTGGGTGTAAGATAGGCTACAAAGATGTACAGTACAATGTGGGAAATATAGCCAATATTTTGTCATAACTGTAAATGGAATGTAACTTTTAAAAACTGTACAAAGATTATTAAAGAAACCTACACACAGTCTATGTTCCTCCTATTGTTCATACTTCCACTGAATTCGATTATATTGAAGTTTTATGCTTGCATTCCAATTTCAAGGCCTGAGTCTATTGGAGGAGGGCCTTGTAGGGAGGGAATTGACTGGATTTTATCAATAACTTATGATAGTATTACCTCTGGGTTAATTCCTTATTAGAAGAACTTTGGAAGAAAGCTATTACAGTGCATGACTCTTTGAAGGTGTTTTCCTTAGATCAAAGTGGCCCTAAATAATTGTAATTGAATTGCTTTTAATTTTGCTTAGTATTATTAGGACAAACATGCAAATGATCTTGAAGCATTTTGGAAGGTGATTCGAGACCTGCTGTTTGAACAAGCAACACTTGAGAAACACACAGTAGTAGAAAAATGTGTACATGTAATAGATTTTTTGTGATATAATTAATTTTGATTATTAGATTAATAAATGTTTAAATTAAGAAAATGTGTATTATTTGCGGGGTGAGATTTTTGTTCACAGAAGGTCTTGTGAGGATGTAAAAATTGCAAGATGTCACAGATTTTTTAAAATGAAGTTTTAGTTTAAGTTGAGTTTAGGTTGAAATAAGAAGCCAATTAGGAAGGCAGCTACTTGTGAATCTCTCCAGACATGAGGTAAGTGTTATTTCTAAAACAAATAATCACTTCAGGTAACTGTTAAGCCTGTGATCTTGGGAAAATCACAGGAGATAGTATGAAATAGGTGAAAGATAAGTGAACTAGGAATCAACACTTGCCCTGGAAGAACTGGGATTCAAACCAAAGTTTTTCTGTGCATGCACTTTCCATGTCACCTCACAGTTTCCTTATTTAGCATAAAATCTTCTCCCTTCCACGGACCACCATAGATATTACATGTGATAGTCTGTGTACTTGTAATTGCTTGTACATAATTTACATTATTTTCCAAGCATGATATTTTTACCAAAGAAACATAGTCTATTGCTCAGGATCCTGAGTTCCTCATTAGACTTTTTGAGAAGTTACTTAAACTTCTTGTGCTGTTTTGGCCTTTATAACATGAATGGAAATAAAAATACCTCATAAGTTTTTTTGGAGGGTTAAATTAGACATAGCACATATAGCATTTAGTGTAGGTCTTTGCATATTTTCAGTACTTAACATATGTTAGGTATTCATAATACTATTATCTAAATTAATTTATTTGAACAAACATCTACTTTGAGTGATAGCTTGAGGAATGTCTGAAATTTTCATGACCAGCCCTTTCATGTTATAGAGGAAGAAATTAAGGCTCTGAAATTATAGCAAATCAAATTGAATGAGCTCAAAGATCTGTTTTTTTAATATATTTTACTTTTATTTAAGTTAAATTAGCTTAGCATAACTTGTTTACTTATGGTAGCATTACGTTTATGACGTTTTTCTATTTATTGAAATAATGGGGTGATGGATATTCAGCAAAGACAGGTTTGTTGAGCTGAACTGTGGTTTTTATCTTCTTTACACCTTTAAGATAGCTTCCTTGGTATAAAAAATCCTGTTCATTTGTAGTGATATTTTATGACTCAAAGTATTTTTTAATATAATATCTGAAAACTATACTTTTCTCCCCTTAAATATTTGAGTCTTAAACTTTCTTGAGGCTTAAAAATATTTAAGTCATTTTGCAATTACCCTTTCATGTCCCCCCTCCCATTTCAATTTATAACAGTGCATTGTGACAAAAAGGATTTACAAAGCATTGCTATGTAGGAAAGTTTTTTGGGAATATGTTGTTAAGTGTCTACAACATTTAATAAATATTTTTAGTAGCAAGGGTTGAATTAAGCAGAATTAAACAAGGATTTTTCTCTTTAGCACTTGTTTAAACAAGAATTACAACAAATTGGATAAATAATAACAATCTCATTATGTGACTTCTTTTAACTGATTAAGCTTTTAACTACACCTTTCTCAGCTTTTTTTTTTTTTTAATTTGTAACTCATGCAAGTGTGATTTGTCAGTCCTGTTTTCTGGAAGTGGTTCTTTATTAACTCCTAAATTTGGCCTTGGAGTACAAAATGAAGCAGGGCAAAGGCTAATACAGTTTGCCAAGAGAACGCACTGGTCGTAGCAAACACCCTCTTCCAACAACACAAGAGAAGACTCTACACATGGACATCACCAGATGATCAACACTGAAATCAGATTGACTATATTCTTTGCAGCCAAAGATGGAGAAGCTCTATACAGTCAGCAAAAACAAGACCGGGAGCAGACTGTGGCTCAGATCATGAACTCCTTATTGGCAAATTCAGACTTAAATTGAAGAAAGTAGGGAAAACCACTAGACCATTCAGATATGACCTAAATCAAATCCCTTATGATTATACAGTGGAAATGACAAATAGATTTAAGGGACTAGATCTGATAGACAGAGTGCCTGATGAACTATGGACAGAGGTTTGTGAAATTGTACAGGAGACAGGGATCAAGACCATCCCATGGACAAGAAATGCAAAAAAGCAAAATGGCTGTCTGAGGAGGCCTTACAAATAACTGTGAAAAGAAGAGAAGCAAAAAGCAAAGGAGAAAAGGAAAGATATTCCCATCTGAATGCAGAGTTCCAAAGAATAGCAAGGAGAGATAAGAAAGCCTTCCTCAGCGATCAATGCAAAGAAATAGAAGAAAACAACAGATTGGGAAAGACTAGAGATCTCTTCAAGAAAATTAGAGATACCAAGGGATCATTTCATGCAAAGATGGGCTCGATAAAGGACAGAAATTATATGGACCTAACAGAAGCAGAAGATATTAAGAAGAGATGGCAAGAATACACAGAAGAACGGTACAAAAAAGATCTTCACAACCCAGATAATCATGATGGTGTGATCACTCACCTAGAGCCAGACATCCTGGAATGTGAAGTCAAGTGGGTCTTAGAAAGCATCACTACGAACAAAGCGAGTGGAGGTGATGAAATTCCAGTTGAGGTATTTCAAATCCTCAAAGATAATGCTGTGAAAGTGCTATACTCGATATGCTAGCAAATCTGGAAAACTCAGCAGTGGCCACAGGACTGGAAAAGGACAGTTTTCATCCCAATCCCAAAGAAAGGCAATGCCAAAGAATGCTCAAACTACTGCACAATTGCACTCATCTCACACGCTAGTAAAGTAATGCTCAAAATTCTCCAAGCCAGGCTTCAGCAATACGTGAACTGTGAACTTCCAGATGTTCAAGCTGGTTTTAGAAAAGGCAGAGGAACCAGAGATCAAATTGCCAGCATCCACTGGGTCATCAAAAAAGCAAGAGAGTTCCAGAAAAACATCTATTTCTGCTTTATTGACTATGCCAAAGCCTTTGACGGTGTGGATCACAATAAACTGTGGAAAATTCTGAAAGAGATGGGAATGCCAGACCATCTGACCTGTCTCTTGAGAAACCTGTATGCAGGTCAGGAAGCAACAGTTAGAACTGGACATTCTAGCAAAGAGTTTGAATTACAACCTTTCCTATAGCTTCTGATTTTATAAAGTAATGTAATCTTCTGGCTTTGCCAGTTTTGCTAAATGGGAATAAATTTTTCTTGTGTTTGTTTTGTAGAGCAAATAATCCAGCTTCAAGAAATTAGGATAACAATCAATAAACTTACAATGCTAGAAAGAAAAAAAAAAAAAAAAAGAACTGGACATGGAACAACAGACTGGTTCCAAATAAGAAAAGGAGTACGTCAAGACTGTATATTGTCACCCTGCTTATTTAACTTATATGCAGAGTACCTCATGAGAAATGCTGGGCTAGAAGAAGCACAAGCTGGAATCAGGATTGCCGGGAGAAATATCAATAACCTCAGATATGCAGATGACACCACCCTTATGGCAGAAAGTGAAGAAGAACTAAAGAGCCTCTTGATGAAAGTGAAAGAGGAGTGTGAAGAAGTTGCCTTAAAGCTCAACGTTCAGAAAACTAAGATCATGGCATCTGGTCCCATCACTCCATGGGAAATAGATGGGGAAACAGTGGAAACAGTGTCAGACTTTATTTTTTTGGGCTCCAAAATCACTGCTGATGGTGATTGCAGCCATGAAATTAAAAGACGCTTACTCCTTGGAAGGAAGGTTATGACCAACCTAGATAGCATGTTTAAAAGCAGAGACATTACTTTGCCAACAAAGGTCCATCTAGTCAAGGCTATGGTTTTTCCAGTGGTCATGTATGGATATTAGAGCTGGACGGTGAAGAAAGCTGAGCACCAAAGAATTGATGCTTTTGAACTGTGGTGTTGGAGAAGACTCTTGAGAGTCCCTTGGACTGCAAGGAGATCCAACCAGTCCATCCTAAAGGAGATCAGTCCTGGGTGTTCATTGGAAGGACTGATATTGAAGCTGAAACTCCAGTACTTTGGCCACCTCATGCGAAGAGTTGACTCATTGGAAAAGACTCTAATGCTGGGAAGGATTGGGGGCAGGAGGAGAAGGGGACGACAGAGGATGAAATGGTTGGATGGCATCACTGACTCGATGGACATGGGTTTGGGTAGACTCCGAGAGTTGGTGATGGACAGGGAGGCCTGGCGTGCTGCGATTCATGGGGTTGCAAAGCGTTGGACATGACTGAGCGACTGAAATGAACTGAAAGTATAATTCAGAAAGCAGTTGGAGATTAGATTGGGGAAGAAAGATTAGGCCGCATTATGAGGAGAAAGTAAGTTTAAGAATTTGGTCTGTGGCCAGTGAAGAAGGGTAGTGAAGAAACTTTGAAGATTTCTTAGAGAAAGGTGACTTCTTATAGACTCTGGAAGATTAACTTGGCAAAGATATCTATAACCTATTAAAGCATAAACTTAAGTTAGGAGTTCATTTTAATTGTGCCAGTAAGAAACAATGAGCATCTGAGTAATGATACCTGCATTGAAAATGGAGAGGAAAGGAGGATGAGAAACATCACTTAAGGTGATTACAGATACATGAAGAATATGGCAGAGACAGAGTACTTGGGTTAGGTTAAAATATAATATGTAGACTAGAAAAGTAGAAAGAAATATTCAGGAGCAATTTAAATCACAAGAGGTTGATTTTTAATTTTAACTATTAAATGTATTTGCATCAACAGGTTCAGATGAATCGTATTCCTGGATAATAGTAATAGACATGAAATTTCAAGGTAATACCAGAAAGACAGTCACCCTCTTCTCTTAAAATTGTACTTTAGCTTTATTGGTAGGGTCCTGGGCAAGGACAATAAGGGCTACAATAAGGGATCTATAGTGTTTGGTAGGGTCCTTCTGCCCAATAAGAGGAGGCTCAGTAAGAGAGCCCCAGGCTTCTCAGCTGCTCTTGTTGAGTAGAGTTTCTGCAACACAGAGCATGGGCCTGTATTGTAAACATTGTTGGTTCTGACTTTCCCAAGGAGTAACCACAACCCTACACTGGGAGTTAGAAGAAAACTATGTTCTTGGCTGGAATTTTAGAGGTAGAGTTTCTATCATGTCAAGCTGGAGAGATGGGGAGGGAGTGGATTGTGGGTTAAATGTCACAGACTCTTGCAATTTCTACTGAATTTAGTGGATTTTCTTGGTTAATATGCCCTTAGGACAATTTACAGACATTTTAGTTGCATGTGTTATTTTAATACTTTTCAATAGTTATGATTGTTTCACTGAGGAGAGAGTCCAGAGCTTGTCACTCTGTCATTACAGAAGTTATCTCTTTAGCTGTCATTTATTAATTGAGATGTTGACAAGTGAAATGTGCTTAGAAAAAAAAAAAGAAATAAAATGAAATTTGATTGAGAATGAATCTGAAAATCAGGCCATATGAGCAATATTTCAGTTCAGTTCAGTCGCTCAGTCGTGTCCGACTCTCTGCGACCCCATGAATTGCAGCACGCCAGGCCTCCCTGTCCATCACCAACTCCCGGAGTCCACCCAAACCCATGTTCATCGAGTCGGTGATGCCATCCAACCATCTCATCCTCTGTCGTCTCCTTCTCCTCCCGCCCCCAATCCTACCCAGCATTAGGGTCTTTTCCAATGAGTCAACCCTTCGCATGAGGTGCCCAAAGTATTGGAGCTTCAGCTTCAACATCAGACCTTCCAATGAACACCCAGGATTGATCTCTTTTAGCATGGATTGATTGGATCTCCTTGCAGTCCAAGGGACTCTCAAGAGTCTTCTCCAACACCACAGTTCAAAAGCATCAATTCTGCGGCGCTCAGCTTTCTTCACCATCCAACTCTCACATCCATACATGACCACTGGAAAAACCATAGCTTTGACTAGACGGACTTTTGTTGGCAAAGTAATGTCTCTGCTTTTAAACATGCTATCTAGGTTGGCCATAACCTTCCTTCCAAGGAGTAAGCGTCTTTTAATTTCATTGCTGCAGTCACCATCAGCAGTGATTCTGGAGCCCAAAAAAGTAAAGTCTGACACTGTTTCCACTGTTTCCCCATCTATTTCCCATGGAGTGATGGGACCAGATGCCATGATCTTAGTTTTCTGAACGTTGAGCTTTAAGCCAACTTTTTCACTCTCCTCCTTCACCTTCATCAAGAGGCTCTTTAGTTCTTCTTCACTCTCTGCCATAAGGGCGGTGTCATCCGCATATCTGAGATTATTGATATTTCTCCTGGCAATCTTGATTCCAGCTTGTGCTTCTTCCCGCCCAGCGTTTCTCATGATGTACTCTGCATATAAGTTAAATAAGCAGGGTGACAATATACAGCCTTGACATACTCCTTTTCCTATTTGGAACCAGTCTGTTGTTCCATGTCCAGTTCTAACTGTTGCTTCCTGACCTGCATACAGGTTTCTCAAGAGACAGGTCAGATGGTCTGGTATTCCCATCTCTTTCAGAATTTTCCACAGTTTATTGTGATCCACACAGTCAAAGGCTTTGGCAATATTTAGAAGAACTAAAATATGGAAGAAATTGCAGGAAGCAGGATCTTCACAGATTTAAAACAGTAAAGATAACTTTAATTTGTGTGACTACACTGAGCAGAACTAAAACTAATACACCGAGGCAGATTTCATTAAATTTTTGATTGAAGTTTAGTGAGTGAAAATTTTCAGAAAAATGTGTGAACAAAGCTGAGGCCATCTTTTAAAGGAATGCCAGAGAGGTGTCTGCAATGATAGATGATCAGGCAAGATGAATATAGAAATGTTTACATTGCACAAAAGCCAGTCAGAGACTTCTGTATTAATCAAGGTATGAGATGTTGCTGGTGTGAAGGGGATAATAGCAGACAGAATGGAGAGAAATGGGCTAGCACCTAGCATTATGGTTCATGCATGGGGAAGGATGCAAGAATGTATGAGATTAATGACACCCTGCTGTAGACTTAGAGTTTACTTGACTTTGAGTTAGAAATTTCATTCTTTTTCATGTATAGTCTAATGGGCCATATTTATGATTTAAGGGAATATTTAGGCATCCATAAATCTTACATCTTCTCCTCATCTTTGGTTAGATGTAGAATTGTTTTATTAGATCTTGACTTCACGTATTTTCAACAGCATTCAAAAGTGTGGTCCTTTGCCTGACATAGCTAGCAACAAAGATAAAATAAAATGCTTACTAGCACAAAAGTTTTTAAATATTTTGACTTTATCTCTATACCTACTATTCTCAAAAGTGTTCGTTCTGTTTATGAGTCCTGCTCTTATAATTAAACTAATGCACTGCAATTCAGCAAAGGATCTAAGAAGTTCTGTTATAAGCATTTAAAATAGACTGACCTTGATCTCTTCCACCATTATTTTAGAAAGGATGATAATATTGTTTTGGAGAGTAAGTTTGCATAATTATTTTCAGAAAAATAGGAGAAAATGCTTATTTTTCTATATGAAATTAAATATTAATAGGTGGCAACCTTGAACTTTGTCTCATACTGAAAGTAGTAGGTATAAATTAGATTGTAAAGCCTATCAAGTATTATATATATATATGTGTATATTATATGTATGTATGTAACTAACTTATTCAGGCTGTCTTTAGTAGCTGTGTTAGTCAAAATGGGCTACATAATGCTGTAGAATTAAACATCTTTAAAATTTCGGTAGTTTAATCCAATAAAAAGCTATTTCTCATTAATGCTGTATGTCCAACATGTCAGCAGGGGCTCCTTACATCTGTTACCCAGTTTGACAGGGATTCTTAACTCTTCTTTCTATTCTCATCTAGCTGGAGGAAGAATATTGAATCTAGCACTGGCTTCTTAAGCTACTGTCTGGAATTGACAATTTTGCTAACATTTTACAGGCCAAAAAAGGTCATATGGCCATGCCTAACTTTGGAAATGGAATAGCCTGAAGTCTTACTATGTGCCCAGAATGCAGAGAACCAGACATGTTCAGCAAATAGAATTAAAGAAAACACATGCTGAATCTTGTCCTTAGGTCACTGTTGATAATCCTAAATATGTTTCATTAGTGTTGGAAACTAAAGAACATGTGCTAATTTTTTTGAGAATTGAAGGATTAACATTAATATACATCTGAATGTTATTTAAATAATAATGGCAATTCCTTTAACAACTCAAAATGCTGTCATATTATAGAGGTCACTTGGATCCAGTGACATTACTGAGCTCCAAATAAAATGGCAGAAATATGGGATTATAACAAGCAGATTAGATGCACAGGACTTCTTCAGTAAGGAATGCACATATTCTTGAGTAGTCTGACTAATAAAAGAATATAGGTAGATGCCTCAAATAGCTAAAAGAACAGTTAAATTTGAGTTGGGCATTTGGAATAGGAAAACTGAGTAAAATCTGGAAAGGAAGGGATGCTTCTAGAGAAATCAGAATAAAAAGACTGACCAGAGGTGCCAACTGGCTAGTAGGAGAAAGAACCCAGACAAGAATATTGATCAGGATAGATGAGATGGAAGCCAGTGGTCAAAATGTAGGTACTGTATTGTTTTTGAAGGAAATTATGTAAACCACACTATAGTTGCAGCTGACTTGACAGTAAATTACATAGCTTCTCATGGGTCAAAATACATCATTGAAAGGTTTCTGGCTCATATATGACTTTTAAAGAGGGTATACAAAATGCAACCAAAGACATCAACTATGGGGCAGGATATTCTTTTAACAGTTTAATCCATTAAAGATTTACTGATGCCAACAAAAGATGTGATTTTGTTTCTGGAATTCTCAAAATTTAATTTAGGAGGGAGAATTTGTTTGGTGTTTATAAAGGAACTTCTTTGTGGACTGAATAAGAACTGAGTTCTTTGCGTGTTTCCTGAGAGAAAGTATATGCTTGTAAACACATCAGTAGGATGAAAGTGAGAGATTTAGCTGGGAAAAGTTGGGAATTAAATGAATACATTTATCTCAGAAAAGTATCATAATTTTGGTATTAAATTTGAACACTTGAGTTCTATTAGTTGAGAATGCTTTCTATAAGAAATATTATAGCTCATATTAATAATTAGAACTTTTTTCTTTTCTTTACTCTTTTTAATCATATTATATTTAAAAGTGAATTAATAGCTGTTTTACATATATTATAGACTTCCCTGGTGGCTCAGACAGTAAAGCATCTGCCCTACAATGAGGGAGACCAGGGTTCAATCCCTGGGTTGGGAAGATCTCCTGGAGAAGGAAATGGCAACCCATTCCAGTATTCTTGCCCGCAAAATCCCATGGATGGAGGAACCTGGTAGGCTACAGTCCCTGGGGTCACAAAGAGTCGGACACGACTGAGTGACTTCACATATATACACATTATATATATTATATATATCATATCATAAAAAAGCATTGAGAATACAAAAGTTGATTAACTTTCTATACTTAAATTTGTATATTTACTAAGTTTAGCAATCTAGATATCTATTAATCTGCTGATGACACTAAGCTGATGGAAAAGCAAAACCCAATGAAGAATTGAAACTACTCCTTGTGAATTAATAGCATGAGCTTTAATGTTTTATAACAATGGAAACAGCAAACCTTTAGAGTTTTGCTTCCTTATGAGTTTAATATTTAAGAAGTCTTTTTAATAACTGTATCTTTAAACACATCATTACTCTGAAAGTCAATATTGTCCTATTTAAAAGATTAGCATATATTTCATTATGTTCACTACCTATTGGTTTTTAAGCTCAAAGCATTTTTAATGATACTTTGGCATTTTGTAATTTTTATGTTAAATCTGAATGTCCTAAATATGACCGATTGATCTAATCTTAAATGTTAAATTATTTACAATACTTTTCTCCCAATAAGAATAAAGCTTTTTTTAAAGTAACTTGCTCCATATCTGTTTGTAGCTCAAGTCCTTTAACTTCATTAATAATAAATTAATATAGGAATAGGCAAAAAAAATAATTAAATATGTTCCTATTTTTTTCTAATAATATTTTGTTGAAACTTTGTTAGGCCATTTTGAAGTATATAGTGCATTTGGCTAGTGATATTTCAATATTATAGTTAAAATATCTTTTAAAAAAGACTATATTTTATTCACACATAAGGTACTTTGTCAGTCATCATTTTATGTTCATAATATATAGATTTTAAATATTCATCCTATGTTGGTTTCTAATTTATAGAAATTTATTTTGTATTTTATGGAAATAGAGCACATAACATATGTGTGTTTTAATGAAATGCAATAAACCTAAATACCTATATTTAAGAGACTTTTTTCCTCCAAAGTGTAGCAGTATATGAAATAATTTGCCTTTGTACTATCAATCAGAGATATTCCTTATTTAACTGTTGACACTGGAAAAGAAGATTATTCATAATCTAGAGACCACTCTGTGGGTTTCTTTGCTTCCTCAGTTTTCTCATACTCAAATTTATACAAATTATTGAATGCCTCATTAACTTTTAAGAATCTACTCAGCAATGTTTGAAAATCATAGTCCTTCATGCACAAGAAGCCTCAATATTTTGAGCATTATACAGTTACATTTTTTAGAGAAAATAATGCTATGGTAAAGAAGAGATGTAAATGCAGGGTAAAACAAAGGTTTTTTCTCATTATTTCTTTGAATAGGATCTTAATGTTTACAATTGCTATAAACTAGCATTATTGTGTTGCCTACAACAGGGATTGGATTAGGAGAAAGAGAATATGAGGAAGGTGAGAGTAGGCAAGGGTCCTGGGGAGTTAGGGACAAGGTGAAGACTAGTATTTCTCCAAAGTTTCATTAAACCTGAAGGTGATGATTTTCCCCATCCTCTCTATCCCCCTTTTCTGACCCTTTTACATTTGATATCATTTTTTTTTTCCAGGAAGTTTTTCTGACCTTAAGATTGTAAGGAGGTCCTGAATCATCTAAGTCTATAATTATCCTTATTGTACAAAGTACATCTGTAAATTGGCTATTTACCAACTGTGATCTCTTTTAGGACAGGAAGTGTATTCTGTTAAGCATTTATTCTTAGCACTTGGCACAGTAATCAATGTATTCTTGATGTGTAATAAATGACTGTTGAAAAAATGATCAGTTAAAATTTAGCCTGGGTGAATGGAATGAGTTGTGTGCATTGGAATACGTTAGACATAAAAGAAGATATGGAAAGTAATTATTTTAGTGTTAGAATTGTTGGGATAGAATTCCTTCCACTTTTCCGTACTCATATTTTTGAGCAAGTGAAAACATACTAGCATGCTTAATTAGGAAATAGGATTTATGAATTCTGATCCTAGTTTTGCAAAAAGCTACCTTGGTGATGTTGGACAAGTTTTCTAACTACTCTGGCATTCATTTCTGTATTCATATAAAAAAGAAACTTAACTCCATAATTTAAAAGGTTCTTTGAGTAACAAAGTTATATGACAATGCGAAAAATGCTCTGACATCAACAATAAAGCAGAGAAATTAGCTGGATACAAGCTGGGTAGAGAAGGGGTATTATGTTGTTTTGTGATATTTCAGTAACCTCAGAAGCAGAAAACATTTAGGAGCTCTCTTGACCTTATGGAAAAATGAGGAATATCTTTATTTCTAAATGATTTCTGGAGGTAGAGGAATGAAAATTAAAGTGTATTTGTTCCTGATGCATAAACTTAGTGATATCAGAAAAGTTTAAAGTGAAGTCAGTCAGTCATGTCTGACTCTTTGCGACCCCATGGACTGTAGCCTACCAGGCTCCTCCATCCATGGGATTTCCCAGGCAAGAATACTGGAGTGGGTTGCCATATCCTTCTCCAGGAAATCTTCCCAACCCTGGGATTGAGCCGGAGTCTCCTGCATTGTAGGCAGACACTTGACTGTCTGAGCCACCAGGGAAGTCAGAAAGAGGAAGTTCCAATGTGCACTGCAGAGATGCAGTGGTATAGGAGTAACAATTTTGGTATAGTTAATTCTTATTTCACTGAGGAATATTAGTTAGGGTAAAGCAAGATTTATCCAGTAATACAGCCACATAAGGTGAAAGACATAGGTTGATGGAGCAGCTCTCTCCCCTCAGCCATTCAGGAATTCCATTTTCTTTTAAGTCATTGTGATTTCAGGGCATTGTAGTCAAAACCGCATGATCAAAACTGGATTACTTCTTTATCTAGTTTCCAGCAGGTAGGGAAGAAGGATGAATAGGTAGAAGTATATATGCAATAGAGATAGCACAAAATTTCTTCTTACCTTTTTTCTTCTTTTTGGTGAGAAATTAGTCAAATGGCTACACTTTGAATCAAGGGATACTCCTTGACTGTATGTCCAGGAAGTAAGAGGGAATAAATTTCGGTGGACATTTAGAAGTAGCTGTCACTGGCTGACTGTATTTTATGACTTTCTTTTAATCAAAAAAGAAATGGTCAAATGCATTCAATATGTATTTTATTACCTGATGAATCATTGAATGCTTTTAATTCATCAACCACTGCAACAAAAATATGTATTTATTTGGTATATAGTCATGATATAGTATAAATGTAATATATGCTATTTAATAAAATTATTTTGTAAAATAATATTTAATAGACTATAAATGAGTTTACAATAAGATCTTAGTTTTAAAGAGCAGACTATGAAACAAAAATATAATATTTGTAAGTAAATCTTATGTTTATACATAAGGAAAACATCAGACTAATTATACATGAGTGTGTTAATAGTACTTTTGCCAATGCTTTCTTTTTGCTATCTTTATTTTCTAATTTTTCAGTGAGCATGTATTCAGTATGTAAATAGTGAAAATACCTAAAATGTATATGTAAATAATAAATAGGATTCAGAAATGATCCCAAGAGAAATTAAATTCAAGTTCATTCTACTTCAGTTATAGTCAGCTAGAATTAGCAATTTCTCTGGTCAAAAGCTTCAGAGAAGCTTATGATATCCAAAGCAAATTTACCAAAGTTTATTGGAGTTGTTGTTCATTGCTCAGTCGTATCCGAGTCTTTGCAACCCCACAGACTGCAGCACGCCAGGCTTCCCTGTCCTTCACCATCTCCTTGAGCTTGCTCAAACTCATGTCCATCGAGTTGGTGATGCCATCCAGCCGTATTATCCTCTGTCATCTCCTTCTCCTGATTTCCATCTTTCCCAGAATCAGGGTCATTTTTAATGAGTCAGTTCTTCGCATCAGGTGGCCAATGTATTGGAGCTTCAGCATCAGTCTTTCCAGTGAATATTTAGGATTGATTTCCTTTAGGATGGACTGGTTGGATCTCCTTGCAGTCCAAGGGACTCTCAAGAGTCTTCTCCAACACCACAGTTCAAAAGCATCAATTCTTTGGTGCTCAGCTTTCTTTATGGTCCAACTCTCACATCCATACATGACTACTGGAAAAACCATAGCTTTGACTAGATGGACCTTTGTTGGCAAAGTAATATTTCTGCTTTTTAATATGCTGTCTAGATTTGTCATAGCCTTTTTTCAAAGGAGCAAGCATCTTTTAATTTCATTGCTGCAGTCACCATCTGTAATGATTTTGGGGCCCAAGAAAATAAAGTCTGTTATTGTTTCCATTGTTTCCCCATCTATTTGCCATGAAGTGATGGGACCGGGTGCCATGATCTTAGTTTTTTGAATGTTGAGTTTTAAGCCAGCTTTTCCACTCTCCTCTTTCACCCTCATCAAGAGACTCTTTAGTTCCTTTTCGCTTTCTGCCATAAGGGTGGTGTCATCTGCATATCTGAGGTTATTGATATTTCTCCCAGTAATCTTGATTCCAGCTTATGCTTCATCCAGCCCAGCATTTTGCATGATGTACTCTGCATATGTTAAATAAGCAGGATGAAAATATACAGCCTTGGGGTATCCTTTCCCAATTTGAAACCAGTCCAATGTCCGGTTCTAACTGTTGCTTCTTGGCCTACATACAGATTATTCAAGAAGCAGGTCAAGTGGTCTGGTATTCACATCTCTTTAAGAATTTTCCACAGTTTGTTGTGATCCACACAGTCAAAAGCTTTGGCATAGTCAATGAAGGGGAAGTAGTCTGAAGTTCTCTTGCTTTTTCTATGATCCGGTGGATGCTGGCAATTTGATCTCTGGTTCCTCTGCCTTTTCTAAATCCGGCTTGAATATCTGGACATTCTTGGTTCATGTACTGTTGAAGCCTGGCTTGGAGAATTTTGAGCATTACTTTGCTAGTGTGAGATGAGTGGAATTGTGTGGTAGTTTGAGCATTCTTTTGCATTTTCTCTCCTTGGGATTGGAATCAAACTGACCTTTTCCAGTCCTGTGACCAATGCTGAGTTTTCCAAATTTGCTGGCATATTGAGTGCAGCATTTTAACAGCATTATCTTATAGGATTTGAATGTGGGAAAGAAAGATTTAAAACAGTTGTCATGTAGTCTGTTTCTCTCATAATTACTGAGATATTCCAGGAGAAATGGAAACAAGGCAGATAATTAGTATACTCTTCTTGTATACATGATAACTGGACCTCTAGGGCAATATACCAGTATTTCCTAGGAGGTGAATTCTTATCTATAAAGTGCTTTGAGTAGGATGTCTGTGTTTTGCATTTCCTTATGGTAAACAAACCTACAAAGTATAGATTTATGAACCATACCTCCCTGGAGAATGACACATAAGCTATACAACTCTTAGGGATATAAAATGCAGATGTTTCATAATTTTAACACTTCTTGTTTTGTAAGACAGCTCACAACCTAACTTAGGGACCTTATCTATGATTCTGGCCAGAAAGTATATGCTTAATGTAAGAAGGAAGCCCTGGGGAGCCAAGCAGATTGTAGTAGACCTCACTCTGTTTTTCCTGTACTTCTTGCTTCTTAAATTCTTAAAATTATTTATAAAGTTTGATATTGAGTTTATTATACTCTGCTGAGGTTTCTTTCCATACAACAATATCACAGACTGAGCAACAGAAATTTATTATCTGGCTTAAGCAACAGAAATTAATTATCTCACAGTTCTGGAGCCCCAAATGAAGTAGCTAGCTTTCAGGTAGAGGCAGTGTTACAAGAAATGATGAGATAATATGAGATAGATAAATAATTTTCAAACACTTGATTCATAAACAACATGGCAAGGTACAAACCTGAAAGCCTGCAGGAACAGAGCCTAGAAAAAGAATAGAAGATTGATACTTCTGATCTCATTGTCAGTCTAGGACATACTTTCAGTGAGTATATTTGTTGACTAGATGCCATAGCAAAATATAATACTGCAGACTGAGTTGCTTAAACAATAGAAATTTATTGTTTCACAGTTCCATAGGGTATAAATAACATGTTAAGGTGTTGATACTTTTGATTTGTCCTGAGATCTCTCTCCTTGGTGTGCAGATGGTTGCGTTCTCACTGTGGGTTCACCTGACCTTTTTACTGCTGCTCTCTCTTTCTTTTCTAATAAGGACATCAGTCATTTTGGATCTGATTCTGTCTGATTTGAAAATTTAATCCTTTATGTTAACTCATAAAAATGAATAATATTTGTGAGCTATGATACTCTCAGTGATGTGAGCTATGATATTATTAAAACAGTGTGTGTTGTAACAAATTCACATAAAAAGTCTTATCACAAATCCTATGAAAGCATAAAATGTAAAGTGAATGTCTGGAATGAGTGCAACATTTAAAAGTGAGTTTTAATTCCTTACATAAATGGTATAGTTGGTTAGATATTTTTATCCTCCATTTATTTATGCGTCTTGTTGAAGACTTGCTTATTTTTCCCACAGCCGTGTTATACAGGGTAGCAGATATTTAACCATTAGAAACTTAATTCCTATTATAAGAGTATATCATAGACTTTCAATTAAGTAGGCAGAATTTTTTTTCTTTCTAGACCTAAGTAAAATAAGGTTAAAAAAAAGCTTGATATTAGTATCAGCATTGTTTCTTTTTTATACTAGTTTATTTGTGTATTTCTATATATACTATATGAAACAATTAGGATTTCAGTCAAATATAATCGCAATAAACTAATATGCTGGTCCTTTCTCCTTCTCTTTAAAGGAAGCTCCTTCTCCAGTCTTCGGTCTAATCAAAAGGTTTTTCATGCATTCAGTGTTTCATGCTTACTGCCTGGAATGCCCCTCCAGGCAATGTTGCTCTTTCTTTGGTCATGGGTCACTCTCTGGTGACAGTGATCGATGTCTGGTTACTCTGTGCACCTATTTACACATTATGCAAGTGCTTTTCTCCACTGTGGCCAAAGAGATGAAGTGGAATGTGCTTCCCTTTCTCTTGCTTCTTTGTCTAAGAGACAAAGTACCTACAAGGCTAACATCCAAGGTAGTGTTACAGGGGGATGCACCAAATTTTGACTTATTTCATGATAGAGGGCCAAAGTCAACTACTTGCCCTTCGTTTCTGGCTTTTGGTTGCTGAATAACTGAATATCTACTCCATGCAAATATCAAGTACAGAACAAACATAGAGTGTTATCAGTGATTTTGGAAGCATACCATATTTCCATACTACCATACCATACTACCAATAGCATACCATATACTATACTACCAATAGCATACCATACTACCATTGCCCAGTTTTGTGTTTAGAATGCAGTTGCAGCAGGAGACATATTGCAGAGTGACTCACTGTAGCAAAGAGAAAATGGACCACTTTCATCTTCTTTGGGCTTCCCTCATAGCTCAATTGGTAAAGAATCTGCCTGCAATGCAGGAGACCCCGGTTCAATTCCTGGGTCGGGGAGATCTGCTGGAGAAGGGATAGGCTACCCACTCCAGTATTCTTGAGCTTCCCTTGTGGCTCAGCTGGTAAAGAATCCTCCTGCAATGTGGGAGACTTGGGTTTGATCCCTGGATTGGGAAGATCCCCTGGAGAAGGGAAAGGCTAACCACTCCAATATTCTGGTCTGGAGAATTCCATCAACTGTATAGTCCATGGGGTCGCAAAGAGTCGGACACGACTGAGCGACTTTCACTTTCATTTTGCATCTTCTTCAACTATGGAAAATCTGCACAATATGCAAAAACAACTGGAAACTCTTTATCATGCACTTATACAAAATGTTCAACTATCTAAAGAGTGGTGATTACATGTGTAACAGATTTCTTGAAAAAAAAAGGTTTGAATATAATGCTTTGCCAATACAATTACTGAAATAGAAATATAACAGATGGTGTATTAATACCAAAGTAGACTTGTGGTTGTTTAGTCACTAAGTCATGTGTGACTCTTTTGTGACCCCAAGGCCTGTAGTCCTCCAGGCTCCTCTGCCCATGGGATTTCCCAGGCAAGAATACTAGAGTGGGTTGCCATTTCCTTCATGGGATCTTGCAGACCCAGGGATCAAACTTGCATCTCCTGCATTGGCAGGCAGATTCTTTACCCCTGAGCCACCTAGGAAGGCCAAAGTATTCTTACTGACAACCAATGACACCTTTAAAGAAAGAAATTTGTTCATCAGAAAACACTGAACCACACAGTCAAACCTTCATCTGCTATGCTCAGGCATTTCTTATGTGATGTTGTGCCTTATGCCTGGGGAGGGAAATGCTAATATTAGTAGACATGCTATTAAATCTGAGATGCAGTTTGGAATTCAGAGGCAATTTTACTATCATGAAAGTCAAATGTATAGCTTCATTATGACATTTATAAATTAAAGATTTAAGGGTAGTTTCCTCAAATGACTGTGTTATGCAGCCTAAATGCATTTTAAAATGTCAGAAATAAAAATCAGAGTGAAGAGTAATATATCTACCTCTGTAAATAGAAAGTGTCTTCTCAAGTTGTGTACAGAGCTTTAGTTTGTGTAATTGCTTCAGGGAACAAACTGCAGTATCACCATCAACCAAATCTTCATGTCTAAAGAAAAGTTGTCTCTGGTTATTAGAGATAAAAGAAAACTTACGAATTTGTGGCAGAATCACGCTTGATTATAATCGATTAAGGTTTAGCTGAACCAAAATATATCTTACTTCTTCAATGATTTAAATTACAGCTATCATCTATTTAGCATTAAAAATATTCAGTGTAGTGTCTGCAGGATAAATTAGCAAGAGATAGTGTTGATCATTATATTTTTCTGTAAAGTCGAAATAGTAACCACAAAGTTCTCAATACTACCCTTTTAAAAAATCATAGAGTTGTAGGTATACAATTTTGGAATGCGTTTCAGCTTTTTTAATACATCTCATGACTGAAGTGACTTAGCAGCAGCAGAAGTGATATTCAGGCTTGGCTTGGGATAAATTGTTAATTTAACACAGCTATTTAGCATGCTGTTGTTGTTCGGTTGCCCAGTCGTGTCTGACTCTTTGTGACCTCACGGACTACAGCATGCAAGATCTACCTGACCCTCACCATCTCCCAAAGTTTGCCCAAGTTCATGTCCACTGCATCGGAGATGCCATCCAGCCATCTCATCCTCTGAAGCCCTCCTCTCCTCCTGTTCTCAATCTTTCCCAGTCTCAGGGACTTTTCCATTGAGTCATTCGTTCACATCAGATGACCAAAATACTGGAGTTTCAGCTTCAGCATCAGTCCTTCTGAGTATTCATGATTGATTTACCTAAAGATTGACTAGTTTGATCTCCTTGCTGTCCAAGGGACTCTCAGGAGTCTTCTCCAGCACCACAGTTCAAAGGCATCAATTCTTCAATGCTCCACTTTCTTTACAGTCCAGCTCTCACAACTGGAAGTGACCACTGGGAATATCATAGCCTTTAGTATGTAGTCAAAGGGTTTATTCATTCAACTTTTAATATGTACATTTCTTTATTGAAGGCTCTGAGAAACTTATGAAGGAAATTACACTGTAAGAAGTTAAAGGTTAAAATTCTGCTTAACTTGGTCTCTTCTTGGACCTCTGAGGGTCCAAATGAGGGTCTCCAGTGGAGAGCCCTGCATCATGACCTGGATGTCTTCACTTCAAGTTGGCACGGGTTTTCTTAGAGGCCCTTTTTTCAAGCCCCTCTGTCTAAAACTCACATCTTTTCCCACAATGAGAGAGCTTGTTTCCTGTTCTTCCACCTTCCCCTCATGCCAGCCTCCCCTGTGGGTGATACCTTTACAAGATACACCTAACACTAATGTTGATTGGGTCTTAGTTTCCAAGTATCTGGGAGGATTGGTGAGTGATGTAAGTGGGATCCTGTGCCACTCCCATGGGACAGAGAAGTACTTTTCTTTCAATTAAAGTTTCCTTTACAATGTTCCTTCCTATGGGAGCAGCAGCTTGCTGGTCTTTTAATATTACATAATAAATACTGACCTATTCAATAATTACCCTTTTTTACAAGGACAAATATTAATATTTTAAGAGATTGTATACTTTTAGTTCATATTTAGAAATAATATTTCCTACATTAACAATGTCTCTACCCTGCCCTTGGAGTATATGGTTCCTCAGTGTTGCTCTGAGGGGCCTTTAATTTCTTATCTGCACTTTCCCGTGGCCCACAGGAATCATAAAAATGTACATTAGCCTTTAATGTCCACTTTTATTGAGACCAAGGGACAAAGTCTCTATTCCATTCCACTCTTTGAAGTCAGAGCCTGCCTTTGATTTAAAGTAAATGGAAGACTTTGATTACCAACATGTCCTATAGCTGACCCAGAAATAAATAAAGACCCGAATAGGTGCATTATTGTGCCCCATAGCAGATATACATGTATGGGAAGAAAGGTTGAAATTAAAATAACAGTAATAATAACAAGAACAATAAAAACTCACATTTCTAGTTCTCAGTGAAGGTAATTTTATCCTACCCAAGCTTCCAGAAGGCAAAATGATTTTTCTGAAAGGGTCTCCAGAATGAACTGAGGCTAGAGAATTCCTTCACAGAACTAGAAAAAGATTCAACTCTGGGAACTATATTCATCCAGCAAGGGCTAAATTAACTATTCAAAATTATCTGGTGACAAAAAGGCCAGAACTGGCTTGAGGAGGAGACGAGGTAGAGAAAGGAAGGTATTTTTTGGTCTGGGGGGACAACAAGCAGGAAGAACTGAGCAGAGCAGGAAATTGTACTATGGAAATTCAGAAAGCTGGGTGTTTTGTCTTCTGAAAGTGAAACTGTTAGTCACTCAGTTGTGTCCATCTCTTTGTGCCTCTATGGACTGTAGCCCGTCAGGCTCCTCTGTCTACAGGATTCTTCAAGCAAGAATACTGGAGTGGATTGCCATTTCCTCCTCCAGGAGATCTTCCCAATTTAGGGATTGAACCTGGATCTCCCACATTGCAGGCAGATTCTTTACCATCTGAGCCACCATGAAAGCCCTGTCTTCTAACAAAGGATATTAATCATCTGGTGTTCCAGGAAGATCATGGCATGCAAGGACAGACATCTTTATTGCTCATCAGTCATTCACTTATTCAACAACTTTTTATTGATTTCTAGGCTTTGGAAATATGTAAACCAGTGAGTAAAGCAGGCTAATATTACTGTCTTCATGGAGCTAACTTTCTACAGTTTTCTAAAGAAAATAAAAATTAAAAAAAAAAATAATGGTTTAGAATACCAGAAGTGCTATGAAGAGAAGGCAGGGAAGGGAGAAAGAGCCTGGTGAAACGGAGGAAGAGAACCATTAGAAGGATATTAAAACAAGACACGGAGAAGGCAATGGCACCCAACTCCAGTACTCTTGCCTGGAAAATCCAGTGAACGGAGGAGCCTGGTAGGCTGCAGTCCATGGGGTCGCAAAGCGTCAGGCATGACTGAGCGACTTCACTTTCACTTTTCACTTTCATGCACTGGAGAAGGAAATGGCAACCCAGTCCAGTATTCTTGCCTGGAGAATCCCAGGGACAGAGGAGCCTGTTGGGCTGCCGTGTATGGGGTCGCACAGAGTCGGACACGATTGACACGACTTAGCAGCAGCAGCAGCAGCAGCAAAACAAGACAGGCAAGTTGCTGTATAACACAGGGAACTCAGTCTGGTGTTTTTTGATGACCTAGATGGAGGGGATGAAAGGATGGGTGTCAGGGAGGCTGAAGAGGAAGAGAATTATAATTATACTTATGGCTAATTCACATTGTTGTATGGCAGAAACCAATATAACATTGTAAAGCAATTATTCTCCTATTTAAAAAAAAAACAACGAATAAAAAACAAGACAGGTGATATTCATGGTGGCTTGGAACAGGCATATGTGGATTATATACAGAGAGGTAGACAGATTCAGAATGTGTATTTATGGAATAACCAACAGCAATACTTACTAATAACTTGGATTATTTGAGAAAGAGAAGAATCGAGGATGCATCCAGGTCTATAGCTTAAGTATCTGGGATTATGGAAATGCTTATTTATTAAGTTGATTAATTGGTTTATATTTATAATTGATCAATGAGAAACCAGTATGCAGGTCAGGAAGCAACAGTTAGAACTGGACATGGAACAACAGACTGGTTCCAAATAGGAAAAGGAGTACGTCAAGGCTGTATATTGTCACCCTGCTTATTTAACTTATATGCAGAGTACATCATGAGAAACGATGGGCTGGAGGAAGCACAAGCTGGAATCAAGAGTGGCAGGAGAAATATCAATAACCTCAGATATGCAGATGACACCACCCTTATGGCAGAAAGTGAAGAAGAACTGAAGAGCCTCTTGATGAAAGTGAAAGAGGAGAGTGAAAAAGTTGGCTTAAAGCTCAACATTCAGAAAACTAAGATGATGGCATCTGGCCCCATCACTTCATGGCAGATAGTTGGGGAAACAGTGGATGACTTTATTTTTCTGGGCTCCAAAATCACTGCAGATGGTGATTGCAGCAATGAACTTAAAAGGCGCTTACTCCTTGGAAGAAAAGTTATGAATAACCTAGACAGCATATTAAAAAGCAGAGACATTACTTTGCCAACAAAGGGCCATTTAGTCAAGGCTATGGTTTTTCCAGTGGTCATGTATGGATGTGAGAGTTGGACTATAAAGAAAGCTGAGTGCTGAAGAATTGATGCTTTTGAACTGTGGTGTTGGAGAAAACTCTTGAGAGTCCCTTGGACTGCAAGGAGATCCATCCAGTCCATCCCAAAGGAGATCAGTCCTGGTTGTTCACTGGAAGGACTGATGTTGAAGCCGAAACTCCAATATTTTGGCCACCTGATGTGAAGAGCTGACTCATTGGAAAAAACCCTGATGCTGGCAAAGATTGAGGGCAGGAGGAGAAGGGGATGACAGAGGATGAGATGGTTGGATGGCATCACCAACTCGATGGACATGGGTTTGGTGGACTCAGGGAGTTGGTGATGGACAGGGAGGCCTGGTGTGCTGCGATTCATGGGGTCGCAAAGAGTCAGACATGACTGAGCGACTGAACTGAACTGAATGTATTTTCCCTTGATTATTATGGGTCATTTTTTTCTTGCTTCTTTTCATACCTGGTAATTTTTTTTATTGGATCCCAGATATTATTGATTTTATCTTTTTACATGCTGGATATTTTTGTTTTCCTATATGTATTCTTAAACTTGTTCTAAGTTGAAGGTTACTTGATCTTTTGAGTCTTGCTAGAATGAACCAGAACAATATTTTTTCGAGGGCTAATTATCCCCCACCAACTAGGAAACAGTCTTCTGCATACTCTAATTTCCTTTGAATTACGAACTTTACCAGTGGGAATAAGTACTGTGCCTGGCCATCTTTTCCTACTGTATACCTTTCTTTATAATCCTGTGGGTGGTTTTTACCAATCTCTGGTAGTTTCCTTACATATATGTTCTATTCAGTACTCAACTGAATTCTCAAGGGAAATGCTCTGTATACATTCAGCATTTTCCCTCTTTCCAACTTCTTCCTCTCTGGTGTTTTGTTTTTGGAATTCCATCTGCTTCAGTTACCCTGTAATCTCAGCAACGTCTCAACTTGAGTCTGCTTTTCTCTGCCTGGGTCCCTTCACCTCTCTTTTACTATGTCTTGATACAGTAAACTAGAGCAATTATAATTATTATTTCATTATTTCTTGTTGCTCAGACCCTACTGTCTTTTTTGCCACATGTCAAGGATTTGAAAAATAATACTGCATATATTTCACCTATTTATTTGATTGTTTTTGGTAGGAGGGAAAAGGTAATCTCTGTTACTCTAAATTGTCTGGAAGTAATTGTTTGTCTATTTACTACAGTGATTATAGTTGCAGTCTTACAATAACACAGCCAGCCATAATCTTCCAGAAAATACTTTTTAGTTGAAAAAGATATTTGAAAACCACTGATTTAGAAATAGAATAAATAGAAAAAATATGTATATATATATCTCATTGAGATTGATATGATCTGAAAATCGTTACAATTAAAAAGTGAATGTATTTGGAAAGGTTTGCAAATTTAGGTAAATAAAGAGTGTCTTAAAAATTCCTTAAAAAACTGGGAATAGAACTGCCATATGATCCAGCAATCCCACTGCTGGGCATACACACCGAAGAAACCAGAATTGAAAGAGACACGTGTACCCCAGTGTTCATCGCAGCACTGTTTACCATAGCCAGGACATGGAAGCAACCTAGATGTCCATCAGCAGACGAACGGATAAGGAAGCTGTGGTACATATACACAATGGAATATTACTCAGCCATTAAAAAAATACATTTGAATCGGTTCTACTGAGATGGATGAAACTGGAGCCCATTATACAGAGTGAAGTAAGACAGAAAGGAAAACAACAATACAGTATACTAATGCATATATATGGAATTTGAAAGATGGTAACGATAACCCTATATGCGAGACAGGATAAGAGACACAGATGCATAGAACAATTTTATGGACTCTGAGGGAGAAGGTGAGGGTGGGATGTTCTGGGAGAATAGCATTGAAACATGTATATTATCATATGTGAAACAGAACACCATTCCATGTTCGATGCATGAGACAAAGGCTCAGGGCCGGGGCAATGGGATGACCCAGAGGGATGGGATGGGGAGGGAGGTGGGAGGGGGGTCCAGGAAGGGGAACACATGTAAACCCATGGCTGATTCATGTCAATGTATGGCAAAAACTATTACAATATTGTAAAGTAATTAGCCCCCAACTAAAAAAATAAATTTATGAAAAAAAATAAAAAAATAAAAAAAAGAATACATCAAATCAAAAAAAATAAAAATAAAAATTTTTATTTAGAGTCACTTAATTTAATCAGATTTTGTTCCTCTAATATCCAATTTAGAATATTTTGTGGAATGGTGGATTTTTGAAAAAGAGAGATGAGACATAACTTTGGAGCATGCGACATTTTAAGATAGGTCAAGTTTAGGGGACCCTCAGTAAGAAATCAGGGGCTTCCCAGGTGCACGAGGGGTAAAGAATCTGCCTGCCAATGCAGGAGACACAAGAGACCTAGGTTCAGTCCTGGGTGGGGAAAATCCCCTAGAGAAGGAAATGGTAGCCCACTCCAGTATTCTTGCCTGGAGAATCCTATGGACAGAGGAGCCCAGTGGTCTACAATCTATGGGGTTACAAAGAGTTGGACAGACTGAAAGACTAACACATGTGCAACAAGAAATCTAATAGCCAATATTATGAGGAAATTGTTTATTCTGGGGTGGGGGATGACTGAGAGTGTGAGAGAAATGAAGATAATAAAGTAAAAAGCATAAAAATCCTCAAATCTTAAACTTTTGCTGTGATTTAATCAATTTCTCATTTATTATACTTTCTGGATAGAGGAACAAAAGACTCCATGTTAGAGTTGGGTACAGGCCTAGATGTGTATTGCAACTACATAGTCTGTGTTTTTCAATCTGTTGCATCTCCAACTTGTTTTTTAGCTTTTTCTTTGTACTGGGGTATAGCTGATTAACAATGTTGTGACAGTTTCAGGTGAACAGTGAAAGGACTCAATGATACATGCACATGAATCCATTTTCTCCCAAACTCCCCTCCCAACCAGGCTTCTGAATAACACTGAGCAGAGTTCCATGTGCTATACACTAGGTCCTTGTTGGTTATCCATTTTAAATATGGCAGTGTGTACATGTCCATGCCAAACTCCCTAACTATCCCTTCCCTCCATCCTTCCCCCTGGAAACCATAAGTTCATTCTTTAACTCTGTGAGTCTGTTTGTTTTGCAAGTTAGTTAATTTGTATCATTTATTTTTAGATCCCAGGGATATCATATGATATTTCTCCTTCTCTGTCTGACTTGCTTCACTTAGTATGACAATCTCTATGTCTGTTCATATTGCTGCAAAAAGCATTATTTCTTTCCTTTTAATGGCTGAGTAATATTCCATTGTACATCCTTATCTGCTCCTCTTTTGATGGTCATTTAGGTTATTTCCATGTCTTAGTTATTGTAAACAGTGCTACAGTGAACATTGGGATGCATGGATCCTTTTGCATCATGTTTCTCTCTGGATGTATGCCCATGAGTGGGATTACAGGGTCATATGATAGCTTTTTTTTTTATTCTAAGAAACCTCCACGCTGTTCTCTATAGTGGCTGTACCAACTTACATCCCCTACTAACAGTGTGGGAGGGCTCCCTTCCAACTTTTATTCCTATGAAAAAATTAGGACTATTTTGTGGATAGCAAAAAGAATAGTTTACATCCAAATGCTAAAACTTCTTGTTGTAGAAAGTGGCTCTTATTATTATCTAATTTTTATAGAAAAGTCTTGGGTATTATAACTCAAAATAAGATGCAAATAATTAATATATACTTGACTTTTGTTATTTCCCCTTAATATTTGCTAAACAGTGCCTTGAAAATGGGAACCCTGAATTTTGGAGACTGCATGATGCACTAGTAAATGTCAGAGGATGAGAAACTGAAAAAAAAAAAATTATATTCCAAGAACTATAATATACAACTTATACCTCTGTGACTCATCCTCTGAAAAATAAAACTAATAATTTATTATATAGCCAGTAAGCATGGTAACAATATCACTTATCATGGGGAAATGTTCTTTCTCATCTAAGAGATATGTTATGTTTCCCAAATCTGTAATTTTTTGTCCAATGTTCTAGTTTCTAGATTGATTATATCTGGATTGATTAGTTACTCTTGATGCATTGACTGGTTGATTCGAGGTAATCCCTACTTTCCTATTTATCTAAGGCATCTATATAATCTTTTATAAAGTCTGACATTTATACTACGTGTTTACAAAATATAATTCTGCCTTCTGAACATTGTACCTGATAAGAATATAGTCAGAAAAGAAAGCAGCAACAAACTATGTAAGGGGTAAAAGTTTAAGAAAATGTTTTTAGAGCTCGTTCACATCCATTTAGACTAATAAGTTTAAACTGGCTCATTGAAGCAGCAAATACATTTCATCTTTCCACCAAGCATAACCTTCACTGAATCACATCAATATTTCCTTCCCATCTCTGAGGTCTGTTTCCTCCTCAGTGGATTCTAGATGACTCCAAAACACTTGAGGTGTATTTCTGGTTACTTCCAATAATGAGAACTTTAAGAGTTAATTTGACAACACAAATTTTGCCAGTGACTGTACTTTAACTGTCAAAATAAGTCAAGGAGGAAGGAAAACGAGCAAAGATTTAAGTACATGTCTATTGCATGATGATGTTTAATATTAATAAAATGGAAGACAAGCAGTAGTTTGTATTCTGTTCAAAAAGAGAAAATATGTTAGTTCTCAATTTTATTAATTCCTTCATACATTAAAAATGAGACTAAATCCTAGATAGTTCAAATAAAATTACTTTTATCATTTGTGAGAAGATTTAAAGGAAAATTTTACAGTGTTATGTGATCTGTAGTTCAGATACATATGGCAACATGACATGATCCTTTAGCTGCACTGCTGTACGCAGTAAGACTTTTAAGTTTAAGATGAAAAGTAAATCCCAGCATTAAGATAGTAATAGTTATTGTGTACTGAGTATTTATTATGTGCCCATGCCAGGCACTCTGTGGCTATATATTTATTCCTCATAATAAACCCAGGAGTGAGTTTTAGGTATTATCCTTATCATGTAGCTGATAAAATTGATGCTTAAGGATAATATATTACATGCTCAAGGTCGCATACACTGTCAAAAATTATTTGAAACTGGGAATCTTCTAACATCAAAACTTATGTTCTTAACCTATACAGGTACAATTTCTTTTTTAAAGGAGTTTTGACAATTGATTTGTTAGAACACAAATAAATCATCTGAGAAAATTGATCTTTTAGCAATAAAATAGGTAATATTCTATTATTGAAATTATTGAAAGAAATGGAAGAAAAGAGATGTAAATAGGAAATTTGCAATTACTTTTCAGCCAATTCTGAATACATTTTATTTCTGATCAAGTGGACTATACAAATGCACTATGTACCTCTCTAGGACTTCCCTGGTGGCTCAGATGGCAAAGCGTCTTGCTAAAAATGCGGGAGACCTGGGTTCAATCCCTGGGTCGGGAAGATCCTGTGGAGGAGGAAATGGCAACCCACTCCAATATTCTTGCCTGGGAAATCCCATGGACAGAGGAGCATGGTAGGCTACAGTCCATGGGGTCGCAAAGAGTCGGACACGACTGAGCGAATTCACTTCACTTTCCCATTTATTTCTGCCTGTAATTCATTCCTCAGCTCATCCATTTCTTTTAGTATCTTTCCAAATGCTGCCAATATCAGCCAGATACTTTATGATATGACACTGCATGCCAGATATCAGTATGCTATCATTTTGTTTTCTATTCTCTTTTCCTAAAAGGTCAAGTTCGCTAGCTTCAACCTGTGCTTACCAGTTCACCTGTGGTGACAATTTCCAGATTGCATTCTCCAGTTGTAGTATTCTTTTTTTTCCTATCTTCCATCTAATTTCGTATCCAATGCTACATATTTTAGTTTTTTTATTCATGATAGCAGCCCACTTCTATACCAGTTTCTGGATTAACACAATAAACATTTATTCATTTATTTCTTTTTTATATTGGTTTTGTTTAGAGTGTAGCTCTGTTAAACATGGTTACTTCAGGAAACTAGAATGATAATAATTACTTGGTTTTGTAGTTTCGCTATGTGAAATATGAGGTCTCCTTTTTTTTTTTTTCCTTTTTTCCTTTACTAGCACTTTGGCTCAGTATCTTGGTTATAACTAGTCACGTGGTGATGTGTAACTGTAAGAGGGGTGGAAAGTATAACCTTGTATGTTTCGGGAAGAAAATAACCTGGATATTGGCCAGCACTAGTAAAATTCACCCTAGAAACTAACATTTATTGAATTCCTACTTGTGCTGAGCTCAGCTATGTAGCATAATTATTAATAATTTCACTAAGGCTTATGTAGGTTTAGTGTTTACCTGTAAGTGACATGGCTAAATAGGCCAGAAGCTAGTATTAGAATCCAGAGTGTAACTCAGTCTAGATGTATGCTTTTCCCTCTTATACATGAAGCACTTATGTAATATTTATTGAATGAGTAAATATTATGTTATGCAGTCTCATTGAGTTTTCTTTTGAGACAATACTATTATTTCAGAATTTATTTTTTGGTAAAAACATTGCCAAAGAAATACACCATCCATCATATCCTTTCTCTAAAAAATGAATAGTTCAGGAGAGTTGCATTCTGTAATTTGTTACTCACATCTATCTAACTATGTATCATCTATCTATCCACCCATCTAGCTACTCTATTTATCTATCATCTATCTAATATCTATCTATGTATCTATCTTCCTCCTCCTTCCTCTCATACTTTTTCATCATCACCATCATCCATTTTCTCATGTCTATGGCTTTAGAAAGAGGAATTTGCCTTCTGTAGCAAGTATGTCTATTAATTTGTTTGTAGATTAGAAAAGTAGGTGTAGTGTACTACTTATTCTGTTTAATCAAAGGGAAGTAGGGATTTTGCGGCTTTGTTGTTATACTTCATATCAGACTTTCAGTATCATTAGTATGGTATTGCAGTAAAATATAGTTTGCACAATATATGTATTAATGGAAAATTGCAAAGTTCCTTTGACTGAAAAATAGAAGAGGACACTTTTTGTCTAATTAATTGAATATTTTGCACTAGGCAAGACCATGGCTTATAAAAACGTCTTCAGAAATCTTCCTGTTTCTTTGTGGAGTTTGAACATAAATCTTTTATGTGGGAAAAATGTGATCTGAAAAATGAAATCCAGGTGATACTAGTGGTTATGGCCCTAAACAGTAATGACTTATGTCAAAGACCAGTTGTATTTTATATCAAAGCCTGAAATATGAAATTATGAATTAAGATGGAATGAATTTCACTTGTATTTGGAAACAGAATAGAGGAATATTATGTACCAACATGCACAGTGCTGTAGTATGATTTCAATGCACACAGGATCTTAGTACCAGTATAGAACCTGTGTTCCCCTCATGGGGAGCGTGGAGTCTTAACCACTGGACTGCCAGGGAAGTCCGTACCTGACCTGAATTTTAAAAAATGGATACCTTAACTCCCAATTTTTAAGCCATTGTGAGCAAACTCCATATATCTACAGCTTCAAAAATAAACAGTAAATTGCTTCTAAAGATAAGAAATATAAGCTTAAAGAAGGTGAGGCAAGTTTCTGTGAAAATTAATCTTAAGTCAAAAGAGTCCTTGGGAAGAAAAAACAGCTGCTGTGATCCTTCCAGGCTAGTAATACCTTCAGAGTTTCATAATTTTGGAATTAACTTGTTTTGAAGATAATCTTGATTATCAGGCATTTTTATAACTATTTTTTTAAGAAAAATATTTGTGACTTTGCATGTTTTTTTTTGAGATGAATTTGTTTTGCTGCTAATTTTGAAGCCCCACTGGTTCCTTTAAGTCTTTCAGACAGGTCACAACAGACTGGCTGTCAATAAAAGAGCAGTTTGTCTTTTAAACTTAACACACTAAACAGCTCCTTTGCTGCCACTGTCTATTGATTGCAGCCTGAAGAGTTTTGCCCTTTCTTTTCAGAAGCCTTAAGGCCATTGCTTTGTGTTGTTAACAAGGCTAAATTCTACTCTGTTCCTTTTGGATAACTCTCACTAACATTCACTACCAAAGGTTGCATTTTTTCTTCTTGATATTGCACCCCACAATTGTTAAGGAATTACACATTTATATAAACTGGAGTTTTCTTGTGCATGAGTGCTAGTTGCTTCAGTCATGTCCAAGTCTTTGAGACCCTATGGACTTGTAGCCTGTCAGGCTCCTTAGTCCATGGAATTCTCCAGGTAAGAATACCAGAGTGAGTTGCCATGCCCTCTGGAGAAGGACATGGCAATTCACTCTAGTTGAGTTTTCTTAGTAGATTGTTATAAAAATAGTTGTTATTTTTTCCATTAGTTTCCAATTAAGTTGGATTTGAAAAGCACCATTTAGGTGTTGACATATATTTTAAGGAAAGGCATGAGACCTTTTGATATTCAAATGGGTCACAGTAAGTTAGGAAACACTGTGGAAAGGAACAACCCCTAGATCTTAGGGACTTAAAGTGACAAAGGTTTGTTTCTTGCTCACATGGCATATACATCATAGACTACTTGGGTCTCTGCTTCATGTTCCTCTCACTCTAGGACAAAGGCTAGTATAATAATTATCATCTGAGACATTTCAAATTATGATGGAGCCAAAGAAAATGTAGTATAAATGTACTATCACTTAAGGCTTCTTTTTTTGGTAGTGATGCAAGGCACTACTGTTCACATCTTCATTGGCCAAAGAGTGTTGCATGGCTGTGTCAAAATTCAAGTGAACAAAGGAAGCTTAATTCTGTTATATGCTCATAAGAAGAAAATAAAAAATATTCATAATTAGTCCTAATGAGTGAAAGGAGAATCTAAGTTCTTGTTCGTGGAACCAAAGAATGAACTTCACAAACACACAAACACTCATGGTAGTAAGGGAATACGATTTATTAAAGAGAAGGAAAGTATAAACCTCTCAGGATAGACACTGAAAGGGGGGTAAAGAGTCCCCCAAAGGAGGACAGTTTTTATATCCTTAATCTGTACAATTTTGATTGGCTCCTGCCCTTAAAATATGTTATTTTTAGCCAATCATTTTAAAGATCATGATGCTTAACATCTTCTGGTTTTCCTTGATTCTCAAATTAAGTTGGCACCCTTTTTCATGCCCCCCTGGCCATTTTACAATGGATGTATGGGCTTAAGATTAATTATCACCTGTTGTTTCTCCCTTAGATATATGGAACAGATGTTAATTACTGCCCTTCCCTGGATCTGAGTGCTGATAATTTGTCAGACCAAGGACACATTTGAGGAATTCAGGACAAAGGGTATAGCTTTAGGTTAATGGAGTGAGTTGCTAATGAAAACAAGACTGAAGTCTCAGAGTCCTACACTGACTACCTAACAATTTCTACCTCATGTTCAGTTCAGTTCAGTCGCTCAGTCGTGTCCGACTCTTTGCGACCCCATGAACTGCAGCACGCCAGGCCTCCCTGTCCATCACCAACTCCCGGAGTCTACCCAAACCCATGTCCATCGAGTCGGTGATGCCATCCAACCATCTCATCCTCTGTCATCCCCTTCTCCTCCTGCCCCCAATCCTACCAAGCATTAGGGTCCTTTCCAATGAGTCAACTCCTCGCATGAGGTGGCCAAAGTATTGGAGTTTCAGCTTCAACATCAGTCCTTCCAATGAACACCCAGGATTGATCTCCTTTAGGATGGATTGATTGGATCTCCTTGCAGTCCAAGGGACTCTCAAGAGTCTTCTCCAACACCACAGTTCAAAAGCATCAATTCTGCGGCACTCAGCTTTCTTCACCGTCCAACTCTCACATCCATACATGACCACTGGAAAAACCATAGCCTTGATGAGATGGACCTTTGTTGGCAAAGTAATGTCTCTGCTTTTAAATATGCTATCTAGATTGGCCATAACCTTCCTTCCAAAGAGTAAGCATCTTTTAATTTCATGGCTGCAGTCACCATCAGCAGGGATTTTGGAGCCCAAAAAAATATAGTCTGACACTGTTTCCACTGTTTCCCCATCCACTTCCCATGAAGTGATGGGCCCAGATGCCATGATCTTAGTTTTCTGAACGTTGAGCTTTAAGCCAACTTTTTCACTCTCCTCTTTCACTTTCATCAAGAGGTTCTTTAGTTCTTCTTCACTTTCTGCCATAAAGGTGGTGTCATCTGCATATATGAGGTTATTGATAGTTTTCCTGGCAATCTTGATTCCAGCTTGTGTTTCTTCCAGCCCAGCATTTCTCATGATGTACTCTGCATATAAGTTAAATAAGCAGGGTGACAATATACAGCCTTGACGTACTCCTTTTCCTATTTGGAACCAGTCTGCTGTTCCATGTCCAGTTCTAACTGTTGCTTCCTGACCTGCATACAGGTTTCTCAAGAGACAGGTCAGATGGTCTGGTATTCCCATCTCTTTCAGTATTTTCCACAGTCTATTGTGATCCACACAGTCAAAGGCTTTGGCATAGTCAATAAAGCAGAAATAGATGTTTTTCTGGAACTCTCTTGCTTTTTTTGATGATCCATCGGATGTTGGCAATTTGATCTCTGGTTCCTCTGCCTTTTCTAAAACCAGCTTCAACATCTGGAAGTTCACGGTTCACGTATTGCTGAAGCCTGGCTTGGAGAATTTTGAGCATTACTTTACTAGCATGTGAGATGAGTGCAATTGTGTGGTAGTTTGAGCATTCTTTGGCATTGCCTTTCTTTGGGATTGGAACGAAAACTGTCCTTTTCCAGTCCTGTGGCCACTGCTGAGTTTTCCAAATTTGCTGGCATATCGAGTGCAGCACTTTCACAGAAATCATGCCTACATTTTGGTATTCATATTTTAAGAAATGTCCCTTTTGAAGAATTTGTGACATGAGGAATTCTTTTCTAAGTTCTTCACATTCATGATTCAATAGAAGAATTATTTAGATTTATCTAAAGAGGATTTTCATATACATAGACTGTAATAAACTTTTCTTGATAAATTAGCATCTGTTAAATATCCTGATAACTCTATCTGTCCAATCTGGATACCATTATCTTGTTACAGGTAACCATTTGGTTAATCTGGTTTGACAACAAAACTAATCCTTGAAGGAATTCTTTAACTTGATACTTTAATAACCATGAAGGATTAGTTGAGCATCATTAGACACATAGTCTATAATGAGAACTTTACATAGTATACTGAATGAGTTAAATTGATATGTCTCAAGCTATAGTTAATAGTTGAACAACACAGTTTTGTATTCCAACGCTCCACTTATATTTGGATTTTAAAACATAAGTATATACTGCAGTACCACTCAGTCTGTTGTTGACTGAATCTAGAGAGGTAGAGCCATGAATACTGAGGGCCAACTGTAAAGTTATATGCAGATTTTCAACTGTGCAGGGATGGGCACCCCTAACCACAACATTGTTCAAAGATCAGCTGTAGAGCAAATATGCAGACTAGTACTGTTTAAAACTTCAAATTTTATAAATCATAGGTTGCAAATTCATAAGTCTTTTCTGATTGCAAACATTTCAGGTTTTGTTGTATAGTTAGTTCTTCTCTGGGTATTATGCTATTGTCTAATTTTCTGAAATTGATACTTTTTTCCTACTGAAGAAAAATTTTTAATCTAGTTTAGTGGTTCTCAAATTTGATTGAACATTAGAATATCCTAGGGAACTTTCTACACTCTTTTCCTGAAGTTGTAGCTGAGACAATTCCCAGAGAGTAGATTTTAGATGGAGTCTGCAATTTGTATTATTCAGGAGATGCTGATGTAATGGTGTCTTTAACTAAATATGTCACATATTATTAGAGATGTATACTTACTAATTATTGAATAGCAAACTAAAACTCAAGCAAGCAGCAAATGCACAGAAATAGAAACCTTATAGAGTGAGACCAAGGTTACCCCAAGTTAGTTTTTACTAATAATGTGATGTTGGAAAAATTAAAGTATTATCTTTACAGGTGCTTGAAAGA
The DNA here is from genome assembly GCF_054371585.1 of Giraffa tippelskirchi. NCBI lineage: Eukaryota > Metazoa > Chordata > Mammalia > Artiodactyla > Giraffidae > Giraffa > Giraffa tippelskirchi. The sequence continues at coordinate 43,218,034 of NC_137276.1, forward strand.
GGTAAATAGCATAATGTATGTAAAATGCGTTTTTTTGCAAGCAGCAAGCTTTTAAACAATTATTGGCTTGTATTGTACTAGTTCTTGTGAGCTGATATTGTTTGGCAATTTTTATATTTTTATTTTTATCTTTTAAAAAAAATAAGTTTCAGGAGTATAGCATTATGATTGACATCTATGTACACTACAGAGTGATCACTACTACATATGTAGTTGCTATACATCATCTCCTTCACCCAATTTACCCACCCTCCTTCATTTCTCTTCTGGTAACCACTAATCTAAAACGATGACAAACCTAGACAGTGTGTTGAAAAGCAGAGACAATACTCTGCCAATAAAGGTCCGTATAGTTAAGGCTTTGGTCTTCCCAGTGGTTATGCATGGTTGTGATAGTTGGACTGTAAAGAAGGTGGAATGCCAAAGAATTGTTGCCTTTGAACTGTGGTGCTGGAGAAGACTCCTGAGAGTGCCTTGGACAGCAAGGAGATCAAACCAGTCAATTTTAAGGGAGATAAACCCTGAATGTTCATTGGAAGGGCTGATGCTGAAGTGGAAGCTCCAGTATTTTGGTCATCTGATGCAAACAAATGACTCATTGGAAAAGTCCCTAATGCTGGGAAAGATCGAGAGCAGAAAGAGAAGAGGTTGTCAGAGGGTGAGATGCTGGACAGCATCACTGATGCAATGAACATGAACTTGGGCTAACTCCAGGAGATAGTGAGGGACAGGAAGGCTTGGCATGCTGCAGTCCATGGGGTTGCAAAGAGTTGGAGACGACTGGACAACTGAACAACAACAACAACAATCACTAATCTGTTCTCAGTTTGTTTTTTGTTTGTTCATTTGTTTTATTTTTAGATTCCACATATGTGTGAAATCATAACGTATTTTTCTTTCTCTATCTGATTTACCTTCACATAATACTTTCAAGGTCCATCCACGTTATTGTAAATAGCAGGATTTGATTCTTTTTTTTATGGTTGAGTGGTAGTCCATTAGAGCCATTGCCTTTCTTGCCTTCCCCTAAGTCTTCCATAGTCTCTTTTTTATATCCTGTCCTGCCACTGTTCACCTTTACCACAGTGCTCTAGGCACAAAGTTTTTGCTACTTCTTTAATGCTCCAAGAAAAAAACTCTACTTTGGGTCTTTGTCTTTGTTTTCCTTTCATTTGCAATCTCATTACCAAGATTGCTGAATTCTGCTTCTTCCCCTAATTCAAGAATCTACTGAAATATAAGGATTTTTGCTGGTATTTTCTTGACTATCTGAATTTAAATGGCAACGTTCAATTATTTTTTTCCCTATTTCTGTTTTTTTTTCCTCCAAAGCATGTCTCAGTGCTTGAAAGAATTATTCGTTTATTTATTTTCCCTTGTTTCTCCCTTATTTTCCTTTATTTAAGAAAAAATTCCCCATGAAGCAGGAAGTTCTATCCCCAAGTTTTTTTTTCCTTAAAAAAGCTAGGTGTAATTTTATGTTTAATAAAATGTTCCTGACTACAGGAATAAGTGAATAAATTAATAAATAGTAACACTTCAAAATATGTGAAAAAAATAGAGAAAAAGATAACAAAACTTCAAATTTGTTTTCTAATCTTTTGATAGATCAAACACTAAAAAATAGAGCTAATGAGACTTTGAATAATACTCCCTTTAATACTTTAATTTAATTAATTTAATCCCATTAATTTAATACTAAATCATTCATGTTTTCTAATAATGAAAATGATACTAATACTCAATGTAAAAAAGTATAGAAAAAATGTAGAATTAAAAACCTACAACTGCTTGGAAATTGAAAACTTCCTTCCTCAATAATTCTTAGTCAATGTGTCATAAATAATAATAAAATATCTGATTTTAGACTCTTTAAATAAAACTATAAACAAACAAATCAAACTCTATGTCAACAATAACAGATAACATCACAGTTACCCAATCTGACTTAGAGAACTTATTTAATAAATTCAGCCTGATAAAATATTCATTTGCATATGTATTGAAATCCATTGATAACAGAGATACACTAGCTTCTAAATAACCAATAATTCTTAAAATAAAATAAAATGCATTTAAATAGGCATATGTTGGAAAAGTTTTAAAATATATATTTTATGTTCCTATAAAATATTTATATATTTTCACTCATGTATCCAAATGTGTTTTCTTATTACATCTCATATTTACTATTTCAATAAAAAAACCATTTTATTCTGAGGCTAGTAATAAAACCAAGTTAATGTCTTGGCATAAGTCTTTTATCCTCTTTTCATGTTATGTATATCATCCTGTTGTTGAGAGAAGTGCTCACCTGTGGTTTTGAAGGGCTAGGACTCATTTTCAAACCAGTAAAGTGTAAGCAAAAATCCCATGGCTGAAGACAATGCATGAAGCAATAAACTCCTCATGTCTCATAAACAGTGAGCCTTGAAAGCTGAGCACTTATGACAGCAGGGGCATTTACTACTCAATGCCACTCTGGGAATCATCTACCATTCTAGGAATATTGTGGAAGTGAATAGAGCAATATTATCATGCCAAAGATATGAAGATTTTAAAACTTTTATCATTTTTATTTTGTTTGCAGAATTTGAAGAAATAGATTTAAGGAAATAGAATTAGTAAGCAAGGAAGTGTATTATTGCATACAAGGACTGTGTGAGCTGTCAGTTTGCTGAATTTATCAAAGGCAGGCCTGTGGGGAGAACAGGAAGATGAATAGGTCACTTAGTAGCAATGCCATTGGTTTAGGAGCATTCTCTAATGCCTAGCAAATGACAAATGTGAAGGAAGAAATAAATAGGTAAATACAGTTTATGCAAGAGTGATCAGACTGCTCATGAAAAAATGTGTTTTAATGTTATACATCAATTATATCTCAATTTAAAAATGAAAATAAAAAGCAAGACTTTAGCTGGAATGCAAACTAAATGAAAAATTATGGATTCTCTGTACATTACATAATAGTGTGCCTATTTGAAGCAAGAGGCAGGATGAAGAAAAAGACAGACCCCAAAAGTAAACAGTTTCAATTTCTAGAGTACCATGCTCTACCTAAATGAACTAGCTAGGTAGTTGAATCAATTTTTAGATAAAACTTTCTGACTTTTACCATACATCAGTAATCCTGCCCAGATGTCTTCCTAAAATCCTCCTGTAATGTTAACACATCATTAGATCCACAAAGTCACTTTCTTCTTTTTGGTTTTTCAGATATTAGCTGGCTTGCTAATGTCACTTTAGCAAATGAAACCTTTTGGTGGTAGCCATACTTGCAATTGGCTGTGCATGCATGCAGTCGCTCAGTCATGTCTGACTCTGTCACCCCATGAACTGTAGCCTATCAGGTTCCTCTCTCTATGGAATTTTCCAAGCAAGAATGCTGGAGTGGTTTTCGATTTACGTCTCCCGGGGATCTTCCCACCCAGGAGTTGAACCCATCTGTAAAGTCTCCTGCATTGGCAGGCAGATTCTTCACCACTGAGACACCTGAGAAGCGCTTGTAGTTAGAATTTAGGATCCCGGTCAGGAAGATCCTCTGGAGAAGGGAATTGCAGTCCACTCCAGTATTCTTGCCTGGAGAATCCGAACGACAGAGAAGCCTGGCAGGCTACAATCCGTGGGATTGCAAAGAGTTGGACACGACTGAGAGACTAACACTACTACTACTACTACTACTACTACTACTACTACTAAATTACATAAAAGGTTTGTTGAAACACAATGCCTGGCAACTGCTGAATATCAAGATAAAAATATTTCCTATGATAATCTGAAGAACTGGTGGCTCAGTCGATAAAGAGTCTGTCTGCAATGTGGGAGACGTAGGTTCAATCCCTGGGTTGGGAAGATCCCCTGGAGAAGGGAATGGCGATCCACTCCAGTGTTCTCGCCTGGGGAATTCCATGGATAGAGGAGCCTAGTAGGCTACAGTCCATGGGCTCACAAAGAGTCGGACACGACTGAGTGACTAACAATCTGAAGAACTATTAGAGAAAAGGAAGGAGCTGGGATTTTGTGAGCTTATAGAAGTGTAAACTGATTTCCCTGTCACCTGTGGTGTAGTCAGACAGGGGCATTTACTTGAGCAGTGCCCCAGTGCTGCAGGGCAGACTCAAGAGCCCAAGGCCAGTTACAGAGTAATCCTAATAGCTTCCGCTTTCACAAGCGTCATCTGCTTTCCTTCAAACTTGATTAGTTGGGTCAGGCTAAGGGGCTGAACCCAAAATACCCCAACACCTTATGAAAATAAGACCTGAAATAAGTACAAACACCAGCTAATTCAATTTTGGTCTAAAATTTCAAATATCTTTCCCCTTTCTTTTAATTTTATCTGGTTTAAACTCATTCTGAGAAAAGAAAGGATGTTGTTAGAAATGGGTAATCTACAATTGGACCTTAATTCATTTTCCCACATAATTGTGAAATCATATTTAATATATTTTGTATAAGAAACAAATGTTGATCCTGACAACAAGAATCACCACACATATGGAAAAGCGGCACAAAGTATAGATTTAATTATTATACATATTTAATTTTCAGCACAGAATTTTTCTGTTACTAATTGCAGCTCCTACTGTTTCTATTTTTCTGAAGGAAGAGAGTTACAAATCAGAAAAGCTGAGTTGGAAACTATGAACACCCGAACTTCTTTACATTTATAGGTGATAATCTTTAGAGAAATACTTTTTCCTTCAACCATTTCTTCTATATGAAGGTCCAGTATAGCACTGGCACCTTGCCAGCCTGGCATGTACTTATTCTTTGTCTCCCTCTCAGTCTCAAATTACAAGTTCCACTCATTCTGCCCTCTCAACAGTTCAAAGCTAATATAATTATGTGATTGAATTTCTTTCATATCATGCAAGGAGATGAATGATGTACAAATGTCATCTTTTATTAATTCATGCACTGTTTGCCAGGGAGTTGACTCAAGCACAATTACTGCTGTTTCATTTAATTTACGAGTCATACTTTTTTAGAATTTTGTAAAACTGATGGTCTTTTAGGGAACAGAATCTAATGTATATTTTTGAAATTCAGTACTTTAAAATTTATAAACCAAATAATAATTAACACAGCCCCTCTCAAAATGATTTCTTTTTCTTTAAAAATAATCTTTCTTCTGTTCCTCACAATTAGAAAATGAAGATTCTGTTTTTATGCCACTTTATTGATTCCACATAGTGTCTTATAGATATGAGTGTATTGACATGTGATAAATAGGAAATGCTCATAAATGCTTTCCCCATAGTCATAATTTCTCTTTGGTAAAACTTTTTTACTTGGTTATAGCAATATTTAAAATTTATTGCAAAAAGTGCAGATTTTGATCTAAAATGTCAAAAATGATTTAATTTTGATAATAATATGTGCACAGATAATATATTCATGTCTTTGCGAATATCTTGTTTTGACATTGAGATAATATCTTATTTTCAATCATCAATTTTTGAAAGTCAAAATATAATAACTCACATTCCATTGGGAAATATAAAGATGAAAATGCATGAATTATCTTAAATCAAGATGCATCATTTTTAGCTTTTATATCTTTCTTTTTACCAAGGTCATCTGTCTTCATAAATGTTCCTTTGAGCTATAATTAACATTATTGTTTTCTTCTCTGTTTCTAGGCAAGAGCTTTATAGAAGAGCTTTCTAACCTAGGCAAATTGTAAGCATTTATATTTGTTATTTTAAAAATCTTTAAAATATATTTAGATATATTCTTTATAAATTCCTTCCCAAATTTAATAATATTAACATTGATCTCATACCTTTTAAAAGTTTTACCATAAGTCTTTCTCAGGAAATTCAGTAATTGATTATATGCTGTATTATATTACTGCTAGTCATTATTTTTGGTTTTAAGATCCATCAGATTCGGAGCTGCTAACTTGTTGGATATTATTTGCAGTGGAATTCAACAAACTTTCTCTGAAAGCCAGAGAGTAAATATCTTGGGGGTCAGATTTCTTGGTAGCTATTCAACTCTTACATTGCATCTGAAAGCAGTCAAAGACAATATGTAAGTGACTGAGCTAGGCTGTGTTCCAATAAAACTTTATTAACAAAAATAGGCAATAGGCTAGACTTGAACATCAAGCTGTAGTTTACAGAACCTTGATCTACAGCAAAATCTGGTAACAATGCTCACAGTGGCTAAATAGAAAGCATGAATGCAGCAAACCAGGTGCATTTGTCTTTACCTGAAGACTCTTGTTTTGGGTAGTAAAGAGTTGGGCTTCTATAAGAAGAGTATATGCTCTGCTCTTTTTCCTAAATACTCCTTTATTTTATTTTCTCATTTCTGAGAGTTGGGCAGAAGAAACATTTAATTATTTTATATTTGACCCTACTATAAAAATAAGTATAACATCACAATCAACACTACACTTTGTTGTAGATAGAAGAGTAGGGAATAGTGAGTGGAGACTGTGGTAGGATGGATCATATCATGCAGGAAAGAGGCCTAGTATTGCCAGATAGTCAAACTGTTTAAATTATGAAACAGATTTACATTGGAATTTTCCCAAATTTTAAGTGCTTGCAAATAATTTTTAAAATTATGTTGTCCAAGAAGATGTGGTTCATATAGAACATGTCAATAAGCTAAGGTTGACCCACAACAGCATTCATTTGATAACACACAGCATACAAAAGGCATTTGAAGAGTAAATGCCAGTTTACTGGATTTTCAGCTGATGTTGAATGTCATATTATTTAGGTGGCTAAAAATATAAAGCGTATTCAATCAGAAGGGTTAGAAGTAGTAAACTTCTTACTTTCTCTTGTAAATGATAATCACGAAATGATTACCAGTTGGTCATTAGCTATAAACATGTGTTAAAGAAGTTTCATGATTAGAGTGTATTTTATTTAATTAGTGTCACTAGAGCAGGTCTTTGCATTAGTAGCTATTTTCTTTGCCTGCTTATTCTTATATATATATCAAGTACTTGATATGATCTAGTACTTGATAAGTAGGGAAGATATGATCTAGTTAATAAGCAGTGCTATTTATAAAAAAATGAAAGCATATGAGAAACCATCTTTACACATAATCAGCTGTGATTAACAGTGGATACTAGCTTAGTCATAGCATGGTGTTGGATACTTAAAGTTTACCTACAGTCCAGTAATTAAGAGTATATTATTAAATCTTAACATCCTCACTGAGCTGAATAGGAACTGGGTAGAGGCTGTCTTGATTTGTTGATTAAATGAGGAGTAGGACAATGAGAGTTCTGATGGACCCCCTGAAAAGAAGTCCTTATCATGGGTAACAGGAGGTACTGAAAATGGAGGAACATCTGTGAAAAGTTTAAAATTAAGCAGATGCAAAAAGCAAAATGTAGAAAGGGGAGGCAAAAAATGGCTATAGTGAGTATGGGTACGTAGATTGAGTGTGGCTTCCTTGGTGGCTCAGTGGTAAAGAATCCACCTGCCAATGCAGAAGACTTGGGTTTGATCCCTGGGTCAAGAAGAGCCCCTGGAGAAGGAAATGGCTGCCCACTCTCGTAAACATGCCTGCGAAATCCCATGGACAGAGGAGTCAGGAGGGCTATCATCCATGGGATCACAAAAGAGTCAGACACAACTTGGTGACTAAACAACAACATAGACTGAATAGTAAAGGTAGATGTTCAAGGTGCATAAGGAAAGCGTCAAAAGTTCAGGATCAAGTGGAAGATGAACTCTGAGTGAGGGGAAAACCCAAGTGAGACTAGATTTTACCAGGAATAATGAAGATACCTATTATCTGATGAGGAAAAGACATAGTCATAGCAATTAATATTTAAAGTTAAATATGATTTCACTATGAAATTGATGAAGTTTGTGGCAAGGATTTGAGAATGGTTGGTTCATCAGCTCCCTCAGAATTGATCCTTGAAATATTAATGGAGAAAATAAGCCACACCTGAAACCAAGACACTGGTAGCTGAGTGCAAGTAAGAATTGACTATGAATTATTCCACATTGGGCAAAATTCTGGAACTTTCTAAATATTTTCATATATGTGTAAGCAAGAAAGCAATACCACTGTAGCTGAGCAGTAACCAGGTGGTAGTGAAGCTAAAGGGTGAGCTTGAATGATATGATAGTATTATAATTTTAATAGCTCTGACAGTTGTGAAAAATGTGATGCAGAGCTATTTTACCTTTTGAATTTGATCTAATTAAGAATGAAAATTTCTGTTCTCATTTTATCCCCCATTGTAAAGAGTAACACTAACTCAACTTGATCCAAAGCAGATTTAGCACAGCTTTTGGATGTGCTCCTTATCTCATATTCCTAGTAGTAATGTTATTGGAAAATGTCTCAATTGTATTGTGATGTGTGACAACACCAAGGTGAAGTTGGCTATAGCTGTTCATATCTTAGAAGTATTTGGATGGCCTAACAATTTGCGTAGGGTGAATTTGAGAGTCTCCTCATACATTGTATTCTTACCCATGGGTTAAGTAAATCTCTTTCCTTCCCTCCATCCCTCCCTTCCTCCTTTCTCCCTTTTGTTTCTCTCCCTCTCTCTCTCTCTCTCGCCCTCTTCCCCTCCCTCCTTCCCTCTCTCTATTTATCTCCTTCTTCCTCAGCACTCATACCTAGGACCAAATACTGAAGGATCATTTCTTAGATGATCCACATATCTTAAATATATTACAAACATTCTATTATACTTTTTGTTTCCCCACCTACATGGCATAATCAGAACCCAAATTACTAACAATGAAAAGAAAGCCAATTTACTATATATTACGATGTATCATCAGTCCCCATATCCCTGTTCATTAACCTCTTGTTCAGGTAGGAAATTTCTCATGAAGGAAATTTTTTCATAGGATACTTATGCCAATGAGAATGCCATTGTTTGACTTGTTCTCATAGGAAAAATTGTCAAGGTTAAAATATGTCTCGAAGCATTCTTTCAAAGTCAATATATTCCTTGAAAAAGCCTCAAGGAATAACACTTTAGTCTTACTCCATCCAGCAAAGATATAAGCCCTTTATTGGTTTGTTCTTCCTGACATTGCTACATTAGAAGCAGACATTTTATTCAAAGGGTAGTTTTTCCTAGCAGAGTGGTTCAATTAATTTATTTAACTTGAAAAAGAAAACAATCTTATAGAGTTGCCAAAGTTAGAAAAAAAAAAAGTAGGATGCCCCATTAAATTACTCCTAATGCCCTATCCATATGCTCATTGAGATAAAATAAAAATATGATATGAACCATACTTATATTAAAAAAAAACTGTTAACTTGAAATAAATTGTCCCTAAGTTACAGTTTTTTGATTATATGCCTCTGATAATTTATCTCTCCTTAACAATTCCTTGTTTTGCAAAATTTGCTGGAAAAGAATTCCATGCAGTTACAATATATGTTCCATTTACATAATAGCATAACATCTACTGTGGTCACATTCAACCTATTTTATTCTATTGCTCACTGAATATTTATTAGTAAGAAAATACACTCATAATTAGCATTATGAGCCGGTATACTGAACATGTACTGACATAAAGTTAACAACTGTGAGAATTGCTCTATAAATTTGATTTGCTGAAGCATAATACCATCTTTATGATATAATAATTATCCACCTTAAATTGGAATTACTTTTCCTATTAATAAACAATGTTGTCCATTTTAAGTACAGCCTCATACTTAAAGGTATACAAAGTTTAGCAGTTCTTTCTTTAATGTACTCAACAAATTTAAGCAATGAAATAATTTTAATAACACTGATTGTACTTCTCTCAAGTTGCATAATTATATTACTAAAGAGATTTTGTATATTAACAAACAATAAATAATTAGAGCTCATTCAGTTTGCATTCAGTCACTCAGTCATGTCCGACTTTTTGTGACTCCATGGTCTGCAGTGAGCCAGGCCTCCATGTCCTTCACCATCTGTTGGAACTTGCTCAAACTCATGTCCATTGAGTCGGTGATGTCATCCAACTATCTCATGCTCTGTCATCCCCTTCTCCTTCCACCTTTAATCTTTCCCAGCATCAGGGTCTTTTCCAATGAGTTGGCTCTTCGCATCAGGTGGCCAAAGTATTGGAGCTTCAGCTTCAGCATCAGTTCTTCCAATGAACACCCAGGACTGATTTCCTTTAGGATGGACTGGTTGGATCTCCTTGCAGTCCAAGGGACTCTCAAGAGTCTTCTCCAACACCACAGTTCAAAATCATCAATTCTTCAGTGCTCATCTTTCTTTATGGTCCACTTCTCACATCCATACCTGACAACTGGGAAAACCATAGCTTTGACTAGACAGACCTTTGTCGGTGAAGTGATGTCTTTGCTTTTTAATATGCTGTCTAGGTTGGTCATAGCTTTTCTTCCAAGGAGTGTCTTTTAATTTCATGGCTGCAGTCATCATCTGCAGTGATTTTGGATCCCCCAAAATAAAGTCTGCCACTGTTTCCATCGTTTCCCCAACTATCTGCCATGAAGTGATGGGACTGAATGCCATGATCTTAGTATTTGAATGCTGGATTTTAAGCCAGCTTTTTCATTCTCCTATTTCACCTTCATCAAGAGGCTCTTTAGTTCTTCTTTGCTTTCTGTCATAAGAGCTCACTCAATAGTTTTTTTGTTTGTTTGTTTTAAATGAGAAACTTTTGCCTCTTCTTCAGAAGTGAAATATAATTCAGTATTTCGAGTAGACTCAAATACCTCTCAACTATGTTTGTTAAGGTGGACAAATGGATTTTTAAAAGTAAGAGAACTGAAAAATACTGATAACAAATCTATAAAAATAATTGCTTGGTTCAAATAGTATAATTACTGAAGGAAGAAGACAACTACTTCAGTGTCAATAGAAAGGTCATCAGATGCTGTTTAAATAATGTTTTAGAAAATAGGGACAGACAGTCATCTCCTTCTATAGAATCAATCATGCCTTGCTTCAACTTCATAATAACATGTCTGCACCTTTATACATTCATGATAATATGTATTTTCTTTACCAAAAACAATACAATTTTTCTCATTTACTTCTAACTTAATGAAACTTTGCATAGTATTTTTTCTCAAGTCTCATCTGGATAAGATTTTACTCACAACAGTCTTATAGGGGAGCCTTTTTACAAGAAAAAAATGTTTCACTAGCAAATGAAAGAATTCAGTTCAGTTCAGTCCAGTGACTCAGTCGTGTCCAACTCTTTGCGACCCCGTGAATCGCAGCACGCCAGGCCTCCCTGTCCATCACCAACTCCCGGAGTCCACCCAAACCCGTGTCCATCGAGTCAGCGATGCCATCCAGCCGTCTCATCCCCTGCCGTCCCCTTCTCCTCCCTCCCCCAGTCCTTCCAAGCATCAGGGTCTTCTGCATTATTATTACTGTTACCAAGCCAAACTTGGGTCAACTCACCCGTGTGCAGGTTAAGCCAATTTATTGATGCTGGGTTGTGGTGAAGGAAAGTATAATCTTTATTTCAGGGCACCAAACAATGAGAATGGACAGCTCATGCTCAAAAGACCTCCCAGAAGGCTTTCAAGGAAGGGATTTGAAAGGAATTATGAGGGAAGGGAATGTAGGGTACATATCAGCTCATGCACAATTCTCTGATTGGTTGGCCTCAAGGTAAAGTTTCAAGCATCACTGACCTTCTGGTTTCAACCAGTCAAGGGTCTATGTTCTTGCAATTATGAATTTTTATCTGATGGGTGTCTGCTTCCTATAAAAACAATTTAGGAATATGGGTCAATCCTTTATCTATATCTTTCAAGAAACTGATCCAGAGATTCTGCCATGTGGCAGACATGTAGTATAAATTGTTACCAGTTTCCTGGCCCAATGGCTACTCTTTGTTTCTACATCTTCACATTTTCTAAGGTTTAACTCTTTTTTTTAAATTTTTATTTATTGTGATTAACCCTTGAGTCATCCTTTTGAGGCTCAAGGGAACATAAAGTAAAAGCCTTTTACTTCAAAGGACAGGGCCATGGGGGCTTGTTTACATTTTCTATCAGCCTCTTTCTTTGATACTCTTTAATCTTGAGGGGAATAGTTTCAGGAAAAGGAAAGGAGTAAAGTTTTGGGAAAGAGATTAATCATAAACTCAGTAGAAGGACTCAGTTTTATGGAGACTCGGTTTATTACTTCCATCCTTGGATATGCCATTAAAAAAATGAGACATTTAGATCTTTGATAATACTAGTCAGAGGAAAAAGAGCCATTGTTTTTTTGTTTATTTGTTTGCTTTTTTATTCTAGCATGTATCTTCCTGGCAATTGAAAACTTGCTTGCAATTGAAAATAGTTCTGTTGGGGTATAGAAAGACTGATAATATTATATAGTGTAGAAGGTTAATTAAAACTTTCCTTTTGTTTATTGTCTTCATCTGAATTTCTCTATCAAAATTTTTATCTTGACACTTATTTTGGTACTAGCTTAATCAATAAGACATACTTAGTTATTAGTATATGCTGGTTTATATCTGACTTCCCACCAGTTGTGATTTTGGATAAATAATTGCACACTGTACAAATTACTTCAAAATAAATTTTTCCTCATTTAGTAAATGTTCATAAAATTCATTCAGAAATACACACTACCAAGTGTTTTGGCATTTTGGGTTTCATATATACACAAACTAAAAAAAAAAAAAGAATAAGATAATAGCAATAACTGGAAGAATTGGACACTGAATTTGATCATCTCATAGTAATGGGTATATCTATCAGTCACAAGTTTGAACTTATAACTAACTGTAAGTAGGTTTTGAATTATTGAAAAACTGGGGGACATGCACATTTATAAGTCAAGCTCATTCTGATATAAAAACGGGGAACTTCCCATTTGCCTTCAAGAAAGAGATGTATTTGGAAGACACCATCTCTCTAATCTTACATAAAATTTTGAGAAATCTAGTATTCAGGGATTGGTAAATTTTCAGAAGCAGAAGTGTTTAGGGATTGACAGATTTGCTTCTGTGTTAGTGTGTTTGTTTGTTTGTTTTTAAATTTTTATTTACTTATTTGGTGTATGGGGTCTAAGTTGCAATAGGTGACATTCAGCCTTAGTCACCCCACAGCATGTGGGATCTTAATTCTCAGACCAGGGATCAAACCCGCTGGACCACGAAGGAAGTCCTATTAGTATAGTTTTGGGAGTAAGGCTGCAATGGATGTTTGCCTTTCAGACACTTTGGCACTGAAGCAAGGCGGTTGCTAATTGGCTGCTCTCCAGAGTAGGGGGCTGTCATTGGCTGGCTGGCTTTTAGAGAAGGCATACTGATCTAAAGGTGGTTACTACTGGCTCAACACCTGAGATTTTAGCTAAAGAACGGTCTTGTACATTCTTGAATATGAAAAATAAATATTTTTAATTATCATTTCCTCGTTTTATTCTTTCTCTTCTACCAGACTTTCAGGAGAGACTATAAGGAATATCCAGATTTTTATTTGGAGTGGTATGATTCTTACCTACTGTAGCCATTTAAATGATTTAAGTATTAATAACTATAGCCTAAAAATAATTATGATTATTTTTTAAAGTATTGAGAAAAGCTGAATACAAAGCATTTAAGACATTCTGAAAAAAGCCAACACAGGATGCAGGACAAAATCATTAATTATAGGAGATGTCCTATATATACAGGAATCTTGCAGCTCTACTTATGAAACACATCATTCCTCTAATTAGATCTCTGTCTATACATTTTTCTCACTTACCAAAATTGTCTTTGATTCATTGTACAACATTTTAAACAGAAGTGGGTTTTGATCCAGAATTCTAAACATGTGTGACTTTCACTTTTTTTTTCCCCAAGGAAAATACATCATAATGGTATTCTGAGTAGGGAAATGCCTAAACACAGATTGACATCAGCTTTTCATCTCAGTTTTCTTGTCACAAGATTAGAATTTTAAGAAATATCCTCTATTTCAGGAAATGAACACATAAGCATGAGCAAAGCTGATTTAGAAGTGGTTGATCTCTGAGTGATTTAAATTTTTCTAATCCTGGACAAGAATTACTAAAAAAAAAAAAAAAGTGCCACTAAAAGGAAGCATCTAAGTTTAAGGCACAGATGGACAAAATCATCTGCTTGGGATCACACAGCCTTAGAGCTAGGTTTGGATTTTGGATTTCCAGAGTCCTGGCTGTCATTCCAGCTCTCTTCTGCATGCTGTATAGCTTTGTGAAATGGTTAACTCCATGGGCCTGGTCTCTATATAGACATGTTTTAAAATCTTTCTGCTACTTACCAGCTGGATGAATAGGTCAAGTAATTTAACTACCATTAACCTCAAATTCGGAGAAGGCAATGGCACCCCACTCCAGTACTCTTGCCTGGAAAATCCCATGGACGGAGGAGCCTGGTAGGCTACAGTCCATGGGGTCGCTAAGAGTCGGACGACTGAGCGACTTCACTTTCACTTTTCCCTTTCATGCACTGGAGAAGGAAACGGCAACCCACTCCAGTATTCTTGCCTGGAGAATCCCAGGGACGGTGGAGCCTGGTGGGCTGCCGTCTATGGGGTCGCACAGAGTCGGACACGACTGAAGCGACTTAGCAGCAGCAGTAGCAGCAGCAACCTCAAATTTCCAACAGTCAAAGAGATAATGACTCTCATGCTTGTTGAGAGTATTAACTGAGATCAATCATGTAATATGCTTAAATAATGCTTAGCATATAATCTATGTTCAATAAATGTTAGTTATTATTTCATTATATAATATTCCACCATTATTGAAGGAGTACATGTGCATGATATTAATGACCCTACAGCAGTTGAATCTATACTTAAAATCATCTACCAGTAGTAGGTTGTGGGGTCTATTACACACATTTACTTGAAAAGTTTGGATCTGTTAATTATTCTTTGCCCTATATTGATCACATTGTCCAGCTATTGGTACAACATCCACATCTCAGTCACTGAATGCAGTGCAATTTTTTTTTCTAGAATGTAGGTTTTCAGGGGACTCACCTTCAGTTATTCAGGAACTGATACTCTTGTCTGGTGCAAATCCCCTGAGGTTTAGAATCCTCCACTGGGTTCTGTGCATTTGATTTTCCAGAGAGTGGAAATACATCATAGACAATCATGCAGGATTTTAATGGTCAGGTCTAGGAGTAGCATTTATTACTTTTTGAAGTGTTCCCTGCAGTGGAGTCTGTGAAAGGTAATCAAGTTGTGAGCCTATAGGAATAGAGAAATGGAGTTTGGAGGGCGTGGCCAAAGTAAAAACTGCAAAGTACTGATGGACCTGAGAGAAGTAGGAGGATCTGAATAACTTTGCTACAGGTCATTTATTTGAGCCTCATAACACACCGGTTAAGTTCCTGTGTATTCAGTTCAGTTCAGTCGCTCAGTCGTGTCCGACTCTTTGCGACCCCATGAACTGCAGCACGCCAGGCTTCCTGTGTATTATTGTCCCATAAAACAGATAAAGGAACTGAGGACATAAGTGAATCGCTCAAAGTTACTCATTTTGACAAGGACATAACTAAAATTCTTCTTCCAGGCACTGTGAACTTAAGTCCAAGGTACTTGATTTTATATCCTCTTAGGTACTTTGGCTAGAATCCTTGATTATTCTTTCATTAGAAAGATGTTTAAATCAATGAGATTAACTAACTTGCTAGTAACTGAAAATTCTTATGTTTTTAATATTTTCAAAATGAAACTTTAATTTTACATTATTTTTTGGAAGCAACAAGATTGATTTTACTAAGCCAGTATTTTGTAGATCATTCTTTTCATGAGATTAATAAAACTTTTGCCTTCTGAACAAACCTTTGGTTAGAAAAATATCACATTTTTCTAAACCTTATCAGTTATATAAATGTTTAGAATGTTTTAATATCTTTAAAAATTATGTGCTTACTCCAACAGTATCTTTCTTAAGGAATCTTCTGAAAGCAATGATATTAATACTATACCCTTAGCCTTACAAATTAATGAGCTTAAAAGGCAAATGTTTTGTATATTTTAAACATTTTCCAAATTATTAAGTGAAAATTGGATTATGAATAACATTCATATTTGACATATAAATCAATTTTCTAAATGACAATCCTGGATATTTTTATATGGATTATGTCAGTAGTACTTTTAATTAATAAACTTGGAAATTGCTGAACAAAAGTCTGTAGAAGTTATTTTAACCTTTAATTTTTATTTTGTTAGCATTGGATGATCCTAGGAGATTTTATTTTAGTTAATGTATATTTACTGGATTTTTATAAAAGACACTTAGGAAAAGGCCAATAACTCAAACTGGTAGTGAGACCAATTGCACATTGGGATTAGTATTCATTCCCAAAACAGGTTAAATTTTCATACTGAAATCTTTCAATAAATATTCACTTTGTACTAACTTCTTTTTCTATTTATCTAAGTGAGCTAAGTTAGTTGTTTTTTTCATGAGCATCATCATTCTGATTCTCTGACCTATTAGGGGATAAACTTTGGAGATAATTTTTTTTTTAATTTCTTTAAGAACTTTTCCAAATACTTTCTGTGGTTTATGCTTTCCTATAGAGTTAGAAATAGGAAATATCCATAGAAATTAGGGGATGTGGAAATACCCTACATATTCTGTTTCTTTAAAAATCTAACTGTGTAGACCACTAAAGTTAAAACAGTTATTCACTGTTTTGAGCACATTTTTTAAATATTAAATTGATTTTGTTTTTGAAAAAAGAGGTGGAATATTTCAAGAGGTTAGAACTTAGTCACCACCTTAAATTCTGAACAGAGGCAGTATAAGGTGAAGACCACAGTGAATGGCTATTAGAAACCGATCTCCTAAATTTTACATATTCCAGAATCAAGAAATACTAGGACTGTCAGATAAAATACAGGACACTCAGTTACATTTGAATTTCATTTGAACAATGAATAATTTTTACATAAATGTGTGCCAGGAATTATTTGTCCTTTATCTGAAATTCAAGTGTTACTAGGAACCATATGTTTTTATTTGTTATATCAAGCAACCCTAAAATATATTGATTTCTCATTCTCTGGCCCAACTTTCAAATTTTTGTCGGGGAGTGACTGAAATGCTTGAGGTTGTGTGCCCTTTTGGGACTTTATGGTCAGTTGCCTTTAAAAGGATTTGTATTTTTAAATATACGTTGTCATGAGAGACCCAGGGGTCAGGGAGAAGAGGGAGTGAGTAGATAAAGAGATTTAGAATTAGGTGGTAAAGAATCCAGTTGCCAATGCAGGAGACTCAAGAGACCTGGGTTTGATCCCTGGGTCGGAAAAACCCCCTGAAGTAGGAAATGGCAACCCACTCCAGTATTCTTGCCTGGAAAATTCCATAGATAAAGGAGACTGGCAGGCTACAGTCCATGGAGTTGCAGAGTCAGACACAACTAAGAATGAGCACACATGCATGCATAGAAAAGAGCAAGGTAGTCCTGATGGTGTTCTGAGCTCTGTTTTCTAGCTAGTTGCTAAGGCCCAGGCTCATTTATCTCTTGAGTTTTTTAAGATACCTTAAGTAATGCTCAAAATTCTCCAAGCCAGGCTTCAACAGTACATGAACTGTGAACTTCCAGATGTTCAAGCTGGATTTATAAAAGGCAGAGGAACCAGAGATAAAGTTGCCAACATCCATTGGATCATCAAAAAAGAGAGTTCCAGAAAAAAAAAAAATCTACTTCTGCTTTATTGACTATGCCAAAGTCTTTGATTGTGTGATCACAACAAACTGTGGAAAATTCTGAAAGAGATGGGAATATCAGACCACCTGACCTGCCTCCTGAAAAATCTGTATGCAGGTCAGGAAGCAACAGTTAGAACTGGACATGGAAGAGCAGACTGGTTCCAAATAGGAAAAGAGGTATGTCAAGGCTGTATATTGCCACCCTGCTTATTTAACTTATATGCAGAGACATCATGAGAAATGCTGTGCTGGGTGAAGCACAAGCTGGAACTGATATTGCTGGGACAAATATCAGTCACCTCAGATATGCAGATGACTCCACCCTTATGGCAGAAAGTGAAGAGGAACTAAAGAGCCTCTTGATGAAAATGAAAGAGGAGAGTGAAAAAGTTAGCTTAAAACTCAACATTCAGAAAACTAAGATCATGGCATCCAGTCCCATCACTTCATGGCAAATAGATGGGGGAACAATGGAAACAGTGACAGACTTAATTTTTGGGGGCTCCAAAATCACTGCAGATGGTGACTGCAGCCATGAACTTAAAAGACGCTTACTCCTTAGAAGAAAAGTTATGACCAACCTAGACAGCATATTAAAAAGCAGAGACATTACTTTGCCAACAAAGGGCCATCTAGTCAAAGCTATGGTTTTTCCAGTATTCATGTATGGATGTGAGAGTTGGACTATAAAGAAAGCTGAGTGCTGAAGAATTGATTCTTTGAACTGTGGTGTTGGAGAAGACTCTTGAGAGTCCCTTGGCCTGCAAGGAGATCTAACCAGTCCATCCTAAAGGAAATCGATCCTGAATATTCATTGGAAGGACTGATGTTGAAACTCTAACTCCAATACTTTGGCCACCTGATGCGAAGAACTGACTCATTGGAAAAGACCCTGATGCTAGGAAAGATTGAAGGTGGGAGGAGAAGGGGACGATGGAGGATGAGATGGTTGGATGACATCACCAACTCAATGGCTATGAGTTTGAGTAAACTCCGGGAGTTGGTGATGGATAGGGAGGCTTGGCGTGCTGCAGTCCATGGGATTGCAGAGTCAGACATGACTGAGTGACTGAACTTAACTGAACTAGTATCTTTAATTATTTAAGCTGGTTCAAGACGGATACCTGTAATTTGCAACCAAAAAGTATTTAACAACATTATTTTTAATGGTGCTTTCAGATCCTATAGAAAAACTTACTGCAATATGTGCCTGATGAAAGTATCCATTATTTTATTTTAAAGTAATAGGATGTTAGAATTTGCCAGTGCACCCATGCATGCATGTTAAATCGCTTCAGTTGTGTCCAACTCTTTGTGACCCTATGGACTGCTGCCCGCCAGGCTCCTCTGTCTGTCGGATTATCCAGTCAAGAATCCTGGAATGGGTTGCCCTGCCCTCCTCCAGGGAATCTTCCCAACCCTTCGATCAAACCCACATCTCCTATGTCTCCTCCATTGGCTGGTGTGTTCTTTACCACTGGCAGCACCTGGGAAGCCCAGCAGTGCTCCCAGTAGACCCCTATTTCATCCAGTTAAAGAGTTGAGATTTGCCAGTGCATCCTATGAAAGAAAAAGAACTTTGACCTTATGCAAACCTGGCAATAAGCAATGCTTTAGAAGGAAAGACTGTAAATTCTGGTCATCTGTTACTGTTTGGTAGAAGATATGATTTTCTCTTCAGCCAGCAGAACAGCAGGCTTTGCTTTTCTGACTACAGTTGGTACCACTGAGAAGAAATACATCCAGGCAGAATGAATATGTTCTATATAAAAATATGTGGAAGCCAGTTATATTATATAGTCTACTGCTCTGCATGTTTTATAAATGTAAATCAAGAGGAGGCTAATCCCTGACTGTGATATATAGAAATTTCTATATGGAATGAATTTTTATTATATAAAAAAAGAAACTTTGCCTTTTATACAGCTCATGAAAGTTAAAATGTTGGTCCTTTCCACAGAGTAGATCATTTCTGCAGAATATCAGAAAGAATAAGTACATTTTTCTGGGCTCTGACAGGAAGCTGTAATTCACAGAGTTAGAAATGAATGAGTTCGTATCATAGCCACTTACATTTAATGCTCAATTACATGAAGTTACAAACATCACAATTGCACATATAGCATGCCATTTTGGATAATGTATGATTCAAATGTGTGCATGAGTGAAATAAACTCTCCATCCTGTATTGTCACTATCTTGCTGATCATTACAGATAAGAAAAAAATTAGAATAAAAGTTTTATAATTGGTCCTATTAAGTAAGTCAGTTTAAAACTAATGACTGATTTTCACTAATAAAATTGAATCTAGTAGTTGGCTTAATCTAGAGCTAAATACATTGAATTGTTAAGAGTTTTAATCTGGTGTTGTAATAAGAGTGATAACGTTACATATGTCCACTTTGGAGCTTTTGTTCACAGTGAAGATTTAATGTACACTTATGAATCTGAGATCTTTTCAAGAGTAACGTCTTAAAGTTGTGTTCCATGAAATCCAACATTTTATATTGCAAGCCTTCAAATTGAAATTATGAACCCTAAAATAGGTTAGATGATGATGAGTAGAGCTGCTGGTTTAAAAGTTAGTTACATTACTAAAGTGACAAGAAAAGGGGCTTCCTGCTGAGGGTTGTTTCCTTAAAGAGCTGCTCACAGTAAAATATCCAAGGTAGTTTAATGACCATAAACTGGCTAATTTAAATAATCAATAAACTGATTGTATCTTTTTTCTGAACTTAATATTTAGCAATTTTCTATGATATTTCTGATTTTATGATATTTATATTTATGTTGTTTGTGATTTATATTGCTTCTTGAATATGTGATGAATATCTTTTAAAAATTATCTTTTAATTTTATGGTTAATATGTTTCAGTAATTTAAAAAAATTGTCAGAAATAATGCCCAATTTCTCTTTTTAATTAATTATTTTTCATTTCTAGAAGTTTCATTTGAGTATTTTTAATAATTTTTCTGTTTGTCTTTTAAATCCTGAGGGCCTCAGTTCTAGAACGTCAAGGAACTGAATTTTGCCCACAACCATTTGAGCTTAGAGAGGACACTGAACCTCAGATGAAAACATAGCCCTGGCTGTTACTTTGACCACAGCCTATAAGACACTGAGTAGAGGAGTCAGTTTTGTAGTGCCCAGATTTCTCTTGTGTGGAAACTGTGAGACAACATATGTGTATTTTTTGAAGTTGCTAATTTTGTGGTAATTGTTACAGAGCAATAAACTAATAGCACGCAATTTGATGCACCATGTCAGAAGTAAATAAAATTAATAGGTAGTGAATTTGCACAAATCTTACCAAGGTAGCCAAGTACCATTGAGTATTTACATTGCACAAAGTTAACTATTCGCAAAGCCATATTCCTTCAGAGGCTGCAGTGGCTTTGTGCAAGACTAGTTTTTTCTAAACACCCATCCAGTGGCAGAGCTTTTTCTGACTCATGTACATTCCATAGACTTCACCTATCAGTGGGAAGGAACAGGGTTAAATATTCTAAGACAAATGGAAGGATGGTTATTGGATTTCCTAGATAAGGAAATTCAAGATGTCAAAGCTTTTGAAATTCCTAATCATTAAGAACAATGGGGAAAGAAAGGAAATGAAGGAAAGCTTCTGCTGAATAGCCCATCTCTTAAAAGGGGAATACAGAATTTTCTCCCAAGTGTAGTTGAAGCTACCCTTAACAAAGGCCTTTTTCTTATTCCCAGGAAAGTGCTTATAATTAACAATGTTCCACTTCTAGGCCATATCTTCTCTTTCCAGATGCCAAATACTGTATCTTTCAAGTCAATTCTATGGTTTTTGAAATGCTATTATCTGTCAGTGTCCTTATTCAGTTGAATTATATAACGCACGTCACCTATTCTTTTGGTATTCCTGGTAGAAATATGTATTGATACAGTCCCCAGATGCCATGGTATCCTCTATTTCACTATATTTAACAGTGTATTGATTATTTTGGAAAGGACATAATTGAGAATGAAGCCAGTGATCTGTGCTATCCTTGAGAATAGGTGTTACCTGAAAGATTTGAAACAAGGGAACCATCTAAACTTGATGTCTATTTAAATATGATATCATTATATTTGCTTGGATGTAAGGAAATAATGATTCAAAGCTGCAGAAGTTCTACATGTCTAAGTGTCTACTGTGCAATTGTTTTCCTTAGAGTTTGTAACATCTATAGCTGTACTTTGGCAAACTTTTCATAAAAGGATATTGTTTATAGTAAGAATAAGTTTGGAGAAATCGTCATCACAAGTGTTCCCTTGATCAAACCAATTTCTTCATTCTGCAAAATCTTTAGAGAGATTAACAATAGGAAGAGATTCCAGAGGACCTCACACAATTTTTGCTGACATTCTAATAAAGAAAAATAGTTCCAACCAGTGTCTGTGGCAGAATGTCATCTTCTACAAGATGAGAGACAGAATGCAGATTCATTAACAGGGACATTAAAAGTCTAATGTTGGCATTAAAATCCAAATAAAGAAACCCTCAACTACCTGAAAGTCAAAGTAATCAACCTCACAACGAGAAAGCAAAATAGATAATTGCATGTGTAATAAAATGAGTCATATGTCTTTTGCTTTTCCTTGATGGTTTCAGGCACTAAGGAGGAAATCTTAACTAAATAAAAGTGAAATAGAAGGCTAAAACAAACTATAATAACACTATGACTTACACTGCCACTTTTAGAAATCAGTGGTTTTTGCATTCAATGGGTATAGTTAAGTCTGGCATTAATGGGTTTTGTGTGTGCATGTATGTGTAAGGGTGCATTTTTTTTTTAAAGGAGTTATATCAGTTCAGTTCAGTTCACTCGCTCAGTCGTGTCCAACTCTTTCCAACCCCATGAATTGCAGCATGGCAGGCCTCCCTGTCCATCACCAACTCCCGGAGTTTACCCAAACCCATGTCCATCCAGTTGGTGAAGCCATCCAACCATCTCATCCTTTGTCATCCCCTTCTCCTCCCACCCCCAATCCTTCCCAGCATTAGGGTCTTTTCCAATGAGTCAGCTCTTCGCATGAGGTGGCCAAAGTATTGGAGTTTCAGCTTCAATATCAGTCCTTCCAATGAACACCCAGGACTGATCGCCTTTAGGATGGACTGGTTGGATCTCCTTGCAGTCCAAGGGACTCTCAAGAGTCTTCTCCAACACCACAGTTCAAAAGCATCAATTCTTCGGCGCTCAGCTTTCTTATCCATTCAACCTCTTATTCAAGTATTTTTGTATAATTTACTTTCTAAAAATGTATATATATATACACATTTATACAATTGTATATATACATACATATATAAATATATGTTTATACAATTATATACATATTTATGTAACTTATAAATTGTATGCAGTTTATACATTTATACTATATATGTATACATATATACATTATGTACAATTTTTATTGCATGAAAATGCCAAGAATAAATTTTAAGCTTTGTAGAGATGTGATAAAAAAAATCCTCAGGTAATTGGTAACTAATGTTGATCATCTGTGTGAAGATGATTTTTTATGGTCCTTTTCCGCTGAAAATATTTTAGTCATTGAAGACAATATGTTTTGGTAATGTTATTTTTATAAATTACTTATGGAAATGGATATTCCAGTAGCTGAAGTTGAAAGTTTTTTAGTCCAGTGAAAGATGTAGGGTGATGTGCAGAGTCAAGCCGTAAGTGAAAGAGAAGTGAAAAGACACTGAGATATCCAAGCAAAGGCTATTAGATTTCTGCAGGGTAGAAGTCAACATGAGCACAAAAACACAAAATTTCCCTTCTTTCATTGTTAAAATCTTAAGGACTTGGTAGATGGCAGAGATAGAATAATAATGAGGAATTTTTTTTTCACAATCAAATAGCCTATTTTTAATTACATAAGTGGTTCATGCTGAATTTAAAGCCTTCTGACATTCTATACAATTTTAGAAAGTAGACTGCATATCATTTGAAGTCACCTCAAGATGACTTCCATTAAAAACATGGCTATCATTTTTAAATGTATCTCTTTAAATAATATTTACATTTAATCTTAATTAATATTATATTTACTTTTGATATATTATCTGTCTTTCTTGCCTCAGTTAACAATTTGAAATCTATTCCTTATACTTGTTTCATTCTCATACATACACACACACACACACACACACACACACACACAAGTTGATGTTGAAGGTGTTAAAACCTTCCAGTTATCTAATCCTCAGTTCAGTTCAGTTGCTCAGTCATGTCTGACTCTTTGTGACCCCATGGACTGCAGCACGCCGGGCTTCCCTGTCCATCACCGATTCCCAGAGCTTACTAAAACTCATTTCCATCCAGTCAGTGGTGCCATCCAACCATCTCATTCTCTGTCACCCCCTTCTCTTCTTGCCCTCAATCTTTCCCAGGATCGGGGTCTTTTCCAATGAGGCAGTTCTTCACATCAGGTGGCCAAAATGTTGGAGTTTCAGCTTCAGCATCAGTCCTCCCAATGAATATTCAGGTCTGATCTCCTTTAGGATGGACTGGTTGGATTTCCTTGCAGTCCAAGAGACTCTCAAGAGTCTTCTCCAACACCACAGTTCAAAAGCATCAGTTCTTCGGTGCTCAGCTATTTTTGTAGTCTAACTCTCATGTGACTACTGGAAACCATAGCTTTGACTAGATGGCCCTTTGTTGGCAAAGTAATGTCTATGCTTTTTAATATGCTGTCTAGGTTGGTCATAACTTTTCTTCCAAGGAACAAGTGTCTTTTCATTTCATGGCTGCAGTCACCATCTGCAGTGTGTTTGGAGCCCCCAAAATAGTCTGTCAGTTTCCATTGTTTCTCCATCTATTTGCCATGAAGTGATGGGACCAGATGCCATGATCTTAGATTTGTGAATGTTTGGTTTTAAGGCAACTTTTTCACTCTCCCCTTTCCCTTTCATCAAGAGGCCCTTGAGTATTTCTTCTGTTTCTGCCATAAGGGTGATGTCATCTGCATATCTGAGGTGATTGATATTTCTCGGCAATCTTGATTCCAGCTTGTGCTTCATCCAGCCCAGCGTTTCTCATGATGTACTCTGCATATAAGTTAAATAAGCAGGGTGATAATATATAGCCTTGACATACTCCTTTCCCGATTTAGAACAAGTCTGTTGTTCCATGTCCAGTTCTAACTGTTGCTTCTTGACCTGCACACAGATTTTTCAGGAGGCAGGTCAGGTGGTCTGGTATTCCCATCTCTTTAAGAATTTTACACAGTCTGTTGTGATCCACACAGTTAAAGGCTTTGGCATAGTCAGTAAAGCACGAGTAGATGTTTTTCTGGGAGTCTTTTGCTTTTTTGATGATCCAATGGATGTTGTCAATTTGATCTCTGGTTCCTGTGCCTTTTCTAAATCGAGATCCTTTGACTCTCTGGAAGTTCACGGTTCACATACTGTTGAAGCCTCGCTTGGAGAATTTTGAGCATTACTTTGCTAGCATGTGAGATGAGTGCAATTGTGCGCTAGTTTGAACATTCTATATACATGTATAGTTTATACATATTTAAAAAGTATATACCTAAAATTTTCGTACATACTACTTGTTTAATTGTCTAATGTAGGTTGTTCTGATATCTCATGCACTTTCTCTCTTTTAAGTATCCTAATCATTTAATTAATGAAATCTTCTGACTCCTACTCATTTTGTATTTTTTATTCATATGTTTTAAGATTTTACTCTGTAAGATGATTTTAAAGTGCATATTGGTTTTTATTTGTTCATAGAGTCTTATATGGCTTCTGTTTCTGAAGTGTAGCTCCAGAACACTTGAACTTATATTTTTCTGAGATCATCACTTGTTTGAGACAAATTCTTAAAATAACAATTTTGAACTTGGGGTTGCTTTATAATAAATTGGTAGTTTTAACTCCAAGTTTGTGAGATATGGTTTCAATTTTGCATAGGATAGTTTTTTTTTTTTTCCTACCCAGTGCAAGAAAATGCATTAGATATTGTACACTTTCTGGACCAATGTGTCATGTTTTTATTCCTTGTTTAATTAGAAATATATTCCTTAAAGGGTCTTGATTTTTTCACAAGGACTTACGTTGTAACTCCAGGTAAACTATGGCTTGAAGCCTGGTATCTTATTCCTTGGAGAAGTGGATGTTAAAATCTAACCCTCTAATCATTGCTGAATGTATAGCTGTTTCATGGCTGCAGAAGTATCTCACATGCTTATTGCTCTAGTTTTCATTATATTTCGCTTCTGGTACTTGAATATTTTTGTTTGTTCCTTGAACTTGCAGCTATAAATTTTAAAAAACAAGAAAAACACATTGTTATTTTTAAATTCAACATCTACCTCTCTAGGAATTTTTAGAGAGAGGTTCAATACCAACCTAATTCATCAAATTACTAAGAAGGACAATCCTTCCCTCTTCCAAATGGCTGTGCAATATTTCTTGATATGTATATGTAATTTATCGATCAATTTAGTCATTTACTTCATGATGAGTATTTAATTTATTACTTTTCTATTTACCTTTTTTTCCTCCTGCAAATGTGGTCACAAAAAATAATATCCTTATGCATATCCTTATCATTATTTTTAAATAATAAGACTGTCTCATGAATAAGATGACTTTTAAAGATGATGCAATTTTCAAGTATTAATAGGTAAGACTAGTACTAGTTTTTTTCTAAGAACACAACAATTTATTTTTGGCTGAAGGATTTAGCTATTTAATAAGTATCAGTAAAAATTAAAATCTTTTTCTTTGAGTTCTGGTATGAATGTTAATAATTTATTTCCCTAGCTTCCAAATAAGGGAGGTTGTTTTTCCTTTTATTTAAACAGAAAATAAATTCTATAACAAAAATAAAAGCAACGTATATAGACAGTACAAGAAATATACCAAGTTTGTGCATGTCTAACCAGGAAAGTTGAGATTAAGTACACTATTTCTGAGACAGGGAACAAAAAATAACTCTTACCATGGTTGCTATTACCTCTCAGCTCATTGACCAATGAAGGGTCATTGTAGGTATGTGGCAGAATCATTAGAGGAGCCGTGGTCTGTGTGAATGGCTGTGGAATATGAGTACATAAACTGGGCCACTCTCAAGAAATGAGGTAGAATAATTGGTTCTTTTGGATTTTACAAATACTTCCCTCTAAAATTTTTAGTGTAAAGTAATTTCAGTGTCAATGCAGGATACTTTAACCATGTTTCTGTCATTGTTGGCTGAAAAGTTTTCTTTAAAACCAGCCCACTTCACCTGTTAATAAGGATTTCTATGCCTTATGTAGGACTTCCCAGCTGGCACAGTGGTAAAGAATCCGCCTACCAATGCAGGAGCTGCAAGAGACATGGGTTTGACCCCTGGGTTGAGAAGATCCCCTGGAGAAGAAAATGGCAACCCATTCCAGTATTCTTGCCTGGAAATTCCCTGGACAGAGAAATCTGGCATGCTACAGTCCATGGGATTGCAGAGAGTCAGACCTAACTGAGCACACATCAGATGTATTCTTACTGACAGAGATCTTCTACTCTTTTCATATCATACATCATTTGTTGCTATTGTTTTTGTCCAGTCACTAAGTCATGTCTGACTCTTTGCAACCCAATAGACTGTAGCAGCCAGGCTCCCCTGTCCTTCACTATCTCTCAGAGTTTGCTCAGATTAATGTCTATTGAGTTGGTGGTACTATATAACCATCTCATCCTCTGCTGCTCTCTTCTCATTTTGTTTTCAAACTTTCCCAGCATCAGGGTCTTTTCCAGTGAGTCAGCTCTTCGCATCAGGTGGCCATTAAGTATCGGATCTTCAACTTCAGCATCAATCCTTCCAGTGGATCTTCAGAGTTTTGTTTCCTTTAGTATTGACTGCTTTGATCTCCCATGACAGTCCAAGGGACTCTTAAGAGTCTTCTCTAGCACTACAGCTCAAAGGCATCAGTTCTTTTGCACTCAGCCTTCTTTATGATCTAACTCTCACATCCATCCATGACTACTGGAAAAATTAGTTTTGATTATATGGACCTTTGTTGGCAAACTGATGTCTCTGTTTTTTAATATGCTGTCTATGTTTGTCATAGTTTTCCTTCCAAGGAGCAAGCATCTTTTAATTTCATAGTTGCAGTCACCATCTGCAGTGAATCACGTGTTGTCTTTTTCAATACTTAAGAGTAGAATGGCTGGGTTATATGATAAATGTATGACTGCCAGGCATCTTTTACAAATGGCTGTACTTTGCATTCCTACCAGAAGTATATTAGTGTTTCCTTTCCTACCCTTTTTACCAACACTTGGTATAGGTAGTCATTTTAGCCACTCTAAAATCACTGCTGATGGTGATTGCAGCCATGAAATTAAAAGACGCTTACTCCTTGGAAGGAAGGTTATGGCCAACCTAGATAGCATATTTAAAAGCAGAGACATTACTTTGCCAACAAAAGTCCGTCTAGTCAAGGCTATGGTTTTTCCAGTGGTCATGTATGGATGTGAGAGTTGGATGGTGAAGAAAGCTGAGCGCTGAAGAGTTGATGCTTTTGAACTGTGGTGTTGCAGAAGACTCTTGAGAGTCCCTCGGACTGCAAGGAGATCCAATCAATCCATCCTAAAAGAGATCAATCCTGGGTGTTCATTGGAAGGTCTGATGTTGAAGCTGAAACTCCAATACTTTGGCCACCTCATGCGAAGGGTTGACTCATTGGAAAAGACCCTAATGCTGGGTAGGATTGGGGGCGGAAGGAGAAGGGGACAACAGAGGATGAGATGGTTGGATGGCATCACCAACTCAATGGACATGGGTTTGGGTGGACTCCGGGAGTTGGTGATGGACAGAGAGGCCTGGCGTGCTGCAATTCATGGGGTCGCAAAGAGTCGGACACGACTGAGCGACTGAACTGAACTGAATAGGTTTGTAGTGTAGGATGATTGTAGTTTTAACTGGCATTTCCCTAATGACTAATGATGTTGAACCTCATTTTATTTTTTTATGTGTCTGTTCAAACCTTTTATTCATTTTTGATTGGGTTGTTTGTTTTCTTATAATTACCTTTTAAGAGTTCTATCTATAATCTAGAATCAAGTTCTTTATCAGATATATCATTTGCAAATATTTTCTTCTGGTCAGAAGTTTATATTTACAGCCTCTCAGCATTGTTTTTCATAAAGGTTCTTAAAGTCCAATATGTCAACTTCTTTCTTTTATGTATTGTACTTTTAGTGTCAACTTTAAGAAATGTTTGCCAAACCCAAGGTAAAAATATTTTCCACTATGCTTCCCTCCAGAAATTTTATAGTTGAGAGACTGAATATACAAATGGACACTCACTCACCACATATAAAAACAAAACTCTAACGCACAGCCTCTGAAGCAACCAACTAGGGAAGTCAAACCACAACTTCTACAGCAGTTGGCCAAAAGTGGTTAGGGCTTGGGCTTCCCTGGTGGCTCAGATGGGAAAGAATACAACTGCAATGCAGGAGACTTGGATTAGGACTTAGTAACTCCCAACGTCTGTAACTTTTGCTCCCACTTCCAACTCAGAACCACCCAGAGAAAGACAAATGCTTCACAGACCAATCACATAGGATGCCCCATTTCCACTTTACCTCCAGATTCCCATGCCAGCAACCTCAAATCGAGCATACCTGAACCTGTCCTTTTTTTTTTTTTTCACTATAAAGCTTTCCCAGTCTCCTGCTTGCCTTTGAGTCTATGCCAAACATATATGATGATAGTTGATTCCTTGTTTTAGTGATCTCTGAGTAAATAACCTCATTTGAGTGATCTTAATTTTTACAGATTTCCTGGAGATTCCACCAACATAACGTCTGCATTGCTTTTGCTGTGGACCCCAGCCTTTCTCCCGGTATGTTGCCCACAGAGGCTTCTTGTTCCTTCCTGTGACTGGCTTGATGAGTCTATGCTGATATGGTGAGTCAATATGGGCTTTGTACTCCTCCTCTTTCTTTTGTGTTGAGTTACTTTATCAGTAAACTGCTACTGATTTGTAGTTTGGTACCTGGCTTTTGCTATTGGTTTCCATGTATTTGGCATCTTTGGTAGAATGAGGCATTCCTTTTCATTCCTTCTTGCTTTCTTTGGTACTAGTTTGTGTTGTGCTATTTTAAAATATTTGCCATAAGAAGAAGAATCACAAGGTAGGACAAGATATAGGGCACACAAACCTGTTCAAGCTGGTCTCACAGACCCAGACCAATAAGTTTGCTGTTCTTCCTGATTTTGTGTTTTGGAGTTTTGCTGAGTCATCAATACAACCAGAAAAGGTTTTCCTTTCACTTGGTGTTTTGGTCCTGAGATCTTGGCTTTGATCCAGAGAGAGTGTTCTCATTGGTTTTCTGCTCTGCTGGGGCATGCAGATTGTCATTTGTGTTCAGAGATGACCAACTGTAAAATTGGGGACCTGAGACTCAAGGCGCACAAGCATTACATTCCTGCCAGTGGTAGCCAGTTCTTATGGGATCATTGAAGACTAAATATTCTCCCTTCCAGGGAAAACTACTGAGATATATATATATATATTAATATATATATTAATTCTAGCATTTCTTTTTCTAAATAGCGTAACTTCACTTAAGGATGATTTGGGTCTTCTTCTCTCTTCTGGGGAACGTTTAATTTGAATAAAATTGTCCATTTGAGAAGTTCTTTGGGCTTCCTTTGTGGCTCAGCTGGTAAAGAATCTGCCCACAATGCGGGAGACCTGGGTTCAATCCCTAGGTTGGGAAGATCCCCTGGAGAAAGGAAAGGCTACCTACTCCAGTATTCTGGCCTGGAGAATCCCATGGACTATAGAGTCCATGGAGTCACAAAGAATCCAACAACACTGAGTAACTTTCACCTTCTTTCACTTTAGAAAAATAAAGAATAAGATGTCTCAGGACCAGCTGGGCAGCAGTTTTGTTGGCGTGAAGATGTGACAGAGCATGTGGGCTCCTTGCCTGCCATTTAATGTCTAGACGAAATCCTGAGGCAATAGCTTTTGCATTGAGAGGAAAAAAAAAAAAAAAAGCTTTACTGTGGGGTGGGTGGCCAAGCAAAGAAGACAGTGAGAAACACTCAGATCTGTCTCTTCAGCTGGGTCTTTGAGTGAGATATTTATTGCATTAAGTAGGGTGTAGGAGGTGGAGAAGGCTAGGAAATTGTTGGTGGAAAGTAATAGTAAATTTCAAGAGTTCTCTGCACAACCATGACTGTTTTTCATGGGTTTCATGTGCTAATTTTCAGGGGTGAAGTTCAGTGTTTACATGTGATCCCACATTATACATGGTAGATTTTTGACCTTTGATATCTAGAATTCAGTATCAGTTTTTCTTTATCCACAAAATGCCTCCCAGATGTACAGCAAAAGGGGCTTGTCAGCAAGTTGTTTTCTTATGTGTTGTTTTTCTGGTACTCCGCAAAACAAGCTTGGGAGTGTCTTGGTGAATCATTTTCTTTCTATTTTGTTTGTATTTTGTGGCCCTGAATGTATGCAGTACAAGGTGCAGTTTCACGAAGTCCTCGAAATGAAATCCTGAATCAAAAATGCCTTCACTAAGATTTTTTGCCTAAGTCAGTTCAGTTCGGTCACTCAGTCATGTCTGACTCTTTGTGACTCATGGACTGCAGCATGCCAGGCCTCCCTGTCCACCACCAACTCCCAGAGTTGACTCAAACTCATGTCTATTGAGTCGGTGATGTCATCCAACCATCTCATCCTCTGTCATCCCCTTCTCCTCCCACCTTCAATCTTTCCAAGCATCAGGGTCTTTTCAAATGAGTCAGTTCTTCTCATCAGGCAGACAGAGTATTGGAGTTTCAGCTTCATCATCAGGACTTCCAATGAATATTTCAGGACTGATTTCCTTTAGGATGGACTCGTTGGATCTCGTTGCAGTCCAAGGGACTCTCAAGAGTCTTCTCCAATACTACAGTTCAAAAGCATCAATTATTCAGTGCTCGGCTTTCTTTATAGTCCAACGCTCACATGCACACATGACTACTGGAAAAGCCATAGCTTTGACTAGATGGCCCTTTGTTGGCAAAGTAATGTCTATGCTTTTTAATATGCTGTCTAGGTTGGTCATAACTTTTCTTCCAAGGAGCAAGCGTCTTTTAATTTCATTGCTGCAGTCACCATCTGCAGTGTGTTTGGAGCCCCTCCAAAATAAAGTCTGTCATTGTTTCCATTGTTTTCCCATCTATTTGCCATGAAGTGATGGGACCAGATGCCATGATCTTAGTTTTCTGAATGTTGAGTTTTAAGCTAACTTTTTCACTCTCTCCTTTCACTTTCATCAAGAAGCTCTTTAGTTCTTCGCTTTCTGCCATAAGCCTGGTGTCATCTACATATCTGAGGTTATTGATATTTCTCCCGGCAATCTTAATTCCAGCTTGCGCTTCATCCAGCCCAGCGTTTCTCATGATGTACTCTGCATATAAGTTAAATAAGCAGGGTGGCAATATACAGCCTTGACGTACTCCTTTCCCTATTTGGAACCAGTCTGTTGTTCCATGTCCAGCTCTAACTGTTGCTTCTTGAGCTGCATACAGGTTTCTCAAGAGGCAGGTCGGGTGGTCTGGTATTCCTATCTCTTTCAGAATTTTCCAGAGTTAATTGTGATCCACACAGTCAAAGGCTTTGACGTAGCCAATAAAGCAGAAATAGATATTTTTCTGGAACTCTCTTGCTTTTTCAATGATCCAATGGATGTTGGCAATTAAGCAATTAGCAAACTAGACTCTTTTCCTAGCAAACTCTCCCCTTCCTTGTCCTTCAGTTGCCTCTTCATATTCAGCATTCTCTTTTCCCCCTTTCTGCCTCTTACACCTCAGTCAACTTCTCCCTTCTCTTCCCCTTGTCCAGAATTCCTGCCTTTAATTAGTGATCTCCAAAAACCACAAATGCCAGTTACCAATAAAGATCCATCCCTCCCATGAGCCAGGTGTACAGGCAACTACAGAGTTTACCCTTGGAGCTGAGCTGAATTAAGAGTTATATTTAAATATTTGTCTAAATCTATAGACAGAGGAGCTTATTGGGCTACAGACCATGGAGCTGCAAAGAGTTAGACACAACCTAGTGCCTGAGAATGCACTCACTAAATCCATTAAGTACCAGCACGTACATATAGAAGAGTTTAGAATTCTTTAGGGTGCATATGAGTATCTAACCTAAATGGACTTATACACTTGTTGGTTAAAAACTCAAATGCTAAATCCGAATGGCAAAAGCTGATGCAACAAACTCAGAAGGAAGCCAAAATAAACCTGAGGGTCTCTTTGCATAATAAACCCAAGCGTCCAAATAAAATCTCCTAAAGTAGGCAAAGTTTCCTAAAAGCAAGACCCAAATCATTTCCAATAAAAATCAGCTGGACCATAATTCAACCATGCAAACAGAAAAGATGAAATAGTGGGAGATTTGCTCAGGACTAGAAAATACCCTGAAGCAACATTCAGAAATTAACAAAGGTGTTGATGTAACAACAGGCTTTCTTCTCATTTTGTTAAGGAATTAAGCCTGGAATTGGTTTAAGTTCCAATTCTAAAACAGAAATAAGATGGGAAATGGCTCCTTTATCTCAACTACAGCATCTGTAGGAACAGTTTCTTTTTTAAAAAAAAATAATTTATTTATTTTAATTGGAGGCTAATTCCTTTACAATATTGTAGTGGTTTTTGTCATACACTGACATGAATCAGCCATGGGTGTACATGTGTTCCCCGTCCTGAAACCCCTCTCCCCTCCCTCCCCATTCCATCCCTCAGGGTCATCCCAGTGCACCAGCCCTGGGCACCCTGTCTCCTGCATTGAAACTGGACTAGCAATCTATTTCACATATGATAACATACATGTTTCAATGCTATTCTCTCAGATTATTCCACCCTCGCCTTCTCCCACAGAGTCCAAAAGTCTGTTCTTTACATCTGTGTCTCTTTTGCTGTCTCACATATAGGGTCATCATTACCATCTTTCTAAATTCCATATATATGCATTAATATACTGTATTGGTATTTTTCTTTCTGACTTACTTCACTCTGTATAATAGGCTCCAGTTTCATCCACCTCATTAGAACTGATTCAAATGCGAACATTTTCTATCATTAAGGTACAATTCATATAACCTTATATTAGTTTGAGGTGCACAATGTAATGTTTTGATATTTGTTTATACAGTACTGGCAATCCCAACTTGTGATTGTTCATCTTATGATATTTCAAATCACAACGGTATGAGAGTTATACACTTTCAATAGAAACAATACTTGGAATTTTTTTTTTTTTTTTTTTGGAATTTTTAATTTTTATCTTTTATCTGGGGATCCATAGGCATTACAATACTGTTTTACAATGATGGGTAGCAGCAGTGGCAATAAGCTACAGCTCCCAATCAGACACAGGACCTTGAGGGTGAACGACTGATACCTCTACAACCATTCTGTACTCATACAACCATTCTGTTTTTCACTTTCAGTAGAGCATTCAATCAGTTCAGTTCAGTTGCTCAGTTGTGTCCGATGTTTTGCGACCCCATTAACTGCAGCATGTCAGGCCTCCCTGTCCACCAAACTCCTGAAGTTTACTCAAACTCATATCCATTGAGGCAGTGGTGCCATCCAACCATCTCATCCTCTGTCATCTCCTTTTCCTCCCACCTTCAATCTGTCCCAGCATCAGGGTCTTTTCCAAGGAGTCAGTTCTTCGCATCATGTGGCCAAAGTATTGGAGTTTCAGCTTCATCATCAGGCCGCCCAATGAATATTCAGGATTGATTTCATTTAGGATGGACTGGTTGGATCTCCTTGCCATCTAAGGGACTCTCAAGGTCTTCTTCAACACCACAGTTCAAAAGCAATGATTCTTTGGCGCTCAGCTTTCTTTATAGTCCGACTCTCATATCCATACAAGACTACAGGAAAACCATAGCTTTGACTAGATGGGCCTTTGTTGGCAAAATAATGTCTCTGCTTTTTAATATTCTGTCTAGGTTGGAAGTAAATTTTCTTCCAAGGAGCAAGCATCTTTTCATTTCATGGCTTCAGACACCATCTTCAGTGATTTTGAAGCCCCAAAATAAAGTCTGTCACTGTTTCCATTGTTTCCCCATTTATTTGCTGTGAAGTGATGGGACCAGAAGCCATATCTTAGTTTTCTGAATGTTGAGCTATAAGCCAACTTTTTCACTCTCCTCCTTCACTTTCATCAAGAGGCTCTTTAGTTCTTCTTCACTTTCTGCCATAAGGGTGGTATTATCTGCATATCTGAGGTTATTGATATTTCTCCCAGCAATCTTGATCCCAGTTTGTACTTCAACCAGCCCAGCATTTCTCATGATGTACTCTGCATGTAATTTAAGTAAGCAAGGTGAAAATATACAGCCTTGATATACTTCTTTCTGGTTTGGAAACAGTTGATTGTTCCATGTCGGGTACTAACTGTTGCTTCCTGACCTGCATACAGATTTCTCATGAGGCAGGTCAGGTGGTCTGGTATCCCCATCTCTTTAAGAATTTTCAAAAGTTTGTTGTGATACACACAGTCATAGGCTTTGGCATAGTCAACAAAACAGAAGTAGATGTTTATTCTGGAACTCTCTTGCTTTTCCAATGATCCAACGGATGTTGGCAATTTGATCTCTGGTTCCTCTGCCTTTTCTAAAACTAGCTTAAATATCTGGAATTTCACAGTTCATGTACTGTTGAAGACTGGTTTGGAGAATTTTGAGCGTTACTTTACTAGCGTGTGAGATGAGTGCAATTTTATGGTAGTTTGAACATTCTTTGGCATTGCCTTTCCTTGGGATTGGAATGAAAACTGACCTTTTTCAGTCCTGTTGCCACTGCTGAGGATTCCAGATTTGCTGGCATATTGAGTGCAACACTTTCACAGCATCATCTTTTAGGATTTGAAATAACTCAACTGGAATTTCATCACCTCCACTAGCTTTGTTCATAGTGATGCGTCCTAAGACCTACTTGAATTTGCATTCCAGGATGTCTGGCTCTAGGTGAGTGATCATACCATCGTGATTATCTGAGTCATGAAGATCTTTTTTGTATAGTTCTTCTGTGCATTCTTGCCACCTCTTCTTAATATCTTCTGCTTCTGGTAGGTCCCTATCATTTCTGTCCTTTATTGTGCCCAAATTTGCATGAAATGTTCTCTTGGGATCTCTAATTTTCTTGAAAAGATCTCTAGTCTTTCCCATTCTATTGTTTTCCTCTATTTCTTTGCATTGATCATTGAGGAAGGCTTTCTTATCTCTCCTTGCTATTCTTTGGAACTGCATTCAAATGGTATGCCTTTCCTTTTCTCCTTTGCCTTTCACTTCTCCTCTTTTCACAGCTATTTGTAAGGCCTCCTCAGACAGCCATTTTGCCTTTTAGCATTTCTTCTTCTTGGGAATGTTCTTTGTCCCTGCCTCCTGTACAATGTCACGAACCTCCATCCATTGTTCTTCAGACACTCTGTGTATTGGATCTAATCCCTTGAATGTATTTGTCACTTCCACTGTATAATCTTAAGGGATTTGATTTAGGTCATGCCTGAATGGTCTAGTGGTTTTCCCTGCTTTCTTCAATTTAAGGCTGAATTTGGCAATAAGGAGTTCAAGATCTGAACCACAGGCAGCTCCTGGTCTTGTTTTTGCTGACTGTATAGAGCTTCTCCATCTTTGGCTGCAAAGAATATAATCAATCTGGTTTTGGTATAGACCATCTGGTGATGTCCATGTGTAGAGTCTTCACGTGTGTTGTTGGAAGAGGGTGTTTGCTATGACTAGTGTGTTCCTTTGGCAAAACTCTATTA
Source organism: Giraffa tippelskirchi (assembly GCF_054371585.1). NCBI lineage: Eukaryota > Metazoa > Chordata > Mammalia > Artiodactyla > Giraffidae > Giraffa > Giraffa tippelskirchi. The sequence goes on from NC_137276.1 coordinate 43,254,490, forward strand.
GCCTTTGCCCTGCTTCATTCTGTACTCGAAGGCCAAGTTTTTCTGTTACTCCAGGTATTTCTTGACTTGCTACTTTTGCATTCCTGTCTGGTATAATGAAAAGGACATCTTTTTGTGGTGTTAGTTTTAGAAGGTCTTGTAGGTCTTCACAGAACCGTTCAACTTCAGCTTCTTCAGCATTACTGGTTGGGGCATAGACTTGGATTACTATGATATTGAATGGTTTGCATTGGAAATGAACAGAGATCATTCTGTCGTTTTTGAGATTGCATTTAAGTACTGCATTTCAGATGCTTCTGTTGACTATGATGCCTACTCCATTTCTTCTAAGGGATTCTTTCTCACAATAGTAGATATAATGGTCATCTGAGTTAATTTCACCCATTTCAGTCCATTTTAGTTCGCTGATTCCTAAAATGTTGACGTTCACTCTTGCCATCTCCTGTTTGACCACTTGCAATTTGCCTTGATTCATGGACCTGACATTCCAGGTTCCATGCAATATTGCTCTTTACAGCATTGGACCTTGCTTCCATCTCCCATCACCTCCACAACTGGGTGTTGTTGTTGCTTTGGCTCCATTTCTTCATTCTTTCTGGGGTTATTTCTCCACTGATCTCCAGTAGCATATTGGGCACCTACTGATCTGGAAAGATCATCTTTTTGCCTTCTCATACTATTCATGGGGTTTTCAAGACAAGAATGCTGAAGTGGTTTACCATTCCCTTTTCCAGTAGACCATGCTTTGTCCGAACTCTCTACCATGGCCCATCTGTCTTGGGTGGCCCTACATGGCATGGCTCATAGTTTCATTGAGTTAGAGAAGTCTGTGGTCCATGTGATCTGATTGGTTAGTTTTCTGTGATTGTGATTTTCAGCTGTCTGCCCTCTGATGGATAAGGGTAAGAGGCTTATGGAAGCTTCCAGTTGGGAGACTGACTGAGGGGAAAACTCGGTCTTGTTCTGATGGGCAGGGCCATGCTCAGTAAATCTTTAATCCAATTTTCTGTTGATGGTGGAGCTGTATATTCAATAAATTATTATATAATATGCACTTTATTATAAAATTTGCTTTGTGTTAGATTTTTTTTTTTCCAATTGTTGGCTAATGTAAATAATCCGGGCATATTTAACATAGGCTAGGTTAAGCTATAATGCTCAACAGGTTAGGTGTGTTAAAAACATTTTTGTCTTAGGTTATTTTCAGCTTACAAAGAGTTTATCATTTTGTAACCCCATCTTATGTTGAGGAAGATATGTTTGCAAAAGTAGCACAACAGTATGTCCAGTTAACATCTGTCACCACACATAGCTAAATTTTTTTTCCTTGTGATAAAAACTACAGATTCACTCTCTAGCTGCTTTTAAATATGGAATACAGTATTATTAACTATAGTCACCATGTTATACATCATATATCCATGACTTACTCACTTTAAAACTGGAAATTTGTAACTTTTGACCTCTTTCACCCATTTTGCCCTCCCCAACCATCAATCACCAATCTTCTGTTTTCTTTATTCATGAACTTGGATTTTGTTTTATATAGTTTTGGCTTTTATTCCACATATGAGATCATAAGGTATTTATCTTTTCCTTTCTAACTTATCTCATTTAACATAATGCCCTCAAGGTTTTCCACATTGAGCAAATGTCAAGATTCACTCTTTTTTTATGGTTGAATGATATTCTGTTGTATATATTTGCCACATTTTCTGTATACATTCATCGGTCAATGGATGTTTAGGTTTTTTCCATGCCTTCACTATTATAAATAATGTTGCAATGAATATAGAAGTGCATATGTCTTTTCAAATTATTGTTTCTTTATTGTCTTACAGTATAAATTTTGAACCCCTTGCATCAAGTGGGTGTGTCTGAAATATTTTGTATCATGCACCTACCTCAATGTGCACACTAAATGCACTTTGCTTAGGATTTGGCACATAGTACAATATTAATGTATAGGTTGTTTAATTTTAGGAAGTAATGTTTCATGTGCAGTGAAAGTTTCTCAATCATGTCTGGCTCTGTGATCCCATGGACTATACAGTCAATGGAATTCTCCAGGCCAGAATACTGGAGTGGGTAGCTGTTCACTTCTCCAGAGTATCTCCCCAACCCAGGGATTGAACCCAGTTCTCCCACATTGCAGGCGAATTCTTTACCAGCTAAGCCACTAGGGAAACCCAAGTGGCTTCATGATGTTTCATACAGTGAAGATAACATAGGGTGCCCTCAAGGTCAGAATATTACTCTAGTAAAAATCCCTGGAGTAACTTGATCAATGCCTTTATATTTTCCTCAGTTTTGAAGATGATCACATGATAGAATAATGCCCACAGAAACAACAAAAACAAACTTTTTGTCCCTATTGTGCATGAAATTTTGTGCTAAGTATTTTGCAAATATTATGTATTCTAGTATTTAGAGCAATCCTATAGGATAGATATATTTGTTATTATTCTAATTTTACATTTGAAGAAACAAGTTTACAGAGTTTACTTAATACACTTGAATTGCATAGCTGGTTAGTGGTGAAGCTTGAGTCTATAAAACCTAAGTTCAAGGTCTGTATTCACAGTCACTGTGTAATATTGTCTCTTTACCTTCTTTCATCCTCTTGAAGGCAAAATTGCAATCTCAAGATCTAGGGAGTGTACCATAGCATTTTCAGCCAGAATTTATTATACTCTGAAAAGGATAACATTATCTAGACAATACCAATAAAAAAAGGTCAAAACCATACTTCTTTTTAATAAACTCTTTATTATTGATCAATCTGCTATCAATAGTATCAAAGTCTATTTCTCTTCCCTGCCTGCACTGGGGCAAAGCCAATTTAGAGATGGTCAGTGAAAAAGAAATCAAAGCAGTTTCACAGTTCTCTAAATATTTATGTATCTTGTCAAGTATAGGTAGTTCTAGCATTAGTGCTATTGTGCCAGTCATTATAGTTAGTATATAGTTGAATAGTATTATAATAACTCTTTTATAGATTAATAAGCCTAGACCTGGAAATACTAATTTATCAAGGTGTGTAACTAGTAAATGAGATATTTGGTAATCAAATCTTATTTATGATTTTGTTCATTAATTCAGTAAGTTTTTATTATATACCTCCCAAAGATCACGTTAACAAAACTGACCAAAAAATCTTTGTCCTTATAAAACTTATATTCTATTGCAGCTATATATGTATGTAGATTAATTATACTGTATATACGTTAGCAATATGTTCTGTGAAAAAAAAATTAAGTAGGAAATGAGAGAAGGTGACGTGGAGATGGCTATGTTGCAATTTTAAATAAGCTGGTTTGGAAAGCACTCACTAAGATTGCATTTGAGAATAGAATTGAGGGAGGTAAGAGTGAGGCATGTGGGTATCTGTACATAAGATAGTTAATTTTATGTGTTAGTTTGGCTAGGGCACTGTGTCCACTTGTTTGGTCTAACACCAGCCTAGATGTTGCTGTGAAGATATTTTTAAAAATGTGATTAGCATTTAAATCAGTAGACTTTGAGCAAAGTAGACTACTGTCTGTGATGTGAGTAGGTTTTACTCAGTCAGCTGAAGTCTATAAGAGGGCAATGACCTCTGAAGAAGATGTGCTTCTGCCTCTAGACTGCAACACAGTAATTCTACTTGAGTTTTCATCTTTCAAGCTGTCAGGGAAGGCTTCCCTGTGAAGTATAACTTGAGCTTATATATGAAGGGTGAATAAAGCTAAACCACATAAAGGGTATTGAAAGCAGGGATTGGAGGATGTATATGAGACACTGAAAGAAAGCATACTCCAGGTAAAGGAACTGCATGTGCGAAAACCATTCACAAGAGAAAGTAAGCCTTGAGAAACAGAATGGAGGCATGTGTGGCTGAAGCCAGAGGAGCAGTATGGTGTGGGATGAGATGTGTGAGAGTGTGTGGGGCCAGACAGGCAAGCTCACCACATTTACTGCTACTAGCTTACCCTTGTATAGCATACTGCCATTTTCAAAACATATGTACATTTATTTCCTCATTTTATCTTCATACCATCCATGTGATACACATAGCTTAGTGTAGAGTTGATAGGCGGTGTCAGAGATTCAAGTTAACATCCAGCATCTTACAATCAGTTAATGTTGGTTCTGAAAATCAAATATTATAAATTCCAGTACTGGATAATTTCTCTCAGGTCATGCTGAACATTTAATCTTACATTCAGATCTCTTTCTTCTTTCTCAACTTTTGATGATAATATTTTATTGTGCATCCAAAAATCACATGAAATGTACAAAATTGGTTGTTTTGTAGTCTTGGAATTTAAAACCCTATCTTTTGGTCTGGTGTTTTTGGTTTAATAGTAAATGATTATTAGTAAAGATTACAACACTTTTTTTATTCATATGTTTAAAATAAAAACCCTTGTATAAGTTAGGTTTTTTTCTGCTATTTTATTTTAAACTGCAATGTTGTGTTTAATACCATTGTGAGATTCAAGAGCTTTATTATACTTTGTAACTCTGAGTCTCTCCTTTTTGTTTAAAAAACAAATTTATTTTATTGAGATTGCCTTCAAATTATAGTATACATTACAAAAAAATATGAAAAGTTTTCAAAAACTAAGAAATATTCTATTAAAGTATTCAACAAGACTAACTTGTGCTGGTTCAGTATTTTTTTTTTTTTTTTTGCAAGTTTTCCTTGAATCTAATTGGTAATCATGGATGCTTACATAGTACAGGTGCATATTTAGCTGAGTTGAATTCATATTCCTCTCAAACATAAAATCCCCAGGGTAAAATAAAGCAATAATACCATGACTAATTATACCATGGATGAATTGTAAATGCATATTGAAGCTGGTATGAAGAGGCTGCATACTTTATAATTAAAATTATATGACATTTTGAAAATGGAAAAACTATAATGACGTGTCTCAGGAGTTCCAGGGGGTGAGGAAGAGGGTTGAAAAGGTGAAGCACAGGGGATTTTTAGGGCAATAAAACTAATCTGTATGCTATTGTAATGGTAGATAAATGTCCCTATGTATTTTGAAAACCTGTAGAAATTTACAACACAATGTGTGAACCTTAAGGTATATACATTTTACAAATCATTTCAGAGATTAGAGAATCTCAGGAAGGAATGCAGAAGTGATCACACAATCAATCAAAGTATCTTAAAAATATATGAGACAGTCTCACTAGAGCAGGTGAGGCTAAATGGTATGACTAAGTAACTTCGGAAATAAGTGCAGTCTGTAAGACTAAAGACAAAGGAAACTATATAAACATTCTACTGTAGTTGATACAGTTGTTTTCCATAGGAGTACAGCTTCACAATTCTGATAGCATTATATACTTACACTGTAATTGAACAATTAAATAAATTAATGAATTGTGAATGTCAGATTTCTCTTTATTGGAATGTTAGTTTATAGATAATAATGGGTAGAGGTTAGAATGATCCATGTGATAATTACTTAGAGTTGGAGACCCCACTATGCACTCATGTACTTTAGCTCATAAATAAAAGCAGATGGTTTACAAAAATACTTATTTATAGATATGTATGTATAAGTGGGAATATATGTAATATACCTACATGTATTTTCTTGTTCTGTTATCTGATAATCTTAGAAGCAGTGATACCTCAGTAGCATACCTAGTGCCCATATCTTGATTTTTAATACAATTCTTCAAAATAGGGAGCTAGTGGTAGTTGAAGAAATAACTGATTCTAAGACTGGGACAGGAAATTTTCAAGGTGAATTTGCAATAAGGAAGTGCACAAGAAAGAAGTCCACAATGGTGGAGTATATCAAACACAGGAACCAACTGAAAGAGCACCCTGAAACAATCTGAACATCACAATACATAATTTAAGTGTTAGATTATAAGTGAAAGTATAAAACAAATATCCATAGTCCATGCTGGTGTACATACGTGATTGAACAGATGAATGGATATAAAGAATAGGCAAATCTGTGCAGAAGAAGTAGTACTTTCCCTCCTAAGTGTGGGTTGCCTGTAGTGACTATCTTCTAAAGTAATTAGCCCCCAACTAAAATAAATAAATTTATTAAAAAAAAAAAATAAAGTGTACAGCATGAAACCATACAAAAAAGAGTAACTTTTCAGATGAGAAACCTGGCAAACTGCTTCAGCCAGGTGATCAAAATCAATATCAGCAGTGATATCATGCTGATATTACATACCTTTATTAATACATGATGTGATGAAGTTGATACTTCACTTCTGTGCTCTTCCTCTTAAAAATGCATAACCCATCCTATTATAAGAAAACCAACATGCAAATACAATGTGAAGAATATTCTACAAAATAACTGACCAGTACTCCTCAAAACTATCAAAGTCACTAAAAACAGGAAAAATCTGAGAAAATGTCACAGCCAAAGGGAGACAGAGGACATGTGATGGCTAAATGAAATGTGGTATTTGGAGAGGACCCTGGAGAATAAAAGGGGAAATAAATAAAAGAAAAAAAAGTAAGGAAATCTGAATGAAGTATGAGCTTTAGTTAATAAAAGTGTATCAATATTATTTCTTTAATTGTAACAAATGGGCTTCCCTGGTGGTTCAGCAGTAAATAACTTGCCTGCAATGCAGTAAACCTGGGTTTGATCCCTGGGTCAGGAAGATCACCTGGAGAAGGGAATGGCAACCCACTCTAGTATACTTGCTTGAGAAATCCCAAGGACAGAGGAGCCTGGTAGGCTACAGTTCATGGTGTTGCAAAAGAGTGGGACATGACTTAGTGACTAAGCAACAGCAGTGTAATATGTTAATAATAGGGGAAAATAGGCCTGGGGTATATGGGGCTTCTCTGTACTATCTATGCAAAATTTTGTAAAACTGCTCTAAAATAAAAATGAGCTGGAATCTGAAGAATTAAAAAGATGCAGAAAAATCTCAAGTAAATTTTTCCAGTCAGAAAATACATGAATCAAGTAACTAAGAAAGGAATAAGTTTAACAAATTCAGCAATAGAAATAAAATCACTCTGCTTAGAAGGGTAAAGATAATATAACTATCTTTAGAGGTGTGAATTAGATGATTATAAAGAACTTGGAATGTTTAACCAAATCACTATAGACTTGCACCCTGTTGTCATTTCTTGAACATATGTCTTGGGGTTCTTTGTAACAATGATAGAACTTTAAATTCTCCAGTTGATTAGACTGTAAGTTAATAGTATCCAAAAGTTTGAAGCCTCAATAGCTATATTTGTCATGCTTGCATGAAGTTTAATGATTTAGAAGCATGGTTGCTCACTTGGATAGCATTCCTTGATGGCATAATGCAAATTTCAGTAATAAGACAAGTTAATTGAGAAATAACTCAGACTTAACTCTTTAGAAAATGAATTTGGCATCCAATTTGATACAGCAAAATAAATACTAAAAGACACAGAAGAGTGTCTGATAGGACTGTAAAATTGCTGACAAGTGGGATTATGTAGCAGCTTTCCAGTTTCTTGTTATTTGGCAAGAAAAATTCAGTGGGCCATTTTTATGTCTAAGTCTTATAATAGACATGTAAAAGAATGTAAGTTAAAAATCAGAAAACTACATACATATTTGATTTATAAATAATCTTCATTTTCTGAAGAATATTAAAATTCTTATGTAATTTTTAACAATTCTAGTTGGTGCCTTTGGGAAATGTGTTACAAATAGAAATTAACACTATTTTGAACAATTTTTTGTTTAATTTCATATAACTGTTCCAGAATTGGCATAACTTGACTTGGACTACAGACTATATTTGATTTAACACTTATGTTTTTTACAGATGTTTATAAGTTATTTTATTTGAAAACATGTGCTAAGTTGTAAATTCTTTAAAGTCAGAGGACATATATAGGCTGGTTATAAGTAAACTTGACAGACTTGCAGAGCCAATAGAATTTCTACTAAAGTTTTATTAGGTACATAAATTGTATTATGTTACTAGAATAAAATACATTTTGTTTTCCTTTACAATTTTATGCATTTGGTGAGATTATATATTCATTCATATTTTCATCTAGTATTTTTATTATTTCACATCTTATGTATAAGTTTATATTGATATGCAAAATAAGGAAATGCACATCACTCTTTGCAGATTTACACTGTCTTAGCTTGTAAATTGTGAGTCATTAATTAAAAATGATAGATTTTTTTAAAAGTATGACTGACTTTAACAGTTATATTTAGATTTAATCCCTCTGTTTATTTTCATTGTTTATTTCTTCACTTGACAAATGATAAAAATTCAAACCATTGCATGAAATAACCATTACTATATAACTAAAATAATTGAAAGAACAGTCACAGCACTCTGGAGTTATTAAATCTATAGAGCCCTTGGGAATCTGTGATGAGAAAGGATAGTCATCAATATGTGAGCTGATTCTTTATGAAATTCCTAAAAATATCTTTAGAAAGCAAGACCTTGGTATAGCTCATAATTTTGAAAAATTTTATTTAAATAATGACCTAAGATGTACTTGTTTTCACTCTCCATTAGAACATTTGTTTATTTATTATGCAACCCAAGAAAATGTATATTTCTGGGTAATGGTAAAATATGGCCAGTAGGCCATATTTTATTTATAAACATGTCAGGACAGCAATCTCGAGGGTATTTGGAAAATTCAATATAATACTGATAATAATCCACAGCATTTTCCGTCACCAAATCAAAGGGTTATTTCTGCATACTGGCTGAGAAGTGATCTGTAATAAAACTTCTTCAACATTTGTGTTTCACAGTAATGGTTCCTGAACACTAGATTATTAAATCACATTGAAATCTCTTTTCTTCTTCCTGTAAATGAGGTCACGTCTTCGGAAATGACTTTTTCCTTTAATAGCCTCTTCAAGCTGTGTGAACTTAGACAACTTGCAAAATCTCAAGGATAAAAGGAATTTCAAAAGTTGTATTGTCCAGTTATTTGCAGAATTCATAGATCTTTTCTTTATTCAGCACTCCCACTGAGTAGTCATTCTAGTTCAGTTTAACTATTTTCAGGGAGCAGGGAACTCAGTAAGACCCAGTGAACTTAAACTGGTCTCAGGCAACTCTGAGTTTCAAGAATTCTGCCTTTGTTCACCTTGTTCATTTGAATCAGCTTCCTCACATTAAAAGTGGAGATAACGATAGCTGTCTATTTCACATAGTTATTGCAAGGATAAATATATAATGCATGTAGGAAATACAGTGTACATAGTGAAGCTGGGATATACCTATATTCCCAGTCAGTGTAATAAATTGTATGATTATTCACAAATATTTGCTTCTATACTCCAGGGGAAAAAAATATACTTCATTGCCCACTGATATTAAACTTAGCCAAGAGAATTTTAGGTCTATGGAATAAGAATCTAAGTAACATGTGTCACTTCTGAGGAGAAATTATGAAAGTCAGCATGTGGCTCACCTTTCCCTTCTTCTTCTGTACCACTGACTAGCAATACACTCACATAAAATCTGCTTTGACTGAATGGATTTAGGATTGAAGATAATATAGAGCAGTACTCTAGTTGGCCCCAGGTGTTAGTCACTGAGTCATGTCTGAATCTTTGTGTCCCAATGGACTGTAACCCTCTAGGCTCCTCTGTTCATGGAATTCTCCAGGCAAGAATACTGGAGTGGGTTGCCATTCCCTTCTCCAGGGAATCTTCCCAACCCAGGGATTGAACCCAGATCTCCTACATTGCAGGCAGATTCTTTATCATCTGAGTCACCAGGGAAGCCCCTGTTGGCCCCAAAGGGTCATATAATTCACTGAGAATTGTCTTGGTTCCAGCCAAATGTAATTTCAGGCTGAGGGAGCAGAACTTAGTAAAGTGAAATCAAATAAAATCCATATAATAAATTACAAGGGCTTCCCTGGTGGTTTAGATGGTAAAGAATCTGCCTGCAGTGTGGGAAACCTGGGATCAATCCCTGGGTTGGGAAGATCCCCTTGAGGAGGGCATGGCAACCCACTCCAGTATTCTTGCCTGGAGAATCCTCATGGACAGAGGACCCTGGCGGGCTACAGCCCATGGAGTTGCAAAGAGTCATACACGACTGAGTGACTAAGACAAACAATAAATTAAGGACATTTTAAAGTATAGATTCTTCTAAAATGATAATATTTAAAATTTACTACAATTCTCCGACCCATCACTTCATGGCAAATAGATGGGGAAACAGTGGGAACAGTGGCTGACTTTATTATTTGGGGCTCCAAAACATTGTAGATGGTGATTACAGCCATGAAATTAAAAGACGCTTACTCCTTGGAAGGAAAGTTTTGACCAACCTAGACAACATGTTAAAAAGCAGAGATATTACTTTGCCAACAAAGGTCTATCTAGTCTAGGCTATGGTTTTTCCAGTAGTCATGTATGGATGTGAGAGTTGGAATATAAAGAAAGCTGAGCGCCAAAGAACTGATGCTTTTAAACTGTGGTGTTGGAGAAGACTCTTGAGAGTCCCTTGGACTGCAAGGAGATCCAACCAGTCCATCCTAAAGGAGGTCAGTCCTGGGTGTTCATTGGAAGGACTGTTGTTGAAGCTAAAGCTCCAATACTTTGGCCACCTCATGCGAAGAGTTGACTCATTGGAAAAGACCCTAATGATGGGAAGGATTGGGGGAAGGAGGAGAAGGGGATGACAGAGGATGAGATGGCTGGATGTCATCACCGACTCGATGGGCATGGGTTTGGGTAGACTTTGGGAGTGGGTGACGGACAGCGAGGCCTGACGTGCTGCGATTCATGGGGTCGCAAAGAGTCGGACACGACTGAGTGACTGAACTGAACTGAACTGAACTGAAGGATTCAGAAAATATAACTCATGTATATGTTTCCTGAGGAAGTAACTGAGGATGAATTCCAGAAAAGCAAGATAAAAAAACTAAGGGGAGTCATAGATTCTAGGAAATAGGTTACTGATTCATCAGTTGAATAAATGGAAATTATCACATTATAAGGAGATTATAATATAAAGCTGGCAATAGTCATTTCATGGTTGATCAAATGATTGGAAAAAATGGATTTGGGGCAATAGATATATTAAGGGATGAGATTCAGGAACTTGATAACATTGTATTATGTTTTTATCAGCAAGAAAAAATGAAAGATCATTGAAGATTTGTGAGGAGGAGGGGAAATGTATGGTTAAGCTGTGCTCCAACAAAGAAGTAAAATAGAACATGACATGATCAACTGATAAGTTGTAGAAAATAAGGTCTACTTACCTTTGTGCCAACAAACAGTTATCTTAAAATAGCATCAATGAAAGACCTAACATTAGAATCTTACAGAAGATTATAAAATATTAGTATATCACTTGGTCCATAAGTGATCAGTATTTGTATATATGTTAATGTAAAATTCCATTTATTGGTTTCATAATTTAAAATCAATTTTTGTCAAAATCTGTAGCATACTTTTGTTAGCAAAGAAATATGTAATCAATCTTAACACTATAAAAAAAATAAAGATAAAATTGACAGAAAGTAGCTATCAAATGGCTAGTAGACACCAAAGGAAGGAATAAAACATCATCTTACATAATGAATAGACAGAAATTATTGTTTAAAGTAGCAAAATGAAGTTGTGATCATATACTTTTTTAAAATTATTTTATTTTTGTCTGTGTTGGGTCTTCCTTGCTGCATGGACTTTTCTCTAATTGTGGTGAGAGAGGCCACTCCCTAGTTGTGGTGTGCAGGCTTCTCATTGAGGGGGCTGCTCTTTTTTTACAGCACAGGCTCTAGGGCATGTGGGCTCTAGGATGTGCAGGCTTCATTAGCTGTGCCTGGTAGGCTCTAGATCATGGGCTCAGCAGTTGTGGCACACAGGCCCAGCTGCTTGACAGCACGTGGGATCCTCCTCGATCAGAAATCGAACTCATGTCTCCTACACTGGCAAGGGAGATTCTTTACCACCGAGCCATCAGGGAAGCTCACTATCATATTATTTACTTTTGCTAAGTTAATCAGAAGAGGAATGAAAATGATTAATAAATAAAGAAGGAAAAAGGAGCAAAATTATATAATAGAAACAGAAATACTTAAAGCATTCTTGAGAGGTGACACTGGTGCTTCTCAGTACAAAACACTTAACTTAACTGTTCAATTGTCTAAATTTCTAGTTGAATATATTATTCCCTTTAAAAGTTTCCAAAAGAGGGAGGCATTTGGGGGTGGGTGAAATAAGTGAAGGAGGTGACTTGTTTGGTGACAGGTTATAACTAGACTTTTGGTGGTGATCACTATTTTAATGAATACAGTTGTCAAAACATATTGTTGTACACCTAAAAGATAAATTTTTATACCAATTTATTGCAATAAAAACCTAATGACATAAAAAACAACAAAAATGATTTTAAATGAAGTCGTAAGGGGAGGGATGTGATCCTATAGGATTAGTGTTCTAATAAGAAAAGACACCAGTGCGCTCACTATTTGAGAGTTCAGGCATTGCAGAAAGGTAATGTGAGGATTGGGTTCCCCTGGTGGTTCAGATGGTAAAGAATCTGCCTGCTTTGCAGGAGACCCAGGTTCAATCCCTGGGTTGGGAAGATCCCTTGGGGAAGGAAATGGCTACCCACTTCAGTATTCTTTCCTGGAGAATTCCATGGATGGAGGAGCCTGGCGGGCTTCAGACCATGGGGTTGCAGAGTCAGACATGACTGAGCTTCTACAGATGTGACTGAAGCTTCACTATACTTCATTGTGAGGATTTAGCTGGAAAGCACCATCTATAAGCCAGAAAGACAGCCCTAACCAAAAAAGAAAATGGTCATAATTCTCGTTAGCCTAGTAGACCATGTGAAATGCAGAAGCCCTCTCATATTCAGCTTTAGAGTATGCCAGTAATCTGCTCTAAAAACCACTTCATGACTTGCAGAAAGCAATACTTTTAGTAAGACAATTATTCACCTGTGAACAGATTTTATTTCATGTATTTGAAAGACTGCCAAGATTTGATAATTTATATTTGTCCAACATTTGAAAAGTTATTATTATTTTTTGTTAGAATTTGTGGGAGAGAAAAAAACTATAAAAGTTCAATCTCTTATGAAATTGTTTGAAATTACCTTTCAGTTGGCTGAATAAATAGATTATTGATTTCACCCTTCTATAAAATAAAAGGTTAGTGAACAAAAATCAGACAGTGCTTATTTCTAAAAATACATATATATATATTTATATATATATCATTTGATACCCTTCTCTTGCAAAAAAAAAGCTAATATTTTTACACAAAATTTATGAGTTGTAACGATGTTATGATAGGGAATGAGGAGTGTCATATCTTTAGCTTCACAATCCTGCCAATTTATGATTGCATTGGTTTGCATTGTAGGTGAATATTATTTACTATGAAGGACCTCTTACTTAAGTGTAGGCTAACAAGAAGTTTTCTATGTCACTTGATATAACCTGGCTGAGAAAGTGATGAAACAGGCACATTTTTCCTTTGCTATTGAGGATAAAAATAGAAATTTGGGCAACTTAAATTATGTCAGTATTACAATCCTTTAGGTAATGCCAACATTTTAAGGAATCTCCTGATTTCAGGTAGAAAGCGCCATGTGAATGTTAGTTGCTCAATCGTGTCTGACTCTTTGCGAACCCCTGAATTGTATCCCATCGTGTTCCTCTGTTCATGGCATTCTCTAAATAAGAATACTATAATGGGTTGCTGTTTCCTTCTCTAGGGGATCTTCCCAATCCAGGGACGAAACCCAGATCTCCTGCATTGCAAGCCAATTCTTTACCTTATGAGACACCAAGAAAGTGCCATACAGTTTACTAATTGCCATTAGCAGATGACAGACACAAATATTAGCCTGGAAACTCAGGATGTAATTTGTTGAAATTACCTCGTGTTTCTTTTCTAACTAAAGTATACCGATATTAAAACATTCTTTTATGAATATCAGTAATTTTTATCTGTATAAATTCTTCCAAAAAGTTTGTGCTTGTTCTACATGCGAGGTAAACTGTATAGCAAACAATTTGAAGAGAGAATTTTGGTGAATAAAATGATTTCATCCAGAAAATTGTCCTATTTTAAGATTTTTGTTCATTGTATATAATTACTTCAATTATTGACTCTAGTTTAAGAAAAGTTTTCTGTCTAACTTTTAGTTGCCATTAGATATTTACTTGGAGAAGGCAATGGCACCCCACTCCAGTACTCTTGCCTGGAAAATCCCATGGATGGAGGAGCCTGGTAGGCTACAGTCCATGGGGTTGCTAGGAGTCGGACACGACTGAGCGACTTCACTTTCACTTTTCCCTTTCATGCACTGGAGAAGGAAATGGCAGCCCACTCCAATATTCTTGCCTGGAGAATCTCAGGGACGGCGGAGCCTGGTGGGCTGCCATCTGTGGGGTTGCACAGAGTCGGACACGACTGAAGTGACTTAGCAACAAGATATTTACTTATGAATCTCAATATCATTTATGATTTTGCTTGGGTCTTTACTGAAACAAAGACTTCTTGCTGAGCAAAACTACTTTATATCTTATCTTCAGAATTATTTTCCAAGGTTAAAAATGATATTCCAAAAAAAAATGGAAATTAAGAAGGCAGAATATTATTGCTATAATGTAGGATGAGGGAGCACAGAAAATTATCATTAATTTGTGAAAAACTCTTTTTGATTTATTCATTTAAAAAATTAATTTCACATGCAATCTTCCCTTTGACTTAAAATTTGTATAATAGACCAGAGGAACCAGCCCAGATTCACCACGGCCTGGATTTAAATAATGTTGGTTGTGTATTCAGTCACTCAGTCTTGTCGAACTCTATGCAGTCCCATGAACTATAGCCTGCCAGGCTCCTCTGTCCATGGAATTTTCTAGTATTCATTGGGGTATGTTGCTATTTCCTTCTCCAGTGGATCTTAAGCCAGGGAAGGAGCCCATGTCTCTTAAGTCTCCTGCATTGGCAGGCAGGTTCTTTACCACTAGCACCACTTAGGAAGCCCCAGATTTAAATACTGTTAGGGAAATAAAATTTAATCTTAAATATCCTCTCAACTCAGAAAAACCTCTCCACAGAGGTAGGAAAGAAAGAAAACAATTTTATTTTTGAACAACCATGAAACCAGAATGTGGTGTGCATTGCAGCAATCTGCTAAAAGAGTGCAAAGACAGAAAGACATTGCATTCTTTTATAGACCAAGCAGAAACAGCCTATTACATGTCTTCTTAAGATAAAAATAATTAGTCCTCAAGTAACAGGACTTAACAGAAATATTTTTCACACATACTTCATCCTAAACTCACCTGGTAATTGAGGTGACTATCTGTGTTTGCTAACTGTCTGTATCCAAAGAAAAACTAAACTCATATCTTTATGACAGGAGAAAGTTTTCAGTAGGGCGCTGACTGAAGTTAAGCTCTTACCATCCACAATAATGGAGATAGTGTCACTGACTTCCTGTATGACTGCATATTAAGGAGAGTTCCCAGGCCCTTGATAAGCACATTCCTGGGTCGTAGGGCTGGCAAGAGGCATATTTAGTTTAAAAAAGGTTTCAGTTCAGTTCAGTCACTCAGTCATATCTGACTATTTGTGACCCTATGGATTGCAGCATGCCAGTCTTCCTTGTCCATCCGGAGCTTACTAAAACTCAAGTCCGTCAAGACAGTGATGCCATCCAACCATCTCATTCTCTGTCATCCCCTTCTCGTCCCACCTTCAATCTTTCCCAGCATCAAGGTCTTTTCAAATGAGTCAGTTCTTCGCGTCAGGTGACCAAAGTATTGGAGTTTCAGCTTCAGCATCAGTCCTTCCAATGAATATTCAAGATTTCCTTTAGGAT
This sequence comes from Giraffa tippelskirchi, assembly GCF_054371585.1. Taxonomy (NCBI): domain Eukaryota; kingdom Metazoa; phylum Chordata; class Mammalia; order Artiodactyla; family Giraffidae; genus Giraffa; species Giraffa tippelskirchi. The sequence continues at coordinate 43,270,324 of NC_137276.1, forward strand.
GGACTGGCTTGATCTCCTTGTAGTCCAAGGGACTCTCAAGAGTCTCCAATACCACAGTTTAAAAGCATCAGATCTTCGACGCTCAGCTTTCTTCATAGTCCAGCTGTCACATCCATACATGACTACTGGAAACCATAGCTTTGACTAGATGGATCTTTATTGGCAAAGTAATGTCTCTGCTTTTTAATATGCTGTCGTGGTTAGTCATAGCTTTTCTTCCAAGGAGCAAGCATCTTTTAATTTCCTGTCTTCAGTCACCATCTGCAATGATTTTGGAGCCCCCCAAATAAAGTCTGTCATTGTTTCCATTGTTTCCCCATCTATTTACAGTGAAGTGATGGGACCAGAAGCCATGATCTTAGTTTTCTGAACGTTGAGTTTTAAGCCAACTTTTTCACTCTCCTCTTTCACTTTCATCAAAAGGCTCTTTAGTTCTTCTTCACTTTCTGCCATAAGGGTGGTGTCATCTGCATATCTGAAATATATTGATATTTCTTCCAGAAATCTTGATTACAGCTTGTGCTTCATCCAGCCCAGCATTTCACATGAGGTACTCTGCATATAAGTTAAACAAGCAGGGTGACAATATACAGCCTTGATGTACTCCTTTCCCAATTTGGAACCATTTCCTGATTTGTTGTTCCATGTCAGTTCTAACTGTTGCTTCTTGACTAGTATTCAGCTTTCTCAGGAGTCAGATCAGGTGGTCTGACATTTCCATCTCTTTCAGAATTTTCCACCATTTGTTGTAATCCACACAGTCAAAGGTTTTGGCGTAGTCAATAAAGCAGAAGTACATGTTTTTTTGGGAGTCTCTTGCTTTTTTGATGATCCAATGGATGTTGGAAATTTGATCTCTGATTTCTTTGCCTTTTCTAAATCTAGCTTGAACATCTGGAAGTTCACAGTTCGTGTACTGTTGAAACCTGGCTTGGAGAATTTTGAGTATTACTTTGCTAGTGTATGAGATGATTGCAATTGTGTAGTAGTTTATCATTCTTTGGCATTGCTTTTCTTTGGGATTGGAATAAAAACTGACCTTTTCCAGTCCTGTGACTACTGCTGAGTTTTCCAAATTTGCTCGCACATTGAGTACACACTTTTACAGCATCATCTTTTAGGATTTGAAATAGCTCAACTGGAATTCCTTCCCCTCCACTAGCTTTGTTCGTAGTGATGCTTCCTAAGGCCCACTTGACTTCACATTCCAGGATATCTGGCTCTAGGTGAGTGATTACAGCATCGTGGTTATCTGGGTCATGAAGATCTTTTTTTGTATAGCTCTTCTGTGTATTCTTGCAAAGTCTTTTCAATATCTTCTGCTTCCATTAGGTCCTTACCATTTCTGTCCTTTATTGTGCACATCCTTGCATGAAATGTTCCCTAGGTATCTCTAATTTTCATGAATAGATCTCTAGTCTTTCCCATTCTATTGTTTTCCTCTATTTCCTTGCACTGATCACTTAGGAAGGCTTTCTTATTGGTATTCTCCTTGTTGCTTTCTCCTTGCTATTCTTTGGAACTCTGCTTTCAAATGGGAATATCTTTCCTTTTCTCCTTTGCCTTTAGCTTCTCTTCTTTCCTCAGGTATTGATAAGGCCTCTGCAGATAACCATTTTGCCTTTTTGTATGTCTTTTTCTTGGGGATGGTATTGGTCACTGCCTCCTGTACAATGTCACGAACCTCCATCCATATTTCTTCAGGTACTCTGTCTATCCAGATCTAATCCCTTAAACTTGTTTGTCACTTCCACTGTATAAATTAAGGGACTTGATTTAGGTCATACCTGAATGGTCTAGTGGTTTACCTCCATTTTAAAAAGAAATGAAAAATTCCAGTTAAAAGTATTTTAAGTAAATACTATAAGAAAAAAGTGAGGGAATATCTTCCCTATTTTTAATAGGGAGTATTTTAAACCTCTTATTTAAAATTTCTATTTTATTACAGTTATTAGGGGGAAATATATAAAAAAAATAAGGCTGCATGAGCTAGAATTTTCTGTGGTATCACTAGTGTTAATTTTCACAAAAAGAAAGTTATTGATAAGAGAGATTTGTAGCTAAAGGATATGTTACTCACTGAAGTTTAAGCTTGGCATGTTTAAGTTTATTAAAATAATAAGGTATTGAGCAAACGAACTTGAGATAGTATTGAAAAATTTTACCGAAATAGGTCTTTAATTGGTATTTGACTGAAGTTATCTTTGCTTATACAATGATATTGAATTTTGCAAAATCTACTTTGACTGGTAGACTGTGAGGTGGATTTTCCAGATTTAGCAAATTAAAATTCAAGACACCCGCTTAAAGTGAATTTCCATTCAAATTTAATTACCTGTCATATTTTGTATGGCAAATTCATTATGAGATGCAGTGGTTGAAAAATAAGATGGTGAGCTTGAAGTAACACTGACAAACAGAATTGTGGTTTAAATCCCAACTTGCCCAAACTGAAGGTTTGCTTTCTTAAACTATATCTTATACAACCTGTCAGATGGCATAACTTCTAAAATCTATTTGTTTTTTACCTATATATGTGGCTTGTCTTGGATCAGCCATTTAAACTCTCTGGTTTTCTATGTTTGTATATATAAAATTAGAGCATTAAATTTGGTGATTTCTAAAGTTGCTTCATTTCTAAAATTCTGCTTTGTCAGGAAATCAGACAGCTATGCTAGTGAGGTACAGGAAATAGAAATATACTTAATTTACCCTCTAGACTTTAAAGCCAAACAGAGAGGTTAGGCAGGCTAGAATCATAACACATTGGTCAGGGTTATCTTCATGTCAAAAGCCGCAAGAACTAGAAGAACCTACAAGGTCACAGGTCACAACCTCCTCCTAAGCTTAAGAGGAGGAGCAGAATCAAGTAGGGAGAGAAAATATTTAATAAAAAAAAGAATCTGACCATGGGGCTACTTTTACCTCTTTGTCTTCACGTTTTTATGTGGCCCTGTGTGAAAGATCTAGGTTTAGCCTACTTTGTTCAGGACACATAGCTGACTGGATATACCTCAGAGATCTAGAAACTTGATTGGCTATGACACTTCTGACAGGTAGATTTTGAACACTGCCTTGTCCCAGGCATCAAGAGGGTCTTGGGATTCTTATTGCCTTTATCATTGCTATTTTTTCCCATTCTTCCTATATAGTCTATTTCCTGGTTCATGTCAACATTCAGCAAAATAGTTGACTGATCACTTTTGATATGCTTAATACGGTGCTATGTGCTGCAGAATGCAATAAGCAATAGAATTACAGCTTCTGCCCTCATAGGGATACAGACGAGTGGAAAAACACCTACCAAAGAAGCAAATATAATGTAGTGTGAGAAAAACTATAATGAAGAAATAGTGCATTGAAGAACACCAGGACTAGAGTTCTCTACCACATTTGAAACCCATGGTCAGACAGTCCAGAAGTACTTTGTTTTCCAAAATTCCTGGTTTGTTTACATAGATTTGACAAAATGTCACATACTCAATGCACCTGTGTAACCAGAAGCCAGAACAAGAACACTGTGATCACGTCAAAACACCCCTCCCCACCACCACCACTCCACATTCCATTTCAGGATAAACTCCCAAAGGTAACCAGAATTTTGACTTAAATATTATTGCTTAATTTTGTTGTTTTTTAACTTTATAAAAATAGAATTATAGAATATATATTCTTTTGTTTCTAGGTTATTCTCAGTTTTTTCATTATAAATTGCATTAATCTAATTCATCTATAGTTTGTATCTAGGTTTAGTTTAATTATTAAAAGTATTCAAATTATCCATATTACATGTAATATATATAGCGCTATATATAGTATAGATACACTATGTCATAGCCAATAGTGTAGATGCCCTCAGTGTGCTCAGTCACTGAGCTGTGTCCAACAGTTTGCAACCCCATGGATTGTAACCCACCAGACTCCTCTGTTCATGGGATTTTCCAGGCAAGAATACTGGAACGGGTTGCCCTTTCCTTCTCCAATTGTAGGATATACTATAGTTTATTTATCTTTTCTTCTGTATATAGACATGTGTGATATGTGTTACTTTCAAATTTTGAATAGTGCTGTCATGAATGATCTTGTAATGTCTTATACCAGTATATGTATACACTACTGTTAGTGGAATTTTGGGGTCCTAGGAAATGCACACAAACACTTTTCCAAAGTGATTAGATCAATTTACATTCTCAACAGGAGTATTTCATGAGAGCGGCCATGAGGACCTACCCAACGTCCAAGGTCAAGGGCAGCGGCCATGGGGAGCTACCCCATGTCCAAGGCAAGGAGCAGTGGCTGCGCTTTATCTCTGTGAAGAGATACCCTACGTCCATGTAAGACAGTAGGCACTGAGAGAGGGCATCAGAGGGCAGACAGACTGAAACCACAATCATAGACAACAAGCCAATCTCATCACAAGGACCACAGCCTTGTCTAACTCAATGAAATTAAGCCATGCCGTGTGGGGCCACCCAAGATGGATGGGTCATGATGGAGAGGTCTGACAGAATGTGGTCCACTGGAGAAGGGAATGGCAAACCACTTCAGTATTCTTGCCTTGAGAACCCCATGAACGGTATGAAAAGGCAAAAAGATAGCACACTTAAAAATGAACTCCTCAGGTTTGTAGGTGCCTAATATGCTGTCTCCAGTATCTCCAAAATGGAGATCAGTGGAGAAATAACTCCAGAAAGAATGAAGGGATAGAGCCAAAGCAAAAACAACACCTAGTTGTGAATGGGACTGGTGATAGAAGCAAGGTCTGATGCTGTAAAGAGCAGTATTGCATAGGAACCTGGAATGTTAGGCCCATGAATCAAGGCAAATTGGAAGTGGTCAAACAGTAGATGGCAAGAGTGAATATCGACATTCTAGGAATCAGTGAACTAAGATGGAATGGGTGAATTTAATTCAGATGACCATTATATCTACTACTGTGAGCAGGAATCCCTTAGAAGAAATGGAGTAGCCATCATAGTCAACAAAAGAGTCCAAAGTGCAGTACTGGGATGCAATCTCAAAAATGACAGAATGATCTCTGTTCATTTCCAAGGCAAACCATTCAATATCACAGTAATTCAAGCCTATGCCCTGACCAGTAATGGTGAAGAAACTTAAGTTGAACGGTTCTATGAATACCTACAAGACCTTGTAGAACTAACACCCAAAAAAGATGTCCTTTTCATTATAGGGGACTGGAATGCAAAAGTAGGAAGTCAAGAAATACATGGAATAATAGGCAAATTTGGCCTTGGAGTACAGAATGAATGAAGCAGGGCAAAGGCTAATAGAGTTCTGCCAAGAGAATGCACTGGTCATAGCAAACACCCTCTTCCAACAATACAAGAGAAGACTCTATGCATGGACATCACCAGATGGTCAACACCGAAATCAGATTGATTATATTCTTTGCAGCCAAAGATGGAGAAGATCTATACAGTCAGCAAAAACAAGACCTGGAGCTGACTATTGTTCAGATCATGAATTCTTATTGCCAAATTCAGACTTTAATTGAAGAAAGTATGGAAAACCACTAGACCATTCAGGTATGACCTAAATCAAATCCCTTATGACTATACAGTGGAAGTGAGAAATAGATATGAGAGACTAGATCTTATAGATAGAGTGCCTGATGAACTATGGGTGAAGGTTCATGTCATTGTACAGGAGACAAGAATCAAGACCATCCCCAAGAAAAAGAAATGCAAAAAAAGCAAAATGGCTTTCTGAGGAGGCCTTACAAACAGCTGTGAAAAGACGAGAAGCAAAAAGCAAAGGAGAAAAGGAAAGATATACCTATTTGAATGAAGAGTTCCAAAGAATAGCAAGGAGAGATAAGAAAGGCTTCTTCAGTGATCAATGCAAAGAAATAGAGAAAAACAATAGAATGGGAAAGACTAGAGATCTCTTCAAGAAAATTAGAGATAACAAGGGAACATTTCATACAACGATGGGCTCAATAATGGAAAGAAATGGTATGGACCTAACAGAAGCAGAAGATATTAAGAACAGGTGGCAAGAATACACAGAAGAACTGTACGAAAAAGATCTTCACGACCCAGGTAATAATGATGGTGTGATCACTTACACTTACCTAGAGCCAGATATCCTGGAATGTGAAGTCAAGTGAGCCTTAGAAAGCATCACTATGAACAAAGCTAATGGAGGTGATGAAGTTCCAGTTGAGCTATTTCAAATCCTAAAAGATGACACTGTGAAAGTGCTGCACTCAATATGTCAGCAAATGTGGAAAACTCAGCAGTGGCCACAGGACTGGAAAAGGTCAGTTTTCATTCCAATCCCAAAGAAAGGCAATGCCAAAGAATGCTCAGACTACTACACAATTGCACTCATCTCACACGCTAGTAAAGTAATGCTCAGAATTCTCCAAGCCAGGCCTCAGCAACTCTGGAACTGGAACTAAGTTTGGTTTATCAAGAGAGGATAGTTGAATGACTGTTCACTAAGGTGTCTGATTGCATGTAAATGTTTCAGGTAATTTACCTGTAGTCCAGCATTTGGTCTTTGTTAGGGTACTGATGTTAGGTGGAACAAGGGATGATAACTCACATTCAGTTCAGTTCATTTCAGTCACTCAGTCATGTCCGAATCTTTGCGACCCCATGAATCGCAGCACGCCAGTCTTCCCTGTCCGTCACCAACTCCCGGAGCTTACTAAAACTCATGTCCATCGAGTCGGTGATGCCATCCAATGATCTCATCCTCTGTCATCCTCTTCTCCTCCTGCCTTCAATATTTCCCAGCATTAGGGTCTTTTCAGATGAGTCAGTTCTTTGCACCAGGTGGACAAAATATTGGAGTTTCAGCTTCAGTGTCAGTCCTTCCAATGAATACTCAGGACTGATTCCTTTTAGGATTGACTGGTTTGATCTCCTTGGAGTCCAAGGGACTCTCAAGAGTCTTCTCCAACACAACAGTTCAAAAGCATCCATTCTTAAACATTCAGCTTTCTTTATAGTCCAACTTTCACACCCATACATGACTACTAGAAAAATCATAGCTTTGACTGATGAACTTTTGTTGGCAACGTAATGTCTCTGCTTTTTAATATGCTGTCTACGTTGGTGATAGCCCTTCTTTCAAGGAGCAAGAGTCTTTTAATTTCATGGCTTCAATCACTATCTGCAGTGATTTTGGAACCGAGGAAAGTAAAGTCTATCACTGTTTCCATTCTTTCCCCATCTATTTGCCATGGAGTGATGGAACAGGATGCCATGATCTTAATTTTTTGAAAGATGAGTTTTAAGCCAGCTCTTTCACTCCCCTCTTTCACTTTCATTAAGAAGCTCTTTAGTTCCTCTTCATTTTCTGCCATAAGGGTGGTGTCATCTGCATATCTGAACGTGAAAAGTGAAGTCGCTCAGTTGTGCCCAACTCTTCACGACCCCATGGACTGTAACCGACCAGGCTCCTCCGCCCATGGGATTTTCCAGGCAAAGGGTACTGGAATGGGTTGCCATTTCTTTCTCCAGGAAATCTTCCCGACCCAGGAATCGAACCTGGGTCTCCCACATTGTAGGCAGATGCTCTACCAACTGAGCCACCAGGGAAGTCATATCTGAGGTTATTGATATTTCTCCTGGCACTCTTGATTCCAGCTTCTGCTTCATCCAGTACAGCATTTCTCATAATCTACTCTGCATATAAGTTAAATAAGTAGGGTGGCAATATACAACCTTGAAGTACCCCTTTCCCAATTTGGAACCAGTTTGTTGCTCCATGTCCAGTTTTAACTGTTGCTTCTTTACCAGCATAGAGATTTCTCAGGAGGCAGGTCAGGTCATCTGATATTCCCATCTCTTGAAGGATTTTCCATAGTTTGTTGTGATCTACACAGTCAAAGGCTTTGGCGTAATCAATAAAGCAGAAGTAGATATTTTTCTGGAATTCTCTTGCCTTTCCTATGATCCAATGAATGTTGGTGATTTGATCTCTGTTTCCTCTGCCTTTTCTAAATCCAGATTGAACATCTGGAATTTCTTGGTTCACATACTATTGAAGCGTGGCTTGGAGAATTTTGAGCATTACTTTGCTAGCGTGTGAGATGAGCACAATCGTGCAGCAGTGAACATTCTTTGGCATCGCCCTTCTTTTGGATTGGAATGAAAACTGACCTTTTCCAGTCCTGTAGAACAGTATGAAAATCCAACTCACATTAACTAAATTCAAAGTATCCTAGAGAATAAGCAAGGTCAATATATTAACTGACAATGGAGAATATTATTTTCGTTAACTGCAATGTTCAAACTGCCTAGTTAGGTCACAGCTTTCATTATCATCAAGTTATAAATGGAATGTTGCTTAGAAATGAAAATGGAAGTAAAGTAAGGTGAAATATCATGACAGACTTTTCATTTGGACTACAGTGACACTTGATTATATATTCCTTTTTGTAAACAAAGGTGTTATTTCCAATGATTCTGTGGGTTTCTCAAAGTTAGTGTCTCAATCTGAAGGATGCCAGATAAACCATATCACCTTGTTGGGCTTACTTTTTCTAACTTTCATGCTCTTTGCTTTCTTGGTGTTTATTTAAGTTTTCTTTAGGTAGAATGCAATATAGTGGGTAAGGTTTCAAAATATTAAAAATGCAGCTCAACCCTGCTTACCTGATATAAAATTTGGGATATCTTGATACTTGGATTAGGGATTCACATTTTCTTTCCATCCCACAAATACTGATCATCTCTTTATCTGCCCTATATTTTTTTAATTCATTCCAAACATGTTTAATCATACTGTCTCTGTAGAATTTTGTTTAGAGGATAGTTTCAGCTTCAAGTTCTTTAAGATAATGTCACTATCTCACTTATGCTCATCTCACTTCTATAATATTCATATGATTTATTACCTTGTTTTTGTTTATTTAAAACAATTATTTTAAAGTAGATTTAAAAAGTGAGGGATACTATGTGATCATTACTATTTCTTCCTGCACCACCTATATGAACATAAGTTAGTTCATAAATATGAGAATGTATTCCACTTTGAGAACACAGTTATTTTAAAAATATATCCCACTTTGCAGCAGATCTTAGAACATGGTAGCATCATTAACAATGATGGCAAAGTCAGAATAGAACAAATTAATGTTCTTGTTAGGTGAATCTCAGAGTTTTCAACTAGTTTGGAGGAAATGCTTATTTGATAAGTCTTTTCCTGTTAATTCATCATCTTTACTAATATGCTTTTCAAAGTCAAATAACTATGTGAGTCAGACAAAGGAAAATGAAGATATTATAAATTCACATATTTGTGCATTCACATTTTTATAAATATCCCCCAGAAGAGACTCATTTCTTCAACTCTGCTTGTAGGTTGGAACATAGATATATATTCATGTATTTGATAAATTCCAGAAAGAAGGGCATAATTTGCTTTATGTTGAGATACTTATACAAGTTACCAGGGTGACAGTATAATTTGCAAGTATGTTGACTTCTCAACAGATTTTATAAGATGAAACTAGACAGGCTAAGTAAAATGGCATTGAGAATAAAGTCAGAAAGACTGAAAGGCCAGCTAGCCATGGTTAAGGAGCAGGTGAAAAGGCAAGAGCAACACGTAGCAATTGATGGTTTGGAAATTGCTTGAAAATGATCTCAACTCCCAATGTTTGTCTGTTCCAAACTTTTCCAACGTTTGTCTGATACTAATTTTGAAACTTGATTATTTACTCTGCCCTTTATCAATTGCCATTTTTATTTGGATTTTCTTTTTTATTTTATTTTATTTAATTTTTTTAATAAATTTATTTATTTTAGTTGGGGGCTAATTACTTTACAATATTGTAGTAGTTTTTGCCATACATTGACATGAATCAGCCATGGGTTTACATGTGCTCCCCATCCTGAACTCGCCTCCCACCTCCCTCCCTATCCCATCCCTCTGGGTCATCCCATTGCCCCAGCCCTGAGCATTTGTCTCATGCATCAAACATGGAATGGTGTTCTGTTTCACATATGATAATATACATGTTTCAATGCTATTGTCCCAGAACGTCCCACCCTCACCTTCTCCCTCAGAGTCCATAAGACTGTTCTATGCATCTGTGTCTCTTATTCTGGATTTTCTTTCCTTATTTTTCTAAGGGTTATATCAGAATATCAAGAGCAGAAAATGCTATTCGCTTTGTTTTTGATTGTTTCATGGCTCTGACAGTGTCAGCCATATAGATTACTCAGTTAATAAATACTTGTTTAGACTTTAGGATTTCATGGGAAGGCAAAATATAACACTATGATTGAAGAACCTAGGACAATTGAGCTAGTGTGAACTTTATAGCAATTTTTCTTTATATTTTCAAAGCTATTCAGAATTTTAAGTATTATATTGTACTCCACTATCATGCCCTATTTTATTGCTGTAGAACTGATGCCGGAGTTCCGCTCCAGCTGGTCCAGGGTTACCCAAGGAATGAACAGCATTGGTGAAAGGAAAGAAAGGAGACAGAGAGTTTTTGATGGCCCAAGGACCATTGGTCCAAGGACAAAATCTTTATTGCTTTTAGTTTCTACTTATATAGCACATGTTCTTCTACGTAATGACTCTTACAATATTTTTCCGTTCAGATCAACATCCCCTGATTCTAAGATGTGTTAAAAGTTTTTTCCTAATCCTTTGTCACATTTTGGTTACATGTTTACCCCGAAACCTATTTTGATTTTACTAAAACATAGTCTATGAATCATATTATTCCATCTACTTATTCTGTACAGCCTGCTACTACAGCGAATACAGCGTCTTGCTTTGGTGAATAAGTACTATAGCAGGGTCTAAAGGCAAAAATTTCTCATAGTACAGCCATTGTCAGCGGTGGTTTGTTTACCATCTACCCACATACCACAAGACTTTCTGGCAGGGGCAAGTCTTTTTCAGTTTACCTTGAAACTATTTACAATACAATTCATATATTTATTTTCCATTTATGCTTAGATTCTGAGGGGAAAAGGCAATTGGCTTAGTTTCTGTAATTTTCCCTGATACATGACCCAAGTTTTCCAGTCATCAATAACAATCTCCTCATGAGGCCAGGTCACAATAGGCTTAGGGCTTGTTTTCCAAATGATCATGGCCTATTCCCTGGCTGAGTGTTAAGGACCCACCAGTCAGGGGCCTCAGTAGGTTTAATCATTTTTGAAATGTTTCTCTGGGGCAAGGGATCATTTTTCTTTTTCCTAGACTCTCATGACCTCATCATGGAAGCCCCTACAACTCCAGCCATCAAAGAATGAACCAGAGTTAGCCACAACAAAAGCATAGAAACCAGAAGGAGTAAAGGTTCTGATCCAGGAGAGAAACCGCTTTGCAGTTTCTTCTTGAGTGGTGCCGGGACTTTGTTATCCAGCAGTAATTCCAGAATGGCTCCCAACAAACTGAGACTTAATTTAGTAAAATGGCTCCTAAGGTTAACAGTTTATTTGTTACAGATTTGAATCTGGAAGCACTATTCTAAAATTAGATATGTAGAGTATTATTGACATCTACATCATTCTCATACAGCATATAAGTCTTAAATAAAATTTTATTTTTGTCTTATTATTCAACTATCATATAGTAAGTGAACTTTGGAATCATTTTTGGAAATCTTAATTAGCTCCATATTTTTGTTTTCTATGTACCTTAGAATATACTGTCGTTTATATGTCTCATCTCAAGTAGAGTTAAAAATAAAAACAAAAAATCATATCTATTAATTATTTTTTTTATAGAAACTCTTTAGTGTTATATGAAAAAATGCTTATTTTGCTTTTATTTCCTTTATTTTCTTCACTCTTTTATCCCTTCCTCCTATTTTTACAATAAAGTATTTAAATTGGAAGTATTTCATCTCATAATTTTACCATGTTAAAGTAAAATATATAAACTTCCATGATTCATTAAAATAAATTATTACAATTTAATAAAGAGGATGTTATTAAATAATTTCAAATATAAGAGATTTGTCTTTTAAAGAGAGTGAACCCATTGTGATTACATGGGTTCAAGCCAATTCTAACATGTACAGGAAATATAAAGGACCTAGAATAAGGAAAGCAGTTTTGAAAAATAGCAAAGTTATAGCACTTATACTACTGATTTTATTACTCCTTATAAGGTTAGAGTAATAAACACTGTGATAAGGTTAGAGTATTAAAAATAGTGTGGTGCTGGCATAAATATAGACATAAAATCAATACAGCAGACCTGAAAATGCATATATATGTGGTCAATTAATTTTGACAAAGGCTTCAAGGTGCTCAGTGTGGAAACAATAAATGGTGTTAACATAACCATATTTTCATAGAAAAGAATGAACCTTTGCCTTTGCCTGATATCATATGTCAGAGAAGGCAATGGCACCTCACTGCAGTACTCTTGCATGGAGAATCCCATGGACTGAGGAGCCTGGTAGGCTGCAGTCCGTGGGGTCGCTACGAGTCAGACACGACTGAGCGATTTCACTTTCACTTTCCACTTTCATGCATTGGAGAAGGAAATGGCAACCCACTCCAGTGTTCTTGCCTGGAGAATCCCAGGGACGGGGGAGCCTGGTGGGCTGCCGTCTATAGGGTCGCACAGAGTCGGACACGACTGAAGCGACTTAGCAGCAGCAGCAGCAGCATACCATATGTAAATACTAACTTAAAATGTATCATGGATCTAAATGTAATAGCTAATACAATAAAAGAGAGATAATGCTGAAACCTTGGGCTGAGCAAAGGTTTCTTAGAACACAGAAAGAACAAACCGTAGAAGAAGCAAATGATAAATTGTATTTAAACTCCATAAAAATTGAAAAGGTAAGCCACAGTTCAGGGCTTTCCTGATAGCTGAGTTGGTAAAGAATCCACCTGCAGTGCAGGAGACCCCAGTTGGATTCCTGGGTTGGGAAGATCCGCTGGGGAAGGGATAGGCTACCAACTCCAGTATTCTTGGGCTTCCCTTGTGGCTCAGCTGGTAAAGAATCATCCTTCAATGTGGGAGACCTGGGTTCAATCCTGGGTTGGGAAGATGCCCTAGAGAAGGGAAAGACTACCCACCCCAGTATTCTGGCCTGGAGAATTCCATTGACCATATAATCCATGGGATCTCAAAGAGCAACTTTCACTTTTCACTTTCAAGCCACACATTAGAAAAAATATAATAGATGTATGAAAAAAGAATGCATCTAGAATATATAAATATCTATCAAAACAATAATAAGATGACAAAAATCCTACTTAAAACATAGGCAAAATATTTAAATAGTCACTTCATAGAAAAAACACATATGAATGGCAGAAAAGCACATGAAAAATCACGGAGACATTCAAAATAAAATCACAATGAAATGCCACACACATTCATTTGAACAGCTCTAATTTAAAAGCTTGACAATATCATGTATTGACCAGAATGTTCATGCATAGCTATTGAGAATGTAAAGTGATATCCTTTGGAAAACAGTAGTAGTATATTACCAACTTAAATGTACACTTAATCTACAACCTAGCAATGATACTTCTAAGTATTTATCAAGAGAAATAAAATCTTATGTCCATGAAAGCGTTTGTACAGGAATTTTCTTAGCAACTTTATTCCTATTAGCCAGAAACTGGAGACACCTCAAATGTCCAACAACAGACGAAAGAATAAAGAAAATATAATATATCTATACAACATGATACTAATGAGAAACAAAAAGTTACACACAACTTATGCATTCAACAACATGAATGAGTCTCTAAAAGATACTGAGTGGGGAATCCAAACAGTAAAATTACATACTGGATGATTTATTTATGTAACTTCCTGAAAAATACAAGCAAACATAAAAAGAAAAGAGCCTAGTGGATTACCTGATAGAAGTAATTTATTGCAAAAGGGTGTGAGGGGACTTTTCAAGTTATAGAAATATTCTATAACTTCATTTTGGTTTTGGTTACATGGGTGTATATATATTTTTTATAGCTTATTAAATTAAGCATTTAAATAGATGCATTTTATTATATATAATTTATACCTTAATAACTTTTTGAAAAAGATGATTAAAGAAAACAATACCCTGGAGGAGGATAAAATAAACCTTAAATGTATTATAATTACTAATTTTTAAATTTGTTATTATTTTCATATTCTGAGGTTTTTTTGGCAGAAAAGTAGCTGATGAGGTTGTATTTATTTAGTTGACTGGTTTATTTTATGTTGTTCTAAGAGTTGGTATACATACAAAAAGCATTTTGAATGCATCAAATTATAAAGAGAACTTTCATTTAAATTTTTTCTTCAGGAAAATAATGTATAGAACTATATCTCAATTTAGTTCAAGATATTAATATATGAGTATAGATATTAACATAGTTATGTAAATTGATATATGAAGTCTTACTCAGGGAAGATGGTTAAAAAGTAAAGAGCTGAATTGGAAGTTAGTAGGTACATGTCACAGTGCTCCAAAGGTTACTCCAGTAATTCTTTATTTTAACACTCAATTAACTCTCACACCACTCCTGGCAGAAATTATGAACTCAATCTGAGGGAAAATGGAAGAGAAAGATAAATGAACTTCCCAGCTGCCCAAGGCTTTGCTAGTCTCTGTCAGATCTTACATTCCTTGATTCTAAGGAGAATCTGTTGACTAAGTGCCAACTGCAAAAATGTTAAGGGTAATAAGCATATAATTTGAAGGTATAACTAATGATTGTCATGTATTTGAGGAGTAGATTCTCCTATTGAAAAAAAAAAAAAAGCTCAGATTCTTTGTATTTCTAGAAACTTCAGTATCATTTAAAAAGTATCATTTTGATCAGAAAATGAGGTTTTTTGAAAATTGCTGATAATAGAATACCTAGGGATGTTTGAAGAAGTTGAACTGAGATCAATCAGTATTTTCAAAGTAAAAATTTATGGAGTGCTTCCAATTATTTCTGAGCTCTTATAGAATTTCAAGAGAAAGAGGAGCACTAAAAACTACAGGCTGTCATTGAAGAGGATTGATGGGGTGGGGCTGAGTTTGCTGTTAGCTTGCCTTCTTCTTTGCAGAAGCCAATTAAGAATAAAGACCACTGGAATCCATCAGTTGGCAGTTAGATCAGAGAACCCTGTTTGGAGAAGATGTGATAATGATTTCTGTTTCTTGCAAATAATCATTTGTAATGTTGGTCATCTGCTGTAGTTCTGATAATGTCAACCATGCACATTGTTTTTTTTTGGAACAAGCGTATGGAGGAAAATCTGGATTTAATAAAGTCATATAAGGATGGCCCTTTCTAGAACAGACAATGACTCCTTGGTGCTTCTAGGATGTGTGTATTTTCTTCAGTGTTCTTTACATCAATATTGACTGAATTAGTTTCTTATTATTGCTGCAATAAATCACCACAAGCTCAATGGTGAGTAGGAAAACACAAATTTATTATCTTACAGTTCTGAAGTTCAGAAGTATGACATGGGTCTCACTGGGTTAATATTAGAACATCAGAGGGACTACATTCTTCCTGGAGAAGAGGAGAAAATCCATATTCTTGCCTTTTCCAGTTTCTAGAGGCCACCTGCATTCCTTGATCTATTATATATTTTAAAGTTAGCATAATAACATCCTCAGATCTCTTTGTACCTTACTCTTTTGCCTCCATCTTCCATATTTTAAGAACCCCAGGATCCTTAAGTCTGCCTTCCAAATAATCCAGGATAATTTCCTTATATTATGGTCATCTGATTAGCAACCTTAAGTCCATCTTAAAACTTAATTCTATCTTGTATATAACATACAATATTTAGTTTCTAAGGATTATGTATGAAAATCTCTGGGAAGCATTATTCTGCCTACAACGGTGACTATGCTAGGGAGCCTAGAATGTCACAAGTCACATATTTACCCAGTCCAAATGTAGCTAGGTTGGAGTTAGAAAGATTGAATCAAAGACCTTTCACTTATACTCCTAACACATTATTATTTTAATAATATAATAGCACACTATTAATAATGTGCTAATTAGATGATATTGAGGAATATATCAATAGTGTGCTAGTACAGAAATATCTTGGGCTTGCCTGGTGGTTCAGCAGTAAAGAATCTGCCTATTAATGCAGGAGACATGGGTTTGATCCCTGAGTCAGGAAGATCCCCTAGAGAAGGAAATGGCTACCTACTCTAGTATTGTTGCCTGAGAAACCCCATGGACAGAGGATCATGGTGGGCTGCAGTCTATGGGGTCACAAAGAATCAGAGATGACTTAGTGACTAAATAACAAGGAAATATCTTAGCAGCAGTAAACTTAGCATGGCTCAGCTGAAGAGCATTGAAGTAGAAGCAAGGTATCTGAAATTTTAAGAATTACTATGTATTTTTTGTAAGTGTTAAAGGTTATTAGTTTAGTGATGCACCTGAAAACAAACCTCAAGATTTATGCTAATAATAGGTATGATATAAAACATTGAAAGTAAATGAAATGAATAGACAGCAAACCCTATGCTATGGAAAAAGTGATGTTTTAAGGTAAGAGCCATTAGGAACTTTTCCTTTATCTTTTGAGTGAATTTATTGAAATCCTATCATTGAGGCAGTGTATAAGAGAGAAATTTTAAGACAATATAATACAAGGAAGAACCCAAGTCTCACTTATAAAGATGGAGGTCATTCATCTGTAAAAATGCTTCAGATTTGAAACTTTTTTTTCAAATATTCTTTATTTTATAAATTTTTCAAAATTTTATATTTATTCATCTCTGTTTAAAGTTTTATTTTTAAAATTTGCTCAATATTAAACTGATTGTATTAATTTTCTGCTGCCATTGTAATAAATTGCCAAAAGTTTAGCAGCTTAAAATAGCATAGGTCTATCACCTTATAGATCTGTTAATCAGAAGTCTGAGTACATCCTGGCTCAGCTAGATTAAAGCTCTATTTGGAGTCTCACAGGTCTAGAATCTCATGGATCACAGCCTTTTTGTGGCAAAGGAGCTTGTGTAAGTCAATGAAGCTATGAGCTATGCTGTGCAGGGCCACCCAAGATAGAAGGGTCATAGTGAAGAGTTCTGACAAAATGTGATCCACTGGAGGAGGAAATGGCAAACTACTCCAGTATTCTAGCCACAAGGACACTATGAATATTATGAAAAGGCAAAAAGATATGACACCAAAAGAGAAGGTTGGAAGGTGTCCATTACACTACAGAGGAAGAGTGGAGGGCAATTACTAATAGCTCCAGAAATAACGAAGTGGCTGGGCCAAAGAAGAAATGGTACTCAGTTGTTGATGTGTCTGGTGGTGAAAATAAAATCTGATACTGTAAAAAACAATATTACATAGGAACCTGTAATGTTAGGTTCATGAATCAAGGTAAATTGGATTTGGTCAACCAGATGACAGTGAGAGTGAACATTGACAACTTAAGAATCAGTGAACTAAAATGGATGGGAATGGTTGAATTTAATTCAAATGACTATTATATCTACTACTGTGGGCAAGAATCCCTTAGAAGAAATGGAGTAGCCCTTGTAATCAACAGAAGAGTCTGAAATTCAGTACTTGCAGTGCAACAACCTCAGATATGCAGATGATACCACTCTAATGGCAGAAAATGAAGAGGAACTAAAGAATCTCTTGATAAGGGTGAAAGAGGAGTGAAAAAGCTGGCTTGAAACTCAGCATTAAAAACAACTAACATCATGAAATCCGGTCCCTTCACTTCATGGCAGATAGAAGGGGGAAAAGTGGAAACCAGGACGGATTTTCTTTTCTTTGGCTCCAAAATCACTGTGGATGGTGACCGCAGCCATGAAATTAAAAGATGCTTGCTCCTTGGAAGAAAAACTATGACAAGAAATGTGACATAGCATATTAAAAAGTAGAGACATTACTTTATTGACAAAGGTCTGCATAGTCACAACTATGGTTTTTCCAATAGTCATGTATGAATGTGAGAGTTGGACCATTAAGAAGGCTGAAGGCCAAAGAATTGATGCCTTTGAATTGTGGTTTGGAAGACTCTTGAGAGTCCCTTGGACTGCAAGGAGATCAAGCCAGTCAATTCTAAAGGAAATCAACCCTGAATATTCATGGAAGAATTGATGCTGAAGCTCCAATACTTTGGCCACCTTATGCAAAGAGCCTTCTCATTGGAAAAGACCCTGATGCTAGGAAAGTTTGAAGGCAAAAGGGCAAGGGGGGGGTGGGGCACAGAGATTAAGATGGTTAGATAGCATCACCAACTCAGTGGACAGTAATGTGAACAAAATCGGGAGATAATGATGAACAGGGAAGCCTGGCATGCTGCGGTCCGTGGGGTTGCAGAGTCAGACACGATTTTGGTCTGAATGACCATTTTTCTCTTTGTGTCTATAGGTAGTTTCTCCATCAGCTACATTATAAAGCTTTTGTATATTATGCTACTGTGTGACTCTCATAGTACATAAGATATGACACTTGTTATAGTAATTGATTCTTGGAAAAAAAAAAAACAACTTTTATTGGAAATATTACAGGAGATCCACGTTTGATTCCTGGGTCAGGAAGACCCCCTGGGGAAGGGAATCTTCAGTATTCTTGTCTGAGGAATTCAATAGACAGAGGAACCTGTTGGGTCTGCAGTCCATGGGGTTGCAAAGAGTCAGATATGACTGAGTGGCTAACACACACACACACACAAGGCCAGATGAAAGATCAGATGAAAGTCAGAGGTTTTTCCTATATAATTTTTTGAATAAGACTTGCTTCTATCTAAAGTTATTTTTATTACAATTTTAATGTTCCCACATTCAAGTAAAATGAAAATGATATAAGGAATTATGCTAAATGGTTAAAAATAACATTAGTCATTGCTTTCCTGTGTGTGATTCAGTAGGTAATTTAAATGATAATCTAGTGACAGTCTCTAGGGAAAATTGAATATCTGCAATGAAACTAAAAATTAGAAAAAAAGAAATAATACATCTCAACCATAAATATTCAAGTATGTTGTAGTCAATCCCACATTCACCACTGTGGGTATAAAACCTCTGCCAGGCACTCTGTCTAGGAATGCTGTAGCAGTGAAATAAATAACTTCCAAAGCCTGCTTTACCCATCTTCATGCCAGAAGTAATTCTGCAGTCAACCCACATACATTTCCAAGGGCATTTACAAGGGAACAGGATTATCTAGAATCCCGGAGCAAGCTCATCTCATAAGCTACTAGATAAAAAACCTTGAAAATTACTAACATTAGAGTGAGCTATTCTCCCTAGATTCAAATTCAAGGATGCTAAGCTCTTTTGAACTTATCAGTGTCTATTTATGAGATCAGTGAATTTTGCTTTCAGTGTAACCTCTTTTATGCAAATTAAGCTGATGTGATTCTTATTTAAAAAATGTTCTTTGCTGAATAGATCAGAAGACTTAAAGCTGACCCATCAGGGATCCACCATACTGGGATGGGCAAAGATGCTGCCAGTTGAAAGGGAAGAGGAGTGTCCCTTTCTTGATCCATGGGTCCACCCCTCTCATTAAAGCCTCTGAGGATTAGGTCGTATTTCATTTACAACTATTACTCCTAGTGTTTCTGTGTAATGATCCTGACAAAACACTGATGCAGTTCCACAATAGCCCTGCTAAGGTCTATTTGCTGCTGACCAGTAAGGAGAATCTTCTTGAGGATATTTTAAAACAGAATCCTTTTCCAAATAAATGGTAGAAACTATGTTAACTGGAGATTTACTCAATTACAACGCGTGCTCTGAAAAGTCAGATGGAAGTCAAACTTTATTTTGAATTCACAGGATACTGTCTTTGTAAAGAGACTTTGGACTAATGCTTTGGATCATAAGCATTTTATAAAAGGGCTTTTCAGAAGCAAATCCTGCCTGAAATGAATTTTGAAGAATCCCATGTCAATTACACTATATGTGTCAATTGCACACATATAGTCTTAATATTCATTTTTTGGCATAAAATATAACCTTATTTCTCCTCCTTCCCTTGAACCCCATACTCCTCACCAAAAAGATACTTCAAAAAAATCTGCATTTCCACAAGTTGCTATTACAACATTTGGGGGAAAATTGCTGAAATGGTTTAATAATAATATTATTTTTTAGGAGATGTTTTGCACCTATGAAATAAATTATATAAAGAGAGCTCAATCATACTTGCCAGGAAATTTTCCCTGGACTAAGAGAGATAATATCAATGAATGTTTATCCAAATTTTTAATGTCTTTAAGGCTAGAGATGGAGAAAAACAATTGTTTTTGCAATTTTCACCAATGATCATGTATCTTTTAGTTAAAAAAATTCTAATTTTCAATTTTTAGTTACTTTTCCAAGTGATACTGAAACATTTATGAATTAAGAATTAAGCAAATTGCTCATAAGGGAAATAATTGAGGCATGGTGGTGGTTGTGGTAAAGAACTCTTCTGCAAATGCAGGGGACAAGAGATGTGGCTTCATTCCCTGGGTTTAGAAGATCCCCTGGATGAGGACATGGCCACCCTTTTCAGTATTCTTGCCTGGAGAATCCCATGGCAGAGGAGCCTGGTGGGCTACATTCCACAGGGTTGCAAAGAGTCAGACATGACTGAAGCAACTTAGCATAAAGGAAAATGAGGTTAACATATTAACCATAAAATTTTTCTACAAAATTATATAATCTACAATTTATAAGTAAATGCATAGAACTAAAATGTAAATGTTACAATGAGTTCATCTGCTTGACCATAATGGTCATTATTTATAGATAGTATTCTATAGTATATAGTATGAGCACTCTGAATATAGTTCTTTATATACTCTATACACATCTTTTTTCAGATGTACATTTTACAAATATTTTGTCCCATTCTGTTATTGTCTTTTAGTTTCCTTATGGTATCCTTTGAAGCACAAAAGTTTGATTTTTGATG
Source organism: Giraffa tippelskirchi (assembly GCF_054371585.1). Classification (NCBI taxonomy): domain Eukaryota; kingdom Metazoa; phylum Chordata; class Mammalia; order Artiodactyla; family Giraffidae; genus Giraffa; species Giraffa tippelskirchi. Next base: position 43,291,188 of record NC_137276.1, read on the forward strand.
AAGTCATCTATTTTTTTTTTGGTCTATTTTTTTCTTCCGTAGTTTGTGCTTTTGATGTTTTATATTTAAGAAACCAATGACTATTCCAAGGTCCTGAAGGTTTACACTTAATATTTCTTCTAAAAGTTTTATTGTTTTAGCTTTTACATATAGGTCCTTGATTCACTTTGAATTATGTATGATTTGAGGGTGGGTTCCAGATTCATTCTTTTGCTTGTGGATACTAAGCTGTCACAGCACCATTTTTTCAAGAATTTTTTTTCCCCTATTGAATTGTCTTGTTGAAAAACAAGATTTAACATTTTTTAATATCAATTGGCCATAACTGTGAGGGTTAACTTCTGAACTCTTTTTATTTCAGAATTTTATTTGTATGGTTTTGGCTGCTCTGGGCCTTTGTGGCTGCATGCAGGCTCTCTCTTTAGTTATGGTGTGCAGGCTTCTCATTGCAGAGGCTTCTCCTGTTGCGCAGCACTAGCTCTTAGACATGTGGGCTTTAGTAGTTGGCTTGTGGGTTGAGTAGCTGTGGTGTTCAGGCTTAGTTGCCTCATGGAATGTAGAATCTTCCCAGGCCAGACATTGAACTCACATTTCCTGCATAAGCAGATTCTTAACTATTAGACCACCAGGGACGACCTGACTGAATTCTATTCCAGTGGACTATATATTTTTCTTTATGCTTGTCCCACATTGTCTTGGGTACTGTAGTTTGATAGTAAATTTTGAAATTGAGAAGTGTGTGTCCTCCAATTTTGTACCTTTATTCAGGACAATTTTGGTTTTTCAGGGTCATTTGCATTTCCCTATGAATTTTATGATCAGCTTGTCAATTTCTGCAAAAAACAAAAGGCAGTTTCAAACTGGGATTTTCGTAGGAATTACATTTAATCTATAGATCAATTTGGAGAATATCACCATCTTATATCTTTCTACTTGTTTAGTTATTCTTTATGTTTTCACAATGATATTTTAAGATTTTCATAGTATGTAAGTTTTCTTTTGTTATTCTTAAGTATTTTGCTATTCTTGATACTATTGTAAATAGAATTATCTTCTTAATTTCATTTTTGTATTGTTCAAAATATAAATTATTTTGTATCTTGGCTTTAACTATATGGACCTTGTTATTAGTTCTAGTAGTTACTTATGCATTCCTAAAGATTTTCTGTGTACAAGGTCATGTCACCTGTGAATAGAGATAATTTACTTCCTAATTTCCAATCAAGATACCTTTTCATTCTTTTTCTTTCCTTTTTGTCCTAATTGCCCTGAAAATAACCACCCATGCACTATTGCATAACATTGTCAAAAATGTCTCTGATCATGAGGGAAATCTGTCTCACTACTAAGTATTATATCCGTGGAATTTTCGTAGATGCTTTTCATTAAGTTGAGGCTGTTCTCTTCTGCTACTTGTTAAGTGTTTTTATCTTAAAGAGGTATTGGATTTTTGTCAAGTGTTTTTTGGTTTTTTTTTTTTTGCACATAATGAAATGATCATTCATGTTTTTTGTCCTTTATTCTATTGATCTGTTATAGTAGTGGATTTTTGTATCATTAATCTACCTTATGCATAATATTTTTAATATGTTACTAGATTCTTCACGACCCAGATAATCACGATGGTGTGATCACTCACCTAGAGCCAGACATCCTGGAATGTGAAGTCAAGTGGGCCTTAGGAAGCATCACTATGAACAAAGCTAGTGGAGGCAATGGAATTCCAGTTTAGCTATTTCAAAACCTGAAAGATGATGCTGTGAAAGTGCTGCACTCAATATGCCAGCAAATTTGGAAAACTCAGCAGTAGCCACAGGACTGGAAAAGGTCAGTTTTCATTCAAATTCCAAAGAAAGGCAATGCCAAAGAATGCTCAAACTACTGCACAATTGCACTCATCTCACATGCCAGTAAAGTAATGCTCAAAATTCTCCAAGCCAGGCTTCAGCAATATGTGAACTGTGAACTTCCAGATGTTCAAGCTGGTTTTAGAAAAGGCAGAGGAACCAGAGATCAAATTGTCAACATCCGCTGGATCATCGAAAGAGCAAGAGAGTTCCAGAAAAACATCTATTTTATTGATGTTGCATCTATTTTATTCGTTGCATCTTTATTGACTATGCCAAAGCCTTTGACTGTGTGAATCACAATAAACTGTGGAAAATTCTTCAAGAGGTGGGAATAACAGACCACCTGACCTGCCTCTTGAGAAATCTGTATGGAGGTCAGGAAGCAACAGTTAGAACTGGACATGGAACAACAGACTCGTTTCAAATAGGAAAAGGAGTACGTCAAGGCTGTATATTGTCACCTTGCTTATTTAACTTATGTGCAGAGTACATCATGAGAAACACTGGGCTGGAAGAAGCACAAGCTGGAATCAAGATTTCTGAGAGAAATATCAATAACCTCAGATGTGTAGATGACACCACCCTTATGACAGATAGCAAAGAAGAACTACAGAGCCTTTTGATGAAAGTGAAAGAGGAGAGTGAAAAAGTTGGCTTAAAGCTCAACATTTAGAAAACTAAGATCATGGCATCTGGTCCCATCACTTCATGGGAAATAGCTGGGGAAACAGTGGAAACAGTGTCAGACTTTATTTTGGGGGGGCTTCAAAATCACTACCGATGGTGACTCCAGCCTTGAAATTAAAAGACGCTTACTCCTTGGAAGGAAAGTTATGACCATCCTAGATAGCATATTAAAAAGCAGAGACATTACTTTGCCAAGAAAGGTCCATCTATTAAGGCTGTGGTTTTTCCAGTAGTCATGTATGGATGTGAGAGTTCGACTATAAAGAAAGCTGAGCGCTGAAGAATTGATGCTTTTGAACTGTGGTGTTGGAGAAGACTCTTGAGAGTCCCTTGGACTGCAAGGAGATCCAAGCAGTCCATCCTAAAGGAAGTCAGTCCTGAATATTCATTCGAAGGACTGATGTTGAATTGGAAACTCCAGTACTTTGGCCCCCTGATGCGAAGAACTGACTCATTTGAAAAGACCCTAATGTTGGGAAAGACTGAAGGCGGGAGGAGAAGGAGACAACTGAAGATGAGATGGTTGAATGGCATCACTGACTCAATGGACATGAGTTTGAGTAAACTCTGGGAGTTGATGATGGACAGGGAGGCCTGGTGCTGCAGTCTATGGGGTCGCAAAGAGTTGGACATGACTGAGCGACTGGACTGAAATGACCTGAAGGTTTAGTTTGCTAGTATTTTGTTGAAGATTTGTTTTGTCTGTGTCCATAGAGATGTTATCTATAGTTTTCTACTCATGATATGTCTCTCTGCTTTTCATATCAGTGTAACAATAGTCTCAAAGATGGTCCAGGAGGCACCCCCTTCTCCTCTATTTTTTGAAACAATTTAAAGAGTTGGTATTAATTCTTTAAATATTTAGTAGAATTCATCAATGAAGGCATTTGGGCTTGGGTGTTTCTCTGTGGGAAGTTTAAAATTTTTACAGTTCAAGTTCTTTATGATAGATGTCTTCATATATTTCTTTGTCTTGGGTCAATGATGGTAGTTTGTATCTTTCTGGTAATTTCTCCATTTAATCTAAGTTACCAAATTTGTAGCATGCTATTACTAACATTATTGCCTTATAATTTAATCAAAATTATGCAAGATCCGTAGTGATATTCTGACTCCTAAGTACTTCACAATTCTGTAATCCTTGAGATATCTTACATGTATTTACTCTAAATCCCTTTGTGTCTTACCTTCTGTTTAGTTTTCCATTTCCCAAAGAGTGCCTCTGAGTTACAGATATGATCATGAGGTCAAAATGCATATGTCAAGTTGTTGGGTTGTTTTTTCCAATTTCTGTTTTACTAAATGCATAAAAGGAATTAGATTTTCTTAGATTCTTGACAACTGTTCTGGAAATGCTGAGATGTGAAGAGCCATTTCGGTATACATGTTAACATTGGGTACAACAGGGTTCTGCTGTTTACATTTTTTTTTCCTCAAAAGATGAGAAAATTGTTTAATTACAGAAGTAAATCATAAGGTATATCAAATAATCTTGTGTGATAAAAGCTGTATTTTATATTATATTAATAGTATAGAGAACTAGAGGTTATAACTAAACAGATTTGTGAGAAGAACTCACAGTAAGTGTATTATATTTCCAGATTTAGCCATCAGGCAAAACTTTCTGCTTCTCATTCTGCTATGGTAGATTTAATTGTTGGTGGTAAAAGTCTCTATTGTCTGGCTTAGGGCCTTATATCTATGGTTTGAACTCACATATAATTAGTAGGGAAATGTGGTGGCTGAAAATGCTGCACTCCTCAAAATTTACAGAACCTAATCCCTGGAACCTGTGAATGTTACTTTATATGGCGGAAAAAAAAAGGACTTTAGAGATGTTTGCAGATATTTTAAAGATCTTGAGATGGGATTAGTTTGGATACTATCTGAGTGGGCCCAAAATGCAATCACAAGTATCATTGTAAGAAGAAAGCAGAGGAAATTTTGGCACACAGAAGAGGAAAACACTATCTGACCACAAAGGCAGAGAATGGAGTGATTCCACCAGAAGCCAAGCTTGCCAGCAGCCACCAGTAGCTGGAAAACCAAATGATTGTTGAAGCATTTGGAAAGAGCACAGCTCTGCTCACACCTTGATTTTGGCCCAGTGATACTGATGTCAGACTTCTGGCCTCAGAGTTATGAGTAAATAAATCTCTGCCGTTTTAAGCACCAAATCTGTGGTAATTTGTTGCAACAGCCACAGGAAATGAACAAAGTAAACAAATGATTCTGAACAAAGCTCCGAGGTCAGATTTGTCTTCAGTACTTTTTCTGCTTTCTCATTCGTTGCATTGCCTTGAGCTTCAATTGCTTTGATTTGGTACCTTGCTGCTCAGTACAATAGGATTGCATTAGCAGTGATAAAACTGTATCTCTGATGCTTAGCTGCTACAGGTGAAAATAGGTAGAACTATCAGCTTCAAATTCTTCCATCCAAGTTCAAGCGGGCAACTGAAGCATCTCTATTGTGCCTGAATATGGATTTATCTCTTGCTCTTTTTCTTAAGCCACTTTGTCTGCTGTTTTTTTCCTGTGCACTCAATACCTTCCCACTTATTCTCTGGTCACTGTGCAGAATTTCAGTGAAAACTTTATTCTTGATGTACATCTTCTTGTCATCCAAATTGTCTCTCATGGTTGGAGTAATATATTGTAAGACAGTTTTTAGAAAAGTTTTAGGTTTACAACAAAATTGAGAGAAGGGTACAGAGATTTATCATATGCTTCATGCCTACCCACTCCAGTATTCTTGGCTTCCCTTGTGGCTCAGCTGGTATAGAATCTACCTGCAATTTGGGAGACCTGAGTTCAGTCCCTGGGTTGGGAAGATCCCTTGGAGAAGGGAAACGCTACCCACTCCAGTATTCTGGCCTGGAGAATTCCATGGACTGTACAGTCCATGGGGTCACAAAGAGTCGGACATGACTGAGTGACTTTCACTTTCACTTTCCTTGCCTCACACATGTATCAGTTCAGTTCAGTCGCTCAGTCATGTCTGACTCTTTGCGACCCCATGAATCACAGCACGCCAGGCCTCCCTGTCCACCACCAACTACCAGAGTTTACCAAAACTCGTGTCGATCGAGTAGGTGATGCCATCCAGCCGTCTCATCCTCTGTTGTCCCCTTATTCTTCTGCCCCAAATCCTTCCCAGCATCAGGGTCTTTTCCAATGAGTCAACTCTTCGCATGAGGTGGCCAAAGTATTGGAGTTTCAGCTTCAACATCAGGCCTTCAAATGAACACCCAGAACTGATCTCCTTTAGGATGGAGTGGTTGGATCTCCTTGCAGTCCAAGGGACTCTCAAGAGTCTTCTCCAGCACCACAGTTCAAAGAATCAATTCTTCAGCACTCAGCTTTCTTCACAGTCCAACTCTCACATCCATACATGACCACTGGAAAAACCATAGCCTTGACTAGATGGACCTTTGTTGGCAAAGTAATATCTCTGCCTTTTAATATGCTATCTAGGTTGGTCATAACTTTCCTTCCAAGGAGTAAGCGTCTTTTAATTTCATGGCTGCAATCACCATCTGCAGTGATTTTGGAGCCTAAAAAAAGTCTGAAACTGTTTCCACTGTTTCCCCATCTATTTCCCATGAAGTGATGGGACCAGATGCCATGATCTTAGTTTTCTGAATGTTGAGCTTGAAGCCAACTTTTTCACTCTCCTCTTTCACTTTCATCAAAAGGCTCTGTGGTTCTTCTTCACTTTCTGCCATAAGGGTGGTGTCATCTGCATATCTGAGGTTATTGATATTTCTCCTAGCAATCTTGATTCCAGCTTATGCTTCTTCCAGTCCCGCGTTTCTCATGATGTACTGTGCATATAAGTTAAATAAGCAGGGTGACAATATACAGCCTTGACATACTCCTTTTCCTATTTGGAACCAGTCTGTTGTTCCATGTCCATTTCTAACTGTTGCTTCCTGACCTGCATACAGGTTTCTAAAGAGGCAGGTCAGGTGGTCTGCTATGCCCATCTCTTTCAGAATTTTCCACAGTTTATTGTGATCCACACAGTCAAAGGCTTTGGCATAGTCAAGAAAGCAGAAATAGAAGTTTTTCTGGAACTCTCTTGCTTTTTTGATGATCCAGCAATGTTGGCAATTTGATCTCTGCCTTTTCTAAAACCAGCTCAAACATCTGGAAGTTCACAGTTCACGTATTGTTAAGCCTGGCTTGGAGAATTTTGAGCATTACTTTACTAGCATGTGAGATGAGTGCAATTGTGTGAGCTCATTTCTTTTTAGTTTTGAATGCTATTTCATTGTCTGGATGTACCACAGTTTATTTATCTATTTACCTAGTAAAGAAAATCTTGGCTGTATCCAAGCTTTGTCAGTTATGAATAAAGCTGCTATAAACAACCATGAACAGGTTTTTGTATAGACATGAATTTTTAACTCATTTTAGTAAACATCAAGGAGTGAGATTGCTGGATCAAGTGTTAAAGATATATTTAGTTTGGTAAGAAACTGCCAAACTCTCTTCTAAAGTGGTTATACCATCTTTTATCTTTATCAGTAGTAGATAAGATTTCCTTTTTCAGGGACTCATGAGCAGAAAGTACCCTGGCAACAAGTGCCTGAATAGGAAAACCTGATAAGGTGACATAAAAAGTTAAGGTGAAAAAGGTCAAGGAAATGAGTGAACAAACCATAAAGACTTTAAAGTGGAAGTGGTCTGTCTGGTATCTTCAATGAGGACTGCAGAGTTAAGAACTGGCATGGAATAATGATAAGGGATGACATTAGAAAAATAATAAGTGTTAAGACAGTCTTATAAGTATAGGCTTTGTATACTGAGATAGATAAGAGCTACTGTAGGGTTTTCAGCAGAATTGAAAACTCTGGTTAGACGTTGGGGTTAATTCTGGCTACAGTGTTGCGAATAGTCTATAGGGGACAAAGAAAGAAGCATAGAGCTCACTATTTCTAACTAGTGTTGAGAGAAATGTTTTTGCCATTGGAAAGTCACTTGGAAAGCCAAACTGCTCTAGTCGTGTTATTAAGGATCTAAAGCACTTTGTGATGAACATGTACATGGTTCTGTAAAAGGAAGGCTCATAAAGGTTCAGGGAATGTTGCTTACTACCCTCTCCTTAGGGTCAATGCATTGGAATGAAGCAGAGATCATTTGGAGAAGAAAAGTTTATTTGGAGGTTGAAGTAAACTCCACTGAGATTCAAAATGATGATCAGATATGGGACCAGTTAGTTGGACAGGAATGGTTGTATGGTAAGCATTTTCTCTTTATTCAGTAAGCTAAAAATTGAATCTGACATCCAAATCCTTGAAAAATGTTGACATGTACCTGTTTATGTTGAAATTAGACCAAAGCGTTTTGGAAGTAACTGAAGTATTTGTTTTGGATAATGCCCTGATACTCCATACATTGAACATTATATTGGGGAGCTCTGGTCAAAAAGAAACTCAGCTCTGGAAGGCCTTGAATTCAGAGAACCTATAAACACGTGGGTTTTTTGTTTGTTTGTTTGTTTGTGCATCTATGGCCAGTGATATGATAACTGGGTAATAAATAGAAATAATAAAAAATAATTTGCAAGGGAATAATATCAACAAAACTTCATATTATCCAGAATAATGGTGGAAAATAGTAAAATTTAAAGTGCATGTCAGATAGCCAAGTTTGCAGAATTTTAATGTTCTTTTTTGAGGTTACTTTTGATTTTCTTCTCCATAATTGTCATGACATCTTCAAACAATATGAAATTCTGCAACTCTGCCCCTGTCTTGTTCAAATGCTGTCCTTTATACTCTGTTATAAATCTGTGAACTTATTTTCATTTTTCAAGTATTTGTATATCAATTTTCTAATTATTTGACTTTTAAGACTGATTATTCATTTTAATATTTATTATTTTATTAACTGAATTTTCAATTGTTTACTGCATTTTGTTTGTGCTTATGTTCTCTTTTTGGTATATTTCTCTGAGACTTTTGCAAGAACAAGGCAATGACAATTGATAGCACAAAAATTGATTAGTCGTTTCCTTTTCGTTAGAGATCAGCATTTTCTAAAATCTGTTGTTCATGAAACCTATTTTTTTTTCAGCTTTTAAATTATGTAAATTAGTTTTAACCAAATCCAGACTTTCAAATTATACATTAGGAAAAAATTTATAGTAAGTTAAATGCTATTTTTGTCATTTTTTTTAATCATTTTAAATATGAGAAGAATCTCACAAATGCCGAATTATAAGATCAACAAATGTTAAGGAAATGGTGAAAAGTGTGTTTAACTGAGAAAAAGATAATTGAAACTATGCAGGGTTGTTCAATTCTGTAAATTCTATGGGTAAAAGCAAGTCACAAGACCAGCCATGATGAATGGGAGGGAAAACAGATTCTGCCTTTTACAGGGAGAAGCAGCATGTCCTCCTTTAATATTTCTTGGGTTGAACAGTGTCTTTAGAACAATATTATTTCTTTCTCTTTGTAGAACAGTACTTTCTCATTATTCTAGAGCCTCTTGTGTGTTGGCTTCCTTGATGGCTCAGTGGGTAATGAAGCTGCCTGCAGTTCAAGAGATGCAGGAGATACAGGAAATGCAGGTTCAATCCCTGGGTGGGGAAGATCCCCTGGAGGAGGAAATGGGCAACTGACTCCAATATTCTAGTCTGAAAAATCTCATGGACAGAGGAGCCTGATGGACTATATATAGTCCATAGGGTCGCAAACAGTTGGACATGACCAAAGCAACTTAGCATACACATAGGCATGTTGCATTTGTGTCTGATCAGAAGCATAGTGATTCCTTTTCCTATCCTACTCTTAATTGAAACTTCATTGTTTATCTCCAGAATGTATGACTAAGAGAAGGAATTTGTTACTACATCAGTCTGTAGCTTCTGACCAGCTATGGTTTAAAAAGTCGTGGCTCACAGTGATTGTTCTCCATTTAAAATAAATAAATTTTAAAAAAAGAAAGTAAAAAAAAAAAGAAACTGGCTCAGTGAGTCGTGCGGTTTTAAATGGCTTCCTATCCCACACCTCAGTGTCAGTAAAGGTTTTGAGAGGTCATTTCTTCTAAAAAGGGTACTTATATGTGAACAAGAACAGTGTTGACCTAGTTAGAACAATAATTTGTAAAAGTTTTATATTTTCATGTCAGAGAAGCGGCACTAGAATAGGAAGGGATCGTAGGTGGGAAAACTGAAACCCACCGTAGTAAGAATTTATACTGTTTATATTTCTTTAATTATAGGTCTAGAATTCAGAAAATACTTCCATTAAACAGTTCTATTTATTTCTGCTTTATTCCATTATTTCTATAAATGCCATTGCATTTGAAGCAGGATGTAATACTCTTTTGGTAGACGGTAAACTGAGACATAGTTGTATAAATTACTTAATCAGGCCACAATATTTGTGATTGAACTAAACTATTTACTGTAGTTTAAGACACTGTACTGCTTTTTAAATCTTATTTTATTCCTTGAAACATTTTTTTTTAAATTTGAAAAGATTCTGTCTTCTTTTATCCTACTACTTATTATATAAGTGTTTTAGACTATCAAAGTCTTTCAAATATGAGCAATTCTAGGATAAATACCTAAGCTATGACCATCCCAAATTAATAATCAACCCTTAAAAATGATGCAGACTGTGGTTGATTTTTCTCCTCAAATACATAAACCCATTTTCTCTTTGAATCTTGTTTTGACAATAATTCACAGGAAAAGAAATATCATGAAAAGAGTTAGAGTGAAGGGGATTATTTATAGTTCAGGTTGCAACAGGCACATCTATACAGTATTCAATTAGCTTGAAAAGCTAGGAGCTGTAAAGTACAACAAGATCATCTTGCCTTGAAAAGGGCAAGTTTGTTTGGGTTTTGGCATATTGCTTCTATGAATTTATATTAATAATTTATGGCAATGATATGGCAAGAAGCATAGACTTGAGTGAGGAGGTGATTATTATTCTACATTGGAAGGCTTCTTGTGTATGTGTGTTCACACTTTCCCTTGGAAAAGGAGCTTGGTTATTCCATTTCTTTATAGCAAAGTAGAGTAAAGTAGACTTTCCATTTCTTAAAGTAGAGTCCTGTGTGGAAGCCTGATTTTAAAAATGGAAAGCAATCAAATTTGGGGGGGGTCTAAATACTTGATTTAGGCTCACCTAAAAATGCTATCTACCACAAGGTGATCACATGAGGCTACTTCTTCCATAGTTTTCAATACTATATTTCATGAATTTTGTCAGTGATGACAAAACTTTAGAAGTTAACAGTGTGAGAACTAAAAAGAAAGCACTGGAATTTGGCAATTATAGCAAGGACTGAGAGAGAAAGAGAGACAGAGAGAGACTGAAGATAGTAAGCAGTTATGGAAAAACCTGAATGAACTTTTTGGCCCACTCAGTATGAGATAATAATGAAAGCAATTTTGTAAATAACTTTTTTGCTTATTATGTACTTGAGAACTCAGTAAGCACAACTCATAGTGTGGATCTCCTGATGAAAGAGGGCGTTGTTGATTGGCAAAGTTTTTATTTTTAATCTTGAGTTCCAGTAGTGTTTTAGAATCAATGATTGCGATATTCAGTTTATACTTTTTTCATTAGTAGGAGGGGTATGAAATGAATTTTCATTTATTTAGATCTAGAACTGGTGTGTACAGGTACAACTTGTAAGCGATAAGTTTTGGAATTGATTCCAGTCTGGGACATGTCTTTTGTTCATTCCCTCACACATTCAGTCATTCACTTAACAAATACTTATTGAAGGCATTTCATATGCTGGCTCAGGAGATTCACAAATGAACAATAAAATTAAGTATTATATCTCAACCCTGTTGCCAAGTAGATCACGTTCATGTTGAGAAAGACAAAATGAACAGGCAAAGTAAATAAAAAGCAAGCTAGTTTAAGATTCTTATTGGGTGCATAAGGGAAAAATTACAGAGTAACTAAGATAAAGTTAACACTTTAGATAAGAAGACAGAGAAGGCTTCCCTAAAGGATATAGTATTTGAATTGAGACTGCCACAGTGCAAGAGTCAACTATACAAAGTCTGTTGGGGAACAAGAAAAGCGAAGCTTCTAAGGAAGGAATGAATTTTCCATGTTTGAAGGATAAAATCAGGTCAAATTGCTGGAGTACATGAGTTAAGGAGCAAACATAATGATTTGGGCTTCCCAGGTGTTGCTGGTGGTAAAGCACCTTGTTGCCAGTGCAGGAGACACCTGGTTGCCAGTGAGAGATGTGGGTTTGATCTCTGGGTCAGGAAGATCTCCTGGAGGCGAGCATGGCAACTCACTCCAGTTTTCTCGCCTGAGAACCCCATGGACAGAAGGAACCTGGCAGGCTAGGTCGATAGGGTCGCAGAGTGGGACACAACTGAAGCAACTTAGCGTGTACACATAATGATTTGAGACTATAGAAGTAAGCTGGACCCAGGTCACATAAAATCTTTTCCTCTTTGCTAAGTCCCACTCCAGTACTCTTGCCTGGGAAATCCCATGGATGGAGGAGCCTGGTAGGCTGTAGTCCATGGGGTCGCTAAGAGTCGGACACGACTGAGCGACTTCACTTTCACTTTTTGCTTTCATGCATTGGAGAAGGAAATGGCAATGCACTCCAGTGTTGTTGCCTGGAGAATCCCAGGGACAGAGGAGCCTGGCGGGTTGCCGTCCTTGGGGTCGCACAGAGTCGGACACGACTGAAGTGGCTTGGCAGCAAGGAGGAATTTGGATTTTGTTCTAAGAGAAGATACTATAATGCTCTAAAGTTGAGAAACTCATAGCTTGTTTTAAATGGCTGCTCTAGAATTCTAATGAATTCATTATATCTCGATACCTAATTCAAATTGTTATTCAAAATTATAGACCAAGGAGATGGAAGGAGAAATTAAAACTCTGGAATGACAATTTTTAAACTGGGAAAGCATGGTAACAATTATGGTTAATTGTGGTTATTGTATTGGGAAGAATTTTGGCTTTGAGGTAGAAAATATTCTTTCTCTGGGGTAATTTCCTATCTATCTAGATATTCTCATTGAAAAGAAACATTCTTTTCCCAGAGCAGAGATTAGTCCATTCAGCTGGAACTTTTTAAGATAAATGTTTCATATTCAAAATTTAAAATAAATGACTCTTGAGAGAAGGAAAGAAATAGTCATTTTCAGTTAAAATCAAATAGTTCCTCCTTTTTTCAGTTAAGTCATTCCCCAGTTAGAAAGCAAAAGGAGAATAAAAAGAGACGGAGAAAGAAATACTTAGTTGACTCATCAAGGAAGAGAGTTTAATGTCTGAATAAATGAACCGGATAAAAAGAACTTTTGGTATTGTCAAAGGGTACTGAATGATTATCTTTTTGGAAATTCATTTGGAAATGTTTGAAATGACAAAACTTTCTACTACAAATAAGAATACTGAAGATATTTATTTTTAAATGGTGAGGAAATGTCATTTGATAAACTGTTTTGAATTGTCTTGTTTTGGTGTAATATCATTTCAGCATTCTCATTTAGATAAACTTGTAATTCTAAAACTCAAAACTAGGTTTTCATGTAAGTAAATTAACATTATTTCATTTATTTTAAATATTTTTACTTTTGTGGAAATATGAGACAAGTATAATGTTCATTTTTCTTTAATGAAATAGATGTATGAAAAATCACCAGTAATTTAGCCTGTGTATGGAATATTCTTTCTTTTTGTTCTTTTAAATTTGCTGTAATATTTCTCAAGTTGTTTTTTGTAATATGTTTCAAATGAGCCCTCTAGAACTCAAGTCCTAAATCACTTGTGATTCTAGTGGAGTGATTGAGATCTTAGTGGAGTGCTGTGCTGTGCTTAGTTGCTCAGTCATGCCCAACTCTCTGCTACCCCATGGACTGTAGCCTGCCAGGCTCCTCTGTCTATGGGGATTCTCCAGGAAAGAATACTGGAGTGGGTTGCCATGCCCTCCTCCAGGGAATCTTCCCAAACCAGGGATCGAACCCAGTTCTCCCGCACTGCAGGCAGATTCTTTACCCTCTGAGCCACAAGGGAAGCCCAAGAATACTGGAATGGGTAGCCTATCCCTTCTCCAGCGGATCTTCCTGACCCAGGAATCGAACCGGGGTCTCCTGCATTTCAGGCATCTTCTTTACAAGAGCTACCAGGGAATGGTGACAAGGAGATGAAGATAATTAAGCTAAACTTGCCCATTAAAAGTGAATCTGCCAGTGTTTTCCATAGTGATATACCTGAGACCTTGAAGCACTTCATCATATCAAAAAAAAAAATAGTATTTTTCCTCTAAAATGAAACTCATAGGTGTTAAGTCCTTAAAAATTATAGCTTTCTGAAGTCTTTGGTAAATATGTCTTCCTAGATCCTGAAAACTGACGTTTACTGGCACCCTCTAAATCTTAAACACATCAAGAGATAATTGAAATATCCTTTAAGGAAAACATAATGTTGCTTTTTCAAGTTTTGCTTTACAGGGTGTATAGAGCTATAAAATATTATTTTACAATAAAAATGATTCTGTCTTTACACTTGTACTTCAGTGCTATCAGAGCCTACTTATGTGACTATAAACATGTAAGAAGGATAGGACTCATATATCACTGCTGTGTGTTTTTCTGAATTACACAGATTATACTGATTACACAGAAAGCAAAATGGTTTAGTTGGCAAGATGAGCCTGTGACCACTGCTTTCTTTATTTTTTAAATAGTTTGGCTATTTCTGCAAGCTCCTCTGCACACACATTCTAGATCCCAGGCATATAACATTTAGGGTGCCCTTAAAACTGCTCATTCTGAATAAAACTCGGTATGCCCTACTTTGACCTTGGCAAAAAGCTGTCTTTTAAATTTTTGCTTTGTACTATTGCTTCTCATCTTGTTCTAATGATTATAAAATACCTTTTTATACTCAGCCCCACTAAAAACATAATGACTGTGAATGATATCACGTGTTACTAGTTAAGGAGGCCCAGGCGTTTGAAATGGTTTTATCTAGAAATTCAAAAATGTGGAGCTCTGAGCATTGGAATTTTAGATATAACCTCAGATTCAGGTGAAAGAAACCCTCCTTCAACAAAATCCTACTATAAAGATGGCATTTATTCTATTTGGATTAAAGCTGACCTATCTGAAATCACTGTTCTAGCTATGCTGATGGAAGTTTTAAAACGTATGGCTGCAGAATCAATATAGTGAAAATGAATATACTACCCAAAGCAATATATAGATTCAATGCAATCCCTATCAAGCTACCAACCGTATTTTTCACAGAACTAGAACAAATAATGTCACAATTTGTATGGAAATACAAAAAAACTTCAAATAGTCAAAGCAATCTTAAGAAAGAAGAATGGCACTGGAGGAATCAACCTGCCTGACTTCAGGGTATACTACAAAGCCACAGTCATCAAGACAGTATGGTACTGACACAAAGACAGATATATAGATCAATGGAACAAAATAGAAAGCCCAGAGATAAATCCACGCACCCATGGACACCTTATCTTTGACAAAGGAGGCAAGAATATACAATGGAGAAAAGACAATCTCTTTAACAAGTGGTGCTGGGAAAACTGGTCAACCACTTGTAAAAGAATGAAACTAGAACGATTTCTAACACCATACACAAAAATAAACACAAAATGGATTAAAGATCTAACCATAAGACTAGAAACTATAAAACTCCTAGAGGAAAACATGGACAAAACTCTTTCCAACATAAACCACAGCAGGATCCTCCATGACCCACCTCCCAGAATATTGGAAATAAAAGCAAAAATAAACAAATGGGACCTAATTAAAATTAAAAGCTTTTGCACAACAAAGGAAACTACAAGCAAGGTGAAATGACAGCCTTCAGAATGGGAGAAAATAATAGCAAATGAAGCAACGGACAAAGAATTAATCTCAAAAATATACAAGCAACTCCTGCAGCTCAATTCCAGAAAAATAAAAAACCCAATCAAAAAGTGGGCCAAAGAACTAAACAGACATTTCTCCAAAGAAGACATACAGATGGCTAACAAACACATGAAAAGATGCTTAACATCATTCATTATCAGAGAAATTCAAATCAAAACCACAGTGAGGTACCATTTCACGCCAGTCAGAATGGCTGCTATCCAAAAGACTACAAGCAATAAATGCTGGAAAAGGTGTGGAGAAAAGGGAACCCTCTTACACTGTTGGTGGGAATGCAAACTAGTACAGCCACTATGGAGAACAGTGTGGAGATTCCTCAAAAAACTGGAAATGGAACTGCCATATGACCCAGCAATCGCACTGCTGGGCATACACACTGAGGAAACCAGACTTGAAAGAGACACGTGTACCCTAGTGTTCATCGTAGCACTGTTTATAATAGCCAGGACATGGAAGCAACCTAGATGTCCATCAGCAGACGAATGGATAAGGAAGCTGTGGTACATATATACAATGGAATATTACTCAGCCATTGAAAAGAATACATTTGAATCAGTTCTAATGAGGTGGATGAAACTGGAGCCTATTATACAGAGTGAAGTAAGCCAGAAAGAAAAACACCAATACAGTATACTAACACATATATATGGAATTTAGTAAATCCATAAAGATAACCCTGTATGCGAGACAGCAAAAGAGACACAGATGTATAGAACAGTATTTTGGACTCTTTGGGAGAGGGTGAGGGCGGGATGATATGGGAGAATGGCATTGAAGCATGTAAATTATCATACGTGAAACGAATCGCCAGTCCAGGTTCGATGCATGATACAGGATGCTTGGGGCCGTTGCACCGGGATGACCCAGAGGGATGAGATGGGGAGGGAGGTGGGAGGGAGGTTCTGGAAGGGGAACATATGTACACTCATGGCAGATTCATGTCAATGTTTGGCAAAACCAATACAATATTGTAACGTAAAAAAAAAAAAAGATAAATAAATTTAAAAAATTAAACTAAAACATATGGCTGCAGTCTTAACAGGAACGTTGAAAGAACATGGGGGAATAAATGATTATAATAGATATTATTTCTTAAAGGTGTTACAATTTCTCATGCCTTAAAAGAAATAGTTGAAAGAAAGAAATCAGTTTTTGCTACATTTTCAGGTGGAATGCTGTATCTGAGAAAGTGTGTGTGTACACAGGCTAAAATGTAGAGTGAAAAGAAAAATGGCCTAGCTATTTTTATATTAAAAAAAACTTTTATGTCTATTCTTAAATGCTCTTATAGTTTATGTAGCATTGAATTTATGTGGAAGATGTAATTGATATATATCACCTAGTAATGTTTGGATGAAAGGTTCAGATTGCTCTAGATCTTATTGAAGCCCAAGGACCTCAGCCATATCAAAAGCTCATTAGAGGGTCAGGCACTGTGAGTGGCATGTGCAGAAGTAGGTGGTATCAGAATTGGGTGTTCCCACCATGACAGCTACTTTGAACAATAAGAAAGACAATTGAGAAAGTATATGTAGAAATCAGCAAAATAAACAGTGTATTCATTATACAACTATCGATTTGAAAGTTTTAATTATACATGTCAATGCTTCATTTATAAGGCTAGGGAATCATAAGCAGGCTATTGTAGAAAACAGTTGTATTGGTTTCAGAAAAAGAAACTTACAGTACTATAGTATAATATTCTACATAACTGGGAAATTCTGCTTTCCATAAAATGATTGATGTTTTGATACAAAAGCTTTCAATGTAAATAATAATAATGATTTATATTTATTAAGGATTTAGGTTCTTCTCAAATATTATTTCATGTAAAATTTCAACAGAAGCCTTATTTTACAAATGAGGAAACTAAGAAGCAGAGAGAGTAGTAATTCTTCCAAGGTCACATGAGTTGTTGTGAAAGTGAAAGTCACTCAGTTGTGTCTGACTCTTTGCAACCCTATGGACTATACAGTCCATGGAATTCTCCAGGTCAGAATACTAGAGTGGGTAGCCTTTTCCTTCCCCAGGGGATCTTCCCAACCCAGGGATGAAACCCAGGTCTCCCACATTGCAGGCGGATTCTTTACCAGCTGAGCCACAAGGAAAGCCCAATAATACTGGCGTGCGTAGCCTATCCCTTCTCCAGTGGATCTTCCCGACCCAGGAATCAAACTGGGGTCTCCTGCATTGCAGACAGATTCTTTACCAACTGAGCTATCAGGGAACCCCCCCACATGATTTGCTGTTCAGTCACTATATCACATCAGACTCTTTGTGACCCTGTGGACTGCAGCATACCAGGCTTCAATGTCCTTCACTATTTCCCAGAGATTGCTTAAACTCATGTCCACTATGTAGATGATGCCATCCAATCATCTCATCCTCTGTCACCTCTCCTCCTTCTTCCTTCAATCGTTCCCAGAATCAGGGTCTTTTCCAATGAGTTGGCTCTTCATATCAGGTGGCCAAAGTATTGGAGCTTCAGCTTCAGCATCAGTCCTTCCAATGAATATTCAGGGTTGATTTCCTTTAGGATTGACTGGTTTGATCTCCTTGCAGTCCAAGGGACTCTCAAGAGTCTTCTCCAGCACCAAAATTCAAGAGCATCAATTATTCTGTGGTCAGCTTTCTTTGTGGTCCAACTCTTACACCAGTACATGACTACTGGAATAACCATAGGTTTGACTGCACAGATCTTTGTCAGCAAAGTGATGTCTCTGCTTTTTAATATGCTGTCTAGGTTTTTATAGCTTTCCTTCCAAAGAGCAAGCATCTTTTAATTTCATGGCTGCATTAATATGACTAATAGTTAAAAAATAAACACAATTTGCCATATGCCAACTAACTATGGAGCCCCTTGTCTAACCATGTACTATGGTGTGTGGCCTCCTTGGAAAATAAATAGTTCTTCCTGACCAACCACTTAAAGTATAAATAAGAAAGAAGTCACTTCAGATGAAAAAAAAAAATACCTGAGTTAAACTCTAAAGTAAAAGTCTAAAAATGAACTGGAT
Source organism: Giraffa tippelskirchi (assembly GCF_054371585.1). Taxonomy (NCBI): domain Eukaryota; kingdom Metazoa; phylum Chordata; class Mammalia; order Artiodactyla; family Giraffidae; genus Giraffa; species Giraffa tippelskirchi. The sequence goes on from NC_137276.1 coordinate 43,309,652, forward strand.
AGAATCTGATGCATTTCTGGTCTAATTGAATAACAGAATTATATAAGAAAAACTGAATTTTCTTAAATATATAAGTAAGAACAGATGCTTATTTACATACAATCAGCTTTAAATATTATCAAGTGGGAAGTTAACCATTAGGTTATTATACATAATATGCGGGTTTAAATTTTCAGTTGTAATAACTTTGTAAAACAATCTGCCAAAGTGCAGATTGCTTTGGTTTTTTTGGCAGGCAATTTAGGGCTAAAAGAAACTCCTTAATGTACAGCTTTTTTGCATACTTATCAGTTCTATGGTCAGTAAGGAAATGATTCAAACTCTGAGAATATTGCCCTGTTAGTTTAATTTGAATGCAAATTTCACTAACTTAAGTCTCTGTTTGGCTTCGGGGATTTTTTTGAATGTGTGTATTTGAATGTGGATGTGACCTCACTTGTACACGGCTGACCAATTTTAGTTACTTTGGGTCATCTCTCTTTCAGACAAATACTTTGAAGTTTGTCTTTGGATGGAACTTAGGGAGAGATGAAAATTTAAGAGAAGCAGCACTGTGTGGTTAGCTTGGATTTCGATTATATCTTTTGATTAGATAATGAAGTCAGGGACCCACCAGTAAACTATTGACTTCAGGGTGACAAGACTGAGTCGCTCCAGAGACAGAATGTGGGGAACTCATTTGCTTTTCCTCTGAGTTTCATCTTCTTCATCCATCAACTGGAGAGGGAGGAGATTGATGTGAATGAGGTGATTTCTAAAGTCCTATTCCACTATGCAGTTCTATTATTTTTTATCTGGCTCTGCCTTCTGAAGTTATTTTCCTTTTTACAAAGTGAGAATTGAGACTGCCTGCATCTATACAGCTTACCTATGAGACTAACAACTAAGGATGCCTTCATCAATGTGACTTTACTCTGTTTCAGGAAATTCTTACCTAGATAGATAAGACTGTGAACCAGTAAATATCTTATTTGCTGCAGTAGCTTGTTAAAAATCAGTTTATACAAATAATATACTGCTCACGCAGCCTTCTTAGGACAATAGTTGTTCATCTGCAGAGCTTCGTTCTCATGACAAAAAAAAGATTGCTTTAACAGGCGAGCTGCAGTGGTTTGCCTCTTCAGACTCATTTCAACATCCTCACCTCTCTGTTTCAGTCAAATCCTAAACCATTATTTTTTGAATGTTTGTCAAATTCCATTTAGATACCTAGTGAAATGCCCATTCAAACTACTTGAGGTTAGTCCCCAAACTGTGTAAATATCAGTCCTGGATCCCCATCCCTTTAAAAATAAACAGATATTTTGTTCAGGTGGTGCTGCCATTTATTGCAGAGATGATAAACCCAACATTACTTGAGTACTGAATTACCCTTACGGGTCTTACTGGGGAGTTGGAGGTCAAAATTATTACTGTTTCTATTTATAGAAAATGAATGTGAAGCTGTCTCAACAGAACACAGATAATCAGTACAGTGCTTGTAGAAATCTCTGGTCTTCTGATTCTTATTCCACTTCTTTTGGGGTATCAAATAATGTTATGAGCAAAGATTGTTTATAATTTTTAATAGTTTTAATAGGAAAATCATGACTTTGATGCAATATTGGAGATAACTGGTTTTATATTGAAGCAAAAGAGACAACCTACTTTGCTGAGGTGCTAAAATTCAAGCCAGTTCTGTCAGCCAACACCAAGGCACTCAGTGCTGACCAGCACAAGAGAAGGCTCTACACATGGACATCACTAGAAGGTCACACCAAATTCAGATTGATTATATTCTTTGCAGCCAGAAATGCAGAAGTTCTATACAGTCAGCAAAAATAAGACCTGGAGCTGAATGTGGCTCACATCATGAACTCCTTATTGCCAAATTCAGACTTAAATTGAAGAAAGTAGGGAAAATCACTAGACCATTCAGGTATGACCAAAATCAAATCCCTAACGATTATACAGTGGAAGTGAGAAATAGACTTAAGGGACTAGATCTGATAGAAAGAGTGCCTGATGAACTATGGGTAGAGGTTCGTGACATTGTAAGGAGACAGGGAGCAAGACCATCCCCACGAGAAAGAAATGAAAAAAAGCAAAATGGTTGTCTGAGGAGGCCTTACTAATAGCTGTGAAAAGAAGAGAAGCAAAAAGCAAAGGAGAAAGGGAAAGATATACCCATTTCAGTGCAGTGTTCCAAAGAATAGCAAGGAAGGTAAGAAAGCCTTCCTCAGTGATCAGTGCAGAGAAATAGAGGAAAACAATAGAATGGGAAAGACTAGAGATCTCTTCAAGAAAATTAGAGATTCCAAGGGAACATTTCATGCAACAATGGGCTCAATAAAGGACAGAAACTGTATGGACCTAACAGAAGCAGAAGATATCGCCAAGAGGTGGCAAGAATGCACAGAAGAACTGTACAAAAAAGATCTTCATGACCCATATAATCACAATGGTGTGATCACTCAGAGCCAGACATCCTGGAATGTGAAGTCAAGTGGGCCTTAGGAAGCATCACTATGAACAAAGCTAGTGGAGGTGATGGAATTCCAGTTGAGCTATTTCAAATCTTAAAAGATGATGCTGTGAAAGTGTTGCACTTAATATGCCAGGAAATCTGGAAAACTCAGCAGTGGCCACAGGACTGGAAAAGGTCAGTTTTACTTCCAGTCCCTATGAAAGGCAATGCCAAAGGATGCTCAAACTACTGCACAATTGCACTCATCTCACATGCTAGTAAAGTAATGCTCAAAATTCTCCAAGCCAGGCTTCAGCAATACGTGAACCGTGAACTTCCACATATTCAAGCTGGATTTAGAAAAGGCAGAGGAACCAGAGATCAAAATGCCAACATTTGCTGAATCATCAAAAAAGCAAGAGTGTTCCAGAAAACCATCTATTTCTGCTTTATTGACTATGCCAAAGCCTTTGACTGTGTGGATCACAATAAACTGTGGAAAACTCTGAAACAGATGGGCATAGCAGACCACCTGATCTGCCTCTTGAGAAATCTGTATGCAGGTCAGGAAGTAAGAGTTAGAACTGGACATGGAACAACAGACTGGTTCCAAACAGGAAAAGGAGTACGTCAAGGCTGTATATTGTCACCCTGCTTATTTAACTTATATGCAGAGTACATCATGAGAAATGCTGGACTGGAAGAAGCACAAGCGGGAATCAAGATTGCTGAGAGAAATATCAATAACCTCAGATATGCAGATGACACCACCCTTATGGCAGAAAGTGAAGAAGAACTAAAGAGCCTCTTGATGAAAGTGAAAGAGGAGAGTGAAAAAGTTGGCTTGAACCTCAACATTCAGAAAACTAAGATCATGGCATCTGGTCCCATCACTTCATGGGAAATAGCTGGGGAAACAGTGGAAACAGTGTCAGACTTTATTTTTTGGGGCTCCAAAATCACTGCTGATGGTGATTGCAGCCATGAAATTAAAAGATGCTTACTCCATGGAAGGAGGGTTATGGCCAACCTAGATAGCATATTTAAAAGCAGAGACATTACTTTGCCAATAAATGTCCGTCTACTCAAGGCTATGGTTTTTCCAGTGGTCATGTATGGATGTGAGAGTTGGACGGTGAAGAAAGCTGAGCGCCGCAGAATTGATGCTTTTGAACTGTGGTGTTGGAGAAGACTCTTGAGTGTCCCTTGGACAGCAAGGAGATCCAGTCAATCCATCCTAAAGGAGATCAATCCTGGGTGTTCATTGGAAGGCCTGATGTTGAAGCTGAAACTCCAATACTTTGGCCACCTCATGCGAAGAGTTGACTCATTGGAAAAGACCCTAATGCTGGGTAGGATTGGGGGCAAGAGGAGAAGGGGACGACAGAGGATGAGATGGTTGGATGGCATCACTGACTCGATGGACATGGGTTTAGATAGACTCTGGGAGTCGGTGATGGACAGGGAGGCCTGGCATGCTGCAATTCATGGGGTCGCAAAGAGTCGGGCATGACTGAGCGACTGAACTGAACTGAACTGAATTCATATAATATACTCAAATGGTACCTAGCATGCCCTCAGTACTAATTAAGTGTTAGATGCTATTTATTTCCAAAGCAACAGTACTAAGTAAGTGTTGGATACTATGTTATTTCCAAAGCAACAAGCTAACAACAGGAAGAATTAAAAATTTCTTGGAAATAAAATTTATCTTCCAGTATTTGATGTTTATATACAAATAATAATAAAAAAATTAATATGATCATGATGTGACTGGCAGATTAGCTTGACCCTCTGCTAATCCGAGGTATTAATTCAGTATTTTGTCATATTCCTTTTTCCCCATCCCACATCAGATTGCCAAAGCAATAGTGACTAATGTGGATTTTGCTCATTTTCCTGAGGAGATGGAGAAGAAATTTATCTGTCGTATTTATATAGGACAGTTTAAACTTCTTGCTTGGTCACTTGTCCCCTCTCTCATGTCTGTCCCTTTAGCCATATACAATCCCCTGTAGAGATTGTGCACTTTCACAAAGCATTTTCTATTCCAGACCAAGCTAGCTTTTGCACATAGCAAAGCAACATCACAGCAGTTAGTCAAACTGTTTCCTCTTGTTGTGTATTCCAAGTGTGGGGGAGTCTTAGAAACACTTAATAATCAGACAATCCTTCACTCAAGATTTTCAGGTCAAGTGGACAATGGCATGGGGTCAATAAGTTCCACCCAAAGCCCAAAGACATTTTGACTCTTAAAATTTATCTTTTTTTCTTTGCTCGTTTATGGTTTGGTCATGTTAACACCTCATCATAAATTATGGTGTACTAGTGGTCAAGAACCTGCCTGCCAACCCAGGAGGTGTAAGATACGCAAGTTCGATTCCTGGAATAAAGATCCCCTGGAGGAGGACATGGCAACCCACTCCAGTATTCAAGCCTGGAGAATCCCATGGGCAGAGAAGCCTGGCAGGCTACAGACTATGGGGATGCAAAGAGTCAGACATGGCTGAAGTGACTTAGCAGCAGCAGTATAAATTATGATAGCTATAAAGATCCTATCCCTAAATGCTTTATGCACTCATAGTCATGCCTTGATATGAGTTCTACAACTGACTTGACTTTGCTTATAATTTGGCTGAAGTTCAGTTCAGTTCAGTCGCTCAGTTGTGTCTGACTCTTTGTGATCCCATGGGCTACAGCATGCCAGGCCTCCCTGTCCATCACCAACTCCCAGAGTTTACTCAAACTCATGTCCCTTAAGTCGGTGATGCCATCCAACCATCTCATCCTCTGTCATCCCCTTCTCCTGCCTTCAATCTTTCCCAGCATCAGAGTCTTTTCAAATGAGTCAATTCTTTGCATCAGGTGGCCAAAGTATTAGAGTTTCAGCTTCAACATCAGTCCTTCCAATGAATATTCAGGACTGATTTCCTTTAGGATGGACTAGTTGGATCTCCTATACAATCAAACTTACTATTGACTTTGTATGAACATTCCTTTAAAAACCACCCAGTTTTCTTGAGCTCCAGTTTCTTATAGTAATCAGTTAGTATCCTTGGTTATTAGACTTAATCACTAGCTACTTTTTAGATAGAAAGCAAAACAAAGCCCAGACATATAGAAGTCTAAAACTTTTTAACACCACATACATAGAGCTAAAGATTACAGTTACCACATAAACAACACTATGGAACTTTTTATAGTAGCTAGGCCCTAATCAAACTTTTACAGAAATAGAGCTGGAGAATAGATGAAGTATATTCAGAGGCTCTGTCATTTTTATAAATCTTATAAGAAAGACTCACTATCTAGGTTCAGTCCGAAGCTGTGATTTTAGATCTAACCAATGATATCCCATGTACATATTTGATCACCTGACACTGAAATGCACTTTTGATGAATTATTGCAAGCTATTATAATACTATTCAATAAAGTAGGGTTATTTTAACCTTAAAATAACTGATTGGTTCATAATGATGGTACTTATTTTTCAATATAGAATATCTATTAGCTGCTACCCACAGTTCAATAGGGGTTTTCCCTGGTGCTCAGATGGTAAAGAATCTGCCTGCAATGCGGGAGACCCAGGTTGGATCCCTGGGTTGAGACGATCCCCTAGAGAAGGGAATGGCTACCCACTCCAGTATTCTTGCCTGGAGAATTCCAAGGACAAAGGAGCCTGGTGGGCTACAGTCTGTGAGATTGCAGAGTCAGACATAACTGAATGACTAATACACACAGACACACACACACACACACACACACACAATTAGATAGAGGTGGATACCTATAAGCAGGATAGCTCCTGATATAATCTAGGATTATTTTGGCCCTCATATTCCTATCTTTGGAAGAGAAAAGTTTTACATTTTTTTAATTGAAGAATAATAGAAAATGGGCACATAATTTAATCGCAATAATTTAATACCTAGAGGGGAATGTTGTTCTGCTTTCTTTTATCCTGAAGTCTCTTAATTTCATACTTTACAAACAGCATGAAAAATTAGGATAATATATGTCAGAAAATTGGAAGAGTACTAACAACGTTACTAAACCAAAAAACTTGTTTTCTGAGAGTTTCATGATTTTAGACATGTAGCAACTTAAAATAAAATTTCTTTCAATATAATATTGGTCATTTGAGGTGCAAAATATGTTGCCTTAGGGAGAAAATTTTGTACTTTCCACATTACACCTTTTTAATATCACTACTGTTACTAAAAATATATTAAAATCTAAAAATGAGTTATAAAACATGGTAATTTGGTCAATATTACTATATTTTATGCAGCCTCCTTATTTTGAAGAAATAGGTTTGTTTTTAATTGAACTAATTAACTATGACACCTGGTTTAGAAGTGAATTGCAAACTCTTGTAATCTTTATCAGTATTTTTCTGTTTCAAGTCTCAGGTATGTGATCTCAAATGCTGTTGCATAACCTCTGACCCATGCAAAGATCCAAACAACTAATTTTCCAATATAAGGAACAAGAAAATCTGATTCTTAAGGAGATTGGAAAGACTCCCATCAGAAATTTTACTCATAGCAATATATTAAAGGAAGTCAGGAGAGACACCTTTCATGTAAAGGCAAATAACATTAGAATTGGAATATACCAGCAAACCACTGAACTGAACAGTTTAAATGGGAGAATTTTATATGTTATGTGAATAAAATATCCATAAAGCTGTTAAATAATTTAAAAACTAACCATAATGAGTTATACTATTGTGTGCCTCTATTAAACAATAGTATATCAGACATACTTTTATATCTTTACGTTAAAAATATGAAACTAAACAACAATAACTTAGATACTTCTTCCAAGAAACATCTGTTCCTGGAACATAATACTATGAACTAACTAAAACAACTTTCTTTAAAGTTTGTATTATAAAGTCATGCTTAACAGTTTGCTCTTTAATACTTGTTTCCAGATCTTTATCTCACTCTGTCTACCAGTTAAGAGCTGTCTTTGTTATCAATTGTGCCTCATCAAAACTAGGTCCCTATCTTGCAAGACTTGCCTTAATTTCAGTCATATCAAGCCTTAAGACCCTTTAAATAGTCTTCACTAATTTCCTCATTTTGATATAATACAGGACACAATCAATCTGATATTCTCCCTTATTATATTAAGTCTATTAAACTTAATTTTACTTGACTGAGAAGATTTTAGGGTGATCTGAGGAGTCATTTGTCACAAGTCACCCAGAATTAATATCTGTAAGTAAGAAGAGAGAATAAGAATTAGTTATATCACTAGATATTGAAATACTTAGCTTATACCCTTATCATATATTCTTTGAAATTACATTTACTTTCTAATCTGAAATCTAAATTAAGTAAATAAATAAATATCTACTCAATAAAATTTATTGGCTATTCCTAAACTAACTTCAACAAATAGCTAGAATATTTATGATGTTGTGTATAATATGGATCATTGTTATATATATGTTCCATTACTTAAATTACATTAATATAATTAATACATATAATGGATTACATTAGTGTAATAGCTCATTACTGTAAAAAATGTCTTATACTCACTACCATATTAAAGTTGAATTTTATATACAGAGTAAAAATTTATGATTTATTGTTCCTACAAGATCATTTTACTAGAGTACATGTTCAAATAATAAATACTATGTCTGTAGAATTTTTCAGAGAATGAAGTAACTGTGAATTATAAGCCTGAACTCTTTGGATTATATAGCTATTTAACATTCTAAATCTGAGCACTGAAATCACAAACCTTTAGGTAACTTTTAAATCTAGAATCATTAGGTCTTATCAATGTTCTATTTTTTAACAGTTTTTGTCATTTCCAACTTGAGTTAATTTATATTCTGAAACCACAACCACATCAATACCTGAGAATGTATTGAGGAGTTTCTTAATTTCATTTTTTCAAATCTTGGATAGAAGATGATTTTAGAAAACACATTCTTTACATTTTGAAGATCAATGTTCTTTTATAATGTATTCTGAAATATGTATGTGATGCTAAATGAAATATTCCAAATAAGTCTTTACCCACTATGCTGCCAGATATAGAAGATAAAATGGTAGATTTTTTTTTTTACATTGAAAAGCTAATAGCTCATAGATTCAAATTAATTTCATTTACTTGAATAAAATCATGCTGGTACTGATGATGTAGGTGAATTAGCTGGACTTAAAGACAGTGGTGAAAACTCAAACACGCAGTTTTGAGGTTCAAGGACCAAAGGAGAAAAAAAGTTGACTACTCTCTTCTCATTTCATCTAAAATAGGGTGATGTCTAATGGGGAATATTATAGGAGCACAGAAGCTTATATGAGGCAGCGTGGAGCAGAAAGTCCAATGGGAAGAAACTTAGGTGTCAAAAGGTGATTCTTGGACAGAGAGTGTTGAAATTACCTGAAAGCTTGTTAGAAATGAACAGTCTCACCCCAGACATAACAATCAAAATCTGTAGGTGATTCAAGTGCACACTTAAGTTTATAAAGAACTGTGTTGCTGCTGCTGCTGCTAAGTCTCGTCAGCCCTGTCCGACTCTGTGTGACCCCATAGACGGCAGCCCACTGGGCTCCCATGTCCCTGGGATTCTCCAGGCAAGAACACTGGAGTGGATTGCTGTTTCCTTCTCCAATAAACAACTGTGTTGTAGAATACTAACGATCGAGCTGGGTAGCAATAACCACAGAAATGATCAGGAGCAAGGCAAAGTTTGAACAAGAGATTAGGCTGCTTAATTGGTGAATGACCCACTGTAGCTCAAAAGGTAGGATGGGCTTGTGTGAACAGCTGTTGGGTTTTAGGAGAGAGTGAAGACAAGGAGTGGCAGAGCATTTCAAATAACATCACATTATATGTCAGCCATGAACTGTAATTAGAGAAACTAACAGAAGTGAATGACATTTTATGATTGTAAAGCTAAACAGTTTACATTTGCTCAAAGACAGTCATGCTATCAAAACAGCAAAACCAAAATTCTGATTGCCTATTTACTTTTATCATATGCTCTTGAGAAAAACTATTTTTGTAACATCAATCACTTTTTTGGAGAAGGAATTAAATTAGCATGAGGATGAAATACTGGTTTGGTAAAATTTGACAAGCCTAGAACTAACTGAAATAATAATATAAACCTATTTGCTTTTCACTTTCATATAACAGAATGACAAAACTGTTTTTGACACTCCACATATTGGTGATGAGGTCTGTGGGTGATATGCAATAGTAAAATGATAATTTGCATTGATTTAGTGCCTTTCACACATCAACAATTCAGTTGAACCTTTGGTGGCAGTGTCCTTATCCCTATTGACAGAGTGGTCCATTATGCCTTCCAGAGTTGAGTTATAGGATTTGACTAGAGCAGCAGTGACATTGAGTTTTTGGAGGGTGAACTCCCTATAAGTCTATAACTTTCCATAAAGACTTAAGTTCATTTCCTTGCTCTTGAAATTGCTTCTCCTTATTAACATAGTGATGAGAGCATTGAAACTGCTTCTGGTCCCCTGGCACAGACATTTGATATTGTAAGTACAGGGGTGTTTTTTTCCCTCTCTTTTACTATGTGATATACTTACCTTGATGTTGCCAGTGTTTCTTAAAGTTGTCTTTAATTACTCAAGTAATGGACCATAGAAACTGTATAGGCACTTAGGAATGTGAATATTAATATTAATATTGAGGGTAACACAGTTGTCTGGACTTTAAAATTCATTACTTCATTTAAACACTACAACAGTGCTATAACATAAGCATTACCTTGACTTTAAGATAAGTATTAATAATTTGCCAATGACTATAAAATAGTAGAGCCAAGATTTAAAGCAATATTTGTTGAATGCTAAAAATCTCCTTCTGACTTCATTAGGGAATTGATTCACTTTCCATGACATGATGAAACAATTTATAGGATTAATACCGTATGACTTCATATATCATTCAGGATGATGCATCTTGTCTAATTTATCTTTTATGTGTGTTTTTGCCTAATCACTTGCATTCTATATCAACTTCCTCCTATATATCTAACTTTCCCTAATTTATTTATGCTTTAATCTTAAAAACAAACAACTTCCTCAGAGAGTAAGATATTTGTAAGAAAAAGTTGAGTTCATACAAGTAAACTGATGATGGAAAATAGCTTCTTTCTAAAGTCTTTAGATTTGGATAGAGATACGTGGGCTTGAGATTGGAGTCTTTATTTAATGCATTCTAATAAAATTCCTACCTTCATGACAGATATCACAATGCCTTCTCACTAATCTTGATTTGGTGGGACAGGGAGTCTTTTCTTCAACATCATTCCTTCTGTGCCTATATAGTACAGTGCTCTGGTTAATCTTTTGTTTTTTAAATTCTAAACCGTACTTGCTTCTATCTCCTGCTTCTTTTGCTTTTATAGCACTCTTCATTCTAAGCCATTTTATCAATTCCTGATTTTATCTATATGGTAAGACAATAGCAACTCAGAATTCAGTCGTGCTCTGCTCCAGGGAAAGATTGAAGACGAAAAGAAAAGGAGGAAGCGGAGGATTAGATGGTTAGATAGCATCACCAACTCAATGGGCATGAATTCGAGCAAACTTCATGAGACAGTGGAGGTCAGAGGATCTGGTGGACTACAGTCCATGGGGTCACAAAGAGTTGGACATGATTTAGCGACTGAACAACAACAACTGTTCCAGGGAATCAGAGCATAAACTTGTGGATAGAAAACAAAATTACATTTCTCTTATTGTTTTATTTTTAGTTTTAAAATATGATTGTTAGAATTTTGAATAATATGAAGAGATTGAGATTTTGTGTATATTTTGGAGAGTCAGTGGTTTAAAAGGTTGGGAAATCCTCACCTACCATATAAAAAGTTTCTGAGAAACTAGAAAATTTTTTCAGTGGATGGTCTTGGGATCATAGAGAGTGTGGGTAACATTTAGCACCATATGTCATTCTCAGTAGCATTAGCACCTCTTAAATGATACTCCCCCCCCCTTAGATTCTTTTACTACTGAATGATATAAATAATCCTAGTGACTCTGCACCAATGATGATTGTATTTTATTCTCCATTCAGTTAACTTAGTATTTATTTGACAATATCAACTTGCAAAAAAGTGGTAGAGATGAACCATTTTGCTTTTTTTTTTTTTTCCATTGGAATAAAACAATATCCTAAGTGATTTATGGAAATACTCAAGAAAATACTCTCAGGTAAAGGAAAAACATACAACTTTTAAACAATGTAATGTATTTTTTTCTGCACTGCAAATGGAGTCCAAATCTATTAGAATTTTTTTTTTAATTTGAATTTGGTTTTTTGAGATTAAGAAAAGTAGGTTGCTCAATCCACTGCTAATTACTTGAGATGGTAAATATATTTCTCAATTTTTGTTTTGTTTGAGTTGAATATCAGATGTCATATACTTCATCATTCTCCTCCATCTTCCATTTCTTATGCTCAGACTCCCACAGGAGAAATGCATGCCTTGAATATGTGTGACATTTGTGCATAAAGTTAACAGCAGACACATTCAGAAATTTAGTAGCCTTAACTCTGACTAACCTTGTAACCTACACTTTAAACATATATAAAGGAAACTGTGAAGCATATTTAAGTGAAGAATAAATTTATTTTCAAAGGATACAAAATATATTACCTCCAGTTGTATCTAAAAATAATTATTCAGTACAATAGCAAAGCCAAATGCAGCACTATCTATGACACAGATTACTTCTTAGATGTCCTTTATCTCCCAGAAACTTGTAGTCAGAGCTCTGAGGAGAGAAAGATGTAACCAAAGAAGACATTTATTTTAATCTCAAAGAGAGAAAGATTTTAAGAAATTATATCATCAAAAAGCACTAGGCCCAAAATGATTTCACATGGGGATTCTACTAAACCTTTAAAGACTAAATCATTACAATGCTCTATAAAATATTCCATAGTATTACATTCCATAGCATAGAAAAATAACTCTTTATAATTCCTATAATAAGTAGGAATTTAGATTTAAAACTGATAAAACAATACCAAAATAAATCTGCAATTATCATTCATGTGCATCAATAAAATATAAAATAAAATATTAGGAGACAATAGTATACTGATTATATCAAACACTGTACATAGTACATAGATAATATATCAAGAATAGAATTAATCATGATGGAGTAGAACTAAAATGAAATTGCATAAATGCTAAGAAGTCACTGACAGAATTCAACACCTATTTCTAGTAAAAATGCTTAACTAAAAAGGAATTGAGAAATAATGAATTTCCCAAAGCTGGTATTTTAAATATTAGGGAAACACGCTATAGGCATTAGGCATTTCCACTAACACTGGAAATAAGGAAAAACTACCTACTCTCCCCATGATGTTTCAACATTGTCATATGAGGTATTAGCCATTGCAATTAGATAAGATAAATCATTTTCTTTTTAAAATATTTGATAAATACTAGTCTATACTTGTATAGATTCCACCACAGAATCTAATATGGTAATTTACCTTTGTTATTTGGAATGTTTCTTAGTAAACTTGACAAGCTATGCTGTGCTTAGTCATGTCTGACTCTCTGTGACCCCATGGACTGTAGCCCACCAGACTCAGTCCATGGGATTCTCCAGGCAAGAATACTAGAGTGGGTTGCCATGCTCTCCTCCAGGGGATCTTCCCAACTCAGGTATCAAACCCAGTTTTCCCACATTGCAGGCAGATTCTTTACTGTCTGAGCCACTGGATGGTATATTGAATACTGGATACATATACTCAGTATATATGTATATATACTGAACACTGTATACTGAATACATGAACACTGGAGTGAGTAGCCTATCACTTTTCCAGGGGATCTTCCTGACCCAGGAATCAAACCGGGGTCTCCTGCATTGCAGTTCAATTCTTTACCAGCCGAGTTACCAGAGAAGCCCAAACTTGACATATAGTAGGTAAAAAAAAAAAAAAAACTGTGATTTTAAATATCAGCAACTTTTAGTATAGTTTGTTTAACTTAGGTATGCATTGTTCATAAAATCAGAGAAATCAGTTGAAAATGAAAAAAAAATGCATAATTTCTGCATAAGAAAAATAGATTTATGCTTTCATTGATATAGCTTCTGTTTTGCTGAATTGACTAGAGTTTTAAAGATCACATAGCTAAAATCCAGTTTGATATTTGCTTTCTTGTGTTTAAAAGTCCTGAGAGTGAAAGTTGCTCAGTCATATCCAACTCTTTGCCACCCCATGGAATATACAGTCCATGGAATTCTCCACTACTGCATTATTTCAGAATATAAATGTATAACTTCAAAGCAGCAATGTTGACCAAAATATTTGACAAATGTACTTCATAGGAAGTTCCTATTTGCACTGAATGAAAATATTCAAAACCCATGTAACTTATACGCTGTCAGCCCTTTTCCAATTTGAATTTCTAAAGTTGGTGAAAATGTTCAATAACTTTAGTGGCATTTTCAGAGACAGAATCACCTAATAAACTTTATAAAAACAAAAACTAAAACAAAATGTAAGATCTGAAGAATATTAAAAAAAATTATAAGAAACTAGAAAAATATAGAAACTGAAAAGTGTGGAAAACCTTACTTTCAGGGCATACTTTTCAAATTTCATTTGAAACAATATACAATGATAAATGTCAAAATTTTATAAGCAATGTGATTGAGACTTCCTATAATATTGTTATTATATAATTTATAATAAATTATATCCAAATTATATTTCCCAGACTTTATTGAGATGGCTAGGAAAAAAAAGATTAATGGAATACAAACCATAAGGCAGAATTTTCATCCTACAATGGTTAAATGACAGCCTTCCTGCATTCAAAGACCAAGGCTTCATCCTCTTCATTTATTTTTGTAAATACTAGATGGTTGCTTTCCACTAGTTCAGTTGAATTCAGTCGTTCAGTCGTGCCCGACTGTTTGCAACCCCATGAACTGCAGGACGCCAGGCCTCCCTGTCCATTACCAACTCCTGGAGTTTACCAAACTCATGTCCACTGAGTCGGTGATGCCATCTAACCATCTCATCCTCTGTTGTCCCCTTCTCCTCCTGCCTTCAATATTTCCCAACATAAGGGTCTTTTCAAATGAGTCAGCTCTTCGCATCAAGTGGCCAAAATACTGGAGTTGCAGCTTTAACATCGGTCCTCCCAATGAACACCCAGGACTGATCTCCTTTAGGATGGACTGGTTGGATCTCCTTGCAGTCCAAGGGACTGTCAAGAGTCTTCTCCAACACCACAGTTCAAAAGCATCAATTCTTCGGCACTTAGCCTTCTTTATAGTCCAACTCTCACATCCATACATGACCACTGGAAAAACCATAGCCTTGACTAGACGGACCTTTGTTGACAAAGTAATGTCTCTGATTTTTAATATGCTTTCTAGGTTGGTCGTAACTTTCCTTCCAAGGAGTAAGCATCTTTTAATTTCATGGCTTCAATCACCATCTACGGTGATTTTGAAGCCCCAAAAAATTAAGTCAGCCACTGTTTCCACTGTTTCCCCATTATTTGCCATGAAGTAATGGGACCAGATGCCATGATCTTAGTTTTCTGAATGTTGAGCTTTAAGCCAACTTTTTCACTCTTCTCTTTCTCTTTCATCAAGAGGCTCTTTAGTTCTTCTTCACTTTCTGCCTTAAGGGTGGTGTCATCTGCATATCTGAGGTTATTGATATTTCTCCCAGCAATCTTGATTCCAGCTTGTGCTTCCTTCAGCCCACCATTTCTCATGATGTACTCTGCATATAAGTTAAATAAGCAGGGTGACAATATACACTAGATGGTCTCTCAAAAAATGATGACTTTATACTTCAGTATAGAGTCATACATTACTTTGCCAACAAAAGTCTATTTAGTCAAGGCTATGTTTTTTCCAGTGGTCATGTATGGATGTGAGAGTTGGACGATGAAGAAAGCTGAGCGCCAAAGAATTGATGCTTTTCAACTGTGGTTTTGGAGAAGACTCTTGAGAGTCCCTTGGACTGCAAGGAGATCCAATCAATCCATCCTAAAGGAGATCGATCCTGGGTGTTCATTGGAAGGACTGATGTTGAAGCTGAAACTCCAATACTTTGGCCACCTCATGTGAAGAGTTGACTCATTGGAAAAGACGCTAATGCTGGGAAGGATTGGGGGCAGGAGAAGAAGGGGACGACAGAGGATGAGATGGTTGGATGGCATCACTGACTCGATGGACATGGGTTTGGATAGACTCCAGGAGTTGGTGATGGACAGAGAGGCCTGGCATGCTGCAGTTCATGGGGTTGCAAAGAGTCGGACACGACTGAGTGACTGAACTGAACTGAACTGAACTACTTCAGTATTACAAAGATTGCTTCTACAAAATGACAATAAAATAATAGAACTATGTCATTTTGAAGATAATTTAAATGCACTCTTTTGTAGAAAGGGGATGTAATATTATACACAGGAAAGACCTGTGTATAATACACCTTGGGATACAATAATGAAGTACACATGACCTAATGAGCTTACATTCTAGTTGGGGAGATGCATGTAATTATGAATGTACTAAGAAATTGCAGATGTTATGATAGGAAGTTACATAAATAAGTAGTAGCATTTTATTCTGGGACAAAATGGGTAATGGGAGTAAAAATACTTCCTAGAAAGGATAACATTTGTGCTGCATCTTTAAGGGTGGTCATATTTAAATGTAGACAAGGTAGAAGAGGACTTTTCAAAATTTAAAGAGCAGAGACAGAGTATGTGGAAGACATGAAATGATATGTTAGAAGAACTGCAAAAAATATGTATTCATTCTTCCATTACACTGTGACATAAGCATGAACATTTGCAAGCATAAAATACACATCAAGATTTATGTGTGAACTTTCAAAAGAGAATGACACTGAGCTGGTTAGAACATTTCCTGGAGAAACTTGAATGACATTAATAGATCAGGTTATAACCAAGAAGGGACCTACCTATTTTCTTCATAAAGAGAATATTGTGAAGGAAAGTGTTTTAATAAAAACTATACTAGGATAATATTCTGTATTCTTAAAGCAGCATTTTCATGCTTTATTTCCCCCTCAGTTAACTTTTTCTCTTTCAGAGCCTTCTTTAATACTCTGAGAGAAAACATTGCCTGCATTAACAACCATTTTACTGTTGAGATAAGTCACCTTCACAGTTCTTAAAGCTCTAATGCAGCAATTCAGAGTCAAGAAATTATTTTTACACTAGGGTCATTGGTTGGAGAACATGTTTCATAATAAGTCTCGGCACAGTGTGAGAAATGTGGGTGCATTATGAACAATAAAGTCGTGGAAAGAGTGTACCTAAGTCAGTTCTTCTCTCTAAAGCTCAGATTTCTGTAACACGTGGCCACATGTGGCATTTGTGAGCTTTCCCTCGGGCTAAGCAGACCACATATTGTCATCAGGCAAAATAGAGTTGTATTAACAAAGGTGTCCTGAAAGAAAGTTCAAGGAGATAAGAAATATCCTTTCTCTTTTTGAATGAAGCACATAGACTAAAAATATCAATCAGTTAACCAATAATTAATGTAATTGTTAACATGCAATTGAAATAATGGGGTGATGTTCTGTAACTAAAAATTTCATCTTGATATCTCAGAAAAAACATCTCATATAGATGAATGCAAATAGAAAATTTCATCTAGATTGAGAAACATATAATTTACCCTATCTGCTATTTAAAAGTAGTATTTTAGTTGTCAAGTGTGTACATGAAAAGCCAAAGGTGAAGCAACAGCAATGACCAAACCCTTTTCTCTTCTTATTACCTCAGGCAGCAAATGATTCCATAATTTATGTAGTTCTGTAAGTCACATGAAAGAAGCGAATATATTTTGAAGATGTGAAAATGATATGTAATATCTGAAAACTATGCTGAAATGATTAAACATCAATTCTATGTAAAAATTAGGAAACATTACAGATCTTTGCTTTCAGTAGGTGTTTTCTTAGAAATTACTTTGCAGTTTCTTATCTTTATTTTTTTTTTTTTATAAATTTATTTATTTTAGTTGGGGGCTAATTACTTTACAATATTGTAATAGTTTTTGCCATACATTGACATGAATCAGCCATGGGTTTACATGTGTTCCCCTTCCTGGACCCCCCACCCACCTCCCTCCCCATCCCATCCTTCTGGATCATCCCATTGCCCCGGCCCTGAGCCCTTGTCACATGCATCGAACATGGAATGGTGTTCTGTTTCACATATGATAATATACATGTTTCAATGCTATTCTCCCAGAACGTCCCACCCTCACCTTCTCCCTCAGAGTCCATAAAATTGTTCCATGCATCTGTGTCTTTTATTCTGTCTCGCATATAGGGTTATCGTTACCATCTTTCAAATTCCATATATATGCATTAGTATACTGTATTGTTGTTTTTCTTTCTGGCTTACTTCACTCTGTATAATGGGCTCCAGTTTCATCCATCTCAGTAGAACAGATTCAAATGTATTTTTTTTAATGGCTGAGTAATATTCCATTGTGTATATGTACCACAGCTTCCTTATCCATTCGTCTGCTGATGGACATCTAGGTTGCTTCCATGTCCTGGCTATTGTAAACAGTGCTGCGATGAACATTGGGGTACACGCGTCTCTTTCAATTCTGGTTTCCTCGGTGTATATGCCCAGCAGTGGGATTGCTGGGTCATATGGCAGTTCTATTCCCAGTTTTTTAAGGAATCTCCACACTGTTCTCCATAGTGGCTGTACTAGTTTGCATTCCCACCAACAGTGTAAGAGGGTTCCCTTTTCTCCACACCCTCTCCAGCATTTATTGCTTGTAGACTTTTGGATAGCAGCCATTCTGACTGGTGTGAAATGATACCTCATTGTGGTTTTGATTTGCATTTCTCTAATAATGAGTGATGTTGAGCATCTTTTCATGTGTTTGTTAGCCATCTGTATGTCTTCTTTGGAGAAATGTCTGTTTAGTTCTTTGGCCCATTTTTTGATTGGGTCGTTTATTTTTCGGGAATTCAGCTGCAGAAGTTGCTTGTATATTTTTGAGATTAATTGTTTGTCTGTTGCTTCATTTGCTATTATTTTCTCCCATTCTGAAGGCTGTCTTTTCACCTTGTTTATAGTTTCCTTTGTTGTGCAAAAGCTTTTAATTTTAATTAGGTCCCATTTGTTTATTTTTGCTTTTATTTCCAATATTCTGGGAGGTGGGTCATGGAGGATCCTGCTGTGATTTATGTCGGAGAGTGTTTTGCCTATGTTTTCCTCTAGGAGTTTTATTGTTTCTGGTCTTACGTTTAGATCTTTAATCCATTTTGAGTTTATTTTTGTGTACGGTGTTAGGAAGTGTTCTAGTTTCATTCTTTTACAAGTGGTTGACCAGTTTTCCCAGCACCACTTGTTAAAGAGATTGTCTTTTCTCCATTGTATATTCTTGCCTCCTTTGTCGAAGATAAGGTGTCCATATGTGCGTGGGTTTATCTCTGGGCTTTCTATTTTGTTCCATTGATCTATATTTCTATCTTTGTGCCAGTACCATACTGTCTTGATGACTGTGGCTTTGTAGTAGAGCCTGAAGTCAGGCAGGTTGATTCCTCCAGTTCCATTCTTCTTCCTCAAGATTGCTTTGGCTATTCGAGGTTTCTTATATTTCCATACAAATTGTGAGATGATTTGTTCTAGTTCTGTGAAAAATACCATTGGTAGCTTGATAGGGATTGCATTGAATCTATAGATTGCTTTATGAGTCATAGACAATGGCTTGCATGAACATTGCTGAATTTAAGACCTCATTCAAATAGTCAAATAGCTCTTAAAGGGAACTACTATTTAAAGAGTTACATGTGAATGGATGCCTTAAAATCAGGACAATGCCACAAAGACTCCTAGAGTTCCAGGGATCACAGTGTTGGTTAACCAACTCTCTTAGTCATTTTCAAATCTAGTTCAGCCTCCTGAGGAAATGTCACTGAAAACTGAATTCCACTAAACATCTGTTGGGCCTACCATGGGATGCCTATTATTTGCACATTTTATTCTAATCAGACCTATGATTGAAGTGTCCTTTTTCTGTTATCAATGAAAACATAAAATTTATTGAAGTATACTGCTTTATAGAGCAGCACAAGAGGGCCAGTTCTGAAATGGCATATTTGCCCTCCTTTACATTATTTATATGGGCTTCCCAGGGACTCAATGGTAAAGAATCTGCCTGGCAATGCAGGAGACAAAGGAGACACGAGTTTGATCCCTGGATTGGGAAGATCCCTTGGAGGAGGAAATGGCAACCCACTCCAGTATTCTTATCTGGGCAATCCCATGGACAGAGGAGCCTGGTGGGATACATTTTATGGAGTCACAAAGAATCAGACGCAACAGAGAACACACACACATTCTTCATACAGGTTTTGAATGAGCTCTAGATATACTGCTTTTTCTTTGTGATACAGTGTTTATTTATCATCAATGAATTTCACCATATAATATAGCTAAAACTTTGAATATTATTTTTATTAGTAATATGGATTTTCCCATGTGAGGTGTGAAATAAATCATTTAATTATGTAATCCAGTGATTCTTAAGCATTACGAACTTATAGACCCCCTTAGACTCTGATGAAGGTTCTGGGCCTTTTTTCAAACCAGGACTTTTTTTTTTTTAAGTCAGGACAAGATTTCAAATGCAGCCCAATTCTCTGATGGGTGTGTATTCTGGATGGAGCTACATTAAATGAGTAGCTAAGCTTAAACTCTGAATTAGTCCTAACCGTGTATCTGGAATCCCAGTTTCATGATTCTTAAATTGGTGTTCTTCCTAATACCACGTTGTCTCTAAAAGGTCCAAAGCCAATTCTCTAAATCTTTAAATCTTTGCACGTCCAAACCACATGTATGATTATGTTCACATTGCTATGCTTCATTGACTTTGGATGAAACTTTTATCAGTATCTGTTTCTTTTGGCAGTAGTCCTACTCTTTGAGGTCTTTCTTCACTTGTTCTTTTATTATCATGACGCTTCAAGTCTGTCTCTTCTGACTTCAATATTTTGATCTCTCTTAGCTCTGTGAAACTTTTAGGTTAGGTGTCAAATAATGCATAAACAGATGGAAATAAGTGAATGACTTTCCACAATCTATATGCTACATTCATATGATATATTATAACTATATATTTTTGTAAGAAGAAATTTTAAGATTTCACAATCACCAAAGAAGCCAAACTAAGTATTTGAGAGCATTCCTTGATATGAGTTATTTTGAAAGTTTCAGATTTATCTGTTTTTAATATGGATTTCTGAAGATAAATTTAAATGGAGAGTGAGGTCAATATAAATAGACCTTCTTCAAGAGACGGAGACAAAGTTTTTTTCTCTTTAAAGGCTGTACTACAGTTCTGCAACACACTCATTTTAGTGAATGAAATGTTGAGGATTACCTAGTTAAGCTACAAAGATAAGTGCCAGTAATGCATCCATCTGTCTCCCAAAGTCTCTAATCCTTCTCTTACCCACACCAATCTGTCCCTAAATAGTAGAACAAAGAGTAATTATAATGGGAGGTTTTCTTACAAGTATTTTCGTAAGTAGAAGGTATAATATTTATATGGATAACAGAAGAGCCAAGTGTTTACATGGATCACAGAAGGGCTGCGTTCACTCTGGACAGTAAACTGGACAGGCCGCCTGCTCTCCAATGAGCAATTTTCCTGAAGGAAGTGTTTACAAAATGCCTCTACTAGGAAAACCAGAAACTGTGCCAGTATGTTCACTCCATTGCTTCTCCATTGCCTTCAAAATAGGCTACAACTGACATCTTGACGAAAATTTAAAATCCATGCTCAGGATTTATTGTCTCTCCCTGTGAGCTCTCCTCCTGTATTCTTTATTATTGTCTTCCTTTTGTTCCTTCCTTTCTGTTAAAGTCAGGCTTCAAGAAAGTAAAAAGTAAAAACAGTTTGGTTTGGAAGTATGTTCATAGCCACTATATCATTTGATCCTCGTTATAGTCACCTAAAAGAAAAAGTGTCATCTCCATGTTTTAAGTGAAGAAAATGAAGGTCTAAGTGCCAAAGTGCTCAATAGTGTCCCTGACAGACAGGATTTGAACTTGAGCTACGTGCCTTAAAATCCAGGCATCTTCTTTTTCGTGGTAAAATGACTATACACCTTGGTATTTCTGGGATAAGTTTTGTTAATTCCTAATGTTAGGTCCATGAATCAAGGCAAATTGGAAGTGGTCAAGCAGGAGATGGCCAGAGTGAATGTTGACATTCTAGGAATCAGCGAACTAAGATGGACTGAAATGGGTGAATTTAACTCAGATGAGCATTTTATCTACTACTGTGGGCAAGAATCCCTTAGAAGAAATGGAGTAGCCATCATGGTCAACAAAAGAGTCCAAAATGCAGTACTTGGATGCAATCTCAAAAATGACAGAATGATCTCTGTTCGTTTCCAAGGCAAACCATTCAATATCATGGTAATCCAAGTCTATGCCCCGACCAGTAACACCAAAGAAGCTGAAGTTGAACGGTCTATGAAGACCTACAAGACCTTCTAGAACTAACACCCAAAAAAAGATGTCCTTCTCATTATAGGGGACTGGAATGCAAAAGTAGGAAGTCAAGAAACACCTGGCGTAACAGGCAAGTTTGGCCTTGGAGTACAGAATGAAGCAGGGCAAAGGCTAATAGAGTTTTGCCACGAGAATGCACTGGTAATAGCAAACACCCTATTCCAACAACACAAGAGAAGACTCTACACATGGACATCACCAGATGGTCAACACCAAAATCAGATTGATTATATTCTTTGCAGCCAAAGATGGAGAAGCTCTATACAGTCAGCAAAAACAAGACCAGGAGCAGACTGTGGCTCAGATCATGAACTGCTTATTGCCAAATTCAGACTTAAATTGAAGAAAGTAGGGAAAACCACTAGACCATTCAGGTATGACCTAGATAAAATCCCTTATGAGTATACAGTGGAAGTGACAAATATATTTAAGGGACTAGACCTGATAGACAGAGTGCCTGACGAGCTATGGACAGAGGTTCATGACATTGTACAGGAGACAGGGATCAAGAAAATCCCCATGGAAAAGAAATGCAAAAAAGCAAAATGGCTGTCTGAGGAGGCCTTACAGATAGCTGGGAAGAGAAGAGAAGCAAAAAGCAAAGGCGAAAAGGAAAGATATTCCCATCTGAATGCAGAGTTCCAAAGAATAGCAAGGAGAGATAAGAAAGCCTTCCTCAGCGATCAGTGCAAAGAAATAGAGGAAAACAACAGATTGGGAAAGACTAGAGATCTCTTCAAGAAAATTAGAGATACCAAAGGAACATTTCATGCAAAGATAGGCTCAATAAAGGACAGAAATGGTATGGACCTAACAGAAGCAGAAGATATTAAGAAGAGATGGCAAGAATACACAGAAGAACTGTACAAAAAAGATCTTCACGACCCAGATAATCACGATGGTGTGATCACTCACCTAGAGCCAGACATCCTGGAATGTGAAGTCAAGTGGGCCTCAGAAAGCATCACTACGAACAAAGCTAGTGGGGGTGATGGAATTCCAGTTGAGCTAGTTCAAATCCTCAAAGATGATGCTGTGAAAGTGCTGCACTCGATATGCCAGCAAATTTGGAAAACTCGGCAGTGGCCACAGGACTGGAAAAGGTCAGTTTTCATTCCAATCCCAAAAAAAGGCAATGCCAAAGAATGCTCAAACTACCGCACAACTGCACTCATCTCACATGCTAGTAAAGTAATGCTCAAAATTCTCCAAGCCAGGCTTCAGCAATACGTACACCGTGAACTTCCAGATGTTCAAGCTGGTTTTAGAAAAGGCAGAGGAACCAGAGATCAAATCGCCAATATCCGCTGGATCATCGAAAAAGCAAGAGAGTTCCAGAAAAACATCTATTTCTGCTTTATTGACTATGCCAAAGCCTTTGACTGTGTGGATCACAATAAACTGTGGAAAATTCTGAAAGAGATGGGAATACCAGACCATCTGACCTGTCTCTTGAGAAACCTGTATGCAGGTCAGGAAGCAACAGTTAGAACTGGACATGGAACAACAGACTCGTTCCAAATAGGAAAAGGAGTACGTCAAGGCTGTGTTTTGTCACCCTGCTTATTTAACTTATATGCAGAGCACATCATGAAAAACGCTGGGCTGGAAGAAACACAAGCTGGAATCAAGATTGCTGGGAGAAATATCAATAACCTCAGATATGCAGATGACACCACCCTTATGGCAGAGAGTGAAGAAGAACTAAAGAGCCTCTTGATGAAGGTGAAGGAGGAGAGTGAAAAAGTTGGCTTAAAGCTCAACGTTCAGAAAACTAAGACCATGGCATCTGGTCCCATCACTCCATGGGAAATAGACGGGGAAACAGTGGAAACAGTGTCAGACTTTATTTTTTTGGGCTCCAGAATCACTGCAGATAGTGACTGCAGCCATGAAATTAACAGACGCTTACTCCTTGGAAGGAAGGTTATGGCCAACCTAGATAGCATATTTAAAAGCAGAGACATTACTTTGCCAACAAAAGTCCGTCTAGTCAATGCTATGGTTTCTCCAGTGGTCATGTATGGATGTGAGAGTTGGATGGTGAAGAAAGCTGAGCGCCGAAGAATTGATGCTTTTGAACTGTGGTGTTGGAGAAGACTCTTGAGAGTCCCTTGGACAGCAAGGAGATCCAATCAATCCATCCTAAAGGAGATCAATCCTGGGTGTTCATTGGAAGGACTGATGCTGAAGCTGGATCTCCCAGTACTTTGGCCACCTGATGCCAAGAACTGACTCATTGGAAAAGACCCTGATGCTGAGAAATTTTGAAGGCAGGAGGAGAAGGGGACAACAAGGGATGAGATGGTTGGATGGCATCACCGACTCGATGAACATGGGCTTAGGTAGACTCCGGGAGTTGGTGATGGACAGAGAGGCCTGGCGTGCTGCAATTCATGGGGTCGCAAAGAGTCGGACAGGACTGAGCGACTAAACTGAACTGAACTGTTCAGAGGTAATTTTTACTGGAATTCCCTTTCCTTTTCAGAGTACACAAATTAGAATGATAAGGTTGTCCTACTTTTGTGATCTCGGTGCATGGATTCATATTATCCTCCTCAGAGATATCCATTGTTTTGCTGATTTTTTTGTAGAGGAATTTGAGGAATCCAGAAGTGGTGACTGATACACTGGGTTCTTCCTGAAACCTAGCCTAATCGTTAAATCTCCTTTGGAGTAGCCTTGATTTAAGTCATCTGGAATATCACACACTTAGCAGGATTTATCTATTGCAAGTAACAAGATCAAAAATCAAAACTTCGTAAAACTAAATGAGGAATTTATTGATCACACAACTGAGAGATTCAAAGACAGGTATTTAGACTAAGAACAGTTTCTCTTTCTTCCTCTCCCTCTTTCTCACTCTCCCTCACTCTCTTTCTCTTGCCTGATTTCCTCTGTATGTAGACTACTTCAGTATCCTGAAAATTCACCAGCAGCTATAGTTTATATATAACAATGAAAATGTTTTAGCCGTTGGTGCTATCCAAAGTTCTCTGAGATTGAGAATGGAGAATGGGGGAGATTTACTTTCGCAGAGGAAAATAAGAAAGATGAAGGGGAAATGAATGTTGACAAACAAACACAGCAGCTATTTACTGTACTTCTTTTTTGTTGAATTTCATAAAATGAATCATATGAGGTGGAAGTTGTGGTCTTAAAGGTGCAGGTTCTTCTTACAAATTTCATGATTAAGTCTTTGTCATGGTCAGTTTTATTCTGGAACAGGAATGAAGTATCCTAGTTATTCCTCACATCCAGGGATATAAACTGCAGGTACACTTGCTTTAAAGATAGCATGTGTGCATGATTCTCTGAATTTTGTTGAACATAGAATTCTCCCTTTGTTGTTGCCCAGTCTTCACCATTTTGTTCTCATTTCTGAGGTTATGGTTAAGAAACATTGTACCTTCCATCCTGGTTTTATGATTCACATCCAGGTCTGGGCAATTCTGCCTATTTCTATATAAAAGTACCTGAGTGTTAAGTGTATGAATATAAGCTCTGTAGGAACTGAGGCTTTATCCTAGCCACTTTTATGTTTCTTATATTGTCCTGTACCCTGCCAACTTCACCATCATGTATCATCCAAGAATAGTAAATACTTATTAAACTAAAAAGTGCCATGGACTATAATAGTTTATTTCAATGTAAAAGAGATTAAAAAGATGCTACAGTATTCTAGGGATAGTATTCACCAGTTTATAAAAATGTGTAACAATAGTAACAGAATTTTTTTTACTTTCTGGTAGCTGTCAAAATTAACAAAGTCATTTATTTAGCTTGGTAATGATGTATAACATTTCCCTTATCCATTCATTCATTTGTTCATTTATATAACACATCTGTACTGACTGCCACCATTGTGGCACTCGTTGATTATAGATAATGTAGTTAATGATATCTAGTTGATTATAGAGTCTTGCTAATTCCAGAATAAAGTTAACCATTTTTGCTTTGCTGAGACACATGTACCAAAAGAATATGGCAAATATTTTTAATTAGACATGAACATCACAATCACATTGGAAGCTTTATCCAAAAACAAATTCCTATGTCCAACCTCAAAAAGTTTGTGTCCCAGAAGGTATGAGTATGGTCTGAGATTTATGTGCTTTTAGCATTCTTTTCTGATAATTTTTCAACATATAACCTGGTTAAATCAGGATATTTTATTAGAAGACACTCTAGCAGTAATAAATAAGCACCCAAAATAAGTGCTTCTGATTTCAACCAGAGATCAGAATGCAGCAGTCAATGCTCAGTTCGGCTGCACTCTCTGATGATTAGGGTGGTGGAGGTTTCCAACAGAGATGCCATTGGAGGTGGCCTGAAATTCAGGGAAATCCAAATACCACAGAATGTGCCATCAAGGAATGGACAGTAGTAACTAATGCTGCATTTTGTTTTGTTATGATAGAGTAAAACCATGGGCTTTGTTTTGCTTCCATTTTTAATTTGGACATAACATGTTTCTTAGATGTTAGATGATGTTAGGTAGACAGTAATGGTGAGAAGTCACCAATATATTCATTGTGGCCAGAAACATTACAGGAATCTGTCACTGGAACTGAAATAGTTTACCCTCTTTTCTTTTACTTCCCTTTTGTTTAAAAGTGACCAAAACTGGGATTAGTTTAGGGGAAAATATAATTTAAAGAATTGTGTAATAAGGAAAATTCAAGAATGAAATGGCCTTTCACACCATATGAAATAGGGACTTAAATTTTCTCTCTCTCTCTCTTTATCTAGATCTCATCTTGCACTCATTTACTGCAGACAACCTTTCCCTGTACAGTTATATAATGTGGGGAAATAGATTGCAGTCAGCTAAAGACTTGCCTTGAACCCCATGAAAATAATATGGAAGAGGACATGGGGAAATAATTCCCCAAAAGAAATGCATGCATGTGGAAGTTTTGGAGTGGCAGGTGAGAGAGGGTACACTGGAAATGTCCTTAATACATGGAAAAAATAAGTGCTGGGAGAGTGAACCAACAGTGGCACTACATCTCTGAATGCTAACTACCCAAAGAATAAAATCTCAAAGGAGAATTTTCACTTCACCATCGAATAGTTTTTCTTCTGGTATAGTGTCTTACAAGGCCTCCAGAGTTCACAGGAAAACACTGGCTTAATTATGTTGAAGACAATCAAAATGCTAGGGACAGAACATAAAGGAGTGTAGTATTTATTTAGACACATTCAGAATATAAGTGACTCTGTTGTTGTTTTGATAGATTTTACTTTGTCATCCCCATATCTCCTGAATATTGTTTCAGTTATTATTGTTTTTAATCCTGAAAATTGAAGTGTTATGTTCCATATATATGTAATGTTCCATATATATATGGGCTTCCCTGGTGGCTCATCTGGTTAAGAATCTGCCTGCAATGTGGGAGACCTGGATTCAATCCCTGGATTGGGAAGATCTCCTGCAGAAGGGAAAGGTTACCCACTCCAGTATTGTGGCCTAGAGAATTCCATGGACAGTATAGTCCATGGGGTCACAAAAAGTCGGACACAAATGAGCGACTTTCTCTTTCATATATATGTATATATAAGAATTAGATTGTTTGGTACCAATCCATGCTTTACCACCTCTTACATGTGGGAATTTGGATAGGTTACACAGGAGTCATCTAACTTGGTCGCCACATTATAAAAGGGTGAAACTAATGAATGAACTATCTCGTGAGTTGTGGGACTTAAAGGAGATAATGAATGTAAAGCTGTATTTAGGGCAGTGCTTGGGAATTGATTGTGCGTTAGTCACTCAGTCGTGTCCGACTCTCTGAGACCACATGGACTATAGCTCACTAGATTCCTCTGTCCACAGACTTCTCAAGGCGAGACTACTAGGGTACGGGTTGCCACGCTCTTCTCCAGGGGATCTTCCTGCCCCAGGGATGGAACCCAGGTCTCCTGCATGGCAGGCAAATCCTCTACCCTATGAGCCACCAGGGAAGCCCCAGTGTTAAGTTCTCTATAAACTTTAGCTCTTATTCTTTTTATTAAACTGCTGTTTCATTTTTTTTTCTTTGTAGAACTTCTAAAATCAGAGACACTATTGCTGCCTTTGTTCCCAGTAGATAGTAACTGTCCCTTTGCAGAATTTTCCTTGATCTCTACATATTCCAGAACTATACATTAAAAAATAGCATTTCAAAATTTTCAAACATATGTAGAGTTATGATATCTATGCTGGGATATTATGTAGAATCCCATTTGACATTTTCCTGTTAACAATATTTTCCCCTCAAAAAGAGGGAAAATCTGAGAATGATGCCCCAAATTTCCTGTCATTACTTGATTTATGTTAATTACAAAAACTTCAGGTTATACTTCTAAAGCTATTTTGCAAATAATAACTTCTTTCCTAAGAATGTATTGATATTATAATAGAGATGTAATATTTTATCCTTTACCTTGGAAGGATTACACCAGCATCACCTGAACAACTATACTCCTAAAATGGCACAAATATGACAGAACCATGAATCTTCACAAGGTTTATCTCTCATCCTCTGAAGTGTGTCTAACCAAGGCCTCCAATGTATTTGCTACCTCTTGCTCACATGGTATGATTTAGTGGCTTCCCAGGTGTCTCGGTGGTAAAGGATCTGCCTGCTAGGCAGGAAATGCAGATTCGATCCCTGAGTTGGGATGATCCCCTGGAGAAGGCAATGGTAACCCACTGCAGTATTCTTGCCTGGAAAATTCCATGGGCATAGGAGCCTGATGGGCTATAGTCCATGAGGTCACAAAGAGTTGAACATGACTTAGTGACTAAACAGCAGTAGCAGTGTACTTTTATTGAACCAATTATGATATTATGTTGCATGGCCAAATAGCACATGTTCTGTTAGTCTCTATTATTATAGAGAGTGGAAAAGTAACAAAGGCCAAGGAAATGACTGTAGATGTATACTTTCATTTATCCAAAGTGAGTGCACACTGTTTCTGGTTTGTTTTGTGACAGCCATACATTTGCTATATTAATGGCCCAATATCATGTGCATGAGGCAGTGTTCATATAGTTTAGCAAAGTTAGTGCATAAGCCTATGGTATTATAGGCGTTTGCTTCTTGGTTGAGTTTGTGAAAGGCCACTGCTATCCTTTATGCTGTTTGGCTTTCGCTGGAGCAAGACTAGTGAACTAAACAAGGACATGATGAGGCTCATTATCCCTACATAGCATATTAAAAAGCAGAGGCATTACTTTGCCAACAAAGGTCCATCTAGTCAAGGCTATGGTTTTTCCAATAGTCATGAATGGATGTGAGAGTTGAACTGTGAAGAAAGCTGAGCTCCGAAGAATTGATGTTTTCGAACTGTGGTATTGGAGAAGACTCTTGAGAGTCCTTTGGACTGCAAGGAGATCCAACCAGTCCATCCTAAAGGAGATCAGCCCTGGGTGTTCATTGGAAGGACTGATGTTGAAGCTGAAACTCCAATATTTTGGCCACCTCATGTGAAGAGTTGACTCATTTGAAAAGAACCTGATGCTGGGAAGGATTGGGGGCAGGAGGAGAAGGGGACGATAGAGGATGAGATGACTGGATGGCATCACTGACTCGATGGACATGGGTTTGGGTAAACTCCGGGAGTTGGTGATGGACAGGGAGGCCTGGCATGCTATGATTCATGGGGTCGCAAAGAGTCGGACATGACTGAGCGACTGAACTGACTGACTGACTGATCCCTACATACTTTAGGTTTTTAAGTCAAGGATAAAGTCTGCAGTTCCTTCCAGGATAGGATTTTGTTTTCCTATGTTGACTTCAGAGGCTTCAACTTGTCTTCTCCTACTACCATATCTCTTATCCCACAGATCAAAGAACCAAATAGCAAGATCTTCTGACTGATTATTATCTTCCTTCAGCCATCTGATTATATATGTAATCATTTCCTTTAGTTCTATAAATTGAAAAACCCTTGTTGGTTAGACATAAGTCTTGTCCATAATATGCTATGTTCTAGTAACATCTCTGGAGCTCTGTGTGGTTCAGGTGCTCCTGACTCCTAGTCTAATCTTGTAACTCAGGGGTACCCAACCGTTAGGTGGTGGAACGATATCTACTGTCAGATGATCAGTGGCATTCAATTAGAAAAAAGAGCATGATAAATGTAATGTGTCTGAATCATCTCAAAACCATCCTCCCATGCCCCCTGATGCTATTCCATGAAAGCGACTGTCTTCCACAAAATTGATCTAAGTGGCAAAAAAAGGTTGGTGCCCACTGTATGTAACTCATTGATATAATCGTATCTGACTTCCTTCTAATGGTTAAATATTGCCAAAAAGTCTCTAATATTTCTTGAATTTATTATACGTTTAGTTTGTCAGGAGGCCAACTTCAGTGATGCCATCTTCCAGTCTTAGTTCTGGCCTGGAGAGGACAGGGACCTTTAAGCTTGTCAGTGATGAAGGTATCTTCTCATGAGTACATTCCTCATTGCTTGGTAAACACAGTGTTAGGTGATCCTTCATGTGAAAGATTTTCATTCTTATGTGATATAACTATGCTCAGTTCAGTTCAGTCGCTCAGATGTGTCTGACTCTTTGCAACCCCATGGACTGCAGCATGACAGGCTTCCCTGACCATCACCAACTCCTGGAGCCTATTCAAACTCATGTCCATCAAGTCAGTGATGCCATCCAACCATCTCATCCTCTGTCATCCCCATGTCCTCCTCCCACCTTCAATTTTTCCCAGCATCAGGGTCTTTTGCAATGAGTCAGTTCTTCCCATCAGGTGGCCAGAGTATTGGAATTTCAGTTTCAACATCAGTCCTTCAAATGAATATTAAGGACTGATTTCCTTTAGGATCAACTGGTTGGATCTCCTCGCAGTCCAAGGGACTCTCAAGAGTCTTCTCCAACAGCACAGTTCAAAAGCATCAGTTCTTTGGCACTCAGCTTTCTTTATAGTCCAACTCACACATCCATACATGACTACTAGAGAAACAATAGCTTTGACTAGACGGACGTTTGTTGGAAAAATAGTGTCTCTGGTTTTTAATATGCTGTCTAGGTTGGAAGTAACTTTTCTTCCAAGGAGCAAGCGTCTTTTAATTTCATGGCTTCAGACACCATCTTCAGTGATTTTGGAGTCCCCAAAATAAAGTCTCTCACTCTTTCCATTGTTTCCCCTTCTATTTGCTGTGAAATGATGGGACCAGAAGCCATAATCTTAGCTTTCTGAATGTTGAGCTTTCAGCCAACTTTTTCTCTCTCCTCTTTCACTTTCATCAAGAGGCTCTTTAGTTCTTTGCTTTCTGCCACAAGGGTGGTGTCATCTGTATATCTGAGGTTGTTGATTTTTCTCCTGGAAATCTTGATTTCAGCTTGTGCTTCATCCAGCCTGGCATTTCTCATGACGTACTCTGCATATAAGTTAAACAAGCAGGGTGACAATATACAGCCTTGATGTACTCCTTTTCTGATTGGGAACAAGTATATTTTCTATTACCAATTCTAACTGTTGCTTCTTGACCTGCATACAGATTTCTCAGGAGAAAGGTCAGGTGGTCTGTTATTCCCATCTGTTTAAGAATTTTCCACAGTCTGTTGTGATCCACACAGTTCAAAGTGTTGGCATAGTCAATAAAGCAAAAATAGATGTTTTTCTGGAACTCGCTTGCTTTTTCGATGATCCAGTGGATGTTGGCAATTTCATCTCTGTTTCATCTGCCTTTTCTAAATCCAGCTTGAACGTCTGGAAGTTCACAGTTCGTGTACTGTTGAAGCCTGGCTTGGAGAATTTTGAGCATAACTTTGCTAGCATGTCACATGCGTGCAATTATGTGGTAGTTTGAATATTCTTTGGCATTGCGTATCTTTGGGACTGGAATTAAAACTGACCTTTTCCAGTCCTGTGGCCACTGCTGAGTTTTCCAGATTTGCTGGCATATTGAGTGCAGCACTTTTACAGCATCATCTTTTACGATTTGAAATAGCTCAATTGGAATTCCATTACCTCCACTAGCTTTGTTCGTAGTGATGCTTCCTAAGGCCCACTCGACTTCACATTCCAGGATGTCTGGCTCTAGGTTGTTGATCA
The DNA here is from genome assembly GCF_054371585.1 of Giraffa tippelskirchi. Taxonomy (NCBI): domain Eukaryota; kingdom Metazoa; phylum Chordata; class Mammalia; order Artiodactyla; family Giraffidae; genus Giraffa; species Giraffa tippelskirchi. The sequence continues at coordinate 43,341,745 of NC_137276.1, forward strand.
CACCATCGTGATTATCTGGGTCATGAAGATCTTTTTTTGTACAGTTCTTCTGTGTATTCTTGCCGTCTCTTCTTAATATCTCTGCTTCTCTTAGGTCCATACCATTTCTGTCCTCTATTGTGCTCATCTTTGCATGAAATATTCCCTTAGTATCTCTAATTTCTTAAAGAGTTCACTAGTCTTTCCCATTCTTTTGTTTTCCTCTGTTGCTTTGCATTGATTGCTGAGGAAGGCTTTCTTATCTCTCCTTGCTATTCTTTGAAACTCTGCATTCAAATGGATATATCTTTCCTTTTCTCCTTTGACTTCACATCTTTTCTCTTATCAGCTATTTGTAAGGCCTCCTCAGGCAACTATTTTGCCTTTTTGAGGTTCTTTTTCTTGGAGATGGTCTTGATCACTGCCTCCTGTACAATGTCATGAACCTCCGTCCTTACTTCTTCAGGCACTCTATCAGATCTAATCCCTTGATTCTATTTATCACTCCAACTGTATAATCATAAAGGAGTTGATTTAGGTCATACCTGAATGGTCTAGTGGTCTTCCCTACTTTCTTCAACTTAAGTCTGAATTTGGCAATAAGGAGTTCATGATCTGAGCCATAGTCAGCTCCCAGTCTTGTTTTTGCTGACTGTATAAAGCTTCTCTATCTTTGCAAAGAATATAATCAATTTTATTTCAGTATTGAGTATCAGGTGATGTTCATATGTAGAGTCTTCTCTTATGTTGTTGGAAGAGGGTGTTTTCTATGACCAGTGCGTTCTCTTGGCAGAACTCTATAAGCCTTTGACCTGCTTCATTTTGTACTTGAAGGCCAAATTTGCCTGTTACTCCATGTATTTCTTGACTTCCTAATTTTACATTCCAGTCCCTTATAATGAAAAGCACATCTTTTTTGGGTGATAGTTCTAGAAGGTCTTATAGGTCTTCATAGAACCGTTCAACTTCAGCTTCTTCAGCATTACTGGTAGGGACATAGATTTGGGTTACTGTGATATTGAATAGTTTGCCTTGGAAATGAACAGAGATCATTCTGTCACTTTTGAGATTGCATCCAAGTACTATATTTTGGACTCTTTTGTTGACTATCATGACTACTCCATTTCTTCTATGTGTTTCTTGCCCACATAGTAGATATAATGGTCATTTGAGTTAAATTCACCCTTTCCAGTCCATTTTAGTTCACTGATTCCTAAAATGTCGATATTCACTCTTGCCATCTCCTGTTTGACCACTTCCAACTTGCCTTGATTCATGGACCTAACATTCCAGGTTCCTATGCAATATTGCTCTTTAGGGCATTGGGCTTTACTTACGTCACCTGTTACATCCACAACTTGGTGTTGTTTTTGCTTTGACTCTGTCTCTTCATTCTTTCTGGAGTTTTTTCTCCATTCTTTTCAAGTTGTATATGGACCCCTACCAACCTGGGGAATTCATCTTTCAGTGTCAAAACGTTTTTGCGTTTTCATACTTTTCATAGGGTTCTCAAGGCAAGAATATGGAAGTGGTTTGCCATTCCCTTTTCCAGTGGACTGCATTTTGTCAGAACTTTCTGCCATGACCCCTCCAACTTGGGTGGCCCTACACGGCATGGGTCATAGTTTCATTGAGCTAGGCAAGGCTGTGGTCCATGTGATCAGTTTGGTTAGTTTTCTGTGATTGTGGTTTTCATTCTGTCTGCCCTCTGATGGATAAGGATAAGAGGCTTATGGAAGCTTCCTGATGGGAGACTGACTGAGGAGGAAACTGGGTCTTTTTCTGATGAGCAGGGCCATGTAAATCTTTAATCCAATTTTCTGTTGAAGGGTGGGGCTGTGTTCCCTCCCAGTTGATTGATCTGAGGCCAAACTATGGTGGAGGTAATGAAGATCAGTTCAGCTCAATTCAGTGGCTCAGTCATGTCCAACTCTTTGCAACCCAATGGACTGCAGCACACCAGGCTTCCCTGTCCATCACCAACTGCTGGCGTTTACTCAAACTCATGTCCATTGAATCGGTGGTGTCATCCAACCATTTCATCCTCTGTGGTTCCCTTCTCCTCCTGCCTTCAATCCTTCCCAGCATCTGGGTCTTTTCCAGTGAGTCAGTTCTTCCCATCAGGTGGCCAAAGTATTGGAGTCTCAGCTTCAGTATCAGTCCTTCCAATGAATATTCAGGACTGATTTCCTTTAGGATGAACTGAAGATAGTGGAGGTGATGAAGATAATGGCAACCTCCTTCAAATGGTTGCATGCATGCACTGCTGCACTCAGTGCCCCTTACCCTGCAGCAGGCCACCACCAACCCACACCTTTGCCAGAGATCCTGGACCCTCATGGGCATGTCTGGGTCAGTCTCTTGTGGGGTCACTGCTTCTTTCTCCTGTGTCCTGGTGCACACAAAGCTTTGTTTGTGCCTTCCAAGAGTCTGTTTCCCCAGTTCTATGTAAGTTCTGGTGGTTCTTGGTGGGATTAGTGGTTACCTTCTCCAAGAGGGCTTATGCCATACCCAGATTTGCTGCACCTAGAGCCCCTGCCCCTGCAACAGGCCACTGTTGACACATACCTCCACAGGAGACACTCAGACACAGTTCTGGTTCAGTCTCTGTGGGTTGGCAGTGTGATTTTTGCCCTCCTAGGTCTGAGCAGCTCAGGGGACCAGGTGCTTGGCTAGCACACTCTCCCGGGTGGGCTGTGCATCTTAATCACCTCTCTGGTCCCAGCCACTAGGTTTCCTGGGTGTACTGCAAGAGCACTGTCTCAGGTGTGTCGTATGTCTCCTCTGGATAGAGTATCTTGGGCTGTGACCCTCCTGGAAGATGTCAACTATCCAGGATCTCAGGAAGACGTGGTTAGCAGCTGGGAGCCTGCTCAGTTTGGTGGAAGATGCAATCTCTGAGGTTGAGGCTGCAGCAGCCCCTTGCCTTCTGGCTCTGACTGTTGCAATCCTGCCTCTCTGCCTCTGGGGGGGGGCAGGGGGAGCGTGTCTGGTAAGCAGCCCTGCTAGCTCTCCTTTGGTATTCTCTCAATCCTTTATTCTGTGATCAGGCCAGGCTGCGCATTAGGTTGTTAGGTTAGAGCGTTTTGCAGGAAAGTTCTCTTTTCCACAGTTGTGGTTAGGCTTGTATTCTGTGGGTTTTTTATTTTTTAATTTTTCTCCCAGTTATGTTTCCTTCTGAGATTTCCAAAACTCCCCACAGACCCACCTGTGAGAGGACTTTCTACTGTGTGAAAACTTCTCCGACAGGTCTCCATCCCTAACTCTTCTGTCTCTCTTTTTGTCTTTTATATTTTGTCCTGCCTCCTTTTGAAGAAAATGGGCTGCCTTTCTGGGTGCCTGGTGTCCTCTGCCAGCGTTCAGAAGTAGTTTTGTGGAAGTTGCTCAGCATTCATATGATCTTTTGATGAATTTGTGGGGGAGAAAGTGGTCTCCTTGTCATATTCCTCTGCCATCTTGGATGAGTTTATTTTTATTCCCTCTTCCTTTGTCTTCCATGATATCTCTAGTATCTCTCTTTATTTAGTGTGGGCCATTGCATTTTCCAAGCCTCTAAGAGCTATCATGGTAGCCTTTTAGTATTGTGCCATTCATTATTTTACTTTATCCTTTTTATCTCATAGCCTCTTTTCTTTTCTAATTTTCATCTCTTCAGTCTTGCAGTTATTAAGTTTTTCATGTCTTATTGGAGTTTATAGTTCTGTCTCCCATGGTATTTGATGTAATGGTGAACATATTCACTAAGATTTGTTGTATCTCAAACTATTTTTAGATGTTCATCATTTTCACATACACCTATTATTATGTTAGTCTTATTGGTAATTATTCTATCTTTTATTATAAATATTTTATACTTTAAATATTTTTATATCATATACAACCCAATTTCATTTGTCAGATCTGTGAAAATATTACTCTGTTTTAATCTACTGACATGTGAAGGTGAAAGTTGCTCAGTCATGTCTGACTCTTTGAGATCCCATGGACTGCTGCTAAGTTGCTTCAGTCGTGTCCGACTCTGTGTGACCCCATAGACGGCAGCCCACCAGGCTCCCCCGTCCCTGGGATTCTCCAGGCAAGAATATTGGAGTGGGTTGCCATTTCCTTCTCCAGTGTATGAAAGGGGAAAGTGAAAGTGAAGTTGCTCAGTCGTGTCCGACTCTTAGCGACCCCATGGACTGTAGCCTACCAGGCTCCTCCGTCCATGGCAAGAGTACTGGAGTGGGGTGCCATTGCCTTCTCCCCCCATGGACTACACAGTCCATGAAATATTCCAGTCCAGAATACTGGAGTGGGTAGCCTTTCCCTTCATCAGAGAATCTTCCCAACCCAGGGATTGAACCCAGGTCTCCTTCATTGCAGGCAGATTCTTTACCAGCTGAGCCACAAGGGAAGCCCATCTACTGACATAGATGTTACTTTTTTTACCTTCTAAATTTTAATGAACTTTATTGTAAGTGCATATTTGGTTAATTTAACTCTGTGGAAACCCTAATTTGGGGATGGTTTCTTTCACAGAAAATTTAAATTTTCTTGAGGGGATATGGGTTTTCAAAATATCTGGAATTAAATCAATCCTTTTTGAGGATACTGGTTCCATTTAAAAATCTCAGTGCATATTCTCTTCTTTGTAGCTGGCATGAGGTTCAATATTCTGATTGTAACATTGATGTATGTGTTTATCTTTAGGCCAATGCTGCATTTCTGACTTGAATGTTGCTTATTCTCCCTGAATTATTTTCTGCTCACTTTAGGTCAGGGGAAGCAGGGGCTCTCAGAAACTACTTTGATGCCTACAAGGTCTAAAAATTATTTTTTATCCAGAATTTGTTTACTTCACACGAAGGTCCTTGGAGTATCTAGTATCCAGTTTTGCCAAAAGTAAAATTCTTTATGTTTTAAATATATATTTGAATTTTTATTGGTTCTTTAGACAAAAAAGTTTTTTCTTGTCAATTAATTTACATTGCTTTCACTTCTAGCAAAATTGTATGTTTTTTCATATGTTTATTGTCCCTTTTCACATCACCTTCTGTCAGTTGCCTGTATAGATCTTATGTCCTTTTAAAAGTTGATTATTTTTCTTTGCCTCATGAATTTCTAGACATCTTTTGCATATTCATAATATGGCATTCTCTTGTTTCACATGCAAAGAGTCTTTATTTCTTTTTAAACTATCATTTATGGCTTTTGTTTATAGGACCCTTTGCAAAGTAAAACATAGGTAATCAGATATGTATTCACAGACTTCTGAGAAATGAGGCAACTTTCCCTTTACTGTGGTATAACTAAAATCTCTATGGGCTTTCCACTACACTAGAAGTCCTCTAATCTCCTCTACCCTCCCATACACATATTGATTGGCTCAGTGTATAGGGATAAGTCAGGGTATAGACCTCTTTCCCCAGGACATACTTCAATATTTCCCAGAAAATCTTTTACTTCCTTTACTCCAGAGAGACTAATTTCACCATGGAATGAGAATACCTTGTCCCTTCATCTTTTTTTTTTTTCTTTTGAAATATGTTACTCATGCCTTGGGTCTTTCAAAGCTTATACTTTTGAAATATATGAGCAAAGTGTTGACTATATTGATTTCTATGTTTGTTTCTTTCATCCTATTCTTACACCAGTAAAGATATTCTATTTCTTGAACAGGGGAAACTGTCATGGTGTGACATGTAGTATCATAGGGGAAAATATACCAAAGTTAATTAAATATGATAACCCTTAATATGAAGAAATAAAATAAATATTAGATAACACAATATAATATCAACAGATATCAAGTGACTAAAAAATAGAAAACATCCCTAATCAAATGGCTGAACAAAATAAGTGTAGAAAAAATTACTAAAATATACTGGCAACTATAAAAAAGGCCAAGAGCAACTTTGCAACAAATGATGACTAAAAAAACATTAAAAGGAAAACAAGGCAAATATCTCTTACAATTGATATTTATCATTGTTTAGAGGTTTTAGATAATATAATGAAAATAAAATATAAATATTGAAGAAAAAAGACAAATATATTAATATCTCCACATGTACATATCTATAAACAACTGAAGAGACTATCTTAAGTCATAAGTCATCATGTGGCAAGAAATAATGAAATATTCAAAATGTAGCATATATAATAAAAATTTATGCATAAGATATTAATATCTTCCAAAAAGTCACTTCAAAAATTTTTATTTTTATATAAATTCATTCTTCTTAAGTCATACTACAAAAAATTTTAACAAAAATATATTGATAAAGTATAAAAAAATTCTAAAATTATTCCCATTTTCATTTAACCATATGCAAATAAATGTGGTATGTTTTCATGATGCTGTTTCCAAAATTTGAAGATCTGTTATTCTCTTCTTTTTTAATTCTGTTACATCTCTGTATTATTTTTATTCTTCCACTTTAAAAATGCATAAGTGTCTTCCCTTGGTTTTCTTTTCTTCTCTCTCTACCTTACCCCCAAGAGGGTTTATATTATGCCTGATTTAGTCTCATAAATTCAGCACTCCCTCTTTCATGTGATAATACTCATATTCCCACCAAGACTTCTCCTGAGAACTCTAGACCCATGCATACATGTATTTCTAAATAAAATTAAGTCTAAGAGGAAAATTACTAAAATATGGCAACCTACTTGGCTTCCCTGGTGGCTCAGACAGTAAAGAATCTGCCTACTACTAAAAACAATGCAACTGCTTTTGAAATAATGACTTACAACCATTCCTCTTAAAAATAATCTTTTAAAAAGGTAAATATATTACTATCATTCTTGCTGCTCAGTATAATTTGGAAGCTTCTAGATAATAAAAAATTTGAAGATGAAAATAGAAATACAATAGCCTGGAGAATGTTTTTCTAGATTTCCTTCTGCAGTAATCATCTGAAACTCAACATGGATAATACTGAGCATAACTCCCAGCTCTTCAAACAAAACTTACCTTTGCTCCTTGTCCTGACTGCTTTCTTTCAGATTAGATCTTTCCAACAACTGAAGTTTGAACCACTGAAAATATCTTTGAATTTCTTCCTCTCTTCATATCCTTTCTTATTCTACTTCTCTGATATTACAAAAATCACTGCTCTTCTCACCTTTCCACTAACATTTTCCTATTTCAAATTCTCTCTATCTCACATGGATAGTAAAAAAAGCTTACTCAGTTTTTAATGACTCAGGTGTGCAAGCCGTTCTGAACATTTGCCAGGTTTATCTTTTTGCAATAACTTAAATAGCATTGGCATAGTAAAAACAAAAATAAAACCTTTAAATGAATTTTTCTCACTTTCTGAAAACTTATCCTACCATTGACTCCAGAACAGAAGTAGGTCCATCCTTATGCCCTGCTCTTTTCTCATACTTGCTTCAAGTTCTAAGTGAAACTGAGCTTTTTACTTTCTCCCAATAAATTCTCTTCAATTTCTCAACTTTGAGATTTGAATTTATAAGTGCTTTACAATTGTGATGCCTTTCTTCTCCATCATCACGTGTTAAAAGTTTTAAAGTACAGATTAAATGCCATCTCCTTAAAAAAATTCTAGTCAGAAGTTACCCATCCTTTCCCTAAACTGTACTAAATTTTTATCTTCACAATTATTGTGGGGTTAATTTCATCTATTTTATCTCACAGTGATTTTCACCAATCTTTCTGTACCCTATTTAAACTTAAGGCTTCAAGTCATAACTATGACATGAGCTCTTTATTTATTTAACCACTTAGTAAAGTGCTTTTCACAGAGTAGAGAATGAACACTTATTTTTAAACTGAATATTTTACATGAAATTGAAAAATTTGATTAAATTCACCAATTGACCAAATTTGAACAAAATAGAGTTGGAGAAAATAGCTGTGTAAGTGTTTATGGTTTAAAGGAAATATGATTTTCTGGCCTGTGTTTGAACTTTTAGCTGAGGATTCTATTTCTACTCTTAGTTCAAAATCCATTAGGAACTAAAATGAAATTCTGGGAGCTTTTGAAGAGAGAAATTTTCTCTTCTAACCCTTTTTAGACACGCTCCTTAAGGATACGTATAGCACTTAATACTTTTAGAAAAGAGAAGAACAAAAGGAATAGAACTCCTGGGGCAATGTCCATGGAATCCTTTAACAGTCCTCACACTTTCTTTCCACTGTCTCAGTCCATGGTACTCCCTTGTGCCATCTGTGAATGGTAATCCCTGTCCTTGAAACTGAAGGGAGGAGGTTAAGGCAAAAGGTACCACATCACTTCCACCAGAGTTAAAAGAGCTGACCTGTCCTATGAGGGATGAAAGTTGACCTTCCAAGAAGTATATCTCGCTCAAATATATGGAAAGAGAACCTTTTTAAACTTATGCATTTTCTAAAGTAGCTTCCATTTTTTGATATGAAATGGCCAAACACAAAATGGATCTTATTTAACACCCAAAATAAACATATTATGAAGTAGGAATTATTTTCATCATTTTATAAATGAAAACTTTGACAATAAAGAATTATTAGCTAGTAGTAATAGTTGTCTAATAACTCCTCATTGTCAAAGTTTTCAAAGTAATAGTTATGGCTAGTACCTTTATTAATATTAATACTATTATTATCCAAGTGCTCATATGCCCATAATTATCATTCACTAACACAGCAAGCATGCAATTTATAGTCCAAACTGGGAAACTTTTGAGAATAAATGGTTTATTAATAATTATGCAAAGACCTTAGGCATAACTGAGAATTTTTTGGGCAAATCAAAAGAAGAGGTTATCCTACACTTGCTAAATATGTCATTCAGAAGTAGTTTCTTAATCATTGTACAAGTTCTAATTATCCACTCTTCTATTTATACCTCTAAACTTAGTGTTTTATAATGTTCTAATCTAATAAAGCAAGTCAATAGTTTTCCTGCTGTATACCCTGAGTTAGTAGAAGTTATTTTTTGTATTTTTTATTCAGGGAAGCAAATGACTAATTTTTTTCAACTGTCAAATTCATTTATCACAAGAGATAGGTATTGGAATCTCCAAATACCATGCTTTTTCCAGGAATCTTTCCTATCTCATTTGAAAGATATTTGAAGTTGTTTTGTTTTTTATATGTGTTAGGATTTTCAGTGTTTTCTGAAAAAAAAAAGTGATTACAAATTTTGAAACTTAAGGAAGGGTCTGTAGAATGGAGTATATGAAGTAGGAATGGAGAGAAGTAGCAAGGAGGGTTTAGTGGCTGATAGTTGTAATTAAAGCCTTTTTGAAAATGATAATCATGTAGATTGTTTATTAACTGTGTGGGTTTTTTTCCTGCAAAAAATGAAAAAAAATCTCCATAGGACATAGGATAGATTGAGCAGAACAGCACTGCAATTCTAACACTATTAGGGAGTCATGGGTTCCTGGCGGGCATTTCTGTGGCTGATAGCAACATACGTCTCAGGTTTGGGTCTGTTCTCTTCTCTGTAAGTAAAAGTGGAAGTGGCTGTGTGTTTCACAAACTTCTTACTGATTTGCTTACCCACCAAGGAATTTGATTCTTCTCTAAGACGTTTGTGTGTTCACAACTATAATTAGCTATACCATGAATTAGACAAATCCTCCTTTGTGCTAATTCACTTCAGTCATGTCTGACTCTTTGCAACCCCACAGGCTGTAGCCCACCAGAATTCATTGTCCATGGAATTTCCCAGGCAAGAATACTGGAGTGGTTTGCCATGCCTTCCTCCAGGGGATGTCCTGATCCAGGGATAGAACCCATGTCTCTTATGTCTGTCTGCTGCTTTGGCAGGAGGGTTCTTTACCACTAGCACCATCAGGGAAGCCCAAACCCTCCTTTGTGTGCCCAGTCACTTCAATTGTGTCCGACTCTTTGTGACCCCACGGACTGTAGCCTGCCAGGCTCCTCCATCCATTGGATTCTCCTGGTAAGAATACAGGAGTGGGTTGCCATTTCCTTCTCCAAAAATCTCTTTTAAATATAGTTAAATAAATTTCTATCATTAAATAGAAACAGCATTAAATAATTCATATATAGTCCACAAGATCTTGCATAATCTTGTCTTTGCCTATCATTTTAGCCTCAGAATACTAGGAAACCTAATATATTCCCCAGCAGACAATGTTCAAAGTTCTTGAGTTAGATAACCTCATCCAATGTTGTTATCTCTGCACCCTATTGCACACTCATGCACACACACACACACACACTTTAGAAGCTAGTCTCTTTTCCATTTTTAGGTTACTACTCTTATGTGAAAATCGTAACTTAGATTCCTTCTTGTATTCTCTCATACTGTTTTTTCCCCCCTGCGGAGTACTTGTTTTTTGTTGTTGTTGTTGCTACTCATGTTTATGAGTACCAGTATAATATCTTGTCTCTCTTTAAAATTTAAATTCCCTAAACATAGAGACTATATTTATCTTGTTTACTCCTTTGTATTCTGACTAACATGTAAGTGGTATATAGTATACACTCAGCTAATATTAGAGGAAATACACATCTTCATGGGTTATAGTAAGCATAATTGGTAACATTCATATAGTGTTAATTAATATGATGCCTCCATTAGAAAATGCATCCGTCTCATTTTTATTTAGAATTGATAGTTGTAGAAGCTACTAAAATTTTTAATACTTTTATTCATGGTCAGACTGTCATTACAGTTAGTTTTTCTTTCTCATCTATTTTTCTCCAGGTTCCTGGCATCAGGATTATGACTAAATGAATCCCTTTTTAGATTCTGATATCCATACAAGTATAGTTTCCTATTGCTTTCTTATCCATGTCTCAATTAGATTCCCTCCACAAGCCTGGATACAGTTGGAAACCTTAAGAATACTTCGGTATACGAACTTAAGCCCTATCATCTTCTGGCTTTTTCCACCCAGATCCCAAAAGTCCCACCTCTACAATGTTAAATGTTAAATATTTAGACTATCTTGAATGCTGCTGCTGCTAAGTTGCTTTAGTCGTGTCCAACTCTGTGCAACCCCATAGACGGCAGCCCACCAGGCTCCCCCGTCCCCGGGATTCTCCAGGTAACAGTACAGTGGGTTGCCATTTCCTTCTCCAGTCCATGAAAGTGAAAAGTGAAAGTGAAGTTGCTCAGTCGTGTCCGACTCCTAGCGACCCCATGGACTGCAGCCCACCAGGCTCCTCCGTCCATCGGGTTTTCCAGGCAAGAGTACTGGAGTGGGGTGCCATTGCCTTTATCTTGACTAGAATATGCTTTTTAAACAATTATAATACATATTATATAATTATAATGCAGTTTTAGAGAAAAAGTGGATTCTGAATCTTTTTTTTTTTTTGGGATTTCATTTACATATTCTCTCTATCCTGCTCAAATTCATCCTGTTGCCAGTATTTTACTTCTCTAGATTGTAGAATTTTAAAAATATTGAATAGCATATAATGGTATGAACAATAAATTGGAAGAAGGAAGCAGATATGGGTTCTGGTTTCTTTCTCTCCATTTCTTATTACTGATAATTAAGTGCTTCACTTGATCTTTGGGGACTTCTGTTATTTTATCTGAAATACGTGATAATAGTATATACCTTGACTTAAACTAGAAAGGGAGAACAGACGGTGTCTTGTGGGGTCTCTAGCTCTATAATCTATAATCCTAGTTTAAGAGAGGGTTTTGCAGCAAAACAAAATTGAAATTCAGTAGACTATAATATTCATTGAAACAGCAAAACAAAGACGCTCTTCTTTGAGGGAAGAATGGTAACTAGTCTTTGTACAAGTTTCCTCTTCCAATCCTTCCAGCCCTGTCAAATCATTTAACTTCCTTATTTAATAATGAGGGAATTCCCTGTTGGTCTAGTGGTTAGGACTGCAGAGGGCACAGGTTTAATCCTTGGTCAGGGAACTGAGATCCCATATGCGTGTGGTGTGGCCAAAATAAATAAATGAATAAATAAGTATATTTTTAAATGGCTAAAATGAGGAAGAATATTTAAACATTTTAAACAAAGATAAATATGCTAAATTATTCATACTCTTGTTTCACTTTTTTCCCAAATTACACATTATTTTGTGTAAATAACACCTTGAAAAAAGCAAGTGAATTTTCTACTATTTTACACTCTATTTTAAGAGCGTCTCAAATAATTGTAAAATATGGATCTTAAAGCTAGAGGAAGGGCTCCAGAGAGCTTTTCCTTCCAGGTGACTGTGTTAGATTTAAATTTGCAGCAGTTTTCAGGGGTATCAATGTCTGATGACTGGTGGACTCTTGAAATGTGAGTTATGGTTTTTATTCCATCCTCTGAAAAGCAGCTGCTAGATGCACAATTGAGCAATGTTTGTTACTATTTCAGGAAAAAGTACAATTGTAAATGGATGTGGGAGAAGATCACGGTCAGGCATCATAACTTTGGGTTTTACAGCTTGGTTTTGGACTGTAAAAAACCTACAGACCTCTGGTGTCAGTAGAAATCAATTCAAATACTGGCTATGTCATGAACTGCCTATGTGACTTCAGGCCTTAATTTCTATCTCATATAAAATGAGTTGATTGCAAAAGATGGCATCTAAGTTTCCTTTTAAAAAATCCTGAAATTAATATGTATCAATATTGAAAAACTAGAAGATAAGTACAAAAAGCCTAAAATTATTCATAATTTCACAACTTAGAAAAAATCAGTATAATAATGTTATTGTGTATTTACCTTGATCTGTTATACAAATGCATACCACTCAGCTATATATTTTACACATTATATATTTCCATACATATTTATGTTCATAAATATATTTCCCATACATGCATTTTACTTATTATAAAATTGATTCTTACAGTAATCCATTCTGTTTTGTATTCATTTACTATATCAAAAGCATTTTCCCGTGTTATATAAAAAATATAATTTTATGATTTAATGATCTAGAAAGTATAATTTGTTTAACAGCTGTTGTTGTTTAGTTGCTAAGTTGTGTCTGACTCTTTTGTGACCCCTTGGAGCCTGCCAGGCTCCTCTGTCCATGGGATTTCCCAGGCAAGAACACTGGAGTGGGTTGCCAGTTCCTTCTTCTGGGTATCTTCCCAACGCAGGGGTCAAACCCTCATCTCCTGCATTGGCAGGCAGTTTCTTTACCATTGAGGTACCAGGGAAACCCTTGCAATAGTTACTGATTATTATTTAACTTCTAGCTTTTCATATTTATGGAAAAGATTGATGATGGATATTCTTTTATAGTAATGTCAGTGTATAAGAACTGGACATGGAACAACAGACTGGTTCCAAATAGGAAAAGGAGTACGTCAAGGCTGCATATTATATTGTCACCCTGCGTATTTAACTTATATGCATAGTACATCATGAGAAACGCTGGGCTGGAAGAAACACAAGCTGGAATCAAGATTGCCGGGAGAAATATCAATAACTTCAGATATGCAGATGATACCACCCTTATGGCAGAAAGTGAAGAAGAACTAAAGAGCCTCTTGATGAAAGTGAAAGAGGAGAGTGAAAAAGTTGGCTTAAAGCTCAACATTCAGAAAACTAAGATCATGGCATCTGGTCCCATCACTTCATGGAAAATAGATGGGGAAAGAGTGGAAACAGTGGCTGATTTTTATTTTTTTGGGCTCCAAAATTTCCGCAGATGGTGATTGCAGCCATGAAATTAAAAGATGCTTACTCCTTGGAAGGAAAGTTATGACCAACCGAGAAAGCATGTTAAAAAGCAGAGACATTACTTTGCCAACAAATGTCCGTCTAGTGAAGGCTATGGTTTTTCCAGTGGTCATGTGTGGATATGAGAGTTGGACTATAAAGAAAGCTGAGCACTGAAGAATTGATGCTTTTGGACTGTGGTGTTGGAGAAGACTCTTGAGAGTCCCTTGGACTGCAAGGAGATCCAACCAGTCCATCCTAAAGGAAATCAATCCTGGGTGTTTATTGGAAGGACTGATGTTGAAGCTGAAACTCCAGTAATTTGACCACCTGATGCGAAGAGCTGATTCATTTGAAAAGACCCTGATGCTGGGAAAGATAGAGGGCAGGAGGAGAAGGGGACAACAAAGGATGAGATGGCTGGATGGAATCATCGACTCAATGGGCATGGGTTTGGGTGGACTCCGGGAGTTGATGATGGACAGGGAGGCCTGGCATGCTGTGGTTCATGGGGTCGCGAAGAGTCGGACACAACTGAGCGACTGAACTGAATAGGGAATTATTAGATCAAAGGACTACACTTGTAATGACCATTTGGAAGGTTAAATTCTAAACTAAAATTGTCATGTTCATAGAGATTCAGAATACATGAAAAAACTAAAAAAGATCAATTAAATATTGCCAACTCTAGATTTAGCTTATTTGAAAATAGTCAACTAGAGTGTTCTACACAGAGCACATTCTCAATAAGACCTTTTGAAATAACAAACAAAAAGAAAATAAAATTAAAAACGTTTGAATGATTGGGTGATCAGAAAATGTATATTTCACACTGGGCTTCCAGGTTTGTTTCTCTGAACCAACTCTACAGTATCTTAAAGGCATTTTCAATGATTTGTTGTAAAAAAATTTCTGAGATATCCAATGTTAGGAAAACACTTGCTGAGGAATGATTCTGATTATGTATTTTAGAGACAAACTCTTTGCAAAATCTGTGACTGCATCCTTCTGGGTTGTACTTTTAAAGCCTCTAGTCTTCCATGGTACACCAATCTGTATTTAACTATCTCAGGGATTTTAATTCTGCATTCTCCAAATTTGTCACTAGATGGGAGAAGAGGACTTTGGTTAGATTCTAGTGTAGGCATTTCATTTGGTGCCTGACATATAGTCTCTTCTGACTCATTGGAAAAGACCTTGATGCTAGGAAAGACTGAAGGCAAAAGGAAATGGGTGGCAGAGGATGAGATGGTTTGATAGCATCATTGAGTCAATGGACACATATCTGAACAAACTCGTGAAGATAGTGAAGGACAGGGGAGCCTGGCATGCTGCAGTCCATGGGACCACAAAAAGTCAGATGGGACTTAGCAACTGAACCACAAGAACAAATAGGATCCATTTGGTTATAGTCATTAGAATCCATTCATTTAGTATACCTTTTTGCACCCAGTGGCAAATTTTGTTCGAGTAATTTGAGTACCATTTAGAGCACTCTTCAATACTACAGAAATTTGCTGTCCCTTCCCAAATGATTGCGGGGTTATGCTGAGGAGTGACTATTTTTGTTATACTGTTATAACTTGTTTGCCAGTGTGGATATTATGTAGACCCCACCTAGCCTGGGGACAGGCATATATCAGTGTATTAGTCTTTGACCCGGATCTATTAAGGAAAGCTCTCTAGCACTTTTCCGAGCAAATTGGAGCTTGAGCAAGATCATAGCCAACGTGTTGACCACAGCTCCTCCTCTAAGACACAGATTGAAATCTGCAGTACTGTATGCCACTTTTTAAGGTTGTACATTTCAATTTTTGTACTCCCAGGTGTGTGGACATTTGATTATGTTAAAAAACTATCTATAAGCTGCCCAGTTCCACACACTGTCATTATTTTCTGCCTTGATATTCCTCCAGTATCTTCAATTAAGGTTTTAAAAATTATCAATTTATTATAGTTTTGTTCAGTGAAAGTGTGTTCACTTAATCTAGTTTTTCTTAATGCAAGGGTTCATAGGAATGACTCAATTAATCATAATCAAACCACTCTAATGGTTTGCAAATATGCCTTCCATATGAACCATGCTTGTATATCAGATGGTGATGTTTTTAGACCAATTTTAGTATTTAACATTTAAGAGTAAATAATAATAAATTTTATGTATTTCCCCATATCTCTCTCATTCAACTCTTTAAGCTCTATGCTCCTATGTGTACACCTTCTTCACTGTTTTTACTACTGCATTTGATAGAGTATTGCATAGTGTGCATCTACCATATTTATTTATCCATTTCCTACTTAACTCTTTGCTATTACATACAATGCCTTGATGATGTCGTTTCATCTGTACTTGTCTTTATACATATGTTTTCAAGGTTTTCTAGAATTTACATCAAAGAGACAAGTAACTGTTCCATTATGTATATGCATAGTAACTTCTAGTAATACTTTCCCAAATGGTTTTATCAATACATTTCTGTCCCTGCCAGAAAAACTATTTCTTGCCTAGTCAATACTTGATATGTGCTGCTTTCCAATTTTTGTCTTTTTTGGTGGTTGTTGTGTGGGTTCTAATTGAGATGGCAGTTTGCTACCCTTTGGTGTTATTGAATAGAGAAAAGTAAAAGCAGAAATGTTAGTTGCTCAGTTGAGTAAAACTATTTGTGATCCCATGGACTGTAGCCCACCAGGCTCCTCTGTCTATGGAATTTTCCAGGAAAAGGTACTGGAATGGGTAGCTATTCCCTTCTCCAGGGAATCTTCCTGACCCAGGGATTGAACGCCAGTCTCCTGCATTGCAGGCAGGTTCTTTACCATCTAAGCCACCAGAGAAGCCCATTGAATAGAGACGAAGGCTGGAAAAGATGGAAGAACATTTTATGATCCCATTTCTCCCTGAACCAAACTACCTGTATCTTACTTCCAAATATTTAAAAGTAAACTTGTAAGGAGACAATAAAATATTCTTCATATTAGCACTAGTTTTGTGTTTAGCCTTATTGTTACCAGTAAAAGCAAGTTTCAAGCTCTCTCCACTCTCCACATGAGAGGCCAATGAACCAAGAAGGATGAGGTATTGAGGCAAGGAATATGACTTTATTCAGAAATCTGGCTGACTGAGAAAATGGCAGACTAATGTCTCAAAATAACCCTTTTCCCTGGGTTTGGATGCCAGATCTTTTATGGAACAGAGATGGGGAGAGGAGAGGAAGCAAAGTAAAAAACAAAAACAAAAAACAAAACATTTAATTCTTAAAGATATCTCCTAGATTGACACGCTTTGGGCAGGGGAATGTGTTAGTTTCTTTTTCTTACAGTCATTCACAGGTGGGCAGATGTCAGATTATCTCCCTGTGAGCTAAACTAAGGCACTTTAGTTTGTGGATCAGGAGGATGAAGGGAGGGAGTTCTCTGAGGCAGGCCATTATGTATGATTATATAAATAACAAAGCAAAAAAAAAAAAAAAAAACAACAACAAGAGTTAAAATTAAAGAAATAGATTTAGCATGGAAGAGTCAAAATTGATTCTTCCCTGTTACATTATTACATAGGTAGCAGAATCAGAAATTACATAATGTATGTCAGATATCTCATTCTAAATTTAAGTAAACAAAATAAAATATCAGAGGGAGGAGATTATCATGGTACATTATTTATTTGGGGAGAAAAGTGTTTAGATAAATTTCCCCTTTGTATTAATATATTTTAATATAGCACAGTCACATGTGACATGAAAGTTATACTGTAATTTTCTTCTTTTGTTGTACTTTTCTTTGAATAACTTAAAAATATTGAGAGTTTTACATCAAGAAAGAAAATCTTGTCACAGCACATTAATTATACATTATCAATGTTGAAGAGGAAAACTTTGAAATATTTATCATACCATTTTCAATAGGTTCTACCCATTCATAACTCATTTAAGTGGGTCAAGGATATAAGCCTGAAAACCTTTGGAAAGAATCTACAATGCGGGTTCATTAACAGTAATTTTTCTACATAAATGTAATTAAATGCACAGTGACCATTAGATTGAAAGAGGTTTATATTCAGTAAGGATGGAAAAGAATGAAAACATATACACTGAAACAGACACCTAATTTCCCACATAAAAATGTAAGTGATATTAAACCATTCCACACATGATCAATGTCTGTTGATGACAGTGTTTTACCATCACAAGTTAAGCTATTTATAGACAGAATAATAACAAAGGAAGAGCTTTGGCAAAACCCTAAGGATTATTTTTATTATACTCTAGAGTAGAGGCTCCAGATAATGCAATTAATGTTTGCTGGATTGAAACTGCTGAAATTTAAGAAAATGGGAAATCAAAGTGAAGTGAGTCAATGAACATGGTAGTTAAATGAAGCCCTCTGAATTAGTTAATTTTATTGATATATTTTCTTCACTGAAATCATCATCATTATTTCGATTGATGTTTAAGATCGATATGAGATCACTTGTTCACTCATTACAAAAGCATTTACTGCATAATTGCTTAGGCAACATTTCATTTTCTTTTTGAAACATACAAGGACTCATGGAATGTATTTTTTGCCCTTAGGAATTTCGTGGCCTAACGTGGTGATTTTACAATAAATAGATCTGTTTTACAATATTCTACTTCTTTTCATAGTAGAATAGAGCCATTCTGGTGACACATGACAGCAGTGCTCCCTGTCACTTCAAGTGTCAGCCTTTATGCATCCATGTGTATTCACCATGCTTCTTCCTCTTCTACAATGATATTCCAGATCTAGGGCCCCCAGCAAGCTGAGTTTTTAAGTGAAGGTATAATCTAGCATGGACCCCTTCTGATTAAAGGAAGTTCAAATCCCTTGAGCCCATTCTGACCAAAAAAATTTGACCAAGATAATTACACTATTAATTTTATTTATTCATTCAGAAAATACTGAGTATTCTGGCCAAACCACCATATTAAGCATAATAAGAACAAGGGATACAATGTCGAATTGGATACAATTCTTATCTTCAAGTTGTGACTGGCTAGTAGGAGTAGATAGATATGTATACAGTAAAGTTGTAGATTCGTTGTTAGCAGTCGGCATGTGGTATGGCATGCAAACATATGACAGACTGAATGACTTCTCAGAGTTCAAAAGAAATGATAAGGAAGGTGATGTTTCAGTGAAACTTGGAATGTGTGCAAGATCCCTCCATTGGATTTAATAGGAGAGATGGGTAAAGAATATGCCTCTAAAATGACAGTGCCAAAAAGGCAGATTCATCAGCAAAGACAAGTCTTTTGAAACATAATAGAAAATTCAGGAATCTAACAATAGTGGTAAAATTGCAGAATGAAAGTAAAATGAAAATAGATAGTCATGCTGAGGGAATTAAACTATCTTATGAGCCATGTGGATGCTCTAAAATATTTTAAGCAAGAGAATACTTGAGAAACAGGATGAGACTTGTACTTGAAAAAACCACTGTGACATCAGTATAGATTAGTATGTAGTTTGTACAACAAGGGCTTCCCTTGTGGCTCAGCTGATAAAGAATCTGTCTACAATGTGGGAGACCAGGGTTTCGATCCCTGGATTGGGAAGATTCCCTGGAGAAGGGAAAGACTACCTACTCTGGCCTGGAGAATTCCATGGACTGTATAGTCCTTAGGGTAGCAAAAAGCTGGACACGACTGAGCGGCTTTCACTTGTAGAGCAAGAAGCTCAGGAAACTGCCCTGAGAGTATATCATCAAAAAAGAAAGTCAGAGTAAGACAGCAGAGAAAATAGTAATAGTGAAGAAAGGACATTTAAAGATGATATTAAGAAGGCAGAACCATCATAAAAATGATAGCTCATTTTGATTGAGCATTTACTCTGCTCCGGGCATTGTGTTAACTTCTTTATAAGAATTTACCTAATTCTTGTAATAGACTTAAACTTAACATTGTTTGTAACCTCTCTAAGTCACAGAAAAGTGAGGAGTTGCCATTATATAGTTAGAAGTGGTAGTACTGGAATTATGCATAGGATATTTTACTTCAGGCCACATTCTCTTGATCACTAGTTTATGTATACTGCCTTTGTAAGCACAATAGGACTTTATGGTTGATTAATTATATATGTAGTAATTATCATAAAATTAAAGTAGCTTAGGGGAAAAATGATTAAAGAAACAAGAAAAAGGCTTCAATATAGAGGTGCTAATTGAAATAGGCTTTAGTAAGTAGCAAGATTTCAATAAGTGAAATATGTCAGAAGTTCATTCTAGATGTGATTAAATACATAAAGTTAAGAACTTAGGGTGACTTTTTGTAGTGGGTGGGGATGGAGTTTTGCAGTGAGTTTTGAACAGAAGTATTGAATTATCAAATACTTTTTACAGAAATAAGTGATAGATATTCAATAAATATATATATTCTCATTGAAGTTTTACTAAAAAATAAGGCTGGTATGGTATACTTAGATTAGATCATAAAAGAATTTAAAAGCTAATCTAATTAGGTACCTTTCAAAAGTTTGAGAATTAAGGAAAAAATTATACATTCTATGATTTACTCATAACAGTCTGTAGTTCAGAATGATGGTTGTAGGATTAATTAGAAGCTTATCCTCTAGGTCAGATAAAGTATAATCGGAGCCTAAAAAGCTATTGGTGGTGAATAAGGAAACTGAAAAATTAGGAAAATATAACATAAAAATTTTACTGGATGTGGGAATTAAATATATTTCTATAATGTACATATATCACACCTGTTATGATCAAATCAAATAAAAAAGTCAGAGTAAGATAACAGAGAAAATAAAAAGTAATAGGGAAGAAAGGACATATAAAGATAATATTAAGAAGGCAGAACCATCATAAAAATGATAGCTCATTTTCATTGAGCATTTACTTTGTTCCAGGTACTTAACTTCTTTACAATAATTTACCTAATTCTTCTAATAGACTTAAACTTATGTTGTATGTAACATATGTATTATGATATACATAGGAAAAGGAGTACATCAAGGTTGTATATTGTCACCATGCTGATTTAACTTATATGCAGAGTACATCATGAGAAACGCTGGGTTGGAAGAAGCACAAGCTGGAATAAAGATTGTCGGAAGAAATATCAATAACCTCAGATATGTAGATGACACCACACTTATGGCAGAAAGTGAAGAACTAAAAAGCCTCTTCATGAAAGTGAAAAAGGAGAGTGAAAAAGTTGGCTTAAAGCTCAACATTCAGAAAACTAAGATCATGGCATCCGGTCCCATCACTTCATGGGAAAGAGATAGGGAAACAGTGGAAACAGCGTCAGACTTGATGGACATGAGTTTGGGTAGACTCTGGGAGTTGGTGATGGACAGGGAGGCCTGGCGTGCTGCGATACATGAGGTCGCAAAGAGTCAGATGCGACTGAGCGACTGAACTGAATAAGATAAAACTATCATCTTCATGATGATGGGATGCACAAAGAAGAAGATACCATCAATTTTGTGTTATTACTTCCTAAAATGCGTAATTTGAATTTAGTCATGAGAAATATCAGAGAAACAGCAATGTTACTGAAAAAAAGATTGAGAAGCTGTGATTAAGGAAGGATAGAGAACCATGGTATTTAAATGCAGTATGTAATCTTAAATGGAAACTAAGTTCAGTTTTTTGTTTGTTTTGGCTTTATGGATCATTGATATGATAACTAGTAAAATATTATTATGGTTTTAAGATTAGATAATATCATCATATTAGTGTTATTTGTGGATTTTGATAAGCATTGTAAATTTAAAAGAGTATACTTTTTCTTGTGAAATAGACATTGACTTATTTTAGATTTAAATTTCAAAATTTGAAAGATATAGAGTAAGATGTCTTACCAGTTATTATAATTAAATAGAAATAAACGAAAACAAAATACATATAAAAGACTCAGATAATTGAAAATTAAGTAACACATCTAGACAAGCATATTAAAATATTTTGAACCAAATAGTAAAAAATAACATATCAAAATGTTGAAGATGTTGATAAAGTAGTATTTAGATGAGACTTTAAAAATTTACTTGCTTCAGAAAATAAGATAAATTTAAAATTAATTACCTAAACTCCTAAATTGAGGTTTAAAAAAAATAAGCAAGTTAAAGCCAGAATAGTATGAGAAAAAAAGAAATTAAAGAATAGATTTATAAAAAAGAAAATTAATAAAACCAAGCAATTTTTATTACAAAATCAAATTAATAAAACACTAGAAACAATAAAGCATAAGATAGAATACATAAAATTATCAGTAAAAGGAATAAAATGGGACATCACTGCAGATCATAGAGCTATGAAAAGTACAGTAAGACAATACAAAAAAACTATGATTAATTGAAACTTAAATGCCGTATACTCCTTGAAAATTATAACATAAAACCAAGCTGAAATAGAAAATAGAAGTATTCCTATATGCACTGATGTTTTGAATCTTTGTCAGTCTTTCAATAAAGAAAGTTTCAAGACCAGATGGTTTCATTGGTTCAGTTCAGTTCGGTTCAGTTCAGTAACTCAGTCGTGTCCGACTCTTTGTGACCTCAAGAACTGCAGCACGCCAGGCCTCCGTGTCCATCAACTCCCAGAGCCCATCCAAATTCAAGTCCATTGAGTCAGTGATGCCATCCAACCATCTCATCCTCTGTCGTCCCCTTCTGCACCTGCCTTCATCTTTCCCAGCATCAGGGCCTTTTCAAATGAGTCAGTTCTTTGCATCAGGTGGCAAAAGTATTGGAGTTTTAGCTTTAACATAAGTCCTTCCAATGAATACCCAGGACTGATCTCCTTTAGGATGGACTGGTTGGATCTCCTTGCAGTCCAAGGGACTCTCAAGAGTCTTCTCCAACACCACAGTTCAAAAGCATCAATTCTTCGGCACTCAGCTTTCTTTATACTCCAACTCTCACATCCATACATGACCACTGGAAAAGCCACAGCCTTGACTAGATGGACCTCTGTGGGCAAAGTAATGTCTCTGCTTTTTAATATACTATCTAGGTTGGTCATAACCTTCCTTCCAAGGAGTAAGCGTCTTTTAATTTCGTGGCTGCAATCACCATCAGCAATGATTTTGGAGCCCCAAAAAATAAAGTCTGACACTGTTTCCACTGTTTCCCCATCTATTTCCCATGGAGTGATGGGACCAGATGCCATGATCTTAGTTTTCTGAATGCTGAGTTTTAAGCCAACTTTTTCACTCTCCTCTTTCACTTTCATCAAGAGGCTCTTTAGTTCCTCTTCACTTTCTGCCATAAAGGTGGTGTCATCTGCGTATCTGAGGTTATTGATATTTCTCCCGACCATCTTGATTCTAGCTTGTGCTTCCTCCAGCCTAGCATTTCTCATGATGTACTCTGCATATAAGTTAAATAAGCAGGGTGACAATATACAGCCTTGACGTACTCCTTTTCCTATTTGGAACTAGTGTGTTGTTCCATGTCCAGTTCAAACTGTTGCTTCTTGACCTGCATACAGGTTTTTCAAGAGGCAGGTCGGGTGGTCTGGTATTCCCATCTCTTTCAGAATTTTCCACAGTTTATTGTGATCCACACAGTCAAAGGCTTTGGCATAGTCAATAAAGCAGAAATAGCTCTTTTTCTGGAACTCTCTTGCTTTTTGGATGATCCAGCGGATGGTGGCAATTTGATCTCTGGTACCTCTGCTTTTTCTAAAACCAGCTTGAACATCTGGAAGTTCACGGTTTACGTATTGCTGAAGCCTGGCTTGGAGAATTTTGAGCATTACTTTACTAGCATGTGAGATGAGTGCAATTGTGTGGTAGTTTGAGCATTCGTTGGCATTGCCTTTCTTTGGGATTGGAATGAAAACTGACCTTTTCCAGTCTTGTGGCCACTGCTGAGTTTTCCAGATTTGCTGGCATATTAAGTGCAGCACTTTCACAGCATCATCTTTGAGGATTTGAAATAGCTCAACTGGAATTCCACCACCTCCACTAGCTTTGTTCATAGTGATGCTTTCCAAGGCCCACTTGACTTCACATTCCAGGATGTCTAGCTCTAGGTGAGTGTGAGTGATCACACCATCACGATTAACTGGGTCTTGAAGATCATTTTTTGTACAGTTCTTCTGTGTAATCTTACCACCTCTTCTTAATATCTTCTGCTTATGTTAGGTCCATACCATTTCTGTCCTTTATTGAGCCCATGTTTGCATGAAATGTTCCCTTGGTATCTCTAATTTTCTTGAAGAGATCTCTAGTCTTTCCCATTCTGTTGTTTTCCTCTATTTCTTTGCACTGATCACTGAGAAAGGCTTTCTTATCTCTCCTTGCTGTTCTTTGGAACTCTGCATTCAAATGGGTATATCTTTCCTTTCCTCCTTTGCTTTTCACTTCTCCTCTATTCACAGCTATTTGTAAGGCCTCCTCAGATAGCTATTTTGCATTTTTGCATTTCTTTTTCCTAGGGATGGTCTTGACCCCTAGCTCCTGTACAATGTCAGGAACCTCTGTCCATAGTTCATTAGGCACTCTGCCTATCAGATCTAGTCCCTTAAATCTATTTGTCACTTCCACTGTATAATCATAAGGGATCTGATTTAGGTCATACATGAATGGTTTAGTGGTTTTCTCCACTTTTTTCGATTTAAGTCTGAATTTGGCAATAAGGAGTTCATGATCTGAACCACAGTCCACTCCCAGTCTTGTTTTTGCTGACTGTATAGTTTCATTGGTAAACTTTATTAAATATTTAATGTAAGAAATATTCCCAATGTTACCCAAGGCCAGATAATAGAAGATGTGGGATAATTCTCAACTATTAATAGTTTTATGAGGCCCTCATTAGTATGATGGGCTTCCCTGATGACTCAGATGGTAGAGTCTACCTGCAGTGTAGGATACCTGGGTTCAGTCCCTGGGTCAGGGAGATCCCCTGGAGAAGGGAATGCCTGCCCATACCAGTGTTCTTGTCTGGAGAATTCCATGAACAGAGGAGCTTGGCTGGCCACAGTCCATGGGTTGCAAAGAGTCACACTTGACTGAGTGACTAACACTTTCACTTCACTTTTCACGAGCGTAATAACAAAACCTAACAATCAATTAAAGAAACAAATCTTGTGGATCAATATACCTCAGAATCATGGAAACAAAAATGTATTTTTAAAAAACTGCAAATCATATCCAACAATATATAAAAAGGAAAATATACAATGCAGTCACTATCAAATCCAAGATAACTTTTATGTAGGAATTAACAAATTAATTCTAAAAGCTAAATACAAATGCAAGGGATCTAGAATAGTAAAGGACCTTTAAAAGAGATCAAGGTTGGTGGGGAGGGCTTATAATTCCCAATCTCAAAACCTACTGAAAAACTCCTGTAATTGAAACAGCATGATACTGGCATAAAGATAATCATATATATCAATGCAATAGAGTTGAGTCTGGAAATAAACCCATACAGCTATGGCTAATTTTATATAAGAGGGAACCATTAAAACAATTTGGATTTGGTATAAAGAGAAAAGCTATGCTGACTTAACGGTGATTCTAAGTGTACAGCTAACCCTTCCTCCAGGATTTCAGAAATTGAGTTTTTTTCAGTATATCCATGTCTGTTGTTTGAGCTGTATATTTTGGCATGAACAACAGCAAGGATAATAAATAGATCCATACTTAGCTGCTTGGGCATGACTGCCATGTTCAAGCTCAGGAAAACCAGTGTCAGGATCCATTGCAATATCTATCTGTCATAGTTCTGAAAGGGGCAAGGAGCAACTTGAGAGAATTTTTCATGCCAAAGAGAAATTTAGAAGAAATCCTAATAACTATTTTCAATGAGTTTTATACATTTATAATTTTGTAGTCATTCTATAATGCTTTGTTGTTGTTGTTGTTTAGTCACTAAATGGTGTCCAAGTCTTTTGTGACCCCATGGACTGTAGCCCACCAGACTCCTCTGATCATGGGATTTCTCAGGCAAGAATACTGGAGTGGGTGGCCATTTCCTTCTCCAGGGATCTTCCAGACCCAGGGATTGAACCTACATCTCCTGCACCACAGGTAGATACTTTACTACTGAGTCACTAGAGAAGCCCTTCTATAATGCTTAATAGGACTTATAAGTTTTGAGTTAAAGTGGTTAACCTTACAATACACTGTTTGAAACATGACTTTAAGAATAACAACAAAAATCCTACCGTTCTGGGAAAACATAAGTCAAGGAAACATGGAGTCAAGTGTTGGGTCAGACTCTAAATTGTGCCTGCAGCTGTTAGTAAGCAGGAAGCCAAAGCCAGTTACTATCTTAGTAGACATGTCAATCTGTCAGTCACAGCATAGTATGCTTGAGAAAACAGCGCTGCAATTTCCAAATTCAGAAAAACAAAGGCAGGCTCAAGTTGACGAGCACAAGACAAGTCTCTACCAACCTCCGAGAAGTAGAGTGTTATTGTTTTCCTTTTGTTGACTTACTCTGATTCTCTAATTTCAGATCCTTCCTGAATTTATCCCATATGTAAGTTCATCAACCCCGATGGTGGGTCTTGCTATAACATGACACAGCTATTCTGTTTTTTCAGTATGGAAGGGTAGCATATACATGTGTGGTCTGAGATAAGCTGGGACTAGCATTGCAGCTTCTCAGATAGGAATTCTTACTGTAATTTATAGAAAAACATCATGAGAAACACAGTTTAGTTTTTGTGGCATTTTTGTCCTTCTTTTATGGAAAAAAGAAAACAACAACAGTAACCCAGTGCTGTTGAGATTAATTCCTTCATTTCAGGAATGCTTCCCTCAGTGAACTCAGCAATAAGCAGTACCTGAGAACTTTCAGATGATAAATATAAAATGGTCTTAGAGGGGAAAAAACAACTCTTTTATTGTTGAAGCTACTCTAAAGGAATGTTTGGTCTTAGAACTGAGAGCCAGTCTTTCATGAAAAAAGAACATTAGATACTTTCTAAGCTTAATAATTTGCTTTGAAAGTAGTTTACATCAATTGTATATTTTATATAACTTCACCCAAAATCATAAATAAGCCTGAGTTTGAATCTGAATTATGTGACTTTGAGTCCCTTAAACTTTCCAAGTCTCAGTGTACTTCAAAGAATGGTATGAGTCTCAGAACAGTTTTATCTACATAACATATTAATAATATGATCAGTATAGCTTGGTACTTACATAGACCCTAGAATCAGATAGGCCTGGTTTTGAACCCAGGCCTAGGAACCTTCATCTCTTATTAGCTGTGCAGCCCTGAATGATACCTAAATCTTTTAAAAGCTTTAGTTTATTTAAGTTTGGATAACATTGTGCCTGTCTTATAAGGTTGTTGTAAGGAGATGCTATCAAAATCTCATAAGAATATAAAGTGTTACTATGTTATTATTCAGTTTTCCTTCAATCCTGTATCACTGCATAGCCTTGGTACACCCAGACTGACCCCAAGACCTAGCTCTCTCACTTCCTCTCTCTCAATTTTTTCCTATATACTGACCTCCCAGAATAGTCTTTTCCTCATTGTTAGGTATCTTTTCAGAAATTTTCAGTGACTCCTTTCTGCCTAACTTATCAAGGCTAAGGTCTCAGAGACAAAGTCATGGACTTGTTTAGTGGTCTTACAATCAGCTTAGTTCAAATATTGACTTCATCTGAAATCAGCTATTAAAACCATTTGACATTTGAACAAACTTATTAAACTTTCCAAGTGTCAGTTTTTTCTTTTATATAAAGAAGAGATATAGTCTTTTGTGTACAGGTTGTTCATAGGAAGTGAGATAATAATAAAGCATTTAGTATAAATCTGGTATAAGGTAAACTTTAGCTGTTTTTTTTCTAATTATGGGAGAAATCAAGGTTTAATAAAGTTCTAGCTTATGTTCTCAAATCCTGCATACTGTAATATTTTAAATGTAACCATCTTTTTTAGCAACAACTGAGCAAATTTATATCACCTTCTATAGAATACCTCTTCAACTGATATGTCCTAGTAATAATTTTTATAAAACTACTATATATTTTGCTTCACCTATAAATAAAAATATTATTTTAAATATTTTTAAATAATGCTTCTTTTAAAAATTAAAGATTTGTTCACAAAGTTCATGGATATTTTTAAAAGAAATTGGTGTTATAATTATCTTCCATAGATGATGGCTCTTTATTTTCCCATATTTTACTAGTAAATCTGGAGAGATGTACTAATGGAGAAATGATAATGAAAGACTGTGTCCAAAATAGGGATGCTTCAATATGTATTACCTCTGTAATTCAACATCTTTGCTAGAAAGTTCTCCTTGAAATTGTTACAAAGAAATTTCACCAACAACATCTCTTCTTTTAGTTTTAGGGAAGGTTTGTTCAGTTCAGATCAGTCGCTCAGTCATGTCCGACTCTGCGACCCCATGAACCGCAGCATGCCAGGCCTCCCTGTCCATCACCAATTCCTGGAGTCCACCCAAACCCATATCCATTGAGTCGGTGATGCCATCCAACCATCTCATCCTCTGTCATCCCCTTCTCCTCCCACCCTCAATCTCTCCCAGAATCAGGGTCTTTTCAAATGAGTCAGCTCTTCGCATGAGGTGGCCAAAGTATTGGAGTTTCAGCTTCAACATCAGTCCTTCCTATGAACACCCAGGACTGATCTCCTTTAGGATGGACTGGTTGGATCTCCTTGCAGTCCAAGGGACTCTCAAGAGTCTTCTCCAACACCACAGTCCAAAAGCATCAATTCTTCGGTGCTCAGCTTTCTTTATAGTCCAACTCTCACATCTATACATGACCACTGGAAACACCATAGCCTTTACTAGATGGACCTTTGTCGACAAAGTAATGTCTCTGCTTTTTAATATGCTATCTAGGTTGGTCATAACTTTCCTTCCAAGGAGTAAGCATCTTTTAATTTCATGACTGCAATCACCATTTGCAGTGATTTTGGAGGCCAGAAAAATAAAGTCAGCCACTGTTTCCACTGTTTCCCCATCTATTTGCCCTGAAGTGATGGGACCAGATGCCATGATCTTAGTTTTCTGAATGTTGAGTTTTAAGCCAACTTTTTCACTCTCCTCTTTCACTTTCATCAAGAGGCTATTTAGTTCCTCTTCACTTTCTGCCATAAGGGTCGTGTCATCTGCATATCTGAGGTTATTGATATTTCTCTGGGCAATCTTGATTCCAGCTTGTGCTTCATCCAGCCCAGCGTTTCTCATGATGTACTCTGAATATAAGTTAAATAAGCAGGGTGACAATATACAGCCTTGACGTACTCCTTTTCCTATTTGGAACCAGTCGGTTGTTCCATGTCCAGTTCTAACTGTTGCTTCCTGACCTGCATACAGGTTTCTTTTCCACAGGGGAAGGCTGGAGCCAGAGGTAATTGTTCATAATACTTCAACAATTTTTTTCAAAAAAAACAATGATTTTTAAGGAAAAGTACAGTTCTAATGTGATGAATATGAAAAAAAAAAACAACACATGAGGCCAAGAACTAAACTCTAATGCTATTTTCTCCTGGAGATTAGTTTAGTCAGTGTCAAATTTGTTTCTTTCATAGCTCCTTTGAAGAACAGAAGGAGTGTTCCTATGATAGTCATCCTCACAAGATTCACTGTGAGTTTCATTTGCTTTACAGGGTCAGATTTCCTGTTTCTATGAGGAATCAAATGTTTTAGCATTTATAAGAACCTAAAAATGTAGCTCATGTACCTAATGTGGACTCCTTTGAGGGAATTAATTTCTGGATAAACCTGTCTCTCTCTCAGGTACTCACTCAAATGCAACTTTCAGGCAATATACTGGGACTTTCAATGAAATATTAATATTATCTTTGAATGATTGTTGGATTTTAACCTTTTACAACAAGTTGCTTGCTTTGTTTTTGTTTTTGTTTTTTTCCATTTGAGTGTTTTTTCCCAGTTTTTTGTTTGAATCACATGTCCCAGACTTACTAAGTCATGCTGACGAGAAGCCCTTTTCTGGAGTCCAAGCAGTACCTTGGAATGTTTCTCTAGGGCTCTTACTGCCTGAAAGATTAGAGGAGATGAAATTCAAGAACTTCTTAGGAACCACTCAAATAGTAAAGACAATGCAGATAAACAGAGCTTTTGGAAATAATTGTAGTTTGACATCTTTAACTGTGTCTAAACACAAGAAACATGCTGAGATTCTAAAAAGTCACTTGGTTTGCTGGGAACCTTCCTACAGTTCCATGTATAAGTAAAGTATAAGGGGAAGCATTTTCAAGAAAAGTCAATTACAAATTGACTTGGAGACAGGAAATAAACTTATTAAGGAATTATACTCAGTCACAAAATATTTATTCATTCATTTACTTAGTTATTCAAACAACATTTACTTTCTATGCCCTTTAATTGACAGACTATAGTTTACATTTCAGCTCATCATTTATTAGCTCTGTTGCTTTGAGAAACTTACTTAAAAGTCTTTAAGCCTTTATAAAACAGGAATAATTATTGCAACTTTTAAAAAGGGCTTGAGGGACATACAACAGAAAAATAAATATAAAGCACATTGTATCCACTAAGGCTCTAAAACTTATCTCCTACTTATATCTTTATACTCCTTTATATCTTTCTCTTCTAAACTTGCCTATTATCTTAGCCATGATAAATAATTCTGAGACATTGCTCCTGTCCATTATTTTATCCTCCTATTCAAAACAGTAGCTTTAGTTTCCAATTTGGGTTTTAATTTTTCATTCTGGCATCTAAAGCCTTTGACAAATCTTGACACATTACCAGTACACACACACATACACGTCTCCCATAAAACCTCTTTTTAGATTGCATGTCCTCCCTAACCACCCCCAGTGTTCCATGTTTCTACATATTAAGTCAAACCTTTATCACTAACTGAACTCCTCTTTCCACACCTTTCAGATGAAAGTTTATTCCAACTACTCAAGGTCCATTGTACATATCTTTACCCATGAAACGTTTTTTGTTTCCCACAGTGGAATATTCCTTCCCCTCTGAATTGCTGCAACAATTTGCATGTGCTTCTTTTATGCCAATTATCTTAGGTTGTCCTGCATTCTAGTCTTTTATATGTCTCTGATCTCCATAACCAGAAGATA
This sequence comes from Giraffa tippelskirchi, assembly GCF_054371585.1. Classification (NCBI taxonomy): domain Eukaryota; kingdom Metazoa; phylum Chordata; class Mammalia; order Artiodactyla; family Giraffidae; genus Giraffa; species Giraffa tippelskirchi. The sequence goes on from NC_137276.1 coordinate 43,372,375, forward strand.
AGTTTTCTAAGGGTACATAGCTTACTCAGCTTTGAATCCCTTTTAGTGTCTACCACAGTGACAAACTGTAGACATGTAATAAATATTTGGCCAAATTGAATTGCATGGCTTAGTTGGTTTATCCTCATGGGGGATGTAATACAGGTAATTGAATTTTTCTAGCTGCTTATTAAGGCCCATTTACTTTCACTAACAGTTGGACAGGTGGTGGGATCATTAGGCTAATTTTCAAGTTGTGGATTCAGCTGTACTTTTGAATGGTCATCAATGCACTTTACTATGGATAACTGGGTTGAAATGCCTTTTGGTTTTATATGAATAGGCAAAGAAATGTTCATTGAAAGTAATGGAGAGAAGATAATGACTTTAATTTCTTTTTTTTTTTTAATTCTCCATAAGCTATATTGTAAGTACAGCAATTGGTAGACCAATCTAGTTCATAGAAACATCATTTTCATATTCTCAATTATTGTATTAGAAGTGTTAATTTCAAGTAACCTGTAAAATAGTCAAGTGTATACTTTATTGAAAACAAAACAACCAAAAACATGATAAATATGTGTCAATGAAAACAGTTAATCTGAATTTAAGATTAGATAATGGATAGATTTCATAAAACTTAAACTACATTTTTGGAATAACCAAGCTATAGTTTTCAATTAATAGTGTGTCAATAAAATTGCATAAAAAAGATTTTCTAGATATTTGTAAGCATATCTTCACTGCACATTCTAGCATTAAATAAAATATAGGGAGACACTGTAGATTTTTCTACCAATCAAAATTTGTATTTAAAAAAAAAAATAAGGTTGATCTTTGTTATTTGCAGATTTACTTACTTGCTAAATTTTTTTGTAACCCCCAAATCAATACTTATGTGACTTTTGCAGTAATTTGCAGACATGAACAGAGTGACAAAATATTTGAGTCATCTAAAGGTATATTCCCAGTTGAGGATGGACAAGGCAACACTCTGCCTTCTTGTTTCAGTTCATACAAACAAGCGTTCTTTTCATTTTCTATTTAGTGCTACATTTTTTATATTTTTGTGTCTATTGTTGGTGATTTTGCCATTTAAAATCTCTCCCTAGGATAGTGCCTAAGTGCTGTCTAATGTTTTTAAATGCAGGAAGACTGTTATATGCCATAAGGAGAATATACATGCATTATATAAGGCTCATTCAGGCATGAGTTATAGTGCTATTGGCTATGAGTTCCAAGCTAACTGATTAGCAATAAAGTGTCTTTAAGCAGATATATATATGCATGCATATATGGTAAGATTATGACTTGATAGGTTGATAAAAATATGACCAAAGGCTTTTAGAATACTAGCTCTATTTCCACTAAGAGCAGTGATTTGGTATTCATTAACTGTTTACAGTGAGTATAGTATATATTAATAACTACTGTGAATAATGAAAATTGCTGTGTTTTGTGGTCTGTTTCCTATAGCTGATTACTAGATCAGAATAAAAGTGATGCTTTACTTATCTCTGAACTTTATAGTGCATTGTTATGGCTCTTCTTTCTCCTCCTTCTATAATAATACACATATTTTGTGCCAGGAACTTTGCATATGTGGCTCATTTTATATTACCAACGTAGTAATCCCATGAATAAAAGCATCACACTTCTTATGTATTTTAAAAATACAGAAATTCATCTGATTATAAAAACTAATAAAAATAATTGTAATATCCCATAATATCCCATATATTCAGGAGGAAAAAAAGGAACTGATAGATTATAAAATTGCTAACATACACATACACACACATGTATACAACAGTGAAAACACACCTAGTCACACACATGTAAAGCATGATACAAGCAAAACCAAATAATTCTCTTGCCATATAAATTGTGTATTTTATAACAATTATGAAAATGTCTGATGACACAGAAAGCTTCCTGCAATGTATACTGTATAATGTCAAGTCAATAAGAATTAACTGAATAATTATAGAATTAGTAATACTGTGTTAAGCATTATAAGCTACAAACACATCTGAACATAATGTTGCCCTAGAGCATTTTATATTCCTGTAGCATACACACAGTGAAATATAACTAAAACACAAGGGGGTGATTCCAGTCAAGTTTCCTTATGTTGGTATTTGGAAACACTGAGGTAGATTACTAGATTTTTACTTTTTCATTCCATGATTGATTTAAATTAGCTGCAATGCAAGTGATCTGGGTTTGATCCCTTGGGTAAGGAAGATTCCCTGGAGAAGGAGATGGAGACCCACTCCCATGTTTTTACCTGGGGAATCCCATTGACAGAGGAGCCTGGTGGGCTATAGTCAATGGGATCTCAAAAGAGGCTAACACAACTTAGCAACTAAACAACAGCAGGGTAAAGCGTAGTATTGCAAAAATGTTTTTGGCTGTCTTTTTGTAAGACCTTTCTTCAGAATTTGTGTTTTGTGTGGTTGTAGGTAAGGGTGATTTTTCATCTCTTATTCTTGTATTTGCATTCTAGCAAATATGCATAGATAACAAGAAAAGTCCCATTTCTATCAGAAATCAAAATGTATATGGACATGCTAATTACATTCTGGAATATAAATTGTTTCACTACAAAAGTAGAATTATGATGTTTTCTTTGTGCCTTGTAGACTTTTATAAGATTAAATACATAGCTTTTTGATCTACAGCTGAATTCTGCCACTGAAAATTGCATAGTATGTAATGAATATAAGCTGAGGCAAGAGTTACTTTAACACATTTGAGTTACCTAACTAACGCATGTCTTCGTCAAGTACTTTCCCAAGATTAAAACAATATATGCTGAGTGAGAGAACTGCAAACACCCCTGACTATAGCAGAAGACATATGACTCCTCCCTGAGGCACATGTAAGGTTAAATTCTGTCACTGGATATTTTGATATGCCATAACCCTGAAGGAAAAGAAGGATGGCTGGAATCTTTTAAGGCAAGAAGAGACTATGATGGTGATGGTTGAAAGCTTCCAATCTTCCAATAGCCTGAGAAGCAAATTTGGCCAAGTGTTAACTTGCCATTATGGAGGATGTAGACTTGTGACCTCATACTCTGAAAGATTCTTCAAAGAACATATCTCAGACAAGGCAGAAAGCCATACTCCATCAACACTTAAGAAAAGGGGTCAGGCTAATGTGATTATGTTTAGTCAAAGGAAAAATATAGAGGAAAATGCTCATTTTTATCAATTTAATTCTGCTATGTCATTTTAAGATCAGTTATTTTCTTCCTACCACTAGAATAAATAGGCTTCCTCTCTTATCTCTAGATTTTATTCTGGGAATGGGGTAGTACAGGATAAAGTTTTTAAAATAGAAATAATCCTTGGTATTCTAAAATTCTAGTTTATGCATTTTCAAAGTGTAAATATAGAGAAAAACATATTGTCTTAAATTGATGGTCTGTAACTAACATTTCAGAAAGAATTTTTTTTTTTTAATGAAGTTCTCTTCCTAGGTTCTTAGCTCTTACCAGAGATGGGATATTGAGGATGTATTCTTTTTATGATGTGATATCTGAAGGTTTATTTTTTGTTTGTTGTGTTTTTTAAATCCATATGGTCCAGAAGAAGTATCCTAAAAGTATCTAACTAAATGTTAGGAAAAATTTGTGAGTATCTTGTATTTTGGGCTTCCCAGGTGACTCAGTGGTAAATCCACCTGCCAGTGCCAGAGCTGCAGGAAATGTGGGTGTGATCCCTGGGTTGGGAAGATACTCTGGGGAAGGAAATGGCAACCCACTCCAGTATTCTTGCCAGGATAATCCCACAGCTAGAGGAACTTGGCAGGTACAGTCCATAGGGTTGCGAAGAGTCGGACATGACTGAGCGACTGAGAATGCACACATGGTTGTATTTCAGTATAAACTGACAAAATATTTTTAGATCCCAGAGGAAAAAAAAGACTGTCAAAATGCAGAGTAGCCAAGTAGTTATTTTTCTAAAGTGAATAGGTAAGCATATCACTGTGTCTCTTCTCTTTTCAAGAGTCCAGAAAATGTTTGAGGAACACAAACCTTCCTGGAAACTTCAAGGTGATAGAAACTCAGTTATCAAAACTCTTATCCTTTCTTGGAGGCTTCATTTCTGCACAAATCAATAGTTTCTAAAACATTTATGCTAATGTGTTATATACAGACTTTATTTCACAACTGGGCAGTTCAATGCCAATAAAACAGACAGTTGAGCACAATCAGTTCTTTGGCAGGACTATAAGTAAAGTCAGTTCTTTCTTCTCATCCCAGGCACACAATAGCAGTAGCTCAGTTGAAATCCATTCATAGAATCTATTTCTTGCTTTTTTATGTCAGCTTGATGACTTCATATCAAAGTGCTTCAATGAATGCCTTACAAATTTAGAGGGATTGAAATTAAACATAAGTTTTGACCTTCAATATAATATATTCCTAATATTTCATTTAGCCTGTGCCAAATTTGAGATATCTTTGTTCTCTGGTTTTAACTTTAACTTGTACAGTTTGATTCATTCCATTATGTTTATAAGCCAAAATCACTGGTGACAGATTTGGAGAACTGGAGATGATTCTGTTTGAAGATGATGCTCCATCTTCTAGAGCAGGGTTAGAAACAGAAAAGACTGATGTGAGACATAAGTAGTCTCATTTTCCCAAGACAGTCTTAGTTTCTGACTGTTGTCCCAAAGCAATTATCAATGCCCCCTTTACACAGAAGTGCACTTCTTTGATCAGTTTCAAAATAATTGTAGAATAAATCCCTCTGGGTACAAGGTAAGAGTCAGTGACTTTTATTCAGTTACCATTAAACAGAAAAAAATGCTCCTTGAATATCTAACTACAGAAGTAAGATATGTAATACTGCTTTTCTTTATATAAACAAACAAATATTAGGCATTTACTTGGATATAACTTCTATTTATTCATCACTTTTATTTTTAAAAATAATTAATATCAAATTTTACTCACTTTTTCCCCTATTCTATAAGTCTATAAATTCCTGGTGAACCATGGTCATGCTTTTATTATTTTTGTTTTCCCAAAGCAACTAGTAGAATGTGCAACATAATGTTAATAATAATTGTAAGAATGATGATAATAATAACAATCCCATTGCATACAATATGCTGTATTAGTTAGGGTTCTCCAGAAAAAGATAGAGGAAGAGAGAAAGATTATAAAGAACTGGCACATACAAATATGGAGTTGAGAAGTTTCATGGTTGGCCATCTATAATCTGAAAACCCAGGAAAACTGGGAAAATAGTTCAGATCAATCAAGGTTAGAGACTTAGCCCCTAAAGACAATCAAGTCACTTTACGTCTTTTGGAATAGCTGCATTGAATTACAAGTGCTAGAGATATGAATGGTGATCTTATTTAAACAATGATTTAGTTAGAAAGATCTTTTTGTTTGAGCAGCTAAAACGATACTCTACAAATATTTGAGAGATATGGACATTTGGAATTAAAACCATCAAAGTTTCGACAACCATCTGAATATAGAAGATAAAGAGAGGACTAAGTAAAATAATTTATCTTAGAAAATTGGAAGGTCAATGGTGTTATTAATACAAATTTTAAATGTTAATGACACCTTCCTTTGGCATATTGAATTTGAAATTCTTAAAAATATTTGGACGGTGAGTTAGAGTCAATGTGGACATTTAGTTCAGTTACTCAGTCCTGTCCAATCCTTTGTGATCCCGTGGACAGCTGCATGCCAGGCTTCCCTGTCCATCACCAACTCCCAGAGTTTGCACAAACTCATTGTCCATCGTGTCAGTGATGACATCCAACCATCTCATCCTCTGTTGTTCCCTTCTCCTCCTGCCTTCAATCTTTCCCAGCATCAGGGTCTTTTCCAAGGAATAAGGTCTTCACATCAGTTGGCCAAAGTATTGGAGCTTCAGCTTTAGCATCAGTCCTTCCAATGAATATCCAGGACTGAATTTGTTTAGGACTGACAGGTTTGATCTCTCTGCAGTCCAAGGGACTCTCAAGAGTCTTCTCCAACACCAAAGTTCAAAAGCATCAATTCTTCGGTGCTCAGTTCAGTTCAGTCACTCAGTCGTGTCCGACTCTTTGCGACCCTATGGAATGAAGCACGCCAGGCCTCCCTGTCCATCCCCAATACCTGGAGTTTACTGAAACTCATGTCCATTGAGTTAGTGATACCATCCAACCATCTCATCCTCTGTCATCCCCTTCTCCTACAACCTTCAATCTTTCCCAGAATCAGGGTCTTTTAAAATGAGTCAGCTCTTCACATCAGGTGGCCAAAGTATTGGAGGTTCTGCTTAAGTATCACTCCTTCCAATGAATATTCAGGACTGATTTCATTTAGGATTGACTTGTTGGACTTCCTTACTGTCCAAGGGACTGTCAAGAGTTTTCTCCAACACCATAGTTCAAAAGCATCAACTCTTAGTCACTCAGCTTTCTTTATAGTCCAACTCAAACACCCATATATGACTACTGGAAAAACCACAGCCTTGACTAGACGGACCTTTGTTGGCAAAGTAATGTCTCTGCTTTTGAATATGCTGTCTAGGTTGGTGATAACTTTTCTCTCAAGGAGTAAGCGTCTTTTAATTTCATGGCTGCAGTCACCATCTGCAGTGATTTTGGAGACCCAAAAAATAAATTCTGCCACTGTTTCCACTGTTTCTCCATCTATTTACCATGAAGTGATGGGACTGGATGCCATGATCTTAGTTTTCTGAATGCTGAGCTTTAAGCCAACTTTTTCACTCTCCTCTTTCACTCTAATCAAGAGACTCTTTAGTTCCTCTTCACTTTCTGCCATAAGAGTAGTGTCATCTGCATATCTGAGGTTACTGATATTTCTCTCAGCAATCTTGATTCCAACTTGTGCTTCATCCAGCCCAGCGTTTCTCATGATGTACTCTGCATATAAGATAAATAAGCACAGTGACAATATACAGCCTTGACATGCTCCTTTTCCTATTTGGAACCAGTCTGTTGTTCCATGTCCAGTTCTAAGACTGTTGCTTCCTCACCTGCATACAGATTTCTCTAGAGGAGGGTCAGGTGGTCTGGTATTCCCATCTTTTGAAGATTTTTCCAGATTTTATTGTGATCCACACAGTCAAAGGCTTCGGCATAGTCAATAAAGCAGAAATAGATGTTTTTCGGGAACTCCCTTTCATTTTTGATGATCCAGCAGATGTTGGCAGTTTGAGCTCTGATTCCTCTGCCTTTTCTAAATCCAGCTTGAACATCTGGAAGTTCATGATTCACATATTGTTGAAGCTTGATTTGGAGAATTTTGAACATTACTTTCCTAGCGTGTGAGAAGCGTGCAATTGTGCAGTAGTTTGAGCATTTTCTGGCATTTCCTTTCTTTGGGATTGGAATGAAAACTGACATTTTCCAGTCCTGTGGCCAATGCTGAGTTTTCCAAATTTGTTGGCATACTGAGTGCAGCACTTTCACAGCATCATCTTTTAGGATTTGAAATAGCTCAACTGGAATTCCATCACATGCACTAGCCTGTTCACAGTGATGCTTCCTAAGGCTCACTTGACTTCACATTCTAGGATGTCTGACTCTAGGTGAGTGATCACACCATCATGATTATCTGGGTCATGAAGATCTCTTTTGTACAGTTCTTCTGTGTATTCTTGCTACCTCTTCTAAGATCTTCTGCTTCTGTTAGGTCCATACCATTTCTGTCCTTTATTAAGCCCGTTTTTGCATGAAATGTTTCACTAAAATCTCTAGTCATCTTAAAGAGATCTCTAGTTTTTCCCATTCTATTGTTTTCCTCTATTTCTTTGTACTGATCACTGAGGAATGCTTTCTCATCTCTCCTTGTTATTCTTTGGAACTCTGCATTCAAGTGGGTATATCTTTCCTTTTCTCCTTTGCCTTTTGCTTCTCTTCTATTCACAGCTATTTGCAAGGCCTCCTCAGAGAGCCATTTTGCTTTTTTGCATTTCTTTTGCTCGGGGATGGTCTTGCTCCCTCTCTCCTCAATGTCATGAACCTCCATCCATAGTTCATCAGGAACTCTGTCCATCAGATCTAGTCCCTTAAATCTATTTCTCACTTCGCTGGAGTGTTGAGCGCCAAGAGGAGATACCCCACGTCCAAGGCCAGGAGTGGCAGCTGCACTTCACTGGACCAGCCGTGTGGAGATACCCCAAGTCCAAGGTCAGAGAACCCCCAGTATGACAGTAGGCACTGGAGCAGCTGTGAGGAGATACCCCACGTCCAAGGGCAAAGGAGAAGCCCACCAAGATGTTAGGAGGGGCGAATTCACATTTAGAATCAAACCCCATTCCCGCCAGAGATGCTCAGAGGGCTCAAACAAACCTTGGTGCACCAGGACCCTGGGACTCCACAGAAACTGAGACACAACTGTGTTTGAGTGTCTCCTGTGGAGGTACAGGTCGAAGATGGTCTGCCACAGGGACAGAGGCTCTGGGTGTAGCAGACTTGGGTATGGCATAAGCCCTCTTGGAGGAGATCATAATTAACCCCACCATAGAGCTGCCAGAACTTACACAGGACTGGGAAATAGACTCTCAGAGGGCACAACAGAACCTTGTGCAGCAGGGCCCAGAAGAATGGAGCAGTGACCCTGCAGGAGACTGCCCCGGACTTACCTGTGGGTGTCTGGGAGTCTCCGGCCGAGGAGTGGGTCGGTGGTGGCCTGCTGCAGAGTTGGGGGCACTAGGTATAGCAGTATATGCTTGGGATCTTTTGAGGGAGGTCACCATTATCTTCATTAGTTCCACCATAGTTTGGCCCCAGGTAAACAGCAGGGAGGGAACACAGCTCCACCCATCAACAGAAAATTGGATTAACAATTAACTGAGCATGGCCCCATCAGTCAGAGCAAGACCCAGTTTCCCCTTCAGTCAGTCTCTCCCACCAGGAATCTTCAATAAGCCTCATCATTCTCCATCAGAGAATGAAAACCACAATCACAGAAAACTAACCAATCTAATCACATGGACCACAGCCTTGTCTAACTCAATGAAACTATGAGCCATGCTATGTAGGGCCACCCAAGATGGATAGATCATGGTGGAGAGTTTTGACAAAATGTGGTGTTCCATTGGAGAAGAGAATGCCAAACTGCTTCAGTATTCTTGCCTTGAGAACCCCATGAACAGTATGAAAAGGTAAAAAGGTATGACACTGAAAGGTGAACCCCCCAGGTCAGTAGGTGCCCAATATGCCACTGGAGATCAGTGGAGAAAAACTCCAGAAAGAATAAAGAGACGGAGCCAAAGTAAAAACAACACCCAGTTGTGGATGTGACTGGTGATGGAAGCAAGGTCCGATGCTGTAAAGAGCAATATTGCATAGGAACCTGGAATGTTAGGTCCACGAATCAAGGCAAATTGGAAGTGGTCAAGCAGGAGATGGCAAGAGTGAATGCCGACACTTTAGGAATCAGGGAACTAAAATGGACTGGAATGGGTGAATTTAACTCAGATGACCATTATATCTACTACTGTGGGCAAGAATCCCATAGAAGAAATGGAGTAGCCAACATAATCAACAAAAGAGTCCAAAATGCAGTACTTGTATGAGATCTCAAACATTATAGAATGATCTCTGTTCATTTCCAAGGCCAACCATTCAATATCACAGTAATCCAAGCCTATGCCCCCACCAGTAATGCTGAAGAAGCTGAAGTTGAACAGTTCTATGAAGACCTATAAGACCTTCTAGAACTAACACCTAAAAAAGATGTCCTTTTCAGTGTAGGGGACTGGAATGCATAAGTAGAAAGTCAAGAAACACCTGGAATAGCAGGCAAATTTGGCCTTGGATTACAGAATGAAGCAAGACAAAGGCTAATAGAGTTTTTCCAAGAGAACACACTGGTCATAGCAAACACCCTCTTCTGACACACAAGTGAAGACTCTACACATGGACATCACCAGATGGTCAACACCAAAATCAGATTGATTATATTCTTTGCAGCCAAAGATGATGAAGCTCTATACAGTCAGCAAAAACAAGACCTGGAGCTGACTGTGGCTCAGATCATGAACTCTTTATTGGCAAATTCAGACTTCGGCTCTCAGCGTTCTTTTTTTTTTTTTTTTTTATAAATTTATTTATTTTAGTTGGGGGCTAATTACTTTACAATATTGTAATAGTTTTTGCCATACATTGACATGAATCAGCCATGGGTTTACATGTGTTCCCCTTCCTGGACCCCCCACCCACCTCCCTCCCCATCGCATCCTTCTGGATCATCCCATTGCCCCGGCCCTGAGCCCTTGTCACATGCATCGAACATGGGATGGTGTTCTGTTTCACATATGATAATATACATGTTTCAATGCTATTCTCCCAGAACGTCCCACCCTCACCTTCTCCCTCAGAGTCCATAAAATTGTTCCATGCTGTGTCTCTTATTCTGTCTCGCATATAGGTTTATCGTTACCATCTTTCAAATTCCATATATATGCATTAGTATACTGTATTGTTGTTTTTCTTTCTGGCTTACTTCACTCTGTATAATGGGCTCCAGTTTCATCCATCTCAGTAGAACCGATTCAAATGTATTTTTTTTAATGGCTGAGTAATATTCCATTGTGTATATGTACCACAGCTTCCTTATCCATTCATCTGCTGATGGACATCTAGGTTGCTTCCATGTCCTGGCTATTGTAAACAGTGCTGCGATGAACACTGGGGTACACGCGTCTCTTTCAATTCTGGTTTCCTCGGTGTATATGCCCAGCAGTGGGATTGCTGGGTCATATGGCAGTTCTATTCCCAGTTTTTTAAGGAATCTCCACACTGTTCTCCATAGTGGCTGTACTAGTTTGCATTCCCACCAACAGTGTAAGAGGGTTCCCTTTTCTCCACACCCTCTCCAGCATTTATTGCTTGTAGACTTTTGGATAGCAGCCATTCTGACTGGTGTGAAATGATACCTCATTGTGGTTTTGATTTGCATTTCTCTAATAATGAGTGATGTTGAGCATCTTTTCATCAGCGTTCTTTATAGTCCAACTCTCGCATCCATACATGGCTATTGGAAAAACCATAGCCTTGACTAGACAGACCTTTGTCAGCAAAATAATGTCTCTGCTTTTTAATATGCTGTCTGGGTTGATCATAGCTTTTCTTCCAAGAAGTAAGCATCTTTTGATTTCATGGCTGCAGTCACCATCGGCAGTGATTTTCGAGCCCTAGAAAATAAAGTTTCTAACTGTTTCCATTGTTTCTCCATCTATTTGCATGGAGTGATGGGACCAGATACTATGAACTTAGTTTATTGGATGTTGAGATTTAAGCCAAGTTTTTCACTCTCTTTCACTTTCATCAAGAGGCTCTTAGGCTCCTCTTCACTTTCTGCCATAAGAGTGGTGTCATCTGCATATCTGAGGTTATTGATATTTCTCCCTGCAATCTTGTTTCTAGCTTGTGCTTCATCCAGCCAGACATTTCACATGATGTACTCTGTATACAACTTAAATAAGCAGGGTGACAATATACAGCCTTGACCTACTCCTTTCCCAATTTGGAACCAGTCTGTTGTTCTGTGTCCCATTCTAACTGTTACTTCCTGACCTGCATACAGATTTCTGAGGAGGCAGGTCAGGTGGTCTGGTATTCCCATATCTTGAAGAATTTTACACAGTTTGTTGTGATTGACACAGTCAAAGGCTTTGGTGTAATCTGTAAAGCAGAAATAGATGTTTTTCTGGAATTTTCTTGCTTTTTCTATGATCCAATGGATGTTGACAGTTTGATCTATGGTTCCTCTGCCTTTTCTAAATCCAGCTTGCACATCTGGAAGTTCACGGTTCACATACTGTTGAAGCCTACCTTGGAATGGTATGGACCTAACAGAAGCAGAAGTTATCAAGAAGAGGTGGCAAGAATACACAGAAGAACTATACAGAAAAGATCTTCATTACCTAGATAACCATGATGGTGTGATCACTCACCTAGAGCCAGACATCCTAGAATGCAAAGTCAAGTTGACTTTAGGAAGCATTACTACGAACAAAACTAGTGTATGTGATGGAATTCCAGTTGAGCTATTTCAAATCTTAAAAGATGATGCTGTGAAAGTGCTGCACTCAATATGCCAACAAATCTAGAAAACTCAGCATTGGCCACAGGACTGGAAAATGTCAGTTTTCACTCCAATCCCAAAGAAGGGCAATGCCAAAGAATGTTCAGATATGGACCTTAGCTTAAGGTAATAAAATAATTGGCAAAGGTAACCTAATCAGCAGGTTAACCTTTGGAAATCTTTAATTCTTTACATAAAAATTTAACCTAATGTTTCTTCCACTTCTCATTTATCAGAGTTGAGCCATCAGTCAATTCAGTATACCTGATGTAAAGGTGTCAGAGTGATTAGGATCCAGATTTAGTTTGATATGCCTTCTGAGGAGATAGAGAGTGATATCTCTAGAGCTCACCAGGTGGAGATTAGTGGTGGGCAGCATGTCTGAACAAACTTTGGGTAAGATCAGCTTGAAATTTAAATATATACAGTGGTGCTAAACCAGTAAGTATAAACTTACTGAGATTAAATGGGTCTGGAGTTGCCAAATTTCTCACTTTCAGGGAAGAAAATTAACAAATGTAGACAGGAAAAAGACTAGGATAAATGTGTTGGTGTTAGATCAAATTTATATGTATCAGAGTGAGCTCCAAAGTTTATTTGAATGATTTTCACCAATAGACAGCTTTAATGAAAATGAAATATTTTACTAATGGAATGCTAAAGTCTTTCCATGAGATGTAAGCAATTTTTTAGGTCATCTAAGTGGAAAGAACCTTTGGAATAATGAGATAAATGCAATTATTCATATAAATGAACAGTTTTTCTCCTGCCTGTCCTCAACTCTTCCTGAGATCATTGTGTTAGTATTTTGATTAATTTAGTGAGTCTTTTTCCTAGTTCCTCTTATGGTTACCATGGTATTACATACTTTTTCATTTCTCTGCCTAATAATTCTCTATTAAGAGGTATTTGAATGAAAAGAAGAAAATGTTTCTTTATTCTAAATAATGAATCCAGGCCCCTTGGCAACATATTCATATAAAGGAAGTAGGTTTTATTATAGGCTTTATTTACAGAACTGGTAATTTTCCTTTCCACCCACATTGTTTGATATCTAATTATTTATTCATTAACTTGTGTAATTTATTTTTTTCATTATGAAGAAAATACACTTGGAATAATATTGTTTGGAGTCTGAACAGGTTTTAACATCAATTTATATAACTGTCTATCTAAAGGACAAATTCCCTGCACAGCTTCCTGACAAAGCACTCTATTCCGTTTCTGATTAGTTACTTCAATGATGGGGAGAACTGACTAGGTCAAAGGACTCACAGTCTTATTGAAAAATGAAAGTATTCAAAATTAACACAGTATTTATCTAAAATATTACTCTTTACTTCTCTTTTATAAAATTCACCCATTGGTTTTGTTCTACCTTCTGAAGCAAGAATAACTTTAGGAAATGCACTGTTGCATATTCAAAGAAGGTAATTATACATCTAAAGAGGCCCATTGTATACCTCTTAAAGCTCTTGTATTTAGACTATTTTGGATTCCTTCACTACCCCAAATTCTCTTCATAGCCATTCTATTCATTTTCAGCTAGTTCCATCTGCTGTCTTAGCAAAGGGCAGGGAAACAATCAAGACTGTAAGCTGCCATATTTTATAGCAACACAAGCCATTTCACAGAAAGGAATCACGACAATGAGCATCCCTATTTGCTAAGGCAGGGGTTTTTCCTTGTTGCAATTCCATCCAGTGGAACATGTTTCTTGAAACTTGGCTTACTGACACTGACCTTACTGACACTGACATTATAGTTAAAACATTCTTCAATTATTTAAGACATTTTCAATGTCACAGGCTCTGTTGTCCCTTTGATAGATAAACCACACCTTTTCTCAGTTCATTTATTTTTTGTTGTTGCACAAAACACTGTTAAACTCATCTCAAACATTTTCTTGAATGGGAAGTGGTAATTTTCTATAAATTTTAAAATTATTGTATCATCAGCCTGAAGAGAGTTTCTTACATCAGGGTCATCTTGAAATGGGATTAGTTTTAGCTGTAACATTTGCTTCACATGATTGGACTATTAGCTGTGAGGTCAGCTCATTGCATTCCTCTGTTTGTAATTTGTAGCCTTGTCCTCCAAATTTGAATTTTTGTTTTTAATCAATTCCTCATGTACTGAAATATATATTCTCCAGTACATGGCCTAATATAGCTTACATTAACTAACTGTATATGTCACATAAAATACCCCTTACTGTCATACAGTATTCCTATTAAAGTATATTTTATCATAGGAAGTATTTATTGTTTTAATGTACTGTAATTTCATCTATTTTAATACACTGAAAGTGAAAATGAAGTCGCTCAGTCATGTCCAACTCTTTGCGACCCCATGGACTGTAGCCTACCAGGCTCCTCAGTCCATGGAATTTTCCAGGCAAGAGTACTGGAGTGGGTTGCCATTTCCTTCTCCAGGGGATCTTCCCAACCCAGGGATCGAACCCAGGTCTCCTGCACTACAAGCATATGCTTTACCATCTGAGCCACCAGGGAAGCCCCAAATTACCTCCTAAATTATGTTATCAATCCATGTCTGTCACTGAAAGATTTAGACTCAAATACTGGTTTCAGAAATTACCACCAATATGTAAACTTACATAAATTTATCAATTTACTGACTTATAAATTGGTGAGGTAAGTATGAGATAGGTTTTGAATACGTGGTAGCTATTATTTGATTGATTTACTCAGCCCAACTTCTCTTCATCTTTGTCTCACTCTTCAAACCAAATCATCACAAGTTCCTATTACTCTTCTTAAATATAATTATATATAAGTCTAATGATTTAAAACTACTGATACTTATCTTTCTTTCTATTCTAGCTTTTCTTTTCCTGGTAGTGGGCATTTATTTTAGCTGGAGTGAGGTAGTTATTTTGAAGCATATTTTGAAATATAATTCTTTTTAAAAGCAGCAATCATTCTCAGTTTTGAATTACACAGAAATTTGATAGACATGCCTTTGCTATTTTCATCCATGTTAACTAAGGATACATTCAAAAGCACAGGACACTTGCAAATTGTTATACCTTCACTGTCAGTTCAAGCCTCTCCCAGTGGTCCTTAATATAACATCAGATGTTCATAATACATAGTCC
Source organism: Giraffa tippelskirchi (assembly GCF_054371585.1). NCBI lineage: Eukaryota > Metazoa > Chordata > Mammalia > Artiodactyla > Giraffidae > Giraffa > Giraffa tippelskirchi. The sequence continues at coordinate 43,387,557 of NC_137276.1, forward strand.
CAGAGCATGTAATCCCTTAGTCACATTTTTGTTGTTGTAATTGATGGTTTGCTTGTTCTTTCTATAAAAGAGGTGAAAAATGACTTAAGGGCAAGGGCCTTGTCTTATTCACCATTGTAACCCCTCTGTCTACCAGGCACACAGAAGGCTGTCAGCACACATTTGTTGAATGGATGCTTTACCTGATTAATTAACATTTTCCTCTTCTGTTGCTCTTATGTCAAGTTGATATTGATCTAGTGATCAATGCTCTTTTTTATTAGAATGGGTCATTAAACTGACAGTTTCTGAAGATTTGCCAAACTAAATTTGCTGGATCGCTAAATTGAGTCACATTGTTACTTTTCTTGGTGTATCTAAAATATAATGATGATACATTTAATCATTACTATTTTTAGCATAGCTCATGAAAAAGGCCAACATGGTCATGTGTATTTGTAAAATGAAATATAGACATAATGTCTACCACAGATGAGTAGTTTGACTTTTTAATGGAAAATAATATATGGATTTTTGATAATACTAGGTCTCTAGGAGCCATTGAGTACAGTAGTCAGTTAGAGATAGGATTATTTAAAAAATAAGTAAACAACAGACCTATTTGGCATGATTTGCTGTTCTCCAAGCCCACTGAGGAAAGCCCTCCCAGGTATACATGGGAAATGATCAATTTGCTTTGCTGTCATCTACTTGTAGCTGCAAGAAACTTTTCTGTCCTTCATTTCCAAGGATGACGAGCCCCACAAAAATAAAAGACAGCCTTAAACATGATGGCCTGGAGTGCTGCAAAGAGGAGTCACAAAGAGTCAGACATGACTGAGCAACTGAACTGAACTGAACTGAAACATGATGTAAAAATTTGTTGTGATACAGCAAACACATTCTGTTTTAAAAAGCTGAAATCAATAAGTAGGATATTTCCTGATATAGCTTTCAGTTTAGGTATGTGAAAAATATATGCAAATACCTTCCTTTTCCAATGCTGTTGTGACACCTGGTAAGGAATTAATGATTTCTCTTAGAAATACTGATAAAAGTACAGAGACCTTATGGACTGTAGCAAGCCGAATTCTAAAACGGTCTAAAGATTTCTTACCTCTCTCCCCAATACACATACTCTGTATGATCTCCAGGACTTTAAATTTTATGAATTTCACTCCAATGATTAGCTTATATGTCTCAGTTTATTTTAAGGAAGGCTACCTCTGTGGGCCTAACCTAATCACATGAGGCCTTTAAGGAATTTTCTTTGGCTGATATGTTGGCAAAACTTGGCCCCTGTTCACCTATGCCAGATACAAACACAGAGACAGAATTTGGGGTGAAGTAGAAAAGAGTAGGGAGAAGGCAATGGCATCTCACTCCAATATTCTTTCCTGGAGAATCCCAGGGACGGCGGAGCCTGGTGGGCTGCCGTCTATGGGGTCGCACAGAGTCGGACACAACTGAAACAACTTAGCAACAGCAGCAGCAGAAAAGAGTAGCTTGTAGTGCTTTGTTGGGCAAAGGGCAGAGTGTGGGCTACAATAGGTTAATGCCCTCAAGACTGTGACCCACCCTGGAGAGAGTGGTAAAGAGTTTTATAGTGTTCAAGGATCCTGGTGTCATCAATTCATGGACAATTCTGGGATTGGTTGGCATCAACAGGTTGTGCCAGGAAATATTTAGTGCCTTAAGAGTAAAGGTTCATAAATGTTAGTCAATGTATAATGGCTCTTATCCTTTCTGAGAAGTATATTTATCATTGAATTGGTAGAAGTTTCTTTGCCATCTTTATAAACTGTTTTGATAAATTCTAAGATTTTGTATTACATCTGTTTCTTTGTGTGCTATGTCACTTCAGTCATGTCCAACTTGTGTCTGACTCTTTGCAACCTCATGGACTGTAGCCCACCAGGCTCCTCAGTCCATGATATTCTCCAGACAAGAATACTGGAGTGGGTTGCTGTTCCCTTCTCCAGGGGATCCTCCCAACCCAGGAATCAAACCTGCGTTTCTTATGTCTCCTGCATTGGCAGGCAGTTTCTTTACCACTAGCACCATGAGACTAGTATTAACATGAAACACAACTAGAAGATGAACAAATACAAATAATGGTTAAACAATGTTTCTGGTGCATCATCTTGGTACATGAAGAATCTGGTGTAATTTCGCAGTAGTAATAAATCCTTGGCAAGAGGTGGGGAAAGTTTGACCAGTTTTGAAGGAGTGAGGGAAAGTAACGTTCATATGTGGTATTGCAGATCTTCTATTCTTAGTTGTATTTCCTACAAATCAGATCTCCAAATACAACAATACTAGGAGTTCTTCACATGTGACTTTATTTTTTTCCCAGAGATGTTGGAGGCATACATTGCTTCCTTCTCTGTCTGAATCTGATTCCCAAGATAATGCTGGGATCCTCTACCTCACTTCTTTCAGCCTCTCTTTCTAATATTACCTTGATGTAGCGACAAAGGAAGGTGGGTGGAATGAGTTTCATTTATCTCTCTTAGGTCAATCAGGGTTCTGCTTGAGTTCCTGTAACTTCTATTAGATTATAGCCAGTTCTCATGTCTATTCCTTTCAGCTGAACGACAAGAGAAATGGGTAACGGTATTTCCTTCGAGAGTGCTGCTTCAGAGAGTGCATGGTTTTGTAAACCCTGATCCTGACTAAATAGACTTAGTTTACAGCATTGTCTTTGCTGTTAGCTGGATGCTTTTAGTAAGCCAGTCACAATCTCTGGGCCCTCATAACCTATATCTGTGTTAGTTTCTGACTCTTCTCATCCTTTGGTGAAAATGAAAATAGTCTCTTAGCTCTATAATAACTTCACATTTTTAATAATTTGAGGTGCCCAAGCAGTGGGCTGAAACAGAGATTAGCATTACTATGGAAGTCATTCAGGAAAACAAGTAAACATTAGACCTTTGTTTGATGTGAATCTTATTTGGGCAGATCTTTGACAGCAGAGGTTATAGCTAATCTAAATATTCTACATTAATTAGAAAGCATTAAAGGCTCTTTATTTTTTTTCATTTTCATTTGCTCCAGTGCATGTAAATAGGTTTTCTTGCTCTTCAAGTTTAGTCGGTCCATAGAGGAGAGAGTAAATAAAACTAAATAAAATTGATATTTAAACAAAAAGTTCAAAGAGAGAAGCAAAAGACATTATAGTATATCTGTACAAAGGATTCATATAGGAATTTCAAGAAAAGTTTGTAAGTATAAATCATATCATAACAATATATGGAGAAATACAAGAGACAGCACAGAATGAATTTCTTGACAGTTTAATGAGCTATCTTAACTATGAAAATGTACAAATATTAAATGTAAATACAGGCTCTTACATAAATACAGGTACTTTGATTCTGAATTATCATCCATTGCTGAAGAAATAGAATATAAAATAATATGAGGTGGAGAGAGATAGAACGTGTTGGATGACAAATCATGAGAAAGAATAAAAGAGAAGTAAAAGTGACAACATACAACTAATAACAAAGAAAGTATTCTTAGTTACTAAATTTCTAGTTTCCAATACACTCGTTTGCTAAAAGGCTTGGCTTTCTTATCCTCCTCTTGAATTCAGTGGGATTTCTCCATAACTTCAACAGCATCATTCACTGATTTGAACACTCATCTTTTCATTGCAAGAAAGACCAAAAGAACAATGTCATACACTTCAAAATGTTTAAGAATTACATGAAGTATTGTGTAGACAAAAATATGAAAGGAAAAAAGTATGTGTAATAAAACAATGTATTAAAATGAGTACAGCTCTTTTTATTGCCTTTGAGGTCTTCTAATAACTAAATCAAATTCCACCTTTCTATTTGTAAAGAGAATATTATATGAATGAGTGTGAATTACCTTTCACCTTATCTTTAAACTTATTTTTCCAAAGTTTAGAAAATAAGTCAGGGTTTTTTATTTTTATTTTTTGGAGGCGGGGTGTAAAATAGCTTTTATGTTTCAGTTTAGTTATCTCTAAGTTATTTTCCCACAACCTATTTGACTTTTTCCAAAAGAACCTGCCTGGCTGTAATAGACTGTGCAAATAATAATAATTATCCTAGAGATAAGAGTGCTACACTAAATCTCAGAGGGTCAAAGAGTTACTAATGTACATTTGTAGATACTTTTTCTTCTCTTGTGTATTCTAGGCTCCTGCAAGGAGGAGATAAACACTAACCTCATTAACCTTTGCTGTCTGTAAAAAGGCTCATTTGATTTCTGTAACAATAATTATTGACAGTGAACTCTGTTTATATGGCAGACAATACCAAGAATAAAAGACAAGATTCCTCCTCTCATTGTGCTTACATTCTCTTAGAAGAGATTAGACAATGAATAAGTGCTAAGAAGATAATAAATCAAGGCACTGAGCTAGTTGTGGGGATGCTCTAATTCAGAATGACTATCAGCAAAAAGTGTGATGGCTCTCAGAGCAGGGGGCGTTTGAGATGAGACATAAAAGATGAAAGAAAGGCAACTGCATAATTATTTTATGAAATCATGTAAGTCAGAATAAAAGAAGTGAAGAGAATTGAAGTGAGAAGGAAATTGGCATGGACATAAAAAAATATTGTAGTTTTCTTAAGAAAATGTGGCTTGAACATGGGTTAAAATCAAAGGAAAAAAGTCACCACAAATTACAAATTCAGCTAATAAAATACAATTTAATAGCAATTTTGACTTCAAAAGAATTCTTTTGGTATGGAAATATTTGCCAAACTATATCTTAATATGTGTTCCTTTTGTTTTACTTTAACTCAGGCATATTAACTTGCAGTACTATTGTAATCATGTTGTGATGATAACAATCCCCCATAAAAAGCTGAATTCACTTTTTCTCCAGATGTATTGAGATATAACTGACATATTGTATAAGTTTCAGGCATATGCTGTAATGATTTGATATAGGTATATACTGCCAAGTGATTATAGAATAGGTTTGTGAACACACTCATCACCCATCACCTCACATAGATTTTTTTGTTGTTGTTAGCTACCACATTCATTATCTCATATAGTTACCCTTTTGTGTTTCTGTGTGGGTGTTGAGAACATTTAAGATCTACCTCTTAGGAAATTATAAATATATAAACAGTATTATTAAATATAATCACCATGCTATACATTATATCTCCAAAACTTAATCATGTTATAACTGGAAGTTGGTACTCTCTGTCACTTTTACCCATTTCCCCTACTGTCTAACTCTTGTCAACCCCCTCTGTTCTCTTTATTTCTCTGAATTTGTCTTCTTTAGATTCCACATATAAGTGATATCACCCAGTATTTGTCTTTCTCTATCTTAAGTATTCCACTTAACATAACCCCCTTCTAGGCCTATTCATATTACTGTAAATGACAGGATATCCTTTTTATGACTGCATAATATTTAATTTGTGTGTGTATTTCATTCCAATGAATATTCCGGGTTGATTTCCTTTAGGATTGACTGACTTGATCTCCTTGCAGTCCAGACTCTCAAGAGTCTTCTCCAGCACCACAGTTTTAAATAATCAATTCTTTGGCGTTCAGCCTTATTTACTGTCCAGTTTTCACATCCACATATGACTACTGGAAAATCCGTAGCTTTGACCATACAGACCATTGTCAGCAAAGTGATGTCTCTGCTTTTTAATATGCTGTCTAGTTTTGTCATAGCTTTCCTTTCAAGGAGCAAGTGTCTTGATTACTATAGCTTTATAGTATAGCCTGAAGTCAGGGAGCATGTTGCCTTCAGCTCTTTTCTTTCTCAAGATTGTTTTGGTTATTGGAGTCTTTTGTGTTTCCTGACAATTTTAAAATTGTTTGTTCCACTTTTGGAAAAATTCCTTTGATATTTTGATAAGGACTACCATGGTTCCCTGATGGTATAGAATCTGCCTGCAATGCAGGAGGCCCATGTTTGACTCCTGGGTTGGGAAGACCCTCTGGAGAATGTAATGATAACCTACCGCAATATTCTTGCCTAGAGATTTCCATGGACAAAGGACCCTGGCAGGCTACAGTCCATGGGTTAAAAGAGTTGGACATCGCTGAGCAACTACACTTGGGTAGTAGCACGGTCATTTTAACAATATTAATTATTCCAATCTATGACCATGATATATCTTTACATCTGTTTGTGTTGTCTTAAGTTTCTTTCATCAGTTCCTTATAATTTTCTGAGTAAATATCTTTTACCTCTTTGGTTAAATTTATTCCTAGGTATTTTATTTTTTTGATGGGTCTGTTAATGATATAAATTCTTTAATTTCTTTTTCTTATGGTTTGTTGTTAGTGTATAGAATGCAACATATTTCTGTATATTAACTTGTATTCTGCAACTTTACTGAATTAATTTATGAGCTCTAGTAATTTTTTGTTTTTTTTTCTTTAGGATTTTCTATGCATAGTGTCATGTCTTCTGTAATCACTGACAGTAACCCTTCCCAGGTTAGATACCTTTTATTTCATTTTCTTGTTTGATTCCTATGGCTAGGAATTCCAATACTATGTTGAATAAAAGTAGTAGGAGTAGACATGGCTTGTCTTCTTCCTAATTTTAGAGGAAATTATTTTAAGCTTTCACTTGAGAATGATGTTAGACTCATTTCCTGATTCTTCGATTTTCACAGTGGTGTCTTCTCCATAGCTAACTCCTAGTTGGCCCTTTCATGAGGCAGACCACACTCAGGAACAATTTATGTTACCATCTTGATAACCAAAAGCTGCCTTCTTACCTGACTCTGTAATTTGCCATCGATGGAATCCTTTGTCTCCAAATAGTCTCTATTTTAAATTTGTCATGAAATAAATTGTGAATTACTAAGTAGGAGCAGAAAATATTTCAATGGTAACTTCTTAACTGTTGTTTTAAATATTTTAAAATTTGTTTGATTGATGTGTGTGTGTGTGTACAAAAAAAAAAAAATCCCCTCAACAAATTACTTGTACTTTATTATTCCAAGTATAAAATGAATGTATCTTTCTATAATTTGAATTTCTCTGAAAATAGTATCTACTAATAGAAAATAAAACATTCTTCTACACAAATATAACCACAGCCAAAAATAATTTTCATCTATTTTCTTGGTATTCAAATGAATCAATGACATTGAAAACAAATTTCTGCAAAAGACTTAAAGAGTCTTATGGGAAATACACACACATATTTCCAAGTATCAATTTCCTTATTGTTTAGTCAGCAATTACTTTTTATACTTTGGAACTGAAAAGGAATAAATTTTACACACAGACACACACTTGCACACAAGTTGATATTCATATTTGGCATATAAAATCTCTCATTAAGTGTGAGAGTAATTAAACAGATGGTCATCACAGCATTTATAATTTTTTTTTAAATAGAGCTGTAAAATTTTATAATAAGGCATAGGCACAGGAATCCAAAACTGGATGCAGACTATTAGCTAGGCTTTTATTAATGAGCCCATTCAAATTAACAACTAAACATAGAAAACATAACTTTAAAATTATCTGTACTTAGGATATTTAGATTTAATATTCAAATTTCTCTAACATAAATGTTTTTTAAGACTGCCTATATATTTTCAAGTATCTCTGGCAGCAGATGGAGTCAATTGTTTCAACTCCCAGGTTATTCAGAAATAGCATAACGAGATGCATGCAGGGCAATGTTACCCTGTGCAGCCTATAGTCAGAGGACCTTAAGCTAGATACTAGAACTCAGGAACAAATGAGGAATTTTGGAATTTCAATATGTAAAACTAAGCCCAAGGCTTAAATAGCTGTCACCTTTTGAAATATATACAGAGACAGACGTCCTAACAGCCAAGAAAAATTTGAAGACATAAAATAATACATGGTATTCAATTTTAATATTTTAAAGTCTTGGGATTCAGCAGCTAGTTATGGCAAGTAGGGAAGAGGAATCAGAAACTCAGAGTCAGGCAAGGAAAAACAATTTTGACTGGGGAAGCTTTGGACACTTCTACCAAGGACTAGAAGTGGTGCTGGATTGCAGATGTGGGCTTACAAGGAAAAAGCATTTTTCTAGGAAAGAATCAAAAAGACTTTAGGATTGCTAATCCTAAATAGGGAAAATGTAAAATAGAGGACACTAACAATACAGTTAGTTTCTAAAAGTATAATGAATTTTCACTTTCTTTGAAAAACTTCTGCACCCTTATGATAGGTAATTTTCCTTCCTTAAAATGTTCACTCCAACCCCTGGAACCTGTAACTACCCCTTATCTGGCAGAAGGGACTCAACAGATGTGATTGTGTTTAAGGATCTTCTAATGTGGGGACTTTTCTGGTGGACCCAATGTAATCACAAATGTCCTTCTAAAGAAGGAGACAAGAAGTTCAGAATAATAGAAGGAAATATGACAGTGAGTGATGCAGCCATGAGCCGGGAAGGTATGCAGACTCTAGAAGCTGCAAAAAGGCAAGAAATGTCTTCTCTCCTCCAGAATGCCACTCTGCCAGTATTCTACTCTTACCCTAGTAAGACTATTTTGGACTCTAACCTCTAGAACTTGCAATACAGTAACTTTGTGTGCTCTTATGCCACTAAATATGTGGCAACTTTTTAACAGCACTGATAGGAAACTGATAAAGCCACATTGTCTTTTCTCAATGGTGGGTCAACAAATATTAATGCTTTTGCTTAACTGGATCTAGGGGAAAGATATCTAAGTGCATTTTTGGAGTTCGTGTTTCAGTTTCTTGTGACAAAAAGATGACTGTTCACTCCCTGAGTGTCCTCTTCTAGTTATTTTTCTGGGTTTTGTGGTAGCAAATTTCTTCAATATGTGGAAGATTTTAAAAATTACCTTTAAGATGCTTTTGATGCAAAATACAGTATGACAATGTCTTCAGTGTTTTAAATATTACATCAATTTTAAATATTACACCAAATAAACACCAGTATCATGTTTTGTCTCTTCTTCCAAAATTTTTCTCACTCAATCTTGTGACACCACCTCATGTTGAGGGTATACCCTTACCAATTGCAAAACCTGCCACCATTGATTTTTCTCTTCAGGTTCCGTCATCTCACACCTAGTTGGAGCAGAAAAGCAATGATATTCATTACTTCTAAAATCCATTTACTGTTGGGGGCATAACCCTTATTACTCATACCTGATGTTAAGCTTGTTGCAAATGGTGTTCCTGTCTACTTTCTATCTGAATTGTTTTATTGTTGTTCTGACATATGTGATAAATTTCACCTGATGGGTGCCCGTAATTATTTTATAAATGTCACTTACACACTATATCTGAGCCCATGATTTGATTTTTTTTATGCATTCAGAAAGTAAGATTTTTTGGATATAGAGAATTATTAGTCTCCAAGTTATCTTTAAAACAAACAAGAACACAATTAAATGAAGTCCTCTTTTGGTTATATTTATTTGGAGATTCTGGAAAGCAAAAACATAGTTATTAATCTCTGCTTAAAGATGGACTTTTTTTCTTCTCCAACAGAGAATTAAAATATAATGCTATAGTCCCAAGGTCATACAATATCAAATATGAAGAAGTGGAAAATACTTTCAAATTATTTATTTATAAGAAGGGAATAATATGTGATAAAATAATAATATGAAAAGAGTACACATACCTTAATGAAAATTATGTTATTCTTGTGCTTTCCTCATTGGCATAAAATCTTGTAGAAAAACAGCAGCAGATTTGCTAAGTAGAATGAGTTAATATAATCATCTAAAATGTAATTTGGTTTCTAATTCCTATAGTTATATACCGGACAGCAAAAACTTGTGCAGCTTTCTTGGATTTCTCACATCTTGCTTCTCTAATACTTTTTTGGCTAGTTTTTAGAAGTTGTACAGATTACCAGGAGTGACTAAAGTGCATCAATGGTACATATAAAAATATAATATTGAACAAGAAAGCAAGAAGGACATTTCCTAGATTAAAAAAAAAAAAAAATTAGCCACACTGTGCAGCACACAGGGTCTTAGTTTCCCAACCAGGAATCATACCCACTCCCCTTATAGCAGAAGAGCAGAATCTTAACCACTGGACCACAAGGGAAGTGCCTTTCCTAGATGTTTTTAATTAAGCCAATGAGGAAATAAATTTAGGATTATACATTTCTGGATTGTCTGAAGATTTCATAAAAGAATGCTTCTGTTATTTTCTTATTCTTATATTTTATCAATGAATTTTTGTTGGATTTTTGTTTGACTTTTTTTTTTGGTTTTAATTGTATAGTTGGATCTCTGCTGTTGCTGCTGCTGCTAAGTCGCTTCAGTCGTGTCCAACTCTGTGTGACCCCATAGACGGCAGCCCACCAGGCGCTGATGTCCCTGGGATTCTCCAGGCAAGAACACTGGAGTGGGTTGCCATTTCCTTCTCCAATGCATGAAAGTGAAAAGTTAAAGTGAAGTCGCTCAGTCGTGTCTGACTCTTCGAGACCCCATGGCCTGCAGCCTACCAGGCTCCTCCATCCATGGGATTTTCCAGGCAAGAGTACTGGAGTGGGTTGCCATTGCCTTCTCCAAGTTGGATCTCTAGTATAGATAAAATTACTTGTCTGCAAACTATATAAAAGACTTACTAACAGCTACTTTTGATTTTACATTTTATCCTTTTTATCTGGGTTAACATTTGTAATCAATGCTTTTGTATTTTACCCTAAGGGTAAATTAGTGTAGGGGAAAAATACTGTGCTTATCTATGTCTTTTAAAGGGAGTTGATTTATGAAGTAGACATGTTATCTGATTTCCCAAAGACAATGATTTCTACCTAATAAAAAGTTTGATTCTATCTTTTCCTTTCACTTTGGATGAAGTTGAGATTATTCTCATTTATTTCCAAAATAACCCTAGACATTATCAAACTAAGACTGCCAGATCAAGGAAAGCAAGGCGATCACCCACATGCTTGGGAATAGAGGGGAAGATGATTTTCTCCTCAAAATTTTTAACAATTGGTTATTTTAGAGCCTCTGCTGTTATACTCCTAATATGTATGGCTTATTACCTGATGACTTTTGTTGAAGTAAATCCTAGGTTGGAAAGAACATTCATTTACATAGAATGAGAATTTTGGTTTGGTTATTCAGATCTTACACATTTCTTTAATAATAACTCATCAGTGATCTTTTGTCTGTCATAATTTTCTTAAGTTCAAGAGCTGTCAGTTTATGTCACTGGATTTATGACATAATTTAGATTTTTATATATTATTTAATCTCTAAAATATTGTATTTTAATGACTCAGGGTTCAGAGAGAAACCTTACTTATCACAGATTTTAAAAAGTAGCTCTGGCAATTATTAGTAGAAACAAAATATATACCAAAATTCAGATGTACACCATACTAATTATTACTGCCTGAAGAGATTTATCTTGATCAAATATGTTTTTGACATTGTTAATTTATTTGTAGAGGCATCAAATTCAAATTCTTGTCAATATTTAAATATTTCTTCACCATTTACTGAGTATAGGACTCCAGCACTGATTGTGCTGCATGAGACAAGGCCATGTATATTGATTTCTGCAAAGATAGCTAGTTTAATAAAATTGATAAGCTCAGCTAAAGTCTAGCAATTATGAGAGCCAGAAAATGGTTTGACTAACTTATGTAAGAACTTATTTTTAACTTATGTGTATGTTGTAATAGTCTAAAGCAGTAATTACATAGATAGAACTATCCTAGATGATAAAAGCCTTATAAAACTGAAACTTTAAAAAAATATATACATATCTCCAGCCAAGATGCTCCACGGAATTCTAAAGTCATTTCACATGAACTTCAAAATTATCCTTTGTAAAAATAGTTATTATTTTCTCTCCCTCACCTTTGTTGGACTTCCCTGCTAGCTTAGTTGGTAAAGAATCTGCCTGCAATGCAGGAGATCCTGGTTGGATTCCTGGGTCAGGAAGATCTGCTGGAGAAGGGATAGGCTCCCCACTCCAATGCGGGAGATCTGGGTTCAATCCCTGGGTCGGGAAGATCTCCTGGAAAAAGGAAAGGCTACCCACTCCAGTATTCTGGCCTGGACAATTCCATGGACTATAGTCCTTGGGGTTGCAAAGAGTCAGACATGACTGAGCGACTTTCACTTTAATCTTAGTTGGTAGCATCACAGTCTGTTCAGTAACCAAAGTCAGAAGCTCAGGATTTAGACACTGGATGTCTTCATGAAGCTCAGGATTTAGACTCCTGATGTCTTCATGGGAAAAAGGGATAAAAGTAGTTCCTATTTTACGATGCTTAAGTGGATCTTAAGCATGTGGAGGAAAAAACAAAAAAAAATAATTTTTAAAAAATGACCCACTCTTGAGAAAAATTGCTCAAGGTAGAAAAAAAGTGAAAATCTGTGATAAAACCAGAATAACTTTTTCGACATCTAATTGAGGGATCATTTTGCTGCATCACCTCTGAGTAGTTTAACTCCACATGGAGTTCCTTGCAGTTTTGCTGGAGAAGGTAGGAGAGAGTCTGGGTAGAGGGCCCAACTTACCATACTGTGGGAGAGACTCCTCTTGTCTGTTACGCAAGGACGAAGTGGGTCTATGAACAATCATTTCAATCATGTTAATGCTCAGGAGTAAGTGAAGAATGTCCTTCCTCAGCTCTAGGAAGGGGAACATCCATAAGCTCGCTCCCATTCCAGCTGTTACCACCTGACTTGAGGGTGCTTGGACACTGAGAAGATAAGAAACTGAGTGCCCGCTTTCTGAAGGGCAGAAAGAATAAGGGAGAATTCTTCTTTAATTTCAGATGTCCACATCTTCTCCTCCAACCATGGGTTCAGTGTCATATTATGGAAGAGTGCATTGAATTTGCCAATTGAGTTAGATATTGAACATGATTCTAACACAAAGAACAGACCAACATTTATCTCTAAAGATCAGAAATTTAATGAGTTCCTCCATAGTAAGAAATTTACAGTCATTTCTATCTCTCATATCAGCTCTGTAAGGGAGGTATTGCTTTTTTCAAGACTATAAGGAAAATAGGGATCTTAAATGTTAAATAATTTGCACAGACTTATAGAGCTAATATTAGTAGACCCAATATTTGAATAAATATCTTATCAATACCACATCTACAATTTATTTTCGATTAGAATTCACCATCTCTAGTCGTTTTCTTGTAAATTATTTATAGAAAACTCTAACAAATCACATTAACCAGCTGTTTTGTTTATATCTAACCCATTCTTTCTATCTAACCCATTCTTTGTAAAAGGGAGAACATTACTGAAATGGGATTCATTTCTAATCGTATCTAGAAAACAGAAGAAGAAAAATTTTAATGGACAGTACAATAAAAATAGATGTTTATAAATTGTATCAGAATAGGATGAAAACATTTCAGGCTCCTTTCTTTGGAAGTACCCAAAGTTAGGACCATTCCAGAAAATGGTGGGAACACTGAGCAAAATTCTTTTTTTTTCTTTAAAGGTGAATTTAATTAGTTTATTTTCTATTTTTTAACTTTACAATATTGTATTTGTTTTGCCGTACATTGACATGAATCCACCATGGGTGTACATGTTTCCCCCTCCACAACCCCCCTTCCACCTCCCTCCCCATCTCATCCCTCCGGATCATCCCGGTGCACAAGCCCTGAGCACCCTGTATCATGCATCGAACCTGGACTGGCGATTCGTTTCACATATGATAATTTACATGCTTCCATGCCATTCTCCCATATCATCCTGCCCTCGCCCTCTCCCATAGAGTCCATAATACTGTTCTATTTATCTGTGTCTCTTTTGATGTCTCACATACAGGGTTATCTTTACCAATTGACTAAATACCATATATATGTGTTAGTATACTGTATTGATGTTTTTCTTTCTGGCTTACTTCACTCTGTATAATAGGCTCCAGTTTCATCCACCTCATTAGAACTGATTTGAACGTATTCTTTTTAATGGCTGAGTAATATTCCATTGTGTATATGTACCACAGCTTCCTTATCCATTCGTCTGCTGATGGGCATCTAGGCTGCTTCCATGTCCTGGCTATTATAAACAGTGCTGCGATGAACATTGGGGTACACGTGTCTCTTTCAATTCTGGTTTCCTCGGTGTGTATGCCCAGCAGTGGGATTGCTGGGTCATATGGCAGTTCTATTTCCAGTTTTTTGAGGAATCTCCACACTGTTCTCCATAGTAGCTGATTAGAAAGCAGATGCATTTTCTACCAGAAGAAGTTCATTGCATTTCACTTATGAAAACACACTGAGAATAGAAATCTAATATCCTGGGCACACACTTATTAAAGGAGATCTCTAAATGGAGATTTACATTATTTTGTAGGATAAAAAGGGTTATTTTTGTAAATGTCTAACAAGCTGTCACTTTCCTCTCATGAACAAATCTTAAGAATTACTATTGTTTTCCCTCACAATTAATAATGTAGGAATCTTTATATCAGCTTCTTTGAAAGCAAGATAAGGGAGAGCTTATTTAAAAATACACATTGATCTCATCAAAGTATGCCGAGTTGAGGTAATGATTTCTCTTTTCTCTTATATATGTACATTTATATATAATTTAGTCAAAAGGAATAGCTTATTTTAATAGTGAAGTCCTGAGTGTGCGTGAATACTCTTGTTCATATGAAAGTGTGGTGTTTTCAACTTGTCTCTGTATCTCTAGCTCCTAGGAAATTGCCTGGGCTATGGCAGGTATGCAATAAAATTGTGATAAATTTAAAAGCATGTATATTTTAAAAGTGAAGAGGAACTAAAGAGCCTCTTGATGAAAGTGAAAGAGGAGAATGAAAAAGCTGGCTTAAAATTCAACATTTAAAAAACAAAGATCATGACATCTGGTCCCATCACTTCATGGCAAATAAGTGGGGAAACAATGGAAATGGTGAGAGACTTTATTTTCTTAGGCTCCAAAAGCACTGCAGATGGTGACTACAGCCATGAAATTAAAAGATGCTTGCTCCTTGGAAGAAATGCTATCACCAACCTAGACAGCATATTAAAAAGCAGAGACATTACTTTGCCAATGAAGGTCCATCTAATCAAAGTTGTGGTTTTTCCAGTAGTCATTTATAGATGTGAGAGTTGGACTATAGAGAAAGCTGAGTGCTGAAGAATTGATGCTTTTGAACTGTGGTGTTGGAGAAGACTTGGAGTCCCTTGGACTGCAAGAAGATCAAACCATTCAATCCTAAAGGAAATCAGTCCTGAATATTCATTGGAAACTCTGATGCTGAAGCCAAAGCTGCAATACTTTGGCCACCTAATGTGAAGAACTGACTCAGTGAGAAAGACCCTGATGCTGGGAAAGATTCAAGACAGGAGAAGAGGATGACAGAGGATGAGATGGTTGCATGGCATCACTAACTTGATAGACATGAGTTTGATCAAGCTCCGTGAGATGGTGAAGGACAGGGATGCCTGGAGTGCTGCATTGCTTGGGGTTGCAAAAGTTGGACATGACTGAGCAACTGAACTGAACTGAATATTATATTTTTCCATTTATTTTATTTATATGTATTTTATTAGGATAAATATGATACAGTGAGTGGTCAGGGTTAACTTGTCTAAAACAATACCCTACTGGCCAGACTTCCAGCTTGGGAATTGGCCTTCTGCAGATCTCCATGGATATTAGTTACAGCTAGATGCCTAAGCCATCAATCCCCAATCCCAGTAGAGGGCTAAGAAAAGCTTGCAGCTAGTAGTCAGGAGAGGCAACAGTCAGGCTTTGTACCTAGCCTCCTTATCACACCAGGGGAGGGGCTAACTCCTTCTCAACCATGGACACTGGATGGTGGATTAGATCTAGTTCATACAGTGATTTAATTTCTAGGATGTGATGAACTAGAGGGAGGGCACTTCCTTGTTCATACAGTTCTAAGTCCCACTATGCACAGCTAGAGTCTGTTTTCTTCAATCCAGGTTAAATGTTGCTAGATTTCTCTTCACTTTCCCAGAAAATAACAAATAAACCATCATTTGCTTTCATTTCCATAAATTACTACAGTGAATAGTGTATGTGTGTGTGTGTGTGTGTGTAGTGCTAAGTCGCTTCAGTTGTGTCCATCTCTATGCTACCCGATGGACTGTAGCCTGCCAGCCTCCTCTGTCCATGGGATTCTCCAGGCAAGAATACTGGAGTGCGTTGCTATGCCCTCCTCCAGGGCATCTTCCAGACTTGGGGATCAAACTTGGGTCTCCCACACTGCAGACAGATTCTTTACAGCTGAGCTACCAGGGAAACCCAATAGTGAATGCTGCTATGAATTTAATATGCTAGTATTTCCTCCCTGTTTACTGTTGGGACCAGCCGACGAGTCAACGTAGGCACAAACGCGGGATTCCTCAGCTGAGAAAGAAATAGACACAGACACAGCGGGGGTTGAGAGGATCACTGCAATCTGTAATGCCAGTGATGCTTGTTTATTTTTACACACAGAATTTTATACCCTTATACCAGGAAATTCTTATACGACACAATCATCAAAAATTACCTAAGTAACATGCACCAAAAATCACCTAAGTAACATAAAGCTATCAATCAAGATCTCATGACTCTGTATCTCAGGACTCAGGTATCACCTAAGTAACATAAAGCTATCAACTAAGATCTCATGACTCTGTATCTCAGGACTCAGGTCGTATCTCAGGACTCAGGTCATAAAAGCCATTTGTCCTGCGTCAGATGCGCTCCAGGGGCTGCAAGAAGTTTCCTTAGTAATCAATAAGAGGTGGCGGGACAGAGAGCTATGTCTGGACTTGACCCTTGAGTTAACAAGGCAGCTCCCAAAGCTGATCCTGCTTGTTGTCAGGTTGCCCCCCACATTTACTCTCTTTCTAGTCTTTCTAAAAAAATAATTTTGTTATTTTCATGAAGTCTTGAAAGAAAATAGTCCTCCAACTAATCCTATTATAAGATCTATATCTATATCTACACCTATAACCATGTTTCTATATCTTAAATATATATCAATGTTAAACATATCTGTTTATATATTTGTATGAAGTTCTGTGTCTGAGCGACTTCACTTTAACTTTTCACTTTCATGCATTGGAGAAGGAAATGGCAACCCACTCCAGTGTTCTTGCCTGGAGAATCCCAGGGTCGGGGGAGCCTGGTGGGCTTCCGTCTATGGGGTCTCAGAGAGTCGGACACGACTGAAGCGACTTAGTAGCAGCAGCAGCAGCTGTGTCAGCATCCTTATTTTCAAGAGAATATGAGCCTTACTTAATATGATTTTCATGAATTCTATTGCCTAATATTGGTAACCAGACCTTTTACACAGTCTCCTTTACAGAGACATTTTAGGAATAAAAAAATTATTTCTGCTTTGGGTTAGTGCATATACACTACTAATAGATTCCCTCTACTCTTATATGCAATACATAGGGCCTAGGCTCTTGGGCCAACTAATTATAACATTTTATTTCTAATCCATTAAATGTTACACTCAAATTTATCTTTCTCAGAAAAACATGATGATAAATAATTTTAAATGTCCAACAGAGATTTATGATTTAGTTTTCATTGGTGTGGAATTCTAAAATATATATATATATATATTTTTTTTTTTAGATATTTTAAAGATTATATCACACTCTTTCTTTGAATTGATGTTTACAAATACAGTACATCTTGAGAGAAAGGAAATCCAATCTTGAAACCAGGCCAAGATCAAAAATTTAAAAAGAGGAAAAGGGAGACAAAATCTGGTGGGGTATCACTGGGGGATCATTTTAAACAGCTCAGACAGAAACATCAGTGCTTCCTCATCTGCTCAGATATTGACTTGTAATGACCTCTGAGGTCTCATATTTTTACTTGGACTTCTTTAGTCTTGAAACCTAGTGAACTCACTACAAACATGTGACCTATAAGCCAATTGTACTAAAGATTATAAACTCAATATAGGAAGCGCAGATCATTTTATGATCTTAGTAGCAAAAATGCCATATGTTTGTATTGTGCTTTAACCTTTCTATAAATCCTTTATTTACACTATTGTATTGTCATCATCTCCCCAAATATATTAAATATGAATACTTAACCCTATTTAAAGACAGGGTCTAAAAACTAGTTTTAGAAATGTTGAGAGACAGCTTAGTGTGACATTTTTCAAGTTTTTAGACAATTAAAATACATTTAATCTTTGGGTAACATGTATGTCTAGGTGATAATTTGCAGTTCATAAATCAAATATTATTCCTCAAGGACAAATTAAGTATATGTTGCTATCAAATAAAAAGAGGCTTTATTTTTGTGCCCTTGTGTGTATATATTATTTTGTATATTTTATATATATTATATTTAAAATATATTAAAAACCATAAGTTCATGCCTATGCTTCCAATTCTAATCCAATACTGCAGTCTGTTTTAGCCTTTTCTTACCTTATTTACAACTTCTTTCTCTAACAGCAAAGGACTCTAGTACCTACATGATCCTTTTTTAACATTTAGGTCTCTAATTCATTTGAAGTTAAAACTTGTGTATAATATAAAATTTACATGTAACTTTCCAAGTGACTACCTGGTTGTCCCAACATGATTTATTAAAAAGTCCATCTTTGCTCTAGTAATTTGAGATGTTTCACCTTTTTTGTATATCAGATTTTCATAGGTAATTGAGTCCATTTCTGGGTTTTAGATTCTATTCCATTAGACTATTTTCTATTTGTATTCCAAATCCCCTGGAGGAGAAAATAGCAACCCACTAGAGTATTCTTGCCTAGAGAATCCCACGGACAGAAGAGCCTGGCGATCTATAGTCCATAGGGTTACAAAAAGTCAGACACGAATGAAGTTAGTGAGCATGCATGCATGCATGCATGCATGCATCACCCTGTTTTAATTATACAAGTCTAATAGAATGCTTTAATTTCTGGTAAGGCTGGTCACCGTTTCTAGTGTTTCCTTTTTCTTCTTTTCTGGCTGTCATTTTGCATGGTTTTCTTTTCAAATGCACTTTACGATAAACATTTCCATTCTATAAAAAATCTTTGTATTGTGTACAAATAAGCATGAAACCTATGATTTGAGAACAGTTGACATCTTTATAATGTTGTGTAATTCTATCCAAAATTAAGGGGCATTATTCCATTTGGTTGAATCTACTTTTCATATCTCAGGAGTGTTAGAATCATTTTTTATAAGTTTTGAAGAATTCTTTAGTTTCATTTTTAGTATTTAATACTTTTCTCAATATTAGAGTTTTCTCTAACATTGCATCTTTTAATTAGTCACTCTTTCTGTGCATGAAGGCTATTGATTTTTACATTATATTAATAATTTAAAACAGAAATACTGCTTAGACCTATAATAAGGAAGAAGAGATGATTATAGAACCTGAGAAATTATGGCTTAGATAGAAAGAGGATAGTGGATCCTCCAAATAGGCTCCAATTTGGATACCTGAATTTACACCTGGATAACTCTTGGGGTGAGAGGGCTCTCCAGTTCTAATGAGCATCTGAATCTGGTTGGAAACATTAACATTTCTAATCTGTGAAACAAGGGATTTAAAAAAAAAAATATGTATCAGAGATAACTCTTGTCCAATTTCTTATCCTTTATCAAGGACTAGGTTATCAACAAGTTTTACTTGATTTAAAAGGATTCTGTCACAACTTGAAGTACAATAAGATAATAAATAAAGGAAATAGGTATGAATATATTTGGATTTGGGATAAATTAAAAAATTATTATAAACTGAATAACAAATATATCTTAAAGTAAACCTCTACACCAAAATTTTTATATATTAATAGAACTACTACTGGGCCTTCCCTGGTGGCTCAGTGGTAAAGAATCTGCCTGCCAATGCAGGCCAATGAAGGAGACACAGGTTCCTGGGTCAGGAAGATCCCCTGGAGAAGGAAATGGCAACCCACTCCAGTATTATTGCCTGGAAAATCCTATGGACAGAGGAGCCTGACACATTAGTCCGTGGGGTCACAAAGAGTCCGACACAACTTAGCGACTAAACATAAACAACAGTATGACTACTACTAATGAAACATATATATTGATTACTCTGTTCCAGACACTTTTCTGAGTGCATTATATATATTTACTAATGTAATACTTACAATAATTGTATGAGGTAGGAGCAATAAGTGACCTTATATTACCCATAAAGAAGTTCAGTTAAGTTCAGTCGCTCAGTCGTGTCCGATTCTTTGCAACCCTGTGGACTGCAGCACGCCAGGCTTTCCTGACTGTCACCAACCCCAGGAGCTTGCTCAAACTCGTATCTATTGAGTCGATGATGCCATCCAAACATCTCATCCTCTGTTGTCCTCTTCTCCTCCTGCCTTCAATCTTTCCCAGCATCAAGGTCTTTTCTAATGAGTTGGCTCTTTGCATCAGGTGGCCAAAGTATTGGAGCTTCAGTTTCAGCATCAATCCTTCCAATAAATATTCAGGGTTGATTTCCTTTACGATTGAATGGTTTGATCTTCTTTCAGTCCAAGGGACTCTCAAGAGTCTTCTCCAACATCACAGGTCAAAAGCATCAATTCTTCAGTGCTCAGCTTTCTTTATAGTCCAACTCTCACATCCATACATGACTATGGGAAAAAACTAAAAACCATAGCTTTGACTATAGGGACCTTTGTCGCTAAAGTAATGTCTCTGAATTTTAATATGCTGTCTAGTTTTGTCACAGCTTTTCTTCCAAGAAACAAGTGTCTTTATTTTCATGGCTGTAGTCACCATCTGTAGTTATCTTAGAGCCCAAGAAAATAAAGTCTGTCTCTGTTTCCATTGTTTCTCCATCTATTGGTCATGAAGTGATGGGACTGGATGCCATGATTTTAGTTTTTTGAATGTTGAGTTTTAAGCCAGCTTTTTTAGTCTCCTCTTGCACTTTCTTCAAGAAGTTCTTTAGTTCTTTTTCTCTTTCTGCCATAAGGTTAGTGTCATCTGCTGCATATCTGAGGTTGTTGATATTTCTCCTGGGAATCTTGATACTGGTTTGTGCTTCATCCAGCCAGGCATTTTGCATGATGTACTTTGCATATAAGTTAAATAAGCAGGGTGACAATATATAGCCTTGAGATACTCCTTTCCCAATTTGGAGCCAGTCTGTTTTTCCATCTCCAGATAAGGAAACTGAGTAATAAAATGTTAAGTACCATATTTCTTCAGTACTAAGATGCATATATTTTACAATTTAAAAATCTTTTAAATAAGAATGTTTCTCATAATGAATGGCTGTCTTTAATAGCAGCAAGCCAGGGTATTTTTACACCTAACATGCTCAATCTTGTTGTTATGCCTGGGGCCATAAATGGAGAACTGCAAAAACTGAGTTTCAATCAGCAGGTCACAAGTACTCTATTTGAGGGAAGAAATATGAATTCTGATTGTAATCTTAAGGTTTTTGAAGTTACTGATTTATGTCAGGTAACTAAATACTAGGGACCTCCCAACTGACTCATGATAAAGAATCTGCCTGCCAATGCAGGAGACGCATTAGACACGGGTTCGATCCCTGGGTCAGAAAGATCCCCTGGAGGAGTTAATGACAACCCACTTTGGTATACTTGCCCGGAAAAATTCCATGGACAGAGGAGCCTGGGAGGCTGCAATCCATGGGGTCACAAAGAGTCGGAAATGACTGAGTGACTGAGCAGATATGCAACTATATGATAAGCTTAAAAGATGGAAATCACTTGTGATTTACCGAGTTTTTTCAAGATAAACCACTTGGATTATAAGAGAAGCTGGATAGAATACTGGAAGGAGCTAGACTAATATGTGGTTACACAGTAGGACAAGTCTTAGCCTGTATCCACAGGGAATGCCGAAATATATCAAGAAGTTGTCCTGTCCAGGGTCAAGAGGCTAGAACTGCTATACTTGGGTATCCACAAGTCCCTGAACAAGGAGCACCCCGCAGGATATCTCTGGGCTAGGTGGCTCTGTCCCCTGAGTTTAATCTTTTGGAGAGCAGCATGGATGTGAGTTGTGAGCATTCAACACCCTCTACAGCTGGTGGATGAGTTCACTTCACAAAAAAAAGACTGTGTATTCCTCCACAGCATTTGTCATGGTAACCCTCTCATATGATCAAGAAAGCTTCAAAGTGAAAGCTTGCATTTTGATTGGTGGCACCAGTAATAATTTACAAGGCAGCCCCAGGTGGAATAATGAAACACACTTTAAAGAAATGCTGGGTTGCCGGTGTTCTTATGGCACAAGTGACATTATTGTGAAAAAAAAGAAACAATATATGTATATATATATACATCTTCTCTAAATCTAAAAGCAATTCCCCAAATTCAGTTTCTGAATAAGAAGCAATTACAAATATGTCACAAATTTATTTATATTTCCTTTATGTCTGTACAAGAGTGGTATGTATATAAATCTAAATAAGACTAAAAGACCTCTTTAGATAAATTGAGAATACAAACACTTGCGTGTGTGCTCAGTCACTTCAGTCTTGTCCGACTCTTTGCGACCCTATGGAATATAACCCGCTAGTCTCCTCTGTACATGGGATTCTTCCAGGCAAGAATACTGGAGTGTGTTGCCATGCCCTCCTCCAGGGGATTTTCCCAACCCAGGAATTGAATCAGCATCTCCTGTGTCTCATCTCCTGCTTTGCAGGTGGATTATTTACTGCTAAGCCGCTGGGGAAGCCCAGAATAGAAACACAAGTAATAAAATATGTCATATGAACATAAAAAAGAACATAAAAAATTCCTCCCACCCCCCTTGATAATCCTGTATCTTATAGAGAAATCTATTAATGCCACAACTTAAAATCAGTGAAATCTAATACTCATGAGAAATATAAAAGAGTTCCTTCAAGATCACAGAAATTAAAGGATGGTAAAGTTAGGTTTTGAACTCAGGTCCTATGGAAAAAGAGTACTTGAAAATAATATTATATGGTACCTTGGTTTGTCTGATAAATGCATTTTCTTGTTTTGAAATAAAGTGATAAAAATTAAATTAAGAGGATTTTGCAAGCCGTCTTATTAGACACTGATGTATAATGAAGTATAATTATTGTTGCATTTCGTATTGTGGTACAATTAACAAATGGAGGTATTCTGTTATATAAACCAGTCCTGAATGAAATGATACATACATAAAAGCTGGAATTCTTGGCACAACATACGTCAATAGGGGGCAAATTCTCAGGGACTACATGATGCAATGGCATCAGAATTCATGCAGAAGTAAAATGTCAGAAAATAAGAAAATACACAACACTGCAAACGTGAGAAACCATAACAATGAATATTGAAAGTCAAGCGTGAGTTTTTTTTTTTAGTTTACAAAACTTTCTAATAAGCTCCTATCATTACACATTGCATATTCTGTAAGAAACTCAATATATCAAGATAAAATATTTTAGTAATTATCTTTAGAATCATAGTAATAAACAAATCCTACACTTATGTGATGTTAAATAAAGAAGGTACATTCTGACAACATGACTGATGAAAAAATGATATGGGGACTATGTTGCTCTGCTATATAGGGGTAAACAGATCCCAGACACTCTTTCACTCCTTCAATCACAGTGATCCAACCTGGCCTTCATTTTACCTTCTACATGCCACATGCCAGTGGACAAGACTTATATTTAACAAAATGGTTTTATAGCTTAAAGTTATATGTTTCAGAATATATCACGAGTTAGGATATTGTTACTGATTCTCTCAGGATACCTGAAAGAGAAATCCCGGTCAATTATGTGCACAGAAGGAACATCTTTGAATACTTTTTCCCAAAACAAAAATCTATGTAGCTCAAAATCTGGGGAGAGTCACATAGAAGTGTAGTTGCGCCTTATACTTAGTAATTGCCAGTAAGTTCCTGATTCTGAAGGAGTCACCTTTCCATGTTAGTTATACGTTGTAATCTAAAACTATTTTCTTACAGCTGAATAAGCAGTTTCTGCTGCAGCATATCTTTCACAACCAAGCCACTTCTCTTAGAAAAATTATAACTATGTGTACAAACACACACACACACACACCCCTTTGCCTAACCAAAGTTGACTCTGCAATTTCTATAAATCCAAATTCAGTTATTATCATCCATGTCAGGTGCTATTTTTGTTGCTGCAGTTTCTGCTATTTTAATCTTCAATGATTGCTGGCAGTGAAAGATGGAGAAGTAAGAATATGTGAGGCAATTAAGTCTAATTTGATCACAACTGGTCTTGTGGATAGTAGTACTAAACTATCTTTTTTTTTTTCTATTTTACTCAGCAATGAGGTAGGAAATGAAATTTGAGTTGAGGCTTTCTATCATTCAGCTGAACACTAGGGAAGAAAATGACCAACACACTGAATATTATAATATGGACAGAGTATTAGATAAACTGAACAGAAAGAGGTAAAACTGGAGTGGAATAATTATATTGACTGTCAGACTAAGCCATTTTAAGAGGGCAGTCATATTATTAGAAAACTAGAGAATAGTTTATTTGTAGGCAACATTTTAGGGAAAGAGCATGAAAAAGTTATTCTTAGAAAAACCCTGAAAAACTAATATTCTACTCTTATATCCCCGTCTATCTTTTTCAGGTCTTCCTCTCATCATATTCACTGCTCTTGACTATCTTCCTCCACCCCACAGGCACCTCTATATTCTTAAGAAGGCCAAAGTCCTGCCAATTCTGGCCTTTCATTTTTGTTTTGTCTTATTTTTGTTAAAATTTATTTAGCACTTACTGTGTGTCAGATATATAATAAAACTTGCACATGACATATGCTCCTACTTTGTAGTTCTGATTGCTGGGGAAATATGAATGGTATTATTTAACATTAGTTAGTGCTAGTGGTAAAAAAATTCACCTGCCAGCTCAAGAGACATGAGTTTGATCCCTGGGTCAGGAAGATCCCCTGGAGGAGGAGATGGTACCCTACACAAGTGTTCTTGCAGGGAGAATCCCATGCACAGAGGAGCCTATCAGGCAACAGTCCACGTGGTGCAAAGAATTGGACATGACTGAGCATCTGAGCATACGGCACAATTTTTTCGAGATTTCAAGATAAGCTAGTGATGTATCTCAATTTGAAATGGATAAACTTTCAACAAAATTTTATCAAAAACCTGAATAAAGAATAAGAACTACAAAATATATCCACAATAAAGGGTCTAATATCATAAGTTGATAGTGAAGGCTCATGATAAAAGTCAGTTAACAAAATGCATTCATAAAAGCTGAACAATTTACACTTATGTACATACTGTACTGACATGTAGCACAAAGCAGTTTTCTCCAGCCCCGTTTTATTCTCCAAAACTATTCTGGAGCCTGCCTTCATTTTATTCTCATCCCTTCCTAGCTCTGTTCTGAACACATAAATCACTGGACTAAATATCTCTCTCATTTCTCAAATCTAGTCTTCACAGAGAGCATTTACTCTATTCTGGAATGAGGCACAAATATCTCATCTGACTTTCATGAACAAAATTTTTCTATTACTGCTTTCAGAACCTGAAATATTGTGAAATTAATACTATCTATTTCTCTCTTTCTCAATGAATCGATATTTTAGGAAGCAAAAACAAACAAAACAAAAACATATTTTAGCAGTTTTGCTTCTTCCACTCTGCACATTATTTAACAAAAGAATTGAAGTTTTTCTAGCAGTATTTTACTAAAAAATAAAATAAACTTTCAGAAAGGCCAAACTAGTCGGTCTCTCAGTTTTCACTTATTCTTGATATCTGCTTCTAGAACTAATTAAAGGGAAAGAGCATGGATGTTGGGAGTCAAAGAAGAGCTAAAGCGGGTGACATAATAAGAGTTCAGTTCAGTTCAGTCGCTCAGTCGTGTCCGACTCTCTGCGACCCCATGAATTGCAGCATGCCAGGCCTCCCTGTCCATCACCAACTCCCGGAGTCTACCCAAACCCATGTTCATCGAGTCGGTGATGCCATCCAACCATCTCATCCTCTGTCGTCCCCTTCTCCTCCCGCCCCCAATCCTACCCAGCATTAGGGTCTTTTCCAATGAGTCAACCCTTCGCATGAGGTGGCCAAAGTATTGGAGCTTCAGCTTCAACATCAGACCTTCCAATGAACACCCAGGATTGATCTCTTTTAGGATGGATTGATTGGATCTCCTTGCAGTCCAAGGGACTCTCAAGAGTCTTCTCCAACACCACAGTTCAAAAGCATCAATTCTGCGGCGCTCAGCTTTCTTCACCGTCCAACTCTCACATCCATACATGACCAATGGAAAAACCATAGCCTTGACTAGACGGACTTTTGTTGGCAAAGTAATGTCTCTGCTTTTAAATATGCTATCTAGGTTGGCCATAACCTTCCTTCCAAGGAGTAAGTGTCTTTTAATTTCATGGCCGCAGTCACCATCAGCAGTGATTCTGGAGCCCAAAAAAGTAAAGTCTGACACTGTTTCCATTATTTCCCCATCTATTTCCCATGGAGTGATGGGACCAGATGCCATGATCTTAGTTTTCTGAACGTTGAGCTTTAAGCCAACTTTTTCACTCTCCTCCTTCACCTTCATCAAGAGGCTCTTTAGTTCTTCTTCACTTTCTGCCATAAGGGTGGTGTCATCCGCATATCTGAGGTTATTGATATTTCTCCTGGCAATCTTGATTCCAGCTTGTGTTTCTTCCAGCCCAGCATTTCTCATGATGTACTCTGCATATAAGTTAAATAAGCAGGGTGACAATATACAGCCTTGACGTACTCCTTTTCCTATTTGGAACCAGTCTGTTGTTCCATGTCCAGTTCTAACTGTTGCTTCCTGACCTGCATACAGGTTTCTCAAGAGACAGGTCAGATGGTCTGGTATTCCCATCTCTTTCAGAATTTTCCACAGTTTATTGTGATCCACACAGTCAAAGGCTTTGGCATAGTCAATAAAGCAGAAATAGATGTTTTTCTGGAACTCTCTTGCTTTTTCGATGATCCAGCGCATATTGGCAATTTGATCTCTGGTTCCTCTGCCTTTTCTAAAACCAGCTTGAACATCTGGAAGTTCACAGTTCACGTATTGCTGAAGCCTGGCTTGGAGAATTTTGAGCATTACTTTACTAGCGTGTGAGATGAGTGCAATTGTGCGGTAGTTTGAGCATTCTTTGGCATTGCCTTTCTTTGGGATTGGAACGAAAACTGACCTTTTCCAGTCCTGTGGCCACTGCTGAGTTTTCCAAATTTGCTGGCATATCGAGTGCAGCACTTTCACAGAATCACCTTTGAGGATTTGAAATAGCTCAACTGGAATCCCATCACTTCCACTAGCTTTGTTCGTAGTGATGCTTTCTGAGGCCCACTTGACTTCACATTCCAGGATGTCTGGCTCTAGGTGAGTGATCACACCGTCGTGATTATCTGGGTCATGAAGATCTTTTTTGTACAGTTCTTCTGTGTATTCTTGCCACCTCTTCTTAATATCTTCTGCTTCTCTTAGGTCCATACCATTTCTGTCCTTTATCGAGCCTATCTTTGCATGAAATGTTCCTTTGGTATCTCTAATTTTCTTGAAGAGGTCTCTAGTCTTTCCCAATCTGTTGTTTTCCTCTATTTGTTTGCACTGATCGCTGAGGAAGGCTTTCTTATCTCTCCTTGCTATTCTTTGGAACTCTGCATTCAGATGGGAATATCTTTCCTTTTCGCCTTTGCTTTTCGCTTCTCTTCTCTTCCCAGCTATCTGTAAGGCCTCCTCAGACAGCCATTTTGCTTTTTTGCATTTCTTTTCCATGGGGATTTTCTTGATCCCTGTCTTCTGTACAATGTCACGAACCTCCATCCATAGTTCATCAGGCACTCTGTCTATCAGGACTAGTCCCTTAAATCTATTTGTCACTTCCACTGTATACTCATAAGGGATTTGATCTAGGTCATACCTGAATGGTCTAGTGGTTTTCCCTACTTTCTTCAATTTAAGTCTGAATTTGGCAATAAGCAGTTCATGATCTGAGCCACAGTCTGCTCCTGGTCTTGTTTTTGCTGACTGTATAGAGCTTCTCCATCTTTGGCTGCAAAGAATATAATCAATCTGATTTTGGTGTTGACCATCTGGTGATGTCCACGTGTAGAGTCTTCTCTTGTGTTGTTGGAATAGGGTGTTTGCTATTACCAGTGTGTTCCGTGGCAAAACTCCATTAACATTTGCCCTGCTTCATTCTGTACTCCAAGGCCAAACTTGCCTGTTACGCCAGGTGTTTCTTGACTTCCTACTTTTGCATTCCAGTCCCCTATAATGAAAAGGACATCTTTTTTGGGTGTTAGTTCTAGAAGGTCTTGTAGGTCTTCATAGAACCGTTCAACTTCTAATAAGAGTAATTATTTATAATAAATGAAGGTGCCCTCCTGGTATCATATTTGACCTGTATCATCATGAGTGAGGGACACAGGCAATAATGAAAGGAGCACATCAAGAAATCTTAGGTGCAAGAAATCCAGAGGAAATCACAGGTCAAAGTGAAGTCTCATAATAAAGTCAGATGAGGATTCAGGACAGCAGGAATATATATCAAAACCTGATGATAAAGGAATATTCGAGATATAAATGTAAAAAAAAAAATACCTGTTAAGAATTTACATGATGAAAACTATACCATACTAATGAATGTAATCAAAGATGATATAAATAAATGGAGAGATGTATCTTGTTCATATATTGGAAGAGTCTGCATACTAAAAGATGGCAATTCTCCCTAAAATGATATAACTGGTTTAATCTCTGTCATATTCCCAGCTGGATGAGCAAATGCTACAGTACCGTTTATTGAAAAGCCTTTCCTTCACTGAACTACTCTTGATCCTTTATAAAAAATCAGTTGGACGTATTTGTATGATTCTATTTTGGGGTTTTCTGTCTTGTTTCCTTGATCTATGTTAGATAATAGGTTTATTATCAGAGGGTTTTTACTTCTGATCTATTCCTCTGATAATCACATATAGTATTCATCACTATAACTGTAAGTTATGCAGAAAGAATGACTCTAAACCTTACTCTCACAAGCAATATCAAAACTAACTTAATATGGTTGACACACTTAAAGGTAAAATTGTAAAAGTATGCAAATCTTAGAATAAAACATCAGAGAAAATCTTTGACTTCTAAGGTATGGCATAGAGTTCTTAGACTTGAAACCCAAAGTATGATCAATAAAAGGAAAAAGTGATATATCAAACTTTATCAAAATTAAAGTTTTATTCTTTATAAGACCTTGTTAAGAAAATTAAAAGGTAGGCTATAGAATAAGGGAAAATTTTGTGAATAGCATAGCTCATAGAAGACTAGTATATGGATTATATGAAGAATTCTCACGTCAATAGTAACAAAACAACTAATATAATTAGAAAATGGAAAGGGACATGAGAAACATTTCAACTGAGAGGGTCTAGAGATGGCAACTAATCACAATTAAAAATATTCAACATTAACCTTTAGAGAAATGCATGTTAAAACCACAATGAGAATTCTCTACAAACCTATCAGTTCAGTTCAGCTCAGTTGCTCAATCGTGTCTGACTCGTTGTGACCCCATGAACCGCAGCATCCCAGGCCTCTCTGTCCATCACCAACTCCCTGAGTCCACCCAAACCCATGTCCACTGAGTCACTGATGCCATCCAACCATCTCATCCTCTGTCGTCCCCTTCTCCTCCTGCCCTCAATCTTTCCCAGAATCAGGGTCTTTTCAAATGAGTCAGCTCTTCACATCTGGTGGCCAAAGTATTGGAGTTTCAGCTTCAACATCAGTCCTTCCAATGAACACCCAGGACTGATCTCCTTTAGGATGGTCTGGTTGGATCTCCTTGCAGTCCAAGGGACTCTCAAGAGTCTTCTCCGACACCACAGTTCAAAAGCATCAATTCTTCAGCCCTCAACTGAACTCTCACAGCTCACAGCTCACAGCTCAACTCTCACATCCATACACGACTACTGGAAAAACCATAGCCGTGACTAGACAGACCTTTGTTGGTAAAGTAATGTCTCTGTTTTTTAATATGCTATCTAGGTTGCTCATAACTTTCCTTCCAAGGAGTAAACGTCTTTTAATTTCATGGCTGCAGTCACCATCTACAGTGATTTTGGAGCCCAGAAAAATAAAGCCAGCCACTGTTTCCACTGTTTCCCCACCTATTTGCCATGAAGTGATGGGACCGGATGCTATGATCTTAGTTTTCTGAATTTTGAACTTTAAGCCAAGTTTTTCACTCTCCTCTTTCACTTTCATCAAGAGGCTCTTTAGTTCTTCTTCACTTTCTGCCATAAGGGTGGTGTCATCTGCATATCTTAGGTTATTGATATTTCTCCCAGCAATCTTGATTCCAGCTTGTGCTTCATCCAGCCTGGCATTTCTCATGATGTACTCTGCACAAACCTATCAGAATATCTAAAATAAAATATGGTCACAATAGCAAACACTTTCAAGGATGTGGAGAAATGAAATCATTTATATACTGCTGCTAAGAACATGTGAATATACAATAACTCAGAAAATATTCATCAATTTCTTATAAAACTAAATGTACAACTACCCATAAACTACACTTTTAGGTATTTATTTCAGAGAAGTACGACTTACTTATGTTCAGACAAAAATATGTATGTGAATATTTATAGCAGTTTATTTTTAATAGCAAAAAATTGCAGTCAACCCTGATGTATTTCAGTGGGCAAATGGTTAAACAAACTGTTACATCCGTCTTTCAAAATATGAACCCAAAATAATGGAAATTAACAGTTGCTACACTCAGCAACTTGGATAAATATCCAGAGAATTACTAAATGATAATATTCTATGAATCTTAAAAGATTCATATGTTATGATTCCACTTATATAACATTTTTTAAATAGCAAATTATAAAAATGAAAAACAGACCAGTAGTTGTCAGGAGTTACAAAGGATAAAATTGAGAGAAAAATGGATGTGGGTACAAAAGGGAAATTTTAGTGTTCCTGTGATGATGAAAATAGCCTTTTCTTGACTGAATAGATTTCAACAACCTGCTCATGAAATTATACTATTTTTTAAAGACATTACCTTTGGAGAAAACTGAGAAGAGTGTACATAGGATCTCTCTGTATTATTTCTTACAATTGTCTGTGAATCTACATTTATCTCAAGATGAAAAGCTTAGTCAAATATTAAAAATATATACCCAAAACAAGGAGATAGAATATAATTTATTTACACATTGAACACCCTTTTTGGTAAAACATTTGAAGAACTAGCTTTCAACAGAACCCCACAATTCTATTTATCATAGGCTCAGTCAAAGACAAGTATACAAGGTTGAGTGTTGTTTCTTTCTTTCTTTCTTTCTTTCTTTTTTTTTTCAGGTTCTAACAAAATAAATTTAATTGTGAGCTTATCAATTATGAGGTAGAAGTTTAATTTAATTTAACATTTGTTTCTTTCTTTAACATTATCTGAATGAGCCTTTCTCTGGGTTCTATTTGAGATACCTCAGAAGACTAGGAAGTTTATATGTACAAGAAAATGAAAATGTTAGTAGAGAGTGGTTTCCAAATTTTTATTTAATTGAAACATAAAAGGAGGTTGATCAGCAATGGAGAAAGTAAGGCAAATCATACAGGCTAAAGACTGAAGACATTATCTGGATTGTCCAAGGGTAGGGCAAAATTTCACTGTACAAGAATATCAGGCTGTAAGGTATTATTCCTGTATCAACACTAAGGGAAGCTCAAAAGTGAAAGCCACA
Source organism: Giraffa tippelskirchi (assembly GCF_054371585.1). Taxonomy (NCBI): domain Eukaryota; kingdom Metazoa; phylum Chordata; class Mammalia; order Artiodactyla; family Giraffidae; genus Giraffa; species Giraffa tippelskirchi. The sequence continues at coordinate 43,419,199 of NC_137276.1, forward strand.
CTGTTAAAATCCAGCTTCATTAAAATGTGCATGCTGAGTTGAACCCATACCTCAGAAGGAAATAAGAGTGAAAGCTAAGTGAAATAAAACTGAAGAGAATTTTGAAATATGGGCATAGGTTATTTAGCAGAAGTTATCTCAGTCAGGTCCTGGAGTCCAAAGGGCTGTATGTATCTGGAAGCTGAGCTTGGTATAGATAAATGAAACTATCCATTTATAATTTACAATTACAACAGTGATGATGGTATTAATATTAACACAACTATCTTTAAATGAATGTTTAGTGTATATGAGGCATTGTGATAATTAATGCCTTTAGTTCATATCGGTGACACTGTGATAAGTGCTTACCTTTATTTATTTATTTTTTTAATAAATTTATTTATTTTAGTTGGGGGCTAATTACTTTACAATATTGTAATAGTTTTTGCCATACATTGACATGAATCAGCTATGGGTTTACATGTGTTCCCCTTCCTAGACCCCCCCACCCACCTCCCTCCCCATCCTATCCCTCTGGGTCATCCCATTGCCCCGGCCCTGAGCCTTTGTCTCATGCATCGAACATGGAATGGTGTTCTGTTTCACATATGATAATATACATGTTTCAATGCTATTCTCCCAGAAAGTCCCACCCTCACCTTCTCCCTCAGAGTCCATAAAATTGTTCTGTGCATCTGTGTCTCTTATTCTGTCTCGCATATAGGGTTATCGTTACCATTTTTCAAATTCCATATATATGCATTAGTATACTGTATTGTTGTTTTTCTTTCTGGCTTACTTCACTCTGTATAATGGGCTCCAGTTTCATCCATCTCAGTAGAACCGATTCAAATGTATTTTTTTTAATGGCTGAGTAATATTCCATTGTGTATATGTACCACAGCTTCCTTATCCATTCATCTGCTGATGGACATCTAGGTTGCTTCCATGTCCTGGCTATTGTAAACAGTGCTGCGATGAACACTGGGGTACACGCGTCTCTTTCAAGTCTGGTTTCCTCGGTGTGTATGCCCAGCAGTGGGATTGCTGGGTCGTATGGCAGTTCTATTCCCAGTTTTTTAAGGAATCTCCACACTGTTCTCCATAGTGGCTGTACTAGTTTGCATTCCCACCAACAGTGTAAGAGGGTTCCCTTTTCTCCACACCCTCTCCAGCATTTATTGCTTGTAGACTTTTGGATAGCAGCCATTCTGACTGGTGTGAAATGGCACCTCATTGTGGTTTTGATTTGCGTTTCTCTAAGAATGAGTGATGTTGAGCATCTTTTCATGTGTTTGTTAGCCATCTGTATGTCTTCTTTGGAGAAATGTCTGTTTAGTTCTTTGGCCCATTTTTTGATTGGGTTGTTTATTTTTCTGGAATTCAGCTGCAGAAGTTGCTTGTATATTTTTGAGATTAATTATTTGTCTGTTGCTTCATTTGCTATTATTTTCTCCCATTCTGAAGGCTGTCTTTTCACCTTGCTTATAGTTTCCTTTGTTGTGCAAAAGCTTTTAATTTTAATTAGGCCCCATTTGTTTATTTTTGCTTTTATTTCCAATATCCTGGGAGGTGGGTCATGGAGGATCCTGCTGTGACTTATGTCGGAGAGTGTTTTGCCTATGTTTTCCTCTAGGAGTTTTATAGTTTCTGGTCTTACGTTTAGATCTTTAATCCATTTTGAGTTTATTTTTGTGTATGGTGTTAGGAAGTGCTTACCTTTAATTCAGACCTATTATTGTACCCATTTAGAGAACAGTAACAGTAAAGAGCTATAGAGACCAACTTGCCTAAGGTGGCTGAATCAATAGATATGTAGAATCTCATAAGTAGACATTCTAATAGCTAGTCAGGAAATATGAAATCCAAGTTAGTCATTGTTTGTGATGAAAATGGTTAAATGTTGGATATGTGCAGAAATATGGTCAACCACTGCCTTATTGTGCCTGTCCTTATTTCTATCATATACATACCAAAAATCTTTATGATTTTTAATTATGAAATTCAGGGAATGAAAAATAGCTCTTTTAAATTAGAATCATGAACTTATTTTAATGTGATATGCTAGTGATACAGCTTTAAGAAAGACACAGACTCTCTGAATCCCAGTTTTATCGTGTGTCAAAGGATGTAATAGCACTTACACATTTGTTGAGATCATTCATGTAAACATCTAATATTACCACTGCCACCACCAACATCACCATAATCTTTATTTATTCTTCCGTTCAGTTCAGTCGCTCAGTCGTGTCCGACTCTTTGCGACCCCATAAATTGCAGTATGCCAGGCTTCCCTGTCCATCACTAACTCCCGGAGTCCATCCAAACCCATGTCCATCGAGTCAGTGATGCCATCCAACCATCTCATCCTCTGTCGTCCCCTTCTCCTCCCGCCCCCAATCCTACCCAGCATTAGGGTCTTTTCCAATGAGTCAACTCTTCGCTTGAGGTGGCCAAAGTATTGGAGTTTCAGCTTCAACATCAGTCCTTCCAATGAACACCCAGGATTGATCTCCTTTAGGATGGATTGATTGATCTCCTTGCAGTCCAAGGGACTCTCAAGAGTCTTCTCCAACACCCCAGTTCAAAAGCATCAATTCTGCGGCGCTCAGCTTTCTTCACTGTCCAACTCTCACATCCATACATGACCACTGGAAAAACCATAGCCTTGACTAGACGGACTTTTGTTGGCAAAGTAATTACCCTTTGCATTATCTTCTTTTTTATAACATCATAATTTCTATCAAGCATTGTAGCTTTAGGTTAAATCCTATTGTCCTTTTTAAATTTCCTCTGTATCATTCAGTTCAGTTCAGTTCAGTTCAATCTTTCAGACATGTCTGATTCTTTGCGACCCCATGTACTGCAGCACGTCAGACTTCCCTGTTCATCACCAGCTCCTGGAGTTGCTCAAACTCACGTCCATTGAGTCAGTGATGCCATCCAACTATCACATCCTCTATTGTCCCCTTCTCCTTCTGCCTTAATCTTTCCCAGCATCAGGGGCTTTTTCAATGAGTCAGTTCTTCGCATCAGGTGGCCAAAGTATTGCAGCTTCAGCTTCAGCATCAGTCCTTCCAATGAATATTCACAACTTATTTCCTTTAGGATTGACTGACTTGATCTTCTTGCAGTTCAAGAGACTCTCAAGAGTTTTCTCCAACACCATAGTTCAAAAGCATCAATTCTTCGGTGCTCAGCTTTCTTTATGGTCCAACTCTCACATCCATACATGACTACTGGGAAAACCATAGTTTTGACTACATGGACATTTGTTGGCAAAATTATGTCTCTGCTTTTTAATATGTTGTCTAGCTTTGTCATAGCTTTTCTTCCAAGGAGAAAGCATCTTTTAATTTCACGGCTGCAGTCACCAACTGCAGTATTTATCTCTATATATTTAGGTTCTCACTGATCATGAGCAAAAACAGTCTCACATTTTTATGTTTTCATTCACTGAAAACATGAGTTTCCTAAAAGTAAAAATACCAACAACCTGGTATCTAAATTAAATGTTAATTTCTTTTGAATTGTTACAGCAGGAGTATCACATTATTAAATATAATAACTAAGAGGCTGTCACGACCTTGTATACTTCTTCTTTCCAGTTATAATCACTGACGTTCTGACTTCTAACATACAAAGACAGAGTGAAGAAAGAAGACTGTGCTCTGATGATGAGATGCAAGGTCATAGAAACCATTGATTTCCAGAGTCATTGTTTGGGAAATTGTCTTGGTTTCTACAGACCTGGAAGGCTTCTACTCAAAGTATCAGTTGGCTCTTTGCTTGTCAGTCATTCCAAAACTGCAGTACAATTGCTGGTGAGTAAAAAAAAGGGAGTTGATTGACTGGATTTCAGGAAGCAGGGAATGTTTAAGAGTGACTGGCCATAGCAGCTTTGATTCACAGAATGTGTAGCATGAATTTAAAAAAAAAAAAAAAAAAAGCCAAACATTGGGAGACAGATTTAGACCATTATCAATTAAGGTAAAAAGAGGCTACAGACATCTATGGACTTCTGTTCTCTATATTTGTTGAAGCCTTTCCTAATTTCTCTCTATATTCTGTATTGAGTTCCGATCACTTCAGTTCAGTTGATCAGTCGTGTTCGACTCTTTGCAACCCCATGAACTGAAGCACGCCAGACCTCCCTGTCCATCACCAACCCCCAGAGTCCACCCAAACCCATGTCCATTGAGTTGGTGATGCCATCCAACCATCTCATCCTCTGTCATCCCCTTCTCCTCTTGCCCTCAATGTTTCTCAGCATCAGGGTCTTTACCAATGAGTCAGGTTTCCACATCAGGTGGCCAAAGTATTGGAGTTTCAGCTTTAACATCAGTCCTTCCAATGAACACCCAGGAATGATCTCCTTTGGGATGGACTGGTTGGATATACTTGCAGTCCCAGGGACTCTAAAGAGTCTTCTCCAACACCACAGTTCAAAAGCATCAATTCTTCAGTGCTCAGCTTTCTTCACCATCCAACTCTCACATCCATACATGACCACTGGAAACACCATAGCCTTTACTAGACGGACTTTTGTTGACAAAGTAATGTCTCTGCTTTTAAATATGCTGTCTAGGTTGGTTATAAATTTCCTTCCAAGGAGTAAGTGTCTTTTAATTTCATGGCTGCAATCACGATCTACAGTGATTTTGGAGCCCAAAAACATAAAGTCAGCCACTGTTTCCCCTTCTATTTGCCATGAAGTGATGGGACCAGATGCCATGATCTTAAGTTTTCTGAATGTTGAGTTTTAAGCCAACTTTTTCACAATCCTCTTTCACTTTCATCAAGAGGCTCTTTAGTTCTTCTTCACTTTCTGCCATAAGGGTGGTGTCATCTGCATATCTGAGGTTATTGATATTTCTCCCGGCAATCTTGATTCCAGCTTGTGCTTCTTCCAGCCCAGCGTTTCTCATGATGTACTCTGCATATAAGTTAAATAAGCAGGGTGACAATATACAGCCTTGACGTACTCCTTTCCCTATTTGAAACCAGTCTGTTGTTCCATGTCCAGTTCTAACTGTTGCTTCCTGACCTGCCTACAGATTTCTCAAGAGGCAGGTCAGGTGGTCTGGTATTCCCATCTCTTGAAGAATTTTCTGCAGTTTATTGTGAGCCACACAGTCAAAGGCTTTGGCATAGTCAATAAAGCAGAAATAGATGCTCTTCTGGAACTCTCTTGCTTTTTAATGATCCAGCAGATGTTGGCAATTTGATCTCTGGTTCCTCTGCCTTTTCTAAATCCAGCTTGAACATCTGGAAGTTCACAGTTCACGTATTGCTGAAGCCTGGCTTGGAGAATTTTGAGCATTAATTTGCTCGCGTGTGAGATGTGTGCAATTGTGCGGTAGTTTGAGCATTCTTTGGCATTGCCTTTCTTTGGGATTGGAACGAAAACTGACCTTTTCCAGTCCTGTGGCCACTGCTGAGTTTTCCAAATTTGCTGACATATTGAGTGCAGCACTTTCACAGCATCATCTTTTAGGATTCGAAAGAGCTCAACTGGAATCCCATCACCTCCACTAGCTTTATTCATAGCGATGATTCTAAGGTCCAGTTGACTTCACATTCCAGGATGTCTAGCTCTAGGTGAGTGTGATTGATCCCACCATTGTGATTATCTGGGTCGTGAAGATCTTTTTTGTACAGTTCTTCTGTGTATTCTTGCCACCTGTTCTTAATATCTTCTGCTTCTGTTAGGTCCATACCATTTCTGTCCTTTATTGATCCCATCTTTGCATGACATCCCTTAGAATCTCTGATTTTCTTGAAGAGATGTCTCGTCTTTCCCATTCTATTGTTTCCCTCTATTTTTTTACATTGATCGCTGGGGAAGGCTGTCTTCCCTCTCCTTGTTATTCTTTGGAACTCTGCATTCAACTGGGTTTATCTTTCCTTTTCTCCTTTGCTTTTTGCTTCTCTTCTTTTCACAGCTTTTGTAAGGCCTCCTCAGACAGCCATTTTGCTTTTTTGCATTTCTTTTCTTGGGGATGGTCTTGATTCCTGTCTCCTGTAGAATGTCACGAACCTCCGTCCATAGTTCATCAGGCACTCTGTCTATCAGATCTAGTCCCTTAAATCTATTTGTCACTTCCACTGTGTAGTCATAAGGGATTTGACTTAGGTCATATGTGAATGGTCTAGCGGTTTTCCCACTTTCTTCAATTTCAGTCTGAGTTTGGCAATAAGTAGTTCATTATCTGAGCCACAGTCAGCTCCTGGTCTTGTTTTTGCTGATTGTATAGAGCTTCTCCATCTTTGGCTGCAAAGAATATAATCAGTCTGATTTCAGTGTTGACCATCTGGTGATGTCCACGTGTAGAGTATTCTCTTGTGTTGTTGGAAGAGGGTGTCTGCTATGACTAGTGCGTTTTCTTGGCAGGACTCTATTAGCCTTTGCCCTGCTTCATTCTGTACTCCAAGGCCAAATTTGCCTGTTACTCCAGGTGTTTCTTGATTTCCTACTTTTGCAGTCCAGTCCCCTATAATGAAAGGACACCTTTTTTGGGTGTTAGTTCTAGAACGTCTTGTAGGTCGTCATAGAACTGTTCAACTTCAGCTTCTTCAGCAATACTGGTCAGAGCAAAGACTTGGATTACTGTGATATTGAATGGTTTGCCTTGGAAACGAACAGAGATCATTGGGTCAATTTTGAGATTGCATCCAAGTACTGCATTTCGGACTCTTTTGTTGACTATGATGGCTACTCCATTTCTTCTAAGGGATTCCTGCCCACAGTAGTAGATATAATGCTCATCTGAATTAAATTCACCCATTCCAGTCCATCTTAGTTTGCTAATTCCCAGAATGTTAATGTTCACTCTTGCCATCTCCTGTTTAACTGCTTCCAATTTGCCTTGATCCATGGACCTAACATTCCAGGTCCCTATGCAAGAATGCTCTTTACTGCATCGGACTTTGCTTCTACTACCAGTCCCATCCACAACTGGCTGTTGTTTTCGCTTTGGCTCCATCCCTTCATTCTTTCTGGAGTTATTTCTCCTCTTATCTCCAGGAGTATATTGGGCACCTACTGACCTGTGGAGTTCATCTTTCAGTGTCCAATCCTTTTGACTTTTCATACTGTTCATGAGGTTCTCAAGGCAAGAATACTGAAGTTGTTTGCCATTCCTTTCTCCAGTGGACCACATTCTGTCAGACCTCTCCACCATGCCTTGTCTGTCTTGAGTGGCCCCACACAGCATGGCTTAGTTTCATTGAGCAGTGGCTGCGATGACGCAGGAGGGATCAGCCAAGAGGAGCTACCCCATGTCCAAGGTAAGGAGCAGTGGCTGCACTTTGCTGGAACAGCCGTGAAGAGATACCCCATGTCCAAGGTAACAGAAACCCAAGTGAGGCAGTAGGCGCTGAGAGAGGGCATCAGAGGGCAGACAGACTGAAACCACAATCACGGACAACTAGCCAATCTGATCACACGGACCACAGCCTTGTCTAACTCGATAATTTTCTGTGTTAGACAACTATTTTAAAATGCTTTTCAGAATATCACAAAGAAACATGACTTTTTCCTCAAATTCTGAATTCCTGTGATTTCCACTACAATAATTTTACTTTAATTATGCACCATTAATGTAGTATGCAGAATAATGGTCCCCCAATGATGCCCACATCTTAATCCCCAGAATCTGTGATTACACAACTTTACATGGGAAAAGGGACTTTGCTTATACAACTAAGTCACAAAAAAAAAAAGGATCTTGAGATGGGACATTAACTGGGGTAAAGCAGATCTGCTTAATATATCCACAAAATGCTTATAAGGGGAAAAAAAAAAAGACAAAAGAGTTAGCTGGAGAAGAAGTTGGGACGGTAGAATGGAAATAGGAGTGATGAAGAACTATGAGTCAGGGAATCAAGGCACCATCAGGAAGCTGGAAAAAGGAAATGGATTTTCCTCTAGAGTCTCCAGAAATAAAGTAATCCATTTTATAGTTCTGATTTCTAGATCTGAATGATAGTACATTTATGTTGTTAGAACACTCTTTGGTAATCATCTACAGCAGTGATGGGAAAATGATATATTGTGGTACCCGCAGTGAGACAAAGCTCTAATAAATATCTGAAAATATAGAAGTGACTATGGAATTGGCAATAGGCAGAAATTGGTAGAGTTTTGAAGAAGACAATAAGAAAAATCGTAATAATTTATGTATGCATGCATGCTAAGTCGCTTTAGCTGCATCCGACTCTGTGCAACCCTATAAGCAGCAGCCCTCCAAGCTCCTCTGTCCACAGGATTCTCCAGACAAGAATACTGGAGTGGGTTTATATATGTATACACATGTATAATAATATATGCAATTATTATATCCTGTTCAGATTACAATAGGCACTAGACATTTCTCTATATATTTTTCTATTTTCCATAATCCTTTAGTGAAATTATATAGTGTGAACATATATTTTAGCAATTTGAGTGCTGAATATGTGACAGGCAGATTTCTAAGAACTTCATATATAAAAATATAAAGAAAAATTATATATATATATGATATATGCTTGAAATATATTTTAATGGAGTTTATATATGTATGCATGTGTGCTTAGCAGCTCAGTCATGTCCAAGTTTTTGTGACCCTATGGACTCTATCCTGCCAGGCTCCTCTGTCCATGGAATTTTTCCAGGCAAGAATACTGGAGTGGGGTGTCATTTCCTCCTGCATGGGATCTTCCTGACCCTGGAATCAAACCCGCATCTCCTGAGTCTCCTGCCTTGCCAGGTAGATGCTTTACTGCTGAGCCATCAGGGAAGTCCCTTGTATATGTACGTGCTGTGCTGAGCTGAGTCGCTCAGTTGTGTCCGACTCTTTGCGACCCCATGGACTGTAGCCTGCCAGGCTTCTCTGTCCATGGGGATTCTCTAGGCAAGAATACTAGAGAGGGTCGCCATGCCCTCCTCCAGTGGATCTTCCCAACCCAGGGATGGAACCCAGGTCTCTCTCATTGCAGGTGGATTTTTTATCATCTGAGCTACCAGGGAAGCCCTCTATATGTCTATGTCTATATATATACTATATATATACATATATATAATTTATTTTACAGCTAATTTGTATATATGTAGATTTATTTTTCCCTCAACTCTATGATAAAATGATTATTATATCCATATATTGCCTGAAGAAACTGAACTTAAGGAAACTGATTAATACATTTCAAGTCATACAGCCAGCTAGTACTGATGTCAGAAAATGAGCCCCTGTCAATTTGATTGCAGAGTCTGTGCTATCAACTGCTATGCTATGCTGTTATTAATCATTATGCATAATATATACATTTTAATTAATGCTAAATAATTTTGACCTATAAAAATTTGAAACTCTACTTTAGATTGCTTAGTTCAAGAATGTGTGAGCATGTCATTATCACCTTGTGCTGATTTTTATTTCAAGCTTATTGAACATCTGAGTGAAATATTTAGAGAAATTTCCTTTAAAACTCCCACACACACAAATATTTAAATTTCTCATTTAAAAATTATGTAAAATCGGTTTCTGAAGTAGCAACAGTTCACATACTTAATGATTGTCTTTAGGCAAGCTCAGTCCTCTAGATAATGACTGAAAATAAGGCATCACTAAAAAAGTGATTATGAGCAATCAAGCTAATTTTCAGATTTTTAGCTTTTCTATCATTGATTTTTGAGAATGAACCGGAGTCAATATTATACAATTACTTGCTCTCTGGCAAAGGCATAAAATGTAATCACACAGCAAAACCAGTAAGTGAAAGGAAGTGGCAGAAATTTTGAGTGAATCCAGCTACTGCCAGCATACATATCTCAGAGTGTTTTTTTCTTTTAATTATATTATATATGGGAATTATGCTATATAAATTGTTCTATTTAAGAATATTAATCAGAGAGGAAACAAGTAATAGAATTAGTAACATTAATATGTATTTCCTGAGAATGTCAAGAATCTACCATAATGTATTTGCCATTGAAAATAATTTAATAAAATAATTAACGTTTTTAAAACTTAATTTTACATCAGTGGGATGAGTTCTTATATAGAGAATAATAAGAATAAATGACATATATGTTTAGACAGTCATCTGGTAAATGGTGTATATCATAGGATAGTCATTTATACACACTAATTGTAAATATATTGCCGCTTTTAAATTGACTGACCCATAAAAGCTATGGATTATAAGAGTTCTTGAAACTAAAATGTAGAGGCAAAACTTGACAAATGTGAAATAAACATACACACAATAGAAGCAATTTTACAGTGAAATTAGATTTTCCCTTTCTAGAAGTATTATGAGGATGTCTATGAATGCTGCAAGGAATGTGCTGTCCAGAGGCATGTTTCCTATTGTTACATTAAAAACTCCCCTTGACAGCAGCTGCTAATGGTAATGAGTTAAATTAGTATGAAAATCCTCATGACAGTCAGCCACTGACCCTGTTCACATCATACTCTTTCACTCCCTGAGGTATAAATATGCAGAAAAAATTACTCCAGGGAAAGTCCTTTTTACTTAATTCAAACTAAATACCATATAAACGTACAGCACTTCCCACAAGAGAATCAATCTCTCAGCCAGATGATATTTTGAAATTTATCTCTGAAAAGAGATGGACTGGCTACTCCAAATACTCTAGGCCATTCTTATCTCTTCCTTCTGTGAAAAATGGCCCTTTCTGGTATCTTACAATGCATATTTTGTTTGTATTTCTTCTTGAGCTGTTTCAAGTTCAAATCTTAATGAACTTCTGCCTAATGAGCCAAGAAACAGTGTCTGCGTATGTGCATGTGTGGATGTGTGTGTGTGTGTGTGTGTTTACATGCATACCAGATGGAGCTACCTTGGGTTTGTGAGGCTTCCAAGTCGTCCTGGAAAATGTATTTTTATAACTTCAGGCCTGAAAGGCAGTGTGACATCGGAAAAGGAATACAGACAAGAGAATTAGAAGGCCTGAATTGTAGGCCAGGTTGAATGTATAGCAAACCATCCTCCACCGCCAATTTCAGGCATACCATTCCCTACCATTATGGTTTTACATCTGTAAGTGAAATATTTTCAACTAGATGCAATAAAGGTCCACTCTAGATCAAACAGCATGAGAGCTGCATCAACACACAGGCACTTTGAGGACAAAGGCTTCATATATTTTTTTTTTATTTCCTCCAGCACATGAATTACTAGCTGGGCATATTCTTTGCAAGTATAATACATACTGTTGATCTGTAGTGCTGGTGACATTGTGAATAAATAGACCAACAGTCTATCTCTATTTACTATATTGCATCTCCTACAAAATAAGCAGAACTCTGTCAATTCTTGATGCTATGACTTGAAGTAAGAGCAAATTGTTATCAAAGAAAATTGCATATTGATGCAATCATGTCTTGCTTTTTTTAAAGTGATCATTGATCTCAGCTGTTTATTTGAAAAAAAACATTGTAAATTCTTACAAAACTGAGTCTTCTCTACATCTCCAAGTGTATCTTTCCCCATTGTCGTGGAAAGTATTTTGAACATAAATGTTACTCAACAAGTTTTTGCATTGATTGGTTCATAATGTCTACAATGAAAATGGAGAAGAAATAATAAAATAGTGCTTAGTATTGGTAGATTATAATATCCACCAGTAGGGAACTGTGGAGAAATGTTAGATATAGGATTAATCTAAAAGTATAAAGCCAGCAAAATTGAGCTTGGCATTTGTTGCTTGTGTCAGGTTTCCAACTCTTACATTATGCTGTGTATAGTACAGTTAAGAGAGCTGAAGATTTGAAATCACAGCAAAATCTATATTTACTAAAAATCAAAACTCTCAACTTCCCTGCAAAGCGTTGAAGCACCAACTTTTCATCATTTAAGCCTATTAACAGTTATACCAAACAGTTTCACACAAGGGAAACGAGTACAATTGCCTATAAGGATAAAAAAAAGAAAACAACAGCTTAGGCTATTAAGAATACATAAACTATTATCTAAATGGACATTCTTGCATTCAATAAAAAATTATAAAATGGTCTAGGACATATGTATAAGCACATAAAATATCTTAAATACATGTTATACCAATTATCCAATAAAATATGAAACAATAAATCTTAAATAAGTTGACTTTTTTTTCATAAGCTAGCCATTAAAGAAAATCTTTATAATGATTTTCTGGATCTTTTTTAATTAATTAATTTTGTACTGAAGGATAATTGCTTTACAGAATTTTGCTGTTTTCTGTCAAACCTCAACATGAATCAGCCTCAGGTATACATATATCCCCTCCCTTTTGAACCTCCCTCCCATCTCACTCCCCTTCCACCCCTCTAGGTTGATACAGAGCCCCTGTTTGAGTTTCCTGAGCAATACAGCAAATTCCCATTGGCTATCTACTTTACATATGGTAATGTAAGTTTCCATGTTACTCTTTCCATACATCTCACCCTCTCCTCCCCTCTCCCCATGTCCATAAGTCTAGTCTCTATGTCTGTTTCTCCATTCTTGCTCTGTAAATAAATTCTTCAGTATCATTTTGCTAGATTCCGTATGTATGCATTAGAATAAGAGATTTATCTTTCTCTTTCTGACTTACTTCACTCTGTATAATAGGTTCTAGATTCATCTACCTCAAGAGAACTGACTCAAATATGTTCCCTTTTATGGCTGAGTAATAGTCCATTGTGTATATGTAGCACAACTTCTTTATCCATTCATCTGTCGATGGACATATAGGTTGCTTCCATGTTCTAGCTATTGTAAATAGTGCTGCAATGAACAGTGGGATACATGTGTCTTTTTAAATTTTGGTTTATTCACAGGGTATGCTTAGGAGTGGGATTGCTGGGTCATATGGTGCTTTTATTCCTAGTTTTTTAAGGAATCTCCAAACTGTCTTCTATAGTGGCTGTATCAATTTACATTCCCGCCAACAGTGCAAGAGCATTCTCTTTTCTCCACATCCTCTACAGCATTCATTGTTTGTAGACATTTTGATGATGGCCATTCTGACTGGTGTGAGGTAATATCTCATTGCAGTTTTGATTTGCATGTCTCTAATAATAAACAACGTTTAGTATCTTTTCATATGTTTGTTAGCCATCTGTATGTCTTCTTTGGAGAAATATCTTTTTAGGTCTTTTCCCCACTTTTTGATTGGGTTGTTTGTTTTTCTGGTATTGAGTTGTATGAGTTGCTTGTATATTTTGGAGATTAATCCTTTGTCAGTTGTTTCATTTGTTATTATTTTCTCCAATTCTGAGGGTTGTCTTTTCACCTTGCTTATAGTTTCCTTTGCTGTGCAAAAGCTTTTAAGTTTAATCAGGTCCCACTTCTTTACTTTTGTTTTTATTTCCACTACTCTAGGAGGTGGGTCATAAAGGATCTTGCTTTTATTTATGTCATTGAGTGTTCTGCCTATGTTTTCCTCTAAGAGTTTTATAGTTTCTGGTCTTAAATTTAGGTCTTTAATCCATTTTGAATTTATCTTGTGTGTGGTGTTATGAAGTGTTCTAATTTCATTCTCCTACATGTAGCTGTCCACTTTTCCCAGCACTATTTATTGAAGAGGCTGTCTTTGTCCTATTGCATATTCTTGCCTCCTTTTTCAAAAATAAGGTACCCATAAGAGCATGGCTTTATTTCTGGGCTTTCTATCTTGTTCCATTGGCCTATATTTCTGTTTTTGTGCCAGTACCAAACTGTCTTGATGACTGTAGCTTTGTACTATAATCTGAGGTCAGGAAGGTTGATTCTTCCAGCTCCATTCTTCTTTCTCAAGACTGCTTTGGTTATTCGGGGTCTTTTGTTTTTCATATGAATTGTGAAATTTTTTGTTCTCGTTCTGTGAAAAATGTCATTGGTAATTTGACAGGGATTGCATTGAATCTGTAGATCACATATGGTAGTATAGTCAATTTTACAATACTGATTCTTCCTACCCAGGAACATCTCTCCATTTGTTATGTCAGCTTTGATTTCTTTCATCAGTGTCCTATACTTTTCTATGTACAGTTATTTTGTCTCCTTAGGTAAGTTTATTCCTAGATATTTTATCCTTTTGTTGCAATGATGAATGGGATTGATTCCTTAATTACTCTTTCTGATTTTACATTGTTAGTATATAGAAATGCAAGTGATTTCTGTGTATTGATTTTGTATCCTGCAACTTTGCTAAATTCTCTGATTAACTCTAGTAATTTTCTGATACTATCTTTAGGGTTTTCCATGTACAGTATCATGTCATCTTCAAACAGTGAGAGCTTACTTCTTCTTTTCCAATCTAGATTCTTTTTCTTTCTTTTTCTTCTCTGATTGCTGTATCTAGGACTTCCAGAATTGTGTTGAATAACAATGGTGAAAGTGGACACCCTTGTCTTGTTCCTGATCTTAGGGGGAATGTTTTCAGTTTTTCACCATTGAGAATAATGTTTGCTCTAGGCTTATTGTATATGGCCTATACGATGTTGAGGTAGGTTCCTTCTATGTCTATTTTTTGAAGAGTTTTAATCATAAATGAGTGCTGAATTTTTCCAAAGGCTTTTTCTACATCTATTGAGGTTGTCATATGGCTTTTATCTTTCAATTTGTTAATATGGTATATCACACTGATTGATTTGCATATATTGAAGAATCCTTGCATCACTGGAATAAACTCAACTTGATCATGGTGTATGAGCTTTTTGATATGTTGCTGAATTCTGTTTGCTAAAATTTTGTTGAGGATTTTTGCATCTATATTCATCAGTGATATCAGCCTGTAGTTTTCTTTTTTTGCATTATCTTTGTCTGCTTTTAGTATCAGGGTGATGGTGACCTCAGAATGAGTTTGGGAGTGTTCCTTCCTCTGCAATTTTTGGAAAGAGTTTTAGAAAGATAGGCATTAGCTCTTCTCAAAATGTTTCATAGAATTCTCCTGTGAAGCCATCTGGTTTAAAAATATATATATTAAAATTATAAAAAAGAGAGAAGAAAAAAAAAAGGAAGAAGAAAGAAAGAAGAAGAAAAAAAAGAAAACTCCACAGAACTTCAAAAGCCCAATGTAGATGCAGAGATTTATAACAACAATAAAAAGTATGACTGAATATATGCATATACATGTACAGTCATAAGCAAAATCAAAACAGTCTAACAAAAATAAAGTATAATAGATTGACACGGTGAACAAAGGAAACCAAAAATTATACCTACCATTTAAGAACAAAACCAGCTAAAGCACAAACTAGAAAAAAAACTATAGCAAAGTGCAAATTGGGGAAAAGAGCAATGGAAATAAAACTAACAAATATGTTGAGGGGAAAAAAAAGAAAGGAAAGAAAAAATAGGCATGCAAAGTTAAATAGTGGTAGATAAAGATGATTTATATACATTAAAAGTTACCTGCAAGGGGAAAAGAACAGTAGGAAAAGCAAACAAAGGAATAAATGTAGCAAAAATAATAAAAGGTTTTAAAAAATTAAAATTGTAGAAAGAGAAAAGAAAGAAAAGGAAAACTCCACAGAACTGTAAAAGCCCAACATAGAGGCAGAGGTTTATAACAACAATAAAAAATGTGACTGAAGGAGAAAAAAAAAAGCTCGAAAGCTTAATTAGATTTCATAATAAAATCGTCAACTACAACAACAGATGGGGGTGGGGGGGAGTGGAAGAAGATAAAAAAAAAATAAAAGAAAGAGAAGAAAAATGAATCCAAAAGAATCTACAGAACAAGTCAAAGCATAAGAATAATAAATGTTTTTCTTGAGTCAGTGTTGTCAAAGTCCTTTCCCTCGCTGGGAGTCATAGTCCACCTTACCTCCCTAGGATGCCCTCCAACAAGGTGCTGATTTCTGGACCATCTGTTGGGGCAGATCAGATTCTAATCTGCTCCTACTCCTATGTGTTCTTGCCTCCAATGTCCACAGCTATCAGACAGAACTAGTGCGTTTTCTTTTGTGGGAGCTCTCAGTGTCCTTTTGTATATTCCATAGACACAAAGTCTGCCTAGTTGATCATGTGGATTTAATCTGCAGCTTGTACAGCTGGTGGGAAGGTTTTGGGTCTTCTTCCTTAGCCACACTGCCCCTGGGTTTCGACTGTGGTTTTATTTCCACCTCTGTATGTGGGCTGTCCCCTGGGATTTGCTCCTAAGGCTGCCCTAGAGGAATTGGGTTTGCCCCTGTGAAGGCCAGGTGTGGAGATGGTGTAGCTTCTTGGGTCACAGGGGTTCTGGCAGCACCAGGTACTCAAGGGAGTTGGCAGCAAGTTTTGCATGGTTCTATATATTCTTTTCTGCTGGTCATGTACTCCTGTGCAGACAGGAATGTTCTGCATGCACTTCTGTGTTTGAAGGTGTATTCCTGATGTATCCGTGGAGAGAGAGGTGCTCCACGTCCACCTACTCCTCTGCCATCTTGTTCTCCTCTGCCCAAAATCTAGTCAAGCAAACTTATTCCAGCTGCTCTTTTATAAACTAGTGAATTTTATATTATCATACCTATCTCGTAACTGATTTTAAAATGAAAATTATAAAATCTCTGTTTGCATCTGTCTATATATTGATATTTACAAGCCTATAAATATGTGTTGTACATTTGTAGCACATTTTTAACCTGCTAATGGTATTAGTCCAAAAATGACTCCAAGATGGTGGAGTAGAAGAACGTACACTCATCTTCTCCTGCGAGAGCTCCAAATTTACAACTCACTGCTGAACAACTGTTGACAGGAGAATATTGGATCCCACCAAAAAAAAGATACCCCACATACAAGGGCAAAGGAGAAGCCCCAGCAAGACGGTAGGAGGGGCTAAATTGTATTTAGAATCAGACCCCATACTCACCAGAGACACTCAGAGGGCTCAAACAAACCTTGTGCTCACCAGGACCCAGAGACCCCATAGAGATTGACCCAGAACTGTGTCTGAGTGTCTCTTGTGGAGGTATTGGTCAGTAGTGGACTGCTGCAGGGGCAGGAGCTCTGGGTGCGGTAGAACTGGGTATGGCATAAGACCCCTTGGAGAAGGTCACCATTAATCCACCATAGAGCCACCAGAACTTACACAGGACTGGGGAAAGAGACTCTTGGAAGGCACAAACAAAACATTTTGTGCACCAGAACCCAGGTGTAAGGAGCAGTGACCACAAAAGAGACTGACCCAGCTTTGCTCATGAGTGTCTAGGAGTCTCCAGCAGAGGCATGGGTAAGAGGTGGCCTGCTGCAGGGTTGGGGCCACTGAGTACAGCAGTGGGAGCATGGGACATTTTGAAGGAGGTTGCCATTATTTTCATTACCTCCACCATAGTTTGGCCACAGGTAAAACAACAGGGAAGGAACACAGTCCCATCCATCAACAGAAAATTGTATTAAAATTTTACTGAGCATGAAGCTGCCCATCGGGACAAGACCCAGTTTCCTCCTCAGTCAGCCTCTCCCATCGGGAAGCTTCCATAAACCTCTTATCCTTCTCCATCAGAGGGCAGATGAATGAAAACCATAATCACAGAAAACTAACTAATCTTATCACACAGACCTCAGTGTTGTCTAACTTAATGAAACTATGAGCCATGCCACATAGGGCAACCAAAGAAGGACAGGTCATGGCAGAGTTCTGACAAAATGTGGTCCACTGGAGAAGGGAATGACAAACCACTTCAGTATTCTTGCCTTGAGTACCCCATGAACAGTATGAAAAGGCAAAAATATAGGACATGAAAGATGAACTCCCCAGGTCAGTAGGTGCCCAATATGCTGCTGGAGGTAAGTGGAGAAATAACTCCAGAACGAATGAAGAGATGGAGCCAAAACAACAACAACACCCAGTTGTGGATGTGACTGGTGATGGAAGTAAAGACTGATACTGTAAAGAGAAATACTGCATAGGAACCTGGAATGTTAGGTCCATGAATCAAGGCAAATTGGAAGTGGCCAAACAGGAGATGGCAAGAGTGAACATCAACATTTTAGGAATCAGTAAACCAAAATGGACCAGAATGGGGGAATTTACTTCAGATGACCATTATATCTACTATTGCAGGCAAGAATCCCTTAGAAGAAATGGAGTAGTCATCATAGTCAACAAAAAAGTTTGAAATGCAGTTCTGGGATGCAATCTCAAAAATGACAGAATGATCTCTTTTAATTTTCAAGGCAAGCCATTCAATATCACAGTAATCCAAGTCTATGCCCCAACCAGTAATGCTGAAGAAGCTGAAGTTGAATGGTTCTATGAAGACCTGTAAGATCTTCCGGAACTAACACACACAAAAAATGTCTTTTTCATTATAGGGGACCAGAACATAAGTAGAAAGTCAAGAGATACCTGGAGTATCATGCAAATTTGGCCTTGGAGTACAAAATGAAGCCAGGCAAAGGCTAACAAGAGTTTCGCCAAGAGAACACACTGGTCATAGCAAACACCCTCTTCCACTAACACAAGAGAAGACTCTACACGTGGACATCACCAGAGAGCCAGTATTGAAATCAGGTTAATTATATTTTTTGCAGCTGAAGATGGAAAAGCTCTATACAGTTAGCAAAAACATGACTGTGAGCTGACTGTGGCACAGATCATGAACTCCTTATTGCCAAATTCAGACTTAAATTGAAGAAAGTAGGGAAAATCACTAGACCATTTGGCTATGACCTAAATAAAATTCCTTACAATTATACACTGGAAGTGACAAATAAATTCAAGGGATTAGATCTGAGAGAGTTCCTGAAGAAATATGGTCAGAGGTTTATGACATTGTACAGGAGGCAGGGATCAAGACCATCCCCAAGAAAAATAAATGTCAAAGGTAAAATGGTTGTCTGAGGAGGCCATACAAATAGCTGATAAGAGAAAATAAGTGAAAAGCAAAGTAGAAAAGGAAAGATATACCCATTTGAATGCAGAGTTCCAAAGAATATCACAGAGAGATAAGAAAGCCTTCCTAAGTGATCAACACAAAGAAATAGAAGAAAACAACAGAATGGGAAAGACTAGAGATCTCTTCAAGAAAATTAGAGACCCAAGGGGACATTTCATGCAAAGATGGGCACAATAAAGGACAGAAATGGTATGGACCTAACAGAAGCAGAAGATCTTCAGAAGAGGTGGCAAAAATACATAGAAGGGCTATACAAAAAATATCTTGATGATGCAGATAACCATGGTAATGTCATCACTCACGTATAGCCAGATATCCTGGAATGCAAAGTCAAGTGGGCCTTGGGAAGCTTCACTATGAACAAAGCTGGTGGAGTCAGTGGAATTCCAGTTAAGCTAATTCAAATCCTAAAAGATGATCAAATTGCCAATATCCACTGGATCATTGAAAAAGCAAGAGAGTTCCATAAAAACATCTATTTATGCTTTATTGACTATTCCAAGGCCTTTGACTGTGTGGATCACAATAAACTGTAGAAAATTCTTCAAGAGATGGGCATAGCAGACCACCTGACCTGCCTCTTGAGAAACCTGTATGCAGGTCAGGAAGCAACACTTAGAACTGGACATGGAACAACAGACTGGTTCCAGATAGGAAAAGGAGTACTTCAGGGCTGTATATGGTCATTCTGCTTATTTAACTTATATGCAGAGTAGATCATGAGAAACATTGGGCTGGAAGAAGCACAAGCTGGAATCAAGATTGTTGGAAGAAATATCTTAACCTCAGATATGCAGTTTACACCACACTTATGGAAGAAAGTGAAGAGGAACTAAAGAGCCTCTTGATGAAAATGAAAGAAGAGAGCAAAAAAGTTGGCTTAAAGCTCAACATTCAGAAAACTAAGATCATGGCATTCAGTCCCATCACTTCATGGGAAATAGACGGGGAAACAGTGGAAACAATGGCTGACTTTATTTTTCTGGGCTCCAAAATCACTGCAGATGGTGACTGCAGCCATGAAATTAAAAGACACTTACTCCTTGGAAGGAAGATTATGACCAACCTAGACAGCATATTAAAAAGCAGAGACATTACTTTGTCAACTAAGGTCTGTCTAGGCAAGGCTATGGTTTTTCCAGTGGTCATGTATGGATGTGAGAGTTGGACTATAAAGAAAGCTGAGTGCCAAAGAATGGATGCTTTTGAACTGTGGTGTTGGAGAAGACTCTTGAGAGTCCCTTGGACTGCAAGGAGATCCAACCAGTCCATCCTAAAGGAGATCAGTCCTGGGTGTTCATTGGAAGGACTGATGTTGAAGTTGAAACTCCAATACTTTGGCCACCTGATGCAAAGAGCTGACTCATTGGAAAAGACCTTGATTCTGGGAAAGGTTGAGGGCAGGAGGAGAAGGGGATGACAGAGGATGAGATGGTTGGATGGCATCACCAACTCAATGGACATAGGTTTGGGTAGACTCCGGGAGTTTGTGATGAACAGGGAGGCCTGGTGTGCTGTGGTTCATGGGGCCACAAAGAGTAGGTCACGACTGAGCGACTGAACTGAACTGAAAATATGATGTTGTGAAAGTGCTCCACTCAATCAGCCAGCAGATTTGGAAAACTCAGCAGTGGCCCCAGGACTAAAGGTCAGTTTAGTTCCAATCCCAAAGAAATGCAATGCCAAAGAATGTTCAAACTATTGAATGATTTTACTCATCCCACACACTAGTGGAGAAGGAAACGGAAACCCACTCCAGTGTTCTTGCCTAGAGAATTCTGTGGACAGAGGAGCCTGGTGGGCTGCCGTCTCTTGGGTCTCACAGAGTTGGAAAATTCTGAAGTAACTTAGCAGCAGCAGCACATGCTAGTAAAGTGATGCTCAAAATTCTCCAAGCCAGGCTTCAACAGTACCTGAACCGTGAACCTCCAGATGTTCATGCTGAATTTAGAAAAGGCAGAGGAACCAGAGATCAAATTGCCAACATCTGTTGGATCATCAAAAAAGCAAGAGTGTTCCAGAAAAATATCTACTTCTGCCTTATTGACTATGCCAAATTATTAGACTGTGTGGATCACAACAAACCATAGAACATTCTGAAATTGATGGGAATACCAGATCACCTAACCTGCCTCCTGAGAAATATATATGCAGGTCAAGAAGCAACACGTAGAACTGGACATGGAACAACAGACTGGTTCCAAATCTGGAAAGGAGTACATCAAGGCTGTATATTGTCACCCTGCTTATTTAACTAATATGCAGAATACATCATGCAAAATGCTGAGCTGGATGAGCACAAGCTGGAATCACGATTGCCAGAAGAAATGTCAATCACCACAAATATGCAGAAAACTCCACCATTATGGCAGAAAGCGAAGAAGAACTAAAGAGCCTCTTGATGCAAGTGAAAGAGGAGAGTGAAAAAGTTGGCTTAAAGCTCAACATTCAGAAAACTAAGATCATGGCACCCGGTCCCATCACTTCATGGCAAATAGATGGGGAAACAATGGAAGCAGTGAGAGAGTTTATTTTGGGGGGCTCCAAAATCACTGCAGGTGGTGCCTGCAGCCATGAAATTAAAAGATGCTTGTTCCTTGGAAGAAAAGTTATGACCAACCTAGACAGCATATTAAAAAGCAGAGATATTACGTTGCTAACAAAAGTATGTCTAGTCAAAGCTATGGTTTTTCCAGTAGTCATGTATGGATGTGAGTGTTGGACTATAAAGAAAGCTGAATGCTGAAGAATTGATGCTTTGAACTTTGGTGTTGGAGAAGACTCTTGACAGTTCCTTAGACTGCGAGATACAACCTGTCTATCCTAAAGGAAATCAGTCCTGAATATTCATTGGAAGGATTGATGCTGAAGCTGAAACTCTAATACTTTGTCCACCTGATGCGAAGAACTGTCTCATTTGAAAAGACCCTGATGCTGAGAAAGATTGAAAGCAGTAGGAGAATGAAACTACAGAGGATGGTATGGTTGGATAGTATCACCGACTCAATGGAGATGAGTTTGCATAAGTTCCGGGAGTTGGTAATGGACAGGGAATCCTGGCAAGCTATAGTCTGTGGGGTTGCAGTTGGACACGACTGAACAACTGAACTGAACTGAACTGAATGGTATTACTGAATTTATCTGTTAAAGAACTTTGTTTAAGTGACTAAACAAACAAATGCTTACATAAATTTAGTATTCATAAAAATTCTCAAAAAATATAATATAAACTAACACAAATATTTTTCAGGATCATGACCTGGGGAAATAGCTTGTATTAAAGCTATCTGATTTCATTGGTTTAATTAATACAAATATGCCTTTCCAATATTGAAACAAAAGCACTTCTGAGTTTGAAAAAAGATGTACTTTGGTTATATTGAAATATTTTGCAATGTAATTCCCATATGTAAAATTAATTCCTACTGTCAATCACTAGAGATTCTGATTGAAAAGAAATCATTTCAGAGAAATTACATTTAAGTTTGTGCAATTATAATCACTTATGTGATTATGGTTGAGTTGAATTTTTTAATTCAATTAGTTGATAAAGGGCTTTTATTTTCCCCCTATATCAACTGGTATATGAAAAATCACTCTTTTAAAGCTCTTCACAAAAACCTTATGAAATAAATTAAGTAGAGATCAATTAATTGAAATTACAGCAATCCACTTGTTCTGTGAATCACCCACACACAGAAACTTGTACCAAGTTACTGACAGCCTTTGATTTTTTTTTTTTTAGTATTACCTTGGCTTTATATACTAAGATACGTATATAAAGACTGTATCTATACAGACTTAAATATTTAACACAAGATGAAAACAAATAATATGACATCTTTATGAAAATTTAAACTTTGATTTTTAAAATAAGCGATGATTTGAAAACCTGTGTTTTAGATTGAAAATGTTCAGTGTTACATACCTAGTGATTCCTAAGCAACATAATTGCACCAAGTTTAACATCGTGTTTCTCAATGAGAAATTCTCTGTTTATCAGTGAATCACAAAGACTTAGCTGCTATACATCCAAGCTGGTTATTATTGCCATATAGCCATCCCTGAAATTTGTAAATTCCCAAAGAAAGTGTTAGATGTTGGTCTTAAGCTCCGTGACACACAAACCTCTATCACCCTGATATACACAGCCTCTGCTCCTTGAGAAGAAAGAGAAGGTATCATATTTGTCGATATATTAGTGTTAGTAAAGATTGAAATTCTTGCTGGAAGGGGAATAAACAATTGAAGGTAGGTTAGCAGATGCCCTTCTGAAAACAGTTCACAGGTGGTGCTTTCACTCCCAAATTGCATACAAAATTTTAGTGAAGCCTAAAGAAAAATTTCTGAGCTTAGAAAACAATAACATAGCTTAGGGGAAAAAAAAACATGTTGGAGTAAGCAACTCCAACTCCCAGCTTTCCACAGAAATATTGAAAAACAAGTTGAAACTGTCAGGATCAATTTGTCAGAATTCTGGAAATAGGCAAAGGTTTATAGAAACCAAGTGAACAATAAGTTAGGAAAAAGGAAACTAAGAAATTGTTGACATTTTTTTTTGGCCTTGTTTCACTCTCTTCCTGGCACAATGGTGATCTTGAAGATGGCAGCCTGTGTTCCCAGTGTGAGACCCTTGTCCCTGGTTTTAAATGAAGCAGAGCAAAACTTATTTGTAATTACGTTTGACTATTCTAAATTATCTGAGGAGCTGCCACAAGATGATAGTTTCTGTTTTGCCTACCATGGAATTCACTCAAGACAGAGAAGCAGCAGGCAATTCTCGAAAACACTGTAAGCAAATTAAAAACCTGCAGCCGCCTGAGGCTAAAGACTACAATTGAGACATACAATAGAAGGCCTGAAGCCCAGAATAAAAAGGTAGGGAGAGTTTCTTTAGGAAATTAGGGCATTCTAAAACACCTGCATGCACTGAGGAATTTAAAAAGCCACACTCATGCCCAAGGCATAAGAAATGATCAGAAAAGAATGGAGAATGCCCTAGGCTTTCACAAAAATAAAGTTAAGATAGTTGCTCCAATGTTTTTCCCTAGAAGTTTTATATTATTAGATCTCATATTTTAGTCAATGATTAATTTTAGCTTTATTTTTGTATATGCTGTGAGGTAGGGTATTAAATTTAGAAATTTTTAACCTTTCCAGCTTAGAGACTTGCCATTCATCATATCTTGGTCAATATTAGCAAAGTCAAAATCAGCAGGTCTATATTGTCCTCCAATTATATTTTTCTCCAAATGTCCATTTTCCTTGTTAAATTTATCATGCTGGAGTGGTGATTGTATATTTTCTTATTATTTTAATCCAGTTCATTACCAAATTATACATGGCCTTTTTGAAAAATATGGAGACTTTACTTATCTCTGAACTCACACTACTCTTCTGCTCTTCCAGCTCACAGTTCTAACAGTCCTGTGAATCACTGCAATAATTCTGTTACTGCCAAATCCATTTATATCTTATACTGGCAGCAATTATTAAAATTCCAGGCTTAAAACCTTCTAAAGTATATAAAATAAAAGCATGTTTCTCTGGCATTCAGTGCTCTTTTTAAAAAATTATTTTTAGCTATATCAGTAGCATTCAAAGGGAAAGTCCTATTTGGGGCTTAGCAAGATCATGCAAATCTTGACCTTCCAGGTCATCCCTAAATCATTAGGATGCACCTTCCGTCTCCTGAGTCTAAAATTTAGGTCTAAAGAGGATAGGGTTATGGGCTTCCCAGGTGGCACTCGTGGTAAAGACCCTGCCTGTGAATACAGGAGACATAAAAGATGTGGGTTCAATCCTTGGGTCAGGAAGATCCCCTGGAGAAGGAAATGGCACCCCACTCCAATATTCTTGCCTGGAGAATCCCATGGACAGAAGAACCTTGCAGACTATAGTCCATGTGGTTGCAAAGAGTTGGACACAACTGAAGTGACTTAGCAGAGCACCACACAGGATAGTCCAGTTTTGTGTCTGAATGGGCAGTTTGGGGCTGTGTAGGGACGAGAGTGAGCTTGCAATTTTAACCAGGGAGTTGGACAAAGTGTTAAGCAGTAGATTGAGGAATAAAGCCAATGAACAAAATGAGCTTTGGGTAGTGACCAAGGAATAATTAGGATGGAACTGGCAGTTAAGGACACCTTATCCATCAGCCAATACTCTGGACAAGCTATGGTACAGATTGCATGGCTAGGAGCCCAGGTATAATGATTATTTCATACCTCTTATAATAAGCTGTAATCAACCACTGGAGATAGAGTATAAACAATATATTGTGTGTTAGTGTTGGTATCCAAGCACAAGGTGAGTATGCATTCAGTAGAAATCCACAGTAACACGGGAAATGCAATGGACTGATGGCTATTGTTGCCATGTTTCTCATATGTGCTGACCTGTTTCCAAATAGTTTGTTGATAGCATGTGCTAAGTTTCTGCTTTCATTATATGTAACAATGAATAACAATACTGGAAGATTATAGCTTAATAGTATAAATCTTCTGTACTGCCTCAAGGAGCTTTTTATTTCTTAAAAAAAAAAAGATCATTTGAATAATATTTGTAAAGAACTTAGAAACTGTTGGAAAGTTTAAGAAAAAATATAATTGTGCTCCTTTTCTTTAGTACCAAAACAGGGGTAAAGCTAACCTCCCAAATAAAAAATATATATATATATATTTTACCAGATTTCAAGGCTTCTGAAAAATGTAGAATTTTGAACTATCTTGGATGTTTTCCCTCTGTTTGGAATTCACATTTATTCTTCTCTTTTATCTTGTGAAATTGACAACATTAATGTTCTTAAAATAACTGTTTTACTGGGTAAAGGACGGTTAAATATAATATAAATAATTGTACTTAAATGTGTAACTTCAAAGTATTAGTAATAATGAAATAAAATAAATAAAATAAAGATACTGGATGACCCTGACAAACAACTTATCATTATAGGACTTGAAATATGAAAACTAAGAAGGAAAAGAAATTAGCCTGAAATAACATTGCCATCTTAACAAATCAATTTTATGTGACTGTCATTAATTTTTCTCTAAGTAAGTTCTTGGAAAAGACCAAAGAAATGTTAAAATGACATACAACATTAAAATGTGATGTTTTTAAAAAAATGAAAAATATAATGAGAATAAGAAAAGAGACAAATCTTAATAATCCACACACCACCTACCTGATTATACTGGATCCCTAACTAAAAGAACAACAAAAACAATCAAGGAAACTCATTTCCACATATCATGATCATACAGAAATAAATCAAATATAATCAGTTTGGCATTTAACTAGATATGGTAAATTAGAATTTCATCTTTGGCATTTTGATGGCAAAGAAACAAAGTCTGCCATAACGTTTAAAGATACCACAAAAATTAATTCTAAAAGTCATGAAAAGGCACAAAGATAGAAATATAGATCAATGGAACAAAATAGAAAGCCCAGAGATAAATCCACGCACCTATGGACACCTTTTCTTCGACAAAGGAAGCAAGACTATACAATGGAGAAAAGACAGTCTCTTTAACAAGTGGTGCTGGGAAAACTGGTCAACCACTTGTAAAAGAATGAAACTAGAACACTTTCTAACACCATACACAAAAATAAACTCAAAATGGATTAAAGATCTAAACGTAAGACCAGAAAGTATAAAACCCCTAGAGGGAAACATAGGCAAAACACTCTCCGACATAAATCACAGCAGGATTCTCCATGACCCACCTCCCAGAATATTGGGAATAAAAGCAAAAATAAACAAATGGGACCTAATTAAAATTAAAAGCTTTTGCACAACAAAGGAAACTATAAGCAAGGTGAAAAGACAGCCTTCAGAATGGGAGAAAATAATAGCAAACGAAGCAACAGACAAATAATTAATCTCAAAAATATACAAGCAACTCCTGCAGCTGAATTCCAGAAAAATAAACGACCCAATCAAAAAATGGGCCAAAGAACTAAACAGACATTTCTCCAAAGAAGACATACAGATGGATAACAAACACATGAAAAGATGCTCAACATCACTCATTCTTAGAGAAATGCAAATCAAAACCACAATGAGGTACCATTTCACACCAGTCAGAATGGCTGCTATCCAAAAGTCTACAAGCAATAAATGCTGGAGAGGGTGTGGAGAAAAGGGAACCCTCTTACACTGTTGGTGGGAATGCAAACTAGTACAGCCACTATGGAGAATAGTATGGAGATTCCTTAAAAAACAGGGAATAGAACTGCCATACGACCCAGCAATCCCAATGCTGGGCATACACACCGAGGAAACCAGAATTGAAAGAGACACGTGTACCCCAATGTTCATCGCAGCACTGTTTACAATAGCCAGGACATGGAAGCAACCTAGATGTCCATCAGCAGACGAATGGATAAGGAAGCTGTGGTACATATACACAATGGAATATTACTCAGCCATTAAAAAGAATACATTTGAATCAGTTCTATTGAGATGGATGAAACTGGAGCCCATTATACAGAGTGAAGTAAGCCAGAAAGAAAAACACCAATACAGTATACTAATGCATATATATGGAATTTGAAAGACGGTAACAATAACCCTATATGCGAGACAGACAAAGAGACACAGATGCATAGAACAGTCTTATGGACTCTGAGGGAGAAGGTGAGGGTGGGACGTTCTGAGAGAATAGCACTGAAACATGTATATTATCATATGTGAAACAGAACACCATTCTAGGTTCAATGCATGAGACAAATGCTCAGGGCTGGGGCAATGTGATGACCCAGAGGGATGGGATGGGGAGGGAGGTGGGAGGGGGGTTCAGGATGGGGAACACACGTAAACCCATGGCTGATTCATGTCAATGTATGGCAAAAACCACTACAATATTGTAAAGTAATTAGCCCCCAACTAAAATAAATAAATTTATTAAAAAAACATAAAAAAAATAAAAGTCATGAAAATGTAATGCTATTTAAATAAATGTGCTTCCTGTTTTTCTCATAGCTGCTGTTGGTTTGAGAATTGACAGATAACATATTACAGGGGCTATAGAATAATGTAAGCAAATTTTTAAAAATATGACAAAATGCTGGAAATCAAAAGTTTATAGAAATTGTGAATATGAAGAGAAAATAACACAAAGTATCAACTAGCTTTTAAAAATTGTTTAAGAATCATTAAGCAGTATATTCTGTGCTGTTGGCTATCACCTTAAAAACTTAAGTGTAAGATAAACTTAAGTGTAAAATTTTAACTAAGTGCAAGATATGAATGGACCTCAGTAGTGCAGGAATAAATCCTATCTGATACCACTGGTGCCTGCCTCATGGTATCTTGGTCTCACCTTTGATTTCATCCTCATCCTCAGCAGATATTCATTCCTAGGCATTCATTCACTTTGTGCTGTAGAAATCTTGCACAGGCACGTTCCTCCTACCTTATATTTGTTGCCCTGGGATTTCTCCAGTGTAGTGAACACCAACAGAAAACCTCTTTGAAGCAGCAATGAGTTAATGTCCCGAGAACAATCTCCAACCAGTGTTGGTGGTTGTTCAGTCACTAAATCATGTCCAAATCTTTGTGACTTCGTGGACTGCAGCATGCTGGACTCCTCTGTCCTTCATTATCTCCTGGAGTTTGCTCAAATTCTTGTCCATTGATGCTAGTCGGTGATGCTATCTAACCATCTGTCCCTCTGCCACACCTTCTTCTTTTGCCTTCAATCTTTCCCAGCATCAGGGGCTTTTCCAAATGCGTTAGCTCTTAGTATAAAGTGGCCAAAGTATTGGCACTTCATCTTCAGCATCAGAGAAGGCCATGGCAACCCACTCCAGTACTCTTGCCTGGAAAATCCCATGGACGGAGGAGCCTGGTGGGCTGCAGTCCATGGGGTCGCTACAAGTCGGACATAACTGAGCGACTTCATTTTCACTTTTCACTTTCATGCATTGGAGAACGAAATGACAACCCACTCCAGTGTTCTTGCCTGGAGAGTCCCAGGGACGGGGGAGCCTGGTGGGCTGCCATCTATGGGGTCGCACAGAGTCAGACGCGACTGAAGCGACTTAGCAGCAGCAGCAGCAGCAGCTTCAGCATCAGTCCTTCCAATGAATATTCAGGGTTGATTTACTTTAGAATTGATTATTAAGGTTGGTGCAAAAGTAATTGTAGTTTTGCGTTGTTGAACTTGCTGTTTGATATTGGAATTTATTCTTAAATAAATGTGATTATGTTATACAGCATTTTAATGTACATTTCTTGCTTTATGCTTTTTTGCTAATGCCTAATTAGTGCTAGTCTCTCAGTCATATCCAACTCTTTGCTTTATTTGCTGTTTATTTTTATATTATTTTAGACTGGGGAATGATGTTAGGAAAAAGCAAATTTGAACAATATTCTTATTCAAGTTCAAAATGTGTCATAAAGCAGTGGAGACAACTTGCAACATTAACAATGCATTTAGCCCAGAAACTGCTAAGTAATATACAGTGCAGTGGTGGCTCAAGAAGTTTTGCAAAGGAGGCAAGAGCCTTGAAGATGAACTGTTCGGTGGCTGACCATCAGAAGTTGACAATGACCAGTTGAAGGGATCGCTGAAGCTGATCCTCTTATAATAACACAAGAAGTTGCCAAGTAACTCAACATCAATCATTCTAAGGTCATTCAGCATTTGAAGCAAATTGGAAAGGTGAAAAAGCTCCATAAATGGGTGCCGCATGCGCTGACCACAAATCAAAAAAATAGTCATTTTAAATTGTTGTCTTCTCTTATTCTGTGTAGCAACAGCAAACCATTTCTTGATCTGATTGTGCAATGAAAACTGGATTTTATAAGACAACTGGCACTGATCATCTCAGTGGATAGATTGAGAAGAAACCTCAAAGCACTCCCAAAGCAAAACTGCACCAAAAAAAGACCGCTGTTTGGTGGTCTGCTGCCAGTTTGATTTATGGTTTTCTGAATTCAAGCAAAACCATTACAGATGAGAAGTATGCTCAACAAATCAAAGAGATGCACTGAAAATTGCCATGTCTACAGCCAGCATCAGTTAACAGAATGGGCCCAATTCTTCTGCATGACAATGCATGACTGCACATCACACAAAAAACCACTTCAAAAGTTGAACGAATTGGGTTACAAAATTTTGCCTCATCCACCATATTCACTTGGCCTCTTACCAACCTACTACCATTTCTTCAAGCATCTGGACAACTTTCTGAGGGGAAAATGCTTCCACAACCAGCAGGAGGCAAAAAAATACTTTCCAGGAGTTCATCAAATCCTGAACAATTTTTATGCTACAGGAATAGACTAACTTATTTCTCATTGGAAAAATGTCTTGATTGCAATGGTTCATATTTTGATTAATGAAGATGTGTTTGAGCCTAGTTATAATGATTTAAAATTCATGGTCCGAAATCATCATTACTTTTCCACCAACCTAATAGTTTAATCTTCTTGCAGTCCAAGGGACTCTCAAGAGTCTTCTCCGGCATTACAATTCAAAAGCATCAATTCAGTTCTCAGCTTTCTTTATGGTCCATCTTTCACATGCATACATGACTACTGGAAAAATGGATGTGAGAGTGGACCATAAAGAAGGCTGAGAGCTGAAGAATTGATGTTGTTGAGCTACGGTTTTGGAGAAGACTCTTGAGAGCCACTTGGACAGTGAGGAGATTAAACCAGTCAATCCTAAAGGAAATCAACTCTGGATATTCATTGGAAGGACTGATGCTGAAGCTGAAACTCCAATACTTTGGCTACTAGATGCAAAGAGCCAACTCACTGAGGCTGGGAAAGATTGAGGGCAAAAGGAGAAGTGGGTGTCAGAGGATGAGATGGTTTGATGGAATTATCAACTCAATGGACATGAGTTTGAGCAAAATCTGAGATAATGAAGGACAGTGAAGGAAGCCTGGCATGCTGCAGTCCATGGATTCAGAAAGAGTCAGACATGACTGAGTGACTGAGCAACAACAACAGCTGGAAAAATCATAGTTTTGACTGTACAGACTTTTGTCAGAGAAGTGATGTCTCTGCTTTTTAAAATACTGTCTAGGTTTGTCATAGCTTTTCTTCCAAGGAGCAAGTTATCTTTTAATTTCATGGCTGCAATCACTGCCTGCAGTAATTTTGGAGCCCAGGCAAATAAGATCTGTCACTGTTTCCACTTTTTCCTCTTCTATTTGCATGAGGTGATGGGACTGGATGCCATGATCTTAGTTTGTTTTTTTTTTTTTTAATGCTGCATTTCAAGCCAGCTTTTCACTCTCCTCTCTCATCCTCATCAAGAGACTCTATAGTTCCTCCTCACTGTCCTTAGGGAGGTATTATCTGCATATATGGAGTAAAGAGTGAAGTGATACAGGTTTCTCTCTGACCTTATGAAGATAATGCTCAGTTCAGTTAAGTTCAGTCACTCAGTTGTGTCTGACCCTTTGGGATGCCATGGACTGCAGCACACCAGAATTCCCTGTCTGTCACCTACTCCTGGAGCCTACTCAAACTCATGTCCATTGAGTCAGTGATGCCATCCAACCATCTCATTCTCTGTCGTCCCCTTCTCCTCTTGCCTTCAAGCTTTCCCAGCCTCAGGGTCTTTTCAAATGAGTCAGTTCTTTGCATCAGGTGGCCAAATATTGGAGTTTCAGCTTCAGTATCAGTTCTTTCAATGAATATCCAGGATTGATTTCTTTTAGGATGGACTGGTTGAATCTCCTTGCTGTCCAAGGGACTCTCAAGAGTGTTCTCCAACACCACAGTTCAAAAGTATCAATTCTTCAGTGCTTAGCTTTCTTTATACTCCAATTCTCACATCTGTACATGACTGCTGGTAAAACCATAGCATTGCCTAGACAGACCTTTGTTGTTGGTCATAATTTCTCTCCCAAGGAGCAAGCGTCTTTTTATTTCATGGCTGCAATCACCATCTGCAGTAATTTTGGAGCCCAAAAAATAAAGTCTGTCACTGTTTCCATTGTTTCGCCATCTATTTGCCATGAAGTGATAGGACCAGATGCCATGAGCTTAGTTTTCTGAATGTTGAGCTTTAAGCCCACTTTTTCTCTCTCTTCTTTCACTTTCATTAAGAGGCTCTTTAGTCTTCTTTGCTTTCTCTAGTAAGTGTGTTGTCATCTGCATATCTGAGGTTATTGATATTTCTCCTGGCAATCTTGTTAATGCTCAGAAGCATTCTTATGCTCCTCAGAAAATTCCTGGTGATGTTAACCCCGAATGCTACATTACATTAACTTTTTCTCCTTTTTTATTCCATTCTCCTTTGTCCTTCACATTTTGTTCCCAAGGTTTAACTTCTAAAGGAATTGGATAAATGCAAGTCTATGAATAAGGTTTTGCTATAGGAAAACCTCTCTCTCTTTGTTCCACAAAGGTACACACCTCATACTTCCATAGCGCTAAAATAAAAATTCATTTTAATTACCCTTTCCCTTACATTTTATGCTGTCTCCTGATATTTTCTACTCTTTTTTTCTCTTAATTCTTTTTTATGTTTAGACATCTATTATAGTCTTGTCTATATTGTTTCACTAAATTTACTTTACTTCATGCTATATTTATCTTACTACACTAAATTTATGTTACTAAATTTAATTTACCACGTGCTACTGAATCATGACCCTGCATTTGAAAAAATTAGCAGTCTAAATGATACCAAAACAACTCATCAGCTCAGCTAGTTGTATCAAAATAATCCCTTGCTTCCATGACATAGAAAATGATAGGTTTTAGGTTTTTAAATGTATAGACCTTTTTTTTTTCTTTATACTACCAATGCACAAGATTAGCACAAAATATTATTAAACAGTTACTGAGCACTAACTGTTTTCTAAGTGTTGCTTTCTGTATAATGTAAATGAAAAGAAAAAAATGCAGATAGAGCTCAATTTGTCATACTATTGACCATTGTCTCAACTGATAAATCTGTGCTTTTTTTTAACATATAAATCTCCTTATATGACCTGACATTGGCTATAAAATAAACTACTTTTTCTATTTCTCATCTTCATTTTTAAAAAGATAGGAATTATTCCTGTGATAAAATAATTCTGTAAGCAATGGTCATGCAAAATGTCTTTTCTCCTACTTCTGACAAAACATTTGCAAGTTAAAAAATGGAAGTGCGTCTAGTACTATGCCTTGCACATTGCTTTGTCTGTTTTCTCTGTTGTTATATTTAATTGCAAGACTACTGGGTCTCTCATTTTCTTTGAAAGGTGGTGAATTGTATTCCATAAATCTTAATCAAATTAAAACTGCAATGGGATGACCCAGAGGGATGGGATGGGGAGGGAGGTGGGTGGGGGGTCCAGGAAGGGGAACACATGTAAACTCATGGCTGATTCATGTCAATGTATGGCAAAAACTATTACAATATTGTAAAGTAATTAGCCCCCAACTAAAATAAATAAATTTATTAAAAAAAAAAAAAAACTGCCTTAAAATGTAATTAAAGCAATCTGAAAATGGCTGTCTCTAAAAGACATCTTTGTAATATAATGGAAGCAGTAGTAAGTGGTCTATTCTCTGAACTCACACACTCCCCAAAAGATAAATTACAATATTTTGTGAAAGCCATCTTTTAATTGCATGGCCATCATTAATCACCTAGCAAACAATAACTACTGACAATTTAATGAAAATTCCTAATAGAAATTGTTAAATCATTTGTGTCGTCTTTTTTATGTGCACTGTGCTAGTTTCACAAGACAGCTGAATGTCCGTGAAAAAAACATCTTAATATTCAATATTCTTATAACTTCATTAATTATGACCCTCTTATCAGTGATCCATTTATATATGCACATTACCAGGGCTATTGCCTCTTTTCCAGCTGCTAAGACATCTGGGTCTTGCATAGCATCCTCCACCAGTGTTTCTCTACTACTGCTGCTTGCAGAGTATTTCTGGAAATCTTGCCAAACCACTCACAAACACACAAAAGTATGATAGAAGATTTCTTGTAGAATCTTTGTGCATTTAATCCTGTACTCTGAAAATGTTTGTATTTCTGTCTCTCCAAGTAAAATTTGACTTGACTAATTAAACTTATCTTACTTTATTTATCTTTGTATTTGTTCAAAGTGATTTGATGGAGGGGTAGTAAATCAATAAAAATTAAACTTCATAAGTGACTAGAGACTAAATTTACTCACATCACCAGTCATCCATGCATATGTGGTGGAATCTCCATAAAAACTCTAGAGATCAAGGCTCAGGGGAGCACCTCTGTTTAGTAATACTCCATGTGTAGCCACATACCAGTGTCAGTAGAATAACACTGGCCTGACTCCACAGGGAGAGAAAGACTGGACAAGATTCTGCTCTATGAGTCTTCTGACACATTTTCATTTGTTATGGCAATAAACCATAATTGTGAGTATGAAACATTTCAGTGAGTTCTGTGAGTCCTTCTAGTGAATTAAAACTGATGGTCATTTTGGGAAACCCTCAAGCTTGCCATAGGTGTCATAAGTAAAAGTGGTTTTATGTGGATTGTTCCCTTTAGGCAGTTGTATAACTCCTCATAATAGTGAACTTCACATTTTATTATTGTACTCCTTTTCTCATCAAGCGAGTATCTTTTGATCTTTCTTGACTCACTATTTGTCTACTTTCCTGGCCCATGAAACTTACTGAGTAATAAGACCTACTTGAAAGACCTGCATATGTAGATATCAAATTAGGGATTTGCATGAGAAACATGCTGCCTGCGGAGGATTGAAGATGGAATAGAGCGATGAAACAGGATGATGAATCGTGCTTTGTGAATTAGATTAAGAAAAAAATTGAGGGACTATGTAATGCAGAAACTGAAATTTATTGAGAATGAATGTTTTCTTCAGTGTCTACAGAAAAGAAACAGATAATTTGAGTTCAGATGTTTTCTATTGTATTTGGAAAGCATGAATTAGAGGCAAGGTAGGGTATGTTCCCAGAAAGAGCTGGTCCAGAGGCATTTAAATAAAACACACAAATAATTGCGTATTTTATGTTTTGGAAAGGTAAAATCCTAGCTTATCAGTAAAGAGTTAGTAAAAGCACATGTATATATATCTTCCAAAAAGAAGGATGTGAGAAATAGGAAATTTTCTCAGATTTTTATAAAGAAACAGATAACAAAGGTAATATTATTTAAGTATTAAGTATTTATTTAAAGTACTTTAAAGTATTGGGAAACTTTCTGAAAAAAAATAAATAAATAAGATAAATCTTTAAATCTAGAACAGAGATACCACCAAATAGTCTCCCATATTCAATTTATTCTATGGGATGCCTTTGTCATTGGTTGACTAATACTTCCCACGTGATTTATATGGCTCATTTTTATGTGAATGTAATCTCATAGTATGTAAAATACCCTGAATGCTTTTGGAAATTATAAAGGAATTCAGACATAATCTTCCATTTGGTAGTCTAAATTGTCTAATTGTTGACAAGCCATCATTTCATGTGCATCTGCTATCTTCCCCGTGAGTAAAATAAAGCGCCATGTGTTTCTTGAATGTGGTAGTTTCATTCCATTGCTGAAGGCATGTTCCCCAACTTTAAATGGATTTATCTAGACCCATACTCAAGAGTCTCTAAGCTCCTATTCTTTCTTTCCTTTCTCCTAGTGAATATAAAATAAACCTGGGAAGAAATGAGCTCATTATGCTATTTCCTTTGAAATAAAAAAGAACAGCAATACCATTCAGGCAGAAGCTGATTTTATAGCTTAAGGCATTTCTTTTAGTGTTTTCTGTATTTCCTCTTGAGTACTAGTATATGAACTTGCCCAAGTTCTCCAGTCTAAGTCAGCTCCCTGTTAAACTTTTAAGAAGCTCTGATTACACCTGGAAAAATTTCCCCCAGAAGAAAAGATTATGTCCTTGGCATTGACAACCTAACAGGTTACTGTTTTGGGACTTTGGTTTCTGCAACTCACCAGCTTCATTATTAAGAGCTCCTGAAGAGGCTATTCTTATGGCAAAAGTAACTATAATTGTATCCTTGAAAAATGACTCTTTCCTGCTTTTGTGTGTGAGTATAAGAAGGAATGGAAAAACTAGTTCAAATTTAGCTAATATTCCTCTAAATTCTCGTTGAAACATATTCTCATTGTATCTAAGCAATTCCTACAGTTAAAACCAGGACATTTGATAAAGTATATTAATTTGCTTATTTTCCAGCTTCATTGAGGTATAATTGACAAATAAAATTGTAAGATATTTAAAGTATACAATGTGATGATCTGATATACACATGCACTCTGAAAAGATTTCACCATCCCATCAAGTAAATTAATTCTTTTTGAAAACTGCATTATGGAGTTTCTAGAGACCAAAGTATAGTATTAGTGTGAGATGATAAGGATTTTAAATATTATGGAATTTATTTCTGGGACTCAAGAAATTGTA
The DNA here is from genome assembly GCF_054371585.1 of Giraffa tippelskirchi. Classification (NCBI taxonomy): domain Eukaryota; kingdom Metazoa; phylum Chordata; class Mammalia; order Artiodactyla; family Giraffidae; genus Giraffa; species Giraffa tippelskirchi. The sequence continues at coordinate 43,455,423 of NC_137276.1, forward strand.
ATCATTTTAGAAAACCAAAGTATTAGAAATTTAGATCTATCAAATAATGTTAAAAACCACACTGTAATCATTTTACTGTCAAGAAATTTTTAAAAAAATCAATATTCTGATAACATATTTTAGCATCAGAAAATTATCATCATTTGATAAATGCTTACCAAATACCTACTGATAAGAATAATGAGGAATCTATGAATTATGTGGGGCTTCCCCAGTGGCACAGCAATAAAGAACCTGCCTGCAGTGAGGACAGGTGTTCATTCCCTGGTTTGGGAAGATCCTTTGGAGCAGAAAATGGCAACCCACTCTAGTGTTCTTGCTCAGGGGAGCCTAGTGGGTTACAGTCCATGGCGATCACTAAGAGTCAGACATGACTGATCAACTAACCAACAACAATGAATTATGTGAGGTTTTTTGTTTTTTTGCTCTTAAGGAAAATAAATCATCATTGAGATTAGACCTAAAAGCAGTATCTAAAATAATCCTAAAAAAAGTGGTAAATAATGATGGTAATTATTTAATGATGTAAGAATGATACATTGCACTTACTATGCGTGGGAAACTATTTTTGGCACTTCAGTTATTTAATTTATTATCACAACCAGTCTAGGTGTTATTGTTATCTACTGTTTAGAAACATGTTACCCAATGTAGAAAGAGTTAAATTTTTTCAAGGTTTCACAGCTGGTAGATAGCAGGCTGAGATTTAAATCCCAGCAGTCTGACTTGAGAGTCTGTTCACTATCAGAAATTACAAGGCAGTAAAATCATTGGCAATGAAAAAGTTTAAAAAAATAGAATAGTGTGATTTTAGTGCTAAGGAAACCTGAGACTGAATCTTGGCTCCACTATTTTTAACTGTGTGCCTTAAACTCACTGCAGCTATTCCATCATTCATAAAGTTTTAACAGTTAACATATCCTAAACACTTATTGACACTTGTTCTAAGCAATTTATATGTTACTTCATCTCAGACTATGTGGTTAAATGCTATTATTTTTCTTCCATTTTACCTGTAAGGAAACTGAGTCCCTGAAAGTTTAATAATTTGCATAAGATCATATAACTAGTTGACACCCTCCCAAAGATAGTATGTTTTCATATCATACTTTATTAATCACTATGCTGTCAAGCCCTAGTACAATGTAGGTGCTCAAAACAATGATGATAATATCCTTATTTTATATGTAATTATACATAATTGATGCTGTTTATATAGAAATGTGGTATGTCATTGTAAGCAGAGAAAGTTGCATGCGAGAAATTAGATATGTCAATGCTACATCAACCAACGATTAACTCTGTGATGAAGTTTTTAATTAACTTCAAACACTCAATTCCAAACTCACCTGAGCTACACCCGACAGACACCATAGATGTGTGCTGACTGATGATCTCTGCATTTATTGGCCAAATCTCAGAGATAAAAGGATCTTTTGATATTTTATTTTGTTGAGTTTACATATAAGGGATTGTAAGAGACTCATGGCGTTACTGGATTATGTTGGTAGTCTTATCTTCCTTGTGTTCCTCATGAGTAGGATCATAAGGAACATTCAGCCAATTGCTGGGGGAAAGATGACAGGCTAGCTAGAAAATGAGAAAGACAGTTTTCTCAAAATAGCTCATTTCTCTCTAATAATTACAACTTAAAAGAGAAAACTAGCTTATGAAACCAAATAATTTAAATTATTAGCTCTATATAAATTTGTATGTGTTGTGCTGAGTTGCTTCAGTCTTGTCGAACTCTTTGCGGCTCTATGGACTGTAGCCTGCAAGGCTCCTCTGTCCATGGAATTCTCCAGGCAAAAATATTCAAGTGGGCATGAAATTGCCATGCCCTCCTCCAGGGGATCTTCCCAACCCAGGGATCTAACCCACATCTCCTGAATCTCCTGCATGGCAGGAGATTCTTTTCCACTGAACTACTGGAGAAGCCACAGGCATTTTATGTGTGTGTGTGTGTGTGTTGATTTAGATGTGTGTTTGATTTGCTGTAGAAAAATAAGTTGCCTTACTAGTTGGAATACTGACTTTGGAGGCCTATGTTATCATTTTAAGAAGTCTGACTAACTGAAAACACCATGCTATGAGGAAGCTCAAGTCACATGGGAAGATCACATGTATGTATTCAGGCTGACAGAAGACAGCTGTCATTAACCACCAGACATGAGAGTGAGGAAGCTTCTAGATCATATTCTCTTCCAGCTACTGAGTCACTCTGAGCAGTTAGTCTTCTTGACTGACATCTAAACATCATGGAGGAAAACAAGAAGCTGTTGCTTCTGGGCCTACCTGAACTCCTAACTCACAGAATCTGTCAATCACTAAGATGTGGGTTCATTTGTTAGGTAACTGTGAAAAGAACCGTGTCAGGAATGACTGAGCTGTGACCAAAGACCTTCATGTTTGCTTCCTGTGCCTGACTTTTGTTGAATATCTAAATTAAAACTGCTGAATAGATGCTGAGTTGCCAAAAGGAAAGAATAATGCTGAGAACTGGACTTTTTCTGGCCTAAAGAAAATATACTTTTCCCTTGTAACACTGAGATGGGTTCAAAACCCGAACATATGTGTAGAACAATTTTATTCTCTAATCCAAATTATTGGTAAACAATTCACATAAGCCTGAATTAACTTGTTCCTTTTCCTCATTCAAAATCCTACTCATCACCTCCCCCCAAGTGGGGACACTGTTATCAATTCTTCCAGAATCTCTGATCCCCAAATTGTAATTATAAAACCCCAAGTAAACTACCCTTTTGCCTGTTTATTGTTCATAGCCCTTTTGCTTGACAGTACAATAATAGCTACAATAGACAGTCAGTGCCAAAGATGATGAGTAACTACTTATAACAAGCTTGTTCAGTTCCACATACATAGTCCTGGAGTGAAAATCACAAAAGACGCAGATAGCTTGCTGGTTGTAAATATGTCATTTTCCCAGAACACAACTGCTATTGATTAAGCAACAAAAGAAAGCACATTTTATGTCAATGTGTGGTCTTCCTAAATCTTTTCCATTATAGATTTTTCAAATTACACACAAATACTCTTTGGGAAGTTTAAGCAATTGAAATTTTCTGTCAAAGCAAAAATTAGACATCCATCTTTCTATATTCACTGAATTAAGATTATTTAGGTATAAACTATTGAATTCAGTACCTTCTATATATGAAATTCAGCATCTGCTTAGAAAATTCAGTTAATCTTGAAAAAAGATACTGTCAATCACAGTTTAACAGTTTTAATAGTATCATAATATTTGATGATCTAATCTTGCCTTATCTTACCACAATATCAGTGAATGATGTTTTACCATTACTTTTAAACAGATATCACACTTTTCTACTTAAAATATTAAGCTAATTTCTATCTTATTATTTTCAAAATTCAAAGTTCAAAAATTTTGTGGTTTGTCTCTGGAGAATTATTCACCCTTTGAAAAGTTGAAACTAGTTGATACATTTTCCACAAAATCGTTATAGAAAAATCCCAGTGCTATGTTTATGGACAAATTAAATAACTGCTTGCATCTATTGAGTGAAAGATGGTAACCAAGGATAAAGTTTTTTATCCGAGAATGGTCTCGGTTACAATATATCATAAAGTATCCATTTAGGTACTAAACAGTGAGAATAATAGCACTAGGGAACTTCTTTCAAATATAAAAGAAGATTGATTATTTTATTTTCCATTGCCTCTTTGGGATGGTTGAGCTTTAGTACAAAGACATCTGAATTTGAAGTTGCTAGGCCTCAGTATAACCCTGATATCACTGGTAATCTCAGGAAAGATAGATGAACTCTTTAAGCCTCAGTTGTCTTATCTATACTTGAAAATAAACAAAAGAAAGTCATCGATAATCATGTAGGTTAAAGAAGAGTGTTTAAACATGACTTCACCTCTGGCCCTTTGGAAGAATCCAGAAAAAAAGTAAAAGTCTACAATTGATTTCTTGCTGTGAAATACAAATCTAACCACAGGTTAAAACACCGGGAACGTAACTTTTGGGTTTTTGGACCCTATTAGGCAGTTTGTTCCCTTGGATCCTTGAATTTCCCTGGTGGATCAGACAGTAAAGAATCTGCCTGCAATGCAGGAGACCCAGGTTGGATCCCTGCATTGGGAAGATCCCCTGGAGAAGGGACTGGCTATCCATTCCAGTATTCTTGCCTGGAAAATTTCAAGGACAGAGAAGCCTGGAGGACTACGGTCCATGGGGTCGCAAAGAGTCAGACATGACTGAGCGACAAACGAACGCTAATGCCATGGAGCCCAGCTGAGAGTGATGAGGGGTTTGAAATCCAGCTAACATACCATTCTGTAGGTCGTGTCCCCTGATTGGAACTTCTTCTGTCCTGAGGAGTTCATACCTTTTACAAATTACTAGAAAGGCATCATAAAGGCCAGCAGTGGCCCTGTGTTTCACAAGCTAATTACCTAATCATGGACTCAATATTTCTGTGTAAACAGTTTCTTCAGCTTAAAATAATTTCATATCTGAAATAATTAGTTTTGAAGCAATGGAACATATGCTTACCAAAAGTGAAGTCAGAATCTAACTGCTTTTTTACCATTAACTTAAAATAAAATAACTAGAAGAAATACTACTACTTTATAATGTAATTTAAAATAATTTAAAATGCAGGTTAATATTAGAACAGGAAATAATACTTTAAAACCCACTGCTCTGAATGTTATTCAGTTAATTAATCCACCTTTGTATTAGATCTATGATTGCTATTATACTCAGATATTTATGAACTACCCTTTATTCCCCTGCTTGAACCTATTCTGTAACAATTAAGTACTATCTATGTTTAATGGTGGACTATGACATTTATTAATAAAATGGTCTTTTTTTTGCTGGTTTTGAAACTGTTTTGTCATTATGCTTCAACTCCATATGTGGCTTACTTCTTCACACTTCTTGATCCATTCTTCCTTGTTCTGAGTTAAAAGAAATGATTATGATTTTTATCCAACTCTGAAACAGCTATGTTCTGAGCTCTGACTTTCAAAAGTACCTTTAACCAAAAAGATAAAACAAAAGGAAAGGAAATAAAAATCAAAGAAATGGAATATCAACATTCAAGTTCAAATGGAATATGAACATTTCTATGGAGTACGAGGTGGTTGTCATAACTCTTGTTTTTTCACAGTTCATCTCTGTTTATACTCCTCTCTCATTCTATAAGTAATTACATCTATATTTATATGTAATGGAATTATAGTCAATTTCTAAGTCTAGCATAGCTACAACATTGTTTAATAATTTCATTTACTACTCAGATGAAGGAAGTTTAATTAGATCAGTTCTGCATACACAAAACAAACAAATAAAACTGGCTCTGTTGGAATTATTGAATATGTTGACCTACAATCTGTAATTCTAAAGAATTTTTAAATTATTGGTACAAGCAATTCTGTCAAACATTGCATTTACAAAATAAGTTTACAACTTCCTCCCATATGTATGGAATGGCTATTATATCTTCCTTACCTCGGCAGAAACATTACTTTGCCAACAAAGGTCCATCTAGTCAAGGCTATGGCATTTCCAGTAGTCATGTATGGATATGAGAGTTGGATCACAAAGAAAGTTGAGAACTGAAGAATTGATGCTCTTGAACTGTGGTGTTAGAGAATACTCCTGAGCGTCCCTTGGACCGCAAGGAGATCAAACCAGTCAATCCTAAAGGAAATCAGTCCTGAATATTCATTGGAAGGACTGATGCTGATGCTGAAACTCCAATACTTTGTCCACCTGATGTGAAGAACTGACTCACTGGAAAAGACCCTGATGCTGGGAAAGATTGAAGGCAGGAGAAGAAGGGCTCAACAGAGGATGAGATGGTTGGATGGCATCACCGACTCAATGGACATGAGTTTGAGTAAACTCTGGGAGTTGGTGATGGACAGGGAAGCCTGGCATGCTGCAGTCCATGGGGTCACAAAGAGTCAGACATGACTGAGTGACTGAACTGAACTGAACTGAACTACCTAGGCTTACCAGGTTAATCACTAGATTTGTTATGCTCTGTGCTGTCACTGGATTGATCTTTTTTTTTCTCCTCAACTTTTACGTAAAGTAAATGATTCCTGCAGGTATCACACATGATTCAGTGGGGATGCTGTCATCTCTCTCTAGGTTTATTATCAAGAATTTAGGACATACCCTTTTAAAAGGGCCCAGAATGCTTCCCTGGTGGCTCAGTTGGTAACGAGTCTGCCTGCAATGTGGATGACCTGGGTTTGATCCCTGGGTTGGGAAGATCCCCTGGAGAAGGAAGTGGCAACCCACTCCAGCATTCTTGCCTGGAAAATTCAATGGACAGAGGAGCCTGGTGGGCTACAGTCCATGGGGTCACAGAGTGTCAGACATGACTGAGTGACTAACTTTTACTTTCTTTCTTTTAAAAGGAGCTCTTGTATGTACTGGTAAATTGTAAGGTTTGGAATGTTTGAACAGGCATTTGGCATTTCTTTTGGGAGTTACTGAATCAATAGTTACTTAATCAGAAGCTGTTATCTGTTGGGCCCTTTCTTTTGTGTTTAGGACATTACAGTTCCAGAAAAAGATCAGTAACTGCTTATTGAATGAATCACACATTCATTACTTCATTTCTGTGTTGAAAATGAGGTATGGTACATACTAATCATTAGATAGTGGCTGGAAAATGAATGAACACATTAATGAACACTGTTTGATTCTTGGAGGGTCAGGAGAGAAAAATGATATTTGCAGTGCTACTTTCCAGCAACAGCCACGCTTGTCGATTTCTAGTGTGGCTGAATAAATGGAGCTCATAATCATGAGGCAAAAAGTAAACACAAAATTGTGATAAAATATTTAGATCATTATTTTCATCAGCAACAAAAAATGACTAAATTTAATTGCTCTTGGAATATTAGCATTTTAAAAAATTATATTTTATTTTTAATTGTAGGGTAATTACTTTACAATGATGCTTCAGCCATGCATCAACATGAATCAGTCATAGATATATGTATATCCCCTCCCTCTGGTAACCCCCTAGCTCCCCCTCCCCCTCCCACCCCTCTAGATTGTCATAGAGGGCTTTTGGGTTTCCTTTGTCATACAGCAAACCCCTACTTGCTATCTATTAATGTGTATTATCTATCTAGTAATGTGTATGTTTCAATGTGGGGTGATTTGGAATATTATCTTTTAAAAAATTTGAATATCAAGTAGCTCCAGCATAATATTCAAAACAAGTTGCAAATACCAAAACAAAACAAAAAGTGAGCATTTGTAACTGAGTGGTAATATTCTTGGGTTATTTTATAAAAGGAAACATTTGTCTTCATTATTACTATGTCATATTAACTATAGTGCCTAAAGCATGAATAGCCATGAATTTTGAACTGGTGAATACAAAAAATAAAACAGGACAGCCCTCCTGTCTTTCAACACTCTGGTACCACTTTACTGCAGTATATATTAGTTCAAATTTATGTATGACGTTTCTGACAAGTTTATTGATGTGGAATAAAATACATTTTGAAGTATTCTATTGTATTAGGTATTTACAAGTTTATAAATAATTGTTCCATGTTCAGTATGCCTTAGTAGCAGTTTGACAATAGAAATTGTGACATTCTCTTTCTTTAAATATATGATTATAGCTACAACTACATAAATTAGGACAATTCCATCCTTGGCCAAACTTATGCTTGCTAAAGTTAATAGATGTTTTACTTCTATTTTTTATTTTGTATAATTAGGATAATATAATATTTTCATAAATATATTTGACAGATGTTATTCGATAACATTTATAAAATGATATTCATATAAAGTATTGACTAATAACTTCATCAGAAACATCATCATTATTATAATATTTGCTGTATTTTTCATTCTAACCACTCATTCTTGCAGAATTTCACCCTGAAAAGAGGAGTAGCATTTCTGGATTCAGTTCAGTCACTCAGTCATGTCCAATTCTGCGGCCCCATGGATTGCAGCACACCAGGATTCCTTGTCCATCACCAACTCTTGGAGCTTGCTCAAACACATGTCCATCAAGTCTGTGATGCCATCCAACCATCTCATCCTCTGTCATCCATTTCTCCTCCTGCCTTCAATCGTTCCCAGCATCAGGGTCTTTTCCAGTGAGTCAGTTCTTCACATCAGGTGGCCAAAGAATTGGAGCTTCAGCTTCAGTATCAGTCCTTCCTATGAATATTCAGGACTGATTTCCTTTAGTATTGGCTGGTTTGGTCTCCTTGCGGTCCAAGGGAGTCTCAAGAGTCTTCTCCAAAACCATGGTTCAAAAGCATCAGTTCTTCAGTTCTCAGCTTTCTTGTTGGTCCAACTCTCACATCCAAACATGACTACTGGAAAAACCATAGCTTTGACTGGATGGACCTTTGTTGGCAAAGTAATGTCTCTACTTTTCAGTATGCTGTCTAGTTTGGTCATAGCTTTCTTTCTGGATTAGTATAGTACAATTCCTGCATCCTGGCTAGTTTTTGCTTGTTTTTTTTAAATGGTATATAATTTTGAAGACAATATTTTCTTAGAATATAAATACAGCTATTTAAAAACTTGGGAATTATTTGACTGAGTCATTATGCCCTCAGACAACTGCAAATATTGCAAAGATTGGAAGCAAATGGTTTTTCAAGAAGACGTGCCCAAATCAAATTCCAATGAAGAAGTTACTCTCTCCCAAAAGTATTTTTGTGGTATGCTTAGAGCAGAGAGCTGCATTCTTTCAGAAAGTCAGATTAAACTAAAAGTCTTCTGTGAAGCTGATAACCTTCCCCTTGAAATAGCCCTCCAAGCCAGGGAGGTTTACTGGATTCACATGTTAAAGAGCACCCTGAGATATTGTCTATCTAGCCTTTTACACCTCTTTAAAGAGTTCACCTCCATAGGAGGGGAGTCTTTTGACCTCTATATAAAGCATTTTGGAGGAGATTCCACATTCATAGAAATATCTTCAGATATTTTCAGAGTTGCTTTCATTTTTCCATATTATACTTTCCACAGTCCCTCCAACCTGTCTCTTATCCAGTGTGTTTTCTAGTTGTGCTTCTGTTTGCACCATTTACCTTGACACACAAATTGATGACTTTTCCTAATTTACACTTCCCTCTATGGCATGTTTTGTTTTTAAGTATTAACTACAGAGGTGCTGCTACTTCTCTATTAAACTTATCTTAGGATTATCTACTATACTTCAAGCAGCTGTTAATATAGCTTATCCTGTGGATGAAATCTGGACACTAAAAAATAATTTGATCAAGGCATTATCTCTTACTAGGTACACTGACAGATTGTTCCCCATCAAGTCAAGTCATTCATCATCTCCTTCCTGAATATAGCTTGAAAAGAAAGTAGAATAAAATCTATGTTTAAAAATGTGAAAAAGTGAGATCTAATAGAATGAAACATTTGTTGAAGCTCATGCAAAAACTGAAGCCAATAATAATAGATATTGGCTCAACAGCTGAGGGGAAGACACAACATTACTTCAATATAAAGAATAACTTCATCCTCTGTAGTCCCCCTTTCTTTCTGAAATACATAAATTATTTTTCTTTTTTTTATGAAACTTGAAGATTCAGTAACTTTTACCTACATTGATTTTTTTTCTCCATATTTGAAAGAAGAAGATGATTTTCTGGGGCTCTGATAAAGGCCTTAGTTAAAGGCTGGGCATCCTCATTGGATAAACTTGGCTGAAGTGACATTTATCTTATCACAAGAATGTGGTTATATTTTGTAGGATTTGAAAGTCACAAGCTAAAATAATTCAAAGCAAAAATTCTTTTGTAGCATTCAATCTCACAAAGACCTTAGGCTTCTCCTGTTCCAGTTGCCTAAGAATGCATACTTCATACTAGGTTCACATTCCAGGAAACAGGCCTGGGCTACTTTCCTAATTACAAATATTGATGTAGTATAGTGTACTGAACCGAAAGGTATGACCCTTTGGCTGTATATATCAGCCCAGATTAGATGAGAATATGCTGCAATTAGAAAGCATCACTATGAACAAAGCTAGTGGAGGTGATGGAATTCCAGTTGAGCTATTTCAAATCCTGAAAGATGATGCTGTGAAAGTACTGCACTCGATATGCCAGCAAATCTGGAAAAATCAGCAGTGGCCACAGGACTGGAAAAGGTCAGTTTTCATTCCAATCCCAAAGAAAGGCAATGCCAAAGAATATTCAAACTACCACACAATTGCACTCATCTCACACGCTAGTAAAGTAATGCTCAAAATTCTCCAAGCCAGGCTTCAGCAATACATGAACCGTGAACTTCCAGATGTTCAAGCTGGTTTTAGAAAAGGCAGAGGAACCAGAGATCAAATTGCCAACATCCGCTGGATCATCGAAAAAGCAAGAGAGTTCCAGAAAAACATCTACTTCTGCTTTATTGACTATGCCAAAGCCTTTGACTGTGTGGATCACAATAAACTGCAAAAAATTCTGAAAGTGGTGGGAATCCCAGACCATCTGACCTGTCTCTTGAGAAACCTGTATGCAGGTCAGGAAGCAATAGTCAGAACTGGACATGGAACAACAGACTGGTTCCAAATAGGAAAAGGAGTACGTCAAGGCTGTATATTGTCACCCTGCTTATTTAACTTATATGCAGAGTACATCGTGAGAAACGCTAGGCTGGAAGAAACACAAGCTGGAATCAAGATTGCCGGGAGAAATATCAATAACCTCAGATATACAGATGACACCACCCTTATGGCAGAAAGTGAAGAAGAACTAAAGAGCCTCTTGATGAAAGTGAAAGAGGAGAGTGAAAAAGTTGGCTTAAAGCTCAACGTTCAGAAAACTAAGATCATGGCACTTGGTCCCATCACTTCATGGCAAATAGATGGGGAAACAGTGGAAACAGTGTCAAACTTTATTTTTTGGGGCTCCAAAATCACTGCTGATGGTGATTGCAGCCATGAAATTAAAATACGCTTACTCCTTGGAAGGAAGGTTATGACCAACCTAGATAGCATATTAAAAAGCAGAGACATTACTTTGCCAACAAAGGTCCATCTAGTCAAGGCTATGGTTTTTCCAGTAGTCATGTATGGATGTGAGAGTTGGACAGTGAAGAAAGCTGAGCACCGTAGAATTGATGCTTTTGAACTGTGGTGTTGGAGAAGACTCTTGAGAGTCCCTTGGACTGCAAGAAGATCCAACCAGTCCATCCTAAAGGAGATCAGTCCTGGGTGTTCATTGGAAGGACTGATGTTGAAGCTGAAACTCCAATACTTTGGCCACCTCATGCGAAGAGCTGACTCATTGGAAAATACCCTAATGCTGGGAAAGACTGAGGGCAGGAGGAGAAGGGGACGACAGAGGATGAGATCGTTGGATGGCATCACCGACTTGATGGACATGGGTTTGGGTAAACTCCGGGAGTTGGTGATGGACAGGGAGGCCTGGCATGCTGCGATTCATGGGATCGCAGAGTCAGACACGACTGAGCGACTGACTGAACTTATGCTCCAATTATCATGGTTTTGAAATTCAAGTAAGAATTTTTTCTGAAGGATACAGTGTTATTATTCCATCAGTTCCCCTAGCCTAGACCCCTGATCAGTTCTTGGGCTTTTCCAATTTCAGCTTTCCCCATGTTCTCTCATTCCATTACAGTCAACTTGTGTGAATATGTTTCAGGTGTCTAATCCATCATGTCTCTATATAATGAATGAGGTGTCAAATAAACAGCAATTATTTTTGAAGGCCATTTATCAATATCATGATATAGGAGATACTAAACAGAATATAAGTAGCTGTGTAAGTTTTTCAGTTTGGTTTAGATTTATGATTTCTAAAATATTCTTTTGATCATCTCAACTTAAAAGCTTAAAATATAAAGGTATCAATAAAAGATACTTTAAACTTTAATGTTAGCAAATAATTAAATTTCTCCTCCTGCTAAAGTCAATTTCAAAGCACATTAATTTCATTTTTAGTTGTTCTAGTGTTTTCTACCCAATGGATAGGGCCAGAGGGTAGGGATAATTCTACTAACCAGCTCTTGGGCATAGCTCACTGTTGAATGTGTTGCTTAAGATTATTTAGGAGCAGAGAAACACCTGGATACAACTGTAAAGTAATTAAGCCTTCTTTCTGAATCTAGTCAACTTTTCTTCCGATGCTCATCTCCCTACTTCTGGCTCATTATTCCCTCCTTCCAGGCACATGATGCCACAAGACAACTCTGTGCATGCCACTCTGAGAGGCTTAGTCAGTGGCTAGGAACCACACCTTCCTATACTCTTTTCCAGTGAACAAATAATTGCCTTAAGACAAACTTTCAGAAATATTTTTCTAAGAGGACAACTTGTTATAATACTCTGCTTTCAATAAGGGATTCATCTAATTGCTGTGTCTTCAATCAAGGAAATCATCACCTACACATGGATGTTTAATGTCACATGAAGAATGATCTGTGAGTAATTCCCAGAAATCGCATAATCTTGGTTGTATCTAATTCTACTTATACTTTTGAGTGGTTCTATTAAAGTTTTTGAAATCAATAAATTCCATGATTCTCTTAATTACCATTCTAGTTCATAGGAAATCAAGTCTATAGCATACTAATTTATCTAATAAACAACTGATTTTTCTACCAAATATGCTTTTCTAGCTATTTTAATATGATGAAAATATTTGCATGAAAACTGAGCATATATCAGGCCACTACCTAGATTAAACAGGCTACCTTTATTTTACTCCCAGTGAAAGAACTTTCTTTATCAATGGGGCTGTAGTGGAAAAACAAAATGGTGTGACAAGGCAAAGAATAAGAGGCCATTCTCAGGCATTTAGAAAATCATAGTGAGACAATCAAGAAAGGAGTGCTTGATTCACTTCCAAAACCATTCAAACTTGCTCCAAACATTTAAAAACACAAATAGCAGAAAAATGCACATTCAGTTGCTGAATTCTGTGTTGTCCAAATCTAATTAAATGTTTAAGGATGTAATTTCAGGCAACTGTGAATAGACTGAGACTTTTGTATTGAGCATATCAACATTAACACAAGAAGAATTTGAGATTCACAATTAGAGAACATGATTAGACACTCAGCACAGGGATTATGACTCATAAATGGACAGGACAATAACTAGCTGCAAGGGTCACTTCAAATCCACTTTTGTGGAGAGTCTATTGTCTTGTGATGGAAGACTCAAATATCATCAGCTGTATAATATTATAGTTATAGTTATATAATATTATATGTTATATATATAGTTATATATATGTTGTATACATAGTTTCAACTCCATGGTACTTATTAAAAATAACCCTATTAATTATCATCTATAGAATCCTTAATATGTGAGACATTGTGGTAATTAATTGCACTTATCAATGATTTTCAAATTTCCCTCTAGCTACATACATTAAAATCACCATGACTCACTAAAAATTCATTTTCTTATAGGTATCCCAGGTATCCTGCATGAGAATATATGGGTTAGTACCCATTCTGCATTTTAACATGTATATCAGGTGATTTTTAAGCAGACTAAAGTTTGAGAAACTTTGACACATTCTTTCATTCAATTATTATATCAATAGAATGAAATAGGTAATATTATCCCTAATTTATAAGTAAAGAAACCTATAAAGAACAAACTAGTAGAAAAAAAGATCAGATTTGTGGTTACCAGAGGCTGGGTTTTTCAGAGGGAGAGTTGGATGAATGCAATCAAAATGTACAAATGTTACCTAACACAAGTTTGTGTGCCTGACACACAGTGAGGCAAAACAAATCCAAGCATCAGAATTTGGAACAGAGAAAGGTTTATTGCAAGGCAAAGCAAGGAGAACGGGTGGTTCATGCTAAAACCCTGAAACTCTCCAGTGGTTTTCAGAGAAAAGTTTTTATAGGCAAAATTTGGGGTGAGGGCTTCAGCGTATGTTCTGATTGATTGGTGGTGAGGTAACAGGGAAAAGCTCCAGGAATCTGGTGATCTGCATGAAGTTACTATCCTCCATGTCGGGGGAGGGAGCAGGGAGCCTTAGTTCCTGCAGAAGAACTCAAGATACTGTTATGTACAACATATTTCTTGAGGAGAAACCAGGACTGTACCCCAAGGCAGCACTATTTTTCTTGACTGCTCCTCCCTTGTTTCTCCATTCCCTGGTTAGCAACTGTTTGAATCTGCGCTTTGAAACTCAGGGAAAGTGAAGAAGGCCAAAAGAAGCCTATTTCCTACAATCAAGTAATTGGTGACACAGAAAGGCTTTTGTGCCCAAGAGGACCCCACAGGGTCCTGCTCAGTTTCACAAACTTTCAATTATAAGATAAATAGGTACTAGAGATATAAAGTACAACATGATAAATAAAGTTAACAGTTCAGTCACTCAGTCGTGTCTAACTCTTTCTCACCCAATGGACTGCAGTATGCCAGGCCTCCCTGTCCATCACCAAACCCTGGAGCTTGCTCAAATTCATGTCCATCCAGTTGGTGATCCCTCGAACCATCTCATCCTCTGTCATCCCCTTCTCCTCCTGCTTTCAATCTTTCCCAGCATCAGGATCTTTTCCAATGAGTCAGTTCTTCACATCAGGTGGCCAAAGTATTGAAGCTTCAGCTTCAGCATCAGTCCTTCCTATGAATATTCAGGACTGATTTCCTTTAGGATGGACTGGTTGGATCTCCTTGCAATTCAAGGGACTCTCAAGAGTCTTCTCCAACACTACAGTTCAAAAACATCAATTCTTCGGTGCTCAGCTTTCTTTATAGTCTAACTCTCACATCTACACATGACTACTGGAAAAACCATAGCTTTGACTAGATGGACCTTTGTCGGCAAAGTAATGTCTCTGCTTTTCAATATGCTGTCTAGGTTGGCATAGCGTTTCTTCCAAGAAAGAATCATCTTTTAATTTCATGGCTGCAGTCACCATCTGCAGTGATTTTGGAGCCCAAGAAAATAAAGCCTGTCACTGTTTCCGTTGTTTCCCCAGCTATTGGCCATGAAATGATGGGACTGGATGCCATAATCTTCATTTTTTTTAATGTTGAGTTTTAAGCCAGCTATTTCACTCTCCTCTTTCACTTTTATCAGGAGGCCCTTTAGTTCCTCTTTGGTTTTTGCCATAAGGGTGGTGTCATCTGCATATCTAAGGTTATTGATATGTCTCTCTACAATTTTGATTCCAGCTTGTGCTTCATCCAGCCTGGCATTTCACATAATTAGCACTAGTATATGTTATACAGAGTGTCTGTTGGCTCAGTTGATAAAGAATCCACCTGCAATGCAGAAGACAGTCTGCAATACAGGAGACCAGGTTCAGTCCCTTTGGTGGGGAAAAACCCCTGGAGAAGGAAATGGCAATCTACTCCAGTATTCTTACCTGGGAAATCCCATGGACATAGGAGCCTGGCTGGCTATAGTTCATGGGATTGCAAAAGTGTAAGACATGACTTAACAACTAAACTGCTATCACGATGTTATATATGAAAGTTGTTAAGAGGGTAGATCATGAGATTTTTTATCACAAGAAAAATATATATATATTTTTATTTTTCTTTAGTGTTGTATCTACATGAGATGATGGATATTCACTAAACTTACTATGGTAATAACATTATAATATATATGTTAAAACTATTATGCCGTACACCTTAAATTTTTATAGTACTTTATGTCATTTATAGCTCAATAAAACTGGAAGGAAAAAAATAATATAACTTGAAACTCAAATGATAAATGCAAATATATTTAGTTATTTGAATACAAAATTAAAGCATCATAAACTAAAAGGCCACGTCTACAAAAAAAAAAAATATGAGAAACATAAAAGTTGAGAATTATGTTTCACTCAACGGTCTTTCTGAGAACTTCCAAGCCTGGAAGACAGTCTTTCAGATAGCTGAGGGACTGTTCTGAAGAGGTAAGAGCCACCATAGATAGGAGATTTTGCAATAAAAACAAGGTAGTCATCAAAAGATTATTGTTAAAAGAAAATCAGCTATCTCAAGTTAATGAATTTAGCACTTTTCTAAGTATGCCACCTCATGCGAAGGGTTGACTCATTGGAAAAGACCCTAATGCTGGGTAGGATTGGGGGCGGGAGGAGAAGGGGACGACAGAGGATGAGATGGTTGGATGGCATCACTGACTCAATGGACATGGGTTTGGGTAGACTCCGGGAGTTGGTGATGGACAGGGAGGACTGGCATGCTGCAGTTCATGGGGTCACAGAGAGTCGGACACGACTGAGCGACTAAACTGAAACTGAAGTATGTGACAGTGTTAGAGTCTGAGTTCACTGAAATCATCCTTTTTATATGAACTTTAGCTATCTAGAGCCAGTATTCTGTTCTTTCCCAGCCTGAGTCCCTTCACGGTGTACCTTTGGAGGTGGTTGCAGTGGCTGAGGGCTTGATGGAGGGTATCCTGTTTGTTTCTGTCAGGATTTCCCTCAAGGCTCATGGTAGGAGTAGCTGTAGTGGCTTTGTGGCTTCAACATCCTTTGTTTACTGATAGGGCAGGCAACACTTTTTATTCATAGCTAATAGTTTATGTATGTAAGTATCTTGCTTTTTTATTTGTTGACTTTCCATGTATCTTTCGTTCTGTACTGTGAATTAAATCCTGACTATGAGGCAATAATATGTGATATGTTATAAAAAAAGAATATTGAATTGAAGATGTATAATAGATATTGCACTTTCCCCCTTGGTTAGGACACACATTTGTTATTATGCTTACTGAGGAAGAGCAGGAGCTAATATTCACATGTGGATAATTCATTTACATTTACTAGTATGGAAAATAATCAGTTTGGGAAGGAAGGCCTGTCACAGGAATGGAAAGACAGGGTTAAGTCATAGAACCTGAGCTCAAACACAGGCGACAAAACAAAGTTGAAAGCAATAGATAGATACTTCTTTGAGTTAATGTGACAGAGTATCCAAGATATGGCTACTAGAGTGGCAGTTGAATTTCTTGGTTGGAAAACAAAAATACCCTGCCATTTCTGATCTGTACTAATTAAACCAGGCAAGTGGCCATATTAGAAATGTGGTTTTACAGGCAATTTAAATGATGAAATGACAGGTGAGACACCATCTCTAAACACAGAAGGATTTACTAAAGTCTATAAAACTATAGGTGTGATGAGACAATCTGCCAGGTGTGGAACAAAGGGATTTGTCAACAATAGTCCTTCTGTGACCAGGCAATAAATTATTTTAGGCATAGCACTGGAACTGTTCATGGATACAGAGTAATTACAGAAGACTGCAGTTATCAGGGTCTGGTGACTGCTCGAGTCAGCAAAACTTGAATGGAAATAGTAAAAAAAATAATATTTGACAAAGTTTGCTTAGAGGTTTGCACTCATTTTGCTGTTTTATTTGAAGTTGTAGGATGCTTCTTAATCACTTAGTGTCTGGAAGGTGAACAGCTTCTACTAACACACAGCATCATCTTTTGCTGACAAGAGAGAGAATTAAGTACAAAAGAATTTCTAAAACAAACCAAATATTTTTGGTTTAGACAGCAGTGTAAGTTTAAATTAAACAAATCTGGCAAAGAATGAAAATAATGTTTTATCTTTGGTGAGCCTCTAATAGGAAGGATTTGTTCAACTGGATACAGGTGGTAGTAGAGGGATTTTCTTCAATTACTAAACATGCCCAAGTGAGTGAAATTGAAGCAGTTCAACCTTTGGAAACTTTAATTGATCATTTTTTCCCTTTTGGAATAATCCCATTTTTAGAATAATTTTAGAATGGAAATATGAAATATAGAAGAGATGATGCTTAATCTATGTTTTATTAAATGAATTTATCAAAAATGTGTTTTTTAACTTTGGTAATTAATGTTTAAAGAATTATACTCACTCCATTTGTCCAAGTGGATTGCAGTGATAGAAAACAAGCAGAAAAATGAAGAAGGTTGAAATAAACAAATTAATCATCAAAGGTGAGAATTGGCAACTGGTGTCTTGTACTTTGCGTCCAAACAGTAGATACAGGGTCTTGTTTAAAGAAAATGGCCCATCTGAAGAAAACAAAAATTCAGGCTCACTTTTTGAAAGTGAGAGAGATCCACTAACAGAAGGTTAATGTTTTGACAAAGTCTCCTACTTAAGGCAGCTTTAGAAAGCTGACATAGATTAGCAGCCTAAATTTGGGATAAAATTATTGTTAAATACTCGATCTGACATTGTCCCAGTACTGCACTGTAATAGGCTTACTAGGCCAGTAAACCAAGGATCCTTGAGGACAGTGCCTGCATGCATGCTAAGTTGCTTCAGTAGTGTCTGACTCTGTGCAACCGTAGCCAACCAGGTTCCTCCATCCATGGGATTCTCCAGGCAAGAATAATGGAGTGGGTTGCCATGCCCTCCTCCAGGTGATCTTCCTGACAAAGGAATCAAACCCTTGTCTCACGTCTCCTGCATTGGCAGGCAGGTTTTTACCAATAGCGACACCTGGAAGTTGCAACATAAGTACTAGATAGGGAAGGCTAGGGCTTCCCAAGTGGTGCTAGTGATAAAGAACCAACCTGCCAATGCAGGAGACATAAGAGACAAGGGTTGTATTCCTGAGTTGGGAAGATCGCCTGGAGGAGGGCGTGGCAACACATTCTAGTATTCTTCCCTGGAGAATCCCATGGACAGAGGAGTCTGGCAGGCTACAGTTCATGGGGTTGCAAAGAGCTGGACACAACTGAAGTGACTTAGCACACACAGAGGAAAGACTAGTTACAGAAATCAAGAGGTAAAAAATCCAAAATGCATAAGATGAAGAATAGTAAACTCACATAAAATAATATTCTGGATATTTATTCACTCAGAACAACATGAAAATAATAGTGAAATTTGAAAATGAATTTAAAATCAATATGCATAGTCTCTGAAGTAAAATTAAAAAGCCATGAAAAATATAATAATACAATCTAAACAAAGATTAAAAGACAAGGAGGAAATAGTATTGAGATGAATATGAAAAACAATTGCAAATCTCAAAATGAAAAGTATAATAATTTCAATAAAAAATAATAATTGGCCAATTACCAGTCAATAAAAAAGCATACTAAATACACCCAGACTCATAATGAATTGAAATTGCAAAACATCATTGTGAATATTATCACAGTGAAGAAGATATTAAAACAATTTGAATGACTTTAGATTTCTCATCATCAGCATTATTAGTTTCCAGAAAACACTGACAAATCAAAAGGGCTAAAGTGTAATAGAAGTTTATAACCTGGAAAGATAGCAGACTAGAATAAAAGCAAAATTAAAAGCATTTTGATATATACTTTAAAAATCAAGCAAAATACACACAGAACTTCTTCGGAAAAAAGTATTAAATGATTAACTTTAGTAAGTAGAATTGAACCCCAAAGACACAGTGGAATGAATGCATCCATAGTAATGCTGATAAAATCGGCTGTTAGAAAAAATGTGACTGTAAATTTTTTAATAGTAATGAAGCATGTGGGGAAGGCCTGAGAAATGAATGCTAAATAACTAAGAAATAAATTGACAACTTCTTTTCTCATTGGAAGGAAGATAAGCTGTTGAACAATTTAGAATTTAAAATTAAGTATACATAAGGATACATAAGGAAATGGCAACCTACTCCTGTACTCTTGCCTGGAGAATCCCATGGATAGAGGAGCCTGGTAGGCTGCAGTCCATGGGGTCGCAAAGAGTCGGACACGACTGAGCGACTTTACTTACTTACTTATACATAAGGATAACTAACAAAAATAGAATTACAATGAATTGCTTCAAATGTACCCCCAAATTTTAAAAAAGGGTGAAGAGCATAGATGAAACAAACTTATCAGTGAAATGGAAAACAAGAAAATTAATAAAGGAAAGAAAGTGGAGCAAAGATAAAAACAGTAAAGAGAAACGCAAGATAATCCCTGACAATTCAGTGGTTAAGACTTGGGGCTTTCACTGCCATGGATCCTATAATATCAAAGTTTATAATGGTCTAGTTGCAGGAGATTCTAAAAAAGGTGAATGTTTCACTGTTTGGTAATAGTTTTTATTAGAGAACATTTCCTTTTTCTTCCCCAAGACCTCAGTAAAGTTTCTCGGCTTTACAAGTGATTTGGCATGAAATCACAGAAAGGGTGCAACTTTATATGGGTGCCAGAGTACAATAGTAAATTAAAAAAAAAAAACAAAAAAACAGTATATGTTGAACCAAGAGTCTATTACAGTGTATTTAAAGCACTAAGAGGACTGAAATCCACTAGATAGGACTTAACAAAAATCTGGACATCTCTGAATTTCCTTAGGCTATGCTAATAAGAGTTGTGGGAGAAGTTTTGAAAATTGCTTTCTAGGTTTTGCAAGACATTAAATTTGCCTGGTAGTTAAGTTTTTGAAATAGAATAATGAGGAGGGAAAATTTTGGTTGTGTTTTTAATTGATTAATTCTATAGTAACGTAGTGAGCTGAGCAATAACACTGCAGTTCTGTTGCAATCACCTGGCCTTGGGGAAGATAAGGACAATAGCAGATGGAGTCAAAAGTATAATTTGTTTTCATTTGCTGGGTGAACTGACCTTAGTTTCATCTTGGCAGTCATCCTGAGCTTACCATCTGTGCAAAGGAAATATTATAGTGTGAGAGTCAGGAGTTCACAGTT
Source organism: Giraffa tippelskirchi (assembly GCF_054371585.1). Taxonomy (NCBI): domain Eukaryota; kingdom Metazoa; phylum Chordata; class Mammalia; order Artiodactyla; family Giraffidae; genus Giraffa; species Giraffa tippelskirchi. The sequence continues at coordinate 43,476,074 of NC_137276.1, forward strand.
TAATATTGCTTTATCAGCTTATTTTACATATAATGGTGTCTTAATTGTTATCAATAAACTGCAAGCTTATGACTACCATTCTTCCTTAGATATGTCTTTCTGACTTTTTGAAAATATATTTATTTCCCAATCTGACTCTTCTATGAACTAATACCTATATTACTATATGATATAAGAAGTTATCAGAATGAGTTTTCAAGAAATAAGTTGCACATACATCATTTCCGATAAGTTTTTGACAGTTTCACCTGAAAATGATCCCGGACCTGTTACCCAATCAGGTCTGGCTGCTTGCCACTCAAATATCAATACCAAAGAAGCAGTTGTTGGTAGAAAGGAAAGTTTCTTTGAATCATAATGACAGCAATCTGGGGAGACAGTGGGTTCAAGTGTCCCCCAGAAGTCACCTCTAAAGATTCTGCTCTGTCATGAAAGCTTTTAAAGGGAAAAAGAGAAGTAATCTCAGCAAATCTGATAGGAGGTCAGAGTCATCGCCATCCACCACTGTGTGCAGGCTTGTGTGCAGGCTAGTCGACGTCTTGTGAGTTTTCTTTTGATAGTATGTTTTTCATACTGGTTATTGTGAGATTACCAAAGGGGAAGATAGAAAATAGATCTGGTCATCTGTTGCTTACTTATTCTTTATTTCTACTTCTTCAATCTATGGAGTGAACCGATAAGATATGCAAGATATTGTGTGATAAAAACATGTGAAAGATACGCTAGGGCTGGAGAGGAACAGAGCATGGGGATGCTTGGTTTATGGTTAGTGACAAAACAAAAGGGGCTACGTGCAGAGAGCTCTTTCTTGCAAAGTGCTCTTTCCTGCCCAAAGCTTCTAATAATTCCCACTTGTCAGAACATTATTCCATTTCTATGAGATCATGGACAAGGTCCATCTTCTGTAACTTCTTCATGCTGACATAGGGTGTCATATTCTTAGAGTGGAAGATGTCCACATGGGTCTGTAGCATTTCTTGGCTGACAGTTGTAGTTGCTTATTTACATAAGTGGGCAGAACAAACTATAGTTATTTGGATGGCCACAAAGATATAGATTATTATGAGCAACAGTGTTAATCTTATTCTCTTACCAGTTCTTGAAACTGTGCTAGCCATAGACTCAATATTGCTCAAGATGGAGCAGTTTATGTCATGACTACAGTCGGGTCATCATGCCGTCAGTTTCCCACCTCCCCTCTGGTGGCAGTTACAGATTTTATAAAACTCAGAGAATGTGCATCAGGCCAAGAAATTGTCTAAATTAAAAAAAGAAAGAAAGAAAGAAAGAAAGAAACTGCTTGCAATGTTATTTTGGATTAAGTTTGTTTGGAAAGTGCATTAATCAATCTTTGAAGTACCATTTATCATGGTTAAGGGAAACCACATGAATTATAGTTTTTGTCTTAATTTCAATGTGTATAAAAAGTAAAGGCACATTTATTTAATTACGTCTACTCATTTTTCACCATGTGATGTGATTTTCAAAGGAGACTCCCATAAGTGTTAAGTAGCTTTAATCCCCATACACTTCTTTAACTACTTTTATTGGAAAAAACTTAAAATGATCAGTGTCTATCAAGTTTCTTTGACTTACTAGGAATGTACTCTTTGCATGGATGAATAAGACATTAAAGACTCACAACTCTGAGTATATTGGATTATTTTCTCATTTCTGTTCTTTCATGATTTGGTTTTAAAATGTGACTAATTTCATATGTGTGTCATGGATTTTCCATTCAAAAGCATCTACAATTTCAGACAAACCCCATCTGGAAATACTCTTAAACGATTGCTTAATTCCTGTCTTTGCCTGTAACAAAAAGAATAAGTTAGTTTTACTAATTAACTTTTTCCACTGATTGTGGATTTTGACACTAGAAAAGGCAGAACCACGGTAAAGTTAAAATGCAGTTTTTGTGAGAGATAAATTAGCAAGTACTTTTTAAACTTTGGTAATATATTTAAAAGTCTGTTTCAATCCCAAATTAAGGAATGACCAGGTGACATTGCTTTCTCCAATTGAAAAAAATATCTATTTGCTTTGATTTAAAAATCAAACATAAGGTCACTCAAAAAGCATGGGCATTGGTTACATACAACACCCGATTTAATTGTTCATTCATTACTCTAGATTATGTTGCACCATAAACTTTGAACTACATTTACATGAACTTGTATGTACTATTGTTTATGGTCTATAACTTTAATTAATGATGCTTTCATATTTATAAAATTCCAAATGTATGTGCTTTTCTCCTATAATCTCCCCTGTAATAATTTCATCATTACTAATCATCCACAGTTCTATGACTTGTTTACCCATTCATTTTATATTTATCTCTTTAATTAGAAAAATCATTTTAAAGTTAATTTAATAGAAATGTAGCTTAAAAGTAAACTTAGCTGGACTATATACATTGATTTGATTAAACCACAGACCCCAGTTGATTGTTTGAAGGATCAACATGTGTTAAGTCAGTAGTCTCACAAATTATTTTGATAGTCACGTAGCATATGTACATAAAGGTTTTATAAGATCAAATATTTGCCTTCCCTCATCTGACATTTCTCAGATGAGTCACCTGTAGTATAAAGATAGGGAGTGTGGATTTAGGAGTCAGATTTCTAATGTTGAATGCTGGATCCTCCACTTATTATGTTTATGTCCTAAATTGAGGCACCCAATCTATCTGAGCTCTAGTTTTTTTTCTTCGTGTAATTATTATTGGATTATTTGTCCTCTAAACTAAGAAATAATAATGCCTCTAGAAGGAGTTTTTAAAATAGTATTATGCAGTGAGAATAAAATTTAGCAGTGAAGCACTTTAAAGTGACCATTCCAGAGCCAAAGAAATAATCTTTTCCTAATTAGTTCTGTCATTTATAGGTATCATGCCAAAAGTACAATTTAAAAAAGATGTGAGGTTACAAATTTGTGTATTAAATACATGGACTATAAATCTCAAAATGTTCAACTCTTTTATGAAATTATTTAATTATGACCATAATATAATTTTTAAAACTGTAAATATTCACAAGATGTTTCAGTTTTAAAATTCTACTAAGTTGAAATAGATATAAATTAGTCAACAAAAAAAGATTTAAGGATGAATAGGTAGAAGTCTCTTTTTCAAAATGAAGATGAAATAATAAGGCATGAAACAAGACAAATCTTTAAAGAGCATTGAAAATAATTGAAAAGATAAGACATAAAAATAAATTAGTAATAAAAAGCAGCAAATATTCAATATTTACTAAATGAATAGTTTAAAAAAATCTAGCCATGGAATCCATACATTTTAAACATGGGCCTTTACTCTGCTTTAATCTATATAAGTGCATGTTTTGTTAATTCATTGATTCTGAAAGTTATATTGAAATTCAAAACTTTATTGTATTGCCTTTAAAAGGACATAGAGTTAGATTCTAAGGAGGTCTTACAAATAGCTGTGAATAGAAGACAAGCAACAGGCAAAGGAGAAAAAGAAAGATATACCCATTTGAATGTGGAATTCCAAAGAGTGGCAAGGAGAGATAAGAAAGCCTTCCTCAGTGACCAATGCAAAGAAATAGAGGAAAACAGCTTTCTTCACCGTCCAACTGTCACATCCATACATGACCACTGGAAAAACCATAGCTTTGACTAGACGGACCTTGGTTGGCAAAGTAATGTCTCTGCTTTTAAATATGCTATCAAGGTTGGTCATAACCTTCTTTCCAAGGAGTAAGCGTCTTTTAATTTCATGGCTGCAATCACCATCAACAATGATTTTGGAGCCCCCCAAAATAAAGTCTGACACTGTTTCCACTGTCTCCCCATCTACTTCCCATGAAGTGATGGAACCAGATGTCGTGATCTTAGTTGTATGTATGCACATGTAATTACCGGGGAAGAGTCAGATACAAAGGTGTTAAGAAATTTCCAAGTACATCTAGCTGAAACTATTTCACTGAAGGAAATAAACTCTAATCTTGACAAGTATCTTTCATGGTCACTTTCAATTCCTTTCTTTTTCTTTCCCTAACTGTGCTCATAAATGTCCTTAATAGAGTACATGGGCCAAAGGAAATTTTAGGAGGCAGATTAATTTTTGTAATTTTCCTGTGATATTCATAATGCACGACAAATAAGTGCAGGGATAGTAAGGTGTTCACATCATCCAGAAAAGTAGCCAGTTGCATCATAGTTGGGGGCTTCCCTGGTTGCTCAGATGGTAAATAATCATCTGCAATTCAGAAAACCCAGGTTTGATCCCTGGATTGGGAAGATCCCTGGAGAAGGGAATGGCTACCCACTCCAGTATTTTTGCCTGGAGAATTCCATGGGCAGAAGAGATGGGCAGGCTACAGTCCATGGGGTCACAAAGAGGACATGGCATGAGTCGGACATGACAGAGTAGCTAACACTTCACACACTTCATAGAGTTTCCTCATTTTATGTAGTCCTGCTGATTTATACTTAGAAACTTGCAAATCTCAGGCAGTGCTATTATTAGTTTTCTACCAGGACTCATGGCATGATTACCAGAAGTGGTGGCCCTCCCACTGATGAGCTCTTCAAGTATGACAGGCTTAGATGGGGTTCCATTCAGAACCATAGGTCTCCTGAATGCAGGAGATGAGAGACAACCCTAAGAATTAGTCCATATTATCATATGGTTAGGGGAATTATTTTCATTTTATTTATTTGTTTATTTATTGATTTTCCATTCATTAATATTTGCCCAGCATGAAATTGATCTAGGGATAGAGCCCATACAGTACTAACAGTAACTAAGATAATATAGTCATTTTTTTCCCAAAATTTTCCACCTGTTAGGTAGAAGAACCTTATTAAAAGAGTCACAATGACAGCCTGCCTTCCTTCTTCAGCTTAGCATATTGGATAAATGCATTTTCTAGGGCAGTCAGATTTGATTGAGTCTTGCATTCTTAAGGTTAATCTACCTGTATTATTTATAACTAGGGATAATGACTGGCTTGAGAGACACTGCCCCCTCATAAAAATGGGTCTTGCTTGTGAGATACATTATAAAAAGCAATTTGGTTTTTATATAAAATATTAATTCAAATAAAATCATATCTCAGTTTCCTAAGTCTTTCAGCTTTTAGTACAAAAACTTGCAAATCTTGGCTCCTTTACTCTATATTCATTTGATTTGTGTGATGTGGTTCAAATTAAGAGATTTCCTTCCAGCACAGGGCAATTTAATGTGGAGTTTGCAGGCTAAAATGTCATTTTCTCCTTTGAGAACATTTTCTAGTGCCTCATATTTTTTTCCTATGACATGGAAATGCTTTTACATACAACTTCCCAATTTATACTGATATCGAATGAATAAGAAATATCTAAAAGTTATTTTTTTCCTACTTCATAGAGAGACAGCATACTCAAAATCTAGATTCCATTGTTGCTGATTTTCAGTATTACAGTGATTGTGCATTCTTTAAGGTTATCATAATTCAGATATTTATATTTTCTTTAGCTTAATATTCTAACTTCTCCCGCTTAAATAATAAAAGTCATACTTTTTTATTTTTCCCCCTGTCTTTATATAGTTCTCAGATCCTCTTGGTAACTATCACACATCTCTTAAACAGAAGAAAACCTGTCCATCATTCACAAAGTCTGTATGGGAGGGGATATTTATATGGCTGGGCAGGCTATCTCACAGAGTCCAATTTCACAAGCCATTAATACTCTGAAAAAGGAAATTCATTTGAATGTCTGTCATAATCTAAAAAGAGGAACAAACTATTGGGAAATCTTATTCAGTTGACTTCTTAACAAGGACAGAGGAATGGAAGATGAATTCACATTATTTATAAATAAAGTAGAGGGATTTTTTTCACAAATATTCATCAAGAATTTCAAAAATTTTATTGCCCTTGATGAAATCCCTAGAACAAATACCAGAAAGCAATATGGCTGCACAGAGAGCTTGCTAATGAACTCAGAGAAAAACAGGAATATGCACAAAATATGAAATGACATTCAAGTCACTAGAAAGATATTCATATAGGTCTAGATTTGTAAAATTACTGTCAGGAATGCTAATGAACAAATAATTACCCTTATGAACAATGTCAAGACCAAAAATTAAGTGCATTAAACAAATAAAAATAGCAACTGTGCAGAAATAAAGTAACTCATGCTTCCGGTGTCATTATTCAATAGACATTAAAATCAAATGTAAATTGTCAACTGTTCCTTCTTCTCCTTCTCCTCTTTTTTTTCCCTTCCTCCTTCTCTTCTTCCTTTGTCTTGTTTTACTTATTCTCCCTACTTTCTCTTTCATATTATCTTTTTCAAAGTGAAAAAGAATCTTATAGTGAGACAACCAGGATTTAGAATTCTTATGTCAGAAGCAACAAGCATAGGATCCAGTCTGAGAAGTGAGCTGTGAAATCACAGTGTGAAGACAGTGTCAATATTTATGCATTGATTTAGTGCTAATAACATTGATACTCTGCTACGGTTACCATCATGATTGGGATCTACAATAACTGCTTGTTGAACATTTTGGCATTTAGAGATTAAGTGGGTTTTATGAAATTGTACAACAGCTAAGTATCAAAACTAGAATATTAAAGAAAATCTCTCTGATCCCAAAGCCCAAACTTAACCACTAAAATATATCACATTACAAGGAGAAGGGAAAAGTTGTTTGGAGAGGGAGGTTGTTACTTGTTTATTTAGAAATTCAGAAATGCTTTACAGGTTAGACTAAATTTAGAGCATCTTTATTGAGGAGACTGAAATTCTAATAAAAAAATATTTCAAGAGACGTTACAGTTTTGAAATTTTGGGATTAAGACAATTTTTTTGCCCTTAACACGTAAAAGAAAAAGCAAAGCTTGAGGAAGTCTCTGTGATGTACATGAGCCTGGAAGTCTCTCCCACATGTCCCACTTTTATTTCCTTTCTTATCCCTTCTGGAAGAATGACTCTTACTTAGCAAGACTTGTCACCTAGTTTTGGACATACACATCATATGATCCATACCTGGGAGACCAAGTTCTCTCCACATGTCAACTATGACTCATGTGGAGAAATCACTGGCAGAACATTTCAGTTCAGTTCAGTTGCTCAGTTGTGTCCGACTCTTCACGACCCCATGGACTTCAGCATGCCAGGCTGCCCTGTTCATCACCAACTCCCAGAGTTTCCTCAAACTCACGTCCATCAAGTTTGTGATGCCATCCAACCATCTCATCTTCTGTTGCCCACTTCTCTTCCTTCCTTCAATCTTTCCCAGCAGCAGGGTCTTTTCCAGAGTCAGTTCTTCACATCAGGTGGCGAAAGTATTTGAGCTTCAACTTCAGCATCAGTCCTTCCAAAGAATATTCAGGACTGATTTCCTTTAGGATGAACAGGTTTGATCTCCTTGCAGACCAAGGAACTCCCAAGTGTTTTCTCCAGCACCACAGTTCAAAAGCATCAATTCTTTGGTGCTCAGCCTTCTTTATGATCCAACTCTCACATCCACACGTGACCACTGGAAAAACCATAGCTTTGACTAGATGGACCTTTGTTGGCAAAATTATGTCTCTGCTTTTTAATATGCTGTCTAGGTTGGTCATAGCTTTTCTTCCAAGGAGCAAGTGTCTTTTAATTTCATGGCTGCAATCACCATCTGCAGTGATTTTGGAGCCCAAGAAAACAAAATCAGTCACTGCTTCCACTTTTCCCCTTCTATTTGCCATGAAGTGATGGGTCCTGATGCCATAATCTTAGTTTTTTTGAATGTTGAGTTTTAAGCCAGTTTTTTAACTCTCTACTTTTTCACCATCATCAAGATGCTCTTTAGTTCCTCTTTACTTTCTGCCATTAGAGTGGTATCATCTGCATATCTGAGGTTTTTGATATTTCTCCTAGCAATCTTGATTCCAGCCTGTGATTCATCCAGTCTGGCATTTTGCATGGTGTACCCTGCATATAAGTTAAATAAGCAGGGTGACAATATACAGCCTTGTTTTACTCTTTTCCCAATTTTGAACCAGTCAGTTATTCCATGTCCAATTCTAGCTGTTGCTTCTTGACCTGCATACAGGTTTTCAAGAGGCAGGTAAGGTGATCTGATACTCCTATCTCTTTAAGAATTTTTACAGTATGTTTTGATCCACACCATCAAAGGCTTTAGTATAGTCAATTAAGCAGAAGTAGATTGTTTTTCTGAAATTCTTTTGCTTTCTCCATGATCCAACCAATGCTGGCAATTTAATCTGTGGATCCTCTGCATCTTCAAAACCTAGCTTGTACATTTGAAAGTTCTTGGTTAATGTACTGCTGAAGCCTAGCTTGAAGGATTTTGAGCATTACCTTGCTAGTATGTGAAATGAGTGCAATTTTGTGGTAGTTTGAACAGTCTTTGCCATTGTTCTTCTTTTGGATTGGAATGAAAACTGACCTTTTCCAGTCCTGTGGCCCCTGCTGAGTTTTCCAAATTTGCTGGCATATTGAGTGCAGCACTTTCACAGCATCATCTTTTAGGATTTGAAGTAACTCATCTGTTAGCTTTGTTCATAGTAAAGCTTTCTAAGTTCCACTTGACTTCATGCTCCAGGATGTCTAGATCTAGGTGAGTGATCACACCATTGTGGTTATCCATGTCATTAAGACCCGTTCTGTAGAGTTCTTCTGTGTATTCTTGCCACCTCTTATTAATGAATACTTGAGTGCATGTGTCTTTTCTAATTACAGTTTTCTCTGGATATATACTCAGGAGTGGGATTGCTGGATCACACAGCAGCTCTGTCTTTAGTTTTTAAAGAGTCTCCATACTATTCTCCTCAATGGCTGTACCTTCTTTAAATCTCTTTCAAAGACAGGAATATAAGCAGTAGGGGTGATAAAACCTTCACTTAAAGGCTACATGGGTCACAAAAAGAATGCCACTGATGTGCATATTGTTAGATGAAGAGACACTTGCACATTTTAGTTCATCAATCCTTGCCCTATTAATAAGTCACTGTGCAGCATTTTCTGTCTGCTCTGAGGCAAGACAGAGTGAGATGACAGGAAAAAAAAAATTATAGGACAGAAACAAAAATTCCGTGTTAAAAACCTCTTATATGCTTATATCTTTCTCTATCAAAAATAGTTGCATTTTCACATTTGTCACTTAACTTTATTTTTCAGTGTACAATGTAACTGGAAGGGTAACTTCCATGACAAAAAAAAAAAAAAAAAATGAAGTATTTTGGTATTATTAGCAAACTGTGTTTTTATTTTTAAAAAGTGCTTTTAATTAAAATATGCATCATAATATGAGAAATTGGCCCCATATGACAGATGATTTGGCTTGTTTCCATCAGGAGAGATGTTAGGAGCAATTAGAGCATAAATTGAACCATAGGGGCTGTGTTCATTTGAAGCAAAGGATGCTCTCAATTACAATAGATGATCAATAGGTTAGCTCTATACTTGTGATACATAAAATAGGACATTATTAAACTTTATCCCTTCCACATGACTCAATTTACATGCAATTATTTAATGGATATAAAGGTGCATAGCCTCCTGAATACAAACAGTAAGCATCTACTTTAATTTAGATCCTCCTAATAATTTCTCTTTCCTCTTATTTAGATTTCCTCCATCCTATTGAATGAAATATTACAGTTCAGCTTTAGGTCTAGACTTTTCTTCCAATGCTTCCCTTCCATGGATTGTAATATTAGCAAAGTGAATCTTTATTAATCACAAACCATAATTCACAGCAGGTTATTACAAGGATAATATGGAAAGTAATTTCTTCTAGACCTTTTTGATTTTTTTTTTCTCATGACCAATATCTCCAGTGTGGTATAAACTACAGGATTTTTATGGGTTTCCTTTGTAAAGTTTTGTAATCAGTGAAATATTGTTGATGGTTTCTGGGAAATTGTCTATTTCCCATTACATTCAAAGCAATCTATTTACATCCTTCTGTGGGATTTTATTGTGCTATTACTAACAATCAAAACAAATGTTTACATTAACATTAATAGTTTGGAAGATAGTTACTGCAATGTATAACAATTTTTCTAGGTAAATTGCTTTTTTTCTACTACCTTAAAAAAATCTGTGCCTGGGAGGAAAATTTGCTCCTGCAAAATGAGCTTTGGAATCAAAAAGTGTTTTTCTGCTAGTTTTTTTCAGAATTAACAATTTTTTTTTATCTTTTAATAAATTATTTCTATTTAATTTTTCATATCAAGAAAACTATCTGAGGAGAATTTCTGATAAATTTTTTGCTTATGCAAGAGAAATGTACACATGCCCAAGCAGACACATACAGAGGGACTGATAGATAGAGATTTAATATAAAATATTTGTCTTTCTCTAGGACCCAGAATTGAGAGTTCCTTGGACTGCAAGGAGATCCAGCCAGTCATTCCTAAAGGAATCAGTCCTGAATATTCATTGGAAGGACTGATGCTCACGCTGAAACTCCAATACTTTGGCCACCTGATGCAAAGAACTGACTCATTTGAAAAGACCCTGATACTGGGAAAGATTGAAGGCGGGAGGAGAAGGGGATGACAGAGGATGAGATGGTTGGATGGCATCACCGACTCAATGGACATGAGTTTGAGTAGGCTCTATGAGTTGGTCATGGACAGGGAAGCCTGGCGTGCTGCAGTCCATGGGGTCGCAAAGAATGAGACACGACTGAGCAACTGAACTGAACTGAGGATCCAGAAATATCTGGGCACATCTGATGTGTAGTTGGGAATTCCTACGGCTTTTAGTTAACTGAAGTGATTTTCCTGGATAGATAAGTACCTGTGTACTGAGTGTGTTCGCCTGGACACTTAGCCATTGAAGGCTGGTAAGAGCAGTGTGGTATCTGTGGCCTTGAGAATTCATACCCGAAACTTATGAAGAGTGCAATTGCTTGTGCAACCTGAAGGACTTATTTTTATGGTGCCTTTTCTGGGAGATACTGAACATCTTTTTGTATCTCCACTACGTAGTCAAGTAACTGAAACATAGCACGTGTTCAATAACATTTGTTATATTAGTAAAGTGTTGAGTTAGAGTTAATTAAATTACTTGAGTATCTGTGGTGACTGCCTTCATACTTGTAATGTTTCAGATGCTGGCTCAGTGTGACTGGAATATGGTACAAGGAAACGAACATTTGCTGAGTGCAATAGTAAGTAGTAATTTGCAGTCTTCAAATGTTACCCAAGGAAGAACAGTATGAACCACTGTAGAATAAGTATTGACATACTGTTTATTGTTCTAGTCTAGAAGAGCTTGCCTGGAGTCATCAGGGTTGAGCTCACATGTTCTAACCCCTCTCTCTCAGGAGGTCTCCATGTGTATTAGCACCTGTATATTGTGAGATACTAATACATAGTCTTCTAATACGTAGAACTTCTATCTATATTCTAAGGTACTCTCTCCTCATTGGAAATTCAAAAGCAGATGGAGTGTAACCTAATGTAAGATGTAGCCTAATGTGGCTTGAAATGTAATCTAGAAAGTTCATAGTTCTTTGGCTTCCAGGGGAATTAAAATAGTATGATGCTCAAGGTCCAAAGTAGAGAGTAACAATCAAGGTTGTAGTGAGGTTTTAAGATAGATGCAAGGGTGATCTTAATGGCTAATAAAATCTACTCGATATTTCTCACAAAATATATAATGTAAATGGTAGTATATTTATCTGTGTGTAAGTCAGGCTGTAGGCTAGGAATCAGGGTCATCTATCTAATTGGCTGTTCTTTCTCTGAGACAAGCCTGTGCTTTTTCTAAATGATTAAAGCAGTACTATTGTTCAGTTGGACTTTCCTTGTAGCTCAGTTGTTAAAGAATCAGCCTGCAATGCAGAAGACACAGGTTCAATTCCTGGGTCTAGAAGATCGTCTGGAGAAGGAAATGGCAACCCACTCCAATATTCTGGCCTGGAGAGTCCCATGGAGAGAGGAGCCTCGCTGGCTACAAACTATAGGGTTGCAAGAGTAGGACACAACTTAACAACCACCACCAATGTTCAGTTCAAAGAAGTCTAACTATGGAATAGACTCCCTGTTATGCCATGATGCTGAATGTGTTCAAATAATTGACAGCAATTTCTTCTAACACCTGCCTTTTCCCACTTTAAATGAAGATCCCTTTACAGAAAAGTAAATGGTTACTATAGATGGAGAGAAGCTGACTTTATTGCTATAGTTCATTAGTTGGGAGGATTCAATTCAAACCGTACTCTGACTTCTTGTAAATAAAAATGATATAAGCAGCAAATCTTTAGCAAGAGCCTTGATGTGGTTCCTGCAACAATTTTGTTTCAGACGGGTCAAAATGGTGAGAATTTCTTTCCTTCTATATTTTGCTCTTAGAATAAATTTATATTTGTATTGAAAGAGTAGAAATATTTAGATTAGAAGCAAATAATAGAATAAATTATGAGATTTGAAGTACATCATATATGAAAAATATCAGTTAATTATTATAATAAACATGAAAAATAGCAATCAATTATTACAATGGTCAATAAAACTGCCCAAAATAAATATATTAGCAGCAGTAAATAACATTATTACAAGAGATCAGATGCAATTACTCACATTAAGTGCCCTAATACCGGTATGTTTGAAAGAAGTCATTAATTGTAGGGTTTGTGGATTGAAAAGAGGGTTCATGTAATGGGACAAAGAGAGTATGTGATATCTGAGACTCAGGAAGTGTCCTTCACTGGACAGAAATTATAAGGAAGGCATTTCAGGCTGAATATTTGATGGACTTAAAAGAAAAAAAAAATCAGGTATTATCTTGTGTTGGCTGGATTTGAAAGGCTTAAATAGCCCAGTTGCTTTCAACTTGTCAGTACCACGACACACACTGACATTTCTTCAGTAATGCTTATTTGCAGGGCTGCATTAGCACAGCCTGAAGTGTTTTGATACAGCAGAAATGAGGGCCCAGAGATGTTTACTGAGCCATCACTAGGCTTTGAAATGTTTTCTAGTTGTGTTTAAATGCTGCCAGGAAAACCAGTTTTAGGATACAGTCCAACATTTTCTATAAACCCTATTTTCTCACCCTTGCTTTTGTTTGCTTTGGTAAGCATGAAAACATGAACTGCTATTCAGTTATTTGAACATTTTCTCATTGTTAGATGTATGGTTTGTAGAATCTGGAAGCTTTATAGAGGAAAGAGATTTTATCTATAATTTTAAGCCACTACTAATTTGAGTTCCTTCTCCTGTGAATTTGACCTTAGCTTCCCCAGGCTTTAACACTTGTGAGTTTAAAAAATGTCACAATAATAGGAATAATCTAAATTCCAGCATCTTCTTCCCACATATCTTTTCATAGTACTCTACCCATTTCCCCTTGAGATGCAAACTAAAATCACAATGAGATATGAAACACATTTATTAGGATAGCGCCATCATCACTTCCAGCAAGGTCTATTGGAAAGTTCCTCATACATTACAGCAAATAAACATCTTTAGTTACATGACACTATATTATTTTGCAGACATGTATATTCTTGCTACTGAAAATTATATGACTAACATAATCACTACTATTTCTCCTAGAGTTTGGGGTATAATTTGCATCCTATTAAAAGTACCCTTTTAGTGACACAATTATGAGTGTTGGCAAACACTTACAGCTATAACCACCACCACAATCAAAATGGAGAATACTTCCATTACTCCAAAGAGATGCTTAATGTTCCTTTTTAGTCAATCTTCTGCCTCTGCCCTCAGTTCTTGACAATTGTTGCTCTTTTTTAATATTGCCTTTTTCTCCAGAGCATCATACAAATGGAATTACAGAGCATAAATTTTCCTATCTTTGTCTTCTTTAATTTAGCATAATACTTTTGAGATATACCCGGTTTGTCGATTATTCAGTTTCATCCATTCATTCATTTACTTTTTTTTTTTCTGAGTTATATTCCATTTAGGAATATGCCATATATATTTACCCATCTATAAGTTGATGGAAATTTGTTTTTTTTCCAACACAAGTCTTTTTGTACACATATATTTTCACTATTCATAAGAAAACAGCTAGCAGTGGAATTGCTGGGTGGTATGGTATATAGTCCATGGGGTGGCAAAGAGTCAGACACAACTGAACAACTAAGAACAACATATGGTATCTTAATAAGAAACTGTCCAACTATTTTCCAACTTTGTAGTAGAGGAAAGTAACAATTCTAGGTTTTCCACATCTTCTACAGTATGGCATTGTTAGCTAGAGTTTTCTTGTGCCTTGTTTAGTTTTTGTTTGCTTTTGTTTAGGTTTGCCATTCTAATAGATATGTTTGATATTTAATAGTGACTTTAATTCATATTTCATTAATAACTGTTTTGAGCATATTTCCTATTGCTATTTGTTTCTCCTTTCTGGTGAAATGCCTGATCATATATTTTTCATATAATTATATATTTGTATATATGTGTGTGGATGTGCTAATATATATTATTATATTGATGCATATGTTTTATATACATTAAATCCTTTACCAGGTAGGTATTTTAAAAATACATGTTTTTTTTCTCTTTCTTAACTTTCTTAACAGTATTATTTGAAGAATAAATTTCATAAACTTTAATGAATATCAGTTTATCAGAATTTATCACTTTTCAATGGTTTGTGATTTTTTGTTTGAATCAAAGTCACAGAAATTTTTTCTGTATTTTCTTGTAAAAGTTATAGGTTTTACAGAATATGGTGCTGTTCATATACATAATGAAGACTATTTATAATGATGATCAAAACAAAAATAACATTATCAATAAAACATATTGTGGAAAAAATATTTCCCTGTAGTCTCATTGTTAATCAAGGTAAAATCCTAAGCCTCTCTAACTATGGCCGTGTTTTCTCTGCTGAATCACATGGTCTCCCAGGTAACGATAATGTAGTAGTAAAACATATCAAGAACTGTCAGTAGTAAATCTCATCTGTTTTAGTTATATTTGAGGAGAATTTCATTTCATAGAAAACATAAAAATTGTTATTATTTTGATCAGAGAGCACCTGAAAAAGTTCCAATAAATTCAGTGACTTTTAAAAAACTTCTCAAGGTTTTGGTTGCTTAATATCTACATTGAACTCAAAAAAGAACTGGATGCTTAACATAACCTTATAAATAGAATCTGAAAAAAATTAACAGACTTTTAAAAAATGTTTACATTATTTTTAGTTTACATTATTTAATTTCTATAATGTACACTTATAAACACAAATCTTTATTTTCTTTATCTTTGAAGAACATGTAAAGGACAGAGAAGGTAATCATTCACCTAGCCCTAAAATACTTCTTTCCCTACAGTTTTAAAATCAAGCAAAGATTTCATATTAGTAAACCGAAAATCATGACATAGTTGCAACATATGGATTAACTAATGGCTTGAAATGAAAATAACGGTAACATATGGAAAAGGGGATTTATTTTTTTTCAATATTATGGCTGGAGTTTTGGAATAAACGTCATAATCATTTTTATTGTCTTGAATTTAGTTTATCTACATATAGTTAAAGGTGTTTCATAAAATTTTGTCTTCACAGATTTGTCATATTTTATTGAAACTGCCTTGAGTTTCTCTTTTAGTAAAATACATGACTGCAACGTGTCTGTGTTATATCATCAAAGGAAAGCATCCACCTGAAATAACTCACTGATACTTACTAAAG
This sequence comes from Giraffa tippelskirchi, assembly GCF_054371585.1. Classification (NCBI taxonomy): domain Eukaryota; kingdom Metazoa; phylum Chordata; class Mammalia; order Artiodactyla; family Giraffidae; genus Giraffa; species Giraffa tippelskirchi. The sequence continues at coordinate 43,491,725 of NC_137276.1, forward strand.
AGTAAAATAACAACAGAGTACAAATTTTTCTGAAACAAAGTTTCCTGTCTTTGTGGTGTTACTGAGCATTCCACATGTTTACATTCAGTCTCCCTAACTAGTAAGATAGCCTTGGCATGACCAATTATGGTACTGAGCTGGCAATGTTTACTATATTTTAAATGTAAAGAAGTTGCAAATATAAGAGAAAAGTAACAAAAACCAATCCAGCCTAAGCCAAATCAAAAATAATTTTAAAAATTAAACAAGAAGGGACTTCCTTGGTGGCTCAGTGGTAAAGAATCCACCTGCCAATGCAGGAGATACGGTTTCAATTGTTCCCTGATCTGGGAAAACCCCACATGCTGCGGAGCAGCTAATCCCTGCACCACAACTATTGAACCTGTGCTCTAGAGCCCAGGAGGTGCAACTATTGAGCCCATGTGCCACACCTTCTGAGGCCCGCAACCTAGAGCCTATGCTCCATTGAGAAGAGAAGCCACTGCCGTGAGAAGCCCAAGCACCGCAGCTAGAGTAAAGCCCGTGCAGCAACAAAGACCCAGCACAGCCATAAATTAATTAATTTAAATTTGTTTTGAAAAGAAAATAAGGAAAGGAGCAAGACTCTGGCTCAACAGAGTTTCTCATTTAAAAATTGATGGTGTTATTAAAATATGAAACTATAAAAACAAAGTTTCACAAAACAAAGAGTTCCTATAATGATATATTATATCGGCCATTTTTATTGTAAACAATCTTAGATGTGGCAATAAAGAATAGCAAAGATATGATGAAGCTAAATTTACTAGATTAATGATGGACTTCTTTATGCTTTTAAAGCATTAATTTAATATCAAAAGCTTTTAATAATTATCTCCTCTAATCTCAAGTCTTTTCACTTGATAAAAGGCATTTCTGAGCTTCTAATTACTTCCAATGTCCTAGGCTTTCTGCATCCAAGAAAATGAGAAAGACCTCAAGAAAGACCAGACCCAGCTGAATGGTTGCTGTTAAGAGACACAAAATAAAAATGTCAAGAAAAATAGGCATAGATATCATTATAAATTACTGTAAATTTTGTGAAATAAATGTACCACATTTCTACTTTAGTTGTTAATCATGGGGAACGGGTGAGAAAAAGCTTTTGGGGGCAAGGTGATACCTAATCTGTTACCTGAAAGATAAGGACACATTAGTGTGAAGAGTTTAGGAAGAGCAATCCTGATAGAGGAAATGAATATAAAAAGGTCTTTAAGCAGGGGTCAGCATAATATTTTAGAAGAACTGAGAAAAGATAAAGTGGCTGGCACAGACAGGTGAGTAGAGAGGTTGCCCATGTTTAGGATAGAGATAAAAACAGAGTGAAAACACACAGTGCTCTGTCTAGCCTGGTGTATTGTTGTTACTAGTGCAGCTGCAAGTTTTTTAAAGTATTTGTGCTGTGCCTGACACAACCAGAATTATGTCACCCTACTAGAGAATGGGTTGTAGGTGGAAGTCTAAAAATAAAATTTTATTTATTTGCATATGTAATTAATATAGATTATATATTACACATATGTAGTATGTATATAGGATATGTATTCCCTGGAGAAGGGCATGGCAACCCACTCCAGTATTCTTGCCTGGAGAATCCCATGAACAGAGGAGCCTGGTGTGCTACAGTCCATAGGATTGTGAAGAGTCAGACACAACTGAACAACTAGCACACACATACACACATAGTATAAATACTATATATACATATTGTTTTTATTATGTAGTCGCTAAGTCATGTGCAACTCTTTGCGACCCCATGGACTGTAGCCTGTCATCCTCCTCTGTCCATGGGATTTCCCAGACAAGAATACTAGAGCAGGCTGTCATTTCCCTTACCCAGGGATCGAACTCACGTCTCCTGCATTGGCAGGCAGATTCTTTACCACTGAGCCACCAGGCAAGCCCATGTATATGTATAGCATATATGCAGGGACTATGATAATCCTCCATCAGATAAGTGATGATGCCTTGCGTGGCAGCAATTGAGATGAAGAGAAAATAATGGATTCATGAATTCATTGAATGTAGATTTCAAGTATGCAGATCAAAGTGGTTATAAGTGAAGTGTGAAAGTTGCTCAGTCTGTGTTCGACTCTGTGACCCCATGGACTATACAGTCCATGGAATTCTCCAGGCCAGAATACTGCAGTGGGTAGCCTTTCCCTTCTACAGGGGATCTTCCGAACTCAGGGATTGAACCCCAGTCTCCCGCATTGCAGGCGGATTCTTTACCAGCTGAGCCACAAGGGAAACCCAAGAATACTGGAGTGGGTAGCCTATCCCTTCTCCAGCAGATCTTCCCAACCCAGGAATCTAACCCAGGTCTCTCTCACTGCAGGCGGATTCTTTACCAGCTGAGCCACAAAGGAAGCCCAAAGTGATTACAATAGCAAATTAAATATTTTTCTTACTAGATTCCCAATAAATTTGAAATTCATTAACTCCTAGTTTTGTGCAAAAATACAAAATTAAATAAAATATGCAAAATTCTATTAAATTTTAGCAATGACTTCATGCATAAGAAGTCAATGATGGATCTACACATCCTAGAAAGCTAAGATAAAAGGATGCAATGTAGAACCATGCCTTTATGTTGTTGGGCAACAATTGGATTCAAATGTTCTGAAGAGTCAACAAATTTCAGTTCTATTCATGGTAGATATAACTATTTTTAAAATAAATTCTACTTCATCCTTGAACCTCTTTTGTTATTTCTCATTCCCTTCCAGTCTGCTACTTCTTTGTATTTTTAATAACTAACTCAGGAACCTTTTCTATCTTAGATTGTCTAATAGACACTGTGTAATGTAACACTGTATTATTTGGAAAGAGCAATGCTTCATGCTGGCCTATTGAACCTAATATTTTTTGAAAGGCACAGGGAAAAATGAAAGAACTGATGGCACGTTCAGCTAAAACACCATATTGGCTTCCCTTCAAACTCAGTTTGGGTATCTTATCTACTCTTTTTTTCTAGTTTCATTTTCATTTCAATAGTAGACAGTGGGAAGGGAGATAATAGTAGGTTTAGTGTCTTTTTGGTTGAAAAAAAAAAAGGCATTAACCAGCTCTACATCAAGTTGAAGCTTTTTCTTTTTTTTTTCTCTCATAAAATTAAATACCAACTACTTTTTTATTAGCTCACTCTACACATGACAAAGCATCTTCCCAGGGGTCTCTTTGGAACCTGAGGCAACCCAATTGGGGATACACTAAGAAATTACATCGATATGAGAAGATTGATGTACTTTCTACCAAAATCCCAATGCTAGAAAGAATTATCTTACTCTTTTATTATGATCTGCGTAAATGGTCTGCCAGATGCTTGCTTTACTGCAAGCAGTACTGCTTTGAAATGAACACTGAAAAGTGAAAGTCGCTCAGTGGTGTTTGACTCTTCAACCCGTGGACTAGTCCACGGAATTCTCCAGGCCAGAATACTGGAGTGGGTAGTCTTTCCCTTCTCCAGGATTTTCCTAATCCAGGGATCGAACCCCAGGTCTCTCACATTGCAGGTGGATTCTTTACCAGCTGAGCCACAAGGGTAGCCCAAGAATATTGGAGTGTGTAGCCTATCCCTTCTCCAGCTGCTGCTGCTGCTGCTGCTGCTGCTGCTGCTGCTGCTAAATCACTTCAGTCGTGTCTAACTCTGTGTGACCCCATAGACGGCAGCCCACCAGGCTCCTCTGTCCCTGGGATTCTCCAGGCAAGAGTACTGGAGTGGGTTGCCATTTTCTTCTCCAACGCATGCATGCACGCTAAGTCGCTTCAGTTGTGTCCGACTCTGTGCGACCCCATGGACAGCAGCCCACCAGGCTCCTCTGTCCACAGGATTCTCTAGGCAAGAATACTGGAGTGGGTTGCTATTTCCTTCTCCATCTTCTCCAGCAGATCTTCCAGACCCAGGAATGGAACCGGGGTCTCCTGAATTGCAGGCAGATTCTTTACCAACTGAGCTGGGAGGGAAATGAACACTATAAGTTTAAAAAACGTATTATCATAATAAGCCATTTAGTCAAGCTCCACTTCTAACAGTGGTGTTTTATTTGGTTGCTGAATGAATTTGCCCTATTACCCTCTTTTCTTCCATAAATTAAAACATCAAATAAATATAAAAACTAAAAGAAAAGAAAAAACAAAACAATGTTCAGTCAACAGAAAATAATTATTTCTAAATGATAATGCTTTATGCATAGAAGAAAAAAAATGTCTGTTGGTACAATATCAAAACAATTTCATTGCTGCGAACTCACCATAGAGACTAACTACTTTTTGACCTTAGTATTGTCAGAGATATGGACAGGAGGTGAGTCACTTGTACTTCAGAAGTCTTTGTTTATTAAATCTGAATGAAAAATAAAATTTGAAAAAAGTATTTTGTGTTAAAATGGACTTTTAGTTTATGGCTCATCTAGACCTAGTGTTTTCTGTTTTGGAAGATTATTAATTAATGATTCAAGTTATATAATAGATATAGGCTTATTCAGATTGTCTATATCTTTTAAAGTGACTTTGTGCAGATTGTGTGTTTAAAGGAACTGGTTCATTTCATCAAGGTTGCCAAATTTCTGGGCAGAATTGTGCTGAGTATTCCCTTATCATCTTTTTCATGTCTGTGGGCTCTGTAATGCTGTTCCCACTTTCTTTCCTGGTATTAGTAATTCGTATTCTCTCTCTCTTTTTTTGTTAGTTAGCCTGGCTTGAGACTAAGTTATTTTATGAATCTTTCCAATGAACTTGGTTTTGTATTTGTTGACGTTCTCGATTGATTTCCTGTTTTCAGTTTCACCTATTTCTGCTCTAATTCTTCTCACTTTTTTTCTTCAGTTTGCTTTAGACTTAATTTGCTCTTGCTTTCTACTTTCCTATGATAGATTAGATTAGATTATTGTTTTTAAATCTTTTTTCTTTTCTAGTATATTTGATCCACCCATTAATTTCCCTTTACGCACTTCTAGCAGTGTACTGGACGGGCTTCCGTGATAGCTCAGTTGGTAAAGAATCCACCTGCAATGCAGCAGACCTGGGTTGGATTCCTAGAAAATCTACTGGAGGAGGGATAGGCTACTCACTTTAGTATCCTTGGGCTTCCTTTGTAGCTCAGCAGGTAAAGAATATGCCCATAATGTGGGAGAACTGGGTTCGATCCCTGGGTTGAGAAGATCCTCTGAAAAAGGGAATGGCTACCCATTCCAGCATTCTGGCCTGGAGAATTCCATGGACTGTATCGTCCATGGGGTCGCAAAGAGTCGGACACGACTGAGCAGTATACTGGAGTGAGCAGTGTACTGGACATGCTAACTTCTTTGTATAAAGATCAAGGATACAATTACTGGATCCCATGGTAAAAATGGATTTAACTTTTAAGAAACAGTCAAGCTTTCTTCTAGAGTAGCTGTACCATTTTGCTTCCCCCACAGCAGTGAATGGGAGTACTTATTTTCGCCATCCTCACTAGAATTTGGTGTTGTGTTTTAAATTTTACCTTTACTAGTTGATATTTAGTGGTGTCTCATTTTTGTTTACATTTACAATTACCTAAACCATAACTTTGAGCAACTTATCACATGCTTGTTTCCATCTGATGAGAATTATATTCAGAACTTTTGCTTGTTTTTTTAATTGTGTGTTTTCCCCCACTTCTCTTCCTCCTCCTTCTATTGCTTCTTCTTCCTTAAGTAATATTAATAATATTAATATGGACAGAAGATTGGCATTTAGGTATTCTTTCCGTAATGTTAATTAATAATACTATCATTCAAACATAGATTCAAAAATGTTGTTAAATTTATTCTCCAGTGCATAAATTATAGAAAAAAAGTTTGGTGATCAGTGGTTTTTTTGATTTTTCAGTTCAAGGGGCAAGATGTTACTTTGCACAATACTTATGGGAGGTTATCTTTCCTTTTCCATTTTCATCCATTTTTTTTCCCCTCAGTTTTCAATATCTTCTTGGTCAGGATGAAAGAAGTAAAACAGTTAGATATGTTTAGGCTTAAGAGCAAATATGAGCTGGAGTTCTCCTTACTGGGCAATTGATTCTGATGGTTCTGACAGAAGAGAGGTGTCCTTGTGATATATAGTGGTGGGGAGACAGAGATTCGAGTGTAACCAAAATGGGTATCCAGGAAAACAGAAGTTTCACAAACACCATAGCAGACAATTCAGCGAGGCTAATTTCTACTTTCTATTTAAGAAGCAAGGGAACAGTTCTGGTATATTACTGAAGAAAGTTTTGGTGTTAATTTTGTTTGTGATAAATGTGATCCAAACCCTTAATCTGATTTCCTACAAACATCTTGGGGGTAGTGATTCTTGTGTCCTCCTTTCATACATAGAATTGCTTAAGGTTTCTCTAGACACCCATTACTTTTCCCCTACCCCAGTCACTTGAATAGAAAAACAGTCTCTGACCAAGTTATTTTTAATACATGCTGCAATGATATAATTAAGGTATATGATAAAGAGGATATACCTGTAAACTGTTGACCAAGATCTCTCTCCTTTTTGTCTCCATCAACTCAGCACCCAGCACTGCCACATCATTCCAATTTTATTTAATCATTTGCCTAAGTACATTGCTACTATTGGTCAGTAACATTCCTATGTAAGAAAGTATACAGAAACATATCTATTTTTTTCAGAAATTTTATGTTTCCATATCCTAAAATGAAACAATTTATTAACAACTAACTTGGAGCCTGAAAGAAATGTCTGATTCTGGATGCTGTCATAGTGGTCCACACTTTTAATATACATTACATTTAGTAAAACATACAGGGTTATCTTTGGGCTGCCTACCTTAAAAATAGTGAATGGTTGAGGAAGTGAGAATATTGGGGCTTGTAAAATTATGCATATAATTACAGAGTTTCTAACATTTTGGATATTTTCTTCAACTCCTTAAAACCCTAGGGAGCATAAACTACTTTATATATTCTTTAACACAGCTTACCCATATTTTGGGTTATTTTAGTTTAAAGAAGCCTCTACTTTCAAGGCTAGCATTTAACAATGTTAGCTCCTTACTTTCTCTGTCTTGGACTCAATTTGCTCAGCAGGCAGTTATCCATTTGGTTTTCATACCAGCTGGAGGCATCGTTATATTGCATTGAATGAGACCTTGGCTATGTGCAAGAAAGTCATCTAACTTAGCATTCTTACTGAAATAAAGTACAGAGAGGACTTTATAATTCCTCTCCTGAACTCAATATAAGTCTTAACAGGTGATTCAAAAAGTACTTGCAATGCATAAGCCCAGAGGATCTTGTTCAGCATGGTGAGATTTCATGAACAGACTATTCCCCCCTCATAAATTATAATGCTACACCAACACTGAGTATTGTACTTTATACTAGCTCATTTTCTTTTTGTTGAAAAAAATGTGTCAAACATATACAAACACATAAATATTTTAAGCTGTTTTGTAAGGACTTCGTAATACTGTAGAAGTGAAAATATACTGACCTTTGAATACAATGCATATTTTTAAATAAAAGTAAACACAGCTTTAAAAACATCAACATTGAAACTAGGGGAAATTTAAAGTCATAAGATAACTATCAGTTATAGACAAGAAATTACTTTTAAATAGCAGTGTATGATTCTGATGTTTATCTTTAAATGCTAGAATGTTATATTACTAAATACTCTGTAGAAATTGACTAATACATGATTCAGTATCAACATTCAAAAACTGATTTGTCATGTTGGAGAATATTCTTGAGAGTCCATTGGACTGCAAGGAGATCAAACCAGTCAATCCCAAGGAAATCAGTCGTGAATATTCATTGGAAAGACTGATGCTGGAGCTGAAGCTCCAATACTTTGGCCACCTGATGAGAAGAACTGACTCTTTGGAAAAGATCCTGATGCTGGGAAAGATTGAAGGCAGGAGGAGAAGGGGACAACAGAGGAAGAGATGGTTGGATGGCATCACTGACTCGATTGACATGAATTTGAGCAAGCTCCGGGAGTCGGTGATGGACAGGGAGGCAATCCATGAGGTGGCAGAGTCAGAAATGATTGAGTGACTGAACTGAACTGATGTAAACTTTGTTTCATTTTAAGAAATTATAAGCCACATTGCAAAATTTATGTACAGTCTCATTGGATGGTAGGTAAAAATCTTGGCTTTAGCATAGAAAGTCAGTTTGTTTTTTGTTTTTTTTTTACCACCATGGGCATGTGTTAAGTCCCTTCAGTTGTGTCCAGTTCTTTGCAACCCTTTGGACTGTAGCCCTCCAGGCTCCTCTGCCCATGGGATTCTCCAGACAGGAATATTGGAGTGGGCTACCATGCCCTCCTCCAGAGGATCTTCCTAACACAGGGATGAAACCCACATATTACCACCATATGTCAACTTTAATTTTTATTCATTACTAAATACCTTTTCCTTCCAAAAGAACCATTTTCATAACTACTGCATTACTGTCCTGGAATCTCACTGTTAGATATTATCTTTTGTGTTTCCAGATGAAAACTTTTGGCACTTTTCATTTTTTATAATTGTTTGGAAATCTTAATCTCGAGCGTGTTTCAGTACCTCTCTCTCAATATTCGATACAATTAGAGATTAAGAAGTATAGAGAAGATTGGAGCAATTCTATCAACAACCTAATTTATATGCATAGGGCTTAACACCCAATAATAATATATAAAATAAATACTAAAATGTAAAATAAAGTGAAAAACAAAAACAATAAAAAGTTAGTCTTAAGTGCACATCAACCAAAATGTTTTTATACTTTATTCTAAATTTAAATTGGGCAAAAGTCTTGAATGAAAGAAGTTAAAAGACTTCACTTCTCTCAGCAAAAGAAAACATCAGATGGTCTGTAAGAACACTAAAAGGTACTTGCCATAATTATTCACCTAGAGGTGCAAATTAAAGATACAAGGAAATGCTAATTCACACCTGTTAGAGTCAGTATAATTAAAAAGCTTGAAAACCTCAAATAATGATTAGGAGTCAATTTGCAACTCTTACAGCTTCCTGGTGAGAGTGTAAAATGGTAGCACCACTTTGGAAAATAGTTGGGAATTTATTATAAAGTTACACATGCACCTCCCTTGTGACCCAGTAATTCTACTCCTAGTTATTTGATATTCAAATTTTTGTTTCTTAATTTGTTTTTTTTTAATTGAAGGATACCTACTTTGCCATTCAGAATTGATTACTTGGGTCTATACAAGAACTGTATAGAATATTTACAGCAGCTTTATTCATAACAGTCAAAAACTGAAATGAAGAATCAATAGAATTGATAAATAAATTTCACTATATCCATGCATTGAATATTGTTCCACAATAGTACTAGCACATGTAACATTAATAAATTTTAAAAACATGCTAAACAATTGAAAATAGATATAAGGAATATTGCATAATTTCTATATGTGGAATCTGTGTTGAAAGAAGTGGAAATATTGTTTGCTTGGATGAAGGGCATGGTTTGGCTGGGGAGAAATAAGAAAGATATTTCTGGGTTGATGAAAATATTTTATCTTGAAAAGGATATGGGGTATGTGTAGGAAGAAAAAGTGTTTTCATCTACTCATCTAGGTTCTTGGCTGAGACCCTCTCCCATAATGAAAGACAGAATAACAGGAGAAAAGCAAACAGAAATTTAATAACATGTGCACCTGCTGTATGGTTATTCTGGTGCCTCAGATAGTAAAGAATCTGCCTGCAATGCAAGAGACCCAGGTTCAACTCTGGGTTGGGAAGATCACTTCGAGAAGAAAATGGCTACCCACTCCGGTATTCTTGCCTGGAGAATTCCATGGACAGAGGAGCCTTGCTGGCTACAGTACATGTGCTCACAGAGTCAGACAGGACAGAGCAACTTACACTTTCACTTTTCACTTTTCACTTTTCATACCTGTATACAGGGGAGATAGCCCAGGAAACTGAGTAGCTCCTGGAAATAGCCCTAGCCACTCCTTGAATATCATCTCTAGCTAAAGAAAAAAAGGAAATGTTGGTATGTGAGGGTGGAGGGTGGAAGACAGAGGACAGTCTTGGTTGAAGGTGAAAGTGTTAGTCGCTCACGGGTGGAACCGGGGTCTCCCGCATTGCAGTTTTGATTGGGTAACTAGGAAAAATATAATGAACAATTGCATGTTGCAGATTTAAGTTCCTGCCTTCTTCATTGGTAAGAGTTCCTGAAGTTTAATCATCCAGGTACACAGAGAAAGACATACATTTACAAATAGAGATTTCCCTTATAAATGTAAATTGTTCTAACGGAAGTATAATTTCTCAGTTTTCAGAGTTCCACCTATGTCTGCTGTTTCCAGTCCAATCACCTTTATATGTACAGTATATGAAATTCTCTGTTGTCTTGGTAGTGTTAAGCACAGTTGCCTTTGTTGAGCTATGAATGTTTTATTGGCTATGGATTGAAGGGAAGGGACAAAGGGAGAATTTCATGCCACCAACTTTTAGTTTTATTTTTCAACATTTAATATAAATGTATTTGTATTCTGTAAAAAAACTATTAAATAAAAACTTCAATTAAATAGATTCAGGGGACCAAAACAGGGAGCTCTCATGCCCTGCAATGATAGCAGAGCCCAAGAGGATGGAAGGCTTCCTCTTTTTTCCTGACAAGAACTCGGTGAATGAGAGATTGCCACAGTTTAGCCATAGCAAAGCCATAGACTCTTCCTTGACTATAGCCCATTTAACTTACATTTCCTCTTATATAAAACAGATCTCCACTCTACTTTTTTTGGATATTCACCATGGTTGAAGACCCTGATTTTCAAGTCACTGTTGATCTTGAATAAATCTGTTTTTTTTTTTTTAAAGTAAATGGAAGTCTATTTGTTTTCCCTTGTGACTCAGTCATATAAAGAATATGCCTGCAATGCAGGAGACTGTGATTCAATCCCTGGGTCAAGAAGATCTCCTGGAGAAGGAAATAGCAACCCACTCCAGTACTCTTGCCTGGAAAATTCCATGGACTGAGGATCATGGCAGGTTCATAAGAGTAGGACAGAACTTAACGACTAATCCACCAACCACTATTTGTTTTAAGCCAATAATTCAAAAATTGTCAAGGAGCAAGTAATAAGTTAAGTGTAAGATGGGAAGGATTGGTCTCAATTACCAATACATCAAATATTTGGCTGTCATCGTTGGTAACAAAGACAAACATTTCTTTCATGGTAAGGTGCATATCTTTCCCATATTATTTTAAAAGTATTATGACTTATGTATTGCTTAGAATTTAATGTTCTTTAGGAATTTTCTCAACAATAAAATTAATTTCAAAATATTAGTTCAACCTCAGCCAATAACTGTGTACTATTATATATTCCTAGCCTGTAAAATGGTTTCAATTCCTATATGACAAGTGAAATCCTACTGCATCTTTATTTTTTTTTTTTCTCCACTTAAATATGTAATTAAAGCAGGTAGCACCATCTACTTAGTATTTGGAATGCTGGCTCAGAAATGAGAACTGCTGGCTTTTGAATAGCATGGGGCAATTTTCATTCTGGCACTTAGGGAATTAGCCATGTAATTCCCATTAATTTTAATGGGAGTAGTGTAGATAATCCATAAACCATTAGTGATTCTTTTGGAACTTTTCACAATAGATTAACACAAAGTTGCATAGCACAGATGTTTAATTGGAGATGGATGTAATATCAGAGCTGAATGCATTAAGACAAGACCAAAGAATAAAAAATCAATTACTTGCAAAGATAATAAGGTCTGGAAAATAAAATGGGTGCTAAATCTGGCACTGATTTGAAACCTATCACCAGCAGAACCATGGTTAACTATCAAGTGAAACTAATCCACATATTATTTAGTCGGTTTGGGACTAGGTATGTCTTTTTTTTGGTTTTTCTTTTTTTGTTAGCAGTGATTCAGGGAAACACTTTAAAAAATCTATTGTCAGTATTTTGGCACATGTGTGATTCAGTTTCCATAATAATTAATTTTCCCATCAGTAAATCTTATAGAGCCAAATAAGCCCTCTCAGATCTCAATTTCAGATATTTGAAATCAAAACTTTCCTTATTATTATGACAGTAAAATATTCCCAATACAATTCAGAGCATTATTCAGAAATACTGAATGATTTACTTTTTATGGTGTTCAGTGAAGTAGCAGGGCCATTATCTTGTTACATTATTCAAATAAGGCTGAGAAACTAGAGCTGTCTAACATAGCTAGGTTATCTTTCATTAGTCACCTTTATCCAACAATCTTCCTCTTTTTTCTAGTCAAAGGAGTTTTGCAGTTAGCAGCAAGATGTGTGATGATACATCCTAACTACTTCAGATAGAAAATTTTAGTTAATTGTGATTTTACAACATAGTAATAAGGTACATCACTGTGAATTTATTGCTTCTGAATTTATTACATATATACATCATATGAAGAGTAATGAAAAAATTTTACTTTCAGAATTTAAATGTTACTTTGTTGTTTATTTTCTTTACTTGTCTGGGTAGTTATAGTCTCATGATTTAATAACAAGTAAACAATCATAAACTTAATCATTAAATATTTTTGATATTATATAATGTACATTGCAAATGTGGGATTCTAATTTGTGGGGTAAAAAAGCTAAACCTGTCATTCATTCAAATACCTGTTTTACCACTTTGAAAAATTTTATGGCTATTCTTTATGTGGTTAAAAAATGTGTGCAGTTGCTGTTGCTGCTGCTAAGTTGCATCAGTCGTGTCCGACTCTGTGTGACCCCATAGACTGCAGCCCAACAGGATCCTCTGTCCCTGGGATTCTCCAGGCAAGAACACTGAAGTGGGTTGCCATTTCCTTCTCCAATGCATGAAAGTGAAAAGTGAAAGTGAAGTTGCTCAGTCGCGTCTGACTCTTCGCGACCCCATGGTCTGCAGCCTACCAGGCTCCTCCGTCCATGGGATTTTCCAGGCAAGAGTACTGGAGTGGGTTGCCATGCAGTTATGTAATCATTATCCTTAAATACTTATGATTTATTGAAAGTCATGAAATATTAGTAAAATATCTATCCTGAGCCTTTCTATTTTATAATTGATAGGGTAATAACAATATGTGCACCGGGATGACCCGGAGGGATGGGAGGGGGAGGGAGGTGGAAGAGGGGTTCTGGAAGGGGAAAACATGTACACCCATGGTGGATTCATGTGAATGTATAGCAAAACAAATATAATATTGTAAAGTTAAAAAATAGAAAATAAACTAATTTAAAAGAAAAAAATGTGTATTTTAAACATTATTAAATACATATAATTATATATTATATAATATATAATTATATATAAATGTTATACATAATTAACATTATAACATTATTATTATAATTTCCGATCTAGAATATATGAATTTCACCATGGAGTATATGGTCTCCATAAAAAGGCAAACATTTGAACTGCTCAAATGATCATATTAAGCACTTTAATTTTCTTATGTACTGGAAAACTTAAAGAAAATTTAAAGCTATCTTCATTTAAGTATATTTTAGCACTGCTAGTAATTCAAGTCACTTGTGAACTGGTTTTGGACTTTGCCTGTCTGATTTATTCCACTAAGCACAATACTATCTAGATTCATCTGTATTGCTGCAAATGTCAGTATTTCATTCTTTTTTATGACTGAACAATATTCCATTGTGTATAGATAGATAGATTCCACATCTTTTTAGTCCACTTATTTATTACTGGGTACTTGGGTTGCTTTCATAGCTAGGCTATTGTAAATAGAGCTGCTGTGAACATTGGGTGTGTGTATGCTTTTGAACTAGTGTTTTCATTTTTCCAGATATATACACAGGTGTAGAATTGCTGGATCACATAGTAGTTCTTTTTTTTTTTAAAGAAACTTCCATACTATTTTCCATAGTGGCTTCACCAGTTTACATTCCCACCAAGAATGTACAAAGATTCCCTTTTCTCCATATTTTTTGTTACTTTTAGGTTTTTTGATGACAGACATTTTTATAGATGTGAAGTGACATTTCATTATGGTTTTGATTTGCATTTCTCTAATAATTAGTGATGTTGAGGATTTTTTTCATGTGCCCATTAGCCAAGTATATATCTTCTTTTGAGAAATGTCTATTCAGATCTTCTACCCATTTTGATTGGATTATTTATTTTGTTAATATTGAGTATTATGAGATGTTTGTATATTTTTCAGTATTAACCCCTTGTCACTTCATTTGCAAATACTTTATTCTATTTCATATTGTAGGTTGTCTTTTTCTTTTGTTGATGATTTCCTTTGCTGTGCAAAAGCTTTTAAATTTAATTAGGTCCCATTTGTTTAATTTTACTTTTCTTTTGCCTTGGAAATTGATTCAAGAAAATATTGCTATGAGTTACATCAAAAAGTGTTATGCTTATGTTCAACTTATAGGAGATTTATGATTTTAGGTATTACATTTAGGTCTTTAAAGCATTTTATTTTGTGTATGGTATGAGGGAAGTTCTAATCTAATCACTTTATAGTCTTGATATATCTTGTTTTTTGTTATTCAGTTGCTAAGTTGCATCTGACTCCTTGTGATCCCATGAACAACAGCACTCCAGGCTTCTCTGTCCTTCGCTATCTCCTGAAATTTGCTCAGACACATGTTCACTGATACAGTGAAGCTGTCCATCTATCTCATCCTCTGTTGCCCCCTTCTCCTCTTGGCCTCAATCTTTCCCAGCATTAGGGTCTTTTCCAATGAGTCCTCTTTGCATCAGGTGGCCAAAGTATTGGAGCTTCAGCTTCAGCATCAGTCCTTCCAATAAATATTAAGGATTGATTTCCTTTAGGATTGATTGGTTTGACCTCCTTGCTGTCCAAAGGACTCTCAAGGGTCTTCTCCAGCACCACAACATGAGAGCATCAATTCTTTCTTATCATGCCACAATAGGAATCAATGTATCTACTAAGGATGGCACAGCTTTCATGAACTAATGTCTATTTATGTTTAATAATATCTTTCATCAAAATATTTATGTTCAGTACAGTATTTCCAAATTTCCAGTGCTAAACTTTAATGTCATGTCTCTTTGAACTATGTGCAAACATTATTGTTTAGCATGCATCATAGAGATATTTTTAGGGAGAGACAATACATATTGGATAGATGTGCATAGGATTACCTAAGCCAAGCTTTTACCTCAATTGCTCATAAACTTTTGAGGAGGGAATATTGCTTATCCAGAGTAACTAAAATAATATAAAACTATTTCATGAAGTCTTAATAATTTTATATTGATTAGCAGAGGCAATGATTGTTAAGTCATACTGGGAAGAATTATCAGGATATTTTCAGCCCAGATTTTTTAATATTAACAAATTGCTTTCCTTTCACTTGTGTCTGTTCCAGAAGGAATCTTTATTAGTAGTGTCATTAATAGCATATAATGATCTAAATGGAAACTGGGATGTTTGGAATGAAATCATTACCTCAGTACTATAGAACACATAAATCTCTAAAAACATTTTGATGAAAATTGCTTTTGAGCTGAATTGACTCTCTAATATACATTTCCTTCTGTTTTATATGTTTATTATTAATAATCATCTTATTTGTGATGTTTAATGCACTGAAATATTAGCCTGAGAAAATAATTGGAAAAGTCTTAATTTGCATTGACTATAAATCTCTTTGAAGTAATCTGAGAATAAAAGAAATGGCAACAAAAGAGTAGAATTTGAGTACTCAGTTTAAAACACAGTATACAGAAAACTACATTTATTTTCTCACCTTTGATGATGGATATTTTGGTAAATTTATTTTATCTATATCATGGTCAAACTGTGTATAATTTCAAGGATGTCCCACTATTATAAATGCTATTTTCCTTTTTAAAGTAGTTGGTGTTATTAGCTATAATAATTATCCTTTTTGTTAATTAGGAAAGAAAAATTTCTAATAGAACAATAAGGAAAAAATACTAAAATATCTATAAATTCTCCTCTTTTCTTTTCATTTTTGTCCATTAATGCAACATGGGCAAGAAGTGAAAATATCATCTTCAGTTCAGCTCAGTTGCTCAGTCGTGTCTGACTCTTTGTGACCGTGTGGACTGTAGCATGCCAGGCCTCCCAGTCCATCACCAACTTCCAGAGTTTACCCAAACTCATGTCCATTGAGATGGTGATGCCATCTGACCATCTCATCCTCTGCCGTCCCCTTCTCCTCCCACCCTCAATCTTTCCCAGCATCAGGGTCTTTTCAAATGAGTCAGTTCTACATGTCATGTGACCAAAGTATTGGAGCTTCAGCTTTAGCATCAGTCCTTCCAATGAATAGTCAGGACTGATTTTCTTTAGGACTGGTTGGATCTCCTTGAAGTCCAAGGGACCCTCAAGAGTCTTCTCAAACACCAAAGTTCAAAAGCATCAATTCTTTGGAGCTCAGCTTTCTTTATAGTCCAATTCCCACATACATACATGACTACTGGAAGAAACATACCTTTGACTAGATGGACCTTTGTTGGAAAAATAATATATCTTCTTTTTAATATGCTGTCTAGGTTGGTCATAACTTTTCTTCCAAGGAGTAAGTGTCTTTTAATTTCATGGCTGCAATCACCATTTGCAGTGATTTTGGAGCCCAAAAAATAAAGTCTGTCACTGTTTCCATTGTTTCCCCATCTATTTGCTATGAAGTGATGGGACCAGAAGCCATAATCTTAGTTTTCTGAATGTTGAGCTTTAAGTCAACTTTTTCACTCTCCTCTTTCACTTTCATTAAGAGGCTCTTTAGTTCTTCTTTGCTTTCTACCATAAGAGTGGTGTCATCTGCATAAAGGTGGTGTCATCTTAATATGCTATTTTATTTATAAATATAGAGATAATAATCTGAGTTGAATTCATAAGTCATTTTATCCGGAAGCATGCCTTAGAGTTTAATTATTATGCAATAAATGATTATGATTTTAACATATAAAATATAAATTTTAGGTTTTCCAAATGTTCAAACTAATTTTTTTAAATCTATTTATGATGGCTGGGATTTTGTTGCTGCTTGGGATTTTCTCTAGTTGTGGCAAGTGGGGTCTAACTTTAAGAACTGTGCCATTTCCCCCAGAAAAAGTGCTCTAATATGGATGTTTTATCATCAATATGGGTAATTTGCTATGCCTTTACGTCACTAATGCTTGGATTTCTGAAGCATTTTTAACTATATACATAGATGATTATCAGTCTCTGTTAACAATGGTCTTTAGTAAAAATATACATAACACTTCAAAATGTACCTCTTCAAAAACCAGTGGTGAAGAAATAACCATTATTGGATTACATATTGTCTTAGTCTGCTCAGGCTGCTATACAAAATACTATAGATTGGCTAGCATTTGTTTTCTCATATTTATGGAGGCTGGAAGTCTGAGATCAGAGTTCCAGCATAGCTGGGTTCTGGTAAGACCGTCTTCCTGGCTTGCAGAGGAATGCCTTCTTGCTGTGGCTCACCCAACCATTTCTTAATACAGTCACTTAGTGAAAGAGAGAGAGAACTCTATCTTTTCATGTGCTTATAAGGGCCCTAATCCGATCATGAGGACCCTTGCCTCATGACCTAATCTAAACCTAACCATCTCCCAATATCATCAAATTGGGTGCTAGCCACAACATATAATTTTGGAGGGATACACATATTCACTCCATAATGAATATTTTAAAGAAGTGAAAGTGCAAGTCACTCAGTCGTGTCTGAATCTTTGCAACCCCATGGACTATACAGTTCATGGAATTCTCCAGGCCAGAATTCTTTGCTCTAGGGGATCTTCCCAACCCAGGGATCAAATCCAGGTCTCCTGCATTGCAGGCAGATTTTTTATCAGTTGAACCACAAGGAAAACCCAAGAATACTGCAGTGGGTAGCCTATCCCTTCTCCAGTGGGTCTTCCTGACCCAGGAATTGAACCGGGGTATCCTTCATTGCAGGCAGATTCTTTACCAGCTGAGCTATCAGGGAGGCCCATATTTTAAAGAGATGACATATTTTGGAGTAATACTTAAATAAATGTTCAAATATATTTATTCAGTTCAGGTCAGTTGCTCAGTCGTGTCTGACTCTTTGAGACCCCATGGACTGCAGCACGCTAGGCTTCCCTGTCCATCACCAACTCCCGGAGCTTACTCAAATTCATGTCCATTGGGAAGGTGATGCCATCCAACCATCCCATCCTCTGTTGTCCCCTTCTCTTCCTGCCTTCAATCTTTCTGGAATTGTCCAGGCCAGAATACTGGAGTGGTTAGCCTTTCGCTTCTCCAGGGAATCTTCCCAACACAGGGATAGAACTCAGGTCTCTTTAATTGCAGGAAGATTCTTTACCAGCTGAGCCACAAGGGAAGTCCAATATACTTATTAAATATCACCTATTATAGTAAGATGGATACATATTTTAAATAGTTCTTCTACTCCTGGAGATCACAGTCTAGTAAGGACAAAAGGAGTTGAAAGGCAAAAATGATAATATGAAACATAGAATAATGAAGACTTTATAAAATAAAAAAAGATAATACCAAGGGTAAATCCTTAATGCTGATGCAGAGGTTAGGGTAGGACCATGGAGAAAGTGATACGTGAGTCTTGAAAATAGTGAGAGAACATTTCAAGAAGAGAGTACTGCATTTACATGCCAGTTTTTAAAGTTATAAAAGACTATTGTGGAAACAGCTTGAAATGAAGAAGAGGAGATAAAAGGATGAAAATTTGATTTGGACCTATTAGGTTGAAATACTTTCATGACACCTAAAAGGAATCATAAATAAAGCAGTCTTATATGAAAGTCTGCACCCAAGAGTAGAGTTCATGGCTGATATACAAAACTGGTAGATATAGACAGTACTGAAAGTCACAGGAAGAAATTTTTAAATAGGCATTGGCAAGCTTCATGTTAAAGTCTAGGTAAGTATCTTAGAATTTAAAGACCATACAGTGTCTTCCACAATTACTCAACTTGTCCTTTGTGGCATATGGCATGAAGAATATGACATCAATTACTGGGCATGACTGTCTTCCAGTAAAATTTTATTTATAATTTATAAATTTATAAAATTTTAATTTGGTCAGAGGACCAAATGTGACTCACATGCCATAAAGTGTTGATGTCTGTTTTAAACATAAACTGTCGTAGTAAACTAGTGATCAACACTTCCTGTTTGTCACATGGACTATTATTCTAGTTTTCTAACTTATTTATTTTGACTTCAACTTTATATCCTTACAATTATTCTACATTAGAAGCAAACTGTGGCTCAGACGTGCTCCACACCTCCACACATCTTGGAAAGCGTGAAGGAAAGTTTTAGGATGGAGGAAAGCTGATTTTGTTTGTAGACAGAAGACAAAAATAAATGTAGAAGGAAATACTGGAGATACATAAGGAAAAATACATCTAATTGCTAGATTAAATTCCTGAATAGTAAGTAGGTATACCAGCCAGGAATTTCTATATTACAAAACAAGAATCCAAATTAAATGAAATCAAGCCAAATTAAAAAAAATATATATATATATATATAAAGATATATACTGACTCACAATTTCTAGTTAGGAAAGGAATAGAGATTTTTTCCAAATAAGAAAACGGAAGAGTAATGCTAGTGAAAATTGTGGAATGTCTGCAAAAAAGGGAACTAAACTATAAATAGAAGGAAAATGTGGTATACAAGAACTAGGATACTTTCATATTGTTTATATCCTACCAGTATGCATCAGAACAGCTGTAGTAGTTGTTAAAATATTAAAATATTTTCATGTTCTTGGTAAAATTAAAAAAAAAAAAAATTACTGCCTCTCTCGTACTATCAAATTTCCTCTGTAACTAAAACCTCTCTACATTATCTGTAGGAACCTCTTGACTCTGTATGACTCATCAGTTCAAGGCTTCCCGTGAAACAGGGAGCTTGTAGGCCCCAACTCTAGCCCTAAATAATGTGCCATTATCACAAATTCATGTTGCTTTGAAATTTTAGATGTTTGAATATCATTCCTGATTCCACCAAAGCAAGAAGCAATGATGCAAACTTTATAAAGCTGGCTTGGCACAGGTCACCTGGGGACCATGACTCATAAATCAAAGGCCAAGTATAAAGGTGAATTCATGAAATTAAGTCCATTTAGTTACAAACCAAAAGTGCTAGGATCATAGAGACTAAAACAAATCAGGTGAGAAGTAATGTGGAGTAAACCGTATGTAGAGATATAGACAATTTTAAGGTTATGGTATGAGATTACCAATTCTTTTCTGACCCTTTTTGGATTACTGATCAAGGTAGCACCTGAGAAAAGGGAGGTTAGCTAGATCTATTGAATCTGCTGAGATCTATTGAATGCTTTTTACATATAGAATGTCAAATAACCAATATGTTTTTTTCCTTTTATATAAATTTTAGAGCCCCACAGGCAGATAGGATACTTTTGTTACAATTATAAACAGACACTCCAGAAGGAACCAAAACCTCAGAATAAATCTTCATCTAGAAAACCTAGAAGATTCCCCTTCTCATCTGAACCTCCTAGCCAAGGACTTGTAAAACAGACTGTAGTTTGGATTTCAAACATTGCCTGCCACCTTGGTCATCACCCTCCTAAGATCTTGTCTGAGTATGCCCATGCAGGATCCAACCTACACATTTGTACATAGTGACTATGATGAGTCCCCATTTTATTAATGACATTCAAAGTTTGACTGAACTGGTTATACTAATTGGTTATATTGACATGGAATAATCCAGTCTGTGTATATAGGTTTTATCTGAGCAACTGAGGAGGAGACAGACAGAATTCACAGCCTTCAAATATATCAAGTTTTGCTAAGTACACTAAATTATTCATCTTGTCTTCATTTATTTTGTGCTGTCCTTAGTTTCATTCTCAAGACAAATGTGTGAGTTTGAATCCACAGATTTTAGGCTTTGGGCAGAGAGGTTTCAAACTTATTTTAAAGTTAAAGACCTTTCGTTGTATCATTTCTCCCCCATGGTAGTTCTGAACTCTTATGGAGACTATTTTTCCCATGTTTGTATACACTGCTTTCATAAATCTCCTGGACCAGAATCACACTTCATCTTGTTCATTCTGTCTGCCCTTTACTGTAAACTTCTTTCTTCTAAAAGTTAACTAAATTTTCATATATATATACACAATACAAGTGAAATGAATTATTTATGAGTTTAGATTGCTTGAGATTATGGCTATCACAGGCAGTCATTGCAATCTTAAAATTATTAGGGAAAAAATGAATTTTATTCCTCAAATAGGCCCATGGACTGGCTTTGGAAATGTGTTCTTAGATCTCCAAGACCCTGTGAAGGTGCAATACATCACAAAGGAAATGGCCCTCTGGTGTTCTATTCAATACACCACTGGTACAATGATTCTTTAATAATGCATTGTCAAGTGTCACATATCAAGAGAACACTGTGGAGCAAAGAAGTCACTTTATTTATTTATTAGTGCTGTGTGTCATTGCAGAGGCATCACTTGATGCTCAGGGTCATGAGCTCAGATAGTAGATTCTATACCATTGTTATTATGATAAGCAATATCCTTAATGTCAAATTCAATGTAATTAAGCTTGCCTTGAGGATGCCCAAAGAGTAATTGTGATTATTTGGGTGGAGAGGTAAACATTGCTTTATGTTGCTAAGTGCTATGTAGAAATTTTAATGTAATTATTATTCTAATAATTTATAGCTGTTATTTAGAACCTATTCGCACATTTATGAATTGCTTATTTCTTAATTGTTTGGCTGATACGCTCATTTTTTTGATTGCTGCTGCTGCTGCTAAGTCGCTTCAGTCTTGTCCGCCTCTGTGCGACCCCATAGACGGCAGCCCACTGGGCTCCTCTGTCCCTGATTGAGGATATTTTATATATTGTTTAGGTGATATGTTCTTATTAAACTGCTACCTCTCTCTTGCCTACCTAAAATACCACATATCTTTTCCTGAAGTTTGAAAATGCAAAGCCTGTACAGTAAAATGGTCCTTGGGAAAAGATTCATTTAATTGATTTATATTTTTGCACAATAACTTTCCTCTATTTAGTTATTTACATGATTTCTATATCACTGTTTCCAAAGGACCAGTTTTCACCCTATGTGATCCTATAGAAATCTGCCTTAGAGAGTCAAGAAGAAACTATTTCTATGTTCCACTGAGAAGATATTTTATATTTTTGTTGCCTCCTCCTGAGACCAATATAGTTATTCCTGTTTTATCAAATGAGTCCTTGAAGAAGATATATAATATTTTAAAAAATGATTTAAAGAAAAAAAATTATTGAAGTAAATAAATAATATGATTTTTTAAAAGAAACATTCATTGTCTGAGAACAGAATACTCTGTGATACTATGTCTACTCTGATATTAAATAATTCCTTTTTAAAATTATTACTAAAACTACTAAGAAAGTTTTGTAAAATCAAAGGATAAAAGATTAACATATAGAAATCAATTATATTTTTTTGCTAGTGACAAAAGTTGGAAACTAAAACTAAAAATATGTCTTAAAATATTAAATATATTATAAATTAATTTACATATTAAAGATTTAACAAAACACATGTACCCTAGTAAACTAAAAAGCATAAGACCTCTCTGAGCGAAGTTAAAGACCCAAATGCAAAGATATACTACATTCATAGATATGAAGACTCAAAGTTATTAAGATGTTAAT
Source organism: Giraffa tippelskirchi (assembly GCF_054371585.1). Taxonomy (NCBI): domain Eukaryota; kingdom Metazoa; phylum Chordata; class Mammalia; order Artiodactyla; family Giraffidae; genus Giraffa; species Giraffa tippelskirchi. The sequence continues at coordinate 43,514,402 of NC_137276.1, forward strand.
TCTACCAAAATGACATGTAAATCCATGTCAATCACAATCAAAATCCTATAATTATTTTATTGTAGAAATTGACAAGTAAAATCTAAAATGTGTATAGAGCCCAAGGACCTAACTTAGCTAAAACAACTTTGAAAAGAAATAGCCAAGTGTAGTCTGATTTCCAGACTTTCAAAAAGTACAGTAATCTAGGCAGTTAGTTTGGGCATATGTTTAAAAATATATACCTTTGGAAAAGAGACAGATCTTTTGTTCCTAAAACAAAATTTAGATTAGACATTCAATTACTATACTTTCCATTAACACTAACATCCAATGACATATTAGTAGAAAACACAACTTCAATGTAATCAAAGGGCACATTTTTAAAAGTGGCAATTGTTTCTTAATTGGGTTTTGGTGAGTTTGAAGCTTGATTTTTTACCTAGCAGACAAAGATTTCAAGTTATTAATTTTATGTTGCATAGCATAGATTTGTAAAAAGTATAAAATATAATATATTGAAGTCAAAGTAAAGAAAAATGATTAAAGATAGAATAAGATATGGTACAATTTTTTTTTATGTCCAAACTCAGTGATTTATTTCCAATTAAAACATCATCCATCATGCCAAAATATTGTTGTTAATTAGAATTTTACATGCTTTGCTAGTTTTGTGATAGCTTTGTTAATTTATTTTGGCCTTATAGTTGAATAAGCATTTAATTATTCATATAACATTAACATTAAAATAAATATAATTTAAGTCACTGTAAAGGAAACAATATAATTGTGTTTTGTTAAAATGACCTATTCATTATTCAAGTTTGAGGAAGCTGATTAAAAATAGGATTAAAATATATATGTAGAAAAACAAAATATATTTATATGCAATGAATAATACAAATATACATCTTTATGTTTACAAAATGCATTTCTATTGGCAAAATAGTACCTTATATTATTTTTTCCTCATATTCTTTTGTGAGAAGCCACTTTTATGGCATTGTCCCCAAATATATATTAAGACCTTGAGCAAGACCAATATGCCACATCCTATTATTTGGTAAAATGGAAATCATATGTATTTCCACATGCACATTGATTTGTTACATCAGCAAAACAATTGAAAGTGACACACAGCCAAGAACTACATCTATGGAAAATATGTTCATCTCACAAATTTCATAGGTTATTCAGATGGAAATATGCAAAAAAAAAAGTACAGGGGCAAAAGCAATAGTCCATCTGCTTCCTGATGCTTTTTTTTTTTTGAATAATCATTGCATTTTGGGCCATCCTGAAGATTACTGTCATCCTGATGATTATTGTCAGGTTGATAATAGAGAGCTTTTTAAAAAAATTATTTAATTGTGTTTATCTATTTTGGATGCATCTAGTCTTAGAACTGGACATGGAACAATGGAGATGAACATTCCTGGTTTGAAAGGACTGACATATTTCACTTTAAGAAAACACCAAATTTGTTTTTCCTAGCCATTTTGGGGCTTAAGAAAGCACAGATCGATAAACAAATTTTAGAACTGAATATTTTCAAATGTAGAAGATATTGTTCGAAATATTGTGAACAATTAATGTATTCCTAAAGAATTCCTTGTAAATAGTATTTGATACCATCTCTCAGTTGTCATCAACATGGATCCTATAACACTCTGGATAGAAACAAAATTTGCATTTTTAAAGAGTTTGGTTTTCCAAATATAGTTCCTTACTTCTTTGAACTATATAGTTTTGTTTTTTTGTTTTTTTCCTTAATATTACACCATTCAGTTCAGTTCAGTCACTCAGTCATGTCCGACTTTTTTGTGACCCAATGGGCTGCAGCACGCCAGGCTTCCCTGTCCTTCAACTCCCAGAACTTGCTCAAACTCGTGTCCTTTGAGTCGGTGATGCCATCCAACCATCCCATTCTCTTTCGTCCCTTTCTCCTTCTGCCTTCAATAGTTGCAAGCATCAGGGTCTTTTCCAGTGAGTCAGTTCTTCCCATCAAGTGGCCAAAGTATTGGAGCTTCAGCTAGCTTCAACATCAGTCCTTCCAGTGAATATTCAGGACTGACTTCCTTTAGGATGTACTGGTTGGATCTCCTTGCAGTCCAAAGGACTCTCAAGAGTCTTCTCCAACACCACAGTTCAAAAGCATCAATTCTCCAGTGCTCAGCTTTCTTCACAGTCCAACTCTCACATAAATACATGACTACTGGAAAAATCATAGCCTTGACTAGATGGATCTTTGTTGGCAAAGTAACGTCTCTGCTTTTTAATATGCTATCTAGGTTGGTCATAACTTTCCTTCCAAGGAGTAAGTGTCTTTTAATTTCATGGCTGCAGTCACCATCTGCAGTGATTTTGGAGCCCAAAAAATTAAGTCTGTCACTGTTTCCGCTGTTTCCCCATCTATTTCCCATGAACTGATGGGACCAGATGCCATGATCTTAGTTTTCTGAATGTTGAGTTTTAAGCCAACTTTTTCACTCTCCTCTATCACTTTCATCAAGAGGCTTTTTAGTTCCTCTTCACTTTCTGCAATAAGGGTGGTGTCATCTGCATATCTGAGGTTATTGATATTTCTCCCGGCAATCTTGATTCCAGCTTGTGCTTCTTCCAGCCCAGCATTTCTCATGATGTACTCTGCATATAAGTTAAATAAGCAGGGTGACAATATACAGCCTTGATGTACTCCTTTTCCTATTTGGAACCAGTCTGTTGTTCCATGTCCAGTTCTGACTATTGCTTCCTGACCTGCATACAGGTTTCTCAAGAGGCAGGTCAGGTGGTCTGGTATTCCCATCTCTTTCAGAATTCTCCACAGTTTATTGTGATCCACACAGTCAAAGGCTTTGGCATAGTCAAAAAAGACGAAATAGATGTTTTTCTGGAACTCTCTTGCTTTTTCGATGATCCAGCGGATGTTGGCAATTTGATCTCTGGTTCCTCTGCCTTTTCTAAAACCAGCTTGAACATCTGGAAGTTCATGGTTCACGTATTGCTGAAGCCTGGCTTGGAGAATTTTGAGCATTATTTTACTAGGGTGTGAGATGAGTGGAATTATGCGGTAGTTTGAGCATTCTTTGGCATTGTCTTTCTTTGGGATTGGAATGAAAACTGACCTTTTCCAGTCCTGTGGCCACTGCTGGGTTTTCCACACATGACTACTGGAAAAATCATAGCTTTGACTAGACAAACCGTTGTCAACAAAGTAATAGCTCTGCTTTTTAATATGCTGTCTAGGTTGGTCATAGCTTTTCTTCCAAGGAGGAAGCGTCTTTTAATTTCATGACAGTAGTCACTATCTGCAGAGAGTTTGGAGCCCATGAAAATAAAGCCTTTCACTGTTTGCATTGTTTCCCCATCTATATGCCATGAAGTGATGGGACTGGATGCAATGATCTTTGTTTTTTGAATGTTGAGTTTTAAGTCAGCTTTTTCACTCTCCTCTTTCGCTTTCATCAAGAAGCTCTTTAGTTCCTCTTTACTTTCTGTCATAAGGGTGATGTCATCTGCATATCTGAGGTTGTTGATATTTCTCTCCTGGCAATCTTGCTTCCGGCTTATGCTCCATCCAGCACAGCATTTAGCATGATGTACTCTGTATATAAGTTAAATATGCAAGGTGACAATATACAGACTTGACATACTCCTTTCCCGTTATGGAACCAGTCCATTGTTCCATGTCCGGTTCTCACTGTTGCTACTTGACCCACATACCTTTCAGTACAATATATATTTTACTTCAAAACCTCTTTATCTCATTCCTTCTTCCTACTTTCTCTCCTTTTCTCTCCGTATCTCTAGCTCTGGTAAACAATATGCTTAATAGGCAACATAGATTATTTGAGGCCACAAGAGTCATTTAATTTTGGTGCTACTCTGACTTATGAGAAAACGGTTACACAGATCCTTTTCGTTATAGGTCAAAAGAACTCTGGGTATTCATTTTCAAATAGAATTCCTACTCAGACCTACCTTCTTACTGTTGTTCTCAGCAATTCTCACCTGAGCAGTGTCACCACAATAATTAGATATGTTTACACAGCTCAATTCAGACAATGCTTTTCTGTTTAAGCTTCTTTAAAACATCCTGAGATGAAATGTACATCAGTCAGGCTGCCATTCAAAGCCCTTTACCGTCTGACTGTACCCAACCTGCCCTTCCTTTTCCTCACCCTTCATCTTATATCTTACAAATGGCATGGTCCCATGATTACTTCTCAAATAAACCATTTAATTTCACATTTTGGTAGTTTTCCAGTTACAGTACCTTATTACCCAAAACTTTGCATCTTAATTTTCTCTTTTGTAACATTTAAAAATCTCTTATTCTAAAGTGAGAACTTTACTATGGCTGGGATGGTAGACATTTTAATGTCCTTTGTATAACTAAGACCAAATATAGTAGTAGATAATGAATAAATAAACCATTTTGAATGAATAAATTAGTAAACCATTCTCCTTACTGGCCTTCTCTATGAATTTAATTTAAGTTCAGTCATTCCTCTTACTTTGAATGTGTTACCTTTGGCCTGGTAACTACACAAATGTAAGGTTTGGATTCTGCTTTACCCAATTTGTTCTTTAATCTCATGTACTAGTTGGGATCAAGTATGCATGTGGAGAGTTTCCACTTAGATTGGAGACTAGGTAGATTTTTTGGTTATTTTTCTATAACTAGTTCATTTACCTCCAAATGTGGTAAATGAGTACCTCAGTAGTATTTTGATTTTCATCTATTACTTAGATTCTAGTCTAAACTAAAAATCTACATTTAATCATCTATTGTTGCTGGTACCTGGACATAAGCAATCTCACTAGTGATTTATATTTTCCATCCTATAGCTGTTCTTGTATGATTGATTAGGTGATCATTTATCAAAATGTCCATGTAGGAAAAATAATCCAAACAACATACTCAAATGGGTAGAACTATGCACATGCTTGCTATGGGGAAATCACCATGATTTTCATGGTATTTTAAAAAAATTGTTTATTTTTTAATTGAAGGATCATAGTTTTATAGAATTTTGTTGTTTCTGTCAACATTCATATTGACCTTAAAATTTGGATGTTTTGAAGAATAACTTCAGATAAGTTGAGTCTTTATTATAGTGACTAATGCATAGTGGACTTAATTGCTTTACTAGGCCCCTCTAAAGATATTCTTATCTTTTCTTTCAGCAAAGTGTTTCCCTGGTAGCTCAGCTGATAAAGAATCCACATGCAATCCTGGAGACCCTGGTTTGATTCCTGGGTTGGGAAGATGCCCTGGAAGAGGGCATGGCAACCCACTCGAGTATTCTTGCCTAGAGAATCCCCGTTGGCCGAGGAGCCTGGCAGGTTACAGTCCATGGGGTTGCAAAGAGTTGGACATGACTGAGTGACTAAGCCTAAGCACACAGAGAATTAAAAAAAAAAAAAAACAGCAGAGGGTTCAACTTGGGCTAAAGATGAACAGTAAACTTGCTGCACAATATGCAAACTATCCACCAACAATTCAATACAGTTAAAACTAATATATATTGGTAATATTAATGAAGAGAAGGAAATATCCTTTGAGCATATAAGGCAGTTAGTGCACACTGAGATAGAGTAGTAGTCCTTATAGTTTGAATTTTCTAAACTTATTGATCATTGGTTTGTCTTCCACATGGCCAAGTAGGTGGGGTAACCACTTACAAAAATAGCCAGGCAGTTATGTAAAATATTTAGTCTGACCAAAAATCAATTCAGTAAATTTTATTATACAAACAAATGATGGCTCATGGGCATTATATTCAAAATTAGAATTATCCTAGCATTTGAGTAAGAATACCCACAATATATGAGTATGTTAAATAATAAATGAGTCATAATTGTTGCAAGAGTTCTTTCTTTAAATATTGAAAGTAAGCAAACTTTAATTCAAACAAATTAAATATTCTAATAAATAATGGAAAGGGAGTGTGCAACAGTAGAACACAACCCATGGGCCGGACATCAACCAGGATACTAATCCAGATTCTGTTACAAACTGGCTGTATGAACTTTAGCAAGCGGTTTCTTCTTTGATTTTTCCATGGGGAATAAGATCTTAAAAGAGTTAAAATCCCAGATCTCTTTCAGATATGAGTCTACGAGTCTACCTGATAGGAAATATACTCAAGCATTCTTTCCAGGCGGAAAAAAAAAAGGCCTCCTTAAAAAAAAAAAAAATAATAAGCACTTTAGAAAAATAGCTGCTCAACATTTTCTTTTTTTTGTAACGAATTTCCAAAAAAAAAAAAAAAAAGACTCCTTATTTAATGTTTAAAAAAAATTAACCAACTATATGCATGTGTGTGTGCTAAGTCGCTTCAGTCGTGTCTGACTCTTTGCAACCCTTTGAACCGTAGCCCTACAGGATCCTCTGTCTTTGGGATTCTCCAGGCAAGAATACTGCAGAGTGTTGCCATGCCTTTCTCTGGTAGGGGGGGTGGGGGGTGGGAGTGGGGTGTCTTCCCAACCCAGGGATCAAACCCATGTTTCATATATCTCCTGTTTTGGCAATTGGGTTCTTTACTACTAGGGCCACCTGGGAAGCCCCAACAAAATATATATTACACGCTAAAAAAGGAGGATTTTTAAAAATTGAAGTATAGAAGACTACTAATTATTCCAGGTATTAATCTTGGAGTTCAAATGTTTGGTTCTGTAAAATTGTATTGGCCCATGAATATTAGCTGCAGCTGCCACGTGACAGCAGGGGACACTCTAATACTGTTTTGCTTTATGTCTGTTCCCTATGGATTTAGGAAACACATTCATTTTTTAATTTGGTTGTGAAAATTAATATTTAAATTGATAAGGCTTCAGATATGATAGTATTATCAAAAAGAATGTACTGGTTCAAAGTGCCGTAATAATATTTTGTCAACCATCATTATAGTAAAATGTCAACCATCTTCACTAAGGTCATCTTTGGAAAAATATGATATTCAAAACTTCCATCAGCTATAGGAAAATAAGATATATATATATATGAATATATGTGTGTATATGTCCAGTTTAAAGATGAATACATTAACTTGTGAATATGTTCATATCTTTTAAAGAGGTCATATAAGCAAATTTACTCTCCAGTTCAGTTCATTTCAGTTGCTCGGTCCTGTCCAGCTCTTTGTGACCCCATGGACTGCAGCACGCCAGGCATCCCTGTCCATCACCAACTCCCAGAACTTGCTCAAACTCATGTCCATTGAGTCAGTGATGCCATCCAACCATCTCATCCTGTCGTCCCCTTTTCCTCCCACCTTCAATCTTTCCTAGCATCAGGGTCTTTTCCAATGAGTCAGTTCTTCACATCAGGTGGCCAAAGTATTGGTGCTTCAGCTTCAGCATCTGTCCTTCCAATGAATATTCAAGACTGATTCCTTTAGGATGGACTGGTTGGATCTCCTTGCTGTCCAAGGGACTCTCAAGAGTCATCCATACATGACTATTGGAAAAACCATAGGTTTGACTAGATGGACCTTTGTTGGCAAAGTAATGTCTCTGCTTTTTTTTTAATTAATTAATTTTTTATTGAGGGATAATTGCTTTACAGAATTTTGCTATTTTCTGTCAAACCTCAACATGAATCAGCCATAGGTATACATATATCCCCTTTCTTTTGAAACTCTTTCCTATCTCCCTCCCCACCCGACCCCTTTAAGTTGATACAAAGGCCCTGTTTGAGTTTCCTGAGCCATACAGAAAATTCTCATTGGCTATCTATTTTACATGTAGTAATGTATGATTCCTTGTTATTCTTTCTATACATCTCACTCTCTCTTCCCCTCTCCCAATGTCCATAAGTCTATTCTCTATGTCTGTTTCTCCATTGTTGCCCTGTAAATAAATTATTCAGTACCATTTTTCTAGATTCTGTATATATGTGTTAGAATACAGTATTTATCTTTCTCTTTCTAATTCATTCACTCTGTATAATAGGTTTTAGGTTCACCAAGCTGTCTCTGCTTTTTAATACGATGTCTAGGTTGGTCACAGCTTTTCTTCCAAGGAGGAAGTGTCTTTTAATTTCATGGCTGGAGTCACCATCTGCAGAAATTTTGGAACCCCCAAAAATAAAGTCTGTCACTGTCTCCACTGTTTCCCCATCTATCTGTGATGAAGTGATGGGACTCGATGCCATGATATTAGTTTTCTGAATGTTGAGCTTTAAGCCAACTTTTTCACTCTCCTCTTCCACTTTCATCAAGAGGCGCTCTAGTTCTTAGATTTCTGCCATATGGGTGGTGTCATCTGCATATCTGAGGTTATTGATATTTCTCCAGGCAATCTTGATTCCAGCTTGTGCTTCCTCCAGCCCAGCATTTCTCATGATGTACTCTGCATATAAGTTAAATAAGCAGGGTGACAATATACATCCTTGATGTACTTCTTTTTGTATTTGGAACCAGTCTGTTGTTCCATGTCCAGTTCTAACTGTTGCTTCCTGACCTGAATACAGGTTTCTCAAGAGGCAGGTCAGGTGGTCTGGTATTCCCATCTGTTGAATTTTCCACAGTTTGTTGCGACCCACATAGTCAAAGGCTTTAGCATAGTCAATAAAGCAGAAGTAGATTTTTTTTTTTCTGGAACTCTCTTGCTTTTTCGGTGATCCAGTGGATGTTGGAATTTGATCTCTGGCTCCTCTGCCTTTTCTAAATCCAAACTCTTTAGTTAGATTATTTTTTTCTGGAATACTTTTCATCATGGCTTAGCTTAATTCCACATACTATGTGTGCTGTGTGCTTAGTCGCTTAGTCATTTCTGACTCTGTGACTCCATGGACTGTAGCCTGCCAGGCTCCTCTGTCCATGGATTTCTCTAGGCAAGAATACTGGAGTGGGTTGCCATGCCCTCCTCCAGGGGATCTTCCCAGTTCAGGGATCGAAGACAGGTTTCCCGCATTGCAGGCTGATTCTTTACCATCTGAGCCACCAGAGAAGCCCAATTTCACATAGAATTTGTCTAATTTGTCTAATATTATTAAGTGGGAATATTTTTTACCTTGGATATAATCATCTAAAGGTGAGCACAGAGAGATTGAATGTGAGTATCTCCATGAGATAAATATATACAGATATACAACAGATTATTCTGTTATCAGGGATCAAGATGAATAGAAAGGTGGCAAGATATTAATTTCTTTTGCTTTTAAACAAAAACTTGTATATGAAAAAATAGCACAACCATTAAAACTGAAACAGAGAAAACAATTTTTGAAGTTCCCTTTATCCTTCTCCTTATATTTATCCCTAAAGATATTAATCTTTTGAGAGGCAGGGCTAAGATGGCGGAGGAATAGGACTGGGAGACCACTCTCTCCTCCACAAATATATCGAAAGAACATCTGAACGCTGACCAAACTTCACAAAACTACTTCTGAAGGCTGGCTGAGGACGTCAGGCTTTCACAAAAACTGCGCATTATCTTCAAAAGAGGTAGGAGAAATTATAAAAGATAAAAAGAGAGACAAAAGAGTTAGGGACGGAGACCCGTCCCGGGGAGGGAGTCGTAAAAGAGGAGGAATTTCCAAGCACCAGGAAACCCTCTCACCGGCGGGTGTGGGGGAGGATTTTTTATCTCGGAGGGCAACATAACTGGGAGGAAAAAATAAATAAAATCCACAGATTACGTGCCTAAAGTAACTCCCAGCAAAGAACCCCAGACGCTCGCATCATCCGCCACCAGCAAGTGGGGGCTGAACGGAGAGGAGCGGGCGGCATTGCCTAGGGTAAGGACCGGGCCCGAGTGCCCCGAGGGCAATCTGAGGGAGCTAACGTGAGATAGTAACCTAAACTGTGGGACAGCGAGAGAGAGAGAACTATCCCGCGAAAAGCCCAACTCTAAGGCACTGCCGGCCCGCTCACAGAACAAAGGACTGAGCGATACCAGAGGAGAGCTAGCCGGCTGCGGACCGCCCCATCCCCCGCGGGACACAGCGGGCAGGCGGGGCCCGCCAGAGCCGGAAAGGGGCAAACTCGGCTCCAGAGAGGGCACCCCCTACCAAACTGCAAACAGGCTCCCAGTTTCTAAGCAAAGACTGCCTGAGATCCCGGAGGGTCGACAGCCGCCGGGAGGGTCGCAGCCAGAGACCAGCTCCCCAGAACCGACACAAAGCACACCGGAGCCAGGCGCGCCCGTAAACCGAGGCGGGGACCAGGGAGGTGATAAGCCGCACCGCCCCAACAGGGGACAGCGCCCTCGCCAAACTCCTGGCCGCCTGGGCAGCTCCGACCGGGAACGGCACAAGCCGCGGGCGAAACCGAGTCTGCGCCTTTGTGGAGTAACCGGGAACCTGAACCTGAGCGGCTTAGACCTGGGAAGTGCACGCAGCTCAGGGCCCGTTCCCCGGCCGAGTAACCTGAAGCCTGAGCAGGGTAGACGGGGAAAGCACACACGCCGTGAGCGGGGGCGAACCCAGTGCGGCCGAGACACTGCGAGCTTAGCACACACACGCCAGAATTGCAGTGTTCCTTCCTCCCCACAGCACGATTGAACAAGCGAACCTAAAGAGATCACCTCCACCGCTTTGTTGCAGGGCGGAAATTAGATACTGAAGAGATCTCCAAACAGAAGCCAAATAAACAGAGGGAAGCGCTTTGGAAGGGACAGGCCAACAGATTAAGATCCCTGTAGTTAATACCGACTGCATTAAAAAGGACCTATAGATCTTGAAAAGTATAAGCAGGAATAAGGATCTATCTAAAACTGAGCAGATCCCACACTGCTCACAACAGCTCCAGAGAAAGTCCGGGATATATATATTTTTTACTATTATTTTTTTTTTTTTTTAATTTTTTTTTTTAATTTTTTTTTAATTAAAAAAATTTTTTTTTCTCTTCGTTCCTTTTTCTTCAAGTCCTCTATTACACCTTTAACTTTCATTTTCATAACCCACTATTAACTTGCAAAAAAAAAAAAACCCTATTTTTGAAGCAAACTACATACATATATCTTATACCTTTTGTGTTTTCTTTTTTTTTAATGTTTTTTTCCTGTTCTACATTTTTTTACTGTTTCTTTTTTTTACTGTTTTACTGTTTTTTTTCTTTTTACACTGTTTCCTTTTTTCTTTTTTTTTTTTTTTAGATTGTAAGTTTTATAAGAGTCTAACCTCTACTCTAGATTTTTAATCTTTGTTTTACATATTTGATATCAACTTTGTACATTTAAGAACCCAATCTTTAGGACCCATTTTTACTCAGGAGTGTGATCACTGGCCTGATCACTCTCTCCCCCTATTGATGCTCTTTCTTCTCCCCCAGGGAACCTCTATCTCCCACCCTCCTCCTTCTCTTCTCAACCCAATTCTGTGAATCTCTGAGGGTGTTCTGGGTACCGGAGAACACTTCAGGAACAGGATACTGCCCAGATCTCTCTCTCCCCTCTTAATTCCTCCCTTGCTACTCATGCTCACCTCTGTTACCTTCCTCCCCCCTCTCTATGTATCTCTGTGAATCACTCTGAGTGTTCCAAACTGTGGAAAGCACAGAGGGAAGTGCTTACTGGCTAGATTGCTCTCTCCACATTTGAATTCCCCTCTTCCCCTCCTGGTCACCTCAACCCACCCCCCCCCCACCTCATCTCTCCATGTAACTCAGTGAATCTTTCTGGGTATCCCTCACTGTGGAGAATCTTTTCACCATTAACCTAAAAGTTTTATTATTGAGGCTGTATGGAAGGAGAAGTCTTGAGGCTACTGCAAGAATAAGACTGAAAGCCAGGGGAAACATTAATTAATAAGAGACCATCCAATAGCCTCCATAAATTCACTGAAACCAAGCTCCACCCAAGAGACAATAAGTTCCAGAGCAAGACATACCACGCAAATTCTCCAGCAACGCAGGAACATAGACCTGAGCATCAATATACAGGCTGCCCAGTGGCACACCAAATCCATAGACATCTCAAAAATTAATACTGGTCTCTCCATTACACTCTAGAGAGCAGAAATCCAGCTCCACCCACCAGAACACCGACACAAGCTCCCCCAACCAGGAAACCTTGACAAGCCACTTGTCCAACCCCAACCGCAGTGAGGAACCTCCATAACAAAGAGGAACTTCATACTACCAGAATACAGAAGGGCCACGCCTAACACAGCAATCTAAACAAGATGAAAAGGCAGAGAAGTACTCAGCAAGTAAAGGAAAATGAGAAATGCCCACAAAACCAAACAAAAGAGGAGGAGATAGGGAATCTATCTGAAAAAGAATTTAGAATAAGGATAATAAAAATGATCCAAAATCTTGAAAGCAAAATGGAGTTACAGATAAATAGCCTGGAGACAAAGATTGAGAAGATGCAAGAAATGTTTATCAAGGACTTAGAAGAAATAAAAAGGAATCAATATAGAATGAATAATGAAATAAAGGAGATAAAAGACACTCTGGAGGGAACCAACAGTAGAATAACGGAGGCAGAAGATAGGATAAGTGAGGTAGAAGATAGAATGATGGAAATAAACGAAGCAGAGAGGAAAAAAGAAAAAAAATCAAAAGAAATGAGGAAAACCTCCGGGACCGCTGGGACAATATGAAACGCCCCAACATTCGAATCATAGGAGTCCCAGAAGAAGAAGATAAAAGGAAAGGCCATGAAAAAATACTCGAGGAGATAATAGTTGAGAATTTCCCTAAATTGAGGAAAGAAATAGTCACAGAAGTCCAAGAAACCCAGAGAGTTCCAAACAGGATAAACCCAAGGCGAAACACCCCAAGACACATATTAATCAAATTAACAAAGATCAAACACAAAGAACAAATATTAAAAGCAGCAAGGGAAAAACAACAAATAACACACAAGGGGATCCCCATAAGGATAACAGCTGATCTTTCAATAGAAACCCTTCAGGCTAGAAGGGAATGGCAGGACATACTTAAAGTAATGAAAGAGAATAATCTACAACCCAGATTACTGTACCCAGCAAGGATCTCATTCAGATATGAAGGAGAATTCAAAAGCTTTACAGACAAGCAAGAGCTGAGGGAATTCAGCACCACCAAACCAGCTCTCCAGCAAATGCTAAAGGATCTTCTCTAAACAGGAAACACAGAAAGGATGTTTCAACACGAACTCAAAACAACAAAGTAAATGGCAACGGGATCATACTTATCAATAATTACCTTAAATGTAAATGGGTTGAATGCCCCAACCAAAAGACAAAGGGTTGCTGAATGGATACAAAAACAAGACCCCTATATATGCTGTCTACAAGAGACCCACCTCAAAACTAGGGACACACACAGGCTGAAAGTGAAAGGATGGAAAAACATATTCCATGCAAACGGAGACCAAAAGAAAGCAGGAGTCGCAATACTCATTTCAGATAAAATAGACTTTAAAATAAAGGATGTGAAAAGGGACAAAGAAGGACACTACATAAAGATCAAAGGATCAATTCAAGAAGAAGACGTAACAATCATAAATATATATGCACCCAACATAGGAGCACCACAATATATAAGGCAAATACTAACAAGTATGAAAGGGGAAATTAACAATAACACAATAATAGTGGGAGACTTTAATACTCCACTCACGCATATGGATAGATCAACTAAACAGAAAATTAACAAGGAAACACAAACTTTAAATGATACAATAGACAAATTAGATTTAATTGATATTTACAGGAGTTTCCACCCCAAAACAATCAATTTTACCTTTTTCTCAAGTGCACATGGAACTTTCTCCAGGATAGATCACATCCTGGGCCATAAATCTAGCCTTGGTAAATTCAAAACAATTGAAATCATCCCAGCCATCTTCTCTGACCACAATGCAGTAAGATTAGACCTCAATTACAGGAAAAAAACTATTAAAAGTTCCAACATATGGGGGCTAAACAACACGCTTCTGAATAACCAACAAATCACAGAAGAAATCAAAAAAGAAATAAAATTATGCATAGAAACGAATGAAAATGAAAACACAACAACCCCAAACCTATGGGACACTGTAAAAGCAATACTAAGGGGAAGGTTCATAGCAATACAGGCGTACCTCAAGAAACAAGAAAAAAAATCAAATAAATCAACTAACTCTACACCTAAAGCAACTAGAGAAGGAAGAAATGAAAAACCCCAGGGTCAGTAGAAGGAAAGAAATCTTAAAAATTAGGGCAGAAATAAATGCAAAAGAAACAAAAGAGACCATAGCAAAAATCAACAAAACTAAAAGCTGGTTTTTCGAGAAGATAAACAAAATTGATAAGCCATTAGCCAGACTCATCAAGAAACAAAGGGAGAAGAATCAGATCAACAAAATTAGAAATGAAAATGGAGAGATCACAACAGACTCCACAGAAATACAAAGGATCATAAGAGACTACTACCAACAGCTATATGCCAATAAAATGGACAACTTGGAAGAAATGGACAAATTCTTAGAAAAGTATAACTTTCCAAAACTGAACCAGGAAGAAATAGAAGATCTTAACAGACCCATCACAAGCACGGAAATCGAAACTGTAATCAGAAATCTTCCAGCAAACAAAAGCCCAGGACCAGACGGCTTCACAGCGGAATTCTACCAAAAATTTAGAGAAGAGCTAACACCTATCCTACTCAAACTCTTCCAGAAAATTGCAGAAGATGGTAAACTTCCAAACTCATTCTATGACGCCACCATCACCCTAATTCCAAAACCAGACAAAGATGTCACAAAAAAGGAAAACTACAGGCCAATATCACTGATGAACATAGATGCAAAAATCCTTAATAAAATTCTAGCAAACAGAATCCAACATCATATTAAAAAGATCATACATCATGACCAAGTGGGCTTTATCCCAGGAATGCAAGGTTTTTTTAACATCCGCAAATCAATCAATGTAATACACCACATTAACAAATTGAAAGAAAAAAACCATATGGTTATCTCAATAGATGCAGAAAAAGCCTTTGACAAAATTCAGCATCCATTTATGATTAAAACCCTCCAGAAAGCAGGAATAGAAGGAACATATCTCAACATAATAAAAGCTATATATGACAAACCCACAGCAAACATTATCCTCAATGGTGAAAAATTGAAAGCATTTCCCCTAAAGTCAGGAACAAGGCAAGGATGCCCACTTTCACCACTACTATTCAACATAGTTTTGGAAGTTTTGGCCACAGCAATCAGAGCTGAAAAAGAAATAAAAGGAATACAGATAGGAAAAGAAGAAGTAAAACTCTCACTGTTTGCAGATGACATGATCCTCTACATAGAAAACCCTAAAGACTCTACTAGAAAATTACTAGAGTTGATCAATGAATATAGTAAAGTTGCAGGATATAAAATTAACACACAGAAATCCCTTGCATTCCTATACTCCAATAAGGAGAAAACAGAAAGAGAAATTAAGGAAACAATACCATTCACCATTGCATCAAAAAGAATAAAATACTTAGGAATATATCTACCTAAAGAAACAAAAGACTTATATATAGAAAACTATAAAACCCTGATGAAAGAAATCAAAGAGGACACAAACAGATGGAGAAATATACCGTGTTCATGGATTGGAAGAATTAATATAGTGAAAATGAGTATTCTACCCAAAGCAATCTACAGATTCAATGCAATCCCTATCAAGCTACCAATGGTATTTTTCACAGAACTAGAACAAATCATCTCACAATTTGTATGGAAATATAAGAAACCTCGAATAGCCAAAGCAATCTTGAGGAAGAAGAATGGAACTGGAGGAATCAACCTGCCTGACTTCAGGCTCTACTACAAAGCCACAGTCATCAAGACAGTATGGTATTGGCACAAAGATAGAAATATAGATCAATGGAACAAAATAGAAAGCCCAGAGATAAACCCACGCACATATGGACACCTTATCTTCGACAAAGGAGGCAAGAATATACAATGGAGAAAAGACAATCTCTTTAACAAGTGGTGCTGGGAAAACTGGTCAACCACTTGTAAAAGAATGAAACTAGAACACTTCCTAACACCGTACACAAAAATAAACTCAAAATGGATTAAAGATCTAAACGTAAGACCAGAAACAATAAAACTCCTAGAGGAAAACATAGGCAAAACACTCTCCGACATAAATCACAGCAGGATCCTCCATGACCCACCTCCCAGAATATTGGAAATAAAAGCAAAAATAAACAAATGGGACCTAATTAAAATTAAAAGCTTTGGCACAACAAAGGAAACTATAAACAAGGTGAAAAGACAGCCTTCAGAATGGGAGAAAATAATAGCAAATGAAGCAACAGACAAACAATTAATCTCAAAAATATACAAGCAACTTCTGCAGCTGAATTCCCGAAAAATAAACGACCCAATCAAAAAATGGGCCAAAGAACTAAACAGACATTTCTCCAAAGAAGACATACAGATGGCTAACAAACACATGAAAAGATGCTCAACATCACTCATTATTAGAGAAATGCAAATCAAAACCACAATGAGGTATCATTTCACACCAGTCAGAATGGCTGCTATCCAAAAGTCTACAAGCAATAAATGCTGGAGAGGGTGTGGAGAAAAGGGAACCCTCTTACACTGTTGGTGGGAATGCAAACTAGTACAGCCACTATGGAGAACAGTGTGGAGATTCCTTAAAAAACTGGGAATAGAACTGCCATATGACCCAGCAATCCCACTGCTGGGCATATACACCGAGGAAACCAGAATTGAAAGAGACGCGTGTACCCCAATGTTCATCGCAGCACTGTTTACAATAGCCAGGACATGGAAGCAACCTAGATGTCCATCAGCAGACGAATGGATAAGGAAGCTGTGGTACATATACACAATGGAATATTACTCAGCCATTAAAAAAAATACATTTGAATCGGTTCTACTGAGATGGATGAAACTGGAGCCCATTATACAGAGTGAAGTAAGCCAGAAAGAAAAACAACAATACAGTATACTAATGCATATATATGGAATTTGAAAGATGGTAACGATAACCCTATATGCGAGACAGAATAAGAGACACAGATGCATGGAACAATTTTTATGGACTCTGAGGGAGAAGGTGAGGGTGGGACGTTCTGGGAGAATGGCATTGAGACATGTGTATTGTCATATGTGAAACAGAGCACCATTCCATGTTCGATGCATGTGACAAGGGCTCAGGGTCGGGGCAATGGGATGATCCAGAAGGATGGGATGGGGAGGGAGGTGGGTGGGGGGTCCGGGAAGGGGAACACATGTAAACCCATGGCTGATTCATGTCAATGTATGGCAAAAACTATTACAATATTGTAAAGTAATTAGCCCCCAACTAAAATAAATAAATTTATTAAAAAAAAAGAAAAAAAAAAGAAAAAAAAAAAAAAAGAAGACTTGCTCAATACAATAAACAAAACTGACTTTTAGTCAAAAAAAAAAAAAAAAAGATATTAATCTTTTGTAGTATCAGTTCAGTCACTCAGTCGTGTCCGACCCTTTGCGACACCATGAATCGCAGCACGCCAGGCCTCCCTGTCCATCACCAACTCCCAGAGTCTACCCAAACCCATGTCCATTGAGTTGGTGATGCCATCCAGCCATCGCATCCTCTGTCGTCCCCTTCTCCTCCTGCCCCCAATCCTTCCCAGCATTAGGGTCTTTTCCAATGAGTCAGCTCTTCGCATGAGGTGGCCAAAGTATTGGAGTTTCAGCTTCAACATCAGTCCTTCCAATGAACACCCAGGACTGATCTCCCTTAGTATGGAGTATAGCAGTTCTTATTTGGCCAGCTTTTGTAGTATAGCAGGTCCTATTTGGCCAGCCACTTTGCCTATCCCTTATATAAATGATTGCTTCTCAAAAGTTAATATGAGTTGTTGGTGTGCAATGTTATTATTGGTATCATATTAAAATGCAGATCTTGAT
This sequence comes from Giraffa tippelskirchi, assembly GCF_054371585.1. Lineage (NCBI taxonomy): Eukaryota > Metazoa > Chordata > Mammalia > Artiodactyla > Giraffidae > Giraffa > Giraffa tippelskirchi. The sequence continues at coordinate 43,532,237 of NC_137276.1, forward strand.
TTAATAGTTCTGGAATGAAGCTTTCACAACTGAATTTATGCAAACTCAGGGGAAGCTACTGCTGCTGCATCATAGACATCCTTTGATGTAATAGGAAGATGCACCATATCTAGGCTTGGACCATATAAATATCCTATGCCTCGAATTTCCACACCTCATTCTTATTTTTCTACAGCTGAAAATGACCATTGAAGCCACATGTTTTAAGATCAGTTCAGTTCAGTTGCTCAGTAGTGTCTGATTCTTTGAGATCCAATGGACAGAAGCATGCCAGGCTTCCCTGTCCATCACCAACTCCTGGAGCTTGCTCAAATTCATATCCATTGCGTCAGTGATGCCATCCAACCATCTCATCCTCTGTCATCCTCTTCCCCTCCTGTCTTCAATCTTTCCCAGCATCAGGGTCTTTTCCAATGAGTCAGTTCTTTGAATCAGGTGGCCAAAGTATTGGAGCTTCAGCTTCAGCATCAGTCCTTCCAATAAATATTCAGGACTGATTTCCTCTAGGATAGACTGGTTTGATCTCCTTGAAGGAGTATGTCAAGGCCAAATGTTGTCATCCTGTTTACTTAATTTATATGCTGAGTATATCATGAGAAATATCAGGCTGGAGAAATTACAAGCTGGAATCAAGATTGCTGGGAGAAATATCAATAATCTTGAATATTCAGATGACATCACTGTTACAGCAGAAAGCAAAGAGGGACTGAAGAGCCTCTTCATAAAAGTGAAGGAGGAGAGTGAAAAGCCAACTTAGAACTCAATATTTAAAACAATAAGATCATGGCATCTGGTAACATCACTTCATGGCAAATAGAAGGGGAAAAGGCGAAAGCAGTGACAGGTTTTCTCTTCTTGGTGTCTAAAATCACTGTGGATGGCAACTGCAGGCTTGAAATTAAAAGACAATTGCTTCTTGACAGAAAAGCTATGACAAACCTAGACAGTGTGTTAAAAATCAAAGACATCATGTTGCCAAACAAAGGTCCATATACTTAAGGCTATGATCTTTGCAGTAGTCATGTACAAATGTGACAGCTGGATGATAAAGAAGGCAAAACACCGAAGAATTGATGTTTTTGAACTGTAGTGTTGGAGAAGACTCTTGAGAATCCCTTGGACTGCAAGGATATCAAGCTAGTCAATCCTAAAGAAAATCAACCCTGAATACTCTTTGGAAGGACTGATGTTGAAGTTGAAGCTCTAATACTTTGGCCACCTGATGCGAAGAGCCGACTCATTAGAAAAGACCCTGGTGCTGTGAAAGCTTGAAGGCAGAAGGAGAAGAGGGCAACAGAGGTTCAGATGATTGGATGCCATCATTGACTCAATGGACATGAACTTGGGCAAACTCCAGGAGATGGTGAGAGACGGGGAAGCCTGGCATGTTGCAGTCCATGGGGTCTCGGAGTCAGACACAACTTGGTGACTGAACAACAACAACAATATTAATGATGCTGAACATATTTTCATGTATTTTTTGCTTTTTGGCCATCTGTATGTCTTCTTTGGAGAAATGTCTGTCTAGGTCTTCACCCATTCTTTGATTTGGTTGTTTTTTTCCTTCATATTTAGCTGCTTGAATATCTTGGAGACTAAACCTTTGTTAACAGAGGCATTGCTTTGCTGACAAAGGTCCATATAGTCAAAAATGGATATGAGCCTAGGACCATAAAGAAGGCTGAGCACTGAAGATTGATGCTTTCAAATTGTGCTGCTGGAGAAGACTTTTGAGAGTCCCTTGGACAGCAAGGAGATCAAATCAGTCAATCCTAAAGGAAATTGACTCTGAATATTCTTTAGAAGAACTGATGCTGAAGCTCCAATACTTTGGCCACCTAATGCAAAGAGTCGACTCGTACAAAAAGACCCTGATGTTGGTAAAGATTGAAGGCAGAAGGAGAATGTACAAAGGCAAAAGGACAACAGAGGATCAGACGGTTATATAGCATCACTGATTCAATGGGCATGAATTTGAGCAAACTCCAGGAAATAGTGAAGGACAGGGGAGCCTGGTATGCTGCAGTCCATGAGGTTGCAAAGAGTCGGACATGACTTAATGACTGAACAACAGCAATCCCTCATTGGTCACTTTGTTTGCAAATATTTTCTCCCAAGCACATTTTAATATTACCTAGAAATTTACCAATCTGTCAAGTAATTTACCTTTTTTATTGCCAATTTTTCTACTGGGTATTTTGTATTGATTATGTATTGAAACAAACTCATTGTTCATCATTGATTTTAGCCCTTTAGGTGTTATATATTTCCTTTCATCATCACCTCTGGCAATATTTTCTCATATGGTTTCTTTTTTAGAAGACTTATTTATTTTATTTTTTGGCTGTAGTGGGTTTTCATTACTGCACACAGGCTTTCTCTAGTTGCTGTGATCAGGGGCTACTTTTCACTGTGGTCTTCTTATTGTGGTGTTTTCTCTTGTGGAGCACATGCTATAGGTTCAGGGCTTCAGTCACTGCACCACATGGACTCAGTAATTGCAGCTCATGGGCTCTAGAGCTGCATCTCAGTAGTTGTGGAGTATGGACTTAGTTGGTCCACTCCCTGAGGGATCTTCCTAGACCAGGGATAGAACCAGTGTCCCTTGCATTGCAAGGTGGATTCTTAAACACTGGAAAACCAGGGAAGCCCTCTCATACAGTTTCTAGACAATAGTCTCCTTTGTTTTATATATAGAAGATAATTTAGGCTCCGTGATTTGATTTTCAAATAAGTGCTGAAATTGAACTTTACATTACAGTGTTGAAAAAATCCGAAGTACCTCTATTCCTTTCCCTAGTATAAAATTGAGAGAATTTTATAATTCTATATATTATAATATATAGTATAAAAATTGTATAAAATTTTTTTATATGTAAAAAATTAGTATAAAAATTGGAGAAGGAAATGGCAACCCACTCCAATATTCTTGCCTTGAGAATCCCAGGGACTGGGGAGCCTGGTGAGCTACCGTCTATGGGGTCGCACAGAGTCAGACACGACTGAAGTGACTCAGCAGCAGCAGCAGTAATGCAACAAACATGATTCATTAAAATTTGAACCAATGTAATATATCATGAACAATACTTAGAAAAATTCAGTAGCCTTTTTACTTGGCAACCCACACACGTTTTCTTAAATACCAATTCTTTTTCATTTGTCTTGCCTTGAATTAGGATTTCATTTAAATAAGGGTTTGAAGCAAAAGATTGTTTTTTCTCTTTCTGTGAAATTTCAGTGCAGTCATCTCTAAGAATAGCTTGGATGCTTGATGATTTTCTGAGTGTGATTTTCTGAATCCCCCATGTTAGGCTTAAGCTTCTTTCATCTTGTTCTGTGCCTAAAGGGAAGAGGGGACATCTGGCCATCACCTTCCACATAATTAGCCTTCATATTAGAAGATTAGAAGATTGTTCCTTTGCTTTCTGCTTATGTTGAGTCATTAAAATCCAATTCTGTTTCTTCTTAACATGAAATTTTAAAAAATGAACAAAAAGCAAATTCTTCTTCTTATGGTGGCTTGATATTTATAATAGTGGGAATAAGTTGTTAAGAATTAGGAAAGATCAGATCATCAGGGATTTTTTAAAGCTAAACATAAATTCAAAAGCAAGAAATGAATTATAGCCTCTGTCAAAAGGCTTAATTTATATATAATTGAAATTCCAAATAAAAAGAAATATAAACTAAATTGAATTTGCAATATTTAAATTTTCTATAGGAGATAGATGTAAATATTGTCTTTCCAAATCTCTCTATTATACAAACACGATGTTTACTTCAAAACTCTCTGTGTTACAGGTGGCTGAGATCCAAAGTTAGAAATTATCAAGAAAACACTTTATGAAGAAAGTCAGATTATCTGGACTTTGTAAAAATTAGAAGCAGAAACAGCCTTCAGTGTACCAAGAAGTTAAAGGAGCATTATACTCCTTTAAGTCTAATGCTTTAAGTCAATTAAACCAGTTTGACATATTAAAAAAAAAAACCTGAAAATCAAAATGAAACAACAAAAATAATGTATTTCAGTGAAGTACTGCTCCAAATCTATACCATTTACCTCATGGCCTGTAAAATATTTGATAATAAAACTTGTTTGGCGAAGGTTTGCTTAGAGAGAAAATATACTCTACTAATAAGCTTGCTCTAGTCAGCTTAGGATCCCTGGGAAACTAATTCTGAGATGAAGATTAGCGTGCTGAAGATCTATTAGCAATGTTTTACGATTAGCATCTGCAGAAAGGAAATGAAGGAAAGAGTGGGCAGAGGATGAAGTAAAGCAGTGAGAATGTATCTGTGGAAAGCCTGAACTAATGCTACGGATGGATAATTGTTAAGATGGAATAACCCTTCAAAGCTGTCCCAAATTGGGAAAAGAGTCAAGCATTTGTATTCCCACGTGGATCAATTACTGGATGCAGGCTGACACTTGAAGGGGGAATGAAGTCAGTAAATTCCAAAAGAGGATGACGGCCAAGTTTCTATAAATAAAAAGCAAGTGGTCTCTCTGAGAATAGTAAGTAACCACAGTAGTCCATCATTCAGATACACAACCTAGTAATATTTTATTCTGAAAATTTCTTATTGATGTGTAATTTTTTTTTCAACAAGATTATCTGGATAATCTGACCTGGATTTTTCAACAAGATTTCCTTTTTTTATTTCTTTCAAAATTTATTCTGCTTCTTCACCCCAAGTATTTTGAAGTGATATCACTGAAGATAAATAGAGAAAAGATTTTTTTAACCACCCTAGATTAACCTAGAAAATGCAAGGGTTCCAGGCCAAGAGCTGGGAGGGTCCCTAGCATGAACTGGAACAGGCTTCTCTGATTTTCCCAGCAGTTCTGGGATAACTTTTCATCATCTTCAAATTGAGTCTCAGGTTATCAGTAGCTGATCTTCTGGATACTCTAGACAATTTACAAATTGTGCTGAGTTTGTTGACCTGTCCCTTAAAAGTCATCTTTAAGGTGATTTAAATTTTTAAAGTTTCGATGTCCTTATCTAGAAAATGGGAATAATTATGATTTTCTTACAAGATTGAATTCTAAAGTAAGTAACACATATAGAACATTCAGTAGTGTCTACTCTTAACATAAATTAAATAATTATTAGCTATTTTATAAGGTGAGTTGAGCGAGAAACATGAGAGCAACAGATAATGATAGCTAGTATTTTTAAGGCCAAATATCAAATGTACTTTACATTTGACAGTCTGCATTTGGTATATTTCTTTCTTAGGCTCACTGGGATGGGAACCAATCCCATGACCTTTTTTAAGATCAAAGATAACAAACTGCTTTTAAAAAATGTAGAAGCTTTGTAACAATACCAAGAGGCAGCTATTATTATTCTCATTGTACACATATAAGACACATATAAGTAATTCCCCAACACTTACACTATTTCCTAATGGCAGACTAAGGGTTCAACCCAAGAAGTTTGACATCAGGGTGCAAGTGTTTAATCACAATATCATTTTGTCTCTACAATAGTAAATTCTCATTGTTCAGGAGTTGTGATTGACACTAGTCACTTGCTTGACACAAAAACTTAAAATTAGGCTAAAAAGATAGTGTTCAAGTAAACAAAAAATGTACCATGAATTGATAATTATTTTTTTAATTTAATTAATTATTTGGTTAATTTATTCATTTTGGCTGTGCTGAATCTTCGTTGCTGCACCAGGGCTTTCTCTAGTTGCAGCAAGTAGGGACTACTCTCTTGTTGTGGTGCATGGGTTTCACACTGAAGTGGCTTCTCTTGTTGCAGAGCACAGGCTCTAGGGTGCATGGGCTTCAGTAGTTGCGACACACAGGCTTAGTTGCTCTGAGGCATATAAGATCTTCCCAGACCAGGATCAAACCCTTGTCCCCTTGGTTGGCAGGCAGATTCTTAATCACTGGACTGCCAGGGAAGTACTTGATAATTTCTAATATGGGAAAAAAGTATGGCTACAAGTACTGATTTGCCATAATTTAATATTAGTCAGCAGCATGAAAGAAAAGTGAAGTCGCTCAGTTGTGTTTGACCCTTTGAGACCACATGGACTGTAGCCTACCAGGCTTCTGCATCCATGGGATTTTCCAGGCAAGAGTACAGGAGAGGGTTGCCATTTCAAGCCACTTTATAATGAAGACTATTGCCTCAGAAGGCATTCACATGATTGGGATTCATATTAAAATTCTAATTCTAGCATGTTTGTGCCAATCTTTTATCATCTAAGAAGTGCAGTGAAAGTCGCTCAGTTGTGTCCAATTCTTCATAACTCCATGGACTGTAGCCTACCAGGTTCCACTGTCTATGGAACTCTCCAGGCCAGATTACTAGAGTGGGTAGCTGTTTCCTTCTCCAGGGGATCTTCCAAACCCAGGGATCGAATCCAGGTCTCCCACATTGCAGGCAGATTCTTTACCATCTGAGCCACCAGGGAAGCCCAGAAATACTGGAGTGGATAGCTTATCCCTTCTCCACAGGATCTTCCCAACCCAGGAACTGAACCGGGGCCTCCTGCATTGCAGGTGGATTCTTTTCAAGCTGAGCTACCAGAGAATATCTTTATCGCCTAAGATACACTATAAAAAAATAAAATAAAAATCAACAAAGATAACTCCAAAATATGTGGACCAAAGAAAGGAAGATTCCTGAAGTCAGTTCTTGTAAAGACATATCAAGGAAAGCAAGAGAGTAATTAAATATATTCCAGGCTCCTCTGTCCATGGAATTCTCCATGCAAAAATACTGGAGTGGGTAGTCCTTCCCTTCTTCAGGGAATCTTCCAAACCCAGGGATTGAATACAGGTCTCCTGCATTGCAGGAAGATTCTTTACCGTCTGAGCCACCAGGGAAGCCCAAATACCCAGAAAGTCTCTGAGGAAATGGTTTAAGAACATTAAACTAGTTGTAACAAGACTTGAACCTGCATTCAACTGAGTCTCTTTGTGGAATAGTAGTGATAATGATGATCAATTCATGGAATAATGCCTTTTTAGGAGTCATAAATAGAATAATTTTAATATAAGAGAATAGGATTGAAAAATAAATTATACATTTTAAGGGAAAGTATTGATTTGGGGAAACATTTACTTTATTTACATTTTTACATATGTGCAAATAGATAATAGTTATATATTTCTTTATAACAAATTATCCTCCAAATAGTGGCTTAAAATAAAATAAATTACCCACTCACAGTGAGTCATTCAGTCAGGAGTTTGGGAATGGTTTATGTGGTAGATCCAACGCAGATTCTTTCATGAGGTTCGATCAAGACGATGGCCAGTGGCTTTCCTGATGGCTTAGTGGTAAAGAATCTGCCTGACAATGCAGGAGACAAGGTTTCCATCCCTAGCGCAGAAAGGTCCCATATGCTGCGGAGCAAGTAAGCTTATGCACCACAACTGTTGAGCTTGTGCTGTAGGGCCCAGGAACTGCATCTACTGAAGCCCTTGCTCCTAGAGCCTGTGCCCCCCAATAAGAGAGATCACCACTATGAGAAGCCCACATACTGCAACAAAGAGTAGCCGCTGCTCACCGCAACTAGAGAAAAGCCTGTGCAGCAACAAAGGCAGAGCACAGCCAATAAATATTAAAAAAAAAAAAAAGATGATGGCCAGGGTTGGAGCCATATGATGGCTTAACTCAGACTGGATGATCTGTTTCCAGGATGGCACACTCAAGTAGTTTTCACAGGAAGCCTCAGATCCTTTTGACATAACAGTTGATCCTCCAGAGCATGATGATCAAAAGAAAAAGCAAGATGGAATCCTTGATGTCGTTTGTGAGTCACCTTTGACTGCACACTCCATCAATTACATCATTTCCTTCCAGTTAGGAAAGTCATCCCTATTTAATGTGGAAAAGAACTATGGATGGTGAAAATGCCAGGAGTTAGTGATTCTGTTTCAGGCTTCACTGGAAACTTAATGTTGTGTCATAATTTCATAAATGAAAGAAATGTGTACCTTCTTGGAGGCTGGCTACCACAGATTATCACAAGATAAAATATTTTCCTTACTATAAATCACAATCAAAATCAGTTTGCAAACATAAAATGTGCAGCCTTTAAGTGGAAAGACTTCAGTTTGAAAATCAACTATTCTATCACAATTTAATTAATTTTTGAGTCTAATTTTTTTATTTGAAAAATGAGAATGAAAAGATTTTCCATTCTTTTTCTGAGTTGATGATGATACTGTTAATCAAGATTGTGAATAAATATTTCATCATGGACTTAAATTAGTTTATTCCATATAGTTACTAGAATATTACTAGTACTATAAATCTTTAAGAAAAACTATCAGGGGAGACATGTTGATTTCATTATAGTGATGAAGAGTCAATAAAATAAATTCTAACTTTAAGGATTGACATGTGAAAACTAATGCTATTTTTCAAGATACGTATTTCTTCTATTTTCTTCTTCATCTTACTATGCTTCTTATATTCTTTATATATCTGATTTTATGTTCCAAATTAAAATATATATATATATATGTTACTGAATTCGAACATATATTTTACATGGGTTCTGATTAACACAATATCATCCATAGGTAAAGAGCTATTTATTTTTGCTCAGGCCATTGGTAAAATGGTTTGTCATCATATAAACATTTAATGCACTAAAATCTAACTATACTTTGTGGTAAAAAAAATATTAAAATATAAAAAGAGAAGAGCAAGACAATCATAAAGAATTTACGTTGTGTGCATAATTCAGTTATGCCTGCTGTTCTCATCAATGAACCCCTAAGTTAGCATCTGCTGCTAAGTCGCTTCAGTCGTGTCCGACTCTGTGCGACCCCATAGACGGCAGCCCACTAGGCTCCTCCGTCCCTGGGATTCTCCAGGCAAGAACACTGGAGTGGGTTGCCATTTCCTTCTCCAATGCATGAAAGTGAAAAATGAAAGTGAAGTCGCTCAGTCGTCTCCTACTCCTAGCGACCCCATGGACTGCAGCCCACCAGGCACCTCCATCCATGGGATTCTCCAGGCAAGAGTACTGGAGTGGGATGCCATTGCCTTCTCTGGAAGTTAGCATCTACTATGCTGTTTATAATGCAGTTTAGATTTCCAAAGTATATAGCAAGAGGATATAACTTAACCTTACTCTGTCCCTAGGAAAGATATTGAAATCCTCCAGGAAGAAATCCACACTAATGAAAGACTACAGCAGCATCAAAGGAGTCTTCGATCAAGAGAAGATATGTCAGAAATTATTTTCCTTTGGTGAAATGAGTGATAATCAAGAAGATATGGCTGTCTAGAAAGAACGTATAGTCCATAAGACCTTTGCATGGATTGCTTCTTCTTGGAATGCTCATCATGGCTAAATCCATCACTTTCTTCAAATCTTGATTCAAAGATTTTCTCAACATGGTCACCTTTGATCACTGTTTTAAATTCTGCTACCTTGTCTCCCTGACAGTCTTGGTGCTCCTTACCCAGTTCCATTTTCTTCTTTTTCCCATTTTATTGCCTTTTTTATTATCTGATTTTTTCCCTGTGAGTGTCATTAAGCACATAATACTTTTTTTCTTTTTAATGCTGAACACCACTTTCTATAACACTGCCCTCAGTGGGAGGTTAATAAATATTTCTTGAATAAATGAATAAATAAGTACTACTTACTTTTGTTCTTCTCCCTTTAGTATTATATCTATTTATATCTAATACATAAGTTGTCTATAATTTGTGGAGTTTTTTTTTCCATCTGAAAGTTATCTTGTATTGTAATTTTTATTATAAAATCTTGCTGATTTACAAATATGCCTGAATTGATAGAAACCAAATATTCAGTCTTTTATAAAACAGTAATTCTCAACTTCAGTATGATAAGGAAAAGCAGTCTGCTGACAGTGCAGAATTTCAGTACATATCCCACACATTCTCATTTCATAAGTCTAGGAAGGAGTCAAAAAGTGAACACAATAAATGAGCAAAGCAGATGCTTTTTGATACAGGTGGTAATCTGACAACAGTTTGAGAAATACTTAGGTCTGCCCATAAAATGAATTTGATAAATGCTGCCTTTGAATGATAAGCATCCTGTAGATTTTTAATGAATAAAGTATAATGCATTTGCAGTTTGTTTTATATAGGGTGGATCAAAATAGTAAAGTTAAAAAAAAATCTTTGTTTTCTGGTGCATTTATTGATGCCTCACATTGATTTATGTTAAATGCTATGTGGTAATTAACAAAAGATTTCTAGTTCAGCTAGAAAAATTTCCCTGTCTTGACTGATTTTCATCTCTAAGTAAAATTTAAGGTCTACTTTTATGAGTAAACCCTGTAGTTACCCCCAAATATTTTGGATTAGACATCGGAATTAAAATGCAGGTATTTATTTTCTAGAGAATTCCAACGATCAACGCAATTTAAACATATTCCTTTTAAGACTTCTTTAGCTACATTACCTATTCAGACTTCTATCTCAATTTATGTAACTGGTTGCAAAGTTATTATGTTTTTTTTTTAGGCTAACTTCCTCTTTATTTGCAGCAATAATTATTATAACCACTCTTGACAGAAAGATACAGATGAACCTCTCTGTTGCAAAAGATAATTTGTCATTCTTAGCAAAAACAAAATCTATACACCTGCCTGAAATTCAATAATCTATACTAAAAATAAACTCCCATAAAAAGATAAATAGCATAACATGCCATAAAAGCAAGTTAGGGTGATAGAGGTAAGATATGGAGCAAACCACTTTCTATTTTTTATATCAAAATCACTATTAACTTTTTGACTGTTTCTTTAATAAGGTTTCCCTGGTGGCTCAGACGGTAAAGAATCTCCCTGAAGTTCAGGAGACCCAGGTTCGATTCCTGGGTCAGGATGATCCCCTAGAGAAGGAAATGGCAACCACTCCAGTATTCTTGCCTGGAAAATTCCATGGGTGAGGAGCCTGGCAGTCTACAGTCCATGGTGTCGCAAAGAGTCAGACACGACTGAGCGACTTCACTTCCTCTTTTTTTAATAAGGCTTCTTAAAAACATGAACACTATTGAATTCAAGAATTTTAAAGTGAAAAACAAAGGATGTATTTCTCAAAATTGCATTAAAAATGGGTGTGAATTGACTTTTTTAGCTATAGGCATGAAGATATTTTCTTCAAAGTGAAAAATGAACTGAAATAAGATCTTCTTAAATGAAAGACAGAAAAAAGGTCACTTTGACTGAGATATTGCAAATTGTTGCAAATTATGAACTATTCAGATTATCTCAAAAATATCCCATTTAACTCTGTGTTTAATCCAGCTTTATATGAGACATTCTGAGGTTTCCGATATCTCCAGGTTTGATTCTTTTATCTCTCAGTAGAAGGGCCACAACATTAGTTTGTAATTTAATTTTATAAACATTTATTGAGCACATACACAGAAAATATGTACTTATTACTAGCAGGAAAGAATGAAAATGCAGATAAAAGAAAACACCCTACAGTAAAAGTGGCTATCAAGCTAAGTGATAGAACTAGAATCAAAAATGATTTTGCAAGCTGTTGATTGCACAGTTAATTGTTATTATATAAAGTTTCAGTAGACCAAAACTCTTTTATAATGAGAATTAGCTGAGCAGGCAAAAACTCCAAAAAACCCAGGTTTTTTTTTTTTTTCAACGCATCAGAGAACTGAGGACATAAAATCACCATCACCCACTACTGTTTTTATCCCTTACTATTTGTCAAGTTTTGTGTTGAGAATCTGACACATGTTGCCATGGATGTTCCTCACTGTTTGGTCTCCACTCCCTTTCAAAATATTTCCTGTATGGAAGGGGTTGAATGTCTGGAAACCAAATGCTCTAATGAGAAAGTAACTAGTGAGACATTTGGAAGACAAAAGAGAGAATGATGAAGTTTTCTTTATCTTTCTACAAGCCACAGGATATGTGGTAGAGTTTGGCAGATGCATAGTTTTAGAATAGTCTCAGCGATTTTCATGGATTACAGTCACCTCTGACCATTGATATTTCCTCATTTCTAAGGCAAATCTGAGAGCTGGAGATGACTTTGGCTGAATTTTGTTCCTACATCTTTTGTAAGAGTTTGTGAGCACTTCATTCTTTGTATAAAATTCCTTCATTCATGATTCCTAGAAGATACAGCTTTTCCATTCCCTACTTTGACACTGAGTCTTATAAGCTTTTTCCTCTGTAGTGAGTTTAGGTGTATTTAGGTCATGTTCAGGTGTAATCGTGTATGTACCTGTGTATATATATATATATATATATACACACACACACACATATTTTTTTCTAGAGATCCACAACACAAGGGTTATCACTAACTCAAAGAAAACATGGTAAAATGGGAATGTTGATGGTAAACATTCAAGTGACCCTTAATATAGATAAAATACCTTGAAAAATTTAGTAAGCCAAAATAGAGAATGCTATTCATATTGACATCTTTAGGAAATAATATAACAAGATTTAGTTTTATTTGACTAGTCTATAGAAAATTTTAGAAAGCAAGAAAGTATTTTTAAAGATAACAAAATAAATAGATTTATCTTTAGGTTAAATAAGAACAATTCTTCTCAATAGTAAGTGTGCAGAATTTTACTGGCCTTTAAATATTATAGTTTTTTTTTTTTTTTTGATTGGTTCTGCCAACAAAATGCTCCAATGATAGTGCTAATTATATCTGAGTAAAGAAGATAGAGGATAATTATAGAGTATAGCATATGCATGTATCCTACAGCAGAATATGATCCATTTACTTTAGAGACCCAAGTTAAACTTAAATACCTACAATGTTCTTTGGATGGGCTTGCTTTTGTTTATTCTAACATGACTATGTATAACAGATAATATTGTCTAACCCATAAGGAGCTCAAAGATTGTTTTCAACATTGCCATTTTCTTATTCTAGGGCCTGACTCAGAAAAACTCAAAGAAGCACATTCCCTTAGATGTTGTAGTAGTTAGGACACAAATTATTTGACAACTTGGTCATATAGCTTTAATAACATGAATAGGCTCTGTTTCAGCACATACCCAGGGATGTATAGCTCCATCAAACTAAGAAATTGCAGTAATATAAGAACTTGTTTTGTAAATGGGGCAGTTTAGCAAAGCATTTAACAATAATTTTGCTGGAAATTGCAGTAAAAGAAACAAGACGTCCACACATCAGGCCTGCAATGTTTCTCTTGTAAACATTTAAAATGAAGGAATTAAAGGGTCATTTGTTCTTTACGTCTACCATTTCACCATTTGAGGCTTTGTACACTAAATTTTAGCAGCAAATGATTATGCTTCAGAAGACAACTACCTTTTATTTATTGTAATGTATTTTTAAGGGAAGAACAGAGGATGATTTATCCACTGTAAATGCAACAATTGAGATTATTTGTTGGCTGGGAAATCAGGTTAAAGCCACTAGTCTGAGGTATGCATAACAAATCAAATCTGCATCTTTAATGCAAAAGATTTTTCAGCAGATGTATTAGAATCTATGAATACAGCTTTATTTAATGTTCAAAGAAACAACTTCAGTTTCTGAGTTAAATATATCATTTGCAATCATTTTGAAGGCAAGAGTACAAAGCATATATGTATAAGTATAATTATTATAATTTCTAAATAATTCTGTTTATATGAGGTACAGGATACAAATAGTATTAAGTAGCTAAATCTACAAGATTCTAAAACTTAAAATGATCTTCATGTATGATGAATGCTTTCTTTTTATTTACTGTAACAACAAACTTTAGAGTTGAAATTCTAAGGTATATATTTTTATGTATATACACTCAAAGATTCTAAGTCAGACCCCTTATTCCAGGTAAAATCTCACAAAGACTATGCCCAGGTGGAAGCAGGGTGCCGAAATCAGAGGTGAGGAAGGGATGGGGATTCAGGTTTCCATGGTTGAGTAGAAAGTCTAAACTCATAAAGTGGGGAGTGGCATTCTGTGGACAATTAATAAAAGACATGTTTGCAAAAATCTGGGGTTTGGCCATCATTATAATACACACTATTTTTCATGTAAAAAGGATGTTATATAGCCTCCCCAATTTCCAAATCCAAGGTAAATGTTCTACTGGACCTGACACTGACCAATATTTTGCAACACAGACTCATGCATTTCATTAAGAAGTGAAAAGTATAGAGTAGCACATTAGTGATGGTCGGAAAAAGAAATATTAAGTCCTCTTAGCTTAGAGCTCCTTTCTCTGAAAATATATGACAAGCATACTTTCTAGAATATTGCCTTTGAAGCAGAACCACATTTCAGTTCACTTATCTCAATATATCTCTCCAAGTTGGCAACTGGTGTCTCTCTCCAGAAAGAGTTCTTTCTAAAGCATTAAGAGTGATTAAGTAACCGTGGACTATCTTTTTAAAATAAAAGAGTTTTATGAGACTTTAAATTTTTTTGTATATTTTGTCCTCTAGTTCTTGAATTCTGTACTACTATATTTTAACTTCTGATATGTTCTGTTTTTCTCTCCAAGTTCTTTTCTGGAAGCTGTTTTTGTAGAACAGCTATGGTTTTCTGAAGGTGGTAGTAGTTAAGCTTCCTACTTATGTTGCAGAGTTGAACAGATGACATTCTTGAGTTTGTTTTTTTTTTGTCCTTGGGGTAGTTTCACATAGGACTCTTTTCCCTCTGAAAGTTTAATAATACTCTACATAAAGCTTGTGATATTTCCATTGATTTCCATCTTTCAATTATTTTTACACTATTTTCTTATCCCAACTATTTTCTTTGTTCCCAAATTGACTTGGGGATTTTGCTCTAGAATTTTTTTTTTCAAGCTTCTCTTGTTGCTTTTAGTGTTTGCTTAAGCTTAGACACTTGTGTTTTAAAAAAACAAAGATGTCACTTTGCTGACAAATATATAGTCAAAGCTATAGTTTTTCCAATAGTCATGTTCAGATGTGTGAATTGGACCATTAAGATGGTTGAGCACAGAAGAATTGATGCTTTTGAAATGTGGTGCTAGAGAAGACTTGAGAGTCCCTTGGACTACAAGGACATCAAAGCAGTCAATCCTAAAAGAAATCAACCCTAAATATTTATTGGAAGGACTGACGCTAAAGCCGAAGCTCCAACCTGATGCGAAGAGCTGACTCATTGGAAAAGACCCTGAAGCTAAAAAAGACTGAAGTCAAAAGGAGAAGGGGGTGGCAGAGGATAAGATGGTTATATAGCATCACTAACTCAATGGACTAAAACTCAACATTCAGAAAACTAAGATCATGGCATCTGGGCCCATCACTTCATGGGAAATAGATGGGGAAACAGTGGAAACAGTGTCAGTCTTTATTTTTTTGGGCTCCAAAATCACTGCTGATGGTGATTGCAGCCATGAAATTAAAAGACGCTTACTCCTTGGAAGGAAGGTTATGGCCAACCTAGATAGCATATTAAAAAGCAGAGACATTACTTTGCCAGCAAAAGTCCGTCTAGTCAAGGCTATGGTTTTTCCAGTGGTCATGTATGGATGTGAGAGTTGGACGGTGAAGAAAGCTGAGTGCCGCAGAATTGATGGATTTGAACTGTGGTGTTGGAGAAGACTCTTGAGAGTCCCTTGGACTGCAAGGAGATCCAATCAATCCATCCTAAAGGAGATCAATCCTGGGTGTTCATTGGAAGGACTGATACTGAAGCTGGATCTCCCAGTACTATGGCCACCTGATGCCAAGAACTGACTCATTGGAAAAGACCCTGATGCTGAGAAATTTTGAAGACAGGAGGAGAAGGGGACCACAAGGGATGAGATGGTTGGATGGCATCACCGACACAATGGACGTAAGTTTGAGCAAGCTCCGGGAGTTGGGGATGGACAGAGAAGCCTGGTGTGTTGCAGTCCATGGGCTTACAAAGAATCAGACAGGAATTAACAACTAAACAGCAATAAGAGTAATCATTATCACTCTAAGAAACAGTTAGAAAATACTCTAATAATATAATGTTATATTTCCCTTGTGGCATTTACTATAGTTGATTGTCACTGCTTTTTTTAATCATATTTCTTTATCAATATTCTGAGCGAGGAAACAGAGTCTGTCTACCATGACTGACTTATACTTATCATGCCTTGTTCAATAAATATTTTCTTAAAAAAATGAGCAAATGAATAAACATGAAGACTACTGATAGTCTGGTAAAACAATCAGAATGTTGTTACACTAATGAAAAATAATTATCTGATTATTTAACCAACTGATGCCTTTAACAAACATTATAAAAACATGAACTGAAAGTCACTAGGTTTTTAGTATCACGTGTATGTGACTTTAACAGGATGGCCTGTAACTGAAATCTTTAATGATTGTTACAAGTCATTGCTAGTACTGTAAGGCTCTCACATAGTTTGGTTTATATTTCTAAGTTTTCATCACTCTCTGAGTTTCCTCAAATCAGAAGAACTGATCTGGAAATGCTTTTTTAAAAAGAGTTCTTGTGAACTCTAACATATTTGAAATTTTATGGACCCTTTTGAGAATTAGTTCCTGGATTCTATAAAAATGGGCATTCACATGGCATTTTGCTTTCAGAATATTAATAGATCACCTTATTCTGTATCATGTAATAGACATAGATTGGTCATTTAAAAAAGTGAGATCAATCATGAACTGAGGGCATTTTAAATAATTATGGAACCAAACACCTTAGCTTTATACCTTGACCCTATTAGGAAAACCACTGGTCAAAGTATGTCATTTTCCCAGTTAACTGACTATCAAAGTTATACGAAAAAGAAGCCCTGTACTGTGTCTATAAGGACATTCTAATAAAAATTAGAAATTATGTCTGCATGAGTAGAATAAAGACGCTAATGATGATTATGTTTTAACAACAAAAACAATCATCTGGCACCAGACAAACCACTGTACTTGATAGCTGGCTTACGTTGAAATTCAGATCATAAACCATTATATCTACATTCAGGACAAGTTTTTGAAACCCTTGAACAAGACTTCATTTTTATATTTCCCAGAACTACTCCTCTGACTGACAGAAGAATGCTCTTGGGAGACAATTTTCTATGATTTCAAATTCTTTAACTTATGGAATTACTAATAGATACTTTATAATTATCATATATCTATGAGTTAAACTTGTTATGATACATTCATATACTGACATGTAACACATGACATGACATGTGAGCAATTAATTCTACAAGTTTTTGCCATGGTTCAGTATCATTAAACTTCTTAAATTTACTACTTATTCTCTTTACATTTGCTATTTTTAATTTAATATGTCAAATAAGTATAGCATGTTGTGATTCTGTAAATTAACAAAGCAAGTAAGCTATTATAAAGTTACCTAGCTGGAAGGGAACACAGTTTTTCTAGCTCCTTAACAGAGTGCCTCTAAGGGCAAAAGAGAATAAATTAGTATTTATCCTGAGTTCCTGAAGACAGAGATTGAAACAGCTATGGGTGAAATCTCATCAAATACACATACTTTAACGAATTGTACATATGTAGCATTTACTGTAAAATCTATTGAAAAGCTTCAGACTGATTAAGACAGATGAAATATCTAGCAAAATAAAAATTTGTTTGAAGCACATAATTAGTTTTGTATTTTTAAAAACCAACATGTAATAACAACATTCAGCATATATTTAGAGGAGATACTGAGTTCTTCTTGGGGTAAAAGTAGAGAAGGAGGGACTCTTGTCCTAGGATACAGAATGAGGATTATTTTCTTTTATCCAGATATTTAATTCTGTATCCAAAATTTAATACCTTCATTAGGCAAAGCAAAAACTGTGTAAGATCAACAAATGGAGGCTCACCATACTGGAAGACAATTTAGTTCACATCTCTTCTTAAACAAGCATGCCCTTCAGTTCACCCAGGACTTCATATTTGTGGGTTCTGAATCCATGTATTCAAATAACTGTGAATTAAAAACATTCAGAAAAAAAAATTCACAAAGTTCAAAAAGAAAATTTGAATTTCTGCATGCCAGCAACTATTTACATTGTAATAGGTGTTGCAGGTAATCTAGAGATGACAAAGTAGATAAGACTTACAGCAACATGGATGGGCCTAGAGACTGTCATGCTGAGTGAAGTGAGTCAGAGAAGGACAAATATTGTATTATATCGCTTCTATGTGTGATCTAAAAAATGTTACAAAGGACCTTAGTTAAAAACAGAAAAAGACTTACAGAGGTAGAAAACAACTTTGTAGTTACCAGGGGGCTAAAAGGAAAGGGATAAACTGGGAGCTTGAGATTAACACATGCACAGTAATACATATTGTAAGAAAGTGTGCAGTTCAATTCAGTTCAATCAGTTGTGTCCAACTCTTTGTGACCCCATGGACTGCAGCATGCCAGGTCTTTCTGGCCATCACCAACACCTGGAGTTTACTCAAACTCATGTCCATTGAGTTGGTGATGCCATCCAACCATCTCATCCTCTGTCGTCCCCTTCTCCTCCTGCCTTCAAAATTTCCCAGCATTGGGGTCTTTTCCAATGAGTCGATATTTCCCATCAGGTGACCAAAGTAATGGGAGCTTCAGCTTCAACATCAGTCCTTCCAATGAATATTCAGGATTGATCTCCTTTAGGATTGACTGGTTTGCTCTCCCTGCAGTCCAAGGGACTCTCAAGAGTCTTCTCCAATAGCACAGTTCAAAAGCATCAATTCTTCAGTACTCAGCTTTCTTTATGGTCCAACTCTCACATCCATACATGACTACTGGAAAAATCATAGCCTTAACTAGATGGACCTTTGTTGACAAAGTAATGTCTCTGCTTTTTAATATGCTGTCTAGGTTGGTCATAGCTTTTCTTCCATGGAGCAAACGTCTTTTAATTTCAAGGCTGCAGTCACCATCTGCAGTGATTCTGGAGCCCAGAAAAATAAAATCTGTCGGTGGTTCCATTGTTTCCCCATCTATTTGCAATGAAGTGATGGGACCAGATGCTATGATATTCATTTTTTGAATATTGAGTTTTAAGCCATATTTTCACTCTCCTATTTCACTAGGAATTTATCAGTCCTTCCAATGAATATTCACAGTTCAAAAGCATCAGTTCTTCATTGCTTAGCCTTCTTTAGAACTATATAAGAGAAATTATATTTTATTTGATACTTAATTGGTGTTGGACCAAGGGATAAGGCTAGAGGAGGAAAATATTTCAGGTTGAGGAATAGAAATGTGTCAATAACATCTATTATTTGATAGTTATTTGTTTATCCCAGTTTTATTTTGTACTCAGTAAAATAGGAGAGGTTTAGTTATTTTTCTAATCATGCTTGAAAACATATTTAAGCAATTCCCAGATAATATCAGGAGTGTGGGTTAGAAGAGAGATGGTTAATATCTAGAAGAAAACTATCTATATATTTATCTATCTACCTATCTTCTATTGAGAGATAGACAAAAAGAACAAGAGAGGCAAGGGTGGTAAATATTAACTCTACAAGATACAGCAGAAAGCAAAATGAAAGAAATAGGTCTCTTAGGGTGTAAGTTTGCATCAAGGTGAATCAAGGACATTCTCTTTCCTATGGAATTTTGATCTGACAATTCTGAAAAAAGACAGTTCTGGAGGAGAAAAAAAGGACTGTTTCCTAAAAGACATTCAAAAGACCTTCAGTGTTTATTATTTTTGTTTGTTTGCAGTAAAGTTTTCTGGCCTATTTTTGTCTATTAATTTTGAACAGAGATCTAATTAGAACTTATTAAAAGACATGTCAAAATAACACCTCAAAGATGATGATTTTATGCACTTTTTTAAAAAAGATAAAGCAACCAACCTATGGAACATTGAAATAAATTTTGCATTTGCTGTAAGATGAATGAAAAAGAAGGTTATTAAATTTCATTTAATGTGCTTACATATTTTATTCATATGGTTTCTCTGATTCTTTTTCTACTCTCTGATTAGGGAATAACAAAGACTAAATATTAAATGTTTCTGTTCATCTTTGAATCTTTTAAATCAAATGTATTGCTCTGATTTATTTTATGTATGCAATTTTGGCTAAAGAAAACCAAGAGTCACTTTGCCTCTACTTTACAATTTATAGATTCAGTAGATGAAATCATTGAAATCAAAATGACTTGGATATATTTTTTTTAATTGTAGGTAAAAAGACTACTTAAAAACTTCCTTAGAATTTAATTTCCATTTTCAATGCCTCTGGAGATCATTTTCAAAGCAAAGGGAATCTCAAAGTAATTCACTTTCAGGTTATTTTTCCTTCCAACCTCAGTATTAAGTGATGTAGTATTTTCAGTATCAAAATGGCTGATTTGTCATTTCTTTGTTTAACAATTTAAAGAGTGTGGTGTGTATGTTTGCCTTTGCCCTTATGTTTACCTGGAATGCAAATGTACAATTTGAATCATATTCATGGAATAAGAAAACATAGATAAACAGAAAGTAGCTTTGGCGTAGGGGTGCATCTTGACAGCAGTGAATCAAAGAATCTAAATATTGAAAGGGCCCTTCAGCTATCATCTGAGCCTGTTTCTTAACTCCAAACAGTTGAATGCCCCAAACAACTAAAGTAGGTGTCTGTCGATTGCACATATAATAATGGAGTCATCACAAAAAAATACTTGTTTCCACAACTCTAGGGAATCTGGAATTTTTATCTTCATCATGAATCCTGTCACTGAAGAGAGTAATTTTGTGTGCATCCTGATTTTCAGACAGCATCTCTGCATAATATCAAATACATTCAGCACAACTATACATTTTATTAATAACTTTTATTAATATCATTGTGTGCTCAGTCACTCGATCATGTCTGACTCTTTGAGACTCCATAGACTGCAGCCCGACAGACTCATCTGTCCATGCAATTTTCCAGGCAAGAATAGTAGAATGGGTTGCCTTTTCCTCCTCCAGGGGATCTTCCTGACCCAGGGATCAAACCCACAGTCTCTTGTACCTCCTTCATTGGCAGGATTCTTAAACAGCAGAGCAACCTGGAAAGCCTCTTTATATCATTAGTGTCTGGTAGTGGTGCTAGTGGTAAAGAACCTGCCTGGCATGGCAACCCACTCCAGTGTTCTTGCCTGAAGAATCCCATGAACAGAGGAGCCTGGGTGGACTATAATCCATAGGATCACAAAGAGTCAGACACAACTGAAGTGACTTAGCACTTGCACGCCTGGCATATAAGAAGCACACAGTTGTTGTTTTTTTTTTTTAATGTTGACAGGATCCACTAAGTTTTAAAAATAATAGCTGGTGATATCACAAATGCATGGGAACTGTGAGGGAATACCCCTGGTTTTTTTTTTTTTTTTTTTTTTTTACCCCTGGTTTTTTTTATGTGACTTGTAGGTTAACAGATTATCTAGCTCAAAAGTTCTTCTATAAATCAAGGAGAAAAGAAAAAAAAATCACACTTTCTAATGGTGTAACAGAGAAGAACAAACCTGACTCCATATTGTATCTATTCCTTTAGCTCCATCCATTGTGCTCTGTGCTTAGTCATGCTGGCTCTGCACCTTTGTAAAAGAGTGTTGCTTAGAACCTGAATTATACTTAATAACCTTTTCTCAAGGCTCAGACCTTTAAAGATATAACTCTTTCCATTCATTCAGACATAAAAATCTCAGGACAGAGAATAATGTTTATCTTGTTGGAGGTTTCCAGAAATGTCCTGACCAGATATATTTGGATAGGAGTAAGAACAAAGGATTATCACATCCCCTCTGAGGTCTGGTCAGCACCAAGAAGTTTGCAACAACCAGCTACAACTCCTCTCCTTTGAGTATAATAGAAGTCTGAATTCCACATAACTTGGAGAAAATGGTAGTCTGCCATCTTCATTTGCTGGCTTTCTTAATACAGGCACAACCTCTTACCCCAACACCTCTCGATTTATTGGCCCATCATTCAAGGAACAGTAGGAACTTGGCTTCAGTAACAATGGGATTAATTTCTTTATGAAATACTTCAGAGCTTTGTTTAGTTTTCATTTTAATGACTGTTTAAAGGATGAGAAACCAACTTGAGAAACTGGCTGCTGAGAAATAAAAGCCTGAACTACTTGTCTTTGGCCACTTATCAGTTACAAATGGCATTTTCAGTACCCTTTTTTCCTTTGTCTTTGGCTGCTGAGATACCTTGTAAAGGGAAGAATCACAAAGACAATTCAGTGAAATCACAGAACACGGAAAAGGCCAAAGGTATACAGTTTAGTGTTATCTATCAGGGGCCATATGAAGCCATAAAATTCTAACTCCTAATTCCTGTAAGAAAGCTTGTAAAAAGAAGAGAAAATAGTACATCATAAATCCAGCCCTCTGCCACTGACTGCAGCAAAAGAGAACCTGGTACAATTTAATTTGTTTTAGTTACAAGGTTAAGAATGTAATCTTGTGACAAACAGTTCTATAATCAGGATTAAGCTTCAGTATACTTCAGATAATAATCTTTGTGATAGAAAATTACAGAGGAATTTTCTCAACTAAACTTCATTCCACTATACTTATTTCTTTTAAGGATCTGCCAAGGTTTTTAAAGAATGTCTAATATGTAATGCATTGAAATTTGGAAACTTAACATTTCTAATTACATGAGAGGCTATTATAGACATAATAACTATCATTTGGGTTTTCCTAGCAGCTCAGATGGTAAAAAATCTGTCTACAATGCAGGAGACCCTGCTTCAATCCCTGGGCCAGGAAAATCCCTGGAAAAAAGGGATGGCTATCCACTTCAGTGTTCTTGCCTGAAGAATTCCATGGACAGAAGAGCCTGGTGGGTTACAGTCCATGGGGTTGAAAAGAGTTGGACATGACTGAGTGACTAACACTCATAATAACTAACACTCATAATAACTCATAACAAACATAAATATATTTACAATATACCTACCAATTTGAAAGCAGTTTTTCTTTTCTTTTCTAATCAAGCTCACTTTTTGGGTCTTTGCAATTGCAAATGCTTTGAGAGAGAATGTATCAGTATATGCAAACTTTTTGAATTATCTTTATGGTTAAATCAAAATTGGCTGAAGTATTTGGTCTTGCAGATTTGCCTGCTTTCCTATTTTTGCTTCTAGTCTGAAAAGACTTCCAGTAAAATTTTCAGAAAAGTCATTTTTTTTTTCCAAAGTTTTGAAATCCCTTGAGGTTCTTCCCATTTCAATTCATACAACTTACTTTATCTCAAAAGGGAATCTCATTGTAATTTTATCCATTTCCATGACTTTATTTGCCATTTATATCTCTCAAATATTTATACCCAGCTTACATTACAGGCTTACATTATGAAAAACTAAACAAATCTCATTATCTACTCCCTGCATAATTCAGTTTTCATGTATTCCATATGTGTGAAGGGCACTGTCCCGCACTCAGTTGAGCCAGGAGGGAAGCCTGGAGCCATTCTTGATACATTTCTCTTCCTAACTTCCCATGTCCAATTATTGACATCTGTAGCACATACCTTGTAAATATTTGTTGATCAGTGCACTACTTTCCATCACCATCACCTCTACCATCCGTTTAGTCTGCCATTATCTTCCTGAAGAAATTACTGCAATGGCCTCTTAATTGATCTGCTTGTACAATTCAGTTTCCATGCTTAAATGGAGAATTATTTATTCAAATGTGAAAATGCTCAAATCATCAACATTTGCCGTCTCCCCATCTCTCTCTCTTCCTCTCTTTCTTACACACACACACATCAATATTGCAAGAAACAGATCTTCCTTAGGCTTAGGATTTTTCTCTGTCGCTTTTATCTTCTTTGCTAATTCCATCTACTAACTTCCCACCGCCCCATGTCTTTCCCTTTTACTCCAATTCTTGGCTTACACCTCTCATTATTCATCTCCTGGCATCTTCTTAGTGCCTTCCTATTTCCCTTCCATAATACTGAAATGAAAGTGAAAGCAGCAGTCTATCAGTCGTGCCGATTCCTTGTGACCCCATGGACTTTAGCCTGCTAGGGTCTTCTGTCCATGGGATTCTCCTGGCAAGAACACTGGAGTAGATTGCCATTTCTTTCTCCAGGGATCTCCCCCACTTAGGGATGGAATCTGGATCTCTCACATTGCAGGCAGATTCTTTACCGTATGAGCTACCAGGGAAGCCCCCATGAGCAGATTCTATCGTGATTGTGTGATTGCTTGCCTGTATTCCATATTTCTGCTTTAGTGACTATGCCAAAGCCTTTGACTGTGTGGATCACAATAAACTGTGGGAAATTCTGAAAGAGATGGGAATACCAGACCATCTGACCTGTCTCTTGAGAAACCTGTATGCAGGTCAGGAAGCAACAGTTAAAACTGGACATGGAACAACAGACTGGTTCCAAATAGGAAAAGGAGTCCGTCAAGGCTGT
The DNA here is from genome assembly GCF_054371585.1 of Giraffa tippelskirchi. Lineage (NCBI taxonomy): Eukaryota > Metazoa > Chordata > Mammalia > Artiodactyla > Giraffidae > Giraffa > Giraffa tippelskirchi. The sequence goes on from NC_137276.1 coordinate 43,556,552, forward strand.
ATATTGTCACCCTGCTTATTTAACTTATATGCAGAGTACATCATGAGAAACGCTGGGCTGGAAGAAACACAAGCTGGAATCAAGATTCCCGGGAGAAATATCAATAACCTCAGATATGCAGATGACACCACCCTTATGGCAGAAATCTAAGAACTAGAGCGCCTCTTGATGAAAGTGAAAGAGGAGAGTGAAAAAGTTGGCTTAAAGCTCAACGTTCAGAAAACTAAGATCATGGCATCTGGTCCCATCACTTCATGGGAAATAGATGGAGAAACAGTGGAAACAGTGGCAGACTTTTTTGGGCTCTAAAATCACTGCTGATGGTGATTGCAGCCGTGAAATTAAAATACACTTACTCCTTGGAAGGAAGGTTATGACCAATCTAGATAGCATATTTAAAAGCAGAGACATTACTCTGCCAACAAAAGTCTGTCTAGTCAAGGCTATGGTTCTTCCAGTGGTCATGTATGGATGTGAGAGTTGGACAGTGAAGAAAGCTGAGTGCCACAGAATTGATGCTTTTGAACTGTGGTGTTGGAGAAGACTCTTGAGAGTCCCTTGGACTGCAAGAAGATCCAATCAATCCATCCTAAAGGAGATCAGTCCTGGGTGTTCATTGGAAGGTCTGATGTTGAAGCTGAAACTCCAATACTTTGGCCCCCTCATGCAAAGAGTTGACTCATTGGAAAAGACCCTAATGCTGGGTAGGATTGGGGGCAGGAGGAGAAGGGGACGACAGAGGATGAGATGGTTGGATGGCATCACTGACTCGATGGACATGGGTTTGGGTAGACTCCGGGAGTTGGTGATGGACAGAGAGGCCTGGTGTGCTGCAATTCATGGGGTAGCAAAGAGTCGGACATGACTGAGCGACTGATCTGACCTGACCTGGTTCCTTAATATAATCCATTTGAGGACGAGATCATCTCCATCTATTTCACTACAATATACTCAATGACTAGCACACAGTATTTAATACCTTATCACTTATTAGATGCTCAATTAATACCATTAGAATACATAAATGAGTGGACAAATGAAAAAGGATTACATTCAAAATAGCATTTGATTTTTCTACAGGATAAAATAGTTTTGCCCTTCACTTTTAGATGTGGGATCTCATTTTAATTAAATTTCTAAGAATATGAGTCAGTCACTTCTTTATTTATAGAGCAGTTTAAGATTTCCAGAAAAATTGACCAGAAAGTACACAGAGTTTCCATATACCTTCTCTGCCTCCTCACAGTTTCCCCATTAGGAAAAATATTATATCAGTGTGGTACTTTTATTATAATTAATGAGTCAATATTCATACATTATTATTAGCTAAAGTTAATAGCTTGCATTAGAGTATACTCTGTGCTGTGCAGTAGTATGCATTTGGACAAGTATATAATGTCAGTATTCACTATTACATTATCAAACAGTTTCACCTCTTGAAAAACCTCCTGTGCTTCATTTAGTCTTCCTTCCCTCCCTCTCCCTGAGCCCTTTGCCACCAGTTGTCTTTTTACCATTGCCTTAGTTTTTCCATTTACATAATTTCATTCAAGTCTTTAGTTTCAAAAAAACTTTTGTATGCTAAAAATCATAGTTTTGAAACACAAAATGTAGCCCATTTCTTCCATGGAATAATATACAGTACACTACATAACATTTTCAGATTGACTTATGTCCCTTTGCAATATGCATTTATGATCCCAATCCTTGGATGCCTTTTCAAGGCATGCTAACTTATTGTTTTTAATGGCTGAATATTATTCCATTGTATGTATGTAGGTCTGTTAGCTTATTCATTTGTATATTGAGGGGCATCTTTGTCGCTTCTAGATTTTAGCAATAATAAATAATACTGCTATAAATTGTGTGCAAATTTTTCTGTGGACATAAGTTTGCAATCCACTTGATCAAATGCCAGGGAGTGCAATTGCTGGATACTAAAGAAGTGTGTTTAATTTTACAAGGAACTGCCAAACTGTCTTAAATAGTGGTTGTACAATTTTGCATTCCTATTTGCAATGAATGATAATTCCTGTTGCTCCACATTCTCTTCAGCATTTGGTGTTGTCAAAGTTCTGTTTTAGCTATCCTGGTAGCTCAGCTGGTAAAGAATCCACCTGTGATATAGGACACCCCAGTTTGATTCCTGGGTCAGAAAGATCCCCTGGAGAAGGGATAAGCTACCCACTCCAGTATTCTTGGGCTTCTCTGGTGGCTCAGATGGTAAATAATCTGCCCACAATGCAGGAGACCTGAGTTCAACCCTTGGGTTGAAAGATCCCCTGTGGAGGAGGGCATGGCAAACCACTCCAGTATTCATGCCTGGAGAATCCCCATGGACAGAGGCGCCTGGTGGACTATAGTCCATGGGGTTGCAAAGAGTCGGAAAAGACTTAGCAACTTTCACTTCATTTTTCTAATAGGTGTGTTGTAGTATCTTGTTTTTGCTTTAATTTGAAATTCCTTAATGACATATGATATTAAGAACCTTTTCATATGCTTATTTGCCATCTTCTATCTTCTTTGGTGAGGTGTTTATTCAGATCTTTTGTCAAGTTTTAAATCGAATTTTTTTGTTGTTGAGCTGTAAGAGTCATTTGTGCATTTTGGGTACAAGTCTTTTATCACATTCATGTTTTACAAAGACTTTCTCCCAATATTTGGCTTGTATTATCATCCCCTAAACAGTGTATTTCACAGAACAAAAGTTTTTAATTTTAGTGAAATTTAACCTATTTATTTCTTCTTTCATGGATCGTATCTTCGGTGGTATATCTAGAAAATCATTACCAAACCTAAAGTCACCTCGATTTTTATCCTCTGTTACTCTCTATGAATTGCAAAGTTTTGCATTTTACATTTAGACCCATGATCCATTTTGTTTTCATTTTGTGAAAGGTGTAAGATCTGCGTCTAGATTTATTTTGAGTGTGGATGTCAGTTCTTTCAGCACATTTTGTTAGAAAGACTATCCTTTCTCTATTGAATTGCTTTTGTTCCTTTGATAAAGATCAGTTGATTATATTTGTGTGAGTTTATTTCTGGCTCTTTCTTCTGTTCCATTGATTTATTTTTTTCCTTTTCTTTCACAAATACCATGTTGTCTTGATTACTGAAACTGCATGGTAAATCTTGAAGTTGGGTAGTGTCAGTCTTCCAACTTTATTCTTTAATATTATGTTGGCCATTCTGGGTCTTTTGCCTTTTCACGTAAAGAGTAGAGTCATTTGTTACTATACACAAAATAACATACTTGAATTTTGATTAGAATTGTGATGAATCTATAGATCAGGTTGGAAAGGACTGACATCTTCCCAAGAAGTTGACTGATATCATGAATTCAATCCCTCAATAGACTTCTGCCTTGCCTTCCCTTTGAGGAATAAAGTCATGTGTGAAGGAACTATAATATCTAGACAGGAAGCATTTTTAAAGTTTTAATAGATTTGAATCTTTAGAACAATTTTAGATTTGTAGAGTAATTGGGATATAATACAGAGAGTTTTGAATAGTGAAATATAGATTTTAATATAATGATAAAAGGAATATGCTATTTGCTAAATACATATAATTATGTAAGACCAATTGCTCTGTACTTGATTCAACCATTTTAAAGTGCTTTTTGACCTTTCAAATTATAATTGCGATGTCAATTATACTTAGCAGGGAACTTCATATCCTTCGCCTATATTTATTTCTTTAATTATTAATGTTATTCATTTTAGCTTTTTAAAATAAAACTAAAGACAGACATCTAACCAGATTGCCTACAAAAGACTTTGAATACTGATTTGCTGTAGAGCATATGCTGTAAGAGAGAAAAGATCAAATGGGAATGATCTTGCGTGGGGGGGGGGCTCAGCCTGGGGTAACTTGAAGTAGGGTTTCAGTTCCTGGCCAGAGATTGAGGTCGATTTGTAGCAATGAGAGCGCTGAATCCTAACCACTAGACTGGTGGCCAGTGACAAAGCCCTGACTCTTTGGCTTTGTAGAAAAAAAAATTCCCACAATGATGGAAAATAGTAAAACAAGAATTTATTAGGAGGAAAAATAGTACAGTACATGTGTATAGAAATAGTTGGACTCAGAGAGAGAGAAAGAGTCGTGCTCTCATAGTAGTTTGAATTACTTTTACGGGGCATTTCATCTGGGTTTGCTTTGACCAATCATCTTGCTTTGCCTGGCTTTCAGTCCATATTTGGTATGTCTCAGGATCCTCCCATGAGTGCATGCCCATCTTTTAGCCAAGATGGATTCTAGCAAAGAGGCCTGTTGGTAGTTACATCACTACTTATAAGGTGATGCTTCCTTTTTTGACCCCCTAAGGAGTCTTTCCTCTCAGTTGTAGTCAGGGAGGTCTTCTTAACTTCAAGAATGAGGAATATATGGTCTTTTATCTCTTATTTGAGCAGGGCCCAGCCTCCTCCATTATCCTGCTTTTATGAAGTTTCTTTCCACAGAGAAGAAACTGTTTAGCCTAGGGCTCGTGTATCTCCTGCTTCAGGAACATTCTCTTTTAATGAGGAATCTTTACAGTCAAATATTCTTCTTTATAAAGAAGTCTATAAAATTTACAGCCTCCTAAGCATGAAAGTTATGATTTTTCCAGTAGTCATGTGAGGATGTGAGAGTTGAACCATAAAGAAGGCTGAGCACTGAAGAATTGATGCTTTCAAATTGTGGTGCTGGAGAAGATTCCTGAGAGCCCTTTCTACAGCAAGGAGTTCAAACTAGTCAATCCTAAAGGAAATCAACCCTGAATATTCATTAGAAGGACTGATGATGAAGCTGAAGCTCCAATACTTTGGCCACCTGATGCAAAGAGCTGACTCATTGGAAAAGACCCTGATGCTGGGAAAGAATGAAGGCCAAAGGAGAAGGGGGCAGCAGAGGATTAGTGGGTTATATAACATTACCGACTCAATGTCGGGGGGGAGTGGTTTCCCTGATAGCTCAGTTGGTAAAGAATTCGCCTGCAATGCAGAAGACCCCAATTCGATTCCTGAGTCTGGAAGATCCATTGGAGAAGGGATAGGTTACCCACTCCAGTATTCTTGGGCTTCCCTTGTGGCTCAGTTGGCAAAGAATCTACCTACAATGTGGGAGGCCTGGGTTCTCTCCCAGGGTTACGAAGATCCTCTGGAGACGAGAACGCTACCCACTACAGTATTCTGATCTGGAGAATTCTATGTATTATTTAATCCATGGGGTCACAAAGAGTTAGACATGAACAACTGAACAACAACACCGACAAGATATAAAAATAAATTTTTTTCTAATATAACCATATCTACTTTGTTTTTTCTTAAAATTAATGCTGCCACTGGATGTGACTTACTTTTGCTATAAATCCTTTCCATGTTATATCCTAGTCTAGGATCTCATCTTACCATGTTTTAGATTAATGTGACCAAAAAAAAAAAATTAAGTATTAACTGATTTTTTCCTTGCATTGTGTGTGACTTTTGGACCCTTGTGGGGTTTTTTGTTTGTTTGTGTGTTTCTTTTGGCCCCAATGTGCAGCATGTGGGATCTTAGAACCCTGACTAGGGCCTGAAGCCCCTGCATTGGAAGGGTGGAGTCTTAACCACTGGGCCTCCAGGGAAGTTCCAAGACCCTTGGGTTTTGATTCAACACCTCTTCACCAATACCTAGTCAGTTGTCAGCATTACTAATCTAAATATTTTACCCCTAGGGAAGGATGAGAAAAGCAGCCCTCCCCCCAAAAAAGATATTTCAAGTTCTTTACATTTTCAAAGCTAGGCTCTACTGCCAAATGTAAGGATTCAGATCAAAGACAATAGATTTGTAATAGGGGAATGTTGACAGATGACAGTTCTCATTCCTGAGGCTAGAAAAGAGAAAAGAATTCCCTGAGGTACAGGCAGATTGAGGCAGGACCATGCAAAAGAGAAATGCTGCTGGATGATGGGTCCCCTTTTCTCAGGCTAAATTTCAGAGGAAGAGAAAAAAAAATCATTCAAAGAAAGAACCAGGCAGAGGAAAGAATTTTAACGAAAAAGAAGAGTTATGGCTGTTTACTAGTGCTGCTTGCACTTGGGGAGAGCCCAAAGAAGTGAAGAACTGGGCTTTAGAAAGAGACCCTTTGTAGCTTGATTGTCCAAATCACTTATTTATTTCTGGAATAAATCATGAGCTCCTAGGGTTGACACAGGATTGGGAAGAGTGGAACAGATTTAAAAGAGGCTGTAGAGGGGATATTTGGTGTCAATCTGAAAAGACTAATGCTTGGAGACTACTCTAGATAATGTGCGTGAAGGTGACAGTATGGAGAGATATCTTTAAAAACCCTTCATTTCCCTTCATTCCCTCATGGCATGTATACTGTGAGCCCCCTTTGGACCTTAGTTACGAACCTTGGAAATGGATGAGCATATAAACTTCAAGTGATGTGTTCATTCATTCATTCATTCTACTTTAGTGAAATAAAAGTTATAAAAATGTAAAATAATTACTATGGAAATAAAATGAATTAAATGATTACACATAAAAGCAGTTACCTTCCAAATACACCTTATTACTTGATTGTATTCTTATCAACAGTTTGGCATGATGTTGTTCTTGACATTTTTGTAAACTGCTATGCTCTCTTTCTGTTTTCCCTTCTCAGATACACTGCAACTTGATTACCTCATTCTATGTGTGACTGCCCATGCCTTTCTTTAACTTTGTACTCTTTGACTACCCAGTTGTGTAACGAACCAATTGGGCATGCTCTTAACTTTTCATTTGGAACACTGATCCAAAGAAATCAACCAACCATATAAAAAAATAAAAATATAAAAAAAAAACCCTCAGTGAATGCAAGGGCCTAAGTGAACACAGAATGTATTATATCATTTATGCTATTAATGAGTGCTTTCAGAAACAGACACAAGCATACAAAAGCATGTGGTTAAACATAAACAGGGAATGCTATCTAGCAGATATGGATTTTGGAGAAGAATATATTATGTTATTATACATATAAATCTAATCTTACTCACTCAGGTTGGCATAGTCTTGCATGGTCTGACCTAGGCTTCCTCTTTAGACCAAAGCAAATGTGACTGTACTCTCTGGACCCCAGGAATATTAATATTTTTTTCTTTCACCTCAACCACACAAGTTAGTTTCTGTATTATACATTTTGCATAAATGTTTTTTTCCTGATACTAATGTTGCTCCCCAGATCTTCAAAAAGATGTCTCCCTCCTGTCTTTTGATCTGAGCTGTTATGACACTTCCTTAGGGATATTTCACATTTTTGGTATACCTCACACCAGTTAGGGCTTCCCAGGTGGCATTACTGGTAAAGTACCTGCCTGCTAATGCAGGAGATGTAAGAGATGCAGGTTCAATACCTGGTTTGGGAAGATCCCCTGGAGGAGGGCATGGCAATCCACACCAGTTTTTTTGCCTGGAGAATCGCATGGACAGAGGAACCTGGCAGGCTATAGTCCATGGGATTGCAAAGAGTCGGACATGACTGAAGCAATTTAGCATGCACACATGCACAGAAATTGTGTGGCCTTTATAATCCTATTCTGATCTGACATATAATCCCTTTACTCTGATCTTTAGGTTTTCATAGCACTTATAAGCTTCTGTAATTCACTCATATGTTATATAATTATTGCTAGAATGTAAGCTGTATAAGATAGAGATTTTTATCTGCTTTGTTCAGTGATCTAAAGGGATTCAAATATTTCTTGAACTTTAATAAATGACTTGTTACGCTTTGTTATTGTTAATCTATTTATTAGTTTTTTATATGCATCCCACCATTAGAATTTATGGTCTATAAGGAGATCTATATTTCCCACCATACATTTTAACCCTATGGGACTTTGCCTGCCTTCTTCACCACATAGATCCAATGTTTATTTCACACCTAACACACATAGTAAGTATTCAAGAAATATTTGTGAAATAAAGAACTTCATTTTTGTTGTAGGGAGCAATTATTATTTCAATTCAATTTCAGAATTTGTAATAAGGAAACCTCATAAATACTCACAATACATCTGAGAAATTAAAATTTCATTTTGTTATCTGCTTCTCAAATTTATTTATACTTAATAACTAGAAATTAAAACACTTCGGTATAATATATTTATTAATATAACCACAAAACAAAAAATATCAAAGATTATCAAAACTAAACCCTTAAATAGGATCCATGAATTTTAAGAAAATATTTTAGAATAACTCATAAATGCTTAGAAGAAGGATTGGCATTTAAATTGTTTCAGTTATCTGTAAAATTCAATTACAAGGAAAAGCAAATTTACTAATGATCCTACTTAATTATTATATTACTGTAAATAATTTCCTGGATTTCTGTGCCCTGTCTTTAAAAAGGGCATAGAATAATCTACTTCTATTAAAATTCTTCTGCCATTTTAACAATTGACCGAATCTTCTATTATGTTTTTATTGAAATAATAATGTTAAAGTAGACATACCTCATATTGACTCATTCCTTTTCTATTTTGTAGTAGTTCAAGAAGTATAGCTTTGTAACATACCATTAAAATGTATTCCTGCTGCTTTAAGCAACAACCAGTCAGAAAATAGAGAATAAGACTAACTTCACATTGATGGAGGATGCTGTTTTCCCAAAAAGGAGCTGTGTAAACACTACCCTCAAGGTGATAGCCACAAGGACTAAACCCACAGAATCAAGAAGAATTCTTCCTCTTGCCTCAGGGAAACTTTTCATTTATTTCTTGATATCATAAACTGTGAAAGTTTTCTACTGAGGAAAATGTCCAATTGTAGTAGTAATTGAGGGATTTCCCTGCTGGTCCAGTGCTTAAGACTTCACCCTCCATTGCAGGGAATACAGGTTTGTTCCCTAGTCTGGGAACTGAGATCTCATATACCTCACCACCAAAAATCTAAAATATAAAACAGAAGTAATATTCTAAAAAATTCAATAGAATCTTTAAAAATAGTTCACACCAAAAAATCTTAAAAAAAAAAAAGAAATAGTAATTGACTTTTATTTATGCTTCTTAAGGACCCACTGTGTGCGTGCCATCCCAGTAATGATAAAATTACACTGTTAGTAATTTCTGTAATTTACTGTCAGTAATTTACACAAGTAAAAACTTGTGTTATTAAAGAAATCAAACTTGCCTGTGCTTTACCTTCTGGGACAATATGAACACTGCATTTCATTTTTCTAAATCTACTTACTATGAGTTTCATTGATAAAGCATTTAGCATTCAATTTAGCAGTTTATTTTTTGTATGCATTACATATTACTTTGGCCACCTGATGGGAAGAACCGACTCATTGGAAAAGATTCTGATGCTGGGAAAGACTGAAGGCAGAAGGAGAAGAGGGTGGCAGAGGGTGAGATGGTTAGATAGCATCACCGACTCAATGGACATGAGTTTGAGGAAACTCCAGGAGATAGTGAAGGACAGGAAAGCCTGGCATGCTGCAACCCATGGGGTCGAAAAGAGTCAATTAGTGACTGAACAACAACGGATGCATGTGCTCAGTGGCTCAGTTGTGTCCAACTTTTTCTGACTCCATGGGGGTGGTAGCCCACCAGACCCTGTCCATGGAATTTTCCAGGCAAGAATACTGGAGTGGTTGCCACTTCCTACTCCAGGTGATCTTTCTGACCAAGGGGTCGAACCCGAGTCTCTTGAGTCTCTCGCATTGGCAGATGGATTCTTTACCACTGAAGCCACCTGGGAAGTCCCGTGTGTATGTATATGTACATGTAATCTATATATGTTTTGATACATATATTCATTAAATTCTGACTACATCTAAAGTAATTTAACATATGGTCTCTAAGCTCCAGTGATAAAATATCCCCTGCCCACTAAGCTTATCCACTGAGGCTTTCTAAAGAATGTATTTTGTGGGCAAGAGTAGAGGCCATGTATCTCATATAAAACCAAGGCCACTTTTTATGGCTTTGCTATGCCTGCTTATGTCTTATTTGGGTTGTTGATGGAGAATGTTTTCTTCCTTCTCTCAGGCTAGTGTTCAGCCCATTCGGGGAGGCCCCGTATCAGAGACTCTCTTTGGGAAGCATATTGTGAGTTTTACCTCAAACCTTTCTTATATGCAAAACAGGGTCCAAGACACAGTGAGTTCATAAAATTATTTCACACTGTCTCAGGACAATTAAACCCCTCTGGTATCTAAGCTTTCAAGCTGAGTTTATTTTGTCATAGATTTTGTCCCCTGTAGCTCAGCTGGTAAAGAATCTGCCTGCAATTCAGGAGACCTCAGTTCGATTCCTGGCTTGGGAAGATCCCCTGGAGAAGGGAACAGCTACCCACTCCAGTATTCTTGCCTGGAGAATCCCATGGACAGAGGAGTCAGGCAGGCTAAAGTCCTTGGGGTTGAAGAGTCAGACACGACTGAGAGACTTTCACTTTCCTGTTTACTGTGGGATTTTATTTCTTTTCTTGAGGCAATATTTTTTCCTCTTCTATACTCTGGATTTCCTTAGGGCTCCACTAAGTCCTGGAGCCCATATATTGGTGCCTTAACTCTGACTTGATTCATTAAATCTATGCTCCAATGAAAAGCATGTTATAACATGGCAGAGTTCTACAGCTTTTAAATAACAACTTAATGATATCATTTCTAATATAAAGATGAATTTGCTTTAAGGAAGCACTCTAATGATTAAATCATCTAGAGTCAAATACTCCTTTTCATGAATTTCTGAAGTAGTTTTTTTTTTAATTATGTGTGATTGTGGGAATATATGTCATTCTGCAAAGTGATCATTTAATGCCGATGTGAATAATAATGCGGACTGAAACTCTTAATTTTTACTCTTGTTGACCTATTCTAAATGTTTTCAGTTTCAACTATTTTAAGTGAAATAATGTCTTGTTGACACCATCTAGTAAGAAGTAGAAGTATCATTCAAACCTGGTCTTTGTGATTTTATAATTATCATGGTTTCTCTGAGTACACAACACCTTCTTTTGTGACAGCATGAACTTTGGAAGCAGAACTTGTTCCCTCACACCATATGATTTTTATCAGACATAGGAACTTAGAACTTTGCTTCTAAGACAGTCAGCATTTACCAAGAACTAACTGTTATACCAAACAATGTAAGTGAACACACTGCATTAGTATTTCAGTTAAGTTTAACTATTTATCGCTTTGGGGTGTACACATGCTGATTGAGTTTATACAACTTCCGAGTGATTGAACAAGGATTTGAATTCAGGCAGTCTCATTCTAGATTTTTCATCCTTGTCCACTCTGCTTTTGTTTGGAGTATTGTAAGTACTGCATCAAGCAATACTTAACACGTATATGCGTGCGTGCATGCTAAGTCACTTCAGTCATGTCTGATTCTTTGTGACCCTATGGACTGTATCTCGCCAGTCTTGTCTGTCCATGGGATTCTACACACAAGAATATTGGAGTGGGTTGTCATGCCCATCTCCAGAGGCTCTTCCCAACCCAAGGATCAAAGCCATATCTCTTATGTCTCCTGCATTGGCAGGTGGATTCTATAACACTAGTGCCACCTGGGAAGCCCACATAGAGTCCCATACGTTAAGATAAACTCTTATCCAAAATGAGTGGCTTGATAGAAATTCACTGGTAATTTGGCCATCAATATTTCAATATCCTTTTTCTCTTCTTATTTGCTCCCCTTTGTGACTGAGATAAGTGATACATTAACAGTGCCAAGTCTATAGTCAATTAGACTCTCTAGTAAAAGATATTTAGTTTATCATGATCACTCTTCCTTTTATAATCTAGTTGCCCTTAACCAGATCTTGTCCTAACCCTCAACCTTAAATGATAAACTGTGTCTCCCAATGTCATTTGATGTCCTGTCCCAACTATTTACAATCCTAACTGGGTACTCTTTGTCTTTATAAGATTGATGTGAAAGTGAAAGCTGCTCAGTCATGTCCAACTCTATGTGACTCCATGGACTGTAGGCTGCCAGGCTCCTCTGTCTGTGGAATTCTCCAGACCAGAATATTGGAGTGGGTAGCCATTCTCTTCTCCAGGGGATCTTCCCAACCCAGGGAAGGAACCTAGGTCTCCTGCATTTCAGGTAGATTATTTACTGTCTTAGGAAGGGAAGTCCAAGATTGATGTGAGATATTTCAAATAACAGATGAACAAATGTGTAGCTCATTATTTTAAAAGGGTAGAAAAGAATATTTGTGAACTTTGCAGAACCATGTCATAAATGGAGGTTCCTCTGTCACTGCTACAGATAGATTAAAAATGCTTAAGCTGTTGATTCTCTTGTTGAGTGACTGCCTGCACAATGTTTGACAAGAGGTCCTTAACAAATGCATCTTTTGTAGGAAATTTGTTCTTGTTTACTTCTGTTTGTTTCTTAAAACCAGTAAGCAAAAGCTGAAAAAAAGCCTCCAAAAACTGAAAAAGACATATATTTACATACGAAAGAGTGAACACATTCTTTTCATTTACCAGTTAACAGTATTTATTCAACTTCGTTTTTCCCCTTCTGCTTCATAATATGTCATTAGCTTCTTAATCAATTCAGTTAGCATTAGCTTTCCCTGAATATACTGGTCATACCCTACAATGTCTAACAGTACGGTGAAAAGATTAGTAATCAGCATTTATTGTACCACTGAATGTAATTTGAAAGAAAGACAGAACTACACAAGAAACCATACATTTATTTATATACCGAACTTAAAAATTGCTAACTTATACTCTTACAACCCACTCCAGTGTTCTTGCCTGGAGAATCCCAGGGATGGGGAAGCCTGGTGGGCTGCCATCTATGGGGTCGCACAGAGTCGGACACGACTGAAGCAACTCAGCAGCAGCAGCATACTCTTACAAATGAGAGTAAGATGCCAGGTTTTCAGATCCTACTGTTTTCCTTCAAATTAATGAGCAGCCTCTAAAAGATTGCTATGTTTCTTGAAATGTAGACGTTTCTTTTTGCTATTTGAAAATAAATTTATAATATTGTGTTATAAATTGTTATCCAGCATTGATGAATCATTTAGGCACTCTGAAGTAAAATAGTATAATATTTTATTTTGCCTTTGGTGGAGTTGTTTCTCCATTAAAGTAAGCAAACCTATAGGCGACATTTTGCAAACTCAGTCAAGATTTAAGGGAGTATTTTGCTAAAATATTTGTTTTATATTTTTGACTGTAAACAGATTCTTAATACACTAGAATTCACAATTCACCTGGGCAATCATATTAAACTTTTAATTATTTAATAAGTGTATTATTTAATAAGCTTATCCTTGATAGAAAAAAATGTGAAAGGCAACCAGTATTAACTCTGGAAAGCAATTATCAGGCTAAATGTGTGAAGTGCCTCTGCATACATATTCTTGTAGCTGAGAAGGATATTATGAAAATTTAGGAGGAAAATACTGTACATTTAATGTATGCTTCTGCTCAACACAGGACACATCAAAAATTAAGTTCCTCGTGAATCTGATGCTGCAATAATGATAGTTTAGATATGCACACAGCACAAAATAATAGTGAAGTAACACACTGATAATACATTTCATCAGATTTTGGCACTGAGGAGCATAAAACTGATAATCAAATTACCTAATACTGGAGAGAAAAAAGACAAGAACAATGCTATCATTCTTTATGGTTGATGAAGCCTACAGAGTTGTGTTGACATATGCAATATCATATAGCAAATGGCAGACCCTAGAATAGATCCATTCTCTTATAACTCTTGGTCTCTTGATGCCATTCCAGGCCAGTGGAAATTGGTCAGTTAAGCTGACCTCCCTGCATTAACTTTAGGGCATAACACAATTAAAGAGCTCAGACTATAATATGTACTTTTTCAACACTTTCTAAGAAAAGGCTTTGCTTTAAAATATATTATTTTTTCCAGTTATAACAAGAATAGAATAACCATTTAATCTTGAACTATGCTGATATTTGGCCATTAACTTATTTGCTATAGAATTAAAGGGGGTCGAGAAAAATAGTTTCTTGATCTAATAAAAGATTATCTTACCATTCACTGATAGACTCAAGTAGCATAATGTATACATGTTCTTAGCATAATGTATACATGTGCTAGGCTTACTCTAATTACCTGTCCTGGAAAAACTATACAATCAGTTTTAAAAATCATTTGTCCATGATGTCAGTGTAGTTGAGGGTGTTAAGAATATGGGCAAGGAAGTCAGGCAGACCTGAATATAATCTTACCACCACCTCTATTTAACGTAACACTTAAAGTTAATTTTTCTCAGATTCCATTCTTCATCATTAAAGTGGGGATCACTAATTCTACTTTCTGACTTGTGAAAAATCAAATGAAACGCTTTTATATATCACCCTCAGAACACTACCTCAGTAAACGGTAACAATTTTACCATATTATAGTGACACTGTCATTATTAATATAATTACTATAATTACATTTCTAAAACATAAGGTAAGACCGTATGCATGTTCACCCATGCTCCACGCTTAGTTGTGTCTGACTTTCTGCAACCCTATGGACTGTAGCCTGCCAATCTCCTCTGTTCATGTGATTTTCCAGGCAAGAATACTGGAGTGGGTTGCCATGCCCTATTCCAAGGGATAGTCCTGACCCAGGGAACAAACCCAGGCCTTCTGCACTGCAGATATATTCTTTACTGCTTGAGTCATTGGGGAAGCCTTCGCTCCCCATTAGGGAATCAAACCCTGGTCTCCCTCATGACAGGCGAGGATACCTACCACTATACTAATGATAAATCTTTTTGAATTTATCCCCAAACTCCAAAATGACACAGAGCTGTACAGAATTTTAGGGAATATTTAGATACCTTGATTCTCACATGATATTTGTTCCTCTGTCTGGGAATACCACACTACCTTACCTGCATCCTGAGAAACCTGTATGCAGATCAAGAAGCAGTAGTCAGAACCAGACATGAGACAATGGACCGGTTCCAGTTAGGGAAAGGAGTACGTCAAGGAGATATTGTCACCCTGCTTATTTAACTTATATGCAGAGTCAGTCAGTCAGTTCAGTCCATCAGTCATGTCCGACTCTTTGCAACCCCATTGACTGCAGCACACCAGGTCTCCCTGTCCATCACCAACTCCCAGAGTGTACTCCAACTGGTGCCCATAGAGTCAGTGATGCCACCAATCATCTCATCCTATGTTGTCCCCTTCTCCTCTCGCCTTCAATCCTTCCCAGCTTCAGAGTATTTTCAAATGAGTCTGCTCTTCTCATCAGGTGGCCAAAGTATTGGAATTTCAGCTTCAACATCAGTCCTTCCAATGAACAATCAGGACTGATCTCCTTTAGGATGGACTGGTTGGATCTCCTTGCAGTCCAAGGGACTCTCAAGAGTCTTCTCCAACACCACAGTTCAAAAGCATCAATTCTTCGGCACTCAGCTTTCTTTATAGTCCAGCTCTTGCATCCATACATGACTATTGGAAAAACCATAGCCTTGACTAGATGGACTTTTGTTGGCAAAGTAATGTCTTTGCTTTTTAATATGCTGTCTAGGTTGATCATAACTTTTCTTGCAAGGAGCAAGCGTCTTTTAATTTCACGGCTGCAGTCACCATCTGCAGTGATTTTGGAGCCCCCCAAAATAAAGTCTGACACTGTTTCCACTGTTTCTTCATCTATTTCCCATGAAGTGATGGGACCAGATGCCATGATCTTCGTTTTCTGAATGTTGAGCTTTAAGCCAACTTTTTCACTCTCCTCTTTCACTTTCATCAAGAGGCTTTTTAGTTCCTCTTCACTTTCTGCCATAAGGGTGGTGTCATCTGCATATCTGAGGTTATTGATATTAATCCCAGTGATCTTAATTCCAGCTTGTGCTTCATCCACCCCAGCGTTTCTCATGATGTACTCTGCATATAAGTTAAATAAGCACGGTGACAATATACAGTCTTGACGTACTCTTTTTCCTATTTGGAGCCAGTCTGTTGTTCCATGTCCAGTTCTAACTGTTGCTTCCTGACTTGTATACAGGTTTCTCAAGAAGTAGTTCAGGTGGTCTGGTATTCTCATCTCTTTCAGAATTTTCCACAGTTTATTGTGATCCACAGAGTCAAAGGCTTTGGGATAGTCAATAAAGCAGAAATAGATTTTTTTTTTTTTTTCCTGGAACTCTCTTGCTTTTGCAATGATCCAACGGTTGTTGGCAATTTCATCTCTGGTTCCTCTGCCTTTTGTAAATCCAGCTTGAACATCTGGACGTTCATAGTTCATGTTTTGTTGAAGCCTGGCTTGGAGAATTTTGAGTATTACTTTACTGGCATGTGAGATGAGTGCAATGATGTGGTAGTTTGAGCATTGTTTCACATTGCCTTTCTTTGGGATGGGAATGAAAACTGAACTTTTCCAGTTCTGTGGCCACTGTTGTGCTTTCCAAATTTGCTGGCATATTGAGTGCAGCACTTTCACAGCATCATCTTTTAGGATTTGAAATAGCTCAACTGGAATCCCATCACCTTCACTAGCTTTGTTTGTAGTGATGCTTCCTAAGGCCCACTTGATTTGCATTCCAGGATGTCTGGCTCTAGGTGAGTGATCACACCATCATGATTATCTGGGAGATCGTGAAGATCTCTTTTGTACAGTTCTTCTGTGTATTCTTGCCACCTCCTTTTTATATCTTCTGCTTCTGTTAGGTGCCTACCATTTCTGTCCTTTATTGTGCCTGACTTTGCATGAAATGTTCCCTTGGTATCTCTAATCATATTGAAGAGATCTCTAGTCTTTCCCATTCTATTGTTTTCCTCTATTTCTTTGCCTTGATCGCTGAGGAAGTCTTTCTTATCTCTCCTTGCTATTCTTTGGAACTCTGCATTCAAATGGGTATATCTTTCCTTTTCTCCTTTGCTTTTTGCTTCTCTTCTATTCACAGCTATTTGTAAGGCCTCTTCAGACAGCCATTTTGCTTTTTTGCATTTCTTTTCTTGGGGATGGTCTTGATCCCTGTCTCCTGTACAATGTCATGAACATCCGTCCATGGTTCATTAGGCACTCTATCAGATCTAATCCCCTGAATATATTTCTCACTTCCACTGTATAATCATAAGGGATTTGATTTAGGTCATACCTGAATGGTTCAGTGGTTTTCCCTACTTTGTTCAATTTAAGTCTGAATTTGGCAATAAAGAATCATGTTCTGAGCCACAGTCAGCTACCAGTCTTGTTTTTGCTGACTGTATAGAGATTCTCCAACTTTGGCTGCAAAAAATATCATCAATGTGATTTTGGTATTGACCATCTGGTGATGTCCATGTGCAGAGTCTTCTCTTGTGTTGTTGGAAGAGGATGTTTGCTATGACCAGTGCGTTCTCTTGGCAAACCTCTCTGAGCCTTTGCCTTGCTTCATTCTGTATTCATAGGCCAAATTTGCCTGTTACTATGAATAATTTTGGAGAAGGAAATGGCAACCCACTCCAGTATTCTTGCCTGGAGAATCCTAGGGACGGCGGAGGCTGGTGAGCTGCCGTTTATGGGGTCGCACAGAGTCGGACACGACTGAAGTGACTTAGCATTAGCATGAATAATTTAAAAATAACAGTATTGGTGTTTTTCTTTCTGACTTACTTCTCTCACTAACGCATATATATATGGAATTTAGAAAGATGATAATGATGACCCTATATGTGAGATAGCAAAAGAGACAGAGATGTATAGAATATTCTTTTGGACTCTGTGGGAGAAGGCCAGGGGGGGATGATTTGAGAGAATAGCATTGAAACATATATATTATCATACGTGAAACAGATCACCAGTCCAGGTTCGATGCATGAGACAGGGTGCTCAGGGCTGGTGCACTGAATGGCCCTGATGGATGGGATGGGGAGGGATGTGGGAGGGGCTTCAGGATGGGGAACGTATGTACACCCATGGCTGTTTCCTGTCAATGTATGGCAAAAACCACTACAATATTGTAAAGTAATTAACCTCCAATTAAAATAAATTAATTAATTAAAAAATAAAAAATAAAAAAAAATTTCAATTACTACCTTCTCCGCCATTTTTCCTTAGATAGCTGCTTTGCTTTTCTAGCTACCTTCATATTTATTATGTGCTGGAGAAAATGACAAAATTGACAAGAATTTAGGGGATCCGCTCTCTGCTAAATTTCCGTGTGTCTCTAAGCAATCTACACAGGCACTCTTTTCTTTTGTTAATAAAATGGAATCAGAACCATCTGCTGCTGCTGCAACTGCTGCTAAGTCGCTTCAGTCATGTCTGACTCTGTGTGACCCCCTCAACGGCAGCCCACCAGGCTTCCCCATCCCTGGGATTCTCCAGGCAAGAACACTGGAGTGGGTTGCCATTTCCTTCTCCAATGCAGGAAAGTGAAAAGTGAAAGTGAAGTCTCTTAGCCGTGTCTGACTCTTCGCGACCCCATGGACTGCAGCCCACCAGGCTCCTCCGTCCATGGGATTTTCCAGGCAGGAGTACTGGAGTGGGGTGCCATTGCCTTCTCCGTCAGAACCATCTGACCCAATTCCAGCTCAACAGAATTTGAGGATTGCATGAAATAATGGAACTGAAGAGAACGGCTATACAAACACTAATTTATTATTATTTTTTATTGGAGTATAATTATTTTATAACGTTTACAACAAAGTGAATCAGCTATATGTGTACATATATGCCCTCCCTATTGAGTCCCTCTCCCCATTCCAGCCCCATTCCAGTGAAGACCCCATTTCTGTCTTCAGAGAGCACTGAGCTGAGCTCCCTCTGCTATACCGCAAGTTCCCACTAGCTATCTGTTTTACACATGGTACTGTATATATGTCAATTGTAATCTCTCAATTTGTCCACCACCTACTGTGTCCACATGGACTTTCCAGGTGGCTCAGTGGTAAATAATTCTCCTGCTAATTCAGGAAATGCGGGTTCAATCCCTGGGCAGGGAAGATCCCCTGGAGAAGGAAATGGAAACCCACTTCAATATTCTTTCTTGGGAACTCTCATGAAGAGAAGAGCCTGACGGGCTACAGAACATGGGGTCGCAAAAAAGTCAGACACAACCTAGTGATTAAACAACACCTTCCCCCATTGTGACCATAAGTCCAATATCTATGTCTGCATCTCTATTCTTGCCCTGGAAAGAGGTTCATCTGTACCGTTTTCCTAGATTCCACATATATTTTTTAATATATGATGTTCATTTTTCTCTTTCTGACTTACTCCTGTCTGTACGATAGACTCTAGATTTATTAACATCCCTGCCGATGACCAAATTTTGTTACTTTAATTTATATTTTATATTAGTTGTCTCTCGCCTCTTTATATATCTCCCTTGTTCACTTCGTAATGCCAAAGTGGTAACCAAGAAAGATTAAATTAAAGAAACTAATACTTCCATTTCTCCTCTTCTGGAAAGAAGGGAAAATATCAAAATTTTTGAACTTACAACCTACTGGAGAAAAAGAAAATCCCTCCACTTTTCCTCCTTCAATTTCTTATCTAAACTCCAGTATTAAGGAAGTAGATTAGAAGATCATTTATTTAGAATACAATATCTGTCACTGGCCAGGTGCAAGAGAGGGTTTGTAAACATCTGCATATTGATGTGTGTTTCTAATTTTGAAGAAAGTTTATCAACTGTCAAAACTTATTCAATAAAATAACCATTTTGTATCAAGTACAGGATACATACACAGCAGGTAATGGTTATTGGCAAATTTGGGCTTTGAAGTGCTTCTTCTCTAATATAGTTTTATTTTGTGTTTTCTAAAAAACATACTGAACTGTATTTTCCTAAAACTGAATTTTTGTTCGTCTTCTGAGACATGTTTCACAGATCCATAGTTTCACAAACAATTCAGATTGACTTGCTTCTTTATTTTTCACTACTCTAAAAACTAGAATATTTTATTTTGTTACTCCAGAAACTGAGCACAATAAAGCCTATAAAGACAAAGTAATTTGTTTATCCCCCCCAAATTTGCCATTTTAAGAAGAACTTTTAGAAAAGTCTATAGATCCTTTTATGAGAAAAACATTTTTCCACAAAAACCAGGGTAATTATTTGGTAGTGAGATAAATGTCTAGTATTTATTTTCCTTACCTTCTTTGCCTGGTTATCTATATTAATTACATTAATAGCTTCTTTCAAGAGTCAATTTTTTCTTTTTCCTTTTTAAGAAAATGTTTGCAGCTAAAATAAATACACTGACCAAGGAGTCTCAAACCAATTAACTGCCCGTCTTAAGGAAATCAGCTTAGTTTTTGTAGCTTTAACAACAGTAGAAATGATATTATGATGAAATAAAATATAAATGGACAGATAGTACTATTTTAATTCTTTTTCATGATTTCTTGTGAGAATTGAGCACGGCGAGACTATATTTAATTAGACTAAAAGGTAGTGTAACACAGTGGGTTATATATGCATTAACTGAATCAAATATTACTTTTAGCTTTATCTAAACTTGTTTTAATTCTAATATTTTGCATATGAATCAGAATGTATTGTGTCACAGGAAATATTACAGTCTTGACACTTCACTATTGACAATATAAATCAGACTCTCAGAATATGTTGCAGCATGTCTAAAGAAAAGGCACCTATTAAGCTTAAATTTCAGTTTTAATCATACACGTTGGTTACCTACAGCCTGATTCACTATGTAATTGTCACATTCTCAATTCATTCCTCTTACGAGAATCCAATTCAATGTTATTTCTTCTTTCCAGAGTTCTAAACCCACACAATTTATAATTACCCATATATCTATATTTTATCTGTGGTATTTAAATGTGAAAGAACATTTCTCTTTATATTTAAATATGTATTACAGATTTAGCTGAGGTTTTCACATAAACTACATGAAGCATTTGTTTGACTATCCACTGTATATCAAGTGATGAATTCATGGTCCCCAATCTCTATCTAGTAAATTCTTGGGGACATAAGTAAAGCTGGATTATCTAGCTAAGTGATAGCTTAATTCTACATTTAATTTCCGCAAGTGAAGGCTTTGTACTAAAAGAGGTGGTAAAATCTTAGATAATCCTAATCTTTGCATGCAATTCACAAATATTAAGGACCATAATTATAAACAAATGCTCTTGTTTTTTGTCCTTTATTTTTCTTCCTTATTGTTTTAAACCACTGAACTGAGATCCACATACTTTTCCAAGATCACACTAAAACTCAGGTCTCTTGAGCCTCCTTGAGCATGCATGCCTGCTAAATTGCTTCAGTTGTGGCTGTCTCTGTAAGACCCTGTGGAATGTAGCCTGCTAGGTTCCTCTGTCCATGGGATTCTCCAGGCAAAGATACTGAAGTGGGTTGTCATTTCCTCTTCCAGAGGATCTTCCTGACCCAGGGATCCAACAAACATGTCCTACATTGGCAGGTGGGTTCTTTACCGCTAGCACCACGTAGGAAGTCCAAGAGCCTCCTTTGAGAGTTGTGTCCTGTGTCCATAAAAGAGTGACTCCTTTTATCAAATGTCTTAATGAAATTACTTACATTTGCAAAGAGTTTTTTTTTTTTCCAATAAATTTAATGGAGGATATCTTACCTTGGGAGGTGGACATGGCAACCCACTCCAGTATTCTTGCCTGGAGAATCCCATGTACAGAGGAACCTGACAGGGTACAGTTCATAGGGTCACAAAGAGTCAGCCATGACTGAAGTTACTGAGCATCTTGCTTTGGTGTATAAACCATTCATTATTTTCATTTAAAAATGTGTCACTTAAAAACTGAGACAATTGTTGTAAGCCAGAGGCTATACCAGGTAATTTCTTGGATGCATTAAAGATTCATTTCCTTGGATTTAAAATCTGATGTCAGTTTGGTATATCTTTTAGGGTTTTACATATTAAATATTAGATGCACTTAATCAACAATATTGTATCAATGGCAGAGTCAAAATCTACTTCATTCCATGAAAAGAAAGAATCTATGTAATCTGTACTTTGTTTTGTTTCAATCTATTATAGTCATGGGTATATTGTCTCTTTGATGTAACAGTAAATCAGCCAGTTGTCAAAGTCCCTTATAGATTTTGATTTTATACTTTTGCTTCAATTACAATTGATTTCTGTACTGTAAATAACAATTTTATGCTCAATCATATAGAAAATGGGTGACTGTGCAACATAAGAAAGACACTGAGGAAAACACTCAATCACAGTGGTGGTGGTTGTAAAAATCTATCCTCTTAAATTGTCTATGCTGGATAATTCTCTTTTAAAGTATGCTCTTAATTCACCTCCTGATAAAGCAAGAGTAGGCTTTTCCTTAGGAAATGGTTGGTCTATGAAAGTATCAGTTCAGTTCAGTCGCTCAGTCATGTCCAACTCTTTGCGACCCCATGAAACGCAGCACACCAGGCCTCTCTGTCCACCACCAACTCCCGGAGTCCACCCAAAACCATTTCCATCGAGTTGGTGATGCCATCCAACCATCTCATCCTCTGTCATCCCCTTCTCCTCCTGCCCCCAATCCTACCCAGCATTAGGGTCTTTTCCAATGAGTCAACTCTTCACATGAAGTGGCCAAAGTATTGGAGTTTCAGCTTCAACATCAGTCCTTCCAATGAACACCCAGGATTGATCTCCTTTAGGATGGATTGATTGGATCTTCTTGCAGTCCAAGGGACTCTCAAGAGTCTTCTCTAACACCACAGTTCAAAAGCATCAATTCTGCGGCGCTCAGCTTTCTTCACCGTCCAACTCGCACATCCATACATGACCACTGGAAAAACCATAACCTTGACTAGATGGACTTTTGTTGGCAAAGTAATGTCTCTGCTTTTAAATATGCTATCTAGGTTGGCCATAACCTTCCTTCCAAGGAGGAAGCGTCTTTTAATTTCATGGCTGCAGTCACCATCAGCAGTGATTTTGGAGCCCCAAAAAATAAAGTCTGACACTGTTTCCACTGTTTCCCCATCTATTTCCCATGAAGTGATGGGCCCAGATGCCATGATCTTAGTTTTCTGAATGTTGATCTTTAAGCCAACTTTTTCACTCTCCTCTTTCACTTTCATCAAGAGGCTCTTTAGTTCTTCTTCACTTTCTGAGAAATATTTGATATTTTGCCCAGCAATCTTGATTCCAGCTTGTGTTTCTTCCAGCCCAGCATTTCTCATGATGTGCTCTGCATATAAGTTAAATAAGCAGGGTGACAATATACAGCCTTGACGTACTCCTTTTCCTATTTGGAATCAGTCTGTTGTTCCATGTCCAGTTCGAACTGTTGCTTCCTGACCTACATACAGGTTTCTCAAGAGACAGGTCAGATGGTCTGGCATTCCCATCTCTTTCAGAATTTTCCACAGTTTATTGTCATCCACACAGTCAAAGGCTTTGGCATAGCCAGTAAAGCAGAAGTAGATGTTTTTCTGGAACTCTCTTGCTTTTTCGATGATCCAGCGGATGTTGGCAATTTGATCTCGCGTTCCTCTGCCTTTTCTAAAACCAGCTTGAACATCTGGAAGTTCACGGTTCACGTATTGCTGAAGCCTGACTTGGAGAATTTTGAGCATTACTTTGCTAGCATGTGAGATGAGTGGAATTGTGCGGTAGTTTGAGCATTCTTTGGCATTGCCTTTCTTTGGGATTGGAACGAAAACTGACCTTTTCCATTCCTGTGGCCACTGCTGAGTTTTCCAAATTGCTGGCATATCGAGTGCAGCACTTTCACAGCATCACCTTTGAGGATTTGAAATAGCTCAACTGGAATTTCATCACCTCCACTAGCTTTGTTTGTAGTGATGTTTTCTAAGGCCCACTTGACTTCACATTCCAGGATGTCTGGCTCTAGGTGAGTGACCACACCATTGTGATTATCTATATGTACTACTTATTGCTATGATCGGCAAACACATTGACATGACTTTTGAACTCAATAGCTATTTTTTGGTTGTTAGGCTATGGCCTTTGAATATCTGATTTTAGCAGAGTACAGGACATTGTTTTTTTTTTAATGACAGAAAGACACTGTGATCTAGCCAGCTATGACATTTTCTCTCCACAATCGGTCATGCTTTGTGCTTTTGCAAACAGTCTTGCAATGTATTTCACAGGATTGTTTTTGCCCCCCCAAAAAAGAAAAAGCCATATTTTCACAGAACTTTTTCTCCTAGTCCTGAACTGCTATATATTTCTAACATACATGTCATACAATTAATAGATAAAAGAATACAATATATAAGAGCTCCTCATTCTGTCTCCTACTTAAATTGAATTAAGTATTTTCCTTCCGTTTGTAGTAATTACTGTATCTTAGAATGAGTATATTAAGGCTTCTTCTGTGATTTCACTCTTCTATCATAGAAGATAAAAATCAGAATCCCTGAGATCTGATAGAGCACCTGAAGAACTATGGACGGAGGTTCCTGACATTGTATGGGAGGCAGTGTTCAAGACTATTCTTAAGAAAAAGAAATGCAAAAAGTCAAAATGGTTATCTGAGGAGGCCTTACAAATAGCTAGAAAAGATGCAAAAGGCAGAGGAGAAAAGGAAAGATAGACCCTTTTGAATGCAGAATTCCAAAGAATAGCAAGGAGAGATCAGAAAGCCTTCCTCAGTGATCACTGCAAAGATATAGAGGAAAACAACAGAATGGGGAAGACTAGAGATCTCTTCAAGAAAATTAGAGATATCAAGGGAACATTTCATGCGAAGATGAGTGCAATAAAGGACAGAAATGGTATGCACCTAACAGAAGCAGAAGATATTAAGAAGAGGTGGCAAGAATACCCAGAAGAATTGTACAAAATAGATCTTCATGACCCAGATAACCACTATGGTATGATCACTCACCTAGAGCCAGACATCCTGGAATGCGAAGTCAAGTGGGCTTTAGGAAGCATCCCTACGAAAAAGCTAGAGGAATTGATGTAATTACAGCTGAGCTATTTCAAATCCTAAAAGACGATGCTATGAAAGTGCTGCACTCAATATGCCAGCAAATTTGGAAAACTCAGCAGTGACCACAGGACTGGAAAAGATCAGTTTTCACTCCAATCCCAAAGAAAGGCAATGCCAAAGAATGTTGAAACTACAATTGCACACATTTCCCACTCTTGCAAAGTAATACTCAAATTCTCCAAGCCAGGCTTCAACAGTACATGAACTGAGAACTTCCAGATGTTCAAGATGGATTTAGAAAAGGCAGAGGAATCAGAGATCAAATTGCCAGCATTTGTTGTATCATAGGAAAAGCAAGAGAGTTCCAGAAAAACATCTATTTTTGCTGCATTGACTATGCTAAAGTCTTTGATTGTGTGGATCACAATAAATTGGAAAATTCTGAAACAGATGGGAATACCAGACTACCTTACCTGTCTCTTGAGAAACATGTATGCAGGTCAAGAAGCAACAGTTAGAACTGGACATTGAAAAACAGACTGGTTCCAAATTGGGAAAGGAGTAGATCAGGGCTGTATATCGTCACCCTGCTTATTTAACTTATATACAGAGTATATCATGACAAATGCTGGGCTGGATGAAGCACAAGCTGGAATCAAGATTGCCAGGAGAAATATCAATAATCTCAGATATGCAGAAGACACCACCCTTATGGCATAAAGCAGAGAACTAAAGAGCCTCTTGATGAAAGTGAAAGACGAAAGTGAAAAAGCCAGCTTAAAACTCAACATTCAAAAAACAAAGATCATGGCATCTGGTCCCATCATTTCATGGCCAATAGATGGGGAATCAATGGAAAGAGTGGCAGACTTTATTTTCTTGGGCTCCAAAATCACTGCAGATGATGACTGCAGCCATGAAATTAAAAGGAGCTTGTTCCTTGGAAGAAAAGCTTTGACCAACCTAGACAGCATATTAAAAATCAGGGACATTACTTTGCCAATAAAGGTCTATCTAGTCAAAGTTATGGTTTTTGCAGTAATCATGTAATCATGTGAGAGCTTGACTATAAAGAACGCTGGGCCCCAAAGAATCTATTCTTTTGAACTGTGGTGTTGGAGAAGACTTTTGAGAGTCCCTTGGACTGCAAGGAGATCAAACCAGTCAATCCTAAAGAAATCAGTCCTGAGTATTCATTGGAAGGACTGATGCTGTAGCTGAATCTTCAATGCTTTGACCACCTGATATGAAGAACTAACTCATTGGAAAAGACCCTGATTCTGGGAAAGACTGAAGGTGAGAGGAGAAGGGGATTATAGAGGATGAGATGGTTGGATAGCATCACTGACTTGATGGAAATGAGTTTGAGCAAGCTCCGGGAGTTGGTGATGGACAGGGACGACTGGCATGCTGTAATTCATGGGGTCGCAAATAGTCGGACCCTACTGAAAACTGAGCCGAACTCTTATCCCTGGTCTCAAGTCACAGAATTTTTCTTAAAGACCTCAAAACACAGCCTTACTATTTTAATCAATGTAGGAACAGAAGATGTTCCTACAATGTAGGAACAAAATCTCTTTCTTTTTTTTGGAAGAGTAGTCTCTTGGTATTTTTAAAAATATATGTTTTAAAGTTCACTTCTTTCTTGCAATCTTTACCATGTTAAAGAGGTCATTTCCCCACATTTGTCCAATATTTGCTTTAACTACCAATATTCAAAAAACTGATGCTTGCTCTCATTTAGTAACAGCAGTAATAACAACAACACAAACCCCCAAAACGGTTAAAACCTACAGAACAATTATTCTATATCAAGCACCATGCAAAATGATTTGTTAATTGTCTGTATGCATATTTTTTTATTTTTGTCAATATGATCACGTATGTTTTATTTCATTCATATAAATGTCAAAAACTCACAGAAGTATTTTTCAATTTATAGCCAGTTACTGGCATCTGTGCTATTAATAATCTATTCCCTTTCATGATATATAACTAGAATGCATATTGGATTTTTTATTGTACATTAAACTACAAATAAAATAAACATTGCCTATAATTTCACTGCCAATATATCTCTTGTTCACTTAGCCATAATACTGTTTTATATGGTTAAGCATCTCAAACTGAATGAAAAGGTAGAAAATGAAAAGTGGGTGCCTCTCTCCCTGGTTCCTTAAGGTAGATAATCAAAATTCTGTTGTTTCTTCCCATAGTTAAATATATATATAATTTTAAATTTTTAAAATTTCATCATCTCTTTTTAAATCAGCAAATAGAAATATGTATCATTCATTTAATAACTGAATAGTATTATGTAATTTTCGTGGAATATTATTTAAGTAGTTGTTTACTGATGGGTACTTTGTCTAAAGGTTTTATTATCACAATAGTCACAAGTGTGAATGGCTGTGCAGTAGGTTCCATTGTAACACTCAATAAACAGTGAAGGAAAAGAAGGTACAGAACATTTAAGTAGATTGCTTAGGCTCACTCGCTGCCTAGTGGAGTGAAAATCCAAATTAAGACAGTCAGACTGTAGATCTGGGCTCTTACTCCTGCATATATTTCTAATAGGCAGAGGCACCTCTTCTAGTTGCTTCAATGTCAGGTGTTTCGAGATAAGCTCTGAGTTGAATAAGTTTCATTTTTTTATAAATAAAAGTATATCTAATAAATACTTGTTTATAACTCAATAAATAATATATATGCCTATCTACTTAGAATGAAAAAAACTGGATTTCTGTAATTTTATGCTGAAAGGTGAGATTCCGGAATCAAGGTACATTTTTTAGCAGAGACAT
The DNA here is from genome assembly GCF_054371585.1 of Giraffa tippelskirchi. NCBI lineage: Eukaryota > Metazoa > Chordata > Mammalia > Artiodactyla > Giraffidae > Giraffa > Giraffa tippelskirchi. The sequence goes on from NC_137276.1 coordinate 43,584,183, forward strand.
TAGTGAGTTTTTGGAAATCTAAATGGTGGTATAAACCTAAGAATTTACAGTTTAATGGGTCTTTAAAATTGAATAGGAACACTTGAAGGAGGAGAAATCCAGGGGAAGAGGGGGCAAGCAATGTGGAAGGAATCTGGAGTCTATGGAAAAATATAACCAGTGAGATATTCTTAATAGTGCATAGTGTGACAACAGGAAAACTTTGTAAATGTGAGATGCTTCACATTCATTTTACATTGTCTTGTTTGGTACTGAGCATGAGCAAGTATCCTGGGAAGAAGGCTGGATTCCATAGGCCGACAAAGAGTAGAAGCATAGACAGTACAGGAAAGGTAAGTGGTACAAGGGAAATGGGTTTCAATGCTGGAAACTTGGTGTCAGGAGTGGTAATAAAAGTAACTACTCCCCACCCTCACCCCTATGTTCATCTGCTAGAACTTGAAGAATTCTTATAGGCAATGTTAGATTTCATGTAGAACCTGAGAAAGGATAACTCTTGAAAATGTGTTTAGTTACCTGTCAGCAAGTTGGATCCTCTTGCTGACACTGGAATTGCAAAATGATTTAAGAAGGAGTCTAAGGAAAAGAGGTCTAGAGAAGAGACTGAGAAATATAATTAAAAAGGAGGAGCATTTGGAGAAGACAGAACAGGAGGTCCCACTTCAATTTCCTTTATTAATATTTTCAGAACTGTGAAAAATTTGCATAAATAGTACAAACAATTCTTGGACACCCTTGATCCAGATTCACCAAATGTTAACACTGCATTAAAGCTTTTACTATAGGTGCTTATTCATTCCACTTTCTCTATCACTCTCATGATATCTAGCTACCTATTGAAATATTTTTGATATATTTAATGTTTTGTGTGGAAATATATTTTTCCTGAAGTGTTGAAGAGTAATTTGTAGATGGGATACTCCTTAACCTCCAAAAAAGTTCTGTATTTCCTAATAGTAAGGAATTATTTTACATAGTTGCACCACAACTACCAAATTTTGATTCAATAACATTATCTAATTCTGCGGATGACAAATTTATTTTGTTAAGGGTCAGATAATAATTATTTTAAGCCTTGAAGACCATAGACCTTTTGTCTCAACTATTCAACTCTGCTCTTGTAGATTAAAAGTAGCTGAAGTAACTAATGTAAATGAAAGGAAGGGCATGACTGTGTTCAGTATAAATTCATTTTCCAAAACTGGTGGTAGGATGTCTTGGCTCATGGGTCATGATTTTCTGATCTCTAATCTAATACACAGACCATATTCAGATATGCCTAATTGTCAGTAGAGCAGCACTTACAGGAAAAGAAAATTGTTTTATCCTTGCAAGCTCTAGAATTGGAATTGGTCATTTCTCCCAAGGATACTTTGTTCCTTTTAAAATACTGATATTTAGAAATCAAGATTGTGAAGAGGTTTTGCCATTGCTGCTAGGTTTTCATTGCTTCTAGCCCTTCTCAATGGGCAGATCTGGGAAATTTAACACTTATATACACATGCATATACCCACATGCATATATATATATATATATAATTCGCAAGAGTTCACACTGACACTAATGATAATCTAACTTGGCAGGTTTTATTCAGTCCTTCCTTCTCCTTTCATATTATGTTTCTCTGCTAAGTGAAACCTAGCTTTCATGATCCATGATATATTTACTTCTTTGCTCAATCCCTGGAATATAAAAAAAAACTTGTTTTAGGATTGCTAATATACACTTTTGAAAAAACAAAGAACTACCAGTTAAAGCTTAATATTTGAAGATTTATTTATTTACGGCATGCTGGATCTTTGTTGCTGCACACGGGCCTTCTCTAGTTGTGGCAAGCGGGGGCTACTGTTCATTGCAGTGTGTGTGCTTCACATTACAGTGATTTCTCTTGTTGCAGAGCACAGGCTCTAGGTATATGGACTTCAGTTGTTGTGGCTTCTGGGCTCAGTAGTTGCAGGTCTCAAACTCTAGAGCATGGGCTCAGTAATTGTGATTCACAGTCTTGGTTGTCCAGCAGCATGTGAGATCTTCCCAGGCCAGGGATCGAACCCATGTCCCCTGCATTGGCAGGCAGATTCCTTACCACTCAGCTACCAGGGAAGACCTAAAGTTTAATATTTGATTAAAAGTATTTTTGTCTTTAGCCTGAGGGCTTAGTTCAAAAACAAACTTCAAAGTTACCTGGGTTAGATCTTCCCTCACACTGCCACTTTGGTGTATGGCTACACTCATTTGTTTCCATTAATATTCAGTTTTGAATCCCCTACTATATTTGTCAATTTTATTTACTTCTTTTTGTGTATGTGAACCATTAGCATAATTCCAAAAATCAGTACAGTACCAGAAAGTAGAGTCTTTATCTTCTCTCTTCTATCCTTTCTACCATATTCTCATCCATACTCTGTAGCTAAGCAGTCTCATTATTCACTGGTTTATTCTTCCTTCATTTATTTTGTTCAAGTGAGCAAACACTTGCATATTTATTTTTATTTTTAGTTTCCTTTTTTTCAATAAAGGTAAAACAATTGAGATGATTTATAGTATTTTGATTCTTTCATTTAACAGGATACCATGGAAATTATTTCACAGAAGTTCATAGTACGAAGAAGGCAATGGCAACCCACTCCAGTACTCTTGCCTGGAAAATCCCATGGACGGAGGAGCCTGGTAGGCTGCAGTCCAAGGGGTCGCGAAGGGTCGGACACGACTGAGCGACTTCACTTTCACTTTTCACTTTCATGCATTGGAGAAGGAAACGGCAACCCACTCCAGTGTTCTTGCCTGAAGAATCTCACGGACGGGGAAGCCTGGTGGGCTGCCATCTATGGGGTCGCACAGAGTCGGACACGACTGAAGCGACGCAGCAGCAGCAGCATAGTTCTCTACATCATGCTTTCTAACTGCTGCTTAGGACTTAATTTTGAATGTATCAATTTATTTCCTTAGAAATGAGCACTTAGATAGCTTCTACTATTTTAAAATTACACCTAGATTTCAGATGAACAGCCTTCTGCATATGTATTTTCATAGGGTCACAAATTTAGCTTTAGGGGAAATTCCTAGAAGTGGGACAATGGGGTCAAATGACAAACATACATTGCACTTTATTTTTCTAGACAAAGATCTTTTTGTTTTGTTTTCTTCCTCTTCAGTAAATATGGTACCAAATCCTCTTCTACTTAATCTTCAGTACTGGACACATAATAAGACAATTATGCATATTTGCTAATAAATAAAATTCTGCCAGGTATGGGACATTTGTTGAGAAATAAAACTGCCTAAAATCGTGGGAAGGTGAACTTAGTTTTGAGAGAAGCTCTGAAGGAGAAGTAGGGTGTAGGCATCACAGAAACCTGCCAATAGAGACAGAACTTTGGAAGTGACTGGGCTCAGCTACCACCTGCAAGAGAGGCAGTAAACAGCTTCCGAGTAGAAACTGAGAACAAGCGATGGAGAGATTGTTGCTTTCAGTCCTGTTGGCCTCCATATGAGCAACGTCAGCAACACAGGTTTTCACATACAAAATACCCTACACGAAATCAGGTACTGAACTTAAATCCTCTGCAGAAATTGAACTTGGGCTTCAGAAAACACAATAGCGGCTTATGTAAATCTCTTCCAATTAAATTGACAAAAAAAAATATATATATATATATGTATATATATGGAAGTTGTCCAGTCCATTTGAATGGATTGTATACCTTTTTTTTTCCTTTAGGGATAACAATTAAAGCAGTAGGAAAAGGAGCCTTAAAAGTAGGAAAGTCTGTTACCTCCTCATGAAGAGAAATTGACAGAATCATAATATCTATAAGGGCTCCCATGTGACAGTGGTGTGTCAATTCAGCGCAAACCTGTACCCAGCTTTTTAAAAAACTCTATTATAAGCTTCCCTCTTTCATCACTTTTCATTGCTTAATTCAGATTCAGAAAAATGTGAATAATGCATAAACTCAGACACTTCCTCCATTATGGTAACACCACAGTGAAGCTGCGGCTTATTTCAGCAACTACATTTTGCTAAGAAGTATCTTTCAGACTTTGCACCATTTCTCTTCAATAAGGTGTTTGCTGCCTTTTAAGTCCAGGGTATTTGTTGTGAAATCATTAGCTGTGAAATCATTTGTTTTATTTTCAAATATTTAAGTTTATCAAACACTCTCTATGCTTTTCCAAGGTATTTGTTGTGAAATCCAAGGTATTTGTTGTGAAGTCCAAGGTATTTGTTGTGAAATCGTTAGCTTTATTTTCAAATATTTAAATTTATCAAACACTTTCTATTAATTCTATGATTTTCCTTAACTTTCTTTTTTTTTTATAAAAAATGTATCACAAGTGCTATTACTTATCCTAACTTTTTCACTTGTAAACGTTTGTTAGGCACTCATCCTATGCTATCTGCTTTAATTGCAGTATTTAAAGTCATCTTAAAATCCCTGACAAAGTTGTTATTACCTTCACTTTGCAGATATAGAAATTGAGGCTCAGAGATGCTTAGTAGCTACTCCTAATGACAGAGCAAAAAGATGACAGCACAGAAGTTTCAATCTGACAGTAGAGCTCACATTTGATTTCAATGTGCGTTTGTCTCACACCATTGCTTGTCACATGATTCTGTTGAACTCACAGTGAGTTCAACTAAGCCAAACTGTGACAGAATGATATTAGGTTAGAACAACTTTTAAGCATCATCTCCCTGTGGCCCTTATGGAAATTAAATAACAGTTGCATATAAGAGGTAAAAGAACCTCTGCATGCAATTCACTATTAGAAGGTAGATTTAGAATATTAAGAAATTAATTTCTGTGTGTATCATTTTTAAAATATTCTCCATTTTATAAAAGCTTACAGTTGTTGAGTCATAGCAGATACCAAGTACTGAGCTATGCATTGAAAACAATTTATGTCACTTAGCCCTGATCAATCACCAAAGTCCACATGTATACATTTTGTTGCCTACTTGACAGTAACACTTAGATGCCACATGGTCACTTCCAATTGTGCTTATCCCTCCTTTCAGACAACCTGTTTATATCTACTCTTTTCCATCTCAGAACTGGGAACCAATGTTCCTTGACATCTCTAGTCAGAATCCTAAGAGTTAGATTTAAAAGTATCCTTTTCCCTATCTTCTACGTCCAGTTTATTGTTAAGTCCTGTGAATTCAAATCTCCAGATATCTTTTAAATTCAATTACTTTTCTCCATATTCATTGCTATCATTCTAATCCATATAAAATCTCTTACCTTACACACTGCTTTTCATCACCACCAGTTTCTCTGCCTCCAATCTTGCCTCCTTCATCTCAAAGTAGTGTCAGCAGTCTTTTGCAAACATCTATCAGATCATATCCATTTCTTGGTTGACTGTCTTCCTATTTCTCCCAAATTTAAACCACAGTCTTTAAGAAAACCCCTGTCTAAATTTTTCAATCCTGTTTTTTCCATAACTCTTTGCCCTTGCTCAGAACCTTCTACCCATAATGTCCATCTTTCAATTCCTTAAATATTTCAAGATTTTTCTCAGCATGAGGACTTTTAATTTGCTGCTCTTTAGACCAGGAATCACTCCCACTCCCACCTCCCTGCAAGTTTTTCACACAGAAGACATTTCCTTTTTCATTTAAATGTCATTTTCTCAAAGGGCCTTTAATGAAGACCTTATATAAAATGACTCCCTTCATTTATAATATGTCAAGTCATAGTACATATAATACACCTAGTACATGTCTATCTATTATTGATTAACTTGTTTATTGGCTATCACTATAAATTAGAATGCAAGCTATAAGAAAGAGGGATCATTTTCCTACAAGCATGCCTAATACAGGCTAGGTATTAATAGCTGTTTAGTGAGTGAATAAATGGAAACTCAGAATTATAATATGAGATGTAAGTCATTTAACCTCATTTGGAGGAGGCTAAGAAAATCAAGGCTCAGAACCTTACAGGAAATTTCTGAAGCTCATTAATCTAATGAGTGACAGTGTTTTGATTCAGACACAGGTCTGGCTGATTCCAGAGTCTAAGATCTAATCATTTTAATCATATGTTCTGCTTAAAATTATTCTTCCTCTATAATAGAGAGTGGTATTTTTCATACCCCTTTAAGTTGGGCTTTCACTTGACCTGTAAATCAGTTTGGAAGGTAAAGACATTATGCTGACATAGCTCAATAAGCCCTAGTTATTCAAATCTCTTACTTTGAGCAGCAGCTAGAGTCTAGAGTGAGACTGTGATGTCACCATCTCTCTTCCAGCTGAGTAGAAAGTTCTGGAATGGCCAATTTATTTTTCAGGTCATTACTAGTCTGAGCATTCTGGGCCTGCAGGTAACTCTGATAGATCTGCTTGTCACAATAAAGGGTCACTTTCTTACAGTAGCACATATTAGGAGGGAACTTTTTACCACTAAATCTCTAGGGAAACAATTTTTGGAGGACAACCAATCTATCATTTCAGGTTATAATAAATCTTATAACACCATAAAATATCATAGAATTTGCCTAGTTATGGGACTACATTTCTCCTTACTCCTACCAAAGGTAGAATGGTTTGTCAACAAGGGCTCCATACAGAGTGTCTATTAAAATAGTTGTAACTACCAGGATCATCAGGACACTTTATAACAAATCCAGAGAAATAATTTTTCTATTGTAAGACATTCATTTTATTAATTTTCCCATATCTATCTTTAGATATTTATTGGATTGTGTTCTTAGAAATTTCAAGAAGTTTCTGTACATCTATCTATATAAATATGCAACAAAAGAAAATAAGACATTTTAGTAATTTTTTTCCAGTTCCACTAATATTCACTAGTTCAAAAAGGAGGAGTTCACAGAGGCAGCTTAGGAGTCCTGGATTTATTTTCCACTCTGTTGGTACACAGTTTTCTAATCCTGGATAAGCAATGACTAATGTAGGCGTTGAATATGTGAGTTATACAGTGGTGGATGAGAACATGACTCTCTTTTAATATAATATGCATTTAATGTTCTTTTTCCAGTTATGGTAATGACTCTTCTGAATTAGAAAAGTTTCCTGACTGCTGTGGTGTCTTTTGCATACATACTTTACTTCAACTTATAGTAAAACATGCTAAACTGAATGTTAATGGCCTTTTTACTGGTATGTGTCATCCAGTAGATGCTTAGTTCATTAAGGAAGAAAGGTGTCTTAGTCACTATTTATTTCAGCTGGCTTCACTTGTAGTATCTGGCACCAGCTCTTCAATCATTTGTAAATGAAAGGATGCACACTTTCTCACCTCTTCCAATTCTGATGAATATACATTTGGAAGTCAGCACCATTAATGGATTCGGGTTTTAAATAACCAAGTAGAAAGAGTTATTGTTTAAAATTAACTGGGCAGACATGATCTCACTAATACTGAATCTAAATTATAGGGATTATTTTATTAGACGTATGCTAAGTAGTGGTACATGATAGACTCCCATTGCCCACCCTCTGAACAACAAGAACAACTATATATACTGTTGTTATTGTTGTCTAGTCGCTAAGTCCGGAGAAGGCATTGGCACCCCACTCCAGTACTCTTGCCTGGAAAATCCCATGGATGGAGGAGCCTGGTAGGCTACAGTCCATGGGGTCGCTAAGAATCGGACACGACTGAGCGACTTCACTTTCACTTTTCCCTTTCATGCACTGGAGAAGGCAACGGCAACCCACTCCAGTATTCTTGCCTGGAGAATCCTAGGGACGGCGGAGCCTGGTGAGCTGCCGTCCATGGGGTCGCACAGAGTCGGACACGACTGAAGCGACTTAGCAGCAGCAGCAGCAGCAGTCGCTAAGTCATGTCTGAATCTTTTGTGACCCCAGACCCCATGGACTGTAACCTGCCAGGCTTCTCCATCCGTGGGATTTCCCAGGCAAGAATAACGGAGTGGGTTGCCATTTCCTTCTCAAGGGGATCTTTCCGACCCAGTGATCAAACCTGTATCTCCTGCTTTGCAGGCTGAGTCTTTACTGCTTAGCCACCGGGAAACCAAATATACCATACTTATGTTAAAGACTGAATGTAGAATCAAAGGGAACCAATGAAGCGAAGAGATCCAGGTTCTAACTACAGTCGTAATCCTATTTTACCCAGTAAAAAAGAGTGTCAGATCAGATTTTAGTAGGGCAATGCAAGGTATCTTCTCACCATTTAAAGTAGAGTTCTCTGGAATACAATTTTTTTTAAATGAGGAAACTGTGTGATTACTTCATTAAGCCAGTCAGACTTAGAAAGGTATGATATGAAAATAAACATACTGTTTGAATTTTTAAGGTTGGTTCCTTCAAAAACCAAATCTAGAAGAGCTGGATATACTGAATCAGAGTAAGTATGCAACACAAGCAATGTCCTTTCATTTCGCAAAGGAATGACTTTACAGAAAACTGAAGGGTGAAATTTGATAACTCAAAAGTGTTTCAAAATCATATCTATAAGAGAAAGAACCTCTTTTTTCTATAGGAAATAAAAGTCACAGTATTGAAATGACTAAGTTACTCACTAGCAAAAAGATACTGACGATTTCTCTTTTTACACATCTAAAAACAAAAATAAAAAAATATGCATTGAAATGTCTTATTATATTGCTTTAGAAAAATTATACATTTTTGAGATGTATGTTTAAAAGAATGATGTCGAAGCCTAATGTGTTTTACGACTGGGGAATGGAAGTCAGAGCATAGCTAGTGAGTCTGAGAAGCAACTGTGTATAGTTGAAAAATGTGAGTGGTTAGAGTTCACTTCTGAGCTCACGTATTGATGAGCTTCACAGCTCATCAGCAGCATCCTGTTTCAGAGATAAGGGGAACAAATATATGTGTGAAGTGTCTCCCTCCCTAGCTCTCATCTCATTGTTGAAAGTATCTTGTGTAGTTAATGGACCTAGCTGGCATTCTGCCGGCTGCTGACCTGACAGGAAGTTGCTGGGAGGAAGTAAGAAGGGATCTGCATTACTTGCCAACTAGCCTCCTTCTCCAACAGTCATGCATGCTAATGTTGCTGAGTTTAGTTGAATAGGACACAATTCTCCTTCCCAACTCCTTGGTTAAGATTTTATGCATATTACTTCATAATAAAGGGAGGTATTTTATTTTTTCCCATATTCAGATGAGGAAACTACAGTACTGAAAGGTCAATTATCCAAAAGGCTAACCACTGAGGGAACCATAATTCAAATTCTGGCCCCGGAGTCTGTGTGTAAAAAAACACAACTCTATGCCAGTAAGACTCTTTTTATGGTTATAAAACTCAGTAGAGAAAATCTATATTGAATCCATCACTGACTTCAGGAGGTTTTTATGCTAACAAAACTCTGTAAGGGCATGTAAGAAAATCCAGAGTTTTTCTCATTTTTCGATTCACTTGAGCCAAATGAAGGAGCAAAAAAAATAGGTAAGCTGAAAGGCATTAGGTGAACAAAACGACAGCAGAATAAACTCTTCATGCCTTACTTTTCTTTTTTCCCTTTTTCTTTTCTTACATAAGCCAGGGCCTGCCATTAGAGAACATCATTTATGTTCTGTAAGACTTAATCTATCTCTTGAGTGTAGGTTTTTAATTTGAGTAGAGCTGTGAATTAAATACACATTGAGAAGAGCTGGGAAAAGTTGTTAATGAAGAAAGTGTTTCTATCCTGCAGTGTCCAAAATGAAAGTCTTTAAGGATGCCTTAAGCAATATCCAACTCATCCTTAATGATGACACCTTTTAAAGACTTCCTAGCTCTAAAAATAATTTCCCTTTAGTTACCTTTCCAGAACTATAAGGCACAAAGTTATTGTCACTTCCAATACAATTACATCAACTCTTCTCAGTATTTCTGTCAAGGCTTATTGAAATGCCTTTTCTCTATTTTTTATTAAATGCCTTTGCCTATTGGTAACAGCATCATTGTGTTGTTTATTTGAATTACTTTTATTTAAGCTGATTAACATTCTTGATACAACACCACACACACACAAAAACACACATACACACAGGCTTCCCTTGTTCAATTCTTTAATTTTTCACATAAGCTTATTCCCAGCTTTTATATGTGTTGAAATTAATGGCTTTTGAACACATTTATTATCAGTAATATCTTTTTCTGTAATTAGTTTTTTTTTTATTACCTTAGTTTATCCACTCATAGCTCTTCTATTTTAGTGCAAATAAACTAAGCAATTAGGTCCAGAACTAAGTAGTGTACTTTACTGTAAATATTTTTCCTACTCTAAATTTGCATTGATGTTTTATTTCATTTCATATGTTTTATCATTGCAGTTTGTGATCCTCTCACTAACCTACTGACTTTTAGGGCAAGGATAACACTGTCTTTCTTTCTGTACTCCATCATGGCTGGAAGCAAAAGCCCTTTCTGTATTCTTTCTGAAAATATATGAGGCTATGGAAAAGTGGTTCTGACAGACTTTATGTTTCAAATTACCATACTAGCTAAATTCTAACTGCAGAATATCCCATAATCATATAATATCTAAATCATTCTGAAACACTGCTACAGTATGGAGTCAATATGTAACTAGGGCTTAACTTAATTCAGTCATCAGTGGATAGTGTCATCACTTTTTAGGCTCTGGATCCAGCAACCTACAATTTCTCTACTCTCTCCACACACATACAAACCATAAACATAATCTGCTCAGTCCTGGTTCTATGAACTTACTTTCACTTATGCTCAATAGTTTATATTAAAGACAAATAAGGGAGAAGGATGATTACGTAGTGTCAATATTGTAGAATTTCATAGACAGAGGAGCCTGGTGGGGTATACTACTAGTATCCATGGGGCCATACTACTGAGTGACTAATACTTTCACTTTTCAATATTACACACTGTTTTAGTCTGAAAGCTTTGAAATTAAACTGCCTGCCTCTGACTAACTTGTGACCTTAACCTACCTAGGTCTCTTCTTCAACTTGCAAAATAGGGATAATAATGTTATCTAATTAATAGTGTGTCTGTGATGATTACAATGGATACTAAATCTGAAAAATCTTAGTTCAGTGTCAGATAGGAAGTAAATCTTTGTAGATACTATGCGTGGCTTTATAGTTTTCCCTTTTAAAAATGTAATTATATAATATATGCTCTAATATAGTTTTGATTTCTTATATTCTTTCATATACTTACTTTAATAACTCATTATGGGAAAAACACAGTCATGAATAGCAGTGGAAAAATCTCTGGTTTAAACAGTTTTATACATTTCAAAGGTTATACCTACATGATAGGAGGTCATTTTCTTTATTTAAAAATATATCTTTAATCTTTAAAAATTTGTTAGGCTATTGGAACTGAATTGCAGAAACATTTGCTTTATCTACCTGGGTCTTTTAAGCGACTGATTATTTGTCTATTTAACTTTTACCAGAATTATTTAAATGATTGAATCAATTAGTTAAGTCAATCAAACAGTTTACAGTTCCTAAGAGACCAGGAGTCAAGCGTCCTATTCTCAGATTTGACACTAACTGGCTATGTGACCTTAGGTAAATTGTTTTTTCAGTTAATTCTTTATTAGTAACATGAGATCTTTTGTTAGGTGTTCACTAGCTTAAATGAACTGATGGGGGCCTGACAGTTTTTATTATCAAGTCAGAATACATAATTTAAAAAATTGCAGATCTGAAGGGATATTAACTTATCTAGTCCAAAGACACTAAATTGGAGTGCCTATAGAGCCATGTAGGTAATTAAGGTGAAGAAAGATTAACAACTCAAACAAGATGATAAAGATGTGATTAATAATCAATATTAGAAATGTAGGAGAGAAAGCTTTTATCTTTTGCTTACAAAAGAGCGAAACAGAAAGTCTATCTACAGTGGATAGTAACTCCTTGCTTCTCATTTCTTGTTGCCACAAATAAAACAGTCCAATTTTGCCAGATTTTCTGATGTTCAAATGTCAAAAGATATTCCAAGAGTCATCAGAGATTAAGATTTTCACATGAAACATTATGAATTTTATATGTAAGCAACAAACTTGTTTCTTTTTAAATAATAGTTATAACCAAACAAATAGACCATGGGACTGCAGTTTAGCCCAAAACCAAATTGCTACTTTTCCATTCACTGCTTGAATTCCTCCAGAGCATACCAAAGATGTGATTATTAAGTTTATGTCTATGCAGTCAACTTGGTATAATGATCAAATATTCCTACATTTGCACAGGTTTTTGTTTTAATGTATTAAAAATAATAATATTATTTTAGCTATGTCACATGGCATGTGAATCTTAGTTCACTGACAAGGAATTGAACCCATGCTTCCTGTGCAGAGACTTAACCACTAGACTGCCAGTCCAATTTGGGCAGTTTTGAAAAAAAGTTATTTTATTGTGTTGCTTTTGCTAAAAAAAAAAAAAAAAAAAAAAAAATGCAGCCTCAGGAACTGTCATATTTATCTTTTTCTTCTTTTAAAACCATGATGAGAAATCTAATTCTGTCTATTCTGCTGTTGAAGAAAATTATCCCATTCCTGCCCCCTCAAGTAACACCTAAGTTTTTCTGATTGAAGCTGGAGAGTTTATAGACTTTCTCTGCCTAACTCCTCTAGTCCAGATATGGTCCATCAGCATAGTGTAGGAGGGTTATGTTTTTACCATACTGAAAATGAAATGCAAATGAAAATATCTTTGTTCCTGGAATTACTTTTCTATTTAAATTAATTACAACTATTTACATTGCTCTCATTTGTGTTTTCTGAATTTCTTTCTTAACTTATGCTGCATAACCCTAAAATGAGATGTTCTTAGGCTTCTACATTCAGTAAAACTTGTTAGGATTTAGGCCCAAATAATATATTCTCCCAAAGTTGGATAGTTGTTTAGTCATTGTATATATTTTTATGATATTTTACGTTTAATTAGTGGTTTTGGTCATAGTTTTAAAAGCTACAAGACTATTTTAAAAATTGAAAACATTTTTTACAAAAGAATTTTCTGACTTTCCTTTAAAAATCAAAACCAATCATTGCAACTAGAAGAACTACGCTTTTAGCTCATTAGAAGTTTGACATGGTTCCTGTTCATCTTAAGAAGTAGCAATAGAGCTTGTGAAATCCCATATATATAGAATTTGGGGTAATATTGAGTATTGTCACCCTGCTTATTTAACTTATATGCAGAGTACATCATGCAAGATGCCAGGCTGGATGAAGCACAAACTGGAATCAAGATTGCCAGGAGAAATATCAATAACCTCAGATATGCAGGTGGCATCACCCTTATTGCGGAAAGCAAAGAGGAACTAAAGAGCCTCTTGATGAAAGTGAAAGAGGAGAGTGAAAAAGCAGGCTTAAAATTCAACATTCAAAAAACAAAGATCATGGCATCCAGTCCCATCACTTCATGGCAAACAGACAGGGAAACAATGGAAACAGTGAGAGACTTTATTTTCTTGGGCTCCAAAATCACAGCAGATGGTGACTGCAGCCATGAAATTAAAAGATGCTTGCTCCTTGGAAGAAAAGCTATGACCAACCTAGATAGCATATTAAAAAGCTTTGCTAACAAAGTTCTGTTTAGTGAAAATTACGGTTTTTGCAGTAATCATGTATGGATGTGAGAGTCAGACTATAAAGAAAGATGAGCCTCAAAGAATCGATTCTTTTGAACTGTGGTGTTGGAGAAGACTTTTGAGAGTCCCTTGGACTGCAAGGAGATCAAACCAGTCAATCTTAAAGAAATCAGTCCTGAATATTCATTGGAAGGACTGATGCTGAAGTTGAAACTCCAATACTTTCGCCACCTGATGTGAAGAACTGACTCATTGGAAAAGACCCTGATTCTGGGAAAGATTGAAGGCAGGAGGAGAAGGGGATGACAGAGGATGAGATGGTTGGATGGCATCAGGAACTCAATGAACATGAGTTTGAGCAAGCCCCAGGAGTTGGTGAAGGACAGGGAAGCATGAGGAGGCATGAGGTCCATGGGATCGCAAAGAGTTGGACACAACTGAGCTACTGAACTGGAGTGGAGTGGCATATAGGAGTCAAGTTCTCTTTCTGCTTTAAAATGATTCCAGTTTATGTACCAGAAAAGTTCTTGATGATCAACTTTGTAACAGCTAATTACATCATTATTTAGGTTCATCATGGTCTCTTCCCAGTGGATTTTTATCTCACTCTAACTGCTTTATGTTTCCTCCTTATGTTCTATATATTATTCCTTTGGGGAAATAATCTAGGCATCTCTAAGATCAGTTCTAGGCTTTCATTTTCTGATTTACTAACAAGTCATTATATAAGAGACTATCACTCTGCGGAAGACAAAAGGGCTCATTAATTGTAATGTGGTGAGGTAATGTTACTTTGACTGAGTCATACCATGTGGCATTTTGAGCCCATAGCAATGCATTATCCATATCTTCCCAGCATTTCTTTCTAGTCTAGTCTTGTGAAAGTCGCTCAGTCATATCCAACTCTTTGCCATCCCATGGACTATACAGTCCTTGGAATTCTCCAGGCCAGAATACTGGAGTGGGTAACCTTTCCCTTCTCCAGGGGATCTTCCCAACCCAGGGATTGAATCCATGTCTCCCTCATTGCAGGTGGATTCTTTACCAGCTGAGCCACAAGGGAAGCCCAAGAATACTGGAGTGTGTGGTAAGTGCCTAATGAGGTCATTCAGAGGCACGTAGTTTTAGCCACAACTCTGAGAGCTATTTGTTACTCTACAACCTCACATGGAAAAGTTTTTCTCATATGTTTCTGGAGGAAATATATGGTATGCTGATGGTTATATGAGTGATTTTTAATAGATTTACTTAAATCCTATCATGTCAGCAGGGGGAGTGGAAATGACACAGGGACACACATTTGAGGACCCCTTCCCCAGGTTCCTAGATACCTGAGTTTGTACACTTTCCTCTGCTGTCCCTGAAAAGAACACATTTGTGATGGGAGTGTACTTTTACCATCAAAGGAACCCCAAAGATCAGTGAATCAGTACCTCAACTCCGTAGCTATTTACTTTTTCCTTAGTAAATTTCCACTTGAACTAGAGAACTAGTACTGAAATCCAGTTCTTCAGGATCTCTGTATTTTCCTCATCACTCAGCACGTAAATATCTCAACTCATTGTCTTGTCTTTCTACCAAATTCTTGCCAAATCACAGCTTGCAATTAACTTCTTTGTTCCTTTTCTTACTCTTTCTTCTGTCCTAACAAACATTTCAGGAGAAAGTTGCATCCTTTTACTGACTGCTACTGCTGAAGAGAAGTGAAAAGCAAAGAAGAAAAGGAAAGATATTCCCATTCCAATGCAGAGTTCCAAAGAATAGCAAGGAGAGACAAGAAAGCCTTCCTCAGCGATCAGTGCAAAGAAATAGAGGAAAACAACAGAATGGGAAAGACTAGAGATCTCTTCAAGAAAATTAGAGATACCAAAGGAACATTTCATGCAAAGATAGGCTCAATAAAGGACAGAAATGGTATGGACCTAACAGAAGCAGAAGATATTAAGAAGAGGTGGCAAGAATACACAAAAGAACTGTGCAAAAAAGATCTTCATGACCCAGATTATCACGATGGTGTGATCACTCACCTAGAGCCAGACATCCTGGAATGTGAAGTCAAGTGGGCCTTAGAAAGCATCACTACGAACAAATCTAGTGGAGGTGATGGAATTCCAGTTGAGCTATTTCAAATCCTCAAAGGTGATGCTGTGAAAGAGCTGCACTCGATATGCCAGCAAATTTGGAAAACTCAGCAGTGGCCACAGGAATGGAAAAGGTCAGTGTTCATTCCAGGCCCAAAGAAAGGCAATGCCAAAGAATGCTCAAACTACCACACAATTGCACTCATCTCACATGCTAGTAAAGTAATGCTCAAAATTCTCCAAGCCAGGCTTCAGCAATACGTGAACCGTGAACTTCCAGATGTTCAAGCTGGTTTTAGAAAAGCCAGAGGAACCAGAGATCACATTGCCAATATCTGCTGGATCATCGAAAAAGCAAGAGAGTTCCAGAAAAACATCTATTTCTGCTTTATTGACTATGCCAAAGCCTTTGACTGTGTGGATCACAATAAACTGTGGAAAATTCTGAAAGAGATGGGAATCCCAGACCATCAGACCTGTCTCTTGAGAAACCTGTATGCAGGTCAGGAAGCAACAGTTAGAACTGGACATGGAACAACAGACTGATTCCAAATAAGAAAAGGAGTACGCCAAGGCTGTATATTGTCACCCTGCTTTTTTAACTTATATGCAGAGTACATCATGAGAAACGCTAGGCTGGAAGAAACACAAGCTGGAATCAAGATTGCCGGGAGAAATATCAATAACCTCAGATATGCGGATGATACCACCCTTATGGCAGAAAATGAAGAAGAACTAAAGAGCCTCTTGATGAAAGTGAAAGAGGAGAGTGAAAAAGTTGGCTTAAAGCTTAACGTTCAGAAAACTAAGATCATGGCATCTGGTCCCATCACTTCATGGGAAATAGATGGGGAGACAG
This sequence comes from Giraffa tippelskirchi, assembly GCF_054371585.1. Lineage (NCBI taxonomy): Eukaryota > Metazoa > Chordata > Mammalia > Artiodactyla > Giraffidae > Giraffa > Giraffa tippelskirchi. The sequence continues at coordinate 43,600,656 of NC_137276.1, forward strand.
TGGAAACAGTGTCAGACTTTATTTTGGGGGGCTCCAAAATCACTGCTGATGGTGATTGCAGCCATGAAATTAAAAGACGTTTACTCTTTGGAAGGAAGGTTACGGCCAACCTAGATAGCATATTTAAAAGCAGAGACGTTCAGTTCAGTTCAGTTCAGTCGCTCAGTCGTGTCCGACTCTTTGCGACCCCATGAATTGCAGCACGCCAGGCCTCTCTGTCCATCACCAACTCCCGGAGTTTACCCAAACCCATGTTCATCGAGTCGGTGATGCCATCCAACCATCTCATCCTCTGTCGTCCCCTTCTCCTCCCGCCCCCAATCCTACCCAGCATTAGGGTCTTTTCCAATGAGTCAACCCTTCGCATGAGGTGGCCAAAGTATTGGAGTTTCAGCTTCAACATCAGACCTTCCAATGAACACCCAGGATTGATCTCTTTTAGGATGGATTGATTGGATCTCCTTGCAGTCCACGTTACTTTGCCAACAAAAGTCCATCTAGTCAAGGCTATGGTTTTTCCAGTGGTCATGTATGGATGTGAGAGTTGGACGGTGAAGAAAGCTGAGCACCGCAGAATTGATGCTTTTGAAGTGTGGTGTTGGAAAAGACTTTTGAGAGTCCCTTGGACTGCAAGGAGATCCAATCAATCCATCCTAAAGGAGATCAGTCCTAGGTGTTCATTGGAAGGACTGATGTTGAAGCTGAAACTCCAATACTTTGGCTACCTCATGTGAAGAGTTGACTCACTGGAAAAGACCCTGATTCTGTGAAGGATTGGGGGCAGGAGGAGAAGGGGACGACAGAGGATGAGATGGTTGTATGGCATCACTGACTCGATGGACATGGGTTTTGGTAGACTCCGGGAGTTGGTGATAGACAGAGAGGCCTGGCGTGCTGCAATCCACGGGGTCGCAAAGAATCGGACACGACTGAGCGACTGAACTGAACTGAACTGAACTGCTGCTACGTCGCTTCAGTCGTGTCCGACCCTGTGCGACCCCACCAAGCTCCCCCATCCCCGGGATTTTCCAGGCAAGAACACTGGAGTGGGTTGCCGTTTCTTTCTCCAATACATGAAAGTGAACTTTTGCTGACTAGCTTTACTCAAATACATGAGGGAAATGGGGAGATGTTGGTCAGAGTTGAAGACTTAGATAGAAGAATAAAACTATGGGGATGAATAAGTTCTGGGATCTAATATACAGCATGGGGACTACGTCTGTGTTATTGTTGTGATGTCGCGTGCTCAGTCGCTCAGTCATGTCCGGCTCTTCAGGACCCCATGGACTCTAGCCCACCAGGCTCCTCTGTCCATGAAATTTTCTAGGCAAGAATACTGGAGTGCATTGCCATTTCCTTCTCCAGGGGATCTTCTGGGATGAGGGATCAAACCAATGTTTCTTGCCTCTCCTGCATTGGCAGGTGGATTCTTTACCACTGCCCCACCTAGTCCCTCAGTAATGTCCAGGTTTTTGCAATTCCATGGACTGCAGCCCACCAGCTTCCTCTGTCTATAGGATTTCCTAGGCAAGAATACTGGAGTGGGTTGCCATTTCCTCCTTTAGGGAATCTTCCCACCCCAGGGATTGAACCCATATCTCCTACATTGGCAGACAGATTCTTAATCACTGAGCTACCTGGGAAACCTCAACCGTATTTAATAAAAGTGTATATATATTTGAAATTTGCTGAGAGAATTAGACTTTAAGCATTCTTTCTCACACACAAGCAAATGTGTGATCTTTCAATCTGTGAAAGATATTTGTGTTTATTTATATGTGATTTTCTCATTCCTCTGGAACAGTATTCCCCTGTTATTTTGGAAAGTGCTGGGTCTAGTATTGATCATTGTTCCCAAGTTCTCTGGTGGCTCAGATAGTAAAGAATCTGCCTGCAATGCAGGAGACCCAAGTTCAGTCCCTGGGTCCAGTAGGGAAGGTGCCCTGGAGAAGGAAATGGCTACCTATTCCAGTATTCTTGCCTGGAGAATTCCATGGACAGAGGGTCCTGGCAGGCTACAGCCCATGGGGTAGCAGAGAGCCAGACATGACTGAGTGACTAACAATAGTCTTTTTTTCTAAAGTTTGTCACATTTCTCTTATTGTTTTGATTCATTCTGAGCCACAATTTATCTGTATTCTCCTGAATAGAATAAAACATTTTAAAATCCGTGACAATTCTTTTGTTTGCCCATAACTCTAGCTATTATAATAAAGAGTTAATTTCTTTAACAATAGACTCCTCTGAATATTTATGTAAGTTTACTGGTGCACCCCAGTACTCTCTACTCTTTTAGCACCTTTGCTTTTGTTTTACTGCCTATTTCTTGTATCTGTCTCGCTGTCCAGCCCTTTGGATATGTGCTTCCTAATGGACTAGCATCTATTCGGGGCATTGTTGTTTGGTAAAGTGGAATGCTAACAGAATGGATGCTAAAGGCATAGAACCTTGTCTTGCAAGCCCAGTTGAACTTGGGCAAGGCAAACTCAAACATCTTTTTTGACAACCCTAAGTCTTAGTTTCCTTATTTAAAAAATTGAAATATATTTAATATATAAAGGTGTTTTGTCAGTTTTCTAACTTAAGTTAACAATTCAAAACAACACAAACCCATTATCTCACAGTCTCTGTTTTCAGAAGTGTGGACAAAAGTTAATTGCCCACATAATATAGGTGAGCCTGTATTCAAAGGCTCACCAGACTAAAATCAAGAAGTTGACCAGGGCTACAGTTTCACCTGAAGCTTGCAGTCCTCTTCCAAGATAAATGGTTGTTAGCAGAGTTCTGTTTTTTTATGGTGGTTAAGACTGAGATCCTCACTTTATTGCCTTCTTGCTCTTAATCAGGAGTCTGTTTTCACTCCCAAATTCCACTCACCACTCCCTCTACAACATGGCATTTTTTTCCCTCAAAGTCAGCAGAATAATCTATCATGCTTTGAATGTCTCTGATTTCATTTAATGTCTCATCTAATTGGTCCAGGTCCACTTTGAATAATCTCCCTTTTGATTAATTTAGGGTCAACTAGCTGGGAATATTAAATATATGTGCAAAATCCCTCCTGCTATATAAAGTAATATAACCATGAGAGTCATATGGCATCCTATTGCAAGTCCTGCTCATACTTAAGGAAGAGAATTACTCAAAGCATGGACAGACACCAGGGGATGGGGATCTTGGAGACCATCATAAAATTCTGCCTTCTAAACAGACATTTAACTCATGATATTACTATGAGAGTTAAACTATAACGCATAGAAGTACTTAATATTGTGCCTGAATTTAAACTCTCACTAATAGTGTGATATCATCAGCAAATCATGAATCCTGATTCTTTTCACAATATGACCTGTGGGAAAACAGTATTCAACTCATTTTTCCAAATATAGAAAACCTATTCTAGTTGATTTACACATCCTGGGTTTTAGTAGTCAAAAGGATACTAAACAAATTACTGATTTTTGAATTCTATGGTTTAGATCTTGATAGCATCTAACCTGTTTCATTAAAAACAATTGCTCTATACATGTTCCTAAAATTTAAGTAAAGCCAAATTTCTATTATATATTCTACTGAAACAATAACCTGTTAGACAAATGCAAATTTATGATATTAATTACCACTTGAGCAACTGAAATCGATATCTGGAAAAGAAATCAGAAACTGTCTGAAAGTGTGGAACTTTAAGTGAGGAGGAGTAGGGCAAACTGGAAAACGGAAGAAGCAGGGAAGAGGCAGATAAAACTGATTTGCTAATGATTACTCTGAATGCTTCCTCTCTTTATTTGCAGAATAATGGCTCCCTTGAATTATTTTTACTTAAAAATTAATGCAAATCTTAGTGGCTTGTGTTCCTCACTTCTATTTGTAGAAATACATGAAAATACTCTGGGTTTTAAGTGAAAATCACCTAGCTTCTTGTTATTCACATCAGGGCGGTGGTAAGTCACAACCGAATGCTTGGTGGGCCACCTTTTGGGCCCTCTAATGTTTTTTTATTGATGAATTGTTACTTTAAAAACAACTAATGTTATGTTCACGCTTCAAACAGTAAGTCCTGGGATCCAGAGAAAGGCCTGTAGTGGCTTCATTAGTCACACTCTGTCCTTGACAGTCTTCAGAAGGAAATTCCCAAAGAGAAAACAGGTGTCTGTCATGCAATATTTATCCCATGCACCTAGTAACTTGCACTTTTCATGGTTGGTGATATAAATGACATGCTGAGCTTAAGCTAATGAATTTCCATTTCAAACAGCACAGTAACATTTTTTTATTTGTATTAAGTTCTGAGCAGGTGGTGTTTTCTAATCATTGATGTTCAATTCATCCTCTGTCATGAGCAAGAGGGATTGGAGATGTGTGCTGTAGCCTGTATGGTAAAATGATGATGAATAGAACAAGGTTGTGGATCAGGGAAACATTTAATTTGGGATCCATGGAAACAGAAGTGTGTGAGGTGGGGCTAGGCCCCGCCCTTGTCGAGAAGGAATAATTCAACATCATCTAGCAATCCTCCGGCTTGGTTCCTATCACTATTGAGAAATGATGAATTAGAGCAGAGAATCAGGAACAGAAGTGGCAAGACATTGTCTCCAGTTAGTAGAACAAAGTGTTTCTATAGCAATTGGAAATTAAACTTTCAAAACTGGGCTAAATGTTTGTCCTTTATGCTCTCAAAGCATCACATTTCAACCATTATCATAACCTTTATTTTCTCTATACTAATGATCTCTTCCACTATTTGTCTCCCTCATAGACTAGATCTTTGAAGGCCATAGAACTTCCATTTTGTTTTTCAATTGCCTCGTCCAATACTTCAGAGCAGATGAGTAGTCAACAAATATGTGTTTTTAAATAGAATATGCTCGAACACTGAGAAATTTTGAAGATATTTCTCAAATCTTATCATCCAAATCCTTTGACAGTAATATTCTCAATCATTTCAATAACTGTTAATGTCTGACTTTACATTGACCAAGTCAATAAACTTGTAACATGTTCAATTACATCAAACTCCAATTTGATGTACATTAGATTAATAATAGAGCTGAGCAACTTTTCTTGGGACAGATTTACAATTTTAGGTCTAAATTTGAGATTCAATGTACAACTATGTTAGCAGTTGGAATGAGACATTAAGAGAATTAGGTTTCAACTGGGAAGCCATTTGGGATGCAACAATGGGGTCATTTGTATAACAGCAGTTTCCTATAATAAAATTATTATTTACCAGCAACCTGTGTGATGTGTAAGTCACAATACGAAGAGTTAATTGAAACCATGAGACCATGTTTTATTCATAGTAATTTCTATCGTTTCATTTGTAGAGAGTAAATGAATGGATAGAAAGAAAAATAGGCTTGAAAGGGAGAAAAATACAGCCTTTCTCATATCTAGATAATAAGATGCTGGTACACAAACCACCATATAGTTAAGATAGAGGCACTTTGTGTGGCTTTTTACCTTATCTTCAAAATAAACATATAATAATCTTTAAAGTTTAAGAACTTTAGACTTCTTAAAGTTCAATGATTTGTTTGCATGATTACTATAAGAGGGCATTAAATGACACTAATGTTAACAGGGATATTGAAGGATGTCATTTTCTAAAAGCAATTGTAACATCGAAAAAAGTACTCTGGGTATAATTCTATACATGTTATTTTGTAAGAGAAATCACTTAGGTACCTATGTATTAGCATTCTCTGTGTTTTTAATATTTGGAAAAGAGTTTATGGGAGGTTATGAAAGAAAAGTTTACTTTTAATGACATGAAAATTATTTTGTTAATAGAAAGAGATGAAAAAAGAATTAATACATGTATACCATTAGGTATAAATAAATACAGCTCAAAGATTGAGAGGACCTAAAGTTAAAGAACTTGTAATTCAAATGGAATCTGGAATTTCTTGAGAACTAAGTTATTTTTAAGAATTTCACAAAGGCAGAAACACATAGGAGGTGAAGTGAGGAATCAGGAATAAAGGCATTATGAAAGACAGGGGTAGCATGATAAATGGAGGTCAGTGAGACACTGGCTGGCAGAAGCCCAAGGGCCACAGGAAAGAATTAAGGTGAAATGAGATTAATGAACTGTAGCTTCTGAGGAGACCTTCACAGTAGCCATGCTATCCATAGGAAAGATGCTTTCTCTATGCTACCCATAGGAAAGATGCTTTCTGTTCTCAGGCAGGTGAGTGAAATACTAAAGGACCCCCTTTAAGATATAATAATAATGACTAACATTTATTAAATGCTTACCATAAAATGCATGTCTTAACTCTTCATGGCAAACTTATGAGGCAAGTACTATCATTATTTCCATTTTAGAGAAGAAAAAATATATCAACAAAGAGCAATTCCATAGCTTCTCAAAAGACAGAGATAATAAATGATTCAGTGGCGATTCAAATCCAAACAGCCTGACCTGACACCTCATAACAATCCACACGCCACAGAGCTGCTCAAGAGCTATCCTAGAAGCCAGCATAAAATGAGAAGAATGGGTCAAACCTCATTACAATGAAATCAACTTAAAGTTCAAGGCAATTAATTCTCCCCCTGTGAAGGAAGCAGCCTTTGGAGGGAAACAAAATATATATATATATATATATTTTTTGCTCTGAATGTACCACCATCTTCTCTACTAAATTGCTGCTACTTTTTATCATGGTGGAGAAATATTCATTCATCCTCAGAAGCTACTAAATTGAAAATAAAAGATGGTTCAAGTGAAGAAAACATTGAGGGTGCAAGTGCCAGTAGAAATTCTTCTCAGTATAGTAGCATCAATTCTTTCTTCAGACACAGACATATGTAACCAGAAAGTAGAAGTAACAATGAAATATCACTGAGAAAGGGTCATCTCTAGAGAAAAACCTGGACATGGGTGCAAAAGAGAAGGAGAATTTCAATGGGGACAACTTTTCTGGGCTGGAAGGTATTTTTTTTTTTTTTAATGCTCAGAAAATAATAAGGGGTCTACCCTCATCCCTATTTTTAGGAAGAAAATAAAATTATTTAATTATCAATTCCCTTCTAGGCCACACAAAACATTTAATTTGAAAGGGATACGCATATTATTTGCCTGGTATATTTAGTCATGTGTTTCTCCCTTTATGACAAGCAATAAAACTTTAAAATGCTGTGTTCTTATTTTTATATTTAGAATTTTGCTTTTAACTTTTATTTTAATGACTTCCAAAATAATCTGTCACTTGCTGTGTCCTCTTTTATGATATAACTCCTTGATAAAGATTCTATTTTCCTTTGATTCTCAGAGGTTAATGCAATTTTCTCAATTTTTTTTTTTTTTTCCAGAATTAGCACCATCCAACTCTATAAGTATTATTGGTCAAGGGGAATGTATTTGGCCCAGAATCATCTTTACAGTAAAATCATCTTTACAGATTGAAAGGGGAAAGGAAATAAGAAAAGTAAAATCTAGTTCAAATTTCTGTCCTCTTAAAACTTACATTCTGGTACTGAGACATGTAATATAAGTATATAAAAATAAGTAAAAATAAATCAATAATATAATCTCAAATTGTTAAATATACAAAGAAAATTAAAAATTACGATCGGGTAAAAACTTGTGGGGTTTAAATATTTAAGGAAGATCTTTCTGAAAAGGGAAATTTTTAATGAGTCTGAGTAAGAAAACAGTCATCTTTGCAGAGCCTCTAGTTAGAGATCTTCCCACAAAACATGACTGCAAGGGCAGAAGTCCTGAGGCAGGAATGAGTTTAGCTCATTCAAAGTAGAACCAGAAGGAAGCTAGTATTCTGCTGAGTTAATCAAGGAAGAAAATATTAGGATATTAAAACAGAAAGGTAAGTTGATGTTATTCTAAGTGCTATGGGAAGACTCTGGGAAAGAGAGAGGAATGACTGAATTGAATTCTTTGGCTATCCTCTAAATTTCCAGCATACTTCTGAGTGGCTTGAGTGATTTCTTTGCTCTAGGGATAAAATAGATTTCATGTCCTCTTTACACAGATATTCTATATAAAAGGGAATAAGTAGATTATAGAGAGTCTACAAGTAAAAGCAGAAAGATAGGTGGTTACTCTAGGAGTTAATGGCTTGACTTGAATTAAGATGGAAGATGTAGAGACTGAGAAGTAGGCCAGCTGATGATCTATTTTAGATGCATTATGTTTAATATAGGGCTTCCCTCATAACTCAGTTGGTAAAGAATCTGCCTGTAATGCAGGAGACATGGGTTTGATTCCTGGGTTGGGAAGATCTCCTGGAGAAGGAAATGGCAATCCACTCCAATATTCTTGCCTGGAGAATCCCATGGGCAGAAGAGCCTGGCAGGCTAGAGTCCATGGGGTCACAAGAGTCAGACATGACTTAGTGGATAAACCACTATGATCACCATGTTTAATATAGATACAGAAGGCTGAAAGAAAGTGTAGAATCAAGGATAATATAATATCCCCTTTTGAACATCAGGAAGAATGTTGATGCCCTTAAGTAGAACAGCAAAGATTGGAGAAGAAAGGGGATGAATATGAGGGGGAACGTGGTGGATAGGTATAGTTGGTTCAGTTTGTTACATGTTGCATTTCAGGTAAATATAATGCATTCAAGTACTAGTATAACAGTGCATATCATAGATCATTAAAGCATTGTGAGATCAGTTTGGTGGGATGTAACTGGGATTTTTTAGATGAATAGAGTAGAAAATGCAAGATTTTATCACATGTAAGAGAGAATAATTTTGTTTTGTGTTTTTATTTCGGTTATGAATTCATTTATTAATGTGCAACAGATCACAATGTAAAATGTGTTTCTTACCTTGGGTCACAGTCAAAGAAAGTTTGAAAACTCCTGATCTGGGAAGAATTTAAAATAGTGAAGGGAAAAAAGCCAAGCATAAAGTTCTAAGGCCCCTTGTCACTGAAAGTAGAAGTCAGCAACAAATAAAGTAGGATGAAAACCAAGAGTCTGTAGTTCAGTTTCTGACATGTTGCATGTATATGGGCTGAAACTAAACAAAACCACCTAATATGAGCAAAACTACCATGCACGCACTAGTTTATCCTCACTTTACAGCTAAAGATAACTTCTCAGATCAGTGGATTTATGCTTAGTCACTTCAGTCGTGTCTGAGTCTTTGTGATCCTATGGACTGTAGTCCTCTGTCCATGGGATTCTCCAGGCAAGAATACTGGAGTGGGTTGTCATGCCCTTCTCCAGGGGATTTTCCCGACCCAGGGGTCAAACCAGCATCTCTTATGTCTACCTATCTTCCTCCATTGGCAGGTGAGTTCTTTACCTCTAGTGCCACCTGGGGAGCCCCTCTCAGATCAGAGTTTCACCCAAAAAAGAAGATTGAAAAAATAGACTGTCACATTAAAATCTTCACTTATGCTTCATGCTTTTCTGTACTATGGCATCATTATGTGATTTTAGACCTTCTTGCAGGACATTTATTTACAGTTTAAGAAAGAATCCCAAAGATAACTTTTATATAAAATATTGTAGTGTCAAGGACACATGCATTTATTAAGTGTAAAAATATAGGTTAATTAGTAAAAAAGTGTTTATTCTTTGAGCAGATGAAATGTTTCCACAACACAGGAGCACACTGGAGAATTTAGAGGGTACCTAGAAAGTGTCAGAAGGCCAAGAACACACTATCTGCCTACCTATGGAACTTGTACAATAGTGGTTTTCATAGTTACTGTACAGTTTTTTACAAGTTCCTCTGGTTTTGATATTATTATGTGGGTTAAGGATTTGGGTTTGTTATCATATCCTAGCTACTATAGATTACAGAGACTGAGCTACTCAGCTTTCACTTATGCTTTTAAATCAGAGGCAACCATATGCTATTTCTCAATGATGGAGTTTTCCAGTTCTGTGGAAGTGATTCTCTGAATTTATTTAAACTTCATGATATTTAAAAAGTAAAGAAATATAGTCAGTTTGAACTGTAGTCCATGTTAGAATACAATAAATGCATAATCAATTTAATTGAAGGTTGTCTCCAAACTTCTAAGACATTTCTTAATAAGCTATGGTTATATCATGAGAACTTTCTCTAGTGCTCAGTTGATGAGTTAGTGCTAAATAGATAAGTCAGATTCTAAATCAAATCTCTAGAATGAGAAAGTGTTCTGGCTAGTTTGCAATCCATCTGAATCATTCATCCAGTTAATGCCGAAATTATCAATTACCCTTCTTGTCGGAACAGGTTAATTCAGCTTTAGTTTCTAGCTTAAACTTAAAACCTGGAACTTTCATCCAAAGACTTCAATTCAGCCACAGTTTTAACCTAATAATCAACTTTGCAACAGTAAGTAGTCTGAACAAAAAATACAATATCATATCAAGGAAATCATGGAAGGAATACCAGATATCATGCTATTCCCTTCCCAACCTTTACTCAATCTTTAAACACATTGAAATATGAAGTAATTCTTCAATTTAAATCTATGTGTTAATTTTTTATATGTGGTTAGTCCTGTGCCTAGCACAGAAAAAAGATCTTTCAATAAAATATTGCTGAATATGTGAGAAAATGAACAAATTAATGACTAAGAAAGTAAATTTTATGTTATCCATATACAATGATGTACTTCATAGGATTATAAATTTTAAATGAAAACAGTTAATAACATATTTGATCTCACTTCTGTAGATCCCAGTTTCTTTAATCTGTAAAATGAGGATAAGATGGTACGTGCTTCACAATGCTTTTGCAATGATAATCACATTAAATGATTTTTATCTTTTATTCTGTGTATCCATACATCCATTTTTATTATTAAGCTTCTACACATGTAAGAAAACTTGCTAGTTATTTTTAAATACTTTATCGTGTTCACTTCAGTGTGTCATAGCCTCAGGAGACTGTCCAAAGTCATAGAGCTGGTGAGAAGGGTAGCTGGAACTCAAACTCAGGACTTGCATTCCCATGCCTAGGATTCTCAGGTCTACCATGTCACCATCCCACAGAGTTCAGTTAATCATATAGCTTCTTTTATGACTGCAAAAGGCATATTCAATAGCAATTTGAAAAGAAAGTATGACAGATTGGGAATGCTTTCATTCATTAAACAAACATTGTATGTGTTACATAAAATGCACTATAGATGCTGAGGATAAAACAGCAAAGAAAATAATATTTCTAGTCTTAAGTATATTTCATTCAAGTAAGGGTAATGTCCCTTTATGTCTGTATGCTAGTTTCATAGATATTTATGCAGGTTAATGGGACAGGTTCTACTTTAAGTAGGATTGTCAGGTGAGATCTGGAGGTGGTGATGGCACCCCATTCCAGTACTCTTGCCTGGAAAATCCCATGGACGGAGGAGTCTGGTAGGCTGCAGTCCATGGGGTCGCTAAGAGTCAGTCACAACTGAGCGACTTCACTTTCACGCATTGGAGAAGGAAATGGCAACCCACTGCAGTGTTCTTGCCTAGAGAATCCCAGGGATGGTGGAGCCTGGTGGGCTGCCGTCTATGGGGTTGCACAGAGTCAGACACGACTGAAGCGACTTAGCAGTAGCAGCGGGTGAGAACTCTTTGAGAATGTGATGATTCAGCACAGAGTTGAAAACCAGAAAGAAGCTAGTAGAACAATGCCTGCTCGGAGGGAATAACTAGGTTGAGGAAAACACAGTTGACATACTTGAGAGCCAACAGCAGGTCCTTATTGCTAAAACACCTTGAGCAAATAGAAGAGCGAAGGAACTAAAGCCAGAGCCAAACCACACTGAACCTTGTACACCAATGTAAAGATCCTGGATTGTGTCAAATATAAAGAAAAATCTCCGGGAAGTTGAAGAGAGACATGACATCACCTCACACTCTCTTGTCTCTTCTGTACAACCTCAGGTGTAATTTGCTCCTCAAAAGATAGGCCCTGCCTGTGAGTGAATCAAGAGAGAGACCCTAAAGTCAACTCAGTCTCAAAGTGCATGTAGAACAACAATTAAACAACACATTCTCTTGACTTGTGTCTAATTATAAGAAGCCAGGAAAATCTATCTTCTCACCAAGCAGTATATGATCCAACAGCTTAGCCTCTGTCTTGTGAATGGGACAGCATCCACAAGGCTTGGGAGAAGATGTTGTGAGAGGGCAAAATCTCACAAACTCTGGAAGTGGATCCTCTCCTTTTCAGTGCACCAAGGCGCTTCCCTCCAGAGTTATTGGATTTACCAAGCTTCAGTTCAGTAGCTCAGTCATGTCCGATTCTTTGTGACCCCATGAACCACAGCATGCCAGACCTCCCTGTCCATCACCAACTGCCAGATTCTACCCAAACCCATGTCCATTGAGTCGGTGATGCCATCCAACCACCTCATCTCTGTTGTCGCCTTCTCCTCCTGCCCTCAATATTTCCCAGCATCAGAGTCTTTTCAAATGAGTCGGCTCTTCGCATCAGGTGGCCAAAGTATTGGAGTTTCAGCTTCGACATCAGTCCTTCCAATGAACACCCAGGACTGATCTCCTTTAGGATGGACTGGTTGGATCTCCTTGCAGTCCAAGGGACTCTTATAAATAGCTGTGAAAAGAAGTGAAGCGAAAAGCAAAGGAGAAAAGGAGAGATATACCCATTTGAATGATTGACGCAAATAAATAGAGGAAAATAATAGAATGGGAAAGACTAGAGATCTCTTCAAGAGAATTAGAGATATCCAGAGAATATTTCATGTAAAGATGGGCACAATAAAGGACAGAAATGGTATGGATCTAACAGAAACAGAAGATATTAAGAAGAGGTGGCAAGAATACACAGAAGAACTGTACAAAAAAGATCTTCACGACCCAGATAATCATGATGGTGTGATCACTCACACTCACCTAGAACCAGACATCCTGTAATGTGAAGTCAAGTGGGCCTTAGGAAGCATCACTACGAACAAAGCTAGTGGAGGGGATGGAATTCCAATTGAGCTATTTCAAATCCTAAAAGATGATGCTGTGAAAGTGCTGCACTCATTATGCCAGCAAATTTGGAAAACTCAACAGTGGTCACAGAACTGGAAAAGGTCAGTTTTCATTCCAATCCCAAAGAAAGGCAATGCCAAAGAATGCTCAAACTACCACACAATTGCACTCATCTCACATGCTAGTAAAGTAATGCTCAAAATTCTCCAAACCAGGCTTCAGCAATATGTGAACTGTGAACTTCCAGATGTTCAAGCTGGTTTTAGAAAAGCCAGAGGAACGAGAGATCAAATTGCCAACATCCAATGGATCATCGAAAAAGCAAGAGAGTTCCAGAAAAACATCTGTTTCTGCTTTACCCAGCTTAGTAAGCACCAATTTTCTCTTTCTCATCTATTTCTTTTATTATTCTTTAGCTATTTGCAGAGTTTGTAATGTTCTTCACTATTCCTGATACTGGTGTTTCTGCAATTTGGTTGTTGTTTTTCTCAGTTGGTCTTACTAGGGAATTATCAATTTTACTGGTCTTTCCAAAGAATCAATTCATGATGCTAATTTTTCCTTTTATTTCTATTATATAAATTTATGATCTTATCTATATAGTTTATTCCAGTTATTTTAATGTGCTGCAGTTTATAATTTTTGAGGTGTGTACTTAGATTATGAATTTTAATCCTTTTTGAACATATTCATATAAACCAAAAATTTCTTAAAGTATAGGTTTCCATACATTTAATTTTGTCATTTTAATTATCATTCAATTTAAAATATAATCTAATTGTTATTTAAATAGCTATTTATTTTTAAAATGTATTAGATTTTCTAGATTAGGTTTTCTAGAATTACTTATCTAAAAAATATGGAATTTTCTTCCTTATTACTAATATTGTTTATTAATTGCACTTTGATAAAAGAACATACTCAGTTTTATCTCCATAACTTGAGACTTATTAACATGTTCTTTATTGTCCAAAATATAATCAGTTCTTAAAATGTACCTTGTGTCCAGAAAATAACACTTGCTCTGAAGTTACTGGTTGAGATGTTCTATGTATATCAATTAGAGGCTGTTTGCTAAATTTCAGTTCAAAACTTCTCTATGTTTAAAGATTTTTTGCCTGTTTGAGGTATAGTTACTAAGAGAAATCCTTTATTCCAATCATGACTTTGCTTTATTTCTCCTAATCCCATCAATTTCTTCCCTTAATATATCAAGACCCTATTATGTATGTACTCACATAAAAAAAGTTAAATTTTACAGGTGGATATTTTTATCAATGTCAAGTAATGGTTTTGTTGAAATTATACCTCGACATTATTGTATCAGTTTTCCTTAGTGTTTTCATGATATATCTGCTCAATTTTTGCTGTCAGCCTCTCTATATCATTATATATTTGGTCTTTTGTAGACGAGACATACATGACTTTTAAAGAATCCAGTGTGACAATCTCTCTCTTTTATTTGGAAATGTTAGTCTACTTAATTGGAGAAGGAGATGGCAACCCACTCCAGTATTCTTGCCTGGAGAATCCCAGGGATGGCAGAGCATGGTGGGCCGCCATCTATGGCGTCGCACAGAGTCAGACACGACTGAAGCGACTTAGCAGCAGCAGTCTACTTAATAAAATCATTGATGAATTTATGTTTAATATTTCTGTACTATTTACTTTGCTTTTTCTGTCCTATGTTGTTGTTCCTCTTTTCTTGAAAATTAATGATTGTTTTTATTATTCCTTTTCCATCTCTGTTGATCAGTGAGTCCCATTGTTGTTATTTTGCTCTTTACACTAGGTTTCCTTAGAAACTTTACCATTTAACCAGGAAATTCAACGATTATAGACAACCTTATCTTCTTTTCAAACTGCCAAATTATATATTATAGATATCATGTGTATGTTTATGTAAATCCTACTACATATATTTATGTGTTTAAATACATATTTCACTCTTATTGTATATAGCCAATGTTTGTATGCTCAATATTATTGCTTCATAGTTAATTTATTCATTAAATCCATTAACATATTCACTTTTTCAATTAATTTTTTCAGTTATATGAGATCATTTCATTTTTGCCAAAACACTTTTCAATATTTCTTTAATGATGTTCTCTTAGTGATTATTGGTTTTTGTTTGTCTTCGTTATTTGGCTTTTATTTTGACAACTTATTTCAGTAAGTATGGAATTGTTGGTTGTTGTTTCCCCCAAGGCCACCCTTACTAGACTGCAGATTCACTGGAAATAATCAACAGATGAAGCACATAGTGTACTCATGGCAAGATTTATCACAGTGGCCTAGTAAGCCCACGTACCTAGACAGTAAGAGAGAATGATGAAGAGAGAGTGCAGAGAAATCCATGTGCGAGGTTCCGTGTGCTCTTTCCATCCTGAGGATCAATGCAGAGCACACTCTTCCCCTTACAAACAGCAATGTGTGTATGATGCATCTGCCCAGGGAAGCTGATAGGAACTTAGTACCCATGGTTTTTATTAGGACAGGTTACACTGGCACCTGCTGCCTGGAACATACTAAAATTCCAGGCTCCCAGAAGGAAAGCAGGTGTTCAACATAAACCATATTGTTTTCATTACAAATTTAGGCAGAGTAAACCACTCTTTTCAGTTAACTGCTTATCAGGAACATCCTAAAAGCCACATTTCAAGATGCCACCCAAGGGCAAATGTTAGAGGGAAGCCTTTCTGCACAGTGGTCTCAGGCCTCATATGTTATTTTTTTTCTGAACAGTGGACAATTATTTTTAATAATTTGCAAATATGATTCCTTTTTCTGCCTTCCATTGTTATTGTTTATTTGACTTATTAGTATAAATGATGTTCTTTTGAAAATAATATGCTTTTTATTTACATTTAAGATTTATCTCTAAGATTGATTATAATATACTTAGATTGGTTTCTTCTGCATTCTCTTTTTGTACTTTTTTAATTGCAGTGCTTCAAATCTGTTTCTGGATTCAGTTCAGTTCAGTCACTCAGTCGTGTCCGACTCTCTGCGACCCCACGAATTGCAGCACACCAGGCCTCTCTGTCCATCACCAACTCCCGGAGTCTACCCAAACCCATGTCCATCGAGTTGGTGATGCCATCCAACCATCTCATCCTCTGTCGTCCCTTTCTTCTCCTGCCCCCAATCCTACCCAGCATTAGGGTCTTTTCCAATGAGTCAACTCTTCGCATGAGGTGGCCAAAGTATTGGAGTTTCAGCTTCAACATCAGTCCTTCCAATGAACACCTAGGACTGATCTCCTTTAGGATGGATTGATTGGATCTCCTTGCAGTCCACGGGACTCTCAAGAGTCTTCTCCAACACCACAGTTCAAAAGCATCAATTCTTCGGCGCTCAGCTTTCTTCACCGTCCAACTCGCACATCCATACATGACCACTGGAAAAACCATAGCCTTGACTAGACGGACTTTTGTTGGCAAAGTAATTAGATTGGACATAACCTTCCTTCCAAGGAGTAAGCGTCTTTTAATTTCATGGCTGCAATCACCATCAGCAGTGATTTTGGAGCCCCCAAAAATGTTTCTGGATATCTTCCATCAATTCTGAAAAATTTGCAGGCACAACTCTTTATATATATTTTCTCCTTTTAATTTTCCTCTGTCTCTGACGTTCTAATTATTTATATCTTTGATTTTCATGCCATATCTCACCCTATCAGTAAGTACCAAGGTAAAGAAACATAAGTATCAACAACTCACTATCCCTCTGTTAACCCCTCAAAAGTGAAAAGTGAAAGTGAAAATCACTCAGTCATGTCCGACTCTTTGCAACCCCTGGACTGTAGTCTATGGAATTCTCCAGGCCAGAATACTGGAGTGGGTAGCCTTTCCCTTCTCCAGAGATCTTCCCAACCCAGGGATCAAACCCAGGTTTCCCACATTGCAGGCAGTTTTTACCCACTGAGCTACAAGGGAACCCCAATAACCCCTCAAGTCATTACCAATCTCTCAAAGGTAATCACTCTCCTGATGCTTGTGTGTGTGTGTGTGTGTTCGGTAACTCAGTTGCATCTGGCTCTTTGTGACCCCATGGAGTGCTGCTACATCCATGGGATTGTCCAGGCATGAATATTTGAGGTGGTTGCCATTTTCTATTCCAGACTATCTTCCCGACCCAGAGATTGAGCTCAGGTCTCTTGTGTCTCCTGCATTTGCAGGAAGATTCTTTACACTGTGCCACCTGGGAGGCACTCTCCTGATGCTTCAGTTCAGTTCAGTCGCTCACTCGAGGCCGACTCTTTGCAACTCCATGGACTGAAGCACGCCAGGCGTCCCTGTCCATCACTGACTCACGGAGCTTACTCAAACTCATGTCCATCAAGTCGGTGATCCCATCCAACCATCTCATTATCTGTCCTCCCCTTCTCCTTCTGCCTTCAATCTTTCCCCACATCAGCATCTTTCGTAGTGAGTCAGTTCTTTGCATCAGGTGGCCAAAGTATTGGAGCTTCAGCTTCAGCATCAGTCCTTCTGAAGAATATTCAGGATTGGTTTCATTTTGGATTAACTGGTTGGATCTCCTTGCAGTCCAAGAGAATCTCAAGAGTCTTCTCCAACACCACACAGTTCAAAAGCATCAATTGTTCAGTGCTCAGCTTTCTTTATAGTCCAACTCTCACATCCATACATGACTACTGGAAAAAAACATAGCTTTGACTAGATGGGCCTTTGTTGGTAGAGTAATGTCTCTGCTTTTTAATATGCTGTCTAGGTTGGTCATAGGTTGGTCATGCTTCCTAAGTCCCACTTGACTTCGCATTCCAGGATGTCTGGCTCTAGGTGAGTGATCACACCATCATGGTTATTTGGGTCATGAAGATCTTTTATCTCTAGTTCTTCTATGTATTCTTGCCACCTCTTCTTAATATTTTTTGCTTCTGTTAGGTCAATACCATTTCTGTGCTTTATTGTGCCCATCTTTGCATGAAATGTTCCCTTGATAGCTCTAATTTTCTTGAAGAGATCTCTAGTCTTTTCCATTCTATTGTTTTCCTTTATTTCTTTGCATTAAACACTGAAGAAGGCTTTCTAATCTCTCCTTGCTATGCTTTGGAACTCTGTATTCAAATGGGTTTATCTTTCCTTTCTCCTTTGCCTTTCTCTTCTCTTCTTTTCACAGCTATTTGTAAGACCTCCTCAGACAACCATTTTGCCTTTTTACATTTCTTTTTCTTGGGGATGGCCTTGATCCCCGCCTCCTGTAAAACATGAACCTCCGTCCATAGTTTTTAAGATACTTGGTCTATCAGCTCTAATCTGTTGAATCTATTTGTCACTTCCACTGTATAATTGTTTACATTGACTTAATTATATAGCTTGCTGTTGATAATTCTTTTAAAGTACTCAAATTGCATTAACATACATTAGCTTCTTTTATGTTGAAATTAATGTCAAAATAGTCATATTAACAATGAAAATAATACTAATTTAATTCTTAGTTTTAAATGAGTAAAAAGAGGAATAATTTCTCTTCCCATATCCTGCTAGTTTATCCTATATTCACCTCTTTCTTGAATATAATCTATGCCTATCAGCTAAACGAAATAGTATTTACAGCACTTATCATATAATATGATTGACTCTTCAGTGTTAGAAAGTGTCACACCTTACTTCAAATTTTATCATCCTGGCACAACTTAGTCTATCAATTCCTTGATTAAAGACTTTTGACAGCTCCTTACAGGCTTCTTAAGTAGCTCAGATGGTAAAAATCTGCCTGTGAAGTAGGATATCTGGATTTGATCCCTGGGTCAGAAAGATCCCCTGGAGAAGGAAATTGCATCCCCACTCCATTATTCTTGCCTGGAGAATCCCATGGACATAGAAGTCACAAAGAGTCAGACACGACTGAGTGACCAACACACACACACTACTTTTAAAGTTCAAACTTCTTATACTGTACTCACGAGACTAGTTTATGCCTCTCCCAAAGATAATCCAGCCTTTTTTCTTGATGCCCAAATTCTCTGGTTCCATATCTTGCAAATAGAACTCATGTTTATTGAAAGACGCTAAATTCTTTAACCCTAGTCTTACACTTTGGCGATTTAGTCGCTAAGTTGTGTCCCACTCTTGAGACACCATAGACTGTAACCTGCAAGGCTCCTCTGTCCATGGGATTCTCCAGGCAAGAATACTGGAGTGGGTTGCCATTTCCTTCTCTAGGGAATCTTCCTGACCCAGGAATTGAGCCTGGATCTCCTGAATTGAAGGCAGATTCTTTACTGACTGAGCAATGAGGGAAGCCCTAGTCTTGCACTTTACATCTAGTTATTTGATTAGGTTGAATATTCTTTTTTGTTTTTATTTTGGTCATTTGCCAAGATATAATATTAAAATATTACAATCAAATTGTGATTTAACCCTTTAAAAAGGAATATTATTTCTACCACGTGTGAAAATGAAATGTTTCTGAGCAGTAGTCATTCTTTTATATCTATATTAAATCTCTATTTTGATAAAAATGATGTCTGCATCATATTAACTACTCAATAAAGAAAAGCTTTTGGTATTTAAAATAAATATTTCATTATTAGTGAAATTTACTTATAATCATAGAGCAAATTCTATTTAATTAATGAGTTCCTAGATCACCTCATCAAATGAGACTATAAGACTAGGCTAGAACTGTCTTAACATTATTTAAAAACTTTAATTGTTTTGTAATTTACCCTAGTAACTTTTAAATTTGACATTCTCCATGATTGTCTTTGATGTATCAATTTGAGATAATATACTTGGGAAGTCCATTGAATTTTTTTCTCAATTCATATGGTCAGTGAGTCTGATTCCTACATTAATTTTTTATCCTCTGAGTTTTATACATAAAATTACATATTGGAAGAAGCCATTCTTTAATGACTCAGAAAAAGAGAATAAGGGGTAAGAATGGGGGGTCATTAATATTTACACTACTTCTTTCATTTATTCTTCTTACCTAGTCACAGAATCCATGTAAGATCTTATTGAATCCAGCGTAAATAAAATGCAAAATTGGTTTTTGAATGGAAGAGTCAATCAACATTTGCAATAATATGTTAATATCTTTTTATGGAAATAGGAAGAGGAATCTATGAGAACTGAGAAGATACATCAGTGAAGTTTGGTTTTGAAATACGTTTTTTTTTTCTTTCATTACATTTATACCAAATTATAATAATCACAAAGAATGAATTAAATATTCTAGTGCAACTGCTGATTCTGTTTATTAAATAGGCTAATCATGCAGAAATTTAAGGTCCTGTAGTGTAATTATATTTAAATCATATTAGCATCATTAGTATAATTAAATTCAAATTTTATAGAAATTGTAAATACTTGATAATTCCAATTCCCCTTACCAACTTCATTAGTTGAAATTTTATTCTTTATAAGACGTATCTATAAATTTACATCCCATAAAAATAATTTTATGTATATTTGAGAATAAATCCCTTTTACAAAAGGTAAGTAGCAAACTTCATGCTGGTGAATGATTATCTTTAATTTGTTATGATGCCTCATGATTAAATCAGAAAGAGATGAGAATTTAGCTCACTTTTGCAATGTATAGGGAAAAGCATCATAGCTATTACTAAAATATACCATCCATTGTAGTCAGGAAGAATAGCAAGGCAAAATTTTTGTTGATGAAACAAGCTGACAGCTCATTATTTATGGATACACATTTATTGCTTTAGGAAACTTTTGAACTTATTGGCATGGGAAAAGTGAACAATATTATTTATTTCAGGTACAAATAATGAAGAAGAAGATATGGAATGAATAACTACTATCAAGTAAGTATTAAAGCCAGAAGATATAACCTTAAAAGGACATTTTAGACTCAGAAGTAATTAGTTATAAGCAACAAACTACCTGAAAAAGTTCTTTTCATGACATAAGATTTTATAGTTGAACTAGGTAGAAACATAGAAATCAGATTGAAATTAACGTGATAAACTAAATCAAAGTTTAAAAAGAAAGGAAAGAGCAGAGCAATGAAATACAAAGGAAGATGAAAACCATAAAGTGTTACAAATACTAATGATATGATTTATTTTCTTCTCAGAAATTTCTCCTTTCCTTTCTTTTTCTGTTCTTTCCTTACTCTCTTTCGCTTTGACAATGGCAGGTTTTTTTTTAAAAGAAACTTGGTGAAAATTCTCTGTTTAGTCTGAATACTCTCTTAAAGTTATTCAGACTTGTGGTTAGCAAGTCAGATGGGTAGATAAATTATTCATGTTTAATTTGTCAAATGGTACACTTCTGTTTTGCCTCTGTTTATATTTACCATTTTTCACTTACTGCATTTGTGTTCTCAGAATGAAATAGTCTATGAAAGTGAAGGCTGGCTTATAATTGAACACTATATTTCTGATAATTTTTAGTTGGAAAATATTACTTTACCAGAACATCTCACATAAAAATAAGCCTGAGAATGTTTCCTAAAACCTACAATCAATAAATGTTTATATCTCTATGGTTTAGAGATTATGTGTCATAATTATTATAAAGTAGATAGTCATGTGAAGTTACACAATCATAGCCATTAAGGCTTCACCGTCAGCATCTCTATTGTCAAATAGTTGTGAGATCGTTTAGTAAAATAATCAAACAGCCAATCGACCAACCAAAAAAATAAATGTATTTCAATAAAAACTTTAGCTCATGTACTAGGGTGCTCCAGGGAAACAAAACTAATGCATCTACACCTTTGTGTGATAAATACAAGTCATGCTGCCACTGAGACTGAAAGAGGAGGGAAGTTTTTATTGTTTCCATATAACCCGAAAAGCCAGTTGCTAGGGGTTACACTCGGAGAAGGCAATGGCACCCCACTCCAGTACTCTTGCCTGGAAAATCCCATGGACGGAGGAGCCTGGTAGGCTGCAGTCCATGGGGTTGCTAAGAGTCGGACATGACTGAGTGACTTCAATTTCACTTTCACTTTTCCCTTTCACGCATTGGAGAAGAAAATGGCAACCCACTCCAGTGTTCTTGCCTGGAGAATCCCAGGGACAGCGGAGCCTGGTGGGCTGCCGTCTCTGGGGTCGCACAGAGTCAGACACGACTGAAGCGACTTAGCAGCAGCAGGGGGTACACTATATTCCTTTCACGAGGCTCATTGAATTTGTGTTGATTCTAAAGGAAGAGGTTAGGACAGACACTGATGGAGCCAATCTCTTGAAAGTTTTCATAGAATTACAGTATCAAAATCATTAGTTCCAGGATCAGAGGACAAAACAGGACATAGCTTAAGACAGCACCATCCCTCAGGAGCTCTGGTTTTTCCCTGAAGAACTGAGGGCTTTTGGAATGCCAGGAGGCAACATCACTGGCCTGGGTGGTATTGTTCAGTTCTGAAACACCGTCAAGAGCATTGGTTATAGTGAGCCTGTCTTAAGCAGCACTCAGCCTTAGAAAAGTTACCAGATGGAAGTGAATCTAGAAGAGAAAAACAAACTAAAAGTGAGGAAGGTGCGTTCTTGAAAGAAAAAGAAAGAAAATATGTTTTGCCGCTGATTTAGCCATGTGAAACTCATCTCATCATCCTTTTCTGGGTCCGAAGTTGCCATCTCTAAAAGTGCCATTTCATTGTGCATTGGTTAGTGCTACAGAAATCTTAAAGTTTACATACAAAATTGTTTTTAAATTTTGTATTATTTTGAAGCATTGCTTCTTTGAGGTTGGGGCACACTGGTCACCCCGCTGGCTCTGAGAGGCCATTATGGTCTGTGGGTTGGCAGTGTGTTGATCTTTTAAAGTTTTTTTCCCTACTCAATTCCCACTTTTTGATGAGGTTTCAGTGATATTTGCATCCTATAGCTTAATTGGCTTAAAATGTATTCTCTTTGGTGTGGTCTCTTCGGGTGCTGATTGGGAGAAAGAAAAAACAACATTGTAACTGTTTTGATACTGAAAATTGATAAATGTCTTTTTGAAATAAAGAACAAGTCCCTCCAAAATAAATACATAAATAAATGAGGAAGAAACTGTATGATAATAGAAAAATGAGCATGTACGAGGTATGCCTAGAGAACCGTGAACAATATTTGGAGTCTTTGGAAGGAGAAGACCATGCAGAAGGGCTGGAGGTCCCTTAAACTTCATTAAAATGTATAGGTCTATTTGGCTGAATACATGCTGGATAAATCTTTGATAACCATTTATGGCACAAAAGCTGTTTAAAATGTGGAAGTGAAAGCTTTTACAACATTTAGCACAGACAGAGTGCAAATTCCCTTGCAGATGCTAGAGCTATCAATTCCTATTTACTGAATAGTGAGATTTCAGTAATATAATATGGTTGCTTTTTTCATGTGTTGGCCATAAACTGAATTAGCAAATCCTGTTGGAAAAATCCATCATTGTGAAATTATAATTATTCTTATTAACATACACTTGCTTGCATATTAAACAATTAAATATTGATCCAGGTTAAAAAATGGATCATATTCTTTTATTAAGAACAAATGGATTTAATATTTCTCTTCCTAAAAAAAAAAAGTATATATAGTCACACCAATTAGTGAAAGGATAGGAGGAGACTACAAATTTTTCTTTCTATGCTTTGTTTTGTCTCATTGATTGGCACAATATAGTAAGTACATTTCTGAAGATAAATGCTCTAGAAAGTCTCTGGCATCTGTGCCAGAATGTTTATGGCAGCACTAATTTAATGCCTCCTCCATTTCAAATTAAAAAAAGAAACAAACAAACAAAAAGCAAAACGAAATCACAGGATACAGCTTCAGTATCAGCAAGGGGAGAAAGGAAAATTAAATTAATCATGATACAACCATACTGTGAATTACTATAGAGTTGACAAAAAAGGATATAAAATATACAACTCAAATTTAAGGGTATATTTTATTTGGTTCCAAAGTAAAAAATAAAATTCCAGAGATATACCAGTATAATGCTTTGTAAATAAAACCCATATATATATACATATACATATATATTTAAGCTTGGAGAAAGCTGTGGATTATATACCCCAAGGTAACATTAATTACACCAGAAAGTGACAGATATAAATGAACTTGCAGCACAAAATTTAAAGTTTAATAGCTATTTTCAAAATTTTATTTTATTAATTTTTTGTCTCTTTCTAGCCAATTTGCATGATTTGTTGCTAGTTATTTTGTTAATCAGGATTCTTAATTTTAAGCAATGCAAGCTGACTCAGGTTGAGTTGAGTAGAAATGGATTTTATAAAATATTAGATTGTTCACTGGGTTATTGAGAGAGCTGAAGAATCTCATTTGGAAAAAAAATAAAAAAAAAAACAAACTCCACATCATGATGTATAGTTGTTACCAGTAAATGAAGGGTAGGTGATCATAGACTAGAGCTAGCTTCTCTGTTTAATTTCCCAATGTTTGGTGACAAATTTTAATTACCAGAATGTTTAATATGTAGGTGAATCTGATTTTCTCTTCCTTCTTACAAAGCCCTTGTTTTTTGTATTAATAAAAATGTCTTTTCAATTAGTTCCCCACTATCACCAAAACCTGTTAAAATTTGATTGAAATTTCACTGTGGAAAATTAATATCTTTATATTCTTAAGTTTTCTACTTCAGTAATCTGGCATCTCTCCATTTATTGTGAATATCTTCACATATTTATAGAATTTATGAACTTTCCCCATAATTATATTTGTGTATTTGATTAAGTTGATTCCTGGGTATTTTAAAGTTTTTGTTGCTCTTGTGAAGTGTAATCTTTCCCATTACATTTTTTGAATTAATTTTTGATTGTGTAGAGGAATTTCCTTGATTTTGCTTTTTACGATGTTGTGGAAATTTTCAAAAACTTCTACTAAGTTTTTGGTTTTTGAGAGTACTGTGTCATCTTGGAGTAATATCCAAATATCAAATATCATTACCATTTTCTTCTCATCATTTGTTTGCTTTCCTTTTTCTTTTGACCATCTCTTATATGATTATTAAATGCTAGAGAGGATGAGTGTTCTTGGTTTGTTCTCTATCTCAGATAAACAGTTTCTAAATATTCTTTCCATTGAATATGATGTGTACTATTCTTTTTATTAGCTAATCTTCACATATGATGTAAATGCTCTTAAATTTTTGTTTCTATAAAGTTTTTTGAAAGTAAACATGAATTTTAGGCAGTATCTTTCTTAACTTATTACACTGAATTCAAATTAAGTGTGAAATTTTAAGCAGTGCTTTTCTGAATTTATTTCACTTATATTGTTTTACTTCTTTAGTCAAATAATTGAGTGAATCATAATAATAAACTTTCAGATACTAACCAGACTTACATTTGAGTGATAAGAAAAGCCATATATGTGTGTATGTAAATATATATATTTAAAATGCACATTTAGAGTTGACTGTTTATGGTTTTAAGGGTTTTGTCTATAAAAATAAAATTAACCTGAACATTTATTTATCCTGTATTTATCTGGTTTGATATAAAGGTTATAATAACCTTGAGAAATATATTATTGGAATTTCAGTATTCTCATATTTTTACAGAATTTTTGTTCTCCATGATTTTCAAATTATGGTTTTACAGTGTCTGGATGCTTTACAAGTCATGCCAAGAATCTAACACTCAATAGGGAAGCTTGGTTTCTTCTTTAATCGCAACATGTACTTTTTAAAAATGTTTTAGACCAGTTATTTATTATTGGCATTTTATTTTATTTATTTTTTGGCTGCATCACATAGCATGAGGAATCTTAGTTCCCCAACCAGGGTTCAAACTCAGGCCTACGGCAATGAGAGCACAGAGTCTAGGGAAGTCCTGACTACGAGTAATTTTAACTTAGGACAGAAAATGAGAATCTCTTCAAAAAGTGCAACGTAGATTGTAGGAAAGAGAAGCACTTGTGCTTCAAAATGTGATAGAAATTTTAGGCTGACCAGTCCAATGATGTATATTTGAAATTTGAAAACCAGACCAAATAAAATAAATATATTTCATTATGCGAGAAGAATTAAAGGGCTACTTCATGATAGTTAACAGTGTTTGTTTCACTCTAGGCAAAAACTTAGCTTTGTCATTATCTTGCAATGCTTCATCCATGACAGGCAGTGTCATATGTGGACAAATATAAACTTCCACATGTTGTTCAGTCAGTCATGTAAACATCAACATGAGTTTCTGTGACATAGGTACCTCTTATTACCCAATTGCAATGAAACTCCAATACTTTGGCCACCTGATGCGAAGAGCTGACTCATTTGAAAAGACCCTGATGCTGGGAAAGGTTGAGGGCAGGAGGAGAAGGGAACGACTGAGGATGAGATGGTTGGATGGCATCACTGACTCAATGGACATGGGTTTGGGTGGACTCCGGGAGTTGGTGATGGACAGGGAGGCCCGGCGTGCTGTGGTTCATGGGGTGGCAAAGAGTCGGACACGACTGAGTGACTGATCTGAACTGAACTGAATGACATAAAGATGTAAGATACACGTGAAACTTCAATTTAAATACTATGTAACAGGTAAGAGATTGTTTACCTGTTTTTATTAAAATAATCGGATCACTGACAATAAGTGTTTGGAGCTGCATTTAAGAAATAGAAGCTAAAAATATAGCATTCTTGCTTCTAATTATAGCAACTTTCCTCCTCCTCATGTTGACATCTTGAAACTATTTTGCTTCAATTATTTTTTCCACTAGTAACTAAGGAGGATTAGGTAAGTATTATAACATAAGTAATACTAGGGTTTGGAAAGACGAATGTTATTAAGCAACACACTTGAGTTTCAGTTGAGGTTTTTTAACCATTTATCTGCTATTTGAGTATGATGGGTCTCTCTCTGTCTCACAGAGAAATATTTAGTGTTCAGAGAATTAATTCTTTGGATCCAAGTTACACTTTTAAGATCAATGTTATAAAATGTTAAAGAAACAGATAAAAAATGGACAGTTGAAGGTTTCAGGCATCAGCGATTTTATTGAACAAAAAAAGACTCTCAAAGGTAATAATTGTCAAACTTTCATAATCCAAACTATGTCTGTTAATTTTTTGGCAAACTAAAATAATCTCAAAGGATTCCCTGGGTTTAGAAAATGTCAAAGTAATGAGAATTTAAATGAGACAGCCCAGTAATTTGCAATTAAACTATATAACAGTTATAATTTTAAGACTATAAGCTCCAAAATGCCATCAAATAGCTTTATGAATTATATAAAGTAAAAGAGGATAAAATACTACATAGGAGCTGAAGCTGATTATTTCTTATCTTAGTCTCTTTGTTAGACACAGACAGCATATACTCGTTATAATATTTAATGAGTAATGCTGAGCTGTCGTAATCCCAGCTTCTATCTTTTCACAAAGTTGTTCATCTTATTATAAATCTAAATTCAGTAGGTGTTCAACTATGGGACCCAAGATGAGAGAATCTGTGCTGTGTATATTAATTGAAGCTTACAGTGGGAGATTTAGCCTGTAGATTAACTGTGGTTACAAGGAAACTTTAAGGAAAAGAGACTTCACCTCTACAGCATACATTAGCACATTTTGGATGGTAACATGCCTTCAGAAGGGTGATATAAAATGATATTTTGTAATTTTTTTAAACACATGTGATTGAAAATTCAAAGGGTTTCCTATCCCTTACAGAGAAAATGTAAATGTGCCACAAGCATGGCATAGAAACAAAAAAAATGAGTATGGGCTTCATAGTCAATTCATCGTGTGTGTGTGTGTGTCTGTGTGTGTGTGTGTGTGTGTGCGTTTAGTTGCTAAATTGTGTCCAGCTCTTGGGATCCCAAGGACTGTAGCCCATCAGGCTCCTCTGTCCATGGGACTTCCCAGGCAAGATTATTGGAGTGGTTACCATTTCCTACTCCAGGGGATCTTCATGGATCAAGGACTGAACCCATGTTTCCTGCATTGCAGGCAGAGTCTTCACCACTGAGCCACAAGGGAAGACCCAATGAGGCATAGTTTTCTTCTTTTACTTCTTTTTTCTCTCTTTTACACATATTCTTAAGTTGTTTTTTTGTTTTTTTTTTTATCTTTGGCTGTGCTGGATCTTTGTTGATATATGCAGGATTTCCCCAGTGGCAGTGAGCAGGGACTACTCTCTAGTTGCAGTACATGGGTTTCTCATTGCAGTCTCTTGCTGTGGAGCATGGGCTCCAGGGCTCACGAATTTCCATAGCTATGGCATGTGGGCTTAGCTGTCCTATGGCATGTGGGGTATTCCTGAACCGGGGATGGAACCCATGTATTCTACATAGCAAGGCAGATTATTAACCACTGGACCAACAGGGAAGCCTTGTATTTATTCTATGGAACCCACAATTTAGCAAGTATTTGTTGAGCACGTCCTGTGTGCCAGATTCTAGCTGAGGCATTTGTATTTCCATGCAATAGTAGAAGATCTATGAATAGTTAGGTAACTACTTTGAGTCTCTCTTTCTTAAAAAAGTGGAATAATAGTTAATTAAGCCTGATATACCAAAATGCTATAGCCTGGGTGGTTTATAAATAACAGAAATTTATTTCTCAGAGTTCTGGAGCTGGAAAGTCCAAGGTCAAGATGCAGACAGACTCGTTGTCTAGTGAGAGTCAAATTTCTGATTTAGAGACTATTGCTTTTTCCTTGCTTCATATGACAGAAAAGATAAGGGATCTGTATGATGTCTCTCTTTTTATTTGGAGTATAGTTACTTTACACTGCTATGTCAAATTCTGCAGTACATCAAAGTGAATAAGTTATAAATGTATATATATCCTCTCTTTTTTGAATTTCCTTCCCATTTACATCACCACAGAGAATTAAATAGAGTTCCCTGTGCTATACAGTAGGTTCTTACTAGTTATATTTATTTAACACATAGTAGCATATATATGTCAATCCCAATCTCCCAATTCATCCCCCAACCCCCACTTTGCCTCTCAGTATGTATATGTTCGTTCTCTACATTTGTGCCTCAGTTCAGTTCAGTTCAGTCGCTCAGTCGTGTCCGACTCTTTGTGACCCCATGAACCGCAGCACACCAGGCTTCCTTGTCCATCACCAACTCCCTGAGTCCACCCAAACCCATGTTCATTGAGTCGATGATGCCATCCAGCCATCTCACCCTCTGTCGTCCCCTTCTCCTCCTGCCCTCAATCTTTCCCAGCACCAGGGTCTTTTCAAATGAGTCAACTCTTCGCATCAGGTGGCCAAAGTATTGGAGTTTCAGCTTCAACATCAGTCCTTCCAATGAACACCTAGGACTGTGATTGAAACACAGTCAATCAGATGCCTGATTATGACCTGAGATGCCTGAATGTCAGATGCCTGATCTCCTTTAGGATGGACTGGTTGGATCTCCTTGCAGTCCACGGGACTCTCAAGAGTCTTCTCCAACACCACAGTTCAAAAGCATCAATTCTTTGGCACTCAGCCTTCTTTATAGTCCAGCTCTCACATCCATACATGACTACTGGAACAACCATAGCCTTGACTAGACGAACCTTTGTTGACAAAGTAATGTCTCTGCTTTTCAATATGCTGTCTAGGTTGGACATAACTTTTCGTCCAAGGAGTGAATATCTTTTAATTTCATGGCTGCAGTCACCATCTGCAATGATTTTGCAGCCCCCCAAAATAAAGCCTGTCACTGTTTCCCCATCTATTTGCCATGAAGTGATGGGACTGGATGCCATTATCTTAGTTTTCTGAATGTTGAGCTTTAAGCCAACTTTTTCACTCTCCTCTTTCACTTTTTATATGGCTGACTAACACTATTTTTCAGAGGAAACTAATGCAATATTGTAAAGTAATTATCGTCCAGTTAAAAATAAAAAGAGGAATTGAGAATTGGTCAAGAAATAATATTTTTCCATCATTATTATTTTAAGTGGGAAAGAGCTTGGTCTCAATAAATAAATTTGCTTTTCTTATGTTAATATCAAAATTTAGGTAAACTTAAGTATGTGTGCATATTTTAATAACAAGAAATACAGATACATTTTATTGACCATAATGAATAATATATTTGTATCTCTGGGTAGTCTACAGAAGCAGCTATATTGACTTTAGTAATTTTGAGTAATTAAGGAGTTGATTTCTAATATCAGTCAAAAATTTCTAATGAATAGGACATGTAATTTTAAAATTTTCCTTTAATCTATCCAAAAGACTTACATATTGTTTATGAAGGATTGAAGTTATATTCCAACTTCAAGCAATGAAATTTAATTTTTAAGAGTCTTTTTTTTTTTAATTTATTTAAAATCATAAAGAAGAGTTCTCTGAGGAAACTGGGAGCTGAGTATCCCAGAGCTCAGATGATTTACATCATCACATCATCTCATTCTGGCCATTGACTTCCATTCATAACCTGCAAAGCAGTTTGTAAATAACTGTTTTGGATTACTAAAATGACAATAGCAACTTGGAAAGGAGCCTGCACATTTTTAGAACTTCCTCTGAAATATGTTTGCATTGCTGAGATACAGAGCCCATTCACTTATAGCTGCTTGTACTGTCAATGGATACCTGTCTCAACTCGAAGCAATCCATTTACTGGTCAGCAAACAATAAATAAATGTTTTTTCATTTCACACATGAAGGGGGATTTAACACATGAAGTTCATGCTGATAATGGGCACTATACCAATAATATCAATTAGTGTTAGTGCTGGTAAAATTACTGGACCTTGTCCAAACAGAGGGTGCTAAGATAGAGAGGATTTAAAGAAGTGTGAAATAAAAACTCTGCCCTAAAATGAGAAAAAAGAAGAAACTAGTTGTGTGTAAAACAAAGTTATTTGTTTTAATCTGATCATAATGGTTCTGTATTTGTCTCTGGATTTGCCTGAAAAATTTTTATTCACCCTGGACCAAAATAAGAGCAAGAGGGGCTAAGAAGTGATTTTTTTTTTTATTATACTATTTAACATTCAAAAATCTCCTAGAGGTACTCAAACTAGCTGTCTACATTACTTAGCAATGTATAGATTGATGGCTTTCCTTTCATTCAACTGGTATAAAACCTGACTTGAATATGTGACCCATGGGCTATTAAAAGCCTGCTGGAAAACTTTGGCCTGATCACTGAAAACAACATTCCTTGCACATAACTTGCTGTCTCATGATTCAGAGACAAATTGCATCTTGTGTGACCAAAACCTCAGGAAGTCTCTCCTAGAAGGCCCTTGACCACTGATGGTTGCCTGTCTTTTCTTTGTCCTGCTCTGTCATATCATTTATCTTTGTTAAAGTCTCATATAAATATGTTCCATAAAGTCTGTGAATCATTTTAATTATCTGAACCTGTGTATGCATTGGATGCCTCCTTGGATCACAATAGCTCCCTGGTTCTCAGGGCAGTTAGAGCCATAATATGCATTACCCAGTAGAGTTACAAAGGTTGGACAGTTACAAATTTTGTTATTTACCCTCTGGATGATTTTAAAATCTACAGACAGTACCTGTAAGGGAAATTGAGCTGTGATCATGGCATTGGAATCCAACTCAGTGTGAGTTCTACTCAGGTAAAAGGATATTAAATCAGGGCTGAGGGGTAGACTGCAGAGTTTTTGACTATAAAGCTAGAGGCAGAAATAGCATTCATGCTCACTACAGTGCAGTCTTTTCTTTCTTTTAAATGAAACCCTGGCCTTGCTAATACTAAGCATGATATTGAAAATATCAGATCTTGTTATGTGTAAATTATCCCATTAAATGAAAGGATACTACTGTTTGTGTACGATCTTCCTGAATGATAATGAAGGTTTTAAGAAAAACCTTGAGGAAGCAAGAGTTATTTCCACAGCTGTTAAGAGAACCCCCTGCTCTGACAGTGACACTAGCAGAAGCAGATACAAGAGTTATGCTGTGCTTATGTGTCTGCCTTCTGTGATCATGTCTTTTATGAAAATATTTCGTATTTTTGACTAATTCAGGTAGATTTGTGGAATGTTTGTGAGTGACTAGAAACTGACTTAAAATTCACAAAACTGCTGCAATGGGACAAATGCTTCAGAAAGTATTATTTGAAAACCCTGTCTCATCAGACACCCTACCTCTTATCTTTCTAGCCCTTCTCTATGCCTGCCCTTATTTCCTACACTGATGTTATTTAAACAGTGGAGGAAGAAAAGGAAACCAAAAGGAACAAGAAAATTGCTTTAATAAAGTACATATTTGTGTGCCCGTGTGTTTCGTTGTTGTTTTGAAATATCTTTATTCATCAGTCATTACCTTCCTTGCCTGAAAAGGTTTCTAAATCTCCACGAGGAGACGTATGTTGTTTTGTTTTCAAGCTAAACGTCCATAGATTGAGTTGTGATGTGTAAGGGGTAGTTTTGGCAGCCAACAAGTGCCATTTTAGGATGGACCACAGTGAACCTGAGTGCTCTCCACTGCCTTACTGAGATTCCCACAGGTATCTTGGCAGTCAGCCCCCTTGCCTCTCTCCGTCAGTGCACCAGGCTCCTTCTCTAGAGCTTCTGAGAACAAAATAAACCTCATCTGTGGAATTTGTCCTTTTGTGAATGTCATCCAAATGTAGTCGGATGCTCTGTGACTTTCCTGTCAAAAATTAGCTGATTTTATAAGCCAATTAATCATAATACACTCTTGGGAAAGAAAAAAAGAAAGGATCTTGTGCATCCTCCCAGATAGAATGTATTTTCATATTTGCAACTTTACATGATGTTTCCAGGGTTTAGGTTCAATCCATTTTATGATTATTACGATGAACTATTCAGGGCAGTAAGAAAGAAAATAATGTAGGAATAAAGGAGATTACCTTTAGCTAATTTCTTTACAAGTGCCGAGATCACTACTGTTTTATAAACTTTAACATTAGGAGAGATCTAGTTTATCTGTTTCCAAAATATTAGAATTAAAAAAAAAAAAGGATTGTGTGAGTAATTTACCCAATGAATGAAGGTGATGAGAACTGAAAAAATGTGTTTAATAAAGGTCTCTATTGTTTCTGTTGAAAATCAGCTCTCATTCTTATGGTTTTTACTTCTTTTCTCCATGAATACTTTTGAGATGCCATCTTTGTCTTTGGATTTCAGCAATTTGACTCTGAAATGCCTAGGTTCAGTTTCTTTTTGAAATCATTGTATTTAGATTCTATCATGGTACTTAAGTTAGTAAGTTGATATTTTTAATCAAATTTGAAAAAAAATTATGACAATTTTCTTTTCAAATTTTTTTGTTTTCAAAATTGGTTAATTCTTTTTTCCTCATTTTCTGAACACTAAATTTATATATATTAGACCATATGATACTTTCCATTTTTTTAAATCTTTGTTGTCTGTAGGTTTCAGTGTGAATATTTTCTATTGCCACGCCTTAAAGTGGACTAATCTTTGTGTGTAGTATAATTTGCTCTTTAGATTATCACGAGTTTTTATATCATAATTATATTTTTCAGTCTAGTTTTACCATTTCCATTTGTTTTTCTGAGTTTTGATTTACTTCCTAATCTTTCACATATATTCATTTGTCATATCTATCTTTTCCTACATGATCTTAAACATATTTTAAAGTTATTACATAGTTAATTTATGTTAACTTCAAAAAATTTCTGTTGTTTTATTCTTTTATCTCAATTATGGTTCACGTTCATGCTCATTTAAATGTGTAGTTATTTTTATTGTGTATTTTGAACATTGTAGATGATAAACTCCACAGTCTGTTCTTTTTTGGAAACACGAGTTTTTTAGTAGTAGGCAGTGAAATTATTGTAGGATAACCACAAAGCTAGAGGCTTTGTTTCTGGCTTTAGGGGGTTAATATTTAAACATATCCTTAAATTCTTTGATACCTCTTGTATTTTTAAATGCGATTCATGACTTCTCCCTTTTTGACTTGTTTGTATTGAAAAGATATCAGACTTGATTCTGGTTCACTTCCGAGGCTAGATCAGTAGAAATGATTGAGTTTCTCATTTGTTTGTTGGTATACTCTCATTTGCTTCCTCTTTGGAAAATTAGGCTTGGTAGGTCATAAAGAGAAGTCAGCTTTCATCTCTTTCATTAGAATACTTGAAATCTGCAGCCCTCATTTTAGTAATCCAACAGTCCTGAGGCTCTCTATGCTCTTAGGGAGTCCGGGTCACATCAAAAGGTCACAGTAAATGCTCCAGCCAAAGCCCAGATTAGGTCCAGTAATGCTAACATCAATCACTAGACATGAGTAATTCCATGAATTCAACTACTTCCAACTCCTAGATTCCAAATCACTTGTAAATACAGGTCATATCCTATTTTTTTCTGTCAAATCATATATCTTCTTTTAGAATTTTTTCTTCAGAATCTATTGCTCACAATTACTGCTACTGAGAATATCTTTTATAGAATGAAGTTTAGTAAGTCTGATTATTTTGTACTTAAGGCTAGTGTTAGGTTCAGAAAGTAAATGAGATTTTCAAAGTGCTAACACATCCATGAGTCACTGACTCAATGAATGTTAATATTGATTAACTATAGATTGGTTTATATGTAGTCAGTCTCTGCATAATGTGACTACATGCTCTCTCATTTGCTTTTCCATTCTAGTTACCATCTCTCCTGTTACTGCATTTCTTCTTGGAGTACTATATATAAGCCAGAATTAGGAGAAAAATATAGTATCATAAGATAATTTAAATAATTTAAAATTTAAAGAACATATATTTTGTAAGTTGCCTTTGCAATAAGAGAAACAACCTGATGGTCATGGGGACTCATTGCCTCTTTTCTGGAGCAGTCAACATGAGCTGGTTTTGCTAGACTAACCAGGTCACAGGAAACAGAAGAGGGAGAGAGGGTTTCTTCAATAACATAACTAAAATTTCTATGAAATACACCTGGTTGAGCAACGAAGCTTCTGCAGTGTTGCTTCTTGGGCTAGGACCTTCCTTTAGTTATTTAGAAAACCTCGTGGTCATATACTCAGATGATAAATACGTAGTAGTGTGGAGATTATATTCTTTGCAGCCAAAGATGGAGAAGCTCTATACAGTCAGCAAAAACAAGACCAGGAGCTGACTGTGGGTCAGATCATGAACTGCTTATTGCCAAATTCAGACTTAAATTGAAGAAAGTAGGGAAAACCACTAGACCATTCAGGTATGACCTAGATCAAATCCCTTATGAGTATACAGTGGACGTGACAAATAGATTTAAGGGACTAGACCTGATAGACAGAGTGCCTGATGAACTATGGACAGAGGTTCGTGACATTGTACAGGAGACAGGGATCAAGAAAATCCCCATGGAAAAGAAATGCAAAAAAGCAAAATGGCTGTCTGAGGAGGCCTTACAGATAGCTGGGAAGAGAAGAGAAGCGAAAAGCAAAGGAGAAAA
Source organism: Giraffa tippelskirchi (assembly GCF_054371585.1). Classification (NCBI taxonomy): domain Eukaryota; kingdom Metazoa; phylum Chordata; class Mammalia; order Artiodactyla; family Giraffidae; genus Giraffa; species Giraffa tippelskirchi. The sequence continues at coordinate 43,635,868 of NC_137276.1, forward strand.
GGAAAGATATTCTCATCTGAATGCAGAGTTCCAAAGAATAGCAAGGAGAGACAAGAAAGCCTTCCTCAGCGATCAGTGCAAAGAAATAGAGGAAAACAACAGGTTGGGAAAGACTAGAGATCTCTTCAAGAAAATTAGAGATACCAAAGGAACATTTCATGCAAAGATAGGCTCGATAAAGGACAGAAATGGTATGGACCTAACAGAAGCAGAAGATATTAAGAAGCGGTGGCAAGAATACACAGTAGAACTGTGCAAAAAAGATCTTCATGACCGAGATAATCATGATGGTGTGATCACTCACCTAGAGCCAGACATCCTGGAATGTGAAGTCAAGTGGGCCTCAGAAAGCATCACTACGAACACAGCTAATGGAGGTGATGGAATTCCAGTTGAGCTATTTCAAATCCTCAAAGGTGATGCTGTGAAAGTGCTGCACTCGATATGCCAGCAAATTTGGAAAACTCAGCAGTGGTCACTGGACTGGAAAAGGTCAGTTTTCGTTCCAATCCCAAAGAAAGGCAATGCCAAAGAATGCTCAAACTACCGCACAATTGCACTCATCTCACACGCTAGTAAAGTAATGCTCAAAATTCTCCAAGCCAGGCTTCAGCAATATGTGCACCGTGAACTTCCAGATGTTCAAGCTGGTTTTAGAAAAGGCAGAGAAACCAGAGATCAAATTGCCAATATCTGCTGGATCATCGAAAAAGCAAGAGAGTTCCAGAAAAACATCTATTTCTGCTTTATTGACTATGCCAAAGCCTTTGGCTGTGTGGATCACAATAAACTGTGGAAAATTCTGAAAGAGATGGGAATCCCAGACCATCTGACCTGTCTCTTGAGAAACCTGTATGCAGGTCAGGAAGCAACAGTTCGAACTGGACATGGAACAACACACTGGTTCCAAATAGCAAAAGGAGTACGTCAAGGCTGTATACTGTCACCCTGCTTATTTAACTTATATGCAGAGTACATCATGAGAAATGCTAGGCTGGAAGAAACACAAGCTGGAATCAAGATTGCCGGGAGAAATATCAATAACCTCAGATATGCGGATGACACCACCCTTATGGCAGAAAGTGAAGAAGAACTAAAGAGCCTCTTGATGAAGGTGAAGGAGGAGAGTGAAAAAGTTGGCTTAAAGCTCAATGTTCAGAAAACTAAGATCATGGCATCTGGTCCCATCACTCCATGGGAAATAGATGAGGAAAGAGTGGAAACAGTGTCAGACTTTATTTTTTTGGGCTCCAGAATCACTGCTGATGGTGACTACAGCCATGAAATTAAAAGACGCTTGCTCTTTGGAAGGAAGGTTTTGGCCAACCTAGATAGCATATTTAAAAGCAGAGACATTACTTTGCCAACAAAGGTCCATCTCGTCAAGGCTATGGTTTTTCCAGTGGTCATGTATGGATGTGAGAGTTGGACGGTGAAGAAAGCTGAGCGCCAAAGAATTGATGCTTTTGAACTGTGGTGTTGGAGAAGACTCTTGAGAGTCCCTTGGACTGCAAGGAGATCCAATCAATCCATCCTAAAAGAGATCAATCCTGGGTGTTCATTGGAAGGTCTGATGTTGAAGCTGAAACTCCAATACTTTGGCCACCTCATGAGAAGGGTTGACTCATTGGAAAAGACCCTAATGCTGGATAGGATTGGGGGCAGGAGGAGAAGGGGACGACAGAGGATGAGACGGTTGGATGGCATCACTGACTCAATGGACATGGGTTTGGGTAGATTCCGGGAGTTGGTGATGGATAGGGTGGCCTGGCATGCTGCAATTCATGTGGTCACAATGAGTCGGACACGACTGAGCGACTGAACTGAACTGAACTGAACTGAGTGTGGGGATGAGTTTCCCTCTGCTGGAGTAAGAGTACTCCAAGTTTGTATGTTCAGACATGAAGCCAAAGGAATAACTATGGAGGCTCAAGGAAAGCTGTGCTTTTAGAAACATCTTTGCCTATACATTGTTTTAATAAGTTTATCATATGTCAGTAATGCATCTTGCACCATGCACATGGCACAGCATTGTACTTGCATGATGATCATATTTTATAAAAATCTGTTTTAATGAACAGTTTTCAGACATACTCTGAGAGAAATTTTTGTCTTCTTAAAAATATATATATATAAATAACTGCATGAAATTGCCTTATAACTGAAATACTTTTCATTTCAGATTATCTTTCCTGAAAGATATAACTGGAAAATGCCTACAAACTGATGCTAGACTTTACATCACTGGCTCTCAAACCAATTGTTGTAAGTACCACCTTGACTATTAAAGCAAATTCATGTCCTCTTATTTCGTTGTATTATTTTTGCATCTGGGACATCTCTATTCAGTTCAGGAAGGAAAGTCACTCAAGTGAATTAAATTCAAAATGAAAATAATACACAACATCATTTTCTGAAATATTTACCATGTCTTCTGACATTCAATGAATAATATATGCTAACAAAACATTTATCTATTTGGGAATCCCTGAAAGACTTGGTTGTGGAATTCAAATCCTGGCTCTGATTCTTGATCTGCCACTTTTTATCTATATGATTTTTGGCAACTCACATAGTAACTTTCAGAGATTACAGTGTTTGTTTTGTTTTTTTCATTGTGTTAAATGTGTGTAGGTAAGACCCACCCCATGGGTGGTTCTAAGAGGTATATGAAATTACATGTGATTTACTAGTAGCATGATGGGGCTTCCCAGGTGGTGGTAGTGCTAAAGAACCCGTCTGCCAATGCAGGTTAGATGTTAGAGACTTGAGTCCAATCCCTGAGTTTAGAAGATCCCCTGGAGGAGGGCATAGCAACCCACTCCAGTATTCTTACCCAGAGAATCCAAGGACAGAGGAGCCTGGTAGGCTATAGTCCATGGGGTTGCAAAGGGTCAGATATAACTGGCATGCTGTAAATGCTCAAAGTTATTTTTTAAATTATTATGGATAACTGCTAGAACAAAATTATGATTATATTTGTGATCTCAAAAACTGTCTATATAGAAGATACAAACAGTTGTACTTGATGTAGAACGAATAATTGGCTAGTCATCAATGAGTCTTCAGCTTTCTCTTTTAGTCATCTTGATGCTGGCATCTGGGAGGTACCCCACTTTACTGTATAACTGTGTATAACTTAAAAGATCAGTTAAGACTGGCACCACTCACTTTGCTAATAGGCTAACGAGAGGGAAAAAAAAAAAACGAGAAGTAAAAGAACTTCAAATGATGCAATTGACCATAATCTTTTTGGCACTCTTCTAACCGTGGTTGTCAGGAAAGAAAGCCTTAAAACCAATAGAAGTCACTTTGAAATAAATACTTCATAATACTTGTGAAATCCCATGTGAAGGAAACATCCCCAAGATGTAAGAATGTCAAAACTTAAATTTCCTTTCACTTTTTAAAACTTTTTCAGATTGTAATTTTTTTTGTAATATTTATCCAGTGATTTATTAAAAAATAAATAGAGACTCCCCTCATGGTCCAGTGGTTGGGAATCCACCTGCCAATGCAGAGGACCCGAGTTCAATCCCTGGTCTGGAAAGATCCTATGTGCTGTGGGGCACCTAAGCCTGCACGCCACAATTACTGAGCCCATGCTCTAGAGCCTGTGGCAAGCCACAACTACTAAAAGGAAAATTTAATGTGATATTTATACCACAGTAAAAACCAAGCAAGCACAGGGAAGAAAAAGGCTTCTATAAAAGAAAGTCAAGTGGAATGAGAACATTGAGAAGGTTTCTGAATTCTGCCAAACCCTTGTTTCTTCCTCTTTTTCATGTCAAATCAGTGTTGACTCTAGATCATCATTACATATGCACATTGTCTTGCCTGTCATGCTTCTGGGCATCATTATCTGAAATGATCATAGCCTGGGAAGAGGTAGGAGCTCTAACTAACACCCTATGAAAGTCAGCCTAAATTCACATCCACCAAGATGACTGCTGTTACTTAGATTACCTTCCTTTTTATTTCAGTTGAAAGAAGAATGAAAACAACAAAAATAATAAATGATGTCTTATTGTTATAGGGCCACAATCTCTTATTTTGAATTGTTGGACAAAATGTGCTTGAAGATCTAATAGCTTCAGATATTAGAAAAAATATTATGTATAATACATTGTTGTTCTTCAGTCACTAAGTTGTGTCTGACTCTTTGAAACCTCTTGGACTGCAGAACACCAGGCTTCTCTGTCTTTCACTATCTCCTAGAGTTTGCTAAAATTCATATCCATTGAGTCAGTGATGCTATCTAATCATTTTATAAACGTAGTGTATAAAACATTACATATATTACATAAGTATAATATATAGCAAGTTTAATGCTGAAGCTAGGCCAGAACTCAATAACTAAATAAATATTTCCATACAATGTGTAGGGATATTTACAAAATAAATATATGTATATATACATATTCTTCTCAGATACCACCCTACCTAAATGTATATATATATATGTATAAATATATATATATGATTTTGATGCTAAACATATCTTTCCAAACTATTAGTTTTCAAAAATTTCTGAATTTCATATGTTGAAACAGATATTTTAGTTTCACAATATAATTGTATTAGTATTATAATTATCATTGAATCTTCAAATAACTTAGTGGGTTAGTTATTATTATTCCCCTTTTATAGATGTGGGGATAAACCTCTGAGAGTTTATAAAACTTGCTTTTGGTCTATTGATAATAAATTGTGTAGGAGAAAAACTAAATATTAGTTGGAAATCATGCCAATAAAAGTCAAATCTAAACATCAACATGAAAGTAGCCATTGGCTAAACACATCATTCTGTTATAGGGGCATTTCTGAAATCATTTATTGCCTTGATTGGATGGTTTCAAAACCACTAAGTTTCCACACTTGTTGGTTTCCAACACCTTCCTTTCTTGTAAAGGTTGTATTAACTTTTCTAAAATTCACTGCTTATAAATGTTATCCTTGAAAAACTGCAAGATCCTTCTACCTTAAAGAAACAATTACTTCACAGTATGTGTACTGCTCAAACCAGAGTAGATCAACAAATATCACTAAAGTACATCAACATCGTCATTTTCTGTTTTCATATTATACTCTTATCCTACTTGAACCATTAAACAAAACCTTACTTAACTCCCTCTAATATCACCCTCTCCAAATTGTGATGATCATCCAGGGTTGAGTATTTTAGGCAATGGTACTGCCATTCTTCCTATTCCTCAGTCTAAAAACTCAGACATCAATCTGTAAAAGGCCATCTTCAAGTGATTTTGTTTAAGACAGTGAGAAATTTGAGGTTTATGCTGATTTAAATGAAAAAGAAGGTGTTATTACTTCTCTTTTAAACAAAATCACTTAGTGACTTATTGACTTAAAAAAGACTTAGTTGCTAAAAAACAGATATATATATATGTATATATATATTACATATGATAGTGGTTTAGTTGCTAAGACATGTCCAACTCTTTGCGGTCCCATCAACTGTAGCCTGCCAGGCTTCTCTGTCCAAGAAATTTTCCAGGCAAGAATGCTGGAGTGGATTTCCATTTCCTCTCCTGGGGAATCTTCCCAGCCCAGGGATCGAACCCTGGTCTCCTGCATTGCAGGAGGATTCTTGACTGACTGATCCACCAGGGAAGCCCATGTTTTAGTGCTTGACTGTGTCTCAGATCAATAGCATATGGTGATGTTCTGAGACTTAGAAGTTTAGGTCCTGTGAAGCCTACAGGATTCTGCTGAATCTCTTCCGATGGTCTTCTTTGAACCAAACTTCCATATTGTGAGAAAAGGCCATTAAATAGGTTCTTGGAGGCCACAGCTGTGGCCAGCCTTAATTGACAGCCATGCGACTGAGCTATCACAGAAGTTCAGCCCAGCCAATAGTTCAGATGACTTTAGGTCCAGTAAAAAATCTGACAGTAATTACACTTGTGACCCAAGCAAGATCTACCAAGTTAAATTCAGTTAACCCAGAGAATGAGAGGAGATAATAATAAAGTTCTGTTTTTAAATTGTTAAGTGTTTTGTTAAACAACAAGAGATAATAGGAAAAATATCCTTCAAAGAGATTGAAATTACTGGGTATTTTTCTTTCTTCATATTTATCTAGATAGTGTCATTGAATAATTATTTGTATATTTTAACTTACTTGTGTGCAGACTTTTATAAATTCCATTAGTCATATTGCAGTGTTCTACTGTGCAAACATTTACTTCTTTTGAAATATCCAGGCTTGCCCTCAACCTTGGTTTTTTTGAACCGTGGACCACCTACCTAGAGAAATTCCATGAGTCAAAGTTAGAGATGACAGGACACTGTATGGCTTGAATCTGAAGATCCTCAAAGGCTCTTGCTAAATATATGGGCTTTTTCAATGTGAAAACTCACTTGTTACAAATGTTATATAACTTTATGTTAAGGTTAAGAAATATGGTCCTAGAGACTGGACCTGAGATGGGTTTCATGTCACTAAAGTTATAAAAAGCTAAAATATAAAAGCATTTTTCAGAGACTTGAGACTAGAAGCCGTATTGGGACATCAGCAGGAATGGAGGATCAAGAACTTCCAAAATGATGCTGCATAAAAACAAGGAGAACACTGGGGGAAAAAAAAATGTTCGAAATCAGCTTTTAAAATACTCGGGAAATAACCAAAAGCTTGTAACAATCAGAGACATCCTTGTTCAAGAAAAAACCCCTGAATCTTGGTAAAAACATTATATTTCCATTCTCTCATCCCATCTCTGAAATAACCTTAAAAACCAACAAACAGCTTCTCAATCAGGGTGAAAAACGGCAGCCTAGCAGCCACTGGAAATAACAGAACAAATCTGGAGCTCCCTAAAAAGCATCATTTTCAGAGAATTGTCATTATTTGGCCTGTCTAGCATTTACCTGGAAATCTTCCTCATGGTGGGTTGCTGTCCATGGGGTCACACAGATTCGGACACGACTGAAATGACTTAGCATGCATGCATGCATTAGAGAAGGAAATGGCAACCCATTCCAGTATTTTTGCCTGGGAAATCCCAGGGACAGAGGAGCCTGGTGGGCTGCCATCTATGGGGTCGCACAGAGTCGGACACGACTGAAGTGACTTAGCAGCAGCAGCAGCAGTAGCAGCAGGCATTTACCTGAAAATCTTCCTCATAAGGCTTGTCTATATTTGACCTAATTGAGAGATTAGTTACTGCATGCATCGTTGCTCTGAGTGTATTTGTCTTAAAAAAAAAAAAAAAAAAGAAAAGAGAGAAGAAAGAGAAGCAGCAGTCTCTTAATATTGCAACCGTCTGTAGCAAAGATAACAATTGGGGCTAACAAAAAACTGCCAAAAGATATAAAAGGAAAACTGGGATTCAGATGTCCATTGAGAGTTTTGAAAAGCTCTAGTACATTCCAGCGAATCTAGAAGGCCACACACATGGATAGGATTGCACCTATGTCCAAAGCTGTTTATATTCCCAAGAAAGAAGACATTCTAACCTTTCACTTCTGGTTGGCCTTGAGGCTCTATACAAGCAGAAAGTAGCAAATGAAACAGAGTTGTAAGCTACCTGTCTGAACATTGTACATGTGCCAAAACACATTTACAGTCCCACAGCAAAGAATGGGGGATTTATTGATGTCAGTTATTTAGGGCAAAAGCCTAGGAATTGGACTTCATCAAGATTCAAATTTTCTGCTGTTAAGAGTCTGGAAAATAAGTCACAGGCTAGGAGAAAATATTTGCAAATCACATATATGAGAAAGAATTTGCATCTAGAATATATAAGGAAAATTCAAAACTCAATACGAAAAAAAAATGGATAAAAATTTTGAATGCTTTTTCAAAGAAGATTTATGGATGGCAAGTAAGCGACAGATGAATAAACAGTTATACCTTCATGTAGTGGCATACATCTAAGCAAAAAAAGAAATGAACTATGATTGTTACATGCTACAGCATGAGTAAAGCTCAAACATGTTGTGCTGTGATGTAGAGTCAGTTTATGTATTGTAGAATTACATTTATAAGATGTTCTTGCAAAGGCAAAAAAAATAAATAAATAAAATAAAACACTGTAGTAACAGAACACAGGTTAAGTGGTTGCTGCTGAGGGTTGGACATAGAGGGGAATTGACTATAGAGGTCCATGAGGGAGTTTTGAAGGGTGCTGCAACCATTCTTTTTTTTTGTTATGCATTTGTCAAAACTCTCTGACCTATAAAATAAAAGGGTGTATTTTTACTGTATTTAAATTATGCCATAATAAAAAATGGAGGAAGAAAATCCACTGTCTTCTGCATTTGAATAATTTCCATACAACATCTTTGGTATAGTGGAAGGTGGACAGAATATTATTGAATTCAGTGTTTGTTCCATAATATTGAAGGATATTATTTTAGTATAGTATATAAATTCAAAAAATTCAAATAAACTTTTTAGTGAACAGTGGGTGCATCCCACAGACATAGATAACTTTTAATAGGTGGTTTCATGCATTCCGTGATGAAACATTTGTTTTTCTGAGAGGCAATATTTTCCAAAGCCAGTCAAATTAAATAGAATATTACACATTTGAGTTATTATCAGCAGTGAATGAGAATACCTAACCATGTTTTCCACAGCAGAGACAATGGTTGTTTATTAGATAATTTTGAAATTTATCTCTTCTGCTACTTTTGGCATGCTTTATAATGATTTTTTAAGTAGTTGTATATTTTCCTAAGTGCTCAGAGCTTAGTGTTTAATGATATTTCAACCCACATAGATCATTATTCAAGTTCAAGAGCCACAGAATGGATATGTATAATTTTTACACTTGAACTATTTAGTTCAATGTAAAAACTGTTTATACTCTTCTTATACTGGAATCATTGAAATGGAAGCCCTTTCATCTAATGACCTTAGCACTAAGGAAAGTCCGGTCCTTCAACTAGAAAGCTATACACTGACTACTTCTTGTCATTTACCTGGAAATAAGACAGTATTGTTTTACGGTGCCTTTTCTTCTGTTTCATTTATCTATTCCTATTCTCCCCCAACTTAGTTGTTTAATTTGTGGTTTAACAATAGCAGTAGATTCCTGGACATGGGTGTGGCAACCTACTCTAGTATTCTTGCCTGGAGAATTCCATGGACAGAAGAGCCTGGCGGGCTACAGTCCACAGGGTTGCAAAGAGCCGGACATGACTGAAGCAGCTTGGCATGTACACAATAGTACTAGATTAAGAGATCACTTGGGGTCTTCCCAGGTGGCACTAGTGGTAAAAAACCTTCCTGCCAATGCAGGAGATGCAAGAAATGCAGGTTTGATCCCTGGGTGAGGAAGATCCCCTGGAGAAGGGCATGGCAACCCACTCCAATATTCTTACCTGGAGAATCCCATGGACTAAGGAACCTAGCGGCTACATCCATAAGGTCACAAAGAGTCGGGCACGACTGAAGTGACTTAGCACATGCACCAGAGATCACTTGATTGTGTTTGTGTGTGCCACTACTTGACAGTGTGGTCCAGGTCTATTAGTTTCTTTTATCTATCCATGGCATCATGTAAACAAACAAACAAAAAAAATCACTTTATTTATAAGGTTATTTTACTTAATTCTCACAAAACTTCATTGAAAATGTACTTTTATTGTCCACAATTTAACGATATGGAAAATGAAACAGATATTGAGGACTGTCCAAATTCAGGCAGGTTGCAAATGATTACAGAGGTAAGCTTTACATTTTACTTAATTTAAAAGAAATGTAAACACAAAATTATATTACTTTCTCTTTGATCAATGAAAATTAGAAATGTCAAGTGGATCTAATACTAAGCATTCTTATCATACAGGCATATACGCAAGCAAATACACATAGCAGGGGCAGAAAGAACTTTTGGGTGGTATGTAGGCTTCCCTGGTGACTCAGATGGTAAGGAATCCTCCAATGCAGGAGACCCAGCTTTGATCCCTGGGTCAGGAAGATCACGTGGAGAAAGGAATGGCAACCCGCTCCAGTATTCTTACCTGGGAAATCCCATAGACAGAGGAACGTGGCAGGCTACAGTCCATGAGGATGCAAAAGAGTGGAACGTGACTTGTACTAAACAACAACAACAACATACTAACATTGTACACTGGCTGATTTCCACTCTCTGTGTCCCCTATGTTTAAAGTATGGCATTTATGAAAGAGTTGTTCCGTTTTGGGGGTTTCAACTTTTCTAAGCTAGTTTAACTATTTTTTTCTTTTAATCAGGTATTCTTGAACTTAATAAAAATAGAGTAAAACCATGGGTTTTCAACTTGGTTGAAAATGTCCATAATGAACCCATATGATTCAGTGCTATATAAACATGAAATGCAACTTGGATTGTCAAATTAAAGCAATATTTTTATATTTCAAATTCTGCTTTGCAAAACTACTTACAAGTCATTTTTCATGAGGTAAAGAAATTCTTTTATTTTCCCCAGAAGTAATTGTGCAGTTATTCCTCCATATCCGTTGGTTGAACATCTAGAGATTCAACCAATCACAGGTTACAAATATTTGGAATAAAATTCCAGAAATTTCCAAAAAAGCAAAACTTGAATTTTGCAGTTACATTTTGCATTTAAATGGATCTTGTATTACTAACATATACACAAAAAAGTTTTTCAGACAGATAACTGAACTCATTTTTCTCAAAAAAGTTAGAATTTGTAATACAGATAATGCATGCATTTTAAGTTATTACTGTTCGTTAAATTAGTTGATATTTTTTATAAAGAGATAGCATTTTTTCAATTATTGAGGGAAGGACTTATTCATTTCAAATGTTTTCTTATCTTTGTTAGTTCTTTAATAACTAGGGAAATAAATATTTATGGCATAGATTAGCCATTAGAAAACTGGCCATTGGAACACTGGCATAGTATTTAGATATGTCCTTATAATATTTTATAAAATGTCTAACACAGATTTAATATAATTTAATAAATTCTCATTAACTTCTTAGTAATAGTTTAATGCTGAGCACTAATACAATAGAAAAACTCATGATAAATATACTAATTAAACTGTCATTTTCAATAGTAGGTAGTTTTTTATTCCACTTAATTTTTCTATGCCAGATTTATTTTTTAGTCCTCAACAGTGAAGAAACCAAAGGCATAATGGTCAGTATCATCGTGTTCAAAATCTATCTTTTACCTACATTCTCAAGTTTAATTACTTTTGTCTCAGAATCACATTACCAAAGCACGTAGGTTATGAGAGGAAGCTCTTGGTCCTCGCATCTCGACTCTGAATCTTCCTGCCACATAAAATTTTTTAATAAAATGAGCTTGTGGTAAGTTCTTGTATAGGAAAAAAATGAAAATATCCCCCAATACTCTGAATTCTAACAAGCCAATTCACTGACAATTATGTTGTGGCTCTAATATTTAATTAACCAAAAAATTGGTTGTTTACATTTTAAAAATGGATACATCTATACTCATTATACAAAGCACATGGTATATTTTCAGGTATGTTTATGTTATAATTCTTCTGTTACTATTTAACTCATACAAGTGTGGTTGCATGTTGCCACTGTTGACTGCATTCCCATTCTCCTACCCAATCAGCCCCACAAGGACATTCTGAATTTTAAGTTGCTCGAACACAGGTGGGAAATCAGTTTAAAAGAAGAGATGATATTCTGTTCCAGAAAATCCTGTTAAGCAAAATGAATCTGCAGATAGGATCTTTTTGATTTTCACATCTAAAGCCAACTGTGTGTTTTAAGCCAGCCTTTTAAAATAAGCATATTCTCTCTGCAGAGCTAATTAATAACCCATTAATGTTAACTACATTTGCCAGGTTAATTTTCATTTAAAACTAGATCGCAGGAAAAGTTCAAATGTGATAAATATTCTGTCATTTGAAGAGTCACTTGTAAAACAGAGAGATAACTATAAGAATTTTGTGATGTTAATAACTTTTTCCAAGGCTTGGAGTCAACCTTGAGAATCTGACACTTACTCGAGAAAATTGCTTGCACAGGATTTGGTTCCAGCCTGCTCAATTTATCTTTTCTTTAAAAGGAGTGATTTTATTTACCTGATCTCTACTCCATAAATACTATTACTGGAGTTTAATCGATGTTTTAATATTTAAATTGTACAATTTGCTAAATTTTTACACACACATGTAAAACTTTTGTAATAATCAAAATAGCTATCACACCCAAATTTTGCTCCTTTATAATCTCTGCCTTTCATACTACCATGCTTCATTCCATCCCCGAATACTTATAGATTCCTTTGTGTTCTTAAAAATTATGTACTCTTTGGTCTTTTTATTCACTTAGCATAATCATTTTGAAAATCATAGATATTATACTGTGTATTAATATTTTATTCTTTGTATTGCTAAGTAGTATTCCATTGTATAAATATAACAGTTAATTCATCTATTCGCCTGATAGTGACTATTCAAGTTGTTTTTTGGTTTTGGCTATTACAGATGCAATTGTTATGAATTCTGGTGTAAACACTTTTATGAACACGTGCTTTCAGATATCTGGGTAAACACTTAGAAGTGAAATGGCTGAAACATATGGTAAATGTATGTTAATTTTTTCAGACAAATGCAAAACTTTTCACCCAAAGTTTTTGTGCCATTTTACATTCCCAGGAGAACTTGATGACAGTTCCAGTTGCTCCACACCCTAATTAATGCCAGGTGTAGTAAAACTTAGCCTTTTTAAAATGTGTGGATAATATGCATTTGTGGTTTTAATATACATTTCTCTTAAAAAAAAAAAATAGAAGAATCTAGAAACAGGATGGAAGTGGCAAGTCCCTGTCTTAATGCCATCTTGGACTGCTGCTCTCTGTTTGGTTTGCCTGTTTAGAAAGACGTGTCTAGTTCTCCTTTTATCACTTTCCACTTCCACAAATGGCTATGATCTCCTCTGTCTAGCTCACTTCATTACTTCATTTTTAAACTATTTATCTCATTATAAAGTCTAGAAAATGTAGCATATACAAACAAGCAGAAAAATAAAAGCTATATTCCCTAAAAAAAAAAAAAAAAAAAGACTAATGGCGTCAAGCATGTTGTCATGTGCTTATTTGTCATCATTATCTCTTCATTGCTAAAGGGTGCTGCTTTTATGAATATTTTAAAATTTCTATATCTGGTTGTCTGTTGCTAGTATATACAAATAAAATTAGTTTCATAAATTAATATAATATCCCACAACCTTGCTAAACTCATATTAGTTCAAGTAGCTATTTTTTTTATTCTCTCCAAAACACTATATTAAGGAAACACACTTTGAACGTGATTTATTACTGACGGTATTGTCTTCGTTAATCTAGCTGAAGAAGTATTTGTCAGATTTTTTTTTTCCCATAAAGTGATCTTTTTACCCCTATTTCCACTATGTACACTTTTGCCAGTGGTAAAGAGCCTGCCTGCTGATGCAGGAGACATAAGAGACATGGTTCAACCCCTGGGTGGGGAAGATACCCTGGAGGAGGGCATCGCAACACACCAGTATTCTTGCCTGGAGAATCCCATGAACAGAGAAGCCTGGTAGGCTGCAATCCATAGCATTGCAAAGAGTCAGACAGGACTGAAATGACTTAGCACACATGCCCGCACTCTTTGAAAAGAAGTCATAGGCACAGCTTACATTTAAGAAATGGGGATTATGAGCAAGATGGCAGAAGTTTTCCATCTTTGTCTCCCCATGCGTGCATGCTAAGTCATTTCAGTCATGTTCGGCTCTTTGCGACCCTATGGACTATAGCCTGCCAGGCTCCTCTGTCCATGGGATTCTCCAGGCAAGAATACTGCAGTGGGTTGCCATGCCCTTCTCTAGGGGATTTTCCCAACCCAGGGATCCAACCACATCTCTTATGTCTCCTGCACTGGCAGGTGGGTTCTTGACCACTAGTGCCATCTGAGAAGTCCCTCATCTCCACATAGTAACATCAGTTTTCACTAACACTCACAAACAAGAACACCTTTGTGGGAATATAGAAATACAGCAGAGAGGTTCCAGCAAACCACTAGAGAAAAAAAAAAAAATATATATATATATATATATATATATATATGACATTCAAGAAAGTAAGAAGAACAATTTCACTCTAACTGCACATGGAGAGTAATGACAGAGGCAATGCTTGAACAAAGAGCTTCTGGCTTGTGCACCAGGGCATCCTCTTGGACATTTCCAAGTGTCATTATATTTAAAAAAGTACAACTGAATTTTCAGTCATTTTCAATTTCTTGAACTGCTTATTTCAAGGTAGCAAAGGTTTAAATAATCAGAAAATTATATATAGTTGACCTGATGATTATATATAGTTGTACTTACGTTACATGATTAACTTTAATGAAGACTTGTGGTAGAAGAAGTTGTTCTTATTTAGACTGGGCAATTAACTACTCCCTACTGGTAGTAACTATAACAACAACAATAACATCAACAACAACTAGCATTATGCTATTTTTATCTGCCCATGCTTCATTTCTTCTGGCAAGAGCACCTCTATCTTGCTTTGAGAATCCATCCTTTTGCCCTCATGTGCCTTGGCTTATGACAATACATAATTGAAATCCATCACCAGGAACATTAACTAATACAGTTTGTTCTTAGAACAACCCTATGGTTGTTCTAAGTATGGTAAATAGTACTATCATTTTCTTTCTATTTTGCTGAAGGGACTTTATAGAGAGTTGAAACACTTTGCCCTGGTGTCTTGCTGCTAGTAAGTGGTGGAGCAGATGTGAAACATGGGTAGTCAGAATAAAAATTGTCCCAGACAAGTTAAACAGGCAAGGGAGACTTGTTCAAAACCATTCCAGTATGAGAGAGAGACTGAACTTAACTCTACTGAAGCAAAAAGCAGAAGGGTTTTAAGCACTGAGTGAGCTAGTGGAAAAGTACTGAAGATGTTGGGAAGACTGGGAAGGGGCTGATTATAGGGATGTATGGAGCACACTGTGAGCTTGCAAATTAGGCCATCTGGGCTTGTTAGTTGTTACTTATTGATGTTAGGCTCCGAAACTGGAAGATAGGAGTGTTTTCTCCTTCAGTGCTTACATTTCATAGAAACAAGTCCTCAGGTTCTTGAGAAAGACATTTCTGGGTTGTAAAGCTGGGAGAATATTTACATATATGCCAAAGAATCTGGGAAAAAATTTACAATTGCAAGCTTTCTAAAGTATTAATAAATGCCCTATGAAAAGGGATGTCAGGGGTCTAACGTCCAAAAAAAAAAAGTGTGCCTAAAATGTAGGTACATTGAGGAGAATATTAAGGAATGCAGGTCAAGGTTTCCTGCACACTGAAGCCCATTTTGTTAACCACATTAGTTTTTTACCATTTTCAATGGTCCTCTGTTTGTGTTAGGAAAACAAATCTCTGCTCTGTTTGAAAGTGAGTTAGAAGAAGCAGTGTCCTCAGGACATGTGTGAAGCTGAGTCAGGTAGATTGCCTCTCAAATGTATGGAAAATCTTTTTGCCTCAGATTCTGAGATGACCTCTTTTAAATGTCTTATAGAAGAAAGACTTGGTCACATTTATTTTTAAGTAATAAATCATCCTATCTTTAAAAATATAAAAAGTTTTGCATTATTCTAAGGATAAGATGTAAAAATATTAAAAAAAAAACAACAGAAAAAAAACCCTGGAGACAGCATTGACAACTGTTCTAAAGGATTTTTAATTGAGAGAATCCTCATACTCTCAGAGGACTAGTTGTCAAATTTGGCTGCACACTGGACTCATTGGGGAACTTTAAAATGCACCAATGCCTTGGTGCCATATGCAGAGATTGTTATTTAATTGATTTAGTGTGAAGCCTGGGAATGGAATTTTAAAATCTCTGTATGTGATTCTAATGTGCAGCCAAAGTTGAGAACCACAGTCTGAGAGGGATAACCTCTAGAATCCTAGAAAAATTGTACTTGGAGCATTTTCTCTTGCATAAAAACATTTGGCAAAGCCAATTTATCCCTGGAAAGTACTGTAAATTGTACTTTTTTTCCTATCCCTCTGTGGTCCCAGCACTCATCTAATGAAGCAATTTAGACAACCAGCAAGCAATGTGTTTGGCCAACCTTATAATAATTCAAGTGGGGCTCATATGACCTAGTTTTAGTTATTACATAACTTTTTATAACTCACATGTAGTGGGACATTTTTCTACTATTTGATTCATGATGATTATGAAGAAAGAATTCATAGGCCCTGGACTCCATCTTAGGCCTGTTCGTGCTGATCATGCTCGGCCACCTCTCTAATGGACTCTGAACTCTGTGCTTAGTGCCTGTGGAAATGACAATAGAAGGATAAGACCCCCTCCGGACAGGGGAATCTTGAAGATTGTATCCAGGTTACTCATCAGCTAAGAGAAAACATACACTGATCTTCCTTCCTCCGGACAGGTCATAAATTTTTTCTGTAACCTCAGGCTTATTGATTATTAACTGTTTGGAATGTAACCTCGGGCTTATTGATTATTGACTGTTTTAACACATAACACATGAATAATGGGGTTGTTGTGATTGTATTTACCTTTCCTTTGTTTATGTAAGTCTCAAGGAAATTGGGGTGGTGAGTTCAGACAAGTACACAGGGGTTATAAAAGATTCACAAATGCTGGTCAGGGTCCTTGGCTAAGAGGAGACTCTGCCTTGGGCCCGCCGGTGTAATAAACTGCACTTCACTATCTGCATCGTCCTTCTGAGTGAGCTTGTTTCCTGGAACGCGTGGCTATAACAATTATTTATAAGATAAAAATATTTATTTTTCTCTATATAAACAACTGATCTATTATAGACAGAAATAAAATATCATCCAATAATCCAGAAAATTAGGTTGCAACTTTATATCTATTTTTCATTAAATAAAACTTTAGAAGATGATATTTCCTCATCTTAAAATTCTTAGAACCATAGCAAAATGAATATTCTCAAAGACCACTCTGTACTATATTACATTTCGAGAACAAACTAATTTTCAACTAGTTCATGGTTAATTAATATCATTTAATTGGAGACTTCTAATGCATGCAAGTACAGAGGAGTAGATTTCATGACATTAACTTAAGGCATTTTCCCCAAGGACTCAATTAAATATCAGCCAATGAAAAAAGTTAATCATATTTCATGTATTTCTTTTTGTGATCATAGTTTATATATTTAATATTTCAAAATCAATCTTTTCTTTTGAAGGAGGCTAGATCTGCATTTTAAATGAGAGTCAAATCAGTGTCCCCAATGGATTGTCCTCTTAGTTTCTCAGAACACTTTTTTCAGGGCTCAGCAGAAATCAAACTTGGGTGAAAAACTCTCAATTCCAGCTCAGCATCAACCTGTAAGTGCTCTTATTGTTTGCCTTGCCTTTTCAAATGGAATTATAAGCTTCAGTTTCTGGATGATGTCCTGATAGTTTTATTAACTACACTGTGCATAGAAGTAGGCACAGAAAAAAAAAGACCACTAAAAAAAATATTTTTTGATGAATTTTGTATATCTCTTTTACCAGACTAATAAATCTACTTCTTATATCATACTGCATTAGACATTCAGGGTCTAATTCTCACCTATCCTCCCCTTCAGAGTCTAATCAAATAAAATATACATTCAAAAAACTGAAAAGGCATAGGATACATAGCTGCTCAAATCTCAACATAGACTTTTTTTTTTTCTGAAAAAGAACTGACAAGTAGAACATGGCTTAGGCTTGAGGCCAAATTAAATTTTTGTTTCTTTCGACCTTTACGGGAGAGCAACTTGTACAAAAACTGCCTTGATTGCTTCCTTTTAGGCAGAGAAGCTGAGAGGGAGTTAGGAAAGTAGGAAGGAGTAAGAGAAAGAGAAAGAGATGGAGAGGGAAAGGAAGAGAAAAATGCCAGAAATCTAGTTACTGACAAGAACCAGAGGAGAATCTGAACATTGGGCAGATCAAAGACCAAGCCACATTTTCTGCCACTGAGGCTTGATGTCCTAGAGGACCAGTAAAGTAAGCAGTAACAGATGGCAGAATGTTACCAACCTAATTGGTTTTTCCTTTTTCCTTGTGCTTAAGAAGAAAACTAGAAGTGTTCAATCATCTGCTCTCATCCAAAGGACATGTGCGTGCATGCCCAGTCATATTTGACTCTTTGGACTACAGCCCACCAGGTTCCTCTGACCGTGCAATTTTCCCAGCAAGAATACCGAGTGGGCTGCCACTTCCCACTGCAGGGGATCTTCGAGACCCACGGATCAAACCGGCGTCTCCTGTGTCTCCTACATTAGCAACCGGATTCTTTTACCACTGAGCTACCTGGGAAGCCCTGAAAGGACATGCAGAGGCCCATTAAATAAAACATATTTGTCCCTTTGGAATTATTATATGATAAGAAAAATACAGAAGTTTCCAAAGAACCAGTTTGCTAATTGCTTAGGAAAAAAGACGCATTAAAGTAATTATTTGAAATACAAATAACAAATGCTTATATGTCAAGCTTACAAGGGTAAGATTATACTCAAATATGATGTGGATTAATGGAATTTTCTACAGTTAAATTTTCTACATAGTAAAAGTAATAAGGTTATTATAAATTAGGAAATGGAAAAATGGAGAAGACTTTATAAGCAATCTGATGTAGGGAAATTAAGGTTATTTTTTAAAACTTCACATCATGCTCTGAAGTGACAGTCTGTTCTCAGTATAATCCTTGAAATAAAATGTTGCAAGTTACCAAGAAAGTAATTAAGCCAAAGAAAAGAAATAAAGAATTAGGGAAACATCATCTCACCAAGACTTCAATATGCCAAGTCTTAAATCTGACAGTGATCTTTCTTAAAACCCCCAAGAATTTTAATTCAATACAATTAAATGCCCAGGTTAATTGTCTTATCTCTGAATATATTAAAAGTTAATAATAAGACATTCATGTCAGTGGTTTTCTAAAAATATTAATTTCATTGGAAATTTTACCTCTCAGTTTAGAGACCAAGCCTTTTGTGAAATAGTCCTTGAACTACCAAATCCTGTTTCGTTTCTCTTCCTATGCTTCCAATCTTAGTTACTTGATTGAATGCTACACATTATTAGGCTTCTTCAGGAGTGCCATGCTCATCATTGCATTCTTAATAGCTAGCATAATACCTGCTACAAAATATGTTTTAATCACTAAAATATAAATGAATTGCTCTACATTATAAAGCACAACATTTGTCATGCTATACATCACATTTCTCCTTTCTTTCACCTAGAAGTAAATAAACAACTCTAAAAACAATGTAAATAATCAATATCAAGTTGGATAAAGAAGAGAGTAGGGCCTTTCCTTGTGGTTCAAGGGTTAAGATTCAGTGCAGATGGTGTAGGTTCAATCCCTGATTGAGGAACTGAGATCCCATATGCCACCACAGTGCAGCCAAAAGAAAAATAAAGCTCTGTTTCTTGATGGAACCGAAAAAAATTAAAATAAAAAACATTAAAGAGTAAACATTTAATTAAAGATATAAAACTTTTGTTAACTTGAGTTTCCTAGAACAACTTCTCTCTGAACAAAACTAGATGTATTAATAATAACCTTTTAATTATTGTTTTATTTTTAATAATAATATCAATTATTATCCTCAGGAACAAAATTAAGCTAGAATAAATCTTCATTATTTAAGTCAGTGTACATGAATTTCCAAAAAACTATTTTTAAAATTTAGGCTTATTTTAATATAAAACTATTTTTAAAATAATTGTAATTCATTTCATAAATCAGAGGAAAAGATAATGTTTAGCCTAGGTGTTCCTGAGAACAAATCCAAGACAAAAATTTATTCTTAAGAAATTATTAATAATTTGGGAATTTGAGGCCAAGAAGCAAGAGTGAGATTAGGGCAGTGAAATAGCCAATATAAGATTGTGTTTCTAAGTTGCCCATAGGGATAGTTAATTTGTTGCTTGATCACCAAGACCTTTCTAAATGGCTTAAAAAATGTACCTCAGAAATAGTTGTTCAAGGAAGAAAGGGCATAGGTTTATCAATTGATTTCTATTCTCCATTGGTCAAATGTTGTCCTAGGGGCATTAACTGTCTAACAATTTCAGCTTGTTTATGAGTGAAGGCTAAGCACATTACCGGATTCAGACTGGCTAGAACATCAAAAAAGCCTCTGGTCAGGAAGCAGCTGTACCTGCTCCAGACTAGCCAAGCCTAGTGAGCTAGTTGCCATAGCTACAAGTGGAATAAGAGGTGAAACCACAGGGATTTAAAGTGACACAAAAGGAATAACCAATGCCAGTAGCTAGCTTCTAATTCAAGTCTTATTTTTTTCTACTTTCTTTGTTTTCTTTCTCTACTGAATTTTCTGAACTCTGAAAATGATTATTTTCATTTTCTTTTACATTTCTTGCTTGCCCCTATATCAAACTATCTTTCCTATCTAGCTTCTTCTATGACTTTTTATATTTCACTTTATTATTATCACAGCTGTGATTATATCATTTCCCATTCACAACCCGCTTTCCTTAATATATTTATATACATATATATACATATAGATAGAGAGAGAGATAGATAGTTGATTAAAAGCCTCTTTAAGGTCTTTGTTGTTTAGTGCTAAGTCACATCTGACTCTTTTGAGAGTCCATGGACTTGGACTGTAGCCTGCCAAGCTCCTCCATCCATGGGATTTCCCAGGCGATAATACTGGATTGGGTTGTCATTTCCTTCTCCAGGGGATCTTCCACCAAGGATCAAACCTGCATCTCTTGCATTCCTGGCTGATATTTTATCACTGAGTCCCTTGGGAAGCCCCTCTTGAAAGTTGCCTTTGTGCAATTAGAAATATATGTATACTAGCAGAGTTAAGAAGGCAATGGCAATCCACTCCAGTACTCTTGGCTGGAAAATCCCATGGACGGAGGAGCCAGGTAGGCTGCAGTCCATGGGGTCACGAAGAGTCAGACACGACTGAGCGACTTCCCTTTCACTTTTCCCTTTCATGCATTGGAGAAGGAAATGGCAACCCACTCCAGTGTTCTTGCCTGGAGAATCCCAGGGATGGCAGAGCCTGGTGGGCTGCCGTCTATGGGGTCGCACAGAGTTGGACACGACTGAAGCGACTTAGCAGCAGCAGCAGCAACAGAGTTAAAGACATACAGGCAAACCAAGACAACAAAATGGAATATAACGTAATCATTTCAAGAGTATGTCCAAGCAAATGTGATACAACTTGAAAAGTGCTTTTATGCTAATATATAGATCATAAATAATTCTAGCCCATTGATGAAAATGATTATTCATCCTATAACCTTCAACGGAAGAGGGTTTTTTCCCTAATCTTTTTGAACAGAAATATTGAAATTACCTGAAGCTGGTATATCAGTTATTTTGATATTACCCACTTAATTGTAATGCACTTAATAGTAGCTCTCAAAAAGACTTGTCCAAGTCCTACCCCCAGTACCTGCAAATGTAACCTCATTTGGAAAGAGAGTTTTCAGGTATAATTAAGTTAAGGATCTCAAGAAGAGCTCACTGTGGATTAGTCAGGTGAGTCCTGAATTCAATGCGTCCCTACAAGCAAAGGAGAAGACACATATAGAAGGAGAGAAATACAGGGGAAGAATATGTGAAGCTGGAGGCAGAGACTGACGTTATGCAACTATAAGCCACGGAACATCAGAGATTGCAGGCAGTCACCAGAGGCTAGGAGGGTAGAGTGGAGTATGGAGTATTGAGTAACATGGAATATGGAGTAGTAGTATGGAGTATGCTCCTCAGAGCCCCCGGGAGGAATTGTCTTACTGACACATTGATTTCAGACTGCCAGTCTCCACAACTGGATGATAATAAATTTCTGTTGTTTTAAGCCACTCAGATTGCGGGAATTTGTCACAGGAATTCAATAGATTAATGGAGAGAAAATGGGTCACAAGTGTTCCAAAAATAATTACAATTTGCTATTAAATGCATTAACAAATCCCCTTTAAAGTGAACTACCCTAGGAGCATCTTCAAAATAAAATTTGATTTAGCTAGTATAGAAATTCATATGGATTTCTAATACAGTTTGACTGATGGCAAAATTGATGCCTGAAATGGTAAAGGGACTACTCATTTATAATGAAATTATTTTAAATTGCAAATGTAATTATCAGCATGTAATTAATAGACTTAATTGTTTTACACCTGTGTACTTGTGGAATGTGTGGGTTATGTGAGAGTTGAACGTGAGACCGGGTTTGTAGAGTCACTCTATTACCATTTCTTTGTTTTTTCCAAGATTTGAAAAGTAACAGAATGTCTTCATAACTTGTGTGTGCATGTGTGAGTGTTCAGTTGCTCAGTCGTGGCTGACTCTTTACGACCTCATGGACTGTAGTCCGCCAGGTTACTCTATACATAGAATTTCCCAGGCAAGAATACTGGAGTGGGTTGCCATTCCCTACTCCAGGGGATCTTCCTGATCTAGGGATCAAACGCACATCTCCTGCGTTGACAAGTGGATTTTATACCACTGTGCCACTTGGAAACCTACATAGAAAATTATACTTTTCAAGATAATAGTACTATTTTACCCACCTTTCTTACTGAATGGCAATCAATAAGACTTCTAAAGTCTTCTAAAGAATGAAGATGTAATATATAGAACATGGTGACTTATGTGCACAGAGTGTGCTTAGTTCCTCAGTCATGTCTGACTCTTTGTGACCCCATGGACTGTTGCCCACCAGGCTCCTCTGTCCAGACAGGAACACTGGAGCTGGTTGCCATTTCTGACTCCGGGGGATTGTCCTTGTGTCTCTTGCAGGTCCTGCATTGACAGGCAGATTCTTTATCACCATGCCACCCGGGAAGCCCCACTGGTCTAGAAATATGAGTATTAGTTGCTTCAAAGGCAACAAACCAATGTGAGGTGCAGTGCTCTTGGCAAAAGACAGTTCATTTAAGTTTCAGTTAACATTTCTAGTTGTTATTGAAAGTCCTCAGAGCTCATGTATTCATTAAACCCATTGAATAGTTGTACAAATCTCTTATCCTAAAATGCATTTAATTTGTGAAGCTGAATGACTTATATGGAGAAGTTACCAATGGTCAATGTACTTTGAACAATCATATATCACAAGTTAACTTATTTTTTTTCTCGGTGTTAGCATTTAGGCAAGATAGCCAGTATTTGATTTAAAACTTACCACTTATATCAGCTTTATGTAGTTAGCACCTTACATTCAAGAGCTCAAAATTATGTCCATGTCCTCAAATTATCAGCATTTATCTTCCATATTTTGTAGTAGGTTCATACAGAGCTTATTTATCTTCATCTTTGTGTATGTGTGCTTACATTTCTTTTATATGTTTTATTCTGAGAGGTTCTGTACTGTGGTTTATTTTCCTAAAGGAACCCGTAAGCAGACCTTCCTGTTACATGCTCCATTAGTTAGGCTCTGGGTGTGCAAGGATGACATTGAATTCCACCCTCACTCCAGGATGCATTCTACCCACAAGCAACCACATTGAGAACTCAATTTGTCTCTTGATGACTTGATACCCTCTCAGAAGAAAATGTCTGCAGACCAGTGTAGAGTAATCTGAATACAAGTTGGGGTATTATTGCACTCAGAAGTGCCAAATTTTAAATTTGAAGCTGCTGCAACTTTTCAGTGTCTTATTAAGTTATTAAAGATTTTTACAGAAGTTTGGCAAGAATGGAGATAACTTAATATTCCACTTTACTGAATACCTAAATTATTTTATTATCATAAATATATTTAGCTCTGTTATAATATTTACTTTTGGTGATTAATATGTATGAGATTAAATGTGATATTCATCAACAGAAAAGATTTTGGTGTAGTTCTCAAAGTTTGACTTTGGAATCAGGAGTCCAGATTCAAATCTTCTCTTTACTGTTTATTACCCCTGCAAGCTTAGAGGAAATTGCCAAAGTTCTTCATCCTCAGAAGGTAAACCTACTCCCTATGTCATAAGGTATGTCATAAGGATAAATTAGATAAAAGCGTGTCAAATGCTTATGCTAAAGCCAAATGCATGACACATACTGAATAAATAGTGATAATGGAAGTGTGGTTTTGCACTTTCTTTTTTGGTACTAGGGAACCAGAAGTAGGAGAAAAGATTACTGTTATTTTATTCAGAAAAAGAAGTTCAGTTCATTTCAGTCACTCAGTTGTGTCTGAGCGACCCCATTGGACTGCAGCACGCCAGGTTACTCTGTCCATCACCGACTTACGGAGCTTACTCAAACTCATGTCCATCAAGTCGGTGATGCCATCTAACCATCTCATCCTCTGTCATCCCCTTCTCCTCCTGCCTTCAATCTTTCCCAGCATCAGGGTCTTTTCAAATGAGTCAGTTCTTTGCATCAGGTGGCCAAAGTATTGTAGTTTCAGCTTCAGCATCAGTCCCTCCAGTGAATATTCAGGACTGATTTCCTTTAGGATTGACTGGTTGGATCTCCTTGCAGTCCAAGGGACTCTCAAGAGTCTTCTCCAACACTACAGTTCAAAAGCATCAATTCTTCGGTGCTCAGCTTTCTTTATAGTCCAATTCTCACATCAATACATGACTACTGGAAAATCATAGCTTTGACTAGACGGACCTCTTTTGGCAAAGTAATGTCTCTGCTTTTTAATATGCTGTATAGGTTGAACTAGAAAAAGAAAAATATATTTAATGTAAAAGAAAAAGAAACAATGTAAAATCAGATCATGCATTCCATCTCACTGTGGTTTTGATCTGTATTTCTCTAGTGAATTTGAGCATCTTTTCATGTGCTAATTGGTCATTTTTATACCTTCTTTAAATGTCTTTAAATGTCTATTCAAGTCCTTTGCTCATTTGGTTTTGTTTTTGCTGTTGTTGAGTTTCATCCACAGATGATTCTGATGGAAGGCAAAGTGGGTTGAAAAGATGAGCCCTTCATGGAGTGTTAAGGGCCCTCTGTGAGGTGGCCCTGACCACCTTCTGTCTCAATTTCTGCTTTTCCCAGCAAGAATGATCTAGCTATGTGTTTCCATCTTCCGGCCTTTGTTTCTACCATTCCAACAACTTGGACAGTTGAAGCAGAAAGAATTTTTCAAGTCTTCATAAGAACCACCCTCCTCTGTTCTAATTCTGTGAAAAATGTCACTGGTAATTTGATAGGGATTGCATTGAATCTATAGATTGCTTTGGGTAATATAGTCATTTTCACAATATTGATTCATCCAATCCAAGAACATGGTATAACTCTCCATCTGTGTTGTCTTTGATCTCTTTCATAAGTATTTTAGAGTTTTCTGAGTATAGATCTTTTGTCTCTTTAGGTAGGTTTATTCCTAGGTTTTTTATTCTTTTTGTTGCAATGGTAAATGGGATTGTTTCCCTAATCTCTCTTTCTAACCTTTAAGCATTGCTTCCAAATTAGATGTAGGGAAAGCAGCTACCAAGGTCAAGAAAAACTTTTCATGGGATTTTGCTGAAAATGTGAGGACAATTTAGCCCTTGAAATTGGCTTCTGGAGTGTTGGCCCTGTTTTGAATTCATTTTTGATTATCTAGCACAGGGCATTTCTTGAGGCCAAGGGTCACTTGCATCCCCTCCGGCCTTGTGAATATTAAATAGGTAGAGGCTGCTGCTGCTAAGTCGCTTCAGTCGTGTCCAACTCTGCGCGACCGCATAGACGGCAGCCCACCAGGCTCCCCCGTCCCTGGGACTCTCCAGGCAAGAATACTGGAGTGGGTTGCCATTTCCTTCTCCAGTGCATGAAAGTGAAAAGTGAAAGTGAAGTCGCTCAGTTGCATCCAACTCTTAGCGACCCCATGGACTGCAGCCTACCAGGCTCCTCCATCCATGGGACTTTCCAGGCAAGAGTACTGGAGTGGGGTGCCATTGCCTTCTCCAAATAGGTAGAGGAGATGGTTTTAAAGTTGTCGTTATGAGAAACGGCCACCGGGCAGCAGCATTTCTTCATGCCCCACTCTGGTAACTCCCAGAACTACAGCCTTAGAGAAAGCTGTGTTTTGAGGTGGTAAATTTGAGCGGAAAATAGCCTGAACAAACACCCAAGCACTTGTATATCATTCCCTCTTCCCCCTTACCCTGAACCCCTACCCCCAGAGATCCCGAGTCCTACAAAAGTGCCACACTAAATTCAAGATGTGCCACCATCCTAAATCACCAAGGCCTGAATGCAATAGAATAGGTGTTCCTTTTTCTCTTTCCTTTTTAATATAATTTTTCTAATGTAATGTAGTTCATATACAGTGCTGTGTTTGTTTTCCTTCTGTAGCAACTTGATTCACTCATACATATACCTGTACTTGTTTTTTCCTTCGGACTCTATTCCCACAGTTTGTTACAGACGTGCAGTAGAGTTCTCTGTGCTTATCCAGTAGGTTCTCATTGATTGTCTGTTCAATGAAATTTGTGGTTCTGTGCTAATCCCAACCTTCTAATTTCTTCTCTTCCCATCCCCCAACTTTCCATTTTGGGAGCTAATTTATTTTCGAAGTCCGTGAGTCTGTTTTTGTTTGGCAACCAGTTCATTTGTATGAGTTTTTGAACCTTGTGTGAGTGATAACACATGACATTTGTCTTTCTCTGTGTCACTACTTGAGTTTACTGTGGTGTCCACCCATGTTGCTGCAAATGACATCATTTTCTTCTGATTTCTGACTGAGTCATAGTCCACTGAATATATGTAGCACATCTTTCATCTCTGTTCATCTGTGGATGGACATTTCGGTTGTTCCCATGTTTTGGCTATTATACACACTGCCCCAGTGAATACTGGGATACCAGTATCCTTTTGAAGGATAGTTTTCTTCAGATATATACCCAGCCAGGAGTGGGATTGCTAGATCTAGATGTGGCTCTATTTTTCCTTTTTGAAGGAATTTCCCTACCGTTGTCCATAGTGGATGATAGCAATTTACATTCCAACCAGGGCATAGTAGGGTTCTTTTTCCTTCAAGCTCTCTTTATTATTTATTGTATGTAGAGTTTTTTGATAACTGGTACCAGGGGATACCTGGTCATCATTGTCATTAGCCTTTTGATTTGCATTTCTCTAATCATTGGGCTTCCCTTGTGGTTCAGTGGTAAAGAATCCACCTGCCAATGCAGGAGATGTGGGTTAAATCCCTGGTGCAGGAATATCCCCTGGAGATGGAAATGGCAACCCACTCCAGTATTCTTGCCTGGGAAATCTGATGGACAGAGGGGCCTGGCAGATTACAGTCCATGGGGTCACAAAGAGTTGGACTTGACTGAATGACTAAACAACAATATCGAATGTCAAGAAAACCCAGTTGTGGGTTTTCTTGTGGGTACCCTGCCCTTAAGTCGCTTGTTTCCCAGGGTCTCCCGGTTTTAGCTTCACTCTAAGGGAAACCAAGCTGAAAATCAATGATGTGCGTTATGAATATGATTTGTGCAAAAACATTGATACAGAATTCCACCCAGTGGCTCATTCTCAAATGGAGGCCTGAAACCTACATTAAAGTGTGTTTACTAAGTGTGCTTTCAGTTAGAAGCTCTAGGGGATTCCCTGGTGGTCCAGTGGTTAGGATTCTGTGCTTCCATTGCAGGGGGCATGGGTTTGATCCCTAGTTAGGCCATAACATCCTGCAAGCCGTGAAGCACAGCCAAAAGAAAATATAAAAAGCTGTAAATTGTAAGACTTCACTGTTCCCCACATTAACTGCCTCTTTCAATTAACTCACCCACAGCCAGCCAGAGGGTTTCAGCCCTAGATCTTTGCAAATTGAAGAGAGGCCAGGTGTCCAACTTTGTCTTTCTTAGGAAGGTTCCTGAGGAATTCTCTGGTTTAGTTTCTGTTCCTTTGTCAGGGACAGGGTGTTTCCTGCCCTTCCAGCCCCTCAAGGAGTCCAGGATCGTCAGGCAGCCTGTCGCTTGCAGACTCAGGTCACAGGAGAGTTCCCCATCCACCTCCATCCTGTCCGCAGATGACTCCAGCTGACCCTTGCCACTCCCTTCCCACTCAGAGCCTCTGCTCACACCCATCTGTCCTGCAGGCAGGCACTTATTCGAGACCTTTGTCGACCTAGAAAAGGGAATGGCTCCAAGGAATGTTAGAAGCCAGAAAAGTTGGAGGAAAACACTCAGATTAAAAGCCAGGATTTGGATAGGTGGATAAGCAAATGTGATCTATTCCTTGTGCATACTGTCAGTGTGTGATTTGTGTTCATCTTTTTATTGTGACTTGATAACAGTTCACAATGCAATATGGTCTGATGAATTAGTGTTTCCATTCTGGTTAGTGTTTACTTTATTTGTTTCCTGCTTGAGAAGCCTTTCTGTACTGAGGTCTCAATACCCATTTTTACATGGAAATAGACAGTGGTTCAGATACGAAGGTAACTTGGTGCCCAGTTTCCAACCCAGTATGCTCCTCCTGATGATGTTTTGTTTGTTTGTTTGCTTTGGCTGTGCTGCCTGTGGGTTCCTTTTAAAGACATCTTTTAATTTTTTTTCTTTCTTTGTTTATTTTGTTCTGTACTGGGTATTTGTTGCTGCACAGGCTTTCTCTAGTTACAGCTAGTAGGGGGATACACTCTAGTACTGGTACCCAGGCTTCTCATTGCAGTGATTTCTCTTGCTGTGGAACATGGGCTCTAGAGTGCTCAGTAGTTGTGGCAATGTGTCCTCAGTAGTTGTGGCTCCTGGGCTCCAGAGCACAGGTTTAACCAGTTCAGTTCAGTTCAGTCGCTCAGTCGTGTCTGACTCTTTGCGGCTCACGAACCGCAGCATGCAAAACCGCCCTGTCCATCACCAAATCCTGGAGTCCACCCAACCCCGTGTCCATCGAGTTGATGATGCCATCCAGCCGTCTCATCCTGTGTAGTCCCCTTCTCCTCCTGCCCTCAATCTTTCCCAGCATCAGGGTCTTTTCCAGTGAGTCAGCTCTTCTCATCAGGTGGCCAAAGTACTGGAGTTTCAGCTTCAACATCACTCTTTCCAATGAACACCCAGGACTGATCTCCCTTAGGATGGACTGGTTTGATCACCTTGCAGTCCAATGGACTCTCAACAGTCTTCTCCAACACCACAGTTCAAAAGCATCAATTCTTCTGCACTCAGCTTTCTTTATAGTCCAACTCTCACATCCATACATGACCACTGGAAAAACCATAGCCTTGACTAGATGGACTTTTGTTGGCAAAGTAATGTCTCTGCTTTTTAATATGCTGTCTAGGTTGGTCATAACTTTCCTTCCAAGGATTAAGCATCTTTTAATTTCATGGCTGCAATCACCATCTGCAGTGATTTCGGAGCCCAGAAAAATAAAGTCAGCCACTGTTTCCACTGTTTGCCCATCTATCTGCCATGAAGTGATGGGACAAAATGCCATGACCCTAGTTTTCTGAATGTTGAGTTTTAAGCAAACTTTCTCACTCTCCTCTTTCACTTTCATCAAGAGGCTCTTTAGTTCTTCTTCACTTTCTGCCATAAGGGTGGTGTCATCTGTATATCTGAGGTTATTGATATTTCTCCTGGCAATCTTGATTCCAGCTTGTGCTTCATCCAGCCCAGTGTTTCTCATGATGTACTCTGCATATAAGTTAAATAAGCAGGGTGACAATATACATCCTTGACGTACTCCTTTTCCTATTTGGAGCCAGTGTGTTGTTCCATTTCCAGTTCTAACTGTTGCTTCCTGACCTGCATACAGGTTTCTCAAGAGACAGGTCAGATGGTCTGGGATTCCCATCTCTTTCAGAATTTGCCACAGTTTATTGTCATCCACACAGTCAAAGGCTTTGGCATAGTCAATAAAGCAGAAATAGATGTTTTTCTGGAACTCTCTTGCTTTTTTGATGATCCAGCGGATGTTGGCAATTTGATCTCGCGTTCCTCTGCCTTTTCTAAAACCAGCTTGAACATCTGGAAGTTCATGATTCATGTATTGCTGAAGCCTGGCTTGGTGAATTTTAAGCATTACTTTACTAGCGTGTGAGATGAGTGCAATTGTGCGGTAGATTGAGCATTCTTTGGCATTGCCTTTCTTTGGGATTGGAACGAAGACTGACCTCTTCCAGTCCTGTGGCCACTGCTGAATTTTCCAAATTTGCTGGCATATCGAGTGCAGCACTTTCACAGCATCACCTTTGAGGATTTGAAATAGCTCAACTGGAATTCCATCACCTCCACTAGCTTTGTTCGTAGTGATGCTTTCTAAGGCCCACTTGACTTCACATTCCAGGATGTCTGGCTCTAGGTGAGTGATCACACCATCGTGATTATCTGCGTTGTGAAGATCTTTTTTTACAGTTCTTCTGTGTATTCTTGCCACCTCTTCTTAATATCTTCTGCTTCTGTTAGGTCCCTACCATTTCTGTCCTTTGTCGAGCCCATCTTTGCATGAAATGTTCCCTTGGTATCTCTAATTTTCTTGAAGAGATCTCTAGTTTTTCCCATTCTATTGTTTTCCTCTATTTCTTTGCATTGATCAATAGTTGTAGCCAAAGAGCCTAGTTTTTCAGGTGCTTGTGGGATCTTCCCAGAACAGGGATGGAACCTGTGTCTTCTGCGTCAGCAGTCAGAGTCTTTACCACTGAGCCTCCACGAAAGTCCCCTCCAGAGGATTTGTCTACATAAGGCAGGCCTCCCAGGGCCAGAGTGAGGCCAGGCGATGTCTGCCCCTTCCCAATCCAGCCAGGAACAGGCTGGGTTCTGATGGCCCCCTAAATCCCCCTGGGCTCTGATTGTTGTTGTTATTCTATAATTAAGTCATGTCTGACTCTTTGTAGTCCCATAAACTGCAACACACTAGGTTTCCCTGTCATTTACTATCTCTCATAGTTTGCTCAAAACTGTGTCCATTGAGTTAGTGATGCCATCAAACCATCTCATCCTCTGTTGTCCCCTTCTCCCTGCCCTCAGTCATTCCCAGCATCAGGTTTTTTTTCAGTGAGTCAGTTCTTACAATCAGGGGGGGCATAGTATTGGAGCTTCAGCTTCAGCATCAGTCTTTCCAATGAATATTCAGAGTTGATTTCCTTTAGCATTGACTGGTTTGATCTCCTTGCAGTCCAAGGGACTCTCAAGGGTCT
The DNA here is from genome assembly GCF_054371585.1 of Giraffa tippelskirchi. NCBI lineage: Eukaryota > Metazoa > Chordata > Mammalia > Artiodactyla > Giraffidae > Giraffa > Giraffa tippelskirchi. Next base: position 43,666,891 of record NC_137276.1, read on the forward strand.
TCTCCAGCACCATAGTTCAAAAGCATCAATTCTTTGGCAACTTTGTTGGCAAAGAGATGTCTGCTTTTTAGCATGCTGTCTAGGTTTGTCAGAGCTTTTCTTCCAAGGAGCAAGCGCCTTTTAATTTCATGCCTGCAGTCATCATCTGCAGTGATTTTGGAGCCCTCGAAAATGAAGTCTGTCACTCTTTCCACTTTATACCCATCTGTTAGCCATGAAATGATGGGAACGGATCCCATGATCTTAGTTTTCTGAATGTTTAGCTTTAAGTTTGCTTTCTCACTCTCCTCTTTCACCCTCATCAAGAGGCTTTTCAGTTCCTCTTCCCTTTCTGCCATTGATGTGGTATCATCTGCATATCTGAGATTGTTGATATTTCTCATGGCAATCTTGATTCCAGCTTGTGCTTCATCTAGCTTGGCATTTCACATAATGTCAGAGAAGGAAATGGTAACCCACTCCAGTGTTCTTGCCTGGAGAATCCCAGGGACAGGGGAGCCTGGCAGGCTGCCGTCTATGGGGTCGCACAGAGTGGGACACAATTGAAGCCACTTAGCAGCAGCAGCAGCACTCTGATATATGTTAAATAAACAGGGTGACAATATACAGCCTTGACATACTCCTTTCCCAATTTTGAATCAGTTCATTGTTCCATGTCCAGTTCTAACTGTTGCTTCTTGACCTACACTCAGGTTTCTCAGGAAGCAGGTAAGGTGGTCTGGTATTCCCATCTCTTGAAGAATTTTCTACAGTTCATTGTGATCCACACAGTTCAAAGACATTAGCATAATCAATGAAGCAGACATAGATTTTTTGGGGGGAATTCCCTTGCTTTTTCTATGATCTGGTGAAGGTTGGCAATTTGATCTCCAGCTCTTCTGCCTTTTCTAAATACAGTTTGTACATCTGGAAGCTCTTGGTTCACATACTATTGAAGCCTAGTTTGGAGAATTTTGAGCATGACCTTGTTAGCATGTGGAATGAGTGTAATTGTACGGTAGTTTGAACACTCTTTGTCATCGCCCTTATTTGGATTGAAATGCAAACTGAACTTTTCCAGTTCCATGGCCACTGCTGAATTTTTCAAATCTGCTGGCATATAGAGTGCAACACTTTAACAACATCATCTTATAGGATCAGAAATAGCTCAATTGGAGTTCCATCACCTCCACTAGCTCTGTTCGTAGTAATGGTTCCTAAGGCTCACTTGGCTTCACACTCTAGGTTGTCTGGCTCTAGCTGAGTGACCAGACCATCATGGTTATCCAGGTCATTAAGTCCTTTTTTGTACAGTTCTTCTGTTTCTTCTTGCCATCTCTTCTTAATCTCTTCTGCTTCTTTTAGGTCCTTGCCATTTCTGTCCTTTATTGTGCCTATCTTTGCATAATATATTACCTTACCATCTCTAATTTTCTTGAAGATATTACTAGTCTTTCCCATTCTAATATTTTCCTCTGTCTTTGCATTGTTCACTTAAGAAGACTTTCTTATCTCTTCTTGCTAGTCTCTGGAACTCTGCATTCATTTGAGTATATCTTTCTCTCTCTCATTTGCCTTTGGACTCTCTTCTTTTCTCAGCTATTTGTAAGGCCTCCTCAGACAATCACTTCACCTTCTTACATTTCTTTTTCTTGGGGATGGTTGATAACAACCCTCAAATACAATCATCAATACCTCCTTTGGCCTTGGAATTTTATTTTTCTGTCTAACATGCTTCCTCATAACAAGACTGGCTGGTATGACTTGTGTCTGACTTGTGTTCTGGAAATTAAGTCTCCAGGACACATCTGTGACGTGATTGTTTTGTGGCACCTTCTTGGGCAGATCTCTCTGGAGCTGCAGTCACCGGCCAGAGCCTTCTGGAAAATGTGGATTCATCAGAGAGGGTTTTTAGCACGACTCTGGCTTTAATGACAATGACAATGTTGATGATGACGGTATTTAATTTCTGTCCAAGGATGTGGATGCAATGGGGAAAAATAAGCAGTTGGAGGGCACTTCCTCCTCTTTCCTGAGGTCTCTCTTTCTTGCCTCTTGAGGACAGAGAGTAAACCCAATGGCTTTGGTTAAAGGACTTCATTTCCATCCCTGCTTCAGGAAGATCCCCTGGAGAAGGGAATGGCTACCCACTCCAATATTCCTGCCTGGAGAATTCCATGGACAGAGGAACCTGGTGGGTAGCAAAAAAGTCAGACATGACTTAGTGACTAAACAACAACAGAAACACTCAAAAAGTGCAAGCCCAAGTGATATTGGCCAGGCCCATGTGTCCCCTGAGATAGTGCTAGGGTGGCCCGGCCCTGATGGATAGACCCCAGGGAAACAATAGGAGGGTTATAGTGAACAAATATGGAGGTGCCTCCACCCCCAGATATAGCCTTTTCCCCTGGTGGCTGGACCCTCCCTTTGGCAGACATGGACCCATGACTCAGGGATGAAGGGAATGTGTCCCCACACTGGCTGCACCACAGACTCACAGATGACTTCCACCAGAGATGGCTGGCCTTTTCACAGGTGCCAGTGGCTGAATCCAGGCTCGTTCTTCTGGTCTCCTCTGAGGGAAATCAAGATCTCAGCAGGGACTTGCTCTGGATGTGACCATGGGCAGGTTTACTTGCCCTGGGGAGTTGGCTGGGAGGCTCTATAGGGACAGAGCTTGAGAGGACCTGGACCTGAACACACAGAACAAACCTCAGACAAAACCAAAACCACTTTTTGCAGCGGGAGCAGTGCTGGGGGCGTAGGAGTCCTGCTTTCTACCTTCACGCTTGCCCCCTCTGAGGTAGGCTTGTGGGGCTTCAGAGGTTGCTTTCTCCCATTACTGCATCAGCCATGCAGCTTCACAGTCTCTTCCACCCACTCTGGGATCATCACCATCAACGATAACAATAAACATAACAAAAGGGCTTCTCATGTGCCAGTCTCTGTTCTAAGTGCTCTTCTCATTTCTGGAAACTAAATGTGGAAACTAAAGCATAGAGAGGTTAAGAAATTTGTCCTAGATCACATACCAGTGAGTAGTGAAATTGGGGATCAGACTGAGGCTGCCTGGCTCACTGAACTGTTCAGCTCTTCAGTGCTATAAATGACAAACCCTCACACACCTGTTCTCCTAAAGAAACTCACAGGTACTAGCAGCTGGATCTGGGGGCAGAGCTGTGGCTCCAAACATCGACCTGGGATTGCATACCAGCACCAGGGCTTTCCAGTCAAGCAACTCTGGCTAATGACTCATTTCTCTTAGCCTCAGTTACTTTATCTGTAAAATAGGGTTATAATCCCTACTTCGCAGGGGTGTGTGAGGATTAAAAGATATCTCATCCATGAACATGCACAGCACTATAGACCTCTGGCTATGGTGGACACCTAGGAAATAAGGGCTCCTGGCCCTGGTCCTCTTCCTTTTTGTGTGCCCTCTAACTGTCCTGGATGCAGGGTCAGCATCTAGAAATCAGAGATGAGTCTATGCATCCTGCCATACGAGACTCTTACAATGCACACAGTGTCTAAGACTCTATTGCTCAAGGCTGGTGCTCCATGGATGGCCTTTAAAAAACTGTAAGACTATGGGGAAAAACCACGCTTTCCTAACACTTTTCTGACCACTGGAGGAATCTTTGGTTTAGCTGCCTGATGCCCTGCTCTCAATTCATTGTTCCATCAGATGGCCCTTGGGGACTAGCCCGTCTGTAAGCCCAGGGCACGTGTCCCCATTCAGTCATTAGATTCTCCTTCCAGATTCACCTCTGAATCCCAAAAAGGCTCATCTGGGGACTTACTTATCTTCTTGACCTCCTTATTCAATGGGAAAGTCAGCCAACTAGCCAAAGCAAGAGGAAAGTATTTATTAATACCATAAAAATTTAATGCTGATTTAGATTTCATTTTTATTTTTTGACACCACTTAAATAGATTGGGAGTTGGGAGAAATACAAGTGTATAGCTCATTGCACTGTGAATATCACTGATGGCACTGTTCCTGCTCCAGATAATGGATGGTATCAGAAAATGCTTGGCAAGGCCATTTACTTCACTGGGCTGCCCTCTTCTTTCCCATTGTCTTCCTTTCTTCTATGTTTCCATAGTGCTGTGTGCTCCTCTTCTAGCACTCCCTGCCTTGATTCCTTGAGAGTGGGCTCATGGCTGACTTTCTTGACCAGCTTATTTTCCCACCCATCACCATTTCACATTTCTCCTCTCTCTCCTAGCCTTTTACATCTCTCTGGCTCCCTCACACTAGTAAATGACATCTCTTTACACCACATAGTCACAAGGTGGTTGCTGCATCTCCAGGAACACATCTCCTTTTCAGGCAAAAAGAGGAGGAAGGAAGGAGAGGCAAAGGAACACAGGCAGGGTCTCTTCGGTAAAGCTTTGACCTTTTGTCTAGAAAGGGTTCCTCACTCCAGAACTTTTTATTACCAATTCAGGTCCTTTAACTCTTTAATCCCTAGAAATTGCTAAAAGGCCAAACAAGGAATTCAGGCTAGGCTTTCTTGGGACATGTCCTGTAGCACTAGGGAAGAAAAGTAAGCTCTCTTGTTGTTTGATGAGGGGAGAGTGCAAACTGCTTCCTTAAATCCTATGCTGCTGCTGCTGCTGCCAAGTCGCTTTAGTCGTGTCCGACTCTGTGCGACCCCATAGACGGCAGCCCACCAGGCTCTGCCGTAGGTTGAGCCAGAGGGGTGGCTTAAGTGGTCTGCTCACTGCCTTGGTGGTGCAATATGTAGGGATCATGTGTGGGACCCTGCTTTTGCTCTCAGCACCTCAGAAATGATAGTTGGTTTGTGACCTTTTTGTGTTTTGTTCATAATTGCTCCAGCTGCACATGCCTGGAGCTATTTTTAGTCTCGTACAATTTCTTTGTATTTTGTTGCTGGAGTAAAGTCTCCCAAGTTCTAGCCTGTCTCATTTTCACTTGCATTTAATTGGCCAGATCCAGGTCACATGACCACCTGTACCTGAGAAGATGAGCATTTTAAGAGGGCACATGTATACCCCCTCCCAAACCAGGTCACCTAGACCTGACCTACCTGGAAACAACTCCCCATTCCAAAGAGCCTGAGATGGGTATCTTGAAGTTCAGTCCCTACTCAGCCACAGTTGCCTGTGGGACATGTTGAATCCCCAACCACTCTCTGGCGTCAGATCATTCTTCTACACAATGAGGTGTGCGACCTTTTGACAATACAGCGAGTGCACTGGGAGCCAGATCCTGGATTCTAAATCCTGTTCCCACAAAGAGGACTGGAGGCTCTTTGGGAGACATGTTGGTCCTAGGTCTGGGGCAGGGTCAGCATGAGGTGGGCCTGGGACATCTTGTGCCAGAAAGATGGATGTGCTCAAAGATTTCTTGAGCAATTGTAACATCAAAAAGCATTAAAACTGTAATAGAGCACAAAGAACAGTATATGTAGCCCATTTTGATTATCAAAAAAGAATATAGAAAAACAAGGAATGAAAAAAAAAAAGGAAGGAAGGAAGAAAAAAGATGGAAAGAAAAAAAGAAACAGAGAGAGAAGCATATTTCCCACCATTTGAGGTAAGCATGACACTTTATATATATATATTTGTTCATTCCAGGGGCTTCCCAGGTGGCACTAGTGGTAAAGAAACAGCCTGCTAACGCAGGAGACTTGAGAGATACAGTTCAATCTCTGGGTTGGGAAGATCCCCTGGAGGAGGGCATGGCCACCCACTCCACTATTCTTGCCTGGAAAATTCCATGGACAGAGGAGCCTGGCAATCTACAGTTCATGCTGTCACAAAGATTTGGACATGACTGACATGTTCATTCCAGGGGGTAAGGGAAGCTCTTTCTCGGAGAAGAACATCAGAGCAGAAAGAAGGAGAGAATCAGAAGGTTGATGGCCTGCACTGGTTAATGATTGATTCAGGCCAGGATCATTGGTGGAGGCTAACACCATTCAGTAGGAGGTTCATGGGGACAGGGAAGCATCACCCTGCAGATAACATGGCAGTTGAAAAAGCACAAAGGCCATTCAGGGAGAGGTGTAGTTCTCTTTGCACCCTGTCTTCCATACCCCAACCTTGGTCCTCAAGAATAGAGGACAGTGAGTCTAGTTACTCACGTGGCCCGAGGGGCAGGATCAGTCCATGTTGATGGAGACTGGATCCCTGAGAAATGCCTTCTGACAGAGGTGTTTTCCTCGAGAGCTAGGTGTCTGTCTCTGCATCTAAGGGGGGGACCTTGCCTCGACCTCTGGACCTCTTGGTCTCCTCTCCTGGAAAAACATCCCTGTCAACTCTGAACAGCATATGAATGGTTTCCCAGCCCTTCTTTTTCTTGAGTGAGGTCTGAGATAATCCAAACACTGCTCAGCTGCTGATGGTTCTGGGAAATTGGGCACTGCCCACAGGTTTTCTGATGGTCGTTGGGAATAAGAATGCCCAGGTCCTGGTGCTAAGTGACAAAAACAAGTTGCATCAATACATGTACTAAAAAAAATTCACACACACAAGTACACACACACACACACATACACACACACACCCCACTTGGCTGCTAAATCATATGTGTGTCAAGCAGAGGAATAGGAAGGATCTAGCCCACTCTGCTACCACTCCTGGGGAGCTGGCAGGGACAGGTGATGGTGATATTGTCTTTGTGTGCCTGGCTTGGTCTGTCCTCCTATGTGGCTTGTCCAGTTAGAAACATAAAAAGGGAAGTCTGGCCTTCTGGTGTGTATGTTGGGAGGGGAGGCACATGGAGAAAGAAGCCAGGGTGTCTGATGTCTCTGCCCTGATCAGGCCCTATCTCAGGAAGCTGTGCGGGTGCATGGGTGCCACTGCCTCCCTTCCACACCAACCATTGCAAATGTAGTGACCTGGTTTACACAGCACATCATGCCCTTGGGTTCCTTGATGCCGAGCAATCCTTGGCAGCAGGCGGGCTTGTGATTATTAGCCCATTTTACAGGGGAGAAAACAGACTGACACTATTAGGTGCTGCCAAGGACATGGAGGAACTGGAACTCCCATAGATTAGTGGAAATATAAAACAATAAACCATTTTAGAGAAATTTGACCATTTCTTATCCACACTGCCTGGTGTCAGCCAAGGCATCTCTCTCCAAGTGCCCAGGCTCTGGTCTTTGTCCCTACAATCATTGCCCACAGGCACTGTTTGAGAGACCGTGGCCCTGGGGTTCAGAAGAATGAGAGTGACAGTGACCTCCTCCTGAAAGATGCAGTTGGTAGTGATGAGCTCTTTCTGGTAAAGGGACCAGGTCTGTGTGCTGTGTGAGCATGTGAGATGTAGGGCTGTTTGGGGCCACTGGAAGAGAAAGGGCAGGTGACTACATGGAAACCTTCAGAATCCTGCCAGGGCAGTGGGGACAGGGTCCTGCGGACAGTGGGAAGGAGCTGAGTTCCATTTGGCAACCTGGGTTGGGGGGATTTGTCTGTGACACCCAGAAGACCTCATTCCAACCTCATGTTGATCTCTAACAATGGGGGCCTGGACATCAGGTTCCAGACTGAAAAGCATTTTTATCAAATTCTGAAAGACTAGATTATAAGAAAGATAATAGTTGACAGTGATTAAAAAAAACATGTGTTTTTATGTTTTATTTGGCCATGTTGGGTCTCAGGTGTGGCGCACGAGGTCGTGGTTGCATTCTGTGGGATCTTTTGTTTTGGCACACAGACTCTCTGGTTGCAACACATAGGCTCCAAAATGCACAGCTCAGCAGTTGTGGTACATGAGCCCAGCTGCTCCATCACATGTTGGATCTTAGTTCCCCTACCAGGGTTCGAACTCATGTCTCCTGCACTGCAAGGTGGACTTTCCACCAGTGGACTACCAGGGAACTCCCTAATAGTTGATACTTAACGAGCACTTGCTGTATGCTTGGCATTGACTGAAAGTTTTACCTGTATTTCCCAATTCATCTTTACTATTTTACCTGTTCAGAATTCTTAACAGAATTCAGAATTCTGAATTCTTCCCTTTCTAGGCCCCTGTGGTGGTTGCCCACCAGAAAGGTAGGTTAGGGGGCATGTCTGGGCTGCAGTCCGAGACAACCTTTATAGATTCCTTTGACTACTTCTAACCCAAATGGCAGCATAGTATACATCACAATTTGTACTTTCCTTTTTTTTTTTTTTTCCATTTAACATGTTAATACTATGGAGATTATTTCTTGTGCATATAGAGCTGCCTCTTTAATGTTCATGGTCACATTCCATTTCACTGTAACAGTCAGTATTTCTGTTGCACAATTCCAGGAAGTACCTTCCAGGAAGTACCACAGAATTCTATGTGGCTCTGTATAGACACTCAATAATTTATTTAATCAGTTCACTATTGATGGACGTTTAGCTTGGGTAGTCAACTCAGGCTGCCATAACAAAACGACAGATATGGGATGTCTTAAATAACAGATGCATACATTCTCACAGTTCTGGTTGCTAGAAGTTCAAGATCAAGGTGCCCTTGGGTTGGTTTCTTGTGAGAGCTCTCTCCTGACTTGCAGACACCTGCCTTCTGGCCAGATTAGTCAAAATTGGGTTTTGGCATTCCAACAACTCTTTTGTTACTGATCAGGAGTTCTTGAGCTCCTTAATCAATAGAAATTTATAAGAGGCCAGACAAAAAATTCAGGCAAGGCTTTATTGGAACTCATGCTGCAGTGTGAAGGAGTAAAAGCAAGTAACAGGTTCCCTCGCTTGTTCTCTGAAGGGATGATATTTATCATCCCTTATATAGGGTGAGGGTAAGGGCGTGTTCAGGGATCGGAATGGAGGGATGGCTTAGGTGGTCTGCCCAACCCCTTGGTGGTACTTTGTGAAGTGTGCGTGCTCAGCACCCTGCTTTTGCTCCTGACTCCTCAGAAGTGGAAGTTGGGGTTTTGGTCTTTTTGTATCTTGTTTGATTTGCCCCAACTGCCTGGGCATGTGCAGAGCTATTTTTAGTCCCTTATAGTTTCTTTGTATTTTGTTGCAAAGGGTCTCAAGTTCCAGGTTCCAGCCTGTCTCACTTTCTTCATCTGTTCTTCCACTTCAGGGTGGATTTTCTCTCTTTACCTGGAGGAGAGCGTGGCTACCCACTCCAGTATTCTTGCCTGAAGAATCCCATGGGCAGAAGAGCCTGGTGGATTATAGTCTATAGGGTTGCAAAAAAATGGGACATGACTGAATTGACTTAGCCTATACACACACACACAGACACACACACATTCTCTCTTTAACTCAAGTAATCATCACTTATGTGTCCAAGCCAACATGTTTTCACACTTAGTATTTGATCTTCAATTACCCTTATCCAAGTTCCTACCATACTATTGGGCATCAGAAGGAAATCAGTTTGATTAAAAAATAAGTACTGAGCTACTGAAAGCTCTACCTTAACGTACTGATGTGCAATTCTAACATGAATAACAGATTACCCAAATGGGATTATATGGCCCTACCTGTGAAGATCTTCAGGTATAGAAAAGATTTTGAAAACTATAAGGACATTTATTTCCTCAGACCCTTTACTCTTGACTGATTATAAGGCTTGCTCCCTCCCCCAGCTCCTTTCATTCTATTTGTCTCTGAGAACCTCTGGCTCTTCTTCCTGTGCTGAACCCTCTCCAACCCTTATAGATGGATGGTGGGAAGAAACATGAATTGCTCAAGTGGGCCACAAGGAAAGCATACAGAAAAAGGTAGCTTTCATTTCTCTGCTTTGCATTGTTGAGTGAGTGTTCATTTCTTTTTCTTGTGACATCTGAGCAGCACTTAATATTGGAAGACAAACTTTTACTCCCATCGTACATTTAATAACTCTGCTTAGAGAGGATTTTTCTTTAAGAATCGAAATGCATCTTAATGTGCTGTGCTTCTTGTTCAGAGGTCCTATAAAAATTATTTATTTTAGGTGAAATATATTTTAAAACAAATAGATGGAATAATAGTTAACCACTGAATCACATTTTGAAATAAAGGAGACTATTTCACCTACAAAATTATAAAGCTGCTTTGTAAATTCATCTCAAGTGAATGAAAATGTTGCCTGAAAATTACAAAAGTCCCTGTCAAAACACTTTCCTAAACTTTGCAGAGAATTTCTTATTAGTTCAGTCATTCTTTCTGGAAAACATTTTCAGATCTTATTCAGTATACAAGGTGAATATGGCATAGTTCATTTCCTAAAAGAGCTTTCAGTCAGATAGCAGAAAACAGTACATACAGGAATAATTATAAAATAAGAGTATATAGTCTGAAAGACTCCTTTTAATTTTTACTTTATGTATTTATGTATGTATTTATTTAGTTGGGGCTGCACTGGGTCTTCATTGCTGTGTGCAGACTTTCTCTGGTTGTGGTAAATAGGGGCTTCTCTCCAGTTGTGGTGCACGGGCTTCTCATTGTGGCAGCTTCTCTTGTTGCAGACCTCAGGCTCTAGAGTGTGGGTTCAGAGGTTGTGGTGCATGGGCCCAGTTGCCCATGCCATGTGGAGTCTTCTCAGACCAGGGATTGAACTTGTGTCTCCTGCACTGGCAGATGAATTCGTAACCTCTGGACCACCAGGGAAGTCCTAAAAGACTCTAAAGGGAGTACAAGTCTGTTTCTCTGAGAAAGCTTTCTATTAGATGTGATGCTGTGAAGAACCAGTGGAAAGTAGCTAAAAAGGACATTTTCGTATATGGTAGAAACAGAAGCAAGCATACTCATCAAACTTCCCATAATATATTATTGAGATGATGAGACCTATATAAAAATGCAAGTAAGGAGAGCATGGTAGGAATGAGATTTGCATCGACACTTGAAACTAGTGAATGTAAGAACCTTCCAGAAATTTTGTCTAATGTCTTCAAGACTGAATGTGGAAATGTCTCAGGATGGCTGCCTACAGAGAGATATCTACATAGAAACAACTGTAAACAACAAAAATTATGCAATATAGATGCTTACCCCAGAGCACAAATGATAAGGTTGTGTTTCCTAAATTCTTCTCTCTATGCCTTCTCTCTGTACCAGGGCTTAGCGAAAGATTTTCTTAAAAGAGTTTTAAGGAAGGAACTATAATAATTGTATTGAAGAAAAACTTCCCCTTATATATTGAAAATATCTGTATATAATAGAACAATAAATATTTACTGTGAATCTTCTAATTTGTTGATGATTTTAGCCTCACTGTCCAATTTGAAACCAAAAAGATTCAAATCAGCTTGTTGTTCAATCCCCAGGAGATATATAAGCTCTAAGCTTGTCAGAGGGTCAATAACTGTTTCCTTCCTGAGTTTGTTCCTGCCAGTTTATGTGTGAATGCATAATCTAACACTGTGAATCCCAGTTGTCACAGAACAATTTGCAAAACTGTTTCATCAAAGATTTGTATGTTGATTTCCTTAATCCTTCCTGACAGTGTGTGAAAAGATACATCTAGCAAATCTCGTAATGGGGTAAAAATCTCTAAATGCAAAAAAGTTAACAGGCAAAAACAGTGCTTATTTACGTTTCATGGGGTCAGCCTGAGCATACCTAGCCTCTTTAAAGTAGGCTGTCCTATTTAGCAGCCAATCTAGGTGAAGTTAGGGAAATCTCTGGACCAGGATATCCATGAGTAAGTAGAGGTACTCTGGCTGACACACATGTTAATTAAACGGCACTGATGTTACAAAGAGTAGGCTTTTGTGAGATTTTAATTCCTATAACCATGACAGTGAAAAACATGTTAAAGATAATATAAGGATGACAACAAACTAGTCCAAACTGTTATTTATCTAAATGTTCAGTACATTGACTAATATAATTTTTTATACATTACATTAAAATTGTAATGACAATCTAAAATATTTTAGTCTCAACTGATGAATCAATTAATAGACTTACAGAAATTTTTGAAGTGGGTACCATAAAAATTCTCTTTCATGTAAATTATTTTTATGTATATTCTGAATAAATCTAAAGTAGAATTTGTATATATCAGCACACACATATGATGACCACAGTACATAGGACTGGTTCTATGTGATATGTGATATGGATCTCTAGCTGAAAGCCCATTTCCAGGCTGAAGCTGCACTGGTAATACAGAGTCCCTGAAACATAGCTTCCCCTATGAATTAACATCACACATCTATAATTTCTCATTCCAAGATCTCTGTTCCCCATATCAGCCCAGGTTAGTTTTCTCTGCTGGTAAATTGGTTAAACCTCAGATTCTGGAATCAGACCACCTGCTACCAAATGCTTGCTTCACCACTCAGTAGATGTGTACTACTGAGTAAAAATGTAACCTCTGATTCCTCTTTTAACTTACCTTTCTAAAATAGAAATAATAAAGATAGATTTTCCATAGAGTTGAAGTAAAAATTATATATTTTAATGTGCAGTAACTGGGAGTTCATTGTATGTCCAATAAGCAATAAATATTGTTATTGGTGGTGTTTTGATTTACTGAACAATGACCACAGCAATTCATGGATCCTAGGGGTCAGACAGAAAGAGAGAGGCGAGACCTGGGAAACTCAATGAAGAGTAACAAAAAGGACCTGACAAAGGGAAATACTAATTTAGCATGCCCCGAAAGCTAGGACAGTCTGTGAACATACTTATCATAATGGAGGCAAAGTATTTCTGAGTGGAGAGGAAATGTCCATCTGATGGAGAAGTCCCTCAGAAGAGGGAAATCATAGAATAAATAAAGTACTATGATATTTGTTGGTAGGTAAATGATTTATCAAAAGAAATGGGATAATGCATTTGTAAATGAGCTCTGATACTTCAGAAATTTCCTGGAGTCTTTGCCCTTGGATTCTATTTAAAGGTTAGGATATCAAAGAAGTCACCTGAAGAGCCACCCCAGCATCATGAGTGAGGCAGATAAAAGTGCCAATTTCAGAGGCCACCTTTTCTCCACCAAATACTATGGGGAATATTTTCAAGGAAATCTGAAGGTTTTAAAGCTATTGTATTTGCTATTACAAGTGAGCTTATCACCAGTTACGGACTTATTCTTGCCCTGACAATAAAATGTATGGCTCAGAGGTTAGTGTGATTCTCTATGAGACAGATCATTCAAAAGTCAATTGCTTACTTTTAATAAAAGATATATTCAGTTGATAGTTCTGAGCCAGGAAAGTCTGGTACTTCATCAAGCAGCCAGCATATTTTTGCCACTTTATCTATAAATCTATCTATCTGCACCACCTAAGTGATGGATCCCAGTTGATAAATAAGCACATTATGCAAGTTGAGTGGATTTTGGAATAAGATTGGGAAGGTGAAAAATACTCTGATTTAAATATATATATATATATATATAAAATCTCAAAAGGAACATAAATAGAATTAGTTCCTGAAAATGAAACAATTGGATGGAGGAAAAAAACAGGACAGAATGTGTTCTCTGTAAAATAAAAATTGTGATTTTTTTTTTTTTATTTTACAGGAAAGCCTCTTAGTTACACCAAATCAATATTAAAAAATTCGCAGTTTTTAAAGTACAAATTGTAGATTTTTTTTTTGGTCGGGAGGCAATTACTAGGAATATATACCTAAGAATTTTAACTAGAGGAAGTGAGTTCAGGGAGTGACTATTTATGGGAGATCAAATAATTTAGTTGGAAACAGAGAAGGATGCAAAAAACAAAGATACACAGCAAATCTCAGGCAGATGATCATATAAGAAGACTCCTCAAAGTTAAGCAGAAGCCTTCCTTTGAATATCAAAGTCAAGTTAGAAAAACCTCTTAACACCATCTTTCCTTTCACCTCACTTCAGTGACCATTTTCAGAAATCCTCTAAGGTGTATAAAGCAAATTCATTTTGTGAAATCATGAGCATCTCCAACATTTTCTAGTGCAGATTCTTCCATTTAGTCCTTTGTAATTCCCTTCTGAGTCCCTATCACAAAGTCACATGTGCCTGATTGCTGACTGGCAGCATTTTCAAATTTACCAGATCTCTAGCTATCTTGCAGCACCAGCCAGCACATCCAACTGAAATAAGCTTTCTTCTGAAGAGCAAACCCATAAATGTTTCTTCCTACCACACCGCAAATTATACCCTGAACCCTAACCAGGTACTATGTTATAACACTTCATTGTTACAAGGTTCAGTTCAATTCAGTTCAGTCACTCAGTCATGTCTGACCCTTTGCGACCCCATGGACTGCAGCATGCCAGGCTTCCCTGTCCATTACCAACTCCCGGAACTTGCTCAAACTCATGTCCATCGAGTCAGTGATGCCATCCAAGCATTTCATCCTGTTGTCCTCTTCTCCTGCCTTCAATCTTTCCCAGCATCAGGGTCTTTTCTAATGAGTTAGTTCTTTGCATCAGGTGGCCAAAGTATTGGAGCTTCAGCTTCAGCATCAGTCCTTCCAGTGAATATTCAGGACTGATTTCCTTTAGGACTGACTGGTTGAATCTCCTTGCAGTCCAAGGGATTCTCAAAAGTCTTCTCCAACACCACAGTTCAAAATCATCAATTCTTCAGGCTTCAGCTTTCTTTATAGTCCAACTCTCACATCCATACATGACTACTGGAAAAAACAAAGCTTTGACTAGACGGATCTTTGTTGGCAAAGTAATGTCTCTGCTTTTTAATATGTTGTCTAGATTGGTCATAGCTTTTCTTCCAAGGAGCAAGTGCCTTTTCATTTCATGGTTACAGTCACCATCTGCAGTGATTCTGGAGCCCAAGAAAGTAAAGTCTGTCACTGTTTCCATTGTTTCCCCATCTATTTGCCATGAAGTGATGGGACCAAATGCCATGATCTGCATTTTTTGAATGTTGAATTTTAAGCCGCTTTTTTCATTCTCCATATTCACTTTCATCAAGAGGCTCTTTAGTTCCTCTTCACTTTCTGCCATAAAGGGGTGTCATCTGCATATCTGAGGTTATTGATATTTTTCCCGGTAATCTTGATTCCAGCTTGTGCTTCATCCAGCCCAGCATTTCTCATGATGTACTCTGCATATAAGTTAAATAAGCAAGGTGACAATATACAGTCTGGTATACTCTTTTCCCAACTTGGAACCAGTCTGTTGTTCCATGTCCAGTTCTAACTGTTGCTTCCTGACCTGCATACAGGTTTCTCAGGAGGCAGGTAAGATGATCTGGCATTTTCATCCCTTTAAGAATTTTCCACAGTTTGTTGCAATCCACACAGTCAAAGGCTTTAGCATAGTCAATAAAGCAGAAGTAGATATTTTTCTGCAATTCTCTTGCTTTTACTGTGATCCAATGGGTGTTGGCAATTTGATCTCTGGTACTTCTGTCTTTTCTAAATCCAGCTTGAACATCTGGAAGTTCTTGGTTTACGTACAGTCTCCTAGGTTGGAGAATTTTGAGCATTACTTCGCCAGCGAGTCAGATAAGTGCAATTGTGTGTTAGTTTGAACCATACTTGCTTGTTAAACTTTTAAGAATTTGCTAAGCTGTCAATTAAGCTGGAGATGACTGTGGTAGGAGCATTTACATCACAGAAATCTGAGAACACAGCAAATCATTTTGATTTGCTTTATTTTTTTTTCTAGAGAGCTTGTTTACCAGCACATCACTGAAAATAACATTAACTATGCTCATCCTTGTCCAAATATATAGGTATGAAATACTAATATGCAGGACAATCAGGCTAAATTAGTCAAGCAATTAAGGTGATAGTATGTTCTTCATATTTTTACCTCCCCTATAACAGCTGGATTTGTGTTCTAAAACAATGTTCCCTAAATTCAGGCTTAAACTCCAAGGGGGGATAAAACTTATATTCTGAAGAAATAAAATAAATACGTCTGCATTTACATATGCCATCATCAGCAAGCAGCACAGCTATAGAGCTGTGAAAATTGCAGACCTTTACAACCAGGCTTTTGATTAATGATTTAATTAAAGTGGGATTAATATAAATCTGTTTGCAAGAAAGAATGCTAGTGAAAGTAGAAAATATTCTGACAATCTACTCTTCCAGCCTTCAACACAGGGAACGTTGATAACACGGTGACAGTCAGTGACTTAAACACTTAAAGATCTCTTAGAAGGACACGACTGAAGCGACTTAGCAGCAGCAGCAGCAGCAGCAGAAGGAAGGCTGATGTTTGCAAGCTTTGGAAGACAAAATTGAGAAGCAAAGAAATAAAATATCCTTGGCTACATCTAAGCCAATATATAATATAGTGTACTTTTTATAAGGACCTTTAGGAAAAATTTGTCCAGGCAAAGCTGATTTCTCTTTAATAATTGTTTTTTTAACTTTAGGTGTGCTATGAATCCTGTAACTACTTTCATTTTTGACCTGACAGCTGGTGAAGATTAGGACTAAATTTGTGGCTGAAATAATTAATGTATAGAACCAAGGCATGCATAAGTCTGAGTGCTAATATAAGCATATTTATTTCCTTCTTATC
Source organism: Giraffa tippelskirchi (assembly GCF_054371585.1). Taxonomy (NCBI): domain Eukaryota; kingdom Metazoa; phylum Chordata; class Mammalia; order Artiodactyla; family Giraffidae; genus Giraffa; species Giraffa tippelskirchi. Next base: position 43,683,256 of record NC_137276.1, read on the forward strand.
TTGATCTCCCTTTGTCTCATTCTTTCAACCTTATTTCACCTCTTGTAGTCAATGCATTTTTGTAAATCATCATGAGATCTTTTGTTCCGAAAAGAGGTATAAGTAAATAACATAGGCAGGAGATGGGCACAGCAGCTGATTCTGTAAAGCACAGCTTACAGCTTGTATGGCTTGCTTCTTTCAAGCTAATATTTTGCTGGTTATTTCAGCTTCTACTCAAAACGGCCCTAGGAATCCTATATCCAAATTCATTTTGTAGTTATGGAAACTGAACCAGAGAGTTTGGGATATGACCAGTGTAATATAGTAACAAAGAAATGACTGCAAACAAAATGTATTTGTCAAGCTCCCCCCAGGGACAAGCATTGGGAAATGACTACATTATGACGTGTTGGTAGCTTAGGGCCCAAATTATTTCAGCCATAAGGTCTTTGGATAAATTTGTCTCTCAGTAGAAAGAGCCTGATATAACTTAATAATGCTATTTAGATATTTATTTCAAGCCTATACTTAAATACTTATCAAGCAAGTTATGGGATGCTATCTCAATTTTATATGTTAAATAAACCTTTAAAGCTTACTTTTAAAAGGTGTACAGTATAAATGCCTCCCTTTTCAAAAGCATACGTTTGTTGCATAAGGAATATACATCCCGAGTTTCCACCTCTCCTCCCCTTATGTGTCTGAGGCAGCTCAGTGGTAAAGAACCTGCCTGCCAGTGCAGGAGACATGGGTTTGGTCCCTGGGTAGAGAAGATCTGGAGAAGGAAATTGTAACCCTCTTAACATTCTTGTAAGTATTCATGTTTGGAAAATCCCAAGGACAGAGAAGCTTGGTGGGCTACAGTCCATGGGGTGGCAAAAGAGTCGAACATAACTTAGTGACCAAAAAACAGTCAACCTTACCTCCTCCCTGCCAAAAAATGTTTTATTATATGAATAGTACCTGCATCTCTGGAAAAAAACATTTAATGATTGATACTGATGGTAAATTCAGTAGTATGAATAAAGTTATATGACAAATAAAAATATATAAAAGCAATATTTTGATGACTTTATATGAATTAAATGTCTATGTAACTAAAGTAAAAATTTACATATGTGAATATTGGTTCATACCAATTGAACCGATACCAATTGGTTCATTGGTATTCAAGCTGGCTAAAATTTCATTTTCTCTATTCATTGTACAATGATCAATATTTTTGCAGAGTTAGATAATTCAGTATCCTTTGTAGAAAATAGCAAAGTTAAAGAAATCTACTGAGGAATAGATAGTAAAAAAAGTAAGGACGCTGAGTCACAGATACTACATTTCCAAACTATCTTTTGTCAGTACTCTAATTTATGTAATCATGCTGTTAAGATTAAGAAAAAAGCCTAAATTTCCTAAGCTAATTTAAGGCTAGATTTTGATCAACATCTCTTTCACAAGAAATTCAGAAGAGCTATTGCTAATTTAGTGTTTAACACACATGAAATATATATTGAGGGGAAGTATTTAGAGTAAAACAGGACATATTTTAGATGAGATTGCTCACTCACATGCACACTCCTGAAGCCTCTCAACAGTCCTCTTGCAGCTCAGGCTTTGCATGATATTCATTAACAATACTTATTTATTTTTTCCTTTTTTTTGTTATTATACAAAAGCCCAAGTCATAGGGGAAACATTCTATAGATTTCTTTTATTTCTTTTTAAAAATACAAATATTTTTCAGTACTGCAGAGGAAAGATGTATTTTCTAATAACTTAGAATATCTATAAGTGTAATAGGTCAACACAATTTACTGGTATTTAGCAAGTAAAACATTATAATCTAGACATATTATGAAGAATTAAAAAAAAATCTATCTAATCTGCTATTCTCTTTTCCATCTCTGTATTCCATTATAGAGATAGAAAACTATGTTCAGATCAAATATCTGATATTATCTCTTAATTGAGGTGGACGTTATTATTGCCATTTCCTAATGGGGTAAATTGTCAAATGACATGCACAGGGTCACACAGTGACAGAGGTAGAATTAACTCATTCTATTTAATGTGATATTTTTCTGGTGTGAGCATCAGAAACACAGAGATAAATAAAATTCTGTTCCATGTTATGAAGAGCAGAAGGGCAAAAGGCCAAGAATTAACTCTATGTTCAAATAGTTGTTTTAGAAAACTTATTCTTCCCAATTTGATTGTTTGAGATAAAAGACAGTTAAAGTTATATGTCATCAGCTGCATTATAATGTTAAAGTAAGCTGCATGTATACAGGGAAATATGAGCATAGCTAGCTAGATAAATAGAGATAGAAATGTATAAATTATGAATCTGAAACATCCAACTCAATCATGTTAAAGAGCCATAATGTAACTTCATGTTGACTATACTTCTTGATATATTTATACTGTCATTTAGCATTTGTATGAACATGTTGACTGATTGTATAAAAATATTAAGATCTTAGTGTTTATATGATTATAAAAATTGCTTTAAAAATAAATGGATAGGTGGAATGTTAAGAAACAGTGTTCACTCTTCTTAGAACTTGATAACACATATACATGATTGAAATGCATAAGGAAGGATGATACTTTTAAAATACACATTATTTCTCTCCACTGGTTAAAGGGTTTGCAGAGCAGGACTTTCTTTGTATTATCAAACTGAAATGCTTACCATGTAAACAGGCAAATTGTTACTTATGTTTAGCCCCACCTGACAGAATAATGACAGGTCATTTGTTTTCAAATGGAAATTTATTTTTGAAACGTTGTGTAGTATAGGTAACAATGCATTTTTAACTTAAATTTTCTAATTCATATTCTTCATACAGTAACATAATATTTGTTAAGAAAAAAATAGGTATTTGGATAAAAGAAATTAGGAAAGTAGTGAATGTGCTGATAATTTCCCAAACTATAGACAATTTTCAAGTCTTCCATATATGTGCTTAACTTACCATAAATATAAAGTAGTCTGCAATGAAAAAATACCAATCTAAAAAGTAAAGATTGTTATTATAAAGATCAAAGTCAATGAATGCAAAAATAAGAGAGGAAAAAATAGAATAAAGGAATCCATGTTATCATTTGAGAAGAGAAAGTAACTATCAATAAAAAATAGAGGTCCTCAGTATTATTTGAACCTATCTCTCAGCCTTATCGCTGTGTTATTTGCAGGCACCAGTGGGCATCTGCCCTGAGAATTGATTATTAGAACTTTCTGCCTATTTTCTATTTTACTAATTAATTGAAGTGGTATATAAGCCCCGCTCATGGCAGAAAGTGCAGAAAGTGAAGCAGAGCAAGAGAAAAGGCAAGGCTTATGAAGTAAAAGAAAGTAAATATCTTCCCTCAAGAATTGATATTCAATTTTTTTCTGGCTCTATAATACATAAACTCAATTAACAATATTTTGATAGTAGCTACCATATCCCATTTGGAAGACCCACTTAGCAAATATAACATGTTTTAGCATTCCTCTTAACAACATGGTTTAATAACACGAACAACACATCACACACAAAATTCAAGGCAAACTTTTTTCTGTATTTAAAAAGATGCTTTTGGCCAGCCTACAGTTATCATTCAGTGACAACTCTCACAGTTTGTAATTAATGAAAAAGAGAAGTTGAGAGAGAGAGAGAGATTAGCATCTGTGAGTTGATGATCTTTGAGTCACAAATGTCCTATGTCACTGTGACTCATTTTTCATGCTTTTCATTTTTTCATTCTTCCTCACCTTGCCCTTCATGCCCACAAGACCTTCTCATGAAATCAACAGGTTTAGCATACAGTCATATTAGTCTGTTCTCGTCTTAATCAGCCAAGATTTGCTGTTTCTTCTGCCTGATTGAAAGCTGGTACTGATTAAGAACCACCACAATAAATTGCTATGTCCATCTAAGAAAAACAACCTCACTTTATAAACATTTGTATAGAAACATCATTTACATGAAATATTCTTAAGTTTAAACATGCTTGGGTATCTCCCCTGGTTTCCACAATTTTAATCCTGAGTGAGAGTTTTAAAGTCCTATCAAAGTTTCTATTCAATCAGTCCAGATTTATGTTGTTAGCTGGTAAAGCTTTTGCTGCAATACGTACTTTACCTCAAAATACACTGACCAAATATTTGATTTGGTTGCTCTATGTACATACTGCTTATCTTTATATATGTCCACTAATTTAGGAACATATTAACTTCATGATTGATTTTACTGAAATGGTCAACTTGAAATGGCTGAAATATGTCTGTTAAGTAGCTCGATTTCCTTGTAAAAACTGAACATTAAACTACAGTGATAGCTCATCTATCAGAGTATTAGTATTCTGCCAATTTTAGATTTCAAGAACAATGCTCACATCCCAACAGTGATCTTGAAAAGCTTCGTGGAATCACAAGACTTTTGCTTGAATTCACATACACTATCCCTATGTTAGGTTAAATGATTTTTTTTTAATAACAAGCAAAACAAAGAAAGACACAAACTTTCTCACCAGGAGATTCAAAGTAAGATGGAAGATGAATTTTGGAGAGAGGAACAGTGACAAAATTAGTTAAATATCACAGCCTGAAACTGGAAAAAGAAAAAAAAAATATGTATAGATAAGCTCTGTACAGAGAGACTATCAGGATGCTAGTTGTGATGACTTTGGAACATCAGGAAATTATTAATATATTTAGTGACTTCTGATTGAGCAAGTTGGAAAATATGATATGCTTAATATAACTTCTATCAGAAATATTTTATACTAAAAACAATTGTTTTGGTGTTTTAAAGAGTAAAACAGTGGTAGGTACTTATATCTAAAATTTAACATGCATACAAGCCACCTTGGGATCTTGTGAGAACACAGATTCTTGTTTAGCAGACCTAGGGTTGTGAGCAAGATTCTATATTTTTAATAAACTCTGAGATGATGGTGATATGAGATGTTACTATATCTGATCTCAAAAACTTTTTGAAATTAAACCATACTACTCATGTAAGTTGGTAAGTTTATGTTACATACAATTCGCTCCCTTTGGAAATAAGGAAATTGTATTATAACAAACAAGTTTTAAAATATGAAACATACAGAAGGAAACTTGATAGTAATGCATTATTCAATCTTTCAACCATATAGTAAGCATGCATGAGAAAATTTTATTGAAATATGAACTTCATCAATACTGTATAAAATTTGAAGTGAACTACATCTATAAAACACTAAATCATACTCAATAAAATTATGAATTTTCTTATATTGTTTCATCCTTTTACATCTAGAAAGAAGGCAACACACAAGGCAAGTTTTGGGGGCTTTTTCTGAAAGGATATTTTGTTTTCATTTATGTTAATGGTGAAACACTGTGCTTTGTTCAATGGTGAGAAATCAAGACTGTATTCTTTGATTTAAAAAGAAAAGGACCCAGGTGGTCATTTTCTGGTCTGTAATTTATGCACATAAGTATATGCATTAAAATATTTTAAAAATAAACTGGAGCTGGGAAAAGTGAAATACTATAATACATTTGAAGCTATGGATTTATAGTTTTTATTGACATTTCACATATTATATAAATTTATGACCCTGCCAAATTCCTTTACACTGAATTAATAAAACATTCATGTTCAGTAACATTAAGGCAAGTTTTCTGTTCTTACTACATCTTTCATACTGAAATTGTGGTTCTAAATGTATTATTGCCTGTTTGACCCTTTCTAACCTCAGGGAATTTTGCTCTGATGCTCCAAATAATTATTTAATCTCAAAGGCCTACACTAACTTGCCTATTATGTTTGGTATAGCTAGATGGTTTATAGAGTGTGTGTGTGCTAACCATGGAAAATTATAAATGCTATTTATAAGAAAGATATGACTTCAAGTGTTATTTTAAAGGTCAACATATACATATGTAAAAATTTGAAAACCTTTCTATTGGACAATAAGGAAAATTGGTTCATGATTCTATATATTTATAGAAGATTTCCATTAAATATCACTTTGTAATTCAATCTTTCATTTAAAAAGTCAGGATGATATAGACATCAACTGTATAAACCTGTTACCTGTAAAATCCTCTAATATAAATTTTTCCCATTTTTTATGAAAAGTAAAATTCCATGTACCAAAACAAGTTCCATGAAGCTAGAGATGAAAAGTGATCATGTTAATCAATAAAATATAAATGATTATTTAGTAAATTATTTATTGTTTATTAAAATGAAAAAAAAAGACCCAACAAAACAGCAAAATGTTTAAACGATGTTATACAGTGAATTGAGAATCTATCCAAAAAGATTTTTCTGGGAAGAACAATTAATTGATACAAATGTGAGTGCAAATCTGTCTCTTTTTAAGCTTTAAAGCCTATTGTTCAAAGTTTTAGCTTGTGTGCATGATATAAACCCCATATGTTGTTTTGTCAGTGACAATAAAAAGTGCAGTTTATTAAAAACTGAAGTAAAAATTAAAATAACTTTTTAAAAAATCAGTCACAGTTTTGTCATTGGTATATGGAGATTGTTCCAGGGACCCATCCAAAGTTCTTCTTCATCTGACTGCGTGTGGTCCAGAGCCTCCTTGATAGTCTTACTGTCAACCATGGACTCCTGTTCAACTGTGCTTTTCAGCCTGTTCCCTAAAGACTTCACTGCAGTACTGTCAGTCCCCATGTGGCAAGGGGCAAATGTAACCAGAGTTGGTCTTGTGTTCATTTTCTCAGTAGAAAATGGCCCCTTTGATAATGTGTTCAGGGGGATGTTCTCCTCATGTGTCACTGCCAACTTGTCTAGTTTCTTAAAGTGTCTCCCCAGTCGAACAGGGGAAGTAACTTTTAAATTATCAGTGAGGCAGGCTCGGCGGGTTCTCACCACAGAACCATTCTGTGCAATGTATATATTGCCATTGACATTACTGTGGATATGAGGATTCTGAAGACGTGTTCTCTGACATTCAGGAGCATTGTCTTCTCCAGTTGAGCCGGTATCATACTCTCGATCAACAACTAACTTGATCATTCTTTTTCTTGCCCACTGTCAAAAAAACACATGAATCATTATCAAAAGAATTAAAAGGGTAAAGATTACAATGCCTGAGAAATTCACAACCTTTGACAGAAAGCTCTCAAAGGTAATAACTCAAGAGGTAACAGGAAGAATCTTATTATCAATTACTTTTCCACAAATTCTTCATTGGTTTGAGAGCTTAATAATTTTTGAAGAAAATTGCTAGATTAGAAAGTAGACATTTCAGGAAGTACTTTTATTTCTTTAAATAAAATTACTGATCTGTCATAAAAAAAATATATTGGTTATATTTAAGTATCTGACCCATTGTTTTACAGTTGCTACACCTTTCAGGAAAGTTAAGTTGAAAGGGACACCCCTCTTTATTAGTATATTCTGTTCATATTCATACTTCCATTCCTAATATTTGAAAGATATTTTTAAATTTATAATATTCTAATTCCTAATTAATCCTCCATTATTAGCCAAGCATTTTGTATAATTTAATGCATAAAATCACTTGCATCCTGGTTTTCTGGTTCATCCCATTTAAATATATGTTAAAATATCTTCAGATCCTGTACAATTTATCTTGCAATACACAAAATAGAAAATTAATGATCGTAAATTTGCCCTTAGTAAGCAGCTGGAACACAATGGAAATTTTCACAATTTTTATTTTAACAATCCACATTAGAAATGACAAGGTGCAAAGGTTAAAAAGTACTTGGTTATTCTTAAAATAGTATTGCACTTTGGGGATATGTGAACTACCAACATGTTGTACTGAGTAAGCCATAATTTTGGATTTCCAGATTTATATTTCAAAATTATTATGTTATCTACCCAGAAAAAAATGTATAACTGTTAAAATTCATTTTTTTCTAAATCCACTTTAATTCCTATGCACAACAGAAAGGAAATAGTAATAACTTAGTTTTTAATTTATTTCATTTAAAATCTAATATTTGAAAATGCGAGCTACAAACCTAATTGAACATGTTTATGATGTTTTTGATAACACGTTTGCCAGTTGAAATGTACATACATGCAAAAGTAGACTTGCAGAGATCTCATTTGTTGTAGCTTGTCATAATGATTTATGTTACAAAGATGGTATAAAGACTACTGTATATATTCATAAATTCATTCCAATAGTCAGAGCATCACTGGCAATGCATAATTCCACATTGCATTAACAGAAATCACATTATGAAATATTAAATACTGAGTAACTGATTGTATGTCTTTTGAATTATTAATATAGGAAAGATCAATCAGATTTACCCTAATATATTCTAACATACAAATCTATTTGGATAGCATATATATCTGCTTCTCTGGCATGCTTCTGATTTTAAGTCAGATAAAAATCATAATCAATTTCCTTCCTTCAAATGTCATTTCAGAGAATGCACAGAAAGCACTGCACACAAAAGCACTCATCACTGCAAAATTTTCACCTACTGTGATCTCGTTTACAGTGCTGTGTTGTAACCTTCTGGGTTTGCTCCTGGAGACTTCTTCTGGCTTGCATACTTGCTTGGGTTGTACTCTGGCACCTGAAAGCCCCAAGGACCTCCAGACTGACTTTCGCTACTACTGCTAATACTACTTGATTCTGACTCTTCCTCACTTTCAACACCTCCTTCCACTGAAGCTGATTCTGCACTGCCCTCCTCAGTGATGTCTCGAGATTCGAGGTCTGTTGGTTCTTCCACAGGGGCCAGCTCACTTTTCTGTTCTTCTCCTGGGCGTTCCTCCTCTTCTTCTACCTTCAGTTCTTCTGGCTCTTCAGCTGGCTCCTCTTTTCTACCTTTGACTTCCTTGACCTCTCCAACAATGGGCCTTCTTCTTGCAAGAAAAATATTTTTCCTTGCCTTTTCCCCTTCTGACTCGGTGGATTCTGACTCTTCAGATTCAGGGGTAGAACTTTCTTCCTCCTCAGAGGGTGTCTCTGACTCAGACTCCTCTTCCGTAGTCTCAGACTCACTGAACTCGGATTCCTCTTCACTGTATTCGGTATAGTCGCTTGAGGATTCCTCCTCTGATTCTACCGTGCTTTCTGTAGCTTCATCTTGGTCCAGAGTTAGTTTCAAATAATCTTTATCTTCTTCCTCAAGGCGTCGCTGCCACTCTTCCTCCTCAAGGTCTATGATGCCTCTTCTATCAGCTAGTCCTCTAACTTTCTTAAAAATCATGGGGAATATCCTGGCTCTCTTCCACGTTGTGTATGTTGGCTCAGCTGGGGGTGGCTTTTCAATAGTGACAACTACTTCTTCCTCCTCACTAGGCTCTCTAATTTCAACTTTTGGTTTGATTTTCTTTGCCTTTTCCTGAAAATCATGAAAATGCAATTGAAGTGTCAGCTGGGGAAAGGTTATGCTGTGACCTTGTCCCACGTAAGTTAAGCAGGAGTGAATCTACTGGGAGATAGCTTCATGCAAATTGTAAAACTGTTTTTAGAGAACAATCATACCATTCCCTATTGTTTACCCCACTGCATATAGACAGAAGATGGTCAAGGAAATAACCACTGTATCTTATACCTTATAATACCAAAATTTAAGGTTTTCTCACTTATTCAAAACTTATTTCTCACCTTAGATCAAAAGAGAAAGAAATAAATTAATCATTTCCTCTTCTCTCTCTCATCCTTAGACTTTGGTTAAAGAGTTTTATCCATTTGCTTTAACAAAATTTTTACCCATCAGGAAATTATGATAGCTTATCTGAATAGCTAATGAAATATTTGACTATTTTTAAAATGTTGAACAGGGTAAAACTACAGTGACATTAATTTTTTTTGTTTTAAATATCTGAATAAGTATTCCAAGTGAGGGCTTCCCAGGTGGCAGTAGTGGTAAAGAATCTGCCCGCCAATGCAGGAGACACAAGAGACTATGGTTCGATCCCTGGGTTGGGAAGATCTCTTGGAGTAGGAAGTAGTAACCTGGAAATTTTCTTGCCTGGAAAATTTCATGGACAGAGGAGCTTAGCAGGCTACAGTCCATGGGACTTCCAAGAGTCAGACACGACTGAGTGAGCACAGCACATTCCAAGTGAATATTTCAGGCAAAGCATAAGGATTTGATATAAATGAAATTGTGGTAATTTAGACTTAAATGACATAATTCCATTAAGAATACTGGTAATGTTTTATTTTTCTCTTATAATTAAAAGATGGAGATTGTACTTTTTAATGATTTTTAGGTTTGCGAGACAATGTGGGAGCATTTTGTTTTGCAAAATATTTTTTAACCTATTTGATTATAATATTACCATTATGGAATAACATTTAGAATTTTTTATTTTGGTTTTATTTCAAATTAATATTTTATATAAAGAAATTAAATTTATATATAAATTAATGTCCTTCTATAGACAAGACAATGGAATGGCTAGTGTTATTAAATTTCTATGGAAAACAGGTACTAAATGAATAGGATTTTTGATTTTTGAAATGTTTTGTAGGCTGCTATTCAAATAGGGCTAAAAATATTCTTCTTGGAATGTTAAAGTGAAGTCACTCAGTCACGTCCGACTCTTTGTGACCCCATGGACTGTTGCCTGCCAGGCTCCTCTGTCCATGGGATTGTCCAGGTAAGAATGCTGGAGTGGGTTGCCATTTCCTTGGAATGTTAACATTACATAAAATATTATAGTAGTTACCTCTTCCTCCTCATATTCCTCTTCAGCTTCACCAACCACCTCACCATATTCCTCTTGTCCAGCCGGTGGTAACAAACGACGACGACTTCCATATTGAGGCATTTCATACCTGTAACAGAAACTTACAACTTCAAACATTTCTTCATGTGATCTGTATAACCATGACTGATTTCTGCTTCCTTCTTTTTCTTCACCGTTCAATCAACAAATATTTATACAGCACCTATTTGGCTTCTGGTACTCTAGTTACAAAACCATAGGGAAAGAACTACAACCTGATGACCAATGACTTTTGCCATAACGTACCCTGGAATAATAAGAAAAGGAGATTAATCTTAAAATTTCAGTTTTAAGGTTTAGGAGAGATAAGAGTGAAGAGAAAGGAATATTTTTCCTTGACTAGCTGAACAATTTAAGGCACCAAACAGGTTCTTTCTGGAAGATAGCTTGTTCAGAACATAAACTCTAAGTTTAAATTTCTGCTTCAAATATGATGTGGGATCATATTTATTTTGCTCTACTGTAGAAAACAGTTAACTTATGTGTGTAGAAATGACTTTTGAAATGCTCATTTCTAGATTCTAAACTGTGTTTTCTTCTTAATTTCTCTTGGGCAAATCTTGAGGCTGACTGGTTAGATATAATGTCAAATACCTCATATGAAAGAAATGGTGAATTCAGGAATTGAGCAAATATGTTTGACTTCTATTCCTCATTTAAATAATTTGAACAATTTTATTGCATTTTTCAAATTGCAATCAATATCAATATAAACATCAAAACAGAATTCAATATAGAAAAAATGGTTAAACTTGATTGACGCTAAAACTAGATACATAAGTCATTTACAAACATGAAATGGATGAAATGACACTCATAAAAATGCTAGTAATAATAATCAATTAATAACACCTTATTATTCATAAAAATATTAAGATACTGGATAAAAAATCTGAAGATGTACCCATGCTCATAACTGTAATAATCTTGTCCATTTTCCTGGCCAGGATCAATTCCAGACTCCATGGATAACTCCTATTATTCAAAAAGAGAAATCATATTTGAAAATAAATTCTTATCACATTTCAGCTCAAAGTTTGTTTTCCCGACCTAGTGTTCGATGACTCTCAAAATGCTGCTGCCAAAATAACTTTAGTTACAAATGTTAGTTAAACATACTGAAATATATATATATAGGCTGTAGCTATTTTGCACAAAATTAATTTATGTTATTAGAACTGGGGAGAGGGAAAGTCAAGTTTTTTGAATGGTGAATCTGTCAAAGGTTACAGATAAGCACGTATCATTTGTTCTTAGATACTTTTTAAAACTATCCATAGACAGTTAATATTTCAACCTATTTAACATATTATTAGTAGACTTTAGCCATGAAGAAAATTATAACATTATCTTTAGCACTGTTTCATCATCCTAATAATATTTTTCTATTATCAAGAGCTCTTTGGTTCATCAAAAGCTATTCTTAAGAAAGGATTTGAAAATAATCATCTGTATAATAGAAATGTGCTAATAGGTGACATATCTTCAAGGATGATAATTATAAATTTAATTATTTTTCCTAAAAAAAGAAAGGAAGAAATTTGTCAGAGCACAGGCCTTTTCAAGGTTTCCAATTCTAAATTCCAGACACTACTGATTTTCGTCATTCTACACTTAACAGAAAGATATTTTTCCTGAGACATAAAATTAGCTTTAAATAACTATTAAGTTCAGTTTCACTAAATTTCTCTCTTTATTTCTATGTTAACATTTAAATAAGTTGAACTGTCAAGGTTTTACCAAATTAATAGTCAATGAAGTAAGAAAAGGGAAGAAGAGTTTAGGTATGTATCCATGGGAAAACCAATGGAAACTTATTTCTAATATCATCTATTATTTATAAGAACTAATTTTGTTGATCCAGGTATAATATGTCAGGAAAACAAGTCCTCTGGGGATACTAATGTATCACTTAAAAAGTGTGGATATTCACAGCCTGCATGATGGGAAGGGACATGGCACAACTGGAACTCTCATATTATTGAGAGATTATGAACTAGAAAAACCATTTGGGAAAGGTTTGGGAATAATACTGAAGTCAAATATATATATCTCTTTTCACAGAAATTCAATTTAACTTAATCTATGTGCCCAATATAAATATGTAAAAGTGTGCACCAAAATACATCATTTATAACAGCCCCAAACTGGAACTGATACCAAAGGCCATGAGATAAACACACGGCTACATCACACAATAGAGATGAATCTCCGTGACAGAATGATAAGCAAAAGAAGTCAGGTAAAAAATGAAACATATGATTCTATATTATTCTATTTCTGTAAACTTCAAAATCAGATAAACCAATCTGGGTGTTAGCAGCTAGGTGGAAAATTTTCTATTAGTAATAATCACACTTTGGATAAACCTCATTTGGCTACAATATTGCTACTGACAAATGGCTATATTTAGAAAAGGAACTCCTGCCATTTGTGATGATAACATGAAATGGATCTTGAGGGCATTATACTCAGTGAAACAAGTCAGGCATACAAATACTATATGGTATTACTTATATTTTGGAATGTAAAAACAATAGAAAACAAATTAAAAACTAAATTCACAGAAACAGTAGAAAAATGGTTACTGAATAGAGGAAATGATGAAAGGTTTGTGAAAGTGGACAAACTTTCAGCTATAAGGTGTATAAGGTCAAGCATCAAATGTAAAACATGGTGACTACAGGTGATAATGCTATACAGTACGATTGACATTTGCTAAGGGGGTAAACTTAAATGATCTCACAGAAAAATAATGAGTAAAAATATAAGATAAATATGCGAGGACAGATATGTTAGTCCTTTTACAGTGTATGCATATGTGTGTGCATGCTCAGTCATGTCCTACTCTTTGAGACCCCATGAACTGTAGCCTGCCAGGCTCTTCTGTCCATTGGATTTTTCAGGCAAGAATACTGGAGTGGGTTGCCATTTCCTCCTTCAGGGGATCTTCCCAACCCAGGGATCAAACCCGCATCTCCTGCAACTCCTGCATTGGCAAGCGGATTGTCTACCACTGAGCCACCTGGGAAGCCCTTTCACCAGAACGTGCACTTGAAATACCTTACAATTTAATTTGTCACTTATAACTTGATAAAGCCAAAATTAACTATATGTATTGAATCTGCCTGCCAACAAGGCAAACGTGGGTTTGGTTCCTGGGTTGGGAAGATCCCCTGGAGAAGAAAATGGCAACCAACTCTAGTATTCTTTCCTGGGAAGTCCTGTGGACAAAAGAGCCTGGTGGGCTATGGTTCATGGGGTCACAAAGAGTTGGGCACAACTTAGTGACTAAATAACTAAATAACAAAAACAGTTAAACATTTATCTTGGAAAAAAAAGCTAGGTGAGTGTGAGTGAAAAGAGAAACAGTATCTAAGTGTTAATGTGGAGGGGCTTCTGGAGGGCTAGTAGGGCATGAGTCTTCTGTAAAAATTCATTTCGTGGCACAATATAATTTTATGTCTGTATTTTTATTTCAAAAAATGTTTACTACAGGAAAAAGGTGTGAAATGAAGTCATTTCAGACCAACAAGAAACTGGGACAAAGTTAAAATCTAAATTTGACTTATTAAAATTATATACTTAAAAAAAACCAAAACTGTTTCATAGTGATAGGCTTAGACTTTTGAGGCATTCAAAATCCAATGTAATTATACTACTTTAAATGAAGCCAAAATGTCTCAGAAGTAATCCTTAACTTCTTGGCCAATGCACGTTTAATCTAATACATGGGAAGACTGAACAAAGACTGCTAAATGATTCTGAAGTTGAAACCTAAACATCCATAAATGAAAGAATGTATTGATATGAAGAAAATGTGGTACATACATATGAAGGAGTATTATTCAGCCTTAAAAAAAAAAAGAAGTCTTGTCGTTTGCTACCACATTGATGAAATAAGCCAGTCACAGAAGGACGCATCCTACATGATTCCACTTTTACACAAGGCATCTAAAATAGTCAGTCTTATAGAAATAGAAAGGAAAATGATGGTTGCCAGGGGATAGTGAAATTGTTAGTGGCTCAGTCGTGTCCTACTCTTTGCAACCCCATGGACTGTAGCCTGCCAGGCTCCTCTGTCCATGGAATTCTCAAGGCAAGAATACTGGAGTGGGTTGCCATTTGCCTTCTCCAGGGGATCTTCCCAACTCAGGAATCGAATCCAAGTCTCCCGCATTATAGGCAGATTCTTTACCATCTGAGTTACCAGGGAAGCCCCAGGCAGGAGATGGGGACAGGGGCAAATGTGAAGTTGCTATTTAGAAGATATTAAGTTTCAATGAAGCACAATGAAAAAGTTTAGAGATTGCTATACAGCATTGAGCTTACAGTTGACAATACTGTATTGTGCACTTAAAAGAGGAAAGATTTTGAAGTATGTGCTCTTATGACAATTAAAAACAATAAAGTTTTTAAAGTTGAATTCTAATAGCTTTGTAGCAATAATGAAAAATATTTATGGAAATACATGCTATTGAAGGGACTTCCCCCGTAGCACTAGTGGTAAAAGAACCTGCCTGCCAATGCAGGAGCTGCAGGAGACGAGGGTTGGATCCCTGGATTGGGAAGATCCCCTGGGGAAAGAAATGACAACTTACTTCTGTATTCTTGCCTCGCTAACCTTGTGTACAGAGGATCCGGCTGCAGTATATGAGGTCGCAAAGAGTTGGCCGTGACTGAAGCAACAGAGCACAGTGTGATTGAGGGGATTTCAAATTTTAAAAGAATCAGTTTTCTTTACGGACACATACGTCTCTTTTTTCTTGACTGGTAAATGAAACTCAGGTCTTGTTAGCTAAATACATATATCTGTCATCAAATGACTTAAAAAAATAACAGAAGGATGGAAGCAACTGCGGAGGAACCCACATACTCAGTCATCAATTTAATCAATCACTCTATAGTCTATAGGAAGACACGGGAGCTGGTGGAAGGGAATGCTCTGAAAAGTCCCTCCTGGATACTTATACCACCTATTAGAGCATTGTCTCTTCATAAAAAAAGAAAACGGAGGAAGAACTCCACCATTAAGCCTGCCAGTCTCCTCTGTTCAAGGGGATTCTCCAGGCAAGAATACTAGAGTGGAACGTCATGCCCTCCTCCATGGGATCGTCCCAACCTAGGGATTGAACCCAGGTCTCCCACATTGCAGGCAGATTCTTTACCGACTGAGCCACCAGGGAAACCCTAAGATCTTGAGTCAGACCGAAAAGAAAAGTGGAATGTTGGTCTTTTTTTGCTGTTCCATACAGCCCCTGCTGCCATTCCCTTAGCAGGTGAATCATGCCAAGTATCTTACTAAAAGGTGCTTTTATAGGCAGATAAACTGCTTAATGTTATTTTTAAAATTCATTTTTGCTGACCATACAGAGAAGGCATATAATCAACCTAGTATCTTATTGACCAAATTGTAAAAGTTTGTATTGATGCAAACAAAAGAAAAAAATAACTACCATTACTGAATTTCTTCCCACTATGCCCCAGTTGCTGAATTAGAAGCTTATATATTTAATATTACTGCCAACATCCTATAAAAGATGAAATTAATGAACATAAGGAGGATATGTAGTTTGACTAAGGCTTTATATCCAGTAACTGGCATTTGGATTTCAACTCTGAGGTATCTGATTCAACAATCTATGGAGAAGTATTCACAGAAATTTTTAATTTATTACTTTTTAAAATTTATGGCATGTGGGATTTTAGTTCCTTGACCAGGGATTTAACCCAAGTCTCCTGCATTGGAAGGTAGATTCTTAACCACTGGACCACAAGGGAAGTCCTTCCATGGAAATTTTTTATAAAATTTATAACATTTGAATATTTCTGCCACCAACCTCTCAATTTGGGGGAGTAAATTCTAAGCACAAAATGCTTGTCTTTAGCAAAGTTAAGATTCTGTTGTTGAGAGGTAGCAATAAACAGAGTACTTTTTTTAAGTGGAGATTATAAAATCTTAAATTTTCCAAAGAAGGTATTTAAAATTTGCATTACTTTATTTCTTTCAATTTAGGAAGTATATAAGATAATAAATAAATAAAAATGACATGCATTTATTATATAACTCCAAATATCTTTTCTCATTGCAGGAGAAAATGTCATAAACCATTTTAAAGTGGACATTTTAAAATAGACTGCCCAAAGACAGTATTCTGAATCACATTTCAATGATTAAAGTCTGTTTATCACAACCAAGTTTCTACCTTTGTTATCTCAGCATGGATGTCACCATTATTTTTTCAGATTTTTCCCGGACTTAAATCTGATCTCAAGAACAATTCTGATGAATCTAGATTCACTAAGACAAGTGACAGATCAGTCCATGACTTGTCTCATTTAATGCTTGTTTGCTTTTAATATAAACAAAGGTCTTATTTACCTGATTTCCAGAGAGTGAAGCTAAAAATTTGGAACTTCAGTCATCAGAAAGCAGAAGGGAGGTGAGTTGCTTGCTTATTTGCTTATTTGATCTAATTTAAAACCACCTCTTCTCTCCTTTATAAAATTATGTCATGCTTGTAGCCACATACTCTGCCCACATATGAAATAGGCTTCAAAGTCACATTAAGTATGTTGAAGACTCAGTGAAGGTAGAAAAGAAAAAGAAAACTGATACCTCTGGTTTAAGAAGAGAAGGCCTCAGCAGTTGTTGTTGCTGCCAAAGGAAATTAAAATAGAAAAAGGTTTAGGAAATAATTCAGGTGCAAAAAGTAGATTATGATTGAAAAGAGAGAAAAAAAGGTCACAGCTTAAAACTGGTTACCTTGGGATACAATTTATTACTCATGTGATAGCTATTAACAGCATTAAGTGATATTTTGACTATTTATGTTGGAACATAATTAATGTGCTTTAATTTCATCATTGTTTCAATTAACATCAAACTTAATATTCTTAATAAATAAAAATCTATAATTTTTTTTTGTTTGTTTAAGCTACATAGCAAAAGAGTCATTTATGGTTGTGAAGCACTTTAAGTATCACACAATTCATTTTAACAAATTTAACCTTGTTTTAAATTGTCCCTCTTTTTCTCCCCAGTCACATTTATATATAATCAGGTTCATTAGGAAGAAGGGTAGGGCACACAAAAAAATGATATGGTTCTAATGAATTTATCATTATATTTAAGACATGCTCCCATTTTTCATTTTTACAAAACGTGGATTGCTTGAAGTTAAGATTTAAGCATGTTTTCAGAAATTCTTCTGTGATTAAGGAAATTGTTCTTCCTTAGTTTTTGGAGACCACTTCTCACTGCCTCCCCATTTTACCCATATTTTTTTTACACTTTCTACTGATCTATTTCATAATAATTTATACTATAACTAGATGAAAATGCACAAATTCAAATTTTGGCTTCTCAACTCTTGAAGGGAATGGTTATACAACATAAGTCTTAAAGTAAGCATTGGGGAAGTGGGCAGAGAAGTTCTAGGAAATAACCCTACCAGTGAGCCAACTGCTTAAAATGACCAATAGAACAACTATTTGACAGAAGCAATAGATATTCCATAGTACAGATGTTATGAGACAGTACAGATAAGGTATTCACTTAAAGGGGTGGGAAGTTGAAGTTAGAGATATTCTGATTCAATCTGTTAACTGTGATAATTATCTCTGAAAATCACTTTTTCTTAAATGCATTCATTTTGATTTCTAAATAATCTAGGACTTATGCATTCTAAACCATTAACCAATTAGGGCATATGCTTATTTCATTCTCTTTACTGAAGAGCTATATGCTAACTCATACTAAATTTTCAGTAACTCATTGGTAGTACCACTTACAGTGTAGTTCACCAAATACTATTGGTCAGAATACCCAGTATCTTCTCTGCAGACCAAGAGTCAAATTAACACAAAAAGCCATACAATAGTCTGACTTGTTTTTAACTCTAAAATCTCAAAAGTTGTAGGAGTGACCCTTGGACTGATTTTTTAAAAAGTTTCTAAATTAGAAACAGTGTTCTAGGTTAGATTTATTGCCTTAGAAAAAGGAATTTGGGGGAATGTCACAATATGGAGTGATAATAATTCTGGAAAACAGAAATTTATCTTTGAAAAGGTAAGCAGTTGATCTGTGTTCACTCATTGACTTAAAACCTAGAACAAAGAAGCAACAAACATACAAGAAAATAAATTGCAAAGCATACTTATAGGTTTTGTTAAAATAAAGGGAAATACCCTAGTCTTGAAAGAATGTAAATCAGTCCTGCCTGTAACATAAATATTTTTCCAGTAACCTTGATGTAACATAGCACCATAAAGCCCTTACCTCTGATGTATAACCTCTCCTGCAAGGCAGAAATGAAGAAATCAGTATTAAACGTCTTGGATTTACAGATAAAATAGAATTATAGATGAAGGTAGTTTAAGAAAATCATAGAAAAATTGAGAAGGTGATTTTTTCCAAAAATTGTCTCAGGAGAAATATATTTTATGGCAGTATCAAAACAGGAAGATCAAGATTTTATGCCTGCATTATTAAAAACAATTATCACTCCAGACCCTCATGCCATCTAAAAACTAAACAATATACAATCTGTTTTATCTCAATGGGGTATAATAACACACATTGACTCTGTTATGATCAGTTAGATTAAAAATATTCTACATCATGTCTGTCCTAGACAAGTCTTGATATGTATGATGCTCATTTGGGGAAAAGATATGCTTGATACATGAAAAACATATTGGTACAGGACAAAAAATATTATCTCCATGACTAGAACATATTCTTCCAAATGTTTGTAAGGTTTTTTGTTTTGTCAAATTATTCTAAAAATAATAAATGCAAAATATTGACTAGTCTTTAAATGTCAATTACATTATTAGACATGACATGAAAAAGTTTTTAGAGATATAATAGCCCAGCATTCAATATTACATAAAGATTTATATAGTTAAATGGACCACAAGTTGTTGAAACATTTGACTGTACTTGAGAGGGAAAAAAGTATGGAATGTTTTCAACGTTATTAATGATGAAGTTTTTTTATTTATTATTCATTAAACATTTGACCTAAAGTATTACACTGATGCTGTTGACCATGCTATATGAAATTAATAAACAACTGCAATGAAGATTTACTATGAACACTTTCTAAAGTCCAGCAAAAGAATCTGTAGAAAATTTATTTAAAATATTCCAAGGACTTTACAAGATAAATCTGCTTATTTGAATCCATCTTAAGTGATTATAAGGCATTGTTGATTGAAATGGTTGGTAATAATGGTAATCTAATGCTTATACACATATATTGCTGTCAGCAATTTATTGCAATAGTCCTGTCTTATCTGTGGTTATCTATCTGTAGTTTCAGTTACCCATGGTCAACCATGGTCCAAAAACATTAAATGGAAAGTTCTAGAAATAAAAAATTTATATGTTTTAGATTGCATTCTAAGTAGCATTATGAAGCCTAACTCCATTCTTCTGTATCCCTCCCAGAATATGAGTGGTCTCTTGGTCCAGTATTTGAGATTTCAGGCATCCATTAGGGGTCTTGCAGGATGCTTATGTTGTATGGTTAAATAAGGGGATGATATCATCCCCAAGGGGGGATGATAATCTTAAAGCACTTAAGAGTTGAGACATTTTCAACTTTTATTCCATTTGTATCTTTTAGAGATATATAAAGTTGATAGCTCGTACTTAAGTTTTAAATAATGACTCGAGTCACGTACATAATAAAAAATATCCAATAAAACCTATATTTAATTTTCTAGGATATTTAAATTGCCTCTTTTCATTGGCATTACATTTCATAAATGTAGGAAATAAAATATCAATAGATGAACTATATAATTTTCCTTAACCTTTTTGTTGCCTTTTATTTGGTGATTTGTGTTGTTTTGTCTTATCTCAAAGGCAAAACGTAACTCAGATAAAGTAAACAACAGAATCAATATGTATAGTTACCTGTGTGCTTTCAATTAACATGACTTCCTATTAATCCTTATAAAACCATTCATATGACACTGATGTAGTTTATGTAGTTTTTATGTAGTTTATATGTAATATGTATTGATTTTTCATTTTATACTATTTGTATGTATTACTGTTTATTTTTAACAATAAGGAAAATATATGTTAACCAGTTATGTCTTTTAATAAGGTACTTAATAATTTCTTCTGCACTAATTGAATTATAATAAATGCAGAAGAAAAAAAGATATTCTATTTTTGGAGGTTTGATGTCAGGTTGTGTGAGCTTAGGGGTTGTGGCGAGAAATAATATTTTGAGTTGTTTACCGGGATATTTTTAGATCTCAAGTAGAAGATGCTTTAATTGACTTTATGATGAAGGAAACTTCTAAATATAATGTGTCAATGAAAGACTAGATTAAATATAAAACATGGGAATGGAGTTTCATTTGCAAAGTATGAAATACTAATAACAATTTAAAATTATAAAAAGATTATGAAAAAGGACAAAGTAACAATTAAATAAGGCTATATACCTATATAAAATTGTTTTTTGGACTTCTTATATTCTTTGGTAATTATTTAGAGATTTCATTATCAAATAATTCTAAGGAATTATCAAGAAATTTCTTTTACATTTCCAAGAGGCTGATACAAAATAGCATAAAGACACACACACTCACATTAAAGGTTTATGCAATTGTGAATAATACCTTGTCAGAGTCCGCCAAATATCACAAGTTCTCATGCATATGACCAGCTGCCAACAAAAACTCCAACTGAAGTTTTTCAGTGAAAGAGAGAAAAAAATCATGTTCAAGAACCCCAGGAAAAAAATTGCTGTTGATTTGGATGAAAAGAATCTGAAGCAGAGGATCTAATGAAAATAGTTAACTTCATAGTTTTTTATTTGGTATTGTTAACTGGGATGCTAGATCAAATTCTTGAAGAAATTTCACATGATATGAATTAAACAAAATCTATGAAATGATGCATTCATTGTAGGGCTCTGGATCTATATTAATATACTTAAAATGGCAATTATCAAGTAAGATTTTGCCTATATTTTGGAGTTGTGTTTTCTCTGTGCAGGCATATCTCCTAAAATATTAAAACTGGAGAGTATAATAAACAATTACACTTGTATTCAAAGTGAGGATTTCCAGTAAATAAAATTGATTCCGTGTGTGAGATGGAAAAAACAAAGTAATTACTTGATGGTCGAGGGTAGCTTTCATTAGGATAGAAAGATGGTACTTAGCTTAGTTGATGTCTTTAAGAATTTAACCAGTTGAGCTCTAAGATATAAGAACAACTACTTAAATTTTTTAGAGTATAAATTATTTTCTTTGCCTAAAATAAAGAGGAAAGACATATATAAAACTGGTGGCATTTCACCAGATATATTTCTTCTTGATTTCTATTTAAATTTTTTATATTTCATTCACGTTTATAGGTTAAATTTGGATGATTCATCTATAACAATTAAAAGTAACTAGGAGGGGATATATGTATATCTGTAGCTGATTCACACTGTTGTGCAGCAGAAACTAACACAACACTAAAGCAACTATACCCTAATAAAACCTAATTTTAAAAAAAGTGCCTAGGAATAAAACTGATTATGCACTTTAAAAAATTTTAATAGACAGTCATGTTTTATATTATTGATAGACAGTGAAAAATATAATTTTCAACAATTAAATAGTAACTAAATTCACACTAGATAAACTCTAACTTTCTTTTGATGAAACTGATTAGACTTTATTAAACTGGAGATAAAGATTATTTTTGAAGGAGACTCATGATAAAATTATAATTAAGGAGATGATATAATAATGTGAACAAGTAAAACTAAAGAACAATTTATAAACATTTGTGGGAACAATGAAATGTCTTACAAAAGTCAACAATTCAAGATTTATTTCCATTATAAAGAAAGGAAGAGAAAGCACAATGAGAAATAAATAGAATAAGACAGCAATTGAGAAAAGTAAAAGATTTATCAAATGTATAAGCATACTAGTAAGATAAAAGCAAGCCAGAGTAAAGGATGTTCTTATAAGAAAACAGAAGTCTACATCTATAGCACCTGAGATTTATTTTGGAATACCATAATGTCTGTCATCTCCTACATTTTTAGATACATAACATTTTACTTTGGTAGTATTTCTTCTTACCAAATACATGGGCTTCAAGGAAATAGCGGGACATATGATATCATATTTTAGCTTATTTGTAACAGTCTGCTGTCTTCCTGGAACACTCATGTAAAACTATGATCAAAAGTAAATGCAAAACTTAACATGATAAACAAGCCATTGGTTTAAGTTGGATATCTAACTTTCATGCCCATATATACCCACTGAATAATAGATTGAAATTACTTACTTTTTAAATAAATGTAGACAAATAATGCTACTTCGTAGTTAAGAAAGTTAAGGGAACTCTATAATATGAGTTAGTAATGATGAGATTAATAATCTTTTAAATTAAAAATGAGGAAAAACCAGCATTGCATTGAATTTAGGGTAAAATAATAGTATCTTCTTTAATGTTCAAATTTGCCTCCACTGGAAGGTTATGGTCAAGAAAAGAGTTGTCCATTTAAAACTAAAAAAGAAACATTACAGTGAAGTAGAATGACTGTGAAATTGTTTTTCAATTCCTTCAACAATATTGTGCAAATTCTCCTGGTTTTGTTCAGATGTCATTTCTGTATTTGTTGTCTCTGAAGGACAACTCATTTGAAGTCTTGAGGGTTGTGCTGGTGGATTATTTTTTTCTATTTGACTGTACATGTTAGCTACTGACTTTTCCAGTTCTGCTAAGTTTTTTATATGCTTAAGAATGCCTTTTGGTTCCCTTTGAGGATTTGCATTACACAGTGTTGTTGATGTTGACAACTGTATCATAGTGGATTTCATTTCCTTGGCTGGTGTCACATTGACAGTATGTTCCATAGCTGGTGTAAACGCACACTTGGTGGATGGAACTGACATCAAAGGAGGCAGTGAAGAAGGAAGAGGAGGAGATGCTGGAGGAAGAGAGGGAAGTGAAGGTAGAAGAGGTGGAGGAGAAGTAGAGGAAGGAGAAGAGGGAACAGAAAGTAGAAGACGTGGAGGAAGAGGAGGTGGGTTAGGAGGAGAAGGAGGAAGACTAGACACAGCAAAAGGAGTAAGGATATGAGGTGTAAGAGGAGGAGGAGAAGGAAGAGGAGGAGGAGGAGGGGGAGGACAAGAAGGAGGAGGGGGAGGAGAGATTTTTAGTGGACGGGGAAGATTTTCAAAAATGTCCTTTTTGGTTTCAAAAGTCATCAAACAAGTAGGTGTCTCTCTGCTAAGGAACTCAGAATTTAAAATGCAAGGCATTGAAGGAGAAAGTTCCAAGGAACAGTCAGCAGGAGAAACAACATCAGGTTCTGATTTGAGTTCCACAGTTCTTGAAACAGTTGGCAAAGTGGAGAAAGAGCAGTGAGACCAAGGAGAGGAAAGCGAAGAGTCTGAAGACAGAGATTGCAACTGCTCTGTTCCTTTTATAGTCAATGATTCACTTTCCTTCGTTTCCTCTTTTTCTGTTACATTTGCATCTTCGACTGTAAGCAAGGGACTATTGTTACCTCTTTTGTTTGGATTGGTTCCAGTGCTTTCATTTTCAGCTTTCTGCCTGTTGCTCTGCCACTGCTTTAGAGCTATGGTTTCTGATCTATCAGGAAGTTCCCACATTGGTCTCCTAGGTAAGCAGGTTGGGCGATTCCACATCCTCTGAGTCTTTTCTCTTGGGCCCCTCAGAAACTCTTTCTTGGCTTGTGTTTTGGGTAAAAATGACTTAACAAAATCTGTTCTTAGTAAAAAGTCTGAATTTGTTGATCTTTGATCTGTGTATTCCTTGCAAATGGTACTGTGGGCACTTAGGGCATCCTCATCAGACATCAGTGTGAATTCTCTTGCAGTCCTGGGCCAGCTGTTCTTAAGAGATCCATCTATGTGAGTCTGCTTGTGAGCCTCAACAGTGTTGGAAGAAAAGTGCTGATGTGTCCTGTCTTCTGAGACTGATTTATTTTCCCTGCTTTGTTGGAAATGGTAGAGAAGGAAAAGACTTGAAAGAAAAGAAGATAATGAAATGTAAGGAAACAGGTTGTGAAATAGCTTTCATGAGAAAGATGTTTTTATGGTTCTCATTACTACTTCAAAATATAAAAGGCCAAATAACACTAATCTACTGAAGCAAACCATTACTTTGATGTTTCTGTTCTCAAAAAGGCAGGCCAGGAAAAGCTAGAGAGCTGGGAGTAGCATGAAAAAGTTTCATTAAAAAAAAAAATGTGTCAATCCACACACTGATTTTCTTTCTTTTTTTTCAGTTAGTTTGATACAGTGAAGTTTCCATGACCACACATAACAGTTCTCTCAAGTGTAAGTCACAAGTTTCCAAGTTACAGAGCAACATGTTGGGCAGTGGTTTCATACCCTTTGCCTTTGTTAAAGATGATCAGAGTTGACTGTTTTAAGGAATGGATCCTTAGCTGTATCTGATTCAGTACCTGCCCATTATCTCTCATCTTAGTAATTCTGTCTGGAGTTAAAAGTGCTCTCCTATATGAGGTAAAGCTTGCAAGAGAATGCAGAAAGATTTTCTGTTCTCTAGATTAAGAGAATTAGTCTCCGAGGACAGATGGGAGGGTTTCTCTCATAGAGTTCTAAATCACAGTTGAAAAATTGTATTTAAGTATCTTGAGAGAGATTATTTTCTTCCATTTTAATTTTATGCTTAATGATTTAAAAAGCACTATAAATATTACAAATAAGAAGGGAGACTCTGGATTTCTTTTGAACATGATACAGATCAAATTTTAGGCCACACTTTAATGAAAATATATACTACTATAGTAATAGTTTTGATATCACTGAAAGACTTGTTCAGACATGGTCACTGAATTACAGTGACTGTGAGTCATAAATAAAATGGAATGTCAAAGAGCACAAATAAGTGCCTCCAATGAAAGAACTGGGACCCTTCTCCCAGAAAGACAGGGAGACTTGGGGTTTTAAATAGTCTTTCATTTGACTTTGCTTCTCAAGCTCAGAGTAACAGATTCATTTTTATTATCATTTAATATTTACCCACATAGTATAGATGAAATAAAAGGATTTTTTAATTAAAGTTTAAAAGCTACATTGAAAAATCAGGATGAAAGGTGAGACAATATAATGATATATAATTATTGTGTTATTTGGCAAACTTGCAAACTGCAAGAGAGAATTCTCACAGGTGGTCAGGATCTCCTGAATAATTCAGAAAGTGGAGACAACTTGGATTAAACAAACAGCAACTGCTTTTCAAAATCACAAAAGGTAGTCTTTAAAAATATGGTTGATATATAGCAGTTGTTTCTGTGTAAATACATTCTTGGATTTATTTTTCTTGGAAAGAACTATCTATTCAATGATACCACATCATTTTTGATGGAAAGATATCCATAAGTAATTTTAACAAAAACAAAGAGAATTTTGAAACTTCCCTTCATAAGCAGACATACTATCACTGGGAATACATTTAAGCTCATGCAATTTCAAGATATAAAGACGGAATGCAGTATAGGAAACATAGCTTTCTTTTTAAAAGTAAATGTACAGTAAAAGATGAAGATTACTGTATATAGAGCAAAACGGCACTTAGTCTATTCTATTGCATTTTTTTTTCTAACGCCCTTGTATTAGAATGATATTATTTACTTACTTATGCCTATGTATCCACAGGTGAGAAAGAGAAAACATGTGATAGAAAAAAAAAGTTTTAACTATAGTTAAATTGAGATGGTTATGAAAATATTAACAAGAATATGCTTTACATACTTAATACTCATATCAAAAGAGAAAATGTATGTGTCATATTTTTATTTATTAATATGAATGATTTTAATAATGCTTTAGATAAAATCACATGACATTTATTTGGTCGTCTTATGACATAAAGTTACATCTAGCTATCTATTGGGTTGGTTGAAAAGTTCATTTGGTTTATTCCATAACATCTTATGGAAAAATCCAGATGGATTTTTTTGGCCAACCCAATATCTCCTATACATAGTTAAATTCACCTCTATTAAACATGGGTGACTTCAATTCTCAAACAGAATTTTAAAAATGAGATTCTAGGAATCGCTTCTATGTCCGAAATGAACAATTAGTCCACATTGATTTACAAAGAAGACCTAAGTCTCATTTAGAAGGAATATGACTTTTACAGAGTAATTATTGAGTCTACATTAAGTTGTTAATTATTTATGAAACCTTTTTTTCAAAATACCCTTTGTCTTTTTAAAAAATAGTTGATTATAATTCATTTGAAGATAGCTTATTTTATAGTAATTTATGGCTAGAATTCTTGCAAAAAGTTTTTGAATAGATAATTTAAACATTTGTCAAAGATCATTAAATGTGTAAAACTTAAAACACTTCAATAAATACAAATAAGAATTGCAAAATCCTCTACTATCTACTACAATTTTTCATATAAAAATAGTCCCTAAGCATTGCTATTTGAAAATTATTGCTATCAAACTGTACTGATTCTGGGTGACGTTATAGTATTCCCGCTTTTGTTAAATAGAAATTAGTATATACCCCTCACTAATTTCAAATAAAGCACATTCAAATTTACACATAAATCATTTTTAGTTTTGAACATGTTTAGAATCAAATCTTATTGGCTCAATTCCAACATTCACCAATAATTGAAAAAGAAACCACATTTCCAACTTATACAAAAGGAAAAAAATATTTAAAACATTAATCCAATATTATTACTCCAGGAGTAGCATTTGAGGCATTAAGTTCTTAAATTCAACTTTAGCATTAAACTATATGTTAAATTCAGTTTTAGTATTTTAAAAACTATTTTCAATATAACCTATATAATAGTATTAATACAGTTAATAATATTGATACATAGGTTTGAAAACAATTTTCCCATTAAAAAATAAATTTCATAATTTTTGAGGCTTGCTTTATTCCTACTAGTAAATGCTACAAATGTAATATAGTAGAATGTGTTTTAGTTCCTCAATTCCTCCAAAGTTCAGTTAATAATAGTTTTCCTGGATTTAATTTAGTCATATTCAAAATTTTATAATATCCTTGGTTGTTTTGCATTTCATGTTGATATATCTTGAATTTTTTTTTTTTTTAAATATGGACAAGTTAAATATCTCCAAAGGAATTCAGGTTAGAGGTAGAAATTAAAGATGCTATAAAGCCATAAAATCTTTCAGGAATAATTTAAACTCTTTTTCAAAATGATGATTTTTTTTCAAAATATTGATTAGAGATGCCAAATAGTCCATGAGAAATACTGTTATAACAGCATTCTCATTTGAAAGAAATATAATGAAAATAATATTCCTAAGTGGTTATATATGTGATAGTAATTCTTTATTTTCATTCAGATTTTAATTCTATTTTATAACAGCTTAAAATAGTATCTTAGAAAAGTCTATTATTTTAGAGCATAGAGTGGACTTTTGATTACCAAATGGGAGTTGGCTTTTGGTACCACACCAGGAATTACTATTTTATGACTGTGCTTTATTTTCCTCATTTTTTATGAGAAAAATATTTTCAGAATTTTTAATTTGGGGGAAAATCCTTGATTCTGAAGATTTAGAAATTAAATATAATACTCAAACTACTCATCTGCAAATGTCTCCTCAAACTGAACACTTCTTTCTTGTTACTCAGTTTTTTTTGTTTGTTTGTTTAATTATTAATGTTCTTTTGTTAGTTTTTTGGCTATTACTCTCCAATGGAACTTTCTTAGGTCTTCATCTTAACAGTTTTATGTTTAAAAAATGTAATAATCAAAATAGGCTGTAAACAGTATTTCCACATCAAGTTGAAATTTAATACTCACCATACAGCATCCATCAAAACCCATTTATTTCTAAACGTCCCTGAAAGGTCTACTTACATCGTGCTGTCCCCGAGTTCTTCATAGAGATGAGCCCCGGGGGGCGGCGGGGGTGGCGGGGGCATGGCCACTGGAGTGGGGGCAGGCGCTGCTGGTTTAGCCGCAGGGAGGGCAGACTGGATTCGAGCTGTCTTGATGCACTCAGCTTGGCGTCTTTGGTAAAGTAAGGAGGTTTTGTAAAACTCATTTTAGAAATCATATACTTATCAATAAGCTACCTTTCAATAATAAAGTCCGTTTATCAGAGAAACTCAAAATTTTTTACACAAATATTTGAACTTACTTAACTAATAAAGTTACAAAAGCTTTCCCACAGAGTATCATTTACTTAAAACCCCTTCTCCTTAGTTCCTTAGAATGTTTACTCCAAGAAAAACAGTAAATTCAGTAGAAAAATTTGCAAATTAAGTTAAATGGTAATATTAAATGGAGAAGGAAAAATATTTATAACATGTGATTAATAATTGGTGGTTGTTTAATGGATCTCTTTCATAATAAGGCATAAAAAAGATACATGTGCGTGCCAAGTTGCTTCAGTCATGTCCGACTCTTTGTGACTCTATGGACAGTAGCCTGCCTGGTTCCTCTGTCCATGGGATTCTCCAGGCAAGAATACTGGAGTGGGTTGCCATGCTCTTCTCCAGGGGATCTTCCTGACCAGGGAACGAACCCAGGTTTCTTATGTCTCCTTCATTGGCGGGTGGGTCCTTTACCACTAGCTCTACTTAGGAGCCCATAGAAGATAAACAATTGGCTTTTATTATTGGTCTTCCATCTATTTAAAGAAAAGTTATTTTGCTTAAAAATGATTTTAAACCCATCTTAGATACTACAGGAACTGTGTAGAGGTGCATGTTTAGGAGGGAGATTTGGTTAGTTTTTATTTTCTTTGGATTCCAAGGAATGCCTGTGATTTTTGCATTGGAGCAAGGCTGGTCTTTTTGACTTTCCTGGATACTGATTGTTAATTCTTGCCTCAAAACCAAAATCCCAAAGGGTGGTGGATATCAGGGCAAACTGTCTTTTTCACATTTCTTCCTCTTGTATCCATTTGTCTAAAACTAGTTCAATTCTATATACATAAACCACAAGGGTTTCCCTGGTGGCTCAGACAGTAAAAAATCTGCCTAAATGTGGGAGACCTGGGTTCGATCCCTGGGTTGGGAAGATCCCCTGGAGGAGAGCATGGCAACCAACTCCAGTATTCTTGCCTAGAGAATCCCTATGGACTGAGGAACTTGGCAGGCTACAGTCCATAGGGTCACAGAGAGTTGGACACGACTGAGCAACTAAGCACACACACACACACAAACCACAAAGGAAGTGCAACTAAAAACTAGTTCAATACAAAATACAAATATAAAGTAGAGAAATAATACCTGATTCTGGGCAGGCTGACTACTTCATTAGCACTATCTGTTTTTTTTCTTTTCATATCACATAAAATCATATGCAACATATTAGTAATTATACTTACACTTTAAACCTGTTTGGGAAAGCAAATGAATAGGAAAAAATGAATAAGAAAACAAAGAGAAAGCTACATGAGAAATATTGCATTCATAATATTTCAACATCTGAATTAATCTAAATTATGAATAATTTATGGGTTAAACTCATAATAACACAGACTTAAAGACATTGTAAGAGAATTAAGTCTTTCAATTCAGAAAGTGAAAATGGTAAACACTTTATTATTACTGTCACTGTCCTACAAGCTGTTAATAACATTTATTGCAGTAAAACAAAGAAATTAACTAGTTGGAATAGGAAACACTGGATTAAAACATGCATATGTGAGTTTTTCCTCTGATAGAGAAATGGAATATTAATGATGCTCTGATCTTTATAACTGTCATTTTGGTTTACTGCGCTTGCAGACTATTAAAGAAATGGAGTCAGGCAGCAAGCCCCAGTTATAGTCGTCCTCACTTTGAAGCTGAAGCTAGAATTGAAAGGTGCTGATCCTGGATGATTTCCCTGGTGGTTCAGATGGTAAAGCGTCTGCCTACAATGCAGAAGACCCAGGTTCAATCCCTGGGTCAGGAAGATCTTCTGGAGAAGGAAATGGCAACCCATTCCAGTATTCTTGCCTGGAAAATCCCATGGACAGTGGAACCTGGTAGACTACAGTCCATGGCATCGCAAATAGTCGGACATGACTGAGTGCTTTCACTTTCACTTTCAATCCTGGAGACTAAATTTATGACACTTTCACATTTGCCTCATAGTTTTCCATGCACAGCAAATTTAAAAGACACATCTTATAATGAAAGAATAGCCATTCATTCCAATCTATTTATAAGCAGAAAATGAAGGTACAAAAGTTAGATTTTAAAACAATAGGATTTTACTTTATAACATGTTTACTTTTGTTAATCTACAGAGTAACCGAAATTTACTTAGATTGTCAAGATGATTACTGAATTAAAAAGCAATAAAATAATATATCTTTAAAATATTTAAATATTAAGGATTTTAATATTTTGTTAAAATTCAGACCATTTAGCATAACATCATGGATGCTTCAGTTTTGATCACTGCCTTGTATGCCAAGTAAAAGTTTTCTCACTTATTTTAATGCTAGCAGGATATAATAAATCTCCTTTCAGAAATAGTTGGATGAAAAAGTAGCTGTGATACAGACATATTTAACATGAAAATTAATATTGGATTGATAGCTTAATAATCTAAAAATGTGTCCATTATTGTTTGTGCATAGGCTTTAGATTTGGCATATCAACTTATTTAAGCACACACTGAACTCCAGTATGTCAACCTAAATGTTATATTTGCAACTTCTCATTGTTTTTGTGACAGAAAATATTCCTATAGTATGTTCATGCACAGCACATTCTTCAACTTTCAAGTTGGAATTACCTTTCCTTATTTAATTCAATAGAAAATCCTCATTGTTAGAGAACACAGATAACAGTTTAAGACTATGTAAGGACTTTTTTAGTCCTTTCCCTGTAGGTATTTTAAATGATGAGTAGCCATTCTACCATTATTTGTTATGTCAAATAATTTATATGATTTATGATTCCTGTCTGTTAATTATTTTCATTTTGTGACACCCTCAGGGCTACCTCTCTTCTTAACTTATTCCACAGTTTTGTTGTTGTTGTTGTTGTTGTTGTTTTTAGCAATTATCATCAATAGGTATATGTTTAAAAAGCACAACCCTCTATCACAAATGTTCTCCATATCTAGTATCAAATAAAAAAAATTGCTTGCTAGACTATTTTAAATATAGATGTTTAAATTAGCTAAAATTTACTTGACTACTGTGAAGACCCTAAACAAGAAAAATATAGATATTTTAAATGAATGTACTTGTCTATAGGGACCAGAAAAATGTTTAAGACTTGTACAGCCAAAATATAATGCTAGATGTTACAATATAGACTCTATCAAGGCTACCCAAGAAAGAAGAAATCACATGGAAAATTATATATAGTGTGCTATGATTTTTAAATGATTTTTTCAAACTGTAATATCTGCATAAGGGTAAGTTTGACAATATGGATAAAAACCTAGCATGACAATGCATTGATATTTAGGTTACAGACCTTCCTTTGCAACTGTGGTATCTGTATATGACAGTTCACTACCTTTCCTCCCAAAGCTCTTAACCTGATGAAGAGCATAAATAAAACTATAGGAGGTAACCTAATATTCCTGGCAGATAAGAATATTTTAGCACAAGAACACTGAGAAATCTGTGAAAAATGTATTGAAAGTTTGTAGTTTTCCCTTAAAGGAAGGTTATTTGGCACAAGAAAAACACCACACTCCCAGAATGTTTGTACCATGAATATTTTACAACTACAAAGCCATTTTACCAGAGGCAAGTTTTTAATATGCCTTCTTGAGGAGCTGTCCGTATTTCGGCAGGTGTGAATACTTACTGTCTGTAGCTGACCAAAACCACCAAGATGGCAGGAATACAGCAGAGGATGATGATGAAGGCCAGAGCCAGCAAAGCCCCTTCGGTATAGCCGAGACTTTCTCCTCGCTTTTTAATGCTGGTCACTGCCTCTGGAGTCCGGATCTCCAGAATGCGTCCTCCTTCCCCATAATATGGCTGAAAGTCTTTATTGATATCAAGCAGTTTGCCATCTAAAAATCTTTATTGTTAGATAAACAGTAGAATCAATGTTAACAGAGAAGGTCTTTTAGTAAACAAAGTATTTTTGGTAATCTCTTTTAACATTTTGCTTAATTATAACATAAACTGAGTCAGAAATCTTATTATGAATAAGAAAAGCATATATAAAAAGCAAGAACAATAAAGAAGAGTAACAGTTCTATGTACACATATCAAACATACTAATAACAATGACCCTCACTATGCTTATAGACTTGGCAAAAATAAATAACGATGCTATTGAAATTTATATCACTATGTTGAGATTAGTTATAGTAAGTTATTCAGGTGGGATAAAATATAATATTCTAAATTATATAGTACAATTTAAAAATATATTCCTGTATTTTATATCTTTTGGTTCTCAAAATAATTCTATAAAATAGAACCTTAATACTGATTTACTGCAGACCACAAAGTTACAAAGTTATGGAAACAAATCTGAGATACTAACCCAAGTCTTCCTAGTATTTAATTAGGTTTCACCAGATCACCCTAAATGTCGACACTCTCAATTCTCAAACCAAAATATTTTTATGGGAAAGAATAAACAAATTAAAAGATTTTCTTCTTCCTAGAAACAGAATACTAAACAAATGATGCAGGTAGTAAATCAGTACACTCAGGATGATAAGAGTTGGTGGTTGATTTATCTAGTGCATGCCTGTGAAGTTGCTTCAGTCATGTCTGACTCTGTGACCCAGGCTCTTCCACCTGTGGGATTCTCAAGGCCAGAATACTGGAGTGGGTTGCCATGCCCTCCTCCAGGGGATCTTCCTGACCCAGGGATCGAACCCTCATCTCTATGTCTCCTGAAATCCTCATCTCTCTGTCTCCTGCACCAGCAGGCAGTTTCTTTACCTACTAGCGCCACCTGGGAAGCCCAATTTATCTAGTAGTTCTTGCAAACCCTTTCTCTAAATGATGCATTTCCAACTATGAGTATTGTGTTGGGGAGAATTAAGGAATAACTGTTACTTAATTGAATTAGACTGAACAATTTTGTCACATATTTTATGCTGTAATTAGCAAGCATTTTTTTTTTTAAGATTCTTCAGGAACACTTAAATGAACTTTTATAAATCCTATAATATTGATATAAAAATTATGTTCTTAAAACCACAAAGCCACAAATGTCTTAGGTATTTGTATTTTAATTTCTTAAGACTTCTATCTATAAAAAATGAAATGTCCTACCACGTCCTACTATAGAAAATTGAAAAGCAAAATAGTTCAAAAAGCAAAATTACTCAAATGCCCATAATGCTAAAATAACAGCTACTAATATTTTGGTGCACTAATCTTTCTTGGGTTTTTTTTTTGCTATTAATAAACATTTTTATATATTTGTAATTATACAGCACATACAAAGTGAAAATATCATTTTAGAAACATGTTTTAATATAAAATACTGATGTGAAAAATACAAAGAAATGTGAAAAAAAGATTTAAATGGCTCAAAATTTCACCATCAAATAGTAACTGAAGATTGCTATCCTTGTGCATTTTACAGCTATTTCTTCCTTTTTGATAATTTTTATTCTAATTTTCTGAGTGATCATGTGACTTTAAATCTAGTTAAACGTGCTGTTCATAGCTTCTATACAGAAAAAAAAAATAGATGCTTGATATCAGATATGAATTCCTTGGACAGTTTATTAATCTTCCAATTTAGGAAACCTAATGACTTAAATAACTCGTTTCAGTTTTAAAGCTACGCAGGTTTTTAGTCATCATATTATAATACAAGGCAGTTAGGATGCTTTTTTGTTTTTATTTTTTAAAAATATGCTTTTGTAGATGAAAAATATACTTTTCATATCAATTTTTCCTAGGCTATTTTCAGATATGTTTAGGAGTACAATAAAGGTTTTTCCATTGTTCCAAGTACTAGACTCGAATGGAATTGTACAACATTTTGTTTGAATGTTTATCAGATAAAACAAGAAATTCCAAATGAAGTACAGAGTAAGAATTGCATCACAAGAACTATATCATTAGAAACTGGGAAGGATCAGAGGTAGACAAAGCGCATAAACTGCAGGGAAAAATTATTCCTATCATGCAGACAACAGATCACTATTCTATTGGATTCTTACTGGAATCTCATTGATATCCAAACCACATAAAGGAAGATTTATTAGTCTTTTTACACTACAATAATTCCATTATTTAGATATTTATTTTGGTTTATTTCTCAATTTAGGAAATCATAAGTATTTGTTTACTAGAAGAGAGCATCACATTTAAATCCATAACTGATTTAGAACAATTTTTTGCTCTATATATGAGAAACAATTTGTCTAGGCAAAAATCCTTGAGGCATAACATTTTCCTTAAAATATTATGAATTTGATTCCATTGACTTTTGGCATTTTATCATACAGATGGAATTTAAAGCATCAATTTTTATTCCTTGATGATTAAGTCATTTTTATTTTTGTTTCAGTAGTTCTAAAACATACTCAGTTACTTTTCAAGGACATGTGACAACATTTTCATTGATTCTGACTCTGATGTAATGAAATCTTTTAATTATATTTTGAGGTTTTGTTTCTGTGATAACTACTACAATTTTTACCTCAGTTCAGTTCCGTTCAGTCACTCAGTTGTGTCCAAATCTTTGTGACCCCATCGATGGTAGCACGCTAGGTTTCCTAGTCCATCACCAACTTCCAGAGCTTGTTCAGACTCATGTCCATCAAGTCGGTGATGCCATCCAAACATCTCATCCCTTATTGTCCCCTTCTCCTCCTGCCTTCAATCTTTCCCAGCATCTGGGTTTTTTTCCAATGAGTCAATGCTTCGCATCAGGTGGCCAAAGTATTGGAGTTTCAGCTTCAGCATCAGTCCTTCCAATGAATATTCAGGACTGATTTCCTTTAGGGTTGACTGGTTTGATCTCCTTGCAGTCCAAGGGACTCTCAAGAGTCTTCTCCAACACCACAGTTCAAAAGCATCAGTTCTTCAGTGCTCACCTTTCTTTATAGTCCAACTCTAACATCCATACATGACTACTGGAAAAACCATAGCCTTGACTAGACAGAACTTTGTTGGCAAAGTAATGTCTCTGCTTTTTAATATGCTGTTTAAGTTGGTCATAACTTTTCTTCCAAGGAGCAAGTATCTTTTAATTTCATGGCTGCAGTCACCATCTGCAGTGATTTTGGAGCCCAAGAAAATAAAGTCTCGTACTGTTTCCAGAGATATATATGTCAGGTTGTATCTTGACAGTTCTCTAAGTTTGTTTTTACCTCTTTTATCTTTTTTTTTTTCTTTCCCTTAATATGCTGTGAGCTTCTTATATTTATACTTCATTTTGCCAATTTATTTTTCAGATGCCTTTTCATTACAGGCAAGTCCAATTTGGACAGTCAATGGATTTTAGGAGATTTTATCCCTAAAGATGGAAAATGTAGCCCAAAGAAACTTCAGGGTTTTTTCTTTTTTTCATATTTTTTCTGATTTCAGGACTAAGAGCTCTATTGTCTCCTAACATACAAGTCAATCCTTGAAGATGAAATCAAACTGACCTTCTCTGGAATGTGCACTAATCCACACGTAGTCAATGTGAGCAGAGGAAAGGCATACTCCAAATAGCCTGAAGGTTCCAGCCCGCTACTATGTGGAAGAAGGTCTACCACACTATTCTTTTGTGGAACATGTTTTACCAGAAAGAGGTAAAGATTCAGGGTGTGTAAAACACATATACCATTTGTCTTATATGGTCTTGTTTTCTTTGGAAATATTAAACTGTTTTCCAATGGTTTCTATAAAAGAATTATTTCCAGAGATATAGTCTACCTCTGAGTAATCAGAATGTTATTTCTTTTGTTTTTCAGCGTGTATTACTGATCCCATTTATCTCCTTGCTTATTTCTTTTAGGAAGGAAATAAAGCTGTTAGATTCAAGATCAATAAAGACGTGATATTTGTTTTTTATTCTCATCCATAGTCTACTTAGCTGCTTGTTAAAATCTTTTTTAAGTGTAAGGATGAAGTTGAATAGATCCCTTCCTAGCATTTCAGCTCAGTTCAGTTCATTTGCTCACTCATGCCCTATTCTTTGTGACCCCATGGACTGCAGCATGCCAGGCTTCCCTGTCCATCACCAACTCCCGGAGCTTGCTCAAACTCATGTCCATCAAGTCAGTGATGCCATCCAACCATCTCATCCCCTATAGTCCCCTTCTCTTCCTGCCTTCAATCTTTCCAATCATCAGGGTCTTTTCCAATGAGCCAGTTCTTCACATCAGGTGGCCAAAGTATTGGAGTTTCAGCTTCAGCATCAGTCCTTCCAAAGAATATTCAGGGCTGGTTTCCTCTAGGGTTGACTGATTTGATCTCCTTGGAGTCGAAGGGACTCTCAAGAGTCTTCTCCAACACCACAGTTCAAAAGCATTGATTCTTCAGTGCTCAACTTTCTTTATAGTCCAACTTTCACATCCATGTATGATTACTGCAAAAACCATAGCTTTGACTAGATGGACTTTTGTTGGCAAAGTAATGTCTCTGCTTTTTAATATGCTGTCTAGGTTGGTCATGCTTTCCTTCCAAGGAGCAAGCTCATTTTAATTTCATGGCTGCAGTTACCATCTGCAGTGATTTTGGAGCCCCCCCAAAATAAAGTCTGTCACTGTTTACACTGTTTCCCTATCTATTTGCCATGAAGTGATGGGACCGGAAGCCATGATCTTAGTTTTCTGAATGTTGAGTTTTAAGCCAACTTTTTCACTCTATTTTTTCACTTTCATCAAGAGGCTCTTTAGTTCTTCTTCACTTTCTGTCTTAAGGGTGGTGTCATCTGCGTATCTGAGGTTATTGATATTTCTCCTGACAATCTTGATTCCAGCTTATGCTTCATCCAACCGGTATTTTGCATAATATACTCTGCATATATGTTAAATAAGCACAGTGATAATATACAACCTTTATGTACTCCTTTCCCTATTTGGAACCAGTCTGTTGTTCCACGTCCAGTTCTAACTATTGTTTCTTGACCTGCATACAGATTTCTCAGGAGGCAGGTCAGGTGGTCTGGTATTCCCATGTCTTTAAGAATTTTCCACAGTTTGTTGTGATCCACACAGTCAAAGGCTTGGGCATAGTCAGTAAAGAAGAAGTAGATGTTTTTCTGGAACTCTCTTGCTTTTCAAAGATCCAACGGATATTGGCAATTTCTGCCTTTTCTAAATCCAGCTTGAACATCTGGAAGTTCATGGTTCACATACTATTGAAGACTGGCTTGGAGAATTTTGAGCATTACTTTGCTAGCATGTGAGATGAGTGTAATTGTCCTAACATTTAGCCAACGTTAATCCATTATTGCTCTGTTTTCCCTAGATGAGGTAAATTCCTAAGCCAATTTCATATCTTCTGATTCACTCAACTGAGGAAGCACATGCAAACTTATATCCCTGCCTCCATTTACTTGTGTGGAACACCACTTTCAAAGAAGCGAGGCTGGCAGGGTGGGGGGCAAATTGAGAGAGTAGCACTGACATACACACACTGTGCTCAGTCTCTCAGTCACATTCAACTCTTTGTGAGCCCATGGACTGTAACCCACCAGGTTCCTCTATCCATGGGATCTCCCAGGCATGAATATTGGAGTGGATTGCTATTTCCTTCTCCAGGGGATCCTCCCAACCCAAGGACTGAACCCACGACTCCTGCATTGGCAGGTGGATTCTTTTACCACTGATCCACCTGGGAAGCCTATATACATTACCATGTGTAAAATAGATAGCTAGCAGGAATCTACTGCCTAGCACAGGGAGCTGAGCTAGGGGCTCTGTGATGACCTAGAGGAGATGGAAGGGGATTGGGAGGGATGCTTAAGAGGTAGGGGGTATACGTATACATATGGCTGATTGACAGTGTTGTAAAGCAGAAAATAACATAATATTGCAAAGCAATTATATTTCAATAAAAAAAAGAACAATGAATAACTCAGAAAAAAATTACAATATGTAACCACAGACCATCCTGCATTTTATCTTGATGATTCAGTGTAGCAGTGTACATAGCAATGTAGAATGAGGAGGAGGGTGAGCAGGAGAATGTATTTTGTACTTCAAAAGCCCACACCAAAATGGTGGAGGAACAACTGCCTATTTCCTTGGTAAGTAAACACTGTGGGTCTCTGAAATAGTTTCACAGAGTGGGCAATGGTTAACATATCTGCCTACATCCTTTCCACTTAGATCTGCTTAATAAAGCAAATCAGGGGTGAAGCACTATTTTCTCTATACCAGTCCACAATTCTTTTAACTAGGTTCTAGTATTTAGTTTTCCAATTATTTGAATTTTCAGTATTTTGACTCTTTTTCCTGGATTTAGGAAGTTGAAAGAAGTTTTATCAGACCTTGGTAGTTAGATTCATTTTAAATTATGTATTTTTAAACATTGCAATTCTAAATTCAGTTTGTAAAATATACCAGCTTTTTCTACCTTCTTCTTTATTTCTTATTTACTATCTGAACAGGGTAATGTTAAGCAGCCTGGGTATATAAAAAACATATACAAGCTAAAATTGTATTTGCTTATTTTAAAATTTAATTAAGTTTTGTTTTAAAATAGAATTGTCTGTTTCTGCTCAGGAGGAAGAATGGCACAGGAGAATGTGTCACCCACCCTAATGACTGGAAAGTCTATAAAATTGAAATTATACATTTTTTTTGCAAGCAAAAAAAAAAGAAAAGAAAAGAATTGCAAAGGGTGACAGTTCCTTCCAACAGTGAGATGGGACCATGCATTGTTTCATCTTTCTTAGAACAAGGTAAAATAGATGTTATAAATTTAAATAAAATAAATCAGCTAAAATTTTAATAAATGCTTAAAAACTAAGTGTGTATCAGCATATAAGGTTAGAAAATTACCCACAAACACACATGGGATTTCCACTCGTTTGTAAAATCTTTCCTATGGACCACCATAAGATAGATTGGGTACAGGGCAGGGAACCAGAGAAAATTTTCTACATAGTGAAAGGATATAGGAAGTAATCAGCTAAGCCTGGGGTGCTCTGCTCTCTGCAATTCTCTGAACCTGTATCTCATACAAAGCAAGAGCTACATAGAGAGAGAGGAAGGAAAGCTTAAGTGAAGGTACACTGCTTCTGGAAAAGAGTTATGAGCAAAGTTCACCCCACGTGGGGGAGAAGAAGATTTCTGTAGCCAAAGACCCTGCAAAGTAGAGATCTACTACCTGTGGGGGAGGGGCGGGGACTCTCTTAGACACAAGAACTTCCACAATTATGAAGTAGATTATAGATGCCAAAAGAAGGAGCAAAAAAAAAGATGAGAAAGCCCTGTCCTAAGTCCTAGGCACATGGACTAGACAAGGAAAATAGAACCTCCCAAACCCATCATTGTCCCATCCCCACCTTAGGAGTAGAACCAAGCAGCAAGCAAGGGCCATTTACTACATCAGGAGAGTAAGAGAATGGAGAGAAAGCCCTCTATCACAGACATTTAGGGACTGTTGAAAGATAAAGAAATCAGTAGAACTAGACAGATAATTCAGATATGGGAATTGTCACATAGGGACTCTAATACAACTCTGATTAATATTTTGTGGGGTCTAGTGTAAAGTGGCAATGGCACCCCACTCCAGTACTCTTGCCTGGAAAATCCCATGGACAGAGGAGCCTGGTAGGCTGCAGTCCATGGGGTCGCTAAGAGTCGGACATGACTGAGCGACTTCACTTTCACTTTTCCCTTTCAATCACTGGAGAAGGAAATGGCAACCCACTCCAGTATTCTTGCCTGGAGAATCCCAGGGACGGCGGAGCCTGGTGGGCTGCCATCTATGTGGTCGCACAGAATCGGACACGACTGAAGTGACTTAGCAGTAGCAGTAGCAGCAGTGTAAAGTGGGAAAGATGCCTGAAATGAGAAATTCATAAGGTGGTAGAAACTGTAAGAACCAAAT
The DNA here is from genome assembly GCF_054371585.1 of Giraffa tippelskirchi. Classification (NCBI taxonomy): domain Eukaryota; kingdom Metazoa; phylum Chordata; class Mammalia; order Artiodactyla; family Giraffidae; genus Giraffa; species Giraffa tippelskirchi. The sequence goes on from NC_137276.1 coordinate 43,723,964, forward strand.
GGAAAAGGAAAAAAACATTTTTTTGAAAGACATAAAAATAAAGAATTCCTTTAATGTGCTTAACGAAAGGCTAACACAGATGAGTCAGTGAACTTGAAAAAGGGCAACAGAAATTATCCAAACAAAAATACAAAGAGACAAGAATGTTGGGGGAAGGGAGAAGAACAAGAATAAAGCACTCAAAAGCTATGAGGAAAAAACAAATTTTAATTGGAGTCTCAGAAAAGGAATAAAGACAGAATAGGGTATAAGAAACATTTGAAGATATTTTGTCTGAGAATATTCCAGAAATGAAAACAATAAGAATAAAAACTTCCCAGACAAAAATGCAGATTAAAGATACTCCAAGAACCTCAACAATAAAAGCAAGATAAAAATGATATGCATAAATTGCAAAAAATCTAAGCAATTCAGATAACTCAAAATGAGAAAAATCAAAATACTCCTAACCTCGTGAAATAAAATATGTAATTAAAGAGTATTAATGTCATTTCAGTTTTCTATGCATTTATATGTTTTTTTTAATTTTTTGATATAGTTAAATCAGTTTTCAAAAATCGAAGTGAACACCTTGGAGGAAGTACTTTTTTGTTTGTTTCTAATGCTTTTTCCAGAAAATTCTAACATTCTTAGCTTTTAGGATAAGGGAAAATTGAGAGGATAATCCTATTTCCATTGGTCTGGACACTAGGCAACAATCCTAATGTCCTAGTGTATCCGTTCAGTGTTAAAAGTAAATATACAAAACCTTTTGTTTAGAATAGATAATAATGTCTGATAATATCTTTGCATTATCAGCCTTGCATTATGTAATATATCTATGTAATTTCATTACAAAACATTTCAAAAACAATTCTAGGGTTTAAATTAGACAAGCGTTTCACAGCTGCTAGTTCAAGGTGAAGACTGCTAAGACAAATATTTTAATACTTCACAGATATTCTGTCCTCTCAATATAACTTTTTAAAGTTTATAGTTACTGTATATTTTTTGCTTTCTTCTTGGCTATAATAGTTATTGAATTGAATTTAGAGTTATACTCTTCACAATATAATATAGGTTTGGGAAAATTTGTTTAGAATGAAGAACGTGTATCTTATACTTTATACTGTAAGTTGAAATCAAATTGGCTTCAGTTTCCAAATCTTTTATCTCTAAAATATTTGTAAGTACAATTCAAATTATAATCAACATTATTTTACTCTCTAGAGACAGATTATCATCCTAAAGACAGAGATATTTTTAAATTTAGGAAAACAACTTAAATACAATCTATCATATTTTGAAATAAAACCAATATATATATAGAAGAATGCAGATGAATTTAAATAAATGTTAATAATGACAATTAATAGAAAGAACATATATAAATTGCTTTTAAAGTGTATTCCTAAAGAACTTTTAAATTAATAAAGTAAGCAAATATTGACTTAGTAGACTTAAATGTTGCTTCATTTGGATGGTGATTCTAAAGCCTGAGAGGAAGCTCTTTCTTCAGTCATTTGTGTTTCCTCACAGTGATTAGTATATTATCTTGCAAATGGCCCAAATATCTATTATATATAAATTTATTTCATCTTAATTATTAATACTTGACAACTATATCTTTTAAAAAATTAAGTTGATATTAAATCAGTATTTTATTGTTGCTAAAATAAGAATAGTTGAATGTTGATGAACAGATATAAAGTAAAACTAAATTCAGGATTCATGAGTATTAATAAATAAATGGGTAAACATATGCTTACTAAATAAAAACATGCACCCATATATGGACATACATGTAAATTTATATATGCATATATTTATTTATATGCTGTTTATTATATAGAGAGACAAAGAAAAACTAAATTCTAAAATAATGGGTTTTGGAGATATATATGTAGCTTATACATATATATACACACACATCTCTGAATATTTGTAATATACACATTTTATTATATTGGAGAAGGCAATGGCACACATTTTATTATATAACAATATGTATTTTTACTGTAATATGTGTTTTACTTTGGATAAGAATTACATGCCAAGAATCTTTTGAACACTAGGTGTCACTAAAGTAAAGGAGAAATTAACAACAACAAAAGCTGTTCTAGAATAACTTCTGAAGGAGACTCTATAACTGCATTTTGTTTATGATTCTGTTATTTTCCTTATTTTTAGGATTTGTAACTCATATATTCAAACTCACACCAGTATGAAATGTCACATGGACTTAGGTGGAAGTGACTATATCCTCTGCTTTCCACCAGCAAGTCAGGAGAAAAATCAGATACTAATTTTTGCCTATTCAGGAAGACCTTGAAGAAATAAGGCTTCTTCTTAAAATTCAAGCCTATTAACATCATTGAAGGCAAACTGCCACTTTAAGAATGAATCTATGCTTTCCTCTCTAAGAACCAGGTTTGTGGAGTAAGAGTGGAAGAATATGCAAGGTGATTTCACTGAACTGCTCCTTGCTCTTAAGCATAATGGATCTTCTGACATCTCAAGGAGAAAGATCCTCCGAGTTCACTTATCTCACACTCAGACGTGAAAATTCTTGGCATGAGCACCCTAGGCATTGCTTCTTCAATTTTTTTTTTTGCTCACACTTCACTTTGAAGAACAATTCGGTGGGTTTTAAACTTTTAAGTGGGGATTCCCTTGTAGCTCAGTTGGTAAAGAATCTGCCGACAATGCAGGAGACCATTCAATTCCTAGGTGGGGAAGATCCCCTGGAGAAAGAAATGGAAACCCATTCCAGTATTCTTGCCTGGAAAATCCCATGGACAGAGGAGCCTGGCGGGCTACATACAGTTCATGGGGTCACAAGAGTCAGACGCGACTTAGTGACTAAACCATCAACTATCACCAAACTTTAAGTACTTATAGCCTTAAATTAGGGTTATCTATGGGTGATAGTGCAACCATAGTGCTGTTACAGACAATAAAAGTACTCACTTAAAAAGCTCATTTCTGTCGATGGCTCTGTTGGTTTGGGGGTCAATTGCATAGACAGTCAAGTCACACTTGGTATAATCTTCTAGAGAAAAGGCATCCCCATGCCGACGAGCACCAATGGACTCCACCACAACCTTGGCACCAGGAATCTGCTCCTGAACATAGCGATCCAAAATCCTATAAATCAAACAAAGCACAAACATGACATTCTGACAGATTAACTGGGGGAAAAAATCACCCTCATCTTGAAATGACATTAAGTAAATGAAAAACGATGACAGCCTGGTTTTTGCTAATGCTTAGTGAATACTAACTCTTGAAAAAAATTCTCCATGTATTTAGAACATTTAACTCCCAATGATGCTAGAAGCTGAATAAGGTAGAAAGAGGTCATCAACCATGTCCTCTTTAAGTCTAGACTTTTAAAATTTATGATACTAATTGAGCTTTTACATGGCTCATGAGAAATACCAACTATGTTGTACAAATAAAGCTGTCTGTGCTTTATAGGAGCGATGGGGTCTTAGAACTCTTGAGTTCATATGGTTGGTGTTATAAATTACACCTTTCACCAGATTTTGGATACACGCCATATAGCTATATACCAAGGTGCAAGAGTTGGATACCTGTTTCCCTCAGTGTATAAAGACCCTTAGAAAACGATAGCAGTGGAAGAATGTAGATATTTTGCTTTGCCAGATTTATCCGATTATGATAAAATCCTCAGAGGCTATTTAGGTGAATACAAATAACTAAAGTGAAAGTGAAAGTGTTAGTTACTAAGTCTTGTCCCATTCTTTGTGACCCCATGGACTGTAGCCAACCAGGCTCTTCTGTCCATGGAATTCTCCAGGGAAGAATACTGGAGTGGGTTGCCATTTCCTTCTCCAGGGCATCTTCCCTACCCAGGGATCGAATCTGGGTCTCCTGCATTGCAAGCAGACTACCAACAGAGCTACCAAATAACTAAAAGATATATCATTTAGTACAGAATTAGTAATATTCAATAGAAAAGAAAGAAATAACAGTAACCCATAGGTGATTTTTTGTAAACTACAATTTTTTTCTAATTGGATAATGATTTTAATTGAAAGTATAAATTATAGCCAAATAAAGGCAATTTCCTTAACGTTCTTTTTCTTATTAAAAACTTCATAATATTAATCCTTGAAGATTAACACTAGAATGCGTATTATTAAATATAGACATTTATATGTAAATGAATTAATTTTAATAACTAAACATGACAAATAGAGTCCAAGCTGTGAAGCGTTTGAGGGGAATGAGGAATAATATATTCTAAAGAATTTTGATGCACCAGGAAATAACTTTTACTTCAGATGCCAAAATTGATCTGTTTTCTCCTCTATTAAAAAAATATATTGCCTTCAGAGTCTGGTATGTGCTTGGTTTGCCCTGTTGAAAGAGAAGGAGGATATGAAACTTTGGAGGAAATGGCTGTACTGCTGAGCACAAGTCCATGGTGTGCACACCAGAGGACCTCGTCAGTGTAAATGAAGTGTCTTGTTGTTTACTTTTAAACTGGTGTAGAAGAGCATAGTTGAAGTTTCTCTTACTGAAGTACTCCTCATTCTTTTCTTTTTCTCTCATCATCAAGATTTTTTTTCCTTAAACATTTAGAGATATTTTGGGATAAAGCTAAATAATTTCAGATCTGAAGTCTTTTTTTTTTAAACCTTTTTCTGATAAATATATTAAAACTAAATTCAAGTATTTTAAAATATGAACATATTTTATAAAAATCAATCTTCTATTTATCATCTATGTCCATATACCTAAGCATTTCTACAATATCTGCCTACACTATATATATATAACATTACACATATCAGTCAGTTCAGTCGCTCAGTCGTGTCCGACTCTCTGCGACCCCATGAATTGCAGCACGCCAGGCCTCTCTGTCCATCACCAACTCCCGTAGTCTACCCAAACCCATGTTCATCGAGTCGGTGATGCCATCCAACCATCTCATCCTCTGTCGTCCCCTTCTCCTCCCGCCCCCAATCCTACCCAGCATTAGGGTCTTTTCCAATGAGTCAACCCTTCGCATGAGGTGGCCAAAGTATTGGAGTTTCAGCTTCAACATCAGACCTTCCAATGAACACCCAGGGTTGATCTCTTTTAGGATGGATTGATTGGATCTCCTTGCAGTCCAAGAAACTCTCAAGAGTCTTCTCCAACACCACAGTTCAAAAGCATCAATTCTGCGGCGCTCAGCTTTCTTCACCGTCCAACTCTCACATCCATACATGACCACTGGAAAAACCATAGCCTTGACTAGACGGACTTTTGTTGGCAAAGTAATGTCTCTGCTTTTAAACATGCTATCTAGGTTGGCCATAACCTTCCTTCCAAGTAGTAAGCGTCTTTTAATTTCATGGCTGCAGTCACCATCAGCAGTGATTCTGGAGCCCAAAAAAGTAAAGTCTGACACTGTTTCCACTGTTTCCCCATCTATTTCCCATGGAGTGATGGGACCAGAAGCCATGATCTTAGTTTTCTGAACGTTGAGCTTTAAGCCAACTTTTTCACTCTCCTCCTTCACCTTCATCAAGAGGCTCTTTAGTTCTTCTTCACTTTCTGCCATAAGGGTGGTGTCATCCGCATATCTGAGATTATTGATATTTCTCCCGGGAATCTTGATTCCAGCTTGTGTTTCTTCCAGCCCAGCGTTTCTCATGATGTACTCTGCATATAAGTTAAATAAGCATGGTGACAATATACAGCCTTGACGTACTCCTTTTCCTATTTGGAACCAGTCTGTTGTTCCATGTCCAGTTCTAACTGTTGCTTCCTGACCTGCATACAGGTTTCTCAAGAGACAGGTCAGATGGTCTGGGATTCCCATCTCTTTCAGAATTTTCCACAGTTTATTGTGATCCACACAGTCAAAGGCTTTGGCATAGTCAATAAAGCAGAAATAGATGTTTTTCTGGAACTCTCTTGCTTTTTCGATGATCCAGCGGATATTGGCAATTTGATCTCTGGTTCCTCTGCCTTTTCTAAAACCAGCTTGAACATCTGGAAGTTCACGGTTCACGTATTGCTGAAGCCTGGCTTGGAGAATTTTGAGCATTACTTTACTAGCATGTGAGATGAGTGCAATTGTGCAGTAGTTTGAGCATTCTTTGGCATTGCCTTTCTTTGGGATTGGAACGAAGACTGACCTTTTCCAGTCCTGTGGCCACTGCTGAGTTTTCCAAATTTGCCGGCATATCAAGTGCAGCACTTTCACAGCATCACCTTTGAGGATTTGAAATAGCTCAACTGGAATTCCATCACCTCCACTAGCTTTGTTCGTAGTGATGCTTTCTAAGGCCCACTTGACTTCACATTCCAGGATGTCTGGCTCTAGGTGAGTGATCACACCATCATGATTATCTGGGTCGTGAAGATCTTTTTTGTACAGTTCTTCTGTGTATTCTTGCCACCTCTTCTTAATATCTTCTGCTTCTGTTAGGTCCATACCATTTCTGTCCTTTATCGAGCCTATCTTTGCGTGAAATGTTCCCTTGGTATCTCTAATTTTCTTGAAGAGGTCTCTAGTCCTTCCCAATCTGTTGTTTTCCTCTATTTGTTTGCACTGATCGCTGAGGAAGGCTTTCTTATCTCTCCTTGCTATTCTTTGGAACTCTGCATTCAGATGAGAATATCTTTCCTTTTCTCCTTTGCTTTTCGCTTCTCTTCTCTTCCCAGCTATCTGTAAGGCCTCCTCAGACAGCCATTTTGCTTTTTTGCATTTCTTTTCCATGGGGATTTTCTTGATCCCTGTCTCCTGTACAATGTCATGAACCTCTGTCCATAGTTCATCAGGCACTCTGTCTATCAGGTCTAGTGCCTTAAATCTATTTGTCACTTCCACTGTATACTCATAAGGGATTTGATCTAGGTCATACCTGAATGGTCTAGTGGTTTTCCCTACTTTCTTCAATTTAAGTCTGAATTTGGCAATAAGCAGTTCATGATCTGAGCCACAGTCTGCTCCCGGTCTTTGCTGACTGTATAGAGCTTCTCCATCTTTGGCTGCAAAGAATATAATCAATCTGATTTCGGTGTTGACCATCTGGTGATGTCCACGTGTAGAGTCTTCTCTTGTGTTGTTGGAATAGGGTGTTTGCTATTACCAGTGCATTCTTGTGGCAAAACTCTATTAGCCTTTGCCTTGCTTCATTCTGTACTCCAAAGCCAAACCTGCCTGTTACGCCAGGTGTTTCTTGACTATATGTGTGATATTCATAAGAATGAATTTATAGGCCTTGATATTCATATGTACATAGATAAAGGGTTGCTTCCAATTTTCTTTAACCTCATTTTTTTTTTAAAGTAACTCTCTAAGTACTTACTTTGAGTTGGCAAATATAAATTAAAGCTAATGTTTACATTGCCCTTATTTTATTTCACTCGAATTTATTAATTTATTAAGCCAATTCACACATACATTTTGAAATCAAATGTCATGTGGATTTACAGTTTGTAATTTCATCAAGAAATTCTACCAGTATAAGTATTTGCATGCTACTAGGTCACTGTCTATTTATGATATTATGACTTTGAAGGCTTTAATTAATAGAAGACTTTCACTTAAAGTGAAAGTGGAGTGAAAGTGAAAGTCATTCAGCTGTGTCCAACTCTTTGCCACCCCATGGACTATACAGTCCATGGAATTCTCCAGGCCAGAATACTTGAGTGGGTAGGCTTTCCCTTCTCCAGGGGATCTTCCCAAACTAAGAATCAAACCCAGGTCTCCCGCATTGCAGGTGGATTCTTTACCAGCTGAGCCACAAGGGAAGTCTAAGAATACTGGGTAACCTATCCCTTCTCTAGGGGATTTCCCAACCCAGGAATTGAACTGGGGTCCCTTTCACTGTAGGCAGATTCTTTACCAACTGAGCTATCAGGGAAGTCTAACTTTAATAAAATAAGTTCTATAATTTATAATTTATATATATGTGTATGCATATGCACATACAGAGAGAGAAAGAGAAGGATCTATTATACTCTTTATCAATCTGTAACATCTGTAACATCAATCTGTATCTCCCTTGATACACAAACACTGTATCAAGGGAGATGCCTGTGACGATGTTTATATAATGTTAATTGTGCCCTGAACCTAAATTCTTGGAAGCAATACATCAACTGAAAATATAAGTAGCATAATCGAATATTTGGCAGTATGATATTTAATTATGGCAACATTTTTCAAAACAACAAACTGTCTGATCTGTGAAGAATTAAATATAGTGTGAATGAATTGGTATAATAATTATAATACTTAAAAAAATTAAATTTACATTTAGGGCTTATTGTTCTACTTCAGTTTAAAAGATCAGTAGCATACTCATAATATTGAGTAATATATTATTACGTGATCTTTAGACAAAGTTTCAAAGTTTCTATAAAGAAATATGCTAATATAATTATATATATTATATGTACACATATGTTTATATGTACATATAACATTTTACTGTGCTACCACATGATAGCTATTTATTTAAAATTTAATCTATTTTCTAATTTAAATTAAAAATTGCAATCTATATAGCCTTCTTATAATAAATGTTGTAAGAAAAACTTTTTTATGCAAAACACCTTTTTTTAAATCACAGACTAAGAGAACTAATAAACAACTGGCTCAGTTAACTGATTTATTATCAAAGGTAGTTATTTTTGGTTGATTCCCCTAAATTTTAATTTACAGCATCACTTATCCAATTTCTTATATGTGCATTTCACCAGAAATTGTGTTATAAAAAAATAAGTGTAGCAGCTTTCCTGAAATAGTTTTATAACTAAAACAAGTATTTACTTATGGCTAACTTGTTTTTTCACACTAAAACTGTTACACGGATCATCTTTTCAGTTACCTATTTGTGTGAATGAGCCACAGTAAAACTACCATTGATGCGAGTTTCTGGCCTTGTGTTAGAGCAGCTCACTTTTCCTTCACCCACGCCCCCCAAAAAATAGGTTGGGTTTTTAATTAGGTCTGCCTTCTAAGAAGCGTTGTGCAGAGGGAGTGGTTAGAAACCCAACCTGATGCTAGCTCATAGATGTAGATTCTAATTAAATTTCCACCACTGGCATCTGTGTGTTTGTGAAAATCACTGAGCCTCTCAAAGTTTTAGGAAACTCTTCTCTGCAAAGGGGAAAATAATAATTTCTACCTTAAAGGCCTCTATGAGACATTATTTATATAACACCCAATTAAGTGCACAAAGCCCAACAAATAAAAACATGCCACAAATGTTAGCTATTTGTCGTGGTGGTTGTAAAAACTCCTCAGATTTCATGATTGTAAACCCTACTTAGCCTTTTGTTGAGGTAAATATGTTTTATATTTAACTAGCAACATAGAGAGCTCCACTCCAGGTACCTGTCAATATTTTTTCAAAAGCCTGGCTAAAAGAATCAATAGGCACTGCAGATGACCAGAGGGATACGCAGCACAGCACAGGCTTTCCTAATATTCTAAACTAATTTCTTCTCATAAAACAGACTTGTAGAGACTATCCAGACCATATCCTCAGCAACATTCCAGGTTCCATAGAACATTTTGTTAATGACATTAGGAGATATCTTCTCTAAGATGTCCCACAGGATAAAAACATTCCTCCAATCCTGCATCTCACTTAGAAATAGTTCTGCATTTCCACTGGAAGTGATTTTTTTTTCTTAATTTTGTAACTGATTCACATTTTTTTTTCCAATTTTTTGTGTACCTCTTTCACTTTGGCCTTAAAATGATGAAAACAAAGTTTGCTTTCTACTTTGTAGTGTCTCTGCAGGATGTTTTAGCTTCTTTATTACCAGTCTCATTTTCATTCTTTCCACAATGTCTTTCTATTCTGTTTGCCATATTCAGTTTCTGACTTATGTTAAATGTTTTTTACCTTGTTTCACTGTATGAATCATTATAAACTGCCTCAATTCTCCTTGAATAAAGTTAAACATTAAAAAAAAAGCAACTATATGTAACCTCTGTTGCAACTTAGACATAAGTGAAGTTATTAATAAAATAGTTTGTGTTGCTGCTCATACATTTGGAATTTTCTTATATAAACATGTGGTTGAATTTATTCCACAAGCTAATAAAACAGCAGCACAGAAAAGTAAATTGTATAGAAGTTGGAAAAAATTAAGAGAAGAACTACAAAGATGATTAAGAGAATAGAGGCACCAATCATTGCTGATCAGGTATCTGAATTGAGTGGCTGCACAAGAACACAGTATATTTACCTGGTACCACGGCCTGGAAATAACTATAAGAGATAATAAACTGTTCTATTTGGCAAAACTTCTGGACCATAAAACAAAAGAATATGAGAGAAAGAAGTATTTTGAAAGGAAAAAAAAAATACCCACTATGTATCTTGGAAATCTTTATAAAGCAACTGTGATTCATGTTTTTAATGGAATCATAATATCATGATATTATTTTCATCTTGCAACTGCTTTCTAGTTATTTTCTATTTGGTGCAACTAAAAACTCTGAAAAATGAACTGAATGATATGATATTTGGGAAAAGTAAACAGAGGTTATAGCACTTTACTTTTTTTTCCCCTATTGTTTGCTTTAAAATATTTATTCAAATTCTTCTAAAATTATAGCACAAATAATAAGCTAAAAATATTACAGTCAACATTATAGTATCTTTATTAAAATTGTCTCTTCTGAATTAAATTTATTTTTATTTCCCACAGTCTAGCTCAGCCTATTCTTTAAGCTTGCTCTTTTCTTAAGTAGAATACTTGCTCCAACACTGCTTTATTTTTTAATGTTTGTATTCTTTTTACAGGGTAAACAAAGACAATGTAAAACCATCTCTATCAGCCCTAAAACTAAAAAAACAGGGTCTTTAAAATGAGCATTTCAAACCATTTTCAATTAAGATTCTACTTATCTCTTTTTGCAAACAATAGCAGTTGCTCAAATATATCAACATTATTTTTAAATAAAAATAAAATTAAAATGTCCTCAGTGGAATTCTAAAAAAGCATTATGTTTATTTTATTTATTTATTTTTTGCTTTATTTTCATTGTTTCTGGGTGAAAAAAGCAAAAAAAAAAATATAGGAGCAAATATATTGAATCTGACAAAAGATACAATCTAAATGGAACAGTTAAGCACCATTCTTTTATGTGTGTGTGTGTGTTGCTAAGAAAAACAGAAGAGGGACACAATTATGCATTTACATTTTTCTGTATCATATATATCAGATGGCAAATATAAATTTACAGCACTCATTTATTATCCTTCAATACTTTTTTCTTTCTCCCAAGAGAAACTGGTAGTTTTGACTATAAGCATTTAGAAATGTGTTAATCAATCAATGGTGAGTATGGCCATTAAAATATGAATAAACTATTGAAAGCAAACACATCAACATGCATGACTCTACTGAATCAATATACAGTAGAATCTAAAGAAAAAGTAAAATCTATTTGAAAGACTCTTTGTGACTCCATCAACTGTAGCCCACCAGGCTCCTCTGTCCATGTAATTCTCTAGGCAAGAATACTAGAGTGGGTTGCCATTCTCTTTTCCAGGGAATCTTCCCCACCCAGAGACTGAACCCTGTCTCCCACATTGCAGGCAGATTCTTTACCATCTGAGCTACCAGAAAAGTCCGAAAAATAATTTGCTTTGGTTTCTTCTTCAAAGTACATAAGTAACAACATCAGATACTGTTTTGTACAAGTCAAATTGTATTCTGGGCTATCTTAATTTTGTAAAAAACTATGAGTTCTTATAACATAATGAGTTGAAAAATGAGTATTTCCTCTAGGAAAGACAGGAAGTTACTTCTTTCTCTGTGAAAATAAAGCCCCAAATTAAGTATTTCAGAAAAATAGTAGGTGAATCCCTTTTGTGTCATAACAATGAATCACCTAGACTGAATAAAAGCAAATTACATTTATCATTTTTTTAAAGGAATCATGATATATACCTTGAATATTAAAAAAAAAATTGGATTTCATTTTATATTGAGTTTATGTTTTATTTTTATAACTGGCTTCAATTTATTTTACAGCTATTAGATGCCTATTACAAAAAACATTATTTTCAAAAGTTGTGCCATTGAGATGTCTATGCTTGATAATCTGATAAAATCAGATCATTTATAGTCATTCTCTCTTGATAACCTCTTCAACTTCATCTTTGTGTTGAGAATATTTGAACAAAATTGGCATGTGATTGGAGATATTTATAGCAATTCAATTTAGAACATAGTATATAAGAAAAACTACATAAGTATAAACCTTCAGTACAATAAAATATTTCATACATCCCAGCTGGGCCTATATTTTTCAACATATTTTCATTGGTTTGATTGGATAGCACCATGCCTGATATCTATACTGTGCTCAGTTCACATGGAATAAATCAGATAAAATTAAAAAAAAAATCTTAATGTAGAGCTAAAATGTGACTGTAGGGAACAGATAATGGAGCTTTAACCCATTACCAAGTTGGGAAATTAGTATCATGATGGTGAGAGAGGACTGACATCCAGGGCCTTTATTGATATGAATCAAGTATTGCCATATAAAGTCAATCCTTTCCAAGAACACAATACCATTACTTTCATATGTATAATTTTTATCAAATTTTTCAGTGTTCAAGTATGGCAAATATTATTTAGCTTTGTTTGCTCAGACCCAACACCTAGGAGTCATTATTGTGTCTTGTTCTCATATGTCCAATTTATAAAAAAATTCTGTAGGTTGTATCTTCAAAAATTATATCCTTAACTCCACCTTGTGTCCATACCTACCATCAGTTCCAAGCTACATTGATCCCTCTCCTGGACTATTGCTCTAGACTCTTTACTGGTCTCCTGATTTCCCATTCAACAACCTTTTAAAACTTAAGCTACAATGTTATTTATCTGTGCAAAACATTTAAAGCAAACTGCCCAAAAGAAATACAATGCAAGTTACACATATAAATTCAAATTTTCTGTAGCCACATTAAAAAATCAAAAATAAAAATGATGAGGTGAATTTAGTATATTTATTTAACTGTATATATCCCAAGTTATCATTTCATATATAATCCATACAAAAACATTAAGGAGATATTTTACTTTTTTTGGTATTAAGTCTTTGAAATCTGGTATGTATTTTATCCTTGCAGCACCTCTCATTTGGACTTGTCACTTTTCATGTCCTTGATAACCACATGTCATGTAGCTAGTAGCTACTATGCATGTGTGCATGCTAAGTTTGCTTCAGTTATGTCTCTTTGTGACCTTATGAACCATAGCCCATCGGGCTCCTCTGTCCATAGGATTCTCCAGGCAAGAATACTGGAATTGGTTGCCATATCCTCCTCCAGGGGATCTTCCAGACCCAGGGATCAAACTCAAATTTCTTACCTCTCCTGCACTGGCAGGCAGGTTCTTTACCACTAGCTCTATCTGGGAAGCCCAGGACTTTCTATTTTACACAGAGTAAAATGTTAAAATCATCCAGGTGGCCTATGAGATCCTATATAACTCATTTCCTACATTGACATCTATACCTTGATACCTTGATATGACAAATATATTCCTAACTCTGGATTTTCATATATGTAGTGTCGTCTCTCTGGGATAATTTTCTCTACTCCTGCCTCCCCACATCACCACAGACAAATGACTTTCTCCCTGACTTCTCTTAGATTTCTGCTAGATCTCTGCTTATTAGAAAGGTTTTCCTCAATCATCCTATATGAAATAATACATCTGTTTCATAATATGCATTGTTAGTTTTACTTGCTTTTATTATAGTTATTACTGCTTGACATCAAATTATGTATTCTTTATTATTCTTATCCTATTTACTGTTTTCCCCCAACAGAATGTAAGTTTCATGGGAACAAGGACTTTGCTTAAGTTCACTATTAAATTTTCAGTGCTTAAAACTAAGAACTACTCTTTATTTAATGACTAAATTGCCAGCTTCAGGATATGGATGCATATTCAGTCACTAAGTCATGTCGGACACTTTTGCAACCACATGGACTGTAGCCCTCCAGGCTCCTCTGTCCATGGAATTTCCCAGGCAAGAATACTGAAGTGGGTTGCCATTTTCTTCTCCACAGGATCTTCCCAACCCAGGGACTGAACCATCATCTCCTACATTGGCAGGCAGACTCTTTACCACTGAGCCACCAGGGAAGCCCCAAGATATGGATACTAGGAATCAAAAAGTTTAATTTCCTGGTCCAAGACTTCCTAACCACTAGTGGGCCAGACAGGGCTTAAGCCTAGATCTTGTGAATTCAAAGGGAAATCCTTCCTAGGAAAAACTGCTAATATATCACTTGGGAATTTCACACAAGATTTTCTTTAACGTGTTTTCTCATAGGAGTTAGAAGAGAAAAAACAAGCACTATAACTTTTTCTCTCTGCAAAATATAATGCTCCAAGTTAGGATTCGCTAATTTAGAGCCCACTAGCTAAATCAGCCTTACCTGTTCTTGAAAATAAAGTTTTATTTACAAAGGGATTTTGCTATGATGATTACTAATTATTTTTAACATTTAAATATTTTAACAACAAAATTAATTTAATGAAGCAGCAAAATTTAAATAATATGATTAAAAGTGCAAATATTATTATTAATTTATTATTAGTAAACTATCAATATACCCCTTTATAGAAAATTCCCTGAGGTTCCCAACTCTAGAGCAAAATGTAGATAAAAATGATCAACGATAGTGTGTTTATTGCTTAGCCTTTCAACTCCACCTTTCCTCTCAACACTAAGTCTTATGTAGATTTAAGACAATACAAGTGCTGGCTTTTATTTTTTATTGTTTCCTAGATTTTCTTCTGAAGTGATTTTTATAATTCTTATCCCAGAAATACACATTTTGGCTAGATTCTAAAGTATATTTTGTAATCTCTATTCCAGGAGCTATAGATTAATTACACAGACTCATTTCAAATGTTTTGCAAAATTTTCATGGAACTATTAGGCTCCTCCACACCAAAGCAATAACTACATCAATAAAGTCAATAAAGTGCTAATTTCACTGAATTTTCATATTGTATTTAGAAAATAAGAAGCATTTGACCAACTCTGAGACCTAAGTTACCAATTCTGATTTATATTATAACACAATATTTCTAAATTCTTTTACCTGTATTTTTGAAAATGTCATTTCCAAAGATTCTTAAGATTTAAATTTTAGAATCCCAAGCATCTTTTATTTATATGAGCTTCATGGTGAAGTGAAAAGAGCCAGGAGGAAGACACAAAATGCAAACAATGCAAAATCTTAGCTTTTTTAGACACTATTTCGGAGAAGACAATGGCACCCCACTCCAGTACTCTTGCCTGGATAATCCCATGGACGGAGGAGCCTGGTAGGCTGCAATCCATGGGGTCACGAAGAGTCGGACATGACTGAGCGACTTCACTTTCACTTTTCACTTTCATCCATGGAGAAGGAAATGGCAACCCACTCCAGTGTTCTTGCCTGGAGAATCCCAGGGACAGCGGAGCCTGGTGGGCTGCCATCTATGGGCTCGCACAGAGTCGGACACGACTGAAGCGACTTAGCAGCAGCAGCAGCAGCAGCAGCAGCAGCCGCAGCCAATCATTTGTCTGTTATAATAATATCTCCTTAACCTTACCCTCACAGCTATTTCTCCTACGCCTTAATCTCAAGAATTTGTAACCGAAAAACAATGCTCACAAAGAGATAAATGCTAAGATCAATCTATGATGCTTCAAAACACAAACATGCAAGGCCACTTGTAAGGGACACAGATTCCCATTATGGGACAATTTGCTGAATATATTAATATAATTAAAAAGATATGTGTTTCATTGCAAAAGGTCATTTGGTTACTTCTATAAGCATTAAAAAACAAAGTAATACAAGAATTTTTTTTTTTAGTAGATCTATTTAAGCCAGTTCCAAGAAAGTGGAAAATAATTATTATCATTCCTATAGCAGCTAACATTTACTCTTTGAGCATTCTATTTTCCAGGCATCATGCTCTTAGTTATCAAAGGACACTGACCCCTTCTGAAAAATCTTCCCAATCGTGAAACAGATTTATTAGATCATTACGTTTTTCTTTGATCTACTCTCCCAATTTGTGCTGATTTTGTGCTTATCAGGAACACTCGGATTATGATCTGGCCACTTCCCTAGTGGCTCAGCAGTAAAGAATCCACCTGTAATGAAGGAGATGCAGGAGAAGCGAGTTCGATCCCTGGCTCAGGAAGATCCCTTGGAGGAGGAAATGGCAACCTTCCCATATTCTTGCCTGGAAAATCCCATGGAGAGGAGGAGCCTGGCGGGCTAAAGTCTGTGGGGTCTCAAGAGTCAGACACAGCTGAGCAACTGAACACACACACAAAGGAGAAAAATAAAAGTGATGATCATATGGAGTTTGTTTTCCCATCTTAAGACAGAGATGTCTCAAGAAATACAGAAGATGGCTTTGAAGGTGATGTGGCTTATCTAAGAATACCTACAGGAAACGTATATATTGGTTAGTCTGATCACTGGAATAATAAATTCCTATTTTTAAGTACCAAGCTGGCACTCTACTGTCTACTTTGTCTATGTGTATGCTTTCATTATGCCCTCCATTTTCTCGCCCTCATCCCTGGGACATGGAGCATTTGGGGCTTCATGGTGCTGAATCAGATCTAACAGTCTTTATCACTACTTCCATCTTCTGTCTACTAAAGTTGATTTCAAGAGGAATCATAATGACTATAAACTATATGATTCCAAGGGTACAATCGTCTGGAAAAATATAACTATGGAGATAGTAAAATGATCACTGATTTCTGGGGGTTAGTGGGAAAGGTTTGAATAGTTGTAGCATGGAGGATTTTTTAGAGTAGTGAATCTATTCTGTATGATACTACAATGATAGATACAGTAGTCCAAACCACAGAATGTACAACACCAAGAGTGAACACTATGTAGACTACAGATTTGAGATGATTATGATGTGTCAACATAGGTTTATTGATTGTAACAAATGTACTATGGTACAAAATATGGATAGTGAGGAAAGCCATGTGTGGGGGGGGGTGGAAGGAGAAGTATATGGGCCTTCTCTGTATCTTCTGCTCTATTTTACAATGACATATAACTTTCCTGGAAAAAGTCTCTTTTTAAAAAGGGATCCAAAATTTTTGTCCTTAAAAATCTCTAAATTAACACAGATTGTAAAAAACAAACAAACAAAGACAGCCTGTAAAAGAGAATCTGGCATGCACCTGCTATGCTCACTGCACTAGCAAATTTAGGTTTACTTATGTGCTTAGTCACTCAGTCATGCCCGACTCTTTGTGACCCTTTGGACTGTAGCCTGGTAGGCTCCTGTGTCCATGGGATTTTTCAAGCAAGAATACAGGAGCAGGGGTGCCATTTTCCTTCTCCAGGGTATCTTCCCAGTCCAGGGATCAAAACGGAGTCATTGTGTCTCCTGTATTGCAGGTGGATTCTTTACCCACTGAGCCATCAGGGGAATCCCACAAATTTATGTTTAATTCTATCTAAAGGAACACAAGATTGACATCAAACTTATTTGCTTGAACCCATAATCCATAATCTGACCTCCATTACTAAATTATATTCTTTGAATAGAACATGCCAAAACTCTGAGATCTCTCTGCCTTACCCTACTGACTTTGGGTCACTAACCTGATTTGCATAGAATATCTATTGTTCATTGAATGTTTACAATTTTCATAGTCCTAGAAGAGTCCTCAGAGAAGGCAATGGCAACCCACTCCGGTAGTCTTGCCTGGAAAATCCCATGGACAGAGGAGCCTGGTGGGCTGCAGTCCATGGGGTTGCTATGAGTCAGACGTGACTGAGCTACTTCACTTTCATTTTCACTTTCCTGCATTGGAGAAGGAAATGGCAACCCACTCCAGTGCTCTGGCCTGGAGAATCCCAGGGACGGGGGATCCTGGTGGGCTGCCGTCTATGGGGTCGCAGAGAGTTGGACATGACTGAAGTGACTTAGCAGCAGCAGAAGAGTCCTAGATGGCTTATATTATCTAGTTCTCACAATATTCTATGAAAGGAGTTTTATCTTGTCAACAATGGTGAAATTGAGTCTGGGGAAATTGAAATTGAAGTCGCTCAGTCGTGTCCAACTCTGCGACCCCATGGACTGTAGCCTACCAGGTTCCACCGTCCATGGGATTTTCCAGGCAAGAATACTGGAGTGAGTTGCCATTTCCTTTGCCAGGAGATTTTCTTGACCCAGGGATTGAACCCGGATCTCCTGCATTGTAGGCAGATGCTTTACCATCTGAGCCACCAGGGAAGTAATAAGTCTGGGGAAGATTAAACTATTTGCCCAAGCTTGTGTTTCAAAGACAATATTATATGAAGTCAAAACTTCTTTCAAAGATGCCTTATTATTCTTTTTCAAATCTTCATATCTATGTAAGAGGAATAAATCATATAATTGCTATGAAATTATACTTTTACATTGCCATTTTCAGTTTTTATAAATTTTGTCTCAATATGAAGAAAAGAACATTATGATTTTGCTTGCATAAAACTTTCATTCAGGAAAATGCATCAAATGCTTACTATATAACTGGAATTATAGTAGTAAAAATTAGATTTCCTATCTTTATAAAGCTCATGTTAAATTGATATATAATATAAATATTAGATATGCTTTGAACAAAAGCAGGGGTTGAAAAGAGTGTCATCTCTTTTGGATGGTGTAATCAGAAAAAGCCTGTTCCAATAGATGACATTAAAACAGCTAAGCATTGATTCTACCTTTTTTCAGGTGTTAATCAGCTACAATTTAATAAAGGTTAAGCATATATGAACCACTTTTACAGAAGTAAACAAGATACTCTCTGACCGCTATTCCATGCTTAAATGTTGATAATCACCTCTTTCATAGGATGTTCTATGTGATAAAGAAACGCTAAATTTTGTGAAGCACCAGGAAGTAATTCTTGCAAAGCACATATGCTCTTATTATAGGAGAGTCACTCATGCCTTAATCAGTGCCTATTATATTTTATTTGATACATAGTTAGTAACAGGTTAACTATCTGACTATCTACACTGTCTTCTGGCAACACAGAAGTATAAAGCTGTTTTATTTGAAAGAGGCAAATTGATAGTAATTGACATCTGTCAAGTTGAATTCAATAGAAGACAAGGAATAACTAATAAGTATCACTATAAAATTATTAAATAATGCATGCTAGATTAGGGTAGTTAAGGGTGAATTAGTAAAGACATGTTAATAATCCTTGATAATATCTGGAATATTAGGAAATTGTGAATTCATAATCACAGTTTTGAGTCAACACTAACATATTCAGCCATGTAGAGTATACACTGTTCAAAAGGCAGAGGGACATGGCATGTATTTTAGAATGAAAATATGAAAGAATTAACATTCTTTTAAAATTATAAAAGAATAAGCTTCAGCCGTTTAGACACATCACTCTGAGAAATAGCATTTCCTGGACTAGCTGCATTGCAGAGATAATGAGCTTTCTGAAGACTCTGGAGCCACAAACTCAGGATATATACTCAAATAGTTATGCTTATTTCTTATTGCATTATTTTGAGTTTATGTTGACCCATCAGTCAAAGCATTCTGAATAATAAGATCTCACACCTAATTTTTATTCTTATTTGAAGAATCTTATAATCATCACAAACTTCAAATGAAGCTACCTATTTCAATAAAAGAGTGACTTAATTTAATTTTAAGAAGGTATTTTTAAAAATGTGTGTTTAGTCTGAATGTTGTAATGATCAAAATGACCTAATTCAATAAAAAACTGTAGCCATTCAATAAAAAACTGTAGCCGTATGAAAACAAATATATAAGTAAAGAAAAACCCTTACTCTGTAAGGTCTTCTATCTTTTTTTCCACTAGAGTAGGGGGCACATTAGAAACAATGACTTGCATATCCAGCTGATTGACCACAGAGACCTGAAAGACAAAAATAGAATTCATTTGGCTTTTACTCATTAACATTTCTATAATCAAAAATTAACATTTTTCTTTCCCACTATGCAAAGACATAGTGGTTTCCAATTTAAGCATAAATGGTATTTCTAACTACATAATCTCTGCTATATATGTTGGAACAGGTTGGGAATGACAGAATAGTTGCTTACTTAGATGTTATAGAAGCCTAAGTGACTTTGACTATTGTTGGTTTTGCATTTGTTTTCTTGACTTTTACAAAAGCATAAAACAAATGAGGTTTTGTACATTTTTTTTTTAAAACTGGGTTATTTAAGAACACTCAGGAAAATGGAAAACCAAGCTTTTATATTTTATAAATCCTAAAAGATCCTTTATTCATTGTCATTAAGAATCTGGGACATGGATAGTTAGAACAATTCATTCCATGAGATCACCAAATACAGAATCATGTCTCCATTAGCCAACTTTGTGTAGATAAAGAGATATACACATACAAACTCAGGCTTCCCTGGTGGCTCACTGGTAGAGGATACACCTGCCAATGCAGGAGACACAGATCTGATCTCTAGGTCTTGAAGGTCCCCTGGAGGAGGAAATGGCAACCGACTCCAGTATTCTTGTCTGGGAAATCCCACAGACAAAGAAGCCTGGTGGACTATAGTCTGTTAGATCACAAACAGCTGGACACGACTTAGTGACTAAAACAATGACAATACATAAAAACTACAGACGGGGCTGAAATAAGCTAATTTACCACTGTTTATGAATCCATTCTTTCATGTAATATTTACAGAGTTCTTTCTATGTTCTTATTTAGAAAAATGGAAGAGAAATAATAGCATTTATTCTCTGATTACAATACATGTTTTACTGTTTCGCTCAAAAGTACAGGAATTAATGGGCTTCCCAGGTAAAGAACCCGCCTGCCAACACAGGAGTTTGAAGAGACATGGGTTCGTTCCCTGGGTTAGGAAGATCCCCTGGCGAAGGGCATGGCAACTCACTCTAGTATTCTTGCCAGGAGAATCTCATGGACAGAGGAGCCCGGTGGGCTACAGTCCATAGGGTCGCAAAGAGTTGGAGAGAACTGAAAGTACTTAACATATACATACACACAGGAATTGACACTGATTTAATTCTTAAATCATTGTATCAGGTAGTTACAGTATCATTCCAATTTTTAAATATGAAAAATTTTAAATATCCAATTTTAAAATGTCTCTAATAAAACAAAGAGACATTAATATCTTGGTCCCAATTAAACACAGGCTCCAGAACATGTGCTCTTTTATTACCCAGACATTAAAAAATGTACTGTCCTGCATGTATATTATACACAAGTGCTAATGTTCAGTCAACCAGTTGTGTCTGACTCTTTGTGACCCCATGGACTGCAGCACGCCAGGCCTACCTGTCCCTCACCATGTCCCAGAGTTTGCGCAAGTTCAAGTTCATTGCAATGGTGATGCTGTTCAGCCATCTCATCCTCTGATGTCCTCTTCTCCCCTTCTGCCCTCGATCTTTCCAAGCATCAGGGTCTTTTCCAATGAGTTGTCAGTTTGCATCACATGACCAAAATACTGGAGCTTCAGCTTCAGCATCAGTCCTTCCAGTGAATATTCAGGGCTGATCTCCCTTAAGATTGACTAGTTTGATCTCCTTGCTGTCCAAGGGATTTTCAGGAGTCTTCTCCAGCACCACAGTTCAAAGGCAGCAATTATTTGGCATTCTGCCTTCTTTACAGTCTAACACTCACACTCGTGCATGCCCACTGGGAAGACCATAGTCTTGACTATATAAACCTTTATCAGCAGAGTAATGTCTTTGCTTTTCAACATGCTGTCTAGATTTGTCATTGCTTTCCTGCCAAGAAGCAACTGTCTGCTGATTTCTTGGCTGCAGTCACAGTCCGCAGTGATTTGGAGCCCAAGAAGAGGAAATTTGTCACTACTTCCATCTTTTCCCCTTCTATTTGCCATGCAGTAATGGCAGTTTTTAATATTAAATTTTCAAATTAAAAATACGTATCTAATATTATACATAATTAAAATTGTGTATATGCATATACACCAGGACTATTAATTTAATACTCTGGATTAGGCATATTTAGCACTATATATCAGAGAAGGCGATGGCACCCCACTCCAGTGCTCTTGCCTGGAAAATCCCAGGGACGGGGGAGCCTGATGGGCTGCCGTTTATGGGGTCGCACAGAGTCGGACATGACTGAAGCAACTTAGTAGCAGCAGCAACAGCAGCAGCAGCAGCACTATATATCTGAATATAATTTTGCTAGGGAATAACTTCATGTTTTGGGCTTCCCTGGTGGCTCAGCTGGTAAAGAATCCACTTGCAATGAGGGAGACCTGGGTTTGATCCCGGGGCTGGGAAGATACCCTGGAGTAGGGAAAGGCTACCCATTCCAGTATTCTGGCCTGGAGAATTCCATTGACTATAGAGCCCATGGGGTTACAAAGAGTCAAACAAGACTGAGAGACTTTCACTTTCAACCTCATGTTTACAAATATTTTTTTATATAAGCTCCAAGTTCTCTGCATATAGTTGCCCATAGATGCCCTATCAGAAGTCATAAGCTCAAATGTCTTCAGGGACCAGGCAAATGAGGAAAGCAGTCAAAAGTATGAAATAATAGGGAGAATTGGCAGTCTCTCAAATCAGAGAGCATATGACTCCTCTGAAGAACTCAGCTACTGCTCATCTCTACTGAATATTGTGATGTGGGCAAACAGGTCCAGACCTGCTGGAGTTTTCCGTCTTTCAAGGAAAGAGATAAGAAGTGAAATATTTACAACTAATTTGAAATCTTTCAAATCATAGTGTGGGCCTAATAAGTCATGTGTGCAGACAGACTATTTTGAGCCAGGAGTCTATCTTATTACCACCTATGAGCAAGTTGCTAACACTGGCAGTTCCAACCTTGTATCTCTAACTCATTATAGGTATCTGGGATCAAATGTTTAAATTTTCCTTAAACATGTACATGAATCTTGACTTTGTCCTCATACACACAAAAAAATCTAAGTTCATTAGAAAAAGGGGATTATCACAGTTTTTTTGTAACTCTATCTTTTTGCAACTCTTTTTGCATCACTCCTGAATAAAAAAACGAAAAGGACTAACATTACATATTACATATAACATTTTTTGTTATTTGTTTTGATTTATGTTTTAGTTTTTAGTAGTAAAAATACATGATAAAAATCTCTAGAAAAATCTATATGAGATTTGTGAAACTGTGTTTCCTTTCTTCCTTCCTTCCCTCTGTTTCTTCTTTCCTTCCCTCTCTTTCTTCCTTCTTTTCTTCCTCCCTTCCTTTTTTCTCTTTCAATACTGGGTGAGATAATGTTAAAAAAAAAAAATTGATCAAAAACAAACAGCCTGAAACAAATAGTAATAATGGACTCTTTTCTAAATAAGAGCAGATTTCTCAGCTTCTTTTGGAGTTTGATGGAACCATATGATGAAGTTCTGACCAATGGAAGTCAGTGTAAAAGAAGAAATAAATACTCTTTAATCTATCCCATGTGTGAACCTTCCCTTTCTTTGGCAGTATCTGTTTGAATAAAGAAGCCATAGGGCAGGACACAGACACATGATGGAAGGAAACTGAGCCACTGAATCTCAGTTTGCAAGGGCTGTGAAGAATATCACCCGACCATATATGCTCTCATTATTGTGTTATGCAAAAACAAACCCTGTTAGTTTAAATCACTGAAATTTTGGAGTTTTCTGTTACACAGTCAGCCTATCAAAACAAACACCCAGAGATTAATTACACATGGCTGAGAGATTTCCACTAATTGTAGATCAATGACGCACTAGAATGTTCGTTTTGTTCGGTATGGGGTAAAGGTAAAATTTCCTTTTGTATAAGTAAGTTCTGAGTTTTGAAAGTTGTTTTACAAGTAAAATGTTGGAATGCAGTCAATTCATGTGCTGGGGACTCTATTTGGAAGCCATATTTGGCCTTGAAGTTTTAAGTAACTGTATCATTTATGTTTAAAAGACTGTCAGTAGTTTCTCTTTACTCAGAAGGATAAATTACTTCAAAGAGAATTTTTAATTTATTAAACAAACTGAATTAAGATTTAAAGTCCTCTGGAATGTATACACATTAAGCTTATAATTTCTCAAAAAGACTTTTTGAAAATAATTTTGAAAACTTGATTTTGCACACTTAAAATAAAAAAGTAATGCAGTTTTAATTCTGATAAAATAAAAAATCAGACTGCATTTAACTCTAGAAGTAACTATCTCAGACTTACCTTCAAACAGTTAGTTTTAAAATTTAAAATCTCCGTAAAGTATTGACATATACATATTGTTTATGTAGAAAATATATACTTTGTGTATATGAAGACAACAAACTATTACAGTTCAAATTTTGATCTTCCAAAAATTTCCATATCCTTGAATCATTGGTTTCTTCTATCATCTATTGCAAAGATATTTATGTTTAAGATTATTAGATTTTGTTTATATTACTTTTCCAGTAGAGCCTTTATACAAATATTTTCACAAATGCACGTCAGTTTATTATAGCAAAATTTTTAAAATTGCTTCATTTAATTATTTATGCCTTAATTACTAATGAAACTTTTTCTAAACAATTTTTTAAATTATTTTTGGGATTGAGTTTTGTAATGGATTAAAATTACTAGGTACAATCGAAAGAAAAAAAGAAAAAACTAATATTTGTGCAACACATAATTTCAAAAACAGAGATTCTAAATCTTTTAAAATTATTTCTCATAAACCTCTTATAATTCTTTTTTTTTCTATTCACCTCTTAAATAGTTTAGATAGTACAGTCCAATATAAACATAATGTGAGACAACAACAACAAAAAGCCAAATATGTAATTTTCAATTTTCTGGTAATCACAATAGGAAGAGAAAAAATAATGAAATTAACTCAATAATACACTTAACCTAATATAATCAATATATTATCATTCCAATATGTAATCTGTCTAGAAAAAGTGAAAATGTTAGTGGGTCATTCCTGATCGACTCTGGGGACCCCATGGACTGTAGCCTGCCAGGCTCCTCTGTCCATGGAATTCTTCAGGCCAGAATACTGGATTTGGTTGCCATTCCCTTTTCCATGTGATCTTTCTGACTCAGGGATCAGATCGAACCCATGTCTTCTGCATGGCAGTTAGATTCTTTACCATCTGAGCCACCAGCAAAACTAAAAAACTTATTAAGGAGAATTTTTACATGTTTTTCATACTAAGTCTTTGAAGTCTAGTGTGTATTTTACACAGTATGTCTAAATGCAACCTAACCACATTTCAAGTGTTCAGAAGCCACATATAACAAAGAATTAACACAATGGACAGCAAAATTCTAGAGGTTCACACAGTTTTCTGCTTGGTCTGGTCACTGTTTCTTCCTAACTGGTCCTTGGTTCAATCTCACTTTTCTTGAAAAAGAGGAGGTATCTTAAGTACTTTTTTTTTCCTTTCAAATGATTGTGTATGTTGTCTGCAAACTCAAGTAAAACTCAAGTGGTAATTTCTTCAAGATTAGTTTCAATGTAAAATCTAAAAATCATGTTCAGTTACACTAAAATAACTTTATCTGTCTTGCACATTGAATGGATCTTTTGCCTACGAATTTTTTAAAACATCTTGCATTGGTCATTTGGAAAATATTGGTTCACTGAAAATATTGCCAGTTTTTCAAATATTGACACATTACATTACATAAGACCAAGAAAAAAAATCACATTCTTTTTTTTTTTACTTTTTTTTGTGTGTGTGTACATGTTTTCCCCTTCCAGAACCCCCCTTCCACCTCCCTCCCCATCCCATCCCTCCAGGTCATCCTGGTGCACCAGCCCCGAGCACCCTGTATCATGCATTGAACCTGGACTGGCGATTCGTTTCACATATGATAACATTCTTTAATATTACCACTGATCTCATCAGAAAAATCTCTCAGTTATGGCAAGCTGTCAAACTCACAGTGGTGAACACATGCTTCCCAATATACTAATTTGTACTTGAAGGCTTGAATATCATCATTAACAACAAACACTGTCAGTTGTTTTCCTTGAATTGACAGTCTCACCTCATTTATTTTTGTGTAAATGCCCATCAAAAGTCTGAATAACCATATTTTATCTCTGTTATTTTTTTTCAGATAAAAACCTATTCCTTGAAAAAAGCATAGCGTTTTTCTAATGCAGCTTGCATAGAGCTTTTCTCTGAGACAGCCATGAAACTTTCACACACATCAGAAGTACTTTATACCTGCTTCTTATTTTATTACAGAAAATATTGAAAAATTTTTTAGTCAAGAGTTGATATTTGTTAAAAGTAACAAGTTTTACCGCCTAAATAAGGACATTCTTAGTTGAAACAGGCTTTTTTTTTTTTCCTGTTTATGTATGGCTATGAAGGATACAATGGGAGCGGCAGGGCAAATGCAACATAGTAAAAAGGCAAACCTTGTCCCAATATCTTTATGAAAAGAGTTTTAATCTCATGGACTCTGAAATGATTTGGGGGACCCTCAGGTTTTCATGGTGGAGAAGCCAATGGCAACCCACTCCAGTATCCTTGCCTAGAGAATCCCCTGGACAGAGGAGCCTGGCAGACTACAGTCCATAGGGCCACAAAGAGTCAGACATGACTGAAGTGACTAAGCATGCATACAGGTTTTCATAGACCACTCTGTGAGAACTGCTAACTTACACTGCAAGAGATGGGCCATTCATTCACTGAACACATAGGAATTTAGTACTCAATCTATGACAGGAATTATTCTTGGTGCTTGAGATACATTAGGGATTAAATTAAATAAATTTCTTAAAATGTCCTTATAGAGTTTTTCTGAGGAAAAACCATGAATATGATAAGCCCATTATAAAAAAAAGAAAGCAACAATGAAATATACAGTGATGCAGTATGTTGCAGTATTAACTAGGATGATGAGAGTACGCTCCATTGTGAAATGAATTGTTATAAATATTTAGAAGAGATAAGAGAGCTAGTCCTGAACAATGTGAGGAAAGAACATTGTAGGTAGTGAAAGTGAAAGTTGCTCAGTTATGTCTGACTCTTTGCGACCCCATGGACTATACAGTCCATAGAATTCTCTAGGTCTGAATACTGGAGTGGGTAGCCATTTCCTTCTCCAGGGGATCTTCCCACCCCAGGGATCGAATCCAGGTCTCCTGCATTGCAGGCAGATTCTTTACCAGCTGAACCACAAGGGAATCCCAGTGTAAAATTCTCTAAATTGAGAGCATTTGTGGCTACTGGAGGAATAGCAAACTGGCCAATATTATTAGGTTTAAAAGAGTTACAGGGAGAAGAGTAGAAATTGGATCATTGGAGGTCAGATTACCAAGGCCCTTGTAGTCTTCTATAATCTAAGAATTTCTCTGAAAGAATCAGGCTGATATTAGAAAGTTCTGAGCAGATAGATAACAGGACCTGAATTACATTTTAAGATATCACTTTACTTGCAATATTAAAGCCAGACTTTAGCAGGGCGAGAAAGAAAGTATACGAGCAAGTTAGTGAGTTTGTGCAATGATGCAAGTGAGTCAATCAAACTGTAACAATAGAAGTATTGAAAAATGTGAAGATAACACACATATGAAGTATATGTATGTTACAGTGTATATATATACATGTATACAACAATATTTACTCAGGAATTAAATGTGTGATTAAGTAGAGAAAGGAATTAATAGACTAAGGAAAATACATGGACAGAGGAGCCTGGCAGGATACAGGTCTGTGGGGTCACAAAGAGTTGAAAATGACCAAGCACACTCACATACACACACACACACACACACACACACACAAGGAATTCAAAGTTCATTTGGTCACCAAGCAAAATTGTGAAGACTATAGATGGAAGAGATGTGATGAGGAAGAGGAGATTAGTTTAGCAAACATTAAATAGGTCTTTAGTAGACATTCAAGTATACCTGCATGTATATTTTGATACATGGATTTGCTATTCAGGAATGAGCTTCAGGGTGAAGACATAAATTTGAAATTTTTTAATATATATAGATGATCTTTTAATGTTGTGGGACTGAATGAGTTTAGTGAGTCATTGAGTTACGATAGAAAAGAGAATTAATGTCTGAACCCTAAGAAGCATTGACTAAAGGGTCAGGAAAAGAAAATGACAGCAAAAAAGACTGAGAAGGACTGAACAGTGAGGGAAGAGATAAAGAAGAGAGAAAGGTGGCCTGGAAGCCTAGTAAAGGTAACAATCAACCAAAGGTAGTTAATGGTTCAAATAAGATGAAGATTCAGAATACCAGTGCTTTTAATAAGTGAAAATCATTGATGATGTTGGCATAAGCAGTTTTGGATGAGTGTTGGGAGAGAAATTTTTATTTAAAAGGTGTTTAAGAGAGGGCTTCCCTGATGGCTCAGCAGTGAGAATCTGCCTACAATGCAGGAGATTACAGATTTGATCTCTGGGTTGGGCAGATTCCCTGGAAAAGGAAATGATGGTCAAAGAGTGGGTGGTTTGAAATGGAGGCTATAGACGGAGTGTCATAAGTGGCAATGGCAAAAAATAACTCAGGTTTTAAGTGGTTGCAATAGGATGAAAAGTAAAGCCATTAGAGGAAAGGCATTCAAGGAATTGTGAGTTCAGGATATTGGAAGAATCCTCTCTGTGTATAATGAAATTGTCAAAATGTAGGAGGATTGTTGGAGAAAGTAATAGTAACTCGGGAGCCAAACTCATTGAGATATATTGGGAATTGACCAAGGCTTGGGAGTCCCAGCAATGAAGTGAGGCAGTTAGTGACAGTCATATGATGAAAATCAAGGCTGATTCTTAGGAAGGAAGGAGGGCTTATAAGCAATGATGTTGTACACTGAGGATCCTACTCTGCCAGCAGGTAGGATGAAGACTGACAAAAACAGAAAAAAATACAAACAAAAGCTTCTGCTTGAGGAGGCAGCAGCAAAAGTAGTGTCCTCAGGGGAGAATCAGATTTGCACTAAGCAAGAAAGTTTTATCAAAGTTAAAAACTGTATCTTCATTCACTCTTACTAAATTTTTTTCAATGATTTCCCATTAATTTTAGGGGAAAAGTTCCAATATTTTCAATATGGTCTATACCTTATATACTTCCATCTCCAGCCCTGTCTCATTCACTTTTCCTCCCTCACTTTGCTAAGCTGAGTAAATATCTGTCAGTTGTTGAGAACTGTCACGATTTCCCTTCCTTCCTGGTCTGGCACTTGTTGTTTTCTTTGCATAAGTCATTTCTTTCCATGTCTTCCTTCTCTTTTCCGAAAGGATTTCAGATTTTATCACAAATGCATTATGACCTGATGTGAAGAACCGACTCATTGGAAAAGACTCTGATGCTGGGAAAGACTAAGGGCAGGAAGAGAAGGGAGAGACAGAGGATGAGATAGTTAGATGGCATCATTCACTCAACGGGCATGAATTTGAGCAAACTCTGGGAGATGGTGAAGGACAGGGAAGACTGGTGTGCTGCAGTCCATGGGGTTGTAAAGAGTCAGACATGACTTAGTGACTGAACAACAGCATATTTTGCTAGGAAGATTTCCTTGTATAAATATTGTGATTTACAAATATATCACATTATGATTATTTTGAACTGAATCTTTCTAAATATGTTTTGGATAATTTTAGAGGTATATCTTAAATTTCCACACTAGAGTTTATAGAGTCCAAATAAGAAACCCCC
This sequence comes from Giraffa tippelskirchi, assembly GCF_054371585.1. Lineage (NCBI taxonomy): Eukaryota > Metazoa > Chordata > Mammalia > Artiodactyla > Giraffidae > Giraffa > Giraffa tippelskirchi. The sequence goes on from NC_137276.1 coordinate 43,753,626, forward strand.
AAACTTAACATTGCTTATGTACATATTATATAGATAACTTATATAGTTATATTCTTTTTATGTTCTTACAATATTTTAATTATACTTAGTGTAGTAGCTTTATTATTCATCCTTAACAGGAAGAAAAATGACAATATGACTTTATATAAGGTTTACAGATCTTACTTTGATTTAAAAAAATCTATGCCAACCTTAATATTTTGTATATCAAAAGCTTTTTCGCTTACATTGGCCTTTGTTATAAATGAGAATGTTCTGGCCTTCATATCCATCATAATCATGGTGATTGGTCTTCACCATTATCTAAGAAGAAAAATATTTGGTTTATGTTGCATCTGAGTGAGCGAAAGTCGCTCAGTTGTGTCTAACTCTTTGCGACCCCATGGATGGTAGTCCATGGAATTCACCAGACCAGAATACTGGAGTGGGTAGCCTTTCCCTTCTCCAGGGGATCTTCCCAACCCAGGAGTGGAACCAGGGTCTTCTGCATTGCAGGTGGATTCTTTATGAACTGAGCTATTGCATCTATTTGATGTTTAATCTTGTCCTGATAACTAAGTGACAACAGTGGAAATTTAAGATTTAATAAAGTATAAACAGCAAAAGAAAAATTATACTGGAGTCCGTCTTTATGTGACAAATATTTCCAGTAACAATGATATTTATAACTTTTACTAGTTTTATCAGAAAAAACAGTCTAAATAATCTACACTTCTAAAGTAGCAATTCCATAGGATAGATGCTTTGGTGTTGAGTATTTTGAATAAATGTCAATATCAGACTGTCCTTAGTAATAACCTACCACTGAGCTTGTGTACAGCCTACAAAGCAGAATAGAAAAGTGATTATTGACTGAAGCCAAATATATTGATAGCTTAGTCAAGGGTCACCAATGTCATCAATGAGAAGTTTGGTAAAAGTAGGAGATCACTCCTGCTGGAACATAAATTTGCTCTGATACATTTTTTTGTTTCCTTAATTACAAAAGGCCTAAAAGTAATTTAAATAGTAATGAAAGTTTCATACATTTTAATTTCTACAGCACAACTCTGTGAAGCATTTTAAAATTGTAAGTAGCTCCAGCCAACTTTATATTAAAAATGAGATCTGCAGACCAAACAGAAAACCAGTGCTTAAGACAATGCTGTCACAGTCATATTCAAAAACAATATGATTAATTTCTGAAATGTCAAAAAAGTAAACCACCATAAAGCTCTAATTTTTTAATATTCTAAACTATATGTAGTAACAACCGGGATGAAAGTTAATCTACATTATGTTTTAGAAAACCTATTTCCAATATTTAAAAGTTCTAGGTGTTAAAACATTGACCCCTGGCTAGTGCTGCACATACCCCCTTTACCTGAAGTTTTAACTACTCACCAGAACATCTGCTTTGCCACTTAGTCCCCTCCCATAGTTGTCAGTTGCGATGATTTGAAACTTAAAGTAAGACCGCCTCATGTTATGGAAGAGCATAGCCGTTTTGATAAGCCCTGTGTATGTTTCCACCACGAATCCTTCCTTTCCTTCTTTAATTGGTGGTATTATGAGTCTGTATGCCATGGCGCTATAATTGCCAGTATCTTTATCAGTCGCCTAGGAGGGAAAAAGCACAGGTTATAAATAAGCTGGAAAGAAATAACCTTTATGAAAGAGCTTATTTCTGGTTGCAAGACTGCTGTTTCTTGGGTAACAATAACACAATAAAGTCCTTCTAAAGTTATATTTTTCTAGGTACCATTATATAGATGTATAGACTATGTATATGAGAAGGATAATGACTACTGAACTGTGAATACAAAGGACAGAGACACTAACTCAGTCCCACTGATGAACCAAGTGTTTTGACTGGCATGTTTAATGGGATCAGCACTGGGCTGAGATCCAAATTGGTTTAAGGATGGGACTGTTTAGCTAACCATTGTCTTGTGTGGTAGGCATAGCATGTAATTGTGATTTTGATCTATTTCCTAAAAGGAAAAAAAAAAAATTAAAGTAATGCACTAAAATATTTCAGATGACACCAGTACAGTATTTAGAGCTTTTATAAGTCTAGAGTTATATGAAGAGATCCTGAGTAGTAAATGCCATATCCTAAGAGAGTATTAGAATACTAATGCAGCTTCTTTTTTCATCAGCTTGTATCCTGATTAACCTGATTTGTCCCTGATTGTAGGTACTTATGATCTACATGTTAAGGTTTCTTCACACTTAGAAATTAAAAACAAATAGTTGCTTAGAATATTTTTTTTTTGAAAAATAAACCTGGGAGCATAGTAATATTAACCTGGCTCTTTTGTTTCTACTTCAGGGAAATTTTTCAAACTGCCAATTTGTCAGAGTGAAACATCTGAAAGAGGAATGGTGGATATGATAGTTTTAGTGAATTTATACAAGGCTATATAACTTTATTTGTGATACTAGATATGTAACATTTAAATTTTAATTATAATTATTATTATCTGATTATTCTTATTTTTAAATATTATTATTAAATATCAGATATCGAGCATTTATGATTCATCATTACAATGCTAAGAATTCTATAAAAGTAATTTTGTTTAACAAAAATAAAATTCTCCAAGGAATATATTATTCTAGCACTTATATTAGCGTTGTCCAACAGAACTTTTGGCAATGATAGAAATGCTCTAAATGTCCTCTGTCCAATGGAGTAGTCACAAGCCACTGAACACTTGAAATGAGGCTATTGTGACTGAGGAAGTGAAATGTGAATTTTGTATTAAATTTGAAAAACTAAAGGCTACAAAGTAAGTGGCAAAGTTTGGCTACAAATAATTACAATAATAGAAAATGTGTGTTGAGATTCAGCACAAAATTCAAAAGTTTGAATCTCTAACTTTAAATGCTATATATGTACTTAACCATTTAAAACATTTCAGGATAACTCTGCTGGACAAGGTAACTTGAAGTAAAAAAAATCCAGATACTTTCCCTTGGGATAAAATATTTCTTGAAATTCAAAAATTAAAATTCTCAGTTTTAGAATAGGACAAGCTCGAACTACCAGTTCATCTTTTTAAATGCCCTGTATATTTTACATAATGGCAGAGCTTCATTTCTGTATTAGAGGAATAGGAATTAGATTCCAATATAGGTCACATTATCACCACATAAAGAAAAAAAAGAAAGAAAAAATAGTTATCACAGTGTTTATTTTTAAGCTTTAAACCCAAGATTTTATTCATTTAACAAGGTATAGAGTAAGAAATAAAAAGCACATTCCTAATTAAAATTAAAATGAGTTTGGATTAAGTAATCAAAGATATTTCTTTCATATACTAGGAGCAAATTTAAGATATACTGAATCACTCAAAAATATGGTTGAATATTATTCTTTCACTTATGATTAACATGAGTATTTTCTTTGAAATAAACTTTTTACCATCAATGAAACTTTACTGAGGTATAAGAAACTGGCACAAAACATGTACAAATCATAAATAAACAGTTCAATAAAAAAATTGCAGAATATACACATCCAATGAGCCAGCACCTACATCAAAAAATAAAACATTACCAGCATCCCAGAATGTTCATCATATCCTTCCAGCCATATTCTGTTCCCTAGAGAAACCACTACCCTGATTATCAATACCATTGATCAATTATGCTTATTTTTAAATGTTATGTTAATGGGATCATAATTTATGGTCTATTTTTTGTCTAACTCCTACTCAGTTTTTTTATTGTAACATTCCAAACCTTAATATTTTAAAAGGAACTCTGTAACACAGTAGAAAAGAAAAGAAAAGGCAGTTATAGCAAAATCATTTTGATTGTTTTGATTGCTTTGTATATTAAGCTTCTTTGCACTGTTCTTACTGATTACTTCCGATTTCAATAAACATGTAATTTTGGTTTGCTGTATTCCTAATTTACTAAATTATTATAGTGGCATATTTTGCCTTAACAGATTAACGTGTTTTTAAATATAACTTTCCTGAAACAAATAATCATTTAATGCAAAAGTTTGGGTAACTCAGAAGTATATTTTAACCATAACTTTCCCTCATACATTAGGAGCAAATTACCGAAAGTGAGATACAGAATTAAAAAAAAAAATCATGTTTACTGGACTATTTTTTTTTTACTTAAATGAAAGATTTCTTAAATTCTACAAAACTTTCACACAGATTATTTTCTATAATCCCATCAGTTCAGTTCATTTCAGTTCAGTCGCTCAGTCATGTCTGACTCTTTGTGACCCCATGGAATGCAACACACCAGACTTCCCTGTCCGTCATCAACTCCTGGAGCTTGTTCAAACTCATGTCCATTGAGTCAATGATGCCATCCAACCATCTCATCCTCTGTCCTCCCCTTCTCCTTCTGCCTTCAGTCTTTCCCAGCATCAGGGTCTTTTCCAATGAATCAGTTCTTCACATCAGGTGGCCAAAGTATTGGAGTTTCAGCTTCAGCATCGGTTCTTCCAATGAATATTCAGGACTGATTTCCTTTAGAGTTGACTGGTTTGATCTCCTGGCAGTCCAGGGGATTCTCAAGAGTCTTCTCCAACACCACAGTTCAAAAGCATCAATTCTTCAGTGCTCAGCTTTCTTTATAGTCCAACTCTCACATCCATACATGACTACTGGAAAAACCATAGCTCTGACTAGATGGCCCTTTGTTGGCAAAGTGATGTCTCTGCTTTTTAATATGCTGTCTAATCAAACTGATCACATGGACCTCAGTCTTACCTAACTCAATGAAACTATGAGCTGTGCCATACAGGGCCATCCAAGATGGACAGGTCATGGTGGAGAGTTCTGACCAAACGTGGTCCACTGGAGAAGGAAATGGCAAACCACTTCAATATTTTTGCCTTGAGAACCCCATGAACAGTATGAAAAGGCAAAAAAAGAAAAAAAGATATAATTCCATAATGACCCATTTTTTTCCCTTCTACTCCTACATCGTCCTTCTCTCCTTTCCCCTCAGCACTGGTAACCACTGGATTGTTCTCTATATCTGTGAGTCTGCATCTTTGGTGTTTTTTAGTTTTTTTCAACTATATAAAACTACTGTCATATATATGCTATCTGTAATGGCTCCACTTAAAATTTCTGATTCTTTTGATAGATTTGATCCTCTTTGGAATCTGAAAAGATCTCATTTAAGAATACAGTTATGAAGATAGTTGCCAGGATCATTAGCATTCTTTTAAATCTCTCCCCTCTCTCTCACATTCAGTTGAAACTAGCAAGTTAAAATGTGATTGATAAAAATTCCATAGGTACTCTACTTATGACCAGTTTAAAGGATTTTCAAGTTTAAATTTGTCTATTTAATTTTCAACAAACACATGGTTTTAGACCAAAACTTATATACAGTTGACCCTTGCACAACATGGATTTGAACTGCAGAGGGTTCAGTTAAAGCCAGTGACTGAGGCTGGGTCACACTTAGATTAGCAACCAGTAAAGTGCTCTTCAAAACACAAGGTCTTTTTGCGTTACTTATATAATGTCATGTTATTGCTGCTTTGGTGAGCTAACATTTATTGACCAATTATGATTGCCCAGGGGCTGTGTAAATACTTTTCATGCATAATATCATGTCATCCTTTCTACTCAGCAAGTTTTATTGCTATTAATTTATAGGTACAGAGATGGAGGCTCAGAGAGATCAGTGATTGGCTCACAATCATAAACGTGTGTTAGTTGCTCAGTCGTGTCCGTCTCTTTGTGATCCCATGGACTGTAGCCCACCAGCCTCCTCCATTCATGGGATTTTCCAGGCAAGAATACTGGAGTGGGTTGCCATTTCCTTCTCCAGGGGATCTTCCTGACCCAGGGATAGAACCCAGGTATCTCACATTGCAGGCATACTCTTTACTCTCTAAACCACCAGGGAAGCCCTCACATCATAAAGATAGTTGATAGCAAAGTTGAGTAGATCTCACGCTAAAACCTATATTATAATCACTGCATTCAATATGTCAGACTAAGCAGCAGAACTAAAATTCCAGTGAAAACAACACTGAAGGCTAGATAATAGGAAAAGGAGTACATCAAGGCTAAATATTGCCACCCTGCTTATTTAACTTATATGCAGAGTGCGTCATGAGAAACGCTGGGCTGTATGAAGCACGAGCTGGAATCAAGATTGCTGGCAGAAATATCAATAACCTCAGATATGCAGGTGACACCACTCTTATGGCGGAAAGCAAATAAGAACTAAAGAGCCTCTTGAAAGTGAAAGAGGAGAGTGAAAAAGTTGGCTTAAAACTTAACATTCAGAAAACTAAGTTCATAACATCTGGTCCTATCATTTCATGGCAAATAGATAGGGAAACAGTGGAAATAGTGACAGACTTTATTTTGGGGGACTCCAAAATCACTGCAGATGGTGACTGGAGCCATGAAATTAAAAGACACTTGCTCCTTGGAAGAAAAGTTATGACCAACTTAGATAGTATATTAAAAAGCAGAGACATTACTTTGCCCACAAAGGGCCACCTTGTCAAAGCTATGGTTTTTCCAGTAGTCATGTATTGATGTGAGAGCTGGATTATACAGAAAGTTGAGCACCAAAGAACTGATGCCTTTGAATTGTGGTGTTTGAGAATACTCTTGATAATACCTTGGACTGCAAGATCAAACCAGTCAACCCTAAGAATCGATGCTGAAGCTGAAACACCAATACTTTGGCCACCTGATGTGAAGAACTGACTCATTGGAAAAGACCTTGATGCTGGGAAAGATTGAAGGCAGGAGGAGAAAGGGATGACAGAGGATGAGATGGCTGGATGACTCAATAACATCACTGACTCAATGGACATGAGTTTGCGTAAACTCTGGGAGTTGGCAATAGACAGGAAGGCCTGGCGTGCTGCAGTCCATGGGGTTGAGAAGAATTGGTCACGACTGAGTGACTGAACTGACTGACTGAACATGTCAAGGAGATAGGAAGAATATAAGTAGGAAGGTCAAAAACTAAATGAAAACAAGAATCTAGACACTTTAGTATTGGTAATAAGTTCACTTACAGGGTTTCTGTTGATCCAAGTGAACTTCAAATTTAATTTATGAGGTCTTGGGTGGCTCAGAGAATGAAGCAAGATCCAACCACCCACTCATAGATGTGACTCCACTCTGAAGAATAATAAGACTCCACTCTGAAGAATGCCAAGTTCTCATTTTAAAGGTGAATGAGAAATTCGTCTCCCCTTTCCAGCCACCACTACCACTGCCACCCAAAACTAAAAAGAAAACTGCCTGGTTTAAACCTTGATGTTGAATGCAGTGGAGAAAAAACAGAAAGCAAAGAAACCCAAACTTTATTGAGACTCAATCTATAACCAACACAAGCCTTTATCAGAATTTGTAGCCTTTATTCACACGCAACTGATTTCCTCAACTCAAGGATAAATTATAATGTTATCAATTTGTAAATTCAGTGGTCCTAAACTCTACCTGAATAAATAGAAGAAACACAACTGAGAATTTGATTTTTAATGATAACAACCTAGCTTTCTCAGAGAATCAACCACTTTTTCAAAAAAGTTACCTACGATCTATGCCTCAAGTAATTCTAACAAATAAACTCCAAGAAGATGAAAAGTTAGAGTCAGATAATTTTCAAAATGAACAGGAAACCAAGTATCATGAAAAGAGAGTCCACTGAGATAGAAAATCAAGTCATACCCACAAAGGCTTTAGATATCTGAATTAGGAAAACAGTATAATGTAAATGTTCAATATGTTTCATTAAATAATAGAGATTTTTAAAATATAAATAAAATGAGAATAGTTGAACATAAGTAAAATGTATCTTCTAGAAGTAAAAAAAATAATAACTGAAATAAAAACTTATAGATGAAGTTGTTAGAAGCTTATGCATAGGGCAGAAGAGTATTGGTGTACTGAATGACAGAGCAAAAATTAGGTTTCATGCATTCTAGAGGACTAAGAACCAGATTGGAAGGAAACACTTTGCCTAAGATATTGTTAGTGAACTCAAGTATAAATAGAGTAAAATAGCCAAGACATATTTTTTTAATAAATACATTATTAGGAATATAATCTGCATTGTTTCCATAAAAACTGGAAAATATTGATAGAAATGGTCTATGAAAGGGAAAAAAATAAAAATTATAAATCTATTCCATCATTTTTTTAGATTGTAATAAGGGGACATCTAACAAATTTGGCTAAACTAACGTCTAAAAATTAAATCTGATCTATTCTGAAAATTCTAAATGAATCAAATTTACTAAAGACTCAATGCCACTTTATTTATTCCATCAGCTCCTTTACAATAAAATACTTACATTGGATTCCTGACACAACCATTATTATCTGGAAGAGGTGACACTGGAAGATTTGATTCACTGACTTTCGTGAGTTTCTCTTTATTTGCAAAATCAGGAAAGTTATGTCTAGAGCTGTTTTTAAAAATGAAAGTCAGAAATGAATATTATAGTTATACTTGCTGTAATTATATTTTTAAATGAAAACTAGGACACAGAAAACCACTTAGGCATTTCTAAGACCTCATCTGGAAAGTTTAATGCACACAGGTGGCCAACATTAAGAGAAAATAACCAAATAATTGCTTCTATCATACAGGGAGTAGGTGAGCACATTAATTTTCTCACAGCCTAAATAACTGTTCCCCTCTGTTGACTAAACGAATACTATGGATGCAGAAATATTAGTGGAATAATTAGTGATGTCCAGAGAACATCCAAAGCCCATTAAAGTCCAATGATGCTAACTTTAACTTTTGCTTCTCAATTAGACCCCATGTTAACATTTAACATTGAAGGCTTACTCTCCCTGAAATTGGAGTGTAAATATTTTAGATTGTCGGGGTAAAAATATTCAAATCTCACATTACCACCAATGAATGTCAACATGTCAAGCTGTGTTTGCAAGGGACAAAAAGAACAGAGCTTTGACTTAGACTAGTTGAACTTGGCTTTTGTATTTTTAGCAACTATAAAGAAATCCTCACTTTAAAACCCTTAAAGGCTATATGCCCAACATATACTAAATAAAAATAAAGAAAGTGTCAGATAGATTGATCTATTTAGAAGGCTATTTAAGACTTCTGTGAAAACAACAGCAAAAAAGAGATGAAAAAAAAATGTTAAAGATTTTAAATTAGAAAGCTTAGTATTTGATTTTTTATAAGAATGTCAAAAAGGGACCACAGTCTGATAGAAATAATTCTTTTTTTTTTTAATTTCAATAAGGACATTGATCCTTTAAGTATAATGTAATTCAGCGACAGTCTAATGATAAATCACAACTCAATGTAGAAACAACTGTCTAAAAATGGTTTGTCGAATCATGTGACACAGTATTACACAATTTTCAGGGGTTTATTATTATTTTATTAAATTGCCAAAATTTTCACCTAAATTAAAGAGTGGTGCCAAATAACACACAATAATATCTATTTGAAAAATTAAATAAGGAAACTGCAGATTAGCAAACTATTCCTTTTATATTTTTTTAAAGTTATACACTGAAACATTCTGTATTACAGGAAGCATGAGAGTACAAAATAAGAATATCTTTCATTTACATAATAATTGAAGCATTTTTTCAGTTTCAGTTCCATTCTCTTGTAAAATATTTTGGAAAATAAATATTATCTCAAAAATAATTTGTTCTTTTCCTCATCATTACTAATATAATGTGATCATATATTCTTCAATGATGCTTTGAAATGAACTCTGAAATCATTTTTTCTAACTTCTCATTCATGTGGAAAAGAAAGAAATTGCAGTCTACTCAATAGACATAGAATCAAAAGAAAATACATGCACAATTTGAGCCCTCTATTTAGGAGAAGAGAGGAAACTAGTTTTTAAAGTTGATTTTGGATAAAAAAAAATGTTATGGATTTTTACTGAAAACTAGCATATTAAAATTTTAAGAAATTTGTACTTTTGTAAGAATTCTATAGTTGCAAATCCTAAATCTTCAGTATTCAAAGGAAATTTAATGACATACTCATTACCTCAAGCTTTCTGGTTCTTCCTTAGTTACATTACATTCAATCAATTCAAACCAAATTTAGTATCTTCTCAGCTCTCACCCTCTAGTCCTTCCGCTGGCTACCATACTTGTTCCTCCTCTGTCTTCTCTTTGCATGGTAAGGGCATTAGCTCATGTGGATTGACTGAGCTAAAAATCTCAGTAGGGTCTTCAACTGTCTTGTCTCATTCCTTTCCTTTCTACTCCCAGCTCATCAGCAAGCCCAATGAGTTCTACTCTGAAATATTTCTCACTTCAGTGACTATCCATCAAGCTGACATTGCCCAATTTCAGGCTCTCCTGTTTCATTTTTAAATTCAACAATAGCTTAAAAATGAATGATAGCTCCCACCTCCTAGAAGATGAAATTTAAGACAAGTCCATGAAATATTCCCAATCTAATCCCAGTTTAACATTCTATTTTCTTGCTCTATATTTACTCTGCTTATATTTCTCCAAAACCAACAACATTACCTACTTTTTTTTTTTCCTCTGAACAATTTATGTTCTTTCATGATTCCAGTCCTTTGTATGGATAGCTTCTTATTGCTTAAAATGTCTCATGTCTGCTAGGCCATATTCACTCCTGAACTACACTATCGCACATGTGCATGTGGGCATGTACATATACATATATATTGAATGTATGCAATGTTGAATAAAGTACTAAAACAGCTTAAAAGACTGCTTTTCTGAAGGCTATCCCTAGGGAGTGCTGCGTGTTTTCAGTAGTGTATTTTATATATTTTTAGTATACTGTTTACCTTGGCATATTCTAATATTTAATTATGTCTTCATTACACATAAAATTTGTTTCCATTTATATCTTTTATTCTGGAATAATGTCCAGTAAATGGTCAAATAATATTTGGCTGAAATATCAGTAGAATATCATAGATTAATATTTAGAAGTGATGGATATGCTTGAGTCTACCACTTAATGGCTATATGAACCTGGGCAAACAACTCTCTAGGGCTTAGTTCCTCATTATAAATGAATAAAATATGACATGCAAAATAGGGTGGCTGTGAATATTCACTGAGGTATAAAATGCAGTGCCTGGTATGAACAATCGAGTTTAGTTATGGTTCTTACTATACTCTTGCCATCTTTGCTACGAATACTCTGGAGTTTTCCAGCTTATCTCTTCTGTTTCTATTACCTCTTGTACATTGAAAAACACATTGCTTTCTATCTTTTGTACTCGGCTATATATTCATTGGGAGCAGGACTATTTTCTAATTCATCTTTTATTTCATAATCCCCATTGGCCAATGCCACTACTTTAAAAATTTAAATTTAAAGTATATTTTTGCTCAATCCCTTTGAACATAATTTTTAAAGGCGTTTTTTTCCTCATCATTAGATGACTTAACATAGTATGTCCTTCATTTGTGAATTAATTTGGACCACCTTGTTCCACAAAAAGATTTGAGTATCTTTCTGTTTAAACATCATGACATATATTTTTACAATGTTAAGGGAGAATTAATGTTAAAAGTTACATAACAGCACTTTTCATTAATGCAAAAAGGTTTAGTATATGAATAATGTATAAGAAGCCTACTTGTCCATCAATTACTAACTTTAATATAAAGTCAGGGGATAGCCAAGCATTTGAAAATTAAATCCGAATGTTTAACTCTATTCATTCTATTTGACAATGTTTTATTGCCTATCTAATAAGAAATTAACAAGCACAAACAAAAAGCTTTACTACGAAAAGAAAAACCTTTATTGCCACTTTACAGGAAAAAAGTTTGTCAAGGGAAAATAGAATTCAATTTATAAACTTTTTACCTTGGAAAATAAATTGAGAACTTTCAAAAACATATTGAATTTAAAATGCTGTGATAGAATTAATGGACACCAAAAGAAAAGCTTTTTGAATTGTTAAAGTGACACTAAAGTAAAGAAGAGTGTATTTACAGATTGCAATGGTGCTATTTGCAGATTGGACGACAATAGAACCTGTCTCCTTGAATATATATGTCGAAATATTTTAACATGAAAAACACATTCAACAAAAGAAGTTGGTCTCTGAAATATTCTTCATTTAATGTTCTTGGTAGTGTTTTAGAACTCTTTCTCTCCACACACACACACATACATACATAGGTACATATATATGTATATTTGTCAATTTTATAAAATGATGAATTTTATGTCCATATCTCCCATCTAACAAGTTTGCTAAGAAAAAAACAGCTGTAACACCAAATTAAAATTCCTATAAAACAGTCTTTGTTGAACAAAATTCTAGAGTGAATTGGCCCCAAAACAATATGTTATAAAACATAGTGGCCAACATTAAAATTTCATCTAGAGATTATACAGCAAAAGGTTAATATTTCCAAAGCTTGTTTTTGTAACAGCTTTATTCTTTGAGAAACATGGATAGGATGGTATAAATTTATTAACCTAATTTTACAAAATTATTAAAGTATCTTTATTTTCACTTCTATTTTCCTTTATAAAAATTCCTGTCATTTCCATCTAATTATTCTTGCTCTGTGTTATTTGTAAATATAAAAGTAATAAACGGCCAATAGTTCTTTATGATGTGCCTAATATACAAAATATTGTATTACTTCTTGCTTATTAGAGAAATACCAGAAAATGCAAATTAATAAAGGAATATTAAAAACTCTACAATGTTATCCATTGATTATTATTATTAATATCTTTGTATATGTCCTTTTGGGCTTCCCTGGTGTCTCAGAAGGTAAAGAATCTGCCTGCAATGTGGGAGACCTGAGTTCATTCTATCCCTGATCTGGGAAGATCCCCCCGGAGCAGGGCATGGCAACCCACTCCAGGGTTCTTGCCTGGAGAATCCCCAGGGACAGAGAAGTCTTGTGGGCTACAGTCCATGGGGTCACAAAGAGTCAGAGGTGACTAAGCACAACACATATATCCTTTTATATTTACAATGTATATACAAAGTATACATATATATATATACACACACACAATACACATTTATACAGAATGTATAAACACACACATATATACATGTATGTAGAATGCATATACACTGCATATAGAATGTATATATACAATATATATAAAATGTGTGTGTGTGTATATATATGCACGTATGTACAGAATGTATATACACACACATATATATACTTTCTGTAACCAAGGGCATGCCATCTTTGTAACTTTATAACCTAGTATTCTCAGTCATTAATCAAACATTCAGAATTTTCTTTATTTCAAACAAAAGAGAGTATATCCAGATAAGCATAACATTAAGAGTAGGATAAAAGTTATGATAATCAAGTAAAATTATTAACAAACAGAAAAACAATCTGTAAATTGTTTTAAAACCACCTCAGAGAGCATCAAAGTTAAAGTTTGAAAGACACTCAAAGTGAAAGTGTTATTCCCTCAGTCACGTCCGACTCTCTGTGAGCCCATGGACGGTAGCCCACTAGATTCCTCTGTTCATGGAATTCTCCAGGCAACGATACTGGAGTGCATAGCCATTCCCTTCTCCAGAGGATCTTCCCAACCCAGGAATCGAACTCAGGTCTCCTGCACTGCAGGCAGTTTCTTTACTGACTGAACCACCAACAAAAAATTTATTCATAATAAAATTGCTAGCTTTTGTTTATGTGTTCATATGTTTGTTTTGGCAAAAAAAAAAAATAGCACTGGCCAACCTGTCTTTAACCTAATTGCCTTTGGCTAACTTGCTCTAATCTAAAGAGTTCTTTAGCCAATGAAAAACTGGCACTGGCAATGACTGAAGTCATTAAATGTAGGCTGACTGTCAGCACTGAAAAAGAGTAATGAATAGAAGATTATATTCAAGAAAGATCTAGGAAAACATGAAAAATGATCTGAAGGTTGTAACCAGTGTCCTTCTTTGGGCTAAACACTTTATGAATATGAATAGAGTATCATTTAATTTTCTTAACTCTGGTAGACAGAAAGAAATAAATTCATTCTGTAAATGGCATTCCAAACTGCGGAGGACCCAGTTGTTGCTGTTTGGTCACTAAGTCCTGTTCAACTCTTTGTGACCCCACGAATTGTAGCCCTCCAGGCTCCTCTGTCCGTGGGATTTCCCAGGCAAAAAAAGTGGAGTGAGTTGCCATTTCTTTCTCCAAGGAACCTTCCTCACCCAGGGATTGAACCCGTGTCTCCTGCATTGGCAGGTGGATTATTTACCACTGAGCCATCAGGAAAGCCAGAGGACCTGCTAAGTGACCTCAAATCAAACAATTGATAAGCAAAACCTTTAATCTTTGACTCTATGTCTCATATAGGATTTGCCATCAGACTTGTACCTAGAGAAGTATGTGGTGAAGATTATTCCTAGTTCCTTGCTTCAGAGGCAGAGAGCCCCTGTACTAAACCAAAAAAATTCATTAAAAATTGCACTTAACAGTTCTTATTTTTTCCCCTTCTGTGAAGATACTATCAGGGTTCAGTAGGAATTAAATTAAGACAAGTAGCTTCATCCATCTCCACATCTCTCTTTCAGAACAAAATAGAACACAAACACTGGCAGGAAATGGAGTTGTTTATGCCCTTATTCTGGTCTTGCTGCTCCATTAAATGATATGTTGAAAGAGAATTCAATATTTTAATTGCATTTGGTGTTAATCAGACCCTTATAAATGTAGGTGAGATTACACATTTTCATTGTGTTCTTTTCCTTTTCTCATTAGTTATCCCTAATTTCCATGATTATTAACATAACATTGATATGCTCAGGAGTGCCAGAAAAGATTATATGTCATGCTGTGATTCATTAAAGCCAGAGAAATGATTGCTTCTTTTTTCAACTTTTTAACAGATAGTTCATTTTATAACATTGAAAGATAATTTTTTTTCTGTTCAGACTTTTCTATTAATACTTTTTCTTCGAAAAATAGTATTTTTAACCACATCTATCTCTAAGGGGGGAATTTAAGGGATTTCTTTAAGACTCTGAAATTGCTAGTCTTTTCAAGTCTGGGTTTTTTTTTTTTTAAGGTGACTTTAGTACCCTCTTACAGAAAAAGCCTATTTTAAAATTTTTATGGATTTCTTGATTATGCTTCTATTTTTTCTATGAGAACTTCAAGACTCTTTTCCACTTCTCTGACATATTTTAATTGCTGAAGATAAGCTCACCCAATTTTATGGTTTGCTATAACATGCTATAATAAAGACAAAAAAAAACAAAACAAAAAATAAATATGGCCTTTTAAAAAAAAATGCTCTTTTTTAAAGAATAATCTAGAATTTATTAAAGTTACTATAACAAAGTCAGATCACACATTAATTTAAATAAAAATACATGATCCCCATCCTACAAAGAGATAATTCTAAGTCTACCTTGAAGGTGAATCTCAGTGCCTAAATAGCAGTAGCAACAGCAATCAATAAGTATCTACTTGGAAACTGTACCTAATATCATATTATACCAAAGATAAGGTTGCTGACCTCATGGAATATATGGGTCACTAGTAATCAATCAATAGCCTTGTGGTTGTCATAAAATATTGAGGAATACTGGAAAACTAACAAATTTCTATGCACATTGTGTATCTTGCCCTTCTGAGAGACTTGGAAAGCTAGATGAGATTAGTTGGGAAAAGGGGTCTCATTTTGTCCAGAAAATCTTCAGAATCCAGCATAATTCTGGGCTAATCAGAGACTAAATAAGCTGTATAAGAAGTAGGTTTGGAAGTCAAGTAGTCTTATTTTAAATTAGCATGTTTTAGTCAAAAGTATGAAATTCATGATTACCAGTCAGTTAGGAATTCCTGTAATGTCCTCTGATGCCAAATGACCACTAACATCCTATTTACTACTATGATGAGTCCTTAATAAGAGGTAGAAGGCATATAAACTATTGACAGCTGTAAAATAAATTGTAGTCCAATGC
Organism: Giraffa tippelskirchi; assembly: GCF_054371585.1. Taxonomy (NCBI): domain Eukaryota; kingdom Metazoa; phylum Chordata; class Mammalia; order Artiodactyla; family Giraffidae; genus Giraffa; species Giraffa tippelskirchi. The sequence goes on from NC_137276.1 coordinate 43,769,533, forward strand.
CTATGATCTCTAAAAGTAAATATTTTTTTCTTAAATATAAGAACTCACTGAATTAAATGAATGCTAATTAAAACAAATGTAGTATACATAAAACTGAGGTAAGATACCTCTTACAAGGGCTCCCCTTGTGGCTCAGCTGGTAAAGAATCCACCTGCAATGCAGGAGACCCCAGTTCGATTCCTGGGTTGGGAAGATCCCCTGGAGAAGGAAATGGCAACCCTCTCCAGTATTCTTGCCTGGAAAATTCTATGGATGAAGGAGAATGGTGGGCTATAGTCCAAAGAGTCACAAAGAGTCAGACATGATTGAGTGACTTCACTTTCACTTTCACCTGAAATTTACACAGTATCTTAGGTTCAATTAGAAAAGAGGAAAAAAAAAATTCAACTAGCAACAAACAAAATTTCTCTATGGGCTTCCCTTGTGGCTCAGCTGGTAAAGAATCTGCCTGCAATGCAGGAGACCTGGGTTTGACCCCTGGGTTGGAAAGATCCCCTGGAGAAGGGAAAGGCTGCCCACTCCAGTATTCTGGCCTGGAGAATTCCACAGCCTGCATAGTCCATGGGGTCGCAAAGAGTTGGACATGACTAAGTGATTTTCACTTACTCACTCAAGATACCTCTTATTACATAGGAAATTTACAGAAGGATTGATTATTTAAAGAGAAGAATCATTTTTCCAGTAGCGCCACTGAAGAATGATATCTTCATGAACCTGGGCCATCTTCTCCAATGAATACTGGCTATTACTGTTCACAACCAACCAATTTCCATTCTGCTTTGAAAGGCTGCTGCAAACCGCTGAAATTCCTCCTTGAATAGGGACCAACTCCTATTATGCTATTAACAGATTCCTTTGTCCTGGTATCCTGTGGGTTTATTTCAATAGGATCTCTGCTGCCAACAACTATTACTCATCCTCCATGTGACAACAGATTCAAATTATAGCTCAGATTCACATCAGCTAACATTTCAGTAATCACATCAATTCCTTTTTCGCCAACAGATTTCTTAATTTTATCAATATAGTTAGCTTCTTTGTGACTAAACACTTTGTGGGCTCTATTTTGCAAAACAATCTTTGTCCTTCTTCAATACCAGCTGTGCCCCAAACCTTTAAGCCATTAGGTCTAACACTTTGGCATGCTGCTATTCCAACTCCTCCACTAACCCAATGAACCAGAACACTTTCTCTAGCTTGCACATGGGCACTGAGGAGCAGAGCTCAAAAAAGCAGCAAAATATGGGATGCCAATGGCAGTTACTTGTTTAAAACTCATTTTTCTGGCAGTTTGTAAACAGTGTGATCTGTTGCCAGAGCATAATCTGCAGAGTCCCCAGAGATCATGCTGGTAGTGAACATTCTGTCTGTCACCTTTCTTGAAAGCAGATGTAGTCTCTCCAACAGCTTCTAATATTCTAGCCACATCTAAGCCAGGATTATAGGATAGAAGTGGTTTTCTACTCTAAGTACCAGAGTGAATATATGTGTCCACTGGGTTTATACCACATACTTGAACTTAGAATAGAACCTGGTGGTCTTTCAGAATTGGTATGGCAATATCTGAATAGAATTTCTGCACTTCTGGTCTACCAAATTCAAAAACTCTAGTATCTCTCATCAACTTCTGCCCAGTCTCCGTGGTGACCTAGATACTGGTTGTAGAGCAGGAAATCAAAATTTGCTCTCTCAATTTCCATGGGACAAAAGGGGTAAAAGATCTTTTTTTTTAGAAACTATTCTCTGGCTAAGCTGATACTGGCACTACCTGAAGGCCAAAATTTCTCCTAGCTATGCTGTAGGCTTTGTTTCTCAGACTTCACACCCGTATATATAGAGATAGTTTGTTTTTTTTTTTCCTCTTAAGTTTGCTATGGCTTTCTGAAGGGGAAATATCAAGCCACTGACAATTACTGACAAATAAAATATACACAAAAATACTTCATAATACAGTGTTAAGATAATGTGTGCTCAGTTTCTCAGTTGTGTTCAACTCTTTGCGACTCCATGGACTATAGTCCACCAGGCTCTCTGTCCATGGGATTCTCCACGCAAGAATACTGGAGTAGGTTGTCATACCCTCCTCCAGGTATTGAACTTGTATCTCCTGCATCTCCTGCGTTGGCAAGCAGGTTCTTTACCACTAGCGAGATGTGATGCTTACAAATCCTCATAAATCCAGGTTACTTTCTTCATTATGTTTTTGATAAATATATAGATTTCAATATCAAAACTTTATGTTTATGGCTTTTGTTTTTGATTCATTTACACAGAATTTCATAATCTTGGGATTTATGAAATTCATATTCATAGTATTTGATTAAACTTTAATCAGTATCAATTTAAATGAAAATTTCCCTAGTTCCCTTAGTCATTTTTGCTATCATAGAAGGAGCAGAGGTATTTCTATTCTGTTCATTTCCTGCCTACAGATGTGATTTTTTTCTTTTTCCATTTTGTACTTTTGGTCTCAGTCTCATTCCACCTTCTAATTTTAGCTCTAACCAGGGATAGTAAACCCACACACAAAAAAAATCCCTTGCTCAAAAGCGGTTGTCTCAGTATTACCTGGCCTTGCCCCATTCAGAGTTAGTTACTGAACCCTGCACTGAGTGTGTTCTGAACTCACCTCTGGGGCTTTCTAGGCCTGGAGAGCATACTGTTTCTCCAGTGATGTTTGCTCTCTGTTAAGCACCTAAATCCTTCTTTCACGTGGTTCATCTAAGACCTCAGTCTGTTTCCTCTCACTTATTCTTCCTACCCAGCTTGGATTCCTGATCAGTACCCTACATGGTAACACAGCAGTGAGAGAGTCAATTCCTAGGCAGGTTGATAAGAAGTCCTTTGTCCCTGAGGAGGAGATAGTGGTCTGGGACTCTCCAAGCAGAAATAGGGGTCTGGAATTCTAGAATTCTCAAGGAGGAGGAAAGGACAAATATCTTTTTTTTTCTCTATATTACTTAGTCTTAGTTACATAAAACATTTTTTTCTTTAGGCCCAGTACTATTGATTACACAACAAACAACTCAGTTTAAACTCTGTACTAGAGATTATATAACAACAATGTATCCTGCTTGAGGACAGTTCCTCCTTCCTGAAAACTCTCTGTCTAATCCTATTATCTTAAAATGTAAATTATGGGAGTGGGTCTAGTAAGATCTTGACAACCTTGAGACGTTCCTTTGATTTATTGTAATAACTAAAGTATATAACTCTGTTGCTAACACTAGCAAGGGGAGCATTCTCTGTCCCCCTTCTGATGCCTCTGTCAGAAGCTTTCTCTGTCCCTTTTCTTACTCTGATACACAAAAGCTCTTGAGTGATCAGGCCTGGTCCCTGGTCCCGAAGCTAAATCTTCTTTAGAGATCAGGAATCCAACATCGTTCACAGTAAGCTATCATCTCGGGGGCTCGTCCGGGATCTTCAGGACAAGGTAAGAACACTCAGAGCTCTAGCCTCTCTGCTTTCTCAGTATGCACGTTTTCTGCTTTACTTTACTAACTCTATGGTGTACTTGTGTGAATGAATGAATGACACGCCCTGCGCAAGCAAGTGATGAGCTCTGCTCTGTGGTTTCATGGTGCCTCGCAGTGACTGAAGGCAGCCCCAAAAAGGGAAGCCTTATTGGAGTTTTAACTGACCTGCCAATGCCAAAAGACAGACAGCATCCCTGCGAGGGGAAGCGTGTGGACTGAACTTTCCTTTCTTGGTCACATTTTCCTGGTCTCTTTGACCATTTCATAATTGTGTGGGGAAATTACAGCTTCTAACTTAATCTGTTGGATCATAGACTTTCAAGGGACTTGTGATCCATGCTGCTATTGTGTACTTTTACTTAGATCCCATGTATGGAAGCGCTTGGACTTGCTAGACTAGGCAAGCCTTGCTAGAAAGTTACTAGGAGCACGTATGGAGTGAGGTGGAACTCTAGCTCCAGGAACGTCTCTCAGGCTAGAGGTTACTCTCTTGACTGCCTACCTCGGGGTCCAGCGACCTGAAAGTGAGTCTTTGTCATGGCTGTGTCTCCTGTCTATGTGGATAGAAGCACTACTGGTGACCATGAGGTTTTTGAGGACATAGATTGGGATTGCAGGATCTGGTCACATTGGAAATGCAATGGGTTTCTTCCTTTGGTAGCGCTAGCTCTTAGTGGGCCAGAGGAGGCCCTCTGATGGCTTTTGTCTCAACTCCTTAGATATTTCTTTCTGTGTAATCTGTGGAAATGAACTGGAAGGATTGGCGCTAGTAGCCTGAGGACAAAAATCACTATTTCCTCGCTGGCCAACCTTCCACTGCCTCTTTTGCTATATCGGTGTGGTGAAACTCAGAAGGGACATCTTGATTGTTGTTCATCCCTTTATGACTCACCATTTCTACTGCAGTCAGGACTGTACTCAAGAATGTGCATGGGCACATGTAAGACGGATGCATCCCCTAGTAGTCCTAGATTGGGAAACATTCTGGGAAACTACTCTGGCAAATCAAACAAAGATCTTGGTGGTAAGTAACTAGAAATCAGTCTGGGATGGCATCAGGTCTACCACTGGTGCGTCTCCACCCTGCCTCGGTGGTAGAACCGGGAGGGATGAGTAAGGCGCCTGCGTCAGTAAGGGACAGACTAAGTCTGACCAGCGAAGGAAAGCTTCAGTGGAAAGTCTGTATACACCCCCATCTAGAGCAGGGAGGGACGCCTCCGGTGGAAAGAAGCCATGGCTGTGGATGCCGCCTTTTTCTCTCTTACAGATGGGAGCTAGCAGTTCCAAAACCACTCCTTTAAAATGTATTTTAAAAAACAAGCTGGGACAAGTTTGATCCCCAGAGTTTAAAAAAGCATGCCTGATCTTCTTCTGTGATATTGAATGACCACAGTATCCTTTGGAAGATGGGGAATGCTGGCCACTTGAAATCTTTCAATTACGATACTGTTTTACAACTAGACTGGTTCCATAGAAAACAAGAGAAATGGGTAGAAGTGACAAATGTGTTGCTCTCACAGAGATGCATGCCAGACTTATTTCCTAAGGGTGCAGATTTGGGTGTGAAATCTTCAGTTGCCTCCTGTTCTCTTACTTTGCCCCTGTATCAGGGGCTCCCAACTGAACAGGCTGAGAATCAGGTCACCCTTCCAGGAGGGGTTGCTTCAGTCTCGGTAAAAATTCAAACAGTACCAATTGCAGTCAAGACTATTGAGAGGATCCAAAAAGTACATAGAAGCCTTTACGGGACTAACTTTACTTTATGAGCTTACTTGGAGAGATATAACGTATGTCTTGGGACAGACACTGATTCTTGACTCAAAAACTTGAGTTTGGGGGAGGCTACTACTTTTGGAGATGAATGGCTTGAGTGTGAGACAAGGGGAAAGAGGGAACACAAAATAGCCCTCCTTCCTACTGGGAGCCAAACGGTTCCCATAACTTTGCCAGATGTATTCTTGTAGGACTCAAGTGAGTACGTGCTAAGACTTTATGCTAAGTTGGCTGATATAGAACAGGGAGAGAAGGAAATTCCTGATAAACTCCTAGTATAGACTAAGGAGGGTCTCCACAAGTTTACTGACATTGATCTCAAAATTACAGAGGGAGAAATGATCTTAAAAGATAGATTGCTCACTTAGTCAACTCCAGGTATCTGCCATAAGTTACAAAAACAGGTGTATGAACCAAAACAGTCTTTAGATAATCGGTTGCAACTGGCTCAGACGGTATATTACAGTAAAGAATATGAGGAGGAAAATAATAGAAAAAAAAACAGGCAAAAGACTGAAACTCAACAATGGCTGTTAGACCTGCTCTGAAAAAGCCTGAGAAAAATGCCCAGAGGAACCCAGGTGAAAAGGGATGGACTTGCTATTACTGTCTCAAGCGGGATTTCCCTCTGGTATCTAAGCCACCCCCAGCTCCAGGTCCAGTCTGCAAAGGATCTTACTGGGGAAGAGACTGTCCTCCGAGGTGTAGGCTCCAGGGGTCAGACTCTCAAGACAATCAGGACTGAAGGTGCCCAGGGGTCCCCACACAAGCTCTTGTCCTAATTACACCTGATGAACACCAGGTATTAATAACTGTGGAGAGCTAATCAGTCGATTTTTTTTGCACACTGGGGCAAATTTCTCCCTGCTCGTTAAAGCCCCTGGTCTGCTTTCCTCCTAGTCCACTACCATAATGGGACTGTCTGGACAAGCCAAAGATTATTGTCAGTCATCATTTAAGCTACAACTGGGACTCTGTGCTGTTTTCTCACAAGTTTCTAATCATGCCAGAGCCTCCCTCACCCCTTCTGGGGAGGGATATACTGAACCAGGTCCAGGCCTCTATTTTCACAAATATGGAACTCACTTTTTAATGGAACAAACTGTAAATCCTAGAATGTGGACTGATGGAAAAACTTCGGGTCAAGCACAAAATGCTCTTCCTATCTTTATCAAGCTCAATGACTCTCACTTATTTTCACTTCAAAAGCAGTATCCACTAAAGCTGGAGGTTAATGAAAGGGCAAAATCTTACTGTACTGACTTCTCATGATGTAAGTGAGGTCTTAAACTCTATAAAGTTCAGAGAAACAATGTTCCACATTTAAAGCTGCTGTAACTCAAGGGGTGTCAAAAGCTCTAGGAATAGAATATCACTTACACTGTTCCTGGAGATCCCAATCTTTGGAAAAAGTTGAAAAGGCTAATGGCATTATTAAAAGACACCTGTGTAAGCTAACTCAGGAAACATAAGACAGTTGGTTTACAGTTCTACCCATAGCTTTAATGAGGGCTCAAACTGCCCCTAAGAAGAAGGGACTGTCTCTCTGACAGACTGTTTTTGTGCACAGATATTGTCATAGATCCTGAAGCCTTAAAATTAAATATATGACTCAGCTTTTAGCTTTTCAACAGACATTACCAATAGATTAACTCCTGACCCAGCCTTTGAGACAAACAAGCCAGTGTTTGAACCAGGAACTGAGATGGGCCTGACAATCTATCTGGGCTTGCTACTGCTGACTCCGAAAGTCCTGAGTCTGCCATTTGACCCTCAAGACAACGCCTTCCTGTCCTGGGCTTATTTCTATGCCTCATTCCACAATCGGTCTAATTGCTGGGTCTAAGGAGCACTCCCCTCCTCATCAATTGAAGACTTCCTATGGTGGGTTTTCCCACTTTAAGAAAAGGACTTTCTTCAACTCTGTGATGACATCTAACAATCCTAAGATGGACTGATGTAACTATGGACATAATGTGACTTTTAATTTTGATTTTAACTTGGTTTAATGACTATTTTGCCTTGCATCTGTAACTGTTTAATGGGGTTTGTTTCTAACTGTCTGAAAGCTTTTAAGTTACAAATGGTTGTCCAGGCTCCTACGAGTGCCACAACATCCTCCAACTATTACTTGGATCAGAGACCCTCAATATGAGGGTTAGGAGAATATGTTGCCTCAACAATTTAGGGACCACACCCCTCAACAACAGGAAGTAGTTATGCAGCAAAATCGATGCCCCTTTCCCTTGGCAACACAATTCTCCTAAAAGCAAAGGGGGAAATGAGAGAGTCAATTCCTAGGCAGGTTGATAAGAAGTCTGGGGTCCCTGAGGAGGAGATAGGGATCTGGGACCCTCAAAGCAGAGATAGGGGTCTGAAATTCTCAAGGAGGAGGAAAGGACAAACATCTTTTTTTCCTCTACATTCCTTAGTCTTAGTCACATAAAATGTTTTTTTCTTTAAGCCTGGAACTGATGATTACACAATGAACAACTCAGTTTAAATTCTGTACTAGGGATTATATAACAACAATGTATCCTGCTTGAGGACAGTTTCTCCTTCCTGAAAATGAAGTCGCTCAGTCGTGTCCGACTTGGCGACACCATGGGCTGTATCCTACCAGGCTGCTCCATCCATGGAATTTTCCAGGCGAGAGTACTAGAATGGGTTGCCATTTCCTTCTCCAGGGGATCTTCCCAACCCAGAGATCGAACCCAGGTCTCCCGCATTACAGGCAGATGCTTTACCTTCTGAACCACCAGGGAAGCCTGGTGAAAGCCTTCTGGCTGATCCTGTTATTTTAAAATGTAAATTATGGGGGTGGGTCTAATAAGATCCTCACAACCTTGAGACATTCTTTTGATTTATCGTAACAACTAATTAAAGTATATAACTCCCTTGCTAACACTAGCAAGGAGGGCATTTTCTGTCCCCCTTCTGATGTCTATATCAGAAGCTTTCTCTGTCCCATTTCTTACTTTAATAAAACTCTGATACACAAAAGCTCTTGAGTGATCAAGCCTGGTCCCTGGTCCTGAAGCTAAATCTTTGGAGATCACAAATCCAACATAGTTCACCATAAGCTATCATCAGCAAGGCTTTTGCCTGTGCTAGTGTGTCTTGCAAGGGCTTAGTAGTCTGTTTCTGGCCTGTAAATACGATTACACAATTTTAAGGTCCAAATTTTATCTCTCTGTCCTACAATTTTGAATTCTGAAACCAAGAACCAGATAATCTCATGTTATTTTTCAAACCGATTTGCATTGTCTTCACCAATCCCATCTTTGAGACCCAACCTACCATGTTTGATTACTGGCATTCCTCAAAGCCACCAATAACATGGTGTCCCATCTTCCCAAAATAAGCTTTCTTGCTAAAAATCATAAGAAAACTACATGGCTTTGTTTCACTAAGAATTAAAGTTAGGTAATTCCTTATTACTAACTACATAGAGAAAAATATGAGCTCTTCCACTTTGGCCAGAATTATTTTGTATCTTCCAAGAAAAATAGCTTGAATTACCAGAAAGATGAATAACTTTCTCCTTTTTTTGCTTTTATGAATTTAGAGCTTTTTAAACATTTAAAACTTTATTTTTAAAATTATATCTCTAGATAGAATCAGCATCGAGATAGAAGTACAGCATTATCAGCCCCGTGCCCCCCTACCTCCTACCCCCCTGCCAAGAATAATAACTGTTCTGATTAGTTTTTCCTATTTTTGCGGATTATATAAATGGACTTAAAGAAATTGTGTTTCTTTTTTTCTTTTGTATGGATTCATTTGCTCACATGTATTAATGTATGTACTGTTGCTGGACATTGAAATTGTTTGCAGATTTTTGATATTGCAAAAAATTAACATATCTATAAATAGTCGATTTTTTTGTACATATCTCTTATGAATATCTGTATGCAGTTTTACTGGGCAAAACCTTAGGAGTAGAAATAATGAATAGGGGATATACTTATGTTCACACTTAGGGAAGTGAAGTGTACAGGGGGAAAAAGCAGGTTTTCAATGTATGGACTCTAAGAAACAGAGTAGTTAGTTTGCATGTACCCCACAGAATTCCAATATAGACATAAGATCTTTTCTAATTATACATAAGATACAATAATATAAAAACGGTTAAAGGGAGAGATGACCAAAAATAAAAGTGAAATAGCTCAAGAAAGTCACAGAAAACATTAGCATGCCACACATGTATTGTATTTATCTTCTAAAATGGCTAATGATGAACCCAACATTTGACTTTGAGACTGTAGCTTATAAATCAACAGGAAAACATTATTAACTGCACCATAATCCATTACCATATAACAAAAATACACCAGTTAGGAAAAAATAGAAAAAAAAATAATTGTCTTGATATTTGGTTTCTCCAGAGCAGTTAAATCAATGAAAAAGTATGACAGACACATAATGTTCATACAGATATCACCAAATCTAAGCACCAATTTTTGCAAGAAGGGGAATTACCAGAGAAATGATACGTTATGTCACTCTCAGTGCTGTAATCAAGCCCAAGAAATTTTAATTTAAAGTATGTTTTTCTTATCTGAAAATAAATAATGCATTCAAGTTTTACACAGAAAGTCTTGATTAAACATGATCAAAAGCATATATACATGTAAAAATAAACACATTTTCAAACAACAATTTAAGACGTTAAGCGCAGTGTTCCTATAATGTCATTAAGTTTGTGAGAAAGCATGATACTTGCTTAGATAAAATTTGAATTCTAGGAGAGAAAACAAGCACATAGATATAGAATAACAATATAATGTCTAAATTATATAAATATATAATTATGTATATTAATATATATATATAGAAATTCAGTTATAGGGTTATATACCAAGAAGGCAATGAGTTTTCAGGCACCTATGTGCATTTACTTTGTTCAAGGGTCAAACCATAGAAGGTTAGAAGGCATGGTAATCATGAAGGAAACCAATGGTTAGTAAGACCTCCTAAGAAATACCACTCTCTTGAAACAATGAATAGTGTCTGTATAATACTGGGTTTCCCAGTGCTGGCAAAGGGCAATCCAAATTCTATTTCATGAGACCTTAATTTGGACTGGTAGTTGTTTACATGTCTATTATAGAGAGCAACTAGGGATAAAACTGTAATAAAATATTTGATCAGCTTCGTAAGATATAAATGTTTCTTTGGATTTCAGAATTAAGTAATCTAGACTATTTGAACTTTAAAATGTAGTTCTCAAATGTAACAATTCTTTTAAGGTACTTGGCCATTTTTTCCCCTGTGCCATTGTTTTCCTAAGCTAAATAACATACAAAGCATTAAAAGCAGTTAAAGATGTTTAAGGGCTCCTAGCACTAAAGCAGAATTTGCATAAGAGAAGACAACCATGGCCCGAAGTGATGAAGTGCGATGTTCCATAGAGTTAAGGGCAGATCTGGGACTGAATCCAAGTGATCTGAGTCCAGTCCAAGTACTTCTACCCATAAAGTGGCAGAGTACTGTCTCCAGGCCAGACTGGCTTCACTACTGACCAGCTGCACATGTTGGGCAGGTTACATATTATGTCTGTGGCTCTATAGTCTTATCTGTAAATTGAAAAGAATAATAGTAGCTACCTCATGAGCTTTCTGAGGGGAATACCTGAGTTAATTTCTGACAAGTGTCTAGAGTGTTTAGGATAGTGTAAGCATGGGGTAATGGTTTATTGTTAGTACCATTTTTGACATAAGCCAGTAGAAGATGCTACACTGGGGTAATACACACGAAACCCTCATGGGTGTGCTGGAATTGTTTTCTGTCATATCTTCATGAGCAGGCAGAGGCCTATGGACCAGGATCCCTCAGAGACCCTTATCTTTGTCTAGAAGCAAATTATATTGCTCTCTGCATTGCTGATCTTGCATATTTCTATACTTTATGCCATTAAGGAAATCTGCATTCTCTAATCATGGCTGTGGGCTTCCCTGGTGGTTCAGTGGTAAAGAATCTGCCTACCAATGCAGGAGAGACATGGGTTCAATCCCCGGGTTGTGAATATCCCCTGGAGAAGGAACTGGTGGATCAGAATTTTCTGAGGCTTTTTTAAACATACAAAATAAAGTAGATTCTGGCATGCTCTCTTTGAAGACTGAGAAGGGGTGGTATAGATCCACAGTGAGCATCCCTGCCAAATGGTCGTAGCTGATACTGATGATCACTGATGATGTGTGGGGAGTAAAATATTTTTAAAAACCACAGTTTATATTCAAGAAAAATGAATATACTAACACATCTTTTTTTTCTAAATCTATATTTGGGATTTACATTTAGATCAACATAAGAGGAATGGATATCAATGAAGGGTAGTAGCTTTGAAAATAAAAGTTTTCATATTCCATTAATATTGGTAATGCACCCTGCCCCAGCTTTAAGATTTTCTTTTACTGTGATAAAATATACATCACATACAATTTATGATTTTAAGCATTTTTTAGTGTAAAATCCAATAACATTAAGTACATTTACATTGTTCTGCAACCATCACCATTACTCATGTCTAGAACTTTTTCATCTTCCTGAATTGAAACTCTGTAATCACTAAACAATAAGTCTTTAGTATCCCCTTCCCATAAATCCTGGCAACCACCACTCAATTTTCCTTTTTTATGAACTCCAGGAGCCTAATACAAGTGAAATTATATAGTATCTTTTCTTTCATGTTGGGCTTATTCACTTAACATAACATCTTCAAGGTGTAGCATATGCTATAATTTCCTTCTTTTTTTAAGACAGATAATTTTCCAACATACCATATTTTGTTTATCCACTTAACCATTAATGGATATATAGATTGTTTCCACCTTTAAGCTATTGTGAACAATGCTGCTACGAACATTGATGTACAAATTCCTGTCTGAGTTCCTGCTTTCAATTCTCTTGGGTATATGGGTGCTACATTTAATGAACATTAATTCTTATATTAAAGACTAACGAGAAAAAATACAATTTGATTTCCTTCTCCTTCTCCATCTCCCTGCAATTAAAATTGGTGTGATCAATGAAAATCAATTCGGTAGAATCAGTTGTGATAGAGATACCAGCATTAAACTATAGTAAATGTAGCAGATAGTCCCTAATTGATTCTTTTCCTCTGTGTCTTTTGACATAATCCAAGAATTACTTTAACATGTTGAGGACATTTGAATTATTGAGCCAGAATCCAAATGTCTACATGTGTTCATAAATAAAAGCCTTAATAATTACTTGCTTTTTTGGTCTGGTTTATTAGAATGTTAACTCTATAAGGGCAGAGGGACAGTCTGTTTTGCTTGCCTCTGTATTTCCAGCACACACCAGGTACACGATGTATATTTTCTAAAAAGAACTTTAAATGATTTGCCTTTAAGCAATTAGATATGTCATTTCAGAGCACATGTATATCTACATATACAACTTTGTTTCTAATATCACTTATGTATTATAATTAATTTCAATAATGTTCTCATTGTGTTGCCTTTCTCCCAACATATTTTTAGTAATGCCTTTAATCCTTTGTCCATATTTGAAATTAGTAAGTATAGTTTAGATTTGATATTTCAGTCATATTTTTTAGTCAATCTGTAATATGGTTCCTCTTACTCTTCCTATACATAACACAACTTTAAAAATTTATCATTTATCTTTATGCATTTCATGAGAAACTAAAACAAATTAAGTTGCATGTATGGTACATAAATCTAACATTACTAAATATTATACAATAAGTGGTAAAAAGTATTTTTTACCATCATAGGCTACTTCCCTATATTTTTAAATCATATTTCTGCCAAGATCAGGGCTCGGCTGGCCCTGACCCAGGGTTATTTCTAATAACATTTTTCTGCTGCTCTAAGTATGAATTGAGAACTTCTCAACTTACTTTCATTCCTATTAAATTTGGAAAGGAGAAACTTCCAGTGTTCAAGGCTAAAGGCAGCATCTTTAAATGTTCACCACTGAAGATTTATTACCCTCATCACTTCCTAAGGTCCTGTCCTATCACTGTTCCACTAACACACTCTGTACTTTGCTTCTTCTGGGTTTGGCTTTGTGTTTCTTCTGCTTAGACTATCCTACTCATTTGTTTCACTTTGAGAAAGTCCAATGACTCTGTATTTGTGTGTGTTCAGTCATGTCCAACTCTGTGCGACCCCATGGACTGTAGCCCACCAGGCTCCTCCGTCAATGGGATTTTCCAGGCAAGAGTACCGGAATGGTTCATCATTTATTTCTCCAGGGGATCTTCCCAACCCAGGGATTGATCAAACTTGTGTCTTCTGCATTGACAGGCAGATTCTTTACCACCACACCGCCTGGGACTCCCCAGTGCCCCTCAAATTCTTCATTTCCCAAGAAACCTTTTATGTTCTTTCACCAATGAAAGTGTCTCCTTCCCTTAAATTCACACAATTTGTGCTTCCTAACTGCATTGATTGTCACAGCATACACCTGCATCACTATATTGGTGCACTTTTTCTCATCACCTCTCTCTGTATCTCTGTCTGTGTATCCCCTCTTCCAGAGCATATTGTGTTGCATGAAATTGGTTTTCTAAAATGTATCCTCTCCCTAGCCTGAATAATCCACTGATCAGTTGAAGAAAGGAATGTCTTACAGAATTCTTGGTAGTCCTAAAGAAACAATCAATCACATCCCTGTTTACATCATCAAAAAATGTCCATGAGTCCTCTCTATTGCTTCTCTCACCACCCAGATATTTATTCCTATGTAACTCTTCACACACCCTAAATTGGCACAGTTTCTCATTTCATCTTTACTTCTGCCACCAACATTTTACCAGGATTCCATGGAATCGATTGTCCATCATCAGCAATATTCTCTAAATATTCAACCTTCCTTCTCCATATTATCATTACTTTTTGATTCTTCCCACCCTTTCCATCTCTTCTACATAAGATACTGCTTTCCAAGACTGTCTCAAAAAGTGACTCCCATTCTGGACATAACACAATACCTAGAGGTAGATAAGTGGCAGGTAGCTTTTCTGTCTCTGAATCATTGCTTTTAGAACTTTATTTCATCTCCTTTGCCATCTTCCAACTCTTCTGAAGTAAATATCATCATCAGATAATATCACCCACTTGATTCTCTTTTTGCTGACGTCTACAGGTTTCTTAAACAATCCCCTTTATTAATGGACTATTTTAGCATTTAGCTAATTTTTACTCCACTACTATATACTTCCATTAGCATAGGTGGCCATGTAAAAATTCACAGAGGCATTCTATTCATAGCAGCACTTGATAGTTGATCACTCCCTCTTTCATCAATCTAGTTCTCATGAGGCTCAGGGACTCTACATTTTCCTACTATTCCTGCTACCTCACAGCAGCAATTTCTCAGCATCAGTTGCTGAATCCTCTTCCAGATCTCTAAGTGTTGACTTCCTAAGGCTTAGCCTTTGGACTTTTTCCCACCTACACCCGTTTTCTTGATATCATGATTTCAATCTGGTCTTTGATTTCTCTCCTTACTCTAAATCAATATCTGTAACTGTCCCACCAAGAATCATGCTTGCATATTGAAGAAGCCTCAGAAACCTACAATTTCCAAAAATGAACTCTTGATTTCTGCACCACAGTACCTGAGGGAGTAATGGGGACCTGTGTAATGGGGACCTGTTCAGAACAAAACCCTCTGAGTCATCCTTGATTTTCTCTAATGCACCACATATTAATATAATACATCAGCAAATCCTTTTGGCTTTCTTTTTTTTTCTTCTTATCATCTTCACATTCTGCCACCACGGTTTAAGCCACTACTAATTCTTGCCTAGACTAGTGATGCATTGGGCTCTGTTTCTACTCTTATCTAAAACACTGTGTACCTTTTCCCACTCCTCGCCCTGCACAGCATTCAAAATAACCCCTTTGTATTGGATTATGTCACACTTCTAGACAGAACCATTCAAAGACTTTCTTTCAAAATACATCAAGAATAAATACCATATCCTAGTCCTGGGCTGCATTTCTAGTCTCACCCCAGCCAGGCTTTTTAGTCACATTGAATTCCAAATTTCTTCCACTTTAGAGACTTTGTATCAGAATGCCCAGAATGCATCTTACCTAGAAATACACAAGTCTTGCTCTGAACATGACATTGGATCTATAATTTGTTTCTGCTACTAGTTTGTTTGCATTATTAGGGTGGGGAATTTGGGGGTCTTTGATTATTTTTCAATTGCTCTATGTCCAGCTTCTAGAACAATTCAGACTATAAGTATTCAAAAATTATTTACAACTAAATGGATGAACTGAATCAATCCTTTAAAAGACTAAACTGTAAAATAAGATAAACATCATCAACAAAGGATTGTTATTTGTTAATCATAATATGAATTGGATATAATGTGTTGGCTTCAATTTGTAGACCAATTTTAGTTATAATTGGTGATTTAAATCAAGAGTCAGAATCTGGCACTGTGAAAGAGATATTTTGCAAGTGCACACACATGCTTTATTTGCTTGATTTATCTGTCTTATTTAAGAATGTTTATAAGATGATAAAAATCACATGTAAGAAGAACTCAATCATGATGATCCTGATAATAGGGAAAGAAAGGCAATTATCTACTCATGTGCCAAACTAGAAGCAATCAACAGCTGGATTTGTTTAGAGATATTTAGGTTTTATGTTTTACATTAATAGCTGTTTTAAAATTTGATCATTAGCTTCAGAAAAAATAACTCTAATAAAGTCTTATAGCCTATAAAATTTCCCTTAGTGTAATGCAATATTTACAAATTTATTTCTTAGTTATAAAACATTCTTCAAATTTATGTACAGCTAACTATTGAACACATATTTGGTAATTAACTAAAGAAAAATTTTAAATTAGTAACTTTAATCTTAGATGTTGTATTTTTAAACTAGATGAGCAAAATATTTCTGACCTATCAAGGTTTTTAAAAATCTTTACTAAAGTAATGATGCTAGTAGCATTATTTTCCACATTGATTTAACTAACATTTTGAATTTTTAAAAATGATTGCTAAAAAAAATACAAAATTTATTCAATTACTTCTTCAACTAGAAAATGGCAATTTTATATTTGCTATAAGACTCCATTCTGAGAATCTTTGGAATTATTTTAAATCAAACCTTAATATAAAAGGCATACAAATCTGCTAGGAAAACATACATCTTAATATTCTATTCTATGTAAAACATCATAAGAAATTTGTTTCTATTTTTATAGTGAAAATATAAAGCACAAAAGTTACTCAGCATTCACCTCATAATTAATCTGTACTTAGTTTGACTAATTAAACTCATATATCTGTAAGCTTCAGATTTTCATTTAAACAATACAACTATGCATTCAGTTTATATAAATTATATGGCTATAGTTTATTTGCAAAATGTGGGCTATTTGTTTTCACTTTTAGTTCTGCATCTTAACAAATGTTCTCATACCTTAACTCTTAGCACAGAAGCAAACATCCTTGCATCTTCAGACACACCTCCAATGTAGAATTTTTTCTGAAACACTGGGGGATGATCATTTTCATCCTGAATCTCAATATACACTTTAGCTGTATTGCCTGGAAGATAACAAATAATATATATTTTATTGATGGTTACTCACTGGAAAAAGATGGAGTGGAGTAGACACTTATATGCTTTTTTTTTTTTAACAATGTAAATAACTTAATTCAGATAGTCATTCCTATTTGGCATGCTTAATACCCTATACCCACAGAGGACACTGATAATGATGTTTCTGGCATCATGATGTTAAGTTGCTGTTATTTCTTTTAATTATAATGTCTTCTTAATTTATTTTGCTGGATTTAATAGGCACTAAAGTATTGCGTTTTGCTAATTTTAACAAAGCAACTCAACCATTTGTATTCACAATTTCTTCACACACATTACCAAATTACATCAAAATGACACAAATATATTAAACAACTTATGAAATAATAAAGTCTGCTATAAATTTTAAAAATTTATTCTTAAATATGTAACCAGCAATAATATTTTCTTAGCTTAAAATGCAGCATATATATGTAGTATATGTGTGCATGCTCAGCCATATCCCACTCTGCAACCCTATGGACTATAGCCCACCAGCTCCTCTGCCCATAGGATTCTCCAGGCAAGAATGCTGGAGCAGGTTGCCATGCCCTTCTCCAGGGGATCTTCCTGACCCAGAGATCAAACCCGTGTCTCCTGTGTCTCCTGCATTGCAGGTGGATTCCTTACTGCTGAGCCACCCAGGAAGACTGTATATAGTATATATACATATATAGTATATACGTATGTAACATATATATAACATATATATATACACGTGTATGTACATATCTATCTATCTATCTATCTAGTATACAATGGTTGGGTGAGGGACTTATTCCCGCCAAGGGAAAACAAGTTTTACTGTGTATCAGAGACTATGCTGCATTTATTGAAAAAGATATAAGTGGAGAGAGGAGTATTATATGACTTATAAATACTGGGTTTTATAATTTAAACCACATTAAACATACAATAAGGGATATATTTCTTCATCACATGTTTAATCTCACTCCTTCAATCATCACACCTTTAAGGAAAAATGTAGCACTTTTTATTAGTCCACAAATGACCATTTAACAAAGAATCTGATAAAAATAACTTACAAATTAGATAAAATGAAGAATACATGGTAAACATTTTGTAAAATGCAGATTTAAATTACAAAAATATTCTGATGTTCCTAAGTAAACTTTCCTCATGCATTTCATGTAGGATCAAATATAGGGCAACTGGTCTACAACTATCAGGCACACCTGGATTTTATTACTTTATTGTATCCTCAACCATAAAAAATTAACATGAAGCTACCAGCACAGTGGGTAGGTAGATCATAGGTGTATAATATTGCTGTGTCTATTGAATAAATGAATGAATAATCTTCATTATCCTTATAAGAATTTAGAAACGGGCACCTTTTTGCTTGACTTGGGAAAGATCAGTGAGACAAGATAATTAATTCCAGAATTTTACCACTGTCTTGCTGCTACTCATTTAGTTTCTCTCTTATTTGTCTCTTTTCCACCATTCCTAAACTGGACAAGCTAAAATCAAAGAGAAAAATGTGTTAGGCCAACAGGGAAGGGTACCAGCAAGGAAGTAAGGCTAATGGCAGACTATGCTTTTCTATCCTGCAGCACCAGGGCTCCGAATTGCTCCCTGGTCAGCCACCAAAAGGGTTTATCCAAAATGACACCCATTTTCATCTTAGTAGCAAACAATTTTTAACCTCTGGAATCAAAGCTAAGATTTCTACATTTGATAATTAAAAAACAAAAGTGAATCTTAAACTATAAGTGAAGGTCTAATGGTCAGCATGGCAATGATACTTAATGGTACATACTATGTACTCATATCTACTAAGAGAGTAGATTTAACATGCTGTTACCACATATACACACACACACAGAGAACACAAACATTACCTTTGTGAGTTAATGGATGTGATAACTAACTTGTGGTATGCATTTCACAGTATATATGTATGTGGCTCAGTGGTAAAGAATCCACCTGCCAATGCAGGAGGCTCCAGCTCAATCTCTGGATTGGAAAGATCCCTTGGAGAAGGAGTGGCAACCCACTCCAGTATTCTTGCTGGGAAATACCATGGACAGAGGAGCCTGGTGGGCTATAGTCCATGAGGTCACAAAGAGTTGGACATAATTTGATGACAAAGCAATAGCAATGTATATCAAAACACCACATTTTACAACTTAAATATACACAGTTAAATTTGTCCATTATATCTGAAGAAAGCAGGGGGGTGGAAATTATGATGTATCTATCAAAGAATATAAGATAAATGGTGACAAGTCCAAAAATAACGAAATGTACCCCTACAGTTTAATCACTAGAATAGCATTCACTTAGATTTCCTGATTAATTAGCATACAACGTACATGATATGGTAAATTTCTGAAGTTCACACACTTTTACTGAGTGTGAGGACTAAGGACTGTACCATGATCTTTCATCTAATTTGGTTTTTGATTTATTACTAAGGCAGAAATTTGGAAGCAATTCTAATTTAAATTCATTTAAGTCTACTATTTACCTCCATGAGTATTTCCAGAATCTTTTATTTTTTCCATATTATATCTTTTATTTAAGGTAGTTATGAAGCACATAAGAAAAAAGAAAGATGCAGGAAGGGGTGCAGATGAAGACAATAAAGTGGTATTGATAAAATGGATAAGAGAATATTGTGAGAACAACACAAATGCATGATGACCTGATACCCTCCTATAGTCTCCCTTCTGGTTGGGTGAGACAGTGAGAGCCTCCCAGTGAGAACCACAGAGGATGAAAAATTACAAGCTGGATGAAAGATTTACTTGGCAAGAGTTTTGGTTAAAAGACATTGTAGCCCTCTATGCATTTTGGTGGCCAGTGCCTGATTTCCCTTCCTTCACTGATATTCCTTTTCTCCAATTTTGTATGAGAGAACATTTTCTTTAGGCAGTACCTTTGGGTTCAGCAAGTCAAGAAGTTCCAGAAGTGATCCTTTACACAAGGAAATGTGAGCTATCTTCATGGGACTTATTAGTTTAAAGAAAGAGAAAACAGAGCTACTAAAAAGTAAAGCTAAGAAAAAGAAGCACGAGTCAGAATAGAAAACTCCTTGAATAGATCTTCTGTTCTTTTTTAGACATCCTAAATAAGCTGAAAAAGGTTCAGAAGAGTAACTGATAATAAAAATATCATTAATGCTGGGCTTCCCTTGTGGTCCACTGGTGCAATTCAGAGGACACCCCTTCAATCCCTGGCCCAGGGAAATTCCATATGCCTGAGCACAACTAAGCCTAAGAGCCACAACTGCTGAGCCCACACACTGTAACTACTGAAGCCTGTGTATCTAGAACCTGTGCTCTGCAACAAGAGAAAGCACTGAAATGACAAGCCTGCGCACTGCAATGAAGAGTAGTCCCCGCTTGCCACAACTAGACTTTATGTTCTTCAAGACCAAATTTGGTTTGGATTTTTCCCTTTTCTTTCTAATAATTAATTTTGTGTTATTAGCTTTCTCTTGTTATTTAAGTGCTAAGTTGTATCAGACTCCTTTGTGATCCCATGGGCTGTCACCCACCAGGCTCCTCTGCCTATGGGATCCTCCAGACAAGAATACTAGAGTGGGTTGGTATGTCCCCCTCTTCAGAATTTTCCTGACTCAGGGATTGAACCACAGTCTCCTGCGTCTCCTTCATTGGCTGGCATTTTTTTTTTTAGTGCCACCTAGGAAGCCCTTCTATCCATGTGACCAACCTATTGTCTATGTTGCATCGGGTTCTCATAAAATACTTTCTAAATAATGATTCAAGGAGTAAAAGCAATGGTTCTTAACTACGATTAATTTTGCCCAACCAGAGATGTTTTTGGTAGTGATATCTGCAGAAGGTGAGGCAGTGGGGAGAGTGATACTAGAATTTAGTTGGTAATGGCCAAAGATTCTGAGAAATACCCCGTGATGAATAGGACATGCCCCTATGACAGAAAATTATCTAGCCCAAAATGTGAACAGTGATGAGACTGAAAAACTCTAATCTAATTAAAATGAGAGAGTGAGAGAGATTAGAGGAATAAAAATAAAATGGAAAGTTTTTGCAAATATATAAAAACACCCTTTCCTGAGGCGATGTATATGCACATGCCTTCAACAAAGGACTCAATTAAAATGGGTAAAATGGGCTGCAATTATTTGATAAAACATTGTTTATCACCATTTTCACTGAGTTCTTTAAAGTCAGAGACTCAATCCTGTTCATCTCCACTCCTATCATTGCCTGTTGGCAGTGGCACCTGCTCCTGATATTCCCTCGGTGTGAATGCTCTGAACTTCAACCATATACCAAATTATTTCTAGCATATATACATCAAAGAGGTATTGATTATCATATGTGGGAATTAAAGAGCTTAGTCTGAAGGAAAACACACTAGACTAGACTGAATCCAAGGATGGTGCTTTTCTTATTGTTAAATATTCTGCACAATGTAACACATTAAACTGATTTTTTGAACTATATCATAATGTGATTCTATTGCAGAGAACTTTAAAAAATGCTTGGATTATCAGACTTATGTATCTCTTACTTTGTTGGTGCCAAAATGTCAAAGTTAGATCCTTCTTAAATTGCACACATGCACACACACACCCCCCTAACTTTTATGCTATTTTTCTGTAATGTTATTATTGTACTTTATTTACTGGCAAATTAAATTTTAGAAGCACATAGTAGGTGTTTAATAAATGTGGAATTAACTAAAATTGCTACCAAATTCCTACCTGATATTTATTTAAATAAAATTAATCACTATATTTCATCCCCATAAATGAGATGACACATATTTAAGCCCTGAAAAATAATAGTGCCAAACTACTGCATATTGTTGTAAGAATTAATATCTCTCTTAAAGA
The DNA here is from genome assembly GCF_054371585.1 of Giraffa tippelskirchi. Classification (NCBI taxonomy): domain Eukaryota; kingdom Metazoa; phylum Chordata; class Mammalia; order Artiodactyla; family Giraffidae; genus Giraffa; species Giraffa tippelskirchi. The sequence continues at coordinate 43,791,245 of NC_137276.1, forward strand.
TAACAGTTGTTTTAGGTTTAATATTAGGAAAATACTAAATCTAAAGTTGGTGATTCCATCAAGCCATCTCATTCTCTGTTGCCCCTTTCTTCTTCGACCCTCAATCTTTCCCAGCATCAGGGTCTTTTCCAATGAGTCAGCTCTTTGAATAAGGTTGCCAAAGTATTGGAGCTTCAACATTAGTCCTTCCAAAGAATATTCAGGACTGATTTCCTTTGGGATTGACTGGTTGGATCACCTTGCAGTCGAAGGGACTCTCAAGAGTCTTCTCCAACAACACAGTTCAAAAGTGTCAATCCATACATGACTACTGGAAAAACCATAGCTTTGACTATATGGATCTTTGTCAGCAAAGTGATGTCTTTGCTTTTAATATACTGTCTAGGAAGCATTATTACCAACAAAGTTGGTGGAGGTGATAGAATTCCAGCTGAGCTATTTCAAATACTAAAAAATTATGTTGTTAAAGGGATGTACTCAATATGTTAGCAAATTTGGAAAACTGAGTAATGGCCACAGGACTGGAAAAGGTCAGTTTTCATTTCAATCCTGAAGAAAGGCAATGCCAAAGAATGTTCGAACTACCACACATTTGAGCTCATTTCACATGCTAGCAAGGTAATGTTCAAAATCCTTCAAGATAGGCTTCAGCAGTACATGAACCAAAAACCTCCAGATACACAAGCTAGGTTTTGAAAAGGCAGAGGAACAAGCGGTTAAATTGCCACTCTACATTGGATCATTAAAAAAAGCAAAAGAATTCCAGAAAAACATCTTCTGCTTCATTGACTATGCTAAACCTCTGTCTGTGTGAATCACAACAAACTGGAAAATTCTTAGAGACAGGAATATCAGACCACTTTATCTGTCTCCTAAGAAATCTGTATGCAAGTCAAAAAGCAACAGTTAGAATCAGCCATGGAACAACAGATTGGTTCCAAACTGGGAAAGAAGTACAAGGCTGTATATTGTCACTCTGCTTATTTGACTTCTATGCAGAGTACATCATGGGAAATGCTGGATTGGATGACTCACAAGCTGGAATCAAGATTGATGGGAGAAATATCAATAACCTCAGGTATGCAGATGAATACCACTTTAATGGCAGAAAGTGAAGAGGAACTAAAGAGACTCTTGATGAATGTGATAGAGGAGAGTGAAAAAGTTGGCTTAAAATTCAACATTCAAGAAAACTAAGATCATAGCATCTGGTCCCATCACTTCATGGCAAATAGAAGGGGAAGAAGTGGAAGCAGTGACAGATTTTTCTCTTGGGCTCCAAAAATCACTGCAGATGTGACTGCAGCATGAAATTAAAAGACACTTACTCCTTGGACATTCATTGGAAGGACTGATGCTGAAGCTGAAACTCCAATACTTTGGCCACCTGATGTGAAGAACTGACTCATTGGAAAAGACCCCGATGCTGGGAAAGATTGAAGGCAGGAAGAGAAGGGGATGACAGAGGATGACATGTTGGCATCACTGACACAATGGACATGACTTTGAGCAAGCTCCGGGAGTTGGTAATGGACAGGGAAGGCTGGAGTGCTGCAGTCCATGGGGTCACAAAATGTCAGACGTGACTGAGCAACTGAACTGGACCGAACCTCTTGGAAGGAAAGCTATGACAAATCTAGACAGCAAGTTAAAAAGACATCACTTTGCCAACAAAGGTCTGTGTAGTCAAAGCTCTGTTTTTTCCAGTAGTCATGTACAGATGTGAGAGTTGGAGCATAAAGAAGGCTGAGTGCTTAAGAGTTGATCCTTTTGAATTGTGGTGCTGGAGAAGACTCTTAAGAGATCCTTTGACTACAAGGATATCATACCAATCAACCCTAAAGGAAATCAACTGAATATTAATTGGAAGTTCTGATGCTAAAGCTTAAGCTCCAAAACTTTGGCCATCCGATGGGAACAGCTGACTCATTGGAAGAAACCTTGATTCTGGGGAAGATTGAAGGCAGGAGGAGAAGGGGGCAACAGAGGATAAGATGGATGGATGGCATCACTGACTCAATGGGCATAAGTTTGAGAAAACTCAGGGAGATAGTGAAGGGTAACAAAGTCTGGCATGCTACAGTCTATGGGGTCACAAAGAGTCAGGTACTACTTAGCAACTGAATAATGAACAAATCTAAAATCATTCAGAATTCCATGGACTATAGTAACTTCCTTTTTGTTCCTCTGCCCTAATTTATATTCCAGATAAATGATTGTTTCTAGAAATAAAGTAAGATATAAGAACAAAAGGATCATCTAAGATAAGCATTTAATCTGACCCTACTAAGGGGTTTATGGTTATTCACTAAGATAATAGAGTTTGAATAAAAAGTATATAGAAAATATGATATAGTGTGTCTATTACATGCAATTAGGAGGAATAAAATATATTTACATCATTTTTTGAAAAATAAATTATTAAGTATGTTAGAATGAGAACAGTCACTATTTCTTATTTCTCAGCTTTTTTCTCTGCAGGAATTATTCTTAGTGATACTTATATACACTGTTTATTTTAAATAGCTAGGCAGAAAGAGAGACTGAATATTTTGAGGTTCATTTTAATAGTGTTATAATTTAGTTTGATGTTAATTCGCTTTTGCATGATTTTAATTGCTTGTATCTAAAACACACCTTTTTCTGTATGTGTTTGTGAAAGGTTAATAGCTGAACTAAAGTAATAACAGTATGTAACTACTGGCTTCAAAACCTTATGCTTGGATTACTATAACATACACTTGATTTTTAGCTAAATCTTTTAGTGAAGAAAATGATGACATTGACAATTTCACTATAGTGATGAGATAACAAGAGAGTAATATTCTAAATATTAATTAAAGTTTCACTTTTTGTCCATATTAACATAGTTTTCTCATTAGAAAAATTTAATAAACTTAGTTTCTCTATAAACTTGAACCATCAACATAGAAGCTAAGAATGCAATATTATTTCTTTTCACTGGTTTTGCTTACAATTTTGTGCTAATCTCTGAAAGCAAACTGACACATTTTAAAGCATTTGCAAGGGAATGATGATGACTTTTAGCTCAGTGTTTTTCCATTTGAAATAAACAGGCACTATTTTAATTTATTTGTATCTATTAAACTCCAACTCTCTCCACAAAAGCAGCTTAATACAGAAGCCAAAAGTACAAATAAAACCTCTGTAGTGGTGAACTGAGAAATAAACACATTTAAGCACAAGTTGTGGAAGCAGAGCTTGGGTGAGACACCACTAATACCCCATGTATACAGTATGACCTTACATGTGTTATTTACCCTTATGAGCTAAGTTTCTCAACAATAACAAGGTAGTAAAGTATATATAAGGGCTTCCCTGGTAGCTCAGATGGTAAAGAATCTGCCTGCAATGCAAGAGACCTGAGTTTTGGTCAGGAAGATCCTCTGGAGAAGGGGATGGCAATCAACTCTAGTACTCTTGCCTGGAAAATTCTGTGGATGGAGGAAAATTCATTGGATGGAGGAGCCCGGAAGCCTTTACAGTCCATGGGGTTGTAAAGTGTCAGACACAACTGAGTGACTTTCACATGCACACACACAATTATATTTAAGTAACTGAATTAAATAAACAAATATATGTAAAGCATTAAATACATCATGGTCTCACTATATCAAATGTGTCTGAGTTCCCTGACTCTAAAGATAGAAGAGAGAAAGTATTATTATTATTGTTATTTCTGATTGAGGAAAAATACCAATTTTATGAAATTAAAAAATAATTCCTAGCATTGAATTACAAAATAAAATTGTTTCATGTGGGATATTATATAAGAAATATCAAATAATTTAGTGGAAAAATACATATACTTTTATTGCAAATTGAAGAATTTAAGTAGTATAAAAACTCTTGGAAGACAGTAAAAGTGCTATATTAATTATGCATAGTTTTGTTTATATGGCAAGATTGTAGACTTGTGAAAAATTCATTTAAAAATGTCAACAGTCTTTGAGAAAGACATACACTACAATATTTGATGTAAAAATACTCTGTGGACATACAAACTTAAAAAGAATTATTTTACCCTGAAATGCAAAGTCATAGCTGAGAAAAAAATAATTATGCTTGAATAAACCATTAAATGAACTTTGTATTTTAGACACATAGACAAAAACAAAAGTATGTGTTTAAGCCCAAAGTTATTTTACTTAAATAGAAGCAATAATTGATGAATTTGGTAAATTATATAAATAAGCACTTAATATATAAGTAAACATTCTTATATAAATAAACATTCTTAGATAAACAATGAAAAGAAATAGAGGAACACAATAGAATGGGAAAGACTAGAGGTCTCTTCAAGAAAATTGGAGATATCAAGGAAACATTTCATGCAAGGATGGGCATTATAAAGAGAGAAACTGAAGGACCTAATAGAAGCAGAAGAGATTAAGAAGTGATAAGAATATACATATGAACTATAAAAAAAAAAAAGTCTTAATGGTCTGGATAACCATAATGGTGTATTCATTCACCTAGAGCCAGACATCCTGGAGTATGAAGTTATGTGGGCCTTCTTAGGAAACATTACTATGAACAAAGCTAGTGGAGGTGATAGATTTTCCAGCTGAGCTATTTCAAATCCTAAAAGATGATGCTGTTAAAGTCCTGCACTCAATATGTCAACAAATTTGGAAAACTCAGCAGAGGTCACAGGACTGGAAGTCAGTTTTCATTCCAGTCCCAAAGAAGAACAATGTCAAAGAATGTTCAAATTACCATACAATTGCACTCATTTCACATGCTAACAAGGTAATGCTCAAAATCCTTCAAGTTAGGCTTCCGTACTACTTGAACCGAGAACTTCCAGATGTACAAGCTGAGTTTAGAAAAGGCAGAAGAATCAGAGATCAAATTGCCAATATCTGCTGGATTATAGAAAAAGCAAGGGAATTCCAGGAAAAAAAAAATATCATCTACTTCTGCTTCATTGACTACTCTAGAGACTTTGACTATGCGGATCACAAAAAAACTGGAAAATTCTTAAGGAGATGGGAATACCAGACCACCTTACCTGTCTTATGAGAAACCTGTATGCAAGTCAAGAAGCAAAAGCTAGAACCAGGCATGGAACAACTGACTGGTTCTAAATTGTGAAAGCATTATGATAAGGCTGTACATTGTCATCCTGCTTATTTAACTTATACATAGAGTACATCATGAGAAATGATGGACTTAACGAATCTACAAGCTAGGATCAAGATTGCTAGAAGAAATATCAACAATCTTAGATATGCAGATGTATACCACTCTAAAGGCAAAGAGGAACTAAATAGCCTCTTGATGAAGGTGAAAAAGCTGACTTGAAACTCAACATTAAAAAACTAAGATCATGGCATCCAGTCCCTTCATGGCAAATAGAAGAGGAAAAAGTGGAAGCAGTGACAGATTTTCTTTCCTTGAAATCACTTGATGGTACCTGAAGCCATGAAATAAAGACACTTGCTCCTTGGGAGGAAAGCATATTAAACAACAGTGACATCACTTTTTGGCAAATATTCGCATAGTCAAAGCTATGGTTTTTCCAGTAGTCATGTATGGATGTAAGAGTTGTACCATAAAGAAGAGTGAATGTTGAAGAATTGATGCTTTTGAACTGTGGTGCTAGAGAAGACACTTGAGAGTCCCTTGGACAGCAAGGAGATCAAACCAGTCAATCCTAAAGGAAATAAACCCTGAGTATCACTGGAAAGTCTGTTGCTGAGGCTGAAGCTCCAATATTTTGGCCACCTGATTTGAATATCCAACTCTTTGGAAAAGACCCTGATTCCGGGAAAGATTGAAGGCAAAAGGAGAAAGGGGCAGCAGAAGATGAGAGGTTCAGATAGTGCCACTGACAAAATGGTCATGAATTTGAGCAAACTCTGGGAGATGGGGAGGACAGAGGAGACTGACGTGCTACAATCCATGGGTTGGCAAAGGGTCAGACATGACTTAAAAGTTGAACAGCAACATAAACAAACAAACAAAAGAAACAAGCCAACAAACTAAAAGACTGTATCTTGAAAGTGCAATGTACTAAGCACTTGAAAAAGTACATTGACTGTAATGACTAATGTTAAATAGGCAGTCTTGAATCATCATACATGTCCCTAAATGCACCCGATAGCCCCTTCCCATACCCACAAACACTCAACAGAAAGCAACATTACATTTTTTTTTCTTGAGACTTTATAGGAGTTTTGTCTAAAAAGATAGTATAAAATTCATCAAGAAGAAATTAATAAATCAACTCTGGATTACCATATCTTGACAGAAGGAAAGGGAAATGCATTTTTCTTTTTTGCATATTTTCTCTGTATTAGTCCTTGTACTGGCTCTTTTGTTTATATGATCTCTTTAAAATCTTTTAAATCATCCATGAAGGAGATTATCATTTCTGCTTTTCAGATAAATTAAAAGTTAATGAAATTAAGTCACTGTAATAAGGAAGAGCCAGACTTCATACCCAGACTTGGCTAAAATTCATACTCCAGTCTCTTTTCATAATAAAAATAAGATTTTTAATAAAAACAAGACAACTGTCCATTAGAGACCAGAGATCATTTCCCACCAGCTTCCAGAATACAGGCAAGCAGATAGTAGAAACCAAATAAAATGTTTCTGAATAAACAGATAATTCTATTTCAAAGGGCAGGCTATTGCAGTCAACTCTTCTACATCAGTCTGAGTAATGAGTAATGATTTGAAGGATTTATAAATGTCTACAGTGCTGCTGAAGAAAAAGAAAAAAATAACATTTTGAATAATGTTAAAGCAGCACAGGGAGAAACTTCTTCTTTTTGATGCAAAGAAAATATGAGCATTACATTAGTTTCCTATTGTTTCTATAAATTAGTGGCTTAAAACAATATAAATGTATTATCTTAGAGTTCTACAGGTCAGAGTGGTATCATTGGGCTAAAGTTAATAAGTGAGCAGGTCTACACTGATTTCTGGAGGCTCTAGGAATATATCTGCTTTGTTGCCTTTTCTAGCTTCTTGAATCTGCCTGCCTGCATTCCTTGGTTCATGGTCTCCTTCCATCTTCAAAACTAGTGGTGGCTAATTGGGTCCTTCTCATGCTGCATCGCTCTGACCCTGACAGTCTTATCTTATGTCAATTATAAGGACTTTTGTAATTACATTGGCATCACCTAGATAACCCAAGATAACTGAGCCATCTCAAATCTTTAATCACACCTGGGAAGTCCTTTGGCCTTTAAAGGTGACATATTCAATTAATTCCAAGGATTAAGATATGGGCATGGAGAAGGGAACATTTTTCCTGCCTACACAAGTCATATTATTGCTTTTGTTAAAAAATGTAAAATTCAGAGAAGATTATATTTATTAAACAGAAAAATTTTAGAATGCTTAGAGATGACAAATTTAAGGAAAGAAAAATTCTGTGATATGGGAAACATGCGAGTTTTTTGTAATTTTCTTTTATGCACAAACAACGTTACTGACTCTGGTAACTAATGGTAGTTATGGACCAAATTGTGTATTCCCCACATTCCTATGTGGGGACTTAGCTCCTAATATGATTTTGACACAGGACCATTATGGAAGTAATTCAGGTTAAATGAGGTTGTAAGTGTGGGGCTTTGATCCAAAAGGACTAGTATCCTTTTAAGAAGAAACACCAGAAAGCTAGTGCTCTTTCTTGCTCCCTTCCTCTCTCTCTCTATCCCTGTCTTTATCTCTCTATCTCTATTCAACTCTCTCTGTGAGGACACAGAGAGAAGATGGCATCCACCATCCAGGAAGAGAGGTGACACCAGAAACCAACCTTGATAAACCTTGATCTTGAACTTCCAGCCTCCAGAAGTATGAGGAAAAAATTTCCTTTGCTTAAGCCCTATAGTTTATTGTATTTCCTTATGGATTCCAAGCAGACTAGCACAATAGTAATACTAATTACTTAATATTTGAGAAGTTCCTGAGCTAAAAGTTTTCAGTGCATCATTTCACCTTATCCTCATAATGCTCAGTCACTTCAGTTGTGTCCAACTCTTTGCAATCCCATGGACTGTAGCCTGCCAGGCTCCTCTGTCCATGGGATTTTCCCACCAATAATACTAGAGTGGGTTGCCATGCCCTCCTCCAGGGGAACTTCCTAATCCAGCAATCAAAGTCACGTCATCTGCATCTCTTACATTGCAGGAGGATTCTTTACTGCTGAGCCACTGGGGAAGCCCTTATCCCCATAATAATCCAGTGTTATTGATTATCCACATTTTATCTATGAAGAAACAGGGGTTGGAAGGATTAAATGATATGTCTAAGATTACGCAACTAGGAAAAGGCAGAAGACTCTCATCCAAACCTTGTCTTCTTACCAGAGACAATATATATTCTTAACCACTTCACTTTGTGGCTTTCCTTCAGTTTGGCAAAAACATCACAATACTGTAATTATCCTCCAGTTAAAATAAATTAATTAATTAAAAATAATTAATTGCAAAATGGTGCTGAGCATCTAAAAAAGCAGGAGAGAAGCCATTTGGAAAAAAAAAAAAAATCCGACATAATCCTGTGCTGTGCTGTGCTATGCTTTGTAACTCAGTCATGTCCAACTCTTTGTGACCCCGTCAACTGTAGCCCATCAGGCTCCTCTGCCCATGGGGATTCTCAGGCAAGACTACTACAGTGGGTTGCTATGCCTTCCTCCAGGGGATCTTCTCAACCCAGGAATCGAACCCAGGTAACATAATTCTAAGTCTCTCTAAAGTTTGTGATTTGTGGGGAGTGGGTCAGGACAGTTTGTGTCAATTAGCATAAAATTTTTCCTAGGTATTAGGTTTTTAGAAACTTCTAAAAGTGTAAAACCATGAGAAACTAACATTTTACTAGGGAATTTCTATATTTTAGTAAATTCCCTGGAGGCTGAGAATATAGGGTGATAGATGGGAAGAGGGTAATCAAGCCTACTTTTTAACTGCATCAGGAAATTGTTGACAGACTGTGTAGATAAGCTGGCTTAGATTAAAACTGTTCAATGAAGTGCTTCTATGTATCCCTCCCTGAAAATATCCTATCTCCTTACTTCATGACAGCTTGAGGCAAAGTAGAAACACTATGGATTTAAAAGGAGAATTTTTTTTCCCATATACTTTAGTACTTTTGGACTTATTTTGAACAGGGACAAAGACCTGCCTCCTTATCTATAATCTATAAAAAAATATGATTATTTTGGTGATTAAATGTTATAGTGAACAGATATGTGCTTATTATCACCATAAAAATGTAAAGCATTAGAGTTGTTGCCCATAAAAATTAAAAAGTGATTTGGCATTCATGTGATTTTCAAAACATTTTCATGTGAGCAAACTATGTCAAAGTATACACAATAGTACCCATGTATACAATATATGTACGTGTTAGGATAAGTATATGTGAGATAATAAGAAAATATAGATATATAGATCAATATCTGTGTCTGGTTCTTGATGCAGAGCTCCTAAAATTCCTGTAAGTAGAGGTACTAGGAGAATCTTTTGTTCCAGCATTTAGTCTTTGGCTTTGGTACCTGACATACAGCTCCTAAGACCCCTGTAATTTTCTGAGTGATAGGAGTCTCTGACACTGAATTCCTAAAATCCTTTGGAATTTTCTAGGGGATAAGTGATAGGAATCTCCATTGGTTCTAATGAGGTGACCTTGGTGGGCTCCTGGAAGAACTCTGGTCACCAGACAGACCAAGCCATGATTAGAAGCTTGGAACTTAAACAATCATGTACACAAAAACGTAAAAAAAAAAAAAAAGTTGAAATAAACTTCATTGTTTCCTTTCATCTCTTGTATCTAAAATGTCTGGAGAGATACCAGCTGAATCTACTTTTTCTGCATTAACAAGCCCTGGATGATGCTGGTTAAGTCTATACTTTTCCTCCCAAAATCAAATGAGTTTGCTTACTTGTTTGCTTGTTTGTCTATGTATTTCTCCGGGCACTATGTGATTTAGTTGTGAAAACTTAGCCAAAAAGGAATGATCAAAAAGAAAAGTGACGTTGCAAAAGCAGACTCTAATTATTCTTTATCTGTATATCTTTGCTTAGTTTATTAGCCATTTGGTACCCAATATATTTAATAATTAGATTTTTTCAGAAATTGTAGAGGTAATAAAAGGTGAAACAATTTAGCTACAACTATTTAGTGCAATGAACAAGCTAAATTTAGTCCTTAGAAAGTACTTGATAAATATGTGTCAAACAGAGGGTCATAGTTCTTGCAATATGTCACTAAATTCAAGCATTATAATCTTCTCCAAAACATCTGATAAGAAAAGGTAATTTTTGATGCCACATACATTCATGAACTTTCAAAGTTCAAGTAATCAAACACTTAAATTTGTAAGCAACACTCATAGTAAAAAATGAAAATAAATTTTTGTTGACAGAATGTGAAATCTAGCTCTACAAATTTCAAGTAATATGCTGCTCCTCTATACCTGTCCTCACACTGCCCACCTTAGCATTTCATTTAATCACATTTGGGCCCAAATTGATTTTTGAAAAGGTAAAGTAGAATTTTCTTGATTTGCCTGCCTAACATCCCTTCCTCCCTTATTTTGGATGTTGAACTCCATCTTTTTCCCCTTGGATTATTGTACCTCCATTTTCCATGTGCTCTTAATGGAACTGTCAACCACAGTGTTCTGCACCCTAATCTTGCCCTAGTCTCAACCCAGGCTAATTAGATTCTCCCCTGTGGACACTTAATCTTTGAGCTTCAAAGTCCGTGATCCCAGCTGTCTTGATGATACTGCTCAAAATGCAGTGTTTTGAGTTGCTAAGACTGCTGAAGCTTATCTTGTTTTGTCCTTTCTTAGATCTCATCCAGCTTTTCCTTTGATTGGCACAAGCCACCAAGTATTCTAATGAGAAGTTCTTTTTAGTATAAGTCAGTAAGAGGTGTTTCTGTTGTTTCTAATCAAGTAACCATTCCAAGTACAAGTGGAAAGACCAGTTTAGTCCATATCAGGGGATGGGGACCATACTTCCCTACCTACAGAAAAAGTTTGGATTTTTCATCCCAAGGTACCAAAACACATTATAAACTGTAAATTTTCCTTGCTACCTATAGAAACACTGTCAATCAAATTAATGGTACTCAAATCTAGAGTACAGAAGAAATCATAACTGTGATCCTAACAGTCAAGACTATAACCATTGTTTATACAAAGAGCTTAGAAACATGTGAACTCTGTGTATACAGTAATCTGTAGGAGGAAATGAAGTATTTCTAGTATGTTATTCCTGTATTTCTAAGTGTCACTCAAATATCAGAACTACTAACAATAAAATAATAATTATAGCTTTTTCATTAGGTGTTTCTAGCGTTCTCATAAGGTAAGTACTTTGCAGACATCATTTTGCTTAAAATTCTCAAAGAACCTAACAGGCAGAGACATATTTATCTTCATACAATGTTGAAGATTCTAAAGCTTAGAAAAGTTAGTAAAGATCAAAGATATGTCTGGAACCCAGGCCTGCCTTATACCAAAGTCAAGAATCTCAAGCAATTTATTGTATTAGATTTTTAGGTATCAGCCTTTTTTTCTGCTGCTCTACTAAGGTTATTTTGAGATGTTTAATTGGTAAATATCTGATTTCTAATGTTTTTCTTAATAAATATTTTTTACAGAATTTCCATTTACCTCTTGTCTTTTAATTTCATTTACATCTTAAAATTATGGAGTATCATCTAATAGGAATCTTCCATAAATGAAATTGAGCTGCTGGACTGGTTAGAGTCTCTGTCTTGTGCATTTTAACTGAATATAAACATAGCAATCTCTATCAGGAAATCTTGATGGCAAGCATACAACATAAATTAATAACTGGCAACAGACTTTCAAAATTGAAAATGACAGCAATGAAAATAATGATTTCCTTTAAATTGTTTGTCTGTAATTATTTTTAAGATATTACATAAGGGACTAATTAGGTACAATATACCAAGAGGTATAAAAATCAGGAACCAAATGGATTAATTAAACTTATAAACATTCCTTGGGATAAAAAATAAACTAGCTTCAGGAGAAGAATTGACTACTAAACTTGTGTTTTGAACAACGATTAAAAACAATGACTGGCTAAATTTATATTTCTTACATCTGAAACAAAATTCTCAGTTTCTGCTTTTAAATTTATATTTCTTGCAAATTAAACTGAAATGGATACCTCATAAAATATAAATATGAATAAAATCAGGAATATTTAAGAATACACTAAATTTTTAAATTATGTTTATTGTGTAGATTTTTACCAAGAAAGCCTTGATTTATTACAGTTTCATTTCATCCACATACAGGTCTCCTCCATTTATTTTGCATTAGCTATAGTCACTGTGTATCCCAAGTAAGTGTCATCCGATATATTTTTATTAGTCATAAATTTCCTTGAATATCTGTAACATTCAAAGTTTTTACCTTTCTTCAAATGCCTTTCACTCGATCAACCATCATTATATAAATTTTACTCCTTTTTCCACAGCCTCTCCAAAGGCTCTTCCTTTCTCTCACTCACTAAATGAATGACCTCCCTAAAATTCAGTCTTTTGGTCTTGTACTCTTGCCAGAGTCTCAGAGAGACAAGGACAGACGGCCCTGGAGTATAATTAACTCTCCTCTTTTGCCAGATTAAAACATGATGAGGTCATTGGATCTTGATTAACTTGACCTAGGATGGACCAAGCAGGATTGAGAATCCCACAGAACATGAGACACTGAAAACATCTGACAGTTCAATCTATTTATAATCTTCCTATGTGATACTCTCCTCCATATTCCTATCTATTATTTAAACATAATGCTGAAATTTACTTTTGTCCAGAAATAACTCCAGAAAGAATGAAGGGACAAAGCCAAAGCAAAAACAACACACAGTTGTGGATGTGACTGGTGATAGAAGCAAGGTCTGATGCTATAAAGAGCAATATTGCATAAGAACCTGGAATGTTAGGTCCATGAATCCAGGCAAATTGGAAGTGGTCAAACAGCAGATGGCAAGAGTGAACGTCGACATTCTTGGAATCAGCGAACTAAAATACACTGGAGTGGGTGAATTTAACTCAGATGATCATTATATCTACTACTGTGGGCAAGAATGCCTTAGAAGAAATGGAGTAGCCATCACAGTCAACAAAAGAGTCCAAAATGCAGTACTGGGATGCAATCTCAAAAATGACGGAATGATCTCTGTTCATTTCCAAGGCACATCATTCAATATCACGGTAATCCAAGTCTATGCCCCAACCAGTAAAGTTGAAGAAGCTGAAGTTGAACAGATCTATGAAGAAGCACAAGATCTTTTAGAACTAACACCGAAAAAAGATGTCCTTTTCATTATAGGGGACTGGAATGCAAAAGTAGGAAGTCAAGAAATACCTGGAATAAGAGGCAAATTTGGCCTTGGAGTACATAATGGAGCCGGACAAAGGCTAATAGAGTTTTGCCAAGAGAAGGCACTAGTCATAGCAAACACCCTCTTCCAACAACACAAGAGAAGCCTTTATACATGGACATCACCAGGTAGCCAACACGGAAAACAGATCGATTATATTCTTTGCAGCCAAAGATGGAGAAACTCTTGACAGTCAGCAAAAACAAGATTTGGAGCTGACTGTGGTTCAGATCATGAACTCCTTATTGCCAAATTCAGACTTAAATTGAAGAAAGTGGGGAAAATCACTAGGCCATTCAGGTATGACCTAAATCAAATCCCTTATGATTATGCAGTGGAAGTGACAAATAAATTTAAGGGACTAGATCTGATAGACAGAGTGCCTGATGAACTATGGACAGAGGTTTGTGACATTGTAAGGAGACAGGGATCAAGACCATCCCCAAGAAAAAGAAATGAAAAAAACCAAAATGGCTGTCTGATGAGGCCTTACAAATAGCTGTGAAAAGAAGAGAAGCAAAAGGCAAAGGAGAGAAGGAAAGATATACCCATTTGAGTGCAGAGTTCCAAAGAATAGCAAGGAGAGAAAAGAAAGCCTTCCTCAGTGATCAGTGGAAAGAAATAGAGAAAAATAATAGAATTGGAAAAACTAGAGATCTCTTCAATATGATTAGAGATACCAAGGGAACATTTCATGCAAAGATGAGCTCAATAAAGGATAGAAATGGTATGGATCTAACAGAAGCAGAAGATAGTAAGAAGAGGTGGCAAGAATACACAGAAGAATTGTACAAAAAAAGATCTTCATGATCCAGATAATCATTATGGTGTGATCTCTCACCTAGAGTCAGACATCCTGGGATGTGAATTCAAGTGGGCTTTAGGAAGCATCACTACGAACAAAGCTAGTGGAGGTGATGGAATTCCAGTTGAGCTATTTCAAATCCTAAAAGTCGATGCTGTGAAAGGGCCGCACACAATATGTCAGCAAATTTGGAAAACTCAGCAGTGGCCACAGGACTGGAAAAGGTCAGTTTTCATTCCAATCCCAAAGAAAGGCAATGCCAGAGAATGCTCTAACTACCGCACAATGCACTCACCTCACATGCTAGTAAAGTAATGCTCAAAATTCTCCAAGTCAGGCTTCAGCAATACGTGAACCGTGAACTTCCAGATGTTCAAGTTGGTTTTAGAAAAGGCAGGGGAACCAGAGATCAAACGTTGGATCATTGAAAAAGCAAGAGAGTTCCAGAAAAACATCTATTTCTGCTTTATTGACTATGCAAAAGCCTTAGACTGTGTGGATCACAAAAAACTGTGGGAAATTCTTAAAGAAATTTGAATACCAAACCACGTGATCTGCCTCTTGAGAAACCTGTATGCAGGTCCAGAAGCAACAGTTAGAACTGGACATAGAACAACAGATTGGTTCCAAATCGGAAAGGTGTCGGTCAAGGGTGTATATTGTCACCCTGCTTATTTAACTTATATGCAGAGAATATCATGAGAAACTCTGGGCTGGATGAAGCACAAGCTGGAATCATGATTGCTGGGAGAAATATCAATAACCTCAGATATGCAGATGACACCACCCTTATGGCAGAAAGTGAAGAAGAACTAAGAGCCTCTTGATGAAAGTGAAAGAGGAGAGGGAAAAAGTTGGCTTAAAGCTCAACATTCAGAAAACTAAGATCATGGCTTCCAGTCCCATCACTTCATGGCAAATAGATGGGAAGACAGTGGAAACACTGGCTGACTTTATTTTTGGGGGCTCCAAAATCACTGCAGATGGTGACTGCAGCCATGAAATTAAAAGACACATGTTCTTTGGAAGGAAAGTTATGACCAACCTAGACAGCATATTCCCACTCCAGTACTCTTGCCTGGAAAATCCCAGGGATGGAGGAGCCCGGTAAGCTACAGTCCATGGGGTCGCTAAGAGTCGGACGACTGAGCAACTTCACTTTCACTTTTCTCTTTCATGCACTGGAGAAGGAAATGGCAACCCACTCCAGTATTCTTGCCTGGAGAATCCCAGGGATAGGGGAGCCTGGTGGGCTGCCGTCTATGGGGTCGCACAGAGTTGGACACGACTGAATTGACTTAGCAGTAGCAGACAGCATATTAAAAAGCAGAGACATTACTTTGCCAACAAAGCTCCGTCTAGTCAAGGCTATGGTTTTTCCAGTAGTCATGTATGGATGTGAGACTTGGACTATAAAGAAAGCTGAGCACAGAAGAATTGATGCTTTTGAACTGTGGTGTTGGAGAAGACTCTTGAGAGTCCCTTGGACAGCAAGGAGATCCAACCAGCCCATCCTAAAGGAGATCAGTCCTGAGTGTTCATTGGAAGGTGAACTGATGCTGAAGTTGAAACTCCAGTACTTTGGCCTCCTGATGGGAAAAGCTGACTCATTTGAAAAGACTGTGGTGCTGAGAAAGATTGAGGGCAGGAGGAGAAGGGGATGACAGAGGATGAGATGGCTGGATGGTATCAGCGACTCGATGGACATGAGTTTGGGTAAACTCTGGGAGTTGGTAATGAACAGGAAGGCCTGATGTGCTGTGTTCCATTGGGTTGCAAACAATCGGACACGACTGAGCGACTGAACTGAACTGAACTGAAGGACGGACCAAGCAGGACTGAGAATCCCACGGAACTTGAGACACTGAAAACATTTGATAGTTCAATCTATTTACAGTCTTCTTATGTGATACTCTCCTCCATATTTATTTCTATTATTTAAACATAATGCTGAAATTTACTTTTGTTTAGTTAATGGGTGTTTTATTTTTTTCCTCTTCAAAGTGGTCAATCAATAAGCTTGTTTTTTTGTTAAAGTTGTCAAAATAGAGCATGTCATGAAGAGAAAAGAACATTTACATTTTTTATAAGAGATAGAAATAAGTAAAATCAATATAACAGCTATTTAAATCTCTAGCAAAATATTAAAAATACTGTGCTGACTTAACCTACAGAGAAGACCTGATCTTGATTATATAAAAACAGAATGTCAAGGGCCAATAACTGCTCTCTTAAACAAAATGAAGACAATGTGTTTAGCAGCAAATTTTGACATTTTCCCATATTTTAAATTTTTGTTAAAGTACGGTGGATTTATAATGCTGTGTTATTTCACATATTTTAAATGACTAAAATGACCTTTATGCTTATGTTATATAGATAGTGGCTTAAGTTTCCAATTCTGGAAACACTGATATTTCTATGATATATATACATGACTTGACAAATTTTACTTCTGTGCATAGTTTCATTTGTATTTTTATGGCTTAGATTGCCTTGTTGAAATGTGGGATGTTTTGAAGCAAAAGGCATCAAGTTTCTGTTGCATAGTTTTGGAGCTTCCTTAATAATCAAATGAGAGCTACTCCAAGAAACAGAATATAAGTTTGTAAAAGTATTTGTGGATGATCTCTCATTTTAAGTACAGATCAATCCCAATTAAAATTCAGACCTAAAAAGCCAAAAAAAAAAAAAAAAGAACTATATTAATTAAACAGACATTCTCATGAAGAAAGGAAATTATATCTCCTGTCTTAACTCTGGTACTCAACCATAGATGTAAGTTAAGAAGAACAATTTTATGCACTCTCAGACTATTAAATTGATAATAAAAGCATCATAAAATGTTTTCCTCTTGAAACATGACTTTTTCTGCATAACACATGTGAAGAAATACATATAATCTACATTTTAATTTAGAAAGCTTCACCGCATATTTTTGTCATCATTTCAACAAGTTTCTTTTGGGATCAATGGAAGAACACTGCCCCAATGCCCTTAGCTTCAGAAATGTATTAAAATTCTATAACCATTTTAAAATCACATTTCCAAGCAAAACTATTTTACACAATTTAATATTTTCTTGAACAGCTAAATTTTTGTTTCTTTAAAAATATAATTGTTTCAACTGTCTATTTACATAAAATGCTTACAGTGTTTGAGACAAAATAACATAAAGGATTTATGGCATTAATTTTCATATAGTAGTCTCTAAATTAAAGTAGGAAAGCATGAATACAGTTTCAAAACTCTGATCATATATTTATAATACAGATACAAGGCCTTGAACATACCTGGGATTTTAGTACTGAAAAAATAACATATGACATGCTTCAGTGTTGTTACCTAAGTTATGTGAGGAATGCTTTTGCAAGTCAGTCAATCATGAGTACAGTCATTAGCGTTATTTGTCATAGATCTTCTGGTTGGAGCCAGAAAAGTCAGGGAAATAACACATGTTAGAAACTTGTACCCGACAGCAAAATCATAGAATGAAATCAGGGCTTTTGAGTTGTTTTAGTACTAGTTTAAGGTTTATCTTAATTGCCCTGTCATTTACTCCTGATTAAAAGGCTAGTTATTGCATCAAAACACAATGATATATTTATACAAAGCTACATTTTTTTTTCACACTTAAAGACAATTTCAATTTTACTATAACAGAAAAATTTCATTTCAATTGTGGCATTCCATATATCAAACTCAGCTATAATAAAATTGCATCTTATTTATTATTGCGTTTTGTTTTACATAAAGATAAAAACGGTGATCACTTTGGGGCAGAAATATTGACATAACGTTCTGTTGAAGTTCTCCTGGACATAGGCTCCTGGAAATCTCTTTGGAACCAATAACCTTCATCCTGAAGACCCAGGAGAGATTGAGTTGGTCAAGGGAAATAGAGAATTTATATAGTGCTACGTGTCATTATGGGCTTCTCACATGGCACTAGTGGTAAAGAATATTCCTGCCTTTGCAGGAGACACAAGAGATGCAAGTTTGATTCCTGGGTTGGGAAGATCCCTTGCGGTAGGAAATGGTACCCTACTCTAATATTCTTGCCTGGAAAATTCCATGGACAGAGGAGCCTGGCGGGCTACAGTCCACGGGGCCACAAAGAGTCAGACATGACTGAGCGACTGAGCACATGTCAATTATACCTCAATAAATGTAAAAGAAAAACATCTTTTCAGCTACATTATGCTCTCCAAACTTACCTAAATGGTGAGTTTAACAGGGACATATAGAATTTAGTTATAAAATCTTATTTTTTCTTTTCTGCTCTCACTTTCATCCTGCTGACCTGAGGTGGTCTTTTTCCTGCTGTTGAATAAAACCTCAAGAAAGCATAATTTAAAAAAGACACTAATTTAGTTAATAGAAAGTGTTATTGTCACATTAAGTTTTTTTAAAAACGATTCTCTAGTTCAACATATTAATCAATAATTAAAAATTCCTTTAAAGGTAAAACTTTTTCTTCCTTCTCAACTAAGATGAGCTCCTAGAAAGTGTCCTGCCTTTGGAGAAGAGATTTCTGGATTAATTACCTCTTCACCTATTCCTTTCTCCAGGGGATCTTTGTAAGTCAGGGATTGAACTCAGGTCTCCTGCATTGCAGTCAGATTCTTTACTGTCTGAGCTACCAGGGAAACCCCATCTATTTACTAGCAGTTGTTTTTTTAACACCATGAAACATATTGGAATAAATAATCCAAATTAACAGAAAGCATTTGTTAAGGAGCAAATTCACCCAGCCCTAGACTGTATAGTACTGTAGAGTTCATTACCTGTTATTGGAGATTGAGGAGGAAAGATTGGTAAGGTAGGCAGGAAATTTTTTACTTAATTATTATTGAGAAATAGTTTGAAGACTTTTGGGTCATTCCTGTGTTTAAAACAGACATACTTTGTCAACGGGGCACTTTCAGCATTGGTGTGGTCTCCTGCTGTAACTTTAGTTTAGAAGTGCTTTTCAATTACAGTTGACCTTTGAACAACATGGGCCAGAACCGCATGGGTCCACTTATTTTTCAATAATAGATATTTCGTAATAGGAAATACTACAGTACTATACAGTCTAGGGTTGGTTGAATTTGCTCCTTAACAAATGCTTTCTGTTAATTTGGATTATTTATTCATCTGTATTCATTCATTTGATCACTATATTGCCCACTACTTTCAGAGAATATTAATGAAATGTAAAAGATAAAAGTTGGTAGGTAAGAGATGGGGAAAAATGTATCTAGAAGCCCTGGATGAAAAGTCTAAAATACTTGAGGGAAAATTTAGTCTTAAACTTGATAAGAGTTAACACAGTGCAAAGACCTGAAAGGGCTGCATCGTACCTATTCTCTTACATTAATTGACTGTGAAAATGATTCTCCTGAGTCAACAAGTACTTCAAATATCCTTGGATTGCTGCTGCTGCTAAGTCACTTCAGTCGTGTCCGACTCTGTGCAACCGCACAAATGGCAGCCCACAAGGCTCTGCTGTCCCTGGAATTCTCCAGGCAAGAATACTGGAGTGAGTTGCCATTTCCTTCTCCAATGCGTGAAAGTGAAAAGTGAAAGTGAAGTTGCTCAGTCATGTCCAACTTCTAGTGACCTCATGGACTGCAGCCTACCAGGCTCCTCCGTCCATGGGATTTTCTAGGCAAGAGTACTGGAGTGGGTTGCCATTGCCTTCTCCAATCCTTGGATTAAGATATGCATTTACGGATTTGAGGAAGATGATTAAAGTGACAATGTAATATTTGACTATTCCTGAATCCTGCTCATTAATAAAAGACAGAGATTTGCAGAGCCAAGTACTGGGAGAAAGTATCCCATGCAATTGGCAGTTTTAAATAGTGACATAATGTCTTGCAGGAATGTCTCCCTTTTGAGAAAGGCTTGCTGTCACTTGTTTATAAAAGTGTCAGGCCTTCTAAGCAAAATTCCCTCCTGTAATCCACTCATGTGCAGATTTTATCTGGCCCTACACAGTGTAGCCCTTGAGGCTTGAAACTTAGGGAACTGCATTGCTTTACTGATTGCCATGCTGTTGTTTTTGTTGTTGAGTCACTAAGTCATGTTCAACAATTTGGGACCCCGTGAACTTCAACATGTCAGGATCCTCTGTCCTTCACTATGTCCTGGAGTTTGCTGAAATTCATGTCCATTGAGTTGATGATGCTATCTAACCATCTATCCTCTGCTGTCCCCTTCTCTTTCTGCCTTCATTCTTTCCAAGCATCAGGGTCTTTTACAATGAGTCGGGTTTTTTACAATGAATTGGCTCTTCACATCAAGTGGCCAAAGTATCGGAGCTTCAGCATCAGTCCTTCCGAGGCACATTCAGGGTCGATTTCCTTTAGACTGACTGGCTTGATCTCCTTGCAGTCCAAAGGACTCTCAAGCGTCTTCTCCAGCACCACAATTCGAAGGCATCAATTCTTCAGCACTCAGTCTTTTTTGTAATCCAGATCTCACAACCGTACATGACTACTGGAAAAATCATAGCTTTGACTTTACAGACTTTTGTTGGCAAAATGATGTCTCTGCTTTTGAATACACTGTCTAGGTTTGTCATAGCTTTTCTGACAAGGAGCAAGCATCTTTTAATTTCATGGCTGCAGTGATTTTGGAGATCAGAATATTAAAATCTGTCACTGCTTGCACTTCTTCCCTTTCTATTTGCCTATGCTGATACTCCTGCTAATACTTTTGTTGTGGGTAACAGGGTCCTTGCCTCTGACCCAGAAGTTTGTTTACTATCTTTTATAAACATCCATAGAACTATGAAAATGAAAGTCGCTCAGTCATATCTGACTCTTTGCAACCCCATGGACTATACAGCCCATGGAATCCTCTAGGCCAGAATACTGGAGTGGGTAGCCTTTCCCTTCTCCAGGAGACCTTCTCAACCCAGAGGTCAAACCCAGGTCTCTCGCATTGCAGGTGGATTCTTTACCAGCTGAGCCACAAGAGAAGCCCAAGAATATTGGAGTGGGCAGCCTATCTATTCTCCAGGGGATCTTCCCAACCCATGAATGGAATCGGGGTCTCCTGCATTGCAGGTGGATTCTTTACCAACTGAGCTATCTGGGAAGCCCGATAGAACTATAGTGGGCTGAATTATTAAATCCTGTAGTTATTTTTGTGAGTATTCTCCTGCTTTAATATCTCCTCTCCATTATCAAGCTTAAGTAGGGCAACATAGCATCAAACCCAAAGTTCACAGACAATATCTACAACTAAATAAGACAATAAGCTACCCCTCAGATCACAGAATATGAGCTTCTAGGAAAACAACTGACAGAAACAAGATCTCTGCATTAAGTGTGTGATAAGTGTGCACATTAAGTGTGCAAGTGTGGTAAAAACTACTTTTAAGGGATTTCAAAGAAGACTAAGGGTTTCTGTGGGCCGTGAGAGCTGTTGAAACTCAAAGTTACCAGCGTGCACTAAGTGGTGAAGTTAACAAGTTCTATGAACAGAGTAGCAGCACAAAACTTCACACTAAGGAGAAAGGGACAAAATGGTGAAAGCAGAATAAAAATGGAGCAGGACAGGCACAATAGGGGACAAGAAAAGGAAATGTCTTCAAGTTCAATGGGAGTGCAGAAGAAAGTAAACTGACTTCCAAAACTGAAGGATAATTTTTAACATTTATGAGCAAGACTGGAACAGGTATTCTAGATCTGGAAATTAGGAAAGCTATCCTGAAATTATTCTAAAAGATGAAAAAGATAAAAGACAGAAAGACAAAAAATTCAAAGATTAGAAAAAGATCATGGAAACAGTCACAAAATAAACACAGAAGGATAAGCAAATTAATAGGTCTTACAAGATAAAGGCATTTTTTCAGTTCAGTTCAGTCTCACAGTCATGTTTAACCCTTTGCAATCATAGGGACTGCAACATGCTAGGCCTCCCTGTCCATCACCAACTCCCAGAGTTTACCCAAACTCATGTCTATTGAGTCGGTGATGCCATCCAACCATCTCATCCTCTGTCATCCCCTTCTCCTCCCACCTTCAATCTTTCCCAGCACCAGGGTCTTTTCAAATGAGTCAGTTCTTTGCATCAGGTGACAAAAGTATTGGAGTTTCAGCTTCAGCATGAGTCCTTCTAATGAATATTCAGGACTGGATTTCCTTTAGGATGGACTGGTTGGATCTCTTCTTTAGAATGCAACTCTCACATCCATACATGACTATTGGAAAAACCATAGCTATGACTAGATGCACACTTGTTGACAAAATTCATGTCTCTGCTTTTTAATATGCTGTCCATGTTTTTCATAACTTTTCTTCCAAGGAGCAAGTGTCTTTTAATTTCATGACTGCAGTCACCATCTGTAGTGATTTTGGAGCCAAAAAAACTCAACCCTGTCACTGTTCTCACTGTTTCCCCATCTATCTGCCATGAAATGATGGGACCAGATGCCGTGATCTTAGTTTTTGGAATGTTTAGTTTTAAGCCAACTTTTTCACTCTCCTCTTTCACTTTTATCAGGAGACTCTTTAGTTCTTTTTCACTTCTGCCATAAAGGTGGCATCATCTGCATATCTGAAGTTATTGATGTTTCTCCTGGCAATCATGATTCCAGCTCATGCTTCATTCAGGCCAGCATTTCTCATGATGTACTCTGTATATAAGTTAAATAAGCAGGGTGACAATATACAGCCTTGACATACTCCTTTTCTGATTTGGAACCAGTCTGCTGTTTCATGTACAGTTCAAACTGTTGCTTCTTGACCTGCATACAGATTTCTCAGGAGGCAGGTAAGGTGGTCTGTTATTCTCATCTCTTTAAGAATTTCCCACAGTTTGTTGTGATCCACACAGTCAAAGGCTTTGGCATAATAAATAAAGCAGAGATAGACGTTTTTCTGGAACTGTCTCGCTTTTTTGATGATTCAACGGATGTTGGCAATTTGATCTCTGGTTCCTCTGCCTTTTCTAAAACCAGCTTGAACAGCTGGAAGTTCACGGTTCACGTATTGTTGAAGTATGGCTTGGAGAAATTTGAGCATTACTTTGCTAGCATGTGAGATGGGTGCAATTGTGTGGTAGTTTCAGTATTCTTTGGCATTGCCTTTCTTTGGGATTGGAATGAAAACTGACTTCCATTCCTGTGGCCACTGCTGAGTTTTCCAAATTTGCTGGCATATTGAGTGCAGCACTTTCACAGCATCATCTTTGAGGATTTGAAATAGCTCAACTGGAATTCCATCACCTCCACTAGCTTTGTTCGTAGTGATACTTCCTAAGGCCCACTTGACTTCACATTTCAGGATGTCTGACTCAAGATGAGTGATTATTGCGATTATCTGGGTCATGAAGATCTTTTTTATATAGTTCTTCTGTGTATTCTTGCCACCTCCTCTTAATATTTTCTGCTTCTGTTAGGTCCATACAATTTCTATCCTTTATCAAGCCCATCTTTGTATGAAATGTTCCCTTGGTATCTATAATTTTCTTGAAGAGATCTCTAGTCTTTCCCATTCTGTTTTTTTTTTTTTTCCTCTATTTCTTTGCACTGATCACTGAGGAAGGCTTTCTTATCTCTCCTTGCTATTCTTTGGAACTCTGCACTCAAATGGGTATATCTTTCCTTCTCTCCTTTGCCTTTGGCTTCTCTTCTTTTCATAGCTATTTGTAAGGTCTCCTCAGGCAATCATTTTGCCCTTTTGCATTTCTTTTTCTTGGGGATGGTCTTGATCATTGCCTCCTGTACAATGTCATGAACCTCTTTACATAGTTCTTCAGGCACTCTGTCTATCAGATCTAATCCCTTGAATTTATTTGTCATTTCCACTGTATAATAGTAAGGAATTTGAATTAAGTCATATCTGAATGGCCTAGTGGTTTTTCCTACTTTCTTCAATTTAAGTCTGAATTTGGCAATAAGTTCATGATCTGAGCCACAGTCAGCTCTCAGTCTTGTTTTTGCTGACTGTATAGAGTGTCTCCATCTTTGGCTGCAAAGAATATAATCAGCCTGATATCAGTATTGACCATCTGGTGATGTCCATGTGTAGAGTCTTCTCTTTTGTTTTTGGAAGAGGGTGTTTGCTATGACCAGTGCGTTCTCTTGGCAAAACTCTATTAGCCTTTGCCCTGCTTCATTCTGTACTCCAAGGGCAAATTTGCCTGTTACTCCAGGTATCTCCTGACTTCCTACATTTGCATTCCAGTCCCATAGAATGAAAAGGAAATCTATTTTGGGTGTTTGTTCTAGAAGGTCTTGTGGGACTTCATAGAACTGTTCAGCTTCAGCTTCTTCAGCATTACTGGTTGGGACATAGACTTGGATTACCGTGATATTGAATGGTTTGCCTTGGAAACAAACAGAGATCATTCTGTCGTTTTTGATAGTGCATCCAAGTACTGCATTTCAGACTCTTTTGTTGACTATGATGACTACTCCTTTTCTTCTAAGGGATTCTTGCCCACAGCAGTAGATATAATGTTCATCTGAATTAAATTCACCCCTTCCAGTCCATTTTTGTTCACTGATTCCTAAAATGCCGATGCTCACTCTTGCCCTCTCCTATTTGACCACTTCCTATTTGCCTTGATTCATAGACCTGACATTCCAGGTTCCTATGCAATATTGCTCTTTACAGCATCGGATTTTATATCCATCACCAGTCACATCCCCAACTAAGTGGTTTTTTTTACTTTGCCTACGTCTGTTCATTCTTTCGGGAGTTATTTCTCCACTGATCTCCAGCAGCATATTGGGCACCTATCAAACTGGGGAATTCATCTTTCAGTGTCCTAACTTTTTGCCTTTTCATTCTGTTCATGGGGTTCTCAAGGCAAGAATACTGAAGTGGTTTGCCATTCCCTTCTCCTGTGGACTACGTTTTGCTAGAATCCTCCACCATGACCTGTCCATCTTGGATGGCTCTAAACAGCATGGCTCATACTTTCATTGATTCAGGCATTTATTAAAAAGTTGCAAAAATAATTCATAAACTATGAAAGTAAAACATACCAAATGCTCATAAATGAGTGTTTTTTTAAAAAAAAATCTACACAAAATGAAGATATTTAGGAGATTAGAGAGAAGGTGATATAGAAGTTTTATCACTTTTATAATAGGCAGCTGCATATTGAAAAACAAATTATTAAAACAGAAAATAATAATAAAATAAAAAATTCAAGAAAACTTTCCTGAAGTAAGACTTGAATGGGTGTACTACATACATGCAGAAATGAAGTAGAATGGTCAGTATGGAATCTATTCTAATAACACAATTGGACATTAAAAAATAATAAATTATTTGGAAATTCAGAAATAAGACCAACACCCATTGGAAAAGAAAGAGTTTGTCATTAAACTTTCTGACAGTAGTGCTTCTTGTAAGAAGAAAATGCAGTGAAATATTTAAGTGAAAGAAAGAAAATATGAGTTGAGTGTTTTATATCTAGCTATATTTAAGTTAAATTATTAGGGCCTTTTACTTTCCTGGCAGCTCAGACAGTAGAGAATCTGCCCACAATGCAGGAGACCTGGGTGTAATTCCTGGGTAGGTAAGATTCCCTGTAGAAGGGAATGGTTACCCACTCCAGTATTCTTGCCTAGAGAATTCCATTGACAGAGGAGCCTGGAAGGCTACAGCCCATGGGGTTGCAAAGAGTCAGACATGACTGAACCACTCACACTTTTTTTATTTGGGCCTCACACAAACTTTGATTAATGCACAAGAACACAGGAAATGGTGTTCCTGTGAGCCTACTCTGGGAAATCTGCTAGAGAACAAGCTACAGAAAACAAAATGATTGATTATCTTATTGGTATTGATAGGGGTTAAACACCATTACTTCAAATTAGATGTGTGGGAAAAGAAAATAAATAAAACACACATCACAGTAGAAAATATAAAAACAGTAGTATTCTTTTTTTAAAGGAAACTAAGGATATTATGTTAAGTAGCAGTAATCATTAGAACAAGACTTGGCTATCTCTTGGTACTGAGGATTTTTTCTTTTTTCAATTTACAGAGAGTAATAAGGGTATTCTGATAAGTTTTAAGAGTTTTTATCTTAAAGAGATACATATTGAAATATTTACAGAGGAACTATTATGTCTCTGTCCTGTTTCAAAATAATGGTGTGAGACTATAAATGAAAGGTTTCCTAAGGCTCAACCAAGTTGGTTAGTTGATATGTTGAGGTTTATTATAATAGTTTGTAATATTATTTATGTTTGAAAGTTCCCTACTGAAAGATTAAAATGTTTTAAACACTGTTAATGTCAAATTTTGGAAATGTGTTCTAAAAATGTTTATACTTTATTAATTTGTATTTAAATACTATATTGTTTTCTAGCATAGTTGTAAAACTTACTCTGAAAAGTATTTCATTAATAAATTCTTAGTAAAGAAATTACAATAAAATACTTCTTTTGAAATTTAATACTTCAAAATTAAATTTATTCTGTTTATTACCTTTATTCAGAGTAGAGTTAAAGATAATAGAGTTGTTGATTCTAAAGAAGCGATGAACCTTTAAATGATTAATTAACTTCAATTTACATAATGTTCTTATTATATGCATAGTAAATGAGTAGAGTTTGATTATAGGTCATTAACCGTTATTAATAAGTGAAATTATGTTAGAAATACTACTTGGGTTTGTATTTCAGACTCAAGAAACAAAGGTCAGTCATGAAACGTTAATAACAATATTCAAAGCATTAGGCATTAAAGTAACATTTAGCTTTCAGGCTTCACAAATTTCTGAGAGGATAATTCATGAATTTGCTAACTGGTCTCACTCTGCATGAATGTAGGGCGCATATAAGTATACATGAGTATATAAGCTAAGCTTTTATTAGTCTCAGATTTCCATTTAAATTACAGTAATGAGAACTAGTTTATTATACCCACATATAAGACATCAATATGTTTTTATTCCTAGAAATCAGGCCTATTTCTTGCAAAATGCTAGGTTCTACAACTTCAATTCTTTCAAAGAAAGATGACAGATGGTTTTCAATTAAGTTTTACATTTATTTTTATTTGCAATAGGCAGCGTATGTTATGTAATTTAGAACTATTCTAACCTTTCAACTCCTGGTTTAGTCAATTCAATCTACAATTTGAGGCATTCTCTATATTTTCTAAAAATGCAATTGCCTCCAGTTAAAGATTTTAGAAATTCAAATAACTGGACTGCTACTTTTAAACAATTTACTTATCTAGTGATGAGTAATCACTGAAGACCATTTAATGCCTTTAATTTCAAAGACACACTATATATAATCTGATTTTTCCAGTGATTTGGTTGTGCTTTTACAAACAACTGTGCAGGCCTCTACATTAGACCAGTGAGTGAGATTTGAGATAAATGAACAGATGATTATTTTATGATCATATGTTTAATTACAAACTGATACGGAACATTCTGTAGTACATCTTTTGCTCTTACTCCCACTTTGTTCACTTTTCTCTTACACTGCTGGGGTGCTCTCTCTCTATCTGGCATTCATATGAAGACTCTTGCTCTGTCTCAGGGTCTCTTCCTGTTTCCTCTTTCCTCTTTTAAGTTGCTGACTGATGGAATGCTGTGAGAGTATGTCCACAAGTGGGCTCAGAGTAAAATGTAAATATTTTATTACTTGTTTTGCACTTTACATCTTCTCTGGGCATGTATCTGTTAGTGGTTAAATTAAATCTGGTTTTCTTGGCTTTTCTGGATTCTAAAAAAGTTTCCCATTCTTTATAATAGTTGATATACAATAATGTTAAGTGACAAAAAGATGGATTGTTTAACTTGCAAAGATGTATAATCTCAATCAATGGAAAAGAACAGTGTTTATCCCATTATCGGGCTTCCCTGGTGGCTCAGATGGTAATTGCCTGCAATGCAGGAGACCCAGGTTTGATCCCTGGGTCTGGAAGATCCCCTAGAGAAGAAAATGGCAACCCACTCAATATTCTTGCCTGGAGAATTCCATGGACAGAGGAGCCTGGCAGGCTACAGCCCATGGGGTCAGAAAGAGCTGGACATGACTGAGGAAATAACACTCCTCACTTACAGTTCTGGGCACACAGTGAGCACTTAACAAAGGAGAGTTGTTGCTATGCTGCTAAGTCACCTCAGTCGTGTCCGACTCTGTGCGACCCCATAGACGGCAGCCCACCAGGCTCTGCTGTCCCTGGGATTCTCCAGGCAAGAACACTGGAGTGGGTTGCCATTTCCTTCTCCAATGCATGAAAGTGAAAAGTGAAAGTGAAGTCGCTCAGTCGTGCCTGACTCTTAGCGACCCCATGGACTGCAGCCTACCAGGCTCCTCCATTGACGGGATTTTTCAGGCAAGAGTACTGGAGTGGGGTGCCATTGCCTTCTCCGGTTGTTGCTATAAATAAGCTTAAAATCTGAGAAAAAAGTCCTTTGTCAAGCCATGCGTCTTGATTACAGTAATTACAGCATTTCATGTATTCTCTCCTCACTATCCTATTCCATTATCAGTAACATCTCTCAGAATCTATGCTGGCCCTCTTCATAAATTGGCTTTTACTCAGTTTTCTGTATACATAAACTATATTACACTGAAATGCTGAAGAAAGATTTTGGAGACAAAAGATAGCTTAAATCTACCACTTTTCATTTACTGACAGTGATATTTTTTAAAAAATCACTTAACCTTTTCTTGTCTTTGTAAAATGGGAATAATAAATCTCATTTCCTAGAAATGGATGTGAATTAAATATAACGCTATGTATAAATTATAATAAATGTTAGTCATTCTTTTTGAGATGCATTTCCCTCTGCTCTCAGAAAATACAAAGTACCAGAAGCCACACAATTCAGGGAATGTATAATAATCCTGTGCCCATTAAAAATATACACTCCAAGCCTTCATAGCATGATTAAGAATTTTTTTTAAATGAAACATATACTGACAATGAGAGCATTTCAATAAGATTGTACAAAATTTGAAAATATTGTGTTATTACCTTGACATTTAAGGAGTATGAAATCATTCTCTGCATTGTCATACTGTTGTTTTTTTAGTGGCTAAGTCGTGTTTGACTGTTTGCAACGCTATAGACTATATCCCACCATGCTCTTCTGTCCATGGGATCTTTCCAGGCAGGAATACTGGAGTGGGTTGCCATTTCCTTCTGCAGGGGTCTTCCCAACCCAGCGATCAAACCTGTGTCCCCTGCATCGGCAGGTGGATTCTTCACTTCTGAACCAGTGGGGAAGCCTGAATGGCCATTTATCAATTCTTAAAGTGAATGAGCAATCATCTTCAAGTGTTAATGAACATTCTGCAATCTCCACGGAGGATTTTATTTTAGATATTTGTATTTCATTAGAAAATAAGTAAAAACACCATAAAATTCTTGTAAAATTCTTAAGTAATACAACTTACTTTTTGAAGGAACTCGGAGATTGGCGAGGACCACTTCCAGGGAATCAGCTTGAACTCGAAGTACATAGTTTGTCCTTGTTTCATAATCCAGAGGGGCATTCACGTAGATTACTCCTGTGATGTTATTGATTCCAAACTTATCTAGAATCAAAATACAATTCCTTGGTCACTCTCTTCATAATATAAGGGAAAATAATTCTCTTTAAAAATCACTGTGATTTTTAAAATACATATAATAAGAGTAACACATTAAAGTGACAAAATTAAGGCTTTGGGAAACTCTGTTTCAGCTCTAGAAATTATCAACATCAGTGTTTCTCTAAATGCATGGTTTGAAATTCTAGGGTTTTTTTGCAATTCTCCTGGAAACTGATGTTTCTCTGGTCAATTAAGTCTGTGAAACAATGTATACTACATTCCTCACCATAGATACACATTATCTTCTACCATAGCAAATGCTTCTAGAAATCTTGTTTTAAAGAAATCCCCTTAATTTTGTTTAAGCAAGTATTTTATGATGCTGTCGGATTATTATACTTTTTATGATTTAATATATCTTATTATCCTGCAGATTTAGTGTTCTGCTAGGAACATGAGGGAACAAACATAATTTAATATGTTAGTTATGTTAAAATATTATTTATTATTTTAAATATCTTAAAATATTTGGCCCTGAAGTTTATTTTTTAGAATAAAGTTGATCATACATATTTGAGTGAGGAGCAGAGCACATTGGCAAACTTTATAATATCCTACCTCTTTCACTCTCTTTTCCTCACTTTAATTTTCTCTACTGCATTTACAACTGCCTAAATACTATATATTCATTAGCTTGATCATTGTTATTGTCTAGCTCCTCTTATTGGATTGTTAAATTCTACAATGATGACAATGATGTGTGTACTCAGTTGTGTCCAACTCTTTTGCAACCCCATGGACTGCAGCTCACCAAGCTCTTCTGTCCATGGAATTTTCCAGGCAAGAATACTGGAAGGGGTTGCCATTTTCTTCTCCAGAGGATTTTCCCAACCCAGGGATCAAAACTGTGGCTCCTGCTGCATCTCATGCATTGCAGACAGATTCTTTACCACTGAGACACTATTTTGTTCACTTCTTTCTCTTTAATTGCTGGAAGGTACTGAGTACATAAGTTCTCAATAGGATTAGTAGACTAAATTGACAAGCAAATGAATTGAATGTAAAAAGAATCATTGTGGTGGAGTGAGGGTAATAAGTAGAACCATCTGTCTATATTCAAGGAAGAGAACAGATAAAATCAAAGAGAAAAGTCATAAGAACAAATTGAGAAAACCATAGCTTCAGTCAGATGTAAGCTTAAGGCAAAAGGAAAGTCAGTAATATTTAGGGATGAGGCATAACAGCACAGGTGAAACAAAGAAAGTCAATAATAAAAGTACAATATTTAGCACTTGCTTTAGGGGCAATAACTTTAGTAATGGTTGGTCACTGAAATACTTTTTTTTATAAAAGTTGAAAACAACTTTCATAATTTCCTTGCAAACTGCTTTACAATATTAACATCTCCTAATTTAATATTGAAATGCATGTGTTTATGAAACATATATTAGCTTTTTTTTTTTTAACCACCTACAACATTCCAGGCTATTTAACTCATAAAAGGGAAAACCAGAGGACAACTAACTGTGGGTAATAGGGAAAAAAATAATCAATATGCTAATATAAAACTGAGTCACAAACTTATTCCCATAGGCAAGCAAGCCAATCTGTTCTCTATGAAAAGTGATTGGTAGATAAAATCAAACTATTTATTTACTTACAACTGTTGATTGTATGTTTGCTTTACTGAGGAATCACACAAAATGCACATGACTTTTATCATGCATGTGGCTCTTTGGTCATCCACAGTTATTTTTGTTCCTAAAATATCTTCAGGATTAGCTAAGGTATGACATGGGTTAAGGGTTATAGATGGCACAGAACAGTGGTAAGAGACTACTATAGGCAATGATTATGACCAAAAGCTGAAAGCACATATGCATTAATTTTGAATAAATGTCATTAAATATCCTTAAATCAGGGGGAGGTGAAGGCTTTCAGAACAGGATATTGAGTATTCCCCTATTGGAAATTAATAGCCTTTGTCAATATAACTGGATTTTTAATCAGGTTTAACTCATAATTACATTTAAGTTAGACATACCTTACTAGAAAGATAAACAGTAATGAAATCTGAAATTTATTCCCAATCTAAGCTTATTGTTTTATGATGAAAAGTGTTAGTCACTCAGTTGTGTCCAACTCTGTGCAACCCCATGGACTATAGCTTACCAGGCTTCTCTGTCCATGGAATTCTCTAGGCAAGAATACTGGAATGAGTTGCCATTTGACTAAACATATACTCACCCTCTTCATTTCCTGCAACAATGGAGTATACAATGCTCTGATTGATGGCTGCAGCAGAAATTACACCCACCATAGTCCCTCTGGTTGCAAGTTCACTTACTGGAGGAGGTCTGCAGGGTGTAAGAGAAGATAATTTATTTTTATTGTCCATTTCCTCATGATGGAGCTTTGTATTTAAGAATAGAATATGTTAATTTTGTGTTTGATATTATTTGAATAATACTATTTTTGAACATTTCAACAAAATACCATATTCAGACCCTAGGCCTAACAAACTGTGTTCAAAATTATGCAATATTCTTCATTAAGAATGTCTTGTCGTCTGTACATTACTGCTTCAGCATCTCCAAAAAAATGCATAAAATTCATTTTGGTTGTCTCTGAAACAACTTCTGAATAGAATCCAATAGGTAGATACAACTTGCTGTCTCAAGTTGCTGAAGAAAAATATGGCTTTTATGTTGGTAATATTAGCATATTTAAGCAAACGACCTTCAGTTTCTTTCTAGTCAAGTCCTTATCCTTGCTCTACTATAAAACTTCAACTGTCCTAAAAGTATTTGAAGGGCTGACATCATAAAATTAATATTTTTTTGACTTCACTTATTTTACTTAATTTTAACCATATTATGCCCCCATACAGTGATACTTAATTTTATTTATTTAAAACATTTTATTGAACTATAGTTGATTTACAATGTTATGTTAACTTCTGCTACACGTAAAAGTAACTCATTATACATATATAGTCTTTTTCATGTTATTTTCCATTAGAATTTATTATAGGATATGGAATATAGTTCTCTGTGTTACATAGTAGGACCTTGTTCTTTATTCATTGTGTAGATAGTAATTTGCATGATACTTAATTTAAAAAATATGTTTTCAACAACATACTATCTCATATTCTAAATCTCCATTTTATTTTACAATATTGGTCACTGCAACTAGGCTATTAGAACTTTATCTTCATAAACCAATGAAAATAATCTCTCTTTTATAATTCAAAGATACTTATATCATCCAGCATCAACAGATTAAGAAAATTCTTAAACATAAAGTTCTGAATCTTGTTATAGCCCAATAAATCTATCTAAAGCCATCTGATTTCTATAAGATTTAGCCTCTTTTCTCAAACTGATAAGATAAATCCTACTGTCACTCTTTCATGTGGCCTTTTATCTTTCAGTACTTACTCTTTCAATATTATCCTTCATTTTTATCACCATCTTCTGAGTTCTTCTAATCTAGATTACATTACACAATTATATATTGTACTTAATGAAGCCTTTTATAACAAATTCTGAGTTACCAATATAGTATGAAAAATTAATTACATACAATCCTTCATAAACATCTTGTCCAAAATATTGTGTTCTTTACCACTGTACTCCATATACTTGACAGACTCAGTTCAGTTCAGTTCAGTCACTCAGTCGTGTCCGACTCTCTGCGACCCCATGAATTGCAGCACGCCAGGCCTCCCTGTCCATCACCAACTCCCAGAGTCCACCCAAACCCATGTACATCGAGTCAGTGATGCCATCCAACCATCTCATCCTCTGTCGTCCCCTTCTCCTCCCGTCCCCAATCCTACCCAGCATTAGGGTCTTTTCCAATGAGTCAACCCTTCGCATGAGGTGCCCAAAGTATTGGAGCTTCAGCTTCAACATCAGACCTTCCAATGAACACCCAGGATTGATCTCCTTTAGGATGGATTGATTGGATCTCCTTGCAGTCCAAGGGACTCTCAAGAGTCTTCTCCAACACCACAGTTCAAAAGCATCAATTCTGCGGCGCTCAGCTTTCTTCACCGTCCAACTCTCACATCCATACATGACCACTGGAAAAACCATAGCCTTGACTAGACGGACTTTTGTTGGCAAAGTAATGTCTCTGCTTTTAAACATGCTATCTAGGTTGGCCATAACCTTCCTTCCAAGGAGTAAGCTTCTTTTAATTTCATGGCTGCAGTCACCATCAGCAGTGATTCTGGAGCCCAAAAAAGTAAAGTCTGACACTGTTTCCACTGTTTCCCCATCTATTTCCCATGGAGTGATGGGACCAGATGCCATGATCTTAGTTTTCTGAACGTTGAGCTTTAAGCCAACTTTTTCACTCTCCTCCTTCACCTTCATCAAGAGGCTCTTTAGTTCTTCTTCACTTTCTGCCATAAGGGTGGTGTCATCCGCATATCTGAGGTTATTGATATTTCTCCCGGCAATCTTGATTCCAGCTTGTGTTTCTTCCAGCCCAGCGTTTCTCATGATGTACTCTGCATATAAGTTAAATAAGCAGGGTGACAATACACAGCCTTGACGTACTCCTTTTCCTATTTGGAACCAGTCTGTTGTTCCATGTCCAGTTCTAACTGTTGCTTCCTGACCTGCATACAGGTTTCTCAAGAGACAGGTCAGATGGTCTGGTATTCCCATCTCTTTCAGAATTTTCCACAGTTTATTGTGATCCACACAGTCAAAGGCTTTGGCATAGTCAATAAAGCAGAAATAGATGTTTTTCTGGAACTCTCTTGCTTTTTTGACAGACTAAAATTACCTAAATGTAAAGTGACCTATCTTACAGATAACTGTTATAGCATCTAATGGTGGTCCACATCTCCACTGCATGGTCAATAACTATTTCTTGATAAAGTGTAAGAACTAATCTGTTTAATTTTAATAAAATTAAATGTATCCATTTATTTACTTGTTTAATTTTACTTCTCTGCATACTTTCTGTCTTCCTTTTTAATAGCATCCAGGTATAGTTTTGGATAACGACATCTCCTTAATTATTAGTCTAACTGTTTTGGGTAGAACTGACTGACTTGTCCGACATGAATTTGAGAAAGCTCCGGGAATTGGTGATGGACAGGGAAGCCTGGCATCCTGCAGTCCATGAGATCCCAAAGAGTTGGACAGGACTGAGCGACTGAACTGAACTGACCAAATCCCCAGGGTATATGCATAGACACATTACCCAGTTCTGGCTAATGAGGGCATTTTATGTTTATTGCTCATGTTCATGTGTGATAAATGTCTCATGCAAACCCAATGAAAGTCTTGACCAAGAATGATACTGTAACCAATAAAACATACACACACACACAAATTTTGTTGTTGTTGGCTAGAATTTTAATGTTTGTCCCTATAAGAAGTTTCTTGTTAATAATACCAACACAAATAGAATAACTAAATATTGAAAATATATCCACTACACTTTGATTAGTATTCTAAATGCTGTTATACTTGAAGCTCGATAAACTCATCATTTCAGTTACTATTTGTAAAACAAAATTCTCCTGCATTTCTCCTTATATCTAGTATTTCAGTCCCTTGAAATTAAGAGTTCCAAGTAATTTAAAAAAATGTTTGGATAAAAAAAGGATACATTCACCTAAGTAGGCACTTTTAAAGAAAGTTATCTGATATAACATAATTTTATTTTATAAGCAATTCATCTAGACATTGTCACAGTGTCACTTCAGTGAAATAAGGGTGACTTTTGTAACCTTGAACCTAAAATGACAGTTGTCTACCACAAAAAAGAAAGGCACTTAGAAAAGTGACACTAAGATTTTTTTGATGGACTAATTTGATTATGAATAGAAATCTTTTGTATGATATTGTGGATTATAAACAGACATTGAGACTAATTGCTATTTGCCACATTGGCTTGTGGTTGACCTCAGTGATTGTAAAATCATTAAACCTGGAAAGGATTAAAATTAGAGACCTATGGAAACACAGTATGATCCACCATAATCTTCCACCTTGGTAGTCCTACCCTTGTGTATCCCTTTCTTCTTGTTGGAGGGGCAGACTGTGACTTGTCTCTAATGAACCGAATATAGCAAAGAAGATGGGATGTCACTTCAGTGATTATGTTACATAAGATTAAAACTTTTCATTCTTGCTAGTAGACTCTGACTACCTCCCTTGCTGGATTTAATGAAGCAAGTGGCCATGTGAGATGGTGAGTTCTGACCAATAATCAGCAAGCAACTGAGACCCTCACTCCAATATCCATGTGGAACTGAATCCAATCAACAAAAGCATAAGCTTGGAGTTGGACCATTCTCTTGTTAAGCCTATGTGAGATTCTAGCCCCAGACAACATTCTGACTAAAACCTGTGTAAGAACATGAAACAGAGGACACAGATAACACATTCTTGATCTACAGAAACTTAAAGATGCTAAGTGTGTTGTTTTAATCCATTACATTTTTTTTCAAGAATTGAAAATATTTTTTTTATGTATAACAAAAGCTCCAAATGATACCAACAGTCCATATGAGGCTGGCCTGGATGGGAGGCTGGGTCTCATGTTGCACCTTATAGGTAAGTACACATTCAGACTCCTGCACTGAGACATTCAACAAATGCAAGCTTTCCAAGGTGTAGGTCCCATCACTATTCTGCTTGGACAGGGGTTTCACAGCTCCCTTGAACATATGGCAGTTCTTCAACCAGCTGAGATGCACATTCTGTGGATAAAATCTCTGCATATGGTAGATAACTGTCACCCTGTCCAAGGAGTGTGAAGACTGGGACATAGTCACTGTAGAGGGGACTGTCACAGCCCAGAGAAAGCAGAAAATTACCATAGGAAGTTCACCATAGGAACCAGCAAGCTCCCTAAAGATAGGGGTCCTCTGCCCAGGGCCTGCCACAGAGGAGTTAGGTATTGGTTAACAAATACATGCACAAGTATGTGCATGAGTGAATGCATGCTTGGATGGAAGCAAGGAGTGGTGAAGCCATCTTAATCTTTCCTTTCTTTTCTACTGTGAACATTCAATAGAAAAAATGAACCTGAATTTCATGTAAGAATCTTTGAATCAGCTGACTTACTCTACAACTTGATGAAGATTCCTAACCTCTAATTTTTTTTTTTGATGCTTTTATTGAAGGATAATTGCTTTACAGAATTTTGTTGTTTTCTGTCAAATCTCAACATGAATCAGCCATAGTTACCCTCCCTTTTGAACCTGCCTTCCATCTCACTCTCCATCCACCCCTCTAGGTTGATACAGAGCCCCTGTTTGAGTTTCCTGAGCCATATAGCAAATTCCCATAGGCTATCTACTTTACATATAGTAATGTAAGTTTCCATGTTACTCTTTCCATACATCTCACCCTCTCCTCCCCTCTCCCCATGTTCATAAGTCTGTTCTCTATGTCTGTTTCTCCACTGCTTCCCTGTAAATAAATTCTTCAGTACCATTTTTCTAGATTCCATATATATGTATTAGAATATGAAATTTATCTTTCTCTTTCTGATTCACTTCACTCTGTATAATAGGTTCTATGTTCAGACACCTCATTAGAACAGACTCAAATGCATTCCTTTTTATGGCTGAGTCATACTCCATTGTGTATATGTACCAATGGAGTTGTATGAGCATATGTACAATGAGTTGTATGAGCTGCTTGTATATCTTGGAAATTAATCCTTTGTCACTTGTTTCATATGCTATTTTCTCCCATTCTGAGGGTTTTCTTTTCACCTTGATTAGTTTCCTTTGCTGTGCAAAAGCTTGTAAGTTTAATCAGGTCCCACTTGTTTACTTTTATTTTTATTTCCTTTACTCTAGGAAGTGGGTCAGAGAGGATCTTGCTTTGATTTATGTCATCGAGTGTTCTGCCTATGATTTCCTCTAAGAGTTTCAAAGTTTATGGTCTTACATTTAGGTCTTTAATCCATTTTGAATTTATCTTTGTGTGTGGTGTTAGGAAGTGTTCTAATTTCATTCTTTTACTCATAGCTGTCCAGTTTTCCCAGCACCATTTATTGAAGAGGCTGTCTTTGTCCCATTGTATATTCTTGCCTCCTTTGTCGACAATAAGGTACCCATAGGTGTATGGGTTTATTTTTGGGCTTTCTATATTGTTTTATTGGTCTATATTTCTGTTTTGGTGCCAGTACCATACTGTCTTGATGACTGTATCTTTGTAGTATAATCTGAAGTCAGGAAGGTTGATACCTCCAGCTCCATTCTTCTTTCTCAAGACTGCTTTGGCTATTCAGGGTCTTTTGTGTTTCCATATGAATTGTGAATATTTTTGTTCTAGTTCTGTGAAAAATGTCATTGGTAATTTAATAGAGATCACATTGAATCTGTAGATTGCACTTGGTAGTATAGTAATTTTCACAATATTGATTTTTTTCTACCCAGGAACATGGAATATCTCTCCATCTGTTTATGTTGTCTTTGATTTATTTCATTAGTGTCTTTTAATTTTCTGTGTACACTTCTTTTGTCTTCTTAGGAAGTTTAATCCTAAATATTTAATTATTTTTGTTGCAAGGTGAATGGGATTGATTCCTTAATTTCTCCTTCTGATTTTTAATTGTTCATATATAGAAATGCAAGTGATTTCTGTGTACTGATTTTGTATCCTGCAACTTTGCTAAATTCACTGATTACCTCTAGTAATTTTCTGATACTATCTGTAGGGTTTTCTATCTACAGTATCATGCCATCTACAAACAGTGAGAGATTCATTTCTTCTTTTCTGATGTGAATTCCTTTTATTTTTATTTTTTTTCTCTGATTGCTGTAGCCAGGACATCCAGAATTATGTTGAATAATAGTGGTGAAAGTGTACACCCTTGTCTTGTTCCTGATCTTAAGGGGAATGCTTTCAGTTTTTCACCATTGAGAATAATGTTTGCTGTAGGCTTATCATATATAGCCTTTACTATGTTGAGGTAGGTTCCTTCTATGCCCATTTTTTGAAGACTTTCAATCATAAATGAGTGTTGAATTTTGTCAAAGGCTTTTTTTCTGCATCTATTGAGATTATCATATGGTTTTATCTTTCAATGTGTTAATATGGTGCATCACATTGATTGATTTGAATATATTGAAGAATCCTTGCACTCCTGGAATAAACCCAACTTGATCATGGTGTATGAGCTTTTTGATGTGTTGCTGAATTCTGTTTCTAACATTTTGTTGAGGATTTTTGCATCTATGTTCACCAGTGATATTGGCCTGTAGGTTTCTTTCTTTGTGTTGTCTTTGTCTGGTTTTGGTATCAGGGTGGTGGTGGCCTGGTAGAATAAGTTTGAATGTGTTCCTTCCTTTGCAGTTTTTTGAAAGAATTTTAGAAGGATAGGCATTAACTCTTCTTTCAGTGTTTAGTAGAATTCTCCCGTGAAGCCATCTGGTCCTGGGCTTTTGTTTTGGGGGAGATTTTTTTTATCACAGCTTCAATTTCAGTGCTTGTAATTGGGTTGTTCATAATTTCTATTTCTTCCTGCTTCAGTCTTAGAAGACTGAACTTTTATAAGAATCTGTCCATTTCTTCCAGGTTATCCATTTTATTGCGAAGATTGAACTTTTCTAAGAATCTGTCCATTTCTTCCAGGTTATCCATTTTATTGCCATATAGTTGTTCATAATAGTCTCTTACAATCCTTTGTATCTCTTCATTGTCTGCTGTAACCTCTCCTTTTTCATTTCTAATTTTGTTGATTTGATTCTTCTCTCTTTTTTTCTTGATGAGTCTGGCTAAAGTTTTGTCAATTTTGTTTATCTCCTCAAAGAACCAGCTTTTAGTTTTATTAATCTTTACTATTGTTTCTTTCATTTCTTTTTCATTTATTTGTTCTTGGATCTTTATGATTTCTTTCCTTCTACTAATTTTGGGTTTGTTGTTGTTGTTTGTTTGTTTGTTTTTCTTTTTCCAGTTGTTTTAGGTGTAAAGTTAGGTTGTCTATTCGATATTTTTCTTGTTGCTTGAGGTAGGATTGTGTTGCTATAAACTTCCCTCCTAGAACTCCTTTTGCTGCATCCCATAGGTTTTGAGTTGTCATGTTTTCATTGTCATTTGTTTCTAGAATTTTTTTGATTTCCCTTTTGATTTCTTCAGTAACCTGTTGGCTATTTGGAAATGTGTTGTTTAATCTCCATGTGTTTGTGTTTCTTACAGTTTTTTTTTTTTTTTTAATTCTTGTAATTGATATCTAGTCTCACAGCATTGTGGTTGGAAAAGATGCTTGATATGATTTCCATTTTCTTAAATTTACTGAGGTTTGATTTGTGATGTGGTCCAGGAGAGATGTGGTCTCTCCTGGAGAATGTTCCATGTGCACTTGAGAAGAAGGTGTATTCTTCTGCATTTGGATGGAATGTCCTGAAGACATTGAGATCCATCTCATCTAATGTGTCATTTAAGACTTGCATTTTCTTATTAATTTTCTGTTTTGATGATCTATCCATTGGTGTGAGAGGAGTGTTAAAGTCTCCTACTATTATTGTGTTGGTGCCAATTTCTCCTTTTATGTCTGTTAGTGTTTGTCTTATGTATTGAGGTGCTCCTATGTTGGGTGCATAGACATTTACAATTGTTATTTCTTCCTCTTGTATTGATCCCTTGACCATTATGTAGTGTCCTTCCTTATCTCCTGTAGTCTTTATTTTACAGTCTGATATGAGAAGGGCTACTTCAGCTTTCTTTTGTTTCCCATTTGCATGGAATATATTTTTCCATCCTCTCACTTTCAGTCTATATGTGTCTTTAGGTCTGAGTGGGTTTCTTGTAGACAGCATATAAATGGATCTTGTTTTTGTGTCCATTCAGAGAGCCTGTGTCTTTTGGTTGGCACATTTAATGTGTTTACATTTAAATTAATTATTGATATATATGCTCCTATTGCCATTTTCTTAATTGTTTGGGGTTGATTTTGTATATCTTTCTTCTTCCCTAGTATTTCTTGACAATATAAGTCTGTTTAGCATTTGTTGTAAAGCTGGTTTGGTGGTACTGAATTCTCTTAACTTTTGCTTTTTGAAAAGATTTTCATTTCTCTATCAATTTTGACTCCTTGCTGGGTACAGTAATCTTGGTTGTAGATTTTTTCCCTTTCAGTACTTTAAATATATCCTGCCATTCCCTTCTGGCCTGCAGAGTTTCTGCTGAAAGATCAACTGTTAAGTATATGGGGTTTCCCTGTATGTTACTTGTTGCTTCTCCCTTGCTGCTTTTAATATTCTTTCTTCGCATTAGTCTTTGTTAGTTTGATTAGTATGTGTTTTGTTGTGTTTCAACTTGGGCTTATTCTGTATGGGACTCCTTGTACTTCTTGGACTTGATTATTTCCTTTTTCATGTTGGGGAAATTTTCAACTATAATCTCTTCAAATTTTTTCTCATACCCTTTCATTTT
The DNA here is from genome assembly GCF_054371585.1 of Giraffa tippelskirchi. Taxonomy (NCBI): domain Eukaryota; kingdom Metazoa; phylum Chordata; class Mammalia; order Artiodactyla; family Giraffidae; genus Giraffa; species Giraffa tippelskirchi. The sequence goes on from NC_137276.1 coordinate 43,832,405, forward strand.
CTCTTCTTCTTCTGGGACCCCCATAATTTGAATGTTGATGTGTTTGATATTGTCCCAGAGGTCTCTGAGACTATCCTCAGCTGTTTTCATTCTTTTTACTTTATTCTACTCTTCAGAAGTCATTTCCATCATTTTATCTTCCAGCTCACTGATTCATTCTTCTGCTTCAGATATTCTGCTATTGATTCCTTCTAGAGTATTTTTAATTTCAGTAATTGTGTTGTTTGTCTCTGTATGTTTTTTCTTTAATTCTTCTAGGTCTTTGTTAATTGATTCTTGTATTTTCTCCATTTTGTTTTCAAGGTTTTTGATCATGTTTACTATCATTATTCTGAATTTTTTTTCAGGTAGTTTGCCTATTTCCTCTTCATTTATATGGACTTCTGTGTTTCTTGTTTGTTTCTTCATTTGTGTAGTATTTCACTGCCTTTTCATTATTATTATTATTATTATTTTTAACTTACTGCGTTTGAGGTCTCCTTTTCCCAGGCTTTAAGGTTGAATTATTTCTTCCTTTTGGTTTCTGCCCTCCTAAGGTTGGTCCAGTGGTTTTTGTAAACTTCTTATAGGGTGGGATTTGTGCTGAGTTTTTGTTTGTTTGTTTGTTTTTCCTCTGATGGGCAAGGCTGAGTGAGGTGGTAATCCTGTCCTCTGATGACTGGGTTTGTATTTCTGTTTTGTCTGTTGTTTAGCACACCTGCACAGGGTACTCATGGTGGTTGGGTAATACCGGGTCTTGTATTCAAGTGGTTTCCTTTGTGTGAGTTCTCACTATCTGATACTCCCTAGGGTTAGTTCTCTGGTAATCTAGGGTCTTGGAGTCAGTGCTCCCACTCCAAAGGCTCAGGGCTTCATCTCGAGTTTGGTTCTATATATTCTTTTCCACTGGTCAGGTACTCCTGTCCGCGCTCAGCTGGTGTTCTACACGCACTTCTGTCTGTTTTAATTCATTACATTTGTAGTAGCATTGTTATGGTGCAATAGATATGTAATACACATGGTTTGGATAAAAGAGCAATTATCGTTGACTTATGATAGATCAAATTTCACACAACTTGTTGATATACATTTGTCCTAGTATGATCATTTAAATATGCTGAATTTCTTTTTGTGGAAATAGACACTGTTTACTTATCTATCTTGTTACTATATGAGGTAAGAACTAAATCTTATATTTTCCATAATTAATTTATAACTGGATAGTTGTAAAGTACAGAAATATAAAAAGTCTACGGTTAATTTTCCCTTAGCTTTAACATTATAAAAAATACCATTTCTCATCACAAACTCTAAAAATAAAATATTTTATGCATATTTTTGTACAATCAGGATGAAAATAATTAATACTAGGAAAAAGCTACTAGCATTGTTTCAGAAGGAATTTAAATCTTATGTCCACCACTAAAAACATTTAAATTTCTATTTGTTAGTAAATGTTTAAAACAGATTTACTTCTAGACAAAATATCTCATTAACCTTTGTCATAGTTGTGTCAACACGCTTCTTTCTATCAGAATCAAAACATACTGTAAAAATGCAGTTTTCTCCTGGCTAGAATTAAAAGAACCTTTACAAAAATGAGCATTAGATCACAAAATTTCAACTCTTCTATTTATTGCCAGACAGAGGCCATTTTATTTTTGTTTTATGCCCTAAAAAGTACCAGTTACCTGATGGGGCAAATTGTATGTTCCCTTTGGAGTCACATATAACTTGAATATAAAATGTAGAATATGTGCATGCTTAGTCACTCAGTCCTGTCTGACCTTTTGTGATCTTGTGGACTGTACCCCACCAAGCTAATATGAAATGTAGGAGTTGGTGTAAATCAGGATGCATAAAATCAGATGTCAGAAAGGATAAGAAAATAACAATATTGAATGAAATGAACATAAATTAAGGGGAGAAAGATGGGAACCTGAAATTCAAGAATTCTACTTTTTAAAACTAGATTTACTGCCAACATAATTGAGACAAAGCCCTCTAACTAGAAAAGACACTTGAAACAGCTAGGGATCAAAAGTGAAAATATACAGCTTTACTAATGAAGTTTAAGAGTCAAAAGAGCAACTGGATTTCTGTTCCTCAGAAAAGGGTTGTTGAGAGGATGCTAGAGGAAATGGTTTTATCTTAGACAGGCATACAAGTTGACCCTGGAGAGATTAATGGTTTTACATTTTTAAAACATCTTAAAGAAGGGCTTTCAGTAACAGGTTTTTTTTTTTTTTTTTTTTTTAACAAAGCTTGAGCTGAATCAGGCTTCATATCCACATGTTCTGACATTTTCCTGATGAGAACACTGGGTATTATTTTTCTCTCAAGTGCAACACTTTGGCCATAGTTTACATTAGGTTTCTTTTTTATTTTATTTTTTTCTTTTGGCCACTCTATACAACATGTGGTATCTTAGTTGCCAGACCAGAGACTGAATCCCTGCTAACCATAGTGGAAGCACAGAGTCTTAACCACTGGACCAGACCACCAGGAAAGGGTTTCATTCTTTATGTTGTACAGTTCTGTGGGTTTGGACAGAGGTAAAAAGTCATATATCCACCATTATATTATCATACAGAATAGTTTCAATGACTGAAAATCTGTTCCTTATTTGTCTGTCCCCCTTGTTGATGTTGTTCAGTCGCTAAGTCATGTCCTACTCTTTGCAACCGCATGGACTGCAGCACAGCAGGCTTCCCTGTCCTCTAATATCTCCTGAAGTTTGTTCAAATTCAGTTCATTGAATTGGTGATGCTATCTAACCATCTTATCCTCTGCCACCCTCTTCTCTTTTTGCCTTCAATCTTTCCCGGCATCAGGATCTTTTCCAATGAGTCGGTTCTTTGCATCACGTAGCCAAAGTTTGGAGCTTCACTACTGGAACTTCAGCTTCATTTGAAACACAGTGCTTCCAGTGAATATTCTGGGTTGATTTCCTTTAGATTTGATGGTTTGATCTTGCAGTTCCAGGGACTCTCAAGAGTCTTCTCCAGCTCCACAACTCAAAATCATCAATTCTTAAGCACTCAGTCTTCTTTATGGTCCAACTCTCACATCTGTATATGACTACTGGAAAAATCATAGCTTTGACTATGTGGACCTTTGTCAGAAAAGTGATTTCTTTGTTTTTTAATGCACTGTCTAATTTCCTTCCAAGGAGCAAGTGTCTTTTAATTTCATGGCTGCAGCCACCATTCACAGTGATTTTGGAGCCCAAGAAAATAAAATATGCCACTGTTTCCACTTTTTCCACTTCTACTTGCAGTGAAGTGATGGGACTGGATGACATGATCTTACTATTATTATTTTTTTTAATGTTGAGTTTTAAGCCAGTTTTCTTTTCTTTTTTTCCTTCACTTTCCTCTTTCATCCTCAAAAAGAGGCTCTTTAGTTCCTCTTCAATTTCTGTCATTAGTGTGGCATCATCTGTACATCTGAGGTTCTTGATATTTTTCCCAACAATCTTGATTCCAGCTAGTGATTCATCTAGCCCCACATTTTACATGATGTACTCTGCAAATAAGTTTAAATAAACAGGGTGACAATACACATCCTTGACAGACTCCTTTCCCAATTTTAAACTGGTCTGCTGTTTCATGTCCAGTTCTAACTGTTGCTTTTGGATCCATATACAGATTTCTAAAGAAACAGGTAATGTGATCTGGTATTCTCATCTCTTTAAGAATTTTCCACACTTAGTTTTGATCTACACTGTCTGGGGTTTTAGTGTAGTCAATGAAGCAGAGTAGATGTTTTTTTGGAACTCCCTTGTTTCTTCCAGAATTCAACAAATGTTAGCTGTTTGATCCCTGTTTCCTCTGACTCTTCGAAAACCAGCTTATACATCTGGAAATTCTTGGTTCACAGATTCCTGAAGACTAGCTTGAAAGATTCTGAGCATTACCCTGCTAGCATATGCAATGAGTGCAATTGTATGGTAGTTTAAACAGTCTTTGGCATTGCCCTTCTTTGGGATTAGAATGAAAACTGACCTTTTCCAGTCCTCAGACCAATGCTATGTATTCCAAACTTGCTCATAGGTTGAGTGCAGCACTTTAGCAACATCATCTTTTAAGATTTGAAATAGCTCAGCTGGAATTCCATCACCTCCACTAGCTTTGTTCATAGTAATGCTTCCTAAGCCCCACTAGACTTCACACTCCAGAATGCTTGGCTCTAGATGAGTGACCAAACCAGGTGGGCTATTGTGCATGGGGCCTTAGAGTCAGACACAACTGAGCACAAATGCATCGTTTAAGATAAATGCATCAGAAACTAGCTTAATTTGGAAAATATAGATTATAATAAATCTTTCAATTAAATATATTAAAATATCTGAGTCATCTGAATAACGACAATACTAAAATAACAGAATGTATAGTTTCCAAATGTTAGCTCCAAATTTTACAGTAAAAATATAGATAAAATAATTATTCTACAATTTAAAATTTACTTTTATTGTTAGTTTCACGAAGTGACAATAAAAGTAAATGTTATACGTGTTGCATAAAGCTCCTAATTATTTTAAATGCTGTTCAGTTTAGGATATAAAAGTGTTTGTAAATAGATGTTATAAAATTTCACTGGGATTCAATCTGGTTCTATTGCTTTCTTTCCACTGAGAGACAAATTAATTTATTTTGATATGTTTGAATTCAATATATTTGCAAATCAGTATCAATTAAGGAACTTTTTTTATATCTTCTATAAGGGAACTTAATGAAAATGGGAAGGAAAAAAAATACCCACCAGAACTTCTATTATTTGTAACCTTGGAGAAATTGTATCAGGGTAATCTAATTTTACATATTTAACTGAGAAAAACAGTTTAAAAAAGACATGAATCAAGAGAGAGATGCCAGCTTTCCCAGAGTTCTTAGGATAGACTGTAGATAAGAAAATGGATAAAAGACCAATGGTTAGAAGTTGTTTTTTAAATCTTTTCTGAAGTGTGCTTTCTATTGTTAAGAATTTTGCTTCTATTCAGATCCACAAAGTGTCCCTATTTGGAAGATAAGAAAACTGAGGTCCTGAGTAGTAAACACTTTCATTTATAAAAGGCCCCCAACGGATTCAGATAGGAGTGGCTTGAATATAATGTCTTTGGGGAAGAAGGGACTTTCTCCCTGCCCCCTTCCTCTTTCTTTTTCTTCCTTCACTCTACTCACCAAGCTTTAGTCTTAGTCCTACAGCAATGAATGTCCTTTCATGGACTAGAATTAAGCTGAGAAAACTCTCCTTTGATTCTAACAGCTCTGAGTTTAAATTCTGACTCTCATATTTACTAGTTACTTGACCCTGGAAAAATTCTTAGTTTCTCTTATCTTAGTTTTTAATCTATGAATGGGGGCATTAATTAGATCAGAAGATTATTGATTATTTTACTGAAGGATATATGTACAAAAAGTTTTCCTTACATTTTACATATAATAAGTACTCCACAAATTATAGACGTTGTTAGTACATTATTTGATAAGCTATGCTTCTGAAAGTTTACTTTCAATATTGTAATGATATGTAGCTTTGTCATAGACAGTAGAAACAATAAAAATAAAATTGGAATATGTGTAATTATTAATATCTATCTTGGCTAATATTGTAGATGATGTTTTATGCATTTTGATTTTCCCTTTTAAGTTCTCAATCACACACCAATTTTACATCTAAAATGGGGAAAATAGTTTTCTTTTTACTATTTTTACAGCTTTAAATTCATAGACATTATGGAGTCATTCAAAAACAACTAGTATAGGGTAGGATTGGTATAGGCTGCCTCTGAAACTTAAAAACAATGACAACAAAATCAAGTAATATGTAATGATTGTATGCATAGATGTTTATTCATTTATTCAATAAGTATTTATTGAACATATCCTATGTGCCTGACACTCACTAGCTAATAAAAGCACAAAGGCAGGTTAGAGGAAGTGAATTGTGCAGTCACAGAGCTTATAGCTTCACAAACAAACCAGACATTTGTGTAAACAGTTATAGGTAAATGTAGTAGGCACATTAATATCAGATCCCTAGTTAGAAATTTAGTGGTAAACAAAGCATGCGCCACTTATATTTTATATTCCCCACATTCCTACAAAGTTACTGTAAGTAGAATCAGGGTTCTGTGTGGTTTGATGAAATGACTAGACCAGGAATATTCATTTCTGTCTAATTGATTTACTTACTAAAAATAGGTCATAATGTATTTACATACTTAGTAATGACCTCTGAGAAAATAGTTTTGTATTTTGGCTTATTTACCTACATAAGAATGTTTCCTTTCTCCTTTACAGAGGAAATTGTACATTTGGACTTTCATAAGGGTGTGACAGTATATTTTTGAAACTTTTAGAAAGGCATGACAGTAAACTTTTGAAGCTTTCTCTAATGCTTTTATTTTCTGTTGATTCCACTAGACTCTACTCCATTAGGTATATATGAAATTGTCATATAAAGATGAGAAATCACCATAGGATCTTGAAATATATTAGTGTAGTCATACCCATAACATCAAAAAAGAGGAAAAGATACTTTGTAGAATATTTAACATTTCAATTCAAATTCTACATTTAACTGCCTGCAATGCAGAAGACCCCAACTTGATTCCTGGGTCAGGAAGATCCTCTGGCGAAGGGATAGGCTACCCACTCCAGTACTCTTGGGCTTCCCTGGTGGCTCAACAAGTAAAGAATCCACCTGCAATGTGGGAGACCTGGGTTCGATCCCTGGATTGAAAAGATCCCCTGGAGAAGGGAAAGGCTACATGCTCCAGTACTCTGGCCTGGAGAATTCCATGGGCTGTATAACCCATGGAGTCACAAATAGACGTGACTGAGTGACTCACTTTTACTTCATTTTCTACGTTTAACAGTTGAATGAATGTACTACCTCAAAAGTAACAATAAAAGTAGACATTCAAATTCTGCTAGAATTTCTAAGAAAGAAAGAGATAATAGTCATTTTTCATTCTATCAATCATACCCTAGAAAGATGGCAAACATTTACAATCATGCCATCATAGTAGGAGGATATATAGTCAGTATTCAGTACCATAAAATACATAAATTTATCGTTATTTTAGGAAGTCGGGATATTTCATTTTCATTTAAAATTTTTGCCAAAGAAATCGCAATTAATACATTAATTCTACATTTAGTTTTTATCATGATGCATATGTATATATGTAAATATGTATAATATTATTCAGTCATAAAAAAAGAAGAAAATCCTGCCACTGTGACAACATGGACAGACCATGAGGGCCTATGCTAAGTGAAATAGGTCAGTGAAGGCAAATACTGTATGATCTCACTAATATGTGAAATCTAAATTAAAAAAGGAAACTCACAGAAACAGAGAACAAATTGATGGCTGCCAGAAATAGGAGGAGGGAGGTAGTGGGTGAGGAAACCAGGTAAAGGCAGTCAAAAGGTACAAGCTTCTAGTTATAAGACAAGCAAGTTCTGGGAATGAATGTACAGCATGCCAACTATAGTTAAAAATACTATATTGTATGCTTGATTGCTAAAAGAGTAGATATTAAAAGTCCTCATCATGAGAACAAAATTAACTATATGAGGTGATGAATGTTAACTAAATTTATCGCAGTGCTTATTTTGTAATACATACATTTTCAAATTATTGTCTTGTAGAGTTTTAAATGAATACAATGTTGCCTATCAATTATATCGCGATAAAGCTGGAAAAGAAGTTATAGTTAGATATCTCCTACCCATTTTTTTTAATCTATATGGCATCCCTAGTTATTAAATTTTGAAAAAAGTTTAAAAAGCCTGAGAGGTTATTCTGACAAACAAGACTAAGCATCAACATTTCCCCTTAAACAGGGTAATTTATTATTTAGAATCCATTAGATAAAGATTTAGATGTCCCTTTTCTAGAAACTGATTCACCAGGCTTACTATGTCTGATTGGCAATTTTATTTTCCTCTCTTTTTTGTATAATACCATACACTGAGAAATGAAAATATAGAAATAAAATAATCATGTAAACACCTCTTACTCTTGGAATAATTTTTTTAGCTTGAGATGTAAATGTTATAAAATTAGAAATAATGCACAATAACATTTTTGAAGACATTTTTTAAATGTTAATTTGTTTAACTTTATTTTGATGTGGACAATTTTTAAAGTCTTTACTGACTTTAATATTATAATATTGCTTCCATTTTCTATGTTTTGTTTACTTTGGGATTCAAAGTCCAGCATACACCATAGAAATTACATGTTTACCAGGTTTTCAATGTCTTCCCAATACTCATACGACATCTTTAATATGCCCCAAATTTCTGCCTCATCTTACAGCAGCTTATTTTCATTCTTTCTTCCTCAGCCATACAGATCTTCTTTAAATCTTGGAATGTGTTTTCTACATTTTCAATTTAGAAGTTTTATAGAATCAATTTCTTTTTAACTCCTGAGCCCACTATATTCCTTCACCTACAAGTCTAATTATTACTTATTTATATCTCAACTCCTTTTTTTTCCAAAAAATTTGCTCTGATATCCCCCATTGCTGTGTTGTATAATTTAAGTGCTCATAAAACTATGTTCCTTTCTTCAATGTTACTTATAAATTTGTATTTATAATCTGTTTCTTATGATAATTTCATTAATTTCTGTCTATTACTCATAAGATGTCTGAAGGTATGAATCATGTATACTTTGTTCAGTGTTACTATTTCTACTGCAGTTATGCATTCAATCAATATCCATTGATAGGATGAAAAAAGGAAGTAATGCAACTTTAATATGGCAGTCATTTTACATCATTTTAAACATTTTCATTGTTTGTGTTTTCCTATGAATTATACACTTTAGAGAGAGCAAGAGTTCCCTATTAACTGCTCTGTTTTATACTCTGTGCATAGCATTGTGCTGACATTTTTAAAAATCATTAAATTAGTGGACAACTACACTGGGTGAATTAACAAAATTTAAAGTAAAATAGCTTTGATTTTCCTGCTTAATATTTTTCATCCTACTCTGAACTGAAATTCACAGCTCAAAAAACATTCTGAGAACTTCTGTAAAAAGACAAGTAAAAAATACCATCAGTGAAATAGAAATAGGCTTCACAAACAATTCTGTAAGGGACCTGGACATCTTAAACTTGACTCTAAACTGTAAGAATATATTTCTATATGACAATTATTGAAGGAGTTATTTCATTTATAAAGATGATTAGAAGATGATAAGAATAACAAACCATATTTGGCAACAAGAACCATATATCTTTAACTATCACATATATATTGAAGGCATTATTATTTAAACTAACATTCAAATTGAGTAGAAACCCACTCCCCATATTGCATCTGCAGTTATAATTCCCTAGAATTCTTTTTTATCAAAAACTGCTAATGATCTATTAACAAATGAGAGTAAAGAAATTTAATTGTGACATTTTAGTTTACTTAGCATCCACTTTTTTTCCTCATATCTTTATTTACTTTCAGGCAATTATTTATTCCCACTTCCCTTGCTTTGAATATATGGTAAATGTATTCTATTCCAGACACACAAGGCTTTTAGTCCCATCATCTGAGAGTAGCCAGAAGTCAGGCAATTAGGATTGCTTCTTTCCTTCCTATGCATAAACTCTTCAAAACAAAGCTATTAAAAAAACAAAACAAAACAAAACAAAACCCCACTTTGGATGGCCAACACCTGGTATAAGCCTATTAAATAATAATATCACAACTACTTTCTTAAGCATGTTTTCTGAACCCAGTACTTTATGAAGTTCTTTATCTCATATATAAAGTAATTATTGGATCCTCAGGGAGCTTAGGTAACTTGCCCAAATTCAATGAACAGATGATAAGTGTTGCAGCTAGGATTTAAACTTTAGGACCCTATTAATTATGCTTTTTGTTTCTAAAAAAGTTTACATTTACTATCAACAAAATAAAAGTAAGGTACCACATTATATGTTGTACTTGAACCAAAATGTCTCATAGACAGAAATGTAACAAAAGAAGAGAATATTTAATAACTCTTTTTATAGAAGAACTTGCTTTAAATTCTAAACAGTGTATTTAAAATGAACTGTTAGAACTTGAGTCCTTTGTTGTTGGAAGACTTGCTTCACTCTGCTCTATGAGCAAATGTCAAGCTATACATAACCTTGAAAATGTGAAGGAGAAATTGAATTCCCTGTGGATACAGAGAATGCCTGTGAAACTTGAAATGAATGATTGTCAGAGTCACTCTTTCTATAGTTAAAGAGGCAAAATCTATTATCTTTGAGGCAAGATATTAGTAGTGCCATAAAAAGACAGGAAAGGTTATCTTCAAGTAAAGTCAGCTCTTATATTGAATGATAAATCTAAATTAAAGTAGAAAACAACGTTAGTAATCAAATGATGCTCTCTGAATGTCAGTTCATTTTATATTTATAGTTTTCATGTAGCTTTCTTTTTCATTCTTTGAAGTCAAGACCAATAGTTTTCCCTAAACTACTGTATTTATTGATTAAAAATCTTTTTTCAAAATTCCTAAGTCCAAATTTGTATAGTTTATATAAGAATAATGGCAATGTTTCTCAATATATGGTAATTTTAATTCTCTTGAATAATAAAATAACTAGAACTGCTCACTCACCAGTTCCTTGACCATTATAATAGCACTGTTTTCCTTTTTCATAGTATATAAATATGAATTTCTGGATTTTAAATTATACTTTTTCTCTATTTTTGTATATCAGGAAATAGACTTTATTTTTTAGAGTTCTTTATAAAATCTACTCTGTCTTTATTCAGTATAAAACCATTTGAGAAACTTATTTTGGATAAAAATAGTACAAAATGTTTTGTATTTTATTTGTTATAAGATTAATTCACATTAATCTGCAAAGTATCAATTTTTACTTTAATAGGAAAACTGATAAGATTATTTTCTTCCTTCAAGGATATTTTATTTTTTTTAAAAAAAGATAAGATATTTATGCGTATGTCATTCTTATTTTGGATTTGATATATTACATTTGAATAATACTAAAAATTGAAAATGACATGATTTTTTTTTTAAGAGTTAGCAAAATAACAGCTTGTTCAAGAGGTTAATAAAAAGACCTTAGATATATTTGCCCCTTCTGTTTTCTATATATACAAATATAAATTTTGAGTTTCTATTTTGTGGGAATTATATTTTAATATACATAAATCCCTAAAAATTAGTATAAATATGACATTAAATCATGCAAAGTTTAATAGTCAATGTTGATACACTTCTATTTTAAATAAATATCAAAATATGTCTATATGGGTAACATTTTTTCAGGAAACTTGTAAACAATTGTCTTTGGTAAAATCTTTGATAAGTTGTGTAGGATACTGCATTTCCCACTCAAAATCAATATTCACATTTAGACTCTATGATCTATTCCAGACATGTTGACCTTTCCATGATATTTACCTCTAAAACTCATGACAAGTGAATCCCAGTGTACTTAAGTCTTAGTTCATCATCGTGAGAAGGCCAAATGTCATTCTGTTAAATGCTAACTCACTTGACCTACAGGAGTCAATCTATTCTCAAGTAATGCTCTGTGTCTGAACTACTATTGGGATTTTGATATTTCTGTTTGGATTAAATAAAAGATGTATAAAATGTGTTTTCTGACTATGACAGTGAAAGTATTTTCCAAAGATCCAAGTAATAATTGGCTGATAACCTCTTATCAATTATGGAGACGTGTGGTTAGCAACGAGAATGTGCCTCATAGATCTCCGACTGTAGGAAGCACCCTTAACCGAGGTTCTAGTTCTGTGCTCTGCTGTGTTTGTTGCTGTTCAGTCGCTAAGTCAGGCCTGACTCTTTGTGACCCCATGGACTGCAGCACATCAGGCTGCCCTGTCCTTCACTGTCACTGGAGTAGCTCAAATTTATGACCACTGAGTCAAAGATGCCATCCAACCATCTCATCCTCTGTTCTCCCCTTCTCCTCCTGTCCTCAATCTTTCCCAGCATCAGGGTCTTGTCTAATGAGTCAGCTCTTTGCATCAGATGGCCAAAGTATTGGAGCTTTAGCAATACTCCTTCCAATTAATATTCAGGGTTGATTTCCTTTAGGATTGACTGGTTTGATCTTCTTCCTGCCCAAGGGACTCTCAACAGTCTTCTCCAGCACCACAATTGAAAGCATCAATTCTTCAGTGCTCAGACTTTATTGGCCAACTTTCACATCTGTTAATGTCGATGGGAAAAACCACAGCTTTGACTATGTGGACCTTTGTCGACAAAGGGATATCTTTGCTTTTTAAATATGCGGGGTATGTTTGTCATATTTTTTCTGTTTATAAAAAGATCATTTTCCTAAGATCTGCTTACAGATAATGATAAAGAAAAGCAGAGATGTTAAGGCAATTCCTTTCCTGGGAAACACAGGATATCTCTACTATGGTTTGACTCCCTAGACATCATGCAGAAACTTACTAAAATGATACATTAGTCACTCAAATGACACAGTAGGCTAGATGTCTATTTACGAGCTTTTCTCCCTGTTCTTCACTTGAGGTCAGAATGCATGTACTTTATATGTTCTTCTAGCCTTACTCTGCTTCCTTCTCCTTTCTCTCCCACAGATTTTTCCTCTAATAAAATACTTGCTTGCTAAATCTCATCTTGATGTCTAATTGTTAGAAGACAAATCTGAACTAACACAGGAGCTTAAGGGGGTCAAAATTCAAAGGGAGTATTAGTATTTTGAAATATATAAATTAAATTCAAAATATTCATGAACATTTACAGAAAAAGTTCTAGAAACAAAGAAGAAAAATTTTAAAGAATATTAATATAGAATTTAATATACATATTAAATTATTCATATATTGACATACTAAAATGAAGATGATTAAATTGAGTGCTTAATATATATTAATTTATGTGGGGACAAAAAAGAAAAAAGAAAGCCTTGACTGTGCTAGTTAACCATTATTAAAAATAACAATGTAGAAGAGTTTGCCATATGAATTTATTTAACTAATATGAGAAACTGGAATTTATATTTCTTTCAGTTCAGCAACTACATGGTTACTAGTTGCTCCATATTAATGGTAGGCATTTTTTTTGTTTGTTCCATATTAATGGCAGGCATTACCATGTACGCAGAGTTCTCTTTCCCAATAAGTACAACCCTAATCAAGATACCTGCTCATAATTAAGAGGAGAGTATTATTTGTCACACCTCTCCTTAAGGAAGAAGTTTAGCTCAGTTTTATTTGAACTGTAGCAAAACATGCCACCCCAAAATAGACTGCTTTGGTATATTGATTATTTTGAGCAGTAGGTACTTAGAAATGGCAAATGCAGTGAGAAGCTTTTTCTGAGTTTCCTTATCTATCTAAAGACAGATCTTCCAAACGGAATTCAATCATCATGAATTCTTTTCAAGGAGTTTCACTGATCAGGAAAGATTGAATCTTTTCACAGGAGAGGAGACTACAGTTGGATAGCACATCCAGGCAAACTCTGCCTGAACTATCATACATTCCATCTGTTCTAAGGGTTCCATTCATATTTCCTAAAATTATTTACTATCTCCCAAGAGGCCTGCACCTCCCTCCCCATTTCCTATTAATTTTCCTTCCCTATATAGTTACACTACTTGAAATGACTAAATTATAAAATTGATGAAAGTTCAGAAAAAAACACATAAAAATAATTTAAAGGAGTAAATATACTGATAATAACCTCAGCATGAAGAATAACACCCCAATATTCATAGCGATACAATGATTGAAGAGGCAAATTTCTCACAACTGTAAGTTTCTTAGAGGAACCCAGTCAACTTTGTGGCAAGGATATTGGAGGAATCAAAAATTAAATTATTAGCATGAATAAATGGTCTTTATGGTCTATTTCATTCATTTCATGGTATGACTTTGAGAATAGAATTTTTATTAGTAGGATTAACCTATTTTTCTGTCTTCCAATGAAAATCAAATGGTGAAAAATGGTGCAAATTATATAAGACTGAATATGTTTTAGAGAAACTTAATTGTCTGAATGGTAATAACTCAAAATCTATGATTATTTGTGTAAAGTAGGGGCTAATACTCAGACTTATTCATTGGGAAAAAAATAAAATAAAATGAAGCCAGCTGCATGATTTTGAGAAGGGAAGTTTGCTTTGACAACCAAAGATAAAGAAATGCCATTAACTATAAGAAATTTATTTCAAGGGAAGGAAGGAGAGGGAGAATAAAGAAGGATGATTTGTAAATCAAATATAATCCAATAAAAATTAAAAAAATAAAAACGTATACAGGAAAAATATAGTATGAACAAAGATAGGCAACTGTGGAAAAGTAATTAAACAATGTGATGAGGCTAAAAATAAGATACACACTATTTTATCAGAGTCTGTTTTTATACAATTATATAAGGTTTCACTTCCCATTAATTTTTTTTTTCCCCTAATACAGGGAAGGCATCTTTCACACTAGGAGTTTTTAATTGCCTGTTTTCAGGGGGAAAAGGTGAGATTAGAACGCCCTTCTTGCATCTACTGTTTTTTTAGTGCTTTCACCTCCAAACAAACCTATGTCAAGTAGCATATTCCTCCATTCTTTAACTCTAGCAAAAAGGATAATTAAGGATTAATCACATTTCTTAACATCTCTGGAAATTTTGTGCATTCAGCTGAGGCAGTAATTGAACCTGAAGAAAAAAATAAAATAAAATAACAGAGGGAAGGAGACATATGAGGTTTACACATTTCGGCCTTTATTTCTTCCTCCTTCCTTTTCTTTCTCTCTTCTTTCTCCTTTTCTTTCTTTGTTTTTTTCTTTCTCTTTCTCTCTTCCTCTCTCCCTCCCTCTCTTCCTCTTTTTCTTTCATGAAGGGAAACTGTGTCGGTCTTCACAGCAATTTGAAATACTGTAGGCATTTTGACAAAGATGCTGGTTGACCATATAAAAAGAATATACCATAAAAGAATAAAACATTCTCTCACAAACAGTATTTTTAAGATGACAAACTGGAAAATATTGTAATGTATAATTTTTAAAAAGCTTCTAAAATGATTAATATATTATGGGTTTAGTCATAACTAGCTAATATGATAACAAATCTAAATTTCTTGCTCACATAACAGTTCAT
The DNA here is from genome assembly GCF_054371585.1 of Giraffa tippelskirchi. Classification (NCBI taxonomy): domain Eukaryota; kingdom Metazoa; phylum Chordata; class Mammalia; order Artiodactyla; family Giraffidae; genus Giraffa; species Giraffa tippelskirchi. Next base: position 43,847,522 of record NC_137276.1, read on the forward strand.
TGAGGGCTTCCTAAGAAGGCAGCTCTTCTCTAAGCTGAGATTCAGAGACCTAGGTCCCTTTTATCTTGTATTTCTACAACTGTCAACATATGGATCCCAAAGTTCCCTGGATATTGTTTCCATTTCACTCACCCAAGGGAAAAAGGTTAAATCAGGCCAAGAAATAGTGCAGACGAAATTGTTCCAAATTTTATTGGCCAGAACTCAGTCACAGGGATCCACTAGCAAGTGAGGCTAGGAAAAGTGCTCTAGCTGTATACCCAAGAGCGAGAGGAAAGGATTTAGGAAGCATCCAGGCACTTCTGCTATGCACTATTCAAAAAATCTTTAAAAGGATGGAGAGATAATTGATGAAGAAAATAATTATCACCCTTAGGTTTCTTTTTAAAAATAGTTCATTCCACATTTTACATCAAATTTAAGCCTATGTAAATATTTAAGTTCAAAGGAGAAGGGGACCACAGAAGATAAGATGTTTGGATGACATCATCGACTCAATGGACAAGAGTTTGAGCAAACTCCAGGATATAGTGAAGGACAGGAAAGCCTGGCGTGCTGCAGTCCATGGGTTCACAGAGGGTCAGACATGACTGAGCGACTAAACAACAACAACAAAATTTACATTTATTCATAATGCAGCCTTTTCTAACAGTATTTGACATGACTTTTGTATTATCCAAGTTTTCTGGCTTTCTGACAGAAAACAAAACAATCCTGTTTAGTATCTAAGCACTATTAAGTCCATTATGGCAATTACACTGATTCTTATATAGAATTTTCTTTGTAAACTGTAGGATGCAACAAAATTACCCAAATGCCTTTATGTGCCAGAATAACAAATGAACTTGATAGTCAAGGGCACTATTTGCAATTGTTAGAAATGTTCTTCTGGAAGGTCAAAGAATTCTTCCATGTATACTAATGTGACTGCTTTTAATTTTAGTACCAAATAATTGGCTAGCTTTTCTTCTCAGTTAACAGCTTTATTAATGAAATCTATTTGCAGTTAGTAGTTCTATGCAGAGAAGATAAGAAATGGTAAATTATTCATTGAACAAAACATCCTTATTTTTAAAAGAGACATTAAACAAAGACACTTAAAAAAAAAAGAAATTGTTGGAGCAATGCCCTGATGCAATCCATGATCTTGGCCTTAATGCACAATATTTTAGCTAAAAGAGTTAATGAGCACTATAATGGAGAGGTCTGGAGGGAAATATCTATTACTAAGAAAGTGGTTTCAAGTGAAAGCACAGGGAAAAAAAGGACATCAATTACTGAGTTTATTTAAAGGGAAGGTGTTACACACGACACTTTTTTCTTCTTTGGGGATTTTCAAAGAAAGGCTAGACTTGAGGTGAGAAGCTTTAAGTTGGTGAGAGACACAAGTGAGTTTGCATCCACCTTGGTTCTTAAAAAGACCAAAATATACACATTCAGGGATGTTATAAAAAAGCAGAAAACATAGCAAAGAATTAGAGTCTGTAGATTACCATGTCAACACAAAAGGAAAGAAAATAGGTAATAAACATAAGGAAGAAAATGATCTTTAACACAGGATGGACAATACTTCTTATTGTTTTAAATACACTTACATCTCAATGGTTTACATATGTGTCATAAAACATTTTCTCATAATTATATTGCATAATTTAATTTAGTGCTTGAAAATCATCAAGATAGTTTTTATCGAAGGTAAAAACTACTTGGTTTAACGTGGTAAATGTTCCCAGATGCATCACCTAGTTCTTCCCTCAGTAACTTAGTGCCTGTTTCAGCTTAAAATTTTTAGATAGTTCTTAAAAGCATCATGAAAACAGTAAAACCCAAATTCTATAATATGATAAAATGTTTTATTATATGAATCTTCATTTTTCTTGAGCCTCAATTAATATAACTGTTTAACTTTTAATTTTCTCTAGATGGAACTGTTAGGTAGTTAGAATAGGAATCAGGAGTCCAGAATGGCGGTGGCTAAAAGACAAGGAAGGGAAAAGTCCACGAAAATAGAACAAAGGAAGGTCCAAGGACCAGAGTGAAGACCTCAGGTAGAACAAACAGCACTCCTGGCTAGCCCAATTTACATAGGCCAGGCCCAGGAGGAGAAAAAAAAAAAAAAACATATAAAAATAGGAGCCAAAAGGCCAGGGGCCTCTCCCTCTTTCCCGTGTGCATGCACTTGTTCTCTCTCTCCCTCTCTCTCTCTCTTCTCTTTGCTTATTTTGGGTCAGCATGCCCTCATGCCTCAAGGATGTATTTTCCTTTATTTTCTAAATAAAACTGATCTGTCCGAGAACTATAACATGGACTGTCCGAGAGCTATGACGCTCCGAAGGCTTTAACATCCTTGCTTCATATCTTTGTTGTGACGAGACAGAACCGAGGAGATTACACTCCCCTAACAAAACTAAAATATTCTATTAAATACCTTCCCCTATATCCCTTATTTATACTTCTGTATATTCTGATTCTTTGTCATAGAACATTCTTCCACATTCTGGGGGATGGCTAAACTCTACTCCTCTGATGGACAAGGATAAGAGGCTTATGGAAGCTTCCTGATGGGAGAGACTGATAGAGGAGAAAACTGGGTCTTGTTCTGTTGGTGGGGCCATGAAAGTGATAAATAGATTCAAGGGATTAGATCTGATAGGCAGAGAGCCTGAAGAACTATGTACAGAGGTTCATGACATTATACAGGAGACAGGGATCAAGACCATCCCCAAGAAAAAGACATGCAAAAAGGCAAAATGGTTGTCTGAGGAGGTCTTACAAATAGCTATGAAAAGAAGAGAAGCCAAAGGCAAAGGAGAAAAGGAAAGATAAACCCATTTGAATGCAGAGCTCCAAAGAATAGCAAGGAGAGATAAGAAAGACTTTCTCAGTGATCAGTGCAAAGAAATAGAAGAAAACAATACAATAGGAAAGACTAGAGAGCCCTTTAAGAAAATTAGAGATACCAAAGGACTTTTTCATGCAAAGATGGGCACAATAAAGGGCAGAAATGTTATGGACCTAACAGAAGCAGAAGATATTAAGAAGAGGTGGCAAGAATACACAGAAGTACTATACAAAAAAGATCTTCATGACCCAGATAATCACAATGGTATGATCACTCAGCTAGAGCCAGACACCCTGGAATGCGAAGTCAACTGGGCCTTAGGAAGCATCACTACGAACAAAGCTAGTGGGAGTGACGGAATTCAGGCTGAGCTGTTTCAAATCTTAGAAGATGATGCTGTGAAAGTGCTGCACTTAATATGTTAGCAAATCTGGAAAACTCAGCAATGGCCACAGGACTGAAAAAGGTCAGTTTTTACTCCAATCCCAAAGAAAGGCAATGCCAAAGAATGCTCAAACTACCACACAATTTCACTCATCTCTCACGCTAGTAAAGTAATGCTTAAAATTCTCCAAGCCAGGCTTCAACAGTACATAAACTGTGAAATTGCAGATGTTCAAGTGGGATTTAGAAAAGGCAGAGGAACCAGGGATCAAATTGCCAACATCTGTTGGATAATCAAAAAAGGGAGACAGTTCCAGAAAAACATCTACTTCTTCTTTATTGACTATGACAAAGCCTTTGACTGTGTGGATCACAATAAACGGTGGGAAATTCTTCAAGAGATGGGCATACCAGACCACCTGACCTGCCTCCTGAGAAATCTGTATGCAGGTCAGGAAGCAACAGTTAGAACTGAACATGGAACAACAGACTGCTTCCAAATTGGGAAAGGAGTACGTCAGATTGTATATTGTCATCCTGCTTATTTAACTTATATGCAGAGTACATCACGTGAAATGTCGGGTTGGATAAAGCACAAGCTGGAATCAATATTGCCAGGAGAAATATCAATAACTTCTGATATGCAGGTGACACCACACTTATGACAGGAAGCAAAGAAGAACTAAAGAGCCTCTTGATGAAAGTGAAAGAGGAGAGTGAAAAAGTTGGCTTAAAACTCAACATTCGGAAAACTAAGATCATGGCATCTTGTCCCTTGGCCAATAAATAGATAGGGAAACAATGGAAACAGTGACAAACTTTACTCTCTTGGGCTCCAAAATCACTTCAGATGGTGACTGCAGTCGTGAAATTAAAAGATTCTTGCTCCTTGGAAGAAAAGTTATGACCAACCTAGATAGCGTATTTAAAAGCAGAGACATTACTGTGCCAACAAAAGTCCGTCTAGCCAAAGCTATGGTTTTTCCAGTAGTCATGTATGGATGTGAGAGTTGGACTATAAGAAGGGAGGAGAGGATAAGATGCATGGAAAGAGTAGCATGGAAACTTACATTACCATATTTAAAATAGATAGCCAAAGGGAATGTGTTGTATGGCTCAGGAAGCTCAAACAGGGGCTCTGTATCAACCTAGAGGGGTGGGATGGGGAAGGACATGGGAGGGAGGTTCAAAAGGAAGGGGATATATGTAAACCTATGCTTGATTTATGTTGAGGTTTGACAGAAAACAGCGAAATTCTGTAAAGCAATTGCTGCTGCTGCTGCTAAGTCACTTCAGTCATGTCCAACTCTGTGCGACCCCATAGACGGCAGCCCACCAGGCTCTGCTGTCTCTGGGATTCTCCAGGCAAGAACACTGGAGTGGGTTGCCATTTCCTTCTCCAATGCATGAAAGTGAAAAGTGATTATCCTTCAATAAAAAATAAATAATTAAAAAAAAATCTAAAAAAAGAGAAAGAAAGCTGAGCACTTAAGAATTGATGCTTTTGAACTGTGGTGTTGGAGAAGACTCTTAAGAGTTACTTGGACAGCAAGGAGATCCAACCAGTCCATCCTAAAGGAGATCAGTCCTGAATATTCATTGGAAGGACTAATGTTGAAGCTGAAACTCCAATACTTTGGCCACCTCATGCGAAGAACTGACTCATCGGAAAAGACCCTGATGCTGGGAAAGATTGAAGGTGGGAGGAGAAGGAGATGACAGAGGATGAGATAGATGGTTGGATGGCATCACCGACTCAATAGACATGAGTTTGATTGAGTAAACTCCGGAAGTTGGTGATGGACAGGGAAGACTGGTGTGCTGCAGTCCATGGGGTCGCAAAGAGTCGGACACAACTGAGAGACTAAACTGAACTGAAACTCTACTCTTTCTTCAAGAAGCAACTCAAAACTATGGTGATCATACTCAGACACCATTAAATGTGTCTCTAACATGCTTCCTTAATATTTTGACCTTTTATTACTGTGTTTTTACAGTGTATTATGCTTTTCATATAGTCCTTTGTTTCCAACCCATAGTTGTGAGCCTCTGGAGTGTAATGACTAGCTATCTTTTAAGTCTATGTCCAGAACGAGTAAATAGAGAAATACAGTATATAGTGAGTCTCCTTCAAACGTTTTTGAGAAAACTATCTCCAATGGGTCCTAACACACTAATAAAAGTACATTAATATTTTGACTTAACTGAATTTTGAAAAAGAAATTATGCTATATTTGCAGGTGAGCATTACAAAATATCCTTTCACTTACATCCAATCATGAAGCAATCATGAACATATAGTGATTTTAGTTTCATTATTTTTTCAATAAATTCTCTAACACACAATGAACTGAACAATGTTCCCCTAAAATTCATATTTGACATCCTAACCTTCAATGGGGTGTTATTTGGAGATGGGGCCTTGGGAGGTATCTAGGTTTAGATGAGATCATGAAGCAGGAGCACTTATCTTGGGGTTAGCGCCTTTGTAAGAAAAGACACCAGAGACCTGCTTTCTTTCACTTTCCTCTATGTCAGGTTATAGCAACAAGTAAACAGTCTGCAAGCCAGGAAGAGACATTTCACCAGAACCCAATCATTCTGAATCCCTGATCTTGAACTTCCAGTCTCCGGAGCTGTGTGAAAATAATGTCTGTTGTTTAAGACATAGAATCCTTGAAATTTGTTATGACAGCCTCACCTGACTAACAATATATATACTGACTCTATAGCTGTAATATATATCATACATATAAATGTAAACACACACACATTCTCTCACTCACTGATTATATAGGAAATATCATTTCGGATATAACTCAGAATTAAATGATATAATGTAACTGGCAGCAACAAGAAACTAAATATCTACTTTTTACCACTGAGATAATTAATCAGTTGCAATTTAAACCACTAAACATAATACTGCATTTTTCAAAGCTAACTTTAACTATTATAAAGGATCCATTATTCATCAAAGCATTTCTAAAACTGATACTTATACTAGATTATCATTTAAGTATATTAACTTTAACAGTAAATATTATGTTAATTTAGAAAAGCTTAAACTAGAATAGGTCTGCTTCACTGATAAATTCACATCGCATTAATTTTGAGAGGCTAAAAGAAAACAAAACAAAACAGAATAAAAACCTTTGTATATTACAAAACCTGATGGTAATCAATACCTGTACTCTTCTTGTGTAAAGCGTGGGATTTCTCCTGGATGTAAGACAAGAATCTTCACAGTGGCACTGCTGGACATCACAGGCTCACCATCATCAAAAGCAACAATGACCAACTTAAAAAGTAATAAAAACTCAAGTTAAAGAAGATTTAAAAGAAGAAGACAAAAGCATAATTTTTCCATGAATGTTTTAAATTATTGAACTGCCTGGTTCCAAAAGGGGGAACAATAATCATTTTCTCATTGCCTGCCAAGTAGCAGAGACATGCTAGGATACGCACAACAATCCCTCCAGGTAGATGTTATTATTTCCATTTGCCAGGTGAGAAAACTCAAAGAAATTCAGTTAATAGCTCTATGGTATAATGAAACAGGGCACTAAAAGACAGTGCACTGGGACAACCCTGAGGGATGGGATGGGGAAGGAGTTGAGAGGGGCTTCAGGATGAGGGAACATATGTACACCCATGGCTGATTCATGTCAATGTATAGCAAAAAACGCTACAATATTGTAAAGTAATTAGCCTCCAATTAAAATAAATAAATAAATTTTTTTAAAAAGCTAGCAGTAAAATAGGTATAAGTTATTACATCTCTCAAAACCTCTTCTCGCTTTCACAATTCCACTGTTGCCTACAGTAAAAACATGAAACTTTTATAAGTTTGAACATATTTTAAAAGTATTAAATTCAGTCACATCGATAGCAAAAAGCTAATTAGCTTGCTTATAAAAAGAAATTAATTTTTCCAGTGAATCAATTGTCTGAAAGGTTATATGGAAGAAATACTTCACTTTGGAGGATAAAATTGGAAATCTTCATAGTTTAACACACTTTGATACGCACTCTCCTAAAAACAATTAATTATATAAAACCAAGTTCATACTGTAGAATAATGTTCAAATGATGTGAACTAAAGAAAAAGTTTTAGTCTTCAGATTAATATCTGTATATTATTTATTACTAAAATAGCTTTTATAATCAATCATTTTTTTTGAATAAATGTATTATGTCAAGAAGAACTTAAGTTTATTTTAAGAAATATTAAATTTCAAAACTATGTATTTCTCTAGAATGTATGTAATTTCAGATGCTGCAGGTGACTAATCTAAACTAAATCAAACTAGATCACGGAACCACAGTCAAGGGTCATCCTGAGAGTCACAATTTGCCTTCAGGTTAATACTTACAAACAGAACAATTATTTCAAATGGAGATAAAATTATGTGAGACAGTACACACTGATATTCACAAGGTTAACTGATGAAAGTATTTCCTCAATGTATGGTCAAAGGCTTTATTCTCAGAGACAAAATTTTTCTAGTAACTACAGAGAATGGAAACATTCAAACATTTAATATAATGGGTTATTTATGATAATAGGGTAATATTATTTCAAATTTTCTAAAAGTATAACGTATCAAGAAGACATAAACTCGAACCAGCAATCTTGAGGAAAAGAAATGTTAAGTGGCAAATTATACCTGAACAGGGAATTTTACAACAGTAAAGATTGTTGTAACAAAAATTGGAAACAGAGTAATTATTCAACAACAGGTTATTGGACAAAAAAAAAAAAAGAAAGGATATTCATACAATAGAACATTATGCAACCATTTAAATATTATTAATAGTATTCATATATCTAAATTTTAAAAAGTAGTATGAATAATACAATCATGCTATTTTTAAAAATTTTGTATGCTTTCATTTGCATGGAATTTTATCACAAAGATAGAGATAAAATGGTAAATTTTAATATCCAAGAAGAGAAATATCAAGCATTTTTTTTCCTTTTTACTTAACTGTAGTTTCTAAGTGCCTATGCAGTAAAAATGTACTGTTTTGTAACTTTAAAATGTTAAAAAGGAGAAAAATGGAAAAGTGTATGTTTATTTGTTAAACCAAACTCTAAAACAAAAGTTAAATATCAAACAGACACTATAGAGAAAACACTGAACTTACCTTAAAAATTGTTGTAGGTTCTTCATTAAGATTAACTCGAGTTATTACTCTTCCAGAATATTCTTCCACATCAAAAATACTTGCAGGATAAGGAAACTGGACATCATCTACCTTATACCTCACACGGCTTGCAGGCAATCCCTAAAATAAAATTATATATTGTTTCATAAAATGAAAACAAAATGTAGTATAATGCAAAATTGATTTGCAAAATAAATAGTCATTAAGAAATGAAAAATCATATTGTAACTTTTCATATTTTCAGGTTTAAAATGTAGCAGAACTTTTATTTCTTTAGAATAACAATCTGAATCAGAGAAGTGTCTTTACTACATGTTATTTAAAATTATTTATGTGAAAGAATAAATCAAAGGTTTCCTTGGATGTCTTCCCTCCATATTTCTATAATTATATGAATTTCATCTTCTTCCTTGAACATTATTTCTTTTTAATATTTTATCATCTGAGATCATTATAAGTTATTTTCCTTATTAGAACTCTGTGATGCTCAGAGAAGATAAAGTGTGAAGGATTAAGGTAAACTGGAGGAGTGGGTATGAAAGTAAAAGAAACATTATTTGCCATCTGTTCTATGCTGTTTACTAGGCAAGGTCATTTTCATAAACCAATTCTCACAACAATCCTTTAGGATAACATTACCACTAATGATGATAGTAATAATAGTAAAATAATGATAGTTAATATCTGTTGGAAGCTTGTTATGTGTGAGAATCACACTAAAATTTTTACGTATATAGTCTACCACACATTTTTTTAATGAACTTGAAGCTAAAATGACATTTAAAAATGCTGAAATGTCCCAGAAATATATCAAGATAAGTTGGAATAGCAAACAAAAAGATTTATTTGTAAAGATAAGCTAACATTTGACAATTTTGAAAAAGAGTCTGTAACTAGAACAGTCAAAAATACATTGAATGTCATCACTTATATTAGAGTTAAGACTGGCTTTACTTTTAATTATAATGGGGTGGGCACTCTACTTTTTTAAAGTGCTTACAGCCAGTAAATCTCATCAGTCCTAGAGGTAAAATAAACACCTCGGACTCAGAGCTAATATGTGGTCAAGTGTGATTTCAAACCTTAACAAACACTATGTTATATAACAAAACTCTTTAGAGAAGAACACCTCTATTTGGCATTATCCTGATGTGGTAGAAGGGTGTAACACCAATGTTACCTCATAGGCTCATTTGGTTAATGAGCTTTGTGGGATGATGGTTCTGAGAACCTTGTTCTCGATATTGTTGAGCTTCTTCATGACTATCCTTGAACAGAATGTGTTGCGCATGTTGATCCCTGAGTCACAGCAGGGTTACAGGACAAATATGTCAGCCTACAGAACTTGTATAATCCCCTAATTACTAGCTGTAAATCCAATCCTTTCATTCATGCCATCTTGGTTTATCACTACCTCCTTGAACACTTGATGCAACTCTGTTCACTCTTTGGTTTTTCCTTCTTCCTATCTGGTGACTCCATCTCAGATTGCGCTTGTTCCCACTCTTTTTAGAGTGTCCCAAGGCTCTGTGACAGGCACTTTTATCTTCTCTACCTTCACTCAAGTCCTGTAGAACTTCTTCTAGTCCATGATTTACATACCTGCTATTTTCTAATAATCCTAAATTTAAATTTTTGGCACTTTTGTTACTAGAGAAAAATTATAGCAAAAACCATTTCAAAAACAAATTTTCAGTTTCTACTAGCATCAAAAACCATTCAATCTATAGTACTGCAATTCTTAGGACTATCATGACTCAGTTATCAAGAAACATACAATATGTCAATTATACTTAGCATCTGTCTAATAATGCTGAGGTATTAGTGATACATTTGGAATTATAGCTTTAATTGATAAAACAAAAAAACAAAACCAAACCAAACAGGTTTTAGTATTACCGAGTGTTATCCTGAAGATGCCTAAAACACTTTGCTATCCAGAATATCTTATAATCTTCCTGGAAGATTGTTACAGATAAGGTCATATGTAGAAGAACATATATGTTATATATTAGCCATATCAGTAGGTTTTGAATTCTGATTTGTCACAGATTACAATCACATGAAGAAAATGTGGCCCTAAGATGACATTTTAAGCCCATAAAAAACATTTTAATTGTTTTTTCCATCACCCTGTTATTAAGGTACCACATTTCATTTCATAAAACATAATACAACTAAATACCTAAAATAATTTAGATGTTCTTTGAGTATATTCAAAGGTGTTTTTTTTCTCTTTCTTTCATTTTCTCCCTCCCTCACTTCTCACAACCTTCTCTTCTTCACTCTATTTTCTCCTTCCTCTCCTTTTCCTCTCTGTTTCCTTCCCTCTTTTCCTAATTTTCCTTCTAATATATATATATTTTTAAATGATAGCCTTGTTTCAATTTGTTAATGTGTTGTATCACATAGATTGATTTGTCAATATTGAAGACTCGTTGCATCCCTGGGATAAAGCCCCCTTGGTCAATATGGATGATGTTTTTAATATGTTGTTGGATTCTGTAAAAAACATATGATTATTTCAATAGATTCAGAGAAAGCCTTTGACAAAATTCAACATCCATTTATGATAAAAACCTTTCAGAAAGCAGGCATAGAAGGGACATCACTCAACATAATAAAAGCCATATATGACAAACCCACAGAAAACATTATCCTGAATGGTGAAAAATTGCAAGCATTTCCCCTAAAGTCAGGAACAAGATAAGGGTGCCCACTCTCACCACTTCTATTCAACATAGTTTTGGAAGTTTTAGCCGGAACAGTCAGAGGAGAAAAAGAAATAAAAGGTATCCAGACTGGAAAAGAAGAAGTAAAACTCTCCCTGTTTGCAGATGACATGATCCTCTACATAGAAAACCCTAAAGACTCCACCAGAAAATTACTGGAGCTAATCAATGAATATGGTAAAGTTGCAGGATATAAAATTAACACACAGAAATCCCTTGCATTCCTATACACTAACAATGAGAAAACAGAAAAATTAAGGAAACAATACTATTCACCATTGCAATGAAAAGAATAAAATACTTAGGAATATATCTACCTAAAGAAACAAAAGACCTATATATAGAAAACTATAAAACACTGATGAAAGAAATCAAAGAGGACACAAATAGATGGAGAAATATACCATGTTCAGGGATTGGAAGAATCAATATATTGAAAATGAGTATATTACCCAAAGCAATCTATAGATTCAGTGCAATCCCTATCAAGCTACCAACAATATTTTTCACAGAACTAGAACAAATAATTTCACAATCTGTATGGAAATTTAAAAAACCTCGAATAGCCAAAGCAATCTTGAGAAAGAAGAATGGAACTGGAGGAATCAACCTGCCTGACTTCAGGCTCTACTACAAAGCCACAGTCATCAAGACAGTATGGTACTGGCACAAGGACAGAAATATAGATCAATGGAACAAAATAGAAAGCCTAGAGATAAATCCACACACCTATGGACACCTTATCTTCAACAAAGGAGGCAAGAATATACAATGGAGAAAAGACAATCTCTTTAACAAGTGGTTCTGGGAAAACTGGTCAACCACTTGGAAAAGAATGAGACTGGAACACTTTCTAACACCATACACAAAAGTAAACTCAAAATGGATTAAAGATCTAAACGTAAGACGTAGAGGAAAACATAGGCAAAACACTCTCCGACATAAATCACAGCAGGATCCTCTATGACACACTTCCCAGAATATTGGAAATAAAAGCAAAATTAAACAAATGAGACCTAATTAAACTTAAAGGCTTTTGCACAACAAAGGAAACTATAAGCAAGGTGAAAAGACAGCCTTCGGAATGGGAGAAAATAATAGCAAATAAAGCAATGGACAAAGAATTAATCTCAAAAATATACAAGCAACTCCTGCAGCTGAATTCCAGAAAAATAAATGACCCAATCAAAAAATGGACCAAAGAACTAAACAGACATTTCTCCAAAGAAGACATACAGATGGATAACAAACACATGAAAAGATGCTCAACATCACTCATTCTTAGAGAAATGCAAATCAAAACCACAATGAGGTACCATTTCACACCAGTCAGAATGGCTGCTATCCAAAAGTCTACAAGCAATAAATGCTGGAGAGGGTGTGGAGAAAAGGGAACCCTCTTACACTGCTGGTGGGAATGCAAACTAGTTCAGCCACTATGGAAAACAGTGTGGAGATTCCTTAAAAAACTGGAAAAAGAACTGCCATATGATCCAGCAATCCCACTGCTGGGCATACACACCGAGGAAACCAGAATTGAAAGAGACACGTGTACCCCAATGTTCATTGCAGCACTGTTTACAATAGCCAGGACATGGAAGCAACCTAGATGTCCATCAGCAGACGAATGGATAAGGAAGCTCTGGTACATATACACAATGAATATTTCTCAGCCATTAAAAAGAATACATTTGAATCAGTTATACTGAGATGGATGAAACTGGAGCCCATTATACAGAGTGAAGTAAGCCAGAAAGAAAAATACCAATACAGTATACTAATGCACATATATGGAATTTGAAAGATGGTAACGCTAACCCTATATGCAAGACAGAAAAAGAGACACAGATGAATAGAACAATCTTATGGACTCTGTGGGAGAAGGTGAGGGTGGGATGTCCTGAGAGAATAGCATTGAAACATGTATATTATCATATGTGAAACAGAATGCCAGTCCAGGTTCGATGCATGAGACAAGTGCTCAGGGCTGGTGCAATGGGATGACCCAGAGGGATGGGATGGGGAGGGAGGTGGGAGAGGGGTTCAGGATGGGGAACACATGTAAACCCATGGCTGATTCATATCAATGTATGGCAAAAACCACTACAATATTGTAAAGTAATTAGCCTCCAACTAAAATAAATAAATCAATTATAAAAAAAAAATGACTACTGGAAAAACCATAGCTCTGACTATATAGAACTTGTTGGCAAAGTAACGTCTATGCTTTTTAATATTTATCATTACAATCATTAAATATTATTTAATACCTGATCATATTAAAATTTAATACATATCACAATATGATATTGTACAAAATTCACTAATTATATTTTTAAATATAGTCCATTGAGCTTATGAGTTATCCATTTTTATAACTATGAGATAATGAGATATAAATATTCAAATTACCATTTATGTAATACAAATTTACCAAATATTTGTTCTTTTATTTTAAATTGCATTAGAAATAGAGTGATCTTTCTTTACTCTTACATATTTCCAATAAGTTGATATTTCTTTCAGCTGAATGCATTAGTTAATCATATTTATTATTATTTTTTAAAGTAAATGAATCTATTAAAACGTACTTAAATTGAAATAAATATAATTTATTATTGTTTTCTATTTGGGTTATGATAACATTTATCTTTACTTATATGTATTTATAACTGTAATAGAGATTTTTTGGACCATCAATATTGAAGAAAGAGCTATCTTTTCACAAAAGAAATCTTAATCTTTAAAATTTATAATGCTATGACAATAGATTACTTTTCTGTACCATTTCCAAATTGTTACAAAATCATTCTAATTGTGAGACTAAAAGTTGTTTGCAAAAATTGCTTTCTTAAAGTTTACAATAAACTGAAACTAGATTATGGTTTAATTTATAAATGATGAGCAAATGACTCCTTGGTGCTGCCCTGATCAATCAAATTTATTTGTCTCTATTTAGGACCAGAGAAATTTCAGAAGTTCATAATTATTGTACCCACTGTACCATTTAAGGACTTAGACAACAAGAAAGGTTTTTCCACTTTGAAACACATGCTAAAACAAAACTTCATTTTGTCTTCAACAGTGACAGAACACAGTGTCTCCTTTTCTTCAGGGGATTACAACTCTCCATAGCTTTGAAGAAAAATGTTTTACCCCTGAGCCTCATTTTTATCAAGATAGATATTTTGTAATTGTTTTTATATCATCTTAGGTATTATTTTCTTGCCCCTATATCTTTTCTTTGTGCTCTTTTAACCTGCCATAGTCGTTTAGGAAATGTACTCAAACTGTGGGTTCAAGAGTATAAGATGAACTATCTTATTGTTTTAGGTCACCATCAAAGGAAAAAAAAAATCTTAGATAGTCACTTGAAAGTGAAAGTTGCTCAGTCGTGTCTGACTCTTTGCTACCCCATGGACTGGCTACAATACTGGAATGGATAGCTTCTCCAGGGGATCTTCCCAACCCAGGGATCGAACTCAGGTCTCCCACATTGCGGGCAGATTCTTTACCAGCTGAGCCACAAGGGTATCCCAAGAACATTGGAGTGGGTAGCCTATCTCTTCTCCAGCGGATCTTCCTGACCCAGGAATCGAACCCGGGTCTCCTGCATTGCAGGCGGATTTTTTTACCAACTGAGCTATGAGGGAAGACCTCATAAGATATCCACTTAGTGGAATCTATTTAATTTTATTCTTTAATTCAATAGCTATATCTTTATGTATCATCCTTAGAGTACAGATATTTTAATCTCATGCAGTGAAATATATTTTGCTGTTTCAAGACATGTTTTGTCTTTTACCAGGAGACTATAAAATGGACTTTGAAAGTGTTAGTCTTTCTGTCATGTCCAACTCTTTGCAATGCCATGGACTGCAACTTACAAGGCTCCTCTGTCCATGGAATTTTCCAAGGAAGCATACTAGAGTGGGCAGTCATTCCTTTCTCCTGGGGATCTTCTCAACTCCGGGATTGAACCCAGATCATCCCCCATTGCAAGCAGATTTTTTACCACCTGAGCCACCAGGGAAGCTTTAAGAATACTAGAGTAGGCAGTCATTTCCTTCTCCAGGGAATCTTCCCAATCCAGGGATTGAACCCAGGTCTCTCACACTGTGGGCAAATTCTTTAGCATCTGAGTCACTAAGATACAACACAATCTATGAAACATTAGTACATAATCTCATAATATATGTAATTACATAGAAAAATAAGACTATTTAAGCAATTTTGGAATTTTTCCTTATTTATCCAGACATTTTGAAAAGACATTAATAAAGGCAAGAAATTCAGACAGAACTAACCAAGGCATAAACATTAATTTAACCATAAAGTGATGAGAAGTCTGTGAAGATTCTCAACAGGCAGTGGTGACGAAGATACAGTTTCCTATCATTATGCCTCTTGGAGTACTCTGAAGGGTAAATAAAATGAGTTTCTTTAAAAAATAATGGAAACTGAGGACATGTAAGAAACATAGCAGGACAGCTTGTTTCAAACCTCTTCATTTAGCTTGGCAGCTATTTCTATAAATCCAGCAGATCGCATTATCTGAACAAGCATTACTTCAGATAACCATAATTTTAAAAGACTAATGAGGTGCCTCTTGAGAAACCTGTATGCAGGTCAGGAAGCAACAGTTAGAACTGGACATGGAACAACAGACTGGTTCCAAACAGGAAAAGGAGTACGTCAAGGCTGTATATTGTCACCCTGCTTATTTAACTTATATGCAGAGTACATCATGAGAAACGCTGGGCTGGAAGAAACACAAGCTGGAATCAAGATGGCTGGGAGAAATATCAATAACCTCAGATATGCAGATGACACCACCCTTATGGCAGAAAGTGAACAAAAACTAAAGAGCCTCTTGATGAAAGTGAAAGAGGAGAGTGAAAAAGTTGGCTTAAAGCTCAACATTCAGAAAACTAAAATCATGGCATCTGGTCCCAACACTTCATGTCAAATAGATGTGGAAACAGTGAAAACAGTGACAGACTTTATTTTTGGGGGGCTCCAAAATCACTGCAGATGGTGACTGCAGCCATGAAATTAAAAGAGGCTTGCTCCCTGGAAGAAAAGTTATGACTAACATAGACAGCATATCAAAAAGCAGAGACATTACTTTGCCAACAAATATTCATTTAGTCAAAGCTATGGTTTTCCCAGTGGTCATGTACGGATGTGAGAGTTGGACTATAAAGAAAGCTGAGCCCTGAAGAATTGATGCTTTTGAACTGTGGTGTTGGAGAAGACTCTTGAGAGTCCCTTAGACTGCAAGGAGATACAACCAGTCCATCCTAAAGGAAATCAGTCCTGAATATTCATTGGAAGGACTGATGCTGAAGCTGAAACTCCAATATTTTGGCCACCTGATGTGAAGAACTGACTCATTGGAAAAGACCCTGATGCTGGGAAAGATTGAAGGCAGGAAGGGAAGGGGACGACAGAGGATGAGATGGTTGGATGGCATCACTGACTCTACAGACATGAGTGTGAGTAAACTCCAGGAGTTGGTGATGGACAGGGAGGCCTGGTGTGTAGCATTCCATGGGGTGGCAAAAAGTCGGACACGACTGAGCGACTGAACTGAACTGAATGAAGTGCTAGCACAGCAATTCTTCTTAATCCCAACTTCCATTCACCAAAATATCCTTTGATACTTCTATTGAATTTTCAAATGAATGAAACTCAGTTTTAGAGAGATACATTTCCCTAAATAAAATGATCAAAATAAGGATCATGATATGACTGGGAACTTAATCATTCAAGTGCTGAAAACCTTAACTTGGCATCAGGGAGATGACTGAAATCTATGGCAGTTTAGAACAAATCCCAAAGGACTTTTTATTTGCCATTACATAAAAAATATTTATCACAATAAAGGACAGAAATAGTAAAGACCTAACAGAAGCAGAGGAGATTAAGAAGAAGTAGCAAGAATACACAGAAGAATTATACAAAAGGATCTTAATGACCTGGATAACCTCTAAGGTGTGTTCATTCACCTAGAGCTAGATATCCTGGAGAGGGAAGTCAAGTGTGGCTTGAGAAGCATTACCATGAACAAAATTAGAAGAAGTGATGGAATTCCAGCTGAGTTATTTCAAATCCTAAAAGATGATGCTATTAAAATATTTAATTCAACATGCCACTAAATTTGGGAAACTCAGCAGTGGCCACATGACTGGAAAAGATTCAGTATTCATTCCAATTCCAAAGAAAGGAAATGCCAAAGAATGCTCAAACTATTGCACAATTGCACTCATTGCACATGCTAGCAAAGTGATGCTCAAAATCCATCAAGCTAGGCTTTAGCAGTACATGAATCGAGAAATTCCAGATGTACAAGCTGGGTTTAGAAAAGGCAGAGGAACCAGAGATAAAATTGCCAACGTCTGTTGGATCATAGAGAAAGCAAGGGGATTCCAGCAAAAACAGCTATTTCTGCCTTTTTGACTATGCTAAAGCCTTTGACTGTGTGTATCATAGCAAACTGTGGAAAATTCTTAAAGAGATGGAAATACCAGACCATCTTACCTGACTCCTCCTGTATGCAGGTCAAGAAGAATAAGTGAGATCCACACATGGAAAAATGGACTGGTTCAATACTGGGAAACAAGTACATCAAGGCTGTATACTGTTACCCTTATTATTCAACTTCTGTGCAGAGTACATCATGCGAAATGCCGGGTTGGATAACTCACAAGCAGAAATCAAGACTGCTGGGAGAAATATCAACAGATGATACCACTCTAATGACAGAAAGTGAAGAGGAACTGAAGAGCCTCTTATGACGGTGAAAGAGTCAGTGAAAAAGCTGCCTTAAAACCAGCATTCAAGAAACCAAGATCATGGCATCTGGCTCCATCACTTCATGGCAAACAGATGGGGAGAAAGTGGAAACAATGGCAGATTTTATTTTCTTGGGCTCCAGAATCACTGTGGATGGTTGGCTACAGCCATGAAATTAACAGACACTTGCTCCTTGGAAGAAAATCTATAAAAAACCTAGCAGGGTATTAAAAATCAGACATCACTTTGCCGACAAAAGTCCATATAGTCAAATCTATATTTTTTATAGTAGTTTTGTATGGATGTGAGAGTTGGAAAATAAAGAAGGCTGAGCACCAAAGAATCGATGCTTTCAAGTTGTGGTGCTGGCGAAGACTCTTGAGAGTCTCTTGGACAACAAGGAGATCAAATCTGTCAATCCTAAAGAAAATCAATTCTGAATATTCATTAGAAGAACTGATGCTAAAGCTGTAGCTCCAAAGCTTTGGCCACCTGATGCAAAGAGCCAACTCATCGGAAAAGACTCTGATGCTGGGAAAGTTTGAGATAGGAGGAGGAGGGGGTGACAGAGGATGAAATGGTTGTATGACATCACCAACTCAATGGACATGAGTTGAACATACTCTGAGAGATAGTGATGGACAGGGAAGCCTGATGTGCTGCAGTCCGTGGGGTCACAAAAAGTTGGAGATGACTTACTGACCGAACTAAGAACCTCCAGATATACTAGCTGGATTTAGAAAAGGCAGAGGAACGAGAGGTTAAATTGCCACCATACACTGGATCATAGAAAAAGCAAGAAAATTCCAGAAAAACATCAATCTTACTTCTCAGCCTCTGTCCTATTCTATGTTACTTCCTTTAATCATATCTAATACAGTCTGTTGTTATGTCAGTCCTTTAAAATAAAGACACAGTCCTCTGGATTTTTCTAATAAGTTAATCTCCATGTGATCTATATTAATAGAATACAGACATTTTCTTACACCAGCTACACTAAACAATGTGCTAAATCAGAGTTACACACTCAAACTAATGTTAAACAAGATTGATATTTCTGAGTATATTATTGGTAATTGCAAGAATCATAGCTACATGGGTATATTTCTATATGGTTTAAAGGACCTCTAAGAATTTACTTACCTCAGCATGTGGCTAAATTGTTGGCAGTTTTTAGTTTAAGACCCACCAGTATCTGTTCATAGATACTTATCCATAACTACTCACATCCATCTCTCATGATCATAAACCAATAATGAGAGAGACAGACAGGCTTTTGTACTTACGGGACTTATGATCAGTCAGATGGGGGAGACGGAAGGTATGTAGATAGATATAATTATCTACTAACATTTCTGGTAAGAGCTACAAAAGAGAAACATAAGCATTACCAAATCAAGGTTCTAGAACTGGAGCATAGACCTTCAGATTTATAGTCATGTGGATTTTATACTTCACTGTGTAGGTTCCTGATGTGCCTTAAAATGTATTTTGATTTATAAACTGGCAGTGATTATGTTATCTGTGGAGTCCAATCTGTCATGTAATTTGAGTATTAAAATGACAAACTAAAATTTATGTGTCAAGATTTTGGACATTTTATCTTAAACTACAAAAGATAAAAGTAGGCATGTATTGTTCTGAAGTGATCTAAATTAATTTTGCCTACTTAAGCAAAATACCTTGCTAATTTGGGGTAAGAAACTTCTTAAAATATGTACACATTTTTTTGAGGGGATTGTAAAGACCCTATTAGCATGGTGTTTTATGAAAATTTTATTCTCAAATTTTACCGTGTCATTAGTGACACCATAATTACTTCATGAGTCTAGATACTGACATCCAAAAGTTTACACATGATGGGTATATAAGCATTGTACCAAACCAGAGAGAAAGTTAGGCATATCTGCCATCACTCTGAAAGCAAGGATGAGGAGAAGGAAACATTAACTAACATCTATGTGCCTAGCATTGGCTAAGTGTTTTCATTCTTCATTAAATCTGGGTGCTAATCCAGTGAAATGGTTCTATTATTCTTATAAAAAAATAAGGTTTAAAGAAGAAGCTGCAGTATAATGTTATTTTTCCTAGTTATACACAGATGCCAACACCAGTGACAGTATTGGCTAGCTTTGAGGGACTCTATGGATGTCTGCCAACCCTAATTGCCCTCAGGAAGGACTTGATTTATGACATCTATGAATGAATGAATGAATGGATTTGTTTGCTCATGTATTAGGCTTCTTTCCAAATATGATTTGAGATAGTATGTGACTTATTTAAATATTGTATGACTTTCCAAATGTGAAAGGTATGATTTCAACTTTGTGATGCTATTTTATCTGGTAAATTTGACATGTGTAAAAGCCAATAAATATTAATATGGGACTATACTACTGAAATAGTCATTTTAATCAGTACATACATAGTTATATGGTGCTACAGTGATATTCTGATGAGGCAATTTTTCTAGATGATGGGAATATGACAGACAAAAATCTTGTTGTGATCATGCTTACATTATAATTTTTAAATTAAAGAGTAATGTATTTATACAGATGGACAAAATTAATATATAAAATAAATATAAATTTATGTAAAAAATAAAACCTTAAGATCTAAATTATTTTTATCACTCAATACATTTTTATATTTTTATTTTTATTCTTTCAGTGAGTGCTAAACATAATGTCTTGGCTTTATGATAGTAAGAAGGTAATTAATTATTACAGAAGGTAATTGCAGATCTGTACAAAAAATGTTCTAAACTTGCAAACATAAGGAATTTTAATAAGACTATAATGGACTAAACTAATTAAGTCCTTAATATCAGGGGATATCTTGAATTAGTCATTTTTCTTAAATACATAATTATCAAGCAATTACTTACTCAGATCCACATAATTTTCTCTTAATAATGGCAATCACATTATGTCAGGGAATACTAAACCTATTATTATCATTATACACAAATATTAAGTAATTTGTTTTCAAGTACATAAAGATTTTCCTCCCTGATGTGATTTCCAAAATTCTTTTTGCCAGTGTCTTTGAAAGCAACTAATCTGATTTATTTTGTAAGAGTGCAATTCACAAAATCTTCCAAGTATGATTTACCATGAGGGATTACTCTAAAATGGTTTATATTGTTTTTGCAGCCATAATAAGTTAGGCTTTTTTTTTTCCTTTGATAAGTGAATCTTAACTGCCTGCTAAGGTATCTTTGAAAAGAGACTAACAAAAACCACAGGTCAAACTCTCCATGTAATCACTGAAAAGATCATGTGCTTTTCTTTTTCCCTCTCCCCTTCCCTGATTTTTAACACCTGGAGTGATTACTATGTTTTGACAACATAGTGAGTCAACAATCTTTTAGGCAAATTCCTTATGCCAGATGTCACTGATTTAATGTAAATGTGTACGCATAATTCAGTTCCTGCAGATATGGTATTTAACAGAGCCATTAAAGATCCCAAGAAATGTTTGCTACCAGATTATTTACCACTAACTCTTTTAGGAAACATGTTTTTCAAAGGTAAACAGAGTTAAACCCCTAAAGACATCAAATAACAATTAAAAAAATAAACTTTGTAAAATTTCTTTATATAGGTAAGTCTTTATAATTTTTTAAAGATAATAGCGGGCGCACATTCAAACTTTCTTATAAAAATCAACTCACATATCACTCAGTCGTGTCCGACTCTTTGCGACCCCATGGACTGTAGCCTACCAGCCTCCTACATCCATGGAATTTTCCAGGCAGAAATACTGGAGTGGGTTGCCATTTCCTTCTCCAGGAGATCTTCCTGACCCAGGGATAGAACCCGGGTCTCCCGCATTGCAGGCAGTTGCTTTACCATCTGAGCCACCAAGGAAGTCCCCAACTCACAAAACCAAAGGAAAATAAAAAGAGGGATAAACTCAAGATAGAGTTAGTAATTAGTGATTCTGTTTCCTCTACCTTGAAGCCCTCTCATTTTTCTAATCATGATATAAGAAATCTTGGAACTGTTTTCATGCCTTCAGACTCCATAGGATCTGACTCAGATTTACCTCTCCAGCCTCCTGACAAAATTGCTCTCTTTTGGTTTTTAAAACCTATTTTTTTGTTTTTCTGCTTTAGAGCATAATTTTCTTCCATGCTTCTTTGCCTTGGAAACACTTCATTATCTTTCAGACCTCAGGTCTGAACCATTTCTTCCAGGACTTTCCTTGATGATTTAGGTTTCACAGCACCCTAAAGATTTATTTCTTAGAACTTTTTTCAGTTTGTCATTTCTATTTACTTGATTGATTTTTGATTAATTGCTATCTCTTTAAGTTTGAAATTCTAAAGCTAGAAAACATTACAATTTTTATCCTTAATACCTAAGTGACAGCTTTAAATAATACTGGATACACACTCATATTGAAGAATATATCTTTTGTTTGGACTACAGGGATAAAGATTTAAGTTTAACATAATGCATAGTTTATAGAACATTTTTATCAATGGATCTGCTAGTAATATTTACATCTCATTTCTTTATCTCACTTCATATTCACCCTTAGATTCTACCTCCTTTTTCTGTCAAAATCAACCAATGTAAGTGTCTTAACCAGACTGTTGTGGTATCATTGCTCAGTAATATGCACTATTTTCTGCTCCATTGATTTTAGGCTTGGCCATGTGACTTGCTTTGGTCAGTGGAATGTGAGCTACTGTGACACAACAAGAAGCTTTACATATGACCAGGTGCTTTGGTAAGTTCTCTTGTGGTCCTGTCCCTCACTGTGTGAAGAGCAGACATACTTAGTCATGGATCCCTGAAGAGGGAGGCATGTCATGTCGAACTGACGTGAGTCCAACCCAATCATCAGCCCAAAGTCAAGGCCAGCTAGCTAATCCCTAAGTGTATCAAAACCCATTAATAAAATCCTAATTTTTAATGGTGAACTAGTGATATTTTAGTATTGTTAACTATGCACATTTTGACAGGAAAACCTAATTGATGCTATTGTGTGCATTTTTGTCTTCTATTTTTTTTTTTTTTAACTGCATCACCTGCAGTGCAGGAGACACAGGAGATGAAGGTTTGATCCCTGGGTTGTAAAGATCATCTGTTAGAGGAGGGAAGGTCAACTTACTCCAGCATTCTTCAATATTCTTGCCTCAAAAATCCCATGAACAGAGGAGCCTGGCAGGCTACGGTCCATGGAGTTGCAAAGAGTTGGATATGACTAATAGTATCAGCATCAGCATTATTTTCTTTTTCTATTTTCTTTGAGTATTAGGCTCTTACATTCCAATCTTGTTGTTATATGTTCATAAAATCCTGTCATGCTAGAAGTTCACAGGATAATTCCCACTTCTATGTACAAATCTAAAAACAATTGAAATCAGAATCTTGAAAAGATATTTCTACTACCATGTTCATTGCAGCATTATTCTCAATAGCCAAGAAAAGGAAATAACCTAACTGTCCATCAGTGGATGAGTGGATAAAAAAAGTGGCACACACATGCCATGGAACATGAGGCAGCCTTAAAAAGGAATAAAGTTCTGCAGTTTGTCACAACATGGATGAACCCTCACAATATTCCTCTAAGATAAATAAGCCAGTCACAGAATGACCAATACCACATGATTCCACCTAGATGTGATATTCAAAATACTTAAGCTGGGAAAAGCAAAGAACAGAATTATGGTTGCTTGGGGGAAGGGAGGAGTGAAGAGTTGCTGTTAAAAGTGTATAAAGTCTCAGTTACATTATTTTTTTCTCATTTTATAAGTGTAAAAACTAGGGGACAGAGTGACTAAGCAAATTATCCAGGGCCACAAGAACAGTCAGTAGCTTCAGAAGTTGAAACCACCCAGAGGGTTCTCCCTCCAGAATCCTTAATGTTGAAGCCATGTAAATCTTTCTTGGGCTATGTACATAAGTTTTCAGATTGAAAACAGCTATCATATATCAGAAACAATCAATATAAAGCAAGGAATATCTAAATATATACTAATGAAAACATTTAAGCTCTGGAATCAAGAGTCTCATAAACAGAAACAAACAAAAAACCTCAAAAAATGTTTAAAAATTTAATATAGCCACACACTGCTAAAATGTTAAAAACCAGAAAATATTAGAAAGGACTATGTATGGTTTTTGTTGCTGCTCAGTCACTCAGTTGTGTCCAATTCTTTGTGACCCCATGGACTGCAGCATGCCAGGCTTCCCTGTCCTTCAACAATTCCCAGAGCTCACTTAAACTCATGTCCATTGAGTTGGTGATGCAATCCAACCATCTTGTCCTCTGCCGTCCCCTTCTCCTCCTGCTTTCAATCTTTCCTAGCATCAGGGTCTTTTCCAATGTGTCAGTTCTTCACATCAGGTGGCCAAAGTATTTGAGTTGCAGCTTCAGCATCAGTCCTTCCAATGAATATTCAGGACTGATTTCCTTTAGGATTGACAGGTTTGATCTCCTTGCAGTTCAAGGGACTCTCAAGAGTATTCTCCAACCCCATAGTTCGACAGCATTGATTTTTTAGTGTAAAGCCTTCTTTATGGTCCAACTCTCACATCCATGGGGTCGCAAAGAGTTGGACATGGCTGAGCGACTTTCACTCACTCCCTCACTCTCATCCATACATGACTACAGGAAAAGCCATACCTTTGACTGTACAGACCTTTGTTGGCAAAGTAATGATTATGCTTTTTAATATGCTGTCTAGGTTTATCGTAGCTTTTCTTCCAAGGAGCTAGTGTCTTTTAATTTTGAACCCAAAATTCTAATAATTTGTCAAGTTGTATGCTCTGTTGAGCACTGCAGAATTGATGCTTTTGAACTGTGGTGTTGGAGAAGACTCTTGAGAGTCCCTTGGACTGAAAGGAGATCCAACCAGTCCACCCTAAAGGAGATCAGTCCTGGGTGTTCATTGGAAGGACTGATATTGAAGCTGAAACTCCAATACTTGGGCCACCTCATGAGAAGAGTTGATTCATTGGAAAAGACCCTGATGCTGGGAAGGATTGAGGACAGAAGGAGAAGGGGAGGACAGAGGATGAGATGGCTGGATGGCATCACTGAGTCGATGGACATGAGTTTGGGTAAACTCCAGGAGTTGGTGATGGGCAGGGAAGCCTGGCATGCTGCAATTCATGGGGTCGCAAAGAGTCGGACACGACTGAGCGACTGAACTGAACTGATGCTCTTTGTATAAGCAAAATAATTTTATATCTAGAAAAACTCACATAATATATATCTTTCTAAAAAGCTAAAGAAATGTACGAGTAAACCAAGAGATGCAACAAAATGAAGAACTTAAAAATGGGTAAGTCAGAATATAAAAAAATTGCCATACATCATGTATAGGCTTAAATACATAAATATGTATAAATATTTATAAGTATGTCCAAGAACTATAACATAAATTCCATAGATCATTTCTATGGAGAGTGCACATAAGTAATTCAAAGAAAAACATAAAAATAAACTATAAAAATAAAACTATATAACTGTAAAAATAAAAATAAACTATAAAAATAAACTTCTGATAGTCAGAAAAAATTGATCTCTATATAAATGTCACACTCCAAAGTAACTCAGACACATGAAAATTAAAATGTGAGCAAGTTGTAGGACAGAGAGGCCAATTTACCATGAAGGTTACTCATGAGTTTCTAAAAGAACTATGGTCCTTCACTTAGCTTGACTGCATTTTCTTTGCCCTTTCTGAAAAACAAAAACAAAACTCTTTACCATTTAATTTCCTTTTCTGTATTGAAAATTTCTTCTTTTCATTGACACCACATCATTGGCAGATTTCTCTTTTACCAGCTTAATTTCCCCCCCGCCCTCGACTCTTTCTATACTTCAGCTCCTAAACTATCTTCAAAAGGGTAGGCATAAAACCTGAGGATTTATTTCCAAGCTTTTCTTTCATGGAATTAAGCTTTGTCTCTTGAAACCTGTTATTTACTCTCATAGCTTCTGCTTCTATGTAGGTGTCTCTTCTTCCATAATTTTTTCCCTGTGCTCGTACTTCCTTGTTTTGTATCTGTTCCATTCTGGCATCAGATGAAAGCAGCTGTAGCAACTTGGTATCTGTCTCAGGACTCTTCATGGTATTGTTCACCTGTGCAAAGAATTCTTGGCCCTATCCTGCCATCTACCTCCAGCCTGTTCTTAGTACTAGGTGCTGTGCTTTCTTTAGCTTGATGAACCTATAATTCTTGAAAAGTGATGAGCCTCCTGCTGGCCCTGGCACTATGATTCTTGGGCGAGTAATAGTACCCACTGCACACTACTGGTGAGTAGGACTCCTTCACTAGCCATGTCCTGACTTAGTCCTCTCAGCTTCCTTGCTCAGGGAAGGAAATTAGACAATTTCTATCTGTAGATGACTGCATTTAGATATCTTGAAATTATTTCAAATCACTTTAATCTGTCCTAGTTCAATCTCATTATTTTCCACTTTAAATAGCTTTCTTTTCTATCTGCCTCATTTATATTGACTAATATAATGAATATCTTTATCACTCCAGCTAAAAACTCTTGATTCACTTTTCATTGTGTTTTTATTCTGTCTGTAATCTTCAACCTCCTGCCCAATCACTGTTAATTCTTTCATTTCAATGACTCTTAAGTATTTCTGTTTTCTCAATTTCCACTGTCCACCTTTTTTTTTTTTTTTTTTAATAATGAAATGAAAGCAATAGTTGCTAATTTATCTCCCGGTTTTCATTTATTATCCTATCCAATGAATACTATATAACACAGGGAATAAAATTTTTCAATATGTAGCTTTGCTTTCTCATTACCCTGTTTGTAAGTCTTCTTAGTAAGCTTCCATTTTCTGCATAATAAAATGAGTTTTGTGAAACCAAATCTGTCATATTTCCCAACTACAAATGAGTCCCTAAGATGGCCCTAACATGTTATTTTAAATAACTAACGTTTACTGAATCAGACATAGTTCAAATCATGTTACACAAATTCATGAACACATGAAAGATATTTTTAACTCTAATTTTTAGATCCATTTCCTCCACCAATTTCTACTACCGTCACTTAAATGAATCTCCTACATTTTTAAAAAGTTGAGTTCCAGTTCAGAGCAGGCTCAGACCAGGCCAGGTCACATTCACCTTCCTGTTTCTGGCATTTATTTTACATACTGTTGTTAGGTGAAGCACACTGACTGAAACCACCCACCCTGGCCGGGCACCATAGTAACAGCTCATTTGCATGAGCTGTTTTACAACAGGAGGTCCTGGTAAGGAACATGGAACTAATAAGCCACCACCAACTGGAAGAGTTCAGGAAAGGTCAAAAGGAGACACCACGTGTCCTACAACCTCCCAGAATCCTCACCAGCATCCATCTAGGCTGAACAATGTGTGCATCACCAGGAAGGACTCAGACTCAGGATGACCGGCTAAAGACAATCCGGAAACTAACCCCATCACCATGAAACCTGAGACTGAGAGCCACATGGCAGAGCTGTTCTCCTGGGTTCCCTTACCCTACTGCTCTCCACCCGGGTGCCCTTTCCCAATAAAATGTCTTGATTTGTCAGCACATGTGTCTTCTTGGACAATTTATTTCCAAGTGTTAGACAAGAGCCCCGTTTCAGGCCCTGGAAGGGATCTCCCTTCCTGCAACACTATAATGGCTCTATCTTGCCATATTCTTACTTGTTAAGTCCACCATAAATGTTTTCTCATTGATCAGATGATTCAACAGTACTATGAATTGTCTATGGTGCCAGGTGCATGTTTGACTGCAGGTCTACCGCTTACATATTCAAGGATACGGAGCAATTGTAAAGTAGGTAATGAAGGGAAATAAAAGCAGAATGGCTTTGAGGGTATTAAAGTCAAGAATCCAGATTATAAGAAGTCAAGATACTCTTTCAGAGCATCTCTTCCCATTTCCTCCGGCAAGTACTTCAAAGTAAAACACATTATTTAAGTAATGAGGGAGACCTATGTGAGCCCCAGAGAACTTGTTGTGTGTGTGTGTGTGTGTGTGTGTGTGCGCACGTGCACACACGTGCTCAGTCATTTCCAACTCTGTAAACCCATAGACTGTAGCCTGCCAGTCTTCTCTGTCCATGGAATTTTCCAAGCAAGAATACTGGAATGGGTTGCCATTTCCTACTCCAGGGGATCATGAGAGCTTGATATATTTCACTCAATTCCCTTGGGAACCTCCTTTGTTGCAGTGTATAGGGATCCTAATCCCCTGAGGTTTATTCTCCCCCCCTCCCCCCCAAAAATAGATGACCATTTTGTACAGGCTAAAAAACCCTTAATTTTATATATATTACTACTTATAACAAAAGAAAAATGTCCTGTTAGCCCTGGTATGCATGGCAGTTACTTAATTAGAAGAAAAATATTTGCAATCAAAGCAGTTAAATCTAATATTGACCTCAAGTAAAGTTAATTATATAATTGTTCTTGAAAAGAAACTAAAATGCACAAGGCAGAAGAAAATGGCAGAGTCTTAAGACACTTAGATAAGTCTTTTCTAGACATTAATGGATATGCAGATGATACCACTCTATTGAGAAATCAAAGAGGAACTAAAGAGCCTTTTGATGAGGGTGAAAGAGGAAAATGAAAATGCTGGATTAAAACACAACATTGAAAAATAAGATCATGTCAACCAGTCCCATCACTTCATGACAAATAGATGGGGGGAAAAAATGGAAACAGTGGCAGAGTTTATTTTCTTGGGCTCCAAAATCACTGTGGTGGTGACTGCAGCCACAAAATTAAAAGATGTTTGCTCCTTGGAAGAAAAGCTATAGCAGTATTAAACCTAGACAGTATTAAAAAACAGATACATCAATTTGCTAAGTCTATGTAGTCAAAGCTATGGTTTTTCCTATAGTTTTGTACTGATGTGAGAGTTGGACCATAAAGAAGGATGAGTGCTGAAGAATTGATTATTTTGAACTGTGGTGCTGGAGAAGACTCTTGAGAGTCCCTTGGACTGCAAAGAGATCAAACCAGTCCATCCTAAAGGAAATCAACCCTGAATATGCATCGGAAGGATTGATGCTGAAGCTCCAATACTTTGGTCACCTGATGCAAAGAGCCGACTCATTGAAAAAGACTCTGATGCTGGAAAATATTGAGGGCAGGAGGAGAAGGGGCAACAGAGGATGAGATGGTTGGATGACATCATTGACTCAATGGACATGAGTTTGAGTAAACTCCAGGAGATAGTGAAGGACAGGGAAGCCTTGCATGCTGGAGTCTATGGTGTCACAAAACATCAGACAAAACAGTGACTGAAGAACAACAGCAAGACTTTAATCATGTATAAACTGTCTCATATACCTTTGCCTTTATATTCATTTACAGCTTAAAATCTAATTATAACCCATTGTCATTCTAAAGATCAAGTCCCAACTGTTTCATTGTATGAGTTTTTTTCTAATTAAGTATGTGAGAC
The DNA here is from genome assembly GCF_054371585.1 of Giraffa tippelskirchi. NCBI lineage: Eukaryota > Metazoa > Chordata > Mammalia > Artiodactyla > Giraffidae > Giraffa > Giraffa tippelskirchi. The sequence goes on from NC_137276.1 coordinate 43,876,892, forward strand.
GAAAGGGACTCAAGCTAGGCTACCTGATCTCAATTTTCACAAGCTGACATGCATTGTGAAAGTAGTTCTTGATTATTTCCCTTACAGCTTTCCTGTGAAGGAAAAAAATCTCACTGAGCTGTGTACATTCCCCTGACATGCTCCAGGGTCAGCAAGTGTGGTTAGTAAGCACTGATTTTTAAAACCAGAGTTTCTACTACATTGCTAGCAATAATCTAAATCAATAGAGCAAAACAACACAAACCAGTATGTGGTGAGTGATGACAAACAGATCTGTAGAGATATAAATGGAAAATGATACAGAATAGCCATATTATCTGGTGATAAAAACACAATCTTATAACACTTTTAGCCTTGAATAGTTTTAACTATTGTACACAAAGCCAGCAAGCAGCAAATCATGGATAAAGACAGTTGCTGTTTTCATTTTACTGTTTGCTCTCTGCTAATAGATTGCAACAGAATGACTATGTAGAGGGTTAAGCATTTGGAGATCACCATAATTACCTGGCATTATTTGGTGACATGATGACATTCTAAGTCATGCGTCATAGGAAAGAAAAACTGACCTGACCATCTTTTTTACTCCCTAGAGATCAACAAAAGTGTCCTCAAATGATTGAAAAGGATGTTAAAGCCACCTGTGAAATCACTTTAAAAATAATTTCTCAGGTAGCTTGTCTGAACTCTGAAAGGATAATATAGCTCTCAAAATCTCAGCAGAAGGGAAAAATTTGCCTCACAGATGCAATTATTATCCCTTTATAAAAATACCTTCTGAAAAAAAAAAAAAGTGTAGTGAGAACACTCACTGATTAAAGCTGGTTACTACTGAGAACTACAAGATTGTTTTTCATGAAGCATATTAACTTTATAAATTGATGTCAAAACCTAAAAAAGAAGTCTTCAATATATAAATATTTCTCACATGACTATATGCAAATAAGAAAGTTTGTCAAAATTGCTACTATTAAACATGATCCAAATACTGATTTACTTTAAACAAGAATGTTATAAATTCCTCAGATGTATTAAAAGGACAGAATTGACACAACAATGAGAAGATGCTCCTCAGTGGGTTCCTCATAACTTCTTGGAAATGACCAAAATGTATGTATTCATATTTTTCTGTGTCCACTTGCTAATGAAGGACAGTATACTGTGAGACATTTACCCTGCCCAAGAGAACTCTTGTATCATGTGGTTTGGCCCACAGCTTCAGAAAGAATAAAAATACGCAATGGAAACTGCACTTGAAGTTTTGTCTTGTGACAGTTTGGAATGAGAAGTCTCTGGTGAGCAGAAAGAAAAGGTTAGCAATTTTTAATATCCAAAATGATCAGTCATTCACCATACATGTCTCTGGTGAACTACATAATGTCAATGCTGTCACAAAAGCAAGGCAGAAAATAAAAGTCCTAACAATTTTAATTCAAGGGAAAAAAAATTCGTAGAAGACTTTTTTCCCTCTCGATCACTTTAGGCTTGCACAACATGCATTTTATAATTCTTAATTTATATTCAGCAGCAATGCTCTCTCTGGCTTTAAGATCTTACCCATTTCTCCATCTGATACTTCAAAAGATTTTATAGTTGCTATTTTCTAGTTTAAAATGGGTGATTTTCATTTCATTCACAAGAAACATGATGCCTTGAAAAACATGTGGCCAACCTCTAGAGATGCAAATTTTCATTGCAGAATGTAACAATACCTACTTATATGAGAGGGCAGAAGCAGCGCTAAGCATTATATTTGCCTCTCTTCACTTAATTCTCACAGACCTCAAATGGCCATAGTTGGGCCTGAGACAAGAAGAAGTTTGTCCAAGTTCACAGATAACTAAATTTCTGAAGATCTGGCACATTTTGCCAATTCTGAAGAGCATAGAAATAACAGATTATTTATTCAACAAATGTTTCTACTAAGTACCAAACATGGTTAAATGTAGGAAAAAACAAATTGGATTAAGTTTTGATTCTTGCCCTCAAGGACCTTACCTTCTCATTTGGAAGAGAGATTATTAAATAAACATAGTGTATAGCTACTCACAGCCCTAAGTAGTGAAACTGACTTAAGAGCCCTGACAGATATGAAACTGAAACTATCTTCTTTTAATGAATCAATATTTATAATACTAACAGAATAGAAATACTTGGCAAGTCCATCCAAAACGTACTTATTCTGTATTTATGGCACTGATCTAAAATAATAAAAGTGAAAATCAATCATAGCATTTTGAAAGTTGTATAATTTTTATTGATATTTTCTAAAACATTTCATGGAATTAGCTTTTATTTCAGATTGTTGTAGGTACAGCCAAATTGTAACTATGCTAATTTAAGGGGCACGATTTTTAGCAATGATGGAAAATTCAGTGCTGAATACTAGTTATGCCAATAGCTGAAAGTGTTTCAAGGATCAAAACGCAGTCTCATAAAATAATATATTTGCCAACTGAAAGACACAAGCTCAGTATTCCAGTTGGATGACTGGCATCCATCTTTTGTCTACTGAAAAGACAGCATTAGACATTAAAAGTTTAAAAAATTACTATTGGGAATACAAGCTTCTTTAATATGGCAGTTGAGTCTGGTAAATTTCCATAAACAGGTTTTAAGAAGTAAAAAGGAGACCTTCTCTCTATGTAAATACTTTATATAAGTAATATGACTTATTTAGAAAACAGACAACTGAGCAAGACAGCTTCTTTCACATCAGCACAGTGACTAAAAGTCACTGCAAGGTCACAAGTGACAAAAGTGAAGTAGGGATTTTGCCACCCACACTAAGACTTTGAGGTTTGTGCCACATAGGTGAGCAGCAGGCCTACTTTTAGAATCTCATCATTAATGTCAGGAAACTTAACACTATCTTAAATTCTGTGCTAATGAAACTTTCTTAGAAATATAAGTGTTTTAAGATGCTGTATTAGCTTATGAGAGGGTTCAGGGCACTTTGCCCAAAATATGTCACTTGGGCATGTTGATTATTTTGAATTAAAGTTACTTAAGAGACAGTCAGTGTAAGAAGGACACTTCTACTCTTTTGTGTCCCTGAAGGCAGGGCATAAATCTCCCATGTGAAAGGTATCCTCTCTATACCAAGAGAATGAGAAATCCTTATTACCAGAGACAGGGAATTCAAGGACGACAAGGCCATGTAAGCAAATCTCATTACTTCTTTACTAAATGACTACACCAAGCCCAAACCCGTCATATTGTCAGTTCTTCACAGATGTATTAGTACTTGGTCTAAAAGATAAAAGATGTCTGCTCTTATCACTTCTTCAAGCATTGTATTTTTATGAGCTCCTGTATGTACAAATTTAAATTTGTCTTCCTGTTGCTAATCTGTCTTATGCCAATTTAATTATTAGATCCGCCAGAAAACTTAGAGGGGAAGAAAGGAAAATTCTTCCTCCCTTATATTTACATAGTGCTTTATAGTTCCTATGTGCAGTTCTGTTCTCCCTATGAGATTGTCAGTTTCTGGACAGCAAAACCTGGTTAGCACAGTGATCACTATGGAGCTGGTGCTCAAAACACATATCTTGAATAGAATTGAACTGTATTCCTAATTTTAAAATATTTTGTACCTCTGACAGTTTACTTAAACAGACAAATCACAATTTCACATTCACCATCTATATTGGTGTGTTCAAGGCCCTGTCATATTTCCCAAGATTCAATAAATCAATTTCAAGAACATTTTAATACATTTGAGAAAAGGAACTTCTGAGTGAAAGGTCATTGCTTTCATGTTAACATTATTATTTCTTAAGACCTCACAGTCACAAAAGACTATAAGACTTGTCATAACTTAAGCTGAAAAATGTTATGATTGCCATTCATATTTTATTAAATAAATAGCATTACATAAATACTGTTTATATTAGCAACACAAAACAGAAATTTTAAGTCACTTATAAAATTGAGGTCTTTTTCTATCTTCTTACTTTTCTAAAATGGTTTTATTTAATACTTTTAACGTTTTTCTAGAATTTATCAGCCACTGACTTATACTACAAGTTCACCCAAGATAAAAAATTCAAATCTTCATTATCCAACTATTATGAGAATAAATAATTAATATCTAAAATACTCTCAAGTTATTTCTAGAAAGCATTTTTATACAAGTACTACTAGTTTTATATGCTATCTTCAGTACATTAAGAAATGATATTAAGGAAAATTTACCTCATTTCTGCTATAATTTAATTAGAAACCCTCTATCTTGAAAGGCAATTTAGGACATCTAAGGGAATCTATGAATCATGTTCTAAAAGCAATACAATTTTAGCTTACCAAAATTAACACATTCAATGTAATATTGTTATATGTTGGATTAGTGTTTGCTAATGAAATGTAAATAAGATGGAAAACACTTAAGGATAAAACTTGTCTAGTCTAAACTAAGCTTATGATGTTCCAAATAAAGAAACTGAATGATACTTATTTGCAAATGTAGATAATTCTTTCTATATTACATATTTTTCATTAGTATTAGATAATTGACAAATACTAAATAGTGAATCACAGTAAAACAAAAACCATATCCTTAATTATCTACGTTTGATAATAATCAGTTGAAATATGGTCTGTACCTGTGTGTGTAACAGGTAAGAGTGCATCAAATGGGAGAGAGTGGATAGCGTGGAACACACAGACTCATTGTGCTGTCTTGGGAACTGGGTCATTTATAAGCGTTAAAATTTTCTCCCTAGTTCAGAGTATTAATCACTGTCTTACACTTACAGGAGGGTCTGCATCTTCAGCATGAACAGTCGTTATAGGTGTACCCTTGACAGCATCGGGAGCCACCATTCCTTTGTAGATTCGTTTACTAAATACTGGAGGGTAATCATTCATATCCTGTAAGACACAATGAAGAGTTTGGTGCTTCTGTTGAAACCAGATTAGCTCTTCATATCACACAACCCATTTGCCACTGTCAGCCTTCCATCCTCTCAATTCCATTACCTTCACTTCAGAATGGCACCCCCAGAGGAAACTACCAGAGTCCCTGTACAATATTAAGGAGTATGATGCCTACCCCATTCTATCGAAGCCCATTCCACTAGAGTAAACAGCCTGTCTCACAATCCATGTGCCTCCAGAAAAAGCTTTCAGATATTGTAACGATGCTTGAAATTTTCTCTAAAGATGCTTCTAATGGTATGCTGTAGTTTTGAACTTTGAAAAGTAGGAACACATTTCATAAAAAATACCCTTCTGTGAGACAGGTGTAGAAGATGGCATATATATATATATATATATATATATATATATACACACACACATATATGTATATATATTGTTTTGTTGTTGCTTTTAAAGAAAGCTCTTTAATGTTTCCATTGCAATTGCAAATTCTTTATATATTTAGCATAATAGGATGATTAGAGCATTGCAAATGCAAATTGTGAGATATCCTTTGATGCCGTTTTACATTTTTACAAACATAAAATGATTAAAAGATGTTTTCCCTATAGCACACTACAATAATGACACATAGGATTAGATGTTCTTAGTCAGAAATCATGTTAAATTATTTAAAGATTTTTTTCAAAGTGATTTATGTGTATCTTTTTAATTTTCACAGTTCAGTGATATGAGTTATTCATGTTTATTCATTAAATGATATTTATGATGTTCCTCCCATTTTTGTGACCCATGCTAGGCACTGGGGATACTGAGGTGACTCAAGAAAAAAGGTGTTCTTGAATTTGTCACTTAACTACCATTTGGCAAGTAAGGTTATTGATTCTGAAGATAGCATAGTGACATCTGCTAAACTAATCTACTGGTTTGGCAAAGCCAAAAATTAATCTGGTCTCTTGAGAGGTCATTTTTTTCTCAAACATTTTATGTTTTATGGAGAATTGCAAATCCTTTTTTCTCAAAAATAATGCTTATTAAACTGGAGGATTTATCTTTCTCAAATTTACTTTAAAAAATTATTATTATACTCTGCGTTGTTTTGGATACTCTGACTCAAACATGTTTGAGCTCAAAACTAAATTTGCTAGTTATTTTATTCCCCAGGTCATCCTTTTCTCACTTGATTATTCTACATAGTCTTTGGTGTTTGTTCTGACACAATATTTTTTTGCACAATGTAAACTGGAATATACAAATTAGCTGATTATAAACACCCTTTTTTGCAAAGAGGTCAGGATAATTGGATCATAAACAACTGCAATCAAACTGAGCTTGCTTTTCACAGTAGAGCTAACATCTGAGTTGTATATCTGAAAAACCCTTCAGACTCTCGTAAAAGTTGGAGATGTTGAACTGTAAGCAAAACTGAGAAATTTGCAAAAATTACATCATTTCCCTGTTTTGACATGCAGTGTTCACAACCTCTACAGTGAAGAAGACTTCCTTTATATATGATGAGCTTTAGAATCTAAGCAAGTAAATAAACCTAGGAAGCATTTGTTCTCTATAATGAGGACAGTGGAAGGTATTGATCTTCAGGTTCCAGGCATGGGGTAAATATATAAAACATTTGCATGCACATTTCCTCCTGCTCTTTTCAAGAGTGCTATTTTAATGAGTGAATCTTATAACCAAAGGGGTGGAACTCCTCTTGTGCCCCCTAAATTGTAGCTTCTGAAGGTTAGAAAAGGAATCCAACTTTGCGATTTTTCTGTACATGAGTTTCCCAAATCACATAAATTCAGTACATTCCTATGAATTTTCTTCTCCTTTATTCTCCAAGGGGATATTAAAAATCTTAATGTTACAGGCATGTTTTGGATTAATTCGACTATTACAGGGAAAAAATATGTTATTTATCAGTTATGTCAATATAGCTGCTAACAGTGCTGAGTACAGTAACATCTTTTTCTTTTTTTTGTCTTGGAAAATAGTCACCAGGTCACTCACCTCCTAACTGAACACAGAGTGGACATTTTTATAATCTGGTTTTATAAATGGATTATACAGAAACCTAAATTTGTAAACTGGTATCCCTCTTTTAGCCTGCTTGCCACTGACAGGATGGAGAATAAATCAATGCTGTAACTGTAGCTGTATATCTTTTTCGGGCACACTGTACATATTTTGAGGTTACAATCCTTCACCATGGCTAAACTGTAGCCAGTTGCACACAGTTCTTGCACAATGCATTATTTCAGATGAGAGAATTTATTGAAATGCACAATGCCAAATAGCAGAATCAATAGTTCATTATATTTATGCTTCAGGGATGTTTGAAGAAAAATGTATATAAATCTGCCTCTGTACAAATGCTCTACTATGCAGCAAATTAAGGATAAGCTCCACTCTCCAAAACCAAGCTCTTTTCTATTGTCAATCATTCCACTAGAGGGCATGATTGACAAAAAGAAAATTTCCTTTTCTGTCCTTGTTAGCAATTTTATCAAGACCTATAACAGTTTGCTTTCTGTGATTATAATTTTTGTTGTTCCGAACAAAAAAATTCTTTACATGTTTTTAAAGAGTATTCTGAATGTTACCATGGTTTTCAACTGCAACAAAGCCTTGATCTTCTTAGGAAAAAAAATAGTTATGTGAGTTAGCATAATTAGCTCCCATGTATCAAGCAACTGAAACTTCACCTGAATGTACAGCTATCTAAGAGGAAGTAAATATATTTATTTATTTTCTAAATTCAAGTTAAAATAATCACAGAAGCCATTTCTGCTTTGGCAGACCACAGAGTACATTTTAAGCAACCTTTTCTAATGAGTATAACAGGAACATAGGAAATTGCTGGTGAACTTACAAATTAATGGCAAGTTCTCTTTTTAAAGCAAGAGAGATGATACAATTTTTGATGTCTGGAATCATGGGTTAAAAATTGTTCTAGCTAAGAGGCTTTGCCTTGATAGAAGAGTACTAACCAGTGATACTTCCATCATCTTTGTTAAATGATGATAATATAGAGAATGCCAGCCCTCATCTCAAACTCTTATGCACACTCTGTAACGAGATCAGGTGGTGAGGTGGTGTGTGCCAGTGGGTGGAATGGCTTCTGTTACTCCTCCATTACTGTCTAGCATTAGCACTAGAACTGTCGGCTACCTTGCCTCTGAAATCCCTTAAGGCTTATGGACCTGATGCCTCCTCTTCTTTGGCAGAGGACACTGTTGATTTTTTTCCTTTGCTGTTACTAGTTCTGTTTCCCAGTACCAGACACCCTCTATTTGTTGTTCCTGCTGTTGTTTTTTACATTATATGCCTTCTGCGTTTTCTTCCCCCTTGGTTTCTTTGTTTTTTTCTGACTCCTCTCCCTTCTCCTTTGATTTTCTCACATAAGGTCAAAAAGGCCCCATCTCCAATCAAACAAATCTTTCCTTTTCTATTTTGCATGGGATTCTCTTAAACACAAGTCACAAACTTATCTCAACCATTTCTGGCGAGGGTAGGGGGTGGGGATAAAAACCTGTACTGGAAGTTTTTTTGTTAGCTGCCTAAAATTGTTTTGTTTTGCTTTTCAAGTTTGAAGCTTTTCTAGAATCTTGGGTGACAGTATTATTCCCAATATAAGGTAATCAATGGTACACTTGCCACAAGAAGTAAAGTGTGCACTATAGTTCTCAGTATCACAAATATTGATGGAACTCCCCTGTATTAGGTAGTACATTAGATGCTGGAGATATGGGTACCACCACCAAGAAAGATAAAGTGTCTGCTGGTACTGAGCTTACAATTTAGTGTGGAAAGCAAATAAATAAATATTATCAAGTGTGATGAATGCTATGAAGGAGGAAGTATAAGGACTTGATGGGAAAACATATGAAAGAGTTTAAGTTTCATGATGTATCCCTGTAATCTGAGCAACTGCCTCATTACTTACGCACGTTGGCAGGTCAAATAGTCTTTCAAGATTGATGGTTAAATTAGAAGAGACTAACACTGTGCAATGTTGACAAGCCACTAATTTAATATATAATTCCATTCCCATCTAATTTCTCTGAACTGGAATGATAATGTAGGGGGAGGCAGTTGATAAGTTTCTGAAATTTTTTCCAAGTCATGACACTGTGGTCAATTGGGAGTTGTTGCTAAGTTGTGTCTGACTCTTTGCAACCCCATGGACTATAGAGTGCCAGGCTTCCCTGTTTTTCACTATCTCCCAGAGTTAGTTCAAACTCATGTCCACTGAGTCAATGCCATTCAACCATCTCATCTTCTCCCACCCCCTTCTCCTCCTGCCATCAATCTTTCCTAGCATCAGGGTCTTTTCCATCCATCTCTTTGCATCTAGTGGCCAAAGCATAAGCATGTATAGTCAGTATTCTTGCCTTGAGAACCCCATGAACAGTATGAAAAGGCAAAAAGATAGGACACTAAAAGATGAACTTCCTAGGTCATTAGGTGTCCAATATACCACTGGGGAGGACTGGAAAACTAGCTTCAGAAGGAATGAAGAGGCTGAGCCAAAGCAGAAACGACACCCAGCTGTGGATGTGTCTGGTGGTGAAAGTAAAGTCTGATGCTGTAAAGAACAATATTGCATAGGAACCTGGAATGTTAGGTCCATGAATCAAGGTAAATTGGATGTGATCAAACAGGAGACAGTAAGAGTGAAGACTGACATTTTAGGAATCTGTGAACTAAAATGGATGGGAATGGGTGAATTTGATTCAGATGACCATTATGTCTACTACCGTGGGCAAGGATTCCTTAGAAGAAGTGGAATAGCCTTCATGGTCAACAAAAAATTCCAAAATGCAGTACTTGGGTACAATCTCAAAAATTACAGAATGATCTCAGTTCATTTCCAAGGCAAACCAATTGGGAGAATATGTGTCTATTCTGAGCTTGAATCTATAAGAAGATTCTAATCATACCACCCTATCTCAGACTTTCTAAAAACTGCATCATAATTATATATGTGCATGTGCGTATGTATGGTTTATTTTTTATTGTATATCAGACATTATGCTAAGTGTGTTAAATTTATCATTTCAATTAGTTTGTCTAAAATATATGTTAGCTATTATTATTATTTCTAATTTATAATAAGGGGCTGAAGCCTAGAGAAATTAAGTTGTTCATAATTATCCAGCTAATAAAAGATAGACCTAATATTTAATTTTTGTATGCCAGATCCTGAGCTTCCCTGGTGGCTCAGATGGTAAAGAATTTGCCTGCAATGCAAGCGACCCAGGTTTGATCCCCTGGGTTGGGAAGATCCCCTGGAGGAGGGGATGGCAACCCACTCCAGTATTCTCGCCTGGGAAATACCATGGACAGAGGAGCTCAAAGAGTCAGACACGACTGAGCGACTAAACTTCCTCACATTTTTCTTCTCACATCAGATTCTAAAGGCATCATTCTGACACTTGGAGGTGAGAAAAAGGGGAACTGGCAAAGTCATCAGAAAAATATATATAAAATGACTTGAGTAGGATTTTCATTAAAATTCCACACATAAAATTTTAAACATCTCTTTCCAAAAATATTTTACAGCTTTAAGAACCCTTCTAACTAGTTACTATACTTTTATCTTGGCAATCTGGCAAGCTTCTAAACATTGCATAATTTGAATCTATCTCCCTGAAGATAATTTTTAAAATTTATTTATAAAGCCTTTTTTTTTGGTAAAAAAGAGAGTTGTAGCAGTTTTATTTGTATATTTTAAATAACAACTTTTTCAGTATTTAACCCCACAAATAGTTGTTTTCACTAAAACCTAATAAAGTTTTTCCTAAATTGCATTCTTTGGAAAATTAGTTCTATCGGAAACTTTACAAATTAAAAGAAATGCCATGATAGATTGTGGGAATTACATTTTATTTTCTTGATATTCACAACATACACTAATATATTAATATTCAAGGCTCCTATACAAAGACCTACAGTACAGAAATCTTTATTTTTATACATATTGGTGTTTCCCAGATTAATTTGTCCATGTTATTCTTTGTATATGAGACACCCAGACACCCCTCAAGACACCATCTTGAGGGGCTAGTGCTCTATAAAATAGATCATGAGAGGCTGTGAAGACATCAATATATAGAAGGCACAGATTATTAGTGTTTGGAGCATTATATGACTTTGGTGAATTAAAGTTTTCAGAGTATTAATATGTATTGAGGATTTCGCATATCAAGAGTGTCCCTGCCCCCAGTATGTAGCAGCCGATTCATCAGGGTAGAGATAGCAGCTGATAGTCATGATGGAATTGGAAAATGGTGACATTGCTTAGCAGTAACTAGTATAGACTAGGCTTATCACCATCTGTTGCCACATTGGGAGATGTGTAGCAATAGCAAGCATGGTCTCATTTGCTTTGGCAGCCAGCGAAGAATGTGATAAACACTGAAGGGTAAAATTACTCAGTTGTGTATATAAGTAAAGCATTTTCTTGAGAGTCCCAGAAATCAGTGGGTGACTTTTGGGAAGCCATGAGAGAGAGTCATAGATATATGAATTATTACTATTTAAGATACTATTTTTGTCTCTAGGCTTGTATAATTTTTGTTTCCTCTGGTTTTGTTCTTTAGTAGAAATATATTACATGTTAGTTTTAGATCTGTACAACAGCAGAATAGGCAGATAGTTTAAGAAATTATCTGAGTCAGGCCCATGACACACCTTCTTTGATGTATTCATATTCTTTAAACATGGAGGTGCATATATATTAGAAAGAATATATTATTAAGAATCTGATAGTACAGAATAGAACGGAGGGAAACATTTGAAGGTCATGGTCCTTAAATGGGTATTTTCTACAGGCTAACCAATCTCAAGAGGAACAGTAGAAAGTCATAAAAAATAATGACCAATCAAGAGGCAGGAGGAAGGATAAATTAGAAGCATGGAATTAACAGATACACACCACTGTACATAAAACAGATAAACAACAAGGATTTACTGTATAGCATAGGGACTATATTTGGTATCTTATAATAATCTATAATGAATTTATAAATTATACTTTAGAAAAAAAAATATATATAATTGCAACCCAAAATGAACAATGCTGCAAATCAACTATGTGCTGTGCTATGCTTAGCTGTGTTGGACTCTGTGACACCCTGGACTGTAGCCTGCTAGGCTCCTCTGTCCATGGAATTTTCCAGACAAGAATACTGGAGTAGGTTGCATTTCCTACTCCAAGGGATTGCCCCAAACCAGCATCTCTTGCATCCCCTGCATTGACAGGAAGATTCCTTACCCCTGAGCCACCTATCAGTTGGTTCAGTTGCTCATTCGTATCCTGCTCTTTGCGACCCCATGGACTGCAGCATGCCAGGCTTCCTTGTCCACCACCATCTCCTGGCTTGCTCAAATTCATGTCCATTGAGTCAGTGATGCCATCCAACCATTTCATCCTCCGTCATCCCCTTCTCCTCCCTTCAATCTTTCGCAGCATCAGGGTCTTTTTCAATGAGTCAGTTCTTTGCATCAGGTAGCCAAAGTACTGGAGCTTCAGCTTAAGCATCAGTCCTTCCAATGAATATTCAGGACTGATTTCCTTTAGGGTTGGCTGGTTTGATCTCCCTGAAGTCCAAGGGACTCTCAAGAGTCTCCTCCAACACTAGAGTTCAACACTACAGTTCAACACTACAGTTCAACGTTACAGTTCAACACTACAGTTCAACGCTACAGTTCAACACTACAGTTCAATTCTTCAGTGCTCAGTTTTCTTTATAGTCCATTTCTCACATCCACACAGAGCTGCTGGAAAAACCATAGCTTTGACTAAACAGACTTTTTTCAGCAAAGTAATGTCTCTGCTTTTTAATATGCTGTCTAGTTGGTCATAGCTTTTCTTCCAAGGAGCAAGCATCTTTTAATTTCATGGCTGAAGTCACCGTCTGCAGTGATTTTGGAGCCCAAGAAAATAGTCTGTCACTGTTTCCATTGTTTCTACATGTATTTGCCATGAAATGATGGGACCAGATGTCATGATCTTAGTTTTTTGAATGTTGAGTTTTAAGCCAGCTTTTTCACTCTGCTCTTTCACTTTCATCAGGAGGCTCTTTAGTTCGTCTTCACTTGCTGCCATAAGGGTGGTGTCATCTGTATATCTGAGGTTATTGATATTTCTCCTGGCAATCTTGATTTCAGATTGTGCTTCATCCAACCTAGCATTTCACATGAGGTACTCTACATGTAAATTAAATAAGCCGAGTGATATATACAGCCTTGATGTACACCTGTCCCAGATTTGAACTATTCTGTTGTTCCATGTCTGGTTCTAACTGTTGCTTCTTAACAAGCATACAGATTTCTCAGGAGGCAAGTAAGGTGGTCTGGTATTCCCATCTTGTTAAGAATTTTCCACAATTTGTTGTGATTCACACAGTCAAACACTTTGGCATAGTCAATGAAGCAGAAGTAGATGTTTTTCTGGAATTCTCTTATTTTTTCTATGATCCAACATATGTTGGCAATTTGATCTCTGATTCCTCTGCCTTTTCTAAATCCAACTTGAATATCTGGAATTTCTCAGTTTACATACTGTTGAAGCCTAGCTTGGAGGATTTTGAGCATTACTTTGCTAGCATGTGAGATGAGTGCAGTTGTGTGGTGGTTTGAACATTCTTTGGCATTGCCTTTCTTTGGGACTGGATTGAAAACTTACCTTTTCCTGTCCTGTGACCACTGCTGATTTTCCAAATTTGCTGGCATATGGAGTGTTTCACTTTCACAGCATCGTGTCTTAGGATTCGAAATAGATCAGCTGGGATTCTATCACCTCCACTAGAATCACTATGAACAAATCTTTGGAGCCATCTGAAGATCAATCTATTAGACCACCCTGGACCATTGAAGTAATATTTTACTCAATCTCCTCACTCCAGAGCAACAGAAAGAAAGAGGTTGTAAACATTGAAATGTTCAGAGTTTCTGATTTGTTTGAATCCTGAACTACCCCTTGGTCCCTCGTGTCACAGCTCTTCTAACCAAATCAAAACAAGGACTCTATTAATACTGTCACCATAGAATATCAGTGCCAATTCATTGCCTGAAAGGTGTCCATGATTTAGCAAATGCCACCTTTGTACTGGGCATTGAGTTTCTATCTATCCCCTTTCCTATATTATTTTGGGATAGGAACATTTCTTTCCTTCTCAGAGGAAGAAATTACTCTGAAACATGAACATGATAGTTTTACATTCCAAGACTCATTGAATTTCCTAATAACTTCAGCCCTAATAGATGGTCATTCATTTCTGGTCCTTCCATCTGTCCCTGTCTGCTCCCATACCTGTATCCTCCTTTATAGGTAAACAGGGTGAATTTAGCTCCTTTATAGGTAAACAGGGTGAATTTACCTCCTTTATAGGTAAACAGGGGTGAATTAAGTCTCCTCCCTTCATAGAAGAATCTCCTTCACTCTCTCTTCTACTTGTGTGCAAGACATTCTATCTAAAACTACAATCAGCAAATGACTTTTAAGTCATCTGTTTACCCTGGACAAGTTCTTTAAATTCCTGTTAATGCTATCCAGAATTGTATATACATTTAAGTATTTCAACCTTTCTGGCTGGTATTCAGCTTTTGGCTTACTATAGAAAACATCTTTTCTTTCCATGTATTTTCTATATTATGTTATTATAACTCAGTTTGTAAGGGCATATTTTTCTCTGGATTTTATGTTTAAAACTATTTAGAATTTTATTCCTATTTTTCAGAGATTTACCTATATCCTGTAATTCACTATGATCACAGATTCAATTCTTATTCAATATATATACAACCGAAAGACCTTGTTTCAGAAATATTCTGCAAAGCCTTTGTAACAAGTATACATATTGTTCAAATGATCATGATTAGTTTTGTTTTGGATCCTTGAAATTTGACACTAAGAAAACTCTTTGCAGGTGTCTGTGATAAAATTCAATTTTCCTTCTATTGTGAAAATATTTTTCCTTTGAAATACATATTCATTTTTTCCATTATCACTCCAACCTTAAATAAATTTGATGGATTCGATATTAATTACTGAATCTTTCTTTTTTCCCCCTTTCTTTACAAAAGAAATTATGTTTTTGCTCATTTTCAGAGATGTCTTCAAGATGGTTTCCCCATGGTAACTATTTTGTGTAGAAATATCTCTTGGCAAATACCATGCAATTATGTTATCAGCTAAATAGCTTGTCAGTACTGCAAGTAAATAGACCAATAGCAGAAAATTTGCAAACTTGGGAAAGATTAACATTTGTAGAGAAATGAGAAACATACTTCACTCTTCCCTTCAGAACAAACAAGCATGATACTTTTATGGGTCCCAATAGTATACAATACAGTTTTAAAATTCTCTTTGTGATAATCTTATCCTGAGTGATTAGGTGAAAGGAAAGCACATGTCAGTCTGAATTTGGAGAAATGTTCAACAAACTTTATCACGCTTAAATAACCTTGAATAAGAAAACAAAGTGTCACTGAAAAATGTCTAGAATTAAATATTGTTTTGTTTTCAATGTACAATTATCCACAAGTAACTCTATATAAGTACGGAAGTCTTGACCAATGAAATTGTTTGACTTCTCTAAATAAGAGAGCAACTGAGGCAATAAAAATTAGATCAATACTCTTCTGTTTCTGAAGAAAGAAGAGCCCATCAATGAGTAAAAATTCCCACCTTCTGAGTTTGACTCCTTGAGTGAATCCCCTGTATTAAAATAAAGGGGTGGTCAGAGAATGTGGAAGACATTTTAAGAGACATGAGTCCCAAATAGAGAATGAGGCTTATTGAGTGCACATCCTGCTTGCTCAGATGATAGTTTTGGACTCATTTTGACACCAATGACTTCTATCAAAAATACAAAAATCTAAGTAAATATATCTAAATATATCTAAGTAAATATCTAAATATATCTAAGTAAATATATCTAAAATGAAATTAGAGCAACCAAGCTAGAGTTTATGAGGGATTATAACTCTCCATTATCAACCACATCTAACTTGAGAGAGAAGGTACCAGAGAAAATAAGTGAAGAGCATAGTTTCAAATATGCACATTCTTCCCTTGACCAAAAAGAGATACATAACATGTTCATAAAAGCACTTTTTTAGGTTATCAAAGATAGGCCATTTGAAGTCATTTTTAAGTATTAACACCTTTAGTAAAGCAATTTGAGGATCATTTGTGTGTATATTTGTAACTGAAGTACATTTTTCAACATCTGATGCTCACACAACCTGTGTAAGAATCATCTATGTACTTTTCAAATATACTTATGTCTCAGATGCTCTTCTGGGAAAGCATTCCTTTGGGAAGGAGCAGAGGGACCTGAAAGTTTACTGTTTAGTTTAGACGACCTCTATATACACTAATATTTGAGAAATAATAAATCTTTCCTCATGTCTTCTTTTAAACCCATACTTTAAAAATCACAAGAAACCCTAAAGGTTGAGGATGACGTATCCTTACAGGCAATCAGTTGGTACAGGATATTTGATTAAATTAGATGGTAAACCTAGAGAGTCTAAGAGAGTTCCCAAGGTCATAGAACTTGAAAAGGGTTGAGCCATAAATTAACCCCAGTTCCATCTGATTCCAAAGCTTATTTCACTGAAGAATCTTGGGTTCCAAAATAAGCTAAACAAACTAGCTCTGAGAGCCTTAGAACTCTTACTCTTTTTATTTATTATTTTAAATTGAAGGGTTTGGATGAAGTTATTATCTCTGGTGCTATGGAATTTGGACTATTGTGTAATCTAGAGAAATTATGACTTGATTGAAGTCACAGGGCTAATGGTGGACCTAGGGAGCAACAGTATTTGAACTCTTATTTAGTGGTTCTTTCAATGTATCTTTCGTAAATAGTTAAATAATTCAGTTATTTCTCAAGTCTTTGTTAACACTTTACATTTAAAAATTTATATTCTGGCTTTGGTACCATTTATAATCATGGATTACTGCCCCCAAATATTATACTATAATATGGATTAAAAAAAAAAAACACAGAGAAACTACAGGTAGAGAAAACAAAGTAGGCAGCCAGAAGTCATCTATATTCCTTACCTTTACTATCACTGTGACAGTAGCAATACCAGGTGGCATTGTTCCATAAATATCAAAGGCCTCCACTAGAAAAGTGATACTTGCTTCCTGGTCTGGAAATGACTCATAGTCCAAACTCCTTAAAAGGGAGAGTTCTCCTGTAAATGGATGTAGTGCAAAAAAGTGCTTCACTTCTGGACTTCTGATCCGATAGGACACATTTGCTCCGAGGTCAACATCTTTGGCCTGTAACATGTTAAGAAGAAGAATGGTTATATCACTGCCAATTTCAAAATAAAGAAATGCAGGACTGATGGAGGTCATGTGTCAGTACCTAGAGAGCATGAAATGAATGATGATCAAAAGTTATGTTTCAGAGAAAAGTATTTTTTAAACTAATTTACCAGATAGAGGGAGAGGGAGAGAAAGAAAGAGATCAAGCCAGAGACCGAGACTCAAGAGATTTTGTCGTTGTTGATCTTGTTACTATATCTGTTTTATTTGAAATATCACTGATGAAAGGAATCATACCACAGTAAAGAAATATTGTCATCCCTTATATGTGGAATCTAAAAAGAAATGATACAAATGAACTTACAAAACAGAAAGAGACTCACAGACTTAGAAAGTGAACTTATGGTTGCCACGGGGAAGGGGTAGTTAGGGACATTGGGAAGGTCAAGTACACACTATTATATTTAATATAGGTAACCAACGAAGACCTGGAACTCTGCTCAAAGTTATGTGCCCAGCCTTGATGGGAGGGGGGCTTAGGCGAGGGTGGATACATGTATATTTATGGCTGAGTCCTTTTGCTGTTCACCTGAAACTACCACAACACTGTTAATCAGCTATATCCCAATACAAAATAAAAAGTTTAAAGTTAAAAAAATTAAAATAAAATAGAGCAAAAAGTAAACATTGTTGTAAATGATTGTTAATTATTTTCTGCTGATTGTACAACAATGAAAAATAATATTCTAAATATTCACAAGATGAATAGACAAAATACCTACTCTCCAGATAGGAGGTTCTCAAAGAAAATGCCAAAATAAAAGATAAATGTGTATGAACCTAGAGATTGTCATGCTGAGTGAAGTGAGTTAGAGAAAGACAAATATATACTTCTTAAATGTGGAATCTAAAAAAAAAAATGGTACAAATGAACTTATTTACAAAACAGAAATAGAATCATGGATATAGGAAAACAAACTTATAGTTGTTACCAGTTGGCAAAGGATGGGAAGACATAAATTGGGAGATTGGGGTTGACATATATACACTACTATATATAAAATAAATAACTAATAAGGGCCTCTTGTATAGCACAGGGAATTCTTCTCAATATCTGTAATCACCTATATGGGAAAAGGATCAGAGAAGGAGTTGGATATATGTATATGTATAACTGATTCACTTTACTGTATAGTAGAAACTAACACAACATTGTAAATCAACTATATTCCAATATTTTTTTTAATTCTCATTCCCAAAATATAATTTCCCAGTCATTAAAACAAAATGCACACACACATATACATGCACACACAAAGAGAGAAGAAACAAACAAAAACAACTGAAAAAGCAGGTTTCAATGGAAATTTTATAGATGATTATTTCATTCAGTAGTAGAGATTAGAAATTCCTACTCTGTTAGGAAATTGAATGGAGCAAAGATAGAGTGAGGAAGGTCAGGTTTTGCTGGAATGTGTATGCAGTAAAGCAAACACCTACATGAACTTGTCTTGGCCCCCTCCAAACAATTGTCAACATCACAATGTGAAAGATACTGTTAAAGCGCAGATTTTATGATGTCACTTTCCTACCTAAAACTCTTCTTTTCCATTTAATTTTGGATCAACTCCAATCTTCTTAACATGGTGAGGACACATATATTTTCTAGTCCTTTAGCCCCTCACTCTTTCCTCTCCTCCAGGATTTTGAGTAGGTTTTTCAACTGCCTTGAATATTCTTTTTCCCCCTTGAACAACTCTTATTTGTCCCTCAGTTCACAATTTAGAAATAAGCTTTCCCTAGGAAACATTCTCTTTGCTCTCAAGATTATGTTAAGAGTTACACCTGTGATCTCCCAGGCTCCTTGTATTGAGGACTTCTGTGTTAATTACCAGTTACTAGTCTGCTTGCTACACCAGACTGAAAATTCGATGAAGGCAAGAAATCTTGTTGATGTTTGAATCCTTGGCCTCTAGCAGAGGACTTGGCACTCAGTAAGCTTGTTGAATGAATGAATGAATGAATGAATAGAGGAATAAATGGAGAAATAACAGCCTTTTCCCTGGTCAGCATCTGCCTTTTATAGATTTAATAATGTTTCTTCCCAGATGGCGCTAGTGGTAGAGAACCCGCCTGCCAATGTGGGAGACATAAAAAACGCGGGTTCAATCCCTGTGTCAGGAAGATCCCCTGGAGGAGGAAATGGCAACCCACTCCAGTATTATTGCCTGGAGGATCCCATGGACTGAAGAGCCTGGCAGGCTACAGTCCATGGGGTAGCAAAGAGTCAGACACGACTGAACAATTGAACTGAACTGAACTATAAGTAAACATATATCAAATTGAATCATGGAAAAACACAAGCTCTTGAAATTCATGTTAACAAAATTCAAGTTGTAGACTGCAGGTTGAGAAAGAGCTATATTTTTTTCTTCCAAAATATACTTCATAGGACACCTATGTCAGAATTAAAGGTTTGGTGCTTAAATGGAGATTTCTAGGCCAATCTAACTTACTGAATCTGAATATCCAGAGTCTCTGGTAATAATTTGAGAACTAAAAGAAAGAAGCTTAGATATAAAGACACTAATAAAAAGGAGAAATAGACTTCTGGAAGTAGGTCAGTTATGTATCGAAACTGGACACATATTACAAAATAGTAAGTATAGCAATCTATTTCTGTAAGATACAGATGATTCTATACATTTGTATATGTGTATGCATGTATATGGGCTTCCCAGGTGGCTCAATGGTAAATAATATATCTGTCAATAAAGAGACAAGGGTTCAATCCCTGAGTTGGGAAGAATTCCTGGAGAAGGAAATAGCAACCTACACCAGTATTCTTGTGTGAGAAATCTCATGAATAGAGGAGCCTGGCAGGCTATAGTCCATGGGGTCACAAAAAGTCAGACATGACTTAATGACTAAACAGCAACAATACATGTGTATATATGTACATACCTGGATACATGTATATTTAGACATGTGTGTAAATAGTTATTTGATATTTGTGTGAGCAGAAACATAAATGTAACATAATACACATAAAAATGTAATACTGTGTAACTTGGAGGTACAAGGTGAGAGATTATTTTTTTAAAATAGTCTAATGTATTGCCAATTGTTATAATAAATATTTGACATTCATTACTCTTGTAAACTGATTAATAAGTCAATTAAGAAGTGTTATTCAGTTTTTTACAATGGCAACTTTTCTCCCTTCTCCCTCTAAAATAAGCTTGTTAGATAAAACAGAGTATGTAATATTTGAGAAATACATACATTAAAATTTACTTATCATTCATTTGAAATTTAACTGCATGTGTATGTGTGTGCATTTTACTAAAGTCTGTTAGACCCACACAAATACCAAATTTTATACAGGATTCATGAAACAATTGCTTCTTTCACACACCTCTATTTGAAGGAAAGTGGTCCCAGCTGGCAGGTTCTCTTCAACAACAACAGTATATGTTGAATTGGTGAACACAGGACTATTATCATCAATATCCAAAACCTTGATGGCCAGAGTAAGAGTTGAATGACGAGGGTGTACTGCTCCATCGGTTGCCACAACAACAAGTTCATAGTAGTCCCTGACTTCTCTGTTAAGCTTCACGGCTGTGTAAATGCTCCCATTGGATGTGATGCGAAAAAGATTGTTGAAGTTACCCAAGCTGTAGTGCACTTGGCCATTTATTCCAGCATCAGGATCTGCTGCCTAAACAAAATTAAAAACAGAGGAATTCACATAGTATTCTCTGTTATAATTTTTTAGAAGGGACAGTTAAAGAACTATGGCATATTTCTAACCAAATATTGTTTTTTCTTTAGAGAGAGAAGTTAAAAGATAATGATAATGTAGTACAAAAGTCTAGAAGATGAAAAGAAATATACAATAATTTAATGATACTCTTAATTCTAAATGAGCATAAAATTAATTTGTATCAGTAGCAATAACAATATTATATTATGACAGAAAATTCACATTACATGAATACTGAATTTTTCCTGTATCATCATTTATTTAATAGATTTGAACTCTAAAATTTAAAAAAAGTTTTAATTAAACATAACTGAGTGATAGATTAAGATTGTATATTTTTTAACTCAAGCTATATATTATATATCTATAATACATATAGAAGCATCATATATAGATAGATATAGATTACTGCATTTAATTCTCCTAATGTTCTTATGAATAAATATCATTGGTTCCATTCTACAAATGAGAAAACTGTGGCTTATGGACAATAATTTGCTTAGAGTTATGAAAGAAATAAAAATATGTGCCTCAATTCTTAGTATAATGCCTATATAAAATTACTTAATAAATATTTGAGGGATTAATTCATGTTAGAATAAATCAATGCAAGCAACTGAGGTTTAAAACCAAACATATTCCAAACCTCAAAGAGAAGTGAAAGTTTAGTAACTGTAAAGCAACTGCAAAGGGCTCTTCAATATTAGAATCCAATCTCTAAATGATAATAGAATTGTTGATGCAATAATAAGCCTTTTGCAATTGGAAATTTTAAGTCATATTAAATAACTTTGCATTAAATAAAATAAGCAAATTTTGAATGGCTATTCTTTGAAGGAGTGTTATGAGAATTAATATAATTTAAAACTCAATTAATTGAAATAGAAATTATGACATCTCATTATCAAATACTGTGCATTTTGTACTACATAGCTCTATCTCATTGTTCCTCAAACAAATTTGAATAAATCTTAGAAACCATAAAATGTTACATAACTATGCACCAAATGGCTGCTAAGGAAAGGAAGGAAAACAAGAGACTTGGCTGCAGTATGAGCGAGGAACACAATAATCTATTAATATTCACAAAGCCTGGGATGGAATATGATGTATTTTGAACAGCACATAAGCAGATGTACATCCATCTTTATAAACACTGGGGAAGCAAATGGGGTGGGTTTGCTGAACACTTTTGCCTTGTTTGAAATGATAAAGCCCAAGATGTGAAAGTCAAGTTTGTAACTGTGCACCCTATGAATGCCAGACTTTCCAGCAGGATTTGTCTCTCTGATTCATCAAAACACAAATGCCCCTGGGAGGATATTACTTCTGAAGTTTGAAGCCTGAGAAAAGATAGAAGAGGAACTGCAAGAATGTCTGAAGAGGACAAAAATACTGTAAAATAGTCGAAGAGCTTACATACACATATTTTCTTCTACGTTTGTATCTTTCCTAGAATTTGTCTTATGAATTATTGACAAATTAGTCAAGCTGGTCTTAGTGAAAACAAACAAACAACAATATTGTCAACTCCCCCACAAAAAACAACTCAACAAAAAATACTCTTTTTTTTGTCTTAAATCGCTGCTTAAGTAAATAGAAAAATAAAACCTGGTAACATCAGTAGCTCTTAGTTCATTAAATCAACATTATTAAACATTTCAGAAACTTTTTCTTCTGTGGGGATTTTTATGTAATTTAAATGATTCTCACTCAAGGTGTGTTTTTATCTATCCTGATATTTGGAAGATTTATTATGTCAGAATGATTCAATTTGATTAATGTGGCTGTGTATGTATATGTGTGGAGGGACATGGGATGTTAAGTATGTACTGTTCCATGTATGTCCAGCTACTGAACTGATATCTCTACTAGGACTTACACATCACAAGTTTATTATTTTATAGCTCTATAAAACAGAAGTTCAACAAGTGTCTCATCTGGCTAAAATTAAGGTATGCATAGGGCTGTGTTCCTTTCTAGAGGCTGTAGGCAAAGATCCATTTCTTTGGTCATTCCAGTTATTGACAGAATACAGTTCCTTGAGGTTGTAGGATTGAGATCCCCGCTTCCTTATTTGTCATACAAGGACTATTCCCAATTTCTAAGACCACCCACAAACCTTTGTTCTTGGGTCATGATACACTTTTTCCATCTTCAAAGCTAGCAACAGTGGGTTAAGTCCCCCTCACACTTTCTGAATTTCTCCTATTTTATCTTTCTGATCCACTCTGCTACCACCTTTGTTCACTATTAAACAGTTTTGATGACTACAGTGGGCCCACCTGGATATCTAGGATAATCCTCCCATCTCAAGTTCCTAAACCTCATTACATCTGCAAAATTTCTTTTGCTACGTAAGGTAACATATTCACACATGGGATGTGTTGGGAATCATAATTCTGTCTGCTCTAGAACCAGAAATTTAACATGTCCTTAACTAAACCGTTGATTATATTTGCCCAAATCTGTATATTGTCACCCTGCTTATTTAACTTATATGCAGAGTACATCATGAGAAACGCTGGGCTGGAAGAAACACAAGCTGGAATCAAGATTGCCGGGAGAAATATCAATAACCTCAGATATGCGGATGACACCACCCTTATGGCAGAAAGTGAAGAAGAACTAAAGAGCCTCTTGATGAAAGTGAAGGAGGAGAGTGAAAAAGTTGGCTTAAAGCTCAACGTTCAGAAAACTAAGATCATGGCATCTGGTCCCATCACTTCATGGGAAATAGATGGGGAAACAGTGGAAACAGTGTCAGACTTTACTTTTTTGGGCTCCAGAATCACTGCTGATGGTGACTGCAGCCATGAAATTAAAAGACGCTTACTACTTGGAAGGAAGGTTATGGCCAACCTAGATAGCATGTTTAAAAGCAGAGACATTACTTTGCCAACAAAAGTCCGTCTAGTCAAGACTATGGTTTTTCCAGTGGTCATGTATGGATGTGAGAGTTGGACGGTGAAGAAAGCTGAGCGCCGAAGAATTGATGCTTTTGAACTGTGGTGTTGGAGAAGACTCTTGAGAGTTTCTTGGACTGCAAGGAGATCCAATCAATCCATCCTAAAAGAGATCAATCCTGGGTGTTCATTGGAAGGTCTGATGTTGAAGCTGAAGCTCCAATACTTTGGCCACCTCATGCGAAGTGTTGACTCATTGGAAAAGACCCTAATGCTGGGTAGGATTGGGGGCGGGAGGAGAAGGGGACGACAGAGGATGAGATGGTTGGATGGCATCACTGACTCGATGAACATGGGTTTGGGTAGACTCCGGGAGTTGGTGATGGACAGAGAGGCCTGGCGTGCTGCAATTCATGGGGTCGCAGAGAGTCGGACACGACTGAGCGACTGAACTGAACTTTTCATCTCTAATTCCTTTATTTCAATAAATGATTCTTCCATTGATCCAATAGATTACATAAAAACAAAGAAGATATTCCTGAGATCTCCTCTATCTTCTGTGATTAATTTATTCAATAATTTCAGAAAAGCTTATTTAATATGAGGTATGAGGCTCAGCTTCAGGTTACAATGGTGTATTAAGTAACAAGGTCCAAGATATCATGGAATTTACAGAGAAAATTCCTTTTCTATTTGTAATATGCTGTTTACACCCTTATACAGTATCTCAATCCTAGCAACTTTGGCCCAAATTATCATCAACTGTGGCTTAGATTACTAGATTACTTGTTAATTATTTTCTTTTTCAGTTATTTCATTTCGGAGAGGTCTTCTATAAAAGATAAATGACATTATTTCTCTTAATATCCTTTAATGATTTCAACCGTGTTCAGCAACATTCAAACAGTTAACACCGTCAAGACGTCGCCTACTGAATGCTACTTTCACTATGTTCTGGAATAATGCAAATCTCTCCAACCTCCAAATTTCTCTAAAGCCTCTGCCTATTATTTGTCAGGCTAATGCCTGCTCATCTTTCAAAAGTCAATTTGAACATCACTTTCTCAAAGCAGTCTTCTCTGAATCATGAAATATAAATGAAACCCTTCTGTTATATGGAAGTTATATATGAAGCCAATAGTGCCATATAACTGTACTTTATATCATACTTAATAATTTTAAATTATATATTTATTTCTAGGATACACAAATGAATTGCATTTATTAACATATATAAATAAAGATATTACTGTTTTTGTTCTTTGTTCAGTCTGTCAGTCATGTCCAACTCTTTGTGACCCCATGGACTGCAGCACACCAGGCTTCCCTGTCCTTCACTATCTCCCAGAGTTTGCTCAAACTCATGTCCATTGAGTCAATGATACCATCCAGCCATCTCTGTCACTCCCTTCTCCTCCTGTCTTCAGTCTTTCCCAGCATCACAGTCTTTTCCAATGAGTCGGCTCTTCGCATCAAGTGGCCAAAGTATTGGAACTTCAGCTTCAGCATCAGTCCTTCTAATGAATATTTAGGATTGATTTCCTTTATAATTGACCGGTTTGATCTCCTTGCTATCCAAGGGATTCTCGTGAGTCTTCTTCAACATTACCATTCAAAAGCATCTATTCTTTGACTCTTAGTCTTCTTTATGGTCCAACTCTCACATCTACAAATGACTACTGGAAAAATCATAGCTTTGACTATATGAACTTTTGTTGGAAAAGTGATTTCTCTAATTTTTAATGCATTGTCTAGGTTTGTGATAGCTTTTCTTCCAAGGAGCAAGTGTCTTTTAATTTTGTAGCTGCAGTCACCATCTGCAATGATTTTGGAGCCCAAGAAAAAGAAGTCTGTCACTGTTTCCATTTTTTCCCCATCTATTGCCATGAAGTGACAGGACTAGATGCCATGATCTTCGGTTTTTGAATGTTGAGTTTTAAATCAGCTTAATGAAGACGCTACTACTGCTATTTATTAATACATAGCTATATAATTCTTAAAATATATATTTAATCATTATGCATCTATTGCTTGGTTCTATTTTGATTTATATCTCTTCCATTATCAGCCTCTGTGCTTTCAATTAAGAATCCCAAAACAAACACTGTAGAATTATCAGAATTTCATCTGGGACTCTGATTACCTTGGTAGAACTACTGAATCCAGGTCTAAACTAGAAAATATCGTTTTTAAAAACTACAAAGTGGTATTTTGTTATGACTTAAATGAGTATGATGATAAGTAAATAGCTTTGTATTTTTAATATTTTGTAGAATGACAAAAAGAGCCTATGTATTTTAAGATGGAGAACGACCTTGATATATAAAACGATTGCTACATTGTAGAACTGTTGATTAGTTTCAGTGTTTCCACTATATACATATTTGATATCATTAACTTTGGTGTGTTCCCTCTAGGTATCAGATATCTCAACTATAAAATAAAAGATATGAAATCGAATAGCAATTTTGAATCTCTTTTCCTACCATTATACATGTCAGAGATGAAATTCACAAATGTGGCACAGATCATAAATTATAACATGAATAAAATAGATGATAGTTATTGCATAATTTTTTGTAATCTAGTTGCAAAGCCATTTGCCTGTTCCACTGAATAAAATATATGAAAATTTAAGTGAATTGTCATTGCCATAGATAATATAAGCCGATAACTAGTATTAGAATAATGCAAATGTGTACCTACATTGGTAACAAATGACTTGTAAAACACCTCACATTTGATTATTCAACTCATGTTGGAAAACCACTGGGCTAGAGGATCGTTAAAGGAAACTTGCGCTAAGAAGAGACTGAGATTAAAAAAAAAAAATGTTAATTTCAGAATGAACCACCTACAGTGCTTGTATCATGTTGGTATTTCCCAAGCCAGCGCATTAATCATATTTTCCCTTGTGAATTTTCCAATGTTCAGAGAACTATTGCATTGAAAGATCCTTTTTTGTTAAGGATTGTGGAATGGCAACTTACTTTCTCCAGGTTTCAACTTGCCGAGAGGAAAGACATTTTAGCAAGAAAATTGTCTTTTCTCTTCTCCCTTATTCACTCATGAGTAGTGAATTTGATAGTGGGTAAACACACTGACTTCTTTTAACATAACATCGGATGTTTATCAGGATGTCATATGAGTTGCTTGTTTTGCTATATGTGCCCTTTCCCTAAGAATAACACCCACAATTTCAGTTCTGTCTGAGGCTTTGTAGTTAAATTTAATTGTGGGGTAGCATTTACTAACCCATTTGGCTCTAATTACTAAAACTCTTTCCCCTCAATATCAATTTCACCTATTTTCCAGAACTTCATGTCTCTCTCTGAATTTTTTTGAACCTGGGGAAGTATACTGCTACTGCTAAGTAGCTTCAGTTGTGTCCGACCTTGTGCGACCCCATAGATGGCAGCCCACCAGGCTCCTCTGTCCCTGGGATTCTCCAGGCAAGAATATTGGAGTGAGTTGCCATTTCTTTCTCCAAAGGAGAAGGTACAGGATGTTATCTATTGATACTTCCAAATCCCAGGAAATATCAACACCACAGTTTCCAAACAAGTTTAATCATAGATTTTTTTTTCATTGTTATATGTTTAGAAAAATATTTACTAATATCTTGTGGGACATATAGTTTCTTAAATACTGTTGTAATTTACTGAGTAACACTTGGAATGAGGCCTCTTTTTAATAATCTGTCCATGATATTTTCACATAATATTTCCACTTTATACTGTTTGTTCCCCATGATCGATCACTTGAAAATAACCATCTTAAATTTGTAGAACTAGTGGTTCCCACTTTCTACCATGTCGGGGTCCTTAACAGAGTCAACAGTAAAACAATAAATGGCAAAGAAAAGATAATCAGAAAAATATATGCTTTCAAGAGGTTCAATGAGAGATTTTTTTAATGGCTTCAATTGATAGAAAAGGCCATGGAGGGAGAAGCAAATATTGAGTTTTCGTTATGGCTTTGGTAAACTAACTCTAGTGCTACATTTCATGGAATGTTAGCTTGGTGCCAGGATTTTTCTAAAGGAAAAAGTGAGGAGAGATGGAGAGAGCAAGGGAGGTCTTTGTTGAAATAAATGAATTTGGGAAATTGGGATTAAAGAAAAATTTTAAAGTTTTCATTACTTCAGAACTTTTCATGTGCCATTACTATCTCAGTGAAGAAGGCAAAGTTCTCAAGGGGAGTAATGTATGCAACAGATTTAAAAATCCCAAGGAACAGAAATCTTTTCAACATGTTGACTGAACTACAGAAAGAAGTCCAGACTCGCTATGCATGAGTTAATTTCAACCTACATTTTCAGTCTTCTCTTACTATTTACTGTCCTGTATAAACTTTATGCTCAAGTCTAATCAATTTTCTACATTTCCTTAAGACTCAGAACACACTTTTTGACATTTTCTTCAATACTTGCCATGATGATTCTTTATTCACTTCTGAAATTCCAATCCTTAATCCAGTCTTCAAATTCCAACCCCAGTTCAATCTCTCTTATGAAAATGTCTAGCATTTACAGATAGATCATTTTATACATCAGAATTCTAGGCTTGACAAATGCTTCTTCACATTACTTATTATTTACACCTTTTCCCCACAACCGTAAGTCCTTTGAGAAGAGAAGCATATTTCATAACTCTTTGTTTATTGGATTTTTAAAATTTGCAGAAATCCTTATATTACAGTGGGATAATTTGTTGAGAGAAAATATCCAAACACATATTCAATAGTGATACTAAAACTAAATATTAGATGAAGCATTTTTATTAATAGGGTTTCATAATTTCATTAGCTTATGTATAAAATGTTAATAATACATTCAAAGTCAAGCACACACATACACACACATTCTGATCCACATTTACTACAACTTAATTCACTGAAGGACTAGTTTCTGTAAAAAGAAGTACATTTTATGCTCATGGAATAAAAGACCAACAATCAATAAGAAAATGCTCTAAAAAATTTAAAGTAACTGAGTAATACATCTAAAAGAGACAAAGGAACTAGAACACTTATAAAATGCAGGATCATTTGCTTCCTTTTCTGACTCCTAATTAATTTAGAAGCATAAAAAAGGTCATGGAAGTTAAATAATATGGGATGGCTAAGCTAAGTAGTTTCATTTATTTACTATTATAGATGAGTATGTAGATGTTAGAAAAGGTGACCAAACATAAAATTCCCTATTATCAGCAATACTGTCAAGAAGTCTGCATTGATGTTTAATATCTAACCAAGGAACTCAGTGTGTGATGCTGTAATGAAACCATTCATCTTCCTGGAAATCAATTAAAAGTTAATTAAAATTGTTAATAAGAAAAATCACACATCTCTTTTCATCTTGTACTACATCAAAGCAATAAACAGTAATAGCTGCAACTTTATAATCATCTCTCCATGGTTAACACTTTTTGTAATATACACCTTACTATGGGACCTGATTTGTGGCTACTTATTTGTGAATGCATATTGCTGGGACATTGGCTGATAGTCTGTAGTCAAATAAAGATATCATTGGACAAAACTTTGAATATATGCTAGAAAAACTTTTGAATAGCCTTAATCACTGAAGTCAAAGTTAAGAGTCAGCCAGTTAACATTGCAGTCAGCCAAATAATTACTTAATAAGGACAACACATCATACACAAGGGCTTTTATTGACTACACCATTTTATAGTACATCACTTAAAAAGGAAGCTGGAAAATATATTTCTTACACATTATACCTATGCCTTTTGCTGTCTCATTATATTTTACAGAAGTCTATTATACATGCTTTCCCATCGATAAAAGTGGAAACCTATTACTGGGATACCTACACTGGGAATTACAAATTCTATAGAGATATAAAAGTATGTCTTTATGGGTAGAATATACTGGGATAAGACCTGGAAGGAGAGCGTGATGCCTGCCCTCCTTCCTTTGAAAACTCCCTGCGTAGATTACTTATGCATTTTCAATTATTCATTCTTATTTAAAATGTTTTATATTCATACCCATTTGGATTATTTATATATAAAATGATTTCTGTTTGTTTTCATAAAAATCAGGTCTATATAAAGAACTTTGAGGACAAACAAATATAGCTGTGAGGAAGGTGTGAACTGCCATGTAGCACCTAATCAGCCCAGTGCAAAACTGAGAGGGAGCTTAGCTCTAGTTTTTGCTTGTCCTTCACAGCAATTTTTGAGGCTGTGCACTCCTCTCTCACCTTGAAGTGTGAGCCATAAAAGTTGTTGAGCAGGGAGGCCAGGAGAAGTTGGGCAGTGCATCCTTAGTGGCATTACTAATGGAAGTACATTTTTAAAATTATGTATCAACTTCAAAAAGACATAAAATAGTTGTTATCTTTATTTCTGTAAAGAAGCTGAGTTATTTCAAGGGATGTGATTATCAGTGTAAAAGGGGAAAAGCAATTTACGGACTCATGATACTGGCAAATGTTTCCTCTCTCCATACCTATTCATTATTGAACAATGGCAAATAGACTTACTGGCTAGAAGGTAACAAGTGTACTTGAGCTCAAATCACTAAAACATAACAAGAATAAAGAGCTTTTTTTTTTTTTATCAGATACTGAAACTGTCACATATTTAATCCTTAGGAGTCTAGAAAACCTGTATGAAAACTAGAGATTCCTTAAGGGCTTAAGCTCTAGGTTAAAAGCCCAGGTCTTTCCCGTACTAATTCTATGTCCTTGAGTGAGTCAGTCACTCTAAGCTTCCATACTTCATTTGTAAAACTATGATGATAGTATTTATCTCTCTACCTACTATGAGGATTGAACAACTTTAATAGCATGCTTAGATCATATTAAGTAATCAATTAAAAATTAGATGTTTATTGAGGTTTTCGATATCTACTTAGAAGCTATTAAAAAGCTCAATTTTTATCTAAAGTTCTTCAAAAAAGTTTAATTAGAATAAATTAGTCTAATTTTATTTGGTTATATATACACTTCATTTTTCCTTAAGATCAACTTTAACCTGGTACAGTAAGTCTATTCGTAGAAGGCAATGGCACCCCACTCCAGTACTCTTGCCTAAAAATCCCATGGACAGAGGAGCCTGGTAGGCTAGTCCATGGGGTCGCTAAGAGTCGGACACGACTGTGTGACTTCACTTTCACTTTTCCCTTTCATGCACTGGAGAAGGCAATGGCAACCCACTCCAGTGCTCTTGCCTGGAGAATCCTAGGGGCGGTGGAGCCTGGTGGGCTGCCGTCTATGGGGTCACACAGAGTCGGACACGACTGAAGCGACTTAGCAGCAGCAGCAATAAGTCTATTGGGCTCTTTTGGGGCTCAACGGTAAAAAATCTGCCTACAATTTGCAATGCAGGAGACCTGGGTTCGATCCCTGGGTTGGAAAGATCCCCTGGAGAAGGAAATGGCAACCTACTCCAGTATTCTTGCCTGGGGAATCCCACGGACAGAGAAGCCTGGTGGGTTACAGTTCATAGGGTCACACAGAGTCGGACACGACTGAAGCGACTAAGCTTCATCAGCAGAAGGAGCAGTGTGTCTATTAAGTTCCATTGCTTTGTTTGTCAAGATCTGAGAATTTGGGTGCCTGTATTAATTATAGAAAAATCTTAAAACCTGTCCATGTTGTGTTTTTAGTGAAACAAATAAAAATATGAGGAAAACTTGTATGATGAAATGATATATAACAAAAAGATAAGAGCACTTTAGTTATTACAAGAAACAATAATGAAGATTTAAGACACTTGAGGCATAAATTCAGGTAGTATTAGACATATGATAGAGAAATTTCTATGAAAAATTACACCTGATCATTTTATGGATATTATCACATTGAGAAATGTTTGCTACATCCGGCCTGAGAAAACATATTGAATTTTTGAAAAATCTAAAATGTATAACATTTGAAAGCAGAAGAGAAGGTAACTTCCAGTTGCATTTTAAAGTAATTTCATCATGGGTTGTGAAACAAATGTATGTCAACAGGTGAGTGGTCAGGAACTGATCATAAATTGTGAGGCTCTTAAAATCATTATAGTGAGAGCTGAAAGGGATGTAAGAATTATTTCACACTAAACATTTCTTTACTTGTCATAACTACTGCAGACCATCCTTTCAAATCTGAAAGATAAATTCTACCTAGAGAACTCAGTAAACAGTATTTCCCCACATAAAAGGTTTGACAGCTGCCCATATTTTTCTCCAAAGCTATGTCTTTTTTTAGTGATCTTAAATTCTTTCTATTCTACCAAGGAGTGAACCTCTACTAAACTTTCAGGGCTTGGACGTTTTTCTAGGATGCCTTTCCTGGTTTCCCCAAATCAAGACAGTTGTTCCACTAACACTCCTTGCCATTTTGTTTTCATTTAGTTCAACAATATAATGTAGCTGCCTGCTCATCTGATTGTCTTCTACACTACACTTCCTGCAAATTGAGGACAAGAAAAATGCATTGCTCATAGCTTAACTTCTAATGCCTTTTCTGTATTAAGGTTCAGTGAATATTTACTGAATAAATACTTCACTAAGGATTGCTTCTTATGAAGCAGTAAGTGCCTTAAATGAAAATTTTGTTGAATTCACTAATAATAGCCAAAACAATCATTTCTAGTTTACACAATAAATTAAATTTTATTATAACATTCAAGGCTCTATGTGATCTTTTTCTAACCTATCCTTATGCACTTACCTCTCACAACTAACTCTCTGACATAAACTCTATGTTTTAGTCAAAAGAGTTTATTTATTATATCAGACAGCTTTAAATAACTCCAAAATCTCAGTGGTTTGCTCTCACTGATGTTTATTTCTCATTCGTTCAGTATCTATCATGGATTTCATGTAGCTCTGTCTTTACTCCAGGAAGGAGTCTGAAGCAGCAGGCTTTATTGGAACATGCCATTCATGTGACTGGGCTTCCCAGGTTGCAGTGGTAAAGAATCTGCCTGCCAATGCAGGAGATGCAAGTTTGATCCCTGGGTTGGAAAGATCCCCTGGAGAAGTAAATGGCAACCCACTCCAGCATTCTTGCTTGGAAATTTCCATGGACAGAGGAGCCTGATGGGCTACAGACAATGGGGTTGCAAGAGTCAAACATGACTGAGCATGCACACGTACATACGTACATTCATATGACCAAGGAGGGAAAAAGAGATAATAAAGTCACAGCTCTTAATGCTTCTGCTTCAATGTGGAACATATCACCTACAAATCTTACATCATCATGGCTGATCTCATAAGGCGGGGAAGTAGCATCCTTTTGGAGTGTGGGGCAGCAAAATCTAGAAACAATAATAGAGTCTAGTAGTCTAGTGGTTAGAAATCTATCTTTCAATGTAGGAGACACAGATTCAATTCCTGGTTGGGAAGCTAAGATCCCATGTGTTGTGGGGCAACTAGGCCCACATGTTGCAACTAGAGAGCCCATGTGCCACAAGTAGAGAGCCCACGTGCTCTAGAGTCTGTGTTCCACAAGAGAACCCTGCATGGGCAACTAGAGAAACTCTCTCAAGACACTATAGAAAGCCCATCAAACACAACAAAAAGATCCAGCAGAGCCAAAAAAAAAAACAAAAAACAGTCTACCTGCCTTGTTCCCCTTCAAACACACAATGCTCCCTCTTACTTTCAATTATAGGCATTTGTTTTTAAATCCTATCTAATTCTTCAAAACTTAACTCCAGTTTCACTCAGCTTCTTTCTGGGAAACCTCTTCTTTCCATCCAGCCTTCTGATCCCTTTTGCACTCAGCACAAACTACTTTCTATATCTTTATGTTGTGCAATTAAATATTAGGCCTAAAAGTCATGCTCATCCATTTTTACAAAATAGGAGGCATTAATAGGGGAAAAAACCTGCGAAATATTTGGCAACAGAAATTTTGACAATGTATGAGAAGTGGGACGTTAGTGCAAGGATAGGAATAAGGAAGGGAAGCAAAAGCTCTAGACAGCAAGTACATGCAAATAATATGCCTTCCTTAACTGAGGTTATACTTAATGAAATAAATTAAGTATCAAATTAAGCAGACTAGTTTAAACGGTTACAACATAGTCTAAAGTTCTCTTAATGTTTGAATGTAAATTAACTCCAAGTGGTTTATTAAGTAAGTATTAGGAAGAAGCCATGTAGCCCTGTACTACAAGTTTTCACACACTCATTCGTCATATATATATATAATATATATAATTTATATATATTTATTTTACATATATATTATATCATATGTATTACTATATATCCCCTAATATATATCCCTTATTATACTAGAAGATATATATATATACCTTTGTATATATTATTTACATATAATAAGTATATTATTTATTTTATATATATTATATAATATATATATTATTATATATCCCCTATTATACTAGAAGGGCATGGGAAAATTTTGGATGACTCATTCAATGATTTTTATTTTTTCCTAGCCTACTTATTTGCATTTGACAAATTTGTACTATGGATTTGGTGTATATAACATCATTTTGTTGATGGTGCAAGGTCACATATTGAAATTGTATTTTGTGTTTACTCAGCTCTTCTTACTTTACTTCTCCAACATCTTCAGTCTCATATCTTTTCTATGGACAAACATGTTCTAAACCCTAAATTTAAGTATATTCTGCCAAACTAACTATGCTGTCTGTTCCCTGCTTTTTCTAGCTTGAAGTCCTCTCCCTACTTCACAAACTGGTTATTCTTTAGCCCACCTGTCACTATGCTCAGAAACATCTAAGTTAAACGTCTTATCCCTATGCTTCTATAGCTCACTGCTCCTTTACTGAAGGTGTTATTACTTTTTTTATAGCCCTCAAGAAATTAAGAGTTTCTTCAGAGCAGGCTGGCTTGTTCATATCTGAGCCATGCATGTTCTTTGCATTGACAGGCAGTAGATAAACGTTTTCTGCAAGTATTTCATCTGAAGCTATTTCCATGATGCTGCTGTTACATATCATTCCTACCCCAAGCACTCAATCACATGAACAAAATAAAATTTCATTTAGTATGTATAGTCTTTTTTTTAAAAAAGGAAAACACAAGCTTTCCTTTTCATATGTGAATTAAGGGAGTGATCAACAATTGTTTATTCCAGAATTTTGTCCTTATCCTTTTGTTTTACTGTTTTCTTTTACTTCAAGTCAGCTAGAATCCCATAAGAAAATTTGTTTTTAGTTCAGTTTAAAAGTGTTGTAAGTATACCTTCATTTTTTTGTGGAATTAAATACAGTAGTTTTATTTTCTAGTACTCTGTTCCATTGTTGTTTAAACTGTTTTCATTATAACCCACTTAAAGTGGACTTTTAGCTATTTTTTTCTTCCTAGTTGTACCTCAATGAAATTTTATTGCCACAGATTTATTATGTAACTATTTATGTATATGTTTATCTGTGTTTTACATATAAAGAATATATTTTTGCCTCTCAAAAACTGATTTTTTTTTCCATTTAGGGGGTAATATGTCCCAGGTAATATTGAATAGTCAAAGAAAGTCTTCTCTAACTTCCTAATATAGCATAAATAAACACTGTAGTGTAAACATTATTTCTCAACACTCATTATAATGGCATCACTTTCTAAACATTATGTTTATGTTATGTTCTAAACATTATGTTTTAAAACAAATGTTTTAAAACATTTCTCCAAACTCTCATGCAGGATAACTCTTTCAGGGCATCTCTAGAGCGGTAGTCAACAGTCATCAGTTTTTAAGCATGAAGTAAGAGAAAACTATCATTGTCATAGATTGCATTTTATATAGTCTGCTTCACCCAGGCATTTCTCATATAGTTGTGCTCTCCTTGTCTGTCAAGTTCTGACACTATTGTTTTCTTTTTTGTAAATTTTAAAAAGTTTCCTCTATGCTTATTAAAGATGTGATATTTGCTTATCAGATCATCCTTCCTGCTAATCCCAAATGTTAACTTTATTTTTACACAATATTCTTTTATATTAAATATAAGCATTCACATATATTTCTCTAAAGAGCTAAGAATAATCTATGCCCTAAGTATTGTCCTTCTATCTATCACAGAACATTTGCTGTTATAGGTCTCACAAATGATTTCCTTGTATCAATGGCAGAAGAAAATTGTAACTGAAAAGTGGGGAAAAAAATGTGACAGCTGGTTGAATTTTCTGTGAAATTCTCCATTATTGCATTTTATGGAGAATATTCAAATATTAGATTATCAGATGCATATCTAAGACAATAGAAATGAACAAGGCCTTTGGCCAATATGACATCCACTTAATAACAGAAAGTGTTAGTCACACAGTCGTGTCTGACTCTCTGCGATCCCCTGGCCTCTAGCCTGCTAGGCTCCTCTGTTCATTGAATTATCCAGGCAAGAATACTGGAGTGGGTTGCCATTTCCTTCTCCAAAATAAGAGAAAAGTATCCCCTAGAGCTCAAACACTGTGAATAATATTTTGGGTTTGATATAAGCACTGCTTCCCAAATATACTGCTTCCCAAATGACAACCATAAAATTAAGAGGGCTTTCTCCATTTTAAACACATTATTGCAATCTTATCATAGTCATTGACCCTGATAAAGTCACTGAGGTAGAGAAAGATGCAGATTTTGAACTTTTGGTTTTACGCTATCAGCCCGTGTCCCTTGAGGTGAGCTTAAAATGTAACAGTTTTTAGTTACATTTCATTCCCCCAATCTGAGATGTCATCAAATTGGTTGACCTGGAAACGCAAGTTTTATATTCATTCCTGTGCCAACAATGCACTGAAGTAACAGATTACATTTCCTGTTTTGTCTAACATATTCCTTTAAATTAGTGAAATAAAATTAATTGGAAGAAGTAACTTATCTTTCCTTATTTACTCCCGAGGTCTGATTCATGGGCCTGGGAAAAGAACTGAGATGTACAAAATGTAGAACTTTCTTTAAATCAGAAATTTTGGATTTATATTCTGCTTGCTCTTCCTTTTTCAGTTGATTTCCTTCCAATTCACTTTGAGTACATCCCTACGTGTGTCACTGACTGTGTAAACAGGTGATAACTATTTTAGAATGATCATCATGTGGCAGGCATTCTGCAAAGTGCTTTTTGTTTGTTTCCTTAAATTCTGGTGCAAAATGGCACTGCTGTTCACCTTAATATTAGAAATATGCATAGATTTTTTTAAAGTTATAGATTTATAAAAGATCCAAATATTTTATCAACATTTTTAAGTTTTTCTGGTTAAATGAGACAAAATAAGCCCAATGGGAAATAAAATATATATATATATATAGGGAAAAAACTTCTTTTCAGTTCAGTCTCTCAGTTGTGTCCGATTCTTTGTGACCCCCATGGGCTGCAGCATGCCAGGCTTCCCTGTCCAACACCACCTCCCGGAGCTTACTCAAAACTTGTTTTGGACATACATTTTTTTATTGTTAACACACCCTCAAAAATAATATTTTCATATTGCCTGGTCTAGCATAAAAATTCCCTTAAAACAATGGCATTTATTCATTGAATTCTGTTGATGGTTTGAAGTGGTCTAGTCAATAAAAGTGGACTCTGGTATTAAAAAAATAGATATATATCAGGAATTAAAATGAAGCATATTATTCTGAGAAATCAAAACTCTATATCTACCAAGAATCTTTGAAAATAATAAAGAAGAAAGTTATTGACTTATTTCAAACTTAAATTCTAAAGACTTGGAGACTGAAACTACCCTCCAACATGACAGGTATGAACAGTTTGATTTGGTTTGCCCAGAGGAAGCATTACTCTTGCTACTTTCATAAAGATTGATTGATTTTGACAGAAGTCTGTCTGTGCAGACTTGGATAAGTATGATACCGAAGAGTCATAAAACCATTAGAGAAGACTGTAGGCTCAGAAGAACTCTCCATAAAAATGTTGAGGTAGAAGGAATATGACAGTGAAAAAGAGACTATATTTGCTGTATATCCACATCATGAGTTATGATACCCATAGGAAATATTTCCAGTCCTGGGTTTCAGAATCCCAGTGAACTAATCCTTCTGAGATATCATAAGCAGAATAGGGAGAAAACAAGCCAAAGAAATATTCCCTGCTTTTATTTATTTATTTTGTAGACTAAATCTAGATTAAAAATTAAGAAAAAAAAGCGTCCTATTTTTGGTTCTTGCACGGCTTGAAGAAAAATATTGTGCTATATAAGGGTTTTTGCTTGCAAACTGGTCTCCCTGTGAAGGAGACAGTGAGATAGGAATTAGATCAGATCCATGCATGTGGAAAGCAGATGAAAGAAGCAGGATTGTATTAAGAGAAAAATCTAACTACACAGGGTCAACAACAGTTTTGGCCAATTCCAGAAGGAGCTCTGGAATAAGAGCTGCATGTTTGAGTTATTCCAGACTGGGTCAAAATGAGGTCTTTGTACTTGGCCATCAGTCAGTGGGCTACAGTGAGAAAGGTGTGACCCTTCTCTCTGCAAACTGAAATATTCTGGAAAGTGTCTGGCAGCTGAAGGACATCTTCCTACATCACTCTCAGAAGTCAGAATGTCTTTTCTTGAAGGGGAACCTGAGTAGTGCATCTCAGTCTCCGCCACAAGCCAATATCTGTACTGTCTTCATTAGATTAAAAACCCCTTGTTTAACAGAATATAATGAAGCATGTATATGTGTTAGTCACTCAGTCATGTCTGATTCTTTGCGACCCCATGAACTGTAGCCTGCCAGGCTCCTCTGTCCTTAGAATTCTCCAGGAAAGAGTACTGGAGTGGGTAGCCATTCTCTTCTCCAGGGGATCTTCCCAACCCAGGGATTGAACCAACTGCAGACAGATTGTTTACCATCTGAGCCACCAGAGGTATGTGTGTGTGTGTGTGTGTGTGTATATATATATATATGTATATGTATATATATATATATATATATGCCCTTAGAATCATTCCAAAGTAAATTATTCATTGCCTTCAAATAAAATAATCAGTTCCAGAGCTATGATTGTCCTGATCCAAGCTACTAATGATCTATTTCTATCCTTATACTCAGACATGTGGTTCATATTTTCATTTTTACATTTGATTCTCCTTTAAGAGAATTCTCCTGGATATGGTTAGCTTTACATTTTTTCTATCTTTTAGTTCTTACAAACACCCAACAAGACAGTTGTTATTGTCCTTATTTTACAGGTGAGAATACTGAAGAAAAGCTAAGAAACTTTTTCAGGTTCTTATACTGGGGCATATGAGAGAATATGGATGTGAGTTTAGGACATTAATATATTATCTGCTTGTGATCTTTGTTCAGGGAAGGAGGCTGTTATAATTGGTGCAGGATCATAAATTATTCTAACTGTATGATAGATTGGAGTCCAGAGATAAGCAGTAAGATGACTTGGAAACATTTTAGAATCCACTCTGAAACAGTTTACTTATTTTAATTATGGAAATTAAGAGCCATATCACAGAAATCCATGCCTTAAGATTATTATTATGTAGTAGTTCTGAATTTAAATACATTAAATGAGAGAATAAAAAACTAGGTTATAGAAAATTGTCAGTGGTTCCCCTCATATTATTCCTTGCTCTGCCTCAATCTAACTTGGAGTGATACCAGAGGGGGAAAAAAAAAAAGCCCATGAAGGCAATGGAAGTTGCATGAAATCTTAGGAAATACAATATGACCTAGAGCTATGAATTTCACTGATTATTTTGAGACATGGAGGTAGTCATTTCAAAATAAATCTAAAAACCACCCAACATCTATCCTTGTCTTTTCCATTCTCCTGGTACTGAAACAAGAGAATTTCCAATTGCACTCATCTCACACGTTAGTAAAGTAATACTCAAAATTCTCCAAGCCAGGCTTCAGCAATACGTGAACCGAGAACTTCCAGATGTTCAAGCTGGTTTTAGAAAAGGCAGAGGAACCAGAGATCAAATTGCCAACATCTCCTGGATCATCAAAAAAGCAAGAGAGTTCCAGAAAAACATCTATTTCTGCTTTATTGACTATGCCAAAGCCTTTGACTGTGTGGATCACAATAAACTGTGGAAAATTCTGAAAGAGATGGGAATACCAGACCATCTGACCTGTCTCTTGAGAAACCTGTATGCAGGTCAGGAAGCAACAGTTAGAACTGGACATGGAACAACAGACTGGTTCCAAATAGGAAAAGGAGTACGTCGAGGCTGTATATTGTCACCCTGCTTATTTAACTTCTATGCAGAGTACATCATGAGAAATGCTGGGCTGGAAGAAACACAAGCTGGAATCAAGATTGCCGGGAGAAATATCAATAACCTCAAATAACCTTATGGCAGAAAGTGAAGAAGAACTAAAGAGCCTCTTGATGAAAGTGAAAGAGGAGAGTGAAAAAGTTGGCTTAAAGCTCAGCGTTCAGAAAACTAAGATCGTGGCATCTGGTCCCATCACTTCATGGGAAATAGATGGGGAAACAGTGGAAACAGTGTCAGACTTTATTTTTTGGGGCTCCAAAATCACTGCTGATGGTGATTGCAGCCATGAAATTAAAAGACGCTTCCTCCTTGAAAGGAAGGTTATGACCAACCTAGAAAGCATATTTAAAAGCAGAGATAGGCAAAACACTCTCCGACATAAATCACAGCAGGATCCTCCATGACCCATCTCCCAGAATATTGGAAATAAAAGCAAAAATAAACAAATGAGACCTAATTAAAATTAAAAGCTTTTGCACAACAAAGGAAACTATAAGCAAGGTGAAAAGACAGCCTTCAGAATGGGAGAAAATAATAGCAAATGAAGCAACGGACAAACAATTAATCTCAAAAATATACAAGCAACTCCTGCAGCTGAATTCCAGAAAAATAAACGACCCAATCAAAAAATGGGCCAAAGAACTAAACAGATATTTCTCCAAAGAAGACATACAGATGGCTAACAAACACATGAAAAGATGCTCAACATCACTTATTCTTAGAGAAATGCAAATCAAAACCACAATGAGGTACCATGTCATGCCAGTCCGAATAGCTGCTATCCAGAAGTCTACAAGCAATAAATGCTGGAGACGGTGTGGAGAAAAGGGAACCCTCTTACACTGTTGGTGGCAATGCAAACTAGTACAGCCACTATGGAGAACAGTGTGGAGATTTCTTAAAAAACTGGGGATAGAACTGCCATACAACCCAGCAATCCCACTGCTGGGCATACACACCGAGGAAACCAGAATTGAAAGAGACACGTGTACCCCAATGTTCATCGCAGCACTGTTTACAATAGCCAGGACATGGAAGCAACCTAGATGTCCATCAGCAGACGAATGGATAAGGAAGCTGTGGTACATATACACAATGGAATATTACTCAGCCATTAAAAAGAATACATTTGAATCAGTTCTATTGAGATGAATGAAACTGGAGCCCATTATACAGAGTGAAGTAAGACAGAAAGAAAAACACCAATACAGTATACTAATGCATATATATGGAATTTGAAAGATGGTAACGATAACCCTATATGCAAGACAGAATAAGAGACAGAGATGCATAGAACAGTCTTATGGACTCTGAGGGAGAAGGTGAGGGTGGGACGTCCTGAGAGAATAGCATTGAAACATGTATATTATCATATGTGAAACAGAGCACCATTCCAGGTTCGATGCATGAGACAAATGCTCAGGGCTGGGGCAATGGGATGACCCAGAGGGATGGGATGGGGAGGGAGATGGGAGGGGGGTTCAGGATGGGGAACACATGTAAACCTATGGCTGATTCATGTCAATGTATGGCAAAAACCACTACAATATTGTAAAGTAATTAGCCCCCAACTAAAATAAATAAATTTATTAAAATAAATAAATAATTAAAAGCAGAGACATTACTTTTCCAACAAAGGTCTGTCTAGTCAAGGCTATGGTTTTTCCAGTGGTCATGTATGGATGTGAGAGTTGGACGGTGAAGAAAGCTGAGTGCCAAAGAATTGATGCTTTTGAACTGTGGTGTTGGAGAAGACTCTTGAGAGTCCCTTGGACTGCAAGGATATCCAACCAGTCCATCTTAAAGGAGATCAGTCCTGGGTGTTCATTGGAAGGACTGATGTTGAAGCTGAAACTCCAGTACTTTTGCCACCTCATGTGAAGAGTTGACTCATTGGAAAAGACCCTAAGGCTGGGAAGGATTGGGGGCAGGAGGAGAAGGGGACGACAGAGGATGAGATGGTTAGATGGCATCACTGACTCGATGGACATTGGTTTGGGTAAACTGCGGGAGTTGGTGATGGACAGGGAGGCCTGGTGTGCTCCGATTCATGGGATTGCAAAGAGTTGGACACAACTGAGCGACTGAACTGAACTGATTGAATTCCCTCCTACATTCCCAGGGACTAGGCTCTCGGGACTATGTTGTTTCTCTTCTCAGCATCTTCCACATTCTTCTTATTGAGGCTATTTCCATTAGTCTCTCTTTTATCACTACCAAAACAAAAGTGAATGAAGAAGTAAAAAATAATCACATCCTACTATATCTGTTCTCTTGCTACAATTCCTTCACATCCCAATCTTCTAGGGGGAAAAACGGTCAATATACATTATCTCCATTGCTACCCTCATTTCTTAGTGAGTTATTTAGCTAGCTACCTATGCAGTTAAGCCAAGCTAATTTCTTTTTTTCCATTTTAGATTTTGCATTTTCTTTTACTTAGAGAGTCTTCCACAGTAGTTTACTTATCCTTCAGTTCTCAGTTTACATAGCTTTCCCTCACAGGAAACTTTCCAGAGCCTCCCAGTACATAGGAAGATACACTCAGAGTACTCACTCTCTCCCCTCACAGTGTGCATGGCAATATTTTACTTTCTTATCCAACAGTGTGTATATGTATTTAATGCCTGGCACTTCACTGCGCTGTGAGATTCATGACAATGAGGACCTGTCTGTTTGTTCCAGATCTGTGAGTCCAGTGCTCTGTGCATAACAGACACTTAATAAATATTCATTCAAGGATTGGATGAATGAAAGATAAAAGCGATCATAGCCATTCAACTAAATCTGGAAGTATATCAAGGCAATATATAATTAAGTAGAAAAACATATTGATAGATTTTCCTCCTTTTCAAAGTGAGAGAGAATCTAACTCTTCAAGAAGAGACAGAAGTTATTATTTACTCTACCATCAAAAGCACTTGTAAATGTTGTCTTTGTGTCACTTGAGAAACAGTATTCTGATCATAACATTCTTACAAGCTTTAAATTTTTATCTTAGTATAGTACAGTTAAAAGAATATTAAACTTGTGGGACTTCTCTAGTAGTCCAGTGGCTAAGACTTCCTTCCAATGCAGGGGACACAGGTTCTCTTCCTGGTCAAGAAGCTAAGATCCCACATGCCTCAGGGCCAAAATCCCAAAACATAAAACAGAAGAAATATTGTAACAAATTCAATAAAGACCTTAAAATGGTCCATATCAAATTCTTAAAAAAGAGAGTATTAAAATTTTAGTCTAAAAAATTCCCTTTTGTATTCTCTTATTTTATTCATTAGCTATGTTACATTCATCTGCTGTGTACTCATTTGCTTCTATCTGAGCTACCATACCAGTGAAATGGGAATGTAATTTAGGCTTTAAAGTACTCTATAAACACTAAGCTGCTACAAATCATTGTTGGCAACTAAACTGCAAATTTAGAAATGGCAACCCTTAACCTAATTGATGGGGACTGAAAGTTCCTACCTGCTCTTTGTTCTTAAAATCAGAACTGTTGCTTTAATTATTCACCTAACTAGCATATACTAAAACATGTAATACTCTCCAGGTGCTATGCTTGGTTTTAGATACACCCAAGCATTAGATATGTTCCCTAATACCAGTTACTTAATTGCTCTTAAAAATGACACAATTAGTTATTTAAAAAATAAAATTTAAAAAAAACACAAAAAATTGTCAAGTCTTTGCTATATTCAGTTAGTAAATGAATAAAATTAGATGCTGAGTTAGTAAATGAATAAAATTGGAATAAAATTGGATGCTGAGTGCAGTTGCTAACAAAGTGCTTCACGTCACTTAGATATAATCATTTATATGCATGTATATATACATAAAAACTGATAGTTGTTTAGTACTTTCTAGTTTGAATGCTGCTTTTATGTACGTTATCTCTTTTTATCATCACAATAAAACTGTAAATAAGTTATTATAGGGGAATTTCCTGGTTGTCCAGTAGTTAGGATTCTGTGCTTATACTGTAGGGGGCAGAGGATTGATCTCTGGTTGGAGAATAAGGATCCCTCAAGCTGAGTGACATGGCCAAAAAAATAAAAAAGTTATGATCACTTTCATTTTACTGATGAGAGAACTGATGTTATATAAGCTTAAACATATTGACTGATTTGTACAGCTAGTAAGTAGCAGAATTAAAATTCCAACCCAGATTTTCACTATAAATCTTTTGCTTTTCCTACTTTATCTACTTTCCTCCTCCTCATTTTCTCTTTGTTCTCTCTATTCATTGCATTAATATATGCAAATCTACATGATAATTAATACACTAAGAAATGTATATTACCGCTTACTATACACGCCTCAAAAC
This sequence comes from Giraffa tippelskirchi, assembly GCF_054371585.1. NCBI lineage: Eukaryota > Metazoa > Chordata > Mammalia > Artiodactyla > Giraffidae > Giraffa > Giraffa tippelskirchi. The sequence goes on from NC_137276.1 coordinate 43,921,258, forward strand.
TTGTGTGTCATGTCAATGTACTTGCATTATCTAAATTTAACTTCATTAAAAAGTGATATAATCATCAAAATAATTATAAACTTTGCTCGTTTATAAAGTAATGAGCATTGTGTGCATTTTGTGCTTAGTTGTGTCCAACTGTCTACAGCCCAATGGACTGTAGCCCACCAAGCTCCTCTGTCCATGGAATTTTCCAGGCAAGAATACTGAAGCACGTTGCTATTTCCTACTCCAGAGGATCTTCCCAAACCAGGGATCAAACCCACGTCTCTTCATCTCCTCATTGGAAGGTGGATATTTTACCACTAGTGCCAAATATCAAATATAAAGTTAAATTAATATTCATCTGTCTTCAAAAGAATACTATTGCATCTAAATTAAACCAAGGTAATCTTACCTTTTTTGGTCATAGTTGGTTTTATGTATATAGCTCACAAAGCATGACCTATCAGGCTGTACTGCAGGGTTAAGAGAGATGATAGAAAAATATACCACTAGACAAGCAGTCACATTTCTTCAAATCTGGATTTTGAATTCCATGTAAAATTGTTAACGATCCATACACAGCATGTAGGTTTGTCCAGTTATAATGGCAGACTTCATAAATGCTGAGTGTGTCAACATACTGAGATTTGGATGCAAGCCCTGAAACTTAAGCAGGGTTCTGTTGTTGCAGGTTAATTTTTAACTAGGCCTTCTGGGATTTCATACAAATTGAAACAGGCAGGAAATCTATTTAAAGGAGGCTTGAAGCAAAAGTTCACACTTAATACTAAACTATGCTTGAGTATATAGAGAGGAGAAATAAACACCAAAGGGATAAAGACACAATAAATCCTTTTTTTCCTTTTAGGAAATCATGTTGCAACCAAAGAATATTTTCTCAGTGGAGCATTCTTCAAAAACATGTCTGTGTAGACACAGAACCAATGTTACTTTTATCAAATAAAACCAAATGAACACAGATAAATAAAAATGTATATTTATATAATCATTTAAATGCTGAGAGCTAAATTAGTCCCCACTTTTTGATCCCATAGCACTTTGTACCTGCCTGTCTCAGCACTTTTCATATTGCATTGTATATAATTATTTTCATTTAATACCTCTGCTATCTAATGTACAATCTAAAAGAGACAATGTGGTTTGTCCACATTAATGCTTTGGTGTAGAATTGAGGTTTCATCTCAATATATGTTAACTGAGTTTTTTTGAATCATGTAATTTTTCTTACTCCTGTATTAGAAAAATATAGCAATGAATAAAAATATAAAATACTTATTTTTAAGTTTGGTTTGAAATCAGTCATATATGTTTTCATGCATTTATCTATTCATGTATATTTACTGTCAAATTTGTGCTGAACAGCATTTTAGGAGCTGGGCCTGTAAAGAAGGGTAAGAGCAAAGTGCTCTTTGATGTTATATCACTTGAAGTATACTGAAAAAAGTAGATGTTAAACAATAATTGCCTTTAAAAATCACTAGAGCAATAACCTCCAGTAATAAAGATGCACAGCACAATCACACCATCTTGGAGAGCTTCTAGCCTGCACTTCTGGAAATAACATTCTAATAGGGAACATACAGGTTTAAAAAAAGTTACACAAATAAAAAATTTCAAATTTTAATGAGTATTGTGAAAAAAAAAAGTATAGAGAGTACTAGAACATATATATACAGAGGTGCTTAATCCAATCTTGTGAGGCCAAGAAAGAAAATGACATTCAGTTCACATCCATCACTCCTAAACTGTAGGTCTAATAAGACCAGAAATCCTCATGGTGACTTTTACTTGTACTAAATACAAGTCATGACAAAATCATTGCACTTTTTTCCCCTTAGGAAAAATGGTAATAGATATAGGACATCTTGATTTTAGTAAACTTCTTACGATTTCTTTTCTTTCCATTTTAGTTGTTAAAATAGGGGGAGAAATGCTTCCTAAGTGATGGTATAATAATTTATATTTGGAACTGACTGAAGAATCATCCCCAAGTGGGACTTCAAGCTTGACAAGACTCTGATGGCAGCCTGCAAAATTAATAATCGGTTCCACATTGTCAGCCACTTTTTCAAAGACATAAAAGATATGACTTTGAAGTGTATTTATGGTTAGGAAGTTTAACAAAATGGGTCATACCATAGACTCATTTGTTGAATTAAAAGTAAAATATATCTCAATGTAAGTCTCAAAATTCAAGAGTATAAGATGTTACTGCTGCTGCCACTACTGTTACCATCACATTAACTGTTAGAATTCTTTTTACACTTGGACAATTGTGACTTCTCGCCTTCAAACCTTGAGGAAGTCTATAAACTAGACTTATTCTCTCCATTTCGTAGACAAGGACACTGAGTTTCAAGTAGACTAGATAATTTGCCAAAGTCACAGAGTTGCTAAGTTGCAAAACTAGAATTCAAGAGACTGTCTAATGTCAAAACTAGTGTTCTTATCCAGAATTTTAGGCTGCTTCCAATGAAAGCAATTACAGGTTCTTTAGAATTTCATAGCTTGAGGCAATTGATTCTGCCACTTGCCAGTTACACAGTCTTGGCAAAGTAATTCACCTCCTAGAGTCTGCAGGTGAAGAGAAAATACTAGTGAAGGGAAGTGAATTGAAAGTTGCTTAGTCATGTCCAACTCTTTGTGACTCCATGCACTGCAGCCTGCCAGGCTCCTCTGTCCATGGAATTCTCTAGGCCAGAATACTGGAATGGGTAGTTGTTCCCTTCTCTAGGGGATCTGCCCAACCCAGGGATCAAACCCAGGTCTCCTGCATTACAGGAGATGAAACTTTGTTGAGCTGTGTTAATTCATTAGTTCTTCCTGTGAATGACATAATTTTTCAATGCACTAATATTGATGCTTAGTGTCTTCAGGACCAAGACTACCTGCAATTTTTAGTGAGACCAAAAGTTGAATACTTTCTTACTTTTTGTATTTCTATTTTACCTTGATTTCTCTACCACTACCTCCTCTGTTTCTCCTATCAGCATTAAACTTTTCACTGTTTAAAAAAAAAAAAAGTACTGTATCTAGAAATTGTTTTGTACCACAGAGTTTGATGAAGAGCTTAATTAAATGAAAAGTGAAGCAATTCACAAGTAACCAATTTTGCAGTAATTTTATTTTACTGGCCTATACTTACTTTTTATCTACAATGAATGGTAAGAAGTATCTATATTTGATACTTTCACATTTTCAATAAAGTTAACAATTACCCTCATATAGAAACTCAGACACCTTCTCTGTGTACCAGGAGAAATCATATAAAAATATTCACAGCAGGATTGATTATAATAGCCTTAAACTAAAAAACACTCAAACATTTATCAGTAGTAGAATGGGAAAATGAACGTGGCACAAACACACATAGAAAATAAAATATATGAATAAATAGGCAGAAATGTGGTTGAATCTTCAAAAGGACAAAGATGAATGAAAGAAGGTTGATACTATAACATGCTTTCTGTTTATACACATTAAAAATAGACAAAAGTAAACTATATTACTTGGATGCTTATTTAGTTGGTAAATCTGCAATAGAAAGCAAGAAACTGTCAGAGTGGTTCATTGCAGGTGGAGGAAAGTGATTAGGGCTAGGAAGAAGCACACGGGGGCTTTCCTGATGATGCATTATATGCTGGGGTTATACTTAACACTTACATTTACTCTATAACAATTTATTAAATTTTGCATTCATGTTTAATACCGGTCTATATGTTACAGTTTTTTTTTTTTTCTTAAAGTTTAAAGGACATAATTTGGTCTTAATAAAAGCCTTCAGAAACATTTGCAATCCTTCTTGTGCTACCAAAAACTGATTGCCAAGCTTCTTCTTCAGGGAAGCAGTAAAGGCAGTGCAAGTAATTGTAGTGAGCTATAACATTTGTAGAGAAAGATAACTAAATCCAACTAAAGTGAATAGGCCATGAATTCTCATCAGTCTATAAAACATAAGTGCAATTTGTATAAAGTTGGATCTCATAAATAAGTAATGCAGCATTAAAAGACAAAGCAAGATGAATAGAGCAAGGGTTTATGAGGCAAAAAATAGTTGGTATTTCCTCCTAGGCAAATATTAAATAATTTAAAAGGGTATATATTTTAAATGGGTGAGTGAAAAACACAACTCCAAATATATGACCTAACAAGCTGGGTATGTGTCTGTTACAGTTTTCCTCCTTGTAATCTTATACCTGGAAATGTCCCTCATTATCATTTCCTGGTCCACAGGTGATAAATACTTTGTCCTGTTCTAAATATAAGTTTCCTTACCTTGGATGGTTGGACATGGGGTAGCTCCCCTCGGCTGCTGCCCCTGACTTTGGATGTGGGGTAACTCCTCTCGGCCGCTGCCATGTCCAAGGTAAGGAGCAGTGGCTGCACTTTGCTGGAGAAGCCGTGAAGAGATACCCACTTCCAAGGTAAGAGAAACTCAAGTAAGACGGAAGGCACTGAGAGAGGGCATCAGAGGGCAAACAGACTGAAACCACAATCACAGACAACTAGATAATCTGATCACACGGACCACAGCTTGTCTAACTCAATGAAACTAAGCCATGCGGTGTGGGGCCACCCAAGATGGACGGGTCATGGTGGAGAGGTCTGACAGAATGTGGTCCACTGGAGAAGGGAATGGAAAACCACTTGAGTATTCTTGCTTTGAGAACCCCATGAACGGTATGAAAAGGCAAAAAAATTAGGACACAGAAAGGTGAACTCCCCAGGTCAGTAGGTGCCCAATATGCTACTGGAGATTAGTGGAGAAATAACTCCAGAAAGAATGAAGGGATGGAGCCAAAGCAAAAACAACACCCAGTTGTGGATATGACTGGTGATAGAAGCAAGGTCCGATGCTGTAAAGAGCAATATTGCATAGGAACCTGGAATGTTAGGTCCATGAATCAAGGCAAATTGGAAGTGGTCAAACAGGAGATGGCAAGAGTGAACGTCGACATTCTAGGAATCAGCGAACTAAGATGGACTGGAATGGGTGAAATTAACTCAGATGACCATTACATCTACTACTGTGGGCAGGAATTCCATAGAAGAAATGGAGTAGCCATAATAGCCAACAAAAGAGTCCAAAATGCAGTCTTGGATTGCAATCTCAAAACTTGGATACACTATCAAAAACGACAGAATGATCTCTTGTTTGTTTCCAAGGCAAACCATTCAACATCACGGTAATCCAAGTCTATGCCCCAACCAGTAATGCTGAAGAAACTGAAGTTGAATGGTTCTATGAAGATCTAAAAGACCTTTTAGAACTAACACCCAAAAAAAGATGTCCTTTTTATTACAGGGGACTGGAAGACTGGAATGCAAAAGTAGGAAGTCAAGAAACACCTGGAGTAACAGGCAAATTTGGCCTTGGAGTACAGAATGAAGCAGGTCAAAGGCTAACAGGATTTTGCCAAAGAATGCAGTGGGCATAGCAAACACCCTCTTCCAACAACACAAGAAAAGACTCTACACATGGACATCACCAGATGGTCAACACTAAAATCAGATTGATTATATTCTTTGCAGCCAAAGATGGAGAAGCTCTATATAGTCAGCAAAAACAAGACTGGGAGCTGACTGTGGCTCACATCATGAATTCCTTATTTGCCAAATTTAGACTTAAATGGAAGAAAATGGGCAAAACCACTAGACCATTCAGGTAAGATGTAAATCAAATCCCTTATGATTATACAGTGGAAGTGACAAATAGATTTAAGGGACTAGATCTGATAGACAGAGTGCCTGATGAACTATGGACAGAGGTTCATGACATTGTAGAGGAGACAGGGTAAAGACCATCCCCAAGAAAAAGAAAGGCAAAAAGGCAAAATGGCTGTCTGAAGAGGCCTTACAAATAGCTGTGAAAAGATTGGAAGTGAAAAGCAAAGGAAAAAAGAAAAGATATACCCATTTGAATGCAGAGTTCCAAAGAATAGCAAGGAGAGATAAGAAAACCTCCCCCAGTGATCAGTGTAAAGAAATAGAGGAAAATAATAGAATGGGAAAGACTAGAGATCTCTTCAAGAAAATTAGAGATACAAAGGGAACATTTCATGCAAAGATGGGCTCAATAAAGGACAGAAATGGTATGGACCTAACAGAAGCAGAAGATATTAAGAAGAGGTGGCAAGAATACACAGAAGAACTGTACAAAAAGATCTTCATGACCCAGATAATCACGATGGTGTGATCACTCACCTAGAGCCAGACATCCTGAAATGTGAAGTCAAATGGGCCTTAGGAAGCATCACTACGAACAAAGCTAGTGGAGGTGATGGAATTCCAGTTGAGCTCTTTCAAATCCTGAAAGATGATGCTGTGAAAGTGCTGCACTCAATATGCCAGCAAATTTGGAAAACTCGGCAGTGGCCACAGGACTGGAAAAGGTCAGTTTTCATTCCAATCCCAAAGAAAGGCAATGCCAAGGAATGCTCAAACTACCGCACAATTGTACCCATCTCACATGCTAGCAAAGTAATGATCAAAATTCTCCAAGCCATACTTCAACAATACGTGAACCGTGAACTTCCAGCTGTCCAAGCTGGATTTAGAAAAGGCAGAGGAACCAGAGATCAAATTGCCAACATCCATTGAATCATCAAAAAAGTGAAACAGTTCCAAAAAAACATCTATCTCTGCTTTATTGATTATGCCAAAGCCTTTGATTTTGTGGATCACAACAAACTGAGGGAAACTCTTAAAGAGATGATAATACCAGACCACCTTACCTGCCTCCTGAAAAATCTGTATGTAGGTCATGAAGCAATAGTTCGAACTGTACATAGAACAACAAACTGGTTTCAAATCAGAAAAGGAGTATGTCAAGGCTGTATATTGTCACCCTGCTTATTTAGCTTATATGCAGATTACATCATCAGAAACAGTGGGTTGGATGAAGTACAAGCTGGAATGAAAATTGCCAAGAGAAATATCAATAACCTCAGATATGCAGATGACACCATCCTTATGGCAGAAAGTGAAGAACTAAAGAGCCTCTTGATGAAAGTGAAAGAGGAGAGTAAAAAAATTGGTTTAAAGCTCAACATTCAGAAAACAAAGATCATAGCATCCAGTCACATCACTTCATGACAAATAGATGGGGAAACAGTGGAAACAGTGGCTGACTTTTTTTTTTTTGAGCTCCAAAATCACTCCAGATGGTGATTGCAGCCATGATTTAAAAAAATGCTTGCTCCTTGGAAGAAATGTTATGACCAAAATAGACAGCATATTAAAAAGCAGAGACATTACTTTGTCAACAAAGGTCTGTCTACTCAAGGCTATTGTTTTTCTAGTAGTCTTGTATGGGTGTGAGAGTTGGATTATAAAGAAAACTGAGCACAGAAGAATTGATGCTTTTGAACTGTGGTGTTGGAGAAGACTCTTGAGAGTCCCTTGGACTGCAAGGATATCCAACTGGTTCATCCTAAAGGAGACCAGTCCTGAGTATTCATTGAAACTACTGATGCTGAAGCTGAAACTCCAACACTTTGGCCACCTGATGCAAAGAGCTGACTCATTTGAAAAGAGCCTGATGATGGAAAAGACTGAGGGCAGGAGGAGAAGGGGACAATAGAGGGAGAGATGGTTGGATGGCATCACCGACTCATTGGACATGAGTTTGGGTAAACTCCGGGAGTTGGTGCTGGACAGGGAGGCCTAGCTTGCTGCAGTTCATGGGGTCGCAATGAGTCGGACATGACTGAGCGACTGAACTAACTGACTAAATATAAGTTTCAATTGTTCTTTGCATTAATACTGCTTTTTAAATCAGCCCTATACATATTATTTTGCTTGTTGAAATTCTAAAAGTAGACAGATTTCTAGGATCATTGCTTTCTCTCTATTGTCAGTTCAGTTCAGTTCAGTTCAGTCGCTCAGTTGTGCCCAACTCTTTGCAACCCTATGAATCACAGCACGCCAGGCCTCCCTGTCCATCACCAAATCCCGGAATTTACCCAAACCCATGTCCATTGAGTCGGTGATGCCATCCAACCGTCTCATCCTCTGTCGTCCCCTTCTCCTCCTGCCCCCAATTCCACCCATGAAAACTAACCTTTTCCAGTCCTGTGGCCACTGCTGAGTTTTCCAAATTTGTTGGCATATCGAGTGCAGCACTTTCACAGCATCATCTTTCAGGATTTGAAAGAGCTCAACTGGAATTCCATCACCTCCACTAGCTTTGTTCGTAGTGATGCTTTCTAAGGCCCACTTGATTTCACATTTCAGGATGTCTGGCTCTAGGTGAGTGATCACACCATCGTGATTATCTGGGTCATGAAGATCTTTTTGTACAGTTCTTCTGTGTATTCTTGCCACCTCTTCTTAATATCTTCTGCTTCTGTTAGGTCCATACCATTTCTGTCCTTTATTGAGCCCATCTTTGCATGAAATGTTCCCTTTGTATCTCTAATTTTCTTGAAGAGATCTCTAGTCTTTCCCATTCTGTTGTTTTCCTCTATTTCTTTGCATTGATCGCTGAGGAAGGCTTTCTTTTCTCTCCTTGCTATTCTTTGGAACTCTGCATTGGGATGGGAATATCTTTGCTTTTCTCCTTTGCTTTTCACTTCTCTTCCATTCCCAGCTATTTGTAAGCCCTCCTCGACATGCTATTATCAGTACAATTTATTTAGTTGCAGGCATGTGTGTGAGGTTAATCAAGTAGGTATTTTAGATTGTGACATATATCATACTTCTCTTTCTATAACATTCATGACTCTTCAGAGGAAAAATGTACTTTCAGCTCATTTTAATCCATTAGGTCTAGTTTAATTTAGCACCTTCTAAGAGCCAAATATTGAGCTGGGTAGTGTGATTTATGAGATCAATATAACTGAGTCTCTGCTTTCAAAAATTTTGAATAAGTGGAAAAATTCAATATACTTTAGTAAGCACCACCAAAAGTTATGCACCAAATACGATGGACCATGAGTATGAGACATTTATGACATAGAAAAGTTTAGAAAATGCTTTTTCTGGCGGAGATTATTGTTGGCTAGAATTTTCAAGGATGAACTATCTAAATCAAGCATGAAGAAAGAAGAAACCACGGCAGGGGGCATGAGCAGAGGCAAATGGATATGGGAGAGTTCTGAGAACATACGTCAGTAATCACAAGGAGGACGGTATTCTTGGAGGTGAAGCTGTATGAGCAGTAATGGGAAGTGTGCCTTGTTTGCTGCATCGATGGACATTTACTATTGAACTGTGCTTGTTAACACTGAACTGAATGCTTGTTAACAGACATCTCGGCAGTTACACTGAGGATAATTATGAGGGTTTTTAAGATTACTGTTAGGATAACATACTAAGAGGTTGTAACAATAGGTCAGATGACAAATAATCAGAGCCTGACTGTGATTGTTTTGGAGAGAGGGGAAATTTTGAGAACTGTTTGAAGCATGAAAAATTATCAAGATTGGTGATTGACTGGTTATGGACAGTTAGGGAGAAAGAGAAGTCTGATATGTCTCTTCGATTTGGCCTGGGAATAATGAACTGAAACCCAGAATTCAGGAACAGAAAACCTTACTGAGGAAGGCAAAAATAAGGTTTCAATCTTAAACATGTTGAATTTGAGGTACCCACAGGTCACTCAGTGGGTTTGTTTTACAGGCAAATGTCTATTTCAGGCGGTAGGCTGAAGGAGTAGAAGAGGTTAAGGATGCAGCTGTGGAAGACATCAGCATCTAAGGGTGATTAAAACTGTGGGCTTTAATGTCAGTAGGATTTCCCTTCCAAAAAATGTGTAGGATTGAAACAAACGAGAAGACGTCTCCAATACCCAAAGATTTTTTTGGAGGTGATGGTTATGTTTTTACCTTGATTGCAGTGATGGTAACACAAGAGTACATGTATATTTCCCAACTCAAACTCACCAAATTGTATACATTAATTATCTGTCCCTTTTTGTATACCTGTTATACCTCAATAGAGATATGGGGGGAAAAGGATTAATACAGTATTTATTTTAAAAAGGTTTATGAAGAAACAGATAAAGAAAGGCAAAAAGAACCAGATATGCTTAAACATGAAAACCAGGAGCAAACAGGTAGCAGAATCTCATGAAGGAGAATGTGAGATCCATCTCACAACAAATACAACAGTGAAGTTTTTCAGATAAAGGTGACGTTTAGCTATAAGGAGGTTGTTGGTTACTGTGGGGTTGAGGATGGATATCATTCATTATGCATCTGGTATTATACAACTGTGAATATTTATATGCACATACATGTATGCATGCATAAATGTATCTATTATGATAGCTGACAGTAAGACTAAAAACTGGTGAAAAATAGATTCCAAGTAAACATTGTAAAAATATATGCATAACATTTTCTAATCTATTTATGAACTGCTAATTGAATACCAGAAAAATCACCAAGCTTCAAAAATATTCACAAGCAATAGGTAAATCTCTACTACAAATATTTTAGGCAGCAGCATTAAAATGGACATCATTAAGTTTTCAAATTTTGTGGGTTTCTTTTCTTTACTTGACTGAGTATAGTGTTTGCATTATATGGTTTGACTTGACAAAAGAACCCATAAAAATCCCCACTTGTGGCCCACTTAAAAAAGAAATATTATAGTTTTAGGCACTGCTGAACATCACGCTGAGCTACAAAAAATAAATAAAACACTATAAAGCTCCCCACCTTCATTTCACTTTTAGATCACCACATAGAGACACAACAAATACATTAATCAAAGACAGACCACTGAGATTCAGATATATTTTGTTAAATATCAAATTGTATAGTTGAAGGAAAGATCAATTCCTTTTTAAAAATGACACTATTGCTACCCTTCTAAACGCTGCAGTTTACTAATGATTTTCAAACTGCTTTAAGGGTTTCAAACTGAATCACTACCACTTCATCCCAGCTGAGATTTAGAATGCAAATCCCACAATAGGAATACATTTATATTTCAGGTTAAATAAATTGCGCCTCTTTTATTTTAGAACTGGAAGAACATCTTGTTGACTCAGAGCTCTATTTCTGTTACTTAGAGCGAAAAGAAGTCAGTTCAGCATAAGAATTTCTACAAGGCATTAATTGGAAGTTCGCTGGGAAGAGGCACACTCTGTATTGTATACAATGCTGAGAACCTTTTTTAACCTTAACAGGCAATGTTGTTTCCAAGTAAGCCTTCTTAGCTGCCTCTGTGCAAGCATGCATGCCCAGAGCTACTGTGAAAATGGACATGAAGAACTGAAAAATAATTCTAGCCCCTAAGAACTCAGTGAGACGCTATCATGAAGGCTAGACATCTTTGATACGAGCTCCAAAATTTCTCTCAGGTGCCATCCCCTCAGTCTCCAGTGACCCAAAATATGCACACAGAGTCATGTGTTGAAGCACTGACAGCAGCCAAGTATTTTCTACATGAAAATATCCTCTCATTTCCCCTCGATAAGCTAGAGTTTATCAGAAGGTATAAGCATCATGATCCCCTACTTCCCAAGACCCAGGGTTCATAATGGGACCAATCTCATCTGCCTGGTTCTTACATGTTAGATCCTTCCATTTTAAGAATAAATAGGATTTGGTCAATACACCCAAGCAGTTTACCAAACTTGTTTAAAATGACATAATCCCAACCACAGATCCAGCTTTACCCTCAAGTATTTACCCTATTTGGGCTTCCCTGGTGGCTCAGAGGTAAAGAATCCACCTGCAGTGCGGGAGACCTGTGTTCAATCCCTGCATTAGGAAGATCCCCTGGAGGAGGGCATGGCAACCCACTCCAGTATTCTTGCCTGGAGAATCCCCATGGACAGAGGAGCCTGGTGGGCTACAGTCCATAGGGTCACAAAGAGTCGGACATGACTGAGAGGCTAAGCACATACACATTTACACTATTTAACAGTAAGTAAATACATGCATACATACATGCGTGTTCAGTTGCTAAGTTGTTTGACTCTTTGAAGCCCCATGGACTATAGCCTGCCAGGCTTCTCTGACCATGGGATTTCCTAGGCAAGAACATTGGAGTGGATTGCCATATCTTTCTCCAAAATACATACATACATATTTTTAATATTTCTTCTCTGTTGCATAATCTCTCTCTTATCTTCTGCTGGCTATCTGTACAGCCAAGGATTTGGGATCAGCTGAGAATTCTTCAGGAGCTGGTGTGAGGCCTCTTATATCTCAGCCCCATTCTGAAGACAACCTGCTGGCATGCTTGTAGTCCAGATTCAGATCATACTTACAGATCTAAAGTCTATCTCCACTGAAATATTACAAAGGGTACTAAGCAAAACATTACACTGACAAGTAAAGTCTTTTTATCAGTGGCTGTTTAATTAGGATTCCTGATTTTTCTCACCTGAACTCAACATGTGCTAACCGATTTTCTAGAATTCCTCTAAGCAAATCTTCTATTATTGACAGTCTCTTGACTTATTCTCAAATTGCCTCCTCAGCTCAATTCTGTCTTGTATCACATCTACATGGTATATTTATTTCCTTTTTAGAATCTTACTAATTTGTTAAATCACTGCAGATGATACATAAATGCAGATGATTCCCATGAATCCTGACAGAATCCCCTAAGTCCTTTGTGGTGTTTTTCATTTCTTTGAATAAATAATCTGTATGGCACGTTTGACATTTCACATAGAGACACATAGTCTAATCTTACTGTGCAGCTTAGTTGGTAAAGAATCTGCCTTCAATGTAGGAGACCCAGGTTTGATCCCTGAGTTGTGAAGATTCCCCTTGAGAAGGGAATGGCTACCCACTCCAGTATTCTTGTCTGGAGAATTCCTTGGACAGAGGAGCCTGGTAGGCTATAGTCCATGTGATCACAAAGAATCAAACATGACTGACTAACACTTTTACTTTTAGTCTTATATACATTTTTGCAACATCTTTACTGCTACCATATGCATTTGAGAATATGGAAAAGATTCTCAAATTTAAGCATGGTGAACTCCATCTGTGTATAGTAAGTTCTACATTAAAAAAAATAATCTTAGCCAGACTATTACTCAGTCATAAAAAATAGTGAAATAATGCATTTGCAGCAACATGGATGGACCTAGAGTTCACCACACTAAGTTAAGTAAGGCAGATAGAGAAAAACAAATATGGCATTACTTATATGTGGAATCTAAAAAAAAAGAAATGATACAAATACACTTATTTACCAAAAAGAAATAAAATATGGTTTCCAAAGAGGAAAGGTAAGAGGATAAATTAGGAGTATGGGATTAGCATGCACATATTACTATATATAAAATAGATAACCAATAAGGGCCTATTATATAGCACAGGGAACTATACTCAATATTTTGTAATAATCTATAAAGAAAAATATTACCTAACCTTGACCTCTGACCACTTCCTAGAGATATACAATTGATCTAAGCTGTACCAATTTTTGAAACTTGAATGGACTGACACTGGTTGAAGCCGCTACATTAATGGAAGTGTCCATAATCTCCAGTTGTTGAGGCCTCCATGGACTGTGACCCATGGAGACCATTGTCACCACTAGGTCACAGAGGTGGGGATAGGAGAGAGGTTCATTGCTGCTTCAAGGCCAGGATCTTGGCAGTGGGTGTCCATGGCTAGGGCTCTGGAGTTCTGCAGTACACCCCTCTCTGTCTGTTCTGTTCCTCCCAGCTCACTTGGCAGCCCCGTGGCCAGAAGACCCGAGGGAGAAAACTGTGACTTACCTTTTACCACACTCTGCCCCAGGATCACTGCCAGGCTGACAGAGCTGAGTAGGACCTTTAATTGCACTAAAGATTTTGTGCTAAGCATCACAGTCCGTGGGGTTGCAAGAGTTGGGCATGAATTAATGAATAAACCAGCACCACCAACCGCGATGGTGGGACTCACTTAGAGCCAGACATCTGGAAGTGTGAAGTCAAGTGGGCCTTTGGAAGCATCACTACCAACAAAGCTAAAGAAGGTGATGGAATTTCAGCTGAGTTATTTCAAATCCAAAAAGATGATGCTGTGAAAGTGCTACATGCAATATGCCAGCAAATTTGGAAAACTTGGCAATGACCACAAGACTGGAAAAGGTCAGTTTTCATTCCAATCCCAAAAAAGGGCAATGCCAAAGAATGTTCACACTATAGAACAACTGAACTCATTTCACATGTTAGCAAAATAATACTCAAAATTCTCCCAGCCAAGATTCAACAGTATGTGAACTGAGAAATTCCAGATGTTCAAGCTGGACTTAGAAAAGGCAGAGGAGTCAGAGATCAAATTTCCAGCATCTGTTGGATCATAGAAAAAGCAAGAGGATTCCAGGAAAGCAGCTACTTCTGCTTCCTTGACTATGCTAAAATTTTTGACTTTGTGAATCACAACAGACTCTGGAAAATTCTTAAAGACATTGGAATACCAGACCCCCTCACCTGCGTCCTGCGAAACCTGTATGCAGGTCAAGAAGCAACAGTTAGAACCAGACATTTAACAACAGACGGGTTCAAAATTGTGAAAGGAGTATATCAAGGCTGTATATTGTTACCCTGCTTATTTAAATTCTATGCAGAGTACATTATGTGAAATGCCAGGCTGGTTGAAGCATAAGCTGGAATCGAGATTGCCAGGAGAAATATCAATAACCTCAGATATGCAGATGACACCACTTTTATGGCAGAAAGTGAAGAGAAACTAAAGAGCCTCTTAACGAAAGTGAAAGAGGAGAGTGAAAAAGCTGGCTTAAAACTCAACATTCAAAAAACAAAGATCATGGCATCCAGTCCCGCCACTTCATGGCAAATAGATGGGGAAACAATGGAAACAGTGACAGACTTCTTTTTCTTGGGATCCAAAATCACTCCAGATGGTGACTGAAGCCATGGAATTAAAAGACACTTGCTTCTTGAAAGAAATGCTATGACAAACCTAGACACCATATTAAACAGCAGAAACTACTTTGTCAACAAAGGTCCATCTAGTCAAAGCTATGGTTTTTTCAGTAGTCATGTATGGACGTGAGAGTTAAGCCATAAAGAAGTCTGAATGCCAAAGAATCGATGCTTTTGTGCTCTGGTGTTGGAGAAGACTCTTGAGAGTCCCTTGGACTGCAAAGAGATCCAACCAGTCAATCCTAAAGGAAATCAATTCTGAATATTCATTAGAAGGACTGATGCTGAAGCTGAAGCTCCAATACTTTGATCACCTGATGCAAAGATCTGACTCACTAGAAAAGACCCTGATGCTGCAAAGATTGAAGGCCAGAGGAGGAGGGGATGACAGAGGATGAGATGGTTGTATGGCATCACTGACTCAATGGACATGAGTTTGAGCAAGCTTCGGGAGTTGGTGAAGAACAGGGAAGCCTGGCATGCTACAGTTGATGGGGATGCCAAGAGTCAAACAACAACAACAACTGAACAACAACTGAGCAACTGAACAACAACAATAACAACTTGAGCCATTTAATGAAATTAATGTATTATATAATTATCATTAGGTAACAACAGGAGACCATTACAAGGCATCAAAATCCCATCCTTTGAACATTACAACTTCTCTGGAACTGTGCTGAATCAGTTGGATGCACCTTCTTTGGTTGTCTTCTTTCTCCTTTGTACTTTCAAACTCATTTTAATCTTTATGAAAACATGCTATTGCCTAAAAATCAGGACAATTATTGCTTTATCATATTGTGAGTGCTGAAGTCTATATTTCAATTTTTAATGCTAAAAAGTTATAGAGATCATTTAATATCAAATTTAAGAACTAAAGGATAATAAAGAAAAAATAATGCTATAATTATTTCAAGATAAAGAATCCCTAGGCAAAATGGCAAAAAAAGTTAAAAGAAAGAAAAAAAATAAAATTAAAAATCAATCAGCATGCTAAAGTCTATGTATGTGTTATGAGCTGTTGGCTCATATGTGTTATTCTCTATGGGCTTTACTTAGTTCTCCAATGTTAATTAAATTAAAAGAAATGGAAAGATAATTTTCCTAAATTTCCAGTGTCTGTTTATTTTATCTGAATACTTGCTAGATATTAAAAAATAATTCGGTTTCATCAAAGTGGCATCCTAGAGTGACAACGGTAATTTAATTTTCATTATGATTAGACTATTATATTAGTTCAAGCTTCAATGTCTGGAATATTATATTTGCCTTCCAGTTCAGCTTTCTGTATTTATAATCTCCTATTACAATCTACTCAGGAGAAACCATTATAAAATAATAATCTAGCGGTGCCCCATCTCAGACCCTCTAGAGGTTCCCTCAGCACCATCTGCAATATGGCATAGAGAAACATTTATGATATGGCATAACTTACTTAATGTAATTATGACATGTCACATGCTGCCATTTATCTATGAGTTTATCCATGCTGTCACCTTTCTTTCGAAAGGAAACCCCTAACCCCTCCCAATTTCCTTCTCACCAGTATGCATCCTTCATGAGTCAACTTCAACATCACCCTCTTTCTCTGTTTTCCGCACATGCCCCTCATAGATTTAGTCACCTTGTTTGATTGGTGTAACAGAAGCTGTCAATGGCCCACGCATGTCCCTCAAAGTAAGTATTCACTCTGGGCAACTACCCTCTGCTAGTAACTGCAGTCTCACTGAAAGGCCTTACATCAGATTTGCAGAGAACTGGTTGCTTGGAGGCAGGAAGTGCAGAAAATATGTCCCCATCCACAGCATCACTGACCAAGAACCCTCAGGTTTTAGTGTGTGAAATTACCAGTGCCATCACTCTCAGGATCAGTAATTCTGGGGAATGTGTTTCGTGTCATTTCGCAGAATTTGCCCTGTGGATTAAGCTCAAGTTCTCTTAATTGCAGCTGGTTACCTGCAATTCCTTTATTGGTTTCCTTCTCTTCTCTGCATCACTTCCACTTCCTCACTTCTCTACAGCATTACTTTAAGGTCTCAGAAAGAAACTATTTATACTGAAACTTTTGTCTCTAGGTTTTTTTTTTTTTTCTTTTCTTTTCCTTGTAGAATCCTCAGTAAAACTTTTCCTCCAGAAGTATCATGTGGGATTCTGGAGTTGAATGGCTTGTTGGCCACATGACATCAAGGCCATCTGGCATGTTGTAACAAAAAAATTACAAAACTTTCTCTTGTGGTGAAGTAGAAAGGCATAAGGGAATACATGCCTCTCATCAATTTCTCCAGGATTTGAGAAATATAGTGACACTCATAATGACAATGACTATTGAGTTGATGGTTGTTACAAGTATTGTCAGTGCTCTCAGAAAAAAAAACTGATGAGCCCAAGCCTAAATAAGTTCTCCATGACAGCATTTAAAGACACATCCTCTTTTAAAGTTAGAGAGGAGATTGGACTGAAAAATGGACCTTTTGCTTAACTGTAATAGTAGTTGAATTGTAGAGATTAACTGCAAAGCACCAGCAAATTTCTTTTTTATAACTCCAGGGTCTGAGAGGAAAGAGGTAGGATCCTAAAACCTGAACTTGGGAAAGAAAGTGTATTCTTTCTTTGTACAGAGACCACAGAGATGCCTTATCTGAGGTCAACACTCCAAAATACATGTATGTTCCTTCAAAAATTTCCTTCATCTTATGGTTTCTAGACCACTATGTTCAAGACCAGGCATGCCCTAACTGAAAAATAGCATTGTCTCTGATTTAATAAAAACGAATTGTTCATCAAAAGGGTAACAAAAACTGGCTAATATTTCCAGTTAGAAATTAAGACAACATGTCTAGGAATGAGTGCTGAGTACACTGGACAGGAATGAGTCTGAAATATAAGGTACACTTGTTATTTAGTCACTAAGTCGTATCTGACTCTTTTGCAACCTTATGGACTGTAGCCCGCCAGGCACCTCTGTCCATGGGATTTTCCAGACAAGAATACTTGAGTGGGTTGCCATTTCCTTCTCCAGATTATCTTCCAGAAGGAGGGATCGAACCTGAATATCCTGCATTGGCATGTGGATTCTTTAACACTGAGCCACCAGAGAAACCCATGAGGTACACAGGAGATGTTAAAAATATGTTTACATAAGCAAATGACTTTACATTTAAACATTTGTGTTTTGGGTATGCAATTCCAAATTTATGCTTAATGGTACTACTAGCGCCACCTGGGAAGCCTGTGGATAATTACATACTTCTCTAAAAATGCTTTCTTGTAATTTCAGGAAATAAAAATATATATTAAATAAGAAAATAATACTCTCAAATAAATCAATGTTTAAATTACACAATGGTCATAAAATATAAATCAACAAGCTTAAAAACTTAAACAGAAATGCACACAATACTATTAATAAAAAAAAGTCTTGAAGGTTATCCAGCACAGTGATCAAGGATGAATGCACTTTATTACCATCTTGCCTTATCCCCAAGTGATTTTGCTGATTGCTTTCAAATAATTCTGATGTCCATCATTTAACACATGGCATTAGTTGAATCTCTTTTCAAATTAAAGTGTAAAAAAATTACTCACTTATAAAGAATACATTTAAGATACATATATATACTCCACTTACCCTTACTTGACCCACAAAGGCATTGGCTTCTTCTTCTACCACTGACAGATTTCTGGGCAGATAGGGATCAAACACTGGTGCATTGTCATTGACATCTGTCACCACCACATTTACTGTGGCAGTTGAGGTCTTAAAGATAAAAAAAAAAGTGATTAAATGTGAGAGGAGTTATTTTTACTTTGATGTCAGTTAATTGGTTACCCGGGCATTTGTCTATCTGAAAAGCATTTCATTACCATCCCTATTCCTTAGCTTTCCAAAAAAAGACAAGGGAAAAAAGGAAGCTTGTGATCTTCAAACACCTCAAAAAATAAATAAATAAATAAAAGTCAGATGGGGAAAACAAATGATGACATTAAAGGGCAAGCATCTTCTTGAAAATGTCAAGTATTTCCTGGAGGCTTACTTTCAGAAAGTGCTTTTACCTTTATCTTGTTCACATTTTATGGGTGATGAGCTTTTGTTTATATACACATGCACCTCTTTTTCTCTGAAATGTAACATTTCTGCAACTTTTACCATGTACATGTTGCACTGTTCAAAAATATAACTAGTGCATTATAAGACAGCATGGTATATCAAATGGGTATTTTCAGGTAAGAAAATACTACCAGAAAATACTACATTAGTAATTTTCTAATACACATCTAAACCAAATGTTTTAATATCATACACCACTAATTAACAACAACAACAACAAAAAAACCTTATGGTTATACAGCCTAAGGAAATGGTAAGTGGGCAACTTTACCAGTGGTATGTGCTTCCTGGTTAAAAAGTGAAATCTCTGGCCTGATGCAACCTGAGAATATAATTTAGGTCAATGACTTTTGCACAATCAAGGAACATCTTCATACGTGATGCAAACTGGAAACTGCTCTTTCTGATCAAAGCCTGAGTATAGTTTATGCCCTCCACCCATCTCTGTCACATGGTGGGGAAGATCACAGAAGGCTGAGACCAAAATTAGAGAAAGCAAGGATGCTAGGCTGGAAAATGAAAAACCCATTATGCTATGATGCTATGATGTTAAATATTTAATAACATGCAAATAAAAAGTAGGAGGAAAAAGCAGGATGAAACTATCATGGGCAAATTATTTACATTTCTTTTTAAAAAACACACAAAAAAATTATCCTAATCTGTTTAAGTGAGATGTGGTGAAAGACTAGAGAGCTGAACATAAAGAAATGACTTAGAGGAAGTGAGTATGAAGAAATTTTGCAGTGGTGATGGGACTGTGGATGGGTCAAAAAACTGGATTTCCTAACTACTAAGACCCAGATAACGACGATGGTGTGATAACTCACCTAAAACCAGATATCTTGGAGTGAGAAGTCAAGTGGGCCTTGGGAAGCATCCCTACAAACCAAGTTAGTGGAGGTGATGGAATTCAAGCTGAGCAATGTCAAATCCTAAAAGATGATGCTGTTAAAGTGCTGCATTCAATATGCCAGCACATTTGGAAAACTCAGCAGTGGCCACAAACTAGGAAAAGTCAGTTTTCATTTCAATCTCAAAGAAAGGCAATGCCAAAAAAATGTGCAAACTACCGCACAATTGCACTTAAAACTCAATATTCAAAAACAAAGATTATGGCATTTGGTCCCATCATTTCACGGCAAAGCAATGGGGAAACATTGCAAACAGTGACAGATCTAATTTGAGGGGGCCCCAAAATCACTGCAGATGGTGACTGCAACCATGAAATTAAAAGACACTTGCTCCTTGGAAGTAAAGCTGTGACAAACCTAGACAGCATATTAAAAAGCAGAGATATTGTTTTGCTGACAAAGATCTGTCTAGTCAAAGCTATGTTTTTCAGTAGTCTTGTATGGATGTGAAATTTGGACTGTAAAGAAGGCTGAGTGTCAAAGGATTGGTGATTTTGAACTGTGGTGTTGGAGAATACTCTTGAGAGTCCCTTGGACTGCAAGGAGATCTAGTCAATTCTAAAGGAAATCAAATGAATATTCATTGGAAGGACTTATGCTGAAGCCGAATACTTTGGCCACCTGATGCAAAGAGCCAATTCATTAGAAAGTGCCCTGATGCTTGGAAAAATTGATGGCAGTAAGAGACGGAGACAACAGAGGATGAGATGGTTGGATGGCATCACTGACTCAATGGATGTGAATTTGAGCAGGCTCTGGGAGATGGTGAAGAACAGGGAAGCCTGGTGTGCTACAATCCTTAGGGCCAGAAAGAGTTGGACATGATTGAGTGACTGAGCAACAACAAAGGAAGAGAGGTCCTGGTAAATATCCCATCCTTCCTGTTGGGATAATTGAAGTTCTATCCTTTATGAGTAAACAATCAGCCTCGTGTCTCAGATGGTAAAGAATCTGCCTACATGCAGGAGACCCAGGTTCGATTCCTGGGTCTGGAAGATCCCCTTGAGAAGTGAATGGCAACCCACTCCCGTATTCTTGCCTAGAGAATTCCATGGATAGAGGAGGTTGGTGTTGGGGTCAAAAAGAGTCGGATATGACCAGTGAGTAATACTGCATAAGTTCTAGACCAGGCGTTACTCAGATCAAAACCCACTAGTCAAATTTTGGTTAGATTTATCTAATCTGTCCTTATTTTAAGAGATGTGTAGTAAATCTTTCGAGCAATATAATTTTATTCTCTCTATAAATTTTCATATATTATGTCCAGCAGTCTTTAAAAATTTACCATGCATAGGAGAGAATTTTTGGGTATTAATAATAGTTTACTTGTGTACTAGCTACATTGATAGGCTTATTTTGTGAAAATTTATACATTTATTCAGTATGTTTTGAATACATTTCTATATTTAAAACTCCAATAAAAATTTTCCTTAAAAAAATGTCAGAGACAAAGATAGGGCTTAGGGGGATGAAGAAGGGTGTGGGGGTTGAGAAGCCAGCAGGCAAGGGCATAGATGGAGGAGAGACAGATCATCATCTCATCCAGTGCCCTGAGTAGAACAGGAACAGCAATAATAAAAATGTCTTTCAATAAGAAAAAAAGAAGAAAAAAAAAAGAAATGTCAAAGAAAAGCAGAACAGTGTTGTACAGCCAAAGCCAGGAAGCAGACTAAACACCCACCAACTATTATATAATAGATTGTGTTTTTTGCTAAAATTAAATAACAAGTCATAGTAAGAATGTATAAACTACTATTATAAGTAGTCACATCAACGAATTTCATGAACATAAGGTTGAGTGTATGAGGTCAGACCCAATACGTACTACATGATTCCAAGTATATAAATTTCAAAGATAGGCAAAAATTCTCCAATGTGATAGAAGTCAGGATAGGGATCATTTTTGTGAAGAAGATAGAGTAGGGCTTGAATGACTGTAAGGCTGGGCTCCTGGGGTGTTAATTTCTGTTTCTCGCTCTGAATGGTGACCATACAAGTGTTTTCACTATGTTAAAATTCATTACGTTGCACAATTATGGTCTGTTCACTCTCCATGAAATCATTTATTTTAAAGGATTCACACACACCAACTTACAATGGTGTGTAGATATATATGGATATGCATAAATTCAGATGTTATATGATTAGGTGAAATACAGATCCTGTTATTTTATCCTTTTGACTTTTATCAATTTATTAATATATTCTCCAAAATTTCTTTAAGAGAGCTACATTGCTTTAAAAACAAAAATCAGTTTAACAAATATTATATCTTATTTAAAAGTTGTGTTACTGTTAAAGCCAGTAAAACGATGTGTCTTTATGGTAGCAGTAGCTCCCAATGTGCCTTAGGGTGAATGAGACATTAAAATGGACAGCCTGGACCTCAAATCCAAGAGCTGCCACATTAGAGTTTGCTGACCTTCTTTCTAACTGCTTGCATAAAGTGCCAAACTATCTGTATTTCCCTGTCAACCTACTGTACTGATGTCCATCTTATTCTTTAAACTTCTGATTATTAACACTATGGAGTGGTATGATTTTAGGTTATACTGGGTCTTGAAAGGCTGTGCTCTGTAACTGAGCGATATAGATGAGAAATGATCACTAGGTGAGCTAAGAAATTAAAAAACAAGTCTACCATTTCTGTACTGATTTGGGCTGCAGTTTATGGACCATATAGATGTATTTCTCCATATCTTAGAGACTGTATATGAAGTAAAAAAGAGCCATTTATCTGGCAGAAATGTAATCAACACATATAAAATAACTTCCAGCTTATGTATTTCTTGGAAAGTGGTCTGAAGATTACTTGAATCATCATTAAAAATACAAATTTCTGGGCTACCCATTAGAAACTTTGACTCTATTATGCAATATTCAAATTATATCTTTGCAATTTATCTTACATACATTGCTGTTGATTCTTTTGACTTAAGAAAATTCCATTTACCAGGGTTCCGTGCTCATTAAATATCTTTCTTAAGAACAATCATTATTAAAGTTAAAATATTAATTTTACTATAAATCTACAAAGGACATACTTTTAAATGCTTACATAAGAAAAATGCTCTCAAAAATAAGACTATTATATTTTGTAATTATTTTATTCTTCAACCACCCACTATATGTGTACATGTATAAGTCAATTTCTAAAGTTATATAAATGATGAAGCTAACTGAAGAAGATTTTGTTTTAAATTTAAATGTTTCTTTCTCTACTGATACAAACTTCTGTAAATAAAACAAATTTGCTTAAAAGAATCAGAATTTTAAAACTTATTCATTCTTATAGAAAGAAAAGTTGGGGGAATTAGAAATGCTCAGTGTCCTGGCCAAGGAGAATTGAAATTAACAAGCAAATAACTGAAAAAAAAAAAAAAAAGTTCTAGAAAGAACTAAACCATTAATGCTAGCCAGAACTTATTTTCAGTTTTTGATGTGGGCAAAGTCACAAATAGTAGACTGATATGATGACAGATAGCTTATTTCTTTTCCATCTTTATTCTTGTCTAGGAAATCTTCCTTTTAAAGCCAGTGGTGGAAGGTCTTAGTGTTAATGGTATTATTTCCATTAATTTATGATTCATAACATGACATATATCAAATGGTTGAGCTAAAACCTCCTTATTACATTTACTTCACTTTAACTATACCCCCTTAATCTATGCTGAATAATTCCTCCCTTTCCATAGAATTTTCCCCCTCAGTTATTTCCCAGTCAATTTTCCCATCAATCTTTCATCATTAAGTCAAGTTTTCAATCATTTTCTTCTTAAGACCCTCACTGACTTCTTTACATATGTCTTACACAGGCACACTATATTAATTAAGGGGATTGAATTGTAAAAATTAATCTTAGACTTTATTTTTACTTATTTGTCTAATCTCTAAGTGCTTACACTTGGGTTTACTATTTACTAAAAGTGTTGTGTATATTTTATATTTCACATATAGCTGTTATCTAATGTTTGAAAAACAGCTTATGGGCAGACTGCAATTACCAAATTTAAATAATTATCCTTATCTATTTTTGTTATTTTTAATTAAGATTATAAAACTGCCTAGTATCAGTTTGTATGTTCTGACCATGATAAACTTTCCGCAGCAATTCTCTACAAATAAGTGTGAGGAGAGTATTATATGCTCCGTCAGTCTATTTTTTGATCAAAGAAGTATGTCCAATAAACTGGAGATATGCT
This sequence comes from Giraffa tippelskirchi, assembly GCF_054371585.1. Lineage (NCBI taxonomy): Eukaryota > Metazoa > Chordata > Mammalia > Artiodactyla > Giraffidae > Giraffa > Giraffa tippelskirchi. Next base: position 43,945,339 of record NC_137276.1, read on the forward strand.
GCTTTTGAGTTGGGTGAGTATTGCCTAGACACTTACACTGAATTTGAAATTATTTCCAGAGAACAATGCTGAGTTGACCCATAAGTGAAAGTAAAAGTCGCTCGGTTGTGTCTCTTTGCAACTCTATGGGCTGTAGCCTGCCAGGCTCCTCTGTCCATGGAATTCTCCATTCCAGAATACTGGAGTGGGTAACTGTTCCCTTCTCCAGGGGATCTCCCCAACCCAGGGATCAAACACAGGTCTCCCATATTGCAGGTAGATTCTTTATCATGTGAGCCAACAGGGAAGCCCATAAGCACTTGACTAAAGAAAAAAACCACTTTGTAACACCAAAATGGTGGAAAAAAAAGACTAATAAATCCTTGCCAACGAGTGCATTATCATATTACTTAAAGATTAGAATGGTGGTAGTTGTGGATAGGTGGATTGAATGCAACCAAATGATTTTAAAATACTCCTGCATAAGTAAGCAATTCATTTATTTTTAATATTGATTTTCAGATGCAAAGGAAATGAAATTTATCTTCTCTAGAATTATGGGCCCTTTTAAACCACTTCAATCATTAAGGATTAGTCAATATTCTACTGCTTACAAATAACCTGTGGAAACAGTCAACTTGGTTTCCTAAGAGCTTCACCATAATTTATACACAAATTACCTTCCACCCACTGTCCCCTGCCCTCAAAAAAGTGATACCGAGGAACTTGATTCCTACATGGTAAAACTCCAGACCTGCCAGGCTGAGCTGGTGATGGGCTCAATAAAATATCTTACACTAAGTTAGATTTCACTTTCCCCATAAATTGGGTAAGAAAGCTAATCCCAGGTGTCTATTATTCTATCAAGTCAAAAGTTTCAGCTCCATAACAAGTTCAGAGTATAGTTTCATCGGTTAAAAGAGCTCATTCAAGAAGAAAAACACTTCGAGTAATTTTAAGTAGCCTTTCCAAGTGAAAAAAAAAGATTAATTCACGAATTAACGATTGTAACAAACCATTTCAGAGGGTAGAACTATAAGGTTTTCTCAATTTCTTTAGTATTATTTTTAAAACCCTTTCCCCAAGAGAGTACTCACCCCATCTGGCCTTCCATCAGAAGCAGTGATGATCAGAATGTAGCGGTCAGTGCTTTCCCTGTCCAGGGCTTTCCCTAAGGTTAGAATCCCAGTACTAGTGACAGAGAAAACAAACAAACAGATGAGGCACAAAAAGATATTACATCACTGGGAGCCTTCCTACTATTGTGAACTACTCTTGACAGTTTCTTCCCCCTTCCACAAACGTAGCTTGAGTATTTAAGATGTTCGTTTCTAGGATTCATGCTGAAAATTGAAAAAAGGCTTTTAAAGCTGTTGAGCTTCTTAGCAATAATGAAAAATTACCAAACTAACTGAGGTAACTGGGTTTATTCTATAGCCTCCAAGGGGAGGAAAAATATTGCCTAATTCATCCTAGGAAGAAAGATATCTAACTTGTTTGTGATTATTTCCAAGGTAAAAGAGTCCATTAATCTTTGCTGCTGCAGCTGCTAAGTCACTTCAGTCGTGGCCGACTCTGTGCGACTCCATAGACGGCAGCCCACCAGGCTCCTCCGTCCCTGGGATTCTCCAGGCAAGAACACTGGAGTGGGTTGCCATTTCCTTTTCCAATGCGTGAAAGTGAAGTCACTCAGTCATGTCTGACTCTCAGGGACCCCATGGACTGCAGCCTACCAAGCTCCGCCGTCCATGGGATTTTCCATTAATCTTTAGCAATTCCAAAATCTTATGAGTAAAGAAGTGGTTTCTTTAATCTAGCAATAGATCACCATTCCCATTCATTGTCATATGTGTGACCACTATGGAAATGCAAACATCTAATTTAACCTTTGATAAAATTTAGAGATTAAAATTTATTTTTCCTTTTTTCTTTTTACAAATTTCAATATGACTGAGGCTTATTGTAGAAAATTGGAAAATACACAGTGGAATTATCAAAAATTTCACAGATACTGTGGTTTTGTTTTTAGTATTTCTTTTTTATTTTCTATTATAACCATATTTAGATATGTTATAGTTGCTTTCAAAAGAGCACTTAGGATTCATATTTACTTTCTTTTCAATATAATATAAGTTTATGAGCATTCATCCTCTCATTTTATATTTTATAAAAACAAATGCTTTTGTTGATATATTAACAATTTAACCATTTTGTTATTCTCTTGAGATTTAGACATTTCTTAAGCATTATGTATAATGGGAGATGAGCAGCCTTTGGGAAAATTCTCATACTTAGAGTATTTTTAAATCAACCTTTTCACTGTTTAGAATACATACTTTGAAATATTTAAGATTTTATCTTCCCAAGTAATTTGTTTTACAACAGTTTGTCACTTATAATGTCCTTTAAAACAAATTCTACATTTATGTCTTAGATATTCCAGTCTAATATTGTGTATGACATTTTAATTAAGGCCTAATAAGCATCTACTTTGAGGAGAGGTTACACTGATTTAACAAAACATTAAAATATTTTTCAAGTTAAAAGCACATTGTTTCTGTTAGATAAAAGGCTTTCATTTTAATGCAAGTGCTTTTGTCCCTACAGTGGAATTTAAACAATTCACACCATATATGCTAGTTGAGTACAGAGAGTCAATGCCAAGGAATCAAGATAAAAGTTGCAGTTATTCTATTTGTTTTATTGTTGTTATTAATATGGACTAAAAACAAAGTTGTAAACATATGGTATAACTGTAAAAAATTGACTTTGCTTCTGGTGCATTTTAAAATGTTTTGTTAAATAACTGAAGATCAATTCCCAGAGTAGTTCATAACAATCAGGTTTAGATCAACTTCCCACACTGTAAATGGTTTGAAAAATCTCATTCTAAAATGACATTCAAAGAGAAAAGTAAGACATTTATTACTTCTGAGACTTATTCACAAGTTAACTTAAGAAATAGAAAACTTGAAAACTTATCCACAGTACAATGAAAGGAAGAAAAAAAATTGAGTTACTGTTTTCCATTTTCCTCCTCAGTTTAAAGTTCAAGACTTTATCATTCCTTGTATATTAAATTAGAAAATCACTAGAAATTTATATTTTATAAGAATTTAAAGCCATATTATACCTAAATAGCTTATTTTTCATGGTCTCATGCTTATTATGGAAATAGTCCTTTGCTGAAGATAATATGTGCCTTGTGTCCCAGTGTAGTAGAGAGACAGGATACTTGCGAGATGGAAAAACAGAGAAATAGGTGATTGTCTTTTGGTATTTATAGCTGAAAGACTAGTTTATGAGTCCACACAAGCATCCTTTCATGAAATTCCAGAAATAACTGGAAAGGAGGACTCTGCTATCTGCTGGATGGAAGCTATAGGGCACAATACATTAGGCTGCATTTAGGAATGCAGCAAATCCTATCAGTAATACACTAAAAATATGTAAGACCCCCTCCTGGTAAAACATCAATAATGGTGCTAATTGCATTTTACATAACTGCAAATCTATTGCACAGGACTGAAATCAGTAAAAATGGTGACCCAGACAGCTTGAAGGGATGATCTCTCCAAAGAAATGTCGAAAAATGAAGCAACTTTGATAGGACTCTGGAAAATAGTCAAAGGTTGACAGCGCCCAAATGGAAGTAGATTTAAGAAAAAGGCAACTTAAAAAATTGCTGATAATAAAGATTTGTTCCCTTTTTACTTGTCCTTGCTGCATCTCTTTCTGACTTAAAGTGATCTTAAAAATGGTGATCAACATCCCCAGTGTGATACTCTAGTCCTTGTGTCTGAGGCAGCAAAACTACTCTTATTCACAAAGTATTGGGTTTCTCTATTCCAACTGGTCTTTTAAAGGCTGCCTGAAGGAATAACATAGCTTTTGTCTTTGTTTTGCCTAAAATACAGAATTCACTCAAGGCGAAATAGCAGTGGGTATTCCTGGAAAACAGTGTAAATCAGGGAGCAATTTGCAGTCACCTAAGGCAATAGATTGTGTTTGAGGCATAAAGTGGAAAACCAAAAGCCTGGAAGGGAAAACTGAGTAGATACTTTCTTGGAAATTTAGAGCATTCAAAAATGCCTAAGTATACTGGTGAATAGAATTGAGAGTCCATAAATGAACCTATATGTCTGTGACCAACTGATTTTCAAAAGAATGCCACGATCATTCAATAGTGAAAGAAAAGTCTCTTCAACAAATGGTTGCTGGGGCAACAGGAGAGTGACATGCAAAAGAATGTATTAAAAAAAACATATTAAAAAAACTCAAAATGGATCAACAATCTGTATGTAAGTACTGAAACCATAAAACTCTTAGACAAAACCGTAGAGATAAATCTTCATGATTTGGAGCTTGACAATGGAATCTTAAATATGATAAAAAGCATGAACAGCAAGAGGATAAAATATATATTGGGCTTCCTCAAAGTTAATTTTTTGTGTATGAAACTGCAATATCAATAAAGTGAAAAAAATCCTACAAAATGGGAGAAAATATTTACAAATCACATATCTGATAAGAGTCGATTTTCCAAACACATAAAGGACTTGGTACAACTCAAAAACAAAAGAAACAAACAATTCAGTTAAAAAATAGGCAAAGGATTTGAATAGATATTTCTCCAAAGAAGATACACAAATGGCAGATAAGCACATGAAAACATGCTCAACATCATTAGTCATCAGGGAAATAATAAATCAAAATTACAATGAAATACTACTTCACACTCACTGCTGCTGCTGCTGCTGCTAGAATGGCTATAACTAACAAAACAGGTGGGAAAAATAACGTGTTAATGAAAACGTGGAGGCATCGAAACCCTTCTACATTGCTGGTGGGAATGTAAAAAGGTTAAGTCACTATGGAAAACAGTTTGACAGTTCCTCAAAAAGTAAACAATTACCATCTTATGAACCCAGCAGTCACAATTCTGGGTATATATTCAAAAGAACTGAAAAAAGGAGCTTAGTATTGCAAAGTACACACACACACACACACACACACACACACACACACACACACACACACACACACACACACACACACACACACACACACGCACACATATACAGTATCCACAATAGCCAAAACAGAAAAGCAGTCCAAATTTCCATCAATGTATGAATGGATAAGCAAATTGCTGTGTATACGTGTAACAGAATATTATACAGTTATAAAAAGGAATGAAGTACAGAGATATGCTTCAACATGGAAGAACTCTGAAATCTTTAGGCCTAGTGAAAAAAGTAAGACACAAAATGTCACCGATTGTGTCATTCTGTTTACAGGAAATATCCAAAATAAATAAATCCACAGAAGTTGAACATAATTGGGTGATTGCCAGTGGCTGAGGAGAAGGGCAAGTAGGGAGGAACTGCTTAACGGGCTTGTGTTTCCTTTTGGGATGATGAGCATGTTATGGAATTAGATAGAACTGATAGTTGTAGAACATTGTGAGTCTACTAAATGCCACTGAATTTTTGACTTTAAAATAGTTAATTTTATACTATGTGAATTTAACCTCAATTATATTAACTATACTGCACAGAATTCCCTCACCCAACACTAAGGCCATAGTCCTAAAATGTATGGTGTTTGAGAAAACCAAGCTCTTTTAGACAATGAATTGGTTTGCCAAACTATAAAAATAGTGTTCAAAAGTTGCTTATACAACGTAGATTAAAAATAGTAGAGGTTATCTACTGCAAAACAAACCAACCTGCTATTTAAGTGTTCATTTTCTCCAAATGCATCATTTATTAGGAACTACTGCAGCAGCATAATTATGCATTGAAAGAGATTATCTCACAGGTTTCATGCTTTGTGTTCTATTCTTCCTTTAATCTTTTTCAATACATTCTACTAGTTGTGATTAACATTATTTACACTTACAAGTGTCTGTTTTTCACAGACTTATCATGCTGATATGGGCATCAGTTTTTCAGGTCTTAAAATGATAGAGAGGTTAGAGTGTAGTTCAAAATGTGTGATTGTTTCTAGTTTGATATGGCATTCTATGTTAAGCAGTAATTAGTGATTAACAAACACAGACCATTAGAAAGAGTTAGATACTGGTAGTAGTTTAGGGAGAAGATGATGGAGACATGAACTAGTAGTGTGAAAAGGATGACTGAGTATTTATTTTGAGAAGTAGAGTTGACAGAAAAAAAATTGCACATCTTTCTTATATATTAATCTTCAGTGTAGTTTAAACTGACATGAAAAACATAATCAAGCTTTAAATTTAGTGTCAAAATTAATGAGTCACAAAGAAGAAATAAAAGTGCCAGTGTAGATATAAAATCTTCAAAGAAAATTCTAACAAGGGGTAGAAATAACTCTGGGTTCTTCTGTTTAGCACTTAGCCTTTAAGTGTTACATCACATGCCTTGTGCTGTAATGATGATAATCAATAAGAATTCCTCAATCTCCTGCAATAAATTACTTATATATTGGCCATAATAGTTACAGAGGAAGTTTCTTTACATCTTGCTTAAATATTTACTTAATAGTGAATGTTTGCTGAACAAATATTTGATGAATAATATATAACTATTAGAACAGACATAAAGTTATTAATGCACTATGCTACAGAACCATAAAGATCTAACTGTTTAATACATGGTGCTAAATGATCTGCATAATGGATGATTGTTCTCTTTAAGGAACAAGCACTGTTCTGTAAAGAGGAAGTTTTCCCCTGGCCATATGCTGCTGCTGCTGCTTAGTCGCTTCAGTCGTGTCCGACTCTGTGCGACCCCATAGACGGCAGCCCACCAGGCTCTCCCATCTCTGGGATTCTCCAGGCAAGAACACTGGAGTGGGTTGCCATTTCCTTCTCCAATGCATGAAAGTGAAAAGTGAAAGTGAAGTCGCTCAGTCATGTCCGACTCTTCGCAACCCCATGGACTGCAGCCTACCAGGCTCTTCTGTCCATGGGATTTTCCAGGCAAGAGTACTGGAGTGGGGTGCCATTGCCTTCTCCGCCCTGGCCATATGACTAACCCACTAATCTAATTAAAATGCATATAACACTTCAACACTTAGTCAATCCATACTAGCATCGAAATGATTATTCATTACTACTAACGTTTTTAAAAAATTATAAAAATGTTTTGGTATATTTTTATTTCAATGGAAAAAAGGTAAAGTAATGGTATTATAATGATGATTATTGCTGACATTGGCATTATAGAATAAAATAATATAGTGTTTAATATAAACAATAAGCATGTACTTTTTTTGTTTTAGAAAGAAAATGTAACCAAGATCACTACTTAGATGAATTGAAGCATCTGATAAAAGAGAACATAAATTGTTTTCTATTATTTTTGGAGAGAGCACCCGAATTACTCAAATCCTTAAAACTTGTACAGACGTGGTGATGCAAATTTGCATAAGTATCCCAGAAGTATCGAAGGAAGCAGGAATTAAAGTATCAATTTTCTTCCATTTCAAATGTGTTGAAATATATTGCTAAGGGTCTAGACCAGCCTATACATATAAATGGGAACAAGAGCAATGTGGTGGCTGAAATAAAATCACCATAAGATAAAAGGCAATGTGCTCAGTGTACAGACCCTGAATCAAGAACGATCATCGAAAGAGACCATGCAATCATCACAGAGACCTGACCTATTCTAGCTGTCTGGCAGTAGTTTGCATTCAAGGACATTTCTGTCTGATTAGCTCAATTCAGAAAAAGAGCATGTTGCATTGGTATCTTTCACACCTTAAAGAACCTCTGATTCGCAGTTAGGTTGTTGTCTGTTTGGCTTCAAAATCATAAATGAGAAAGTAGAAGAGAACCACTTGCTAGGGTAGCACCACGAGTGAGAGTGTCTTTGATAAAACTGGTAGCTCATTAGATTTCACATCCAGCAGTTGTAAAATCCTTCATCATCAAGAGAAAAACAGATAAACACAGGAATGGAAATCCTTAACAGAGAAAAGTGGTGAAAGTTTCAGTATTTTCTTATTTTTATTGCCTTTATTAACATATCATTCACATATCATTGAATTCACCCATTTGAAGTATAAATTCAATAAGTTTAGTAGTTTAAGTATCACCAGAATCCATTTTAGAATATTTTCACCACCTTATCCATTAGTATCCACTCCCTATTCTCTGCCATCTCCCAGCCTCAGGAAACGTGTAGTCTACTTTTTGTCTGTATAGATTTGCCTGTTTTGGACATTTAATACAAATGGAATCATACAAAATGTGTTCTTTTGTGGTTTCTTTCATTTAGTATCTTATTTTCAAGGTTCATGCATGTTTCAGTACTTAATTCTCTTTACTGATGAATAATATTCCACCATATGAATACACATTTTGTTAATTTATTTCATCTATAGACAAACATTTGGGTTATTTTCCACATTTTGCCATTTTAAATAATTCTGTTATAAACATTTTTTGTACAACTTTTTAATGGACGTGTGTTTTCATTTGTCTTGAATAGACACAAGTGGAATTGCTAAGTTATATGGTAACTCTATGTTTAACTTTTAGAGAAAATGAGAAATAGTTTTAGAGTGTACATATTACATTCCCACAAGAAATATATGAGAATTTTGATATTTCTACATCCTCATCTGTATACGCTATTTCCTTTGTTTTCCATTATAGCCATTCTGAGTGGATGTGAAGTGGTATTTCATGATTCTAATTTGCGTTTCCCTAGTGACTGGTGATTATGAGCATATTTCATGTGCTTGTTGACCATATACATATCTTCGGAGAAATGTCTATTTAAATTCTTGTTCATTTTTATTTAGATTATTAATCTGTTTATTTTCGAGATATAGTTCTTTGCATGTTCCATATATGTCCCTTGTCACATACATTATCTAAAATATTTTCTTTCATTCTGAGGGGCTGCCTTTAAAATTCATGATCATGCCATTTAAATAATTTTTTTTCAAATTTTGATCAAGTGCAACTTATTGGTCTTCTCATTAATCACTTTTGCTTTTTGTATCATATCTAAGAAAGCATTGCCTAATCTAAATTGCAATTTACATCTGTATTTTCTTCTACATTACATAGCTTAACCTTTCATATTTAGGTCTATGATTCACTTTGAGTTAATTTCTACAGATAGTGTGAGGTGAAGGTCCAACTTCATTCCTTTGTGTGCTGTCCCAGCTTTATTTGCTGAAAAGATTATTCTTTCCTAATTGGATTGTCTTGGCCCTTTCTTTTGGAAGTCAGTGGACTATAAACACTGGGGATTATTTTTGGACTCCTAAGGTTATCCTTATTATCCAGACATATTTGTAGGCCAGTACCATGCAGTCTCAATTACTGTTAAAATCTCTCTTTTACAAAGTTTTCTTTCTTTAAGGATGATTGCAAATTATAACTAATTTATGATTTGTATGTACCTATCAGGGAAAATTCAAAATATCTGTCTTTCCATTTTTTAAATGGAAGCTTATTCATCTGTGAAGTCTAAAATCTGGGAAATACTGTTTCCAGGCATACAAATTCATGGCTGTACCATCCTTGTCAACGCAAAATTTCAGATGTTTCTTAAAAGATCAAGTGACCATCCACAGTTCTCTTGATACGTCATTGTGCACCACGTGCTCCTGAGACAGAAGCAGAGTTTGACTAATTTGCCAAATTTTTCACTTTACACTCATCAGCTACATTTAGATTTCCATGCTTTCAGGGAGTAAAACCACTCAGGACCACAGAGAAGACATCAGAGAGATAACAAGAACATCTCTTTGACAACCAGCCACATGTGACAACAGAACGGCCACTTTGCCATTGCAGAAGGGAAACAAAGCAAACTTCAATGCCTTCTTTAATGCCCGCTGTCACTTTTCTCAATGGTTATGACTGAAATTACCTCTCATATGTTCAGAGAGGTGAGTAGAATGACATGAGCACAGACCTAAAAGAGGCTTAGAATGGACATGAAATATTTTTATCTTAGCTTTTCTAGAATATACCTGTTACTCAAAAATTGAAGGATAGACTTTGGTGACACCTTAAATGCATTTGAATTATACTTTGTCTCACAAAACTCCCTTTGAATGAACAATTTAGTGCCAAGTTACTTTTTTGTAGAAATACCTTTATTATGAATAGCTGACAACTTTAAAGGAATCTGATTAATCCCAGGTTATAACTGCAAATGAAATGTTTCCACCTCAGTGGATTTTATCTAGTAAAAATATTTAAAATAAATAAATAGTCTCCTGGGTATGATTTCTGGATTCAGAATTATCCACCCCCCCACCCCCAGCTCTCACTAATATATGCAGGAAAAAAAGTAAAATAAAACTACAGACAGCTGAAAATCTTTGATTAAAAGTCTGTTCTCTCGCTACCAGTATATTGTTTAACACTTCAAAAATTTAAAAAGTGAATATTTAGAAATTATTAACTTACGTTTCTGAAAGATTGAAAACTCGCTGTGGATCTCCATTCTCAATGGCATATGTTATTGGGTCTCCCTCTCGATCAGTTGCCTTCAGAGTAAAAACATAAATTTAATTATCAAGTAACTGATATGGCTTCCATTCAGTACACTATAATATAGTTACTAGAAACTTGAAACTAATAACACAGAAGATCCATGATAACTTATAGAATAAAGATTAAAATATGTGCTAATGACTGAATGTAAATACCAGATCCCAGCATTTCTATCATTCTTTTTCATCTGAAAGCTGCAACAGTGAATAAGAATAATATCCCCTGAATGTATACATAATCTTATCAGGTGGAGAAATATAGTAATGATTTTCATAGTTTATTTAATTTTATATGAATAATTCAAACAAATATGTTAGACTCTACATAAATGTTTGCATTGTGAAAATAATTTAATGCACTTTTTTTCTTTTTCTGCTCAAAATATATTGTCTATAAAACTTTATGGTTAAAATTTCTGAAACTGGAACCAGAGAGTCTGAAATTAAAAATTGGGCTACAGTTACTAATTGTGTGATCATTTCTCAATTTCTTCATTTGTAAAATGAAAACTATAATAATACAAAAGTTAATAGATGTTGAGAGGGTTAAGTGAAATAATCTGTGTTAAAACACATAGACTAACATCTGGTACATTGTGTCAGTAAATGTTAACCTTATTTCCCTTCTTAAGTCATAGAAAACAAAATCTACAGCTTCTGCCTTTGAGTTCTGAGTTTCTCCCTTACACAAAATAAAGATGTACATTCTATATTGTGGCACTGGAGTCTGGGATTTTGCCACCTAAAATATCCAATAATTTCCTTTTCAATGATCCATTACATCTCCTTACGGAAGAGGGGAGAATAAAGAAATCGGGATGATGTAAAAGGAATATAAGAGGAATCTGCCTAAGTATGACCCCAAGGGGAGGGAAACTACTATTTATTTATGTTAGTTGGTTAGCAGAGATTCCAACTTCTCTGACTGGTAGGCACTGCTCTGGGGTTGGCAGGACCTAAGAAACTGGGGTTGTATGGGGTCCTTTCAAAGACTGGACAATAACTGTCCCAGCCATGAAAGGTTGAGTATGAAATCCCATTTCTAGGCCAACAGGCAGCACTGTTTCTACAGGTAGATCAGATGGCTTGGACAGGGATTTCAGGGCCCTGGTCTTGGGACAGCCTTATGAGCTATCACAACAGATGGATGGCCAGAAAACTCTGGGACCACACAAATTCCAGACTCCAAGGGCAACTGAATAATAATGTGTGACTGTGAGTGTGTGTGCATGTGTGTGTCAGTAGCTCAGTTGTGTCGAACTCGTCGTGACCCCATGGACTGTAGCCTTCCAGACTCCTCTGTTCATTGGATTTTCCAGGCAAGAATACTGGAGTGGGTTGTCATTTCCTCCTCCAGGGGATCTTCCTGACCCAGGGATAGAATCAGGTCTCTAGTATTTACTGAACACAGGGCTTTGTGGACAAAACTTTGTAGAAAGAAAGTGAAGTCACTCAGTCGTGTCCGACTCTTTGCGACCCCATGGCTCATCCATGGAGCCCCATGGCTCGTCCATGGGATTTTCCAGGCAAGAGTACTGGAGTGGGCTGCTATTTCCTTCTCCAGGGGATCTTCCAAACCCAGGGATCGAACCCAGGTCTTCCGCACTGCAGACAGCCACCATCTGGTGGCTCAGATGGTGGCTCAGAGCTTTGTAGAATTAGTTAAACATGTCACCTCGGTAAAACACTTCCTTTGCATGACTTTCATAACTTCATACTATCCTGCTTTTAATTCTACCTTATCAGCTACTACCTATTTTCTTTGACTGGTTTTTCCTCATCTATAAGACATACTTACATTGGATGCTCCACAGGTTTGTTCTTGGACCTCACTTACTTTGTCACTTCATCCAACTGTAGAGCTTAAAGTTTTAAAAACTATCTCTATGCAGAAGACTCTCAAATCTCTAATCCAGCCCTGTTCTGAATTTTAGACCTATTTCCAGTTGCCTGTTTGGATCCCAGTAGATGAACTATCAGTTAAGTTCAGTTCAGTTGCTCAGTCGTGTCCGACTCTTTGTGACCCCATGGACTGCAGCACACCAGGCCTCCCTGTCCATAGCCAACTCCCAGAGTTTACCCAAACTCATGTCCACTGAATCAGTGATGCCATCCAACCATCTCATCCTCTATCATCCCCTTCTCCTCTCGCCTTCAATCTTTCCTAGCATCATGGTCTTTTCAAATGAGTCAGTTCTTCGTATCAGGTGGCCAAAGTATTTGAGTTTCAGTTTCAGCATCAGTCCTCCCAATGAATATCCAGGACTGATTTCCTTTAAGATGGACTGATTGGATCTCCTTGCAGTCCAAGGGACTCTCAAGAGTCTTCTCCAACAGCACAGTTCAAAAGCATCAATTCTTTGGTGCTCAGCTTTCTTTGGAATCCAACTCTCACATCCGTACATGACTACTGGAAAAACCATAGCTTTGACTAGACGGGACCTTTGTTGACAAAGTAATGTCTCTGCTTTTTAATATGCTGTCTAGGTTGGTCATAACTTTTCTTTCAAGGAGCAAGCATATTTTAATTTCATGGCTGTAGTCACTATCTGCAGTGATTTTGGAGCCCCCCTAAAGTAAAGTCTGTCACTGTTTCCACTGTTTTCCCATCTATTTGCCATGAAGTGATGGGACTAAATGCCATGATCTTAGTTTTCTGAATGTTGAGCTTTAAGCCAACTTTTTCACTCTCCTCTTTCACTTTCATCAAGAGGCTCTTTAGTTCTTCTTCACTTTCTGCCATAAGGGTGGTATCATCTGCATATCTGAGGTTATTGATATTTCTCCTGGCAATCTTGATTTCAGCTTGTGCTTCATCTAGTCCAGCATTCCTCATAATGTTCTCTGCATGTAAATTAAATAAGCAGGGTGACAATATACAGCCTTGATGTACTCCTTTCCCAATTTGGAACCAGGCTGTTGTTCCATGTCCAGTTCTAACTGTTGCTTCCTGACCTGCATACAGATTTCTCAGGAGGCAGGTCAGGTGGTCTGGTATTCCCATCTCTTGAAGAATTTTCCTCAGTTTATTGTGATCCACACAGTCAAAGGGTTTGACGCAGTCAATAAAACAGAAGTAGACGATAGGTGCTGGAGTGGTGCTGGAAGGACTGTGATACCCCATGTGCAAGGGCAAAGTAGAAGCCCCAGCAAGACGCTGTGAGGGGCAAAATCATGTTTAGAATCAAACCTGATACCCGCCAGAGACACTTAAGCATACCTTGTGCACACCAGTACCCACAGACCCCATAGAGACTGAGACAGAACTATGTTTGAGTATCTGCTGAGGAGGTACGGGTCAGCAGTGGACTGCTGCAGGGGTAGAGGCTCTGGGTGCAGTAGATCTGGGTATGGCATAAGCTCTCTTGGAGGAGGTTGCCATTAACCCCACCATAGAGCTGCCAGAATTTACACATGACTGGGGAAACAGATTCTTGGAGGATATACACTCTTGGAACCTTGTGCACACCAGGACCCAGGAGAAATGAGCAGTGACCCCACAAGAGACTGATCCAGACTTGCCTGTGAGTGTCCAGGAGTCTCTGGCAGGGGCATGGGTTGGCAGTGGCCTGCGGCAGGGTTGGGGGCACTGAGTGTAGCAGTGTGTTGCTGGGACCTTTTGAAGGAGGTCGCCATTATCTTCATTACCTCCACCATAGTTTGGTCTCAGGTCAAATAACAGGGAGGGAACACAGCCCTGCCCATAAACAGAAAATTGTATTAAAGATTTACTGAGCATGGCCCCACCCATCAGAGCAAAACCCAGTTTCCCCCTCAGTCAGTCTCTCCCATCAGGAAGCTTCCATAAGCCTCTTATCCTTCTTGGTCAGAGGGCAGACAGACTGAAAACCACAATCACAGAAAACTAACCAATCGGATCACATGGACCAACAGCTTTGTCTAACTCAATGAAACTATGAGCCATGCAGTGTAGGGCCACCCAACATGGACAGGTTATGGTGGAGAGTTCTGACAAAACGTGGTCCATTGGAGAAGGGAATGGCAAACCATTTCGGTATTCTTGTTTTGAGAACCCACTGGACATAAACTATAGACACTCCCAATTTAAAATGTTAAAATCCGCAATCCTGATCTCTCTGCTACTCTCCCATGCTGCATTCAGTCTTCATTATCTCAGTAAAAGCAGTAACTACAACTTTCTACCACTTGACCTTAACTGAACATTCTTAATATCTAATGTAACCCATCGGCAAATCCCACTAGGTCTATATTTAAAATATCTACAGTATCTGACTATCTCTGAACTCCAAATACCATCTCCTTCATGGATTTAAGTAACAATCATCTGACTAGTGTTCCTGTCTTCTCCCTTGTACCTTCATCATAGCCCATTTTAATTAAGCAGACAATGTGACCATTTTTCCCAGGTCAAAATTCTATTTTATTTTTTAATAACGTTATTGCATTATTATGCATTATTACATACACATACTCACAGAAACACACAAAATGGAATACAATAAAATAGCGAAATGCAATGAAACAAGCTACTTATGATAATATCTTTAAGATATTCCAGTTAAATCTAAATCTAAAATTTTAAAATTCATTAAATTAATTATAATGCAAGTGCAAGTGTAGAGACTAAGAAAGAAAATAAACACATACACACAGTCAATGGGATTGACAGCATATGATTGATATTTCCCCTTTGTTTTTGGTTCTTTCCCAGATACATATTAGTGAGAAAGATAAAATGGAATTACAAATGATACTTAACTTCCTCAAGAAACACAGAATTAAGCTGTATCTGGAGATATATTTTACCACTAAAAAGTTCACACTAAATGTTTTATGTTATTTTCCTCTTTCAGTCAGTCATTTTTACCTATCCTATTGTTACAGATTTATCAATGTCTCTTTGTTTTTGGCATGTGGTTGTTATTGTTTTTGAGAGACAATTTATTATATTGTGTTTTCATAAAAGCCAGAAAAAACAGATCCTGAAGTAAGATAATTTTGTGCGAACAATTTTAAATCCAGATTAATGTTAAACCTTGCTTCTAATGTATCAGATCTACTCTAATATTTAATATTATTTTCATCAGATGAGAGCACTGTGAATGTTGTGTTACTTTGTTTATATAAGCCATTATTTTGTTAAGTTGCTAAAGTAACAGACAGGAATTCCTACAGAATTCTCAGTGTATTTTTCAGACAAATTAATTACTTTCAATCCCTGAGGTACTGTGGAATATTTCTTCAGTTTTGTTTGACTATGAGCCAGTTATTTGCCTATTTCATTCATATGTGAGGTTGTCCCTTTATTGGAAACTTTGAAAACCCAGGATTTAGAAGAAAATCCTTATTTGATTGTTTTCTTCTTCTTATCCTCTTAGCCAATCCTTTGCTATTGTTTTAGGATCTATGGCAAACAGAATAGTAATTAGGGAGGATTCATAAATTCTTGGTCAACTATACAAGGGGGAGTGGTGCTATCTGGATTTGAATTGTTGAAATATATCCATTACTTCTGTTAGCAGTTTTTAAAATGCCATGTAGTTTACCATGTTAAAACTACCATGATGTTGGTATCTGTGTACCAACTTCAAAGTGGAGAAATAATGAATAATAATTCAAAAAATCAGCAGAAACAATTATTCTGGGAGGATTAAGATTTGATAATGTACATATGTGTGATCTAACATATATTTCTAAAAACATTTTTAAATGAGTCTAGTCAGCCTTCTCTGGACTTCCCTGGTGGCTCAGATGGTAAAGAATCTGCCTCCAATGCAGGAGACCAAAGTTCCATCTCTGGGTCAAGAAGACCCTCTGGAGAAGGGAATGGCTACCCACTTAAACATTCTTGCCTGAAGAATTTCATGGAGAGAGGAGCCTGGTGGGCTACAGTCCATAGGGTCATAAAGAGTCAGACATGACTAGATGACTAACACACACACATCACACAGCCAGCCTTCTCCACATGATGAACAAAAATTTATGTGATATAGAATAGTGAATCCTGACATTAAAAGTTACTGACTACTTACTATAATATCAGAAATTATAATTGCATGCCTTATTTCATTTAAGCCATGCAATAATCTTATCCCCCAGGCTCCTTATCCCCCAGGCTCCTTATCCCCCAGGCTCCTCTGTCCATGGGATTCTCCAGGCAAGACTACTGGAGTGGGGTGCCATGCCCTCCTCCAGTAAATCCTCCAGGGGTTGCCATGCCCTCCTCCAGACAATCCTTCAGGGGATTGTCCCAACCCAGAGATCTAACACGTTTCTTATGTCTCCTGCATTGCCAGGTGGGTTCTTTACCATTAGTGCCACCTGGTAAGCCTCAACATTAACAATATTCACTTATTAATTCAGCAAATATTTATTGAACATCTACACTGTATTCAGCACTGGAACTTCAACAAGAACCACATAAAAATGCTTCCTTTGTGCAGTTTACAGATACTAAGGGAGACAGAGAAAAAAGCAAAATAATCAAGGTATAGGTACAATATATTATATAATTACATATTTATGTATGCAATATATCAGATTGTTATACATAATTTATATATAAAATTATATATATAATTAACATATATTTATATAATACAGTTTTCAAATCCATATGAGTGCTATAAAAATATAAAATAATTCAGGAAAGACATATGGGAAGGCAGAGTGAAAATTTACACTTACATTGAGGTTTTCAGGAAAGCCATCAGAAAAAATGTGAAAATTTGGCAACACTTGTAAAAGCTGAGAGAGCAATTCATGCAGGGAGGGTCCCTCCAGGAATAGAGTAGAGCAAGTTAGAAGACCTCAGGTGGATACATGCCTAATGAGTTTGTGAAAGAGCAAGCAAGTGGAAGGCTTGCTCCTGTTTTGTTGGCCTCAGGTGAGCAAGCTGAGTTATTTAACCCGGATAGCTAGCAAGTACAGAGTTCAGTCAGAGGTTCACTGATACGCGTTTAACAGCATGTGAACTAAAATAAAGCTAGCTTTTCTTTATTTTTCCTTGACAAAGAATATCTTTAAAGATCGAAGCAACTTTTCTTTCTAGTCTTCTCAATAGATTACTCACTGCATGTAAATTCAAGTCACCCATTTTTCAGAAGCACCAACAGAAATCCAACAAGATTTATCTAAATAAGCAATGTGCTTAGACACAGGAAATAGGAATTTTGAAAAAGAAAGCATATCTCTAAACTTCTGCTCATATTAAGATGAACACAGCCCTCAATGCCATTTGATAGAGGGCACTTTACGCTCACAGAAATGACTTTACACATTTCACAGGACATTAAGGCAAAGTACCTGCCCTTAGGGTTTTTAAAATAAATAAAATCAACAGACTTAGATGGTCTTTTCTTTTCGTGTTTAGGCAAACAAGTCCTGATTTATGTTATTAAATTGCTTGAGAGCAGGAACTGAAGCTTTCAGTTCAGGACAGCAGTGTTTCCAAAAATGTATGTGCACTCTTGGGATTAAATTATTGGTCCTTTAACAAAGTAACAGTGTTTATGAATATATTTCAATATGACTTAATCTTCACATTTTTATGTTGAGTTTTGTCATTTATGATTCTGATAAAAATTTCCCTTTTAAGTTCATTTATATTAAAAAGTCACTTTATTCAATTTAAAAAAATAAGTAATATGAAAAATTATATGCAATATAGCATATCTGAAACTTAAAAATGCAGCTAATCTAGAATGACACTGTGAGCATGATTATACCTTAAGAGTGTTCACTCTGTCCACCTATTGTACTGTATTTAGCTACTTCAATCACTCTCCCTCTTTCCTATATGACTATTAACACTTTCTCCTCAGGTCTCCAACTTATCCTACCATATCTTTATTCTCATCTGATGACCCTGATTATAGTTTCACTGAGAATATTGAAGCAATTTTCTGCAAGTTCTTCTAATTTCATATATGTACATTATATATATATATATATATATATATACTTCATATATATCATCCTGTAACCACACACTATATCTTTCCTCCTATTACTGAAAATGTTCTATCCGATCAGGTTTCCCTGGTGGTTCAGTGGTAAAGAATCTGCCTGTCAATGCAGGAGACGCAGGTTCAATCCCTGGGTCGAGACGATCCCCTAGAGAAGGAAATGGCAACCCAATCCAGCATTATTGCCCAGGAACAGAGGGATCCAGCGTGCTACAGTCCATGGGGTCACGAAGAGTCTGATAAGTCTTAGTGATTGAGCATCCATTGTCTGATCTCCCTCTTAGGGCAAGATTTGGGGAGTTTTGCTTTCTACTTTTTCTAAATTGTTCTCATCCTCTGTAAAACAGGGGATTCCCTGGGCTCAGACGGTAAAGAATCTGCCTGCAATGTGGGAGACCCAGGTTCAATCCCTGGGTCAGGAAGATCCTCTGGAGAAGGGAATGGCAACCTACTCCAATATTCTTGCCTGGAGAATTCCACGGACAGAGGAGCCTGGCAGGCTACAGTCCATGCGGTCACAAAGATTTGGACATGATTGAGTGATTAACTCTTTCACAGATTTTCCCTAAAACCACTTTAATTATACCTTTAACCCTCCCTCAATTACTGCACTGAAAATGCCCTTTTCAACATCACCAAATAAATTCATTATTAGTAAATTCACTGACCAATTCACAATCCTTGATTTGCTTATTTCTTAGTTTTGTTTACTTATTTTTCATTTGTTCTGTCAGTAGCATTAGACAGAACTGATTTCTCACTTCTTGATACACTTTTTTCCCTTATTTCCCAGACACATGTTCCTCTGGATCTCCATTCTTGGTCCTCTTATCCTCGGCAACTTAAAATCAATCTTTGAATGTCTTATACATTCACTCCCTTAAGAACCTCATGCAATCTCAAAGTTTTACATGGTATTTAAAAAGCTCAAGACTTCAAATGTATATTTGTAGTCCATACCTTTTCTCTAAAATCACACCCAACTGTGTACTCAATAGCTTTAATTAGATGCCAAAAGACATTTCAAATTTAACATGACCAAACTTCTTGGACATTCTTTTGATCCTGGTTAATGGAAAAGCAACCTTTCTATTAATAGTTTCTCACGCTATATATTAACATCCATTGTTATGTCTTCTTTTTTACATCCAGTCATCAATGAATCCTGTAGTTTCTACCAGACAAAATATAACAAGGTTGAACGCTCATTTCACTATTTCCAGAAATAACACATATATGTGTATCATGCCTGTAGTTTATGTGTGAATATATAAACATACACATACACACACCTGTGCTTCAATTATATATGACCATGATATGACTTCCCTGGTGGCTCAGACGGCAAAGCGTCTGCTTACAATGCAAGAGACCTGGGTTCAATCCCTGGGTTAGGAAGATCTCCTGGTGAAGGAAATGGTAACCCACTCCAGTGTTCTTGTCTGGCGAATCCCATGGATGGTGGAACCTGGTAGGCTACAGTCCATGGGGTCGCAAAGAGTCGGACATGACTGAATGACTTCACTTTCACTTTCTCTGTTCATGACATGATGGAAAAAAATATCAAGACACAGATGGGTTAAAATGAGTTATATGATGAGGAAGCACCAGAGAGTTAATTGGGGTAAAGAAAATAGAGAATGAGAAATAAAGCCAAAATAGAAAATTTTTTAAAAAAAGCTGCATAAAAAGTAATGTGTAGATATGATTGCACTTATGAATATATGCATATTAATTATACAAATCAATCAAAACAAAGAAAAAAGAAGCACAAACATCTGGGGATCTTCCACTTTCTGTTTTTATCACATATTTTTACTCACAAAGTTGACCTCTGATTTAAAATCACCTAGCACGTGGTGTTTAAGTTAGGGGAATTATAGTGGCAATCAAATTTTGCTGGTCTGTTTAACTATTTGGTTATCAAAATTAAAACTGAACTACTTTTATGTTGGGATAGGTGGTAGGGAATAAGGCTGTTTCAAAGCTAATTTTTACTGTTAAATAATTCTGGCATCTTTGAAAGATGTTTCTTTTTTAATTAATTAATTATTTTGTGACTGTGCTGGGTCTTTGTTTCTGCGTAGACTTTTCTCTAGTTGCACTAAGCAGGGGCTACTCTCTAGTTGCAATGTCTGGGTTTCTCATTGTGGTGGCTTCTCTTGCTGTGGAGCACAGGCTCTAGGGCTTGGACTTCAGTAGTTGTGGCATACAGGCTCAATGGTTGCAGTGGACAGTCTTAGATGCTCTGTGGCATGTGGGATCTTCCCACATCAGAGATCGAATCTGTGCATTGGTAGGTGGATTCTTTACCACTAAGTCACCAGGGAAGCCCTAAAGACATTTCTTAATGTGAACTTTTTTAAACTTTTTTTCTTCTTTTGTATGTGTGAAGCAGGTGTGTGAGTGGAGAACATAGAGAAATGTAAACTGTTTTTCTTTCTTTTTTTTTTTAACTGTTATGGGATTTTGTGAATCCATATGAAATGGAAACTTTCAAAACTAGAACAAAAGATATTGAATTCTTCAGTTTTCTTAAGTAACTATTTTAATGCAAATGTTCTTTCTTTCTTTTTTAACCTAAAATACATTATTTTCTTAGCTCCAAATCAACCAATTCCTGGTAGTTAAGCATAGAATCACCATCAACACTTCTCAACATGAATTGGGTCTCCTGTTGCTTCTTCTAGAAAATTGACACCTATTAACTGTTTATTGAGTATACCTCAGTAACACTGTTTTTGTTCCTATTTATCAAAAATTCAGGAAAATAACAGCATTTACAAACTTAAGCTTTAATCAACAACAGCTACCAGTATGTGAAGTAACAGCTTCAAGGCACGCAATAAACTCTGAGGTTTATTTAAGAAACAGCACAGTGAATCATTTATTGCCAAGCTACTAAAGGTAGTACTGATTACTGCTATTAAAATACCAGTAGCTTTCAAATATTTGCCCAAACCAGTAGTCCACATTCAATCCCAGATTTCAAAGTAGTCCTTTTTTAAATTTAACTTTTAGGAAGAGCAGATTGGTTACTTCTGGTTAATTAAAAGGAAAAATAAGAAGCCAACAAACAAACAAACAAAACCCTGCTTTATCAAGCAGGTTTAGAAATTGCAAACTTTTCTTTGGATCCTACAATAGCCTCCTGGCATGAAGTCAATGAAAATCACTTTCTACTATAGTCTTAAATTATTGTTAAAAAAATTGTCTATAAAAACAAGTTGATAAATATAGGTCTTCATCATTTCTACAAATTCAATTAAAAGAGACCAATTGACTATTATCTAGATAGTCCTCCATGGCTTTAAGGAGAGACACAATAGAAATAAGTGTAAAGATTAGAAATACAGTTGTAAATAGGGACTAAGTGTCAACTTGAAATGTCTGTTGACCAGACCTGGCTTTATAAGGAAACACAATGGTTTTACGGTTGTCCATAAAATTCCATTAAAGATAAAGATCTCATATTCTACCTTATTGCTTTGGTGACCATGTTCCTCTAAGTCAGGGTTTCTCAGTCTCAACACTACTAAGATCTTAGGCTGGTTAATTCTGCTTTACTCTACCACTCACATCTTAGTTTAGAAAACCACAGCAGTAAAACATTTTTAAAGGCACAAAATTATTGGAACCACACCCCCCAAAAAAAATCTCTAGAGGAAATGCTAAAATGAATCTTCTTGAAATTTGTCTTAATATATACAAGCAGTTTTTTAAAAAATATGTTTTAATATTTTTGGAATTTCTAGGGGATGTGTATGTACTACATTTCATCACATCACCCTCTTTTCTTTCAGAAGATTCTTTATCCATTTGTTTATTCCCCTTTAATTCATCTTAAGACTGTATTACCCCAAGTCTTCATTTCAGATTTAATCAAGAATAAAATGATTTTTTGGTCACCTCTCTGTCCTAATAACAGACTGTCTGAAAGTAAAGTCTATACACAGCTAACCAACAGAAAGAGGGGCAAAAATATTGATGACATTTGTCTGAAACCTTGGTTTAGGCCTTCCTTGAAATCAGATCCACCTGGCATTCAACAGATCTTTATGGATCGCATAGTATATATTCCAAGCACTGTTCTAGCTACTGAGGATACAATAGTGAATAAAATAGAGTCTGTCATTGTGAACCGAATGTAACATTTGGCACAGTAACAAAATAAATAAGAGTGTACATAGGGCAAAAGCAAGCTGGGAAAAGTTGGTATGAAGCACAGTAAGATAGTTATTTTTGTTTTCTATAATTAGGTCAAGGAAGACCATTTTGCTAAGGAAGAAGCAAGCAGAAACATACAGCAAGGGAAAAAATGTGGATGTCTGGGAACAGAGAACTTCAGACAATAGAAATATTAAGTGAATGGACCCTGAGGCAGAAGTCAGGCAGTGTGCAAGGAGGTCGATGGGGCCAGATTAGAATTGCAGAGATTATGAGAAGTAGGAGATCAGGTCAGGCAGGTGTCACAGGGACATTGTCTTTTATTCTGGGTGATTTGGGAATCCACTGGAGGATGTTCACAAAGAAGTAAAGCAATTTTATGTAGTTTTTCAAATAATTACTCTGTCT
Source organism: Giraffa tippelskirchi (assembly GCF_054371585.1). Taxonomy (NCBI): domain Eukaryota; kingdom Metazoa; phylum Chordata; class Mammalia; order Artiodactyla; family Giraffidae; genus Giraffa; species Giraffa tippelskirchi. The sequence goes on from NC_137276.1 coordinate 43,968,348, forward strand.
TTTGCATGAGTAAGAGACCAAAGAGGAGTGAGATTAAAATCCAGTAAAAATCTGTTGCAATAATCTGGGCAGAAGTTGTTGGTGACTAATATCAGGAAGAAAACAGTAAGAGTGGTAAGAAATAGTGAAACTCTGGAGATATTTTAGTATTGACTGGAAAAAGAGACGGATCTGGAGAAAGAGAAAAGTCAGACATGATTTGAAGGGTTTTGGCCTGAGGTTTTGGACAACTGAGGTTGCAATTTACTTAGAAGGGAAAAAATGAAAGAGGATCAATTATTTGCTTGGAATCAGGGGGATTAAGTACCAGGTATTGAGTACAGAATGCATTAATTTTGAGATGCTATGATAGCAGTATGATATGCCTCCCAATTTCCCATTCAAAGAAATAATATTCCACTATATGTTGGAAACGTTGCCTACTGAGAGGCTTTAGCTATTGGTCCTATTCAGAGAATGCCTTTTTTTCTTTTTTTTAATTAAAGTGTAAGTGATTTACAATGCTGTGTTAATTTCTACTGACAGCAAAATGATTGTTACACACACACACATACACATGAAAAAATACATAAATACATACATATATCTGTATATATATATGACTTTCCCTGTGGTTCAGCGGTAAAAAATCTTTCAGCTGATACAGAAGATGTGGGTTTGATCCTTGGGTCAGGAAGATCCCCTGGAGAAGGGAATAGCTACCCACTCCCAGTACTCTTGCCTGGGAAATACTATGGATACAGGAGCCTCGTGGGCTACAGTCCATGGGGTCACAAAAGAGTTGAACATGGCATAGTAACTAAACAATAACAACAAAAAAGTATATGTGCATATATGTGTGTGTCTTTTTTTATATTATTTTCCAAGAATGCCTTTTCTGAAGAAAGCTTCCTTGCCAAGGTCAAGTTGCTTTCTGAGGCAAACTGCATCTGACTTACTCATGCAAGTATATAAAAGACCTACCTTAATGTAAAGGACTATCTCAGTTCTAGAGCTTTGCAGGGGGTCAGTTACTGAGACTGCATTGAAGCTCAAAATCTCCCTAAACTTAAGTCTGCTTTCTTTCTCTCCTTTCCAGAGGAGTTGATTACAAAACAATTACTAATAAACATCTTACAAGGGAAACTTTATCTCTAAGTCTGCTTCTCTGGAAACTCAGCCTAAGACAGATGCTTGTTTAATATCCTATATATATATATATATATATCCTATATATATATGTATATATCCTATATATATATGTGTATATATATATATATATATATATATATATACCTCACAGTTGGACATGGGTATAGAGTTTTAGAGCAGTGAGCTAAACTGGAGATATGAATTAGAATTTATGAGCATATAACAATTTAAACCCAATAGAACACATGAGATCATCTTAGATATGTCTATAAATAGAAGAAGAAGAGGTGGAAAGCTTGAGCCTAGATGCATGCCATCTTTTAAGAGTCAGGGAAATGAAGGGGAACCATCACAATAGACTGGGATACAGCAGTCAGGAAAGTTGGGGGAAAATCCCAGGAGACTGGTATACCGGAAATCAAAATAAGTTTTTACATAATAAAGGAAATATTAATTCTATCACATTTTACTGATGGATCGAGTAAGATGAGGAATTATTTGACAGTGAAAAAGAGCATTGAGACTACAAAAAGAGCCATTATCATTGGATTGGTGTTATTGAAATTGCGATTAAAATGAGGTCAAGAGAGAATAGAGAGGAAATGATGAAGACTTTCTCCAGGTAAGTATGAATAACATATTTGAGAATTTTTTGCAGGAAAGGGAAACATAGAAATAGGTAAGGGGCTAGAGTGGTCTATGGAGTCAAAGGCATTTTGTTGTTCTTGCTTTGTCTTAATTTGGTTATATAATAATACATTTTTATGCTGGTGGAAATGATCAGATAGAGTTAAGAGATTTTTATGATGCAGCAAGTTAAAAATATGATTTCTGAACAGTGTCCTTGAGCAGGCCAGTGTGGACATGATCTAGTAGAGTGCTTTCAGGATCAGCACAAAGGATGACAGTTAAAAGGTACTGTGTTTATATTTTGCACTGGGCCTTGCAAACTGTAGCTCATCCTGAGTGGTATTCAAATCACGTTTCATTGAACTGTGTCATTCTTCAAAGTAGTTATTGTGGATCATGACAATACAAGAAATGTAGAATGAATTTCTCCACCATAAAATTTAGCATAGTTTAGAAAAATTTAAAGTGTTGTGCCAGGGCGATTTACTATGTGTTGAATCTAATAGTTCTTTTTTTAAAAAGGTTGCATTCTTTGTTTTCTTTTTTTTTTTTCTTTTTCTAATCATTTATTTAAATGCATCCTTCATTACAGAGGCTTTAGAAGCACTGATACAGGATTCAAGTTAAGGAAATGGTTTAGATAGGAAGAAGGAGTGTTAAATTTTAATTGCAAGATTAAAAACAAAACATAGGAATAAAGTGCAAAGATTGGTAGATGGTGTGATTAGAGGTTGTAACAGTCTTCATCCAAGTGTTTGATGAAAATATGGAGTAAGAGAGTTACCAAAATAAAGCTGTTCTCCTTGCCAGTGAATCTCTGTCTCCAGGGTGAATAAAAACCACAGATCATCATCTGTGTTCACCTGTCCCACCAGCCACAGCACTTTTGCTTTATGGTCAGTGGTATCAGAAAATGACTTATTCATTTATGTTATGTCCTGAATTACTTTCAAAAGAACTTGATAATATGGCCTTATTTCTTATACTGTATCAAGTTTTATAAGACACCAGTCCTCTTCGGGAGGAAAATTAGGTAATTTTTACTCATACATAGGTACCTTACTTTCTGTTAGAGAGTGTTTAAGTCAGAAAAAGAAGTAAAGTCTAACTCTATCAAAAATATAAGTTCAAGTCATAACCTACATTATATTCTGGGGGAAATCTTACATATTTTTATCATGTTTATTTCTTTCTTAAACTAGGAAGGCGCAAAGAAAAAATGACTTAGAAAATAACTGTTTAAATATATCAGACCTAGGGTTCTCCTTTCCCTAACCTCCTGACACTTCTCTGGCTTTGTGCCTATGAGCATATTATTGTCTATGGAAGATTTACATGAAGCTAAGTTATTATTTGGGAAGAGGAAGATGCATATGTGAATACAGAATACGTAAAAATGCATTTTCTTCACTTTTGGCAGGTTTGCATGCCTAGAGATGAAAAATCATCCCTAGATAATAAACATACCATAGTGTCAAGGACAGCAAACGTTTTTTTTTTTGAAATTTAGACATATCAGAACATCTGCTTTAAAGGAGAAAAATTTGCACTACAGATCATATTTAATTTTTGCAAAAGCTGATTGCTTAGCATTGAGACATCTCTCTCTCTCTAAAATATATATTTTACCATCTCCTATCTATGTATCTTTAGTATAAATATAAATTATACTTGAAATCGGGTAATCAATATCAGTATTCAATGTATTTAAACTTCTGTGACACTCTTCTTTTGAGACAATGCTAATAGTGAGTTATCTGAAATCTATTAATATTAGGAGCAAAGATGAAACAATGTATTTTCTACTATATGAAGTAAAAATATAGAGGAAAATGAATGACTTTTATTCCTCACAGTCAGCAAAATTGGAGCAACCTACTAAACAGAATGTCTTTCAATACAATCTGCAATGTCAATCTATATACTAACATGTTAATGTTTAGAAAAAAGCTTCTTTGATGACAGAAGAGCAAATCTCCAGATGACATATCCAAAATGATCCCCATAATATAAATGAAACTGCACAGGGTTTATGATTCACACACATTTGGCTGTAAAACATTCATGAATCATAAATCCCTACATCATATTCAGGGGAAAATATATCCTATTTTATAAGAAATATCCATTGATAAAAGGAAAAAAAGAAAAAAAACTCCTAAAACTTCTAGAACAGTTTAAAGATATCAGAAAAGCAAATAAATACCTCTCATATGATGTATTAATATGCATAATAATATGAAAATTAATATGAAAAATAGTAACATTAATATGATGTATAAATGTGGTCATTGTGGTGTTGAGTTGCTAAATCGTGTCTGATTCTTTGTGACCCCATGGACTGTAGACCTCCAGGCTCCTCTGTCCATGGAATTTCCCAGGCAAGAATACTGGAGTGGGTTTCCATTTCCTTCTCCAGGGTATCTTCCTGACCCAGGGATTGAACTCCATCTCTTCTCCACTGACAGGTGGAGTCTTTACCACTGAGCCACCAGGGAAGCCCTACTGTATGATGGCTTGCATTTCATTCATATTGTTCCAGAAATGGATCAATTCTGCAGTGAGATTAAGGCAGCGGGAATTTTCCTTCGGGATGAAAAATACTAATTCTTTGAGGCACAGAGTTTAAGTTCTACAGCTTTCTGAAACTATTTTAAAAATGAGTAAAATGAAAATAAATGTATGCTGCAAGCTGACCAAAGCACCATCTTATGCTTATAACCAAGCAGTTTCATTAGTAAAATGTATATGTATATTTTTTTTCTCAGATGATCAGAGATGGCAGGATCTTGCTTTCTAATGTACTTCACACCACTTTCTAGTTTTTTCCGGCTAAGATTGTCTGAGCTGTTTTACCTGCTTTAGAGTCTTCAGGAAATAAAAGCCGGGGTGGGGGTGGGGAGCGGGAAATGGCTCAACCTGCCGGAGGCCATCAGAGATCACTGATAAGTGAACCAGAAGTTTAAAGCAGTGGCTAAATTAAGTTTTCCCAGTGTCAAGAGACATTACATATTTTCCTTCACTTTTGTAAAGAATCAAGAAGCAACTGCAAGAAAGTAAAATTAAGGCTGATCAAGCACACCTTAGAACGAAAAGAGTGATTAGCCTTGTAAGTAGTTTTACTCTGCTCTTAAGGGGATTGTTTGCAAGTCTGAGTACAACTGAAAGAAATAAATGAACTTCAGTCTCTAGGAAAGGCAGAATGGAATAATGAATAATAGCACACAGCCTCTAGATCAGAAGAGATGGAATGCCCACTCTGCAACAGGGCTGTGTTTGACATTGGAAAAGTCATTGCTTTGCTGAGACTATAAAAGATGAGGAAGCTTTCAAGTGATTGGTGTAGTTCCTGCCTGATAATAGCATTCAATTAAAATTAGATGTTGATGCTATTACTGTTAATGTTGATCTCTTAACCACTTATCTCTTGGGGTTGCTAACTGTCACTTTGTTCTCTAAAACACAAGTGATCATTCTTTCTCAATGGAAGAACAAACAAAATAATAAAGTAATTGAATATATTTTTTGGATTACATCTGTTGCCAAGGCTGTTTCCCTACAACCCCCTTGAATGGAAATCAATTTCTCTTATCTAAGTTTCAGGAGGAAGCTGCAAAGAGAAAAGCCAGAACTGTTCAGAATCAGTTAGCTTCAAAATGCAGGAAGGCTCACCTTCAGTAGACCTTGAGTCTCATTATATGCTCACTGTAATACATTAGTGTGGTAAATGACACACCCATTAGTGCCAATTAGTGTCAATTGCCATGACAAGTGGAAAAGCCATACAAGGACTGAAAAGGATTATTGCCTCAGTTCCAGATCCAAACCACACTCCTGTTCTTGGATAAATTGGGAATATTCCCACTCTTTCGAGTCCCCTCCCTTTTACCTTGACCCTTCAATATATATGGTGGCTCTGCTCAAATTGGCTTGAGAAGTTGATTTAAAAACTAAGACCAGAAACAATAAAACTCCTAGAGGAAAACATAGGCAAAACACTCTCCGACATAAATCACAGCAGGATCCTCCATGACCCACCTCCCAGAATATTGGAAATAAAAGCAAAAATAAACAAATGGGACCTAATTAAAATTAAAAGCTTTTGCACAAAAAAGGAAACTATAAACAAGGTGAAAAGACAGCCTTCAGAATGGGAGAAAATAATAGCAAATGAAGCAACAGACGAACAATTAATCTCAAAAATATACAAGCAACTTCTGCAGCTGAATTCCCGAAAAATAAACGACACAATCAAAAAATGGGCCAAAGAACTAAACAGACATTTCTCCAAAGAAGACATACAGATGGCTAACAAACACATGAAAAGATGCTCAACATCACTCATTATTAGAGAAATGCAAATCAAAACCACAGTGAGGTATCATTTCACACCAGTCAGAATGGCTGCTATCCAAAAGTCTACAAGCAATAAATGCTGGAGAGGGTGTGGAGAAAAGGGAACCCTCTTACACTGTTGGTGGGAATGCAAACTAGTACAGCCACTATGGAGAAGAGTGTGGAGATTCCTTAAAAAACTGGGAATAGAACTGCCATATGACCCAGCAATCCCACTGCTGGGCATATACACCGAGGAAACCAGAATTGAAAGAGACGCGTGTACCCCAATGTTCATCGCAGCACTGTTTACAATAGCCAGGACATGGAAGCAACCTAGATGTCCATCAGCAGATGAATGGATAAGGAAGCTGTGGTACATATACACAATGGAATATTACTCAGCCATTAAAAAAAATACATTTGAACCGGTTCTACTGAGATGGATGAAACTGGAGCCCATTATACAGAGTGAAGTAAGCCAGAAAGAAAAACAACAATACAGTATACTAATGCATATATATGGAATCTGAGAGATGGTAACGATAACCCTATATGCGAGACAGAATAAGAGACACAGATGCATGGAACAATTTTATGGACTCTGAGGGAGAAGGTGAGGGTGGGACGTTCTGGGAGAATGGCATTGAGACATGTGTATTTTCATATGTGAAACAGAGCACCATTCCATGTTCGATGCATGTGACAAGGGCTCAGGGCCGGGGCAATGGGATGATCCAGAAGGATGGGATGGGGAGGGAGGTGGGTGGGGGGTCCGGGAAGGGGAACACATGTAAAAAAAAAAAAAAAAAAACAACAACCACCAACAACAAAATGACAGATAGGATTTAAACCCAGCTCTTTGTAACTAATATCTCATTAGTCTCACATGTACTTTCTAACATGACTGTAAAGCACTGTACTAGATTATCATTGAGAATATATGCATGTATATAAAAACATATAAAATAAATATAATTAATGTAATAAAAAAAAAAAAAAAAAAAACTAATTTCCCCTTCTCCATTCTTTGGCCATTGAAAAGCTTGTGATGTTCCAATCTCAGCTTTGTTTTCTTTATTGGTTATGCCAATTCAATTGGAAAAATAATCTCCTTGACCAAGACAAGGGGTCTAAGCTCGGCTAAGACCCCAGCATGGATCCAGAAGACAAGTTTGGTAACATATACATTCCTGCACATTTGATATTTCACTTTTCTATCCATTATTCCAAGTACCCAGTACCATCTTGTTCACCTTTAAAGTCTTAAATCTAGTTAATGGAAAAACAAAAAAAGGCAATGTTCATTCTTCTGGAGATAAGGGATAAAAATAAAAAGAATTACTTTTTTTTTTTTTTTCATTTTAGGCACTGATCTATGCAATCAACATGCTTACATGCTCTCATTTAATCTCCGCTTCGCTATCCAAAAGACAACAACTTCCCTCCTGTTTCCCAAGCTCTTAAAATTCTGTCTTTTGATTATATCAAAGGATAAGTTAATCCTTATTTTATGATGCCTTTGAACTGTGGTGCTGGAGAAGACTCCTGAGAGTCCCTTGAACAACAAGGCGATCAAACCAGTCAATCTTAAGGGAAATTAACCCTGAATACTCGTTGGAAGGACTGATGCTGAAACTGAAACTCCAATATTTTGGTCATCTGATATAAACAGTTGACTCAATGGAAAAGTCCCTGATGCTGGGAAAGGTTGAGGGTAGAAGGAGAAGACGGCATCACCAATGCAATGAACGTGAACTTGGGCAAACTCCAGGAAATGGTGAGGGACAGGGAGGCCTGGAGTGCTGCAGTCCCTGGGGTCGCAAAGAGCTGGACACGACTGGGTGACTGAACAACAACAGCAATGCATTGACCTAATACACATATATATATGCTGCTGCTGCTAAGTCGCTTCAGTCGTGTCCGACTCTGCGACCCCACAGACGGCAGCCCACCAGGCTCCTCCGTCCATGGGACTTTCCAGGCAAGAGTACTGGAGTGGGGTGCCATTGCCTTCTCCGCATTCATTACTAGAGAAATGCAAATCTAATCTACAATGAAGCAATCAAAACTGACCTTACACCAGTCAGAATGGCCATCATCAAAAAAATCTACAAACAATAAGTGCTGGAGACATGTGGAGAAAAGGGAACCCTCCTGCACAGCTGGTGGTAATGTAAATTGATATAGCCACTATGGAGAACAGTATGGAGATTCCTTTGAAAAACTAGGGGAAAAAAAAAACAAAAAAACAAAAACTACTGTATGACCCAGTAATCCCAATCCTGGACAAATACTCTGAGAAAACCAATATTCAAAAGACACATGAACCCCATTGTTCATTGCGGCACTATAAACAATAGCCCGGATATGGGAACAACCTATATGTCCATCAAAAGATGAATGGACAAAGAAGTTGCAGTACATATATACAATGGAATATTACTCAGCCATAAAAAGGAACAATCTGAGTCAATTGAACTGAGGTAAAAGAACTAGAGTCTGTTATACACAGAGAAGTAAGTCAGAAAGAGAAAAAATAAATACTGTATATTAAACATATATATGGAATCTATAAAATGGTACTGAAGAACCATTATTCTTGCATGGCAAGAATAGAGATGCAGACATAGAGAACATACTTATGGACACAGCAGGGGAAGGATTGGGGGGGGCGAATTGAGAGAGTAACTCTGAAACCTATATATTACCATATGTGAAACAGATAATGATGATAGGTTGATGTATAACACAGGGAGTTCAATCCAGTGCTCTATGACAACCTAGAGGGGTGATGGAGGAGCAGGGTGGGAGAGTGATTAAAGAGGGAAAGGATATTTATGGTTGATTCACAATGATGTACAGCAGAAACCAACACAACATTGGAAAGCAATTATCCCCCAATTAAAAATAAATAATTTTTTTGAAAAAAGAAAACATGGAGAGGGAAAATATATTTATTAAAAAAATCACCTGTATTGAGATTGCAACAAATTAATGTGGAAGGAATTTTAGGAATCAGTGAACTAAAATGGAGATAAATGGGTAAATTAATTCAAATGACCATTATACCTACTACTGTGGGCAAGAATCCCTAGGAAGAAATGGAGTAGCCCTCATAGTCAACAAAAGAGTCCAAAATGCAGTACTTGGGTGCAATGTTAAAAACAACAGAATGATTCCTGTTTGTTTCAAAGGCAAAGCATTCAATATCACAGTAATCCAAATCTGTTCCAATCACTAATGCCGAAGAAGCTGAAGTTGAACAGTTCTATGAAGACCTACAAGATCTTCTAGAACCAACACCAAAAAAAAGATCCTTTTCATCATAGGGGACTGGTATGCAAAAATAGGAAGTCAAGAGATGCTTGGAGGAACAGACAAGTTTGGCCTTGGAGTACAAAATGAAGCAGGGTAAAGGCTAACAGATTGTTGCCAAGAGAATGCATTAGTCATAGCAAACACCCTCTTCCAACAACACAAGAGATGACTCTACACATGGATATTACCAAATGGTCAATACTGGAATCAGACTTATTATATTGTTTGCAGCCGAAGATGGAGAAGCTCTATACAGTCAGTAAAAACAAGATCAGGAGCTGGCTGTGGCTTAGATCATGAACTCCTTATTGCAAAATTCAAGAAAGTAGGGAAAACCACTAGACCATTCAGCTATAACCTAAGTCAAATGCCTTACGATTATACAGTGGAAGTGAAAAATAGATTCAAGGGATTAGATCTGATAGACAGAGTGACTGAAGAATAATGGACTGTGGTTCATTACACTGTATAGGAAGTGGTGATCAAAATCATCCTCAAGAAAAAGAAATGCAAAAAGGGAAAATGGCTGCTTGAGGAGGTCTTACAAATAGCTGAGAAAAGAAGAGAAGCAAAAAGCAAAGGAGAAAAGGAAAGATATATTCATCTGAAGCGGAATTCCAAAGAATACCAAGAAGAGATAAGAAAGCCTTCCTAAGTGATCAATGCAAAGAAATAGAGGAAATTAATAGAATGGGGAAGACTAAAAATCTCTTCAAGAGAATTAGAGATACCAAGGGAACATTTAATGTAAAGATGGGCACAATAAAGGATAGAAACAGTATGGTCCTAACAGAAACAGAAATATTCAGAAGAGGTGGCAAGAATGCACAGAACAATTATACAAGAAAAATCTTAATGACCCAGATAACCATGATGGTGTGATCACTCACCTAGAGCCAGGCATGCTGGGATGCAAAGTGAAGTGGGCCTTAGGAAGCATCACTATGAACAAAACTAGTGGAGGTGTTGGAATTCCAGTTGAACTATTTCAAATCCTAAGATGATGCTGTGAAAGTGCTGCACTCAATATGGCAGCAAATTTGGAAAACTCAGCAGTGCCCACACAACTGAAAAAGGTCAATTTTCCTTCCAATCCCAAAGAAGGGAAATGCCAAAGAATGTTTAAACTACTGCACAATTGCATTCATTTCACAAGCTAGCAAAGTAATGCTCAAAATTCTCCAAGCCAGGGTTCAACTGAGAACTTTCAGATGTTCAAGCTGAGTTTAGAAAAGACAGAGGAAACAGAGATCAAATTGCTGACATCTGCTGAATCATAGAAAAAGCTAGAGAATTTCATAAAAACATCTACTTATGCTTCATTGACTATGCTAAAGCCTTTGATTGTGTGGACCACCTCATACTTGGAAAATTCTTAAAGAGACCAGACCACCTTACCTGCCTCTTGAGAAATCTGAATGCAGGTCAAAAAACAACAGTAAGATCCAGACATAAAACAGTGGACTGATTCCAAATTGGGAAAGGAATATATCAAAGCTGTATATCATCACCCTGCTTATTTAACTTATACACAAATTGTGTGTGTGTTAGTCACTCAGTGGTGTTTGACTCTTTCTGACCACATGGGCGGTCACCTGCCAGGCTCCTCTGTCCATGGAATTCTCCAGGCAAGAATACTGGAGTAGGTTGTCATTTCTTTCTCCAGGGGATCTTCCCAACCCAGAGATTGAACCTGGGTTTCCTGCATTTCAGGCGGATGCTTTACCATCTGAGCTATTAGGAAACAGTACTATATATGCAGAGTATATCATGTGAAATTCCAGGCTGGATGAAACACAAGCTGGAATCACGATTGCCAGGAGAAATATCAATAATCTCAGATAGGCAGATGACACCTCCCTTATGGCAGATAGCAAAGAGGCACTAAAGAGTCTCTTGATGAAAGTGAAAGAGGAGAGTGAAAAAGTTGGCTTAAAACTCAATATTCAAAAAATAAAGATCACGGCATCTGGCTCCATCACTCCATGGCAAATAGATGGAGAAACAATGGAAACAGTGACAGACATTATTTTCTTGGGCTCCAAAATTACTGCACATGGTGATTATAGCCATGAAATTAAAAGATGCTCCTTGGAAGAGAAGCTATGGCAAACCTTGATAGCATATTAAAAAGCAGAGGCATCCCTTTGCTGACAAAGGTCTGTCTAGTCAAAGCTATGGTTTTACCAGTAGTCATGTATGGATATGAGTGTTGGACCATAAAGAAGGCTTAGGAAAGGAAAGGAAAGGAAAGTCGCTCAGTTGTGTCTGACTCTTTGCGACCCCGTGGACTGTAGCCTGCCAGGCTCCTCCGTCCATGGGATTCTCCAGGCAAGAACACTGGAGTGGTTTGCCATTTCCTTTTCCAGGGGATCTTCCCGACCCAGGGATCGAACCCAGGTCTCCCGCATTGGAGGCAGATGCTTTAACCTCTGAGCCACCAGGGAAGTCCTAAAGAAGGCTTAGCACTGAAGAATTAATGCTTTTGATCTGTGGTGTTAGAGAAGACTCTTGAGAGTCCCTTGGATTGCAAGGGGATTAAACCAGTCAATCGTTAAGGAAAAAAGTCCTAAATATTCACTGGAAGGACCCATGCTGAAGCTGAAACTCTGATACTTAGGCCACTTGATGTGAAGAAAAGGGTCATTGAAAAAGACTCTGATACTGGGAATGACTGAAGGCAGGAGGAGAAGGGGATGACAGAGGATGAGATGGTTGGATGATATCACCTACTCAACTGATATAAGTTTCAGCAAGCTCTGGGATATGGTGAAGGACAGGGAAGCCTGGTGTACTACAGTCCACGGGGTTGCAATGAGTTGGACATGACTGAGTGACTGAACAACACCAACAAGAAGTGTGGAAGGGGACTGGTACCAACAGACTCCGCTGATAAGGGATGCAACCCCAAGCAGCCATACTAGGAACTGGTGGCACTTTGAGAAATTCTTCCATGTCTTCTACAGAACACCCAATTGGTAGCCTCTTTCTATATACCTTGGTGTACATGCCTTTTTTCTCCACATGGTACAATCCCCTTAGTTTTTATATACACTTGAAAGCTTCAACACTAAAATCTATGGACCCAGGGAGAATTAATCTTATCTACAATTGGAAAAAGTTTTCAAGGGAGCAGTTCATACTCTCTTGTTGACTGCCCACTTCACCATAAAATCTCTTTCCAATGCTCTTTCCCTTGTAAATTCACCAACTCAAGTCTCATCAGCCATTCAGTTAGAGAATGGATGCCAATCTCCCCTTCCTTCCCTTGGATTTTCTTCTTCTAGTCTTAGACTAGGAGAAACACTGAATCACCAAATACTGGAGCACCAAAAATTATATCCTCGTCTACATCTAATGTGAAGTTTTCCAAGACTGCTGGGATATCTCTTACCCAGATTTATGGGGAGTATTCTACCTAGAACTAGGAATCCTTTGAAGTAGACTCTGGGAATTTAATTTTTCTTTTTTACTCAAATGTGCTTTCTCTAACTATTATAACATTATCTATATATTATAACATTTAGGTTATAATCTAAATTCTATTCCACTTTCTCTATGTTAGAAAGAATACTAAGTCGTTTCAGGTGTGTCTGACTCTTTGTGACCCACCAGGCTCTTCTGTCCATGGGATTCTCCAGGCAAGAATAGTGGAGTGGGTTGCCATGCCCTCCTCCAGGGGATCTTCCGGACCCAGGGATCAAACCTGCATCTCTTAAGTCTCCTGTATTGGCAGGCAGGTTCTTTACCACTAGTACCACCTAGGGTCTCTCCCATGTTTGTATGCACACATGCTCAGTCGTGTCTGACACTTTGCGACCTCCTGGATTATAGCCCATCAGGCTCCCCTTTCCATGGAATTTTCCAAGCAAGAGCTACCTGGAGTCTATTCCATGTATAGTGTTATTAAATTTTTGTTTCATTTCCTACCATTTATCTGTCTCATGTTAATTTAACTCTCAGACCAGCCAGAAAACTGGAATGGTAATGGAAAGTGTCTTCTTCCCCAATATGACCAAATGACGTGATGTGCTATACATATGTTAAGAAGATATAATTTCTTTTTAGCAGGTTAAGGTAACTGATTTTCAACAATATAATCACAATTTATAAGCAAAAATGTAAAAATAAAATCAAATAAATCATTGAGAAACATTATGGCAGAGAATAAAGACAATAAGTTGAATTAAGAGAACTTATAAAACATTCTGATTTATCAAATTATACTGAACCAACCAAAATTTTTATTTTATTTTATTTTTTTAATTGTTGATCTATTTTTTAACTTTACAATATTGTATTTGTTTTGCCATATATTGACATGAATCCACTATGGGTGCACATGCTCTTTTGATTTGTTTTTAGAACAATAGATGTGCACAGGATTTGGTATTTGGAAAATTAACTCTTAACCTTCCATCTTTAAGAATGGACTATATGAAATATGCAAAAATTGACTATTTCTTAAAAAAAAAAAAAGACTATCAATAATCTGTTTTTAAGGAACATATGTATTTTCTCTGTCCAGAAAGTGAAATAGACAGTACTCTGCAGGTGGGATAAGGGAGAGGGTGATAAACAGATGGAGACTTCTGAATGTTCAACAGTGGTCATCAGCCAAACCCTAAAGTAGCCTCAGTGTGGAAAGAATATCTACCTGTTTCCTAACATCTTGAGTAGGATAAAGAACAGAAAATGGAGATCTTGAAAGTATACTGCAAGTACATAGGCATAGTGGGTAAGTACATAAATGTTGAACTATAATGTTTGGGATTTTGTCATTTCCTTACACCTTCTTAACACAATGAGCTTGGAAAAAGAGCCATTTACTTTTTGTGGCTTGGTTTCTCAGTGTGTAAAATTATGATGCCAATAACGACAGATTCAATTGCTTTGGGTTTTTATAAGAATTAAATGGGAAAATGTATGTTTAAGTATACATATTTGTTCTGTGCTTGTGCTTGGTCACTCATTTATGGCTGACTCTCTACAGCCCCATAGATTGTAGCCCACCAGGCTCCTCTGTTCATGGAATTTTCCAGGCAAGAATACTAGAAAGGGTTGCCATTTCCTTCTCCAAGGGATCTTCCCAACACAGAGATTGAACCCACATCTTGCATCTCCTGCATTGGCAGGCAGACTCTTTACCACTAGCACTACCTAGGAAGCCCATTTATTTGTTTACTTATATATTTTAGTGCCCAAAGTAAATATTTTGAAACTATTGGCAGTCTTTTCTTAGGGAAAATAAGACATTCCTCACTGAATTTTGCCATGAATTTGTGGAACTATTTGCCTATGTGAAGATTATACATTCTTGACCTATTAACTCAGAAGTATCCATGTGATTTTTTTGGCCAGTGGTGGGGAATGTATGAATAGATATTATGTGGATCATTCTTTTGTAGTGGTGGTTGTTCAGTTGCTCATTTGTGTCCTACGCTTTGCTGGATAACAGCGAATAACTAGGTTTTGCTTTTTGCTGTGTTGGGTTTTGTTGTGTTTTCCACTGTCAATATTGCCCTCAGTCAAGAGATCAATAAAATTCTAGATAGAGGCAGTTCCATTACTCTGAGTTTCAAAATGAAGACTGAATGTAGCAGTCACTACCAACTAGTGATGGGCATAGAATGTGAAATTTGGCAACAAAAACCTACACAGTTTAACTAATCCACAATTTAGTGCTTAAAATTGGATTGTACCATAGTAAACACCCCCAAAAAATAAATAGCTGTGACACCAAGATAAGGGTGGTAAGGAAACTGTTGTTGCATGTTGCAAGGATGGAAAATCATGTAGGCAGTTATGAATCATTTAGCAAAACTGCTGTGTGTAGTGACTTGGAAAGCAAAGGCTGTATCAAAAGAAGTCATGGCTCTTGACATCAGATATAGCCATGTAATTAGTGTCTACCTCTAGGTAAAGCGCCTGCCTGCAATGCAGGAAACCCAGGTTCAATCCCTGGGTCGCAAGGTCCCCTGGAGAAGGAAATGGCAATCCACTCTAATACTCTTGTCTGGAAAATTCCATGGACTTAGAACCTGGTAGGCTACAGTCCATGGGGTCACAAAGAATCGGACATGACTGAGTGGCTTCACTTTCTAGTGGGAGGATTATACATCCTCGCCATAATTGAATCACTAGCAGAATTGTGACCCGGTTTGGTGAAGGAAGTGTGGGTTGAAGGGTCCTGTGTTACTTCCAGAAGAAGCATTATGTGACAGCATATGGGTTATTGTGTTCTCTTTTCACTCTGTCAGAAGAACACTGTCCCAGGTAGAGGCTGCTCCACCATTCTGAAGTAGAGTGAAAATCATGAAGAATAGGGGTAGAATATTTTTTTTCAGAGCTAGTATTGATTCATGATGGACACACAGTGTGAGTAGGAAATAAAACTTTACATTACAAATTGTTGAAATTTTGAGTGTGAGTGTATAATATAAACCTGGCTGTCCTTACTGAGACAGTTAAGAACTTAAATAGTGCTTGCCTCATTGTTGTTGCTGTTGTCTAGTCGTTCAGTCATGTCCAACTCTTTGTAACCCCATGGACTGCAGCACACGAGGCTTACCTGTCCTTTATTATCTCCCAGAGTTTGTTCAAACTCATGTGCATTGAGTCAGTGATGCCACCAAGTCATCTCAGCCTCTGCCATCCCCTTCTCCTCCTGCCTGAAATCTTTCCCAGCATCAGGGTCTTTTCCAATGAGTCGGCTCTTCTCATCAGCTGGCCAATACATTGGAGCTTCAGCTTCAGCATCCAACAAATATTCAAGGTTGATTTCCTTTAGGATTGACTGGTTTGATCTCCTTGCAGTTCAAGGGACTCTCAAGAGTCTTCTCCAGCACCACAATTCAAAGGTATCAATTCTTCAGTGCTCAGTCTTGTTTATAGTCCAGCTCTCACATCTGTACATGATTATTGGAAGTAGCCATGCCTCACTAAGTTCCACATAAGTGTTATTATATAGCTACTATTATTATATGAGTATGAGGATGATGGTGATGGTACAAGGAGAATCCATGTGTAAGAAAGGATTATACTAGTGGTAACAGGGATGTGTCAAACAGTCGAAGAGAATATGAGCCATAAATTATAAGGGTAATTTGAAAGCAAAAAATGCTTTTATATGGATAAAAAAAAAAGCTGAGACCTATTTGAGTATTTGAGTATAATATAGAGTCACATTTGGAAGCATGGCTCTCATCTTTAAAGTGATGGAAGTAGATCAAAATTTCAGAAGGACAAAGATGCAGAAAGCTGCTAGAGTCAACACATGTTAGTGATCTGAATCTTGAGAAATTTGCTCCAAATCCAATGGTGTGTAAGCAAAAGTTTAACAACTGATCTGGACTGCAGGGTACTGATTCATTGCATTTGCTAATTTTGATGGCATAAAAACACCCACCATGGCCCATTTCAAGCTAGCAATGTGACATAACCAAACACAAAATTGGGGGGAGAAAGGCACAGAGCCTGCTTTCAGGATCCCAGTGTATGCTCTGTCACCAGCACACCAGTCTCTCAGGCTTCACTGGTAGGTCGGAATTACAAAGGAGGAACATGCTTTAGAGCAAGATCTGGCCAATTCTGGAAGAAAAAGTCCCATGTAACACTAATGCTGATCAGCACAAGTTGGAAAAATAAAAGCTCTCGGTAACATTTTCCTCCTTGAAACGCCATTAAAACAGCAGCTAGGCAAAATATCCTTAATAGGATATTTTGAGGGAAATCACAGCCTCCCAAACAACTTTTAGAAAGAATGAAAGGAAAATACTTACAAGAGGAAAGGAAAGGGGGTAGGGAGGGAAACAAAGATTGTTGTCTGAAAAGAAACCATTTTGATCTCAGTCAAAACAGATTATTTTGAAGGCAGTCTTCTGTTATCATTGAAAATATATTTCTCCATAAATCCTGTCTTTCTAAATTGAGCTGTGAGTCAGCAGTGGGCAGTGCTGTGTGTGAAAAAGACGAGAATGTATCCAGAAGTACCTCTAACACATTCTGTTATTAGAAGTCTTTGCGAAAGTAATTTGACAGAGTTTTTCAACTTTTAGGTCACTAGTTTAAATTCAGTCTCAGTTGATCATGAGCAAAAGTGTATGGTTGGTGGCTTATGAAAAATGCCTTGATGGTGTCACCCTAGTTCTTTCTAACAGAGACTGCCACTGCAATTGACATCCTTTCTTTCACTTCTACCATAAGCACAAAGGGTGAATAGAAATGTCACTTCAAGTATTTTCTCAGCTTTTGTACTAGAGAAATTTGCGATATGAAAAAGGCCAATTCCTTTTCATCTTTAACTCACAGGTAGAATTATTCTCCTGTACTATGGTTCCCAGATATTTCTGGGATTTGAAAAGAAACCTGAGCCATTTTAGAAGTAAAATTATATCTAACTTACAGAAAGTTAAATTATACAAAGGCACATTCTTAAGAAATATTTAAATGTTAAACATGTACAATTTTTTGGCCTGAACTTACAAATCTAAGATTTATTTTTCTTTTTTTTTGTTTAAACAAAATAAATTCCCATTATAGATAAACAAAAATTTTCATTATTCTATAAATGTAACTATTTAATATTTGATTTTCCATATTTTATCATTTACATGACTCAACTAAATGTTTTATTTCTTCTAAAGAAACTACAGGACTTTTTTTTTTTTTTTTTTTGTCCATTGTTGTTTTTGAGTCACTCAGTCATGTCCGATTCTTTGTGATCTCATGGACTATACAGCACACCAGGCTTCCTTGTCCTTCATTATCTCCCAGTGTATGCTCAAATTCATGTCCATTGAGACAGTGATGCCATCCAACCATCTCATCCTCTGCCACCCACTTCTCCTCCTGCCTTCAATCTTTCCCAGCATCAGGGTCTTTTTCAGTAACTTGGCTCTTCGTATCAGGTGGCCAAAGTATTGTAGCTTCAGCTTCACCATCAGTCCTTCCAATGAATATTCAGAGTTGATTTCCTTTAGGATTGACTGGTTTGATCTCCTTGCAGTCCAAGGGACTCAGGCAAGAATACTGGAGTGGAGAGACTTTTCGTTCTCCAGGGGATCTTCTAGGAGCAGGGATCGAATCTGGGTCTCCTGCATTGCAGGCAGATTCTCTATTGTTTGAGCCACCAAGGAAGCCTATTTTATCCATTAAAATCCCCCAAGTTCCCTTATTACTAATATATCTACTTTCATATAATTTTATTTCCCCATGTTGTAATAGTAAATGAACAACAAAAGTAAATTCTCTCTAGTTACCTAGAGAAAAAGCAACAAAATACAGACAAGAGCAGAGGTAAAAAGAAGTATCTGGTAATGCCAGCCAAAATTTTGGCAGCCTCAGAAAATGAGTGGGATATAACAGAATGAGCCTTGTTTTGGAAATGTTGATAATTTCATCAACTGATTTAGGCCCCATTTACTTTCTATAAGATTCATTTCCTACATTTAGGTAATGAGGTTGACATGTTTCATTATTTTTAGCATTATTTCTAGTGGAAACATTCTATGGAACCTTCACTTTTATATCATCAGGGTTTGAGAGAGAAGGTATCTGTATTCAAATAGTATTGCAAGATGCCTCATGTCATCTCATTTGATGACAAAGATCAATGCTGGGATTTTCCTAAATCATCACATTTGAAAAAAACAAAAGCAAAAACAAAACCTCTCCTAACCTTCAAGGCCAGCTTCCTGAATTCTCATGTCAGCAACTCCTGCTATTCCCATATAACACCAGGAGATGATAAATTCTGTCCTCTGAACATCCATAGATAAAATAATGTCATGTACTTATGATTTTTATAGCAAGTAACAGTTATCAACACCACAAGTAGCCCAACTTGAAACTGTGGGTTCAGTTGAAAATATAGCATTTTCTGGCCAAATATGCTTTAGCTAGGAATATATAAACTGTGAAAATCAAGCTATCATTCTGCAAGTAACTCAGATGCCCAAGTATCAAGTGATGAGACTGGAAATATCACCTAAATCTACCCCCTTCATCTAAACAAATAAACTGAGGCACAGCAATTACAAAGTTTTCCCATGGCCACAAAATAAAATTGTCTGCCTCTGAATTAGGATGCCTATCATCAGTTGGTGAATCTAAAGTCATTTTCTATACTGAACACTACAGCAAAAATAAATGCTTCCAGGGCAAAGGAATCCAAGACAGAACACAAGAGTCAGCTGCAAACTCTTTGGAGGCAAAGTACAAGATATTCAAGTACATGCTTCCAATTCTTTCATTCTCTCTTGTAATGATTGCAGCTAATCCCTGCCAGCTAACACTAGTGCTTCAATAGTGGCAATCAATAGAATAGATTTGCTGTGGAAACCCTCCATCCATATTATCCTTGCTTTCCTTTACAGATGGAATTGTCATTCATCAGAGTGTAAGTGACATGTGAGGCTTTCTCGCCCTCTTGCATGGCTATAAACCCATTAGCCTTCAAGGTTGTTGCTAGAATTTTATTTGTAAACTAAGTAGCATACCTGTAGATTTAATAAAACAGCACCGATCCTCATGGCCTCGCTGATTTCAAGGCTATACATCAGCTGTGGGAAGCGAGGAGGGCTTTGATTATTTGGAGGAAACACTTCAATGTACACAGTGCAGATGGAATGCCTGTAGAGAAAGAGAAGCAAACAGGATGCGTAAAAATCTACATCACATTTAATGACAGACTGCATTTGATATTCTGTTGTTGGGTTTACAGGAGAAAGAAATTCTGAATTTTTATGGGAAATAATAGAGCAATTCAGAATAAAAGGGTGGAAAAATAAAAGCTACCACCAAAAGATGATATTTTCAGGAAATTATCTTCAATTCAGTTCAATTCAGTCGCTCAGTCGTGTCCGACCCTTTGCGACCCCATGAATTGCAGCACACCAGGCCTCCCTGTCCATCACCAACTCCCTGAGTCCACCCAAATCCACGTCCATAGAGGCGATGATGCCATCCAACCATCTCATCCTCTGTTGTCCCCTTCTCCTCCTGCCCTCAATCTTTCCCAGCATCAGGGTCTTTTCCAAATTATCTTAGCAAAAGGAAAAAAAAAATGCCTCAGGTACGGATTTTTCCTGCTTAGATTAATAGTGTGAATTAAAAAGAAATAGCTGTGCAAATAGAGGTAATGAATTAAACTGCCTTGACTTTTGACTTTATTTTGTAATGCTTCTCTAATAGCAAAAAAATACTCTGTAAATATTTCGTAGTAAGAGCTGTCCTTGGGGATTTCTTCCTATTAAACCAGCAGAGGGAGTATTGATTAAAATAACACAGAAAACAAAATATGGGCTGTGTTTTATTAGCTTTTTTGCTGACATCAATGGCTTAATGAAATGTATGTCAAGAGTCAGGATCGTAAAGTAATAGTTGTGTGAAATAGTTGCAAACAATACCAAATCTCTTTTTAAGTCTTTTTTAAAGAGTATAATATAAAAATTTGGAAGTTAGATTTAACTGAAGCCTTAGATTGATGGGCATTTGAGGGACAAAAAGATATTCTACTATTAGAAAGACAAAACCATTAGCACTGATATAATCACCTTTATTGAGATATCTAAACTCTGAAATTTCCTTAAGTAGCAAAAGTCGAAGAAACAAGATATTCAAGATTGGTACAGAAGAAACGTTAGCTAGAATATGTTAATGAGACCTGGGGTTCACAAAGTTAGTATTCTATCTTGAAGAACATACAACCACTGCCTGAGTTGTATGCTTTAACTTATCTTAACAAAATCATGCCTTTTTATTCAAAACACATTTCTTATAATTTCTATTTTGGGGCTAGAATTTTCTTAAAGTAGCCCAAAGTTCTTTACATTAAGTGCATCAGTTAAAGACATGTTACTGAAAACATTTTACTGAGATTATTATTCTATATCTGTTTACTTTGAAAAGCTCTTGAGAGAAATACAGATCATAGGCACTGAAAATGTTTTTTTGGCTTATCATCTGATAATATGCCTAAGTCCAAATTGTTTTTGAACATATTCTCAGTAGAATAGATACCTATAGAATACTGCTACTGCTAAGTCGCTTCAGTCGTGTCCGACTCTGTGCGACCCCATAGACGGCAGCCCACTAGGCTCCGTCGTCCCTGGGATTCTCCAGGCAAGAATACTGGAGTGGGTTGCCATTTCCTTCTCCAGTGCATGAAAGTATAGAATACTAAGCACCTCTAAAAATTTGCAGTGACTTTAAAAAATTTCATACTTAAACTTACCACAATATTGTTCCAAAGCAATCTCAATCTAAATTAAAATCTCTTAGACTTCATAATTAGTTAATGCATCTGCATTATTTCTTGCTCTGATATTATTTCATTATTAAAATTCACCAATAAAATTAATCAAAGTATAATTGCTTTTCATTTCAACTTTTTTTTTTACAACTCGTGTTTTAAGGGTAAGATGTTTAAAGTAGGTTAAAATGGATGAGAAATGTTGCTTATAAACTTAGAGGTATCAAGCTTACCCTTATCAGTACTATAATGGTGGGCTTTCCTGGTGGCTTAGTGGTATAGAACCCACTCACCATGCAGAAGACCCAATTCGATCCCTGTGTTGGGAAGATCCCCTAGAGAAGGAAATGGTAATCCACGCCAGTATTCTTGCTTGGGCAATTCCATAGAGAGAGGAGCCTGGCAGGTTATATACAGTCCATGGGATCGCAAAAGAGTCAGACATGACTTAGTGCCTAAACAACAACTATGATGGCTAGATGAAAAAGAGAAATACCATGAAGTTAAAATTTAGTGTGCAAAGAGTCCCACTTTTCATATTGTGGGAATAAAGTAATTGTCAGTATGAGTGGGCATATTATTTTCCCAAGTGGCGATCTCGTTCCAACAGCCCTTCTAAGATAAACATTACTGCTAATATTATCCTTCATAATTCTGAGGTTATTTTTTTAGTGTTTGTTACATATAAAGTGATTCACACATTTTACTATCTCTTCCTTTTTGCTGCCAGCACATCCTCTACACTTAATAAGTCCAATAACATTTACCCTACACCATATTGATAATAATCCTAGCTGAGCGATGTTAAGCACTGGATTTTTAACCACACATTCCTGGGTTAAAATTTTGATGCTATCAGATGTGATCATAGGCAACTGACTTCTTTCAGTTTCACTGTCTTCATCTGATAACTAAATATAATAATAACATTAAGATTAGCATAAGGATTAAATATGTGTGTGTGTGTGTGTGTATGGGTGTGTACACATGTATATGTATGTATATATAAGTATATGAAGTCAAGGGAAAGTGTTAGTCACTCAGGTGTGTCTGACTCTGGGACCTCATGGACTGTAGCCCATCAGGCTCTTCTGTCCATGGATTTCTTCTCCAGGCAGGAACACTGTAGTGGGTAGCCAATCCTTTTTCCATGGGATCTCCACGACCAAGGGATCACACCCAGGTCTCCAGAATTACAGGCAGATTCTTTATCATCTGAGCCACCAGGGAAGTACATACTGAAAAACATACATATATCAGTTATTATTGATAACTATTCAAAATAAGGTTTCTTATTCTATTATTTGGAATGGGATTAATAAGTTTGCATTTATCTTATTCACACCTCTTTAAATATTTTAGACATTTTAATTGCATTTTTTTTCACTTTTCTAAGCTAAAATCTACAGGCACAGTATCGCTCTCCCTTCCCCAGAGTGAATTGTGGTGGTGTTAGGGTTTGGACATACTGGATCCTAATCTTTTGGTGTGGGACTGGAAATCTACATTTTCCATGAATATACAAGGTTTTTCTCACACAAATTTGATTTAGAAGACCACAGTCCCAGAAGATCATGGGGAGTAAAACATGCAGATTCACCTGCTTATTAAGGTAGGAGTCCAGGGGATTCCTCTTTAAGCTGACCTAAAATTCTCCTTAATAACCCTGCAGGCAAGAGAGTCCCTCACTTTTTTGACCTAGAAAACATCTGTACCCTATATTCAAAGTTTCCTTTAAAAAATCTAGAACCTTCCTGCTTTTGATATTCATTAGAGTTTCAACTTTCTGGTGTGGAATACTTTACAAAATTTTACCTGAACATGGGTCTCTTTCTGCTCTTAAAAGTATAATTTATACTAAACTTATTGTGCTTTGCATATTTCCTCATTCTTCTCCCTTTGACTAAAGTGTTTACATCCACAACACTACAGAAATGACTCCTAACTCATAAGAAGCCTGTGTATTTGGCACAGAGAAGAAAAAAATTAAATGCAAAACAAAAAAAAAGACTCTATTTCCCAAGGCAGAGGACGGCGAGCGTCGAGGTCAACATGACCGTCTCCTTCACCTGAACTTACTCCTTTGCTTCCTTTGCTCCTTTCCAGTGATTCAAGTGCTAGAATTGCTAATCATTCCCAACCCCTTCCCCTCACACACACACTTGAATTTTAGAGTTTTTTGAGTACAATCATATTTCAAGGTCTTAAGTTTTTCATCTTTAACATCCTGGCACTTCACGACAATAAGTTTAAATAAGCACCAACTTTCTTGATGGTTACGGCCTTCTAAAATGCTATCCCCTTTGTAGCCCTGATGTCAGCAGAGTGTCAGAGTTAGCTTTCTAAAATTGAATCCCGATAGTATTAACAATAAAATGATATCATTAATGCTGTATAAAGATTAGTAATTCAATATCATTAATTAAGCACGTAACAAAACAGGACCGTTACAAGGTAAATAATAACATTTTATGTGAACACTTTGTATTACATTTTACAGCTAGTCTTATATGCATAAAACTGAGCATCTATATGATATAAATTTTATTTTTATAATATAGTCAGTATAATGTAGATAAATCTATAAACACAAAAAACGTAAAGTTTTTATTTCTCATTTGGTAATGAGTTCAAAGTAGAACAAGAAAGGTGACGTAACTTCTCAGATAAACATATGATTTTAAAAGACCCTGGAAACCATCTAGTTTAGCTCTCATTTTATGAAAGGGCATTAGAAAATCAGAAAGACTAAGTGATAGATTCAAGGTTGTGAAGATAATTAGCAACAGAAGACAAACTCAAACGCAAAACTTACGAATTTAAAATCTGCCTGCCTTTTCTCCCCGCATTCTGCAAGAACAAAACTGGGAAGTCAACTGAAGACTTTTTAATTATCTGATGTGTGTGTATGTTTCTGTGTGAGAGCACAAAACATCTGTGGTTTGCAAGGAAGGATGCTATCTCAGAGAAAATCACAAATTTCAAGTATTTGGATCAGACTATAATATCACAACCAATTTTAATTGTTTATATTATGAATAAAACGTCACCCATAGCACTTTGTTTTTAAGAACAAAATAAAATATGAATAAAAAGAGGTTGTGAAGAGAGAGGCCTAAGCAGCTTTAACTTCAGAAATGGTATAATTTTTAAAAAGATAAAAAGTCAATTTTTTTTGATATGACAATAGTACTCAGTGGTACTGAGACAATGTTCTTGACATTTAGAAGACTGAGTTCCAGAAAAACATCTCTTTCTGCTTTATTGACTATGCCAAAGCCTTTGACTGTGTGGATCACAATAAACTGTGGAAAATTCTGAAAGAGATGGAAATACCAGACCACCTGTCCTGTCTCTTGAGAAACTTGTATGCAGATCAGGAAGCAACAGTTAGAATTGGACATGGAACAACAGACTGGTTCCAAATAGGAAAAGGAGTATGTCAAGGCTGTATATTGTCACCCTGCTTATTTAACTTATATGCAGAGAACATCATGACAAATGTTGGGCGAGAAGAAGTACAAGCTGGAATCAAGATTGCTGGGAGAAATATCAATAACCTCAGATATGCAGATGACACCATCCTTATAGCAGAAAGTGAAGAAGAACTAAAGAGCCTCTTGATGAAAGTGAAAGAGGAGAGTGAAAAAGTTGGCTTAAAGCTCAACATTCAGAAAACAAAGATCGTGGCATCTGGTCCCATCACTTCATGGGAAATAGATGGGGAAACAGTGGAAATAGTGTCAGACTTTATTTTTGGGGGGGGCTCCAAAATCACTGCAGATGGTGATTGCAGCCATGAAATGAAAAGATGCTTACTCCTTGGAAGGAAAGTTATGACCAACCTAGACAGTATATTAAAAAGCAGAGATATTACTTTGCCAACAAAAGTCCAGACCTAGTCAAGGCTATTTTTTCCAGTAGTCATGTATGGATGAGTTGGACTATAAAAAAAGCTGAGCACCTAAGAATTGATGCTTTTGAACTGTGGTGTTGGAGAAGACTCTTGAGAGTCCCTTGGACTGCAAGGACATCCAACCAGTCCATCTTAAAGAAGATCAGCTCTGGGTGTTCATTGGAAGGACAGATGTTGAAGCTGAAACTCCAATACTTTGGACACCTCATGCGAAGAGTTGACTCATTGGAAAAGACCCTGATGCTGTGAAGGATTGGGGGCAGGAGGAGAAGGGGACAACAGAGGATGAGATGACTTGATGGCATCACCGACTCAATGGACATGAGTTTGGGTAAACTCCGGGAGTTACTGATGG
This sequence comes from Giraffa tippelskirchi, assembly GCF_054371585.1. Taxonomy (NCBI): domain Eukaryota; kingdom Metazoa; phylum Chordata; class Mammalia; order Artiodactyla; family Giraffidae; genus Giraffa; species Giraffa tippelskirchi. The sequence continues at coordinate 43,994,289 of NC_137276.1, forward strand.
ACAGGGAGGCTTGGCGTGCCGCGATTCATGAGGTCACAGAGAGTCGGACATGACTGAGTGACTGAACTGAACTAACTGACAGTCTGTATAGTAATTTTGTTTTTAATGTATCATCACATGCTACAAGGTATCTATTTGTAACTCTATATTTCTACCTTGTTTCTAAGAGGATCATCAAAATAAAAGCTTATCTTTTTTTTTTTTTTTCCTTTGTCTTCACCAACATCACACTAAAAAAGCTGTATTTACATTTCAGTGTTCATAGGTTCTGTTTTATTATTTTGGAAATACATACAGGTATCCATAGGAGAAACACTCCCAGATTTAAAACTAACATAAGGTTTCACAGAGAAATTTCTCAGGGAAAGTTACAGGGACAAGATGCATGTAGATGTAAAAAACACAGGACATTACAGACAGGGGAAAATACATGTGCAAATTCAGAGACCAATAAATAAGAAAACAATATCTTTTGTACAGCTAAAGAAAAAGGTATAATTAGGGCAATGGTAGGAATTAAGACGGAGAAGGCAATGGCACCCCACTCCAGTACTCTTGCCTGGAAAATCCCATGGACGGAAAAGCCTGGTAGGCTACAGTCCATGGGGTCGCTAAGAGTCGGACACGACTGAGCGACTTCTGAGCGACTTCACTTTCACTTTTCACTTTCATGCATTGGAGAAGGAAATGGCAACCCACTCCAGTATTCTTGCCTGGAGAATCCCAGGGACGGCGGAGCCTGGTGGGCTGCCGTCTATGGGGTCGCACAGAGTCGGACACGACTGAAGCGACTTAGCAGCAGCAGCAGCAGGAATTAAGACTAGAGAGATGAGCAAGAGTCACATCATTCAGGTACTCATGCGCCCTACTTACTGATTTAAACTTCAGCTTAACAACAGTGGGGATTGGTTGATAGATTTTAACAGTTTCCACAGCAGACAGTACTTTGCTGTGTCTCTGTATCTTTGCTTTTATTGTTTCTTCTGCTAGGATATCTCATTTTCCTTCCTGCCCAAGTTAACTTGCACTTGCAACTATATTAAGCTATATCCAGATTTACCTGTGCCTCTGTACGAATGCTGGGAGGGCAAAAAGCTCATCTTGTCTTATATTTCTAGTGCTTCCCAAGAGGACAGGAATTGTGGAAACTCAGTAAAATTTTGCTAAAATGAATACTTCCATAAATTTTTTATTATTAATGTTAAATATATCCTGTGAAGTTATTTTAAAATAACTATATATATATTCACAATTAAAAAATAATTTTATTTGAGAATGTGTGATTTAATATTGTGTTAATTAGACACAACCTTGAATTCCATGAAAATAGATTGAGTATCAAAAAAGTATGCCATGCCAGGCATCAGTTGTTTCATCAAGATTTGTTTTATATTTGGGGGAAGGGACTGAATTTTATTCTTTGCATTTTGCTAAATACTTAATAGTAGTATTTTAATTTATACTAAGATTAAATATTTACTTAATTTAATGCAGTTATATATGATAAGACTTACAGACAAAAAGTAAATACTATCTAACAAATCTTACTACTTTTTAAAAATCTTTTGTTTTTATCCTCTTCTGTTTATTGACTAAAAAAAAAAAAAAAAATCCCCCAATCAAAAGCAATATAGACTATGGCTCCTCTTACTCTTGATTTCTTTGGCTAGTTTAATCAATTAGAATAACAAGTATATAAACAGTTAATTCTTCTGCTAGTTAATTCATAAATCCTTATTTTGAGAGTCAGTGTTATCGACATTGAGAATTGAGGTTGTTTACTAAAAAAGAATAAGACAGAAAATCATCATTGCTTTTAGTGTTATCATTTAATTAATTTACATGTCACTGTTGTTGTCTGGATCAGCTTGTAAAATATGTCATCTATATTTCTACGTTCATAATTTTCTAAGAGCATCTTTTTCCAAAAGAAATACTGAAAGCAAAGCCTCACAACTCTTCAGTTCAATCATCAACTCAATTTGAAAGACCAATTTTCCTCCAGAAAATAGCAAGTGTCATTATTCTAGGGAAACATGACATTATTGTGGCAGGTACGATGAAGGTATATGGATTTTACTCTCTTCAGGTCCCACTTGATAATTAATCAACCATGGTAAGGTGGTCTTTTAGTGCCCAAACCATCATCCACAGAGAAAACAGTGAGACTAAGTCAAATAAATGCCTTGTATCACTGCAAAGACCTGTATATTCAAATTCTGAAAATGCCACTTTGTTTCCAGGAGTAGAATACAATTTGACTTAAGTAAAAACCAGTTAGACTACAAATTATTGTAAACAAAGGCTTGTCAAGGCGAATCAGTGATATTACTTGCAGACTGGAACTTCAAAGAAAATTTAAAATCTCACTAATTAAACAATAAAGTTGTTTAAAACATATCAATCATAATATGTATGCACGTACAGATTAGGCATCTATTTAGGACAGCACTATCTTCAATGAAAATAAGTTACAAAATAGATGACTATGATTGGGTTTTAATAACAGTTTAAATAATAAAGACAAGATATATGTATGTTTATAATTAGCATTAATATTTTTACTCTCTTACCATTTTTTTCACCAGAATGATAACTACTAAAGGTTATGGACATGGAACAGAATGAAGGGGGAGATTTTAGAATCTAAGGGTCTTGAGTTCAAGTTATGTTTCTACCTCTTGTTTACTATGGTTATCAACACTATTTTATGAAAGTGGGCAAGGGGTCATGTACCCAAGTAAGTTATCCTTTTCAAGTTTCTATTTTTGGTCCGCTGGAGAAGGGCAAGGCAAACCACTTCAGTATTCTTGCCTTGAGAACCCCATGAACAGTATGAAAAGGCAAAAATATAGGACACTGAAAGATGAACTCCCCAGGTCAGTAGGTGCCCAATATACTAATGGAGATCAGTGGAGAAATAACTCCAGAAAGAATGATGGGATGGAGCCAAAGCAAAAACGATACCCAACTGTGGCTGTGACTGGTGATAGACGCAAAGTCCGATGCTGTAAAGAGCAATATTGCATAGGAACCTGGAATGTTAGTTCCATGAATCAAGGCAAATTGGAAGTGGTCAAACAGGAGATGGCAAGAGTGAACGTCGACATTCTAGGAATCAGCGAACTAAGATGGACTGGAATGGGTGAATTTAACTCAGGTGACCATTATATCTACTACTGTGGGCAAGAATCCCTTAGAAGAAATGGAGTAGCCATCATGGTCAACAAAAGAGTCCGAAATGCAGTACTTGGATGCAATCTCAAAAACGATAGAATGATCTCTGTTCGTTTCCAAGGCAAACCATTCAATATCACGGTAAGCCAAGTCTATGCCCCAACCAGTAATGCCGAAGAAGCTGAAGTTGAATGATTTTATGAAGACCTACAAGACCTTTTAGAACTAACACCCAAAAAAGATGTCCTTTTCATTATAGGGGACTGGAATGCAAAAGTAGGAAGTCAAGAAACACCTGGTGTAACAGGCAAGTTTGGCCTTGGAGTACAGAATGAAGCAGGACAAAGGCTAATAGAGTTTTGCCACGAGAACGCACTGGTAATAGCAAATACCCTATTCCACAACACAAGAGAAGACTCTACACATGGACGTCACCAGATGGTCAACACCGAAATCAGACTGATTATATTCTTTGCAGCCAAAGATGGAGAAGCTCTATACAGTCAGCAAAAACAAGACCGGGAGCAGACTGTGGCTCAGATCATGAACTGCTTATTGCCAAATTCAGACTTAAATTGAAGAAAGTAGGGAAAACCACTAGACCATTCAGGTATGACCTAGATCAAATCCCTTATGAGTATACCGTGGAAGTGACAAATAGATTTAAGGGTCTAGACCTGATAGACAGAGTGCCTGATGAACTATGGACAGAGGTTCGTGACATTGTACAGGAGACAGGGATCAAGAAAATCCCCATGGAAAAGAAATGCAAAAAAGCAAAATGGCTGTCTGAGGAGGCCTTACAGATAGCTTGGAAGAGAAGAGAAGCGAAAAGCAAAGGAGAAAAGGAAAGATATTCCCATCTCAATGCAGAGTTCCAAAGAATAGCAAGGAGAGATAAGAAAGCCTTCCTCAGTGATCAGTGCAAAGAAATAGAGGAAAACAACAGATTGGGAAAGACTAGAGATCTCTTCAAGAAAATTAGAGATACCAAAGGAACATTTCATGCAAAGAGAGGCTCGATAAAGGACAGAAATGGTATAGACCTAACAGAAGCAGAAGATATTAAGAAGAGGTGGCAAGAATACACAGAAGAACTGTACAAAAAAGATCTTCACGACCCAGATATTCACGATGGTGTGATCACTCACCTAGAGCCAGACATCCTGGAATGTGAAGTCAAGTGGGCCTTAGAAAGCATCACTACGAACAAAGCTAGTGGAGGTGATGGAATTCCAGTTGAGCTATTTAAAATCCTCAAAGGTGATGCTGTGAAAGTGCTGCACTCGATATGCCAGCAAATTTGGAAAACTCAGCAGTGGCCACAGGACTGGAAAAGGTCAATCTTCGTTGCAATCCCAAAGAAAGGCAATGCCAAAGAATGCTCAAACTACCACACAATTGCAGTCATCTCACATGCTAGTAAAGTAATGCTCAAAATTCTCCAAGCCAGGCTTCAGCAATATGTGAACCGTGAACTTCCAGATGTTCAAGCTGGTATTAGAAAAGGCAGAGGAACCAGAGATCAAATTGCCAATATCCACTGGATCATCGAAAAAGCAAGAGAGTTCCAGAAAAATATCTATTTCTGCTTTATTGACTATGCCAAAGCCTTTGACTGTGTGGATCACAATAAACTGTGGAAAATTCTGAAAGAGATGGGAATGCCAGACCATCTGACCTGTCTCTTGAGAAACCTGTATTCAGGTCAGGAAGCAACAGTTAGAACTGGACATGGAACAACAGACTGGTTCCAAATAGGAAAAGGAGTACGTCAAGGCTGTATATTGCCACCCTGCTTATTTAACTTATATGCAGAGTACATCATGAGAAACGCTGGGCGGGAAGAAACACAAGCTGGAATCAAGATTCCCGGGAGAAATATCAATAACCTCAGATATGCGGATGACACCACCCTTATGGCAGAAAGTGAAGAAGAACTAAAGAGCCTCTTGATGAAGGTGAAGGAGGAGAGTGAAAAAGTTGGCTTAAAGCTCAACGTTCAGAAAACTAAGATCATGGCATCTGGTCCCGTCACTTCATGGGAAATAGATGGGGAAACAGTGGAAACAGTGTCAGACTTTATTTTTTTGGGCTCCAAAATCACTGCTGATGGTGATTGCAGCCATGAAATTAAAAGACGCTTACTTCTTGGAAGGAAGGTTATGGCCAACCTAGATAGCATATTTAAAAGCAGAGACATTACTTTGCCAACAAAAGTCCGTCTAGTCAAGGCTATGGTTTTTCCAGTGGTCATGTATGGATGTGAGAGTTGGACGGTGAAGAAAGCTGAGCACCGAAGAATTGATGCTTTTGAACTGTGGTGTTGGAGAAGACTCTTGAGAGTCCCTTGGACTGCAAGGAGATCCAATCAATCCATCCTAAAAGAGAGCAATCCTGGGTGTTCATTGGAAGGTCTGACGTTGAAGCTGAAACTCCAATACTTTGGCCACCTCATGCGAAGGATTGACTCATTGGAAAAGACCCTAATGCTGGGTAGGATTGGGGGCGGGAGGAGAAGGGGACAACAGAGGATGAGATGGTTGGATGGCATAACCGACTCGATGGACATGGGTTTGGGTGGACTCCTGGAGTTGGTGATGGACAGAGAGGCCTGGCGTGCTGCGATTCATGGGGTCGCAAAGAGTCGGACACGACTGAGCGACTGAACTGAACTGAACTGATTTTTGGCTTATAAAAATAAACAGAGCTAAGGAAGAGTTACAATTTTGTTGTTAAGATTAAAAATTATATATAAAGGTCACTAGCATGATGTCTAGCCCTGGCACATTAATTAAATAGTATCAGTCATCTTCAACTTCCCTTCAGAATAACCCAGCATGAATGACACTATTATTTAAAATTCATTCAAACTTAGACTCTCATTTTGGATTCTGTAACTATTCACTGTATGAATGAATTCTATTTGTTTCTACACAAGAAATAGCCCTTGAATGTCTTCTCACATTCAGGCATGTATATCTATTTTCTTTTTGAATATATTAACACATTTATTCCAAGTAAATCCAAGTAAACATGTATGAAATTGAGCTCTTCCCTTTCACTCAAATATGTATGCCTTATTGACATTGCTACCAACCAGTCAGCTTAGATAAAAACCTGGGAGGTTAATTGTTTGTCTGTTGCTTCGTTTGCTATTATTTTCTCCCATTCTGAAGGCTGTCTTTTCACCTTGCTTATAGTTTCCTTTGTTGTGCAAAAGCTTTTAATTTTAATTAGGTCCCATTTGTTTATTTTTGCTTTTATTTCCAATATTCTGGGAGGTGGGTCATGGAGGATCCTGCTGTGATTTATGTCGGAGAGTGTTTTGCCTATGTTTTCCTCTCGGAGTTTTATAGTTTCTGGTCTTACGTTTAGATCTTTAATCCATTTTGAGTTTATTTTTGTGTACGGTGTTAGGAAGTGTTCTAGTTTCATTCTTTTACAAGTGGTTGACCAGTTTTCCCAGCACCACTTGTTAAAGAGATTGTCTTTTCTCCATTGTATATTCTTGCCTCCTTTGTCGAAGATAAGGTGTCCATATGTGCGTGGGTTTATCTCTGGGCTTTCTATTTTGTTCCATTGATCTATATTTCTACCTTTGTGCCAGTACCATACTGTCTTGATGACTGTGGCTTTGTAGTAGAGCCTGAAGTCAGGCAGGTTGATTCCTCCAGTTCCATTCTTCTTCCTCAAGATTGCTTTGGCTATTCGAGGTTTCTTATGTTTCCATACAAATTGTGAGACAATTAATCTCAAAAATATACAAGCAACTTCTGCAGCTGAATTCCAGAAAAATAAACGACCCAATCAAAAAATGGGCCAAAGAACTAAACAGACATTTCTCCAAAGAAGACATACAGATGGCTAACAAACACATGAAAAGATGCTCAACATCACTCATTATCAGAGGAATGCAAATCAAAACCACAATGAGGTATCATTTCACACCAGTCAGAATGGCTGCTATCCAAAAGTCTACAAGCAATAAATGCTGGAGAGGGTGTGGAGAAAAGGGAACCCTCTTACACTGTTGGTGGCAATGCAAACTAGTACAGCCACTATGGAGAACAGTGTGGAGATTCCTTAAAAAACTGGGAATAGAACTGCCATATGACCCAGCAATCCCACTGCTGGGCATATACACCGAGGAAACCGGAATTGAAAGAGACGCGTGTACCCCAATGTTCATCGCAGCACTGTTTACAATAGCCAGGACATGGAAGCAACCTAGATGTCCATCAGCAGACGAATGGATAAGGAAGCTGTGGTACATATACACAATGGAATATTACTCAGCCATTAAAAAAAAATACATTTGAATCGGTTCTACTGAGATGGATGAAACTGGAGCCCATTATACAGAGTGAAGTAAGCCAGAAAGAAAAACAACAATACAGTATACTAATGCATATATATGGAATTTGAAAGATGGTAACGATAACCCTATATACGAGACAGAATAAGAGACACAGATGCATAGAACAATTTTATGGACTCTGAGGGAGAAGGTGAGGGTGGGACGTTCTGGGAGAATAGCATTGAAACATGTATATTATCATATGTGAAACAGAACACCATTCCATGTTCGATGCATGAGACAAGGGCTCAGGGCCGGGGCAATGGGATGACCCAGAGGGATGGGATGGGGAGGGAGGTGGGTGGGGGGTCCAGGAAGGGGAACACATGTAAACCCATGGCTGATTCATGTCAGTGTATGGCAAAAACTATTACAATATTGTAAAGTAATTAGTCCCCAACTAAAATAAATAAATTTATATATAAAAAAAAAAAAAACCTGGGAGGGTCTTTCAATTTTTAATAATTCCTTCTCTACATTTTCCTTACTGATGGCCTGGTTCAAACCATCAGCAACATCATGTTTTTAGTGGAGGTGTTCTGCCTCATTTCTCTACCTACAGCTTTTGCTCTTTGTTGTTGTTGTTCAGTTGCTAAGTCATATCTGACTCTTTGTGACCCCATGGATTACATAGCCCACCAAGCTCCTATTTCCATGGAATTTTCCAGGCAAGAATACTGGAGCAGGTTGCCATTCCCTTCTCCAGGGAAACTTTCTGACCCAAGGATCAAACTCGAGTCTCCTACATTGGCAGGCAGATTCTTTACCATTGACCCATTGGGGAAGCCTATCTCCTCCCTCAAAACTATCTTCTGTAGGTGCACCAGAGTGATTTTCCTGAAACCAAACTATCTCAGATGAATTTCTGTTTTAAAGTCCTTCCATTTCTTCCATTGACTAGATAACTCTAAGCTTTTTACGAAAACAAATTAAATTTTCCATGATATGACCCTTAACTCTACTGACCTTCCTTGAATCATAGTTAATATACTGATTCACTGACTGACTTGCAATTATCCAAAATACCAAGTTATTTCAGACCTCTCCAGCTGTATAAATAATGTGATGGGCTTTATTATTATTTTTTTAACATGGTCAACCTCTGCTCATTCTCCTAAACTCATCTTGTTTAGTAGATCTAAATACTCCCCCTTTATGACAAGTGCCCTCATCAATGCCCCAGAAAGTTGGGAATTTACCTCAATCTCAACTTCACCTTGGTAAATTGAATTTATTTATAGTTCTACTTTCTACACTTTACGGTAATTTTTATTTTGGCCTGAAAATGACAATTACTATGCTTATCTTTGTGCTCTCATAAATGGCAGTTATGTAATAAATGGTTTGTTGGATTGGGTAGAAAATCTTACTGTCACATACACACACACACACACACACACACACACATATTTAATTTAATAGGGACTAAGAGAGAATTGGTGTATACTTTCTGGGAAGGCAGAATTTCAAATCTAACTCTTTGTTTGGGAAACTCTAAAAAAACTGAGTTTTGTATCATATCATCTCTTATTCCAATTCATTTATTTAAAAACCCAAAATGACTTTTGTCAAAAATCTAGGAAAAGAAACAAAAAAGATGCTTGTTTAGAACTTAGAGCATTCATTCAGAAATTGCTTTGACTTCTGGGGAAAGGAGAAAAACAAACCACAATGATTCTTGTCTTTTTGAACTAGCTCTCTAGTGGAGAAGAAGCAAGGCAGACAATGAAATTCATTCTCTAAACTAAAATGCATATAGCGCATTTCACAGTGATTCTTTCATTGCATCAAATAATACCAGGAAAGGGGTATAAAAGCACTGAGAGGTTGTTGTAATTGCAAACAGGTTGTTAGAAAAGGCTTCACAGAAAAAGTGATGATTGAGTAAGGACCTTGAAGGAATTAAGCCACAAAGAAATCTGAGGGTAAAACCACTGCAGGCTGAAAGGAGATGAAAGTCGAGTTCAGAGGTTTGCAAGTGGCTGCAAGCCTCAGGGACAGAGAGGAGACCAGTGTGATAACTGGAGTGGACTAAGAGAAACAACACAGAATAGAAGGCCAGGCACGTGTGAAGAGGTGACATGAGGAAGTGTTCTGTGGCTGCTACTAGGACAAACTGGGCTGGGCTCCACTGGCCCTTTTAATGATGTTGCCTTTTACTCAGAGTGAGATGTGAAGAATCTAGAAATACATGCAAAAAGAAGAGATGTGTTCTAGGTTATCAGAATCACTCAAGCTATTGTATTGAGAGGAAACTCTGAAGGGGGCTCAGGCAGAAGTCTAATTAGACTTCTCATTAGAAGAGGTTTTCAACACTTCAGACTAGAGAGAAAAATGGCTTAGACTGTGATGTTATTAAGAAAAGTAGTGGGATTTTTTGTTTTCTGAATGTCTTTAGGTTAGAGCTTAGAGTTGTTGCTCAAGATTGTATTTGGAGTTTGAAAAATAAGCATTGAGGAGGGCTCCAGAGATCTTGGCCAAAACAACTGCAAAGTTGGAGATGCTTTCTACCACACTGGACAATGAAGTCACTAAGCATTTTGACAAACATACTGTTGAAGTGAATGCCAAGCAGACAAGAACTAAACTCTTCAGGAGTGACCTGCAGGTCTATAAATAACAGTGGGAGAAAATGGAAGAGGGATCTGTCATCTGCAGATGAGAGTGGCAAGGAGTACTAGATAGTACATCCATTCTTATGCAATGAGATTAAAAGAGAAAATATTGAGAAACAAGAGGAAGAACAGTCTAGACATATGAATGAGGAAATATAGGGTCCTGCAAAACGTCTATGATTAATGATAAAAAGGATGTGAAGAGAAAAGTCTCTCACATGGTTATACTGCAGGGAAAATAATGTTCTATTCTCTGCTCTGGAGGGGTTTTAATGGTCAATGGTTTTGTTACAGTTCTTCTGTCAAATTTCCTTGCCTTGCTATAGCTTGGGGTAGTATTTTCCTCTACAAAATTGATCTCTTAAGAATTCTTAATCTTAGCAATTGATTTTGGTAAATTATACCTTCTTGAAAAATTATCCGTTTTATCCATGTTTTCAAGTTTTTGCATCTATTTAAAGCAAAGTGGTCTCTTAATGATTCTTCCAATTTCTTCTGTTTCTAGGTCATTTCCCTCTCAGGATTTATTAGGCAAAGTTGCACTTTCTCCCACTTTTTGACTGGGCTAGCTGATAGTTATCAATTTATCTATGTTTTTATTTACTTTTCAGATAACTGAATTTGGATTTATTGACTTTAGAGATACAACTAATTCATATTGTTGTTGGACTTATTAATTTATATTTGTGTTTCTTTGTATTTTTGTTTATTTCATCTATGACGTATCATAAAAACTATATAAAACCTTCACGAAAGTTTCTCAAAAAGAGAAGCATGGATGGATTTCACTAAATAAGATACCAACAAACATAATCCAGAAGTTTATTTCAAGATTAAAACACAGAAGCCTAGTGAGATTTATATCAGGAATGAAAAATAGATACATTTTAGAACTCTACTCAGTCATCCTAGCATTAGCTCAAAAAGAAAATTCATTACTGCTTTCATAGTTGAGGGATTATTTATTTGACTTGAATAAATGACCATTCTTATTTTAAAAAAGTCAATAAAATAAAAATAGATGAATGCTTTTTTAACATAATAAAATGTTTTTTAACCATAAACCAATATAATAGGGAATCATGGGAGGCCTTCCTACTTAAAATCAAGACCAATATTTTTATTGGAAGTACTACCAAATGGAATTAAAGGGAAGAAAATAAACAAAAAGAAGTACATTAAACTATCACTACTTATAAAATATATTATTATATGATATAAAAATACGAACTGGAAAACTATAAAAGCATAAGAGAATTACGAAACTATGTTAAAATTAATATAGGTTAACAACTTTTGTATGTGTAAATGTCAGCCAATTAGAAGAATAAGAAAGAAGAAGTCCATTTACAATAACAAAAAATGAGAAACATCCTAACAAAAAAATGTATAGAACATTCATTAAAAAAAAAAAATTGAAAATAAAATCTGCTAAAGGACACAAAAGAAAACATGGGCAAATGAAGAGACATAAAGTTCCTAGAAAGATTCAACAGCGTAATAATATTAAATTCATGTTTTCTTAAAATACATCCTGAAATCTGGAACAAACAAGAAATAAATACAAGGAATATTTCAGGTGGGGGAATAAATAAATGTAGTTGTAATAATTAAAAGTCTTTTTACTTTGTTTTCTCTTAATGTTTCTCTCTTATATATGTATATGTATACATATATATGAGATTGTATTATAAATAGATAATGATTTTCTAGATAAATAATTTAAAAATAATTATCCAGTCATTGACAGATGGCTTCAAATCCCTGAGGCATCACGTGCTGCATGTTATCTATGAGCTCTCAGTAGCAACCTTACTTTTCGCTAATATATTGGACACAGGCCTCTGATATTTCCTAGTTCCCACTCCCCCTCCCAACAGAGACTTGCATCCTTCACATCTGTGGAATCATAGTTAATTATTTTGTGGTTTAATCTTGGCTTTATCATACTTTTTCCACAATTTGACAAAAGAAGAATATGCAGTTCCTGAGAAACTAGTCTCTCTGATTTTCTGATCTAATTTAGATGTTTATAAGATAAAAGAATGCTCGCTGTGCTTCTTAAATTTAATTATGGGGTTAAACTGGAGCGATGAAAAGACTGCATTGGTTCTGATATAAATTACCTTCTCTCTGCTGGAGGAGCATTATCCGCTGCTTGGACGGTGAGCGCGTAAGTCCGTCCAACCATCAATTCCACCCCCGGAGCGATGGTGATAAGCCCTGTTGTTTTATTGATGATGAAGTCTCCCTGAGCCCCAACCAGGATTTCATATGTGATCTCCCCGTTTGACCCTTCGTCTGCGTCGACTGCAGTGAGCTGGAATTGAAAACCGCAATATAAATCGTCTGGGGACTCAACTTTTCACCATCACGTCATTTATTCCCCCCCCAACAAAAGAAGCTTGCTTTCAAACACACACACAGTAAGTAAAGTTCTCTCGTTATATACACTCTTGTTTTCTTGAATTTAGGCTACTGTGTTCAAATACTGAAGCAATCACATCAGAATTTTTTTTTTTTGTTCGTGTGAGAGTGATGAAAGGCTTTGAATCTTGAAAGCTATCTTTATTTTAACTCACTAAACCAAAAAAGAAAGAAAGCCCTAACAGCGAATCTAATGTCCCTATAGTTTTGTGGTTGTTTTTTTTTTTTTTTTTGGCTCATCATATGCTTTTAACACATAAATGCCTATTAATAAGGACTGCTGCTGCTGCTGCTGCTAAGATGCTTCAGTCGTGTCTGACTCTGTGTGACCCCATAGACGGCAGCCCACCAGGCTCTTCTGTCCACGGGATTCTCTAGGCAATAATACTGGAGTGGGTTGCCATTTCCTTCTCCTTACTAAGGACAGAGGCCTGGAAAAAATGAAATGGCTGAAGTTTGCCTTTATTGGTACCATCCTTCCTTTTGCTCTGATTTTTTTCTTGTCATACTGTTTTCCTTCCCATCTTCCAGAGACTCTTGTCCTCGAATCCTTTTTATTTACACATGGCTCTAAGAAAGATTCTTATAAGCTTGTTCACATTGACTTATAAAAGACTGATTAGGTTTAGAGTATCACCTTTTGAAAAGCAAACAAACGCATCTCCAACTGCACAATATCTAATTAGAAAATTAGAATATCAAGCTCAATAATTTTTTTTTCTTTTTTGAGAAAAAGGACTCAATTCAGAGTCCCTGAAATAATACCACATGAACATTTGTAAGGCTAATTTGGACATATTCATAATCATTTTGGAACAAGTGGCATCCAGTAGTTAAAGACTACTTTGAATCATTATATATGAAAAGAGAAAACCATTATTAACTTTACAAAGCAAAATTAATGTGATCATGATTTAATATGTTAAATAAGGCTCCTGACTTCCTGATAAGTATAAATTTACTTAAGGGAACCAAATGTAAGATTCTACTGGGAAATCTTATAGATTTTACCGTCACAGAATTTATTGTTTTCATCCTTTGACAGATGAAGAAAGGAAAACTGGCCTCAGTTTACACCTAAGAGGAAAACATGTGTTTCCTCTTAATAAAGAAATACAGAGGGTTGTAATAAATATGTTGTAGAAAAAAAAATCCTTATTTACTGCCATTTTCTTATGTATCTCTAATCCATGAGTTTCATGTCTTTAAAGTAGTAGTTCTTCGTCATCCACAGACTCCTTTCAGTGCCTACTGGACATTCTGGTGCACTTTCTTAGATAAAATGTGAGTATACACATTTACCTGGCAATTTATTGAAATAAATTCGATTTCAGGAATGCTGTGTTAATTAATGGCCAGTTCAAAGTATCATGTTAACCATTCTGATGAAATGTAAACAAAATTCTTTACTCACCCCATCATGCTAAAGAGGGTATCCTGGGCATAGTCTATTTCTATCTTTATTATCCTTCCACTACATTTAGAATGATTTTGTGCATGAAAATAGCAGCAACAAAAATAATTGAGAAGAAAGAAAAGGAAATTTGAAACAGAGGTATAAATTCAGCTAAGTCTGAGACTGGGTATTTGGGAGTGAACAGATGTTGTTGCCAGAAGGAAAGGCAGTCCATGAAATGATTCTGGGACTTATGTGAGAATGACAGACATAGTCCTAAAGGCAAAGAGAAGGAAACAATTTGTAGAAACAGTCAAAATGAATGATATATATTTATGGAGAATTATTCATGTCAGACAAGCTCATTTTCTTTTGTGTGTGGATAAAATTAGAAAATCAGAGGACAGGGGTAGCAGAGGAGATATCCATTTTGATTATAGTAAATAACACAATGTCTCAGGAAATCTTAATTAAAATTTAGCTCAAATTGGATTCAATATTAACATTCTTCCTGGGACTTAAATTGGCTAAAGGAATTTAATGATAACTGGCAATGAATCAAGTTAAGAAGAAGTGTTGAGAAATGTGGTTTAGGGATACAGGTATTATGGTTGCTCTTATTTAACATTTTCATAAATAATATTGGAAGACAGGGTAAGCTCAGTGATAATTAAACTGAAAAAGGCAGCCATCTGGGAGGTGCTGTAAATACCAAACAGTACTACAAAGCACAGGTGATACAAACAGTCCTCAGACTGCACAGCCAACCAGTCACAGATGAGATAATATATTCAGGTACTACCACGAGCACCACGGAAACCATTAGCAAGTAGGAAGTTTAATAAATAAGGCAAAAATGAATGTGAGATTTGTTATCTAAGTAACTTAATACAAATTTTCAGTCTTTCAGCAGTAAGTAATAAAATAGTTGGTCAAGAATTCACATAATTGTGTCCCTAGACATGCAAACAAAAATATTTTAAAGGAATTATTAGTGGTTCAAGGTTAGAAGAGAGAGCTGAGACACTGACTCTGAAAACCCTGAAAATGATAGCATCTTGTTAAAAAAAAGAAAAGAAAAAAAACCCTGAAACTAAACTGTGGCGAAGATTTAATTCAATAACAAATCAATGATCTTGTGATCAGTGGTCCAGGACAGTGGTTTCCAACCTTTTTGACACCAGGGACTAGTTTCATGAAAGACAATTTTTCCACGAACTGGAAGGAGAGAAGGGATGCTTTCAAAATGATTCAAGTGCATTCCATTTATTGTGCACTTTATTTCTATTATTATTACATCAGCTCTACCTCAGATCATCAGACATTAGATCTCGGAGGTTGAGGACCCCTGGTCTAGGATATTAAAGGTATATGAAGCCCGTTCCTAATTTAGTGGGAAAATCTGCCTCCTAAACAAAAATGGATTAGTTTACATGGGGAAAGCAAAGTGTCACTCACGTGTTATCAGATGAAAGTAAACTAAAATCTGTGACTTTTAAATGTTTTACCAAATGTAATGATATCTAAATGGTAAGGAACACTAAATTGTTTAATGTATTTCTTTTCTTTAATGCATTACAGTCCTTTTCAGGAAGTTTAACCTTACCCTGACAAAATTCCTTCCTCTCGGTATTCTAATATGTACATATTACAAATATCTTTGTCTTCAGACACCCTGACATCTCACAAAAAAATAAATAAATAAAAATAAAAAAGGATTTGCCTATTTAAGGTGAAGTTAAGGACCTGGAGATTAAGAAAATAAATAGCGCTCTCACAGAGGCCAAACATGATGAACTAGAGAAAAGCTAACACTTGATGAAAAAGGAAAATAGAAGCAAAATGATGAAGGTTTTATGGGCGATAATAAAAAGTTTGAGAATCATTGTGTGACTCAAGTAAATAATAAAAAGAATAATATATACCTGATATTGAATATGTAGAGTAGTTCCTGAACTCTTTTCTCTCTCTCTCTTTTTTTTTTTTCCCCTTTGTTTGTTTTGAGGGCACGAAAAACCAGGGAGAATGATGCAGTTTTAGATAAGAAGGTTTAAAGGGAATGGCATTAAATTATCTTAATGGCTCCCATTTATAATAAAAATTATAATAGAACTGTGATGGACTGTAAAACATGGACAGAAACATTCCATACCTGATACAGAAAACAAAATAATTTTTTATTGTTTTTACTAAGAGCGTAAATAACAATCAAATAATAAAGAATAAAGCTATACTGCTTTCTTTGGTACATGTAGGCTACATTTATACCATAGTCTTCTGCTGTTATAAAAAGGGATTTTCTAATTTGCACAGACACAAACTTGGCATTCTTAATAATAAAAAGTGCTCTGGAAACTTCACCAGAGGTTTTGTTCAATATATTTTTTTTCTATTGCTAAGGGAAATATTGTATTAGTAAGGAACTTCTCTGTATTGTAACTTTATAGTTATAACTTTGAAATTTCACTTAGATAATATAAAGTGTGACAAATAGTGCTGTGGTGAGGATTTTCTTAAGAAATATTCACTGAGGAGAGTTTCCAGGATCTCAGTTATTATCTGAGGCTAGGTTTATTTTGATTTTTGGCTAAAGTAGAAAAAAAATTTCACTCTTTCTAGACATTCACTTCTATTTTCTAGTGTGTCATCCCCATTCCTTTTATTTTGTATTTTGCATTGAATAAGTTAGATTTGTTCCATTTCTTTCTTTGTCTGTTTGTGAAAATATAACAAGCACACATTTCTTATTGTTCAGTTGCTAAGCTGTGACTCTTGGCAACTCCATGGACTGCAGCATGCCAGGCTTCCCTGCCCTTCACTGTTTCCCAGAGTTCACTCAAATCTTATCCACTGAGTAGGTGATGCCATCTAACCATCTTATCTTCTGTTGCCCTCTTCTCTTCCATCCCTCAATCTTTCCGAGCATCAGGGTCATTTTCAATGAGCCTGCTCTTCACATTAGAGGTCTAAGTATAAGAGCTTAGGCTTCAGCATCAGTCCTTTCAACGAATATTCAGGGTTGATTTCCTTTAGGATTGACTGGTTTGATCTCCTTGTAGTTCAAGGGACTCTCAAGAATCATCTCCAGTAGCAGTAGCACAGTTCAAAAGAATGAATTCCTCAGCACTGAGCTTTTCTTATGACCACATTCTCACATCCATATACGACTACTGGAAAAACCATAGCTCTGCCTAGACAGACCCTTGTTGGCAAGGTAATGTCTCTGCTTTTTAATATGCTGTCTATGTTGGTATTAGCTATTCTTCCAAGGAGCAAGTGTCTTCTAATTTCATGGATGGGGTCACTATCTGCAGTGATTTTGGAGGCCAAGAAAATAAAGTTTCTCACTATTCCCATGTTTTCCCATCTCTTTGCCATGAAGTGATGGGCCTGGATGCCATGATCTTAACTTTTTGAATGTTGAGTTTTAAGCCAGCTTTTTTGCTCTCCTTTTTCACTTTCATCAAGAGGCTCTTTAGCTCCTCTTTACCATAAAGGTGGTGTCCTCTGCATATCTGAGGTTATTGATATTTCTCCCTGAAATCTTGACTCCAGCTTGTGCTTCATCCAACCTGGCATTTCACATGATGTACTCTTTATGTAAGTTACATAAGCAGGGTGACAATATACAGCCTTCATGTACTCCTTTCTCAATTTGGAACCAGTCCGTTGTTTCATGTCTGGTTCTAACTGTTGCATCTTGACCTGAATGCAGGTTTTTCAGGAGGCAGGTAAGGTGGCCTGGTGTTCCCATCTCTTTAAGAATTTTCCAAGTTTGAGGTGGTCCACACAGTCAAAGGCTTTAGCATAGTCAATGAAGCAGAAGTAGATGTTTTCTGGAATTCTCTAGCTTTTTCTATGATCCAGTGGATGTTGGCAATTTGATCTCTGGTTCCTCTGCCTTTTCTAAATCCATCTTGAACCTCTGAAAGTTCTTGGTTCACGTGCTGTTGAAGCCTAGCTTGGAGAATTTTGAGCATTACTTTGCTAGCTTGTGAAATGTGTGCAATTGTGCAGTAGTTTGAAAGTCCTTTGGCAGTACCTTTCTTTAGGATTGGAAGGAAAACTGAATCTTTTCCAGTCTTGTGGACACTGCAGAGTTTTGCAAATCTGCTCACATATTGAGTGAAGCCCACTTGACTTCAACTTCCAGGATGTCTGGCTCTAGGTGAGTGATCACACCATCGTGATTATCTGGGTCATTATGATATTTTTTGTATAGTTCTGTGCATTCTTGCCACCTCTTCTTAGTATCTTCTGCTTCAGTCAGGTCCATACCGATTCTGTCCTTTATTGTATCCATCTTTGCATGAAATGTTCCCTTGGTATCTCTGATTTTCTTGAAGAGATCTCTAGTCTTTCCCATCTTATACTGTTTTCCTCTATTTCTTTGCATTGGTCACTTAGGAAGGTTTTCTTATCTCTCCTTGCTATTCTTTGGAACTCTGCATTCAGACGGATATATCTTTCCTTTTCTTCTTTGCCTTTTGCTTCTCTTCTTTTCTCAGCTATTTGTAAGACCTCCTCAGGCAAACATTTTCCCTCTTTGCATTTCTTTTTCTTAAGGATGGTTTTGATCACCACCTCCTGTACAGTGTTAGGAACTTCTGTCCAAAGATCTTTAGGAACTCTTTCTATCAGATCCAATCTCTTTAATCTACTTGTCACTTACACTGTATAATCATAAGGGATTTGATTTATCTGGTCTCATCATTACTATCTAAATTGCTTCATTAAAATGGCAAATAATTGGAGCTAGGAGTCAGGATTTCTGGTTCCAATGATGTAAGTAAATGAGATAGTTTGTTTTCCCCAAAAGGTAAGTAAAAATCCAAGCAAAAGTGTCAAAAAAACATTTAGGTCTCTAAAGATTCACTAAAGCAGACCAACTGGGAATAATATTCATGAAGAATTGCTATGACTTCAGGTAGGTAAAGCAAAAGCTATTTATGACCTTGTTATTTCAGTGGCACCTTATCCCCCTTACCACTCTCAACCCCAAATATAGTGGGCATATGGGTTTTATGTGGATGGGACTGGCCATGAAAAGCAGCAGATGTTCTTCAAGAGATGCCACAGTAAATTTGATGTAGAGTTAATAAAAGAATCAATTATAGTGAGAATTGAGTGAGGAACAGCCTCAGGTCTGTCAGTGCAAGTTGTGATCCCAGTTGGTAAGCTGAGAACAAGCCATAAATTTAGAAGAAATAAACAGAAAACAAGAGTCCAATAGAAAGGCTGAATAAGATTTCCACACAACTCTGACACTACACATGTGCATAGAGAAGACATGAAAAGGCCTCGAGGAATGCAAATGCCAAAGAAAATCCCGAGAACTTCATGAACTTTCAATGCTCTCCCCAACAACCTCGACTCAGATCAACTGGCAAAGGTGAAAGCTTTACAGGACTTTTGAGAAAGGGTTATGGGAGATAACACTTTGTGTGTGGTGGAAAGAATTCTTAGGCCAAACAGAGTACATCTCTAGAATGAGACTTTTTCTAAATAGATTGAGAGCAAATTAATTGAGGGGATAAATTCAATGAATATTTGGTAAACCTGTACTGTGTGGAAGTCATTGTGCCCATCACGGGTGGTTACAGGTCACTAAAAGAAATTTATGGTTCAGTAGAATAGAAAGAGATGTAAAAGCTAACTTTAATGCAAGGCACAATAAAATGCATTGGAGACACATTTGCCTGATGGATATGTGGAAATATGATGGAAAGAACAATGAATTTTCTGACTTGCTATAAAAATAGAGATTTTATCTAAAAAATAACATTTGAATTTTGTGTAAAAATGAATGGAAAAGGATATAATTTGGATTAAACTTTAAAACATGAGAAAGATGTCAATAAGCATAGAATGGGAAGCGTATTCTATGCTAGAGTTAAAAAAAACAAACCGTCTATATAATTTCAAAGTTGGTTACATAGAGGGATGTAGCATGTGGTGAAACAAAAGAACTTGAAGTATTTCACAGCTGTTCTTGACTGCATGTGTGGGATTAGGCTCTTCCTTCAGTAGTATAAGGACCTGTTCTGACTCATGTCTGTGTTTTAGAATAATCATTGTATCAGTGTTGTGGGGAATCTGCAGAAATGGGGTGTCAGTCAGAGTCTACTGTAGCAGCCTAATTTATGGCAATGTACAGGCATGGAAAAGGAAATGGTGAAAGATATATACATTTTGAAATAGCAATTTTAGAAACCAGACAATCATCTGCATGCATGCAGGTGAAGGAGGAAGAAAATAAATGTGACTGCGGTTGCTGATCTGAAGCCTATGTAATCCAAGATTAATTGGGCTCTGCAAAGTTTAATTGCCTCCAAAGATGACACATTATGTATATTTGACTTTTCTTACTGTAGACACGCAGCCATGAAACTAAAAGACACTTGCTCCTTGGAAGAAAAGCTATGACAAACCTGGACAGCGTATTAAAAAGCAGAGACATTACTTTCCTGACAAAGATCCATATAGTCAAAGCTACGGCTTTGACTGAAAAATCCATACAGTCAAAGTTATGGCTTTCCCATTAATCATCTGTGGGTGTGAGAGTTGGACCATAAAGAAGGCTGAGCCCTGAAGAACTCATGCTTTTAAACTGTGGTGCTGGAAAATACTCTTGAGAGTCCCTTGGGATTCAGGGAGATCAAACCAATCAATCCTAAAGGAAAGCAACCCTGAATATTCATTGGAAGGACTGATGCTGAAGCTGAAGCTCCACTACTTTGGCCACCTGATGCCAAGAACTGACTCATTGGAAAAGACCCTGATGCTGGGAAAGATTGAGGGCAGGAAGAGAAGGGAGTGACAGAGGATGAGATAGTTGAATGGCATCACTGGCTGAATGGAAATGAGTTTGAGCAAATTCAGGGAGATAGTGATGGACAAGAAACCCTGGAGTGCTGCAGTTCATCGGGTTGCAAAGAGCTGTACATGACTTGAAAGAAAGTGAAAGTATCTCAGTCATGTCCAACTCTTTGCAACCCCATGACCTATACAGTACATGGAATTCTCTAGGCCAGAATACTGGAGTGGGCAGCCTTTCCCTTTTCCAGGGGATCTTCCCAACCCCATGATTGAATCCAGGTCTCCCACATTGCAGGTGGATTCTCTGCCATCTGAGCCACAATGGAAACCCAAAAATTGTGGAGTAGGTAGCCTATACCTTCAACAGGGGTCTCCTGCCTTGCAGGTGGATTCTTTACCAGCTGAGCTATCAGGGAAGCCTGTACATGACTTAGTGAGTGAAAAACAGCAACATGTATATTTGAGTCTGTATGTGTGTCCATGTTTCTGTATTGGAAGAAGGATAATATATTGTCAGTTTATCTTGGAATATGTTAAATTTCTGCTGCCTGTCAAAAGTCTACCTTGCCTTGTCCAAGAATTTTGGTAACATGAATACCTGGGCTTCTCATAGAAATAATGACTGAAAACTTGGGAATAGGTAAAAGAGAGGAAAGCTATATATTGATTTTTGCAAAATGTTAATACTGAAAGACTGAGGATTGAATAAGAAGCCAGCAAGAAAATCCCTCAGTTACCAGAGAACTAGTATGAGAATCAGGGAAATTTTATGTAAAAGAGTAAAGCGTTTTACATAGTTAAGTACTGAGTAATACATACTATTTTATTTATATACTATTAGAGATACATACCATTAGAGATAGATGAATTAGATTTATGATTTTGTATGAATTTAGTAGTATGATGTGAGTGAAGGTCAGGTTTATAACTATGCATTAATATGAATAAATAAATAAATAATAAATTATCTAAATTGATCAATTAATCCAAATGTCTAACTACATCAGAGTTTTATAGTAGGCTTCTCTGGTGGCTCAGTGGCAAAGAACTAGCCTGTCAATGCAGGGCATGCAAGTTTGATCCCTGGATCAGAAAGAATCACTTGGAGAAGGAAACGGCAACCAACTCCAGTATTCTTGCCTGGAGAATTCCAAGGGCAGAGGAGCCTGGTGGGCTACAGTCCAAGGGGTCACAAGGAGTCAGACAGGAATAAGTGACTAAACAACAACAAAAATAGTAGCATGAAGTCTTATCTGGGAAAACTGTTTATAGACTAGAGCATGGGAGGATTATACCCCAAAGGGAATAATCAGTAGAGAGGAAGAGATTATTGTAGTAAAATACAATAGAAAAAAAAGGAATACTTAATTGAGTACAGGTAAAGGTGAGGGGAAAGGATGGGCTTTAAAGCAGTGAAGAGTAAGAAATATGACAGAAGCAAGTAAGAACTGAAGAAAAAGAAAAGAGGGGCGTGAGAATCAAAGGACTCAGCTACATGCAGGATTCCATCTTAATAAATTTAGATTCCATTTTTCAGAGGGTATAAAAATATTGTTAAGTTCTTAGGCAGTTTTTCTCAAGATTACCTGCATATTACAGCTGCTTTGTTTTATTAGATAAGATCTCTCTGAGTGACTCTACTACATGTTGCAATATCATTCAAATAAAAATATCTCAGTGTGTAGGGCAGACATCAATATTCTTAAAAGTTTCTCAGGTAAACTTCTGATACTCAGATAGGATTAAAAACCATTGATTGAAGAGAACTGTGAAAGTCTAGGAATAGCATCCTTGAAGTACAGACTGGATAGCTAACTACAGAGATTAAAATCTATATCTTATATATCCAAATCTGTATCTCTAATACAGAGCAATTGGCTTTTCAAAAAAAACAGCAATGTGTGAAATGAGACTTTAAGACAAGAGAGTATGAGATCTATTAGCATCAACCTGGAAGATTTAACTGATGGTTAACAAAATTGTCTTTTGTCGACATAAAATATACTCCCTGACCTAAAGAAAGAATCATACTCCCTCATGCTGGTAATTTCTCTCTAAACATAAAATGTGCTCGTAATCTGATTACACTGCCAGTTGTGAAAGATGCAGCTGCTGTTTTGTGGCAGTGCTCCTATAAGTGTATTTCATGAACCATACATGTCAGAATCACCCTGTTCCTTTTTACAGTAATCAAGCACAATAGATATAAAGTCAGAAAACTAGTTTATAATTGATAACTTGAAATAAGAACCTGGATAATACATTTTTACGACTGATCCATGCATGTGGACAAGGATAGCTACCTTATAATAAGAAGACAGTGGACTCAAATTATTATGTACTTATATCAGGCCAAGATAGTCTCATGTCTACACTGAAAATGATCTGATTATAATATTTAAAAATCTGTTATCAAAGGCCTTCTTTGCTGGACAATGCTCATTGTGTCCTTTGTTTCTAATATTTTCCCTCTTTTGGACAACAGATTATTAACCAAGTGAAGTGAAAGTTGCTCAGTCGTGTCTGACTCTTTGCAACCCCATGGACTATATAGTCCATGGAATTCTCTAGGCCAGAATACTGGGGTGGGTAGCCTTTCCCCTCTCCAGGGGATCTTTCCAACCCAGGGATCAAACCTAGGTCTCCCGCATTGCAGGCAGATTCTTTACCAGCTGAGCCACAAGGGAAGTCCAAGAATACTGGAGTGGGTAGCCTATCCCTTCTCCAGCAGATCTTCCCCACCCAGAGATTGAACCGGGATCTTCTGCATTGCAGGTGGATTACCAAAGAGGAAACTAATCAATCTTCTGTTGAGTTACTTAGAAAGAGGAGGGTTATGGAAGGGTTAGTGGTGAATGGAGTCAAAAAAAAACATTTTATGACCCTTAAAGGTGGTTGCAAATCACAGTTCTGAATTATTTTACTCGGTTTTAAAATTTTTCTCTCAAGGGGAATCTATTTTCTTTTATTTCTAGACCCTTGGAGGATGTATCATAGCCACACCACTCTTTTTACAACACCCTGAACTACATCTTGAGATATTTTTGTTTAAATAATATGGCAATACACAGTAGAGTCACCCAGAGAGATTTTATTTAATAAAACAAAGCAGCTCTAATATGCATGCCAGGAATAACATTAAAAATACCAATTAAAAAGCTTCATTTTTTGGCATTTAAATAAATTAAAAATTAGAAGCATGTAGACACAAATAACAATCTGTGTTCAAATAGATTTTCAAAGGGAAATATATAAAATATGAATTTTAATGGCAGGGAAAATGTGTTTTAAAAAGAGATACATAAGGGAAATTAACTTTTGTAGTCTGCAAATGCCAGAAATAAGCTTTTGATCCCCCAGGGCAAACAATTTTGAGATACGGTTCCATCACATAATTGCTATCGTTTTCTTAGTTACACTTTCCAGTTCCCTGCGGGCTGTTTTTCTGTATAAACTTACTTTTATTTCCAATTATGTTATTATAGGGATGAGAATCAGATCTAATTAAATAGGAACATGACAGTAATTGTCATTCCTTTATCTCTACAAACCATAATTTTACTCCCTATGAAAGAATGCCTCAGTAAAGATAAATGTAGATCTCTAGGTCCATCAACTGACTAAAAATAAAGGCCAATATACTATTCTTCTCCATTCATTCAGATCTACTTGTTTACAGATTTTCCTTTCTTTCATCCTCAAATAAACATTTATTATGCATCCATTAGTTTAGGCATCTACTATATGGATACAGAGATTGTGGATATAGAAGTAAACAAATTACAGTTGTGCCCTCAAGAAAAATGAGTTAAAAAGATAGATTTCATCAATATGACAAGTGTCATTCCAAGATATGAATAAAATGTACTGTGGCTATTTGAAATCTTTTCCTCACTACCATATACAGCAGAAGACATTCACATAACATGCATTTTCAGTGCTCAGTCTATAATGTTACCCTTTTCTATATCACTGAAGAAAGCATATCTTAACCCAGTAAATAAAATAGAGATGGCATTGCATTATTTCTAACTTATGTTAACAATTAGTTCATGGTAAAGAATCCACCTGCAATGTGGGAGACCTGGGTTCGATCCCTGGGTTGGGAAAATCCCCTGGGGAAGGGAAAGGCTACCCACTCCAGTATTCTGGCCTAGAGAATTCCATGGACAGTCCATGGGGTCGCAAAGAGTCGGACACAACTGAGCGACTTTCACTTTCACTTTCTTTCACTTTAGTTCATGCAAAATAGATAATAATTTATCCTTTGGATAAATATTTACTGCATGGCTAGTATATCTGGCATGTGCTGGTGTCAGAGCAGCAAACAAGACAGATGGTCACTAATGGAGTTTTTAGTTTGGAGTGGGGACAAGAAGAAAAGATAATTTTAGGTGGTCATAGTGGCTCTAAAAGTAATTAGAGAAAGCAAGTTATAGAATAAGAACTGTGATACAGGGTGTATGTGTATAGTGTATACTGGAAGGCTATCGACACAAAGCTATTAGGAAAACTTTCTCTGAGGAGGTGCTATTTTGAGCTGGGTCCTGTATGATGAGAGTGAGTTAGCCTTGTAAAAGATCAAATAAGAAGTGTTCTTGGTTAATAGAAAATAGTGTATAAAAGCCATGAGACATACAGTTAACTATTTCTTCCCAGACATTTCACACTCATGAAGACATGCTGTTGTATCACAGTATATTGGCTGCAAACTGGTGTTTTTGGTGGGTTGCAAGAGCAGAAACTATTAATGAAGAAAAATTACTAGGAATTATCTACAAAAAACTACTAAGGAATGCTTATTCAGAAAGAAAAAATGTCTAAAGAATAAAGAAAGTAATCAAGCTATAAATAGAAGGGAAAGAGATCAAGGTAAAGGAAAACATTGGAGAAAATGGGAATGAGCAAGACACATTCAGGTAACTGGAAGTGGTGGTTGAGTAGGACTGAAACATACATATACAAACAGAAGGCCAAAGATGAAGCTGGGAGGAAAGCATTCAGACCATGAAGGCTTAGTTAGGTACATTGTTGAGGCATTTGGACTGCTCTTTTTTTAATTCTTTTGAAATATATAATACTAAAATATATAGATACATAAATTCATTTATTAGCATTCTTTATATACTACGCTGCTGCCGCTAAGTCGCTTCAGTCCTGTCCGACTCTGTGCTACCCCATAGATGGCAGCCCACCAGGCTCCCCTGTCCCTGGGATTCTCCAGGCAAGAACACTGGAGTGGGTTGCCATTTCCTTCTCCAATGCAGGAAAGTGAAAAGTGAAAGTGAAGTTGCTCAGTCGTGTCTGACCCTTAGTGACCCCATGGACTACAGCCTACCAGGCTCCTCCGTCCATGTGATTTTCCAGGCAAGAGTACTGGAGTGGGTTGCCATTGCCTTCTTTGTTTATATACTATACTATTATATAATAGATTATATTCTATATAAACATATATATCATATATTGATACATAACATATATTGTATATAAATTTTAGTAATAATTTGGAGCCATTACAATACTCTAAAAAGTATATAGAATCATGACCTTCCTGGCTTGAGAGCAATTTCAAATTATTAAATCTGACTCTCAGGTGTAGAGGAAAATAGAGATCAGTGGTCTTTACATTACTGGGCAACTGAAACCTTATGGGTGCTTTTTTTTTTTTAATTGGTTACCTAAATATTACATATGGAACTTCAGATTCATGAAAACTGGAGTGAATCTTGCTCATCTGTATTTCTCAGTAGCTACCTAGATGATTCTGATGTACAGTCACTTTGAAAAGTACTAGAGTTAACTATTCTCCAGAGTTCTAAAAATCTTCAAGGAAAAATATTACTACTTCTTTACAATTTATACACAGAATATTTAAAAATAAATTTGAGATAACCTTCAATTCACTTAAATGTAATAAGTACAGCTAATGATAAAAATAAGACAAATCAAGGATAAAGATTTTGCCAGATTTCTATGTTTTCAAAGATATCGTTTATTATAGAATCTTAACTTTCCCTGTTGTAGTGATTCCATTTTATGTCCAAGTAATCAATGTCTAAGAGTATTGTCCGATAATATAGTTCTTTGTATTTCCCACTAAGGCAAATTTGGGCTTCCCTGGTAGCTCAGCTGGTAGACCTCAGTGGATTCCTTCGTTGGAAAGATCCCCTGGAGAAGGGATAGCCTACCCTCTGCAGTATTCATGGGCTTCCCTGGTGGCTCAAATGGTAGAGAATCTGCCTGCAGTGCGGGTGACAGGGATTCGATCCCTGGGTTGGGAAGATCCCCTGGAGGAGGGCATAGCAACCCACTCCAGTATTCTTGCCTGGAGAATCCCCATGGACAGAGGAGCCTGTCTATAGGCTACAGTCCATAGGGTCACAAACATTTAACCCATTTTCACAGTAGTTTAAAATAATTTGAAGTTTTAAACTACATGTTTAATGCTTGAAACTTCAGTATATTACTTTATTCACTTTATTATGTTCAACATATAATGTTAAATTTTAAAAATCAATTTATAAACAGGTCAAATTGCTATTTGTGTATTTAGTCAATTCTACTTTAAAGTGCATACAGGTACACTTTCACTCAAAAAGTAAATATGAATGTAAATCTTTTTAAGCTAAATTATGCCATAGAATAACCCTGAAATTCACTTTTATTTCTTAAGCAATTTCTTAACCAATGCATTGTAAAATACCTAAGGAAATAGTTGTTTCAAATATATCCTCTTATTATATGGGTAATTACCTGTATGACACTGTCCCCAGGATTCATATCTGTATAAACATAGACATCATAGGATATTTCAGGGAAGGTTGGAGTGTTGTCATTTGCATCCATCACCCGAATATTGACAATAACTGGCTCACTTTCTTGAACACCATCAAATGCTGTAATCTTTGGGGGTAGAAAAATAAATTTAATAGAGAAGTCATGCAAACATAAGCAGTACAGAATTCACCCTACAATTTGAAAAGTTTCTCATATGTAATTTACAGCTTAAAAAGTATGCCAAAATGTTTGCTGATAAAAAGAAGTAATAAAACTATAATAGTACATATAATCAGTGTTTTAATGTGCTAAGAAGCAATTATGGAGGATTCTGCTTGATTTTTATATATTGAATTCCAATCACACTTTCAATAACCTGATATATAAAATGTTCTAGAGGCTTGAAATGGGCCAATAACATTGCTAATTCTCAGGAATTAACTACTATTTAACCTTTAAAAAATGAATAGGGAAATACTCTTACATATTTTGTATACAATGCAATAGTTGCTTTTACAGCAAGATGCTTATATAATAAAGAAAGTAGGTGCCCTAAACATGTAATATCATTTTCTAATAATTCACAAAAATCACAAATTTTAATGCACCCATTGACATTCATTAAGAGTGACATCTTAACTATATTATTAACTTTTAAAGAAAGTCTCACAAAAAGTCAATGCTATAACAATACCATTGTGGTCCTGAATGACTTCTGAAATCTACTCTGTATCTAAGTTTTAATTGTAGATTTTAGGTCTTCTGGAAGCTCTGAGTCTGCTGCATAAGTTTCTCCAGAAAAAACAAACAAACAAAATTATTACATAAATTCCATTTCCTATATTTTTCTATCAGCTAATTTTTTTCCTATATTTGAATAAAATCTAGCTCAGAAATTTGGATGATAAATACAACTCCCTTTTTACCTCTATTCAGCTGTCAGTCTTTCTCTCTCTGTTTCTTTCTCTTTCTCCTCAAGGTTAATCTAACCTAAGAATTCTTGTTGTGGGGGGGCTGTCCTGTATATTATGTTTCTTAGTATTGTTAGTGTCTACCCACCATATGCCAGTAGCACCTTTTCATAAGAGTAATAACCAAAAATGTCTCCAGAAACTGCAAAATGGTTCTGGGCAGGTTGGTGGGAGCAGGAATCTTCCCTAGTGAGAACCATTGGCCTAACCCTAAGACAAACCTGAAAATGCAATAACAATAAATATATAAATAAATGTTAGAAAATAATTTTTACTTTGTTGATTTTACTTTATAATACCTCTAATTTAAGTCAGTCGTGAGTGGATGGTGAAGAGTGAGATTCCCATTTTTTTGTTTTCATCTCAAAATTCATCTTTCTTCTATTGGAAAGAATAGTAATAAAACTATATAAACTGAGAAAAAATAAATACTTTTGAGGAAAATTTTATTATTTATATTCTCTGTTATTAATTGAAACTACTGCATTTTTCTTTTCCAATCATTGGCCTTTTCAGTTTTAAACAAACATTTCTTTCTCTTGCATACACATATGTTTATATGCATATATATATATATATATATATATATATGAAATCTCTTTACCGAAAAGGTGTAAGTTTGCTGTTTTTCCCTGTCCACTGGTTGAAGTAAGGTGAGGTAGCGAGTGATTCCAGTCTGTGTGACAGTGAAGACTGAAGTGTAATCATTCAAAAAAAGGTGAAGCTCTGGGTCTTTCATCTTAAAAAAGAAAAAGCAAATATTTAAAATGTTAATAAACAATATAGTTATTAGTTCATTACCTGGAAATTCATTTTTCAAATTTATTACAAGTATAACTGCATTAAGAATTTTCTAAAGAAAAGAGAGATTCAACTAGAAATTTGTTCATAGTTGAGTAAAACTACGCCAAGATAATTACTCATTTGTGGAAAATACTTAAATAAGTACTGGTATAATTAATGTGAATAAAAGCAAAAATAATAGGAAGAATAAGACATAAAACAGTAATTGAATATGTTCTTACTGATTATTTAATATCAATATTTTCCAGAACCTCACTGGACTTGAGAAACAAGAAATAAATGCAAGAAAAGGAAACTGAAGCCCAGAATTTTAGCTGTAGAATTTTACAATTACTTCATTTGTAGAAATAAACTGCACACTTGCATATTATTATTCTGTTCTCATGGTTAATGTAAATTAGAAATAAAGTTGGTTATGTATAATGCCTTATAAATATTATGCTTGTTCTTTCTTATTTTAATGTAAATATTCTCCAGGGGGAAACATAATATTTATTTTGATTAAAATATTTCTGATGATTAAATTCACATATTTGAATTGACACATGTCTGATAAAAAGGTTTAGTACAAAATGATATATACATAAAATGAAAGTGATTGCAAAAGTTCAAAACTTAGGTAATTAACTTGACATTGGAACTCCTTTGAAATCTTATTGCCATCTCTGAAAGATAAGGTATTAATATCTGCAATTCAGAGAAAGAACAAAGACATAAAATGGGAAGGCTTGTATTGGTGTCTGCATAGTGGAAAAGAAAGGAAGGTGCAGTGGAAAAAAGGGGATTATTGAGAGAGTGTGGACTATCGGGAAGGCTATAAAAAATAAGATACAGGGAGGTAAGGTGTTTCATAAATTATGGCAACTTTAAGAATATTATGGTGTGAAATGTGATTTAAAATCACAGGTTACTTTTCTGTTAGATATCATCAAAGGCTGAGGGCAGAGTAGACAGTCCAGAATTGTTAAACATACTGTTGATTAAAAAAATTAGAAACTTCCATTTAAAAAAAAATTCTATGTAGAAGTGAGAAAGTTAAAATACATGCTGCTGTATTAAAAGGTGTGCATAACTTGACCCACAGACACTTTACATCTACCTAGTTTCAATATGTGTATATTTCAAATAACCTTGGAGTGAATAGTTTCATTTGAACCTGACATGTTATGTATTTAGAGTATCTCATTAGGAGATATTACTTAGCCATATCATGGCAGCTTTCTTGTCCACAATTTTGACATGAGGTCAGTGTGCTCTATTTATCTTGAAATATTAAAAAAATGCTATAAATAATAATTTTCCATTTATCTATTTATTATAAAATAATCAAAGTTGTTAAGAGTTGGAAAAAATCAAGAGGCTTCACACTGACATTATATTCTAGTGGACGCTTCGGCTGTTTTCATTTCAATGTCATAATCTCAGCAGCTCAGCATGGATAGGAAGCATGGCTGGGGTATTTGGTTAAATCAAATATGTTATTTAATAATAGGCTAAATTATTTTAAAAGGTAAATTGTAAAATACACGTTAAAACATACATTAAACCACATTTTTGGGATTCTTATTATATTTTAGAGCCAATTGTAATAAATTCAATTATTATTTTTAAATGATCACAAATTTTAGTTAGCATGCATTTTCAGTTAAAAGAAAACTCAGTAAATACAAGTATCTGCTCTTTTTTAGTGTTTACCTATCAAGGCAAAAATCACTAGACTTTTAAATTCATATAGTTTTTTCTGTTGTCTGACTGTACCAACAATGATGCCAACAAATATACCTTGTCTAACTCATATATTACACTATGAGTAATCTAAGTAGGGCAAGTTTTGCTACATGATTTGCTTACCAAATGTTTACTTCTTTTTCTTCATTCAAATCCATCAGTCATTCTCTATTTCCTTTATAACCAACCCTCTCTCACTGTCTTTTCTTCCTTTCAACTGTAACTTCTGTTAGTAAATTTGTTAGATATATTCATTCACATACTCACCACATTTAAGGATTTATTATGTCAGGTGCTGTGATAATGCAATACTGTAATAAGTGCTGGGTTGTAAACTAGTTCATGTTTGTGTGACTGTGGTATGACTGTGTCACAAACCACACTATTTCATGTATTTATGAAAGCAACAAGATTTTCATCATCAAGTGCTTCCCATTTGAAGAACCAGGACTTCATAAACAGGCTCTCTCATATTTGATAACAAGAAATACTAAAGAATTTTGGATAATTTAATTGTCTCCATTTCAAGTCCTCTTATAATAACTAGCTAGAATACTAAAGTAACATTTCCCAGAACTGCATACTGTTTTATGTAAAAATATACATATAACATACTGCATAATGTTAGCATTGTACATGGCATGTTACAGCTTATTCCAATCTGCCTTGCACAGTGAGTTTTTGGTAAAAACTTTTGAAGCTAATTAATATTCAAAACAGTAACCTTTTAAAATCGATACATGTATGTATCATGCATAGATGCTATGGGTGAATGTCTGAGCATTTAGCTGACAATCATCCAGTTGTCACTCAAAATTTAACACCTTAGATTCATTTGTAATGATAAGACTAGTTTCAGGTGTGGTGGATAATGAATGCAAATGGAAGAGAATACTCTGGTTTATTATTCTGATAGGGACAGTGTATTTTATGTAATCCTTGTGTCGATTAATTTATTTAAAGTAAATATTAGTTTTCTAGATCAAAATATACACAGAGGGCTGATTATTACAACTTTTTCCCAATAAACAGTAATATTATTTTACTCTAAAGTATACATTCCATAGATACCAAAAACACAATATATTAGTTTGTTGATTTGTGTATTATTTTCTGGGAGGGTAAAATAAACTCCAATATTTATTCACAGCACAAATAAAATTAATGCAAAAGTAAGCACATACACAAACACAAAGGTAAGCTAACACATGAATGTAAAATTTAAAAATCCCACCACATAGAAGAAATATGTTCAAATATGACAGTCTATCGGATTTAAAACCAATTTTGGGTTTCCAATGAGACTCAAAATGATATCACAAATACATGCACACACAAGATAATATGCATCCTCATATATATGCACACACAACACAGAGATGTATATGTGTATATGTATATATATATATAAATATAACTGCATACTTATGTGCATACATATAAATTATAAAGCATAGCAAGAAAATGACAAAAAGTTAATCTTATCTGTCAACTTGAATTAGTTGACAGTAGTTTTCTGAAGTACCTCGTTTAAAGGGTTCAACCCTCACTTTAGGATCTTTGAAAGAATATGATGAATTATTAATATTACATGAATTTAAAAAAATAATAAATTATCTTTGAGTTTACATACAGTTTGAATTCTACACAATTTCATACTACTATTACCAATAATATATAAATAAGTTTAGATTGCATATATATCTTAATAAATTTTAATAAATGATAAGTAATTGTTTAGTTTTTTTTTAGTAGAACAAAAAAGAACAAGGAAGTGAATCACAGCAATTAACAAAAATACAAACACAAAATTAACAACTAGTACCTACAGGAACACCACCCGGGAGAACCTATATGCAAATTAAACATTAAATGAAAAAATGTAGATTTAAATGACCACGAATATATATATGGCATTCAAGTATAACTAGTAAAAAGGCAACAAACCTCCAAACAAACAAACAAAAACCATTTTCCAGTTCATTTAAACTAACAACTTTTTTGAAGGTGTATTTTTTCCGTAATATTTTGATACATCATAACATATGTATGATAGTATAGCAATATTTATAAAGTATATATGCACATTATACCACTAAAAGTGCAATGTATTGAATTTCAAGCATACCTTTATTTTTAAATAAAAATAAAGCAGTAGCACTATATAGGGATGCAAATTGATTTAGAATTATAAATGGATCACTGCTTCTTTGAAAGCTAAAGCATAACCTCTATTGATTATTATTCTGTTTTTCTTTTTATATCTAGAATTCAATAAACAATTTTAGTGGTTCTGCCAAAGAAAACCTGGTGGTTCCAGACACGCCTCTTGTGCAGTACTTGCTCTATGTATATTCTGGACTATTATAAAACTATGAGGTAAGAATGGTTAAAAAATCATAAATGTAATTCATATGTATATTACATGCATACATATATTTTACACATATATGTATATGTTGATATCTGTACATCTGTAAGAAGGAACATTAGCATAAATATTGTTGTCTACATTTTTTACACTTTTCATGTGACTTAAGATTCCTTCTGACTCAACATCTATATGCTAATAACACTACGAATCACCAATCTCTGCTACTAGTTCCTAAAATTTTGTCTTATTTTCTACTGAATTGAACAGATAAAACAACTTAATTTTTGGAAAAACAGACCTAAGTCTGTCTCCTTCTTGGCATCTGCCCTGTGGCACAGCTGCGCTCAAGAAAATCAACTCTTGCAAAGACCACTTCCCTTCATGCTTTATCTCCATTCTGTTTGGTAATACCTGTATGAGGTGATGTATCTTTGTTTTTATTCTTAAATTCTTTATCCCTATGCTGATTAAATTCACTAATATTGACATTCAAAAACTGCTAGAATTTACCATGTACACTAAAAGGGCCTTTGTTTTCTTTTGTTAATACAGATCTTAAAATAGCCTAACAATAAACATATTTTACTTTTGAGAAAAAAAAACACTTGGCTTGAGGGAAAACTGATTCAGAAGCACGTAAATTCATCTTAGGTCTGTCTGGTCAAGGCTATGGTTTTTGCAGTGGTCATGTATGGATGTGAGAGTTGGACTATAAAGAAAGCTGAGCACAGAAGAATTGATGCTTTTGAACTGTGGTGTTGGAGGAGACTCTTGAGAGTCCCTTGGACTGCAAGGAGATCCAACCAGTCCATCCTAAAAGAGATCAGTCCTGGGTATTCATTGGAAGGACTGATGTTGAAGCTGAAGCTCCAATACTTTGGCCACCTGATGCGAAGAGCTGACTCATTGGAAAAGATCCTAATGCTGGGAAAGATTGAGGGCAGGAGGAGAAGGGGTCGACAGAGGATGAGATGGTTGGATGGAATCACTGACTCGATGGACATGGGTTTGGGTAAACTCCAGGAGGTGGTGATGGACAGGGAGGTCTGGCGTGCTGAGGTTCATGGGGTTACAAAGAATCAGACACAACTGAGCGACTGAACTGAACTGAAATTCATCTTCAAACATATCAATGACTAGTCTAAAGATTTATACTGTGTACTGGCAAATGGAAGATATAAAGAATAATAACTGAGTTACAAGAATGCTGGCTTAAACTTAATATGATAAAGAACTTTCTAGGAATTAGCCGTCTAACCATGGAATGGGCTGTACTCTGAAACCATTAATTCAGCATCATTAGAATTGTTGATACATATACCAAGATATTCTTATTCCTTTACTTATGCCTGGACTTACTAGTTCATTAAACAATTACTAGGACATACTAACTTCTGGGGACAGTGTAAAATCTTTAGGATACAAAAGTTATTAAGATTTAGGATCTATCCTCAAGAGATTTAAATTCAATGAGGGAAAAAGACACATGCAATGATGTAAATAGAACTTCAGAGAAATTCACAAAAAAGAGACATGCAACTCAACAGAGAATCATAATCTAGAAAAGATTCTTAAATGAGAGGATGTGTGCATGCTAAGTTGCTTCAGTCATGTCTGACTCTTGGTGACCCTATGGAATGTAGTCCACCAGACTTTTTTCTGTCCATGGGATTCTCCAGGCAAGGATACTGGAGTGGGTTGCAATGCCCTCCTCCAGGGGATCTTCCCAACCCAGGGGTCAAACCTGCATCTCTTGAGTCTCCTGCACTGGCAGGCAGGGTCTTTACCACTAGTGCTACCTGGGAAGTCCCAAATGAGACGATGTCTGAGCTAAATTCCAAACACTGAGCATAAGTTATCCAAACTAATTTGTGTAATGGAAGATGAAAGATTTCAAAAAAGAAAAAGTAACAAACAAAAGGTAATTAGATACACAACAGTATGGTGTAACTCAAGAAACTACAAGCAGTACTTCCCCAGTGGTGCAGTGGTTAAGAATCCACCTGCTAATAATGCAGAGGACACAGGTTTGATTCCTACTGCAGCAAGATCCCACATGTGAGGAGGCAACTAAGCTGGTGTGCCACAAGTACAGATCCTGCCCTGAGCCTAAATTTCTGAGCCTGCGTGTTGCAACTACTGAAGCCTGCATGCCTGAGAGCCTGTGCTGCAACAAGATAACCCACCTTAATAAGTTCATGTACCACAACTAGAGACTAGCCCTTACTCAGTGCAACTAGAGAATGCCCACAGGCAGCAAGTAAGACCCAGTGCAGCCATAAATAAATGAAAATTTAAAAAATAAATAAATAAAAGAAACTACAAATATTTGCTAAATGTAAATAGATGTAAGCAGGAAGTTTTAGAAAATGTTCAGGTATCAAGTAACAGAAAGCCATGCACATGAGCTTGAAATTTCTTCCGCAAAGAATTTCATGCAGCAAAATCATGCAAGCATACTACACAGAAGTCTAATATAGTCAGATTTGAACTTTGAATAAATAACTCTAGTAGCTGAGTGAAAGGTAGATCTGAGTAAGAATTTTAAAAAAAATAGAAGCAAGAAGATGAGAGGCAATTTTAATAAAAGACAAATAGATTGTAAGCGTGGAGAGAAAAGAGAGTCAGGAAATATTCAGAGGACAAAACAGGAAGATTTTAAAGATTTCTTAATTGTCTCAAAGCGAAAGTCGCTCAGTCATGTCTGACTCTCCATGGAATTCTCCAGGCCAGAATACTGGAAGGGTAATGTCCCCTTCTCCAGGGGATCTCCCCAACCTAAGGACCGAACCCAGGTATCCTGCATTGCAGGCGGATTCTTTACCAGCTGAGTTACCAGGGAAGCCTGTGAGGTGATATATTTGCCTCTAAAAAGTAAATGAATTCACTCTAGAAGTTAACTCTTTTCATCTAATATTTTAAATGAAAAGAATTGTTTGCATTCATTTAGTATTTTGTCTCAAGTAAACAAAAATCAAAGACAGCTCCTATGTTTCAAGCTGGAGTGGCACAATGAAGTGTAAAATCTGTTCCTGAAGAAGGAACTTTAATAGAACATTTCGCATAGTATAGGAAGTGGGATTAAACTACATTTAATATTCTGTGGACTCAAGAGGAAGGACCTAAATAATAAATATGGCCAGATAGACATTGTTTAAGTATTTGACATTTCTATGAAATATAGTTATGTCTCTCTCCACGTACGTGGCTTCATTTCAGGGAAATTTTCTCTCCCTCTCCATCATCGCCAGCTCCAAGTGAAGAAGCTGGCCAAGGTAGTAGTGATTGCTATTTTTGGGGGTCATTGGTGTTTGGACAAAAGGCAGCTGCTAGTGAATATAAGGCTCACAGTATTATACAGCTATCACATGGAGGAACTACGAGTCAAGCCTAAGTTTATCTAACTCCAAAGCACAGACTCTAAAGAACTACAATGGGCTGTCCCACCCCTTGGAAACGTTCGAGAGTATTAAGCAGGCTAACTGAATTGTAAGTCTCCAGAGCAGAATTCTAAGTAGTGTTTTCCAAAGGTTTCAGACCCAGGAGGTCTCTCTACCCTAACTCAGTAATAACTTGAAGTCCCACTATCCTTTTCAAAGTCCCTTTAACTCAATTTTAACATTTGTAATTTTAAAGTGAATGACAAACCAGGAAAGAATGTGTGCAAGCAAGCATAGGGCTTAGTACCCAATCACTAAATAATACAAATGCACCAAGAAACTACAAGTACATAAATTTTACTATTTAGGGAAAAACTAAAGCTACAATTTTTTCAGGATTTAACTTGTGTTCATGTGTTCAGGAAAGTACGACTTAAACTATTATGTTTCCAAACTGACTAGTCACTGCTTAAAATGATTATGCATTCAAAATAAAAAGAAAACAAACAAACAAAAAAAATCCACACCAAAAGCTGTGAGACATCACCAGGCCTAAAAATATATATTAGCTTAGCCTGGACAAAATTTCTTAAGTTGGCTCTGTGAATTTTCTAGTGAGTATTCACTAAATGACATGAGACTCATGAAACGTATTAAACTTTAGGAGATCTCTAAAACCTCTCTGAACTGAGATATAAAACTGTGTATGTATAAGCACTTTAACAGGAAGAGTCAAAAGCATTGACAGCTGTTAACATAGTCAAACTATGGTCAGAATGTATAAAACCGAAAAGGCTATTGATTTTAATCAATAACTTTCTTTCCCATAGACCTTGGCTCAAGATCTAACTCTACCATTTACTAACTCTGTGATCAGAGTAAAGACATTATTTAAAATTGCTTTAATTTCCCCTTCTGCAATATGTAAAATTGCACTATTATGTTTGCTGTGAGATTTAAGGCAATTAATGCAAGATAAAGCATTTATTATATTGTCTGGCAGGTATTGCCCTTTCATGAGGCAGAGGAACTAAAGAGCCTTTTGATGAGGGTGAAAGAAAAGAGTGAAAAATCTGGCTTAAAATTCAGTATTTAAAAGACTAAGATCATGGCATCCGGTCACATCACTTCATGGCAAATAGAAGGGGAAAAGGTGGAAGCAGTGACAGATGTTCTCTTCTTAGGCTCTAAAATCACTGCAGATGGTGATGGCAGGCATGAAATTAGAAGACAGTTGCTCTTGGAAGGAAAGCTATGACAAACCTAGACAATCTATTAAAAAACAAAGACATGACTTTGCTGACAAATGTCCATATAGTTAAAGCTATGGTCTTTCTAGTAGTCATGTACAGATGTGAGAGCTGAATCATGAAGAAAGCAGAGCACAGAAGAATTGATGCTTTTAAACTGTGATATTGGAAAAGAGTCAAGAGTTCCTTGGACTGCCAGGAGATCACACCAGTCAATCCTAAAGGAAATCAACCCTGAATATTCATTAAAAGGGCTGATGCTGAAGCTCCAATACTTTGATGAGAACAGCTGACAGTGGAAAAGATCCTGATGCTGGGAAAGATCAAAGGCAGAAGGAGAAGGGGGAGACAGAGGAGGAGATGGTTGGATGACATCACTGATTCAATGGACATGAACTTGGGCAAATTCCAGATGGTGAAAGACAGGGAGCCCTGGAGTGCTGCAGTTCGTGGGGTGGCAAAGAGTTGTACATGACTTAGCAACTGAACAACAACCACTGGCGGGTATTAAGAATTCAATGTGAGTTAGCTATTGTTCAAACAACAAATGAGGGAGATTGAGAAGGACAAAAAAGCTAGGATGAGAATAAAGAAAACAGAGAAAGATATAAAGAGTAAAATAAAACATTTACTGAGAAGTGGAGTGCACGCAAGAGTTGTCACAGTCTTTGCTAAGGGTTACAATATTTTTGCAGAAAGAGAAAAGAAATCTGGGAGTGCTCTTGTAATTTACTAAACTGTTGACAAAGCTCCATATTATGAGATTTTAGGGACATTCTACAGCTATGAAGTCCAATTAGCAACATGTGGTTATTCACATTTAAAATAATTCAAATTAAACAAAATGTTAAAATTACATTTCAGTCTAGCCACATTTCCAGTGCTCCATAGCAACACAGGGTTAGTGGCTACTGGGGTGGGCAGCATAGCTACAGAATATTTCCACCATCACAAAGTTTTATCAGATGCTATTGAAATGGGAGAAATTGTTAAGTTGGAATTTTTTAAGTTGCAAGTGACAGAAATGTATGTTTAAAAAAAAAAGATATGTTGGGAAATAATGTGGTAGGTTAGAGAATAAAAGGAAAATCTTGAAGAATTAGTATAAATCTGGGGACATTGTAACCTAAAAAATGGGGACTCAGGAAGGACTTCTCTCTGTGTGTCTCTGTCAGACTTCATTCTCGCACACTGACAATGAGCTTTCTCCATGATGTCAGCAAACTGGGCTACAAAGAGTTCAGATTCATTTCCACTTTAATACACATTGCCACATTCTTCCAATTCTTTTTTTTTTTTTTCCTTTCAATCCCTGGATGGACTCAGATTGGACTGGCAAAGATTTTCTGTCCATTCTTTTTAGCAGTCACTGTAGCTAAGGAGGTAAAATACTCTGATCTGTTCAGTTTGGACAATTTCCCACTGCTTTAGCAAGTGTCAGTACCAGAAAAACAGAGGACAATGATGCATGGATTGGAAGAGTGTTAGCATCACAACAGTCACTGGCAGAAGTGTGAGGCGGTCAGCTGCCCCAAAATGTGTTTTCTTTAGTAACATAAATCTCAGAAAAGTCTCCCAAATTGCATCCCAGAGCTGCTTTCATGACTTTTTATTCTTATTGTATAATGCCATTATTTTTCCCTATTAGTAATAATGCAGTTTTCAATACATGTTAATTAAAAAGATTGCTCTGGTACTTTAGCAAACTGCAAGTGAAATATTCATTTCCTTCTTTCTACTGAATATTTGTAAACTGAAAAAGAACAGTTGCTGAGTCAAACAGTATTTTTTTTTTATCATAACCTTGATAGGGAATTTAATTACAACACTAAGATTTTCATTTATGCTGACTTTTTTCACTATTCTATAAATCATGCAATTATATCTTTACTATACCTCCTACTGGCATACATATACCAAGAGATGTGTTAACAAAATAAGAGCAAAAATCATATTTAACTTACATCTTCTATATCCTTGTCCAGAGCTACAATTCTTAGAGGAGTGGTCAAATTCAGACTGTCAGAAATAGTTGCTCCCACTGGAGCAGATTCCAGAATATAGCCTTGATAACTGGGCATTGTGAAATATGGGCTCTGATTGTTTTCATCCAGTATCTCAATATGTAGACTGGCAAAAGCGGGAAGAGGATGACCATTGTCCTGTTCAGCCTAAAACAAAGTAAAAAAGGAAAGATTAAAACATTGTATGTTATGGAATCCTTTTAGAGTGCCATTTTTCATACTATATATAAGGATTTTCTTTTCAACTGGTATCATTACAGAAATAACCACTTTAAAGTTAAAGAACCATTGGAAAACATGAGGAAATGGAAGTCCAGAGAGGCTTCATCAGTTTTTGCCTTCCTGCCCTCCAACCCAGTGTATATTTCAAAAAAAGAAAGAAATCACTGCAATGAACTTTCATTGTCTGTCATTGTACATTACTAGGAGAAATAATAGTGCTTAAATAGTTAGAAAACCATGGAGTGAACACATTTGACTGAATTGCTAATAAAATATTTAAATAAAAGGGAAAAAGATTCATAACTCAGAAAACCTGTTGTTTTTATTTTTGTCTTTTTCATGTCTTATTCCTCACTAATAATTAAATCCCCAAATAATTCAAAATTCTTCATAAATTTAATAAATTAAGTCTACGTTTGTTGCCCATGGAAAGTCTTCAAAAAACCCTTATACAGGACAGATACAATTTAAATAAAATATTTACTTTTAGTAGCATTAGAAATGTAAATATTAGTTAACCACAAATATGTTATTCAGGTAAAATAAATGTTCCTGCATTGAGAACATTTTTTTGTTTTTACTTTTTCCACTATTAAGAAATTGATGACAGTTTATGTTTCCAACAAATTTTACTAGATAATCTCCACACACATGTTATAAATGGGTGAACCCCAACCTTTAACATCACCTCTTGACATCCTGGTTTTTTTTTTCAAACATCTTACTATATGTCTATCCAGATATTTTATAAAAGAAGATTTTATCACAATTGACTTCTATAAAATCTTTTCCAAACTTTAGAAGTAATCATTGACATAATTTAGTGGCATACATATACCAAGAGATGTTTTATATATATATTTCAAAATTGATTCAAATTCTGTTATAATTTTTATTGATATGTTTCCCCCATTTTTGCAGTAGCTGTATTTTGAAATCAACTAAGAGTTAAAATTAAATCTTTTCTTTTAAATTCTATAGTGCTTTCCTATGTAATACAGTGGCATTTGGCCATGGAAGTTTATAAGCAGTTTGATACATATCTCTGTTTAATATCAGGCCTCTTTTTGTCTTTGTTCAGTCACTCAGTCGTGTCCTCTTTGCAACTCCATAGACTTCAGCATGTCAGGCTTCCCTGTTCTCACCATCTCCCTTATCTTCATCATTGAGCCTCTAGAAGGTAATTTTCTCTTTTTTTCTCTTGTAATTTACCAGTTTTATTCATTGGAGGGCAGGTGATAAATCACAGTGATGTTTGGTAATATCAGCGAGTTTGCACCAGGAAAAATCACTTCACATTATTATTAATATTAAAAATATTTTAAATACATTTATGCTAATTATAACAATGAAATTATGATAATTAATAAACCCATTGTTAATCTTATACAAAGGATTGATTTAGAAGAAAAACTACTTTTTTTTGTTTTTTACCATTTACATAACTGTTTCAATGTATTAGATTTCCTTTATAATGTTACACAATTTATTTTCTGTATTTAAATTTTCATCTGAGAGCAGATTGCCAGAATGCTTCTGGGCATAAAATGTTTATGAGCCCTTGCTCTGCATTAAAGACACTAGTACTGGAAATAATGTGTAACATTGTATCCTTTTATGTAACATTGTATCCTTCTCTCATAACCATATGTGTTCCTGACACCACCAGCCTGGGTAAGTTCTTTCTGTATCCAGCTGTTGTGATTAATTTGTGCTGAGACTTGGATGTTCTAGAAATTCCCCCTGTGACTTAGAGTAGGCTTCCTGGACACAGCTGACCAGGGTAAAAGGTACAGTTTCTGACTAGAAAATATCACCTTTCACTGTAGGAAACTAATTGGTCCATATGGGGTTCCAACCCAACGACCTTTATCTGATTGAAGCAGGAACAGTTCATAAACACAAGTCATTTTGAATAAGACATTTTCTCTCTCCCTTTATTTTGTTTCTAATTGTTCTGAAAGTCATTATGTTATATCCTGGACACACTAGCAATGCTATGAAAAGTAACACATTTATAATTTGCCCCCTTCCTCTAATACACATACACAACTTATGGATGGTGAGGGGAAACCAAAAGCAAACTATATAATAATGAAAGATTTTACTTTACATTCAACTCATATGCTGCTAATTTTTACTGCCAGCTGTGAAGGCAAGAAAACATGTATTATTTGCATAATGGAAACAAAATGATCCAACTAAAAGAGGGAAAAAAAATCTAAATTAGATCTATGGAGACAATTGATTTCCCCATATCTTTATAAATAACATGTAAAGGCTCTTTCTGTTATTTCTCTAAGTTTAGTTTGCTGTTACTATGACTACCATTTTTGGATTGCTACTGTATATTTTGCCCTCTTTGGGGTATTTCAGATGTGCCAACTAGGTTTCTATCTCCAAAGTCCACATTCTTAATCTCTATATTATTTTGCCCCTCTAAATGTGAAAACATATACTTTTGTGTTGATGAAAAAACAAAAAGGTTAGTTTTATGTTAAAGGCCACACCACATCTAAGTCCCATACAGAGTAGGGCCCAGACTCAGGTCTCCTGCTTTATGAAAGGTTATGCAGGAACATTCATCACATGATTCTCTTAATTTAGAGAATGTAAATGAAAATTCAAATGTAAGATTAATGGAAGGAGAGAAAATTAACAGATATTCCAGATAGAATTACAGTTAAAATATGTCACTTAAATTAATACTATTATGCTTTTCTCTTTAGATATCTCATGCATGAAACCTTTCATCCAATCATCTCTTCTTCTATATAATAAAAACAGGAATTCTCAAAAGTCTGACATAGTCTGCCACTCTGTAGTTGCTAGTGAATGAGATGAGAAGCATGAA
This sequence comes from Giraffa tippelskirchi, assembly GCF_054371585.1. NCBI lineage: Eukaryota > Metazoa > Chordata > Mammalia > Artiodactyla > Giraffidae > Giraffa > Giraffa tippelskirchi. The sequence continues at coordinate 44,037,467 of NC_137276.1, forward strand.
AAAGCAGGTCACGGTAGTATTTAAAAAATCACCTAATCCCATAAGATAACCTTATTTATATCTACAAAGGCTGTAGTTACAAGTTAAACATTATATTTAAAAGCTAGGTTTTACTTGGCAAATTTCTGGGCATGAGTCCCATTTTCAGTAATGAAACCAAAGTAAAACTAAAGCCAAAACAGAAGTATAAAAAATACACTATTTAGTTACTTTGAAGAGCAAACCATTAAGAGATATAAACTATCTAATTTTCATTATCAAAACAAGCAAACATTGATAACTTCTTAGCTCCCTGAACCAGAGGACTGAGAATGTAGAATAATGATTTTCCCTACTGGTTGGTGGCAAGCAAGGTAAGAGTCCATGATCTCTAATATCCATGCGTGCTAAGTTGCTTCAGTTGTGTCTGACTCTGCAACCCTATGGACTGTAGTGTGCCAGGCTCCTCTGTTCGTGGGATTCTCCAGGTAAGAATACTGGAGTAGGTTGCCATGACCTCCTCCAGGGGATCTTCCTGACCCAGGAATTGAACCTGTACCTCTTGTGTCTCCTCATTGGCAGGTGGATTCTTTACCACTAGCACCTCCTGAGAATCCCTCAGATCAAAGATCATATTAATATTGCCAACTAATTAATAATTAAAAATAAGTGTATACTCCACTCCAGTACTCTTGCCTGAAGAATCCCATGGATGGAGGAGCCTGGTAGGCTGCAGTCCATGGGGTCGCTGAGAGTCGGACAGGACTGAGCGACTTCACTTTCACTTTTCACTTTCACGCATTGAAGAAGGAAATGGCAACCCACTCCAGTGTTCTTGCCTGGAGAATCCCAGGGACAGGAGAGCCTGGTGGGCTGCCATCTATGGGGTCGCACAGAGTCAGACACGACTGAGGTGACTTAGCAGTAGCATCATTGCTTCTTGGCCTTTCTTATACAATTATATTGCTTTAAAACCTAAGAAATTACTTTTATTTAGACTTCACTACTCTAAAAATGATAGAATTAAAATATAGAATACTGTATTACATAAAAAGAGCCTATTTATAACAATTATTAAAAACATTTGAGAACTTACAAAACCGTGAAATATTTTATCAGATAAAACACAAAGTATTGTTCTGTATATTATATGACTGATTTGTTTGTAATGTCACAAATATAGTAAAGGAGTGCATTCCTGTTTGGAAATAAATACATTTCCTATTGGACAAAAAAGAAAAGATATCTTTACCAAGAAGACTGGAATAATACACTCCCAGAAGGGGTTTATAATATGACAACAAAATCATATTGACACATTTTGCATCTAGAAAATATTTCTAAAGTGAGGTATATTTTATCTTCATTTGATGTGAGAATTTGCCCACTGTGTTTATAATTTATCGCAATGAAAAAATGAATTCTTGATGCTTCTGTGTAACTTTCAGTAACAAAAATATTTCTCTTTGCTTAGATTTTGAGATATAAACTGGCACTAGAATGACTAAAGCAATTTTGAATGATCTAAAGAAGAAAACCCAGTTGCTCTTGGGAAGATCACAGATTCAGAAAACTCCCACTAAGCACAAATATGTCAGACTATTTGGCTGATAGTTGCACATGAGAATCATCTTGGCCATAAATAGCAAGGCCAGGCAGAGACAAAATTATGATCATCATTGTGCAGTAACATTTTTCTGGAGTGCTTCTAACTCATGCTGTATTCCCCTTATTTTGCCCTGCATTCCACTTCCCTATTCAGTGAAAGTCTAGGCTGGATTCTGATTTCATTCCCAGAGACTATCCTCTCCACTAGGAGAAACCTCTCCTAAGGTGTTTCTGTGAAGTGGTTGACTGGAATGGACCGTCTGGAATATTTGAATTTTAAAAAATCATTAATGTAAAAAAATCTCTCTCTATGTGGGTTATTTCTCAGAATCTAGAAAGTAATGAGTGAGGGTTTCTTCTATGTACTAGTCCATTCTTGAGGAGAAAAAACAATTACAAAAAAAAAGAGTAAGAAAAATTGTTTAGCTTTCAAGTTTTCAGATATACCTTTTTAGTTTCATTTTCTATACAGCAACCAAAAACTATGAAGAAAGGTTACTCATGGATTACCATGTAGGAGGGTTAAGGCTGTTTCTGTGTGTGAAGGGCTGTGTCGTGGGGAGATATGGCAAGGACTGCTCAGAGAGGGGCTTTCATGTGAACATTTTTACAATATTTAGACTTGCTGTTGTACTCAGTGACCTTTGCAGACAAAGGGCCTTGCCAAATTCAAGGGACTGTGACAAGAATGGATAAATTGCTTTTCTTTTTCCAAGAAGTTGCAGGTCACCTTCTGAAGAAGGAAAAAGGCCAAGTAAAATATAACTTCTGTGTGTCTTTTGTCAGCTTGCACATTTGGACAGCCACTATCTTCAAATGCAATATTCTGTTTCTGTTTTAACTAACCCAGCTGGATGAATAACAACATGAGAAAGAAGACATCATATACTCTTTCCTTGTATTGATTTTCATAATTGATATAATAGTTAATTGATTTAGCTTAGTACTTAGAATTTTTAGAAATGTGAACAACCAGTAGTAAATAAAAAGATACAGTGTTCTTTATTAGGAAACAAAAATAATGTGTTATGTGATACTCTACTAGATTGAAAAAAGTAGAACATAAAATTTAAAGATCAATATCTGGCAAATGTATCAAATATGTCAGTGGATTTCTGAAAGTGTATTATTCCTAGAGACATCCATGGAGGGGTTGTTATTTCATTACTGATAAGAACTAATACCTGAAATTTCTGTGGGGTAAATTTCCTAAAATGTATATAAGACTTTCACTCTTAATGGCCTTAAACTTCCTTACCTTATAGATTTTGCTGTTGGGCAGAGAAAGTGAGCTTACTTTTCATTTAACTGCTAAACTAAGATGTAGGATATATGTGTATTTTATTCGTTCAACAGGAATCTGTAAGAATAGGGAGCAGCATATATAGCTAGAATATTTTCAGAATTATGAAAGTATGTCATTCATAGAATTTGTCTTTTTTCCTATGGCTAGACAACATCAGCTCTGATTTTTTTTTTTCCTTATCATAATCCTGGCTCATTGAAAGTCCCTATTCAATCTTTCCCAAAGAGAGCATCTAAGGCTTTCTTCTCTCCTCTTAATTTCTCTCTCTCTTTTGATAAACTGACAATACATACACCATGGCAGAAAGATAGCAACTTATACTTCACAATCTCTGTAACAGATTTAATGAATTTTGATAGGTCTCTCATGTTCATGGGAGATGTCATCCTTTTTATTTTGAGAAGTGATGACTAATGATCTGTGACTTCCTACTCTGTCTGCCTCTAATACCTGATCTTTAAAATCAACAAAGTTTTTCTGTTGGAAATTCATGTAGTAAGCAATGTTTCAGTTGGCTTGAAGGCAATATGGAGCAGCCTGATCTATTTTTTACTTTAGTAATACCTATTGGCAATATGGAGAGATAGGCAGGAGGCATGAAAAAGAGACTAAAACCTTAGCGATCACTTGTGTGAGGCTATGGACCATGAGGATGAAATGTAGAGAACTACAGGTGGCATGGAAAGTTGGGGAGACATTTAAAAGAAATTCTGGATAGGACTTGAAAAGTGACTGGATACATCCATATGGGATCTGGTGTCTCAGAAGTATTGGGAACTCCTAGCTTGGGTGACAGGTTGATTGTCATATTATTAATTGAAAGAGAGAAGATGAGGTTTCAAAAGGATAGGCAGTTTACTATATTCTTAATTTGATTCAACTACAAAACACTCGGGGCAGTTGTCCAGCCAGTAATTGGACATATGGATGTAGAAATCAGAAGGGAAATACATCTAAAAGCATAATTTTCAAACTTGTGACTTGAGGCAGTGCTTTTATACATTTCTGTCTCCTCAACACCAAGCAAAATGTCAGGCCCCTAATGAGCACTCAAAAAGGATTTAGCAAACTGAAAAACTAGCAAATGTCATATGGCTAAAAGACAGTGAATCCTAGTTTCTCATTGAACTCCTGTGAAGTAAAGTATAATTGATATCATTATTCAAATAGAAGCTAAATTTTCTAGAGTTGTACTGTTAGATATTCATGAGCAGGATCAAGAGTTGTAGTGGCTGTTCTTTTAGACCTCAGTCATCTCTTGCATGCTATTTCCCTTGACTCTCAAATTACTAAAGCAATGTAACTCACCAGGAGAACTGGCACATTAACTCTACTATTTAAGCTCATCAGTTTCAATTCTGTGGCTCATTTTCTGTGAGATATATATATATATATAATGTATATATCTGTGTAATATATATATATGTATAATATTTTTAGAAGGAGGATTGTTTGCTTATTTAAGTACAGTCATAAATAGCTTTTAAGTGCTCAGTCATGTCTGACTCTGCAAACCCATGGAGTGTAGCCTGCCAGGCTTCTCTGTGTATGGGATTCTCCAGGCAAGAATACTGGAGTGGGTAGCCATGCCCTTTTCCAGAGGATCTTCCCAATCCAGGGATCAAACCCAAGTCTCCCCCATTTCAAGCAGATTATTTACCACCTGAGCCAACAAACTGTCTTAATAGAGATATAGCTTCCCCGCCCCCCCACCCAGGGATTTAATTTATTGTAGAAGTTCATTGCATTTCTATTCTGGACAGACAGGATAAAATCTGTCAAATACATATACTTTCAAATGTATGTATTTAAATGCAAAGAAGATGCAGTATCCATATCCAGCAGCCTTAAATTATTTATGTGCCAGGGAGAAAACCATTATAAGAAATATTTATTGAGCAGTTTCTATATTACATGGATAGGGGTATGGCCTTGGGCCACAATGTTGAAGAAATATATTATTTAATACAATCTGCCCTCCCTCCTATAAAGATCAAGAGAAAATAAACAGATAAATTCTGTATAGACTGATCAAAGCTACCACCTGGAGGGACTTCCAATCAGAGGCCATGAATTTCTAGAGGAACTGACTGTCTTCTTAGCATCTGGAGCATCAATGAGTTATCAATGTGAATCAGACTGTTGATCTTTAAAGAGAGAGAGAAATGACTTAGGAAAAACAGCAAATTCCTGGAAGTTAGAAAGAACATGGTGAATTTAGGACAGTATAAGTGGCTTAGTATGGTTGGCACAGAAAGTATACATGGTGACTGATGAGAGCTTAGTGTTAACTATGTCCATCATGTGGAGAGAAAGGAAGTTAAAGGTCAGCCTGCTATGCAGTATAAGTTGATCAATGAACAACAATATGAAAATCAGAAGGGCCATAATACAATGATATTTGTGATAGCATCATGACCCTTGTTAAGCTAAGCTAAGTCACTTCAGTTGTGTCCGACTCTGTGCGACCCCATAGACGGCAGCCCACCAGGCTCTGCTGTCCCCGGGATTCTCCAGGCAAGAACACTGTAGTGGGTTGCCATTTCCTTCTCCAGTGCATGAAAGGGAAAAGTGAAAGTGAAGTCGCTCAGTCGTGCCCGACTCTTAGCGACCCCATGGACTGTAGCCTACCAGGCTCCTCCGTCCATGGGATTTTCCAGGCAAGAGGACTGGAGTGGGGTGCCATTGCCTTCTCCCCATGACCCTTGTTATTAGTTGTTAATTAAAGAGGTTTAAATAAAAAAATTACATTTGAACAACTGAGACACAGTGAATTATTAATAATTTATTCATTTGATCCTCAGATGCCCAGAGTATAAATGTATGAAGTATAAAAATATAAATATATTTAATATTTAAAAAAAAACACTGCACTTATAATAATGAAAGTGAATGCTCTAGATTTTGCTAAGACACTCCATGCAAGAATTAATTCATTTTCATCTAGAATCTAAAATGTGATTTCATGTTTCTATTGCATAGTTGTTTTTTTGCTGTATAACTATGGTGATCACACAAACTTTCATCCAAACTGGGACACTTTTGAAGATGAAAGAAATGTTATGAATAATTATACAAGAACAATAGGCATAAATATGAACTGTCCTGAGCAAACCCAGGACTGGCTATTATTCTTGTTCAAAATGTGTATTTTATTTTAAATATACTTAAATTATTGGAGTTATGTAAAATTTGAAATAGGATGTTCGTTTTGAAAAGAAACATCTTTGTCTCTTTGAATTAGATGTGTTTTAATCTTTTGATATTCTATAGTTGGTGAACTACCCCATCTTTTCTTCCTAGTTTCACCTTTCATTGTTATTTACCACTATACTGAATAATCACTGGCAGAAATAGATAAAATGAAGATGACAAATCTCTTATTTGTGACACTTACTGGCTGTGAAATGTGCATACAGCTTTTTAAAGTAGAATACTTCTTCAAAGTCTGGAGGAGCATACTTCATTTTATTTTTCTTTAGCCTCAAAAACAGAAATTGGGATCAAGTCCAATAAAAAAAAATTATGACCAATGAAAAATGAAGCATTATTAAAATAAGAAAAAGGGAAGAAATTGAAAGACTTACTACAGAGGACAACTACCAAATTGTAGCATTTCAATGGATCCTTATACAAAGACACAATACTCAGCTATTATTCAAGCAGGTGGCATATAATTATTCTTACAGATTGATACCTTTGCTTATTATCCCCTTGGTTGCACACAGAACAACAATTTGAATCTAATAATGTCTGTAGAAATATCCATTAATAATATAAAGTGTTATTAAAACATAAAAAAATTATCTGTGGTCTGTTCCAATTGGTTTTGTTTCTATAATGATGGACTGAGTTTCACTATACCTGGGTACACCAGGACAACTGATTTTGATAATAAAGAAAAATAATTGATTTCAGGTTTCAAATGAGGCAGTTTGGAAACAGTGCTTTGTCAAGTTTCTTAACTCCCACAGAGTACAGCACCACAGGGCTCCAGGTAGATCCAGAGGAGACAATGGATACACATTTTGTAGTTTTATATAGTCCAATGATAATTAAAATAAAATCATGCAAGGTGAATCTCATCCATGACTATTTCACACAAATGGTAAAAGAAGTCTTTCTTTTTGAATGACTCCCAAACTCTTACTGAATGAAATCTAAGGAAACTGCAATTGAACATAAGGTTCTCTCCATGGTCTTGCTCTATACCTCACTTCCCCATTAACTGCTTGTAGCCTCGTATGTCATGCCTCCAAGAAATCACTTCTGTTCTTCCTTATGTTCAAACACATTTCCCGGTTTTATTCATTAGCCAAATCTGTCCAATACAGCAAAATTTAGCTTGGGGTAATTTCCAGAAAATCTTACCTGAATCCCCAGATTAATTTAAATGTCCTTAATCTGTGCTTTGTTAGTGAATTTTACATTTCCTTCCTGTTAGCAGTTGTATTGTATTTGATTTATCAGCTTGTATGATATCTCCCCCTTCTAGATACATGTTCTTCACGGACAAAGAAACACTAAACAAATACAGAATCTAGAGTGTGTAATATAATTGGGCCAACAAAATCTGTCCTACTTTGAGCTAAAATCAAATGTATCTCTGTATTACTGTTTGCAGTTGCACTGACAGATAATTAAACCCAGACAACCGTTTCTAAGTAGCTGCATCTTAGTGAAGTAAAATAAGTATGGCTTTAGCTTAGATAAACTTAAATTTGAATTTCAATCCTACTGCTTATTAATGATGTAATTCTGATTCAGTGACTTGCCATCTGAACTTTAGTTTTCAGATTTGTACCAATAAGCAAAGTACTAAGATTGTGACTACAACTCAATGAAAATTATACATAAAACATGTATGACACATAAGCTCAGTAAGCTTCCTTACCTTACTTTCTTTTAACGCTTTAAAAAACATTTTTAATGTCACAGGGCTGCATATCTATTTGTTGTATGTGTAGCCATGAAAAAGTCAGACAACATACACTAGACTTACTGTGTGTCCTTGCTTATATGTGTTCTTTTACTTAGAATGCTCTTCTCCCAGCCCCTATCTCTACTTGGTAAATTCATATTCTTCCTTTGTTAGGCAGCTCAAATCTTACCTTCTCAGTAAAGTCTTCAAGAATTAACTAACACATCGTGTGGGTTTCCACAGTACCTTTTTAATGATTTTATTACAATATAGTAGATATTAAACCAAAACTGTAAGCCAAATAGATTCCCTTAGCTTTGAAAAATTTTGTGGTCTAGGATCCTTTTTCAAATTAAAGAAATAATGAGACATATATTAAAATAATTTCTGGACAAACAAGATAAAACATAACACATTGTCACTCAGTTGTGTCTGACTCTTTGCCACCACATAGACTGTACTGTACCAAGCTCCTCTGTCCTTGGAATTCTCCAGGCAACGCTACTGGAGTGCGTTGCTGTTCCCTTCTCTAGAAGATCTTCCCAACCCAGGGATTGAACCTGGATCTCCTGCATTGCAGCCTGATTCTTTACCATCTGAGTTGCCAGGGAAGCCCCCATTAAAAAAAAAAAAAAATGTATATATAAATCCAGGTACTTTTAAAATATATTCATTGGTTAAGCTTTTGTGGTCAAAAGCTAAATCCACTTGGTGAAACAAACAGACAAAACCCTAAAACCAAAGCCTAAACTAAATGTTAGAAGATGTGATAAATTATAGTACGTAAATCATATACCTTTGACCAGGGTATTTATTACATATAAAAATATTCAGTGTTTGAATAGCAGTTTAACATATAAAGTTATGTTAAAGAAAAGCAGCACCATGTATTCTAATTGTTGCACTTCACCATTTTAAAGAAAAATTGGCTAATTGCAGTTCAAATTAATTTTCATTTTTATAGTATAAAAGTCCCTGCAGTAGTCTCTACAGAATTTGTTGATAAACACAAGAACATTAGAATATTAGTTATATTTATAAACACAAGAACATTAAGCAATTAGTTAAATTTACCTTAATAACCAAATCAAACTTCTGGTGAAAGTCTCTATTTACTGGCTCCAGGAGACTAAGTTCTGCAGTCCTAGGATGCATATGAAAAAATTGTGGGTAATCCTCAGGAGTCCCTGAAAGACATTGACATTTCAGCACATAATTGAGAACAGTAAGTAATATGTGTATCTGCTTTATCTATTTCTTTTCATTAACTGAGGAACAAATTCACAAATTCATTAGTAAATTAAGTTTCAAAATTATGCAGTCTAGGGATAGCAGATGAAAATGTGGTTTATCTCTAATTAGTTTATGAATAAGAGGATGGTATTACTTCTTGTTTGGATGATTTTCCAAATATCTTTTATTAAGTGAAATCTTTAATTAATTTGAAGCTTCATTATGTAAAAGAGATAAGTTCATTGATAATAAATTTTGAATTATAAAATTGTATTTTAATGGTACATATATCTTAATTATAACCTGCATGGTCTTTCAACATATAGCAAAAGATGACTAATAATTTGTACCAAATATCAAGTTGCTTGAATATTAAAATGAGAATATTTTGTTATAGCTGGACAAACATTTTTCTTAAAATAAGTATTCATCTAATTATATCAATCACTTTAAATAAAAATATTAAAATATTAAATAAAATATTTTGATTTACTTTAATGTCTAAAGAGGATATTTCTAAAATTCAGCCATTTTAGTGAACTGAATTTTTCTTAAATTGTATCATCTTCCTTTGTATAGTACAACATTCTTTTTCTCAAAATGAAGACAAAGTGGAAGTCAAGTCATATAACTGGAATATACATATTTGGCTTAATGATAATGATAAGAATAAAATATAACATGACTGCCAATTACTGAATCCTACATGGTGCTAAGTGCTCTATGTATGTTTTGTTAGTTGCTCAGTCATGTCCAACTCTTTGCAGCCCCATGGACCAAAGCCTGGCAGGTTCCTCTGCCCATGGAATTTCCCAGGCAAGAATACTGGAGGGGGTAGCCATTCCCTTCTTCAAGGAATCTTCCCAAGCCAGGGATCAAACCTGGGTCTCCTGCATTGCAAGCCGATTCTTTACCATCTGACCCACCAGGGAAGCCCTTAAATGCTTTACATAAGTAATCATCGATACCACTGTAAATTGTTCTCATTGTACCCAGGAAGACTTAAGAGATTTGCAATATTAAGTGATTTGTCCAAGGTCAAAGAGACAATGTCAGACAGAGCTTATATTCAAATCCAGGTTTAAAGATGTAAATTATATCCAAAAATGTGTTAGTTGCTAATGTCCTCTGCTTCAACAAGAAAGAAAATTTTCCTGGGCTTATGTAAGGGGAGAAAAATGATGCCAGTTAAATAAGCTTAAAAATTCAGAAATAGTCAAAATTGCACATGAAAATTAAGTATATGATAAAGGAATCATCTGCAAAATTAGAGGAAAATGGATTTTTGGTTAGGAGCATTTACCTAATAGGAGAGTCATACAGAAAATGATAAAAATCTATCTATTTTTCATATAGTATATTAAAGTAAACCACAAATGGAGAAGGTATTTATGTACAATAAGCAATAAAGCAATGGAAGTGCTAGTAATAGATGAAAATGTGGATGGATCCTATTCTAATGTGAGAGTGGTCATATCTTTTCTACCTGTAGCTCATAGTAAAGAATCAGTAAAGGAAAACAGGTATAAATTTAATGGCCTTACAAAACTGCATGGCAAGACACAATAAACAAAGTAATGAAATTATATTATAATTATCTTTAAATTTAACACTTTGGACTTTTCACATGCTGCATTATACAAACCATTTTTATCTCATTTTATACTTGAAAACTATAGTCTTTCTGCTAAAACAACTCTAAGCAATATCATAGATATCTTTAGTTTTCTCCTCCCATGAAATCACATGATATGTGGTTCATACTTTATTTGTAGTATTTAAAACCATGCTTTTTTTTTTTAAACCATGTATTTGAATGTATTCCTGCCCAACCTAGACCATTTCTCCCTCATGTTCATATCTACATCATCTAGTATTGTAATTGCCATACTAACAAGCCCTTAGTTAATGGGGGGAAGCCTATTTCCTTTTATGTATGTCACTCTGAAAGTGAAAGAAAGTGTTAGTCACTCAGTCGTGTCCAACTCTTTGTGACCCCATGGACTGTAGCCCACCAGGCTCCTCTGTCCATAGATTCTCCAGGCAAGAATTTTGGAGTGGGCTGCCATTTCCTTCTCCAGGGGCTCTTCCCCACTCAGGGATTGAATTTGGGTCTCCTGCATTACAGGTAAAGTTGGCTCTTTATCAACTGAGCCACCATGTCAACCCCCTAAAGATTTAAAACAGACTTATGCTTGTGTTCATAAGCACTTTTTAAAAAATTTAATAGTCTAATCTCTACAACTGACATAATACATGTGTAGTTCTAGACACCAAAGACTTGAAACAGAATTATTTGAATTTTCTCTATGGACAGCATTTCTAAGTAGGCTATAACATTTTATTTTGAAATCTGTGTGGCATCTCTAGGTGATTATAATACGCATCTGTGGGATGGGAAGGGGTTGAGGATAAAGTTAAATTCCATTCAATAGTTGCTTTGAAGCATACTTCAAAAGTGTCTCTTCTTCATTAAGGGATGTATTGTTTGTTTTAAATGTGTGTATCTCTCTGGATACTGTAAATCATGCAAAATAGCTACTTCCATATTTTAGCAAAAGCAGTTTAAGAAAAGTGACATAATGAGATTCTTATCAGTTTTGCTTTTGGTATAACTAACAGATATGCACAAGAATGGATTAAAATGACTTCTCTGAAATTCTTCAAGGAAAATTTAGCCAAAGGGTATAGTGTGTTACATTTCCTCGGGGTAATCATAATCTTTCATCTTGTTGGCTCCAATAGCCCTTATTTAATTGTCATATACTTTTTAGAATTATGTAATGGAATCACTACTTTTAGAATTATGTAACGGTAATGGTACCTAAACAATGATAAAATACTAGTAGATCAAATAGCTATCAATAGAAATTGATTTTTCAATTTTCTCTTAGAGAATTCTTTATGAGCTAATACAAGAAAACTACCAACAGCAGACTACATACTATTTTGAAGTTGTTTTGCCTCCTCAATAGAAGTGTTTCTACTTATTGTTCACATTTCACTGAGACTGATTCTAAGGGAAAAAATATTTTTAAATGGCTATTGTTACAATTTATTTATATATAAAAATAATTTCAATAAAATTTCTAAAAATAAAATCTTTGTTATTAAACTTTAAAAAAAATTGAAACTTTTTTTCCTACACAATTTTAGAGCTATAACTGGGGATGTAAAAATGTTAGGAGATACAAACCAACAAGGATGGAAAAGAGGATGCCTGGCCTATCTGATGGTGGCTGGATATTCCGGTCCTGATCAATGGCTTGGATGGGTGGTGTAACAATGATGGGGTTCAGTTCTTCCTGAAAAAAAAAAAAAATCAGAGAGTTCAGTTCAGTTTTATTACCTCAGAGAGAATTGACACTCAGATATTGTTGTCTGGACAACTAGATAATACCTGAATGAGTAAAGTCAGATTTCAAACTGTGTGATTTAACACCACAAATTAGTTAATTTTGAATCTGAAAGGGAAGCAAGGTGCCCTCAAAGTCAAATGAAAAGACTTAGTAACTTTGTACATAGGGCTTTATACCACAAATTTCTCCTAAAAGGAGAGCAAGGAAGAAGCATATTAATAAATTTTGAATCTTTCCTAAATAATTTAATCAAACATATAAGGTTATCAAGTATAGTATTTGCTTTTGGCTTTAGACAAGATTTGTCAGAATATTTATATTCTTTTCTCTCTAAATGATGAATTAAAGTTTCAACATAAATTATATTAAAATTAATGTTTTAAAATTTGATGTTTTAAGTCAATAGAAATCAATTGTATGTTTCATATAGTTAAGCTTAATTATATATCATGTAGGTATATACATGTAACTTATATACATATTATCATATATAATATACATATTATACATAACTACATATATTATATATTATTCTTATTTACAAGAATATTCTGTTTAAAGATATAATGCATTTCTGATGTCCAGTGGCATCAAGTTTTGCTATCAGGACCAGATAACAAATATGCTTAGGCTTTGCTGGCCATGCAATCTCTGTTATAGCTACTCAAGTCTGCCATTGTAACACAAAAGGAACCAGTAGACATTGTTGCAATAATACTTTATTTACAAAAACAGATGGTGAATAGGATGTAGTTTGCTAACCCTGTGCTAGATTATAACAGTTATGCTGGAAAGACAAACATTTACTCTGCAGAGATAAGTTTGGGAAACACCATATTAAATAACATTTTAAAAATGTTAATTCACTCTACTACAGGTTGTTTCAGAGATTTAAGTATATTAATTTGCCTAACAACTGTCTAAGAAAGGGGCATATTTGTACATTTTCTAGAATCACTTATTATCTTCTTGAACTAACACCCTTAGAACACAGTTTAGAAAATATTGCTTTAAGTTTATGGAACTCTCAGTCCAAATATATAAGTGGTAATTCTGAATGGAAATAGAGTGTGTCTCAGTATCTCATACACATTCTAAGGAATCACTACAACGTTCTTATATATTATTTCTTCTCAACTAACATAACCTTAAAATGTATCTTGCACTCTTGTACAAAATCTGTAGTTTCTAATCTCAGCAGAAATGTATAGTTGTGGCATTCTAAATGAAACCAAAAAAGCAACGCTATTAGTTGCTATGCACAAAACTTAATGTTATGTTATTAAGTTACATTAGGTTTACAGGCATTTTAATAATTAAAGGTAACCATTGACCAATAATTTAGAGCTCACATACATCTCAGGGGCTCTGTCCAAATCATTTTCTCTAATGGGCTCTCAGTGGTCTAAATGCTATCAATATTTTCCTAAAAATAAAGAGGTCTTTGTGGGGACAACTTGTGTGTGTGTGTGTGCACGTGCCCAGTCATGTCTGACTCTCTGTGACTACATGGACTATATCCCCCAGGCTCCTCTGTCCATGGGATTCTCCAGGCAATAATACTGGAGTGAGTTGTCATTTTTTTCTCCAGGGAATCTTCCTGACTCTAGGATCAAACCCACCTCTCTAAATCTCCTACATAGCCAGGTGGATTCTTTATCAATGTGCCTCCTGGGAAGCCAGGGATAGCTTACACTCTATTCATTTCTTTAAATGTGTATGTAGAACCATGAAAATGTTAAATCAATATCAAAATTACTACATTAAATCCATTTGACCACTGTTGTTCTCACTCAATGTGCTCTGTGTCATGCTGTGCTTAGTCACTCAGTTGTGTCCGACTCTTTGCGACCCCATAAACTCAACCTACCAGGCTCCTCTATCCTTGGAGATTCTCCAGGAAAGAATACTGGAGTGGGTTGCCATTGCCCTGCTCCAAGGTATCTACCCAAACTGGGGATTTAATCCAAGTCTCCTGCATTACAGGCAGATTCTTTACCACCTGAGCCACCAGGAAAGCCCCACAATTTTTCTTTCACTCCCTATCTAGTAAAATCTTCAGACTTGAGATGCAGATAACAGATTCTGTTTAAAATTTAAATATCCTTCAACTCAGCATTTGAGTGATATAGTCATATGAGTAACATACATATAATATTATACTGAAAAAGCTTAAGTGTTTTAAATTAAATCAAGACATTATAAAAATCTCCAAGAATGATCTATAGAAATTTTTCCCTGGTGTGGTAGAAAAAATAAACACAAATATATTTAGAGACAACTTTGGAAAGGTAAACTGAGATCATAGAATGACTAGTATCTCTGGTTTATTATCTTTAATTATTATAATTCTTAATTTTGACTGATTCTAACTTTCACACTTCTATATATATATGATACTGGACTCATTGCTTAGATTTGTCATCTGAATTTTAATTGAATAATTTCATAGCATTTAGAAAGAGAATAGTTATGTTAAAATAGTAAAGACTTCACCATCAACTATAAATATATCTAGCACTGATAAACAACTGATTTAAAATTTTAACAAGTTATATCACTTGATACCTAAATAATTGAACATATCATTTATTATTAAATTACTTTCATTAAATTTGATGCGCTCTTTGCACTTAGAAACTTATCTTTTCCGAGGCAGTCTTAAGATGGTGGAGGAATAGGACGGGGAGATGACTCTCCCCACAAATTCAACGAAAGAACATTTAGACACCGAACAAATTCCACAAAACAACTTCTGAATGCTGGTAGAGGACACCAGGCAGCCAGAAAGGCAGCTCATAGTCTTCAGAAGGAGATAGGACAAAATATAAAAGATAAAAAGAGAGGCAAAAGAGGTAGGGATGGAGATCTGTCCCCGGGAAGGGAGTCTTAAAAAAGAGAGAAGTTTCCAAACACCAGGAAACACTCTCTCTGGTGGGTCTGTGGCGAGCCTTGGAACCTCAGAGGGCAAAATAACCAGGAAAAAAAAATAAATAAATAATTAAACCCCACGGTTCACATACCTAAGAGCAATTCCCAGCAGAGCCACAGCCCAGATGCACACATCCCCAGCTAGCAAGCGGGGGCTGAGCAGCAAGGGGCGGGCCGCGTTGCTTTGGGTAAGGACTGAGCCTGAATGCCCCGAAGGCAATCTGAAGGAACTAGATTGAGCCAGCAACCTAGACTGTGGGATAGCTTTCCCGGGAAAAACCTTAATCTAAGACACTGCCAGGCCCGATTACAGAACAAAGGATTGAGCAGAGCAAGCTGGCAGCGGACTCACCCATCCCCCACCAGAGACTGGCAGGTAAGGGCAGCCAGAGCCGGAAGGGCACAATCGGGCCCCAGAGAAGCATTCTATACCAAACTGCAAACAGACCTCGTTGCTAACCAGGACTTCTTGGTACTCTGGAGGGTCAACACCCGCTGAGAGGGTCGCAGCCAAAGATCAGCTGCTCCCGTTTTACACCCAGAAAACCGAGTGGCTGGGACGGGGGAAGGGAAAAAGGTGCAGCCCTCGACCATGCTGGCCAAAAACCTGGTCACTTGAGCTGCTCAGACCTGGGAAGGGCACAAAACCCAGGCTCAACCAAGTCTGCACCTTTGTGAAGTTCCCAGGAACCTGAACTTCAGCGGCTTAAACCTAGGAAGTACAGGCAACCCCAGGTGCCACTTCAGACAGTTCCCGGCAGTGCAACCTAGAGCCTGAACAGTATAAACTGGGAAAGCACACACGCCATGAGCGGGGCAAACCCAGTGTGGCTGAATCATTGTGAGCACACACCAGTGAGATCTGTTTGCAGTGTTCCTCCCTCCCCACAGCACGACTGAACAAGTGAGACTAAAAAATAGTGACCACCATCACCCCTCTTGTGTCAGGGGGGAAATTAGACACTGAAGAGACCAGCAAACAGAAGAAGCTAAAAGAAACAGAGGGAACCACTTTGGAAGTGACAGGAACAATAGATTAAAACCCTGTAGTTAGCACCGAATACATAAGAAGGGGCCTATAGACCCTGAGAAGTACAAGCTAGACCAAGGAACTATCTGAAAATGAACTGACCCCACACTGTCTGTAACAGCTCCAGAGAAAGTCCTAGATATATTTTTACTATTATCATTTTTAAAATTTTTAAAACTTTTTTTATTAATTAAAAAAATTATTTTATTATATTTTCTTATTTCATTTTTTTATTTTTAAGTCCCCTATTACTCCTTCAATTTTTATTTTTATAACCTACTATTACCTTGCAAAAAATAAAAAGACCCTATTTTTAAAGCAAACTTCATATATATATTTTGTATAATTTTTGTGACTCTGGTGATTTTTTTTCCTTTTTTTCTTTTTCTTTTTTTTATTCCTTTTCTTTTCTTTCCTTTGTTTTTTTCCCTCTTTTTTTAATATTGTATTCTTGAGAACCTAACCTCTACTCTAGATTTTTAATCTTTGCTTTTTATATTTGTTATCAACTTCGTATCTTCAAGAACTCAATATTCAGTACCCATTTTTACTTGGGAGTGAGATCACTGGCTTGATTGCTCTCTCCCCCTTTTAACTCTCCTTTTTTTCCACCAGGTCGCCTCCATCACCCAACTCCCCCTTTTCTTCTCAACCCAACTCTGTGAATATCTTTGTGTGTTCCGGGCTGTGGAGAACACTTAGAGAACTGCTTACTGGCTGGATCTGTCTCTCCCCTTTTGATTCCCCCTTTTCTCCTCCTGGCCACCTCTGTCTCCTTCCTCCCTCTTCTCTTCCCTGTGTACCTCCGTGAACATCTCTGAGAGATCCAGACGGTGGATAGCACATAGGAAAGTGATTACTGGCTAGCTTGCTCTCTCCCCTTTTGATTCCCCTCTTCTCCTCCTGGTCACCTCTATCTCCTTCTTCCCTCTTCTCTTCTCCATGTAACTCTGTGAACCTCTTTGGGTGTCCCTCACTGTGGAGAAACTTTTCATCATTAACCTAGATGTTTTATCATCAGTGCTGTATAGATGGAGAAGTCTTGAGGCTACTGTAAGAATAAGACTGAAAACCAGAGACAGGAGACTTAAGTCTAAATCTTGAGAACACCAGAGTACTCCTGAATCCAGGAATCATTAAACGATAGGAGCTCATCAAATGCCTCCATACCTACACTGAAACCAAGCACCACCCAAGGGCCAACAAGTTCCAGAGTAAGATATACCATGCAAATTCTCCAGCTACACAGGAACATAGAGCTGAGCTTCAATATAGAGGCTGCTCAAAGTCACAGCAAACCCGTTGACATCTCAAAACTCATTACTGGACACTTCATTGCACTCGAGAGGGAAGAAATCCAGCTCCACCCACAGGAACACCAACACAAGCTTCCCCAACCAGTAAACCTTGACAAGCCACCCGTCTAACCCCACCCGCAGTGAGGAACCTCCACAATAAAGAGGGACCACAAACTGCCAGAAAACAGAAAGGCCACCCCAAACACAGCAGTATAAACAAAATGAAAAGGCAGAGAAATACCCAGCAGGTAAAGGAACAGGATAAATGCCCTCCAAATCAATCAAAAGAGGGAGAGATAGGGAATCAACCAGATAAAGAATTCTGAATAATGATGGTGAAAATGATCCAAAATCTGGAAAACAAATTGGAGTTACAGATAAATAACCTGGAAACAAGGATCGAGAAGATGCAAGAAAGGTTTAACGAGGACTTAGAAGAAATAAAAAAAAGAGTCAATATATAATGAATAATGCAATAAATGAGATCAAAAACACTCTGGAGGAAACCAACAGTAGAATAACGGAGGCAGAAGATAGGATAAGTAAGGTAGAAGATAGAATGATAGTAATAAATGAAACAGAGAGGAAAAAAGAAAAAAGAATTAAAAGAAATGAGGAAAACCTCAGAGACTTCTGGGACAATGTTAAATGCACCAACGTAGGAATCATAGGAGTCCCAGAAGAAGAAGACAAAAAGAAAGACCATGAGAAAATACTCAAAGAGATACTAGTTGAAAAATTTCCTGAAGTGAGGAAGGAAATAATCACACAAGTCCAAGAAACCCAGAGAGTCCCAAACAGGATAAACCCAAGATGAAACACCTCAAGACACATAGGAATCAAATTAACAAAGATCAAACACAAAGAACAAATATTAAAGCAGCAACGGAAAAACAACAAATAACACACAAGGGGATTCCCATAAGGATAACAGCTGATCTTTCAGTAGAAACTCTTCAGGCCAGAAGGGAAAGGCAGGACATACTTAAAGTGGTGAAAGAAAATAATCCACAGCCCAGAGTACTGTATCCTGCAAGGATCTCATTAAAATACGAAGGAGAAATCAAAAGCTTCACAGACAAGCAAAAGCTCAGAGAATTCAGCACCACCAAACCAGCTCTCCAACACTAGACAGGAAACACAGAAAGGGTGTATAATCTCGAACCCAAAACAATAAAGTAAATGGCAACAGGATCATACTTATCAATAATTACCTTAAATGTAAATGGGTTGAATGCCCCAACCAAAAGACAAAGACTGGCTGAATGGATACAAAAACAAGACCCCTATATATGCTGTCTACAAGAGACCTACCTCAAAACAAGGGACACATTCAGACAGAAAGTGAAGGGCTGGAAAAAGATATTTCGTGCAGATAGAGACCAAAAGAAAGCAGGAGTAGCAATACTCATATCAGATAAAATAGACTTTAAAACAAAGGCTGTGAAAAGAGACAAAGATGGACACTACATAATGATCAAAGGATCAATCCAAGAAGAAGATATAACAATTATAAACATATGCACCCAACATAGGAGCACCACAATATGTAAGGCAAATGCTAACAAGTATGAAAGGGGAAATTAACAATAACACAATAATAGTGGGAGACTATAATACCCCACTCACACCTATGGACAGACCAACTAAACAGAAAATTAACAAGGAAACACAAACTTTAAATGATACAATAGATCAATTAGACCTAATTGATATCTATAGGACTTTTCACCCCAAAACAATGAATGTCACCTTTTTCTCAAGCGCACACAGAAGCATCTCCAGAATAGATCACATCCTGGGCCATAAATCTAGTCTTGGTAAATTCAGAAATATTGAAATCATTCCAAGCATCTTTTCTGACCTCAATGCAGTAAGATTAGATGTCAATTACAGGAGAAAAACAATTAAAAACTCCAACATATGGAGGCTGAACAACACACTGCTGAATAACGAACAAATCGCAGAAGAAATCAAAAAAGAAATCAAAATATGCATAGAAACGAATGAAAATGAAAAGACAACAACCCAAAACCTATGGAACACTGTAAAAGCAGTGCTAAGGGGAAGATTCATAGCAATACAGGCTCACCTCAAGAAACAAGAAAAAAGTCAAATAAATAACCTAACTCTACACCTAAAGCAACTAGAAAAGGAAGAAATGAAGAACCCCAGGGTTAGTAGAAGGAAAGAAATCTTAAAAATTAGGGCAGAAATAAATGCAAAAGAAACAAAAGAGACCATAGCAAAAATCAACAAAGCCAAAAGCTGGTTCTTTGAGAAGATAAATAAAATTGACAAGCCATTAGCCAGACTCATCAAGAAACAAAGGGAGAAGAATCAAATCAACAAAATTAGAAACGAAAACAGAGAGATCACAACAGACAACACAGAAATACAAAGGATCATAAGAGACTATTATCAGTAACTGTATGCAAATACGGAGAAGGCAATGGCATCCCACTCCAGTACTTTTGCCTGGAAAATCCCACGGACGGAGGAGCCTGGTAGGCTACAGTCCATGGGGTCGCTAAGAGTCGGATACGACTGAGCAACTTCACTTTCACTTTTCCCTTTCATGCACTGGAGAAGGAAATGGCAACCCACTCCAGTATTCTTGCCTGGAGAATCCCAGGGACGGTGGAGCCTGGTGGGCTGCTGTCTATGGGGTCGCACAGAGTCGGACACGACTGAAGCAACTTAGCAGCAGCAGCAGCAGCATATGCAAATAAAATGGACAACTTGGAAGAAATGGATAAATTCTTAGAAAAGTGCGACTTCCCAAAATCGAACCAGGAAGAACTAGAAAATCTCAACAGATCCATCACAAGCACAGAAATTGAAACTATAATCAGAAATCTTCCAGCAAACAAAAGCCCAGGACCAGATGGCTTCACAGCTGAATTCTACCAAAAATTTACAGAAGAGCTAACACTTATTCTACTCAAACTCTTCCAGAAAATTGCAGAGGAAGGTAAACTTCGAAACTCATTCTATGAGGCCACCATCACCCTAATACCAAAACCTAACAAAGATGCCACAAAAAAGAAACCTACAGGCCAATATCACTGATGAACATAGATGCAAAAATTCTTAACAAAATCCTAGCAAACAGAATCCAACAACATATTGAAAAGATCATACATCATGACCAAGTGGGCTTTATCCCAGTGAGGCAAGGATTCTTCAATATCCGCAAATCAATCAATGTAATACACCACATTAACAAATTGAAAAATAAAAACCATATGATTATTTCAATAGATGCAGAGAAACTTTAGACAAAATTCAACATCCATTTATGATAAAAACCCTCCAAAAAGTAGGAATAGAAGGAACATACCTCAACATAATAAAAGCTATATATGAAAACCAACAGCAAACATTATCCTAAATGGTGAAAAACTGAAAGCATTTTCCCTAAAGTCAGGAATAAGACGAGGCTGCCCACTCTCACCACTACTATTTAACATATTTTTAGAAGTTTTGGCCACAGCAATCAGAGCAGAAAAAGAAATAAAAGGAATCCAGATTGGAAAAGAAAAAGTAAAACTCTCACTGTTTGCAGATGACATGATCCTCTACATAGAAAATCCTAAAGACTCCACCAGAAAATTACTAGAGCTAATCAATGAATATAGTAAAGTTGCAGGATATAAAATTAACACACAGAAAACCCTTGCATTCCTATATACTAACAATGAGAAAACAGAGAGAGAAATTAAGGAAACAATACCATTCACCATCGCAATGAAAAGAATCAAATACTTAGGAATATATCTACCTAAAGAAACAAAGACCTATATATAGAAAACTACAAAACACTGGTGAAAGAGATCAAAGAGGACACAAATAGATGGAGAAATATACCGTGTTCACGGATCGGAAGAATCAATATAGTGAAAATGAGTATACTACCCAAAGCAATCTATAGATTCAATGCAATCCCTATCAAGCTGCCAACAAAATTTTTCAGAGAACTAGAACAAATAATTTTACAATTTGTATGGAAATACAAAAAACCTTGAATAGCCAAAGCAATCTTGAGAAAGACGAATGGAACTGGAGGAATCAGCCTGCCTGACTTCAGGATCTACTACAAAGCCACAGTCATCAAGACAGTATGGTGCTGGAACAAGGACAGAAATACAGATCAATGGAACAAAATAGAAAGCCCAGAGATAAATCCACACACCTATGGACAACTTATCTTCGACAAAGGAGGCAAGAATATACAATGGAGAAAAGACAATCTCTTTAACAAGTGGTGCTGGGAAAACTGGTCAACCACTTGTAAAAGAATGAAACTAGAACACTTTCTAACACCATACACAAAAATAAACTCAAAATGGATTAAAGATCTAAATGTAAGACCAGAAACTATAAAACTCCTAGAGGAAAACATGGGCAAAATACTCTCTGACATAAAACACAGCAGAATCCGCTAGGACCCACCTCCCAGAATATTGGAAACAAAAGCAAAAATAAACAAATGGGACCTAATTAAAATTAAAAGCTTTTGCACAACAAAGGAAACTATAAGCAAGATGAACAGACAGCCTTCAGAATGGGAGAAAATAATAGCAAATGAAGCAATGGACAAACAATTAATCTCAAAAATATACAAGCAACTCCTGCAGCTCAATCCCAGAAAAATAAACGACCCAATCAAAAAGTGGGCCAAAGAACTAAACAGGCATTTCTCCAAAGAAGACATACAGATGGCTAACAAACACATGAAAAGATGCTCAACATCACTCATTATCAGAGGAATGCAAATCAAAACCACAATGGGGTATCATTTCACGCCCGTCAGAATGGCTGCTATCCAAAAGTCTACAAGCAATAAGTTCTGGAGAGGGTGTGGAGAAAAGGGAACCCTCTTATACTGTTGGTGGGGATGAAAACTAGTACAGCCACTATGGTGAACAGTGTGGAGATTCCTCAAAAAACTGGAAATAGACCTGCCATATGACCCAGCAATCCCACTGCTAGGCATACACACTGAGGAAACCAGAATTGAAAGAGACACGTGTACCCCAGTGTTCATCACAGCACTGTTTATAATAGCCAGGACATGGAAGCAGCCTAGATGCCCATCAGCAGACGAATGGTTAAGGAAGCTGTGGTACATATACACAATGGAATATTACTCAGCCATTAAAAAGAATACATTCAAATCAGTTCTAATTAGGTGGATGAAACTGGAGCCTATTATACAGAGTGAAGTAAGCCAGAAAGAAAAACACCAATACAGTATACTAACACATATATATGGAATTTAGTAAATTGGTAAAAATAGCCTGGTATGTGAGACAACAAAAGAGACACAGATACATAGAACAGTGTTAATGGACTCTATGGGAGAGGGCGAGGGTGGGATGATATGGGAGAATGGCATTGAAACATGTAAATTATCATATGTGAATCGAAATTCCAGTCCAGGTTCAATGCATGATACAGGGTGCTCGGGGCTGGTGCACTGGGATGACCTGGAGGGATGGGATGGGGTGGGAGGTGGGGGGGGGTTCAAAAGGGGAAAACATGTACACACATGGTGGATTCATGTCAATGTATGGCAAAACAAATACAATATTGTAAAGTTAAAAAAATAGATAAATAAACTAATTTTTTTTAAAAAAGAAACTTATTTTTCAATACCCTTCTTAAAAATCTACTTCAATATCCATTTAGAATTTAAATTTGTTATACTCTTCTTTTAACAAAAAAGTAAGATATAGACTACATGAAAGAAAATTCATTACACAATTATTAACAACAATGTCAAAGTCAGTTTGTGGACATTGTTATTCTCATCTCTTATTATATTTAAGTACACCATTTTCTCGGAGAAGGCAATGGCATCCCACTCCATACTCTTGCCTGGAAAATCCCATGGACGGAGGAGCCTGGTAGGCTACAGTCCACGGGGTCGCTAGAAGTCGGACACAACTGAGCGACTTTACTTTCACTTTTCCCTTTCATGTGCTGGAGAAGGAAATGGCAACCCACTCCAGTATTCTTGCCTGGAGAATCCCAGGGACAGAGGAGCCGGGTGGGCTGCCGTCTATGGGGTCGCACAGAGTCGGACATGACTGAAGTGACTTAGCAGCAGCAGCAACACCATTTTCTCAGAAGTTTTTGAAAATATTTAGCTAGTTTCCAGAGCCTCTTCATGAAAGTGAAAGAGGAGAGTGAAAAAGTTGGCTTAAAACTCAACATTCAGAAAACTAAGATCATGGCATCCGGTCCCATTACTTCATGGCAAATACATGGGGAAACAGTGGCTGACTTTATTTTTGGGGGCTCCACAATCACTGCAGATGGTGACTGAAGCCATGAAATTAAACTCCACTTACTCCTTGGAAGAAAAGTTATGACCAAACTAGGCAGCATATTAAAAAGCAGAGACATTACTTTGTCAACAAAGTTTCATCTATTCAAGGCTATGGTTTTTCCAGTAGTCATGTATGGATGTGAGAGTTGGACTATAAAGAAAGCTGAGCACCAAAGAATTGATGCCTTTGAACTATGGTGTTTGAGAAGATTCTTGAGAGTCCCTTGGCCTTCAAGGAGATCCAACCAGTCCATCCTGAAGAAAATCAGTCCTGAATATTCATTGGAAGGACTGATGTTGAAGCTGAAACTCCAATACTTTGGCCACCTGATGCGAAGAGCTGACACATTGGAAAAGACCCTGATGCTGGGAAAGATTGAAGGCAAGAGGAGAAGGGGATGACAGAGGATGAGATGGTTGGATGGCATCACCAACTCAATGGACATGAGTTTGAGTAAACCCCCTGGACTTGGTGATGGACAGGGAGGCCTTGCATGCTGCAGTCCATGGGGTTGCAAAGAGTTGGATATGACTGAGCGACTGAACTGAACTGAACTGAGCCAGCTTTTTGTCTGTTTACCATATGTTAACTAACAGAGAAAGGACAAACAAATCTAAGATGCTCACAGTACTCTCATATAGACACATATATACTCAATATCTTTCCTTAAGAAACTAAACTACCATTTCTGTTTTTCTTTAATTAGTTTTGCTATTTTCAAATGCCAGAAATATCAAATTGTTTGAAAAAGTGTCATATATTTTGAAATATTCTCCTCCTTGTGAATATTTTTAAAATGTATTATCAAGGTGGGTGGCATGAGTCAAGTCGATTACTTTGAACTTTTTATGTGATCACGGAAACAAATAATATTTAAAACTCTGCAACCCACCAATAATGACTGTTACTAGTTTGAGGTATTTTCTATCAGAATTATCTATATATCTAGCATCTATCTACCTGCCTATTTTCACAGTGATACTTCACCACTTTGCATATCTAAACTTTGTTGACTATTTTTACCCCATATTATAACCACTGTTCTAAACCAATGCATCTGCTTTTGAAAAACACAATCAGCAATGATGTGCAACCTTCAGTAATGTTATAATTATGCTGTATAGTTGTACATCGAAGTTGCTTATATTATTTTGCATGTTAAGTCACTTCAGTCTTGTCTGACTATGTGTAAGCCTATGGACTGTAGCCTACCAGGCTTTTCTGTCCATGGGGTTCTCCAGGCAAGAATATTGTAGTGGGTTGCCATGCTTTTCTCCAGGGGATCTTCCTGACCCATATATCAAACCCACATCTTTTTACGTCTCCTGCACTGACAAGCAGGTTTGTGACAAATCTCTAATCTGTCATAAATCTACTTCCCAGTTCTAAACACACACACTCACATACCAGAAAAATGCTACACTTTTTAATAAAATTTGAGAAATGAGAACTACACTATAATATTTTTCATTATTCATTTCCTTTATGAATAATTTTATATTCCTACATTCAGTTTCATATATATATATATAAATATTAAATTAAATTTTTATTGATTTATATTTATATTTTATTTCAGTTTTAATCAGTTCAGTTCAGTCTCTCAGTTGTGTCCGACTCTTTGAAACCCCATGAACCTCAGCATGCCAGGCCTTCCTGTTCATCACAAACACCTGGAGTCCACCAAAACCCATGTCCATTGAGTCAGTGATGCCATCCATCCATCTCATCCTCTGCCGTCCCCTTCTCCTACTGCCCTCAATCTTTCCCAGCATCAGGGTCTTTTCCAATGAGTCAGCTCTTCGCATCATGGGGCCAAAGTATTGGAGTTTCAGCTTCAACATCAGTCCTTCCAATGAACACTCGGGACTGATCTACCTTAGAATGGACTGGTTGGATCTCCTTGCAGTCCAAGGGACTCTCAAGAGTCTTCTCCAACACCACAGATCAAAAGCATCAATTCTGCGGTGCTCAGCTTTCTTTATAGTCCAACTCTCACTTCCATACATGACCACTGGAAAAACCATAGCCTTGACTTAACGGACCTTTGTTGGCAAAATAATGTCTCTGCTTTTTAATATGTTGTCTAGGAATCATTTTTCCAAAAGCATTTGTTCACTTTTTGTCTCCATCATATTTTGGTAATCCTCACAGTATTTCAGACATTTTCATTATCACAATGTTTGTTACAGTGATCCACAATCGATAACCTTTAATGTTACTATTGCAGCTGTTTTGGAGCACCAGGAACTGTGCCCATACAGTAGATGGTGCAGCTTAATTAATAAATGGTGTATGTGTTCTGACTTCTCCACAACTGTTTGTTCCCTGAGCTTTCTCACTCATCTTGGACCTCCTAATTCTGTGAGACACAACATTGTTGAACTTAGGCCAATTAATAACCCTACAATGGACTCTAAGTGTTCAAGTAGAAGGAAGAATGGAAGTCTCTCACTTCAGAACAAACGATAGAAATTATTACACTTAGTGAAAGTGGAAAGCCAAGACAGGTTGGAAGCAAGGTTTCTTCAGCCAAACAGCTGGTCATGCCGTGAATGCAAAGGAAAGGTTCTTGAAGGAAATTCAAAACGTTAATTTTGAGAACACATGAATGATTAGAAAGCAAAACATTCTTATTGATAATATGAAGAAAGTTTTAGTGGTCTGGATAGAAGATTAAACCAGCTGCAACAAATAAGTTGCTTCTTATGGATAAGCAAAGAAAGTGGTTTCTTAAGATGGAATCTACCTCTGGTGAAGATAGTATGAAAATTGTTGAAATGACAACAAAGGATTTAGAACATCCCATAAATTAGTTGAAAAGCAGCAGCATAGTTTGGGAGGATTGGCTCCGATTCTGAAAGAAGTTCTGCCAGGGTTAAAATACTCTCAAACCCCATTACTTGTGACAGAGAAATTGTTCCTGAAAATTAGTTCGTTTTATTATTCCAGTTCTACTTTCTACTCTATCAGTAGTTTTATTTCACCTTTAATCTCATAATTTATAGATTTCATTTTTTATTTTTATTTAAAATTCAAAGCTTTAAAATAGATAACATGTTTCTTTTAATATGTGTATGTGTTCTTAATAACATTTTTTCTTTTTATCTTGAATATAAAATATTCTTGTCCTTCAATGTTCCAGAATATTTCTTGGGATTCACATGTATCTCAACCAGTGTTTTGATTGCTTGGTGCCTTTAGGACTGTGAAGTTCCCATATTTCTGTGGTGGGAACCTGAATTCCTATTTTTATCTGTCTGTGGGGTTTTTCACTCTTTATTTCAAAACAGCAGCAATCTTATAGTTGTTGTTGTACAAATCTGACTTAGATTCCTTGTTTCCAGTGTTGGTGCCACTTTTAATCTCTTTTTAAGTCTTTACAAGCATTTCCGTATGGTCATGGGTAAAGATAAATCCAATACCTAAAGTTACCTGCCATTTCAATCTAGACCTTCCTACTATAGGTTTATGAGCAGGAAAATGACAAGATAAAAGAGGTGTTAGATAAAACTATGTTTTCACTTATGAATAAGATTGACACTCTGAGAGAAAGCCTCTTTTCTAACTTTTCGAAATAGAAACAATTGTTCTTTCCTCACTATGGTCCTGGCTATAGCTTTAACCTTCAGCAGTCTATTGCTCAGAAGTCTTACTTTCCTAGTTCATTGTACATTATAGAGCAGTGAAGTGCAGAGGAAAGCATACTGCCATCACAGCTGGAAAGACCAAAGTCTGAAACTGTGCTCCAAAATATAGTATGAACACTAATTCAGCCTTCTAAGTTTGTAATAATAACATTAATTTACATCAAATTGTATCAATTAATTTCACATAGTTTAATCTTAAGACCATTTCTTGGCTTAAAAAAATTACTTTTGCAGTCATTTGCAGTGACTATCTCAGGTTAATACTAAATATTAGTTTTTAAATGCCTTACTTACACATAATTTTCTTTCTGGTATTAGCAAAATAAATTAAACAGAAGGATCATTATTATTTCTTTCACTGTTAGTGCCTTACTCTGTGTCTTATACATTGCAGATATTCAAATACCATTTACTCAGTGAGAAAACTGTGGCTATTGAATGAATTCTGTGAGTACAATAACTACAGCAAAATAAATATGGCAGGAATATCCAAAGAAAAAGACAAATTTTAGAAAAACAATGAGTGGCGATAAATTTTATTGGGGGTTGGGCCTACCAGAGAAAAATGAATTTTTAATTCAGAATTAGAAAAAAGTAAGATTTAAAAAATAAACGGAATTAATTCAGTCTTTTTATATTAATTTCAGATATTGATTAGACCTTTATTCTACATAAGAATATAAATATAATTACTGCATTTTCCTGGATTTTTGAATATGTCTTATAAAACTAAACTACACACTGTATCCTTTACAGTTAGCATATTAATATACTATTATATGATGGGGCTTCCCCAGTGGCTCAGTTGTGAAGAATCTGTCTACAATGTGGGAGCCACAGTAGATGTGGGTTTGATCCCTGGATTGGGAAGATCCCCTGAAGGAGGGCACGGCAACCCACTTCAGCATTCTTGTCTGGAGAATCCCAAGGACAGAGGAGCCTGGTGGGTTATAGTCCATAGGGTCACAAAGAGTCCGACACGACTGAGGCAATTTAGCATGGCATATAATAGTTACTACTAATAGTAACTGGCTTCTCTGGTGGCTTAGATGGTAAAGAATTTACCTGCAATGCAGGAGACCCAGGTTCAATCCCTGGGTTGGGAAGATGTCCTGGAAAAGGGAATGGCCACCCACACTACTATTCTTGCCTGGAAAATTCCATCGACAGGAATTGATAAGGCTGAGCTTATCCTATTAGATGTTAGTTCGGAAAACAAAATACCATATACTTTTGATCTCTTTCTTGTTATTAAAAGTTGGGTGAAGAAAAAGAAGCATCTCTTGTTGCCAAAAATACCTACTGTCTCATCCCAAGGTCATTCTGTGTTACTTAACCAGTAATGAGAGGAACTTATAAAGATTATGCGGGTCTCTTCCTGACAAATAGAACATTTATAAAAAGAAATTTACACACAAAAATGGAAATGTTCATCAGGATACACTAATATTAATACAATAAGGTTCTAATGCTTTATAAAGTTTCATTTTTTGATAGATAGGCTTGGTGGGCTTATGTCTGCCTTACTAAATAGTATATGATACTTGGCAACACATGCATAGCAACAGCGTAGATCATGGTTTCCCAAGCATTCTTACCCAACTCATACAGGTAGTGCCTGAATCACAAATAAAATGGGAGCTTTCCCACAAACTAAACATTTAAACCCCCAGCATAGGAAGGATTCCGGAAGAATTTAGCTCTTTTTGTGGAAGCACGAAGTGAGACATTTCGTTTTAATGCTTGAAAAAGTATGACCCGGCCTGTTTTCAGACATCTATTTTGTCCCTGCAGTAAAGACTACTACTTTAAACCACAACAGGGGAGCTGTTGATAACTCTGGATGCGGATACCTGCAGGGCACTGATAGATGCTTCATAAATCTTTTCCAAGTGGTATTCTTGATATTTGCCCACAGGGTCTCTGGAAGCATTCACAAAACTTTTCAACTTTTCTTCAGAAGCTCAACGTAATAGTTTTTTCTCTCCCATTCCTGCTTTAGTAGTAAGTATGTCTTTTACATAGAATGTACTTATTTTCCACTACTGACATTTTTCAAAGTGTGGATATCATTACACTTGCACAAGAAGTGTTTGATTAAAAAAAAGAAAACAGCTGCAGTTGTTGGGTCTGACCTGATCTCAGGAAACAAATATAATCATGATATGTGTGAGAATAGTTTTAGGTAATCTTCATTTTGAAAAAAAAAAAACACAGGATTTTTTTTATATTTACAATAAAGATTTATGCAAAAAATAATAATAATAACACTCTTCTAGCACTATCTGGCAATTTCTCCCACTTCCTGACCTGTATTTGTTTCTCCATATTTTAAAAAAGAGAGATGGGCAATGTCTCAATGGATGTAGCAATCTCATATTACTTGCTTTGTAACTTTACTAAGACAACTCTTTGTATTGCATTTGAACCTACATTGCACTGGCCAACTCTCACGAAATAGGGCATCCTTAGGTGTTCTTTTGATTCTTATTGTTGAAAACTATGATTGTACTTTTGTGATAAAATATTTCCAAATATCAAAACTTGAATGACTGAGCAGCTCACTTTCAGAATCTTTTGTTGTTGTTTAGTCACTAAGTTGTGTCTGACTTTGCTACCCCATGGATTGTAGCTCACCAGACTCCTGTATTTACGGCATTTCCCCCGTAAGAATGCTGGAGGAGGTTGCCATTTCCTTTTCCAAGGGATCTTCCAGACCCAGGGATCGAATCTGTCTCCTGCTTGGCAGGCAGATTCGTTACCACTGAGCCACCTAGGAAGTCCTTCAGAATCCTATTGCTGTTTATTCCCAAAAATACCAGTCAAAAGTAAAGTATTCAAACTAGAAAGGAAGTGTATGACATTAACAAACACACAACTTAACTAAATATATATGTTACTTTTCTACTGAATTCAATTAACTAATGAAACAGCACAGCAACAAGTAGGCTTATAGCTAAATGTGGGGAAAAAGTGGAATTTCAATTAGAAAAGCATTTGAACTCTCCAACAATGATCTAGTAGAGAACAAGGAAATTAATAATTAAGTACTTTTTTTAAGAAATGGGGAATCAGATGGTCAGCTGTTTACTTAGAAAATATTTGATTAACACCTGGCACAGCCAAATTGATAAATATTTGACTACCACAAATGGTGCAGTGGTAAAGAATCCTTTTGCCAATTCAGGAGATATGGATTTGATTCCTGGGTTGGGAAGATCCCCTGGAGTAGGAAATGACAACCCACTCCAGTATTCTTACTTGGAAAATCCCATGGACAGAGGAGCTTGGAGCCCGGTGGGTTACAGTCCATGGGGTTGCAAAGAGTCAGACACGGCTGAGCATTTCACTTCCAACTATTATAAAAGCTGTCAAAAACCTTGAGAAGCAAGTGGTACAGTTTGAATCAAAATCTGACTCTAACTCCTTGCCTTTTGGAGTTCTTTGATTTTATATCATTATGTGGATGAATAAGGCTACTTTTCCTCACTTATTTGTCTAACTCTCCCTTCCACCACTATTTTTCTCATTCCCTGAAATCTAGAACATCTGGCTTTATTCTTCTGATTCTTTTTTTACATTTTTTATTGACAAAATTTAACATATAATAGAGTACTTTTTGGTAATATGATTGTAGGAGAAGAATAGAATGCTTTTTAGGGAGAAGGTAAGATTTTACTTAATTGGGGTTCAAAATGAGTGTTCTTTATCATCAAATAGATTGCAAATGTGTATTTATTAAAAAAAAATATTTTCTCATGAGCCTAACAAAAATAAACATCAGTACAGATTTGATCTGTGGGTCATAGTTTTAAACCCATGGCTTGATTCCTAAAGTCTATATTCTGAAGCTTGGAATGCAAATGTTTTTCAAGATTTGGTTACAGTTTACTGTCTTTCCCTCCTGTTTCCCAATACTTCCATTATATACTGCTCTAGCCAAACTAAAATGATTATCATTCACTGTAAACCCCTATATCTCCCCAGATCTAGCCCTTTATCCATGCTGTTCCCAACATGAGCTCTCAATATCAAAATATTTCAAGGTTCTGCCCAATTGTCACCTCCTACTTTAAGTTTATTCCTAAATCTCCAGCTGGAATTGACCCTTTATTCCTTTGAAAACCCACAGGACAGGTGTTCCTATTTCAGATCACTTGTACATGTTTTATGACTCAGATTCTAGAGCATAAGTGCTATGTTTCATTCATTTTGGTGTTTCTCTCAGAATATAGCATGAACAGATGTTCAACAGTTAATTGTAGAATTCAAGCTTAAACACAGAGGGAGAATTATTCATGTTAGAAGCTTCCTGCTATTTTCTCCATTCTGAGTTGCATCCCTTCCTTTGTTTCACTTCCAATCCATTTATGACTAGCTCCCTCTATTAAATTCCTTTAATTTAACCACATCATGAGCTCTGTTCCTCTGGCTGGACTTTGACAGATAAAATTAATATAAGCACAGAAAATATATAATCTATTTATCTATCTACACGATGAGAGTTGGGCTACACTGGCGTTTCAGTCAGTAAAGAATCCACCTGCAATGCAGGAGATCTAGGCTTTATTCCTGAATCAGAAAGGTCCCTGGAGAAGGAAATAGCAACCCACTCCAGTATTCTTGCCTGGGAAATCTCCTGGATAGAGGAACCTGGTGGGCTACAGGCCATAGGATTGCAAAGAGTTGGACATGTCTTAGGGAATAAACCACCACCAAACTGTGAGAATTAACACCAAACATCCATCAAAGTACAAGGATGGAGAATACCTAAACTAGTAAGTTAGATAGAGGTTTTCCACAGTGTTTCTCTTATAAAAACATGCCGAACTTTTCTGTTTTCAGCTTTTTTATATTTGCAATTTCTCTGGCCTTCCATTTCATTACTCAGGTATCAACTCAAATGACCTTCTTCAAAGAAGCCTTCCTTTGACTACTCTAGCCAACAAACCCCTTCATTCATTTGCACTCATATTACTCACTGTATGCTGTGTCCAGCATGTGTATCAGTGCCTGAAATTATCTTATTTATGGAAATTTTAATTTTCTGTCTCTCTACACTAAAATGTATGTTCCTGGAAGATATATGATCCCAATGTCTATATTCCTAGTACCCAAAACACTGTTGCAAAAATCTCCCCTTCAGTCTTTTTTTATTTCTCTCTCTCTCATTCTGATGACAGTTAGATAGACAGAATGTACTTATCTATAATAATGAACTGAATCTTTTCGGTGATAAAAAGTAAGACAAGATTTTCCTTGTTAAGGAGCCTAAAATACAATTGCAATACAAGATCATTTACTATATGGCTCAACTAATAATTAAAAGCAGTGCATATTTTGTGGAGCTTTCCACTAACCTGTTTGCAGAAAGCAGAGGTTGGGTGATATCTATAAACCTGAGGAATTTGAATATTACTTCTTGTTTTTTGCAGACTATTATTGACTGTGTGGATCACAATAAACTGTGGAAAATTCTGAAAGAGATAGGAATACCACACCACCTGACCTGCCTCTTGAGAAACCTGTATGCAGGTCAGGAAGCAACAGTTAGAACTGGACATGGAACAACAAACTGGTTGCAAATAGGAAAAGGAGTACATCAAGGCTGTATATTGTCACCATGCTTATTTAACTTATATGCACAGTATATCATGAGAAATGCTGGGCTGGAGGAAGCACACACTGGAATCAAGATTGCCGGGAGAAATATCAATAACCTCAGATATGCAGATAACACCATCCTTATGGCAGAAAGTGAAGAAGAACTAAAGAGCCTCTTGATGAGAGTGAAAGTGGAGAATGAAAGCGTTGGCTTAAATCTCAACATTCAGAAAACTAAGATCATTTCATCCAGTCCCATAACTTCATGGCAAATAGATGGGGAAACAGTGGAAACAGTGGCTGACTTTATTTTTTGGGGCTCCAAAATCACTGCAGATGGTGATTGCAACCTTGAAATTCAAAGATGCTTACTCCTTGGAAGGAAACTTATGACCAACCTAGACAGCATATTAAAAAGCAGAGACATTACTTTGCCAACAAAGTTCCGTCTAGCCAAGGCTATGGTTTTTCCCGTGGTCATGTATGGATGTGAGAGTTGGGCTATAAAGAAAGCGGAGAGCTGAAGAATTGATAGTTCTGAACTGTGGTGTTGGAGAAGACTCTTGAGAGTCCCTTGGACTGCAAGGAGATCCAACCAGTCCATCCTAAAGGAGATCAGTCCTGGGTATTCCTTGGTAGGACTGATGTTGAAGCTGAAACTCCAATACTTTGGCCACCTGATGCAAAGAGCTGACTCACTGGAAAAGACCCTGACGCTGGGAAAGATTGAGGGCAGGAGGAGAAGGGGACGACAGAGGATGAGATGGATGGATGACATCACTGACTCAATGGACATGGGTTTGGGTGGACTCTGGGAGTTGGTGATGGACAGGGAGGCCTCGCGTGCTGTGGTTCATGGAGTCAGAAAGAGTTGGACATACTGAGTGACTGAACTGAACTGATACCCCATCATATATTTTATTTTATTGAAGTTATACAGGAGCAGTGTGATGTATAACAAATTATCCAAGGTGTTTTTTTTGTAAAGAGATTAAAGGATATTAAAAGCACAAATTCAGTGGTAAAATAAGGATCCCTAAAGAAGATAGAAGGTCTTGTAGGTCATCATAGAACCATTCAACTTCAGCTTCTTCAGCATCACTGGTTTGGGCATAGACTTGGATTACTCTGATATTGAATGGTGTGCCTTGGAAACAAACAGAGATCATTCTGTCATTTTTGAGATTGTATCCAAGTACTCCATTTTGGACTCTTTTGTTGACTATGATGGCTACTGCATTTTTGCTAAGAGATTGTTGCCCACAGTACTAGATATAATGGTCATCTGAGTTAAGTTCACCCATCTCAGTCCATTTTAGTTCACTGACTCCTAAAATGTCAATATTCACTCTTGCCATATCCTGTTTGACCTGTATGCAGGTCAAGAAGCAACAGTTAGAACTGGATATGGAACTACAGGCTGGTTCCAAATCAGGAAAGGAGTATATTAAAGCTGCCTATTGCTACCCTGCTATTTTAACTTATATGCAGAGTACATCATGCAAAATGCCAGGCTGGATGAAGCACAAGCTGGAATCAAGATTGTCGGGAGAAATATCAATAACCTCAGATAAGCAGATGATACTACCCTTATATCAGAAAGCAAACAAGAACTAAAGAGCCTCTTGATGAAAGTGAAAGAGGAGAGTGAAAAATTTGGCTTAAAACTCAACATTCAAAAAACTAAGATCATGGCATCTGGTCCCATCATTTCATGGCAAATAGAGGGGGAAAATGGAAACAGTGACAGACTTTATTTTCTTGGGCTCCAAAATCACTGCAGATGGTGACTGCAGCCATGAAATTAAAAGACATTTGCTCCTTGGAAGAAGAGTTATGACAAACCTAGACAGCATATTAAAATGCAGAGACATTACTTTGCCAACAAATGTCCATCTAGTCAAAGCTATGGTCTTTCCAATAGTCATGTATAGATGTGAGTTGGACTATAAAGAAAGCTGAATGCCAAAGAATGGATGCTTTTGAACTGTGGTATTAGAGAAGACTCTTGAGAGTCCCTTGGACAGCAAGGGGACCCAACCAGTCCATCCTAAAGGAAATCAGTCCTGAATATTAATTGGAAGGATTGATGCTGAAGCTGAAACTCCAATACTATGGCCACCTGATGCAAAGAAGTGACTCATCTAAAAAGACTCTGATGCTGGGAAAGATTGAAAGCTGGAGGAGAAAGGGTCGACATAGGATGAGATGGTTGGATGGCATCACCAGCTCAATGGACATGAGTTTGAGCGGGCTCCGAGTGTTTGTGATGGACAGGGAAGCCTGGTGTGCTTCAGTCCATGGGGTTGCAAAGTGTTGGACACGACTGAGTGGCTGAACTGAATTGAAAGAAGATAGAACTTGTGGAAAATACTCCTTTCTTTTGTTTATTTTTCAGAAATATGTAACTACTCTTAATTGGTGAAAGTAAGTCCAATGAGGAGTTAAAATAAAACACCTGTTACTGTTAGAACACATATGAAATTTTTTGATATATAGTTTGCTGAAAATATTTATAGATTTATTTCCTAAAATAATAAATTTGTGTATTTATATTATAGGGGTTTAGAGACATATACTCTCAGTACATTCCAGTGAATCAATGGAGCTAGAATAAGATGTCATAAAAATATATTTAGCCACTGATTTCAAATAACATCATACAGTGAAAACATTTCTTTTTAAGCAACATAACTTGTGAAATTGACATTACATGGAAGGCATTCTCTTTTGCTCCTTTTATATGTACAGATAATCAGTTAAAAAGTGTTGAAGAACAAACAGTTTCTGTTAATATATGCATTATTCTGTGCATGAGACCTGGCCCAGAACTGAATTATCAGATGACATCTGTTCAGTATTAAAAGAGCCTAGATATAAAAACAATCTCAGATATTTCACATGTAAAAGATAATTGGTAAATTGGTAAATTCACAACCTCTCAGTGATTCTTGTCCTTTTGGGGGGACATCCTCCTGTGCTCTGATTTTTACCCAATATTTCAGAGCCATCTCTGCCAGTGATGAAAAACTAGAGATGGGGTTGCTTAGAAACAGAAAACCCTGCGTAGCCAAGGGGAATCTGAAGGTCAAAGTGTGAATTAGATTGATATCTTGTTCTTGTTTACAAATGGAATTTATTTGTTTTGCTGACCAAGTAGGAAAATAGGGACAGTAAACAAAATATGGACTATATTTTTCTATGGAATTAAATTCACCAAGAAATAATAGATATCAGGAAAAGACATAGTGAATATCATTGTAGTAACAATTCACTTAGAATCAGAGGCTATGAACCAAAACCTTCACTGTTTCTCCTGCCAAAATGGGTCGAGTGATAGTTTCAATTGAGGAAAAATCCCACACTAACATTAAATATAAATAACGCTAAAGGGCAAACAGAATGATATTCTAACACTGGCTTAGGGGCAAAGCTAGAAATGCAATGGAGCTAAACCCTGAGCTGACTACATAAAAACAACCTTGGTATAAAGATGTCTCCTTAAATCTAGTTTTGAAACACCTGTTTATATAGTTAATTTTTTTCTAACAAAATAAAATAATTTGATAATAAGAAATAAATATAATACAATAATAACCAATCTGAATAAATTCTCATAGGGAAAACATTTTTCAATGACTCTGACAGCCACACTTCTTCAAAATCTTATCTAGAAAATATCATTATGAAGCACTAATTATAGTACTAGAACTCACAATGCAAAATCTTGATATAAAACTAAAACTTTTCTTATTTTCTATTTAGCATTTGTGTTTTCTCTTTCTTTAATTTCTACTTGAAATAAGAAATGTGGGAACCCTAACAGGAGCAAATTATAATGACACTTTTTCTTTTGCCATGCATTCTGTAAAGCTTTCTTTTTCACTCTCAATCATATAAAATGTATGTATTACAGAAAAGCTTCTTGAAAAAATTAAACAACTCCAGCATTTGAGGAGACAGTGACCTAGAATTACTTTAAAAGTAGTCTTTACCATAATGGAATGCTGCAGGAGGGCTGAAAGTTTCACTTTTAGAAAATAACAAATTGTATGGCATTTAATAGGCCTTGACTAAATAGGCCACAGCCTTGAAAAGAAAATCACTTTCAGCATTGGCCTGCTTGCCGATGTATTGAATTCTTCCATAATACTTGCCCCTGTCAGAAGTTGCCTAAGGTTTAGCTGGAGCTGTGTCCTGAGGGCCTGGGATGGGTTCAGAATCATAGTGTACGCTGTTTTTGGTAGCAGCATAGGGAAATGAGAAGAAATATCATGAATGGTATAGGAGAGTCAAATCAAAGTAAGGGTATAGTGAATGTAAGCAATTTGAACTAGGCTAGATTGGAAGAATAGTAGTCAAAGTCAGATGAGATAGAGACAGAGAGGAGATGAGAAAGGACATAGTAGAAAGAAAGCAGAGTAGAAAGAAGTCGAAAGTTGCATAGTAGAAAACTGCACAGTAGAAAGCAGCAATGTGGAGTAATCCCTGAGTAAATTTCAGGAATGTTTAATTGTAATTCTTATAACTTTCCATTACTGGGGTGGGCCATTTAAATAAGCCAAAGTGAACTGGACAAGGACATTGCTGAAGATTGTTTCTTCTTTGGGTGTTTCTTGAAACCTAGAGAAATCTGTAGGAAGCAGACTCAATTTACTCCTGGAAACTCACTCTGCATGTTGTATTCTTGAAATCCCTGGGCAACAAGGCAATGAACATAACCACACATATATAAAAAGCCTCAGCCATTCCAAAGAGAAAACAAGAAAATGGGAATGATTATTATTTTGATATAAAATATGACTTCAATCTAGACTAAAATTAAAAAAAAAACTTTCCTAAGAATTGTAAGGATTAAGATAGATTTTTTGTGATAGTATCAGGAACATGGCTGCTCATTTCATGCACTAGAAGCAAGGAAAATCATAGGAATGTAAGAAATTATGAACTTGAATTCATTTTGAAGAATAATTACTATGTAGTGACAGTAATGATATTTATAAGTAACATAAAATCACAATATGCTTTTAAACAAATACTGATGATTATCAGATTATCATATATCATACAAACTTTGTTAAAATTAATTATAGTTCTGTAATTATTATGCTTTATATACATCTCCCTTCCAAGGAGAGACAGTTGTTGTTTAGTTGCTAAGTAATGTCCAACTATCTTTGTGACCCCATAGACTATAGCCCTCCAGGCTCCTCTGTCCACAGGATTTCCCAGGCAAGAATATTAGAGTGGGTTGCTCTTTCCTTCTCTGTGGGATCTTCCCGATTCAGAAATCAAACCCACATCTCCTGCACTGATAGGCAGATTCTTTACCACTGAGCTATCAGGGAAGCCCAGGAGAGAGAGTGCAAAGCATATTAATTTTTTATTATTTAATTTTTATGCAGTGAAGGGTTATGAAAATAAAGTCGATACACTCATTAATTTGGGAGTTTTTTAAATTTAATATAATATTTTGGATATTCAAATATATCACCATAGCATTTGCGAGATTTTTCTCTCTATCCTGAATGTTTAGAAGAATTATTTTGATTTTTTTACCTTAGAAAATTCATAGGAACTTCTGAAACATTCTTAACAATTTTTTTAATGGGCATCTTTGTGTTGATTATCATGTTCTTATCTTTTTAAATGATTTCAGGTTTTATTGTTTACAATGACTTCTACTATTGGTTTTGACAGATAACTCTTAATAATATTTAAATTGCTACTTTATTTATAAGCATGCTTCCTATCTAAATGTTGACTGTTAATACAGTCTTAAGCTTTTAGGGACAAAACAGCTACAAAATATTTGTGAACTATTTAGACAAAAAAACTGTAGAAAAATGCAACTTTACAAGGCAATGTAGATCACTATCAGTTCAGTTCAGTCTCTCAGTCGTGTCCGACTCTTTGCGACCCCATTAATTGCAGCTCGCCAGGTCTCTCTGTCCATCACTAACTCCTGGAGTCTACCCAAATCCATGTCCATCTAGTCAGTGATGCCATCCAACCTTCTCATCCTCTGTTGTCCCCTTCTCCTCCTGCCCCAATCCTACCCAGCATTAGGATCTTTTCCAATGAGTCAACTCTTTGCATGAGGTGGCCAAAGTATTGGAGTTTCAGCTTCAACATCAGTCCTTCCGATGAACACCCAGGATTGATCTCCTTTAGGATGGATTGATTGGATCTCCTTGCAGTCCAAGGGACTCTCAAGAGTCTTCTCCAACACCACAGTTCAAA
Source organism: Giraffa tippelskirchi (assembly GCF_054371585.1). Lineage (NCBI taxonomy): Eukaryota > Metazoa > Chordata > Mammalia > Artiodactyla > Giraffidae > Giraffa > Giraffa tippelskirchi. The sequence continues at coordinate 44,076,967 of NC_137276.1, forward strand.
GGCATCAATTCTTCGGCACTCAGCTTTCTTCACTGTCCAACTCTCACATCCTTACATGACCACTGGAAAAACCATAGCCTTGACTAGATGGACTTTTGTTGGCAATGTAATGTCTCTGCTTTTAAATATGCTATCTAGGTTGGCCATAACCTTCCTTCCAAGGAGTAAGCGTCTTTTAATTTCATGGCTGCAATCACCATCAGCAGTGATTTTGGAGCCCCCCAAAATAAAGTCTGACACTGTTTCCACTGTTTCCCCATCTATTTCCCATGAAGTGATGGGACCAGATGCCATGATCTTAGTGTGCTGAACGTAGATCACTATGTATAGAATATAAAATCTATGCGATCTTACTTATATTAGGATAACCATTAGCTATCAAAAAGGTAGAGATATTTTTAATTACATAACATTTTAAGCATCTGTATAAAATGTATATTATTAATACAATCAGTGAATAATTTATAGATCATGGAAATATATTGCCATCTATCAAAATAAAGCCTGATACATAAAATAATACTAATATAATCTTAACAATAATAATATTTCTTCAAATAGATAATAAAAAGAAAAGATTCAAATGGAAAAATTAGCAAAATTAGGAATAGACAAATCACAGGTGAGTTAATCATATGACTTATAACATTTGAAAATATTTTCAGATTCATTAGATTTTGGGATATAATGAATGAAAATACTTTTAAAATTGCTTTAGATCTACACCTGAGGATCTTTAAATATTTCCATCAAGTATTTTTTAAAATGAAAAAGCAAAGTACCTAAAAATGTGTATATAATATTTCTATTCTGAAGAAACATATACATACACATAATAAACTTTCTATTATACGAGGGTATCATGTATGGATGTGAGAGTTGGACTGTGAAGAAAGCTGAGCGCCGAAGAATTGATGCTTTTGAACTATGGTGTTGCAGAAGACTCTTGAGAGTCCCTTGGACTGCAAGGAGATCCAACCAGTCCATCCAAAAGGAGATTGGTCCTGGGCGTTCATTGGAAGGACTGATGTTGAATCTGAAACCCCAATACTCTGGCCACCTCATGCAAAGAGTTGATTCATTGGAAAAAACCCTGATGCTGGGAAGGATTGGGGGCAGGAGGAGAAGGGGACGACAGAGGATGAGATGGCTGGATGGCATCACCGACTCGATGGACGTGGGTTTGGGTAAGCTCCAGGAGCTAGTGATGGACAGAGAGGCCTGGCATGCTGCGATTCATGGGGTTGCAAAGAGTCGGACACGACTAAGAGACTAAACTGAAATGATTGCGAACTGAATGTTAGAGTACATGTCAGTCAGTGTTGGGCGAAGACAAGAAAGAAGGAGGAAAGAAAGCAAAGAGTGAAAATAAGCATAATGAAAGATTTCCACAAATTAAACAGCAGGTGTGAGTATGTAAGAAATCATCTAACTTTATATGCATAAATAAATTTAAAAATAGCTATCGCTGTGTGGTATGATGTGAAGAAATTTTCATTTCCTTCAACTGAGTAAATTACATTATGGTAAGTATAATTAATAATAACAAGTAACAATATTGAAATAGTTTCCAACCAGAAGAAGGATAAATTACTTCATGTTTCTTCTAATTTAAGCTAATTTCTCAAATAAATCAAGGCTATTTACCCACTGTCTTCTTCATGGATCTTAAGAACCCATATGCCAATGATGGTAAAGCATGTCACCCCCTTCTCACTACCCTGCCCTTTATCTAGCATCATTAGGTAGGAGAGGAGGAAAGTGAAAAAGTGATTCTTCTCTTATGGACAAGATAGGATAATAAGTATTTTGCATAGTCTGGGTCTTAGAAACAGACTGAGACCTTTCACGTTGTTCATTGTTGTATTTAGCATGGTATTCAACTGATCAGAATGTTAATACTGGCTCGAGAACAGTTCCTCCATTTATCCTGTCAGGATGTTAGGTGTTGAGAATAAACCCCACTCAAGTGAGGTACAAGCCAGGGAGTCCACTAACCTACATTTTTCAATGCTGTCAAGCTAGTGAAAATCAAAGAAGGTGGATGTGACATGGGAAAGTAGTGTCATTGATTTTTTTCTTCTTTTTTATTTTCTATCAATCTAATGAATATCCCTTATTGGTTAAGTTTATGTTCACTGCTATAAAAGATGAATATCCAAATTGCTGTGGTCCAGAAAAGCTAATTTCTTACTCAGAGAAAGTGTAAGTTCTCATTCACTGACTCAGGCAGATGGAGGCTCTCTCATTTTCTATTCATGGTTTCCCAGATTATGCTAGGGAGAGAGTGGAATATTTTATAGGAGATTGTACTCAAGAGAGAGAATTTAGTTCCTAACACTGAGTTTCTGATTCACTCACTGAATAAACATTTTGTTGAAATCCAGCATACTAATTACTGACCTGGATGTTAGGCTGCAAGAAAAATCTTTAACATATGTCCCAGCTGCTCATCACTCAGTTTTATTGATGAAAGAGTTAGGAACACACTGATTGTGTCTTGTGGTCAAGGAACTCTTAACTGATTAAGCTACTCTTTGATCAATAGGATTTTCCATAAACTAGCAGGGGTTTCCATGGTGGTTCACAAAGTAAAGAATCCTCCTTCAATGAAGCAGATCTGTGTTCAGTCCCTGGGTTGGGAAGATACCCTGAAGAAGGGAAAGGCTACCCACTCCAGTATTCTTTCCTGGAGACTTCCCTGGACAGATGAGCCTGGCAGGCATGGGGTCCCAAAGAGCTGGACACAACTGAGCAGCTTTTGCTTTCACTTTCAGCAGAGGAAGAACATTTATACTTATTTTTTTAAGAGTATTTCCCTACTTGCTTTGAATGCAACACTTAACACTTTTTCTATTCCTAAGATCCTTAGAACATATCCTACACTAAATCTGAGTACCTTTCAGTAATTTTTCTTATTCTAGCAAGTGTAGCTGCATTCCCTCAAAATCATAATAATGAAAAAGTGAGCAACTTTTGGAGTATATGTAAGAAACATTCAATTAGTTCAAGTTATTGTTACACAGCATATGTTAAGCTTTCAGTGAAGGTGAACAAATGAAGATAAATGAGTAACTGAAAGAAAACAATATGTGTTCTTAAGGAACAGTATTATTAAAGAGCATGTGTTTTCTCATGAACAAAATCAACCAATCTTTTCCTCAAATTGATAGTTAGTGAAGTATACCAAAACAACGTTGTAAAGAACAATGAATACAGTTTAATGAATCCGAGTGATGAGGGAATAACATACTTTATTCTGGCAATGACATTTTAAGCACTGAAAGTTGTTTAAAAATGATGAAAAGAATTGCATAGGTACCTGATCATGGTGATTGTTAAATTGCTTTCTCTATATTTATGTCAAGCTTTACCGAATTGCCTCTAACAGAATAACTTTGGTGAAAGCCATGTGAGATGCATTATGAAATATTATTCTTCACTTGGTATTCAAGTATAATCTTATGTGCAATTCCAGCAAAAATGAGGAATTCAATTGAAAGTTCCATTTGTTACAATTTGATGATTGTGATTAAAGAACCATAAAAATTTTCTCTTTGACATTCCATGTTTCCTTCACAAAAGCAGACACCTGCAATTTATATAATTTTCTTTCCTCTTAACTATGGGGTTACCTATCAATTATTTTTTCCTTAGGAATAAGAAACCTGCAATTAACTATTTCTGGAGAACCACTTGATCTTATCAACAGGGCCCAGCAATATTAAAAATTCAATATGTTCTACAGAGATTTTTAAATTATATATATATATATATACAAAATCGGGGAATGATCATTATTATGATTATGAATATAATTCTAAAATACTTACCTAAAGTGAATTATTGTACATTTTGTGTTAGAAGTATTCATTCTATCTTTGAATTATTTTAACACATTGTATTGTGAGATTATAAAATTACCTGGCCTATTGGATAGTCATTTACCTTTGGTCTTTTATTTACTTACAAGATTATTATTCTATTGAGAGAGGGAGGGATTTCTCTCTATTACTGTATTCACCCAAGCAGCACATTGCCCAGAGCATAATAGGTGTTTGGTTACTGTGTATTGAATAAATGAACAGATTCAGAATTTTGACAGTCATCACTCTTGATATCCTTTTTCAAAAAGCACTTCTTGAGCATGCCGATTATTTTCAGGGTAGACCAAGGAATTCATTGGAAGACAGTGAGGATCAGTGAGGGGTTGAAGATATAAAGGCACTGTTTTCTCTCTCAAAACTTTGGAATACCTTCATTGTTGTTTGTTTTTAAAGGAGCTGTAGCTATAGTATAATAAGAAATGTACCAGTTTGATTTTCCACAATGATTCTAACTTATGTAGTACATAAAAATAATAATAGATTTCATTCTATCGCTTTGTAAGTAAAACAGACACTATGAAGGATTTGACTTTGTTCTCTCCTTTCCTGCTAATAATCATCACTCAATAAGAATTACCTGGTGACTACTTAATGCCAGGAAATGTCTCAGGTACTTGGGCTATGCTAGTGAACAAAGTGGGCCCTGCACTAATAAAAAGGTCATTTCAATCAATTTTATAGGTAGAGTCAGCAAAAAGCAAACAAACAAACAAACAAACAAAATAAACATACTATGTAATGTTAATGAGTACTGTAGAAAAAAATGGAAGTGGCGAAGGGCATCCTGGAGAGTAAAGGATTGTTATTTTGTATAGGTTGGTCATAAAAAGACTTTTCATAAAGTTAACATTTGAGAAAATTACAAAGAAAGTGAGAGAACCAGCCTTGGGGATACCCTGGGAAAGAGAGTACCAAATATCAAACAAAGGGCCTGGAAGAAAGAAAACACACATGTTATGCTGGGAGAACAGCAAGGAGTGTGGCTTGAGTAGAAAGGGCAACAGGAGAATCATAGGAGATGAGGTCAGAAGTGATGAGCCAGGGGCAAACTCATTGAGGATCTGAGTTTAAGAACAGACACCAAGCCTTCTTGTGTAGAAAAAATGATATTTCCTAGTCAAACAAAATTATACTCCCTCTAGAAATGGTGTTTGATGATTGTCTCCAACTGGTGGGCTCTTCAGTGACTCTTGTTTCCATGTAGATGGGCTAATACTTAAAACCTGCATATATATCAGCAAGCATTAGCTAGCTAACGTTTTGACAAAAAAACACAACAGCATCAACTACTTCCACAGTGTAATCATTATGTATTGACATTTACATACATCATGATATTTAATTCTCATCTAAAACCTATATGGGGATTTCCTGATTGCTCAGATGGTAAAGAATCACCTGCAATGCAGGAGACCTAGGTTCAATCCCTGGGTTAGGAAGATCCCCTGGAGAAAGGAATAGCAACCCACTCCACTATTCTTGCCTGGAGAAATCTACGGACAGAGAAGTCTGGAAGGTTCAGTGGTAGCAAAATTTTAACAAAACAGATGATAAATCAGTGAATTAGAATGGTTTTAAAAATTGCCTAAGTTTACATCTAAAAAGTGGAATAAGGATACAAATTAAGTCTGTCTGAAAAGTGAAAGAGAGAGACGAAGAGAAGAAAGAGAGTTTATGGACATATCATTTACTGATGACATCCTATATGTCAGGTATCATGATAGGATTTTATACAGACTATCTCACCCGCCTAGGCTTGAATCTTTGAGGACTGAGTTGTTCAGTTGCTCAGTCATGTCCAACTCTTTGTGACTCCATGGACTGCAGGATGCCAGGATTCCCTGTCCATCACCATTTTGTGGGGCCTGCTCAGACTCATATCCACTGAGTTGGTGATGCCATACAATCATCTTGTCCTCTGTTGTCCCCTTCTCCACCTGCCTTCAATCTTTCCCAGAATCAGGGTCTTTTCTAATGAGTTGACTCCTCACATCAGGTAGCCAAAGTATTGGAGCTTCAGCTTAAGCATCAGTCATTCCAATGAATATTCAAGATTGATTTCCTATAGGATTGATTGGTCTGATCTCCTTTCAGTCCAAGGGACTCTCAAGAGTCTTCTCCAACACCACAGTTCAAAAGCATCAATTCTTCAGCACTCAAGCCTTCTATATGGTTCAACTTTTACATCCATACATGACTACTGGAAAAACCATAACTTTGACTAAACAGATCTTTGTGGGCAAAGTAATGTCTCTGCTTTTTCATATGCTGTCTAGATTTGTCATAGCTTTTCTTCCAAGGAGCAAGAATGTTTTAATTGCATGGTAGCAGTCACCATCTACAGTGATTTTAGAACCCAAGAAAATCAAGTTTCTCACTGTTTCCATTGCTTCCCCATCTATTTGTCATGAAGTGATGGGAACCAGATGCCATGATCTTCATTTTTTGAATGTTGAGTTTTAAGCCAGTTTTTTCACTCTCCTCTTTCACCTTCATCAAGAGGCTCTTTAGTTTCTCTTCACTTTCTGCCATAAGGGTAGTGTCATCGGCATATCTGAGGTTATAGATATTTCTCCCAGAAATCTTGATTTGTTTGTGCTTCATCCAGCCCAGTATTTCACATGATGTACTCTGTATATAAGTTAAATAAGCAGAGTAACAATATACAACCTTGACATACTCCTTTCCCAATTTGGAACCAATCTGTTGTTCCATGTCTGGTTCTAACTGTTGTTTCTTGACATGCATAAAGATTGCTCAGAAGGCAGGTAAGATGGTCTGGTATTCCCATCTCTTTAAGAATTTTCCACAATTTTTTGTGATCCACACAGTCAACACCTTTAGCAAAGTCAATGAATTTGAAGTAGATGTTCTTCCATAATTCTCTAGCTTTTTCTATGATCCAACGGATATTGGCAATCTGATCTCTGGTTCCTCTGCCTTTTCTAAATCCAGCTTGAACATCTGGAACTTCTCGGTTCACATATTGCTGAAGCTGAGCTTGGAGAATTTTGAGCATTATTTTGCAAGCGTGTGAAATGAATGCAATTGTGCAGTAATTTGAACATTCTTTGGCATTGCCCTACTTTGGGATTGAGGACTGAGAGTGTTAGTCTAAAGATCTGATCAGAAGCTACACACTGAATTTCCTATTAGGTCTCAGCCTCCTAAGATTAATGGCCCACAACAGTGGTTTTCTAATTGTTCTCTGAGAAGTAATAAGATCCTTGCCAGTAGCCATGATGTTTGGAAAGAGGGGTACTCCCAATAACATAGGCCACTTCTGCTGCATCCACAGTAGTTTCATTTGATTCTGCTTTACATCCAGGGGTTCTTCAAAAGATTTAATTAACAATGTTTAAAAATATCTGACTTATAGATCTTTCAGTATCTTATAGAGTATCACGTATACCCGCATGACTAAGGCTTCTCTCTGGCGATGTACCTGGATGGAGTCCTCAATGCAAAAACTCCACTCAAAGATGTGCATTTTGTCAGCACAGGCTGCCATATACAAACGCCATAGATTGAGTGGTTTAACATACAGATATTGATTTCTCACAATTTGAGAGGTCAGAAAGCCCAAGATCAAGGTGCCAGATTTGGTTCCTGGTGTAGGCCTTTTTTCTGGCTTATAGATGGCCGCCTTCTCACTGTGTCCTCACATAGCAGAAGAGAGAAAGACCATTTGTCTCTCTTTTTCCATGTGTAAAAACTCCTAGTGCAATATACCGCCCCTACCCTCATCACCACATTCAAAGCCAAGAACCTCTCAAAGGCCCCATCTCCCAATGATATCACCTCGGGGGTTAGGATTTCAAGGTATGGATTTTGTGGGTGGACATGATTTGGTCCATAGTACATTTAAGCTGAGTGCATGCCCTTTAAGATTATTAACAACTTCTGTGCATATTTCTTTTTTCTAACATTTCCATTGAATAATTAAATTTTCAGTTTTGTTTTCTAGCATTTTATTTCATACTCTGTAATTTTTTGGTTCACTTGAATATTCAAGTTGAATATAAATTCATTTTCAATGATCCCTGAAAGTTAATAGATGATACTAAAAGGGACATCATTTATATGTAGTGGGTTTTTGTTTGTTTGTTTGTTTTTTAATAAAACTACAGGCATGCTAAGTTGTTTTAGTGGTATCCAACTTTTTGCAACTCCGTGGACTGTAGCCTGCCAGGCTCCTCTGACCATGGGATTTTCCAGGCAAGAATACTGGAGTGGATTGCTATGCCCTCCTCCATGGGGTTTTCCTGACCCAGGGATTGAACCCTTGTCTCTTATGTCTCATGCACTGGCAGAAGGGTTCTTTACCAATATCGCCACCTGGGAAGCCCAAATAGAACTATAATTTGATATAATTTCTTTTATACTGATATTTTATTGATAATGCTAGTGCATATTTTTGGTTTTAATTACACTGATAAAGAATATATTGGTTGACATCTGTATATTTGGTTCTAGATCAATATATATGATTAAAATGCCCTCTATAGTATCTAAAGGAATAAGAGTTTATGAAATTTATCATTGAAGTCCATGCAAATAGCTAAGTTTTTCCAAAAAGTGATGTTTTGAGAAGAGAATAGTCAGACAACGGTTTTTAATTTGACCCTCTCTTAAAACTAGCTGTTTATTTAATATAGAAATTTTAATTATTTATATTTCATTCAAATTAACATGTGATGTTTTCATATACAAATATAAGGTTTTGATCGGATTTGCTTCTCTCCACCATCAGCATGTATATTTTCCCATGGGTATAAGTCTTTATTTTTAGTCAAGTATTAGACTTAGCAAACATTATTTAGTAGTTCCTTGTCATTACCTATTTAACCAATAGAGGAGGTTGATCAGATATAAATAAGTCAAATGTAATGCTTCTCACACTCTTTGTTCTCACATCTCAAATCACATGCATCATGCATCTTTATTGTAGAATACTGTATATTTTAAGGATACATGCCAACTGAAATAAAACTCCTTACCTCTGACAGATGCCCACCACACAATCTGATTATCATTCTTAGGGCCAGATTGTACCATGCTTACTCCAGTGTAAGAAAGAAAATCTGCTACCATACTTCCTACCCAGTAACAAAAAAATGTGAATCATCATTTAAAATCATGCCTGGTAGTCATCATAGCATTTAAAGCTCATGGAACACTGAGAATATAATTTTAATTTTGTTTACAGATATCTACAGATATATTTTCTATTTATAGCTCACTCAGATTCAATTAGGTAATCTATTATTTGATTAATTATATACCTATCAAATCATTCAGGGCTCTCACTGTTTCAACAACAGTGGGAAAATGTCTTCTTTCATCATTTATATACGCTGTTTGTGGTCTAATTTAATATGCTAGCAATTGATATTAAAATCATTGTATCAGACATGATAATTTAATGATAATAATACATTCTTAAAGTAAAATCAATAGATAATTGCTACTGTAAAAATATCTTAAAATATAATCCTTTAACTCTAAAAATATCATTTATGGATGAAAGTAGGGAGTAGGATTTTGTTGAATATTTTAAGACAACTCCCCATATCCATGCAATTGGATTACCAATGCTTACAGAAATCAACTAAAGACCTACAATATCTCTCTTGGAAGTTATTCTGGGGTATATTTCTTGGAAAATATTTTGGGGTATGCACAATGAGCCTGGTATGATTTCAAGTAACTTTCATTGACAGTAGACAAAGGTATGAGAGGGGAATATTTTGAGGAAAAGGAGACAGTTTTTTGTTAACTTACTGATTACTCAAGGATGTTGTCATGTAAATACAATGTAGACCTCTACAGGAGATAGAATCTAAAATTAAGTAATGCAGTAATGTAATACTGTAATAAAGTAATGCAGTACTGTAAATTATATCAGTTTAGTATTAAGGACATTAACCATTCAAGAAATGAGATATATGGATCAGAAAGAAAATATAAAACATCATTATTTATAGGCAATAATGTTGTCGACATAGAGATTACAAAGAAATTACAAAGTATTGCTGTCAAGAAGACATCAGCAAGCTTGGTGATAAAAGATAGATGTAAAAATTGTCAGCATTTCCGACTCTGTAGTAACCACCAAAAATTAACACTGATGCAGACATAAAGAGTAGACTTGTGGACACAACAGGGGAAGGAGAAGGTGGGAAAAATTGAGAAAACAGCATGGAAACATATACAACACCATATGTAAAATAGATAGCAAGTGGGAAGTTGTTGTGTGACACAGGGAGCTCAATCCAGTGCTCTGTGACAACCTAGAGGCGTGGGATAGGGTAGGAGATGGGAGGAAGGTTCAAGAGGGAGATTGTATATAGATATGATTGACTCATGTTGATGTTTGACAGAAACCAGCACAATACTGTAAAGTAATTATCCTCTAATAAAATATTTTTAAAAAATAAAATTGATAACTAAACTAAGATCATGGCATCTGGTCCCATTACTCCATGGGAAATAGATGGGGAAACAGTGGAAACAGTGTCAGACTTTATTTTTTTGGGCTCCAGAATCACTGCTGATGGTGACTGCAGCCATGAAATTAAAAGACGCTTACTCCCTGGAAGGAAGGTTATGGCCAACCTAGATAGCATATTTAAAAGCAGAGACATTACTTTGCCAACAAAAGTCCGTCTAGTCAAGGCTATGGTTTTTCCAGTGGTCATGTAGGCACGTGGGAGTTGGACGGTGAAGAAAGCTGAGCGCCGCAGAATTGATGCTTTTGAACTGTGGTGTTGGACAAGACTCTTGAGAGTCCCTGGGACTGCAAGGAGATCCAATCAATCCATCCTAAAAGAGATCAATCCTGGGTGTTCATTGGAAGGTCTGATGTTGAAGCTGAAACTCCAATACTTTGGCCACCTCATGCGAAGAGTTGACTCATTGGAAAAGACCCTGATGCTGGGTAGGATTGGGGGCAGGAGGAGAAGGGGACGACAGAGGATGAGATGGTTGGATGGCATCACCGACTCCGGGAGTTGGGTAGACTCTGGGAGTTGGGTAGACTCCGGGAGTTGGTGATGGACAGAGAGGCCTGGCGTGCTGCAATTCATGGGGTCGCCAAGAGTCGGACACGACTGAGCGACTGAACTGAACTGAACTGAAGATCTTACTGTATAGACCAGGGAACTCTACCCAATACTCTGTAATGAACAACATGGGAAAAGTATCTAAAAAGGAGTAGATATACAGATATGTATAACTGATTCACTTTGCTGTACAGCAGAAAGTAATGCAACATTGTAAATCAACTATACTCCAATAAACATTTTTTAAAAAGCAAAAAAAATAACATTGAAGAAAAACTTTTTTTTGTAATTGAAAACACACAAGGTAACATCAATAGTGTAAGCAGAGCAGGAGATACTAGCCCTCATCTTCCCCGCAAACCTCAATAGCCATCCACAAATGAAGACTGCTCTGGGAGAACTCACAAGAACAGTTTAAGCCCACAGCAACACAGTGGTGCAAAACATCAAGAATAACCTATGGAAAATATGGCAGGGGAAACTGGCATGGCTGAGACGTCAGTAACAGCAAGGAAGAGTGAAGAAGAATGGAAGCTGTGAGAGTCAGCCATCCAGTGGTGCCATCTCAGTCCCCAGTGGCCTATTCTATCGAGGATCCTGGTAGCCTTTGCTGCTGAGGACCTCAACAGCCTCCATAACAGTTATGGATATTTAACATTCAATATATAAAGGCAGCTTTCACAGAGAAGAACTCCCTAGCATTTGTCCATAATATTCATCAGCATGGACCTCTGGGTGTGCTCTCCAAAAGACACCAATAGCTTTGCCACTGAAGTAACCAAAAGCCAATGCTGCTGAAGCCCCCTGGGAAGGAGACATTGCTGCATCTCCCTCAGAGGGAGCTGTTGTTGTGGTGCATCACAGGACCCATCGTAAGAACCAGTGCTGCTGAAGCAAGAAATACAGGGCTGGCCTCAAGGACTGCCACCTCAAGTACAGGCATTAGACAGAAGGCAAAACTGCCTCCTTGTTTTGCACTTAATGAGGCGATGACACATGGAGGAATGGCATCTAAAATAGAAACTTTGTCTATGATCATACCACCACCCTGAACCACAGGGTGATCTCATCTAAAATAGAAACTTTGTAGCATCAGAACAAGTAACTGATCATGAAAACTGTGGAGGATGCACAATAAAAACAGACACAGACACCAGTGGAACAGAATGAGAGTCTAGATACAAACCCACACACACATGGTCAATCTTTGACAAGGGAGTTAAGAATACTCATTGAGGAAATGATAGAATCTTTCAATGAATGGTGTTGGAAAAACTGAATGGCCACATCAAAAGAATGAAACTGGACCCATATCTCACACCACTCACAAAAATTAACTCAAAATGCATATAAAAACTTAAATATAAGATCTGAAACTGTAAAACTCCTAATAAAACCTAGAAGAAGAGAACATAAAACACTCCTTCGCATTGGACTTCACAGTGATTTTTGAATATGACACTAAAGCATAGATAACAAAAGCAAAAATAGGTAAGTGAGGCATCAAACTAAAGTGCTTCTACAAAGTAAAGGAAACAATCCATACTATAAAAAGACAACCTATAGAATGGGAGAATATACTTGCAAACCATATACCTGATAAGAGGCTAATATCTAAAATGAACTCCTAGAACTTAAGAGCAAAAAATCATAACCAGAAAAAAAACGGGTGAAGGATCTGAATAGACTTTTTTTTTTTCAAATAAGATCTACAAATGAACGTCAGCTACATGAAAAGTTGTTCATGTGAGAATATGAGCAGAAGTGAACCCTTGTGCACTGTTGATAGGAATGTAAGTTGGTACAGCTGGCATGGAAAATATTTGGAATATACAGGAAATACTGTGCCATACTTGGAGTTTCCTCAAAATTTAAAAGTAAAACTATCTTATGATCCACTAACCCCACTTCTGGGATTACATCCAAAGTTAAGTGAAATAAGAAACTAGAAGGGATATGCGCATTCTCGTGATGTCATGTTCCGTGCCATGCTCAGTCCCTCAGTCACGTGCAACTATTTGCAACCCCAAGGACTGTAGCCTGCAAAGCTCTTCTGTCCATGGGGTTTTCCTAGCAAGAATCCTAGAGGGTTGTCATTTCCTCCTCCAGGGTATCTTCCTAACCCAAGGATTGAAACTGCCTCTCTTACCACTCCTGCACTGCAGATTCTTTACCGCTGACCCACCAAAGGTACAACCGATAAGTGCTTATTAACAGTTAGCTATTATTACTGTTATTCCCAATGGAAACTATGGTCACTATTACAATTTTATAATACTGCAACTACTTTGATTAGGAGGGATTACATCCCCATTGCTTAGTCGCTCAGCCACGTTTGACTCTGCGCTCCTGTGGGCTATCGCCCACCAGGCTTCTCTATCCATGGGATTTTTCAGGTCAGATAACTGGAATGGGTTGCCATTTTCTCCTCCAGGGGATCTTCCTGACCCAGGGATCAAACCTGGGTCTCCTGCCTCTCCTGCATTTCAGGGAGATTCTTTACCCACTGAGCCATTGGGGAAACCCCACTGTCATGTTATTACAGCATCATTTACATTAATCATGATATGTAAGCAACCTGTCACATCTGCTGATAGTTGCATAGATTACAAATTTTAACTCTAATTATTAATATATTCTATCATATGTAATAGGATCACATTGATGGCTGTTTGAAAATAAAGAGGTTTCTGAATTTACAAGTTTACGGAAATAACACAGATGAGAATGGTGGCTTAGTTCTAAGTAACTTCTCTCATATTATTCTATTTGCTTAGAATCCTACAAGATCTCTTTTCTACTTCAAAAATTTTGCACTAAATTCTTTGTAGTTTGAGACTCATTTCAGCATACCTCATTCATAGTTCTCTGCATTTACCTATTATATCTCAAAGACTGTAATACAGTAAGACCGACTTTGAATTTACATCTAAGTCCTTCTGTTTAAATATGTCCCTAGACTTTCTCTACTAATGAAAGTTAGTGGATGGCAAAATAAATGAAAATAAATTAACATTAACATAAAATATTGATATTAGACACTAGGTTCACAATAAATATAGTAAGTATAAATAGTACAAAATAAATGAATGTTAAAAATAGCCAGGCATCCTAAGTTGGGCAGCTTTTTGTGGACAAACTCTTATGATTTCAACTTTAAATTCCATAACACAGCAGCATGTTCCATTGGTAAAACCATTCCTTTTGTTTGCATGACAAAATTAAGTATATTGGTATAAAGATGATTCTAACTTCTAAATATGTTTTTAAAGTATTTACTTTAAATTACTTCATCTCTGCCAATAAAGGTATGTAGTTTTATACTACATTAAATAACTTTGGAAACTTATAACTTCAAAAAAAGGTTATAGTTGTGAGAAAATTCTGCAGTGGAGAAGGGTATTGAATAGTATTAGTTTTAAATATGGAGAAGGCAATGGCACCCCACTCCAGTACTCTTGCTTGGAAAATCCCATGGACGGAGGAGCCTGATAGGCTACAGTCCATGGGGTCGCGAAGAGTGGGACACGACTGAGCAACTTCACTTTCACTTTTCCCCTTTCATGCACTGGAGAAGGAAATGGCAACCCACTCCAGTGTTCTTGCCTGGAGAATCCCAGGGATGGGGGAGCCTGGTGGGCTGCTGTCTATGGAGTCGCACAGAGTCGGACACGACTGAAGCGACTTAGCAGCAGCAGCAGCAGTTTTAAATAACAAGAAAATTATTTTACTATTTTAAATCAATATTCTACTTATTTGCTCTCCCAATATGGTACAGCATGAAAGACAGATTTCATTTCTATTTCCAGATAAAGCACACGTTTTTTAAAGAGGATGTGGTACTGTCTGCCTTCTCAAATCTCACTTAATTTCCCATTATAATTAGCAGCTGTTTCTTTTAATTATTACTGCCCTTCTTAGAACAGTTTCAGATATATAAAAATTAATTACCTGGAACTCACATCTTTATAAGTTTAACCTTTTTATGCTTCACTTGTTTACAGTGACATTTATTTAAAACAGTTATCAGGCAACTGCATATAGTAGACATGTGATTTATCCAAAAAAGAGGGGAGAGAAAAAAGAAATATAGAACATTAAGCTTTCAATGGTATTTTGAGATTTTTCTAGAAATGATTAGCTCATCAAAACTTATTTTGACATGACTGAAAGACATGTCATTACAATGATATTAATGCAAAATCACTGTTTCATTAAGCCATCACATCACTTATCACACATTTACATTGAAAATATGTTCAAAGTTCCCATTCCCCTACATTTTAATTATGATAAAGAACTTTGAAGATTATAGCTATTTGAAATTCAAAATAATAAAATCAAGGTCATCTGCCTGGTCACAGGATTTGATATAGTCCTCAATTTAACTTCCTTCTAAATAGCTTTACAGAATGAATTAAGACTGTCTATTTATGTGGATTCTATATTTTTGCTAGAAATTAATTAGCATGCTCCTAGCTTATCTTTTTTTTTTAACATCTACAGCAGCTCAGTGAAATAGAAGACCTTTTCTAAGCTATGCCTTTAACCATAACTAGGCATCTTAAAAGACAGGTATTGGGTCTCTATTCCACATATCCTTCTCTCCTTTATTTCTACTGTCTTTACCAAGCCCTTATTTCTGACCCATGACCTCAACCCTTGACCCTTGATTTTCAAATTTCTTTCTTTTACTGCTAAATGTTGGGATGAGTGGTCTAATACAATGCTGTTATCATGTCCACCTCTTGCTCTTTAGCGTCAAACCTATCTTTGCTTTGAAGCCATACATTACCATCATATGTATGATATTTTTCTTCTTTTCTTACATTCCTTTTCAATTTCTATATTCATATTTTATATAGTATTCAACTCTATTGATCATTCCCTTATCCTCCTCAAGGAAGTGTCATTGTCTGTTTTTATAGATGCTCCTGCAGGAAACAGGTCTTGTACATCAGCATCTTAAGCTAAGCAATTGTCCTGATTTCTCAATTTTTGCTGGCCTATAGACATAACAAATATAAAAGTAATCATGGGATGTATAGTACATATCCTGTGTATAAAAGCATAGTGTTTGCCTAACTGAATCTTAATATGACCACCAAAGTTAAGCTAAATATTAAAAAGTTTTAAAAATGCCTTTGCTTAAAACAAGAGTGGATGGTTTTCTAACTTTTAAAATATATGTTTACAAATTATTGAATGCTTCATGTAGATTTTTACCTTGCTGTTATGTCAGGTTTCCCAAAACTTAATTTACAGTTAATTACATGTAGGAACACAAACTTGTCTTTAATTGGGTAGAGAAAGTCTCAGCCTACTTAAATAAATTGCTTTCAGTTTGTGAAGTAAGGCTAAATTTCTTATATTAACAACAGGTTTGTAACCTTCTTAAAGAAATTTGCTATAACATCAACTTTAATATTTTCCATAGCATGAAAAGTAAGACAACAAAAAATTCCAGAAACACCCACAGTTAAAAACCACCACCTGGAATCATGACTAAAAATATATAAAAGAAATGGTTTATGAATAAGGCAGTGATTCTGTTTCCCAAACTTAATTTATACTCTTCATTTTAGTAAAACTTAACTAAATTAAAACATAAAATCAATTCTATGAATATCCTTTCTTGAACATTTAACACACTATTTTAAAGTAAAATTATTATCTTTGAAATATTCTCTAGGAATGAACTCCATGTTGTCAATAACAACACTAATTCATAACTAAATGCATTTAGGGTGCAAAAGGGAAGTGGAATCTGCCTCTAGGAGAAGTTGACCTTCTGTTTTACAATTTATTTTATAATATTCTTCAATGTAGTATTTTAAAATTGTAGTTAGCTATAACAAGTGCCAAGATAACTGTATACTGGGAAGGATAATTTTAGTACTACCATCTATAAAAGAGACCAATAAATCTGAAAGGATATTGCTCTATAATTTAACTCGTGCCAGTGCCAACACACAACTATTATGTAATTGCAGGTAACTATAAGTTCCTTGATCAAAAGTAATATTGCAGGTGTTAAATAAATAAATTACATAGTAACACACCAGAAATATTCTCTTATCAAGGTAATAAAAGCAATAGCATAGTCCCATGTCAGTCAAAACAGAGTATAATTCAGTTTCTCAAAGGTGTTAAATTCACATTATCTTAACCCAGAAATAAATAAGCCTATGTATTTATGGACAATTAATCTACAACAAAGGAGGCAGGGATATACAATGGAGAAAAGACAGTCTTTTCAATAAGTGGTGCTGAGAAAACTAGAGAGTTACATGTAAAAGCATGAATTTAGAACATTCTCTAACACCATATTCAAAAATAAACTCAAAATTGGTTAAAGACCTAAATGTAAGACTGGATACTATAACACTCCTAGAAGAAAACATAGGCAGAACACTCTTTGATGTAAATTGCAGAAATATTTGGGGGAATCTATCTCCTAAAATAAAGGAAATAAAAGACAAAATAAACAAATGGGACTGAATTAAACTTAAAATCTTTTGCACAGTGGAGGAAACTGTTGACAAAACAGAGGCAACCTATAAATGGGAGAAAATATTTGCAAATGGTATGATTGATAAGAAATTAATATCCATATGTATAAACAGCTCATATTACTCAATATCAAAAAAAAATGTACAGAAGAACTGAATAGACATTTTTCCAAAGAGGAAATGCATATATGTAAAAGGCACATGAAAATATGCTCACTAATCTTTAGGGAAATGCAAATCAAAACCACACTGAGACATCATCTCACACCAGTCAGAATGACTATTATCAAGAAGAAAACAGATAAATACCAGAATGTATTTCTGGAATGTGGAGAAAAGGCAACTCTTGCATACTCTTGGTGGGAATGTAAGTTCATGCAGCCACTAACAATATGGAGGTTTCTCAAAAAATTAAAAATGAAACTACTGTCTATACAAGCCAGCAAATCCACTCCTGGGCCTGTATCTGAAAGGAGCAAAAATACTAATTTGAAAAATATATGCATCCTGATGTTCATTAGCAGCGTTATTTACAATTGCCAAGATATGGAAGCAACCTAAGTGTTTATCAGCAATTGAATGGCTAAAGATGTGGTATATTAATACAATGGAATAATGCTCAGTGATAAAAAAGAACATAATATTTCCATTTGTAGCAACATCGGTGAACTTAGAGGGTATTATGCTAAATGAAATAAGTCAGACAGAAAAAGCCAAATACTATATGATATCACTTATATTTAGAATCAACAAAATAGTGAACAGAACAAAAGAGCAGATTCAGAGATATAGAGAACAAACTAGGGGTTACAGGGGTAGGGGGAAATACAGAGATAGGGTAGTGGGTGCTATAAATTACTGGGTTTAGATTAGACTCAAGGTGGCATTGCACAACACAGGGAACATAGTCAATATTTTGTAATGACTGTAAATGGAAAATAATCCTCCAAATGACATAATTGTTTTAAATACCCAAATTTAATTTCTTTTATAGCATCAGTATATTACCTATCATTTCAAGATATACATATTAACATATTTAGATAAAATGATGTAATATCTGAGATGCACTTTAGATAATGTAAACAAACATGAGAGGAGATACAGTTGAACCAAGGATGCTCATGAATGTATAACTGAGTAATGAGTTCATGGGCATTCATGATACTCTTCTACTTTTTTTATATTTTTGAAAATTCCTGTATTAAACAAAATAAATGCAAATTGTTAGGCCTCATCCTGGACATATGAATTAAAAATCCCTAGGGTTGAAACCTCAAGTTCCCAGTCCTCATTCAAAGTATATGGGATCAGAATTGTATGGGCTGGAAATGCATATTAACAATCTCATTACATGAGTCATAATCTGAAAGTCTTATCACACATGCTTTATAAGTAAGATATTTTGCAGTGTACACAACAAAACACAATTTATAAGGACCTGATGTGAGTTGTCAATCTGATATACACTCTTTAAACACTCTGCAATGTAAAATTGTTTCTGAATACAAAAATATTTATAAATTTAGTGCATAATCCATGATGTTCCTTCTTTCTGACACATCAGATCAGAGCAAACAGCTGAGAAATAAGCATTCTAATTAGAAACTAATGCTTAAAATAATTCTTGAACACGACACACACATGCCATGCTGATAAATACAAACTCTTTTATATGACCCTGAAACCACATTAAAGAGACAATTCATGACAGAGTCATACTTAAATCATTCTGTATTTCCTCCTTTTTCTCTCATGTGAAAATGTCACCTTAAGAGTAATTTTTTTAGGAGAGTTTTTTTCATTCTATACATCTTCAGATAAGTTGACGGCCAAGATTTTTACTGATTGGGGATTTAGTGTTCTTTGAATATTTAATACAACTCTTGGACAATATAATATAAATGTTTAAAATACCTGTAATAATTATTTTTATTAACTTAATATCAATAGTTTTTTCAGTTTCATTAAAATGAAAAGCTATTTTGGGTATTATTTACTAACCTGCATTATTGCCTCACCTTAAATCATCAACATTGTCATAAATTAGCTGTAAACTTTAAGGAAATATCACTGAAAATATAACAGAGATATTATGAATTGTATTTGTCTTTCTATAGCAACTGAAAACAAATAAAATCCATCTATTAATCTATATGAACTTCTCATTGCTGTTTTATGAAGATCAACCTTAGGAAGGGTTGTCAGGAAAAGTCTCTTTGAGGACATGCTATTTTTGCTGAAATTTGGATTTGGTTGATAAAAACAGGCCAGTCATTTGAACAACTGAGACAGGTGTTTATAACTGAATAAACAGCAAAAACTTGGACTTGACGAGCAACTCAGAAGTTCCAAGGAACTAGATCAAAGTCCTGATAATACAGGAGCAAACAGGCAGGAATTAAATCATGAGTGCCCTTGTAAGCTATATTATGCTATTGGAATTTTATTCTCACCATAATCAGAAGCCACTGAAGTATTTTAAGAAAGAAGCTAATTTGAACTGATTTATGCTTTTAAAAGATTATTCTGACTACTGCATGAAGAATGGACTGTAGGAAGCCAAAGCAGAAGCAGGGGCAGGAGTTGACCTTGGCTTATATAAGATTTCCTCCAAAGGTCTTGAAGGTATCTTGAACTAACACCATCTGGAAAGTAAATAAATCAGCTGTTTTGTCCATGGTCTATTTCTTTCTCTACTTCGTGTATCTTTGCAAATGATGCTAATAAACAAACTAAAAATCACAGAGATTGTTACCAGACCTTCTACAAATCAAATTGGTATAAAGCTATTGTAGTAGAGAAATAATATACTTTCAGAAAAAGTTTCACCAAAAAGCCAACTCCACATGCTTATAGTTTCTAAAGAATAAAGCTGTATATGAATAATCTTACAAGCTGTATTGATTGCTTTTCCTAGTATTATTTACTCAGTTATTGGTATTTTTGTGGTGACCTCACTGAGTTGTACTACCCATTTTATTATTATCTTTTGGCTACACATAAGTCTCAATATTGTTTAAAACTTTAAAATGTGTTGTTATATACTTAATTATTCATTTCAATCCAGAGAAACAAAACTAAGAAACACATGATATGAAGTTGATTTTGCTAACAAGAAAAGATATTAGATGAAAATATATTTCTTGCAGAAAAATAAATTTGATGTAGATATTTTTTTAAGCATAAGAACACTTTTCAAGTAATACTTTATACTGTATTCCAAGTTGTAGATTAAAAAATTAAGTACTTTTCAACAAAGACGTACTATGAAGCTAATATTTCTAGGTAGCTATCTATAAAGTAAGGTACATAATCATGAAAAGGAAAATTTCAATTTATTTTAAGTAAGTAAATATTTACTCGGTATCCTACCTTTGAGGAACTGTTCAAGGAGTTTGAGAATAAGAAAGAAAAAAAGAAAGGCAAGGTTCCTATTCATACGGTATCTACATTTCTGAGGAGCTAGACAGATGTTAATCAATTAAACAAACTCATGTATAAGACATTTTTAGGTAGCAAACCTGCCTGCAGAAAATAAAACAAGGTCATTTATTATCAAATTCATGGGGAAAACAGGCTATATTCTTACTGACTGTGTGATCAGGGAAGGCTTCTCTGAAAAGGTAACACTTGAACTGAAACCAAATAACTAGAATAGCTAATTAGGAAACTACCAGAAGAGAACATTCCCAAAAGAAGCAGACGAGGAATATAATCTTGGCTGAAAGAAAGTGAAGTCGCTCAGTCATGTCTGACTCTTTGCGACCCCATGTATTGTAGCCTACCAGGATCCTCCATCCATGGGATTTTCCAGGCAACAGTACTGGAGTGCATTAACATTTCCTTTTCCAGGGGATCTTCCCAACCCAGGGATCAAACCCGGGTCTCCCACATTGTAGGCAGACGCTTTACTGTCTGAGCCACCACGGAAGTCCATGCCCTTGGCTGAAAGGGCATGTCATATGAAGGACAGGAAATAGGACGGGAAAGCTTATAGACATCAGAAATTCATTTCTCACAGTTCTGGGGGCTGGGACATTTAAGAACAAGGTACTGGCCAAATTATTGTCTGGTGAGAGACTACCTCCTCATTCATAGGTGCCTCTTCCCACTGTGTTATCACTTGTAGAAAAGAGGATGGGTCTTTCTGTGGTCTCTTTTTTTAAGGGCATTAATCCCACTCAGCTGCCTCTTCTCTCATGACCTATGACCTCCCAAAGACTCCACACTTCCACATACCATCACACTGGGGATTAGGTTTCCTCATATGAATGGGGGGTAGGGGAGTGTCAAACAAGCATTCAGTCTATAGCAGTGGGTAAAGAAAGAGCCATGTAAAAATGAATAAGGTATTATAGGAAAATACTTAGATAAAATCATTTAATGAGGTGCTATCAGAGCATTGAAACAGAGAAACTGGATGATCTGGTATCTTCTTTTCAACACCATTTTGACTCAGTTTCAGGTAGACCTGATAGACAGCTATAGTAGGTCTCTGGATAAGAATTAGTGATGGCTTGATTATATATTTGCCTTACATATTTGGGTTTTCATTTGCCCAAAATACATTTCCCATTCTTAACAATATATCTGCTTTCTTAGAAAAATTACTTTTGCCAATTAAACACAGTTTCATCAGGGGCTTGGTATTAGGGTTGTCCTAAAAACCAAAACCAATATGATATGTGTGTACATTACCACATTTACTGAGAGTAAGAGAAAGAAATTGGGGGATTATACAGGTTTGTTTATCTACCTATCTATCTATTCATCTATCTCTCCATCTATAGTGACACACAAAGATTGAGTTCAGTTCAGTTCAGTCGCTCAGTCATGTCCGACTCTTTGCAACCCCATGAACCGCAGCACACCAGGCCTCCCTGTACATCACCAACTCCCTGAGTCCACCCAAACCCATGTCCATCGAGTCAGTGATGCCATCCAGCGATCTCATCATCGGTCTTCACCTTCTCCTCCTGCCCTCAATCTTTCCCAGCATCAGGGTCTTTTCCAAAGAGTCAGCTCTTCGCATCATGTGGCCAAAGTATTGGAGTTTCACTTCACCATCAGTCCTTCCAATGAATATTCAGGACTGATCTCCTTTAGGATGGATTGATTGGATGTCCTTGCAGTCCAAGGGACTCTCAAGTGTCTTTTCCAACACCACAGTTCAAAAGCATCAATTCTTCAGTGCTCAGCTTTTTTATAGTCCAACTCTCACCTCCATACATGACCACTGGAAAACCATAGCTTTGACAAGATGGACTTTTGTTGGCAAACTAATGTCTCTGCTTTTTAATATGCTGTCTAGGTTGGTCATAACTTTCCTTCCAAGGAGTAAGCATCTTTTAATTTCAAGGCTGCAATCACCATATGCAGTGATTTTGGAGCCCAGAAAAATAGTCAGCCACTGTTTCTACTGTTTCTCCATCTATTTCCCATGAAGTAATGGGACCAGATGCCATGATCTTAGTTTTCTGAATGTTGAGATTTAAGCCAACTTTTTCACTCTCCTCTTTCACTTTCATCAAGAAGCTCTTTAGTTCTTCTTCACTTTATTCCATAAGGGTGGTGTCGTCTGCATATCTGAAGCTATTGATATTTCTCCCGGCAATCTTGATTCCAGCTTGTGTTTCATCCAGCCCAACGTTTCTCATGATATATTTGCATATAAGTCAAATAAGCAGGGTGACAATATACAGCCTTGACGTACCCCTTTTCCTACTTGGAACCAGTCTGTTGTACCATGTCCAGTGCTAAATGTTTCTTCCTGGCCTGCATACAGGTTTCTCAAGAGGCAGGTCAGGTGGTCTGGTACTCCCATCTCTTTCAAAACTTTCTGCAGTTTATTGTGATCCACACAGTCAAAGGCTTTGGCATAGTCAATAAAGCAGAAATAGATGTTTTCCTGGTACTCTCTTGCCTGTTTGAATTTCCATCGGATGCTGGTAATTTGATCTCTGGTTCCTCTGCCTTTTCTAAAACCAACTTGAACATCTGGAATTTCACGGTTCACGTATTGCTGAAGCCTGGCTTGGAGAATTTTAAGCATTACTTTACTAGCGTGTGAGATTAGTGCAATTGTGTGGTAGTTTTAGCATTCTTTGGCATTGCCTTTCTTTGGGATTGGAATTAAAACTGATCTTTTCCAGTCCTGTGGCCACTGCTGAGTTTTCCAGATTTGCTGGCATATTGAGTGCAGCACTTTCACAGCATCATCTTTTAGGAGTTGCAATAGCTCAACTGGAATTCCATCACCTCCACTAACTTTGTTTATAGTGATGTTTCCTAAGGTCCACTTGACTTCACATTCCAGGATGCCTGGCTCTAGGTGAGTTATCATACCATTGTGATTATCTGGGTCATGAAGATCTTTTTTGTATAATTCTTCTGTGTATTCTTGCCACCTCTTCTTAATATCTTCCACTTCTGTTATGTCCCTACCATTTCTGTCCTTTATTGAGCCCATCTTTGCATGAAATGTTCCCTTGGTATCTCTAATTTGCTTGAAGAGATCTCTAGTCTTTCCCAATCTGTTGTTTTCCTCTATTTCTTTGCACTGATCGCTGAGGAAGGCTTTGTTATCTCTCCTTGCTATTCTTTGGAACTCTGCATTCAAATGGGTATATCTTTCCTTTTCTCCTTTGCTTTTTGCTTCTCTTCTTTTCCCAGCTATTTGTAAGGCCTCCTCAGACAGCCATTTTGCTTTTTTGCATTTCTTTTTCTTGGTGATGGTTTTGATTCCTGTCTCCTGTACAATGTCACGAACCTCCATCCATAGTTTATCAGCCATTCTGTCTATCAGATGTAGTCCTTTAAATCTATTTCTCACTTCTACTGTATATTCATAAGGGATTTGATTTAGGTCATACCTTAATGGTCTAGTGGTTTTCCCTACTTTCTTCAATTTCAGTCTGAATTTGGCAGTAAGGAGTTCATGATCTGAGCCACAGTCAGCTCCAGGTCTTGTTTTTTCTGACTGTATAGAGCTTCTCCATCTTTGGCTAGAGATTTATTTTAAGGAATTGATTCAGGCTGTGATAGTGGAGGCTGGCAAATCCAAAATCTGCTGAGCAAGTCATCAAACTGGAGACCCAGGGAAGAAATGATGTTAGAGTTTGAATCCAAAGACCGTCTGCTGGCAGGATTTCCTCTTTTTGTGGGGAAATAAGAGTTTTTTCTTAAGACTTTCAGCTGATAGAATGAGGACACCTCCTCCCATATTACAGAGAGTAATCTGATTTACTCATAGTCTAATTAAAATGTATGTGTGCTCAGTCATGTCCAACTCTTTGTGACCCTGTGGGCTGTAGCCCACAAGGCTCCTCTGCCCATGGAACTCTCCAGGCAAAAATACTGGAGTGAGTTACCATTTCCTGCTCCAGGGGATCTTCCCGATCCAGGGACTAAACCTATAAAGAATGCCTGCAGTGCAAGAGAGCCAGAGACATGGGTTCAATTCCTGGGTACCATGGCCTAGACAAGGTGCCACATAAAATTAACCATCACAGGTTCTATTCAACTTAGTCAAAGAGTAAGCATGTGACTCAAGAATACATCCTATCCCCATAGTCACTTCCAGACCACATTATCTGCACTTCCATCCACAACATGTAGTGATTTGATGTTTCCCAATTATGGATCCCTTTAAACAAGTCACCAGTAGATTCTGTGAGGCCCAGTGAACAACTAATGCTTCAGCTCTACATAGGATATAGTCATTTAGTTTGTTTTAAATTAAAAAAAAATGTGATTGTCTCAAACAGGATCCAGATATTTGGAAAAGCATGCATCAAATTAATAATTGTTTTCTTTGGGACTTCCCTGGTGGTCCAGAGGTTAAGAATTCACCTTCCAATGCACAGGATGCAGGTTCCATCCCTGGTCCAAAAAGCAAGATCCCACATGATGCAGATCAACTAAACCCACACACCACAACTACTGAGTCCCCAAAAAGCAACTAAGACCCAATGCAGTCAAATAAATATTTTTTAAAAAATTAATAACTGTTTTCCTGGAAATTGGGCTTCGAGGATTGAAGGTTTCCAAATTTTAGTGTGCATAATTAAAAATTAATTCTCTGTATAATTTATGATTAGCAGCTAATCCTTTTTTAAAATCAGAGTAAATAACAATTTTTTTCTAAATTAGTAAGTGGGAAAAAAGCAGAATTTTAAATATTATACAAAGCAGAATTCCTATCTTTAACTGTAGAAGAAATCCGAGAGATGCCTCTGTAGAACTACAGAGTTTTTGGCACAATTTGAAAAACTTTATTGAAATCATTGTTTTTTTAAAATTAATTAATTTATTTTAATTGGAGGCTAATTCTTTTACAATATGGTAGTGGTTTTTGCCATATATTGACATGAATCAGCCATGGGTGTACATGTGTCCCCCATCCTGAACCCCCATCCCACCTCCCTCCCTATCCCATCCCTCAGGGTCATCCCAGTGCACAGGCCTTGAGTGCTCTGTCTCATGCATCGAACCTGGACTGGCGATCTATTTCACATATGGTACTATACATGTTTCAATGCTATTCTCTCAAATCATCCCACCCTCATCTTCTCCCAGAGTCCAAAAGTCTGTTCTTTACATCTGTGTCTCTTTTGCTGTCTCACATATAGGGTCATCATTACCATCGTTCTAAATTCCATATATATGCATTAATATACTGTATTGGTGTTTTTCTTTCTGACTTACTTCACTCTGTATAATAGGCTCCAGTTTCATCCACCTCATTAGAACTGATTCAAATGCATTCTTTTTAATAGCTGAGTAATATTCCATTGTGTATATGTACCACAGCTTTCTTATCCATTCGTCTGCCGATGGACATCTAGGTTGCTTCCATGTCCTGGCTATTGTTAATAGTGCTACAATGAACATTAGAGTGCATGTGTCTCTTTCTATTCTGGTTTCCTCAGTGTGTATGCCCAGCATGGGATTGCTGGGTCGTATCACAGTTCTATTTACAGTTTTTTAAGGAATCTCCACACTGTTCTGCATAGTGGCTGTACTTGTTGGCATTCCCACCAACACTGTAAGAGGGTTCCCTTTTCTCCACACCCTCTCCAGAATTTATTGTTTGTAGACTTTTTGATAGCAGCCATTCTGACTGGTGTGAGATGGTACCTCACTGTGGTTTTGATTTGCATTCCTCTGATAATGAGTGATGCTAAACATCTTTTCATGTGTTTGTTAGCCATCTGTATGTCTTCTTTGGAGAAGTGACTGTTTAGTTCTTTGTCAGTTATTTTTCTGAAATTGAGCTTCTTGTATATTTTTGAAACTAATTCTTTGTCAGTTGCTTCATTTGCTATTATTTTCTCCCATTCTGAAGGCTGTCTTTTCACCTTGCTTATAGTTTTCTTTGTTGTGCAAAAGCCTTTAATTTTAATTAGGTCCCATTTGTTTATTTTTGCTTTTATTTCCAATATTCTGGGAGGTGGGTCATAGAGGATCCAGCTGTGGTTTATGTCAGAGAGTGTTTTGCCTATGTTTTCCTCTAGGAGTTTTATAGTTTCTGGTCTTACATTTATATCTTTAACCCATTTTGAGTTTATTTTTGTGTATGGTGCTAGAAAGTGTTCTAGTTTCATTCTTTTAAAAGTGGTTGACCAGGTTTCCCAGCACCACGTGTTAAAGAGATTGTCTTTTCTCCATTGCCTCTTCTTGCCTCCTTTTCAAAGATGAGGTGTCCATAGGTGCATGGATTTATCTCTGGGCTTTCTATTTTGTTCCATTGATCTATATTTCTGTCTTTGTGCCAGTACCATACTGTCTTGATGACTGTAGCTTTGTAGTAGAGCCTGAAAGCAGGTTGATTCCTCCAGTTCCATTTTTCTTTCTCAAGATTGCTTTGGCTATTCGAGGTTTTTTGTATTTCCATGCAAATTGTGAAATTATTTGTTCTAGTTCTCTGAAAAATACCATTGGCAGCTTGATAGGGATTGCATTGAATCTATAGATAGTTTTGGGGAGTATACTCATTTTCTCTATATTGATTGTTCTGATCCCTGAACATGGTATATTTCTCCATCTATTTGTGTCATCTTTGATTTCTTTCATCAGTGTTTTATTGTTTTCTATATATAGGTCTTTTGTTTCTTTAGGTAGATTTATTCCAAAGTATTTTATTCATTTCGTTGCAATGGTGAATGGAATTGTTTCCTTAATTTCTCTTTCTGTTTTCTCATGGTTAGTGTATAGGAATGCAAGGGATCTCTGTGTGTTAATTTTATATCCTGCAACTTTACTATATTCATTGATTAGCTCTAGTAATTTTCTGGTGGTGTCTTTAGGGTTTTCTACGTACAGGATCATGTCATCTGCAAACAGTGAGAGTTTTATTTCTTCTTTTCCAATCTGGATTCCTTTTATTTATTTTTTCTTTTCTGATTGCTGTGGCTAAAACTTCCAAAGCTATGTTGAATACTAGTGGTGAGAGTGGGCACTCTTGTCTTATGTTTCCCTCTGAGATTCCAAAACTCCCCACAGACCCGCTGGTGAGAGGATTTCCTGGTGTTTGGAAAATTCTTCTCCTTCACGACTTCCTCCCCAGGACGGTCTCCATCCCTAACTCTTTCGTCTCTCTTTTCGTCTTTTATATTTTGTCCTACCTCATTTTGAAGAGAATGGGCTGCCTTTCTGGGTGCCTGGTGTCCTCCGCCAGGGCTCAGAAGTTGTTTTGTGGAAGTTGCTCAGCATTCAAATGATCTTTTGATGAATTTGTGGGGGAGAAAGTGGCCTCCCCGTCCTATTCCTCTGTCATCTTAGGACTGACTCCAACATCATCGCTTTTATATGTATAAAAAGAAAAAATGAGAGAGAGAGGGAAAGGGAGCAGGACACTTACCTCCCCAGCAGACATTTAAAATTTGATGCAATGATATATTTTTGGCTCATGGTACTAGTTGTGGCATTTTGCATCAGTTACTGCTTCTTCCCAAAGCAATAATATATTGCATAATTAATTCAACACAAGAAGTGGGTGTGCCAGATCAGTTTTTTGTTTGTTTGTTTGTTTTGTTTTGTTTTTAATGATTCTAAGTTTTTTCTCCGTAAAGGTATCACATTTTTGGTTTTGTTTTCTCAGCAGTGACGCACAGCTTGTGGGATCTTAGTCCCCAACCAGAGATTGAATCCAAGACCACAGCAGTGAAAGTTGCTGTTGTTTAGTTACTCAATTATGTCCAACTCTTTATGACCCCATGAACTGAACTGAAGCATGCCAGTGCTTCCTTGTCCTTCACTATCTCTTGGAGTTTGCTCATACTCATGTCCATTCTGTAAGTGATAGCATCCAACTATCGCATCCTCTGTCATCCCCTTCTCCTCCTGCCTTCACTCTTTCCCACCATCAGGGTCTTTCCCAATGAGTCAGCTCTTTGCATCAGGTGGTCAAAGTATTGGAAGTTCAGCTTCAGCACCAGTCTTTCCAATGAATATTCAGGATTGATTTCCTTTAGGATTGACTGTTTTGATCTTCTTGTAGTCCAGGGGGCTCTCAGGAGTCTTCCCCAGCTTTATAGTTCGAAAGTATCAATTCTTCAGCACTCAGCCTTCTTTTTGCTCCAACTCTCAGCATACATGACCGCTGGAAAGAACGATAGCTTTGACTATATGGACATCTACCAGCAAAGTGATGTCTCTGCTTTTAAATACACTGTCTAGGTTTGTCATAGTTTTTCTTCCCAGGAGCAAGAATCTTTTAATTTCACGGCTGAAGTCACCATCTGCAGTGATTTTGAAGCCTAAGGAAATAAAGTCTGCCACTGTTTCCATTTTTTCCCCATCTATTTGCCATGAAGTGATGGGACCAGATGCCATGATCTTAGTTTTTTTAACTAAGCCAGGTTTTTCACTGTCCTCTTTCGCCTTCATCAAGAAGCTCTTTAGTTCTCTTCACTTTCTGTCATAAGGGTGGTGTCATCTGCATATCTGAGGTTATTGATATTTCTCTTGGTAATCTTGATTTCAGCTTATGCTTCATCCATCCCAGCATTTCACAGAATGTACTCTGTATATACGTTAAATTATCAGGGTGACAAATTATAACCTTGATGTACTCCTTTCCCAACTTGGAACCAGTCCATAGTTCCATGTCCGATTCTAAGTGTTACTTCTTGCCCTGCATACAGGTTCCTCAGGAGGTAGGTAACGCGGGCTGGTATTCCCATCTCTTTAAGAATTTTCCACAGTTTGTTGTGATCTGCATA
The DNA here is from genome assembly GCF_054371585.1 of Giraffa tippelskirchi. NCBI lineage: Eukaryota > Metazoa > Chordata > Mammalia > Artiodactyla > Giraffidae > Giraffa > Giraffa tippelskirchi. The sequence goes on from NC_137276.1 coordinate 44,106,657, forward strand.
GTCAAAGGCTTTGTGTTGAGTCCTAACTAGTGGATCACCAGTGAATTCCAGGTATTACATTATTTTAACGAACCAGAGTCATGCCGAATTAATTAGAAATAGCACAATCAGAATAAATTGACTATCAATGTATATAACAGTTTTTAAAGCTGGAATTTCAGTTAAACATTAATTCAATTAAAAACAAATTTGAAACAGCCACTTCTTCCCATGAGTTTCTGAGTAAATACTCAGCCAAATGATGAAGTTCCACAGGAAATGACAATAATAGTAGAAATACCTAAATATTATTAAATCCTTAGTATTTGCTAGGAACAAGTTAAGTGTGCTTCACAAATCTTCTTTAGTAGTGTTCACAAAAATCCCATATATTAGATAGTATGATCCCCACTTTATAGATGAGAAATCTAAACTGTTTTGAGACAGTAAGCAATATTCCCATCACACAGGTTTCAACCTGTATTTTGAGTTCTTGCAAATTTCCTTATATTGTTATAAGAAACAACTTTTCAAAGTGTTTCTACATAATTTAGTAAGCCATCAGATAGTTCAAGAATAAATGCTTATGAGGTTATCAACATCAAGTCCAAGTCAAATGACTTTGTGTCTTTTCTGTTTTTCTGTGTTTCATAGGAAAATATATCTCCTATGCTAATTTGAAATACTATTTTAAACAAATTTTTCAACAAGAAAAGTTAGACTTCTGTCTTATTACTGGAAAGAATCATGACTTTGTCCCTTTAATATTAATAAACTCAGTTCCTCTGATTATTTCTTATTCGTTAATTGCTCCACAATTAAACATATTTTCACATTGTCTATAAATGGAGTTATATATAGTTGAGTCTATTCAAACATGAAGTTAGACCAAGGAGGAAAAAAGTGAATGATTCCTTTTCTCTCTTATAATTGCAAATAACCTTTCAGAATTACCATAATACAATAATACACTTTCACACTCTAGAATTCCAATTTTTGTTTGTTTGGTGTTTAGCTATTGTTTCCCCAACTTAATTCTGAAGTTTCTTTGATAATTTGCTACTAGTGGCCTATAGATGTGACTGTTGACGGGAGGAAATAAATTGGCAGAAAGTGCAATATTTTGACCAAGATATATTATTTATCATTTTCTCCTTCAATCTACTTTGACAGTCTTCTCATTAAAAGATTATAGGCAGTTTGAGAGTTGCCAATTTTTTTCCTTCTTTTTTCATCGCTTTGCTGGCACTAAAAGAGCTCTGTAGGACTCAGTTTGAGAATAATTGGCCTAAAGGCTAAGAAGGATATAATTTAATACTTGAAACATTACTGAAATGAGAAGGAAGCATTGCAAACAATGTGCTGGGACAACAACTGTAAACAACTGTAATACCTCTCTATGGTAACTGGGACATATGCTTACTTTATCCAGACTACCTATTAGATTCCTGCGTGACTAGACAATGGTCAAATATGATACGCTTGCAATTCTAGTTGGAAAACATTAAAAGTGTATTAAAAGGTTATATATATATATACCATGGTTAACAAGCTAATATTTGGATAAAACATATTTATATGAAATAATTATATATTCTTTACATATGCATACTTATGATAAACTCTCATTGTGAGTGAGAAGGCAGAAGCCATGCTTATTCTTATTTATATCCAGTATCATCTCAGTGTACAATATGTGTTTCTTGGAATTTTAATTCAATTCAATAATTTCTGAACATTTACTATGTGAAAAGAATGGGTTATGCTTAAGATATAATAATAAGTAGGAAATTGAAGAGCTAATACACTAGTGAAAGAGGGTGAATGACGGCAACACAATGGGGAGCTCAGTGCTTATGGTAGAAAAATATGAAGATAACAGAGAAAAACTTAATTTTAAGGACTTATTATCACATATTATTGATGAAGCTTGAATAAAAGCTGTAAGTTTAATATATGAAAAAAAAGTGGAGAAAAGAGAGGTTAATTCTCAGAGAAATCCAGGTTATATGCAGAACTCTATGTCTGGAGAAATCGCTTAATGTGATTTAGAAGAGAGCTAAAATGGTCAGATGTAAAGTTACTTTAAAGACTATACTCAAAGTTTTGAAACTCATTTGGCATATGATGGAAAATATTGAAACTTTATTTAAAGAGTGAAAGAACATATCAGAATGGAATTGTAATTTTATGGGTCCAGAGTTGAGGGTATGACTTTAAGGGGTATTTTGGCAGTAAGCAGCAGTGGAGCAGTGTTAGTTGCTCAGTCATGTCCGACTCTTTGTGACCCTATGAACCGTAGCCCGCCAGGCTCCTCTTTCTATGGGATTCTCCAGGCAAGATACTGGAGTGGATTGTCATTCCCTTCTCCAGAGGATCTTCCTGACCCGGGGATTGAATCCAGGTCTCCTGCATTGCAGACAGATTCTTTACCATCTGAGCTCCAGGGAAGATCCTTTTGGCAGTAAACTAGGCATCAAACATAATGAAGTAACATTTCATAGATAATGCAGAGAATGTCTTTGGAGATTGAGCTTGAGATGTGGGGGTCATTGAAGTCTAGGTCTAAATCAACCAAGACCCCACGAGTAACATGAGAGTAGGTGTGGATGCATCAGAATGTACTAGAGAGGATAATGAGGCATCTGTGGGGTGTACAGGAAAACTATCCAAAAAACTGAGAAATGTAAGCTTGGAAGTCAGGAGAGATTTCAGGTCAGAAAACACTTCTACAACATACAGATCAGAGAAAAAAGAACACATTCTTTGCTCAGAGAGTAAAGAACACAATGGTATAGGCTTAATGAATCTCGGTGAAAACTACAGTAAAAAGAAAAAAAAAAAGCTTCAAAAGATAGAAATCTGGAATATTCCAAAGACTTAAGAATAAATAAATCAATCCAAGCACAGAGATATCTTTTAGGAAAAAAAAAAATCCAAAGATTTAAGAGGAGAAATCTATGGCCATCATGAAGAGAAGAACCAGTAGTTTCATAAAAGACAAGAGAGGAGAGACTTCACAGATTGTAACACATTTAATGAATATGAGTCAACAGGAAATTATAAATGTGATACATCACTGGAAGTCACCACCACATTGGTAATAATTGAGAAAGCTTCCCTGGAAGGGGAGAGCGCATAAATAAAGTAGTAGAGCTCTCTTTGATGGTTACATGAAAAGTAGAGTTCTTTATGACAGAGATTATAATGGAGGCATTTGTGGGACATAATCCAAGACTTTAAAAGAGGGTGGGAAATAATTCATTAAAGTGGGGATTCTAGCTACTAGATGACCAAATCTGGTAAGCAACTAATGCCAAAATGTTGAACACTGCATGACACAATACATAAAAGAAAATATATATACTAAACACATAGTTAATATGTCAATATTATAACATTAGTATTATGGTATTTCTAACCATTTGGTATTTCTAAACCATATGGTATCTCTAACCATTTCTGACGAAACATGGGCCTCTGGGGAAGAGAAAGGCAAACCACTTCAGTATTCTTGTCTTGAGAACCCCAAGAACAGTATGAAAAGACAAAAAGATAGGACACTGAAAGATGAACTCCCCTGGTCAGTAGGTGCCCAATATGCTACTAGAAATAAGTGGAGTAAAAACTCCAGAAAGAATGAAGAGACAGAGCCAAAGCAAAAACAACACACAGTTGTGGATGTGACTGGTGATGGAAGTAAAGTCCGATGCTGTAAATAGCAATATTGCATAGGAACCTGGAATATTAGGTCCATGAACCTAGACAAATTGGAAGTGGTCAAAAGAAGATGGCAAGAGTGAACCTCGACATTTTAGGAATTAGAGAACTAAAAGGGACTGGAATGGGTAAATTTAACTCATGTGACCATTACATCTACTACAGCTGGCAAGAATCCCTTAGAAAAAATGGAGTAGACATCACAGTCAACAGGAGTCCAAAATGCAGTACTTGGATGCAATTTCAAAATGGACAGAATGATCTCTGTTTGTTTCCAAGGCAAATCATTCAATATCACAGTAATCCAAGTCTATCCCCCAACCAGCAATGACAAAGAAGATAAAGTTGAACAATTTTATGAAGACCTACAAGACCTTCTAGAACTAACACCAAAAAAAAAAGATGTCTTTTTCATTATAGGGGACTGGAATGCAAAAGTAGGAAGTCAAGAAATACCTGGAGTAACAGGCAAATTTGGCCTTGCAGAACAGAATGAAGCAGGGCAAAGACTAATAGCGTTTTGCCAAGAGAATACACTAGTAATAGCAAACACCCTCTTCCAATAACACAAGAAAAGACTCTACACATGGACATCACCAGACGGTCAATATCAAAATCAGATTGATTCTATTCTTTGCAGCCAAAGCTAGAGAATCTCTATAGAGTCAGCAAAAGCAAGACCAGAATAGAACTGTGGCTCAGATCATGAACTCCTGAATTATCAAATTCAGATTTAAATTGAAGAAAGTGGGGAAAACCACTAGACCATTAAGGTATGACCTAAATCAAATCCCTTACAAATATACAGTAGACGTGACTAATAGATTGAAGGGATTAGATCTGATAGACAGAGTGCCTGAAGAACTATGGATGGAAGTTTGTGACATTATACAGGAGGCAGTGATCAAGACCATCTCCAAGAAAAATAAATGCAAAAAGGCAAAATGGCTCTCTGAGGGGGCCTTACCAGTAGCTATGAAAAGAAGAGAACCGAAAGTGAAAGGAGAAAAGGAAAAATATACCCATTTGAATGAGAGTTCCAAAAAATAGCAAGGAGAGATAAGAAAGCCTTCCTCCGTGATCAGTGCAAAGAAATAGAGGAAAACAATAGAATGGGAAAGACTAGAGATCTCTTCAAGAAAATTAGAGATACCAAGGGAACATTTCATGGAAAGATGGGCACAATAAAGGACAGAAATGGTATGGGCCTAACAGAAGCAGAAGATATTAAGAAGAGGTGGCAAGAATACACAGAAGAACTGTACGAAAGAGATCTTCACGACCCAGATAATCACAATGTTGTGATCACTCACCTAGAGCCAGACGTCCTGGGATGCGAAGTCAAGTGGGCCTTAGGAAGCATCACTTCAAACAAAGCTAGTGAAATGGGTATTCCAGCTGAGCTATATTAAATTGTAAAAGATGATGCTGTGAAAGTGCTACACTCAATATGCCAGCAAATTTGGAAAACTCAACAGTGGCCATAGGGCTGGAAAAGGTCAGTTTTAATTCCAATCCCAAAGAAAGGAAATGCCAAAGAATGCTCAACTACTGCACAATTGCACTCATCTCACACGCTAGCAAAGCAATGCTCAAAATTCTTCAAGCCAGGCTTCAACAGTACATGAACGATGAACTTCCATATGCTCAGATGGATTTAGAAAAGGCAGAGGAACCAGAGATCAAATTACCAACATCCGTTGGATCATCAATAAAGCAAGAGAGTTCCATAAAAACATCTACTTCTGCTTTACTGACTATGCCAAAACCTTTGACTGTGTGGATCACAACAAACTGTGGAAAATTCTTAAAGAGATGGGAATACCAGACCACCTGACCTGCCTCCTGAGAAATATGTATGCAGGTCAAGAAGCAACAGTTAGAACTGGACATGGAACAACACACTGGTTCCAAATCGGGAAAGGAGTACGTTGAGACTGTTTACTGTCACCCCGCTTGTTTAACTTATAAGCAGAGTACAGAAATGCTGGAATGGATGAAGCACATGCTGGGATCAAGATTGCTGGGAGAAATGTCAATAACTTCAGATATACAGATGATACCACACTTATGGCATAAGGCAAAGAGGAACCAAAGAGCCTCTTCATGAAAGTGAAAGAGAGTGAAAAAATTGGCTTAAAATTCAACATTCAAAAACCTAAGATCATGGCATCTGGTCCCATTCTTTCATGGCAAATAGATGGGGGAACAATGGAAACAGTGACAGACTTTATTTTGGGGGGCTCCAAAATCAATGCAGATGGTGACTGCAGCCATGAAATTAAAGAATGCTTCCTTCTTGGAAGAAAAGCTATGACCAACTTAGACAGCATATTAAAAAGCAGAGACATTACTTTGCCAACAAAGGTCCATCTAGTCAAAGCTATAGTTTTTCCAGTAGTCATGTATTGATGTGAGAATTGGATTATAAAGAAAGCTGAGCGCTGAAGAATTGATGCTTTTGAACTGTGGTATTGGAGAAGACTCTTGAGAGTCCCTTGGACTGCAAGGATATCTAACCAGCCATCCTAAAGGAAATCAGTCCTGAATATTCATTGGAAGGACTGATGTTGAATCTGAAACTCGAATACTTTGCCACTTGATGTGAAGAACTGACTCATTTGAAAAGACCCTGATGCTGGAAAAGATTGAAGGTGGGCGATGAAGGGGAGGGCAGAGGATGAGAGGGTTGGATGGCATCACCAACTCAATGGCCATGAGTTTGAGTAAACTCTGGGAGTTGGTGATTGATATGGAGGCATGGTGTGCTGCAGTCCATGGGGTCACAAAGAGTCAGACACGACTGAGTGACTGAACTGAATGAACTGAACTGAACCAGGGACAATTTACTCAGCAATAAATCCAACTAGCCAAAATGTATGCAACTGTTCAACACTGAAAAAAATTATGTAAAGATTTACTGTCTTTGTGTTTAATAGAAAACTGAGACAATTGAACCACGATCCTACATTCTCCAAATTCTACAGTTTTCCATAATACTAGAAATCTTCAACCACATAGGCATAACAACTTTAAGAGAGTCAGAAAGTAAGAATAAATTTACACTATCAGAAGAATTTTATCTCATCCAAGTTTACATCTTCTCTATTAAAATAGAGTTTAGCATATACTAGGTCCCCATTGTAAAGAATCTGCCTGCCAGTGTAGGCAGCATGGGTTCAATCCCTGCATCAGGAAGATTCTCTGGAGAAGGAAATGGCAACTCACTCCAGGATTCTTACCTGTGAAGTCCCATAGACTGAGGACCCTGGAAGACTATAGTCCATGGAGTCCCAAAAGAGTTGGACACAACTTGGTGACTAAACAGAATGGGGTTTAGTGGCTATTTACCTAATTAATAAATACACCATAATTAATTCAGGGCTACAAATTGCTTTAGTGCCCCTGAGACATCAAATTCATTATTATTTTTTTATTATATCTTTGTTTTTGGGCTAAACACTGTACTAGACTAACTTTTAAATTTTTTCTGAGCTGATAAAATCTGCATGCATGGTAGTAGAATTAAGGATGGTTTCTCAAGTCAGGAATACCACTGAGGCAATTAGAAAATTTCACTCAACCCAGAAGGTGAGCAGGTGTCAAAGCTTTCAAAATTTGAAGAATTAGTTCAGGAAAGGAACAGCAAGACTGTAATTAGAGTCATCATGTCCTATTTAGCTGACATAAATAGTTCTCTTGCTCTGTATACAAGATTTTATTTATTGAAATTCTAGAAATTTTAGTACAGCATGGAAATAGCAAAGGAAAATAGGAAAAAAAAAAGAAGAAGAAAGAAAAAATACAGACATAAACTCAGCAATTTGAATGTGAAACTTAAAAACTAGCTACACTTCTTAACCTAGGGACCCATAGTGGATCCAAAATGGCATATAAAAGAGCACATGAAAACCTGATGCCTCTACCGTAGCTGATTTTTTTTTTCCTACGATGGTGACAATAAAATGCCCTTTCCCTTATGCTTTGTACAGGATGACTTCTACACTCTTCCCGTTAGAACATAGCATATACTTCTACTACCTGAATCTAGCAGAGCTTTGACTACAGCAGAAGTGACACTGCAAATTACAAGTCTAGTTCATAAACATTCTGTCTAATTCTTTTGGGAAGCCTCTTCTTAGAAGCCAGCACCTTGATGTGAGGAAGCTCAAATAGCCCAGGAAAAACCTACATGGAGTGGAAATGAAGCCTCCAGCTCACAGCCCTCACTGAGCTGGAGCCCATAGCCAGAATCAACTTGCTAAGTTTACTATTTGGAAAGTGGTAGGCAGCCCTTGGGTTTCCCAGAAGGCGCTAGCAGTGAAGAACCCAGCTACCAATGTAGGAGACATAAGAGATGTGGGTTCAATCCCTGGCTCAGGAAGGTCCCCTGGAGGAGGGCATGGCAACCCACTTAAGCAAACTTGCATGAAGAATCCCATGGACAGAAGAGCCTGGTGGCCTACAGTCCATAGTGTCACAAAGAATCAGACACGACTAAAACGATAGAACACACGCACACACAGGGCCCTTAGCCAAAGTGTCCTAGCTGATGCTGAGTAGACCAGGAATGAGGTGTTCCCTCAGGTCTGCCAGAATTGTGGTTTTATGAACAAATTTAAAGATTGCAGTTTGAAGCCACTAAATGTCGGTGCTTTGTTATGCAGTGATTGACAACCAAAATAAGTGCCTAATTTTGCAAATAAGCATATCTAATTTTTTCTACATGCCAATAAAAATATAATGTTTGATGAATAAATATTTGCTGTAAGTATTTAAATCTGTAAAACTAAAATTCTTGTTTCACAGAATGTTCAAGAATGGATTGATCTGTTAAAAATGATGATGAAGAATAAAGTTTGGTCATTCTGTGATTTATAGAATATCCTTTAATTCAAGATCTATGATTTCACAGCCTTCAGAATGGGAGAAAATAATAGCAAATGAAGCAACAGACAAACAATTAATCTCAAAAATATACGAGCAACTTCTGCAGCTGAATTCCAGAAAAATAAACGACCCAATCAAAAAATGGGCCAAAGAACTAAACAGACATTTCTCCAAAGAAGACATACAGATGGCTAACAAACACATGAAAAGATGCTCAACATCACTCATTCTTAGAGAAATGCAAATCAAAACCACAATGAGGTATCATTTCACACCAGTCAGAATGGCTGCTATCCAAAAGTCTACAAGCAATAAATGCTGGAGAGGGTGTGGAGAAAAGGGAACCCTCTTACACTGTTGGTGGGAATGCAAACTAGTACAGCCACTATGGAGAACAGTGTGGAGATTCCTTAAAAACCTGGGAATAGAACTGCCATATGACCCAGCAATCCCACTGCTGGGCATATACACCGAGGAAACCAGAATTGAAAGAGACCCAATGTTCATCGCAGCACTGTTTACAATAGCCAGGACATGGAAGCAACCTAGATGTCCATCAGCAGATGAATGGATAAGGAAGCTGTGGTACGTATACACAATGGAATATTACTCAGCCATTAAAAAAAATACATTTGAATCGGTTCTACTGAGATGGATGAAACTGGAGCCCATTATACAGAGTGAAGTAAGCCAGAAAGAAAAGCAACAATACAGTATACTAATGCATATATATGGAATTTGAAAGATGGTAACGATAACCCTATATGCGAGACAGAATAAGAGACACAGATGCATAGAACAATTTTATGGACTCTGAGGGAGAAGGTGAGGGTGGGACATTCTGGGAGAATAGCATTGAAACATGTATATTATCGTATGTGAAACAGAACACCATTCCATGTTCAATGCATGAGACAAGGGCTCAGGGCCGGGGCAATGGGATGACCCAGAGGGATGGGATGGGGAGGGAGGTGGGTGGGGGGTCCAGGAAGGGGAACACATGTAAACCCATGGCTGATTCATGTCAATGTATGGCAAAAACTATTACAATATTGTAAAGTAATTAGCCCCCAACTAAAATAAATAAATTTATAAAAAAAAAAAAGATCTATGATTTCAAAAGAAAATACTGTTAATTTATTAGCTATATAAGGCTAAGTCACTTAAATTCTGTATCCCATAGATCTCATTTATAAAATGACCATTACAGGGGTAACTATCTGAAAGGATTTAAGTTAATATGTTTTTAGAATTTAGCACAGTTCATGACAAAGTGAACAATCTAAATAGTCATTAGTCATTATTATCATTTACCACAAATCTGGAACATGGCTTTATCTCTAGCATGAAATGGCATAGGAATTAAAGATGCTTAGTCTATAAGCTGGAGCAAAGAGGAAATGATGCTCAAAGATCCTTATAAAGTCAATACACTTTGCTTCTCAAGCAGTAACCTCTGTCTTTACTTCTCTCATTACATCAAGTACTGTTAAACATTCATCACACTGGCTCATTGATTTTAGTCTTATTAGGTTAGTATTCCCCTTCTCTTGGGATCTCACTGATACACCAGCTACTTGAATTAGCTCAGAAAAATAGATTAATACTAAAAATATTTTTGTCATGATTTCAATTAAGCCTTCCAAAGAAAAGTTCAATGTTCACATCATTAAGTCTTCTCACTAATATTCAACAAAATAATATCATGACTTACAACTTAAGGTAACCTATAAATACTTGCTTGTCTAGACAAACTCTCCATTAGCCTTTCTATCTGCAAAATGGCTCCATTCAGCTGAAAAATAACATTATTTTCTTCACTCAGTGCACATCATAACATTTATCCATTTTTTAGTTTTGTTTTTTTCATGCAAAGCAACTAGACCAGTAATCATTTATTCTAGCAAACACAAAAGTGGTTTTCAACCATTTAAGAGCTATTGCTAATAAAGCAAGTGGGTAAAATATTTGATAAAGTAATTGGTAAAATATTTGGTAAGACCTCTTTAAAGTGACTGGAATGCAATCTAATTTACACTTAGAAGTAATCTGTGTTCTATTCTTTAGACAAAAAAAAAAAAAAGGAAAAAAGTTCAAATACAGAGAGGATCCTCCAAACCGCAGTTCTCAAATGTCAGAAAAAAATCAAATATCTCGCAACAAATTCTGACATCACTAGCCATATTACTAACCCAGAAGCCTAAATGCTTTACATAGGAACAGCAAAAACTAATCAAATAGTTGACTCCTAGGAATTTGACTGCTCTAAAAGAGATTTTTTTTTTTTACATTTAAGGAAGAAACTGATATTTTAGTCTAAGCAGGATATCTATTGGGCTTACCAGGTGGCACAGTGGTAAAAAAAATCTGCCTGCCAAGGCAGGAGACACAAGATACAAAGGTTCAATTCCTGGGTTGGGAAGATCCCATGGAGTAGGAAATGGCAACCCACTCCAGTATTCCTGATTAGAGAATTCTATGGACAGAAGAGCCTGGCAGGCTACAGTTTGTGGGGTCACAAAGAGTGGGACATGACTGAGCAAACACGTGTACACACACAGAATATCTATTAGCCTTATAACTTTTACTCTTAGATATGTATATTTATCACCCAGGCAGGTCTATGGTGTGAATTTTAGGCTAACAGCAATTTATAGATTTATTAGAATTTTTTTTAAAAAAATGAAGAATTGAATGTAGAAAATATGTACACATGACTTAATTTTTGTTTCTTTAAAATACATCTTTAATGAATAAATATTTACATTCAGGATTCATTAGCTCCCCCCTCCAAACAGCCAAGCATAATCTCCAATAATATATCAGGATTCTAAAAGACAAAAGGGCATCCTGTTAATATATGTGTCCTCTGACTTAGGGCTGAATGTTGACAAGTGAATTTAAGAAAAGGCTGGGGTTATTTCTTGGGGTTTCCAATTATATGATGTCAACTGATCTTTGTTATGCTTTATACATGGAAAAAAAAATCAGAGTCAAATGGGCTGCTACTTCAGGTTGTTGTTGTTCACTCGCTAAACTGTGTCTGACTCTTTGTGACCCCATGGACTGAAGCACACTAGACTTCCCTCTCCTTCACTATTTCCTGGAGTTTACACAAATTCATGTCCATTAAGTTGGTGATGGTATCTAACCATTTCATCCTCTGCCATGTTACTTCATGACATTCTTTCAATGATATAATTAGACCTTATGACCAAAAATTTACCCATACTGTCTCAAAATGGTTTTGGACATAAACGAGTTTCCAATATCCATCTAGAAAAGCATGCTATTTTCACCACATATGTATTCTAAATATTTGAACAGGATCTCATTGGGGTCACAGAGGTGGAAGTGAAGAAGAAAAGATGAGAGTATGCTTACTGGAGTTCTCAGCTCAGGTATGGCAGCTTGATAGGTGAGTGGGCGACAGTCACGAGTGTTTGGCACGAGGACACACGGAAGAAACATTGGGCCCAGATCATCCCCATCCAGGACATCCACTGTGAGGGTGGTAGTGGTGGTTCGTCGTTCATTTAGGTTTTGTGCACGGTCCTGGGAGAGAGGAAAAAAAGAAAAACAACATAAGATGTACTCAATGTTCCCTCCAGCTTGATTATACCATAGACACATTTCTTCCTGACTATAGGCATCTGAAATCCCTTTTCTTAGAGCATTTACTTTAGAAAATTTGCATTTGTAAATACTTTCTCTGCCCCTTTGAGATGTCAACCTTCTTCCAGCTGAAACTTTTACCAGTTTTATACCCAGGACTCTTTCTCCAGGATCTAAGAATTATCCCTTTGAAATGCAATAATCAAGGAAGATAGAGCTTCTCTTAATATCTCCCAGTCCTTGTAGGAGGGTAGGAGCCTAACTCCCATGAAGGTTTTCTCCAAGTCCTGAAACCATCTCCCATCATGAAGATACATAAATGTTTACTTTCCTTCAAGAAGACAGTTAACAAACAAGTTAATAATCAAGATGACTCTTGATTCCTTCACTCCTGCCCCCACCTCAGTATTTTATTTTATTTTTTTATGATGTGTCAAGAAATTTAAGTTTATGAGATAAATGTTGCTCATTAAAAAAAAGGGGGGGAGAGAGAAAAGAAGAAAAATTAAATGAAGAGGTGAATAAAAGAAAGAAGACCCACCAGATCTGCTATACTCTCACTGAAAAAATGTATCTGTATGTTCACATAAGATTGCCTGTCACAAAGTATAATATTTTGAGAGCCTTCCTTCTCTCCATGTAGCCTTCTGGCATCACTAAAATAGCTTGTTTCCAAGTTTATAAATGACAATTGTTTCATTTCTTCATTCTTTGAGACTCTAAAAAACTATAATTTCTGAGAAGAGTATCCTTTTATCAGTAATGGGAATTATATTTCCATTTTTTCTCTTTTCCGCTAACCACAATATTGCCAGAGAACATGGATTTTATTTTATTTTCTTGTCTGTTTTGTTTTTCCCATTTTTATGGGTTTTAAAGTGTTCTTTGGTAAGATCCTGGGAAGCAAAAGCTCTATTGATGCAATTTTGCAAGTGAAACCTTTCTGGAATGCAATAACTTTATGACTCTGAAACCAACTAGGACCTTGTGGGGCCCTACCAGGTACAAATCCTGTTCGTGTTCCCCATTTCTTATTTGTAGGAAATGGATTTCATTCAGCTTCTTTGACCTTCCCTGAGTTCTGAAGGGAGATTCAAACAATTGCTAATTAGAAGAGTGAGGGAATGCAGAAACAAAGGAAGAGCAATCAAGAAATAATAGCGCAGTGATAAAGTAAAACCTGGTTCCTCCTCAAGTAATATATGTAACAATATCTTTGAGTTCTTCTGCAGGAACTAAGGCCCCACCAGGTGGAGAATTGTAATTTCAAGTGAGCACAAGATTCCTAGAATGCCACTCTGTTACCTCACCACCAATCAATGAGAAAGAAGACTGCACACAGTGGACAATAACAAAGACACTGATCTTTGTTAACAAAGACACAGATAATTATTATCTACCTATGATAATCTTATCTTATCTGTGATTATCTATGATAAGCTTCCCCTTTTTCCCTTTAAAAACTTTCATGGTAGAGCAGAATCTTTAGTATTGGTTACTGGACACAACTCTGCCTTCTTCCAGCTTGCCAGACTCCTGAATAAAGCAATCTTTCTTTTCCTACCAACAACTGTCTCTTGAGCGTCAGCTTTCAAGTGGCAATCAGCAGAGTATGAGTTTGGTAAACACTCTTGTATTCTTTGATGTTTAGTTTATCAAACTATTATTTACAAATTATTTTAAATTAAATTAAAGACATTAGAGATTGATCATACACAGAAAGAAGCCTTTTCAGAGTTTCCCTTAACTTATTAAATCAAAAACATTTGCAAGTGAAGCTACCATAAAACTGTTCTCTGGGGGAGTTTTATAGCCATGAGAAAAGAAACAAAGAGAAGAAAAACACTAGAATCTACATAAACAAACATCATCACAAACCTTCTTTACCTCCTGCTTATTCCCTAGAAACCTACTCATTTTTGAGCTGCTTAGGAAGCAACTTCATTTGCTTCTTTTCTTACACATATAAAAATACTTTATTCTTTTCACTTATTCATCTGTTTGGGGATTTTAAAAGTATATAGGTATTTATTTATGGCTGTGATGGGTCTTCCTTGCAGATAGGGGGCTTTCTCTAGTTGTGGAGAGTGGGAGCTACTCTCTAGTTGTAGTGTGTGGCCTTCTCGCTGTGGTGGCTCCTCTGGTTGTGGAGCATGGGCTCTAGGGCACTCAGACTTCAGTAGCTGCTGCATGTGGTCTCAGCAGTTGTGGTTCCCAGGCTCTAGACCACAGACTCAATAATTGCGGTGAGGTAGATGTCTAATACTTTGGCCACCTGATGCAAAGAACTGACTCATTGGAAAAGACCCTGATGTTGGGAAAGATTGAAGGCAAGAAGAGAAGGGGATGACAGAGGATGAGACGGTTGAATGACATCACTGACTCAATGGACATGAGTTTGAGCAAGCTCCAGGAGTTGGTGATGGACAGGGAAGCCTGGAGTGCTGCAGTCCATGGGGTCGAAAAGAGTCAAACATGACTGAGCGACTGAAATAACTGACGGAGAAATTGCTAGGCTGTCATTGTAGGGATGAGACTCCAGTTCTTTTTTAATTCCAACTCTTTCTCTCATACAAACATCGCACTCCATTAACCTAAAGCTATGCCCTTTGTTCCAATGTCCTGACTTTTAGAGGAATGTGTCCTTGGTCTGGTAGGTCATAAAATATCCAGAACCAAGACAAGACAATCAGTAACTGTTGACAAACTTATCAAGACAGAAAACACAAGGTGGACCATTAACTCTTAGCCCATACATCTGGTCCCTATCTGATCTTTAAAAGATGGCCTGCAGTCATGAGAAAGGGTCATGGGATGGTGACTCAATGTCTATGAAAACTCAAGGACAGGGGAATTAAAAAAAAAAAAAAGCCATAAAAATGACAGACTGGAAATAGGGACTTTCAAACTAATTGGTGAGAAATTACATACATCAGGGATGCGAGCCAATCAAAAATGAATAGATTAGTACTGGTAAAGATATAAACTGCTGTAGTTCAGTTCAGTTCAGCCACTCAGTCATGTCCAACTCATTGTGACCCCATGGACTGCAGCACACCAGGCTTCCCTGTCCATCACCAACTACCAGAGCTTGCTCAAACTCATGTCCATTAAGTCAGTGATGTCATTCAACTGTCTCATCCTCTGTCATCCCCTTCTCTTCTTGCCTTCAATCTTTGCAAGCATCAGGGTCTTGTCTAATGAGTCAACCCTGCACATCAGATAGCCAAAGTATTGGAGCCTCAGCTTCAGCATCAATCCTTCCAATGAATATTCAGGGTTGATTTCTTTTAGGACTGACTGGTTTGATCTCCTTGAAGTCTAAGGGACTCTCAAGAGTCCTCTCCAATACCACAGTTCAGAAGCATCAAAATTCTTTGACACTCAGCTTTCTTTATACTCCAACTCTCATTTCCATACATGACTACTAGAAAAGCCATAGCTTTGAATATATGGACCTTTGCTGGCAAAGTAATATCTTTGTTTTTTAATATGCTGTCTAGGCTTTGAGGTAGAAATTACTATGTAGTCAGTATAAAACTCTGAGACTTCAGTCTCGTTTTCAGTAAACATCCTGGTCCATGGTCCTAAATTCCTGGAATACGTCTTAAGTTTGATATATTATCAGCACTCAGATCCAGGGAAGGGCAGTAATTAAATTCTATTCCATATGCTTGGGGGAAAAACAACTGGTGATCATTAATCTTAAGCCAATTAGTTCAATTCAGTTCAATCATGGCAAAGTAATATCTCTGGTTTTTATTATGCTATCTAGGTTGGTCATAGCTTTTCTTCCAATGAGCAAGCATTGTTTAATTTCATAGCTGCAATCACCACCTGCAGTGATTTTGGAGCCCAAGAAAATAAAGTCTGTCACTGTTTCCTTTGTTTCCCCATCTATTTGCCATGAAATGGTGGGACTGGATGCCATGATCTTAGTTTTCTGAATGTTGAGTTTTAAGCCAACTTTTTCACTCTCCTCTATCACTTTCATCAAGAGACTCTTTAGTTCTTCTTCACTTTCTGCCATAAAGTGGTGTCATAATTATATCTGAGGTTATTGACATTTCTCCCAGCAATCTTGATTCCAGTTTGTGCTTTATCCAGCCTGGCATTTCACATGATGTACTCTGCATATAAGCTAAATAAGCAAGGTGACAATATACAGCCTTGACATATTCCTTTCCCTATTTGGAACCAGTCTGTTGTTCCATGTCCAGTTCTAACTGTTGCTTCTTGACCTGCATACAGATTTCTCAGGAGGCAGGTCAGGTGATCTGACATTTCCATTTCTTTAAGAATTTTCCACAGTTTGTTTTGATCCACAACGTCATAGTCTTTGGTGTAGTCAATAAAGCAAAAGTAGCTGTTTTTCTGGAACTCTCTTGCTTTTTCGATGATCCAATCAGTCCAGTTCAGTTCAGTTGCTCAGTCATGTCTGACTCTTCATGACTCCATGGACTGCAGCTCACCAAGCTTCCCTGTCCATCACCAACTCCTAGAGTTTACTCAACCTCATGTCCATCGAATTGGTGATGCCATCCAACCATCTCATCCTCTGTTGTCCCCTTCTCCTCCTGCCTTCAATCTTTCTCAACATCAGGATCTTTTCAAATGAGTCAGTTCTTCACATCTGGTGGCCAGAATATTGGAGTTTCAGCTTCAGCCTCAATCCTTTCAATGAATACTCAGGACTGATTTCCTTTAGGATGGACTAGTTGGATCTCCTTGCAGTCCAAGGGACTCTCAAGAGTCTTCTCCAACACTGCAGTTCATAAGCATCCATCCATTGGCACTCAGCTTCCTTTATACTCCAACTCTCATATCCATATATGACTACTGGAAAAGCCATTAGATGATCCAATGGATCTCTGGTTCATAAGCCCATACATCTGGTCTATGGTAAAATGGCCAGAAGGTATGAAAAAGGGTCTTGACTTAATCCAAGGATCAAGAGAAGGCATAAAGATGTTAAGTATCTTGATCTTTAAATTAATTGGTTAGAAATACTGTGATTTAAGGAAGGATATAAAAACTGCTGTAAGTCCCACCTTGGGGGGACTCTTTATCCCCTCTCAGTATCTATGCTGAGGGCTTTGTACTTTCCTCTGCTTTAATAAATCCTGTTTGCTTGCTACTGTGAGTGTTGCCTGTTTATGGATTCCATTCTTGGGACAAGAAATCAGATTCCCATCTTAGTTTGTCATGGCTTTTCTTCCCAGGAGCAAGCATCTTTTAATTTCATGGCTGCAGTAACCATCTGCAGTGATTTTGGAGCCCAAGAAAATAAAGTCTGTCACTGTTTCCGTTGTTCCCCCATCTATTTGCTATGAAGTGATGGGACTGTATGCCATGATCTTTGTTTTCTGAATGTTGAGTTTTAAGCCACCTTTTTGGGGTCATGTCACCTCTTCTCAGTGTCTGTGCTGGGAGCTTTATACTTCTCTCTCTTTTAATATAAACTCTGCTTGGGTGAGGGTTTGCATGTTGGTGAAGCTCTCCATGAACAAGAACTCGGATTCCCGTGTCAGTGGTGCACAGGTTTAGTTGCTCTGAAGCATATAAGATCTTCCTGGACCAGGGATTGAACCTGTGTCCCCTGCATTGCAAGGCAGTTTTTTAACCACTGGACCACCAGGAAAGCCCTTGGGTTTTGTTTTATTTTGGTTTTGGTCAGTCTAATACAAAAGTCTCTGATTAGTAAATATAAGAGGACAGAGAAAAACATTTTTCTTTCTCAAGAAGAGAATAAACATATTGAGATTGTACTGATAATTATGATTGGTTAAATTTTTATTTACTTTTTAAAATTTATTATTAACTTTTGGCCTCACTGCATGTCTTGTGGGATCTTAGTTCCCCAACTAGAGGTTGATCCCAGGCCCTTGGCAGTGAGGGAGCAGATTCCTAACCATTGGCCTGCCAGGGAATTCCCCTGACTGGTTCAATATATAGAGTATATAATTGTATATAATTTTTTTAAGTCTTCCATGAACTGTTTTAAATTTTCCATGTCTGTTTATTATATCTAGTACAGCTGAAGTATATTAGGGATAGCAAATGTCATGTGAGATAGTTTTGGTCTACAAATAAAAATTTTAAATTATACTTTAAACCTATGAATTGAGTATAAATAGAAAAGTCTTAATTTAACATTTTTTTTTTAAGAAAACACATCAAACCTACTATTTTAAATTGTGATTATAATATAGGGAAGCAGTATTTGCCACCCCCAAATATGTCTCTTTGGCGTAAAGATTATTTTAGACTGATTATTTTCAAGAAACTGAAGGCACAGAGGACGCTTTGAAAACTGGGAAACAGTCAGCCTTTTGTAAGGGACATTTACATATACAAGGGAAATCTCCTTTTGTAAAGGTGTCTCCTTGGCTATACCAGGAAGAGGGAGATGATCTCATCACTAGCAAATTAAATATGCATATCAACTTTTGTTGTTGTTTACTCACTAAGTTCTGTCTGATTCTTTCGCAACCCTATGGAATTAGGCCTCCAGGATACATGATATTTTACAGGCAAGAATGGAGTGGGTTGCCATTTCGTTCTCCAGGGGATCAACCCAAGGATCAAACCCGTGTCTCCTGCAATGGTAGGCAGATTCTTTACCACTCTGCCACCTAACTTCCCTTAACTGAACTTCTACCCTCAATATCTTCTGTGTTTAGCTTCAGATGATACTTAAAGTGAGGGTTTCTGCCATACTGGGGAGGAGTTACCCTGTTTTCCTGAGTCTCCCCCATGAATACAAAAGGTATGTATATGTGTTAGTCGCATCTGACTCTTTGTGGTCCCATGGACTGAAAAGCCCCCCAGGCTACTCTGTCCATGGAATTCTCCAGGCAAGAATACTGGAGTGGGCAGCCATTCCCTTCTCCAAGGTATCTTCCTAACCCAGGGATTGAAACCAGGTCTTCTGCATTGCAGACAGACTCTTTACCATCCAGGCCACCGGGGAAGTCATATATGTGATACAACTTTGTGTTTTTTCCATTAATCTGTCTTATAGCAATGTGATTATTAGACCAATCAAAGAACCTAGAAGGGTAGAATGGAAAAATTTCCCACCTCTACAATTGTGTAGAATGTAGTTTGCAAAAAAGACAGTGTCAATTAAAGTTTAAGAAAGATATTGAATTAATACCATTTTATGTAATATTGGATGTGCCACATTCCAATGGTGATTTCCTTGGTTCTTACCTTTCTCAAGGGTAAGAATTCAGTCTAGAAGCATGGTATTGTTGTTCAGTTGCTAAGTCATGTCCAATTCTTTGCAATACATGGAATGTAACAGGCCAGGCTTCCCTGACCTTCACTATCTCTTGAGTTTTCTCAAATTCATGTCCACTGAGTCAGTGAAGTTATCTCATTATTTCATTGAAGGCAGTCAGTGTAGTACTCTGAGACCTTGTTTTCAACAAATATCTCCCTCCATTAACCTAAAGTTATACCCTTTGTTCCAAATTCCTGGAATGTATCCTTGGTCTGATAAACTATTAGCACTCAGATCCAGGGAGGGCAGTAATTAACTTCTGTTCCATATGCCTGAGGGAAAAACAACTGTTGATCATTAATCTTTTAGCCCATATATCTGGTCCATTGCAAAATGTCCAGGGGACATGAAAAAAGGTGACAACTTAATCTGAGGATCAAGAGAAGCCATAAAGATTTTAAGCTAAACATTTTGACCTTTAAAATGATAGATTAGAAATGATGTATTTTAAGGACAGGGGCCAACCAAAATTGTACAGATTAATACTGGCAAGGATATAAACTGCTGTAAGTCCCACTTTGGGGGACTCTTTATCCCCTCTCAATGTCTATGCTGAGAGCTTTGTACTTTCCTTCTCTTTAATAAATCCTATTCACTTGCTACTATGAGTGTTCTTTCCTTACTGTGAAGTTCTTTCTTAGGTTCTGTGAACCAAACTTCTGATTCCCATTTCATCATCCTCTGCCACCTTCTTTTCCTTTTGCCTTCATTCTTTCCAAGCATCAGGTCTTTTCCAATGAGTCAGCTCTTTGCGTCAGGTGGCCAAAGCATTGGAGTTTCAGCATCAGTCCTTCCAATGAATGTTTAGAGTTAATTTCCTTTAGGACTGACTGGTTTTGAAAGTGTTTACCTCAGTTTGGGACTTGAACCCATGAGCCAGGACTCAAACCTAACCAAAACCTAGTTTGGTACTCAAACCCCTATGGCTTGGACTTCAAGTCAGACAATACCCACAGTCTTCCAATTGAGATCACAGACGTGGTTTCAGGAATTAGTGAAGCTTGATGTTTCATCATGGAAATAGAAACAAAGAGATAGGTAAGAAGTGGATTTATTTAGAGAGAAGCACACTCCATAGACAGAGTGTGGGCCATCACATAGGGTGAGTGCAGCTGTTTTGAGATATGGCATAGTTTTTATGAGCTGGGTAATTTCATAGGCTAACGAGTGGGAGGATTATTCCAACCATTTGGGGGGAAGGGTAGAGAAAATTGGGCCACCACCCGTATTTTGGTCTTTTGGTACCTTGAGCTGTCATGGCTCCTCTGGGTATGTCATTTAGCTTGCTGATTGAAGATCAAGGTCTAGTTGAAGGTGACTTGTATGCCTTCTTGGACCCATTTGATTCTAACAGATTTATGCTTTGTCTTCAGGTATGAAATTCTTTCAAATGTTTTGCCCTGCCCCCTTCCCTCCTGTTTCAGTTTGAACTCCTTGCAGTCCAGGGGACTCTTGAGAGTCTTCTCCAGGACAATTCAAAAACATCATTGTTTCAGCCCTCAGCCTCCTTTATGGTCCAACTTTTACATCCATACATAACTATGGAAAAACCATAGCTTGGATTAAATGGACCTTTGTCAGCAAAATGATGTCTCCGTTCTTAATACACTGTCAAGATTTGCTATATCTTTCAAAGCAAGGAACAAGCATCTTTCAATTTCATGGCTGCAGTCACAGTTCCCAGTGATTTTGGAAACTAAGAAAATAAAATCTGTCACTGCTTCTACTATTTCCCCTTCTATTTGCCATGAAGTTATGGAACTAGATGCCATGATCTTACTTTTTTGAATGTTGAGTTTTAAGTCAGCTTTTTCACTCTCATCTTTCATTTCAAGATACTCTTTAGTTCCTCTTCATTTTCTGCCATTAGAGTGGTATCATCTGCCTATCTGAGGTTTTTAATATTTTTCCTAGCAATCTTGATTCCAGCTTTTGATTCATCCAGCCTGGCATTTCACATGATGTACTCTGATTATAAGTTAAATGAGCAGGGTGACAACATACAGCCTTGATATACTGCTTTCCCAATTTTGAATCTGTCCATTTTTCCATGTCTGGTTCTCACTGTTGTTTCTTGTCAGGAGGTAGGAAAGGTTGTCTGGTATTCCTATCTCTTTAAAAATTTTCTACAGTTTGTTGTGATCCACACAGTAAAAGGCTTTAGTGTAGTCAATGAAGAAGTAGATATTCTTCTGGAATTTCTTTGCTTTCTTTATGATCCAGTGAATGTTGGCAATTTGATCTCTGGTTCCTTTGCCTTTTCTAAATCCAGCCTGTACATCTAGAAGTTCTCTGTTCATGTACTGTTGAAGCCTAGCTTGAAGCATTAGCCTGCTAGCTTGTGAAATGAGCATAACTGTATGGTAGTTTGAACATTCTTTGGCACTGCCCTTCTTTGGGATTGGAATGAAAACTGACCTTTTCCAGTCCTGTGGCCACTGCTGAGTTTCCCAAATTTGCTGGCATATTGTATGCAGCACTTTCACAGTGTCATCTTTTAGGATTTTAAATAGCTCAGCTGGAATTCTTCTACCTCCACTAGCTTTATTCAGAAAAATGCTTCGTAAGGTCATCTTGACTTCACACTCCAGGATATCTGGCTCTAGGTGAGTGACTGCACCATTGTGATTATCCTGGGCATTAGCACCTTTTTTTGTACAGTTCTATGTATTCTTGCATCTCTTTTTAATCTCTTCTGCTTTTGTTAGGTCCTTGCCATTTCTGTCCTTTATTGCATCTAAATTTGCATGAAATGTTCCCGTGGTATCTCCAGTTTTATTGAAGAGATCTCTAGTCTTTTCAATTCTATTGTTTTCCTCTACTCTTTGCATTGTTCATTGAAAAAGGCCTTCCATATCTCTCCTTGTTATTCTTTGGAACTCTGCATTCATATGGGTGTATCTTTCCTTTTCTCCTTTGCCTTTTTCTTCCCTTCTTTTCGCAACTTTTCGTAAGGCCCCCTCAGACATCTACTTTGCCTCTTGAATTTCCTTTTCTTTGGGATAGTTTTGGTCACTACCTCTTGTACAATGTTATGGATCTATGTCCATAGTTCTTCAGGTACTCTGTCTATCAGATCGAATCTGTTGAATCTATTTGTCACATCCACTGTATAATCATAAGAGATTTTATTTATCTCATACCTGAATGGCCCAGTGGTTTCCCCTACTTTCTTCAATTTAAGTCTGAATTTTGCAATAAAGAGTTCATGATCTGAGCCACAGTCAGCTCCTGGTCTTATTTTTGCTGACTGTATACAGCTTCTTCATCTTTGGCTTCAAAGAAAATAATCAGTCTGATTTTGGTATTAACCATCTGATGATGTCCATGTATAGAGTTGTCTCTTGTGTTTTTGGAAGAGGGTGTTTGCAATGACCAGTGTGTTCTCTTGTCAAAACTATGTCAGCCTTTGACCTGCTTCATTTTGTACCCCAAGGCCAAACTTGCGTGCCATTCCAGGTATTGCTTGATTTCCTAGTTTTGAATTCCATTCCCCTATGATGAAAAGGACATCTTTTCCTAGTGTAAGCTCTAGAAATCCTGGGAGGTTGTCACAGAACTGTTTGACTTCAGCTTCTTAGACATTAGCATTTGGGACATAGACTTGGATTACTCTGATGTTGAAAAGTTTGCCTTGGAAAAGAATTGAGACATTTCTGTAGTTTTTAAGATAGTACCCATACACTGCATTTCAGACTCTTCTATATGTTTGTTATACAGATTTAAATGCAAGCCTTCTCCATTGATAAGTTTGTAGAGATTTAGAATCATCCTTGCCTTCTTGGTACAGATAGAAAGACATCCTTTATAACTGAGTTTTTACTTGTAAATGAAAACTCTTCTATTAGTTTTTAGAGCTTCTTTTCTGCCTGCTGTGTTTTTTGTTTATTATTCAGCCTAAAATAATTCTTATGCTTGCTGAAATAAAATTAATAATTTAGGCAAATGAGAAAATTTCTTCCCATTTAGTGTGTACTGTGCATGTACATTAACCATACCTCCTTAGGAAATAATATTATTTCTAATCTCATCAAGGGTCACAAATCCTTAGGAGATAACCCTCCTTCTTAATCATATAAGGAGTCATGAGGATCAATGGTCAATTACTGTTTGTACATGTAGATTGTGTAAATTGTCTATAATACATCATTTAACATACAGCCCTTTGTCCCAGAAACTTATATGCAACTGTTCTTTGACCTCTGATGGGAAGAATAGTTGTTCATGCTCTCTGAGAGGCTGTCCTTGGGTTATAATCCTCACTTTGGTAAATGAAAATGCCCATAACTTTCTTAGATTGACTGATTAATATTTTGTATACATGCTAAAGAGACACATTTTGGGCTGACACGTTCTGCTCCTTTTCACTACTACAGGTGAAATACACTAAGAAAAAAATACCAACCTGATTAATATATATATAGACATTTTCCAGAATTTGTCACCAATAAATACGATATAAATAGAGATATGAAAATAGGCCTCATGCACTTTCCTAACTTGCAAGTTTCTGGAAAGTGCTTTTAATCCATAATGCTCTTTTTACAGTTCATAATAAAATTTGATCTTAAAATATTGCCTAGAACAAAGCCCCCAACAATTATAATAAAAACTAAAAAGAAAGGAATGTTTTGCTCTTCTAGAAAAATGCTTGCCTTTTGTGACTCTTCTGAATAAAGGAAATAACATTGTAAATTGGGAGTGGTATAAATAAAGCATAATTATTTCCATAAATATTTTATGTGATTTTATTAAGTTTACATTTTCATTCATTGCTATGTGAAAATCCAATACATATTAAAAACTACCCCCCTCAAATCCTTCCTTCTATTCTATCTTCCTTCCTTATTTCTATCTATCATTTTAAAAATAAGATAATAATTTAAAAGTTTAAACATTTAAAAATACCATTAGTTTAGGAAACTGTGACTGTAACTGGCAAGCAAGGATGCATCTCCTTTAAGAGTTAATCAAGTTTGACTGTTTAATTTGTGTTTTCTCAGTGTGCATTATTTCACATACCACTTACATAGTTGCTAACATTCAACATTTAATTATATGAAACTGTTACCAGGTCCAAGCTCAATCTGCTCACTACACTATAGGCCAGTGAATCTGAGAGATGAGGTGTTGAGGCAAGGAAGAGACTTTAATCGGAGTGCCGGCAGACTGAGAAGATGGCAGGCTAGTGCTTAAAAATAACCATCTTATTGGGGTCTGGATGCCAGGTTCTTTTATAGATTAGAGATGAGGGGAGGTGAGGAAGCAAAGCAAAAAGGCCATTAATCTTGCAAAACATCTCCTAGAATGACTGTGGCACAGACCATGAACTCCTTATTGACAAATTCAGACTTAAATTGAAGAAAGTAGGGAAAACCACTAGACCATGCAGGTATGACCTAAATCAAATCCCTTATGATTATACAGTGGAAGTGACTAATAGATTCAAGGGATTAGATCTGATAGACAGAGTGCCTGAAGAACTATGTACGGAAGTTTGTGACTTTGTACAAGAGGCAGGGATCTAGACTATCCCCAAGAAAAAGAAATGCAAAAAGGCAAAATGGTTTTCTGAAGAGGCTTTACAAATAGCTGTAAACAGAACAGAAGCAAAAGGCAAAGGAGAAAAGGAAAGATACACACATCTGAATGCAGAGTTGCAAAGAATAGCAAGGAAAGAAGAAAGCCTTCCTCAATGATCAATCCAAAGAAATAGAGGAAAACAATAGAATGGGAAAGACTAGAGATCTCTTCAAGAAAATTAAGAGATACCAAGGGAACATTTCATGCAAAGATGGGCACAATGAAGGACAGAAACGGTATGGACCTAACAGAACCAGAAGATATTAAGAAGAGGTGAAAAGAATACACAGAACTATACAAAAAAAGATCTTCATGACCCAATAACCATGATGGTGTGATCACTCACCTAGAGCCAGACATCCTGGAGTGGAAAGTCAAGTGGGCCTTAGGAAGCATCAATATGAACAAAGCTAGTGTAGGTGATGGAATTCCAGTTGAGCCATATTAAATGCTAATAGATGATGCTGTGAAAGTGTTACACTCAATATGCCAGCAAATTTGAAAAACTCAGCAGTGGCCACAGGACTGGAAAAGGTCAGTTTTCATTCTAATCCCAAAGAAAGGCAATGCCAAAGAATGCTTGAACTACCTCACGATTGCACTCATCTCCCACGATAGTAAAGTAATGCTCAAAATTCTCCAAGTCAGGCTTCAACAGTACATGAACCATGAACTTCCAGATGTTCAAGCTGGATATAGAAAAAGCAGAGGAACCAGAGATCAAATTGCCAACATCCATTGGATCATCGAAAAAGCAAGAGAGTTCCAGAAAACTATCTGCTTTATTGACTATGTCAAAGCCTTTGACTGTGTGGACCATAACAAACTCTGGAAAATTCTGAAAGAGATGGGAATACCAGACTGCCTGACCTGCCTCCTGAGAAATCTGTATGCAAGTCAAGAAGCAACAGTCAGAACTGGACATGGAAAAACAGACGGGTTCCAAATAGAGAAAGGCTGTATATTGTCACCCTGCTTATTTAACATATGCAGAGTACATCCAAAAAAATTAGGGTTAGGGTTGGATGAAGCACGACTGGAATCAAGATTGCCAGGAGAAATATCAATAACCTCAGATATGCAGATAATACCACCTTTATGGCAGAAAGTGAAGAACTAAGGAGCCTCTTGATGAAAGTGAAAGAGGAGAATGAAAAAGTTGGCTTAAAATTCAACATTCAGAAAACTAAGATCATGGCATCTGGTCCCATCACTTCATGGCAAATCGATGGGGAAACAGTGGAATCAGTGACAGACTTTATTTTCTCGGGCTCCAAAATCACTGAAGATGGTGATTGCAGCCATGAAATTAAACGATGCTTGCTCCTTGGAAGAAATGCTATGACCAACCTAGACAGTATATTAAAAAACAGAGACATCACTTTGCCAACAAAGATCTGTCTAGTCAAAGCTATGGTTTTTCCAGTAGTCATGTATCGATGTGAGAGTTGGACTATAGAGAGAGGTGAGTGCCAAAGAATTGATGCTTTTGAACTGTGGTGTTGGAGAAGACTCTTGAGAGTCCCTTGGACTGCAAGGACATCCAACCAGTCCATCCTAAAGGAAATCAGTCCTGAATATGCATTGGAAGGACTGATGCTGAAGTGAAACTCCAATACTTTGGCCTCCTGATGCAAAGAGCTGACTCATTGGAAAAGACCCTGATTCTGGGAAAGATTGAAGGCAGGAGGAAAAGGGGACGACAGAGGATGAGATGGCTGGATGGCATCACCAACTCAATGGACATGAGTTTGAGCAAGCTCTGGGAGTTGGTGATGGACAGGGAGGCCTGGTGTGCTGCAGTCCATGGGATCGCAAGGAGTCGGACATGACTGAGCAACTGAACTGAATTGAACTGAACTAGAATGGCAAGTTCAGGGAGGGTATGTGTTAATTTCTTCCTTCCTGTCATCCATAAGTGGGCAGGGTTCTGAAGAAACATACTTTAACAGTCAGGCGGAGGGGCATGATTCTCTGAGGCAAACTGTTCTGTATGATTATAATAAGAAAAGCAATGAAAGGCAAGTCAAAGAAACAGTTCCTATTTGGAGTCAGGTTTGGCTTCCTCCCTACAACAAAACCTTTAGTTAGCTTCCACAACTTTTGTGAATGCAGTTATGCAAGGAATTGCAGGGGATACAAAGAGTTATCCAACATAAAAACTGACATGGAGGAATTTAAAAGCATACAGATAACTACAACATAGAATCAAGAGAGCCACGAGTAATATTCATCAGAGTTTGATGAATATCGACCTAGCTGCAACTTCCTGTCAGTGCCTCATAAGTTGTATTGACCTTGTCACTGAATACTTAGTGACAATCTTTATTCAAAGCTTCCAGTCCTCTGCTCCCACATGATCATAACACAATTTATTATATCCTGATACCAAACATATCAAAGCCCCTTGTTGTTTTTTAATTAATTATTTATTAAATAAGTAGAAATTTTTGTCAATGTATTGCAAGGAAGAACTGGTTTTTGTGTTTGTTTGACTCAAAAATAAGATATATATGCCTAGTAGAACTTCAAAAGAAATTTTATATTATAAATAGCTCAGAGACAACTAACTCAGTCATAATCCATTCTTTTTTACAAAGCACAATTTTATAAAACTGCAAATATTTCAACTATGAAAGTGTTCAGGCAATAAACACCTCTAACCATCAAATGATAAGTAAGACTTCAATTCCTTCAACTCAATTGAAAGGCTTTCTTGCTGTAAAATAGTTTAATTGCCCACTATTCTTTGATCAAACTAGAGATAAATTCTAATTTCTAATTCATTCAGTATCTGCTCTATATTTAGAACTGTATTAAGTTAAATATTGGTTGTGTGAAGTGGAGCCAGGAAAAAGGTGAACTCTAAGAAATACTGTGAAATTATATGAAACCTAGTTTTATAAAGAATATGAGACAAAAATGCTGATGTTCAAGACAGAGGAGAAATATTGTATGACATCCCCTATGCGTGGACTCTAAAAAAAAAATGATACAAGTGAACTTACTTACATTACAAAACAGAAAGAGACTCACAGACTTAGAAAAGAAACTTATGTTGCCAGGGGGAAGGGATAGTTAGGGAGCTTGAGGTGGTCATGTACACACTAATGTATTTAAAATGGATAACCAACAAGGAGCTATTGTATAGTACAATATTATGTGGTAGCCTGGATGGGGGAAGAGTTTAGTGGAGAATGGATACATGTATATGCATGGCTGAGTCCCTCTGCTGTTCACCTAAACTATCACATTTAATCGGCTATGCCCCAATACAAAATAAAAAGTTCAAAAGAAAAAAAAATGATGTTTGGATTTATTTTTAGGCAATACCATAGGAGCCATGGAATAAAGAGGCTTTTAACACTTACATATTTAGTATTCAAGTAGTTTGAAGTTAACAAAAAGACTAGAGGCATCCACCAAACTCACTAATAGATACATGTATTAAATACTCTTTCATTACTTTATCAGGTATTTGCAGTAGAGAAAGAAAATTAAAAAAAAAAAAAAAAAATTAGAGTTGTCCTGAGTCTTTTGACCCAAACTCAGTTACCTAAGACCTTGGAAGTGTCTGTCTTGCTTCCCTTCACTAATGAAAGATGGACTATCACCAACTGGAATTGTAAAACATATCCTAGTAACTTGACTCTGCTGGATTTCTTTATTTAAAAATGAAAATAGCAGCAACAAGTTTGCCTTGGTCTAAATCACTTTAGAAGTGTGTTCTTTCTTCCTTTCTTTTCTTTTTTGAAACTGTCTTTTTTTTTTTTCCTTTTTGAGACTTTTACCCAAATTTCCTTAAATTTTATGTGTACTAGTAAACAGAAATAGTATCATTACATATCTTCATTACTTGAAAATTTTGTAAATAGTTCTTAAACCATCAACCCCTATCTTCCTCTACTTCAGTCCTAGTCTCCAGAATATGCCCAAGAAACTGGCAGAAATAAAAACAATGGTTGTAAAATTAGCACTTATTCCACATATCTGTGTGAGGTAGACATGAGGAAAGGTCAGGATAAGGGTTATTCTGAAAAGTAATTTGTATATCCAAATCTATATAGTTGCAATGTTTTGAAGAAGAGAAGGATGTGTCACCCCATAATATGTCACATTGGCATACTGAGTATTTTACATTAAAGTTTCTTAAGAAATAGCCAGTGCAAGGAGGACATTCTGACAACATTTGTCTCCCTGAAAGCAGGACATGAATCTTCCATGTGAAAAGAACTCTCCCTGTCCCAGGAGGATAGAAAGCATCATTATCACCAGAAATAGAGAATTTAGGGGCCAAGAGGCAGTGTAAAACTACCACATTCTTACTCATTAATTTGATATTCTCAGCCCATGCCCCTTTGCTTTGCAAATTCTTCACAGATTTGTAGTTTTCTTGTCTAAACAACAGCTTGCTTTGGTCATTTCTTTCAGTCTCTCTCTTTTTTTTTTTAATGAGACTGTTTCACATATATTATTAAATTTGTCTTTTCTCCTGTTAATCTGTGTTGTGCTCATTTAATTTTTAGGCCAGCCAAAGAATTGCAAAAAATTCACCTCAATTAAATAGTGAGGAGACCAGAAGGAGGAGTTCTCACAGTCTGCAAGCACAGTATAACTCATCACCTCTTCTCTTCTGGCAACAAGTCAACCAGTGAAAAGCCATGGTCTCTTTACTTACTATAACTCTCTCACTCTCTCAATTTCTTTTTTTTTTCTCTTCTCTCTTCCTTCCCCTGCTTTGTGGGAACTTGCATATGGGTCATCATGGGTTGTAGACCTCAAACTTCTTATCCCAAATAAACCTATTTTTGTTGGAGAAGTATTTGAGGGTCTATTTATTTTAGTTCAACAAATATGTATAATATAGTGTGTTGTTACAAAAGATAGCTAATGTCCCTTCTCAAGATTTTTTGATGTGAAAATGAGGAATAGCACTGCTATTGATAGAATAATTTAAACAGTATTCTTGCTATGATCTTAACTAAATGTAAGCCTTTTCTTTCTGACAATTATTTAAGGGCTCTTGAGTACTTAAGTGTCCTTAAGATTTTCCTCAGAATAACTGAAACGTGAAAAAGAGTTGGCTTAAACTATCTATGTATAGCAATGAGTCTGATTTTTTGTTTGTTTGTTTTAGGGTAACATCAAAATTCTAATACAGAGTGTATCAGAAGTTTCAACAAAAGGAAACCTCTGATTTTTGTACTTCTCTGAACTTCATTTCCTAGATTTTTTTTTCTCCTTTTCTCTAGAATTTATCACTGTCTCATTGTCTATTCAAATTTAAAATAAATGGTGTGGATACGAATGTTGCAAAATTTCTAAATAAAATAAGTGACAAGTTTTTTTTAATGTGGGTCTCCCAAAACTCTTCCAATTTATTTAACAATAATAACATGTTCATATGCATAAAAAAAAACCTCACAACTACATGAAATTTGAATGATTCCTTTTGCTAATCAATCAAATCTTTGTACTCTAAGCAAAGCCAGGCCAATGCTCAGTAATGTTCAGTAATTTATCATTAGACTTATAGCCTCTTAGAAACCATCTACTTTGAAGTCCAAATTCATTGCTCATATTTCAACTCTCCTTATGACTCTAAGAGAATATGTAGGCTTTTAATGGACACAGTTTACATTGTACATTAGTTTACATCAATACAATAATAAACAAGACTATAAAAGAATAATTTTAAATATATAAATATCATTATTCTACATAAATATAAGAATATAAATTGTATACATATAGATAGATAGATCTATGATGCTGTTTTTGTTTTAGTCGCAAAGTCATGTCCACCTCTGACTCTTTTGTGACCCCATGGACTATATAGCCTGCCAGGCCCCTCTGTCCATGGGATTTCCCTGGCAAGAATACTGGAGTGGGTTGCCATTTCCTTCTCCAGGGGATCTTCCCAACCCAAGGATCAAATCCATGTCTCCTGCATTGGCAGGCAGATTCTTTACCACTGAGTCACTAGGAAAGCAAATATATATATATATATATATATATTTTATATATATATACATATATATACATTTTATATATATACACACATATATATATACATTTTATATATATATATATATATATATATATATATACATTTTATATATTTGGCAATAAATGCTTAACAACCAGGTGAAACAAGAAGCCCTGACAGAAGCAGGAGATAGATGGACTCCAGGTTATACATTTAACTAGCCCCCTATTTATACTTTGAGATAGAAATGACAACAGGAACAGGATGAAAAGCCATACTTTGTCTGCTGTAGATACTGTAAGGTAATAGTAATGTCAGGGGCGAAGAGGGGATAAGCCTTGCTTGGACAAAAGATAAGAAAGTCACATATTTCTCATCCTTGGGGTCAGAGAGACTTCCCAAATTACACTTGCACAGAAAGTTTCCTTAGGTGAGGAGAGTGCTAGGCAATTATCAGTTTTGCTAGCTTCCCAGAGCCCCTCACGCTGAAATCCATTTTGACTAAAAACATGCTTGCGCACGTAGGGAGAGCCTTGAGACAAATCAGATATGGGGTCAAAGCAAGGTGACTGGCCAGAGGAAAGCAAAGACCTGGAAGACTGCCCCCTTATAAATGACTTAAATTTCCCCCAAATATGACTTACTGAGCCTATCCACCTGTGTCCACACATATTTCTCTCTTAATAAACAGTTTACCTGTTTCACTGTTTTCCATCTCTTTGTTGAAATTCCTTTCCAGAGGGGATAAGAACCAGGGTAGTGCTGCAATCCAGGTTCAATCCATGGTTGAGGAACTGAGATCCTGCTCCAAGCTGCTATAGCCATGGTTACCCCACAGAGCACTCAGAGAACATGACTTGAATCATTTGTCAGTTTCTATACTGTAAATATCTCCCACCATGGCCACAAATGAGGTCACTGAACTCGGAGTGGAAAGAGAGGCTCAAAACTGGCCCTCAAGTAAACATGAACCATCTTTCCAGCTCCAATAATCCACTGTATTAAATAAGTTATACATTTAAAATGTAGAGGAAATGAGCATTCTTCTTTATAACTTGTGGGAGTGTGATGTGTTGCAACAATTTGGAAGATAATATGACATTATTTACTATATACATATATATATAGGCTTTCATGGTGGCTCAGACAGTAAAGAATCTGCCGTATGTATATGCATATATACAATTTTTATCATAGTAATTTTATCTCTTAATTATCTATTCATACACAGTCAAGTACTGGTACTAAAGAAGTTTATGTAATGCTGTAATGATATCAGAATGTATTCCAAGTATTAGTTTAAGCATATTTTTGTTTGCCAACTTGCTAATCCTCACAAGAACCCTATGTGGTATGTTTCATTAATATCGCCCTTTTACTGCTTAGGAAACTGACATACAGAGTATACACAAATTCACACATCTAGGCAAGGGCTGAATTAGGATTTGAATTTGGGCAATGTGGTTCTGAAGCTTATGATTTTACCACTATACTACACTCCCTGCCTCTCGTGAGAATCCTGAAATTAGCTATCAATTCTATGGTGAAAAACAAACAAAAAAACTTAAGTACAGTTGAATAAATCGTAACATACCTAAATTTTGATATATTATATATTTTTGAAAGGATATAATCTGAAAACACAAAAAAATCATATAATTTCCTGTATTTAGTATTCACATTTTATATTGCATAATTTAAATTTATATAAACATTGCTATTACAGATAAAGGGCTTCCCTGGTGGCTCAGATGGTAAAGAATTTGCCTGCAATGTGGGAGACCTGGGTTAGATCCTTGGGTCAGAGAGATCCTCTGGAGAAGGAAATGGCAACCCACTCCAGTATTCTTGCCTGGAGAATTCATATGGACAGAGGAGCCTGGGAGGCTACAATCCATAGGGTTGCACTGAAAGGACTAAGTGACTAACACTTTCACTTTCATTACAGATGAAATCAAAGCTTCACTCAACTTCTCACCAATTCCATTCCTTCCTTTCAAGGCTCCATGTATATCCTGTTATTTCATGTTTATCCTTGAAATGCCAGAAATTTCTCAGTGCTTCCCAGTTATGAGTAGTCTAGCAAATTGGATTCAAATTGTCCCCAGTGTCTTCATAAATAGTTTAAAGTAGACAGCACGTCAGATGATTTATTTTATTTAATATTCCTTTTAAAAAACTCATTTTAAATAACATGATAACAATTAGCTTTCAAATACATTCCTTAGCAATCTGACTTTTCTGTACATTTTAGTAGAGATTTTGAATCAGAAAGGAAAATCATATCTTTTCTTCACATTTTCCTTTACATAGGGAAAAAAAAAATGTTTCAATGTTTTTGGGGAATTCTGAAGGGTCCTCTTTAATGATTTTACTTTTTCCTATATCTGCAGTTTCTACTCTATGCTACTGAGCCCTAAGACAAACCATACTGAATTGGAAAAAAAGCAAAACAAAACAAAATATTTTGAATGAAAGTCTAGAAAACTGTCATCAAGAACTAGATCTCTAACTATATCTACCACCACAAGTATACTAGATAGATAGATAGATATATAGATATATACACATATATACACACACACACACACATTTATGTTCTTTCTACTGAAATATCTCTAAAAAAGAGAAAACATGGCCACTTAGTGACACTCGGTTGCATATAAGCTTGTTAAGAACAACTGGTGGAGGATACTTTTCCTTTTCTTTCTTTTCTAAAACATTGGAAAAACAACCAAGTTTCAGGAAAGGATAGATTTTAAGGACAGAAAGAATCTGAGTCTTTGGTGATGTACTTGAACTGTCAAATCAACCCTTGAATCACATAAATTTAATAATTTTATTAAAATAATGATGATAATAATGATAATAACATTATACAAGCAACCGCTCTTTAGGTTTTGTTATTGCTGCCCACATATAAAGATCATGTTCATAGTAACTTATACATCGTGAGCAACTAGTAATAAAAGATAAATGATTCAATAAGTGATTCAATAAATGATTCAACAGTTCTCTGCCTTTAGTGTACTTTGAAGTTCCCTGGGGAGCTAATAAAAATGCAAGTTTTCCACTTCTACCTTCTGAAATTTTTATTCAGAGGGTCTGAGGTTGGGTCTAGGAATCTGTAGTTTTAATGCACTCCCAAGGTGATTCTGGAGAAGGAAGTGGCAACCCACACCATTATTCTTGCCTGGAGGATTCTACGGACAGAGGACCCTGGTGGCTAAAGTCCATGAGGTCACAAAGAGCCGGATACTACTGAGTGACTAACACTAAAGGTGATTCTGCTGCAGTTGTTCAGTCAATCATGCTTTGAGAAATACTTCAGTATGAGCTAAAAACAAATCATTGAAGTGTTTGAGTGAGTCCAAGACTGAAGAATACAGTGAGTGGGAATAATCTTCCCATTCTATTCCACCCCATTCCTCATCCAGAAGAATATGAATACAAATTACATTGAGGGCAGGGCTACCTTGTTGAGGCTGTAAATTAGAGTCAGCATGTACCTTCTAGGTGAGTTTTGTATTTCATGAATTCAGAGGAGAGAAATAAGAGAAATTGATAACTCACATTAGCTTGGATGATGACAAAGTAGCGAGTCTTATCTTCATAGTTGAGCCTCTTCCTTAACACTACATTTCCAGTCAACATGAGGGGAATTTCAAAAGTGTCGTTGGAAGTCTGCAAATAAGATACACGTCTGAGATCATTTGAACATAAGATAAATTAGAGAATCTGATATTTCAGCTGAGTCCCCTTGAAAGTTATAGACAACATGTTCATCATCTAAAAACAGAATGTGAATGTCAGCTTCAGGTTTAATGTTCTTATTTCTGAAAATTTGTCATTCTAATCAGTAGGTCTTACTTTGATAATGATATCTAGGAAAGTTACTTCTTGTGATAGTTTTTCACATATTATTAGAGTTACACATAAACAGCCCCAGAATATATCTAAATCTAAGCCCAGATGTCTGAAGATCTTTCCTATTACCATATTACCTTTTCATAATTTTTGTAATCACCAAAGAGTTCAATTATTGCAATTTATGATTTATCATAATATCCCTTTATGACATTGGAGTCCATTTTATATTCTCATATTTTCAAGTACTATATTAAAGATATGTAACTATTAGCTTGAAACATTGTGTTTTTGTGAAAAAGAATGTGGTATAGGTTGTTTTTGTTTGTTTTTCCAAGCCTCAAATCTGCTGCCCTCACCCTAACAGGGACTGTGTTTCTTCTTGGCAACATGCAGTTCATAAGGGCAACCTCCAAAATGCCTCCAACCAGTACTGCTCTGGTATTAGCAATCCTCACTGTAAGACGATACAGTCATTCCTCAAGAGGATATAATTTATAAGACCTGTCTCTTATCCTTGAAAAGATTTTACATCACTTTTGTGTTTTAGTACCATTTTGAAGTCTGATAAAACAGCCTATCATTTATGACAACAAGTCAGTTTTACTTTTAGCACTGGAACTTTTTTGGTTGACTGTTTTGTGTAGTGGTAGCTGGGCATGTGATTGTGGATACCAGATGAAATACTCAGATACATATTTCAGAAAAAGGAGTGGTGTGAGGAGGAGCGACAAAGTAGGAGGAAGAAAGCATAAGAAAGGAAGGAAGGAAGGAAAGAGAAAGAAAGAAAGTGTATGCATGTGTGTGTGGGGAGGGAGGTGTTGGTGTGTCTGTGTGTCTTTACATCCTCAGCTGACACAAGGGGAGTTCCTTAGGAACTGAAATAATAATATAAGAACAGTTGACTCAAATCTAATCTCCCATCTCAAGTTCATTCAGGGGAATGTAGGCAAATTAACCTTCAATATCTACTCATACTCTTGCACTCTCCATCTTTACCTCCCTCCCTCCCTGACTCCCTCTCTTTCTGGTACATACTCACACTCAGCACACAACTGATACATATTTTTTAATGATTAACTCTTGTGCTCACGCAATTGACTTTACAAGTCTTCTTGGATACAGTCATTTAAAGAAGTAACATTTTAAAATACAAATATAAAAAAAAATGTACCAAGTAAGATGTTTACAATTAAAAACAGACATTTGACATTTTCCCTACATTTTTGCTTATTTAAACATTGTGTGTGTGTGCTCAGTTGTGTCTGACTTTTGCCACCCCATGACTGTAGGACACCAGGCTCCTCTGTACATGGAATTTTCCGGCAAGAATATTGGAGTGGGTAGTCATTTCCTACTCCAGAGGCTCTTTCCAACCCAGGGATCAAACTCACATCTCTTGCATCTCCTGCATTGGCAGGTGGATTCTTTACCATTGTGCCACCTGGGAAGCCCTGTAGGACTTTAAACTAAGCCAGAGAATGTAAAAATGGTTTAATCTAAATATCTAAGTTAGTTATAGGAGACACTTCAGTTAATAATTGCAATATACACTATAAAGCACAACTCAGTGTGTTGTTACAGGGCTATTAACTGTCTAAGACAGTTACTACAGAGTCACATATTAATTTTTAGTATAGTTATGAAATATATGGTGGCTTTCTTACCAAAAAGTAACTTCATTCTTGGTGTCAGAACTCCATGAGTTCAGATAACTGGTAGCTTTGTGCTTTAGGGGAGGCTATGCCTCTAAGCAGGGATTCCCAGGAGGCTCCTTGGTAAAGAATCTGCTTGTCAATGCAGGAGACACAGGTTGGATCCCTGGGTCAGGAAGATTGCCTGGAGAAGGAAATGGCAATCCACTCCAGTATTCTTGCCTGGGAAATCTCACAGACAGAGGAGCCTGGTGGGCTACACTCCATGGGGTTGCAAAGAGTCAGATAGGACTGAGTGATTAAGCACAGACACACATGCCCCTAAGTAGAGTGAGTTTTGACAGATCTACTCCAACCATGGAAATTCCACACCTTGCCAGTGACTGTTTTGGAAATGTACATGAGATCTAATTCTAGATAATCTGAAGAACTTTTCTTAATTGTAAAGAGAGAGAGAGACACAGGGGAATCCCCTCCCCCTTTTCTGCTTATAGATGCTTCTGTAAGGATAGAAAACCTGGAAATGTTAGCAGTCATTTTGGAACTACTGATACAGTTAATCTAGAAGTAAACAAAATGTTGAAAATGGAAGAGCAGAAAATAGGAAAAAGTCATTTCTGTGATATCTCTGAGTTGCTTAACAAATCCTGATACCACCCCTTCTCTGAACAACCTGTTATGAGAGATAATCCATGACTTTGTTGGCAAAGTCACTTTAAATTGTTTTCTATTATTTGCAGCTGAAAGCACTTTGATACATGATTATCTCCTGTCTATGTGTCCTCATCTTGTAGTCCCCTCTCTTTTCCATTTATGCCATGACTCTTTACAGGTGACATTTGCTTTTAATTTTGTCTTGCATAAACATCCTATCCCTCATTTCTCTGAGTTATAAATTCTATAAATCCTACTCAGTAAAATCTTCTTTGTCATCCAATTTAGGATTAAGTCTTTGATCTTATGATATATTGTTTTTTCCAAACAACATTTGTTATTTGTGTATTTTCTGTTTTCCCTTACAGATTTCTCAAGGATCTCAGTCTATGAGCTGGAGATACTTACCTTGATGTTTCTAGTCAAGTCACGTAATGGATGTTTGTGATTCTGTTTTAGCTGGCAATCATTATTTGCAGAATTATTATTAACATTACAGTTAGTAATTAGGGATTTTATTTCTAATTAGGGATTGTTGTTAGTGTTCTTAAGATCACTTTTTGGATGGAACATCCATCTTCATTACAGTATGCAAAATCTTTTTAGTTGCAGCACACGGGTTCTAGTTCTCTGATCAGGGATCAAACCTGGGCCCCCTCCATTGGGAGTGTGAGTCTTAGTCACTGGGCCACCAGGGAAGTTCTTAAGCTCCTATAACACATTTTTGATTAAACCTAATTCTTATTTTCTAAATCACTCTTTTATAGATATCTGAGGTTTTCCATGTGCTAGGAGTTCCATCAATACTTATGTTCCATCAATATATGTTCCAAGAAACATAAGGAGACTATCGGCTTTAAGATCAATGCTGTTTATAAATTATTGCATATGAAAAGACTTTGTGTTAAAATTAGCTAATTTATTAATAAACAATTATTTATGAAGTGTGCATTCTGTCTTGAAAAAATAGAATAATAATCATGGGGAAAAGCAGAAGCAAAATGCAGGTAAATGCTTGGGATGCTCTATATTTTTCCTCTAACAAAAAGAATATTGGAAAAAAAAAGAAGAATATTGGATTATATCAACTCAAAGTAAATGCCCTGCTCTAATGACATTTTCAGAGTTCTACCTAAGGAGGAAAAAAAGAACAAAATTTAGTAAGAAAATATAGTTGTTGTTTTTTTTAATTGCTATATGATAAGGCAATGTGACAATGTTTTTCAAAGTTTAGAGTATATAAGGATCGTAGAAATGTATCACTTAGATTACAGATTCCAAGCATCTATTCCTCCAAATTCCAGAATTCTCATTCTGTATTTCTAACAAAACTCTTGGGTAATTCTCAAGTAGAAGGTTTAGATTTTACTTTGAGAAACAATAAACTGGAAGATAGAAAGGATCAAGTATATAAGAGTTTTGGCATTTAATTGTGAACTCAACTCAATAGTGAGCTCCTGTAATACATTTTTAAAATGTATTTATTTGACCACACCAGGTCTTCGTTGAGGTATGTAGAATCTTTTTAGTTGTAGTACATGGGCTCTAGTTCTCTGATCAGGAATCAAACTTGGGCCGCTTGCATTGGGAGTGTGAGTCTTAGGCACTGGACCACCAGGGAAATTCCTAAGCTCCTATAACACATTTTTAAGATGGACAATTCTTTCATTTTTCTTTATATTGGAGTTAGTTATGTTAAACTGGGATGGACTTTTAAGTATACTTTGAGTGAAGACTGTCAAAGGTAATAACATGTTGAGCATTTAATGTTTCACATTTTTAATAATTACTAACACTGGTTTCCTGATTCAATCTATTCCTATAATAATAAATAATATTAT
Source organism: Giraffa tippelskirchi (assembly GCF_054371585.1). Taxonomy (NCBI): domain Eukaryota; kingdom Metazoa; phylum Chordata; class Mammalia; order Artiodactyla; family Giraffidae; genus Giraffa; species Giraffa tippelskirchi. Next base: position 44,145,738 of record NC_137276.1, read on the forward strand.
TTACTATTACTTAAAGTCCTTCTTTGTGTTAAACTTTGAACCCAGGTCTTTTCACTGAGTCTATGACATTTTAAATTTACAACATGTATGTACTTTTGAAGTCAAACAGAAACTTCTAAATACAATTTCCTAGGAAATTGGTTAGAATAAGGTGAAACAAACTACATTATAATTTTTCCTATATCCCCAAATATGCATATGCATATTTGTGTGTGTTTCTGTAGCAGGGAGGAATGAGTTTGTAGGAAACAAAGAAACAATGATTAGAGTATTGGTATTTTACTAGGAGCAAATTAGTGTTGCTGTACTTCCCAATGAAACACATATGTGCCTTGTTCCTGTCATTAGATCACCAGGAAATAGGATCCTATAACTTTTCACTAGCTCTGATATAGATATATGTGTGTGTGTGAGCATGCATATCAATAGTATCTCAGTCTTAGACTTTTGTCAAAGGACTGTTTGAGTTGGGAGGGGAAGAAAAGTCTATACCCTCCTTCCCTCTACCATTAATTTTCCTCTCCTTTCATCCTTAGTGATCTGTTTCATCAACAAAGGAGAGGAGTGTAGGAGCACAGTCATATCCTTTTCCTTAAGCCACCTACATTTTTTGGAAGTAAGTCCCTGACCCACTTTCTGTTATTTTTGGACACTACTCTGTAAAGCACAAACTAGCACAGGTTTATTTGGGCAATGAGAATTTAAAGGCTGACCCCTACCTGCCTAGTGCTTTTCCAATAGGTATTCCAACGATGACTAAGCCTCTTAATATACACAAGCCCCAAGCATCTGGTCTCCATTAGGAAAAGTCCACTCACAACTTCCTGACAGTTTAGTATCCCAGTAACTGCCAGACAAGTGGCAATTCTCCATTGAGTAAATGGGCATATATTGCAGTTTAAATGATTTTATCACTGCTGGAAGGATGAGAAAAAGTGTAGGAGGCATATATAATGCCCACCCTCAACACACATACTCACACTGACTTAAGCAAAGAAGGAGACAGAATGTTGACTCTATCAATTCCTTGTTTCTCCAGAGTGCACTCCATTCCCCCACGACCCTCTTTATTAACTTGTGGGAAGCTGAATAAATACCAATAGAGATAAAATAACACCTCTCCCCTAACCATTTAAGGAGGTGTTGAGCTCCAGAGATGTAGATGATCAAAACAGAGAATGACATACTTTGCATTATCTGTTCTCAGCTGAGAACTCTGGTCATCCATCATTTTTTAATAATCAGGAAAGATTCTGTTTGGCTTCTCATATTCATGCTACATTTACAAATATTGTTTTTGATATTCTCAATTCAACTGTAAGGACTAGAAATTCAGTTTGAAAGCAGAGAGATTTGGTTTTGAGGCCTGCACACACAGAGACACACAAACACATGTACGTATATATTTCCTGGTGATCTAATGACAGGACCAAGGCACAAATAAGTTTCACTGGGAAGCACAGCAACACAAATTTGCTCCTGGTAAATTACCAGCACTCTGATCATTGTTTCTCTGTTTCCTACAAACTCATCCCTCCCTGCTACAGAAACACACACAAATATGCATATGCATATTTAGTGATACAGGAAAAATTACAATACACTTTATTTCCTTGTCTTAGGAAATTATATTTAGAAGTTTCTGTTTAACTTCAAAAGCACATATCTATTGTAAATTTAAAATGTCACAGACTCACAGTGAAAAGACCTGGGTTCAAAGTTTAACACAAAGAAAGACTTTAAGCAATAACCTAATTAAACGTGAATGTTCATTATTTTAAAAAAATATTAATAATATGACTATGGAGCCATGAGACTATCCCATATAATATATTCTGTAAAAAAATGTATCAAGTGTAAGGTAACATTTTTAGTAAACTATCTAAAAGTAAGCAATATTGTTTTTGCTTAGCTCAGATATTTTAGTAATATCTGAAATTTGGACTTTGACCTATATGCAAAACTACTTTGAGATAATGATTTGTTAAACATATTTTGCATTTAAAATGTGATTTTATCTTCCTGATTCAGGAAATTCAAAAGAATTACACCTCTTTACATTACAGAATAAATGATGGCTCATTTTTTTTTTCGTATTCAGTTCCTTCAAAATTTAAAGAGAATCAAGCACATTACAAAAGAAGGACAATCTACTGAGGAGGAGATGATGAGAGATGTTATAACCCTCTTAAAGACCACTCTACTACCTCCAAGAGAGAAGTAGCCCAAGCATTTTGCTTAAATGTCCTAAGTGCTTTTCTGAGTGGCAGTGGGATTTAATAAAAAATGCTATACTGCTTTCAGTCCACTGGACACTGCTGTAAGGGATATGTCATCAGATCTCTCCTTACTACTTTTGGGAAAAGCACTTGAAATGCAGAATAAAGGTCACTTAAGTCTGGCATAAAATAATAAAAGATCAAGATAAGAAAACTGATATGATAATCTATTGTATGAACAGTCTTATCAATCTGTTAATAATAAGATTTATCAATAAACTATCAGAATGATACCTAACATAATTGCATTTTTCCAAGTAAGGTAGACTCTCTAAAATTAAAAATTCCATAGAACATTTGATGACAAAGTCTTCTTTTTTTTTTTCTGAATTTTTCTTTTCACTTTTAAAAATACAATTAGTTCAATAAGGTATCACTTCTCATTACTCAGAATAGTCATCATCAAAAAATCTACAAACAGTAAATGTTGTAGAGAGTATGGGAAAAAAGGAACCCTCCTACACTGTTGGTGGGAATGTAAATTGGTGCAGGCGCTATGGAGAACAGTATGGAGGTTCCTTAAAAAAATAAAATAAATATGATCCAGCAATCCCACTCCTGGACATATATATGGAGAAAACCATACTTTGAAAAGATACATGCACCCCAGTGTTCATTGCAGCATTATTTACAACAGCCAGGAGATGGAAGCAACCTAAATGTCCATCAGCAGAGAAATGGATAAAGAAGATATGATACCTATATATAATGGAATATTATTCAGCTATAAAAAGGAACCAAACTGTGTCATTTGTAGAGACATGGATCGACCTACAGACTGTTATATAGAGTGAAGTAAGTCATAAAGAGAAAAATAAATACTGTGTATTAATGCATACACACAGAACCTATAAAAATGGTATGTGCTGTGCTTAGTCGTGTCTGACCCTTTGCAACCCCGTGGGTTGTAGCTTGACATCTCCTATGTCCGTGGAGATTCTCCAGGCAAGAATAACGGAGTGGGTTGCCATGCCGACCTCCAGGGGATCTTCCCAACCCAGGGATTAAACCCGGAGATTGAACCTAGGTCTCTCACGTTGCAGGCAGACTGTTTACCATCTGAACCACCATGGAAGCCCAAGAATACTGGAGTGGGTACCGTATCCCTTCTCCAGAGGATCTTCCCTACCCAGCTGAGCTACCATGGAAGCCCAGAAAATGGTATAGATGATCCTATTTACAAAGCAGAAATAGAAATATAGATGGAGAGAACAAACATATGGATACCAAGGGGAGTGGAATGAATTAAGAGATTGGGATTGACATAAATACACTACTATGTATAAAATGCATAACTAATGAGGAACCTACTGTATAGCAAAGTGAACTCCACTTGATGCTCTGTGGTGACCTAACTGGGAAAGAAATCTGAAAGAGAGGGGATGTATGTATAGATCACTTTGGGTCACTTTGCTATACAGCACAAACTGACATAGCAGTGTAAAGCAACTATACTCCAATAAAGATGCAAAAAAAGAGAAAAATACTTTGCATTACAATAGAGCAGAAGTTACATTTGTAAATTTCTACAAGGATGACTTGGATAATGTAAATGAGTGGCACAACGGAGGTAAAGTGGATATACATATATTGTCTGTATGATAGAAGTTTGTTTATGGGAAAACAATTCAACTCTAGCTGATTGTTGGCTTATTGGAAATCAGGACCAGGGTTGTCATATTTTTTTTTCCTTAAGAGGGAAGAGAAAACGAAATTTTATGTAAAATTTGGCTTCCCTGGTGGCTCAGATGGTAACGAATATGCCTGCAGTATAGGAGACCCAGGTTTGATCCCTGCTTCAGGAAGATCCCCTGGAGAAGGGAATGGCAACCCACTCCAATATTCTTACCTAGAGAATCCCATGGACAGAAGAGCCTGGTGGGCTATAGTCCACGGGGTCGCATAGAGTCGGACACAACTGAGCAACTAACATCTTCAATTTTAAATAGACTAATTTTAATTATATAAAATTTATTAAAAAATTATATTGTGTTTACAAAAGCCAGAAGGGTCCACATTTTGAGATTACATATTTTCCCAGGTGGAACTAGTGTTAAAGAATCTGCTTCCAATGCAGGAGACATAAGAGACGTGGGTTCGATCCCTGGGTTGGTGGGATCCCCTGGAGAAGAGCATGGCAACCCACTCCAGCATTCTTGCCTGAGAATCCCTTGGACAGAGGAGCCTGGTGGGCCACAGTGCATTGACTTGCAGAGTCTGACATGATCAAAGTAACTTAGCATGCACATGTCTGTAATACATACAAGTTTGGTTTGACACTAAGAAATAAGCGGGATAATATAATCATGCTATTAATTATAAGCAGAATTTCTAGAGATTTAAGAATATGAATATCATAAGATAGTGCTCAAGAGACTTGACATGAGAAGAAACTGGTGTTGATCATTAAGTCTCTATAATGGTTAAAGTTGGATTCACTCTATAAGAATGTGATTTGGTTAATGCTTACTCTTTCAACACACACACTTTCAGTTAAGTGCTGTCATGACATCTTAATCTTTTGCCTCACCAATTAACCACAACCAGAGGATTTCTTTCTTTATTCCATAGTAGTGCTAGCTAGCTAAAGTACATTTTTTTTTCTTTTTTTGCAATTTGGAAACTGCATGTGACTGACTTATTCTATCTGTAGGTAGTAAAAGTAGATGATATTATATTTCATGCTGAGCCCACAAATCCTTGAAAAGAGGAAGCATTCAGAAGGAATTATCTCATAGCTAACAAGAAATTTCAGCCTCACAAAACTTATGAGAGATATCTTCCAAATAATACATTTTTTTTCTCACACTATATCAAACCTTGGATAAGTTTCTTTCTTTTATGCAACATAATAAATATTTCCTTAAAATACATGACCTGACCATCCTCTACTTTGTGGGAGTTTCATTTTTACAAACTGAGGAGTGACGATTAGAAAATGACCCTCATAAAATATAAGCTAAAAACATGACATATGCATACAATTAATTATTCTAAAAACCTAAATAGTAAGAAAACAAATGGTTTAGAAATATTCTGTATAGCCAGCTCCATGTTTTGATCTTTAAAAAATGTTTCTCTTGCCCTCTTCTCTTCTGTTTCTTTTATCTTTTCCATTCTACTTCTGTGTAACACCTTATATCATTACTGTCCTTTGCTGTCACATTCTCATTATCTCTCCATCTCTTGGCTTCATTGTGTCTGCCTATAAACATGTGAAGGCATAGTTTTTAGGAGAAAAACAAAAACAAAATCCCCCTAAACCTTCCTCTGTCCCTGCTATACTCATGGGCTTTTTGTGTTTTGTTTTTGCTCTCCAATTTTTTTTTTTTTGAAAATTTCAACACAAGTGTTGTGACTATTTCATTAGAGCACAACAGAGGAAGAGTGGAGCATACACTACTCAGAAAGCAAGTCCTGACTCTCCAGCTTAGAAATAGCTGTGTGTTAGATGGCATCACTGATTCAGTGGACATGAACCTGGCAAATTCCAGGAGATAGTGAGGGACAAGGGGGCCTGGGGTGCTGCAATCCATGAGGTTACAAAGAGATAGACACACTTGACTGAACAACAGCAACAACAACCAGGCAAGTCACTTCACCTGTGAACCTGTGTTCTCTCCTATACAATAGAAATACTGTTACTAACTGATTTGTAACGATAAAATGAGAAAATGCATTCATAATTGGCAATCGATTTGTGAGGCAGATCTTACTGAGAGTTCTTAGTATCTGTAAGCTCAACGGTTTTTTTGTTTAGAGCTTTTATAAGAGATATATAATTCAAAAACAAAGACATGTTAATGTCACCACTTTTAATATTCCTAATATTAAACATAAAGGAGAAACATTAATTAAACATCACTTAAGTGATTGTAAAACTGCTTTGAGGAGCCCTTTGTGTTCTGAGAAGCCACCTTGGGGAAAAGAGGAAGAGAAAGATAGCAGGCAGGACTTTCAGGTCTAGTTTCAAGAAAACAATTCTTCTTTTTTTTGTATTATATATCCTATATCTTAGGAAGAACTTAGCCTAGAGCACAATGTAGAAGCCCCATTGTCTAAAGCAAAAAACAAAAAACAAAAAAAGCTATTGTTAGAGGCTTTGTCCTCTTTTCTATCTCAGGTTTCACTGGTGGAGAAGGGGTAGTGGTGGTATTAATTTGCAAGTTCCTTAAAACATATGCATTACATTGGTAACAGCACATGAAGTGATTTTTTTAGAATGCTTAGGAGTCAATTAACATAACAGAAATTTAATAAAAATGACTTATTATACCTATGAAGACATTTTAAAATTTTTGCTGACAAAATCCATCCAAAACTTGCCTATAAGTATAGCAAAATATATCATAAAATGTAATTTGGGATAGTTATTAATAATAGTACAATTACTAATGTGGTTCTAGGAACTGAGCAATAGAAGAATATAATAAATATCAGCTTATATAAATATTAATTTTACTCCTTATAGTGAAGTTACATTGTAAGTAGATATTTACATACTGGATCATCTGGATTATATTGAATAACATATTCTATCTGTCCATTTGGGCCATCATCTATGTCTGTAGCTCCATTGTCTCCAGAAAATCCTGTGAAGATTGTGGTGCCAACTGGAGTGAGCTGGAAAGAATACAAAAGACAAACTGTCAATTCTCATTTGATCAACAGCACACCAAAAATGTTCCAGCACAAAAAACACAATCATTAATCATACAAAGGAAAAAAGTAGGCAGCAGCCCACAAACACAGACTTGGAGTGTTTCAAAAGAACACTTGGAAACCTTACGCAGGAGTTCCTACAAAGTCTGAAAATTTCTAACATCAGAGTCCTTGCTTTGCATAAAGAAACAGAAGCCCCTGATTCAGTGTGAAGCACATTTGGACCAGTTTATAAACATTAGCATCTTAAACCTGTGGAGAAAATGCATCTGTTGTTCCTACTTAAAAACACTTTGATGCATTAGATTATCTATAAGCTAGGATTTAAACTGTATGAAGGAATTATCAACAATCACTTTATTTTAAAATTAAAAAAAAATCAGAGAGATCAATGAAATCCAGGTTGGTAATTGCATGCAGGTTGCAAATTTGAGGAAGAAAGTTGGAGACTATGGATTCCTTGTCTATCAGAGGAGAGAGAAAACTGGGATTTTCTTTAGTGATTGTAGTACTGGTTGAGTGGAAAGCCATTGTCTGATAGAACTGGAGAAATAGTAATATCTTTTCATTTGGAATTAAAACAACAATAAAACATAATGTGTCATATAAGACAATGATTTCACAATTGGCCTGAATATCTAGCTTTATCTCTTATTAATCTGCATCAGAGAATCACTGTTGGTTTCTCTTACTTGTAAGTCTTTTCACAATGTATTCCTACATCCAGAGTCTCCAGTCCTCAAGTTTTAGATGGAATCCTTCTCATTAGTTATATTTCAACTTAATTAGGTATCATCTTCTTCTAAACCATTCCTGACATAGCATTTCCCTACTCTGTGTCAGTACATGGCATCTTTTTCATTACTCTTACATTTTACACTTTACTTTCTTAATTATTGCACTGTCAAAATGAATAAATGAACTTAGTCAATAAACACAAGACCTGTGCCTTTACAGAAAATAGACTTTTACATTGTGTTCTAAGCTATGTTTTGTTAGCTTTTAAATAGGATTCTTTCATGGAGAAATAGCTTCACAGAAGAAGAGAAAAGAAGAGTTATCTCATTTACAATAATTTTCAGGGTTTATAAGCCTAGATATCTGTAGGGATCCATCAGGCAACGTAAAGGAGTGAAGCACATCTCATGGGAATGTGGCGACTAAAGAACACGTCCTTCTCTAAAATGGTATTTGCTACTCGGCCTCAGGGAATTCTCATAATGGGATATGGAGCCAATGCTATTGGTTTGGTCAAAAAGTTCAATCAGATTTTTTCAATGATGTTGTGGATGTTGCAGAAAAGATGTTGTAGAAAAACCCTAATGAACTTTTTGGCCAACCCGATACTACATCTTTTAATACTCCAATTTTATAAGAAATCTCTTGGTTCTAAAGTTGACAATAGCTTTTAAAGAATTATATTATGAATTTAATGCCCTCTGCACCCCTAGTACATCCAGTGGCACAGCAACACAGTAGTTTGTAATCTCTGATTTAGAAAAAGGATACAGTTGCAATTAAAAGTGATTTTAAAACTATGCTTTGGGGAGCCCGTGGTTTGGGGAACTGTAAGTACAAAGTAGTGTATTTATAAAGTTAGTCCTCCTGGCAAGTAGCTTTTAAAGGTAAACTTTGACTTTCTGCAGCTCAAAGAGAACTGAGGATAAGGTGGGAGGAGATGGTTTAAATAGCACATATATGAACATGGACACACCATTGGAAATAGTTAACTAAAAGGCTTCCAAACCAACATTATAATATTTTTAATGTAGTCCCTGTCCCCAAATATGTCACTCTTTTGTAAAAACTCACCCACTCTAATGTAGTTGTGCCTTGATTTCTCTTACAAAAATTCACCCACTCTTAATATATGTAATTATGAAAAGTTAAAACTGAATGAAAAACATTTGCTTTTTGATATCTAATAAAACAGAACATTTAAAGATCTTTGTTGCCAAAGCAGATAAATGTGCCACAGAGTTGAATTAAAAAATTAAACCAAAAAAAAAAAAACAAACCACACAGATAAAAGGAAAAAGCCAGAAAACTTGAACAGTAGATGTCTGAAATTTTTGAAAATAGACTTCTGACCCAACTTTGAAAATGCGATCTTTAGTTGTTGACAGCAAAGGACTCAAGTAGTATGTCAAATTATTAGTTCAACATTTGCATAGACTAGTGAGTTTTGCTTCCTTTCATAGTTGTACATTTGGACCAAACATATTAGCATAGATTGTTCATTTTCACTACTGGAATAAGTAAATATCCACACACAGACATACACATGTAAAATGTAATGTTAAAATGCATCAGTAATTGAACTACAGACATTTATTCATGATCTACCACTCAGATATGGACCTGTTCAGATATAAGCTAGGGTTTGGAATGTTTAAAGCTAATATAAGAGAAACAGCTAGGAAAACAGACGATAAACATTTTATTTTAATATGGAAGGTCTGGCAAAGGTTAAAGGGCTCCAATGAAATGGCCTATACTAGATGCAAACAAGCAAAAGAGAGTTAAAACATGCAATATGGTTTTTAAAAATATATATATATTATATATATATAGAAAACAAAGTAGTATATTATAGAATATATTAATATATATACCCAGCAAAAATATGTACATATCTATGTACACACACATATTAACATTATATAAATACGCACATATTTCTAAAAATATGGGGAGTGAAAATCTTCACATGATATGTTGTTTGCTAAAATCTGTTTCCCTATACATCATTAAACAGAATTTTCAGGGCACATCTGCCATACAGATGGTCATATTCCATGTCCTTTAACATTTCAACAAGTCTCAGAAATATAAATTTAGTTTTCTGAAGGGCATTCTATGCGTGGGATGATTATCAACTTGGGCAGCTGCCTGAGGCTGTTACTTGTTTATTTAGTTCATGTCTTTTTCCACAAATGATTTTATACAACTATTAGGAAAATACAGAAAATGCACAAATGCACATGTGATAATTAAATAAAATAAAGCAAGAAAATTCAATTCATGAAAATTCAATTCACATCTTCAAAAATTCATGAAGATGTGTAACAGAAACTTGAATGTAAAATGTGAGCAGTTAACTGTTCAGTTATCTTGTGAGCTATTGCTGCTTGAGCCAACCTAAAAATTAGGATCAACGCTCCAAAAAGAAAAATTCCCTTACTAATCTTTCTTGCAATATTCCTCACTGAAGCATTGTATCCATGTTTTATATAAATATAGTTGATTCTGATTACCCATGGTAGTTCTATACTATAAAGTCACCATGAACACTGAATTAACAAATACTGAACCATTGCTCCTAGGGGGAATACAGGGTTATTAGATTGCTGAGGGGAATACAGGATTAAGTTTCTGCAAGCCTCTGGTTACAACATTTTTCATCAACAAATCAGTACATAACCTTGTTTTATGTGTGTTTCTATTTAAAAACACTTTATTTAATATGTTTGGTCTATTCTAGAGTAGATGCTTTGTATTGCACTTTTCATTTTATTCATTGAATTATTCAGCTCCAGAATTTGTTTGGTTCTTATGATTTTTATCTCTGTTAAATGTCTCATTTTATTCATATCTTGTTTTTCTGATTTCACTGAATTGTGGTTCTGTTTTCTTGTAGTTCATTTAGTTTTTTTCAAAACTGTTATTTTGAAGTCTTTATCAGGTAAATTACCAAATTTCATGTTTTGGTGTTTGATTACTGTAAGATAATTGTTCTTTTGGTGATGACATGTTCTTCGATTCTTCATGTTCCTTGGAGTTTTGCATTGGCTGCTTTTGCATTTAATGTAGCAGGGCATGCATGTGTGCTAAACCAGTTCAGTCATGTCTCTGACTCTTTGTAACCCTATGGACTGTAGCTCCACTACAGGCTCCACTGTCCAAGGATTCTCCAGGCAAGAATACTGGAGTGGGTAGCTGTGCCCTACTCCAGGGGATCTTCCCAACCCAGGGAATGAATCCACGTCACTTGTATAAATATACTTGCTCCACACTTGTTGCTCTCTGGTGGTTTAGTCACTAAGTTGTGTCCAACTCTTGGGACCCCATGGACTGTAGCCCTCCAGGCTCCTCTGCCCAGGGGGTTCTCCAGGCAAGAATACTGGAGTGGGTTGCCATTTCCTTCTCCAGGGGATATTCCCAACCCAGGAATCAAACCCAGGACTCCTGCATTGCAGGCAGCTTCTTTACTGACTGAGCTATGACGGAAGCCCCTGGTGTGGCTAAATTCTTAAGGCTGTATTTTTTTTTTTTTTTTTTTTTTCTGGTTTTAAGAACACACTGGGTTGGCTGCTGGAAATTTTTCTTTTGTTTTCCAAAAGGTGGCACTGTAGTTAAATTTGTGGTTTCTCCTTTGCCCACAGTCCCTGGTCTGATTTTCTGAGCATATTCACTATTTATCCAAGCTCATTCTCAGCTTCTCACTTGAGGATGTCCATAGAGTAGGGAATTTTACAGGTTTAGCATTTGGAGTGTTGGGGATGATGACAGGCCAAATGAAGAGATCCTTGTATGAGGTTATCCAAGCAGCCTGTGGGCTGACTTTTACTGAAGTTCTGAGCAAAGTTAGGAGGAACCTCATTCTTTTAATACCTTTTGATATTCTTATCTGTCTCCTTCCCAATCTCCTCCCTCCCCAGAGCCTGAGAGGTCCTGCCTCAATAATTGGGCTGCCACTGTGTCTGATCTAGCGAGGGTTGTCGGGAAGTCACCAAATGCTCTCCCTCCCGTTGTTGTACAAGGAGAGGTTCCACCAGGCTAGTTTAGCCTCACATTGTGTTACCTTAGAGGGAGGGGTAGCACTGAAAAGGCACTTCTCCCCTTTCTAATTCAATCAAACATATTTTTTGCCCCAAGAGAGGGCTGGAATGTCTCATTGGGAGGGCTGGACTTCCACAAAATCTCTCTCATCCATGGATACCTGCTTAAATCAGCATTACCCAGGTTTCCCCAGACTATGGCCCTAAGAAGTTAGGGTCAGATCCTTGCTCAGCAGGTCCAATGGGTTCTGCTAACTTGAATTCCACACCAAGGTCTGTATACCTATTACCTAATGCACAGGCCTCTACTTCCAGGTCTCTTTCCATACGGTGTTGGATCCCATAACTAATATAGAGGTATTTTTGTTCATAATTGGCTGCTAGTTTTTATTTGCTCAAAGTGAGGACTTGAAGAAGGGACATCTTATAACATCATAATTTGTTGATATCATTATAGGCCAAATTTATACATAGTGAAGAAATATCTTGCTCATTTTGAAGTACATATTGAGAAGGATGAATCTTGGAAAGCACTTCACAAATCATAATATTGTGTTAAATGTACATAATTACTGATAGAATAATGTCACTGGTGCCAATGTCCTTGTACTGATAGGTAACAATAATCTCTTGATATTTTTGTTGTTGTAGTCACTAAGTTGTATCTGACTCTTTTGCAACCCCTATAGACTGTAACCTGCCGAGTTCTTCTGTCCATAGGATTCTCCAGGTGAGAAAACGTGAGTCGGTTGCCATTTCCTTCTCTAGGGGATCTTCCCAACCCAGGGATTGAACCCGTGTCTCCTGCATTGGCAGGTGGATTCTTTACCACTGAGCCACCAGGGAAGCTCCCTGACATTAATACCTACTGAATATTTCTTGAAGTCTCATGTAATATATTTACCTGAAAATAGACAATTTGGTAGAAACAAAATGCTAAAATAAACAATTGCTGAATATTGAATATCTAAAAATTTTAAACATATTTTAAAACAATACCTTATGATAGACTTTAATGGCTTTAATGATTAAAGAGAAACTGTATAATGATACAGAAGAATATAGTATTTTTACAATAAGCACAACTAAAATAATACCACTTGAACTGGGAAATAATTCATACAAATGATGATATAATCAAGTTGGAAACCTTCTCAAAAAAGTCATCCCAAAGGAATGATTTAAAATGCAATTGATGAGATATTACTTTCTTATACACTTAATCAGGAATCCAAGTGTTTAGTTTTCCCCCTGCTCTCTAAAAAAAAAAAGGATGAAATATCAGAAGGGTCATGGACATTAGATTAGCTGAACTAGAATTCTCTAGACAATGATTTACATATAATAATGATTTAATGACAGAACACTAACAATGGTAGTATGTGCTATATTTCTACTCAAAGACATCAAAACAGAAACATTTTTAGTGGAGCAAGATTATGCGTTAGTCTACATTGGACTAACACACACTTATTTTTCAGCTACAAATGTTGTAATCTGATTTACTGTGTACTAGACATCCAATTCAGTTTAGTTCAGTCACTCGGTCGTGTCTGACTCTTTGCAATCCCATGGACTGCAGCATGCCAGGCTTCCCTGTCCATCACCAGTTCCTGGAATTTACTCAAACTCATGTCCATTGGGTCAGTTATGCCATCCAACCATCTCATCCTCTGTCGTCCTCTTCTCCTCCCGCCTTCACTCTTTCCCAGCATCAGGGTCTTTTCAAATGAGTCAGTTATTCACATCAGGTGTCCAAAGTATTGGAGTTTCAGCTTCAGCATCAGTCCTTCCAATGAATATTCAGGACTGATTTCCTTTAGGATGAACTGGTTGGATCTTCTTGCTGTCCAAGGGACTCTCAAGAGTCTTCCCCAACACCATAGTTCAAAGGCATCAATTCTTTGGCACTCAACTTTCTTTATAGTCCAGTTCTCACATACATACATGACTACTGGAAAAAGCATAGCTTTGGCTAGATGGACCTTTGTTGGCAAAGTAATGTCTCTGCTTTCTAATATGTTGTCTAGGTTTGTCATAGCTTTTCTTCCAAGGAGCAAGTGTCTTTACATTTCATGGCTGCAGTCACCATCTGCAGTGAATTTGGAGCCTCCCAAAATAAAGTCTGTCACTGTTGCCATTGTTTCCCCATCTATTTGCCATGAAGTGATAGGACCAGATGCCATGATCTTAGCTTTCTGTATGTTGAGTTTTAAGCCAACTTTTTCACTCTCCTCTTTCACTTTCATCAAGAGACTCTTTAGTTTTTCTTTGCTTTCTGCCATAAGGGTGGTGTCATCTGCATATCTGAGGTTATTGATATTTCTCCTGGCAATCTTGCTTCCAGCTTGTTCTTCTTCCAGCCCAGCGTTTCTCATCATGTACTCTGCATATAAATTAAATAAGCAGGGTGACAATATACAGCCTTGACGTACTCCTTTTCCTATTTGGAACCAGTCCGTTGTCCCATGTTCAGTTTTAACTGTTGCTTCCTGACCTGCATACAAGTTTCTCAAGAGATAGGTCAGGTGGTCTGGTATTCCCATCCCTTTCAGAATTTTCCACAGTTTATTGTGATCCACACAGTCAAAGGCTTTGGCATAGTCAATAAAGCAGAAATAGCTGTTTTTCTGGAACTCTCTCGTTTTTTCGATGATCCATTGGATGTTGGCATTTGATCTCTGGTTCCTCTGGCTTTTCTAAAACCAGCTTGAACATCAGACTTCACACCAAATTTCTCTTAAGAACAAATGCCCAACAGAAAGTGACATTCTGTACAAATTATCACTACTAGTGAAACTGGAGCCTCCACCTCCATATTTAATTAACAATAAGATATCAATTCCATGACTTTCTCTTACATTTTTGTAGCATAAAATTAGCCATCACAGGGAGGTTGCATTAATATGTCAACTTGACTGAGCCATGAAGTACCCAGATATTTGGTTAAACATTGTTCTACTTGAGTCTGTGAGGGTATTTCTGAATGAGATTAACATTTGAATTGGTAGACCTAATAAAACAGATTGCTCCACCCCCTAAACGTGCGTGAAAGTGAAAGTCGCTCAGTCCTGTCTGACACTTTGCAACCCCATGGACTATACAGTTCATGGAATTCCCTAGGTCAGAATACTGTAGTGGGTAGCCTTTTGCTTCTCCAGGGGATCTTCCCAACTCAAGGATTGAAATCAGGTCTCCAGCATTGCAGGCAAATTCTTTACCAGCTGAGCCACCAGGGAGCTCCCTAAACATGGGTGGGCCTCATCTAATCCATTGAAGACCTGAATAGGACAAAAAACTCAGTAAGGAAGAATTCACTCTCTGTGCCTGACTGTCTTCAAGTTAGGATATCAGTCTTCTTTTTCATCCAGACTTGGATTCAAATTGGAATTTACACAGTCAATTTTCTTGGTTCTCAGTCTTTGGTCTTTGACTAGAATTACAGCAGCTGGGTTTCTAGCTTGACAACTCAAATCCTAGAATGTCTTAGCCTCCATAATCTTGTGAGCCAATTCCTTATAATAAATCTCCCTTGCTCAGTCTATTTACCTATCTATCATATATTCCTCAGTTCTGTTTGACTAATATGTCGCTGATGCAGTTTCTCAGTAGTGAAAAAGTAAAGCTGAGTATTTGATTTTACAGACATAAAAATTGGTCTCACATGTTCTAACTCACAAATTCTGTATGGCTACTGTGTGGAACTCTATGGAACAGTTGCTGATTTAACTGCAACAGGGGCCATGCAATCTTTTGGTATTTTGATTATACTCCATGCTCTTTTGAGGGTTTTCCCAGGTGGTACAGTGGCAAATAATCTGCCTGCCAATGCAGGAGACACAAGAGACTTGGGTTCAATCCTTGGGTTGGGGAGATCCTCTGGAGGAGGAAATAGCAACCCACTCCAGTATTCTTGACTGAAAAACACCATGGATAGAGAAGCCTGGTGGGCTACAGTTCATGGAGTTGCAAATAGTCGGACATGACTGAGTGACTGATCATACACACACATGATCCACTACAGTGCTTCCATAGTCATCTATGTAAAATATTGTAAACTTCTAACATTGTAGTTCTAGAAAACAGACCCAGTTTTAAATGATTAATTACCGTCTTCTTCCTTCTTTACTTATTTTCAGAGTCTTTTCGTTTGCACTATATAGTCCGAAGATCATTTGCCATAAAAATAATTTTTCCAACCTGCAAGTCATTTATGTTTTGGCTATAATTCAGCCTTTAACCTCCTCCTCTGATAAAGTAATTTTATAAATCTCTCTTGCAAATCATCACTACCTTAAAATAAGCCTCAGAAATGATGATATGTTTAAAAACCAGTGGGGTCTCCACAAATGAAGTGGAGTTACAAATTTGTAAGGAGGTAGACATTAGTGAGAACTTCCACTTTTTCTCACTATGATAACATTACATTATCTCCAAATCTGTGGTTATTTTTTGAAGCTTCTTACGTGCGAGAACACTGTTTCTATGACCATTACATTGGTTTTATATTAACTCATTGATATAACATTTGTTTTGCTAAAACACTCATTCAAATCAAATGTTTATTTGAGGTTTGTCTAAAAACTTTTATCAAATGGTACACATTCTTGAATTCACATTCAGCAGATGTTATCTTGCTGTGATTTATTGAAATAGAAAAGAAAAATATAAGAAAGGAATTACATATGTTCTTCAAGTTCCCTTAACATAATATAGCTTTTGTCCCTGTGCATAAAATCTTTACTCCATTCTTTATCATGAAAGCTACATAATTAATATTGAAAATAATTTCCTCTCAATAGATTATTAAAAGTAAGTTCATGTAGAAAAGTATTTTCAAAACAAGAGAAAGGATTATTATTAGAGAAAGTGATAAGTAGCCTAGTCATTTTTACTAAAATCTGAAGAGCAATCACACTGAAACTGAATTAAGCTTAAATTGAATATATATGTGTGCATATGTATTGACAGATATATATAGAGAGACTATATATATATATACATATATATATGCATATGAAAGAGCTTATTGAAAGTTGTTGAATAGTAGCATACGTGAATATTTTAAAACAGGTGGAAGATTGATTTCCATTTATATGCTTAAATTAGAAAATGTATTTTTATGTGCTTCTTTTCTTTGCCTTAATATCATCCTTTTGTTTTTTTTTTTTCCTCTCCTACCTATCTCTTGTTTCCCAAAATATACTTAATTCCCTGGAGGAGGAAAATAGACAAGAGAAAGGAACGAGAGCTTAGTCTTATTTCTTTTTTCAGAAGCTTTTGTGTGCTGTAGATTAAATGCTAGTATTCTCTATCCAAAGAAACTCTATGAATGAAAATGGCTGTATAAGTCAAATGATTTTTATTCTTTGAGTAAATATATCAAGTTTTCAATACCATGGACCATATTCTTTTTCTTTCTTTCTTTTTTAAAATAATTAATTTATTTGGCTATGCTTGGTCTTAATTGTGGCACTTAGGATCTTCAATCTTTGTTGTGGCATGTTAACATTTAGTTGCAACATGTGGTATCTAAGTCCCTGTCCAGGGATTGAACGCAAGTGCCCTGCGCTGGGACCACAGACTCTTAACCACTGAACCACCAGGGAAGTTCCACCACAGACCATATTTCTAAAAAAAAAAAAAAAAAAAGACATTTTGCCTGTATAAAAAAAAAAATCACCTTACTATACTGGAAATTTTAAAAAAATTAAAAATAAGTGACCAAACCAAACAAAAACAAAGACATAGATATAGAGAATAGAGTCATGATAACTAAAGGAAAAAGGGGATAGAAAGAGAAAAATTGGTAAAGGAGGTCAATGGTATGGTGATGGATGGAAACTAAACTTTAGATGGTGAGCACACTGTAATGTATACAAAAATCAAAATATCATACACAGGGAATGTATAAGGTTATAGACCAAAAAAAATAGATTGTAAATTACTAATATACTCAACTCCTTGAGGGAAAGGACAATGTCTTCATAGAATATGAATTTAATAAATGTTTATAATTAATGCAGTATGGAAAAAAGAAAGACATTATCTGGATAATTGATGGAACTGGAACGGTGACTATGGATTAGAGGTAGTAATGTATCAGTGTTCATTTTCTAATTTTTGATGGTTGTATTGTTATGTGGAGAATATTCTTATCTATCAGAAATATACCTTAAAGTATTGATATTTGGGGATAAGAAGGACTCTTTTCAGTAATACTACCAATGGTTTATAGAAAAAGCTTATATAACTTTTATATTTCTGTGTTTGAAATTATTTATGTGTCAAAATAAAAAACCACTACAATATTGTAAAGTAATTAGCCCCAACTAAAATAAATAAATTTATTAAAAAAAAATAAACAGATAATATTTTCAAGGAAAAAAAAAAGAAATTATTTATGTGTCAAAATAAACCTTTCCTGGTTAAAAAAAAAATAAGAAACTGTAAAGAAAACATATAAAATGTGCAGAAAATATTCTTAACTATATATGGAATCTCTCTGTTATGCTTCATCATGGAGGCCATCTGTGCCTTTAGATCTACCAAAATGATTCTGAGAACAGATGTTCAAAAATGCATTTATTAAATGGAAAGAGATGATATAGTCACGATGAAATGTGAAAGAATAGCACAGAGCTAAAAATTTAATCAGGAAAGCAAAAACTAAAATTGGAAAGATTCAGATATTTCACCATTGTGAGAAAAAATTCTCAACGTGTTGTTTAGTCACTCAGTCATGTTCAACTCTTTTAGGACCCCAGGGACTGTAGCCCATCAGGCTCCTGTGTCCATGGAATTTCCCAAGCAAGAATGTCTCATTAATTACTACTTGTTTACAAATTTATTTTGCATTTGATTTTTTAAGATCCCTTCATTTTAAAAAATAGTTATAGAATTATAACTATTTCTAAAAAAGCATATATTCAGGGCAGAGTTGACCTGCAAGAAAAGATGGCCAGAACCTGTACTACATATTTTAAAAGCATTATCTTTTATAATCCTCAACACAACTTCATAGCTTTATTATTTTGTCCTATATTTATTTTATAGTTAATAATAGGCTAAGAGAACTTTTATCTCCTATAATATTTCTAATAGTTGGTATATAAAGACTACAACACAGATTACCTGGCTTCAAAGTGTTTCTCAGCACTGTGAAATACATTGTTTCAGAAGTTTCATAAATTGCTATAAAGAAATTTTTAGAAAAAAGGAAATGAAAGAGGAAAGTAAAAGTCATTCAGTCATGTCTGTCCTTTTACGACCCCATGGTCTATACAGTATTTTCCAGGCCAGAGTACTGGACTGGGTAGCCTTTCCCTTCTACAGGGGATCTTCTCAACCCAGGGATCCAACCCAGGTCTCTTGCATTGCAGGTAGATTCTTTAACAGCTAAGCAACAAGAGAAGCCCAAGAATACTGGAGTGGGTAGCCTATCCCTTCTCCAGTGGATCTTCTGGACCCAGGAATCGAACCAGGGTCTCCTGCATTGCAGGTGGATTCTTTACCAAATGAGCTATGAGGGAAGCCCAATGAAAGAGGAAGTAAATATAATTTGGCACATAATAGAACCAAGATATAAACTAAACTGAAATGATACAATTTGGATGATGCATTCCATCAAATATAGTTTATGTTTAGCCCAAAGGAAAAATACTTTTGAGATATTTTACATAAAGACAAAAACATTCAATTCAGTTCATGCCTGCATTTTAGAAAATTTGTTCTCAGCAAGTAAATTATTTAATAAATTCCTGAATTTCCCATCTCAGCATGCTAACATTTTCATTAGTAATCAAATGTGTATTACTAGTGCATTCCATAATGTCTAAAAAAGAACGTCAGTAAGTGCTCAAGGGGCAAAGAGAAGAAGAAAGAAAATATATCTGATCATTGAAATTTGTATTTCAATCAATTTTTTTTTTAACAAATCAGTGTTTTATAAATCACTAATAAAAATGCTGAGTCCAGGTTTGATGAGGAATAGGATATTTAAAAGTCTTAAACTTTTAATTACTTGTTAATTATTAAGTATCAAAAAAGAATAAATATAGAAGAAAAACCTTGCCAAAGTGATAAAAGCTATCATTACCAGTAATGGGACACACTGATATTGTTAAGTCTCTTTTGTTATGTGCTATGAAGAAAACATTATCACTTTTGTGGTATCCTTGAACAAAAATCTATGATCATGGAGAAATACCAGCTAATTCTAAATTTAAAAATATTCTATAAACTGTCACACTGCTGGAAATTATTAAGGTGATTAAAGTTAAGGAAAAATATCAAGGAACTAAGATTGAGACTAAAAAAGACACAGCAAGTAAATGTAATGTGTGATCTTAGGTTGAATCTTTGGACTATAAAGGAATTTATTGGGAGAAAAAACATCAGAATTTGTGGTGTGAAGATTATAGATTAATACTGCATGAATGTAATTTCCTGATTTGGATGGTTATATTATATAGAAGAGTGTCCTTGTTTTTCAGAAATACAAAATGAAATGTTACATGCTTAAGGGTTTCATATGTCCAACTTGTTCTTCATTGATATAGAAACAAAAACATCGACATGTGATATATTATATATATAACTATATGGGGAAACAGTGGAAACAGTGTCAGACTTTATTTTTTTGGGCTCCAAAATCACTGCTGATGGTGATTGCAGCCATGAAATTAAAAGACGCTTTCTCCTTGGAAGGAAGGATATGACCAACCTAGATAGCATATTTAAAAGCAGAGACATTACTTTGCCAAGAAAGGTCCATCTAGTCAAGGCTATGGTTTTTCCAGTGGTCATGTATGGATGTGAGAGTTGGACGGTGAAGAAAGCTGAGCACTGAAGAATTGATGCTTTTGAACTGTGCTGTTGGAGAAGACTCTTGAGAGTCCCTTGGATTGCAAGGAGATCCAACCAGTCCATCCTAAAGGAGATCAGTCTGGGTGTTCATTGGAAGGACTGATGTTGAAGCTGAAACTCCAATACTTTGGCCACCTCACATGAAGAGTTGACTCATTGGAAAAGACCCTGATGCTGGGAAAGATTGAGGGCAGGAGGAGAAGGGGACGACAGAGGATTAGATGGTTGGATGGCATCACCGACTCGACGGACATGGGTTTGGGTAAACTCTGGGAGTTGGTGATGGACAGGGAGGCCTGGCGTGCTACGATTCATGGGGTCGCAAAGAGTCAGAGACGACTGAGCGACTGAACTGAAACTGAAATATGGTACATATACACACAAGCAATATGCTGTATGCCATTTATATATGTGTGTATATACATCTATATGTGTATATACATCTATGTGTGTATGAATGTATATGCACATCTATATCTATCTGTTTATTTATCTATTAGAAAGAGAGATTATCTGTCCAGTACGCTTCAAGACTGTCAAGGTATTAAAAACAAAGACAGTAAAAAACAGATATAGCGTAGACGAGACTAAAGATTCATGATGATTGAAAGTAATATGGTATCATAGATGGGGTCCTGGGACAAGAAAAAACACATTAGGTAAAATTAAGGAAACCTAGAAAAAATATGGATTTGAGTTAACAGTAATGTTTCACTGTTGGTTCACTAGTTGTTAAAATATGTACCATACCAATGAAACACATTAAGAATAGAGCAAAATGGATGTGGGTTATATGGAACTTCACTACTTCTATTAAAATGTTACTTAGATCTAAATATTTCTTATGTTGTTTACATAAGTGGTAGAAAATATGAACATAAACAGACCATTTCCATAATCATGTTCATTATAACAAAGTCCAAGACTTAAACATATCATTTATTATAAAAATATTTTAAAGATAAAATTGTATATTACATTTATTTCTTATAAATATATAACATACATTTGAAGCAACTATTAGCCAAAATGTATGATAGAAAAAGAGTGAGAAAAGAGAGAAAGAACAAAATACAGAGAGAAGTTCTCATTCTTTTCTACGATTTAATTTGGCTGAAGTTCAGCTTTTAGTTTCTGCTGATGGGTTTGATCACTAAAATGTTTTTAACTATACACATAAACCTTAAGGGAAAAAATCATTTCAGAGTCCATTTTCAAAAAAATTAGTGAGCACATTAACCTAATGGATATTGTTGAAAGGCACAATCATGCTGTGTTAGAAAGAGATATAACAGAATTTAAAGTAAAATTTCTACCAGCTACCATGAAATACTCTTCACATGATATGTCTACTAATTTAGAAGTAGTTGGTATGTGCTCATCACTAGGTTACTTTTTATAATTCATTATGAATGTATAAGTGTTCTATACAAAAGCTATATATATATATATATATATATATATATATTCCTCTTTTTACAGTTCAAATCTGACACCACATCACCATCCTATAATCCATCTTATATTCTATAGTTACTATGTCACAAATAAGTTATTTTACAGTGGCCATCATGGTGCATTAAAGGGAGTTTTCAAGACTATTAATCTCACAAAGTTTGGAGAAAACATAAGAGAAAATCTTCGGTGATGTGAAGTTGAAAAAATATACCTTAAGGAAAGTGCCCATCAGTGAACAGAATGAAGTTTAGAACTGTATTTGTTAGTCTCAATGTTACATGGGATTCAGTTCTATTCATAATTTTTTATTTTTCTGCTACACTATTTTTTCCTTAGTTTAAAAAATATTGAGTACTAGGAATATAATTAGAATGAATATGAGATGTATAATTATTATCCCAAACAGATGGTAAAAACAAAAATAAAATTTTACAAAATATTCCAACTAAAAAACATTGCATAATGAAAATATTCAAGTGTATTCTACCTTGAGAATTAAACTGTGTGAAGCACGAATGGATAAAAGCAGAGATTGCTGGATATAATTGGAAAGTTCACTGCCATTGCCATTCTTAACATTCAATGAGTGCCTAGAACATACCTAGAACAATTGGTCTCACTTTATATCTCTGTATCCTTTCATCTTCAATAAGTGAATCAATAAATAAAATTAATACTATGTTTTTCCATTGAGGAAACTAAGTGTACTAGAAATTAATCAATTTTCTGTGATTGTGCAGATACAAAGTGGTCACACTATATCAGATCCTAGGTTATAGTGATTCCAAAAGCTTTGTGCCTTTCTCTTAGAACTCTACCTAGGGCTTCCATGATGGTCCAGTATTTAAGAATCTGCCTGACAGTGTGGGGGACACAGGTTCAATCCCTCTTCTGGGAAGATTCCACATGCTGCAGGTCAACTAGACTCTATGCCACAACTATGAGCCTGCATGCCCTGGAACACATGCTCTGAAATAAGAGAAGCAACTTCAATGAGAAGTCTAAACACCACAACCAGAGAATATCCCTAGCTTGTGGCAACTAGACAAAGCCTGCTCACAGTGGTGAAGATCCAGTGCAGCCAAAAATAAAAATAAATAATAAATTAGTAATAATACTATTCAGATTGATGGTTGTATTTATCCTTTATTCTTCCTTTATGTCTCTGAGCACTATCATGCTTTTGCCTGATGCATTTGTACAATATAGTGATCAATCCCTCAGTTTTGGAGTGAAGCTGCCTCTGTTTCTCACTTAGATCTGCCACTTATTAGCAGTGAAATCTTAGGCAAATTAATAAATGCTTCTCTGTCCCAGTATTTTCTCATCTTATTGCATAAAATGAAAAAAATACACACAAATAATTTGAGTTTGTGTGTAGGTTTAAGTAAGTTTTAAACAAGATGTTTCATGGAAAAATTTAGAACTCATAAATGATAATTGTTAGAATGAATCTATCATTATCACTATAACCTGACCTAATTCCAGTCAACATCAGGAGATATGATGCCACTAAATTAGTAAGAAGGTTTATGTAGAAACCTGTGAGCAAATTTTAGATAAGAACAAATTTTAGTGTGTCAAGTTACTAATGAGTATAGCTAAAATTCAAAGAAGAAAAATAAATACTAAAATTACTCAAAACTTAAAGCTTATAGATATTTAAATTGTTAACAGGACATAACTTGTGATATAATTGTAATGTCAATAGTTATGAAACAACTTGATTTTCCTGAAAACCAAGATTATTTCCACTGCTAACCTTTACTTTCCTAAATTATAAATGACATTTTAAATTTAGATTTATGAAGTATCCTTTGAAGTTTCCTGTTCTTAAGAACTCAGAGAGCTTGACCAAACACAATTTATTAAATTGACTGTGATTCTCTTAGGTCCCTTTACATTTGAACTTCATAACTCTGTGCATGTAGGAAAACCTTGTTGAGGAAAATAAAAGCATTTGGTTAAAGGGGAGTCATTTTAATATTATTTAATATAACTTTAGCTTTGCTGGGACACAAAAACTAAGGTAAATGTTAAGTGGTGTAACAGTCATTATACAAATTAAAACATAATTTCTCCTTAGAGTTATGAAGAAAGGGACTATAATTTACATAAATACGTAACTTCCCTCTAGGGCTATGTAAAACGTACTATAATTCACATAGCTCATTTTACCAAGTTAAAAAAAAAAAATCTGGGCTTCTTTTTCTGTCATCACTGTTTTGTCAGCCTATATAATTTATCACAATAATCTGGAAAACTTTTACTCTTTCCTTAAAATACTTTATCATGTATAAGCTTCTTCTCAAATTTAACTCAAAACAAACACACACACACACACACACACACACACACATATGAATACACACATACACATATGAGTGTCCCTGGTGACTCAGTCAGTAAAGAATCCATCCACAATGCAGGAGATGCAGGTTTGATCCCTCATCAAGAAGATCCCCTGGAGAAGGAAATGGCAACCCATTCCAGTATTCTTCCCTGGAAAATCCCATGGACAGAGGAGCCTGGCAGGCTACAGTCCGTGGGGTTGCAAAGAGTCAGACATGGCTTAGAGACTAAACCACCACCACCTCACATATATATGCACACTTTAAATCTTTATATCATTTATTTAAGCCTGATATTATATACACACATAAACACACATAAACATCATATCAGGTTTAAATAAGTGATATAAAGATAACTCATTTCAGATTGTATTTTAAAATTAGTTACAAAATATGCAAGTAACACCCTGGAGAAGGAAATGGCAACCCACTCCAGTATTGGGCTATAGTCCACAGGGTCCAAAGTATCAGACATGACTTAGCGACTCAACAACAACATACAAGTAACACGTTGTACACTACAATATGTGGGATTTTGTTTTTCTTTTCTACTTTAGGATTTATTACATGTATTCATTAAACCCATGAGGTAGGTGTCCTAATATTTTCATTCCTAGTTTTCACATGAGGAAACTGAAACACAGAGAAATTTTTATTTTTTCAAGATAAATGCCACTAAAAGTGGTAAGCCGGCTCTAACATAGCTGGACATTTGAGCTGTCTCCAGATTTTGACTATTATGGAAATATTGTCAGTGAATATTCTTGCACATCTTACATGGTGAACATACATACCACAAGAGCAGAATTGTTGAGCCATGAAATTAAAAGATGCTTACTCCTTGGAAGGAAGGTTATGACCAACCTAGATAGCATATTTAAAAGCAGAGACATTACTTTGTCAACAAAGGTCCATCTAGTCAAGGCTACGGTTTTTCCAGTAGTCATGTATGGATATGAGAGCAGGACAGTGAAGAAAGCTGAGCGCTGAAGAATTGATGCTTTTGAATTGTGGTGCTGGAGAAGATTCCTGAGAGTCCCTTGGACTTCAAAGATATCCAACCAGTCCATCCTAAAGGAGATCAGTCCTGGGTGTTCACTGGAAGGACTGATGTTGAAGCTGAAACTCCAGTACTTTGGCCACCTCATGTGAAGAGTTGACTCATTGGAAAAGACCCTAAGGCTGGGAAGGATTGGGGGCAGGAGGAGAAGGGGACGACAGAGGATGAGATGGCTGGATGGCATCACCGACTAGATGGAATGGGTTTGGATAAACTCCAGGAGTTGGTGATGGACAGGGAGGCCTGGTGTGCTGCGATTCATGGGGTCGCAAAGAGTTCGACAGGACTGAGCGACTGAACTGAACTGAACTGAAGGTATCTTTTTGTTTATCTTTTGTAGAAACTACAAACAAATCTCCAAAGTAATTGTCCCAATTTACTCCTCTACCAACAATGTATAGAAGTTGTGTTTATTCTGTATCTTTACCAAGATGTGGAATTGTACTTCCTTTCAATTAAAAGTTTAATTTAATTTAGAGTAAAGTGATATAATTGAAACCTCCATATTGAAGGTGATATGATTAGGGAATGACTTGTTACAATTTTGTTTGTTACTGTTTTATTAAAAAAAAAATAATATTGACTTTGTCTTCAAATTTGCTAAGCTCATTTATTAATTATAATAATCTACATGTAAACACTGTTGGGTTTCTACATATGCAATAATACTAGTTAGGAGTAATGAGAGTTTTATATGTCATTTTCAGAATAAGTGTGAAGTTTCTAATTTATTTCTGTGTTTTTATTGATTGTAAGCTCAATTGCATTGTGATTAGAAAACATACTCTGTGTAACTTCAGTCATTTGGAATATGTTGACACTTCCTTTATAGCCTAATATTTGCTAAATTCTTGCAAATGCTTCATGTGACTGGAAAGAATGAATTCTGCAGTTGTTAGGTATAGTGTTCCTTCCATAAGAACTTACCAGGTCAGTGGTGCTAATTCCATAGCTCAAGTCTATTTTCTTACTGCTATTTTTCCCTTACCTATTTTGTCAATTACTGGGAGTGGTTTTACATTAATTATCTATTGCTACCAAAATAAATTAATGTAAATTTAGTAGCTTAAATTAGTATTCATTTGTTATTTCATAGGTAAGTTAAAAGTTGAAGGCAGGTTTCACTAAGCTAAAATCAAAGTATTGGTAGGGCTGGATTCTTTTCTGGAGACTCTGGGAATAAGTTCATTTCTCAGCTCTTTCTTATTGGAGGGCTTCATTCATCATTAAAACCAGCAAAGGTAGCTTAATTTCTTCTTACTCTTTGATTCTCTTTGATCTCAACTCTCCTTTCTGTTTCATATTTTTCACAACTTCCTCTTCCTTTGACACTCCAGTCACAGAAATTTCTCTCCTTTTAAGAGCTTGTGTGATTAGATTAGGCCCACCAGGATAATCCAGCATATTTACTGATTAGCATCCATAACCTTAACCATGTCTGTAAAGTTATTTTGCCTGAGATTAGGATATGTACATGTTTGAGTGACTAACGTTCTACCTACCACAGGTTTTACATGTGGTTTTAAATTATCTCTAAGATAATAGATTTTTATTTTCTCCTTTAATTCTTTCAATATCCACTTGGTTATTGCTGAGGCCATGTTATTAAGTGAAATTGCATTCAAAATTGCTACAACTGTCTGGCAGATTGAACCCTCATCATTGTGAAAAGTTCCTTTTATTCTCTATTTATATATTCAAATTTTTATTTTTTATCTTTCTTTGTTAGTTCTTTAATGCCTTTTTGTAGATATATTTATTTATTTAATGATTTATTTTCCTTTTATTAATTTGTCTCTTTTATTGTTTATTTATATCTCTGTGCCTCTTCTAGTTATCTTCAAGAGAATAATTAGTTCCAAAAACCTAGTCTACTTCAATCAGAAACAGTGGATTTATATTTTGTATAACTGGAAATAATAGAGATTATGTGAATCTAAACCTCCTCAAACAGCCATGTAGTACCACCTCTGTATATAGGGTGACAAGAATCCAAAAGCAATATTATAGAAACATATTGAAGAATGTTAAGTAAGAAAAGAGAGAGGATATGCAATTTCTTTATACATTTTATGTGTTATCTTTTAATTATACATAATGATATATGTTTAAATATCTTGTTAGGGGGAAAATTTTATTTTTGCTAACTCATGGTCAATAATTCTCACAAATTAGCTATCCACATATTTTTACTTTTTCATCACAGAACTGAATAGGCATGATGGTGCCTTTCAGGATCTGACCCAAAGTGTGTTCTTCAGTTTCATGTCCTTCCATTCTGTCCTTTCTTAATTTAAGCTTGTTGTGCAGAACTCCTTATAGTTAATTTAGTGGCAATCCAGAAATAAGGACTACTAATTTAAACAAAAATTAAGTTATAGAAACAGTTCACTAAATAAATTCAAAACACCATCAAGAGACAATAGTACTGATAATAGACATGAAATGTGCATTTTTGACTAGTGTAAGACCACAATATAAACACTGCCATAATACAGCATCATGAATTTTTACTTAAAGCATTTTTTTTAATTTATAGAATATGAATTGCCATTTTTCTAGGTCAAAAATAGTTGAACACTGGCAAATTCTTTGAGTCCAACCTTTCAATTATATCTGAACTGTATTTCTCTGAGTTCCTAGACACTTAAAGAAATACAGTTCAGAAGCTTTATATATACAGTTGATCCATGAACAACATGGGCTTGAATGGTATGGGTCCACTTATATTCAGAGTTTTTCAATAGTAAGTACTATAGTGCTACATAATACATGCTTCCTTTCTTCCTTTCTCCTTTCCTTTCTCTTTCTTTCTTTCTTAACTGTATATCATCTACCTGTCAAGAGAAACATAAGAGAACATTCTTCCAGAAAATGCCAACAGATTATCTGCAATAAATCACAGCATGTCACAGATGCAAACTACATTTAGGGTGATATTCAAGGTGATAAAAAGAACAAATTAATATTGACTAAAAAAATTGCCCTGTCTGTAAAGAGATCATTAAAGATCAGGACAAATATAATCTTTCTATTACCCTGAGATTAATTCTTCACAAGCATAAGAAAACATGTTTGCCTTGATTTGTCCTTGTTTACTTTCTATTATGTCAAAAGGAATGTTTTGAAATGGGATGCATGTGTTATTAAAGACATCACTGTCAGAAAATATTTATCTTCCAGAAATTACTTAGGAATGATCAGCAGCAATTAGACTGTACAACTTGTTCTTCAAACCAGCCAGAATAATTACTTAATGATACAATTGTCCAAAATTAATTGAGAGTTTCCAATTACCCAGAGAGAAAAAAAAAAACAAAACACTTGCAATATCTTATGTCTTACAAAAACAGGTATTCCTGTACTGTTCTAGGTCTCAGTTTTCTCACAGTGAATAAGGAGAGTGACTAATCAGGACTTTAAGACACTTTTATAAATCTGTGATGATGGCTTTATAACTGTCTTTTGGACTTTAATGAAGTGTAAAATATTTTGACACCAACAATCTCTTAAACCTCAAATGGCTTTATTTTTATTTTTAGGAAAACATTTAGATCATTCTAGTCATAACTACCTTAACTGTATGTTTTGTACTGAAAAAAGAAACAAAAAAATGGAAAATATCTTGCAATCTTTCACAGAGTGAAATACATTTTATTTAATTATATTTTACAGGTAGCACTGTATTTGCAGTATATATATATATATATATATATATGTATATATATATGTATACATATGTATGTATACATATGTATGTGTGTATACATATGTATGTACATATGTATACATATATATGTATATATATATACACACACATGCACACATACACACACAAACACACACACACACACACACACACATATATATATATATATGGGTATATATAAAATTGCAATATATTTGCCCCGATGGAGAGATAAATATATAGATAAAGATATATAGATAAACTCATTCAAGACAATTAAACTAAAAATTATTCAAAAATAGGATGAGAAAAATAGCTAAATTTCATTTTTTCTTATAATTATGCTTTGGTGTTTAAATAAAGTTTGTATTCTTTACAAGAAAATTGATAGGAAAAAAAGCAATGGAGGAAAATATCAATTACACATGTTCCACAGAATCAAACCATAGAAAATCTGACCATAGTATCAGTGGGATAGGATTGTCTCAATTGGCTTTGGGAAACACATTGAGAGAAAAACATAATTAGGCTGTTTTGAGTTTAGAGTTTGAGTTTAGAGTTTGGAGAAACTGAAGATCAATGACTGTGTATAGCTGGGGATGACTATAGAAATAGGAAATGGAAATGGGTCATGAGTTAAACTTTAAAAAATGAATAAAACTTGGAGACTTGGAATGTATGGAGGATTCCCTTCTAAGTAAACTGAACAGTGTGAGTAAAGCCAAAGAAATGAGTATATTTGTAAGATATGAGGAAGTTAGTCTGAACAGAATGTATATTATCAGAGAGAAACTGAACTTAAGAATACATTGACAAATGATCAGATAATAGAAGGCCTTGAAAGTCAGCTGGTGGAGACAGATGATCTTTATCTTGATAAAAATGAGAAATCATACAATTTTTGAATATGAAAATGACACAATTAAAATAGTATTGGAAAAGTTAGTTTTTAGCAAGGTGCTGAAAATAATTGGAGTGGGGGTAGAAGTAGTCAAATTACACAGAATACTTTGAATGCAAATTGAACTTTATAAATTTTGTTTTAGAATATAAAGACATGCATCCAAGAACAGTTAAACATGGTACAAGACTGGATTTTAAAATTAGGTCTGTTGCCTAAGATAATTTATCTTTCAGTTTATATTCAAATAAAGCTAGCACTCAAACAAAGTAAAAACTCATTCAAAAAGTATAGTTTAGATGCTAAAATAAAATGCTAAATCATTATTATGTAACATGATTAATTACATTAATTAGCATTTGCCTGTTTTAGCAGAAATCTGTTAAGTAAAAGGTAGCTCAAAAAGGTTGAGCATTGACTGACAAGTAGCTTTGCCTGTTAAACTTTAAAAAGCTAATTTTTTTAATGTAATAAAATCTAGAAAGTCTCAGATTATGAGAAATATCACTTCTTTAAATTGTAGTGAACAGAAGAATGTTGAAGTAAATAAGATACATTTTAAATAATTTCAAAAATAATGTAGAAGTTATAGGCACAATGTTGTTTTAATGCTCAAAGTGTACTGATTTCCTCTTATAAAGTAGATATGTATTTTTAAGATAAAATAAAAGATGTCATAGAAGGAATATGATTTGCTAAAGTAGAGGCTATTAAAAATGTGGTTAATTTTTTGTGTCTAAATTACACATAATAGATATTAGAGATACTTTAGAAATATTTTATAATTTAATGGAATGCCCCCAAATTAATATAATAGTCACTATCAAAAAAAATAAGATTAGAAGGATTCTTGGTTCATGGATTTTGGCTCAAAAGGAAAACAAAAGTAAACAACAAACAACAAAAAAAGCATGTTCTCACGTGGCACTAAGTGGTAAAGAACCTGCTTGCCAATGCAGGAGACATAAGAGATGTGGATTCGATCCCTGAGTTGGGAAGATACCCTGGAGAAGGGCACAACAACCCATTCCAGTATTCTTGCCTGGAGAATCCCATGGAAATAGGAGGCTGGTGGGCTACAGTCTATGGGGTCGCAAGAAGTCGGACACGACTGAGATGACTTAGCACAGCACAATAAAATCAGTAATACTACTTTTTAAATATTTATAGTTTGATGAGCATTTTTATAATAATTTCGTTTTTATTTATATTTAAATATTTTTAATGTGCCAAAACTTGATTTCAAAATTGAGGAAATAACTTTAATAAAATCTTAAATATGTATTTTCTTCTAGTACTTAATTACACCTACCACTTCAAAGATACAAAAGAAAAAAAATAGTCTGTCTCATTTTACAATAAGAATAGCTGCTGATAAACCTTAGCAACCATGTATGTATATAGATTCAGACATTAAATTGTCCAAGATGATACAAATATCAATATTTTGGTCATTATTATAAACAATTCTTTTTTTCTGTAGCAAAGTGAATTCCTGAAACCATATTAGAAGTCACTCAGACCTTATTCTTCTAAAGTGTTGTTTTTGAAATGTTTTCTTGGTATTTCTAAACAGTTTATTATTTTATTATTACAGAGGGATAATTTCAAAATATTTATAGTATGCAGTCAGTTACATATATTGATAAAAAGGAAACAGAGAAAGGTAGAGAGAAACTGACCTCATTCACTGTGGCATAGTAGCTTTCATGCTTGAATGTAGGTGAGTTGTCATTTCTGTCTCTCACCACAATTCGAACTTCATGGTAGATAACAGTGCCCACTTTTTTGTTGATGCACTGAACTTGCACCACGATAGAGTGTATATTCATTGGAGGCTGCAACACAGAAATTGCATCTTTTTAAAAAAACAATTGAAACTGAAGTCTCTCATTATTGTCAAAGTACTTATTTAATAAAATCTTCTATTCTTAGTTACTTTTAAATTACACTAATCTATAAAAATTGATCCATTTTGTAGTTTTTTATGGATGAGAAGACAATCATGATTACTTCATTGTTCAAGTTTTAAAAAATAGGATTTCAGGTAGCATTCTGTTCACAATTAGAGGAATACCAATGAACGCAATCACAAAAGTAATGGCTGAGATTTGCTAGGATGTCACAAATTTTGGCCTTTAGAAAAGTCAAAGAAGCAATGACATAAGCTTCTAATTTATAAAAGTAATGTATAAATGAAAATATACATAGGGTAGAGAGATTGTATAACATTTGTATTTATTTATATTTTTCTAAAATATTAAATGTTCATATCTGATATAAACCAAAATATAGATAACCAAAAGAAGAGAATCCATTCACAACCCAAATTTATTAAATCTATACAGTTAAAGTTTATTTTGCTAATTTTTTCTTCTCTCCAAAAAACTCTGTCTTATACACATACACACACACACATTAGATTATCCCATGTTCATGTTTGCAAATACAGATTTACTATAGCAGTTTGATGTATACTACTATGAATCTATAGTATGTATTTCATTATGAGTCTATAGCTCAGTTGGTCTAAGTAAAAACTTATAATGATATGTTTACTGTTGTTAGTTTTTGTCATTTTAAGCAATATTTCAATAAACATTTTATACATAAATAGGTGCTAATTTGTCTAATTATTTTATGATACAGTTTTGCAAAGAGAGAATTTTCATCAAGGAGGCACTTATTACTCAGGAGCTATGACAAAGGGCTTGCAGGAATATGATACACATCTGCATCTCTGACTCTAGATATACAAAGTAATGCCACAAAATATTTATTTGTAATTTTTAAAATCTTTTTTGAGTTTATAAAATTATTTTTGTATATAATTTTATCAGTGTGATCTATTCTGACCACCTTGTTTAGAAGGTGCCATGCCTCCACTCTGCTCTTTCCTTTCAACTTCCCCTCTATTTATTTACTGTTTTTACTGCTTTTTTTCATGCACCACATGGCATATTATACATTTTATATATTTGTTGTAGTTTGTCTCCCTTTACTGTATTGGAAGTTTCATAAAGCTGGGGATGCTATTTTAGTCATGACTTAATCTCTCTACACAGTAACTAGCACTGTGCCTAGAAACATGGCTGAGTACTATCGGAGTTGTATCACTTTGCTTGTAGTCATAGTCCTATAACCTACGAATTATATGATCTAGATGCAAAGTCTCTTTGTGCTCAGTCTGTTCATCTCTAAAAATGAGGATAACAATAAACACTGATATGATAGAATTATCATAATAATTATCATAAGTATTATATGAACTTATCCTGTGCTAGGAACATAGTAACACATAAAAAGCAAACTAGCTTTTACTTATAAAAAGCTAAATTTCCAAAAATGTAAAAAAAGAAAAAGAAGAATCTATAAAATACAAACAGATCATCCAAGATTATAAAACAAATATTAAATATTTGAATTAAAACCAATTTAACGATATAGCAGGCTTCCTAGGTGGCACTAGTGGTAGAGAACCCATCTGCCAATTCAGGAGACTTAGAGATGCGAGTTCGATCCCTGGGTCAGGAAGATCCCCTGGAAAAAGGCATGGCAACCCATTCTAGTATTCTTGCCAAGAGAACAATGGAGAGAGGAGCCTGGTGGATTACAGTCCATAGGATCGCAAAGAGCTGGACTGACTGAATCAACTTAGCCTGCGTGCACAGAAAGATATAGCAATAATTACCAGAAGCTAGAATTGGTTCATTAAAAATGTCACATTTCTAATGAGAAGAACATTGTAGAAACTATACCTAACCTGAAAAAAACATTGTTTAATATCAAGATATTTTTATAGCCAATAAAGAGAAAGGCAGTTGAATTGTATTGTACCTGGTTGAATAATTGCATCTAGAAAGAGTACCTAGAAACATCATTATCATATGGAGGAAGGTCTCCAATGAAGTGCCACACAGCTTTGAGTTCTAATATAATGTGTTCTCTAATTCACTTTAAAAAAAAATTTTTGGCTGTACCACACATCATATGGGACATGAATTATCCAACCAGAGATGGAATACATGCCCCCTGCACTGGAACTGCAGAGCCTAACCTCTGACCACCAGGGAAGTCCCTACGATTCACTTTAAATCACTAACATATATAAAGGTATTAAAGTCATGTGTATAAAAATATGTGAATACCATAAACACCACAAGCCCAGAAGGATATATAACACATTTAACGATAAAAAACAAGGTTCAAAATCATTTTAATGAGTCAATAATAAATTTCAAAACTCTAAATTTTTATAATAATTAATTAAAATCATCTTATTTGTATTAGAAAAAAAATCGCCCAAATATAATAATAATGGCTACAAACATTAATATGAAAATATAATTATAAAATTTGGATGAGTAAAAGGAGTCTACATGCCAACACTAAATAATACAATGCTGAAGCATAATACAAATTACTTCATATGCATTAATAATAGATGAAGAAATAGGTAGATTAAAATAAGCACCATTTTAAGGACAAATAGGATGTGAAGTTTAGTTACACCGAGAATACATGATAAAACTCAAAATGTTTAAACAAAAAATCACAAGATTAATCAGACATCTGAATGGTTGTTATGAAAAGATCAATTAGTTTATTCATTGTAGTCTCAGTGGGTAGAAATAAGAATAATAAATTAAAAGTATTACAAAGCATATGTTTTCAATGTAAGCAGAGATTTTCTAATAATCCAAAGTGGGACAGAAAAGAATGAACTATCCAAAAAGTCAAGCCACATCACTGAAAATCAGCATGCTTGAGGCTAAAACATAACTTAAAAGACTAGATCTGAGAAATTTTCTGGAAAGAATTTGAATTAGATGATCTCCATCTTTACAGTGGAGTATTGGTTTTACAGTATTTATCTTAATAGACTTTTTAAGAAAAATCCTGTCTACAATTGTAAAGTAAATAACAGAATAAATAGTTGTACTGTTAGCCTCTCTGACACACCTCTCGAAGACAATTAGATGACAATTTATGTTCTAAAGTTATTTATCTTATAACCATTGCAAAAGAGACCTATAAAACCATTCCATATCAACATCTAATTCTACACTGAGTGTTAGCGCTGGATCAGAAAGGTCATAATCTTTCAAAGTAGAGAATCAAACATAGTGTGCTGAGCCCCAGCTTAGTCCTGCTAAGTGCCCATAAATTAGATATAATCAGGTCACCTGGAACTCTTGTCACTAACAACTTTAGTTCCCTATGCAACTGTTAGTAGCATGGATAGAACATGGCTTGAAATAAATTCCAACCATAATGGATCATGATGAAGGCAAGAATTCCCTGTGGCTAATATATAACACTCATTGCGATCTCATGTTGGAATAGATTCTATTCTGCAATATAAGATGGTCATAAAAATACCAGGTGCAGTTCCAACAAGCCTATTAGTGAGAGTCAAGGGTCTACAACAAACTTAGGAATGTTAGGAAAATTCTGGTTATTTTTAATAACTGGTGGCAAAAATAAGTCATGGCAATTCTATCTTCTCTGATTCTCTTAATTTGCTTCATTCATGAAACAAATCAGAAAAAATAAATGCTGTATATAAATTGTTTGAGGGTAATTATTTAGAGTGATTACCATAATATTTCCCTAGACATGCAAACTCTTTTCCAAATTTAAAGACAATTGTTTAGTATGGTGTGAAAGTGAAAGGCACTCAGTCATGTCCTACTCTTTGTGAACCCATGGATTACATAGTTCATGGAATTCTCCAAGCCAGAATACTGGAGTGGGTAGCCATTCCCTTCTCCAGGGGATCTTCCCAACCCAGGGATCAAACTCAGGTCTACTTTAAATGTATACTTGCATATCTATATGTTAGTATACATGTGTGAATACATTTTGACATACACAGATAAAGTTCAGGAATGATATGTACCAACAGTTGATGAAAATGATCTTTGCAAAGTAAGGTTGAGAGTAAAAAGTAAAGGAAGAATTTTTCCAATAAATATGTAAGAATTTTTTCTTTAATTTGAAAAAAAATGTACACACAATCACTTAGTTGCAACATGCAAAGTGAACCATTTATAAATAATGTATTGATGTGAACAGTGTTGATTATAGCATACATATTCAGTCTAAGGAGGACTGAGATTTTTCTAGAAACAACAATATTTGGATTATTTAATAATTTAGATGGAAAATAAGTACTTAGCCAACTTGAATAAGAATAGATTTTACTTTTCATAAAGCAAAGGCAAAAGTTATTCACTCCTCATCATAATGAAAGGTTTTTATCATGATTTTTCTTCCTCCATACATACTACTTTTACAAAATTAAAAAGAAAAAATCATTACTTCAACAATAAATTGGAAGATAGTGAAAAGAAAAAAAGATGTAATGTGTTGTAGAAATGTTTTTTAAATGATGAAGCAAAACTTAACATAAATGGCTGGCCAGAGTTAAAAGTGTACTTTACAAATTAAACTTTCATAATTAATGGCATATTTAAGGAAGTTGCCTAAAATAGAAAGTACCTATTTGAAAATATTATTAGGCATATATAATACATAAAAACTTGTAGGTTTCTCACAATCAACTATTAAGGACATTACATTTATTTAATTGTACTTATTTATGCAAAGTGTGAAGGAGTACCATAACAGTCCAGTGGTTAGGACTCAGTGCTTTTACTGCTGTGGGCCAAGTTCAACCCCTGGTTGGGGAACTAAAATCCTGAAAGCCACATGGTGTGGCCAAAAAAAAAAAAAAAGAGAGAGAGAGAGAGGGAGTTTCAAAGGCTCTGGAGTTTACAATAAGAAATTATTTATCGGTGTTACTATTAGGAAATACTTTTATGTAGAAAGTAGCATTTTGAGTCATGTCTTCGTAGTAGATAACATTCAGCCGATGCTAATAGATAAAGGTCATTTCAAAGTATAAGTTCAAAAAGAGTATCAGGGAAGACATGATAAAAAATTAGATTATGCTGAAAGTGAAAAAGTGAAAGTTTCTCAGTCGTGTCCGACTACTTGCGACCCCATATACTATACAGTCCATGGAATTCTCCAGTCCAGAATACTGGAGTGGGTAGCCTTTCCCCTCTCCAGAGGATCTTCCCTACCCAGGGGTCCAACCCAGGTCTCCCTCATTGCAGACAGATTCTTTACCAGCTGAGCCACAAGGGAAGACCAAGAATACTGGAGTGGGTAGTCTATCCCTTCTCCAGTGGATCTTTCTAACTCAGGAAGATTATGTTGACAGAACAGTAGTTAGTTTAGTTTCCCTGGATTTGAGAATGTATGTTTCTAAATGAAAGGAATGCTGCTGCTGCTAAGTCGCTTCAGTCGTGTCCAACTCTGTGCGATCCCATAGACAGCAGCCCACCAGGCTCCGCCGTCCCTGGGATTCTCCAGGCAAGAATACTGGAGTGGGTTGCCATTTCCTTCTCCAGTGCATGAAAGGGAAAAGTGAAAGTGAAGTGGCTCAGTTGTGTCCGACTCCTAGCGACCCCATGGGTCTGCAGCCTACCAGGCTCCTCCACCCATGGGATTTTCCAGGCAAGAGTACTGGAGTGGGGTGCCATTGCCTTCTCCAATGAAAGGAATAGATTGATAGAATTTAGGAAATCTCAAGGGCCAAATAAACCAGTTTGCAATGAAAATTCATCTACTGAAAAGGCCAGAACTCTGCTTTGAGACACTAAAACTGGAGCAATTTGAATTGTGAAATATAGTAAGGAGAACTACTAGGATATGGTTCCAAAGTCAAATGAGAATTAAGAGGGCTTGTACTGGAGTTATGCTATTGGCAAATGCATAACATACTATGGAAATAAAAGTACAAAACT
This sequence comes from Giraffa tippelskirchi, assembly GCF_054371585.1. NCBI lineage: Eukaryota > Metazoa > Chordata > Mammalia > Artiodactyla > Giraffidae > Giraffa > Giraffa tippelskirchi. The sequence goes on from NC_137276.1 coordinate 44,183,606, forward strand.
TAGTAGTTAAATGCATATTGGCTGGGAATAGAGGTGAAAGCTTTTTGTACCTACCAACTTTGGGTCTAAAAGAAGAGATGTTAAGATATATGAATTGTTTCACGCTCTTAGATTGGAAGAATTAATATAGTTAAAATGGCCATAATATCCAAAGCAATCTACAGATTTAATGTGATCTCTATGAAATTACCCAAGACATTTTTCACAGAACAAAAATAAATAATCCTAAAATTAATATGAAACCACTGAAAGACCCAAAGTAATTCATAGGAAAAGGAATAAAGCAGAAGTCATAACCCTCACAGACTTCAGACAATACTAAAAAGCTATAGTAATCAAAAAAGCATGGTATTGGCACAAAAACAGACATATGGATCAATGGAATAGAATAGAGGGAGCAGAAATAAACGCACACACCTATGGATAATTATCTTTGGAAAAGAAAGGAAGAATATTCAATGGGGAAAGGCAGTTTCTTCAGCAAGAAATGTTAGGAAAGTTGAACAGGCACATATAAATCAATGAAATTAGAATACACACTTACACTATACACAAAAATAAACTCAAAATGGCTTAGACTTAAATATTCTTAAGACATGACACTATACAGCTCCTAGAATAGAACACATGCAAAACATTCTCTGATATAAATCTTACCATTTTTTAAAATTTTATTTTAGGTCAGTCTCCCAAGGCAATAGAAATAAAAGCAAAAACAAATAAATGGGACCTAGTTAAACTTACAAGCTTCTTTACAGCAAGAAAAACTATAAACAAAAGGAAAAAGTCTAAAGACTGGGAGAAAATATTTGTGAATGACATGACTAATAAGAACTTAATTTCCAAAATATACAAACAGTTCATACAACTCAACAACAAAATACAAGCAGCTGAATCAGAAAATGGACAGATGACCTACATAGACATTTCTTCAAAAAGACATCCAGATGGCCAGTAGATTCATAAAAAGATGCTTATCATCACTAACTATTAGAGAAAAGCAAATCAAAACTACAATGAGATGCCACCTCACACTGGTCAGAAAGGGCATCATTAAAAAGTCTACAAACAACAAAGTGATTCCAAAAAGAAAGTAATTTACCAGTAAACAAGCTAATTATTATAATCGTAGGTGATTTTATGGACTCTGAGGGAGAAGGTGAGGGTGGGACGTTCTGGGAGAATAGCATTGAAACATGTATATTATCATATGTGAAACAGAACACCATTCCATGTTCGATGCATGAGACAACGGCTCAGGGCCGGGGCAATGGGATGATCCAGAAGGATGGGATGGGGAGGGAGGTGGGTGGGGGGTCCAGGAGGGGGAACACATGTAAACCCATGGCTGATTCATGTCAATGTATGGCAAAAACTATTGCAATGTTGTGAAGTGATTGGCCCCCAACTAAAATAAATAAATTTATAAAAAAAAAAAAAAAATAAAAATAAAAATAAAAAAGGGAACAAAATACAAAATGACAGTGGCTTAAATTAGACAAATATATTCTATAATTCTACAAACATGCTACATTATACAATTCATATGACTTGGATATGAGTGTTCCTAATTAAAGCCAGTAAAAGATGCATTGTGGGAATGGGCAAACTAAGTAGAGGGGGTCAATTGTATGGTGATGGATGACAACTAGACTTGTGGTGGTGACCACCCTGTGATGCAAACAGGTGCTGAACTCTAATGCTATACACCTGAAACCAGATATAATATAAAAGAAAGAAGGGTGTCTGTGAGTAACACAGCTTGGGGAGACTCTTGCAGCTTGCCAATTTTTTCCATTATTCAAATCGTTTTCATAAAAAAAAGACTGACTATAAGATAAGACAAGGCGAGATCAATTCTAAGATGACAGTTGTCCTTACTCCATTTTACACAGTCTTAGCAACCCAGGCAAAACTCTGATTTGTGGGGTGCAAAGAATGTTGCTATGATTAAAGGACACAATGAGTGAGGAAAATGATAGAAATGAGAACAGCACCAAAGATGACTTTTCATCTCTAGGTTGAACACAACAGATCCCTTCCTATTCTCCCCTTGTCACCTCCTTTCACATCTGCCCCAAGTGCTCAGTCACTGAATTATGGGCCTCCCCCACTGTACAAGGGCAGCCCATTCTGGTGGGAGAGCTCTATTACTGCCCACCTCACCACAAAGCTCTTAAAAAGTTTGAATTTAAATGTGAAATAGATTAGGGAGTCATATACTCCACACCATAATTGAAGTGGATCATAAATCCCAGACACTGCAGGGAGATGATTCAGGTTCACTAGGTTGAGTATCTGACATTTGAATTTTATAAAATGGAAATTTGGGAGTAGGCAATGTGATGTACTTCTTGAGTTTTCACAAGGTTCTGTACAAGTACTGCTTATGACACCCCTGCACACACATATTCACACATGCTTTTCTCTGTACTCAAGACTAGAATGCAAATGAGTGAAAATAAAGTTGCATCAGAGAGCTACTTAAGTCTACTCAAGTTTATCAATTTTTTCAGAAAGAAGATATTTAACTTTGGTTATGTAGGCATTCTTAATATCTAAATACTTAGGTCATGCCTGAGAATGACTGGGCTGGGACATTGCCAGGAAACTTCTGCTCAGCTTCTTTTAATTTTTGTCAGCTTTGTAAGCACATTGCCATTCATCTCTCAACCAACACTTACTTCTTGTAAGAGCAGCCTCTTGTTAGCAATCCAAATAAACTTTCTGTCCTCAAGCCAACACCTAGTTGTACTCTCAAATTTTGCCATGAATTAGGCTGTGCTTATCCTACTTTTCCAAGGTTACCACCCATTTATTCTAGCACTATGTTCTCTGCTTATCAGTATTTGATAAGCTTCCAGGATTTCAGAAGAGACAAACAATGGTCTCTTAGACACAGATGGTCCTTCCTTTCTTATTCTTCTTTCAAGGAGTGTTTTAAAAAAATGTTTTTGTTGATGAACACTGAAAATAAACTCAAATTATACAATGAAAATTTGATATATTAACAAACACATGCAAATATTTAAATTATAATAGAGTTGTAATAGAGGGGCAAAAAAAAAAAAAAGTACTAACGTCTCTATCCAAAACTCTGCCTGTGCTGTTCAGGAAAAGCATTTGTTTGACAGGATCCAACAATACCCAGTAATCCATGTTGTCCTTTAAAGAGAGTTCTATGGTTGGGTCTGGTCCTCCAGCAGTCCCTTTGATCAGCATGTTATCCACCAGAATTGTACCTGCAAACCAAAGAAAGTTATTTGAAAATACATTCTACATGTATGCACTCTTCAACAAGGTTCATAAACTCACAGCCTGGCTGAGTTTCAAAGCAGATCTGTTTCAAAGCAGAAGATATTCAATTTTTTATCTGGAATGATATAGAAAATGCTCTGTTTCAAAAAGGCAAAAAAAAAATCTTTGTAATGCTATTTGTAAATGATATTTTGAGAAGATGCGGTGCAAGGAAGAGATTCAAACACTTGGTGAATTTCACCATCTATTTCTTGTTTCCTTTTAAGAGCATCAGTGTGTTCCCCTCCCCATCCATCACTTCTCACAGGAGTTATCACTGAATTTTATCCTGAACAACAAAAAAAAAGCTTATCATAACATAGGCTGATACTTCAGTTCACTCAGTAAGACTTCTGATATGAAAAAAGATATCCTGAAAGTAAGAGAAAGGAAGAAAAAGGAAAAGATAAAGAAGTAGCAAAGACTCCCATGGTGAGAACTACTTCTTTTCTCTTTTATCTTACAGCAAATCCATGAAACATAAATCCTAATGTGAAAGACAAAACTAATGTACAGATACACAAGAGAAGCTGTTCTTTAAGGCATGTCTGGATACTCAACTAGAACAACATACTATTTTAATGTCACATTTCAGTGCTTGCTTTCTTATTATTCTTTCAGTGGGCTGAATTTTAGACATTTGGTGAATAAGAGAGTAGGTTTCTAGTCTCTCCTACTCTTGTTAAAGAGTCCATATATTTTATAAGTTGAACACAAACAGCACTGATGGAATTCAAAACCCCCTTTTCCCCTCATACTGCAATGATCCCTTAACATACAGTAATGCACTATAACTTATAGCAATCCTTTTCAGCTGATCCATTTTATTAAACTTACGGCACAAAGAAGAGTTGTGACTATGCAAATAAAAATGTACCCTCATAAGGACATTTGAATAAATGGGCTTTATCTAGAGAATTCACTTCTTTAGGATAGTATACAAGAATACATAGATAATCTATAAATTTGAAACTAGCTTGAAGAATAATAATACAAAATGTATTTGCTGCATTTCCTTATGGCACAAAATTGGCCTAAATGTTATATCATTGCATAATTATAAACAAAAGGGAGAGTCTCTTGAAGATTTTTCTTAGAAAGTTAATAATAGTAATAATAATAATCTATAATGTTTATTATGTTATTACCAATGAGCTTTATTTCACTACAGAATGCTGAAAGGTATCATTCTTCTTTTACAATGATATATCTAAGTAATATTTAAATACTCCAATACTTTAGCCACCTGATGAGAAGAGCTGACTCATTGGAAAAGACCCTGATGCTGGGAAAGATTGAAGGTGGGAGGAGAAGGGGATGACAGGGGATGAGATGGTTGGATGGCACCACCAACGCAATGAACATGAGTTTGAATAGGCTCTGGGAGTTAGTGATGGACAGGGAAGCCTGACGTGCTGAAGTCCACGAGGTTGCAGAGTTGGATACCACTGAGCGACTGAACTGAACTGTATTGAACTGAATATTTAAATACACAAACACACACACAAACACACACACTTTTCTAAGTGGCATATTATTTACTTTTACTGTTGCACATATTAGTGCACATATATTTAAATGTATGAGTGAAACCGATCTTTCTTTTTTTTAAAGTGAACTGGCAAATATATAATCTACAGATAGTCGAAAGCACAGATCAGACAATGGTGGCATTTTCTTGTTTACAAATATGTTCTATGCCTGAGTATATACTCTTTTACAAATGCTTCACATAGCTAACCTTTGAAAAATTATTCAGTCTGTGTTTTCAATATGTAATTAACAAATTAAATAGGATTCTATTTTCTGACTAGAAAAATAAATGTATAGTAAGTGCATCATTTAACAACATTTATGCCTTGATTCAATAACACATAATAGAAAATGAGCAGTTCTTTCTCTAGTATACATATACACTATAAGGGACACAAAGAGAGGGCAAAATAAAGCATGGTTAAAATCATAAAAAAGGAATTAACTTAGTTTGACACTCATATCATAGAGGTGAAGAAAGCAGACCTTGGAACTGACAGAGATAGAATCCAATCTTGGATTCACCATTTACTAGCCATGTGGAAGTGGATAGATTACTTAACTCCACTCACCTTCAGTTTCCCTCCTCTACAAAAGCAAAATGGGTAAAATAGAAGAGGTCATTTTTTATTATGACACCACATGCATGTACTTGGGGAAAAAAATGTGTTCTTATATTGAAAGCACTAACAAAAGCTAAAACACCTTAAATACTGGGGTTTATGCTTCTTCCTTCAAGAAGTAGTTATTGAGAGTCATTTGCTTCTAAATGGGCTTGTCGGTGGCTTGGTGATAGAGAATCTGCCTGCCAATGCAGGAGACAGGGGTTTGATCCCTGGGTCAGGAAGATCTCCTGGAGAAAGAATTAACAACCTGCTCCAGTATTCTTGCCTGGGAAATCCCGTGGACAGAAAACCCTGGTAAGCTGCAGTTCATGGGGTCACAAAAAGAGTCAGAAAGGATTTAAGGACTAAACAACAACAAAATGCTTCCAACTATAGACTTTTTTCAACGAAATTGAAAAATCTGATCCAGTACTTAAGCTTTCTTCATTAATCTATTGTTTTAAACTTGGAAAAATAATTTCACAGCTTCTTCATCTGTACCCATAGCTTCTTCCATATTAGCATAGTATCAATCATAGCCACTAATGTAAACTCTAGATGCATTAAATAAAGGTGCTGCAGTAGATTTTCAGCTTTTGTATTAAGATCCTCTTACATAGCTATTTATTTTTAACTATGATAAAATTGTGCCCAGAATATATCAAAATGGAAATATACTGTAAAATAACTTATGAATCAATAAAACTGTCTCCTTATAGCAGCTCCATTCCCCTACTTACAAGGTGTATAAGGTAATTTGGATCAAAGAGGAGCCTGTTAGGTTGGTCTGGGGACTAAGTGAGATAATGCATGTGAAGTACTGATTGCAGTCCTTGGTACAGGAAAAAAAAAAAAAACCCTGAAAAATGTGAATTATGGTTATTGCTGTTAATGTTATTAACTCCACCTTGGAAGAGAAAGCATTTGAAACTAAAGCAAAATGACTTATTTTATGTTCCAGAAGTTTTTATAAACCAAATCTACATTTCATGCTACAAAGCTAAGATAGGTGTGGCAAGCTGTCTGGAGAATTTACATGCGCTCAAAAGATTTGAATACAAAATATCCACTCTGGGAAGTTAGAAGGAAGGGAGAGAATGCTCATCTAGAAAAATTTATAAAGATAACTCCTTGTCTCCGGTGAATGGCAATCCATCCCGGGATTGATGGTGAGCCATCCAGGCCTGCTCACCTAGGAGCGACTCACTCTTTCCACTTAGTAACATTAGACAGTTTTGAATTTTCTCAAAGAAGCTAAAATTATATTTCATGGCAAGAAAAGGATCTTATTCAACAAATTCATACTCATAGTGATCTTTAGATTGAATACATTTTACTCATCCCCAGCATGTTTGGTTCCATTAGGGACTCAGTTCAGTTCAGTTCAGTCTCTCAGCTGTGTCTGACTCTTTGTGACCCCATGGACTACAGCACGCCAGGCTTCATGTCTTTCACTATTTCCCGGAGTTTGTTCAGACTCACGTCCATTGAGTTGATGATGCCATCCAACCATCTCAAAAGCAGAGACATCACTCTGCTGACAAAGTCCATATAGTCAAACCTATGGTTTTTCCAGTAGTCATGTATGGATGTGAGAGTTGGACCATAAAGAAAGCTGAGCCCCAAAGAATTGATGCCTTTGGACTGTGATGATGGAGAAGACTCTTGAGAGCCCCTTGCACAGAAAGGAGATCAAATTAATCAATTCTAAAGGAAATAAACCCTGAATATTCATTGGAATGACTGATGCTGAAGCTGAAGCTCCAATACTTTGGCCACCTGATATAAGGAGCTGACTCACTGGAAAAGACCCTGATGCTAGGAAAGACTGAGGGCAAACAGAGAAGGAGGTGACAGAGGGTGAGATGGTTGGATGGCATCACTGACCCAATGGACATGAGTTTGAGAAAACTCAGGGAGATGTTGAAGGACAGGGAAGCCTGGTGTGCTGCAGTTCATGGGGTTACAAAGAGTCAGACACCACTTAGAGACTGAACAACAACAACGACATTGGTATATGTAAGCTGTCTTTTAAGTGAAAATTGGCACTCCTGAGTTACATGTCTGAAGTATGTAACCTTAGTGAATTCCATGTTTCCTGTATATTCACAAGTACCAGCCTGGGATTTTCAACTACAAGAGCATACCTACAAAGCAAGAGGAGGTTTAGGAAACCCACTGCAGGGAGTGACAGGGTGGGGAGGAGGGAAGGGCTTCTCAAGACCATGGGAGAAGTTAAATCTTAAGTAGAAAATGAAAGTCATTGGGAAACAAAGAAGAGCCAAGTGGTCCCTATTTTCAGTCTTGAGTTTACTGGTCAAGGCAAAGCCTCTGATATAATCCCACTACCAAAAAGAGATGCTTGTAGTGTTTCTTAGAGAACAATGAACACTCAGTTCAGTTCAGTCGCTCAGTCAGGTCCGACTCTTGGCTACCCCATGAATCACAGTATGCCAGGCCTCCCTCTCCATCACCAACTCCCGGAGTCCACCCAAACCCATGTCCATCGAGTCAATGATGCCATCCAGCCATCTCATCCTCTGTCGTCCCATTTTCCTCCTGCCCTCAATCCTTCCCAGCATTAGGGTCTTTTCCAATGAGTCAACTCTTCATGTGAGGTGGCCAAAGTATTGGAGTTTCAACTTCAACATCAGTCCTTCCAATGAACACCCAGGACTGATCTCCTTTAGGACGGACTGGTTGGATCTCCTTGCAGTCCAAGGGTCTCTCACGAGTCTTCTCCAACACCACAGTTCAAAAGCATCAATTCTTCGGCGCTCAGCTTTCTTCATCATCCAAATCTCACATCCATACATGACTACTGGAAAAACCATAGCCTTGACTAGACGGACCTTTGTTGGCAAAGTAATGTCTCTGCTTTTAAATATGCTATCTAGGTTGGTCATAACTTTCAAGCACCATCAGCAGTGATTTTGGAGCCCCAAAAAATAAACACTATTTCCACTGTTTCCCCATCTATTTCCCATGACGTGATGGGACCAGATGCCATGATCTTAGTTTTCTGAACGTTGAGCTTTAAGCCAACTTTTTCACTCTCCTCTTTCATTTTCATCAAGAGGCTCTTTAATTCTTTGCTTTCTGCCATAAGGGTGGTGTTATTTGCATATCTGAAGTTATTGATATTTCTCCTGGCAATCTTGATTCCAGCTTGTATTTCTTCCAGCCCAGCATTTCTCATGATGTACTCTGCATATAAGTTAAATAAGCAGGGTGACAATATACAGCCTTGACGTACTCCTTTTCCTATTTGGAACCAGTCTGTTGTTCCATGTCCAGTTCTAACTGTTGCTTTCTGACCTGCATACAGGTTTCTCAAGAGACAGGTCAGATGGTCTGGTATTTCCATCTCTTTCAGAATTTTCCACAGTTTATTGTGATCCACACAGTCAAAGGCTTTGGCATAGTCAATAAGCAGAAATAGATGTTTTTCTGGAACTCTCTTGCTTTTTCGATGATCCAGCGGATGTTGGCGATTTGAGCTCTGGTTCCTCTGCCTTTTCTAAAACCAGCTTGAACATCTGGAAGTTCACGGTTCACGTATTGCTGAAGCCTGGCTTGGAGAATTTTAATCATTACTTTACTAGCGTGTGAGATGAGTGCAATTGTGCAGTAGTTTGAGCATTCTTTGGCATTGTCTTTCTTTGGGATTGGAATGAAAATTGACCTTTTCCAGTCCTGTGGCCACTGTTGAGTTTTCCAAATTTGCTGGCATATTGAGTGCAGCACTTTCACAGTTCAAGATGAACCTTAATAGCAGGGCTCTAATATTTTAATTTATTTCAGCTCAAAATCTTAGCAATCAGTTCTTTTTATTCATATGCAAAGTCATTTCTTAGTGCACAAGCATGCCTATGGGTATAAATCTACAACGATCTATAAATGCTGGTATAATGAGTGCTCAGAAATGAGCACCTAAGAACAGAAATTAATGTAATATAAAATAAACAGTTATGACAAAAAACAAAAACAAAATTTGATCAGTTAAAATAATAATGATAAACCACTAGTAATACAGATAAAAAATAAGGAAAATGCAAAGTACTTATATCAGGAATGAAAAAGACAACATTACTACAGCTCCTATAAACATTAAAAGATGAACAAGAGACTGTTGGGAAAATTTTTCCACCAATATATCTCACTCAGACAACAAAATTTACTGAAAAAGACAATTCAAAAAAGGAGATCTGAATAACTCTGTATCTTTTAAGGAAATTGAATTCTTTATCTAAAATTATTCCACAAAGAAAACTCCAGCCTGGATGACTTTACTAGTTAATTCTGTCAAATAGAATAGAATTCTTGACCTGTTAAGAAGAAATAAACAAACTCTTTCTAAAAATGAAGGGAAATGAGACATACCCCTTCTTGCTTTATGATACCAACCTGATAAAGATACATCAAGAAATGATAAATGTAAAGTAGCATCTTCATTATCTAGGGACAACTATACTTAATAATAAAATTATTACAAAAACATTAGCAAATTACACCCAGCTATATATAAAATGGATAATACCTCTTGATGAAGTTGGTTTTACATCAGAAATGCAAGATTAGTTTAAAATTACAATAAGCTAAATCTTATTAATGGAACAAAGAGAAAAAAAGAACTCAAGCAACATAGAAAATATAGTTATTAAAATCAGACACTGACTCAATATTAATAAAACCCAACAAACCAGAAATAAAAGATAACTTCCTCAGTCTGATAAGTAACATCTAAAACAACAACTACAACTAACACCTACAAGATGGCAAGAGTATCCAGTTTTATCATTTCTATTCAGCATGGTGGCTAGAAATCCCAGCTAGTGCAACACGAGAATAAATAAAAAACATAAGTTTAAAAAGTAAGAAACAAACTATTCCTCTTTGTAGACACATGGTTATTTATATACAACATCTTAAATCATCATCAAAATAATTACAGACTGGTTGGGGAGAAGAAAGAAACAGATTTAAAAGTTCAGACTTTCAGTTGCAAAATGAATGAGTCACAAGTTTGAAATACACAGTATAGGAAATATATTCTATAATTTTGCAATATCCTTATGTAGTGATAGATTGTAATAAGACTTACCATGGTATTCAATTTGAAAAGTATAGAAATATCAAATCACTATGTTGTGTAACAGAAACTAACATAGTATTGTAAGACAACTGTACACCAAAAACCAACACACTCATAGAAAAAGAGATAGATATGTGGTTACCAGATGCATGGCCTTGGGAGAGGGAAAATGGATGAAGGCAGTTGAAAGGTACAAAATTCCAGTTATAAAATAAATAAATACTAGAGATAAAATGTACACATGATAAGTATAAGTAACACTGCTGTATTTTACATATGAAAGCTGTTAAGAGTAAATACTAGGAGTTCACAAAGCAAGGAAAATTTTTTTCTATTTCTTTAACTTTGTATCTATACGAAATGATGGATGTTCACTAAGCTTATGTGATGATTATTTCATGATGTATGTAAGTCATATCAGTATACTGAACATTTTAAATTTATATATGTCAAGTACATTTTAATAACACTGGGAGAAAAAAATAAAATTAAAAGAAAATAATAATTACAGATATACCTTGTTCTACTGTACTTTATTGAACTTCACAGACACTATGTTTTAACAGAAGGAAGCTTGTGGCAACCCTGTATTGAACAAGTCTGTTGGTGCCATTTTGACATTTTCGGTAACTTTTACAATATTTCAAAGCCTCCACCAGCAAAGCAGGTTATAACTTTTTACAAAGGAAGGCTCGGAAAACTGTTAGTATTTTTTAGCAATAAAATATCTTTAAGCAACACATAATGCTGTTGACACTTAAAAGACTACCGTATAACGTAAACATAACTTTTAAAGGTACTGGGAAACCAAAAGATGTGAGTGACTGGTTTTATTGGGATATTCACTTTATTGTGGTGGTCTGGAACCAAACCCACATGGTCTCTGGAGTATGCCTATACTAGAATTTATAAGGAAAGGTTAAAAATAAAATGAAATGAAAATTACAGTATAAAATATTTCATTTATAGTGGCACCAAGATCACTTAATACGTAGAAATACATTTAACCTCAATATTGAAAATTACAAAATATTGCTGAAATTAATTAAAGATCTACATAAATAGGGAGATACGCCAAGTTCATGGTTTGGAATATTTAGTATTGTTAAAATGGCAATTTATTCCATATATTTAGAGATTCAATGAAATGTTAATTGTAATCACAGCAATATTTTATACAAATTAGTAAACTGACTCAAAAATTTATATGGATATGCAAATGACCTAGAATATATAAAACAATCTTGAAAAGGAAGATTAAAGCTATATAGGCTTTACACTGTCTGACTTTAATATGTACCATAAAGCAACAGAAATAGAGAGAGAGCGGCAAAGGAGTAAATGTAAATCAGTGGGATAGACTACATCAAGGATTGGCCACGTTAGTCTGTAAAGGAATCAACAGTAAATATTTTAGGCTTTGTGGAGCACATGTGGGATATCTGTTGCTGCTTCTTTTCATTTGACAATATTTTAAATATGCATTAACCATTATCAGTTTGTGGGTAATACATAAATAAGCCATGAGTCATAGTTTGGCAACTGCTAGAATAGAGACAAGAAATAGACCCAGAGTTGTTTTATGACAAATACTTTAAAAGAATTCAGTGGAGCAAGGAAAAATCTTTTAAGCAAATGGTATTGGAACAACTGGGTATCCATAGGAAAAACAAAATTTACCTCAACGAGTACCTCTTCCAAACATAAGAATTAATTTGAGAAGGGCCAACGCAAAACTACAAAGCATTTAGAAGAAAACAGAGGAGAGTGTCTTTTCATTCTGAGACAACAATTTTTAGGCAGGACACAATAGCAACAACCATAAAAGAAAACATTGATACATTTAGACTTCCACACTTCATGGCAAATAGATGGGGAAACAGTCGGCAGACTTTATTTTTGGGGGCTCCAAAATCACTGCAAATGGTGATTGCAGCCATGAAATTAAAAGACACTTGCTCCTTGGCTTCCATCAACGTTTAAAACTTACATTTTTAAAAAGACATTTCTATATAAACCATATACTACTAGGTAATATTTGCAAAACATATCTAAGAAAGAACTTATACAATAATATGAAACTCAACTCAGTCATGTCCAGCTCTTTGCAACCCCATGGATGTAGCCCACAAGGCTCCTCTGTCCATGGAATTCTCCAAGCAAGAAAACTGGAGTGGGTAGCCATTTCCTTTGCCAGGGGATCTTCCTGACCTAAATCGAACCTGAGTCTCCCTAGTTGTAAGCAGATTCTTTACTATCTGAGTCATCAGGGAAGCCCATTAAACTCAACTCAATAATACAAAAAAACTTTTTAAATGGAGTAAAGAATTGATAGAAATTTCATGAGTAGAGATGTATGAATGGCTAACAACCACATGCATTACTCAATATCCATTAATATGAAATTCTTAAAGAAGCAAAGCTAATCTATAGTAAAAGCCAATCAGTGGTTCCTTGGTGAAGGATGTAGGAAGGAATGGCTACAAACGGGTACATAGGAATTCTTCATAGTAATTTAAATATTCTGTGTCTTGATTGGGGTGGTAGTTATAAATGTATATATTTGTCAAAATTGCATAAGTAATGTTTCTACATTTCAATGCAATAAATTTAACATCAAATTGACACAACAATAATCACATGATGAATGAGGAATAGGTGAAGGTATAGTTGAAAAAAATAGCAGAATGCTGATCATTGTTGAAGCCAGATACTGGGTAGTTGAGGGTTCATTATGACATTCAATTTACATTATTTATATTTGAAGTTTTAAGACTCTGCAATTGAGAAGTATTGGTTACACAGTTTTGCTGGAATACTAGATCCTTTTGGGTTTTCACTCAAAAAAACCCCACAAAGGTAATATATCTTTCATCCAGAAAATGAGACTAAAGTTATCCACTTGTGTCACTAAGGAAAACAAATGATCCAGGATTATTTTTTTTTTCTTCCCTGAATATTAAATTAACTTCCAATTTATTTTGCTAAAGAAGACAAGGAGCCAAAGAGCAAAGAAAATGGAAAACTTACTTTCTGGAAGATAACTCTAAGTAGTGCCCTTCACTGTGTTTAGGAACATAACTAGCTGTGTTTAAAACTAATTCATACATGCTTACTCTCTTTGGGTATGGAGATACATGATGTAGAAGTTTTAATGATGTTTGCAACATGATATTTACCCACAATGGTATAATTTCCTCTTTTAAAATTGCTGTTATAAAGATGAGCATCACATAATGTCTAAATATATAGTGACAAACACATAATCTTGTTACAAATCATAAAAATGATTACCCCATTTCTGTAAAATATGCACCAGCATGATTTTGTGTGAAAACAAAGACTGTGCATTTAATGTTAATAAACTACCTAATATTTTTCACAATCCAAAATGATTTTGAAAAGGAAATCTGTAATTTCCATGAGTATTAACATATTGTTTCATGTTATTTGGACTCCAGTTATTTCACCATGTATGAGACAGATGACAATATGCCAGCCTATGACAGACCTGGCTAATGCACATAGCCACATCACACAATATTTGTTTTGACCACCTTCTTTGCACATGTTTCTAAAATGCATAATCTGGGATGCTAAAAACTACACTTAAAATATTCAACTGCAGATAGAAATCTATGTATGATTGGATTACTCCAACATGATATATTTTGAACCAGACATCATTTGGAATGAATAATATAGGGAAAAGTAGATGTTAGACATTTGTTTCTGTAGGTATGGACTAAAGCAGAAATGAGTTAGTAACTGTGGCAGCAGCTTTCTGACTCCACTTTTCTGGATCATAGCAAAGACAGAATTTTCCATAGTGGTCCAGTTTTGTTATAGTTTTTCAATCTGTTCCTAAAAGGCCAAAACAGATTCTACCTTTCCTGTTTTTTCAATTATCATATGTGAGCTATTTCCAGTATTGAAGAAATTCCTTCTGCTTAAAGAAACTAGAGTGCTTTGCTTTTCTATTTTTTTTTTTTTTGTAACAAAGGTCCCTGACCAGAATTATAGACTTCACACAAAACCATTTCATTGAAGATTAAGTAGAGGTAGAAGATTCTTACCCTAGGAACATATGATATGAAACAAAGCCAACAATCTTGGCAAAGTACTGTAGGAGTACTAGGAGTAGTTGGCCCCTGCTATATACATACCAACCTCATACTCAAAATTCTGTAGTACTATTTACTGCTACCACCACTTGTAATATGTTCAACTAATATCTTAGTCATAGTGAAACCATCTTCCATTTCCTATCTCATACTCAGTTTTGTTCACACCTTGTGGTAATCCCACAACTATAATTCTCCTATGTAAAGAATTACAATAGAATTTAGACAAAATTTCAGCTATTAATCAGGAGAACAGGCCTGGGTTAATAATAAGGCCATAATTTCTGCTACTCTGAGAATGTGAAAATGACTGAGTTTGAAAAAGAGTTTTCTGCATGCATATCTAATTCATGCTAATATACACACAAACCTGAGGGGGGGAAACTGGGCATACCTTTCCTCTTTGATTGCTTAAAATTACATCACAGTTCTCTAACTTACATTTCTTAACAAAACAAGTCAGGATGCAGAATGATCATGACTTTGAATTTGGCCATAACGTTTCATTTATTTCTTTTAGACTTTCCTTGACTGTGAGGCTCTGGCAGCTAGAGTTCAAAGCAATCATGTGTTCAAAGAAATTACTTAGCTGGGAATATTCTAACAGAACTCGATGGGTTTAATAATTCTTGTAGATATTATAAAAGCTTTGAAATGCTAGCATTTATGCAAATAATTACACAGAAACATGTTTATTTTGCAATAAATTATTCAGAGTCCTGTTTTTATCTATTTCCAAATAGTCTTGTTCAGTTTTTGATGAAACTCACAATATACAAATTTTCTAAGGAAAATGGAAACGGGAAGCCTTCTGAAGATACAATAATATGATTACCTTTACTTTCAAACCCTGAAGGTAGGCTCCTGCAAGTTAGGCTAGAATGTAAATTTTAGTGAGGATTCTATTAGAAATGCAAAGGCAACAGTCACTTTCAAAATGACAGACCTATGGTGAGTAAAAGAGAGAAGATAATGAGTCTGGCTGAGCTGGCATTGTTGAAACAGGGCTCTGATTTGCTGCTCAACAGTTGTCTCTGCAGGCTTCAATTATTGGAATAGTTGGTGTAGTGTCGCTTTACAATATAACTAGTAGAACTTGAAAAGAAACCATATATAAGAAGTCTAAGTGTGTGTATTTCTATGTGTGCACGCATGGGCATGCATGCACTATGAAAAACTTTGAAAGTCACTCAAAGGAAAAGTTCCTGGCCTTATCATGAAGTGGATGATCCAGGTTGAATAATGCTGACTGCACAGGTTGTGGGTCATTAATAATAGACTATTTAATCATAAACATGCTTGTATTCCAATTACAGATAGGGTTTACTATGCTCTGAATTGATGTACCAGAGTCTCTCTTTAGGCAGATTTTAGACACCAGTTTCTGATCTATATTCAGAGCACATTTAGTCAGAAAATCAAAATCGAAAGAAATATAAATGACTACCATAGCCTCATTGATTTTTTAGGATAAAAATAGACTAATGAAACTGTAGAGCATAGTTGAGAAAATATTGTTTAAGTCTATAAGATCTAGATTCAAACTGCTGGGCTTGAATTTCAACCCTATTAATCATGAGCAATGTGATCCTTGGTAGGTTACTTAATCTCTGTACCCATGATGTCTATATTTACAAACTGAAAATCATAACTTCATGCATAGAAGTCCTTCTCTTGGCATTATATCTGTAACAGTACTTAATAAATGTTGGCTGTTATTATCATAATAAAATATCAGTGTATTTCTGGATAATTACCAAAAGTTTTCACACAAGACTAGACTGTAAGTTTCTCAACTATAAGAACTGCTGTGATTTTTTTTTCACTTCTGGATCCTCAGTAACCAAGAAAAATGTCTCTTACAGCAGTCACACAAAAAGCTTAGCTGAATTGATATGACTTATTAGAGAAACCGATACTGAGTCCACCATGGCCATAGCTTCAGTTTACTTTGATTAGACCATTTATTTTATTCTCTTTCATTGTCTTCTGCTTCTACTTTAACTAATGGTAACAAGAGAGTGTGCTACATTGACCTTTCTCCTCCTTGGAGCTCAATCTGTTGTTTATTTTCTGCTTCTACTTAAGTTAGTGATAGTAGAGTTATTCTCCTGAATTGACCATTCAGTTCTTTGGGGCCAAAGCTTTCATTTATTCACTTCTAATGGTGGCCAAGGGGCATGACTGAAATGGCCAAACAAAAAATGCTCTAAGACAGTAAGCAGAAAAGTGTTTGCTGGTGATAAAAAGCATGTGATTGGCAAAAAAAAAAAAAAAAGACTGAGAAACTCAGAAGAGATAAAGGTTAGTAACTGAAGAACAAAAGTAAGTGAAAGTATTTGATAAAATTAAAAATAAATCTCTAATTTAAATATATATGTGTGTGTATATATATAAGATATATGGGTGCTTCCCTAGTGGCTCAGTGGTAGAGAATCTGCCTGCAATTCAGGAGACCGGGGTTTGATCCCTGGGTCAGGAAGATACCCTGGAGAAGGAAATGACAACCCACTCCAGTATTCTTGCTTAGGAAATCTGATGGATAGAGGAGCCTGGTGGGCTACAGTCCATGGGGTCACAAAGAATTAGACACGACTGAGAAGCTGAGCACAAACAAAGCATACATAGGATGCATGCTTCTCTTCAGTGAAATAGTTACTAAACAAAATTTGGGGCTTCTTTGGTAGCTCAGCTGGTAAAGAATCTGCCTGTAACTAAGGACACCCTGGTTTGATTCCTGGGTTGGGAAGATACCCTGGAGAAGGGCATGGCAGCACACTCCAGTATTCTTGCCTGGAGAATCCCCATGGACAGAAGAACCTGGGAGGCTACAGTCCATAGGGTCACAAAGAGCCGGACACAACTAAGTGATCAACCACAAATGAACTTCTGCCCTTGTGGGTCTGCTTTAAAGTCATATCTTTAAAATGATCTTCCCCAGAGTTGTTTCACAGAAAAATTGATCTGTGCTCTTAGAGATTTTTATAAAATTCCCAAAGATTCAGCAAAGTATTCCAGACAAATTCAACCTGGGGGAGTTGGGTTAGCAAGACATCTCAGTTCTCCCCAACTTCTCAGGGGACATATACTAAAGTCAGTTGTGATAAATGGTGTTTTGACTGTCCAGGATGAGTTGCTTTTAGTTCTCAGATTACCTCTCCTCTGATACTCTCGAACATCAATCTGTAAAACTACTATTAGTGCCTACTACTCAGAAAACTGCTTTTATCAAACCACTTCACCTACCTCATCCAGGTTCAAGCTACCAACATTATTGTGTTACATTGTCTGGATGAAGTACAAGCTGGAATCAAGATTGCCGGGAGAAATATCAACAACCTCAGATATGCAGATGACACTACACTTATGACAGAAAGGGAGGAAGAACTAAAGAGCCTCTTGATGAAAGTGAAAGAGGAGAGTGAAAGAGTTGGCTTAAAGCTCACGATTCAGAAAACTAAGATCATGGCATCCGGTCCCATCACTTTACGGCAAATAGATGGGGAAACAATGGAAACAGTGAGAGACTTTATTTTGGGGGGCTCCAAAATCACTGCAGATGGTGACTGCAACCATAAAATTAAAAGACACTTGCTCCTTGGAAGAAAAGTTATGACCAAATTAGACAGCGTATTAAAAGGCAGAGATTTTACTTTGCCAACAAAGGTCCATCTAGTCAAAGAAATGCTTATTCTAGTAGTCATGTATGGATGTGCGAGTTGGACTATAAAGAAAGCTGAGCACAGAAGAATTGATGCTTTTGAACTGTGGTGTTGGAGAAGACTCTTGAGAGTCCCTTGGCCTGCAGGAGATCCAACCAGTCTATCCTGAAGGAAATCAGTCCTGAATATTCATTAGAAGGACTGATGCTGAAGCTGAAACTCCAACACTTTGACCACCTGATGTGAAGAAGTGACTCATTTGAAAATACCCTGATGCTGAGAAAGATTGAAGGTGGGATGAGTAGGGGACGATAGAGGATGAGATGGTTGGATGCCATCACCGACACAATGGACATGAGTTTGAGTAAACTCCGGGAGTTGGTGATGGACAGGGAGGCCTGGCATGCTACAGTCCATGGGGTCGTAAAAAGTCGGACATGACTGAGTGGCTGAACTGAACTGAATTATCCACAGCTTATAAAGACATTATAAAGATTAGGTCATACTTATGTTCCAGCATATTATGTACACATAAGAATGCACAACCCATTGATATGCACCATATGTGCCAGGCCAAGGAAGAAATAAATTCACACCTGGTCATGACCTTAATACTTGCTTACTGACTGTGAGTTCCATGAGAGCAGGGACTTTCAGCATAAAATCACTAGGAAGCTTGAAGCTTAGCACACTGCCTGAAATACAAAATGTATTCTGATTACTTGCTGGATGAATGGTTTTAATACAATACAGCATTTCTCTCTAAGTCAAAAGCAAACGGCATTGTTAGTAGGGGAAGAAAAAAAAAAACACCTAGGTGGTCTTCCAATTCAAATTAGAAATAATACATAATGGCTAAATATTGAGGCTCTATATATCTATTTTTCTGCAAGTTTGAAGCCAGTGTTTCTCAAAGTGAAGCTCAAGAACAGTTTGGCCAAAGGTTACCCGGGTTGCTACTTAATATTTCAGATTTCTGAGACTCTTTGTCCACCCCTGCCTTCTAGAACACACATATACATCAGTTCTGTTCAGTCGCTCAGTCGTGTCTGACTCTTTGCGACTCCATGAACCGCAGCATGCCAGGCCTCCCTATCCATCACCAACTGCCAGAGTCTACCCAAACTCATGTCCATTGAGTCAGTGATGCCATCCAACCATCTCATCCTCTGTTGTCCCCTTCTCCTTCTGCCCTCAATCTTTCCTGGCATCAGGTCTTCTCAAATGAGTAAGCTCTTCGCATGAGGTGGCCAAAGTATTGGAGTTTCAGCTTCAACATCAGTCCTTCCAATGAACACCCAGGGCTGATCTCCTTTAGGATGGACTGGTTGGATGTCCTTGCAGTCCAAGGGACTCTCAAGAGTCTTCTCCAATACCACAGTTCAAAAGCATCAATTCTTCTGTGCTCAGCTATCTTTATAGTCCAACTTTCACATCCATACATGACTACTGGAAAAACCATAGCCTTTACTAGACGGACCTTTGTAGACAAAGTAATGTCTCTGCTTTTCAATATGCTGTCTAGGTTGGTCATAACTTTCCTTCCAAGGAGTAAGTGTCTTTTAATTTCATGGCTGCAAACACCATCTGCAGTGATTTTGGAGCCAAAAAAAAAAATAAAGTCAGCCACTATTTCCACTGTTTCCCCATCTATTTACCATGAAGTGATGGGACTGGATGCCATGATCTTAGTTTTCTGAATGCTGAGTTTTAAGCCAATTTTTTCACTCTCCTCTTTCACTTTCATCAAGAAGCTCTTTAGTTCTTCACTTTCTGCCATAAGGGTGGTGTCATCTGCATATCTGAGGTTATTTATATTTCTCCCATACACATACATATGCATATGTATGCATAGAATATATACATATACACACATTAACAACTCAACTCTAACCCAAATCCTTTCAGAAGTCATACTGTATGCAATACACATAATTCTCTCAAATCTTCATTACTTTTCTCCAATATTGAGTCAGCACTTGTACATGTAGCTCTACCTTTAAGTCCTTCATTTGTACTTGTTTTTGCTTTTGAACATTTAGATGGGGCAAGTAGGATTTGATGCTTTAACTATCTTGACCAGACTTGTTGTTTTACTTGTTCAAACTTTGTTTACTTTGCTCAATTCAACATTGTTGTTTCAAAAATTTAAATGTGAATTCCTGTTCTGTATTATGAAAGTGTTTCCCAAAACCTTAGTAAATTCCTGACTCAAGATATTCTACTTAGTAATGAGTTTCTCTCCTTTAATATGATGGATTTGCATTCTGATAAACACTATCAACATTGCAATTATTTCTCCCCAACCATCAATTTCCCTTAAGCAGAATTTTACTAAAAACAGCTTTATCCTGCTGGGGATAATCAGAAAAAGAGGCGATAGGGGAATGAATAAAGAAAAGAATAGTAAAAGCAGATAGCAGAGCAGGAGTGCAGATTTTTTCCCTACATCCTCAGAACAGAAAAAAGGTATTTGGGATACAGCCAATATGGACAGTCCTTCCTGTGGCTGTAAGGAGGAGGAGACTAGAGCTGTGTTCAGGATGTTTAAAGAATTTCTCTCTTTGCAGCTATTTCTCTAGGACCCTAAGGGAATAACAGGTGTAAATCAACCACTGTGAGATATAAAATTAAAGGTATGAACAGAATCTGACCAGAAGGAGTAAACTCAATATGAATGTTGTTTACATGGAAATTTTGAGAACCTTCTAGCAAATGATAAGTGATAGGTACACAGAAAATAATTACAGGAAAGGTGTAAAATTAAAACATGTATAGTTTTCTTTTCATATATTAACCATGTAATATTTTGCCCAAAATGCTTTATTTCAGAAAATGCCAATCTTTAAAAAAACAAATTTCCACTATCTGAGAGCTATCAAGATTTCATTTAAGCTCAAACCTCAGGGGGAGTTAGCCAAAAGATTTGGAAAAACAGTGTTTCTGGCGGAAGAAAGAGCTAGTTCAATGTCCTAGAGCAAGACTGAGCCCAAGATGTTTGAGGAAGAATAAAAAAAAACAAACACTTTGCTGGAGAAAAGTAAATCAGGAGTAGAGATTGAGTAATGGGATCTGAAAAGTGTTCCTGGGGCAGATCACAATAAAGAGTTTGAGTGATATTCTAAGTAACTGAGTAGCTTGAAATGGTTTTAAGCAGAGAACTGGTATGATGTGACTTATGGCTCAGCGGTAAAGAATCTGTTTGCAATGCAGGACATGCAGGAGACAGGGGTTTGATTCCTGAGTGGGGAAGATCCCCTGGAGGGGGGCATGGCAACCCACTCCAGGCAACTTAGTATTTTTGCTGGAGAATCCCATGGACAGAGGAGCCTAGTGAGCTGCGGTCCATGGGGTCACAGAGTCAGACATGACTGAAGAGACTAAGCACAATAGAACAAATGTTCTTAATAGATCTTTTTGCTCTACGGAGAACAGAGTACAGAGGAGCAGCAATGAAAGCTAAGAGATAGCAAGAGACTCTCACACATTTATAAGCAAGAAACAATGTTGGCCTGGATTTTCGTGATAATAGCAGATGGAGGTAGGAGGCAGTGCTGGGAAGAGTTGACTGGATTTGCTAAAATTCTCAGTATAAGTGGAAAGCCAACATTTTTTCCCCTAGTAAACATTACCCATATAAATATTTTAAATCAACACTGTTCATATACCATCAGTTTGACAGTGATGTACTTCAGGAAGGCTGCCAATATAAAGCTGTATGAATGGGGTATATTAAGCATTTGACTCTTGAAATACCACATAAAAAGGAAAAGCACATTGTTTCTCATGCTGCATTATTATTGTAGCCTTTCCAGTTACTTGATTTTATGCTTTGCTCACTAATTAAGTACTGTCAATTGTGAAATAGTATCTGTACTAATTATTACTGAAGCTATGAATACCAATATGCCATGTAAAGGGAGGTGAAATTCTTGGTTTTTTTTTTTCCATTAAAAAAGTGAGATTCTTGCTAACAAAAAAAGTTATAATGACTTAAATTGAATGAAACTATAAGTAAAATATTTAGAAGTAGTTTCTGACTGACTATAGTTTTTAAGTGCCACAACTATGAAATCAATATTTGGATGATGGCCAGAATTTGCATCTAAAAATTCTAAAACAAAATAAATAGTTTAATAACATTTAGGCATTCATTTAAATTAAAACTTTAGACTATAAGAATAAATTCTATTAAGTTACTATTTAATTTTTATATATAAATATTATAAAGCAAATATAGTAGCAAATGCTACTTAAAAGGAGTAAATATTAGATTATTAGTTTAAAATGTCCATAATACACATCCCTACATTTTTGACCTGTGAAACTTAAACTTTAATTATATGAGCTAGAGGTTATATTTTGTTTTTTAATCATATTATTCAAGATCTGAATTAATCTGTATTTAGGAACTAAGAAATGAATCAGTTATACTTCAATTAAAAAAAAAAAAACTTCAGAAAAAGTTTAATACAACTATGGTGGAACACGGCATACTACATAAAACTCTTTTTCTGAGACCTGGAATTAGGCATTGTTTTGTAGCTTGAGATTTACAAAGGTCTTCTTCAAGCTGCAAGAGTATGGAAAAAAGTAAAGGGATATAAGAAACAGAACGTGATTCCTTTTACTACAGTAGCTAAGAGTGGGATTCTGCCTGGTTTGAATCCCAGGTCTATCACTTACTACGTATGCGATTGTCACCAAGTTACATCTTTTGTATCTCAGTTTTCTCATCTGTAAAATGGGGATTATAGCATGACTTATTTTATAATGAAGAGAAGATAAACTGAGTTAATGCATGTAAAGTACTTAGAATGAGATAATAAATGCTCAGTATTGTTTACTATTAGTTATGTGACAGACACTTCACACATAATATTGATTGAATAATGAAGTAAGACTCTTTAGAGAATTTCTCAAAACTGGCACTAGTAACATTTTGGGGCCAGATAATTCTTTACTGCAGGGAGTTCTCCAGTGAATTACAGGATGTTAGCAGCACTTCGGGCTTTTACCTACCAGATGTGAGTATTGTCCCCCTGAAATATGTGACAATCACAAATTCCTCTAAACCTTGACAAATATCCCCTGGCAATATCTCCCTCATTAAGAACTACTGAATTTAAAGTAACCATTCAGAGATCACATTCAACAACTGAGTGACTTTCCCTAGCATTATTGATAAGCAGAAGCAGAAGCTTTTAGAGTTGGTTTTCCTGCTTCTAGCTAGGGAAGAAGAGATTTCCAGTTTGGCAAAACCTGCACGTATGTGAATAATCTACAGCACTATCAAAACACTGATATTTTGCATTCAATATATTAAAAAAATAGGAAAAAATTGTTGAAATTATTGGTAGTATCCTATTCAGTTGGTGGTATTTGTAAATTTAGGGTCTGACTCACTCAAGCCAGATGCTTCCCTGCCACCAGATTACTGAGACATTACACACATTTCCTTTGGTTATTAAATTAGCCAAAGATTCTCAGCTAATAAAAGAGGAAAAGAAGGACAGCATAGTTCAGTATTTACCTAATAATGTGCTTATTCTTTACTATTATCCTGTTTTGAATTAATTAGGAATCTGACATTAATATAATTTGCTAAAGTAAGGAGGTAAAAGGAGACTGAGGGTGGAATTAAAAGAAGTAAAGAAATTTGAGAGGAAGATGAGAAAAGGCCTGGGGATTCCCAAGCGGTGCTAGCAGTAAAGAACCCACCTGCCAATGCAGGAGACATAAGAGATGTGAGTTCGATCCTTGGGTTGGGAAGATCCCCTAGAGGAGGGCATGGCAACCCACTCCAGTATTTTTGCCTAGAGAATATCATGGACAGAGGAGCCTGGCAGGCTACGGTCTACGGGGTTGCAAAGAGTTGGACACAACTGAAACAACTTAACACATAGCACACACATAGGAAAAGGCCTACAGGAAAGGAAATGAGAAGATGAATCATTCCCAAAGACTTTTTTAAGTGAGGTTGTCACAGGGAGTTTGAGCTTCTTAGAACCGCAGTCATAGCACAAGTAATGAATCAGTTTGTACTCTGATCTCTGCCCAAGAAAGCAACACCACTTTACCTCTGGGGAAGGGAATAGCTACAGATCTTTGATAGCAGAGGGATGTTCTGTTGTTGTTGTTGTTGTTGTTGGAACCCACCAAAAAAAGATACCTCGCATCCAAGCACAAAGGAGAAGCTGCAAAAAGATGGTAGGACGGACACAATCACTTTAAAAATCAATCCTTATACCTACCAGAGAATCTGGGAGGCATGGTGTGTGGCATAAGTCCTGTTGGAGGAGGTTGCCATTAGCCCCACCATAGAACCTTCAGGTGGGCAACCCGTAAACTGGAGAACAATTATATAATAGAAGTTCTCACACTGTTGCAAAATTTCTTGGCTCCACAACAGACTTCCCAAACTGGGGATCCGGCAAAGGGACTGGAAATTCCCAGGGATCTGTCTTTGAAGGTCAGTGGGATTTGATCACAAAACTTTCACAGGTATGGGGAAACAGAGACTCTTGGAGGGTACAAATAAACCTTGTGTGCACCAGGATCCAGGGGAAAGGAGCAATGATCCCACTAGAGAATGAGCTAGACTTGCCTGTGTGTGTTTGGGAGACTCTGGTGGAGGCGTGGTCAACAGTGGCCTGCCACGGGGTCAGGGGCACTGGCAGCAGCAGTCCTGGGATGTGCAGTGTGCTGGCATAAGTCCTCTTGGAGGAGGTTGCCATTACCCCTACAATAGAGTCTATAATCCTACTATAGAGATTGCAGACTTTAGGGCTAGGCTGCTTCAGGCCAAACTACAGGGAAGGAGCACAGCTGCATCCATCAGTAGAAAATTGGATGAAAGATTTATGCAGCCCTCCCCACCAGAACAAGAGCCAGTTTTCCCCACAGCCAGTCATTCTCATCAGGAAGCTCTCACAAGCCTCTTATCCTCATCCATCAGAGGACAGACAGAATGATAATCACAATCACAGAAAACTAAACAAATTGATCACATGGATCACAGCCTTGTCTAATTCAATGAAATTATGAGCCATGCCATGTAGGGCCACCAGAGCCAGATGGGTCATGGTAGAGAGTTCTGACAAAACATGATTCACTGGAGAAGAGAATGGCAAACCACTTTGGTATTCTTGTCTTGAGAAACCATGAACAGTATGAAAAGGCAAAAATATATGACACTGAAAGATGAACTCCCCACATTGGTAGGTGTCCAATACGCTACTGGAGAAGAGCAGAGAAATAGATCCAGAAGGTATGAAGAGGCTTAGCCAAAGCAGAACTGACGCCCAGTTGTCTACGTGTCTAGTGGTAAAAGTAAAATCCAATGCTGTAGAACAATAGTGCATATGAACCTAGAATATTAGGTGAATCAAGGTAAATTGGAAGTGGTCAAACAAGAGATGGGCAGAGACTCCTCTGTCCATGGAATTCTCCAGGAAAGAATACTGGAGCGGGTAGCCATTCCCTTTTCCAGGGTATCTTCCTAACTCAGGAATAAAACCTAGGTCTCCTGCACTGCAGCAGATTCTTTACCATCTGAGCCACCAGAATTGGACATGACTGAGAGACTAACATTTTCACTTTTTTCAATAGCATAAGCTATTCTACAAATACTGATCCTCTAAGTTTAACTCATAAAATATTATCTCCATTTTCTTAAAAATGAATTAGATTAATAAAGACAATGCTGAATTGGTTATACACATACATACATACATACGTACATCTACATCTAAGAGAAGGAAATTGCAACACACTCCAGTGTTCTTGCCTGGAGAATCCCAGGGACAGGGGAGCCTGGTGGGCTGCTGTCTATGGGTTTGCACAGAGTCAGACACGACTGAAGAGACTTAGCAGCAGCAGCACATCTAACAGATGTGTATCAAACCATCTTATTTATCCACGATCAGCCTTCTGATAAATTTAACCTCTAGAACAAAGTTCTGAAGTTATCAACATGCAAAAAGGATCTATTTAAATAAACATTATATCACAATTCCCTTTCATGTTTTACTCTTTTTAGGTCAAATACAGAAAATATATGTCTCTTGTTAACTATTAAAATCAATTCATACTGCTTACGATGCTATGTGTAGGATACCTGAAAACATGTCAGTTTTTAGTAGGAAGAAATCTATGCAAACAATTAAAAATATCTGCAATAGGAGTATTGCATTTAGAAAAGGGGTTTAGGAAGAGAGAACACATTTATTTATTTGCAGCCCCTATGCTTTTTAAAATGTATAGGCTATTCTTTCTCTTTTTAAAACTCTAAAATTTCACAATGATTTTAACATTAAATGTAAATCTTTTCCACAGACTAAAAACTGAGTAACTTATATAATTTCTCTCCTTTCTTACCTCTCCAGCTCTATCTCATACCATACATCTCTCAGCCCTCTATGTTCAGTAATGCTAGCCTTCTAAGAGGTTTTTTAATGCATCATAAAGTCTTTAACCATAATTCAGTCTGAGACTTTGCTCTCCTTATTGTTCTTCTAGTTAGAATTAGGTACAGCAATGAAATATGTTTCATTTCTGATGTGAAGAACTGACTATTGGATAAGACCCTGATTCTGGGAAAGATTGAAGCCAGGAGGAGAAGGAGATAACAGAGGATGAGATGGTTGGATGGCATCACCGACTCAATGGACATGAGTTCAAATAAGTTCCGGGAGTTGGTGATGGACAGGGAAGCCTGGTGTGCTGCAGTCCATGTCACAAAGAGTTGGACACGACTGAGCGACTGAACTGAATGAAATATGAAGTCAATCAAAAAATGATTTGGAAAACAAACTCAAAAAGAACACAAAACCTAATTTAATGAGTATTTTGTAGTTTTTGAAGCTTTTTTTAAAAAAATTTAATTGAAGAAAGTCATCTTGATTTATAATAAAGTTAGATATTAAAATAAAGGACAAGGCAATCACCTTTATATACAATATGCTTTGCTTTAGTAGTCAGATAAAACATTTTCTTAATGAACAAAATAAAAATCTATTAAAAAAAAGAGAGAGAGAATGTATAGGAAAAACCTAGTAAAGCTTAACAGCATGGTTCTCTAAAATATTAATAAGTTAAGACATATATACCAATAAGAAATGTTTTGAGACACTTTAGCCCAAGAGACATCATGGCTCCAGAAATTCTTAAAGGATTCATTAAAATGTCAAGCACACAAAGCAGTTCATTTAATTGATTTTTTTTTTTTTTTTACCATTTATGCTAGTTCTAACTTCTTTTTTTTTTATAAATTTATTTATTTTAGTTGGGGGCTAATTACTTTACAATATTGTAATAGTTTTTGCCATACATTGACATGAATCAGCCATGGGTTTACATGTGTTCCCCTTCCTGGACCTCCCACCCACCTCCCTCCCCATCCCATCCCTCTGGGTCATCCCATTGCCCCGGCCCTGAGCCCTTGTCTCATGCATCGAACATGGAATGGTGTTCTGTTTCACATATGATAATATACATGATTCAATGCTATTCTCCCAGAACGTCCCACCCTCACCTTCTCCCTCAGAGTCCATAAGACTGTTCTATGCATCTGTGTCTCTTATTCTGTCTCACATATAGGGTTATCGTTACCTTCTTTCAAATTCCATATATATGCATTAGTATACTGTATTGGTGTTTTTCTTTCTGGCTTACTTCACTCTGTATAATGGGTTCCAGTTTCATCCATCTCAATAGAACCGATTCAAATGTATTTTTTTTAATGGCTGAGTAATATTCCATTGTGTATATGTACCACAACTTCCTTATCCATTCGTCTGCTGATGGACATCTAGGTTGCTTCCATGTCCTGGCTATTGTAAACAGTGCTGCAATGAACATTTTACGCGTCTCTTTCAATTCTGGTTTCCTCGGTGTGTATGCCCAGCAGTGGGATTGCTGGGTCATATGGCAGTTCTATTCCCAGTTTTTTAAGGAATCTCCACACTGTTCTCCATAGTGGCTGTACTAGTTTGCATTCCCACCAACAGTGTAAGAGGGTTCCCTTTTCTCCACACCCTCTGCAGCATTTATTGCTTGTAGACTTTTGGATAGCAGCCATTCTGACTGGTGTGAAATGGTACCTCATTGTGGTTTTGATTTGCATTTCTCTGATAATGAGTGATGTTGAGCATCTTTTCATGTGTTTGTTAGCCATCTGTATGTCTTCTTTGGAGAAATGTCTGTTTAGTTCTTTGGCCCATTTTTTGATTGGGTCGTTTATTTTTCTGGAATTGAGCTGCAGGAGTTGCTTGTATATTTTTGAGATTAATTGTTTGTCTGTTGCTTCATTTGCTATTATTTTCTCCCATTCTGAAGGCTATCTTTTCACCTTGCTTATAGTTTTCTTTGTTGTGCAAAAGCTTTTAATTTTAATTAGGTCCCATTTGTTTATTTTTGCTTGTATTTCCAATATTCTGGGAGGTGGGTCATGGAGGATCCTGCTGTGATTTATGTCGGAGAGTGTTTTGCCTATGTTTTCCTCTAGGAGTTTTATAGTTTCTGGTCTTACGTTTACATCTTTAATCCATTTTGAGTTTATTTTTGTGTATGGTGTTAGGAAGTGTTCTAGTTTCATTCTTTTACACGTGGTTGACCAGTTTTCCCAGCACCACTTGTTAAAGAGATTGTCTTTTCTCTATTGTATATTCTTGCCTCCTTTGTCGAAGATAAGGTGTCCATAGGTGCGTGGGTTTATCTCTGGGCTTTCTATTTTGTTCCATTGATCTATATTTCTGTCTTTGTGCCAGTACCATACTGTCTTGATGACTGTGGCTTTGTAGTAGAGCCTGAAGTCAGGCAGGTTGATTCCTCCAGTTCCATTCTTCTTTCTCAAGATTGCTTTGGCTATTCGAGGTTTCTTATATTTCCATACAAATTGTGAAATGATTTGTTCTAGTTCTGTGAAAAATACCATTGGTAGCTTGATAGGGATTGCATTGAATCTATAGATTGCTTTGGGTAGTATACTCATTTTCACTATATTAATTCTTCCAATCCATGAACACGGTATATTTCTCCATCTGTTTGTGTCCTCTTTGATTTCTTTCATCAGAGTTTTATAGTTTTCTATATATAAGTCTTTTGTTTCTTTAGGTAGATATATTCCTAAGTATTTTATTCTTTTTGTTGCAATGGTGAATGGAATTGTTTCCTTAATTTCTCTTTCTGTTTTCTCATTATTGGAGTATAGGAAGGCAAGGGATTGCTGTGTGTTAATTTTATATCCTGCAACTTTACTATATTCATTGATTAGCTCTAGTAATTTTCTGGTAGAATCTTTAGGGTTTTCTATGTAGAGGATCATGTCATCTGCAAACAGTGAGAGTTTTACTTCTTCTTTTCCTATCTGGATTCCTTTTATTTCTTTTTCAGCTCTGATTGCTGTGGCCAAAACTTCCAAAACTATGTTGAATAGTAGTGGTGAAAGTGGGCATCCTTGCCTTGTTCCTGACTTTAGGGGAAATGCTTTCAATTTTTCACCATTGAGGATAACGTGTGCTGTGGGTTTGTCATATATAGGTTTTATTATGTTGAGGTATGTTCCTTCTATTCCTGCTTTCTGGAGGGTATTTATCATAAACGGATGTTGAATTTTGTCAAAGGCTTTTTCTGCATCTATTGAGATAATCATATGGTTTTTATCTTTCAATTTGTTAATGTGGTGTATTACATTGATTGATTTTCGGATGTTAAAGAAACCTTGCATTCCTGGGATAAAGCCCACTTGGTCATGATGTATGATCTTTTTAATATGATGTTGGATTCTGTTTGCTAGAATTTTATTAAGGATTTTTGCATCTATGTTCATCAGTGATATTGGCCTGTAGTTTTCTTTCTTTGTGGCATCTTTGTCTGGCTTTGGAATTAGGGTGATGGTGGCCTCATAGAATGAGTTTGGAAGTTTACCATCTTCTGCAATTTTCTGGATGAGTTTGAGTAGGATAAGTGTTAGCTCTTCTCTAAATTTTTGGTAGAATTCCGCTGTGAAGCTGTCTGGTCCTGGGCTTTTGTTTGCTGGAAGATTTCTGATTACAGTTTCGATTTCCGTGCTTGTGATGGGTCTGTTAAGATCTTCTATTTCTTCCTGGTTCAGTTTTGGAAAGTTATACTTTTCTAAGAATTTGTCCATTTCTTCCAAGTTGTCCATTTTATTGGCATATAGCTGTTGGTAGTAGTCTCTTATGATCCTTTGTATTTCTGTGGAGTCTGTTGTGATCTCTCCATTTTCATTTCTAATTTTGTTGATCTGATTCTTCTCCCTTTGTTTCTTGATGAGTCTGGCTAATGGTTTGTCAATTTTGTTTATCTTCTCGAAAAACCAGCTTTTAGTTTTGTTGATTTTTGCTATGGTCTCTTTTGTTTCTTTTGCATTTATTTCTGCCCTAATTTTTAAGATTTCTTTCCTTCTACTGACCCTGGGGTTCTTCATTTCTTCCTTCTCTAGTTGCTTTAGGTGTAGAGTTAGGTTACTTATTTGATTTTTTTCTTGTTTCTTGAGGTACGCCTATATTGCTATGAACCTTCCCCTTAGCATAGCTTTCACAGTATCCCATAGGTTTTGGGTTGTTGTGTTTTCATTTTCATTCATTTCTATGCATAATTTGATTTCTTTTTTGATTTCTTCTGTGATTTGTTGGTTATTCAGAAGCGTGTTGTTTTGCCTCCATATGTTGCATTTTTAATAGTTTTTTTCCTGTAATTGAGGTCTAATCTTACTGCATTGTGGTCCGAGAAGATGGCTGGGATGATTTCAATTTTTTGGAATTTACCAAGGCTAGATTTATGGCCCAGGATGTGATCTATCCTGGAGAAAGTTCCGTGTGCACTTGAGAAAAAGGTGAAATTGATTGTTTGGGGGTGGAAAGTCCTGTAAATATCAATTAAATCTAATTTGTCTATTGTATCTTTTAAAGTTTGTGTTTCCTTGTTAATTTTATGTTTAGTTGATCTATCCATATGTGTGAGTGGAGTATTAAAGTCTCCCACTATTATTGTGTTATTGTTAATTTCCCCTTTCATACTTGTTAGTATTTGCCTTATATATTGTGGTGCTCCTATGTTGGGTGCATATATATTTATAATTGTTACATCTTCTTCTTGGATTGATCCTTTGATCATTATGTAGTGTCCTTCTTTGTCCCTTTTCACATCCTTTATTTTAAAGTCTATTTTATCTGAAATGAGTATTGCGACTCCTGCTTTCTTTTGGTCTCCGTTTGCATGAAATATGTTTTTCCATCCCTTCACTCTCAGTCTGAATGTGTCCCTAGTTTTGAGGTGGGTCTCTTGTAGACAGCATATATAGGGGTCTTGTTTTTGTATCCATTCAGCCAGCCTTTGTCTTTTGGTTGGGGCATTCAACCCATTTACATTTAAGGTAATTATTGATAAGTATGATCCCGTTGCCATTTACTTTGTTGTTTTGAGTTCGTGTTTAAACATCCTTTCTGTGTTTCCTGTTTGGAGAAGATCCTTTAGCATTTGTTGGAGAGCTAGTTTGGTGGTGCTGAATTCCCTCAGCTCTTGCTTGTCTGTAAAGCTTTTGAATTCTCCTTCATATCTGAATGAGATCCTTGCTGGGTACAGTAATCTGGGTTGTAGATTATTCTCTTTCATTACTTTAAGTATGTCCTGCCATTCCCTTCTAGCCTGAAGAGTTTCTATTGAAAGATCAGCTGTTATCCTCATGGGGATCCCCTTGTGTGTTATTTGTTGTTTTTCCCTTGCTGCTTTTAATATTTGTTCTTTGTGTTTGATCTTTGTTAATTTGATTAATATGTGTCTTGGGGTGTTTCGCCTTGGGTTTATCCTGTTTGGGACTCTCTGGGTTTCTTGGACTTCTGTGACTATTTCCTTCCTCATTTTAGGGAAATTTTCAACTATTATCTCCTCGAGTATTTTTTCATGGGCTTTCCTTTTATCTTCTTCTTCTAGGACTCCTATGATTCGAATGTTGGGGCGTTTCATATTGTCTCAGAGGTCCCTGAGGTTTTCCTCATTTCTTTTGATTCTTTTTTCTTTTTTCCTCTCTGCTTCGTTTATTTCCACCATTCTATCTTCTACCTCACTTATCCTATCTTCTGCTTCCGTTATTCTACTGTTGGTTCCCTCCAGAGTGTCTTTTATCTCCTTTATTTCATTATTCATTATATATTGACTCCTTTTTATTTCTTCTAGGTCCTTGATAAACATTTCTTGCATCGTCTCAATCCTTGTCTCCAGGCTATTTATCTGTAACTCCATTTTGCGTTCAAGATTTTGGATCATTTTTATTATCATTCTTCTAAATTCTTTTTCGGATAGATTCCCTATCTCCTCCTCTTTGGTTTGGTTTTGTGGGCATTTCTCATTTTCCTTTACTTGCTGAGTATTTCTCTGTCTTTTCATCTTGTTTAGATTGCTGTGTTAGGCGTGGCCTTTCTGTATTCTGGTAGTTTGAAGTTCCTCTTTATTGTGGAGGTTCCTCACTGTGGGTGGGGTTGGACGGGTGGCTTGTCAAGGTTTCCTGGTTGAGGGAGCTTGTGTCGGTGTTCTGGTGGGTGGAGCTGGATTTCTTCTCTCTAGAGTGCAGTGGAGTGTCCAGTATTGAGTTTTGAGATGTCTATGGATTTGGTGTGCCTCTGGGCAGCCTGTATATTGATGCTCAGGGCTATGTTCCTGCGTTGCTGGAGAATTTGCGTGGTATGTCTTGCTCTGGAACTTATTGGCTCTTGGGTGGAGCTTGGTTTCAGTGTATATGTGGACGCTATTGGATGATCTCTTATTAATTAATGTTTCCCCTGGCTTTCAGTCTTATTCTTGCAGTAGCCTCAAGACTGCTCCATCCATACAGCATCAATAATAAAACTTTTAGGTTAACGGTGAAAAGATTCTCCACAGTGAGGGATACCCAGAAAGGTTCACTGAGTTACATGGAGAGGTGAAGTTGGGGGGGGTAGTTTGAGGTGACCAGGAGGAGAAGAGGGGAACTCAAACGTGGAGAGAGCAGTGTAGCCAGTAAGAACTTCCCTCTGTGCTCTCCACAGTCTGGAACCCTCAGAGTGGTTCACAGAGATACTAAAAGAGGTAGGGGGAAGGTAATAGAGGTGAGCATGAGTAGAAAGGGAGGAATCAAGAGGGGAGAGAGAGATCTGGGCAGTATCCTGTTCCCAAAGTGTTCTCCGGTACCCAGAACACCCTCAGAGATTCACAGAATTGGGTTGAGAAGAGAAGGAGGAGGGTGGGAGATAGAGGTTCCCTGGGGGAGAAGAAAGAGCGTCAATAGTGGGGAGAGAGTAATCAAGCCTGTAATCACACTCCTGAGTAAAAATGGGTACTAAAGATTGGGTTCTTAAATATACAAAATTGATATCAAATATGTAAAACAAAGATTAAAAAGCTAGAGTAGAGGTTAGACTCTTATAAAACATACAATATAAAAAAAACAAAACAGTGTAAAAAGAAAAAAAACAGTAAAACAGTAAAACAGAAAAAAAAGAATAAAAAACAGGAAAACAACAGTAAAAAAAAAAACACAAAAGGTACAAGATATATGTATGTAGTTTGCTTTAAAAATAGGGGTTTTTATTTTTGCAAGGTAATAGTGGGTTATGAAAATGAAAATTAAAGGTGTAATAGAGGACTTAAAGAAAAAAGAAAGAAATTAAAATTTAAAAAAAATTAAAAAAAAAATGAAAACAGTAAAAATATATATCCCGGACTTTCTCTGGAGCTGTTGTGAGCAGTGTGCGGTCTGTTCAGTTTCAGATAGATCCTTGTTCCTGCTTATACTTTTCAAGATCTATAGGCCCCTTTGAATGCAGTCGGTGTTAACTACAGGGATTTTAATCTGTTGGCCTGTCACTTCCAACGCGCTTCCCTCTGTTTATTTGGCTTCTGTTTGGAGGTCTCTTCAGTATCTAATTTCTGCCCTGCCACAAAGGGGCAGAGGTGGTCTCTTTAGGTTTGCTTGTTCAGTCGTGCTGTGGGGAGGGAGGAACACTGCAAACCTATATCACTGGCGTGTGTGTGGTGAGCTCGCAGTGTCTCGGCCGCACTGGGTTCGCCCCCGCTCATGGCGTGTGTGCTTTCCCCGTCTACCCTGCTCAGGCTTCAGGTTACTCAGCCGGGAAGTGGGCCCTGAGATGCGTGCACTTCCCAGGTCTAAGCCATTCGGGTTCAGGTTCCCGGGTACTCCACAAAGGCGCAGACTCAGTTGCGCCCGCGGTTTGTGCCGTTCCCGGTCGGAGCAGCTCAGGCAGCCAGGAGTTTGACGAGCTCACTCTCCCCTGTTGGGGCGGTGCGGCTTATCACCTTCCTGGTCCCCGCCTCGGTTTACAGGCGCGCCCAGCTCCGGTATGCTTTGTGTCGGTTTTGGGGAGCTGGTCTCTGGCTGCGACCCTCCCGGCGGCTGTCGACCCTCCGGGATCTCAGGCAGTCTTTGCTTAGAAACTGGGAGCCTGTTTGCAGATTGGTAGGGGGTGCCCTCTCTGGGGCCGAGTTTGCCCCTTTCCAGCTCTGGGTGGCCCCGCCTGCCTGCTGTGTCCGGCGGGGGATGGGGCGGTCCGCAGCCGGCTAGCTCTCCTCTGGTATCGCTCAGTCCTTTGTTC
This sequence comes from Giraffa tippelskirchi, assembly GCF_054371585.1. NCBI lineage: Eukaryota > Metazoa > Chordata > Mammalia > Artiodactyla > Giraffidae > Giraffa > Giraffa tippelskirchi. The sequence continues at coordinate 44,218,532 of NC_137276.1, forward strand.
TGTGAGCGGGCCGGCAGTGCCTTAGATTTGGGCTTTCCGCGGGATAGTTCTCTCTCTCTGGCTGTCCCACAGTTTAGGTTGCTATCTCACGTTAGCTCCCTCAGATTGTCCTCAGGGCGTTCGGGCCCAGTCCTTACCCTATGCAGTGCCGCCCGCTCCTCTACGTTCAGCCCCCACTTGCTGGTGGCGGCTGCGAGCGTCTGGGGTTCTTTGCTGGGAGTTGCCTTTAGGCATGTAATCTGTGGGTTTTATTTATTTTTTCTCCCAGTTATGTTGCCCTCCGAGATTTGAAATCTTCCCCCAAACCCGCTGGTGAGAGGGTTTCCTGGTGCTTGGAAATTTCTCCTTTTACGATTCCCTCCCCGGGATGGGTCTCCGTCCCTAACTCTTTAGTCTCTCTTTTTATCTTTTATAATTTCTCCTACCTGCTTTCGAAGATGATGTGCTGTCTTTCTGGATGCCTGACGTCCTCTGCCAGCGTTCTGAAGTAGTTTTGTGAAGTTTGCTCAGCGTTCAGATGTTCTTTCTATAAATTTGTGGAGGAGAGAGTGGTCTCCCCGTCCTATTCCTCCGCCATCTTAGCCCCGCTCCCATCAGTTCTAACTTTTCTTACCCTATACACCAAATAGGCTACAATGGAAAAGGAAAAACTTATATATATATATATCTTCCCTAATATAAAGGAAATAAATGTATTAATACCCCAAAACCATTTTTGGTACTTACCACATTTGTCTTTATGAATAAATAGATAACCTTTATGAATAATAGATTACAAACTCATAATTCAAAATCTCTTATTTGAGGAACAAAGTATGGTAGCCTAACAATTTAAGATATTAAACAGTGCATACCTCTGTCTCTGCTGCAACTACTCCCAACCCTGGTTTGTACTAGGAGATCTGGATTGCCCCTAATCAACAGAGAATAGTTATTCAAAGTGGATCAGAGAAGAATGATTTCAAAAACCCAGAAAGTCTTGATTTAAGACATTAGAAATTTGTAAAAGATGTTTTTTTCTCCTTCCTGGCTAGATAGTGTGTTCTAAACTGAGGATGGAAGCCTGAAACAGAATTTTGTTGGTTTTGTAAAAATTCAAGGCCTTTGTCAGCAATCACAAAAATGTATAATCTTCACTTGGAACAAGATTCTTTCCCTTTTACTGGGAGACTAAGTACAGTTTCTACAAATATCCTGCAGACTTGATAGGCAACAAAGCAAAGGATATAGGAATTGCTAGCTAGGAGAATGACACAAATCGTTAAACACCAAACCAAGAATATTCAGCCAAGATGACAAACAAAATCATCTGTAGGTTATGTCATGAATGCACATATTATTTCTCAGACTAGACAAAGGGGGGGGATGTTATGACACAAACCACTGCTTTAATGTATAATATCCTAATCGAGTTATACTAATACATCTAGTTATTTGCTTTCAGCAGATTCCTCACTGGTCCATAAAATAAGCTCACTGTCTTTTGCTTTGAACAAAAAAAAATTTTCAAAATGCATGACATTGAAAACAAAAATAACAACAACAGCAACAAAAAAAACCTCACCAAAAAAAAAAAAAAACCCTCTCAAGTTTGACAATATCTCTCTGCTCTAGCAGGCTTTTTAACTATAATTTGCTTCTTGTTCAAGTTTCTGTTCATGCCAGCTACATGGCTATGCTCTCAAAAGACATATTGAAAAGGGTCTGAAGTAATGACCATGAAATAAGGGACTTGACAGAGTCAAGTTGTGGTATGAGTAAAAAGTAAATGGAAAAATTAATACATTTGTGTAACGATTTTTAATTTGCAAAATCCTATACACATATACTAATTAAATGTACTAGGAACTTTGACAGCCTGGTAAGTAACATCTTTTCACTGAATAGTTAAAGAAATACAGGTATGCCTAATTTCCAGGTGGCCCTAGTGGTAAAGAACCTGCCTCCCAGTGCAGGAGACTTAAGAAGTCACAGAGTCAGATACTGAAACAACCTAGCATGCATTCACAGGTGGTGCTAGTAGTAAAAAAAAAAATCTGCCTGCCAATGCAGGAGAACGTGAAAGACACCAGTTTGAGACTTGGGTCAGGAAGATTCCCTGGACGGGGAAATGGCACCCCACTCCAGTAGTCTTGCTGCGAGAATCCTATGGATAGAAGTGCCCGGTGTGTCCCCTGGGGTCTCAAAGTAGTCAGACACAATTGAGCATCTGAGTACAATTTGGGTAAATCTATTTTCAGGTTTTCAAAGGGCTGGTTGAATGTGCATCAAAAAACTGCATTCTTACAACCGAATCAAAAACCCTCCTCACTCTTCTCCCTATAGCTCAGAACTGATATGCAATAGGAAGAGAAATGGTCAATTCTGCCATGTTTCCTTGCTTATCCAGCACTTTTTCTTGTTATTTATGGATTCCTCAGGATTATAGCAGGAATAACAGGAAGATTACAGCAGAAAGAATGAAAAGTTGGAAGGCTTGTTAAGTAATATGGTCTTCGCTTTCTTAAGAGGCAGACTCCTAATGCTGGTTTTGTCAGAGTACATTTGTGCACTCTTCGGAACTCAGTGCTTATTTATTCTCTAACCTAGACAATTTGTTCTCCAGCTGACTTCTTGCAACCACCTGCCACTGAATACAAGCAGAGGACACAAGCTTTTTACATCTACAGCATCTACTTGACATACACGATATTCACTCATCCAAAATGCGCAAGAGCTATCTGACAGCTTTTATCTTTCCTGGCCCTGCCATCACAAACTATTTCAATAGCCTTCAGAATTTTGAAAGTAAGAATAAGTTACCAGGACTGATCTGAGAAATGAGAAAACATTTTGCATTTCTCCTATGAAAATTATAAATTACACATAGAAAGAAACAGATCTATTCTAAAAGGAGTTAATATCAATCTTCAGATGACATTAAATTATTAGGAATGATAAGCAATAGAATAAATATGTATAAAAATTCAACATAACCTCAGTTTAAAACAAGAGCCTAAACAAACATGAGGAAGTTTAACAATGGAATGGGAAGGACTCTAGTGGCAGATTAGGGACAAAGGTATACATGTGTTATTAAGTTACAAATATTAATACAACTGGGGTCAACAGTTTGAAGTAACTGCTAAAAAAACTTTCATATTGTGATGTTCTGCTAATATAAGGAAATAAATAGTGAGAACAGTCTTATTATATTTTATAGTTGAATCCAGTCTGGTGAAACATTTTAATGAAGTACTGCTATGAATTTCATTACAAAAAGTTTTACTGATCCCTGCTCTAGTGAATTCTCTTGTAGCCACCCTGAAAGATAATTCCATAGATCTGTGGCTAGTAACTATTTATAGGCAATTGCTTTGAAGGTTTAAGGTAGGGCAGTTTGGAAGCAGTGGGGGAAAAAGCTAATGCTGGGCTTTGAATTTTATAGATGCTATATTCTTTATTTTTTAATTAAATTTACTTTTTAAATGCCATATTTTTAGCTGGTATGTTTAAAGAGCCTTCTCATCTTTTTTGTCTAGTAGAAAGCCATTAAGATTTTACTCAGGTTGTTTTTAGATTCTTCATAAAATTGATAACTTTACAGTAAGTGTCTCAAAAAGAAGTAGAATTTACTTTTAGATGCAAATGTTAGTTCTAATACTGTAAAAATATTCTGCCTGTAGTAACTATTTTACTTTTTATGGGTAATAGGACATTGGGAAAGATTTAATATATGAACTACAAATAGGCTTGTTCTTACATTATCTTAAAAAAGAAAAAAAAAATGTTCTCCACTCTGCACCATAAAACCTGAACTGTTTTTAAAGTCTTGGTTGTTCTCAAAGATGAGATGCAATTATAGTAAAGGGCAATTTAGGGAGAAAAACAACTCTGAATTTTTAAAGAATGGATACTGGCAATTGAATGTCTACTGTTTATTCAAAGCTTATAGATCAGCAGCCAGATGTGACAGAAAGTTGGCTGATTCTCCTTCATTTACAACAAAAACGATGCTGTAGTTTATGAACAGAGGTTTGTTATACCAGTAATAAGTAAAAGGAAGATGAACGCCTTTGCATTTTATCCTCATGCAAATAAGCTATTTGCAGGTGGCTTTCAGACAGGAGGTAAAATATCATTAAAAAATACTAGGTCAAGTTTTTCTATGCTTAAAAATTAACAGCCAGGAAAACCTCCTTAAAGTTTATTATGCTATTTACCAAGTAAACTGAACATCAAGTCACTTACCCTTGAAAACTTCAGTTGCTATGAAAATTCTTCCCCTCTTGATTTGATCAATATTTTAGGAAATTCTAGGTGATTCTAGATCTATTTCTCTAGCATCTATTTCTCTAATGTGTCGAATTGCATCCACTTTCTTTAATTTAGAGAATCAAATTCTTAAAATGGCATTGAGCTTTTAATTTGAAATACCCTTCTTGAACCATACCTTGTCCCACCTATGTTCCCATTATATGGGTTATCCATTTTTTAAAAATTCCATATTTATAAATATTTATAAACACTGCTTAACATTTTGGCCCATATATTTGTTTATTAATCTATTCAATAAACAGAAATAGCACACTTTGAAAAATAAGTTCCTAGTCATAACATTGTTCTACACCAGGGAAGTTTATGTTGAAAGAAAACAAAAACACACACACAGGGACCAGCGTCACAAGAGCTTTGCCAGATATCCAGCTGTGACATCTACTCTCCCGTGACCTTAGGTACATCTCACCTCAGTTTTTTAACCTCTCTATCATTACTTGTAAAAAGAATTTGCTAACTAAGAGGCATTCTAGCTCTAAACACTCCGACTATAAAATTAAACATGCAACTTATGAAATGTGTTTTAATTTTATTTGAAATGTTGTTTTGAAATATCAGTTAATCATTTAACAATACACAATTGTCTAATCATATTCTGAGGCTATGTTACATTCTAAATCTCTTTTCACTTCCCTGTCTTCCCTAGGGCTCACATAAGTGTGGAGGCTGTCAAAGGATATCAGTGTGTATTAATTCAAATGTTCTCATTCATCAATCACTTCAGCAGGGAAAAGGACATTAAAGATATTTTTTATTGCATTGCTTCTTCCACTATACCCTGATTAACAATAAATTCAACTAAATCATGACAGCACTGCTATTTTTAAGAAACTAAAGACACAAACTACTATTAAACTCAGTGTGTTTTTTATCTCCAATGAAAATGGTCATGAGTCACCTCTCCTGACCCTCTGGCCAGCCTTCTCCAGGCATAGATTGTCAACTTTTTAACTGAATTCTAGCATGATATGTGAGAAACAGCTGTGTATGAGTCATTGGAGCATTCTTTAATTATTAGCATTGCAATGAACAATTCAGCAAGTTACTAACACAGAATTCTGACCACAAAATTCAGTGAAATAAATTAAGTAAAAAAAAAAAAAGTGTATCAATAAACATTTGCTAAATTGAAACTTATAATTTTAGAACTCTATGTTTTTACAAATTTGAGAATCCTTTTCTACTCAGCATGTATTTATTGAGTTTGCAGGATATTTTTATAATGCAAAGATAAATAATAAGCAACAGTGATTGACAGACAGGGAACACTAAGATACAGAAGCAAGAGCAGATTTACTGATTAAAGAAACAAAACTGAGGTGGAAGGTGGTTAAAGCTTAAAAGACAGCATAGAGGGGGATTCAAGAAAAAGAAATATATATTTCCCTCCAACTGCTTTCACCAACAAGGGAATTAATAGCATATTCAATGATAAATAGAGTAATCTATCATTGAAAATTTATTAAAATGATGACTTCTCAGGTTGCAACAAAAATATCTAAAATAAAAACAAGAGGGGCTGCCATAAAATGTGGTATCAAATTTCCTGCATGTTTGTCTGCCTCAACACTACATCAGATTTCATGGCAATGTACTTAGGTAAATTAATCTTCTAGCAGACACTTCTGGGGTGTGGTATTTGGTGGAGCGTGGAAATCAAAGTGTAGGGTAAGGAGGCCAACCAGGTTCTTTAATCTTAAGTTTAGATTACATTGGAGTTGGGATCTTTGAAATCTTGGGAAGAAATAGATGATTCAACACTTCAAAAAAAGTCTTGGTTATACAAAAGGTAGAAGCCGCAACTCACTTTTGAAGGGACAATATTCTTTTTAAAAAGTACTTTCTAGATCATTTGTTTATGAAAAAGAATAGCAAAAAAATCAATTCTGGGCTAGGAAATTTCTTCATAATTATGTATACGGCTATGTGCCTTCAGAATGGATCTGCATCTCTGCAGATTGTTTCATTTTTGACAAACAAGATCTTGGGGGTTTTTTTTGTCCTATGACTAACTAAAGTGTTGGAGACCTAAACAATAATTAAAAATGCACATCTTGTCTCTGTCCTTATAGAGTTTAAATGTCTAGTAAGAGACTTGGACATTAAGCAAAGAATTGCACCATTAAGTAATTAAGTATTTAACTGTTCCTGGGGTAAATAGCAAGAGAGAAAACTTAGTTTATTAGCTTTTGTTTTGGTTTTACTTTTTAACCAAATTTGTAGTAGGGAAATACTATTCAGTCCAGTTCAGTTCAGTTGATCAGTCATGTCTGACTCTTTGCGACCCCATGAACCGCAGCATGCCAGGCCTTCCTGTCCATCACCAACTGTTATTATCCAACTTTTATTGTACACCAGGTTGCCTGTTAGCCAATTATCTCTTCTACCATTTAAAGTATTCTTGAACTGTAAGGGAGAAACTTGGCCACTCCATCTTCCAGAATTTCTTGGCAACAGTTCCAGGAGAAATAATGCAAATGAGGAGCTCTCATCTGAGATGAGTAAGGCATAGATAAGAAGGTTAAGGCATTTTTTCTAGTAATTTCCTGTTTGGTTTGACAGGCACCTGAAGTCATTGGTAGTAACTTCCCTTCAGTTCTTACATATCTGGTTTTATGAAAACAACATTTTTTTTTCCTTTCTTCACTCACACAGATCTTCCATTCATTAGTTAAGATCCAAGTCCCAACATTAAACACCCTATTTACTTGAAATATTTCCAGTGGGATATTTTTCTGATGTAACCTTGCCTATCTGATACAGATACTTAGCTGTAAATGATTTCATACTCATATCTAAAGTACCTTGGAAAATTGGATTTTTTTCTAGATTCAATGATAGAGAAAACAGAGCACTATCATTTAAAGAACATCTATGTGCCAGGATGAGCTTCCCAGGTGGTACAGTTGTAAAGAACCTACCTGCTAATGCAGGAGATGTAAGAGACATGGGCTCGATTCCTGGGTCGGGAAGATCCCCTGGAGGAGGGCATGGTAACCCACCCCATGGACAGAGGAGCCTGGCAGGCTATAGTCCATAGGGTTGCATAGACTCGGACATGACTGAAGCGACTTAGCACACATGCATGCACATGCCAGGATATTTACATATGCTATTCATGTAATCCACACAGATGCACTAACAACACAGCAATAAAGCCTACATTAAATAATTATCATGAAACTGAGATTCAGAAAGGAAGATAAACTAAGCTTACCAATAGAGAACTCAAGAATTAAACTTCCATCTGTTCAACCACAAAACTCTTTTTCTTTTCCATAAGAGACTCTTTTCTGTCCTGCTTCTAATTTTCATATCAAAATCTGTCAATTTTGTTATAGGTAGTGACTTCTTGACTTCTATTTAGTAAACCCCTGGATTACAGTTTCATTTATTTTTGTTCAAGTGTTTGTTGACAGTCCAAATTTTACTGGGTGTACTGATTTCTTTCAGTTCACCATTCTCTCTTGCCCCCGGCTTGAGATTTTCTTTTATGGAGCTCTAAGCTATGTTACACCTTTACTGTGTACCTCTCATCTCATCAGATACCAGTGGCTCATGTCTGCCAAGTATACATGCCCACCTTTAAAATCCTCTCATTGAACCTAGACACAAAGTCTTCATGTGTCTTCCTCCTTGAAATATTAGCATTCTGGGAATAAAATCTTTATATGTACTAACAACTGTTTCAGCCTGTTTAGGTAACTGATTAACACTTTGCAACAAGGATAAAGTAGGAAAATATTTACCTGATAATTCTCTCAAAATCATCTTCACTCATAAAAGTTTACATGAATTAAAGCATATAATATAAAAGATGCAATGAAAAAGGCTGCCTTCACATCTTAATCATTACTCATTGCACCTCTGAAAAGGCAGGTTATACATCACATAATTCCAAGGAACACCAGTCCCATAGACTAAGATATGAATAGCACAAGCAAAAATTATGCATTCTGGCATCATATCTGCCTTGCCCTCTTTGTAGTTATACATATAGTTGGTCCCTGTTCCCTTACCAGTAACCAAATGAAAAGTATACTATTAATTTAATATTTTTCTTTACAGCCTTATTTTCTAGGCATTTCCATTTTATATGCTTGCAGATAGAAGGATTTTATTCTATAGTATCACACTAATTTCTCTGAAATTTGATTTTTTAATTGCATACAATTTCAATTTTGGGAAGTACCTGACAGACTGACCTAACTTTATCTCCCTAAGCTTAAAGAGACTCTAAAACTAAGCATAGAAGCTTGTCACATCACTAAAATTTTAGCCATTTATCTATCATATATTCACCCCCTCCTAAAATGTTATTCATCTTTTATTTATTTGAGATGAGTATGGGCTTAACTTGTGCCAGTAACAACTTGAGGGCCTTGATTTAGTGTGGTGGTTGGCATTTAATACAATCATCTGATTTCCTTTCCTAAATTTAGGAAGCAAGTTTGACATATTTTTGATTAGCAAACTTTTCCATGTTTAGCCACTTAGAAGGATCATTCTTTTTTTAATTTTTATTTTATTTTATTTTAATTTTTTCATTTTTTTTAAATTAATTTATTTATTTTAGCTGGAGGCTAATTACCTTACAATATTGTAGTGGTTTTTCATATTGCATTATATGTCTTCATATGGGTACAGGAATCTATATTTAATGTGCCAGAATATATGTAGCTTTCTTTTTCTTAGGTCAAGGAAAGAATCCTTCTCTGCTGTTTCCTTGGAGACTTTTCTCATCTGGCAATTGTCTACTCTGTGACCTGGGTTCCATCTTTTCATATCTCATGGAGATTTTCACTTCAGTAGTCATTTTCTCTGAGTCAAGGACCTTGATCTTTCACTTGTCAATTATCTTTTGTGTGTGTGTGTGTGTGTGTGTGTGTGTGTGGTGTTCTGTTTTATCTGTTTTTATTGTCTTAAACTTTATACATCTACAACAGTACAACTAAAAATTTACTCATCTTTTATTTTTTATTTGCTCTTCATATCCCAAGGTCTTCCCTGATAGCTCAGTTGGTAAGGAATCTACCTGCAATGCAGGAGACCAGGTTCGATCCCTGGGTTAGGAAGATCCCCTGGAGAAGGGAAAGGCTACCCACTCCAGTATTCTGGCCTGGAGAATTGACTGCATAATCCATGGGGTTGCAAAGAGTTGGACACGACTGAGCAACTTTCAGTTTCACTTCACTTTCATACACCAGGAACTGAATATAAGCAGATTTCCCTTTGCAGGTGGCAGGACTAAAATTCTGTTTAGATTTCTCTTTGTAGGCAGTAGTACTAAAATTTTGTTAACAGTAAAAATCAGGAAATCTATTCATGAGTCTGATAGCACTATTTACTCCTCAATGCCCAAAGTCTTGGGGGTAAACTATATGTTTCTATTTAATGAGCTTGCACGTGTATATGACTAGAGAGTTTTTTTAAGGCAATTTAAGAGATAGTGGGGGATGAAATACTTTAAGCTATATTACTTTCAGAAAAGTATCATTATTATTTCTGTCATTAAAATAGCTCTTTTGTAATCCAATGTATCATAATTATTAAAGTTGAATAAAGCTAAGGGTTCTCTTTATTTTCTGGTTTTCCTTATAAACATATTCCTAACACGTATCTAATACATTTCCTATGAAATTAAACCATGAAATATTGCTGCATGTCTGTATGCTTCTTACTTGCATAGAATATTAATCTTAATTACTTCCCTACACTTTTCCTTCACCTAAGTCTTAAAACCCATGTATTTGTGTCCTTTATTTGACTTCCAGGATGGTTTTATCTAACCTTATTTTCTTAGCCTTTCCTTAAAATCCTTTCATGCATTTCTTCCCTCCATCTAACAAATGTAAATTTCATATCTCTTCATGTGCCTACCTTCATTATCAAGAAGTTGAATTCCAGTTTCTTTAGTGGTTTTTTACAAAAATGTCTTTTACTACTATAAGCTTTCAGTTCAGTTCAGTTCAGTTCAGTTCAGTCGCTCAGTCATGTCCGACTCTCTGCGACCCCATGAATTGCAGCACGCCAGGCCTCCCTGTCCATCACCAACTCCCGGAGTCTACCCAAACCCATGTTCATCGAGCCGGTGATGCCATCCAACCATCTCATCCTCTGTCGTCCGCTTCTCCTCCCACCCCCAATCCTACCCAGCATTAGGATCTTTTCCAATGAGTCAACTCTTCGCATGAGGTGGCCAAAGTATTGGAGTTTCAGCTTCAACATCAGACCTTCCAATGAACACCCAGGATTGATCTCTTTTAGGATGGATTGATTGGATCTCCTCGCAGTCCAAGGGACTCTCAAGAGTCTTCTCCAACACCACAGTTCAAAAGCATCAATTCTTCGGCGCTCTGCTTTCTTCACTGTCCAACTCTCACATCCATACATGACCACTGGAAAAACCATAGCCTTGACTAGACGGACTTTTGTTGGCAATGTAATGTCTCTGCTTTTAAATATGCTATCTAGGTTGGCCATAACCTTCCTTCCAAGGAGTAAGCGTCTTTTAATTTCATGGCTGCAGTCACCATCAGCAGTGATTCTGGAGCCCCCCAAAATAAAGTCTGACACTGTTTCCACTGTTTCCCTATCTATTTCCCATGGAGTGATGGGACCAGATGCCATGATCTTAGTTTTCTGAACGTTGAGCTTTAAGCCAACTTTTTCACTTTCCTCCTTCACCTTCATCAAGAGGCTCTTTAGTTCTTCTTCACTCTCTGCCATAAGGGTGGTGTCATCCGCATATCTGAGGTTATTGATATTTCTCCCGGCAATCTTGATTCCAGCTTGTGTTTCTTCCAGCCCAGCGTTTCTCATGATGTACTCTGCATATAAGTTAAATAAGCAGGGTGACCATATACAGCCTTGATGCACTCCTTTTCCTATTTGGAACCAGTCTGTTGTTCCATGTCCAGTTCTAACTGTTGCTTCCTGTCCTGCATACAGGTTTCTCAAGAGACAGGTCAGATGGTCTGGTATTCCCATCTCTTTCAGAATTTTCCACAGTTTATTGTGATCCACATAGTCAAAGGCTTTGGCATAGTCAATAAAGCAGAAATAGATGTTTTTCTGGAACTCTCTTGCTTTTCTGATGATCCAGCGGATATTGGCAATTTGATCTCTGGTTCCTCTGCCTTTTCTAAAACCAGCTTGAACATCTGGAAGTTCACGGTTCACATATTGCTGAAGCCTGGCTTGGAGAATTTTGAGCATTACTTTACTAGCATGTGAGATGAGTGCAATTGTGTGGTAGTTTGAGCATTCTTTGGCATTGCCTTTCTTTGGGATTGGAACGAAAACTGACCTTTGCTGAGTTTTCCAAATTTGCTGGCATATCGAGTGCATGCAGCACTTTCACAGCATCATCTTTGAGGATTTGAAATAGCTCAACTGGAATTTCATCACCTCCACTAGCTTTGTTCGTAGTGATGCTTTCTAAGGCCCACTTAACTTCACATTCCAGGATGTCTGGCTCTAGGTGAGTGATCACACCATCGTGATTATCTGGGTCGTGAAGATCTTTTTTGTACAGTTCTTCTGTGTATTCTTGCCACCTCTTCTTAATATCGTCTGCCTCTGTTAGGTCCATACCATTTCTGTCCTTTATAGAGCCCATCTTTGCATGAAATGTTCCTTTGGTATCTCTAATTTTCTTGAAGAGATCTCTAGTCTTTCCCAATCTGTTGTTTTCCACTGTTTCTTTGCACTAATCGCTGAGGAAGGCTTTCTTATCTCTCCTTGCTATTCTTTGGAACTCTGCATTGAGATGGGAATATCTTTCCTTGTATCCTTTGCTTTTCGCTTCTCTTCTCTTCCCAGCTATCTGTAAGGCCTCCTCAGACAGCCATTTTGCTTTTTTTACATTTCTTTTCCATGGGAATGGTCTTGATCCCTGTTTCCTGTACAATGTCACGAACCTCTGTCCATTGTTCATCAGGCACTCTATCAGGTCTAGTCCCTTAAATCTATTTGTCACTTCCACTGTATACTCATAAGGGATTTGATCTAGGTCATACCTGAATGATCTAGTGGTTTTCCCTACTTTCTTCAATTTAAGTCTGAATTTGGCAATAAGCAGTTCATGATCTGAGCCACAGTCTGCTCCCGGTCTTGTTTTTGCTGACTGTGTAGAGCTTCTCCATCTTTGGCTGCAAAGAATATAATCAATCTGATTTCAGTGTCATACCGCGTATAATCTGAAAACGACATGTCTTTCCTGTTTTGCAAATCTGTTTCCTTGCGACCCACAATAAAGAAAGCGTTTTCTTACCTGGATTAAATGAGGAGCTTTCATTTGTTTTTCTCTGATCCTTCTTAGGCTCTTTCTCTGCTTCTTCTTAGTTTATTTATTTCCATAAATAAATTAGGACATAAAGTACTAGGTATAATGGTACAAATATCAATTTTCAGCTATTTTCTAGCTCTATTTTTCTAGAAAAATTGCCTGTTGTTAAGGGTTTGACTGTAATATGGCAGGATGTGTGTGCGGCCGCTGGACCAAGACTGTTAGCGCGACCCAGGTCGCGCTGGATCATTATCATGAGACCATTAGCGACCTGCAGTTAGAGGTTCCCCTGGCGAATAGTTGGGCTTGCTGAGTTCCTTGCAGCAGAGAGTGTGGTGAAAGGCAGATCACAGGTTCTCTTTAGGGCCTTCTAGGCCCTACACACTCCAGCTGCCCAGGTGAACTGGGGCCTCGGGGACAGATTGAGGGTTGTGTCCTGAAGAGCTCCAGAGGCCTCCTCATGGCTGCCCCGTTGGCCAGAGCCAGGCCTTGAAGTAGCAGCAGCCTTCTCCCCCATGCCTGCCTTTGGGACCTAATGGTGGTGGCAATCTCCATGGGTCACAGTCTGTGGGACCAGGCTCCTGTTTAGGCGGCCTGAGGAATCTGAGAGCTCGCTGGGTTCTGGTACCTGGCTCCCTCAGTGATGGCGTCTGGGCAAGGGCTAGGCAATCTGGCCCTGAGGATGCCACCTGGTGAGATTTACCTCCTTAGCTGAACCTGGGCACTGGCGGGAGGACCTGGACTGGGTGCCGGACCAGTGCTCCGCAGTAGTGTAACCAGCACTTTCAGGGACCCCCTCTTCTTAGCTTTGGCCTGAACCTCGGAGAATGAAAGTTGAGACTTGGGACCTATTTTTTTCTTGTTCAGGCATGAGTTCATATTTAGTCATGTTTGACTCTTTGCAACCCCATGGACTGAAGCCCACCAGGCTCCTCTGGCCACGGAATTTCCCAGGCAAGAATATGGAGTGAGTTGCTATTTCCTCCTCCAGGGGATCAGAATAACCTTTGTTTTGGTGGTGGTTATAGGAACATCCTGAGCTGACCTCAACAACCAACCACACCCCTCCCTCAACTTTCCTATGAAAGGGCTTTGTGGAAAGCTTTTGAGGAGTTTGGAGCTTTTAAGCCATTGTCTCCTTTGTGACACTGTGACCTTTGCTGCAGACTCCAACATTTTGGTATTATTTGGCCTTAGTGTCCTTCAGGTACACAGGCACACAGCATTCAGTAACATGCCTATTAACTACATGTCAGTACTTCAAAATCCAGTTTGTTAGCTGATATTAAGTTACATACTTTTATATCCAAATATATCTTGAACTCTTTCTTGTATATCGAGGTCAATATTTATAAAACCAGATAAGTAATTTTCTTCTAAACTTTTTTCTTTAGTGAACGTTCAAGATCCTTCAAAAGATATCACCTTTTATTGTTATTTATATTTGTTTTAAACCATGTTTGACTCTTTTCTTTATTCACCATTTCCTGTTATCTCAGCTTTTTAATTCTTCCCATTAACCTTTTATAAAGCTGTTACTAAGATAATCATTGGACAATTATATGCCATTTGAATGAGTTGGAAATGTGACAGCTTGTAAAGGGTCAAATAATAGTATTAGTCTAGGAAATAGGTTTAATATAAATATTAATTATTTCTTAGCATTACACATACAGATAATATCAGTCAAAGTCTTCTAGGCTTGAACTTTTGATTACTCAGATTTCATCAAATCATAGATGAATAGTCAATAAATATTCCACATGAATTTTTGAATGATTTTTGATTTGGCAAAAAAAAACACCATAAGGTAAAACCACTATTATGCATGAACTACCTGATATGGAAAAATAATTAAATTAAAGCTTTAAGAAAAGTACATCATTCAATTTTTTTCTACAGTTATTCAGTTTCTCTATTAGTTACTATTAATATAGTAACTAATAATATTTGAGTACAAAATCTTTCTCCTTGTGAAATTAGATTTCATTCAGTCTAGTAATCTTAAAGGATCTCCTCTTTAATATATATAAAATTAATCTAAACTTCAAAGAATATTCCCTTCTACTACTAATAATTGGTCCACATGGAAAATATGCATAATTAAAACATATTTATTATGCCTCCTTTAAGAGTGACATCTGCATCATCAACCTAAACTCAAACTATAGACTGAAACAGCTAATAAAGTGTTTTGAAATATTGATTATGCATGTGTGCACAGTTGTGTCCAACTCTTTGTGACCCCATGGTCTGTAGCCCACTAGGCTCCTCTGTCCATGGGATTTTCCAGTACTGGAATGAGTTGCCATTTCCTACTGGAGGGGATCTTTCAGACTCAGTGATTGAACCCATGTGTCTCTCATCTCCTGCATGGGCAGGCAGACTCTTTACCACTGTATCACCTGTGGGTTAACTGTCTCATCTATCCTCTAAGTCAATTATGAGATGTGATAACTGAGAAGAAGGAAATAGAAGAGGGCAGAGAAGAAGCCAGGTTCTGGAGTGTCCATTAATCATGACTTAATGGTTAATCGCTTTATTACTTTATAAGCAACTTGTAGTGTTGCCAAAATTAGAGTTATCTACCTGCCAGTAATTAAACATTCAATTTTTAAATTGGGGGATGGGGGCAGATAAATTTTAGAGCAGCTCAATAGAGTCACCTCTAGCCCTTCCTACTCTCCATAATTAGGAAGACTCTAAGGGAAAACATAAGCTTTTACGATTCTTATGTTAAACAATAATCAAAATCTTAGGAACTCTGTTACATTAAAAAAAGAAAAAAAGAGAAAGAGAGGGAGAGGAAGTTTTAACCACAGAATATTTTGTTAAAACTGAGTTACAACACTATTACCTCTGCATGTTCATGGTGATCCTCTTTTTTAATCTTCAAAGGCAAACAGGGATAGTCACAGTCTTTTTATGCACTCTTAACATTTTTCTCAAAAAGCCTAGCAACTGTCTTATACGTAGTGATCATACTGTCAGTTAACTAAATTAAACTCAATTTCTTTCTTCCTTTTTTTTCCCCCACAAAAGGAATGATTTTATTTTTGTTTAAGAGACGTGAAGAAGAAAAAGTATACTGCAAATGTTCAGGTCAAGCCCTGGTTTGATGAAAGGAAGCTGTCTGTAAAGCAAAGGGGTACGAACATCACCAGGACAAAGATAATCAACATAGAAAGGTCCACTACACCTCAATAGAAAGTCTGAGCCTAGGCCAGTTATTTGGCAAACTCAATTTTTATTCCTCTTTAACTGGTCATTCAATGGATGTTTATTTCTCTGAAACAATGCAAAATTCTTCAGCATCTGGAGACACGTCTTATTAATATTTTTCCTTTCACGGCTTTACTCACACTGTGAAAAGAGTCTTAGTCATTCGTGAATTTTACTGATAACAACTTTGAAACTCTCCCCTCCCTCTTTCCTTTCTGCTCATATCTCACTCAGTTCAGTTCAGTCACTCAGTCATGTTCCACTCTTTGCAAGCCCATGGACTGCAGCACACTAGGGTTTCCAGTCCATCACCAACTCTCAGCTTGCTCAGACTCATGTCTATTGAGTTGGTGATGCCACCCAACCATCTTATCCTCTGTCGTTCCCTTCTCTTCCTGCCTTCCATCTTTCCCATTATCAGAGTGAGTCAGTGAGTCAGTTCTTCGCATGAGGTGGCCAAAGTATTGGAGGTTCAGCTTTAGCATCAGTCCTTCCAATGAATGTTCAGGACTGATTTCCTTTAGGATTGACTGGTTTGATCTCCTTGCAGTCCAAAGGACTCTCAAGAGTCTTCTCCAACACCAAAGTTCAAAAGCATCAATTCTTCAGCATTCAGCTTTCCTTATGGTCCAACTCTCATATCCATACACGACTACTGTAAAAACCATAGCTCTGACTAGTAGACCTTTGTTGGCAAAGTGATGTCTCTGCTTTTTAATATTCTATTTAGGTTAGTCCTAGTTTTTCTTCCAAGGAGCAAGTGTCTTTTTATTTCATGGCTTCACTCACCATCTGCAGTGATTTTGGAGCCCCCCAAAATAAAGTCTGTCACTGTTTCCATTGTTCCCCATCTCTTGGCCATAAAGTGATGGGACCAGATGCCGTGATCTTAGTTTTCTGAAATTTGAGTTTTAGCCAGCCTTTTTACATTCGTCTTTCACTTTTATCAAGAGGCTCCTTAGTTCCTCTTCTCTTTTTACCATAAAGGTGGTGTCATCTGTATATCTGAGGTTACTGATATTCTTCCTGGCAATCTTGATTCCAGCTTGTGCTTCATCCAGCCCAACATTTCACATGATATACTCTGCAAATAACTTAAATAAGCAGGGTGACAATATACAGCCTTGACGTATTCCTTTCCCAATTTGGAACCAGTCTGTTGTTCCAGGTCCCGTTCTATCTGTTGCTTCTTGATCTGCATGCAGGTTCCTCAAGAGGCACGTCAGATGGTCTGGTATTCCCATCTCTTAAAGAATCTTCCACAGTTTGTTGTGATGCACACACAGTCAAAGGCTTTGGCATAGTCGACAAAGCAGAAGTAGATATTTTTCTGGAACTCTCTTGCTTTTTCTATGATCCAACAGATGTTGGCAATTTGATCTCTGGTTCCTCTGCCTTTTCTAAATCCAGCTTGGACATCTGGAAGTTCTCGGTTCACATACTGTTGAAGCCTTGCCTGGAGAGTTTTGAGCATTACTTTGCTAGTGTGTGAGATGAGTGCAATTGTGAGGTAGTTTGAATGTTCCTTGGCATTCCTTTCTTTGGGATTGGAATGAAAACTGACCTTGCCAGTCCTGTGGCCACTGCTGAGTTTTCCAAATTTGCTGGCATTTGAGTGTAGCACTTAAACAGCATCATCTTTTAGGACTTGAAATAGCTCAGCTGGAATTCCATTACCTCCCCTAGCTTTGTTCATAGTGATACTTTCTAAGGCCCCCTTGACTTCAGACTCCAGGATGTCTGGCTCTAGGTGAGTGATCATACCATTGTGGGTATCTGGGTCATGAAAATCTTTTTGTATAGTTCTGTGTATTCTTTTCACCTCTTCTTAATAGCTTCTGCTTCTGTTAGGTCCATACTATTTATGTCCTTTATTGTATCCATCTTTGCATGAAATGTTCCCTTGGTATCCAATTTTCTTAAAGAGATCTCTAGTCTTTCCCCGTCTATTGTTTTCCTGTATTTCTTTGCATTGATCACTTAGAAAGGCTTTCTTATCTCTCCTTGCTATTCTTTGGAACTCTGCATTCAGATGGGTATATCTTTCCTTTTTTCCTTTGCCTTTTGCTTAGCTATTTTAAGGCCTCCTCAGACAACCATTTTGCTGATTTGCATTTCTTTTTCTTGGGCATGATCTTGATCACTGCCGCCTTGGTAAGTGATAAGAAAACCCAGTATTTCCCTCTCTTGGCTGTGATAGGGAGGCTCAGGTCATGCAAACCCAGCTCACTGTGGGGGAAAGGTATAGGCAGAAGGAGTAACTCAGTCCATCCTTAGCTACATGAAATACCAGAACAATGCACCTGTTTTGCTTCACTCTTTGTAGGACCTGAGCCTTTTTCACTGAAAAATCCTTTTGCTGTTTACTATGAATACAATCTGAATAATACATTCATTTCAGATCCATTGTTTCCTTTGAGTCATTCAGTTGAACATTCATAATTTCTAAGGCATAGTGAAGGGAGTGGAGGTGCCCAACATCCAGCAAATAAAATAAATGAAACACTTAAGCACCCATACACACAGAGAAACCTAGGGAAATATTTCCTTATGGTCACACAAAGAACTCTTGCTTTTAGGGAGGAAGGACAATAATATGTAAAGTTCACAAAATTGTATTACTTATTTGATCTATTGTTTAATAGATCTATTGTTTAATACATCTGATTAATGAAAGTGAAAGTGTTATTCACTCAGTCATGCCTGATTCTTTGTGACCCCATGGACTGTAAACCACCAGGCAACCCTGTCCTTGGAATTTTATAGGCAAGAATACTGGAGTGGGTTGCCATTTCCTTCTCCAGGGGATCTTCCCTACCCAGGGATCGAACCCACATCCCTTACATTTCCTGCATTGGCAGGTGGGTTCTTTACCACCAGTGCCACCTGGGAAGCCAATATGTAGATTTCACAAAATTGTAAGATGAATAATCAGCTTTTGATTAGCTATAATGTGATAGGGAAATTTCTACTGATCTATTGTTGTTGATTTAAGGAAGATGAAGTTCTATTTCCTGCATATTCAGAGTCTTAAAATGCCTAGATCCTCCCAAGAGTTGAATAGGTGCTGGAGAAAACAAAATGCAAAGAGATCAATTGGAGAAAAGAGAAGAAACCTTCTAGGGACACATATTCTCGTGTTATTGAAATTAATTTATGTAATTTAGGTCATGTGCAGAATGCGGGTTCTTAGTTTCCCAACCAAGGATCAAACTCATGCCTCCTGCACTGGACCACCAAGGAAGCCCCCAAATATTCTCATTTTAGAAGCAAGTTTGAAATAACAGATGACTGCTCATTTTCTACTGAAACTTTCCTTGACATCCGGTCAAGGTAATGTGTCATTGCAGGGAGGTACTATGAAATGTGTTACTTTAAAGTTTATTTTTGGTTTGTTGTTTGTTTCTGCTTCATTTTAACCTATATAAAACTATATAAACTATATACTAAAGAAAGACACACCTGAGCAACTAAGCACAAAGAAAGTTAGTCATGCAGATAACTAGACACCTGTAGGTAACCATAACCAACTTACAAAGTTATGAATAAAGTTAGAGAATAACTTTGTTCAGATCCATAGAGATATCCCTAACAAATAAATCTTGTTGTTCTTGTTACTGCTGTTATTGTTTAGTCATTAAGTTGTCTCCAATTCTTTATGACCTCATGGACTTTAGCCCAGCATGCTCCTCTGTCCAAAGGATTTCCCAGGCAAGAATACTGGAGTGGGTTGCCATTTGCTTCTCCAGGGAATCTTCCCAACCCAGGGGGTGAAGCCGTTTCTCCTGCATTGGCTGGTGGATGTTTTACCACTGAGTCACGACGAAAACCCAACGAACAGGTCTCACTGATTTCAATAAAAGAACAAATCCTGTGGAGTCTATGATATTTGCTTCCATCTTCTCCACATTCAAAGGAAAATAAACTCAATTATCGATATATTCAAACACATATTTTATTTTTCTGATTCTCTGCAAACAAAATACCTTTGAGACCTCTTCAGTACAATTTAACAATCACAATACATATCTGACAAAATGTGCCTGCCAAAGTTCTCAGTTGGATTGACTAACTAATGAAGAAACATGAGCAATCCAATGTGATGTTTTCCTTGAGTGAATATACAAAATATTGTCAGTAAACTTAAAATTACTCAAAAGATATATAAATTTACCTAATACCTCAAAAAACCTAGAATTCTTATAATCATGCACAATGCTCACATATACACAAATATAATTTAAATATTACTTCTAACAATGTAGAATTTCTCCCTATTTATCTTTTCCATTGCCAAGATCTCACTGGCTCTGTAGAAGTGTAAAAGAAAAACAGCATTAAATCAGCTGTGATAAAATCACCTTTTTCTATTTATCTTCACCATTGGCATTTATTGGCACTTAGGAACTATTTATAGCCTCATACTCTTACTGCTAACATCAATTATTATGTAAATAGTTGAAAATTTTACTGACTTTATAAATAATGCATGAAAGTATAGAATTCAACAACTAGTGTGCATTATCATTTGTGGTTTATAAATACAGAATACAGAATAAGGTATAGCTTGGATGAGTCTGAATAACAGATGTTTCTGTTTTACGAATTCTGGTCAAATGATTTGGAAAGAATTTTATTTATACAATTAACACCTGTGCTTTAAAAAGTTAAACCAGAAATTATTTTGCCCCTTTTCCCAGTAGGTTGGGGACTAGATAACTCTATTAAATTGACCTTAAATAGAGCTAATGGGGATACTAGAGATTTCAAAATAAATTTGAATAGATCTTTCCTGTAGATTTTAAAAATATCCTCACCAATGCTTAACAGTTAAGAAGAATTAATGGAAAATATAATTATTCCTACTCCACAGTTCTATGATACAAATACAAATATATCACTTAGATATTATCTTTACACGTATTAAAAAAAAAAACTACTGTAAGCTTTGGAATGGATTAAAATAGGAATTTCCCCATCACATTATATCTAATCAAAAGCTGATTATTCATCTTATTCATAGGTCCAGAGTAAGTCTAAACAATGTAATTCATGACATTCAGTCTGATATTTAAGAATAACTATCAAATGTGCCTTTAAATAATGTTCCTGTCCAGTCTAGATACATTTATTTCCTTTAAGCAAGTGTTAGACTGCACAATGTCAAGCACTCTAAATTACATAGAAGTCATTTTACTAATTAATGCCCATTATAATATATAACATGTATATATCATTATTTTTCCTCAAAACCTCACAGTTTGGTTTTTGGCCCCCAACTTTGAGACATATTCTAACTTGGCAGGAGTAGTCAAGTTTAACACTTCTTCTCACATTAAAATACCAAAACATATTTTTTTTTATGAAGGGAGGGGACACATGGGCATACATTGTTGGCTTTTGTTTATCTTTCAGCCAAATAAAATATCTATTAATAGGTAATTTTCAGAGACGTCACTGTAAAATGATTCTTCTTCACAGTCTATTTGAATTATCCAAATTTTGAGTTTATATGAAGAATTTCACATTTGCCTTTTACTTCTAGGTTCAGCATTTTTCCCATTGAGACCTTGGCATTGTTTCTTTTTGCTATGATTAATAGAATTTAGCTCAAATTTTATCACAATAAATGATTTAACTGGTTATATTTTAAATAATTTATATATCCTCCTAAGACCACATCATCAATAAACTCCTAGGAACTATGGTGGTTGCCCAAAATTCCTTTACTTCCTGTTTTTCCTTTTTATCTCCCCCTCTAGGGTTGATGCATAGGAATTCTTTGAACAGTCTTCCCAAAAGCTCTTGTTTATAGAAGCACTGAAGATATGAAAGGCCCTGAAATTTTCAAGGGTTCAGTTCATCTCTAGATACCCAAAGTAGAAATAAGCAGACTAGAATGCAGACTGGGAGTAGAGCTTTGAATCATGAGTACATAATAATATATACCACATGTACACATTAAGATGGTGTACCTGGTTGAATTTTGCCCTACCCCCCACCCTCGCTCAAATTCATGAGCATGCAGAACCTCAGAATGTGACATTGTTAGGAAATAGGACATTGCAGATGTAGTTGGCTAAGAGGGGATTATGTTTAACTAGTGCTGTGCTTAGTTGCACAGTCATGCCCGACTCTTTGCAACCCCATGAACTGAACTGCAGCCTGCCAGGCTCCTCTGTTCATGGAGATTCTCCAAGCAAGAATACTGGAGTGGGTTGCTATGCCCTCCTCCAGGGGATTTTCCCAATCCAAGGATTGAACCAGGTCTCCCGCATTGCAGGCAGATTATTTACCGTCTGAGCCACCAAGGAAGCCCATATTTAACTAGGGTGGGTTCTAAATCCAAAGACAGGTGTTTTCATAAGAGAAATGAGAAAGAAATTCAGATATGAAGACACAGAGTTCTCCAATTCTGAAGCATGAATTGCAAAGGAGAAAATAGCACACTGTAACATTTAAAAATAATAAATGTGATGAATCACATTTAAAATGATATATTCAGAATTTAATTCAACCAAGATTTAAGGAATGTTTGCATACAGTATTTCTTTGAGGTATTTTTAAAAGTGTCCATGTGTAGACATGAATGTACATCTGTGGTTCATTATGGTGTTTTATTCTTAGCCTATCACTGCAGGGTAAAAAGAGAATATATTTGTGTTAAAATGAAATCCTTTTGCTTTCTGAAAAGAAAACCAAGCAAACACAACTCTAGGTGCAAAGAGAACTATTATAAGACATTTACACTCTTTTGTTGTCTGACTCTTTCAAACAATACCTTGTAAGAATATATTGGCTACATTTCAGTAGTTTTAAAATATTTTAGTATATTTTGACAATTTTTGTCCTTACCTTTCTCAGCTTTTATTTCTGAGGAATGCAATTCAAGTCAAGGTAAAAATAATTAAGTATAAATCACCCTTGCTAAGACTTAAATAAATCTTGAATTCAGCAGCTGATTCAGACCACAGTATTGTGCATGGTTCAAAGCAATCAATTGAAGATGACTGATTTCAACACCAACTGTCAAACTGACTAGAAGATGAGCTATCAAAGTCACCCAGATGCATGCACTATTTTACTGGCAAACAGAAACAACTAAACAATGAGCAATATTAGGAAGGTTGAAACCCATTATGTAATGTAATTGGTGACAGTCAAGGATTTACGGCATCTTCTCCTTAGATTACCTCTAGATATTTTATTCTTCAGCTAACTATTCTGTCTTCTTTTGTTTTCAAAAGGAGATGAACTTGTGTTGAACTACTGAGCTCTCCTTAGCCTTCATACCCCATTCCTATATTGCACCATTTCAGTATTTCCTGTCTTACAGTTGGAATGCTATCAGATTATTCCCCAGTGTGTGGACCACCTGCTGTTGCTCTCGGCTCATGTTCAGAGAAAACTGGCTTATCTAAAATTTTATTTTTTTCTTCTGGTAACGAAAAGCTAATTTGCAATATGTTTCAATGGAAAAATTCTAAGCATAAAAATTATACGATCACATCTAAAATTGATAAACATTTTAAAAGTACTTAAAGTTTAATGATAAATGATAGTTGTAAGCATATAAAATGAAATAGTATCAAAATGATAATTATGAACACAAAAGTGTGTGCTACAGGGAAAAATGTAATATGAAAGTTCTCAAACATTCTACAAAGTCTATAAAAAACTATATGTAAAAATCTACCATGTATTCAGCACAGTTTTATGCATGAGCATAATGCAATATTCCTGCCTCAAAGTGAGTAGTTTGGGTGTATATGGGATAGTGTTACTACATATCAATGGCCACAGAATAAAACTGAAACTCACATTCTGTTTTTATGAAGCCATGCTTGTAACAGGTACTGCTAGTTGAGACTTTAGTCTGACAACAGTGTGTGTGCTTCTTGTGTGTGTTTTATGTACTTCTCTTATTTAAAGGAGGTGTTTTCCCGTAAGCTTGTCTCTTATTGTAATTATAAATTCTGTTCTCCCTTACTTTTGGACAACCACATTTTATTTTAACTGTGTAGACTTTCTCCATCTGTTTCTTACCAGCCAATGTTGGGCATTAAGGTAGGTCTAACAATACTCCTTAGTCCATTGATAATTGCTTACTTCCACACTACCATATAAGTTATTGTCTTGAAAAATCCCAAATATGTGAGTATAGCGGTTAGAAAACTTTGACAATTTCAGACTATTAGAAGCCTTTCACATTAATATTAAATATCTGGTCTGATAAACAAAGCACTTCTCAGTCTACCCAAAGACACATTTTCTTCTTCCTATACTATTCACTCAACCTCAAAACATATATTTCAATGCAAACTATTATATGTATATATAATTGAATTACTTGTACACCAGAAACTAACACATCATTGTGAATCAACTATTCTTCAATAAAATAAATTAAACAAGCAAAAAACTCCTAATATTTCATATCCTTTAATGGCTCTTTGATTTTTCAAGACTTTTACTCTGTCAGGGTTTTTCTAACTTGAACTTACTATTTGATAATTGGTTCAAATGTCATCTCTTTGATAACATGCTATCTGATGCTTGCAAAGTGAATCGTCTCTCCTTATTAACTAGTACTTTACCATATTTTACTTTATATACATACATACTTTACATATTTTGCCACAGATTATTTTATGCTTTTAATTATTTATGCACATGCAGGACTTGCTCTTGATGTCAGGCATCCACCATTCATGCCTCCCTTCAAGACATACCTTAGTTCCTGAACTCAACAGAGAGTGTTGCCTAGTGGTTAGAACAACACATTCTCAAGTCAGTGGAATTGGCTTTTTTAGGTTATTGTGAAGAATAAATGACTTAAAATATGTAACGATGTTAGAACTGAGACTGACAGGTAGTCACTGTTACATGAGGATTATTCCTGAGAACAAGGAGTGAGGGACAGAATAGAAATAAGGGAAAGAACTGCAACAAACATTATTTCTATGAGAACATGATCCTCTTGTACATAATTACAAAAATATAACATTAGAGAGATTCCATGCAAAATCTTTTTCAATTCATTGATAAAGAAATTTAAGCACTATAATGTCCCACAAGAAGTTTAGAAGCTGATTTAGGACTAAGTCCCTATTTCAGTGGTCTCTTCACCCAGCCTTGACTAAAGTAAGTAGTATTATCCTTCATTAAAATATGAAATATATTTTATTTATGGAAAATCTTACTATTAACATATTTGGCATTTTATGACCTTTCCTTGGCTATGTGATTTAGCTATCTCCCTAAAATAAATTCAGCCCTTATTTTACATATATGTTACAAGCCCACATTGAAATCTTCCAAAATAAAAGCATTGAAGAACAGTTCCTTTTCCATAGCTGGCTTGGGAAATAACAGAGGTAGAATAACACAGTTGAATCTCAGTATTGAGGGAGACATTGATTGAACTAAAACAGAGGAATAAAATGGGGTATGAGGCAGCCTAATAAGACATTAATGAGTCCATACTGAACTGTCTGGATATTGTGACTAGTTTCATTCTTTCATTTGTTTAATAAATTTTTACTGAACACTTGACTATGCCCAGCCCTGGTGTTTATTAAAACATGGTGCTTGAATCCTGGTTGTGGCAGAAGAGAGAGAACGGATTGAGTAATACATAGTAGGAATAATAGACAAGATGCCCAGTGCATTTAATGTGGGAGATGGGAGAACAGGAGGCATCAGAAATGACTTTCATCTTTCTGGCTCGAGGAACTAGATGGTGGTGGCATTCATGAAATAGGGAAACTGAAGGGAATTCCCTTTTGTGTGTATGTTTCAGGGTGGGATGTTAAAGAATTACATGACTTTTGAACAAATGAGTTTGAAGTGAACTGGAGAAATCTGAGGAAGTTGTTAAGGAGTTTTATACACACATCTAATCAAATGTAATCAGCAACTTTCACTGAAAAACATATTTCTATGAAAATGTG
Organism: Giraffa tippelskirchi; assembly: GCF_054371585.1. Taxonomy (NCBI): domain Eukaryota; kingdom Metazoa; phylum Chordata; class Mammalia; order Artiodactyla; family Giraffidae; genus Giraffa; species Giraffa tippelskirchi. The sequence continues at coordinate 44,244,314 of NC_137276.1, forward strand.
TGAAGTTAAATCATAGAAAGAACATATTTTGAATTGATACGAGGTATACTAGTGCCTGGTAAACAGATGTAAGGTGCCTAAATGATTCCTTTTTATAAATTAATTCATTAGTTAAATGATATCACAATGTAGAATTGCTACTTAATGTTACCTATTATAAGAGTGACAAAAACGCCCTGGCATTTATGCTCAACTATGCATTCCAGAAGCAATACTGAAAAAAAATTTTTCATTGTATTCATAAACTTTCCTAAATGACTAAATAAAAAAATAAAATGCAATGCCTGGCAGTGTTTCTAGCAATTATTCTTCTACAAAGAATGAGTACACATTTGGATTATTTTAGCATGAAATGCAACAAAATTAAACTCAGAAAAATGTTTATGTGTAATAGCTTGTGTTTCATGTATAGCAGATCACATCTATTTTCTTTACCTTTTGCAGACTTTTCACACTGATAAGAATTTTTTTTTTCTTTTTTCTTAGCACTGGTGCTAATTACAGTAATGTGAGTTTCTCCATGTATAGCTTAACTGTCAGGTCCTAATACTTTGAAATTAGACGATCTCTTTAGTGTATAACTCTATGCCTATAATATTCAAACTATCTGAGATTTTTATAAGTATATATGGGAAGGCATGTTAACAACAACACTTTATATGTCACATAGGTATGGGCTTTTAGAATTAGATTAACCTTGGGCGAATGTTAAATACTGATCAAGGTCTTGGATAAGTTTTTTCAGTTGTCTGTGCATCTGTTTCCTGCTCTGTAAATGAAACCAATGATAATACAGAAATTTCCTTACAGGGCTCTTGTAATAATTAGATAAGTTAACACATGCAAAGCTCTTATAATACTGACTGGCATGTGATAAAAATTTAGTAAAGGTTATTAGCTATTCCTATTATACTGTAATTTCCTCAAGATTTGAGCATGTTGCACAAGTTGAGATACTTGTTAACACAGAAAATATAAACTTAACTAGGTGTCCTATGTGTTATTAGGTTCTCTATTTCTCATAGTCTCTCAAAGCAAATATAGCTAGTAGTTAATCTTCAGAATCTGAGAAATCTTCTCCAAATCTGTTATAATTGTTATCAATGTTGGCAAGCTTTAGGACTTTCTGTGAAGTTGGTTTTTAAATGAGCTTAACTACTATATTTAACATTTATATTTCGATTTCTGGAAAAAATATTGTGAGGTCACATTTTATCCAAACTGAAACTACACATTGGATGTATATTTGGTCTGTGTTTATTTTGCCTTGCTAACGCCATTTCTTTCCATCTAAATAATCTGTCACAAAACTCCTCATGCCTAGGTTCTTCTTCTCCCATTTGTAAACCTTGATGTTACATTTCCGCTGTTTGGGTTGACACATTTTTCACATCCTGATCCTTCATCTTGTGTTGATTTTTAAAATAAAACATCAAAGCTTTTTAGAGCACTTTAAAACTTATGTTAAATATAATAACAATATTCTAGGTAGCTTAACAGTAGTTTCCACACAAACTTGACATTAAAAGAAAGCAAATTTGGACTTTCCAATGCAGAGGATACAGGTTTGATCCCTCATTCAGGAAGATTCCACATGCTGCAGAGCAACCAAGCCTGTGCTCACACACCACGGCTGCTGGAGCCCATGCACCTGTGCTCCATAACAATAGAAGCCACCACAATGAGAAGCCTGAACACCACAAAGAAGAGTAGCTTCTGCTTGCCGCAGCTAGAGAAAGTTCAGGAAAAGCAATCATGACCCAATGCAGCCAAACATAAATAAATGAGAGAAATTTCTTAAAAAAAGAAAACAAATTTGTTAAAAGATCATCTGGTCCTATCAGAAATCTGAAAGTGATAGAGAATCAAGCCCAACTCTTCTCATGCTTTAAAGAAGCTCATATATAAAATATATTCCGAGCATAGGAAGTTTGATTTATAAATGAAAAGTTGTAAGCTGAATAGAAATAAATCAGTAAATTTTAATGTAGAAATTTTTCAAAATGTTGCTTTGATCTATTATTCCTTTTATATGTTGTGATGAATTCAGTTTGTTCATAGGGTAAATTTTAAAATATATGATCTAACATTAAATTTTAAAGTCTGAACCTAACAATTAGTAATTATTTTGTATCAACTATAATAAGAAGAAGAAAAAGAATAACTACTGTTTATCAATGATAACATTGAAACCTAGTGAGGGTGATTAATCAAGTCCACACAGTTAAATAAGCAGAGAGCCAGGAGTTGGACTCAGGTAGTCTGACTTCAGGATCTTTGCTCTATATATCTGGAAACTATTTTCTAACAATATGCCAAATCCTTCAAGGAAAAATTCACTATCTTATTTCTAGTGGAATACCAAGTAACTGTAGGCTTTTAATAAAACTGTCTAAAGTATTGTAAGAGAGAAATAAACTCTCCAAGCAGGCAGCAACCTTTTCAACATACTATAAAATCCTCAAGGGCAGGGATTATGTTTTATTTGACTTTTTATTCTCAGAGCCTCCAACAGTGCCCACCTCACAGAGGACCTCATTAAAGTTGTGTTGTTGTTTTATGGCAAAGTACTAACAAAGAATTGGTGGAGCTAGAGATAGAAGGCTTTATATATGAAGTGACATTTGAACTCTGTTTTGAAATATAAATACAGGTATTCGAGGAACAGATTCAGGGGCAAAGGACATTTGAGATGGAGAAAATATGTGTGGCCAGAGGCTTGAGAATGAAAAAACATTTGATAAATCTAGGGAATGGGTGTTTGGATGTGGGACAAGTCCAGGAGTGTGGAAAAAGATTCTGGACTAGGAGTCCTGCTGGTTTAGGAATGAGAGCCTTTTGCCAGGAGCAGGGTTCCATCTGCAGAGCCACATACAGAACTGGTGCATTCAGATTAGTAGAGGGAACAGGTGAAGTTTTAGGAAGCTCTTCAAGAACTGGGCACAACTCAGAGTTAGTCTTATTTGTGCCTCAGTATTGTTGAAATTTAGTCTCTCTACAGACAAACACTACAAACTAGCATAAGATGTAGCAAGGGTGCTAATGTGGGGAGGTTAAGAATGACTACATAAGAAGGTAAGACTATAATATCAAAGAGTATCTAATTAAGTTCAAAACAGAGTGCTATTCTCTATATAGTGCATATATAATGAATGAATGATTGTGTCAACAATTTACTAATTTATTAATATTGGAACTTGTAAGATGATAAATCTGGTTATTAGAATTTAAGAGCATTCAGAATTGGGTATTTTTATGCCTTTTGAGGAAAAACACATTTGAATAAGATTTCTGTCTGAAATACAAAATTGTGATAGCTTATACATAGTAAAATAATAAGCTTTAGGGTTATTGCCTCTACTGAACAGAAATCTACAGATAAACACACACTTTTACACTTTCTGGATTCTATATGCTTAGTTACTCAATCGTGTCTGACTCTGTGACACCATAGATTGTAGCTTGCCAGTCTCCTCTATCCATGGAATTTTCCAGACAAGAACATTGGAGTGGGGGGCCATTTCCTTCTCCAGGGGATCTTCCTAACCCAGGGATTGAACCCAAGTCTCTTGCATTTCCTGCATTGGCAAGCTGATTATTTACCACTAGCATCATCTGGGAAAACACTAAACTGTAAAATAAAACACAGGTACACATTATGTTACAATAATCCTCCCACAGGCTTCTTAAAAGTGTCCCAGTATGATATGAAAAGACCATGCCATCTCTCCCCATGTGACCTTTTTTATTCAAGGTTAACTATCTATTCTAGAAGTGGCTTAACTCAGTTTTTTTAAGGTAAAACAGAGAGGGTGAAGAGTTAAATAGATTCTTCACTAAACTAAGTGAGGAATGAGGTCTAAGTTTAGGTTTAGGGATCAAATTATCATGCAAGGTTTGAAGACTAACATGCCCTGACTTCTACCACGAGTTCTAGTCTTATGTTTTGTTTTGTTTTCTTGCTCTGACCTCTTGGATGCCAATCACACTGCTACTTTTCTCCGCAATATTCTTCTCTTACCTTTTTACTCATCAATCATATATTCCGTACCTCGTAAAAACAATTTCCAGGCTTTCCAAATTTGATTTACTCTTTCTTTCGAGTGAGTGAGTGAAAGTCGCTCAGTCATGTCTGACTCTTTGCAACCCCATAGACTATACAGTCCATGGAATTCTCCAGGACAGAATACTGAAGTGGGTGGCCTTTCCTTTCTCCAGGGGATCTTCCCAACCCAGGGATTGAACCCAGATCTGCCACATTGCAGGAGGATTCTTTACCAGCTGAACCACAAGGGAAACCCAAGAATACTGGAGTGGGTAGCCTATCCCTTCTCCAGCAGATCTTCCCGACTCAGGAATCGAACCGGGATCTCCTGCATTGCAGGAGGATTCTTTACCAACTGAGCTATCAGGGAAGACCTTCTTTCTTTTACTCAGTCACAATTATTGTCTACACAGTTATTTAGCAGTTACTCACATGAGATCTTATATGACAGTTTCTTTTTTCTGTGAGCAGCTATTAAATCTGCTGTTATTTAATCTTCTAAAATTACTTGATGGAAAATTTTAAAATTTTGACACATACTAAGCATTTAACAAATGGCTGATATACTGAAACAAGAGTAGAAACTGAAGATTTAAATTTTAATTTTTTAGAACTGGATTTTTTTTATATATATAATATGATTTCTCACATCTTGATGAGAAACATGACATATGATTAAAATAGAGGGCTGTGTTCATAAGCAATCTTTGAAATAATGAAGCGTAGTCCAATATTTCTTTAAATCAGAAATTTAAAAGATTTAATTTTATGAATGTCAAAGATACATTTTAATAAATACTATGTTATTTTGTTTTAAATTAGAGGTATTATTTATTTTTAAACATTTGCTTTTGCTATGATGTTGCTTGATTAACAATACTCATCCATGGCACAGAAAACAAGTGTGATTTTTAATAAGACTATCTGATTTATGACAGAGCAAATGGCTTGTCAGTATTAAGCCAGCGAAGTTATGCTGGTAACATATATAAAGACAATGATAGAAAGGTTAAAAACTTGGTAGGGTGATCTTATATTCATTTTAAAAAAATATTACTTAAACATTTTAAAAATGATTTTTATAAATATGAAATGTATTTTAATAGAGTCTACCTGTTCCATTGCTGCAAAATATTTCACTTATTTTCTAATGTGTTAAATTCTGAAATGTGTACATATGCTTTCCCTAAACAATAACTTCTAACAACAGAAAAAAAGTACTTGGTTGCACAAATATGAAAAATACCATTTTGATGGGAAAACCAGTCAAATTGGTTACTTGGTATTAGGTTTACTAAGAGTGTTCATCTAATTTTTGTCATCTTCAATAGCTACAGTTTTAGTAAGTGTAAAGAAATTTACCAAGGTGCCATAAGTCACATGGTTTTTGAATTCATAAGCTCTAGCCAAAAAGCTACTGTGTTATCAAATAAATAAAATGACCTGCATATGAGATACAAGAACTTTCTTTAAGAAATATTATCATCACAAATGATGTGTTAGTCAATATTCTAGGCCTCAGAATTCAAAAGCACTTCACAATCTAGAGAGATGATAAGATAGAAATAAAACCAGAAAAGTAATATTTTTTAAAAATGTGCAGTTGAAGAACAGCAATAGGAAGAGTAGATTGTTGTCAGGAAGGACATATGATCAAGAGAAGCTTTCAGGAGGAAGTATTGATTGACCACGACTGGAGGATGAGGAGGAAAGTAAAAAGGAATGGACAGGCATTCTCACAAAGGAGCACAGAAACAAAAGACCTGAAGAGGGAACCATGACCAGATGGGGAAACACATCATATGTCATATTTATAGAAGATTATGCAACTTCTCTGTACTCTTTAAAAGAGTAATTTTTTTTAAAGATAAAATCCCACATAACTACCCGTCACCACACTTAGGGGGAAGAAAATTATTGATAAAGATATATGGGAAATCCAGACTACTGTGTCATTATGTACTGTAATTTATTGGAATGCAGAGGACAGGTAAATCTGAGTAAGATAACTTTGTTTATGTTATACAAAAATTTTATGAATTATTTTAAGTAATGGCCAAAGGAATGCTTAACAGCCAAAAATGTTAAGAAACACTAGTTTAAACTAAATGAAAGAAAAACGTATACAGATACTGATTGGGATTTGACCAGATAAATGTCAACGGAATTTTTTCAGGATGGGTGGTTCTAAGAAAGTAAAATAATAGTAAGCAAAGGTTTTTTTTTTTTTTTTTTAGGGATTCTTTGGAGTCATAGTAAAAGATTGCTAATGAAAACATACAAAAGCTATGTTCTTGAGAAGAGAGATGTTTCAAAAACTTGATTTAAAATTCATTATAGAAACATTAGTTTAAGCGATTAAAAAAAAAACACAGGGTGAAAAGCTATAATGGTCATTCCATTTAAGATAAGAATAAATTCCTAACTTTTTTTTTGAGCATAATATTACTGGATGCAAGTTTTACTTCTATTTCATTTTTAACCTTCAGTTCTCACTCAGATATTTGGTAAAATAGATGCTTTAATTATTTGCCTGCATATTCAATATTCAAACAGCATGTTTTTCTCCATTTGGAACACTTAGAATTATCAAGATACTTACAAAATAATGTAACAATCCATTGAAAGGGCATTTTTTTCAATACTTTGTCATTGCTGTATTGTTTTATCATCTCCAAGTAAATAGGGCACTCATATATAAACCTAGAAACATATTAAACTCTGCCTCTAAATTTATAGGAACTTTGTAAACAGAATTATAATTAATCATGTTTCTGTAAAATGGGTATGATTATTTGAAATCTTGTTTGATTTTCTGAGGTATTGCATATTTAGTTAAGTCTCCATGTTGGTGATGAATGTACAGCACAGTGGTTATAGTTAATAATTGTTGTTTAGTTGCTATGTTATGTCTGGCTCTCTGTGACCCCATGGATTGTAACCCACCAGATTCCAATGCCAATGGAATTTCCAGGCGAGAATACTGGAGTGGGTTATATATTCAAAAGTTGCTAAGACAGTCAAGATGGGCTCGATAAAGGACAGAGATGGTATGGACCTAACAGAAGCAGAAGAAATTAAAAAGAGGTGGCAAGAATACATAGAAGATCTATACAAAAAAGATCTTCATGACTCAGATAATCACAGTGGTGTGATCACTCACCTAGAGCCAGACATCCTGGAAAGTGAAGTCAAGTGGGCCTTAGAAAGCACCACTACGAGCAAAGCTAGTGGAGGTGATGGAATTCCAGTTGAGCTATTTCAAATCCTGAAAGAAGATGCTGTGAAAATGCTGCACTCAATATGCCAGCAACTCTGGAAAACTCAGCAGTGGCCACAGGACTGGAAAAGGTCAGTTTTCATTCCAATTCCAAAGAAAGGCAATGCCAAAGAATGTTCAAACTATTGCACAATTGCACTCATCTCACACGCTAGTACAGTAATGCTCAAAATTCTCCAAGCCAGGCTTCAGGAATATGTGAACTGTGAACTTCCAGATATTCAAGCTGGTTTTAGAAAAGGCAGAGGAACCAGAGATCAAATTGCCAACATCCGATGAACCATCGCAAAAGCAAGAGAGTTCCAGAAAAACATCTATCTCTGCTTTATTGACTATGCCAAAGCCTTTGACTGTGTGGATCACAATAAACTGTGGAAAATTCTGAGAGAGATGGGAATACCAGACCATCTGACCTGTCTCTTGATAAACATGAATGCAGGTCAGGAGGCAACAGTTAGAACTGGACATGGAACAACAGACTTGTTGCAAATAGGAAAAGGAGTACTTCAAGGCTGTATATTGTCACCCTGCTTATTTAACTTATATGCAGAGTACATCATGAGAAATGCTAGGCTGGAAGAAACACAAGCTGGAATCAAGATTGCCGGGAGAAATATCAATAACCTCAGATATGCGGATGACAGCACCCTTATGGCAGAAAGTGAAGAAGAGCTAAAGAGCCTCTTGATGAAAGTGAAAGAGAGGAGGGAAAAAGTTGGCTTAAAGCTCAACATTCAGAAAACTAAGATCATGGCATCTGGTCCCATCACTTCATGGGAAATAGACGGGGAAACAGTGGAAACAATGTCAAACTTTATTTTGGGGGGCTCCAAAATCACTGCAGATGGTGATTGCAGCCATTAAATTAAAAGACCCTTACTCCTTGGAAGGAAAATTATGACCAACATAGATAGCATATTTAAAAGCAGAGACATTACTTTGCCAACAAAGATCCATCTAGTCAAGGCTATGGTTTTTCCAGTAGTCATGTATGGATGTGAGAGTTGGACGGTGAAGAAAGCTGAGCGCCACAGAATTGATGCTTTTGAACTGTGGTGTTGGAGAAGACTCTTGAGAGTCCCTTGGACTGCAAGGAGATCCAACCAGTTCATCCTAAAGGAGATCAGTCCTGGGTGTTCATTGGAACGACTGATGTTGAAGCTGAAACTCCAATACTTTGGCCAACTCATGTGAAGAGTTGACTCACTGGAAAAGACCCTAATGCTGGGAAGGATTGGGGGCAGGAGGAGAAGGGGATGACAGAAGATGAGATGGCTGGATGGCATCACTGACTCGATGGACATGGGTTTGAGTAGACTCCAGGAGCTGGTGATGGACAGGGAGGCCTGGCGTGCTGCGATTCACGGGGTCGCAAAGAGTCAGACACGACTGAGCAACTGAACTGAACTGAACTGAAGACAGTCAACCTTAAAAGTTCTCATCACAAGAAAAAAAAATTGTAACTATGTAGTGATGGATGTTATCTAGACCAGGGGTCCCCAACCTCCAGGATCTAATGCCTAATGATCTGAAGTTGAGCTGATATAATGATGATAGAAATAAAGTGCACAATAAATGTAATGCAATTGAATCATTCAGACAGTCCATGGAAAAATTGCCTTCCACAAAATTGGTCCCTGTTGCCAAAAAGGTTGGGGACCGCTGATCTAGACTTACAGTAATCATTTCACAATATATACATTTATCAAATCTTTATGTTGTACTCCTGAAACTAACATGATGTTACATGTCAATCATCCCTCAATAACAGAAGTCTCTATAAACATAATTGCAAAGCTGACTTGATCAAATAGTCACAATAATTTGCAAGCTATTAAGACCATACATTAAATATGTCTTTCAAATTATTAAAACCTCAGAAGAGATTCTTGCCATAGTAAATATACTGCAAATAGAAATACAAAAAAATGAAGCTTTCATTTCTATGTTCAAACTGTAAGGAATTGGCAAAAAACATATAAATTACTTGTATTGCTTATGAAATATGCACAGAAAACATCTGTTGACCATCTCTCTCACAGTGGTATCCTGATTTTTCAAATAGAAGAAATCTTGGGAATAAAATTAAAGTTTAGAAAGAAACCAAAACTTAGATTCTTAGAAGTGAATAGAAAAAGTAGTCTCAAATCAATGTTTCACAGATGAGAAAAAATTGGATTAAAAAGATTAAGTGATTTGCCCATGGGTACCCAGGAGGTAATTTCAGGGTCAGAACAAGAATTGGAGTTTCTTGTCTCAAATCCTGTACAAAAGCCCTAGAGTAAGCTTTACCCAGGTCACTGAGTCATGTATATGAAAATATTTACCTTAATTTTTGATACGATCACCACACCTGTTAAATCAAACCAACCTTTCAAGATAGTCCCCTTTTAAGGGCAGGGCTGAACATACAACAGCTTCTCAGGACAGGCTGCTGATGAATAGACTGACAGTTAAATGCAGGCAAGAAGGAAGAACATTTTAAGATTGAGCCATCTAATGAATCACATATTGTCCACAGGTATTTCTTCTGGAAATAAATCATTTACTGGCAAAAACAGAAAACAAAACATAAACACCTCTCAGGCTACAAATGATAGATAACTGAAATTCTGACAAACTTCATAAAATAGATTGCAGAACAGTTAACACTGATTTTTATAGAGTCCTCAGTTTTTCCATCAGTGAAATAAATAATTTCAAGTGCAATAATGAATTTAATTTCTTTTTCAGGTATGCCAAACCTCCTTGTAGAGAAGCCAATATGAAATTAATCTTATTCTGGTATGTTTTCACAACTTTTAATAACTTCTAGAATGTTTTAAATATGTCATATTTACATTTTGAATTAAAATATAATGAAGAACACAATGTTTTATTGTATTTTATTTTTCAAATATTTGGTATATATATTATTTAGTTTCATCATGTAGACTTAGTTTATATTTTAGCAATTAAGTTAGTTTGGAACCATTGATACTATCTATTTAATATTTCAATAACCATTAATGCCAATGACTATATGGAAGTTATAAAAAATAAGTTATTGCAATATGCATCATTTCTTTTCACTGTAACCTAAACTATCTAGAGATGTGACCAGTTATCTAAATTTACCTCCTAACTCTATAATTATTTTATTTCATATATTTAGACAATTTAATATCATTACATTCTAATATTTTATTTTTACAATTCTGAGAAGAATTCCTATTTGCAGGATTCTTACATCCATTACAGAGAATACATGTAAATCACCTACTATGGTATTTGGTACATAATAGATACCCAGTAAATCTTAACTCACTTGCAGTTTAAATCATAGTAGCAATTGCTTAATTTTTTCCTGAAATGTATATATAAGATGGGTTTCCCTGGTGGCTCAGCTGGTAAAGTATCCACCTGTAATGCAGGAGACCTGAGTTTGATTCCCTGGAGGTTGGGAAGATCCCCTGGAGAAGGGCAAGGCTACCCCTCTCCAGTATTCTGGCCTGGAGAATTCCATAGACTATACAGTCCATGGGGTTGCAAAGAGTCAGATATGACTGAGCAACTTTTTCACTTTTACTTCATATATAAAATACATTACTTAGATAAGCAAATGTAAATAAATTAGCAAAAACCATGGTAATTTATAACCATTCTGCCTTGGTTCAAAGAAGAAACTACTAATAGACAACTGGTGTCTAAAATTTGTGTGCATACTGTTTACAATAGCCAGGACATGGAAGCAACCTAGATGTCCATCAGCAGACGAATGGATAAGGAAGCTGTGGTACATATACACAATGGAATATTACTCAGCCATTAAAAAAATACATTTGAATCGGTTCTACTGAGATGGATGAAACTGGAGCCCATTATACAGAGTGAAGTAAGCCAGAAAGAAAAACAACAATACAGTATACTAATGCATATATATGGAATTTGAAAGATGGTAACGATAACCCTGTATGCGAGACAGAATAAGAGACACAGATGCATAGAGCAATTTTATGGACTCTGAGGGAGAAGGTGAGGGTGGGACGTTCTGGGAGAATAGCATTGAAACATGTATATTATCATATGTGAAACAGAACACCCTTCCATGTTCGATGCATGAGACAAGGGCTCAGGGCCGGGGCAATGGGATGACCCAGAGGGATGGGATGGGGAGGGAGGTGGGTGGGGGGTCCAGGAAGGGAAACACATGTAAACCCATGGCTGATTCATGTCAATGTATGGCAAAAACTATTACAATACTGTAAAGTAATTAGCCCCCAACTAAAATAAACAAATTTATAAAAAAAAAAAATTTGTGTGCATAATTGCAAGTAAAACTGATTGTTATTGTCAGGGACTATCATGGGTATCATTTCAAAAGTGGTAATGAACTTTCATAGATCCATCTGTGTGTACGCTTTCAACAAGTTCCCTTAAGGCCAAGTCTTAACACATTGGTATACATAAAGAGATAAAATTTTTAAGGCACTTCCAAGGCCAGTGCTAAACTCTTTAACACTTTCTCTCATAATGTGTTATATGCTCTTTTTGTGATATTCTGAGGGAATTATTGTCCCTACTTAGAAAATAAAGTGGTTAAAGAATTGATCCAAGATGAGTAGCAGAACAACTTCATAAGTAGGCAGTCTGACTCCATGGTACATGCACAACAAACCATATTGGACTGTGTCCCTAGTTCTTTTATGTTTGTATTCTGAAGCCAACAGATGGTCTAAGGGATCAAGAGGCAAATTTTTCTTTCTTGTTGTTGTAGAGTCAAACGTTTTTCAACAGTTCAGGTTCTTTTCAAGGTCATCTCTTGTTAACAAGTGGTCTGTGGCCATCCATGAATGAACAAGCCCACAGGAACAGTGTGGTGCTGAGCCTGTGACCTTGGCTCCATCATCACTCTTTTCCCTCACCTGTGCTGTACTTAGTTGCTCAGTCATGTCTTTGCAACCCCATGGACTGTAGCCCCCAGACTCCTCCATCCACAGGGATTTTCTAGGCAAGAATACTGGAGTGGGTTGCCATGCCCTCCTCCAGGGGATCTTCCCAACCCAGGGATTGAACCCAGGTCTCGTGTATTGAAGGCAGATTCTTTACCATCTGAGCCACCAGGGAAGTCCTTTCTCTCATCTTTGGTCTATCAATTCCAAAATATGTTAAATTTGCACATTGCTGTTGTTGTTCAGTCACTCAGTTGTGTCCGACTCTGAGACCCCATGGATTGCAGCATGGCAGGCTTTCCCAGTCCTTCACTGCCTCCTGGGGCTTGCTCAAACTCTTGTCTATTGAGTCGGTGATGTTATCCAACCATCTCGTCCTCTGTCATCCTCTTCTCCTCTTGTCTTCAATATTTCCCAGCATCAGGGTCTTTTCTAATGAGTTGGCTTTTCATATCAGGTGGCCAAAGTACTTCTTTTTATCCTTATACTGTCATTTATTTCAGACACTATTTCTCTTGCCCTAGTTTCCATAATAGTGTCTGACTTTTTCCTTGCCTATAGTCTATCTCATTTAATCTGTTCTCCTTAGTGCTATTTGGGGCTTCTCTGGTGACTCAGACAGTAGAGAAACTACCTGCATTGCAGGAGACCCAGGGTTAAATCCCTGGGTTGGTTAGACCCCTGGAGAAGAGAATGGCTACCCACTCCAGTATTCCTTCCTAGAGAATCTCATGGACAGAGAAACCTTGTGGGTTACAGCCCAGGGGGTCGCAAAGAGTCTGACATGACTGAGCAGCTAAGTGCCTTAGTGCTATTTGAGCCTTCAAATCCACAAATAGGGTCATGCTGACACCTGCTAAACCTTTTGCCTAGATACTTTCATAATAAGGTGGGGCCCTTCATGACTCAATTCTAATTTATTACTCTGTTAATAATTACTCTTATTACTCTAATAATTCTAACTCATTATTCTATTAATGCTCTTATCTTCGGAGAAGGCACTGGCACCCCACTCCAGTCCTCTTGCCAGAAAAATCCCATGGACGGAGGAGCCTGGTAGGCTGCAGTCCATGGGGTCGCTAAGAGTCAGACACGACTGAGTGACTTCACTTTCACTTTTCACTTTCATGCATTGGAGAAGGAAATGGCAACCCACTCCAGTATTCTTGCCTGGAGAATCCTTGGGATGGCGGAGCCTGGTGGGCTGCCATCTATGGGGTCTCACAGAGTCAGACACGACTGAAGCGACTTAGCAGCAGCAGCAGCAGCAGCAGCTTCACAGATTATGCATTCAAATACTACATTACAGTCTGCAATTTTCTCAAAGCATGTTGTTGCATTTTTATGAAAATCTTTCTCCTTTGACCCTTCCTCACATATCCCCTCTTTGACAAACTCCTTCATGACCCGCAATTCTCAGGTGACAAATCACTTCTCTCAGGAAGCTTTCCAAGTCTGGGTCAGTTGCTTCTATTAGGTGTACCTTTTATTTTTATTATTACTATTCTGTTAATAGCACTTATTGCAATGTGCTATAATTGACTCAACACATGTATCTATCATTAAACATAGATTTTTAAGAAGACTGGTATTAAGTTTTGCTCATAGAGTGTAGAGCCAGTTGCATACTAGATGCTTATAAAGTACTTGTACTGAATGAATGAACAAATAAAATACAGGGAAAAAGTTAAATATTCACTTAGCAAAGATCACTGCTTTTATACAGTCATATCTTCCTTAAAAACTAAGACCAATTTTGGATACTATTCATTATCATAGATTTCTGTATTTTTATTTCTGTAAGGGACTTTAGGGGTGGTCAGGTTAAAAAGGCCTAAATATCTATTCACCATAAAAATATATCCGTGGGAATTCCCTCTCAGTCCAGTGGTTAAGACTCCATGCTTTCACTGCTGAGGGCCAAGGTTCAATTCCTGATGAGGGCACTAAGATCCTCTCTCTATATATACATATAGTTGAAAAATATTCCCAGAATTTTATAAAATTCTAAGGATACCAACCATTTGTTTACCAATCCCTCACAACTGCTTACCCAAAGCTACACAGGATGTTCCCAACCTAGGGATCAAACCCAGGTCACCTATATTGCAGGCAGTTTCTTTACCATCTGAGACACTAGGGAGGTAAAGATATTGATCATTTATTTACCAACCACTTCCCACTGCTCACCCAAAGCTACACAGACCAATAAAAATATCCAGCTTCTTCGCTTTGGTGATGCTACTGATTGTCTCATATTGATAAATTCTGATTGACAGGCATATGTAAATTTTAAAATTTTCTAAAAATAACATAAAACATTTTATAGTAACATTAGATCTGCAGAAAGAAAGCAAAATATGTTCTAAGGAGAAAAACATGGAAACTAGTAAGCTAGTAAATTCCAAACGTTAAATGTCCAAAAGTTTTAAGTAATAAAAGCTACTAGCACCAAAATCATCTGCTATTTACATTTATTTTTCTAGAAAGGAAAATTATGTATGTATTGCCAAGTTTGAAATATAGAGTGCTAACTCATTCCTTTTAGCCAAATTGTCAGAAGAAAAAGAATGTCACCTTCAAAAGGAAGTGACACTGTTGTGGAATCCGGAATCACAAAACACACCTCGGAGGACACTCAAGACAGTGGAGTACAGTTTATTACATCGGCAGGTCCAAGGGGAATCAGTTCCCAACAAGGACCCTGATGTTTCTGAGAGCCCCAAGTTTTATAACCACCCCTCTCCCCCCTCTACCATGACTGGTTACATGTTACCAACCTCTTTGTTGTATGTGATTGAGTTTTACAACAAGTAGGTGCTAGGAGAACAAATGATTAAGGTTAAAAGAGAGGGGTGGGGGGCAGGGACACAAAGATTATACCTCAAGGGGTGTGTCTCCATGGTTAATCTAACAGGGGCAGCCTGACCCCAACTACAATCTCTGTTTGTCATCTATAGGGAGGGAAGTCTCCAGGAGTCCTGGTTTTTACTAATAATGGTTTCCTCACTCTTGGGCAGGGTTTAGGCCCAGTTCACACCCTATCTTTAAGATGGATGACAGGCTTCAAGATGGAGTCTCTCTTGCTTTCTCACACTGGCCCCAACAACACAAAGCCCATATTTAAGATAAAAATGAACATTAGTCAAATTTCAGGATTACATTAAGTGATTAGTGTAAGTGATGTGTCTACATTCCCTTTCCATCATTTCATCTGTTTCCACCTAAAAGCAAACCTAACAAGCACTTTTTAAATAATTGAATAATTAAGTCCTCATCAGTGTGTCATTTTCATTTTTCTGCCTGTCTTCAGACTTATTCTAAGCAGATCCATTAATATAACTGTTGCAAAAAAAAAAGGGGGAAAGTTGTGCAAA
The DNA here is from genome assembly GCF_054371585.1 of Giraffa tippelskirchi. Lineage (NCBI taxonomy): Eukaryota > Metazoa > Chordata > Mammalia > Artiodactyla > Giraffidae > Giraffa > Giraffa tippelskirchi. The sequence goes on from NC_137276.1 coordinate 44,259,947, forward strand.
TGGCTTATTATAAAATTAAATGGTAACATATTGTGTTGCTTGGGATCACAGTCAAGTCTAGAGGCAAAATGGAAATAACAGATGTAATATAAATTCACAGTTATCATCTGTGTCACATTGAAAACCAGCCTCACAAAATCTGCACAATGTGTTCTACCTGAAGAAAGACTAGGGTAAAAACAGACAGAGAAAAGGAAAATTGTGCCAGCAAATGTAAATGGAAAAACAGCAACATTTTAATCTTGATTTGGTAACAAATTTTGAAAAGACATTGTATAGTAATTGGATTTCTTATTAAAATTTCAATCAAAGAAAACTTTCTTCTACATATATATGGGCCTATAGAATGTTCTTTTTTTTTTTTTTTTGGTTGTTGTTGATTGTGAGATTTCTTAATGATCCATTTTAATATAGTGAATTTACTAGTTTGAATGGACCTAGTTAAATTCTACCCTAAAGATATTCATAGATGAACTTCCTTATTTTATCAGTGCATTAGTATTATTGCTGGTATAGATTGTGGAGCAACCTAAGCCAAAGGAATTATATATGTGGTTTAAAATTACATCTGTATATACAATTTACTAAATTAATAATTCAATGTAATGTCTCTAGTGATATACTTATTAATCACCTAATTTGGATGTGATTAATATATAATTACATAACTCACTAAACTCCTGAGTTTGTTTTGCGTCATAATCCAGAAGAAATTCTCTCTATAATAACTCATTTTCTGAAAATTCAGAGCAACATGAAACAGTAAAAGATTCACCCCTCCCTATTAAGAAAAAAAAAAGAAAGAAGTGCAAAAATACATTTAAACTATATTTTTTGGTAAAATTAGTGACTATTCATTCTCTTCTACTAATGCCCTTTGGCATGCAACTTTGCATTCTTTCACTAAAATTTCCAACTTCATGACCAAAAACAAAAAGGACTTCACCTCACCAGAAAAGAGAATTTGAAAAAAAGAAAAAACAGCAACAATATAAAAATCTCCTAAATTATTTAAACACAAAGTAATAAGTATTTTCTTCCAACTATGGATACAAATAATATCACAGTATACTTCCTAACCACAATTTACTATCTCAGCCACTGCAACTTATAGAATCAGTACCAGTCTTCAAAAAAACTTTGAATCTCTTTTAGTGAGTTGGTTTAGGTAAACACTGTAAACAAATTATTTGCATTCCTCCAACACTTACATGTTGAGGTACCCAGTCCCCAGTATAATATATTTGAGAGGTTATTAATTTAAGGTGAAGCCCTCACTGTTATGCCTATTATAAAGGAATGGGGTCAGTTCCCTTATAAGAACAGACATGGGGGCTTCCCTCATAGCTCAGTTGGTAAAGAATCTGCCTGCAATGCAGGAGACCCAGGTTTGATCCCTGGGCCGGGAAGATCCCCTGGAGAAGGAAATGGCAACCCACTTCAGTATTCTTGCCTGGAGAATCCCATGCACAGAGGATCCTGGCAGGCTACAGCTCATGGTTGAAAGAGTTGGACACCACTTAGTGAATAAACCACCAAGAAGAGACATTCGCTTCCCAGGTGGCTCAGTGATAAAGAATCTGCCTGCCAGTGCAGGAGATATAGGAGATGTGGAATTGATCCCTGGGTTGGGAAGAACCTCTGGAAAAGGAAATGTTCACCCACTCCAGTTTTCTTGCCTGGAAAATTCAGAGCAACAGAAAACAGAAAAACCTGGCAGGCTACAGTCCATGGGGTCACAAAGAGTTGAACACAACTGAGCAGCTGAGCACACACTCATGCAAGAAGAGACATAAAAGAAATAGTCTCTCTCAGCCATGTGAGGCCACTGAGAGAAGGTGGCTGTCTACATGCCAGGGGCTACTCTTTGTTACAATGGGTGGGATTCTCATTGCAGTGTCTTCTCTTGTTACAGAGCACAGGCTCTAGGGCACGTGAGTTTCAGTAGTTGCAGCACACAGGCTCAATAGCTGTGATTCTTGGGTCCTAGAGCAGGTGCACTCAGTAGTTGTGGCCCATGGGCTTAGTTGCTCCACGGCATGGGGAATCTTCCTGGACCAGGGATCAAACTCACGTCCCCTGCATTGACAGGCTGATTCTTATCCACTGAGCCATCAGGGAAGTCCAATAGTTGGTAATTTTTATACAAGCTTTGTTAACTGAGTAATGGCACTTCCAAAGAGTTCTTAAGATTTAAATGCACAAAATGGGTTAGTCTATATTACACATATTAAAAAAAAAAAAATTCATCAACTGGAATTTAATACAGCGCCAAATGTTAATAAGGAAAGAAAATGAGACATCTTATTTAGGACCAGAGTCCAAATCTCATATGGTATCAGAAAGATCACCACTGTAGTGCAGAAACAAAGAGCAAAATAGCTATTTTCCAGAGTATAAAGCATTGAGAATAGACCTATTTTTGGCAACATGATGGAAACACATTTGAGTTTTAAAAATATGGCAATCAATTGAACTTCTAATACTTGTTAAAGAAAAGAAATGCTATTTAAATTTTTTTGAAACTTTTAGTTGTAAATCTAACATTATGCTTTTTTAAGGTTATTCAGAAATCATTCCCAGAAGAGTTTCACAAAGTTGGAATTCTCTCTTCAGTAACAAAAGAATATAGAAAGAGGGGAGGAGTGCAATGTTGAGTACGTCCTAAGACCAGATGTTATATCCTAAACATATAAATGCAGTTTGAAAAGATAAAGATTGATGCCCCAATTAAATTACAAGATTTTCCTGAAAATTAGCATAATTTCCAATAAGAAAGGATATTTCCCCAAGCTTATTATAAGTAGATAAGCAGAGAGTATATTTATTCAGATGCATCCCACTGGTGTCCCTGTAGCTATTCATGCCACTTAATATTCTCTATGACTCCAAAATTATAATAAGAATACAAACCACACACCAGGAAAATAATTCAACATTACACAATTTTAATAACCAGTGTTGAGGCAATTTTTCTGGAGCACAAAGCAAATTTCAGTTTGGTAGAAATGTACACAGTGTACTTTACCTTTCATCTTCAAATTTTTCTTGGCTTATATAATAGCAACAACAAAAAAATTAACACATTTATGATAATTGTTTTCTCCAAAAAAGTACAAATAGATAATAAAAATAATCAAGAAAAACTGAAGCAAAACACTTTCTATTAAATTCCCAAAGCAATGACATGTTTTCAGTAGGTATGTGTTATGCTATGTAATTAATATCTGATAAATTAAACATGGATCAAGGTTCTGAAAATACAGTACCTATATTAGGCAATTCCCTGGCAGTCTAGGGCTTTCGGTGCTTTCACTGCTATGGCTAGGGTTAAATCCCTGGTTGGGTAACTAAGATGCTGAAAGCCACACATCAAAAAAAGTGTACCTAATAATAAAACCACAGAATCCAAATTTTATGATAGATTCAGATGCAAAATGTTGAAAGGATTAACTCCTTGCAGTTCCAGATAACATAAAGTATGCTGCTGCTGCTGCTAAGTCGCTTCAGTCGTGTCCAACTGTGTGACCCCACAGATGGCAGCCTACCAGGCTCCGCCATCCCTGGGATTCTCCAGGCAAGAACACTGGAGTGGGTTGCCATTTCCTTCTCCAATGCATGAAAGTGAAAAGTGAAAGTGAAGTCTCTCAGTCATGTCTGACTCTTAGCAACCCCATGGACTGCAGCCTACCAGGCTCCTCCGTCCATGGGATTTTCCAGGCAAGAGTACTGGAGTGGGTTGCCACTGCCTTCTCCAAACATAAAGTATAGATGTGAACTTAACAGAATTCCTTCCAGATACCTTATCTAAAGGAATAAAAAGATCTAACAATAACAAAAGCACCAGAAAAGAGATATTCAATATTAGAAATATTGGGAGATAAAAACGTTTAAATGATTTGCAGAGCTGAAAGAACTGAAACCAAAGTAACAACTTAGAGTCAACAAGAAGAAATGCTAGTTGCATCTCAATTTGTCAGAAAAATATCAAGAACAGAAGGCATTAAGTACTTTAGCAGGCATTGTAGGTGAGTTTGGGATTAACAACAAAAAACAATTAACTGAAACACTTGCAAGAAGATTTATAACTAAATTTTCTTCCCTAAACTCACAGATTTCCTCCTGTCTGTATATCCCCATCATACAAAAATTAGAAGCAAGTATGTAAGATGGAGAGAAGAGAAATAAAATGGAGAGGTAATGAGGGGAAAGTAGTAAAGTGTGGCAAAAGATGTCAGCTGTAGGCACTTAAAAATCAGCAAAGAAAGGCAGAGGCTTTCTCTGAACTCCCCTCATCTGCCTGAAAGTGAAAGTGAAGTCACTCAGTCATGTCCGACTCTCTGTGACCCCATGGTCTGTAGCCTACCAGGCTCCTCCATCCATGGGATTTTCCAGGCAAGAGTACTGGAGTGGGGTGCCATTTCCTTCTCCAGAGGATCTTCCCAACCCAGGGATCAAACCTGGGTCTCTCACATTGTAGGCAGATGCTTTACCATCTGAGCCACCAGGGAAGCCCCCATCTGCCTGAAGGAACTCTGAAAGGATTTATCTCTCCTTATCATCACCAAAGGAAACTCAATTGTCATGGATCACTTCCCAGGGAATTTCCTCCACCAGGGAAGATAGACTCATCATGTGAGAGGAGACTACAAGTCCAAACTGCACCCAGACAAAATTTATCACAAACTACCACATCTCCCATGTATTCTTCTGGGGCCCCAGTCATCTTTTCTAAAAACCATTTACTCTCCCAAAGAAGGGCAATGCCAAAGAATGTTCAAACTACCATACAATTGCTTTCATTTCACATGCTAGCAAGGTAATGCTCAAAATCCTTCAAGCTAGGCTTCAACAGTACATGAACTGAGAATTTCCAGATATACAATTCATTTAGAACCAAATTTGGAAAAACAGACTGATTCAAAATTAAGAAAGGAATATGTCAAGGCTGTGTGTTGTCACCCTGCTTATTTAACTTATATGCAGAGTTCAGTTCAGTTCAGTCGCTCAGTCGTGTCTGACTCTTTGCGACCCATGAATTGCAGCACGCCAGGCCTCCCTGTGCATCACCAACTCCCGGAGTCCACCCAAACCCATGTCCATCGAGTCGGTGATGCCATCTAACCATCTCATCCTCTGTCGTCCCCTTCTCCTCCCGTCCCCAATCCTACCCAGCATCAGGGTCTTTTCCAATGAGTCAACCCTTCGCATGAGGTGGCCAAAGTATTGGAGTTTCAGCTTCAACATCAGACCTTCCAATGAACACCCAGGATTGATCTCTTTTAGGATGGATTGATTGGATCTCCTTGCAGAGTATGTCATGCAAAATGCCAGACTGGATGAATCACAAGCTGAATCAAAATTGCTGGGAGAAATATCAACAATCTCATATATGCAGATGATACCACCCTAATGGCAGAAAGCAAAAAGGAATTTGAGTATTTTGGTGAAAGAGGAGAGTGAAAAAGCTGGCTTAAAACTCCACATTCAAAAAACTAAGATCATGGCATCCAGTCTCATCACTTCATGGCAAACAGATGTGGAAAAATGGAAATAGTGACAGACTTTATTTCCTTGGGCTCCAAAATCACTGTGGATGGTGACTGCAGCCATGAAATTAAAAGATGCTTGCTCCTTGGAAGAAAAGCTATGACACACCTAGACAGCATATTAAAAAGCAGAGACATCGCTTTGCCAACAAAGGTCCATTTAGTCAAAACTATGATTTTTCCGGTAGTCATGTATGGGTGTGAGTGCTGGATTATAAAGAAGGCTGAGCACTGAAGAATTGGTGCTTTAGCTCTGTGGTGCTGGAGAAGACTTTTGAGAGTCCCTTGGACTGCAAGGAGTTCCAGCCAGTCAATCCTAAAGGAAATCAATCCTGAATATTCATTAGAAGGACTGAAGCTAAAGCTGAAGCTCCAATACTTTGGCCACCTGATGCAAAGAGCTGACTCATTGGAAAAGACCCTGATGCTGGGAAATTTGAAGGCAGGAGGAGAAGGGGATGACAGAGGATGGGATGGTTGGATGGCATCACTGATTCAATGGACATGAGTTTGAGCAAACTCCAGGAGATGGTGAAGGACAGGAAAGCCTGGCATGCTTCAGTCCATGGGGCCACAGAGAGCTGGATATGGGCGTGACTTAGCAACTGAACAATGAAAACAACAAAGAGAAGCTCATTAACATTAGGAGACTGCCTGAGATGAGATTAAAGGGGTTCAGACTCTGCACACACACTAATCTTATCAGCAACCCCACTCTTTAACCTTTAGTATTAAATTCCTCCAATCCTCCCAGGTGGGCTACATAGTTCTTGAGGAGCGTGAGCCTGCTGTGTCCTATTCTGCCTGGAAAGCAATGAAGCTATTTTCTACTTCACCCAAAACTCTATCTCCAAGATTTCATTCAGCATCAGTGGACAGAGACTGAGATTTCAGCATCATTATGAGGTTATAATAAGAAACTTGTATGGTTACTCATGATTCACAGGTGAGAAAACAAAACTCAGAAAGTTAAAAGAAAAACTTACTTGAGATTACCTAGCTAGTTTGTCAGAAACCCGGACTGTGTTTCTTTTCAAAACTATATTATTTTCTGCTCTGCTGTGTCTTTCATGCACATGCTTTATTTAGGACATGCCACATATTTGAATAAAGCAGGAACAAAACGATGGAGTTCATCAAGGCACTTAGAATATATGAAAACAATGACTATCTGAAAGCAGAAAGTCTGGGCTCATTGGAACAGCCTGTGTTTGTGATAGAACTTCACACTGATTCATCTGGTTCTCCTAACATTTGTGGTCCAGAGTCAGAAATGTATGAAATGGACCAGAGAATAAATCTCGGTTACTGGCTGACATGGGTAGTGCCCCAAAGAATAAAATATGACTTGCTAGTCAGGTTCCAGTATCAAAACAATTATAAGCTTCTGTGTATTTACTAGCTCCCAGAAACATGCATGAGATTCAAAGTGGCAAGGCAGGTGAATTAATAAAAGCATCAGCAGTCAAATACCATAAAGAGAATCCAATAATAAGAAATGGTCTTATGTCTTCCAGAATCATTGTTCAGATTCCCACCTGTGAAAGAAAGTCTGAATAAAAAGTAATATAAAATTATAATATGTGATTTTGGAGGAGGGAGATCAAACCATTTTAGTGAGGGTCTTTGGGGAGGTTTGAAAGGGTCGGGGGGCAGAGAGATCTGACATCCTTCTCCTGGCCATTTTCCCTGCTTCTCAGCTGCTGAAAGCTACATGATTCTTGACTCTATAAAGTAATCAATAGGACCACAGAAGTATAAGAAAGAGCAAGCTTAGAGAATGTTATCCATAGAATTTGTTTGGGGTCAGATAAATTTTTAATTGAAATGTGGAGAGTCAAATGCCTGGAGATTATGTTTGATGGACAAAGAACAAGTTACACTGATGTGAGATTTACAGCAACACTTTTCTGAAGAGAGAGGACTTAATATTAAATTTCAGTTCAATCTTCCCATTTGCAGGAATTTATGAGTTTTACTTTTTAGGTGCTTCAGCCAGGTTTTGCCAGCTTAGAATTCCTACCTTCCTTTTGTGACTTTGTTTCTTAACTAAATTCCAATATGGCATTGCAGTTGGGAGGCCCACTATGGTTGCACTGTAGTGAAGAAGGAACAGCTCCATAAGGAGACTGATATCTACCAGAAGAAAACGACAGGAATTCAGGAAAGATGATACAAACAAACAAAACAAACAGAAAACAAAAGGATGCTACAATCTGGTTCTCTTGTTGTTTTTCAGTTGCCCCAGTCATGTGTGACTCTTTGTGACCCCATGGACTGCAGCATGACAGGCCTCGCTTCGCCTCATCATCTTCCAAAGTTTGCCTAAGTTCATATCTATTGCATCGGTGATGCCATCCAAGCATCTCATCCTCTGATGTCCTTTTCTCTTTCTGCCCTCAATTTTTCGCAGCATCAAGGACTTTTCCAATGAGTCAGTTGCTTGCATCAGATGACCAACTGGTTCTCTACAGTTTTTCTGTTTTTTCCCCACTTTTTCTCTTGAAAGGTACTCTTCTAGTTCCAAAAAGGTGGGGAAGAGAATAGACTATTATTTTAGTTTTTGTTTTATGCCAGGAACTCAAAAACATTTTAAATTTAATCCTAACATCCACACTATCAAATAAATACTATGCCTCTGTTTTGACAGATAAGGAAATGAGCATTCAATTGTTCAGTGATGTAGCTAGCATGTAGCAGAGCTAACATACAAACTTAAAGTCTGACTCATTTGTAAAACTATGCTCTTTCTGATGTACCATGTTAGACTTTAGGTGGTTCTCCTTACTATCCAAAACTTGTTTATTTTTACTGTTTATGTTATCCACAATCTTTAGAAATGTTCCCTCACCCCTTTAAAGGAGAAAAATAGCTTAAACAATCCAATATTGCAACTTTGCTGTTGCAAATGATTCTAGCCCGTAGAGTTGAACAGAAAGGCAGTGATTTTCTTTTTTTTTTTTTTTTCAGAGAGGGAAACAAAACAAACAAACAAGCAACAACAACAACAACTAAAATCCACAAAAACTCACACCTCTTGCAGGTGAACAAAACATAATAAGGGACAGTTTTGCAAATTGGCTGTTTGACAGTACCTGTGTAGAGAGGTACTGAAGTGTCCTTTTTTTAAGAAGGAAGCAAGAAGATTGCTTTTCCTTCTCACTCTCTCAGGAGACTCACTCAAAGATCTAATAGCACTTTTCAACCTTTAATACATTCCTAATGGAATTCCCCAGTCAGAGTGCTTCCACTTGCCTGGGTTAGAGGCTTCAGCAGCAGCTTCTACAAATACATTTTTTTTTTCTTTTTTTAATACTGTTCACACGAATTGGAAGAATCTTTAAAGAAAATCTGGAGTATCTTGAATGAAAAATTCACAAGTACTAGCAGTCAAGAAGGCACTGAGCAGAAGAGGTAACAGCCATAAATCTGAAAAAAAGTCACATTAATAAACTGAGATAAGATGTGTGAGATAAAATCAATTCCAGCTCCTCAGGAGAAAGAGAGGGTTTCTTTGAATTTTGGGATAAATTTAAAATCAATAAAAATAGATAGATTCATGACCAGAAATTATATGACAGTGTAGGGAATTAGAAAAACAGAGATAAAATCAAAGAGAAAAATATAAATCTCTATACTGCAACAATCTCTAAGTTCCAAATATTCACTGATGGTACTAACTGATGCTCAACACTTCAGCAAAGCTTTTACCAACATCCTGTAGAGAACTGGAGTTGTATATGGCCACTCAAACAGTATTTGATGATAGTAAAAAAGAAAGTGTGTAAATAGTGATTCTCAGGCCAAATTTGGATATAAAAACCAAGACCTCAGGAAAAGCAAGACTCCAATTATGAAGAGAGCCTTAATTGTAATAATTATCCAATGAAGTTGAATCAGGGCTGGGGTTGTGAGATTCCACAATAGGAGACCTTTAATTCTTTAATAAATTTTGCTCAGGATAACCATTTTTGGAGGGAGTAGAAGTAATTTCTGCCAATAATGCTCATGATAGAATTTTTGATTAATAAAATTGTACATTTCTGTATGCCAGAATCTTTCATTTTCCTTGTTACCTTAGGAAATTAAAGGACCCAATTAACTGAAAATGTGTCCCTAGAAAGAGTTTATAAAATTGCTACATGGGAATCCAGTTCCTCAGCTAAGCAACTGAACCTCTTTACATTTTAGAAGCAGCATATTGCAGTAAGATCAAAATTGAATATTGAAAACAGTGATGGAGTCTATATCTAATATTTAGGGGGAGGAGTAAAATTTCATACCTTTTGCTATACTTCATTTTGTCTCTTTCTAGGAGAGAGAAATTTTGTCCCCTGAAAAATAGAAATGACAAGCCACTTGGTTCTATTTCTCATGAAGTTAGATGTTACCCAGTTGCTAGACTTCAACTGTGATATATTCATGAGAAGAAACAAGCTGGAGACTTTCAGCCTGAAGTAAAAAAACAGATGCAGTTGCTTTTTTACCTTTTAGAGACCATGAGTTTTTAGCCATTTGTTTTTCAAAAGTCCAGTTCTCAGCAGGGAGCATCCATATGTGTGACTGCAATTTACATTCAGTTCTGAAACAAGAATGTTTCTCCATAAATTTGGCCAAAACATGTTCTTGAAGTATGCCCTAGCATCCAAGAGGTTGAAATGACTCTTAAAACTCTCTTGTAGTTCAATGACATTAAAGGTTGGAACAAAGACAAAGCTATGAGAGAAACAAACCTTTATTGGTTCTATGAGAAGGTATTTAAATATCTTATCAGTCATACCAATTGTAAAGTTTAGTCATTGATTAGCACATTGGGTTGACTTTCAACTTCCATGAGTGGTCAGACCAATCAGGTAGCTAGTAATCTGAATCTAAGCAACATAGCTGTGAAGCCACAATAACACTGGGACAATAAATAGTGCTCAGTGAGTCCCACTAGTGTGAGACAAGAATCTGGTCAGCAATCTGGTCAGGTTCTTGTCTGTCATTAAGATTCTATCAAGCAAGAAGACAACTGCAAACAGCCTTGAGAGCTCATTGAAAATACATGACACAAAAAGTTTCCCTTAATGAGTATGTGTTCTTTATTATAGAAAGATTTAGAGCCGTGCTTGTAGATATTGAAGAGAACCATATTAGAGTATTAATGAAACAGGAGGGAAGAAGGCAGGGCACAACCTTTGAAAGAATGACATAGCCCAAGGACACAACATAAATTGATTAGAATCAAATGGGCCCAAGGTGGCAGACCAGTCAACTTCCACTAAACTTGATCCTCAATATACATTCATTGTAACAGATCAGCAAGCTAAATGACATACCCAGAGGTGTCATGGTAGTTTCAAGGCCTACCATCAAAAGTGGGAGGTGACCCAATTCCTGGAAATCTCTGTCCCTTCCCCAAAATGGTTGGAATACTCCTCCTACCCGTTAGTCTATAATTTATCAATCCATAAAAGCTTGGACTTCCCAGGTTAGTGACAAAGTGACAAAGAACCTGCCTGCCAATACAGGAGATGTAAAAGATGTGGGTTCCATGTCTGGGTCGGGAAGGTCCCCTAGAGGAGGGCACAGCAACCCACTCCAGTATTCTTGCTTGGAGAATCCTATGGACAAAGCAACCTAGTAGGCTACAGTCCATAGGGTTATACAGAGTCAGACACAACTGAAGCAACTTAGAACAAACACATGAAAGCTAACCGTACCACATTTCAAGGCTACACTTGCCCTCAGCGACGGCCCACACTGGGCCTGTGGAATGTTTCTCTATGAATAACCCACTTCTTACCTATCACTTTATATCTCACTGATTCTTCCTTAGATGAAACATCAAGAACCTGAGCTTCATTAGGTCCTGAATCCTGGTCTGTGATCTCAGTTGGAAGACTGTGGGTCTTGACTGGGTTCAAGTCCCAGGCACATGGGTTCAAGACCTAAGCAGGATTTTGGCTGGGTTTGAGTTCTAACCACATGAGCTCAAGACCCAATCTGAGGTAAATAGTTTCATTAATATTTGGAATCTATTAATACTTTCTATGTTATGTTCTTAAAATTAAGAAAATTTGGCCTTTTAGAGTAACATTTCTAATTTTTAATTTTTTTAATGTATAATTAAGTAATTGGCTTACATTCATGGTGTTAAACTTAGATTTAGCATAGATAATTTCATATGTTAAGAGGTCACTTATTACCACCAGATGACCATTACTCCCCTTTGCTTTAGCTGTAAAACCTCTTGGCTTTATACATCTAAAAGACCATATAACCCTCCAATTCCCGTTCGGTTATTGGTGACCTTGGGGTCAAGTTTTAACTATTTAGATGTAAGCGTTGTGGTGTGTAAAGCTTGCTGAAAGTGTCTTTGGAGACAGTGTAGGGAATTAGAAAAACAAAGATAAAATCAAAGAGAAAAATATATATCTCTATAGTGCAACAATCTCTAAGTTCCAAATATTCACTGATGGTACTAACTGATGCTCAACACTCAGCAAAGCTTTTACCAACATCCTGTAGAGAACTGGAGTTGTATATGGCCACTCAAACAGGGGGTTTGCCGTTTTTCTTCTTTCCTCCATTCTCTTTCCTGGAACTCAGGTGTGGTGATGGGTTCAAGCAGCCATTGAAGATCAGGCTATCCTTGCCTGGAGAATTCCATAGACAGAGGAGCTTGGTGGACTATAGTCCATAGGGTTGCAGAGTTGGACACGACTGAGTGACTAACATACACATCTTAGCTAAATGGATTATTTTTTAACTAAGGAAGTATTAAAATATGTTTATCAAACATAGCTTTAATGCATATTCCTTTGATTCTTACTTTTGTAAGTTACAGCTGCTGCTGCTGCTAAGTCACATCAGTCGTGTCCAACTCTGTGCGACCCCATAGACGGCAGCCCACCAGGCTCCACCATCCCTGGGATTCTCCAGGCAAGAACACTGGAGTGGGTTGCCATTTCATTCTCCAATGCATGAAAGTGAAATGTAAAAGTGAAGTCACTCAGTCGTGGCTGACTCTGTGCGACCCCATAGACAGCAGCCCACCAGGCTCCTCCATCCATGGGATTTTCCGGGCAAGAGTACTGGAGTGGGTTGCCATTGCCTTCTCCGTTTTAAGTTACAGAGTAACTAGGTATTTCTTTGGGCCATGTTCTCAAATGTCTTCATTTTTGCCTTTTTAAGAAGTTGTAAAAACAGTGTGTATGGCCATTAAGCATAGTATTATTAGTACTCATTAGCTTTGCTGGTGTGTCAGGATTAAATCCCATTTCACTCTGTAAAGAGGAAGTTGGTTACCAAAACTCATGTTCATATGGCTAATTTAAAATGTATTTGAATCAATATTGACAGAAAAGAAAAATTTGTATGCAAAGGAAAAGGATGTAGTTTTTTTTTAAGAGTAAAAGAGAATCATTTTATCCTAAAGTGTCTGTTGTGTTCAAAAAGTAAAATTGAGTCATAAAATGACAAAATAGAAAGTTGTAGGTTTGTAAAAAGAAAGTTTAACTACCTAAAATTATAATCTCAGCAAAAAAGAATCCAGGAAAAAATGAAAAACAGAGAATTTGTTAAAATGTTGCCAAGATTGGGTCAGTTTTGGTGGTTGGTCTGTTAAGATAAAAAATGTTGTGAATCTTTCACTGCCAAATACTAACAACACAAAACTAGATTTTTTTTTTTCTGTTAAAACAATCAGTTATGTTTGGGCTGATCTTAAGAAGAAATAAGAAGAGTTTATTCTTTACTTTCCATGTCATCTTCTCAAATAGCAGAGATTCTATAGCTCACCAGAATAATTGTTATGTGTTGCACTGACTTTATCATCCCCTGGATTATTCCTTCAATTCTGAAAGAGCTAAGGTACTTTAAACTGCATTCCTATTTTCTATGCTTATTTATCATGTCACATTGTCTCTTGATCAACAGGTTGTCAAGCTACAATCTTTCATTGTTCTCAGATAATGACATTCCTATATTAATCAAGTGAATAAATCTCCTTCAAATAACTCTTTTGACATTGTCTTCCCAAGATTAGGCCCTAACATTTAGAAAATACAATTCTCAGTGTGTCTTTTATACCTAATACTATTTTTATGATATCTCAGATGGCCACAGAAAAATCACAAATGGTTGCTCTTTTACTCTATTAAAAAGTACTGCTAAGAAAAAGAAGAAAAAGAAGGACAAGAAACACAAAAAGGATAAGAAGCACAAGAAGCACAAAAAACACAAGAAGGAGAAGGCTGTAGCTGCCGCTGCTGCAGCTGCCCTAACCCCTGCAGCCGCAGCTGCTCCCACAACCACATCAGCACAGGAAGAACCGGAGGCAGAGCCAGAGCCTAAGAAGGAGACTGAAAGTGAGGCTGAAGATAACCTTGATGACTTAGAAAAGCACCTGCGTGAAAAGGCCCTGAGATCAATGCGGAAGGCTCAAGTATCCCCACAGTCCTAGGTGGAAATGTTTGTTATGATGTAAATTTTATTTGGTTTGTACGCAATTCAATTTCAAAATTGCTAAAATGTGTTTGAGCTTTAGACTATAACATTTGTTGTAATAATTGCTAGGTTGAAGTTCACCATGTAAAAAAAAGGGCATGGATTTACATTGCAAAAGGTGTCCACAGTGTATTAGTGACATTCTTTCATTGACAGCTGACATAAATTCGTTTAGAGTGAAATATTTTAAGCCAAAAAAGAAAAATCCCCTTTTTAAAAAAGGGGGTTTAAATATTGTTGGCATTCTTATGGTTCCTTTAAATACCCCTGGCTATTCCCAGAGGTTTTTCTTTCTACTTTTTCTTTCCTTTTTCTCATTTGAGTCTTAGCACCCATTTAAGTTATGATGCTTTCAACCTTGATGGTTTGCAAGCTTGCCCAGAAATAAGACCACTGTTGAACTACCACAAAAGTATAAACGAATATTTTAATGCCACAATCTTTGCTGTTGCCTGTGGAGTCTCTGCTGAAATGAATCAGGATTCGAGCTCTAAGATGAGACAGAAAATGAAAGCATGTTGTTTGCCAGGACACTGTGGGTTTATATAGATGTGTAACAAGTTGATTTGGAACACTGGAATTTCATTCTTTTCTCTGTTTTTGTAAAGGCAATTAACTAGCCCCAGGAAGGATCCTTCAGTTACATAAAATTTTGTTTTATGAAATGTCATGGCTCCATTCATAATTTTGTCTTGTTCCAGTCAGTATATACAACTTTCAGAGCTCTTGTATTGGAAAGCTGGAAGGGCCCAGACTTTGAAATAGTGTCTTGTTTTCACTGTTTTTGTTTTGTTTTTGTTTCTGTTTTTTTTTTTTTAAACTAAAGCTATATAAAGCTTGTGGATTAAACAGAATAAATTTCTAAATTTAAAAAAAAAAAAAAAAAGTACTGCTAAAAACAATTATCCTTCTTTGCAATGTTCCATATTTCTTACACAATTCAACACTATTCTGACAGATGATTTATCAAAACAGCCTTTCATATGATAATTTTGTTCATAAAATGTACATTTATAAATTCATAGAGTATATAATTCTGATATACATATATTACACATACATATACACACAGGAGGGATATATAAATGTATAGAAATATGCATATTTCAGAGACTGTATACTATGGAGATTTATAAGTACCACTACTGTATGCTTCTACCTAAGAGAAACTTTACTACAAGTTCTTATGAATCGTTACAAGTTATACTATAATAGAAGACTTTATTATACATCATTCTGATACATTTTGTCCTCTAAATAAATGTACCACAGCTGTTTAATTCTCTCCCCAACAGGTAAGTTTAACTTTCTTTTCATGATTGTCTAAAAGCTCCATTATAAGTAATAGGCTAGAAATTGGACCTTCAATAAAGAAGGAGAGTTTCAGGACCTTAGTGGAAAGAAAAGAAAAGAAGAATACTGGAAATTAGGTGGAACAGAGAGCCAAAAGTTAGATTTAGTTTTCATTTGACCCCTGAAGAGGATGACAAGTTCAGAAGAGGGAGATCAAGATTTGTAATTGACTAGAATCAGACTGATACTCTTTTTATGCACCTTGTTAACAAATATGAATTTGGACATTCTGTCAACAATCTTCAACTAATCCCACTAACATCACTTTCCTTAGGTATCAGATAAGGAAAATTAACATCCCAGGTAATCTATGCCAAATGTTAAGTTTGATAGCTGACATGTGCTAAGAATTAAGTATGAATCTTACCCTAAAAAGGAAATTCAAAATGGGAGAGCATTAGGATTATATCTCAACTACTCTGACATATTTAATACTATTTACACTTAATTATGGAGAAATATTGAATGATCAAGAGCCAAGGAACAAACCTGACTGTTAGTATTAAAGTATTAATATTTGGGCATCTTTGTAGTTGTGCATCTCTACTTTCTAATTCCTTTAAGAAGTCAGCATATGTCTTCCGTTTCATGTTGAAGATGTAATAACAAGAGCTTTTAAATTTTAATGAATACCAAAATCAGTCATGACATTTTAAAAGCAGATATAAGCCATACCATCATAGATCAGGTGAATCAGAATGTCTGAAGTAGAGTAGTTTTACAAATTTCCACCAAACAATTGAAAGAGCAGTAAAAGCTGAAAGGCTGATCACATATACTGATGATTTTATAGAAAGAGTCTTTCAACTTACACGTTTTCTGGCATTACTAAACAAATGTTTGTGAACACATAAAATCAGAAGAAAATATTCTACCGAGATGCTCCAAAGAGCATCTTTCTCAAAGAGAAAAAGTGAAATAAAGGCTCCAGAATTCAAAAATTGCATGAGATTCCAGATGGTTCACCTCCAGCAGCATTGGGTGGTGGTTTCATTTTTAGCCCATCCTGGCCAGGCTATATTTCCTTAGTGACAACAGTCTGGTCTTCATCAAAGTGGGAGTTTTAGGAAGTATACGTACATATAAAAGAAAACAGCTTGCAGCAGCCTCTTCTTTGGAAGTACATATAGCAAATTCAGTTAGCCACAATCAAATTCCAAAGTGGAACACAGATGCAGAGATCAGACTTACATTACCAATGGAGGGGGGTGGTAGAGGGAGAGGGATAGACTGGGGTTTTGAAGTTGGTAGATGCAAACTATTACATTTAGAATGGATAAACAAGTTTCTACAGTATATCACAGGGAGCTATATCCAATCTCCTGGGATAAAACATAATGGAAAATAATATATATATATTAAAAGAATATATATAAATATGCATAACTGAATTACTTTGCTGTACAGCATAGATTGGCACAACATTGTAAATCAACTACATTTCAATTAAAAGTAAATAAAATAAAATTCCAAAGGGGTAGCAGAGATTAATTCAAAGTTATTTAAAAAAAAAAAAAGAGGGACATTGTAGGAAAAGTTCAAAACTTAAGATGGAATTTTTATAGCTACCAAATAACTATTAGGTTACCATGTCAGGTTCTTTGTATATTTTAAAATTTTTAAAATCCACATGGTATCTCAAAAATAAAACAAAGTAAAGCAAAGCAAAAATAAACAAAAATAACCTAAAAAAAATTAGGCAAGTTCACAAATCAACTGGTAAATTCAGGATTTAAACTTACTTTTTTTCAGGTTTTGAGCCATTTCTTCAACTATCTACATAGTTTTTTAAAAAATCTAAGCTATCATCTAGTAATCCTGCCCATACATTATGTTTATAGAATAGGTGCTTACCAAGTAAAATGCTCTTAAAAAGTTAAGTAAAGAAAGTTATTACATTCCTATAATGTTGTGAGGGGAAAATTATGGGAAGCATTGGTGACAATTACCTATAGTTAGGAGCAGGTATAACTTTCTTAAGCTAGTAAAGTAATGCTTAAAATTCTCCAAGCCAGGCTTCGGCAATATGTGAACCATGAACTTTCAGATATTCAAGCTGGTTTTAGAAAAGCCAGAGGAACCAGAGATCAAATTGCCAACATCCGATGAACCATCGCAAAAGCAAGAGAGTTACAGAAAAACATCTATTTCTGCTTTATTGACTATGCCAAAGCCTTTGACTGAGTGGATCACAATAAACTGTGGAAAATTCTTCAAGAGATGGGAATACCAGACCATCTGACCTGCCTCTTGAGAAACCTGTATGCAGGTCAGGAAGCAACAGTTAGAACTGGACATGGAACAACAGACTGGTTCCAAATAGGAAAAGGAGTACGTCAAGGCTGTATATTGTCACCCTGATTATTTAACTTATATGCAGAGTACATCATGAGAAATGCTGGGTTGGAGGAAGCAAAAGCTGGAATCAAGATTGCCGGGAGAAATATCAACAACCTCAGATATGCAGATGACACAACTCTTATGGCAGAAAGTGAAGAAGAACAAAAGAGCCTCTTGATGAAAGTGAAAGAGGAGAGTGAAAAAGTTGGCTTAAAGCTCAACATTCAGAAAACTGAGATCATGGCATCCGATCTCATCACTTCATGGCAGATAGATTGGGAAACAATAGAAATAGTGGCTGACTTTATTTTTCTAGGCTCCAAAATCACTGCAGATGGTGACTGCAGCCATGAAATTAAAAGATGCTTACTCCTTGGAAGGAAAGTTATGACCAAACTAGATAGCATATTAAAAAACAGAGATATTATTTTGCCAACAATGGCCCATCTAGTCAAGGCTATGGTTTTTCCAGTTGTCGTGTATGGATGTGAGAGTTGGACTATAAAGAAAGCTGAGCGCTGTGGAATTGATGCTTTTGAACTGTGGTGTTGGAGAAGACTCTTGAGAGTCCCTTGGATTGCAAGGAGCTCCAACCAGTCCATCCTAAAGGAGATCAGTCCTGGGTGTTCATTGGAAGGACTGATGTTGAAGCTGAAACTCCAATACTTTGGCCACCTGATGCGAAGAGCTGACTCATTGGAAAAGACCCTGATGCTGCGAAAGATTGATGGCAGGAGGAGAAGGGGACGACAGAGGATGAGATGGCTGAATGGCATCATCGACCTGATGGAAATGGGTTTGGGTGGACTTGGGGAGTTGGTGATGGACAGGGAGGCCTGACATGCTGTAGTTCATGGGGTCTCAGGGAGTCAGACATGACTGAGCGACTAATCTGAAACTGAACCAAGATAAATGCAGAAGAGATTCAACAAGTACATTTTTATTAGTGACTAGATTTTAGTACTTTAGGACTCACCTTGATAAAACATAAAAATTGGAAAAAAAATAAAAAGACCTTTTCTTAAAGATTCCAAGTCTCCAAATGCTTCAAAATCCAGTTCAGTGAATTTGATTTTCACCTGTAAAAATCAAAGTGACCCTGGTATAATGTTTATAATGTTTTCTGAAAAGGCAGAATTCTGGGTTTTGCTTTCACTTTTAGGGATCTATTTTTAAAGTGTACCCTTTCACTCATTACTAATTTCTCTGCAAAATGGGAATAAAAAATCTCATTGAGAATTCTCTTGTAAACACTTGACAATCTAATTTAACATGTTTGAAAAACATTAGTTATGAAAGTACATAATATAAGCCGTTCTTATATTATACATGCCTGATTGATGATATGCCATTTATTATTCTCATATATAGTGTTATAGTTCTTCAAGAATAACTGTTTCTGTTTCCCATTAGGCACAGGGTAGCTACAATAACAGCAAGCTATATGTCTTAAATATAAGACTTCAGACTGAACCCTATTTCACGGACTAGTTTAAAGTGTCAGTATCACACAGAGCCCCTTTGAATAATGGAAGAGGCAAGCTGAGGCAACGTGAACAGACATTCATCTTTGTGCACACTGAAGTGAGAGACGTCTCACAAAGACCTCTAAGACTCGCAATGGAGAGATGTGTGGAGGCATTAAAATATCAAAGATACTTAGCTGTTGAGGCAGATACTATGTGTCTTCAGGTTTCAGTAAATCATTTCCAAGTTGTACATGATTCAAAGTAAAATTTACAAAATAATCATAAAGAAACAACGAATCATGGACTTTAGTAGCTGTTGTCTTTGGTTGTCCAAAATAATTTATTATACGACCAGCTCTAATAACTGTGTTTTCTTCCCTCGAGGAAAATGAATCCTAGACAGATGAAGGATGAATTATGATACCTCCTACTTCTACCCAACCACTTCTACCCAAATGCTGTGGAGGGACATTTTACATCATAGCTCCTTATCATCACTGAGCACAGATACTGGCATTTGGCATCTTGGAATCCCTGCCTAGAATTTTCCAGATTAGAAAAGAATGCTATATCTCTTTTGCTCTTTGAAGCTAAATTTAAAAGTGTGTGCCTGGGGAGAACAGCTACAAAGAGAAAACTTGTCTGGAATAAGGGACAACATTGAACTTTACCTAAGCACTGTGTTCCTAGAAATTAGTGAAGGTTGAGAAACTTATTCATCCCCTTTGTGTTCCAGGGAATGACTTACTGCAATGAACCACCCTTCTGCATGACTTAGATAGGAATCCTGGGCAACCCCTTGCTTTCCTATGCCAAGGCCAGCCCTCCATATTCATATTCTCTGCCTCTCACATAAATTAGCTGAGCTGTTTTATCCCCACTGATTATCTGAAGCAAAATGCTTGATAACAAAAATTTGACTAAATTTCTCTCCTTCACCCAGACCCCTCAACTCTGACCCAACTTCAGCCTCCTGAGAATAGGCAGGACTCAGGGCAAAACTTCCTCTGATCCGCTATTTAATCATGCCACTCTTTCAATCCACTTCCAACACAGTTTAGGTAGAAATCCCTTTTATCTAGTGAAACTTGCAGATCTTATTGTCAGAGCATTCTCCCTGTTGCAATAGTTTCATTCTTTTCTTTGCAAACTCTTTCTGAATAGTTTCTCCTTATGAAGTCCTGATTTCTCCTTGATTTGCCAGACAGAATGAAGGCCACTGTCGAGGACAAGCAGAGGCAAGAAAGGATGAGAAGTAAAAGGAGGGTATGTCTTGATTGTCCTAAATTCAGGATTTGATTCCTGAAGCTAATTATATAATCCACAACCTTTGACCTAAACAATAGGTTCTAAGTCCAATAGCTTTTACCTCCACCAAACACTCTCCTTTTCTCAACTCTCTGCTTTCTTTCTCTTAAAGTACTGATCATATTTTTTTATTTGAGGTCTGAAACATTCTATAATTTTAATGTCATGGGTTGAAATTCCTTTTGTTCTAGCACAGAGAGCATGAGAGTGGAGAGTGAAGGGTTGGGGGGAGGGCGGGTAGGGTAAGTGAAGATAGTAGTCAAAGCTCCCTAGAAAGGAATTTCTCTTCCAATATACTTTCCACATCCATATTAAAATTTAGGCACGCTTCTATGTTTAAAAGCTCATCTACAAAAAATGAAAATATATGTGGATATAAATGATAATGTATGTGAGGCAGTATAAAAGAGAAAGGACATGTCCTTTGTAGCAATGCGAATTTGAGTTTCAATCCCAGCTGTGTGATCTTTGCTAAGATAACTTCTGCATCTATAAGAAGAAAATAGACATTTTTTCTTATTATGTTGCTCTGATGATTAAATGAGATAATGCTGCAGTGGTTTGCAAGGAACTTGGCCCATAATAAGCCCTGAATAAATAATATTTATCACAAAAATCCTTTGTAAATTGAAGAATAGCATTCAGAAATAAGAGAGTATATTATTGTTTCCTTGAGAAGAATGCTCGTTATAATCCTTTCTCAGAGATAACAGAAGTTATAGAGGTGAAAAATGGGGAGCTTCCTTTTACCTGTTCCTAGCATATTTAAATCTAGGCATCACCTTTGATTCTCTCTTTAATTGCCTGATCTTCTGCCACCCACTCAATATTTATTAGATCTAGTGAGTCTCTATCCAAAAATTTTCTTTATATTCCACTTTTTTGGTTAAGTCTCACATTATCTGCCTCTCATAGGGATTTTTCAATATCCTGCTACTTGGTTTTTAACAGGTCAGATTTTTCTTCCATTCACTCCTCTGAATGTGCTCTCCTCTTAGTAATCTGTGAGAATTCCCTGTTATCTTAACTAAATTATTGCAGAAATCTTAAAATTGGATTTTGTTTCAGATAAAGGTAAAAGTCTGGACTTTGGTGAGGTACAAAGACAAGAATCGAGTTCAGGCCCTTGTCTCTCGTAAGAGAGGTGAGAAGGAGGAATTATGTTGTAAGTTTGGAAAGAAGTTTGCTTAAGGGTGTTGTACAGCCAGAGAGGTAGACTCTGGCAGGCACTGTTACCTGCCCACCCAGTGTACATTCTCTTTAACCTCCCCACTGATATTACTTTGGTTTAGCATGGAAAGTAGTGTTTCCAGCTAAAAATTAAATTTCTTATGCTCCCTTGCAGTTTTTAGATGACAAAATTCTGGACAATGGAATGGGAATTTGCTAGGGCGAGTTTTATTTTTCATATGTGGGCAATACTCTTCTTTTTGTTATCTTCTTCTTCCTCCTCTTGGGGCTCCCAGGTGGCACAGAGGTAAAGAATCCGCCTGCCAATGCAGGAGGTGCAAGAGGCACAGGTTCAATCCCTAGGCTGGGAAAATCCCTTGGAGTAGGAAATAGCAACCCACTCCAGTATGCCTGCCTGAAAATTTCCATGGACAGAGGAGCCTGGCAGGCTATAGTTCGTGGGATTGCAAAGAGTCAGGCACAACTGAGCTCGCACACACACACACACGCACATTTTTCATCTTAATGCCTTAAATGTGTGCTTTGAGATATAGGGACTGACCGTGAAGACAACAGACACACATTAAGGACAGCAGAGTGGAAATAGGGAAGAAGTCTAAGACACTGTGGCGTCAAGGGGCCACTGCATCGGCCTTCACCTGCCCCTTTCCAGGCTTTTCTCACTGGCTAATAGATAATCCCTTTTTCTGTTCAGTCATTACTGCTGGAGGTTTTCTGTTCGGGTATTTTATCAGAACACCAAGGGACACTCCGATAATTCTCTTCAGTTTTTCTCCAACCTTTCTAGTAAGCTCTGTTCTGAACATCATGATAATGGAAGCTTTAAATTTTTAAGGTTTTATCTCAGTCTTTTACTACTCTGTCTCTTTCTCTTTCTACAAAATATCAAACATATACAAAAGCAGCAAATACTGTTATGTGCTCCCTTTTATCCATTAGCTAGCTTCAAGATATCGACTCATTCTCATTTTATCCATAACTTCACCTACTCTGTTTCCACTCTCATCACTAGTTTTCTTTTCTAAGCAAATCTAAAATGGTTTATTTTAAAAGTACAAAATGGAATATAGCATCATTTTACTTAGAGAAATGTATGCATTAGCAATAAACACATCAGCAGATAAATCAAATAAATTAATCCAAAAGTCCTTTATTGTCACCGAGGAGAGGACTGATTCTAAGATAAGATGATGACACTTCCCATCCTTTTGCACCCAGAGAAACTTCCATATGGTACATGCAAAAATCAAAGCAAAGAGAGATCTAATGGAAGAACTACACACTTGTTATCCGAGGACTTAGGTATGACAAAGACTGAAGAGTAGTGGGAAATAATGAAGAAATGATGCTCAGAATGGATTAAAAATATCTCCCTAATTTTCCTGCAGCAACCTGCAGATTAACAGTGTTTTCTTAACAATTCCTACAACTCATAAAGTAAATGCCACACTATTCCATCTAAAATGATAATTACTTTGCACAATGTTTAACCTACAACCTTGAAAAGAGTCTCATCATCCAGTCTGACGCCAAAATTCTTATGCTTTTATTTTTGGATACCATATATTTTATAAACATACCCACTGACAGATGAAAAGAAAGGTTACTTGTACTTACATTCTCTCTTCCACTTTTCCATTTTTCTCTTTTTAGTTTCTTTATCAGTATGGTGTATTTTAATGCTTTCTTTAAAGATATCCAATGTTATTAAACTTAATGTGTATATATCCCCATGATTATATCTTTTCATGTATAAAATATATAAAAGCACATCTCTATATGTGATATGTGTTTTTAACTAAAAGAATCATTCTATACACATTTGTCTATGACTTAATTTTTAAAAATACGTTATGGTCATCTCAAGGTAAGTGAATGTTTATATTTTCTAGTTTCTGCATGTATACATGTCTACATATAATTCTGCATGAATTAGAGTGTATGATACAAGCTAGATAATCTTTTAGCTGTTTTCTTTCCCTCCTGTTCTCTTCCTTCTCCTCCTCCACATCCTCCTCCCCTTCCTTATCTCTCCTCCTCCTCGTCTTCTTTACTTTAATTTTCTATAATTGGACTACTTCTTCCTCAAGTTAACATCAAGTTTGAAACTAAAATATTTGAATTACAACCTTGAGTCCACCAGATATGGAAGTAGTATAGAGCAAGATGCCATTTCCTTAATTGTACAATAAGAATAATATGAATATCAATATTTTAAGGTTATTATATTAAGAGTATTCATATACAAAAGATACTTGATACATTATCTGGTAAAAAGAAAATTTAAGCAACACGAGCCGATGTTAACTGCATTCTGCTCACCTTTCCCAACTTTCTTCTCACATTTTTCATCTGGGTCACAGCATTCCAGCCACACAGGTTTCTCTCTGTGCCTTCAATAGGCTAAGATTTTTCTTCTTAGGGCCTTAGCACTGGTGGTCTCACTCTTTGCAATTTTACCATCTATTTACTTATGCACCTTTTCTTCCCCTTCACCTCACCCACTAAAGTATAAACTCTGAGAAAGTGGAAATCCAGATTTTCTTTTTCTAATCTCTATGCCCTAACACCATGTATGAAACAGAGTCCTCTGTTTAACATGTACTTGTTAAAAGAATGAATGATTTCATTTTATATTCAGTCTCAGAGTGACCTATAAAAATAGGTATTACTTTCTCCATTTTAAAAATAGTAAAAGTGAGGCTGAATTCTTTCTTGAAGGTTATAGAATTGTTGAACTGGGCTTGAATCCAACTTTTCTTGCTGTGTCTAGTGTTCTTACCTCTGTTTCTCAAATGTTATTTTTTTTATTATGCACACATTCAGCCTGTTCAATAAAGTAGTAAATCTCCTCAAATCATGCATTTTACTGTCTTTAGTTTATATAACACTTACCTTACAATAAATACACAATAAGCATTTGCTGTTAGCAATGATTCTCCTTCATGTGTTTATGGTTTTACCTCCACCATGATATATGTAAAAATGACTTTTTCTAAGTTTACTATAAAATATTGTTTGTGTAGGGGCTCCTAGTTACAGTTCATTTGCAATATGTGTGCAAAGACTGTCAATGGCACTCCTAGGAAACATTGATGGTTCCTGAATCTTAATCTGCACAGCAGATCAGGCAAGGAAATGAGAGCCAGAAGACAATGGGAAGAGAGTGCAGATAATGCTATGGCAGTTTAGAGGAAGGAGACAGTTGTAGTTTGTGAAGAAAGGTAAACTATGGTAGGTGCTGTGCTGGGCCTGTGATGAGCAAGGAAACCTAAATGGGATACTGCAGACAGAAATAGACGCTGATAGAAACAGTAGAGTGATTTTTGAAAAATCTAGAAAGTTAATGCTTGTAATGACTGACTCTCCCAAGACATAAAAGAATGTTCCTAGCATGGACTTTTAAATGATCAGGATGACAAAACTATGTATTGTATAATACATGACATGGAATGATAACTCTTTCTTATATTTAAAACTAGAGAGAAATGAAGGAAGGACATATATAATGTGAGATAAGAAGAATGTTTTGCAACACTCTTCAATCATTTATTTTAATACTAAAAAAACTGACATGTCTATCTTCTTCTCTCCATTCCTACAGCAGTGGACATAGTCCAAATCCTCATCATGTATCTCCTGGATCAAAGCAGAATCCTCTTGACACCAGAGGCCAAGCCACAGTCTCTGGAAGAATCCTCTGAATTGCAAGCTGACCATGCAATCCACTGCTAAGTAACACTGCAGGCTCCTTGTCAGAGTGGTCAGTTTTCTTTAACTCTCATCACATTTATTCTGGGCCACTTATGTATTCATAGTTGTCCTCCAACTCTCATACATAGTACCACTCAGGAAGCCTACAAAATGCACATCTTTGGGCCTCAAAGATTTGAATTATATTTTGTTGTATAGTCACTCAGTCATGTCCAACTTTGTGTGACCCCATGGACTGCAGCATGCCAGGCATCCCTGTCCTTTACTGTCTCCCAGAGTTTGCCCAAACTCATGTCCATTGAGTTGATGATGCCATCCAGTCAGCTCATTCTCTGTCATTCCCTTCTCCTCCTGCCCTCAATCTTTCCAGAAACAGAGTCTTTTCCAATGAGTTGACTCTTCACATCAGGTGGCCAAAGTATTGGAGCTTCATCTTCAGCCTCAGTCTTTCCAATGGATTTTCAAGGTTGATTTCCTTTAGGATTGACTAGGTTGATCTCTTTGCTGTCCAAGGGAGTCTCAAGACTCTTCTCCAGCACCACAGTTTGAAACCATCAATTCTTTGATGCTCAGCCTTCTTTATGGTCCTACTCTCATATCTGTACATGACTACTGTAAAAACCATAGCTTTGACTAGACAGACCTTTGTCAGCAAAGTGATGTTTCTGCTTTTAAATACCCTGTCCAGGTTTGTCATAGGTTTTCTTCCAAGGAGCAAATGTCTTTTAATTTCATGGCTGCAGTCACCATCCACAGTAATTTTGGAGCCCAAGAACACAAAAAGTCTGTCACTGTTTCCATTTCCACCCTACACATTTGCCATGAAGTGATGGGATCAGATGCCATAATCTTAGCTTTTTGAATGTTGAGTTTTAAGCCAGCTTTCTCACTCTCCTCTTTCACCTTCATTAAGACTCTCTTTGCTTTCTGCCATTAGGGTGGTGTCATCTGTTTATCTGAGGTTATTGATATTTCTCCCAGGAATCTTGATTCCAACTTGAGCTTCTTCCAGCCCAGCATGTCCCATGATGTTCTCTGCATAGAAGTTAAATAAGCATGATGACAATATATGGCTTTGACATACTCTTTTCCCAATTTTGAACCAGTTGTTCCAGGTCAAGTTCTAACTGTTGCTTCTTGATTTGTATATAGGTTTTTCAGGAGGCAGGTAGGGTAGTCTGGTATTCCCAACTCTTAAAGACATTTCTACAGTTCGTTTTGATCCACATAGTCAAAGGCTTTTAAGCATAGTCAGTGAAGCAGAAGTAGATGCTTTTTCTGGAATTCCCTTGCTTTTTCTGTGATCCAATGGATGTTGGCAAATTGATCTCTGGTTCCTCTGTCTTCGAAATCCAGCTTGTACATCTGGAAATTCTCAGTTCATGTACTATTGAGGCCTAGATTGAAGGATTTTGAGCATTACCTTGCTAGCATGTGAAATGTGTGTAATGTGTGGTAGTTTGAAATTATTTGGCATTGCCCTTCTTTCGGATTGGAATGAAAACTAACCTTTTCCATAGTTCTCTATTTAAGGCTGATATCAGCAAGATCATGGAGTCATAAATGAGACCTAAGTACCTTCTAATTAAGTACCCATGAGTGCTCACTTGCTCAGTCATGTCCAACTCTTGGCGACCCTGTGGACTAGAGCCCAAAAGACTCCTCCATCCATGCGACTTTCCAGGGAAGAATATTGGAGTGGCTTGTCATTTCCTCCTCCAGGGTATCTTCCTGACCCAGGGGTTGAACCCACATCTCCTATGTCTCCTGCATTAGCAGGTGGATTTTTTTTTACCACTCAGCCACCTGCGAAGCCCTGAGTATTTGTACTAACATCCTAAAATAGGTTACTTTAAAAAAAAAAAAAACAAAACTTATCTTTCTCCCTTATCCAAGGTCACATACCCTTTATAAAAGAAACTACACATATATGCCAAAGTTCCCTTTAGTTCTACATATATTTTAAAACGGATGGATATTTCCCTTGGTCATATGTATAAAATCCATTTACCCATGTATCACATGCAAATCTTTATATACTATGCAGATAACTTTACATCATATGTCAATACATTTCCCTTCTAAGTCCTATATAGTTTAAGCTATACAAACATAATTTAAATACTTTGAAAATGTTTTTAAGCATACTAAAAAGAGAAATTACAATTTGTGTATTTAAATTATTTTTTTAAGGAGGTACAGAATAAAATTGTGAAAGTTGATGTAATAAAACCACAATTAAAATAGAATTCTCAGTGATATGGGAGGTCTTCCTTCTCCTACAGTAGTGATATTATTTAACACAATCATTGTCTAGTGATAATAGCAGTTGGTTATAAAGCATATTTGGACTACCATTTGGAAGAAGTATACTGATGCTAGATACCAGTGAGTAGAAATGTCCAGATTATTCCATTCATCACATTATTTGCTGTGTCCAATGCACAGTGCATGACTCAAATCAGCTCTTTTAAATAGCCAATAAATCAGTAGTTATAAAACCTAAGACTCATGCATAAGAGAATCACATTTAAGCCACTTGGGGATTTGAGGGAATAGTTAGACTATAACACGCTAATTAGTTTTTTCAGTCTAAATAAAGCACATTGGAAACATGCAAGGCGGCTTTAAAAAAATGTTTCTATAAAGTTAGTGCTTTGATGAGTTACTCAATGGGACCACACCCTATAAAATATGGATATTAAGGAGTACATTAGGAAGAAAATATGATTACATTTGGTATCTCAAGTTCAAAATTTTAGATGAGCTGTTCTTTGAGATACCAAAAAGAAATCAAATAAAGTCCATGTTTTATGAAAATGTATGTGAGAGCGTATTGATGTTTAAGTTAAAAAAATTGAACCATGCAACACAAAAATGTAAAGAATGCTGTCCTTATATCTAATATGTAATTTTTAACATAGAGCTGTAATCCTGTAATGAATGACCACTTGCCTGCCCTAAAATTTAAAATTTAAAGGCTAGAGGTTAATACCTTTGAGTTTAGTAGAATAACAAAGTAGAAACACTCATTTTTCAATCTATTATATTAAAATGTGAGTTGATACTAATCTACCTACAAAAGCTGGACTATAAAAGCAATTTTTGCAAGTGAATAAAATGGATGTAAAAATTATATCCAGTTATTCAATCAGCAGTGTTCTACAACAATTACTCAGCCATTAAAAAGAAATCATGCCATTTGCAGCAACATGGATGAACCTGAAGACTGTCATACTAAGTGAAGTAAGTCAGTCGGAGAAAGAGAAATATCATATGATAACCCTTATATGCAGAATCTAAAAAGAAATAGCACAAATGAAGTTATTTATGAAATAGAAACAGACTCGCAGACTTAGAGAATGAACTTATGGTTACCAAGGAGAAGGGAAGGGAGAAAGAGATAGTTAGGGAATTTGAGATTGATATGTACACACTGCTATATTTAAAATGGATAACCAACAAGGACTTATTGCATAGTACAGGGAACTCTGCTCAATGTTATGTGGCAGCCTGGATTGGAGAGAAGTTTGGGGGAGAATGATACATGTATATGTTTGACTGAGTCCATCGGCTATATTCCAATGTAAAATAAAAAGCTTAAAAAGCAATTTTTGCATTTAAGTAAAGTGGATGTAAAATTATATCCAATTATTAAATCATCAATATTCTTCAGCAATACTTTCCAATGGTAGAGGAAATCTTTTTAAATGAATAAAATACATAAAATTTCCCATTCTTTATTCTAATGATTGTGTATAGGCACTAGGACATCACGACATTTGGAAATTAATAAATATACGGACCATATCAATAGACAGATTTTTAAAGTGCAAACTATGTTTTTATTAACTGACCTAAAGGGAAAAAAAAAAAAGAAATGCTTATTTCTATACAAGCTAAAGGCTTTTTCTTAACAGGGACCTAATTATATACATGCCTTTAGGATACCTTTATAATTACATGGTTAACAAACTATTGTATATCCTAATGTATATATAACAAAAATTACTAAGTTGTTCCTATGAGAATATTTCAGGGTATTATTGGATGCATTTTTTTTTTTTTTAGCAGTTTACACTTAAAAAGTACTTTAATAATCACAGTGCTGGGAATGCCAATGTGTTTTTGAGGTAAGTTTCTTGCTTTTTCACTTTATAGAGTTCCATTTAAGTAAGGATTAAAAAAATCATTGTTTCTTGACATACACATATGAATGCCTATGATAAGATGTATGTATGTTCCATTCAGTTCAGTTCAGTCGCTCAGTCATGTCCGATTCCCTGCGACCCCATGAACCACAGCACACCAGTCTTCCCTGTCCATCACCAACCCCCGGAGTCCACCCAAACCTACGTCCATTTAGTCGGTGATGCCATCCAACCATCTCATCCTCTGTCGTCCCCTTCTCCTCCTGCCCTCAATCTTTCCAAGCATCAGGGTCTTTTCCAATGAGTCAGCTCTTCGCATCAGGTGGCCAAAGTATTGGAGTTTCAGCTTCAACATCAGTCCTTCCAATGAACACCCAGGACTAATCTCCTTTAGGATGGACTGGTTGGACCTCCTTGCAGTCCGAGGGACTCTCAAGAGTCTTCTCCAACACCACAGTTCAAAAGCATTAATTCTTCTGAGCTCAGCTTTCTTTATGGTCCAGCTCTCACATCCATACATGACCACTGGAAAAACCATAGCCTTGGCTAGATAGACATTTGTTGGAAAAGTAATATCTCTGCTTTTTAATATGCCGTCTAGGTTGGTCATAACTTTCCTTCCAAGGAGTAAGTGTCTTTTAATTTCATGGCTGCAATCACCATCTGCATTGATTTTGGAGCCCAGAAAAATAAAGTCAGCCACTGTTTCCACTGTTTCCCCATCTATCTGCCATGAAGTGATGGGACCAGATGCCATGATCTTAGTTTTCTGAATGTTGAGCTTCAGCCAACTTTTTCACTCTCCTCTTTCACTTTCATCAAGAGGCTCTTTAGTTCTTCTTCACTTTCTGCCATAAGGGTGATGTTATCTGCATATCTGAGGTTATTGATATTTCTCCCAACAAACTTGATTCCAACTTGTGCTTCCTCCAGCCCAATGATGTACTCTGCACATAAGTCAAATAAGTAGGGTGACAATATACAGCCTTGACATACTCCTTTTCCTATTTGGAACCAGTCTGTTGTTCCATGTCCAGTGTATGTACATATAATTTAATAATTTTATATTTATTTTTATTAGAACTTTATTTTATAATCACTGTTTTGTCAAAGGTACATAGAAGGAAGAAATGAGAAGCTGATAATAATGATAGCTAATATTTGTTATGTTTCATAAAGTATAAGATGGTCTTCCCAGGTGACACCAGTGATAAAGAACCTGCCTACTCCAGTATTCTTCCCTGGAGAATTCTATGGACAGAGGAGCCTGACAGGCTACATTTCATTGGGTCACAAAGAGTTAGACACGATTGTAGTGACTTTGCACACACACACACACACATAAAGTGTATAATAAATTTGCATGAATTTACTCATTTAATCCCTAAGATAAATTCTTTCAGGTGAGTATATATATATTTTCCCATTTTACGGATAAGGATATTGAGGCACAAAAAATAGAGGAAGTTTCCCAGTAAAGTAATCAAGTAAAAAGCCAAGATTTGAACTGTGTCAATATGCTTCCAGAGTCTGGTTGTTTAAACAATGGATTAACTCCCTATTGTACTTGTTTGGCAATTAATTATCATTTTCACCTGCGAAAGTCACTGAGCCTCAGGTTCTTCATAAGAACAATTAGGTAGGAATGTTGCAATTTTTAGCACACATCACAAACATTCTATTGCATCCTTGTATAGTCAGGCCACTCAGGATGGCTATTCTCTTACTATTTGTATATCCCCTGCTCAACAAGTGCCCTTCTTCATCTACACCCTGTTCACGCCAATATGCCTGCCCCAGAACCTTAGGCCAGAATGGCTCCACCTGCCAAGCTATTAAAGAGAAACACCTTCCCTCCTGATGGACCTTAACCTGACAGGCTGAGAGCAACGTGCCCCACAGGTGGGTTTCCCTGGGAGCTGATGGGCCAAGCTGATATCGATTCTCCTTCTAAACCAGACTTTCCTTCTCCCCTGAGCAGCGAAGACTCCTGCCGCATCCTTCTCACTGTCCATCACACAGTGGGATGTCGCTCCGAGGCCTTGCTTCAGATGTAAGATACCTCATCTACTGAACCACTGATGTCTCTGCCACTGTCTCTGGGGTCTTCTATATTGAGGTTGGGCATCTACAAGGTTTGCAGGCCTGTGGGGTGCAGCCCAACAACTCTTGAGCCAGCCAGGAGGCTGAGGAAATGCCTGTGAATGCTGAGATGTGGGCAAGTAAGGATGAGAAGAGAAAGCTGTGGCAATAATCCTGAGGTGGCCATCCCCCAGCCTGTGGGGATTTGTGGCAGCTGTCTACTATGAGAGATGTATTTTTCTTTCCATGACATTGAGAATATCCTGTCAACTTCAGAGCCTCTTTACAGTTTAAAAGTAGCAGTCCTGTGCTCATGGCTCATCTGATTGCATGGGAGTGGCTGGTGTATACAGACAAAATGCAGGACCTGGATTATCTACAAAATACAAATATACCCCAGACCCAGCACCCCTAAATGATTATAGATGCACACTTTAGCGATATTAACTCTGGGACAGGCTTGTGAATTGGATACGGTCAGTTACCCAGAAGAATTTGGTTGGAGACTGTGGCAATAGCAAAATTTTGCAAGAGTATCCTGGGGTTGCTGTTCCCAGCTTTGGAAGGAGACAGAGCAAGGATTTAGTGCAATGAAACAACAGCTATTTTCAGTCTATGATGCATTACAACAGTCTAGACATTATAAAAGACCTACCCAAGGCTTTGAGCCGTGCAAAAAACCACCACACAGGATCTAGAACTGCTGTGTGTGACATATAGGACCCACATGGACATTGATAGTGACCAAAGAATCCACTTTATGGGCCATGAAGTTCAGAAATGAACTGGTAAAAAAGACATATGCTGCCATTCCCACTTGCTTTACAATCTCACTGCTGCTTGGCTACTTAAACAGCAACTGAGATGGGAAACCTGTCCTTTCAAAATATGGACAAAGCCCAGGAGCAACTGACCCAGTGCTCATGCCATGTTAACCCAGAGGCCACCAGTCAACATCGTCCGAGTTCAACTGCTGACCATCAAAGGACTGTTGCCCTTGCCACAGGATCCACTCCCAGGAGAAGACAATAGAAAATGGGCCTGGAACTGGCAGGTAAGTCCGGATTGGTTTGAGTTTGTGGGGAATAAGATTAGAAAGGGCCTTATAGATTTCACCTATATTCTACCAGACTCACCTAAAATTAATTCCTCCTGGTCCCCATACTAGAGAAAGGCACTGTTACATTAACTTTGTGGTTTGTTGCTACACTGCTGCTCCAGTATTGGTCACCTGCCATTGTAACTGAGGGTGAACATACAGTATGGAACTGCAGGCAGAACAAAACTACTGGCAGGGGTAGTGTTATTTCAGAATGCTGTTACTGCTTGAATTTTGCTTAATGGTCATCATATACCCAGTATTGTGCCTGATAAACAGCTCATATTTTGTTTGTAGTCTGAGGAGAAAGAGTCTGTTCACGGACTGGGTGACAGCAGTAGGCTCACTGTGAAATGTTTGATTGCTGGTTCTATAGCGAGATGCTTTTGTTGTCGTCTTCTGGGATTCCATATATTGACCCAAAAAGTGCCTGGCTCCAAAGTTTGGACTCCAAACCACTTCCAAGCCACTTCTCGGATTCTCAATATTCATTAGCTGCTGTTGTTTGTATTGCGTTTGTGGTACTTGGTTGTAGTCTACCTCTACATACCTGACCTTAGGGATATCAAGGAAAGGGGAAAGATGGAGATGTAAGGCTTGTGCAGGGTATATTGGGTGGAGTGTTTGGTTAGGCCCCTCAAAACGGCTGTTCTTTTGCTCTTTGTATATCTCTTGCTTGACCAGTCCCTGCTTTGCTTACACCCTGCTCACATGAATGCACTTGTCCTTTGCTGCTTATGTCAGAATGGCTTCACCTGCTAGTTTATTAAAAGAAAACACCTACTCAACTGATGGTCATTAACCTTAGAGGCCATGAGCAACATAGTCCATAGGCTGGTTTCCCAGGTAGCTGATGAGCCAAGCTGACATCAGTTCTCCCTCTAAACCAGAGCCGCCTCCTCCCCTGATCAGGGGAGACTGGTGCTGCGTCCTGCTCATTGTCTATTGAACACAGTGCTGTGTAGCTCCAGGACTGTTTCACATGTAACATACCCCATCTACTGAACCACTGATGTCTGTCACTGTCTGTTATTGAGCTCTTTCTTCAGTCTCAAGGTTGGTCCACTACGAGGCTTTCAGGCCTGCCAGGTGCGGTCCAACAACTCTTGAGTCAGCCAGGAGGCTGAGAAAACCGCTGTGAGTGCCAGGATGTGGGCAAATAAGGATGGGAACAGAAAGTTGTGGGGGTAGTCCCAAGGTGGCTTTCCTCCAGCCTGTGGGGACTTGTGGCAACTGTCTATTGTCAGAGATGTCTTTCTCTTTCCATGACATTGAGGATATCCTGTGAACCTCGGAGACTCTTTCCACTTTAAAAGTAGCTGTCCTGTGCTCATGGTTCATCTGATTGCAAGAGGGTGGCTGATGAATACAAAATGCAAGGAGCTAGATTATCTACAAAATACACACCCCAGACTTATCACCTCTAAACAATTATAGACGCAGGCTTTAGGGATATTAACTCACTGAGAGGAGAAGTGTTTGGTCAGGGACTGTGGCAACAGCAAAATAATCAAAGAGTATACTGGGGCTGCTGGTCCCAGCTATGGAAGGAGGCAGAGTACTGATATATTGTGATGGAACAGCAGCTATTTGCAGTCTACAATGCATTACAACAGTGGAAGTCATAAAAGATCTGCCTAAGGCCTTGAGCCACGCAAAAAACCACTATGCAGGATCTAGAACAGCTGTGTGTGACATATAGGACCCCTTTGGACATTGATAGCTACCAAGGAATCCACTTTATTGCCCACAAAGTTCAGAAATTAGTTAATAAAAATGACAAATGACAAAATACTGCTCCTGTTTATGGCTGAGTAATATTCCCCTGTGTATATGTAACACATCTTTATCCATTCACCTGTTGATAGACAGTTAGGCTGCTTCCATGTGCTGGTTAGTGTGAATAGTACTGCAATGAACATTTGGGTGCATTTGTCTTTTTGAGATACAGTTTGTTTTTAAGGTGTATGCCCATCAGTGGGATCGCTGGGTCATACAGTAGTTCTATTTTTAGTTTTTTAAGGAACTTGCATACTGTTTTCCATAGTGGTTATACCAATTTACATTTCACCAACAGTGCAAAAGCATTCCCTTTTCTTCACACCCTCTCCAGCATTTATTGTTTATAAACTTTTTTGATGATGGCCATCCTGACTGGTATAAGTTGATACCTCTTTGTGGTTTTGATGTGCATTTCTTAAACAATTAGTGATGTTGAGCATCTACTCATGTGTTTCTTGACCATCTGCATGTAGACAGTCATACAGAGTGAAATTAGAAAAAGAAAAATATTGTATATTAATACATATGTGTAGGATCTAGAAAAATGGTGCAGATGAACCAATTTGCAAGGCAAGAATAGAGATGCAGACATCAAGAATGGACATGTGGATACAGAGAATGGGGGATGAATTGGGAGATTGGGATTGATGTATATGCACTGCCATGTGTAAAATGGATAACTAGTGGGAATCTGATGCAGGGAGCTCAGCTGGGTGCTCTGTAATGACTTAGATGGGTGGGAGGTGGGCATAGGAGGGAGATCCAAGAGGGAGGGGATATATGTATACATATAGATAATTTACTTTGTGGTACAGCAGAAAATGACACAACATTGTAAAGCAACTATAATAAAAAAAAAAATGGCATACATTGCCATTTCCACCTAGTTTAAAATCCACTGCTGCCAGGATACTTAAACAACAATTGAGATGGGAAACCTGCTCTCTCAGAATATGGACATATCCCTGGAGCAGTAGTCCCAGTGCTTATGCCATGTTAACTCAGAGGCAACTAGTCAACACCATCCAGGTTCAACTGTTGACCTCCAAAGGACCATTGCCAACTATAGGTTAGAACAATAACTTTTGCCCTTGCCACAGGATCTACCCCCATAGGAAGATAGTAGAAAATGGCCCTGGAACTGGCAGTTGAGTCCCCAGGTGGTTTGAGTTTGCTGTCTTGTGGGGAATAGGATTAGAAAGGGCCTTACAGATTTCTCCTGTCTTCTACCAGACCCACCTGAAATTAATTCCTCCAGGTCTCCATACTAGAGAAAGGCACCGTTATATTAACTTTGTGGTTTGTTGTTTACACTGTGCTCCAGTATTTATCACCTGTCATGGGGACTGAGGGTGAACTGGTAGTATGCTACTGTAGGCCAGGACCCAAACCACTGGCAGAGCTGCTGTTACTTCTTGTATTTTGCTTACTGGTCATAATTTTCCCTGCATTATGTCTGATAAACAGCTCACATTTCCTCTCTGGTCTGAGCAGAAGGAATATATTCATGGACCAAGCAACAACAGTAGACTCACTGTGAAGAGTTTAATTGCTGGGTCTACAGTGAGATGCCTTTGTCATCCTCTTCTGAATTTCCATTAAAAATTAACCCCACAGTGGGCTCACCTTTTATTCTTAATCTTCTTTACCCATTGTTGTTTGTATTGCATTTGTGGTATTTGGTTGCAGTCCACCACTACACACATAACCCCCTTCATGGAAGAAGGGGAAAACAAAATTGTAAGGGTTGTGCAGGATACGTTGGGGTGAGTGTTAGGTCAGGTCTCTCAAAATGGCTATTCTCTTGCTCTCTGTATGTCCCCTCCTCAACCAGTCCCTGCTTCATCTACACCATGCTCACTTGAATGTGCTTTCCCCCTACCCCTTAAGTCAGAAGGGCTCCACTTCCTGGATTATAAAAAGGAAACACCTTCCCTAGTGATGGTCACTAACTTGAGGGACTGGGAATGTGTTCTGGGAGCTGCTTTCCCTGGCAGCCGAGGAGCCAAGCTAATATCAATTCCTTCAAAATATCATAGCCTCCTTCTCCCATAGATAGTGAAAGCAGCTGTGTCCTGCTTGCTGTCTGCCATGCAATCAACATAGGAGTATACATGTATCTTGATTTATTTTATTTTCCTTAGGGTACATATATTCAGAAGTAAGATTTCTGGGTAGTATAGTAGTCTTGTTTTTTGTTGTTGTTGCTGTTTTTAATTTTTTTGAGTAACCTTCATACTGTTCTCCCTAGTGGCCAAACAAGTTTACAGTCCCACCAAGAGTGTACAAAGGTTCCCTTTTCTCACATCCTTGCCAAACTTGTTATTTCTTGCCTTTCTGTTAACAATTACTAGAGGTTTGAGATAATATCTCACTGTGGCTTTTATTGATATTTGTGCTTCCTTGATTAGTAATATTGAGTACCATTTTATGTACCTGTTGGCCGTTTAGGTGTCTACTTTGGAAAATGTCCAGTTCCTTTGCCCACTTTTTATTTTTTTAAATTTAAGTTGTATGAGTTCTTCAAAAATTTTGTACATTACCACCTTATCTGATACATTGTTTGCAGCTGTCTTCTCCCATTGGAAGGTTGCCTTTTCATTTTGTTGATTGCTTCTTGTGCTTTGTGAAGGTTTGGAAAGTTCTCAGCTATTTCTTTAAATAAACTGCCCCATCCTTTATGCTTTTAAAGTATCAGTTCTGACACTTGTTTCTTCTGGTGTATTTCAATAGCTCTCATGGGCTTTATTAGCTCTTTTAAAGTCTTAATTCCCTTTTACCTTCTGTGTTCAGAATTCCTATCTTCCAAGTCATTTATCCTTTCTTCCACCTGGTCTGCTCTGCTACTGACATCTTATTGCTTTCTTCACCATATTCACTTAATTTTTCAGCTTCAGAATTTTTTGGTTCTTTTTAATTTTTTTTTAATCTTTGTGGTAAAGAACTCAGTTTGTTCAATATAGTTTTGGTGCTTATTTTATACGTAGTAGTTTGCATCTCAATCTCATATTCCGACCTCCCCTCTCCCCTTTTCCCTCCCCTCATTGGTAACCACTAGTTTTTTCTCTACATCTATGAGTCTGTTTGTGTTATATGCATACTTGTTTTATTTATTTATTTATTTTTAGATTCCACATATAAGTGATAGTGTACCTATCTATCTCTCAGACATTTCACTGAACACAACATTCTGTTCATCCACACTGTTGCAAATAGCAAACTTATTCTTTATGGCTGAGTAAAATTCCACTGTATATATATCACATCTTTATTCATTCATCTGTTGATGATCTCTTAGGTTGTTTCCATATCTTGGCTATTATAAATAAACTATGAACATTAGGGTGAATGTATATTGGGGTGCATGTATTTCTTCATTTAGTGTTTTTTGATATATACCCAGGAGTGGAAGTGATGGATAGTATGGTAGCTTTATTTTTAGTTTTTGTCAGGAAATCTCATACTACTTTCTTCGGTGGCTATACTAAATCTTTGTTGTGTTTTGGGCTGGTTTTGATACCAAAGTGGTAATGGGCCTCATAGGATAAATATGAGTGTTCCGTCTTCTTCAAGTTTTTAGATTGATATAAAAAGAATAAGTGTCAGC
Source organism: Giraffa tippelskirchi (assembly GCF_054371585.1). Lineage (NCBI taxonomy): Eukaryota > Metazoa > Chordata > Mammalia > Artiodactyla > Giraffidae > Giraffa > Giraffa tippelskirchi. Next base: position 44,298,085 of record NC_137276.1, read on the forward strand.
TCTTTACATGTTTGGTAGAATTCTCTTGTGAAGTCATGTGGTCTTGAATTTCTGTTTCCTGGGGATTTTAATTATAAAATCAATTTCACTACTATTGATCAGTCTATTCAGATAGTCCATTTCTTCCTGATTCAGTTTTGTAAGGTTATATGTCTTTAGAAATTTGTCCATTTTATTCTAGGTATTCCAATTTTTTGGCATATAACTGTTCACAGAAGTCTCTTATGGATTTTTTTTTTTCCCTTTATCCTGAGTTATCAATGGTGGTTTCTCCTTGAATTTTTTTTTTCTTCATATCCCTGAGTTATCAGTGGTGGTTTTTCCTCTTTAATTTCCTATTCTGTTTATTTGGGTCCTCTCCTTGATGAACTTGACTAAAGGTTTATCAATTCTATTTATCTTTTTAAAAAAAATGGCTCTTGGTTTTATCTGTATTTATTTTTGGGTATATCTATCTCTAGTCTTTATTTCCCTATTTTGTTGACTTTTGGTTTCTTGCTATTTCCTTTAGTTGTAACATTAGGATATTTTGATATTTTTCTTGTTTCTTGAAGTAGTTTTGTGTTGCTATAAACTCTCCTCTTGGTACTGCTTTTGCTGTATAACAGTCCACTTCCATTTTTTCTCCAGATATTTTCTGATTTCCTCCTTGATTTCTTCATTTTATCCATTTTTTTGTTTCTAATTTTATTTGAGTATAGTTGATTTACAATGTTGTGTTGCTTTCTTCTGTACAGCAGAGTGAATCAGTTTTATGTATACACATATCCACTCTTTTGTTTTTTTAATTCTCTTCCTTGGAAGTCATTAGAGTATTGAGTAGAGTTCCCTGTGCTATACATAGCATAGGTCTCTATTAGTTATCTATTTTATATATAATAGTGTGCATATGTCAATCCCAATTTCCCAGTATATCCCTCTCCTACTTCTTCCCTTATGGCAGAAAGTGAGAAGAACTACAGAGCCTCTTGATGAAAGTAAAAGAGGAGAGTGAAAAAGTTGGCTTAAAACTCAGCGTTCAGAAAACTAAGATCATGGCATACAGTCCCATCACTTCATGGCAGATAGATGGGGAAACAGTGGAAACAGTGAGAGACTTTATTTTTAGGGGCTCCAAAATCATTGCAGATGGTGACCGCAGCCATGAAATTAAAAGATGCTTGCTCCTTGGAAGAAAAGCTATGAACAACCTAGACAGCATATTAAAAAGCAGAAACATTACTTTACCAACAAAGGTATGTCTAGTCAAACCTACGGTTTTTCCAGTAGTCATGTATGGATGTGAGAGTTGCACTCTAAAGAAAGCTGAGTGCCAAAGAATTGATGCTTTTGAACTGTGGCGTTGGAGAAGACTCTTGAGTGTCCCTTGGACTACAAGGAGATCCAGCCTGTCCGTCCTAAAGGAAATCAGTCCTGAATATTCATTGGAAGGACTGATGCTGAAGCTGAAACTCCAATACTTTGGCCACCTGATGGGAAGAACTGACTCATTGGAAAAGACCCTGATGCTAGGAAAGGTTGAAGATGGGAGGAGAAGGGGACGACGGAGGATGAGATGGTTGGATGGCATTGCTGATGCAATGCACATGAGTTTGAGTAAGCTCCAGGAGTTGGTGATAGACAGTGAAGCCTGGTATGTTGAAGTCCATGGGGTTGCAAAGTGTCAGGCACGACTGAACAATTGAACTGAACTGAACTTCTTACCTTAGATTTTTGTGTTATAAATAAGTTCATCTGTACCATTTCTTTTTTGATTCCACATATATGTGATATCATACAATATTTGTCTTCTGTCTGATTTACTTCACTCAGTATGACAGCCTTTAGGTCTATCCATGTTTTTGCAAATGGCATTATTTCATTCTGTTAATGGCTGAGTAATAATCCATTATATATATGCGCCACAATTTCTTTATCCATTCTTCTGTCAATGGGCATTAAAGTTGCTTCCATGTTAGGCTATTGTAAATAGTGCTGCAATGAACATTGGGGTACATATATCTTTTTCAATTATGGTTTCTCTTGATATATGCCCAGGAGTGGAATTGCTAGATCAAATGATAGCTCTACTTTCAGTTTTTTAAGAACCTCCATACTGTTCTCCATAGTGGCTGCACCAATTTACATTCCCACCAACAGAATAGAAGGGTTCCCTTTCTCCACATCTTCTCTAACAGTTACTGTTTCTAGATTTTTTTTTTTTCATGGCCATTCTGATCAATGTGAAGTGATACTTCATTGTAATTTTGATTTGCATTTCTCTGATAATTAGTGATGTTGAGAAACTTTTCATGTGTTTTTTAGCTATCTTTAACCCGCCATCTACACATTCTCAATCCACTCCTTTTTGTCCTGCCTCAAAAGCAAGTAAGCATTTTTGTGTTCCTTATGAACAGAGTCCAGCCTTTCCATGGCCTTCTTATTATTCCTACTGCCTCTCCAACCAGCCAAAGGCAGAGGGGTCATCTTCCCTTTGTCAAACCCTGAGATGAGGTTTGACAATACAATACCCTATTTGTATCTAAAACCACTCACACCCCAGGGAAGATCTCCACCCATGTAATCTCCCTTTTTCTCTGAGTCCCTTCCCTGGGGCACAGGTTCAAATCTGATCACTTCTACTCTTCACTTCCTACTTGATTCCATGTGGATTTTTGTTACAATCTTGGTTGTAGAAGAGTCTTTCTATACATCTCTAGTTAGTTTTCAGTGAGAATTGTTCCACAGATAGATGTATTTTTAATAGATTTTGGGAAGAGATGAGTTTTGTGTCCTTTTCCTAACTCATCTCAACTGGAATCTCTCTCATTCTCTGTCCTGCCCCTCCTTTTTTTTTTTTTTTTTTTTACTGTACTGCATAGCTGGCAGGATCCTAGTTCCCTGATCAGGGATTGAACCCAGGCCACCTCAGTGAAAGTTCTGAGCCTTAACCACTGGACTACCACAGAGTTCCCCAGAATCTCATTCTCAGTTTCATAGAATCATCTTTCTGAGTTGTAACTCATGAAGTTTCTTTATAACAACTATTTAGAATAACTCCTTTCTGTGATGCCATACTACTTTGAGTTTTCATATTGCTTCTACTTATGTATTTCTGCTTATACATTTGAAGTAGCTGATACCTCTTTAATTCTTTTTCCATTGCCTTCAGCAGATTAAATGTTATTTTCCATACAGTTATAAATTATCTGAGGGCTTTTTTTTTTTTTAACACATCTCCTCATTTATTGAATAGTCCATATCCATTCTCCACTTTTTTAAGTCTTTGTTAAAGTGTAAAAGTTTATCTGTCTCAATCTTCTTGTTATCTCTTGTGGATGAATGTATTAGCTTTTATATTCACACTTTTCAACTGGCTGGCTATTGAAATCTTTTATTTTGTTTTCCAGAAGGTGGAGCTGTAGTTGAAGTTTTAGTTTATCACTTGCCCACACAGGGACACCACAGAGAGAGAACTGTGTTTGAGCATCTCCTGTGGAGGTATGGGTCAGCAGTGAACTGCCACAGGGACAGGGGCTCTGGGACCAGCAGACTTGGGTATGGCATAAGCCCTCTTGGAGGAGGTCACCATTAACCCCACCATAGAGCTGCCAGAACTTTCACAGGACTGCCAAATAGACTCTTAGAGGGCACAAACAGAACCTTGTACACCAGGACACAGGAGAAGGAACAGTGACCCCACAAAAGACTGACCCAGACTTGCCTGTGAGTGTCCAGGAGTCTCCAGTGGAGGTGTGGGTTGGGGGTGGTCTGCTGCAGGCTTGGGAGCACTGAGTGTTAGCAGTACATGCATGGGATCCTTTGAAGGAGGTCACCTTTATCTTCATTACCTCCACCATAGTTTGGCCCCAGGTAAATAGCAGGGAGGGAACACAGCTCCACCCATCAACAGAAAATTGGATTAAAGATTTACTGAGCATGGCCCAACCCATCAGAACAAGACCCAGTCTCCCCCTCAGTCAGTCTCTCCCATCAGGAAACTTCCATAAGCCTCTTATCCTTCTCCATCAGAGGGCAGACAGACTGAAAACCACAATCACAGAAAACTAGACAATCTAATCACATGGGCCACAGCCTTGTTTTTACTCAAACTATGAGCCATGCCATGCAAGGCTACCCAAGTTGGACAGGCCATGGTGGAGAGTTCTGAAAAAAATGTAGTCCATTGGGGAAGGGATGGCAAACCACTTCAGTATTCTTGCCTTGAGAGTCCCATGAACAGTATGAAAAAGCAAAAAGATAGGACGCTGAAACATGAATTTCCCCGGTTAGTAGGTGCCCAATATGCTACTGGAGATCAGTGGAGAAATAACTCAGAAAGAATGAAGAGACAGAGCCAAAGCAAAAACAACACCCAGCTGTGGACATGACTGGTGATGGAAGCAAGGTCCAATGCTGTAAAGAGCAATACTGCATAGGAACCTGGAATGTTAGGTCCATGTATCAAGGCAAGCTGGAAGTAGTCAAACAGGAGATGACAACAGTGAATGTGGACATCTTAGGAACCAACGAACTAAAATGGACTGGAATGGGTGAATTTAACTCAGATGACCATTATATCTACTACTGTGGGCAAAATCCCTTAGAAGAAATGGAGTAGCCATCATAGTCAACAAAAGAGGCCGAAATGTATTACTTGGATGCAATCTCAAAAACAACAGAATGATCTCTATTTGTTTCCAAAGCAAATCATTCAATATCATGGTAATCCAAGTTTATGCCCCGACCAGTGATGCTGAAGAAGCTGAGGCTGAATGGTTCGATGAAGACCTACAAGACCTTCTAGAACTAACATCCAAAAAAGATATCATTTTCATTATAGGGGACTGGAATGCAAAAGTAGGAAGTCAAGAAACACCTGGAGTAACAGACAAATTTGGCCTTGGAGTACAGAATGAAGCAGGGCAAAGTCTAATAGAGTTTTGCTAAGAGAACACACTGGTCATAGCAAACACCCTCTTCCAATGACACAACAGAAGATGCTACACATGGACATCACCAGATGGCCCATATCGAAGTCATACTGATTATATTCTTTGCAGCTAAAGGTGGAGAAGCTCTATACAGTCAGCAAAAACAAAACTAGGAGCTGACTGTGGCTCAGATCATGAACTCCTTATTGCCAAATTCAAACTTAAAGAAAGTAGGGAAAACCACTAGACCATTCAGGTATGACCTAAATAAAATTCCTTACGATTATACAGTGGAAGTGAGAAATAGATTTAAGGGACTAGATCTGGTAGAGTGCCTGATGAACTATGGATGGAAGTTTGTGACATTGTACAGGAGACAGGGAACAAGACCATCCCCAAGAAAAAGAAATGCAAATAAGCAAAATGGCTGTCTGAGGAGGCATTGCAAATGGCTGGGAAAATAAGAGAAGTGAAAAGCAAAGAAGAAAAGGAAAGATATACCCAATTGAATGCAGAGTTCCAAAGAATAGTAGGGAGACATAAGAAAGCCTTCCTCAGTGATCAGCACAAAGAAATAGAGGAAAAACAATAGAATTGGAAAGACTAGAGATCTCTTCAAGAAAATAAGAGATACCAAGGGAACATTTCATGCAAAGATGGGCTTAATAAAGGAAAGAAATGGTATGGACCTAACAGAAGCAGAAGATATTAAGAAGAGGTGGCAAGAATACACAGAAGAACTGTACAAAAGAGATCTTCATGACCCAGATGATCACGATGTTGTGATCAGTCACCTAGAGCCAGGCATTTTGGAATGTGAAGTCAGGTGAGCCTTAGGAATCATCACTGTGAACAAAGCTAGAGGAGGTGATGGAATTCCAACTGAGCTATTTCAAATCCTAAAAGTGATGCTGTGAAAGTGCTGCACACAATATATCAGTAAATTTGGAAAACTCAGCAGCAGCCACAGGAATGGAAAATGTCAGTTTTCATTGCAATCCTGAAGAAAGGCAATGCCAAAGAATGTTCAAACTACCACACAATTGCACTCATCTCACACACTGGTAAGTAATGCTCAAAATTCTCCAAGCCAGGCTTCAACAATACATGAACCATGGACTACCAGATGTTCAAGCTGGTTTCAGAAAAGGCAGAGGAACCAGAGACCAAATCGCCAACATCCACTGGATCATCAGAAAAGCAAAAGAGTTCCAGAAAAACATCTATTTCTGCTTTGTTGACTATGCCAAAGTGTGGATCACAATAAACTATGGAAAATTCTGAAAGAGATGAGCATACCAGACCATCTGACCTGTCTGTTGAGAAACCTTTATGCAGGTCAGGAAGCAAAGTTAGAACTGGACATGGAACAACAGTCTGGTTCCAAATAGGAAAAGGAGTACCTCAAGGCTGTATAATGTCACCCCGCTTATTTAACTTATATGCAGAGTACATTATGAGAAACGCTGGGCTGGATGAAGCATAAGCTGGAGTCAAGATTTCTGGGAGAAATGTCAATAACCTCAGATATGCAGATGACTCCACCCTTATGACAGAAAGTGAAGAAGAACAAAAGAGCCTCTTAATGAAAGTGAAAGAAGAGAGTGAAAAAGTTGACTTAAAGCTCAATATTCAGAAAACTGAGATCATGGTATCCAGCATGGCAAATGGATAGGGCAACAGTGGCTCCAAAATCATTGCAGATGGTGACTGCAGCCTTGAAATTAAAAGACGCTTACTCCTTGGAAGGAAAGTTGTGACCAAACTATACAGCATATTAAAAAGTAGAGACATTAGTTTGCCAACAAAGGCCTGCTAGTCAAGGTTATAGTTTTTCCAGTAATCATGTATGGATGTGAGAGTTGGACTATAAAGAAAGCTGAGCACCAAAGAATTGATGCTCTTGAACTGTGGTGTTGGAGAAGACTCTTGTGAGCCTCTTGGACTGCAAGGAGATCCAACCAGTCCATCCTAAAGGAAATCAGCCCTGAATATTCATTGGAAGGACTGATGTTGAAGCTGAAACTCCAATACTTTGGCCACCTGATGTGAAGTACTGACTGATTTGAAAAGACCCTGATGCTGGGAAAGTTTGAAGGCGGTAGAAGGGGACAACAGAGGATGAGTTGGTTGGCTGGCATCACCGACACAATGGACATGAGTTTGAGTAAACTCCTGGAGTTGGTAATGGACAGGGTGGCCTGGCGTACTGAGGTCCATGGGGTTGCAAAGAGCCGGAAACGACTGAGTGACTGAACTGAACTGAACACCAACTGTGACCTGTTTACTTAGCACTTCAGGCTTCCACCGGTGGCGCCAGTGGTAGAGAACTTGCCTGCCAGTGCAGGAGACACAAGAGACAGGGGTTCAGTCCCTGGATCTGGAAGATACCCTGGGGGAGGGTGCAGTAACCCACTCCGGTATTCTTGCCTGGAGAATCCCATAGACAGAGGAGCCTGGCGGGCTACGGTCCATGGTGTTGCAGAGTCAGATATGACTAGACTAAAGTGACTTAGCATTCACTCATTTAGGTGTCAAAGGAGGGTAGCGGGGTGGGATGTGGGGGGTCTGGTAGGTAGGTATAGGTTTAGTACTCAGTGCATTGGGGTTCCATGGACCAGAAGTGAGATCTCTGGGTATGTTACCCACACAGGCATGTGGGTGGACTTCACTGCTGAGCACAGCCTCTCTAATACCATTTGAAATTTCTCATCTGCCTGATCCCAAATATCTCTCTCCTTCCAGATACAGAGCTCCCACCTCAGTACTATGGGTGTTTCTGGGGAAAATTAGGTTTCTCCAGTCCTCACATCCAACTGGGGGAGCTGGGTTATCACTCACTACTTCCTTTTTCTTCCTATAGAAGAAGTTGTCCCTGCTGGATAAATCAGCTCCTTTCAGTGTTTTCTCAAGGGCAGGGCAGTGCTGGGAATGTTTCTCCTAGTGCCTCTGTTGTGACTAGTTTCACAGTTTTCTTTTCTTTAAATGGTGTGCTGGAGCCTTTCTTCGGGAAGGCTGGATCTCTGCAGGTTCTCACTCATGGGTGTGTGCCTGCCTGAGTTTTGCCTGATAGTGGCAAGAGGAGTCTAGGAGTAACACTGGCTCCACCCATTCTGCAGCTCATACAGACACTTGTTTGTAGCCTATTGGCTGCACAAGGTTAGTGAGATTCTTCTTTGGTTTCTTGGTAAAGACCTAGATCTAAAAACACCCACAAGGTGCCTTTGTTTATATATGGAAATCTAATTCATTGATTAAAAAACAAGATAGAAAGGAAGACCATCTTAAACCACCATGTTGCTAACAGCATTCCTGCCTTCATATTTCAGATAGCAATAGGCACCTCAGTGAATCTCTCCTGGAAGTCTGGTATAACTGGTGATGTCTTCCAAGTGTTTACAGGCAGATTTTTTTTTTAATTCTTTTTGTTTCCATAACACTTTGTCCATATCTGCTATTTTTAATGCCACATTGTAAATTGCTCTCTGATTCTTCTATCCATCTGAGGGAACCATTTCTTAAATGATTTTGTTCACTGTTCCTAATATACTACTTGAGTCAGACAGACTAAATATTTATTAAAGAATGAATAAAGAATTTTAAGAGACATTAGGAACATCCTATGACTTATGCTATCCTTTCATGGAAATATATATTACACTTCAGGGAAGAAAAATTATCTGTGACTAAAGATATCCATAGACTACCAGAACTCAACCAAAAGTGTTCAATATGTTTTTGAGGAGTATTGTTCTTCTAAGGACCCAGGATATTACACTCATCAGAGAACAGAGGGGAATATATTTTCCAAATTTGTCTGTGACAATTAAATGTGTGAAACTTTTCTTAGGAAACAGAGCAAAAGTTAACAATCTAAGACATAGTATAGGAGGATAATTTTCCAAGTGGGCTTCCCAGGTGGCGTTAATTGGTAAAGAACCCACCTGCCAATGCAGGAGATGTAAGAGATCCCTGGGTCAGGAAGATCCCCTGGAGGATGACATGACAATCCACTCCAGTATTCTTGCCTGGGGAATCCCATGGAGAGAGGAGCCTGGTGAGCTACAGCCCATAGGGTTGCACAAAGTTGGACACAAATGAAGTGACTTAGCATGCACTCAATTTAATAGCCTCTAAAATGAGTAGGATTATGTCAGCCACCCAGATTGAAAACAGATTAGTACTTAAACTATTGATTTGTAAATTTGTAAGCATAACTATAGGTGGAAACTTGAAACACAAGTACCCTATACATATAGTGCACATGAATTGCTAGTTTTTAGGTTACTTTTTGTTCACTTTTAGTGCCTTTCTATAGATCCCTCATAACCATAAAATCTATAGAAATATATAGTATGTACTTTACTATGACTTTCAATGAATTTTACGAAATAAAGTTATGAGTGCTGGAAAATTGTATCATCGGATGGATGCTAATTGAAGAGTGATATCATCAGATAGGCAAGATGATCATTTCTGGGGATACTAGTCAACCCATTTCCCTAGTTACTCTTTGCCTGAACATCCCCTGGGGGGTCCTGTTAGTACTATCTTATCCTGTGATCAAAATTAATGGAAAGCTACAGCTATCTACATATGGGCAGAATTTCTAACAGCCCCAATTCTTCAGGAATGAAGTTTTGGGTTATTCTACCAGGCAAGGAGCCATAACCAACTATGGCTCTTGTTGCAAGTGAAGGAGGTAATAGAAGGGGTAGAATAATGAGGACATTATAAATCAGCTATGACCATGTGACTGGCTGTAGAAACAAGGATTGTAATAGCTATGAGTATTTCTTCCTTATTTCGGTATGAATATATTTGAAAAAGATTACTTTAAATTTTTTATTTTTCCATTTCTCTACTAACATGAGATGTGTTAACAGTAGTTAAACTTTATCTCTGTAATTAAGTTACATGCTATTTAAGGGGCTAAGAATGTCTCAGAAGAGGAATGAAAACCTCTCAAAGGTGAATAAAATGACCTAGGTGAGTTTGTCTACTCTGGAGAAAGGGTTCATGTACTTTGCTAGAGATAAATATGTGTTGTTAGGCTTTTATTTGGGATATAAACATAAAAAGGAATGTACTGATGTCGATTTGAAGGGTAGACTGTACTTGATCTGAATGTCAAAAGAATACATTTTCATATTAAGGTCGGCAGTAAGAAAAACTTGGAAGCTAAAAATGAAACAGGAGCTAGTCTACCTGAATGTTGGTGTAGGCTACCATTCCTGCTGCCCCTTCTGTATGCTGTTAAAAATATGTTGACTTGCCTTGGTAGGTTGAGGGAGTTGTTAGACATGCAGTCCCTCTGCTGCTGCTGCTGCTAAGTCACTTCATTCGTGTCTGACTCTGTGCAACCCCATAGACGACAGCCCACCAGGCTCCTCTGTCCCTGGGATTCTCCAGGCAAGAATACTGGAGTGGGTTGCCATTTCCTTCTCCATGCAGTCCCTCTAGGTCCCACTGTATCTCACACTCTTTCAGCTTGAGTTCTGAGCCAAATGTATGTGGAGCACTGTGGCAAAGCACATCAGTTTCTTCTATAGGTCACTTCAGTTGTTAAATGTGGTGACAGATTGGGTTTCCACTTTTGTTCTCATTGAATCTTGCTTATCCACCAGTTTCTCCAAGCTCTCCTCTGCTTCATTCCAGTTTTTTGTTTTTTTTTTTTTTTACATGGTAAACCTAGATACATGCAGATTCTTCATGTCTAACACTAGATGCAGAGGTGACATACTTTCACAGATTTCCACACAAGATCCTACAATTTTATTTTTTATTTCCTATAAGAGATCTTATTCCATATTGACTATTATAGTTTGGCTTCCCATATCAAACTTCAATTTATGCTTTCAGTTTGTATATTAAAAGTCATTTAATATATAATCTGTGTCAGGGGACCACATGAAATTTGAAAGGTACTTTAAACTCCTTGGTTTGTGGTTAAAAGTTAAATATCCAAGTACATGTTTAGCCTCACTTTTTAAGATATGATTGAAATGCATGTATTATCTCGTGTGCAAATATATATATATATATATTTTTTTACAATTTCATCAAAGTTATTTACTTTCTAGAAAAAAAAATACTTATAAATAATTTGCATCAGATACATTTTTCAAGAAAATGAACTGAACAATGCAATGTAGCTAGAACTATCCTCTGTGCTGGGACTTAGGGATCTGAGAGCACCTTTCACTATCTTAGTACTCAGGATTGATGCAGTTAATCCCCTTAACTGAGTTGTGCTTCTCTTCCTCCCTCACCACACTACCAAACCACAGGTGTGACCATCAGCAATTTTTTATAGTATAATTTATTTTTGAAAAATTGCCAGAAATAATTATTAATTCCAGACCATGAACTAGGTGCTAGAATTTCCATGGCTTATCATCACTAAGCTGAACAAGGTAAGGTCAAATGCCCATCTTGCTATTTCGTTACTCTCCACTAAACAGATGATGTGGAAAATTCTGCTTAAAAAGCCTTCTTTTTCAAAAGGAATTGCTGATTAAAGAATGTCCATTAAATACATGAGACTATTGACCTTAACAAAAAGATCTAATGTTGACAGGCTACCTCTAAGCAGTTAAGCTTAATGGTCTCTGTCTACAAAGTCCTGGATATAGCTTTCATCTTCATATCTACATAAGCTGTGCAGTTTAAAATCTGCTAAGGTATCCTAACTACTATTAGTTATTTTTGTGGGTACATTTAGCAATATTTTATTTTATTTTTTAAATTAATTTTATTGGAGTATAAGTTGCTTTACAATGTTGTGTTTCTACTGTATAGCAAAGTGAATAAGCTATACACACAAAAATCCCTTCTTTTTTGGATTTCCTTCCCATTTAGGTCACCACAGAGCACTGAATTCCCTGAGCAATACAGTAGGTTCTCATTAGTTATTTATTTTATACGTAGTAGTGTATATATGTCAATCCCAACCTCCCAGTTCATCCCACACACCCCACCCTACCCTAGTATCTACATTTTATTCTATACATCTGTCTCTATTTCTACTTTGCAAATAAGATCTATACCATTTTTCTAGATTCCACATATATTCATTAATATATGATATTTGTTTTTCTCTTTCTGACTTATTTCACTTTGTAGACACATGGATGGACCTAGAGACTGTAAAACAAATGACCTAATACAGTTTCTTTTTATTGCTGAGTAATATTCCTTTGTATATATGTACCACAACTTTTTAATCCATTCCTCTGTTGATAGACATTTAAGTTGCTTGCGTGTCCTGGCTATTATAAATAGTGCTGCAATGAATATTCCAGTACCTGTGTCTTTTTGAATTATGTTTTTCTTTGGGTATATCCCCAGGAGTGGGACTGCTGGGTTATATGGTAGTTCTATTTTTAGTTTTTTAAGGAACCTCCATATTGGTTTCTGTGTGTGTGTGTGCTTAGTCACTCAGTCATGTCTGACTTTGTGACCCCATGGACTGTAGCCCACCAGGCACTGCTGTCCCTGGGGATTCTCCAGGCAAGAATACTGGAGGTGGTTGCCATGCCCTCCTCCAGGGGATCTTCCCAACCCAAGGATCAAACCCAGGTCTCCTGCACTGGAGGCAGATTCTCTACCATCTGAGCCACCTGGGAAGCCCAAGTGTACTGGAGCGGGTAGCCTATCCCTTCTCCAGAGTATCTTCCTGACCCAGGAATCAAACCTGCATTGTAAGTAGATTCTTTACCAGCTGAGCTACCTGGGAAGCCCATTGGTCTCCACAATGATTGTATTAATTTACAGTCCTACAAACATTGGAGGAGGGTTCTCTTTCTCCAAGCCCACTCTAGCATTTATTGTTTGTAGATTTTTATAACAGTGGCCATTCTCATGTGTGTGAGGTGATACCTCATTGTAGTTTTGATTTGAGTTTCTTTAGTAATTAACAATGTCGAACACCTTTTTATGTGTTTTTTGGCCATCTGTATGTCTTCTTTGGAGAAATGTCTATTTAGGTCTTCCACCCATTTTTTTTTATTGTATTGTTTGTTTTTTTGAGATTGAGCTCCATAAGCTGATTGTATATTTTGGGGATAAATCCTTTGTCACTTGCTTTGTTTGCAAATATTTCCTCTCATTCTGAGGGTTGTCTTTTCACCTTATATATGGTTTCCTTCACTATGTAAAAGGTTTCAAGTTTAATTAGGTTCAATTTGTTAATTGTCTCACAAATTATCTTTTTAATAGCAATATTTAACATAAGTATATATATATTTATTTACTATGATCCCAAAATGTTATGAAATTATGAAGCATGGGAAGGTTTTACTTTTTTCCTTTTGGAGAATGTTACTAAATGAATTTCTTGGAGATACCTGATGTACAATATTACATGTTATAGGAACACAATATAGTGATATTTTTTAAAGATTATACTCCATGTATAGTTACTGTAAAATACTGGCTCTATTCCTTGTGTTGTACAATATATCATTGCAGCTTATTTTATACCAAATAATTTGTACTTCTTAATCTCTTAAACTTAAAATGTCCCCTCCTTCCTTTTCCCTACTGTTAACTACTACTTCTCTACATGTGAGACTGCTTCTTCATCATTTTTATTATTTTGTTGTATTTTTGTCAGATTTCACATACAAATGATATCATAGAGTATTTGTCTTTCTCTGACTTATTTCACTTAACATAATACCCTCTTAAGTCCATTCATATTGCTGAAAATGGGAAAGTGGTTTTTTTTTTATGACTTAGTATATCATTTTATATATGTATACACATCTTTATTATCCATTTGTCTGTTGGTGGAAGCTCAGGTTGCTTCCATATCTTGGCAATTGTAAGCAATGTTGCTATGAACATCAGTGTGCATGTACCTTTTTGAACTAGTATATCTGTTTTGGATTTATCCCCAGGAATGACATTTATGGGTCATATAGTAGTTCTATTCTTAGCTTTTTGAGAAACCTCCACACTGTTTTCCACAGTGACAACACCAATTTACATTCCCATCAACAGTGCAAGAGGATTCCCTTTTCCTCACATTCTCACTAACACTTGTTATATGTATTTTTGGTGATAGCCATTCTGATAGATATGATGTGATATCTCATTGTGGTTTTGATTTTCATTTTGCTCATGATGGTGATGTTTAGCATCTTTTTGTGTGCCTGTGGACAATCTGTCTAGCTTCTTTAGAGAAAAGTCAGTTCAGGTCTTCTGCCCATTTTTAATTTTTTTTGATGAATTATATGAGCTATTTATATACTTTGGGTAATACCTCTTTATTGGTCTATAATTTGCATATATTTTCTTATTCAGTAGGTTGTCTTTTTGTTGATGATTTTCCCTTGTGTGCAAAAGATATAAGTTTAATTATGTCCCATTTGTTTACTATTGCTTTTGCTTCCTTTGTTCTAGGAAAAGTTTCCCCCCAAGTTCTCCTGTGGTTTATGAGAAAGATTGTACTGCCTTGTTTTCCTCCAGGAGTTTTATAGTGTCTAGTTTGACATTTAGGTCTTTAATCCATTTGGAGTTTATTTTTGTATGTGATGTTAGAGACTGTTCTAATTTCATTATGTGTAGCTGTCCAGCTTTCCCAGCACCACATATTGAAGAGACTATCTTGCTTCCATTGTACATTCTTGACTCCTTTGTCATAAATAACTTGACTGTAAGTGTGTGGCTGTATTTCTGGGGAGTCTAATCTGTTTTATTGGTCTATGTGTCTCTGTGCCAGCGTCATACTGCTTTGATTATTGTAGCTTTACAGTGTATTCGGAAGTCACAATGTGATTCCTCCAGCTCTGTCCTTTCTCAAGATTGTTTTGGATATTGGACGTCTTTTGGTTTACCTACAAGTCTTAAAATTATTCTAGTTCTGTGAAAAATGTCATTGGTATTTTGATAGGGATTGCATTGAATCTGTAGTCTTGGGATTTTGGCTTGGGTCAAACAATGTTTTTTTTTCCTGCACCAGTAAGTCTTTATTTATTATATTTTCCCAGGGAAAAACAGGGAGAGGAAAAAGGGCCAGTATGTGTGTTACAAAATGATACTAAATGGGAAAGGATGTACCTTGGTACAGTAAAACCAACCATCAAATTAACTTTCCCCCAGAAGGAGTCGCCAAGCCAAAGGGTGCTCAATCTCCAGCAGTTCAGGAATGAAGGGATGAGATAAGAGAAAGAACAAATAGATACAATCTTTTTTACCTTCTCTCTCATCACATAAATTCAAAATTTCACACAAAGCTTTGGTTCCTAGCAGTAAACACAAAGTTGTATTCTTCCACCTCCTGTTTAAACAGTCTTGTGGCCACTTTGACATAAGTTTCTTGCACACCGATTAAAGTTCTTGAGTGGCTTGGATATACATTCATCCTTCCTTGATCAGTCTCCCAATCCTACTTAGTGTCTTGGTGGCTAAAGGAGAAAATAGTTTTTCAGGACTTTGACACAAATCATTTTAAGAATTGCAGACACCTTGCAAATTAAATGTACAAGTATATGGGCCATATTTTAGGATTGTAGAGAAGGGGGAACTAGAAAAGGGAATAGAAATCTAGTTTTTAAGATGGAAGATTTTGTTCAAAATTAGAAATAAAACAAGGGGAGCACAAAAGAAAATGTAGTTCAAGACTCCTCATTTCAAGAAGAGTGGCCCCCACGCTTACCTTTCAGATCTCTTTGCCTGGTGCAGGAACTTTTGTCAAGATGCTTTGGCTATTTTTATCAACATATAAAAAAAGCTTATAAAAAAAAAAACCTAAAGAATATGGAGAAGAGGAACACATTATACTTACATAAACTAGGCTACCTAGGAATCACCAGATTAATTACTTGTGAAATCCTACAAAGCCCAGACAAATACAGTAATTGGAGGCAGGTAGCAATGGGAGACCTAAGAACCTAAGATCAGACACACATCACCCAATGGATGTGTTCTATTGCATTTGCCCCATTAAAACACAGTGAGGTAGGTTTGCAGTGACCTCACAGCATGTTAAAACAAACCAACAAAACTACACTTTTCTCCTTTAGCCACCAAGACACCAATGACTGCTGTAACAGGGCAGGACACTAGCTCTGGAAACCACAAAGAAGCCACTAATAATGGACTTTCTGAAAGCCAAGGAGGAAAAGCCCATAATTAGTAAAGGTTAACTATTTTGTCCTTGATTTATATATACATCCCTGGATAGCTCAAGATGGATACAGAGGCATCATTCTTAAAACCTATACTTACCAACATACTTTTTTTTTTTTTTTTTTTTTACAAAAACACGCATACACATTGTTGTGCATGGCAGGCCTAGCCCAATCCAGTGAAGGATTGATCTGGTATATAAAGTGAATCCTGTGCCCTGGAATTGGAGGTCTGGTACAGGAATACTCTATCAAACATACAGGTGACCTTTGCCTAATCTTGGCTTCATCTCTCTGCACATTTTACCAGGTCCAGCCTCCTTTACCTGTTAAGATCAATTTCCAGTCTTTCAGTAGGAGACAAAGTCAAGAGGAAACCCAGTTAAATTCTAGTCTCTCATAAAACATTGAATATGAAGGGGTTTCAAGAGGACACTATGGCAGGAAAGACAACTCTTATTGACAAAATAAGGTAGCTCAACTCCAAAGAGTTGTTCTCTCTGGTGATACAGTGATAGATAAAAAGAATTCCTACTATGTAACCTGAACCTGCTGCCGACTTGTACATATACATACAATTGTTTAGTGTTCCTTTACTGCTTATTGTGGATATATATTTTAGTTTTTTTTTCTTTTAACCTTCCTACTAGCTTTGTACACGGATGGCTTCCTATCTTTATGTTTACTTCTATCGGTGAGCTTTTGCATTGCATAATACTTACTAGCTTTTTCTCTTTTGCCTAGATGAGTTCCTTTAAAATTTGTTGTAAAGCTGGTTTCAGTCATGGACTGCAGCATGCCAGGCTTCCCTGTCCATCACCAACTCCCAGAGGTTGCTCAAACCTCAATGAGTGAAACTTCAGAGGTCTATGTCATTTTTCTAATTACAGGTGGACCTCTGATATTATTTTTAAATCTTGAAATGTTTTAAAATGAGAAATTTCTTTCTAGGCTTTTTGTTCTCTGAATTTCTCTTTACCAGTAAGGTAGAGTTTCCATAATATGCTTTTAAGGAAGATTGCTAAATCTTTAAGTAATCTATTAGAATTCAGAGTACTTTTCTTTCACTGGTAGATATGCAGGGATTCAGGAGCCTTGTTGTTGTGTTTAGTTGCTCAGTCATGTCCAACTCTTTGCAACCCCATGGATTTCAGCACACCAGGCTTACCAATCCTTCACCATCTCCTAGAGTTTGCTCAAACTCATGTCCATTGTGTCAATGATGCCATTCAAACATCCTATCCTCTGTCACCCTTCTCCTGCCCTCAATCTTTCCAGCATCAGGGTCTTTTCCAATGAGTTGGCTCTTCACATCAGGTGGCCAAAGTACTGGAGCTTCAGCATCAGTCTTTCCACTGAATATTCAGAGTTGATTTCCTTTAGGATTGACTGGTTTGATCTTGTTGTCCAAGAGACTCTCAAGAGTTTTCTCCAGCACCACAGTTTGAGAGCATCAGTTCTTCAACACTCAGCCTTCTTTATGGTCCAAGTCATATCTATACATGACTACTGGAAAAACAATAGCTTTGACAATACGGACCTTTGTCAGCAAAGTGATATCTCTGGTTGTATACACTGCTTTTAATACACTGTCTAGGTTTGTCATAATTTTTCTTCCAAGGAGCAACCGTCTTTTAATTTCATGGTGGCTGTCACCATCTGCAGTGATTTCAGAACCCAAGAAAATAAAGTTTGTCACTGTTTCCATTTCTTCCCCATCTATTTGCCATGAAGTGATGGGACTGGATGCCATGATCTTAGTTTCTTGAATGTTGAGTTTTAAACCAGCTTTTTCACTCTCCTCTTTCACCTTCATTAAGAGGTTCTATATTTTCTTTGCTTTCTGTCATAAGGGTGGTGCTCTGCATACCTGAGATCATTGATATTTCTCCCAACAATCTTTATTTCAGCTTGAGCTTCATCCAGTCCAGTATTTCACATGAGGTACTCTGCATATAAGTTAAATAAGCAGTATGACAATATAGAGCCTTGATGTACTCCTTTCTCAATTTTGAGCCAGTTTGTTGTTCCATGATTGGTTCTGTTACTTCTTGACCTGCATACACATACTTCTTGACCTGTTTCACATGTGGCAGGTAAGGTGGTCTGGTATTTCCATCTCTTTAAGAATTTTCCACAGTGTGCTGTGATCCACACCGTTAAAGGCTTTAGCATAGTCAATGAAGCTGAAGTAGACATTTTTCTGGAATTCTCTTGCTCTTTCTATGATCTAGCAGATGTTGGCAATTTGTTCTCTGGATCCTCTGCCTTTTTGAAATCCAGCTTATACATCTGGAAATTCTGAGTTTATGTATTTTTGAAGCCTAGTTTGAAGGATTTTGAGCATTTCACATTGCTAGCATGTGAAACAAGTGCAATAGTGTGGTAGTTTGAAATTATTTGGCATTGACTTTCTTTGAGATTGAAATGAAAACTGATCATTTCCAGTCCTGTAGCTACTGCAGGAATTTTCCAAATTTGCTGGCATATTGAGTGCAGCACTTTAACAGCATCGTCTTTTAAGATTTGAAATAACTCAGCTGGAATTCCATCACTTCCATTAGTTTTCTTCATAGTAATTCTTCCTAAGACCCACTTGACTTCACATTCCAGGATGCCTGTCTCTAGGTGAGTGATCGCACCATTGTGGTTATCTGGTCATTAAGGCCTTTTTTGTACAGTTCTGTGTAGTCTTGCCACCTTTTCTTAATATCTTCTGCTTCTGTTAGGTCCATACTATTTCTGTCCTTTATTGAGTCCATCTTTGAATGAAATATTCCCTTCACAACTCTAATTTTCTTCAAGAGCTCTTATCTCCTTACTTCTGGGTTCTGAATACATGAAATGTATTTCTACTTTAAGATCCCATAATATGGCCTTTTTAAGTGTTTACAATTATATTTATTTTTTCATAAAGTAATAATATGGTTATATTTATGACATATGTATTAGGATTCCCTATTTTAATATTATCATAAGTATTACCATTTTAAAAAGTCTTCTAGAACAAAAATTACCTGATCATTGAAGACATTGTCATGCAGGCAGCTGCTGCTAAGTCGCTTCAGTCATGTCTGACTCTGTGCGACCCCATAGACGGCAGCCCACCAGGCTCCCCTGTCCCTGGGATTCTCCAGGCAAGAACACTGGAGTGGGTTGCCATTTCCTTCTCCAATCATGCAGGCAGAGAACACTTGAAATTTATAAATTATTCTATGTGCACAATGAATTTTGACTAAAGGATCATTATATTGAGAAATCTTAATAATAACACTTCAAACTATTCTAAACAGACAGGTATGTGCCATTTAACCCCGATTTTAGCTGTGTTTGTGGAATTTGTCTTTATTATTTACTTGAATCAACCATCAACCAAGTTTTTTTAATGTGTACAATACACCTGGTATTTCACTTCCTTCTGGGATTACAGCAATGACTTGAAGCAGATAGCCTTTGCTCTTATGAACCTTGCAACTTAATATAATGATTCTAGTACGTAATTCCACTTTGAGAAAAAAGGCACCACCAGTTATTGGCAAAAAAAATACTAGCCTACAGACTTACATGTTTGCCTTCCATCTTTCCTTTGCCCTAAAGCATGTATCTATATTTATAGGCCAACTGAACTCTGTATATTTACAGTGGATTCTCCTTTTCTCAACTACTATTAATATAAATACAGCTATATGTCTCACACATGTAATATGACTTACAGAAGATATTTGTCACATATCAGGAATATTTGTGCCGTTTCTAAATAACTGTGTCATAGAATAAAGGTACATCTTCCTAAAGCCTTCATTTTAACTAATAGTCAAAGTTTAAACATTTATAGTTGGAGAAGCATGTTGAATTCACAGTGATATTTAAAATACACTTCAAAGATGTAAATTTAAGTAACATGATTTTATAAAACGAAAGCACAAAAGATAATCCTCAGAAGCTTTCTAAAATATAAAATCATAGAGTGTTTATGTAGTGTCCTATCAATGTCTACAATGATAAAAATGTTTATATACAAAACAGGAACTTCCAACAAAATATTCACAAGGTTAGTCTTTTAATCAGGATTATATGGGAAGATAGTTTATTCAATTCCAGTTGGTATTAGTCTACTCAAAGTCAGTTGCTATTAGTCTACTCTAAATGTCAGTTTTTAGTTGCTTTGTTTCAACTGAATGAATAAAGCAAGATGTAGCCTATGGTGGAGAATGAGAAAGTACAGAGAAAATATTTTGTGAGACTTAGCTGACATTTTGAAACAAACTAAAATCAAACTAAACTAATTTTATTTAAGGACATATAATAGGCTTTAAAAAACAAACAGTATTAACTGACAAGAATCTATTTTTTGTAGAACATTTGAGAGACTGCAAGATTCAAGGTGTTGAAGGAATATGCAAACAATATAAATGAAATGTTCACTTTCATACTTGCTAGTTATTGTATGATGGAAATGTAAAGATATTAGCTGGTCATTAGTGATGAGAAATTGTAAGGAAAAGCTTTGCTTTGAACGATGTTCTCAAAGCTTATTCACTGCAAAGAAATATTAAACACTTGGGAAAAATTTTCTTGGGACTTGGGACAAAATTCCAAATTATTCACTCTGTTAATTTATTCACTCTCTTAATTCATGCATAATCTTTAGTCTGACTCTTTGACGAGTCCTCACATCGCACCCCCCCAAAAAAAAACACTTTTAAAAATAGTAAATTAACCCTGTATAGATTGATGGGATCCTAGTCCCTTATTAATAATGTCCACACCCTGCCTGTCCTAAATTATTAAGATAAAACAAAGTGCAATTAATCAACATTTTCACCAAAGCATGCTTCTATAAAGATGATCATGTTATTAAGTGACACATTTACAAATATTACAAGTTACAAATATTTTTCTGAAATATAGACTAGCACTAAATCTTCCCTTTTTTTTTAATTAATGGTGTTTTGAAGACAGTGTAATACAACAAAGATCATTGGTTATACTTTTGATGGTGCCACACTATTAAACTTTCAGACTTTCAGTATTTATAATAACTATCATGTTCACACTGACCTTTGGAATGGTTGCAGTAATCCTTTATTAAATGAGGCAGTGATACCACCAAGCCAAACTGAGTGAATCAATATGTTTTCTAAAGCAGACAGATATTTTAAAGGGTAACATTTTCTGAGATTGTACATGTATATAGATACAACTGCCTATTTAAATTATGAAATGTATAAACTAGAATATTGAGTGAGAGACAGGAAGAATTATCCTTAGTGGTTTCATCTAGCCATCTATATTTCACAATCAAGTGATTTTGATTGAAGAGTGTCCATATATTCAGTCAACATCCATTTCCTCTACTTCAACCACATTTGTTATCATTTTCTCCAGGCATTTTTTTTTGCCCTACCTTAAACTGAGCAGACCATTTCCATCTGGAGAAGGAAATGGTAACCCACTCCAGTATTCTTGCCTGGAGAATTCCATGGACAGACCATGGGGTTGCAAAGAGTTGGACACGACTAAGTGACGAATACACACAAACTGACCAGCAATATTCATCCTTGTAGTCTTTGGATTTGAATTTTTCATCTGAAATGCAAATTTCCTAGCTAAGTGCATAGCTCACATCTTGAGTCAATTTTGTTCAGGGCTCTCCTCAAATGTCATCTCTTTAAAGAAACACCTGCAATAGCAACACTGCCTCCCCACTTGACTAACACTTTTTGTTCTCTTGCTCTGCTTTTTTTTTTTTTCCCCTAGATGTCTTGCCTCTGCCATCTGGAGGGGATTTGTTTTGCTTGTCTTCTAGTTTTCTAGTGTACTCAGATAAGTAGCTATTTCTTTTCCACTCAAAACCATTTTAAGGAGAAACCTCGATGAAACACAAGTCTGACAATTCATATTCCCAGTTTGTAGACTTGTAAACTTTCAGAAGCAAGCAAGCAAGGCGAAAAATACCATCAGAGGCAAGAATAGGCAAAAGGAGATTGTTTAATGTTCTTATAATGAAAAGAAAAACTTTGTTTCTGAGGCACCCTGAGTGAATAGAGAGTTCTGTGCTAAGCAGCCAGTACTTGAGACTGGAGCTAAGAATTACTGTCAAACAAAACTCAGAATCTAGAAAACAACAATGAGGACTGATTTAAAAAAAAAAGCAAACAAGAAACACCTTCCTTTGGTAACCAGTGGCAAATGGTTTGGATAGGCTAAAAGGAATGCTTTAATATATTTTATCTCCACTTCTATTTAAATAAACCCATTCATATTTTAACCAAGCTGAATTTACTTTAATGGTGCATAGGTTTGATTCTCCAAACCTTTTATTACTGAGTACAATTAGGAGATTAATTTTTATTCTAAGGAATAAGTATTAATATATATTAATATATTGTATTAATATTTATATTATTTGCTTAAATCATATCATCTGATATGAATATAAAATCTAGCTTTAGTGCATCCTTCAGTTTCATGAAATAGCAGTAAATGAAGAGATACTAAGTACTTTTATATTTGTTAATCCACATGGCACTCTTAAGCATATTTAATTGAATTTTGTTACATTTCCAGGTGTAAATATGTGGCGTTGGAATGTTTGTTTTGGAAACTGCTATAGGAGGTATTTTAACTCCAAGGATGTTTCAAATCATCTGGGGGTGACTGTTCTCATCCAGAAATTGCTAAGAACCTTTATATTATTGATTACTATAGTCAAAAGTAACAGAAGTGATCCTTTTCATATTTCCAGTGTCCTAGCAGAAGAGTCATACCCCATTGACTTGCTATGCTGGTTCCTCAGTTTCGTCTCTTCCCAACATCTTGTGCCATCTCTCATCTGGGGTTCTCATCATTTTCTACTCTGAGTTACTTCATACAGTTTAGTATTCTTCCACCCTAGTTGTTATTGCAAATTTTTTTCTGCCAGTTTAGACCTTGCTCTCTTTAGAGAATAAAAGAGAAGAGTGAAGATAACATCGGCAAAAAGGGTTCTGAACACACACACACACACACACATATATATATGTATATAAGTGACATCACACTTTGTTTAAACCTTGGGAATATTCATAAACAAACATTGGTTCTTCAAGAGTTATCTTTCCATGAGTGAAAGATCTATTTTACTAGGAATATGTGAAACTCTGCTTGCAACCCTTCCGAGGTATGTAAGGCAGAGTTTGGCAAACTCCTTTGCTATAACGCTAAGATACGAAATTGGTAACTATAAGGAAAGAAGAACATCAGCATAAACATTTAATCTTCAGGTCTTCCAAGCTTAGTGATTTTTGACAATGGAAAGAAAAGGATGACACCAAGCAATTTGCAAATGCCTCTCAATAACATAATTGTTTCTAATGAAGAAGCAACCTCCTTTCCCTCCCCAAGCTACATGCTTGGGCCAGAGAATCTCCACAGAAGGAGTGAGCAACTGAATTCATTGTTCCTTTCTATAACCTCCCCTACCTCTCTAGAAGTACAGGAGGGTCTGTAATACTCAACCCAGTTCATACTTGGTTCTGAAATGTACCCTGACAAGGACCAGGAGACACTCTCATTAAATCAGCTGTGGCGTCCTCTGTTGATGGCTCCCTTCATAATGTGAAGACACTCCATTATCTTTCATTTCCCAAATTAGCTGTGAGACAACAATATCTTAATTGCAAATCCATAAAGGACACATGGATTTGCCTCCTAAATCTCTCACTTACCTAGTGATGTCCTGTTGCTTCTGAACCTCTTTACTTTTGTACATAGTGTTATATTAAAACCATGACTTCAGATCATTTTCTTATCCCCTTGACTCAGCACTGCTTATGTATTTATCCAATTTCTGAGAGTTGGCCTGAGCCAGTTGTTCCAAAGTCTGTTTGAATGTCATTCCATAGTTGTTGTAAAGTAGCCAGGACCCTGACTTGGCTGGCACCCAGAGGCAAGTTTAAATAGTTCTAGTATAACTGTTCCTGGCCTTTCTCCTTCCAGTAAGGACTCAATGCCATTAGGCAATTCAGGGTCCAGTGAACCTAAAAATGTATTTCTAGAAATATTTTTTAACAGTTTCTTTTTTAGAGCAGTGTTTTAAGTTCACAATGGAAAGTACAGGGAGAGAGTGTTTTTCCATATACTCTTTACCCTGCACATGTGTAGCGTTCTGCTTTATCAACATCAGTCACTAGAATGGCACAATTTTTTTTTTAACCAAGGATGAACCTACATTGGCACATCGTAGTCACCCAAAGTCCACAGTTTACCTTTGATTTCCTTTTGGTGTTGTGCATTCTATTGGTTTGGACAAATATATAATGACATATATCCATCATTAAAATATAATGCAGTGTTTTCACTGCCCTAAAATTCCTCTTTGCTCTGCCTATCTTTCTCCTCCTTACTCTTAGAAACTACTAATCTTTTTATTTTCCTCATTTTTTTTTTACCTTTTCCAAAATGCCGTAATTGAAATTATACAATCTCTGCTTTTTTTTTTTTTTTGGATTGGATTCTTTAGCTTAGTAATATGCATTTAAATCTCTTCCATGTCTTTTCATGGCTTGATAGCTCATTTCATTTTAGTCTGAATTTGTTTGGATGCACCATAGTTTACTTGCTAGGACATCATGGTTGCTTCTAATTTTGGGCAATTATGAATTAAACTGCTGTACATGTCCATGTGCAGGTTTTTCTGTATACATAGGCTTTTCTGGAAAAAAATAGATATTTTCAAATAATATATTCTAAGTCTGTTTCTCACTATACATTCTCCCCTCTAAATGTAATTACTTATTAAATATGTCCTATATACTAGTTCTAGAGGTTTCTGGTGGTGGTCAGGGGCCAATGTAATTTTCTTAATGGTCTGACTTTGGGTCCTTACCACATAAGCTTGATTTTCTGGTAGCTGTGATGAAAATAAACTCTTCAGATTGAGGGTGATATAATGAATCTGTTATCAATATACAGCTGAGGACAAGGATCAAGGAAAGGAACAATCTAGCAGGTCCCAGGGTGAGAAAGAGGTTTATGAATCTCTATCTATTAAATTTTTAATTATTTCAAACATATACATGTACAAACAAATTTAGCACACATTCATAAAAAAATAAATATTTCCATCCCACAGAGAATAAAAATTTTGAAATATGCAGATGTATGTAACAAATAATGGACAGTTTTTAAATGTATCTTAGTGACTTATATCGGAGAAGGCAATGGCAACCCACTCCAGTACTCTTGCCTGGAAAATCTCATGGATGGAGGAGCCTGGTAGGCTGCAGTCCATGGGGTCGCTAAGAGTTGGACACGACTGAGCGACTTCACTTTCACTTTTCACTTTCACTTTTCACTTTCATGCATTGGAGAAGAAAATGGCAACCCACTCCAGTGTTCTTGCCTGGAGAATCCCAGGGATGGCGGAGCCTGGTGGGCTGCCATCTATGGGGTCGCATAGAGTCAGACAGGACTGAAGTGACTTGGCAGCAGCAGCAGCAGCAGCAGTGACTTATATAAGAAAATTTAATATGTATTTTAAAATAC
Source organism: Giraffa tippelskirchi (assembly GCF_054371585.1). Taxonomy (NCBI): domain Eukaryota; kingdom Metazoa; phylum Chordata; class Mammalia; order Artiodactyla; family Giraffidae; genus Giraffa; species Giraffa tippelskirchi. The sequence continues at coordinate 44,323,661 of NC_137276.1, forward strand.
CTGAATTGTTTAAAAGCTATACTCGAGGATGTATTTAGCAATGGAGATTGTTTAGCAGTAGACATCAATAAAGTAAGCCAAAAACAAATTGACACACAAACTTACTAGTTTGGCTTAATAAAGGATTTGCTATGCATTACTTTTAAGAGGCCCTCAACCTTTAAAAATAGGTGCTTATTACACTAGTAAAATAGGATACCCACATGTTTTGTTACTGCCGATTAAAAAGTTTCATGAAAAAAAACAAAACAAAACTGAGTGTAAGAACAGGACTAGAATTAACTGTCCTTTTGGAAAATTTCTCAGATTTGTCTAAAGAAAAATATGAAAACACTTTAATGCATTGTTTCCTTTAGACTTTTAAGGCAAGCATGATTACACATTACATTATAATATCTGGCAGAGTTTCATTTGATCACCATATTTTTAGAAATTAATGTGAAAGAAAAATGTAAAACATTTAATTTCTAGATTGGTATTTATACTCCTTGTGATGACACTCAAAAAACTTTGGCAGCATTCTGAGTAGTTGGCGGTTTCTACAAAATATGCCAATTAAAAAGCAAAACATTACTCCACTACATCATGTCACATTCTTCTAAAATATAAATATTGAACTTTCACCACATGCCACCACGCAGCACTGCTATGACAACATCTTTGTAGAGTTCCTAAGCTCCTTCAAAAAGTGGCATCTAATCAGCACAAGGAGAGGTAAAATATTACCGTGGCTATAATTATCTGGTTGGCAAAATAAGCTCTGTGTAGAATTATGTTGAAACAACCATTTAGTAAAATTAATGCTTTAGTTCAGCTCAGCTCATATGTTTAAGGGAACTGGCGAACAATGAGAAAATAGAGATTGGTTTTCTATCACATTAATTTTTTGTCTCTGTTTAAAAAGCAAACTTTTTTTTCTTACTATAGTACATTTAGAAAGCAGATTTGTTCACAGAAAAACAGTTAAGGATAAACCATAATTCTACATGTGAAATGTACATTTTCTGGTATAGTAATTATATATATATATACTTTTTTTTTCTTCTCTGAGGACACATATAGAACTTATTTCTAATTTATTTAAATGCATCTTAGTAATATGTTAACTTCACATGTTTTCAAGGTCAATAAGTATCGGATTTTTAAAAATAAACTATCAAACCTGTGTAATTTTAAAAACATTTCTAAAATTTAGAATAAACACTTAAATTTGTTTAAACAGAGGCCAGGAGTATTGTGGACATTTTTTGGCTGATTCCAAAGGGTATGAAAGATGTTTAAGAATTTAAAAAGTTTATACAGATTCTTCTAAGAAAGAAAATAAATATTACTAATACAGCATAGTAAATCTATGATTAAGTACACCAATACAGGTATTATGCATATTATAGAAATTTTCAAGATACATATAGGTTGAATTGCAGTGAAAACTCATTTTCTAATAAGCCACTTGCCATTGTTTTTTAAAAAGACATCAATCTGGTAAAATAAAAGTACAAATTAAACCCAGTGGAAGGTCTGTTGCAAAATCAATAGACAAAATGAGCTACAGAACATTTCGTATTTAGAAGAGCTTACAATAGAAACCAAGACTCAAGAGATTTCCATTTTACTTTTACCTAATAGAGGAGTAGCATCTTTAAATATGTGTAAAGTTTAGAGAGACTAAGAGAGTGTTGGGGAACAAAAGTGCTAATTTTTGTTTTGATAAAGAAAATTATATTGCTGAAGGGCTTAATATAAATTAAGAATTAGATGTTACTTATGACAGACAGACTGAGTGAAAAGTCAGACTTTCTCCTCTGTTCTAGACCTATTGTTGGGTTCTCTGTTATCAAGAACTTTTTCAGTTTTCCCAGTAACTTCTTAAATCACCGTGCCTAATGATAGGTTATAGATCTTAATCCTAACCTGATTGTAGCAAATTGAAATTAACAGTGCAGAGTTTACCTTGTGGTTCATTTCTTTTGGAAGAATACATTAGGTAACAGTGTATGTGATAGTTGAATCTACCTATTGACAAAGAAAAGCTCTAGCCAGTATCTAGATGTATTCTTGGACTGATCCTGAATCAAGTGACTTCTCTGCAATCAAAACTAAACATTTCTATTCACTGAGTTTCTCATAATATAATCCAAGTATTTCCAGGGAATGGTGTAAATTAAAGTCATACAGGGAAGAAATTAAAAGAGAACTGTTAGTGAATTTGCTTTGAGGCTTTCATTTAGTACTTCCACACATATCAAATCTAGGTTTGAAATGAGAAATCCCTGTTAGATTAGGTCACTTTTAAAGGAGAAATCTCACTCACCATTCCGACTCTCTTCATCAATGGCAACTATGGTGGCTGGTGGTCCTCCCCTAGCGAGTTTGCAATCTAAAGAGAAAACAAGACAAAGTAAGAAGTAGCTATTGCAGGGATATTCACCCTGAGATTAAATTCACTGTGATATGTATTGACATTTAAAAAGAAATATCCTATAATCAAATTAATATGCATTATTGCTGTTAAAAATTTTTTATTTTTTTAAAAAAAGTGTTCATAAGAACTACACAGATTCCTTACCACATTGCAGCAAAGACACATTATAGACCATGAAATGGTTCAAATCATACTGAGAAAATACCAGCAGAGACCACTGGAGAGTAGAAGTCCTTCAGGACAGAGATAATGAAATGGTAATTTAACCCAAAGAAATAACATAAAGGGATGATTAACAAGGATAAACTGTAATTAAAGCTTCACAACAGAAACAAACATAATTGAACTTTAATTGTGATAAAGGGTCTAATTAAAAAGAGTGAATAGAATTTTAACAATATTCTAAAGAGAATGAAACAGAGACAGACAAGCAATGTTTGTGGGGTTTGAGATTTTATTTTTGTCATCTTACCCTCATATTGCCAGTCTGGAGTCAAAAGTATAGAGTCATCAATGGAAGCAGATCAGAAAAATAAAAGAAAGAAAGGAAGAAATAATATATGTGTATATTTAGTGAAGATTGAAAGATATAAATAGCATTGTACAATAACAGATATATCACACCTAATGATTTCTGGAAATGAAATATATAAAATCCTTATTTTTATAATTCAAACACAGCATGAACAAGTTAACTTGATAATGTATGTCACTCACATCTTAAAAATTACAGATCAATTTGAATATAACATACAATACACCTATGTGTCCTATGAAAAGGTAAATGAAATTACATATCAATTGTCTATTATCTCTGTGTTGAACGAACCTTAAGAATACTGCCTGTCAATCAGCAGTGATTAATTTGTTATCTCAAGAACTGCTAATGCATGGATAATGAACATATAAATAGTATCATGAACTATAATATCCATGATAATTAAAATGTGAAGGCTTTGCCTGCAAGATGTCAAAAGTATACTTTTAAGACATAAAGTGCTCTCTCAGGAGATACTTGGCCAGCCTGATAGGGTTGTCATGTGGTTAAATGTACATGGTGTGTTCCTGTGACTGAAACATAAATTGGCTTAAGCCATCCAAGTAAGTGTGCTATTTGGAAGATGATTTCAAGGCTTACTATTTATCTATTAAAATTCTGCCATTATGTACATGGGCATGAATAATAAGGGCTTTGCCAAGCACTTTTCTATATTGTAAGATGTGTGTTCTCTCACGTAAAGCTTAAAATATCTGAAATCTCCAGTTTTCCTCTCTTTGTCCTTGTCAATATTAAGGAGTTTCAGGTCACAGCAGTTTTAGATCTAAAATATCTCATTACACTCCATCCTTTCCTTCCTATACCCCCTGACATAGCACAGCTCCTCACTATTTGCAACCTCTACTGTTGCAGTGGTTTCCTCATTAATCTCCTGGAAACATTGTTCTCATCCTGCATTCATTTATTCATTTCATGAGAATAACTTTTGTGCACCGAAATCAAAGGTAAATTAATGGCGCTTCTCTGCACAAAAACACTTATGTTTCTTTTGGAGTGAAGAAAAATGTTTTAGGATATCATTCAGAGGGTGTCACGGTCCCAACATTGTTTACTTACTAAGCACTGTGCTCTTTAGTCACCTTAGAGCCCTTACTCTTACTAGGATTACATCTTGTATTATTATTAAGGCAGCCTTGTTACCTAAAGTCATTTCTGCCTCTACTACCTGGGAAGTCTGTTACTCTTGATAAATTTAGATTTCACCTATTCCACCAAAACTTTCTTATACCCCAGTGAAAATTTAAATTTTATTCCTGAGTTCTCGTAACTGTTCATCTAGCTTTTTATTCATCTGTGCATACAAAAATTATTCAGTCAAATTGGTAGATAGCTTACTATGTGTGGAAGATGGGAATTAAAAATCAACAACTCCTTTCTTCACAGGTCTCAGGTGGGGGAGATAAGTGGTCAGATAAAGGAAAGATTCATAAACAACCACAAAAGTATGGCACAATGTGGTCTATGTGAGTCAGTTGTTTAATATGATCATCAACAACACAAATGATTAAAATAGAGACAATGCCTGCTGTGAGTAGAAATGGGATACACAACAAGGCAGAGGCAATTTGTGGAAAGAATAAATGTAACGTGACCAGTTCTTACAAGAAGCAATTCTTGGATTACGAAGCATGCCTTCCATTTGTATTTCAAAGAGTAGTTACTTTTCAATACTATTTTATTTCTTCCCACTCTCCTTCTTTCCCTCTCTCTTCCTCCCTCTCCCTCGCGCGCGCACACACACACACACACACACACACACACGGTGGCTCAGTGATAAAGAATCTGCCTGCCAATGTAGGAGACACAGGTTCAATCCTTGGGTCAGGAAAATCCATGGAGAAGGAAATGGCAACCAACTCCAGTATTCTTGCCTGGAGAATCCCATGGATGGAGGAGCATGGTGAGCCCAGTGTCCCAAAAGAGTTGTACATGACTCAGCAACTAAACAACAATCTAAATGCACATATAATACATATATATAGGGTTACTGCCTCAGTTAAAATCCTCATAGCTGCAAAGTAGAGAAAAGGTGTGGTAAATTTTCATATAAGTATTGGTAGAGGAATAGATATTTAATCAATAACTTTATAGGCAGGCAGGATAAAGGGAAATGGATGATGGAGAAACTTGGATATACGTATACAACAACTGCTCATCATTTGGTTACTATTATATTTATGGATAGACTTTTTCTGCTCAGCTAAGTCAAGTATGATTCTCCATATTCTAGCCTTACCCACCTCCCTTACCCTTTCCACTCTTGGTTCATTCTGTAGCCATAGCAAACCAAATTTATGTTTGCTGTGACATCTACTGAAATTCCCTTACTCCTCTTCTTCCCTTGGTTAACTTCTATTTCTCTTCCAAGAACCTGGCAAGGCATCACCTCTTCTAGAAAATCTTCCTTGTTGGTCTAAACTAAATGCCTCTTCTCTGCATTCCTTCAGTATACACTGTGTAAGCATGCCAAGTCATTTCAGTGGTGTCCGACTCTTTGTGAACCCATGAACTGTAGTCCACCAAGATTCTCTGCCCATAGGATTCTCTAGGTAAGAATACTGGAGTAGGTCGCCATGCCCAACCCAAGGATCGAACCCACATATCTTACATCTCTTGCATTAGTGGGTGGGTTCTTTACCACTAATGCCACCTGGGAATCCCTCAGTATACACTGTGCTGTACTTAGTTGCTCAGTTGTGTACAACTCTTCATGACCCCATGGACTGTAGCCCACCAGGTTCCTCCGTCCACGGGGATTCTCCAGGCAAGAATACTGGAGTGGGCTGCCATGCCCTCCTCCAAGGGATCTTCCCAACCCAGGGGTCAAACCCAGTTCTCCCACATTGCAGGTGGATTCTTTACTGTTTGAGCCACCAGGGATGCTCAAGAATACTGAAGTGAGTAGCCTATCCCTTCTCCAGGGGATCTTCCCAACTGAGGAATTGAATCGGGGTCTCCTGCATTGCAGGTGGATTCTTTACCAGCTGAGCTATCAATATACACTGTAGCCCATTGGAAAAATTACTTCATAACAATATATTAGTGATTTTTTTCTAATGCGGGCTCCTTCAGACCAAGTCTGTGTCATATTTATCTTAGTAGCCTCAGAATTCAACCAGAGTGGACCCTGAAAGAATGTTTGTTGAATTTTTCTGAACTACAATCAGCCCAGCTGCAATCTCTCACTGACCATCTCTCTAGGAGTGCGCTCAAAAGTCTCTGTTCTCATTATGTCCTTAGCAACAGAAACAGACCAGGAGTGAAGGTGCAGGTACAGTTCCTTCCAGTCAGACCCCTTTAAAGGATGACTTTCACTCAGCTTTATTCTTTTAGCAAGTTCCAAAACCACACAATAAGATATTTTCCTGCCCAAATAAATAAATAAATTTTATTTATTCTGAATCAAAACAAAAGTGGTTAAAAAAATTTAGACTCACAACACTAATGTAGAGAGGTAGTCAGATACATAAAAATAATCTATTAATAACATTGCTCACAACAGTGTTTGCTTCAAAATGATGTGCTTGTGAAACTATAGTTAGTTTTGAAATGCACAAAATATTTTTAATCACAAGTATATTCAGAAAAAAAGTAAATTTGGATGGAACAGCCAGGATGTATTAGGTATGCAAAATATCCACGTGGAGATCAAAGGGAAAACTAGAAAGCAATTTGGGGGCTAGGTGATCCTGTTCTCTACGGTCTGTGGATAATCTGTCTGCCACAGGAAAGACAGGTTAGCTGATGATGACTGTACCTTGGAAATGCACTTCTGTAATCTATTTAATTTCACCCTTGACTGTCCACATTAAATCACAAATTCATTGTTTTTCGTGGCTCAAATTTCTAACCTCTCAGACCCCTACCTGGTTCACATATCCAATTTGTTGTAAAGTGCAGGATATGAATACAAATACCTGAATGACCAGTGTGACTTATTTTTGAAAATTTGTCATCAAGCTAAAAATAAGCCATATTTTTTCTGTATGTTTTTAAATAATTTTATGCAACAGGTAGGGTTTCAAACTTAAAAATATATTAGCAGATAAGTAATGACTGGTTTCAAAGGTAGTGAACCTATGATATGCTATTCTTACTGCATCCAGAAGCTTAAGAGCATGTTACTCTGTAAAGAGAATATCCAGAATTGTCCAGATATATTCATTTATTACTAGGAAGTGTGAATAGCCAGGAAAATGCTATTTCCATCTTAGCCTATTCTCAAAACTTCTATTTAAGGTCAAAAAATGCCTTTCAAAAAATTGGAGTGTAATTGCTTTACAATGTTGTGTTAGACTCTGCTGTACAACAAAGAGAATCAGCTATATTTATACATATATCCCTTCCATCTTGGACCTCCCTTCCCCACCCTAATCCCACCCATCCAGGTCATCACAGAGCACTGAGTTGAGTTCTCTGTGCCATACAGCAGTTTCCCACTATCTATATATTTTACACATAGTGATTGATATATATTAATTCTAAGCTCTAATTCATCCCACTCTTCCTTTCCCCCACTGCATCCACATGACGATTCTCTATGTTTATGCTTCTGATTCCTGCCCTGCAAATAGGCTCCTCAGTATCTCATTTTTAGATTCCACATATATGTGTTGACCATCTGGTGATGCCCATGTGTAGAGTCTTCTCTTGTGTTGTTGAAAGAGGGTGTTTGCTATGACCAGTGCATTCTCTTGGCAAAACTCTGTTAGCCTTTGCCCTGCTTCATTCTGCCCAAGGTCAAATTTACCTGTTACTCCAGGTATTTCTTGACCTCCTACTTGTGCATTCCAGTCCCCTAAAATGAAAGGACATCTTTTTTGGGTGTTAGTTTTAAAGGTCTTGTAGGTCTTCATAGAACCGTTCAACCTAAGCTTCTTCAGTGTTACTGGTCGGGGCATAGACTTGGATTACCGTGATATTGAATGGTTTGCCTTGGAAATGAACAGAGATCATTCTGTCGTTTTGAGATTGCACCTAAGTACTGCGTTTCGGACTCTTTTGTTGACTATGATGGCTACTCCATTTCTTCTAAGGGATTCCTGCCCACAGTAGTAGATATAATGGTCATCTGAGTTAAATTCATCCATTCCAGTCCATTTTAGTTCGCTGATTCCTAAAATGTTGATGTTCACTCTTGCCATATCCTGTTTGACCACTTCCAATTTGCCTTGATTCATGAAACTAACATTCCAGGTTCCTATGCAATATTGCTCTTTACAGCATCAGAATTTGCTTCTATCACCAGTCACATCCACAACTGGGGGTTGTTTTTGCTTTGGTTCCATCCCTTCATTCTTTCTGGAGTTATTTCTCCACTGATCTCCAGTAGAATATTGGGCACCTACAGACCTAGGGAGTTCAAGGCAAGAATACTGAAGTTGTTTGCCATTCCCTTCTCCAGTGGACCACATTCTGTTAGCCAAAGATGGAGAAGCTCTATACAGTCAGCAAATACAAGACCAGGAGCTGACTGTGGCTCAGATCATGAACTCCTAATTGCCAAATTCAGTCTTAAATTGAAGAAAGTGGGGAAAACCACTAGACCATTCAGGTATGACCTAAATCAAATCCCTTATGATTATACAATGGAAATGAGAAATAGATTTAAGGGACTAGATCTGATAGAGTGCCTGATGAACTATGGACGGAGGTTCATAACATTGTACAGGAGACAGGGATCAAGACCATCCCCAAGAAAAAGAAATGCATAAAAGCAAAATGGCTGTCTCAGGAGGCCCTACAAATAGCTGTGAAAAGAAGAGAAGCAAAAAGCAAAGTAGAAAAGGAAATATATACCCATTTGACACAGAGTTCCAAAGAATAGGAAGGAGAGATAAGAAAGCCTGCTTCAGCGATTGATGCAAAGAAATAGAGGAAAACAATACAATAGGAAAGACTAGAGATTTCTTCAATATGATTAGAGATACCAAGTGAACATTTCATGCAAAGATGGGCTCAATAAAGGACAGAAATGGTATGGACTTAACAGAAGAAGAAGAGATTAAGAAGAGGTGAAAAGAATACACAGAACTATACAAAAAAGATCTTCATGAGCCAGATAACCATGATGGTGTGATCACTCACCTAAAGCCAGACATCCTGGAATGTGAAGTCAAGTGGGCCTTAGGAAGCATCACTATGAACAAAGCTAGTGGAGGTGATGGAATTCCAGTTGAGCTACTTCAAATCCTAAAAGATGATATATGAAAGTGCTGCACTCAATATATCAGCAAATTTGGAAAGCTCAGCAGTGGCCACAGGACTGGAAAAAGGTTAGTTTTCATTCCAATCCCAAAGAAAGACAATGCCAAAGAATGCTCAAACTACCACACAATTGCACTCATCTCACATGCTAGTAATGTAATGCTCAAAATTCTAGAAGCCAGGCTTCAGCAATCCATGAAACGTGAACTTCCAGATGTTCAAGCTGATTTTAGAAAAGGCAGAGGAACCAGAGATCAAATTGCCTATATTCTCTAGATCATCGAAAAAGCAAGAGAATTCCAGAAAAAACATCTATTTCTGCCTTACTGACTATGCCAAAGCCTTTGACTGTGTGGATCACAATAAACTGTGGAAAATTCTGAAAGAGGTGGGAATGCCAGACCACCTGACCTGCTTCTTGAGAAACTTGTATGCAGGTCAGGAAGCAGCAGTTAGAACTGGACATGGAACAGCAGACCGCTTCCAATAGGAAAAGGAGTATGTTAAGGCTGTATATTTTCACCCTGCTTATTTAATTTATATGCAGAGTATATCATGAGAAACACTGGGCTGGATAAATCACAAGCTGGCCTCAAGATTGCTGGGAGAAATATCAATAACCTGAGATATGCAGATGACACCACCCTTATGGCAGAAAGTGAAGAAGAACTGAAGAGCCTCTTGATGAAAGTGAAAGAGGAGAGTGAAAAAGTTGGCTTAAAGCTCAACATTCAGAAAGCTAAGATCATGGCATCAGATCCCATAATTTCATGGCAAATAGATGGGGAAACAGTGGAACCAGTGGCTGATTTTACGTTTTGGGGCTCCAAAATCACTGTGAACAGTGATTGTAGCCCTGAAATTAAAGTACGCTTTCTCCTTGGAAGGAAAGTTATGACCAACCTAGACAGCATATTAAAAAGCAGAGACATTACTTTGTCAACAAAGGTCCATCTAGTCAAGGCTATGGTTTTTCCATTGGTCATGTATGGATGTGAGAGTTGGACTATAAACAGGGCTGAGTGCAGAATATTGATGCTTTTGAACTGTGGTGTTGGAGAAGACGCTTGAGAGACCGTTGGACTGCAAGGAGATCCAACCAGTCCATCCTAAGGAAAATTGGTCCTGGGTGTTCATTGGAAGGACTGATGTTGAAGCTGAAACTCCAGTATTTTGGCCACCTGATGAGAAGAGCTGACTCATTTGAAAAGACCCAGATGTTGGAAAAGATTGAAGGCAGGAGGAGAAGGGGACAACAGAGGATGAGATGGCTAGATGGCATCACTGACTCAATAGACATGAGTTTGGTTAAACTCTGGGACTTGGTAATGGACAGAGAGGCCTGGCTTGCTGCGGTCCATGGGGTTGCAAAGAGTTGGACATGACTGAGCGACTGAACTGAACTGATATATGTGTTAAGGTACAATATTTTTCTCATGAGTTTGGTTAAACTCTGGGACTTGGTAATGGACAGAGAGGCCTGGCTTGCTGCGGTCCATGGGGTTGCAAAGAGTTGGACATGACTGAGCGACTGAACTGAACTGATATATGTGTTAAGGTACAATATTTTTCTTTTTCTAACTTACTTCATTCTGAATGGCAGTGTCTCAGTCCTTCCACATCTCTACAGATGATCCAAGCGTGTTCCTTTTAGTTGCTGTGTAACACTCCATTGTATACATATGCCACATCATCTCTATTCATCCTTTGATGGATATTTAGATTGTTTACATATCCTGGCTATTGTAAATAGTGCTGCAGTGAACCTTGGGGTACATGTGTCTTTTTTGAACTATGGTTTCCTTAGGGTATATATATACCCAATAGTGGAATTGACAAGTCGATTGTAGTTCTATTTTTTAAAGAAAACTCCATACCGTTTTCCATAGTGGCTGTATCAATTTACATTCCCATAAACAGAGAAAGAGGGTTCCCATTTCTCCACACCGTCTCCAGTATTTATTGGGTTTCTTTGATGATGGCTACTCTGACCAGTGTGAAGTGATATCTTGTTTATTTTGATTTGCATTTCTCTAATAATTAGTGATGTTGAGCATTTTTTTCATTATATGGGACTGGAATGGAAAAGTAGGAAATCAAGAGATACCTGGAGTAACAGGAAAATTTGGCCTTGGAGTACAGAATGAAGCACGGCAAAGGTTCAGGGAGTTTTGCCAAGAGAACGCACTGGTCATAGCAAAGTACCTCTCCCAACAACACAAGAGAAGACTCTACAATCAGACTGATGATATCCTTTGCAGCTGAAGATGGAGACGCTCTATACATTCAGCAAGACAAAGACTGGGAGCTGACTGTGGCTCAGATCATGAACTCCTTATTCCCAAATTCAGATTTAAAATGAAGAAAGTAGGGGAAACCACTAGACGATTCAAGTATGACCTAAATCAAGTCCGTTACAGTAGAAAAGTGAAGTGAAAGTAAAAGTCACTCAGTCGTGTCCAACTCTTTGTGACCCCATGGACTGTAGCCTACCAGGCTCCTCTGTCCATGGAATTTTCCAGACAAAAGTAATGGAGTGGGCTGCCATTCCCTTCTCCAGGGGATCTTCCCGACCCGGGGATGGAACCTGGGTCTCTCGCATTGCAGGCAGGCGCTTTATTATCTGAGCCACCATGACAAGTAAATTCAAGGGAGTAGATCTGATAGAAAGAGTGCCTGAAGAACTACGGACAGAGGTTCGTGACACTGTACAGGAGGCAGGGATTAAGGCTATCCCTAAGAAAAAGAAAGGCAAAATGGTTGTCTGAGGAGGCCTTACAAATAGCTGAGAAAAGAAGAGAAGCGAAAGGCAAAGTACAAATGGAAAGATATACCCATTAGAATGCAGTTCCAAAAAATAGCGAGGAGAGATAAGAAAGTCTTTCTCAGTGATCGATGCAAAGAAATAGAGGGAAACAATAGGCGGGAAAAATGAGATCTCTTCAAAAAAAAATTAGAAATACCAAGGGAATATTTCATGCAAAGATGAGCTTGATAAAGGACAGAAATGGTATGGACCTAACAGAAGCAGAAGAAATTAAGAAGAGGTGGCAAGAATACACGGAAGAACTATACAAAAAAATATCTTTATAACCCAGATAATCACAATGGTGTGATCCCTCACCTAAGGCAGACATCCTGGAATGTGAAGTCAAGTGGGACTTAGAAAATATCACTATGAACAAAGCTAGTGGTGGTGATGGAATTCCAGTTGAGCTATTTCAAATCCTAAGAGATGATGCTGTGAAAGTGCTGCATTCAATATGTCAGCAAATTTGGAAAACTCATCAGTGGCCACAGGACTGGCAAAGGTCAGTTTTCATTCCAGTCCCCAAAAAAGGCGATGCCAAAGAATGTTCAAATTACTACACAGTTGCACTCATCTCACACACTAGCAAAGTAATGCTCAAAATTCTCCAAGCCAGGCTTCAACAGTACATGAACCATGAACTTCCAGATGTTCAACCTGGGTTTAGAAAAGGCAGAGGAACCAGAGATCAGGTTACCAACATCTGCTGGATCATCGAAAAAGCAAGAGAGTTCCAAAAACATCTATTTCTGCTTTATTGACTATGCCAAAACCTTTGACTCTGTGGATCACAATAAACTGTGGAAAATTCTTCAAGAAATGGGAATAACAGACCACCTGACCTGCCTCCTGAAAAATCTATTTACAGGTAAAGAAGAAACAGTTAGAACTGGAAATGGAACAGCAGACTGTTTCCAAATCAGGAAAGGAGTACGTCAAGGCAGTATATTGTCACCCTACTTATTCAAATTATATGCAGAGTACATCGTGAGAAATGCTGGACTGGATGAAGCCCAAGCTGGAATCAAGATTGCTGGGAGAAATATCAGTGACCTCAGATATGCATATGGTACCACCCTTATGGCAGAAAGAGAAGAAGAACTAAAGAGCCTCTTGATGAAAGTGAAAGAGGAGAGTGAAAAAGTTGGCTTACATCTCAACATTCAAAAAACTAAGATCATGGCATCCGGTCCCATTACTTCATGGCAAATAGATGGGGAAACAGTGGAAACAGTGGCTATTTTTTGGGCTCCAAAATCACTGCAATAGTGACTGCAGCCATGAAATTAAAATACGCTTACTCCTTGGAAGGAAAGTTATGACCAACCTAGATAGCATATTTAAAAGCAGAGACATTACTTTGCCAACAAAGGCTGTCTAGTCAAGGCTATAGTTTTTACAGTATCATGAATGGATGTGAGAGTTGGACTATAAAGAAAACTGAGTGCCAAAGAATTGATGCTTTTAAACTGTGGTGTGGAGAAGATTCTTGAGAGTCTGTTGGACTGCAAGGAAATCCAACCAGTCCATCCTAAAGGAGATCAGTCCTGAATATTCATTGGAAGGACTGACATTGAAGCTGAAACTCTAGTATTTTGGCCACCTGATGCAAAGGACCGACTCATTGGAAAAGACCCTGGTGCTGGGAAAGATTGAAGGCAGGAGAAGGGGACAACAGAGGATGAAATGGTTGGATGGCATCACCGACTCAATGGACACGAGTTTGAGTAAACTCCAGCAGTTGATAATGGACAGGGAAGCCTGACATGCTGCAGTCCATGGGGTCGCAAAGATTCCGACACGACTGAGCAACTGAATTGACCTGTTTTGATATTGAGCTGAGAGTTGTCTTTTCATCTGTATACAGTTTCCTTTGCTCTGTAGACACTTTTAAGTTGTATTAGGCTCTACTTGTTTATTTCTATTTTCATTACTGTAGGAGGTAGGTCAGAAAACATCTTGTTGTGATTTATATCGAAAAGTCCTTTTCCTATGGTTTTCTCTAAGAATTCAATTGTGTCCATGCTTACATTTAGGTCTTTAATCCATTTTGAGTTTATTTTTGTTTATGGTGTTAGGTAGTGTTCCAAATTCATTTTTTTTTTTTTTTGCATGTATCTATCTGGTTTTCCCAGCACCACTTACTGGGAGAAATATTTGCAAATGAAGCAACTGAGAAACAATGTCTTTTTAATATAATTTCAAATATATTGGCTATTGTCATATGTTAACACGCCAGTTGCCATCAACATGTCCAATGGCTAGTATATTGTATTTTCTGCCCAGATTTCTCTCCTGAGTCTGTGTCCTACTGCTCAGACAACATCTGCACTTTCAATTTCAAAAGTGCCCTAAATGTAACATTGCAAAATGGAATTTTAGTTATGACCCCCCAGCCCATACTTGGCCTTTTCCAGCATGCATAATTCCAGTGAATAGCACAATTTTGCACCAAGTTTCATAACACAGAAACTAGGGGGTCACCTTTGAGCCTGCCCATCTTCCTTGCTTTTCTGTGCTGAATCCCTCAAAAACTCTTGAATTTAATTCCTACAGAAAATTTCTCATATCCACCTCATGTTTTCAATCTCTGATGTCAATGTGCTATGACAGTCTCCTACCTAATGTAATAGGTTTCCTAAGGTTCACCTTACAGGCAATCTTGGCTCACTCTTTAATTTTCTATCTTTAACCACAGTGATCTTTTAACAGATTAAAATGTGCTTACCTGTTAATAATGTGCCATTGCTTTTATTTTACAACAAAATTTTCATGGCCTACAATCCCCTTTATGGTATGATTTTAGATTGAAAACCAAAATATATGGCCTAAAAGAGCCTGCATGATACAGCCTTCTCCTTCCTCTCCAATCTCACCTGCTTCCATGTTCTTGCATGCCCTCTACATTCCAGACAGAATTTTCTTTTCTTTAATCATGCTATGGTTTATCCTGAGCTACCTCAAGACCTTTCCAGACTACATTATTTCTTATTTCTAATCTTCACAGTCAACCCATCCTTCACTTAAATTTTCTTTAGATTTTAACTTAATGCTTCACTTTTCAAAGAAATCATTTCTAATCCTCAGGTTCCCTGATATATACTGAGTTAACTCTGCCTTCTAATATCAACTGACTCCTCACTGACAGAAAACTTGGTGATACCTAGATCTTGTTTCTGTTTCTGAGTTAGTGTTCCCAGGGCAAAGTTCTTGCCACATAATTGACTCTAAGCAACTATTTCTTGAATGCATAAACGAAGAGCATCGACCAAATTTGCAACAGCAATTTTTAAAAAGCCTTCTATAAGTTAATACTTTTTCTTTTTAATATTTGAAATATCATTCTCATATAAAAATAATTGGGAAAGAATGAGTAACAAATTAGTTATTAAAAGACAGGCACTACCTCAGCAGAAATGTGAAGGTAGCAGAATGTATCACCTGAAAATATGCCACTTTGGCATGTAGAACTGAGGGCAATGAAGACCCAGCAAACTCAGGAAAAGCTTTTTTTTTTTTTTTTTTTTACTTTTTCATTAAGAGCCTAAAAGGGGAGCCTGTACCAGGAAGAGAGCTGTTACCAGAGATAAATTTTTCATCTCAGAGAGGTATGTGCATGGCAGGACGAGTATTTGTTAACCAAATTTTTTTTTTTTTTTTCTCATCTTCCTGTGAGCTTCCTTCTTTCCCTTTGAAGCCTCGGACCCTTATCCTTTTCTGAGCTCAAGATGATATTTAAGACTTAATTGCCTGGTTGTGTTTGAGTCTCATACTTGTGTATATAATTAAATTTGTTTTACTCCTGTTAATTGTTCTATTATGGGGAGTTCTCAGCCAAGAACATAGAAATCCCTATAATTTTTACTCAGCTGTTTCCTTACCAGTACCCTATGATTATCAGTGAATTATTCTAGCACCTAGCCTAGTATTTGACATAATCATTCAATAAATTTTTTGAATTATGGAATATCTTCTTCCAAAGTAAATGAATAAAACAAATAACTAAATTCATCATTTCAAGTATTTTGGGGAGTGTTTAAATTGTCAAAGGAATGGATTCCTAGGTTAGTATAGAGGTTAAGAACTCTTACGAGTTCCTTAGACAGCAAGAGATCAAACCAGTGAATCCTAAAGGAAATCAGTCCTGAATATTCATTGGAAGGGCTGATGCAGAAGCTCCAAAACTTTGGCCACCTGATGAGAACTGACTTGGAAAAGACCTTGATGCTGGGGAAGATTGAAGGCAAATGGAGAAGGGGATGAGAGGATGAAATGGTTGGATGGCATCCCTGACTCGATGGACATGAGTTTGAGCCAGCTCTGGGAGTTAGTGATGGACAGTGAAGCCTGGAGTACTGCAATCCATGGGGTCACAAAGAGTCGGACATGACTGAGAGACTGAACTGACTGATTACATGTATAAATGAGATAATCTATTATAATTTTATTTTGTCTGGGAAGATGTACAGGCAAAATAACAGCACCTAATTTTTACAGTATCATTATTTTACTGTGGAATGTATTTGGAGAGTCATTGCTACTGGTCCCTTTGATCAAAAGATGGCAGAGAATCCCTTGGATATCTCCAAATTTTCAGTGAGAGCTGGTATTGTTACATTTGTGGTTGTGAAGTGCATTCTCATTAAGAGTAAAAGCACTCACATGACTTGCCGCTGAATGTCTGTTAGAATGTTGAAACTCTTATTCCGGATGTCAATCTAGATACACTATACTGAACTGAATTTACTAGAGGCAAATAGAATCCTTGAACTCCAGGTTTAAGAAAATAAAGTACTCAGAGTCACGCACAATAGCCTCAGGGTTTCACAATAGTCTGGAAATGCACTGGTGTCAAAATGATCAAGCAGAAAGATCACGAAAGAATTACAGATTTTCTGAAACTTCTACTCTTCTGTATATTCCTGTGAATATCACTTTGCATATTCAAAGTCACCTGGTCTTTCTTATTTAGAAGCTTTTGTTTTTATGGGTGGACACACACACACACACACACACACACAGACACAGATACACACACACACACACACACACACACACACACACACACACACTTTCCTCTGAATCAGTTCCTTAGTTCAAAGCAATTTGACCTCTCAGTCAAAGGAGCATTGTGCTCTCTTGAAATTTCATGCTGTACAAACATTTTACTTTCAATTTGCTTGTCACAACCAGCAGAAAAGGGGCTAGTCTCATTTTTTTATGTTGATCCTCAGAATATTCATTCTCAGGAAAATACACATAGGAGTGAAATTTTAACACAAAAACTTCTTTTACATTTTGACTCTCATCCGAAAGAAAAAGAATTTGACCATGACATTTGTAATATCAGTAGAACCATACACTAATTTATATTGTCTAAAATTGCAGTCACTAAAGACATGAAGTTAGACCATGATTGAAAAAGCAAAATGAACTTAGTAAACCACAGGACATTGCAAGTAAGTCTGATTCAAGAATGAGACATTAGCATTAATATATTTCAAATTTTACCATAGAGGGAGGAAGGTATATTTTATGATGCCTTAGTGTCATTGTTAATTGGATTATATAGTTTGTTTATGATGTTCCAACAACGTGGTCTGGTAAAGCTCACTAAAGTCACTAATAATTATTGCTCTGCATCACTTGCTTTCATTAGCACGGTTTATCGCGTAGGCTATGGCACCCTCAGTCTCTACATTATTTTTCAAATATTTCTATTTATTTCATATTACTATATTTGAACAATCAACAACAGCAGATTTGTACATGACATTTCATGAGGGAAACCTATCTTTATTCTTAAGAAATTAATAGATCTAACCAATAAAAAGAAAGATAAATCAAGGACTGTAGGAAGAAGGCAGAACAGGAACGGAACTGCTAGTCGAAATTTGATCAGAAAACCAAGTAATGTTTTAAATTATTTTTGTTTATTGGGAATATTACTATAATCCATTATTTTATAATTTCATGTAAATGCAAAGTCAAATATATTAGTATTTGTACCCCGATGTAATTTTCTTACTTAATTCGCAATGCATGAGTTAGAAGCATTTTGAGTTTCTTTCTTTTTTTTTTCCATTGATAGTGATAGTTTTCTCTTACTTGTCTAAACTTCCATCTCAGGATTATAACTACAGTTGAATTTGAGATGGACGAAATAGTTCTTGGTCCAAGTTAAACTGACAAACTCTCTGTAGCTCAGTTGAATTAGCTGTAAAACTGGAATTATTATATGAAATAGTAATTGGCACATAGAAGTGCCTTATAAGTTATTGTTAGGTCAATCGTATTCTAACCAAATGAGCTAATCACATATAAAGTTTGTATGCCTCTACATTTTAAATGCAGTGACTTTTATATATTTTTAATTAAGTAGTAATTTCTTACCTTTTACAACATTCAAATGAAAGCTATATTTTATTAGCAGATCAAAATAGGCTTCAGATATGTTACTGTTTTTGGTGTGCATTTAATATACTGAAATAGTGACAGTTCATTTCATTATGTGACCACAGATTGCTAAGGTTACATAGTTATAACTGAATCATGCAAAAGATCTCCTTTCTAAAATTATCAGAGGAATGCCTATAACTAAGATAAAAATTAAAAATCTTTTGAAAATATAAAGTAGATCGTTTCCCCCTTCTAAAAGCTGTTTCCAAGATCTTGCTTTCTATTACTTTAAAATCTTCCTAAAAGGCTTTTTCCATTGGGTAGCTTGTTTTACCATATTATCCAATTTGTCCTTATGATTTGTAATTAACATACAAAGAAGAAAGGGGGGGATAAGGGTTTGTGTCAATGAGAAAAGCTAAATTATACAAAAAAAACTTTATGAAAAGCAGTTAAAGAATTTACATTAGTATTTCTGAAAGCTAATTTATTTTCTAATTACTCTTAATGGGGTAACTCAGAGGAAATTCTCAATCACAATTTTTATTAAGAAGCTCAATGAGGTCAAAAGCTAAAAGCTGCAGCATTATCACTGTTTAAAACTACATTCTTCAGAGTTTTTTAATAATTCTTTGTATACAGTCTGCTTTGCATATTTAAACAAATTCTTTGCTATAATCCAATTATGAGTATCTAAGCTGTCAGTTTAAAAAAGGCAAACTGTATGGATTAAATCATAAGGAAAAATGTTAAGCATTTTATTACTCATAATCTTAAAGACCATATCTGTGTAAACATCACATCTGTTTTCTTAAATCTTTTTCCAATTCTACTAAGATTTTATTGGTATATATGTAAGTTTAAGGCATGCAGTGTAAAGACTTTATACATACACACACACACACACATATATAAGTAATTATCACCATAAGGTTTGTTGACACTGCCATACTCTTGTATAATTACTTTTTTGTGTATAGTGATAACATTTAAGATCTACTCTTTAAGCAATTTTCAAGTATACAACAAAATATTGTTACTTATAGTCATTGTTGTTCATGTCGCCCAGTCCTGTCTGACTCTTAAAGACCCCATGGACTGCAGCACTCCAGGCTTCTCTGTACTTCACCAACTCCTGAAATTTACCCAAGTTCACGCCCATTGCATCAGTAAAACCATCCAGAAGTCTCATCCTCTGATGTGCTCTTCTTCATCTGCCCTTAATCTTTTTGGGTATCAAGGGCTTTTCCAATGAGTCAGCTGTTTGCATCAGATGACCAAAATACTGGAGTTTCAGCTTTAGCATCAGCCCTTCCAATGAGTATTCAGGGTTGATTTCACTTAAACTTGACTGGTTTGATCTTACTATCCAAGGGACTCTCAGGAGTCTTCTCCAGCACCAGTTTGAAGACATCAGTTCTTTGGTGCTCTGCCTTCTTTACGGTCTAGTTCTCACTACCATATGTAACCACTGGAAGACCATAGCAGTGATTATACAGACCTTCCTTTGTTGGCAGAGTAATGTCTCTGCTTTTCAACACACTGTCTAGGTTTGTCATAGCTTTTCTGCCAAGAAGCAACTGTCTTCTGATTTCATGGCTGCGGTCACCATCCTCAGTGATTTTATAGCCCAAGAAGAGGAAATTTGTCACTACTTCTACCTTTTTCCCCTCTATCTGCCATGAAGTAATGGGGCCAGGTGATATGATCTTAGTATTAAGTTTTAATCTGCCTCTTTCATTCTTGTCTTTCAACCTCATCAGGCTTTTTAGTTCCTCTTCACTTTTTGCCATTAGAGTGATATCATCTGCATATCTGAGGTTGTTGTTTCTCCCACCTATCTTGATTCCAGCTTGTAACTCATCTAGCCCAGAATTTCTCATGATGTGCTCAGTGTATAGATTAAACAAACAGGGTGAGAGCAGACAGCCCTTTGTACTCCTATCTCAGTCCTGAACCAATTGGTTGTTCCATACACAGTTCTAACAGTTGCTTCTTGCCACGTACATAGGTTTCCCAGAAGATAGGTAAGATGATCTGGTATTCCCATCTCATTAAGAGCTCTACACAGTTTATTATGATCCATACAGTCATAGACTTTGGTATAGTCAATGAAACAGAGGTAGATGTTTTTCTGGATCTCCCAACTTTCTATATGATCCAGAGAATGTTGGCGATTTGATCTCTGGTTCCTCTTCCATTTCTAAGCCTAGCTTGGACATCTAGAAGTTCTTGATTCTTATAATGCTGAAGCCTAGCATGCACAATTTTAAGCATGATCTTACTAGCATGGGAGATTAGTGCAATTGTCCAATGGTAAGCACATTCTTTAGTACTACCCTTCTTGGGAATTGGGATGAGGATTGACCTTTTCCAGTCCCCTGGCCACTGCTGGGTCTTCTAGATTTGCTGATATATTGAATGCAACACCTTGATGGTGTCATGCTTTAGGGTTTTAAATAGTTCTACTGGAATCCCAGCACATCTACTGGCTTTATTAACAGCAATGTTTCCTAAGCTCCACATGACTTCACTCTCCAGAATGCCTGGCTCTGGGTGGCCGACAGCACCATCAGAGTAATCTGGTTCATTTGTATGTTTTTTGTACAGTCACTGTGATGTACATTAAATCCTTAGAATTTACTTATCTTAGAGCTGGAATATTGTACGCTTTGGCCAACATCTTCTCATTTTCCCCATTGTCTAGCCACTGGCAACCACACATTTCTATAAGTTCAGCTTTTTTTTTTTTTTTTTGGAGAAGTGTGTGACAATTCACTCTAGTATTCTTGCATGGAGTATCCCTTGGACACAGGAACCAGGTGGGCTATAGTCCATGGGGTCGCAAAGAGTCAGACATGACTGAATGACTAACACTTTCACTTTCAGTTTTTTAGATTCCACCTATAAGGGAAAACATACAATATTTAATTCAGACTTATTTCACTTATCATAAGGCTCTCAAAAACTAAGATGTTGCAAAAAGCAAGATTTCCTTCAATGTTATATTTTCTTGGGCTCCAAAATCATTGCAGATGCTGACTGCAGCCACAAAATTAAAAGATGCTTATTCCTTGGAAGAAAAGCTATGAGAAACATAGACAACATATTAAAAAGCAGAGACATTATTTTGCCAACAAAGGTCCATATAGTCAAAGCTATGGTTTTCAGTAGTCATGTATGGATGTGAGAGTTAGACCGTGAAGAAGGCTAAATGCTTAAGAATTGATGCTTTTGAGCTGTGGAGTTAGAGAAGACTCTTGAGAGTCCCTTGGACTGCAAGGAGATCAAACCAGTCAATCCTAAAGGAAATCAATCATGAATACTCATTAGGAGGACTGAAGCTGAATCTCCAATACTTTGGCTATCTGATGTGGAGAGCCGACTCATTAGAAAAGATCCTGATGCTGGGAAAGATTGAAGACAGGAGGAGAAAGGGATGACAGAAGACAAGATGGTTGGATGACATCACTGACTCATTGGACATGAGTTTGAGCAAACTCTGGGAGATGGTGAGGAACAGGGAAGCCTGGCATGCTGAAGTCTATGGGGTCACAAAGAGTTGGACACAACTGAACAATAACTATTCCATTGTGTACATACACTACATTGTCTTCATTTATCTCTCATTGGATATATAGGTCATTTCCATGTCTTAATATTATGAATAATGCTGCAGTGACCTTGGAGGTACAGATATCTATTCAATATTGATATCATTTCTTTAGGAAATATATACCCAGAAGTGGGATGGCTGAATCATACAGTAGTTGATTTTTAATATCTTTGAAACTTTATGCTGTTTTCCATTCTCACCAATGAGATACAATTGTTCACTTTCTTCACATCCTCATCAATATTTGCTATCTCTTGTCTTTTTGACAAATCACTCTACCAAGCATGAAGTGATATCTCACGGTGGTTTTGATCTGCATTTCCCTGATGTTTGGTGATGTTGAACATCTTTCCATGTACTTATTGGTCGTTTGTATGTTGTATGTCCTCTGAAAAAATGTCTCATGTCCTTCTCCCATTTTTATTTTTTTGAGCATGTAGCTCATGTTTATTAACCTTTTCATGGGGGAATCGATATATACTCTTAATTTTTTTTCTTTATACAATTTTTAAAAGTTATTTTCCACTTAAAGTTTGTATAAAATATTGGCTATATTCCCTGTGTTGTACAATACATCCTTGAACATATCTTACACCCAGTGGTTTGTATCTCCCATGTCCCCATTAATATATTATCCCTTCCCTCTCAACCTCCACACTGGTAACCACTAGTTTGTCTTCTGCCTGTAAGTCTGCTCACAGATATAGTGACTATTTTCTTGTATTTCTTCATATTTCAAATTTAAGTGATATCGTAAAGTATTTGTCTTTCATATATGATAGTATTATATAGTATTTGTCTTTCTCTCTCTGGCTTATTTCACTTAGCTTAATTACAAGTCCATCTATGTTGTTGCAAATGGCAAATTTTTGTTCTTTTTTGCTTCTGAGTATTATGTCATGGACTCTTGAAAGTCCCTTGGACCGCAAGGAGATCCAATCAATCCATCCTAAAAGAGATCAATCCTGGGTGTTCATTGGAAGGACTGATGTTGAAGCTGAAACTCCAATACTTTGGGCACCTCATGCGAAGAGTTGACTCATTGGCAAAGACCCTAATGCTGGGTAGGATTGGGGGCAGGAGGAGAAGGGGACGACAGAGGATGAGATGGTTGGATGGTATCACCGACTCGATGGACATGGATTTGGGTAGACTCCGGGAGTTGGTGATGGACAGAGAGGCCTGGTGTGCTGCAATTCATAGGGTCGCAAAGAGTCGGACACGACTGAGAGACTGAACTGAACTGATTATGTCACGGTGTGTGTATATCACATCTTCATTATCCATTTATTTGCTGATGGGCACTTAGGTTGCTTCCATACCTTAGCAACTGTAAATAACACTGCTATGAACATTGGGATGCAGTATTTTTTGTATTAGTGTTTTTGTTGTTTGGTTCTATATCCAGGAGTAGAATTACTAGGTCATATGGCAGTTTAGAGGCTTTCCCTGATGGTTCAGCAGTAAACAATCTGCCTACAATGTAGGAGACTCAGAAAATGCAGTTTGTATCTCTGGGCTGGGAAGATACCCTGGAGGATGAAATGGAAGCCCACTCCAGTATTCTTGCCTGAAAAATCCCATGGACAGAGGAAACATTGCATCCAAAGGATCACAAAGAGTTGGACATGACTGAGACACTAAGCACAGCACAGAGCATATGGTAGTTCCATTTTTAGTTCTTTTGAGAAACAGTATAACCATACTGTTTTCCACAGATGTTGCACAAATTTACATTCCCATCAACAGCTATATAAATGTTCCCTTTTCCCCACATCTTCACCAACATTTGCCATTTGTGGTTTTTGGTGTTTTTTTTTGATGATAGCCATGAGAAGTGTGAGGTAATGTCTCATTGTGGTTTTGATTTGCATTTCTCTTATGATTAGCAATGTTAATCACTGTTTCATGTTCTTATCGTCTATCTACATTTCTTCTTGGGAAAAACATATTCAGTTCTTCTGCTCATTTTAATTTTTTTTTTTTTTGGATGTTGAGTTGTATGAGCTGTTTATCTATGTTAGGTGTTAATCCCTTATCAGCCATATAATATGATAATGCATTTTTCCATTCAGTACATTGTCTTTTCATTCTGTCAGTGTCTTTATTTAGGATTTTCATATACAAAATGAGTAAATGTCTTACTCCTTATCTTAAAGAAAATGCTTTTAGTCTTTCACCATTGAGTATGATGTTAGTTGTGTGCTTATTGTATACGGATTTTTTTTTTTTTTACTATGTTAGGATACATTCCATCTATGCTCATTTTATTGAGGTTTTTGGTCATGGATGAAAGCTGAATTCTATCACATGCTTTTTCTGCATCTTTTGAGATGATGATATATTTTCATTAATATTGTATGTCACATTTTAATTTGCATTAATGTTGAACCATGCTGCATCCCAGGAATAAATGCCACTTGATGATGGTGTGTGACTCTTTTTAATTTGCTGCTGCTTTTAATTTGCTGGTATTTTCTTGAGAATCTTTGCATCTATACTCATCAGGGGTTTTGTCTGTAGTTTTCTTCCTGTGTAGTGTCCTGTTCTGACTTTGATAACAGAATAATGATGCCCTCATACAATGAATTGGGAATATTCCTTCCTCTCCAACTTGTTTGGACAAGTTTGAGAAGGACTGAAATTAATTCTTCTTAAATATTTGATAGAATTCAGTGAAACTATCTGATTGGTGCTAGGCTTTTCTCTATTGGGAGGTTGTGGTGACTGATTTAGTTACCTTACTCATTACTGATATGTTCACATTTCTTATTTCTTTTTGATTCAGTCATAGTAGACTGTATCACTAGGATGTATCTACTTCTTCCAGGTTATCCACTTTCTTGGTGTTTAATTGTTTAGACTGATCTCCTATGCTCTTTTTTATCTCTATGGTGTCAGTAATAATGTGTCCCCTTTCATTTATGATTTAATTTATTTGAATTGTCTCTCTTCCTTCTTAGTCTAGTAAAATGTTTTTCAATTTTATTTATCTTGAAAAAATAGCTGTTAGTTGCATTGATCCTTTTTACTGTTTTTATCTGTTCTCTGTATCATCTATTTATTTTTTTAATTTTATTCATAATTTATTATTCTTATTTTTGGCTATATTGGGTCTTTGTTGCTTCATGTGGGCTTTCGCTAGTTGCAGTGAGCAGGGGCTACTGTTCTAGTTGTCTAACAGGCATCTCACTGTGGTGGCTTCTCTTGTTGCAGAGCACCAGCTGCTTTAGGGCATGCAGGCTCAGTAGCTGTGTCTCATGGGCTCTAGAACACAGTCTCAATAGTTATGGAGCACAGGCTTAGTTTCCCTGCTGCATGTGGGATTTTCCAAGACCACAGATTGAACTTGTGTCTCCTGTATTGGCAGGTGAAATTTTAACCACTGGACCAAGAGGGAGGTCCATGTATTTATGCCCTGCTCTTTGTTGTTTCCTTCCTTCTGCTAACTTTGGGCTTCCTTTAGCCCTTTGAAATGTACCGTTATGTTGTATATTTGTGATTTGTAATCTTTCATTTTTCTTAACGTAATTTTTTTTTTTTTTTTGCTATTACCTTGTTTCCTGTTGCACCGTTTTACTGCATCCCATAAATTCTGGTATATTGTGTTCCCATTTTTATTTATTTCAATATACTTTTAAAGTATCTCCTTTGACTTGTTCTTTGAGCCACTGATGTTCTGGCAATTAATTTCCACACAGCTGTGGTTTTTCCAGCTTATTCCTGTTACTGATTTCTTATTTTATAACACTGTTGTCAGAAAAGAGACTTGGTATGATTTATGCTTCTTACACTTGTTAACATTTGTTTTGTAATTTAATGAATAATCTACCCTGGGGAATGTTCTGTGCACACTTTAAAAAATGTATATTCTGAAAAAAAAAATGTATATTCTGCTTCTGTTAAGTGGAATGTACTGTATGTATATTAGGACCATTTTGTGTAAGATATATTCAAATTCAATGTTACCTTATTAATATTTTGGTTGGATGAAATATCTGTTGTTGCAAGTAGAATACTGAAATCCCCTACTATTATTGTGCTGTTATCTATTTCTCCCTTCCAGATTCAGTACTATTTTCTTAATATACTTAGTGCTCCAATGTTGGGTACATGTATATTTAGAATTGTTATATCTTCTTGTTGAATACCCCCCCCATTTTAATTATGTGGTAATCTCTTTTGTCTCTTGTTAAGGTTTTCTACTTTAATTTTGTTTAACATGAGTATAGCTACACATGCTCTCAAGCTACTCGTGCTACCCATGTTCCTTTTTGGTTCCCATTTAGATGGAAACCCCTTATTTCTGAGCTTCTATATGTCCTTAAGGCTGAACTGAGTCTTTTGTAGGTAACATATAGTTGGGTCTTGTTTTCCAAATCATTTAGCAACTCTGTGCTTTGTGATTTGATAATTTAGTTCATTTAGATTTACAGTAACTATTGATGGGTATGGACTTGCTTATTCTATCTTATTGTTTTTGGCTCTGCCGTCTGTGGAGTTGCACAGAGTTGGACATGACTGAAGCAACTTAGCAGCAGCAGCAGCAGTTCTCTTGCTCCCTTTTTAAACCTCTTTGTTGACTTTCTTGTGAATTGTTGATTTTCTGTAATGATGACTTTTGGCTCCCTTCTTTTGTCTTTTGTTTATTATCCACTGAAAGTTTTTACTTTTCAGTTATCATGGGGCTTACAGAATGCAATTTATAGATAAAGCAGTCTATTTTAAGCTGATAACAATTATCTTCAACTGCATATAACACTCTACATGCTTACTAACTCTCCCAATTTTACATTTTTGTGTCAGAATTTACCTCATTTTCATTGTGTATCTATTAGCTAATTATTATGCCTATAGTTATGTTTAATATTTTTGTCTTTTAACATTTATACTAGAGGGAAGTGATTGTGATATCACAATATTACAACATTAAAATAATCTGAATTGGACTATATATTTACCTTTACCAGCATGTTTTAAAATATTTGCTTTATTATTATTAAATATCATCCTTTTAGTTCAGTTCAAATAATTCCTTTTTGCATTTCTTGTAAAGTAGGTATAGTAGTCACTCCTTCATTCCTGAAAGACAGTTTGCTATGTAAAGTATCCTTGGTTGGCACATTTTTCCTTCAAGCACTTTGAATATATCATCCCACTCTCTCCTGCCCTATAAATTTTCTGCTGAGAAAACTATAGTTTTCTATAGTCTTAAGGGATTTCCCTTATATGTGAGAATTGTTTTTTCTTGTTTTTTTTTTTTTTAATTCTCTTGGTCGTTGATTTTAGATAGTTTTATTATAATGTGTCTTTTGAAGACTGCTTTGGGTTGAAATTTTGTGAGCTATCTATTAAATTCTTGAAAATCAATACATATAAATCTCCCCACAGATTTGGAATACTCTTAGCCTTTATTTCTTAAAATAGCTTTGTGCAACCTTCCCCTTCTCCTTCTTCTGGGGACTCCAATAATGTATAGATTTTTTTTTTCATGGTATTCCGTAATTCATTTAGGGTCTATTCACTCTATTTAATACTTTGTTTGTTTTTGTTTTTGTTGTTGCTCTCCTCTGACTGAATAACTTCAAATAACTTATCTTCCAATTCACAAATTCTCTTGCCTGCTTGGCTGAGTCTACTTTTCAAGAACTCTATTGAATGTTTTCAGTTCAGTCATTACATTTTTCAACTCTAGGGTTTCTTCTTTTTAAAATGATATGTTTCTTGAATTTCTCATTTTTTCATGTATTATTTTTCTAATTTACTTGTCTGTGTGTGTTTCCTTACAGTTTACTGAATTTCTTTAAGAGAGTTATTCCAAATTCTTTGTCAGACAATTCATTGACTTCCATTTATTTAGGGTCTGTCAAATAAATAGGGTTTTATTACTTTCCTTTTGTAGGGTTATATTTTCTTGATATCCATGATCCCAGTGACCTTAGTTTGGTGTCTGTGCATTTGGGAATTAAGCACTTCTTCTATTTGTTGCATATTGGCTTTGGCAGATGAAGCCCTTCACTAATCAGTCCATCCAGAGATTCTAATTGGTCTGTCTTGGCAGCGTCTATAAGAAAACTTAATTTTAGAATCCCTAAGTAAGCAGGACTGGTACCTGGGTCAGTAGGTGGGAAGGCCTGCCATTTGGGTTCATGGGGACCAGTCTTGTGCTTCTTACTGTGAGAGCAATCTGGAGCTTAGGTCTGCTGGGGTAGGCCTGATACCTGAGTCTTCAATAATAGCCTGGGACTTGAGTCTATGTGGGTGGACCTAGATTCTGTGTCCACAGGGGTCTCATGTGCTAGTTATCACTGGTATGGACAAATTATTTGAATTAACAGGATCCAGTTCATATTGGGATGGGCTAGGAACCTAGTTTTATGGGAGCTAACCTAGAGGCTGAGGCAATGGGAGATCAGTGTTAGGGTGGGCTAGGAGCCTGGGTTTGCTGAATTTGACCTGTATTCTAGATCCTTGGAGGCTGATCTGGCCCTGGGCTGGATCAAAAATATGGATCTGTAATAGTTGCCCTGGTGCTGGACCTGAGCAGGAGCCATGATTTGTGGGTTACCACCCAGTGCCCAGGTTTATAGAAGCTAGGATTACAGTTTTGACCAAGTCCATACAAAAAATTTATATATATATATATATGTATATATATATATTATTGAAAACCTGATTTTTTTTTGATTCCAGAAGTTTTCTTATTATTCTTGAAAATGCAAATTAATATAGTACTTAAGCCAAGTATTTTACCACCCTTGGCATTTAGAAATGATGTTTTTGACAGTTTGCTATCATATGTATAACATATGATGATGAAAGCTTTATGCCCTGCAGAGTTAACCCCGCATAGGTTCATTTTTAGATAATCCTCTATATAGATGTCTGCAGTTTGGAAGATCTGCTGTCATTGAAAAGAACTTCTCAAGGGTAGGATTCCATATTTTATTTCTTTGTGTTTGCTCATATGACACATTTTACCAACAGTGAGTCCAAAGAATACTTTATTGTTATAAGTTCTTTCCTTGTCGCTTTCCAAGCTACATGGTTTCTTGTTTTATAATAATTCTTTCATTATCAGTGCCTAATGGTACACACCTAACAGTTTTCTATATGATATTCAAAAAAACGAGTGATGCTACAAATAGTAGAAAGCAATCTTAGAATTTCTGTTACATTAAGAGCATCTTATTACACCTTTCCTCAAATGAGTTTACCTGAATGTGGTAATAGACTTCTAAATCTATGGTTAGATTTTTACTCCCATAAACTTTGGTAATATTCCTATCATCATGAGATCATTTTTAAAAATTCCAGTCATCATAGTCAAGAACCAGAAAAAGAGATAAACATAGTCCATTATATCCCAAACTGTCTATACACTAATGCTCATAAACTTGACATTTAAAGAAATCTCTAGATAGTCACTCAGAATCAAAACTACTTTGCTTTTCTACAATATTATTATAAAATTTGTTTTCCTTTTTCCAATCCTAAATGGGTTACAAAAAAATAATAAAGTAGAGAATGTATGGGGGAAAAGAGATTTGTCTAAAGAAATGCACAAGTTCAGTTGGAGAGCAAGAGCAGAGTGAGTAAAAATTATTGAAAGTAAGTACAAGAGCCTACCAAACAGTTGTTTAGAGAAAATAATGTCCTTCTGTACCAAAATAGCTCCATCATGGCTTTTATAAAACATTGTGCTAATTAAAAATGTTAATAATCTTAACTCAGCACCATACTATTTTATTTATACAAAATATTTAAATAATAGAAAAGCATAAAATATATAATTTAGAAAGATTTGCATCCATGTGACTTATAATAAAAACAAACACTAATTAAAATGAAGAGATATTTTTGTTCTGTCAAATTGTCAAGAATTTTATTAAATGGATAATAACCAGATTCAGTTAGAAAGTAAGAAAATAGAAATTAATAGGTGATTTTGGTGGGGCTATAAATTGTGTGTGTGTGTTTATGAAAGAAAAAAATGAAAGGCAGTTTGGAAAGAATTTTAAGAAAGTTCCTTTTGACAGAGATATTTTACTTTGGGGATATACTAATATAGAAATAATCAGACATTGTTACACTAATATAGAAATAATCAGACAAATACACATTGCTACTAAAAGTATATATACTACTAGGACATTATATAATTTTGTTAAACTATTATTACTTGAACATACTTCACAAATGTGGCAGCTATTGTAGACTGGTCCACCCACTCCAACTCCTTTTTTAGCATTTTTTTTTTTATGCCACAGTCTGTGAAGCTTAAAACTGTCTTCCCAGACTCATTTGGAGAATGGCTTTTCTCATAACCTGCTAAATAGTACACATTCTCATGACATTTGAAAATAAGAAAGGACTGAGAGAGTTGAAGGGAATAAAGGACTGAGTGAGCCAAAGCACAGTACAAGAAGTTTGTGATACTTTGGGGTCAACTGTGGTAGATAAATCAGTGGCAGGCTCAGGGTATCCTAGGTGCTATTCTGGGTGGTGCGCCACTGAGGTTTCTCTAGAAAGTTCAGAGTAATAGTTGATTGTTTCTCTTGCTTTCTTGATCTTGCATTTTAGTGTAGGTTTCTTATCATTCTAGGTCGCTGATTGTTGTTGTTCAGTCAATAAGTTGTGTCCAACTCTTTGTGACACTATGCCCTATAGCCCACCAGGCTCCCCTGTTCTCCACTATCTCCTGGAGTTTGCTGAAATTCATGTCTATTGGGTCGGCGATTCAATCGAACCATCTCATCCTCTGCTGCTCCCTTCTCCTATTGCCTTCGGTCTTTCCCAGCATCAGGGTCTTTTCCAATGAGTTGGCTCTTTGCATCAAGTGGCCAAAATACTGGAGCTTCAACATCAGTCTTTCCAAAGAAATTCAGGGTTGATCTCCTTTAGTATTGACTGATTTGGTATCCTTGCAATCCAAAGGATTTTCAAGAGTCTTCTCCAGCACCACAATTCAAAGCAACAATTTGTCAGTGCTCAGCTTTCATTATGATCCAACTCTCTCATCTGTAAATGATTGCTGGAAAAACCATGACTTTGACCTTTGTGAAAGCAAAGTAATGTGGACCTTTCTCAGCAAAGTAATGTCTTTGCTTTTTAATATACTGTCTAGGTTTGTCATAGCTTCCTTTCAAGGAACAAATGTCTTTTAATTTTATGGCTACAGTCATCATCCACAGTGATTTTGGAGCCCAAGAAAATAAAATTTGTAACTGCTTTCATATTTTACCCTTCTATTTGCCATTAAGTGATAGGACCAGATCACCCTGCTTATTTAACTCATATGCAGAGTTCATCATGCAAAATGCTGGGCTGGATGAAGCACAAGCTGGAATCAAGATTGCCAGGAGAAATATCAATAACCTCAGATATGCAGATGACACCACCTTTATGGCAGAAAGCAAAGAAGAACTAAAGAGCCTCTTGATGAAAGTGAAAGAGGAGAGTGAAAAACCTGGCTTAAAAGTCAACAAGCAAAAAACTTAAGATCATGGCATCTGGTCCCACCACTCCATGGCAAATAGATGGGGAAACAGTGGAGACAGTGGCTGACTTTATTTTCTGGGGCTCCAAAATCACTGCAGATGGTGACTGCAGCCATGAAATTAAAAGATGCTTGCTCCTTGGAAGAAGAGTTGTGACCAACCTAGACAGTATATTAAAAAGCAGAGACATAATTTTTACAATGAATTTTTCTAGTAGTCATGTATGGATGTGAAATTTGGACCATAAAGAAAGCTGAGCGCTGATGAATTGATGCTTTTGAACTGTGGTGTTAAAGAAGACTCTTGAGAGACTCTTGGATGGCAAGAAGATCAAATCAGTCAATCTTAAAGGAAATCAGTCCTGAATATTCATTGGAAGCACTGATGATGAAGGTGAAACTCCAATACTTTGGCTACCTGATGCAAAGAACTGACTCATTGGAAAACACCTTGATGCTGAGAAAGATTGAAGGTAGGAGGAGAAGGGAATGACAGAGGATGAGATAGTTGGATGGCATCACCAATTCAATGGACATGAGTTTGAGCAAGCTCCGGGAGTTGGTTATCAACTGGGAAGCCTGGCGTGCTGCAGTCCATGGAGTCACAAAGAGTGGGACATGACTGAGTGACTTAACGGAACTGAACTGAACTGACCGGATGCCATGATCTTAGTTTTCTGAATGTTGAAATTCAAGACAGCTATTTCAGTCTCCTCTTTCATCCTTTTCAAGAGGTTCTTTGGTTCCTCTTTGATTTCTGCCATTAGAGTGGCATCATCTGCATATCTGAAGTTGTTGATGTTTTTCCAGGAAATCTTGATTCCAACTTGTGATTCATCCAGCTCAGCATTTTGCATGATGTACTCTGCATAGAGACTGAGACTAAATCAGACAAGAGTCTGAGCCAGACCTGCCTTTGAGTGTCTTCTGCAGAAGCACGTGTCAGCAGTGTCTGATGCAGGGACAGGGGTTCTGGCTGTAGCAGACTTAGTATGTGCCACGTGTGGCATAAGTCCTCTTGAAGGAGGTGGCCATTAGCTCCATTATTGAGCTGCTGAGCAGATGACCCACAGAGTGGAGAAAGAAGTTCTAGGGCCTACAAAAATTGCAAATGTTCTAGGGCCCACAACAGATTTTCCAAACTGGGGATCCAGCTAAGGGACTGAGAAACCCCAGGGAATTTGACTTTGAAGGCCAGTGGGATTTGATTAACAGAACTTCTGCAGCCTGGAGAAACAGCAGACTCTTGGTGGGCAAAACAAAACCTTGCATGTGCCAGGACCCAGGAGAAAGAAAGAGAGACCTCACAAGAGCATGAGTCAGACTTACCTGTGAGTGTCTGAAGTCTCTGGCAGAAGTGTGTGTCAACAGTGCCTGCTGTGGGGTCAGGGGCAGTGACTAAAATAGTCCTGGGATCCATGGCATGCTGGCATAAGTCCTTTCCAAGGAAGTCACCGTTACTCTCATTACCCCTACCATAGCTTGACCTCAGGCCAAAATACAGGGAGGGAACACAGCTCCCCCCATCAGCAGAAAATTGGATTAGAGATTTACTGAGCATGGCCTTGCCCACCAGAGCAAGACTCAGTATTCCACACAGCCAGTCCCTCCCATCAGGAAGTTTCCACAAGCCTATTATTCTCATCTATCAGAGGACAGACAGAATGAAAAGCACAGTTTATGAAAATTAAACAAACTGATGACATGGATCACAGCCTTGCCTATCTCAATGAAACTGTGAGCCATGCCATGTAGGGCCATTCAAGATGGATGGGTCATGGTGGAGAGTTCTGACAAAACATGATTTACTGGACAAGGGAGTGACAAACCACTTCAGCATTCCTCCCTTGAGAACTCTATGAAGAGCATGAAAAGGCAAAAGATATAACACTAAAAGATGAACTCCCTAGGTCAGTAGGAGCCCAATATGCTACTTCACAAAAGCAGAGAAATAACTCCAGAAGGAATGAAGAGGCTGAGTCAAAGCAGAAACAACACCCAGTTTTGAATGTGTCTGGTGGTGAAAGTAAAGTCTGATGTTGTAAAGAACAATGTAACATGGGAACTGGAATGTCAGGTCCATGAATCAAGGTAAATTGGAAGTGGTCAAACAGGAGATGACAAAATGTTTTAGGAATCAGTGAACTAAAATGGACCGGAATAGGTGAATTTAATTCGGATGACCATTATATCTACTACCGCAGGCAAGAATCGCTTAAAAGAAATGCCTTAATGGTCAACAAAAGAGCATGAAATGCAGTACTTGGGTGCAATCTTAAAGATGACAGAATATCTCTGTTCATTTCCAAGGCAAACCATTCATGAGTATATCATGTGAAATGCTGGGTTGGATGAAGCACAACATGAAATCAAGATTGCCAGGAGAAATAATAACCTTAGATATGCAGATGACACTACCCTTATGGCAGAAAGCAAGAGGAACTACAGAGCCTCTTTATGAAGGTGAAAGAGGAGAGTGAAAAAGTTGGCCTAAAGCTCGACATTCAAAACACTAAGAGCATGGCATCCAGTCCCATCACTCCATGGCAAATAATGGAGAAACAAAGAAACAGTGACAGGATTTATTTTCTTGGGCTCCAAAATCACTGCAGATGGTGACTGCAGCCATGAAAGATGCTTGCTCCTTGGAAGAAAAGCTATGACCAACCTAGGAGCATATTAAAAAGCAGAGACATTACTTTGCCAACAAAATTCCATCTAGTGAAAGCTATGGTTTTTCCAGTACTCATGTATGGGTGTGAGCCTTGGATCATAAAGAAGGCTGAGCACAGAAAAATTGATGTCATGTTGGAGAAGACTCTTAAGAGTCCCTTGGACTGCCAGGAGATCAAACGAATCAACCCTAAAGGAAATCAGTCATAAATTTTTGTTGGAAGGGTTGATGCTGAAGCTTCAATACTTTGGCTAGCTGATGCGTAGAGCTGATTCGTTAGAAAAGACCCTGATGCTGGGAAAGATTGAAGGCAGGCAGAGAAGGGGATGACAGAGTACGAGATGGTTGGATGGTATAATTTACTCAATGGACATGCATTTGAGCAAGCTCCAGGAGATGGTGAAGAACAGGGAAGCCTGTCATGCTGCAGTCCATGGGGTCACAAAGAGCTGGGCATGACTGAGCAACTGAATAACAACAACTCTGCATAGAAGTTAAATAAGCAGGGTGACAATATGCAGCCTTGCTGTACTCCTCTGTCAATTTTGAATATGACAGTTGTTTCATGTAAAGTTCTAACTATTGCCTCTTGGCCTACAAACAGGTTTCTCAAGAGACAGATAAGATGGTCTGGTAGTCTTATCTGTTTAAGAATTTTCCACAGTTGTGATTTACACAGTTAAAGGCTTTACCATAGTCAATGGAGCAGAAGTAGATGTTTTTCTGGAATTTCCTTGCCTTCTGCATAATCCACTAAATGGCAATTGATCCCTGATTACTCTGCCTCTTCAAAGCCCAGCTTGTACATCTGGAAGTTCTTGTTTCACTTATTGTTGGAATCACTTAATACATGTCAGTAAACCAAGTCCAGATGAAAGTGGCTGTGTAGGTTCTACCATTAAAATCTATCAATTTGAAATTAGCCATCAAATATATATATATATATATATACATATTGTTTAGGAAATTATGATACCTGGAGCAGTGATCATAAGAAGTTAAAATAAAAAAAAAAAACAGGTTTTAGAGCTGTTGTAAATTTTTTGAGTGTGTGTATATAAAATAGTCAATATTATAAGCTAATATATTACCATTTTAATTATTGTTAATAGTGCTTTCTCATTCTTAAAATTTCTAAATTTGTTCACATGTTGCTTTTCTAATAAAACATTCATAAATACAATTTGGAAAGTAAGATAAGGAACTTCACTTATCCAGAAAAACACAGGATACATCACAAACATTCTAAATAGAATAAATAATCTTATAAATAATATAAAATTAAGAATACTAGAATGTGGTAAAATCTGCTGTATAAGAACACATTTAAATTTAAAATTCTTTAAGGAATGATAGATGCCTTCTTGTCACTTTGCCACTCTGAGTACTCTGGAAGCTACCATTAAACCTGCTACAAGGGGAGTGATAGTCCTTCGTTAACACTTGCTTTAACTCAGAATCATCCCCATCAATTCAAGTTTTGAAATTTGGCACATGACATTGATGGCAACATGACAGATAGTATCTCAAAGAGTCAACAGTTTGCAATAAGTTAGGGAACCAAGCTAGTGTCCCCCACTCCAAGAAGGTTGTCAAGATGTAGCAAGAAAGCCACTTAAGTAAGGGCTTCCCTGGTGGCGCTCTGGTAAAGAATTTGCCTGCCAATGCAGGAAAACACTGGTTTAATCCCTGGGTAGGAAGATTCCTTGGAGTAGGAAATGACAACCCATTCCAGTATTCTTGCCTGGGAAGTTCCATGGACAAAATAGCCTATCAGGCTACAGTTCATGTGGTCACAAAGAGTTGGACGTGACTGAGAACACACTCAGACCCAATAAGACATCCATAGGCAGGAGACTGACATTCAGATCAAAGGCAAGTACAAGGCAGGGAAGAGCCATCATCCATTCAGTGCATGTTGGTATCCACTCTATTCAAAACACTTCGACTCTCCTTCATTTGATCCTACTCTATGTCTTTCTATTTATTATGTAGTGAGATATGCACACTGTGATCAGAGTGAGCTAGTAATATTTTAGAAAGAGAAAATAAAATTGTTGAGCATGCAGTTTAACATGACATTTAACACTACTTAATGTTTCTCAAGCAAAATGTTTTATTTACACAGGAAACCATCTTGCCATCCATCTTCTGTCACTATTCTCTTTGTTTACTATTTTGGTTTTCCTTTTTAAAAAATGTATCATAAACCAGACACACAATAAAGGGTAAGTAATATATTTTTTGGAATTTAAAAATCAATAGTATTATAATAAAATGAATATTTATGTCCCACCAACCACAATAAAAATAATACATTACTAGCATCTCATAAATCTTCTTAAGCCTTACGGTAGAATTTTGCAAGTCTTTGTGCTTTGCATAGTAGAATTACATTGCAGGTATCCTGCAACTTGTCTCTTTCCCTGAAATTCTGTTTTGAGATGAATCCATACTAATGCATATACTTTTATAGACTTGATGCTATCGACTACTCCATTGTACAACTGGATTGCACTTCATTTGCCTGTTATCCTATAGGTAAAATTATTATTGTGATTCATATTTTTGTTTGCATGTTACAAACAAAGTCTCAATGCATATTACAAGCCATTTCTCTTGGTGTGCAATTGGAACAGGATTTGGGAGCATATTCTTAGGTTTGCTGGGTCATAAGTATGATGCATATTTAAATTTACTAAGTTATCTCTAATTATTTTCCTATTCTGCTGTACCATTCCTCAGTTACCAGAAATTTTAGAGTTCCTCTTTCTCCTCAGCATCCACAACACTTGATATTTGATTTCTGTCATTTTGACTGTTGTGACAGAGTATTTCATATGCTTATACTTTTAACTACTTGGCAAGTTTTCATGTTTAGTGAACATGTTTTACCTATGAAATGCATATTCAATTTTATATTACATTCCTTACTTTGTTTTTTTAATTAGTGTATTCTAGTAACTAGTTAATTAATAGTTACATGTATTGAAAATATCTTTTATTCACTATGTAATATAATACCATCCTCTTTTGGGTCTTTTGACAAGGAGGACTCTACTTTTCTTTATTTTTAAATTTTATATTTATATTTAAATTGGAGTGTACTTGATTTAAAATGCTGTTTCAGGTGTACAGCAAAGCGACTCAGTTCTTTACACACATATATAATAGCTATTCTTTTTTCAGATTATTTTCACATTTAGGTTATTATAGAATGTGAGTAGAGTTCCTTGTGCTATATAGTAGGTCATTGTTGATTATCTGTTTTATATAGAGTAGTGTATATGTGTTAATCCCAGACTTCTAATTTACACTGCTGACTTGTCCCCTTGGTAAACATAAGTTTGTTTTCTAATGCTATGAGTCTGCTTCTGTTTTATAAATAAGTTCATTGTATCATTTTTTAAAAACAATTCCACATATAAGTGACATTATATGATATTTGTCTTTCTCTGTTTAACTTAATTCACTTAGTGTGATAATCACCAAATCCATCCATGTTGCTGAAAATGGCATCATTTCATTCTTTTTTATGGCTGAGTAATATTCCATTCAATACATACACCACATCTTTATCTATTCATCTGTCACTGGACATGTAGGTTGCCTCCAAGTCTTGGCTATTGTTAATGGTACTGCAGTGAACACTGGGGTGCATGTGTATTTCAAAAGGGTTTTCTCTGAACATATGCCCAGGAGTGGGATTGCTGGATCTTATGATACCTCTATTTTCAGTTTTTTTAAGGAAGCTCCATATGCTCTCCATAGTGGCTGTATCAATTTGCATTCCACCCAACAGTGTAAAAGGGTTCCCTTTTCTCCACACCCTCTCCAGCTTTTATTGTTTGTATATTTTTGATGATGGACATTATGACTGGTGTGAGGTGATACCTCATTGGAGTTTTCATTTGCATTTCTCTAATAATTAGCAATGTTGAGCATCTTTTCACATGTTTGTTGGCCATCTGTATGTCTTATTTGGAGAAATGTCTGCTTAGGTCTGTCAATTTTTTGAGGGGTCATTTTTTTTTCTTGTTTTTGAGCTGCATGAACTGCTTGCATATTTTAGAGATCGATCCTTTGTCAGTCATTTCATTTGCAAATATCTTCTCCCATTCTCTGGGTTGTCTTTTCATTTTGTTTAAGATTTCCTTTGCTGTGCAAAAGCTTTTGAGTTTAAGTTCTTTTTAAATTTATTTTATTTATTTGTTTAATTTATTTCCATGACTCTAAAAGATGTTGTTGCAATTTATGTCAGAGAGTGTTCTGCCTATCTTTTCCTCTAAGAAATCTATAGAATCTCATTTTACATTTAGGTCTCTAATCCATTTTGAATTAATTTTTGTATATAGTTTTAGAGAATGTTATAATTTCATTATTTTACATATACCTGTCCACTTTTGCCAGCACCATTGTTTGAAAAGATTGTCTATTTTTATTATATATTCTTTCCTCATTTGTCGTGGATTAATTTACCATAGGTGTATGGGTTTATTTTTGGGCTTTCTATCCTGTTCCATTGATCTCGATTTCTGTTTCTGTGCTTATACCAGGCTATTTTGATTACTATAGCTTTGTAGTATGCTCTGAAGTGAGAGCACCTGATTCCTCCAGCTCCATTTTTCTTTCAAGATTGCTTTGGCTATTTGGGCTCTTTGTGTTTCCATACAAAGTAAACATTTTTTATTTCTCTACTAGTTCTGTTAAAAATGCCATTGGTAATTTGATAGGTAAAATATTGAATCTGTAGATTGATTTGTGTAGTATATTGTCATTAAAACAATATCAATTCTTCTAATACAAGATATGACATATCTTTCCATCTATGTGCCATCTTTGATTTCTTTCATTAAAGTTTATAGCTTTCTGAGCACAGCTCTTTTGCCTCCTTTGGTAAGACTATTCCTACGCATTTTATTCTTTTTGATGTAATGGTAAATGGAGATTTTTTTCTAGACTTCTCTTTCAGATTTTTAGTTAGTGTATAGAAATGCAACAATACACAGGATGCAAGAATACACAGAAGAATTATACAAAAAAGATCTTCATGACCCCATAATCACGATGGTGTCATCACTCACCTAGAGCCAGACATCCTGGAATGTGAAGTCAAGTAGTCCTTAGGAATCATCACTATGAACAAAGCTAGTGGAGGTGATGGAATTCTGGTTAAGCTATTTCAAATCCTAAAAGATGATGCTGTGAAAATGCTGCACTCAAGATGCCAGCAAATTTGGAAAACACTACAGTGGCCACGGGACTGGAAAAGGTCAGTTTTCATTCCAATCCCAAAGAAAAACAATGCCAAAGAATGTGCAAACTACCTCACAATTGCACTCATCTCGCACACTAGAAAAGTAATGCTCAAAATTCTCCAAGCCAAGCTTTAACAGTATATGAATCATGAACTTGCAGATGTTTAAGCTGGATTTAGAAAAGGCAGAGGAACCAGAGATCAAATTGCCAACATCCGATGGATCATCAAAAAAGCAAGAGAGTTCCAGAAAAACATCTACTTCTGCTTTATTGACTATGCCAAAGCCTTTGACTGTGTGGATCACAACAAACTGTGGAAAATCCTGAAAGAGATGGGAATACCAGACCATCTGACCTGCCTCTTGAGAAATCTGTATACAGGTCAAGAAGCAACAGTTAGAACCGGACATGAAACAACAGACTGGTTCCAGATCGGGAAAGGAGTACTTCAACGCTGTATATTGTCACCATGCTTATTTAACTTATATGCAGAGCACATCATGAGAAATGCTGGACTGTTTGAAGCACAGGATGGAATCAAGATTGCTGGGAGAAATATCAATAACCGCAGATATGCAGATGACACCACCCTTATGGCAGAAAGTGAAGAAGAACTAAAGAGCCTCTTGATGAAAGTGAAAGAGGAGAGTGAAAAAGTTGGCCTAAAGCTCAACATTAAGAAAGCTAAGATAATGGCTTCTGGTCCCATCACTTCACAGCAAAGAGATGGGGAAACAGTGGAAACAGTGGCTGACTTCATTTTTTGGGGCTCTAAAATCACTGCAGATTGCAGCCATGAAATTAAAAGATGCTTACTCCTTGGAAGGAAAGTTATGACCAACCTAGACAGCATATTAAAAAGCAGAGACATTACTTTGCCAACAAAGGTCCATCTAGTCTAAGCTTTGGTTTTTCCAGTCGTCATGTATGGATGTGAAAGTTGAACCATATAGAAGGCTGAGAGCCGAAGAATTGATGTTTTTGAACTGTGGTGTTGGAGAAGACTCGAGAGTCCCTCAGGCAGCAAAGAGATCCAATCAGTCCAGCTAAAGGAAATCAGTCCTGAATATTCATTGGAAGGACTGATGCTGAAGCTGAAGCGCCAATACTTTGGCCACATGATGCAAAGGACTGACTCATTTGTAAAGACCCTGATCCTGGGTAAGATTGAAGGTGGTAAGAGAAAGGGACGACAGAGGATGAGATGGTTGGATTGCATCAATGATACAATGGACATGAGTTTGAGTAAACTCCAGGATTTGGTGATGCACAGGGAAGCATGGCATGCTTCAGTCCATGGGGTCACAAAGATTTGGACACAACTGAATGAACTGAAATGAGAAATGCAACACATTTCTGTTTGTTAATTTTGTATCCTGCAATTTTACTGAATTCATTAGTAAGCTCTAATAGTTTTCTGGTAGCATCTTTAGGATTTTTTATGTATACTTTCATGTCACCTACCAACAGTGACAATTTTACTTCTTCCTCTCTGATTTGAATTCCTTTTACTTCTTTTTGGTCTCTGATTGCTGTGGCTAAGACTTCCAAAACTATATTGATTACAAGTGGTGAGAGTGCTTTTTCTTGTCCCTGATCTTAGATGAAATGCTTTCAGCTTTTCACTGTTGAATATGATGTTAGCTGTGAGTTTGTCATATATGGCCTTTATTATGTAAAAGTAGGTTCCCTTTGTGCCTACTTTCTGGAGAACATTTTTTTTTTAATTATAAATGGGTGTTGAATTTTGTCAAAAGTATTTTTGCAGCTATTAAGATGATCACATGTCTTTTACTCTCATTTCTAATTTGTCATATCATACTTGTACACTTTTCCTTTATGTAGCTTAAGAAAAACTGCCTGATCATAAGAAGACAATTACATTTTTCTTAAATTTTTTGACTGTTTTAGATGTTCGTCTTTCACATAAAAATAGCTGATATATTTGGAAAACTGTCTGCTATTATTGCTTAGTAAAAGTTGAGCAATTTTCATTTCCCTGTGATGAATCAATTAATAGGACCAATTTAGGAAAGAGTCAATCACATTCCCATGGATATGCAAATACTACCTCTATTTATGCATTCATTTATTCATGGTGTATGTGTGGTTTAGATTTTACACTTTTATTTGGTCTCCTTGGTCTGTTTGGTCTTAGCCTGCACTAAGATCACATTGTTTTACTATAGCTTTAAAAATTTATCTCCATGAATAGTAAGTCTAATGTACCCATCTTATTCTTCTTCCTTAGGAATTTCTTGATGGACCTTGATTGCTTTCCTCCTCTATTCAATATATTTAAGAATCAGATTGTCAAGTTCCAGAGAGAATAGCAAATGGAATTTCAATAGTAATTGTAATTTATTTATAGTTTCGTTTCAACACTGATAGCTATTGATTTTTGCTAAACAGTGTAAATGATGTTTGTCTCTTCTTTCTAGGTTTAAGTCCTCCTTAATGTCTTTCAGTGAATGTAATGAATTTCCAAATAATGATGTTGCTTATATATTTCTTAGATTATACTTTGGAAACTCATACCAAAATACCTTGGTGTTGTAAATTAAATCCTTGTTATTACATTTTATGTTAGTTACTATTGCAAAAAGAAACACAGATGATAGAATTTATCATACTGATTTCCCAAGCAACCTTGCTTCACACATTTGTTAATTTTTATAGTTTGTAAATTACTGTTTGTTTGGTTTTTTAATTATAGAAATTGATACCTGCAAAAATCAGTAGCTATTCTTCCTTTCTAAACCAAATTATTATATTTATCTTGCTTTAATGTTCTAGCTTAGCTGGTAATAAGATGTTGAATGAAAGTAGCGAGTTGCCATCCTAGTCATCCTGATTTTGAAGATAATTCTTACATTGATTTAGATTATTTTGTTATCAATTTAAGGAAGTTCCTTTCTTAAGAGTTTTTTGTTTGTTTGTACTGTGTTTTTGAATAGTGGTTAAATTATTTCAAGTACATTCACTATGGCTTTTGACCAAGTCAGGCACATTCAGAGTGGTATAGCCATAGACGACACTATAGATTTTGAGATATCATAAATAGTGCAAGTATGAATATCAGTGTGAATGTATCTTTTTAGTTATGGTTTCCTCTAAGTATACACCCAGGAGTGGAATTGCTGGATCATATGGTAGCTTTATTTTCAGTTTTCTTTGTTTTTGTGTTAAAGGACCTTCTATACTGTTTTCCATATTAGCTCTAGTAATTTACATTCCCATCAACAGTGCAAGAAGTTTCTCTTTTCTCCACACAATCTCAGGTATTCACTATTTGTAGAATGTTCAATGATACCATCTTGCTTGGTGTGAGGTGACACCAAATTGTGGTTTGGACTTGCATTTCTCTAATGATTAGCAATGTTGAGTGTTTTTTTCATGTGCCTGTTTGCCATCCATATATCTTCTTTGCAGAGATGTCTATTTAAGTCTTATTGAGTTGTATCAGCTCTTTGTATATTTTGGCTATTAACCCCCTGTTGGTTGCATAGTTGGCAAATACTTTCTCCTATTCCATAGGTTGACTTTTGTCAGTGATTCCCTTTGTTATGTAAAGACTTAAGTTTGATTAGGTCCCATTTGTTTATTTTTGCTTTTATTTCTTTTGCCTTGGGAGACTGACCTGAGAAAATATTACTACAATTTATGTCAGCGAATGTCTTGCCTACACTCTCTTCTAAGAGTTTTATAATGTCTTATCTTATATTTAGGCCTGTTAAACCATTTTGAGTTTATTTTTTGTATACGGTATATGGAAGTATTCTAAGTTCAGCGATTTGTGTGAAGTTGTCCAGCTTTCCCATACCACTTGATGAAGTGATTATCTCTCCTTCATTGTATTTTCTTACCTCCTTTGTCAAGGATTAATTGACTGTAGGTATGTGGGCTTATTTCTGAGCTCTCTATTCTGTTTCATTAATCTGCATATCTGTTTTTGTGCCAATATCATGCAATTTTGATTACCATAGTTCTGTAATATTTTCTGAAGTCTGGAAGAGTTATGCCTCCTGGTTTGTTCTTTTTTCTCAGGGATGATTTGGCAATTCTAGATCTTTTGTGGTTCCCTTTAAATTTTAGGACTCTGTTCTAGTTCCGTGAAAAATGTCATGGATATGTTGATAGGGATCGTGTTAAATCTGTAGGTTGCTTGAGTAGTATGGACATTTTAAAAATATTTTTCCTACCCAGAAGCATGGGATATCTTTCCACTTCTTTGAATAATTTTTAGTTTCCTTTATCAGTTTTATAGTTCTATATGGATAAATATTTCACCACATAGGTTAAGTTTATTCATAAGTATTAATATTTTATATTAAGGGATGCAATTTTAAAAGGTTTTTTTGTTGATTTTTAAATGCCCTTTCTGTTATTTCACTGTTAGTGTAAAGAAATGCAACACATTTCTGTATAGTAATCTTATATCTGGTTACCTTGTTGAATTCATTTATTCTAATGGTTTTTATATGGAGACCTTAGGGCTCTCTACACAGAGTATTACACCATCTGCAAATTGTAACTGTTTCCAATTTAAACAATTTTTACCCTGTGTTATTGTGGTGTCTAGAACTTTTTGTGTATATGTGTGTTTATTTTTATTCATTTATTTTTAAAATATATTTATTATTGAAGTATAGTTGAATTACAGTGTTTCAGGTGCCCAACAAGGTGACTCAGTTATACATATACACATATATTCTTTTTGAAATTATTTTCCATTATAGGTTATTACAATATATTGACTATAGTTCCCTGTGCTATACAGAAAACCTGTTTCTTGTTGCATATCTATTTTTTTTTAAATTAGAAATCTAGCATTCTATTCATACTAAGTCAAACAAGTGGAATCAAAATGTCAATTTTTTTAGTTAGGTAAAATTTCATAAGTTGTCTAAAATACATATATTATACATATTATTAATATGTGTATAAAAAAACCTTTTCTACTATGCTTGATAAAGGCATGAGAAAGAACATTTAAAAAAAGAAGAAAAAGAAGAGATGGAGAAATTGGAAAACACAAACTAAATGAAATGAATTGGGAGGAATTAAAATAGAAAAAGAGAAACAAACTAGATAAAAGTAAAAGATCATCATATACTCCAGTTCTTTTTAAAACATGGCTGCTCATTAGAAACATATCTGGAGCTCTGGAGAACAAAATGCAATAGCTGGGTATATGTAATTTTCAAAAAAATTCCAAGATAATTCTGATATGCTTGAGGTTTTCTTATTAAATAGTAATTTTGGTGATTTAGAGTTCTATTATTTTTCTGTTGACCAATCATGATACAATGGTATTAAGTGAGTAATAGTTACATACCAATACTAGTAAAACATATTTACCAGTTTTCACAATCAATAGCCAGACCAAAAATAAAAA
Source organism: Giraffa tippelskirchi (assembly GCF_054371585.1). Lineage (NCBI taxonomy): Eukaryota > Metazoa > Chordata > Mammalia > Artiodactyla > Giraffidae > Giraffa > Giraffa tippelskirchi. The sequence goes on from NC_137276.1 coordinate 44,368,503, forward strand.
AAATAAAAATAAAAATAAAAGTTTACATTGCAAGCCATAATGAGAACATAGTTAGTATAACAATAGAAATTAATTAGATAAAATTTGGGGGGTCAAGCAGACTGATGTGGTAAGTGGAAGTGCATACAAGCACGTGTTTACATCAGATCAGACAGTCTGTCTCTTTTGATTGGTGCATTTAATCCATTTATATTTAAGGTAGTTATCAATATGTATGATCCTGTTTGTTGTTGTTCAGTCGCTCAATAGTTTCTGACTCTTTGCAACCTCATGGACTGCACCATGCCAGGCTTCCCTGTCCTTCACCATCTCCTGGAGTTTGCTCTAACAGATGTCCACTGAGTGATGATGCCATCCAACTGTCTCATCCACTGTCACCCCCTTTTTCTCCTGCCTGCAATCTTTCCCAGCATCAAGGTCTTTTCTATTGAGTTTTGCATCAGGTGGCCAAAGTATTGAAGTTTCAGCTTCAGCATCAGTTCTTCCAATGGATACTCAGAGTTGATTTCCTTTTGGATTGACTGGTTTGATCTCCTTGCTGTCCAAGACTCCCAAGAGTCTTCTCCAGCACCACAGTTTGAAATCACCAAATCTTCAGGGTTTAGCCTTCTTTATAGTCCAACTTTCACATCTGTTCATGATTATTGGAAAAACCACAGCTTTAACCATATGGACCTTTGTTGGCAAAGTGATGTCTTTACTATTTAATACACTGTCTAGGTTTTTCATAGCTTTTCTCCCAAGGAGCAAGCGTCTTTTAATTTCATGGCTGCAGTCATCATCTGCGGTGATTTTGGAGCCCCCCAAAATAAAATCTGTCACTGTTTCCATTTTCTCCCCAACTATTTTCCATGAGGTGATGGGACAAGACACCATGATCTTAAGTTTTTTGAATGTTAAGTTTTAAGCCAGCTTTTTCACTCTCCTCTTTCACCTTCATCAAGAGGCTCTTTAGTTCCTCTTCATTTTGTACCATTAGGGTGGTATCATCTACATATCTGAAGTTATTGATATTTCTCCCAGCACTCTCGATTCCAGCTTGAGTTTCATCCAGTCTAGCACTTCCCATGATGCACTCTGCATATGCTAATAAGCAAGGTGAGAGTATACAGCCTTGACATACTCCTTTCCCAATTTTGAACCAGCTCATTGTTCAACGTAAGATACTATTGTTTCTTGACCTGCATACAGGTTTTTCAGGATGCAGGTATGGTGGCCTGGTATTCCAATGTCTTTAAGAAACCTGTTGTAATCATTTTAGTTCAGTTGCTCAGAGGTGTCCAACACTTTGTGACCCAATGGATGGCAGCACACCAGGCTTCCCTGTCCATCACTAAATCCTGGAGCCTGCTCAAACTCACGTCCTTTAGTTGGTGATGCCATCCAACCATCTCATCCTCTGTTGTCCCCTTCTCCTCCTGCCTTCAATCTTTCCCCGCATCAGGTTTTTTCCAATGACTCAGTTCTTCACATCAGGTGGCCAAAGTATTGAAGCTTCAGCTTCAGCATCAATCCTTCCAATGAATCAGTTCATTTATTTCCTTCAGGATTGACTGGTTGGATCTTCTGGCAGTCCAAGTGTCTCTTAAGACATCTTCTCCAGCACCATAGTTCAAAAGCATCAATTATTCCGTGCTCAGCCTTCTTTATGGTCCAAATCTCACATCTATACATGACTACTGGAAAAACCATAGCTTTGACTAAATGAACTTTTGTTGGCAAAGTAATGTCTCTGATTTTTAATATGCTGTCTATGTTGGTCATAGCTTTTCTTCCAAGGAACAAGCGTCTTTTAATTTCGTGGCTGCAGTCACCGTCTGCAGTGATTTTGGAGACCAAGAAAATAAATTCTGTCACTGTTTCCATTCTTTCCCCATCTATTTGTCATGAAGTGATAGGACCGGATGCCATGATCTTAGTTTTTTGAATGTTGAGTTTTAAGCCAGTTTTTTCACTTCCATCAAGAGGCTCCTCAGTTGCTCTTTGCTTTCTGCCATAAGGGTGGTGTCATCTGCATATCTTAGGCTATTTGTATATCTCTTGGCAATCTTGTCCTTCATTCAGCACAGCATCTCCTGTGATGTATTCTGCATATAAGTTAAATAAGCAGGGCGACAATATACAGCCTTGACATACTCCTTTCCCAATTAGGAACCAGTCTGTTGTTCCATGTCTGGTTTTAATGGTTGCTTCTTGACCTGCATACAGATTTCTCAGGAGGCAGGTCAGATGGTCTGGTATTCCCATCTCTTGAAGCATTTTCCACAGTTTCTTGTGATCCACATAATCAAAGCCTTTGACATAGTCAATAAAGCAGAAGTAGATGTTTTCTGGAACTCTCTTGCTTTTTCGATGTTGGCAACTTGAACTCTGGTTCCTCTCCCTTTTCTAAATCCAGCTTGAACATCTGGAATTTCTCAGTTCACATACTATTGAAGCTTCACTTGGAGAATTTTGAACATTACTTTGCTAAAGTGTTAGATGAGGGCAATTTTGTGGTAGTTTGAGCATTCTTTGGCATTCCCTTTCTTTGAGATTTGAATGAAAACTGACCTTTTCCAGTCCTGTGGCTACTGTGAAGTTTTCCAAATTTGTTGGCATATTGAGTACAACGCTTTCACAGCATCATCTTTTAGGACTTGAAATAGCTCAGCTGGAATTCCATCACCTCCACTTACTTTGTTCATAGTGTTGTGTTCTAAGGCTCACTAGGTTTTGGACTCCACGATGTCTGGATCTAGGTGAGTGATAACACCACTGTGGCTATCTGGGTCATTAAAATAGTTTTCATATAGTTCTTCCGTGTATTATTGCCACCTCTTCTTAATGTCTTCTGCTTCTGTTAGGTCCATAATGTTTCTGTCCTTTATTGTGCCTATCTTGGCACGAAATGTTCCCTTGATATCTCTAAGTTTCTTGAAGAGATCTCTGGTCTTTCCCATTCTATTGTTTTCTTCTATTTCTTTCCATTGATCACTAAGGAAAGGTTTCTTATCTCTCCTTGCTATCCTTTGCAACTCTTTATTCAGATGGATATATCTTTTCTTTTCTCCTTTTCCTTTAGCTTCTCTTCTTTTCTTAGCTATTTGTAAGACCTCATCAGACAACTATTTTGCCTTCTTGCCTTTATTTTTCTTGCAGATGATTTTGATAACCACCTCCTGTACCATGTTACAAACCTCTGTTCATAGTTCTTCAGGCACTCTGTCTATCAGATCTAATCCCTTGAATCTATTTGTCACTTCCACTGTACAATCACAAGGGACTTGATTTAGGTCATACCTGAATGGCCTGGTGGTTTTCCCTACTTAATTCAATTTAAGTCTGAATTTTACAATAAGGAATTTGTGATCTGAACCACAGTCAGCTCCTGGTCTTTAACCAGTGCATTCTCTTGGCAAAACTCTGTTAGCCTGTGCCCTGCTTCTTTTGTACTATAAGGCCAAACCTGCCTGTTATTCCAGGTATTTCTTGACTTCCTACTTTTACATTCCAGTCCCCTATGATAAAAAGGATATTTTCTTGATAATTCTATTACCATTTTCTTCATTGTTTTGGGTTCAGGAGGAGAAGGGGATGACAGAGGCTGACATGGTTGGATGCCTTCATTGACTCAATGCACATGAGTCTGAGCAAGCTCCAGGAGTTTGTGATGGACAGGGAAGCCTGGCGTGCTGAAGTCCATGGCGTTGCAAAGAGACACCTCTGAGTGACTGAACTGAACTATTTTCTGTAGACCTTTTCCTTCTTTAGTGTTCTTTGCCTAGAAAAGTTCCTTTGCCATTTGTAAAGCTGGTTGGGTGGTGCTGATTTCTCTTTGCTTTTGCTTGTCTGGAAAGCTTTTGATTTCTTCATCAAATCTGAATGAGTCTTGCTGGGTAGAGTATTCTTGGTTGTAGGTTCGTCCCTTTCATCATTTTAAATATATTGTGCCATTACCTTCTTGCTTGTAAAATTTCTGTTGAGAAACCAGCTAATAGCTTGATGGGAGTTCACTTGTATGTTGACATTTTCCCTTGTTGATTTTAATATTTTATCTTTGTCTTTAATTTTGTCAGTTTGACTACTCTGCATCTTGGTGTATTTCTCCTTGCGTTTATCCTACATGGGACTATCTGTGCTTCCTGGGCTTGGTTGACTATTTCCTTTCCTATGTTAGGGAAGTTTTCAGCTATTCTTTCTTCAAATATTTCCTCAGGTCCTTTCTCTCTCTTTTCTCTTTCTGGGACCCCAATAATGCAAATGTTGGTATATTTAATATATTCCTTGATGTCTCTTAGACTGTCTTCATTTTCTTTTTTTTTTCTTCATTCTTTTGTCTATATTCTGTTGTGTGGCAGTGATTTCTACCATTCTGTCCTCTATGTCATTTATTCATTATTCTGCCTCAGTTATTCTGCTGCTGATTCCTTCTAGTATATTTTTCATCTCTGTTTGTTCTTTAGTTCTTATAGGTCGTTGGTAGACATTTCTTGCATCTTCTCCATTGTTTTCCTGAAATCCTGGATCATATTCAGGAATTCAGTATCATTATTCTGAATTCCTTTTCTGGAAGGTTGCCTACTTCCACTTCATTTAGTTGTTTTCCTGGGGTTTTACCTTGTCCCATCGTCTAGGACATAACTTTCTGTAATGTGGTTTTTGTTTTAGCCACTGCTGTACTGTGCTTCTTCTTTCTGCTTCTCTCTGTCCTCTGATGGAGGAGGCTAAGAGACTTGTGTAAGCTTCCTGATGGGAGGGACTGGTGGTAAGAAAAAACTGGTCTTCCTCTGGTGGGCAGGACCTTGCTCAGTAAAGCTTTAATCCAATTGTCTGCTGATGACTGGGCTCCCTCCCTGGTAGTTGTTTGGCCTAAGGTAATCCAGCCCAAGGGGGATCTTTCTGGACTTTTCTCCCAGTGCCCCCATCCCTGTTAACCTAAGGAGACTCTCCAACACTAACAGGTAGCTTTGGTTAGTCTCCTGTGGGGTCACTGCTCCTTCCCTCTGGATCTTGGTATAAGCAAAATTTTGGTTGTGCCCTCCAAGACTGGAGTCTCTGTTTCTCCCAGTCCTGTGAAAGTCCTGTAATTAAATTCCATGGGCCTTCAGAATCAGATTCGCTTGGGATTCCTAGTCCCTTTGTTGGATTCCCAGGCTGGGAAGCCTAACAATGGGGTTCAGAAGGTTCACAATGGTGGGAAAACTTCTTTGGTATTCTCCAGTTTGTGGGTCACTCACCCGCAGGATATGGGATTTGATTTTATCATGATTGTACCGCTCGTACCATCTCGTTGCAGCTTCTTCTTTTTCTTTGGATGTGGGGTATCTTCTTTGGGGGAATTCCAGCATCCACTTGTCAATTGTTGTTCAACATCTAGTTGTGATTTTGGTGCTCTTGTAGGAGGAGATCAGTGCACATCCTTCTACCCCACCATCTTGAAGCAGAAGCTCTAGGACATCTAATATTGTATTAAATATAACTTTTGAGAGTGAACATCTTGGTCCTCTTCCTGAATTTGTTGGGAAGGCATGTCCTGACTCTTGTGAATAGTGCTGCAATGAATTTGGGTTTCATATATCTTCTTTAATTATGTTTTTCTCCAGGTATATGCTCCAGAGTGGGATTGCTGGGTCATATGTTATTGTTCAGGCACTAAGTTGTGTCCAACTCTTTGCGACCCCATGGACTGCAGCATCCCAGGATTCCCTGTCCTTCACTGTATCCCAGAGTTTTCTCAAACTCCCAGAGTTTGGTGGGTCATGTGGTAATTTTAGTTTTTAAAGAAACCTTTGTACTGTTCTCTGTAGTACCTGCATCAATTTACATTCCCACCAACAGTGTAAAAGGGTTCTATTCTCTCCACAGCCTCTCCAGTATTTATTGTTCATAGATTTTTTGATGATGGCCATTCTGATCATGTGACATGATACCTCATTGTAGTTTTGATTTGCATTTCTCTAATAATTAGTGATGCTGAGCATATTTTCACATGTCTCTTGATCATTCATATGTCTTCTTTGGAGAAATGCCCTTTTACATCTTCTGCCCATTTTTTAATTGGGTTGTTTGCTTGTTTAATGTTGAGCTTCATGAGCTGCTTGTATAATTTGGAGATTAATACCTTGTCAGTTACTTTGTTTGCAAATATTTCCTTCCATTTGAGGGTTGTCTTTTCATCGTTTTTATCATTTCCTTTGCTGTGAAAAAGCTTTTAAGTTTAATTAGGTCCCATTTGTTTACTTTTGTTTTTTATTTTCATTACTATAGGAGGTGGATCAAAGAAGATCTTTCTGCAATTTATGTCAGATAGTGTTCTGCTTATGTTTTCCACTAAGTTTTATACCATCCAGCCTTGCATTTAGGTCTTTAATCCATTTTGAGTTTATTTTTATGTATGTTATAAGGGAGTGTTCTAAGGCCATGTAAGGATTCAGCAAGAGGTAAGTCATCTGCAACTCAAGAAACACCACTCTTCTGGAAGAGTTGGTGGTTTAAACAACTGAATTTATTCTTTCAAAGTACTGGAGACTGTAAGGGCAAGATCAAGGTGCTTGCAGTGTCAGTGTTTGATAAGAGTGATCTTCTTAGGTTGCAGATGACTTTCCTTTTTGCTACATCCTCACATGGATTGTCCTCTGTGATCTCACAGTGAGAGTGATGGAGGCAAAGGAAACAAACTTTTTAGTGTTTATTATAAGAGATGCTAATCCTATCATTGGGGACTGATTCTCTTCTTTGGGGCCCGACTGACCTCATGGGAACCTATTACCTCCCAAAGACCCTGTCTCCAAATACCATCATGTCAAGAGTGATAGCTTCAACATATGAATGCAGACATAACAAAATTCAGTTCATGGCTCATAATAACTGAAATTTGCATTTACAGAAACCATGTGAAGTAAGGACTACATATTGTTAGGAGATCATGCTAGAGTCAAATATGGTTCAAATGTTTAGCATTTATCACTTAAGAGACATTAGAAAGAAACTTAATCTTTGTAAGCTTAGTTTACACAACTGTAACATAAGAAAAATATGATCTTTATTACAAGACTGTTGGAAGATTATATAAGGTGTTGCAAATAGGGCAAGCTCTTAATAGGCACAGAATAAATAACTAACATATGTCAATTCTTTGGTCTACTATATACTCATTATCTAGCACAAGGCTTAAAACATACTTGGTATTCAATCAAGCTATTTAAATGAATAAAACTTAGTTTCTTCACTCTTGGAACAATACTATCAATAAATGAAACTATATGACACTTTCTTTTCTCATCATGTCAAAATTTATTTTCAGGAAAGTCTCAAAACATATTGCACTTTCTTCCCTCCTCCACATTCAATATGTAATGGAACAGCAATAAGTGTTCTTTTTAAAATGAAAATTATATGGCTTGTGTGAGCATAATAAATACTAGAAAACTGGGTCAATTTTCCTGAAAATTAGCTTTAAAGGAAAAACTGAGAGTAATTTTGTTTATGACTGAATTTAGCAGTTTTATTTATCCTGTTCTCCCTTCTTGGTACAGGGCTATCTTTGCACAAATCTACTGGGGTTTTCCAGATACCATCAGATTAACTCATTTGTGCCTTAGAGGTAGAGATGAAGTAACAATTTTTCAAATCTCAAGTGTTCTACCTTACAGGAAAGAAATATTATTTTTCATTTAATGAACTTTCACACATGAACAATTAAGACATAATTGAATGAAGCTAGTCAGCAAAAGGCAAGAGCTTGTCTCTGAGAAGCTGCTGAAGTTGACTGTGCTCATATCTGTGGTATTATCTATTAAGCTGGCAGTACTGAAGAGCAGAAATGTACTGACAGTAATTGTACAGTTTGGTATTCCCATGTTTTAAAATTGCTTTCTAATAATAAGTATTGCTAGGAGAAATGATGGTGCTGATAATAAGAGAATGAAACTACTGATTGACCTATAACTGTCAAATTACTATTAAAAAAGGCAAATTAAAAATAAAATCTTTATCTGGTTATTAACAACTGCTCTGAGGGTTAGCTTTAATTACTGTAAGAAAACTTTACTTATTCTAAGGTAGGGGCAAGTCATTTAATAAAGTATAGGTTGATTAGAACTTTTATTAAAAACATTAAATAAAGGCTGAGTTTTAAAATATCTAGCTCCCTAAAGTGAAAGTGAAAGTGTTAGTCATTCAGTTCAGTTCAGTCGCTCAATCGTGTCCGACTCTTTGCGACCCCATGAATTGCAGCACGCCAGGCCTCTCTGTCCATCACCAACTCCCGGAGTCTACCCAAACCCATGTCCATCGAGTCAGTGATGCCATCCAACCATTTCATCCTCTGTCATCCCCTTCTCCTCCTGCCCCCAATCCTATCCAGCATTAGGGTCTTTTCCAAAGAGTCAACTCTTCGCATGAGGTGGCCAAAGTATTGGAGTTTCAGCTTCAACATCAGTCCTTCCAATGAACACCCAGGACTGATCTCCTTTAGGATGGACTGGTTGGATCTCCTTGCAGTCCAAGGGACTCTCAAGAGTCTTCTCCAACACCACAGTTCAAAAGCATCAATTCTGCGGTGCTCAGCTTTCTTCACCGTCCAACTCTCACATCCATACATGACCAATGGAAAAACCATAGCCTTGACTAGACGCGCCTTTGTTGGCAAAGTAATGTCTCTGCTTTCAAATATGCTATCTAGGTTGGCCATAACCTTCCTTCCAAGGGGTAAGCGTCTTTTAATTTCATGGCTGCAATCACCATCAGCAGTAATTTTGGAACCCCCCAAAATAACGTCTGACACTGTTTCCACTGTTTCCCCATCTATTTCCCATGGAGTGATGGGACCAGATGCCATGATCTTAGTTTTCTGAACGTTGAGCTTTAAGCCAACTTTTTAACTCTCCTCTTTCACTTTCATCAAGAGGCTTTTTAGTTCTTCTTCACTTTCTGCCATAAGGGTGGTGTCATCTGCATATCTGAGGTTATTGATATTTCTCCCAGCAATCTTGACTCCAGCTTGTGTTTCTTCCAGACCAGCGTTTCTCATGATGTACTCTGCATATAAGTTAAATAATCAGGGTGACAATATACAGCCATGACGTACTCCTTTTCCTATTTGGAACCAGTCTGTTGTTCCATGTCCAGTTCTAACTGTTGCTTCCTGACCTGCATACAGGTTTCTCAAGAGACAGGTCAGATGGTCTGGTATTCCCATCTCTTTCAGAATTTTCCACAGTTTATTGTGATCCACACAGTCACAGGCTTTGGCATAGTCAATAAAGCAGAAATAGATGTTTTTCTGGAACTCTCTTGCTTTTTTGATGATCCAGCGGATATTGGCAATTTGATCTCTGGTTCCTCTGCCTTTTCTAAAACCAGCTTGAACATCTGAAGTTCATGGTGCACGTATTGCTGAAACCTGGCTTGGAGAATTTTGAGCATTACTTTACTAGCATGTGAGATGAGTGCAATTGTGCGGTAGTTTGAGCATTCTTTGGCATTGCCTTTCTTTGGGATTGGAATGAAAACTGACCTTTTCCAGCCCTGTGGCCAATGCTGAGTTTTCCAAATTTGCTGGCGTATCAAGTGCAGCACTTTCACAGCATCATCTTTGAGGATTTGAAATAGCTCAACTGGAATTCCATCACCTCCACTAGCTTTGTTCGTAGTGACGCTTTCTAAAGCCCACTTGACTTCACATTCCAGGATGTCTGGCTCTAGGTGAGTGATCACACCATCGTGATTATCTTAGTCATTCAGTCATGTTCAATTCTTTCGTCTCTGTGACCCCATGGACTGTAGCCTACCAGAATCCTCTGTCCATGGAATTCTCCAGGCAAGAATACTAGAGTGGGTAGCCAGCCATTCCCTTCTCCAGGGGATCTTCCCGACCTGGGAATTGAACACAGATCTCCTGCATTGCAGGTGGATTCTTTACCATCTGAGCCACCAGGGAAGCCCTTAGCTCCCTAAACAAACTAGAAATTTTTATGAAGTACATGGTATTTTGCAGAGAATTGCTATATTGGGAGTATGAAAATAAAAAACTGGGAAACCTTACAGGATATATTGAGCTCCCAGTTGGGGTGTACACTGGGAGGTTTCTGTAAAGCAAACCTTTACAGCAGCCAATTTCTTTGGGTCATCTATAGTTTTTAAGAGACTTAGAGAATGTATATATTTAGAGCTCCTGAAAAGTGTCTTTCTTCAGCCAGGTCTTAGATTAAAATATGTACATGTTCTGTTTAAGATATTTTTTTCAGTTATATTCTGATACTATAAAAATGCTCATTAAATTTTCATATAAAGGAGGCAAAACTGCCACTTTATCAATTCATTCTTCTATTTGTACCTGCTCCTGACATTTACCTTTTTGTGTTTTTCTCTTTCTGTTTTGCTTTGTTGTTAATTAATAAAATGGTTAATTGATAAAAGAGATAAAAGGTTACAAAATTATATTATTGAGATAATATATATATCCCATGATTATAGTTTAGGGACAATTTTATAGATATTGTAGAATTTTTAATGCTTGTTCCACATATCCCAATTTGAGAAAACACTATTAAGGTGTTTGCAACCTTTTTAACAGGAACACTTCTGTTTTTAAAGTCATTTCTAATGTAATAGCAATAAAGTGATATGTTATACAATTAAAAGTACAAGCCTTTTTTCTATTCTAAAAGTTGTGCATCTTTGTGTTTATAAGTCTGTCTTTACATCTTAAATAAAAGCACATATTTTATATATATACATATGTATATGTATATGTATACACACACACACACATCTTAAGATCAAATAGGCTTCTATTGACAGTTTAGTTGTCCTAATTTAAAACAATAAAATTGATACTTATATTTGGGTAATAGTTTTTGTCTTCCATTTTAATTTAAAGTAAATAGTTGTAGTTAAATAGATCTACCTTTGAATGGTTATTGTGCAGGTGCTGAATATACTTCGAGTATCTGTTTTCACACATCCACTATGATATCAGAAATAAAATAAATTTATTTTTCTTCCAGACTTGGGTATGAGGTTTGTAATATAAGTAATTGATGTGTTTAATTAGTATATAGAATTATTTCTTTAGATAGTATTTGAAGGTTGACAATCTTTCCTAACATACGTGTTGAAATTTCTTTTTGGATACTATTACATCTATAGTTTTGCAGTACCTTTCTCATTTATAGGTCAAATGATTAAAGTATTTGCCAATTGTAATATCTCTTGTTAGTATATAACTCTCCCTGTGTTCATTTTAGTGTTATATACATTCTCACACCCACACTGTAACTGTGAAATATCTTTAATTTTGATCTGACTGTGAAAAGGTAACATAAAACAGTATTCCAATTAATAAAGTAAAATGGAGGAAAAGATCAACTAGCCACATAACATAGTAATAATAAAAAAAATTCTAGAAAATATTTTAATTCTTCAGTTGTTTGATATAATACCTTCCATATCAACCATTGGGTCAAATTTGTTAATTGTGTATATCAGATATTTCATATCAGAGTGTTTGGTCTGTTCAGTCTACCAAAAACATGATTTCTTTTATATAAAGTACAAAAAAGCAATAGCACACATATTGTTTGGGGTTGTATACATTATCATATATCTATCAACTGATACAATATAAGTAATGAGTTTGTTAATATTATTACATATTTTAGTGGCTTGTAGTTCATCAAATACTTTGCATATGTTTATATTATTAATGCTGAGATCAATACAGTCTATTTTGTATAGACAAATCTTTTAATTCCCATTGCACAGATTAGAAAACTGAGGTAAAGTAAACACCCTGCTATACATTGCAGGTAAATGGCATAAAGTGAATGTAAAAAAGTGTTTCTGACTTCAAATATGAACAATGATAAGATATAATTACAACTCATCTTTGAGTAACAGAATAAATATTTACTAGAGTTATTTATCTCCTTATATCTAAAATGAAGATCCCATACTTTAAAAGAATATAGAAATAAAATTTGAAATTGCATGATTTCATCTCACAAACCAAATCCCATCTATTTAACTTCATCTATTCGAAAACACAGACACTAGATTTTACAACATTGTCTTAGATTCTAGTTGTTTTTTTTGTTGTTGTCATTTGTTTGTTTGTTTTATAATTGGAGTATAATTGCATTACAATGTGTTGTTAGTTTCTGTTGTGTAACAAAGTGAATAAGCTATTGGTATACATATATCCCCTTCCTCTGGAGCCTCTCTCCCACTCTAACCCCTCTAGGTCATCACAGAGCACCAAACTGAACTCCCTGTGCTATACAGAAACTCCCCACTAACTATCTTATTTTATACATGGTAGTGTATTCATATCAATGCTACCTTCTCAATTCATCCAACCCTCTGCTTTCCCCTCTCCTATGTCCACAAATCCATTCTCTACCTCTGCTTCTCTGTTCCTGCCCTGCAAGTATGTTCATCAGTACATTTTTCTATATCCCATGCATTAATATACAATATTTGTTTTTCTCTTTCTAACTTCACTCTGTATGACAGACTCTAGATTCTTCCACATCACTACAAATGACCCAATTTCATCTCTTTTATGGCTGAGCAATATTCCTTTGTATATATGTAGCACATCTTCTTTATCAGTTCATCTATCGATGAACAGTTAAGTTGCCTCTGTGTCCTTACTATTGTAAAGAGTGCTGCCATGAATGTTGGAGTACATGTGTCCTTTTGAATTATGGTTTTCTCAGGGTATATATTCCCAGTAGTGGAACTGCTAGGCCAAAACAGTAATTCTATTTTTATTTTTTTAATGAACCTCTATATTGTTCTTCATAGTGGCTGTTATCAATTTACATTCCAACCAACAGTACAAGAGGGTTCTCTTTTCTCCACACTCTCTCCAGCATTTACTTTTGTAGGTTTCTTTTTTTTTTAATTTTTTGATGATGACCATTCTGACTGATATGGGGGGGATATATCAATGCAATTTTAATTTGCTTTTCTCTAATAATTAGTGATGTTGTGCATCTTTTCATGTGTCTCTTGGCCTTCTTTATAACATCTTTGGAGAAATGTCTACTTAGGTCTTCTGCCCACCTTTTGATTGGGTTGTTTGTTTTGATATTGAGCTGTGTGGGTTGCTTGTATATTTTGGAGATTATTCTTTTGTCATTTGTTTCACTTGCAAACATTTTCTCCCATTCTGAGAGTTGTCTTTTTGTCTGTGTATGGTTTCCTTTGCTGTGCAAAAGCTTTTAAGTTTATTCAGGGTCCTATTCGTGTATTTCTGGTTTTTGTTGTCATTAGTCTAGGAGGTGGGTCAAAAAAAGATCTTGTTGCAATTTATGTCAAAGAGTGTTCTACCTATGTTTTCCTCTAAGAGTTTTATAGTGTCTGGCCTTACTTTTAAGTCTTTAATCCATTTTTAGCTTATTTTTGTGTATGGTGTTAGGAAGTGTTCTAATTTCATTCTTTTACATGTAGCTGTCCAGTTTTCCCAGCATCATTTATTGAGAGGGTTTCTTATCTCCATTGAGTATTCTTGACTATTTTGTCAAAGATAAGTTGACTATAGATGTGTGATTTTATATCTGGGCTTTCTATCCTGTTCCATTGATCTGTATTTTTGTTTTTGTGCCAGTACCATACTGTCTTGATAACTGTAGCTTTGTATTATAATCTAAAGTCAGGAAGCTGCTAACTCCAGCTCTGATTTCTTTCTCAAAGTTGTTTTGGCTCTTCAGGGTCTTTTGTGTTTCCATACAAATTGTAAAATTTTTGTTTTAGTTCTGTGAAAAATGCCATTGGTAATTTGATAAAGATTACATTGAATCTGTAGATTGCTTTGGGTAATATAGTCATTTGATTACCCAAAGCAATCTATAAATTCCAGTTGTTATAAAGACACATATTTTTCCTTACATACCCCTTGACCTTCATAGATGTAAATTGACTTTGCTATGTTTTTTGGAGATATTTCCATTACAGTTTCAGTCATGGTTGTTTTATTCTGACAACTCTAGATAGAAAACTTTTTAATATTGAATTATGGGGTTTTTGATACCACCTTTTCAAAGATTAATTCATTTCCTTCTAAGATGACTTATGTGCACAGCATAAGGAAATTGTGGATGTCTTTTGGAGTTTGCTTTAGTTATTTGTTTATTTTATTAACTCATTTTCAAAACTATGGATAGAATAGAAAAATAGAAAAAAATTAAATTATGGCACTAGAGATGACTTCTAAGCTGTTTCAGTCTCAAGATAAAGCAAGAATGTCAAATCTGTAAAGGCAAGGGTTATTCCTCCACAACTTTACCTATAAAGGCTAGAATAGCAGGCATGCAATAAAAGTGTATTGATGGATGAATGAATGTATAAAGTAAATTATTCCTGAAAATACAGTTAACTTTAGGTTTTCAAGAATTCATAAAAATTGATGAATTCATAAAGACATCTTGTTTAAAAGGGTGCTTTTTTGTACTCATTCACCTGAGTCAGACATGAAAAAAGTGAATTAAAGTTGTACAGAGAGACAAAGCCAGTTGAGAACAAGAACGTGGGAACTGGAAGAGACCAGTGTATCTCTCACATTTCACAATGTATCTTCAATTATATTAGACCTATTTTTTGTCTTCTAAGGCCCAAACAAAAATGAGAAACATCTGCTCAGTTTATTTTAAATATAAAGTTCAGAAATTGCTTTTTAGCAACTCTCTTTGTGAGAAGACAGTAGCTAAAAAAAAATATAGTATTGCATCTATTTTTCAAATATGTTGTTTTCTGTATCATGGCCAGTGTTCTATAAATGCCACTTTCCTCCAGTTTTTTTTCTATTTTAGTTCTTCATAATTCACTAGAAGAAAGAATAGTAAGATATATCTGTGCATTGTTCACAACTGAGATCTTGGGTTATTATACTTTGGCATTGTTTGAAAAATAAATATAGAGTAGCTAAGAAAGCTCTAAGTGCATTTACCTCCATAAATATTGCTTAGCGTTTTTATACTACCAAAACAAGCTTGTGTAAAAGTGTGACTATGATACAGGCTGGAAGTTCCTGAGTACTTATGCTAAAATGGGTTAAGTAGGCACTTAGGGATTTTTGTTTCTGTCCTATATTTTTTAAGTAGATCAGCAATCTTACCCTTATGTTTTTATGATTATACTATCAGAGTAGTCGACATTTATTAAAGCTGTAGAATAGCAGTCAGTGCCTTTGTAAAATTCAATGAAGCAGCAGCAGGGCTAGCCTTGGGAGTAGGCAGAGGCAATATGATGAAATGTGAGGGTACTTGAGGAGCCTCCCAGCTTCTGAATTCTCTCTTTGGCGTGTTATCCATTGTTAAACATTACCCTTTTATTTCTTAAGATCTCTTTGTTTCTGCAGAGTTCCCTGATAATATTCAAATTTCCTTATACCTTGTTGCTGAATTTTTTAATAGAGTTTACTTTGTCCTTCATGCATTCCTTAATTTCTTCATCAATCCATTCTTATTTGATGGGTGTTAATCTACTAATAAGTGGTGAATTTGATCCATATATCAAGTCTTAGTTGAGTCATCTCTCATAAAACCTTCTACAACTACCACTTTCAATTTCAATGCCTCTTGAATAGTCATTACCACCATTATTTACAATGAATGAGTTTACATTTAAGTTTTCCTACTATTCACACTGTATTATTTAGTTACTTATCTTTCTCCTTCAATAAAATTCAAGCTCTTCAAGAATTATGCTAGTGTCTGCTTAGGTCATCTGTAATCTAACCAATGTAGTGTCTAGCACAGTGTCAGTTGTTAAATGTGTGTGTGTGTGTTTTCTATTTGAGTGTGATTTATTTCATTTTTTAAGCTTATTTTTAAATTTTATTTATATATTTTGTGGCATGTGGGGTTTTTTTTTTCCCCTGACCAGGAATAGAACTCATTCTCCCTGCATTGGAAGTGCAGAGTCTGAACCACTGGACCATCAGGAAAGTCCCTTATTAAATGTTTGCTGATTGACAAAATAAATGTATGAACAATTAATAAATATTAGTGATAAGGTATCTGCTTTAAAGGCACTGCTTTCAAGACAAAGACTTGCTTCATCTTTGATTAGAACTCTGGTCAACAGAAGGTGAATCACAGTGTCAGAAATATTTTCCAAAATAAGAATGGAATTTACTACAATAATGGATTTATTACAGTCATCCAACTTTTAATCAGCACTTACATTTCTCACTTTGGTATTTTCAAGTAAATTATGCCGTTCTAGTCTTCTATATGGGAGGGAAGAATAAATAGAATTTTTTAATGGTTTAGGTGAGGTTATGGAAGAGTTTAACTGCTTCTCATTAATATTCAACAGTTGAAGGAGCTACATAATCCTATTACATTCATATTTCTTACCAGAAGACCAAAACCAACTAACTGGTTTGGAAGAACAAAATAAAATTGTGTCTTGGTTTATTATTAATGTTTTTTAACCATGTAAGTTATCCAATTTTTCAACTATTGGTATCAGTTTAGTTACTCAGTCATGTCTGACTCTTTGCAACCTCATGAACTGCAGCACGCCAGGCCTCCCTGTCCATCACCAATGCCCAGAGTTTACCCAAACTCACGTCCATTGAGTCGGTGATGCCATCCAACTATCTCATCCTCTGTCATCCCCTTTTCCTCCCACCTTCAATCTGTCCCAGCATCAGGATTTTTTCCAATGAGTCAGTTCTTTGCATCAGGTGGCCAAAGTATTGGAGTTTCAGCTTCAACATCAGTCCTTCCAATGAAAACCCAGGACTGATCTCCTTTAGGATTGACTGGTTGGATCTCCTTGTAGCCCAAGGGACTCTCAAGAGTCTTCTCCAACACCACAGTTCAAAAGCATAAATTTTTCTGCACTTAGCTTTCTTTATAGTCCAACTCTCACATCCATACATGACCACTGGAAAAACAATAGCCTTGACTAAACGGACCTTTGTTGACAAAATAATGTCTCTGCTTTAATATGTTGTCTAGGTTGGTAATAACTTTCCTTCCAAGGAGTAAGCATATTTTAATTTCATGGCTGCAATCACCATCTGCAGTTATTTTGGAGCCCTTCAAAAATAAAGTCAGCCATTGTTTCCACTGTTTCCCCATCTATTTCCCATGAAGTGATGGGACTGGATACCATGATCTTTGTTTTTGAATGTTGAGCTTTAAGCCAACTTTTTCACTCTCCTCTTTCACTTTCATCAAGAGGCTCTTTAGTTCTTCTTCACGTTCTGCCATAAGAGTGGTGTCATCCGCATATCTGAGGTTATTGATATTTCTCCCGGCAATCTTGATTACAGCTTGTGCTTCTTCCAGCCCAGAGTTTCTCATGATGTACTCTGCATATAAGTTAAATAAGCATGGTGCCAATATACAGCCTTGAAGTACTCCTTTTCCTATTTGGAACCAGTCTGTTGTTCCATGTCCAGTTCTAACTGTTGCTTCCTGACCTGCATACAGGTTTCTCAAGAGGCAGGTCAGGTGGTCTGGTATTCCCATCTCTTTCAGAATTCTCCACAGTTTATTGTGATCCACACAGTCACAGGCTTTGGCATAGTCAATAAAGCAGAAATAGATGTTTTTCTGGAACTCTCTTGCTTTTGCGATGATCCATCGGATGTTGGCAGTTTGATCTCTGGTTCCTCTGCCTTTTCTAAAACCAGCTTGAACATCTGGAAGTTCACGGTTCACGTATTGCTCTAGCCTGGCTTGGAGAATTTCAAATATCAGAAAGTCATAAAGAACAGTGTTTTTGTTTGTTTTTTACTAATCAAGAGTTTGATATTCACATTTATAGAAATGATAGATGGCACCAAGTTAATCAAAGTAAAGAGTGATTCATATGCCCATTGCTAGTGGCTCTCAATCTTTGGTGGGGAGATAAAAACTGTAGAGATTTTTTATGAAACAATGCTCAAGTTTACTTCAAAGATTCATAAATTATAAGAAATATAGGAATCAGTAGCTTAAAAGTTTCCTCAGGTACTTCTAATAGGCACTACAGTTGAGAATCATTGTGATCAAGTATAACACTTTTCAAAGTGTCTATAAATCAGCCAAGGTAATGCTGCTGCTGCTGCTGTGAAGTCGCTTCAGTCGTGTCCGACTCTGTGCGACCCCATAGACGGCAGCCCACCAGGCTCCGCCATCCCTGGGGTTCTCCAGGCAAGAATACTGGAGTGGGTTGCCGTTTCCTTCTCCAGCCAAGGTAATAGATGAATCAATTTTATACAATTTTAGTTTCATTTAATTTGGTAAATTTAGTTTAATTATAAGATGCTCTTCATAAGAACTCATTAGGGTTATGGGTAAACTAGAACATTCTTGAAAGAGGAATTGTTCTTAGGCCAAAGCTAAAGAATCCTTTCACCCACTGGAACTGTTCTGAATGAGAAGCAGTACCTAAAGGAGAGGGCTTTATGCAAAAACTATGTCAGGATGCTTACAGGTTATGTAATCTAATCTGCTCATTGGTTCTGATAAAGCTATAACCAATACTTGATTACGATTAGAAATCATTACAGGAATGAACTTGAACTTCATCTCTAGTGAAAGTTATGTTATTCCACAACATACAGAATAATGATTGAGCTCTTGCCTTTCATGAAATGATACATGATGGATTAATATTGACATTATTTCTGTGTTCTCTCCAGCATAGCATATTATGATAAGAAGATATCTCAAAGCACTTTTGAGCACTGAGTTTTAAATAAGAGAACTCTTGACATTGCATATTACCTTCAGTTCAATTCAGTCGTTAGTAGTGTCCGAATCTTTGTGACCCCATGGACTGCAGCACGCCAGGCTTCCCTGTCCATCACCAACTCCCGGAGCTTGCTCAAACTCATGTCCAACAAGAAGGGGGTGCCATTAAAACATCTCATCCTCTGCTTTCCCCTTCTTCTCCTGCCTTCAATCTTTCCCAGCATCAGGGTCTTTTCCAATGAGTTAGTTCTTCACATCAGGTGGCAAAGTATTGGAGTTTGAGCTTCAGCATCAGGCCTTTCAATGAATATTCAGGACTGATTTCCTTTAGGATGGACTGATTTGATCTCTTTGCAGTCCAAGGGACTCTCAAGAGTCTTCTTCAACACCACAGTACAAAAGCATCAATTCTTCGGTGCTCAGTTTTCTTTATGGTCCGACTCCCACATCCATACATGACCACTGGAAAAACCATAGCTTTGACTAGATGGACCTTTGTCAGCAAAGTAATGTTTCTGCTTTTTAATATGCTGTCTATGTTGGTCATAACTTGTCCTCCAAGCAGCAAGTGTCTTTTTGTTTCATGGCTGCAGTCACCATCTGCCGTGATTTTGGAGCCCAAGAAAATAAAGTCTGTATCTGTTTTCATTGTTTCCCCATCTATTTCCCATGAAGTGATAGGACCGGATGCCATGATCTTAGTTTTCTGAATGTTGAGTTTTAAGCTAGCTTTTTCACTCTCCTCTTTCAGTTTAATCAAGGGGTTCTTTATTTCTTCTTTGCTTCCTTTCATAAGGGTGGTGTCATCTGCATATATGAGATTATTGTTATTTCTCCTGGCAATGTTGATTCCAGCTTGTGCTTCATCCACCCCAGCATTTTGCATGATGTACTATGCATATAAGTTAAATAAGCAGAGTGACAATATACAGCCTTGATATACTCCTTTCCCAATTTGGAACTGGTCTGTTGTTCCATGTCTGGTTCTAACTGTTGCTTCTTGACTTGCATACAGATTTCCCAGGAGGCAGGTAAGGTGGTCTGATATTCCCATCTCTTTAAGAATGTTCCACAGTTTGTTATGATCTACATAGTCAAAGGCTGTGGCACAGTCAATAAAGCAATAAAGTAATAAAAATCAATAAAGTAGCTGTTTTTCTGGAACTCTCTTGCTTTTTGTCTCAGTGGATGTTTGCCATATGATCTCTTGTACCTCTCCCTTTTCTAAATCCAGCTTGACTATCTGGAATTTCTTGGTTCACATACTTTTGAAGCCTCACTTGGAGAATTTTGAGCATTACTTTGCTAGCGTGTGAAATTAGTGCAATTGTGTAGTAGTTTGAATATTCTTTGGCATTGCCTTTCTTTGGGATTGGAATGAGAACTGACATTTTCCAGTCCTGTGGCCACTTCTGAGTTTTCCAAATTTGATGGCATATTGAGTGCAGCAGTTTAACAGAATCATATTTTAGGATTTGAAATAGCTCAGCTGGAATTCCATCACCTCCACTAGCTTTGTTCATAGTGATGCTTCTTAAGTCCCACTTGACTTCCCATTCCAGGATGTCTGGCTCTAGGTTCATATTACCATACCTACTCTAGAAGCATATTACCTTACTTACACATTTCTTAAAATAATTTAGACCAAGGAACAAAGGTGAAGAAAATTAAATTTTTTCTTAAGATCTTCTAGGTTTTCTTTGTTCCCTTCTGTCTTAGCTCCATCTCAGTCTCCCAGGTTTTTAAGCATCTTTCCAGGTAAAATGTTTGCTTGCAACCTGGAATTAGCCATTGACCAGGAAAATGAATTGACTCTTTTGCTCCTCCTTTGTCTAGCAGAAATTTTGTCGTGACTTTGAATACCATGGGAAAAACTATGTAATTGCTCTCTAACAAGTCCCACTAAAACCCATGCTATATAAATTTGTCATAGAAACATGAGTCATTGCTCCAGGGCCAAACTTATGCTAAAGTAAGCAAGTCTCATGTTGATGTGTCTGAGAATTACTTAAGAATTCTTATTGTAAGCAAGCAGCTGATAACTTTTTGTTCAGTATTTCTTTTTCTTTTTTTTCCTACTTAGAGATTATCAATAGACATAAAGACATTTGAGAGTAAACACAGCAAAGAAACGTATTTAAGGTGAATCTTCAAGGACTAGAGGAAATGGAAGCATCAAGACGTTGTTCAGAAATAGATGAAAAACATTTCACTTTCCAAGATACATTACTAAATCCCATCACCACAAGCATGAATATAATACAGTTTCTTTACATATCATATTTTAAAATTATGGCCAAATATTGAAGCCAAGTATTTTTGGCTATAATATTTATTTTCAAAATCATAAAATACTTGTTTAATATGTAGAAATTTGTTATAGTGAGATTCTATATAGGCTATTACATCAGACAAAGATTTAACAGGAGATATGAAATAATAAAACAAGACAAATTGTCCAGCATATTTAAAGGAGGACTATTTACCTATTTGTTTATAAGTAAGGATATATTTATAGGTAAGTATAGACTTTAGGGACCACATTAGCACCTGAGACTACTGTTAGCAGGACACGTCTCCTATCCTCTAATCCCAGATTGCAGTAGAGAAGGCAGCGAAAATTGTACTTACCAGAATCTTGAATCAGACAAAGCTACCTAATAGGTGCTTTGACCTGGATATTGACCTACATCTTAGTGAAGGCTGTGCTCAGTGCTTTTACATGACTGTGTGTGTATGTGTCTGTGTGTATGTGTGTAGCAGAGTTTTATTGAAGTGTGAGAAGGGACAGAGAAAGCTTCTGACATAGACATCAGAAGCGGGACAGAGAGCGCCCCACTTGCTAGTCTTTAGAAAGGGAATTATATACTTTTTAAATCAGTTATTACAATAAATCAAAAGAATGTCTCAAGGTTGTAAAAATTCTACCAGACTCACTCCCACAATTTACATATTAGGATAACAGCGTTAGAACTCAACAATAGAAAGATCCTACCAGACACACTCCCATAATATACATTCTAGGATATCAGGATTAGTCAGAAGGTTTTCAGGAAGGAGAATCTGTCCTCAAGCAGGATACATTGTTGTAATATAATCCATAGCACAGAGTTTAAACTGAGTTGTTCGTTGTGCAATCATCAGTTTCTGGCTTAAAGAAAAACAATGTTTTATATGACTAAGACTAAGGAATGGAGAGCGAGAGAGAGAGAGAGAGAGAGAGAAAGAAGACGTTTGTCCTTTCTTCCTCCTTGAGAATTCTAGACCCCTATCTCCTCCTCAAGAACCCCAGATCCCTGTCTCCTCCTCAGGGACCCTGCACATCTTAGCAACCTACCTAGGAATGGACTCTCTCATTCCCCCCTCTTCTTTTAGGAGAATTATGTTGCCAAGGGAGAGAGGTGTCATTTTCATTCCATAACTAATTTCTGCTGTTGAAGGACATTGCCCCTAAATTGTTGAGGCAACATATTCTCCTAACTCTCATATTGAGGGTCTCTGATCCAGGGGCCCCAAATGATAGTTGGAGGAGTCTGGGGGACTCTTAGGAGCCTGGAAAACCATTTGTAACTTAAAAGCTTTCAAACAGTTAGAAACAAATCCAGCTACACAGTTACAGATGCAGGGAGATTTTTATATGACTTTTTAATTTAGAGAAATTCACTATAAGGTAGAGAAGTAGGAATTATCTTTGAGCAAAAGGTTCAAAAATCAGAATTCACCTTCAGGAAAAATGAGACAATGGAAAATTTCCATGTTATGTCTTTTGTTAGATATAGAAAACATTAATACTAAATACTGCTTCTTTGTGGGCACCAAGTTGATATTACTTAACCTAAATTTGTCTGTTTTTTGATGGTAGAGGGAAGATAGAAGAAAAATAGCTTATTATATACCCAGCCTCAGCACTTATATTATTTTTATTAAAATCTATGAAAAAGTCTAGAAAAATAAAGGATGCCTATTTACATATGTATGCATATATTTGTCTTCTAGAAAACTAAAGGAGTCCTAGAAAACTAAAGGGTTGCAAAGAAATATATAAATGGCTTTTTAAAAAATAAACTAATGCTATAATTTCTTAAATTTGGACTTTCTGGGGAAGTACTTAATTAGGGAGTAAGATTTAGCAAGAATATGGATCAGGTTCTTCATTTATCCTCTCTTCCTAAAATCAGGGGAAAATTATGTGCCTCTTGATACATAGATATAAAATTATAACCTACACACATACGTGTGTGTATACAAATATGTAAATAATTCCAGCAGAATCAAAGCATGGTATAATTTGAAGAAAATGTGAATAACTGAAATAACGATACATAAATATCAATATACATAAATATAGTCAAGTAGAATGTAAGATTGTAATTACAGTCTTTGATATTTAGATAAAGAATTTAAATGAAGAATTAAAACTTGAAAATGTGTATAATTTCCTCAAGGATACAAAATTAGTATCAGTGTTTAGCTTTTACTTGCTTTTCTAACTTTGTTGGATTTAATCCCATGTGCTGGAAACACAGAAAGTAGACAGGCAATAAAGCTCATTAAATTATTAAATAGTAAAGGAACTAGAACTCATCATAATGATATTTGAATCAGTGGTATAATGGATTCCATTATGAAGTGTCTACTAGGATCACTGTCATTACCATCAAAACATATTTGATATGCTTTCTTAGGCAGTGTTGACCTTCATGAGTCTACCTCTACTCATATTTAAATAGAACTTGACAAGATTTATTAAATAGTTGCACAGGAAAGGACCTCTCTTTTTTGCTTCCCTCTTTTTCTTCCCTTTCATATGAGTTGTCAAACTTAGCAATTCTCTCAACTGAGAAAGCGAATAGTAAAAGAGTAGATTTTAAAATATTATTGATGACTTTTCTTTCATGAAAGTCAAAAAGTAAGATTATAATATATCCTGACTTTGGTATCCACAGTTGGGTATCGTTTTTGCTTTGGCTCCATCTCATCATTCTTTCTGGAGTTATTTCTCCACTGATCTCCATTAGCATATTGGGCACCTACTGACCTGGGGAGTTCATCTTTCAGGGTCCTATCCTTTTGCCTTTTCATACTGTTCATGGGGTTCTCAAGGCAAGAATACTGAAGTGGTTTGCCATGCCCTTCTCCAGTAGACCACACTCTGTCAGACCTCTCCACCATGACCCATCCGTCTTGGGTGGCCCCACACGGCATGGCTTAGTTTCATTGAGATAGACAAGGCTGTGGTCCGTGTGATCAGATTATCTAGTTTTCTGTAATTTTAGTTGTAGTGTGTCTGCCCTCTGATGCCCTCTCGCAACACTTACCTTTTTGTTTGGATTTCTCTTACCTTGGGCCTTGGGTAATTCCTCTTGCCGCCGCCGGCCCCAGCCCCCAGCCTGGCCTAGCCCCTCTCGCCTGCCGTCCCCGGACCCCCGCCCCCGGCCTAGGCCCTGTCAGCCGCTGCCCCCGGCCCCCGGCCTGGCCTAGCCCCTGTCGGCCCCCGGCCCAGCCTAGGCCCTGTCAGCCGCCGTCCCTGGCCCCCGGCCCGGCCTAGCCCCTCTCGGCCGCCGCCCCGGGCCCCGGCCGGGCCTAGACCCTCTCGGCCGCCGCCCCTGGCCCCCGGCCCCCTATTTCTGCTTTATTGACTATGCCAAAGCGTTTGACTGTGTGGATCACAATAAACTGTGGAAAATTCTGAAAGAGATGGGAATACCAGACCATCTGACCTGTCTCTTGAGAAACCTGTATGCAGGTCAGGAAGCAACAGTTAGAACTGGACATGGAACAACAGACTGGTTCCAAATAGGAAAAGGAGTACGTCAAGGCTGTATATTGTCACTCTGCTTATTTAACTTATATGCAGAGTACATCATGAGAAACGCTGGTCTGGAAGAAACACAAGCTGGAATCAAGATTGCCGGGAGAAATATCAATAACCTCAGATATGCGGATGACACCACCCTTATGGCAGAAAGTGAAGAAGAACTAAAGAGCCTCTTGATGAAGGTGAAAGAGGAGAGTGAAAAAGTTGCCTTAAAGCTCAACGTTCAGAAAACTAAGATCATGGCATCTGGTCCCATCACTCCATGGGAAATAGATGGGGAAACAGTGGAAACAGTGTCAGACTTTACTTTTTTGGGCTCCAGAATCACTGCTGATGGTGACTGCAGCCATGAAATTAAAAGACGCTTACTCCTTGGAAGGAAGGTTATGGCCAACCTAGATAGCCTGTTTAAAAGCAGAGACATTACTTTGCCAACAAAAGTCCGTCTAGTCAAGGCTATGGTTTTTCCAGTGGTCATGTATGGATGTGAGAGTTGGATGGTGAAGAAAGCTGAGCGCCGCAGAATTGATGATTTTGAACTGTGGTGTTGGAGAAGACTCTTGAGAGTCCCTTGGACTGCAAGGAGATCCAATCAATCCATCCTAAAAGAGATCAATCCTGGGTGTTCATTGGAAGGTTTGATGTTGAAGCTGAAACTCCAATACTTTGGCCACCTCATGCGAAGGGTTGACTCATTGGAAAAGACCCTAATGCTGGGAAGGATTGGGGGCGGGAGGAGAAGGGGATGACAGAGGATGAGATGTTTGGATGGCATCACCGACTCGATGAACATGGGTTTGGGTAGACTCCGGGAGTTGGTGATGGACAGAGAGGCCTGGCGTGCTGCAATTCATGGGGTCGCAGAGAGTCGGACACGACTGAGCGACTGAACTGAACTGAACTGAACTGACTTTGGTATAAGTAAAATATTTAAACTTAAAAATAATATTGTATGTTCTACTTTCAATTTTTCACTATTTTTTCAACTATTTTAGTGTTTTAAAGCAACATTAAAAAATACTTATGGCATTTGTATTACAATACTTATGGAAAACATATATAAGGCAGCACTTTTCTTCTTCTACCTCTGGCTCTGATATGTTTGTAAATTGTACCACCAATTACCACTTTTAGTTGCTCCATCATGTCTATGGATTTCTATCTATTGGAAATCCGTTGCCCACTCGTGAGTGAGATACTTATAAATATAAGAAACCCTTGTTGGATGGCAAACAGATTCTATTGTATATGAAAGATTAGCTAACCCTGGGCCTTCATCTTCATGTAATAGTCTGAATTACTATTCTTGAATTTTAGATCTGATCTAAAAATCCTGATGTCAGAACCAGCATAATTTCCAACTCCTAGTATGTATTGCTGCTGCTGCTGCTAAGTCGCTTTAGTCGTGTCCGATTCTGTGCGACCCCATAGACGGCAGCCCACGAGGCTCCCCCGTCCCTGGAATTCTCCAGGCAAGAACACTGGAGTGGGTTACCATTTCCTTCTCCAATGCATGGAAGTGAAAAGTGAAAGTCAAGTTGCTCAGTCGTGTCCAACTCTTCGCAACCCCATGGACTGCAGCCTACCAGGCTCCTCCGTCCATGGGATTTTCCAGGCAAGAGTACTGGAGTGGGTTGCCATTGCCTTTTCTGAGTATGTATTAAGGTCACAAACTACAAGAAATCTTATAGGAAAATTTTATGTGTCTTCTTGGGCAAAAAAAATCTGAAAGAACCTTTTTTGTGACAAAATATTCCATGGCGTAACTCTCATTTCCTCTGATGGGTTCTTTATTTTAGTGTTTCCAGCATATTAGAGTTCCCAGAAAGTAGAAATTATTCCAATCAGAACTATTGCCCACGCTTTTGGCTTCTAACATGGTCTGGAAATCCCCAAAATCTAACTCTGAGCTAGAACATGTACTCTATTTTCTTTTATAAAAAACTTCATTAAGAATTTATTTGGCACAATTATCTATCTCATTTTTTAACTTTCTCAACATCTGCTTATTGGAATGGAACACGTTTTTAAATGTATTTATTTTTAAAAAATTTTTAATTGTTTATTGGGATATTGCTTTACAATATTGAGGTAGCTTCTGCTGTACAATGAACTGAATCAGCTATATGTACACATACATCCCCTCTCTCTCCAACCTCCCTCCCATCCCACACCTCCCCATCCCACCCATTTGGTCATCACAGAGCACCTGAGCTTCCTATCCTTTACAGCAGGCTTCCACTAGCTATCTGTTTTACACTTGATAGCTTATATATGTTAGTCCTAATCTCACAATTCATCTTATTCTCCCATTTCTCCTGTGTCCACATTACCATTCTCTATATCTGTGTCTCTCTTCCTGTCCTGCAAATACATTCATCTGTACCATTTTTATAGATTTCACATATATGCATTAATGAAGGGTATTTGCTTTTCTCTTTCTAACTTACTTCATTTTATATGGCAGAGTCTAGGCATATCTATGTCTCTACAAAAGACTGCATTTTGTTCCTTTCAGTGGCTGAGTAATACTCCCTTGTATATATGTACCACATCATTTTTATCCATTAATCTGTCATACATTTAGGTTGCTTTCAGGTCCTGGTTGTCATAGATAGTGCTGCAATGAACATTGAGGTACATATCTCCTTTTGAATTATGGTTTCTAAGGGTATATGACCAGTAGTGGAATTGCTGGATCATATGGTAGTTCTATTTTTAGTCTTTTAAGGAACCTCTATTGTTCTCTGCAGTGGTTGTATTAATTTACATTTCCATCAACAGTGCAAGAGAGTTCCCTTTTCTCCACACCCTCTTCAGCATTTATTGTTTGTGTACTTTTTGATAATGGCTATTCTAATGGTATGAGGTGATAACTCATTGAAGTTTTGACTTGTATTTCTCTAATAATCAGTGATGTTGAACATCTTTTTATGTTCCTCTTGGCCATCCATGTGTCTTTTTCGGAGAGATGTCTATTTAGGTCTTCTGCCCTTTTTTTGATTGGATTGTTTGTTTTTTTATGATATTGAGCTGCATGGGCTGCTTGTATATTTCAATAATTAATCCTTTGTCAGTTGCTTCATTTGTAAATATTTTCTCTCATTCTGAGGTTGTCTTTTTGTCTTGTATAAATTTGCTTTGCTGTGCAAAAGTGTTTAAGTTTAATTAGTTTTTGTTTATAATTTGTTTATTTTTGCTTTTATTTTCATTACTCCAGTAGGTGAGTCAAAAAAGATCCTGCTGTGGTTTATGTCAAAGAGTGTTTTTCCTATGTTTTCTTCTACTAGTTTTATAGTGTCTGGCCTTAAATTTTGGTCTTTAAGTCATTTTGAGTTTATTTTTGTATATAGTGTTAAGTACTATTCTAATTTCATTTTTTTTTCTAATATTTATTTGGCTGTGTAAGGTCTTAGTTGCTGCACATGAGCTCTCTAGTTGTGATATGTGGGCTTAATTGCTCTGCCATGTGTAGGACTTAATTCACCAACCAGGGATTGAACCCATGTTCCCTGCATTGCAAGGCATATTCTTAACCACTGGGCCACCAAGGAAGTCACCTAATTTCATTATTTTACATGCAGCTGTCCAATTTTCTTCCCCAGAATCATTTATTGAAGAGGCTGTCTTTTCTCCATAATATATTCTTGCCCCCTATGTCACAGATTAGGTGACTAGAGGCCTGTGGTTTTATCTCTAGGCTTTCTATCCTGTACCATGGGTCTATATTTCTGTTTTGTTTTGCTTTTTTCTGTGTGTGTGCATGTACCATACTGTCTTAATTACTGTGTCTTTGTAGTATAGTTTGAAGTCAGGGAGCCTGATTGCTCCAGGTCTTTTTCTTTTCAAGATTGCCTTGGCTATTAGGGGTCTTTTGTGTTTCCATACAAATTGTAAATTTTTTTGTTCTAATTCTGAAAAGAATGCCATTGGTAATTTGACAGAGATTGCATTGAATCTGTAAATTGCTTTGGGTAATATATTCATTTTCATAATATTCTTCCAATCCAAGAACATGGTGTATTTCTCCATCTGTTTGTGTAATCTTTGATTTCTTTCATCAGTGTTTCATAGTTTTCTGAGTACAGAAATTTGCCTCCTTAGGTAGTTTTATTCCTAGGTACTTTATTCTTTTAATAATAAGCCTTCTTGTGTGCTATCAGTATTAATGTCTTGCAACAATATATCTTTTTTTTTTTTTTTTACAAATATGTAAGAAATGCAGATTTTAGGGAGTTTTGTGCCACAAAATTTTCCTATGAATTTGACAGATGAAAATTTCTATGACAATCAAGATAAAATAAAACTGAGATTATAAATCACAGATAATTGAATGGACTATTTTTCATGAATATTACTGGCAGGGGGAGGGAAGGTTTTCAGGGTCCACAGGCTTCCCTTGTCTGCACTCTTTGGCCTGTGATAGCATGAAGTCTTAGGAGAGAGCAGATCAAGGCAGCCAGGGGCAGAGGGGCCCTGAAACAGACTGAGCACAACAGGCCCCTCCACCATGCCACCTTCCCACAGTGGAAGCCTCCAAGGAAATTTATATCAAGTCAGATACAGTTAGGAGGTAATAGAAATGTAATTGTACTGAGAGAAGAGTCAACTATCTTTCCTCAGTATATATGTATAGATTTTCTTCACAATGTAATTTTTAGCATGTTTACTGGTATTACACACATACACACTCACATTGAATGTAATTTTTCCAATACTATACCAAATTATTCAACTCTACCATAGCACATACAGTTTTTTCCTGGATTCCTGGATACAGTTTTTTTATGATTAAACATGCTAAAATTCCTTTTTTTTTTTTTTTTTGGAAACATCATGATTGCTCCAATACAAAAAAAAATTTAGAACCATTATAGGGCAAAATGTTTACAGAGATCATTCTTTGAAACCCAAATTTAAAACCTTAGCACCACATGAAGAAAAAAAATGCACTGAGAAATATAAAATATCTGCAGACACATTTTAAATGATTTATGAAGTTTACTAAGATTTTAACTTGCATTTGATGGTTGAGTTCCATAGGTTAGTATAATAAAGATGACTTTAAAACATTCTATTTGCCTTTTAGATCTCTTTTATTAAAATAGAAAATAGAGGATATACATGTAGCAGAAACAGAATACACTGAACAAACTGTAAAATTCCATTTATGTGAAGCTATACATATGCAAAAAGACTCTGCAGTGGAACAAATCAGACTAGTGGTATGATTCTGTGAGTAGAGGGGGTATTGACTGGGGAGGAGCAAGAGTGACGCCTTGGGGATGAGGGATGTGCTCTGTGTCTTCCTAGTGGAGTGAGTTATTCAGGTGTACTCATTTGTCAGAACTGCTGAACTGCAATATTTAAGATCAATATACTTTATTGTGTATTAGTTCTAATGTACAATGAAAAGTAAGTAAACAAGACAAACTCTTAATTGAATACTTTTACTGATAGTTTTAGATCTAAAAGTCCAAATTTGACTAAACAAACTAACATAATATTCAGGAAGTTATATATAGTATTAAACAAAACAGGATGAGGATATACTGTGAAAGAATGGGTAATGGGCTATTTTAGACAGGGTGAACGGGCTTTGAGAAAGTGACAGTTAAGTAGAGAAAGGAAATAAATGAGGCCCTGAGGCAGGCAAGCCCCTGGAAGAAAAGCATTTCAAGCAAAGATCATACTTAAATGATAGCAAAATAGCTGAAGCCAGGGGAGGGAGAGGAAAAAAAAAAAAGAGCTAAGTTTTGAAAATATGTTTTTAAATGTAACACAGTATCTTATGAACCAAGCTCTACAGGTTAGCTATTAGATTTAAATTAGCTTTCTAAATGGACAAAAGACTCCATTTCTTATAAGTATGGTTATGTATTCAGATAACTCTGTGTAACAGTGATAGCTTTAATAACATAGAATTACTGCAAGTAGTTGCAGCAGATGCTAGAAACTGTGCAGGATGAACACGTCTCTTTTTTTTGTTTTTTTTACAACTTTCATTTATTTTTGTCATCTTTTTAATTTGCTTTTTTTATTGAAGGATAATTGCTTTACAGAATTTTGTTGTTTTCTGTCAAGCCTCAACATGAATCAGCCATAGGTATACATATATCCCCTCCCTTTTGAACCTCCTTCCCATCTCCCTCCCCATCCCACCCCTCTAAGTTGATACAGAGCCCCTATTTGAGTTTCCTGCGCCATACAGCAAATCCCAGTTGGCTATTTATTTTACATATGGTAATGTAAGTTTCCATGTTACTCTTTCCATACATCTCACCCTCTCCTCCCCTCCCCCCATGTCCATAAATCTATTCTCTATGTCTATTTCTCCATTGCTGCCCTGTAAATAAATTCTTCAGTACCATTTTTCTAGATTCTGTATTTGTGTATTAGAATATGATATTTATCTTTCATACTGTATAATAGGTTCTAGGTTCATCTACCTCATCAGAACTGACTCAAATGCCTTTCTTTGTATGGCTGAGTAGTATTCCATTGTGCATATGTACCACAACTTCTTTATCCATTCATCTGTCGATGGACATCTAGGTTGCTTCCATGTTCTAGATATTGTAAATAGTGCTGCAATGAACAATAGGATACATGTGTCTTTTTCAATTTTGGTTTCCTCAGGGTATATGCCTAGGACTGGGATCACAGGGTCATCTGGTGGTTTATTCCTAGTTTCTTAAGGAATCTCCATACCATCTTCCGTAGTGGCTGTATCAACTTACATTCCCACCAATAGTGCAAGAGTATTCCCTTTTCTCCACGCCCTCTCCAGCGTTTATTGTTTGTAGACTTTTTGATGATGGCCATTCTGACTAGTGTGAGGTGATATCTCATTGTGGTTTTGACTTGCATTTCTCTAATAATGAGCAGTGTTGAACATCTTGTCATGTGTTTGCTAGCCATCTGTATATCTTCTTTGGAGAAATGTCTGGTTAGGTCTTTTTCCCACTTTTTGATTGTGTTTGTTTTTCGGGCATTGAGTTGTATGAGCTGCTTGTATGTTTTGGAAACTAACCCTTTGTCAGTTGTTTCATTTGCTATTATTTTCTTTTCTGATTGCACAATGGCATAGCAGGACTGGCTTTCATGATGTAACTACAACTTCATCTTATGTGGGTTGTCTCTTTGTGTCTTACTAAAATGACTTCTATATCTTTTTCTATGTTATCTTCCTTATTATTGCCTTTAGAAATGTATAAGTAAACTATGAAAAATCTTTTTGGAATAATTAGAAAACTCTGCAGACAATAAAATAGCAGTTTTGACATGACAATGCTTAATTATAGTGTACAAAGTCCTTGAACTATTAAAAGAGATACAAAATGTTATGCTACTTCAATGTAGGATTTTGTTTTTTTTTAAGCCTTGCAATTTGAAAAGATAAGTCATCATTCTATTTTATTAACACAATAGAAATATGGCCACTTCAAAATGATTTGGAAGAATTAAAAGCATTGACAGAAATGAGAAATGATAAATTATACATTTAATTGTATTTCTCTGTCAAAATTTATTTTTATTAAAAATAATTATGCCACAAATTGCATAGTTTTTTACCCTAGATCTTCACAAATCATTTTAGCTATGCGCAAGAAATACTTTAGATTTCTCTGCAGAATGAAGCTATTGAGGTATAATTTGAATAAAATTTAAGATTTTTTTTTTGATTTTATATGTTTTGATAGCTGCATACACTTGTGTAAATACTATACCAAAGCAAGATTAAACATTTTCACATTCCAGAAAGTAGCATCATGCCCATGACCAACCAATTTTCTCTTCTATTGTTATCATTACTATTAAGATCATCCTAATCATTGAGAAATCTGTTACACAGCCATACTGATGCTGTTTCTGTTTCAGAAACTTTTCAAATTATAGACATAGAGCTGCAATTAGAAAGACTGGCTACAGATCCTCTCCAAAGAGGCTAGATGACTGTTTAGGCCAGACCTTAATGAATGGAGGCCCCTAGGTGGGGATATTAAGAGCTGAACCACATATCTAGAAATAAATTTTGGTGCATACCTAGTCATGTTTGGACTCAGGGGAAGGAATCACATTAGCCAAACCCATTCCAGACTTATCCATGTGATAAACTGACAATTTGTTGATCACAACGAGATATAACTGATAGAGATTTTCTTGGTATTCCACTGGAAAAGACTCTGCATTTCCAATGCAAGGGGTATGGGTTCAATCCCTGGTCAGGGAAGTAAGATCCCACATGCTTCACAGTGTGGACAAAACAAACAAACAAACAAACAAACAAAAACAAATTAATTAAAAAATAGAGATATAACTGACAAAGGGGCCAGGATGTTTGAATCTATTAGATAGTACACTTTCTGCCTGTAGAAATTTAGAAATGGGAGGCACAATTTCAATCCCCAAACTGCTATTAGAATCAGAGTAAGTGATATGAGTTTAATGCTGATTATGGTTTGGGTTCATCAAAGTTTGCTAACTCAATAAATGTATCGATTTCTGTTTTGGAATAGACATCTCAAGTTTTTTTCTTTAAAGCATCCTTTTTCTTGACAGTAAGGAGTAAAATATTCTTTCTGTTACATCATTATATATTTTTTAATACATGTCATTTCCATTAATATAAATAACCACATTTAAAAAATGTATAGTAATGACATTGAATAACATATAAGCAATGATGTTTAGCATGTTTTTTTGTACTTGGTTCTATACTAAAGACTTTTCATACACTGTTTTAACTAAATGTTCATAACAACCCACAGAGATAGAAATATATTTCCATGTGATGCATAAGGTAACTAATGCAATATTTGCCATTCTTGCCCTGAGACACTAAATATTCAGTTTTCTAGGTTTTATTGTCATCTAACTTTAATGCTAAAAGATAAAAATATAAATAAATATTAGCTCCCTAAATCCATATGGAGAATCAAAACCCCAATATGCAAGTGAGACTGGGAAATATAGTTGGCAAGCTGGACAATAGCTTCTATAAAAAATATTACGAAGTTTGCTATCATTTTTAGAACATTTTCTAAAAACAGACTTTACCTATTATACTGAAGATAAATTTGGAAATAGCTTTCAAAGATCGTCTTCTGCTATTTTTAACATGGCACAATTTTAATACAACTGTGTTAATATAAAGATTAGGCCAAGTGTACCCTCATTCTTATTTAGCCATACTCTTGTGTCCTCCTGAGGTGATGCAAAACTCCACTTTTGCCTTAAATAGAATATTATAGTTCTTTCAGATATCAATGTATAACTCAATTTAATATGTTAGAAATCTTTTCTGATATATATTTGACATGAATAGATAAAAATAGACAGCTTTAAGATTTTGGTGGTAATTTTGGTGGATTCAAGAGCATGGGGGGTAAGTATTAACTCTACAAGTTACTGTTGGTGTTTTCTTGTGGGTAACTCAGCATTAATTAATTTGGTATTAGGCAACAACACTCTTGTCCTCTGTATTGTCTACTCTCCGTGTTTTTGAAAACAAGTCAATTAGCCTCTTGGGGTTTTCATTTGTTTTGCTTTTATGTATTTATTTTTCTTGTAATGTAACCAGCTGAATATTTGTTTCTCTCAACACTGACCAGAGGAACAAGATCTGTTACACATGTAATCTCTTAGGGTGACAGTCACATTTTTGATAGTACTGTGTTACTTTCATTGTTGCAGCACACCCAACCAGAACAGGAGGTAGATCTTATAGCTGCCACATTACCTACTCTCAAGCTGGCGCCCCAGTTTGACAGATAACTCTCTTGCTGGAGCAAGGTGATGCCCTATCTCTTCGAAGATATTGCCAATTGAGATGCATCCCACTGATGTAAGGACACCATCCTACAATTATGTTAGAGAACTTTTGTCTGAGATTTTTATCTACACTTATTCAATTCATCAATTACTCTGGCCAACTGAGCAGAAAACTTGGAATCTAGCAGGCAGCCTGGTATCTCATTGACCTAAGTATTATCTTTGGCTGGAAAAGTAGTACTGTGCTTTGAGTAGATTTTCATTTGAATTTGTTGTCACTGACATTTGGCAACTTAGAATCTTAATGCAATTACAAAAAGAAATCCATGGTTTTGTTCTGTTGAAAGCAGAAACACATCAGAACAAATTGCTACAAAACTAAAATTACACCAGG
Source organism: Giraffa tippelskirchi (assembly GCF_054371585.1). Lineage (NCBI taxonomy): Eukaryota > Metazoa > Chordata > Mammalia > Artiodactyla > Giraffidae > Giraffa > Giraffa tippelskirchi. The sequence continues at coordinate 44,403,172 of NC_137276.1, forward strand.
CCAAAGAATTGGAGGTCTGTGGCTTTATGTTCACAGTAGGCCGAGGCTTAAGCTAATGGTGCCTAGGCTTACTTCAAAATATGGGCAACAGCAGGTGTTAAAAAATAATTTTTAAAGGAAATTTACAGATGATAGAAAAGGGGTCACAATGGTAACCAATAAGTAAACTGTTACATAATCCATTTTAGTAGCACTTTTTTTGGGTTCATATCATTTGTCAATTTTAATAAATACCTTTAAGCTCAAAAGTGAGCTTCTAAACCCACTGAGACCTAATTCATTAATCCTTTCTCTTGGACACATGTTTCCCTGGTGGCTCAGATGGTAAAGAATCCACCTGCAATGCAGGAGACCTGGATTCGATCTCTGGGTTGGAAAGATCCCCTCTAGAAGGAAACGTCTACCTACTCCAGTATTCTGGCCTGGAGAATTCCATGGACTGTACACTCCATGGGATCACAAAGAGTTGGACACGATGGAGTGACTTTCACTCACTTGGACACAGGAGTAAATAACACCTACTAAGAGAGATGCTGGTCAATATTGCATGACCTTGCACACCATGAAAAACTTCTTGTAAAAGTAATCATTGTCTTCAATGTATGGTACTGCATTTTTCTTTCTCACTTTTTTGACATAAAATAAAGAAATCGTGGGCTCCATTCTAATGTATCTCATTGAATATTTACAGTTTTACAAGATTAAATGAGAAGATACAATCGTTATATGATGCAATAAAAAATTATCATTACTATCAAATAGATTTTTTTTAAATCAAAATATTTATTTGGAAAGTGGATCAATGACTAAAAATTGACAGATACTTGATTAAAAAATACCAAACAATTTATTCACATATTTGTTTTACTACATAAAATGAGAATAAAATTTTAATTTAAAATGTCTTTATAGAGATGACAAAACCTAGGAAGTGAAATAATACTCATTTTGAAGAAACTTTTCTTCCACCCATTCTTTTTATCAAGTTATCACTACAACCACTGTTTATTGGTGTATGTGTCTGGGAATATAAAGCAAAAAAAAAAAAAAAAAACCACTGTTAGATTCCCACAGATCTGATTTAATCTGACCAGTTGTTTTTTTTAAGCCAGATGTCCCTGCTTAACTAAAGTAGTCTTTCCCACCAGATCATTTTGTTTCATTGATAAAAATTACACTTTCTGTTTATTTCAGGCCTTTTTTTTTCTTTTTGGTCTTTATTTGATTGGGTTTCTACAATTAACATTTTACAATATATAAATATTTTCAAGTTGCAAGCCCTCACGTGGAAAATCTTTTTTCAAATGGTGGCATGAAAATTGCATTAGTAATTAGGATTTTAAACTTCCTGGTGACTTGATGTTATGAGTGACCTCACTGATTATTCTCTGGATTGTTTCTGTAATGACACATGTATGCATGTGTGCTCAGTTGCTCAGGCATGTCCAACTCTTTGAGACCCCATGGACTATAGCCTGCCAGGCTCCTCTGTCCATGGAATTCTCCAGGCAAGAATACTGGAGTGGGTTGCCATTTCCCTCTCCAGGGAATCTTCCCAACTCAGGGATCAAACCTAAGTCTCTTGTGTCCCCTGCATTGGCGGGTGATTTCTTTACCACTGCATCACCTGGGAAGACCCCATAAAGAAACATGATTAGCAGCTAAAATAGGACTGTTGGAATTTTAGTTAAGGTTTTGGAACATCTTTTAATTTTCTTCATAAAACTTGGCCTGTCAGTTTATTTTCATCAGTTCAGTTCAGTTCAGTCGCTCAGTTGTGTCCAACTCTTTGCAACCCCATGGATTGCAGCACGTCAGGCCTCCCTGTCCATCACCAACTCCCCGAGTTTACTCAAACTCATGTTCATTGAGTCGGTGATGCCATCCAACCATCTCATCCTGTCGTCCCCTTCTCCTCCCACATTCAATCTTTCACAGCATCGGGGTCTTTTCAAATGAGTCAGCTCTTCACATCAAGTGGCCAAGTTTCTTTAATATTTTTATCTTACATTTTACTATTTCTTTAGTTTCAGTTACTGGGTCGCATTATTAGTTTCTAAACCAGTGAGGAAGAAAATGATTCCAATAGCAGCTTATTCAAAAGCATTGTGTGGAAGGTAATGGATTTAGAAATTTTCTAATACATTTACTAGTTGGCAGGGACAGATAGTAAGCCATCCAATGTCTTAATGCACTCTCATGTGAATCAGTTTTAAAAGTACAACATCCCTTGCTAATTTGGGAAATAAAAGAGAGAGGAGTGATTTTTATAAGTATCCTCACATTTAAATTTTAATTTAATATTCAAGGCATATTCTTTCTAGCAATAAGTTAATTTTTTATAGCATGAAAGAGAAAACTATTTCATAAAGAGTAAAAGCAAGCGACTTTTCATTTAAATGGTTATGAAAATATAGGTAGCTCTTTCATACATGTTTTGTGAAAAATTAAATATTTCCATCATTTTTGGAGAGCAATTTGGAGGATTTTAATAGCTCCAATTCTAGGAGTCTTTGAGACAGTCAAATCCTAGGCAGGTTGATAAGAAGTCTGGGGGTCCCCAAGGAGAGAGGGGTCTGGAATTCTCAAGGAGGAGGAAAGGACAAACTTTTTTTTTTGTTTCCTCTAGATTCCTTAGTCTTAGTCACATAAAACATTTTTATCTTTAAGCCTGGAACTGATGATTACACAACAAACAACCCAGTTTAAACTTTGTACTAAGGATTATATAACAACAATATATCCTGCTTGAGGACAGTTTCTCCTTCCTGAAAACCTCTGGCTAATCCTGTTACTTTAAAATGTAAATTATGGGAGTGGATCTAGTAAGATCTTTACAACCTCCAGACATTCTTATGATTCATTGTAATAACTAATTAAAAAGTATATAACTCCCTTGCTGACACTAGCGAGGGGGCACTCGTTCTGCTCCCCTTCTGATGTCTATGTCAGAAGCTTTCCCTATTTCTTTTATACTTTAATAAAACTTTAGCATACAAAAGCTCTGAGTGATCATGCCTCGTGTATGGCCCTGGATTGAATTCTTCTCCTCCAGAGGCCAAGAATCCCAGCATCCTTCGTGGTTCAGCAGCAACCTTTCATCTTTATTATAGAAATGTTTTCATGTGATCATAAAGTATTATACATAATAGATACTCCTTACAACATTGCTCTAGTAAATAATTGGAAACAAGTATCCATCAATAGGAAACTAGTTCAACATTATGCAATGATTTTGTAGAGCTATCTTTATATCTATGTACTTTTTAAAGTATCATCCTAAACACTCAAGAACACTCACTTTTAGAAATCTGCATCTAAGTCATAAACTGAAAGTAACATCAATCATACTTCAGACTTTGGGGAGAAAATTGTGATAGCAACTGTTTTCTTATGTAGATTAATCCTCAGGTCATCTTGTGCAAAAAAAAATACGTCATGAGCAGAAATCAGGATTATTTGCAGAGAAATTAGAGAAGAGGCCCAGAGAAGGTCACGATAAGTTAAATGATAAGTCAGCCCAAATTCTAAAAGCTCAAGGTCACCAATTTCTAGCTTAAATGCTGTAAAACGCTCAATAAAAAGTGACAGATTATGTCACCTACGTAGGTTCCTTCAATGGACATTATGCTATAAATAATAACTTACATGCCGTATTGTGTAAAGGCACAAAACATTACTTATGGAATTAATTTAACTTGCCTTAACACCATGGTATGTTAGAGTTAATATTTTTCATTCTAAGACCAAAAAAAAAAAATGTTGAGTAAATTACTACAGCAGGGACATAATCCTCATTTAAGCTGATCAGCTCTAATTCTGTCATCTGGCATTAGCACACACATTCTTTTTTATATTCTTTTCCTTTATAGTTTAACAAGCATTTCTCATACTTGTTTTCAGGAAGAGATCATTGTTAAAGTATGCAGTATAAAGTGGTACTTCTCTTTGGTAGTCCTGAAGGACATTCATTGTTGGACCAAATCCACATTATTTTAGTCACTGAGGGCTTTTGGTGGAAAATAAAAATTTTCCAATCTTATATTTCATTCCCTGAAAGTGATTCAGAAAATATGAGTCCTATAATTTATGTTCAGAGTAATAATCAGACCACATATGCAAACACATAAGCAATGCCTTTTACTTGGCATTTTAAGAGTTAGGACTTATTCTTACTGAAGATGTATAATTTAATTAATGTGAAATATTTTAAAATCTCACCTCTGTAGGTGGTTTTATTTATGTAGAGATTGTTTATCCACGTGGGCTCATAGGTGTATTAATATCAATAACATGATAAATAGCAATTTTTAAGAGAATACCTATTAGGAGCGATAAGTACATTATTCTTTGGCATTAGAGGAGTATTATGATGTATCATGAGAAGGAAATAGCAACCCACTCCAGTTTTCTTGCTTGGCCTATCCCATGGAAGGAAGAGCCTGATGTCCATGAGATTACAAAGAGGTAGGCATGACTTAGTGACAAAACGATACCAGTGAAGTAATTAAGATTATTCTTAAGCTCATAAGGTGTGTCAGGTCCTGTGCTAAACTCTATCCCTGTAACATTTTATATTTCACATATAATCTGTATGCTGCTGCTGCTGCTAAGTCTCTTCAGTCATGTCCGACTCTGTGAGACCCCATAGATGGCAGCCCACCAGGCTCCCCTGTTGCTGGGATTCTCCAGGCAAGAACACTGGAGTGGATTGCCATTGCCTTCTCCAATGCCTGAAAGTGAAAAGTGAAAGTGAAGTCTCTCAGTCGTGTCTGACTCTTAGCGATCCCATGGACTGCAGCCTACCAGGCTCCTCCGTCCATGGGCTTTTCCAGGCAAGAGTACTGGAGTGGGTTGCCATTGCCTTCTCTGTATAATCTGTATAGTAGATAGTAAAAATTTAAAGAACAAGTGGACTAAATAGGCAGGTAAAAATATATATTTAAAATATAAAAATATAACCAAAAAAAAAAAATAGGATAAGTCTTTAGAAGTGTATGTAAATGAGACAAACACTAGGTTTAGTGAATAAAATAAATAGTTTCCTTTTTTTTTCACATTTTTCCAAAATAGTAAATTATGGAGAAATACCATTGTGCTAGTAATAAAAATAATAGAAATAATAACAACTATCTGTATTTAGTCTGAGACAGATACTATGCTAAGAAAATCTAAATTTATTGGAACTTTAACAGGTGTAAACACTACAAAAACTGACCAATGTCTCAGAAATTCAGAAGTGAGATACTTGTGAGCTCTGAGAATTGGGCTAAAGTCAGTCAATTGAGCTGGGGAGCTAATTGGGATTGGACTAAATTCATGATGTAATAATTTAAGGTTGATGGGTATTTGATGGATAAGCTAACTATTTAGATTAGCAGACTGTTGTCTACAGAGATATAATCTCTGAGAATATCCTAAAGCAAATAGTAAAGCAAAAAGTAAAGTAATAGCAAACTGGATTATGCTCTCTTCTTTCTACAGAATAGTATTTTGATGAATCAAAACAAAGTTAACATAGATGATCTCTTGCTTTTCCGACTTTTACTGTGGTCCAGTCTAAGCTGAAGGATAAACAGTTTATCATCTAAACAATTCATCAAGATCCATGCTGCTGTTTGAAGGATCATGATTGCATATCAGGTTTTGGACAGGGAATATTTCAACTGTGATATACATCTGATATTTCTGTTGTTTTGTTTGATGATCATTTGTTGGATCATATATGGCTGTGGTTACACAGGAACATTAACTCCATGAAGATCACACATGTGAATGCTGAATTATATTAATAGATATCAACAGAAGGGTTATAAACAGAGTATTTTATACATCTTAACCAAGTGTCCAACTTAAAATAAGAGATGTGAGGATACTAGCCAAATTATCTAATTGTATTGTTTCACTTTTTTATTGTAGTTGATTTATAATGTGTTTGCACACACATATTCTTTTTTTATATTCATTTTCATTATGGTTTATCACACGATATTGAATACAGTTCCCTGTGCTATACAGTAGGACCTTGTTGCTTATTTCACTTTTTATTCCTCATATGTTAGTAACATAAAAGATGACAGAAAGATCTTTGGGATATGAGTACAATATTCTTCCCCTGAAATGCCTCACATTTCATACTGACAAGTTGATGTTTCTGGGAATGCTTTGCTTTGAAGTGTCACCTGCCCAAAATTATGAAATTCTTACATTATGTGTTCTATGTCCTTAGTAATATTGTCCAGTGCCCCTGAAAAAAATATGAGCCATAGCATGGTTTAAACACAGAAGAGAACTATTCAGAATTACATATGAACTTTTTAATGAATTTCTACCTTTACGATACTCATCTTCTTAAGGTATTTATTAAGTTGTTGTTTACTTTTAGTTTTTCTGTTAAAGTCAACAGCCCAGCTTTTTCCATAGCATTTCAATAACATGGACTATTCCCAGAATAACACTGTATACTCTTTTGCTGCTGCTGCTGCTGCTGCTACTAAGTCGCTTCAGTCGTGTCCGACTCTGTGCGACCCCATAGACGGCAGCCCACCAGGCTCCGCCGTCCCTGGGATTCTCCAGGCAAGAACACTGGAGTGGGTTGCCGTTTCCTTCTCCAATGCATGAAGGTGAAAAGTGAAAGTGAAGTCGCTCAGTTGTGTCCGACTCTTCGCGACCCCATGGACTGCAGCCTACCAGGCTCCTCCGTCCAGGCAAGAGTACTGGAGTGGGGTGCCATTGCCTTCTCCGTGTACTCTCTTAGCAGTTGCTAATTGACAAGCTCAGGTTAGCAGAATAAGTGCTGCAACCGAGGTGATTTTTTGTTTGTTTGTTTGTTTGTTTCTAATTATTTAAGGGAGAGTTAGCTTTTAGACAGATGTGGACAACCATGGAATTCTCCTTCTTAAAAGTGAAGAGAGGAAGTATCAGGATGCTCAATATAAGTGATGACTAGAAAAATTCATAAAAGTTCATAGATGGTAAACCTACATGGTGAAAAATAGACAGTTGCAGGAAAAAAAAAAAAACCAGAACGAAAAGTATTGCAGAGAAAGAGAAATCAGGTCAGTAGCAGTCTCTGGTGGATGGTTGCCAGTACTGCTGCTCTTAAACAAGGTGGGTAGACTTTTGCCACTTAGTCTAGGGAAAGGCTGTAGTAAATAATTGGTCTTTAAAGATTCTAATAAGATTAAATCAGAATAACAACAGCTTGTCCAGAGAGCCCATGTACAAACTGGTAAAAAAAGAAAATCAAGGTAATTAGGGAGGCCAAAGAGCTAATTTTAAATTTGATTTGCACATGTGTGCACATGCACAGATGCATAGATCATGTGAGAAATCTAGGGAAGAAAGTTACCAAAGACTAAGTTAAATCTTATAGACGTGGCAATTCTAAAAATGTTGAGAATCTATTGCATGCAACCTATTAGATTAAAAAAAAAAAAAAACTCTTAGAAAATATTTTCTTAACAGTCCTAGGGATAAATTATTTCTTACACATTCCATTTTCTTCTGAAAAAAAATGTACTTTGGAAACTTTATATGCTTTCTGGGCTATACAATAGTAGTTGGAGTTGGCCTCAAAGCTCATGTCATCCTTAGAACACAGCAAAAGTTTACCTGCATATTACATAGAACTATAGACAGAGTCAGAGTCCTTTAGGTTTTGGCTGAGGACTTGTGAAAAATAGAAGGGTGCCCCAGTATATCCCCAGACAAAAGCTGTCTAGGTATATTATTTATTTTCCCAGGAAAAGACAAATTACATAACCTCAGGAGGCATGGAAATCAAAATAATAATAGGGATTTGTTGTCGACAGAGAAATAGGAACAGATATTTTATTCATAATCCCAAGGTCCTAAATGAATGGGTACCCCAGTCCATTAGGTTTCTTGAATGGGAAAAGAGAACTGCTACAAGGTATGCTTTATTCTTTCTCTATTAGATTTTTAATTGCTGTGTTTTGTCTTCCTTTTGCTTTTCATTTTAGGGAGCAAATGTATATGAATGGGTCATTTAGAATGTGATGGGCTCTTCCTCAATTATTCTCCCAATGTGAGTAGATTTTTCTTTGCCCACAAACAATTGAAACCCCCTGGAGAAATTCAGTTTGGGCTTGATTTACTACAAGGCTACTGGTAAGCCATTGTTGAAATTAGGTATGTTCTATAATTAGGTGATTATCTGGGCTCTAAAGAGCAAAGTCCCCTGAAAAGCATTTAAGTTGATAATTCCATTTAAATAGCGCATTCCTACCTATTAAAAACTAGCTGTGCTCTCTAAGAGGAGGAAATGGTGTTAAAGGGCTGAGGGTAAAGGGTAAACCCTTTGACAAGGGGAAGTGGTTGTGGATATTTGGAGATGCCCTTCTATGCAGCTTACTAAGGGAGAGATTGTGAGACTGTAGCAGAGTTTGTCAATTCTATTACTGAGCCTGAATCGATTGACAATCTAAAGAAATTTGTCCTTTTGACTTTAAGAACAAGATGGGAAATGATTTCCCCTCAGATCAGCATCAATTTCCTTGAAAACAATCTTTTTGTTTGTTTTATTTTCATAGTTAGTACAAAATAACTTTTTTTTACAATGTTCTTCCTGTGTACAGAATTTACAAATATCTTTATTCAAGAGGCTTCCTCCTCTGGTGCTTGATGAATTGGGTGGAAATATCTAATTGTTTTATCTGTAAGAGTATTAACTTATTCTGAGTCAAATTCTGCTTTTGTTCCAATGCATTTTCAAAATATCACTGAGGAATTGGAGTTCTGTCAGTGGGACAACTTCCCATTCCAGTTTTTCTTATTACATATCCTAATTTTGGCTCAGGTCTTTTTACAATAATTAAGGAGAGAAATGAGTTCTCATCTCTTTCAAGAAACACTCCTATTTTCTAGTGATGTTAAACAAAGAACCTATTCCTAAAATTTCAAATAGACTTGTCCTTTCTTTCTTAGGACTAAATTAGAATGCAATCTATTTTTCACAGGAAGTCTTAGAAAAGAAAACATTTTGGAGCTTTCCTCCATTTACAGAAGTCCTGCATACTCCTAGTTCTTCTATAAAATTTAGGGTCTTTTATCAAATTGGGATTATCCTAACTCCATTTTTTCATCCACTATTTTTTAACATCTAATTTTCTTACTCACATAGTAAACATTTATATAGAACTGGGAGCTGTAGAGTATATCTTGTTAGAACTATTCTAAATTCCTCTGTAAATTTTTATGAATCTTGTCTAGTCTTTTACAATGATTCTTAGTTCAGACTGACATGAAAGCTAAAAATAAATTGTCATAGGTTTGCCCATTTCTGAAGACGATTCAACTTTCAGACACAATTAATATTTATGAATTTCAGCCTGACCAGAATGTAAGTGAGTGGGTTAGAAAAGGGGGTAAAGGCAGAGGATGAGGAGGAACAAAGAATAGGAAAGAGGTAGCTCAGACGGTAAAGAATCTGCCTGCAATGCAAGAGACCTGGGTTTGATCCCTGGGTCGGGAAGATCCCCTGGAGAAGGGAATGGCAACTCATTCCAGTATTCTTGCCTGGAAAATATCATGGACAGAGGAGCCTGGTGGGCTACAGTCCATAGGGTCACAAAGAGTCGGACACTACTGAGTGACTAGCACACACACAAAGACCATTGAGTTCAAGTTGTGATCAGAATTTTCACTCCTTTCTATTCTAAGGCAACTCTCAAATGAACAGTCTTGTTATATCAGTTTGCAGAGTGACTTCTATAATTTCAAACTGTCCTCGGTGAAATTATGCCTCTTAAAATATAGTTTTGGGAGAGTTCCCTGGAAGTCCATGCTTCCACTTCAGGGGGTACGTGTTTGATCATTGGTCGACGAACTAAGATCCCGCATACTATGCGGTGCAGTAAAAGAAAAACGTCTTGGAGATTAGATTTATCATATGAATACATACAAGAAGGGTCCAGCCTGAAGTAGGCAAAATGTTTAGATTTAGAAAGAGACAAAGCCATGAGAAGTTGGCAACCGTCTGTTTAAAAGTTCATTTTGCGCATTATTTCGAAGGTGCCCAAGTTAATGGGTGACTTTTTAAAAATCCCAGACCCAGTGATTTGAATTCTTGATGAACAGAAGCTTTTTACAAGAGATCTCACATAGAACAAGACTCTCATGAAGTTAACGAGATTTAGGAATGTTCACATAGGTTTTGAAAAGTGACCTCAGGCAAAGTGTGTCCAAAAGATATCAGTCTAAGAAAGAATCTTCTGGATTTGTCTGCTGTGGAGCTAGCTCCAGGAAACAGTTTATCAGGGTAAATGTCTGGCTGAAACTTCCTCTTTTAAAAGTGATGAAGACAGAAAACAATGAGTAATGTTGGTAATAAGGCAGATTTCCATCAAGCACGAACGTTTTTAAACCTGATCAGATTAGACAGAATGTCCTAAAATAGATACTATTTTCTAACAGACAAAATAAAGTTGTCATTAAGAAACTTGATGAAAACAAATTAAAGTTCAGACTTAATATTAGCATTTATACTCCACTGTCACAATTGAAGAGACTTCTCCAAGGATTCCCCAAAGGAGCATGGTATTTCTAGGTCAGGGGCCACAATAGAGAGGGGATCTCAATTGGATCACTGTCTCACAGTTCTGCATCTAGGTTATTGATTTCAAAACATCAGCAGATAATCTGTTTGTTGGTAAAGCAAAATATAAATTTATTATAATTTAGAGTAATTAGAGAGAACATCACCTTGAAAAAGTCTTAGCAATGTCTCAGAAGGGTAATGCATAGTAGGATATTAATAGAAGCTTTGGGGTAAGGGCTGAAATGATTTAACCAAAGTCTTTCAAGGTAAGGAGCTCCAATTGCTATTGCAAAAAGTGGATATAATAGTCTAAGATTGTTGGACATGATGCAATAAACTATAAACTGTTTGCTCAGATGAACAGACTTATTTATTGGGTTGGCCAAAAAATTAATTTGGTTTTTCTGTACAATATTATGGAAAAACCTGAATGAACTTTTGGGCCAACCCAATACAATAAACTGATCTGTTGGAATGTCATGGAAAGATAATCAATGAAGTTATTTATTGGTTTACAATAAGTTTGTGGAAAATAGTTTCCTAACTACAACTAAACCACTGTCACCCACACCTGAGTAATGTTGACATAACTGATCAGATAACCTCAACCTTTATAGTCTGAAAAATAGATATGAATACTTCATCTTTAGGCTTCCCAGGTGGCTCATTGATCAAGAATCTGCCTGCCAAGCAGGAGGTGCAGGCTTGATCCCAGGGTTGGGAAAATCTCCTAGAGAAGGAAATGGCAATCTACTCTAGTATTCTTGCTCAGGAAATCCCATGGACAGAGGAGCCTGGCAAGCTGCTGTCCATTGGGCTGCAAAGAATCAGACACGACTTAGTGAGTAAATAGCAGCAGTAGTTAATCTTAAATGGCAATTATTTTGTACCGGGTATAATTCTCCCTGCTTCACAGTTACATGCTTAACACTTGAAGCAATGCTATGAGGTAGTTACATTTGTTTTTTTTAATTGGAGTATAGTTGATTTACAATGCTGTGTTAATTTCTGCTGTTCAACAAAGTGATTGAGTTATATTAGTGTATGCATATACATTCTTTTTTATATGTATATTCTTTTCCATTATAGTTTATCACAGGATTTAAATATAGTTCACTGTGCTATGTATAGAAAGACTTTTTATTCTCTGTATGATATCTTACCTCTGCTAACCCCAATGTCCCTTTCCATCACTCCTTCCCCATCCTTGGCAACCAGTCTTTTCTTTATGTTTGTGAGTCTGATTCTGTATTGTAGAGAGCTTCATTTCTGTCATATTTTATATTCCACAGATAAATGATATCAAATAGTATTTGTCTTTCTATTTCTTCACTTAGTGTTATACTCTCTAATTTATCAACATTGCTGCAAATGGCATTATTTCATTGTTTCTTATGACTGAGTAATATTTCACTATATATACATAGGATTTTCCTAGTGGCTCAGGCAGCAAAGAATCTGCCTGCAATGCAGGAGGCCTGGGTTGGGAAGATCCACTGGAGAAGGAAATGGCAATCCACTTCAGTATTCTTGCCTGGAGAATTCCATGGACAGAGGAACCTGGTGGGCTACAGTCCATGGGGTTGCAGAGAGTAGGACATGACTGAGTGACTAACACTTTCACTTTTATATATTACATACCACATCTTCTTAATCCATTCATCTCCTAATTGATGGACAATTAGGTTGTTACCAAGTCTTCAGTTCAGTTCAGTTGCTCAATCGTGTTGGACTCTTTGTGACCCCATGAACTGCAGCACGCCAGGCCTCCCTGTCTATCACCAACTCCTGGAGTTTACCCAAACTCATGTCCATTGAGTTGGTGATGCCATCCAACCATCTTATCCTATGTCGTCCTCCTCTCTTCCCACCCTCAATCTTTCCCAGCATCAGGGTGTTTTCAAATGATTTAGATCTTTGCATCAGGTGGCCAAAGTACTGAAGTTTCAGCTTCAACTTCAGTCCTTCCAATGAACACCCAGGACTGATCTCCTTTACAATGGACTGGTTGGATCTCTCAAGAGTCTTCTCCAACACCAGCATTCAAAAGCATCAATTCTTAGGCACTCAGCTTTCTTTATAGTCCAACTCTCACATCCATACATGACTACTGGAAAAGCCATAGCCTTGACTAGGCAGACCTTTGTTGACAAGGTAAGTCTTGGCAATTGTAAATAGTGCTACTATAAACAAACGGTTGCATGCATTTTTTAAATTATAGTTTTTTCTGCATATATGCCCTGGAGTGCTGGATCACATGGTAATTCTATTTTTAGATTCTTAAAGCACTTCTATACTGTTTTCTACAGTGGCTGCACCAACTTACATTCTCACCAAGAGTGTGAAGTGAAGTGAAGTTGCTCAGTCACGTCTGACTCTTTGCGACCCCGTGGACTGTAGCCCATCAGGCTCCTCTGTCCATGGGATTTTCCAGGCAAGAATACTGGAGTCGGCTGCCATTTCCTTCTCCAGGGTTCTTTTTTCTCCACATCCTTTCCAGTATTCGTTTTTGTATACTTTTTAATTATGATTATTCAGACTACTTCATTGTATCAATAGTTTTGATTTGCATTTCTCTAATAATTAGAAATATTTAGATAGTCTGTGAGTTTAGGAGAGACAACTATCTTCTGTGGTCTTGGAGGGTTATTCATTTGTGGAAGTATCCCTGTGTAGTTTATGTGAGGGATGTCTGTAGTATGAGTACCCACTGCAGCTATCTTTAGCATGTGTTCATTATCCCCTTGATGGGGCTAGGGCAGATACATCCTCTCTGGTGCCCTCTCTCAGAGATGGCAGCTTACGACTGTTCCCAGAGCTTGTGTGGGTGGTGTTGTGTCCCCTGAAAGTGCACACAGCTAAAGAGATTGCTACCATGGGTCCCAACCCTCCTCATGTGTTATCTCCAATGATTGTCACCCCACCTTTCAGACAGGTCTGGGATTCATCCACAGAAGCCATCAGTTGTGGTCATGCCATACTCTAGCCCCTTAGGCCTTATCCCTGTAGCCAACCCCTAGATCTGATCTCCAAAGTCTGAGCTTCAGCCACCAACCCTGGCCCGCACTGACAGATAAGTGTCCCAGGCTGCGGAGCTGCCATCTGTACAGTCTTTCTCCATTATGTCCACTGCAAACCTGGTGTTGTGTTCTCTTCTGTGGCTCCACAGCACCACCTCCCTCCCAGCTGATCTTCTCAAGGGCAAGGGAACTTCCCAGGGTGTGGGAACTATTCCTTTTTTTTTAGAGGTTCTTCACCAGGGTAGATCCCCAGTCCCAATTCCTTTCTTTCTTTTTTCTTTTATCCTACCTAGTTACATGGAGATTTCCTTGCTCTTTCAGAAACCTGAGGTCTTCTTCCAGCATTCAGTACATATTCTGTAAGAATCATTCCACATGTTAACATATTTTTGATGTATTTGTGGGAGGAGGTGAGCTCCACATCCTACTACTCTGCTATCTTGATTGCTCCCCTTGAGGTAGATACTCATATTATCCCCTTTTTACAATATGGAAGCCGAGACCCAGACTACATAAGTATCTTGCCCAAAGCAAAGCAAGGAGTAAGTCATCAGCTGGACTTCAAGTCCAAGCAAAATAGCACAGATACTGCATTCTTTATTAATATGTTTAATACCTCTAATATATTACTAGTTAGAGAAAAGTTTTAGAAATAAAAAATTGGTAATGTCATTAAGGCTTTCATGTAAGAGAGAACATAGGCATATGTCAGATAGAGGCTTGACTTCTCATTCTGTCATGTACAATTGGTGTAGCAATGGAAAACTTGCTTCTTGTGTATGAGCTGTCTTTTCTTGAACTATAAGTTAAGAATGATACTGTTTACTTTTCTTCAATTGTGCAAAGTTTTCAAATGGAGCTAGAGCATGAGGAGTAGATGAAGTGTAGTCTTATAGAGAATAGAAAACATTCTAGAAGGGGAGAGTTTAATCAGATACCCAGAACTGTATACAAGGTACGATCTTCAGAAGATTCTAAAATATATCTAACTTGACTAAAATATTTGTTCTGGGGAATATGGGAGAATAGTAGTTGGTGTCAAACTAGTCAAGTTAAATGAATCTGGAAATGTTTTATTGGAAGCTCTAATTGATGTGGCTGAAAGGGAAAGTACAAATGACATTTTGTAACATTTTCTTCTTTCAAATCATATTAGCATACTCTACATTTTCTTTAATAATATGCTATGCAGGATTTGACAGAAATTTACAAGCATTAAAATAAGTGAGTTTCTAATTTCTGTTTGTGGGTGCTAGGTCAGCTCAGACTATTCTGAGGTATAAAATACATTTGTACTATATTCTTCTAGGAAACATACTGTTTTTTAAGTGTCTGTAAGTGAGGAAAATTGAAAGAAAAGATTTTCCTAACAATAGGGATGAAATATTTTAAAAAATCTGATTGACGTACACACAGTAGTGAAAATGATAGCCCGCTGTGCTTTAAAGTCAATCAGGGTGTGCACATTTTCTAAGCAAGAGAAATGGATATGTGTTACTCAAGATGTTACAGCATTACAGTAAACCAAAGTAAAAATTCAGGCTTCCAAGGTGGTGCTGGTGGTAAACAACCCACTTGCTAATGCAGGAGACATAAGAGATGCAAGTTTGATCCCAGGGTTGGGAAGATCCCCTGGAGGAGGGCATAGCAACCCACTTCAGTATTCTTGCCTGGAGAATCCCATGGACAGAGGAGCCTGGTGGGATACAGTCCATAGGGTCACAAAGAGTCAGATATGACTAAAGCGACTTAGCATACATATAAAGTAAAAAATTGAATTTTGGTGACAAGATTTTCTAATGTTTAGGCTTTTACTTTGCCACAAATTATTCTTTTAAATCATCCTCTAATTGTTATAATTAATTTTCATGTGCTTCTTTATGATCATAATTCATAAACATCAGCTTTATGCAATCATGCACAAAACATCAATATATTAAAAGTAGCTGTTATGATATTCTATTTCTAGAATAATGGCCTATTTGTTTGATTTAATACATCTTTTTTTGTTGTTAAATGCAAATCTCTTGATTTAACATGAATTCAAATGTATTTCTGCACTTTCTGCTTATATTTTTGTGTGCTTTCTTTCTTTCTTTAGTATTTAGAGGCTTTTGATGTTTATAATCTATGTGATACTAGGAACATTTTTGAGGACTAACATTAACTTGTTCTAAACAGAGAAACTGAATTTTCTCTTAAAATGTGAGTTTAATTGTACCAGCCAGCACAAATTAGAGGCCTCAGATTTGCATTGTATTTAAAGACCATAAATAGCATTACACTTATTAAAAAATCAAATACTTGGGAAATGCTGTTTTTTTTTTTCTTAAACATTTCATGGATAATTCAGCTATTCTGTATTTTTAGATGCAATCATTAGAAAATTGATGCACTGAGTAATCTTTGCATTACAACATTAATTTCAAGTTTACAGCTCAACAGAATACAGCACTGAGTACTGGCACCCCTCTACACACACAAGGTAGGCTGAGATGGGGCCAAGAGCAGTGCCAACTGCTCTTAGTACAACAGTGTACTTTAGGAGCCCACAAAGGTATAAGGTGACACAGCAGAGCACATGCACAGGTGAACAGCTCCAGTGGCTCCTCTCCTAGTGGGAGTGCTCCAACCCCAGTGACCTCACAACCCCAGGACATAAACATAGTTCAGAAGTGGAGCAGGGGGTGGCTTCTACTCCAACAACAACTAAGGAGCAGACCCTGCCCTGGAGGGGCGCAGTGACAACCGTAGAGCAAAGAGGGGGCCCTACTCAATATCCAGTGCAGGCTTTGGTCACCACAACATCAGTCACACCTCCTATCAAGGGGATAATAGCCAGCATATACAGAGAAAAGAGGTGGTAGAGTAAATGTAAATTTTTTCTAGAATGTGTTCATGCCTCTATGACTATCAGTCCAAAGCAAGTAGACATAAGAAGGGGTTAACATACTTGAAAAATAAGGCAACTACAAACCAAAAACACACAATTGTTTCACAGAAATCAAAAAGAAGTTATAAGCATAAAATAATTGAAAATCATCAAGCCACAAAAAGAAAAACAAAAATGAAAGATAAGCACAAAGAAAAACATATGCATCCCAATGTTCGTTGCAGCAACCTAAATGCCCGCTGACTAGAATAGATGAAGAAGATGTGGCACCAGTGTCTTATAGTTTCCAGAATACAGGTCTTTTGTATCCTTAGGCAGGTTTATCCTTAGGTATTTTATTCTGTTTGCAGTGGTGAATGGGATTGTTTCCTTAACTCTTTCTGATCTTTAGTGTATAGGAATACAAGCAATTTCTACGTATTAATTTTGTATCCTACAACTTTACTAAATTCATTGATTAGCTCTGTTTTTCTGCCAATGTCTTGAGGATTTTCTATGTATAGTATTGTGCTGTCTGCAAACAGTGACAGTTTTACTTATTTTCCAATTTGGGTTCCTTTTATTTCTTTTTCTTCTCTAAGTGTCATGGCTAGGACTTCCGAAACTATGTTGAAAAATAGTGGTGAGAGTGGTCAGCATTGTCTGATTCCTGACCTTAGAGGCAATGCTTTCTGTTTTCCACCATTGGGAATAAAGTTGCTGTGGTTTTGTCACATGTTGTCTTTATTATGTTGAGGTAGGTTATATATATATATATATATATATAAAACTGAATCACTTTTCTGTATAATAGGAATTAATAACACTGTAAATCAACTATACTTCAATGAAAATAAAAACAAATAAATATATCAAATCAAAAAAAGAAAAAGTAAAAACAAAGTAGAAAAATCAAAGAAAATAATAAGTAAAGATAAAGTTAAACAAACTTAAAAACATAAAAGCATAATAGATAAAAGTAAAACAAAACGTAAGTTGGTATATATCTATACACACAACTATATACCAATTAATTTAAAGATTTACATGAACTGGAAAATTTTATAGAGAAAAAATTTATCAAAAAAAGAAAGAAAATCTAAGTTTTAAAAAAAACGTGTCACATATATACAATGGGCTCATCCATAAAGGGCTAAAATTTTGCCATTTGCAGAGACATGGATGGACCTACAGGCTGTCATACAGAGTGAAGTAAGTCATAAAGAGAAATATAAATATTGCATATTAATGTACATAAAGTCTAGAAAATGGTACAGATGAACCTATTTGCAAAGCAGAAATAGAGACACAGATCTAGAGAACAAGCATATGGACACCAAGGAGGGAAGAGGGGTAGGAAGAATTGGGGAATTTGGATTGACGCATATATATTACTACAAACCCAGGTCTCCCACATTGCAGGCGGATTCTTTACCAGCTGAGCCACAAGGGAAGCCCTAGAATACTGGAGTGGGTAGCCTATCCCTTCTCCAGCGGATCTTCCAAACCCAGAAATCAAACTGGGGTCTCCTGCATTGCAGGTGGATTCTTTACCGACTGAGCTATGAGGGAAGCCCATTATATATAAAATAAATAACTAATGAGAACCTACTGTATATAGTACAGGGAACTTGACTCAATGCTTTGGGGTGACAAAGAGGGGATACATGTATACATGTGGCTGATTCACTTTGCTATATAACAAACTAACAACATTGTAAAGCAACTAAACTCCAATTAAAAAAATAAACCACCAAATTTATGATATTTTGATAAGGCAGCTCAGCTTGAATAATGCATTATGACTTAATGTGATCAAACTAGTTCTCCAGGAACAAAGTTCAAATTTCAGTTATTACAGTATATTAACAGTGATTAATTACAGAAAGTGCAGTGTTTGCTCTTTGGTTTTTAGCCCAAACTCACCATGAAAACAAGAGAAGTGCCTCAATATCAGTGACTAATCATGTCATTTCTTTCAAAATCAGACTGTGATTGATCATTGCACATTTATTATTCAGCTCATGCACAGATAGAAAAAATGTGCAGTTACGTTCTTATTATCTTTCACTGATAAACCAAATTAACACTGTTCAAAAATGAATAATTAAGATAATTAGCTAGAGATGATGAAAGTACATCAAAGACAAAAAGTGATAATGAAAAGGTAGAAGTTGAGTAAATGAACACAGAATTATAGGAGAATCAGTTGATATGGGAATGTTGATACTGATGAAAATCTAGAGACCCTAGATTTGCAGGAGGAGAAACTTAGTGAAGACAAACTTATGAGCATAAACGAAAAATGAGGTTGTGATAAAAGGTTGATGAGGTAACAGATAAGAGATGCCAGTTAGCAAAAAAAAAAAAAAAAGACAAAAACCAAACAAACATGATTTTCATGAAATCACAGAGATATTTCATAACACTGAAAGAACAAAAGATAAGTTTAGAAAGCTGATCCAAACTCATTTTTGTGCTCTTGAACTACTACCCAAAATGAAAACTGCCAAAATTAATTTCTATCTATTTATGGTGAAAGACACACTGTTTAGTATCAGTAGGAAAATATCACTTAAGACTAATAATACAAAATTTTAAGATTTTTTGTTATGTTTTTTCTATCATCTTGCTATAAATATTCATAGAACAGGCATCTCAGCAGGTGGTACAATTACTGTCAGTAAAATTAATGACTCAGTGTAATTATTTGTAGATTTAAACATTGCTAAAATGTGTTAGGTAGGGCTACATTGTTCATGTACATGAATAAAGTCATCTTACCAGTGTTTTTGTTGTAATCATGCTCTAAGATACATATTTCATATTAATTGGCACATTATGTAAGATTTTCTATAACATAGAAATTTAAAATTGTGACTAGGTCTTTAAGAATCAGCAGTTTCTTAAAACTGTGAATGGCTACTTGCTTGTGGGAGAAAATGGTGATATTTAAACCTAGGACTATTTTCAGATGCATTTTAGAGTTTGAGAGAGTAGTAGAATCTTGATCTGTTTTGTTCACTGTTATATGTACTTAATACATATTTTTGAATGAACAATTTGAAGGAAACTGGGATATGATATACCCTATTTATCTCAAAAGACCCTACTTCTAATTTCTGTCTGATCTCATCTCCTAGCTATATACCTTTCACTCCCTCTACTTAAGTCATCTTTATTTCTTTGCTCTTCATCAAACACATCAAACACTGTAAAACCTTTACATTGCTGTTCCCTCTCCCTGGAACAACTTTCCTCAAGAAATCAAATTGGTTAATTTCTCCAGTTCCTCCAAACCAGCACTTAAACATCTCATTTTCAAAAAGGGTTATCTAAAAATCCTTACTTAAAATTCCAGTTTGCCCTACCCTCTCTCAATTCCTATTGTTCATTCCTTTTTATTTCATCCACAGCATTTATCACCTCTTAGCATAACATAAAAGCTCTTTTTTTATTATTATTATCTCACCTATTATCCTTACTGTGTATGATCTAGGTTTCTCAATAGAATGCAGACTCTAAGATGACAGATTATTTCTATGTTTCGCATTGACATTCCAAGATTACAGAGAAGTGTCCCACAAATAGAAAATAGTACTATAAATGAAGAAATAAAGGAGAATGCCTTTGCTTTGAAATTCTGCATATTGGAATAAGATGCATATCATGGCAATGACCATTTTTTTATTATATCAGTTGGCAGCAGGTATACATTTTTAGATAATGAGAAGAGTCCTAAAACAGCAATGGCTGCTTTTCACTTTCCATATTTTGTTTGGTTCTTATTCATTTTTAGATTAAAAACATCATTAAGTATTGGCTTCCCTGTTGGCTCAGATGGTAAAGAATCCGCCTGCAATACAGGAGACCCTGGTTCGATCCCTGGGTGAGGAAGATCCCCTGGAGCAGGGAAAGGCTATTCACTACAGTAATCCTGCCTGGAGAATTCCACGGACAGAGGAGCCTGGCAGGCTACAGTTCATGGGGTTGCAAAGAGTCAGACATGACTGAGTGCCTAACATTCTTCTTTTTTTTTTCCCCCCCAAGCAATATTTCAATTATTTTTGCTATTTAGGGTATATTTTTAAAATAATTGTATTTATTTTTTACTGTACCGAGTCTTTGTTTCTGCACAAGCCTTTCTCTAGTTGTGGCACAAGAGCTTCTCATTGCGGAGCAGGGGCTCTAGGGCATGCAGGCTTCAATAGTTGCAGCTCCTAGGCTCTAGAGCACAGGCTCAATAATTGTGACACGTGGGCTTAGCTGCTCCATGGCATATGGCATCTTCCTGGATCAGGGATGAAACCAATGTCTCTTGCACTGGCAGGCAGATTCTTCACCACTGAGCCACCAGGGAAGCCCAAGGATATATTTTCTTAAATCAAATGTCTTTACTTATGATATTTTGTACCCTTCAGTTCAGTCACTCAGTTGTATTCAACTCTTTGCGACCCCATGGACTGAAGCACACCAGCCTCCCTGTCTATCACCAACTCCCGAAGTTTACTCAAACTCATGTCCATTGAGTCGGTGATGCCATCAACCATCTCGTCCTCTGTAGTCCCCTTCTCCTCCGCCTTCAATCATTCCCAGCATCAGAGTCTTTTCAAATGATTCAGTTCTTCACATCAGGTGGCCAAAGTATTGGGATTTCAGCTTCAGCATCAGTCCTTCCAATGAATATTAAGGACTGATTTCCTTTAGGATGGACTGGTTGGATCTCCTTGCAGTCCAAGGGACTCTCAAGAGTCTTCCCCAACACAACAGTTCAAAAGCATCAATTTTTTGCTGCTCAGCTTTCTTTATAGTCCAACTCTCACATCCATACATGACTACTGGAAAAAAAAACACAGCTTTGACTAGACAGACCTTTGTTGGCAAAGTAATGTCTCTGCTTTTTAATATGCTGTCTAGGTTGGTCATAACAACTTTTCTTTCAAGGAGCAAGTGTCTTTTCATGGCTGCAGTCATCATCTGCAGTGATTTTGGAGCCCCCCAAAATAAAGTCTGTCACTGTTTCCACTGTTTCCCCATCTATTTGCCATGAAGTGATGGGATTGTATGCCACCATCTTAGTTTTCTGAATGTTGAGCTTAAAGCCAACTTTTTCTCTCCTTCACATTCATCAAGAGGTTCCTTAGTTCTTCTTCACTTTCTGCCATAAGGATGGTGTCATCTGCATTTCTGAGGTTGTTGATATTTCTCCCAGGAATCTTGATTCCAGCTTGTGCTTCATCCAGCCCAGTGTTTCTCATGATGTATTCTGCATATAAGTTGAATAAGTAGGGGGACAATATATAGCTTTGACGTACTCCTTTTCCTATTTGGAACCAGTCTGTTGTTCCATGTCCAGTTTTAACTGTTGCTTCCTGACCTGCATACAGATTTCTCAGGAGGCAGGTCAAGTGGTCTGGTATTCCTATCTCTTTAAGAATTTTCCACAGTTTGTTGTGATCCACACAGTCAAAGGTATTGATGTAGTCAATAAAGCAGAAGTAGATGTTTTTGTACTCTTTACCAAGTATTATCATTTCCTACTTATTAATAAGAAATTCTATTAGAATATAGCTGACTTGCACAAATTCACATAAGTAAGAAGTTATAGAATCACAGTAGAAATACATTTGTCTGACTCAAATTTGGACTGATTCCAATGTCTCAATATCTGTTAGATCTGCTATATTGATCCAAAAATTACTTTCTGCTTAAATTAGATATTTTGGGTGACTTTGGTAATTTTCTAGCTTCCATCATTATTAGCTCTGATACACAAAGGATTATTTATAGAGTATAGAGACAAGTATAGAGTGAATATTATAAAATGACTTAAATATTTCTGGTGGCCAAATACCTTTGGAAAACTGTCTTTCCAAGAAAACTATTTAGATATGTTATAATGATAACAGTGAAAAGTCCCAGAACATTAGATGTTATGGAACTCTAACTTATATTTTCCAATCTGTCACAGATCCACTGAGGATCCTGATTGGATACAGACAGAGAGGGGGACACAAAATTTTAAAATTTACTTTGCCTACCCCAAGGTCTCACTGTAAGAATATGATGAGTTGATTTATATGAAAGCACTTTGCACACTGTACAACCATATATTTCCATGTGACTACACAGTGTGTGCATGCTAAGTTGCTTCAGTTGTGTTCGACTCTTTGCAACCCCAAGAACTGTAGCCCGTGAGGCTCCTCTGTCCATAGGATTCTCCAGGCAAGAATACTAGAGTGGGGTGCCATTTCGTTCTCCAGGGGATCTTCCCGATCCAAGGATTGAATTCACTTCTCTTATGTCTCCTGCATTGGCCAGCAGGTCCTTTACCACCACAGTCACCTGGGAAGCCCCTACTATGCTTGGGAAGATAGGTAAAAATTCAGAAAGAATAATATTTATAAATATACACAGTTGGTAAATATTCAATGGCATAACCAATGGATATTTTTAAATCTCACTATATATATACACACACACACACACACACACATATATATATGTTTATACATACATGTTTACAGACTATATTTGTCTCTATTTCAGCTCTCAGAGCCAGCCACTAGGTAGTTGCCTAAATGCTTGGGAATCCATAGGTCTAATGTGGTAGGCAGAATCATCGTCTCCAGATGTCTACTCCTTAATCCCTGGAACCTATGAATATTTTACCTTACATAGAAAAAGGGGGCCCGGGCCAAGAAATGTGGGAAGCATCTTGAAGCTGGAAAAGCCAAAAACACAAATTACTTTTAGAGGATCCAGAAAGGAATGAATCCTGCCTAACACTTGGATGTTAGCCCCCTGAAACCCGTAAGGGACAGACCTGACAGAGATTTGTGATGCTCAAATCACTAAATTTGTGGCAATTTATCAAAGCAACAATAGATAATTAAACTAGGGAATAATTTTTAAATAAATTTTACAATGCACACAACATGCTAAATCTGATGTATTAAAACAAAAAATTTTAAAAAAAATGAAATTTAGATTTTTCCTATTAAATATTTGGGAAATTTGAATTATTTTTAAAATGCAGTGAAGATAATATTCTAACTAAATATGAAGAAAGAAATAGCTTGTCAAGTCATCATTCACCTGAAAGTAACATTTTTAACCTACCATTATATCCTTATAAAAAGTAATATAAGTATGTCTCAGTCTCAGCTATGCTCAACAGAACCCAGTCTCATCAGAACCCAATTTAAATCTAACAGCATATGCTTCACAAAATGCATGCTGCTGCTGCTGCTAAGTCGCTTCAATCGTGTCTGACTCTGTGTGACCCCATGGACAGCAGCCCTCCAGGCTCCTCTGTTCACAGGATTCTCCAGGCAAGAATACTGGAGTGGGTTGCCATTCCCTTCTCCATCAGAATGCATGATGACAATTTATATTCAAATGAGAGATATAACCTGAACTTGTGCCTACAATAAAGAGAATAAAATCCTCAAGTCAGCATCTTAATATTTGTAAATATAGTAGGAAATATATAATATATAATATCATGCATAGAATGCATAGATATCTTCTATTGTTGATAGATGGACTGATGAATAAATATCAAAAGTTATATTTAAGATGGTAAATACACAGAAGCATTGAAAAAAGTGTATGCACTTCATTTTACAGATTATGTTTCTTTGTGGATTTATTCTCAAGATGGTGTTACTCAATTGCTACGTCATGTTCAACTCTTTAGACCCCATAAACTGCAGCATGCTAGGCTTCTCTGTCCTTCACTATCTCCCAGAGTATGCTCAAGTTCTTGCCCATTGAGTTAGTGAGGCCATCCAACCATCTCATCCTCTGTCACCCCCTTCTCCTCTTGCCCTCAATCTTTCCCAACCTCAGGGTCTTTTCCATTGAGTCGGCTTTTTGCATAAGGTGGACAAAGTAGTGGACCTTCAGCTTTAGCATCAGTCCTTCTAAGGAATATTCAGGGTTGATTTCCTTTAAAATTGACTGGTTTGATATCTTTGCTGTTCAAGCGACTCTCAAGAGTCTTACCCAGCACTGCAGTTTGAAAGCATCAATTCTTTGATGTACAGCCTTCTTTATGGTCCATCTCTCACATCAATCATGACTACTGGAAAAGCCATACTTTTGACTATACAGATTTTTGACAGCAAGGTGATGTCTCTGCTTTTCAATATACTGTCTAGGTTTGTCATAGTTTTCTTCCAAGGAACAAGCATCTTTTAATTTTGTGGCTGCAGTCACTGTCCACAGTGATCTTACAACCCAAGAAAATAAAATCTGTCACTTTTCCTACTTTTGCCCCATCTATTTGCCATGAAGTGATGGAACCAGTCAAAGGCTTTCGCATAGTCAATAAAGCAAAGTGAAAGTGAAAGTGAAGTCGGGCAGTCGTGTCCAACTCTTTACAACCCTGTGGACTGTAGCTTGCCAGGCTCCTCTCTCCATGGATTTCTTCAGGCAAGAATACTGGAGTGGGTTGCCATTTCCTTCTCCAGGGGATCTTCCTGACCCAGGGATCGAACCTGGGTCTCCCACACTGCAGGCAGATACTTTAACCTCTGAGCCACCAGGGAAGCCCCAATAAAGCAAAAGTCATTGTTTTTCTGTAACTCTCTTGCTTTTTCAAAGATCCAGTGGATGTTGACAATTTGATTTCTGGTTCCTCTGCCTCTTCTAAATCTAGTTTGAACATCTGGAAGTTCATGGTTCACATACTGTTGAAACCTGGCTTGGAGAATTTTGAGCATTACTTCGCTAGAGTATGAGATGAGTGCAACCGTGCAATAGTTGAACATTCTTTGGCCTTGTCTTCCTTTGGGATTAGAACGAAACTGACCTTTTCCAGTCCTGTGGCCACTGCTGAGTTTTCCAAATTTGCTGGCATATTGAGTGCAGCACTTTCACAGTGTCATCTTTTAGGATTTTAAATAGGTCAACTGGAATTCCATCACCTCTGCTAGCTTTGTTTATAGTGATGCTTCCTAAGGCCCACTTGACTTCACATTTCAGGATGTCTGGCTCTAGGTGAGTGATCACACCATTATGGTTATCTGTGGTCTGGTATTTGTATTTTCCACAAACTATGGAAAATTCTTAAAGAGATGGGAATACCAGACCACCTGACCTGCCTCCTGAGAGATCTGTATGCGGGTCAAGAAGCAACAGTTAGAACTGGACATTTAACAACAGACTGGTTGCAAATTGGGAAAGGAGTATGTCAAGGCTGTATATTGTCACCTTGCTTAGTTAACTTATATGCAGAGTACATCATGTGAAATGCTGGGCTGAATGAAGCACAAACGGGAATCAATATTGCCAGGAGAAATATCAATAACCTCAGATACACAGGTGACACCACTGTTATGGCAGAAAGTGAAGAAGAACTAAAGAGCGTCTTGGTGAAAGTGAAGGAGGAGAGTGAAAAAGTTGGCTTAAAACTCAACATTCAGAAAACTAGGGTCATGACATCATGGCATCTGGTCCCATCACTTCATGGCAAATAGGTGGGGAAACAATGGAAACAGTGAGAAACTTTTTTTTTTTTTTTTTGGTGGGGGGGAACTCTAAAATCACTGCAGATGGTGACTGCAGCCATGAAATTAAAAGACGCTTGCTCCTTGGAAGAAAAGCTATGACCAACCTGGACAGCATATTAAATGCAGGGACACAAAGGTCCGTCTATTCAAAGCTATGGTTTTTCCAGTAGTCATGTATGGATGTGAGAGTTGGACTATAAAGAAAGCTGAGAGCCAAAGAATTGATGCTTTTGAACTGTGGTGTTGGAGAAGACTCTTGAGAGTCCTTTGGACTGCAAGGAGATCCCATCAGTCCATCCTAAAGGAAATCAGCCCTGAATATTCATTGGAAGGACTGATGCTGAAGCTGAAATTCCAATACTTTGGCCACCTGATGCATAGAGACAATTCATTGGAAATGACCCTAATGCTTGGAAAGATTGAAGGCGGGAGGAGAAGGGGACAACAGAGGATGAGACGGTTGGATGGCATCACCTGATGCGATGGACGTGAGTTTGAGTAGGTTCCGGGAGTTGGTGATGGACAGGGACCCTGACATGCTTCAGTCTATGGGGTTGGAAAGAGTCCGACATGACTGAGTGACTGAACCTATCTGAATTTATGGAATCAGATAACATGAACTTTGTTTGTTGAACGTTGAGTTTTAAGCCAGCTTTTTAAAGGTATGCCAGCTTAGTTGTACAGGGGCTGATCATATGTGTGATTTTTTAAAATTCCTTATAGATAGAAACTGCTAGCAGAGCATGCATGCCGTGGATTGAAAGGTAAAGACAAATAGAACTCTAGAAGCCACTATCAGAAAACCTTCACTGAGGACAGGAATCATCTTCAATTTTGAGATGCGTGAGGATATGTGTAGTTAGAGAATACCAGTAATTACAACTCTCTTGGACAACATTCATATACTGCCTGGAGATGCCTCTTTGGTTGGTGTTGCTATCAGGAAAACCCAAGAAACTGAAGAAACCGAAGAAACAAAGAAAATTCATTGCACCTCTGTGCACCTTAAACACACAAGCAATGGGTCAGGATCAAGATTATGAGGAGAGACCAGATTCAGACCTCAGAGGGGAAAATCAGAAAGGACCTCAAAGAAAATCAGCAACTAAGAGCCTAAGATGAGGAGAAAGGATCCAAAATCAAGCAAATTGAGAAGTCAGGTTAGACTTCTTCCTGCTCAGAAAGTATGGAGTGGGGAATAAAAAGAGATTGAGAAAGGATGTTCAAAACTCAAGGACAAGTAACATCACAGTCATTTAAAAACCAAGAGTACAGAAGGATTCTTAAGGAAAGGAGAGAGGAACAGCACTATGTGAGCAAAGTCTTTAAAAGTTCTGTCTTCTGTTATAGTCTACTGGTCTAAAACTTTTAATTCACAGTTCTCAGGGGTCATCATACTAAGGCCGAATGGTGGGTAGTTGCAAATCTATATAAAACAGTAAATTAAAATAGAGATGATACCAATCATCTCTCAGTTAGGAGTGAGTTGATATTAATAAAGTTTTCTGTCAGACTGGCTATTGTCAAAAAGAACCAATACTGGAGAGGATGTGGAGAAAAGGGAATACTTCTACACTGTTGGTGGGAGTATAAATTGTTACAGCCACTATGGAGAACAGTTTAGAGGTTCCTTAAAAACTAGAGTTACCATGATCCATTATATTGTATGCCTATAATTTATATAATGTTATATGCCAAATATATGACAAAAAAAGAAAAATCAGTAATACTGTATTTCAGCTGTGGGGTTATTTATATTTTTAAGATTCAGTACAATTTTTAAAAAAGAAAATTTTGCTGAAAATATTTGTGAAAATTTTATGTGTATGACATATGATATACTAATGATAAGGGGATATAACTATATAATTTATATAAACATATTAATGTTTTTCAATTGAGGATGCTGGGGCAAATTTTCTGATTCTCCCTGCCCCCCACCTAATATGTAATAGTGTGTGAAATTATTAAATATGGAAAATGTGTAGGGACATGGCACAAGTGAGGGGGGAGAAAAAAACTGGAACATATACATAAAATGCAGGTGCCTATCATCAGAGACCTCTCAATTCCTAGCATATGCTTACTTTTTGTGCATCTTGCCAATTTGTGTGCCTAATTTATTATACTTTCAGGCTCAGAATAAAAACAAGACCAAACAAAACTCTGATCCTTAGCATTAGAATCGCCTTAGCATATAAACAGTTCATTTAGTAAGGAAATACAATAGACTAGAGGGTAATGGAGAGCACCCTCTCCATTACTGTATTAACATATTAATATTTTCAAATTTATATTAATATAGACTAGAATTAATACTGATTATGTCAATAAATCAGTAGTTATCTTAAAAATCTTTTCCCATCTACAGTTAAGAATCCTTTCAGATACTTAGGAGTGATGGTGGAGAAAAAAATGCATTGCCACAGGGACTAAGGAAGCAAGACACTGTTAACCATATTGCTTCGGCATTCCATGTAGCTCTTTGGAAAGGCTTTGCCTATATTCTATTTGTTTTCTGTGAGAAGACTGCAAAAACATTGCCATTTTCAAAATAAAGTCGTTAAGTTGAAATATTTTTCTTTGACAAATAACGCAAAAATTACAGAGTTAAAAAGAGGAACAAGCACAGCTCTGCTCTATGAGGAACCCTATGTAAAATGTCACTCAAAAGAAAAGGAGGAAGTCATCAAGTAAAACGATGTCATCTAGTCAAATGACATGCTTTAGGAAGCCAGGCATATAAATTCTCTTAAAAACCCAACTGCTACATTGAATCATTTAGTGTAGTTCAGTCAAATACAACTATTTGTTTCTACAGGTATTGTTTCAATAAAGAAAAAAACCCAACAACAACAACAACAAATGAACAATAGCACAATAAATCCTCAGATAGAGGTTTCTTGGCAAATAAAAATATATTCTGAAATAGCATAATCATACCGAAACTTTTAGACTCTGTACTCAATCCATAAGACTTATGTGAGCAAAATATTATTAGAACCAAGATGAACAATAATCATGTATTACAAGCATGTGAATAATGCTACCCTCAAAGGTACAATAAACAATTATTCTCTGTGAAACAAAACATTTCGACAATTATTAAAACTCTTGCCACTGCACTCAATATATCTGGTATTATTAAAACATTTGGGAAATATAAATGGGCACTTTTGTTTTTGTTCATTTTTAAAAAATGAAAATTGTTACTAATGTCTGACCTGAAGGCAGATATTCATTATAATAGTCAAACATCATAAAGTAAACTTCAAATGTTATGTATTCCACATAAATTACTCTGGAGCAACAACAAGTAGGCTCATAAACTTGCACACAAGCAGATAAATATTTCTTAAGGAAAAATTGTATGTTTGAGACATTCCACACTAACGTCTCAGGAAAAGGCATTTTTAGCATAGTGCTCCATTACCTATGCTTCATACAGAATGCAGCTAATTTAATTTAGCAGTGAACAGATTTCTCAGCAGTGTAATTTGTATTTTGAGAACATCTCTTAAGAATCATAGCTTGCAATGTATGGCGGTTCAGTGAAGAATAATCTGTAAACAATATCTCCATTTATCAACAAAGGCCATTAAAGACCATAAAATAACCCATCCTTGACTGATTAATGCTGCCACTGAAAGGAATTTCAAGCTATTAACATCCAGAAAATATACTGCCACTGTGCTTGTGTTTATTATATAAATCATATAGTTATATGTGCTGGTATAAAGCAGTGAGTTTTCTTAACCACCTCTCCCTCACCCCTGTATAATTAATTTAACATTTTTATAAGAAAGACACTTTGAAGAACACTGAATATCTATAGAATGTAAATAACTTCTCTGCTCCCTAGGGAAAATGTATGCAAAGGAAAATCTATTTTATATTATATGGCTAAATATTGGTTTAACACATATAGTTTGATAATTTTCATAAACATGTCATTAAAATAATTTCTATAAATATTGCTTTACAAACTTTGTTTTCATTTGTATTTATTGATAGTTTCATCAGTGAAACTAATGGCATGTTGTGGATAAAATCGCCACAGGAAACGGTTAGTTACCATCTTCATGTTTATCTTATTCTATCAGTTTTGTTATCAACATAACCATCACTGTCACTGCTCCTCCTTCCAGGGAATGTACACATAACCTGGTGAGATCATAGCCTAGAAGCTGTCTAGAAGCTGTCCACTAGGCCAGATCCTAGTTCTTCCAAAGTATCTCTTTAGAAATACTTTGCAGTAGTTCTTATGCCTTAAAAACTATGGGCTTGGTGTTTTTCCAAGGCTTTAATTTTTGAGCTTTCTTTTTAAAACCTTGGTATCTCAAAAATATTTTCTTATGCTAAGTGCTTCATACAAGGCACTGTCAACATTTTACTCACACTGTCTCCTTCCATCTCTATACCAACCCCATGAGATAGGTATATTAGTCATTTTACAATTTAAAAACATTGGATGTCAGAGATTAATCTTTCCAAGTTGAATAGCTAGTATGTTGCAAGGTATGATTCAAACTCAGGTCTATGTTGATTAAGAAATTTATATTATTACCTGTATACTTGTCTTATCCTCAGTTTGAGTCTCCTTAGCCAAGAACACCCCCAGGTTTTCCTCTCCTCTTTCTGTAAAATATTTTTAGCTTAGCCTCCTTAATCTCTCCATTGTTTTGCCCTCTGAGTAGAGTTATGCTTTGTTACATCGGTTCCTTTGGGCTTTTGTAATAATATATATACGTATGAAAAGGAGAGTATAAGAAAAATGAGAGGCAGTTAAGATTTGGGACCTGGGAGACTTTCTGAAAGTAAATTGGATTGAAGAAAATGGGTTAAAAGAGCAGCCAGTAAATGGCAAATAAATGAAAAAGGCATATTCTAGGACCAGGTATCCTGCTAGTAATAATACATGCAAAATACATAATACTATTTGCTTTTTGCTTTGTTTCTGCTTTTTATGATAGCTATTTGCTTCATCCATGAAACATGGGTGCATGACTTCTGTAGATCTTTGCTAATATTTCAGTAAAATATCTAAATGGGTTAAACAACCACAGATATAAGACACAAATGATGACCATAGTTAAGGACAGTGCACAAAATGCAAAGGAAGGCGAACACAATACAGCATTCTTTTCTGACAATTAAGGGGTGAAAACTTGATTTTGAATATTTGTGATTCTCACTTTGAATGTTTTATAATTCTCTGTGTTATTCTCATTTTATCCTTAAGTTATATGTCTTTAGACACTAGGGGGGACCCTTTGCAAATATTAGCAAGGGAGTTGTGGTATTACAGGAATATTGATGTTTTCATGTTTTTAAAAATGTTCTAGATAATTTAAGTGGAAGAAATGAGAGTGACTGAAATAGTAACAAAGGATGTGCACGCATGCTCACTCATGTCCAACTCTTTGTGACCACATGGACTGTAGACTGCTAGGCTCCTCTGTCCCTGAAATTTCCCAGGCAAGAATACTGGAGTGGGTTGCCATTTCCTCCTCCAGGAGGAACAAAGGATACAGCAGTACTTATCCTCAACATTATCTTCTCTGATTCCTTTAGAATTCTGTTAGCACGTACTTTAAAGTCATCTTTAAAATAAACATTCCTATTATACATTTAAGCTTGTTCACACCTTGGGACAATTACTTTGCCCAATAATTAGGTTAACAGCTGACTCCATAAGCTGAGATGATGGTACACTAGCCAATGAAGAAGGTGCATGTTAATGAGAAGAAAGTTTGAAGGGTCTAGACATTTTGCACAGTAATAGAATACAGGAGGAGCTACATATCTGAAGAGACAATGAGATGACTGTAGAAGAGCAACCATATAGCTTTAATTACTCTGCATTTAATCCAAGCACTTCAGCAGCAACCCAGACTATGCTCAAAGCAGATTTGTGAATAGTCTACAACATTTTAGCCTTACAATATACGCCATCAGTCCCCCTGAAGTAGCCACATTCCTACTCCTCTTGTGCTTAAACTTTCTGAAACTAGAAAGAAGAGGATAGGAAGAAAAATGATAAAAAAAGGCACAATATGAATAATAATTCTTCTTCTTAATGTCCCTCTCCTACAGTATTTTACTCTTCTTACAGGTATAAACAACCACAAAGACTAAAACAAATAAAAATAAACTCCATCTTCCTTTATTAAATTTATTTTCTTAATGTATCCAGGTCTTAAAATCCTTTGGCTGTTTTTATTCAGTGGCTCTAGTGGTTTTAGAAGAGTAGGAACCTCATCTTGTTTTAAAACAATCACTTTTTAAACAGAGATGAAGAATTACATAATCCCTAAAGCAGAAGAGACCAAAAAATGAAATAAAATGAACAAATGAAATAAAGTAAAAAATCCTCAATTTAACAACAAAAAAGTCTATATTGTGAAGGCCTGTTGTGTATAATAAATTGAGATAAATTTCTAAAGCTCTATTAAAATATATTGATTGAAAAAGAATTATAGAGAGTGGCATGGGAAAGTGAAGTACTTAGAATCAGCTATTCACTAACAAAACAAATGCAACTCTTCTCTTTACATTGTTAAGCTTCTTCCTTCAAATAAAATCATTTAATTTCATTTACCTAGAATGATTTTAGAACTAGTTGGGTTGCGAGGATAAATTATACTGATAGCAACCTGCAGAGAAAATAATAATATAAAATTTTGGAAAGAAACAGCAGAATATATACTTATGGTTCTTTTTATGTTCTAAATTATTAGATTTTTTTGCCTTTGACTTAAATTCTGTGAAATAAATAAAACTGGTTTTAGAAAAATACTTCAATGTTGTGTATGTATGACCTAACAGTTGGCAAAAGTCATACTGAGATGAACTATAAAGTATTAATTTATACAGCATAAAAACCTATTATGAATTCCAAGCAAGTTTCTTATCAATTTGCAATGTCCATCTTGATATGTGCGTTTCAATATTTCTATTTAGCAATAATACCCTGGTCCTCAAAGTCAATTACATGACTGGACAAACACATTATAGAATAATAAATGAAACTTCCTTTCTTTGCTCCAAAAAGGGAGATTTTGTCAGATTGTATCCCTAAAACCTAGACTAATACTAGTCACACAAATTAATTAAAGAAGCCAATGAGGAAGATATATTTATTTATTCTTTAACTAGAGCTATCTATTCTATGTAAAATGATCAGATTTCAACATTAAGGATTTAATCCCCTCTGGATATGTGTTTCATCCCCTCTGGATATAATATGTATTTACTTACTCTTAGTTGCTTTCTTTAAAATGGCAAAAAAAAAAACCTTAAAATTAATCTGTTTAAATATGTTTTAGCTTCTTATATGTTTCTCAGTTGCATAAAAATACCACTTTTAGACAAAATGTGTATGTTTTCATTTAATTACATTTTTAACATATAAGAGGAGTGGTATTACTTTACATTTTTATTTGAAGCAGTCAAAAATATTTGGAATGGCAAAGGAAATACAGATGATCAGACAAAAATACTGATTTAAGGCTAGAAATGATACTTATATTCTGTAGTGCTTGTTTTAGGTAAACATAGAATTGCTATGCACGTAAAGCACATTCAGTTCGAGAAGAAGTAACTTTACCACCTCCTAAAGGTAAGGCTTAAAATCTGTCAAGTGAACAAGAAAAAAGAAAGGCTGTTTTTAGAAGAGTCTGTTTTTGTGGTATAACAATGAGCAAACGTCTTTCACTTTATGGCATGTACCATCATGCCACATGCACCATCACAGTTTCAAGAGGAAATATGAAGTTATAGTTAGTCTCTCTCTATCTCTCAGTCTCTGTCTCTCATGCACACATAGACAAGGTATTTGAGGCTGGAAGAAATGGGTTGTACTATAGTTGGGGATCTCTGTGTATGAAGCTTTTTGGAATAATCTGAGAAAATACCTAATTAGGCAAAGTTGTGATGATTTTGAAATATATTCCTGCTGATTAACCATTTAACTAGGATTAAAATGAAAGAAGACACACAGAGGAGTTTTATTCTGATCATGCACCTTTCCCACCCCACCCCCCCAAAAAAAAAAAACAGGAGAGGAAAATGGTTTGATTGATTACTGGGAACTGTCCTACAGAAATATGTCAACAATCCAGATCAACAAATGAGTTTGTGAGTTGCAATGTCGAATGATTTCCATGAATATTGCAGAAATTAGTCCTGCTATGGGGAAGATAAGTAATTCCAAGACCACTCCCAACTTTAAAGTTATATGGCTTTTCAACAGAGTTATCAGCTTATTTTTTTTTTTAATAAGCCCGACTTTTTCTTAATAAAGATAACTACACTAATGATACAGAAGACAAAGTGAATAACAAGATACGGGCATGAGAATTAGTGAGTAATATATAGCAACATATTTGCACATGTGTACACATACATATAACAACTATATGTATATTATTAAAACTCTATGTTAGTATAACAGAAAACAATTCTTGAAATATCTCAAATGTCACACACACAAGAAATACTGAGCCATTATTAGCCTGTGGGGCTGTGCGGTCATAAGAGATTTTGAGTTTTACCATCTGTTGGGTCATTCAAGCATTTCACAACTACCTGCCAGTAGGAAATCTATGCTGCTTTTCTTCTTTTCAGAATTTTAAAAATATATGTAAAAGCTGTTGGAAATGTAGAAAGTTTTATTCATCTTTGAGGGATTTTTATTAAGGCACTGTGGCTCTTTTAAGAAATTTTAATTGCTTAAATAGAAAGGCTTTTCAAAGTCAAAATTTTATATTTTTGGAAATTTTAAACAATTTAAATTTCAATGCTTTTCATAGACAACCACAAAACAGTGATTTTACATTACAATTTTACTTGTTGTATCTGACCTAAGTCTCAAAGCTTTGAACAGAATGAGCAATGATGAAGTGCTCAGTCTTTACAAATGAATATCCTCTTAAGGGCTCTTCTCACCCTCCATTTTTTCCTGGTGTTCCCTGACCTTCTCCATGCTTCCCCACAGACATTGCCACCAGGAGGCCAAGTCACAATGCAGAGCACTGTGGGCTTGAACAACTGTTCGGGATCTAAGAGTCTGCCATTTCTTTCTGGACTCTGACAGTCATTACCTCTTCCTTGAGTCTGTTTCTTTCTTTCTTTTTTTTTTAATCCTCAGTAAAAGAGAAATAAATATGTCAAAGAGTTGAAGTGAGGATCAAATGAGATATTTGGCAAAAAATTTCTCATACCTAACATATAATAAGTACTCAGAAAATGGTGATAATTTTTCTATTGCTCACTTGGGCTTGGGTTTTAATTAATTTATTTTTATTGGGTGCTGAACATGTATTTATCCACAATGTTTTCTAAATGTTCACAATGCTTACTAAAGGTATGGATAAAAGTACATGGGAAGGTGGCCATTACCTAAAAATATAGACCATGCATTCAGTGAGTAATTAGATAATATGAATGAAGTTAAAATGAACGTATATTTAAAAATAAGTAAGTGGTAAAACACTATCAATTGAGTACATAAAGTTAAAAATGGGTAGGTGATTTTTATTTGTGGCCATAAGGCTAACATATGCAGAATGTGAGAAAAATTACCAGGAGTGGTAGGGATCATGGTAAACTAGAGATATCACACTGTATTAAAAGCAAGTGAGTTCTACGCACAAATTATTACCATTTACAACCCTCAGGCTCAACATTATCAAATTATCTCAAATTTTTAACAAGGGAAATCAAACTAGAATTCTTGTGTATGTACAAAAGTTTTAATGGTTGGTTCAATTTAAACACAAATGCTGAAAAGATAGACAGTTTAAAAATAAAATTTTAAAATTTCCAAAGTTATGTCTATAGATGGAATTAGCTTTCAGGCTTCCAGTATTTATTTGATCCTGAGTTAAAGGAACTATAAACGGGAAGTGTGAAAGAGAGCTCTTCAGAAACTAGAGAAAATTTGAAAGGACAGACAGAACACTAAGAAAGAGTAACTTTCCCTAAATTTTCTATGCAAAATTAGATCAGTAATAAAAAAAAATATTCATAGATAGACAAGTATCTTTTAAATAAGTGAAAGCACAGATGCTTCTTCTTGGGGAGGCCTTTAATTTTACTCTGTTTGAGGTTATTTGAGTAAAGTCAGAATGGGAAGCTTGGCCCGTATGTAAAGCATTATGAAGACCTGATGGTTACAGAAATTATGAAAATACACATAGTTTAGGAAG
Source organism: Giraffa tippelskirchi (assembly GCF_054371585.1). Lineage (NCBI taxonomy): Eukaryota > Metazoa > Chordata > Mammalia > Artiodactyla > Giraffidae > Giraffa > Giraffa tippelskirchi. The sequence continues at coordinate 44,439,354 of NC_137276.1, forward strand.
AGGAATCTTCTCTTTATCTCTCTATCCTTCTTTCTCTTAACTCTAATGTGCCTGTGTGCTAAGTCACTTCAGTCATGTTTGATTCTCTCCGATCCTATGGACTGTAGCCTGCCAGGCTTCTCTGTCCATGGGATTCTTCAGGCAGGAATACTGGAGTGGGTTGCCATTTCCTTCTCCACGGGATCTTCCTGATCAGGGATCAGACGCTAGTCTTTTATGTCTACTGCATTTGCAGATTGGTTCTTTACCACTAGTGCCACCTGGAAATCCCTTAATTTTACTCTGTCTGAGGTTATTTGAGTAAAGTCTGTCCAAGTGTGTCTTGATGAATAAGCCAGGTTTCCAGACTATGTCTATGGATTCCCAATACTGGAATTTCTTGGTGCATTTGTTAAAATGTATGTTCCTAAAAAACATTCCAACTTTACAGAATTGAATCATTTTGCTTGGGCACAGAAATATGGATTTTTAAAAAAATTTCTGTGAATTAACTCTAAAACAGAGTAAGGGTTGGAATTACACAGCTGGACTCAGCCTCTTCAAGACTGATCCACAGACTGGCCACCAAAGACACTCATTCAATTAGAGATTCCAAGTCCTATGTAAACTCACTGGAATCTCCAAAGGACTGAGACCTAAGAGATTTATATTTATGACAAGCTTAACTAGATGACCTTGCTGTGTGTTCAGATGCATGAAAACTACATTTTATTGCATTATAGTCATTATTCTTACTTTTAATGTTTCTTGGATTCTCCTTTTCATGAATAAACTTGGTAACTTGAAAGTATATAACTTACATGTAAAATTACATTCTAGACCTATAGTTGGTTTAAATTCAGCATAAAAAGAAAACCTAGTTCTTAGGAATACTGCATTATTGCAAGTTCAATTTCACTGTAACTTTAAAATCATGATAGTGACAGTGAAAGTTGCTCAGTTGTATCTGACTCTTGGTGACCCCATAGACTATACAGTCCATGGAATTCTCCAGGCCAGAATACTGAAGTGGATGGCCTTTCCCTTCTCCAGGGGATATTCCCAACCCAGGGATTGAACCCAGATCTGCCACATTGCAGGAGGATTCTTTACTAGCTGAGCCACAAGGGAAGACCAAGAATACTGGAGTGGGTAGCCTATCCCTTCTCCAGCAAACATGAACACTCGATAAAAGTTATGGTCTAAGAGTATTACCAAGACTTTCTAGTGGCATAAGTAACCACTGAGCGACTCATAGATAAAATTTTTTATCCTCAAAGTTTCATATTTAGCAGTTTCTCAGTTATCTAACCTACATGTAAACCTATCTTTGAATAATGGTGAATTTGTGTTTTAGGCAATCTTACTCAGAAACTAATCAAATTAATATAAGATAAAAAAAAATCTACTCTTGACTATATATATGGAAAATGACTACATTATGGGTTCATACGGCTAAAATTTTGTGATCTGGTATCTGGACTTTCACTGGTACATTACTGTGAGCAAAACAGGATTATAAACCTATACCACTGATAAGAAATGCACTATACAATGTATCTTGCATTATTATTTATAATAAAGCAAAATGGAACTAAAGGAGAAGAATAAGAAGATGAGAAAGAAAAGGAAAGGAGTTAAAAAAAAAGGTTATAGACCATCTAAAAAAGCATCTGAAATGAGAGTTTTCACTCCCAACTCTTTCAGTTTTCAGGACATATTGAGAGATGAAGGGTTCATCTATATAAGCTATTTCCCACTATAAATATATTCTAAAGCCCTGTCATTTTAGTATAATATGAGGAGTGGTAATATACACCTTGATATCTCTGATTTAGCTGTAGGCAGATGATGTATATTAACAAAATATATGAGTCTTTGACGTTGAAATATTTATCAAAATAAGAGTATTTGTTTGGCTGGGACAATGAACATATCCATCCTTCATAAAGTGATATTTAGGCTATAAAAAATAGCCTACTGAGTTCAGTTTTTTCTTCATTTGGTACGTTTTCCATATGCGTATATTCATGGCTAACTAGGCTCCTGCTAGAACATATATTGTGAGGAAGAAGCAGGGAAATATTTCAGGTAAAGTCATTCTTAATGGCAATGACAATGATTATGAAATTATGTTTCATCACCAAGATTATTGGGAGTTTCAAAGAAGAAAATGCAAGTAGGATGCATAACATAATATCTGACACAGAGAAAGAATTCAACAAATGTATTACTATAATTATGATTGTTATTGTTAATATTATTTCACTGGCTATCCCTCTTTGTAAATAAACATATATATTCTAATAACATAAATTATCCACTTGAGCATAAGTGTGTACATACACATGGATGTGGGCAGGGCAAAATTGTGAGTTGCTGCATGTTATCTATTCCTACATTTACAATACATGGTTATGCTGAATTATTGTTATAAAAGTTATGTGTCTTAACAAAATTTAAAAAATATCCTAAGCTATTACATGCAAGAAAAAACCTCATTATAAAGGAATTGTACATGAAGATACACAGAGGTAGCTTTATATGGAGATAACAGTAGCATCTTAGTCTATATGGGGAAAAAAAAATCTTTAGGAAAAAAAAGGCACTCCAGGAAGATATCTAAGTATCAAATGGATATGTTCATTAAAAGGATATATTTCATATGAAATTTTAAAAATTGATTTTTGGTCTATGCTGTTAATTATTACTATTTTTAAAATTTCTTACTGAATTATTTATTATTATTATTATTTTGCCCATACCATGTGTCTTGTGGGATCTTAGTTCCCTGACCAGGGATTGAACTCAGGCCTTTGGCAGTGTATGCGCAAAGTCCTAACCACTAGACTGCCAGGAAATTCCTTATTACTACTATTTTTAAGGAAATGTTCCCTTTTGCATAGCAAACAGAAATCCAAGCACTGATGGTCAATAGTTAAGAGGCTGAAAAAATTTTACATTTCCTCTTACAGGTTTAACTCAATTAAAAAATAAAATGATTCAGTAACAGCAATCAAAAGTGACACCATCTCCTGGAGAAACTAGTGAGGATATTAAGAAGGATCCTATCTCCTCAGAACCTATAGCTTCAAAGAGATTTAAAATAAGAAATCCTCAACTCTCTTGCATGTCAGACTACCGATGAGCATCTGTTAATAAGGACCAAAAACTTTTATTAAATATTTAAAGGATGGAGGGTTGATAATTTATGGATTGGCTTAAGAGAAGAAATGAAAGAGAAACAGATGATTTCATGTTGGCACTGAAATTAACACAATTATTACACATAATGAAACTGATGAAAAATGCAGTTTTTCCTTTAGTTTTTGTTGTGTACTCTTGTAACAGATTGATCATGTTTAAGTAAGTACTTGGAGTTGGAAATGATGGGGGCCAAGGCTGGTGAGGAAGAGGGACTGGCTCCCACCAGTCCTTAAACAAACTTAGGATATAAATAAACCTTAACAAACATAACACCTTAAACAAATGTAGTATGTAAATAAATAAGAATGCTTACTTTGTAAAAGTGGCTCAAAAAAAAGTAACTAGCTGCAATCATTACAATTATACTCCATTTCTAAGTAGATTCCTATTTTTAATTTTCTATACTATCACAATTAAGGCTCTCCCCTTCATGGAAATTTTAGAATCATTGCTGTGTGGAACAAGATTACAATATTCTCCAACTTCATCCATGTATTCTTTTACATTTCTATATATGTATCCTTCTAATCTTGAGACTATACTTCTAAGAGTAGGTTTGCCAATTGTGCCATTTATGACAGGAGTGAACAACCTAATACCCAGTGGACAAATCTAGATTACTACCTGATTTTTGCAAAAACAATAGGATAAGAATGATTTTTACAATTTTAAAATGGGAAAAAGTCAAAGAATATTATTTATTGACATATAAAAATATATAAACTTCAAATTTCAATGTTCACAGTCTTGTCCATTTCTTTACATATCGGTGATGTTTTTCATGCTACCATGGCAGAGTGGAGTAGTTGCAACAGAGACAACCTGAGCCACAAAACAAATGATTTATTCTCTGGTTTTTATGGAAAATGTTTGCTGACACTTGATCTAGGACATTATTTTAGATATGCATAGATTTGTATATATTGAGGGGGAAGTCATGTTGTGAACCTATGATATAATTATAGAATAATAGAAAAGTTATAAAGGAGAAGTTTGATCAAATATCCATCTTGTTACATTACAATGGCATATCATGCAGGAAAAATCTGATATAATGGATTTATTCTATTAGATGCAAATTAGTGATAAAAATAATTCTGATATTTCTAGTCTTATAGATGAAACTGAACCAAAATAAAGCTTTTGAAGAAAATTATTACATAATACAAATAAGAGCTCTTCAGGTGGTGCTAGTGGTAATAGAATCTGCTTGCCAATGCAGAAGACTCAAAAGAAGAGGGTTTGATCCCTGGGTTGGGAAGATCACCTGGAGAAGGAAATGGCAACCCACTCCTGAATTCTTGCCTGGAAAGTCCCATGGGCAGAGGAGCCTGATGGGCTACATACAAATAATACAAATAATATGGGCTGCATTCTCAAATTGATTCTTTTAGCTCATCTGTGAAAATCAAGGACAATGAATGTGTCAAAAAGAAACTTCAGAAAGAGGCCTGTATCACTACATTTAAATCTCTGAATGTCATCACTGTCTGCTTTCTTGGGAAAGCTGAAAACCACATTTTATGATAGATACAACTGAGAAATTAAAGCAGAAACTGATCTTAATGCAGAACTAGATTATTCATAAAAGAGTAGCTTTCATTATAAAATTATATGTATAATTTTATATTATAATTTTAATTTTACACAAATCCATATGTACAAGTTGGATTTAGAAAAGGCAGAGGAACCAGAGATCAAATTACCAACATCCATTGGATCATAGAGAAACCAAGAGAATTCCAGAAAAACATCTACTTCTGGTTCATTGACTATGCCAAAGCCTTTGACTGTGTGGATCACACAAACTGTGGAAAATTCTTAAAGAGATGGAAATACCAGACCCCCTTACCTGCCTCCTGAGAAACCTGTATGCAGGTCAATAAGCAACAGTCAGAACCAGACATGGAACAATGTACTGATTCAAAAATGGGAAAGGAGTATGTCAAGGCTGGATATTATCACCCTGCTTATTTAACTTGTATGTAGAGTACGTCATGTGAAATGCTGGACTGGATGAAGCACAAGTTGGAATCAAGATTGCCAGGAGAAATATCAGCAACCTCAGAGATGCAGATGATACCACCCTTACAGTAGAAAGCAAAGAGGAACTAAACAGCCTCTTGATGAAGGTGAAAGAGGAGAGTGAAAAAGCTGGCTTAAAACTCAACATTGAAAAAACTAAGATCATGGCATCCAGTCCCATCACTTCATGGCAAATAGATGGGAAAACAATGGAAACAGTGAGAGACTTTATTTTTTTGGGCTCCAGAATCACTGGAGCCATGAAATTAAAAGATGCCTGATCCTTGGAAGAAAAGCTATGACAAACCGAGACAGTGTATTTAAAACCAGAGACATTGCTTTGCCAACAAAGTTCTGTATAGTCAAATCTATGGTTTTCCCAGTAGTCATGTATGAATGTGAGAGTTGAACCATAAAGAAGGCTTAGCACCAAAGAATTATTTTGTTTGAACTGTGGTTCTGGAGAAGACTCTTGAGTGTCCCTTGGACTGCAAGGAGATCCAACGAGTCAATCCTAAAGGAAATCAATGAACTGAACTGATTCATTGGAAAGACTGATGCTGAAGCCCCAATACTTTGGCCACCTGATGAGAAGAGCTGGCTCACTGGAAAAGACCATGATGCTGGGAAATATTGAAGGCAAGAGGAGAAGGGGAAGATAGAGGGTGAGATGGTTGGATGGAATCACTGACTCAATGGACATGCGTTTGAGCAAGCTCTGAGAGATGATGAAGGATAGGGAAGCCTGAGGTCCTGCTGTCCATGGGGTCACAAATAGTTGGACAAGACTGAGTGACTGAACAACCTATAAAATTTATAAATATATATGTTTACATAATCTGTAGAATTACCTGTATTTAAAATAAAATTCTGTTTGCAAAAGAAGAAACAGCAGTCCACACTAATAACTAACTGCCATTCCAAGAGAAATACTATCCATATGATGCTTCTATTATTCCCTGCTATTGGAAGACTGTTCATAAAACACACTACCATGATTTCCTAAAAAAATGCAATAATATAAAAGATCTAATACTAATTTTTTTGAACATGTAAGAAAAAAATCCAATCTTTTAAATTTTAATAGAAAATACATTCCTCTTGGAGAATAACATGATGGCAGATTTAAGCATAACCTGTTCCCTAAGGTGTACTGTGTAGGTAGAGAAAACTATTATTTAAGTAGTAGAGTTGCTGTTCATTTTAAATAAACCTTGTGGACATAAATCTGATTCACTCATAAAAGCTAAATTTAGCTGTAATTATTTATGTAACAAGAGCAACATTCATTTTAGAATGGATTAAGTCTAGGATTCTTTTATTTCACATAAATGAACATCTATTGATTAGAGACCTTTGAAATCTGTACTAGCAGCAGTAATTACTATTATTAATAAAATATTCTCTTGAGCACATATTAAATGTTTCAATTTATTAAATATGCTGAGCTCTGCATCTCTCTCTAAGATAATTTTATAAGGAAAGTTTAGATATATGCAAACAATGTTTACTTGAACTTCACAAAATATGAGGTTCATAGAAGCTCATTTCTCTGAATACTTTATCTACCTAAAGTCAGAAATTTAACTGGGTAAATCCACCTACCTTTTTCATAAATGAAAAAACAATAGTCACTATCTGCTATTTTTCACTGCCTGTGAAAACTCAGTCCCCATTTTTCTTGTTTTAACCTAAGAAGAAACTTATTTTTCTTTCTTTTTAAGAGTACAATTTTCAGCATTGTTTTTATTTTAAAATTCCTTATCTTTTCTCCTCAAATCCCAATATTCTCTGAGCAATCTCATCCTTACTTAGCTGGAATCACCTACCCTACAAGAAAGACTGGTTTCTCAATAAATGAAGAGACATGTAGAAAACTTAATGAAAGCTAAAATGTAGGTGGAAGAAGGAGACGGGAAGGAATATTCATCAGGAAAGGAAAGAAAGGGTATTTGACATGGGTGCAACCAAGGAGACGGGAAACTGGAGCAAGGGATTGCTTGATGGCATCAAATGCTGTAAGAGAAAGAGAAAGGAGGTGGAGTTTTTCATTGGCATAAGGGGAATCCATTTTAACTCTGAAAGGTAGATTTATTAGCAAGGAATGAGGATTTAAATTTTCTATGTGTTCATTTGTTTAAGAAATACCAGTCCTTCCTATAAGGTAGATGATTTGGACTAAGTAAGGATAAGATTTTGTGCAGAGGCATAGGCAACATGTGTAGATGAAAAAGGAGGATATCATGGAATAAACTTGCTGTTGAAAAGAGATAGATTACTCTTTATGTTTGTAAGGGTGTATAAGGGGGTAAGGGTCAATGCTGTGTATTTCTACTAAAGGAAGTATGCTGTGTGCTGTGCTTAGTCTCTTGGCTGTGTCCTGTGACCCCATGGACTGTAGCCCACTGATCTCCTCTGTCCATGGGGATTCTTCAGGCAAGAATACTGGAGCGGGTTGCCATGCCCTCCTCCAGGGGATCTTCCCAACACAGGGATTGAACCCAGGTATCCCACATTTCAGGCTGATTCTTTACTGTTTGAGTCACAAGGGAAGCCCAAGAATACTGGGGTGGGTAGCCTATCCCTTCTCTAGGGGAACTTCTCTACCCAAAACTGAACTGGGGTCTCATGCATTGCAGGTGGATTCTTTACCAGCTGAGTTACCAGGGAAGCCCAAAGGAAGTATATATGTTTATAAATATGTCTGTGTGTGTGTATGTGTGTGTGTGTGAGTATATGGTCAGGTGTGTGTAGCAGGCAAGTTAGGCAAAAGATGTCCCTGGCTTTCCCTATCTCTGAAGAGAGGCATTGTAGCTCCAGGGAAAGTGAGTGTTAGAATTTGTTGATACCGTTGACTCTGAAAACTACAATAATCAATGACAAGACTTTAATGTTCATATTCTATATACCCTGAATAATGAGACACTCTAGCTACTTTGGTATCATTTGTTCTAATGCTTTAACCTAGTCTGCAAAACTGCTTTAAATGTTTCCTTTCATTATTCTAAATCCTATTGTTAAACATCACTGTAATCTTGCTCTTTTTTTTTTTTAATTGCAAATCCATGAGTTAACCCAGTGGCTACATCCTCTATAATGTCTCACACATCTGTAATTTCTTTCCATTCCTTTCCCACCAGTGTTTTCCATAATCTCTTTCATTGCCATTTCTTTCAAAGTTGTTTATGTTAAGTCTCCAAAGACCTGATGAAAATTATTACTTTCAGATACAATTTTCTTCAAACATCACATTTCTCTTTTGGTTAGTTCTTTGATCCAATGCCTATTTGATTCCCATTACCTCAAAACAAAATGCAATCTTACCAGTCTAATTATTCACTGTTTGGTTCAATTGATTTTACTTTACCTGCCTGCCTTTCCATGAATCTTTTCTAAGTGCACTATTTTCTACTTTGTGTTGACTTCTTTCCTAGAATTGTTATTTCCAGTCTAATCCATTTAAGCAAATAACACCATCTACTAAAGTGAAACATGGATCACAGCCTTGTCTAACTCAATGAAACTATGAGCCATGCTATATAGGGCCACCCAAGATAGTTGAGTCATGGTGGAGTGTTCTGACAAAACGTGGTCCACTGGAGAAGGGAATGCCAGACCACTTTGTATTCTTGCCTTGAGAACACCATGAACAGTGTGAAAAGGCAAAAAGATATGACATTGAAAGAGGAACTCCCCACGTTGTTAGGTGCCCAGTACTCTACTAGAGAAAAGCAGGGACATAGCTCCAAAAAGAATGAAGAGGCTGAGCCAAAGAGGAAATAACACCCAGTTGTGGATATGTCTGGTAGTGAAAGTAAAGTCTGATGCTGTAAAGAACAATATTGCATAGGAAACTGGAATGCTAGGTCTGTGAATCAAGATTAATTGGAAGTGGTCAATCAGGAGATGGCGAGTAAACATCCATATTTTATGAATCAGTGAACTAAAATGGACCAGAATAGGTAAATTTAATTCAGATGGCCATTATATCTATGACTGTGGTCAAGAATCTCTTAGAAGAAATGGAGTAGCCCTCATAGTCAACAAAAGATGGAGAAGAATATACAGTTAGCAAAAACAAGACTGGGAGATGACAGTGGCTCAATCATGATCTACTTATTGCAAAATTCAGAATTAAATTGAGAAAATAGAGAAAAACTCTAGGCCATTCAGGGGTGACCTAAATCAAATCCCTTATAATAATACAATGGAAGTGACAAATATATTCAAGAGATTAGATCTGATAGACACAGTGCCTGAAGAACTATAAACAGAAGTTCATAATATTGTACGAGAGGTGGTGATCAAAACCATCCCCAAGAAAAAGAAATTCAAAAAGGCAAAATGGTTGGCTGAGGAGGCCTTACAAATGGCTGAGAAAAGAAGAGAAGTGAACGGCAAAGGAGAAAAGAAAAGATATACCCGTCTGAATGCAGAGTTCCAAAGAATAGCAAGGAGAGATAGAAAGCCTTCCTAAGAGAACAATGTAAAGACATAGAGATAAACGATAGAATGGGAAATACTAGAGATCTCTTCAAGAAAATCAGAGATACTAAGGGAATATTTCATGCAAAGATGGGCACAATAAAGGACAGAAATGGTATGAACCTAACAGAAGCAGATATATTAAGAAGAGGTGGCAAGAATACACAGAAGAACTATGCAAATAAGATCTTCATGACCCAGATAACCACGATAGTGTGATCACTCACCTAGAGCCAGACATCCTAGAATGCAAAGTCAAGTGGGCCTTAGGAAGCTTCACTACGAACAAAGCTAGTGGAGGTGATGGAATTCCAGCTGAGCTATTTCAAGTCCTAAAAGACGATGCTGTTAAAGTGCTGCACTCAATATGCCAGCAAATTTGGAAAACTCAGCAGTGACCACAGGACTAGAAGAGGTCAGTTTTCATTCCCATCCCAAAGAAAGGCAATGCCAAAGAATGTTCAAACTACTGCACAATTGCATTCATTTCACATGATAGCAAAGTGATTCTCAAAATTCTCCAAGCTAGGCTTCAACAGTTCTTTTACTGAGAACTTCCAGATGTTCAAGCTGGATTTAGAAAAGTCAGAGGAACCAGAGAGCAAATTGCTAATATCCATTGGATCATTGTAAAAGGAAGAGAGTTCCAGAAAAATATCTACTGCTTCACTGACCTTGCTAAAGCCTTTGACACTGTGGATCACACAAACTGTGGAAAATTCTTAAAGAGAATGGAATACTGGACCACCTTACCTGTCTTCTGAGAAATCTGTATGCAGGTCAAGAATCAACAGTTAGAATTGGGTATGAAACAGCTATCTGGTTCAAAATTGGGAAAAGACTACGTCAAGGCTATTTATTGTTACCCTGCTTATTCAACTTATACTCAGAGTACACCATGTGAAATGCCAAGCTGGATGAAGCACAAGCTGGAGTCAAGATTGCTGGGAGAAATATCAATAACCTTAGATATGCAGATGACACCTCCCTAACAGCAAAAAGCAAAGAGAAACTAAACAGCCTCTTGATGAAGATGAAAGAGGAGAGTGAAAATACTGGCTTAAAACTCAACATTCAGAAAACTAAGATCATGGCATACAGTTTCATCACTTTAATGCAAATAGATGGGGAAACAATGGAAACAGTAATAGACTTTATTTTCTTGGGCTCCAAAGTCACTGCAGATGGTGTTTGCAGCCATGAAATTAAAAGACACTTGCTCCTTGGAAGAAAAGCTATGACCAATCTAGACAGCATATTAAAAAGCAGAGACATTACTTTGCCAGCAAAGGTCTGTCTAGTCAAAGCTGTTGTTTTTCCAGTAGTCATGGATGGATGTGAGAGTTGGACCATAAAGAAGGCTGAGTACCAAATAATTGATGCTTTTGAACTGTGGTGTTGGAGAAGACTCTTGAGAGTCCCTTGGACTTCCAGGAGATCAAACCAGTCAATCCTGAAGGAAATAAATACTGAATATACATTGGAAGGACTGATGCTGATGCTGAAACTCCAAAATTTTAGCCACCTGATGCAAAAAGCTGACTCATTGAAAAAGACTCTGAGACTGGAAAAGGTAGAAGGCAGAAGGAGAAGGGTATGACAGAGGATGAAGTGGTTGGATGGAATCACTGATTTTTATGGACAGATGTGGAGATCCACTTATCTTATAGCCACCCAAGATAGGCCTCATATGTAAACTCCCTTGCTTATTAAACCTATCACCTACCAATCTGGGGTGGCCTGTCTCTTTCTCTGGTCTCTCTATGCCCTGCTTGTATGGAGGCCAGTTTGTGAACTAGGAGCACATATAGCAGAGTATGAATGACTCTACAAGGGATGAAGTTGGAAGGAAGCTTATAGAGAAAAATGTCCCAGCTTGTTCTTCAAGGGTAAGGAGAAGCTTTCCAGGTAAGATGTTGAACAAACTCTGTGAAAGATACTGAGACATAAGATGTATGCTTTGCTTGAGCAAATCTAAGGTAAGAGTTGAGTAGGTGAGCTTGAATAGGAATGCAGGATGAATTATGGAGCATTTTGTAGACTGGGTTAAAAGATTCAATCCTTTTAAAATTAGAACATTCTCTAAAACCATACACAAAAATAAACTCAAATGGATTAGAGACCTAAATGTAAGGCCAGATACTATAAAATTCTTAGAGGCAGAACACTCTGATGTAAATCATAGCAGGATCTTTTTTGATTTACCTCATAGAGTAATGAAAACAAAAGCAAAAATGAATAAATGGGACCTAATTAAACTTAAAAGCTTTTGCACAGCAAAGGAAAACACAAAACAAAAGACAACTCACAAAATCAGAGAAAATATTTGCAAATAAAGTGACTGACAGGGATTAACCTCCAAAATATATAAACACCTCATGCAACTCAATATAAACAACCGAATCTGAAATGAGCAGAATATCTAAATAGATATTTCTGCAAAGAAGACATACAGGTGACAAAGAGGCACATGAAAGATGTTCAGCATCACTAATCATTATAGAAATGCAAATCAAAACTGCAATGAGGTATCATCTCACACTGGTCAGAAAAGCCATCGTCAAAAAATCTATTAAACAATAAATGCAAAAAAAAAAAAAAACAATAAATGCTGGGGAGGATGTGGAGAAAAGGGAACCCTCCTATGCTGTTGATGGAAATGTAAATTGGTACAACCACTATGGAGAACAGTATGGAGGTTCCTTGCATGGGCACTAAGTCACTTCAGTCATTTCCAACTCTTTGCGACCCTATGGACTGTAGCCCATCAGGCTCCTCTGTTCATTCTTCTCCAGGCAAGAATACTGGAGTGGGTGGCCATGGCCTCCTGCAGGGGATCTTCTGAACCCAGGGATTAAACCCAGATCTCTATGTCTCATGCATTGGCAGGTGGGTTCTTTACAACTAGCACCACCTGGAAAGCCCACAGAGGTTCCTTATAAAACTAAAAATAGAACTACCACACGATATGATCCAGCAAACCCACTCTTGGGCATATACCAGAGAAAGCCATGATTCAAAAAGATACATGTACTCCATTGTTCATTTCAGCACTATTTACAATAGCCAGGACATGGAATTAACCTAAATGGCCATCAACAGAAGAATGTTTAAAGAAGATGTGGTTACACATATACAATGGAATACTACTCAGCCATAAAAAGAAGTGAAGTTGGGTCATTTGTAGTGATGTAGATGGACCTAAAGACTGTCTTACACAGTGAAGTAAGCCAGATACAGACAAACATATCACTTACAAATAGCTTACATACTATTGGTGGCTCAGTGGTAAATAATCCCTCCAACGCAGGAGACCTGAGTTTGATCCCTGGGTTGGGAAGATCCTCTGGAGAAGGAAATGGCAACCCACTTCAGTATTCTTGCCTAGGAAATCCCATGGACAGAGAAGCCTACAGTCCATAGGGTCACAAGAGTTGGACTTGACTAAACAACAACAACATATTTTATATGTGGAATCAAAAAAAAAAAAGGCACAAATGAACCTATTTACAAAACAGAAATAGAGTAACAGATATATATATTAAAAAAAACATAGTTACCAAGGGGGGAGAAAGGAGTGAGGGATAAATTGTGAGATTGGGATCAACATATAGACACTACTATATATAAAATAGGTTAACTAAAAAAAAATCTATTGTATAGCACAGGGACCTCTACTCAGTACTGTATAAAGACCTGTATGCATTTTAAAAAGAGTAGCTGTATGTGTAAGTATAACTGATTCATTTTGCTGTTCAGTAGAAACTAAACAATATGAAAATTAACTTAAAAAATAAAAGTATTTTTGTAGGGTTTCCTCATTTTTCAGAAATAATTCTCTAAGAAAAAAGGTGGAAGTTTAACGAGGCACTGAGATCATTTAGGGGACCACTGTACAGCTGACATTTGGACAACATGTGTTTAAACTACATGGGTCCACTTCTATACTGATTTTTTTCAATAAATACTTTTAGTGCTACATAATCCAAGGTTGATTGAATCCTTGGGTGTGGAACTGTGAAGGGTCAACTACTGGACTTGCGTATCTGTGGATTTTAGTATATGTGGGGGCTCCTTGAACCAATTTTCTCATGGATACTGAGAGACTACTGTAGTTGTCATATTAATAGAACACAAAAATATTGACTAATAAAATATCAAGGTGTATAGAGAAAGGAACTAATGAGTAGACTCAATAGAACTAATATTCAGAATGGGTATAAATATATGAGTGTTAGTAACGAAAGGAAATGTAGGCAGCTTATCAAACTTTGCCTTGAGCATTTAGATAGAAGGTGGATAGATAAGGGCATTTGGGGAATATTGATCATTTAATTTTATAGACTAGATTGAAAATAATAGGATAAAAAAATTCAAAGAGTAAAAAAATAAGCATAAATAATTTTACATTAAAAATGTCTAATCCACTCAACTAACAAAACTGTTCAGTGGATTACCTATTAATATTGATTGTAATCTTCATTTTCACTATATTTCTTCAATTTTCTGTCATATTCCATGATTTACGTTAACTTTAGTTTTCATTTCAATCCCAAAGAAAGGCAATGCCAAAGAATGCTCAAACTACAATGCAATTGCACTCATCTCACATGCTAGTAGAGTAATGTTCAAAATTCTCCAAGCCAGGCTTCAGCAATATGTGAACCATGAACTTCCAGATATTCAAGCTGGTTTTAGAAAAGGCAGAGGAACCAGAGATCAAATTGCCAACACCGCTGGATCATCAAAAAAGCAAGAGAGTTCCAGAAAAACATCTATTTCTGCTTTATTGAGAATGTCAAACACTTTGACTGTGTGGATAACAATAAACTGTGGAAAATTCTGAAAGAGATGGGAATACCAGACCACCTGACCTGCCTCTTGAGAAACCTGTATGCAGGTCAGGAAACAACAGTTAGAACTGGACGTGGAACAACAGACTGGTTCCAAATAGGAAAAGGAGTACGTCAAGGCTGTATATTGTCACCCTGCTTATTTAACTTATATGCAGAGGAGTACATCATGAGAAATGCTGGGCTGGAAGAAACACAAGCTGGAATCAAGATTGCCGGGAGAAATACCAATAACCTCAGATATGCAGATGACACCACCCTTATGGCAGAAAGTGAAGAAGAACTAAAGAGCCTCTTGAAGAAAATGAAAGAGGGAGTGAAAAAGTTGGCTTAAAGCTCAACATTCAGAAAACTAAGATCATGGCATCTGGTCCCGTCACTTCATGGCAAATAGATGGGGACACAGTGGCTGACTTTATTTTGGGGGGCTCTAAAATCACTGCAAATTGCAGCCATGAAATTAAAAGACACTTACTCCTTGGAAGGAAAGTTATAACCAACCTAGACAGCATATTAAAAAGCAGAGACATTATTTTGCCAAAAAAGGTCAGCTAGTCAGTTCAGTTCAGTAGTTCAGTTGTGTCCGACTCTTTGCGACCCCATAAATCGCAGCATGCCAGGCCTTCCTGTCCATCACCAACTCCCAGAGTTTACCCAAACTCATGTCCAATGAGTCGGTGATGCCATCCAGCCATCCCATCATCTGTAGTCCCCTTCTCCTCCTGTCCCCAATCCTTCCCAGCATCAGGGTCTTTTCCAATGAGTCAACTCTTTGCATGAGGTGGCCAAAGTATTGGAGTTTCAGCTTCCACATCAGTCCTTCCAATGAACACCCAGGACTGATTTCCCTTAGGATGGACTGGCTGGATCTCCTTGCAGTCCAAGGGACTCTCAAGAGTCTTCTCCAACACCACAGTGCAAAAGCATCAATTCTTTGGTGCTCAGCTTTCTTCACAGTTCAACTCTCACATCCATACATGACTACTGGAAAAACCATAGCCTTGACTAGATGGACCTTTGTTAGCAAAGTAATGTCTCTGCTTTTTAATATGCTATCTGGGTTGGTCATAACTTTCCTTCCAAGGAGTAAGCGTCTTTTAATTTCATGGCTGCAATCACCATCTGCAGTGATTTTGGAGCCCCCCCAAAAATAAATTCTGACACTGTTTCCCCATCTATTTACCATGAAGTGATGGGACTGGATGCCATGATCTTAGTTTTCTGAATGTTGAGCTTTAAGCCAACTTTTTCACTCTCCTCTCTCACTTTCATCAAGAGGCTTTTTAGTTCTTCACTTTCTTCCATAAGGGTGGTGTCATCTGCATATCTGAGGTTATTGATATTTCTCCCGGCAATCTTGATTCCAGCTTGTGTTTCTTCCAGTCCAGTGTTTCTCATGATATACTCTGCATATAAGTTACATAAGCAGGGTGACAATATACAGCCTTGACGTACTCCTTTTCCTATTTGGAACCAGTCTGTTGTTCCATGTCCAGTTCTAACTGTTGCTTCCTGACCTGCATACAGGCTCCTCAAGAGGCAGGTCAGGTGGTCTGGTATTCCCATCTCTTTCAGAATTATCCAGTTTATAGTGATCCACACAGTCAAAGGCTTTGGCATAGTCAATAAAGCAGAAATAGATGTTTTTCTGGAACTCTCTTGCTTTTTCTTTGATCCCGCGGTGTTGGTAATTTGATCTCTGGTTCCTCTGCGTTTTTCTAAAATCAGCTTGAACATCTGGAAGTTCATGGTTCACATATGGCTGAAGCCTGGCTTGGAGAATTTTGAGCATTACTTTACTAGCGTGTGAGATGAGTGCAATTGTGCAGTAGTTTGAACATTCTTTGCAAAGTCTAGTCAAGGCTATGGTTTTTCCAGTAGTTGCGTAGGGATGTAAGAGTTGGTCTATAAAGAAAGCTGAGTGCAGGAGAATTGATGCTTCTGAACTGTGGTGTTGGAGAAGACACTTGAGAGTCCCTTGGACTGCAAGGACATCCAACCAGTCCATCCTAAAGGAGATCAGTCCTGGGTGTTCATTGGAAGGACTGATGTGGAAGCTGAAACTCCAATACTTTAGCCACCTGATGTGAAGAGCCGACTCATTGGAAAAGACCCTGATGCTGGGAAAGATTGAGGGCAGGAGGAGAAGGGGACGACAGAGGATGAGATGGTTGGATGGCATCACCGATTCAATGGACATGAGTTTGGGTAGGCTCCAGGAGTTGGTGATGGACATGGAGGCCTTGCGTGCTGCAGTTCATGGGGTCACAAAGAGTCGGACACGACTGAGCGACTGAACTGAACTGAACTAAAGCAAAGAACTCTGAGTAAGGAGGATCCCCTGGAGAAGGAAATGACAGTCGACTCTAGCATTCTTGCCTCGAAAATCCCATGCACAGAGGAGCAGGGCAGGCTGTAGTCTATGGGGTTGTATATCAGATATGACTTAGCGACAGAGCAGGCACTCAAGGGAACTGAAACTGTCACTAGAGTGTACATGTACTGCCATATTACCAGTTCTAAGAAAACAACTAAAAATATAACATTTCATATTACTTTATCGGTTATTTATATGTGTATTCAATCAAAAAAATTATATGGTCAGTCAATAGTTATTCACATAACATTCAGTATAACTAAATTTTAACATCCTTAAATAATTAGAAAAGGTACACTCATGATATTGTCGTGGGAATTCAAGCTAAAATAGCCATGAAATTATGTCCATTTTTGCTAATGACTGTCATACAATTTTTACTCATTTGTCCCATCTATCACAGCATTATGTATGAGCTATGAACAATAGGGAATGAATACTGCTGAACTCAATAATTGAGCATCAGCGCACCAACCTTTCAAAGCCAGGCTTTAAATCTGTATATTTATAAGTGATAAAGAGGAAATACTAAGTGGAAGTTCCTTTTGAGGATTCACATGTATTTTCTTCTTGCTCACCTATAAATTCATGACATGAATTCTTCCATTATTCATTTCTTCAATTATTAATTTATCATCTACCTTAGAGAAGCAGGTTAAAAGTAAAATCAAAATTTTACTGTGTATTCATTGAGACTATATCCAATTGGGCATGCAATATAGTCTTAGATGATAGTGTATAATTTATTATAATTAAATTTTGCTTAACATCTGTCTTAATGTTGACTCACCTATTTCTTTAGTTAGAAACAGACAGTGCCACACTTTGTGTTTTTAAAACTAAGCTTCTATTCTCTAAAACACTAAAATGCATGAGTTGACCCTCATTAGTTAAAATGTGAACTACATTAAAAATCCATTTTCTTAATCAGGACACAGCTGAGTTATTTTAGGTTCTAAACCATTAAAATTATCATGAATAATTTTCTGTGAAAGTATTTATTGTTGGTATAGTTTATTCATAGTTATACATTGGGCTCCACTAGCCACTCATTCTGATATTCACTGTCATAAACACAAGAAAATTTAGAAACAATTGTTCCTTTAGACACTAATTGTACAAAGTAGTATCTTGTTAAATTAAGTAATTTAAAAAATAATTTGCTAGAATCTATTACAGTGATTGCAAAGCCAAAAAGGTGAGTGCATGTTTAGGGCATTTTAAAATCTTTGTAAAAGCTTAATTAAAATTAAAATATTTAGAATATACAGAGCCATAAAGTAATAAAGCTTTTTTTTTTCCTTTGCTGGAAAGATATTATTTGTATAATATTGTTTCTCTGCAGAGATATCTATATAGGTGTTTGGGCACATAAAACAGGGAAGATTAATTATAATTCTCTAAATGTAATTTGGCATAAGCAAACTTGCAGTTTACTGTGGAGGAACAGAAGAGAAGAGAAATATGGTGAAAAGATTTAGAAAAATCATCTAGAGTTTACTTGATATTTTAAAATTAGAAGTATTAAAAATATTACAAAACATAAAACTGCTGGAGATCTTGAGTTTGTTGTTCAAAGATACCTCACAGACATTAAGCTATCAAAGGAAACAAAGCTGGATAGGTTAAAAAGCACCAGACAAATTTTATTCAGACTACTGCAATATGGGAGAAAGACTTCAGAAATTGGACTCAACTCTGCTGAAACAAAAGGCAGGAGGCTTTTTCAATGCTGATGTATGCTAAAGGAAAAATGCCAAAGGACTTTAAAGACATTGCCAATGTGTCTAGGCCACTTGTGTTTGTTAACTGGCACTTATCAAAGTCAGGTTCCTACCTTCCAGCAGAGCCTAGGAGACAGGGACCCTATATTTCTTTCTTTCTTTATTGATAAGTTTTACAGTGTTGTGGTGGTCTATGCCGTACATCAATGCAAATCAGTGGCTATATATATCCCCCTCCTTTTGAGCCTCCTTTTCCTTCCCCTCCCCCATTCTACCCCTCTAGGTCATCACAGAGTGCCAGGCTGTACTCTCTAGGAATATCATTCTTCATGCTTCTTTGAAATTTAATCATCAAGAAGATAGGGCCAAAAAAACCTAGCTAGTTTATTTATTGTTTTGGCCCTATCTTCTTGATGATTAAATTTCAAAGGAGCATGAAGAATGACATTCCTAGGTTGTATAAAATGTATCTCAAAGGGATAGAAAAGTATTTACACTTGCATGTTTTCTGAAGGACACGTTCTAAGAGATAGGTCAGGCACCTTTACTCAGGTTTTGGCTGGAACAAAGAGTAAATTCTTTCAGCAGTGTTGAGCCTTTAGACAGATATTTAAGGGGCTTCCCCAAAACTAGATAGAAAGAGAGTAGTCACAGGTTTATCAATCACTTATCTGAAATTTCCAAATCCAAAAATATGCCACAGACTCTAAAATTAGACCTGGATTCTGCCTCAAAAGGATTTGTTCTGTTAAGTTCCGAGGAAAGAATATTAATAGAGTTTTTGGGGGGAGATGTGTAAACTAGGTCAACTAGGATAGGAACTAAATAGCCTATACCCTTACTCATGGCAACATTGAGAAGGAAGCAGGCAATGCAAAGTATATTCTCACTTGTAGAGAAAAAAATTAAAATCCCACGAGAATCTCTGATTAATGGACTGAGGTCTGAATTTTTACTCCAAATTGTATTTGGTATAACACCATGATGGAGTATAAAGATCAAAGAAGGACCCAGTAAATGGGAAATTTTCCTGTGGAAATGATTATGTAATTCTTAAGAAAAAAACAAAAAAAATCAAAAAAAGAGTAACCTGAGCATACATAAATCTGAAGATCAGCGAGCCAAGTTAGGAGTGAAAGGGTATCACGTATTTTCTTCTAAACACTTTAGATTTTAAGTATATTCTTTTGTGAGAAGTTAAAGATACTGCAGCACTCTAGATAGAACCCACACTCATTTCCTTCCGAAATTCTGATGCTTTGCTCTAATCATTCATTAATATTTCCATGATCCTGAAGTTTGATGAGGTTTTGTTTTACTAAATAGGAAACAGAGACATCAAAGAATGAAGCTGGTTATTTAACACATTATTTCTCTAGATCAGGCAGTAAAGGAAAATAATGTATGGGTAAGGAATGTCTGAATCCCAGGACTAGACTGTAGAAAACACAGAGTGACTTACAGTCGAGAACATCTTGACCATGGAGAAAAGTGTTTATGAGAGAATAGGATGCAAAAGGCAAAATTATGAAGCAGTATAAACTCTCATTCCCCACAGAATACTCACACACTGAGGGAAATGGGAGTCTCTGATCTCCAAGATTTTAGAAAGAATTATATATAAATCAATTATGGCTTTAACCCAATGCTAATGAATATATTCACTGTGAAGAGACCTCTCAACAATAAAGAAAACCTGAATTTAAGTCACAAAAAGTGATTAGGCACACAGAGAGAGCTTATGAAAATTTAAAAGCAAACAACCCTAGTATCAATGAGCCCATGCATTCTCTGATATTCCAAGACACTCACACACCAGCCATGCATGTCTCCCGCTCTGAGAGCCATTCCTCAGAATCACAGATCCCTTCCACACTTTGACTATCCTGATGTCCACAGCCAAATTGCTAAGATTAATTCATAAAGGCTCCTCACTCTCAGACACTTGTGTCAGGAGCAACGTCTGTTATCAAGCATGAATTTAATACTGCCTTTCAAGAGAATGAGACTTTTTATGAAGAAAACTATGAGAACTGGATACTGTCTTCTATACTTTGGAATGTAATTTATATGATCTGTTAAATAGCAAATTAAAAAAAAATAGTTAAAATCTCAAAATATCCCTTCACAGATGTCAGTAGCAATTCTACCTTGTTGTACCTATGGAAAATAAAGAATAATTTTCTAATTTTCTTTCTTGAAGTCTATATAAGGTCCTGTACTTATTGCATTTTATCTAAAAATATATAGCTTTATTTAGAAAATGGAGAATTATTTATCTGTTAATATAAGAAATGGCTGTGTTTTTAGTGTACGAGTCAGGGCTCTAAAAGTTTCTTAAAAGAAGATGAGAACAGAAATCATAATGAAGAATAGGAAGAGACTAAGAAGAAAGTTTATATATTTGGTTTTAACTTTGGTAATTAAGAGAGTTAATTTGAAGGATGCTTTTTTATCTATGACAACTTCCAATTGCTTCAGCTGTGGATATACTAACTAAAAATTTGAACTTCAGTGAAATAGAAAAGACACATGATTAGACTTCTTTATAATCATAAAACTGTAGTTCATTCTTCTATATACTCCTAAAATGCCATGTAATACCTTGCATCACTACTTTAGATAACAAGCCCAAATAGAGAATTGTGGAGCCCCATACCAAGTTCACAGGTGTGGAGCCCTGTACAGTTCAGTTCAGTCACTCAGTCATGTCCGACACTTTGCAACCCCATGAAGCACAGCACGCCAGGCCTCCCTGTCCATCACCAACACCCTGAGTCCACCCAAATCGATGTACATCAAGTCAGTGATGCCATCCAGCCATCTCATCCTCTGTTGTCCCCCTCTCCTCCTGCCCTCAATCTTTCCCAGCATCAGGGTCTTTTTCGAATGAGTCAGCTCTTTGCATGAGGTGGCCAAAGTATTGGAGTTTCAGCTTCCACATCAGTCCTTCCAATGAACACCCAGGACTGATCTCCTTTAGGATGGACTGGTTGGATGTCCTTGCAGTCCAAAGAACTCTCAAGAGTCTTCTCCAACACCACAGTTCAAAAGCATCAATTCTTCAGTGCTCAGCCTTCTTTATAGTCCAACTCTCACATTCATACATGACTACTGGAAAAACCATAGCCTTGACTAAGTGGACCTTTGTTGGCAAAGTAATGTCTCTGCTTTTCAATATGCTGTCTAGGTTGGTCATAACTTTCCTTCCAAGGAGTAAGCGTCTTTTAATTTCATGGCTGCAGTCACCATCAGCAGTGATTCTGGAGCTCCCCCCAAAAATAAAGTCTGACACTGTTTCCACTGTTACCCATCTACTGGCCATGAAGGGATGGGACTAGATACCATGATCTTAGTTTTCTGAATGTTGAGCTTTAAGTCAACTTTTTCACTCTCTTCTTTCACTTTCATCAAGAGGCTCTTTAGTTCTTCTTCTCTTTCTGCCATAAGGGTGGTGTCATCTGCATATCTCAGGTTATTGATATTTCTCCCAGCAATCTTGATTACAGCTTGTGCTTCCTCCAGCCCAGCGTTTCTCATGATGTACTCTGCATATAAGTTACATAAGCAGGGTGACAATATACAGCCTTGACGTACTCCTTTTCCTATTTGGAACCAGTCTGTTGTTCCATGTCCAGTTCTAACTGTTGCTTCCTGACCTGCATACAGGTTTCTCAAGAGGCAGGTTAGGTGGTCCGGTATTTCCATCTCTTTCAGAATTTTCCACAGTTTATTGTGATCCACACAGTCAAAGGCTTTGGCATTCTCAATAAAGCAGAAATATATGTTTATCTGGAACTCTCTCGCTTTTTCAATGATCCAGCGGATGTTGGCAATTTGATCTCTTGCTCCTCTGCTTTTTCTAATGCCAGCTTGAACATCTGGAAGTTCACAGTTCACGTATTGCTGAAGCCTGGCTTGGAGAATTTTAAGCATTACTTTACTAGCGTGTGAGATAAGTGCAATTGTGCGGTAGTTTGAGCATTCTTTGGCATTGCCTTTCGTTGGGATTGGAATGAAAACTGACCTTTTCCAGTCCTGTGGCCACTGCTGAGTTTTCCATATTTGCAGGCATATTGAGTTCAGCACTTTCACAGCATCATCTTTCAGGATTTGAAATAGCTCAACTGGAATTCCATCACCTCCATTCACTTTGTTTGTAGTGATGCTTTCTAAGGCCCACTTGACTTCACATTCCAGGATGTCTGGCTCTAGGTGAGTGATCATACCATCTTGATTATCTAGGTTGTGAAGATCTTTTTTGTACAGTTCTTCTGTGTATTCTTGCCACCTCTTCTTAATATCTTCTGCTTCTGTTAAGTCCCTACCATTTCTGTCCTTTATTGAGACCATCTTTGCATGAAATGTTCCCTTGGTATCTCTAATTTTCTTGAAGAGATGTCTAGTCTTTCTCATTCTATTGTTTTCTTCAATCTTTGCATTGATCACTGAGGAAAGCTTTCTTATCTCTCCTTGCTATTCTTTGGAACTCTGCATTCAAATGTGTATATCTTTCCTTTTCTCCTTGGCTTTTAACTTCCCATCTTTTCACAGCTATTTGTAAGGCCTCCTCAGACAGCCATTTTGCTTTTTTGCATTTCTTTTTCTTGGGGATGGTCTTGATTCCTGTCTCCTCTACAATGTCACAAACCTCCATCCATAGTTCATCAGGCATTCTGTCTATCAGTTCTAGTCCTTTAAGTCTATTTCTCACTTCTGCTGTATAGTCATAAGGGATTTGACTTAGGTCATACCTGAATGGTCTAGTGGTTTTCTCCACTTTCTTCAATTTCAGTCTGAATTTGACAATAAGGAGTTCATGATCTGAGCCACAGTCAGCTCCCGGTCTTGTTTTTGCTGACTGTATAGAACTGCTCCATCTTTGGCTGCAAAGATGCAGCCTTGTACAAAGGTCACAAAATAAAATCTTGGCAACTGACCAAGCCCCATAGCAACTGTCACCATGAGCCTCTGGATCTAAACTGGCTAGTTCCCCGATCCCATATTAGGTAAAATACCCACCCTATTATCCACCCTATAGCATCATAACTGATCACCTAATGCCACCATTCCAGTAGGAATTTTCTCTGTCTTGAGACTATAAAAATTGGCTACTAGCCTGCAAAGGGTTCAGCTCTCCCTTGAGCTGGCTTGCTGTTCTAATAGTGTCTCCCACTCTAATAAACCTCATTCTCCTTTCATTCTGCCTCATGTCTCGAAATTCTTTTCCAACCCATGTATGGACCTTGACAAGATTTTTTTTTTTTTAAAGTCAATTCATCAGTGTATATTCCTCTTTAAGCAGATAGAGATTTCCAGCCATGAATACACTGTCAAACTCCTGGGTAGATGTAATCATTCACCAGAATATTGCGGACTTCCCTGGCGGTACAGATGGTAAAGTGTCTGCCTGCAATGAGGGAGACATGGGTTCAATCCCTGGGTTGGGAAGGTCCTCTGGAGAAGGAACTGGCAACCCACTCGAGTACTCTTACCTGGAAAATCCCAGGGATGGAGGAGCATGGTAGCTTACAGTCCATGGGGTTGCAAAGAGTCGGACACAACTGAGCGACTTCACTTTCACTTTTCTTGTAAAATCTATGAATCACAAAAGTGTGCCTAAACAATAAACTACATAGTTTTTCCTGTTATTGAAACATATACAAATGATCTTACAAGGATGTTAATCACTCCAGGACCTGCTTCCCTGATTCATAAGGAAGGCAAAGCTAGAATAAAAACATTTATTTAATAAATTCATATAAAACACAGACTTATTTAGCTGACTTATCCTTTAACAATTCAAGTAGTAAGAAACATTTCTAGGCAAAAAAAAAAAAAAAGGAACAGTTCATGTTTAATGCCTCTGGATTTATCATTCTGAAGCATATACATCTCTATATACTAGGAAATTTTCTAATCTTCTACTCACCAAAATTTACCCATTCAATGTGGTATTCTGTCAGACCTCTGTTACACAAGTGAAATTCATATAAATATAAGTAGTATTATTTGAAATCACATATCTCATTTAATTAAAGTTTTATTGATTAGGATAGGAAAAACACATGCTGTGGTAACAAAAAATATAAAACGCTTAAGACAACAAAATGTATATACTTTTGGTCATTCTCCATGTCCAAATATTTTTCTTTTTTTAATCATAGCTGCTCTGGAAAGCAGGTTGATGGTGGTGAGTAACACACATGACAGAGAAAAGAAAATGTAGTAATTATACACTGACTTTTAAAGATTTCATTCAGAGGTGGCCTGCCTAACTTCACTTTGAATCACACATAACATAGCTGTGCATCACTTAGAAAGCAAAACCTCACAGAAGTGCAATCTTGTATTGTACCTCTAAGAATCAGAAATATTTGGTAACAGATCTAATGATTAACCTCTCTGAAAAAAGATTTTGAGAGAGTCATTACTAACATTTGTGAAACAAAGAAACTGAAGCTCAAAGAGATAAAGTTAATTGACCTAAATTTGTTAGGTAATTAGAATAGGAAAAAGGAGTCCAGAATGGCTAAAAGACAAAGAAAAGGAAAAGCCCATGAAAATAGAACAAAGGAAGGTCCAAGTGAGAACCTCAGGTAAAACAAACAGCCCTCCTATCTAGCCCAATTTACCTAGGGCAGGCTCAGGGGGAGGAGAAAAACATATAAAAAGAGGAGCCAAAATTGGGCAGGGGGCTTCTCTTCGCCTCTTTTGGGGGCTTCTCTTCACCTCTTTTGGGGGCTTTTGTTCTCTTCGTCTTCTCCTCACGCCTCAAGGATGTATTTTCATTTGGTTGCCAATAAAACAGATCTCTAACACTGGTCCATCCGTCGCTTCAAATTTTTGCTGTGCTAAGATGGAACCGAGGAAATTACAAATTTCCCCAACATATACATTAATCCAGTAATTCTAAGAATCAAATACTGATCTAATTTCAAAGCCTTTTTTCTCCCATTGTTAACATTTTAAACATTTTAAAGATACTTTATTAAACTAGCTTATTCTCCTCCTTCATCATCAGCACATGAACAATGCTTTTCTTAAAAGGTATTTATATACTGTTAATGCTGCTGCTGCTGCTAAGTCACTTCAGTCGTGTCCAACTCTGTGCGACCCCATAGACGGCAGCCCACCAGGCTCCCTCATCCCTGGGATTCTCCAGGCAAGAACACTGGAGTGGGTTGCCATTTCCTTCTCCAATGCATGAAAGTGAAAACTGAAAGTGAAGTCGCTCAATCGTGTCCGACTCTCAGTGACCCCATGGACTGCAGCCTACCAGGCTCCTCTGTCCATGGGATTTTCCAAGCAAGAGTACTGGAGTGGGTAAATAAACATTACCAATTTGCTTATTCCAAGAACTGCAATGTTACTGGTTAAGCTGCATCTGTACATGCCTCTCTAGTCTTTCATCCCCCTGCCTCTCCACTCCCAGAGGTGAATGCTCTCTCAAATGCCAGACAAGGGTCATCCTTGTAAGCAGATCTTTCCAATGACAGCAGTCTCAGGTCTCTTTTCTGTACACTGTATAACTAAATTGCATTTAATTTGGTATATCACACTTTCCCTCTGCATCTGAAATTTATGTTATGAATAATGTTAGTAAATCATGAAGTTATCTTAAACACATATGTTAGGTAGTTAGAACAGGAAAAAGGAGTCCAAAACGGTGGTGGCTAAAATATAAAGAAAGAGGAAAGACCACGAAAATGGAACAAAAGAAAATCCACAGTGAAAACTTCAGGTGAACAAATACACCCCCTTCTTGACTAGCCCAATTTGCATAGGGCAAGCTCAACAAGGAGGAGACAAATGCAGAAAAGGAGGAAGCCAAGAAGAATTGGGGCCTCTCCTTTGGGGTCAGCCTGCCCTCATGCCTCTAGGGTGTACTGTCCTTTGTTTGCCGAATTAAAACTCTGAGCTGTAACTGAGCTGTAACCCTGGTTTCAAGAAGTCACATGTTAAAAAATAAATAAATAAATAAATAAGCAGGATGCTTAAAGACTTTTGCACACTGAAATGTTTTGAAATGTACAAACAGAAAGAAAAGGGAAAAGAGTAAATCTGACAGATGAACCTAGGTAAGGTTGTCAGGTACAGCCCAGCATTGCTACTATTCAGCTTTTTAGAATTAATAACTGAAATTAAAAAAAAAATACAAAGAAGTCCAAATCTGTACAACATAATATTTTTAAAGCCTTCAGTTGTGTAACTTGTTAATAAGGAACGTAAGACACCAAATATTATAAGTCCCGTTGTTTTCTAATGCTAGGAAACAGGGCCAGGTTTTTGGTTGCTTCATCCAAAATCATGTAAAAAACTCCATGGCTATATTAAGACAAACTGAGGGCAAAATATGGGTCCAGAGGACTTCATTAAGCTTTGACTCTCCCAAGTGTATAAAAGTCATCCAAAACTTAATTTCATAGCATATGCTATTTCCTTTGTTTTTGCTATTTTTAATTCCCTCTGAATATGTGGCATGAAGTGACATAAATATGTTACAGCTCTTTAAGACACAAGTCTCATTGGCCTAAAATTAAGGCGTGGACAAGGTTGTGTTCTTTTCCTAAGGTCTGATGGATAATCAATTTTCTTATCTTTAACTTTTAGAAACTGCTCAGTTTCCTTGGCTCATGGTCTTTCCTCCACATTTAAAGTTAGTAGCGGCCAGATGAGTCCTTCTCATTGCACATCACTCCTACTTCCATAATCACAATTCCTTCTGATTCTAAATTAATCTGCTTTAGGTTTCCATTTTTAAGGACCTTAGATGTCTGGATAATCCAGAATAGAATCTTTATCTTAAAGTCAGCTGATGAGCTAACTATTCTATTTGGAATATTAACTGTCATGTCCCTTGTCATGTAATATATTCACTGGTTCTGAGAATTGAGATGTGGAAATCTTTTGAGAGCTATTATTCTGTTTATCCCAAGGGGTATACTAAATTATCTGGGGTGTGTTATGAGCTCAATAAATATGGTAAATAAACAATCAAGATTTAGGACATATTTAACTGGTTTTATTCAGCATCATGGACAGTGCAGGGAATATTAAATTTATTGAATATTTAGAGCAGATGAAGACCTGGTATGTGGACAATGCCCAGTTTTACTTGATAATTAGTTTGGCACAAGAGTCTCTTTTTAAAGAATTCCCTTCAAGTTTTTCTTTTTATGTAACAGATAGGGAAACTGTTTCCAGATAGTAGGGGTGAGCTTCTCTTCAGCTTGGTAGAATAGCTGAAATGTATATCCTCTCAAATGTTAGTCCTGCCATTTCTGAGATACCCTTTTGACAAAATAATCTTATATAATGGTCTCACTTATTGATCCTCTGCTCTCAATCATTTGAAGGTAGCATCATATTCATACCACTGTCAGGAAATTCAATGTATCATTGATACTCATGTCAAATTTCTATCTTTCAGTGCTCCCACATTTGAAAACTCATCAAGGAACAAAATAGTGCTTCATTCACTAAAGTGCTTAAAATGCTGAAGTCATTCTACATTTTTTATAAAAATAAGGAAACTATTCCATTTCTTTTATTCTGTGGCACATTTTGTTATTTACACAACAAAAAAATAGCTACTTAGACTCTTTGTTGGTTCAGGGTCTTTCATAAAAAACTTGTTATTATTATTATTATTTTTGTAGGGAGTTTCTTATGACCTTTCTATTGTAAACAAGTTTTTGTTAGATTGGGCAATGGTTCCAATTTTAGGGAGAAACGCTATGCATTAAATCTTTATATTTTTATTATAACTAATGAATGCACTAAGAAAAGGAAGAAGTGATTTACCAAATAGTTTACAGATTTATAATCAAGATTATTCTTACAAAATTCAAGTTTAGAATATGGGAGAAGAAAGCTCCCTCAGCAGTCTCCCCACAGGGTTAAGGTATTTAGAATATATTTGGTTACACTCAGCTAAGTCCTTTAATATTTAAAATCCTGAAATAATGTTCTTAGGCAAAAATTTATGTAGACAGGAATAATGAAGGAAAAGAAAAAAATGAGATAGCTAGCGGGATTAGGATAGTGCCTAGCTTCTATTACTTATACTCACACCTACCTTGGAGTAAAAAGCATTCTGCCCTTTTATTTCCTATGCTCCTTGAGAAGGTCAAAAACTCTCAACTGAGTATTACTCTTAATCTTCCAAAATAAATAACTGTGTTTGATATTTTCATGTTGAATTACAAGTGGGTAATAGGAAATAATATATGATCATTTTCTTTAAATTTCTTTTTAAAAGTTTGTGTATATATGTTTGTGAATAAATTATAAATTCATTTTGTTGTATAATGTAGCCACTGCAAACTTTAACACTACTTTCAATTTCTGTAGTTTATAAAATGATATATAGAGACTCACACAAACATGACCTCTTCCAGTCCATGAGGAAGAATACATTTTCCTTGGCCTTAGATTTGTAAAATCTTATTTGATCTAAAGGTTAAGAGTTAAAAGGTATTTCTTGAAGTAGAGTCTATATTCATTCACTTATAATATTGAAAGGGAAAAAGAGGTCTGAAAACTAAAGTTTTTAGAGAAATATTCTGCATTCTAGAATGCTAGACTGACATTCTTTTATTTCTCTATCATTTTGGCTTCAATTGATTATTTTAACAATTAATTAAATATAAAATATTAATGTCTTTTTTCTTAAAGGAAAATTATGATTAATTAGTATTCATTGTAGGACTGTCCAATATATAACTTAACTCTCTATATTTGACTTGCCTAAAAAGAAATGAATTGGACTATAAATAAAGCTGAGAGCCGAAGAATTGATGCTTTTGAACTGTGGTGCTGGAGAAGACTCTTGAGAGTCCCTTGGACTGCAAGGAGATCCAATCAGTCCATCCTAAAGGAGATCAGTCCTGAATATCTATTGTAAGGACTGATGTTGAAGCTGAAACTCCAATACTTTGGCCACCTGATGCAAAGAACTGACTCATTTGAAAAGACCCTGATGCTGGGAAAGATTGAAGGCAGGAGGAGAAGGGGACAACAGAGGATGAGATGGTTGGAATGGCATCACTGACTCAATGGACATGGGTTTGGGGAAACTCCAGGAGTTGATGATGGACAGGGAGGCCTGGTGTGCTTCAGTCCATGGGTCGCAAAGAGTCAGACACGACTTAGCTATTGAATTGAACTGAACTGAACTGAAAAAGAAATGAAACTCGCTGAATTACATACAACGTTAAGTAACATATCCAGAGAATAATCATATTTTACCTTATTATTATTATAAAATTGGGGCAAAGCATTGATTCCTTAATATTATTGTTGCAAAAATTTTACATCATTCTGAACAAACTACTTACTATTTCAAACTCAATCTATCTACATCTGAATTCATGATCTCCCCTAAAATTGTGGTCTTTTCTATGTCAGCCAAAGGTCTTACTCCATCTTTTTATCTTACTCCAACTATTGATCTCCATCTTTGCCTACTTTTACTGCACTCCCTGCTGATTTCCAAATGAATCATGCTGTATACATACATGTATGTGTACATGTGGGTTACCTAGGTGGCACTAAGTGGCAAAAAACCCACCTGCCAATGCAAAAGAGACAAAAGACATGAGTTCAATCCCTAGGTTGGGAAGATTCCCTGGAGGAGGAAATGTGTATATGTAGATAAAATTTCCTTAAAAAAAAAAATCTTTCCACTAGTCTCTAGATCCAATTTCATTTTCTAACTACCCCTCACT
Source organism: Giraffa tippelskirchi (assembly GCF_054371585.1). NCBI lineage: Eukaryota > Metazoa > Chordata > Mammalia > Artiodactyla > Giraffidae > Giraffa > Giraffa tippelskirchi. The sequence continues at coordinate 44,469,736 of NC_137276.1, forward strand.
TAAACTACCATTACCTCTTGCTTGTACTGCTGCTGCTGCTGCTGGTGCTGCTAAGTCACTTCAGTTGTGTCCCACTGTGCGACCCCATAGATGGCAGCCCACCAGGCTCCCCTGTCCTTGGGATTCTCCAGGCAAGAATACTAGAGTGGGTTGCCATTTCCTTCTCCAATGCATGAAAGTGAAAAGGGAAAGTGAAGTTGCTCAGTCATGTCCGACTCTCAGCAATCCTATGGACTACAGCCTACCAGGCTCCTCCGTCCATGGGATTTTCCAGGCAAGAGGACTGGAGTGGGTGCCATTGCCTTCTCCACTTGCTTGTACTATGCCTTAGGTATTTATCTTGTCTATAATGTTATCTTTCTCTATCAGTCCTTACATAAATCCACTCTCACTATAGCTAGTATTTGTTTTAGAATAAATGGGATCATATCATCACAAGTTTCTCCTTCTCTTGTCTCTACTTTTAGGACTCCAATGGATTCACTTATAATTATGAGTAAAATTATCATCCATGCCAGTAAACCTTGTTCCCTACACACCTCCTCAGTTTCATTAGCATTTGATTTACACTGGCCTTCATGAAGACTCTTGATCATGCTTGATATGCACTTCTCATCATGGAGACTTCATCTGCTCCCTCCATTTGGAATAATCCCCTTGCCTCAACATTGTTCATAGTCCCTGGCATAGAGTAGAGACCCTATAAAAGTGCATTGAGTAAATAAATGGATGAATGAATAATGACTAAAGCAATTAGTACCTCAGATATATTACATATGCATTACAGATATCCATTATAGAATTATAGAAAAATTAATTCACTAGCAGAGGTACAGTGATTTATAGAAAAATCAGTGTCTCTGACTGATTAAAGCAATTACAATTAAATTATAAACCAGAATAACTATAAGGGGTCAGTTTAGAAGTGGCAGTTCATTTTACATTGCTCTTATTGCTTTACATTTTACAGCAAAATCCAAAGAAAATAAATGTCCCTAATGCATTTTATATAAAAATATTAGTCTTTACTGGTGCTTCTCCCATGGCTCAGCAGGTAAAGAATATGCCTGCAATACAGGAGGCACAAGAGATACAGATTTGATCCCTAGGTCAGGAAGATCACCTGGAGAAAGAAATGGCAACCCACTCCAGCATTCTTGCTCGAAAAAATCCTGTGGACAGAGGAGCCTGGTGGACTCCAGTCCAAAGGGTTATAAAAAGTTGGACAGGACTGAGAGACTGAGCACACATTAGTTTTACTAAAGTGACTTTGACCCAAGTTTTTTTGTTGTTGTTGTGTTTTTTATAAGTGTCTGTTGTAACTTTCCAATGTGGAGAATGAGAATGAGGTGATAAAATTTGATAAACCTATTCTGACATACATTTTTTCATTTATTTTAGAAGCATCTCTTCAAATAACTCTTTATATTAAACCTGTTCAAAATGATTTTGAATCTCAAATCTGAAAGAATGTTCACAAAATACTTAAAAAATGCATTTTAGAAGTCCCAGTGAGGATATTTTATTTTTTTTTCTAGTGCAATTTTACAATAGAATTCAATTGATTAGTATACTTAGTATAATTCAATTGATTAGTACAACATATTCAAGTACATATGCTGCCAAACTTAGCATACATAAGTGTTATGAGAAGAGAATTTATTTTGAGATTCTCTGAGGTTAGAATATTATTTTGCCTTTGTACATACTTTTGAAATCTACTTGCTCCTATACATCTTTAAAGAAAGTATATAGCATTTTTTAGAATACATACTTGTGTTCTTTGCTGGAGCAATATATATTTGCAGTTTGGTGTAGATCCAAAAAAGAAATTCCATTTGAAATATGGGTATAATAATCACAAAACCATATAATTCTGAATGAGATTCAGTTATTTTCAAAATGTATTATCTTTTATATTCTAAGCATTGATAAAAAATAACTATTATTTGTTTACTCTAGAAAAACACATCAGCAATCTTAAATTGCAGCATTTCATATCACAATGTGTTTGTTCAAGGTCAAGAAGAAGTACTACTAGTTGACATATCTCTGGGGGAATGTGATTGAATCTCATCTGTTTGCAAAGGGCTTTCTCATAAGTTTCTAATTATTCGTATTAGCAATTCCGTTATTGACAAGTTGTTACTACAATTAATCTTCTCCAATAATGAGAAAGGGTTAGTAAAAAATCTAGAATTACAGAGTTCCTTTGTAAGGATATTGGCATAATCTAACTTTTAACTTTAGCATGGACATTGCATTGAAATTTTTTTTCCTGGTAAATAGAAGCTGATTTTCTTACTGTTTTGGGTTGCCCAAAAAGTTCATTCAGATTTCGTTAAGATGTTACAAAAAACTCAAACGTACTTTTTGGCCAACCCAATAAATTAGCCTCTGTGTAATTTTGGTTCATGCTATGGAATGAAACAGTTAGTTTTATGTATCAAACGAAGACTCCTGAAAGTCCCTTGGACAGCAAGGAGATCAAACAAATCAATCTTAAAGGAAATCAATACTTAATAGTCACTGGAAAGACTGATGCTGAAACTCCAGTATTTTGGTCATCTGATTCAAACAGGTAACTTATTGGAAAAGTCCCTGATGCTGGGAAAGATCAAGGACAGAAGGAGAAGAGGGTGTCAGAGGATGAGATGGGTGGACAGCATCACTGATGCAATGAACGTGAACTCAGGCAAACTCTGGGAGATGCTGAAGGACAGGGAAGCCTGGTGTGCTGCAAAGAGTCGGTTGCAAAGACTCGGACACAACTGAGTGACTGAACAACAAAAAACTAAAACACATTACAAATGCTTTCAAATGTCACATTTTTGGGGACCTGCTTTCAAAAAACACATTTAAATGGGCTGGAGAAAAGGACTATTGGGTTTAATGGATCCAGGGAGCTCTCAGTAATAAACACACATTGCCTACACTGGCTTGGGTCCAGTGTCAGTAATTCATTGGACAATATTCATTCTAGTTTTCTTTTCCTGGGAATATATTTCACTTCGTATTGTCAAGTGAATGCCCATGAAATTAATATTTAATAAATTATATTTGACAAAGATCTTAGTTTCAATTTAAATCTTGGAAATTTAGAGCATAAATTGAATTTTTTCCCAAGTTCAGTATCACTGGGAAGGAAATTGGATGGTGTCTCCTTTAAAGTGTTCCTCATCAGATAATAGACAGAAGCTTTAGAGGTTTTAAAATATGTGTGTGCATCCTGGTAATTTTTATATTATGAGAATGAAAATACATGCTGGGAATTTTTTTTTCCCTTTGGTCTGTAACCAGAGAGGCTAAAAGTCCAGTTAATATTATTTTCTAAAAGTAGACCTAGCAGTTAGAAATATGAAGTACCTGTAGCCAAGGAAATGCTTACTGTGCTTTCTAGAACTTAAATCAGCTTAAGTGAGGCAGAAAGATAGCAAAAGTTGAGACAGAGAGAATACTAGACAAAGAAACAGGAGAGAGGTACAATTAGAATGAAAGACAGAGTTGAGTGAAGCATATTTAAAAAATGAGAAGAATAAAGTAATTGAGAAGTATTCAGATATGAGTGAAGAAAGATAAATAAGGAGCTAAAGGACGCTTCCTTATAAAAAATGAAACAACAAAAATTGAGAAAAATTTGAAGGAGGTAAATAAAAGATAGAAAAAAAAAATGGAAAATGTGAGGCTTCCCTAGTTGCTCAGTGGTAAAGAATCCACCTACCAATGCAGAATCATGTATTAGGATCCCTGATCCTGAAGATCCCACATGCTGTGAAGCAGCTAAGTTAGTGTACCACAACTACTGAGCCTGTGCTCTAGATTCCAGGAGCCACAACTACTGAGCCCACGAGCTGCAGTTACTGAAACCTCACTCCCCAGAGCCCTTCTCTACAACAGGAGAGGCCACTTCAATGAGAATCCCTGTGCACTGCAATGAAGATAAGTCCTTGCCCGCTGCAACTAGAGAAAGCCCTTGTGCAGCAATGAAGACCCAGCACAACCAAAAATAAATGAATAAATAAATAAAATTATTAAAAAATTGAAATAGTATAAATTCTATGCCTGACACTTTAATAAATGCAACTGAAAATTTCACAGGATAGATGGGCTGAAAATCATTCAAAGAATTGTAGTAGGCAAAAATAAGTATGTAGAAAGCATAGTGATTGTTCTAAGAAGTTGTCAATTTAATATAGTGTGTGATTGTATGTGTGGCCTGTGAGTTTGTGTAAATGTTTTCAGATAAAAGAAACCAAAAGAAATATTGATTAATGACAATGTAACATTGTCTATCTTGTCTATTTAATTTGAAAATAGTAGTACTTATTATAATATACCCAAAATATATTTTTATCATTTTCTATATGCTAGAAAACATGCTAAACAACTTACATACATACCATCAGTTAATCCTAACAGCAGTCAAATCAGAGTTGCTGTTATCCTATTTAACAGATGGAGAGCTAATTCGTAGAGAGATTATATAATTTATCAAAAATCACATATTGATTTTGCCAGGATTTGAACAAGTCTATTTGATTCCAAAGCTTAGGCTTTAACTACTGTGCCATAGATGATCTTTCATATCCCACATATCAATGCTTAATCATTAATCCTCTCATGTTTCCATTTGCTTTGACTGCACATATGAATTTATATGTATCAGATTTAAATCTAAAGTAGCTCCTTATCCATTTTCCATGTAGCTCAAAAGTGTCTCATCCTATAAGTCTTTCTTCCACTAACTACATCTGATACAGACTGTAGCACACCTCTAGGCAGGCAGTATAAATGTTATCTTTTTAACTTCAGCCTCTCACAATCTATATACAGTATACTGATTCATACTTGTAATCCCTTTTGCTGATGTTTCATATAATGTAGGCATTAACATACATGAGGTCAAGAAGTGTATCTCATTCATATTTTCAACCCCAAATGTAGCACAAAACTGGCATATGCTAATAAATATATATCGAATAAAAGAACATATAGTAGAAATTGATAATAATTTCCATCATTCTCTTAAGGTTCCATGAATTAGTGTTCATATTATTATGCTTTCATGACTACTGTAGCACTTTATACTCAGGCTGTAAAAGCCAGACTACCTAAGCTACGATTATGACTTGTAGATATAGAAGCTGTGTGACTTTAAGTGAGATAGCTTGATATCTTTAAAGCTTCAGTTTCCTCATCTGGAAAATGGGAACAACAATAGAATTTATCTTATGGTGTTTTACTGAACATGAGACATATTAAATATTTTGCTGAACATTCCTTTCTTCTTGCCCTACCAGAAATCTGGCTATTCCCAGAAGACGCTATTTTTCTGTAGCTCTCTCAGTGCCTCACCGGGATGGTGGTTGCTTTATTATATCCTCACATCACTAGGACTTGAGGTGGGGTGTGTATTCTTAAGCTTACTCTTCTTTGCCTATTAGTACTACCACCATATTAAAAAGAAAAGAAAGATTAAAAAAAACAAGGAAAGGAAAAAAGAAAAAAAAAACCTTTTTATATCTTCAAATATCCTGCATTTCCTCTTCCTCCACTCTCTCTCAAAACCACTGCAGATTTTCATTCTCAATATTACCTCAAACCACCCCTATCAATGCCACAAATGAGTGGCATGCTGCTAATTTAATATTCAGTTCTCACATTTCATCTTACTTGATCAGACTTGACACAGCTGATCACTTTCTCCTTTAAATGTCTTCTTCCTATGACTTTTAGTAAACCACTCTCTTCTAGTTTTCCTCTCATTAATTATCTCCACATTTTAATGTCCTTTTTGATTCTTTCTCATCTTCCTGGACTATATGATCACTATGTTTATGGTTCATTTCTAGTCACATTTGTTCCTTTGATGATCGTTGACCACATTGATCATTCAGACTCTCCTGATGCTTAGACCAAGTATACTAATATCAAATATACTTAAATGCTATCTTTTTTGTTTTCCCTATATCCAACACACCAGCAAACTCTATTAATGTACCTCAAAAATGCATTGACAGTCAACCATTTTTACCACCTCTGTCATGAAAACCGGGTCTAAACTATCTTTATTTTCTGCCTGGAATATCATTAATACATTTCTCACTGGTCACCTTGATCTTAACTGATGATTCTCAATACCAAGGTCAGAGAAATTTTGTTAAAACTTGTGTGAAATCATTTCACTCCTCTGCTTGAAACACTCCAGTAGCTTTCCATCTCACTGAGAGAAAAAGACAATGCCCTCCACTGCCTGCAAGACCTGGGCAATCTGCCTTCACCCATGCCAGCTCTCTGATCTTATCTCTTTCCCCTTTTCCTCACTCTGCCCCACATTTCACCCACCACAGTTTGCTTGCAATTGTGTTGTACAAACAGAATGGCATGTCCCCATCTCAATTCCCTTTCACTCATTGTGATCTCTGTCTTCAATGCTCTTCTAGGAATCTCCATAATTTTCCCATAATCCTCTCTGAAATTTACACCAAGGGTACTTCTTAGTAAGTTCTTCCCACATTTTCCTTTTTTTAAAAAAAATTAATTTATTTATTTTAGTTGGATACTAATTGCTTTACAATATTGTAGTGGTTTTTGCCATCCATTGACATGAATCAGCCATGGGTTTACATCTGTTCCCCATCCTGATATGTTCCCCATCCTGATATGTTCCCCAAAGTATGCCTTTCCCTGTTTAACTTTTTTGACATAACCTCTTTCGTATACTAATATACTACATAATTTTCTTAGTGGTTGGATTATTTTCTGTCTCCCTCCAACATCAAGCAAACCTCACAAAAATAAGAAATTTTTGGTCTATTTTGCTGTTTGCTATATCAGGGCTTCCTTGGGGGCTCAGTGGTAAAGAATCTGCCTGCAATGCAGGAGCTGCAGGAGATGGGGGTTTGATCCCTGGGTTGGGAAGATCCTTTTGAGGAGAGGATGGCAACCCACTCCAGTATTCTGGCCTGGAAAATCCCATGGGCAGAGGAGTCTGGCAGGCTCTAGTTCATGGGGTCACAAAGAGTTGGACATCTAAACGACTAAGTACACGCATATCTTCAGTTCGTAGAACAAGGCTTGACATCTAGTAGTAACTTAAAAGTATTTGTGTAAAACTATACAAGCTTCTATAACTGAAATGTAATGGTATAGCATGTGCATTACACATGAGAATACATCATATGTATCAAATATAAATATATCAATACAGTGTGAGTAGAGTGTGTATTATGTGTAAACTGTTTGTCACATAGAAATCATAATAAATATTAGCTATAATTGTTAGAAAATTTATATGTGCACAGTAGACATTACATATGCTTGCTATACCTGAAGAACAAATGAATTAAAAAATCAATATAATGTATTATTCATGTTACATTAAAATGCTGGAGCTTTTCCTCTATGAGGATACCAGCAGAATTGCATTCTATGCATTCAACAGACCAACTGTGGCCAAATTCTGGATATAACCACATAAAATATTGATGACTGAGTTAGCATTGTCCTTTTCATACATGATCTAAGAAGCCTGAACAACTGTCATAAGTATTCCAACTATTCAATAAAGCCACTTAATAAACTCAGAGTAGCTGAACAGTCATCACTGAGCAGGCTGATTGAGTAGCCCTGAGGGGTAGTATAGGATCTTATAAGAGCAGGGAAGATTGGTATCTGGAACTAAGAGGCTGATGTCAGAAACAATTGGCGCAGTGTGATCCACCAACATTATGAACAAAATGCCCAGAACAGCTGCTAATAATCAGAAAAAGACAGAAAACACACTAAAGAAAGGATAGATTCACTTTGAGTTTTATACAAAGACTTTTCTAAATGATGCACTCTCGAGGGATAAAAACCAAGTCTCTAAAAAAATTATATAATTTACCTAATCTCTGTTTTCCTATAGAATCCTAAAAAAGGAAGCTATCTCCATAATATCTCCATAGCAGAGATAATTATTGACTGCTTTGGTTCCTGTGTCAATATTGAGCAGTGTCATATAAATCAAATCCTCACTAAATGTGTCTTTGAATTACTATTTGAACTCCAGCTACTATCCTAAAGGTTACTTACTCGTTCCTATATTATTAAAAGACACTTCATCTCTCAGTTCTATTTTTCTTTAAGGAAGGCATACTAATTTAAATAATCACTAACTGGGTCATTCTGCCAGGTATTGAGGGAAGCAAAAAGTAAATGAGACTTTCTGTGTTCAGAAATTTATAATCTAAACATAGAAACAAACATTATTTGACTTAATATAAAGGGGAAGATGGATATTAATTATACCAGTTTCCTTGAGGTGCAATTGACAAACAAAATTGTATGTATTTAAGGTGCACAATATATGGCTTGATACTGATACACTGTAAAATGAATGATTACAAGAACCAAATTAATTAACATAACCTAACACAACCATCACCTCACATAGTTCCTTTTTATTTTAGTGTGGTAAGAATACTTAAAATCTATTCTATTAGCAAGTTTCCAGTGTATAATACTACAGTATTATTAACTATAGTCACCATGTTGTACATTAGATTCACCAAACTTATCCATCTTATAACTAAATGTTTGCACCCTTTAATCAATCTCTCCTCACTTAATATCATTAGTAACAACATCAAGGAGTAATGAGCAATTTGGTTTCAAGGTATAATTAGAATTGAGCAAAATCTTCTCTGAACAAGGTCATAAAACAGCATATACAATCCTCAATTCTAAGATGTATACATCTTAAATCAGAGCACCAGTATTCAGGATTCTTCAGGTTTTCCAAAATTTCCAATTCTTTACCTTGAAAAATAAAAATTTATCCTGCAAATATTTTCTGACTACTTCACCCCAAAATCTTCAGCAGATTTTGAATTTGTATTCTTCCAAAACACATGCACCGATTATTATATAAAACATATTATTAACTATATACCTCATTATTATACTTGAATGAAATAACTGCCTCATTTTTGTTTCCCTAATATCTTTCATGGAGTTGATATTGAATAAAATGCAAACTAAATAAATGTTCTATAGAGAAGTGAAAATGTGGACTAGAGAAAATGTACAGTGGACATGTAATAATTTGAAAGTACTGTGAAAGGGAATTTAGAGAAAGCAGAACATGATCAAGGAGAGGACCTTTATAATTGTTAGAAAATATTCAAACTGGCTCATTATAAAATATGACTATGGAAATACAAACAAAAGTGGGGCAATTTCAAAATCACGGACTAGAGAAAGGTAGAATATTCACCAGGGAGATCATGTCTGATATATAGACGATCAGGAAAAGTCAGTTTGAAAAATCACCGAGGAAAAGAAAGTTGCAAGAAAAGTAGATCAATAATGTTGTTTGCTGAAATGCTACAAAATTATAGGATTTGTCCAAGAAAGTAGTCATTGGAGACTTTAGAGAGTACAGTTTCAGTAGAGACGTGAGAAAACCCAAATTGCAGAGCTTAAGGGCATTGGTGCAGAAGTCGTGGTAACAAGTACAGAGATTTGATGGGAAAAGATCCAACTAAGAAAAGCGACTCTATTATGAGTTGTATCAGAGCCAAGTAAGATTATGATTACACTTTTGCTCAATTTTGATTTTTATTAAGAACAGTTAAAATGGATTCTACCTTCTCACACAATTAGGATGTGAGTATTTTATGTTTCAATGGGTTCATATTTTTAAGGTGGTTAGGACCAGAGAGGGAACCATCTTACCTTACTGGTGATCGTTAATTGTATTGTATTACTTTTATAGTGAATTAGACCTACTTCTTTCCCTTTCTCAACAGGACAAATTAAAGTATCTGAAATATCAGCACTTAGCTATTCTAAGTTACCTTGGAAATAACATTTTTGGGGTGTGGATGTGTATATGTATTAGCACAGAGAAAGTCTTCTAAAGTACAATAATTATTTTTATGTTTCTCAGAGTTTACTTATGTATTTACTCTTTGGACTCTTTAGCTCTCTGACTCCCAGGATGTACAGATGGGCTTTAACCGAGCCTATTGCTGGTGCTCAGAGAAACTACTGAAGCAATCCTTCTAGCCAAAGGGTCAGAGTATAGAGAAGTTACAAAGTTAAAATTTTTGAACTTGCCTACTGAGAAATCATTGCTGAAACAAGAAAAGATATATGCCTTTTGAAACCTCTGCCCTAAAATAAAATCCAATTTGGAGGTACAGGAGCTACAAGATTGCTCACCTTCAAAAAAGAGGAAATAAGCATTGCAAGTGTGGGTACAAACTAAAGCAGAGGATGTAGTCAAGCTTTTATCTGGAAATGAAATTTAGACATTTAGAAGTGAAATTTAGAAAATTTTACTGGAGTAAATACGGGTGTGAGAGTTGGACCATAAAGAAAGCTGAGTGCCGAAGAATTGATGTTTTTGAACTGTGGTGTTGGAGAAGACTCTTGAGAATCCTTGGACTGCAAGGAGATCAAACCAGTCAATTCTAAAGGAAATCAGTCCTGAATATTTATTGGAAAGACTGATGCTGAAGCTCCAATACTTTGGCCAATTGATGCAAAGAGGCGACTCATTGGAAAAGACCCTGATGCTGGGAAAGATTGAAGGCAGGAGGAGAAGGGGACGACAGAGGATGAGATGGTTGGATGGCATCACTGACTCAATGGACATGAGTTTGAACAGGTTCCAGGAGATGGTGAAGGACAAGGAAGTCTGGTGCACTGCAGTCCATAGGGTCAAAAAGAGTCAGACATGACTCAGCGACTGAACAACAGCAAAGCACTGAAAGTGCTGTTTCTTGGCATATTATTCTAAATATCCCGTAATAACATAATCTAGACAGCATATATATATCCAAAAGTTTATAAAGCTTCAAGAAAATATGACAAACATTCAGAATTTAAAAACTCAGCCTGTAGAAAAAACAACAAAGTTACTCTGAAAACTTGAATTTAACATCTCTGAATAAAAATACACTCTGTAAGATGGAAAAAGTGAAAGTGGTAGATAAGAAAATAGGACTATATTATATTAAGATTAAAATTTGCATAAAATATATGCTATGTGTGGTTTCAAAATGTGTTATCTATCATGTATGAGTGTGTGCATGTGTATTGTTCAATTTCTCTCGATGTGTGCTGCCTTAAGAAATCATATTTAAATGAAAGATGTTTCAGAGACAATCAAGTTCATTGAAAATTACTTAGGTATAGCCTCCAATAATCATCTTTAATTATAATTGAAACAGACTCAAAAGAAACTATTGCATTGTACTATGTTCAGAGAAATAAAATCAGTCCTGATATTCACTGGAAACTGAAACTCCAATACTTTGGCCACCTGATGCGAAGAGCCAACTCATTGGAAAAGACCCTGATGCTGGGAAAGATTGAAGGCGAGAGGAGAAGAGGACAACAGAGGATGAGGTGGTTGGATGACATCACTGATATGATAGACATGAGTTTGAGTAGGCTCTTGGAGTTGGTGATGGACAGGGAACCCTGGAGTGCTGCAGTCCATGGGGTTGCAGAGTCAGAAACGACTGAGCGACTGAATTGATGTTCAGAGAAATATAATGTTAACAAGAGGAAGATGACCTGAACTAAACTTTGAAATAGCAAACTGAAAAAATAAGAAATTTTACAAACATTTCCAGAATAACACTAGAGGGATCATGTGTATCCCACAAATAGACCAGTACAGTCCATAAGGCAAGGATATTGCTATAACAGTGCCCTATGCGATAGTCTGTAATAGTCTAGAAACATGAACAATTAAGATTTTTTAATTCTTCTTGCAGAAGAGTTAAGTTTATGTAGCCATTTCTTCTTAAGACATCTAAAGAGGGGAAACATCATTCTAAGAAACATAAGTGTTTCAACTCTTTGGGTGGTTTTATTTTCTTATAATGCTATTATTAGCATTGTAATTTGTATCATTCTCTTTTAAGTGTATTAGTATAAACCATTGTCACTCTACTTTTTGACCTCTAGATATACTTGATAAAAATCAAGTTTCCAGGCTTAAATGTCAGATCTTAGAAGATTTTAGTCTCAGACATCTAAACATGGCTATACCTTTAATGATGACATATCTATCTCATCACTGACTTTCCATAGATTAATGATACCTAACAAGCATAACAATACACCTGGAAATGTTCCTCAATTTTCATTGCAGGGTTCATTTGAATTAATAAGCCCTCCAAGGAAAAAATATAGTCATTAATACTTTGAAAAATAAAATGGAGACTTCCCAGTTGGTCCAGTGGTTAAGGATCCACCTTTCAATTCAGGTAAAGCGGGTTCTATCCCTGGTTAGAAAACTGAGATCCCACATACCATGGGGCAACTAAACCCATGTGCTGCAACTACTGAGCCTGCACACTCTAGAGTCAATGTTCTGCAACCAGAGTAAGTCTGTGAGCCACAATGAAGAGTGTTCATGCAACAATGAAGACTCAATACAGCCAAAATAATAACAGTAAAATAAAATGCAATTTAACAAAGTTAAGTCTTCAAAGAAGTGAAAGTGTCAGTTGCTCAGTCATGTCCATCTCTTTACAACCCCATGGACTGTAGCCTGCCAGGCTCCTCTGTCCATGGAATTTTCCAGGCAAGAATATTGGAGTGAGTTGCCATTCCCTTCTCCAGGGGATCTTCCCAACCCAGGGATCAAATTCGGGTGTCCTGCATTGCAGACAGGTTCTTTAACATCTGAGCCACCAAGGAAGTCTTAAAGGTGTTCAGTAAATATGAACAGATATAAGGAAAGTATATATAAAGTTTGCACAGGAGAAAAAGTACTCATTTAAATATATATATATATATATATATATATATGTATGCTGCTGCTGCTAAGTCGCTTCAGTCGTGTCCGACTCTGTGCGACCCCATAGACGGGGGCCCACCGGGATCCCCCGTCCCTGGGATTATATATATATATATACACATATAAAAAGAAACAAATATTTATACATAATTAGAAGTAACAATAGAAATAAAGATAAAAATATTTTAGTGAATACTAGTGATATGTCAGATAGTATATTAAACTGCATAAAAGTGAGTTTCAGAGAGTTATTCTTAATAAGAAAACAGCCTTAGGAAGTATTAATATGTGACTTTTTGAGACTGTACACAGCATCTCTTCAGATAGTTGCTCTGGTTGTACAGTATATAGGGCTTCATTCACATTATAGATATATGCTAAGTTACATAATAGTTCAAGGGCAGGATGGAAGATTTTTGGCTTCCAGGCTGAATGCCTGAGCAGTCAGGGAGAACCCTTTCCTTAAAAAAAAAAAACAAAACAAAACTTATGTTGACTTTCGTGTTCTGCACACACTTAGGGAATCTCTTTCTAACTCTCTCACATACACACTCACACACTCATTGGCACATATTTTCTTTTAAAGCTCCTCTAACACTCTAACACTTTGATTCAAAGTTATTTATAATGTTATGATATATGGTTCTTTTTAAAGAAATATTTTTCCTATCTGATCATGGTAGTATTATCTAGTCAATATGGAGAATCTGAAAATGCAAAGAAAGTAATAAAAAAATGAAATAAAACTTACTCCTTAACTATATACCATTTTCCTTCCTTCCTTCCCTTCTTTCCCTCCCTTTCATAATTCACTAATTCATTCAAAATCAAAACAAAATAAAAAACACAAACCCCATGGACAACTTGTTTTTTTTTATACCTCACTGTGAATAATATGGTAGAATAAGGAATATGGTCTTAATATCTTTTATCCCACATAATACATAATTTAGCAGATAACCCTGCCTCCTCTGCTTCCAATGGCATCTCCTGTGCAGGCTCCCCATACTCAGTTTGGGATCACAGAACATGTTCCCATTTCAATAAAACTGTCAGGACTGATAATTAATTAAACTGTAAGCTAAAATATCAATCCTAATATTTCACATTGGGCTAGAGTAGCTACTAAAACTATAAATCAATTATGTTTTCCAATATTCTACTGGCTACCTAAATTCTGACTTTTAAAATTTAATTTAATACTATCAATCTCAATTATGTATTTATTCTTCCTTAAATCTTAAGTTATCAAACAAATGAAATGTTCATTACAAATAGGTCATCTGCAAATTTTATTATTGAATCTAAAAACTTACCCCAACAATTTGAAAAATATTGAAAGACTCAAAATTTGGCCCAATTTCTTAAGTAAAAAAAAATTGAAAATAACTATTATGCAATAAACTTTTCTTAGAAGCTAATTCACACATGTGGGTAATACTAGAATATTCCATTTCATGATAAAATATTTCTTGAATAAACAGTATTTTTTTCCTTCCAACTTCCATATGCCTAAGTAAGGAAATACACAGAATAAAAACACAGGAAACCTTTTAATTGAAAGTCCAGGAGAACTCTATTCTTTAACATAAGAAAAATATAAACTGCTATACTAATAGCCTTAAGGTATTTAAAATTTTTCCACCTTCGTATTTCTCTGTCTTAGGTCCTAACTATGTATAGAAGTCAGGTGTCAACTATCAAATGGGCTACTCCAACCAGTAAATCCAACCAGGAAACCTCTTAAAACTATTTTTCACACATTTCTGTCATGATTAGGATTATCACTACATCTTCCTTCAGTCTAACCCATACCTGCATCCTCAAGCATTTGGATAAGAAAAACTGGCTCAAGAAATCCATATCACGTATTTCAGCTGTGTTATTTTGTGCATTAGCCATGCTTTGTTTACTACTGATTTCATTCCTGTATAACACGCTGCTGCTGCTGCTGCTACGTCGCGTCAGTTGTGTCCGACTCTGTGTGACCCCATGGACAGCAGCCCACCAGGCTCCTCCGTCCATGGGATTTTGCAGACAAGAATACTGGAGTGGGTTGCCATTGCCTTCTCCAACATAATATGGGCTCAAACTTTAATAGGGATTTAAAAAAAAAACAAAACAATAGCTGTGAAAACCATCTTCATGAACAATAAAATAAAAGTGATGCCAGAGTCCCTTACTGAGGGAGACCAAAGAGAAGTAGGCAACCTACAGGAATGTGTTGTTACTTCTGGGGGGCCATCAGAGGATGCAAGTATTGAAGGGATGCTGAAAAGCACATAAAGTTGAGAAACCTCTATAAAAACAAACTACAAAATTTTTGTTTCTTTGCCACAGTTCTGATCCTTTCAGTCTTCCTAGGTGTTGACCAACTTACCTCCAGGAGGAAAGAACTAAAATAGGCTTTCTAACTGTGGCTGGAAGGTTTTCCATGAGTGCAGTGATGGGGGAGCCTTACTGTGAAATGTAACTTGGCAAGTGTGAACCTATACTCTGCTTCAGAAAGTTACTTCATGGCCAGCGGTGACCTGATGATCTTATTTTGGAGGCTATCAATACAAGCACATTTAGAGAGACCAAGAGCTGAAATGAATGTATTACAGAAGCTAATTTATAGCATTACAGGTTAAACCAGGGATGATTTCCTCAAATAACCTAAATTACATTGCTAAAAAGTACAGGGTTTGTGAAAGTCTAATATGAGCAATGACAGTCCTTCCATCTCAGTGTAAACACTAAATATGAATAAAAATAGAATGCCTTATGTCATGAGGAAATATTAACACACTGATTTCTCATCTATTCTTGGGGCATAAATTAAAATGTATTATTTTACTTTGAAGTCATGCATTTTTAAGTTCCATTGATTTTTATTTTTGCTTTAAAGTAGCAATTACATTATTTATTTCTCACTACACTTTTAACTTGGTTCTTAGGCTGGAGACTCACAATCCTTATAAATGGCAATGACAGGGACATTAAATTCAGATGTACTTGAAGTAAACACTGTGCTAATTAGCTGAACTTTCCAAGGGATTAGGCTGTTAACTTTATGAAAATAGTTGATATTGTGAATTATTCTGCAAATCCCTAGAGAGGCATGATTTTCTAACTATGGAGGACCGAGAATGCTTTAATATGTATACAATTTGAACACTGTATGGGGGATAGAGTCAAATTCATTGATCTATCATCCGATTATTTAATTTAGCCAAGCAAAGCCCACAAAAAACATACAAAATTCACAATCTTTGATGTCTCTAAGAGCAAATAGGTAACAGACAACAACAAATGACTAGTAAAAGTAATTATCATATTAATAATAATAGAACAAAACAGTTTTCTTGAATAGCGAACTTCTAGGGTGGGAAAATTTATCCATTTTTCTTCTGTTAGATAGAGAGATCCACATTCCCGTTAAATAGTACTCAAAGACAGATGCCTTCAATATTGAAATATCTAAGACAGGCACATTTGGGCCATTGCAGATATAACATGTTAAATGGTTCCACAGAGCTTGATGACTAATGTATCTTTATCAAGTGACTGACTTACTATTAAGGAATGACTCAAAGTCTAATGCCAAGTCTTTTACATTTTTCCACTCTTTCCAAATAAAATAGTGAGGGCATGAAACCCCCCACTATTTAAGTGCTAACACTAAAATAACTTATGGCATTCACCTTTGACCCCTTCAGAGATCTCTTTTCATAGGGAATTTTGGTATTTTTCATATTCCTGATTTTATCCAAGGCTACTGTTTGTGCTTGTCTAATGGTTAGCAAATAGAATTTCATGTTGTTTATAACAGTTAAGCATTATTTTAGTGAGAACATGTAAGTGTTCAAATAGAGGCTGAACACTGGATTTTCTACCATATTGCAATCCTTATTAAGAAACAAAGTGCATCAGATGTTACTTTTGTAAGATTATTTTAATTAAAGTAAATTATTGCAAGGAGTCGCCAACTTTTAAAAATGAACTACAAATTAGCATTATTAATTTCTATGGTGTGCTGCATTTTCCATAGAAATCCTGGCTCACGCTAAAGGGCAGAGTAAAAGCACACTTACCGTCATCATATTGGCCCAAGCAGTCTGTGTAGAGACAGCCAAGGACAATCCCTGAAGCGAACCATTTCCAGAGAGAAAACTGTTGGAACATCTTCTGTCAAATTCCACCCAAGGCTGATCTGAAATAGAAAGAGGGAAAAAGAAATATTTGACAAGTTCATTAATCTGTTATAGGTAAACACACCTGTCACAGCACAGAAAAGCCTTAATGACTTCACAGTTAAATACCTGTGCCACACTATCCATTATCAAAGTAGCATAATTGTTTAATGCACTAGAACTCATCTGCATGAGTTTGCAGATGAGCAATCTCTAAGAAAAGACATCTATTCTGTTATTTACTTTGTAAGCAAGTTGAGATTTTAACATACTGAAGACATTAGAATATGTTTAAAATTGAGACCCCGTGAGTGAATCAAATGCCAATCAGTTTAAGACACTGAATTTATCTTAGGTATAAAACAGTTCAATTATAAAATGTAAGTTTTGCAATAACTTAAGATGTTAAGCTGTTAGTGTCCTACATAAAATTTCAATTGCCATTTGTCTTATGGAATTATGTAGAAAAACCCATCATCAAAACAGAAATTCATTTTTAGTAGAGTGACAAGAGATTGACTTAACCATGTCATATAAGACTAAGAATAAGCCATCAGTTTTTACCACATCTGTCTTTGGAAGTATTTGCATTAATTTCATTTTAATTCTTTTGTTTTTCTTTGTAATCTACCAGTAAATAAAGAAATTGAATGAGGTGTTAGTGGCCTGTGAGCAGATGGGCATTTTCTATCTCCATCAGAAAAGAAAAAGTGAATTAGCCTAAAGGGGCAAGAGAGACCATGAAGGCTGTGATAAATTGTAAAGTGCAGGGTTTTTCTGGAGAAACATGTCGGAATGTAAACCAGCATTACTGAGTCTTCTGATTTTCCAGAACATGATAAATTTCTGTTTTGCATGGTAAATTTCAAATGTCCACATGAGACAGCAGAGTGTTTAGATGGTTGCCCAAAACTTTTCATAGACTAAAAGCTTCTGGCAGGTCATACTGTCTTCTGAGATCCTTCAGTTTACAACTCCTGCCTGGCATTCTCTCTACTAAAATACTCATGCGTACAGTCCTTCAGAATGAACAAGGGAAATAATTTGAATTTTACTTTTGCATATATTTTGCTACATTTGTATTTCTGCTGTATTTTTGTGCATTTTATAAGGTTTATTTGCACAATAGCATGAAAAATATGTAATTTATTTAAAATTATATTAAAATTACAAGCTCAAACCATTTTTATTCATGGAATGAAAGCGAAACTGAAGTCGCTCAGTCATGTCCGACTCTTTGCGACCCCATGGACTGTAGCCTACCAGGTTCCTCCATCCATGGGATTTTCCAGGCAAGAGTACTGGAGTGGGCTGCAATTTCCTTCTCCAGGGGATCTTCCCAACCCAGGGATCAAACCCAGGTCTCCCTCATTGTGGACAGAGACTTTACCGTCTGAGCCACCAGGGAAGCCCATAATCATGGAATGCATGGCCCATAAATTTCAAGTCACAGAACTAGATCATCAGTTCAGTTCAGTTCAGTCGCTCAGTCGTGTCCGACTCTTTGCGACCCCATGAATCACAGCACGCAAGGCCTCCATGTCCATCACAAACTCCTGGAGTCTATCCAAACCTATGTCCATCAAGTCAGTGATGCCATCCAGCCATCTCATTCTCTGTTGTCCCCTTCTCCTCCTGCCCCCAATCCTACCCAGCATTAGGGTTTTTTCCGATGAGTCAACTCTTCGCATGAGGTGGCCAAAGTATTGGAGTTTCAGCTTCAACATCAGTCCTTCCAATGAACACCCAGGACTGATCTCCTTTAGGATGGACTGGTTGGATCTTCTTGCAGTCCAAGGGATTCTCAAGAGTCTTCTCCAACACCACAGTTCAAAAGCATCAATTCTTTGGTGCTCAGCTTTCTTCACCATCCAACTCTCACAACCATACATGACTACTGGAAAAACCATAGCCTTGACTAGACCGACCTTTGTTGGCAAAGTAATGTCTCTGCTTTTAAATATGCTATCTATGTTGGTCATAACCTTCCTTCCAAGGAGTAAGCGTCTTTTAATTTCATGGCTGCAATCACCATCTGCAGTGATTTTGGAGCCCAAAAATATAAAGTCTGACACTGTTTCTACTGTTTCCCCATCTATTTCCCATGAAGTGATGGGACCAGATGCCATAGACCTTCTAAAATGGAATCTATTCTTCTTGTGTTTCTTCATTTTAATAAAAAGTGTTCTTTTTATGTAACCCTCACATATTTTCCCCCTCTAACTGGTAAAGAACTCAGCTTATACTTTCATAACTTCTAGGCAAAGATAGAGCCCGTCATTAAATACCAAGCAACTATAACGATACATGTTTATTGCAGGAAAGTGCCGGAGTCCAGCTCCAGCTGGTCCAGGGTTCCCTCAGGATGGACGGTGTCGGCGATACGAATGAGAAGACATAGCGAGTCTTGGTGTTTCCAAGTGTCTTCTGACTTTATTGTTTTTTTAAGACAGCTTTTATATCTTTAGTTGTATTTTTTTTTTAAAGAATATAGGCACAGCAGATTATGACAAAGAAAGAATTCATTAACAGAAAGTTTTAAAGCAGAACCTGTTTTTCTAAGGATTGATCAGCCAAAACACTTTTGTATCAGGCACAGCAGATTATGACAAGGAATGCATTCGTCAACAGAAAGTCTTAAAATAAAACCTGTTTTTCTATAATCTATCTTGCGCCTTGAGCCCAACAAAAAGGAATGTGGTCCTATAAAGTTATGGTACAGCAAGCTGAAACAATATAGTACAAAGGTCAGTTCTTAGCAAAAATCACCAGCTAAATTAACAATCGTCTTATTATTTGTATGAAGGCTAAACTTTTATTTCTATAAGTTTTTAACTATTATACTTTCATTACGCAGGCTAAATACGTTAAGAGCAAAAACATAGTGAGTAAATATAGACTAAGTAACAGTTTCTTAAAGCAATATTTCTTTTATTTCCTAATAAGCCTTTCTCCTATGAAGAGCTCTGTACCTATTGGGGCTTTTGTGTGTTAGGCTCTCAATGCTGTTTATTGTTAAAGGGCAGTCATGCACATTAGCTCCAAAGGCACAGGTACATTTATTAAATAAACCAATATGCCAGCAAGAAGAATTTAGATTAATATACTCCATATCCTAGACAATCCCATCAGGGTGCCACCATTTTTTAGAGGCCTTGTCGATTGAGGTTTTAGATTGATCTATATTGGAAGAGAACCAGGAAAAGGCCTTTTTCCTAAGTCATAGAAAATAAGAAGAGGTCTATTGTAGCAAACATCAGAAAGACAGACGTCATCTTTAAGGTGAGCACTGAGGCAGTCTTCCGAGAATCCCTGAGGCCTGAGAAGCCGTGCTCGATCAGTCCTGCCCCTCATGACACTGTCATGGGTGGGATCTCGTGGGCTGGCTCCCGGCAGGAAAGGAAAAAATAAAATTGACAAATGCTAGTCATTTTAAGAGTACTTGATTAGAGTGGCGGAGAAGGCAATGGCACCCCACTCCAATACTCTTGCCTGGAAAATCCCATGAACGGAGGGGCCTGGTAGGCTACAGTCCATGGGGTCGCTAAGAGCCAGACATGACTGAGCGACTTCACTTTCACTTTTCCCTTTCATGCACTGGAGAAGGAAATGGCAACTCACTCCAGTATTCTTGCCTGGAGAATCCCAGGGACGGCGGAGCCTGGTGGGCTGCCGTCTACGGGGTCGCACAGAGTCGGATACGACTGAAGCGACTTAGCAGCAGCAGCAGATTAGAGTGGGGCTTCTTTTTAAATTCAAGTTCTTCAACTTCCCAGTTATGACTGAGCAAACGAAATAGCATCTCTGTCTCACTTACCTCATTATTAACATGGAGATACAATAGTGGCTACCTCATACATCTATTTGTAGGATTAGTTAAATGGCTATAAATACATGCTTAGAAGAATACCTCAGAGTGAGCATTCCACAAAGCTTAACATGAATGTTTTTGACTTAGCATATATGAAGTCTTCAAAGTGGTTAAACATACATTTTCTCAACTCATCTTGAGTGAAACCTCTAAGGTAGATATTATCATCTGTACTCTGTGGAGGAAAGGATATGCTCACAAGCTCAAGGTTACAAGCTTATGAGTGGTTGAAGTGGTGGTGAAGTTTGTAAGTTTGAAATTTCTACTCATTCCGTTACAAAAATGGACAAAAAAATTTTCAAGAGATCACATGGTTCTGGTTTCAAACTACATGGAGATCCAGAATAGCTTGCTGCATTTCTTTCCTGTATACTAAGGAGAAATACTGCATGCTTCTTCCCAAACCTGAAGTATATATAAGATTTGTGCAAACAATGGCTTCAATTCCTCTTTCTTTTTCTAAAGAAATGTTACAACATTAAGAAACAGGAAATAGTGTTTACATTTTAAAAATAAAGGAAAAACACTTAAAGGATATTAGAAAAAAAATTTTAAAAAAGCAATATCCATTTTCTTTACTAGTTTTATACTCTCTAGAATTGTAGGCAAAGTTCTTACAGGTGCCTTCAAACAACACTCTAACATGGTATTGTACTTTTATTATAAATTCCATATTAAACACTGCCTTGTTCCTTGACTGCAAAATTTCCCTCCAGATATCCTTGATAAATAATACTATCCTCTATCAAGCTAGACCATGCTTGTTCTAAAAAGAAATGTAGCTGACCTATAAATAATGTCAGTGCACTTGTTTTTTTGGAGATGATGAACTATACCATATTTAACACTGTTATAGTTAATAAAGACATGGTTTTGCAATAGTGATTTGAAAACGCAGTTGATCCTTGAACAACTCAGGGGTTAGGGGCACCAATCATCCCCCTCCCTCCAACCAAAAATCCAAATATCTCTGCATCAAATGACTTACCCAAAAGCAGGAAGCTAAAACAGTTTGGATAGAATCAAGACTCTAGGTTGCTCTCAGTCCATGTATTGTGATTCCTGGGCTTCCCAGGTGGTGCTGGTGGTAAAGAATCCACATGCCAATGCAGGAGACATAAAAGACATGGGTTCAACCCCTGGATTGGGAAGATACCCTTGAGGAGGGCATGGCAAAGCATTCTAGTATTCTTGCCTGGAGAATCCCATGGACAGAAGAGCCTGGTGGGCTACAGTCCACAGGATCACAAAGAGTCGGACATGAGTGAAGCAACTTAGCACACAAACACACATTGTGATTCCCTAAACACAGATTTTTTCCCCGCACTTAAAGATTTGTAAAATAAAATAAAATTATAGGTGCTAATTTTATTGGAAAAAAACACATAAAAGTGAACCTGTGCTGTACAAACCCATGTTGTTCTAGGGTTATCTGTAATATTTTACTGTCAATAATATTGGGGGGAAAAGTAGGTTTTCCAATTATGTTATAATCTTACACATAAGTGGTTTAAGTTTCATGATATTTACTATATATTTTCTGTAGTCTTTGGAACATTTTACTATTATTACTAAAGACACAATATATTGATTTTGAGTTTCACATCATTTGTATGATAAAGCTACCAGATAAAATTCATATTCATTTCTCTGGCATTGAATATTCTCAGAAATTAAATTATTCAACAAGCATTTATGGAGGGTCTATGAGGTACCACTCACTCTTATAGACAGATGGAACTTATCAATTAAAAAAAATGCATATCCCTGCTTCTATGAGTCTTACATTCAGAAAATGGAGTAAGGTTATATGAAACAAACAATTGCATTCTGGTAACACACCTGCAGAAGAACTTGACAAGGAAAGCACAACCATTTCAATAATCCTATCTGAAAGCATCCTTCATGGTATCTAGTAACTTGAGGGTAGAATACTGTTCATCTCTTGGAGGGAGACTACATAAAAGGCCTTTCACTTTAAAGAATAAATGCAAAGTCTGTCAGTGCACGATGCTCTACTCTTTACCTGCTGATCCCTGCCTTCTGGAGTCTGGGTTGGTTGTGGCGACACATGGTAAAAGCAGCCAAAGTTAACAGCAGTTTTCCCTCTAGTACATTTTTTGAAAATGCTAACTCCTTTTTTTAAGGCTCTGCCCTGACTGCTACATGAAAAACCACTAATTTCTTTGATGTATCAAAGTGTGGCTACCAATACCATGATGAGAAATCCCACATCAGCATTGTGTCAGGAAGCGAGATGGAATCTCCCAGGGAGCTGGGAGTGGAACATGAGCATTTTGCCCTTCAACAGTCTGTTCAGTCAAGCTTTGGTACTTTCCTATCACTGACAACATCTAGATAGAATTATAATAACAAAACTTGTCTCGACTATACTTCTTATAGGAAATTTATACTATTTACTTGCTAGAATATGCAAACTGTCTTTCAAAGCATCCTTAACTATGAAATTTAAAGTGCAAGTCTTTCCAAAGTCATCACATCTCACCACACTATATATGAATTTCCTTAACTGACTGGTTAAAAATCTTTCTTCTACTTCACTGTTGTGGGAATAAACAAGAAGGTTTTCATTGCTACAGAAAACAGTTATCACTCATAAGCATTACGTGATGAATCAATCTTTATCTTTTTTCTTTGTAATATGCACTTTCAAAAAATTAAATTTCAGAGCCTTTATGATCGATTCCCTTTTTCTATTTGTCTCTTACTATAATTTTTATATATTTTATTAAATATATATTAATATATTTATGTTTTGGACTACCCTGGTGGCTCAGATAGTAAAGAACCTGCCTGCAAGGCAAGAGACCTGGGTTAGACCTCTGGGTTGGGAAGATCCCCTGAGGAAGGGAATGTCTATCTGCTCTTGTATTTTTGCCTGGAGAATCCAATGAACAGAGGAGTCTGGTGGGCTATATAGTCCATGGGGTCTCAAAGAGTCAGACACAGTTGAGCAACTAAGCATGCACACATGCATGTCATATTTATAAAATATACTATCCTTATAAAAGTATATATGCAAAGTAGAAAATACATTTTATTTTTTGAAGAATAAAATATATTGAAATATTTATATTCATATTATACCTTTATTCATAAAAACTATGTAAATATTTATTTTATTTGACTTTATATTATATTTATATTTATACTATATATAGATAAATATTGATCCTATATATATCTTTTTATTCATTAGCTTAATTTTGTAGCAAGGACAGAAATGGCCAGATTGCCCCTGACAGCAAAGTTACCTGTGTTTTCATCAGGCACTGTGAGAGCTAATATACACTGTGAGGCACTGTGAGAGCTAAGGTACCTCTCCAACCTGGCCCAAACTAACCAAACTTACCTCATCTTTGATGGAGCTTATAGCCTTACATGCCACAATGTCTGAGTTTACCCTTATTCCTGTTCACTTTAAAATGTATATTTGTTTGTGTTCACTCTCTTTGTGTGCATTCATAATATATACATATATGTGTATATATATCTACATATATGTGCATTCATAACATGTGTGTGTGTGTGTATGTGTGAGCATGCACGTACATGCTGTCACTTCATTCTGACTCTTTGTGACTCCATGGACTGTAGCCCATCAGGTTCCACTGTCTGTGGGATTTTCCAGGCAAGAATACTAGAGTGGGTTGCCATTTCCTACTCCAGGGGATCTTCCTGACCCAGGGATCCAATCTGCATCTCCTTTGTCTCCTGCATTGCAGGGGGTTTCTTTACCGGTATATATATATATTTCTGTTTTCACTTGTAAATATTTATTTGTGTGCACTCTTTCTGTGTGCATTCGTAATATATATATATATATATATATATATATATATATATTTATATATATATGTGCATTCATTTCATATATTTATACACTCCCTCCCTCCCTTCCTCTCTTCTTTCCCCCCTGTCTTACACAATTGAATATGTATACATACACTCTCAATATAACGGAATCAAAGTTGATAACAAAATAGTTTAAAAAGTGAGGAAGAGAAGAAATCCATAAGAACTTATTTCACCAACAGTGTAACTGTTCACAGAACATGTGTTGCATTAGAGTTTTAACATTTTAAATATAACTCAACAGTTGTAAATATTAAATGAGAATAGTTTCACTCAAAATACATTTCCTAAAACCATATGATACAAACAAGAAAAGTCTTAGTTTAGATATTCTTCTTCTACAAACTTTGATGGATCTTAACAATAAAGAGGGCTTCTCTCCTAGTGCAGCTGTCAAAGAATGGGCCTGAAATGCAGGTGACCTGAGTTGTTCCCTGGGTTGGGAAAATGCCATGGAGTAATGACCTAAATCAAATCCCTTACAATTACACAGTGGAAGTGATAGATAGATCTAGGGAACTGATCTGATAGACAGAGTGCCTGAAGGACTATGGATAAATATTCACAACATTGTACAGGAGGTGGTGATCAAAACTTTCCCCCGAAAAAAGAAATTCAAAAAGGTAAAATGGTTGTCTGAGGAGGCCTTACAAATAGCAGAGAAAAGAAGAAAAGTGAAAGGCAAAGGAAGAAAGGAAAAATATACCCATCTGAATGCAGGATTCCAAAGACTAGCAAGGAGAGATAAGAAAATCTTCCTCAGTGATCAATGCTAAGAAATAGACGAAAACAACAGAATGGGAAAGACCTGAGATCTGTTCAAGAAAATTAGAGATACCAAAGGAATATTTCATGCAAAGATGGGCACAATAAAGGACAGAAACTGTATGGACCTAACAGATGCAAAAGATATTAAGAAGAGGTGGCAAGAATACACAGAAGAACTATACCAAAAAGATCTTAATGACCCAGATAACCACGATGGTGTGATCACTCACCTAGAGCCAGACAATTCTAGAGTATGAAGTCAAGTGGGCCTTAGGAAGCATCCCTATGAACAAAACTAGTGGAGGTAATGGAATTCCAGTTGAGCTATTTCAAATCCTGAAAGATAATGCTGTGAAAATGCTGTACTCAATATGCCAGCAAATTTGGAAAACTCAGCAGTGGCCACAGAACTGGAAAATGTCAGTTTTCATTCCAATCCCAAAGAAAGGCAACACCAAAGAATGTTCAAACTACCGCACAATTGCACTCATTTCACACACTAGCAAAGCAATGCTCAAAATTCTCCAAGCTAGGCTTCAACAGTATGTGAACCATGAACTTCCAGATGTTCTAGCTGGATATAGAAAAGGCAGAGGAACCAGAGATCAAACTGCCAACATCCACTGGATCATAGAAAAAGCAAGAAATTCCAGAAAAAAAAACATCTACTTCTGCTTCATTGACTACACTAAAGCTTTTGATGTGTGGATCACAACAAACTGGAAAATTCTGAAAGAGATGAGAATACCAGACCACCTGACCTGCCTCTTGAGAAATCTGGTTGCTGGTCAAGAAGTACAGTTAGAACCGGACATGGAACAATGGACTGGTTCCAAATTGGGAAAGGAGTAAGTCAATGTTATATATTGTCACCCTGCTTATTTAACATATATGCATAGTACAACATGTGAAATGCTAGGCTGGATGAAGCATAAGCTGGAATGTAGATTGTTGAGAGAAATATCAATAACTTCAGATATGCAGATGATACCACCCTTATGATGGAAAGCAAAGAAGAACTAAAGAGCCTCTTGATGAAAGTGAAAGAGGAGAGTGAAAAACTTGGTTTAAAACTGAACATTCAGAAAACATGGCTTATGGCATCCAGTCCCATCACTTCATGGCAAATAGCTGGGGAAGCAGTGGAAACAGTGACAGATTTTATTTTGGAGGGCTCCAAAATCACTGCAGATGGTGACTGCAGCCATGAAATTAAAAGACACTTGCTCCTTGGAAGAAAAGTTATGACCCGCCTAGACAGCATACTAAAAAGCAGAGACATTACTTTGTCAAAAGGTCCATCTAGTCAAAGTTATGGTTTTTCCAGTAGTCATGTATGGATGTGAGAGTTGGACTATAAAGAAAGCTGAGCGCCGAAGAATTGATGCTTTTGAACTGTGGTGTTGGAGAAGACTCTTGAGAGTCCCTTGGACTCCAAGGAAATCCAACCTATCCATCCTAAAGGAAATCAGTCCTAAATATTCATTGGAAGGACTGATGCTGGAGCTGAAACTCCAATATTTTGACCATTTGATGTGAAGAACTGACTCATTGGAAAAGATCCTGATACTGGGAAAGATTGAAGGCAGGTGGAGAAGGGGATGACAGAGGATGAGATGGTTGAATGGCATCACTGACTACAGGGACATGAGTTTGAGTAAGCTCCGGGAGTTGGTGATGGACAGGGAAGACTGGCTTGTTGCAGTCAAAGGGTTCGCAAGGAGTCCGACACAACTGAACAACAGAACTGAATTGAATCCAGATGACACACCCTTATGGTAGAAAGCAAAGAGGAACTAAAGGGCCTCTTGATAAAGGTGAAAGAAGAGAGTGAAAAAGCTGGCTTAAAACTCAACATTCAAAAAACTGAGATCATGGCATCCAGTCCCATCACTTCATGGCCAATAGATGGGGAAACAATGGAAACAATGACATACTTTATTTTCTTGGGCTTCAATATCATGGTGAATGCAGCTATGAAATTCTCCTTGGGAGAAAAGCTGTGACAAACCTAGACAGCATATTAAAAAGCAGAGACATTACTTTGCTGACAAAAGTCCATATAGTCAAAGCTATGGTGTTTTCCAGTAGAAACGTATGGGTGAGAAAGTTGGACCATTAAGATGGCTGAGCGCTGAAGAATTGATGCTTTCTAACTACAATGTTGGATAAGGCTCTTGAGAGTCTGTTGAACAGCAAAGAGATCAAACCAGTCAATGCTCATGGAAATCAACCCTGAATAATCATTTGAAGGCCTGATGTTGAAGGCCTTCCAATATTGGAGGCCAAAGACCTCCAATACTTTGGTCACCTGATATGAACAGCTGAGTCATCAGAAATGACCCTGATTGGGAAAGATTGAAGGCAGCAGGAGAAGGGGACAATAGAGGACAAGGTGGTTGGATGGCATCACCCACTCAATAGACATGAGTTTGAGCAAGCTCCAGGAAATGGTGAAACACAGGGAAACTTGGCATGCTGCAGTCCATGGGGTTGCAAAGAATCAGACATGACAGAGAAACTGAACAACAATAATGACAATCAAGAACTTAACATGTCCATAGGGGTTTTTCCTTTTCAAACTGTAGTTTTCATCATAAAACTCTAAATTATGGAAGAAATGACTCTGAGTTTTCTTTTGAGATAATACTCCTCATCAAGGATACAAACTACTGATAAACATAGATAGCCTATTCAATTTACATATAAAGAGTATATCCTATTACAAAAAAACAATATTCAATATAACCAATAACAAGTTATACTGTTATAACTTGTTATAACATATATAACAAGATATATGTTATAATAATCTATTCACACTAGTTGGCTTAATAAAATATGAATAAGTTAAATATTAAAAAGGAAGTAGATTTCAATACCTATGTCCATTATGACTGGATATTCTTTTTAGTGTTTATACAATCATTTACTCAATAAGAATTTATTGTGTATTTATTGCATGTCAGACACTTTGCTTCTACTGAAGAAATAAATTAATTTAGTTTCCTCACAATGATCTTGCTATTGACCAAGCAACATATTTCATATTTTTTGTTCAGTTTATAATTTCAAAGTGCACTAGCAGTGATTCTACTGAATTAGTATCTAAATACTAGTCCTAGACATAAATATATTTACCATAATCTTAGAAAAATACTAGGGAAAAAAAAAAGCTTAGGTTGACAAGAGTGGACACCAAGAAATGGAAAAAGCCCAAGCATTATTTTATCTGTGGAATGTTTGACTTAAGAACATAACCAAATGAGTCTGAAACTGATAATGCACAGGCAAGTATATGCATGATTCTCAAAGGAAACTTGAAGGAGAGTTCTGTGCAAGGTCATTCTCAAGCATAGAAAAGGCATGACTAATATTGTTGTCTGATGAAATTTAAACATCCCAAGAAACATGAATAAATTAATAAACAGATTATTTTTCTCTTAACATATGTCCATTAACAAAAATAAATGTATTAAGCCAGTGAAGAGAGATTACAGTTGAAACTGTAAAAATTACAGTGTCTTTTCTTGAGACATTATAATGAAAGTCCTGATTTGGGATGAAAGAGACTTATGATACATTCCTAGTGCTGTCACCTTCTGTGTCATATGAATGGTTAACCTGTGAGACTTGTGAGACTCCACTTAAATTTAGGATAATAAAATTCATTTCATTCTGCTATAGTCAACAGATGACAATTTTAACCAAAAAAAAAAAAAGGAGTACTAAAGAGTATTTACTTTTAAAATTCACTGCCTAAGTGGTTTATTGAGTGCTGATTCTGGAAAGTGTATTTTATAAGATATAGAAAATATGGTGGCATGAGAAAAAAATGAAGAGATGAAAAATGAAGGGAAAAAAAAGGAAGAAAGTTTGGAAGGAAGGAAGGGATGCAGAGAGAAAGGTTTATGTGAATTTTTAGTCTTTAACAGGACGTGTGAGTCACACCCTATGGTATCCCACAATAAACCATGCACTTGTATGATCCCCCACCCCAGCCCACAGAGTGCAGATGAAGTCTGTGACTTGCTTTTGGCTCATAGAATATTTCAAAGATAATGCGAAACTATCCCCTGGTTCAGTTGAATTATATAAGACTCACTCTTAGCACAGTGGAGAGAGAATTTTTCATCTGAGATTTAAGAAGCAACTATTAACATTGTAAACTGCCTATGGAGAGGAACATATGCCAGGGATCTTGTACCTGAGGGTGGCCTCCATACAACAGACCTCACTTATACAACCAAAAGGAAAATAATTCTACCAATAAACTAAATGAGTCTAGGATTCTTTCCTAATCAGTCCTATAGATGAAAATGCAGGTTGGCAGGCAATTGGTTGCAGCCTTGTAAGACACTGAGCAGGGGACCCAGCTAACTGGTAGCAGGACTCCTGACCCAGGGAAACTGTGAGATAATCATTGTGGATTGTCTTAAGCCATCAAGTTTGTAGTAATTTGTGTGTAACAGTAGAAAATTAATGCATAGGAGGATCTGATGTAAACATGGTATATGTAAAACATCGATCAATTTAGTGTTTGTTCTGAATTTTAGATAACAGCTGCTTACGGGATTGAGGATGGAATCGGACATATTAAACAAAACTAAAGGGGAAAACATACCTTCAACAAAGAAGAGAGTCGTCTTGCACAAACTAATGGCTATAGTTGCCATCAAATGAAGTGTATGAGGAGCACGATTTTCAGTGCTGTGGTGCAACAACTGGACATTTCTATAAGAGTTGTCTGCCTTTTATTCATGGAAGTCTTCTGTACAAATACTATTTTCCTGGAGTTGCATACCATATTAGTGCCTATACAGAAACTAAACACAAACTACTTTGTATTGTCTTTGCAGGAATTTTCAAATAAGGTACTTAACAAACTGAACTAAAAATATGTAATCTATCATACTTAAAAAAAAATAGAATATTTTATTAAGGACTAAATCTGTAAGTTTAATGTTAATGAAAATGTTGTTAAAGATCAATATTTTGGGTATGATAGATATTACTGCTATTACAAGCATTAAAATATTGTACTAATTTAGGTAAATATAGGTAAACAAATAATAGACTGTTCTGTTTAATTTCACTTTGTGCTTTTCTTATTTGTCCTAAAAAAGTATAAGTAAAATTTGTAGTTTGGGGCATTTTCATAAATATCATCTCAAATATAATAAGTCAATTAATTGTTTAATTAAGGGAAGAAATACAGCTAAGAAAGTATTTTTAAATATCTCTAAGTTTGTTTTGATGCAATTATTTTAAGCTTTTACTATTTATGTTATAAATTTAAATGATTAAAGAAGTGCTTGATGTTCTCAACTGGCATAAGTATCAAGATGAATGATTTGACTTAGAAAATTAACTGAATATACAAGAGTCATGTAAGCCCTTTATTTATGCTACAGATTCACCAAGATCAATAAGAGCTTTCCTAAAGAGACAATATTTCAATGCAATGAAATTTGAATTTCAAATTGAATTTTATTTGATCCTACAGGACCTCTGGTAAATAGGAATTTCTCTAGAGACTAGAAAAATAGTCATGTTACAATTTTATATCAAAATATAGTGAAATTCTATGCAGCTGAAATGATTGAAAAAAGATATAAGATTTAAAATATTTTGCACATTTTGATGCTTGAAAATCATAGATTTGAATTGAGATTATTAAGTTTTGAATATTTAACTATTGTGTTGAAAACAAAATGCATAAAACTAAGTTATAGGTATGAAAAGACTTTTCAAAGAGGAAATAATGTATTTCCAATCCATCAATAGATTGTAAAGTCTTCAATTCTCATTAAGGCACTGTGGCATATTTTTTGTTTTTAATGATGGCCATTTAATAATGATTAGATTGGATAATAAAGTATATACAAGTCAAAACATAAAAAATAGTATGTAGTAGATAAGAGGAGTAAAGATGGTTGTTCAACAGGAGTATGGGTAGAAATGTCACTGACAGCTAAAGTGTCAAATGCTATTTCATGAATATAATGGAACGTCCATAGGGCACTAAAGTCTGAATAAGACTTTGATGGGAAAAAGGAAGAGGAAAAAAAAAAATCACTCAAGTAGGAGAAATAAGATTCAAGATTAGAGGAAAAGAAATAAAATTCAAAATTAGAGGATTAAACATAAACATTAACTAAAGATAAAATCTACATATGGAGTTTCAGATGATACATTGATGTTAACCTCACTAATTAAATCACATGATACTGAAAACCTAGCTAACAATTTTGTGTTTTTTGTTTTTGTTTTTTAATAGTACTAGTGATGTACTGATATGTTTAAAAAGTAGGTGCATGAAGAGGATAAGTAGATTCACCTGGTAGAAGTATGTAGCATGGATTGGAGGGGAATAATGAATGGCAGACTAAGTGCTTTTGAATGCTTTAATTACTTCAGTTTTATCTGCTTAAATAAACCTCGCAAGTTGCTCAATATTTGCAGGACAGCTAAAATAAGAACGATGCTAGCTGGTTTTAGAGCATTGTTTATAAAAAATAGTATTAAATTGTAAAATTCTGTCCTATTTATCAAAGGTAACACAATACAATTATTATTCTTTATGTTTGAGAGGAAAACACAATTTAAATAATTTTATTTTACGCATAGAGATTGTACTTTATGAGTAATGAAATAAGTCAATTTACCTGATGTATAAGTACACTGATATGAGCAAAACATTTAATAACCTATCATAATGTCTATTTTTAATGAGTTTTCATAGAAAAATCTCTAAAAGGATGCGAACATAAGCCATATAATACTATTTTAATATTTCTGTTGAAATGGCAAAAGCAATGGAAAGTGATAAAGATTCCTTTAAGAGGAATTTTCAGAAAATAAAAACAAAGAACAAAGCATGCATAAACTGTAGTTTTTTTCTACTTAATTAGCATTCTTATCCAATTAAACAATAATCATAAAGTAACATTTTTTGCCTTTAGAATTATTGCTGAAGTTCAAAGGTTCACATTTTTAATTGCTACTCATAAAGGATGCAGTTTAACTTTCAAAACTGTGAAAAGTCTCCTATTTTACATGATTCAGCAAGATGTTTCTCTTAGAAAATATATCATTAAAGAGTACTAACTTTTATGTAAATTAATGGCTAAAAACTTTTCTTGTTTCTACTTTCCAGTTTCAGACCAGGGTGAATAAATCAGAATCAGGCATCTTTTGTGGGTGAAAGGAAGTAGAAATCTTAAGATTAGAAACTTATTAGTGTGATGCCCATGGGCAAAGATGAAATCAGATATTATAGATGATTTTGGAGCTGCAATTTTAATAATGATAAGGGTAGAGTGAAATGAATAGCTGAATAAGAAACAAATTTCATCCCTCTGTCTAAACCCATTAATCTGTCAGCATGTCATAAGTATATTTTACTAATCGTTCATAATAGTGGGTACATGAAGATTAAAAGATAATCAGATATAACAGTGGTGGGATGAAAATTAGTGTTAAGTTGTAGAAAAGGGAAATTGGAGAGAGATGATGTGTCTAGTGAATTTTAGGCTGCACACATTAAGTGTAAGTATCCACAGTTCTTTAGAGAAAAGATCACAAATGAGTAAGATTCCTCAGTTCAGTTCAGTTCAGTCGCTCAGTCGTGTCCAACTCTGCGACCCCATGGACTGCAGCATGACAGGCCTCCTTGTCCATCACCAACTTCCGGAGTTTAATCAAACTCGTGTCCATTGAGTGGGTGATGCCATCCAACTCTCTCATCCTCTGTCATCCCCTTCTCCTCCCACCTTCAATCTTTCCCAGCATCAGGGTTTTTTCAAATGAGTCAGTTCTTCACATCAGGTGGCCAAAGTATTGGAGTTTTAGCTTTAGTATCAGTCCTTCCAATGAATATTCAGGGTTGATTTCCTTTAGGATGGACTGGTTGGATCTCCTTGCAGTCCAAGGAACTCTCAAGAGTCTTCTCCAACACCACAGTGCAAAAATATCAATTCTTCAGTGCTCAGCTTTCTTTATAGTCCAACTCTCACATCCATACATGACCACTGGAAAACCATAGCCTTGACTAGATGGACCTTTCTGGCAAAGTAATGTCTCTGCTTTTGAATATGCTGTCTAGATTGGACATAACTTTTCTTCCAAGAAGCAAGCATCTTTTAATTTCATGGCTGCAGTTACCATCTGTAGTGATTTTGGAGCCTAAAAAAATGAAGTCTGTCACTGTTCCCACTGTTTCCTCATCTATTTCCCATGAAATGATGGGATCGGATGCCATCATCTTAGTTTTCTGAATGTTGAGCTTTAAACCAACTTTTTCACTCTCTTTCACTTTCATCAAGATGCTCTTTAGTTCTTCTTCACTTTCTGCCATAAGGGTGGTGTCATCTGCATATCTGAGGTTATTGTTATTTCTCCTGGCACTCTTGATTCCAGCTTGTTCTTCATCTAGCCTAGCATTTTCCATGATATACTCTGCATATAAATTAAATAAGCAGGGTGACAATATACAGCCTTGACATAATCCTTTCCCGATTTGTAATCAGTCTGTTGTTCCATGTCCAGTTCTAACTCTTGCTTTCTGCTCTGCATACAGATTTCTAAGGAGGCAGGTCAGGTGATCTGTTATTCCCATGTCTTGAAGAATTTTCCATAGTTTGTTGTGATCCACATATCAAAGGCTTTGACATAGTCAAAAAAGCAGAAGTAGATGATTTTCTGGAGCTCTCTTGTTTTTTGATGACCCAACGGATGTTGGCAATTTGATCTCTGGTTCCTCTCCCTGTTTAAATCCAGATTGAATATATGGAAATTCATGGTTCACGTACTGTTGAAGCCTGGCTTGGAGAATTTTGAGCATCATTTTGCTAGCATCTGAGATGAGTGCAATCGTGTGGTAGCTAGAGGATCCTTTGGCATTGTCTTTCTTTGGTATTGAAATGAAAACTGACCTTTTCGAGTCCTGTGGCTACTGCTGAGTTTTCTAAATTTGCTGGCATATTGAGTGCAGCACTTTCATAGCATCATCTTTTAGGACTTGAAATAGCTCAGCTGGAATTCCATCACCTCCACTAGCTTTTTTTGTAGTGATGCTTCCTAAGGCCCACTTGACCACAATCCAGGATGTCTGGCTCTATGTGAGTGAACACACCATCGTGATTATCTCGTGGGTCGTTATTATTCATGTGGGTCGTGAAGATCTTCTTTGTATAGTTCTTCTGTGTATTCTTGCTACCTCTTCTTAATGTCTTCTGCTTCTGTTAGGTCCATACCATTTCTGTCCTTTATTGTGCCCATCTTATTCAGGTATGATCTAAATCAAATCCCTTATGATTATTCAATGGAAGTATGAAATAGATTCAAGGGGTTAGATCTGATAGACAGAGTGCCTGAAGAACTATGGATGGAGGTTCATGACATTGTACAGGAGGCAGTGATCAAAACCATCCTGAGAAAAAGAAATGGAAAAAGCCAAAATAGTTGACTGAGAAGGCCTTACAGATAGATATGAAAAGGAGAGAAGTGAAAGGCAAAGGAGAAAAGTAAAGATATGCCCATTTGAATGAAAAGCTGCAAAGAATAGCAAGGAGAGATAAGACAGCCTTCCCCAGTGATCAATGCAAAGAAATAGAGGAAAACAATAGAGTGGGAAACGCTAGAGATCTATTCAAGAAAATTAGAGATACCAAGGGAATATTTCCTGCAAAGATGGGCACAATAAAGGAGAGAAATCGTATGGATTTGGAGATTATTTGTTAAAATTTGCCTTAGCTCAGGTATGCATGTGTGTGCAATGTATACATATACACACAAGAACACACATGATATATATGTTATATTCTTATGTGTATCTAGATAGATATAGTGGATGAATATATACATGTATGTATGGGAAAATCGAGAAAAATACATAATAATATCAGAAGATATGTTTTTTCAGGAATCAGATTGCCACAGAAAAAATTAGGTAATTTATGTTGGAGAGATTGTAAAGAAACAGGCACTCTCAAACATTTCTGTGAATGTAAGTGCTACAAATTCTATTGGAAATAATTTGGAAATTATTTTCTTGGAATTTATTATTTAGAAATTATCAAATAATAAAATATATATGTTTGATAGTAATTCTATATTAAAAATTATCCTACAGATATATTCACATATATTTCCAGATAACTTTGTTTGAGGTATATGGGTATTTACTATAGTATCATTTATAATACTAAGAGACTGGAAATAATTAAAATGTACAAAGATAATAGCTAGATAAATAGGTAAATAAATGAAATTCTATAATATGGATCGAGTATATTATATGTACCTATTTTTTACAAGAATCATATTTATACTCCAAATTAGAAATATTTTCAAACACATATTGTTAGAAAGGTGAAGAATTTGCTTAGCTGAACAAAGCCTGGATGTTTATATTGAATTGACCAAGTTTTACCCTTTCTTAATAGAAAGTCTAATAACAGTCATATGTTCCACTTGATAAAATATATATAAATATGTCTTTTCATAATTATTTTATATAAGCTCATGAGATATTCTACTTAAAGTCACAAAAAATGTATTTTTTCTTACTGGCATTGATTAGTTAAAACAAAAATGCTTTCATACTCCACTGGCTGATACATGTATATTCTCAGAAGAGAAGCCATTTAATATCTCAACATGATAATAAAGGAAATTAGTTTTATTTCTTTCTTTAATCTGTGCAACATAGAATATATAAGAAGAAAAAGTAGCTTCTGAACATGTCAAACTTTTTAAAATGAATTTGTAATAAAGATGCTTCAAGTTTCATTTTCTACACTTAAGAAATACTGAGGAGGTAAGGAAATTATTTAGGTCAATACCACCTGGATATTTAAATTAAATTTTCAAAATTTGCTTTTTCTTTATAAAAATATCTAATAGTAACCATAATATACACCTTATGCTCAAGTCAAATATTTATCACACTGCACTCCCTCAGAGAACAGAAGTTTGTGTGGGGCTTCCCAGATGGTGCTAGTAGTAAAGAACCCACCTGCCAATGCAGGAGACCTAAGAGACAAGGGTTTGATCCTTGGATCTGGAAGATTCCCTGGAGAAGAGAATGGCAGCCCACCTCAGCATTCTTGCCTGGAGAATCCCATGGACAGAGGAGCCTGGCAGGTTACAGTCCATAGAGTCACAAAGAGTTGGACAAGACTGAAGCAACTTAGTAGGAGCATGAGTATGAGAATAATATCTCAAGATACTTTTACAGAGAAATAGAAAAAAAAAAAACCCAACTTATCTCTATAAGAAGTAGCAGCATAAATGATTCAGCAATTCCCTTATTGTGTTCTTATGCTTAAAATCATGTAGCACTTTTTAATTGAAAAATGTTAATTGCTCAACATGAAATAAAGCTGACAGGAGAACTAATTAAATTTCTGTTATTCAAAATGTAGCTGCATTGATACAGTGCCAGGATATAAATTCA
Source organism: Giraffa tippelskirchi (assembly GCF_054371585.1). Taxonomy (NCBI): domain Eukaryota; kingdom Metazoa; phylum Chordata; class Mammalia; order Artiodactyla; family Giraffidae; genus Giraffa; species Giraffa tippelskirchi. The sequence goes on from NC_137276.1 coordinate 44,506,692, forward strand.
TGTCTCACTATTCGGTGCTCTTTTCTCCCTATTTCCTTGCATCTGTCTTTCCATCTTTTCACTCTATTCATGTAATCCTGTGGTTTCTACATCAGAAGTATATCTTGGCCTCTTCTATTTCAATCTACTTTACTCCATTTCCAAACAAGTCACCATGAATATGTGTGTGTGCGTGTGTACATATATTTTATATACAAAAGCTATATTTTCCCTCCTTATTAAATTATGGTATGAAAATCCAAATCTGAGAGGGGAATCCAATCTTATTAATGCCCCTGGTTGATGTATTTTAGAAAACTAAAATTATCTACTACTATTAGTAATTGGACTATTATATTACATTTTATATTTTTGTTATAAACCTCTGCCTCTATGTTGGGCTTCTGCAGTTCTGTGGAGTTTTCCATTTTTTTTCTCTTTTTTAATTTCAATTTTTAATTTTCTAAACCTATTATTATTTTTTCTACAGGTATTCTTTGTTTGCTTATCCTACTGTTCTTTTCCCCTTGCAGTTAATCTCTAATGTATATAAATCTTCTTTATCTACCTCTATCTAACTTTGTATATCTATTCTTTCTTTCATTCCTTTCTTCTCGACATATTTGTTGGTTTTATTTTCATTGCTTTATTCCCCAGTTGACATCTTGCTTTAGTTTTGTTTTCCTGTTTGCGCTTCAGTTAGTTTTGTTCTTAACTGGTAGATATGATTTTGGTTTCCTTTGTTCACCTGGCCAATCTATTGCACTTTATTTTTGTTTGACTGTTTTCATTTTGTTTATGGGTGTATATGTATATGTGTTTATTCAGTCACACTTTTTATTGTTGTTATAAACCTCTGCCTCTACACTGGGCTTTTGCAGTTCTGTGGAGTTTTCCTTTTTTCTTTCTCTTTCCACTTTTTCTTCTTTTTTTTTTCTCTATTTTATAATATTAATTTTTAATTTTTTAAACCTATTATATTTTTTCTATATTTATTCCTTTGTTTGACTCTTGCTTCTCTGCAGGAAAGCTATGACAAACCTAGACAGTATATTAAAAATCAAAGTCATCACTTTGCTGACAAAGGTCCATATAGTCAAGGCTATGGTCTCTCCAGTATTCACATATGGTTGTGAGAGTTGGACTATCAAGAAGGCTGGCCGCCGAAGAATTGATGCCTTCAAACTGTGGTGCTGGAGAAGACCTTTCAGAGTCCCTTGGACAGCAAAGGAGATCAAACCAGTCAATCCTAAAGGAAACCAACCTTGAATATTCATTGGAAGGACTGTTGCTGAAGTTGAAGTTCCAATATTTTGGTCACCTGATGTGAACAGCTGACTCATTGGAAAAGACCTTGATGCTGGGACAGATTGAAGGCAGGAGGCGAAGGGAACAATATTGGATGAGATGGTTGGATGGCATCACTGACTCAATGGACATGAGTTTGAGTAAACTCCGGGAGTTGGTGATGGACAGGGAAGCCTGGCATCCATGGGGTCGTAAAGAGCCAGATACCACAAGGCAACTAAACAGCTGCAACAATCAAATCTCTATGATGTGCACATGAGACAAAATTGATACTGTATGTCAATTATATTTCAATAAAATAATACTTTACTAGGTTTATTGAATTAATATTTTAATGTAATGTTTTGCTTAAGATAGTTATTTTTAAAAATAATAGGGAATGGTTTACTGAGTTACTGTAAATCTTTTTTTTTTTAGCTAAAAAAGTCTTCATTGTATTAAAAATAACTAATTTGAACTATTTCTGAGGTTTCTAATTAAACCAAAAAAGAAAATTTTCAGTGCAATGAAAATGTAGCTTAAAAAATGAGAAAGTGTGGAAGAGTGAAATAATGGAAGTGTTAGAATTTGAAGTTATAAATGTATGTTTGAGCCTCACAACTGCATTTTTCAGTTAGGTAGCCTTTCCCTTCTCCAGGAGATCTTCCCAATCCAGGGATTGAACCCAGGTCTTCTGCATTGCAGGCAGATTCTTTACCAGCTGAGCACAAGGGAAACCCTTCAGTTAGGTAGGATTAGATAAATTGCTTACTCCTTTAAGCCTCAATTTTATTCCTTCAGAGTTGGACTAATCATATTAAACCAAAAAGACTGTGACAATGTTAAAACATAGTTACTAACAAGCAGCAGTTCAATGTAATTCTGGCTAAATATTGAATAAATATTTTCACACAAGTGAAATTATAGTACAAACTTAACATTTCAGAATCCAAAGCTTGATAAATCCAGATATTAAAGATATAATATTGTCAGAAGAATATATGCTTATGAAAAGCACACAGAGATCCTATTAAATGCACCAGGATGTCCTTAGATAAGCATGCTTACATTGTTTTCTTCTTCCATCTTAGTTTTGAAAAGCTAGCTAAGCCTGTGAAATTAGAGTTGCTATTTAGTGATAACGCAGAGATAAACTAACTCTTATTAAAATTAAAATGCTCAAGAACTTCACAGAAGTTAAACTCTAAAAGCAACATCTGTAAATCAACTATGAAAAGCAATTACTTTTTCAATACGAAAAATTCATGAGAAAATTTCAACAAAGCAGTAGCAAGTTGTCTTTCTGTAGGAAAAAAGAACCAAGACTTGTGTTTGTATTTAGCCATTGTGATGAGAAAATATAGACCAATTCATTCAATACTTCTACAAAGAACATTTCTAAAGTCGAAGTAAAGTTAATGATTTTTTAAAAGATTAGATGATTTGATAAAGAGATCTTAGACTGCTTAAAAATTCCAGTGTTCAAAAAGTAATTTAATATTTTTTATATTTACTATTTTGAGTTCCTTCTTTCTCAAATAATATTTTCAAAATATTTTTCTAAAAACATTTAGCCTTTTAAAATACAATTGTGTAGTCAAAGTTACCAAAACCTTAATAGAAGAATTCCTGCTAAGATTAGTATTTATATTGTTTTATCTACATAAATAATAGATTTGCATAGGTATAAAATAGGTCATGTTTAAGTAGGAGCAAAATTATGGCAATATAAGCAATTCTACAAATACATATGGGAAATGCATTATTCATTTAAAACATTGAGATACAAAGCACTCTCTTTTGCAATTTGTAATTATAAACTTCTCAGAAGCAAGGAGTTTATGTATTATGTAAGATGTTCACAGAAATTGTTGGTCTCTCAACCAATAATTCATCACCAATTCATCAGTGTTCATATACAATAGGAGAAAAATTCTATTCAAACTTACATGTTACTGTTAACCGCTTTCCTTATTAACTTATCAGACATAGAAAATGTTTTACATAGCTAGCAATTAGGGAATGAAGAGCGCATTGGGGAAATAAATATATTTGTGATATCTCAGATATTTTCATCATCTTTCACCCATTCACTAAATAATGACATTAAATAATGATGTCTATGAAGAACACAGTATGATCACAAAATAATAAGTTTCAATGGACTTTAGTATATTTGGGTGTGACAAGGTTGGAGGAACAGGTTGAGGCCAGATCATAATATGTGGAAATGAGAATATAGTTACTGAGAAATTTCTCAAAACACAAAATTCACTTTTAAAACTATGTTCTAGCCAGCTGCCATGTCACAGGCAGCCTTGTGGAAAGGCCTGAATAGCAATGAACTAAGGCATTCCATAAACCCATGAAGGAGTCTGGAAGCAGATTTCTGAGGCATGTCAACAGTCACCTGAGTGAACTTGGAAGCAGATTTTACCCCAATGACACAATTAAAAGATTGCAACATTATCAGAAACCTTGAGCCAGAACTAGCTAGTTAGGCCACTCCCAGAATTCCTGCCCATGGCATGTTTGAGGGAATATGGATTTGCTTTTTAGGTTGCTATTTTGGTGTAACTTACAATAGCCAATACACAGTTAAAGTGAAATGAATTGTTAAAAGCAGTCATAAAACAGTTTGTTCATCCATGACACAGAAAGCTCTGTGTCTGTGTGTGTGTGTGTGTGTGTGTGTATGTGCATGGCTGGAGATGTGAGGGGATAATTTGGGGAGATAGTGGTAGAGTCTAATATCCAGTGTCAGGTCCTAAGCCAGAGTATCAGAATTTTGTATTTTAAGCTATGAGAAGTTTCTAAACCATTAATAATAATGATGATAGAATAATACTTATAATGACAGAAAAACTGCAGTTCTTCAGGTCTGTTAACATCATTAACTTTTAAAATCACTTATTATGTTTGAAGCTCTGCTCAATACTTCAGTTTCCCTAGAAGAGCAAGTACTATAATAGGTATATAAGATATTAGTCTTTATAGAATCTTCTAATAGGTTTAAGAGATGAAGTTCCGTGAGAAAATCGCATGGTTTTACCTCAAGATCCTATCCTGAGACAAAGTTCTGCTAAGTTGGAGTGGAGTCTCTACTCGTGGCTTTCAATGGTCCCAAGAGAGATGGTATATGGAATGGTGAAAATGAAAGAACAAAATAATTCATGACTGTGTCCAACAGATTCAAAAAAGTGCATAGAAGAGAAGGAAGTCTGTTTTTCTTCAGACATAAGAATCCACAAAGAAATTACCTCTGTTGAAAAGGCAGTCACTTCAGTGTTTAGATTTTTAGATATGTCTCTGAAAACATTAAATTCCATGTTTTTATGTTTTATTTTACCTGTATTTAGGAGCAGCCTACAGGAATTTATGTTCACTAAAAATAGTTGTTTAAAAATAGTTACCTGAGTGATGATCTACTGTGCAATCCCTTGCAGTATGATGTTTCAGATGGGGTTGGTTTATCCCACAGGCACTAGAATCTTTCAGACCATGAAATTCTCCTGGTGTAACTTTTTCCACCATAACACCCCTTAAGTGGGAACCCATTGTGTTCCTACAATTCTGCTTCAATACACAGCCTCAGTTTAAATTATTATGAATTCCATGACTGACAAATTTTGAGTTAAGAATGATCTTTTGAAACAGTCTATTAATTGTGATAGCTCTTTGTTGCAGGGAAAGTACTCTTTTGGGCTTGGCGGTGACAGCACTGAAATAACAACACTAATGACAACACTAAGCTTTTCAACCACACTGTCATCTAAATTTTTGTATTTTACTAACACTGTAGCTATAATCATCATTCTTCAAGGAAACTGGATTCCTGAATAAGAACTGTCTTTACACCTTGTCTGTGATTCTTACATATGACTTAGAGAAACACTTTGACAGCTTTGGAGAGAATATCTTATACCTTCTATAGGTTTTCTACTTAAGTCATACAGAATTTAGATTTACTGACTTTATAATCTCTCTCTCTTCCCTTTTTCCCTTTTTTTTTGTGGGGGGGGTGTTGGAGGGGGTGGAGAGAGGATAGGGAACAAAGATACCACCAAATTTTAGAAATAGATATCACAGGTTCTTTCACATAGTTAGAGCACAATAGCAATTCTTCAGCCATTTTGCAGGAAAAAGAGGGATCTATTTTAAAATTCTTGACAGTCAAGGTAATATTTAATTATAACTATATTTCAGTTCTGATAATTTAAAATGTATCCAATAATTTTCATTTGTTCTCAAATAATCTACCTCTGTGAGGAAAATAATATCTAAAACATGGTTCATAGTATGATTTAGCTTTATTTATTGTATTTATTTGCTTACACTGGACAGAACTTACAGAATACTTTTTTCATTTCGATCAAGCTCATACAATACGCCGCTTTTAAATATATATATTTCCAATTCTTACCTGTGTTCAGTCGCTTCAGTCGTGTCCGACTCTGTGCGACCCCATAGACGGCAGCCCACCAGGCTCCGCCGTCCCTGGGATTCTCCAGGCAAGAATACTGGAGTGGGTTGCCATTTCCTTCTCCAGTGCATGAAAGGGAAAAGTGAAAGTGAAGTCGCGCAGTCGTGTCCGACGCTTAGCGACCCCATGGACTGCAGCCTACCAGGCTCCTCCGTCCATGGGATTTTCCAGGCAAGAGTACTGGAGTGGGGTGCCGTTGCCTTCTCCGATTCTTACCTGTACATCATCTTATAAAGCTAAATACATTCACTGTATATTTACTATTCAAACACTGCAAAGGCAAGATACTGTCTACACTGATATCTTCTCCGTGTCTATATAGTCATATCACATATGTATTATATATGGTAAAAAGTAATCATACATTCAATCAATCTATGGAACTTGTCAATGCTTTTTAACTCATAAACTAGCATATATTTGATTCCAGCAGGGTTTTAATTCAGAGATTTAAATGATCTCTTATTGTTTAAACTCTCAAAAGCAGAATAATTTCTCATGCATTTAAATCTTTATTTCCTCTCAAGTCAGATGTTTTGTAGATGAAATCTAATTGGGTTAAACATTCTTATTCTCTGATTTAGCCTTCCCTAAACCAGCCCATGCATAGAAAATGGCCCACAAATTTTAAAAAATGTTTAAAGCTTGTGATTTCAGATATGTAAGATTTAGAGATGTTAATTCCATAGTTTTCTGAACTAATACATATGCCTAAACTGCTCTTAAACCTAAAACAAAATAATTCCAAACATCTCTGATGAAGAACACAGAATCATAAGCTTATCAGTCAGGTAAGAACTCCAATCTCAGGTACTGCACCACCAAAAAGAAAATGATTATGGTAGAGATGACATGAGATAATTGAGCCACATTCTCACCATAAATACAGGCATGGACTAAGTACCCAGATAAATGACAGTCATTCTAATTATGACATTTCTTCTTATCTCTGCACTAGGAAGAATGATAATGGACTCTTTTTATATTTTTTTCCTTACAGTAGGACACAACCAAGTGACTTTACACACAAACACAGTTACACTTTATTTTATATAAGTAAATGATCTTTTCATATGAAGTGTGCAATTGAAATTCTAAAAGATTACTGGTATGTAATACCACTGTATGTTAGTTAATTCTATTTTAAGAAGCAATGATCACATCCTAAATTGGCAGCATTTTCTGAGATCTGGATTTCTTAATCTTTTGAGTAAAACAGATAAATAATTTTTTCCTGACCCTATTGTCTTAAGAGTAGTGAAAACTTCAGAGCTGTGTTGGATTGCATGCTTGTGTGCATACTCAGTCATGTCATACTCTTCCAGAGCTCTGTCCATGGGATTTTCCTGGCAAGCATATTGAAGTGTGTTGCCATTTCCTTCCCCAGGGGATCTTCCCAACTCAGGGATCGAGCCCACAGTTCCAGAGACTCCTGCATTGGCAGATAGGTCTTTATCACTGCACTATCTGGGAAGCCCCTCTCTTGGTTTACTAGGTCTCTAATTTGATTTCTGAAGGAAAAATTGGTTGGAAAAGTAGATTGCTTTTCCAGTAACTTAACTCTCGGTGAAATACATGATTTTATATCACTTACCTTTTCCTAAAGAAGTATTTGCAAATGGATAAAGACTCTGCACATTTTAAATCTAGAATTGAGCAGATTAGAGAGTCTTGGATTGAAGAGGGGCCATGTTCATGAGAACAGAAGTTAATGCTAAAATAATTACAAGGGGTGAAGATCTAACACTTCAGTGATTATCAGTCAGCTTATACCATTTATGGAGTGAAATATCTATGATTATCAGAGATTGACAAGAGAGACAAAAAAGAAAAAAATTTTTTTGTTTTTTTTTCTTCAAGAAACATGTTTAAGAGCTTCAGGCTAGCACTTTCCATTGTGAATAACATAATCTCTCCTATTCTCAGCTGTTTTACCTATAAAATCATGAATAACTCTAATAGTTAAAAGATTTAAACAAAATGATACATGTAAATCCTTTAGCACATAAGTTCTCAATAAGTGTTAACTTTTGTGTTATTATCATTATTATGATAGGTTTTAAGACTACAACTAAAAATGATTTGAATAGAAATAAATACAGTGTGGTTGATTTTGGAAGGAATCAGTCTGTTTTGAATAAGGTACAGACACAGTCAAATGTCAAGATGCCCTATAAGGATGTCAAATAATAACTTCAAATTATAAAATGTAACATTATTAATGTCAAGAGTGAATGGGACAAGATAATACTCAACATTTCACTCAAGTTTGAAAAACAATTCTTTCATTTATAAAATCTGAGAAATCAACAAGCCAACACTTTAAACTAATTGTCAAAATAAATTACTATAATGCTGAGTTATATGTGGTAAACATTATAAGAGGATATGATTTCTGTCCCAAAGTGAGGAAGATTGACTAAAGAGAAATGTGTCAAAATCTAGCTAACTAAAAATAAGTGAATAGAACAGTTCAAAATAATAAACTATCATTAAGAAAAACATGCTAATATTAACAATAAATGCTATAAATTATTTTTAAGATTAAGTTACAGGGACATATAATTTTTATTAATTAGCTGTAAAATATTACATATTTGCAACAATTTTATTCTAAATCTGGTATGGGTGTCATGAAAAAGAAAAAAGAGAAATAACATTGGCAGCTGAAAGCTAAAACCTTCCCATTACTCATTTCTAACATATTATTTCTCACAAATAACTAGTAAGGTATTTTAATTTCAACACTAAATTTCTACTTTAAATTCTATTTCAGCACAATCACTCCTTATATTTTTATTTTGTTTTGATTTTTCCTTCTATAACTATTCTATAATTGCAATTTTCAACCCTTCTAGAAATGTTTCTGTCTAATTCTGCTCACTCCTTTTCTAACCTCCAAGATATATCAAAAAAGGAAAGAAGGGAGGCAGAGAGAGAGAAAAGATTTTTTAAATAAAAATTCTCTTTAACTTATTGGTCATTTTTTACTCTGTATGACATTGCGATACAATTAAGTCACTTGCCCATTTCTCTATTGAGTGGCATTCTGCACCTCTCATTACAATTGGCAGAGAGACTCTTAAATCAATACTTAACTGGAGAGAAAGCCTTAATATATGGGATAGGTGATGCTTATAAGTGATGAAGCAATCAGGAGGAAACACAGGGCCATGTTTATCTGAAACAATCATCCTATAGTTCAACCTCGTCACAGCCATCTAAAGAAAGGGTAAGTCATCCAAACAGAATTATAAGAAAACCAAGTTTGCATTCTTTTGGCTAGAAATCACTCCCAAATAGATTGATTTCATGGGCTAGAAGACAATCTAACAAATTTGGAAACTAGGAAGGGATAGAAAAAATAATATGTAAATGAGTTTCCTGAAATAGTTACAAGATCACTCATAGATACAGTAACATGGGGGCATCCAAGGAAAATCAGAAAAGACTACTTGGTGCATTTTAACAGAATGTTTCCTTTGGCTTTATTTTGGTGTCAGTTCAGTCGCTCAGTCGTGTCTGACTCTTTGAGACTCCATGAACCACAGCAAGCCAGGCCTCCCTGTCCAAAACCAACTCCCGGAGTCCACACAAACCCATGTCCATTGAGTCGGTGATGCCATCCAACCATCTCATCCTCTATTGTCCCCTTTTCCTCCTGCCCTCAATCTTTCCCAGCATCAGGGTCTTCTTGAATGAGTCAGTTTTTCACATCAGGTGGCCAAAGTATTGAAGTTTCAGCTTCAGCATCAGTCCCTCCAATGAACACCCAGGACTGATCTCTTTTAGTATGGACTGGTTGGATCTCCTTGGAGTCCAAAGGACACACAGATAAATAGAACAGTATTATGGACTCTATGGGAGAGGGCGAGGGTGGGATGATATGGGAGAATGGCATGGAAGCATGTAAATTATCATATGTGGGGCGAATCGCCAGCCCAGGTTCAATGCATGATACAGGGTGTTCGGGGTTGGTGCACCGGGATGGCCCAGAGGGATGGGATGGGGGGGAGGTGGAAGGGGGTTCTGGAAGGGAAAAACATGTACATCCATGGTGGATTCATGTCAATGTATAGCAAAACAAACACAATATTGTAAAGTTAAAAAATAGAAAATAAACTAATTAAAAAAAAAAAGAAGAGTCTTCTCCAACACCACAGTTCAAAGTATCAGTTCTTCAGTGCTCAGCTTTCTTTATATCCAACTCTCACATCCATACGTGACCACTGGAAAAAACATAGCCTTGACTAGACGGACCTTTGATTTGTGGGTCACAACAAACTGTGGAAAATTCTTTAAGAGACGGAAATACCAGACCACCTTACCTGCCTCCTAAGGAATCTGTACACAGGTCAAGAAGCAACAGTTACAACTTGACATTTAACAACTGGTTCCAAGTTGGGAAAGGAGTATGTCAAGGCTGTATATTCTCACCCTGCTTATTTAACTTATATGCAGAGTATATCATGGGAAATGCTGGACTGGATGAAGAACAAGCTGGAATCAAGATTGCCAGGAGAAATAACAATAACCTCAGATAGGCAGATGACACCACCCTTATGGCAGAAAGTGAAGAAGAACTAAAGAGCCTCTTGATGAAAGTGAAAGAGGAGAGTGAAAAAGTTGGCTCAAAACTCAGCATTCAGAAAACTAAGATCATGGCATACAGTCCCATCACTTCATGGCAAATAGATGGGGAAACAGTGGAAACAATGACAGACTTTATTTTGGGGGGCTCCAACATCACTGCAGATGGTGACCGCAGCAATGAAATCAAAAGAAGCTTGCTCCTTGGAAGAAAAACTGTGAGCAACCTGGACAGTATATTAAAAAGCAGGGAGACACTACTTTGCCAAAAATAGTCTGTCTAGTCAAAACTATGGTTTTTCCAGTAGTAATGTATGGATGTGAGAATTGGACTATAAAGAAAGCTGAGTGCTAAAGAATTGATGCTTGTGCACTGTGGTGTTGGAGAACTCTTGAGAGTCCCTTGGACTGTAAGGAGATCCAATGAGTCCATCCTACAGGAGATCAGTCGTGAATGTTCATTGGAAGAACTGATGCTGAAGCTGAAGCTCTAATACTTTGGCCATCAGATACAAAGAACTGACTCATTAGAAATGACCCTGATTCTGGGAAAGATTGAAGGTGGGAGGAGAAGGGGATGACAGAGAATGAGATTGTTGTTTTGCAGGGACATGAGTTTGAGTAAGCTTTGGGAGTTGATGATGGACAGGGAAGCCTGGTGTGTTTCAGTCCATGGGATCACAAAGAGTCAGACACAGCTGAGCAACTGAACTGAACTGAAGGGCCAATTTACTTTCCTCTTGGGCTGGGACATACAGCTTCTTCTGCCTTTGGTCACTGTCACTCCTGGTTCTTGGACCTTTAGACTCAGACTGGAACTTTTACCATTGCCTCATCAATTCTTAGATCTTTGGACTCTGACTGAATTGTACCACTGACTTTCCTGTTCACCAGTTTGCAGACAGTAGATTATTGGATTTCTTGACCTCCATATCCTTACAAGTAAATTCCTATAATAAATCTCTTACATCATTATGGAGAGAGAAAAATTTTATTAAATCTAAAAATCAGATTGATTTTTTTTGTCTGTGTAAAGTGTGAGGAAGCCACTGAAGTCAAGAAATACTCAATACTGGTTTGTGACAAAATTCTGATTCTGATTTCATTAAAAATGTTGGCTACTTCACTTCAATGGGCTTCCCTGGTGGCTCAAATGGTAGGAAATCTGCCTTCAATGCAGAAGACCTGGATTCAACCCCTAGGTCTGGAAAATCCACTGGAGAAGGGAATGGAAACCCACTCTAGTATTCTTGCCTGGAGAATTCCATGGATAGAGGAGCCTGATGCACTACTTTCTGTGGAGTCACAAAAGAGTCTGGACTTTTCACTTTTACTTTTCATTTCAGTAAATATGCCTTACCCCCAAGTCTGCCAGACACAATGTTCAGTAACGAGCAAGCAAAGGTGAAAAACACATGTGCTCTACCATCAGGGAATTTGCTATCTAATTGAATAAAGAAACACATAAACAAATAATTTTGAGAAAGGTAAGGACTAACAGTGGAGAAGGAAATGGCAACCCACTCCAGTATTCTTGCCTGGAGAATCCCATGGACAGAGGAACCTGGTGGGCTACAGTCCAGGGGGTTGCAAAGAATCAGAAATGACTGAGCAACAAAACACACACACCAAGCACTAACAGGATACAAACTCAGAGCAAGGGCACTTATCCTAGTCCAGCAGATCAAGAATATCTTTTTGGAGAACACACTGTCTAATATAAATCTTAAATGTAGGTAATGAGTTAGATAAGTAAATATTAGGAGCTATCATGTTTTAGGCCAGAGAAATGTACGAACAAATGTAGGCAATTGTAAAAGATATAGATGTGTTTGAGGAACCAGTGACATATCTATAGTATTGCAACTTGAATATCAAATTGGAACAGGCTGGATTATAAGGCCAGGGAAGCAAGCCAGGACTGTGATTTAAGTGACAGGTTGTATGCCACATAGATGATCACTTTAGAGCCATAGACATGCTAAAATAGAAAGGTCAGTTTCATACTGTAGATAATAAATCACTATGGCAAAAATGCAGACTGGATTTTAGGGATGCAAGATATAAAGCCAAGGGACATGGCTTTTCTTTGCATCCAGTAAAGGAAATAAGCCCAGGTTAAAATGTGACAAATATGCTGAATCTTATATAGGCAAATAGTTTTCATTGAGATGCTACAATATATAACTTATTAAATAGCATAAATATCTATATAAATATATACAAATGCAGAAAACTTTCAGTTCTGATGGCATAAAAGAACTAACAAGGAGTTTACACAGAAAAAAATGATTGCTGAAATCATGACTATTTTCAAACAAATTTCTAGTTGTCTCTTTTCCACTTAATTTCTTAGAATAGAGTACATGTGTGTACTTAGAATAGAGTATGTGTGTTTCTTTGATGTGCCACCTTCATTCTCAGAGCAGAATTTCCTTGAGCAAGGAAAGAATTTTGTATGCATCCAAAAGAACTTCTTATTATGTACTAAACACCTAAAAATTTCAGCGAGAATTAATCAAAACTGTAAAAATTAACTTTTCTCTGCAAGTAAATTAAAACATGATAAACCAAGGTAATATATGAATGTAGAAATGTCAGTAGCTTTGGAATAAAGTAGTTTGGTAATATTTCTGAGAAATGACTGTCTACTTAATTAATTTTATTAGTATAATAAAATAATGGTGATCATATATCATTTTCATTTAACTAGAGTTGGGGGCATCCACATTTAAAACATTCAGATGTAAAATATTTTAAAGGAGGTTTCAGATGTAAAACTAATTTTCCTTCTCACAATTAATCCATTTGCTGCTGTTTCTTATTGCCTCTGCTTTCTGATACTATGCCAAGCCTGCGAATTTTGCTTTGGTTTACTCTTCTTTTTCTTTTTTCATCATCAGTATTTTACTACAGTATCTAGATTGTTTCTCAACTCTAATTTTGCTAATTCTTACAATTTTGGCTTCCTCCTGGATACTAAACTGGACTACTTCAAATATTTAACCCCTGATTACATCCCTTTTAAAGATAGCCAGGATCACCCCTATAGAGGCCAGAATAAGACATTAGTATGTGAGTTTGTGTGTGTGTGAGTGTGTGTGAAGTTACCATCATTCTTAGAGTGCTTGAATGGAAATTCATAAGTGTTCTCTCAGATAATGAACTGTAATAATTCAAAAGATCACTGAAAAAATAACAAAATCTCTGAAATAAACACCTGTTTTTACAATTTCCTGAGTTTTAAAATTTCACCTCTTGAGCTAGACATCCTGGCGTGAAGTGCCCTAGTTTTGGGGAAAAATAACTCGGCATTGACTGTGGAGACATGGCTATAGATTTTTGTCTTAAATCTTCACAGGCACTGAATACCTTTTTTTACTCCAGAGAAGAAGAAAGGCAGACAGTTTACTAAGTAGAAGCCTTTTTCTCCGATTAGAAACCAATGCTTAACCAGTGAAACAAGAGCTTTGCAAATATACTCCTCATAGTGCCAGAAATTTAATAACATGCTATAGAAATAGCTTACTGTTTATTTATTTATAGTAAATAATGTTATATTTTATTCCAATATTTTGTACTTATTCTTGAATGGATTGAGGAGAGTTGGAAATAAGCCTACTTCACACACTATCATTAACTAGGAGATACATATTTATTTCCTTTAAAAGGTCCATTGCTTAATCTCTTTCAATCTCAATTTTATTTTCTGTAAAATGGATATAAGGATAATTATAATAAAAATAATAGTATCTACCTTCTATTGTTATGAGAAATAAGTGAGAAGGAAATGTTAGTGATATGTCTTTCACAAGGAAACATTTAAGAAGTTTTAGCAGTTACTAGCAACCCTAATTGAATACTACATCTTGCGTAAGATAGCAGTTCACAAAGACATTAATGTGATCCCACCAAGCAAAAGTCTGAGTAATCCTTCTTCCTCTGATTGCACTAATTTCAATCAATGTTGTCAGTCCCCACTCTGGAGAAGAATCAAGAGATGATTCTTTCTAAAACCAGTAAGCCAAACATCAGTTATCTAGTGACAGGAGCTTGCCTCTGAGGGTTACAAAAACTGAGAAATCAATAAATAGCACTGGAAAAGTATTGTGATGGATACTGCTAGTTTCAAAATTAATCATGTTTAATGTTATTTAATAACACTGATGATTTGATTCTCACTGTGGGTTAAATTTCTGAGTGAAACATTCCTCTCTCAAGACTATATTACCTACCACTCAAAGCTTTGAAATAGCAATATATTATGTTATTAATAGCCTATTCATTATCTATTGGTGTTAGAGAAAATAACAGCCTCCATAATGGCCACAGACTAAGTTCAGCATGTTTGTGTCAAAAGGATCTTGAATTATACCTCCCCTCTAGCTTTTGTTCGCTGGAGAAGGCAGTGGCACCCCACTCCAGTACTCTTGCCTGGAAAATTCCATGGACGGAGGAGCCTGGTGGGCTGTAGTCCGTGGGGTCGCACAGAGTCGGACACGACTGAGGCGACTTAGCAGCAGCAGCAGCAGCTAGTTTTTGTTCCCATCCTGTCATAACTTGCTGCCACAGTGGAAGAGGCAGAGCAGAACTATTTTTTCTAACTGGTGTTGAAATATATACTTAGTCTAGAACAAAATGGAATTTTGAGTAATGTGAGATAAAAAAAATTAGCAATAAAAAACACAAAGCAAAAAGTTTCAATCTTATGTATTTTACTTCTTTACTTAATGACCTAGCTTTTCAGTTTTCTTTTAATCTACCACCTAATTATTTCCATTTCAGATTTTATGATTAGTTGTAGGAGGAAAGTGGAAGTATTAGTGTAGTCATGTCCTACTTTTGCCAACTCTTGCGACCCCATGGACTGGAGCCCGTCAGGTTCCTCTGTCCATAGAATTCTCCAGGCAAGAATACTGGAGTGGGTAGCCATTTCCTTTTCCAGTGGATCTTCCTGACTCAGGGATTGAATCCAGGTCTTCTGCATTGCAGGCAGATTCTTTACTGCCTGAGCCACCAGAACTGTTCAATTTTGTTTTTTTCAAAATGAGAATACTTTTGAGAGTGAAATGGCGTGTTGTGAATAAGTGTAGAACAGGTATAACTGTGTCTGATGTGGGGAAACAGCTCCCTAAGGAGCTACATTCCACTGTTTGACATTGTGCACCTACTGTATTCAGAAGAGCCTTTGGATTATTTTGAAGTCCGCTTTCTTGACTCATCTACTTATGATACCTGCTAAACAGGTAAGAGTCTGCCTGTTATTACACCTCAGGCTGGAACTGAAAGACTAGTCAAGGGAAGTTCAGTATCATTGATTAACCTACTTATCATTCAAAGGAAAAAAGCACTTTTCCTTTGATAATTCATTGTAATATATTACCATAGCAGCATTAAGAGCAACCTACTACCATTTCTTTCCAGTAGTGACAGTGAGACTAGATCTAGTGACATTCCCTTTCAGACATTTAATCTGATAAATATGCACCTTTAAAATTTGAAAACAAGTTACCTTCATTACTGAAATAGAATACACTATCACTATGAATTACTTGAACTAATGTGGCCTTCTACAAGCCAAAGATACCTATTTTCAGGGCAATACGATAAAGAACACAGAACCAACACCTCTCAGCTATTACATGTATGAAAACTAAAGGACCAAATAATGGTGAGTAGGTAAAAACCTAAACATCTATTATACAGTCAACATTACAATAAAGAAAAAAAAAATCACCTCTACAATATCAATGATTTCTAGTAAGCTTTTCACTGCTTACAAATGTCCAGAAATATTAGATCCTTTCCACAGAAATCCCAATTAAAATATACACATTTATTAATTATGCAGTTTAACCTTCAGTTCAGTTAAGTCGCTCAGTCGTATCCAACTCTTTGCAACGCCATGAGCTGCAGCACACCAGGCCTCTCTGTCCATCACCAACTCCTGGAGTTTACTCAAACTCATGTCCATTGAGTCGGTGATGCCATCCAACCATCTCATCCTCTGTCATCCCCTTCTCCTCCTGCCATCAGTCTTTCCCAGCATCAGGGTCTTTTCAAATAACCCAGTTCTTTGCATCAGGTGGCCAAAGTATTGGAGTTTCAGAATTGTCCTTCAAATGAATACTCAGGACTTATTTCCCTTAGGATGGACTGGTTGGATCTCCTTGCAGTCCAAGGGATTCTCAAGAGACTTCTCCAACACCACAGTTCAAAAGCATCAATACCTCAGTGCTCAGCTTACTTTACAGTTCAACTTTCACATCCATACATGACTACTAGAAAAACCATATCCTTGACTAGACAGACCTTTGTTGGTAAGTAATGTCTCTGCTTTTTAATATGCTGTCTAGGTTGGTCAAAACTTTTCTTCCAAGGACTAAGTGTCTTTTAATTCCATGGCTACATCACAATCTGCAGTGATTTTGGAGCCCCCCAAAATAAAGTCTGTCACTGTTTCCATTGTTTCCCCATCTTTTGCCATGAAGTGATGGGAGTAGATGCCATGATCTTAGTTTTCTGAATGTTGAGCTTTAAGCCAACTTTTTCACTCTCCTCTTTCATTTTCATCAAGAGGCTCTTTAGTTCTTCTTCACTTTCTGCCATAAGGTGGTGTCATCTGCATATCTGAGGTTACTGTTATTTCTCCCAACAATCTTGATTCAAGTTGTGCTTCATCCAGCCCAGCGTTTCTCATGATATACTTTGCATATAAGTTAAATAAGCAGGGTGACAATATACAGCCTTGATGTACTCCTTTCCCTATTTAGAACCAGTCTTTTTTTCCATATCCAGTTCTAACTGTCGCTTCTTGACCTGCATACAAATTTCTCAGGAGGCAGGTCAGGTGGTCTGGTATTCCCATCTCTTTCAGAATTTTCCAGTTTATTGTGATGATCCACACAGTCAAAGGCTTTGGCCCATAGTCAATAAAGCAGAAATAGATATTTTTCTGGAACTCTCTTGCTTTTTCAATAATCCAAAGGATAGTGGCAATTTGATCTCTTGTTCCTCTGCCTTTTCTATAACCATCTTGAACATCTGGAAGTTCATGATTCATGTACTGTTGAACACTGGCTTGGAGAATTTTGAGCATTACTTATTAGCGTGTGAGATAAATGTAATTGTGTGGTAGTTTAAGCATTCTTTGGCATTGCCTTTCTTTGGAATTGGAATGAAAACTGACCTTTTCCTGTCCTGTGGCCACTGCTGCGTTTCCAAATTTACTGGCATATTGATTGCAGCACTTTCACAGCATCATCTTTTAGGATTTGAAATAGTTCAACTGGAATTCCATCACCTCCACTAGCTTTGTTTGTAGTGATGCTTCCTAAGGTCCACTTGACTTCACATTCCAGGAGGTCTGGCTTAGGTGAGTGATCATATCATCGTGATTATCTGGGTTGTGAAAATCTTTTTTGTATAGTTCCTCTGTGTATTCTTGCCACCTTGTCTTAATATTTTCTTCTGTTAGGTCCATACTATTTCTGTCCTTTATTGAGACCATCTTTGCATGAAATGTTCCTTTGGCATCTCTAATTTTCTTGAAGAGATGTCTAGTCTTTCCCATTCTATTGTTTTCCTCTATTTCTTTGCACTGATCACTGAAGAAGGCTTTCTTATCTCTCCTTTCTATTCTTTGGAACTCTGCATTCAAATGGGTATATCTTTCCTTTTCTCCTTTGCTTTTTCCTTCTCTTCTTTTCACAGCTATTTGTAAGTCCTCCTCAGACAGCCATTTTGCTTTTATGCATTTTTTCTCTTGGGGATGATCTTGATCCCTGTCTCCTGCACAGTGTCACAAGCCTCCATCCATAGTTCATCAGGCACTCTGTCTATCAGATCTAGTCCCTTAAATCTATTTCTCACTTCCACTGTATAAGCATAAGGGATTTGATTTAGGTCATATCTGAATGATCTAGTGATTTTCCCTATTTTTTTCAATCTAAGTCTTAATTTGGCAATAAGTTGTTCATGGTCTGAGCCACAGTCGGCTCCCAGTCTTGTTTTTTGCTGACTGTGTAGAGCTTCTCCACCTTTGGCTGCAGAGAATATAATCAATATGATTTTGGTATTGACCGTCTTGTGATGTCTATGCGCAGAGTCTTCTCTTGTGTTGTTGGAATAGGGTATTTGCTATGAACAGTGTGTTCTCTTGGCAAAACTCTATTAGCTTTTGCCCTGCTTCATTCTGTACTCCAAGGCCAAATTTGCCTGTTACTTCTAGTATTTCTTGGCTTCCTACTTATGCATTCCTGTCCCCTATAATGAAAAAAGACATCTTTTTTTGGGTGTTAATTCCAGAAGTTCTTATAGGTCGTCATAGAACCGTTCAGCTTCTTCAGCATTACTGGTCAGGGCATAAACTTGGATTACCATGGTATTGAATGGTTTGCTTTGGAAATGAACAGAGATCATTCTGTCATTTTTGAGATTGCATCCAAGTACTTCATTTTGGTCTCTTGTTGACTATGATGGCTTCTCCATTTTTTCTAAGGGATTCTTGCCCACAGTAGTAGATATGATGGTCATCTGAGTTAAATCCACCCATTCCAGTCCAATTTAGTTCTCTGATTCCTAAAGTTTTGATGTTCAATCTTGCCATCTCCTGTTTGAGCACTTCCAATTTGCCTTGATTCATGGACCTAACATTCCAGGTTCCTATGCAATATTGCTCTTTACAGCATTAGACTTTGTTTCTTTCACCATTCACATCCACAACTGGGTGTTGTTTTTGCTTTGGCTCTGTCTCTTTATTCTTTCTGGAGTTATTTTTCCACTGATCTCCAGTAGCATATCGGGCACTTACTGACGTAGAGTTCATCTTTCAGTGTACTGTCTTTTTGTAGTTACATTGGGCTGGAGCGGTGGCTGCGCAGCGCTGGAGCAACCATGAGGACATATCCCACATCCAAGGTCAGAGAAACCCCAGGAAGATAGTAGAAGCTGGAGCAGTGGCTGTGTGGCACTGTAGTGGCTGTAAGGTGATACTCCATGCCCAAGGGCAAAGAAGAACCCCCAGCAAGATCGTAGGAGGGGTGAATGTGAGTTTAGAGTCAAATCCCATTCCCACCAGCGATGCTCAGAAGGCTCAAACAAATCTTGTGTGCACCAGGACCCAGGACCCCACAGTGAATGAGACAGAACTGTTTGAGCATCTCCTATGGAGGTACTGCTCAGCAGTGGACTCCCACAGGGACAGGGTCTCTGGGTGCAGCAGACTTGGGTATGGCATAAGCCCTCTTGGAGGAGGTCACCATTAACCCAACCATAGAGCCAGAACTTACACAGGACTGGAAAATACACTCTTGCAGGGCACAAACAGAATGCTGTGTGCACCAGAGCCCAGGAGAAAGGAGCAGTAATCCCACAAGAGACTGACACAAACTTGCTTGGGAGTGTCCAGGAGTCCCCAGCAGAGGTGTGATTCAGTGGTGGCCTCCTGCAGGGTTGAGGGTAGTGAGTGTAGCAGTACATGCATGGGATCTTTTGAAAGAAGTCACCACTATCTTCATTATCTCCACCATAGTTTGGCCCCAGGTAAATAGCAGGGAGGGAACACAGCTCCACCCATCAACAGAAAATTGGATTAAAGATTTACTGAGCATGGCCCCGCCCATCAGAACAAGACCCAGTTTCCCCCTCAGTCAGTCTCTCCCATCAGGAAGCTTCCATAAGCCTCTTATCCTTCTCCATCAGAGGGAAGACAGACTGAAAACCACAATCACAAAAAACTAACCTATCTGATCACATGGACCTCAGCCTTGTCTAACTCAATGCAACTATGAGCCATGCCATGTAGGGCCACCCAAGACGGACAGGTCATGGTGGAGAGTTCTGACAAAATGTTGTCCACTGGGGAAGGGAATGGCAAACCACTTCAGTATTCTTGCCTTGAGAACTCCATGAGCAGAATGAAAATTTAACCTTATTGCAACCCAAACATATGCTGTTTTTTTCAACATCAGTATCACCCGTTCTGTAGTTATGCTGTAAAAGTCAATTAAAAATATTAACCTTCAAGAATTGGAAACAACTAAATTTTCAATAAAGTATCTTTTTTCATGTACATACCCTATTTCTAAAATTGTTTTGCACAGTTTAATTTCCAGATCTTTTATCATCTTGCTATTTAGATTTGTATGATGTTTAATTGGTTCTGGTTTTTCTGCCCTTGACTATGAAAAATGTGTTAAACATTGTTGAATTTTGAAATTCCTGCAGAAATATCCTTTGTGTACTGTCAGGATAATTAGGTCTTCTGAGGCATTCCTAAATTTGGATGCTGAGAGAATAGAAATTAGGTATTTTTCTTTTCATGATATTATGAAATCATCTGATATATTTTTCACTCATTCTTCAATTTGTTACACAGGTTTTACGAGAGATAAGGAAAATAAGAAAATATTGTGTCTACATAATTCAGAACATACCAGTAAGGAAAAGGGGAAAAGAGCTAAAATTTTTGTCAAACATTCAAGCTTAGAGAAAAAAAAAAAATCTGTCCTCAAGGTTCAAACAAAACATTTTCAAATTATTGTTCTAACCAGCAATTCAGGACTATTAAAGAAAATTATAATAAAAAATTGTAACAACTGAGACACAACAGACAGTGGAGGGATTGAGAATGACATATACACACTACTATATATAAAATCCTGGAGTAGGAAATGGCAACCCCCTCTAGTATTCTTGTCTGGAGAATCCCAGGAACAGAGGATCCTGGCAGGCTACAGTCCATGGGGTTGCAAAGAGTCAGACACAATTGAGCAGGCACACATATATAAAACAGATAACAGATAATAAGAACCTACTGCATACACAGGCAACTCTACTAAATACTGTGTAATGGCTTATATGGAAAATGAGTCTAACAAAGAGTGGATATATGTGTAACTGATTCACTCTGCTGGATAGCGGAAACTAACACAAGATTGTAAATCAACTGTACTCCAATAATTTTTTTTAATAAAAGAAATATTATACTGATGGAAAAGACACTGATGGGGAAAAGGTGCATTTTAAGAAGGCTTGCAATAAAAAAGCAGGGATGTTTTGAAAAACTTCAAGTAATATAGACAATCTCATGGAGTCTGCTCAAATTCATGTCCATTGAGTCAGTGATGCTATCTAACTGTTTCATCCAGACTCTGGAAGATAGTGAAAGACAAGGAATCCTGGTATGCTGCAGTCCATGGGATCACAAAGAGTCAGAAACAACTTAGCCTTTGAACAACAGCAACAACTATAGACAGTATCCCAGAAAATACCTCATATTTATAGTAGAGGAGAGAAGGACTTTGCTATGTCAGTTCAAATAAGAAAGAACAAGATTGATGGGAGGAACCTGTTCTAAGACTGGGATAGCTTTTACTGGGGGTACAAAATGGAGGGAGCAGTGATTTAGTAAATAAATTAGTAAGTTATTTCTCATCAATAAAATGATTAGAATAGAGATAGCTAACCAAGTGGGTTGGGGATAAATATAGGTCTAAACTGAAATACTAAACAGTATTAATCATTTTCTGAGTCATACTGTATCATAATACACATCTTTAAATTTACTTATCATGATAATTATAAAATAAATGAGAAGTTTAGATGAACTTGAACTTCACTATAGTAAAACAGATTTTAGCATTCTATGCTTAAAATATATAATGGGTGTATGATAGAAGAAGTTAACATAGATAAGCTGTATAAAGATAATTTTCAGTCCCTACCTCTTTATGTCCCTAAGTTAGCAGGTAATATAAACCACTGGCAGTAAAACAAATATGTTTGAACATTCCCTCAACACACTGGAGTACATTTAGAACATTTGTTTGTTTAGATTTTGTTTTATGAATTTATTAAATCTGACACGTGTGCTTGGACATAGCCATTTGTGACTGAATAAAGTTTCAAAACAACAAAGGGAATAAAGTTGCTTGCATTTAATAGTCCACATCAAACAAAAAATTTCAACATGGTTACATTTTAAAATTAGTCACACATGTCATTCTGCAGCTTAACACTATGGGCAGAAACAGAAGACTATGTAAATAAGACTGGAAATGGGTGGAAAACTGTTTCTTTTTCTATACCAGCACATTAAGTATTGCTCAAATTCCTAGTGTATACTAATTCTTTCTATCTGCTTTATTGTGGCCTTCCTAAAATTGAGGAAGCCACAATTTAAATAAATATACTCTGGATTGATTAACTTCAGAATTCTACTGACAAGGGAGATTTAAAAACCCGGTATATATTTTAGCTCATGAATACAATCAGTCTCTGTGCAAAGTATCAACATGCCTGAGAGTCCCTTGGACTGCAAGGAGATCCAACCAGTCCATCCTAAAGGAGATCAGTCCTGGATGTTCATTGGAAGGACTGATGTTGAAGCTGAAACTCCAATACTTTGGCCACCTGATGCTAAGAGCTGACTCATTGGAAAAGACCCTGATGCTGGGTAAGATTGAGAGCAGGAGGAGAAGGGGACGACAGAGGATGAGATGGTTGGATGGCATCACCGACTCAATGTACATGAGTTTGGGTGGGCTCTGGGAGTTGGTGTTGGACAGGGAGGCCTGGCATGCGGCAGGTCATGGGGTCGCAAAGAGTCGGACACAACTGAGCAACTGAACTGAACTGAACTGAAAGACTATATTATGAAACACCGATAAAACTCTAAGTTCACTTGACTTTATCTGGCCATATATCTATTAAGTTGTATTCTATTCTATAATTGTCTTCTTTATTTAGATTAAGAAATTAACTTAAAAATTGCCAAATAAATTTATCTCCCTAGACTCAGAGAAGCAAAACTAAATTTATCAAAAATATTAAAATCATTTCCAATCAACTCTAATTTGGCTTTGATTTGATGAACATCGGAACAATATTTTGTGCTTTGGTTCCCCAGAAGAACCAAGCAGTCATCTTAATTCTGTGTCTGATTCTTGTCAAGAAATTAATATAGTGTGAGGAACAGAATAGAGGCGATGACTGGAGTTACTTAATTCCTCTGAGTTTCAATGTTTGCATCAGATACTGACCACTTAGCAGTCCTTTCATTCTTTGCTATACTTCTTTTGCAACTTCACAGCCATACACTGTTTAGAAAGAATAATGTCAGACAGTAAAGTGGGACACAGCACTGTAATCAGAGAAGAAGATCTCTTTTTGAGAAAGGTGTTAGGTATCCTGTGAGGTGAACTGTCTATCGCAAACATCACCAGTGTCTGTAAATAGCTTCTCCACTCACAACCAAAAGGCAGCCTTTTTCAGTGGTGGAGAGGCAAGCAGAGAGACAGGTACAGGAAATGACAGAATTTTATAGAGTACACTCAGACTGTGGGTATATTTGCAGTTGCAAACAGAATGTGTTTGCATTCAATGTGCTATGTATAGGTTCAGCTGTGTATACATTGTATGCATCTTGTAAAATACTAAACTTTGTCCTCAGGAAGACTCAACAAATTATTTCTTAAGTGCCTTCATTACTGAACTTAATAGTATCACGATTCAACTCCAGTATAGAAACCATAACTTTTAAAAAAGTGAATTTGACTGAGAAGTTTTTTTTTTCCCAAGCATGTAATAAAAAGATCTTGGGGGTTTTTCAAATGACAAGAAACTCAGCATTACATTTCATGCCTTAGCTTAATTAACCAGGCAGGAATTGGGAAGTTTAATTTTTCAAGTCCATGTCAAAGAGGGTTAATTTTCAAAGCAATCATTTGACACCCTTTCAAACATCTTAGCAGTCCTCCTATCATTTGAAAATCATAAGCTTTCTAGGTCACACACATAACTTTTTATGCATGTTCATATTTTCTGTGCACTTAATGTTACATTTGTGTAACTTCTACATTTGTGATGTCAACAAACACACTCAAGTCTAAAAAAATGTTAAAATCATTTGTGTAGTGCATTATTTTATGTTCAAATTTTAGGGAGAAGACATTTTCTTAAAATGTTAAAACCCCAATATTTTCATGATTAAGTTAATAGTTAATAATTAATTATTAAGCACATTTTTTTAAATGTTGCAATTAGTAATTCCCATCATTTTTTTCTAAGTCTGTCCCCAAACTAAAAATATATAGGGAAACTATAATGAATCTCTCAAGATTAGGGAATGTATATATTTTAATTCACTACTTTATCACCAGTACAATGTTTGATTTGAATGCTAATTAAAATAATTATCTTTTCAAATGGTGACTATATAAATTATTTGAATAGATTTGACTTTTGACTTTTCTGTGCATTAATAAATTACTATTGGCTGTAGATAGTGGTATACCTTCACTGAAAGATAATAGGTAAAATTTATATGACCTAAAAACTATATAAGAAAAAAAGAAAGAATGGAGATACAGAAAAAAAAAAAAAAAGTCTCTCCGTCTCTCTCTCTCTCCCTAGTAGCTGTAAACACAAAAATAAATTTTGTACGTACTGACTATCAAAATAAGACACATCACATGAACTGCAGAACATTCCAACTCTCAGGCTTCATTTTGAAAACCATATTATAACAATAATGGATATTACTACTTTGATTGTTATTAATAAACTCTGTACATGAGAATTACTTATTTACAAACATGTTTACAGAAGTCCAAGAGGATACTTCTAAGATGAAAAATGTTGAAGAAAATATGGATGTTCTGAGATAAGGAATAAAAGTTTAAATTATAAAGTGGCAAGCTAGATGAACTGTGACAAAGCAGTAGATTTAAGTTTGATTGATTCAAAGTTATAATTTAACAGCTTATTTCTGTGATACAGGTAGAAATGTAATTAAGGCAATGCAGCTGTATTGTTCATAGAGAAATAGTCTAAAGTCTGTACTTTAAGTCAGTTATGATATTTACAAACTTGAAAATTGTATTTTGTATAGCTTTTACTTTTTGTAAGCCCAAAAGAACAGCCTTAAGATAAAGCTGAGAAAAGTAAGAGAGAAAATAGCATCCATGTGAGAGGCTGAGATTAATGATAGTTTGCAGTAAATACAAACACAAAAGGCTTGGCCTAGAATACTCGGACTACTGTTTTCAATGGAAGAGTCACATGTCAGAATTCACTTTTGGTAATAAATACTGTTGATACGCCCTGACTTGGTTGTCACGGGTGAACATGTGAACTAAAGAACTAAATAGAACTAAAGAACTAAATAGAAATCTTTCTGAACTCATGTAGGCAACAGTAACAAATATAATCATGCAAACCTCAGGACATCACTATAACTTTTTAAAAGCACTTGCCCAAGATCAGGCTACAGAGTAAGAGCTTTCTAGCTTCTCAGTCTTTGAACTCTTTTTTACTCTTTTGCGAGGGCAGAGGTGAATGGCAGTATTAAAAGTCTTTTACATCCTTTTTTTAATAGAGAAAAAAATGGACCATAAAGCTCAGAAACATATAATAGGAAAGTAGATTCTACAGAACAACTTAGCTTAATCTCTGAAGAAAATAAGTACTGTTAGAGACAAGCACTTATTAAAAAAGATAAGCATATGATATGTTTATAAAATAATGAACTTGATTCTACAGACCACACCTCAAAATCAATCTCATTATTTCTATACTATTATTACCATGTAGGTAATAATACGCAGGTGTGTTTGAATACAATGAACAGCTATAGAAAGAAATTGATGTAAAAATAGATAAGAGAAAATGCTAGAGAAAGAGTATGGGTTTCAGAATTTATATTTAAAGTAAAGCAATTGACATGTAAAGGAGCAGCACAGTATACTATCCAGCACAGCATGGATTAAGAAGCAGACAAACCTAAGTTCAAATTCCTATCAGCTGAAATCTATCTAAATGGTCTGGGACCTTGTACAAAAATGATTAACCTCCAGGTAGACTGATGAGAGACAGAGGGAGAGAAAGAAAGAAGTGAATATCATGATGAAAGGGAGGATATAATGAATGAACCAACAAATATATAAACCATGATAAGGAAATACTAAGAAAAACCTTTATCTTTATAAATTCACCAAAAATATAGACTAATTTCTTGATAACCACTAAAGCACTCAAGAAGGAAATAGATAACTTAAGACATATCCTACATTCAGTCAACAAATTAAATTTATATTTAAAACATCTTCCAATAAATCAATTTTAGGCTGGATAGATTCACTGGGGAATGCTGCCAAATATTTAAAGAAGAAATAACAATTCTATACAACTTCTTCCAGAAAATCAAAGAGGAAGAAATACCTCCTACTTGATTTTTTACAATGAACTTTTAGTGGAGTATAGTTGCTTTACATTGTTGTGTTAGTTTCTGCTGTACAGCAAAATGAGTCAGCTATCAGTTCAGTTCAGTGGCTCAGTCGTTCCCGACTCTCTGTGACCCCATGGACTGAAGCACGCCAGGCTTCCCTGTCTATCACCAACTGCCGGAGCCTACTCAAACTCATGTCCATTGCGTAGGTGATGCCATCCAACCATCTCATCCTCTGTGGCCCCCTTCTCCTCCCACCTTCAATCTTTCATAGCATCAGGGTCTTTTCCAATGAGTCAGCTCTTTGCATCAGGTGGCTCAAGTATTGGAGTTTCAGCTTCAGCATCAGTCCTTCTGATGAATATTCAGGAGTGATTTCCTTTAGGACTGATTGGTTGGATCTCCTTGCAGCTGTGCAAATATATATATATTGGCTTTCCTTCCCACTGAGGTCATCATAGAGTACTGAGTAGACTTCCCTGCATAATAGGTTCTCATTAGTTATCTGTTTTATACACAGTAGTGTATATATGTCAATCTCAATCTTTCACTCGATTTTTTAAGGCCAGTGTTGGCCTTATACCAAAGTCAGACAAATACTCTGGGAAGAGAGAAAATATCTAATCAAAACTCCTTGTGAACATAGATGCAAAATTTCTTAACAAAATATTAGCCAATTGAGCTCAGCAACATATATAAAGCTTGATAAATCACAGCCAGGTGAAGTTCATTCCAGGAATGTAAGCTTGCTTTAACATTAGAAATTCAGTCTACCTAATTATTGATATTATCAGAATAAGAACAATCAATAGATCTACACAAACACATTGGATAAAATTCAACATTAATTTACAAGGAAAACTTTCACCAAAAAGGGTACTTTCTTAACCTGATAAAAAGTCACCTATTAAAAACTCAGAGCTAATATCATAATGATAAAAGACTGAAAAACTAAGAATGTATTTGCTTGCTAATACTACCTAACTTTGTATTGGATGTCCTAACAAGTAAAATAAGGCAAGAGAAATCAATAAAATACTCCAAGGTCAGAAAGAAAGAAATCGCTAATCAAAAAGTACACACGTGTGCATAAAGAAAACCACATGGAATCTACAAAAATAAATACACTAGGAAAACTAGAATAATAATAAATATAGTAAGTCACAGGATATAAGAAGAATATATAAAATTCAATTGTAAACTTCCAATGAATTCTATAAATTAAAATTTTTAAATGATTTCATGTAGAATAACAAAAATGAATTATTTAGATTTAAATCTAACAAAATATGTACATGGTAAGTATTCAGGAAAGAAACACACAAAAAAAGAAAAGAATTCCTAAGTAATGGGTATATATATTGTGTTCCTGGTCTGGAAGACTCCTATTTATTAACATCAGTTCTTCCTAAATTAATCTATACATTCTACACATTCCTAATTGAACCCATAGAAATGAAAAAAGAATAACCAAAGCATTTTGAAATAGTTATATTTCAAGGCCTCATGATATCTGATTTTAAGACAGTATAAAGTTATAATAATCAGAAAAATGTTTTGTTGCTAAAGGATAGGTACCAAAAAGAATAGATAGAACGGAAACAGACTCAAAAAAAAATACGTTTATTTTTTAAGATAATTTAAAGGGAACTGATAGCAAATAATTGATTTTCAATAAATTGTGCCAGAAATATTGAACATCCTTATGAAAAAAATCCTTGATCTATACTTCTCATTTATACAAAATTTAAATGAATGCTAGTCCTAAATATAAAATGTAAAACTATACAGTATTTAGAAGAACTCATCAAAGAAAATCTTTTTTTATGAATGAGAAAAGATTTAATAGATATACACTAAAAGAAAAATAAAATGCATTTAATGTTAAAAATGCCATCAACATTCTCCTATCCACAGTCTTATGGAATCATTGCTAGGCTAAGAAAAAAATTAAATAATTTGATTGATTTAAATTTCAGGAATATGAAATATATATGTTGGGTAGGTTGGAAACAATGGATAGAAGGTATAGATTTTGGATAAATGAAATAAACTATAATATTCTATTATTCTTATCTTGTTCACAAAGGTATAATGTGAAATGGAATTTGCTCACGACAACATACAAGAAGCCTATAAACTTGACGCTTTCTCATCCATCAACAGTTTTCTAATCTTAATATTCTCAATTAATAGAGAGAGACTTTGGCAAGGAGGATGTTTAGAGGGGCATGTTGTAAGAAATGCAGTTAAAAAATCCCAGATCTCATTTTGAAAAAATGTATGGGCTTCAATATAATTTTAAACATAGTTAATAGATGTATGTAGCTACTTGTAGCATTTTAAAACCTTACTTTGGGCAACCATTCTGATTCTTGCCTGTTTTAATTAGAATATTCAAATAGTTTAAATAACATGGATTGAAATTTCTCCTGAGATTTTTACCCACAAATTATTCATTCTTCCAATTTAGATTCAAACTTTAAAATTCAAAGTGAAATTTTAGAAAATCTGTGAGGTAATATTCATTTAAATAAAAATGTGACATTAAATAAAGTAAAAATAAGACATTGATGAGACAAAATATAAAATTAGAAAATAATCTGAATCTGCCATGATCTATAAAAGCAATGTAAATCAGAGGTGAGAATCAAGACAGCAATGTAGTTATCTCTTAAGAAAATACCTATAGTTTTTACCAAGCATATTTAATTTAAAAAATCTACTTCTACCTCTAAGCAGAGTGATTCATTCATCAGACCTCAGAGTCATTAAAATCAATTTGATTTTGTCAACCACTAAAAGAGATGAGAATGGCAATCAGCTCAAGTTGATTGAAGTTCATTAAAGGCCTTTTCTAACTCATTGGCTGTTGTTTGCTTATTTTTGCTTTTCTTTTTAAAAAATTCTACTTGAAGTGCTGAATATACAATTGAATATTGTAACAGAAATAAATAGAACCATGCTTTCTGAATGTCAGGATCTTGACTGTCCAAGTCAAGTTTCAATTTAAGATTATCTCCTTTAAGTCTATAGAATTCACAAACAGTCCTAGATATTGGCACCCTGATGACTGCATTTAGCTCTGTAGTGTGTAATTGTATGCAATGGTATCACTGAATTATTTCTCTAAAGTGTGGCCACTTGTCTTCTTGATAAAAGCTGTAATGCTTAATTTAGTAGAGGATAAAATGCACATTTCAGAATCAGGGTTGTAACTTTGTTTGCTTTATCAGCCTAAAATTTCAAATGATAGATATCCATTAGAATTTTCTCTAGATAGTAGATTTTGGAAGATGATTTCAACTTATTTCACACATGCACATACACCCAGTATATTTCACACATGCACACATACACATGCATACATGTTCACACAAACACACCTTTCTGCATTGAGAAATGTAATCAGAATTAACTGCTTTTAACTTGTGCACTCACATCTCACATGCTGGATATGCTATGACCATCACCAGCGTTATATATTGTGTTACACTCATCATTCTCTTTCTAGCAAAAGTAGTGAATAGTTTAATACCTAATGGATTTTACTTTCTTAACAAACATCCTTCTACATGAAAAAAGAGCTCCCATTTCTCTGAACTTGCATACTCTTTAATGTGCTTAGTAAGATATATCAGGAATGGTAATGGTCAGTTTTCATTTCAATACCAAAGAAATGCAATGCCAAAGAATGTTCAAATCACCGTACAATTGCATTCATTTCAGATGCCAGCAAGATGATGCTTAAAATCCTTCAAGCTGGGTTTCAACAGTACATGAATTGAGAACTTCCAGATGTACAAGCTGAATTTAGAAAAGGAAGAGGAACCAGAGATCAAATTGCCAACATAGGCTGGATCGTAGAAAGAGTAAGGGAATTCCAAAAAAAGCATCTAGTGCTTTGTGGACTATGCTAAAGCCTTCGACTGTGTGGATCACAACGAATTGTGGAATATTCTTAAAAAAGATAGGAACACCAGACCACACCACCTGCCTTCTGAGAAACCTGTATGAAGGAAAAGAAGCAACAGTTAGAATTGAACAGGAAACAATGGACTAACTTAAAATTGGGAAAGGAGTATGTTAAGGCTGTATATTATTACCCTGCTTATTTAACTGATATGCACAGTGCATCATGTGACATGCCAGGCTGGATGAATCACAAGCTGGAATCAAGACTGCCAGGAGAAATATTGACAACCTGAGATGCAGATGATATCATTTTAATGGCACAATGTGAAGAAGAACTATAGAGCCTCTTGATTAAGTTGAAAGAGGAGAGTGAAAAATCTGTCTTAAACTCAACATTCAAAAAACTAAGATCATGGCATCTTGTCCCATCAGTTCAGTTCAGTTCAGTTGCTCAGTCATGTCTGACTCTTTGCGACCCCATGAACCACAGCACGCCAGGCCTTCCTGTCCATCACCAACTCCTGGAGTTTACGCAAACTCATGTCCATCGAGTCGGTGATGCCATCCAGCCATCTCATCCTCTGTCGTCCCTTTCTCCTCCTGCCCCCAATCCTTCCCAGCATCAGGGTCTTTTCCAATGAGTCAACTCTTCACATGAGGTGGCCAAAGTATTGGAGTTTCAGCTTCAACATCAGTCCTTCCAATGAACACCCAGGGCTGATCTCCTTTAGGATGGACTGGTTGGATCGCCTTGCAGTCCAAGGGACTCTTAAGAGTCTTCTCCAACACCACAGTTCAAAAGAACCAATTCATTGGCGCTCAGCTTTCTTCACAGTCCAACTCACTTCATGGTAAATTGATTGGGATAATGTGGAAATAGTGTTAGATTTCATTTTCTTGGGCTCCAGAATCAATGTGAATGGCGACTGCAGCTGTGAAATTAGAAGATGCTTGCTCCTTGGAAGAAAAGCTATGACAAACCGAGACAGTATATTAAAAAGCAGAGACATGGCTTTGCTGACAAATATCCATATAGTCAAAGCTATGCTTTTACCAGTGTCATGTATGGATGGTTTTACCAGCAGTCAAGTCAGCCCATTGTTCCATGTATCATGTGAGAGTTGGACAATAAAGAAGGCTGAGCACGGAAGAATTGATACTTTTGAACTGTGGTGTTAGAGAAGACTCTTGAGACTCCCTTGGACAGCAAGGAGATCAAACCAGTCCATCCCAAAGGAAATCAACCCTGAATACTCCTTGGAAGGGCTGATGCTGAAGCTGAAGCTCCAATCCTCTGGCCATCTGATACAAAAAGCTGACTCATTGGAAAAGACCCTGATGATGGGAAAAACTGAAGGCAAGAGGAGAACGGGGTGACAGAGGATTAGATGGTTGGGTGGTATCACTGATTCAATGGACTTGGACTTTGAAAAAACTCTGGGAGATAGTGAAGGACAGGGAAGCGTGGTGTGCTGTAGTCCATGGGGTCTCAAAGAGTTGGACACAACTGAGTGACTGAACAACAGCAACAACAAAGATATATCACATGGTCCTTTATAGTAGTGATGTAGGTCTCAATATACCTTCTCTTTCTAGCTTACAGAATCCTTAAAGGTAGTGTCTGACATTTCCCAAAAAGAGGAGCCTGAAGTGAATGTTAGTGTGCCACAGTTTTGTTAGGAGTGCAGCCCCAGAGAGTCAGGAGCGAGGGAAAAGGGGAGTGAAGCAGAGAAGAGCAGAGCCAATATTATAGCCTGTTACTGAGCTATTCATTGCTGGTATCACAGGTGATGGAACACTTTGTTTTGAAAAACTATCTTCCAGGAGGTCAAAAAACTGTCTAGGAGGACAAAAATACAGGCTAGCTACTGTTTCCCACTGATCAAATGTTTATCCCATGGAACATCTATACTCTATGCAAATAAGTTGGATACATATGGGTGCTAAGAGGATCCCAAAGCATCACAGGCTTCAGTGGTAACACTGAAGCCCTTGAAAGGGAGGTGAGGAAAGCACAGCAAGAACACGAGGTGTCCTTTCTGAGATTGTACCCAAGCATTGCATTTCAGAATCTTTTGTTAACTCTGATGACTACTCCATTTCTTCTAAGGGATTCTTGGCCACAGTAGTAGATATAATGGTCGTCTGAATTAAATTCACCCAATCTGATCCATTTTAGTTCACTGATTGCTAAAATGTCGATGTTCACTCTTGCCATCTCCTGTTTGACTACTTCCAATTTACATTGATTCATGGACCTAACATTCCAGATTCCTATGCAATATTGTTCTTTACAGCATCAAACTTTACTTCCATCACCAGTCACATCCACAACTGGATGTTGTTTTTGCTTTAGCCCAGCCTCTTCATTCTTTCCTAAGTTATTGCTATACTCTTCTCCAGTAGCATATTGGGCGCCTACCGACCTGGGAAGTTCATTTTTCAGTATCATATCTTTTTGCCTTTTCATAGTTCATGGGATTCTCAACGCAAGAATACTGAAGTGGTCTGCCATTCCCTTCTCCAGTGGACCACGTTTTGTAAGAACTCTCCACCATGACCCATCCATCTTGGGTGGCCCTAAATGGCATGGCTCATAGTTTTATTGAGTTAGACAAGCTGTGGTCCATGTGATCAGTTTGCTTAGTTTTCTGTGATTTTGTTTTTCATCCTGTTTTCCCTCTGATGGATAAGAAGTTTGTAGAAGCTTCCTGATGGAAGGGACTGGCTGTGGGGGAATCTGGGTCTTTTTCTGATAGGCAGGGCCATGCTCAGTAAATCTTTAACCCAATTGTCTATTGATGGGTGGGGCTGTGTTCCCTCCCAGTAGTTCGGCCTGAGGCCAAACTATGGTAGGGGTAATGGTGGTAATTATCCCTTCAAAAGGGGTTATGCCAGCACCATCCCTCTCAGGACTGTTGTATTTAGGGCCCCTGACCCCACAGCAGGCATCTGTTGACCCACACCACCACCGGAGACTCCTGGACACTTACAGGCAAGTCTGGGCTCAGTCTCTTGTGAGGTCACTGCTTCTTTCTCCTCGTTCCTGTTGTGCACAAGATTTTGTCTGTGCCCTCTAAGAGTCTGTTCCCCAGTCCTGTGGAAGTTCTGTAGTAAACTCCCACTGGCCTTCAAAGTCAAATCCTTGGAGCTTCCTAGTCCCTTTGCCAGATCTCCAGGCTGGGGAATCTTTTGTGGGCTCTAGAACTTTTGCAACAGTACAAGAACTTCTTTGATATAATTGTTTTCCACTTTGTGGGTCATCTGCTTGGTGGCTCTATGGTGGGGTTAATGGCAACCTCCTCCAAGAAGTTTTATGCCACATGCAGCAACTCCAAGGTCTGTTGGAGCCAGAGTCCTAGTCCCCATGCCAGCCACTGCTGATCTATGCCTCCATATGAGACAGTCAAACACTTAAAAATACTTACTGAATAAATAATATTGTTAACAAAGTGTATTGAAAGATAAGAGTGAATGTCATATTTGAAGTGAACACTAGCATTAAGAATACAATAAAATACAATGAACACAATAGGTTGGTCTTTTCTAAATGTTTAAGATTTGAAGGAGTTACAGGTTGCTACTATAAGTACAAAGTTATGTAAATGACTTGTACTCAGTTTTGTTAAGTCATTAAGAAAATCAGGGCAGCTTTCTAATTCTATTTTTGGTGAAAATAGCTGTGTGATCTCTCTGGGCTCATTTACTACATCTGAGAAGTCAAATGAATGAATTTGATGACGTCTAAGGTTTTTTTTGTTTTTTGTTTGTTTGTTTTTTTGAAAACTTTGAAGCTGATATGCTTAAGATCTTGAATTTATGGCAAATAATTAAAAGTTAATTTAATAAATATTACTAAGCATGAGATAGGCATCTTTCTTATTGCTAACAAGACACAGTAATGAAAAAAAGACTTCTAAACTGCCACACTACTGTTTAAATCCTAGTGTAAGGAATCACAAAGCAAAATAAATAAGTGAATAGTATGATAGAAGGTAATCAGTTATAGAGAAAAAGAAATGACAGTGTCTAATGAGGCCAGACTATTGGGTTAAAATATTAAATAGGGTGTCCAGGGTAGGCCCCTCTGAAAAGCTGAGGTGAGAGATCCACCCACAGGGATAATGAAAGAGGGGCATCCAAGGTAGAAAGAACAATGCAAGTGTCCTGAGGACAAGCTAATAACAGGCTCTGTGACCTGAGCCAAGTGATGGAAGTAGAGACAACTATAAGGAAGATGTCAGACGGTTAAGAGGAGATCAGACATGTAGCACCCATAGGACACTTAAGGATTTTGGCTTTTATTCAGAATGAAATGGAATCATTGAGATTTTTGAGCAGAGAAATGAGGTGGGTTGACATAGGCTTTTAAAAGGATCACTTTGGCTGCTGTGTTAGAATAGATTATCACTGGGCAAGGAGGTAAACAGGAATATGGAAATAAGAGTTTCTAAAAGATACATCTGAAAATAATATCTGTAAAATTAATAACCTGGCTGAAATGAATGGTAATGATACCACATATTTTAATTTTTTTTTTTTTCAAATGCTGTGACTGTCAGACTGAGTGAAAAAGTTCTACCCACCTAACGTAGACTAGATTTCTGCACCACTTTGTGCAGAGGTCCAGAATTAAAATATCACTTACTATAGACAAGTGACATTCGCCTTTAAGTAATATGATGAAAAAAAACAAAAACAAAAACAAAAATGGAGATGAACAGGTCTATATATATTTTTGTATTATTTATTAAAAAATGTTCTCCAAATATTTTACACTCTTCACAATGTCATGAGGTCATTCATGTCTCCATTAACAGAGGAGTCACCTCATCAAAGTCATATAGAAGTTGAAAGTGGAGACTTACAAACTGGAGGAGGTATAATCATTGGTAGCAGAGAAATTTGAAGGATGGTATATAAGTTGCCTGTTGCTGCTGCTGTAATAAGTTGCAACAAAACCAAGGGTGTAAAACAGCACACATTATCTTTTAGTTTGGGGGTAAGAAATGAAAAACATTAACATGTTTCTCTGAGCTAAAATAAAAATGTTGGCAGAGCTGTGTTCCTTCTGTAGACACAAAGGGAAAAACTATTCCCTGTTTTTTTTACCTTATAGAGGCTGGCAATCTTCCTTGGCTTTTGGCGCCTCTTTATCATGAAAACCAGCAGTGACCAGTTTTTCAGTATGTGCTTCTCTGGCACTGACTTCTGCCTCTTTTTCCACTTTAAAGGACACTTGTGATTACATCGGGCCTGCCTTGACAATCCAGGATAATTTCCCCATTTCAATGTCATCTTATTAATAACCTCAATTTCCAGTTGTCATATACCTCAACATATTTACAGATTTGGGTAATTAGGACATTAACATCTTTGGGGACCCATTAATGTGTCTAACACAGAGGGTGAGATAGATTTAAGGTGATGGATTCTAAATAAATCTTTCCTTTTCATCATAACTTGTAATAATACATCTGAATGTATATATCAGGATATCTGTGACCATTTAAAATTATTGCAAATAATCATTTTAAATTTTTAAAATTATGTTTTGTAAAGTCATTGGATCTTTATAGAAAACAATTAAGATTCTAACAGTTTACCTTTATGACTGTATTTCTCTTTATGATCATGAAAGAAGTTGCCTGTGCAGGCTACTTTCCAAATGATGAACCTAGAATATTGAATACTTGTTTAACATTGCTTATCCTTAGATTACCTGAATGTGTGCATGTGTGTGTTACTTTTCAGAAGGTGACTATGTTCTTGAAATCAAGAACATAAAGATAAGATGCATGCAAGCCTAGTTGTTGCCACTCATTAGATGATAAACTGGAAGTCTCTACTTAAATGGAATAATGGTGCTACTCAAGATAGACTTGAAAAATATTCTAATATACTAAGCATTGAATGTTGAAGACCTTGCCATGTTGAGGAACACAGGAACAGGATATTCACCCATGGTCCTGGAACACAGGTTTTTCTCCTGAAGAGATTATAAATGTCTGCTGTAGATTTCTCTATTAAGTTATGGAGGCTGGCCTTATGTTTAGGTGATGTCTAAACATTTTATTTCCTCAAAGACCTGTATTTAAGGCCTGCTTTCAATATAAGGGATACATGTCCAAGGGCATTTTCAAAGTAGAGTGTTACACTAGTTCCTGTTTTAGGGTGGCAGCCTGGGCTTAGGTAAGAAGTCTACCACTTTCACAGATTATACATTACCTAGTTAAAAAAAAAAAAAAACTATAGAAATTATGGTTTTATACTCTTTGACAACAGCCATATTGCATACTAAATTTTAAATGTCTTTGTGTCATAATTTTCATCACTATCATATATCTTCAGCATCATTTTGTTAAAAGGGACAAACTTGCCTTACTTCTCACTGTTTTTGCAGAAAGGGTGGATAAGTGTCCACAACTCAGTTAAGTGTTTAGAAAAGATCTACTTGGATGTGACAAAACTCATAAATGAGTAACTTGCAGAAAAGTGGTTAGATATTCTGACCTGGAACAGATGGTAAATAGAAGAGGAAAGTTAAAGCAAGAAAAGATACATGTCCCTGGAAATCTCTAGACACTTACTTGGTAAATGGCTAAATTCCTACATAAAATGAAGTAATATTGGGATCAGTTTATTTATTCAGGCATTGGAGGAACATGTGATTTCAGGTACCGAAACCTGAGACATGTGTGCTGGATATATGAGGAAAAGGTATACTACCTTCAAAAGACTTTAATCTATCTAGAGATTGTCTTGCAATCAAACCCTCTTGCCTACATGTTGCTATATGACTTTTTTTGTACTAGCAAGATACTATTGATTTGTATTTTATCCAAAAGATTCTATTTCAAAAGCCACATTTGGTTCACATAAATACAAAAAGATAACACAATAGGGGAAAAAAAAAGTTTAAAATTATGAAAATGCACACAGGACCATTTAGTCACATTTTAATAAGCTTATACAAATACCCCAAAGAATAATCCTTAATTTGGCTTCTAAGTATCCTTTAATTTAGTCATTATAAATCACTAGTACTTCAGAGAAAAAGGAGAAAGAGATGAATATATTCTTTCCAAGATAATATATGGGCAAAAGGAGCATGTTTAACATAATATACTTTATGCTGTACTCCTAAATATTGCTCCTAATTATTACAGGTGACAAAGTATATGCTAAAATTTGTCTTTATCCTCATATGTTGGGTTCTAAAATATTTGGTGTATAGAAGAAGCAAAGAAAGTAAACTCAAATTGCTTTAAGAGAAGCAATTTCCATTTTCTAAAACACACATACATTGTGGTAGGCAGTCTCTGAAATCTCTTTCAATGACCTCTTCCTCCTGATTTCATGTCCTATCTCTCACCTTGATAGTTGGTTTGAGATTAATCATACTGGAGATTAATAGCTTCCCTTAGGAAGCATTACTATGAACAAAGCTAGTGGAGGTGATGGAATTCCAGCTGAGCTATTTCTAATCCTCAAAGACGATGCTGTTCAAAATCCTTCAAGCTAGGTTGGTTCGAAATTTGGAAAGGAGTACGTGAGGGCTGTATATTGTGACCCTGCTTATTTAACTTATATGCAGGGTACATCATGTAAAATGCTGGTCTGGATGAAG
The DNA here is from genome assembly GCF_054371585.1 of Giraffa tippelskirchi. Taxonomy (NCBI): domain Eukaryota; kingdom Metazoa; phylum Chordata; class Mammalia; order Artiodactyla; family Giraffidae; genus Giraffa; species Giraffa tippelskirchi. Next base: position 44,544,804 of record NC_137276.1, read on the forward strand.
CACAAACTAGAATCAAGATTGCTGGGAGAAATATCAATAATCTCTGATATGCAGATGACACTACCCTTATGGCAGAAAGCAAAGAGGAACGAAAGAGTCTCTTGATGAAAGTGAAACAAGAGAGTGAAAAAGCTGGCTTCAAACTCAATATTCAAGAAACTAAGATCATGGCATCTGGTCCCATCACTTCACATGGCAAAGAGTTGGGGAAACAATGGAAACAGTGACAGACTTTATTTTCCTGGGCTCCAAATCACTGTGGATGGTGACTGCAGCCATAAAATTAAAAGACACTTGTTCCTGGGAAGGAAAGCTATGACAAACCTAGATAGTGTGTTAAAAAGAAGAGACATCACTTTGCTGACAAAGGTCCATATAGTCAAAGTGATGTTTTTTTTCAGTAGTAATGTATAGATATGAGTGTTGGACTGTCAAGATGGCCGAGTGCCAAGTAATTGACACTTTTGAACTGTGGTGTTGGAAAAGACTCTTGAGAGTCCTTTGGACAGCAAGGAGATCAAACCAGTCAATCCTAAAGGAAACAACCTTGAATATTGATTGGAAGGACTGATACTGAAGCTCCAGTATTTGGCCACCTGATGCAAACAGCCTACTCATTGGATATGACCCTGATGCTGGGTAAGATTGAGGGCATGAGAAGAAGGGGGCTACCAAGGATGAGATGGTTGGATGGCATCACTGACTCAAAGGACATGAGCCAGAGTTTTAGTAACTCTGGCAGATAGTGAAGGACAGGGAAGCCTGGCCTGTTGCAGTCCATGAGGTCGCATAGAGTCAGACAGGATGAAGGACTGAACACCACCAACAACAAAGTTAGATAATAAAAGACTGTGACTTTTTTCTTGTTCATCCTTTCTTTCTCTCTTACTTGTTTCCTCTGTTGAAGCCAATTTTCATGTTGCACTCTGCTAAATAAAGAAGATTCATGTGACAGGATAGTGGTGGAAGCTTCTGGCCAATAGCCATTAAGGAATTGAGCTCCTCCTTCAAATAGGCTTGGATGAACTGAATTGTGCCAAGAATCACTTGAGTGACAGTGGAAGAGGATCCACTCACTCTGTCATGGACCCTTGGGATGACTAAAGCCTCAAGGAGACTCTGAGAGTAGCTTTGTGAGGTATTTACAGCCAGAGGTCTTAGTTTAAGCATTTCCTGGATTTCTGATCTAAAGAAACTGTGAGATAATAAATGGTTGATGTTTAATAACTAAGATTTGGGATAATATGTTAAACAGAAATACATAACTAGTACACAAGAACATATGCATAAGAAAAACACAATTTTTGAGGGAAAAACCTAGATGCAGTGAACATAAACTATCAAAGTTCAACAAATTTGATTTAGTGTGCAAAAATCATAAATTATCTTTTCTTATAATTTGTTAAACACTTGAATAGGAAACTAGAATGTTCCAGAAATCTGTATACTATGAGATTAAAAAAAGGAAAAGAAAAAGATAATAGAGAGGTGATAAAAGGTAATTATAAAAATTCTTAAATTTTAAAAATTCAAAGTCAGACTTTATGTCTTAAATAAAATATAAATGATTCCAAAAATATCTATCTCCTATCTCAGTAATGATTGTTCTAATGATACATTATAACAAATAAAGTTCTGGGCAGTAAACTGGTGGCAAGTAAGCAACACTTGAGGTAAACAGACATCTACTTCTAATGAGGGACAGGAAATGAATAATCCCATACTTCAGTAAAAACGTTTGTGTTTGCTTACAAATGTTTGTTCTGTGAATATTTCCAACAACTTGCAAAGACCCCTATTCCTAACAAAGTTGTTTTTAATTTGATCACTAACTTCTACAAGTAAAATTTCCTTTGTGACATGAAATTATGTTAATTTTTGAATAAACTTTTGTTTTCATTTTGTTGATAGATACTTCAGGAGAAGGGGGGAAATCAAGTCTTTCAAAAGCAATCATGCCTCAATGATTTAAATCAACTCATTGGGCTTATGAGTGTGGCAGATAATAAAAAGTCAAATTGTCTTTTCAAAAGTAAGTTGATTACTACTTAGTACCTGCCTGTGTTCTTCTAAGATTTTATAAATTGCATGTGATTGGAGCTTAGATGAAACAGATTGCTGATTGCCTTTAACCATAGGAAATTCTATTCAAAGAATGATGAAACAAAAACCAAATCCTTTTATATATACATTGTGAAAAAAGCATAAAAAAAGAAAGTGATCTGATCAGAAGCATTGCACAGAGTAAATAAAAAGAATCAACAAGTATGTAATATACCTCATAAGGGTAAACAAGTTCTCTAAGTAGACAAGTGTCTATTGACACAAGCTGGATGGATGCTTTGCTTTCACAACTGAGCGAATCTGGCATTCAACTTGAAATCAGTAAGATTCAGAAGACGTTTCTGGCTTCATTCTACATGGTGCTATTATTTCATGGGATTTCCATGCTCTTGGCAGGTTTAGAAACTTATTTTTTTATCAGTTAATACAGGACTGTTTGTGTTTTTTTTTTTTAAAAATGGGGGTTGTGAGCAGAACTCAGTGATTTAAAAACTAGCTAGTATATAAAACAGAATATAAAACCATAATGTAAAATTAATCAGGGAAGCTCCAAGTGGTTGCAAATATGGGCCAGCACTTTTCTTTAAGTTTCCACATGTCTGGAGGGCTTCTCAGGTGATTCAGCAGTTAAAGAATATGCCTACAATTCAGGAGACTCGGGTTCGATTTTTTTTGTGAAAAGTGTGAGGGAGCCACGGAAGTCAAGAAATACTCTATACTGGTTTGTGACAAAATTCTGATTCTGATTTCATGAAAAATATTGGCTACTTCACTTCACTGGACTTCTCTGCTGGCTCAAATTGTAGGAAATCTGCCTGCAATGCTGGAGACCCAGATTCAACCCCTAGGTCTGGAAGATCACCTGGAGGAAGGTGTGGTAACCCACTCCAGTATTCTTGCCTTGAGAATCCCATGGACAGAGGAGCCTGATGGGCTATCATCCATAGAGTAGCAAAGAGTTGGACATGACTGAAGCGACTGAGCATGCACGCAAGCAGCACATGTCTGGAGATCGTAATCACTAGTTACAATACTGTTGAGTGGACCAGACATTATAGATAAGAAGTTACTTTTATGGAATGTTTTCTTGAAGTTGTGGTAGTCTATCAAGGGATTTTTTTAGGTAAAAGGAATATAACTGATTGAAATAGTTGTCAGAATATCCTTTCCTCTGAACAGTGAGGTAAAACAGCTCCACATGTACTAAATCCTCCTCTTAAAACCCTTCTATTAAGTCACTAAACATTTTCAAAACATGCCCCAGCTATCAAGTTCCATATTCTTTTACATTTTGGGCTCCAAACTGGACTTTCAGCACTTTACCCTCATACCTTAAACTAGTTAGCTTTATATCACATGAAAGAAAACAATTTAGGCATATTTCATGAAGTCCTCAGTTTCCAGCTATGGAAAGGACTGTGCTGCTTTTAACTTCTGAAAACAGTGATTCCAGAAACAAGTATCTCCATCCTATTTTTGACTATTAAAACACATCACTTATTTTAGGTGAGGAATCTACCTACCAGAGTGACTGAGGCGACCACACATTTCTATCTTTGTCAGCTACTGTTGTTTAGTTGCTAAGTTCTCTTAGACTCTTTCGCAAACCCATGGACTGTAACCCACCAGGTTCCTCTGTTTATATGATTCCCTAGGCTAGAATACTGAAATGGTTTGCCATTTCCTTCTCCAGGGGATCTTCTCGACCCAGGGATCAAACCTATATTGCCTGCACTGGCAGGCAGATTCTTTATCACTGAACCACCAGGGAAGGCCTGTCAGCTACTATTACCCTCATGTCATGGTATAATACATCCTTGATACATCCTCACCTTCCATGTATCCACAAAGATTAATGGTCTAACTCAGTTTGCCAGGAGTGTTACATATATTCTATACTTTCCTTCATTCCAATGCATCATTTGGGAGGAAAAAGTCAACACAAGAACGACAGCTAAATAGAAAATTAAGCACTTCCTTTTAGCTCCCATCATGCCCTCATAATCGCACCACACTTTTCCAAATTAAGATTCAAGATATAATGAAGATTCAATAAAGTCAAACAAGTTACTTCAAGTCACACAATCAGTAAGTTGGATCATTGGAATTTGACTTCAGATCCATCTGATTCCAAGATGCCTAATTCACTGTGAACTAGCACTGCTGCTGCTGCTGCTAAGTCGCTTCAGTCGTGGCCGACTCTGTGTGACCCCACAGACGGCAGCCCACCAGGCTCCCCCGTCCCTCGGATTCTCCAGGCAAGAACACTGGAGTGGGTTGCCATTTCCTTCTCCAATGCATCCAAGTGAAAAGTGAAAGTGAAGTCACTCAGTCATGTCCAACTGTTAGCGACCCCATAGACTGCAGCCTACCAGGCTCCTCCATCCACAGGATTTTCCAGGCAAAAGTACTGGAGTGGGTTGCCATTGCCTTCTCCACCGTGAATGGTTCCCAAGGTTAATTGGGTACAATTTCGTTTTGCTCATATGGTGAAAATATATATCTATACCTAAATGCTCATATCTATTATATATGAACAGTTAATTGAGAATAAACATGGCTGACCTTTGGCTTCCTATCCCTATTTACTTAAGATTTGCCTGTCATCTGTCTATTTAGCTTAACAATGAAGATCAAGTTCTTAACTGAACTGGAAGTACCGAAAGCCTTACCTTACTTTCTTATTTCTCTAAACTAACCAAATTGATATACTGAGAATAATCTCAGTTTGTGGACACATGTGAAGTTTAACCCAAAGGGCTGCCATTATCACTTGTATTGTTATTTCTACAGAATGTAAGATTTATTTTAAGAAAGACCAATATAAAGTGATCTTTTTATTGCCCATTTCATGTTAATACTAGGAGTACAATTTATAGAACCACTGCCAGAATCTCAGCAGAGATAATAGATATCTGAAATTCTCTGTTCTAAATCCATTTCCTGGTAGTAATAATAGGATATATGCATAATATTTACATATTCTACATTTAAAGTAGTGGAGTTGTACACATCTTGCAAGAAAGAAATTCTGATGCTGTTCTTTTTGAAACCAATATTCTGTATTACAAACAATCTGTTCATTCAACACTAGGGATGATGTAGATATAGAAACTATTGGAGAGATATATGAGTCTTAGTTTCCATGAGTTTTGTAAGTATTCTAAAGAGTTTTAGTAGCAACTTCAATTCAGATTAAATCATTTCTCCTTTGGGACATTCTGCCTTAATATTTATTTTCTACATTCTTTGTTTTGATGTTATATTTCATTTAATATAATCTTTTATCCTTGTATAGGATTTCTTAAGCATAGAACTGTTGATCTTTGGGGCCAGATAATTCACTATAGTGTGGGATGTCCTATGCATTATAGAATGTTCAATAGCATCCCTGATCTCTCACTACCCACTGGATGACTCCTCTTGCCCTATGACAACCAAAACTATCTCCAAACATTGCTAGACAGACCCCTTTGGGCAAAATCACCGTTGGTTGAAAACCACTGATCTAATAGTCTTTCATGTACAAATTTATCTCATATACAAATAAAATTATAATCTTAGATCCCAATGTGTACACAGACACACACACACGTACATGTATATATTTATCTCCCTGAGTTGAGTCAGGGGTACCCAAGATTACGCTTAGGTTTAATGATTCACTAGAAGTACTCACAGAACTCAGCATATAGACATATTCACAGCTACAACTTATTACAGTAGAAGGATACAAAATAAAATCAGTAAAGAAGAAAGGTCACATGGGACAAAGTCCAGAGGAAACTAGGTGTCAGCTTCAGAAGCCCTTTCCCTTTAGAATCACAAAGATACAGGTAATTCCTCCAGCAGTGAGGTGTGACAACAGTATAAAGTGTTGTGCATTAGAGAAGCTCCTAGCATGTGTGAAAATCCCACACTCTGAGAAAGGAAGCAGGTACTTAGCCAAATTCATGGTTTTTTGTACAAATAATTTATGTAGCAGGAGCCATAGGCAGTAATGATAGAAAACCTCGGTAAATCCACATTTCCAAATGTCAGCCAGAGGTCAACCTTGAAAGGAGGTATTTCCAAGGAGAGTTGTTTCCGACCTACAAGGCTAACGCTTTCTGGATACTTGCCTATACAAGGTTTTGTGAAGGGTCAATCACATTTTAGGCACCTAAAGAATTATAGAATGAATAAGTGAGTGAAGTAAGCAATCAATCTTGTTTTCCATAAGAATTGATTAAATGGTCCTATTTAGATTATTGTTCCTAGGGGTTCTTAGCCCTAAGTAGACTGAAATGTTTCTGGCAATGAAGTATAATCACAAGTTTTAAAATTAAAGGATTTTAGTTAATTATGTCAGACATGAGATGCTTTTCCAGAAAATCTTCAAACAATTCAATATGGCACAGAGCCCACTGCCAGTCAAAAGGAAATGGCATATGGTAATATTCTGGTCATAAAATTTCCAAATGCAGCCACTAAGAAAATGAGGAATTTGCATTGATTCTAATACTACAGGATCAACTGTTTTCTACAAAGAAACCTATGCCATTTTTAAAAATAAAATTCCGCAATGGTTAAACTCTTTTGGAAATAATTGAATTGTCTACTGTTCTTCAGTTCAGATAAACCACTCTAGATTATTAGGACACACACACAAAAAAGAAATTACCTTTATCTATTCAAGAAAATAGAATACACTGTTCTTTTCATGATAATGAATGGCAAAACACTTCCTACTGTCATATAACTCTTGTCCAGATGGTTAGTTTTTATTTTTGTATTACTGTCTGGTCATCACCCCACTCCACTGTGAATGCAATATTTAGTAAGAGCAAGGTTCTTTTGTTGTTGTTGTTTTCCCTCAGTGTCTTCCCAACACCTTGCACAGTATGTGGCAAATAGTGTTTAACAGATACTTGAAAGAAAATTTAACAGTAAAATACATAAGGATCATGATCCAAACTCCATGTGTTCCTAGGGTGTTTTTGGTATCTAGCTTCAAGGCAAATAGAATTTTGAAAAAATAAAGTAAAAAACAACGGCAAAAAAAAAAAAGTGTAGTAAAGACAAAACAGAATAATTTGTTTCCTTGATTCTAAGGTGTGCTGTAAATGGGTTTCAAGTGGACCTTGATACCATTCAGAAGATACTAAATAGGACTTGGTAAGGCCTTGAAACATTCTACAACACACATCTGGCATAAACAACCACAAACATTTTTCACCATGTGCTGTTAAAAATACTATAATTTTCTGTGTTTGAAATTTTTGAGAACAGAGTTGAAAAACATTAATTACATGGAGTATTTTGCTTATATCTGGAAGAGTACCTTGACTGAGATCATGGAGTTAATATAACATACTTGACAGTGCTCCATGAAGTAAGGACTAGTTAGTTGTGCCAATAAAAAACAACCTTCTAATTACCAAAACCTTTCTTCCATATGCAAATGTGCTTCAGTAACAATGTTTTATACAAGACATTTAAACTAAAAGTATTACATTTGTGGCAATATAAACATATATTTAATAATGATGACAACTTTTAGAAACTGTTACTTTCAGAACTAAGAAGTAATACATTATAAAGTAGTTGGTTTTAAATAAACTGTTTTATAGATCTTGAATGATGATAAGCATTCAGCCCATTACCACTGAGGAACATATTAGAAGAATCCAAAATTCTAGCTAATCTTTGGCCTGATTACAAGTAGATAATTTATATTTGAAATATTTTAATATTACAGCATCTCAGTTCCTTTTTAAAAATATAGAGGTCCATTTACTCACTTTAATGGTACACTTTATTGGAAGCTCTTCAAATTAACTTCATACATTCTTCTTAGATATAAACAGAAATCAGCCAGTTACTTCCATCCAAGTACTTTTGCTTATTACTCAATTTTATTGTACCTTTAAGCAAAGGTCACAAAGATCAATGTAATTGAAAAGTCAAATGTTTGGCAGCAGAGTTTGAAGTTAAAATGTAGACATTCACTTGGGTTTTTGTTTTTCTTGAGTAAATGACTACTACCCAGCTTGCACTGTACAGTTGAGAACATGGCTCTGGGATAACAGATCTGGGTTTATCACTATCATTACATAAGACTAATGACTTTGAACATCTTTTTAAAATTTCGCTGATCTCAGTTTCCTCATACGTTAGAGAGAGCTTATGTGTGTGCATTGGGAAGCAGGGAGTGTTAGCTGCATTCAGTAACAAATATTAATATTGTTACCTCAATGTCAAGGATTCTATTACCCAGATAGATGCAATGACTTCCATACATCCCTTTCGACCTTCCTTCCTTCCTTTTTTCAATCTTCTTTATTTGAGAGTAATTTAAAATAGAGTTGGGAAAATTAAGGTTACTGTTCTCCCCAGTCAATTTAATCATATTTCTTTTCACAATTATTCATTTTCACTTTTTAAAAAATGATTTTATTCAAAATGAGTTTAGAGTAAACTGGGAAGCACTGGTAAATGTGGTAAATTTTGAGATGGGTCAATTAGTGAATTTGAGAGAGATAGTTTATATTGTTAATGTGAAATTCTTAACTCATCCACAGGATTAAAAAAAAAAAAAAGTGAAAGGTAGGGTAAATAATCACCATAGCTGTAGTTTTTTCTTCTTTAAACATTTTAGTAAAGCAATAAAAGAAAACAGTATCCTCAATTAATACATGCCAAGTAGGTCAAAGATTTGGTAGTAAGAGTGCTAACAGTCAATTTCTACTGTGATGAATCAAATAAAAATTTACTTCACTGTGTCATCTAATCCACCTTCAAATTTTAATGTTTTTATAATTTAAATTTCTTTGAAAACACTTTAACAGATAATCAAACAATGTTTTGTATGCATTATCATATTTCTAATGATATTTTATGGTGTGATCACTCACTTAGAGCCAGACTCACCTATGAGTCACCTAATGGTGATAAAATTCAAGTTTTGTGTTATTAATGGTGGGGTCACTCAACTAGAGCCACACATCCTAGAGTGTGAAGACAAGTTGGCCTTAGGAAGCAGCACTATGAACAAAACTACTGGAGATAATGGAATTCCAGCTGAGCTATTTCAAATCCTAAAAGATGATGCTGTTAAAGTGGTGCATTCAATATACCAGCAAATTTGGAAAAATAAGCAGTGGCCACAGGACTGAAAAAGATCAGTTTTCATTCCAATCCCAAAGCAAGGCAATGCCAAAAATATATTCAACTACCGCACAATTGCATGCATTTCACATGCTAGGAAAGTAATGTGCAAAATTCATCAAGCTAGGCTTCAATAGTACACGAACTGAGAACTTTCAAATGTACATGCTGGGTTTAGAAAAGGCAGAAGAACCAGAAATCAAATTGCCAACATATATTGGATCATAGAAAAAGCAAGACAATTCCAGAAAAACATCTACTTCAATGACTATGCTAAAGCCTTTGACTGTGTGAATCACAACAAACTATGGAAAACTTTTAAAGAGATGGGAATACCAGACCACCTTATCTGCCTCCTACAAAATCCATATGCAGGTCAAGAAGCAACAGTTAGAAATGGACATGGAACAATGGACCAGTTTCAAATTGAGAAAGGAGTATGTCAAGGCTGTATATTGTTACCCTGCTTATTTAACTCATATGAATAGTACATCAAGTGAAGTGCCTGGCTAGATGAAAACAAGTTGGAATCAAACTTGATCAGAGAATTATCAATAACCTCAGATATGCAGATGACACCACACTAATGGCAGAAAGCCAAGAGGAATTAAAGAGCCTCTTGATGAAGGTGAAAGAAGAGAGTGAAAAAGCTGGCTTAAAACTCAACATTCAAAAAATGAAGAACATGTCATCTGGTCCTATCACTTCAAGGCAAATAGACAGGGAAACAATGAAAACAGGGACATATATTATTTTCAAGGGCTCCAAAATCACTGCAAATGGTGACTGAAGCCATGAAATTAAAAGATGCCTGCTCCTTGGAAGAAAAGCTATGGCAAACCTAGGCAGTGTATTAAAAAGCAGAGACATTACTTTGTTGACCAAAGTCCATCTAGCAATAGTCATGTACGGATGTGAGAGCTGGACAATAAAAAAGGCTGAGGGCCAAAGAATTGATGCATTCAAACCATGGTGTTGTAGAAGACTCTAGAGAATCCCTTGGGCACCATGGAGATCAAACCAGTCGATCTTAAAGGAAGTCAACACTGAATATTCATTGGAAGGACTGATGTTGAAGCTGAAGCTCCAATACTTTGGCCATCTGATGTGATGAGCAGACTCATTGAAAAAGACCCTGTTTCTGGGAAAGATTGAAGTCAGGAGGAGAAAGGGACGACAGAGGATGAGATGGTTGGATGGAATCACCAACTCAATGGAGATGAGTTTGATCAAACCTGGGAAAGGGTGAAGGACAGGGAAACCTGGCATACTGCAGTCCATGGGGTTGCAAATAGTCAGACATGACTAAGCGACTGAACAACTATGTTATTTTAAATAAATGATACACATTTTTCTGCACTTAATGTAGATTGAATATTTTTGTACTCAGAATAAGGTGCAAATAGACAATGCAATTTTTCGGTAAAAATCTTCAGAGATATTTGTTTCACAGATAAAAATGTATATGTAAATTTTGTCAGTTTACAGAGCAAAAGACTTTTTAAGAATTGTCAGCTGCAAATTCATTGATACCTAAAATTCAAAATGTTCTTCCTAACTCTGACATGATCACCAGCAATAAAAATTTAGTAATTTCTCAATTTTATTGATTGTAGTTATATCTAGCTCATATTTGTTAAGTAATACCAGTTATACACATGATGACAATAGTGGGAAAAATGTGTCTCTATAATAAACAAATATGAGTTTAAAGCACATTGAAGAGAAAGGCCAAGAGATTTAATAAGGTTTAGTGGACACACATTCTCTATACACTGAGTACTTTTGAAAGTCATGAATATTAATAGTATTAAAATACATTAAATTTATATTAGATATATGTTTTCAAAGTATCATTCAGAATTAGTAGCAAGTATTACAGTTATAAGCACCAAATACAGTAGCTCAGTAATTCTTTACAATTTTGCCAGATGAGAATTATTATTTCCACCATGCTGAAGAATTAAAACAGGCTAAAGGTTTTTCAAATTTGCCTGATCTATTCAACTACTTGGTAGGAGGGCCAGGATTCATAATTAGGTTTGTGTTATTCTAAGTCCATGATTTTTCCAGCATATTTTGCTGTTGTTCAAACAGGTGTGCTTTTAAAATTGCTTATAAAATATGCAGAAACAGATGGCACCTGCTAAACATATAACTGACAATAATATCCTGATATTTTCAAATACTCAAGGGTCTCCAGAACAAAGAGCCTGGAAATTTGTAACGTAATATATCACATCTAGTATGAAACTTAAAAATAAGTCTAGACCAACACTCTTATGTTATAAGAAACTTGGGCAAAATGTGTTAAATGATTTAGACCAACTGCTATCCAGAAATTTTCAGTCTAAACTGGACTCATAAATTATTTTCTAGGGTTTTCCATATTATCTCAAGAAGGTACTTTTAGTTACAATATTTACATTTTTTTCCAATCTAAATAGTTGAAAGAGGCTAATTCTCAATTAAAAAAAGAATAACCATTCAAAACTATTCAATACCATTATTTCCCCTCATTTTAAGAAAAGCTTTTAAAAAGTGGTAACTTTCAGCTATATATAAAACTTTCTGCTTAAAAGTCATTCCCAATATTTTAAAAAGGATATCATGTTTATAGTTAGTACGATTAAAAATAAATCTAGTATCAGTGATTCTCAGGAGCCTCATTCAAAATCTATAATTAATAAAATGGCTAGAAAAAGCTCGTTTTATATTGAAACTATTATTCAAAATATTTTATCCAATGTAATGGAAATTAAAGAACTTTTCTATTACTTCTAACTTGTTTTGCAAGCTACATCTGTATTGCCAGGAGTATGTATAAGCACTAGAAATCATTACAGAAGCTGAATATAGCTAAGGCCATTTTAAATACTTCGAAGAATAAAACAGTCTTTTCTATGTGTCACGCAAATTTGTTTTGCTTTTCTTTATGGGGTATATAAATCCCTGAACATTGACCTGGCCAATTCTATTATATTCTTTGGTGTTTTCTATGCTTCTAAAAATTAATGCCAGTGTATCTTTAGGATTTGTAAACAATGAAATGTTATGTAGCTAACTGACAGGAAAGTGTGGTCCTGCTGACTTATCAGCAGTCAGGAGGGATTTGCGTTCATTCAGATACTCCTGGCTATCATCCCTTATAATCAATGGCGTACACAGTTGAAATACATAAAGGATGGTGCATAGTCTGAACATGAGGAACAGAGTGAAACTCAGTAATGTGTATCAAAATAAGCCCGTTATTTGGATTCAAATAAATTAGCAACAGAGATATCTGAATAGAGAAAAAAAGTATCTTTAAAACTCCATCATATAAATACACTTATAATTCCTTGTTTTTAATTCAGCAGTCATATGATGACTAATATTAACAGTAGAGATACTTTTACATAAGGGGTTGGTCACTCACATATAAATATTTTATCCATGTCTATTAAATATACAGATTACACATTACACAGATACATCTAACACCAAAGGATGTTTGTTGGTGTAAATTAAAAAAACAGAGGCATGGATTCAAATATTACTTGAGTTGCGTTATTATTTCAGCTACTTATTTGATTTTAGTAAGTCACTTAATCTCTGTGCCTTCAGATTACTTTTTTAACCACGATTTAAGAACAGTATTTGTCTTTCTTTCCTACTGAGCTATTTAAAGGATTCAATGTTATAGAGTATGTAAAAGCTCTCTGAAAAGCAAGAAACAATAAACTGTTACTCTCCAGATTCAGAAAATAAAATGCTCTCTCTTTTTCCCTGAGCAGAGAAAGGTGACCTCAGCACTACGGAGTATTGGCTCACTTCCCTAAATTGTTGTACTTGAACTTTATTATGTGATCTTCACAGACAATCAAAGTGGCAGGTAGAGTAACGTATAGTTTTAGACAAGACTAAAACTATGGTTTTAGACAATACTGGTCATCAAACTTCATTAAGATAGACTCTGGGTTAAATTCTTTAGGTTAGTTCAGTTCAGTTCAGTTCAGTTCAGTCGCTCAGTCGTGTCCGACTCTTTGCGACCCCATGAACTGCAGCAGGCCAGGCCTCCCTGTCCATCACCAACTCCCGGAGTTTACCCAAACCCATATCCATCGAGTAGGTGATGCCATCCAACCATCTCATCCTCTGTTGTCCCCTTCTCCTCCTGCCCCCAATCCTTCACAGTATCAGGGTCTTTTCCAAAGAGTCAATCTTCGCATAAGGTGGCCAAAGTATTGGAGTTTCAGCTTCAACATCAGTCCTTCCAATGAACACCCAGGACAGATCTCCTTTAGGATGGACTGGTTGGATCTCCTTGCAGTCCAAGGGACTCTCACGAGTCTTCTCCAACACCACAGTTCAAAAGCATCAATTCTGCGGCACTCAGCTTTCTTCACCGTCCAACTCTCACATCCGTACATGACCACTGGAAAAACCATAGCCTTGACTAGACGGACCTTTGTTGGCAAAGTAATGCCTCTGCTTTTAAATATGCTATCTAGGTTGGTCATAACCTTCCTTCCAAGGAGTAAGCATCTTTTAGTTTCATGGCTGCAATCACCATCAGCAGTGATGGAGCCCAAAAAAATAAAGTCTGCCACTGTTTCCACTGTTTCCCCATCTATTTCCCATGAAGTGATGGGACCAGATGCCATGATTTTAGTTTTCTGAATGTTGAGCTTTAAGCCAATTTTTTCACTCTCCTCTTTTACTTTCATCAAGAGTCTCTCTAGTTCTTCACTTTCTGCCATAAGGGTGGTGTCATCTGCATCTTTAGGTTAAAATTACCACAAATTGCTAGTTCTTTATAAACTTTTAAAAATCTGGTATAAGAGTGATATTCTAGGGCTTCCCTGGTGGCCTAGTGGTTAGGATTCAGCGCTTTCACTGCCACAGCCTGAGTTCAATCCCTGGTCGGGGAACTGAGATCCCACAAGTCGCTTGCTCGTCACAGCCAAAATAAAAAAAAGAGTGATATTCTAGTGAACTGAGATAGTACAATCAACAAACAATGAACCAAGGATGAATTATTATAATTCTTAGTAAATATTGTTTGGCAAATAATGGATGTACTTTACTTTCATGGCTTAGCATTGAAACATGTATATTATCATATGTGAAACAGAACACCATTCCATGTTTGATGCATGAGACAAGGGCTCAGGGCCGGGGCAATGGGATGACCCAGAGGGATGGGATGGGGAGGGAGGTGGGTGGGGGGTCCAGGAAGGGGAACACATGTAAACCCATGGCTGATTCATGTCAATGTATGGCAAAAACTATTACAATATTGTAAAGTAATTAGCCCCCAACTAAAATAAATAAATTTATAAAAAAAAAAATTAAATATATACAATATCACATCAAACTAAATATAATCTGAGCCAAGAATGCTCAAAATTAAATCAGTCTTAAATGCTAGTTAATGATTTCATCAAAATTAAATTATTATTAAATATTGATATACTAAATAATATTCCCCATTAATATGATACACATAAAATTATTTCAATTTAGAGTAACTGTATTTTAATTTTTGCTTGATATACAGAGATAGATATACACTGGAAAACATATAAATAAGAAATCTTGACATTTTTATATAATACATCATTTAATTATTATCAATTTATCAAATTTTAAGCAGTTGTATTTAGCAGATTTGATTAATTTAGATTTCAATTCAAAGATAGTAATCCATATGGATATTTCAGTCCTTTTCAAAATTCTTTAAAGAAACAAAAACATTGATGAAATTAACCAATTATAGTGTGCTGTTTTGTGTGTGTGTATGTGTTTGTATGTGTGTTGTGTATGTGTGTGTGTGTTAGTTGCTCAGTCATGTCCGACTCTTTGTGACCCCATGGACTGTAGCTTGCCAGGCTCCTCTGTCCATAGGATTCTCCAGACAAGAATACTGGAATGGGTTGACATTCCTTTTCTCCAGGGAATCTTCCTGACCCAGGGATCAAACCCAGGTCTCCCACATTGCAGGCAGATTCTTTACCATCTAAGCCACCAGGGAAGTCAATAATTGGATTATTATAAATATGCCAGGAAAAAAAAATCACAGTCAGTTTATATATGTATATTCTTCCCAAATTAAAGCTAGTCTTCAATATTTTAAGTAGATTAAGGTAAAATTATTTGTCATGTTCATGCTTCTAGTTTCCTTTTATGTAGAAAGTATTGTCAATTCTGATCGAATTTTCTCATGAGGTACCAAGTACAGAAAATGATTAGCAGAATTTTTTGTTAAGAACACAATATTATATACATTTGTCTAAAGAGTAAAATAAATCAAGCTATTCAAACAAAAATATGTATAAATTTACTTCAGTTAATATATTTCACTCTTAAAATGCTTAAGGCTCCATCTAGCTCCTGTCATATCCATTAATTAGTCATGCTATTGTTGTTGTTTTTTGTGTGTCTGACTCTTTTGCAACCTCATGGACTGTAGCCAACTAGGCTCTTCTATCCATGGAATTTCCCAGGCAAGATTACTGAACTGGGTTGCCATTCCCTTCTCCAAGGGATCTTCCCAACCCAGGAATTGAACCCAAGACTACTGCATTAGCAGGTGTATTCTTTACCACTAAGCCATCAGGGAAGACCCTTAGTTACTCATACCTCAGTGCAAAGTATTATAATTGGTGGATAAAATTACTTAAAACTTCAGACATGTTTTAGAAAATGAAATATGGATTTAGAGAGAAAAAAACAGAAGAGGACAATACATAGTCTTAAGATACAAATACAGTAAGATATTAGAGGCCTGACTGATACCACATTAAACATGTACATGATTCATGATTCAGCACAAACATAGTCCTGTATATAAAGATCCAGCTGTGTATTTTTTTCATTTTAATCCAGTTAAGTTAGTAATATAACCTACTGCACAAGATTAGGAAGAATGAAGTAAATATGTCTATTGGTTCATCAGGATAATGCAGTGCTTTCCTTATTGAGTTATCATGGATACTATTCACAGTAACAAATGCATATAAAGTGTTTACTTGGTATAGAAAATAGTGGATGCTAAATTAATGTTAGTTGCTCTCTCCTGTTTTGTAAACTCCATGAGCGCAAGAACAAAAGCTGCCTTGTTACTTATAAGGACATATCCCTTACATCCTTACATTGTGTTGAGTACATAATAAGAGACAAGCAACGGTCATTTTAAAATATGTAGATACAGAGAAAGGTCTTGATTGCAGCACTGGTTTTTGTGTTTGTCTGGCTCTGTGATCCAATATTCCTTTAGTACCATAAGCTGAGAAAGAGACATGGACATTAAAAAAACAGAAAGAAAGAAAGAAAGGAAGGAAGAAAAACTACAGCATAAAGGGATACATGAACTCACACAAATCTTGAGTTGAGGGGGGGCAGACACAATTTCAAGGACCTGGTGGAAGAGTAAAGATTATACAGAGCTCCAATGCAACACACTTGACAAACCAATGATTTGCTAAACGAAACACTCACATTTGCATGTGTGAAATTTTTTGGATTTTGTCTTTATAAATCCCAACTTTCCCTTTGATGTGTCAAAAGACTTCACAGTCAGTTTTTCTATGCATATATAAGAAAATATTCAGCATTTTAACTAATTGTCTGCATTGCCAAAGTTAAGTTACCAAAAAATAAAATCTATAAACAAGAGGGAGGGGTTTTCAATGTGTTGAGTATTTGGACTTTCTTTTATTTTGTGTAAAGATAGAGAATGCTTTGGCAAGTATTGGCTTTATCAAGCAACTCTCTTTTCTTTTTTCTTTTATTGATAATTGTTGAATAAACATGGTGTGTGTAAAAGGAGAGATGGTTGAACATATTAAGAAGGGCAGATTTAAGGCAAGAGAAGGAAAAGAGAACTTGCTAACAGTTGGAATGTTTTTCTAATTGGAGTTTCAGAACCCAGAAGTAAGGACATAAGAACTCTTCAAGAAAATTGGAGATATGAAGGATACATTTCATGCAAAGATGGTCACACTAAAGAACAGAAATGACAAGGACCTAACAGAAGAAGAGATTCAAAAGAGGTGACAAGAATACACAGAAGAACTGTACAAAGAAGGTCTTAATGATCCAGATAACCATCAATAACTTAATGACACCTTCAGTAATGATGGTGTGGTCACTCCCTTGAGCCAGACATCCTAGAGTGTGAAGTCAAGTAGGCCTTAGGAAGCAAATCCTAAAAGATGATGCTGTGAAAATGCTACACTCAATATGTCAGCAAATTTGGAAAATTCAGCAGTGACCACAACATTGGAAAAGGTCAGTTTTCATTCCAATGCCAAAGAAAGGCAATACCAAAAATGTTCAAATTACCACACAATTGAACTTATTTCACATGCTAGTATGGTAATGCTCAAAATCTTTCAAGCTAGGCTTCGGCAAAACAGGAACTGAGAAATTCCAGATGTACGAACTGAATTTAGAAAAGACAGAGGAATGAGAGATCAAATTGCTAATATCTGTTGGATCATAGAAAAAGCAGGGAATTCCAAAAAAAAAAAAAAATACACTTCTGCTTCATTGACTACACTAAAGCCTTTGACTATGTGGATCATACAAACTGGAAAATTCTTGAAGAGATGAGAATATCAAGTCAACCTTAACAGTCTCCTGAGAAACCTGTTGAAATTGACCTGAGAAACCCATATGAAGGTCAAGAAGCAACAGTTAAAACCAGACAAGGAACAATGCACTGATTCAAAACTGGGAAAGGAGTACATCTAACTTGTATATTGTCACACTGCCTATTTAACTTATATGCAGAGTACAACATGTGAAATGCTGGACTTGATGAATCACGAATTGAAATCAAGATTGTTAGGAGAATTATCAACAACCTCAGATATACAGATGATGTCTCTCTAATGGCAGAAAGTAAAGAGGAACTAAGAGCCTCTTGATGAATGTGTAAAAGGAGAGTGAAAAATCTGGCTTAAAACTCAACATTCAAAAAGCTAATATCATGTCATCTGGTCTCATAACTTCATGGCAAATAATTGGACTGCAAGGAGATCCAACCAGTCCATACTAAAGGAGATCAGTCCTGAGTGTTCATTGGAAGGACTGATGTTGAAGCTGAAACTCCAATATTTTGGACACCCGATGCGAAGAACTGACTCATTTGAAAAGACTCTGATGCTGGCAAAGATTGAAGGCAGGAAGAGAAGGGGAGAACAGAGGAATGAGGTGGTTGGATGGCATCACTGACTCAATGGACATGAGTTTGAGTAAAATCCAGGAGTTGGTGATAGACAGGGAGGCCTGGCGTGCTGCAGTCCATGGGGTCACAAAGAGTCAGAGAAGACTGAGAGACTGAACTGAGCTGAACTGAACTGAAGTGGAAACAGTGGCAGATTTTATTTTCTTGGTCTCCAAAGTCACTGTGGACAGCAGCCATGGAATTAAAAGATGTGTGTTCCTTGGAAGAAAAGCTATGACAAATCTAGACAATGTATTAAAAAGCAGAGACATGACATTGCTGACAAAGGTCAGTATAGTCAAAGATATGGTTTTTCCAGTATTCACGTATGGATGTGAGAGTTGGACCATAAAGAAGGATGAGCACCAAAGAATTAGTTTTTTTGAACTGTGGTGCTGGAGAAGACTCTTGAAAGTCTTTGGACTGCAAGGAGATCCAACCAGTCAATCCTAAAGGAAATCAATGAAATGAACTGATTCATTGGAAGGACTGATGCTGAAGCTGAATTGCTAATACTTTGGCCACCTGATGGGAAGAGACAACTCATTTGAAAAGACTCTGATGCTGGGAAAGATTGACCGCAGGAAGAGAAGGGGGCAACAGAGGATGAGATGGTTGGATGGCATCACTAACTCAATGAACATGAGTTTGAACAAACTCTGGGAGATAGTGAAGGACAGGGAAGCCTAGCATGCTCCAGGTCATGGAGTTGCAAAGAGTCGGACCCAACTTAGTGACTGAACAACAAGACATCAATCTTTCCTCATTTCTCTTCTGATTCTTCATAACTTTCATTCAATAGGATGAATTTAATTCTCAATCAACATAATGGCAAATATCTTTTAGGTAACATGAGAGAGAAATGAGAAGTATAAACCACAAATTTGAATGTTCCCCTCCTGGCAAAGATAATTTTAGTGATAGCTGGGAGAATTTTACTATATTAGGTCGGGGGGGGGCAGAAATTTGAAATTGTGTCTGTTAGAATTGAAAGAGAAATACTGACATGCTTACACTCAGTTCAGTCACTCAGTCGTGTCCAACTGCAGCACACCAGGCTTCCCTGTCCATCACCAACTCCCAGAGCCTACTCAAACTCATGTCTATCGCGTCAATGATGCCATCCAGCCATCTCATCCTCTGTCGTCCCCTTCTTCTCCTGCCTTCAATCTTTATATATAAATATACACTACAATGTGTAAAATATATAACTAGTGGGAAGCTTCTCTCTAACACAGGGAGCTCAGCTCAGTGCTTTGTGATTACCTAGTGGGCTGGAATGGGGGGAAGAGAAGGTTCAAGAGGGAGGGGGTATTTGTATATTTATAGCTGACTCATATTGTTGTACAACAGAAAGTAACACAACATTGTAAAGCAATTATCTTCCAATTAAAAATACAATTTTTAAAAAAGAAATATATATACATATATATATATATATGTAGCTAGGCTGTCAAGAATTGAGATATATATATTATCTGTTGTTTTTTCCTTGTCTTGCATTCATTCTTTTTTTAGTTGATTTTTGGGGGGCAGCCACTTCCTTGTCTTCTTTGTGGCAGTCACTACCATGCCTATTATCAATGACAACAAGAGACTTGAACAGGATGAATTAGAATATCCCCTGAAGTTTTATTTATTCATGAGTCATGAGACACCTGAAAAAAATACATCAAAGAAATAATCTATTTGAGTACCTGGATGTAGCCATGGATGAAGAGCTCCTTCTTTATTGCTTAAGCTTTTTTGAGTTGGCTTTCATTCTCTTACAACCAAAGGAGCTCTAATGAATACTAGTTGAGTAGAATATTGATGAGGATATATATGAAAAATAAAAACATGAATATGCTTTTGATATAAATGTACTGAATTGAAATATTTAAATTATAACATATAATATAAAGTCCATTGAATGTAATTAATAGTTCCTCAAAACTTTCTTAGTGTATATCATCGTTCAATTTTGAATATCTGCATATAAATATGCAAAACTTTCTTTTAAACTTAATTGTGGGTGCTTATATCCTTTATAAAGGAAACAGAATCAGTAGATTCAAATTGCAGTGAATATTGGATAATATCATTATGAAGGAAATTCAAATAAAAACCTAACTTTTGGCTTGAGTTTTGAACTTTTCTTTTCAATAAAGTAATGCATTTGTGTGTATATATGTATATATGTACATATATACACATGTATATATGTTATATTTTAATCTGGTAACTATTAGATTATATTCTTTAAGTCTTTCCTTCAGCTGAGGCTTTCCTAGTTATATTATTTCTCTGTGTGATTTTATCCTCCCAAGTTTCCTGACTTGTGCCTGAATTTTCTTTCATCCTGGCCTCCTCTAGGTCTGGCATCCTCTGCCCTCTCACTTTCTAATCTCCCACTGACTCTTTCTCTTATCACCATGGCATATGCCCTCAGGCATGTTTTTCACTGCCTATCATTTTCCTTTTACTTGTGTTCCTGATCCATCTTTCCCTCTCCCTTCATCTATCTTGCCTCTTATCAGTACTTTTAGATAAACAGGAAAAAAAAATCACTTGATATCATAAATTAGATTTTAAGTAGGCATTTGAAAGCTATTACAATTATTTTCTTTACAATGAAGAATATAATACAGGATATTCAGAGCAAATTATTTCTAAAAGTGTTCAATTACATTCAAATCCTATCGAGTAAATATCTGGATTTTCTTGTGTTCAGATTGCAGAAAGGGAGTTTTCAAAATTCGTTGTCAATTTAGCAATAAAACAAAACACAATTTTCAAAATAAGAATAATAGGAACTAATACGAATTGGTTTAATAAAATTGATATATAATGTCCAGGCCTTTCATAAAATATATGAATCCTTAAATAAATTTCCATTTCCAAACTTCCTTTTGAGATTTCAGTTTTCTAAGTATAGAGACAATTTGCATGTGTGCATTTAAATTTCTTAACCATATATAACCTCATTTTCTCTGTCTTAACATAGAAAACACTAAGGTCATGTCCATGACTAGGGACATAATTAGGACATCGTATGTCTCCTGGTAGTGTATGTTTTTTAGTGTTACAAATGAAGAAATAGACAACATTCTAAGATGTGTGCACACCTTCAAGCAATAATACAAACAACTAAGCCATAAAACCTCCCCCAACTTTTTGAAAAACCTGACAAATCCAGAGAAGAGATTTATGCTTAGTTTTTCTTTATCTCTCCTTCTCTTATCTCATTTTGGACTTGAATATGGTTGGAATATGGATGCCTCTGTGTAGCTGTGTCCCAGAATGATCTCTTCACACTATGCTCCAAGCAAAGACATCCCTGGGTTATAGGAATAAATAAATATCTTCTCTTCAACTTCCACTTTGAAAAGAGATCCTCCTTGTTTCATGACCTCCTCATGTGTGCAGGGCAAGAGAAGGTAGTCAGTTCACATTAAGCACAGGAGTGAGAGGGACAAATAGATACTTGGCTTTCAGAGCATAATTTATATTTACTAAAAAGAATGCTACAAAACTACAGTGAAATTTGCCTGCATTTACTTTCAGGAGCTGTCCTGAGTACATACTCAGAAAGTTTTGAAAACCTTGATCATAATTTGTGAAGTGGTACATGCTAATATAAGCAGTGTATCAAGGGAACAATACCCTGATCTGTTTTCCCAGAATATCATTTAAAAATTAAGAATAGATAACTGACCAGATTTCTCTGTGAGTTTACCTTGCTAGTTCTTTGAAGCTTTATTTATCACTATCTCTTTGAAAAACTCTTTTAAAAACAAGTCAGATGAACATAGGAATAATTTTTATAAGCATACATACATATTTATAGTCAATCAATAACCTTGTAGATGTGAGGAATATCTCTTCTCACACATACCACCTCCTGCTTCATCTAATGTGCTAACACTTTACTACATAATGAAAAGAGCAGAAGCAAAGAGAAGAGCAGAAGTGACTACTAAATATCTTATTCAAATTAACTCAGATTGGCGTGTAAATGTGGAAGCACCCATGCAATTCACAAACTACTGCCTGAGCCTGCGTTTTTAATATCAGTCTTTGATGATGCTGGCACTTTTGATCATTTGCTTTGAAGTTACTGAATTCAGTGATCCATCCTTTGTGTTTAGTTATCAGGACTGTGAACATCATAAATGATTTAAGATGTTTAGTATTAAATGTTATATTTAGATGGCAGAAAAATGCAAAATTACATAAAATTGCTAAGCATAATTCTCATGTATCTATTCTCTCTTTGTTACTAGAAGCTCTCTTTCCCAGACAAAATAGATGTGGTAGGGGAAGGCGGGAAACTAATTTCAAATTTATGAATGCTAAGATACACCAAGTATGTCTTTTTTGTGTGTAGGAATCCAAAATTAAAACAGTTCATAAAATGCAGTGAAGTTATAGGCTTAAATAACTGGCAGTTCAAAACAAGAGAAATTGGAATATGAGCTTCAAATAGCATTAGAAACTTGTTAGAAATTTGAGCTTCTTCTATGATGGCTTAATTTCTAGCTCAGCTTTCCCAGTAATGGTGACAAAGATGATCATCATAAAGTGACGTCCTTCAACTCCTGTCCTTCTTCCCATAGCTTTCCAAAATAAGTACTTTATAGGCATTTCCAGTAAAAATCTTAAGATTGATTCATTTTTGCTGACCTGGGTCATGTTTATGATAAAAAGTAGTCACAGTTATCAGAGAATGAACTAATATATCCAACTCTGGAACTAGCAAGTAAGGTTCTGAAACCACTGGACTAAGAATAGGTGATAGATAATTCTTCAAAGGAAAGTTAGCATTCTTATATAAAAACAATGAAGGAAGGGTTCTGGTTAGTCAGAATCAACTGATTTCTATAATCAAAAAGCAAGCATTACAGCGAAACCTTTAACACAGAACTGAGGCATTCTTCATAAGCTGTTGGAGCACCCCAGGAATTAGATAGCAGTACACGTCAAAGAGATGGAAAGCTAGGCAGTGATGACAAAATGTATATTCTAACTCTGGTCCAAACAACGTTGACATCACTGACAGCAGGCCTTGACCATGGTTAGGAGACCAATTTTTAATAGCTTGCTGTAATGCTAACTGGAGTGAAATATATGTTGAAAATGTATTTACATGTCAACTAACTTTAAGAAAAAACACTGCTGGAAATATTAGCAGAACATAATACACTCTTTGCCTCTCCCCCTGAGGAGAGGCGAAACAGTGCAAGAATTTGGTCCAGGCTCAGGTGAATATGGTTATGGATTCGGGAGACTTTTGAAAGAGAAGTCAAGTTATAATCTCTCGAGAGTGGTTATCTGATGGCAGTGAAGACATTAAGATGTTCTTACAGATGGGGACATTATAACCCAAAATATAGTTCCTTGGCATATTGAATATTTCTAGCTGAAGGAGTAGAGATAAAGAGCAAAAGCAGCAAGATCACTCTATTCTTCCCCCACTGCTATTCTCTCCTGAAATAGGTAATAAAATCCTAATAGGAAAAGAAGGAAAACAAAACAAAACAAAACAAAACACCTAAAATGAGAGGGTACCCAGAGTCTTTATTTCTGAAGACAAAAAGATACTAATAAGAATCCTAACAGGCTGTGCTAATTTCTCCCAGTTTACTATGTTTACCTCCATACTCCTTGACCTATATCATATTTCTTCAAGACTATCTGCTTTTCATCAAACCTATCATTAAAATATTCAATCTCTTTCTTCAAGAATTCATTTCCTCATGAAGACTCCCATGTCACATAAAACATATTAAACATGTTTGTATGCCTTTCTCCTATTAATCTGTATTTGTCAGTTTAATTTTCAGATTCAGCCAGGAACCCCAGGAGGGTCAAGGAAAACTTTTTCCTTTCTTATAACACAAATTCAGCAGTTGATATTTATATTTATTTTGGCATAGTTGATGGATCATTTAAAACAAAACAAAACAAAAACTTTCATGATTCTCTCAAAACAAACACTATATTACTGACATCTTAGCTATGTTTGGTATTTTTTTAAAAGTCCTTTGAAAACTATTATATTTATCTACCATTTATGTCTATCTATCTATCTTAAACCATCCTAATATGTTCCTCTTAGAGTAAACCCCTAAGCATTGCAACTAGCATTTTAAAAAGTACAGTCCTGCAAACTAATGTTTTATAATGGAAAAGGAATATTTTTCAATTGCATTTCACATATTTGAACTGTTTAGACATGTTGCAATGAAATGAAATGCAATTGCCATACACACATTTTAAATAGAGCATAGTTGCCAACATTGTTGTCATCTTGAAATAATCTCTCTTTTTTTCGAAGGCTTTTAGGGTATAGATCTGTGTCACAATTTAAGTTAATGCTAGCAAACCTGCCATTAATCCTTGACTACTTGTCATGCTTAGATTCTCAACTAAGGTATATACCACAGACCATCTGTGAGAGGGCATTATTTCATCTGTCTCTCAGGGAATAGGCAGACTCATTTTGAAGAAGGGTCCACCCTGACTTTTTGTGAAAGCTGGAGAGTGACAGGTGGTTGGTACAGATAAACACAAAGAATGATACTGAAGAAAAAAAAAAAAAACCTACGACTCTGCCAGCAAACCTTTGCAGTATCGCTGTGCACTATGACAGTTGGTAACAACGGAGATCCCTATGTCATGTATGTGTACAAAGCCAGAATATGATTCACATTTTGTAGCTCAGATTCCATGAGGCACTCAAAACACAGATGTTAGGAAGTTTCAAAGTTTAATAAAGACAGAATCTAATACTACCATGAAATCTTTCCTTTCTACAAGTGCCTGAGCTTATATTGCTAACTGCAGGAAAGAGCTCTTGGCAGTAATTAAGTGAATGGATGGCATTTTAATTTAAATGTTAATACAGAATATTTAGCCTCTTTGTAAGTTTCAAGAGGAACTGTAGATTTCCTTGGGAAACTGAAGGGTGGCCTATTGACTTTTAAAAGTGAAAGTTGGGATTTTTTTAATCAACTTGAAGAAAGAGAACCTCTATCAGTATTTCTATGCCCTATCCAAAACGTCAAGGCTATTTATTGTCACTCTGCTTATTTAAATTATATGCAGACTACATCCTGCAAAATGCTGAGCTGGATGAAGAACAAGCTGGAATCAAGATTGCTGGGAGAAATATCAATAACTTCAGATACACGGATGACACCACCCTCACGACAGAAAGCAATGAACTAAAGAACCTCTTGATGAAAGTTAAAAAGAACAGTGAAAAAGTTGGTTTAAAACTCAATATTCAGAAAACTAAGTTCATGGCATCCGATCCCATCACTTCATGGCAAATGCATGGGGGAACAATGGAAACAGTGACAGCCTTTCTACTTTGGGGGGCTCCAAAGTCACTGGAGATGTTTACTGCAGCCATGAAATTAAAAGATGCTTGCTCCTTGGAAGAAGAGCTATGACCAACCTAAACAGCATATTAAAAAGCAGAGACATTACTTTGACAGCAAAAGTCCATCTAGTCAAACTATGGTTTTTCCAGTAGTCATGTACGGATGTGAGAGTTGGACTATAAAGAATGCTGAGAGCTGAAGAATTGATGCTTTTGAACTGTGGTGTTGGAGAAGACTCTTGAGAGTCCTTTGGACTACACGGAGATCAAACCAGTCAATCCTAAAGGAAATCAGCCCTGAATTTTCATTGGGAGGACTGATGCTGAAGCTTCAATACTTTGGCCACCTGATGAGAAGAAATGACTCACTGGAAAAGACCCTGATGCTGGGAAAGATTGAAGGTGGGAGGGGAAGGGGATGATAGAGGATGAGATAGTTGGATGGCATCACCAACTTGATGGACATCAGTTTGAGCAAGCTCCCAGAGTTGGTGATAGACAGGGAAGCCTGGTGTGCAGCAGTCCATGGGGTCGCAAAGAGTCAGACAAGACTGAGTGACTGAACTGACTGACTGACTCAACACAGAATTATTAAAGCAAACTGAACTGGAAAATATGGCAAAGGAAAATAAATATTATTGTTTTCAAAGCAATTCATGAACTCTGTTAACCATATCTAGCTTTGTTCCAGGTACAGACAAAAAAAAAAAAAAAGATTCACTGAGCTTCCCATGACAAATACAGAACTTTTGAGATTTGCTAATGCAAAAGAGAATAAAGAGAAGACCAGAATAAGCGGTAAGAGAAGATGCAATTATATTAAATCCACTGGCAAGTGTTGCTTTCTTTTCCATCTACTTCACTTCAGAATTTGCTACATACCTCTAAGTAATAATGACTTCTATGAACCACTGTCAATTCTGTTTAGCAAGAAAGGACTTAAAAGATTAAAAATTAGAATAGGAGATAATAATCACAAATAGAATAGAAACAAGGGCAAATTCAAAATGATATAAAGAAAAAAATTGGAATATATGCTCCATGAAAGCAGAAATTATTTTTTAACTGCTGCATCCCTGCTACTCAAAATTGTGTTTGCATACACTTAAGTAGTCAATAGATGTATCAAATGACTGAACAATTTTTTAAAAGACTGAATATAACTTGTATTAGAGTGAATACATTACCTAATGACATTTTACTACCTACTTTTTCTGTGCAGAGTATTTTATACAGATTAGTTTGTGTAATTACTATGAAAATGTTTGAGAAAGGTAGTTTTATGCTCATTTTATAGAAGAGAAAGTGGAGTCTCAGATATATTAAGTAATCAAACCAAAGTCATGCTGACTTCAAAGTACAGACCCTGTCTTTTAGAATGTACAGACTCTTTGCATTATTCAGATAGTAACTGTACCAAGAAAACAGTGTCAGTGGAAATGCACACTTGCATAGAAGACAGGAGAAGGCCACATTCTCATCAGGAAATTCGGATCTTCATTTTCAGGATTCAAAATTTTTTGCTCAGTACTTTGTGTTCGGTTATCTAAATAGTAATACAAGAATACTTTTTCTCTGCAATGACATTTGTTGTTGTGTGAAATATAGACTGTACATCTTGTAATATCTCCTAGTTGAAGGAAAATAATCATGCAATATACCTGAAATAATAAAAATTATATCAACATTTAAAAAAATGGAAAAATAAAAATGAGCAGTATGTTAAAGTTTCCATTGCCAGAAAAAAAATGTACAAAAGAGAGCAGGTAGAGTGAGAAAAAAATAAGGGAAAAGAATAAGGAAAGCAAGGAACAGATATAATATGGTCAAAGATGTGTGTGGGGGAATATTATGATCTAAATTTCTATATATCCATTTATCTGTATATTTATCACTGTACCTATCATATATCTTTTGAGAGATATCTCAGTGCAATGAAATAAAGAAAGAACTTCACTTTGAGAACACAGCATTCAATGAAATAGTTTTATTTATTTTTTTACTTTTATACTAAAGAGTTAAGGAGTATATTGTATTGAATTATTTTTTGACTTGATTTTGCTTTTAATGATTTTGAGACTTAGCTACCTTTTGAAACATATGATTAGTTAATTTGTAAATTGTTGACAGTGCTAGTATCTTGTCAAACATAAAAGCTAAGTATAAATTTCTATTACCCAGATTATGTGATTAATGCAAGCTATGACATTGCTAATCAAGAAAAAGATGTCTCTTTCTACAAATGAATCACCCAACCATAAAATCTTTTCACACATTATAAACATACTGAGTCAAAACTTTTAAAAGTTATTTTGCTATATATTTTGGAAAAAAAAAATCCAAATTAATCTTTTATTAAGAAATGCAAAAAGCTGGATTTACTCAAAATGAGAAGTCTAAAATGAATCAAAATATTTGTTCATTAAATTTACAGTGAACAAAAATTGGCAAGAAGTGATAGGGGATTTCCTGGTCTTTTATTAATTTATATGAAGTTATTCTAAATGATATGACAATTAACACCACTTTCACCTATTCAAAGATACTACTGCAGCAATTATTCCTCTCTCTCAGCATCATAATATGTCCCCTCTCTATTCTATTTGTTGACATTCAGTCTGTTTTATCTTTATTCCCATGAAAACCTCATAGAATTTATTTATAGCAACCTCTACAACTTATCTATATTTTTTTTTCAAGAGCTCTCTATACTATATTTCTCAACTCATTCACACTTGAAACCATTCTAGTAAGTCTCTTATCTCATCATATTCCTGAAGCTTCACAATCCATGACCTGATTACTAAATCCAGTGGTCATTTCTCCATAGTCATCTTGCTCAAAGTATCAGAACCATTTACTATAGTTGATTATCCTGTCTTCAGCAAAAAAAAGAAAAATATTTTCATTGTACCTCCAGGCCTCAACAGTCTCCAGAATTTCCTTGTACCTAACTTCTCAGTCTTTTTTCCTGGTATTTTGTCCTGTTTCTGCTCTCTTAACATTGGGGTACAAATGGTTCAGTGATTACATTTAGTCTTTCCTCTATTTATACTCACTCCCTCTTTTTACAATATCATCCTGTCCTATGACTTTAAAGATTGCCAAAGTTATATTTCCCATCTGAACACCTTCTGTGAACTCAATGCTCATGCTCTACTCCTCATTTTCATTTGGATATCCAAAGAGATCTTAAGCATAATATCTGAAACCAAGTTCCTCATCATCTCCTTCAAACCAGATCCTTCAACATCTTCTTCATTTTACTCAAAAGCAACACAATCTTTCACATTGCTAAGGCTAAAATTCATGGAGTCATCCTTGACTTCTCTCATTCTCATGCTGTATCCTATCCACGATATACTGTTGATTTTCTCTTTATTGAGAGGAATCTCTATTTAATCACAATGAATTGACCACATCTAATCACTTCCATTGGGAGAAGGCAATGGCACCCCACTCCAGTACTCTTGCCTGGAAAATCCCATGGACGGAGGAGCCTGGTGGGCTGCAGCCCATGGGGTCGCGGGAAGTCGGACACGACTGAGTGACTTCACTTTCACTTTTCACTTTCATGCATTGGAGAAGGAAATGGCAACCCACTCCAGTATTCTTGCCTGGAGAATCCCAGGGACGGAGGAGCCTGGTGGGCTGCCGTCTGTGGGGTCGCGCAGAGTCAGACACGATTGACGCGACTTAGCAGCAGCAGCAGCAGCAATCACTTGCATTACCACCACCATGACCCTGGTTCCAGTCATATGACCCATTCTGACCTCTTCTTTGGATTAGCCTTTCTCCAGGTATCCTACAAACTTCGCCATCCATAAACATTTTTTAATGTTGTTGTTTGTTTTGTTTTTAACAACATAGTATTCATAGTAATTCTGCCAAAACAAGTCAGATCACACTCTGATCCAACCACACGTTCTTTTTGATATTATATCAAACATTTCATGTATGCTCAGACTTCAGGACCTTTCCACCCCTTTCCTTCTTAAAAAGTTCTTACAACAGATACTCCAGACATCAACATGGTTCAATCCCTTACCTTCATCAAGTATCTGATCAAATGTCACCTAATTATTAAAGTCTTATCTGACTTCAGCATTTTAAATGGTACCCTATTAACCAGCTTTATTTATCTGCTTCACTTTTCTCTGTACCACCTGCTGCTATATGATCTACTATACAATTTACTTTTTAATTTGTTTATCTACCTCTTCATACCAGACCTGGAGTTGAATATAAAATCTGTGTGGGCTATTTTTTGCTTATTTTTTTAATTTTCATGTGTTCAGAGTTAATACCTGTCACTTTACATGCAGAAAAAAAAGAGGTTTCTGTATAAAATATGAATACTTTGTCACAGAATGTATACAAAACTGGAAATATTATTGATTTTATCAGTATTATTTAGAACAGGTTGCTTTATAGCATTTAAAGAAAATGTTGGGTTTTACTTTTCTGTTATTTAGGAGATTGAAAAATCACCAAGCTCCATGCCCAAATTGGCTGTTTAGTTTGATATAGTCCCACTTGTTAATTTTTGCTTTTGCTTCATTTGCTTTTGTTGCTAAACCCAATAAATTATCACCAGAACTAACATCAAGGAGTTTATCAGCTGTATTTTATTCTAGTAGTTTTATGGTTTCAGGTCTTACACCCAAATATTCAATCCATTCTGAGTTACTATCTGTATGGTATAAGAAAGTTTTCTGTTTCATCATTTTGCCAGTGGTTGTCCAGTTTTCCCAACATCATTTATTGAAGAGACTGTCATTTCCTTATTGTACGTTCTTGACTCTTGATCACAATCAATTGACTAGTCTTAAATCAATTACTGTCTATGTCTGTTTTATGTTGATGTTGTTTTTCAACCACTAAATCATGTGTGACCCCATGGATTGCAGCACACCAGACTCCTCTGTCCTCCACAACTCTTGTAGTTTGCTCAAATTCATGTCCATTGAGTCAGTGATGCTATCTAACCACCTCATCCTCTGCCACTCCCTTCTCCTTTTGTCTTCAATCTTTGTCAGCATCAGGGTCTTTTCCAATGAGTCAGCTCTTTGCATCAGGTGACCATAGTATTGGAGTTTCAACTTCAGCAACAGTCCTTCCAATGAATATTCAGGGATGATTGTGTTGAAGAATGACAATATCATACTCATTTGATAACTATAGCTCTGTGATATAGTTTGAAATCAAGGAGCATAATGCTCTCATCTTTGTTCTTCTTTCTCAAGAGTTATTTGGAGATGTAGGGTCATTTGTGGTTCTATGCAAATTTTAGTATTATATATTCTATTTTTTTTGAAGAGCATCTTGGAATTTTGATAGTGATTCCATTGAATCTGTAGACTGCTTTGAGTAGTAAGTACAACTGATATGTACTTGAATATGTAATTTGGATAGTATGGACAATGGATTATGTAATTTTTATTTAGGAATTTTAAGTTTGAATTTTGAAAAAAAAATATTTTATTTGCACAATAACTCAAGTGTTCTCTTCTCTATCCCATATAAAAATGAAATAGTCCACAGTATATATTTATTTGGAATTACTTGAATGGAATATTTGAAAAGAGTAACAATGCCTTACTGATTTAATGGAGATGAATAGCTGCTACCTCTATTAAATCAGTTTGCTACCTTCTTTTCCACTGTTGCTGCAACAAATTACTAAGCACTTAGTAGCTTCAACACATTTTATATTATATCACAGTTCTGAAGGTCAAATATTTGGGTTGGATTTGCCTGTTTTTCTTTAGGTTTCACAAGGCTGCCACTAAGGTTTTGCCCAGCAGGGCTCCTACCAGGAGGCACTGGGGAGAATCTGCTTTCAAGCTCATTCAGGTTGTTGGCAGAATTCAGCTTCTTGTTGGAGATCTGAGGTCTCTGTTTTTAAGCTGGCTATTCCCAGGGACTGCTCTTAGCTTTTGGAGGCTTCTTTCTGGTCCCTACATGTGTTCTATATTTCCGAACAAGCATGGTGAATGCTCTTGATGCTCAGAATCTCTGACTTCTTTTTCTACCACAGCTCTCTTGCTCCCAGCCAGAGAAATTCATCTGCTTTTAACACATGTGATCAGCTTGAGGTAACCCAGATAATACAGAATAATCTCTCTAATTTGAGGTCTGTGATTTGAAATATATCTGTAAAATTTATTTTCTCATGTAAGCTAATACATTCAAAATTTCTGGGATTTATCATGTGGGTATCTTAGAGGGGTCTTGATTCCACATATCATATTGCTCTATCCAATCCTGGGAATTTCAAAATCTCCCTAATAGTGATAGATTTTATAAAAATTTCAAAATATTAAAATAAAATTAATAATGAGCACTGACTGATTAATTCTATCATGAAACTATTAATCTTGTTCTTTGTGTGCTTATCAATCAAAAACATATTACAAATAATTTTCCCTAAATGATTTCTGGCTAATGACTTTAGGGATATACACATCTGTGTTGACAGTTCTATTAAATTAAGAGTAAATCCAAGCACTAAAGATTAATTTTCAACATATATATTAATATTCTGGTATTGTTCACTTCATAGAATATAAATCACATTAAACACCTTTGAGAATTTTTGCCTGTAGAATCTGTTCTTTTCTCAATAATTAAATACAATTCTGCATTGCTCCAAAGGGATCATGTAATGTAAATCATGAAAATATGAGTTTAAAAGAAGTAAAATGTATTAAGTAGATGAGGAAATTATATGATAAATTTAAAATATTAGTTACTGTAAATCATTATTTTACCAACATAAAATATAAACTAGCAGTATGAAATGAGTAATTTTCCTTAAAGATAAAGATCATACAATTTATATATCAATCTACTATAATAGTTTTACTTTTCAGTTTTTGCTAAACACACATTGCAATTTGTTGTAATATATGCAAGCAAGCAATGATTAGAAAAACATTCCCATTGAAGTGATAGCTCATCAAATCTTTCGGACAGCACATACTTTCTAAAGTAACCTAAAAATATTTCATTCATCTACTACTGTGAAACAGTGAAACAGTGACACATTTTATTTTCTTGGGCTCCAAAATCACTGTGGATGGTGACTGCAGCCATGAAATTAAAAGACACTTACTCCTTGGAAGAAAAGCTATGACAAACCTAAACAGTGCTTCAAAAATCAGAGACATCCCTTTGCCAACAAAAGTCTATGTAGTCAAAGCCGTGGTTTTTCCAGTATTCATATACGGATGTGAGAGTTGGACCATAAAGAAAGCTGAGCACCAAAGAACTGATGCCTTTGAATTGTGGTTAGAAAAGACTGTTGAGAGTCCCTTGGAGAGCAAGGAGATCAAACCAGTCAATCCTAAAGGAAATCAACCCTGGATATCTATTGGAAAGACTGATGCTGAAGCTGAAGCTCCAATGCTTTGGCCACCTGATGTGAACTGACTCATTGGAAGGGACCCTGATACTGGGAAAGATTGAGGGCAGGAGAAAAAAGGGGCGACAGAGGATTAGACGGTTGGATGGCATCACTAACTCAATGGACATGAGTTTGAGCAAACTCCAAGAGACAGTGAAGGACAGGGAAGCCTAGTGTGCTGCAGTTCATGAGGCTGCCAAGAGTCTGATGTGACTTAGTGACTGAATAGCAACAAAAACTACGGTGAAATGCCACAAAGTCCATAAAAAACAGATAGTTTAAAATGTTTTCTTTTAAAATCTTAATTTAAATATTTTATTACAGAAGATTTTATTGTGTTTTTCTCTATGTTAAACTTCCTAGAGTTTCTCTGTCTTGCCACATAGCAATTTCAAACTAGAAAAACAAGTCTTACCCTCGATTCTAACACCTGTTTATGACATTCTCATTTTAAACTTGGTCTCTGTATTTGAGTCCTTTAGATTTAACTTTGGTTCTAGACAATACGTATGTTCAAATCTCAACCCTGACACTTAATAGCCATGCAATCTTAGACAAGTTGTTTGTCTTCTCTGAACTTCAGTTTTCTCATTTTACCCTCAGTTTAGAGTTCAGAAAGCTGAGAGAATTCATAGCCTGCTCTGACAGGCCAAACAAAACTCAAATATTCAAATCCACCATTATTTAGGAGTAATACATCTTATTTATCAGGATTGTTTGGAGCTGAGATAATGAGCATGAGGCAACTTGATCACACTGCTTTAAAAAATCTTAGTAAAAATAAGTACCTAATATATAATAATTTCTTACTACATACTAGCTCTTATCATTAAGTTATGACAATGGCTACTTATAATAAAACAATTGTAATAATATCATATCTCCATTATTGAAACTTAGACTATGAGTCTGGCATGACTGGCCTTTCTAGTTGAGTTTTGGCCCTTGCATTGCCACCTTTAGCTCTAAACAACTGTTCCAGTGTCCAGTGTAGTTCTGTGATATCCAGGAGAGAGGGAGCCTGGAGTGATGTTTGTATGAAGCAAAGAAATGTTTCTCATTTACTCAGAAAATAGGAAATTATTTTGGCCTTCGTGACAATAATCCCAACATTATATCACAAGTTTTAAAAGAAAGGCAATAGAAATCAGGTACCCACACATTATTGAGATTAAACATCTTCCTTATACTTCAAACTAAAGTTAATCCCATAATCACATGGTGAAAAACCCATAATGTCAGATCTCAAGGTAATTAGGATGGCATCACCTTGCTATTTTTAAAGGAATTTCACAAAGTACATAATCCTATATGTGATCTGCAACGGTAGGTCCAAAAGTATGAATGATAACAAGTGTTTGTTTTATATTTAGAAAGCTGGAATTCTGCTTAAATTGATATAGTGAAATGCCTTACTTCATATATTGTTTAAAATATTGTGTATGCACATTTGTTAACTATATATGGGTATCGATATTTGTATAATGTTAGTTCTCTGTGTTATTTTGGTTAAAATGTTTTTTAAAAAAGGTGTTTAAGACCTTATGAATGTGATAAATTATCATGCTTTATTATCTGAAACAGTCAATTCTGTGAGATAGGAGCCCTACTCAGCTGTTACCTGGTCTGTGATACAAGATAAAATTATAAATTCCTTCGCACTCACTTGTTCTCTCAATTTATCCTCTGTGTTATCATTTATATACATGGTTGTAATTAAAGTTAAAAATTATGACACAGTATGATATCTCCTTGCAATTTTTTATTTTAATGAGAACCACAAAGATTAGATCCTCTTGTGTGTGTGAGAGAGTTTGAAGGATTAATGAAGAGTGCTTTAATTAAGTGGTCTAGAGGAAAATGTTTTAAAATGGCAAAAGAACTGAGCTAAGTAAGTTAGGTTTAAAAAAGACAACTTGAGAAAACTATAGCACTTAGGGTGCTCTTCAGTCAATTGCCTTTTTATCTGACCTTCGATTTTAAACTAGTAATATATTTGAAATATAGCATGCAATTGCATGAAGACCTGTCGATCCACTAATTCATTGATTAAACAATAATCAAATATCTAAAACAATCTCTGTTTTAGTTAGAAGAAAAAAAATTAACAACACATTTCTTTTGCTGTTTAAAATCATTATCAGACATTTATATCATTTCATTTTCTTAATGTATTTTCTGTACCCAGCTTAGAAAAGTTTGTACGTTTTTAGCAGGGATTTTGAATATCTTTATATTAAAGCATTTATCACACCATAAAAAGTTATTTATTTTAGATCTCTCTATACTTATACTTTTCAAGACCAAGTATCATACTGAGCATTTAATGAGTATTTGCTTGATCAGTAATATGGTTTAAATTGATACAAATCAGTTAATTTTAAGCTAATAAAAATATATTTAAAAGTTTATCTATTACACAACATTTTGTTCTTAATATAAACTTTCTGTTCAACACGCAATCATATGTGCTGCTTTTGTGAAGATAAATGCTATTTTTTTAGCATTTTAGATTTAATAGCATTGCTACTTAAACAAGACACACGATGCTGACTTTGTGTTCTCTGATCTGCAGACATCTCTTCATGCTTTTAAAAAGATGTAGTTAATTGGCTCAAAAGTTATTAAAAATGCTAAAATATTTTAAATATTAAATAATATTCATAAAGTTGAAAATAATCATTTTAGATATTAAAAAATACTAAGGGGGAAAGCCTAGGGGGAATTCCTTTAATTCTAATACTAAAATAAAAGAGAATCTATTAATATTGAAGGATAATCCAAAGTATAAAATGAATATCCTTTTTTTATACACGCTCATATTGATATTTTTATATCAGTCTATACTGGTATAAGTGATTGAATATATAAATGGGGAGAAGAGACAAATTTCTGACTAAGAAGAATTCTAAATATTTATGCAGATGATCCATGCGAGAAGAAGGAAAGCATAACTCCCCAATTCTTATGTGTAATTTTGTGGTGACTTCCTTCCAGAGTACAGTAAGAAAAGGGATAAAAATGAGAGACTTTACAGTGGAGAACTCTTACAAACAGCACCTCAGTCAAACGATGAAAGTCAGTAACAACCATTGTAAGTCATACTGATAGTATGCAGCCTGATATGATGCAACTCTGAATGTGAGTGTGGTTAACTCATAACATCACAGGGGCATGTTACAACAAGACACATGGCAAGAGTACAAATACACAGTCTAGAGAACTTGACAGGCAGTCATTCTCTTTTTGCTCTGCCACAAGCTGCTTGTATACTTTTAGATAAGTCATTTAAACTCTCAAGCTGCCAGTGCTCTGAAATGAATGCACCAAATTAAAAGAGTTCTAGGATTCTGCTGGGCTACGGTCCATGGAGTCACAAAGAGCCAGACATTACTTAGCACAAGCCAGCGCAAGATCCACCTAGCTCTATTATTCTATTAATGTATCTATAAAATGACATGCCTCCCAGAGAGATTATAACCCCCATGAAAGAAGGATACTTGTCAACACTGAAACAAAATAAAACAAATTTAGAATAGAGCTAAAGTTTGAGGTCGCATGCTATGTGTTTATATTCTATAGACCAGAAAAAATAACTTTATGAAAGAATTAAGAAGTGGGTGACACTGCTGAAGAACCACTTAGAAATATTGATGGATATGGATGAAGTGAAGGGCACCCTTTATCCAAAATAATTGGAATCTGACTCACACATTGATTTCTCATTATACTTCAGAATTTCAGGTTTTGACAGAGATAAACCATTCCTTCAAATCCCTCAATGCTTTATTATCACCCATGGTACCAAATCAAAGTGCCTAGAATGATATATCCAACCTTACCCAACTCTGACCTTGTCAGAAACACAAACCTATGTTATGCCACCAGGGGACTGATTTACATTAGTGCAACTGTGAGCTCCTTTAAGTGTCCTGAATAAATATACTGTTAGATACACCTGTCTTTTGGAAAATTCCTTTCTTTTAGAATTTCCTTCCATCAAGAGCACAGAATACCTTCACTTAGCCTTTCAAGGTGGTCAGGCACTGCATCTATCATTGCTAACTGGCGAACTTTCTTCTCTTCAATGAAAGATGCCTTATGATATTAATCTTTACATCTAAATCAACACCTAGCAAAGGACAATGATGATGATAATAGTGAGGATGATGGTGAGGAAGACTGAGAATAGTTTTTCTTCTTGAATGCCTGCTTTCCTATCATGGACCACATTTGAGTCATGGATTAAAACAAGGTAGTCTGACTTTACATTTATTTTATTATACTTGTCTGTTGAACATATACGTGTGCATAATAAATATTTGTTAGGGTTTAACTCAAGGAGTTTATCCTACAAAATTTAGTTTTCAAAAAAGTAATGTAGGTACAAAGGAGAAGTCACAATGACTAGGATATACTTGTTCAGTAGAGTGGAAGTCGCTTAGTCTTGTCCAACTCTTTGCAACCCCCCTGGAATTCTCCAGGCCAGGATACTGAAGTGGGTAGCCTTTCTCTTCTCCAGGGATCTTCCCAACCCAGGGATCAAACCCAGGTCTCCTGCATTGCAGGCAGATTCTTTACCAGCTGAGCCACAAGGGAAGACCAAGAATATTGGAGTGGGTAGCCTATCCCTTCTCCAGCAGATCTTTCCGCCCCAGGGATTGAATCAGGGTGTCCTGCATTGAACGAGGATTGTTTACCAACTGAGTTACTAGGAAAGTTCAACTGTTCGGTAGAACTAATGGATAAATACCCTAGATAAAAAAGAAGAGTCTCCCTCTCCTGTGATATATTCATATTATTTTCTAAATCTTTGTATCTTTCAAGTATCTACATTAAGTAGCCTCTCTGGTACTTCACCAAACAGAAATCAACAAATACCAGAGAGGTTAAATGAGCACCTCTTCTGTTTAATTCTCTGTCTTTTTCTCCCTCAAAGATTATACTTTCATCAACCTTTTATTTCCCATGACCTACAAGCCAAATACAATGTTCTTTGGTTTATATCTCAATTTGCTTTTTAATGGTGGTATTTAGAGAATTAGGTAAGAGATTAGTTGAAAGCAAAAACTTTTCCTTAAGTCAGCAAAACATTTTTTCTTTATGCACCACAGAAAGATGGAAATGCCACTGATAATATTTCCTGTATTGATTTTACAAAGACAACACTTAGTTTAATCCAGGGAGGAAAACATATTATATTATTAGGGAAAAAAACCTAGAGGCTGAAAGGATGAAATGAAAGATTAGATTAAATTAGAATGATGGCTCCTTACTAGCTCTTTTTATTAATTGCTTTGTACTTCCTCAAAATTTCTTTCAATTCCTCAAAAGCAATTTAGTTTTCTAAAATAAACTTTAGCTATATCATAGCTATCTCACATACATGTAAGATGTGTGTTTCACAAAAAGTATTTTTTTTTCTGATCAGATGATTATTAAACATATGTATATGATTATTAGATATATGTGCATACGATATTCCAGGACAAGCTGTACTATTTACAGTACTGATTGTAATCTTTGGAATTTGCATGTCTTCACTTCTGTACTGTGGCATTGTAGTGTTTATGTAACAAACACAAAACCTTTTCAGCTAAAAATTCTTAAGGTTAGTACCGGTAAGATCAGTTACCAGGTAAACATATTTTGAAAGATATCAACTTGGGCTGTTGTTAGTGGTGTATTAAATAATTTGCACAAACCTATCTTTTGAGAATTATTTAAAAAGCTCGACAACACATTTTAAAAATCTGCTTGAAAAAATCATCTAGCTAATAACATAGTGAAGTTCTTTCCTAGGATATGTGAACCAGGAAGTTAGGACAGAAATCCAAGAGATGAACTGAGAATGAGGAAGAGTCCTCAACTCCTGTGGACATCTCCTGATTCCACAGGGGACCACTGAGAGGCTGAAAGGATGAAATGAGAGATTTATAATTCTTGCGGATCTAGGGAGATAAAATTACAGCCCATAGCCTGATAAATAGGAACTGATGAACTCTTTACTTCCAGCTGGGGATCTGAATGTTCCCATTCATGAAGTAGAGTGAACTGGACATAAAGAGCACTGCACACTTTGCAGTTCAGCTACTAATTCTGTCAATTCCAGAAACTGGATTGATGTGATCCTCGAA
Source organism: Giraffa tippelskirchi (assembly GCF_054371585.1). Lineage (NCBI taxonomy): Eukaryota > Metazoa > Chordata > Mammalia > Artiodactyla > Giraffidae > Giraffa > Giraffa tippelskirchi. The sequence continues at coordinate 44,584,145 of NC_137276.1, forward strand.
TACCAGTGTCTCATTTTACTACAAGAAGCAAATGTAAATCCTCTCTAGAGGCAAATATCATCTTTCTAACCCTCAAATTCTCTCTAAAACACTTTCAAAATTATTATGTCATACACACAACACAGCACATCAGGCACATGAGGAGAAACAACAACATATCAAAAACAAAGATAGATATAGACCAACAAATATAAATATTGGCCCTGGAAGCACTTCCTAATACACATCCTCTAAGATAACCTCCATTATAGAGTTTTCTTTACAGGAATCCAAGTAAGCATTTATTGAGGGAACAAATGGTCTGGGAAAAATAACATGAAGATGAAATTCTGGAGCTGGGTTACTTGCTGCCTGGCAAGTAGTGAGGACCCAATGCCTGGGGTGTAGTAGATTACAGAGAACCCATGAAACAAGAGAGTTTATGATAGTAAAGTTTTCACTGGTGGTAGTAAACTTTGATAAGCTACTAGTAGAAAGACACGCTCTCAGAGGTGGTATGAATCAAATGTTTGAGAATCATGTCAGAGTAGCAATTATGTATGTAACAATGAAACTGGATGGTTCTTGCTGGGGGTAACTAGAGCTTTGAGAAGTACAATGACAAGTCGAAGGTGATTAATTATTCATTTTAAGACTAAAGACTATGTTTGGTAATCTCTTGGAAGCATATAGAGTTTATCTCCTGTAGCCAGAAAGCAGACAAAGTTAACTACCAGTACTAGGATATAATCTTAAAACTTCAGAGAAGGCAAAATTTGAATCCTAGATTGCCTGCTCTCCCAAGAATAGAATTCTGGCTGGGAAAAGATGAAACTTTGAGACTTAGTATGGAAACATTCGTTAATTTTAATTCCCCAGATTACCTGTATCATTTGAGCCTGGGGAAATGAAAAAAGTCATCATTTCTTTCAATAAACCAAATGATTTGAAGACAAATGAAATCTGTGTAAGTAGTTAAATCCTGTATAGGAGGTAAGTGGAATTTCTAAAATATCTATTTTTAAACACTAGTCATAAAGAAAGCTAGTAGAGGTGATGGAATTCCAGTTGAGCTATTTCAAATCCTAAAAGATGATGCTGTGAAAGTGCTGCACTCAATATATCAGCAAAACTGATATATTTGGAAAACTCATCAGTGGCCACAGGACTGGAAAAGTTCAGTTTTCATTCCAATCCCAAAAAAGACAGTGTCAAAGAACATCCAAACTACTACACAATTGCCTCATTTCACATGCTAGTAAGAAATGCTCAAAATCCTTCAAACTAGACTTCAACAGTATGTGAACCGAGAACTTCCAGATGTACAAGCTAGATTTAGAAACGGCAGAGGAACCGAAGATCAAATTTTCAACATCTATTATATCATAGAAAAAGCAAGGGGATTCCAGAAAAACATCTAGTTCTGCTTCATTGACTACTCTAAAGCCTTTGACTGTGTGGATCAAAACAAACTAGAAAATCCTTAAAGAAATGGGAATACCAGACCACCTTGCTTCACTCATAGCTCAGTTGGTAAAGAATCCACCTGCAATGTAGGAAACCCTGGTTTGATTCCGGGGTTGGGAAGATCCCATGGAGCAGGGAAAGGCTACCCACTCTAGTATTCTGGCCTGAAGAATTCCATGGATTGTATAGTCCGTGGGGTCACAAAGAGTCAATCAAGACTGAGTGACTTTCACTTTCATCACTATTCCTTGCCATAATGAAGTGTTATCTGTTCTTATCTGTTCAGACCACCTTACCTGCCCCCTCAGCAACCTGTACACAGGGTAAGAAGCAACAGTTAGAACTTGACATGGAACAGCAGACTGTTTCCAAGCTGGGAAAGGAGTACGTCAAGGCTGTATATTGTCACCCTGCTTATTTAACTTATATGCATACTAAATCATGTGAAATACTGGGTTGGATGACTCACAAGCTGGAATCAAAATTGCCAGGAGAAATATAAATTACCACAGATATGCAGATGATACTGCTCTAATGGCAGAAAGAGAAGAGGAACTAAAGAGCCTCTTGATGGAGGTGAAAGAGGAGAGTGAAAAATCTGGCTTAAAAGTCAAAATTCAAAAAACTAAGATCATGGCATCCGTTCCCATCACATCATGACAAATAGATGGGGAAAGAGGAAACAGTGGCATATTTTATTTTCTTGAGCTCCAAAATCATTGCTAATGATGACTGCAACCATGAAATTAAAAGGCACTTGCTCCTTGGAAGAAAACCGTGACAAACCTAGAGAGCATATTAAAAAGCAGAAACATCACTTGGCTGACAAATTTCCCTATGGTCAAAGCTATGTTTTTTCTAGCAATCATGTATGGATGTGAGAGTTGGACCATAAAGAATGCTGGGTACCAAAAAACTGATGCTTTTGAATTGTGGTGCTGGAGAACACTCTTGCGAGTCCTGTGGACTGCAAGGAGATCCAGCTAGTCAATCCTAAAGGAATCAATCCTGAATATTTATTGGAAAGACTGATGCTGAAGGTGAAGGTCCAATACTTTGGCCACCTGATGCGAAGAACTGACTCAATGGAAAAGATCCTGATGATGAGAGAGATTGAAGGGCAAAAGAAGAGGGCGTTAGAGGATTAGATGGCTGGATTGCATCACCAACTCAATGGATTTGAGCTTGAGTAAACTCCAGGAGATAGTGAAGGACAAGGAGTCCTGGCATCCTGCAGTCCATGGGGTCACAAAGAGAAGGACACAACTTAGCCACTGATAAACAACAAGTCACAAACAAACCTGTAAGAAAGTTTACATTGAGAACTATAGGAAACAGTGACAGATAAAGATAACAGTGGATTCATATCGCCAGTTACTCCAGGGCATAGTATATACACTTTTGAATAGAACAACAGGCAGATTTGACAACAAAATATGTATGTGTGTGTGTGTGTGTACACACACACACACATACACACACACATATATATATCTCCTTCTACTTTTTCTTTTTTTATCAAGCACATATAATTGAACTTTTTTTTTTTTTTGTAAGTTAAAAGTTGCTTATAGCATGTGCAGGAATGTTTCTCAGAATATGGTGACTATATAATGAAAACTATAATGGAGTTTTACTCATTGTTATTCTTGTGAATATTAATGAGTTTGAGGAACCCAGCACCTTCTGTAAATGCATGTTATGAGTCTGTGTACCCTGAAGCAGAAGGTAGAAACTCAACTACCTAGATATCCTTATCAGTGGGATGCTAGCATGCAACCTGGGATCCACAAATGTGGCATATTCAGAAGATAGCAATACAAAATTGTGTGAGAAAACATGTTCTGTACAGAATCCATTCTGGTGAAAGTAACAGTAGAAGCATGCCCTTTCCAAAGCAGTTGTGACAAAGTTTCTGGAATCCAGTGTTCGAGTCAGCAGTTAATCTATGGTATCTGTACCCCTCAGTATTTTTTCCTGTATAATTTGAAAAAGTGAAAGTGAAAGTCTCTTAGTCGTGTCTGACTCTTTGCAACCCCATGGAATATAGAGTCCATGGAATTCTCCAGGCCAGAATACCGGAGTGGGTAGTCATTCTCTTCTCCAGGGGATCTTCCCAACCCAGGGATCAAATCCAGGTCTCCCACATTGCAGGCAGATTCTTTATGAGCTGAGCCACCAGGGAAGCCCATGAATACTGGAGTGGGTAGCCTATCCCTTCTCCAAAGGATCTTCCTGAGCCAAGAATCGAACTGGAGCCTCCTGCACTGAAGGCAGATTCTTTACCAGTTGAGCTACCACAGAAAAATGAAATCTATTGTGTGCAACTCAGAATACTGATAGATATAGTCCTCTTATTCCCACAATATATTTCTTAAATTCCTTAGTAAACACATTCTGTTTTTGTTTTTTCTCTACTTTTGGTTTGCTTGCCTAGTGGGAGTAAATACTCAAAGTCTCTGCTGTCTAATACTATAGGCAATATACATATGTAGCTATTTAAATTAATTAAAATTAAAGAAAATCAAAAATTAATTTCTTCAGTAACATTAGTCACATTTTGAGAGCTTAATAACCACAAATCTCTAGCGGCTATCATATTTGACAACAAAGATATAGAAATAATCTTTCTATTGCTGAAGAAACTTCTATTGTCAGCACTGCTCTGAAGCATAGACAGCTTGACTAGGACATACGTGACTGCATTCAGATTAGAGAAGACTTTGTTATTGGGTTGATTGATTTTTTTAACAATTTCAAGTTATGACCTTGTTAATATGTGCTATTATATTCATCTTTCACTCCATTATTCTATTTGATTTTGCTAGCAAGGTTACAAGTGATCAAATTAGATACAGGGTTCACTTCATTTTAGAGTAACAGAATCAAATCTCATTAGCACTCATTACCAAACACTGAAGGCTTCCTCCTCAGGAATGATATTAAACTCTATTAGTGACATTTAAAGGCTAACACTAACAGACTCATCCTTTTAGAAAAATATGTTAGGCTTACATTTGAGTATTCATTTTGGTTCCATGAGGTGGTCATTTACTGTCTGTACTTGCCTTGCATACACTTCTTTTTGCTAATTACATTCCATTTCTTATCCACCTCCTCTTTGCTATTGAACCTTTGTTCTTCTGTCAACCAAGGCGCTTACCTACCCTCCCCTAGCCTAGTGCTTGACTTCAGAAGCAAGTTAACCTGCTGGACTGTGCTGCAGGAATTCACTGCAAGGAGCATAATTAAATGTAATTAGTTCATTACAACTGCAGCTATTAGAAACAAAAGCTCATTTGTTCTTCTTTTTGAGCCACACCCCTAGACCTGTTCTCACTTTGTCCTTCCTACAATTTGACTCTTTAAACTTCTTTTTCAATGTATGTCTTGTTGAAAGTTTCTTTCTTTCTTTCTTTTTTTTTTTAATTTTTCTTTTAAGATAGTCAATTGATTTATGAGAAAGTACTTATGCCTAGTTTCAGCCCTAAACATTGATGAGCCCATAGTGTTAGTCACTCAGTTATATCCAATACTTTGTGACCCCATGGATAGTAGCCTGTCAGGCTTCTCTGTCCATGGAATTCTCTAGGCAAGGATACTTGGGTGGGTAGCCATTCCCTTCCCCAGGGGATCTTCCTGACTCAGGTATCAAACCCAAGTCTTCTGCATTGCAGGAGGATCCTTTACCATCTAAGACACCAGATAAGCCTATACTGAAATCTATTTGGGCTTAAGTTTGAAATGTCATTCCTGCTTCCTTGCCCTTTGCCATTGTAGTTTCACATACTTAACAACAACTATTGCCAGACAGGAACTTTGAATTCAGCTGCCCAGGGATGATTCAACCATCCTGGTACTGCCTGCTTCTGCCAGAACATTGCTTTCATCTCCCCAAAACTGTTAACTCTTTGAAGCTAAAAGTCCATCTGTTTGTGCTATGAGTGATGTTGGCAAAGAGAAAGGAGGAAAACAAACTACTATTTTAGATAGATTTAACTTCATCAAATCTGTTGGAAATTTTAAAGAAATCATGTTGTCAAAGTGGTCAGTTTGGAGGAAATATATGTTTTATTTTCTGTATCAGCATGAGATCCAATAACTTTGTTAGACATTTGATAATATATTTTCCTGAATTATCTTTTCAAGGTTATGATAATAAAACATATAAATCACTCCAAAACCTAATGTTTTAAACTAATCAGGATTGACTGATGAAATTATAGGGCTTATTTTGTAAGTAAATTTTACCAGTAGGCTTCAATTGGTTCATACATTATGAAAAATTTGGTATGCTAACAATAATCTCACAAACTCAAAAGGGCTTAGAGCTTAATAAAATTGTCAGTGTGAACTTAACACCAAGCAAGTTGACATTTACTTTGATAGATACAAGTTAGGCATAATTATAAATGATCGCTATACTGGCAGTTAAAACTGAGGATACAGAACACAGGTTGAAGTTTGATTTAAATTCACACATCCAGCCTACAAGGTTTACAAAAGTCATCTTCTCTTTACTTACACACATAGACTGATCTATGTCACCATTTGAACATAAGTTAATAAGTGAAAAATATTGGTACATGTAAATTCAGGCAAAGTCACATCTAAAAATCTGCCCTATTATACCACTCTGCAAAAGAGAGGGGGTGTGAACTCTGTATATTAAGTATCTGGTGGAATACAGTGTCACAGTACAAAACATGCTATGAATGTCAGCTCTTAAATGTAAAACATCTAACAGGAAAAGCCACCATTAGGCTATTCAAATAGTGTATTTTCCTCTTCATTGTTTTACATTTGAACAATACTACAAAAAAACAGAAGTTTAAGAACTTGAAACAATGAGAAATACAGCATGTTCATCATAGCTCTACATTATATAAATTTAAGTGGTAACTTTTAATTTATCAGTTTTTCAGCTACAATCCAAAACTTAAATTTATTTCAGAAGAGACACTAAATGCACATTCTCAAGCACAGTTTACTCTTTGTAATGTCCTTGTTCCAGCCTATTTTCCAATAGTTAAAATTTACTTTTGGAAATAAATAATTTAAAGCTTTCTTGTATTTATAACTACATTTGGAATTATAGCTTAGAATGAACATAATGGCTCATTTCTCCTGCAATTTTTTTCTTCATAGATTAGAATGGTGCTAATCGAGACATGTAGGCCACCAAAAACTTATAAAGGAAAGATTTTAACTTTCCTTCTCCCCAAAGCATGTACAGCTAAATATCCATGTCCCTAACACCTGACAGCTAGCACGTCAGTGGACTTTGTCTTTAATCACCCACAGCTGCAGATGCAGTGTCAACCCTCAATGACTTTCAGCGTCGTATCAGGACAAGAGCAACGCAATTAAATCTTTTAACTATGAGTGTTTTGGGATAACTGTCATATTGTCACACGAAAACATGTTGCTTCTAGCCCTTCTTGATTCTTCCATAAATATGTCAGGTAATTATTAATAGGTCAATAACTTGTTTTTCTCACCTCTGCTTTGAAATTGTATTTTGCAAAGTTATTTGCTGATTCTTTCTAGCTGTTTATATTTTTATCACTTTCAAAAAATGCCAAGAATATGTCATGTAATTCTGGCAAAAATGTCTATGCAGAAAAAAATATTCTAAGACTATTCATACAATAAGAATAAGCTAACTTCTTATGCAATCAGATTTGTAACTGTCTAAGACCCTCTTCTTATTTCTGGCAATCTGTTTCTTAACACCTGCTACTTAACACTTCATAGAAGCCACGTCTAGATGAACTGGCATTCTTCATAGTCTTACATATACACTACTGCCATTAAGGGTAGTAAAAACAATCAGTGTTTACTATAAACCGACAGATTGAAATCTAGAATGAATAAGTTTATCTGCTTCTATCACACCATGAAACTAAAAACAAAGGATAAACAAGCATCAACATTTTAAATACACATTTCTCTGAGAATAGCACAACCGCCTGCCTTCATAGGCATATTTATATACACACACATATAAATTAATGTTAAATGAAACTTCTGCTTAGCAGACCTTATATACCTAAGTTCACCAATAGTTAGATATTCCACACAGTATTATTTACTAAGCCTCAGAGACCATTATTTTCATTTAAATTCCACTAGTAGGCAAAATCTAAATGTCAAAACTTACCAGGATGTTTATGAGTGGATAAATATTACAAATCACAGCTCTCGAAATAAATCTTAAGTAAGTCATTATTAGGGGCTTACTACTTTCAGTATCTGACATTTACTACTTTTATGTATTAGTTTTATTTCTTATTAAATATCCTTCTGCTTTGAAGATAATCTATTAAGAAAAACGTAATCTTTTTTTTTTCCTTTGAAGTTTACTTAAACACAACATCACCTTTGTAATGATGACTTAATATGTAATATGTAAAGGCAATTGGGCTGTACCATTAATGCATTATTAAAACCTGAATGCTGGGAAGGATTGAAGGAAAAAGGAGAAGGAGGCAGCAGAGGATGAGCTGGTTAGATAGCATCACCGACTCAATGGATGTGAATCTGAGCAAACTCTGGGAGATAATGGAGGACAGAGGAGCTGGTGTGCTGCAGTCCATGGAGTTGCAAAAAGTTTGACATTACTCAGCAACTGAACAATATAAACAATAAAATCTGAATGAACTTCAACAGGACAAAAATATAATTTAATTATGTGGAAAATATACAGATGTTGCTACTGTGTAGTTAGGAAAAAAAAAATCATTTAACCTATGAGAATCCAAAGGAAAGTGATGTCACAAAAATTTGATAGTAAATAGCTGACAAAGTCTTGGGCAAAAGGGTAATCTTGGAAATAATTTAATTTACTCTGATTATTATACTGTTGTAATAACAAGATTAAAAACTTTATATTTTGAGGCTTTGTTGGAATTTCAGTCTACAGGATCTCAACACAATGAAATTATTTCATCAACTGAGATTTTACCTCAAGATGACTTGTCAAACTGGTTGACTCAATTGACTATTCCCAGCTTAAGTTATCTGGATGAAGAAGCATAGGTCATTTATATCCTGTTGGATGAGACTATGATCGTTCTACCAAAGAGAAAAGAAAGGCTCAGTCACCTCTTAAGCCATAGACTTTAGCATGTGTTTGTCCTAAGTTGCTTCAGTCACGTCCAACTCCTTCAAACTCCACGGGCTGTAGCCCACCAGGCTCCCCGTCCATGGGATTCTCCAGGCAAGAATACTGGAGTAGGTAGCCATTCCCTTCTCCAGGGGATCTTCCTGACCCGGGGATCTTCCTGACCCAGGGATCAAACCAGCATCTCTTAAGTTTCCTGTATTGGTAGGTAGGTTTTTGTTTGTTTGTTTGTTTGTTTGTTTTTATCACTAGCACCATCTGGTAAGCCCCAGACTTCAGCATAGCCTCTAGTTAAATATTAGGACAGTGGTTTTCCACCAATATATTATAAAGCATCTATATTGAGATAAACACTGATGGGAGAGTACATGTGGGGAAGAAGAACAGACTCTGGTGGAGAGAATTCATGAGAGAATACTTCATGAAAAGTTTCAGTTTTCAGTTCAGGCTAAACTGAAGGCCAACACAAAGGGAAGGGAGTCCAAAATATTCCTACAAGCAGAATTTTCTCCTAAAAGAAGGCTTCACTTTATTTGATTTTAAGCTTCATTTACTAGGTTCTGTTGTTTCTTTTATGTCTTTTGCAGGTATGGGTAGGTAATGCTACATCAGACATGAGGAGGAGCAGAAGATAGTCCCATTATAACAGTAGAGGGAGTTTCGAGGCAGTGCTAGAGATATAGAAGTCAAAGGCGGGTCTATAGGGAGAAAGAATAAGGTAGCTATTTGACTGCAATCATTTTACAATGAACACTTAAGAGTTGTCTCAACTTGAGGCAACTGTTGCTGATCTTTATGTAACACCTTCTACTTCACCCCAACAGGACCAACAGACCACTTCTTGAATCCCAGCTGCCCAGCAGGCAAGGATGTGGTCTTGGGCACAGCAGCTGTCATAATCTGAAGACAGTTTCTAGGCTAGGAATAAGTTGAAAGCTGTTAGAAGTCAACACTGCTGACAGGTTAGGAGATTGAAAGAACAATCTTGCTGATATTTTTTCTTTTGCTATGTGGAAGCTTTAAAGGTTGATATAGTTCCACTGGTTGACTTTTGCTTTTGTTGTTTGTGCTTTTATTGTCATATCCAAAATATCATTGCCAAGACCAATGTTAGAAAGCTTTTTTCCTGTTTTCTTCTAGGAGTTTAATGATATCAGGTCTTATATTTAAACCTTTGATTTGTTTTGGGTCAATCTTTGTGAGTCGTGTAAGATAGGGATTGGATTTAGTTTTTCTACATTTTGTCATCCTGTTTTTTCAATACCAATCATTGAAGACATTATGATTTCTCCAGTGGGTATTCTTGGCTACATAGTTAATATTAGTTGATCGTGTGTGTGTGTGTTTTGGAGGGGGGTGTTAATTCTGGGCTCTCTAGTCTGTTCCACTGGTCTATGTGTCCATTAAAGAAACCTGTTTACCAATGGATAAATGGATCAAAAAGAAGGAATATTATTCAATCATCAGAAGTAAGGTAATCCTGCCATTTTTGACAACATGGATACACCTTGAGGACATTTTGCCAAGTGAGGTAAGTCAGACAAAAGAGGACAAACACTGTATGATATCACTTCTATGTGGAATCTAAAAGAGCCAAACTCATGAAAACAGAGAGTAGAAAGGAGATTACCAGGGGCAGGGGTGTCAGGAATAGAAGAGATTTTGTTTAAGGCTATACATTTGCAACTAGTAGATAAATCCTGAAGATCTAATGCATAGTATAAACAATAATACTGTATTATTAATATCAAACTTGCTAAAAGACTAGATCTCAATTAATCCCACTACAAAGAAGTGATAAACTTGTGATACACGTGTTTGTTAATACTGTGATGGTGATTATAGTGCAATATATCAATGTATCAAATCAACATGTTGTACACCTTAAGCTTACATGATGATATACATCAAATATATTTCAATTAACAAAATAGCAATCTTGGAGATTTTTGGGTTTCCATGTTGGCTCAATGGTAAAGAATCATCTGCCAATGCAGGAGACGTGGGTTCAATCCCTAGATCTGGAAGATACTCTGGAGAAGGATATGGTAACCCACTCCAGTATTCTTGCTGGGAAATCCCATAGATAGAGGAGCCTGGCAAGCTACAGTCCATGGGATCACAAAAGAGTCAAATACGACTTAGAGTCTGAGCATGCACCGAGGTATCCACTATAAAAGTTCAAGCAGAACCTCAAGGTGGTGTTTAAGCAAGAGCCAAGACTGTCTATAGGAGGGTCACCTCATCTAAATTAAAGGAGACTTTCACAGATAATGGATGCCTTCTTCATGATAGAGCAGACATAGGGATGGTAGTTGAACTGTTTCAGTTTAAGTATTCATCCGATTTAAGTATATTTATCCTTTTTCACTTTCAAACTGCTTTGTTTCCCCTAATATTTCTCATTTCCACATAAGCTCTCATTCAGAATTTCTAATTTTAAATAACTTCTGTAACTTTTTTATACTTCCTTGAAGAATAATTGAAAAGGAAAATGAGAAAATTAAAACAGATTTATTTCTGTCAACATAAAATATACATATTTATAGCAAAGCTGGAAATGAGGGTCTCTTAAGAGTTTTCCAAAGTGTGTCAGCTAGTAGCATGGGGTTTTAGATCTTTTCTTTCCTACAGTCAATCTTCCTGTAAATAAGGAGTCAGTTCAGGAGATCAGTAGAATTGAGCTAGGGGAAGAACTGAAACCTTGAAAAGAGTTAGTAATTACATGCATACTGACAAGATCTGAAGATACTGATAAGTCACTGTGAAACAGGGCTGGAGTCATTAGAAGCACCTCAGTCACAATACACAAGATCCCATTCCCTTCAATAGATTTTGCCAGTGATCAATTGACACCAGGCAAAGCAGACAAAAGTGTAGCTAATACAAATGCCATGTATTTGCCTGGGTAAGTTCAACAGGGGGTTTGATCTCAGAAGATACATTGATGAATTCTATTGCTTTCACCAGAATAAATTTCTAGTGTAGCGAGACAGGTATTTTCTACAGATTCCCTATATATACTACATGAGTCAAGCATTTTAAGGATATTATGCTTCCATTAAATGTCAGTCTCCAAATTCTTTAATAATTTCATGGAGATTTACCAGCTACAATTTCCCTGGATAAGTATCATTAAATTTTTCCTGCTATATGGAAGCATGCTGGAACAAAGAAATCTCAGGGTATGTGAATAGTTTAAGTTTGTTCACTCTTGTAAAATTTGTAAGGTCAGGTTTTCTTTCCTTCATGCTTTTGGTTTTGATTGGTATTTTTACTAATTATGAAATAATATATAATCTTACTTAAAATTAGGATATGTATAAGATAATAATTACTTCAAGTTTCCTTAAATATAATTGTAAAAGGATTTCTCTACTCTTGACCTGTCTTTTGAGAAACCTGTATGCAGGTCAGGAAGCAACAGTTAGAACTGGACATGGAACAACAGATTGGTTCCAAATAGGAAAAGGAGTACGTCAAGACTGTATATTGTCACCCTGCTTATTTAACTTATATGCAGAGTACATCATGAGAAATGCTGGGCTGGAAGAAACACAAGCTGGAATCAAGATTGCCTAGAGAAAGATCAATAACCTGTTTTGCAGATGACACCACCCTTAGGGCAGAAAGCGAAGAAGAACTAAAGAGCCTCTTGATGAAAGTGAAAGAGGCGAGTGAAAAAGTTGGCTTAAAGCTCAACATTCAGAAAACTAAGATCATGGCATCTGGTCCCATCACTTCATGGGAAATAGATGGGGAAACAGTGGAAACAGTGTCAGACTTTATTTTTTTGGGCTCCAAAATCACTGCTGATGGTGATTGCAGCCATGAAATTAAAAGACACTTACTCCTTGGAAGGAAGGTTATGACCAACATAGATAGCATATTTAAAAGCAGAGACATTACTTTGCCAACAAAAGTCTGTCTAGTCAAGGCTATGGTTTTTCCAGTGGTCATGTATGGATGTGAGAGTTGGACGGTGAAGAAAGCTGAGCACCGAAGAATGATGCTTTTGAACTGTGGTGTTGGAGAAGACTCTTGAGGGTCCCTTGGACTGCAAGGAGATCCAACCAGTCCATCCTAAAGGAGATCAGTCCTGGGTGTTCATTGGAAGGACTGATGTTGAAGCTGAAACTCCAATACTTTGGCCACCTCATGCAAAGAGTTGACTCATTGGAAAAGACTCTAATGCTGGGAAGGATTGGGGGCAGGAGGTGAAGGGGACGACAGAGGATGAGATGGTTGGATGGCATCACTGACTCGACGGACATGGGTTTGGATAAACTCCAGGAGTTGGTGATGGACAGGGAGGCCTGGGGCGCTGCGATTCATGGGGTCACAGAGAGTCGGACACAACTGAGCGACTGAACTGAACTGAACTGAACTCTTGATTGGTTAGATTCAATTTTCTATTATACTGACATAAGATTAAAGGTATTTAATAATTGCAGACCAAGTATATAGTCACAATTAGCTCAGTTTTAAAGGGGTCAAAGATTCTAGCATTTCATTCGTGTTAAGTTGAGACATCAGAATGAAAGACTGCATGTAAAGGGTACACTGCCAATGGCAGTGATATGACCCAGAAGTAGATGGGCTTCATCTTCTTTTTGCCCCCAGTTCACTGAATGGTTTTAAGGGTCTTATATGCTGCTGGTGTGAGAAGAAATGCCCCCTATTACTTACATATTCACAACTACTAATTCAGGAGATAGAGAAAATTCTAATGCTCTTTTAAGTGGCCGGACAATAAAAATAAAACAGACCTCATTTTAGCTCCCTAAAACCACATTTAAAGCACAGAATACCTGTGCTCTAGAGCCAAAATACACAATGAAGAAACCAGGAGCCTTGGCTGGTGAGTAGAACTCTATATCAAGGATAAGGCTAAATACTTTATAATCTCAACTGTGCCAAGCTTGGTAGCAAGGACCAGTCATAAGCATAGTCACATTTTTTTGCTACTCCAGCATTTCTTCTGCTTTCCATTGATAATAGCACCCTGACTCTCCTCTACTCAGTCATACTCTGACTACAAGATAAATCCAGAGGCCTACACAGTAGAGAATCAGCAGAGATTATGTAGATCCTATTCTTATTACCAGTAATTTAAATTAGGAGGGCAGTGACACAGGAACAGAAAAATGAATGGACTTCATTCACTGAATCAGTGGTATTCTTTCACCATTGTCAATGTGCTTTGTTTTTTTTTTTTTATTTAGAGCCTTGTGGATTTATTGCAGCACTTTCACATAATAGTTTTAGTCTCAAGCAGTCCTATCAATTCTTTGGGCTAATATCTTCCAAATAAGTTTCTTTTATGATTAAACTGGCTAGTGTTAGTTTTGGTTAGTGCTGCCAAAAATCATAATTAACAGAATAAACCAAGAGTATGAGGAACATTTGCAATTATTCTTATATGTAACAGTGGGAAAAACTAAATTGTTTAGCCTTTTTTTACATTTTGCTTCATTTCAATAATAAATTTATGACATGTTTACCAAAGTAGCTCTCAAATATGCTGTGATCTCTGTGATAAGTAAGAAAGATCTTAGTTTCAGGTGCCACAAGCTAGTTCTAAAAAATACTTGATCGTTTTGTAACAAGATCAGCAAAAATGCCCTTATTACAAAGTGAACACACTTAAGATAGAGGAAATGTAAGTCAGTTGTTATAATTTGAATATAATGGAGAGTTATTAATCTGATCTCCAATGTAAGTACTGAAATATATAAGATATGTTGAAATCTCACCATTAGCTGATTGTAGGCATGTTATCTACTGCAAAATCTGTAAGCCCTGTGAACCAGGGGATGTGAAACTGAAAAAACATCTCCCTTGAGAATTTGTGTGTGTGTGCGTGTGTGCGTGTGTGTGTGTGTGTGTACATTACTCTTTATACTATTTGCTAATAAACTCATGTCATACCATAATCATATCATAATCATGACAAAAGTGAGCTCTTCTTATATTATGCATTCTTGGAAATATTTTGAGGAAGAAAACCTGTGAAAAACATGAAGCTTTTAGCAAAGGAGAGGGATTTGAGGAACTAGAATTTTTATGTAAATAAAAAATGGTCTCTTTTCCATGTCTTTGCTATTGTTAATAATGTTGCAGTAAGGAAATCCTGCTGTTTACAACAACTTGGATGAATCTTGAAATCATGCTAAGTGAAATGCAAATACTGCATCAGATAAGAAAGACAAATATTGTATGTAGAATCCAAGAAAGCCAAATTCAGACCAACAGAGCATAGTAGTGGTAATCAGTAGTGCTGTAGGGGTGGTGTAAAATGGCGAGATATTGGATCAAATGGTACAAAATTCTAATTATAAGATCAACAAGTTCTGGAGAGCTCATGTACACCATGGTGATTATAGCTAATGACACTATATTATATACTTAGATGTTGCTAAGAGAATAGATCTTACATGTCTAACCACAAAAGAGAAATTGTAATCATGTGAAGGAATGAAGGAATTAGCTAATATCCCCTTGTGGCTCAGACGGTAAAGAGTCAGGCTGCAATGCAGGAAATCCGGGTTTGATCCCTGGGCCAGGAAGATCCCCTGGAGAAGGAAATGGCAACCCATTCCAGTAATCTTGCCTGGAAAATCCGATGGATGGAGGAGACTTGCAGGTACAGTCCATGGGGTTGCAAAGAGTCTGACACGACTGAGCGACTTCACTTTCACTTTCATGGAAATAATCATTTTGCAACATATATTGTATGCAAATCAACACAGTGTATACCTTAAATTTAAACAAAATGAGTAAAGAATCTACCTGCAATGCAGGAGACCCAGATTTGAAGCCTGGATCAGGAAGATCCATGGAGAAGGGAATGGCTATGTGCTCAGGTATTCTTGCCTGGAGAATTCTATGGACAGAGGAGCCTGGTGGGCTATAGTCTATGGGGTGGCAAAGGGTTGGACACGACTGAGTGACTAATACTTTCACAGTTTCAACACTATGTGTCAATTATATCTCAACAAAGCTAGAAAGAAAGTGGTCTCATTTGTATTCATGAGTTGATAGGCAACTGCAAAAAGACATTCTGAAGTGTCAGTTATCTTTTAACAAATAAGAATGAACTATTTGGAGAGATTTGGTAGCTAATTAATCAAAGTAGCACTGAAAGATATAGATGTTTGATTGACAACAAAGGTCAAAGCCAGAGTAGAAACCCAAAATGCTCCAGCAAAATGGAACACTCCTTAGAAAAGCAGCACTGCCATAATGTTCCAAATATAGAAAGAGAGAACTCAACAGGCTTCCTTTCTATAGTAAAGGATAATGACAGCTGCAATGTGGAAAATTCACAGATCCTAATTTGTCCCTCACTTTGAGGCCTCTTTTTTAAAGTAAATGCCTTCAGTAGTTCAGAACATAATACATTTGGGATCTAGGCCATACGGTAAGTGCCAAACGTATTTTACATGACATGTGCATCATTCACAAAACTTAATACATCTATGTAGATAGTTTTCAACTATAGGAAAAATCTAACCATAATTCTTTGAAAATAAAATGTGACCTTTTCATATTTTAATGTATTTGTAATAATGACATGGTTATCATAGTACATTTACATCGAATGTAAGTTTATCTTTCCCTGTAATGATAATGTATTTTACAACTAATGAAAAGTTATCCACTGAAATGAAGTAATCTTCATGGAGCAATCACACTAACATACTTTTCTAATAAATAGAGTATGAATTATTGATCCTGCAAGGGAACACATTTATAAACATAAATTATTAGTTGTTTCAAATAAACTTTATTTGTCTATATTTGAACTACTGGATGTCAGTTCTCTAAATCTTTATACTTCCCACTGGATTTAAATATAATAGCTCACTAAGCAACTTTACCAGCTGCTTCCTCAAGACATATACTTTCTTCTAGAAGGAAGATAGTGCTTTGAAAGAATATTACCCGTACGAAGAAATGTTTCAAACACAAGGTTCATTCTTTCAATTACCTCAACAGCTGGTGTTGTGTGTTTACATTTATACAGAAGAAATCTTACAAAGACATACTGTGCAACTTCAAGTAATTTAGATTTGTCACAGTCCTGGGAAAACATAGTGGCAACTAATTCAAACAAGCTTATAAGTCTCAGAGACAAGGGATTTAAAAAAAAAAAATTCAGTCTTTAACCAGTGAAGTTATGGAACAAATCTACAAAACAGAATGGGCCAGCCTTTGGAAGCACTATGTATAGGACAGGTGATTTAGTCACCTCCTATGAAAAGAACTGGATACTCACTCAATATTAGTGGTTATACACTTACTTGACAGGTCAGTTTTGAGGATGTCATATGATTGCATAGTCTAGTAGTATGACACTGTGAAAAAGTATGAACTTTGCAGCCAGATAGATGAGTTATAGTTCTGACTCCACAATTTATGATCACTGTATTTCACTTCCTTAAGTGTGTGAGCCTCAGGCACTACATACTTAGTATTAGGCTAATAATGCCTATTTAAGCATTTTGTGAAATGCTACAAAATGCTCACCATTTTCCCCATCATCTAGCAAAGATCATTGTTAAAATAATGTAAGTCAAAGCAAGATGAAAGAGTACTAAACCATCAAATTGTAACAGGGAAGACTCAATTTTGACTCTTCCAGGCTAGATCTATTTCTTTGGCTGCTTTTGTGATTATAATCACACATAATGGCCTGCCTCAGAGAATCCTGCCCCTCAGCCTGACTGTTAAGCTCAAGTGCCTTTGTTCAGAACCCTGTCCACCGATAGAAGTCAGGAAGGAAGAAATTAACACATCCTCCTGCCTAAGACTTGCCATTCTAGGAGATACTTGCAAGATTGGATGGCCTTTTTACTTTGTTTCTTCACTACCCCTCATCTCTGATCCATAAAAGAACCTGCCATCCAGACTCCCAAAAGATGGTTAGTTTTAGATGCAGTCTGCCATTTATGTCAGCTGGCTTTCCATGTAAAGTCATATTTCTCATCTCAACACTTCATCTCTCAGGTTCACTGGCCTTTCATGCGGTGAGCAGAGTGAGCTTGGACTCAGTAATAATCTCTTCTATTTCCAAGTAGTTACAGAAGAATTTATCAACACTAGTAGCAAAGATGTCTGATATCCCCCACTTGGTTTTCCCCTTCCTGTTGGATTTTTCCCCAATCACTAGGAAGCTCAGGTAATGCAAAGGAGAATTTGTCTAACTCCCATACACAAGCAGAACTGAGCCCATGGTCTAACAAGATAATGCTGAAATATTCAAGGAAGATGTTTCAGTTGCCCCATTTTCTGAAAGGAGCCCCAGTTTTCTCTGAAGGACAAAAGTCGATTTTCTTAAATCCATTTATTTTTTTCTAAGAATATCCCATGATGGATTCCACAATTACAATTTTTAGTGCCTCTATTTCAGACCTATACTTACCCAACCCTAAGGACAAAGGCAGCCTCAGGAGACCTGGGATAAATATAGTTTTGTTGGGAAGTTTAGAATAGGGAAAAGGAGTCCAGAATGGTGGTGGCTAAAAGAAAAAGAAGGGGAAAGCCCACGGAAAATAGAACAAAGGAAAGTCCAAGGGCCAGAATGAAGACCTCAGGTAAAACAAACAGCCCTCCTGGCTAGCCCAATTTACATAGGACAGGATGAGGGGAGGAGAAAAAATCATATAAAAAGAGGGGACAAAATTAAGCGGAGGTGGGGGTGGGGGGTGGGGGGCATCTCTTCCCTTCACATCTTTTGAGCTGACCCACCCTCACATTTCAAGGATGTATTTTCTTTTGCTTTCTAAATAAAACTGAGCTGTAACACTGGTCCATCTGTTGCTTCAAATTTTTACTGTGGTGAGACAGAACCTAGGAAATTACACTCTCCCCCAACAGTTTCAGATTTATGAAATAAGATCCATGTTGTCTTTAAGATTAGGCAAAGAAAAAAAGTAAACTTAATGGACGCGTATAGGGAACACATACTGAGGTTATAACACTGACCTTGGTTGCTCTGTATCTAACCAACAAACAAATTTAATGGCGCTTTGGCATATTTTTAACTATAGAGAATACACTCATTATTTTTTTTTTTTTAAACATGGTACATGCAGGTACATATGTGTATCTATTCCAGTAGAAGTATACACTTAGAGTAAAATTCCCAGGTGTGATATACATTGGCTCTATTTAGCCTGATTTAGGACACGTCCTATGCTGACCAATCACTGTGCTTCTGATTCATCATGCCTGTTCCTGTGTTTACATGGAATAGTAGCAGGGTGGACATCACTAATCAAATTATATGAACTATAATTAATCATGGGAGAGGGGTATCTCCCAAGGAAAATCAGGGTGCTAATAACAGAAGGAAAAAAATGGATATAGGACAAAAAGCAGTAGGAATGTATGTGTATAAACATGTCTAAACATACACTAGAACATCACATTGCTTTTTGCTTTCCTTATATTCTTATACCAAAATGGTTTTGGTCTTGAATAATTAGAATCTGATAACAGGTGAATGAATGAATTTTTATATGTTGTTTTAATTTGTTTGCCTCTGACCTCTTCTAGTTCCCTTGCGATTCCATGCTAATTCACTAATGAATTCCCACCTGTCTCATCAGTTGTCAGTCCTTCTCTAAGCCCTGAAACAACTCTGATCTCATCAAGAAAAAAGTATGTGTGCACTTTAGAACAGAACAAACCTTCAGATACCCAAATGTGATCCCAAAATCAGGTCAGAGAAAGACAGAGAGAAGGGAAAACAAGAAAAGAAGCAAAGATAATATAAAGCTATTTCCACTGTATAAAACTGTATTTTTCTCTTATTCATTTCCTCTGGCAAGTAAGGGTTTATTCTATAACCTTTCACACTAGTATAAAGTAACTGTTTAATCTTTTCTGACCTTCAGGAGCCTGCCTCAGTCTCTTCGTTCTTCGTGTTCTACCTAACCCTATAACTGAGAATTAATATATGAATTAAAAGTGCTTTGCCTTTCTCCCCGACTCCCTTCCCCTTTCTTCCCTTTATTTTCTAGTCCTTTAATAAGTTCCTAGACATGAAAGTGAAAGTGAAGTCACTCAGTCGTGTCCGACTCTTTGCGACCTCGTGGACTGTAGCCTACCAGGCTCCTCCCTCCATGGGATTCTCCAGGCAAGAATACTGGAGTGGGTTGCTATTTCCTTCTCCAGATCTTCCAGACCCAGGGATGCTATTGCAGGCTGATGCTATAACCTCTGAGCCACACTACCTATTAAGCATCCTATACCCTTCTTGAGAGGCTATTTAAGAAACAATTGACAAGGTTAATACCCTGCATACTTGTGATATGTGAAACTGGATCCCCTGTTGATCAGAACAAAGGTGCCTAAGAAGTGCAGGTTTCCCACCATTCTTTTATCCCTCAAGACAGAATCTCACCAGTTCCCTTGTGTAATCAGCTTGGGTGTCAACCAAAATGTAAATGGTTGCTTATCTTTCAAGTATCTCTATTCCAGTCCTGTCTAAATTCAGGTGATGCAAGAAAAAAAAAAAAAAAGCACATTGTTCTCTGGAGAAATCTTCATTTTAATTTTTCCATTTCAATCTCACGGGGAGACATTAGACATTTTCTTCCTATAATTAGAGACCTACAGCTGAAACGGAAACAACATGGGGACAAAATTCTGAAAAACTCTTACACGTCCGAGCTGTAAATTTAAAATCTACCTCATTCCCCTCCCAATTCTTCTTGTGAGTCAGAGAAAGAGTCCTAACTGATTCACCATTTTTCTAGACTAAAATCACCACAACAGAAAGCAACAGTCTTGGGTCCCCTCTCCCCAGGGTTTGAGATATCAATTTCTCATTCCATTCCAAAATCTGGTGGCAGAGTCACAGCGGACAAGATGGTAAATTTCCCCTCAATTTTCCTTGCTGAGATTGTATCTCATGGCACCAGCTGTGTGAGTGGTCTCTGGCAATCCGCATCTTCTTCTCCAGGTCTCCAGTGCCTGGTGGCCTACTCTGGAGGAGCACCAGAATGCTACTTTGCCCCTAATTTCTAATCTACTATCTAGTGACCACGTAATATATGCCAGTTTTCCTGAACAAGATCCTGAACTTCATTAACTTCAATAACTTCTATTACTGTGGTCCTTCCACTCACAGAGGAATTTCTCAGACATTTTATGCACCTGACTTCCAAGTGTGAACTGCCACTTGAATCTTGTTTCTTTGCTCCACAAATGAAAAAATGCCATATTAGCCCCTAAAACAATTTTATAATATTATTCTAATAGAAATATTTTGAGGTAACCAGAGCTGTATGTTTTGGTAAGACATAAACTGCCCGAAAGGCCCTTATTCTTCACCATTCTCAGTGTCCTCTCCTTTTGCTGTGTAACTTTGCAATATCTTTCCAGTTCAACTCTACATTCGGCATGTGACTTGCTTTAACTGATGAAAATGTTGAAGAGCACTCAAGTATTTGATCTTGCCCTATTTTTGGTATTTGCTTTTTTTTTTTTTAACAACCTTATAACATTCCATCATAGCCTAGAGGATAAGACAGATGTGAAGCATAGCCATTAGCCCCAGTATTCTCAGCTAAGTCCAGTCTATATCAGCCAACACACTCAGACATGAGTGAGCCCAGTCTTGTTAACAGAACTGCCATGTTGACTATCTCACATGCATAAGAAACAATGGATCATTCTTTCGTGACACTGAGGTTTTCAGGTCATCTGTTACATGGCATTATTTTAGCAACAGATGATTGATACATGATTCATACACTGATTTTTAATATCTGATCACCCATCCCACTTCAGTGTCCACATCCTTAAAAATGACAATTGATTATCATATTAAGTCAAAATCTCTAAAAACTTTTTGAAAATATAAAGAACCAACTACTGTGTGCAATTATGCATTTAAATACATGAATATACTTAAAGAGGAAAACAACAGTGTAATGAAAAAAGATATAAAGTCATAAGTAATTATAACTGAAATCATTACTTGTTAAGTTTGTGGGTATTAAGTTTATATGCTATTCAGGGTAAACAAATCAAGTTGGGGCATATTAATGCAAAGTTTGTTTATTTTACTCTTTAACATTGAATCATATGATGATACTAATAACCAAAATGCTAATTGATATCTTAAAATGATCAGTCTTCAGCAAATATATTTATCTCCATTCATGTACAGGTGCGCATTTTCATACTTATTTTTCTCATATCTATAAATTATTAATAGAATATAGAGAAAATCTAGTTTTACCTTTGAGAATTTTTACCAGCCAAGTCTGATCTGGGCTTGGGTGAATTTTCTCAGGTAAAGGAGTAAAATATAGAGAAATGGATCATATTATTCTCATTTAAATAGACTGCCCATGTTTTTGAAGGTTAGAAAAGATTAGATTCATTCAGTTATCATTCACAGGAGACTCAGAAAAAAAAATGTATATATTTTTGGGAGAAAATGGAGAGGAACTAAACAGCCTCTTGATGAAAGTGAAAGAGAAGAGTGAAAAACCTGGTTTAAAACTCAACATTTAAAAACTAAAGTCATGACATCTGGTCCCATCACTTCAGCAAATAGATGGGGAAACAATGGTGACAGACTTTATTTCTTTATTTTCTTGGGCCCCAAAATCACTGCGGATGATGACTGCAGCCATGAAATTAAAAGATGCTTGTTCCTTGGAAGAAAAGCTATGACAAACTTAGACAGCATATTAAAAAGCAGAGATATTATTTGTCAACAAATATCCATCTAGTCAAATCTATGTTTTTCCCAGTAGTCATCTATGGATGTGAGAGTTGGACCATAAAGAAAGCTGAGCACTGAAAAATTGATGCTTTTGAACTGTGGTGTTGGAGAAAACTCTTGAGAGTCCCTTGGACTGCAAGGAGATCAAATCAGCCAATCCTAAAGGAAATCAGTCCTGAATATTCATGGGAATATTCAGGTAAAGCTGAAACTCCAATACTTTGGCCACCTGATGCAAAGAACTGACTCATTGGAAAAGACCCTGATGATGGGAAAGATTGAAGGGGATGACAGAGAATGATATGGTTGGATGGCATCACTGACTTGATGGACATGAGTTTGAGCCAGCTCCAGGAGTTGGTGATGAACAGGGAAGCCTAGTGTGCTGCAATGCAGGGAAGCCTGGATTGTAAAGAGTTGGACATGGTGGAGTGACTGAACTAAACTGATAATTCTTGTTAATGAGGATCCTTGTTTAAGTACTACTACATGATAAGGACATCTTACCTTAGATGCTTACATCTATCCAATATTTCTAAAGACATCAAAATAGCAAGTACATTTTTCAAATTTTTACAGGGATTTATATAGAATTTCTTAAATATATGCTTACATATATTTTTGGTTTAGTAAGACAAAATATGATATTTTAATACTAATGAATATTGGCTATAAATAATACTAAGATTCTAAAATCTCTAACTTCAATTTAAGTGAAAAAATAAATAATATTGAAATATATGTAAGAAGCAGATAATACATTGTTAAAGATTTCTTTCCTCATCTATTTATTTTTTTGTTCTTGAATTCTTAGAGATGTAGACTGAAGTGCTTATTGTAGATTCTACAATTATTCATATATTCACTCAATAAATGTCCTAAGTGGTCACCCTTATGACATAATATTCTCCTTCACTTCTCCAAGTACATTAACATGAAAAAATGACTGATTTCTGGGATTACAGGAAGTAAAATTCTCATCATCACCATCAGTCATCATTCTGAGATTTTAAAATGTATGAAGTGAAACTGGCAACTAAATGAGAACATAACTCTCATGAACTCATCAGTATATCACCGTTAGGAAATATTTTAAGAGGATCACATCACTGGGGAGTCCACAGTTAAACCCTCTAATGTAGCTGTGGAACGAATCACATATGACATATATAATCACCAAGAATAGGCACTTGATTATGATATTGCTTCACTATCTGCTACCAATTAAATTAAGAGTTTTTAGAAAAATATCTTCCTAATGGAAGACTCTAACAAGACTCTTTCAAAAGCCCAAATAAAAACATGGGCAAAATATTGTCAGCAGTATTTTCTAAAAAATTCAGGCAAGTCAGATTTCAAATGTGTACAATACCGTTCTCATTTATAGAAATCAAAGACACAAAGTCCAAATGAGTCACAGGAAAAGGTTGTCTTGAAAAACAATTCTAATTTGTTCACTTAACAAACATTTGTTGGCACCGTACAAGTCACTGATGCTGGGAATATAAAAAATATAATTACAGTAGCAGAATTTTTAATTAGGAGGATGCTCTAAGAATATGATAAGTTATAAATTACTGAATCTATGTCAAAACAATGAAATGACAAACAGTAATTTCTTATCATTTATTCTTTACTAGGTGACCGGTATTTTCTTCCTCTTAGCATATATGTTACTAAAATAACAATTGTTCTAAAAACAATGATGACATGTCCTGATACTACTGTATCACTACAACTGTGCTTTTATAGTCTGCACCCATTGAAATTATCTTTGTTAATTCCTTTCAAGGTTAACTATGAAAAGATATCAATATTGCTACATAATAGCACTGGGGTTGGTAGTTCTAGATTTTGCTTGTCTAGCTTAGAAGTGTAAATCAAAAACTGGTACCCTTAAACTATCTGCCTGTGAAGATTTCACCTTCACAGAATGTCAATTTTGATGTAAAAAAGTAATTCTTAATTTCCCCTTTATAAGTGAATCACACCATGCTGTGCTGTGCTGTGCTGAGTCTCCCAGTTGTGTCTGACTTTTTGTGACCTCATGGACTGTAGCCCACCAGGCTCCTCTGTCCATGGGGGTTCTCCAGGCAGAACAGAGAGCATGACAATAGACCCCTGTGAATCTAGTCAAGTGACTTGTCAATGGGACAGAGTTTAATAGAGGAAGGAAGTGTAATAGAGAAGGAAATGTGTCCACAAATGGCCTTAAAGCAACTGGAAACCACGTGGGAAAATGAACATAGACACAAATGCTCTAACTCACATAAAAATTCACTGAATAGTCCACAAACATAATTTTTAAAATGCAAAATCTTATCTATTAAAGAATAAAATCTATATAACCTTGGGTTTGGTATGAGTTGTTTGTTTGTTTGTTTTTAAAGGATACTAGAGTGGGTTGCCATACGTTCCTCCAGGGGATCTTTCTAACCCAGAGATTGAACACAGGTCTCCCGCATTGCAGGCAGATTCTTTACTGTCCGAGCCACCAGGGAAGCTCAAATCACATCAAGTTAATTATTTAATTAAGTTATTTTTAAAAATGAGAAAAATTCTCTACAGAATTGGTGACAAATACATGTTGGAAGTAGCTTATATCATATGCCAAAGTATAAAATATTTCAAAAACTATGCTACATAAAGATTAAAACAGAAAATTCATTTCATAAGAATCTGAATGATCAAACATGACAGTCTATATTTATTAATGTATACCATTTGTGACTGTTATATAGGTAAGCATACATGATACGTAGTACAGTCCTTTGTCTAAAAGCGATATATAGTTTTAAATTTTTACCTTTGAAATTTTAGAGAACATATCTAAAGACTTACACATAATTATATGTTAGCCAATATAGTATTAAAAAACTAAATATTTTGGTTTAATGTAAGGAGTGATTATAATGTTTACCAGTTCAATTATTTTCAAGTATTCTCTTTTGCAAACCAATTAATATTATGTCTATACTATCTAGAACTGACCTTTTTTCAGAAACTAAAAGTGTAGTCATGACTTACAATGAGCCAGCCAATATTTTTCATCCTCACCTCATAAGGTACATGAATCAATTCAAGTAAATCAGACCCAAGTAGATCCTATATAGAGATTTGGGGTTCAATTATCAGAGCATGAACTTTATTTTCTCTTGAACTACATGCTGAATCATACGCGTTCAAAGCTACCAATAGCCAAAATATGGATTTTGAAAACAGCTTCAACTAGCAAAAAAAGCAAATGAAAAGATGTACCTCAGAGTCATTTGAGCTTAAATCCTTATGGCACTTCAGATCTACATATCTGGACTTTTAATTGCACAGAACAGTGCATTGCCTCTACTTTCTTTTGAAGAAAATTGATTAGGCAGAGAGAGACAGAGAGAGAACCCAAGGGAGAACATGGATAAACAGATTGAAAAAACACTGAAATATATTTGCAAGGTAGTGATATCATGAGACTGGCAGTTTTCAGAGAAAAAGAAGCCAAGAGAAGGAAGAAGAGTGACATAAGAAATGGAGAAAGGGAAAACAGATAAGTTGGTCAGTAAGTGAGAAATGATAAGGACTTTAAGAAAAGGATGGAAGAGAAGTTTGATTCTAAAGCTATTAGGGAGGTAGACTTGACAGAAGAATTGTGGCAGTTCATGAAACAGGAGCAGAAAGGGAGAGGGAAAAATCAAGGGCTGATATACAAGGTTTTAAACTGGTACAGTTTCATGTTGGTTGTCATTATTCACTGAAATAAGAACGTGGGAAAGTAAAAGGAAAGGTTAGGAAGCAGAGGTGGACTAAGATCATGAATTTATTTTCACACTTAATGAATTCTAATTACTCATGGGATATCCAAATGGAAGTTCCAGTTCAATTTTGCAAATCTGCACTTTAGAATGAAATTTGGAGATGTTAGAGTTACATTTTAGCTGCCATCGGCAGACAGAAAATAGTTAAGAATTTAATAGTGGATGAAATAAGTCAGACGTATCAATAATATGAAATAAGAGAAGAGAAAAAATGTAAGGAAATATGTCTGAGCACATTAACATCTAAGACCTACATAGAAAAAGAATTGCCTGAAAATGAATCTGGAATATGTCTTGAGATATAAGATTAAAAATAAATAAATAAAAACAACAATAAAACAAAGTGTTGGGAAACAAAATGAGG
Organism: Giraffa tippelskirchi; assembly: GCF_054371585.1. NCBI lineage: Eukaryota > Metazoa > Chordata > Mammalia > Artiodactyla > Giraffidae > Giraffa > Giraffa tippelskirchi. Next base: position 44,610,637 of record NC_137276.1, read on the forward strand.
AGACAAATTCAAATATCAAGAAATAGTCAGCAAAACTGAATAATGCAAATAAATGAGTATAAGGCAATTGAAATCTTCTATTGAATTTAGCAAATAGGAGCTCACTGCTGATACTGGTATTAGGCATTACAGCTGAGGAGTGGGAGTAGGAGCCTGACTGTAACAGGAAGAGTAAAACTGCTTTAATAATTCACTTAATGGGTCAATGAATTTGGAGTTGAATTTACACTTCCAATTATAATTTTTTAAAGAATCAAAGACCCCTGGGAACTCAATCATTTCCTATATGAGACTCTCAATCAAAACTATCACTTCCCTATAAGAAAAATACTAACTACACAAGATAGAAAGCATATTGATTGTTTCAGAAATTGTGGCTGTCTTTTCCTAAAGGACAAAACAAGGACTTCTAACATAGTATGTGGTTTCAACAACATTTGTAACTTAAAATTGATTTGACAACCAAGACATTTTATAACAATTACAAGAATTTCTTTGCTATGACCCCCCCAAAAGTAAAACATAAAAACCACCCAAAAATGTACTTTTTTTGTGAAAGTTGTACTTTATCTAAAAATCTTGTTTTTCTTTTGTCCCTTGTTAAATTCCTACCCTGTCACTTGTTGAAAAGCTGCAGGAGAAAGAATTTCCTGATGAGCTGTTGTAACAGCTTATTCCTTCTTCCTGCTATGTCACCAATATCCACGTTCAACATTAAATTACTACAGCAGAAATAAGTATGATAGTAAGTCTGGCACAGTGTGTGTGTGTGTACACATTCACACACATACACACTTTAAGCAAAAGACAGAGACTTGAGGTGACTTAATAACTGCGAATATAATTTACTGGCAAGGAATTAACATATATTTAATAGGATCAAAATTGTTTAAATCTGCAAATAGAAGATGAGTAACTTATTTAGCTGAGGACAGAAAATTACATTGCAAATGGCAAACGTAGAGAGATATGATAATAAAAACAGTCAACTGACTCTATAGAATATATGAAAAGCTCAGTATATTGGAGTAATATGAAAATCAGAGAAGGGTATTGGTGTCAGCAGAGATACCTTGTACAAGGGTTCTGGTTAAATAATTAGCTTCTGAGCAATCTTCCCCAAATCTTCTCTTGTCCCATAGCTGAGAGATTAGAGAGTTTGCCGAAGGCATTGTCACAGAGGCCCACACTGTGAGTCACCAAGCACGAGGCCATGTCTTTACTTCAATACATCACAGTAAAGCCTACCTGTTGACAAGCCCTGTGCTTGTCATACACAGATTTCTGTGCCATGTCATCAGTGACACAGACAACTATCTTTCAAAAAATCCATCCCCTTCTGGATACACATCAAGATTTCCTGTCTCAATCTCTCTTGTAGTTAAAAGTGGCCATGTGACTGAGTTCTAGGTAAAGGAATATAAGAGGAAGCCCCATGAGCCTTGTTCAGTCCAATCTTGACCCATAATCCCCACCTTGCAGGCTGTTTGTTTTCCACAGAAGGTTGTCTGGATAGCAGAGCCTCAAAAGAGAATTTGGAAGCCACGTGTTGAATATCATTCCTCAGACTCCCTACATACTATTGATAAAAAATCACCTGCACAAAGTTACATAAACAAAAATATAAACATGGAGCAATTACATGTGAGAGTCCATTTATTTCCATGACATATATAACCTAATCAATTTTTAAATGTGAGTAGGGAGGCGTGAATAATCAATCAATTAGTCTCTCTGAGGAAACTTGGAATCTGAAAAAGGAAGAAAAAAGCAGTACACATAATGAAAGGTAGGGATGGGGAAAGAAAATATGACAAAGGGAGCCAAACAAAATTTAAATAAACTTATAATTAATATCCTCTCAGGGGTAGGAGAATGCGTTCTTAAAAAAGCAACTGAAGTAACAGAGAACAAGAAGGAGCTTGTAAATATGTGAAATATTAAAAACACAGAGAAAAAAATAGTAATAACAATAACCAAAATAATTCCAGGTCAACTGTCTTTTAATCAAAACCACAGCATCTGGACTCCTTCTCGTGATTACTAATGATCGGCACTTTTTGAAACCCCTGTTTCTTTCTCAATTCTTATTTTCCTGGAACCAGCAATGGCCTTTAATACACGAATTCTTCTAAACTTCCCAAGACTCCGGCTCACAATCCTCAGACCTCTTTCTTATATCCAAGCCCAATCTTTCCTTTGAGCTTGCAGAGCCATCTAATCTGAATATATTATATTCATCTCAAACATGACATGATGAAAAACAAATAATGATTTGCCTTTCTAATACCTTTCAGGATTCATCTCAGGGACAACTCCGAAAATCTGAGAGTCATCCAAGAAGTTCCCTCTCTTTTTTTCATACACCACATTCAAGTCACCAATACATTTATGTTGGTTCTATCTTTACAATATATCCAAATAAAACTATTTTTGTCCATTCATAATGCTAATACCTTAGTCTGAGCCACTATTTCCTCTTGCCTGGATTATGGTTTTGACACCTTAACCATGTTTCTGCTCTTGCCTACCTACAAGCTATTTCCTCTCAGCATCCTCAAGGCAAATAAACTGAATTATTTCAACAAGACAGTGAGCCCTCTGGATTTTCTTACTGTGTCCCATATATCTGGGAGAAGCCTCCAACATGGAACTGCTGAGAAACTAAAACCCCAAAACTCCAAGAAAAGTCTTATCCTCCAGCTAAAGAACTGGGAAAAGGCTGGCTGTACAACAGATGAACTTTACGGCCATACCTACCCTATTCCAACCAAACACCAGGGGGAAACCGCATCCCTTCTTTCTCCCCAGGGGTTTCAGTGGGATAAAGTAGGAAGTTGATTTCCTACCACCAGCAATCCTTTCCTCTCCCAGAGAATAAGGTAGCCACCATCCAAATTCCCTCTCAGTGTAGTCATGATGGTTAATTTTGTGTGTTAACCTGGTTGGGCACTGGAGCATCCAGATATTTGGCCAAACATTATTCTGAGGGTATCTGTGAGGGTGCTTCCTGATGAGACTAGCATTCAAATTTGTCGTCTGGGTAAAGTAGATTGTTCTTGCTAATCTGGGTGAGCCTCATCCAACTCACTGAAGGTCTGAGGAACAACAACAACAACAAAAAAAACAAGAGAATTTGCTTTCTCTGCCTTACTATCTTCCAACTGGGTATTGGTCTTATCTGCCTTTAGACTCATACTAGAACTAGAATATCATTGGGTCCCTTGGGCCTCCAGCTTGTACACTGCAGATCTTGGGATTTCTCAGGCTTCAAAATTGCACTGACTTCTCCAGTGGCTCAGCAGTAAGGAATGCACCTGCAACGCAGGAGGTGTGGGTTCAAACCCTGGGTTGGGAAGATCCCTGGAGGAAGGTATGGTAACCCACTTCAGTATTCTTGCCTGAAAAATCCCATGAACAGAGGAGCCTGGCAGGCAACAGTTTATGGGCTCACAAAGAGTTGGGCACTACTCAAGTGACTGAGTGTGATAATTGCATGAGCTAATTCCTTTGTATATATATGTATATATGTGTATAAATATGTATGTGTATATACATATTATCTTTCTTTCTAAATAGAAGATACATTAACTTTCATTGGTTCTGCTTCTCTGGAGAATCTTGACTAATACAGTAGTGTTGGCCTGTATGGAGTGGGTACAGTCCTGGTGGAGTGGGGAGCTATTCTTCTCTTCACCATTGGACAGAAGCTGGAGGTTCTCTGATTCCCCCAGTTTCATCCTGAACATGCTGCCAGAGTGATCTTCCACCAGGTAATCCAGGTAAGCCTCCACTCTGACCCAGAACCAGGCAGACTTAATTAGGGAGGCAGCGCTAGGCTGAGCTTGTAATCTGTGGACTTCACTCTTCCACCTCCCTGTCCAACCCAACAGGACTCAGTGGAAGTCAACTTCCATCCCAATCCTGCAGCAACAGCTCAGTAGAAGATAGACCTCCGCTCCCAGTCTGAGTGGCTGTGGGATCCCAGTGTAATCTTACACCCCACTCAGAGGCAAAGAGGCCATCCCAGTCTGTGTCAAAATATAACTAAAGGAGGGCTGCCATTTGGGGGGAAAAAAAAATGGAACCAAGGTATCAATCTTTTTGAGGACTTGGAAAGATTTTTTGCCTGGAATGATCTGTATAATGTTGCACAAGGTATTAAAGATATATATTTAGAAAAGTAAGTACAAAAAAGCAATGTGTTTATAATAGAAAAACAAAAATTAGAAAATCAAATCACAACCCATTGTTGTTATATGATTAACATATTAAAATAACTAGGATTTATAATATGCTTTTCTACTTGGAACTTGGGAGGGGATAAAAAATGGTGATGGCATAAAGCAGCCAAACATTTAAGAACTATCATAGGAGATAAATAATCAATGAAGAGAAAGAATCATAAGCATATTATGATGGAGAAATGTAAACAAAAATAAAGATATTACACTTCAAGAATAGAGTGTTGACAAATAAAGATACTTCACTAGAAAAGTAAAATTAATAACTACATGCACAAGTGGATTCTTTTTTTAACAATGCACACCTACAACCTTTATTAAAATAAAATGGGCTCTAAGAAAGCACTTTATGTGCACATAAACATACACACAGACTTGTGTGCATGTTAATGTATAAAAAAGTGAGAAAGAAAAAGTAATCTATATCCAAATGGCGACTGTTTACAAAATATGTGTTATCCTCCATGAATACTAGAAATGCTTTTTGCTTTAGCTTTTTCTCATTCACACAATATTTTCCACTGACATCACCATCATTTGAAAAAACTATTTGCAACAGCAATAAAGTGAAGCCTTATTATCTGAAGCTCTGTTGAATTTTATTCTATTCTTAAACCTCATTTATATTAAAATATAAGAATTTATATGATATATACTAGTCAGAACTCAGTATATCCTGAGTGAAAGTTTCACAATAAACCTTACAAAGATGTCTTAAAGCCTTGCTGTTATTTTCTGTAAAATATTAGCACACTGATGTAGCTAAGACTCCAAACAGAGCTTTCTAGTTCGTGCCCACCGTGTCAAAAAGCAGGTTGTTTAGCAGACTGTCAAGGCTTTTTACGTGAAGGACTCATGCATAGATATTCAAAAATAAAAGTAAACCGGGAGGGAACATTTGTACTATATCACCTACCTTGAAGAGGTTAAATGGATGACATAAGCACCAGGAATAGTTCCTAGCACACAGCAGGCACTCAATTAATATCCTCATGGAGATAAGAGAATATGTTCATAAAAAATCAACTTAAGTAACAGAGAACAAGAAGGAACTCTTAAAAGTGTGAACTATTAAAACAGTCAGGAAAGAATAATAAAACAATGACCAAAATACTTCCAGGCCAATTATCTTTTAACCAGTATCATAGCACCTGGACTGCTTGTCATGGTCAGTAATGAGCTCTAATTTTTGAAACCAACATTCATTTCTTAGTTCTTATCTTCTTGGCATCAGCAATGGCCTTTAATACATGAATCCTTCTTCAAAGTTTCCCAAGACCCCCTTCTCTTGTCCCTCGTACATCTTTACTCTTCTTAATCTAAACATTCACTCATTGTTTTCTAAATTCCTATCACTTTTCTACAAATAGTCTTTGTAGTAAATAAATAAATAAGTAGGAGCAAAAGTCATTACCAGGATGAGACAAATGTTCATGATCACAACTACTATTTCAGTTGTTCTTAAGAAAGTAGAATGGACTCAGGGAGACCACTACTATAGCAACTGTGCAAACTAATACCACCATTCTCTGCAAAGCATAGAGGAAAATTTTATTGCAGTGTTTCACACTGAAACTCCAAAACATCATTTCAGCTTTTCCTTACTCTGTAGAAACTAATATTCAGAGCAAATATGCATTCATTGATTAAATATTTATTGACTACTTACTAAATTCTGGACACTGAGCTAGTTACTGGAACTGCTAAAATACATTGTGCAAAGCAAAGCCCCAGATGAAATATGCTCTCATTTAATTTGCAGAGCAAGACTATGAGGTAGAAAATAATATCAGAGTTTCACAGGTAAAGCAACTATAGTTTATCAATGTTAAATTATTTACCTGTAGAATAAGGGGTGAAGCAAGATTTGACCTGAGTTCTGACTCTAAAGTCTTTATAGTTCAAATTCTACCTAGATGGTCATGATGATGATAAATATCAATCTCTGTTTACTAAGGCATTCCTCAGTTTTATCTCCTTTGCCAGGATGTTTTACGTCTGTGAATTACATTCCTTTGGCCACCATTTTAGACATAGAGCCCAGGCTGAGAAGCAAGAAAACAAGCTCACCATTAGTAAATAGAGTAGGGCAGATTTAAGCTCAGTTCCATCTGCTCTCCTCAACTTTATGTTTGTCTCAATTTTCCATCTTTGCATCAAAAAGCCTCTTTGTTCTTCTTTTGTTTTTTCTCTATCGCTATCTGGTCTGTTTCTTTTTCTCTGTCTGCTTGTCTTAATCTCCCTTTTTGTCTCCGCTTTTAGAATTTTTGTTTCTATTCCCCTTTCCTTATCTTTTTTTTTCTTTTTTAACCATTTATTTTTTCAATCAGTCTGTCTCTTTCTGTCCATTTCTCTCTGTCTCTCTGACTCTGTTTTGCTCCTTCACTGTTTCTACCTTTCTCTTCACTCTGTTCCTTTCTCACTGTGTATTTCAGTTTCTCTCTCTGCTCCCATTCTCTTTTATTCCATCTTTCATTCTGTGTCTCTAACTTACTTATCTCTCTTCTTGTGAGTCTCTCTGTTTCTCTTCTTCATGTAGCTACCTCTGTATCTCTCTTTGAGTATGTATCGCTGCGAGTATCTCTTTAGGACATCTCTAGTCTCTGTCTCACAGTCAGTGACTTCAAGTTCTAAAGAAATAACCTCTCATCCAGTTTTAATGAACCTTCTCTGGATTCTAGTGATGTGCTGCAAAGTTGACAAAATCGGTCCCTTAAATGATAAAGCGAAAAGGAAAGTCACTGTCCTTGGATAAACAATTTGCATTTCCATAAGGATTCAGTGATGCAGAATCAGAAAAGGCTCATTGTGACACCTCCATGAAAACAACAGGGAGAGCATTCATTAGCTGGGCTCCTGACTGAATGATGCACTTCATCACACACAGCGCTGTCCTCCCCAATTCGGGAAACAGTGCTTAATTCTGTCTGAAACCCGCCTTTTCACTAAGCATTAGAATGAATGACTTTTCAAAGTAATAGGAACTACACATCTGCCATAGCCTGAGACTACTTACACTCGCAAAGCCATAAAGAAAGTTACACCTCCTGTCAATTTCGTATCCATCAAAGAGCACAATAAAAAAGCTTGGAAGTTTTCCCTTTACCAGTCAGAAGTAGAGAAATGCTTTAGTTTCTTGAAATAATGACTGTTTTTGCCTTTTACCTTTATAGCTTCAATAGCCGTGATCTGATATTGAAGGTTGAATGCAACTTTTAAACTACTCATGAGCTAAAAGGAAATCTGTCCATTACATTCTCCAGCTGGAAACTTTTATTCTTTAGAGTGGAAATTATGTCTCTGTTGTTATTACTTGTTGGTAGATATACACACCCAGAGACACAATCATCTTGAGGAATTGGTAGACAATCATAATGATTAACTGTTAATTGATTATTATTTAGCAACATACAGGTTTCTTATTCATTAACTTGGCTGATCTTTACAAAAACTCTGGTAGGCTGTTTTAGAGATGTTTAGGGAATGTGCCAAAGCTTACAAGGAAAATTATTGCTGTCTTTATATCAGAATCTAAGATTTCTTTGCTCCTTATATCAATTAATAAAGAGAAAGTGTGTATGTGTGTGTGTGTGTGTGTGTATCTTGCTCATTAGTGTCTCACTTATTTGCAGGCTGAGACAAAATAATATTCATTTAGTGATCCTTAAAATCTGGCACTATGGTTTATACATCACAGGTGGTGACTCTGCTTCAAGGCCATACTATTCATACTCACATTCAAAATTATCTCCTTATTCTGCCTCCCCTTATTCACTCACATGTTCAGGGAGGTAAAGGTTACATTTGGAATTTCCATGTATATTTTCTGGTCCTGTCACCATTTCAATCTAAGTGGCTCTAGTATTCAATTTGAATAAAGGCTGCATATTAATTCAGTTTCTGAGTGCTTTGAACCTTTGGAATTTATACAGAGATTCTACCAAGAGAACATAATTTTTCCATAAATTACTCACAGTAGCTCCTTTTCTCAGTCAAAATTGACTGTGAGCCCTAATGAATTCCCACAGTTCCTTCCAATGTCTCCTCATGCGACCAGTGATATCTGAGCATGAAACTAATGTAGGAAGTCCCATATGCCATCATTAGTTTGGAATCAATGGTCTACCATATTACAAGCTAATAACAAATAAAGGTCCCAGTACAAAATAAAATATATCTATATCCAAGCAAACTTTTAGTTGAAATAAAAATAGTAATAAAAATAAAAATTTGCCCAGGTTGAGTAACACTATTTTTTCAATATTACATAATTCTATAGCCTCCCCCATGGACACATGTGGAACCTACAGAGACAGAGAAAAACAAAATGGTTCACAGACACAAGTGATGACAAGAGTAAGAATAACTCTTCAAAAAGTGGAAAAAGAAAAACAAATGACTATAATCAACTCTTAGAATCCAAGTAAAATTAAACCTTTATATGATAAACACATCTACTCCATCCAGAAAGTATCCTGTTTTCTGTTGAGATTATTCTTTCTGGCATCTTGAATTTATTCATAGGTTGGGATCCTGAGTAAAACTTAAAGCTGTATCTTCCCCTCAATGTTAAGGCTACAATGAAATGTAAATGTATACATGCTAGAAAAAAATTGAGATAACAGCTGAGAGAAGTTTTGTATTATTTTACACATGGAAGTACGGATGAAAGTTCCTATTGTCTGATATTATATCCATACATTTACAACAGGAGGAATATACTTACCTATCCTTCAGAAAATTCACATTTAGGGGATTACCTTATTGTTTTTAAATTTTACTTTGTACTATTATTATCCAAGGTCTCATTATTTATTCAGAATCAAAAGTCCACATGATCAAGTGATTACAGAAAAGATTAATTACTCAACACACATTTGCTTGACACACATTTTTTGATCAAAGAAAAATAATAATTACCTTTTGAGTTTAACTTCAAACTTGAGCTTTTAATCAAAATTCTGGGGAATTTTTACAAAGGGCTTCAGTTTATGTTTGCCTTTAGTGTTGGATGGTGAAAAGACACAATCCAGATTATGCAAAATTTAAATGTGGAAGGACTAAGAAACAAAAGTCTGTAACGAATGTTAAACTTAAATTCTTTCTTCTTAGAATTATAATTATTACTGTTAATTTTTAAACTACTTTTATAGCTCACTAAGTGAGCTCAAATAATCTCATAAATGGATATATTGTAATCTAAAAAGTCTCTTAGAAAGCAAGAGTTTTTAAACCTCTTTCTAAAGAATACTCAAAACTTTACCCCATAATATTCCACACAGGCAGCTAGTAGTAAGATAGCACACATGCTCATCTGTTCAAGTCCCTGAATGGTTAATGTTTAAGGGTCATTTTTGTGGCAAACTGATGGAAATCACATTCCCTGTTTCACATGAACATTATCACACCGTCTGAGAGATGAGGATGTCCCCGCTCAGTGCAACTGGGCACACATTAAATTGAACTTCTATTTCATAGGAGAATGAGTCCACAGTCAAGGGAATCGAGTTGCTGAAATTTGAAGACTTGTACATACAGATCAATGCACCGACTTACACTTAGCCGCAACTACAGAAAACTAAAGAAACTAACAGAGGAGTCATTTGCAGTGAAAAATAAGTTCCCATGAGCATGCATAAAAAGTTTCAAACGAGGTGTGCAAACGATAGGAAGCATTCTATGTTTAAAATGCGCGTCTTTCACAAAGTATTTGCTTCCCTGACTTTAAGCAACACAATAACCCTATGCTTTAAGTATTTGGTTACCAGATTTGACAATTAGCTCTACTTGTGAAAGCAAATGAGTATGGACTTGGAGTTAACCTTACATGAGGCTGTCACATTATACTCGAGTTAACAATGGGTCTCTGCATCCATGTTAAAACTCCATCACACTGATGACCATCTGTGCATGCTAGAGACATATTAGTATATGTTTAATGTAAAGACCACACCACAAAGCAGGAAAGTGGTTAGTACCATCTAGTATTAATTTTGTTTTACAAGGATAAAGTCCACCTGGATTCAAATTCTAAATGGTTAATGCTTCCAATATTTTTGTAAAGGAGATGATACCCTAATACACTGAAAGATTTGTATATAAATATAAGGATACTCTAGATAACTGCAAATCACAAAATATAATTCTGTTAATTGTGAAACAGAGTTAGACCCTGTAACTTACCTACTAACTCTAACCTCCTTCAACTATCACACACAAAACAAAATCTCATGCACGTGTACATGAACACACAAAAACCGAATATACCATGTCAATGCTGACACTATTTTCCTATATTTTGTCAGGGAGATTGAACCGAACAAACAAAAAAAGAAAAACAGTTAAGGATTACAATTACATTTTTTTAAAACGACAAACCAGAGTCATAATTCAAAGCATGTGCCTTTCCAAATATTGCATTGACTTCTCAACAAAATTACAATACCACGCAATAATCCAGAAGATTGAGGGGACAAGGGGTTGTGCTCATTCTTCCAGCAGATAATTACATGTACATCACTACTGCTCAAGTCTTTGAACAGGCATGACAGAAAGTGATCTCCTGACAGAGATCCATTATGCTGAAACAAAGTCTCAACTTTCTCCATATTTCACTCCTGCCTTAAATTTGAAAGACCAAGAAAAGGGAGGGGGAGAAAAGAACTTACTTGCCGGTTTAAAGTTTCATCTTTAGCCCATATAAGGTTATGCAGCAAGTTTTCTTGCAAAGGCTGTCTCCTGCATATTCCTTTCAAAACAACCAATGTTCATAATTTAGATCCAAGACGATTTGTTCTCACGTCACACTTCTCGTTTCTGGGAGGCATTGTTATCCAGTTTCACATCATCAAGAAAACGTAACTAGAGATTGAAAAAAAAAAAAAGAAACCTCAACGTATTAATCCAGAAGGCATACTATACTTCTCCGGGTTCTGAGATATATGCCAACTGTCTTAGTTATCACAAGCAACTAACTCTAAGCTGCTAGCAGGGATCTGTCTGCCCTCTATCTGTTGCTATTAGCTCAGCATGTTGATTCACTGGCACCGAAGCAACAGCAGTTAGCTGTCCTGTTTCAGCCCTTGCAGGGGAGAGCTGAAGGCTCTAAACCACACAGGGACCAGGGAGCTCTTTGCACCAATTAGTAGCAGGGGCTACAGCCTGATAGACAAATTGATGCCCCACTGATCATCAGTGTTGGCTGCTTTATTGTACTGCGTCCTCTCAGCCTGTCTGGTGGTTCTCTGTTTTCTTTTGTGTGGTTGCTTTTACTGTTTTACCTCATCAGCATTAAGAAGTTTAGCCGCTTACATTCCATGACAGTATTACTGACAAGTCAAAATAGTCTCTTAATCTCCTTTCATCATTCTCTCTCACTCTCTCTCCCCTTTAAATCTACCCTTTTATATCAAGTTCTCCACATCTTCATATCTTTAGGGCAAAAGGAAACTTCACACATTCTATAGAATCTAAAAATATATTTTCCAGGTTCTCATAGGCACACATGACTCATTAGCAGTGTTATACAGAAATGTACTATAAAATAGGGTATATTTCTAAAATATTGTAATATATGAGATGCCCACAACAATATTTTGAAAATGGACATGAAAACTGGTGAAAAAGCATAGTTATTTTTAACTATGAAAAATATAGCTATTAAATCAGGTATACTATTTCTTGTCTAGGATTTATGCAGGTTCATATCAAATTTTCCCCACATGTTCATTTGAGGCTCTCAGAAGGAAGAAGCTAAAACTGAAAGCAATTTTGGAAGTGTGGTTGTGACAGAGCAAATATCTTGAAGTTGGTTAAAAGTGACAAGATGAAAAGTACACAGACAAAATCCCCACAGCACATGTTTTCTTCATAGATAAGGGAGATTATTTATCATGATCATATACTCATCCTATTTAAGAAAAAAAAAATGCACAGTGCCTCTAGAGTGTTGCCATATTTATGCACATTCATTCTTAGAGAGTAACACCTCATTTAATACAAAATTCACTTTTCTTGCAAGTTCAGTTTTCCAGAGAGAAACATTTTGAAGAATGTGTAAATAATCCAGGGTCAGTCTAACGTGTCACAAATGCCAAGCAGTAAAATGTGTACAGGTGAGTCATAGATAACTAATAGGTGAATTCAGACTCTTCAGACAGAACCTGGTTGCCCTTATTTACAACTCAAAGAAATGAAAGCGTTTGCCTCCTTCAAGACAAAGGCTGGAGGACAGAACTGAGAACTTACAGGAGACAGATTCATTTTATAGCTGTAAGAACTGATGTTTTAAAAATTCAGACATTGATAATTTAATAAAGATTTTTTTATCAATAAACATTTATACAAAGTTGTATATATTTAGCTTGAGGAGATTTTTTTCACTTTGGGAAATAGCACATATATGGAATAATCCATACACTGATATAGTTGGTTAGATAAAGCAGCTGGCATTACGAAAACTGTTCCAGTAACAATAGGAGTTATGAAATGTAATTTTTTTTAAAGACAAAGTTAGCTTCATTTCTGGTGACATCTAATTATATATAATTTTGATGACACATCAGAAAGATAGCTAGAACACAGAAAATTTCATCTCTTCCTTGTGTCCTATGAGAAATAAGATCATTAGCAATTGAACTCTTATAGATGACAATAGCTGATATTTTTCTTTTTAAAAAAATCTCTATATTGATATTTTGGGCAAATATATGTTTAATAAAATGCAATATCCTAAAGGATAAGTATAGGTGAATTTTAGGGGACCGATTAAAAAATATAATAAACAAAAGGGAAAAAGTCACTAACAGATCCTAAGATAATTTCTGTTAAAAAAATAAGGCATATAATATTATAGACTATACTTTTTTAAGTCTCTCTCCCCCACATACATTTTAAAGTTAATTAAATTCTGATCTGTACACTGTATTTCAATTTCCTTTCTTCCTTTAACAAAATAACTGGGATGTTCATTTAGTCAATAAAACTATATTTAAATGATTGTTATTATGTTTCATCATATCCATATATATAATTTATTTATCAAAATAGTTACATTTTGACATTTATGTTGTTTCTAATTTTAATATGTTTGTAGAAATGTCTTTTACTCTATTCTTATTATCAGCATAACTTTCTAGGAATGAACATAATTGGTCTAAGGAAGTTGAACATTCATTATTGTCAAATAAACTCATGGGTGACATTTGATGATTTTTGTGTTATCTTAGTATTGCTAGTAATATAAGTTATTATATAAACAAGACCATGGTTTAATTTATCTTTAGCTTCCCACGTAGCTCAGTTGTAAAGAATATGCCTGCCAATGCAGGAGATGCAGGAGACACAGTTTCAATCCCTGAACAGGTTTAATGCAAGAGACACAGATCCAGTTCCTTCATTGGGAAGATCCCCTGGAGAAGGGAAGCCATTCCAGTATTTCTTTCCTGGGAAACCCCATGGACAGAGGAGCCTAGCAGGCTAGAGTCCATGGGGTTGCAGAATCAACGTCACTGAATGACTGATCACACATACACACATGCCTTACTACATCTAGCCAAGAGTCTCACATATGAAGTAAATGTTTAATGAAATGTTCTATTGATAAAAGTACATGCATACAGCTCTAATACCTTGTTTGTCTAATATACACTTGAAACAAATGATTTTAAACACTATAAAATACTCCTTCCATAATATAGAATATGAAACTTCACCTTTAATTACAAATATTTAAAAGAATGGTCAAAAAGAAACAAATAAAAGAATAGCAAAGTTCATGGTGGATAGAGATTGAAGGAGGCATATTTAAAAGGGCCAGAAACAATAATCCAGGATGAACCAGAGAGAGCTCTCAAATCAGGCTAAAGAGAGTCTGTGAAAATTAAGACTGAGTGAAAGATACACATGGAAACAAGTATCATGGACTAGGTACAAGATACTATTAGGAGAATCCGAAAAGAATAAAGAAAGTAGTTACAATTCAGATAAACATACTCTTACAGTTTAACTGTGATTTAGGATGAACTTCAGGGTCTTCACTTCACTTCACTTCAGGGTTATAACACAACCATGGAAACATGCAACTAATTCAAAAGAGTGGATTCCAGCAAAGTGCATTGAGTGGCACCATGCGGTGTCAGGAACCTAAATCTGAGAGGCTGGGGACTGTGGGTTTGATTTCTGACCGTGCGTGTTCTAGCTGGGCAAATAATCCGACTTATTTAAGTCTCACTCAGGTTTCTTATTTACACTGAGCAAAATATTTCAGAGAATTATGTCTCTAAAGAGCCTGCTATTCTTCTAAACACATTATACTTTCTCAGGCCTCTACAGCTATGTCTATAATTCAGGAGACATGTAAGTACCCATGTTTAGAGTGCTAGAACTGGCATGCAAGTGCCTGAGAGCTGATGGTTATATGATCTTGAACTAATTATTTAACCCCTATGAGAGTCTAATTCTTAATCTGATTATTAATATAGTAACTACCAACACTTAGTAAGATATTTAAATGTGATATATTTTACAAATACTTAAGACAGTAAAGGAATATTGCATATATTTGGTATTTTTTAGGCATTAGTATTATCATTTTAACATAAAGTTTGCTGTGGTTATTTTACAGGTGCAAGTAAGAAAGAGCCAGTACTTGTAATGCAGTGCCTTAAAGTTTGATTTTTGGGAGGAGGGGCTTGGGAGAGAATGGATACATGTATTTGTATAGCTCAGTCCCTTTGCTGTCCCCCTGAAACTATCACAACACTGTTAATTGGCTATACTCCAATGTAAAATAAAAAGTTCAAAAAATGATAAAGTTTGATTTTTGTCATGTCACTATAGAATTTCAGGCAAGGAGGTCTTGTAATCAGTTATGTCATATGTTCCTTGTTTTTATTTGCCTAAGGGTCATCAGGTTATTGTTAAAATAAATAATCTTGGGGACTATAAATCAGAAGATCTGGAGTGGGCCTGCGAGTGGACAAGTCAAGCTAAGCTTATGTCCATTCACTGTCACTGTAGTATATACAGCAAGAACCCTGGTTCACAGCCCCAGGTCACAAGGTTCACAGTAATGTAACACAAGGCTGTGGTCAAGCACTTGTGCTTTAGAACTGGCTATAGAAATTGAAACTCCGTGTTGACATTTACCAGTCAGCTGATCCTCCCCAAGCTGCTCGATGTCTAAGGTTCAATTTTCTCATAATGTTCAAGCTAGATTTAGAAAAGGCAGAGGAACCAGAGATCAAATTGCCAACATCTGTTGGACCATAGCAAAAGCAAGAGAATTCCAGAAAAATATCCATTTCTGCTTTTATAAAAGGCCAAAGCCTTTGACTGTGTGGATCACAACAAACTGTGGAGAATTATTCAAGATATAGGAATACCAGACCACCTTACTTGCCTCCTGAGACACCTATATTCAGGTCAAGAAGCAACAGTTAGAACTGGACATCGAATAATGGACTGGTCCAAAATTGGGAAAGGAGTATGTCAAGGCTGGATATTATCACCCTGCTTATTTAACTTGTATCAGAGTACATCATACAAAATATTGGGCTTGATGAGCACAAGCTGGAATCAAGATTGCCAGGAGAAATATCAATAATCTCAGATACGCAGATAACACCACCCTTATGGCAGAAAACAAAGTGGAACTAAACAGCCTCTTGATGAAGGTGAAAGAGGAGAGTGAAAAAGCTAGCTTAAAATTTGACAGGCAAAAAACTAAGATCATGGCATCTGGTGACATCACTTCATGGCAAATAGATGGGGAAACAGTGGAACCAGTGACAGACTTTATTTTCTTGGGCTCCAAAATCACTGCAGATGATGACGGCAGCCATGCAGTTAAAAGATACTTGCTCCTTGGAAGAAAAGCTATGACAAACCTAGACAGTGGTTTAAAAAGCAGAGATATTACTTTGCTGACAAAGGGGAAAGTGAAAGTCACTCATCCATGTCCGGCTCTTTGTGATCCCATGCACTATACAGTCCATGGAAATCTACAGGCCAGAATATTGGAATGGGTAGCCTATCCCTTCTCCAGCAGATCTTCCCAACCCAGTATCGAACAAGGGTCTCCTGCATTGCAGACAGATTCTTTACCAATTGAGCTATCAGGGAGGTCTGTATAGTCAATGCTATGGTTTTTCCAGTAGTCGTGTTGGATGTGAGAGTTGGACCATAAAGAATACTGAGCGCTGAAAAATAGATGCATTTGAACTGAGGTGTTAGAGAAGACTCTTGAGAGTCCCTTGGACAGCAAGGAGATCAAACCAGTCAATAAGGAAATCAATGCTGAATATTCATTGGGAAGGCTGATGCTGAAGCTGAAGCTCTAATACTTTGGCTATCTGATGTGAAGGGTGGACTCATTGAAAAAGACCCTGATGCTGGGAAAGATTGAAGGCAGCAAAAGACGGGGACAACAGAGGATGAGATGGTTGGATGGCATCACCGACTCAATGGTCATGAGTTTGAGTAAATTCTGGCAGTTGGTGATGGACAGGGAGGCCTGGCGTGCTGCAGTCCCTGGGGTCGCAAAGAGTCGGACACAATTGAGCAATTGAACTGAATAGTATATAAACTGCATAGCACAAAGTTAACAAAAGTTTTATATTATTTAAAGCACAGCAGTCAGTGACACACATGTGGAACTAGTTTACTTTGAAGAATAAATTGGCTACATTAGAAGCTTTAGAAAGATTTTAAACACTGAAAACATTTTAACATTTAATCATTAAAGCTTAGAATTTCACTTACTTTATAATAGGAAAAATGTTATATATGCAGTTAAAAAATGAATCATTAAATATAAAAGTTCATAAAAAATGAACTTTTATGAAAAGTTCATAGGAAATGAATCATTAAATATAAAAAATTATAGCAAAGTGGATATGCATATTAAATAACTTTAAGGATAGTTATTCAGGCATTACAGTACTAATCACAAAATTATTTTTTTAAATGGCAAAATAAAAGGTCAAATATTTAAATTTGAGGAAAACTTATGCTCATCCTCTCTTAAAAACTGCATTAAAATGTATACATAAACATACGTACTGGCAACATCATGGTCAATATAGCTTTGGTGACTACCACTGGAGAGACAGTGATGGATTCTCCCCATCCTCAGGTCTCTTTTAATGCATTTTTATTTCTTAAATTATTTTTTTAGCAGCTCTTATTCTCAAATCCCCCCCTTTAATAGATAACCATTTGAATATGTTTAGCATGAATTTTTGTTTGTCCTTGTGCAGAAATGTATATTTTGTGTTATTCTAAAAATTCATAAAGCCAATTGTATTAACATTTTGTGAGACCTTTTTGTAAAGATGAATTTTACAGAGCAATTGAACAGAAACACACACTGTTTCAGCTGTATGCCAAAAATCAGCTACATCCTACATACAGCTGTGAAGAGTACTATAAACTTTTGTATTCAAGCCAGTTCATCTGTGCACTGGTGTTTAATGAACAATAAAAAGCAAATAGCTGGCCAAAATTACAAATTTCATTTTCGGTAGTTAATTTTTGAAATCTTGATTTGCTTTCATGATAGGTTTATATTATACCTACCAACAGTAGGCTGATAATACAAAGCTACTTTTCTTGTTATCAGGAGACTTAAAATACTGCCTATTCTATTCACTATCTCTGGAAAATTTATATGCTAACTAAATAGAATGTTTTTTTATGGACTTTAGACTTCAGTCTGCTGGTAGGAAGAATTTCAGAGTATCTGATTTAAGCTGAGCAAACCAGTACTAACCCATACATTACTCTCAAATATATCTCACTGAGAAAGTGAGACACAAGAGGATTTTGTCTATCCTTTCAGAATGAGGACTGAGTCCTTGAGTCAATAGGAACTGCAAAGTAAAGAAGTAGAGAAGGCATTTTTTTTTTTAACCCAGATTAAAGCTTTAGTGAACAAAAGCTTACTCGATATATCAAAATAGCTTTGCTCATTACAGACAGGGTCTCACCAAGTTGCCAGGAATCAAGTCATTCTAGGCTTGTTATTGCCATTGGTAACTTAAGAGTTGAAATTCAAAGCTGTTGGGAATAACTACACAATAAAATCTCAGTCAGGGACCTGGAGCCAGAGAGTTATCTAAGCTCACATCAGTAAATCTTTGTTGTGATTTCATGTCTTTATTTTTGATTCTTCATTGTCAGGATTCAAGGAGGCTATAGTTAACATAGGTTTTTTGTTTGTTTGTTTTTTGTTTTTGAGATATATATATATATATATATATATATCTCCCAGCACTTACCTGTTTTATAGCAACAGGTTGAGGGATAAAGGGATAGTATAATCTTCATTTAATACTCGGCTGTGCTGAAGTATCAAACAGACAGGCTATTACTTTAGAAGAATGATTTAGGCATATAATACAGTAGTTCAAGGGCAATGTGAAAGAACCATTTTCATAAAGATACAGTTGCATATGTACATATACAATGTGACTAAGTAAAATATGTGAAGATGCTGAACCATTCACACTATTTTTTAAAGTTTAATTTTTAATTCTTAAAGAGTAGTGAATTTACAATGAGAAATGTATCTGATGGATTTTGAAATATAGGAACTATTTTTAAGCTTGGATGAGATTAAACATTAAAAAGTGAAATTACTTATCTCTTTCATGTAGTCTAAAATCTTTTGACCTAGGAAAATAAAACTAAGAAGAAATGTAAAAATAATTACTATAAAATATGTTCTAAATGCCATGTTTAATCTTTAGCTATTTCATAGTTGCCTTAGAGATACTTTTTTCTCCCTAAAGTAAAACATTTATACATTAAAAAATAGTTCAATTAGTCTAAATATTATATATATAGAGAGAAGAGGTAGCATAAATTATCTCAATTCCAGTTCATATCTGCTGTATATATTACCTGCATTGAAAGTGAAAGTGTTAGTTGTTCAGTCGTGTCCGACTCTGTGAGACTCAACTCCGTGGACTGTAGCCCACAAGGCTCCTTTGTCCATGTAATTCTCCAGGCAAGAATACTGGAGCGGGTTGCCATTTCCTTCTCCAAGGGATTTTCCCAATCCAGGGATCAAATCCTGGTCTCCTGCATTGCAGGCAGATTCTTTACTGTCTGAACCACCAGGGAAGCCCCATTAGCTGCATTATTGTACAACAAATTATCACAAATTTAGCAGCTTAAAATAATACACATTTACTATCTCATAGTTTTTGTGGGTCATAGGCTCAGATCAGGACTCCACAAAGCTTTAATTAAGGTTGTGACAGCAGGGTTAAATTCCCTTCAGGAGACTTGATGAGGAAAGGTTCCATTTACAAGCTCATGCGGGTGATCTGCATGACTGCCTTTGGTTGTGACTATATGACTGAGGGCCCAGGCCCTGGCTTTACCTCTTACTGACCACTGGCTGGTGGCTGCCTTCAGGTGCTAGAGGCTGCTCATTGTTTCCTCTGCCTCATGGCCCTCCTTTTAGTCAGTTTACAACATGGCTGTTTGCTTCTTCAAGGCCAGCAGAAGCAGCTCTCCATGTGACAAACCTTACATCTCTCTTGTGACATAATCACAAACTCGGTATCCCGAAAGCCTTGCCTTATTCCATTGGTTAAAGGTAAGTTACAGGTTCCTTCCATATTCAAGGGGAAAGGATAATGCAGGACCTCATACCAGGTGATGAGATCGGGGGTAGTTTTAGAATCTGTCTACCACACTGGATAAACTCTTGATGTATTTAATATATTCAGTCAGATAGCAAATTTCTCTATGTACTAAATAGGAATTTAAAAAAAATAAAGAATTTGAAGTGTCTAAACCATAAGAGTTTGTTTTCAATATGTTTGAAAACTTTATAGAACTTTTTATATATAAATAAATTTATATGTATATAAATTACACATTGTTTTACCACATGAAAATAATGATATTACTCTCACTAAGAGATAAACACTCAGATTAATTAGTTGATACAATTAAAAACAGAGCAATTGAGGAAACTATTTCCAAAAATATATAAGAAAAAGTAAAAATATGTCTCAATATAACTTTAACCTACATCCACCAGAGGTACTTAGGGATCACATGTTGTAGGACAGTGTTTGCTATGAGCTATACTTTTATATAAATTTCTAAAGACTGGGGACATTATTAGTATGCAAAATAAAATTTGATTCAGCTTTGTTTTGTCTTCTGACTTTAATAAAAAAAAAAATCCGAAGATAGATTACCAAGATAATATATTAGATTTCTTGAGCCTAAGACTTATTATTAAACACAGGTTTTAGATACAAGGCTTCCCTGGTAGCTCAGATGGTAAAGAATCAGCCTACAATGCAGGCGACCTAGGTTTGATTCCTGGGTCAGGAGGATCCCCTGGAGAAGGAAATGGCAACTCACTCTAGTATTATTGGCAGGAGAATCCTCATGGACAGAGAAGCCTGGTAGGTTATAGTCTATGGGGTCACAAAGAGTTGGACACAACTGAGAGACTAGCTTTCATGTGTGTGTGTGTATGTGTATACAGAGACAGAGAGAAGGATACATATATGTATACCTAGATAGATATAAAAAATATATATATAAACATATTAGTATTTATTTAAATATATTTTTAAATGTACTTATTTACATAAATGCACATATAAACACACACAGATACTTCATAGGTAAATGATGGAATTACTTTGGTCATTTAAAGCTTTCATCATTAGAATTTAGGTGATGGGGAAAAAAAAGTTTTATGAATCACCTTCACCACTGAGGACTTATGAAGGAATACTCAACATAGTATTTTGGTGGCTTTAAAATGGTCTCAGTTATCTACAATTCTAAAACCATCATTTTAAATTTTATACAAATTTCACAGTCCTCCTAGAGCCCTAGTTTCAGCAAATATTAGTTGGCACTTTGTATACCCCTCTAGATGCATTTATATACATTTTATCTTCAGATGAGCTAAGACAAAGTACCAATGTCTACCATAAATGACTTATATTTCTGGACATTTTTATTTATACTGTTTTTTCTTGACTCAATAATATATATTATAGCTCATTCCAAACAGCAGAATGTGGGGAGACAAGCTTGTCCCCCAAATTTGTAAATAAATTTATTCTGTCCTTCTCTGCCTCTTCCCTTCACCTCCAAAAGTAGTCATGGACAAGAGTGTTGAAGGAAACCTGCCATTCATTCAAAGCATAAAGTATATTTGCTAGGCTTTTCCAAACAAAACACCACAGACAGAGAGAACATGGAGCCTGAGCTATTTTGGAGCTGAGCAGGTTTCTTCTTCATGTGGCAGAGCAGACTGAAATGAGTTAAAAAGTATGGAAGGGAGGCTGGCATTTTGTTCGCTTGTACTTTACTAAGCAGTTCACTAACCCAGGCAGTCTCATCTTGTAGCTCCAACTGCCTCCTCTTGGAGCCACCACCAGCTCCTGGGTCTTAAAGGATGATGGGCAGTTGATTTATTCCTTTGCAATTATTCAGATCTCTCCAAAATGTATGGTCTTCCTTCAAATCCATATCCTGCTGGACTGAAGGATTTTACACATGCTTAATAGCTTCATGTAGAAGAGCTTCCCTAATTTCCATAGCAAGAGATTATCATGTCACATATTTTGGAACAAGGCCAAGTCCCACTCCAGACAAAAAATGATATGACAGGATAATTCTGCAGTTAATGGAAACAGGTAGAAATATGGAAGCAGGGATATTTTCCAAGACACATATGCCTTTGACATGCTCATGTCCATTTTTATACTGATTCATCCTTTAAGATAATTTAAGGGGCTAGAAAACAAACAAATTGTTTAAAAAAAAATACTAACACTGACAGCCTAAGAAGCAACATTTTTCTTCCTGATCTAGATAAAAACTGATACAAGTATGGCTATAGTAAGAGAGCTTAAATTACACTGAGAACAACTCTGCACCTTAAGTGTTAAGGTGTGAATATTGTTTGTAAGTTATTTGCCCACAAAGTCTCTTGCTCTAGCATGTTCGGCAAGCTATTAGATTTTAGAACAGTCAGAGATTGCTGCAATCTTAATTGAGTTTTTATCAACATTCTCTGTTAGTAACATCTTCCTAGGTTTCTCTCTATGTATACTGATAGGTGAAAATAAAAGAAATATAAAATCTAATCTACTAACATCATCGATTCCCTCTGTAATTCTCACACAATTCTGAATGAATTAATGAAAGATAATTCTGGGGAAGTTT
Organism: Giraffa tippelskirchi; assembly: GCF_054371585.1. NCBI lineage: Eukaryota > Metazoa > Chordata > Mammalia > Artiodactyla > Giraffidae > Giraffa > Giraffa tippelskirchi. The sequence goes on from NC_137276.1 coordinate 44,633,097, forward strand.
CTACGGGACTTTCAAGCAATGAAATATGTAAATTCTGCAATACTTAATATTGAATTCATATGCAAAGTGAATGAATTAATCATTGCTCACTAATAACCACATTGCTAGATCCTGATCCCCACACTGCCCCCTCCAATATCTAAACTGCAACTCAACTTGTCTTCAATTACCCAACACTCCTGCTTATTTCAGGTCTGCACTATCCCCTCTTTTCTCCCATAATCCTAGAGAAGAAATGGTTCTCCCGTTTTGTGCTGTGATAAATGCCAGTTGTAGTTAATAAGAAATTATAAGCTCAGTAAATACACTTCAATGAAATCATAGTGAGTATCCAGTCTTCTGTATAGAGATATGTTTATTACACACTATATTTACATATTATTTCATTTTCAAAACTCCCATCTCTTAATCCAGAGATACTTTATCTGAAGAAGTGCTGCACATTTATTTGCTCAGTATTGAGTGCCAACAATGTGTTGGGCAAAGCCACTGGCAACATGGTAGTAACTAAGACTGGCATACAAAAAACATATAAATGAGCAGATATTCCTGAAAATGTGTCTGAGTCACAGAAAGAGGAAAAGAAAGGGAAGGGATATGGTAGACAAAGACACTGATGATATTGTCAGTTTGCTCAAGCCAGAATTCTTTATGTGAATAGTTAGAACAACTTGGACAATTTTTCAGTCAGTCACTTCTGCTGTTAGAGAGAAATGTTGGTCTGCTGCTGCTGCTGCTAAGTCGCTTCAGTCGTGTCCAACTCTGTGCAACCCCATAGATGGCAGCCCACCAGGCTCCGCCGTCCCTGGGATTCTCCAGGCAAGAACACTGGAGTGGGTTGCCATTTCCTTCTCCAATGTTGGCTCTAGTCATTAGTAATTGTAACTTGAAAACACAGATCAAGGGAAACAACTTTTATATTCAGAACAGATCTCTTAGTTTCAATCTGATCAAATAATTAATATAAACTTTTTTTCTACTGAAAACTAATAATTTGTTGAGTATTTTCTCAGTCTGTATACTTTTAAATAACCTCTAAATGACCTTCCCCCAAAAATAGGCACTTAGGAACCTCTCGTCAATTTTCAAAAATTAATGATTAACATGTCAGGCTTGATGAAGCACAAGCTGGAATCAAGGTGGCCAGGAGAAATAGCAATAACCTCAGATATTCAGATACCACCTTTATGGCAGAAAGCAAAGAATTAAAGAGCCTCTTAAAGAAAGAGAAAGAGGAGAGTGAAAAATCTGGCTTAAAAGTCAACATTCAAAGAACCAAGATCATGGCATCCAGTCCCATCACTTCATGTCAAACAGATGGGGAAACAATAGAAACAGTGACAGACTTTATTTTCTTGGGCTCCATAAATCACTGTAGATGGTGACTAAAGCCATGAAATTAAAAGATGCTTGCTCCTTGGAAGAAAAGCTATGATCAACCTAGACAGCATATTAAAAAGCAGAGACATTACTTTGCTGACAAAGGTTTATCTAGTCAAAGCTATGTTTTTTCCAGTAGTCATGTATGAGAGTGAGAGTCATGTGAGAGTTAGACCATAAAAAAGCTGAGCAATGAAGAACTGATGCTTTTGAACTGTGTTGTTGCAGAAGACTCTTGAGAGTCTCTTGGACTGCAAGGAGACCAAATAAGTCAATCCTAAAGAAAATCTGATGTTGAAGCTCCAATACTTTGGCCACTTGATGCGAAGAACTGACTCATTGGAAAAGACCTTGATGCTGGGAAAGATTGAAGGCAGGAGGAGAAGGGGAAGACAGAGGATGAGATGGTTGGATGGCATCACCGACTCAATGGACATAAGTTTGAGCAAGCTCTGGGAGTTGATGATGGACAGGGAAGCCTGGTGTGCTGCAGTCCATGGGGTCACAAAGAGTCAGACATGACTGAGCAACTGAACTGAACTGAACAGATCTGAATTCCCTTCACTGTCACTTTGGGGACCTCCTGTGACAAAAAGATCTGTGCACACTACTGAGTCATAATAAGTCTCAGATCATCATTCTTCATCTCAGAGGCATCACTGGTACTTTTTCCCTCACTTCACATACCTGAGAAAAATTTAATCTATTATCACAACTTAGGTGCATGATACAGAATCCAGTTTCTGCATAAGTTAATATATATTTGATCAGCATTTGTTCATTATTGGAAGAGGCTTATTAATATGGAAAAGTGGAAATGGCAACTCACTCCAGTATTCTTGCCTGGAGAATTCCATGGGCAGAGGAGCCTGACAGGCTACAGTTCATAGGGTAGCAAAGAATCAGACATGACTGAGTGACTAACACTATTGATATATATTCCACCAATTCCCCCTTCTGAAGGATAGAATACATAATGTATCATGTGATTCATATATTAAAATACATCATAATAAATCACACAATTTTATTAACTTTGTTGTTACCCAAATCTCTTGAATTGAGCCTAACATTTCCTACTCTAAATTTTACCCCCAACCAAGTCAAACAACCTAAAGAAAGATAATAAGTGTCAGCCCCAGAATGACAGTGAATATGTTTTGGGAACCTGTATTAATAAGGGACCCTAAAATGAGCATATGTATGAGAGTTGGTTTTCTTTTTACACTGTTAACAGAAATTAGATTTGTAATAATGTAAGTAGAATTTGAAATTTCAACCTAATTAAATCCTGAATCAAATATGTTATTTTTTCAAAATACAGGTCACTGTGTGAGAAGATAGATCTGATTAATGTAAACTGTGGTTGATCTTCTACCTTAATAATTTTTTTTTAATTCTAAGGACAATATAAAACTAGCCTGACCATTCCTAATAAAGTTATAACTTTGTAGTGTAAGGCAATAAGGAATAGAATATCAAAAAGGATCTGTAATAATAAGCAGGACCACTCCACTATGCACCTATAATTGTCAGTTTGAAAGCTATTTTTTTCTATAATTTTCCTCATAGGTGCTCCTTACCTTTTTTATAAGTGGAAATTCAGAAATACACTGGAACTGTCAAACATGAAAATATATACAGAATAATGCAACATAATCTTGGCAACATAAATCTGAACACTTTCTCCAGGGATTTGTTTCTAACAACATTTTCTTAATTTAAGTTTTATTTTTAATTTGAGGATAATTACTTTACAATATTGTAATGATTTCTGCCATACATTAACATGAGGCAGCCATAGGAATGCATATGTACCTTCGGTCTTAAACCTCCTCCCACCTCCCTCCTCATCATAACCCTCTATGTTGTCATAGAGCACCAGCTTTGGGTTCCCTACATCAAACAGCAAATTCCCACTGGCTATTTTACATATGATAATATATACATATTTCAATGATATTCTCTCAAGTCATCCCACCCTCTCCTTCCCACACTGTGACCTTAAGTTTGTTCTTTACATCTGCATCTCCTTTGCTGCCCTGCAAATAGGATCATCAGTATCATCTTTCTAGATTCCATATATATGCATTAATACATGGTATTTGTCTCATTGTGACTTACTCTCATAACATTTAACTTAATTAAATGAAATTATTATTATTATTATTATTTTTCCTGAGAAACACTTATGGGGAGGAAAAAAACATGCATAGATTGTCCAGGGATTCAAACATTGATGGAGTGTTTGATTTAATTGATTTCATGGAATATGCTAATTCTGAGATTCTTTAACTGTGCAGTTCTATTCTAACATTTGCTAGCTTGTCAATTTTTTTTTCTTCGAAACTGTGCATTCAGTAAGAATTCAGTGATAGCCACATGATTGAATTTCAAAAATTTATTTGTATGCTTAGAGTTTTCTCAGCAAAAAATAACTAATCTTGATAGTCCTATGAGTTGAAAGAAATGAACACAAGTTATTTTCAAAATGGTAGTTTCAAAAACCATGATCTCTTCAGAACAGGATGTTTTTTCAGTTTTAAAGAACGTCATCTCCAATGCTATCTGGCATTTATAAACATACTTTAGCAGACTCCAAATTGCTAAGGAAGCTTAACTATAAATCCTTTTCCAAGATTAAGTACATCTCCACAACTCTTAATTCATTAAGGCTGTCAGGTAGGTAACTAACGGAAATGAGGAAAATGTTTCGAGAGTATCAGTTATAAAATGTTTTCATGACACAATCCCAAATACCAATAATTGCATTCAGTAGAGGAGAATATGTTTCCTCTCTCAGATCTATGTATTCTCTCCCAATACCAAAATACCCCAAACAAACACAAATATATAATCAAAACTTAAAATAACTGATTTTTTCAGCCATCACTCTCCTTCCCCTCCTTAAAATCTTTCAAGAAGGTTATCCTTACCTCCCACTTACAGCTCAAATACTTGAGTGTGGATTCTATGACCAATGAGACATCTCACTGTCTCTCAGAGGGGCCATAGTCTTCAAGCTCCCCTTCCCTTGCCCTTTCAATACTTTTCAGAAACTTTCAAAATCTCTCTTACTAGAATCTATTCCCTTGAATTGGTAGAGAAAAAAAAAAAAAACACTCTCTTGGTTTTATCCTCTACCTGTGTCTGTTACTTTTTTGTCTCTTTTAGTGACTCTTCTTTCTCTAGTTTCTTTAAATTTTGAAAACAATTAGATTCTATCCTAGGCACTCCTGTCAATGTGTTAAAGCTCACCTCTCCTCAGAGGCTTCTGTTTCATTTCAGTAAATTCATTTACCAGTGAAGCAAATGAGCCCCAAGTTTTCATCTCTAGAGCAGAATACCATTCCCACATACCATCTGCTTGTTAGATATCGGGGTTGCCAGGTGGCACAGTGGTTTGGATTTGCCAAAAACTCAAAAGAAATGTGAAATTTCTCTTCCATTATACCTTAAAATTTTCATTGTGGTCCAGTGTTCTTCCTTTCCACAAAAGATAATTCTATTTACACATTTATTGAGCTGAAAAACTGAGAGTCACTCTTGATTCTCAATACTCTCTCACCTCACTTCAGATCAAACACACACGAGTTGTCAATTGTAACTCCTAGCTCAGTTCAGTTCAGTCGCTCAATTGTGTCCGACTCTATGCGACCCCATGGACTGTAGTACGCCAGGCTTCCCTGTCCAACACCAACTCCCAGAGCTTGTTCAACTCATGTCCATCTAGTCGGTGATACAATCCAACCATCTCATCCTCTGTTATCCCCTTCTCTTCCTGCCTTCAATCTTTCCCAACATCAGGGTCTTTTCCAATGAGTCGATTCTTCACATCAGGTGGCCAAAGAATTGGAGCTTCAGCTTCAGTATCAGTCCTTCCAATGAATATTCAGGACTGGTTTTCCTTAGGATTGACTGATTTGGTCTCCTTGCAGTCCAAGGGACTCTCAAGAGTCTTCTGCAACACCACAGTACAAAAGCATCAATTCTTCAGCACTCAGCTTTCCTTATAGTCCAATTAGGACATCCATACATGACTACTGGAAAAACCATAGCTTTGATTAGATGGACCTCTGTTGGCAAAGTAATGTCTCTGCCTTTTTGTTTTGTTTTGTTTTGCCATACGTTGACATGAATCCATCATGAGTATACATGTTTTCCCCTTCCAGAACCCCCCTTCCACCTCCTTCCCCATCCCATCCCTCCGGGTCATCCTGGTGCACCAGCCCCGAGCACCCTGTATCATGCATTGAACCTGGACTGGCAATGCTGTTTAGGTTGGTCATAACTTTTCTTCCAAGGAGCAAGTGTCTTTTAATTTCATGGCTGCAGTCACCACCTGCAGTGATTTTTGAGCCCAAGAAAATAAAGTCTGTCACTGTTTTTATTGTTTCCACATCGATTTGACATGAAGTGATGGGACTGGATGCCATGATCTTAGTATTCTGAATGTTGAGTTTTAAGCCAACTTTTTCACTCCCCTTTTCCATCTTCATCAAGAGGCTCTTAAGTGTCAATATGCAGCCTTAATAGTACTCCTTTCCCAATTTGTAACCAGTCTGCTCTTCCATATCCAGTTCTGTTGCTTCTTGACCTGAATACAGATTTCTCAGGAGGCAGGTCAGGTGCTCTGGCATTTTCATCTCTTTAAGAGTTTTCCAGTTTGTTGTGATCCACACAGTCAAAGGCTTTATCTTACTCAATAATGCAGAAGTAGATGTTTTTCTGGAACTCTCTTGCTTTTTTGATGATCCAGCAGATGTTGGCAATTTGATCTCTGGTTTCTCTGCCTTTTCTAAAGCCAGCTTGAACATCTGGAAGTTCATGTTTCACATATTGCTGAAGCCTGGCTTAAACAAATTTGAGCATTACTTTCCTAGCGTGTGAGATGAGTGCAATTGTGTGGTAGTTTGAGCATTCTTTGGCACTGCCTTTCTTTGGGATTGGAATGAAACTGACCTTTTCCAGTCCTGTGGCCACTGCTGAGTTTTCCAAATTTGCTGGCATATTGAGTGCATTGCTTTCACAGCACCATCTTTAAGGATTTGAAATAGCTCAACTGGAATCCCATCATCTCCACTAACTTAGTTCGTAGTGATGCTTCTTAAAGCCCACTTGACTTTGCATTTCAGGATGTCCGGCTCTAGGTGAGTGATCACACCACTGTGGTTATCTGGGCTGTGAAGATCTTTTTTGTACAGTTCTTCTGTGTATTCTTGCCACCTCTTCTTAAATATCTTCTGCTTCTATTAGGTCCATACCATTTCTGTCCTTTATTGCATCCATCTTTGCATGAAATGTTCCCTCAGTATCTCTAAGTTTCTTGAAGAGATCTCTCGTCTTTCCCATTCTGTTGTTTTCCTCTATTTCTTTGCACTGATCACTGAGGAAGGCTTTCTCATCTCTCCTTGCTATTCTTTGGAAGTCTGCATTCAAATGGGTATACCTTTCCTTTTGTTCTTTTCCTTTCACTTTTCTTTTCTCAGTTATTTGTATTTTTTATTCTCCCTCTCAGCTATGGTACACACTGGTACAGTTTCATGTTCCTCTGTGGATCTTTGCAAACCAATGCTCACTTTTATCCTAATAGATAACTTTGCATAGTAAATGCTTGCTTGTCTCTTTCATGAACTGCAAGCTCCTAGAGGCCAGAGACTACATGTTCCTCAGCATTATGTTCCTGGTCCTAAGGAAATGCCTAATAAATAGAAGATTATATATATATATATATATATATATATATGTGTGTGTGTGTGTGTGTGTGTGTGTGTGTGTGTGTGTATCACTTAAACAAACAGATATAGGAGCTAGTATTTAAATTTAGATCAGTCTCTTTCACAGCTCATACCTGCTAAATGCAGAAAAATTGGCAATGGCTATAACAAAAATCGAGTAGCTCATTTGAGGTTCTTCACGATGCTGCATAAGGACAAAAGATACAATTACTAAATCAGAAGCATTTCAAGGCATGTTATTGCTTGTTCAGGAAGCCACTGCTTACAGCATCAGAAGGCTTATAGAAGCTTTGTGTCAAAACACCAGCCATGTTTATGGAAATAATGTTATTTTGAAGAGAAATGAGAAACTCTGGTATTTTTCTGCTCTTTTTGTGAGCAGAAAAAAAAAATGTTTTTAACTCAACAACCTATTTGGTCATCCATAAGAAACTTTAAAAAGCCAAAGTAATTCACTTTTATTAGTCCAATTTTAATGAAATGAAAAATAAAAATAAAATATGCAAATAATTATAAATAAATTTGAATACCTTCCCACAGGGTAGACTTAAACAGATCTGCTTTAGGACCAATGCTGGAATAAAAAATAGGATCAGAAATACACAGCAAATATCTAGAGATATTCCTTATATTTTTACAGAAGGGAATCTTAAGTAATGATGTCCTTGCCTTTATATGGTTTTACTATAATCGAATGATAAAAAACATAGCAATTTGACAGTTCTGAGCTACCTTGACCTTATGGGTCCCTCCTCCTACTTCTTGAGATTCAGTGTTTCTCAAAGGAAGATCATACATTACTTTAACCGTAATATAAGTAAGTCAATCCTTCTGTGTATTATTCCAATTAACTTGTTCCCTCCTCTATAATTAACTGAAGGGAAGGCAACCTAACCCTTGACTATCCTCAGATGTTACCTTTGAACCAGCCTTTGTTGTGATCTACCTCATTAAAGCACTATTTAATATACTATTAAATTATATTAATGTCCTGTTAATATTTGGAATATATTAATTAATTAATAAAAAGATTAATATATTTTAAAGTTCCAGAAAGAAATTATCTAGGAATAAGATGTAACACAACTTTGCCATTTGAAAATACTCATAGTATACTACATTTGAAGAGTAGTCTTAGAGCTATAATGATAATGACAGAGTTACCATGCATAGAACAATTACCACGAATCCTTTTAAGTAAATTATCATCACCATTCTAAGAATGAAGAAACTGAGACTTAATGATGCTAAGGAAACTTCCTGGGATCAGATGGCCACTAAAAGCCACCATGTGATAATAACTCTTGCCTGTCTCCCTAACCCACATTCTTAAGCATCTCTGCCAACTGCTTCAATGTTAAAGAAATCTAAAGTGAGCATCCATTTGTCAAAAAGGGAAAAATAAATCCTGTGGTTTACCACATCAACTTCAACACTGCTGTCTTGGATCTTTACCAGGAGAATTCTGTCAGTAAAATTATAAATGAAATAATGCTATCAAAAGAGACTTTTGGCAGTTGCAATCAGTTCATTTGCATTCAGTCCATCTTAGAATGAATTACACAGTATGCATTTGAGATTACTATGAAGCACACATATATCACTATCACAATGTATTTTAATAAACATGCTTATCATCCCTTTTTCATACATGAAATGCTAAAGTTCCCAAGTGTTAAAACATCAATACAGTGATACTAACAACTGAAAGGTCTTTTCATTTTACCAGTCTTATTTATATCTATTACTAATATCACTGCCCATCTTGTATTCATATATATACATGGATGCATTAAAAGTATATAGTTCATCCTCTCTTGAATTATAGTTATTTATGTGCCTCAAAAGATGACAAACTCTACTAAGAAAAGGACCATGCTTCCTTCTTATTTGTATCATATTATTTCCTAGCATACAACTTAGTATATAGTTGCTACTCCAAAGTGTGGCTTATCAAAATCTTTAATTCACATCCCATAGTTCTTTTTCCTCTTCATTTTTTCATCTAGCCATCCATTCATGTAGTCTATATTATTTCTGTTTAATCTACATATCTATCATAATTAATTGATCAATATTTAACTTAAAAGTTAATATGTCAAAGTCTCCATTTAGAATGAAACATTTTTAAAGGAATGGTTTTTATTTGATTGGAAAGAGAATACAATTGATTGATTATTAGGATAGTCTCAGTAAAATGATTAATGATGACTAATTGTGGCAAATCAGTAATATCCACATCAGTTTCTCTCACCACAAATGTTTCTCTTACAATACATCTCTGGAGCTCTTTCTACTAAGTGAGAGAATGAAGGATCTCTCCCCTTGAATCTATGTAGGTTTGTTACTCTGACTCCAGTGGAAGGGATGCTCTATGAGTTCTGAAACTGTTAGGGGAAGCACACTGACTGAAATAGCCCACTCTGACCAGGCTCTCTAGTAACCATATGAATGAGTTGTTTTATGACAGGAGGTCCTGGTAAGGAATAAGAAATTAATAAGCCACCATCAACCGGAAGAGTTCAGGAAAGGTCAAAAGGAGACATCATGTGTCCATCCACCTCCCAGAATCCCTCTTGCTAGCATCCATCTTGGCTGAGCGATGCGTGCACCACCAGGAAGGACTCTGAGTCAGAATGATTGGCCAAAGACAACCTGGAAACTAATCCCATCAACATAAAACCCAAGACTGTGAGCCACGTGGCAGAGCAGTTCTCCTGGATTCCCTTACCCTGCTGCCCTCTGGGTGCCCTCTTCCAATAAAGTATCTTGCTTTGTCTCCTTGGACAATTTGTTTCCAAATGTTACACAAGAGCCCACTCTTGGGGCCCTGGAGGGGTCCCCCTTCCTACAAAAAAAATAGGTGATAAAAGGCTATACAAATTCACTTGAGACACTTACTTAGAATTCTGAACAGCTCTGTAAGCAACCTGCTACTGTTGATCTGTGAGGAAGCCCAAATTACGCCAGGAAAACAGACTGTATGAAGAGTCTGAAATTACTTGAAGAAAAATATACAGGTGGAAATCTCACTTGCTGCATTCTTCCAGTATTTTATCTCTATCTGCCATCTGACTACCACTGCTGGGAGACCTTGAACCAAAACTTCCAGGTGACAACTTCCCAAATTCCTTTATTCACAGAAACCATGAGAGAGAACTATTTGCTTTATTGTTGCTTTAAGCCCATATGTTTTCAGGTGATTTGTTACACTAGAGTGACTAGAGCCCTGCATTTTAATCTATAAATTCTTTCAGAACAGTATATAGGGACACAATTAAATACCTGCATGTACTAAAAAAAAAAAAAATCTTCCTTGATGGTTTGACCATATCCATTTCATCTAGGATATGCAATATCATTGATATTACATTTCAGAAATTCACAATAAGAAACACAATAAGAAATAACAACTTTTAAAATTGCATATGCAAAAAATATTCAATTATTCAATTAGTGTAATGTATCTCCCTTGATCTGTTATTAATGTTCAATCATGTTCAATTAGTTTAAATTTAAAAAAATTTTAATTTTACAAGTGATAGCTGAATTTCATTTAAAATAATTTATTGAAAACAATCAAAGCTTATATATTCTTTTGGTTTATAAGACTTAAATGTCTATGATTTTAGAACATGTTTTATTAATGTTCAATAATAATCAGAATTCATAAAATAAAGGTTTTATAAAAAATATTTGTTTATATTTCTTAGTTTCACTATTATTTTCCTGAATTTTTTACTCTTAGTACAGCATACAATAATATGGAATAAAAGTCATAGATATTAAGAAGACTATATACCATCGGATAACTCTCCTAAGACATTTCCTCCTGCACAACAGAGGAATCACCTCCCTTTATTGTGTGAATTGTAAGTTCAGTACGGCACATGCTGTGTGACTAAGATCAGTTTTTCTTTTTCTTCACAGAGAAGGAAATACTACAAGTTTTTCTAGAATGCTTATATTATTGTCCTTATTCTATGCCTTTGTAATGCAAATGAATGCCCTGGTGGCTCAGATGGTAAAGAATCCACCTGCAATGTGGGAGACCTGGGTTTGATCCCTGGGTTGGGAAGATCCCCTGGAGAAGGGAAAGGCTACCCACTCCAGTATTCTGGCCTGAGAATCCCAAGAACTATATAGTCCATGGGGTCACAAAGAGTCTGACAGGACTGAGCAACTTTCACTTTCTTTCACAACCTTGTGAGAAAGCATAAGTTTTCCTCAAAATTTTTCAGTGATGGCAAAGAAATCATCACCAAGGCCTATGATTGTGCTAAATTTGTGAAAAGTTTTGCTAACTTCTCCACAGAAATTATTCCAACAGGGATAGGGAAAATAATCTTATCAGGGCGAGTGAAATTTACTCAATGGATCCATCTGATGCAATGAGAGGTGTGACAGTTCCAAAGTAAAAATGTTCCTAAACATCCATTCACATTCTGAAACTCATTTTGGCTTTTCCAAAGCTACTTTTTCCAATCACCATGTCCTTCATGAAATGATTAACTCATTGGCCTGAAGAAAAGTTTTGTTTCTTAGAGTATATTGACATTCTCGTTGCAACCATATGTACTCCACACCCATGTTCTCACTCACTCTTTTTTTTTTTTTTACGGTTTTATTTTTTTTTATTTTTTTATTTTTTAATAAATTTATTTATTTTAGTTGGGGGCTAATTACTTTACAATATTGTAATAGTTTTTGCCATACATTGACATGAATCAGCCATGGGTTTACATGTGTTCCCCGTCCTGGACCCCCCACCCACCTCCCTCCCCATCCCATCCCTCTGGGTCATCCCATTGCCCCGGCCCTGAGCCCTTGTCTCATGCATCGAACATGGAATGGTGTTCTGTTTCACATAAATGCAAGAACATGGCAGGTTTTCATTCTTTTCTTTGATTCTTTTTTGTTTTAGAAATCGTTCTGGGAGCTGAAAGAAATCATGTTGCTTAAAATTGGTCCTGCCAAGTTGAAACATTTTTAAAGTGTTTGAGACAATAATTAGATTTGAATATTTCCCTTATTGACGTTATAAACTTTTATTACATAGCTGGTAAAATAAACCATATATTTTCTTTCAAATGTTACTTAAATATCTGCTACTCTATTATTTTCTTAGTTCCTGTTAGTACCATAAGACTTTATATAGTTTAAGTGACGAAACTTTGTTGAATCTGAAGTTTTCAGAGGATCATTGTATTATAGTGTTCAAATAGATAGGTTTATAATTAAAGCCCTATATGATCAATTCGGTTACACTTTTCAATTAATAATGTTTACTAATTTTATGTTTACTTAAAAATAAAAAAGTGAGTATTTCATGGCCCCAAAAGCATTTTAAACGCAGTTAGCTTATTTTTTTAAAAAAGAAATAGCAGCTGAATACTTACATGGAAAATGCTACAATGGAGCATAAAATATATCTGACAAATATGTACCTTCTACCATAAAACTACTATAATTTATTTGTACTTCTACTTATTCAAACTTATTTAATTCTAGAAAAAATTAACAATGAAAAACTATGTAATTATCAAATGCTTTCCAATTGGAAATGGATTCCCACGACGTTTTCATGAGATTGATAAAATCCATATTCAGTATGTTCAAATTCTATCTACCCGCATTTTGACAGTGGATTTCTAGACTAAGCATCAAAGTTACTGTTGAATATTAAAATGCGTTGTCTGCTGAGCACAGTCTTATATCAAACATTGTCTTAATTAGGTATGTTAGAACCTCAATGTGGTAGATTCATTTTTGTAGGGCCTAAATCTTGTACAATTTTGTAATTTTCATTAAGAAAAATAACACAAGTTTACAAGTGTAAAATCAAAAGCAAAAGTGAACATTTTGTTCATATTGGAAAATAGACCATAATTCAGAATTTTTAATAGTTGATATATACCACTGGATTCACAAGATCAAGAAAAATATTTCTTTTCAAAATAAAAGAGCAAACATGATGCAGATCTATACTGTTCGTTTCTCATAGTCTTTGGCTCCCATCATCTTTGCTTAATAGTATAGCAACTTTTTAATATTAAAATCTCAAGTGATAATTGAAAGATAACATAGTCTTGTAGATAATATAATTTATCTTTTTTGAGTTATTATTGATAGTTTAGAAGCTTCCTTTTGTTGGATTTTTTTTTTTTTTTTCAGTTCAGTTCAGTTCAGTCACTCAGCCGTGTCCAACTCTTTGCGACCCCATGAACTGAAGCATGACAGGCCTCCCTGTCCATCACTAACTCCTTGGCAAGATAGCCAGTTCACCTCTGAATGACAGTGGTTTCTCTAGTAGGATAGTGATTTCTACAACTAGCAATGTTATTGAAAGAGCACAAATGCTCTCTGAAAAAACAGCTACTCAGTATTATAGTCTCCTTGAGGTCCACTAGCCAGACTACAAATATCTATAATGGTTTTCAAATGTTTACACAAGAAACACTAAAGCAAACACTTGTTTTTGTCAAACAACAGATGGTAACATCCAATGAACCAGTGACTAAAGATGACCTATTGAAAATCTTATTAATTTCCTAAGTTGTATTAAAATGTCTTCATTCTGCTATATTTGCAAAATGTACTTTTTCAGTTCAGTTCAGTTCAGTCGCTCAGTTGTGTCCAACATGTTGCGACCCCATTAACGGCAGCACGCCACGCCTCCGTGTCCATCACCAACTCCCAGAGTTTACCCAAACTCGTGTCCATTAAGTCAGTGACACCATCTAACCATCTCATGCTCTGTCGTTCCCTTCTCCTCCTGCCTTCAATCTTTCCCAACATCAGGGTCTTTTCAAATGAGTCAGCTCTTCTTATCAGGTGGCCAAAGTATTGGAGATTCAGTTTCAACATCAGTCCTTCCAATGAACATCCAGGACTGATCTCCTTTCTCCAACACCACAGTTCAAAAGCATCAATACTTCGGCGCTCAGATTTCTTTATAGTTCAACTCTCACGTCCATACATGACTACTGGAAAAACCATAGCCTTGACTAGATGGGCCTTTGTTGACAAAGTAATGTCTCTGTTTTTCAATATGCTGTCTAGGTTGGTCATAACTTTCCTTCCAAGCAGTAGGTGTCTTTTAATTTCATGGCTGCAGTCACCATCTGCAGTCATTTTGGAACCCCCAAAAATAAAGTCAGCCATTGTTTCCACTGTTTCCCCATCTATTTGCCATGAAGTTATGGGATTGGATGTCATGATCTTAGTTTTCTGAATGTTGAGCTTTAAGCCAACTTTTTCACTCTCCTCTTTCACTTTCATCAAGAGGCTCTTTAGTTCTTCTTCACATTCTGCCATAAGGGTAGTGTCATCTGTGTATCTGAGGTTATTGATGTTTCTCCCGGCAAGCTTGATTCCAGCTTGTGCTTCATCCAGTCCAGCGTTTCTCATGATGTACTCTGCATATAAGTTAAATAAGCAGGGTGACAATATACAGCCTTGAAGTACTCCTTTTCCTATTTGGAACCAGTCTGTTATTCCATGTCCATTTCTAACTGTTGCTTCCTGACCTGCATACAGGTTTCTCAAGAGGCAGGTCAGGTGGTCTGGTATTCTCATCTCTTTCAGATTTTTCCTCAGTTTATTGTGATCCACATAGTCAAAGGCTTTGTCATAGTCAGTAAAGCAGAAATAGATGTTTGTTTGTTTTTTCTGGAACTCTCTTGCTTTTTCAGTGATCCAGCAAATGTTGGCAATTTGATCTCTGATTCCTCTGCCTTTTCCACAATCAGCTTGAACATCTGGAAGTTCACAGATCACATATTGCTGAAGCCTGGCTTGGAGAATTTTGATAGGATACTGAAAGATGAACTCCCCAGATCGGTAGGTGCCCAAAATACTACTGGAGATCAATGGAGAAATAATTCCAGAAAGAATGAAGGGATGGAACCAAAGCAAAAACAACACCCAGTTGTGGATGTGACGAGATGGAAGTAAATTCTGATGCTATATATAGCAATATTGCATAGGAACCTGGAATGTTAGGTCCACGAATCAAGGCAAATTGGAAGTGGTCAAAAAGGAGATGGCAAGAGTGAGCATCAACATTTTAGGAATCAGCAAACTAAAATGGACTGGAATGGGTGAATTTAACTCAGATGACCATTATATCTACTACTGTGGGCAGGAATCACTTAGAAGAAATGGAGTAGCCATCATAGTCAACAAAAGAGTCTGAAATGCAGTACTTGGACACAATCTCAAAAATGACAGAATGATCTCTGTTCGTTTCCAAGGAAACCATTCAATATCATGGTAATCCATGTCCATGCCTGGATCAGTAACGCTGAAGAAGCTGAATTTGAACAGTTCTATGAAGACCTACCGGAGAAGGCAATGGCACCCCACTCCAGTACTCTTGCCTGGAAAATCCCATGGACAGAGGAGCCTGGTAGGCTGCAGTCCATGGGGTCTCTAAGAGTCGGACACGACTGAGCAACTTCACTCTCACTTTTCACTCTCATGCATTGGAGAAGGAAATGGCAACCCATTCTAGTGTTCTTGCCTGGAGAATCCCAGGGACGGCGGAGCCTGGTGGGCTGCCGTCTATGGGGTCGCACAGAGTCGGACACAACTGAAGCGACTTAGCAGCAGCAGCAGCAGCAGCAGCATGAAGACCTACAAAACGTTTTAGAAATAACACCCAAAAAAGATGTCCTTTTCATTATAGGCGACTGGAATGCAAATGTAGGAAGTCAAGAAATACCTAGAGTAACAGGCAAATTTGGCCTTGGAGTACAGAATGAAGCAGAGCAAAGGCTAATAAAGTTTTCCCAAGAGAACTCACAGGTCATAGCAAACACCCTCTTTCAACCACACAAGAGAAGACTCTACACATGGACATCACCAGATGGTCAACACCAAAATCAGATTGATTCTATTCTTTTCAGCCAAAGATGGAGAAGCTCTATACAGTCAGCAAAAACAAGACTGGGAACTGACTGTGGCTCAGATCATGAACTCCTTATTGCCAAATTCAGACTTAAATTGAAGAAAGTGGAGAAAACCACTAGACCATTCAGGTATGACCTAAATCAAATCCCTTATGACTATACAGTGGAAGTGACAAATAGATTTAAGGGATTAGATCTGATAGATAGTGTGCCTGATGAACTATGGACAGAGGTTCGTGACATTGTACAGGAGACAGGGATCAAGACCATCCCCAAGAAAAAGATAATGCAAAAAAGCAAAATGGCTGTCTGAAGAGGCTTTACAAATATCTGCGAAAAGAAGAGAAGTGAAAAGCAAAGGAGAAAAGGAAAGATATACCCATTTGAATGTAGAGTTCCAAAGAATAGCAAGGAGAGATAAGAAAGCCTTCCTCAGTGATCAATGCAAAGAAATAGAGAAAAACAATAGAATAGGAAAGACTAGAGATCTCTTCAAGAAAATTAGAGCTACCAAGGGAATATTTCATGCAAAGATGGGCTCAATAAAGGACAGAAATGGTATGGACCTAACAGAAGCAGAAAATATTAAGAAGAGGCGGCAAGAATACAAACAAGAACTATACAAATAATATCTTCCTGACCCAGATAACCACGATGGTGTGATCACTCACCTAGAGCCAGACGTCCTGGAATGTGAAGTCAAATGGGCCTTAGGAAGCATCACTACGAACAAAGCTAGTGGAGGTGATGGAATTCCAGTTGAGCTATTTCAAATCCTAAAAATGATGCTGTGAAAAAGCTTCACTCAATATGTCAGCAAATTTAGAAAACTCAGCAGTGGCCACAGGACTGGAAAAGGTCAGTTTTCATTCCAATCCCAAAGAAAGGCAATGCCAAAGAATGCTCAAATGTACTTTTTAGTTTTAATTATTTTTTCCTGAAGTCTGCAAGATAGTCAGAAGAAAATCAGTTTTCAGTGCATAGACATTTAAGTCAACTGCATTTCAGTCCTTTTCTATCCACTGGGAGTAGAGTACTTATTTTTAGCCTGAAGGACCTGGCAAAAAACAACTGCCTCTTATGAAATTGCCTGCCTTTAAAATTATTATAGAACTAATCACAATTTTCATTTAGCTGGCAAGGACAACTGATATTTATAGTTAGTATCTACCATGTTCCAAGTTCTCTGAGCATTAATGCTCAATAGTATGCAAGAAAGCAGATTTTCATGATAGGTTATCTGGGATGTGGCTTCACACAACTCTGCCGCAGGTGATGAAAGAAACTTATGAATTATTAATGTATGTGTATGTCCCCCAATAAACTACCTTTTAAAAGGATATATATATATATATATGTGTGTGCATACATATGTTTGTGTTTGTGTGTGGTGTGTGTGTATTTGTAAAACTAAATAGCTTATTCAGAAAACTAAACTAACTTTATTGTATTCTAGATATTTTATAAACGCTATGTCTTTTGTGATCAACTAACTTTGGTAATGATGCCTTGGATTAAACATCAATAAGTTTTCAGAAAGATGCAGGTTTTAGATAGATATAGTTCTCAGTAAAATATTTAGTATATTAGAAGCATTAACATACCTTGGCTTGGACCAATATTACGTATCTATAGGCAATGTGAGGGAGAGCAGAAAGTTCAAATATTATATTCTACCTAAACGACCTGGAGAAAGTGGAGATAGCCTTCCCTGGGGCACACAAAACAAGTAAAGGCAGAACTAGGACTAGAGTTTAGGATCCCGATGATCTGAGTTGCCAAGCTTATAAAACCATTATAATTCAGTTTATGTGTTCTACAGATTTATTGCATTTGACCTGCTTTCTGACTTTTAGCATATATTTAACTTCTATTTACTTATAATTATAGATTTCAGTTGAAAAACATTTTTAAGTAAGAATCTACTCCATCAAATATTCCTACTGATGTTGCACAAAATGTGCATGTATATAAATAAATATGATTTTATATTACTTCCTGAAAAGCATCTAGTCATTAATGGAACTGCTGGTGATAATGTATTTTCTATCCTTTTTATCTGTTTATCCAACTTTAAACATGAGTTCTATGAATGCATCCATTCATTCAAGTCTTTAATTCATTATTCATCCAGATATTCATTAAACAGTTCCTTTTAGTAACTCCCAGATACCAGACACAGTTCTATGTAGTGGGATACAGCATTAAAACATATGAGACATATTGAAACTTATATTCTCATGGTAGAGACATAAAATAGACAGACATAACATTGAATAGTGGTATGTGCTACAAAGAAAAATAAAGGTAAAGAAACAGAGGGTGATCAGAAAGGTGTCAGGGAAGACCTTTTTCAGATGGGGATTTAAATAGAAACCTGAATGTAGTGACCGGTTTGGAGATTTAATGAAGACAATCCCAGTCTGAGAAAATTTCAAATGCAATGGGCCTGATATCATGCTTTAAAAAAAAAAAAAAAAAGAAGACGACAGAGTATTATGTGTAGAGATGAGCAACAGAAAGAGGGAAAGGTAATTAGATTTCTAAAGATAACTTTTGTACGCTGGCCTTGTAGGTAAAAATAGGCTCAACTTCAAATATGATGGACAGACATTGAAAGGTTTTAAGAAAATTATTTTGGCTGTTTTACACTGAAGAGAAAGTCCTAGTGAATAATAGTGGGACGGTGTGTGTGGTAAAAGTAAAAGTGGAGAGACTTAAGTCAGTTTCGAACCAAGATTCTCATTCTAAAGCTCTAATTGCACAACTGCAACCTGTAATAATAAAACCACCAAAACACTGTTCTAGGAAAAGGAAATATAGTTGCTCAAATAACCGATGCTTTGCACTAAGTGCTTTATGTGTTAAATCTCAATGAAATTACCTCATGACACCGGGACATGGGTACTATTCTTATCCCTAAGATTCAATGAAAAGTTTGATGTACAAAGACATTAATAACTTGTCCAGAGATGAACATCTAATAAATGGTGGAGCCAGTAATTTAACTTAGTCAAGCCAAGTTACATTTCTGTGATCAACTCAAAATTGAGCACTTAGTCTCTGATACAAAATGGTTCCTGAGCATCTCATCACCAAGCTTCCAAATGTCCATGCTTCCTGATTGTCTAGAGCAATAAGATAATATTGACAAGTTGAGCATTCCTGATTTATTTCTATTTATTAACAAAGCATCCCCTTCTCAGAAATGTCCAGCTTGATTCTAAATTATATAGTCACCATAGCCAAAGCTGCCAGATGCTTTTTTTTTTTTTCAGTTGCACATCGTTCCATCAAAAATGAAGTACACCTATCAGTGTGCCTTCAATAAGTGGAGAAATCTCTCCATTTATCGCAAACATTTACATTCCTTTGTTACTTTGCTCCAGCATCTGCAGAGCCTTACAGATAGAGGCTCTCAGCAATACACTTTTATCAGTTTCATTCAGGTCATCCAATTCTGCAATCTCCACATTGAAACACTGAAATCTATTTTGCCTCTAAATTATAATAATGCTTATTACCTCAGAAAAAAATATGTTCAAAGGAAACAGCAATCTCTGTTGTACATATCAGCACACACCTAAAAATACTCTCTAATAATGGGAATAAATCCAGCAGATAGACTGCCTGCTTTTCCTCATTTTCTAATGCCTCACAAAATGAATAGGCAAGGGCCAAGTAATGGAGCAGCTACCCACAAAATCAATACAATTATGCACAAATATGAAAAAATCTATACACATTTCCAGAGGGTGACTGTCCTTATGTAAAGTTAATTTATTCTTGGAAGAAGTAGGTTATCATTATGCATACGTACCCATTGCTTAATTTAATAAATCCTAATAAGTATAATCCCTCACATAAGCACTTTTATTTGAATTCCTGAAAATAGAGATTTGGGGTAAAAGATAACTGCAATGAAATTTTTTTTAAATTCCTGATCTAATGTAAATTATTTGTGTTGACTTTTTTCATGCCCTTAAAATTTTACTGTTTGTGAGATTTATGGGAATATAAAAGAACAAGGTAACAAATGATAGCAATGATATTTTCAACATTGGAAATACTTCATGCAGTTCAAATAGCAAATACATTTCATAGAAATACCAACATCTTGATAATTTTAATAAGTTATATCTTCAGATGATTCTTAAACAGTCTTTTTTTTTTGTCATCTCTTTTTACAGTGTGATATCTGTTAACTTGTGAGAGTGCTGTTACAACTTGTTCTGAGCGAAGATTTGGCCTGTTCACAACCAAAATTGTCATTGTTTGTGTGAACCATATACTAGAGCTTTAGGAAGATAATTGCTGGTTAAGAAATAAACTGGCATTCTGTGAACACAGTGTATGATCAAAAGCTAAAGAACACAAGAGGCAGATGATCTTGAGCTCCACGTGTCAATGGATATTTTGGGCACATAATACATTTGAAAGAATAGTGTAATTAAATGTTCTTTAGTTTGAAGAGTTTGGGTGTTCTATCAACATAAAACAATTATTTTATTAAGTGATAAACCAGGCATAGTACTTCACTAAACCTCATTAGCAGAGAAAAGACCAAGTATAAGGATTCTCACAGGTAGCTTCAAAGCTAAGACAGGTACATTGACTTAGATTGGTTTTGGGGGAAAACTCCAAAACAGCTACATAATCCACTGACTGAAGCACAGATATTTGTATGTTTAATTTAGGTGTATTTTCCTCAGGATGTAAATACTCATAATTCAGGAAATTTCAACTTGTTTACAGATTTTATTGCTACTGAAGTATCTATATTTCTATAGCTTCCTTTATGTTTCCATTCTCTGACTTGATGCTAAAGTGGGCTCACAAAAACCTATTTGCACAGCTGATGTCCCTTTTGGCTGTGAACATAAAGAGACTGATTTGGAACAGACTGAGTAGCCCCAGGAGAAGCTTTGGCAATGATATCCCATTACCGTCTATCTGAATCAGTCACAGTACACTAGTCAGACCTGAATTAACTCTGAGCACAAATAATCAATGGAATATGCAAATTAGACATCAGTTGACATTGTTTGGTAACATTTATTTTCAATGCCAATTTTATTTAGATATCTAAATTGGGAGAAATTGTGTGGATATGTTTTCAATCAGCAAAACAAAAACACTAGATGTGGTAAACAACTGCATTTGCCGTAGAAATCTGTTATGAAAGATTTAGCTTATATTCCTGTTATGTATATATTCCTATGCCCAGGTCCAAGGGCTAATATTCCACTCAGTCCCAATTCTGGACATTACATTTGCACTGAAATTAAAAAAAAAAAAAAAGTGTGTTCCCTGGGTCTGACCACATTTACTACAAATGTATGGCTGGTCACCAGGGCAACCAGACAAGAAAATGTCAGTGGTCCAGCTCAAGACTATTCTCACTAGTATAAAAACAAGGGCCTTCTTTTGTTTTATTCTTAGTGTCATATGATGGCAGTATTACTTCTATCAACAGATTCAGAGATCATTTAAGAATTTTATGAATGATGAGATAAGCAAATGTCACTGAAGTGATGACATCATAGGCTGATTAAACATTACAGCTGCAAGAGAACTCAAGAACTTCTACCCCAATGTGCTAAATTTTAGAGGTGAGGAAACTGAAGATTAATAAAGGAAAATTACTAGGATTGCCCAGCTAATGAGTGGAAACTCTATATCCGTTCAAGAAAAATGGAATAAGAAGCAAACTACACACAAACACAGACACACACACACACACACACATACATAAAGTATATATGCTATATGTGTCATTAGCCATGTATCACGGATAGGAATCAGAGTCTCAGAAAGTGATAAAGAACTACAAAAGAAAATGAAATGATAAAGAACTATATCAAGATTGCAAGATCACATCATTATTAAATTGCAGATATTGCAGCGGATTACTGTTCATGTGTCAATTTGGCTTGGCTATCCTGCCCAGTTTATACTCTGGATGTTGCTGTGAATGTATGTTTTTAGATGCCGGAAAGTAAAAGTCACTCAGTCATGTCTGACTCTTTGCTACCCCATGGACTGTATAGTCCATGGAATTCTCTAGGCCAGAATACTGTAATGAGTACCCTTTCCCTTCTCCAGGGTATCTTCCCAACCCAGGGACTGAATCCAGGTCTCCCTCATTTCAGGCGGATTCTTTACCAGCTGAGGTACAAGGGAAGCCCAAGAATACTGGGCTGATTGGAATACTGGAAAGATTGAAGGCAGGAGGAGAAGGGGACACCAGAGGATGAGATGGCTAAGTGGCATCACCGACTCAATGGACATGAGTTTGAGTAAACTCCAGGAGTTGACGATAGTTAGATGGCAACCCACTCCAGTACTCTTGCCTGGAAAATCCCATGGACGGAGGAGCCTGGTAGGCTACAGTCCATGGAGTTGCGAAGAGTCGGACACGACTGAGCGAATTCACTTTCACTTTTCACTTTCATGCATTGGAGAAGGAAATGGCAACCCACTCCAGTGTTCTTGCCTGGAGAATCCCAGGGACGGGGGAGCCTGGTGGCCTGCCGTCTATGGGGTTGCACAGAGTCAAACACGACTGAAGCGACTTAGCAGCAGCAGTAGCAGCAGCAGGGAGGCCTGGTGTGCTGCAGTTCATGGAGTCGCAAAGAGTCTGACATGACTGAGCGACTGAACCGAACTGAACTGAACTGAAGAATATGAGAAAGGATAGCCTATCCCTTCTCTAGCAGATCTTTCTGACCCAGGAATCGGACTGGGCTCTCCTGCATTGCAGGCGGATTCTTTACCAGCTGAGCTATCAGGGAAGCCCAACATCTATAATCAGTAGATTTTGAGTAAAGCAGATTACCATCCACAATATGAGTGGCTTTATCCAAGCAGTTGAAAGCCTTAAGGACACAGACTAAGGTTTCCCAAAGGAGAAGTGATTCTGCCTCAAGACTACAACCTTCCTGAGTTTCTAACCTGCTGGCCTGTGCTGTGGTTTTCAGACTCAAGGCTGCAACGTCAACTCTTATCTGAATTTCCAACCTACAGACCTGCCCTTTATTTTTTGGATTTGCCAGCCCCCACAATCGCTTAAGCCAATTCCTTCAACTCAGTCCATCCCTCTCTCTCCCTCCAAGGAGGAGATGTTAATAATATATTAAGTACAGTAATGGATAGCCAGTGCTTAACACATTGCCTACAGTCTGTCTAAAACTTAAGAACTCAGATTGTTAATAATTTCCCAAACTCATATCCTTTATAATATGCATGGTAGCTCTTGAAAGAAAGGAAAGGAAAAACAAGGAAATAAGGAAGGAAAACAGGAAGGAAGTCAATTTAGGAAAAATCTGAATACTAAACTGGATTTTCTGTCCATATATGTTCTTTGAGGATATTTGTTATTTTTAAGGTGTTATATTGAAGCGATGGCTGCATACAATAAGTAGTATGAGTCTGTAAAATGGCTTAGCTTATATACTTTATTTAGACAGTATTTAGTGATCAATAATAATTGAAACATTGAAAATATGCTATAGCATTTGTCCTATCTGTGAAAATGAACTCTTCAAAAACTGCAATGTTTGACATATTTTTTTTTTTCTATGCTAGCATGTATTATGTTAACCTCTGGCCATTGTAGGTTCACAGTGATACAGTTTTCATTATATTTTCAACTTTTAAAAATTTTGCTGAGGAACTTTATTTCATGTAGCCCATGAAGTGAGAGTTGAAGGTCAATTAACTGCATTGTTCATGGCCGGTGGCTTCTTACTGAAGAACGCTAAGATACAACTGGGAGAGAATAGCTATCTTGGTGACACTCAGTGCTATTACAGGCTAAAGAGCAAAAATAATGATAGCTTAATCAGTTACTAAGCTATAATATAATGTTGAACAGAGACAATAAGAATTTGAAAGGTCACTGTAGTGGACCTACACTGCAAAAGGGAAACGAAGATATCTTTGTGGTCAAAATTAATTATCTCTAGAGCTAATACTGCTGCTGCTGCTAAGTCACTTCAGTCGTGTCCGACTCTGTGCGACCCCATAGACGGCAGCCCACCAGGCTCCCCCGTCCCTGGGATTCTCCAGGCAAGAATACTGGAGTTGGTTGCCATTTCCTTCTCCAGTGCATGAAAGGGAAAAGTGAAAGTGAAGTAGCTCAGTCATGTCTGACTCTTAGCGACCCCTTGGACTGTAGCCTACCAGGCTCCTCCATCCATGGGATTTTCCAGGCAAGAGTATTGAAGTGGGGTGCCATCGCCTTCTCCTAGAGCTAATACTAGCATTGCTAAAAGTGTCAACACTTGTCTCTAAACCTGCAAATTCAACATGTATGACATAAAATTTACCTCTCAATTTTCTAATGGTTTTACCTATGTTATAAGCTTCCATTCACACAGAAATTCTCTCTCTCTCTCAGGTACACAGGCACACACACACACACATACAAGTCTTCCACACACACACATCTGTGTATGCAGAGGCACGCATAATTTCCATACATATCCTCCCACACACATAGATATTATCCCCGGACATATTCCCAAAATACATGTAACACTGACAACACACACATCTTTACCAACATGAACACCCATCATGCACACATGCACACATACTCCCATGCTTACATAGACCCAATTTACTACAAAAAGAAACAATCATAAAGGAATCACAACATTTCAGTATTCACACAAAACTCATTAAGACAGTTATCATAGAATTCTATATAAAAAGCACATGTATATTATTTAATCACATGGAAAAAAATTTTGAGTAAAGATATTTGAATGTAGATAGGTCACAGAATCTTCTTCCTGTATATACAATGACATAATTGTCACTTTAAAGAGAATAAAATTAAAAAATGAAGAAAAATAGAGTAAAAAACAAAAAGAATCAGTACAAACATAAACCTCTTTAAAATCCATCAGGAACAGCCTGATTATAAACTAATGTGATACTATTCAAAAAACAGAGGAATCAATTGGTACAAGAAATTAATGATTTTGGGGTAGCACAAGAAGTTCCAAATTCCATTCATACTACTCAGAAATAATTCTGGGAAATTCAAATAATTTCTGACATTCATCACCCATGTCCTCAGATCTTGAGGGATAGAAATTAGAGTTCATGGAGAGGGATAATTAAAGCAAAAATATAAGAACAATTTGAGTATTTGACTCATCTGGCACATTAAAAAAGTCTAAGGCTTCAAACTCAGCTGACCAAATGGTCAGTAATGGATGGTTATTTCCAACCTGGGTAGAATAAATGTCAAGGCTTTATAGTGTATACAATAAAATCTGCCAAGAAACAACAGAAACATGATCCTTCTCTCTTTTCCATCTTCACCCAAAACTATAAAGTTTCAGGTGAACTTTATCTCTAAAACACAAAAAGCATAATTCATATTTGTTGAACAGGGGAAATAATTCACCCTATATCAAAGGAGTTAGATACTGATCATAAATAAGCAATTAAATAAAATAAAAACCTTCAAAATGGTACATCTCAAGAGAGATGTGAGCAATCCAGGACAGAATAAAACATTATCCTGAGGACAAAGAAATTATCTCACCAGTATTTTTCATACTGCCCAAGTTAGTAATATTATTAATAAATGATATTATCCCTTATTATACTAAATGATAATATAAATCAATTTATTAATTAAATAAGTCAACTGAAAATAATAAAAATAGATTGAATAAAGGGAATTTAAGGCTAATAAATGGTTTAAAATGATACTAGTGTAGAACTAGTAATTAACTAACAGAATGGCAAACTGAAAACTAAATTACTGATAGAGAAAGTATTTGAGATAATCAAATTAAGTGTAAAATAGAATGTCAAACAGAGGGAAGATAATAATAGATACAGGACAGTGATATTCCAATATAAGCTATCACTTAGGTTATTATTTTTTTTAATGGATCCAAAAGATAATCCAAACATTTTAGGGAATTTTTTCTGAAAAGAATGAATATACAGTTTGAAAAGACAAATCATATTCTGGACAAAGTAGATATAAATGATAAGTAAAATAATATATCCACATTAAGTTACTAAATATCAAGGATAAAATATAATTTTTCATCAGTTATTAGGCTGAAAAATCAAATTCCCTAAAAACGGAAATTTAACCAGATTTTAAATTTTCCAATGTGACAATCAAGAATAGATGTTAGGAGAAAATGTTTGCAAATGTCTAAAGGAAAGAAAATATGCCCTAAAGATATACTCAGTCAAGGTACTATTTATGTATAAACAAAACAAAAACAATGAAAACATTCTTAAAAGTAAAAAAACAAAACGAAACAAAGCAAACTGGATAATACAACTACCATAAGTCTTTCACACATACATACATACACAGACACATACACAAGCAAATACACAATAAATCAATTAGCAATTAAGAAAAACAAGGAACTCAGGAATTATTGGAAGAACCATGTTTAAAGAATGAAAAGTAAAAATTGAATGAAATTAAACAAGAATGAAAAATGTGGGAATATGATTGAAAAAATGAATGTAATTACCGCAAACTATTACAAGGCTTAAAAAAGTATAATGTTACTCACAAAATTAGGAAAAACAAAAATTGACTATCCTCAAATTTTCATATCAAGTAGTCAGTCTATACTATGTAATATGAAAATGTAGTTCAAAACACAATGGCTTTAACTTAATGATAGTTTTGCAATTTTCTTATCAATATTAAATTCATCTTAACTATTATTGCAAGTTTCTCACTGCTTGAATTTTCATTTAAGTTATTTTCTTAAACACAACAGAATTAAATTTAATATTTTAATGAAATATAACATGTATATTATAATCCATTTTCATAAGCATACTTGTCACTCTAATTAGACAGCTAATCTTTTATTTTTCTCTAACATTTATTTATTAACAACCCCCAATTTTCTCTCTCATATGATAAAATATTGTTTGCAAATTAAACATACGTATTAAAAATTTGATTCCTGGTCAGGGAACTAAGATTCTGCATGCTGTGCATAGTGGCCAAATAAAAGGTTAAGAATAGTTTACAGAATTCTCATACATCCCCTCACCTGAATATCCACTTCCTCCAAGCCTCCAGGTAATCTTGTAGTCATTTCTTTTTCTACCTGTGTATGTACCTTTAGAGATGTCTAGACTCAAAATTATCTGATGCAAACCATGTTTATTTTGATATGACACAGTACATTGGTTCTGCACTGCTTAACCTCATTTTAATGAGCATATATAATTTTTACCACAGGGAGTAGGTGAGAATTAAGAGAATAAATCATGTCACAGTGAAGAGCTTTAATTACATCAAGGAACTTGGACTTAGTCTCTTAACGTTACTACAAAATTCATGAACTTTCTTTGTCATTTCAAATTTGTAAGGCATCTGAAAAGGGAACAGAGAATTCTGTGTGCATTTATGTATGGGAGGAAGACAGACAAGTAAGGAAAGTGAGGAAAGACAGAAAGAGACACAAATAGAGGCAGAAAGACTGAGAATGAACAAATGAGAATTATTTAATATTACAGTTTCCCCCCATCCAGGACTATTCTTAGCATCCTCTCCTTCTATAAGATCTTTTCTTCAGGTACCTTTCTGGACATCATTGTCTTTGTTTCTAGTAACTCATGTTTAGTAATTTGCCCTTTATTTTCACTTCTCAAAGCAATGAAATTTTGCTAATGCATTGCAGTTCAAACCCCAGGAGAAAATTTAGTCATTAAATCCTATAAGGACTCATCCAAGGTTCTATTTTGAAAATATATGTTATGGAATTCAACTAAGATATCTCTTTTTAGATTTTTGATGTCAGCAAAGATTAGGAGTAATGTGAAATGTTCTAACTATATACACAACTAAACTTATCTTAATATGTATGTGGACTTTACAGTTGTGAGCCTGTTTATAATTCCTGACCCAATTTCTATAATTTCATCAAAAGAATCTCTTGCTTATTTCTGCATATAATCAGTGAAATTAAACTTTATATGATGTTATCTCATATAAACAAATACATTTAAAGTAGACTAAAGCATCATTTGGATAAACTCAACTATTTTACTTTTCATAGTATAGACTTTGACCAGAAGATGCAGAGCATTTTAACTATTTTTACAGCCAGTAGTTGTCATCCAGAAACTTCAGAGTAAATTAGGTTTGATATTGCTAAAGAAGTAGGAAGGCAGACACTATTGAGAAAACAAACAAACAAAAAACAAGTACAATGACTTGACATATAAATTTAATGAATGCTGACGATTGGAAAGAGGAACACAGATACCATAGCTGAAAGGCAGTTTATTACCAGTTTTTATAATCCTTACTGAGCCAGGGAAATCTAACATGCATTTCAAATAGTTTTTGAAATGTAATACTGGAGCCTATCTCCTCAGCAATATCCAGAAAACCCTTAAAAGTAATATAAGTAAAGCTTTCCTTTCATTGTTTTTGCATCATTTGGTTTCATGAACTTCAGGGAGAACTGAGCAAGTAGAGATGTGCCCTGCCAGTTGAAAAAATAGCAAGGAAAATACTTGGCATCGTGTTTCAAGGGAGACAGCTTTGAGCCAAACAAAGGTATATCCTATCTTAATATGTGAGCTTAGAAACCAGGCAAGCCTAACACTGCCAGACCTCTGGGTCAGAATATTAACATTCTTTTCTGGCGTGATACAGCTAGAGTTGAATGCAAATGAATGAATTTATAATTAGAAAACAACTTAATTATGATTTGTAGGTGTCTGACAGGCTGACATCTGATCTCTACTTACTCTTTCACTGGCTTAACATTATTTTTAAGTCCTGAGAGATATAACTCAGATGGAAGGTTTTTGCTTATCAACTTCACACTATTCTAAGGGTTACTAGGCTTTTCTGTATCTATACACTTACTTAATCCCTATATTTTAGAACTTCTGTAACAGAGAGAGTTTCATTAAACTATTGTGAGGACTGTTGAAAGAAGAAAACTTGTTAAACAAATTTGCTTTAATAAATGCCATAAAATTACCTGACAAACAATTGAAGTTTCAGAAATATTCCCTGATGCATCACAAAGAGTTAACACAAGAGGATCGGGGTTATAAGTCCCCAATTTGAAATACACATAAAGTGAGGAAAAGCAAAAAAAATAAAAAGCATTTTTATGTCTTGTGAGTATGAAAACAAGAAAATAGTTTTAGTACAGAATATAGTATACTTGTTTCATAATATTATACAGAGTATGGCTGGGGTCACCATTCATACATATTTCAATGTTATATTACCAAGATAAGAAAAGTACAATTTAAAAGAAGTAAAAGTAAGTCTATTTATTCAACCATTTGTCACTGAGAAGAGCTAATGCAGGATGAAGCATGATGTTATCTAAAGGACAATTCCATCTGGCATCCATATATAACGAACTTAGAAGAGGTGTTATATTATTCAGATGACTTACACCATCTGTAGTGATTTTGGAGCCCCAAAAAGTAAAGTCTGTCACTGTTTCCATTGTTTCCCCATCTGCTGCTAAGTCGCTTCAGTCGTGTCCGACTCTGTGCGACCCCATAGACGGCAGCTCACCAGGCTCCGCCGTCCCTGGGATTCTCCAGGCAAGACTGGAGTGGGGTGCCATTGCCTTCTCCAGTGCATGAAAGGGAAAAGTGAAAGTGAAGTTGCTCAGTTGTGTCAGACTCTTAGCGACCCCATGGACTGTAGCCTACTAGGCTCCTCCGTCCATGGGATTTTCCAGGCAAGAGTACTGGAGTGGGGTGCCATTGCCTTCTCCATTTCCCCATCTATTTGCCATGAAATGATGGGATCAGATGCCATGATCTTAGTTTTTAAATGTTGAGTTTTAAGCCAACTTTTTCATTCTCTTCTGTCAATTTCATCAAGAGGCTCTTTAGTTCTTCTTGGCTTTCTGCCATAAGGTGGTATCATCTGCATATCTGAGGTTATTGATATTTCTCCCAGCAATTTTGATTCCAGCTTATGCTTCATCCAGCCCAGCATTTCTCATGATGTCCTCTGCATATAAGTTAAATAAGCAGGGTGACAATATGCATGTTTGACATACTCATTTCCTGATTTGGAACCAGTCTGTTGTTCCATGTCCAGTTCTAACTGTTGCTTCCTGACTTGCATACAGATTTCTCAGGAGGCAGGTCAGGTGGTCTGGTATTCCCATCTCTATAAGACATTTCCACAGTTTGTTGTGATCCACACAGTCAAAGGCTTTGGTGTAGTCAATAAAGCAGGAGTAGATGTTTTTCTGGAACTCTTGCTTTTTCGATGATCCAGCGGATGTTGGCAATTTGATCTCTGGTTCCTCTGCCTTTTCTAAGTCTGGTTTGAACATCTGGAAATTCATGGTTCACATACTGTTGAAGCCTGGCTTCGAGAATTTGAGCATTACTTTGCTAGCGTGTGAGATGAGTGCAATTAAGCGGTAGTTTGAGCGTTCTTTGGCATTGCCTTTCTTTGGGATTCAAACGAAAAAAGAACATTTCCAGTCCTTCAGCCACTGATGAGTTTTCCAAATTTCCTGGCACATTGAATGCAGCACTTTCACAGCATCATCTTTGATGATTTGAAATAGCTCAACTGGAATTCTATCACCTCCACTAGCTTTGTTTGTAGTAATATTTCCTAAGGGCCACTTGACTTCGCATTCCAGGATGTCTGGCTGTAGGTGAGTGATCACACCATTGTGGCTATCTGGGTCATGAAGATCTTTTTTTGTATAGTTTCTCTGTGCATCTTGCCACCTCTTCTTAATATCTTCTGCTTCTGTTAGGTCTATACCATTTCTGTCCTTTATTGTGGTCTGGTATTTCCATCACTTTAAGATTTTTCCACTGTTGTTTGTGATCCACACAGCCAAAGGCTTTAGCATAGTCAATGAAGCAGAAATAGATGTATTACTTTTAATTAACATAGTTTGAAGAGGTTTATAAATTTAACGCAAAAGCAAACTGAATGGATTTTTTAAGGGCTTGTTTGAATAAGATTTTTTAGAAAAGGGAAAATCTTTTTTATTTTCCCCCAGGGTGCCTATTTACCTCCAAATTGTATACTTTGTCAATTTTATAGTTTTAAATGATGTTTGATTTGTGGTAAAAAAAAAAATCATAGTTGCAAAATGGATTAACTATTTCTAAATTGCCATAAAATATCTGTGAGGAAAATAAGGATTATCTGGTGCATGTGGAGCAGTGTGTGCACCACACAAAGACTAGCTAAGAGGGCAAGCAGATACTGAAACGAATGGAAATCCCCTCCCCAGTGTTTGCACCCTGACTCAGGATGAGTCAAGTTAGAGAATGGTGTACTTTTTGTATTATGGTCTCATCAAAAGGTTGCTTTTCTGAAACTTAACCAAAGATGCTATTGATGCTAAATATTTTATTGAATAATGCAGTCAAAATTCTGCATATGAGGGGTTAGTGAATAGCAAGGGCCTTAGGATAGGATTTATTATCTATTGTGTTTATATTCTTTATGAAGTCTCAAAAGAATTCTATGTGGCTGCCCAGAATGCCATGTTGAACAGAAAGAAGGACTCTCACTCTGTTGGAGTTCATATTCAAGTGGATAGAGCAGGGTTTAACACAAAAAGAGGTAGAATGTAAACCATAAGAAAAATGAGACAAACAGCACTGAGTATAAGAATAAAGATACATGATACTGTCTTTAACACACTATCTTTTGGAAAGTTCAAAATGACTGGAAGTTGACCCAAAATAATTAACTTCCTCAATATTATGTTTTAAGCACTTCTAATGCCCAAGGACTAGGTAAGCAACTTGAAATAGGAACTTTTCCAAACTGCAGAAATCTTACCTGAAATATATTTGGAAGCTAATGATTATATAACATTTACATAAATAATCAAGCACATAATATATTTTCTAAGAAATATTCTATACAATTTCGTGTATTATAGAATATTATAGTAATTTACTGCACAGTAAATGTCAATACCAGAGAAAATCTAGCTATGGCTGAAAGTGCTGTAACTTGATTGTTGATGTTATTAACTATGTCTCTAATACAACCACTTTCTCAAGCTGACACACTATAAGATAAAGCTTCAATGTACTTAAATCCAGGTAATGGTAAGTATTATTAACATTTTCTCTTTCATTACTCTGATGTTGAAAGAAATGGGTGACAATCAAACAGAAAAAGTTTGCAAGGTCAACTATTTAAAATATGTAAACGTATGTTTGCATGTGTTGGTGGCCTGTACAATTACAGGTTCCTCAAGATTTGCTAAATCTATGATGAATAATGTAGAACAAATGAAAACACCTTTCTGTACCAATTTGAGGAGGATCTAATTCTTTCATATATTTTTTAGGAGGAGGGTCATTGAGGCAGGAAGGGAAAAAAAGATTATCAACAAAGTAATTTCCAGCAATCTGTCACCAGGTCATCATTTCAAACTTAAGTTTCTCTTAAAAATACGAAAAATATGTTTTTGCTTATCATTTGACTTCTAACAGTGTAGCTTTTTTAAAAAAATAGAGGTTGCAAGGAAAGAAGAGCCTTGCAAGAAGATATTGTTACTGCTAATGAATCAACCTTGGCATTACTTCTCTTCCACCTGTATCCAATTATCAAGCCAAAGCCCCTTTCCTGCCAATACACTAATTGCTTTAGGTGACAGGTCTGTTAAATGATCCCTGCCCAAAATGACTACCTCTTCAGGGATTAAAAAAAAAAGCTTTAGTTAAAAGCTACCAGAACACATGTGGATGATACAGAGCATTCTGGTCTGATATACTCAAGGTACATACCACTTATATATTATGTAATATTTCATTCTGATTATTACGCTTACCATTTATCCTACTTCACATTGAAGCTAACTGTTCGAAAGACAATTTGTGTGAAGTTTATTGTACGGAATTTGGGTCTCAGCTTCAAATTACTGAACATCCCTAAATAGTTATGTCATTGAGCTACCCTTTCAGGATTTTATTAACTGCTCCCTATCTCTGTGTGATTCTTGAATCTCTTAAAAATTCAGATTTTATTTGACCTTCATGATTCATAATCATGAAAACTAAATCAATTTGTTTGCCTTCTGCTGTAACTTTAATGCCTGGAATCAAACCTTTACAATCTCTAAATGTAGTCGTAAAAAGAGTTTGAAATAGTGCGTTACTTTGATGTATTATTTCACATATACACTATAGCCTTAATTTTAAATCTCTTATATTTGAATTCATTTTCTAGAATTATATTGTGTTATTTTACTAACATTTTATCTTCTCTTTCCCTTCAAGATCAGTCTTGTCTTTATAGCACTCTAAAGAGTTAAAACTAAACTCAGAGTTACACTGTTCTTCATGTTTATACATCTACCTGAAATCGGAGAAACAGATGGTTATTTACCTGGAATTAAATTGAATATTTAAGGTGTTATAACCATTGAACACCATAAAACATGTTCAACTATACTCTTATTCCTACTTCTTAGTAAATTGCATACCAAAACTATATTAATTTTTTACTCTCCTGCAACAAATTGCACAAATTAGACCATTTAGGCAAATAATAGAGAGGGCTAGCAGAAGGATGGGTGGGTGGGTAGGTGTGTGTGTATGTGTGTGTGGGTGTGTGAATAAAATACTTACTGAGCACCCACATTTATTTCTTTCACCTTAATTTATGCCTTGTAGAATTAGGTTTATTCCCCTGACTCCTTTACAGATGCAAAAACTGATGTTCAGAAATTTTAAGAAAATTTCTCAAGTGGCAGATTGCTAACCCATGGCAATAAAAATTTGAATACACTACTATCTGATATCAAACCCATGTACTTTACCGATACATACAATACCTATCCTGATAACAAAACTACTACAACAAACAGAATGCTTTTAGCACCTATTCTTTGCTTGTATGATCCTACAAACCTCAGTTCAATTCAATAGCTCAGTTGTGTCTGACTCTTTGTGACCCCATGGGCTGCAGCAATCTTCAAACTACCTACAAACCTCAAGTACATTTACCTCATTTAGGCTTCAGAAATCTGTTATAAAACTGAGACATCAGGACTAATTTAGACAGGGAGGTTAGAGGAGATTTTGCTGAAAAAAGGTAAAATTTAAGCTGAGTTCCAAAGCATTACTAGGATTTAGCCAAGGGAATACTAAAAGAAAACTGAAAGAAATATACTTCTATGAGAAAATACTATGTAAAACTATTTAAGGAGCCATATGACATTGATACCACCAGATTGCAAACTTCTTTTACTGCCTACATATCCTAATTTGCTGTTATCTGCAATTTTTAAATCCAAATTATGTTGGGCAATTTAATTTTGCAAAATTACATATTTCTCCTTTGCTTATTAATATGTATAGTGAGTACATTTGTTGTTGTTTCTGAATATAATGTTCAGTGAAATATATAGTAAAGCATAGTAAATTTTACCTTCTATTTTTAATAAGAAAACGGTACTTGTTGAATTTACACCATGGAAAATCTCGATCTTTAGCAAGCACTTAAATTCTCACAAAGATTTTTCTATGTCTTCTGCTTATATTTGAGCCCTGGGATCTGAACTGTTGAGTCAAGTCTTTGCAAGAAAGGACGTCTTAATTATCTTATCTGCTTCCTTTTTATCTTCCTCAACTTCCCTCCAAGTCTCTTGGCTGTTACTCTCTGTTCCTTCTGTGACTAAATGTGAAGCTCGAATTTTAGGCCATTAGTAACAGCCAATGTACCCACTGCTAAGTGGACACTTGTATCTCCAGTTTATTCTGCACTTTTTCCAAATGGCCATTTTCCAAAAAAATCTGTGCTGGATCAGCAGGAGCTTTTGATTCATGACCCATCCATACACCAAAAATAAAAATGACTTTCTCATTATTGATTACTTTGATCGTGTGTATATATGGTATATTTTCATTTGAAGTCAAACACCTTTCAAATCATATCAGTTGGATGGTCAAAATGAAGTTGATTATAAGTTCCTCAAAGTAGGAATCTTAATTCATGTATATTTGTAGCTCTTCTGCTGCTGCTGCTAAGTTGCTTCAGTCATGTCCGACTCTGTTCGACCCCGTAGACGGCAGCCCACCAGGCTGCTCTGTCCCTAGGATTCTCCAGGCATGGATACTGGAGTGGGTTACCATATCCTTCTCCGATTTGTAGCTCCAATATTTATCAAATATTTATAACGTGATTGAGGTGATGTGCAAAAATAAAAATAAAATAGGCAAAATGCTTCTTTGAGGAGGCCTTACAAATAGCTGAGAAAAGAAGAGAAGCTAAAAGCAAAGAGAAAAAGAAAGGTATACTCATCTGAATGCAGAGCTCCAAAGAAGAGCAAGGAGAGGTAAGAAAGCCTTCCTCAGTGATCAATGCAAAGAAATAGAGGAAAACAATAGAATGGGAAAAACTAGAGATCTCTTCAAGAAAATTAGAAATACCAAGGGGATATTTCATGAAAAATGGGCACAATAAAGGATAGAAATGGTATGAGCCTAACAGAAGCAGAAGATATTAAGAACAGGAGGCAAGAATACACAGAAGAGCTATACAAAAAGTTCTTAATGACCCAGATAATCATGATCATGCGATCAGTCACCTATAGCCAGACATCCTGGAATGTCAAGTCAAGTGGGTCTTAGGAAGTATCACTAGCAGCAAAGCCAGTGAAGGTGATGGAATCCAGTTGAGCTATTTCAAATCCTAAAAGATGATGCAGTGAAAGTGCTGCACTCAATATGGCCACAAATTTGGACTACTCAGCAGGGCCACGAGATTGGAAAAGGTCAATTTTCATTCCAATGCCAAAGAATGTCAATATAATGCACAATTGCTTTTATCTAACATGCTAGCAAATTAATACTCAAAATTCTCCAAGCAAGGCTTCAATAGTACGTGAACCGAAAACTTCCAGATGTTCAAGCTGGATTTAGAAAGGGAAGAGGAAACAGAGATCAAATTGTCAACATATGTTGGATCATAGAAAAAGTGAAAGAATTCCAGAAGTACATCTACTTCTCTTTTACTGACTATGACAAAGGTTTTCACTGTGTGGATCACAAGAAACTCTGGAAAATTCTTAAAGAGATGGAAATACCAGACCACCTTACCTGCTTCCTGAGAAACCTGTATGCAGGCCAAGAAGCAGCACTTAGAACTGGACATGGTACAGCGGGGTGGTTCCAAATTGGAAAAGGAGAACGTCAAGGTTGTATATTGTCACCCTGTTTATTTAACTTATATGCAGAGGACATCATGAGAAATCCTGGGCTGGATGAAGCACAAGGTGAACCAAGATTGCTGGGAGAAATATCAATAACCTCATATATGCAGATGACACCACCCTTATGGTAGGAAGCAATGAGAAACTAAAGAGCCTCTTGATCAAGTTGAAAGAGGAGAGTGAAAAGGCTGACTTGAAACTCAACATTCAAAATACTAAATCATGTCATTGTGTCCCATCACTTCATGGCAAATAGATGGGGAAACAATGGAAACAGTGACAGACTTTATTTTTTTGAGCTCCAAAAGCACTGCAGATGGTGACTGCAGCCATGAAATTAAAAGTCACTTTCTCCTTGGGAGAAAAGCTATGACCAACATAATTCAGTTCAGTTCAGTCACTCAGTCATGTCTGACTATTTGCGACCCCATGAACTTCAGCAGGCCAGGCCTCCCTGTCCATCACCAACTCCCTGAGCCCACCCAAACCTATGTCCATCGAGTTGGTGATGCCATCCAGCCATCTCATCTTCTGTTTTCCCCTTCTCCTGCCCTCAATCTTTCCCAGGATCAGGGTCTTTTCCAATGAGTCAGCTCTTCGCATCAGGTGGCCAAAGTATTGGAGTTTCAGTTTCAACAACAGTCCTTCCAATGAACGCCCAGGACTGATCTCCTTTAGGATGGAATGGTTGGATCTCCTGGCAGTCCAAGGGACTCTCAAGAGTCTTCTCCAACACTACAGTTGAAAAGCATCA
This sequence comes from Giraffa tippelskirchi, assembly GCF_054371585.1. Taxonomy (NCBI): domain Eukaryota; kingdom Metazoa; phylum Chordata; class Mammalia; order Artiodactyla; family Giraffidae; genus Giraffa; species Giraffa tippelskirchi. Next base: position 44,670,097 of record NC_137276.1, read on the forward strand.
ATTCTTCGGCACTCAGCTTTCTTTATAGTCCAGATCTCACATCCATACTTGACCACTGGAAAAAGCATAGCCTTGACTAGACGGACCATTGTTGGCAAAGTAATGTCTCTGCTTTTTAATATGCTATCTAGGTTGGTTGTAACTTTCCTTCCAAGGAATAAATTGTCTTTTCATTTCATGGCTGCAATCACCATCTGCTGTACCTTGGGAGCCCAGAAAAATAAAGACAGCCACTGTTTCCCCATCTATCTGCTGTGAAGTGATGGGACCGGGTGCCATGATCTTAGTTTTCTGAATGTTGAGCTTTAAGCCAACTTTTTCACTCTCCTCTTTCACTTTCATCAACAGGCTCTTTCATTCTTCTTCACTTTCTGCCATAAGGGTGGTGTCATCTGCATATCTGAGGTTATTTATTATTTCTTTGGGCAATCTTGATTCCAGCTTGTGCTTCCTCCAGCCCAGCATTTCTCATGATGTACTCTGAATATAAGTTAAATAAGCAGGGTGACATACAGCCTTGACGTACTCCTTTTCCAATTTGAACCAGTCTATTGTTCCATGTCCAGTTCTAACTGTTGCTTCCTGACCTGCATACAGGTTTCTCAAGAGACAGATCAGGTGGTCTGGTATTCTCTTGAAGAATTTTCCACAGTTGATTGTGATCCACACAGTCAAAGGCTTTGGCATAGTCAATAAAGCAGAAATAGATGTTTTTCTGGAACTCTCTTGCTTTTCCGATGATGATCCATTGGATGTTGGCAATTTGATCTCTGGTTCCTCTGCCTTTTCTAAAAGCTTAAACATCTGGAAGTTCATGGTTCATGTATTGCTGAAGCCTGGCTTGGAGAATTTTGAGCATTACTTTACTAGCATGTGAGATGAGTGCAATTGTGCAGTACTTTGAGCATTCTTTGGCGTTGCGTTTCTTTGGGATTGGAATGAAAACTGACCTTTTCCAGTCCTGTGGCCACTGCTGAGTTTTCCAGATTTGCTGGCATATTGAGTGCAGCACTTTCACAGCATCATATTTCAGACAACATATTAAAAAGCAGAGACGCTACTTTGCCAACAAAGGTCCATCTAGTCAAAGGTATGGTTTTTCCAGTAGTCATGTTGGATGTGAAATTTGGACCATAAAGAGTGCTGAGCACTGAAGAGTTGATGCTTTTGAACGGTGGCATTGTATAAGACTCTTGAGAGCCCCTTGGAGAGCAAGGAGATCCAACTGTTCAATCCTAAAGAAATCAGTCCTAAATATTCATTGGGACTGATGCTAAAGCTGAAGCTTCAATACTTTGGCCACCTGATGCAAAGAACTGACTCATTAGAAAAGACCCCGATGTTGAGAAAGATTGAAGGCAGGAGGAGAAGGGGACGACAGAGGATGATATGGTTGGATGGCATCACTGACTTGATGGACATGAGTTTGAGCAAGCTCCAGGAGTTGATGATGGACAGGGAAGCCTGATATGCTGCAGTCCATGGGGTTACAAAGAGTTAGACATGACTGAATGACTGAACTGAACTGAAGTGAGTTGAAGTGCATTTTTATTTCAATTAATATCATTTGATATCTTTAAATAAGAAATTATTCGGTGACCATTTTACAGGAAACATCTCGATGTGGTCTGTGTTAGGGTAAATATTTATATACATGCATAGAATTGGGAAACATCAAATATTAAGATGCTCATAGGGATCCTAGGAGAAGGCAATGACAACCCACTCCAGTATTCTTGCCTGGAGAATTCCAGGAACGGGGGAGCCTGGTGGGCTGCCGTCTATGGAGTCTCACAGAGTCAGACACAACTGAAATGACTTAGCAGCAGCAGCAGCAGCAGCATAGGGATCCTAGGCTAATTAGCTAAAATTTATAGATCATAAATTCTCTAAGTGTACAAAATTTATCATTTTTCCAAAACTATACTATAAGTGCTTAAAAATGTAAACTAATTCATGTGGCATACAATGGTTTTATTTTTTAATAGTATCATTAATTTACTGTTGACAAGATTTTATTTGGTTTTCTTAGCTATACTCTATGAATATTCCATTTGTGAACATAAATATCCTGAGGTGCTTTAGTCTTCTTATAAGTATATTTAATATTTGAGAATGTATATTTCATAAGGTATGTATAACCAAAGTTTCTCTGCAAGATGGTGGTTGTTTAGCCACTAAGTCATGTCCTACTGTTTTGAGACCCCATGGACTGTAGCCTGCCAGGCTTCCCTGTCCATGGAATTTCCCAGGCAAGAATACAGGAGTGAGTTGCAAATCCCTTCTCCAGATGATCTTTCCTACCCAGGGATCAAATCCGTGCCTCTTGCACTGCAGGCAGATTCTTTACAGCTGAGCCTCTAAGAATAGCACCCTCTAAATTGGATATTTCTGATATAAAGTTGAAGAGACAGATTCTGGTCGAGATTGCAGTATAGAAGTTCTTGAATTCTCTTCCATCCATGGGGATGCTGAATCTACAACTACACATAGAAGCAGTTCCCTTTGAAAGGCTCTTATGCATCAGTGAATAATAAAATATCCACACTAAAACAAGTAGGAAAGGCTGAGACACATTCCCACCATAAGCTCTTCCCTCGCACAGCATTATACAGTTGTGAAGGAACTCACAACTCCTAGACTCTCCCTAAGGAGAGAAGAGTTTAGCCCCAACATCTAGCACCCCAACACTTAAGACTTCTGCAATCAAAACACCTAGTTTTGAAAGCCAAAAGGGCTTGTATCTATGAGACCCACAAGAAAAACAGTTTTTGGCTCTCTTCTGAGGTCTCACCATGTCTAGCACCCCAGGGCTCAGCACAAGGAGTAGACAGAAACACCTGTCCTCCAGCCTTTTTTTGAAAGAAGCTTATTTGCATATCTTGAAAGCTACAAGTGATGTATCCAAGGATAAACTGTGAACCTCCTGATCCTCCTCAGGACCTGGAACCCAGCACAAACCATCCTGTACTTTCCTTCTAGCCCATCCAAATCACTAATATCTCTTGGACAGGAGCATCTGGCAACTCAGACTTTGAGGCTGCCACGCAGAGAACAAACTCTGATTTCCTGGCTCTGCAAGCCAGCGGGACTTGAGCTCCTGGGTCCCACAGGTGTGAAGCAAACAAAGAAACAGTTCTTGACCAGCAGTCTCCCTAGGAGTCAGTATAAAAACAGCCACAGAAACATCCAGCTCTCAGTTTTTCCCTGAAACAGGTCTACATGCATACTTTAAAAGCTGCTGCCTGAGTTTCTTATTCTTTCTGGCTTACTTAACTCTGTATAATGGGCTCCAGTTTCATCCATCTCAATAGAACTGATTCAAATGTATTCTTTTTAATGGCTGTGTAATATTCCATTGTGTATATGTACCACAGCTTCTTTATCCATTTGTCTGCTGATGGACATCTAGGTTGCTTCCATGTCCTCTGAGGATCTGGCTTCCAATCAGCCTGCAGCTCTGTGCTAACTGAGACCCTCCCCTGTGGGATTCTAACAGGCCCTGACTCACCCTCAACCACTGGAAGAAACTAAGAACATAGACGTTATCATGGAGAATCACAAGAGCTATGGTCTGATTGAATGATTAGGTTCATTTTCTACATGAGAACACTCTGTGAAAACTGGTAGAGTAATGCACAGAAACTGACAGAGCAGGTCAAGGAAAATGAAGAAACAGAGAAATATTTTCCAAACAAAAGAACAAAAAAAAAGACCAGAAAAAGACCTTAAGGAAATGAAGATAAGTGATTTACAGGATAAAGAGCTCAAAGTAATGTACATAAGGATGTTCGCCATATCAGAACAATGCATGGACAGGGAGAAAATATAAACACAAAACCAAAAAGAAAAGCTCCATCACTACCATATCAAATTGAAATGCCAGGTTTTGGTTACTCATCACTAGAAGTGTATGCTACTTGAGGATTTGGCAAATTACAACATAACGGGTTACATTCCAAGAAAATGATATCTAAAAGCATCTGAATAAAGCAGAAGTGGCTGAAACAACCCTATGTCACATGAAATGCTAACTGTTGATTTTTAACAAGGAGCAATTGGAATATATTGTCTGGTAGCTGACTGTAGAAGCTTTAGTGTGAAAGGGTGAGAAGAGCAAAGAAGAAAAAAAGGAAGTGAGAAAATCTGGAAAGTATTACATTCCAATCTGTAATTAACTCATTAACTTAGACATCATGTATAAATATGATCTTATGATAAAATAATCAAAAATTAAGTAAAACATATAAAAACAGGATTATAGAAACTATCTTTAGAGATTATTTAAGCGGATCTTCTTAACCCAGGGATCAAACTCAGGTCCCCTACATTCTTTACCATCTGAGCCACCAAGGAAGCCCTCCTGTGATAAAATAATCAAAAATTAAGGATAAAAATGTTGAAAAAAACAACAAAAAAGACAAGTTAAATAAATTAGAAAATGACAACAGGAGTCTCCTAGTAAATTTTGACTATTAGTTATTATAAATGCCAAATTAAAAGTGATGTGTTTTTTGAGAAATTGGCAAAAAATTCCTTGATATAATGTAAAAAACATAAAAATGGGATTATAGAAACTGTCTTCAGTGATTATTAAACAATAAAATGTAAACTAAAATATACCCTTATGATATTCTGAATTTATTTTATTAATGATTATAAACTCTATTTTTCTGAGTATTATACACATTTAACACAAATTGTGGCAACCAAATAAGTATTTTAAAGCAACAGTTTTTTCTTTTTTTGAAAACTGGTAAATTGGTCATTTTGTGAATTGGTCTGCTCTCATATTAATTCCCCTTTTTAATGCAGCATGTAACACGAGCTTAAATGGAATCTATGGATTTATGTTAATACAGTAGTTATTTATTTTACTCTTTTCCATAGCTCTATTATATTAGTAGACTTAGAAAAATAAGCACCATCAGCTAGCAGTCAAAAAAGACAAAAATAAATGATCACTGGATTGGTTTTGGTTTCAAGTGAGATTACAAATTATGAATGAAAAAGCACAACAATTGTATTAAGTGAATTGTTTCCAATGGTTATGCCCTTGCTGAACAGTTCTCAAGGAAACTTCTATCAACTGATAGTCATGAAAGTGGCTCATCCTCTCCCTAGACTGTGACCCTTTAAGAGCAGTCTGAAGAGACACAAACATAAAGAGACTTCTATGGCAGAAGGTAAAAAGTGCCTCAGAAGGAGGATATGAGAACACAGAAGAGGTGGATGTAGTCCAGGCTGTATACACTGGTGTTAAAGGGAAGGCTTCCCTGGTGGTTCAGATGGTAAAGAATCCACTTGCAATGCAGGAGACCCAGGTTCAATCCCTGGGTTGGGAAGATCCCTTGGAGAAAGGAGAATGGCTACCCACCCCAGTATTCTTGCCTGGAGAATTACATAGACAGAGGAGCCTTGGCAGGCTACAGTCCATGGGGTCACAAAGAGTCAGATATGACTGAATGACTAACACTTTTTCACTTTTTTAACTTTTCAAAGAGAAAATGATGTCTGAGCTTTCAGTTATAATTCCTATGAAAAAATTAAAAAGTATTGTGATATAGTGTCCAATAGTTTAATGAGTTTAGATAACTTAGTATAGAGATAGATAAATAAAAATTATAACATGCCACTATAAAAATACCTTATTTCTGTTCTTCAACTCTAAAGGTCTCTGAAAAAGCAAGCTTTCATTTTTCACTAAGATTAGTTTAAATGCATTTAGCGGCAAAAACCTGGACTAAATAGATATGTTTGTTGGAGAAATATTAATGTGTTTTATGATGGAATGTATGCCTAGAACCTACTAAGGGCAATATATAATTTATTGGATATTTATCATGTTTGCTTTATACATATATTTTTTAAGTCTGAGTTTTGTCAGCAAATATTTAGGATAGGAGATTATAGACTTATGGTATGACAACACAACATCCTGCTTCAAAGCACCCTTTGTCATCCTTATCTTCTACCAAAATATTTTCTCAAGTAAGCATGGTGGGCTCAACTGAGTTTTCAGCCCACAGAATTCTTAAATTACTCTGAGACTAATTCAAATGAAATATCACAAATATTACTATCTGAGGATCTTTTTATTGCAAATCATTAGCCCTGAGTTGTGACTGTTGCAGTAAGAGGAATAAAAAATAATTTAAAACTTCATTCTAAGAATAAATCTTCCACTTCGAGAAATGTGTTCCACTGAGACAGGCCCAGGACATTAATATGAGAATTTAGTCAAGGCTTCTTGGTCTTTTTCCCTTTGTTTACTGCATAGCTTGGCTTAGGATACATTCTTATACCTAATTCTCAATATCTGAATTAATATGTGGCTCTTAAAAGTAGAAGAAATGATCCTTTGGTATACTGAGCGTAGACATGTCAATATTAAGTAATAACTTTTCTGGGAAAAAAATATTGCTCTCTTGTCAGAGTAGTATTTTTTCTAGGCAAATAAACTGCTTCATGAATTGAAACACCACTTAGACATCCTTATATCACTTTTTTTTTTGCAGAATGAAAAACCAATATTCATATGCAGTGATTTGGGACATTGTTAATGAGGATTGGGAGCAGAGAGGTCTTTTGACAACACTTTTCAGTGGAAAATGCACATCCTCCTAAGTCTAACTCAGAAAGCAGTGCATATAGAATAGCACATAGATCATTTGCTTAAAACCTAAACTTAGACTTCATCCCTGTAAAATTGATAGAAAATATCACAAAGACACAGACCCCCATGTGCTTTAAAAAGCTTCAAAATATATCTCAAAATAATACGGTCATAAGTGGCAATTATAGACGATTTTTCCCTTAGTTCCTAGCTTCCTTATTCTTCAGCCCTATAGAAATCAGTCTTTATTCAAAGCACATCTTGTTTTTCCTGGAAGCACAAAAGATAACTAAATGAATTGAGTGGTTGAGACCTGACAGCATAATTTGCCTCACAGTTTATGCCAGTGTCCTTACTGATCTCTTTGCATTGACACTTGACCCTCCCACCCCAGGTGGTTCTTCTCTTTCATCCCTAACAAGTCTATATGATTTTCATTGTAGTATTTGGATTCCTAGTTCTAGGACTAATAGAAACCTTATCAAATGTCTGTCTGGTGATCCTGTGCATATTTTCACAGATATCAAGTGTCTGAAAGTGGTGTTTTGGGAACTTTGGGATGTATTACAATCCCTAAGTATCTCTATCATAAGAATGATCAACATCACAAGAAATCCAGTGGTAAAAACAATTGTGGCAGAATCTGGACTTCATCCTAATGGGTTTGAATAACATCTTCTTTTAAAGTGTTTTTCCTAATTCTGAATGTTCCCTCCTCATCTTTGAATCTGAAGAAAGATGCTCACAGAACCCTCAGAGACTTTACCAAGTGAGGAATGGCAGGTCCAACTGAAGATGTGAAGTGTGCATTCTCTATACAACACTGTCACCCACTCACTGCCACTGCATTGTGAGTTTAATGGACAGTGAATTCACCTCTGCATCCCTATCACTTCCATTAGCATCTACCAAATAAGCACTAGAAATTTGTTAGAATAAAAAATGTCATTGAATTTCCCTGGCAATCCAGTGATTAAGAATCTGCCTGCCAATGCACGGGACACAGGTTTGATCCCTGGTCTGGCGAAATCCTATGTGCCACAAAGCAACTAAGCCCGCGCACCCTAGAACCTGTGCTTGGCTAAAATGAGAAGCCCATGTGCCACAACTAGAGAAAGTTAGCATACAACAACCAAAATTCAGCACAACCAGAAATAAATACATAAATATATAAAATTGTTGTCATGAAAACGTTATAGAATCATATGCTATTATAGCCAAATGAAACCATAGATATAAGCTAATTCAACCCCTGAATTTCACAGAAAATAAAAAAAATTATGACATCTTTCTAGATTTGCAGAAGGAGCCTTCTGTAAATAACTTAGTTGAATCAGGGTTATCATCTAAAAATCTCTAATTCATAAATCTAGTGTTTCCTCATAAAATGTTGATTATTTGATATAAACATATTTTCAAATTCTATTTTATAAACAATTCTTTCACACTTTGAGAGTATACTTGCTTTTCTTTATTCATATTACTATCATGAAACCATTTAAAATCCATTTTCTATTCCTTAATTTAGTGCCCTAGTTTTCAGATGTGAGTTTGAGCTCTGGTAATGGGGATGCCAAACAAATTTCAATATTTTTTTCTAAGCTCCAAAGTATTTTCACAGTCTACTTCTTATTGTTATATAAGATTATAGTTCCCTTGATTGAATAAAAGACCTCAGAATATCAGCATGGGACTGTGATGGCAACACATAGTAGAACCAACAAGTGTATATGTTATCTTCACATTGTTATTCTTTTATAAACTATATATATTATATCTATAATTAAAATTATTATTATTTACATATATACATAATGTTTTGTATATATATATGTAAAAATCTTCCCTGGTGGCTCAGACGGTAAAGAATCTGCCTGCAATGCATGAGACCTGGGTTCTGTCCATGGGTTGGGAAAATCCCCTAGAGAAGGGAATGACAACCCACTCTAGTATTCTTGCCTGGGGAATTCCATGGACAGAGGACCCTGATGGACTTCAGCCCATGGGGTCACAAAGAGTCAGACATGACTGTGTGACTAACACTTTCACTTTTAAGTAATAACAATTTTATTATACTTAACTCAGCTCTTTAATCCTTCTTGATAAAATAATTATATATATGTATAAAAATGTTTGTTTAAGTATATAATTTGCAATGGATAAAAACATCTTTTGTGGTTGAGCAATATGATATTACTCCATGGATTTTATTTCAGAATGGAATAGTTTACCTGAACATAATAATTACAGGAGAACTTCACATATACTGAATAAGAAAAGAAAATGAAAAGCCCATAATGGGATAATTCCTCCTTTAGGATTTTCCCCTTAGTCTTAAAAAAGATATATACATGTAGCTTTATGTATTATGTGATATTAATATGGTAGTAAAATCAGCACGGCCATAGGTTAGGAGCATATCATTATTCCTAAGGGTAAAGCCCTCTTTTTATTATCTTCTTCTAGCTATGTGTCAACTGAATTCATATCACCACATTTTCTCTTTATGGCTCTCCCTCGCCTTCTCATTTTTCTTACAAGGCAAGAAAAATGAAGCTGCTTCTGTTTATAAAGACACCTTAATAATTCTCACTTATATATCTTCTTTCCTCCACATTAATATTCATAAATCCCAAATCTAACTAGTAATAGTTCATTTCCATTACAATGAGCATAATCCTTTCATATTTGTCCTTCTCAACCACACTTTTTATGTCTTCTCCTTTCTACTCCCTCTGTATACTTGTCCCTAGATACAGAGTTTAAATTCCTTCTTGTAAGACTTTCATTTTCTTTCTGAAAACTCTTTTCAACACCTGTGCCATTTGTCTTTTTTCTCTAAAACACTTTTAGTTAAAATTCATCTCATTTTGTAGGTAACTGAAAAATGATTTGCTGAGTTCCACAGTATTCCCTTGCAGCCCATCTCCCTCCTCTATCTTATCTAGTTCTCAGTCAAATAGTTTCATATTTCAGTCTAATATAGAGGACATAACATTTATTGAGCTACAATTTTGTCTCTCGTGTGCTTGTGAGGCAGACATATTCATTTTACAAAGGAAGGTTAAGTAATTCAAAATTTCAGAAAGGTTAAGTACTTTGTTCAATTTCTCATGACCAGCAAATGTCTAAATGCTGAACACGATAACATAAAGCTGTAATGTTATTCATATTTATCTCTCACTTTATGTAAAAATCTCAGTTTTTTAAGTTTCAACTAACGTGACTGTCTGATTTTTTTCTAAACTGGTCATATTCTCCAGCAAGTTTTAAAACTGACACCTCACATCGCATGACTCTATGATCTGATCAGGGCAGGGCAAAATAACATGTGTTTCCTCACTAGTTTTGGACAATATACATTTACTTAAATATTTACCATTATTTTTCTCACCTTTCTTCACTGAAGATTTGAAACAGATTTTTATCAATTTTGTCTAATGCATTATTTTGCCAAAATGTTGATATTTTGAATAATATAGTGATCATTTGCTGACTCATAATAGTATTTCTTTACATTAGTCTCATAGGTAATTGAATTTTCCAGATATTTTTATCACATAAGTGATTATTAAAATAGTTGTCTCTAGTCTTTTCCATAAAAAATGAAAAGAACAAATAGAGAATCTTCTATCTAATGAATTGTTTTCATTCAAGTGTTATATTCTAACATTATAGTCAAACTTCATCAATCTGCTTGATTCATTTATTTTATATTTAAAATTTTGTACATTCCTTCTCCTTAATATAGAAAAAAGTAACTGAAATAACTATAACTTTAATATTTTTCCTTAGAGCATCTGAAATTAATGCTTCCATATAATTTTCAATTCCAGGTCTTCTGGAGCAATGGATGTATGGAACTGAAGCAAAGGCATATTTAAACATTCGCTGTACTTTCTCCTCTCAGAAAATGAGATTTTTAGTGTGGATATTTAGGATATCACATGGGGCTGCAAAGCTCTTAGTTAACTTTAGAAATAACCCTGATAGGCTATAATATCAGTAACTTCTACAAATGTCAAGTAGCTTAAGGAATCAGTTTACCCAAGAACTAAATATATAACAACTACTAAGGAAACTAATAAAAAAGGCTATGGTTTTTCCAGTAGTCACGTATGGATGTGAGAGTTGGACTATAAAGAAAGCTGAGCACCGAAGAATTGATGCCTTTGAACTATGGTGTTGGAGAAGACTCTTGAGAGTCCCTTGGACTGCCAGGAGATCCAACCATTCCATCCTAAAGGAGATCAGTCCTGAATATTCATTGGGACTGGTGTTGAAGCTGAAACTCCAATACTTTGGCCACCTGATGTGAAGAGCTGACTCATTTGAAAGACCCTGAAGCTGGGAAAGATTGAAGGCGGAAGGAGAAGGGGACGACAGAGGATGAGATGGTTGGATGGCATCACTGACTCAATGGACATAAGTTTGAGTAAGCTCTGGGAGTTAGTGATGCAGGGAGGCCTGGCGTGCTGTAGTCCATGGGGTTGCAAAGAGTCAGACACGACTGAGTGACTGAACTGAACTGAACTGAACTGAACTGAAGAAAACTTCAGAGATAGAACATGCAAAAAATTCTGTACGAGTAATATGTTTTCACATAATTCATTCTGTTTGTGATAAATTAAGATTTAAATAATGAGTAGGGCATCCTGGTGGATCAGAGAGTAAAGAATCTGTCTGCAATTCAAGAGACTTGGGTTTGATTCCTGGGTCGGTTTTATCCCCTGGAGAAGGAAATGGAAACCCAAATACAGTACTCTTGCCTGGAAAATTCCATGGTCAATGGGGTCACAGAGAATGGCTAGGTATAGTTTATGGGGTCACAAAGAATTGGACAGGATGGAATGACTAACACTTCAGTATAGATAATTATAAACAAATACAGTGAAAACACAAGTATTGGGATCAGCATCCATGGCTATTTCTAGAAAATATTTGATTGATTTTCTTTATTTTTTGTCATGAGTAGATGGAACTGCAAGATTTAAAATGATTTGCAAGTTTATGGCATATGTTGTTAAAAGGTTATAAATAGCAAGTAAAGAACAAAAATAGAAATGTCATGCTCAAATTACTTGTCAATAGAAATGCAGTGAAATTTTTTGGGAGAAAACTTTTATTTTAGATGATAAGGTGAGAGCAATATTTATCCTCATTTTAATAATGTTCAGCCATTTTTGAAGAAAGCAGAAAAAAGCTTTTATCAATTATAGTAAATGTATAAACATTATAATAGAAATATCTAAATTATTTCACTTATATTAAAAACATTGTAATTTCTTATATATATATTTATCATTCAGTTCAGTTCAGTTCAGTTGCTCAGTTGTGTCCGACTCTTTGCAACCCCATAAAATGTAGCAAGCCAGGCCTCCCTGTCCATCATCAACTCCCGGAGTCCACCCAAACCCATGTCCATTGTGTCTGTGATACCATCCAACCATCTCATCCTCTGTCGTCCCCTTCTCCTCCTGCCCTCAATCTTTCCCAGCATCAGGGTCTTTTCCAATGAGTCAGCTCTCTGCATCAGATGGCCAAAGTATTGGAGTTTCAGCTTCAACATCAGTCCTTCCAATGAACACCCAGGACTGATCTCCTTTAGAGTGGACTGCTTGGATCTCCTTGCTGTCCAAGGGACTCTGAAGAGTCTTCTCCAACACCACAGTTCAAAAGCATAAATTCTGTGGCACTCAGCTTTCTTCACAGTCCAACTCTCACATCCATACATGACCACTGGAAAAACCATAGCCTTGACTAGACGGACCTTTGTTGGCAAAGTAATGTCTCTGCTTTTTAATATACTGTCTAGGTTGGTCATAACTTTCCTTCCAAGCAGTAAGTGTCTTTTAATTTCATGGCTGCAATCACCATCTGCAGTGATTTTGGAGTCCAGAAAAATAAAGTCAGCCACTGTTTCCCCATCTATTTGCCATCTAGTGATGGGACCAGATCCCATGATCTTACTTTTCTGAATGTTGAGATTTAAGCCAACTTTTTCACTCTCCTCTTTCACTTTCATCAGGAGGCTTTTTAGTTCCCCTTCACTTTCTGCATAAGGGTGGTATCATCTGCATATCTGAGGTTATTTATATTTCCTCCCAGAAATCTTGATTCCAGCTTGTGCTTCATCCAGCCCAGCTTCATCCCTTCTCATGATGTACTCTGCATATAAGTTAAAGAAGCAGAGTGACAATATACATCCTTGATGTACTCCTTTTCCTATTTGGAACCAGTCTGTTGTTCCATGTCCCTAAAGATATGCTCAGGCTACATATTTCATAAAATTTTCATCCTGGTTTTATTGTTTATAGATGATCAAAGTTATAATAATATTTCTGTCACTAATTTTATAGTAATATTGTTTTCCTATGAGTTAACATTAGCTGGCACTGAAAAATGGTCCATTTTAAAAGTTATGTTTATAAAATATAATATTTCATTGAATATTTTTATACAAGATACATAAGTGAATAATCTATTTTCCTTAATCAGAAAATAAGAGCCAGAGTAAAGAAATAGTTGCTGTTTATATCTAGTAGAGACTGATGCACTGAGGCTGCAAATACTGTAGGATGACAAGAGGAAGATTTCAAGTTGTATTTGTCAAGCTTCATTATTTTTGATGGGCTATGTCAGAGTCAGGGTTAGAATTGGTATGGGATTGGCAATCAAAACTCCAGTCAAAAGGAAAGCCAGGAAGTTGCTCAGGGAGATTGCATGTAGGATATAACTAAGTTTTGAGTGATAGTTCCTCAACTATAATAATTTTTAATGATGTCAAATATGCAACAGTTACGTTTGAATATTTGCCAAACTGGACTTAATCAGTTATAGAAACTATCATATTTAAAACTCTCCTTAATGAAATCTTTTTAAAAATCCATCATGCCATACAGATTAGATCAAATCCACAGAATAGATTTTCAAGATCTGGCAGCTTCTATAAAGTCTAACAAATGAAAGTTTTAGAATTCAGTAATATATATGAGACTATCTGAAATAAAAAGAAATGGCTTGTCCATGATACTTTCACACACATGAAGTTCTTTGTGTATAAAGTGTAAACCTATCAGAAAGAAACCTGATAGCCCATAAAATTAGTGGCCTTGCAAATAGGAGAATAGACAGATGATGGCACAGATAAAAAATAGAAATTAGGAGAAAGTAGACCAACGACAATAAAGAGAGAAAGCCTAAATCATTTTTTCCTAATAGAAAGACAGATTTCATATGAAAGGTCACATATAATATTGCTGAAGGAAACTGAAGTGCTTTTCAATTCTAGACTAACAAAGAGATATGAAAATGGATTTAAATATGGAGATGCCACAGAAAAAAATACATGGAATCTCTATGTCAAAGGTAGTTGTATTAATTGTCTATTGCTATGTAACAAATTACCCCCAAAATTTAGTGACTTTAACAATGACAAATTTTTGTTATCTTACAAATTCTTCTAGTTAGGAATCCTTTGTTGGGTAGATCTGCATCACGGCTGCTCAGGAACTTGCAGGCTAGCTGTTGACTATGGCTACAGTCTCATGACGGTGGTGCTGGAGGGGATGATTCTAAACTCACATTATGCATCTTGTGCTGTTACCATCTGTGCTTCTCTACTGTGCCGCTTCACAACATGTCAGCTAACTTCTCCCAGAGTAAACAATTTGAGAACGAGCAAGAGAGCCTAAGAAAGATTCCACGGTCCTTTAATAAACTAATCTTAAAAAGGACATCTCATCCCGTCAGTTCTAATGAACAGAATACAACTTCCCAGCATACATCCAAGAGGAGGGAATAAACATGGTGTGAATACCATGAGGCTGGGATCACAGAGCTTCCTTTCATGATAGACGTTGGTAATAATCTCGGAATTGTACTGTGGGCAATCTGATCACTAAGACTGAGAGGAGAACCGAAGACAGAGGGAGGAAATCAACATTTAATGTGAGTAGCACATAAGAGCATGCAGCTAGCTAAATCGCTTTAGTTGTGTCTGACTCTGTGCGACCCCATAAGAGCATAGTGGGTGTTAATTTAGAAAAATAAACTGACAGCTAAGTAGTTTCAATCTAATAATATCATGTGTTGGGCACCTGGAATAAGGAAAGAAGAAAATTTAGAGCTAGTCTGAAGTAACTAACGAAGGATAATGTCATTGCAAACTTGTGAGTCAAGGGAAAACAATTTTGGCAGAACAACAAAACCACTGTTTAATGAAACAAGGCTTGAAACAGGAAGTAGGAAGAAAAAAAATTAAAAAAAAAAACTATTACAGTACAAACTGGATATGATCTGGAGGTTTATGAAAATACTGATAAATAAGAGACTTCTCTTAAAATGTGAGTTAATAAAACAGAATTTGGTAGTCAATGGGATATAAATTTAGAGAATCAAATAATATTCTAAAAAATACAAGTCATGCATTGAGTCCTGATGCATGAGCTATGATGTTCCAGGCATAGGCTTGAACATTTTAATTCTCTCATTTAATTAGAACATTAATTCAGAGGAGTGTTATTATGGAATACATTGTATTCAACTTTCTAACATCCGTTATTATCACAGTGGATTAATTTAAGCCAATTATCATAACTCCAACTCCTTTGCTGACAATCAGTTCAGGACTGGGTTATGATCCATTTTTGGAGAATGGTTTGTGGACAGTCTCCTGCAGTCATCTGGAACAGACTTTTTCTTTCCTGAGAGAGAGGGGAAAAACGAGATGTCTCTTCTTCCCCTAGACTTTGTCACATTTGCATATAATGCTTTAGAAAAGCTAGAAAGTACTGCATTGTATTAGCCAAAGGATGAGTTCAACATCAAAGATAGATAATTATTTTCTATTTATTTATGTTTTTGCAGTACTTTCAAAATAATTTCAGCCTAAGATGAAAATACTTTATGAATTCTCAATTTTGCCAAAAACAAGAATTTTTACTGGAAAGTTATTTTTCTCTCCTCTTTATCACTAATTCTAGAAGAAAAATATTGATTAAAATCAAAGATGTGTTAATTTTTCTCTTTTCCTGCAAGACAGAAAATATATGTTACATCCCTTTAACCTCTAAATTGAGGAAGAAGTGCAAAAGTGTAAAGGCAGTAGGTTGGTGATATAAAATTAACAACTTGGCATCTGTAGCAGATATCTACTTACTGCCAGACATTTACCGAAAGAAAAACATTCTTTGCTGTCAAATTTTATTAGAGATTGCACTGAACAAGGAAAAGGTCTCCTAGGAATATTTCTTCTTTGACAAGAAATGAACACAGTGTCATTTCACTTTCTGTTTGTGTAAAGACAAAAATCAACACTTACTTCGGTAATTGTGTTATATTCAGAGTTCAGGCATTCTATCTATCAAAAATAAATTGTGGAATATGATATAGCAACAACTGCAGCTACCCACTATTAAATCCTTGGTATTAATATATTAATATTAATTAATTAATATATATTATATATAATGCTGTATATTATATATAATATAATTAATATTAATTAATTAATATATATGAAGCAAAATACTGAACTGGAGAAATCATGGGGACTCAATTATGATGGCAATGTGGGAATGAAAATAGTATACTTTCCAAGGCATTCCTCTGGGCTTGCATGGTACAGTGCTGAGCATTGGGATTCAGTCTCTGGAGAATATGAACTGTCATCTCTCCAAACACTATCATAGTGGTCCTTATGTTTGCTCTTCTGGTGGTCTTTATTTAACTTCAGGTTACTTTCAACCACTCAACAATTACTGGATGTCTACTATGCACATATTATTGTAACAGATGCATTCCAATTCCATCAGCTCACATTTTGCTGTTCTGTATTTAACCCTCATCTTATTTGATGCTATATAATAAACACTCATGTTCGACAATGATCTAAGAAGAATACAGCAAAAAAAAAAAAAAAATTAGTCACTCAGTTGTGTCCAACTCTTTGCAATCCCATGGACTGTAATCCACCAGGCTCACTGTCCATGGCATTTTCCATGCAAGAATACAGGGGTGGGCCACCATTCCCTTCTCCAGGAGATCTTCCTGACCCAGGGATTGAACCCAGGTCTCCTGTATTGCAGGCAGATTCTGTACCCTTTGAGCCACCAGGGAAGCCCAAGAGTATAGCAAGGGCAGTCTGCATTTAATGTTAAATATTTTATTTCTAAGGATATATTGACTTTAAGTAGCACATTAACTTTAATTAATAGGGATAATTCAGTGGTTATACTGTACAGATATTTTTATACATTTTATACATTGCAAAGGTCTGTCTATTCAAGACTATGGTTTTTCCAGTGGTCATGTATGGATTTGAGAGTTGGACTATAAAGAAACCTGAGAGCCAAAGAATTGATGCTTTTGAACTGTGGTGTTGGAGAAGACTCTTGAGAGTTCCTTGGACTGCAAGGAGATCCAAGCAGTCCATCCTAAAGGAGATCAGCCCTGGGTGTTCATTGGAAGAACTGATGTTGAAGCTGAAACTCCAATACTTTGGCCACCTGATACGAAGAGCTGACTCATTGGAAAAGACCCTGATGCTGAGAATAATTGAGGGCAGGAGGAGAAGGGGATGACAGAGGATGAGATGGCTGGATGGCATCACCAACTCGATGGACATGACTTAGGGTGGACTCCGGGAGTTGGTGATGGACAGGGAGGCCTGGCGTGCTGCGATTCATGGGGTCACCAAGAGTTGGACACGACTGAGTGACTGAACTGAACTATACATTGCAATTAATTATATCTCACTACTCATTCCTGACAACATATTAGACTGTGCAACAGTTAAAGTATAAATAGTTAAAGTACATAAACAAAACAAACAAAACAACAAACAATAATAGAAAACTAGTCAATATGATACTTTTCTATAATTTTCTCACTATTAGCTGTATTACTACAGCAAAAAAAAAACTTAGTTGCCAATCATGTCCAACTCTTTGTGACCCCATGGACTGTGACCCACCAGGCTCCTCTGTCCATAGAATTTTTTCTTCTATCTTAAGAATATAATGTACACTGCAAATGGCCATCGTCATATATATTTCTCAAAGTTCATACTTTCTAACTTCTAAATGTGCATTATTCGAACACTTTCCAATGTCTTTGAACACCTGCAGTTCACTTGCAGTCTTCAGGTATTGAGGACTATGCATAGACACCTTTTCTTCTAAAGCATCTAGACTACTTTATTTTAGATAAGTAGTATCTTCAAAGAAATAATATGATTCCTTCTTTCCTGAATTTTCTCCCCTGTCAGCTGGCCCTTGCTTCTGTAGATGAGTTACAACCTTTCTCATTTTTTCCATCTCAGGGTGTTAAACCTCCAGGTTCCTCATCAGATCACATTCCACGTTCTAAACCAACTTTGAACCATTTTGACTTCTTTCCCTCCGTTTCAATTCACCATCTTTCTATTCTCCACTCAAAATTATAAATCAGACTGTATTCTCTTCCTTTATACAGTAAATCAGGCTACCCTTTTCTCTCAGCCTCTTACTTAGAAAAATCATTATCCATATTTTTATCACCATCAGTGCATTACAGAGGCAGCATGGCTTAGTGGAAAAACTTAGGAACTTAGGAAATAGCTAGGGGGCAATCTATATTGTTATTGTCTATACTCTTAATCAGAATGGTTAGTGAAATTCTGCCTTATAGAACCTTTTTGTTGTGGTAGATCTATAAGATATAGAAGAACTAAGACATATTCTAATATATAGTGAGTGATCCTCACTCTTTTCCCCTTAAAAATGTGACAGAAATCATGGGAGGCATGGCATGAAAAATAGACAGAGATTTCAATGCAAATGTGAAATAGGAGCTAAGGATGAGCAGGAGAAATATAAGTTCATTCATCGCTTATTTAACTTATATGCAGAGTACACCATGAGAAATGCTGGGCTGGATGAAGCACAAGCTGGAATCAAGATTGCCCAGAGAAATACCAATAACCTCAGATATACAGATGACACCACTCTTATGGCAGAAAGTAAAGAAGAACTAAAAAGCCTCTTGATGAAAGTGAGAGAGGAGAGTGAAAAAGTTGGGTTAAAGCTCAACATTCAGAAAACTAAGATCATGGCATCTGGTCCCATCACTTCATCACAAATAGATGGGGAAACAGTGGAAACAGTGTCAGACTTTATTTTTCTGGGCTCCAAAATCACTGCAAATGGTGATTGCAGCCATGAAATTAAAAGACACTTACTCCTTGGAAGGAAAGTTATGACCAACCTAGATAGCACAAAAAAGCAGAGACATTACTTTGCCAACAAAGGTCCATCTAGTCAAGGCTATGGTTTTTCCACTGGTCATGTATGGATGTGAGAGTTGGACTGTGAAGAAAGCTGAGTGCCACAGAATTTATGCTTTTGAACTGTGGTGTTGGGGAAGACTCCTGAGAGTTCCTTGGACTTCAAGAAGATCCAAGCAGTCCATCCTAAAGGAGATCAGCCCTGGTGTTCATTGGAAGGACTGATGTTGAAGCTGAAACTCCAATATTTTGGCCACCTCATGCAGAGAGCTGACTCATTGGAAAAGACCCTGATGCTGGGAAGGATTGGGGGCAGGAGGAGAAGGGGACAACAGAGGATGAGATGGCTGGATGACATCACTGACTCGATGGACATGAGCTTGGGTAAACTCCGGGAGTTGGTGATGGACAGGGAGGCCTAGTGTGCTACAATTCATGGGGTTGCAAAGAGTCGGACATGACTGAGCGACTGAACTGAACTGATCATGTTAATTCCAAAATGTGCTATCAGATGGCTTGCGTTTCCACAAGGTATTGAAAAATGATCTACTGAGTTGAACGGTAACCCTTCTCCTATCCTCCTCTCACAAAAAGTTTGGACATGACCCTATATGGAAATAGGTTCTTTGCAGATGCAACCAAGTTAAGGTATGGTCATACTATACTAGAGTTGGCACTAATCCACTGATTAGTTTCTTATAATAATAAAAGGGGAAATTTGACACAGAAACACAGGGAAAAAGCCACATGATGATGAAGGCAGATATTGAAATTACACAGCAGCAAACCGACGACTGCCAGAAATTATCAGCAAATTTCCAGAATCTTGAAGAAGCAAAGAAGGATCCTCTCCTACAGGCTACAGAGAGAACACAGCTTCCCAATACCTTGATTTCAAACTTCCAGCCTCCCAGAACCATGAGAGAATCAATTTCTGTAGTTTAAAGCCACTAGTTTCTTTTGGCTGCTGTAGGAAACTCCCAGGGACAGTGGAGCCTGGTGGGCTGCCCTCTATGGGGTTGCACAGAGTAGGACACGACTGAAGCGACTTAGCAGCAGCAGCAGCAGCAGGAAACTAATACAAGTGTCACGAAACATACTATACTGAAGAGTATATAGTATATATAAATGACATAAATGACACAGGTCTGTATTCTGAATCAGAAAGATGCACTCACGTCTTAGCTATACCACTAAGTACTGAGGCTTTAGGTAAGCTATAAATCCTCATCAATCTTAATTTCCTCATGTGGAAATGGGATAAAAATTTCATCTTCATTTGTAGCATGAAAAAATGATAATGCAGACAAAGTACATGTCATTTTGTCTACCCTACTGTAGAAGTTCTATAATTCTTACCTGTAGATTTACTCAAATACAATGACCCCATCAGAGTGCCCCCGAAGGTCAGAGGCACACCCAGTGAAATGACACTTAAAAAATAGAACAAAACCAATGAATTTCTTTGTTCTCTCCCACAGAACAGCTGGCACTTCTGATATGAGCATGCTGCTCTACACACTGACACGTTTTCACATCAAGTCATCCCAACAGCAACCACTGCAGTACTGCCCAGATGCATATAATCTTCTTGAAAATGGGGAGTTATATGATGCAAAATATATGAACGGGGTTGGAGGGAAGTTAGTAACTTTTTTCCCCTTTTCTCCCTTTCAGTACTACCACCATTAAATTCATATTTGTGTATTTTTCTGATCTCAAGGTATATGTACCCAGTGAACACACTGCCTTGTCGACAACTGAGTCTCAATTATTCATCAAACAGGAAAGAAGATCTACACAAAATTAGGATCTATAAGCTACAATTACTCAGAGATGTTACAGAAGCAGGAAGAGTTCTCCAGTATCCATCAGAACTCTAATGCTATTAATGTTTCTCAGGTTCAGTGTGTCTAAAAATCATCTGAAGCCCAGTTCTGGCCTCAAGGGACTGTGATTCATAAAGTCAGAGCTGGGCCCAGAAAACTGATATTTCAACATGTTTTTCAGGTGATATCATTGCATGTAGTCTGAAAGTCACATTTTGAGATAAATCGGCCTGTGTGAAATAGTCATAGTAGCCTGACAGTTCTACTTTAGGGATAATTTTAAAAAATATATGAAGATATTAATATTTAACAACACCCATTTTAGTTTTAAGTTCTTAGACCAAAATATCCCACATACCATTCTTACATTCCCACCCCCCATTCAATTAAGTGAGATACACCTGCAAAATGTCCTCAAACTGTTATCCACATGGTTACTTTGCAAAAAGTATAATATAGGAAATAAACCTCTAAAATCAGAGTTTCACTGGTAACTTCATGTCAATCTGAGAATCTACTGTAGCTCCTGCAGCCCCATTTTAAAGGTGGCTCTTAGCCATTACTACACATTAGAATTATGTGTACAGCTTTAAAATATCCCCATCTCAGACCAATTAAATCAGATTTTCTGGTTCAGTCCCAGGGGATGGGGATTCCTAAATTAGTTCTAGTGTGTAGCTGGGGTTGAGAACCACAGCTTGAACTGAAGATTTTTTCAGAGGCTATATGACTGATATCTCTGCTTGACAATAAGAAGAAAATCCCTGTGATTTTGAACCCTCTGGTTTTCTGGAATTCGTGTAATGTTGGGATTCTTCACAGCGTAGGCAGATTCCAAATTTCAGAAACAAAGGTTTAGGAAAAGAGTGGCTTCCTACAGAAGTCTAAGGACAAAAATGCTATAACCCTCATATAATAGTTTAGCATCACAAGAAGAATGAGAGATGTCAAAAAAGAGAAACTATGACAGAACGCTAGGCTGTCTGAGACCTCTCTTCTAACAGGAAAAAAAAAAAAAGGGGGAAATCTTTTTTTAAATTAAAGTTTTTTAAAGTTATATTTCATGTTAAGGTTTAGATACTGAATATATTTTGGCTTAAAATAAATTATTCTATGACATGAATCAATATCACTTTGTGATAATCAGTGAGGCCCAGATTTATAAATAATTTTTAGTTCATACTTTTAACTACATAATTTCATCTTCAGAAAGATTAAATAGTTAAGTCTATCATAATTGAAAACTGACCCAGGGGCCTCAGCTCAAAAATACATATATCCTTGCATATCTCTCTATGAGAGCACTTGAATAAAAAACAATCCAGTGATAAACTACTCTGAGTTTAACAGTTTCAAAGTAAGATGGGTGAGAAGAGAATTGATTTTGCTCCAACAAACTGGACTAAGTAAGATGTGGGCATGGCTGTGTGTCAGGAAGAACTATGAGAGCCCCAATCTATTCAGTCTAGTGGAATCTAATCTAAACAGGAAATAAAGTTTAGGGAAGTTTGAAACAAACTGTCTTTAAATCTTGTATCTATTTTATAAGTTATGTTCTTACATATCTTTGCCTCTTACCCAGAACAAGTGTATCTTTACTTACTAGTTTTAATAAATAAGTGGAGGGAGGATAAATAAATGTTTGTTATATACAGTAAAAAGAGCATCTGTCTGATGTTTTCATTAATTTCTTCTAGTAACAAGGAGAAGACCCACTTTATCTCAGAGAAACTTGACCTGGATGACCACATCGAAACATCCTGAAAGCAAAAGTTCCAAGTAAAATATTCAAGATAATCTATATTTACTCAATATACCTTAAGCCAGTCTATATGCACTTGATCTACTGGTCAAAAAATACTCAGTAAATAAGTTATTTTGGGGTATTTTTAGATTTCTATATGGAGTATTTTGGCATAATGCAAATTTATATTTTAATATAACTCTCCATTCATTTGTTCTAAGTAATTTCATCTAAGTGATATTGACAGTGACTGTTCATCTGCTTTTTTGAGGACTACTACATAGAACTTCCTGAAGAGGTTTTAACACTCACCCTTCTAACCTTATGATAATGATGGTACAAACAATGATTCTCTCATCAACGAATACCTTTGCATCATGGTAGGTATATTAATAGTTAGATTATGAGATTGTTACTGGTGAACTATTTTTGGAGTCACAAAGTGTCTTGTAACTATTGGGATTATAAGATAATCACATGAGCAAGACATCAATCTCTAACAGATTGGATATACCCAAGAAAGTGTGGTCTAAAAAATTTTATCTTTGATGTCTAATTTCTAAAAACTTTATGGGAGAAAACCACTTTGGAATTCATTCCTAGTGTCAAGGAACCAAACCAAGGTGTCAAGATAAACTTGTCACTTTGGAAATGTTCTAGGACCATTCTACAAATTCTAAAAGCTACCAATCATTAAAAAAAGAAGGAAACAATTTTCTAAAGGTGAAAAAATCCATAAGTTACATCAATTTTCTGGGCAGCTTTGTCTGGGATAAATGGTAAATTTGACCTTTCAGGGATTATAAACTCTACAAACTCTGAAATCAATTTAAACACCTTTTTAAGGCATATATTTTTATATAAATGTGCAGTTTTTTATATTTTCAGGTATTTAGTAATATCTAAAGTCATTGTATATTTATATTATCTCATAACAAAATCATAAGTATTTGGAAATTTTTAATGGGGATAAACAATTGATAAGATCTACCTAAACAAAGATCAACTTGTGAAATAGTTTAGTAAATTGTTTTAAGGCCTAAATGTAATTGTGTTAAGTAGTTTCTACAAAATGCATAATCTTTAAATATGTTTCATGCAAATTATCTTGACGTGATAGTTTCGTGATGGAAACATAAAGAAAACCCTCTTAATTTGTCCTAACATAACCTGTCTCTACTGATACAAGTAAAAGAACAAATGTTAACTGAGTGCCTATTTGACATATCAGTCAAGTGATCATCTGAACATCTTGGGTAATAAATAAATTTGAAAACTGTATGCCAGTAAAGAAATTATAACCTCACCATGCTCAGTTGTCTTTAAATGACTAGAGAAAAAACAAAACAAAACAAAACACCATGAGAGGAAAATGGTACCTGAAATTTTAAGATTTAGAATGAAAATCAAAGTATCTTACCCAATAAAATAACTGTCTAATAGAAATAATGACCACCCAATCTTCCAATATATTATTTTACTTAAATAATTTATTCACAATCTTAGCCACTTATCAATTGGTGTTTTACAGCTTGAAATAATTTATGTGATTTATGTTTTAGTCTCCTTACAAAACCACAGCTGTGAGAAATCTCACTATTTACTGAAAGAGACTTGAAAATTTCTGCTTATGTACTCAATTTGATGTTGTAGTCAGATCTGCAAATAGCTAATTGATGATAAAGTTTATTTATAGCCTACATGTTTTCAAATTTAGCACCTAATGAAAACTGCTACCTATAGAAAAGGTTACAATTATCAAACTTCTATAAAACCAATTAAATATAAGTTCTATGATATTAGCCCATGGATATGATACATGTTCTTTTAATCAGTTTACTTGCTCCTGAAGAAACTCTAACTGATGAATTATTCCCATAACGTCAATATATGGCTGAAATTTTCAATAACAGTTTCCTGCACTATTAAACATTCAGAATTTCAAATAAACTATGTATTATTATTAATAAAGACAACAGCATATACATATATACAAACCGTTTACATGAAACATACACATTTTAAATTCAAATACTGAGTGTGGGGTAGAAGTATTGGAGAATATACCTATATTTTGATCAATAGACAAAATCAATCATAGTCTTTCAACCACCAGCTCCTTCCTCAAAGGTAACATTTTAATAGTTGCTTATGAATTATATCAACAATTTTAAAGAATCCTTTAAAGATCCTCTAAGAACCAAAGATAATGAAAATAATTTATTCTATAAGAGATAAAACAATGAAATATGACATTGAATATTTACCTCAAATAGCTTTTAACCAAGCTGTTTTAGGGACAAAGTGATTTAGAAAATGTTTGCCCTCTAGACATAGCAATCGCTTGTTTATTGTATTGGTATCTATTGCTATTTACAAATACAATGATGTTCCATAGGGAGAGAGTCAGAACCTATATGACTTGATCAACCTAAGCCTATCCTCCATTTATCCTAGAAGAGCTTCCATTTTGGGGGGATTTATAGATGCTCAAGTCTTTAAAACCAGTTTTGACTTTGGGGTAATTACTCAAATTTCCTGTTTCTTAGAGTCTTCTTTTCTACAATGTTTATGAAAGTAGCACCTACATCATAGAGGTGTGAACTGTAGATAAAATTATGCTTTTATGTTTCTTGAGCTTCATACATTTTAAATGCTTAATGTGTATCTATTATTTTACTCTGAATGAATATTATTTTTATTATAAAACTACATCCTGACATCAAAATGGAAGATGATGAGGAAGAAGGACAGATTATAATATTACATTAACATTTGATAATCATAATAAAATATCTTCTGATTAAAAACTTTGAATTCAAATATACTTATTTAAACAACTTCATGTACACTAGGGTACAAAGTAAAGAGCATGTCATTACTATATGCGTGCACAAGTGTGGTTAGTTTGCATTCAGGTGTCATGGAAACATTCATTAGAGTTAGGAGCTTATTAACTCATTTTTCAAGATATATTACATGTATGTTCTTGGCATTTTCTTTAGAGTATCTCTAAAACATTTCAAAAAAAAAAGTCCTGGTATATATTACCACATCCTATCTTACATCAGAAGGAAATGACGCTCACCAAGCTTATCTGGCTCTTTCAATGACACATACTTGAAAACTGGAAAAGATTGGGTTGAAACTAAGAGCTATCTGGCCCTTAAAGATATGTTTTATTCAATAAAATATGACAGCAGAAAACTGTAGTACAACATACAGTGAAATAAACTGTAGTAGAAAAGTGCTATTGGAGTGATTTACAGAGTTGGTGACTGGAAAATTTTTGAACTAAATGCCAGTATCCTTTTTAAAATAAAATATTTGATTAGTTTTAATATTTTAACGTATACAATATAATCCGTAAAGATGTGCAGATTTTTAGTTTTATATATATCCAACATGGTTAACAATTGTTTTTACAAAGTATTAATGAATATGAATAAATCAAATTTAAATTTATAGCTATAGAGTTTCAATAGTTCTTTGAGAAAATTTTGCAGATTAATGTTATAAACACCATAGTTTCTTAATGTGTACATTTTTCAAATTGAATTCAGATCATATTGAAAATAAAAAATAGAAGGAAAGAAAATATCAGAGACTTAAAGTTCCACTTTTCATCTCTCCAATGATTACCCACTTCCTGAAGTTTAAAGTATGAAGTAGATTCATGTACGTTTAGGATAAATCCCAAATCCTGAGTCAATATTTTTAGACCCAGATTCTATATTAAATATCTCACATATGGCACCTCTCATTACCAGCAACCAACAACAGATAAAATAAAATGTACAGTCAGAAGATCCTCAAACAGCTATTTACATGGCTACTTTGAATAGACTTGCTTATCTTTAATTGTTTCACAGATTAAAATTTGGTACAATCATCAAAATTTGTAATGATGGTCCTATATCAGAAGGAACAAGGTTAAATTATACATTTCCATATGAGAAATTGGAAAGGTGCATACTAGACTAGTAATATTTATGTTTAAATAACATACACGAAAACTGTCTTTAAAGGGATAAAATACAGGATTAAAAATATTTAGACCATATTTGTTTAACTTTCCATCGATGCTGTACAAATTACATTTTTTTCTGTACATAAGTTAAATGAAAATGTTAAAGAAAAGAAAGTTAAAGAAAAATGAATAATCCTCTAGCTTCTCACCAAGAATATTTTCTATCTGTGATAAAAGTGCCACTGAAACTTCAGACGGAGATAGGCAGGGTTGAATTCAAATACAATATTACTTTCCAGCATCTTTTCTGACTTTTAAAGAATACCTGAAAAATGAGGAAGGAAAGTTTCTGTGATATATGATGATTTTAAAGGTCTTTGGTACTTTTGGTGTTTCTCCAGGGTAAAAAGAGAACATACCTTGGTTGCCATGTGGGCTGAGCAGCTTCATAGCGGAGTTACTTTGAGGAATAACTCAGCAGGGTCAGTAGGAATTAAAGAGAGTGACAAATGGAGCTGTATTCCCTCTGGGAGAATAAATGTAAGGAAATGGTTTTGCCTCATCTAAAGCCTTAAGGCAGATGAATATGGTCTCTATAAAATTTTTCAGAAGCAATATCTAATTTGCTTTCTATTTTGAGTTCGTGAAACATGGGTATCGAATTACAGAGTTAATCTCAAAGGGTGTTCTTTTCTTTAGTTTTTAATAAAATAATTTGGGGACTTCACACATATTAAGGTATAGAAATAGCTTAAAGTCAACTATTGTCTAGTAAAAGAATCTTTTTGTCCATTTTTCTCTCTTTTTTATAAATTCTTCTTATCTCTTACCTCCCCCAGTTTGGATTCCTAATAGACTACAAAGTTAGTTCACTAAATGAGACATCATAATTAAAACCATGAATAACCTATAGTGATAGATGATATTTCCACCTCAAAAACCAGTAGATACACAAGCTTAATAACCAATAATAGAAATGGATTACACTTCACCTCAATTTTAAAAGATTAATTTGAATTATCAGTATAATGTGAAATCTTAGTCAACTGATTAATGTTGCTTTTTTACATGTCTCTCTCTTAAAGACAAAGTTTTAAAAATAATATATCATTTTACTTGTAGATGCTCTCCCAGAGTTCTTTTGAGGTAATGCATGCATGCATGCTAAGTCGCTTCAGTTGTGCCCAACCCTGAGTGACCCTATGGACAGCAGCCCACCAGGCTCCTCTGTCCACAGCATTCTCTAGGCAAGAATATTGGAGTGGGTTGCCAGTTCCTTTGCCATTTGAAGTAATAGAAAATAGTAACAGTTCAATGTTTTTAATTAGATAAATACATTAGTAATGTAAATTAGAAAATAACAGTATCACTACAAGAGTAAGTTTCTTTTCTGTTTTGTACATGACTATATCATCAGAGCCCAGAATGGTACCTTGGCTCTAGAAGTGTTCACTTATAGAATGACTGAATCTGCATTATTTTGATGCCAAACCTACAGACAAAGTTTATTTCAACTTTAAAAGGAATCTTTAAATAATTAAAAAAGAGAGAAGCGGCCTTATATCTTTAATAGTAGATTTAAGAAATGGACTTTCAGCAATGTTACTTTTCCAAGTGTTTTAAATAGATATACTAGAAAACTATTTTTATATTTTCAACTAAAATAGTTAAAAATTGTTTCATATCTATAATATTTTCCTATTTTTATGTTTAAAAGTAATATCATAGGAATTATGTTTTAAATGTTGAATTTTCCTCATAGTCTCATAGACTCAGCTTTTCCATAGTTAATATTCTTCAGTAATGTTTTAAAGAGTCAGAAAAAGGTAAAAAAAAAAAAGTCTACTTATAAAAAAACAACAACAACAAAAAAAAGAAACTTTAAGACATTAAAGTTTTCCTAATGTCTCAAGAAGGCAATGCATAAAAGAAAATCCCATTATTATCGCCCCAAATGATTAGACTTTCATACAAGCAATCTAATAGTAGGAATCATTTTATTACTACTATCTATAATTGTATTTCAACTACTTCTAATATTTTTGTGTGTGTGATGTAGGGGAACCTAGAACCTGTTATACAGAGTGAAATAAGTCAGAAAGAGAAAAACAAATGTTGTATATTAACACATATATGTATACGGAATCTAGAAAAATGGTACTGATGAACCCATTTGCAGGGCAGAAATATAGATGCAGATGTAGAGAACAGACTTGTGGGGGATGGAGAGGGTGGGACAAACTGAGAGAGTAGCATTGACATATAAGCACTACCATGTGTAAAATAGCTAGTGCAAAGTTGCTGTATAGTACAGAGAGCTCAGATTGGTGCTCTGTGATGACCTAATGGGTTGGGATGGGTGGAGGGAGGCTCAAGGATATAGGTATATCTATAGCTGATTCACATTGTTGTACAGCAGAAACCAACACAACGTGTAAAGCAATCATTCTCCAGTTAAAAAGAGATTTCAAAACGTGGATGTAAAATGGGTTTAAGAATCTATTGTTCAGTGACTATACTGAGTTACCATTTTATTGCTTTACAGTCAAAATGTAAAGCAAAATCCTCAAGAAACCATCCTGTTTAGGACAATGAAGAGATCAGCAAGCTAATTACAAACACAGCAACCTAACAATCTCTTGTTGCAGTCCTGGCAGTTAGTGCCACGGGAGGACAATAGAAGTGAAAGTGAATTAGTAGGATGCATTGTCATCATAGCCATGGGTAATCAATTTACATGTTTAACCAGAGTATGAGCTTCAGAGCACTACTGTCTTCAGAGTGAATGTAGTTCATGCCAAACTGATGCTATGTGTAATCTAGTTCAGTGAGATGCAGGAAACCCACGGAAAACTAGCTGCAAATGATGTAGGCAGGAAAACTATGATATATTTTGACTTGTGATATATTTTGATATATTTTGACTTTGCAGTTTGGAATTTAAGATTACAAAGAAATTGTTTTTCCTATCTGTATGCAAACTTATCTTTCAATCAAATAATCATCCAGGGAAGACTGAAACTAACAGCTACCATCTTGAATTTACTCTGGCTTATATACTGAAACTAAATTACAGCCCTTGAGATGCACTTAAACGTCATGTGATGAAAAGCTTCGGGAATAAAATAAATGTGTTTCAAAATATTACTTCAAATAGAAGTAAAATCAATTTCAGTATTTTTATCATACACATTTTATTACTATTCTAAAGAAAAGGAATTTTAGAATAAATTCTACTAAATCCTTTTATAGGATGAATGCTTTCAATGTATATATTCTTATATTTTAGTGTAAGTACACTGGAATCTAACTTAGTTAAATTTGGAGGGTTTTCTCTAGGCAATATGAAAAAGATGAATAATGTTTTCAATCTAAGTTCTATACTTGGATGACAGGAGGTATCATAAAGAAAATGCAGCTATATAAAAAGCAATACCTGCATATTTACGTATCCTATTACATTCATGTCTTTGAGAAAATTACCTTCAGGTAAAGGAAAAGAGTAATGGATAAAGTATGGATTCTAGCATGTTCATTGGTTGAAGGAATCTCATCATACCATAGAAATTCTCAATTTGAAAAAGAAATGGTTTTAAAATAGAACATTTTATACAACTCTCAAACTAACCATGACTTTCTTCAGAACTCAGTAAAACTGATTGCCATTTTTTGTATTTGTGGATACTAAAGGCAAACACAAAACAAGTGAATTACCAATATGTTTCTGTTTTAAGCATAATGATTTTATATAAGTGGAAAATATATAAGAAGTGGTCCTGAGTAGTGAAAAAATATTTTATGTTTCAGCTTAGTTCATTACCTTGAACTAAATTACTCATAACTAAAAAAAATAAAATAAAATGGCAAAACACTCTCTGACATAAATCACAGCAGGATCCTCCATGACCCACCTCCCAGAATATTGGAAATAAAAGCAAAAATAAACAAATGGGACCTAATTAAAATTAAAAGCTTTTGCACAACAAAGGAAACTATAAGCAAGGTGAAAAGACAGACTTCAGAATGGGAGAAAATAATAGCAAACGAAGCAACAGACAAACAATTAATCTCAAAAATATACAAGCAACTTCTGCAGCTGAATTCCAGAAAAATAAACGACCCAATCAAAAAATGGGCCAAAGAACTAAACAGACATTTCTCCAAAGAAGACATACAGATGGCTAACAAACACATGAAAAGATGCTCAACATCACTCATTATTAGAGAAATGCAAATCAAAACCACAATGAGGTATCATTTCACACCAGTCAGAATGGCTGCTATCCAAAAGTCTACAAGCAATAAATGCTGGAGAGGGTGTGGAGAAAAGGGAACCCTCTTACACTGTTGGTGGGAATGCAAACTAGTACAGCCACTATGGAGAACAGTGTGGAGATTCCTTAAAAAACTGGGAATAGAACTGCCATATGACCCAGCAATCCCACTGCTGGGCATATACACCGAGGAAACCAGAATTGAAAGAGACGCGTGTTCCCCAATGTTCATCGCAGCACTGTTTACAATAGCCAGGACATGGAAGCAACCTAGATGTCCATCAGCAGACAAATGGATAAGGAAGCTGTGGTACATATACACAATGGAATATTACTCAGCCATTAAAAAAATACATTTGAATCGGTTCTACTGAGATGGATGAAACTGGAGCCCATTATACAGAGTGAAGTAAGCCAGAAAGAAAAACAACAATATAGTATACTAATGCATATATATGGAATTTGAAAGATGGTAACGATAACCCTATATGCGAGACAGAATAAGAGACACAGATGCATAGAACAATTTTATGGACTCTGAGGGAGAAGGTGAGGGTGGGACGTTCTGGGAGAATAGCATTGAAACATGTATATTATCATATGTGAAACAGAACACCATTCCATGTTTGATGCATGAGACAAGGGCTCAGGGCCGGGGCAATGGGATGACCCAGAGGGATGGGATGGGGAGGGAGGTGGATGGGGGGTCCAGGAAGGGGAACACATGTAAACCCATGGCTGATTCATGTCAATGTATGGCAAAAACTATTACAATATTGTAAAGTAATTAGCCCCCAACTAAAATAAATAAATTTATAAAAAAATAAAATAAAATAAAATGGATAATCTGATGACACCTTATTTGGATGACAAATGAGATAGTATTGTGAGATTTATTATCTTGTATGAATCAAAATGTAAGACTGCAACTCAAAACTGTTTCATTACTATGATCACAGCTTGAATTTTGGGGTCCTAAATCTATGAATGACAAGAAAATAGAAGGAAAGGGTGTCCTAAAAATTGTTGTTGTTTTTTTTTCCAGTCCCAGGTGGCAATAGGGGTAAAAATTCCACCTTCCAATGCAGGAGACATAAGAGACTCAGGTTAGATCCCTGGGTTGGGAAGATCCTCTGGAGGAAGGCACAGCAACCCATTCCAGTATTTTTGCCTGGAGAATCCCATGGACAAAGGAGCCTGGAAGGCTACAGTCCATAGGGTTGTGGAGTCAGACACAACTCAAGCAATTTAGCAACATGTATATTCCTGTATCTATGAAATTTTCTATGTTAGGAGGTTAAGCAATTAGGTAGTAGATGAGTACAGTGACTGCTATGAGTGGGTAAATAACAATCTGAAAGAAATAGAAAAGAATGGCCCTTGATACTAAATGTAAAGAGACACATTAAATCAAACCAACACACTAATCCATAATCTACCTTATAATGAGGTTCGGAGGAAGAAAGCCAAAACCAATAAAGCACCACTGATTTTTGTAACTTTACTTAATATAAACAGTGGAGGTAAAAACAAACAAAAAACATAAAGAGCTATAGACTGAATATTAAAATCAGTATTTGCATATGTGAATATTTATAAATTTTATCAGAAACTTCTTAGACATATTTAATCCCTGAGGACCACAATCTCAAGAGAATAAATTACTTCCAGAGAGCCAAATCAGTGATGGACCCAGGTTTAAAAATTCCATGGTTTGAACAGTTTGAAAAGAGAAATATGATTTAATGAGAGTTTGTGGGACTACAAAGAGATAAACTGAGATACAAGGAGATACACTGAAGTTATTAGCCAAATTATTTGAAATGTTTGAAAGTAAGAGTTTTTTCAGTATAATATGAATTTTAAATAAATACGATTTTGATACTCTAAGAACTAAAGTAAAACCATGTTATTTGCATATCAATAGATTTATCATTTTCAATTTTAATGTTCTTACATATATATTGAAAAGTCTTGATTCAATTACATATTTGGTTTAAAGTGAAATATTGATTAACTCTGATTTTATGCAACATAGCACTCTTTTGGTCTCTATTTACTTTGTTCTTATGCCTTAATACTCCTAGTAAATTATATATATATATATATATATTTTTTGTATATATGTAGATGAATGTTTTATATTTCTTTATAATATTATGACACTGATTAATCACTTTATTCCCTTTACTCTGAGAATGCCAATGTCTTGATAACATAGATTCTGTTTATTTTACTTAGAACATTACTGCTAGCAACTGATATAGTAAATGAATGAATAAACTGGAAATAAACAAGTAAGTGGATATTACCAAAGAAAATCTGCCGATAACTAACCGTAGAAGAGTGCACTAGACCAGTAACAGTCCTATTCCTAGGTTAGGTGCTGGAAAGAAATTTGATACTTATAAGGACGTCAAGAAAGAGGAGGGAACATAAACTTGAATTTGAGCCCTCGATTCTCATGGAGCACTGTAATCTTGATAGTAATAACAAAAGTTATTTGGAAAACTTGCATTTTACCACAGTATAATTCTGTCACACCAAAGGCATGCTGTAAGAAGCTATCTATATTTGTGCATAAAATACATATTTGTTTTATAACTGCCCCACTGGTGAGAATTTGATTGTTTAGAATATATAGAATTTTGCTAGCTTTGGTCACAAGGAGATTGGCAAAATGAAAACAGAGCGCAGAAAGGAGGGATAAAAGGAGAGAGGAAGAGAAGTCATGAAAAAGATCCTTCCAGGGTTACTCAGTTATGTTCGACTCTTTGCAACCACATGGGGTGTAGCCTGCCAAGATCCTCTGTCCACAGGATTCTTCAGGCATGAATACTGGAGTGGGTTGCCGTTCTCTTCTCTAGGGGAACTTCCCAACCCAGGGATCAAACCTGAGTCTCCTGCATTGCAAGCAGATTCTTTACCATTCGCGCCACCAGGGAAGCACATAACAGTATAAACAACACAGTAAAAATAATAATACATAAGTAATAAAATTTTAAAATAATTGCATGGTAATCTGGACATTAAATAAGTTTGTATTTTGCTAAATATAAGACAGAGATGGTGTTATTTTGTAATAGGATGGGATGGAACTCAGCCAAGTATACTGCCATTTTCACATTTGACTGAAAAAGTAGCAGCCAACTAGAAATAGGCAGAAAGTCAACTAGGATGCCATTTCATTTGCACTAAGAACTGAATCCAATTCTGGCAATGTATATCAATATTTCATTACCTTTTATTGTAGAGTATTTCACTGCATTCATATACCACACTTTGTTTATATGTTCATCTGTTGATGGACATTTGTGCTGTTGTTACTTTGCTATTATTTCAAATAAATCTGTTGTGGCCCTTCATATATAAATCTTTGCATTCACTTATGCTTTCATTTCTTTTAGGTAAATATGAATAGAATAACATGCCATATGTTAGTCATATCTGTAATGATTTCAAAAAATTGTTACACTAAAACACTAAAATTGTTATATCTAAAACCAGTGTGTCATTTTATTAATTTTAGACTTTCTAATATATGTGCAGTGTTACTTCATTGTGGTTTTAATTTGCATTTCTCTAATGACATTGTGCATCTTTTCTTATTCTTATTTATCATTTGTATATCTTCCAGGGTGGAGTATTTGTTCAAATATGATGTTTTTATTTTATTGGATTGTCTTGTTATTACTGAGTTTTGATAGTCCTTTACATATTTTGAATACATGTCCTTTATCAGATGTGTAATGTGCAAATAATTTCTTTACAGACTCTGGCTTGAGTTGAATCTTTTTAATTATATTGTGAGAGTATAATTAGAATATGGTCTATCTTGTTAAATGTTCCATGTGGTCCACTTGACACAATATGTTATAAATGACGTTTCCAATAAACCATATATATTAATACAGTTACATCAAAAATAGAAGCCAAGTTATGTGTAATATGCATTGATGACCCTGCTCACTGAAAAATCGATGCCTGTCAAAATCTGAGAATTTCCATATCTTCACTGCTAGTACAGCTAATCAACAGAAAAGTGAAACTGGGAGACATAGTACTTAAAGTGAGACAGATCTTTGAGCAGCATCAGTTCTGCTAATCATGGATAATTCTGCCTTCTTTTTTCACATGCCTAGAAGGGGAAATAATATCTCTTTTATGTATTGTTAGAAAGGCTAGATAATGTAATCAATGTGTAATATATGTAAGTATTCAGTGCATGCTAGATGCTTTCTTATTATCAGTAGCATATTGATGATCATATTGAAGATTCACCCCTGACCCCAAACATACACACACAAAGAATTCTTATAAGAAAATAAAAGTAAGACAGATTGAATTGCAAAGCATTTGAACACCTGACTGAGGAGCTCAGTCGTGATCTAGGTATACCAAATTGAGGACTAGCACAGGGACACTCAAACACTCTTCCTGAATATGAGAGAAGAGCCTGGTAAGTCCATACAGGGAAGAATCACCCTGGCCTATAAATACGACTACTTGGGACTGTCAAGGACTCTAAAAATTCTATAGTAAATTTTCTGTAATCATGTAGGTCACAGAAAATGATCCTGATAAATCTAAGAGGTGTATACATACACACACACACACACACACACACACACATATATGAGGGATGGCATACATAAGGTTTTAATATATTAACTATACTGAATCATAGTTCTTATATTTTTAAAAGAGAATACAGTATGAAAACTCAGTTTTATTTATTGTGAGGGGGAAAATTGGTACTGTTTTTAAATATTATATATATATATTTCTTACTATATATATAGGAGGTCTTCTCAGGTGGCAATAGTGGTAGAGAATCCGGCTGCCAATTCAGGGGACATAAGAGATATGGGTTCAATCCCTGGGTTAGGAAGGTCCCTGGAGGAGGGCATGGCAACCCACTCCAGTACTGTTGCCTGGAGAATCTCCTCGACAGAGGAGCCTGGCAGACTACAGTAGTCTTGGGTTGGCACAGAACTGGATGCGCCTGAGCAACAGAACAGCAACAACTATTGAATCAAAATCATAGAATTTTTAACTCTTCATTTATTAAATAATTTATAGAATGGAAAAATTCATTAAAAAATATTCCCCTTGGTAATACTGTTTAGACAGAGGGAATGCACATACTCAGAGAAATGTTCCATAAACTCAGATATTGCAAAAATACAGCTCAAGGCAGACTCTGGTCCTTGGAGTGAGAAGATCACTTTGATAAATTTAGATGATATACACTATATTATGAATTCTTAATGGGGAACTTCAAAATAAAAATAATGTTGCCCATTATGAAGTGAGCCTGGAAATAATTTAACAGCTTTACATAAATAGAGCTCAAAAGAGGAAAACTGATACATTTCTAAATATAAATGTTTAAGAAGTATGATGCAGGTCACAGAATTTCAAAAATGTTCAAAAACTGTGAGATACCTTATTGAGCCTAACATTGAGTTTGGCAAGTAATACTATCTATCTATCTATATATATATATAATTCAATGAAGATGAAAACTGTACCTTGGTGCTTAATTGATAGATGGCAATCTCCTCTTAACACATATGAATAGAATTTCTGCTGGTTATCATGAGGATGGGAAAAGCATTAGAGGAAGGCTTTGAGGACCTGTGTACAATAGTGCTTATTGACAGAACACGCCTATCTGTTTACACAAATGAATATCACAGATCCTTATGAAGGTAAGGACAAAGACCAGAACACCACAAGAGACCACAAGATAGATTGGAGGTAACATACTACCTGAGATACCATTTGTCTTTATCCATTAAAAATATCCATAACTCCTCAGCATTATACAAAGTATAAAGTGGTTGGACTGGCACAAGTGATCCTCTAAACTGAACTGAGTGCTGCCTTTGGTGATTGAAACTATCCCAGACAGATTTTTTAAATTAATATATAATTGACCTATCATATTGGAGAAGGAAATGGGAATCAACTCCAGTATTCTTGTCTGGATAATCCCATGCACAGAGGAGCCTATGGCCCATGGGGTCACAAAGAGTTGGATGTGACTGAGCCCACATTTCTTGACCTATCATATTGCTTTTAGGTGTGCAACATAGTGACTCTATATTTTTTTTAATAGACTATGTGCAAAACAAAGTTATTATAATATTCTTGACTATATTCCCTGTGCTGTATATATCATCACTATGATTTGATTATTTTATAACTGATAGTTTGTCCCTCTTAATCCCTTATGCCTCTTTCACCCATCCCCTCAACCCCACTCCCCCATGGCAACTAATAGCTTGTTCTCTGTGTATGTGAGTCTGTTTCTGTTCTCTATACAGTATGCCTCATTCATTATAGCCAATGAAACATCATAGCCAATGAGTACAACTTCATCACAGAGCAAGGTGGAGGTCACTGCTAAGTCGCTTCAGTCGTGTCCGACTCTGTGCGGCCCCATAGACGGCAGCCCACCAGGCTCCGGTGTCCCTGGGATTCTCCAGGCAAGAACACGGGAGTGGGTTGCCATTTCCTTCTCCAGCGCATGAAAGGGAAAAGTGAAAGTGAAGTTGCTCAGTCGTGTCCGACTCTTAGCGACCCCATGGACTGCAGCCTACCAGGCTCCTCCATCCATGGGATTTTCCAGGCAAGAGTACTGGAGTGGGGTGCCACTGCCTTCTCCAGGAGGTCACTACTGGGCCCTAATCAGGACTCCAAATCATACAGAGATTCAGATTTCAGATGAAAAGTCCCAGGGACACAAGGGATGCCATATCAAAGACTAGAGAGTGCCTAATACTACAATTTTTTAATATTGTCATGAGATCTTTACAATTACACTGTTCTCTACACTTCTTGTCCCACACACCATCACATATATGCACACCTAGACACTTCTTTAGGAAGTGAAGAAAGAGAAGGAATTGGTTTCACCAAAGCATTTATTTTTCATTTTAATTTTTTTGCTCTTTTTTAATATCCAAGAGAGATTGAATTCTGTATAGGTAGGCTAATTCAATTTGAAATATGTCTATATCCTCCCTCTAGCTGAAAAGAATATGGAGGCTTGAGATGTAGGTAAGACTAGTTACAATCTAAAGAGAAGAAATGTGATTTTCTCTATAGAAATAAAATCTGTCAATAAAATTGTGTGATCTAGTTGTAATGTACACTCATGAAGTATAGTGTGACAAAAGAAAACAAAATTATCATATTAAAAGTCATTAAAAATGTAATGAAGAGCAGTTCGTAGAAGGGACACAATCATCTACATAAACAAAAGATAATGCACTGAAATTTCCCAGAAATTCAAAGGAAAAGGGTAGAGAATAAATCAATAAATAAAAAATGATGAAATGGAAGATTAATCTGAAAGATTCAATCTATGAATTAAAGAAAGTAAAAGAAAAGGAAGCAGGACAGAAGAGCATAGAGAAAATAATATAATTATAACAGAAAAATGTCCTCATTTAAAAATAACATTTTAAAAATTAATAGTTACCAGACAATCTTAATAAAAAAGTGTTATATAAGACACACTGTCCTAGAGTTTTCAAATGTTAATGATAAAGCCAGAGGCTTGAGAGGGAAAAACACCCAAGATATAAGAATTAGATTGGCCTCTAAACTGTCTACATCATTAAACACTGGAACATCGTAGGCAACCACCTACAGAAATCATAACAGAAAAACATTTTGGTTTAAAAATTTTATTCCAACAATAAGTTGTTTATATATACTAATGCAACAAATATATTTTTATATTCTTAGAGGAAAGTCACTTTGAGATATACAAGGACACAAAGAATAGAAGAATAAGATTTCCTTTCTAAATAATCCACATGAAGATCATGAAAGATAATTAATATCACAAACTTTAAAATAACTAGAAAGTAGGCATTATAAACACACTGAAAATGAAAGTTTTAACAATTAATATTTCTGTGATTTCTATTAATTGAATATATTTTGTATCAAGCATTTACTAAGTACTAGATATTTTGTTAAAAATTATTTCATAAAAATATAGTCACTCTGTAGATCATTTTTGTGTGGCAAATACCTCTGCTGCCAATTTCTATCCCAGTATTTTCACTGATGACTTACAGATGTTATGTTTCCTTGAGTAGGATAATTTTCTTTGGTGTGTGTATGTGTCTATGTTTGTATGTATATATGTATTTCTATGAAAAATATTATAAACATTAGAAGAAAAAGAAAAACAGTGAAACCTATAACTTCAAAATTATAAAAACTAGGAAGGAGTTCAACCATTCTCTATTCCTCATCTATCAAGTAAAGAGTAAAGTTTTTCTTGTTTATATAAATAAAATATAATAATCCATATTTTGACAGATAAAAATAGTATGAGATTTCTGAATATGAATGTAGCTCCAAATAAGCAATCAAATCTTATTCTTGACAGATGCTTAGAATGCGACTTTGTGGAGAAGAGAATAAGTTTAAAAAGAAATGAGATAAATTATTTTGCTGTGATATGTCAAACATTTCCCCTCTACTGTAACCTTCCATATTCACCGTAAAAGCAGCATTTATAAAAAGCTTCTCTCTGCTTCTCATAAGAAGATACTCCTTTTCAAAAATTATCAATTAATTTCTTAGACTTCCCTGGTGGTCCAGTGGTTAAGAATCTGCCTGCCAATGCAGGGGAGATAGGTTTGATCCTGGTCTAGGTAGATACCACATGCCATGGGGCAACTAAGCCCATCCACCCCAACCACTGAGCCCAGGCACCCTAGAGCCCATGCTCCACAACAAGAGAACCCACTGCAGTGAGAAGCCTGTACACTGCTATTAGAGAATAGACCCTACCTGCAACTGGAGAAAGACCACGTGCAGCAACAAAGATCCAGCACAGTCAAAAATAATACAATACATAAAACTTAAAAAAAACATTTCTTAACAACTACTTTTGTAAAGCATATGCATGTGACATAGTCATTTTGCTTACTTAGATTCAACAGCATTTTTATTGCATCTCTCTCTTCTCGTAGAAACATGGTCAATTCCACCAGAAACTTGCCATCTAGCTGAGACAACACTAATACAATATAAAAACTCAATGGACAGTACTGTGCATTAATAAATATATTAGTCACTGCTATTAAAAGACCAAGAATTTATAATGTGTGGTTATTTACAGAGTATACATGGCAAGTGTAAAATTACCATGAGTTAGCAAGAATATAATGTATAGGGAAGAATTCACAGGGGTCAGGCTTGAATGAAGCCTTAAATGATGGGTAGTATAGGTATAGAGAAACCTAGAAGTCATGATATAAACAACATGAGTCAAAGCAAATGTGGGCTAGCCAGACTTAGAAGGGAGGATGAAATACAGCAGAAAGGAGACATAGTATTAAGAGGTAATTCAGATAAACTTCAAAGTTAAACTGCAAAGTCAAAACAATCTGGAGTTCAATGATCTTAATTTGATTGCCGGGACTGTAATTTGTAACTCACATGAGATGAAGATGATTTTTATTTCTTTGTTAAGAATCCAGTTACCCTAACAGCCAAAAAGAAATCAAGGTTCATAAAAAACAAAATATATGGTACCTGAGCGAAGGAAGGCTGTTTATAATATAGCATTAAAAAAACGGGATGGATAAATTTAAACAAAGCAGTCATCTTCTGCTTGATTAGTAACCTTTGGGCTTGCATGAAAGAAGTAGTGGATGTGAAATATTTTTAAAAGCTCTGAAAGCCTGCCTTACAAGCACTGATTGAAAGAATTGAATACCAAATGTAAGCAACAGATTTTCTTTTCATTTTTCTGCTACCGAGAATACTATTCTCAGTATTTTCTTATCTCCATCACTTTCTTGCTATGTGTCTATCTATACATATTCATCACTCTGACAGTAGAATCAAGAATAAAAATTCAGATAAGAAAACAAGATGTGCAATTGCTTTATCTTCTAAATATGGCACATACAAAAAATAGACATAAAAAGGCAGCTTCTTAGAATCAACAATAAAACTAAGAACAGACTACCTTTCCTTTTATCTTGATAAGTATAGAGCAACAGAACATACTGATCATTTGGTTTGTAAATATTCTTAATTCCTCTTTCTTCTCCTAAAAGTCAATAACAAAGAGACTGTCTATAAGAAATCCTAGATATACTGTCTAGTAATCATAATCCTGCAGATTATTCATACCTTACTGCCACTCAAGCAGTAAGAATAATAGTCCAAATACATATTTAGAATACTTTTAAAATCACAGCAATTCCTGAGCTAATTGTCCAGGTAAGCCTTACTGTACTCAGACAAATACTTCAAATACAAGGGACACGTTCAGTATTTGACCAAATTCTTTCACCACTATTGCACTTTTTCATCTACTGTTCTGAGTAACATCCTAAAGAAGAGGGTCTTGCCACTCTGCATTACTTGATGTATTTCATTGGTCAGAGTAGTCAATTAAAAAAAAAATCACTGTACTATGGCAAACAATAAAATTCCTAAAGAAGCCAAAAAATTTCTTCTGCAAAATCTTATTTTAGTTGGGCTTATTTTATTGCAATTTTTTTTTCTATTTTACTATTAATTATGCCACGGATTGAAGGGATAATAATTTTCTATTATTTTTAGGTATATTTGACTAGAAGAGACAAGCTGAATATGTTCAGGGATATGTCTTAATCACACATATTAATCGACTATTATTTTAAAGTCTGTATCACTATCAGTGATAAATTAATTGAAAGGTATATAAGGGTATCAAAGAGTGTTTTTCTTTTTTTTTTTTAAGAAACAATCAGTGGAGTATAAATGCAGATTGGTTGTCATTTAACTTTAAATTTGTTTTACTATATTCAATTAGAAATATGCATTTAGCTATACTCATAAAGCATACACATCTGATTTTCTCCTTCTATCAAAACTGAAGAAATGGCTGAGAAATATAAGGCTTTAAAAGATTCCAAATTCTTCAGCAGAGCTGTTGATTTTTTGAACCTTCTGGAGAGAAGCTAAGAATGGAAACATGGCTAAAATAATGAAATGGGATGCTTGTTCCTTGATTTATTTCCTAGACTAAGAAGTAATTAGCTTTCTCAAAAGCAGCTCATCTCCTTGACTAGATTTTTATTTGTAATTTGAACCTCAAGTCATTCCATTAAGACTTTTTACAAAATGTGTTTCCTATTATTCAACTTTCCTAAAAACCAGGGCCTTGAGGATTTGTCATTACATCTTTTAACATCTCCGCCCTTCACTCCTTCCTTCCTTCCTTTCAAGGACCACTCAGTCAAAAGTACATTGACAAGAGTCTCTTCAGAGAGAAAAAAAGAGTTGCAAATAAATGTATTTGCATATCAAAATGCTTTTGTTGTTAAATACTAAATTTTCCCTAGAATATATGAAGGAATAATAAACAGTAGTTCTACCATTATTTTATAGTCTCAGAGAATATGAAAATTCAATTTAACAGTGTCAACTTTTTAAAGACTCCAATTAAGCATTTAAGAAGAGAATAAAGAGCTACGTGTTCTTTTTAAAGGACTCTTTCAGTCTCTAACCTTTCTCCACACTCAGATTTTTAGATATTATGTTTGTCCTGGCATTGATAAATTCATGTTTCCCATAAGGTTGTCATTATGACTGTTGAATTTAGACAAATGTTTCTATTGAGGTCCTTTCAGTGGATCGGCTGCAGCGTCCAGTTGCTTCATGACGTTTAGAAAGAAAAATTGTGTTGGATGGCAGGAAAACTAAGTCAATCAAACCTTTGTATTTTGTTGTAAACAACTGATACTTGAAAAAAAGCACCTTATGGTAGACATCCCCATAAAAGAGTGTTTTCAACAGAACAAAATAAACGCAAGATAATTGCCAACATACAGATAATGATTGTAAGCTGGATATCAAAACCAAGATTTGACTTATGGTTTTCTTTACGAGGTACAACTCTTGATTACTGTTGACATGAATCTTAAATGCATAACTTTAGTATAAAATACAATACACTATACCTTATTTGCAGTTCTTGTGCATGGCATTCAGAAATATGACACTGCAAATTCCTGTAAATAAAAAGACATGATGAGTCAAATGCATTTTCAAACATGAATCTGAGCAATGACTTTGTAATTAAGGGAAACTGAATTATCAAATATTTCACTACAAATTGTGATACAAATGTAATTTTATAAATTGCCTTATATGTTCTTACAGACAACAAAACTACAATGTGTGTCCATACCATTAAAAAATATTATTTCTGATTATCTATTATACTAAAATTTTCAAGTGTTTTTCTATCCAGATACCAGATCATTTTGAAAGCTAATTCTGATTTCACAAGAAATATGGACATAATGTATACCCAAGCATGTTGTGGTTAGGATTAATAAACAAGATGTTATAATTAAACTGGGCAATAAATATGTTTAAATATATATACTAGATACATATATAATGCTTAAACGTGAGGAATGAGTTTAGAGAAACACTTCCTTCTTTTTATACATATACTCAAAATATTCATTTATTCAAAAATGCAAAGGTAGTACATTTCACTCTACAATAAATTGGCCCTTTCAGAGAAAATAAAAATAAAGTTTGGGCAAAATAATCAAGGCATTAATGATTTATTTAGCATTATATTTCACATTTTGAAAAAAAACAATATTTATTATGTTGGCATTGAGACAAGAGTTAATATTTGGGACATGTAACTAAGTTATCATCTAAGCCTATGTTAAAATATATTGTCTTTAAACTTGTGAGGTTTTATTTTTTAGCAACTCTTTATCTCTAAGTGAGGGAGACAGTAGAAATAAAATACTTAATTCAGTACCTAGAACAATACAGACTGATAAATATAAGAACACTCTTTTTTAAAGTTCCTAGGAAAACATAATAGTTACTATCTTTAATGTGTAAAATGTATATTTATAAATATAGAATAATTTTATAAATATATCTTAGTTATATGTGTGTGTTAGTTTCTTAGTCGTGTCCAGCTTTTTGCGATCCCATGTACTATAGCCTGCTAGGCTCCTCTATCCATGCAATTATCCAGGCAAGAATACTGAAGTGGGTTGCCATTCCCTTCTCCAGGGGATCT
Organism: Giraffa tippelskirchi; assembly: GCF_054371585.1. Lineage (NCBI taxonomy): Eukaryota > Metazoa > Chordata > Mammalia > Artiodactyla > Giraffidae > Giraffa > Giraffa tippelskirchi. The sequence continues at coordinate 44,713,885 of NC_137276.1, forward strand.
TCTTGATCCAGGTACCATAATATAGGGCTTCCCAGGTGGCAAGTGGTAAAGATGATGCTAGTAAGAAAGAACCCACCTGCCAATGCAGGAGACTAAAAGATGTGGGTTCAGTCCCTGAGTTGGGAAGATCCCCTGGAGGAGTGCATGGTAACCCACTCCAGAATCCTTGCCTGGAGAATCCCCATGGACAGAGGAGCCTGGTGGGATACAATCCCTGGAGTCGCAAAGAGTCAGACATGACTGAACAACTAAGCACATCCATAGTATAATATACAATACATAGTATATCTTTAGTATATAGATAATATATAGCACAAGATACCCTGGGTAATTCTAAAACTAACCATTGCTTTAACATAACACAAACACTTTTTCTTTAATGTGGAAATGATAAATTAAAAGTAGATTCCGATATATTTGTAAATGCTAAGTGTTTTAACTTTAAAACAAATCACATACAATGAGTAAGAAGAGACACACTATCATAGAAATGGAAGACCCAAAGGCACACAATCATAGAAGCAGAAGGAAACTCAGAGCTCATGAACATTGAACCCCACATCTTAGGGATCTAAAATGATGCACTGTAAGACACTTTACTGTGTAAGGTCATGCAGCACATTTGCACAGGACTGAAATTAGGACCCGTCAAAAAAAGTATCACTGCCACACACTAAAAAATTACAGGAAAAGAAATTCAACTGTATGAAGTTCCTATAAATAATTCACTTGCTTGACTTAGGAGAATATTTATTTGTGGAAATCAGATGAATATAAAGTGAATGTAAGTTATGTCCTAACATGCTAAGATGCTGCAAAGAGCTGATGTTTAAATCTTTCCCCCTTAAGATGCTTTTAGTATTGTTTTTAGTTTAATATTTTCCAACTTTATTATTCATCACAAGGATATAAAAATGAATTTTTATCTATGATTCAATGGTGCTATCTTTGTTCTCCGGTTGCAACTAAGAAGGAGAAAATATATTAAGTTTAAAAATATATCACTGGAAGTTTTTTTGTTTTTTTTTTAGCTCATGATTAGAGACAATTTATTATCTATTTGTACTTGTTTTATAATTTTTTATTGTGACATGTATTTCAAATATGTATTATATTGGAAATAGAGAAATTTCAGTTTCTTAAGATTTTTGTGTTGTTGATCACTGTTTAAAAGTTTCATTTATTCATTATATATATAATTTTTTGGTGGTGTAATGGGCATTTTTCTAGGCATCTGGACCATATTAGTACATAAATTACTAAACTCTTTTATTCTGGAAATCACAATATAGAAATACACAGAAAATAATAAATTCACAATAAGCATAAAACCAAGTAAATCATATACAATGTTAGAAAGTGGTAACTTCAAGGGTGGAAAATGGTCAGGGTAAGAAAAGGGATCTGTGAGTAGGGTGGCATCAGCTTATGATATTGCACAGGTAAACCAAAGTGAAATTTGAAGAAAGTCTTAAATAATATTTGTCTAATTTAAGTAGAGCATATGATTATGTATATTAGCTTTTGATTAGGGCACTATCAAAATTAGTGAAAAAGATTAAATTTGCTTGGATTTCAAAAGGAAGAAATTAATTTTGTTTCATTACTTTTGCACATAAAAATATCCCTGTACTTTGTACTTTACAGACTTCCAAAGGATTGCCTATGACATTAAAAACATGACCGTCACTTTGTTTTTGTAACATAGACATATTAGCAAGATATATCCCCATATCCTTCAACAAAAAAAGGAAATATGAAAATGGATAATGTGACCACAATAAGTTTCTCTATGTATCAGGTTCACTACTGTATAAAAACTGAGTAGAAATTGTTTAAGTGCCTCAGTGCATGTCTCAGTCTCAGCGTAAAAAAGCACCCTTCACAAACCATTTTGTTTCTGGAAAACATAAAAAGCTAAACTCTTTTAACCACTCCCCTTAGCTTGTAATGAGGAAGTTAGGATTGTATATGTCATCAGGTAATATTCTGCTTGCTTTATTATTGTTCAGTTGCTCAGTCATGTCTGACTCTTTCTGACTCCATGGACTGCAGCATGCCAGGCTCCCCTGTCCTTCACTATCTCCTGGAGTTTGCTCAAACTCATGTCTATTGAGTTGATGATGCTATCCAACCATCTCATCCTCTGTCACCCCTTCTCTTGCCCTCAATCTTTCCCAGCATCAGGGTCTTTTCCACTGAGTTAGCTCTTCACATCAGTTGGCCAAAGTATTGGAGCTTCAGCTTCATCATCAGTCCTTCCAATGAATATTCAGGGGTGATCTCCTTTAGGGTTGACTGGTTTGATTTCCTTGCTCTCCAAGCAAGGAGAGCAAGAGTCTTCTCCAGCACCACAATACAAAAGCATCAATTTTTCAGTGCTTAGCCTTCCTTACGGTCTAAATTTCACATCCATACATGACTACCAGAAAAACCATAGCATTGACTGTATGGGCCTTTGTCAGCAAGGTGATATCTCTGCTATTTAATACGCTGTCTAGGTTTGTCACAGCTTTTCAGTTCAGTTCAGTTTAGTCGCTCAGTTGTGTCCGACTCTTTGTAACCCCATGAACGCAGCACGCCAGGCCCCCCTGTCTATCACCAACTCCTGGAGTCCACCCAAACCCAAGTCCATTGAGTCAGTGATGCCATCCAACAATCTCATCCTCTGTTGCCCCCTTCTTCTCCTGCTCTCAATCTTTCCCAGCATCAGAGTCTTTTCCAATGAGTCAACTCTTTGCATGAGGTGACCAAAGTATTGGAGTTTCAGCTTCAACATCAGTCCTTCCAATGAACACCCAGGGCTGATCTCTTTTAGGATGGACTGGTTGGATCTCCTTGCAGTCCAAGGGACTCTCAAGAGTCTTCTCCAACACCACAGTTCAAAAGCATCAATTCTTCAGTGCTCAGCTTTTATTCCAGTTCAATTCCTGGGTTGGGAAGAGGCCCTGGAGAAAGGATAGGCTATTCACTCCAGTATTCTTGGGTTTCACTGGTGGCTCAGATGGTAAAGAATCTGCCTGTAATGAGGGAGACCTGTGTTTGATATCTGGGTTAGAAAGATCTCCTGGAGAAGGCATGGCAACCCACTCCAATATTCTTGCCTAAAGAATCCCCATAAACAGAGGAGCCTGGCAGCCTACAGTTCATGGGGTCACAAAGAGTCGGCGATGACTGAGCAACTAAGCACATAAGCACATTCTTCCAAGGAGCAAGTGGCTTTTAATTTCATGGCAGGGATTAACAGTTAAAAAACACAGCAATAGATTTTGGCATCCACTGAGATATTTTTTGTGCTTTAGGTCTTTTGATTATAACCATCAGGTACATATATAAAAAAGAACAAAATAAAAGCAAAGTTAAATTTTTATTGAATTGTTTAATGTAAAAATTTTATTGCAGAGTCTCATCTATAGAAAAGAATCCATCTGCCAGTGCAAGAGATGTAGGTTGGATACCTGTGTCCAGAATATCCCTGGAGAAGGAAATGACAACCCACTCCAGGTATTCTTGTCTGGGAAATTCTATGCAGGAGCCTGGCAGGCTGCAGTCTTTGGGGTTGCAAAAGAGTCAGACATGACTTAGCAACCAAACAACAGAAACTCATGTATTAGTATTAAGTGTCAATGAAATATCTCTGGTTCTGTTTTTGAATCTACATTTTGGTGTTTATAAGAGAGATAATTTCATCATCTAATGATAACATTCATACCAATAATCTGATTTATTCAAGAATGTAGATTATAATACAGTATCATTCCCTCACTTTTCAGCAATGAACACAAACATATTTTGTGAATGCAAAATCTAAAAGATTCTTTCTTCCTTAAATGTCATGTTTTTTCCCCAAATCTGTAAGTTATTATAATTTACCTGACACCTACACTGAAGCATTTACAAAGTTTTATATGACTGATACGATTACTCTTGCTTCTGCAGGAAAATCTCACTGAAAATGACTTGATAATAATTGTCAAGTACACAGTTGAGCTACTTATTATCTTTTCTATTAAACTGGTTTGAGCCAGTAAGAGTGAATATATATGTATAGCCATTTCTTTTACATTTATTATATATATAATTGAAAGTTCCAGGACTAAATTATATAAAGCTTACTTAGAAAATATTTAATTTCTCTGAGACAGAATAATGATTAGTTTCTTCTCAGTAACAAGTAATAAATTTATAACTGTGTGTCTGAAGATCTTCAAGATAAATATTTGTTAATAAAATTTACCAGATATCCATATTAATAAATACAGAAAATTATTTTGGACAGCAAGATACATCCTCCAAAAAGCTGATAAAATCCAAGCCATAAAGTCACCAACAGTTTAATGTAACTGTAACATACAAAAAAATGCTTCTTTCATTTATAACTCAGAAATAGATTGCTTTATATCTTAATATTGAGTTTCTAGACTTAATCAATAAACTTCAAATCTACTCTCATATATCATCATATAGGGTAAGAAAAACAAATGTGGATGCAGGCTTCTTGATCTTATTTGAAGGAGCTGATACAATGGAATCGCAAACCAAGAGTTGCCGCAAACCAAGAGTTGCAACACTTTTATAGTAAAATGTCAAATGCCATTACTGGGGCAGTTTCCCGCTCTCCCCAAAGGGCTATGGTTTCCTATTAATATATAACATCTTAAGTTTTTTTGCATGTCTGAGCTCATCTGTGCTTTATCATTATTTATTTTCATAAATAGAGAAGAGAGAGGGAAAGAACTTGGGCTTTAAATCAATGATGGATATGCACTTTTGGGTAGTCATTTACCTTCTTGAACTTGGGTAAACTATTTCACCTCCTTGAGTAGAAGATCCCTTTGTCCACATTAAGGGGATTATCTTTGCAACACATGTAATACAGAGCCTGGCTCCCTCAACAAATAGCAACTTATATCTCTTATCTTTCAAATTATACTTTGCTTTCTTGTTGGCAAAATGTTTATATATAAATATCTTCATTGCCCTTTCCTTACTCAAATGCATAAAAAAATTGTCCTTCCCAAAGATATTAGTGGGTAGTAGAGAGCAAAAGCAGTGGTGTGAAAGCAGTATCATGGCAAGAAAATGAACACTACAGTGTATCTTGGATGGGAAGGGACTACATCATCAAACAACTGATGGTGTGACCCTTCTGAAAGTAAAATGTCAAATTCTATCATCTTCTAAGTGTTTAACTAGTTTGTTGCAAGGCATTACTCATTACCTCTATATAAGTTGAAGCTAACTTCTTTATGCAGTTAATGAAAATGTGTAGAATTCATGACCATTCAGACTTCCAAACAAAGCAGCTAAGATTGTAACGATCAGCTTGTTTCCTCCCAACAGGTTTCTCTGAATAGGCTAAATAAGGTACTGTTACTACAAAAACAAAAATGACATCTAAAATATAAAAGTAACACAATACTAAACAGAGTTTGTACAAAGTCTGGTGGCATAAACACAATATTATGTGACTCCATCTTTTATTTGTTTCAGCAGTTATTTAAACAGCATGGTTCATTTGCCAAATGATATGAAAAACTTGGTTCTTATTACAATGTTAATAAAACAAAAGGCCACCAAAACAGCATATATAATTGGTAACACCAGAGTGATTTATTCTCAGTGTACTTTAGCCAATCAAACAGAATTACTGTTATGGTACAAGTAATAATCTCCTTTTTTAAAACATGTTTTATCTGGTTTTATTTGTGATGCTATTCTATTTGTTTTAACAAGCAGTTGAATCACTCAGTTATCACTTTTATGTATTTGATACATGTCAAGGAAATAATTTCATTTTCTGAAATTAAAGTCAAAACAAGACTACAAATTCTGGCCCTTTGGGGTTTTTTTCTTCCTTTTTTAAACTCAAGTTTGTAAAATTAATAGATGTTCTTCAATGGAAGTCTATATAATGTTATTTTATAATTATTATATTTTAAATCATAAAGCAGAAAAATTCTGAAAAAATTGATTTCTGCTCTTTCATGTAAGGTTTATTTTAGACAATGCATCCAATAAAATTTTATATTCCATTGGGGGGAAAAAAAAGAGAAGGAGATACTACTTAATTACTTGTATCTTTGATTGTAGTAGCCACAATTTTTTTTTATATATATTCTAAATAATTCCCGTCCTAAATTAACATGGTTTAGGTTTAATAATATGGCAAATTAAAAAAAAAAAGTCACAGATTGAAACAATACTTACTTAAAGGGGTATCAGAAAAGTTTCATAACTATTCCAATTATATATAACATCTCAGAAGCTATATTTACAATGGTATAACTGTACAACAGCATAATGGATAAGAACATACAGAGACAGGTCTCTGTCCTAGTCCATTGTAAAAACAGGCCAAGGCATTTACCTTTAATAGTTTTAAATAATTAAAAATTTAAAAAACAATAAACACAAACCACCAATCAGGCAAATGAAAAAAAAAAAAGCTGACTTTCCAGTAATTCTCTCATTGGGCACAATAAAAGACAAAAACAGTATGGATTTAACAGAAGCAAATGATATTAAGAAGAGGTGGCCAGAATATGAAGAAAAAATATATAAAAAAGATCTTAATAACCCAGATAACCATGCGATGGTGTGATCACTCACCTAGAGCCAGACATCCAGGAGTGCGAAGTCAAGTGGGCCTTAGGAAGCATCACTATGAACAAAGCTAGTGGAGGTGATGGAATTCCAGCTGAGTTATTTCAAATCCTAAAAGATGCTACTGCGAAAGTACTGCACTCAATGTGCCAGCAAATTTGGAAAACTCAGCAGTGGCCTCAGGACTGGAAAAGGTTTGTTTTCATTTGAATCCCAAAGAAAGGCAATGCCAAAGAACGCTCAAACTCCCTGACAATTGCACTCATCCCACACGCTAGCAAAGTCATGCTCAAAATTCTCTAAGTCAGTCTTCAACAGTATGTGAACCATGAATTTCCAGATGTTCAAAGTGGATTTAGAAAAGGCAGAGGAACCAGAGATCAAATTGCCAACATTCGCTGAACCATCCAAAAAGCAAGAGAGTTCCAGAAAAAACATCTACTCCTGTTTTATTGACTAAAACAAAGCCTTTGACTGTGTGCATCACAATAAACTGTGGAAATGTCTTCTAGAGATGGGAATACCAGATCACCTGACCTGTCTCTCGAGAAATCTGTATGCAGGTCAGGAAGCAACAGTTAGAACTGGACATGGAAAAACAGACTGGTTCCAAATCAGGAAATGAGTATGTCAAAGCTGCATATTGTCACCTTGCTTATTTAACTTATATGCAGAGGACATCATGAGAAATGCTGGGCTGGATGAAGCACAAGCTGGTGTCAAGATTGCCAGGAGAAATATCAATAACCTCAGACATGCAGATGACACCACCCTTACGGCAGAAAACAAAGAGGAACTAAAGAGCCTCTTGATGAAGGTGAAAGAGCAGAGTGAAAAATCTGGCTTAAAACTCAACATTCATAAAACTAAGATCATAGCATCCAGTCCCATCACTTTATGGCAAATAGATGGCGAAACAATGGAAACTGTGAGAGACTTTATTTTCTTGGGCTCCAAAATCACAGCATTCATGAAATTAAAAAACAAAAACAAAAACTTTCTCCTTGCAACAAAAGCTATGACAAATCTAGACAGCATATTAAAAATCAGAGACATCACTTTGCCGACAAAGTCTGCATAGTTAAAGCTATGGTTTTCGCAGTGGTTATGTATGGATGTGAGAGTTGGACCATAAAGAAGGCTGAGCACTGAAGAATTGATGCTTTTGAACTGGAGTGTTGGAGAAGACTCTTGAGAGTCCCTTGGACTGCAAGGAGAACAAACCAGTCAATCCTCAAGGAAATTGTTGCTGAATATTCACTGGAAAGACTGATGCTGAAGCTGAAACTCCAATACTTTGGCCACCTGATGTGAAGAGCAAACTCATTGGCAAAGACCCTGATGCTGGGAAAGACTGAGGGCAGGAGGAGAAGGGGATGACAGAGGATGAGATGGTTGGATGAGATCACTTACTCAATGGACATGAGTTTGCGCAAACTGTGGGATATAGTGAAGGACAGGGAAATCTGGTGTGCTGCAGTCCATGGGGGTGCAAAGAGTCAGACAACTTAGTGACTGAACAACAACAATCATACCACTCCAGTCACATACCACTTTCTTAGCTCTGATAAATGTCTATGTGTCATTTTGTGTATGTGGCTCAAAAGGGCAAAAGGTAAACAAAAGAGACAAGCCAAGAAGGTGGATGCAAAGAAAAAAAGAAAGAGGATAAAAATAAAATATGGAGAAAATGCGTTTATATTTTAAATTAGCTTGTGCTTACTGAATGTTTATTACATATTTAACAATTTGTATTGGAAACAGAAATTGCTAACACCCTTTCAAACTATCTCACAAAAGTTGTTCAAGGTCTCACAGTTAATGAATCAACAACAAAACCTAGATTTGTCCTCTAAGTCCAGGTTTTTTTCTAGGTTGTACACTGTCACATTATAAAGATGTTGACACACTAAACAGAAGAACAGTGCAGAAGTATTTCTTTTTCATTTTCTTCAAGCAAGGATTTAACAAAACAGTTAACATCAGAAGTTGGGTACAGGCTTTAATTATTTAAATTCTTTTACCCATTATTTCATCATCATAAATGCATACAAATGATGTTGTGTTCCTTTCACAAAAAGTGTATAAAATCTAGCATACTCAGTGCATCCAGTTGAGAAATTAAGATATGAACACAGGTAATGCAGTTTCCAAACATGCTATCAAAGGAAAAAATATGTACTTTTATAAATTATTCCACATAATTCTTCATTTCTAATGCAACAAGTTAATTAGTTGATTTCTGGATCATTTCTAAGGTTAGCAATGGTTCAAACAATATCAGATTACTCGCAAACACAAATGCCAGGTCCTAGGACAGTTACAGGAAATCTGAGAAGACAAGGCTTTTCCAGGAAACTAGGTCACGGAAGAGATTATTCCTCTAATCCTTAGAAAACTGGATAGTGTTGTCTTTTCCTATATGAATATGAACCTCAGTTAAACACTATAGGACGGAATAAGGGTGACAATCTGGCTCAAGCAAAGCTTTTCTGTTAAAATTATGGTGCAAGTGTATCATGAATACAGAATTTGCTTCATTTTCACACTTCATTTTGAATATAATAAGCCACTCTTAATGGAAGAGATTAACAGATTTACTTTCTAAATATGCTCAGATTTACTTTCTAAATATACTCAGAGTAAGCTAATTTGGTTAATCCCATTCTGTTTCACAGTTATTATCAATGTACAGTCCAGAGGTTTACACAGAGGGAAGTCTCTAAAAAAGCCAGAAATATGAGAGGCAACATCTTTTACTTCACCCTAAGGTTAGACTAAGCTTCCACCAGTGTAAACTACCAAGGAATTAAACCTGATATCCCATAAGCAACAGGGGATAGAAATTGAAAGCTGGTGGTACAGTCCCAGATATCAAAGAAAATCCAATGTTCAATTTGCCATTAAATATCACCAGACTATTAGCTACATCAGTGCCAGACTATTAGCTACATCACTGAAAGTCTGTACAAGAGTTATCAACATTGGAAAACCTAGAGGTCTATACTTTTCAGACATGCTTTTTAAATATGACTCTGTCTAGAGGGGCAGAAATTGATTAGATCATTTCCTTTCCACCTTAGTTTCAACTGCAACAATTAAAATATATTTGCATTCTAAAAAAGATAGTACTTTTATCAAGATCAAGCTAAAGTAAATAAACAAATACATGTCTATACAAATGCATATATACACACATAAAACAACAACCACAACAACACATAAAACTGAGATCAAAGATTTAGTTTTATTTTGACATTTTCTTGGCTTAATTTCAGAATTAAGATTCCTGGGGTTTTGTGAGAATTGTAAGAGATACTGTATGTAAAATATTTAGCATGGTGATAGACCCTTAACTAATTCTTAGAGACGATCTTACTTCATCATCTGCTTATCAGTTAGCTTGGAAAATAACTTGGAGAGTTAGAATACAAGACAATTTTCAAAATACAGAAGATAAAGAGTACTGATTTATTAAGATACTCTCTGGTATCTTATAATACTAGACAGCAAGTGTGTAGTAATCAATAACTTTACATAGAATAATATGTTATTAGATTTTTTTTTCCTTTGGAGGACAAAATATTCTCTTTGTGTATATACGAAGGAAAATTTCAAATGCTTATTTTTCTTTTTACTGAGAAATGTTTTAAAATCCCACCATTAATCCCTCCCTCTGTGAAGCAGCAGCTTGGATATTGGTTGTATTTTCAGTAAAGCATGCAGTAAGTTATAGGAATATCTGTTTCCTCATAAAATTCTTAGGTATTAAGGTACAGAGGGCATGACCTAATAATCTTTGTCTCATGAGAACCTGCCATATCACCTGGAAAATAGCAAGTTTCCAATAAATATGAGTACAATCGCAATATACAAGCCACAAATCTACTGGATCCACTGTGGACTATGTAGCCTTTCATGTCCTGCTTTTTTTTTTTTTTTAATGCCTTGTTTTTTATAGGTACATCACTCTGTATTCCTTTTCCATGGCATAAGGCAGAGAAAAAAGAGAAAAGATGACTATTTCCCATGTGCATACATTGATACAGCATCAGTTGCTCAATTATAACATGAGTAATATTTTTCTCTGTGTAAATTAGGATCTAATTAACAAACAAACAAAAAACACAAGATGTATTAGAATAATTATTATAGAGCATGCTAAATATATTCTGCATATATTCCAAGTATGTTTCCAAAAAAATAACTCTTAAACTCTGATTTTCATTGTATAGATACAAATGTCTCTTTCCTTTTACTTACATTCTTTGAAATATTTTGAGAACAAAATTAAAGAAGAAGCAACCCTTCCTCCACACACACTAAATTTCCAAACTCCAAACTCTTTTTAAAAAAGTATCTACTTTTTTAATTGAAGGATAATTGCTTTACAGAATTCTGTTGGTTTCTGCCAAACAGCCCTAGGTCAATTATTACCACAGTGCATTGTCATATCATAAAGACTTCAGATACCAAATGCAGTCATTTTTCAAAGTCTTTACTTGTATTTTTACTCTCTGGTCTATTGGTTTCTGTGCTTTGGTGCACATGAACACTCACCATTGTCTTGGTGGTTGTTATTATTATTGTTAAGACCCCTTGGGACCACTTGCTTCCATGGAATTGGTGCCCCTAGAGAAAATATGAAATCAACACCTGTTGCTCCCCGAACTGTAGCTACTCAAACAACTGCATGTATTTAATATTATGAAATAGTATGATTCAGGTACAACTGCTTTTTGTACTGTACACATTTTTCAAAATTCAGAATGAGATAATTTTCAAGTCTTAATGAAGAATTTGTATATCCATATAACACCCTATGAGAGTGGGCTTTCTCAATTAAAGGCAGGACAACCAAGAGCTAGCCTCATGAAGTGAAAGACCCTGCATCCTCTTTCTAAAGAAGCCTGCTGTAGCACTGCTGGGCTTCTCTGACAGAACTATTTATTCTTCTCCCTGTCCGAAAGAGGTAGATTCAGAATTTCTCAAGGATCCAAAGCTACTAAGAAATCCATACTGCCTGCCTCTGTCATCAGTATCATCCCCACTACACCAAGTGTGTAGAGTTGTATTTTCTTGGGAAAAGTCTTTGATTCACTTTTCATTTACTGCAGCTCTTAAGGTCAGGAGAAAGTGACATTTTAAGTATCTTTTATATTCCTTGTATTTATGTATATAGATTCTCTGCTTAAATAGCTTGTTTGCTTAGAAAAATAAGAAATTATTCTTAGTTTCATCACTGAAAGTAGTAAATTACTCTTTGATCAGACTAAAACAGATGTCGCATTTGACAATCCAATCCTGACCTTCAAGACTAAGGTCGGTACTCTATGTGCTTCTTGTACACCTTATATTATCCCAGAGAACCTAACCAAAATGAAAAAAAATTAGCTGACTCTCCCTCCATTTTACTAAAACCCTCTTGATAGTAGGTACCATGTTATTTATTTATTTATTTTTTGCTGATTTTATTCTCAGTTTCTCACTTAGGGCATGCAAAAGAAGAGAACTTTATTAAATTTTTATTGAATAAATGAATGAATAAACTATTAACTATATTGAAGATAAGCAAGTAAAAAACAAGTAAGAAAACAGTAACAAGAAAGAAAATATTCTTGGAGATCAGTTCTCAGTAGTAAATGTGGTTGCATTATGTGAGCAGGGTTCACCAACTTCATAGTCCAGGGACAAGTCGAACTGGTCAGCACACACAAATTACTACAGGGCGAATTAGCCAGTCAGAAAGAAGGAAACGCAAAGACTTGACAGCACTATTTACAATAGCTAGAAAATGGAAGCAACCTAAATGCCCATCAACAGATGAATGGATAAAGTAGCTGTGATGCATACATGCAATGGAATACTACTCAGCCATCAAACGGAACACATTTGAATCTATTCTAATGAGGTGGATGAAACTAGAGCCTATTATACAGAGTGAGGTAAGTCAGAAAGAGAGATATAAATATTGCATATTGACACATATATATGGAATCTAAAGAGATGGCACTGATGAATTTATTTTCAGGGCGGCAAAGGAGAAACAGACAGAGAACAGACCTATGGACGTGGGGGGAGGAGAGGAGGGAGAAGGGGAGATGTATGGAGAGTGTAATATAGAAATTTACAATACCGTATGCAAAATAAACAGCCAAGGAGAATTTGTTGTATGAATTGGGGAACTCAAACATGGGCTCTGTGATAGGCTGAAGGGTGGGGTGGGAAGGGAGATGGGAGGGAGGCCCGGGAGGGAGGGGACATCATGTACCTATGGCTGATTCTTGTTGATGTATTGCAGAAAACCACAAAATTCTGTAAAGCAATTACCCTTCAATTAAAAAAATTAAAAAAAAAAACTTGACAACAGTGGTTGAGTGACATGAAATGAAAAAAAAATGAAAAAGTGTATCAAGGAAGGATGAAATAAAGCATCTGTTTTAGTACATTTAGTTATCAAGTCTATATTTTTCACTTTTCCATTATTTCCTTCCTGGCAGCTCCATTCTGAGGCATATCATTCAGACTTTAAGGTACAGTTCTACTGGATAAGCACATATTTTGTAAAAGAACCACATAGCTCACCATGGTTACTTCTGGAGGAAGAGGTTACTTCTCTGATGACAACAGCCAGAGGTAAGATAAAGCAAGACAATATCCCACAAGCTGAAGCTCAATGAAGGCTTTAGTATATTGAGTAAGTGAGATCTCAAAAAAGATTAGAGACAGTATTTGGACTGAAGAATATCCACAAGCTAATAAACTATAAAAATAAATATAAACAGCTTAATTCAAATACAGTAAATGAAAGCACCATATCTAGAGGGAGACAGAGTGAAATTTTCTAGTTTCTTTATTATAATACTTAAATTTAATAAGAATGTAATTAAAACAAACTTTAAACCTTTTACAAAATTTGCCAGATTTTACTCTAGTAACCATCCAAAGATCTTTAACTAGCAAACAATGATTTTTAAAAATTATTATTAATTAACTTAGTGCAGGATGTAAAGAGAACACATGATGTATTGACTCTAAGTTTTAAAAATATTAATTTCTTTTCATTTATGTCCAGGCCTTTTTGAATTCCTGTTTTGTCTGCCATGATCCATTTAGTACCATTGTATGGCACTAAAATTTTAAGGATTTTCATTCTAATAGGCTTAAACATTATAACAGAAATACTATATTAGTTAAATTATGTATTTAACAATGGATTTGAAAAGTTGAGTTACATTATATGCCTTACACACAGACAATCTTATTTCTCTATTGTATCTCAATAAAGCTATAAAGCTGGGGTAGGGTGAGATAACAACCACAACAACAACAACAAAAAAATCCAACAGGTTTTCAAAAACAAAACACAACAAACAGTGTCATGCTGAGGTTGAAGTCTGACACAATAGAAAAATAATACGGTCATCTCTTTGTTTAAAATTTGATAATTAAGTCGTTGTGGATATTCTGCATTGACTTTAGTTTTTAAAATACTGCATTAAATATCATTTTTAAAAGAAGGGTCTCTTCCATATTATTTATAAAAAGAGAATTATGTCTTACAGAAGCCAACAAACTTGATTCAGTAAGTTTAGAGAGGCAAAACATGTTTGCTCATTGTTATCATTGAAAAACTGGTCCACTTGGAGGAGATTAAGGTTATTAGATGGTTTTCTAATACATGAAGAATGGAGTGAGAGGAATTGTTACTTATGCAAACTTAAAAATCTAATTCTATTTAGCATCTAAACTTACCTATCTGGACACTATTTCCTTCCCATTATTTGAATACATTGAATTCTAACTCTTAACTGAGGATTAGACAACATTTGACATTGAGCACTGGGCTTCCCTGGTAGCTCAACTGGTAAAGAATCTGCCTGAAATGCAGGGAACCCTGGTTCAATTCATGTGTCTGGAAGATCCCTTAGAGAAGGGATAGGCTATGCACTCCAGTTTTCTTGGGCTTCCTTGGTGGCTCAAATGGTAAAGAATTCACTTGCATTGGGGGAGACCTGGGTTTGATCCCTGAGTTGGAAAGATCCCATGGAGGAAGGCATGGCAACCCACTCCAGTATCCTTTCGTGGAGTATCCCCATGGACAGAGGAGCCTGGAGGGCTATGGTTCATGGGGTCACAAAGAGTCAGACACAATGCACAACCAAGCACAGCACAGCATTTCTGTGTTGTAAGTTTCGATTCTGGTTTTGTATTTGTGTGTGTGTGTATGTGTGTGTGTGTGGGTGTGATGGTTGTGGATGTGGATGTGGGTAAGAGAGAGAGCTAGCCAGCCAGAAGAGAAAAGAGAGAATGAGAGAAAGTATGTACCTAGATAAAGATTTCAGGCTAGATCAACCTAGAACTGAGCTGACACAGACATATGAGCTTAAAAGCAAATGCTTATTATTGTATAGAGCTGAAATTTTTCTGTTATTAAAATGATTATTTTTTCTGTTATTAAAAAATCAGGTTAGATGACTAGAGACATTGATAAGCTTCCTATCTTTGATAAGCTTTTTAATCTAGAGAGAGTTCATCAGCTTACTTTTGAATGATCTTGTAACCATCACTAGGAAGTCCTATGTTCTAATTAAGGATTTGGAGGAAAAAATATGGCAGTTAAAGATCCATAAAAATAGTCTTGAAAGTCAAATGCTGTGCAGGGGATGAGATTTACTGTAGACCCTGTGTTAATTTTGTCTAATGAATCCTGCTTAAATTATTTTCTGTATTTCATCATCCTTAAATTGACTGCCTCAATCAGACAACTCTATAATCACATTGCCCTGAGGTAGAAGAGAGTGAGAGAAATGCAAATTATGGGAAACAGAGGATGTGTATCTCCATTTTTCGTAATAGTTTTATATTCAACAACCAGAAATTAATGGAGAAAAGTGAGGGGGTGGGAGCCTCATGCTGTTCACAGCAGCCCTAAATTAGGCAATGAGAATAAAATTTATTAAATACCACATGATCCATGTCTGCTCTCTGAGCACTTACATCATCTTTCTTCCACTAATCACAGTTAAGAGTATATTCAGAAACTTTGGAGCATTCTACTTGTATATGAAACCTTCCAAACTACTGAGTAGAACATCTGATTTATGCAAAACATGTGTGATAATATGACTTAGTGTCACAGTGATAGGCCCTATCACTGGCACATTTGGGAAATCCAAAATATTAAGAAATTACATGGAAAATGTATTTCTCCCAGAAAGTTCATTGTGTATAAAATTTCCTCTCACTGAATTTATGCAAAGGTTATCAATTTATATTAAAATTTTATCTATATACCTTCTGACTATAAAATATACTGTAGGAAATAGTAGCTTTTAGAGCAGAAACTCAGTCAGTAATGAATTATACTAGAAAATCTATGTGGTGGAATTAAAGAGATTGATGTCATCTACTTTTAAAAGATATTTATTGCTTTGATTATTTTACTGTGATGCCACACTTGAAAATATTTATGCTGAAGAGACAAGAAATTTTTATTTTACCCTCGTCTGAGCCAATCATATGGTAAAAAGTAGCAATTCAATATGAGAGTTCCTTAATAGAGCTATACAATCAAGACCAAAGTTGCTTATTTTTCATGCAGCTTAATAGTAAGAACGTATTTAGAATAGTGAGTCTTACTCTGGAGACTGAGTTATTCACTGTAAGACTACTAAGAAATGGATTAAACCTCTCTGAGCATCAGTTCTTCTTTGATAAATGACAAAAACTAGGCTTACTTCATAGATCTATGCTGAATGTCACATTAGAAAAAATATATGAAGTATTAATATCTATGAAAAATTCATAGAATAGTCAGATTTTCCCAAATTTTGAGGGATAACTAAAACTCCTGAAATCTCAGGGGCTCATGACAACAAAAATTTGTTACTCATGATACTTGTTGACAGATACTGACTGCTGTTTTTTATCGTCTGCTGTCTTTCAGGGATCGTGCTGAAAGGGTAGTCCTTATTTGGGACATACCATTCTTGTGGCATAGGAAGAAAAGCAAGATGGAATCCTATGATGGCTTTCTTGGATATAGCATTTGTCACTTTTAAACCTTTGTCACTGGCCAAAGTAAGACATTTAGGCAAGTGAGATGTCAAAATCATGATCATCAAATGAAATGGGACAATTATATAATTTATTAATATTCAAGTAAATTAATTCTTATCAATGTTGTTGTTAATATAGAATTACGTGCATAAAAAGATGACCAGAATACTTATTACTCAGGAAAGCATTGCATAGAGGAGTAAATTAAACAAATATTTTCCTAAACAGGGTACATGTCTAAGATCTGAAGATACATATAGCATACACGGTGGTTAACTGACCAATAACTCAATTCACAGCTCTAATATTCAGTGAAAATGGTAAGTGCAAGACTTTTTCAGGATTCCTGAGTGAGCCTTTTGTTTCCCGGCATAGACAAGACACATTCTTCTTCCTACAACTCTCTCTCAAATGTGGATTTAACAATAGAAGCTGCAACAGTCATCATGTATCCATGAAATAAAAACCAAAAGAATCATGCAAGCTTCAGCTCTGATATTATTGGGAGACAAATCAGTGCCTGCAGCTAATTCTAGAATATTTAAGGCATGGTAGTTAATATATAGAGAGATGGGGATTTTTTTTTTTTTTCAGTTAAAACTATTTCTTCAGGATATAATCTAATTTCTAATCTAAATTCTCACCGTTTATGTGTATAGTGAAAGTGAAGTCGCTCAGTCGTCCTGACTCTTTGCAAGTGGGTTGCCATTTCCTTCTCCAGGGGATTTTACCCACCCAGGGATCAAACCCAAGTCTCCTGCATTGCAGACAGATACTTTACTGTCTGAGCTACTAGGGAAGCCCATTTAGGTGTATACATATCAACAAATTGTTATCTTCTCTGAGACTAGTCACATGTAAAACTAGATGTCTTTAGGCATTTTGATTTGTTAATATAACTGATGAATAAAGCATTAGTGAGTGAAGTAGCTCAGTCGTGTCCAACTCTTTGCTACCCCATGGAGTGTAGCCCACCAGACTCCTCTGTCCATAGGATTTTCCAGGCAAGAATACTGGAGTGGATTGCCATTTCCTTCTCCAGGGGATCTTCCCAACTGAGAGATCAAACCCAAGTCTCCCGCATTGCAGGCAGATGCTTTAACCTCTGAGCCACCAGCATTAGGAATACTTAGAGAAGTAGAGAGAATACTATAAGAACTCTTGACAGGTATTTCCAAATATCTGCAATATTGTCAAAATAATGAAGCATGACTCTGTGACACTCTATAGAATAAAATTAGATATTATGCAATAAATCTATCTTAAGTATAAGGAATAAAAAAATTTAAGAGACACACTCTACACTGAATTGTCTGCTTTGTGAAGTTGAAAGGTACAACCAGAAATAATGAAGCAGATACTGGAAAATCAAATATTAGAATTGCAGAGCTGATCTCTGGACTTCTAATAATACTTAATTTGATAACACTTCCAACTCAATATGCAATCCAATCTGTAGTTTTCGCACATAACTGAAAAAAGTTAATTATTAAATTTCTCCACTGTTTTCATTTTAATCCATTTACTTTGTCAACCAAGTTTAGTGGATTCAGACTGTTTTAGATATTAATGATTAAATATGTGTAAGAACAAAAATTTTCAAATTGTGGAATAAAGGAGTCCATGAGACAGAAGAGGGCCTTCACAGATGTGGATCTCTGTGAAACTTTGAAATGTCTCTTCTGAGGGAGAAGGGGATACCTTACACTCATTAATTAAATCATAGGTTACATATAAAATGAGAAATCATAATGTGTGAAACAGTGAACTCTGGAAAAAGCTAATCTTACTTGATATGTTGATAGGTGATATTGTTGCAGGTGGGTCTGAGACATTTTGAGAAACACCGACCTGTAGGAAATTGTGATCTACTAAAGTCTAACAGAATTGTAGGCTAGTGTCTACATAAAGTATACACACTGATAGAAAATTTTATACAAACAATGTGTAATTGGAATACATTCTGAAAATATATTTCAAGGACAAGATGCTTCAAAATCCAGCAGGAAATCTTCTTTCAGCCAAAATTATCTGCACTATCAATATTTTCCATCCTGAAACACCAAATCAGTCTTTAAGGTACTAGAATCATATACATTAAATACCTAGAGATGACCAATCAATTTTTCATTCATTCTCATTTAACTGAAAACATTTATCCTTTCCCAAAAGTACACTTACATAATTGTGAAAACTAAACATATCTGCCTCTAGAAACTTTCTCGATTTTCAAATGTTTTGGGCATATACAGGGGACTATAGTGAAAGTTGAATTCTAGTTCAAATAAGGATAGAGTGTAACATCATTTCCCTACTGATATCTATGTAAATAGCCATATCTAGCAAATCTATTGCTTTCATTAAGCGAATAACATGTTTCATAGGATAATTTATTAAAAAGAAAAAATTGTCTATTTTTTGAAAACCATGGCAGTAATGTATAAGGAGAGAACAAATCATACATTTTCTCTCTCCTTCATTCTGAGGAGCAGAAGTCATCACTGTATATTATAAAAATCTCAGATTACCTTAGAATTCATGTATATATCATATCTCTTCCAAATATACAGTTGACTTTTTAAAATTCATTGACAGGGTTCAAACTTGTTTTTGCCAAGTCCAAAGGAGATGAAAACTCGTCATCTGAGCTGAATGGGGAGTGCAAACACCCCTGAATTATGCTATTTCCTAAAACTATATAAAGAGTGATTCTTGAGATTTTTCTGGTAGATGGCTTCCATCCTGGTTGTTATCACATAGGTGAATCTCAATAGGATGACTGTGTGACCGGAAGTAATACTCAGAAAAGTATAAAGACATTAAGCATAAAGTGGGCTTCTTTTCAATCAGGAGATTTTTACAAGATTCATGTTGCCAATGGAAGAGTTATGAACAGAACTGAACAGAAAGGAAGCCTATTCTACTAGACAAGGTTAATGCACTATGTTAAAATAAGTATGCATTTGATCAGGAGATGTGTAAGGTGTAATCAAAAAGTTATACATTCATGTGAGGAAATCCTTTCTGCATTTATTAGACATACAATTATTAATTTACATGATTTAGCTAGCAATTTCCCTGTTATGAAGACAAGATACAAAGAAGAATCTACATTCTTGAAACTGTAAGAGTTAACTTGCAAAGAACATAACTGAAGTATGAACAAATAGGCAAACATTCCTACTAAGAACATAATGGCAAGGACATCTTTCATTCTTAGTGACTTCATTAAGAGTCTCCTTTCTCATACCAATAACACAATGAATAGTAAAACAAACCACACACAAATTTAGCAGGTCATAACCTGAAACCAAGCTCACTTGATTAAGTGCCATTCTTACTGTCCCTGTCTGTACTTTGCACTATTAGGTCAAACACAAAGAACATAGCTCAAGTAAGATAGCTTCTGAGAAGGCTAGAACTATACTTGGTGACTTGAATATTCCTGTGTCCAAGCTTGCTTCTAAAGAACAAGGGACATCAGAACTTGGTTTGATGAAAAGCTAAACATGAGATGTTTTCCCCAATTTTTGAATGATATAAATTCAAGGCTCCTGCAGAATATCATGGAAATTGGGAATGTTCTATTTCAATGTTGACTGAGTCTTTGTTTTCTCAACAGAAAGGTGACATGGGTTATATTTAAATGGATTAAAAAATATGTGATAAATTTTCACTCCTATGTGTTGGAGGTTGATAGCAATATCAATTTCCTTGGTACACATTTCCTTGAGGTTATTATTTATCTGTGGTTTTGGGGAAAAACTTACATTTAAAACTCTCTCACCCATGATGATGATCTTCTCCATTGCTTAACTCAAACATTTCCAATTCCTCTACACTTTTAAAATTCTGGTTTGTTCATTATTTATGTTAAAGACCATAAGATAATCCCAGGGGGAAAAAAAAAGAGAAGCTATTCAAAATTCATATTTATTTTCAAGACTTTGTAACTTGTAAAGCCTTTATTTTGAAGCAGTACCATATATTTCTACTTATTCTACTTCACCTCGTCAAGGCCTTGACCTACTTGTGAGTGGGTAACAGTGAAATGATATTACCTGAAATTAAACAGAAAATCAGATATATCATATCCCTTCATGGGATGTCAAGTAAGAAGAACCAGGAGAAGCTACAGAAAATGGGAGCATAATCTAAATTATAGAGTTTTTAAGTTGCCTTTAAAGGTATATAATGGAGAACTATTTTGATTGGGGAAAAGAAAACTTTACTATAAAGACTTGCAGAATAAATCAAGTATACATCAAATAAAAAATATTTATAGAATGCTATATTTATCAAATAATTTAGAGTCAAGATCAATACTCTCATTTAACAGATGAGATATCTGAGCTTCAGTATCTTGTATTTCTTTTGGTGGGGAGTGTTATGTGAATGCATGCTCAGGTGTGTCCAACTCTTTGTGACCCCATGGACTGTAGCTCACCGGCTCGTCTCTTCGTGGGATTTCCCAGGCAAGAATATTGGCGTGGGTTGCCATTTCCTTCTCCAGAGGATCTTCCCAAGCCAGAGATTGAACCTGTGTCACCTGATTGGAAGGTGGATTCTTTTCCACTGAGCCACCTGGGAAGCCCCAGGGAGTGTTACATTCTATTATTAATATTGTCACTGAAGTAATTCTGGTGTATTAAGCCTGAGCTTAATATTTAGATTCACTTTTCTCCTATATTCCAACATTATCCCCTCTTTATAAAAGGCAAAAAAAATTAAAAATATTTTATGAGTATATAGAATATATATAATACTTCTCTTTAACAGTCCCCTTTTCAAGTATATTTCAGTGTGAATTTTTGTTCTCTTCTATAAATACATAGAAGATGGAAGATTTTTATATAAATCACCAAGAAAATGTGAACGTGAAGTTGCTCAGTTATGTCTGACTCTTCACGACCCCATGGACTGTAGCAAGAAAGTCTCCTCTGTCCATAGGTATACTCTAGGCAAGAATATTGGAGTGGGTTGCCATTTCCTTCTCCAGGGAATCTTCCTGACCCAGGGATCGAACCCAGGTCTCTTGCATTGCAGGCAAACTCTTTACCCTCTGCACCACGAGGGAAGCCCCTATAAATCCATAGTCCCTGAATATTCTTTGATGTAACATGTTTGCTCCATTTTGCAGTAAATTTTGGTAACCTGGAATGATTTCACCCACCTTCTGTGCCTGATTTACTTTCAATTTTTCTTTAGGAACAACTTCAAACCAAACTGTCTTTAAAGCACTTTCTATGAACTCCAAAATATGAGCCTCCAAATAAAAATATCTCCCAAGGGTTATAGAGTACCTCATGTGAATGTTCATCTTTACTTTTACCACATTTCAGTACAATTCTGTACTTCATCTTCTGTGTCTTTCTGTGTCTATGCTGTGATTCTTAGAAAGCACTCAATGCATGCTGGCTGAATAGCCTGGATATAACATCTGACTGCAGACCTATTTACATTTTTCTTTGGGGATCCCCCCACAAGTATGTGTAATGCAATAATTTCAAGCTTAAACATTAGTTTTTGTGAAATGTGAGCTAATACTTTCCTCCAGAAAAATAGACAGCATTACAAATTGTGTACAAATGGAGATACCATTGCAATGCTTACAAACTCTACAAACTTCAACAAGAAAATAAAATCTCTGACTTTTTTTTCAGCTCATTCTTCTTGTTATTATCAGAACTATTTTAACCCTAGACTTTCTTAATGGAAACCTAGCCCTAATTCTTTAAAAATACATGAAGAAGTAAATATATAAGTCCTCCTATCTAATCCACAATTAGCAAATATCAATTAACCTATTATTTTTTGATTGAATAAAGTAAGTATTTATTTTTTCCTCTTTTCTACTCTCTCCCCCATTTTTTAATCTCATCAATTACTTCAGACTGACTTGACAGTAGAAAATAAAGTAAAAATTCCCTCAGTGTGTATATCTATTAGATGATGGGAGCATTCTATTAACAAAATAAGGATGTGTGACTTTGGCATTACTAAGAAAGGCTTTATGCAAATTAGCATCAGTCTTGGTCTTCTCAAAGAATTTCATCCCTAAAATTTTCTTTATTTCAACAAGAAAATCAAGTATCATTCTCATAGAAATTTATCTTGTAATTATAATATTTTACATATATTTACAATTATTATGTTATTCTTCCATCAATACAGCAGGCTTTCTGAGGTCCTAGCCTGAGTTCCTCTTTTCCTCTATATGCCTGATAAAGAGTAGTGCTTCAATTAATATTTGTTGTATAATTGAATGAACAAATCTTCTAAAGAGGCACAATATTTAATAAGACATATATAATCAATTGTATATGGATCCCTTAATTGAGCAGTAAAAGGTTTTGGCAGTTTTTTCCCTTATGAATAACTTGCAATGTGTTGCTGTCAGAATTATGAATTAGCAACACTATTGGCAAGATTGATAGATGATATATTAACTTTCTTTGGAATGGCATTCCATTTTCTGTAATATTTTATTTTCAAACTATAGGTCTGCCTTATCAAATCACAATTTAATGTTTATTTTTGATACATAAAATTATTTCAAAATCACATTTATGAGCATTTTAAAAATATAATGAAGAGTTACAGTGATGAGCTGTATTAGCCTACCACTTCAATTTCCCTGATAGATTTCTACTTGTCATTTTGCAAATGTTTTCTGGAAGATATTCTGTTGAGCATAAACAAGTCATCTATTTCAAGTGAGTCACTGTGTAACTTTGCAGTTACTTTTAAAATAATCACCAAACTCAAATAAGAAATTAATCTCTACATTCCAAGATAAAAGCAATAAGAATAATACAACTTCTAGCAGTTGTAAGAAATTGGGTGGCTTATAATGTGTTTGCATAAATATTCTCCCTCTTGATCTTCACCATGACCCTTTGTATATGTGTATGTGTGCTCAGTTGTGTCCGACTCTGACCCCATGGACTGTAGTCCTCCAAGTTCCTCTATACATGGAAATTTCCAGGCAAGAATACTGGAGTGGGTTGACATTTCCTTCTCCACCAAGACACTTTGAAGGATATAAATTATTCCCATTGTGATGGTCAAAGAAACTAAGGCAAAGATAGGTTAAACGATATTCCTATGATCACAGTAATTTTCACAGCTGGGAAATAAACCAGGTCTTCTGAACTTAAAATTGCTTTTCTTTTTTTCATACTACTCTAACTTGATGTTGGCAAATTACTGTTTCCATCCATGATTATTCTGAAACTACTTTCTTTACTGGGTTAAAAAAATATATACTCTTTGTTCTTTAATTAAGTAGGAACTAGTTAGGTCAGCACACAGGTCTACAATATGTCCCTTGAAGTACGGTTTCAAAGACCAGGTAACACAATAAGTGTGGGTTTCCAGTCCCTACAATAACTTTGTGAAATTAGGATAACAATGATATTCTTATACACAGGGGAAGTTTTCTGCCTCACAGTAGTTGGTCACAAATGGATTGCGTTGTTGGTGTTAGTCGCTCAGTCATGCCTGACTCTTTGTGAAACCGTGGACTATAGCCAGCCAGGCTCCTCTGTCCATGAGATTCTGCAGGCAAGAATACTGGCGTGGTTTGCCATTCCCTTCTCCAGGGGATCTTCCTGACCTAGGGATTGAACCCAGGTCTCCTGCATTGCAGGCAGATTCTTTACCGTCTGAGCCACCAGGGAAGCAAAATAGATTCTATCTGTGCTAAATTATTAACCCTCTCAATTTTCCAGAGCAGATAGTCAACCTAAGTGTAAGCAACCTTGCCCACCTACTTCAATATGCCTTACAAATACTATCATTTCTATGTATACCACACTCTCCAAGTGGGTGAGAATTACTGTTATCTATTCCTACCTTCTGAGAGACACTGACAGAGATAAAGATGCAACTTTAGGAAATTCCCATATTGTTTGATTATACAGCCTTCTACTTTTTTTTTTTTTGCAGCTATCACAGTAACTCCTAAACATGCCCTGTGCTTTGTAGTTTCAGAAAGCATTTAATGTATCTTGTCTTATTTATTCCCTAGTTCAAAAGGGCTTAAGCTGTTGTCCAGTATCATTCAGCAAAGAGCAAATTAGGAATAGTAATCCAAGTCTTAGGAGAGGGAATACAGCACCATCTTAAAGATCACTCTGCCTTCACACTCAGCTTTAACTGTATATAATTAATTACCCACAGAAAGCTGACTAATTGCAAATATTTATTAATTGAAGTTTATAATGAATTTGGTGACAGCAGTAATTTTATATAAATTGTTTTATGTTGCTTTCTGGTCAAGGCACCTCTCCTTTTCTTATCTCCACCAAGTGCAAAGAACAGCATGTATGAAATAGAAAAACAATTATTCTTGAGGGATACATTAGAAAGATTCAAGTTCATTGCTCATAATCTGACACTTGAAAAGAAGAGTAAAAGAGAAAAGAAGGCATCACACTGTACTAGCTCTGAAAAATAGGGCTGATATAGGAATTCATCAGCATCAAGCCAACTGCCAGTTTGAGACTTAACAAATCCACTTGCTTCCCTTAATTAGTACCCTTTGACTGCTAAGGAAATCTTGATAAAATCCTTTACAAAGCTAGTCTCTTTTAAACTCATGTAAAATAGGTAAGCAATATTAATTGGATATTTAATTATGGATTCTCTGTGCAAGCTTCATCAGTGAACAACTATTATTATATTGTAGCACTCTTACTTTTAAATTGACTCTGTAAAAACTCTGAAAGCTGTATAAAGTAAAATTAAATCCTTATCCATAGACAATTACTTTAGCATTTGTTCCTGTGTCTGGGAACTACCACGGTTAGGTTGATATTACTCATTATGAATATAAATTATAAGATCCATTTACTTTCATTCTTATTCCCTATGTATGTTGAACACAAAAAAACAAAATTAAGATAAAGACAATCAAAGCATGATTTTAGCAGCAAGAATTATACATTATTTTTAGGTAATCTATTTGCTCCTAATAAATAAACTTGTGATTTTATATTTATAGTATTCAAAAGTTTGTGAGATATTTTCCATTTCATTATCTGTTCTTTTTGGTTTCTGTACTAATGGGTTGTATGCCCATTTCTAAGGACACAGATTTTTGTCTTTGTGTAGACTTATCTCCAAGTTTAAAAATAAATGTAAAAAATACAGGGCATGTGAGAATCATAAACTAGTGGTGTGGATATATGGAGAGATTATATTAATAGTGATATGTTATTGAAAGGGTAGCTACAAAGTCTGGAAATGTAGAAAAAGATTTTTGAACTCTCCTCATAATTACTTTTGGGATATGCTAAACACATAGTAAATTCAGTAAAAATCAGAGCGATAAAAATCATCTTAGGTAACATATCACAGATGTGTACACAGAGATAGATGAAATTCTGCTTTAATGCACTATGTTAGATGTAAATTCTGCGAGTACACAAAACTATGTGTTGGTGCCAAGGGACAATACATCAACAGGATCTTTTATTGTGAACCATTCATCAGCTATATCTGCCTATGTTTCCATACATTAAAAACACATTATGTAATAGATTGTATAAGAATTTGGTTGCTTAAAATACAACCTTCAACTGCATTAGCATTATTAAAATTGAATTGGATTCTAAAAGTCACTAGAGAATCCACATCTGCTACCACCACCTTTTTCTCCTAAGAAACCTTTGCTTGCTCCAAATTATGTATACTGTACAACAAACTCTTTCACCTTGGCAGCTTTATCCAAGCTTTACTCACATATTAACTTCCTGTACTTATATTTTACTATTTTCCTTCATCTCTCCAACATTCTCTCATCAGGATTATAGACTACTTACCACATAATTCCTGTTCATTATCAGCTCTATAATTAGGCTCATATTATTTAATGCCAGATAGAATTAAAATTAAGCTAAATTAAGTTATTCTTACTCCTCACACCCCCAAATATATGAAACTACTCCCTTTATGTTCTCAGAACATTTATAACAGGTTAGATGCAAAAAAATCAGTATTTTTTAGTATATTCACAGAGGTCTGCACCCATCATCACAATCAATTTTATAATATTTTCTTCATTCCCAAAAGAAAATTCATACCCATTAGCAGTCATTCCT
The DNA here is from genome assembly GCF_054371585.1 of Giraffa tippelskirchi. NCBI lineage: Eukaryota > Metazoa > Chordata > Mammalia > Artiodactyla > Giraffidae > Giraffa > Giraffa tippelskirchi. Next base: position 44,740,659 of record NC_137276.1, read on the forward strand.
AATTCTCCCTCACCTCTTTCATTTCAAGGCAACCTCAAACATATTTTCTGTCTCTACAGACTTGCTTGTTCACCACATGGCACGTAAGTGGACTCATACACTATGTGGTCTTTTATGACTGGCCTCTTTCACTTAACATAATGTTTTAAAGTTTTATTCATATTGTAGTATGCATATTCATATATTTATTGCTACATTATACTACCTTGTGTGGGTATAGCACATTACATCTATTTTTAGTTGATAGACATTTGACTTGTTTCCACTTGAGGTTATTATAATAATCATAATGTGAAAGAGTTGTATAGTTATATGGCTTCCTTTCCCTTGGATGTATATCTGAATGGAATTGCTAACTCCTATGATAACTCTAAGTGTAAAATTTTTAGTAACAGTAGTAACAGTCAAAATGTTTTCTAGAGTGTCTGCCTCTGTTTGCATTCCTAATAGCAATATATACGGTTCTAAGTTCTTCACACCCTCACGAATATTGCTTTCAATCTGTCTTTTTGATTATAACATTCCTAGGGCATGTGAAGTTGTATATTCTTGTAGTTTTTACTTGCCATTCCTAATGACTAATCATGAAAATATTACTATGAGGTTATTAGTCATTTTTTTATTCTTTCTCAATCATTTTATTTACTTTCTTGTGGAGAAATGTTTACTTTTCCTTTGTATATTTTAAAGACCTATTTTTATTTGTCTTATTGAGCTTCAAGAGTTATTTACATATATTTAGTACACAAGTCTTTGTATACACATGATTAGCAAATATTTTCTCCAAGTTGTATTGCATTTCCACTTTCTTCATGAAAGTGAAAGGGAAGTCGTGTCCAACTCTTCGAGACCCCATGGACTGTAGCCCACAAGGCTCCTCCATCCATGGGACTTTCCAGGCAAGAATATTGGAGTGGGTTGCCATTTTATGATGTTCTTTAAAACACAAATGTTTTAATTTTGATGAAGAATGATTTAGCTATTTTCTTTGTTCATGTTTTCTGTTGGATTGTTGCACCCTATGGTAGTTATACAAGTTTATATTCACACCAACAATGCACAAGAATTTCCTTTACTCCACATCATGGACAACACTTGATATATCTTATCTTTCTGATAATAGTCATTTTAACAGATGTGAAGTGACACCTCATCATGGATTTGATTTGCACTCCTCTGATGATTAATGATGCTGAGAACATTTTTACATATCTGTTGACCATTTGTACATTGTCATTAGAAAAATATCTCTTCAGGTACTCTGCCAATTTTTAATTTGAGTGTTCAGGCCTTTTTGATTTTGTGTACTTTTTTTTGTTTGGGTTTACTCTGCTATTGAGTTGTATGTATGATCTTACTGGGCTCAAGTTATCACAGGGAAGGCTGTGTTCCTCTCTGGAAGCTCAAGAGAAAAATCTGTTTAATTGCTATTCCTCACTTTGGCAAGTCTCCAGTATTCTTTGGCTCAGAGTACATTTTCAATATCGGCAACACAAGGTGAAATCTTGTATCTTATTATTCTAACATTTTCTTCTCTCTCTCTATTAAGTCCTCTTGTGATTACATTGGACCCACCTAGTTAATATAGGATAATCTCCTTATTTTACTACCAGTAAAATAAGGAATACCCTCAGTTCTATCTCTAAGATTAATTATTTATTTCTCTAGTAAGGTGACATATCAACAGATTCCAGGGATTAGGACATGGGACATCTTTTGGAGGCCATTATTCTCCTACTTCAGATACTCTAGAAATTCTGTTGTGTTTCTGGATTGAACTTGCTTTCCCAACTTGTTGAAAAATGATGGATATTTGCTCTGGATTCTACGTTTTACCTATAGATTTGATAGTACTGTAATTAAACTATGCTTGGCATGAAGTTTTTCAGGTAGATAATATAAATATAAGTAAAAATTTTACAAGAGTTTGTCCATATTTTTTCAAATGTCCAGAGTTCCTAATGTATTGTAACTTCCGGATTTTAAGGTTGCTTTAGTGAACATTGTCAAATTAATCATTATTTGAAATATTTTTCTTTCTACATTAAATTAGAATTAGTTGGCTATGACTCTACATTTTGCTATTTTTTTCAGTCTTACACAAATTAGGGCATTCACCGATTTTTCTCCATGCTTTGATTAAGCCACTTTATTGAATGTGACTTTTGTGGAAAAAAAAAAAAAAGGCGAACGTTTCTTAATTAAATTTTACCATCTCAACATGTATAATTCATAATGAGTCAGTGTTTGTGTTATGTAATCACTATCATCATATCCTCATCATGATCCTTGTCATCATTATTATTATTACCTCTAACCAGTATAAATGGTAACTTTTTAATTTAGAAATATGTGGCATGAAGTATGCTGTGTTTATTCCATAAATTATTTCATTTAACCCTCACAAAAGTCATAGGAGGTCAGTACTATTTTATATTAGTTTAATCTATAACAAAATCAAAGCTCAGAGACGTTTAATGATTTTCTCCTGGTAAGGCAGAATTTGAAAATACATGCTTTTCATCCAATGATAAATCAGATAATTAGATATCAAGTATTACTGGGAAAACTGCCAGCGTATGACTATAGAGTAAGTAAAAGTATTGTAGTAAGTACCATGAATTTGAAATATAAAGTCAATATATTTTAATATCCTATAAATCTTGTTATTTCATGACTCAATATTCTTTGTATCAATGCCACTCATCATTTTATAGAAATAATAACTACAAATTAGAATAAAGACATCCCTGCTCAGTTTGACATTCAAGTCAGATGTTTTGAATCTTATGCAAGAGCACAATCATGAGAGCCAAGATTCTCTGAGAATAAAATAATTTAAATTCCAAAGAGTTGTCTTGCCTAGAAAAGAGAGAAGCATAGAAGTCTGAGTAAAACACTTTACTACCAGCACTGGAATACAGAAGGCAAAGGGTATGGCATAAAGGGAGCTTCTATTCCACATTGATAAGACAAATCTTTCTGAACAGCAGGTAGTTTAGCCAAAAGGGAATATTCAGCAGGGATAAAACCAGGGTGAAAATTCTGCCTATGTTTCTGAGAATAACCTGTGATCTATTGAACCAGGCCAAGGTCTTTAGAGAGTATTTGGAGTTTTAAGATGAATTACTCACATGAGTGAAAGAGAGGAACACAAAATATTTAAATCTCTAATTTTCTAGAATGTCCTATGACCATGTGAAGTGATTATGGCAGAGGATAAATGTGGTATCATTTGATTCCTGGATCAGGAAGATCCCCTGGAGGAGGGCACAGCAACCCATTCCACAATACTTGCCTGGAGAGTTCTGTGGACAGAGGAGCCTGGTGGGCTACAGTCCATAGTATTGCAAAGAGTTGAATACAATTTAAGTGACTTAGCACACATGCATAAATGTGGTATCATGTTTTTAGGCTAAGAAAAAGATTGATAGAATGCCAAGTCTATTCCCTTATAGTTTGCATGTGATATTGATAAAAATCCATATGCTCCTATGCATACTGTGGGATGCAAAAGGTTTCTGTATTAATTCCTGTATCAAGAGGCAAATCAATAGCAATTCCAAAGTAGAAGTTAAAGGCAAATGGCATGACTTGATTGAGAAGCATAGGATCAACAGAGCCAGCTGAAGGCCGGGCAGAGAAACTTGTCCAGATTTACAGGATGAAAAGTTAGATATTAATTAAGCAGAGACAGCACAGTTGATACTATACCTTTCAGTAGCTAATCCATGAATATAGGAAAGCTGTTGAATAAAGACAAGTCCACACTTTAGTTAGAGGTCAGCACAAATATCGACAGAAACCCCTATTTTCCTTGCTCAGGTTGCAGTATGAGCTTCCCTTGGGTCCTTACACTAATAGGTGAGGGAAAAAAGTTACTGATACAGCATAAGTGAGACCGATTCAAAATTGGGAAAGGAGTATGTCAAGGCTGTATATTATCATACTGCTTACTTAACTTATATGTAGAGAACATCATGCGAAATACCAGTCTGGATTAAGCACAAGCTGGAATCAAGATTGCCAGGAGAAATATCAATAACCTCAGATATGCACCATCCTAATGTGAGAAAGAAAGAGAAACTAAAGAACTTCTTGATGAAGGTGAAAGAGGAGAGTGAAGAAGCTGGCTTAAAATTCAATATTCAAAAAACTAAGATCATGGCATCTGGTCCCATCACTTCAAGGCAAAATAGACATGGAAAAACTCGAAGCAATGATATACTTAATTTTCCTGGGCTCCCAAACCACTGCAGATGGGGACTGAATCCATGAAATTAAAAGATGTTTGCTCCTTGGAGGAAAAGCTATGGTGAACTTCACAGCATATTAAAAAGCAGAAACATCATTTTGCTGACAAAGGTCCATATAGTCAAATCTATTATTGTACCAGTAGTCATGTTGGGGTGTGAAAGCTGGACCATAAAGAAGGTTGAGTGCCAAAGAATTTATACTTTCAATCTGTGATGCTGTAGAATACTCTTGAGAACCCTTGGACAGCAAGGCGATCAAACCGGTCAATCCCAAAGGAAATCAACTGAATATTCACTGGAAGGACTGATGCTGAAGCTGAAGTTCCAATTGTTTGACCATCTAATGTGAAGAGCCAACTCATTGGAAAAGACCCTGATTCTGGGAACCATTGAAGGCAGGAGGAGAATGGGGTGACAGAGATGAGATGGTTGGATGGCATCACCAACTCAATGGACATGAGTTTGAGCAAACTCTGGGAGATAGTGAAGGACAGGGAGACCAGTGTATTGCGGTCCATGGAGTGACAAAGAGTCGAACATGACTGAGCAACTGAGGTGCTCAACACCTCAACACAAGTGAGGAGCATAACAACAGCAAGGTGAATCTAGGATGTGTGTATATTGGGGAAGGGGATGGTTATGGTGGAGGTGATTGAATGGAGAAACCTTGAAGCCTTGATCATTTATCTAAAAGAAACTGGGGTTACCTTTAAAAGATCATGTTAAACTAGAGAAGACTGAGATAATTTAAATGGATAAGTTTACTTGCTACATTTTTTTTTGTTTATATTTACTTTTACAAGGTTTATCAAATCTGCAGCCATTATAGATAAGCTCAGTTACGGAAAACAGAAAAGTTATTATTATTTTTTTTTTCATGTCTGTATCACTGTAAAATCTAACTCCCTGCTGCATGAGACACAATCCTTGTAATACATTGTGCATCAGTAGAATCTTCCTTGGATTCCTTTCTTTTCAGTTTTATTAAAGCTCTAAGTCTTACTGCACTTTTGTTTACACTCTCCCATATTTCTCCATTACCAGAGAAGAATGACAATGACAATAAAGTATTTCAAAAGGAAGAAAAAAAATGAACATCTATCCAAGCAACAAAACATTCAGTTAAAACAATGAAAGAAGCTGCCTTATCTTTGTTTTTAGCAATTTATCATAAAGATAAGACAAAAAGAAAAGAGAATAAAGAAGGAGAAAAAAAAAAAAGAGAGAGAAAGGCAAGAAAAAAAAAAAACTAAGTCAGACAACTGGGAAATGTCTTTCAAACTTGCAAAAACCTGAAGAAATTTATGGTGTGATTTCTATTTAATGCTGTGCTTCACCATTTCCTTTGCTGAGAAATTCTACGGACCAGTATTCAGCAGTATTCAGCAAAAATTTAAATACATAACCTTGATGGTAAATAGTATAAATTGAGTACTTTGCTGTTAAACAGAACTTTATTTTCATTTTATTGTTAAGAAGTTTTTTTTTCCTATTCTAAAGACTAGACTTTCAAAAAATGGCCATCCATGAAGCAATTAGAATATGTAAGATGCCAATAGTAACATCATTCATCCAGTTTTCTAAGGTTCAAATTTACCTCATCCAGTGGCTACATTACATTCATATGGATGAGACTAAAAATGTCAGCAAACATTGGCACCTGAAGACTCATTATAAAACAATGGCTAAACAAAGTGACTCCATTGGTGTAATGCCTGACCTCTGCCTTTTAAATAAGTGTAATGTGTGCTTCCGTTTTCATAGCTCTTGAATTAAACAGACATACTAAATAAATAGCAGAATGCCAATTCATTAGTTTACCTTGAGAAATACCTGTTACCCATGTTACCGCTGGTTACCCAGTTCTCTCTCAGTACTAACTATAAAGGACTGACCTTTATAATGGGCTTCCTTGGTGCCTCTCTTGGAAAAAACAGCCCACTCCAGTATTCTTACCCGGAGAATTCCATGGACAGAGGAGCCTGGCAGGCTACAGTCCATGGGGTCGCAAAGAGTTGGACATGACTGAGCAACTAACACACTTTGGTGGCTCAGTAGTAAAGAATTCACCTGCAATGCAGGAGACCTGGGTTCGATCCTTGGGTCAGGAAGAATTTCTGGAGAAGGAAATGCCAAGCCCTTCCAGTATTCTTGCCTGGGAAATTCCATGGACAGAGGAGCCTGGTGGGCTACAGTCCATGGAGTCACAAAATAGTCAGATGCAACTTAGCAACTAAACAACAACTATAAAGGAAGCCAATATTATTGTCAGAAAAGTCATTGATGAGTTTAGAGTCATAGTAAGGGAAATTCATTACATAAATCAAATGATTAAAGACTCTACATGACTGATCAGTGTGTCAGTTTAGGAACACAGCTGTGACCAGCCATCAGAAAAATCAATTTTTGTATCTCCTCAAATTTAAACTGCTACTTTACAGGATAAATGCCTAGATACAAAAGTTATTCTTAAATTTGAAGACTGATTCAGTATATGTCACCTTTAATTAATGACTATTCTTAGTAAATTTAAGCACTTTATAGGTGATTTTACTACTTAATGGAACAATTACATTGAATAGAACCATAAAGCTACTGTTGTTTCTATTCAGTCACTAAGTCATGTCAGACTGTGAACCCATGGACTGTGCCAGGCTTCCCTGTCCTTCATTATCACCTAGAGTGTGCTCAAACTCATGTCCATTGAGTCAGTGATGCTACCCAACCATTTCATTCTCTGATGCCCCCTCTTCCTCCTCTCATCAATCTTCCCCAGCATCAGGGTGTTTTCCAGTGAGTTGGTTCTTCACATCAGGTGGTCAAAGTATTGGAGCTTCAGCTTCAACATCAGCTTTTCCAATGAATATTCATGGTTGATTCCCTTTAGGACTGACTGGTTTGATCTCCTTGCTGTCCAAGAGACTCTCAAGAGTCTTCTCCAGTACCACAGTTCAAAAGCTTCAATTCTTTGGTGCTCAGCTTTTTTTATGGTCCAACTCTCACATCTGTACATGACTACTTGAAAAACCACAGCTTTGACTATATTGACTTTTGTCAGCAAAGTGATGTCTCTGGTTTTAATACGCTGTCTAGGTTACGAATCACTAACTACTAGTAAATAACCACATGTAACTTCAGATTCCTTGTGTTCCTCTAATAGAATAAAGAGAAGTACATGATTGAATTCGTTAAAAAAAAAAAAAAAAGCAAAACAAAAAACACTGACTAAAACACAACTTGGGTGGCTCAGATGATAAAGAATCTACCTGCAATGCCAGAGACTTGGGTTCAATCCCCAGGTTGGAAAGGTACCCTGGAGAAGGGAATGACTACCTTCTCCAGTTTTCTTGTCTGGAGAATTCCATGGACAGAGGAGCTTGACAGGCTACAGTGCATGGGGTTGCAAAGAGTAGGATACAATTGAGTAACTTTCATTCTCACTTTTTTAGAACTTTGTCTGCTGTGTATATTCAGATTCATTGTATTAGCAATGTTCTATTCAAAATTAGCAGCAAACTCTTCTAGAACTGAACAAGTGAAATATCAATATATAGGTTTCTTGTTTATGTATTAATTAACTACTCAATTGAATAGCTGTTGTACGTAAGGCACTATACTAAGCAATAGTAAAATAATAACAAGGGATAAGATCTAACATTTATTGAGTACTTCACTATAACAGCACTGTCTTAAACTCTATGCATGACAGCTCATCCAATCCTTGCAGAAATATAGAAAATGTGAAACACATCCTTTCTCCTGGGCTCTTTGTAACTCGAGCATCATCAGCTTTAAAGAAATAGCCCTGATACCTCCTTACAGGTCATTCCACCCCACATCTTTATCTCTACTGAATGCTCAGTAGAGATTATCCTACATGTAACTTTCTCGGAGTCCTTGTTATACTATTCTTGAAACATCTCTTCTTGACAATTCTACAATAGTTATCCTATAAAATGTCTTTATGACAGAACTTCATCTCTCCTTGTGCATTCTTACAATCTACCATTAGAGCCAATTCTCAGCAGTTACCCAGGAAAGCAGCATTTCTTAAAGTCTAGTTTGTATATCAATGCTGTGTATGTGCAGTCCTCCAGACTATTTTTTTAAACTGCTGCTACTGCTACTGCTGCTAAGTCGCTCAGTTGTGTCCGACTCTTCGCGACCCCATGGACTGCAGCCTACCAGGCTCCTCAGTCCATGGGATTTTCCAGGCAAGAGTACTGGAGTGGGATGTCACTGGCTTCTCCATTTTTGTTTTTGTTTTTTTTTTAACTATTATTTCTAAATAGGTTTCCTGCTGTATTATTTTCATGTTCTAACATAAATATATTTATGTCAGAACGAGTCCTTTTAGGATTATCATCTTATAATTTACTGAAGATATTTGTTACTTGTTTCAAAGGTGCTATCATATATAAATCAAATTCTTCTGGATTATATAGGAGGAATTTGGTTAAAGTAGACTAGCCCTAAGATGGTTTTATTTTTTGACACAATCTAGAACAAAACAGAGGGTTTCTAATTTAGAGGATAATATATGTGTCTATGTGTTTTTCTGAATATGCTTCATACATACATAAATACATGGACTTTCCTATTTTCATCCTGGGGCTTTCCAGGTAGCTCAGATAGTAAAGAATCTGCCTGAAATGCAGGAGACTCAGGTTCAATCCCTGAGTCAGGAAAACCCTTGAAGAAGGGAATGACAACCCATTTCAGTATTATTGCATGGAGAATCCTATGAACAGAGGAGTCTGGTGGGCTACAGTCCATGAGGTCACAAAGAGTTGGACATGACTAAGCAACTAACACATACATTTTAATGATATGCTTGAACGATGTTCTTGAAAAGTTATGTGGATTCTGATTTGGCATCATTTTAAAATTTTATAAACTATTTTTATTATTCATTCCCATCCTTATTGTTTAATTAGTTTCAGAAACTTATTGGTGAGAGAAATAAAATCAAACCCTGGCACTATAGCTGTTTGAATTGATTAAAATAATACTTAACAAATTACAGGGAATCTTGATGTTGAAACATAGAGGTATAATTAACATATCAAATAATCCTATTGCTCCATAATTTATAGAATTAAAAAAGAAGAGCTTTTGTCTTATTTTATGTTTTCTTTTTCCCTTATAACAAAGTTTTACCAATATTTTCAAACAATTATTATCACAGATATGTTTAAAGTATTTGGTTTCTGTAATTATTCCTACAAATATTGATTGCTTTGTTTGTATGCAATTTAAAACTTTTTAAACTGATGTTCACTTTATTCTAGTAAAGAAAAATAGATAAAAATGCCAATAGAAAAGATCTGTTATTTTCATATTCACTGATATAGTTCTCCTTTCCAAATGTAAGTATGGTAAATGGGAAAGAGAAAAAAACATTAAACCATTTATAAAAATATGTGCTCATATCTATAAAATCCATTTGGTTTTCTCCTTTTTATATAGTATATAACCTTGCAAGTAAAATATAATTTTATAGGTCAGTTACAAAATAAAATGATTTTTCTAATCTATAATTTTGTAGATCAGTTACAATATAAAATCATTGTTACATCTTAAAACTAAACTTGTGGATTTTCAAGAGTTGCATAGATAATGCTTCCAGCAGCACAATTAACTTATAGCCTTGAATATGTTAGCTACATACTCTAGATGAAGACAAGCAAATTCCTTACATAGGCAAGTTTACTCTGTTTTCAAAAAGCTTTATGCCATGCATATGCTCCTTTACCTTCACCCTGTTCCATTACCAAAATTGTGGATATATTTCTACTGACATCAGATGTCCCTTACATATACTTGTTCTTTAGTGCATTCCCTATCTAAAGTGTCACTAAGTTCCTAGCTCCTCTCATACTTGTGCCCCTCATCAGTTTCAGAATCCACACGGGTTACTGTCTTTATCAGGTCTCATCAAAAGATATGGAAACTTTGCTCTCTCTCCAGGGGCCTACAGATAATGACCTGTGAGGCAAATCTTGTTGGCTGCCTAATTTGTATGAAAACAGTCACTACCATCCTTTTAAATAGTCAGTGGTAGTTTTCGCTCTAAAAATATCATGATAGAGCCCATATCTCCTTACCCCCAAACCACTTACTATTTATTCTTCTACAGAAAGGTATGCTGAACTGGCTTCTAATACAGGTAGACATGCCCCATATTCAATGTAGATTACATTTAAAATTGTAAAACCCATCAGGTATTGTTTCTTGGGCCAGAGATTTTCTATTTTAAATTTGCTGAAATCAAAGCTAAATCATGGGGCAATAGTATATGGTAAGCAATGTATTTTATAACTATTATTTTTTCCCTCTATGAGTGGGAAATTCATTTACACTAATAAACGATCCAAGAAGTAACACTGATTTTCAAACTTACAAACTAATAAAACTCAAAATTCATTTAAATACACTTGAAATATTAAAAGCATTATGTATATTCATATTATCACAGATCATATTCCAATTAAAGAATAAAAGAAAATTCTATGTTTCTGAAGAAGATGGTACCTTAAGTGACCAGAAAAGAATGAGGTACATTTAATAATAATACATATAAATGAATGCTATTTTATAACACGTTGTCCTGTATCTTTACGTAAGAAATGAAAATCTTCTTAAAAGTTGTAGCATTAGCATGTTCTTATTCAGCAGTGACCCAAGATCATTTGATAAAAACAACACCTAACACATAAGAATGTTTAGAGCATACCATTTGCTATCACTTAGGTAAAAACATCAGAATTCCAGGAATTTTTTAGCCTCAAACTAATGTATTTCAGGTAATATTTAAATTAAATAATATTATTATAATATTTTAGATGAGGAAATTGAGACATCATTGAGTAATAATGAGTCAACTTGAGAATGGTGGAGTCAGGAAGAGAACCTGGGTATGTCCAGGGTTTAAACACTAGCTGTACTACACTGTCACTAATTGGACAAATCAGCTTGGTATAGCAGAAAATTTCCATAGTGAGACTTAAAAGATATGAATTTTTGTTAGAGTTCTGAATCCTAGACAAGTGATAATTAATGAGTCATTTAATAACTTTCAGTTCCCTCAATTATCATGTAGGGATGATTATACCTGTGTTCACTAATTCACAGATAGGTGAAAATGTAGGGGGAACTTCAAAGTCATATGCTTCATGTATACAGAGTAGATGAACTGAAAGGGAGGAGAAGGATTTTGGCAGGAAAAGAAGCATTTTTTAAGAAAAAAAGGGTAGCATGAAAGGTTAGTAGAATCCCACTGAGGAAAATGTAAGTAGAAATTGAAAGAGTTGTATTCATGTAACAGTCAATTTATTGAAGATCTGGACAAGTTCAAGCACAAGGCTTGAACTCTTCCTTGAGTTCAATATGAAAGAGAGTATTTCAAAGAAATGTGTTTAGTAGGATAAAAGGTTTTTCCCTCCATTTCAACAGAGCTGCTTTAGAGCAGTGAAGAAGTCAGAGTAACACTTCAGGGGGGAATAAACAGCAGAAAAATCCCTGAAAGTAGCATTAGCAGTTGCAATATTGAGGTGTTAGGAGAACATTGTTAAAACCAGGAGCAGGAAAGAAACACTGTAGCTGGCACACAAAGTTCAAATGGAAAGTTGCAGAGTAGGCTTCTCTTCATAAAAAGAGGAAAAGACCAGAAAGCACAAGGATCAAAATGAAGAATTGTATTTGAATTAGATCTCTAACTGAGTCAGCATTCAGAAACCGCTTTAAGCCTGCATGAAGAAAAAGGAGGAACATGTGATAAATATACCAGAGTGTTTCCTGGAATTCAAGGGAAAACATCAAACACAAACATTACCTGGTAAAACAAATACATATGAAGTTATGTTAAGAAGAAAGGAGGATATAAAAATTAAACGTTTAGCAAACCACCCCGCCCCCCAAAATAGCAAAACAGAAGAAAACTATCACAGGATTCTCCCACAGCAATTAATATAATTATAAAAAGCATTTGTGGTTGCAATCCAAACATTTAAATATTGAAAATAGAAACAAACAAAAATAGGAAGATTACAAACAGCAGATAAACAAAGGTTGAGGACACTGAAGGAAAAAATACAGTCAACTCAGAATTTATGATGAAACTACTGAATTGTCAAGAATAGTGCAACCAGATGCACAAAAAATAAATAAATAAATAACGGAGCCAAGAGCATGAAAATGAGGATAAAAGGAGCCAGCAGAAAGCACAAAAAAAATTTCACAACCCTCAAATGGAACAGACTTGAGCTAAATTTCACAGAGAAAGACAAATATCATTTATCACTTATGTATGGAATCTAAAAAATGATACATATTAACTTATTTCCAAAACAGAAACAGACTTAGAAAAGTTTATAGTCACCAAATGGAAAGGTAGGGGAGAAGGATAAATTAGGAGCTTTGTATTAACATATATATATATATGTATATGTATATACTATTATATATATAATAGATAATCAACTAGGACCTATTGTATAGCATAGGGAGTACTATGCTCTTAACAAACTATATGGGAAAAGAATATAATAGAGACTGTATATAGGTATAACTGACTCGATTTGCCATACATCTGAAATTAACACATTGCAAATCAACTCTACTCCAATATAAAATAAAAATTAATAACAACTAAATTCCAGAAAATTTTCATTATATTTTTTATGATAAATGGCATAAACCAATACAATCTTGTAAAGCAAGTATCCTCCAATTAAAAATAAATGTTAATCACTCAGTTGTGTCAGACTCTTTGCGACCCCAGGGACTCTAGTCCCCCAGGCTCCTCTGTCCACGGAATTCTCCAGGCCAGAATACTGGAGTAGGTAGCATTTCCTTCTCCAGGGATCAAATCCGGGTCTCCTGCATTGCAGGCTGATTCTTAACCATCTGAGCCATCAGGGAAACCCCAGAATCATGTGCTCATTAATGAGATGAAGTATGAAGTGTATGCTACAATTTATGAAATAGTATTTTGCAAAAAAAAAAAAAAAGTTAATGAGTCTAATCTAGCTTGTAGACCTATCTTCCAGTAATAGAGGGCACAAGAAATAATGGAGCACAATGAAAGATACCACAAGGAAATAATTACAGGCAAATAAAAAATATCCTACAAGAAAATATGCCTGATTGTCTTGTGAAAATTTCATGGAAACATTAAGTAAAGATATTGCTTTAAAACAAGAGACTAAAGAAAAAACAACATCAGACAAAGTTTTTGACTCTGTTCCTGAGATGTGTTAGGTCAAGACAAAAGGTGAGCCATGATATTTGGAGGCAATGGGTAGAGAAAGACTAAGATGAACACGATAGTATGTTTTTCTTTGAAAATTGGTTTTTCACTTTTTTTTGACCCAAATTTCACAGTGCATTGTCCCATGATCTTTGCTCTTTTTTTATTCCACTTCTGCTGGAAAATGTTCCGTACTTATACTTGAGTCCTTGAATATGAATGCTTCTCAACTTCTTGTTTACATATTTCATCACTCGCCTAAACATCATTAAATTCTAATATCATTTCTGTTGGTGACTAGACAAATTGTACCCAATAATTTAATATGTACCTCAGTCCTATTACCTATAGTGTAGGAAGAAAAATACCAGGCTAATCTATCTCATGAGTCTATTCTAATAAACTAATAAAGGCATATATGAAAGATTATGATGTCTGTGAACTAAAGTACTTAATATAACTTACTCAGTGGTCCTATAGATGTATGGACATATAAATTTCTCTCACTGAGGTAGACACTATTTCACAAAGGTGCCAACAAGCAAACTACTACCACAGAGGGCCAATATGCAAAGTTAATATTGTTGAGCTTGAAACCCATGATATTTTTTGAGTTTCATTGAAATTTGTTGTTCTGGTTTGAGTCAATATGTACACAATCAAGGAAGATAAGTAATACTGAGCATCATTTCCCCATAAGTAAATTAAACAATAAATCAGAAATGTTTTTTGGCAACCCACAATTAAGACAATATTATTGCCAATGGCAAAATAGCTTCAGAAAAATAACTACTATTGAAACTTGTATTAGCAGTAAAAATAGAAAACTGAATGCTTTTTTTCAAAACCTTCGCTCCTTTACAGTAAATTGAGTTATCATAAAATTAAAAAGGTATATGGAGCCAATTTTCCTGTGTATGTACAAAAAAAGATGGCTATATATCCATGAGGCTATATATTTGCAAGCTGGTGCATTCTAGAATAACAGACCACAGAGCATCCTATAAAAGAGTCATGTACATTTCAGGCTCATTACCTGGAATTTAAAACAGCCTTGATTCTAATGGTATGCTTGTGTTCAAAACAAACCCACAAAAGAAGTATAATAATATTTAACAAAGAACATAGTAAATTTTTTTCAAAGCTACAGGAAAAAATATAAAACTGATGTTTGTCCATGAAAAAAGCATGCTTGAACATCTGAGAGGGATCTGGACTTGAAACATTAAATTCCAGAGCAATACATCTGAATATGGATTTTATTCTGACAACTCTAATTTTACATCACAAATCTAGGGATAGGAGATTGCTACACACTGCATTTTTTTCACCCTATAGTGATTGCCATGTAATTTGTGAAATAGAGTCTCTAAATTTTGTGTAAAATTGTGGTTCCCAGTACCCTGCAAATCTAACTAGTGATTTTCAGTGGAGGTTCTGGCTTATTTGGAGTCAAAATAATATCTGAGGAATCCAGTATTTTAAGGATGCTCTTAGGATTTTTTTTTTTGTTTCTAGCCTCAAATTTTTGGCATCCCTTCTTTCCTTGGCTGCCACCCTAATCCAGTCTCCATTCCCAATGGTTTTAGATTAAAGAGGCAATTATTACTGGAAAGCTCCAGGGACAAGAAAGAGTTAGAATATTGGCATAACCATTTTGACACCGAGCAGAAAAGAACAGAATGCCATTGACGCAAGATGTTTTTGGTGGCTAGGGCAGAAGCAGAAAGTGATTATGGAATTTCGATAGTATTTATTGTCTCATTTTAGATTTGCTATTTTGGCAAGCCACATACAAGACTGAAGTATAAGTCATTAGTAAAATACATATATACTAATCCAGATATAAAATAGTGTTTTCCTGACCATTTTAATTGAAATAGGCTGGGTTGAGCGCTTCATCAAGCATTCTAATGAAAATTTCTGCGTATTATTCCAATATTACATTTCAATGGCTAGTTTCACTCTGAGTTTCTAGCTCTCACTAATATTTGACCTCCCGCAATATTTTCTCTCTTTTATTTTGTAGCAACTATTTGTGGAAAATAACCAATATTCATTGTTTTTTTGTTGTTTTTTTTCCAAGAAGGACACATGCAAGGTATTTGACTGAACACTTTAAGATAAAGAACTTGATTACCATGCAGCACAAGAAACAATAAAAACTGAATATTAAGTAACATTGTCTTTAAAAATCCATCAGCTACCAATTATGGCTTTCACCAGGCACTTCTCAGCAGGATCTTAATTTATTTGGGCTGCTAGAATTCCCCTCTCCAGTTAAATGCCCTTTAATTTTCCTATATAGATGAGTTTATCTTTCCACTCTGCACTTTTTTGTGTGTTAGATAAAGTCATAGCAACGCTAGCTGTAAATGTTTGATATCACAGAAGAACAGGAAAAAAAAAAAAAAAGAATATCAGTGGATCTTTGACTCTAAAACTCCCAAAACACTTAGAAAGTATCAGTGACTTTAATTACTTTTTTTCACCCACTTTGCTATAACAAGAACAGTTTTGCACAAGGGAATGATGTTTGTCCGGAAAAATATGGCAGGATTTTCATAGTCTCTCTGATTCCAGATATTCATTACTAAACTAACTACATATTCCAAAGATTTTATAAAGGCTATCACCTCATTGTGTCCACATGAAAATCTAGAAACAGAGGACCAGTCCCTTTCTAATCCATCACACTGCAAATATACAAAAGTATATAAAATGCTTTGAGGCATTTAGAAGCCAAAAATCATGGTTATAATACCATTGATAGGGTTTGCAAGGGACTCTGGGAGGTAATAAAGTATATCCTTTGGGGCTTAAAATTATGTTATTTTTATATTGAGGTCAAATTCTGAAGAGCAGTAGAGCCTTTAATTCCAGTTCCCTTAAACCACAAGGTGAGAAAAGTTTTAACAACCTCAGAGACCACTCAAAATGCACTAATGAATGATAATTTATTCCCAACACTCTGAAAGAGCAGTCAACTCTGAGACAGTGTTATGACTTCTGTAGCTTTTGCAAACACATATGAAAGGTTAATTTGTAGATTAGGAATATTTCAACTATATTTGATAGGATCAAGTTGGGCTAGAGGTCCAGGCAAGAGAATGCCACATATTAGCACACATATGAAAAATGTACAAATAATTATCAACATATTCACCATAAGGCAAGACTCACTAGTGAACAAGGAATCAAGTTATTGTGTTTGTGAAAAAAATATTGTATAGTTACATAAAAAAAATATCAGCATGCATCTCATACACTATAGTTTTGTGAAATTTTGCTTCATTTATATACAGGTGCATATTGGTTTGCTGTGTCTTTTTTTAAATTTATTTTTAATTAGAGGATAATTGTATTATAACATTGTGCTGGTTTCTGTCATACAACAACTTGAATCAGCCATAAGTATACACATATCCCCTCCTTCCCACCCCACCATCCCATCCCTCAGGTCATCACTGAGCGCTGGGCTAGTTCCCCATGTTATACAGCAACTTTCCACTAGTTATCTCTTTTACACGTGGCAGTGTTTATATTTCAATGCTATTCTCTCAAATCATCCTAACCTCTACTTCCCCAGTTGTCCCCACAAGTCCTTCTCTGTGTCTGCATCTGTATTCCTGCCCTGCAGATAGGTTCATCTGTATCATTTTTCTAGATTCCATGTATGTACGATATTTATCTTTCTCTTTCTGACACTCCGTACAACAGGCTCTTGGTTCATCCACCTCAGTTCAACTGACTCAAATTCATCTCTTTTTATGGCTGAGTAATATTCCATTTTGTATATGTATCACATCTTTATCTATTCATCTATGGATAGACATCTGGGTTTCGTCTATTTTCTACTGTAAATAGTACTGAAATGAACATTGGGGTACATGTGTTTTTGAATTATGATTTTCTCAGAGTATATTCTTAGAAGTGCAATTTCTGGGTCATGCAGTAGTTTTATTTCTAGTTTTAAGGAATTTCCATATTGCTCTCCATAGTGGCTGTATCAATTTATATTCTGGCCAACAGTGCAGGAGGGTTCCCTTTTCTCCACACCCTCTACAGCATTTAATGTTTGAAGATTTTTTGATGATGGCCACTCTGACCAGTGTGAAGTGATACCTCATTGTAGGTTTGAATAGCATTTCTCTAATAATGAACAATGTTGAGCATCTTTTCATGTGTTTGTTGGCCATCTGTGTGTTTTTTTTCTGGAGAAATGTCTGTTTTCCATCCATTTTTTGAATGGGTTGTTCGTTTTCTGATATTGAGCTACTTGAGCTGCTTGTATATTTTGGAGATTAATCCTTTGTCAGTTTCTTCATTTGCAATTATTTACTTCTAATCTGAAGGATGTCTTTCCAGTTTATTTATAGTTTTTCTTTGCTGTGCAAAAGCTTTTAAGTTTAATTAGCTCCTATTTCTTTACTTATGTTTCTATTTCCATACTCTAGGAGGTGAGTCAAAGATCTTGCTGCAATTTATGTCCAAGAGTGTTCTGCCTATGTTTTCCTCTATGACTTTTATAGTTTCTGGCCTTACTTTTAGGTCTTTATTTATTTTGAGTTTATTTTAGTGCATGGTGTTAGGAAGTGTTCTAATTTTATTCTTTTACATGTAGCTGTCCAGTTTTCCCAGCATCACTTACTGATGCTTCTCCCAAACTCAATCACATTTCAGCTTAAAAAGTTTCTTTAGCAGGAAGTCCTAATTAAAAACAACTATTCCTGTGGATCTACAGTAACATAAACTAATTGACATGATTTCAAAAAGCTTAAATCTTTTTTTCATTGAAATATAGTTGATTTATAATATTATATTAGTTTCAGGTGGACAACATGGTGATTTAACATTTTAACAAAAAATATTCCATCTAAAGTTATCACATAATATTGGCTATAATTCCTTGTGCTGTATAATACATCCTTGTCCCTTATCAATTTTGCACATATTAGTTTCTGTATCTTATCCTATAGCCCCTGGTATCCGCTAGTTTGTTTTCTGTATCTGGGAGCCTATTTACATTTTGTTATATACATTTGTTTTATTTTTTTAGGTTCTACATGTCAGTGATATCATACAGTATGTATCTTTCTCTAATTTATTTCACTAACCATGATATTCTCTAGGTCTGTCCACAATAATGCAAATTGCATAATTTTATTAGTTTTTATGGATGAGTTAAATTGCATTGTGTGTGTGTGTGTGTGTGTGTGTTCTTTTTATGGATGAGTAAAATTACATTGTGTGTGTATATGTGTATATATATGTACATATATATATGTACGCATTTATATCTCAACTCTTTTTTATCCATTCATCTGCTGATGAACACTTTGGTTGCTGCCATATATTGGCTATTATATATAACGCTGCTATGAACATCAGGGTATATGTATACTTTCAAACTAAAGGTTTTATTTTTAATACATATTTTATTTTTTATTTTGCTTTTTTTTTTGGTGGGGGGGGCATACTATGTGGCAAGTGAGAGCTTAGTTCCCTGAGCAGGGATTCAAACCTGCACTCTCTGCAGTGAAAGCACAGAGTCTTACCACTGGACCACCAGAGTAGTCCATGGTTTTCACTTTTAAGAACATGCATCCAAGAGTGGAATTGCTCAATCATATGGTAGTTCTATTTTCAGTTTTTTGAGAAACCTCCATACTACTTCCATAGTGGCTATACCAATTTATATTCTCACCAACAGTTTACTAGGTTTCCCTTTTCTCCATATCCTAGCCAACACTCTTCTTTGTAGAATTTAATAATAGCCATCTGATAGGACTGAAGTGGTATCTCATTGTGGTTTTGATTTGCTTTTCCCTAATGATGTTGAGCACTTCTTCATGTGCTTGTTGTCCACATGAATGTCTTCTTTGAAAAAAAAAAATCTGTGCAGGTTCTTTACTCACTTTTTAATCAGGTTGTTCATCTTGATTGATATTGAGTTATATGAATGATTTATATATGTTGGCTATTAACCTCTCATTGGTCATTTAATTTGAAAATATTTTCTCCCATTCAGTAGGTTGTCTTTTTCATTTAGTTGATGGTTTCCTTTGCTGTGCAAAAACTTTTAAGATTAGGTTATAATTGTTTATTTTTGTTTTTATTTTTATTTATTTCTTTGCCTTAGGAGATAGATACCAAAAAAATACTGGTATAAATTAAAAACGACAGGATCAAGAGTTATAAATTATATAGCTGATTCACTTCATTGTACAGAAGAAACTACACACTATCATAAAGAAATTATACAAAATGAATGATTACGCCCAGTCATATTTCTTGATAAAAACTTAAAAGAAAATGAAACTATTGATTTATATTAAAACACATTTTTTACTTGTGGAAAAAATGGTAGAATTTATGATAGAGACAGCATATTAAGAAGCAGAGACATTACTTTGCCAACAAAAGTCCGTCTAGTCAAGGCTACGGTTTTTCCAGTAGTCATGTATGTATGTGAGAGTTGGACTCTAAAGAAAGCTGAGTGCCGAAGAATTGATGCTTTTGAACTGTGGTGTTGGAGAAGACTCCTGAGAGCCCCTTGGACTGCAAGGAGATCCAACCAGTCCATCCTAAAGGAGACCAGTCTTGGTGTTCATTGGAAGGACTGATGTTGAAGCTGAAACTCCAATACTTTGGCCACTTGATGGGAAGAGCTGACTCATTGGAAAAGACCCTGATGCTGGGAATGATTGAGGGCAGGAGAAGAAGGGGATGACAGAGGATGAGATGGTTGGACGGCATCACTGACTCAATGGACATGGGTTTGGGTGGACTCCGGGAGTTGGTGATGGACAAGGAGGCCTGGCGTGCTGTGGTTCATGGGGTTGCAGGGAGTCGGACCCGACTAAGCGACTGAACTGAACTGAGTACTTCACTACTAAAATTGTAATTGTGAGTTCTTTGCAGTCACAGGGAAAAAAATGTGATTACTAAACTCAGCAAAAATATACAAAATGTGAAAATGAACTTATGCTATGCTAAAATATGTGTGCAAATGAATAAGAATTAAAACAAATTCAGAAAAAAGAAAAAGAGTGACTGTTAAGCTACATATAGATGGTGAACAATTCTTTATAGACAGATACATTTTGAAAAAGGAGTTGCTATGAAAGAAAATATATTTTTTTACATCAAAAACATATTTTAAAGCCAGGTTTAATTTGGGTCATGCTTTCACATATGAGAAATCAATTTTTACCCCTTAAAATCTCTCTCAAATGCTTTGCTTACATAAGAAATTAAATATTAAAATTTTTCTTTGTTATATGAAACTCTTCTTGGTTATAACCAAGAAACTTTTTCTTGGTTATATTAAACATTTTTAACCAAGGGTGTTTTAACTTGCATCTATGCTTGTGACATCAGCAGCACTCTGATAATTTGCTACTATTTTGTCTAGTTAGCTCTTGAGGGTTTTTGAATACCCTTATTTGATCTTCCTATGTCAGCATGCTCTTATCATGTCTACTGACAGTAGTTTCAGAATTCCTCAAAGTAAGTGTAGAAAACAAGGGTGATTAGCCAAGCTTCAACGCTGCTTACACAAGCAGACTGCTGAAGTGACAGAATTAGGACTAATTTAAATGAAATGTGTGTCCTGTCTCATGTGAAGGAAGTGTAAGCCTTACAGACATCATAGCAGTCACAATTATCTAAGGGAGTGACTAGCTTTAGACCATCAAGCTAGACCTTGAAGAATGAAGAAGCACACTTTTATAGCGAAACAAATATCTCAAACAGGTAAGCACATGCAAACTATCCTGGCTTGAGGGATACACAGAAACAACTCAATGCATATATATTTGTAAAAGCACAATAAATATCTCTAATGACTAAACTAATATATTTAAGAATCCAAAATGAAAATTAGCCCCCAGCTGATGAAGTTAGTCCCCAGGTGGCCTAAATATGCCACTTTTGCATTTATCTTTTAAACCAGAAAATAAAGCAAATAGACCTAGCAATAATATACTAGAGAAATTCCTAATTCTCTCTCTTCCTCTCTCTCATACACACATACATACACACACACAGACAGAAATAGAAAAGGACAATGGCATAGCCTAAGAGATCAAAATGAATTTTTTTTTTCAAATTAAAATTGCACATGCTCATGTAATAATCTTTGGTAAAACTCAGTGAATGCAATCCAGCAAAAGAAGTAGTACACAATTCACCACGGAATATTCAGCTAGGAGAACTCCATGGATATTGATACTTTATGTATGCAAAATCTGTAGATTTTTAATTTGAAATATATAAAATTACCTCTATTACACAAATAAAGGTGTCCAGTGTCAGAGAACAGCTAAGTGAGCCATCAATTCAAACCTTATACTGTAAGCAAAACACACATGTCCTCAGGTATAAGCTTTTTTTTGGATATTCCCTAGAAATGACTAATTCAATTATTAAATATTTTGAGCACCTAGGACATGTGGTCATTTTCCTCTGGGCATACAACAATGAATTTTTTTTTAACAAATAGGAATGTATTCTATCTCTAGTATACTATCTGTTCAGTTCAGTTCAGTTCAGTCGCTCAGTCACGCCCGACTCTTTGCGACTCCGTGAACCACAGCACGCCAGGCCTCCCTGTCCATCACCAATTCCCTGAGTCCACCCAAACCCATGTCCATCGAGTCGATGATGCCATCAAGCCATCTCATCCTCTGTCGTCCCCTTCTCCTCCTGCCCTCAATCATTCCCAGCATCAGGGTCTTTTCCAATGAGTCAACACTTCGCATGAGGTGGCCAAACTATTGGAGTTTCAGCTTCAACATCAGTCCTTCCAATGAACACCCAGGGCTGATCTCCTTTAGGATGGACTGGTTGGATCTCCCTGAAGTCCAAGGGACTCTCAAGAGTCTTCTCCAACACCACAGTTCAAAAGCATCAATTCTGCAGCACTCAGCTTTCTTCACCGTCCAACTCTCACATCCATACATGACCACTGGAAAAACCATAGCCTTGACTAGACGGAACTTAGTTGGCAAAGTAATGTCTCTGCTTTCAAATATTCTATCTAGGTTGGTCATAACCTTCCTTCCAAGGAGTAAACGTCTTTTAATTTCATGGCTTCAATCACCATCAGCAGTGATTCTGGAGCCCCCAAAAATAAAGTCTGACACTGTTTCCACTGTTTCCCCATCTATTTGCCATGAAGTGATGGGACCAGATGCCATGATCTTAGTTTTCTGAACTGACTTCAAATTTTAAATAACTCTCTGGGGAAGAGGCTGGACTTGTTTCTAGGGCCCCAGGAAAATATGAGGATACAAAAGAGATATATTTTTAGCTAAAAGAAAAATAAACACTTTAAAATATAGTTGCTACATATGATGGGTTTTTGGTTAATGATACACAAAACTGCTGACATAAAACCGCTGAATCACAGTGTACCAAGGATGAAGTATAGATAAATGCATCTTCAGTAACTATGACAAAATTTTGTATTGTATTTAATGTTTGTGAACATCCACAATTGTCTTCCTTAACCTCTAAATAGGTGATGATGTGTTCATCCATTATGGATTTGAAACCTTAATATCAACAGGCAACCCATTTCAAAAGGGCTATTTACGTTCTCAAAAAGTCCATTAGCATGCTCTAAGTGTAACATTTGGATAGATCTCCATCTAATTTTACTTGATGCACTTTCAATTCAGCTAATGAAGATAAAGAATTGATGCTATTCTTTATTAAAAAAAATTATCAGGTAGAACTTTCCATATTATATTTCACATCTCATGCTATTAAGTTAGCATGCAGGAGACCCAGATACAATCCCTGGGTTTGGGAGATCCACTGGAGAAGGGAATGGCTATCCACTCCAGTATTCTTGCCTGGAGAATTCCATGGACAAAGGAGCCTGAAGGCTTACAGTCCATGGGGTCTCAAAGAGTTGGACACGACTGAGTTTCTAACATTTTCACAGCCTTTCATTGAATTTATTTAAAGATACCTTAAATTGATTTTTTTTAAATTGTAGCAGCATTATTCTAACAGGTAGTTTATAGAATTTATACACATTAAACTAAAATTCTACTATGGCAAAGCATAAAGGCCTTGAGTTTGCCATTTTAAACTAAGGAGAGAATACATTCCAATAGTGAAAATCTACCAGACTGCTCATAGAAACAAAGTGAACTTTCTTCAAATATGAAATGAAATGGATATCTTTCATTATAACCCAAATCCAGTTGGGTTGTCATAAGATCAATTGTTTTTGTTCATCTAGGTTTTCAAAACAGAAACAAATAAAATATATTTAGTTAACATCGTGAAGAAAAAAGGTGTTATATCTTTATAACGAACAGATCTATATCTACATTATAGGTCTCTTCAATGAGGAACAGAAAGGAAATCCATACAATGTATCAAATAAAAATTTCAAATCAAACTTCTTTAGGTACATTTTCTCTTTCCAAATTTTCCAACTCATAGCAGGTAGGAAAAGTCTCAAATTCCTCCCCTACTGTCATTAATGGACTCCCCTTCTGGATGTGTCCTTCATGAGTTAAATTCCTCTGTTCCTTGCCACAGTATTTTCCTAAATTATGATGAATTATCCCACTGCCTGGAAAATTCTGGTGGATAATGTTCTTTATCTTGTAAATCGCTATAAGAAGTACTTTCAAGTTACCACTAGGAATTTGGCTTTTTTTATACCCTGAAAATAGTTATGACATTACTACTAGTTAGAGAGACATACATAAGTCAGTATCTGGCAAAGCATTAAAGACTAAAGTTTGTAAGTGGCAGGGTTTATTCTAGAACAAACCAGAATATATATATATATATATATATACACACATACACACACACACACACACACATATATATATACACCTATATATACATATACAGGTGTGTGTATATATATATATACACACACATAAACATATATATATATAAAGATAAATAAGAGATATAAAGCAAAATGCTCATTTTTAGAAACCTAGTCTAATTGTAAGAACTATTTCTTGTGTCAATAAGTTCTCCATTCTTCTCACAGATTCATGAGGTATAATACTGCAATTAGTGACCAAGTTTTTGGAGCTTGTTTGTAATTGTTTGTATATACATTTATTCAACTTGTGCAACCTTATTGCCACAGATAATCTTACTTCATTGTTGCTCCAAAAAATAAATAAATAAACATATAGCACAGGTATACAGAGGTTATGTTTCAATAAAATGTCATGCAATCATAATAATCTTGGACATTGTTATACTCCTAATAGGTACACAATTATTGTTCAAGCACTGTAAACATAGTAAAGGCATTGCAGACATAGTCCTAGGGTTAGGGCACTTAAAAAGCAATATGGATAGACTAAACGACACAGAAAATTAAAATTTAACCAAGTTTAAAAGTAGCATAATTCCAAAGCAATAAAACTTTAGGAAGAGAATAACTATATAGTTTGTAAATCAAGCATGTCACTGAAGAAGACATCATTTGAGCTAAACCTTAAAGAACAGGTATTATTTAGATTGATAGGAATCAAATGATATGTGTATCAGAAGAGAGGAACACAATGTATTAATTATATCCTGACAATGATTGGAAATCAAGGTATCACTTGAAAATATATGTAAAATTTCCTAGTGCTTTGGTGAGATCCTAAAAAGATAGTGATAAAAACATGTGAGGAGAAGTTTCCAAAAATACAGAGGTAAGGAGTAAGAATCAGGGATTGAATAAAATTCATGAAATATCTATATACCTAAAACTATTCAGTAATAACCTATGATTATCTGTGAATTTTGCTTATAGCAATTATTTAATTGAGAAATTATATTTTTGGTCATCCAGCTTATTTTCCCCTCAAAATTTAAGCATAACAATGATAATAACTAATAGATGTCAATAAATATGTGCTGAATACTGACACATTATCTAAATCAATTTTCTCCAAGTCCTTAGAGTTAGAATCTATTATCTACATTTTACAGATAGAGAAAAAAAGACCTCAGAAGTTCAAACTATAATTCGGCCCCAGAACACAAGACTACTACATTGTCAAGTTAAATTACAATAGTCAGTCTGATTTTATGAATCATATTCTGAACAACCAAGCTAGGAATAAAGCTCCCTTGACTAGGAGCTCTTAGCAAACAAAAACAAAAAAAAAAAATAGAAGACCTATTTAAGTGCATGCTTAAAACAAATTAAGTGTTATAAATATTTATACTTGATTTACACATCAAATCTTGTTAAAATTTTCAGCTAAATCATCAAAATTGTTAGGTGTTCTCACCGTAAATTAAGGAGACAAATAAAAATACAGTCATGCATTTCATAGATTGAGCTTGTTATTTCTGAGCAAAATGTTGGTTCAGTTCTATGTCAAGGTTGAAATAAATTGAAGACAATAATACTGTGAAAAGCTTTTCACAAATAAGAAATTTTGAAAAGTTTCTGATATTAAATACTTATTAAAGAATAAATACTTGCATGCTGACCATCTCATGATTTTATAATAACTGAGACAGGATGGAATTAAACTTAGCAAAGCATTTGTGTTCTTGGAATAACCAGGTATGAATAAATATAGTAACCTGGGGTTACTCTTGATAAATGTAGTCTTTATCCCTGAATTCATTTGGTAAATAAAAATTCTAAATTTATTGTCAATTTCACTAAGTTATATTATAATATGTGTAGTCCATGTTAATGTTGTTCTTCGTTATAATGTAATTGAAGGAAAATTCTACTAATGTTGGCTTGTGTCAATCATCTAGACTGATTTTAGGTAAGAAGATGATGTGTTGGTATATATACCAAAATTCTCTGGAGGAAAAATTTGACTATAAATTATAAAAATGTTCATCTACTACTAAACATGTCTACAACTCCCTACCATCTCCTCATGTCCTGTATAAAAGGAGACAAGAAAATTGACAGCAAATTCTATGAAGTATGCCACATAAGAAAGAAGAAATGCCATATGGGTTCCTGGAGGCTCATGGGTTCCTGGAGGCTCATGTGTTCCTGGAAGACCAAGGATTGAGAAAATGAGGAGAAGGTATGGAAAAAGTGGGAAAGGGGAGAAATAAGATGAAATTAAAAGTAGAAACTTGCCTTGGAATCAGTTGTTATAGACTTATACCAACAACTGAGTATGTGAACTGCGAACTGTCGGATTTTCAAGCTGGATTTAGAAAAGGCAGAGGAACCAGAGATCAAATGGCTGACATCTGTTGGATCATAGAAAAAGCAAGAGAATTCCAGAAAAACATCTATTTCTGCTTCATTGACTACGCTAAACCCTTTGACTGTGTGGATAACAACAAACTGTGGAAAATTCTTTGAGATGGGAATACCATACCACCTGACCTGCATCCTGAGACACCTGTATGCAAGTCAGGAAGCAACAATTAGAACTGGACATGGAACAATGGACTGGTGCCAAAGTGGGAAAGGTGTACATCAAGGCTGTATACTGTCACCCTGCTTATTTAACTTATATGCAGAGTACATCATGAGAAATGCTGGGCTGGATGAAGCACAAGCTGGGATCAAGATTGCCGGGAGAAATATTAATAACCTCATATATGCAGAGGACACCACTCTTATGGTGGAAAGCAAAG
The DNA here is from genome assembly GCF_054371585.1 of Giraffa tippelskirchi. Taxonomy (NCBI): domain Eukaryota; kingdom Metazoa; phylum Chordata; class Mammalia; order Artiodactyla; family Giraffidae; genus Giraffa; species Giraffa tippelskirchi. The sequence continues at coordinate 44,767,782 of NC_137276.1, forward strand.
AGGAACTAGAGAGCCTCTTGATGAAAGTGAAAGAGGAGAAAGCTGACTTAAAACTCAACATTCAAACAACGAAGATCATGGCATCCAGTCCCATCACTTCATGTCAAATAGATGGGGAAACAATAGAAACAATGAGACTTTATTTTCTTGGACTCTAAAATAACTGTAGATGGTGACTGCAGCCAGGAAATTAAAAACCGTTTTTTCCTTGGAACAAAAGCTATGACCAACATAGATAGCATATTCAAAAGCAGAGACAGTACTTTTCCAAAAAGTTCCATCTAGTCAAAGCTATGGTTTTTCCATTAATCATGTATGGATTGAGAGCTGGACCATGAGATGGCTGAGCCTGGGAAAACTGATGCTTTTGAATTGTGGTAGTGGAGAAGAATCTTCAAGAGTCTCTTGAACTGCAAGGAGATCAAACCAGTCAATCCTAAAGGAAACCAGTTATGAATATTCATTGCAAGGACTGATTTTAAATCTGAAGCTCCAATACTTTGGCCACCTGACGCAAAGATCTGGCTCATTTGAAAACACTCTGATGCTGGGGAAAATGGAAGGCAGGAGGAGAAGGAGATGACAAAGGATGAGATTGTTGGGTGGCATCATTGACTCAATGGACATGAATTTGAGCAAGCTCCGGGAGTTGGTGATTGACAGGGAAGCCTGGCGATCTGCAGTCCCTGGGGTCACAAAGAGTTGGACATGACTGACTGGACTGAACTGACTGATTCCAACAACACAGTATCTAGACATTGGGCTGAAATACATAAAATTGCAGATATGAAATTATATTTTGACCTCCAAAATTAGAAATTTTATATGACTTAACCTAAAAAAAAATGATGTCTAATATTCAATTGTCATTCAGTTCAGATCAGTCCAGTCGCTCAGTTGTGTCCGACTCTTTGCGACCCCATGAATTGCAGCACGCCAGGCCTCTCTGTCCATCATCAACTCCCGGAGTCCACCCAAACCCATGTCCATTGAGTCGGTGATGCCATCCAACCATCTCATCCTCTGTCGTCCCCTTCTCCTCCAGCCCCCAATCCTACCCAGCATTAGGGTCTTTTCCAATGAGTCAACTCTTCGCATGAGGTGGCCAAAGTATTGGAGTTTCAGCTTCAACATCAGGCCTTCCAATGAACACCCAGGATTGATCTCTTTTAGGATGGATTGATTGGATCTCCTTGCAGTCCAAGAGACTCTCAAGAGTCTTCTCCAACACCACAGTTCAAAAGCATCAATTCTTCGGTGCTCAGCTTTCTTCACCGTCCAACTCTCACATCCATACATGACCACTGGAAAAACCATAGCTTTGACTAGACGGACTTTTGTTGGCAAAGTAATGTCTCTGCTTTTAAATATGCTATCTAGGTTGTCCATAACCTTCCTTCCAAGGAGTAAGCGTCTTTTAATTTCATGGCTGCAATCACCATCAGCAGTGATTTTGGAGCCTCCAAAAAATAAAGTCTGACACTGTTTCCATTGTTTCCCCATCTATTTGCCAGGAAGTGATGGGACCAGATGCCATGATCTTAGTTTTCTGAACGTTGAGCTTTAAGCCAACTTTTTCACTCTCCTCTTTCACTTTCATCAAGAGGCTCTTTAGTTCTTCTTCACTTTCTGCCATAAGGGTGGTGTCATCCATTAGTCCCATACAATTAGTAAATTATAAGCTTTATAAAGAATTCTTGAAGCTCAATGACCTTTTAAGATATTGAAAAGAGGTAAGGGCTTCTGATAAATGAGGATAGAAACTTGATACATACATACATACATATACATAAAGAAATGTGAAGTCGCTCATTAGTGTCCGATTCTTTGTGACCCCATGGACTGTAGCCTACCAGGCTTCTCTGTCCATGGGATTTTCCAGGCAAGGGTACTGGAGTGGGGTGCCATTTCCTTCTCCAGGGTCTCTTTTTGACCCAGGAATCTAACCCAGGTCTCCCGCATTGCAGACAGACACTTTACCTTCTGAGCCACCAGGGAAGCCCCAAATACATATATGCATGCATATACATATACATATTTATTGTATAGCGGATTTCAAAAAGTGTGTAGTCATTCACCATCTCACAACTTAAAAAAAAAAAACAAACAGAAAATCCTCATTTAAATATTAAAGTCTGACTGTAGATGATATTAGTTAGGTCTTAGGAGAAGCTGATTTAATATAAAACACGGCAAAATTCAATCGGTGGTTTGCGGTAGAGGCTGATTTTTAAAATCTTATGTGAAATTTGAAGGTGAGAAGAAGAGATTTGGAAGAATGTTTTTTTGTCTTATGGTCACAGGTGCTCTATCTGCTCTTTTCAAAGAGTTCAAACTTGGACCATGCCTTCCTCTAGCCTTAGCTGAAGCAAAGCTTCAAGGGAAAGTTGTGGAGGGAGAGGTATTGTCACTCGAGGATTCTCAGAAATTATAGTGTTGCTTTCTGCTAAACCAGATTAAGTAAACCGGCAGAACCTGAGTTAGATAAATACTGCACAAGAGCAAACATAGCCAAAAATTCACGAGGCACCCATTATTGAGGAAAGAAATATGAATATGTTTTGAAAAGTATAATTCCAGAGGGAAAATATAAGAGTTGGTATATATTTATATTCTACTTTGCACTTCTCTTTCTCCATTGAATTTTCTCACTAGCTAAAACTCTGAATATTCAAATTATATCTATACTTAGGAGTGACAGTCTGTTTCAATATCATTGTTGGTTGATCAATTCATAATCATATATCAATAAAGATAAAATTGGCTAAATTTACTGAGCAATTATTCACAGTAGATAATTTGTAGGTGCACATGAGTTATCTTAATTGATAACTTGTCTTAATTGTTGTGAAGATATCATGTGAGAATTGTACCGTGATTATCTTCATTCCATGGGTAAGGAAATTAAAGCTCAAAAAAACCTAGACAAAGTAACATGGATAAGAAGTAATGGAGGTGGATTTTTTATCTTGAGCAGGCAAACTCAAGAATTTTGCTTGTAACCACCACTTCATAGCATCTTACTAAAATGCTTTGCTGCATGCATATGTGCTTAGTCGCTTCAGTCGTGTCCGACTCTCAGCGACCCTACGGACCATGGCCTCCCAGGCTCCTCTGTCCATGGGATTCTCCAGGCAAGAATACTGGAGTGAGTGCTGTGCTTTTATAATAGATTGTTCTCATACATACAGAAGTCAGATTATAGTAGTGAGACTTGCCATTCCTAGAGCAAAAAGCAATAAGCTATAATTTCTCTAGAAGTATTTATATCTCAAGGGGGACATATGTATGTGCCTGTGTTTACATACATGTATGTTATGTATACATGCTATATAATATACATATGAATGTTTCGGTCAATATGCACATATGTGTGTGTGTAAAAGGGGTTAGCAACTAATTGAAAATCCTCAAAAAATTTTACCATCCACTCCCAGAAATGCAGAACCTCTTTGAAAATTAGTCATGATAGTATTTTTGCTTTGTTTTCTGCAAAGAGATCTTTTCAGTTTTCTAAATCTATTTAAGAATAACTTGGGCTTGATTACATAGCTATTTCATATTGCTTCTATAATGATTCATATTTTATTAATTTTAAAATATTATTTTCAATGATCTACTAATTACACATTTATGTGTGATGTTGAAGCTTTTAAGATTATAGGGAGATTCAATGTATGGAAACACTGAAAATATGGAAGGATTTAAAGTATGGAGATATTCAAACATGAAAGCAAAGATGTTTTGAGCATGTCTTGAGCAAGTTTTGAGCATGAGTGTTATGAGGACACTCTGTGTTTTCAGTATTCATTCCCATCTGACTTTTCCTCAGGACCCAGATTTCTCTTTAGTATCATGTGTGTTGGGAGAAGTATGTACCACATCCAGTTCTAGACAAATGCATACACGATGCTCAGCTAATCAGTTTATTCTGTCCTCCTCTCACGATGACCATGTGATCTCAGTTCATTTAGAGTATATTTTGGACTTTTCCTGAAAAGTTGGGAGTGTATACAGTCTTGCTTGATCCTCTGATTGAACATTTGGTGTACAAACATGACTCCTGAAACTAATACTGCCATGTTTCCATATGAAGAAGGGTAGCTTAAAGTCAAGTTGAGCCCCAAGGAAAGGGATATCCCAGAGATTTCGTCAGATCCTTAATCAAGCAGTCTCTGAAATCTACCCAAATTCTGGACTTTTGCAATTCAGTGGATGAATATAGTTCATTTGTTCTGTTTAAATCTATTTATTAGTTCTTACACTCTTTGCAACCAAAAGCACCATAAATGTCAAACACTAGGGTATTGAAATCTTACTATTTGAAAAAGTTTTAGAAATAAAGCTGGCTTTATTTTAATATCAATTTCATAATACATGTTCAATGCAAAAAAAAAGAAAAGTTTACCAATGCATTTAATTTTTTTTTTCAGTTTATCAAGATATAACATATAACACTGGGTTAGCTTCATGTGTACAATAAGATGACTGATACACATATTTAATGCAAAATAATTGCCACAGCAAGGTTATTAACAATGCATTTCAAAGGGAGAATTTAATGTTATTAATATCTGAAAATCTCAGCCTTGAAATACTAAGTTGTATCAAACACTAATCAGTTAAAAAATAATGTAGTGTGCATTATGCACAAAGCACTGTATTAGAATTTTAAAATGGACATGAAAATTAAAAAAAAAAAACCCAAAAAACATGAAACCGCTAATTCAGTTAATTACCTTGTCTGTGTATTTACAAAAAAATATTTCGATCCTTCACTGGTGTATTTCATATACCTATAAAATCTCAAGTGACCTTCCAAACTACCCATCTTCCTCTGTTCCTCCTTTCCAATATTCAAAAACATTCACAGAGTACTTATTATTTGTGAAAGGATGGACTATTTGCTGAGAAAGCTGTAATGAAAGAACTCACTAATTGTTAGGAAAGAAAGACAACAATCAAGAATTAGACAAGCAAATACAGAGAGAGGTTATATTAGTAAATGTTTAGTTTTGTTTTCCTTTATATTATAAGAAATTAAAAATACAGTTTCCTCTTACATAAATCAAATTTCTCTTTTTAAATTAATTCTGACTCAAGTAGCATTTAAATTTCCATAAGTTAGGGGGAAAGGACAACGTTCAAATCACTGAGATTATATAATACATACCAATTTTAACATTATGGGATATTGCTCTTGCATTCATTTACAAAATATTGCAGAGAGGAAGCTATTAATGCAGTTGAAGAAAAACAAAATACCTAAATCGTAGGCTCTCTAAAATATATACAAGTAAGCTACAATGTATTGCAGTTGGAAAACACAAATATGTTAAACAGAAATAAGTTTCAATATAGTTAAGTAATGAAATTTAATTTGAATGAGATGGACCTGAGGTTTCAAATATACATAAGTTTTTAATGGGACAATCTAACTTGTTCTGAAACAAAGCTTTCAGTCACATTTTTTCCTCTCTCAAAATGAAGATATAATTCATTCAAAATTATATTTTCATAGGGAAACAATTTTTCAAAACTCAAATACACTAGGACATATGTCTATTCTTGTTAGACAGTGAACCTCGAGCAGTCTAACTACTGATATGAAACAGCCTACAAGACATCAAGGCAGATTTCATTAGAAGCATCATTTTGACTCACTGGATGTAGGGTGGACCAAGCATGGGAGCTTAGCAAAGATTAGAAAAGTTTTTGTAAAATGTCTAAAAAGTAAATAGATATTGTGAAAAACATATGCTTTCAATTCAATGATGAGCTACTCAATAATTGATAACATAAACCTACTGTTTACATGACTTCAATTTTGTAAAAATTGGCCAGATGAAGTGTTGAGTCATTTTGCTTTACAGCTGTATTTCTTGCCTTGAGAACCCCATGAACAGTATGAAAAGGCAAAAAGATAGGACATTGAAAGATGAACTCCCCATGTCAGTAGGTGCCCAATATGCTAATGGAGATCAGTAGAGAAATAACTCTAGAAGGAATGATGGGATGGAGCCAAAGCAAAAACAATACCCAACTGTGGATGTGACTGGTGATAGACACAAAGTCCGATGCTGTAAAGAGCAATATTGCATAGGAACCTGGAATGTTAGGTCCATGAATCAAGGCAAATTGGAAGTGGTCAAACAGGAGATGGCAAGAGTGAATGTCGACATTCTGGGAATCAGCGAACTAAGATGGACTGGAATGGGTGAATTTAACTCAGATGACCATTATATCTACTACTGTGGGCAAGAATCCCTTAGAAGAAATGGAGTAGCCATCATGGTCAACAAAAGAGTCCAAAATGCAGTACTTGGATGCAATCTCAAAAACGATACAATGATCTCTGTTCGTTTCCAAGGCAAACCATTCAATATCACGGTAATCCAAGTCTATGCCCTGACCAGTAACGCTGAAGAAGCTGAAGTTGAATGGTTCTATGAAGACCTACAAGACCTTCTAGAACTAACACCCAAAAAAAGATGTCCTTTTCATTATAGGGGATTGGAATGCAAAAGTAGGAAGTCAAGAAACACCTGGTGTAACAGGCAAGTTTGGCCTTGGAGTACAGAATGAAGCAGGGCAAAGGCTAATAGAGTTTTCCCACGAGAACGCACTGGTAATAGCAAACACCCTATTCCAACAACACAAGAGAAGACTCTACACACGGACATCACCAGATGGTCAACACCGAAATCAGACTGATTATATTCTTTGCAGCCAAAGATGGAGAAGCTCTATACAGTCAGCAAAAACAAGACCAGGAGCAGACTGTGGCTCAGATCATGAACTGCTTATTGCCAAATTCAGACTTAAATTGAAGAAAGTAGGGGAAACCACTAGTCCATTCAGGTATGACCTAGATCAAATCCCCTATGAGTATACAGTGGAAGTGACAAATAGATTTAAGGGACTAGACCTGATAGACCGAGTGCCTGATGAACTGTGGACAGAGGTTTGTGACACTGTACAGGAGACAGGGATCAAGAAAATCCCCATGGAAAAGAAATGCAAAAAAGCAAAATGGCTGTCTGAGGAGGCCTTACAGATAGCTGGAAAGAGAAGAGAAGCAAAAAGCAAAGAAGAAAAGGAAAGATATTCCCATCTGAATGCAGAGTTCCAAAGAATAGCAAGGAGAGATAAGAAAGCCTTCCTCAGCAACCAGTGCAAAGAAATAGAGGAAAATAACAGATTGGGAAAGACTAGAGATCTCTTCAAGAAAATTAGAGATATCAAAGGAACATTTCATGCAAAGACAGGCTCGATAAAAGACAGAAATGGTATGGACCTAACAGAAGCAGAAGATATTAAGAAGAGGTGGCAAGAATACACAGAAGAACTGTACAAAAAAGATCTTCACAACCCAGATAATCATGATGGTGTGATCACTCACTTAGAGCCAGACATCCTAGAATGTGAAGTCAAGTGGGCCTTAGAAAGCATCACTACGAACAAAGCTAGTGGAGGTGATCGAATTCCAGTTGAGCTATCTCAAATCCTCAAAGCTGATGCTGTGGAAGTGCTGCACTCGATATGCCAGCAAAATTGGAAAACTCAGCAGTGGCCACAGGACTGGAAAAGGTCAGTTTTCATTCCAATCCCAAAGAAAGGCAATGCCAAAGAATGCTCAAACTACCACACAATTGCACTCATCTCCTATGCTAGTAAAGTAATGCTCAAAATTCTCCAAGCCAGGCTTCAGTAATACGTGAACCGTGAACTTCCAGATGCTCAAGCTGGTTTTAGAAAAGGCAGAGGAACCAGAGATCAAATTGCCAATATCTGCTGGATCGTCGAAAAAGCAAGAGAGTTCCAGAAAAACATCTATTTCTGCTTTATTGACTATGCCAAAGCCTTTGACTGTGTGGATCACAATAAACTGTGGAAAATTCTGAAAGAGATGGGCATACCACACCATCTGACCTGTCTCTTGAGAAACCTGTATGCAGGTCAGGAAGCAACAGTTAGAACTGGACATGGAACAACAGACTGGCTCCAAATAGGAAAAAGAGCACGTCAAGGCTGTATATTGTCACCCTGCTTATTTAACTTATATGCAGAGTACATCATGAGAAACGCTGGGCTGGAAGAAACACAAGCTGAAATCAAGATTGCCGGGAGAAATATCAATAACTGGAGATATGCGGATGATGCCACCCTTATGGCAGAAAGTGAAGAAGAACTAAAGAGCCTCTTGATGAAGGTGAAAGAGGAGAGTGAAAAAGTTGGCTTAAAGCTCAACGTTCAGAAAACTAAGATCATGGCATGTGGTCCCATCACTTCATGGGAAATAGATGGGAAAACAGTGGAAACAGTGTCAGGCTTTATTTTTTTGGGCTCCAGAATCACTGCTGATGGTTACTGCAGCCATGAAATTAAAAGATGCTTACTCCTTGGAAGGAAGGTTATGGCCAACCTAGATAGCACGTTTAAAAGCAGAGACATTACTTTGCCAACAAAAGTCCGTCTAGTCAAGGCTATGGTTTTTCCAGTGGTTATGTATGGATGTGAGAAATGGATGGTGAAGAAAGCTGAGCACTGAAGAATTGATGCTTTTGAACTGTGGTGTTGGAGAAGACTCTTGAAAGTCCCTTGGACTGCAAGGAGATCCAATCAATCCATCCTTAAAGAGATCAATCCTGGGTGTTCATTGGAAGGTCTGATGTTAAGCTGAAACTCCAATACTTTGGCCACTTCATGCGAAGGGTTGACTCATTGTAAAAGACCATAATGCTGGGTAGGATTGGGGGCAGGAGGAGAAGGGGACGACAGAGGATGAGATGGTTGGATGGCATCACCGACTCTATGGACATGGGTTTAGGTAGACTCTGGGATTTGGTGATGGACAGAGAGGCCTGGCGTGCTGCAATTCATGGGGTCGCAAAGAGTCAGACACGACTGAGCGACTGAACTGAACTGAACTCAACTGTATTTCTTTAGTGTGTGTGTATGTGTGTTTAAGGAAAAAAAATCCATAATAAAGTTCACAGTTGTTTACGGTTTTCTGAATCAGGAAAGAGGTACCATACAATATGGTAAAACTCCTCTGAAATCCATTTCTAAGTGATTTCCAGCAGTGCAAACTAGATATATTTTTCAGAGCATATGGTGTGTCTTAGTAAATTTGTCTAACTTTCATTTGCATTATTTTATATTTATTGTTTCTTGGAGAAGAGAAGTTATAGCCATGCAAAGCCAATAATCAATTAAGTATTTTTTTTTACTATTTATTACAGAGATATAGATAACATATTTTGAAATTTTCTTTTTGAAAAAATTGTTACTTGTCAAAAATCTTTTAAAATAAAGTAAGAATCAACTGTCCTGATGGAAAATTACAGGGAGTGGAAGAAATGTGAACTCTCTCACTTTCATTGCTTTTAGGCACTTCTAGCAAATCTTACCAGCATAAAAAAAAAAAAAATGGAAAACTATTAATCTAGTCCAAGAAAATGACTTTACATATGTTTTTATCTGATCCTCACAATAACGTGAAGCATCTTTGATATTCCCAACTTAGATCATAAATTAAGACTATGAGGGGTTATGTTATTTGAACATGCAAGCAACAAATTAAATATGGAACTAGCTATTTACACAGTTCTGAAAATAATACAGAGAAGTTACTTATAACTTCATATCATCTACATAAGTTTTGCAATGTACTTTGGCATAGTCTCAATACTCTTTGATGCTTTATTACTTCTTTCAGCTAACCAAAAGTATCAAATGTTTAATATTCAGTCACTCAGCAATCTTGGTCAGTGTGAAAACTGGCACCTGTGGGAACTGGCCCTTAGTGAAATTAATTACATATTGCATCCCTTTGTCAGTTCTGTGCTTGAATCTGCTTCATTCCTCTTTGCTTTCAACTCCTGGATGACAAAAGCTAGTTTTGGAAAATAGGAACCAAATCCTCTTCTTTGATTTCACAAATTCTGTGTAACTAGAAAACTCAATTTATATATATGGACATTGAGTCCCTCCCTACAAACACATACTCAGGTCAGAAGCTGTTTTGAAAATAGCGCTTGTTTGTTTCTTTGTTCAAGAGATTATGAATGGAGATAACTAAGAAGCTGAAATCTTATGGAAAAATCACAACTTGTTCAAGATGTTTTCTCTTCCTAAGGATTTTTCCATCCAGTTCAACTGGTCAAAGGCTACATATCATTCAAGAGTTTAAAGTTTTAATTTACATATGTAGATTTTTTTTCTCCCTGAACATTTCCTTCCCTTCATGACAATATATGCAGACATAATTGAGAACTCTGTTTCTTCATGTAGCTCACTGCTCTGCAATATGCATAACAGCATAAAGAATTTACTGTATGTGTTGACATTTTACTATAGGTTTTATTCAACTGAGAATTAACCATTATTCATCTTCAGACAATGAGTATTAACATTATGATTTCCCAACTTGGGGATCCAGCAAAGGGATTGAGAATCTTCAGGGAATTTGAACCAAGCTAGGTTTCAACATTATGGGAATCCAGAATTCCCAGATATACAAGGTGGATTTAGAAAAGGCAGAGGAACCAGAGTTAAAATGGCCAACATGCGTTGGATCATAGAAAAAGGAAGAGAATTCCAGAAGAACATCTACTTCTGTTTCATTGACTACACTAAAAATCTTTGACTGTGTGGATCACAACAAATTGTGGAAAATTCTTCAAGAGATGGAAATACCAGACCACCTTAACTGCCTCCTGTAAAACCATTATGCAGGTCAAGAAGCAACAGTTACAACCAGACATGGAACAATGGACTGCTGGTTCAATTTTGGGAAAGGAGTACATCAAGGCTGTATATTGTTACCCTGCTTATTTAATTTATATGCAGAGTACATCATAAGAAATGCCAGGCTGGATGATGCGCAAGCTGGAATGAAGATTGCCAGGGGAAATATCAATAACCTCAGACATGCAGATGACACCACCCTCATGGCAAAAAGTGAAGAAGAACTAAGGAGCTTCTTGACAAAAGTGAAAGAGGAGAGTGAAAAAGTTGGCTTAAAACTCAACATTCAGAAAGCTAGGATCATGGCATCTGATCCCATCATTTCATGGCAAGCATTGGAAACAGTGAGAGACTATTATTTTGGGCCCCAAAATAACTGCAGATGGTGAATGCAGCCATGAAATTAAAAGATGCCTGATCTTTGGAATAAAAGCTATGATCAACCTAGATAGCATATTAAAAAGCACAGAAATTACTTTGCCAATTTGAGTTGTTGAAGAATAAACCAGTGATTAGAAAGTGGTAACAGGCAATATACACAACACATTTGAAAAGTTTTGCTGTGAAGAAAAAAAGAAAAAGAAGCTGGAGCTTTTAAAATGCCAAGTATAAGAACATACTTCAAAGTGGCTGGGAATGATCCAGTAAAGAGAGATCAGTAACACAGAAATGAGAGAATCTACATTAAAAATATATTGGCTTTTATAAATGAATATGATAAGTTTCACTTTAATGTCATGAAAATATCAACCATTGCTCATCAAACAAGTTAATCAAAACTTACAACTCATAGCAATAACTGAAAAATGGTTCTTATTTATAGATATTCTGAAAATAACATTTTTCAAACACTTCTGTCTAAAATCTAAATGCCCACTAGTATATAACTCTGCTGTTATTTAAATTCACATTCACTTGAAAGGAGCAAATTTGTAAAATAACTGTCAAAAATATGATATCAAATTTCAAAGAATCTTCAGATTTTGAGTCTTTTCAAAATTGAAAAATACATAATTAAAAAAAAAACTGTTTTCTCTTTATTCATAAGAATATTTTATTACCCCAACCTGCTTCACCCAATCCTTTGTTATTTTTAATTAAGTGGAAATATTCACAACAAATTTCAGTTTTTCAAAGACAAAACTATAAAAGCAAGTACGTGTCTTTAAATTGTGAGTTTGGGGCATTAACTTCAAACGTCAAAAATAACATTCTGGAATCTACAAAGCAGTTGTCTGATGCAAAGAGTCCTTAAAAAAATGACTTATTTTTATAAGATAAAAATTTAGAAAAATTATATAGAAAATATAAAGCATAAATATTCTTTATAGTTTGGCAGAAAGTGAAGAGGAACTAAAGAGTCTCTAGATGAGGGTGAAAGAGGAGAGCAAAAAAACTAGCTTAAATTTCAACATTCAAAAAACTAAGGTCATGGCATTCAGTCCTATCATTTCATGGCAAATAGATGGGGAACAAATGGAAACAGTGATAGATTTTCTTGGGCTCCAAAATCACAGTAAACTGTGATGGAAGCCATGAAATTCAAAGATGCTTGCTCTTTGGAAGAAAAGTCATGACAAACATTGACAATGTATTAAAAAATAGAGACATCATTTTGCAGACAAAAGTCTGTGTAGTCAGTTATGGTTTTTCCAGTTGTCATGTATGGATATCAGAGTTGGACCATAAAGACTGAGTGCCAAAGAACTGATGCTGTTGAACTGTCATCCTGGAGAAGACTCTTGAGACTCCCTTAGATTTCAAGGAAACAAACCAGTCAATCCAAAAAGAAATCAACCCTGAACATTCATTGGAAGGATTGATGCTGAACCTGAAGCTCCAATATTTTGGTCACCTGAGGCACAGAGCCAGCTCATTGGAAAAGATGAAATGCTGGGAAAGATTGAAGGCAAGAGAAGAAGGGGGCAATAGAGGATGAAATGGTTGAATGCCATCATCTACTCAATGGACATGAGTTTGAGCAAACTCTGGAGATAGTGAAGGAAAGGGAAGCCTGGTGTGCTGCAGTCCATGAGGTCACAAAAATCAGACATGACTTGGCAACTGAACAACAACAAATTCTTCACAGTTTATGAATCCTGTAAACTTAGCAGAGATCTCTATGAGTTCTTACAAATCTATTCATTTCCATATTATAAGATGGTAAAAAATAGAATTTATATGAGCCCAAGTATTATTACAAGTGATAGTCCACACAAATCTGCAAGCATATACAAGGTTTTCTTTGAGGGTGATAGCCATTATCACTTTAAATAAATTTATGATAGTTTTTTATTTGGTAAGCATTTTTTAAAGATAAAAAAAGTAATAATCACTTCTAAACTTTGATGTTTGTCCCTCTTATATTGTATTTTTCATTTCATTTTTTGGATTCAATTTCTATGGATTATATGTGATGACTGGTATTTCAGTGTGTTGCAGTATAAATTATTTAATAGTCATTTAGAAATAAAAGTAATTATATAAATTATATTCAAGCTCAAGTCTTTTTTCTAAAAAGAACACTTTAATGTTGAGTACGCTTTTACTGACGCACATCTGAAGATAAAGGTGGAGATGATTAGAGTTCTTTAGGCTCTATTGTTATGGAATATTGTGGGAAAGTGGTTTAGGAATTATCTTAATATTGTAAAGGATGCAACCTATGTGAATATCTTAGATATTTTTGACCTGGTATATTGCACAAATCTCATGGTTTAGGAGGAGCCATGTGGCCCATAAAAATCTTCTAATACTCTGCTAGCTAAATGATGTCAGGCTTAATTATCACTCTATACTAGGGACATCGATTTTGAAGTTGGAGAATGAGCATAGATTTAGGTTTTTAATAACAAAATGAGGTAGTATTTTTATATCAGGATGTGTGGTGAAATTTAAATTTGTTGACTCCCATAATGAACATATTTGTATTTCCACACTATATAACTTTTTGAATCAGAGAAATACTGGAATTTTCAGAATTGATAACAGGTCAATGAAGAAGACAGTGTGGAAAGCACTTTTCAGATTCATCAATAATAATGAGCAGAACTTCTTGTTAAAACTGTTTCTACCTCACACTATCCCAAATTGCCCATTACCATATGACCACCAATCTCTGATTCGATTTTTAGAGACATTCTCTCCCATAATATATTATCACATTTTCAAAATCAGTCAATTAATTTAACTCGGGATAAGACAAATCTGAATTATTTTAGCAGAAGGTAAAAATTCTAGTAACTTTTGAATCCTCAGATTTGTGTTTATTAAGGAATTTATTCTAAGATCCATTTAGTATATACTTGAGTACACATATCTTATTGATTGATCCCTAGATTCAAGCCATTTCCTGAGAGGCTTATCTCCAATTAGTTCATAGATTTATTCTTTTGTAGTTGTCCAGCTCCTCTATTTGCATTTTAATTCTCTAAACTGGCTCTTATTTTTTTTCTCTTTTCTCTTTATCCTCAGTTCTTCATTTATTTCATTCATTGCTGACACTCAATGTCATTAATGAATGCTGATTTAATTATCCTTCCTGTTAAATAACCATAATAGTTCTAAAGCTGTGTCATATGTGATAACTCAACAAGGAAACATATTCGAAATCAATTAGAAACAAAGAGTAAGATTTTACCACAACTTTAAAATCTAGCTTTACTAGAAGCTATATTTTTTTGTCATGCATAATAAAAAATGGAAACTACAGTATAACTTTTTTCTTATTGTATTCTATTATTTTCCTCATCCAAAATTGTTTATTTATCAACATCTATTTTAACTTAGTGGTTTACCCACTGAATTTAGACTCTAAATGAGCTGTTTAATGTAAGAAAACTATCATATACATCAATGAGATCAAATTCTAATACTTTGCAGTAAAAACTTTGGCAAAGTGTTTTTGAAAAGAAAAAGCTGAGAAAGATTAGGAACCTTTTTTTTTTTTGAACCATAAGAAATTTACTGGGTATAATACAACTAAACTTCCCTAGGCATAATTTTAAGGCAACCAAATAAACCCATTAAGAGATGTGTTAACTCAAAGAAGATAAATTAACCAAATCCTCAGAAATAGCATATTTCATACTAGAACAACTTTTGTTTCTGAGGTATTGTAATGCACAGATCCCATCAAACTGATAAACTAATTTTGTCAATCCCCTGGAGAATGAAATGACAACACACTGAAGTATTCTTCCTCAGGAAATCCCAAGGACAGAGGAACCTGGAGGGCTACAGTCCATGGGGTTGCAAGAGTTGGACACTACCACCACCACCACCATAATCTTGTCAAAATGTTTTACATAATTATTATAAATAGGCATTGGTCAGCAAAATCCTTGCCTAAAATGTACATAGTAAATATTCTAGGTTTTTTGGCTACATAATATCTCTATTGCATATTATTTTTCTTGTTTGCTTTATAACCTTTAACATATAAAGCTGGTTTTTAGCTAGAATGCTGTATAAAAGTGAGCCACAGAATGGATATGACACACAGTTCATATTTTACTGGTCCTGTTCAGAAGGAAGTTGAAAAATCCTACAAGGAAGCAACTATACAAATTTAAAATATAGGATGTTCTAAGAAAACTAGGCTGCTTTCTTCAAAAAGTAAATGGCAAGGGACTAAAGAGATAAAACTATATGTCATATATGAACCCAGACTGTATAAATGAGATTAGACTGAACTTCATTATTAAAAAAAAAAAACAAAACAAAAAACTTTAAAAGGCATTTTAGAATACTTTTGCTGATTCTAAAGTAAGCATTCCCCATTTACAAAAATATTGATATTTGAAGTTATAACTACTTTCCAATATTCCTTAATATTAGCAAACAGTATATTATCTGAAGTAATATTTGCCATAAATTTGAAAGTCTAAAAGCCTGGATGATTTTAAATAACTGTAAATTTCTTACAGACTAAGCTTGTAAATCTGAAATACTTAGGTCAATATTCTACTTGAGGAATCAGATAATTTAAACATGGATATTGTGCTGATATATTCTCAATCACGTTGTAGATAAAGCTCTGAGGAAAAAAATTTAACTCTATGGGCACAAGTAAGTAATAGACTTAGTATCAGAATTATCAAAGAGGTAAAATCTATGGGCAGGATCTTCAGATGAGTTGGATTATTTCCTGTGAAGAGTCACGAGGATATACTGGTTCTATTTTCACTTCAGCTGTGTGTTAATGATCTGATACAGTTATGGGTCATGTGGATGTTTGTACAATCATCTGTATGTCTCTGTTCTCCCCCTATAGCCTAAAGGAAGGATTATGTTGATATTTATGAAATGACTTGAATCATTCCTGCTACCTGCAGTATTGCTGTGTGACAGAGTAACTACCCCAAACCCAAGTCACTGTAAACTTCCATTTGATATCAGACTTGCAGCATAATATCCCTAATAAAAAATACAACAGTGGCAACAAAGACATTTAGACCTCCAATTAATCTCCCCAGCAACTGAAACTAAGGAATCTTCAATTATCTTGTCATTGTGCTTGTGATCAGTCAAGTAATTTCTGAAAAACTGTACAAGGTTAGCTGGAATTAATGAACACTGAAATTACTAAATACCAACAGTTGCAATGCTTGCTCGTGCCCTGTCCTTGATGTTAGTTAAAATTCTCTCATGATTCACATTAATAGCAGAAAGGGAATCTTTGAAGAATGCCAACCTTCTTTCAGAGTCTCCCACCCTGAAAGAAAAATAATGAAGGCCTCCCAATGCCAATAGAATTCTATACAACACAGTGCTATATAAATCCACATAGGACCAAACAAACAACAAAACCTTCCTTCAACCTAAGACAAGAGTTTTCAAATTTCAAGTCGTTCACCTAGCTCTTTTTAATATGAAATAGAATTTAACAAAACATGCCTCATGTTGTTAAAAAAAAAAGTCTGTAGAAATTTTGCTTTAATTATACACACAAACATATGTGCTGGGTGGCAATGACAATTTGTCATTATATTGCTGCTAAGTCGCTTCAGTCGTGTCCGACTCTGTGCGACCCCAAAGACGGCAGCCTACCAGGCTCCCCCATCCCTGGGATTCTCCAGGCAAGAACACTGGAGTGGGTTGCCATTTCCTTCTCCAATGCATGAAAGTGAAAAGTGAAAGTGAAGTCGCTCAGTCGTGTCCGACTCTTCGCGACCCCATGGACTGCAGCCCACCAGGCTCCTCCGTCCATGGGAGTTTCCAGGCAAGAGTACCAGAGTGGGTTGCCATTTCCTTCTCCGGTTATTATATTGGGGTACAGTCAAAAATGTTTGAAGGTTCTAATACTTGAGGGGATAACAACATAATAGGACTAGTTCCTTTTTCTACTTTTCTATCCTAAGAAGAAGGGGTTGAGGGCTTATTAAACCCATCTACCAATTAAATTTGGGGTTAAAAAATTTTCTTTTCCTCTCAACAGTTGTGAAGTTAAGGAAAAGGCACAGAAACTATGTTCTCTTTCATTTGTCAGGACCATAAACAAAATTAATAATAATTATTAGCAAAGTTGATTCCTTGTGTTATATAATTTCTATATTAACAAACATTTTAGGTTACACCATTTTTGTATTATTTACAAGGATTCTTATTGTCCATGTATCACTTTTTCCAAGACTTGGAGATATATCTATGGTATTATGAAACTTGGAAAATTCTAGCTTCATCTTACTATCTAAAGTCATAGTGAGAAACAAAATTCTTGGTTAACAACTCAAGTTTCCCATTTTGTTTATAGCAAAAATGATTAATGGTCTTCTAATGGGTAAATCAATACTTTGCTTAATTGTATTTTTCTCAGAATTACATACCTCTAGTTCATTAGCTCTTTTAAATAACAGCCTGCTTTGGAAAACTGCACAAGACTTTTTTTTTTTTTCTTTTAGAGTCTTAATAAATTTTCTGTTCTTATGTGTCTTAGTCTTTCTCCAAGTCTGCACAAACAATGATACAAACATAGGGTGGTAAGTATCTTCATATATTTTATGCAATAGTGTTGTCACTCAGTCATGTCTGACTCTTTTGAGACACTGTGGACTATAGCCTGCCAGGCTCCTCTGTCCATGGGATTTTCCAGGCAAGAAGGCTGAGTGGGTAGGCATTCCCTTCTCCAGGGGATATTCTCTGACCCAAGGATCAGAGCCACGTCTCCTGAATTACAGACAGATTCTTTACCACTGAGCCATTGGGGACGCCCCAAGAGAAAAAAATTTAGAAGACTTTCTGACTCTTCAAAACTTTACAATAGTGATAAGTTTAGGAATAGAGCACTCAGTGATTATGGATCATGTACCATGGAATCTAAAAGAAGTGGATAATCATAGAAAAAACACTCATAAAAAACTAATAAACTCATTAAAAAAAAAGAATATACTCATGAAGGCTGTCAGTATGCAAATAAACTAGAAGGCTAATGTTCATTCATTTAAAAATTAATCACAGAGTTCTGTGATTGGCTTAGATAAGTAGGAAAAATAGGCAAAACCCCTGGGCTCATGGGAATTACCTTCTAGTGGGCAATTTAAACAATACAGAAGCTCATCGATAAATTACAAACATAACCTCATTTAGAGTAAGTGGTACAAATATAACGAAGAGTGACTCCTGGTAGGAGGCGTAATATAAATTTGGCTTCCAGTGACAGCCTCACTGAGGAGGGGATGTGTTAACTGAGTCACACTTGAATAGCAAGGAGTCTACTGTGTCATGCTTTATTTTTGGGGGCTCCAAAATCACTGCAGATGGTGACTGCAGCCACCAAATTAAAAGATGCTTACTCCTTAGAAGGAAAGTTATAACAAACATAGACAGCATATTAAAAAGTAGAGACATTACTTTCCCAACAAAGGTCTGTCTAGTCAAGGCTATGGTTTTTCCAATAGTCATGTATGGATGTGAGAGTTGGACTATAAAGAAAGCTGAGTGCTGAAGAATTGATGCTTTTGAATTGGGGTGTTGGAGAAGATTCTTGAGAGTCCCTTGGAATGCAAGGAGATCCAACCAGTCCATCCTAAAGGAGATCAGTTCTGTGTGTTCATTGGAAGGACTGATGTTGAAGCTGAAACTCCAATACTTTGGCCACCTGATGCAAAGAGCTGACTGATTGGAAAAGACCCTGATGCTGGGAAAGATTTAAGGCAGAAGGAGAAAGGGGTGACAGAGGATAAGATCGCTGGATGGTATCACCAACTCAATGGACATGAGTTTGGGTAAACTCCAGAAGTTGGTGTTGGACAGGAAGACCTGGTGTGCTGCAGTCCATGGAGTCGCAAAGAGTCAGACACGACTGGGCGACTGAACTGAACTGAACTGCTGTATCATTCATGTTGAAGGGAGAGCAGGTCTGCAGGCCTAATACAGAAATATTCTTAGTGCAAATAAAAACAAAAGGAGGATAATCTTGCTGATGCATGGCAAATGGGAGGAAAAAGACTCATAATTATCTTATCAATATTATGTTATCAACCCATCTATTACTTTCTTTAAAATATTATCAGTGGAGTAAATAAAACTTAACTTTTAGAAACTCAACTGAAATTAAATGTGACTCCCTGTCCTCCATTTCACTAGGAGGATGAAAAGTTCTATCTGTCATTACAGAGGTGTTCAATATATTCAGAAGTTCCCAGAGCTGGGTTTTCAAGTGTTTTCCACTGTGTTGCCCACTGTCCAACCCGGTCTTGGCCCCTTGAGTTCAAGTGACTCAGTTCTTCAACATGTACAGGGCATGAATATCTTTGCCTGGAAAATCTGTGCCCAGGTCACAAGCGCCCTAGATATTTTGTAGCTATCTGTTGACACTAGCCCTGGATGCCTTTAACTCTTTGGAATACAGCAAAATAGTGAGGTCTATATCACCATTTATCTGAAGCATCAGACCTGCATCTCCTCCCTAGACTTCAGGGATCTTCCTTTCTTTTAGGCTGTTCCTCAAAGAGCTTTCTTAGTTCTCCTCTTGTCCATAAAAAAGTCCATACAAAATATTTAACCTTCAAAAGAAACGAAAACAATACTAAAGGATATTCTTCCCTGAATCAATAATATGCAAAAAGCCTACACAATTTTTGAAAGAGGAAATTAGAGGAAGGATACAGAATACAAAAAAAAAAAAAAATACAAACAAACAAAAAAATATATCTCTATAGATTTCTTTGCCCCCCTCACCCCCACACACATACACAAACATGCATACACATACATATTAGGGATTTAAAATATGACTAATTCACATGTGTGTGCTCAGTCGCTTAATTGTATCTGACTCTATGCAACAAACTGTAGCCTACTAGGCTCTTCTGTCCATGGGATTTTTCAGGCAACAATACTGGAGTGGGTTGCCATTTCCTTTTCCAGGGGATATGCCCCACCCAGGGATTTTGAACCTGTGTCTCCTACATCCCCTGCATTGCAGGCAGATTCTTTACCACTGAGCCATCACAGAAGCGTCATTACTAATTTAGGATATAAGAAAAGATGCAAGAGCAGGTGAAAAACTGTTAGTGAAAAACTGTTCAATTTATTAGGAGTATGAAAATAGAGAAGAGATTGTTAAAAATGTGGAATTAAGAGCTCAGATCTGAAGAGATATTGTGTAGGGAATCAACACTTCTATTTCTGAATTTGAGATAGTGAATAATATTAGAAGAAAACTACTTAAGAAATCATGAAATCCAAATCTGGAAGAGCTTTATAAAGGTAAATATACTTAAACATGCAGATTAGTTAAAAGGTAAAACAATGAAATAATTTATTGATATATAGAAAAATAATATCTCTTTTTAACTATAATGATTTTGACACTCTAAATCCCTAATATAAAAATTTACATAGAGAGACTTCAAGATTAAGATTCTAAAGAGTTTAAATAACACATGGTTTAAAAATGAAAAATTCCTTAAAGCTTAAGGTTTAATTAGAGCATTATTCCTTTTGATTTCTCAATTAAAACAAAACAAGCACAACACTTAGGAAAGTCATAAGATTTAGAGTTATAATAGTAAGATAGACCATAAACTCAAGAAGGGTGGATAGAGAAGGAGGAAAGAACATAATCTGAAATAAAATGGAAAATGACAGAGATCACAAAAATGGTACCAGTGTGGAATGGAGAATCATGTTACAGATTAACTCAAAAAAGTGGCATGATTAGAGTCTTAACCATTGTGTATGAAAAACACTAAAACAGATGTGATACTCGAATGTAAGATGAGAAATCAATGTTGGAAACTTCCAGAACTTTCAAGCAACATTAAATATTTCAGTCTATAACTGACAATAGGAAAAGTCAATTACAATTGCCTCTTAAAAAACTATTTCTCCCTTGACACAAAGTGTACTTCTGAAACTAGATTTGAAAATGCCCATCTTCCTCTGACGTTTTATTTATTTATTTTTTCCTCTGACGTTTTATGAAAGTTATTTTGATTTGTATCAGTTCCTCTTTTATCTAAAAAAAAACAAAGCTATATTTGTTAACTATTTTATCTTTTGCATTATTATTTATAACTATAAGTTGTGCTTATTTTTGAAAAAGCTGTGAGTTCAAAAAATATATAGTCATACAATAACTCAGTTGCACATATTTAAGAACATCATATTATAATATAGACTTTTTTTCCAAAAATGTTCAAAATTAAGGAATGTGGCTTTACTGAATTTTTTTAATTATAGGAGCCCTTTTTTATGATAGAAAGTTGTTTTGCAAATTACTGTTGTCAAACTGCAATTTTGTCATCAAAGTATCTGTTAACATATATCTCTCCTCTATAGATGCAAATATTAAAAGATTCATTGGTTATTAGTGATTCAGATTATTCACTCCAGTGTACTTAGTAGCCTATTATATCGAATGGAATCACTTCTTGCCAAGATGACAATATTTAAAAATACCGTTGAATTATGAAATACACAGGCCATTGTCAACTTGCACTTCACTCAACATTTGTCAGAGTCAAGCAAGTATTACTTTCTGAAATATCTTTTTAATTCCTCTCAAATATTTGTTTCTTTAAAGATTAATTCACTACTATCAGCTATTCAATACAGTTCAGTCGCTCAGTCGTGTCCAACTCTTTGTGACCCCATGGACAGCAGCCCCAGGGACCAGGCCTCCCAGTCCATCACCAGCTCCCGGAGTTTACCCAAACTCATGTCCACTGAGTCGGTGATGCCGTCCAACCATCTCATCCTCTGTCCTCCCCTTCTCCTCCTGCCTTCAATCTTTTAAAGCATCAGGGTCTTTTCAAATGAGTCACCTCTTCATATCAAGTGGCCAAAGTATTGAAGTTTCACCTTCAGCATCAGTTCTTCCAATGAACACTCAGGACTGATCTCCCTCAGGATGCACTGGTTGAATCTCCTTGCATTCCAAGAGACTTTCAAGAGTCTTCTCCAACACCCCAGTTCAAAAGCACCAATTCTTTGGCGCTCAATTTTCTTCATAGTCCAACTCTCACATCCATACATGACCACTGGAAAAACCATAGCCTTGACTAGACAGACCTTGTTGGGAAAGTAATGTCTCTGCTTTTTAATATGCTGTCTAGGTTGGTCATAACTTTTCTTCCCAGGAGCAAGCATCTTTTAATTTCATGGCTGCAGTCACCATCTGCAGTGATTTTGGAGCCCAAGAAAATAAAGTCTGTCACTGTTTCAACCATTTCCCCATCGATTTGCCATGAAGTGATGGGACTGGATGTCATGATCTTAGTTTTCTGAATGTTGAGCTTTAAGCCAACTTTTTCACTCTCCTCTTTTACCTTCATCAAGAGGCTCTTCAGTTCCTCTTTGTTTTCTGCCATCAGGGTGGTGTCATCTGCATATCTGAGGTTATTGATATTTCTCCCGGCAGTCTTGATTCCAGCTTGTGCTTCATCCAGCCCAGCCTTTCTCATGATGTACTCTGCATATAAGTTAAATAAGCAGGGTGACAATATACAGCCTTGAAGTACTCTTCCCAATTTGGAAGTAGTCTGTTGTTTCATGTCCAGTTCTAACTGTTGCTTCCTGATCTGCATACAGATTTCTTGGGAGGCAGGTCAGGTGGTCTGGTATGCCCATCTCTTGAAGAATTTCCCACAGCTTGTGATCCACACAGTCAAAGGCTTTGGCATAGTTAATAAAGCAGAAATAGATGTTTTTCTGGAACTCTCTTGCTTTTTCAATGATCCAGCGGATGTTGACAATTTGATCTGTGATTCCTCTGCCTTTTCTAAATCGAGTTTGAACATCTGGAAGTTCACAGATCACGTATTCTTGCAGCCTGGCTTGGAGAATTTTGAGCATTACTTTACTAGCTTGTGAGCTGAGTGCAACTGTGCAGTAGTTTGAGCATTCTTTGGCATTGCCTCTCTTAGGGATTGGAGTGAACACTGACTTTTTCCAGTCCCGTGGCCACTGCTGAGTTTTCCAAATTTGCTGGCACATTGAGTGCAGTGCTTTCACAGCATTATCTTTTAGGGTTTGAAATAGCTCAACTGGAATTCCATCACTTCCACTAGCTTTGTTCGTAGTGATGCTTCCTAAAGCCCCGTTGACTTCACATTCAAGGATGTCTGGCTCTGGGTGAGTGATCACACCATCGTGATTATCTGGGTTGTGAAGATCTTTTTTGTACAGTTTTCTTCGTATTCTTGCCACCTCTTAATATCTTCTGCTTCTGTTAGGTCCATACCACTTCTGTCCTTTATTGTGCCCATGTTTGCATGAAATGTTGCCTTGGTATCTCTGATTTTCCTGAAGAGATCTCTAGTCTTTCCCATTCTATTGTTTTCCTCTATTTCTTTGCACTGATCACTGAGGAAGGCTTTCTTATCTCTCCTTGTTATTCTTTGGAACTCTGCATTCAAATGGGTATATCTTTCCTTTTCTCCTTTGCTTTTTGCTTCTCTTCTTTTCATAGCTATTTGTAAGACTCTTCAGACAGCCATTTGGCTTTTTTGCATTTATTTTTCTTGGGGATGGTCTTGATCCCTGTCTCCTGTACAAAGTCATGAATCTCTGTCTGTACTTCATCAGACACTTTTTCTATCAGATCTAGTCCCTTAAATACATCAGCTATTAAATGTTGACATATCTCAAGAAACAGTGAAAGATATCCTTGCCCCTTCTTTCTAGACTCTCTCCAAAGAAAAAGTTATTCACAATAGTAATATTTGTATAGGTATCTTTTCAATATATGGACCCAAGCCAGACTTTTAAGACTAAGGACCAATATAACCAACTGATATTAAACACTTCTTTGCATTTGTCAAAAATTCTTCAAATGCGATGTGTCCTAAATCAAAGACAAAATGTACCCAATTCTAAGAACTGAATCACTTCCAATGTTCTCTAACTTAATATATAGTGGCATCATGGGTTTATTTTCCACAAGATGAAAACACAGAAATCATGTTTGATGATTTTTTCTTTATATAATTAAGCACTGGGTCTCTTTGATTTTATTTCTGATCTGCATCTCACAAATCCACTCTTATAGTCTCTGTCTCAATTGTCCATCTGGTTGCGGCCTTTCACACAGTCAATGAAACTGCACATTAATGAAGCAATATTCATCCTGTATTGGCAACTCCAAACAGGTCTGCAAGTAATGCTTAAAATAGATCTTTTGAAACAGAAAATTTGGTATGTCATCCCAATTTTTCTTAAGATAAAGAATATAATTCTTATCAGAATCCTAAATTTCTATAAGAATCAGCACCTGGTTGCCATTTTGGACCTCTTCCTATCAATCTCTATTTACCCAATATGGTGACCATGATTCTTCTCACATCAGAGGATTTGAATAAATCTTTTTCTTAAATTAGAATATTTCGGTAACTTTAGCCCCTCTCCCTCTGCTTAGTCAGCTTTAGTACTAGCCCACTTGACCTCAGCTCATTGACCCCACAGAGTATTTAAACTCTCCTTGTAGCATTCTTTCTAATACTATCTTAAAGAAATTTATTAATGTGTAATTAGTTTCCTGATTATTTGATTAACATCAGTCTTCATCACTAAATCGCAAGATCCACAAAGTCTATTCATGAAGTATGATCATTTTTGTGTCCTTAGCAAATAACACAGTGCTTGGCTCAACCTAAGTGCTCAAACAATGAATATGTGAAGGAATGAGACATTGGATGAAACAACATCAAATTTCAACATTAGAACAATGCAAATTTATTCATTATATTTGTAAAATTTTGATGACTTTAATCTCACTGAATCTCCTATCCTCTATGAATTTAATCTAACCACTTAATTTTCTTTCATATTTTAGTACTCATTTAAATATTATGATATGGAAATATATTAAGAGTCTATAATATAATGGAGAAGGCAATGGCACCCCACTCCAGTACCCTTGCCTCGAGAATCCCACGGACGGCGGAGCCTGGTGGGCTGCCATCTATGGGGTCGCACAGAGTCGGACACGACTGAAGCGACTTAGCAGCAGCAGCAGCAGCTATAACATAAAATCACTTAAAGCAAAATACAAAAGCTGAACATTCTGGATTGACCTAGAGATTATCACACTGGGTGCAATAAGCAGAGAAAGACTAATACCATATACTATCACTTGTATGTGGAATCTAAAAAATGTTACAAATTAACTTATTTATGACAAACAGACTCAGACATGGAAAACAAGTTTATGGTTCCTAAAGGGGAAAGAGGGGAGTGAAAGAGATAAACAGGATTAACAGATACATGCCATTATATATAAAATTTTATAAAAATTTTATAAAATAAAAAAAGAAGGATTTACTATATAGCACAGGAAGCTATAGTCAATATGTTGCAACAACCTAAAATGGAAAAGAATCTGAAAAAATACATATATGTGTATAACAGAATCACTTTGTTGTATACTTGAAACTAATGGGATAGTCAATAAAATATTGGCTATCACTCATTAAAATACATTTACCATCTTTGCATAAATGAGAGAGTAATTTGGTGTGTTAAAAGTTGATGGGATACTACTAGCCCTCCCAAAAGGGGATAAACAGCCTGAGATAATATTTTATTCTATTATGAAGCAAATTTTAATGTGAATAGCTTGTTTAAAAGAAAAATAAACACTTGCCTATAAAACAAAAAATGTGTGGTGTAATATAACTATTTCTTCAGCTTTGGTAGTCGGTTCCCACCATTATAATATTTACCATTATGATCTATGGGCCTCTCACTCCATCTCTCTGAGAAAAAATCATTCTGCAAATATGTTCTGCTCTTATTTATAAAATATATAACAAAATTATGTTATAAAGCCAAATTATCTACTCTCAAATTACCTTATTAGTGAATAGCATTTTCTACAGTGACAAAAACAAAAATATCAGTAAGAGAGAATTAATTTGTTCTCAATATGTTATATTTTCTTTGCTACAAACAACAGCACACAATTTGTAGTCCTGTTCTTTGTAACTCATTCAATAGCAAAGGAATCCCTGTGTTGATTTTAATGAGAAAAAAACACGTTTTTTTCCCCAAACACTTAGATCAGACAACTTGACAAACAGAAACACGTGGTACTTTACTATGTTTAGTAAGTACACAACTTTGGAAGTACTTTTGTGTCTGAAATTAGACCTCCAAGGATCATACTATATAAAAGCTTTCTATTACAAGAAATACATAAAACTATTATGCCTTCATGTCCTCAGCTATACAGTGTCAGAGCTAAATTGTCTATCCATTCCTTTTTAGTCAGAGGCCTCTGTAGACAATATAATCTTTTTGTCTTTCTCCTGTGACACGAGTTTATTCTACCTTAGTGCTCCACTAAACACATTTATACTATTTATTTCTTGTAGAGACATAAAACCTGGCAAAGGCAGATATATTTTAGTGAAATATAACCAACCCACTTTTTTTTTCAATAGTGTGTTTAGGACGTGGATTTGAGTACTCCATGTTGTTTGATATACATGAGAAGCCTAGTCAAAGGTGAGGAAAAATAGACTTGACTGGCTGTTAGCTATTTTGTAGTACCATGTTTAAAGGACAACAACTAAAAACAAAATGAATATCTGGCAGAAGTACAAAATAGTATACTCAAATTGGGTAACCTGAGAAAAATTGAATAAGGATTCTATTTAAAAGATATGGGAAAAAAGTAAGGAAACCACAGGGGAAGGTGCTGAAGTAAACCTGAGGTGAAAAACATTCATTTTGAATAGTAAAGGAGAAAATTTCAAGTGATCAGATTCCAAAACACCCCAGGAAAAACACAGGCAAGGGAAATTGATGACACAGCCACAGTTCATAGAAGAATGAAAAAAAAAAAATTAGTGGTTTACATTGATCCAATGTAAGTTTGAGCACCAGTGTTATTTTAAGGCTGCTTTGACAGTATTGTATAAGGTTAAAAAATCCATGTGAAAAAGTTTACTTGCGATGAACAGTTAGAAAACTATTGTATTGATAAGAGTCTATGGATAAGCAAATAAATATGCTTGAATGAAGATAAGATGGGGGAAATGAAGGTAGCATGATTCCAAGGCAATCTTTAAAGAAATGAAAGTCTTATTTCTAAAAGGTTAGAATTGGAAGTTTCTAAAATAGAAGTTAGAATAAAATTATAGATAAAATTTTTTGTTTCAAGAGCACCCAGAACATTTTGTAGATAGTGATGCTAGATTTTTTGGAATTCCAAACTGTGTTATCTCAGTGATAAAACATAGATTTCATATTGAATGGAATACTGTCGATTTCTCTAGATGTATTTTAGAACAAAAATATAACATAATTTAATAACTTTTTCCTTACTCAACAAAAAACATCAGTTACCAACTATTATAACAAAAACCAAAATGCTATTATCAGTTCACAAGATTCCGTAAGCAATTTTATCCTCTTAATTAAAAAAAAATAACAATTTACTTTATGTCTTTATCATCTTACAATAAATGTTTCAAATCTTAATTCTATGATAATACTATGCTATCTGTCACTAACACAGAAAGAAGAATATTACTGAAGGATCAAGTCTGTGCTACTAAAGACTGATAAATTTATTTCTATGGAAGTTACAGAATAAAATAAACTCTAATTTTAAATTTTCAAATTGCTGATACAGAATTTACATCTAGATCTGTAACTATCAATTCAAATGTTAAAATACTAAAATTGAATTCATATTTTTGTACAAGCCATGTTATATTTTAGATATTTCTCCATGACTCTCTTGCAATTTGCATGTTTACAAATGGGTTGTGACTCTCCTTTTTTCCTCACTATTCTTCAAATTGGTTTGCATAACAAATAGCTCTGCAACAATAGGCAGGCATATTTACTTGCCAGTGAAAGGCAATGCCAAAGAATGTTCAAGCTACCACACAATTGCACTCATCTCACATGCTAGCAAAATAATGCTCAAAATTCTCCATGTCAGGTTTCAATAGTACATGAACCTTGAACTTTTAGATGTTCAAGCTGGATTTAGAAAAGGCAGAGGAACCAGAGATCAAATGGCCATCATTTGCTGGATCATAGAAAATGCAATGAGTTCCAGAAAAACATCCACTTCTGCTTTATTGACTGTGCCAAAATCTTTGACTGTTTGGATCACAACAAACTGTGGAAAATTCTTAAAGAGATGGGAATACTAGACCACCTTACCTGACTCCTGAGAAATATGTATGCAGATCAAGAAGCAACAGTTAGAACTGGACATGGAACAACAGACTGCTTCCAAATCAGAAAAGGAGTATCTCAAGGCTACATATGGTCACCCTGCTTATTTAACTTATATGCAGAGTACATTATGAAAAATGTCAAGCTGGAGGAAGCACAAGCTGGAATCAAGATTGCCGGGAGAAATATCAATAACCCTAGATATGCAGATAACACCACAATTATGGCAGAAAGCAAAGAAGAACTAAAGAGCCTCTCGATGAAAATGAAAGAGGAGAGTGAAAAGGTTGGCTTAAAATTTAACATTCGGAAAGCTAAGATTATGGCATCTGGTCCAATCACTTCATGGCAAATAGATGGGGCAAAAATGGAAACAGTGAAAGACTTTAGTGTTTTGGGGCTCCAAAATCACTGCAGATAGTGACTGTAGTCATGAAATTAAAAGATGCTTGCTCCCTGGAAGGAAAGCCATGATCAATCTAGACACCATATTAAAAAGCAGAGACACTTCTTTTAAAAAGATCCATCTAGTCAAAACTATGTTTTTTGTCCATTAGTCATATATGGATGTGAAAGTTGAACTATAAAGAAAGTTGAGCACCAAAGAATTGATGCTTTTGAACTGTGCTGTTGGAGAAGACTATTGAGGTCCCTTGGTTTGCAAAGGGATCCAATCAGTCTATCCTAAAGAAAATCAGTTCTGAATAGTCATTGGAAGGACTGATGCTGAAGCTGAAACTCCAATCCTTTGGCCACCTGATGCAAAGAACTAACTCACTAGAAAAGACCCTGATGCTGGGACAGATTGAAGGTGGGAAGAGAAGGGGACGACAGAGGATGAGATGGTTGGATGGCATCATTGACTCTATGGACATGAGTTTGAGTAAGCTCTGGGATTTGGTGATGGACAGGGAAGCCTGGTGTGCTGCAGTCCATGGGGTCACAAAGAGTTGGACATGACTGAGTGCATTCAGCATGCATGCAGACACAAACACACACACAGTAGGAATATTATCTCCCCTTAGGACCAAAATAACTGTAGTAGTAGTAGTAGTGAAAGTCACTCAGTCGTGTCTGACTCTTGTGACCCCATGGACTGTAGCCCGCCAGGCTCCTCTGTCCATGGGATTCTCCAGGCAAGAATACTGGAGTGGGTTGCCATTTCCTTCTCCAGGTGATCTTCCTGACCCAGGAATTGAACCCAAGTCTCCTGCACTGCAGGAAGATTCTTTACCAACTGAGCTATGAGGGAAGCCCCCCCCCCCCAAATAACTGTAAGATGAACATTAAGTGCATAACCAGGAGAGAAGTCAGAGAACCTCTTCCACTTTCCTTGGTGCTAAGTCACTTCAGTTGTGTCTGACTCTGTGGGGTCCTATGGACTGTAGCCCACCAGTCTCTTCTGTCCATGGGGATTCTCCAGGCAAGAATACTGGAGTGGATTGCCATACCCTCCTCCAGGGGATCTTCCCTACCCAGGGATGAAACCCAGCTCTCCCACATTGCAGGTGGATTCTTTACCATCTGAGCCACCAAGGAAGCCAGACACAAGTGCTTACTTCTCATAAATCAAAACTGGATCTCTTGAGAAAAGACACTAGATTGCATACATTTTAATCAAATATCCCCCCACCCCCGCAAAAAAAATACTTCCTAGGCAGACAAAGGACTGTCATAATGAGAATCTGCATAGGCTAGATCACTAGTGAACCAGATGTGAGGGTGCAAATCCATTCACAGAAAAGGGTTGCAACAGCAGCACTGTGAGAGTTAAGAGCTGTGGAAGCTCTTGTGAAGAGAATCTAAATAATTCACAAAAATGTCCCACAAAAGAAAGAAATCACACACACACACACACACACACACCTTCTTGAGACTCAAAGAGCTTAAAGGAAGCTCTTCCTTTCAGCAAGGAAGAATGTTTCTGATCATTTTTTCCCTCTCTTCCCTATTCATGATTCTCCAAAGGGGCTAAAGTTGCAATATTTTAGAGAGAGGGAAGACAGAAAGAAATAACAACTTTATCTTTAACTTAAACATCTCTGGTCAAGGCAGCATCCAATCTGGCCATGGAGGAGACTAGAGAAAGGTGATTTGAAGTTAATTTAAATTTTATATTTAAAAATTATGACACAGCACAGGACACTCTTATTTTCAAATTAAAATCATGTTCATGACTTAAAAAAGCACAAAAAAGTTATTACCTGATGGCTTCAAGAAAATTAATGGGCCTGTCAGTTTTATCTAAGGATATCAAATGTCCAAATTCTAAACAACAAATTGTAAAGAATTGATGAGAGTAAAATAAAACTATATTTTGATATGTGACCTGTCTTGTTCATTAGTATAAATCTTACATGAACACATGACATCAACAATATTCAACTTTAATTTGTACCATAATCCAGTTAGGTACTTAATTTCTCTCTCCCTTCCTTCTTTCTTTGATAATCATATTCCATTCTACAGTATAGTATAGTGTTTAATACATTAATCTGAATAAACATTTAATTCAAGCACTTTCAGTGAAACTTTACAATGCAAAAGATCCTATGCAAATGGCCTAGGAAATCAAAAGCAACAAATAATTCCTGCTTTAGAGCAGCTGATGAGATTTGAGCATGTAGTAAAGATTAACTGAAATGCACACTGTGATAAGAGCCAAAATGAAAAGTAAGTAATGGGGATGCAAAAAGAGAAGACTTTATTCCTGAGCTTTGAAAACATTGGTTAGGTTTCAAATGAGATAAGAAGAGAGAAAGAGATAAAGAACAGAAAGGAAAGCACAGTTCTAAGGCCAGAGAATCTACTTGATCCTCCACTCAACTTTTTAAACTTTATACTTAGTTAATTTCAACAGGTTTTTAATTGGCCAGTCTTTATATCTAATTCCCTTTGTTCAATATAATGTCTTATATTTTTCCACTAAATTCATCTACTGAATTATAACTTTTGGTGTTACTTTTCTCCTCAAAACCTTAAAATGGTCCTTCTCAAATGACAGACAGTTTATACTCTTTATAGGGACATTTAGAACCCCACAAAATTACTTTCCTCTCTACCTTTCTAACATTAAGTCCTATTATTTTCCATCACAAAGTCACTGAACAAGACAAATCAATTTGAAAATGAAGCAGAGATAAGAAGGGGCTGAACAGATGAAGGATGAAATGTGTTGTGTTTGGGGAGACTTCGCTCCATCACCATCTTTCAGAATTTGACCTCTTTTGTGTTCTTCATGGAACTTCTCTTGATTACTCCTTAAAGAAGTGTTTTTGCCTTTAAAACTACTGGCAGAATATGATAAAATTAAAAACATATCAAGTTAAGGTATCAGATTTTTTTCTGTTTATTAATGTGGATGTTCAGTTTATGGGCAATGTCAATTTGTAAAAACTCAGTAAGCTGTATAAATCTGTGTACTTCTCTATAAGTATATTAAACACCTACAATGCTTTTAAAATTACTATCACATGTGAAGAAAAGTACATTTAGAAGTGATGAAAAATCTGGAGATCTATTTAGAGTATATTTTAAAATCATTAACTCAAGGAAAAGGAACATCCTAAGACATTCCTAAGATGCATCTAAGAATATTTCTAAAAACTTAGAAAACACTATCCACACTTATAACAGTAGGTTTCATGGCTTAAAATGAAAACCAACTTTGATAATGGTTATAACTTTAATTTCTAAAAGATGTGTTAATTGCTCAGTCATGTCCTACTCTTTGTAACCCCATGGACTGTAGCCTGCCAGGCTCCTCTGTCCATGGGATTCTACAGGCAAGAACACTGGAGTGGGTTGCCATTTCCTTCTGCATTCTAAAAGATAGCCAATTATATATCGTTAATTTTGTGAAGGAAGTAATATTCAAACCAAAATCATCAGGCATAAAATTCCAATTGCAGTCTAACACCATTTAAAGCCATTTTAATATTCTGACACAAAACATTCTTTCCAAAATACTGCATTTTTACATACAAAGGCTAAGTACATTTTACAATGACAACAAATAAGCATATATTTCTGAAAGATGCTATAATGTAAACATCCAAGATTAAAAAAAAAAACAAAAACTAAGTAAACTGTTAACCACTCTCTTCTCCTTGAACACGCACATTATCAAGGGCTAAGATAAAAGGTAATACTTTTGCTATTTAGATTTCATTATTTGAAATGGAAGACTTGTTTCCTGCTTTTTAGAAAGCTAATTATTTAGTCATTATTACAAGTACAATATTCTCTGGCTAACTGCACTCACGGACTTAGTCCTAAATATTCTGTGTATGTGTGTGTGTGTGTATTTGGGACTAATATACTCTATGTATATGGTGTGCATGTGTGTGTGCCTGCACGTACTTGCATTCTATGAATTAGACATAAATGATAGACCCACATATCCAAATTTATATCATCACTATCTCATAGGCACATAAAATTCAACAGATTTAGAACTAAAATCATCTATTTTCTTTCTTCCTCTACATACCTCATCTCAAGAAGTGGCATTACCCTCTATTTGGTCAACTGATTCAGAATTCTGGTAATTACTGAGTTCTGGCAATTATCCATACTTTCTAATATTGTTCACAGATCACATTTCATTGGCATCTAATCCCATCAGGTATACTTTGATAAATTCACAAATGCAATTCCCTCTTGCCATCCCCACTAACTCGGCTTTATTCCAGGCTTTCACTATTCCTACTCTAGATTGAAGTGACAACTTCTAACTTGGCTGCCTGCCAACAGTCATGGCTGTTCCTCTTCAATTCATTCCCCAGGCTGTGGAAGAACCTTTATTTATCCCCCAAATATCAAAATGGAAGTTTTGAAATGCCTTTTTGACAGCAGAATCGGATTATATTATCTTCTACTAAAAATCCCCAGGGTTCATGGAATAAATTCAAAACTCTTTAGGAAGCATATAACCCTCCCTTCCTATATCTTCAAATTCTCTTGACATGCCACCTTTCATATATCACGCTATAGCCATATTCTAGTTCTAGTAATTCCATAGTTTCCTCTGTGTGTGTGTGTATTTGCACCTGTGTGTTGAGAGAAATGTACAGCAATAGAGAAAGACAGAGAGAAGGAAAGACGAAGAGACAGAGAAAGAGGAGAGAAATGAACAGGCACAGACACCAAAATGTCAGTGTAGTTTGATCTGGCTCATGAGATTTCTGGTGACTTTTATTTTCTTCCTTGTGTTTCCTCTTATTTTTCAAAATTTCATCAAAGGCCATTTTACCTGCACAACCTGAAGAAACAAAATTTTGTATATATATATATATATATTTTCACAGCTCAAGAACTGTTTCTAAACTGCCTTGAATTTTAATTGTAAAGTCCAATTCAGAGATTTAGAGCCCTATTTAAAATCATTTAAAAATCAACTTTTATTTGCTTGGAAATTATTTTAGTTGGCTACTTGTAGAATTTCAAGGTTCTTATTTTACAACCAAACATAATTCATCAGTGAATAAATACTCACTTTGAAACAAAATGTGTGTGTTAATCATAGCTTAGTATCACTTATTTGTACATGTATAGAAGAGTCATTAAGATAAATAATTTATTAAATACCATATAATTCAATAGTGGCCTATTATTATTTATTTATGCTTTATTAACTGGTTTCATGAATATAATATTATCAAATACAACGTGGTTAGAATTTAAATTCATGTTTGATATTTAGCATATCTTAAATAATAAGTGCTCTGCAATATACCATAGAAAAATTTACACAGTAGAGGTACAGATCAAGTGTAAGAGGAATTTAGTCAATCCTTAGGACTGCAAGGAGATCAAACCAGTCAATCCTAAGGGAAATCAACACTGAATATTCACTGGAAGGACTAACACTGAAACTACAATACTTTGGTCACCTGATGGAAAGAGTTAACCCGTTGGAAAAAGACCCTGATGCTGGGAAAGATTGAGGGCAAGAGGAGAAGGGGGTGGCAGAGAATGAGAGAGTTCAATGGCATCACCAACTCAATGGACATGAGTTTGAGCATACCCTGGGATATAGTACAAGACAGAGGAGCCTGGCTTGCTGCAGTTTATGGGGCTGCAAAGAGTTGGACATAACTGAGCGATTGAACAACAGACTACATCTAGTCTTTTTCTTTCTTTCTTCCCTCCCACCTTCCCTCTCTTCTTTCTCTTTCCTTTTTCCCTTTCCTTTATTCTTGCTTTACTTATTTCACATTTAACAGGTCTTTTTAGACTAGTAGAATATCTAAATGGAAGGAATATCTGTAGCAAAATATTTGCTTAGAAGTGATAAACCACAGGACAAAGTAGAGAATTATCACTGATCCATTTTGAATAAAGTTGAGGGAAAAGATTAAAAGTAGGGATCCTCTATGACCCACCTCCCAGAGTAATAGAAATAAAAACAAAAATAACAAATAGGACCTAATTAAAATTAAAAGCTTTTGCACAATGAAGGAAACTATAAGCAAAGTGAAAAGACAGGCTTCAGAATGGGAGAAAATAATAGCAAATGAAGAAACTGACAAAGAATTCATCTAAAAAATATACAAGCAGCTTATGCAGCTCAATTCCAGAAAAATAAATGACCCAATCAAAAAATGGGCCAAAGAACTAAACAGACATTTCTCCAAAGAAGACATACAGATAGCTAACAAAGACATGAAAAGATGCTCAACATCATTCATTGTCAGAGAAATGCAAATAAAAACCACAATGAGGTACCATCTCACGCTGGTCAGAATGGCTGCTATCAAAAAGTCTACAAACAATAAATGCTGGAGAGGGTGTGGAGAAAAGGGAACCCTCTTACACTTTTGGTGGGAATGCAAACTAGTGCAGCCACTATGGAGAACAGTGTGGAGATTTCTTAAGAAAATGGAAATGGAACTGCCATATGACCCAGCAATCCCACTGCTGGGCATACACACTGAGGAAACCAGAATTGAAAGAGATTCGTGTATGCCAATGTTCATCGCAGCGCTGTTTACAATAGCTAGGGCATGGAAGCAACCTAGATATCCATCGGCAGATGATTGGATAAGAAAG
The DNA here is from genome assembly GCF_054371585.1 of Giraffa tippelskirchi. Lineage (NCBI taxonomy): Eukaryota > Metazoa > Chordata > Mammalia > Artiodactyla > Giraffidae > Giraffa > Giraffa tippelskirchi. Next base: position 44,803,227 of record NC_137276.1, read on the forward strand.
CATACACAATGTACTATTACTCAGCTATTAAAAAGAATGTTTTTGAATCAGTGCTAATGAGGTGGATGAAACTGGAGCCTATTATACAGAGTGAAGTAAGTCAGAAAGAAAAACACCAATACAGTATATTAACACATATATATAGAATTAAGAAAGATGGTAACGATGACCCTATATGCAAGACAGCACAAGAGACACAGATGTAAAGAACAGACTTTTGGACTCTATAGGAGAAGGAGAGGGTGGGATGATTTGAGAGAATAGCATTGAAACATGTATATTACCATATGTGAAATAGATGGCCAGTCCAGGTTTGATGCATGAAACAGGGTGCTCAGGGCTGGTGCACTGGGATGACCCTGGTGCACTGGGATTGGATGGGGAGGGAGGTGGGAGCGGGGTTCAAGATGGGGGACACTTGTACACCCATGGCTGATTCATGTGAATGTATGGCAAAACCCACTACAATATTGTAAAGTAATTAGCCTCCAATTAAAATAAATAAATTAAAAAAAATAGTAGGAGATAAGCTGGTTATTGGTAGAAATCAAATTACAGAGAGCTTGGAATTTCAAGCTAACAAACTTACACTATTCTATGGCACATTATAATTTCAACTTCTGAATGACAAAATTAACATTGTATTGCAGGAAACTGCAGTACATAGAAATATGTATGAAATAGTTGCAGAATTATGGAGGTGACTGATAATAATTATTCTCTAATAATAGCATCAGAGAAGGCGATGGCACCCCACTCCAGTACTCTTGCCTGGAAAATCCCATGGACGGAGGCTGGTAGGCTGCAGTCTATGGGGTCGCTCAGAGTCGGACACGATTGAGCGGCTTCACATTCACTTTTCACTTTCATGCATTGGAGAAGGAAATGGCAACCCACTCCAGTGTTCTTGCCTGGAGAATCCCAGGGACGGGGGAGCCTGGTGGGCTGCCGTCTATGGGGTCGCACAGAGTCAGACACGACTGAAGTGACTTAGCAGCAGCAATAATAGCATTATAACATTTATAAAATACGTAAGTATTCTATATGCAGTTTGCCTAAATATATAATATATACTGCTTGAGATGAATACACACATTGTAGTATTAAACATATTACATATATTATATAATAACATATAGTATTCAAAGCATCCTAAGAATTAGTGCTTTCTCACTGGTTTTCAGACAAGAGATTGAATCAGCTGGATTACCTACAAGTTTATCAAGCAAATTTGTGATGTATTTGGAACTCAAACACAGAAATATAAATATAAATATAAATATAAATATAAATATAAATATATTGGGGAGAGTGGGTAAAATAACAGCCCAAGCAATATAAATCCTAGGCTCAGAAAATGGCCTTAGGAATGGGTGAGAATTGACAGGACTATTGATAGCTGTATTTACTTTCTACATCCAAAATGTAGAATTATTTTATTTATAATTTATACTTTATTTTATAGAAAAAAATATGTGGGGGTTAAAAATTGTAATAAGATTGATAAAACAGAAATAGATAATCAAACCTACATGAATAAGCTCTCAGCAAACACTAATCACACAAACTAATATTAGTGGTTTTAAAAAGAGAATGAGGGGAGGATTTGATGCCTAAAATCTTGAAAGAGAGAGAGTTAATATCTGGAGAACATTTCTGTGAGGAGAAAGATGGCATTACTAATTTTCAGTTTAAAATTCCAAAACAATATCCAGGTAGAGAAGTTTTACAATCTGATACTTGAATTTAAAGAAGTGGAAGATGATAGGATTGAAAGGTATGACAAGTTACTATTGTGGACTTGGATTTAAGAAGTATACATATTGGGGTGATAATTAAAACTATTGTAGCCTATCAGAGAGAGTATATAACAAAACAGATATGCCAAAGACAAATTCTTGAGGAATATCTGAATTTGGAGAATGGAAGAGGGAAAGAGAGAGGAACCTGAAAGTGGGTTAAGGCTAAATGGTAGTACTGAAACAGATATAGCAGAATATTTTCAAGCAATTCTTAAATCATGGGGAAAAAAAAAAGAAACACTACAGTAACTTTGGAGATAAAAAAGTATGAAGGAGCTTTTTTTTTACCTTTTTCTTTATTTTTTCACTATAAGATAGGGATGTAGGCATATTTTTAATGTTATAAAATAATAAATTGGTAATGAAAATATTAAGAATGCAAAGAGAGAAATACAAGAGAATTGGTAGAGCAAGATCTCAGAAGAGAAGTGGGTGAAATTAAGAGCACTAAGTGCCTTGATTTAAACAAATGATTAGTTTCACTTTCTGAGACAAAAAGATTACAACTAAACATACATCTGCATAAGAGAGGAATGTAGAGACACTCCTGTTGAACAGCATTGCTAACTGAGACAGGCAGAATTTGGGAACATGTGAAGAGAAGGTGGAGTTGGACAGTCATCAGGGCTTATACAGGGTAAAAAAGATCTGCAAGAGGCATTATGAGAAATGTAGAAAGGAGCATTCAGAGATGAGTTGAGGAATATGACATAGTAGAGTCTCATAATTTCTTTCTCCAGTCATCCTAGGTATTCAACATGTGTGTGTGTGTGTGCTCAGTCATGTCTGACTCTTTGTGACCCCATGGACTGCAGCCCACCAGGCTCTTCTGTTCATGTAATTTTCCAGGCAAGAATACTGGAGTGGTTTGCCGTTTCCTCTTCCAGGAGAACATCGATAAGTTCTATATTATGTATCAATAAATCTTCAGTAAGAAAGTTTTTAAAAAGTAATACAACCTAACATACAAATGTACATGATGCAATGCAAATGAGGGTTAAATGAAGAATTTCTCTTTTTGACTCTGTAACTTTCTGCACTGCTTGATTTTTTTTAAAGCACCAGAGCCATAATGACTTTTTATTTTTATTTTTTTACTTTTTATGTATAGATCATGGTCCCAAAACATCATCAGTGATATTTTAGGAAGCTATTTCTAAATACACTAGTGTATATAATTATTGTATTTATAATTTTTGCTCAAATAGATTTAGTAGTTATAATACCTTTATCATCTAAGAAGTCGAGGTTGGATAGTATTTTGCCAATATTTTCATACATATTTTCAATTTACTGATCACTGAATCTAATCACTGAATACATTTCTTAGTGTCCAATTTTAGCCTCCAAATTTATTAAATATTGGGGATAGAAAAAACAGTTTGTCTGACACCTCACAATGATTTTAAATATCAGTTGTACAATTAACCTCAAAAAACTCGATCTGTGCCAGATTTTACTTTAAAACTCCAAGCAAAGACCAATATTAACAAAGGTAATTGATGTCATTTATTGATCACTTACTTGATGACACATTTTCAATTAATGTTCCCATCCATTCTTAGGTTGGAATTCATTTAATTCTCAGGTTAAACTTATTAGATAGTAATATATCGTTATCCAATCTGTAGATGAGGAAACTAATTTAAAGATGATAATTACCCAAGGCTAAAAATGGTAGAACCAATTTGAATCAAGGTCTTTGTGAGTCCAAAAGTGGTATTCACTAGATAAACACTCAAGGAAATAAAAGATAAAGAAAGCTAAAGGGAGAAAAAATAATGCCTCAGAAAAGATAATATCTGAGGTCAACCATATATCTAAAACTAAAAGCAAATGAACAAGTAAAATTTCCTCACATATACAAACTCACAGTGCCTGAAAAAACAAAGTATTTAAATGTCAATGAAAGACAAATGTTGAGCATCTGAAAGTTCAACAAGTTATTGTGAGTTTATAAAAACTGCTAAATTCAATTTTAAATATAAAAGCAAAAGAGCTTCTCAGATGACACAGTGGTAAAGAATATGCCTGCCAATGCAGGAGACGTGGGTTTGATTCCTGGGTCAGGAAGATCCCCTCAAGTAGGAAATGGCAACCCATTCCAGTATCCTTGCCCGGAAAATTCTGTAGCCTGGCAGGCTACAGTCCATGTGGTCACAAAGAGTCAGATATAACTGAGAAACACAGCAGTAGCATGATAAAAGCAAAAAGTATTAAACATATAGGCTAACCAAGATCATGACTTCCATTTGTTCACTTGAAATTGTAATCGTTGAAGATCACTCCCTACTAGTCATTTTCCAATGCTGCTCATCTGAACAGAAAAGATTGACAGTGCAAACAAATGGAAACATATCCATGTTTAAGATTATCTGGAAAATTGCCTTTAACTTTTTATTGAATATCCTGAGTCACATGAAACTTTATAAGAATCCGATGTTAATCTGCTTCTAGTTATTGAAAGTGTTAGTCACTTCAGTCGCGTCTAACCCTTTGCAACCCTGTGGATCTCAGACTCCCAAGCTCCTTTGTCCATAGAATTCTCTAGGCAAGAACAGTGAAATGGGTTGCCATGTCCTTCTCCAGGAGATCTTCCCAATCCAGAGACTGAACCCACATCTCTTAAGTCTCCTGCATTGGCAATTGGGTTCTTTACCATTGGGCAAAAAACACCACCTGGGTAAAGCAATAAGTGAAAGTGAAGTCGCTCAGTCGTGTCTGACTCTTTGCAACCCCATGGACTGTAGCCTATCAGGCTTCTCCATCCATGGGATTTTCCAAGCAAGAATACTGGAATGGGTTGCCATTTCCTTCTCCAGGGGATCTTCCCAACCCAGGGATTGAACCCAGGTCTCCCACATTGCAGGCAGACACTTTACCGTCTGAGCCACCAGGGAAGCAATAAGGATATTATTATTAAAATTGCATTGTATTGATAAGGAACTGTGAGTATTTGACTATCTTCCACTAAACCATCCAAGTTTTGAAAATTGAAAGCTTCAATTAATAATAAATTATTCTGGGTCAGCATTTTTACTTTCTGATGTGTGTGTGCATGTGTGCTAAGTTGTTTCAGTCATTTCTCCAGGCAAGAATACTGGACTGGGTTGCCATGCCCTCCTACAGGGGATATCCCCAACCCAAGGATCAAACCTGTCTCCCCTAAGCCTCCTGCATAGGCAGGCAGGCTCTTTACTAGAAGCATCACCTGGTAGTGTTCTGCAAATAGAATTTCCAAACAGATTTCCTATCTCTGCCCCTAGAACAAAGTTTCACTGGATAAGAGTGTTGGGCTGTTCCTTTATACATTTCAAATACTACAGTAGTGTCTGGCATGTTAAATTGTGTGTTTATTGAATTGTCCTACCCACTGATAATTGTGCTTCAGCAAATCCAGGTTGGTGCTAGGAATCAGGTTTTAATAAATGATGTAAAGTAGTCTGAAAGCAAGCATACTTGCATAACTTTTCTGTATGTATGCTAGACTCAAAAATAACACTTCTGTGCTGGCTGAAGTGGGGTATAGATAGACATAGACAATAGAGGAAAAACTGCAGAGATGGAGAAAAATCTGTTAAAGAATATTAAGGAAAAACTCCTAATTACCTAGAAAGCACTCTCGTAGGAAATTATTCAATCATATATGGTAACCATATTTCTAGTATTCCTGTTGCTCATTGTTTTTGTATATGTTTAATTCAGATAACCCCTTCATAGATCACAGCATTAATGCAGCAAAAAAGCTGGTTTGAAACTCACATTAAAATAAATAAATAAGATCATGGCATCCAGTCCCATCATTTCATGGCAAATAGAAGGGGAAAAAGTGGAAGCGGTGACAGATTCTATTTCCCTGGGCTCCAAATCACTGCAGATGGGGAAGGTAGCCTTGAAATTCAAAGATGGTTGCTCCTTGGAAGGAAAGTTATGATAAGCCTAGACAATGTATTATAAAGCAGCAACATCACTTTGCTGAAAAAGGCCTGTAGATCCAAAACTATGGTTTTTCCAGTAGTCATGTGTGGATATGAGAGGTGGATCATAAACAAGCCTGAGAAGCAAAGAATTGATGCTTTTGAACTGTGGTGCTGGAAAAGACTCTTGAGAGTTTCTTGGACTTCAAGGAGACCAAACCAGGCAATCCTAAAGGAAATCAACACTTAATATTCATTGGAAGGACTGATGCTGAAGCTACAATATTTTAGTCCCCTGATACAAAGAGCCGACTCACTAGAAAAGACCCCAATGCTGGGAAAGATTGAAGGCAAAGGGAGAAGGGGGTAGCAGAGGATGCTGATAGATAGGGTCACTGACTCAATGGACATGACTTTGAGTAAACTCTGGGAGACAGTAGAGGACAGAGGAGCCTGGTGTGCTGCAGTACATGGGGTCTCAAAGAGTTAGACTTGACTCAGCAACTGAACAACAACAACAATTCAAATAAGTACTGTACAAGCTTTTTCCTCTCTTTATTCTTGCCACTTCTTTGGGGACAATGGGGGTTAAGGGAATGTGGTTGAGAAAAGATGAGAGACCAGCTAAAGAGCAAGAGCTGAAGCAGCTATTGCCCCAGAGTCTAAAAGAACTTGGCTCCTGGAAAGAAAAGACTGCCAACAATGATTAACACTTTAAAGAAAAGCAAATTTTCTGAATCATAATAGAAGAATGAAAACCTAGATACATAAGATTCCAAACAAGTGAATAAAAGCCCACATCCAAAACATAATTTTTTGTTCAACTATTCTCTTAAAAAGACTGGGGGCTTGTGAGCTGAAAATATGTTATCTTATAGAAGTTAGGCTGATAAGCTCGTTACAGTTTCACAATGTGCTGGCCACAGATGAATCAAGCCTCCTTCCAAAAATATAAAGTGAGTGCATAGGCAGCTAGTACAAACTGACAGGTGGGTTCCAACACATGCCTCTTTTTATATTGTCATGGTGTACTTAATGCAAACAGCTGTCAATCTTACCATGCACTGGTTTGCAAATGGTAGCAGGGGGCATAGGACTGATACAGAGAGCAAGACTTTGGGTTCCTCAAAATATCCTTCTGTTTCACTTTCTCTTAAAGGCTTCTATAATTTCACTACTGTGTTGAGGGACATCTTCAGGAATAAACCCACAATCGAAAACATTCCAAAGAGTAAAATGAGCTGCAAAGGACAACTGAATAGCTGGGCTTAGCAAATCAAGTAATGATTTAAGAGAAACAAGTTGAACTTTGGGAAAGAAACCAGGAAAGGCATAAAAAATAACTTGAATTGAAAAAAAATTAAGATAAAATATCAATTAATTAACCTAGATATACACCATAGTCCTCAATTCTATATTTTAAAATAGCCCATTATATTAGAAACTTAGAGAATTCTCTTTTCATTTTTTATAAACAATGTTAAAAATAAATCACAAATTGCTGCAGATAGCAACAAAGAGAAGTTTTGCTCTTTTATTCAAAAAGATGGAATGACTCTATTAGAAGTAATGGAAGCACATCAGATGGGTGGATTAGAATTTTAATGTTTTCAGAAGTTGAAGAAGACAGAATTATATACACGTGTATGGAAAATGACTATTAGAACAAAAGGTTACTTATCCAAGACCATGCAAAAATACACTAAATGAATATAACTGAGGATAAGGCCAGTGACAATTAGAGGAAACTCTATACCAGACCTTTAAAAGAAATGCAGATTTTTTTTTCAACCACATAAAATGATTCAAAGCAGGCACATAAGACCTTGCTTAGTGGAGGTCCTGCATTTTAAACAAATTGACTAAGTGATAAGAAGTGTTTATATTTGCCATATACAGTTTAGAAGTTAAAAGTAGAGAGACCTGGGTTGAATTATCTCTATCTTTTTATATTTTAAGCTAGTAATTCATTTGAACACTGACTTCTCAATGGGTACATTTATCATAATTCTCCTGATTAGGAAAAAGAAAATGTTTTAAAAGTTTGTCCAGAAATACACTGGTATAAATTTTATAACTTCATGTGTAAACTCAAGGTCTCAATAAATTGGGCTTGACAAATGCAACATTAAGTGGAATAATACAGGTGAAAAGTAAGAGTATCACTTGACAAAATTAGCACAAAATATAAAGAACTCATTATCTCATAAAACTGGAAGCAGAGTAGCCTTCAGGAATGGTTGGTATAAAACCTGGTTGTTTCAAAGATCTTCTCAAAAATCAAAGTCTTTCAGATTTGTAGATATGAATCACAAACCACTCTGACATAAACCATAGCAGGATCCTCTATGACCCATCTCCAAGAATATTGGAAATAAACACAAAAATAAACAAATGGAACCTAATTAAAATTAAAAGCTTCTGCACAACAAAGGAAACTATAAGCAAGGTGAAAAGACAGCCCTCAGAATGGGAGAAAATAATAGCAAACGAAGCAATGGACAAAGAATTAATGTCAAAAATATACAAACAACTTCTGCAGCTCAATTCTGGAAAAATAAACAACCCCATCAAAAAGTGAGCCAAAGAATTAAACAGACATTTCTCCAAAGAAAACATACAGCTGGCTAACAAACACATGAAAAGATGCTCAACATCACTCATTATCAGAGAAATGCAAATCAAAACCACAATGAGGTAACATTTCACACCAGTCAGAATGGCTGCTATCCAAAAGTCTACAAACAATAAATGCTGGATGCTGGAGAGGGTGTGGAGAAAAGGGAACCCTCTTACATTGTTGGTGGGAATGCAAACTAGTACAGCCACTATGGAGAACAGTGTGGAGATTCCTCAAAAAACTGGAAATGGAACTGCCATATGACCCAGCAATCCCACTGCTGGGCATACATACCAAGGAAACCAGAATTGAAAGAGACACGTGTACCCCAATGTTCATTGCAACGCTGTTTATAATAGCCAGGACATGGAAGCAACCTAGACATCCATCAGCAGAGGAATGGATTAGGAAGCCATGGTACATATATACAATGGAACATTACTCAGCCATTAAAAAGGATACATTTGAATCAGTTCTAATGAGGTGGATGAAACTGGAGCCTATTATCCAGAGTGAAGTAAGCCAGAAAGAAAAACACCAATACAGTATACTGACACATATATATAGAATTTAGAAAGTTGGTAAAGATAACCCTGTATGCGATTCAGCAAAAGAGACACAGATGTATAGAACAGCCTTTTGGACTCTATGGGAGAGGGCGAGGGTGGGATGATATGGGAGAATGACATTGAAGCATGTAAGTTATCATATATGAAACGAATTGCCAGTCCAGGTTTGATGCATGATACAGGGTGCTCGGGGCTAGTGCACCGGGATGACCCAGAGGGATGGGATGAGGAAGGAGGTGGGAGGGGGGTTCTGGAAGGGGAACACATGTACACCCATGGCGGATTCATGTCAACGTATGGCAAAACCAATACAATATTGTAAAGTAAAAAACAAAAAAATGAATAAATAAATATATATATTAAAAAAATTAAAAAGAAAAAAAACAGATTGGGATTAAAATTGCCACTGTAGTATTTGATGTCAAATTCAGGAAATACGTGTCCACAGAAAAAATTAGACTTTTTTATGTCAAATTTAGGAAATATGTGTCTACAGATATAATTAGACTTTTTTTTTTCTTAAACTACTTTTTTGGGGAAGCAAAGGACTTACCCAATGACCAATAATGAAAGATTATAATGAATAAAAATGATCTGGAGTGTTGTTTTGTTTTTTGTTTGTGTGTGTGTGTGTGTGTGTGTGAGGGAGAGAAAGAGATAGAGAGACAGGGAAATTTGTTGAATGAAAAAAATATTTCTATAGCTCTTCTAACAGTTGAAATGCTATTTCATGAAATAAAAGGCAGTGTTAAAGTTATCAACTGCAGATATTTTAGCAGATTTAGCAATCTGATTTAGGAACTTGAGAAATGTAGAAATGTATAGCAATCTTCTTAGATTACTTTGGGAATTTTTTTTCCTTTATAATCTGTTATTTATCAAATGAATATTTACTGACTACCCATTATACACCAACCATTACAAAGACATTTATATTTAGGTGTAAACTCAAAAGGGTGTTGAAAATAAGGACTGAGTAGGTCAATTTCTGTTTACAATGTTTAGAAGCTGGCAGGAATGTAAAACCAACTAAAATAAATAAAATGGCACATTTACAGTTTAGTTCTTGAATGAAACACATTTTCCAAAGAAAGTTTACAGAAGACAACAGAAACTCAAAATTTGATGAAATCTGTACTGTCACTCTGAAAAACACACTTTACAAAGGAATGTTCACATTTACTAGTGTATATACATGTGAATTAAATTTCATACTATATATAAAAAATAATCTAACATTTAAATTCTAAATTAAACACACAATAATGAAAAAGATATTGGAGAAAGAAGCGTGAATAAAGAGGCTGATAGACAATAATAGTTGCACTGGATATAAGAATAGGAGGATGTATTTTCTTTCCTTTAGTCACAAAGCCTTAATGTCCAGTTTATTGAAAAAGGAAATGTCTATGTATCTTTACATAGAATATAGATACAAGCTATTAGAAATTATAAAGTAATTGTAACAAAGGAAACCTTAATACAATGATCAAGATACATTATCTAGAATGAATTTTTTAAGTCAGAAGCTGCTGCTGCTGCTAAGTCACTGAAGTCATGTCCAACTCTGTGTGACCCCATAGACGGCAGCCCACCAGACTCCCCCGTCCCTGGGATTCTCCAAGCAAGAACACTGGCGCGGGTTGCCATTCCCTTCTCCAATGCATGAAAGTGAAAAGTGAAAGTGAAGTCGCTCAGTTGTTTCCGACTCTTAGTGATCCCATGGACTGCAGCCCACCAGGCTCCTCCATCCATGGGATTTTCCAGGCAAGAGTACTAGAGTGGGTTGTCATTGCCTTATCTGTAAGTCAGAAGGTCTTGATTTAAATCTAATTTCAAAATGCAGGGTAAACATGGGCGTGCCTAGTTGATATGGGTGAAAATTAGTCAAATTAAGTGCTAATAGCATTCCTCAGGAACACAATTAGCATTCCGTTTTAAAATTACACTACTCCCCCCAACCAACACTCTCCCATCTATTAAAAATTTGCTGGATATACACCATCCTGTCTTTCCTTACTGATCCATTTTTTCTGGAATATCATTCTAGCTCTTCTTCATCTTTAGAATTCCTATTGATTTAAAGTCCAACCCATAATATGCACTCCATAAGACTTCCCTGGTAAACCAAATAAAACCATTGCTCCCTCAACATGTTAATGAATGCTACTTATGCATGACTTTGTGATAGAGTTAGCTGCTAATGGTCCATTTTCTCTTCTACTTTCTGAACTTCTTGAGACAAAATCCAGGAGTAAGACTGCATTTTTTTTTTTACATTCTTTTTATCTCATATATTACTCAGGAAAGAGTAGATGCTCAATAAAAGTGTATTCAATTAATGAGGAAGAATAATTACACAGTTAAAGGCATTATGTAAATTTTGACTGAGCAGGATCAGAAAAGTTCTGAGTACATTGTACGAACGTGTATAACAATAAAATCAAAACAGAGGATAAAATTATCAAACTAATGAACCTAGGTGGTGGCTAGTATTTTTATATCCAACAAAGTCTTTGAGAATTCCCTGAAAAGTTAATCGCTCAGTCGTGTCCGACTCTTTGTGACCCCGTGGACTGTAGCCCACCAGGCTCCTCTGTCCATGGAATTCTTCAGGCGAGAATACTGGAGTGGGTTGCCGTTCCCTCCTCCAGGGGATCTTCCCAACCCTGGGATCAAATCCGTGTCTCCCGCATTACAGGCAGATTCTTTTCCGTCTGACCCCCCAAGGAAGCCCTTTTATATCCAATGTATTTTTATAATTTTTGGTCATAATACATGACATAATAGATGTATTAATGAAGATAAGAAATTAAGCCATGGTTGTATTCACTCTTTTCATAATTACTTCTTGTTTCTACATCATTTTATTTACTGTGAAAAACACCGCCTAAAAAGTATCATGCATCATTTTAAGAATGTGGAATTTCCTCTAGAGTTGTAAGTGTTGGCTTGGACAGGATATGGTTTCTCACTCTGTGACAGAGAAACTTAACCCACCTTCAGGTACTAGAATATTTAAGCTCTGAGCTTGTGGTCCAGGCCTCATTTCACCCCTGACCACCCTATGGAAGACGTGCGGCAGTCTATATCTCCTCAGTCACTCCTCAAGCTCTGACTTGAAAACAAATTCTCACGACTTGCTCTGCACCCAACCAGAAAAGACTCTTCTCAGAAGATCTACTAGTCAATGTTTAATTCTCACTTTCCACGTGCTTTCAAATTATATTTTGTAGATATAAGCTACAAACAATAAAGTCAAACAACAAAAGCATTGTCAATGAGTTGAATGACATATTATCATCTATTACTTTAAGTGAATTGTATAAAATTCACTTTACCTATGAAGAATTAAAGGGTGCTTAAGTATCTGTGTTTAATTTAATGTTTGTCTACAGAGGAACTAAAATCTGAGCTAGTATTTTCTTCCTTTTGTTTTAATTAAATATGTACCCAGCAGAATTCTGTACCTCATGGATTGGATATCTGATCTTCAGAAACCTATATGGAAATGAAAATGTACCTTTCACCACTAGAGAGAAATAATTGGTTTGATTTTTCTTGCCTTCATAGAACCAGAGGAGATAATGTTATTCCCCATAGGACTGGTAGGTGAAATTCAAGCAGGCTGGAAAGAATCGCCCCTTCCAAGCACAAAGAAGAAAAATAGCATGAGATCCTATCTTTTCACATTTAGGTAAGTAGGTCAATTTTTAACGATCTCAATTGATTTTAAAAATTAATCACAAATGTCTTTGAAAAACATAGAATATTACCTTTATAAAAGGGTATCTGTGACCACATATCTGAAATTAAAGACAACAAGCTGAAGTTTTAACTCAGGGGAAAAAATAAAAATGTCTGGAGAACTTGTGGTGGTTTCATCTTTATTCCTGACTCTCATGAATTATAGTGTTTTCTTAATCATTTGCATTACACTGACATGCTTTAGTTCTGTATCTGATAGTTATTTAGCATCAAGCTGATTATCTTTATCTTAACCTTAAGATCCTTGGTCTTATCATAATTAATGATTACCTTATAAAATCTTATTGATTTTCTGAGACAGTTAATACATGTGATCTTCAGAAGTTGGTTTCCTTACTATTTAACCTGCCTGAAATTTTAAAAATTAAAACTCATAAATAGATATTAAGTTAATTACAATGTGACTACACAACAACACAAAACTAGTCCAGACAAAGTATACAGAACATTAGACTAGATGTCAAATAACCCAATATTTATTCTTAACTTACTGATTACCAATGGCCCCTAAACTAGTTATTTAGATACCCACATACATATACATTTTGCACACACACATATATAATACATACATATTACACATACATGTTTGCTTTTCTAAATATCAAAAAATAAGTATAAATATATATCCATTATATCCATATGCTGCTGCTGCTGCTAAGTCACTTCAGTCGTGTCCAACTCTGCAACCCCATAGACGGCAGCCTACTAGGCTCCTCTGTCCCTGGGATTCTCCAGGCAAGAATACTGGAGTGGGTTGCCATTTCCTTCTCCAATATCCATATGCTTGTGTGTATATTTAGTCTTGTTTTGCATTTGATCAATAATTACATAATAAACAGTTGCCACTTTTTCCAAAGCATAGTTTTTCTATAGATATTCTGCAAATGATTCACAATAGATTTGCTTGAAGTACATAATCATCACAAGAGAAGTAAGCTCATTGTTACTGTTTTGATTTAGAATGTAATGTTTTGAATACACATGGATCAGAAAATACTTTGTGCTGATCAAGGAGGGTCAAGAATGACTAGCTTTTTTATGCTGTGGAACAGTCTCAATAAGAGAGACTTGGATGAAAAACTATCAGCCACAATTGTCCCCTTTTGATATAAGAGCCTGATAGTAGATGGGTTACCATGGAATTCATACTCTGAGGGATAGCTGTGGGAGGAGAACCCCACAGCTCAGTGGCACATCTATCCACTGTGTGTGATGAAATCTGCAATGTTTCAAGCTAAGAGATTTGGAAGGAAGTCCACACGATCATTATATATCAAGGCTGGGATTGAGGGTTACTGAATTCTCATCTGTAGGAAACCACAGCTGCCTGAAGAAGAGAACTTCACAAATGTGAGAATCCACTGATCTTAAATCAAGAATGAGAAGAAAGGAGAAGAAAAAGTAGTTTATGTCAGGTTCTTCTTTTTCTAACTTAATCACTATATAGACTTCTTTATTATTGTTTCTACTTTTTTCTTTTATTAAAGGCTCAGTGCTAAATTTGAATAGTACATGTGCTATCTTCTCTAATTCCTTTATTCAGAATTATTTTATATCCCTATATCCAGACCAGCCTTTTTGCATGGCTGCATGTCTTCACCCTCCACCCCCTTATAATTAAGGTACCAGCTCAAATATAATTTTCTTACAGAGACCTTCTTTGATCATGTGCACCGTATTGTCCACCCTAGCATTCACTTCCTATCCACCATTCCATTTTAATTCACAGGTGATAGCACTTTGCACTATCTGATTATTGACTAGTCTTCTCCATTACCATATATATTGATAGAGACCTTGCAGTCTTACCCATAGAAGAAACGCATCTTTACCCATAGAAGAAGCTTTAAAAAAAGATCCACTGTATAGATTTTTAAGTAATTTCCAAAACTTTTCAGTCTGTAATAGAATAAAAGTTTAAAATTACTTTGCAATAGGTATAGAAATTTTAATTTGACATTAGTCAGTCAGTTCACTCACTCAGTCATGTGTGCCTCTTTGCGACCCCATGAACCGCAGCACGCCAGGCCTCCTTGTCCATCACCAACTCCTGGAGTTTACACAAACCCATGTCCATTGAGTCGGTGATGCCATCCAACCATCTCATCTTCTGTCGTCCTCTTCTCCTCCCGTACTCAATCTTTCCCAGCATGAGGGTCTTTTCCAATGAGTCAACTCTTCACATGAGGTGGCCAAAGTATTGGAGTTTCAGCTTCAACATCAGTCCTTCCAATGAACACCCAGGACTGATCTCCTTTAGATGGACTGGTTGGATCTCCCTGCAGTTCAAGGGACTCTCAAGAGTCTTCTCCAACACTACACTTCAAAAGCATCAGTTCTTCGGCACTCAGCTTTCTTTATAGTCCAACTCTCACATCCATACATGACTATTGGAAAAACCATAGCCTTGACTAGACAGACCTTTGTTGACATTAGAAACCTACTCATTTAATATAACTTTTTTTTGCTATTTTCCATTCTAGTTATTAAAGTTGAATTTCTACAGAGAAGCCTCTGTTTCAAGTTTTAAAATAGTTGGCTAAAAAATTAATTCTGAGTTTGATCATTTTCTTTTGTCAAATGAAAAATGATCCCATATTTACTTTCTTTGAAATTAGATCCAAGAAAAATAAATTGTAACTTTTAGCTAAGATAAATTTAGAAGAGACACCTTTTCAGAAATCAACAATAATAGGAAAATAGGAAAATATCTGTATCATCCCTGAAACTGAGAAAACAACATCATTCATATCTTAGATATTATAAAGATATCATATGAAATATCAAACAGGACAGAATGAAATCAAGGTATAGCTATTTGTGTAAAGACACATCTCCCCACTGAGGAAGCACTGTGATGTATCAAAATAAATTTAAACTTTCCTGAAAATGCACTCAGATAACATTTCATGATAGATACGAAGCTAGGGATTTTAGAAAGAGCAAGCCATAGAATATACTTAGTGCACATCGTTTAAAACATCCTTTATCTTGAATTACCAGCATTAAAATAACTTGATAATGAAAGCCTGAAATTAAGTGGCTATATGAAACCCAGCAAGAAAATAAAGCTTTCACTGAGCATAACAGTCTCTCCTTTATGAAGCAGACTGTATCACCAGTTAGAAGTCTAAGGAACAAGCCTACCTGGCAACTATAGAGATCTAGAGAGGGACTGGCAGAAGTGATAGTAAGGTTAGTTCATAAAAATTTTCCAAAAGTGCCATGAGGAAAACATCTACATGGATAAAGAATGTTTTTTCAAGATAAACTATATAAGCAAGAAATAAACAAACATATAAACAATTCTGAAAAAAGGTTATAATCTAAAAATAAACAGTGTTACAAATATCTAAGTATTATATATATCTATAATTTTATTATTTATATGTAAGTACTATTTATATATTACTTAAGTACATATTTATTAAAGAAACATGTTTTAAACCTACTTTGCATTGTATTGGCTTCCATTTAGAAAAAACACACGATGTTTATAAACAAGGAAATATTTAAAACAATAAACCAGACAAAGATAAAGGTGAACTGGCTGAGAATCAAAGAAAGTGAAAAGATAATTGGACAAGCTAAGGAAGTAAAATAAGAGATTTAAATAAAAATAAAGGCAAAGTCTTAACACAGATCAGTTTCAGGTCCAAAAAATCAATACAGAATAGAAAATTGAATTACAGTACATTGGGACAAATTTACAAAGTTCTACCAGAATACAGAAAGAATAAAGATTGTTAAGAAATAAGAGAAAAGATATTAAGCATAATGCATGATAATTTACGATTCTGAAGAAGAGACTGAAACAAATGAGACATGAGTAGACACAAGAATAATTTAATAGATAGGAAAAGACATGAATCCTTAGATGAATGTGTAAAGATCTGATCTCTAGGTAAATGTGGAAGAGTGAAACGAGTTCTAAGAATCTCTCTTTTCAAAACTTGAAATTAAAATGACCACAAGATGCTGATGTTTTTATCATAGTTCTCAACCATTGGCCCACCTCTCCCAAGTTGTAATTTAGGAAAATCCTAATAAATTCTCTAAGACTTGCAAATTTGAAGACAAGTGGTCCAATGAATACAATAGCCTTTTTCTTTCTGATTGTGAGAGTCTTAGGTAGATGGAGAAGAAAGTAACAGTGGCAACTGCAGAGACACTAGTGGAAAATAAAGAAACTGCAGAACACAGGACAGGTTCAATGAGAGATACATTTACGGTACTTTTAAGTGATTTGTTTTTAATCAGAGTGAAGCGACTTTTGAACCGATATACTGAAAAAGAAAAAACAGAGGGCTCTGTGTATTGATCATACTCAACCCAGCAAGTGTTAGATTTACATAAAAATGTATAAAACACAAAACCTAACCTTCAAACTTTAAATAACTCAGGATAAGAAAGGAGTAACAGAGAATTTGCTCACACTCTTTTAGAGGAAATGTAGACAGAACTACACAAATGTAACAAAAGCAAGAAAAATAACAATAAATTGCATCATGCAAATATATTAAGTATGTAAACATATAGCATTCATGAAAATATATTAAAACAGATCCATTTAAAACTTGAAGTCATAATGAAAAATAAAAGAAAAATTCCTTCAAGAGTCCCTTGGACTGCAAGGAGATCAAACCAGTCAATCCTGAGGAAATCAACCCTCAATATTCACTGGAAGAACTGATGCTGAAGCTAAAGCTCCAATACTTCGGCCACATGGTGCAAAGAGCCAATTCAATGGAAAAGACCCTGACGCTGGGGAAGACTGAAAGCAGGAAGAGTAGGGGACGACAGAGGATGCGATGGTTGGATTGCATCATTGACTAAATGGACATGAGTTTGAGCAAGCTCTGGGAGTTGGTGAAGGACAGGGAAGCCTGGTATGCTGCAGCCCATGGTGTCACAAAGTGTCAGACATACCTGAGCGGCTGAACAACAACAGCAACAATTCTGTGTTATAGAGCTTAACAGAACAATGGATTCATTAAATTAAAGCTTAAGAAAAGTTAGAGCAACAAAGCTCAATATAAATTATGATTACAGAGAAAGGAAGCATTTAATGTCCCAATGCCAATTCTGAGATATTGAAAGAAATGCGCAAAAAGTAGAGAAAGGCCTCTAGGAGGTAAGTGGGACCCCAAACTGAGAGCCATCAAGGAAATCAGAGACTTTAGTACTTTAGCCTTAGAGAACTAAGTTTTGCCAAAACCAGAAGGAATAAGAAAATGAAAAACACAAACTTTCCCACCAACATCTTGATTTTTAGCCCAGTGAGACCAATGCTGAGTAATTGATTTACAGAAGTAAAATAATAAATTTGTGCTCTTTAAAGCCACCGAACTGATTGTAATTTGTCACAGCAGCAATATAAGTCTAATACATAACTGAAGAATATTATACACAACCAAACTGTGTACAGAAAACAAATGGGCATCCCCAAAAATTAAAATGGTGAGTACACATGCTTGGTGGTTCTAACAAGACTGAATAGGAAATACAGTACCAACTTGCCCTCTTTTATTTTAAATGTCTAAGGAGGAGTGGAACTTTCCGAAGCAGAGATTTGAGAAGCAGCTGAATAATATAATTGGAAAAAAAAAGTTTAGGAGGAAAGAAAGAATAAGAGGAATCAACATGCTATTTTTCCTTATTTTGTTTTCCATAGGAAAGGAGTCAGATCATACTATATACAATTGAAAATTATGGTTTAAACATTTACATGTGCACATACACATGATGTTTTTCTGGAACTCTATTGCTTTTTCGATGATCCAGCGGATGTCGGTAATTTGATCTCTGGTTCCTCTGCCTTTTTTAAAAACAGCTTGAACATCAAACGTTCACAATTCACGTATTGCTGAAGCCAGGCTTGGAGAATTTTGAGCATTACTTTACTAGCGTGTGAGATGAGTGCAATTGTGTGGTAGTTTGAGCATTCTATGGCATTGCCTTTCTTTGGGATTGGAATGAAAACTGACCTTTTCCAGTCCTGTGGCCACTGCTGAGTTTTCCAAATTTGCTGGCATATTGAGTGCAACACTTTCACAGCATCATCTTTCATGATTTGAAATAGCTCCACTGGAATTCCATCACCTCCACTAACTTTGTTCGTAGTGATGCTACCTAAGGCCCACTTGACTTCACATTCCAGGATGTCTGGCTTGAGGTGAGTGATCACACCATCGTGATTATCTGGGTTGTGAAGATCTTTTTCATACAGTTCTTCTGTGTATTCCTGCCACCTCTTCTTAATATCTTCTGCTTCTGTTAGGTCCATACCATTTCTGTCCTTTATCGAGCCCATCTTTCCATAAATGTTCCCTTGGTATCTAATTTTCTTGAAGAGATCTCTAGTCTTTCCCATTCTGTTGTTTTCCTCTATTTCTTTGCATTGATCACTGAGGAAGGCTTTCTTATCTCTCCTTGCTAATCTCTGGAACTCGGCATTCAGATGGGAATATCTTTCCTTTTCTTCTTTGCTTTTTGCTTCTCTTCTTTTCCCAGCTATTTGTAAGGCCTCCTCAGACAGCCATTTTGCTGTTTTGCATTTCTTTTCCATGGGGATGGTCTTGATCCCTGTCTCCTGTACAATGTCATGAACCTCTGCCCATAATTCATCAGGCACTCTGTCTATCAGATCTAGTCCCTTAAATCTATTTGTCACTTCCACTGTATAATCATAAGGGATTTGATTTAGGTCATACTTGAATGGTCTAGTGGTTTTCCCTACTTTCTTCAATTTAAGTCTGAATTTGGCAATAAGGAGTTCATGATCTGAGCTACAGTCAGCTCCCAGTCTTGTTTTTGCTGACTGTATAGAGCTTTTCCATCTTTGGCTGCAAAGATTATAATCAATCTGATTTCGGTGTTGACCATCTGGTGAGGTCCATGTGTAGAGTCTTCTCTTGTGTTGTTGGAAGAAGGTGTTTGCTATGACCAGTGCGTTCTCTTGGCAAAACTCTACTAGCCTCTGCCCTGCTTCATTCTGTACTCCAAGGCCAAATCTGCCTGTTATGCCAGGTTTTTCCTGATTTCCTACTTTTGCATTTCAGTCCCTTATAATGAAAAGGACATCTTTTTTGGTGTTAGTTCTAAAAGGTCTTGTAGGTCTTCATAGTACCGTTCAAGTTCAGCTTCTTCAGCGTTGCTGGTCGGGGCCTGTGTGGATCACAATAAACTGTGGAAAATTCTGAAAGAGATGGGAATACCAGACCATCTGACCTGTCTCTTGAGAAACCTGTATGCAGGTCAGGAAGCAACAGTTAGAACTGGACATGGAACAACACACTGGTTCCAAATAGAAAAGGAGTACATCAAGGCTGTATATTGTCACCCTGCTTATTTAACTTATATGCAGTGTACGTCATGAGAAACCCTGGGCTGGAAGAAACACAAGCTGAAATCAAGATTGCCGGGAGAAATATCAATAACCTCAGATATGCAGATGACACCACCCTTATGGCAGAAAGTGAAGAAGAACTAAAGAGCCTCTTGATGAAAATGAAAGAGGAGAGTGAAAAAGTTGGCTTAAAGCTCAACATTCAGAAAACTAAGATCATGGCACCTGGTCCCATCACTTCATGGCAGATAGAGGGGGAAACAGTGGAAACAGTGGCTGACTTTATTTTTCTGGGCTCCCAAGATACTGCAGATGGTGATTGCAGCCGTGAAAAAGACGCTTACTCCTTGGAAGGAAAGTTACGACCAACCTAGACAGCATATTTAAAAGCAGAGACATTACTTTGCCAACAAAGGTCTGTCTAGTCAAGGCTATGGTTTTTCCTGTGGTCATGTATGGATGTGAGAGTTGGATGGTGAAGAAAACTGAGCGCCGAAGAATTGATGTTTTTGAATTGTGGTGTTGGAGAAGACTCTTGAGAGTCCCTTGGATGCAAGGAGATCCAACCAGTCCATCCTAAAGGAGATTAGTCCTGGTTGTTTATTGGAAGGACTGATGTTGAAGTTGAAACTCCAATACTTTGGCCACCTCATGAGAAGAGTTGACTCATTGGAAAAGACCCTAATGCTGGGAAGGATTGGGGGAAGGAGTAAAAGGGGAAGACAGAGGATGACATGGCTGGATGGCATCACTGACTCGTTGGACATGGGTTTGTGTAAACTCTGGGAGTTGGTGTTGGACAGGGAGGCCTGGTGTGCTGCGATTCATGGGGTCGCAAAGAGTCGGACACGACTGAGCGACTGAACTGAACTGATACATATCATCTTTAAGAACAATGCTATTCTAGAAGATAAAAACTCCTTTAGACAATATTATCTTAAGAAAGAATATTTCAGAAGCTCAACACAGTTTCATTTTAATATCATGTCCTATAAAGGAAAATTAAATATAATTTTCTGTACATCTTATTTATATGAATTTGTCCTCATTTTACTTCTACTCTATTTGTATCTGTGTAGAGAAATGACTGGATCAATGTTGTGAAGTAAGTCCCATGTTCTTTAGATGATGAATTTGAAATAAGAAATTCAAAATAACCCATAGAGAACAGATGCCAGTAGATTACTTGATCATATTAATTAGAAATCTAATGATTACTACATAAACATTATTTTCATACCATTTAAGATATGTTTGAATATTTGTGTTGGATGTTAAAAATGAAAGTTCTCATTCGTTCAGTCACATCCAATTCTTTGCAACCTCATGGACTGTAACCCGCCATGCTCTCCTGTCCATGGTATTTTCCAGGCAAGAATAAAATATTTTGTTCTAGTAATATTTAACCCTAACCCTAAACCTATCATCCTATAGAAACCAATATGATAAAGCAAATTTCTATTTAACTTGTTAATATTTTAATTAAAATGTTATGTGTTTGTAACTTCTTGAACCTAACAAAAATATTGCAAAGCAAGCAGTCGCCATCAATCTATATTTAAAATCTTAATACTTATCAGGAAATGAGGTAAAATTTTTAGTAACAACAATAACAAAATATCTACTTCTTTCTTTTCAAGGGAATTTCCATGTAGTTTTGTGACTAGAGATAATATTTAGCAAAAATAAGACTAAAAAAGTAATTTTGACTCAATGCAACTAAAATCGCATTGGCTGTGTTCAACATCCTACTTCCGGAAGCAACAGGAAAAATAGAATTCTGATGCTTTCTGATATTAAACCATCATGATTTTGTGAAATGTCCTGCATTTTATTTTTCTTGCAGTGTTTCTAATCAGGGATGTTTGGGAATGACAGCAGGCAAATCTATTCTAAGCAGAATAGCTACATGGATTTTGTTATTGAGCCTACTTGTTTTGGTTAAGCAAAATTCTTTGTCTAAAGATCTATCATCTTCTTTTCTGAGAATATAAACAAACTGCATTAATGTTGTGTTGTTCCAAACTAATTTTTTTCCCGTTGAAATTCAGAAGAGACCTCTTACAGGAAATCACATTCTGTCCTTCTTCCCTTTTAAATTACAGGCATGTTCTGCACAGGAAGGGAGCAGATAGTAAACACTCATACCCCAAGACCTAAATAGAACAGCACAATATATAAATCCAGGTCCTTAGCCAAGACTGTCACATCAAATGAACAAGGTAAGCTAATATATATAAAGTACACACTGTATGACCATTCATTCTTAAGTTTGGCCTTTGCTGTGTACTTTACTTATTCAGAGATAGGAGAAGAAGATATTATAGCCTTTTGAGGGCTTCCCTGGTGGCTCAGTGGTAAAGAATCCATCTTCCAATGCAGGAGAGGTAGATTCATTCCTTGAGATGAGGAGATTCCCTGGAAAACAACATGGCGACCCACTCCAGTATTCTTGCTTGAGAAATCTCATGAACAGAGGAGCCTGATGGGCTATAGCTCATGGGGTCATGAGTGTAGGACTTGACTTAGTGACTAAACAGCAACAGCAGCAAGATTCAGAAACATGAAGTTAAGGCTCTTGGAAATTCAGAGCAAAAGAAAAGAAGCTTATGCATGTCTCCAGGCAGAAATGAATATACTGAACTTGTGAGATGGTGACAGTACTGACTCCATAAAGCAGGAGAAAATTCTATTGTAAACATAGAGAGTGGGCTGTTTGGAGGGGTCTTGAAAACTTAGGGCAGTATGAAATAGAAGCTAGTAGATTAAAAATCTTGATAGGACATGGAAACTGAAAATGGCGCTTAAGAAAAATTAGTAGCAAAGTGGTTGATGCAGACTGAACTATCACATAGGCCACAGTGAGATCACTCCCATCAAAGCTAAAAAATTACTAACAGAGAGGAATAGTTAGTGTTACATATTTTATTTCAAGAGATTTATTTTATAGACATGGAGTAAAAGCAAGATATTTTATTTATTTATGTATTGAGGGCTGCTTTTTAGTCATATAGCACTAGGGCACATTCCCCCATAGTAATTCAAAATGCATTAGTGCTAATGGTAGTTGTTTTGACCCAAGCAAGTCAAAGAGTTAATTTTATTAAATTAAGTCATTCAAAGCCATGTCTCTCAGGAAATTAACAGATAAGCACTAGCTACATGAGAAAATGAATGCTATGTCAAGGCAGTGCCAGAGTAGGGGCCAATTATGTTTTAGCATAACTGAACAAATCCTAGGTACAGCCTACCTCCTCATGTTTCAGTATGAATTTATTAAATGCATTTTGATCCCTGAAGACTACTAGAAGCCATATTTAATTTATGTGAAAGTTAAATCTATGGTTGGGCTATATGTATTAGCTAAAAATCATTTATTTTGTGTCTTTGTTTTGCATTGAATTCTCATCCTTGACCTTCTGCTTGTCTTGTCTATTTTTCCCACTGAGAGCTCATTCATTTTCATGACTTTTCCTATCAATTCTTTGCTGGTGATCTGAAATATCCTATGTGTTGCTCTGGCAGAGTTTTCAGATTATTTTGGGGGAAAGCAGAGATTTTTTTCCTCATCTCTTTTTTTGGTAGGGAATGGGGAATACAATTTCACATCTAAGCCAATATATTCTCCTTAAAATTTTCCACCCAAATTCCTACCCTTTCTTCATTAAAATCTTATCTTAATATTTCAACAGGGTTTAGATCTTGAAGTCACCTGTGCTTTTTCACAGATGAGTTGTAGAATTATATTTGAAAGCATTAAATCTGTTTGTTTTCGACTACTTCACTTCTTTCCTCTCTCACCAATCCCTTAAGGATATCTTTGTTTGCTTACATGAAAAGGAGGGGGGAAAAAAGGACTTCAAAGAAATCTCTTGATTTCTGGTCAAATAATATTTGGATGGCTGCATACAGGGTTAGTTGTTCTACTACTGAAGAATCAATAGCATGGTGGGGTGGAGGGTTGAACAAAAGAGAAGATGAAAGATGGTATTGGAATGAGTTATCTTCAATTCTGAATGATAACCTCACCAGATAGAGTTGCTAAGTTGTGTTTTGTTTTGTTTTGTTTCCTTCAGTTCAGTTCAGTTGCTCAGTCGTGTCCAACTCATTGTGACCCCATGAATTGCAGCATGCCAGGCCTCCCTGTCCATCACTAACTCCTGGAGTTTACCCAAACTCATGTCCATCAAGTCAGTGATGCCATCCAGCCATCTCATTCTCTGTGATCCCCTTCTCCTCCTGCCCCCAATCCTTCCCAGCAGCAGGGTCTTTTCCACTGAGTCAAATCTTCGCATGAGGTGGCCAAAGTATTGGAGTTACAGCTTCAACATCAGTTCTTCCAATGAGATCACCCAGGGCTGATCTCTTTTAGGATGGACTGGTTGGATCTCCTTGCTGTCCAAGGGACTCTCAAGAGTCTTCTCCAACACCACAGTTCAAAAGCCTACACTTCTAATATATCATACCACTCCCTCCCTTCTATCTTGCAGTTTCTGCTGAAAAATCTGCTGATAGTTTTATGGGGGTTCCCTTATAGTGTAACTTGCTGTTTTTTTCTCTTGCTGCTTTTAAAATTCTCTCTCCAACTTTTGGCATTTTAATTATAACTTGTCTTGAAGTGGTTCTTTTTGGATTCATCATGTTTGGAACTGTCTGTTCTTCTTGGACCTGGATGTACGTTTCCTTCCCCAGGGTAGAGAAGATTTTAAACATTATTTTTTCAAGTAAGTTTTTGACATATATCTCTATTTTCTCTCCTTCTGGGACCCTTATAATGAAAATGTTAATATGGTCAATGTTGTCTCTGAAGTCTTTTATGCTCTCCTCATTTAAATTATTTTTCTTTTTGTATTCCAATTGGGTGATTTCTGCTATGTTCTTTTCAGATCACTGATCCATTCTTCTTTATAATATATTTTGCTGTTGATTTCTTCCAGTGTACTTTTCATTTAAGTTGCTGTATTCCTCAGCTCTGATTTTTTTTTTCTTATAGTTTCTGACTCTGTATCATTAAGATGTTTTTCTATCAAAGCTACACTAGGTATCACCTCACATGTCAATCAGAATTGTCATCATCAAAAAATCACAAACAATAAATGCTGGAGAGGATGTGGAGAAAAGGGAAACCTTCTACACTGTTGGTTGGAATGCAAATTGTTATAGCTACTATGGATACATTATCGAGGTTCCTTAAAAAAACTAAAAATAGAGCTACCATACTGTAATTGAAAGATAAATGCATCCCAATGTTCATTGCAGCACTGGGCTACTTACAACAGTCAAGACATGGAAGTAACCTGAATCTCCATCAACCAAGGAATGGAAAAAAAGGATGTGTCATGTATATACAATGGAATGTTACTCAGCCATTAAAAAAAATAAAGCAATGCCATTTACAGCAACATGGATGGATCTAGAACTTGTCATGCTGAGTGAAGTAAGTCAGATAGAGAAAAAATATTGTATGATATCCCTTATATACAGAATCTAAATGATACAAATGAACCTATTTACAAAACAGGAGTAGAGTCACAGATGTAGAAAACAAACTTGTGGTTCACAGGAGGTAAGTGGGAGAGGGATAAATTGGGATTGACATATACACATTACTATATATATAATAGATAACTATTAAGAGTCAACTGAATAGCACAGGAAACTCTATTTAATACTCCGTAATGAGAAAAAAATAAAAAAAGAGTGATACACTTGTATGTATAATTGACTCATTTTGCTATACAACAGAAACTAATACTACATTGTAAATCAACTACGTGCCATTTAAAAAAAATAGCATTAAAAATATTTTTCTGAGGTTTAGTCTTGTTATTTTGTTAGGACAATATTTTTCTTTTTCCTCATTTTGCTTGGCTCTCTGTGCTTGATTCTGTGTATTAGGCAAAACTTATTTTTCTCAGTCTTGTAGGAGTGGACTTATATAGGTCCTTCTTGACCAAGCCTTCCTTGGTTATCTCTTGAATCTTTTCGGTTGTATATACCACGTGATTTATTCTTAATATGGCCTTATTGTTGCGGGTGGGCAGAGACCTGTCAGTGATTCAAATGGAAGAATCTTATTTAACATCTAACTCAGGCTGATTAAATTCCAGATTCTTAGGCAGCAGCTTTAAAAGTGTGAAGATATATACCACTCTGTGTGAGCAAGAGTCGTAATTCCTGCTGGCCTCCAGACCAGATTTTGGAGGTGTCTCCTAGATGATAGATGTAAAATGTGGGCTCCCCTTTCCGGGAAATCTTGTTGAGCAGTAGCAAGGCCAAGGGCATAAACACGCATAGTGTCTCTCTGCTTCTTTTCCTTTGGAGTACCATCTTAGGCACATCCTCCTCTTGAACCATCTCTGAAGTAAGAGAGGTTTTATTATGCTCATATAGATAATCATTTTCATTTCTGCCATAAGTTAGAGTTTAGAAGAAGCAGACTACTCTCCCTAAGAGGAGAAACCTCTCTGTGATGAAATTCTGTGTTCATCATGCCAAAAATAGGAGATTCAAAGCTTCTCAGATATATTAAAAAAAAAAAAGTTCGGAAATTTCACAGACCTCTGAGGGTGATATTTAAGTTGTGTGTACTAATGTTTTAAATAGAGAATGAAAGAGTAAGAGAAACCCCTTTTAACTGCTTCTTAAACTCTGGGTAATGGTAATTCATATTGTATTTTGTAAGAATTCACATTAGGTCTAACAGAAAAAAGGGAATCAACCCTAATTTTAACAAGCATTTAATAAAATACAGGGCTATGAAAAGGCAAAAAGAAAAAAAAAACTCACATTAAATTATCTAGATCTGAGAAAATTTCCAGACTGTTGACTTCATTATAGTTGCAGACTCAGCAACATACTCAGCAACATAAGTAGTTCCCACAGCACAGAAATTGAATCATTTTACAAAGGCAGATGAGGAATTCAGAAACCACTTTGGATTTAATATTTTTATTGAAATTTAATTAAAGAAGTTACAGAAGTGAAGAATATGTGAAGAAGCAGTGCATAAATTCATCTTTTTTGTTTGTTTGTTTACAGTTTAATCATATGGGTTCATCAGCTTCCTATAGCATCACATCATTGTGATTTCCTGATGTCTTACATGACTAGGGTCATATAGATTACATACCAACACATTATTAATTTAAAGTAATCAAGTCGAAAGCAAAGACAAATTACTCTTTTAAAATGACAATGTCATCTATATTGAGTGTTGTTCTTATTAGTAAAATATGACAGCTTGCAGCACTCTTTTCTCCTTCCTTTAGTATCTAGACAGTCTCATGCTAGTTGAGTATTTAATATTTGTTAGAAATGGTTTAGTAAATTATATGAAGAAACAAAATGTTATATAATAAATTATCATCAAAAGTGTCATGCTCCATTGTCTTTACACTTTGAAAAGCTAAAGCATTATTAGTTGAAATACTTAAAAAATGCTATTTTTTTTAAACCAGCCCCTATCACAGATTCAAATCATATAAAGTAAAAAGGAAACAGACATTAAATCCAAATAAATTTGGTCACCTAGAACAATTAAAATTATCTATTAGCTGAAGTATCACAAGTACAGCAAAAAATGTCCATTGTATTGCTTCTTAATAATAAAACTTTGTGAATGTTTCAGAACTGGTAGTAAATGTAAACACTTTGATCAGTCTGAATTAACCTCATCAGATTATACCCTAACTATTCTAGATCAAAACTTGAATTTACATATTATTTGTTGTATTTCAGATCTTTTTCTTACCTAGAAAAAAGTCATTTCTATGTTTGGAGAACTCACAGTCAAGTGGGGGAAAAGGCCAAATAAACAACAATTCAAAATACAGTTAGAAAATGTAATTTTGGTTGCATATATAATGCACTTTTGGAAATCAAGGGGGAGAAGTGACTTCTAGAAGATTTGGAGAGATTCAAGGAGATATGGTTAAGAAATTATTCATGGAGAATTAGACTAAGTCAAAATAAATCTTAGATCACAATTTTTTGCATATAATCCCCCTGTTCTCCAAAAAAGAAATGTTTTCCTTCATATTTTTTAATGGAGTCTATTTGAAACTTGTATTTCACTTCATTTTTCAAGTTTACAATTTTACATTGAAAGTGCATCATAATTTCAGTTATCAGAGAAATCTAGTAGAAAACTCATTTTCCCTCGTATGGGAAACATGAATTTGGGTAAGATTTTTGTTAGTAAATAATATATTTATTGTGTCACCAAGTTGAAAAGCAGTAACTAATGTCTAAATCTTCATCTTAAAAGTACAACTTTATCAGCATTATGCAAAGTTATTGGTTAAGCAAGAATATTTCAGACATTAATTGAAGAAAGTTACCCTAAAGAAACAGGTGGTCGTTATCACTAGTGTTTTGAATGCTTCAACATTTCTTGCATATTTAAGAAAGAAAAGTGAGAGTTATGAAAAAAAAACACTCTTCCACAAGGAGCTTTGAAAGTGATAACAGTTTAAAAAAGTAAACACATAATTCAATACCTAAGGCAGACAAATACTTTAAGAACTATAAGAAAACAAAAACATAGATAAAAAGAGATAGATGATATGATCAAATAATAAAACTTCAACAGAGTGAATAAACTTTTACAGCAAATTTCATGCCTCTTATAAGAATTTTATAAAACTACTTATACAACATTAAAGCTCAGAATGTAAAGAAGTAAATTCATATTATGATAAAATGGTCTGACATGGCCATTTTTAAGTCAAAACTGTCCTTTTCCTAATTAATTATATTTAAAAATCATATTCTCCCCATTTTAATGAACTAAACCTTTTAAGGTGATTTCAAATCAGTGTAGTTATATTTTCCTTTTCATAGTGTTCAAAATTCATTAAAACTCCTAAGGAATCTAAGTTCAAGTTTCAGTAACGAGTGATATTTGAAAATTATCAAATGCCATAACCTCCACAAACTTAATTAGACAAGGAATTTATACTGTCGCTATTGTTTGTGATGTGCTTTTATTTATATCATCTCCTTTATTTCTGTGTTAGCTTACCCATGACGAAGTTATTACTTAGCATATTAAATAAAAGTAGAAACTGAGTTAATTGGCTCCCTGAGAGTCACAGAGACATTAAGCATTAGGATAAAAAAAAAAGTCAAATCCAGGTATTTTACTCCAAGCTTAGCATTCTCTTCTTCCTTATAAATCTGAGAAAATAAAGAGCATGTTTTTCAAGCAAACTTACTATATCTGTTTAAATATAAATATCTGATCTTTGGAGTGGCACTGGAGTTACTTTGAGGAGATACCCCACATTCAAGGGTAGAGAAGCCCCAGCAAAATGGTAGGCGCTGGAGCGGCAGCTGCACAGCACTCTAGCGGCAACTGTGTGGAGCTGGAGCAAAGAGATACCACACATCCATGACCAAGGAGAAGCCCCAGCAAGATGGTAGGAGGGACAAATCTGCATTTAGAATCAAGCCCCATACTCACCAGAGATGCTCAAAGGGCTCAAACAGACCTTTGCTCACCAAGACCCAGAGACCCTACAGAGACTGAGAAGAACTGTGTTTGGTGTCTCCTGTGGAGGTACTGGTCAGCAGTGGACTGCCACAGGGGCAGGGGCTCTGGGTGCAGTAGACCTGGGTATGGCAAAAGACCTCTTGGAGGAGGTAACCATTAACCCCGCCATAGAGCTGCCAGAACTTACACAGGACTGGGGAAACAGGCTCTTGGAGGGCACAAACAAAACCTTGTGTGTATCAGGACCCAAGAGAAAAGAGCAGTGACCCACAAGTGACTGACCCAGACTTGCCCATGAGCTTCCACGAGTCTCCAGCAGAGACGTGGATCAGCGGTGGCCTGTTGCAGGATTGGGGCAATGAGTGCAGCAGTGAGTGCATGGGACCTTTTGAAGGAGGTTGCCATTATCTTCATTACTTCCACCATAGTTTGCCTTCAGCTCAGATAACAGGGAGGGAACACAGCCATGCCCATCAAAAGAAAATTGGACTAAAGATTTACTGAGCATGACCCCACCATCAGAACAAGACCCAGTTTCCCCCTCAGTCAGTGTCTCCTGTCAGGAAGCTTCCTTAGGCCTCTTATCCTTCTCCATCAGAGGGTAGACAGACTGAAAACCACAGTCACAGAAACTAATCAGTCTGATAACATGGACCACAGCCTTGTCTACCTCAATGAAACTATGAGCCATGCTGTGTAGGGCCACCCAAGATGGATAGGTCATGGTGGAAAGTTCCGACAAAATGTGGTCCACTGGAGAAGGGAATGGCAAACCACTTCTGAATTCTTGTCTTGAGAACCCCATGAACAGTATGAAAAGGCAAAAGGATAGAACACTGAAAGATGAACTCCCCGGGTCGGTAGGTACCCAACATGCTACTGGAGATGAGTGGAGAATTAACTCCAGAAAGAATGAAGAGACAGCGCCAAAGCAAAAACAACACCCAGTTGTGGATGTGACGAGATGGAAGTAAAATTTGATGCTGTATAGAGCAATATTGGATAGGAATCTGGAATGTTAGGTATATGAATCAAGGCAAATTGGAAGTGGTCAAAAGGAGATGGCAAGATTGAACATCGACATTTTAGGAATCATGAACTAAAATGGACTGGAATGGGTGAATTTAATTCAAAATACCATTATATCTACTACTGTGGGCAATAATCCCTTAGAAGTAATGGAATAGCCATCATAGTCAACAAAAGAGTCCAAAATGCAGTACTTGGATACAATCTCAAAAACGGCAGAATGATCTCTATTTATTTCCAAGGCCAACCATTCAATATCACGGTAATCCAAGTCTATGCCCCAACCAGTAATGCTGAAGAAGCTGAAGTTGAACGGTTCTATGAAGACCTCCAGGACCTTCTAGAACTAACATCCAAAAAAGATGTCCTTTTCATTATAGGGGACTGGAAGACAAAAGTAGGAAGTCAAGAGATACTTGGAATAGTCAGGCAACTTTGGCTTTGGAGTACAGAATGAAGCAGGGCAAAAGCTAATAGAGTTTTGCCAAGAGAACACACTGGTCATAGCAAACACCCTATACCAACAACACAAGAGATGACTCTACACATGGACATCACCAGATGGTCAATATCAAAATCAGTTTGATTATGTTCTTTGCAGCCAAAGACAGAGAAGTTCCATACAGCCAAAAAAAAAAAAAAAAAAAAAAAGGAAGAAGACTAGGAGCTGACTGGGAGCTGATTTCAGATCATGAAATCCTTATTGCAAAATTCAGACTTAAATTGAAAAAAGTAGGGAAAACCACTAGACCATTCAGGTATGACCTAAATTAAATACCTTACAATTATACAGTGGAAGTGACAAAGAGATTCAAGGCATTAGATCTGATAGACAGAGTGCCTGAAGAACTATGGACGGAGGTTCCTGACATTGTACAGGAGGCAGGGATCAAGACAATCCCCAAGAAAAATAAATACAAAAAGGCAAAATAGTTGTCCAAGGAGGCCTTACAAATAGCTCTGAAAAGAAGAGAAGCAAAAGGTAAAGGAGCAAAGGAAAGATATACCCATATGAATGCAGAGTTCCAAAGAATAGCAAGGAGAGATAAGAAAGCTTTCCTCAGTGATTAATGCAAAGAAATAGAGGGAAGAAATAGAATGCAAAAGACTAGAGATCTCTTCAAGAAAATAAGAGATACCAAGGGAACATATCATGCAAAGATGGGCACAATAAAGCACAGAAATATTAAGAAGAGGTGGCAAGAATACACAGAACTATACAAAAAAGATCTTCACAACCCAGATAATCATGATGGTGTGATCACTCACCTAGAGCCAGACATCCTGCAATGCGATGTCAAGTGGGCCTTAGAAAGAATCACTATGGACAAGGCTAGTGGAGGTGATGGAATTCCAGTTGAGCTATTTCAAATCCTAAAAGATAATGCTGTGAAAATGCTGCACTCAATATGCCAACAAATTTGTAAAACTCAGCAGTGGCCACAATACTGGGAAAGGTCAGCTTTCATTTCAATCCCAAAGAAAGGTAATACCAAAGAATGCTCAAAGTACCACACAACTGCACTCATCTCACATGCTAGCAAAGAAATGCTCAAAATTATCCAAGCCAGGCTTCAATAGTACATGAACCGTGGACTTCCAGATGTTCAAATTGGATTCAGAAAAAGCAGAGGAGCCACAGATCAAATTGCCAATAAAGGTTGGATCATTGAAAAAGCAAGAGAGTTCCAGAAAAACAACTACTTCTTCTTTATACATTATGCCAAAGTCTTTGACTGTGTGGACCAGAAAAAACTGTAGAAAATTCTTAAAGAGATGGGAATACCAGAGCACCTTACCTGCCTTGTGAGAAATCTGTATGCAGGTCAAGAAGCAGCAGTTAGAACTGGACATGGAACAACAGACTGGTTTAAAATCAGGAATGGAGTATATCAAGGCTGCATATAGTTACCCTGCTTATTTAACTTATATGCAGGTACACTATGAAAAATGCTGGACTAGATGAAGCACAAACTGGAATCAAGATTTCAGTGAGAAATATCAGTAACCTCAGATATGCAGATGACACCACACTTACAGCAGAAAGTGAAGAAGAACTAACGATGCTCTTGATTAAAGTGCCGTAGGAGAGTGAAAAAGATCATGGCATCTGGTCCCATCACTTCATGACAAATAGATGGGGAAACAACAGGAACAGTGATAGACTTTATTTTGTGGGGCTCCAAAATCACTGCAGATGGTGACTACAGGCATGAAATTACAAGACGTTACTTGGAAGAAAATTTATGACCAACCTAGACAGCATATTGAAAAGCAGAGACATTACTTTGCCAACAAAGGTTCGTTTAGTCAAAGTTTTGGTTTTTCCAGTAGTCATGTATGGATGTGAGAGTTGGACTATAAAGAAAGGTGATCCCTGAAGTATTGATGCTTTTGAACTGTGTTGTTGGAGAAGACTCTTGAGAGTCCCTTGAACAGCAAGGAGATCCAACCAGTCCATCCTAAAGGAAATCAGTCCTGAATATTCTTTGGTAGGATTGATGCTGAAGCTGAAACTCCAATATTTTGGCAACCTGATCGGAAGAACTGACTCATTTGAAATAAGACCCTTATGCTAGGAATGACTGAAGGTGGGAGGAGAAGGCAATGACAGAGGATGAGATGGTTGGATGGCATCACCGACCCTACGAACATGAGTTTGAGTAAGCTTCAGGAGTTGGTGATGGACTGGGAAGCCTGGAGTGCTGCAGTCCATGGGGTCACAAAGAGTCAGACACGACTGAGTGACTGAACTGAACTGAGTGGAACTGATCTTTGAGGAAGATTATTTGCAAAGATATCAGTCGTACTCACAGTGACTCCTCTTTGGTAAAATAAATATTTATATAGGATTCAAATTCTATATTAAGAGGTTAAAAAACAGAGGTAATAAGTAACTAATTGTTTAATATTTGTTCCAAAAGGAGAAGCATCAGAAATATCTGCTGTCCTTCCCCGTGGGATAATTTTATTTCCTTGTCCAGTTGGTGTCTGGCTTGGTTAGTGGCTTGCGATGCTTCATCTTGTGGGAAAGTTATGTTTCTACCAGTTATGTTAGAAGTTGCCATAATACTTTCTTTGGCCAATAAAATATGTCATTTCTGAATAAACTGTCTAAGAGTCAATATATATTTTCAATGATAACTTCTCCTTTTCAATGAGATGCACTTTCAGACAATTACAATGGAATGAAGACAAAGAAGAACAAACCACAGCTGATCTGCAACAAACACAGAATAATTACTTTAAAAAGCCTATTATTACCTAATTCTAAGAGAAACAAGGCTACCCTCTTTGCAGAGAAACTACATGTAAGAGAAAAAAGGAAATTTGCTTGTAGAGGGAAAAATTATACTCACAGACACATTTGTAAAATGTGGATTTGAATTAAAGTAGACATGTAAAGGGTTTTCCCTGGTAGCTCAGCTGGTATAGCAGCTGCCTGCAATGCAGGAGACCTCGGTTTGATTCCTGGGTTGGGAAGATACCCTGAGAAGCGATAGGCTACCCACTTCGGTATTCTTGGCTTTCCCTGGTGGCACTGATGGTAAAGAATCCACCTGCAATGTGGGAGACCTGGGTTTGATCCTTGAGTTGGGAAGATCCCCTGGAGGAGGGCATGGCAACCAGCTCAAGTATTCTTGGCTGGAGAATCCCCATGGGCAGAGGAACCTAGTGGGCTACAGTCCATTGGATCACAAACAGTCAGACAAACTGAGCAACTAAGCACAGCACAGCATAGACATGTAAAGAGTCTAAAATTATCTAAAGTAGCATTGATCATGTCTTATCTTCAAACTGGCATGATCAACATCAACTGAAAACTTTTGAGAAAGGCAAACTTAGCTCCCTGCCTCAAATCCAGTGAATTGTAATCTCTGGAAGTAAAACTAGGATTCTGTGTTTCAATAACTGTCCAACTAATTCCTATGCAAGCTAAAGTTTGAGAAACACTGATCTAAAGTGTAAGAACCTACAGCCTCTTATACAGAGTGAAATAAGTCAGAAAGAGAAAAACAAATATCATATATTAATACATACATATGGAATCTAGAAAAATGGTAATGATGAACCTATTTGTAGGGTAACAATCAGACATAGATTATAGGCTTGTGGAAACAGCGGGTGATGGAGAGGGTGGGATGAATTAAAAGAGTCGCACTGAAACATATACACCACCAATTGTAAAATAGATAGCCAGTGGGAATTTGTTGTATGAGAGCTCAACCAGATGCCCTGTGACAACCTAAAGGGTGAGTAATATGGGATGGGAGGTGGGATGGAGGTTCAAAAAGGAGGGGACATATGTATACCTATGGCTGATATCCTGATGTATGGTAGAAATCAATACAACATTGTAAAGCAATTATCCTCCAATTAAAAATAAATTAAAAAAAAATAAAACATATAGATCTCAAAACATTCAACCAAATAATGTGTGCACAAAAAGCCCACTCTAGGAATCACCCTTTTCATGTTATAACATGTCTCTATTCATTAGTAGAATTTATAACATTGTAGTAATATTTTTATTGAAATGTCTTTAAACTTAGAGTTGATATTTATTTTACCTTCTAACACTTTCATTAATTCAGTTCTGGGTAGAGTTTTAGTTTTTATTCTGTTCAGCAGAAAAAGATTCCTATTAAACATAAGGCAAAAAACAAACCTTAGTGAATATAAATAGAAATTTCCATTTTACATTATTTCCATACATTGTGATTCTGTTTTCTCTTTCAATGTTTTAAAAAATAACTTTGAATACCTACATGGTAAGTCATTCTGCCCTTAGTATTGAAAAGCAGCATAAGATGGAAGCCTTCCCTTCACTTACCCAATCACTCCCTCATTCTTTGTGAGTTACTTTTCAAATGATCAGAATGAATTTTCAAATGAAACTCTCATTCATATGGTCACAAAGTTTTATATTTTTTATGCTGTCTATATTGTCGAAGAACCTGAGCTGTTGTTCTGCCTGTGAGTCGCAAAATAAATTCTAACAGTGCACTAAGAATCCTGGCTTTCATACGCAACAGGGAGCACTGAGATACTGGTTTCTTTGTGTATTTCACTTTCTTAAATATAGTATAAAAAGTACATTTCAGTTATTGAGACTTACCTTTAGAAAACATGAAAGATTATACATTTCCTTCTCAGAGATAGAGAAAAAACACTGCTCACCTATATTTCTTTTTCAGAAAATAAAAAGTGATATCATAATCATTTCATGATTATGTAAGATGTGTTCATGACAAAATTAAGATTATAGCTTTTCCTCATATAGTTTAAAATCTCACAGAGAAAAATAAAGGATTGAGAAAGGACGTGAATGGAGAATTCTCTCATTCACTCATTTATCCATTCACTGAAGACACAACTATTGATTGTCAGCTAGTTGGCAAGTACTATACTAGGTAATGAGATAACAACTTAGGCAAGGAAGTATGATGTCTATACTTGTAAAACTTACAGTTTAGTCAACCTATGAAAAAGCATTGCCATAATTTAAAATTTGCCTTGCAATAAAATAAACATAATTAAAAGAATATTTAATAAAGAGAATATAAATGTAAATTTGAGTATCTTAAATAACTAGCATTATGACTTGTAAGAATTCCATCAAGCAGAAAACCCGTTGACATGCCCACATCCCTGTCAATTTTACGCAAAACAGTTAAATGTGAACTACTCATGATAAAAACTCTTTATCTCTCCCTTTGATTTTTAGTTGGAACTTTCGATGACTTTTGAATACATGCCTTACAGCTGTTGACCTACTTCCCAACAATGATTGAGATATGGGTATTTACTCAGATTTGGGAAACAAAATCTTTGTGTAGATTTTTATTTAGTATATTCAGACTGTCATGACTGAAGGAGAACACTCTATGTCCATAAAGAATATCTAACAAAACCATTCTCCAATGCATGGGGATATACAGTCAACATATACAAGGAAAATATGACATCAAAGGAATTAGCAAAATGTCAGGTTTAGATGTTCTAGGTTTGATTATCATCTGAGACACGTCCACGTTGTGAGACTTTGGTCAACTTTCTCAACTGTTCTGGGTTTTAGTTTCCTTAACTATAAAATAAGAATAATAAATGTATCTAATTAGATGTTCTAATATGACAGCCCAGGTAATGTATATAATGTACCTTGCACATTCAGTTTTTGATACATGTTAGTAATTTTTACTAATATCAGTTATGATAAATTTGTGTAAAAATGCATCAAAACAAAGTGAAACACACTGTACAAGGAGTTTTATTTCCTCACTTTTCTCCTCTATATTTAGCCTGCTTTCTCCTTATTTTTCTTTCAAATCCCTTATTATTTCTTTTAAATATTGCCAGAAGGAATGACTAATAGACCTTAAGTGGGCAATTTGAAAATCTTTAAGTATTCAAATAAATCCAAGTTATCAAAGATTCTTCATATTGAAAATTCACAATGGAGGAGGGACTATTCAATTTACTCTGTTAGCCATTAATATTTGTATTACAGCCAACATATTTCCAATTGTATTAAGAAGTGTTTTATTCAGTAATTTGGTTCAGTAATCTTCACTCCAGGAAATGGCACAATACTAGAACTTCATGCCATGTAACTGTCTTGCTGCTGTTGTTCAGTCACTCAGTCCTGTCCGACTACTTGCAACCCCATGGACTGCAGCACACCAGGCTTCTCTGTCCTTCATCATCTCCCATAGCTTGCTCAAATTCATGTCCATTGTCATCCAACCATCTCATCCTCTGTTGTCCCCTCCTCCTCCTGTCTTCAGTCTTTCCCAGCATCAAGGTCTCTTCTAATGAGTCAGCTCTTTGCATCAGGTGGCCAAAGTATTGGAGCTTTAGCTTCAGCATCTGTCCTTCCAATGAATATTCAGGATTGATTTCCTTTAGGATTGACTGGTTTGAACTCCTTGCAGTCCAAGGTACTCTCAAGAGTCTTCTCCAACACCACAGTCTAAATGCATCAATTCTTCAGGGCTCAGCCTTCTTTATGGTCCATCTCTCACATCCATACATGACTACTGGAAAAATCATAGCTTGGACTACATGGACCCTTGCTGGAAACTCTTTATTACTAATTAAATATAATACTTCATAAATTTATAACAATCATGCATCCTTGAATGCTTGAAATCGTACATATATTATTGATATAATCTAATTACCTACCATCAATATTGTGATTTGTACAATAAACTGATGGTAATCTTCCATATGAGTGTGCTTTGTGCTAAGCTGCATCAGTTGTGTCTGACTCTTTGCGACTCTATGGACTGTAGCATTCCAGGCTCCTCTTTACATGGGATTCTTGAGGCAAGAATACTGGAGTGGGTTGCCGTGCCCTCCTTCAGGGGACCTTCCTACCCCAGGGATCGAATCCATAGATCTTATATCT
Source organism: Giraffa tippelskirchi (assembly GCF_054371585.1). Taxonomy (NCBI): domain Eukaryota; kingdom Metazoa; phylum Chordata; class Mammalia; order Artiodactyla; family Giraffidae; genus Giraffa; species Giraffa tippelskirchi. The sequence continues at coordinate 44,841,193 of NC_137276.1, forward strand.
CTTGCATTGTCAGGCAGGTTTTTACCACTAGTGCCACCTGGGAAGCCCACCTTACATATGCATATTAAATAATGTAATATTTTAACAACACAAAATAATTTAAAACATAATTATCTTCTTTGAAGCTCAATTGTCTAAACACATATACATTCAAGAGGGTATCTATTTCATTGTATAATAGCATGAGAGCAATGAAGTAGATACCTTTGGTGCTGCTGCTGCTGCTGCTAGCTAAGTCGCTTCAGTCGTGTCCGACTCTGTGCGATCCCATAGATGGCAGCCCACCAGGCTCTGCTGTCCCTGGGATTCTACAGGCAAGAATACTGGAGTGGGTTGCCATTTCCTTCTCCAGTGCATGAAAGGGAAAAGTGAAAGTGAAGTTGCTCAGTCGTGTCCGACTCTTAGCGCCCCCATGGATTGTAGCCTACTAGGCTCCTCCATCCATGGGATTTTCCAGGCAAGAGTACTGGAGTGGGGTGCCATTGCCTTCTCTGAGATACCTTTAGTGTAGAAATATTTAGTCAAGTCAGACAATCTGATTCATAAAAACTGCATTGATACATTTTTAATGTGGAAAAAGTAGTAATACCATTCTTTCTTCCTCCCAGCCTCTTTGTTTTTAAATCTTCATAATTTAAAGAAATGTAGCCATTTATTTGTACAAGTACAGAATGATACTGAGAATATTAAATTCAAAATTAACCTTTCCTATCTTTAGGAAGGTACATCCCAGTCCCAGGTATGGAGTGCATCCTGATCCCAAGACTTAACTATTCTTACCGGTTTCTATTTCTTTCATTTTTAAAGGTTTAGGGCTATTGTCTGACTTCAACTGTAAATAAAATCATAGAATTTTAGAACATTTGTGCTAAGTCACTTCAGTTATGTCTCACTCTGTGTGACCCTATGGATTGTAGCCTGCCACGCTTCTCTGTCCGTGGAATTTTCCAGTCAAGAATACTAGAGTGGGTTGCCATTTCCTCCTCTAGGGGATCTTCCAGACCCAGGGATCTAACCCACCTCTCTTATCCATTGGCAGGCAGGTTTTTTGTTTTTGTTTTTTTTAAACCACTAATGCCTCCTGGCAGGCCCCTTAGAACATACAGAAACTGTAACAATCTCTGACTCCCAACTGCTTCTTCTGATACAGGAGAAAAGAAGAGCAATAGAAATGTTAAATGATTTGCCCAAAGTCAAAAAGCCTAGAAAGCTCCAGGCTTTTCCTGTAGATATATTCTGTTACTTTTTAAGCTTGAGTGTGATCATTTTCTTAACAATTAGAAGGATTTAAGCTATGAACATATAATCAAGCATACTTGGGTTCTAGTACTCATTTGGTTTACTATTATCTTTTTAGCCTTAAGGAAATAGCCTATTGCCTCAGTCAGTTTGCTTCAGAGATTTATATTGATACAGAAGGTCAAAGGGAAAAGTAAATGTGAGAATATTTGTAGAATAAGAAAAAAAAAATATCACTGTAAAAAAAAAAAGAGGAAAAAAGTCACTGTAGAAGCAAGTAGTGACTTTATTAAAATAATGAACTGGGTTTACAAAATACATTGACAAAACAATGTTTCCAAGATAAAATCCTTAGTGGTTCATCACAAATAACATTTAGCCTGTTTAATTATAGTGACTTCAGAAACTTCAGAAAAGAGTACAATTCTTTTAATGTGAGTAACTATGGGAGCATTTGCCTTAATAGAAACAGCTTTGATCCTGGACTAGTCTCAACTGACAAAGGATGAAATTTATAAATAGCAAAGATTTAAGTTGAATATTTTAGGGAGAGGGCTATATATAAATTCTGACATACTTTAAATGTAAACTATCAAGTTAGTTAGTTAAAGGAACCTCACTCATCTCTGTCAGTACATGGTGATAACTGAGCTTTCAAACAGCACTCAGGAAAAAACAATATAATCCTATTATAAATGGGTGACAAATCCCAAACCTTTCCGAGCTGTATAACCTAACAGACAAAAAGAAAAATCTTTTCAACATGATTTTTTATTCAAGAGCCCACACTTGACTGCCAGCCTAATTGGATACTACCACAGAAGTTCATCTGATAGATATCTTAGTACAAAGCCAGGCTCAGAAGGTCTAGAAGGTGTACAAGTATCAATTTCATAGCATTTCATTTTCAATTCCTCTTGTATACAAGCACACTAACCTAGCACTGACAGAAGTAGAGTTACGTTAAGACAGTACATGAGCAGGATTCAAATAAGCCCTCTGACAGGAGAAACCACTGTTTGGTTCAAAGTATTTGTGGAAGGCATTTCACTTGAACATTAACATAAGGTAAGGGACAGAAATGTCTTTATTAAGGAAGAGAAATGCTATGATCATATGCATGTGTATTGATACAAACTATGTCATAAATAGTAAAAGTACTGAGTTCTCACATTTATTATAGTGTATTTGCACTTAGATCTTGGTTCTTTTATTAAGTGTTTGATCAATTGACAAGCTTTCATCTACTCTTGGCCTCAGTTTCTTTACATGAACAGTACAGGTGAGAATGGTATAAGCACCTCACTATTTGATGGGTAGCTAAACAAGAAAACACATTCATAGCGCTCCACAAACAGTTGGTGCTCAGTGCAAGTTAAGTATTATGGTAAAGGTGTTCAACAGTTTCAAGTAAAAGGAAGAATCACACTTTCTGTTCAGAAGTTCTTTTTTGATTTGACTGACTTTGTCTGTGTGTGTGTGTGTTTCTCCTAACCTTTAGAGAAAAGGGGAGAAAATCAAACACAACAAGCAGAGAGGAGAAAAAGAAATAAAACTTCAGGTGACTTATGAGCACTAGCACAGTTCAAGGAGATATATGTAGGAGGAGGAAGTTTGTAGTCAAATTAATGTGCACTTGGAGAAGGCCTGGTCACTGGACCACAGAGAGGACTTACACAAGACTAACCTCTGCTGTTTGGAAACAGAAGTACATGAGACCTTTTATATAGTTACCTGCTTATCTTTAGTATACATTTTGGAAGAATACACCATATAGTCATACGCTTGCATGAAAGGAGGTTGACTAGTAAGTATGTTTTTCTTTCAATAATGTCACTATAGACAATTCTAAGTTATAAAACCATTTCTAAGTTATAGTTTTTCCTATTAGTATCAATCCCTTTCTGTTTGATTGATCTCATACTGCTCTCCTCCTAGTTTGTTATATTCCCTTCTAATCACTCTAATTCAAACAGGCCTTTCCATTCCACAAACCAGCTTCTAAGCCTGTACACTTTTCTATGCAATGCAATAACACCCCCCCCAAATTCCCATGATTGACTCCTAATCATCATTTAGCAGTTTAAGTAAGTGACCCTCATAGAAAATTTCCCTGACTTTATAATGTAATTTTCCCATCCCTGTACAATCCAGAAAGATTCTGCTGTATGTTCTTGTTTTCATCACTATGTGAAATGATCATAACTATACAAGAACATGTTATCACTTGATTCCTGTTTTCACCACACTACTTGATCACAGTTGTGCTTAGTCGCTCAGTCGTGCCCAACTCTTTGCAATCCCATGGACTGTAGCCTGCCCAGATGCTCTGTCCATGGGGATTCTCCCAGAAAGATACTGGAATGGGTTGCCATGCCCTCCTCCAGCAATCTTCCTAACTCAGGGATCGAACCCAGGTCTCCTGCATTGTGGGTGGATTCTTTACTGTCTGAGCCATCAGGGAAGCCACACAGTTGTTCAGTAAGGCTCAATTAATAAATTGTCAGACAAATGAAAAAACAAACAGACAAATATAAAAAAATGGATCTGACAGAGATGATCAAAAGATAAATAGATTTTATGTTGTTCTCTTCTCTGTGTTATCTTTAGATAAAGTCCTGCATTGTGGAGAGTTCTGGTTCTAATCAAGGTCCCAGATTATACCTGTTTTAATTTATCATTTAGTCTCTAACCCATGAACCGTTTACTTTCTTTAGATATTGCAATTCCCTTTCCATTATTTCTGTATTGTGGTATGCCATGAAATTGATAATAACCATATAAATAAATAAATAAATAAACAATACCCCCAAATAACCACCGAACACTGGTATTTTTGTACTTATACTACTACTACTCGGGGTTAGATCTGAATTTTGTCATTATTTTTATTCACATTTTTAAAGTCATTAAATAAGCCAAACAGTTTTTCTTTTCTTTGTGAGGAATTTGATTTCACCCAATAGACAAGGTGAGCCCTGATTTTCTTCCACAGTTCCTGACAGCTGATCTGAAGAGCATCTGTGGGAAAATGAAGGCTAGGATATGGAGAGGAAGGTAGACAAGTTCTCAGGCCTGAAGTTCTTTGTCTTCCTAACTATTCCCATCTTCCCAAGGGTTAGATTTCCGTTCTTCTCCACTTCCTTTTGCTCCAGTCATGAAGTTAAAGCCTTGTCCTTCCTCCTCAGGCTAACTTACATTTATTATCCTTTTATTTCCCAGTGCTCCTAATAGAGATACTCAAGCCAAAAGAACTAAAATTGTATCCATTGGTTATATATATACGTATATATATACCTTTCCTTATCTTATTTTAATCCTACTTTATTTTTATTTTCATTCCATTTTTAAGTGATCTTTCATTTTTTAACATTTACACATTTCTGTATCTCATTACCTACATATTCTTGAACTTTAAATTTTAAATATAATATTGAGTTTTAGATGATTTATTAACTGGAATATTATATCTCCTATATAATAATAATATCTTTTAAATTTATTTGTGTTCTAGACATTTCAATATTTTATTCAAACATATTAATATTTATAAAAAGCATTCAGAGTTATGCCAGAAAACTGTATATCTACAGATATGGATATCTGTATCTAAAACATATATATGGTTTTATATCTATTCAAATGCCTGTGGGTATAATTTTGTTCTTTAACAATAATTTTCTTTTATCCTGTTGTATTCTTTATAGTCTATTTTAAGCATTGACCATCCACTTATCACTCTTTTTATTCCAATATATCCTATATATTCCATCTTATACATGCACACACACAAACAGAGCTCAAATAGTACACATTCACAGATGATATATATTTTTATATCTCCTTATTGTTTAGTTATACATATTCGAAACAAACACTCATTTTATCACATGGTTATCAATTTTATCACATAGTATTATCACACAAATGTGAAAATGAAGGGCTTATCTCCTATATTGTATTGCTCTCATAAGCATGTTCTAGAGAGGTCATTCGTGGAAACCTGTGTTCATTTTGGGAAGCATGAGATTAATGTTCTTTAAGTGCCATATTGAGCTTTCCTGGTGGCTCAGATTGTAAAGAATCAGCCTACAATGTAGGAGACCTGGGTTTGATCCTTGGTCAGGAAGATCCCCTGGAGAAGGGAATGGCAACCCACTTCAGTATTCTTCCCTGGAGAATGTCATGGACAGAGGAGCCTGGTGGGCTGTATACAGTCCATGGGGTGGCAAAGAGTTGGACATGACTGATTGACTAACACTTTCAATTTCAAGCCCCATATTGGATGGATTTAACCTCACAAAATCCTCAGTCTTACACAAGTTCATGCTTTTTCCTCTAGTTATATACAAGGTTAATTTTGTGATAAATGTTTGACTCCTAGAACAGCCTGTCTATGAGAACTTTTGAGCTAGGGAACATAAATCACATATATCCACAGAGTAGAGGAGTTTCCAAAAGGTAGTTAAATTTTGCCCTTTGAAATCATGTGTTAGAGCTACAAAAATTTATTGCTTTCTGTGGCTACTGCTGACAAAGGGTCACTGGAATATAGGCAAAAAGACAACACTGGATTTCCCCAAAGTTAAAAACCTCTTAAGAGTTACGTGCAGGGACTTCTGAAAGGTGTGGCTGAAGGCAATACGGGCACACTGATAAAAGGAGACCACAGTACTTTGGATATCTTCCTTTCACCCATATAATAGTAAAGAAATTTACCACTATAAAATTTATATTGCCACTCTTATTGTATATATTTTATTTTTGCTTTAATAATAAAAGTTTCTCAAAAACAGTATTTGTAGTTTCATTTTTATCTGCCACAAACTCATTCTATGCATAAATTATAGTGGGTGCTAAATTATCATCTGACAAAAGAATGAATCACAGTACACTACTGTTTGAATTTTAATCAACTACAATTGCATACTCAGCACCAACTCTGCTAAATGAGACAAAGGATATGAAAAAGGAAGGGGGTCACATATATAAAAGATTAATCATTTTAAATCTAAATATTCAAAGTTACATAGGGAGTTTAAGGCTAGGTTATGTCTCTGAGCAGCTGTGTGAGAGCCTTGGGACTACTAGATAATTTGCTTGGGTCTCAAATTCTTTCTTGTATTTTTAATAATAAATGACACCAGTCTATATTTAAAAGGGCTATACAGAGGATATAAGAATGTATTAACATATAAAACACTCAGCTATTCACATGTACACACCTGATAAATGTTTTTGGATATACTGTAAGCACTTAATAAATGATATTTAATTTTTTATTGATACAATTATAATAGCAATATTCCATATGAATTTAAAGTAACTTTGCAGTTTGAAATGATACCTACAATAAAAGAAGATAAAAGAAGAAAGCAATAATAATAATCATGAAACTATTGCTCAAATTTCATTCTGTAAAGCAAATGTTTTCTGAGTTTAGTAGCATACAATAAAGTGAAAAAGAATTAGGTAAATTAGAACAATGTATTCATTTATTCCATATTTCCAGTCTTTAGCTCTGTTGTGCATTGTATCACCACAGAGTTTAATGTAATAATAAAAATAATAGAATACCCATAAAGTGAAGCATTAATAGTCTCATCTGATTACCAGAGATTATTAAGTTTTTGGAAATTTCCTTTTCAATTTTCTCAACCATTACAGCATTAAATATTCCCAGTCAATCGATTTGTATAAGGAGAGGTAACAAGTACTGGCATCTATGAATATAATTCTATTCAAGGTATGTGCAAGTATTTATTGATTTCATTACTCAAATAGCAGTTTTCCCATACTGACTTGGCTTGCAATGTTCTAAAGGCCTTGGATTTGAAATCTGAAGGCCCCGTCTTATTAAGGGCTGCTTATTACCTATACAACCAAGGACAATATTATCCACACTGGTAAACTGAAATGCAAAAGAAAATATCGTTCAGGTTTATATTTAAAGATCAAAGAGATAATGCTATAAAAGAACCAACTGTTACTTAAATATTATTTTGATATGTGTACAGATACAATAGAGAATGAAAATTTAGAAAGTACAGATAATTTATATTTCTCTGAATTCCACATACATTTGTACAAAAATACCAGCAAGAATGGATTTAATGAATAAATTTGAAAAGAAAAATGGGAAATAGGGGAAGTAAAAACAATAATAAGGAATTGTGGGATAAAACTTTTTAGAAACAAGGTTTTGGAAGCCAAGAGCTTTTTAATGGACTAAGAATATTTAATAACATGTTTTGTTTCTTTCATAAAATAATAGTTCCCAATATTTGTGGACAAAGTGTAATATATTTATGTGCCTAATCTCTGTGATCCCCAGAACAACCCAGTGAAACACATTATCATGAACCTCATAATTATGAGCCCCATATTAGTTTATAATACCTAAGGTTCAAATTATTTATTTAAATTGCCCAAGAGCACACGAAAAGAATCTCCAATTCAAACTAGTCTATGTAACTACAAAGTCCATGTAGTCCATTTATGATTTACTATATTGGTATATATTTCTTTATTAAGTAAGAAGTTATAGCAATATGCAATCTTAATACTTTTCTGAAGAATATCTTATACAACTCAAGAGATCTAGGTGTGTTATGAATACAGTCCTTTCTCCTAGTCAGTAAACTGATTATTGTAAGTGATACCACAGTCTGGACATTCCTAATTCTTCCAGCCCTTCCTTTCATATTTTAACTCATGCAATATATTTGGACGTGTCATGTTGGTAGTAGGAATATAATTTCAAAACAACACTGAGAACTCTGCTCAATAGAATTTTATTGTGCCAGTGTTTCTCTTGTACTAGCTGCAAAGCATCTAAGAATTAAGACAGAAAGGATTATTCTTTTTCTGTAAAATGTAAATGGGTGTGTATGTTTCTCTTCAAGAGGGCATATTTCTTGTATTTCAAAAACTAATTGGCAGGTTTACTGAAAAGCAGAAACAATAGATGTGTATAGACATTATAAATATCATAAAAAGTGTTCAAGTCAACTTGTTTATTTAATTGTATGACATTACAAGTCAAGCTCCCCATAAAGCTGTACAAATTATTTCTACATTCTCACATACTTCATAATTAGACACTCAAATAAAAAAGTCATGTTTCTGGGACTTCAAAGGTATTAGAAGATAAAGAGCTGATAAAAGTAGGCATTTTTCACATAAATGTTGTTCATTTGAATAATTCATGTTTTGCTGGAAAAAAGTCAGGATATTTTAATATTTAAATATTTTAAGTTTCACATATTTTAGGTGATGAAATCCAGAATTAAGGTATGCAACATGGTGACCACACCATATGCAAGTACTAACTCCTCTCTTACCAAGTTTCTAAAATTGCATGATGCAAGCAAAGGTGAACTTTGAGAAAACACTAAGAATATAGTAGGGCACCATAAACATATATGAGAGAACAAAATAGCAACCCTCTCCACTATTTTTGCCTGGAAAATCCTACGGTCAGAGGAGACTGTTGGGCTACAGAACATGCAGTCGCAGAGTTGCACATGACTAAAGCTACTCAGCATACATGTACATGTGTATTACAGAACAATGCCTGAAAGGAAAGACTCCATCAGAGATCCTTTTTTGACTCTTTCAAAGACATGAAACATGAGTAGTCACCTAGGAGTTATTAAAAAATAAAACTTTGGATGATTGTATTTATTTTTCAAAGGGACTTAATGGGCGAATCTTTCTTTTGAGAGTTACAAAACTATCTACTGTTCTGTAAACAAATTCATTGTCTGTTTCAAATATCAAGATTGCAAGCATACACTGAGAATCACTTCTGTGTGTACACACACACACAGCTGAATCGTATAAACCTCACCATACAAGAGGGAAAAAAAAAATAGTTCAGTATAATTTGGTTAATTAGTACTTAGTTTCTCAATGTTTATTTCCTAAAATGGAGCCTTTCACACTGAATAGATACCTAGTAATAGTAAAATACAACTTAAAACTGTTAAGAACATATTTTTCTCCAAAATATACTATGATCCGAAAGACCTGGGATGTCAAAAGCAAATCGAGCACAATACAGTTATGAGTTTTTATTTACTTCTGATTCTATTCATTAACAAAGCTTTATGATAATTTTCATACCACCAATTTATATCTGTGAAACAAATGAAAACAAATAGATTTTAACTGTGAGCAAAAATAACAAAGGTGCTAAATTATTCTCATCTGAGATATCACAAGCACATTGCTTATTTTTGGATGACTTTTTAACAGGCTCCCAAATCATTCTCACAATAAACAGAAATTTTAAATATATCTCAAGATGTATTTTCCTCTGTCATCAGTCTATTCCCTGCATGATGGCAAAATATCTGGATAAAAAGTGAAAATATTTAGCAGCCTAATTGAAAGAGCTGCCCATAGGCAACACAAAAGCTGGGTATTCCTATAGATACAAATAAGAGAGAGCAATCAAAAAAGAATCATACTTTTAAGACATAAGTCAGATTATGTCACTCCCCTGGTTTCTGGTTTCTTGCTGTATTTAAATAAATTCAAATATTCCCTATCTACTCCTAAAATCCCCTACCACTCTGACCCCCTCTCCTACCATCCAACTCTATTTTCATTAACCTCTATCCACATTGGCCTGAATTGTCCCTCAAATATGTCAAGATTATTTTCCCTTTGCCTCTGACCAGAGAGCATAATGCCCATTATTCTCCCAAATCTTGATAAGGCTGACATCAAATCATTCAGATTTTAGTTCCAATATCACTTTCTTACAAAGGCCATGTTGATACTCAATGCTAAGGTGACCCTAGTGTTTTCCAATTACATTCTCTAATATGTATCCTTATGGTTTTTCTTTTTTCAAAAGATTACTTGCTGTATCTGTTCACTTGCTTATTAGCTGTTTCACCACTGTCCTTTAAGCCCCAAGAGAGCAGGGCTTTGTTTTCTTACCTATGCCTCTGTGTCTAGCAACTAGAAGAGTTCCTGGTTCTTATAGGGATCTCAAAAATAGTGAAGCAAGTGAAATAACAAAAATAGTAAATTCTTGGCCTGCTTTTAACAAAAAAAACTGAAGCTCAATTAGGACATTTGGATTAGTTTCTTTATAGTCTAGGCTAATTAGTTTTCTATCGATTCTTCAGCCCTTTCCTCTTATTCTTAATTCTTAAATTCTCTAGATTACTCTTAAGCATATATTATTTCTGTTTGATAAAGAATAACTTGACCAAATTAAAGTTTAAAACATTTCTATTACAATTGTTATTCAATTTCTGTTACTTTTTATTAATAATTAAATATTACTGATTGATTTTTTTGCAGGAGGGAAGATCACTCCTAAAAATCACATATGAATCTTGTTCAAAAACAGTATTTGTCATGATTTATCAGTTTTCATTTATATTTGTCAGCAAAGTTTTTAAGTTTTACTTATATGCAATTTACCTATCACAAAATCACCATTGTATTATGAATCAGCATGAAGATCATTTTAAAGAAATGTTCTCCTTAAGAGTGTTTCTCTCTCATGTGTCCCTCAATACATCTTCCTTTGATCAGACTAGAGGTGTGACATTTGATTTTAAATTTTAACCAAATCATCATTTCTTAGATTATTCACTTCTGCTTTCTTCATTTCTAATTACATAGTGGATTTCTCTTTTTTTAACCAAACTTTTCTCTGTTCTCTTTGGCTTTTCTTATTTTTTAAGTTCTTTATATGCATGTAGGATAAGATATTTTGTTTTTCTTTTAAAATTAGGCATGTTCTGACTAGAGATAGCACTATGCATACATTTCTTATGCAATGTTCTCTCTTTCATTTTATAAATGTTGGTATTCTTCTTTGATTTTCCTTTTTCCTTAAAACTAAATTTCATTTAATTTTTATAGATTTCATGAGTTTTTGTTTTTTAATTATCTATTAGTTTATTTTAAATTTTATGACATTTTCTCTATGATAAGTATTTTAAATATCTGGTAGATAGTGTATAAGAAGGTATTACCTCTCTAGAATAAAGGAGGATGTATATGTGTGCATGTAAATGCGTGAATAAAATGTTAAACTGCACATTTCCCATTGCCTTAGTATATGAGAAAAGCCCCATCTGGGGACAATTAATAACAAGTACCAAAATTCAGAAGTACTAAACATATATTGGGTTGGGCAAAAGTTTGTTCGGGTTTTCTGTAACATCTTACAGAAAAATCCGACCATAGTCAAAGGTGGCATCATCCAATAATTTAGCTTCCCTTCTCCATTTTACCCCTAAGCTTGTATAATTTTTCAACTGCATCTCTGCCTATGGGCATATTTGCCACTTAGAGAATCAATACAAGCTCTAAATCCACTGTGTGATGGAGCAGTGAGACTTATTGCCAAGTAAAAGAGCACTGAGAAAAAACACAAATAATTTTTTAAAGGCCAACTGAAAGTGCAAGACTCAAAAGAGATTCTGTGCAGATGGAGAGGGCCTTCTATAAAATATCCTTAGTGAATGCAAGACTAGGTCACAATTTAATTAGACAAATAAACATCAGAGGTCGTATAAATAAAAATCTGATGTTTACATGGTTGCAGTATATCAGTATTCATTTCTTGCTTTGGTGGATCTTTTGGTAGTTATGTATAAGAACACATTGTTTATAAAAAATATCCTCTGAATTATTCTAGACTGAAGGGACATTGTATGGTATCTTCTTAAATGGTTCATTAAAAAAAAGATGTTCTTTGTACTGTTTTAAGTAGTTTTAAATCATTTAGTAAATTAACGGTTTTACCAACCAAAAGCAAGGTAATGCTCAAAATCCTTCAAGGTAGGCTTCAACAATATGTGAACCAAGAAGTTCCAGATGTACAAGCTGGATTTAGAAAAGGCAGAAGAGCCAGAGATCAAATTACCCATCTGCTGGATCATAGAAAATGTAAGGGAATTCCGGAAAAACTTCTACTTCTGCCTCATTGACTACTCTAAAGGCTTTGACTGTGTGGATCACAACAGACTGTGGAAAATGCTTCAAGAGATGGGCATACTAGACTATTGTACTTTTCTCCTGTGTAACCTGTATGCAGGTCACCCTGCTTATTTAACTTATACACAGAGTATATCATGTGAAACGCCAGGCTAGATGAAACACAAGCTGGAATCAAGATTTCCAGGAGAAATATCAATAAACTCAGATATGCAGAGACACAGCCCTAATGGCAGAAAGCAAAGAGGAACTAAAGAGCCTCTTGACAAATTTGAAATAGGAGAATGTAAAAGCTGGTTCAAAATTCAACATTCAAAAAACTAAGATCATGGCATCTGGTCCCATCACTTCATGGCAAATAGGTGGGGAAAAAATGGAAACAAGGTCAGGCTTTATTTTCTTGGGCTCCAAAATCACTGTGGATGGTGACTGCAGCCATGAAATTAAATGATGCTTGCTCATTGGAAGAAAAGTTATAACAAACATGGGCAGTATATTAAAAAGCAGAGACATTGTTTGTGGACAAAGGTCCGTTTGGTCAAAGCTATGTGTGGGGAAATTAACAAGATGGCACCAGTCAGGCTCTCTCGCTCTGTGCTCTCATGCCCTCTTGCTCCATGTTCTGTAAACAATGACTTGGTAAGGCTGTTTAGTATCTGAGATCACTTACAGCAATGCACATGTGCATCACGAAGAACTCACTTGATCACGGCCTACTTTGTGGGTTATGCCTCTGTGAGTTTCACACTGAAAGCCCTTGCTGCTGCTACATTGAGGCTACATTGGAGCAGCATGATGGATATGTTATATGAGGTTATGTTATGGCTATACTATGGCTGCTGCTATGGCAGCTGTATCAGCCAGGTGAGAGGCTATGTTACAGCTGCTGTGCCAGCCAGAAGAGAATAAATGTGCTGGCAGTTCCTACAACTCCTGAAGTCTTCTTCCAGCCTCTTAGCCAGTGCTTTGCCTACCCTGGGTTCAATGAACAGTGCGCACAATGAGATACAGACAGTTGGCACTGAAACAATATCAGTAACACACTATGGTTTTCCCAGTAGTCTTGTATGGATATGAGAGTTGGACCATAAAAAAGGCTGAGTTCTGAAGAACTAATGCTTTTGAACTGTGGTGCTGGAGAAGACTCTTGAGTCCTTTGGACAGCAAGGAGATCAAACAAGTCAATTCTAAATGAAATCAAGCCGAATATTCACTGGAAGAACTGATGCTGAAGTTGAAGCTCCAATACTGTGGCAACATGATGCAAAGAGCCAACTCATTAGAAAAGATTCTGATGCTGGGAAAGATTAAAGGCAAGAGGAGAAGGGGGCAACAGAGGACGAGATGGTTGGGTGGCATCATTGACTTAAGGGACATGAGTTTGAGCAAATTCTGGGAGATAGTCAAGGACAGGAAAGCCTGGTGTGCTGCAGTCCATAGGGTTGTAGAGTCAGACACAACTGTGTGACTGAATGACAACAACCAACCAAAACCAAGCTATTGTTTCAAGTGATTGAAATATTGTTTGGGGTCCCAGGCAATATATGTAAGTAAATTCTTTGAGTGCTAATTCCATTAAAATGTATTTGTCAAAAAAATGCAAATTATTTTAGATAGTGTGCGTGAGACTTTGGATGAATGCCTTTATTGTTCTCCTTTGAGCTGTAGTATCTTCATTTATAAAATAGTAAAATATTAATACTTTGTATACACATGAAAGTTTAACACCCTGAACAATAGGTGAAGACACTTAATCAGATTTTCTGAAGGGAATTTGCTGATCTATGACTTGAAGGTAATTTGAGGGAAAGAACATATATATGCATAAATAAAGGAACAGAAGGTAAAAATGTCAGATTCTTGGCAGACTAGTTAGATGAGTTAGTCTGAGATATATCAAGTTGTCAGGGGTTATTTTTAGTGAGATACAATGGAAGAGAGTGATTAAATAGGAACTGTTTATGCAGAGTATGGACACTACTAATTGGAAACTGTTTTAGTAAAGGAATGACACTTCTATTCTGCTGCATGCAGGCTTGTTTGAATTACTGTGAGCTTGAATAATGCAGAGAACAGTTAGAGTCAGTTATGGTAAGTAGATATCAAGGAGATGAAAGCAGGTGGTAATGGCTCTCAAAGGGAAAAGAAAGAGCAAATTTTCAATCCTGCAATGGCCCAACTAGAAGATACTGATGAGTAAACTCATGTGTAAGTAGACCACAACAGGATATCTGAAGCCCTGGAAGTCAGCACATAGTCCATCAGTCCAGAAATACTTTACAGTTAAAGAAAAAATGAAGAAACTCAGGATTAATTCCACCTGCCGTGTCTAATTTTAAAAATTTGATAAAGTACATGAGTTAACTAGATTAAATTTAGGAAATAAAAGATATACATGTATCTACATATACAAACGTATGTGAGCTCTTTAAGCTCACTGTAATGATACATTTCATTATCATTACACAAATAAATGATTAGGCATAAATGAATAAAACTGCTACAGAAGCATACATTTTAAAATGATTTTGTATAGAGAGTGAGATACTCAAGCAGAAGATAGCAATGAAATAGGAGTAATGTAAAATTTGAATTTATACATAGATATACTCATGTGTGTATGCTTATATACCCACTAGATGTTTAAGTTATGAGTCTATAGTGTTTAATATATAAACACACACACAACTTAAAGAATACACACATAAATGTATAACATACAAACCAAAAGAACTCTAATGGTTTTTATGTCCAATATCTCAAAGGGAATGACTTTCTATTTAGAAGTCAACTTGTTAATATTCATCTCAGTTTGAATTTTATACATCTGAATCTATAAAACATGTATTTTTGAATATATATGCAAATCTTAAATAATTTATTAAGCTTGTGTTTTGAAAAATATGTTTAGGGGAATTGATAACTCTTCAGTTAAAAAGATTATTTTACTCTGATTAGATATTTGTCTTGGGAAGATAAATGTAAAGAGGTTAAGGACCTTGAATAAGGTTATATGACTGAAATGTTAATTCTCAAGTCTTCTTTTAGTTTAATTCTTCAAAGACCAAAGCCTCTCTTCATTTCATAAAATTTGAATGTTCGAGTGTTAAAGTACATTATTTTTCAACTAGAATTAATTAAATAAAAGTTGAACCTAATTAAAAATAATTCATGAAAGAGAAACAGATACAACCCAATGAGACTTGAAGTCAACTCTTGTCATTTTTTAATATTAACAGTAAGTTAAATGACACTAATTACCCTAATAAATAAAATAAAACAAAACAGAAGGAAAACAATACATTTTTTCTTCATATTTGCCTGAAGTAATGCTACCACGTTGATTTTTTTCCAAGTGTCTAGCAAAAGTTCCAATTAAAAACAAAGTGAAACATACAGCTACAATCTGAACCGTGAAAATAACCCTATGGCTCTAGAATCTTTTTTTTTTCTTGTATTTTCACAGGATTGAGGATTTTGAATTAAAAAACCCAAATCCTATCCCTTAAATATAATTGGAAGATATTATATACTATATAATATAATTATATATATTAATATTAAATATAATTATACTCCTATATAATTACATTAATGGTATATAATATGATTACAATAAAATTAATGACTATTATATAATTATATATAAGTATATTAATCATATATATTATATATTACATATAATATATGCAATCATAATTATGTATACTATACAATTATATACAACACCAAATTGAAAACAAGTGGGAGTCTACTATCCTCACTAGGTTTCTGTGGAAAAAAAAAATGAGAATATTCAAACAAAACCTTTGGAAAACAGTAATTTTAGTGCAGAGTCTGCAGAATAGAACTACAACCTAAGCTCTGGTCTATAATGGTGAAGCTATTAGCTCATCTCTTTAAAAGAGATCAGTTCTCTGACAGTATATTTTTTTCAGAAATTTAATGTTATCACAGCAGATTATCCAAATATGATATAAAACATTTCTTTTTTCATAGCACAAGTCAAAGTAACTATCCAAACTTTTAATAAAAAGTGTTGTTTGCTCAGTCATGTCATATTTTTTGCGACCCCATGGATTGTAGCCCTCCAGGTTCCTCTGTCAAGGGAATTCTCCTGGCAAGAATACTGGAGTGGGTTTCAATGGTGGATGGTGAGAAAATTCTATATTTGCTAATGTAGAACATTAACTTATTAGAGGGTAAAATCCTAAGGGTATATTGCTATTAAAGGCATTAAAACAATCAGTAATTTATTTTAGAAAAATAACTAATAATTTCTGCAAGCAGATTATGTAAGTAACACTGAGGTCTATAATATTCTGAATAATTATTTTGGTTTAATTCATTTGAAAAATATTTCCAATACAAAAAGTAAATGCTATAAGAATGATGCATCTTTCATTAGTTGCCATAGAAAAGCATCAGCTTTTAAATTTTTTTATCAGTTGTTGACCCTGGGTATCCATATTAAATAAATAAATAAATAAATAAATAAAAAGAAGGGCAACATTAATTTTAGAAGAAAATAGAGGTTAAGGGTAAATTCCTGTAATACTAAAGTCATACATTTTGGTTGCCACTTAACAGAAAAGAATGACATCTTATGTCCTTGAGGGCCACGATAACAGCAGTCCTTCAGATTTTGCCCTGGAGCTAAATCTCTGTTTAAACACAAAAGTAAACTTGTTGTGACTGTAGGTAACAGCTTAAAGGGGCACATTAAAGTGACATAAATGTCCTTCCATAAACTGTAGGAGTTGAGAACTATTCACCTTCAAGGAGAGACTCTCTCATCTTTATGTACTTGAGGTGGGAGTCCTTCCTTATTCCATTACTACAACCAGCTCTTTGACCTTACACAGACAGCATATTAAAAAGCAGAGACATTACTTTGCCAACAAAGTTCCATATCATCAATGCTATGGTTTTTCTGTAGTCATGTATGGATATGAAAGTTGGACCATAAAGAAGGCTGAGGGTTGAAGAATTGATGCTTTTGAACTGTAGTGTTGGAAAAGACTCGTGAGAGTCCCTTGGACTTCAAGGAGATCAAACCAATCAATCCTGAGGGAAATCAATTCTGAATACTCATTGGAAGGACTGATGTTGAAGCTGAAGCTCCAGTATTTTGGCCACCTGATGCGAAGAACTGACTTATTGGAAAAGACCCCGATGTGAGAAAGATTGAAGGCAGGAGAAGAAGGGGACAACAGAGGATGAGATAGTTTAATGGCATCACTGATTCAATGGATATGAGTCTGAGCAAGAGCTCATGAGTTCACCAGGAGCTGGTGTACAACAGGGATGCCTGGTGTGCTGCAATCCATGGAACTGCAAAGAGCTGGACACGGCTGAGCAACTGAACAACAAATCTACAAAAACCCAATGTGGAAATCACAGAGAATAAAATATTCAAAGAATCTGAAGAAACACAGAGGTCAGTATTTTCTACATCATTTCAACTATATACTGCATGCAAAACTGTGCATTAGATTACTTTGGAAAACACTACATCTATAACCCTTTCTCAGATAATCAGATATTAAGGTACAGTGTGTGCTCAGTCAGCTTCAGTCATGGCTAACTCTTTGCAGTGTTCTGGACTGTAGCACACCAGACTCCTCTGGCCATGGGATTCTCCAGGCAAGAACACTGGAGTGGGTTGCCATGTTCTCCTCTTAGGCATCTATAACAAAGAAGCCTTTTCAATCATTCAAATCTTTCTCTCTTTTTTTTTTTTTTGGCTAATATACTCTTTTATAGTGGAAATACCTACTAGCATCACACAGCTGCTCTCCATGGAATAATTCCTGAGATAAACATAGATGATATTTTCTTTACAATGTATAGTATTATTTTTTCTACTATGGTCTCATAACTTGAAAATAGACACTTGCAGTGGCTACTTTTAAAGGTAAAATAGTATTAAAATATTTCCTCAAAAAGAGTCATAGCAGGACAGGATATTGTAATAAAACATATTAACCTTTGATCATATTTTAGGTGTATAAAAATAACTAATGATCCTATGTTTTATTTACATGAATATTGTTAATTGCATTGAATATTGACAAATCTTATGTTGCAAATCTAAGGAGACATTCTAAGATGTCAATAAAGTAAGAAGCAGAAAGGAAAAAAAATGCTTAGTTTTCCATTCTATATAGTTTGTTAATAACATCTGATACAATTTCCTATAGTGCTCCCATACAGAAAGTCTTACAATGCACTTTTAAAAAATGCTAATGCTATAGAGGTCTAAAGTAAACTAATCCTTACGGGTAATGACTTAAGTAGATTAAGCACTCAGTGATGCATATTTTTTGAGAATTAAAATAAACTGCAAAGAGTACAATTACTAAAGCAAACATAACTACATTTCAAATGACAGCTTCCAGTGCTGAATATTTTAATTTCCCTACTTATGCAAAAGAAGACAGTATAAGAAATATTTATGCTACTTTTTATATTGGCTCACAGACTGATTTATTCACTCAGGAATTTTGTCAATTATTTTTACTACATATTTCTTGAGAGATAATAAGCAGCAAAAACAAATTTCATTCTTAAAATTCTTGTTTCACCTTCTCATTTAATTACCTAATTTTCTTATTACTCTTCTAATAATGAACAAATCCATATTTTAAAAAAACCAAACAAAAAACTGAGGAGCAAGAGAAATGATTGCCTAAAGGACAGTCTATCTCACCACTAGGGGTCATTGTCAGTGCATGAGAGGCAAGTCAAAATCAAAGTTTCAGTTTAGTTTACTAGGTAATAATTTAATACTAAAATGTGAAAATACTTTTATGTCATTATACCTTCCCCCATTTCTAAAGCTTTATGTTTTAATATGACCCATCAGAATACAGATAAATAAAAATTTCCACTGCATATCATCTCTGGAAAAGCACAGATACTGAAAAGGGAATGTTCGTAACCAGTGTAGCATAATTTTATCTTAATTTTCCTTGCATTAATATTAAATCCAAAAGAGATTATGCAGTCAAAAAATAAAAATAGCCTTACCTACATATAAATAAACACATTCCTCACATATAACACTAATGGCTTTAACAATCATGAACAGTACAATTTCATAATCGGGCATATAAAACCTGAGTCTTCTTAGGGTTCTGTAGAAACCCTATTACTAACTTCCTGTAAAGAGGTAGTTGTGAGAATTCATTTAACTTTCGAAAACATGCTATGCTTTAAGAAATTATTCTAATGTCAAGTATATCTTACAAAGCAAATCTGAATTCTAAATCCTATTTCTTTCCATAATACAAAATCTAGAGCACATTTAAGATTCCACTTTGCAGAAAAGATGAGTAGTCTCAAAAAAATATGAAGCATAGCAGGATGTGGAAGAGTCACATCCAAAATTCTTTTGCTATATATTATATTGAAAAGAAAATAGTGTATCTTGAACTTAAAGTTGATACAGACACTCTGTACTTTTAAAACTGACCTTCATTATTTACGAGAAATAGAATTCTTGGTAATATGTGAACTTGCAACGTCCTAGATACGATATGAGTATTCAACATCACTATCGGAAGCAGAGTAAGATGATTAAGGAGGAAAAAAGAAGGGCCAAGAAAAGAATAGAGATATTGTCTAGTGACTCATGACAAAGGATTTTACAAAGAAGAAGACCTTGAAGGCAATGAAAAACCATTACATGATTTTTATACATAGGTTACACTGATACCATGTCTATGTATTACTTAACAAACACATATATAAGATGCACTGGGCTTCCCTGGTGTCTCAGCAGTAAAGAATCAGCCTGCAATTCTGGAAATGTGAAGATGTGTGTTAGATCACTGGGTCAGGAATATCCCCTGAAAAAAGGAAATGGCAACCCATTCCAGTAATCATGCCTGGGAAATCCCATGGACAGAGGGGCCTGGTGGGCTACAGTCCATGGGGTTGTAAAAGTCAGAAATGAGGGACTAAATAGCAACTGTATTAAGAACAGCTAATATAATGAATTTAACCTTCACACAAATCTCAGGAAGATACTATAATCCTCATTTCCAGATGAGGAAATTGAGATACAGAGTTTATGTAATTTGCGGGATGCCACATGGTGTTACTTTGCCAACAAAGGTCTGTCTAGTCAAGGCTGTGGTTTTTCCAGTGGTCATGTATGGATGTGAGAGTTGGACTGTGAAGAAAGCTGAGCACCAAAGAATTGATGCTTTTGAACTGTGGTGTTGGAGAAGACTCTTGAGAGTCCTTTGGACTGCAAGGAGATCCAACCAGTCCATCCTAAAGGAGATGAGTCCTGGGTGTTCATTGGAAGGACTGATATTGAAGCTGAAACTCCAGTACTTTGGCCACCTCATGCGAAGAGTTGACTCATTGGAAAAGACCCTGATGCTGGGAAGGATTGGGGGCAGGAGGAGAAGGGGACGACAGAGGATGAGATGGTTGGATGGCATCACCGACTCGATGGACATGAGTTTGTGTAAACTCCGGGAGTTGATGATGGACAGGGAGGCCTGGCGTGCTGCGATTTATGGGGTCGCAAAGAGTCGGACATGACTGAGTGACTGAACTGAACTGAACATGCTGTTAAGTGACAGAAACAAGTTTCAACTTTAAGAATTCTTAACAGCTATTGTATGCTGTCTTCTTCATACAGAAAGCCTGACATAAATGGCCATTCATTATACAAATCTATGTATGTATTCCTCATTCCTCATACTTCAGATTCATGATTGTCCAAAACACACACACATGAAAAATGTTTGTTATGGAGATCTGTAGACATTTAGGGAAACAGTGTTGATCAGAGAAATTGGATTGTCTATCATAAGCAGCTGGTATTAACATAGAGTTACAAAAATTTTGAACTAAATGGATAGAACCATAAGAAAACAATAAAGAATTTTAATTGTAATATGCCTCATCACTTGTTGAATTATTACTACAATGTATTCATCATTTGCTTCATCAATATGCTTCAATCACAAAAGGCATCAACTTTTGAATGATGTATCTCCATTACAATAAATAAAAAATAGAATACATTCTACTTATATCCCCTGGTAATATTAATGTAGCTTAACGGAATAAGGTTTGCACTATCCATAATATTGTTTGCTTATTGTGAAAAATTGTTTCCATAAGAAAAGTTTCTTTTCCTACTGATAAAAGGGGAAGCAGGAGAAGGAAAATAAACTTGAGTGCTAAAAGAAACAGATGATTATTATTACCCTTGTCATTCTCAACTTCATCCAGTTACTCATTGCAGAAGATATACACAAATCCCTTTAGAAACAAATCCAAAATGAAATGTAAACCAAATAACAAAGATAATTAATCATTTTTCTTAAATATTCTGCAATGACTTGCCAGGTAAAATTCATATTCCTCAATTTACAACTCTTTGAGCAATATGTTCTGTCCTTAATGACTTACAACAGCAAAAAATTAAGATTCAACACAATTTCCTCAAAATTAATTTATTATATGCCTGATAAGTATTTAAGAGCATTTGCATACAAAATACAATGTTAAATAGACACTGTACTCCATAAAAAGATTTTATCTTATTAAGATCTATTTTATGGTTTAATTTAATATATATTTTCAAATGAGAAACTTTCATGCAAAAGAATTTTAGTCACTTCTTGGTCATAGGTTTTAGAGTACTTGAAGCAACTTTTCTTCATTTTTCAAACAAGTTGCTAAGTTTCTTTTAGATATTATATATATACTTTAGGAAATGTAGACATTGAGTGTTAAGTGTTTATTCACAGATATAATTTGGTATTTTTCATTCAGTTATTATCATACACTTGGATCCACAGCTTTTAAGTTTCTTCCCTTTTGTAAAAGCAGTAGGAAATCAAGATCTGGGGTAAGGGAGGTGGGACAAAGAACTATAATTCATGGCAACTCATAAAAGAGAAACTACCTTCTACCATTGGTGTATTATGTATCTTTTGCCTAAGAATTGAAAGTCTCTTTAGCCTGAGAATTTTGAGTATTTTGCTAATCAGTTTTGTTCAGTTTTCTTATTTTTTTTTTAATTGGTGACTAATACTGGGATTACAGTTGTGCTTATAGGTCATTCCTTTTATCCAGTAAGATTCATCATTGATATTTAATAAATATCACTCCTCTACAGTAACACAAGAAAAGGATAGTCTACAGCAAAGTCTGTCTTTGTTACCAAACCTAATATAAAAAAAATGGGGTTGTGAATTGGTATATTTACCACTATCTTAGAAATTTTAAAACATATGCATATTAAAATTGAGCTCTTGTTTCTAAAGTTTGATTCCCAGAGTTTCTTCTATTAAAAAAATGTGCTATAACAGTGAAGTGTTTATATAATTTTATAGTTTTTCTATTCTATTAGTATTCACACTTTATTCCATTGACTAAGCCATACCACTAGAAAAGGTCAGTTTCATTCCAATCCCAAAGAAAGGCAATGCCAAAGAATGCTCAAACTACCCCACAATTGCACTCATCTCACACGTTAGTAAAGTAATGCTTAAAATTCTCCAAGCCAGGCTTCAGCAATATGTGAACCATGAACTTCCAATGTTCAAGGTGGTTTTAGAAAAGGCAGAGAAACCAGAGATCAAATTGCCAACATCTGATGGATCATCAAAAAAGAAATAGAGTACCAGAAAAACATCTATTTCTACTTTATTGA
Source organism: Giraffa tippelskirchi (assembly GCF_054371585.1). Lineage (NCBI taxonomy): Eukaryota > Metazoa > Chordata > Mammalia > Artiodactyla > Giraffidae > Giraffa > Giraffa tippelskirchi. The sequence continues at coordinate 44,864,090 of NC_137276.1, forward strand.
CTATTCCAAAGACTTTGACTGTGTGGATCACAATAAACTGTGGAAAATTCTGAAAGAGATGGGCATACCAGACCACCTGACCTGCCTCTTGAGAAACCTGTATGCAGGTCAGGAAGCAACAGTTAGCAACTGGACATGGAACAACAGACTGGTTCCAAATCAGGAAAGAAGTATGTCAACGCTATATATTGTCACCCTGCTTATTTAACTTATATGCAGAGTACATCATGAGAAATGCTGGGCTGGAGGAAGCACAAGCTGGAATCAGGATTGCCGGGAGAAATATCAATAACCTCACATATGCAGATGATACCACCCTTATGGCAGAAAGTGAAGAAGAACTAAAGAGCCTCTTGATGAAAGTGAAAGAGGAGAGTGAAAAAGTTGGCTTAAAGCTCAACATTCAGAAAACTAAGATCATGGCATCTGGCCCCATCACTTCATGGCAGATAGATGGGCAAACAGTGGAAATAGTGGCTGACTTTATTTTTCTGGGCTCCAAAATCACTGAAGATGGTGACTGCAGCAATGAAATTAAAAGACACTTACTCCTTGGAAGGAAAGTTATGACCAACCTAGGCAGCATATTAAAAAGCAGAGACGTTACTTTGCCAACAAAGGTCTGTCTAGTCAAGGCTATGGTTTTTCCAGTGGTCATGTATGGATGTGATAGTTGGACTATAAAGAAAGCTGAGTGCCGAAGAATTGATGCTTTTGAACTGTGGTGTTGGAGAAGACTCTTGAGAGTCCCTTCGACTGCAAGGAGATCCAACCAGTCCATCTAAAGGAGATCAGTCCTGGGTGTTCATTGAAAGGACTGATGTTGAAGTTGAAACTCCAGTATGTTGGCCACCTGATGCGAAGAGCTGACTCATTTGAAAAGACCCTGATGCTGGGAAAGATTGAGGACAGGAGGAGAAGGGGATGACAAAGGATGAGATGGATAGATGGCATCACCTATTCGATGGACATGGGTGTGGGTGGACTCAGGGAGATGGTGTTGGACATGGAGTCCTGGCGTGCTGCGGTTCATGGGGTTGCAAAGAGTCAGACACGACTGAGCGACTGAACTGAACTGAAGACTGTAGAAGCCATACCAAACGATTATAAATTAATAAATATATCTTCACTATCTTTGGAGTAGATCTACATTTTTGTTAGAGCTACGTATGCAGTTATTTATACTACATATGTTTGATTTGTTAATATTAAATTCTATTTCCATTTTAAGTATATAATATAACATAAAATGGTACTTGTGCATGCTAAGTCACTTCAGTCATGTCTAACTCTTTGCGACCCTATGGACTGTAGCCCATCAGGCTCCTCTCTCCAAGGGTTTCTCCAGGCAAGAATACTGAAGTGGGTCGCCATGCCCTCCTTCAATAAAATGATACACATATATTTATTCTCATATAGTCAATTTACTAATATGAAGTTTCTTACTTTTATATTCTTTTAATGTTAGTTTTAATTTATTTATGTTGTATTTAATATAATTTTGTACATCATAACATTTTATAACATTCTTCATTGTAGAGGAAATTTGTATCACAATAAATCACTTAAAATGATTTATATTTAAATCTATACATTTTTGAACTTTTATTTGAGAGTTTGCATTATCAATTCAACAATTATATTTAACATTTTTTGTTCATGTGGCTATTCAGATTTTTTTACTTTAAATATTTAAATTAAAAACAACCTGTTTTTCTTGGACATCCACTTAAAATTATCTTTTTCAACTGTGAATATCTTGGCTGTTGACTTTGCATTTTATTTTATGTTTTTTTACTTATAAGATAAATATACATTATAAATATATAAAATAAAATAACTAAAACTTATTTCTAGAATTTTTATGCCACAGGCCAAAAATTAATTTCCTCCTATAGTAAATACTACTAAAAAATAAGGCATTTTATAAAACAAACAACCCAATTTAAAAAATGGGTAGAACTGCGTAGACTTTTTCCCAAAGAGGAAATGCAGTTAGCCAATAGGCACATGAAAAGTTGCTGACCATAAAGAAGGCTGAGTTCTAAAGAACTAATGCTTTCTAATTGTGGTGCTAGAGAAGACTCTTGAGAATCCCTTGGATTGCAAGGGGATCAAACCAGTTGACCTTAAAGCAAATCAACCCTGAATATTCATTTGAGGGACTGATTCTGGAGCTGAAGCTCTAATACTTTGGTGACCTGATGAGAAGAACCCATTTACTGAAAAAGACCCTGATGCTGGGAAAGACTGAATGCAAAACAATAAGAGGTGGCAGAAGATGAGATAGTTGGATGGCATCACTGACTCTATGGACATGAATTTCAGCACACTCTGGGAGATGGTGAAGGAAGGGTAGCCTGGTATGCTACTGTTGATGGGGTCACAGAGTCAGACATGACTTAGTGACTGAACAACAACAAATTCCTAATCACCACAGAAATGCAAATCAAAACCACAATGAGATAACACACCAGTCAAAATAGCTATCATGATTTAAAAAAAAAAAAAGAAAGAAAAAGACTAAATGTCTGTGAGCATGTAGAGAAAATGAAACCCTCATGCAGTGTTGGTGGGAGTGTGAACTGATGCATCCACTGTGGAAAATTGTAGAGGTTTCTCAAAAAAAAAAAAAAAAAAAGAACTAACATAGGGCACAGCAATTTCATCCCTGGGTATATATATATATATATCCAAAAAATGTTAATTTGAAAAGATATACACACCCCAGTGTTCACAGTAGTATTAATTACAATAGCTAAGACATGTAAATGAGTTAAGGGTCCAACAACACATTAATGGATAAAGAAAATTGAACACTACTCAGCCATAGAAAAGAACAATTCAAGTATATTGTACAACATGGAAAATATAGGCAATATTTTGTAATAGCTATACAATTGTTGTATATTTTGTAAAATATTAATATTTTGTAAAAGCTATAAAATAGCTTTAAAAATTACATAAAAATTGAAAAAAACAGAAATAAATGCTAACTGATAAAACATTAAGATGCATACCATGAATATCATGTCCACATTTGCTTTTGTTGTAGGGTATTTTTAGTGACCCTAAATACTTAAATATTTAGTATTAGTATTGATCTGCTACTTTCCATATAATGGGTGGATGAATTCTCTACAGACAATCTGGCTGTTTAGGAAAACTTAACTGAAGTTTTGAGCAGGAGGCATTTTTATTTTCCAAAGCTCATAACAAAATGCCCACTGCCTGTGAATATTTTATCTACTAAAAGAAAGGAAAGTGAAGTTTTGAGCAGGAGGCATTGTTATTTTCCAAAGCTCATAACAAAATGCCCACTGCCTGTGAATATTTTATCTACTAAAAGAAAGGAAAGTGAAGTTTTGAGCAGGAGGCATTGTTATTTTCCAAAGCTCATAACAAAATGCCCACTGCCTGTGAATATTTTATCTACTAAAAGAAAGGAAAGTGAAGTTGCTCAGTCTGTTCGACTCTTGCGATCCCATGGACTGTAGCCTACCAGGCTCCTCTGTCCATGGGATTTTCCAGGCAAGAATACTGGAGTGGGTTGCCATTTCCTTCTCCAGGAGATCTTCCCGACCCAGGGATTGAACCCAGGTCTCCTGCATTGTAGGCAGACGCTTTACCGTCTGAGCTACCAGGGAAGTCCATATTATGTACTAAGAATCTACTAAACAGAATAGGTGTCTCCTTTTGTTTTATGTTTATCTACACATGGAACAAGAGATTAATATTGGGTAATATGAAACAGTCTGTCGTTTATTTTTTTTTTTTCCCTTGAAATACTACCAACCCATGAAAGATGACTTTGTTGAATGGACATTCTCTAAAAGATATATAAAGAGGAAATCCTAGGAGCCCTGAGTAAATGCTGATTCATAAAAACTGATTGGTAAATTTTCAGGAATTTTGCAAGCTTGGTATTAAAACCTGGTTAGCTTGAAAACAGTCATGTTGGGAGTATTTACACTACTTATATCATTAACTGCTACAAATGAGAGCTAGCCCTGATGATTACTATGTCCACACAAAAACCAGAAAAGAGTAAAGATTTTTGTTGTCAGACAAAAAATTAAACTACCAAAAACTACAAACAAGCTATATGATAAAGAGAACTGGTATAAACATGAACATATATTCTACACACAATTTTTTAAAGCCTTCTCAACTATAACGCAATTGCTCAAAGTGCAACAAAAACATACTAATTCCCTTCACAAAATGAGAACATCCCAGAGTCTCCTCCTATTATTAATCTATATCCAAGGCTAGGATTTTTTTGTGAATTCCTTTTGGTCAAGTATGGATTTAGCTTATTATGCTTAATTTACTCCAACAAATTCAATAAGGATGTTGCGGGAAATAGAAAATGTTAGTACATACATTTGGTAAAGAACAGAAGGTAAAATCACATAGAATAATCTCCAGTCTTAAGATAGACTGACTGCTTGTAAACATAGAAACCACCTATCCTCTGTCTTCTGCAGAGAATTTTGAGTCAATCTCACTGACTCAAGTTTCCTCCCTAGAAAGATAATCCTTAACAGATATATTCCATGGCCACCTCTCTGTGGTGTGTAAGAAAGGATTCTCTTTTAGAGGCTGCAGTCCATTAGCAATAAGCATACTTGTTGTTAGTATGAATTTGAAGGCCTGGAAATTACCTTGACTGCTGATTAAATACAGGTCTAATTATCAGTATTGGTTTCTCTAAGAGTTAAGTGTCAAACTTCAGTCTGTTGATGGTTGATTAGATGAGAGAAAAAGGCATGTGTTGAAATAGAGACTAAAACTATGGTAACAGGCTTATCAGGATACTTATTAAGTCAGTCATACATGAGAAAATTTTAAGACAAATATCCACAGAAACAAAGAAAAGTTATTGTCCCACAGTGATATGGAGGAAATTTGCTTTCTGATTACATTTTTCTTATTTAATTTATTCAATAAGGACACAGACTGCCATATTGAAAATAGTATAGTGTTGCAATCAGGTGTGATTTTTCTTCTAAAAATGTACTTTACTACTGTGCACTGTATTTTTTTTAAACAAAAGAAACTGACTATAAAACTTAAGAAACTATAGCTAAAGTTTACTTTTCAATATTTTTCAAATTAATATACTGATAAATGTAAAATGCTTTTAAAGGTTTTCAAAATGCATTTATTTCTTAAAAGTTATCATGTGCATAATAGGAAACCAAAAACCACAAGAAGCAAAAAAATAAAGTCATTCATAATCACAGGCAGTTTACCATCTGATATGACCTTTTAGGTCTCATTTGTGTGTTTTCACAACTAGGCATCCATTTTTATGTAATTAAGATCATACAGTTATGTATCATGCTCTTTCACACATCATGAATATCTACCATTCAGCAAAGCACTTTTAATTGGTTAAGTTTCCTAGTGAAATAACAACTAAATCTTAGTAATGAGAAATCATCGTCAGGCTTTAGGTACAGAACTAAAATATTACTTCCTTTCACATACCGCTGAAGACAACTGAGTCTTATAGTGATACATCTATTCAAAGAATGCCTAAAAATGTTGCAATCTGCCTAGCTATAATTACATTATTAGAATAGAGGAAATAATGGATTTTAGATGTTAGACAGCAGTCCCTATTATGATGATCATTTCCATATTTAAGTGTTTCATGGAAGCAGCAGCATCCTTGACATGAATAGACTATGATGACTGGCATATTAATCAGTAGCCAATAAACGAAGACCAATCCAGAGCCCTCATTCAATATTGTGTGGAGTGAGACTGAATTTTCCATGAGCTCAGAGTCATGGTGAGCTTTGCTCAGATTTAAATAATTTCTTCTAAAAAATGAATGTGTTATTTATTGAATATCTGTGCTCATGAACTAAGATTCACAGCTACTTCAGAGAGTTTATCAGAAAATATGTAGTTTGCAAAAATAGTTTTGTCTTCAGAAGATTTGCTTTGCAAATGTCTTATATGCTTAAACATTATTAATAGCTCACCTTTTAAAATTCTTAACAGGGTCTGATTTTATCCAATAAAACACATATTATTACCTTGAACTGACTTATATTTAATTCTAAAATAACATGATTTAAGCATGATAAATGATTATGATTGGAAATATTCCATATTATTTTTTCAACTCTATTATTATTATTGTTTCAACTCCATTAGTTAAATTTTCAGGCATAATAAAAGAAGAGGCAATATTCATATAAATATCCTACTGGAATGACACAAAGTTGTTCATTTCCCATCAATCCTACTACAAAAATAACCCCATTCTACCTCAAACAGTGAGAGGTGATGAGGATGATGAAAATCCTAAACCATTTTTCACTGTCTAGTAAATACATGTCTTCCATTTCCTTCAGCTTTCCAGGTTAATGATATAGCTTAAAAGAAAGAATTTTTAAAGTTCTTTCTATATTTGATTCATTCAGTTGTATAGATATTCAAGATAATAATTAGTTCCAATAATTATATATATATATAGTAATATATATATATATATATAGTAATATATATATATGTATAGGCATAAAATGTTTTATTTTATGGTGTATTCCATAATATACTCCAAATATATATCCATAAAAATAACAAAGACTGGGTGGATTTGGAGGGTATTACGCTAAGTGAAAAATGTAAGACAGAGAAAGACAAATACTGTATGATATCACTCATATGTGGAAACTAAAAATCACAACAAACTATATTTTTCAAATATAACTAAAATGAAACATTCACAGATAAAGAGAACAAACTAGGAATTACCAGAGGGGAGAGAGAAAGAGGGACAGGCAATATAGTGGCAGGGGATTAGTAGGTACAAACTATTATGTATAAAATAAGCTACAAAGATATACTGTACAACACAGGGAATATAGCCAATATTTTATAATAACTATAACTGGGGTATAACCTTTTAAAATTGTGAATCACCATACTGTAAACATGTGACTTACATAATTCGTTGTCATTAGTTGCTAAGTTTTATCTGACTCTTTTGTGATCCCATGGGCTGTAGCCCACCAGGCTCCTATTTTTGTGGGATTTCCCAGGCGAGAATATTGAAGTGGGTTTCCATTACTTTTTCCATGGGATCTTCCTGACCCAGGGATGGAACCCAAGTCTCCTGCATTGGCAGGCAGATTCTTTACCACTGAGCCACAAGGGAAACCCCACTTACAAATATTGTACATCAAGTATATTTCAAAAAAATATTCAACAGATTATGTGTTTTTATAGGTATTATACATTTTCAAATTTTACAAAATTACTTACTTAATATAAAGAATAAAAATTCCACCAAAATCAAATAAGCAGGAAAAAAAAAAAAGTAGGGCTTTCAAGTCAACTATTAAGACATAAGCATTGCAAACACCTAATGCAGGTCTTTCATGCATTTAATCTATGTATATAGATGCACATATTCAATGTATTAATTGTATAACAGTAATCATTACTTCTTCATTAGCATTATAGCATTCATTTTCTGTCATTAAATATTTTTAAAAACATTTTCACTGCCTGCATAACATTACAAGATATTGTTTCCAATTATACAATCCTGAAGGAAGTCAACCCTGACTTTTCATTGGAGGGCCTGATGCTAAAACTCCAGTATTCTGGCCACATGATATGAAGAGCCTTGGAAAAGTCCCTGACTGGAAAAGACCCTGATGCTGGGAAAGATTGAAGGCAAAAGGAAAAGAGGGTGGCAGAGGATGAGATGATTGGATAGCATCTCAGATTCAAGGGACAGGAATTTGAGCAAATTCCAGGAGACAGTGAAGGACAGGGAAGCCTGGTGTGCTCCAGTCCACGGGGTCCCAAAGAGTCAGCATGACTTAGTGATTGAACAATAATTGCTTAATTACTTACGGAGCCAGAAGAGAGTAGAGAATAAAAATTTTATGCTTTTTTATCGTGGCTCTTCTTCCTTTCATACTCAGTTGCCTCAGGTAAGTTAATTACAATATATCAGTTCAGTTCAGTCCCTCAGTCATGTCAGACTCTTTGGGACCCCGTGGACTGCAGCACGCCAGGCCTCCCTGTTCATCACCAACTCCCAGAATTTACCCAAACTCATCTCCATTGAGTCAGTGATGCCATCCAACCATCTCATCCTCTGTCATCCCCTTCTCCTACCCTCTTCAATCTTTCCCAGCATCAGGGACTTTTCAAATGATTTAGCTCTTTGCATCAGGTGGCCAAAGTATTGGAGTTTCAGCTTCAACATCAGTCCTTCTAATGAATACTCAGGACTAATCTCGCTTAGGATGGACTGGTTGGATCTCCTTGCAGTCCAAAGGACTCTCAAGAGTCTTCTCTAACACCACAGTTCAAAAGCATCAATTCTTTGGTGCTTAGCTTTCATTATAGTCCAACTCTCACATCCATACATGACCACTGGAAAAACCATAGTCTTGATGGGACAGACTGTTGGCAAAATAATGTCTCTGCTTTTTAATATGCTGTCTAGGTTGGTAATAGCTTTTCTTCCATGGAGCAAACATCTTTTAATTTCATGGCTGCAGTTACCACCTGCAGTGATTCTGGAGCCCCAAAAAATAGTCTGCCACTGTTTCCACTGTTTCCCATCTGTCATGAAGTCATGGGACCGAATGCCATGATCTTCATTTTCTGAATATTGAGCTTTAAGTCAACTTTTTCAATCTCCTCTTTCACTTTCATCAATAGGCTCTTTTGTTCTTCTTCGCCTTCTGCCATAAGGGTGGTGTCATCTGCATATCTGAGGTTATTGATATTTCTCCAGGCAGTCTTGATTCCAGCTTGTGCTTCATCCAGCCCAGCGTTTCTCATTATGTACACTGCATATAAGTTAAATAAGCAGGGTGACAATATACAGCCTTGACATACTCCTTTTCCTATTTGGAACCAATCTGTTGTTCCATGCCCAGTTCTAACTGTTGCTTCCTGACCTGCATACAGATTTCTCAAAGGCAGGTCAGGTGGTCTGGTGAGATAGTGTGTATTGGAACAAAATCTGGCACATTGTGAGCATTTTACAAATGATAGCTCTTAATATTAAGAACCAACAGAGGATAGCTTGTGGCATGAGTGAGGGTGACCTAATATAAAGACATAATTGCATTAGTGCATATTTGCTAGCAATAAGTCCCACATAACTTGATTCTAAGGATCACTTGCAAACAGTTTTAATTTCTTAACAATTAGATTTATCTATGGTTCTGAACTTTGAATGGTCAAGTTAATTGCTCTTGTGTGAGGTCAAGAATATATCTATCAACATACCCTCAATTAAAGAAGATAATATTAAAGAGTTTCTGTTTCTTAAGACTGAAAACAGTTTAACCAAAATGTGATCTTCACCTGAAAAGAGTGAGGATGTGATTTCATTCATGTGAAAAAAAAAAGTTGCTCCAATAATCAAGAAAAAATGACTTAGAAATGAAAATTAACTGCATGTAGAGAATACACAAGTTATTGTCAGAATACCCCTTCCTAATTATGAGAGTGTTGTTGCAGGTATTCACTTCTTTCCTTATTTATTTAATGTAACTCACTCTATATCATCTTGATCTCAGAAAATTTACTTTCCTTTTTTTAATGATGATTAGATTTAACTCTAAATCAAACTGAAATTTAAATGGATTCAATTTTTTATCTTAAATGGGGTAATAAAATTAATGTAAAACACAGTCTCATTATTAAAATAATTTCAACAAATCATATCTTGCTCCTAATAGGCAACATTTGAAATTGCACTTGATACAGATCTAGAATAACAAGTAACGGAGCACTTTGGCAATTTTTTTCTTCATCTATATGTGACTCAATACTCATCTGAGAAAGTGGTACAGTTGAATTAATAGTTATTACAGAAAACTTCAATCCTACTTAAAACAGAAATATAATAACAAATTAATCATTTACATCTAACTTAATGGAAGGATGAAGAAAGTGTATTTCAAACATGTGTGTGTGTGTGTGTGTGTGTGTGTGTGTACACATGCACTTAGTCACTCAGTTGCAACCCCATGGACTGTAGCCCACCAGACTTCTCTGTCCAGGGGGATTCTCCAGGCAAGAATACTGGATTGGGCCATGCCCTCCCCTCCAGGGAGTCTTCGAATGGCAGGGATCGAACCCAGGTCTCCTGCATCACAGGTGGATTCTTTACCGTCTGAGCCACTAGGGAAGCCCAAAAATAGTGGAGTAGATAGCCTATCCCTTCTCCAAGAGATCTTCCCAACCAAGGAATTGAACTGGTGTCTCCTGCACTGTAGGCAGATTCTTTACCAGCTGAGCTACCTGGGAAGCCCATTTTAACCATACACCTTTTCAATAAGGATGGAATGTATTATTAACATGAATGAGCAAAATAAAGCCCTTTTTTCAAGGTAGTAGGTGAATAAATCAAATTGATTTAAAGGGAAAACTCAACCTAATAATCAATGGTACTTCATCATTATATGAAGTCCTCATTTCATTTTATCTTTTAATTTTTTAAGTTTAACTCTATTTGGAGTTGAGGAATATTATCTAATACTAGATTTTTCTCAAATTGCTGTTTCACTATTATCTGTGTTTATGTCCTACATTTGATAAATATGCAATTATTTATTTAATATGCAATAGTGCACATTTATTTCTGTTAATAAACTTTATTTTAGAACATTTTAGATTTACAGAGTAATGCAAAATATTACAGATGTTTACCTCATTACCACATACTCTGTTTACCCTATTATTGACATCTTAGTCATTCAGTATTATACATTCGTCACAATTAATGAACTAATATCGTACACCATTATTAACTAAAGTCCACATTATTCATAGATTCTACACTTTCCCTATTCTTTGCTATAGTTCCTATTGTCCTCTTTCTCTTCCTGGATTACATTCAAGGCATTCTCTTATATTTAGTCACCACATCTCCTTAGGCTCCTCTTGCTTGTGATATATTTTAAGGCCCCACATTTTACATGTGAGTTCTATGCTATAAAAAAAAAAAAAAAGAACGTTTATACTCTCTTTTCCTATACAAACTAACTGAAAGAAATGGAAGAAGGTTGTCCCCACAACCCCAAGCTAATATACTAATACTTCTAAAAAGTAAGGAAGAATGATTAGGGTGGCAACAGCCACTAGCTGTCTCTCAATTACATTTTTTCCATCCTTACAGTAAGAAAATACATTGAGTTTTAGCAGAACACACTGCTATCCAGCTGGTGTCTGAATTTTCCAGCCCTCTTGCAGTTAGGTAAGGCAACATGACTAAGTCAGGATAACATTATGTGAAAGGAAGTAATGTTGAAGTAAATTCCAAGACACCACCTTAGAATTTATGCTTAGGTGTATTCCTTCTCCTTTCCATGGGCTAATGAGCTCACTTATTGCATTTAATATGAAGGCCACAAATCTAGGAGACGAAAGAGTCACAGGATGCAAGGGGTCTGATCTCTCAATAACTTCATGGAGTGGAATTTATCCCCTCTGCCCTACACTACTCACCTCTGTGCCATTTGAAAAGAAAGAAGTACACTTGGATACTACTAACACCCTTACAACCTTGAGTCTCTGTCACAATAATTTACCATCTACCATAACTGACACAGTACAAAAAGAAATGGTTAGAAATTCAAATTTTCGATGCACAAATGGAAAAGCTTAAATTTGAAAGTATTAGAATATTGCCAAAGATGAAACAGATAATGTTAAGTTGTAACAATATAACTTATTTTGGAGTGCTCAACTGAAAAGCTTTGAAAAATCAGTTTAATTTTATGTACAGCTTCATATTTCTATTGCTGCAAGTGAGGAATATTTACTTGAATTATTGCTAATTTTCTCTTACTGTTAACTGTAAATGTATAAAATAGAGTTCTATTTTGAAGGGTATTCCAAAAATGCCTTGAATTTTGGAATTAATTTGAAAGTACCTTCCTCTAAGCCATTATTTCCCTAAAGAAATAGAGACTTAGAAAAAAAGAAAATATCTCAAAACAAGAGATACTATAAGAAGTAAATAACTTCAAAACTCAAAGAATCTATGCTGTCTGGAATAAAAATCTACTGTTATTTCACTACATGCTTATTTTTCACATGTATTGGAAGAGTTGAAACTATTCAGCTTTGAAACAATGAACATAAAAAGGAGGGGAATGTTCAGTTCAGTTCAGTTGCTCAGTTGTGTCCGACTCTTTGCGACCCCATGAACAGCAGCACACCAGGCCTCTCGGTCCATCACCAACTCCCGGAGTCTACGCAAACCCATGTCCATCGAGTCGGTGATGCCATCCAACCATCGCATCCTCTGTTGTACCCTTCTCCTCCTGCCTCCAATCCTACCCAGCATTAGGGTCTTTTCCAATGAGGCAACCCTTCGCATGAGGTGGCCAAAGTATTGGAGTTTCAGCTTCAACATCAGACCTTCCAATGAACACCCAGGATTGATCTCTTTTAGGATGGATTGATTGGATCTCCTTGCAGTCCAAGGGACTCTCAAGAGTCTTCTCCAACACCACAGTTCAAAAGCACCAGTTCTGCGGCGCTCAGCTTTCTTCACCATCCAACTCTCACATCCATACATGACCACTGGAAAAACCATAGCCTTGACTGGATGGACTTTTGTTGGCAAAGTAATGTCTCTGCTTTTAAATATGCTATCTAGATTGGCCATAACCTTCCTTCCAAGAAGTAAACGTCTTTTAATTTCATGGCTGCAATCACCATCAGCAGTGATTTTGGAGCCCAGAAAAATAAAGTCTGACACTGTTTCCACTGTTTCTCCATCTATTTCCCATGAAGTGATGGGACCAGATGCCATGATCTTAGTTTTCTGAATGTTGAGCTTTAAGCCAACTTTTTCACTCTCCTCTTTCACCTTCATCAAGAGGCTCTTTAGTTCTTCTTCACTTTCTGCCATAAGGGTGGTGTCATCCGCATATCTGAGGTTATTGATATTTCTCCCGGCAATCTTGATTCCAGCTTGTCTTTCTTCCAGCCCAGCGTTTCTCATGATGTACTCTGCATATAAGTTAAATAAGCAGGGTGACAATATACAGCCTTGACGGACTCCTTTTCCTATTTGGAACCAGTCTGTTGTTCCATGTCCGTTCTAACTGTTGCTTCCTGACCTGCATACAGGTTTCTCAAGAGACAGGTCAGATGGTCTGGTATTCCCATCTCTTTCAGAATTTTCCACAGTTTATTGTGATCCACACAGTCAAAGGCTTTGGCATAGTCAATAAAGCAGAAATAGATGTTTTTCTGGAACTCTCTTGCTTTTTCGATGATCCATCGTATGTTGGCAATTTGATCTCTGGTTCCTCTGCCTTTTCTAAAACCAGCTTGAACGTATGGAAGTTCATGGTTTATGTATTGCTGAAGCCTGGCTTGGAGAATTTTGAGCATTACTTTACTAGCATGTGAGATGAGTGCAATTGTGCAGTAGTTTGAGCACTCTTTGGCATTGCCTTTCTTTGGGATTGGAACGAAGACTGACCTCTTCCAGTCCTGTGGCTACTGCTGAGTTTTCCAAATTTGCTGGCTTATCGAGTGCAGCACTTTCACAGCATCACCTTTGAGGATTTGAAATAGCTCAACTGGAATTCCATCACCTCCACTAGCTTTGTTCGTAGTGATGCTTTCTAAGGCCCACTTGACTTCACATTCTAGAATGTCTGGCTCTAGGTGAGTGATCACACCATAATGATTATCTGGGTCATGAAGATCTTTTTTGTACAGTTCTTCTGTGTATTCTTGCCACTTCTTCTTAATATCTTCTGCTTCTGTTAGGTCCATACCATTTCTGTCCTTTATCGAGCCTATCTTTGCATGAAATGTTCCTCTGGTATCTCTAATTTTCTTGAAGAGATCTCTAGTCTTTCCCAATCTGTTGTTTTCCTCTATTTCCTTGCACTGATCTTTGAGGAAGGCTTTCTTATCTCTCCTTGCTATTCTTTGGAACTCTGCATTGAGATGGGAATATCTTTCCTTTTCTCCTTTGCTTTTCACTTCTCTTCTCTTCCCAGCTATCTGTAAGGCCTCCTCAGACAGCCATTTTGCTTTTTTGCATTTCTTTTCCATGGGGATTTTCTTGATCCCTGTCTCCTGTACAATGTCACAATCCTCTGTCCATAGTTCATCAGGCACTCTGTCTATCAGGTCTAGTCCCTTAAATCTATTTGTCACTTCCACTGTATACTCATAAGGGATTTGATGTAGGTCATACCTGAATGGTCTAGCACGTAACTATTTGATAGACTGTGTATTTTCACTGTGTATTGAAGTTGGATCACTCAAAAACTCTTCTTTATTTTCATAGTAGTATCATCCCTGAGGTTACTTAATGGGTGGTGTAACTCAGGTATCAGTTAGGGGGTTCCTACTCCTCAGTGTGGAAAAGGGAATGGCAATCCACTCCAGTATTCTTGCTTGGAGAATCCCATGGACAGAGAAGCCTGGTGTGCTGCAGTCCATGGAGTTGCAAAGAGTTGGGCACGACTGAGCGACTACCACACACACACACTCCCCAGTGAGCTAGTTAAACTGAATTGGAAAGTCCAGTCCTATTGCCTGTGCAAAGCCTTCCTCATGACCTACTTGCATCTAGGCACATGTAATAACGAGTCCACTCTGCTTCTATGGCTTAATCTTCCATCTGTCATGTCACCATACCAGGAATATCAGCTCTTTTTCTAGTTTTCAAAAGCAGTCCAATTATATTTTTTGAGTTTTATAACATTTTTAAAGAGGTGTGGGAATTATAACAGGGGTCATGTAGTAGACTAAGAGGCCTAAATCCAGCAAATCTATTCTTCCTTTAAGCCCAAGTATATGCAGAGTAGCCTAACTTTTACTAGCTCCCATATTCAATTCATGTTCCCAAATGCACTGAGAGTCTCATAAATGATTCTTGCAGGTATCAGTATCCATTAAACTTAGAAAGCATCCAGTGCCAGATATAGACCCTATTATGTTCGTTGTGGAAGAAGGCAATGGACCCCACTCCAGTACTCTTGCCTGGAAAATCCCATGGACGGAGGAGCCTGGTAGGCTGCAGTCCATGGGGTCGCTAAGAGTTGGACACAACTGAGCGATTTCACTTTCACTTTTCACTTTCATGCACTAGAGAAGGAAATGGCAACCCACTCCCGTGTTCTTGCCTGGAGAATCCCAGGGACGGGGGAGCCTGGTGGGCTGCCGTCTACAGGGTCGCACAGAGTCGGACATGACTGAAGTGACTTAGCAGCAGCAGCAGCGTGTTCGTTGTGCTCAGTCTCTCAGTCATATCCAACTCTTTATGACCCTATGGACTGTAAGCCACCAGGTTCCTCTGTCCATGGGCTTCTCCAGGCAAGAATACTGGAGTGGGTTGCCATTTCCTCCTCCAGAGGATCTTTCCGACCCAGGAATTGAACCTGTGTCTCTTGGGTCTGCTACATTGGCAGGCATATGTATGCATGTAGGTATGTATTTATTTATTTATACCACTAAGCCGTCTGGGAAGCCTTTGGTACCCTAAACTCTGCCCTTTTTAAATATAATTAGCAAAAGTTGTAATCTAAAGAATTCTATTGGTCAGGATCAGTGACAATGAAAAGATAAAAAAATATATATATGATAGATGAATGAAGTAGCTATAAGATTGTGAGCCAAAATACAACCAAGTGATTAAGATACATAGATAATGTCATATATTATTATTATTTTATTTAAAAAGAAATAACCCTTTAACTATCATTGACTCAGTAGCTCAAATGTTTCAAGATTCTTTATGATAAATAGAGCAATCTGCTTATTTGTTTGTTTATTTGGTTCATTACTTAAGTGACATTTTTGATGCTAAAAATATTCAAACACTAGGAGTTTCATATGAATCAATCTAACATGTAAGCAAAATCTTTCTCTTCTAATCCCTAAATTTATTCTAATGGATCTAATCATCTATTGGTACACTGCAAGGATTCAGTACCCAAAGTTCAGGAGAAAAGTAGAAATGCATGCATCAGGAGAGGGTGAAAGTCAAAGTGATAATGAAAAAGAATTAGTTATGAACAGAGAGGCATGGTACAGACCTAATATATGCTGTAGTAATTCTGCTGCTAGAATACAATAGAGAGTAAATGTTCTGACTAGCTCTCAAAATAGAATTATTGAAGATGAAAATTCAGGCTCTCCTTTATTTAATATAAAATTATTATTGTTATTGTGGTGAATCTGCAGGTAATCCTGCCTTCTATTATAACCAGTAGAAGCAGCAGCTAAGTCCTAGAGATATTTAACAGTATCTGGATTATTTTTTTTTTTCAACAGGTAAAAGCTATTAGCCTCAATTTGTCAACCAAAATACCCGATGTTATGATCTAAAGGACAAAGAAAAACAAGGGTCCTTCTAGGTATAGACCAATTAGTGTGGTACAGAAATACTATTTTCTAGGCTCCAAAAAAGCAAAGTTCTCTCATTTCCTAGAATGTGTGAACAGTTTATCCAATTGCATTCTGGCAGTGTCCTTATTTGAACCTCAATGTCCGGAGGGAAAGAAAAAGTCTTTTGCACCATTCAGACTCAAGAATTACTCTGGAACAATCATCAGTACCTGACACCAAAAGAGTTTCTGCGGAGAAGAAGGAGCTAATTTGTAAAGGCTGTTAGGCAATAGAACCTAACAAACAGAGAAAAGCAAACTAAATTGGATAGGGCATCAAAAGCAGAAGTAGCATGAAAATACTGTAGCAGGGTGCCATAAATGAGTTGCTCTGCCGAGATCAACTTTGATTTTTTGTCTCATCTGGTAGGATAAGTGTTCAACTGAATCTATGTCTAAGAAGGAACAGAAAAATCACTTTGCAACCAATTTCCCCAGTGTTTCTTAAGGCTGAAAAAAAGTACCTCAGTAGTTTCCTTCAATTATGAATATGTAGTCCTTGTGAAGTCCACTTTCTGAGAGAAGGTGGTATAAGAAATTCTGATGTTAAAGTGACTTTTACAAAGGGGATGGTTAATGGAGAAGAACTGAAGATTACCACCTTCTGGAAAGGAAGAAACTAATACTCCAGCCGCCATTTTCTGAGATTAGAAGGTAAAGAAAACTGTCAGATTGACAAGTGTCATCTTAACCATGACCAGAGCACAGAGAAACTAGACCAAGATTAGCAATATGGCTGACTGCAGGTCAAAATTCCAAATAGAAAAAAAGTTTAAATGAAAGATTTGAGTTCTTTAGATACACAATGTGGAATCTGTCCCAAGTTTCCTTATCCTATCTTACACTCTACAAAGGAAATGTAAGTTGAGAAAGTGTGGGATGGTGATTAAGAAGGAGTAGAGAGCAACATATGAAAAAATTCAAAGGATGTAGCAACATAGATATCTGTTTTTAGAGAGGAATTATCATATGTCAAATATGAGAGGTCAAATAAAATAAAAACAGAGAAATGATTGCTATTCTTGGCAACACAGACATCATAGGAAATCTTGATTACAGCAACCTCAAAGAGAGTTGGCTACAGAAAACCAAATGGAGTACGTGAAAGACACGTTAAATAAAGATATAAAAGTCATGAAAGGGAGCAGTAATTACAAGAGGGGTGAGAAGTCAGCTTGAGTTGTCTTATTAGGGGGAAATACTAGAGCTTACATGAATGTAGCTATAAATGATTCATCAAGCAGAGAAAGAGGAACTGATGATTCAGGAGGATGTAGGGAAGATGTGTGTAGGGAAGTAATGGGAGATTCATACCAAAGAGTTGCCCTTTTTCATATCAGGGACAAGTAACTAATCTGTGTGCAAGCACAGATACTCCATGGTCTTCACTTTTGATGTCTGAAAATAAAGGAGGATGATGGTTTTTATTTTCTCAATTAAGTATCAGTTCAGTCGCTCAGTTGTGTCCGACTCTTTGCGGCCCCATGAACAGCAGCATGCCAGGCCTCTTGTCCATCACCAACTCCCGGAGCCTACCCAAACCCATGTTCATCGAGTTGGTGATGCCATCCAACCATCTCATCCTCTGTTGTCCCCTTCTCCTCCTGCCCCCAATCCTACCCAGCATTAGGGTCTTTTCCAATGAGTCAACCCTTTGCATGAGGTAGCCAAAATATTGGAGTTTCAGCTTCAACATCAGACCTTCCAATGAACACCCAGGACTGATCTCTTTTAGGATGGATTGATTGGATCTCCTTGCAGTCCAAGGGACTCTCAAGAGTCTTCTCCAACACCACAGTTCAAAAGCATCAATTCTGCGGCGCTCAGCTTTCTTCACCGTCCAACTCGCACATCCATACATGACCACTGAAAAAACCATAGCCTTGACTAGATGGACTTTTGTTGGCAAAGTAATGTCTCTGCTTTTAAATATGCTATCTAGGTTGGCCATAACCTTCCTTCCAAGGAGTAAGCGTCTCTTAATTTCATGGCTGCAGTCACCATCAGCAGTGATTCTGGAGCCCAAAAAAATAAAGTCTGACACTGTTTCCACTGTTTCCCCATCTATTTCCCATGGAGTAATGGGACCAGATGCCATGATTAGTTTTCTGAACGTTGAGCTTTAAGCCAACTTTTTCACTCTCCTCCTTCACCTTCATCAAGAATCTCTTTAGTTCTTCTTCACTCTCTGCCATAAGGGTGTTGTCATCCGCATATCTGAGGTTATTGATATTTCTCCCGGCAATCTTGATTCCAGCTTGTCTTTCTTCCAGCCCAGCATTTCTCATGATGTAGTCTGCATATAAGTTAAATAAGCAGGGTGACAATATACAGCCTTGACTGACTCCTTTTCCTATTTGGAACCAATCTGTTGTTCCATGTCCAGTTCTAACTGTTGCTTCCTGACCTGCATACAGGTTTCTCAAGAGACAGGTCAGATGGTCTGGTATTCCCATCTCTTTCAGAATTTTCCACAGTTTATTGTGATCCACACAGTCAAAGGCTTTGGCATAGTCAATAAAGCAGAAATAGATGTTTTTCTGGAACTCTCTTGCTTTTTCGATGATCCAGCGGATATTGGCAATTTGATCTCTGGTTCCTCTGCCTTTTCTAAAACCAGCTTGAACATCTGGAAGTTCACGGTTCACGTATTGCTGAAGCCTGGCTTGGAGAATTTTGAGCATTACTTTACTAGCATGTGAGATGAGTGCAATTGTGCGGTAGTTTGAGCATTCTTTGGCATTGCCTTTCTTTGGGATTGGAACGAAAACTGACCTTTTCCAGTCCTGTGGCCACTGCTGAGTTTTCCAAATTTGCTGGCATATCGAGTGCAGCACTTTCACAGCATCACCTTTGAGGATTTGAAATAGCTCAACTGGAATTCCATCACCTCCACTAGCTTTGTTCGTAGTGATGCTTTCCAAGGCCCACTTGACTTCACATTCCAGGATGTCTGGCTCTAGGTGAGTGATCACATCGTCGTGATTATCTGGGTCGTGAAGATCTTTTTTGTACAGTTCTTCTGTGTATTCTTGCCACTTCTTCTTAATATCTTCTGCTTCTGTTAGGTCCATACCATTTCTGTCCTTTATCGAGCCTATCTTTGCATGAAGTGTTCCTTTGGTATCTCTAATTTTCTTGAAGAAATCTCTAGTCTTTCTCAATCTGTTGTTTTCCTCTATTTCTTTGCACTGATCGCCGAGGAAGGCTTTCTTATCTCTCCTTGCTATTCTTTGGAACTCTGCATTCAGATGGGAATATCTTTCCTTTTCTCCTTTGCTTTTCACTTCTCTTCTCTTCCCAGCTATCTGTAAGGCCTCCTCAGACAGCCATTTTGCTTTCTTGCATTTCTTTTCCATGGGGATTTTCTTTATCCCTGTCTCCTGTACAATGTCACGAACCTCTGTCCATAGTTCGTCAGGCACTCTATCAGGTCTAGTCCCTTAAATCTATTTGTCACTTCCACTGTATACTCATAAGGGATTTGATCTAGGTCATACCTGAATGGTCCAGTGGTTTTCCCTACTTTCTTCAATTTAAGTCTAAGGCAAGATCATTATCAGAGGAAGAGGAGAGAGAAGATATTGTGAAGAAGTGGGTGACAGGACAAGACTTGAGATTGTCATTTTGGAGAATATTAAAGCATATTATAAACATACATTAAACTGTTGAGCCAGACTGAATTCCCAATTTGCATTTGAGATCTTAAATTTAAGTGAGACTAGACAATATAGTAGTGAGTTTTCCCTCCAAATATGCTCAGCTGCAACCCACAGATATTTGGGTTAACAAGGTAAGAGATTTTTCTAGAAGTATGTTATAGAGAAGTAATCATGAAAAAAGTTTAGGTTTCTTCAAAGCAGAGATTTTAGTTATGATATAGAAATCTAAATCTGAGTAAGGAGGGAAGTGCAGGTATGATGAGGGTTACTGAATACAAAAATATAATTGGGTAAATTGACTGCACTGGATTTCAGTATTAAACACAGAATTGAGAGTTGAAGGTCTTCATGTAGGACTGAGTAGGTGAGGCGAGAATGAGAATAAATATTGCTTGAATTGATAGGATCAGTTTATGAATGTATGATCTACAGGAATGTTGAAATCAATAAAGTCAATGATAGAGAAAATGGTGAAAATAAAGGGAGAGTGTCACGTGCTAAAATTATACATGAAGAAGTAGAATCATGCAATTTAGGTTGATGATAGCAATAGGGTACTGGTAGCTGAAAAAATCTTAAGGGAATTCAAAGAGAAGCTATGATTTTTGAAAAAGAATGCTTGTGTTAGCTGCTCAGTCATGTCCAACTCTCTGTGACCCTATGGACTGTAGCTCACCAGGTTCCTCTGTCAGTGGTATTCTCCAGGCACGAATACTGGAGTGAGTTACCATTTCCTTCTCCAAGAAATCTTTCTAATCCAGGTCAAACCCAGGTCTCCTGCACTACAGGCAGATTCTTTACATCTGAGCCACAAGGATAAATACACATGCATACAAAATAAAAGATGCTTAGACCTTGGTAGAGTAGTACAACTTCCAGAAAATTATAAGAAAATATCTAGAAAAGCACATAAAGATAAACTTAAATATTCATCTAGAGTGAACTGATGGAAAAAAAAAGCAAGCCTGATAAGATCATATAATTTGCTACTATTTTTTTTTAATTTAAATACACAGTTTTCTATACTATTTTACCAAAGGAGAAAGTCATCATGGTGTGGGGTATGGAAAAAAAGTAAGATATCTATCAGCTCAAAAAGTATGCTTCATTTTTTAAAAAATATATTTAAATTAAAGTATGAAATTAACTATACATTATCTTTGGCTGAAATATAAATATTTCCTTCCTTATATTTCATAGTATTCAAATTATAAGCATTCATCACATTTATAGCAATAATAGGAATTAATATATATTCATTTTTCTTGGATTTCCCTGTTGGTCCAGTGGTTAAGAATCTGCCAGTTCAAGAGACACAGGTTCCATCCCTGGTCTGGTAAGATTATGCATACCTTGAGACTACTAAACCCATGGGCCACAGCTACTAAGCCTGCGTGCTGCAACTACTGAAGCCCACATGTCCTAGAAACCATACTTCACAACAACAGAACAAGAGAAGCCGATGCATTGAGAAGGCTATGTACCACAGGTAGAGAGTAGCCCCAGCTTGTTGCAACTAGAGTACGTCCGCGCACAATGAAGATACAGCACAGCCAAAAATAAAGAAATGGTAGTGGTGGTGGTGGTGGTGTAGTTGCTAAGGCTAAGTCATGTTTGACTTTTGCAACTCCATGAACTGTAGCCCACCAGGCTCCTCTGTCCAGGAGATTTCCGAGGAAAGCATACTGGAGTGGGTTGCCATTTCCTTCTCCAGGGGACTTTCTGAACCTAGGGATTGAACTCAAGTCATCTGCATTGAAGGCCATCTCCTGCATTGTAGGCAGATTCTTTACCAACTTAGTGACCAAGGAAGCCCCAAATAAATAAATAATTAAAATTATATATATATATATATTCATTTTTCTTAACATTTCTTTTATTTAAGGTGGTTTCCTCTCACCTGAATTTGAATTTTAGAATGTGATTTAACTTTAATATAGAATATGCCATACACTGAGAAAACGTTTTAACTAAAGTTCAAATCTGTTCTTGTAAAAAATGTCTCCCTATCAACTGAACAAAATACTCTAAGTATATATGTTTAATCCCATTTTATATCATTATGCTATAAAGATGAGATTTTATACATGGGTAACTTTAAAGTCCCCTTCCCTAGAACCTGAGATAATTACTGAATGGCTAATGTTTTATTTTTGTGGAACAGGATTCTGAAAGGAGGAGTGGAGGATGGAGAGCTAAGCAGAGAAGGAGAGGAGGCAATCAAAGTTGCATTACTGAGTTGGATATCAATAAGACGGACTGTTAGTTCAATCTCACAAAACACAGAGATGAATACGTTTCAGAACCTTCTTTCTGGGGAAATCAAGGGAGGAACAATTATCTGTCAACTCCTGATCTTCACTGATCAAAATTACATTCAATAGATTTTAGACTTCTGACCTCTAGGTATGAAATTGACATCCCAAAATCTGAGTTTCTTTTGGGCATCAACAGAGACACCTTGATCAAGGAGAAAGGCATGTAGCATGGTACTGACTGGAGATTACAGAACATATGACCATAGCAGTGTCTAGTATAAGAGATGATAGTTGTACCTCCCGCATAAATTTGTCATGATTGGTTTTTCTTTAATCCCTGATGATAATGATACAAATCATAATCTGGGACTATTATTAGCTAACATTTCCAAAAATGAATCCAAATATGCAAATTATACATAAAAAAATAGACATTTTAATAAAATGTGATCTATTTTGAAATGGCTATTTTATATTCTGTCCTTTACTCACAAGAGCAGTTTAATTAAATGTGAAGGATTATAATGTCTCTGCTGGTCACAGATTACTTAGAGTTCTGGAGCCTACTAAGCTAAGATGGATATGATAGCAATTCACAGGTTCTGTTAAGATAGAGTCTTAATGATCTATAATGTAACAATCTACAAAGTAAAATAATTATTTTGAATTATGTTAAATGCACATATTTATGTATTCAATTGTTTTTATTTAATATAACAGAGCTAAACTCATAGCACTTACTTACATTATTAGTTGTTATAAGGACTTTTGACACTGATAATTTTTCTCTTTCAATTCTGGTCTTTTACCTATTTTGCTTAAACTTTCAAAAGACATAGGTTCTTTTCATTGGACCATCACATTCTTTTCTGTCAGCAGCCCTCCTCTAATATTTAGGGCAAAAATGTATTAGAAACAATGGCTATGTGGCTGGACCTTAAATATTATTAGACATAATAGTCTAAAGAATTTAGAGAAACTTTCAGTTTATTTTATCTGCTTCAAAATGCCTAACAAGGTAAATCATTGATAAAACTCTACCTATCCTTGGATAAGATGTATTTCAATTGTGTCAGTTTGCAGATGAAGAAACTGAGGTTTACAGAGATTGAGTGACCGGTCAAAAGTAATAGAGCGCAATATAAGGCTGAACTCTAAAATAATTCAGATGTCTTCCTTAAAAGTTCTTTGAATTAGTACCCCCGAGTTGCACATGATACAAAAGTCTATTTAAAATCCTTAACATAGGAAAGGGAATTACTGGTTCAAATAACTGATAGATTCTAGAAGTAAGACTAAGAGAACTAACTTTAAACATAGCTGTGGCTATCACAGTATGAGCCAATTTCTCAGCAAGAAACAGATGGCAAAATCAGACTAGTATATTTTTTAAAAAAATTTTTTATGGGATGATTTTAAAAGTATGTATTAGGCAAGATATCATAATCCACAAGAAATAATATAGCATTCCAAACAACAAAAACTCATACCTGAAGTTGTTAAAGGTAATAACTACTGAAAACGCCAAACAGAGAATTTGTAAAGCATTAGAATTAGCTAGATAGATTCACACATCAGACAATGATGACATCCTCTCCTCAGGAAAGTACTCAATTCAAAATTTCTCATAAGTTCTACTTCTTTCCTCTAATCACCTGTGAAGTCTTCTAATTTTCCAACAAAAGTGAAAGTCAGAAGGCAAGGGGACCCAATGATGCAACCCATACAGATTAGCCCCTTGAGAAGAATGGAAGATAGTTTCCATATCCTACCACATATCCCACCACATATCCCCTGTTCCTCTTAACCTGGACCAGTACCTTGGCTAGAAGGCATTCTTTACCTAGTAGATTGACCCAAATTTCAATTCACTAATATACTTGGAGGTTATTTATTTACTGAGTTGAAGTGTTTTTTCATTGACCAAGACTTTTGAGCAAGGAAAGAAGTATCCTAGTGAAACCCCTACATTCTAAACATAGTTATCTTTGTCTCTATTAAAAATATTATTTTTTTATCTCTTTCCTTCTCCCTATCAATTTCCATTCTAGTCTGTTTTACCTTGACTTTCTCTTTTCTCCTACTCTAATCCCTCTCCTCTTGCCACTTCACAGGACCCTCTTCCTTTTCATCCCTCCATCCTATCCTAAACACATTCCCCTGACTGGACAAAATACAGTTTATAAAATAGGTAGTTTTGCAAAGTAGGTAGTGATGATGAACAACCTAATGGTTTTATTAGTTATAAATCTTGGCCAAGATTAGATTTGCATAAAGGAAGAGTATAATAGTAAGATTTCTCAGCAGATATCCCTGAAGACTTTTCTTCAAGATTGATTGGTGAGAAATCCAATCTTGTAAACCGGAAAAAAAAAAAAAAATCATTCCATCACTGATTGCAGACACTGCTTAACTAGAACCTTCCAAAATTACTCAGATCTCCATACACATTAAGATACCACTGTCTTTTTTCCTCCTCTATTGATGGTCTTAAATGTGAAGTAACACATTTATTTAGAACATAGAAGAGAGTGGTAGACTGAGGACCCTGGAAATTTGAAGATCTTGCTGAGAAAATGGAAGATACTTTGACTCAACAACAAAAAAATATATTAAATGAATTGCTCTTTGGATTACACAAAATAATAAGTTCAAGATAAAGAGTAACAGCATGTCTAGACAAAGACATCTGTTGATACTGGTGAAAAAGGAAAATTGGAATAATTATTCTTTTTTCAGTTAGAAAATCTATCATCTAAAACACAAAAGGCAAACTTTACATGACACAGCATCCTTCTGTGTAAATCTATCCGCTGTGGTTTTCTTGAAATTTCCCTAAACACAAAAGAGAGATGTTCATGTAACTGCAAAAAACAAATTTCTAGTTGATATCGAAGCTACACTTCACTCTAAACCCTAATGCCTATTCATCATTCTTTCCTCCTTTCAGGCATCAAAAAATTATGTGGTAAGCATTTTGAATGCCACTGACTCTGCTTCTATCTTAGCTTCATTATCACTAGTCAACACTCTCATTCACATGTTTTTCTGCTTGGTTTTTCCATTACAGGGAATTAACTGAAGCAAGATAAACCTGGAGAATGGGATGCCAATATTAGATGTGTCAGAACATCCTGTTTCTTGCACTCCCAGAAGAAATGATAATTTGATGATGGCATAGATTAATTGGGTTTCCCTGGTTGCTTGGTAAAGAATCCACCTGCAATGCAGGAGACCTTGGCTTGATCCTTGGGTTGGGAAGATCTCCAGGAAAAGGAAAGGGCAACCCACTCCTGTATTCTCGCCTGGGAAATCCCATGGACAGATCAGCCTGTAGGGCTGCAGTCCATGGAGTCACAATGAGTCAGACATGACTGAGCAACTAACATTTTCACTTTTTTTCTTTTTAGATTAATTAACTCCTATCTGATGTTTCCCCTATTAACATTTTAGATCATGTAGCTGCTCCTTGTTTGCTCTGGGTAGAATATATTTCAGATATGGGACACTTGGTGGAGGCTGAACCCAGTTGACTGGGTTTCATCTCATTATAAGCATTCCCAAATCCAAGAAAAATTAGTTTTTAAAAAATCTGCCACAACTTGCTTATATATCTTCAAATGCAATCATTATCCCTTATTGACTGACTGGAACACACTTCTACCCATCGATAAGACAAGTAGTTACTACTAGCTGATGCTTTCAAACGATGGTGCTAGACAAGCCTCCTGAAAGTACCTTGGACAGCAAGGAGATCAAACCTGCTAATGTTAAGGGAGACTAGCCCTGAATATTCACTGGAAGGACTGATGCTGAAGCTGAAGCTCCAGTGTTTTGATCATCTAATGCAAATGGATGACTCATTGGAAAAGTCCCTGATGCTGGGAAAGATTGATGGCAGAAAGAGAAGAGGGCATCACAGAATGAGATGGCTGGACAGCATCACTGATGCAATGAACATGTACTTGGGCAAATTCTAGGAGATGGTGAGGGAAAAGTAGGGCTGGCATGCTGCAGTCCATGGGGGTCACAAAGAGTTGGACATGACTGGGTAACTGAATAACAACTGTTGTGTACAAAATTTAAGATCCATTTAAGAGACTACTCTTCCTCATTTCTCTGTAGCCCTTACCCTAATAGCATCCTATGTCTATTCTCAGAAATAGTGGAAGATCTACCTGCTTTATTTTCTCTGAAAAAACTTATTTGTCTTCAGTTAAGAAAATTAAAATGCCATTCATGCCCTTTGTTGTTTAGTCTCTAAGTCGTGTCTGACTCTTTTGGGACCCCATGGATGGTAGCCCACCAGGCTCCTCTGTCCATGGGATTTTCCATGCAAGACTCCTGGAGTGGGTTACCATTTCCTTCTCCAGGGGATCTTTCCAACCCAGGGATTGAATCCGCAACTCCTGCATTGGCAGGTGGATTCTTCACCAGTGAGCCACCAGGGAGGCTCTTATGCCCTTAAAGTTTTACAAAAATGTCCTCTTACTTCTTGCAATTATTTAACTATGGCCTTAGAAACATTAAATCTGTTGTTTAGGACTCCTACCTCTTACAATACATGGATGACTGCTTTGTGCCAATATGAGTCTAATAATAACCAGTGCTGTGGCTAGATAGGCCCTTATGATTCTTACTATGACTGCAAGACAGCCTCAGCAATAGCCGTCAGCAAACTAAAAAATAAAAAATAAAAAAACAGTTTATTGTTTAACAGGTCATGTGGTGGGGGTATGGGGGCATGCAGGCCCCAAGTTCTGCTTTTATTGAGGTCTAGAGTGAGGACCTCAATAAAAGCACAACTCTTGAATTGTGAATTTCAGATACAACAGTGGGAATTTAAAGTGTGGAAAGAGAGAGAAAAAAAAAGTAGCCCTCAGATTTATCAAAATTAATCAAGCTCTCTAAAACTAAGGAGTCTGGTAGTGAAAGAGGATGAAGCTTGGCTCTTCACGGAGTCTGTGGCTGGCAGTATATTTAGCAGAGACACCATCTTTGAAGCAGGTACCTGGGAAGCCAAAGTTTAAATCAGGCACTTGCATTACCAAAAGAAAAGCCAATTGTCAGGCCTTATAATGATCTTCCAGCCTGAGAATCTTGCAGACTTGATTTCCTCTGTTTGCTGACAAAATTAACATACAAAGGATAGAAAAATCTCTAAAGATGTATTTCGATTTTATCATGCCCAAGTGCATTTTACAGACCATAAAATCACATAAAATGGAAAATCTTTCTCCTCAAATATTGGACAGAGTATTCATGACTTTCCCTAACCAATGAGCAGAGGACAACATAGTGAATTTCTTGGTCCCAGAGGATACTATAGACCTTGGATTCCTAAAGTCTTCAAACCGGATGCCACTTTGTTATGATCTTACTAAACCTTTTTTACTTAAACCTTGCCCTTAACAGATGCACTAATTGTCTTCTGATCTTAGAGCTGCCTCCTTGAACCGTCACCCCACACCACATATTTAGACTCTCTAACTACTATTCATCTTTCTTTCTATTTATATTTTTGACCCTGAACAACAATAGTTTGAACTCTGCATATTCATTTACACACAGATATTTTTAAAATAAATACATTTGAAACATTTTTTTTGATATTTGTGACAATCTGAAAAAGCTGGCATATGAATTATGTAGACTAAAAATATCAAAAAATTAAGAAAGTATTAGACATGTCATATACATACAAAATATATGTAGATACAAATCTCTCCTTACATAGGTATAAGGTGGGAGCTAGTAAATCTAAAATGAATAATGTGTTTATTTTCTTACTGTTTTAAAACTTTGCTTTCAAAGAATTACATTACCATATAGTATGTCTCTTTTATAACTGGAGAAACTGCATATCAGCCTGTCATCACAAGTTTGTTTTTTTTTAATGCAACAATGTTTTAAATACTTTATTATTGATATAACTGTAATATTGTATGCCATAAAAATTTTAAAATGATTCATTCGTGTATAGGGTAGGCTACCATAAAGCAGTCAAAATGCTGCTTCTTTTTATTAATGCATGAATCATTGTACTTGTAAATAATAATTCCTTTTCACATTATCTTTTCATTTTTGATGTTTAGTGTTAGTAACACATATAACATCTACAGTGTTTTATATCATATAATTACATATGTATTGACAGACAATTTGTCTTATAAACAGACAACATACATTAACGATATCAATAAATACCATACAGTACTATAAGTGTACTGTCACTTCTTTATAATTGTCTTAATAACATATTTTTCTAGCTTAATTTATTTTAAGAATATAGTATGTGATGCATATAACACACAAACATATATTGATTGACTGTTCATGTTATTGGTAAGGCTTCTGGTCAATAGTAGGCTATCAGCAGTTAAGTTTTGGATGGGTCAAAAGTAATTCACTGAGAATGAGTTTTTCACTGTGTTGGAGGGTAGGAGTACCTACTTCCCAAGTTGTTAAAAAATATCAAAAGATATTTAAGATTGGGACAAGCTTTGGGAATTTTAACTCAACAGCTCGGTGGATATTACAGATCCAACACTTATGGGTCCGTCTTTCATCTGAACCTGAAATAAAAGCCTATATTATTTGTCTGCTATCAGGGGCAACAACCATAGCAACAGCAGAGTTAACTGAAGCCTCTGTGTACTTAATTCCTGCTTAACCTCAAGGTCCCTCATGTGGGTTACACCTTTACTTTTGACTAAAAACATATAGCATTGTTATGCTTCTAAAAGGACTTCCTATGAAATACTTCTCTTAGCATCTGCCTGCAATGCAGGAGATCTGGGTTCGATCCCTGGGTCAGGAAGATTCCCTGGAGAAGGAAATGGCAATCCACTCCAGTATTCTTGCCTAGAGAATCCCATGGATGGAGGAGCCTGGCAGGCTACAGTCCACGGGGTTGCAAAGAGTCGGACAGGACTGAAAGACTTCACTTTCACTTTTCACTTATGCATAGTTCTATCATTGCAATATCTTAAACTGCTATTTTTCTTCCTTTCCCCAAAGAGGGATACCTCAATGATTGTCCTACACTTATACAGAATTTTCCTTCTCTCATTCTGATCTCCTATAGAAAATCTGTTGGCTGTAGAATTGTAAATGTATGTGTGGAGCTACTCACTTAACAAATCATTTAAAAACAGAAAGGCAAAATTCATGGGATGCTGTGGTGGAAGTCATCACTAAAGAGTCTAAGACTGCAGCCAATGCTTTCAAGAATTTTGAAGTGTATGAGACTTTACCCTATTTACAAGCTTACAAGTTAGTCTGTCACAGTGTCAAGAAAATGATAGCAGAAAATAGAAACTCCTGTATCAGGAAGAAAGGACAGTTTATTACCCAAAACACTAGCAGTAGTCTGTATATCGGGATATTTGACTTAGTTCCTCTTGCCTCCAGTCCCATGAGATCAAGGCATATGGAATCAGATGGAAGTCTGCATAATTAACAGTTCCACTATAGGAAAAGAAACATCATATTAAGGAGTCCTCATCCTTTAGAAATGGATGGCAAGCATACTTGTTTGTTCTTTGCTCCAAAATAGCTCTTCCCATGCTATTTTCTGCACAAACATTTTTTGAAAGATTGTTTAGAACAAATGCCTTCAACACCAGAGTTGTGAGATGAACAGAAGAAAGACAAACCCATGAAAAATTATCTCTTCACAGATATGAGAGGTGTAGAGTTAGAGAACTGAGTAAATTAAGATAGAGGTCACATAATGAGACTCACTTTCCCTGAGGATCAAGTAAAGGACTATGAGAGACAATGAAGGACTGAGAATTTTCCATGGTGATCTCCACATATCCCTATAATCTCAGCTCTTCCCTAAAATCCTCCTGCAATGACTTTACCTTCTAACACATCCTTTCATCTCTCCTGATAAAATCCATTTTGACCAATCAAAGGCAGAAAATCTGCAGTCAATTCTTTCCACTTCTGAGACTAATGTTTACTTATTTTTTTTTTCAAACTGAGCTTATTTTCACGGTACCACTCCTAAAGCCCCATAACATATTTCACCTTCTCCTTCAAATTAGAATGTTTAAGTATTGTCACATTTGATATATTTAAAGAAAGACTAATGTGCGCTCTGATTGATTTTCTTTCCTACTGTTTATTTATTTATATAATAAATATGCATTCATTTAACAGATATTTATGTATCCAACATGGATTTAGGCTCCAGGATGGGGAAGTATGTTACTTGAGGTAAGTGGTCAAGAGAAACATGAAATCAAAGAGAATTCTTAAAGGATATAATCGTGCCAGTCATGCTCGAATCTGAAAAGGAGTGATCAAGGCCTAAGGCAAATAGTGATAGCAAAGCCTCCAACACTAAGGTTGCTAGAAATATACCAGAAAGAGCATAGAGGCTATTGTGGCTAGTTATGACTCAGATAACAAGATAAAAGTGTAAGTCATGTGAAACAGTACTGATTAGTAGTCACAACTGGAGGAGATAGACTGCTTGAGGGGAAAGCCCAGCTTTGTCAGATTATAGAGCATAATGTTGGGAAAATAACATTTTTGTGACATGATATTCTCATATGAAAGATGGACATAATAAAAGTACCTAAATATTTGAACTTTTGTGAGAAGATTAAATTAATTGAGAGGATTAAATTAATTCATTCACATCTTGGTTGTGATGTATACAGACTCAATGAAAGTTATGGTAACTAATATCCAACTACCAGATCCTGAAGGACCTTCTGTGCTGGGTTGTGCTGTCACTTCAGTGGTGTCTGACTCTTTGCAACCCTGTGGACTGTAGCTCACCAGGCTCCTCTGTCCATGAGATTCTCCGGGTAAGAATACTGGAGTGGGTTGCCATGCCCTTCTCCAGGGGATCTTTCTGACCCAGGGATCGAACCTACGTCTCCTTCATGAAGGATCTTCTAGAACTTGGTAAAAACATTTTGCATCAGCACCTTTACAAATCAAATGAAAATATGAAAATATAAAGATTTCCCTACATATGGTGTGTTTATAGGTTCAAGTTTTTAAACTTTAAGGTTAGGAAAACAGTAGTGGCAACACTATTTACCATAGCCAAGACATGGGAACAACCCCAGTGTCCATCAACATATGATTAGCAAAACATTGTGATCTATATATACAATGAAATATTTATCAGGCATAAAAAGAATGAAATATTGTCACTTGAATCAACATGTATAAACCTAGACAATATTATACTAAGTGAAGTTAGTCAGAGAAAGACAAATATATGATATCACTTATGTGTAATATAAATGAATCTGTATACAAAACAGAAACAATCTCACAGACATAGAAAACAGACTTATGGTGACCAAAGAAAAAAGAGAAAAAGGAAAAGGATAAATTAGCTACCTGAGATTAATAGGCACTAACTACTATACATAAAATTGATAAGCAAAAATAATTTACCATATATATAACAGGGAGCTACATTCAATATCTAGTAATAACTTATAATGGAAAATAACCTGAAAAAATACATACATATACATATAACTAAATCACTTTTCTGTATACCTAAAACTGGCACAATATTATAAATCAACTGTACTTCAATTTCTCTATATATTAACCTAAGTGTTTCATAAATATAACTGTACTCACTGACAGGCTATTTCATACAGTTTACACTAGTCAATAGGAAAGTTAAAAAAAAAAGATTTATTATTGATGGGAGAGGAGAAGGAATGATTATGGAGAAACTTTAACTCACTTTTAAGTATAGATCTTGTATGGACCAGCCTAAGTGAATTCAAATCTTCAAAGAAAATTCATAATTATTCTTTGGAAGACAGCTATGAGAAAGTAAATTTACAACAACTGCCTTGTTTCTTGACTTTTTCTTAATTACCCCAAATCTCTAGTGTAAACTAGGGGTCGTTTTTGATGTATATTCTATGATTTTGACAAAAGTATAAGGAAATATATCCACTATTACAGTATATCATACAGAATAGTTTCCCTGACCTAAAATTCCTCAGTATTTTGCCTTTCCATTTCTCCCTCTTCTCTAATTCCCAGCAACAATTGATCTTTTTATTACCATCATAGTTTTGCCTTTTCTCGAACATTATAAAGTTGGAGTCATCCAGTACGTAGCCTTTCCAGTTTGGTTTCTTTCACTTAGTAATATGCATTTAGAGTTTCTCCATGTTTTTCATGACTTGATAACTCATTTGTTTTTAGCACTGACTAGTATCCCATTTTATGGATGTATCATGGTTTATTTGTCCATTCACCTACCAAAGGATACCTTGGTTATTTTCAAGCTTGGGCAATTATGGATAAAGCTGCTATAATCATTCACGTGCAGGTTTTTGTGTGGCCATAAGTTTTCAACTCATAGGGTAAATTCCAAAAAACACAATTGCTTGATTTTGTATCTGACAAAATTTTTACCCTTACTTGTTACTAGAACACCCAAAGGGGCTCTATTACACAGCATATACATAAAACAGATTTTATGCAATACATGTTTGGAAAAATTGTCAGGAAAGAACACTATATCCCTTGGTGAATATAAGCAAGTAGGTGAAATGCCACCAAAAGCAACATCATTCTGCTTTCCGTAGAGAGTAATTTCCACCATTGCCTAATGTAAGAGAGTAGTGGCATTTTAAATTTTAAAAGAAAAAAAAATCACATAATGCCTACTGATTGGTATAACAGCACTCAGGCACTTTACTACAAAACCATTCTCTTACACATCCTGGAACTCTAAAGCATTAGTGTCAACAATTTCATATTTATAAATTTCTACTCCAGTTTGAAAAGGTCAATATTTTTGAAGTTTTTCTTAAAATAGAAAGACACTACAAAAATAAACAAATAAAATCAAAATTTGGGTCATTATAGTGTTTCATGTAAAAATTGATAGTGACTGAATATATATGGCAATATATCCATGAAAATTGTTTCCTAGTTACACTGAAGTAGATAGTTACACTGAATTCTATTAACGAATAATGCTCTGACAAATTCTAGTTATCTTTGTTTTACATGTAATTAGGTTAAGACTGTAAGCATTTACTTTCCGGAGTAAGGCCAGGGGAGTTAATGCTGTCTGGAGAGAGACTACAAGATACTTTTCAATTTCTTCGTAAGTCCTTGCTGATTTTATTGTTTCATCATTGCTTGGCTTTAAGCCAAGTGTTGACAAGCAATGTATTATAAAAATGTATTTGGAAAAATGAGATATAAAATACTCTGCTACTCTTAGGGGAGATTTTGGCATAAGAGAAAAGTATATGCTTTAGGAACACACAGGTCTGGATTAAATTGATGCTTAATCATTTAATCACTCTGTAGCCTTGAAAAAAAAAGACAAAACCTTAAGCCACTGGAGTTTAAGTTGAATTACCAATAACAATTGTTAGAAAGATTAAATGAGGTAATGTATAGAAACGGGGCTCTGGTCAAGGTCACTTTTCTTGTCAAGGTCATCAATTGCTTTCATGTTGCCAAGTGCAAGGGTAAATTCTCAGTCTTCATTATATTTGAAGTATCAGTGACTTTTGATGGAATCAACTACTTCTGTTTCTGTGAAACTTTTTCTTTATTAGGATTCCAAGACCCCACACCCTCTTTGTTTTCCCCTACTTAGCTGACCACTCCTTGTAAGACTTCTTTTCTGGTAATTTGTCTCCTTGATAAGGGAATTTCTCTTTTATTCTCTATCTGCATTCACAGCTCTATGCTGATGAACCCTAAATTTATATTTTTAGCCTTGACCTCTTCCCCAAACTCTAGATCCATATATATAACACTACCTTTTAGTCATGTCCACTTGATGTCTAATAGATAACCAGTAGGTGGCTTAAACTTAATATCAAAAACTGAATTATGGATATTCTTCTCTCAAATGTATTCTACCTCCTGTCTTACTCATCTTAGTTTTTGGCAACTTCAGTCCCTCAGTTGCTCAATGCAAAACCTTAGATCTATGCTTTCGGTTCAGTTGTTCACATACCACATCTAATGAATCAAGAAATCCTGATAGCGCCCACTGGCTCTAACTCCAAAGTTATGTAGAATCTCACCACTTCTCCGCCCCTCCAGTACTGACCTCCTATCCAATCAGCATTATGGCTCCTATAGATTTAAGCATTAACATCTCATCAATTTTCCCTGTCTCTGTCTTTGTTTCCCTATAGTATATTACCAACACTTTGTATAGTATATTACAAAGCAATTAAAATAATGCTTTAAAAATCAACATAATAGTATGTCAATCCTATACTCTATATCCTGCAGTGCAACCCATTTGTTTGAGAATGTGCTTCTAAGTTGCTTCAGTTCCATCCGACTCTGTGCAACCCATGGAATGCAGCCCATCAGGTTCCTCTGTCCATGGGATTCTCTAGGCAAGAAAACTGGAGTGGGTTGCCATGCTCTCCTCCAAGGGATCTTCCTAACCCAGGGATTGAGCCCATGTCTCTTAAGTCTCCTGCACTGTCAGAAGAGTTCTTTACCACTAAAACCACCTCTTCATTTCTGTAAGAATAAATTCCATTAATGGTCCATAATTTCCTACATGATACTTTCTCCCACTCCTTTCTGTCTTTCCTCTGTTACTATCCCAGACACTTAAAATGCTCCACTGTAGGGCCTTCTAATAGTTCTCTAAAAGACCAATCCACATTTCAACATCAGAGATGTTGAACTGGTTGTTCACTTACTGAAGGTCTTTTCTCCACATAGGTGTACAGCTAATCCCCTTCATCCCTTCAAGTCTTGGCTTAAATGCTAATTTCTTAATGACACAAATGAATCATCTCTACTCTCCACCTTCCTATACCAGATCTTATATATCCTGCTTTACTCTGTTCCTTTTCAAAACATTTACTTCACTGCAGATCATTTACCGATGAGTTGTCAAATCATGCCTTCAAAGGAAAAAATAGTAGTGATATCTGTCATCACTGTAGAAAGGAGATATTTGTTGTCTCAGACTCAGTATATTGTGCCTACTTATTTTTCAGTCATTATACACCAGGGATCTCAGAACATACTCTCTAAGATTAACATCGCTTTTAAAATGTATATTGATTCTCTGGTTCTTGGTCATCTGCTGTCCTCTGATTTAGTATTCTGTTTAATTTAGAGGTAACATTAGGTAGGTTATCATTTGATATTTATGCTTCGTGAGAATTTAAAGATAGTTAGCTAGACTTAACAGTTCAAAAGAGATTACCACGATCAGCCTAGTGATTAAGAGACTGTCTCTATCTGTGCTTATTTTTCTAAATCTATTGTTCATTTTCTGTTCTCATTTTTAATCTTAGAATAGTCACCCTTGGCATGTAACTTGTGCTGACAAGACCACAGGTAGGTCCTCTAAAGCTTATAAAATTGCAGAATCTTAAGGAAAGCAGGTTTAGCATTTTTAGCAGACTCTTTAGAAAAACTAATAAGAATATGAGCTCTTACATGTTTTTAATTAAGGGACAAGATCTTAGCTTAACACAGTAGTTATTTATGTGGCCACTCCTAAGTGCAATCAGGAAATTTTGCTTTTTGTTCTTTTAGATTTCACACACTAACAATAACAACTCATTGTCTTGGGGACAAGGCAAATTGACAAGAATATGAAGTTTTTGTTGCTTGTTCTTCTATAATAAAGCTTCTAATCTCTAGGAAAAAAGAAAATATACTAAATTTAGAATAGTCACTTTAATATGGGAATTTTTTTTTAATATTAATGTCATAATTTTACTGTTTGACAATAAAGTTTTTAGAAATCAAGAAAAAATATTAGCTAAAATCTTCAATGGAGGTATTCAAAGGTTTAAAAATATAAACTATGCTTAAATATACGGTATATATAATAACCTGTCATATGAAAAAAGACATTAGCAATTATTTTGAGTAGACAACTGATATACTGAACAACCATTGAGTTTCATCCTTTGTAGCCTAATTTACTTTTTGATACTTTATTAAAATACCCATTAAATACTGTTACATTAAAGAATGAACATCTAGTACCATAATATTAATGATTATAAAGAATATAATAAGAAGTTTAATAAAGGATGTTATCCTATCTGATGTTTCATTGCTAACTGCTTTCTAGATTCCATACCCACCCCCCCCATCTTTCCTTTCTGCCTTATATCTTGGTAAGTCTTACTATATCTGGTATTAATTTCAAACTATGAAAGTCCCAGCCCACATGAAATTACAAATCCTCACCCCAGCTCCTTCCCAAAATACAGTAAAAACAAAGTCAGTCTTTTTTTCCTGTTCTCTCAAGCCATTTTCAGACCTGCTTGGGAGGCTGTCTTGTTCTCCCCAAAATCTTTTTTTGTGTGCTATTAATAAATATTTTTCATAATTTTTATATTAAATGTGTGACATCTCCAAATCTAAATAAAATTGGGGTAGGGGATTACAAATCCATTCCCTTATCACAGCATGACCACAACAGAAGACAAATTGTACAACAATGAAGTACAAGAAAATGCTCTCAATGAAATTCATATCTGAGCTTTTAAGTTAATGACATCCACAGAGCAAAAAAACATGAGTAAGAGTGACATGAAACTAATAACTATAACATATTAACACATAAATGTACTTTCCAGGTGGCTCAGTGGTAAAGAATCCACCCGTCAAGCAGAAGACGTGGGTTCGATCTCTGAGTTAGAAAGATTCTCTGGAGAAGGAAATGGCTATCCACTCCAGTATTCTTACCAGGAAATCCCATGGACAGAGAAGCCTGGTAGGCTACAGTCAATGGGGTTGCCAAGAGTTGGACACGACTTAGTGCTAAGAACAACTCATGAATATGTTACATAAATATAATAAATTAGCATCATGTTGACATAGTAGAAGGATCAACAGGCTGTAAGTTAAAAAAATAAAAATAAAAAAAAACCCTAAGCCTATCAACTAGATAGTTATGTGATTTGGGGCAAGTTACTACATATTCTAGCAAATGTTCCAATCTCTATTAAACAAGAAATTGAAATAGCACCATATTTCTTTTCAATCTTATGATTTGTAAATTTGCCTTTTATTTTCAAGGAGAATTAATAAAAAAAAAAAAAAAAAAAAAACCTCTTGCAGTACTAACAATGAAAATACTCTTGGCCATGATATTGAGAAACAACAAAAGAATGAGGGTATTACAAACAAACCAATCAGGAAGGGATTCATCACCAAAATATACAAACAGATCATACAACTCAATATCCTAAAATTGAATTGAAAAATGGGTGGAAGATCTAAATAGATATTTCTCCAAAGAAAACATATAGATGGCCAGAAAACACATGGAAATATGCTCAGCATCACTAATCATTAGAAATTCAAATCGAAGCTATAATGAGGTATCATCTTCCACCAAACATGGTCCACTGAAGAAGGAATGCTAAATCACTGCAGCATTTTTGCCTTGAGAACCCCATGAACAGTATGAAAAAGCACAAAGATATGACACTGAAAGATAAGCCCCCCATGTCAGTAGGTTTCCAATATGCACTGGAGAAGAGTGGAGAAATAGCTCCAGAATGTAGAGGCTAAGCCAAAGTGGAAACAATGTCCAGTTGTGGATGTTTCTGGTTGTGAAAGTGAAGTCTGATGTTGTCAAGAACAAATTCGTATAGAAACCTGGAATGTTAGGTCCATGGATCAAGGTAAATCAGATGTGGCCAAGCAGGAGATGGTAAGAGTGTACATCAATATTTTAGGATGGATGGGAATGGAAGAAGTGAATTCAGATAATCATTATATTTACTTCCATGGGCAAGAATCCCTTAGAAGAAATGGAGCAATCCTCATATAAAGACTCAACAAAAGAGTCTGAAATGCAGTACTTGGGTACAATCTCAAAAACAATAGAATGATCTCAGTTCATTTCCAAGGCAAATCATTCAACATCACAGTAATCCAAATCTATGCCGCAACCACTAATGCTGAAGAAGCTGAAGCTGAACAGTTCTATGAATACCTACATGATTTTCTAGAGCTAACATCAAAAAAAGATGTCCTACTCATCATAGGTGATTGGATGCAAAAGTGCAAAGTCAAGAGATACCTGTCAGAATGGCCATCATCAAAATGGCCATTTTGTTGATGCAAACAATAAATGTTGGAAAGGATGTGGAGAAAAGGGAACCCTCCTACACTCTTGTTGGGACTCCAAATTGGTACAGCCACTATAGTGAACATAATGGAATTCCGTTAAAAATCTAAAAATAAAAGTACCATATGATATGGCAATCCCACCCTTAGGCAGAGGACATGGAAGCAGCCTAAATGTCCATCAAATATACAATGGAATATTACTCAGCTATAATAAAGAACAAAATAATGTCATTTGCAGCAGCATGGGTGGACATAGAGATTATCATATTGAGTGATGTAAGCCAGACACATATGGCTTATGTGTGGAATCTAAAAAAAAAAAAAAAAAAAGGTACAAACGAACTTAGTTACAAAACAGAAGTAGAGTCACAGATGTAGAAAGCAAACTTACAGTTACCAGAGGATGGGAGGGGAGAGATACATTGGAAGATTGGGTTTAACATATATACATTACTGTGTATAACATAGATAACTAATAAGAACCTATTGTATAACCCAGGGAACTCTAGTCAATAGTCTGTAAGGGAAAATAACCTACAAATAAGTGGATATGTGTATATGTATAAGTGATACACTTTTACTGTACACCTGAAACTAACACAACATTGTAAATCAACTATACTTCAATAATTATTTTTTTAAAGAATAAGGGTAGTATTTCCTTTCCAAAGGAGAAAGAATATTGTAGAAGATGTGCGATCTAGTGTACAAAATAGGTAGTTTAATATGTTATTGAACCAGATTAAGCTGGATACACAACAAATCAAAAGTGAGTACAGGGAATAAGTTAGATAAACAAGTTCCTAGTTGGCATTTAGACTAAAAATTTTGAGGAGGAATGTAACTTATAACAGTATTTTAGTTAATCTTGTAAGTCCAATATTGTGAAAAACTCTGTCACTTGCTCTGTCACTAGCAAATGTTTTGATCTAAAGGCAAAACATTGGAAGAAAATTATAATGATTTTAAGCAAAATTATAAGCAACTCAACAAGCCACATCTTTCTTTACAAAAAGCTTTCTATGAGCTAAATTAAACAAATGAACATTTAATAAGAAAACTGAAGAAGAAGATCAGAGACTCCCTTTCCTTCATGAACTTATGCAAAACCCCTCAGATCTTAAAAAAATATATTTTAAAAAGTTAGTATGGTTTAAGAAATAAAGTGAATCATCTTTCAGCTTTGACTCTATTTGTAAGAATTAATACACAACTTTGGCTGAAACCTTAATAATTTCTATATTTAGTTCTCCAAAGTCTTTCAGAAAATATGAAGACAAGATATAAAACTTTGCTTCTTGTTAAAAACTACTCTCAAAGCCCAAAGACATCTTCAAAGTTAAGTTTATAATTAAAGGATTCAGGGACTCTTAGGGTTAGTCATTAATGAGAATTTCTATGGAAATTGAAGGAAAAATGTACACATTCAATCAACAAGCATGTACTAATTAGCTTACACAGGTCAAATATGGCTTTGTGTGCTGAATATAATGTGTGTGTGTGTATATATATATATATACATATGTATATATGTATATATATATATATATTACTAACTGAAAGAACACCAAGTGAGAATACCCTGAGTCACAAACAAGTTTTATATGTTCAAAGAAAGAAGAACATGAGCTAAAAGAAGAGAGGAGAAAGTGAAGGTTGCAATAAATGAAATGGCTGAGGGAATCAAGGGCATATAACATCAGTCTTCAGGCCTGGAAAAATTCTAAATTTCATTCTAAGTGGGGAGAAACCATTTTTATCCCTACAAAGATCCCTTATCTTGCTCTTTTATAGATATACTCACTTTGATTTTG
The DNA here is from genome assembly GCF_054371585.1 of Giraffa tippelskirchi. Lineage (NCBI taxonomy): Eukaryota > Metazoa > Chordata > Mammalia > Artiodactyla > Giraffidae > Giraffa > Giraffa tippelskirchi. The sequence continues at coordinate 44,904,361 of NC_137276.1, forward strand.
TCCCTTACACATCCTGGCAAATACTATTCTCTCCTCACTTGCTCTTATTTTATTATTTCAAGAATGTTCAAATGCAATTCTACAGTGTAAATTTTGATATTGATTTTTTTTTCACTCAGTGAATTTGGAGATTCATCTAGGTCATTGTGCATGTCAATAGTCCATTCCTCTTCATTGCAGAGTAATATTCCTTACAGTGGATACACCATTGTTTGTGTAACCAGCCTCTTATTAAAAGGGATATTGGTTGATTTTATGAATAGAGTTTCTATAAACATCCATGTTCAAGTTTTTATGTGAACATAGGTTTTCATTTATCTGGGATAAATATACAACAGTACAATTTCTGGGTCATAGCATCATTATAGATTTAGCTGTTTTTTGTTGTTAACAGTTAAACTATTACCCAGAGTGGCTGTTCCATTTAACACTCTCATCAGCAAGAAATGAATGTTCCAATTTCTCTTTATCCTCAGAACATTTAATATTATATATATAGATAGATCTTATATATATATTGATCTTATATATATATTGATCTTTGATTGTGATTACAGTTTGCATTTTCCTAGTGGCTCATGCTGTTGAATATTGTTAGGTAGTTAGGATAGGAAAAAGAAGTCCAGAATGGTGGTGGCTAAAAGACAAAGAAGGGAAAAGCCTGGAAAATAGAACAAAGGATGGTCCGAGGACCTGGAGTGATGACCTCAGGTAAAACAAACAGCCCTCCTGGCTAGCCCAATTTATATAGGGCAGGCCTGAGGGAAGAGAAAAAAAAAAAAAACAACAAAAAGAGGTGCCAAAATTGAGGGGAGGGGCTTCTCTTCTCTTCATGTCTTTTGGGTTGACCCAGCCTCACGCCTGAAGGATGTATTTTCCTTTGCTTTCTAACTAAAACTGAGCTGTAACATGGAGCTGTAACACTGGTCCATTCGTCACTTCAATTTTTTGCTGTGGTGAGACAGAACTGAGGAAATTACACACTCCCCTGACAATATCTTCTTGTGTTCTTATTTGTCATCTATGTATCTTTTTCAGTGAAATGCCTCTTTGCATATTTTCCACATTGTTTAATTAGAACTTTTATTACTTAATCAGAATGTTTATTTTTAACTTGAGTTTTGAGAGCTTTTAGTATACTCTAGGTATTAATCCTGTGTTGGTAATATAGTTGTCTATTAGTTCATGCTCCATTATGAGTTAGCAATTATTAACTCAAATTAACTCATTAATAGTTAATATCAACCAGCTTTATTTCCTTCATTCTCAATAATTCAAGAACCCACTGATGGAGGATTGTGCCAGCCTGATATAACAAAGATCATGCAAGTCATAGAATAAAAGGGTGAGTTAGTTAAAGGACACAATCATAGAGGGAAATAGAAATACTAGATCATAAAGGGAAGATGAGATGATATGGTCTATGAAGGATGGCCATGGGCCTTTTTCATATGTTTCTGAGAATTTTTTTTTCCAATTTTACTGAGATACAACTGACATAGTACATTGTATAGGTTTAAGGTGTCTTACATAATGATTGGACATATACATTTGTTACAAAATGGTTACTACAATATTAATTTACATCTATCTCCTCTCAGAGTAACAAGATTTTTTCCTCATTATGGGGTCTTATAAAATCAAATCTTAGCAACTTTCAAGTATACAATACAATATTGTTAACAATAGTGATCATGGTGTACATTATACATCCAGAACTCATAACTGAAGTTTATACCTTTTGACCACCTTCACCCATTCTGCCCACTCTCCACCTCCAGTAACTACAAATCCGACCTGCTTATTTGAGTATGGTATGTCTAATCCCACATATAAGTGAGATCATACAGTATTTTTTGTGAGATCATACTTTGTCTGACTTATTTCACTAAGTATATCGCCTTCAAGAGCCAGTCTGTCAATGTAAATGGCAGGATTTCCTTTTTTTTTATGGTTGAAGCTTTGATAGGATGAAAGACAACCTCGTGAAACTATTTAATAAAGATTTTGCTTCATATTCTGGATTTTGAATTGCTTTATAATGTACTCTAATTGAAATATTTATTAAAATAAATATACAGAGGTACTCTTAATACTTCTTATTCCTATTCTGATAAACCAGTCAAATGTTAAAGTCAGGTTTTACACTAAGTAAAAAAAAAAAGAATATTGCTGAAACATAGGAACTCAACTGCTGAGGTGAGGCTTTATTTAGTTTTCTCATGTTTATAAATATTTTTCTAAGGCTAAAATGTGACTTTTATGACCAGCTGAATGACATTAGAACTGCCTGTAGAATAGTGCCAAATGAAAACAAAAGCTGGAACCCCAGAAGGCAAACAGATAAACAAAAAGAAACAAATTAGGGCCAAATCATTATTTTAAAAAAGCAGGTAATGTAGACATTTTCTCCCTCAAGAGGTGACCTTTTAATTTTTTAAAAAAAAGAATCCTAATAAGTGATGTAGAAGATTTCTCTCTTCCACGGTGGCTTTTCCAGAACTCAGCTTTGACGTAAGCATATTTTTTTTTTATTTCAGTGTTTTATAACACTCATTAAAATAATTTCAAATGACAATGCTAGATATCATCGTCATTTATATGGAAAGTTTAAAAAATTCTTCCAGTATGAGTTAGTGAAATGACTTCTTTAATACAGATTCTAAAAATAAAATAACTAATAAAGTAAGTGCACCTTAACTATTGTTGTTTAGTCGCTAAATCATCTCCAACACTCTGTGACCAAATGGACTCTAGCCCTCCCATCTCCTCTATCTTTGATATTTTCTTGGCAAGAATACTGGAGTGGGTCACCATTTCCTTCTCCAGAGGATCTTCCTGACCAGGGTTCAAACCCATGACTCCTACTGCATCTCCTGCATTGCAGGTGGCTTTTATATTCTGAGCCAATGGGGAAGCCCTAACTGTTAATCTGCTGGATTAATTTCCTGTAAGTCATTCAATGTTAAAAGGGAAAAATAAATGGTTATGTAAATTGGAAAAATGAATGCCTTTGAGCAAAGCTAAGCTTATTAAAAGAAAAAGCTGTATTCAGCTTAGAGGAGAAACCTGCTATTCATAGCAAAAGGTCTATGGTTTCTTTATATCCCCTAACATTTTTTCAGGACAAGTCTTTTTGTAAATAACAAATTCAGGTTTAATAGTGTTACACAGGGACACAATTACTCAAGTAGGTCACATTTTGACCTTTTATTGTACTCACAGGACTTACTCTATGCACATTAACCTAAAACTTCATGCTAAACATGAGAAATGGCAAATTGTTTTTGTTAAGTTAAAAGAATGAGATCATTGTTTGGAAACACTTGTTGTGACTATGTCCAGAATAATAATGACTAAAAGAAACCACTGGCAAAGCAATTATCTTTGTCGCATTATTTTTATCTTAGCACCTACTAACTGATTCATTCCCCATCTCATCTACTTCTCATCCTTCTGTTGTTCTATCTTACTATAGAAATGAGAAGAACAAATGCTATTAAATCTACTAATTATCAGAGTTATTGCTAGCATTGAATAACATTCACAGTTGAAATAATCTTCTTAGTAAAAAATATGTTAGACTTTAAGAAATGCAGAGTCTATCCTCTATTGTAATTATTAATAAATAATGAATAAATAAATATGTACATAGATAGAAATATAGATCAGGATGCATGCACCTGTAAGTTAAATGTATGTACAGATATCCTCGGCAGTTATTTTAAATGATGATGTAATTTTATAGAGTTATAGGGCTTCCCTAGCTTCCTTGGTGGCTCAGTTGGTAAAGAATCCACCTGCAATGCGGGAGACTTGGGTTCGACACCTGGGTTGGGAAGATCCTCTGGAGGAGGGCATGGCAACATATTCTAGTATTCTTGCATGGAGAATTCCTATGGACAGAGGAGCCTGGCGGATTGCAGTCCATGGTGTCACAGAGTCAGACATGACTGAGAGACTAAGCACCTCACAGCACATAGTTTTGTAGATGTTTACATTTTGTACATATAGTAATATTTATATATTTGTAGATTTATACTTAGTTTAATAGTATCCTAAGTGATAATACATAAATGTATCAGTAAAAAGACAACTTTGTGTAAGTTAACATGTGAGTTTCTAGAGATTTTCCTCAACTTGCCCAATGGAAGGGACTTAAATGGCATACTCAAGTCTCTTACTATATCAATCATCTGAGAAGCATCTTGCCTACTTTTGGTTTGTTAATATACCAAATATTCTGTGTATATGGGAGAAGGACAAGAATGTGAGAGTGTCACTAAGAAGGAAGAAATGCAAGATGAGAGTGAAAGTGCAGATACATGCATGATTGATAGAAGAGCAAAAGAATTATTTAAAGACATTAGGGATGAAGTTCTAATTTCATGGTATTGATATTTTTTTCAAACATGAATGATTTAGGATTACTGAATAACATGAGTTAGTTTTTGCTTACTGAACTTTTTTTCTTAATATATTCAAATAGTACCATGAGTCATCCATCTATTAATATTTTCTATTAGCATTGCCACTTTACTTTTTTATTGGGAATTCATTTTAACCATGATGGGTAATTTATCATGATATTTTAAAATAAAAATGCATTGGCAAAGAGACAATATGGAGATCACATTGATATTGGAATTCTGTTTTGGAGGAGACTACAGATATGAGAGCTATGTGTTTCAGACAGAAAACAGTAATTACATGGCATTTTGGAGTTCACTAACTTTAGTCTATAAACACATCACTAAAATTTTTAGCTGGATATTTCTTTTTAACCTTGAATCAAAACCAATTTGTTAAGAATTTAAAGTCATGTCTAGTGGGTAGGTGAGGAGATACTATTTCAGATGTTGAAATTCACTCAAAAATTTGTCAAATTTCACAAATTGAAACCAGTATTTCTGAGAATGCAGGCCTTACCAATGATGAAGTAAAACATATATTTGAACTACTGTCAAATTTTCACTAGAAGCTAGAAAAATTGCCCAGAGTTGTGTCTTCAAGGTAGGAAGGAAAAAAAAAAACAAAACACACCTCTGTGTTGCAGATAGAACATTACATGGGGATGATAAATATATGTGCACATGCACAGGCCAAGAAATGTTCCTAGGCATAGACAGTTTTCAAGTATTCATCTGAAGGTAGTGAAAGAAAAAATATCTGATTTTTTTTTTCTGTATTGGACTGACTCACAACCCAAGAAAGAATAAATATAAACTTGGGAAATAACTAACACTTAACATGGCAAATTCTACTTTTTTTAATTGTTGTCAGGAAAAAAATAAATCTATTACAATACACATTCTGTGAAGAAAAATCACATAACAAATTCTTAAGGCTGGAAAGCATCCAAACTTTGTCTGAATGGGAATGATATAAAATCAAGAACTGGTAAACACTAGTGAAATTTTTGCTACTCTTCAATCTCATTAACGGAAAGTCTTATTGGGACTAAGTTTAAGATGAGGATGAATCCATTATTCCACAGGAGTACCTAATGAGATTTCTACCTTTCTCAGTTTAGTTCAGTTCAGTTCAGTTGCTCAGTCGTGTCTGACTCTTTGCAACCCCATGGACTCCAGCACACCCGGCCTCCCTGTCCATCACCAACTCCCAGAGTTTACTCAAATTCATGTCCATCGACTCGGTGATGCCATCTAACCATCTCATCCTCTGTCATCCCCTTCTCCTCCCACCTTCAATCTTTCCCAGCAGCAGGGTCTTTTCCAATGAGTCAGTTCTTTGCATCAGGTGGCCAAAGTATTGGAGTTTCAGCTTTAACATCAGTCCTTCCAATGAGTACTCAGGACTGATTTCCTTTAGGATGTACTGGTTGGATCTTCTTTCAGTCCAAGGGACCCTCAAAACTCTCCTACCTTTCTAGAGGAGGAAAAAGTAGGCTTATTGCTGATATGGCTCTTCTCCTTAAATCAGTGTACTTGGAGAAGAGTGTTAGGACAAGGATAGGTTTTGGGGTTAAGATTTTGTAATACAGATCAAGACCAACTGCTATAGTCAATGATTAATCAGTCATTGTCTTTTTTCAGATATCACTATTAATATGACACGATACAAATCTGTGGGAGGTTGTCAACATTTTTTTGTGCTTTAATTTTGACAAAGAAGGATATATGAATAGGTACTTGCCTCAAACATATTTTTATTTGCCACAATTCATATGAACTACATTGCTTAAGTAGCATTTATTTTGGGCATTCTTTACAATATTCCAAGTTCTAGAAGAGCACATAATAGACTCAACATTTTTTTTTCCTCAAAAGTATATGCAGAGGCTTGTGAAAAATATTAGACCCATTTAGTCTTAGTAAAAGAAGAAAAAGAAAAAATATATGTGTTTTGATTATAAGTAGAAGAATCCCATTTTGAAAAGGCACATATAGTTAGCATCTCTTTGTGAAGAGTTACAAAAAATTGACCTTGGACAAATTATAATACACTAAGACATTTTAACATGACCATTCTTGACTAATTTCCTCTCCTGGACATGTAAAACATTTATATTCAGACCCTTCTCTAATCCCTACCTGAAAACACCATCTGCCATCAACTTCTCAGAGAAATGGCAGGTCTCTCATTGAATATTCAGATGAGCAGATGCAGACTCAGGAAGAAAGGGAGAGGATACCCATGAGGTAAGCAGGCTAGGGCTCATGAAGAACTTTACTTAGGAGTTTTGAATAAAACAGTTGGAGTTTATACAATGGATAGGAGAAAAAAAAGGTTCTAAAAAAGTTTCACAGGTGATTTTGTATCCCTTTCATGATATTGAAGGGAATGTAATCATTATGAAATTAAACATTAGTTATTATAGTATGTGCTTTAATTTTGATAGAACTGTATGTAAAGCAATAATCCTGGGGTTATAATCTCTCTCAAACTTATAAATATAGAGAAAAATACATCTTTGCTGAAGGAGAACTCAATTATTTTGTGTTTTGGAAGCAACATACTTTATCTCCTGAAGTATTGGTAGACAGTTACATTAGTAATCTCCTTCAATAAAATTGCTAATGTACACACAATTCCAGAAAATGATAAAATATTTTAGCAAAGGTATCAACAATATTCTAAATAGGGACAGATTATACAATGTTTTTACTTTATTTATAACATTACCCACTGAGATTTTAAGAAATAAATTGTTTTTTTAAAAAATATTAATCCAGTTAAGTATGCAATCTTGCAAAACTTAAGACTGTCTGAGTCACCCTATCATCAGATAGTAAAATGGAAAAATATAGACTAAACAAAACATACTGACCAAAGATGAAAGAGAAATATAGAGAAGCTACAAATCATAAAACCATAAACAGGAATATTTTTTCATTGCTCTTAGCACACTAAATAAAGTATTGAACTCATCTTTCTCTGTGTAACCACTGACATAGCAAGGATCCACAGCAAAAGTTCATTTCTCTTTGGCTTTCTGTGTGGTAGACATACTATTTTCTAACCATTATTCATTATACCACTTGTATTTATTAGCATAATCTTGCCTTTATACATGGTTCCCATTTCGGTAACAGCACTAACAAACTAGACTTACTGGCAACAAGTTCAGCCAAAGGTGTATCAATCAATGATTTCTAAGCAGAAGTCCCTTTGAACATGGTTGTTTTTGTATAAAAGAGAAGAGCTCAGTTGGCAGGAAGATTTTGCCTTTCTGTTTCTGCATCTCTTCAAATTTAGAATTCACACATAAGACTTCATGTTCAGAAGGTATCTTGTGAATCTGAGAAAGAAAGTTATATACTAACAGTGGGAGAGCCAACAGGGAGGAATCTGGGTTCTCAATGGCCAAGTACATTTAGGTGTCTGCTTGCTTAAAAAAGAGCATAAAATTTCTCAGTTTAATGCTTGTAAATAGATTTCTGTTACAGTGTTCTACAACGCAAAGGTAATTTGTAATAATACTTTTAACAGAGCAATTTTTTAATTAAATTATGCATTAAAAATCTTGAGAAATTATTAATTATCAAATATTTGAGTTAGGCAAAACATCAAAGAAGATATGTAAATGTTACTAAACACAATGAAAGTTTAAAGAAATGTAAAAACCACAAAAAGATACCCCAATAATATGGCATAATGGTCAACAATATACTATGATTTCTGTATATATTTTTATTATAATGAAAGGATCATAATCAACTGTTATTAAAATGAAGCCATATTTTTAATAAATTTTATGCTATGTTTATAAGATGTATAAATATTCTAAGTAATTTACCAGTGGCTAAAAAAAGAAAATTACAAATAAGCAATTATCCCAAAGGAGTAAGAGTAGAGTACATATGCACTTTTAATAATTATAATTCAGTTCAGTTCAGTTGTGTCTGACTCTTTGCGACCCCAGGGGCTACAGCACATCAGGCTTCCCTGTCCAACACCAAGCTTGCTCAAACACCAGAGCTTGCTCAAACTCATGTCCTTCGAGTTGGTGATGCCATCCAACCATCTCATCCTATGCTGACCCCTTCTCCTCCTGCCTTCAATCTTTCCCATCATCAGGGTCTTTTCCAATGGGTCAGTTATTCTCATCAGGGGGCCAAAGTATTGGAACTTTAGATTCAGCATCAGTTCTTCCAATGAATATTCAGGACTGATTTCCTTTAAAGCTGATAGCTTTGATCTCCTAGCACTCCAAGGGATTCTGAAGAGTATTCTCCAACACCACAGTTCAAAAGCATCAATTATTTGGTGTTCAGCTTTCTTTATGGACCAACTCTCACATCCATACATGACTACTGGAAAAACCATAGCTTTGACTAGACAGACCTTTGTTAGCAAAGTAATGCCTCTGCTATTCAATAAGCTGTCTAGGTTTGTCACAGTTTTTCTTCCAAAGAGCAAACATCTTTTAATCTCATGGCTGCAGTCACTATCTGCAGTGATTAGAGCCCAAGAAAATAAAGTTTCCATTTTTTCCCGTGTATTTGCCATGGAGTGATGAGACTGGATGCCATGATATTCGTTTTTTGAATGTTGAGTTTTAAGCCAGCTTTTTCACTCTTCCCTTTCATTTCCATCAAGAGGTGTTTTAGTTCCTTTTCACTTTCTGCTGTAAGGTGGTATCATCTGCATATCTGACATTACTGATATTTCTCCTGGTAATCTTGATTCCAGCTTGTGCATCATCCAGCTTGGCATTTTGCATGATGTACTCTGCATATAAGTTAAATAAGCAGAGTGACAATATACAACTTGACATATGCCTTTCCCAATTTGGAACCAGTCTTTTGTTCCATGTCTGGTTCTAACTGTTGTTTCTTGAACTGCATACAGATTTTTCAGGAGCCAGGTAAGGTGGTCTGGTATTCCCATCTCTTCAAGAATTTTCCACAGTTTGTTGTGATTCACACAGTCAAACGATTTGGCATAGTCAATGAAGCAGAAGTAGATTTTTTTTCTGGAATGATCTTGCTTTTTCTATGATCCAATGGAAGTTGGCAATTCAATCTCTGGTTCCTCTGCCTTTTCTAAATCCAGCTTGAACATCTGGAAGTTCTCAGTTCACACACTATTGAAGCTTAGCTTGGAAAATTTTGAGCATTACTTTGCTAATGTGTGAGAGGAGTGCGATTGAGAGGTAGTTTGAACACTCTTTGGCATTGCCTTTCTTTGGGATTGAAATGGAAACTGAACTTATCCAGTCCTGTGGCCACTGCTGAGTTTTCAAAATTTGCTGGCATATTGAGTGCAGCACTTTCACAGCATCATCTTTTAGGATTTGAAATAGCTCAACTGGAGTCCAATCACCTTCACTAGCTTTTTTGGTAGTGATGCTTCCTAAGGCCCGCTGACTTCACACTCCAGGATGTCTGACTCTAGGTGAGTGATCCCCCCATCATGGTTATCTGGATCATTAAGGTTTTTTGTACAGTTCTTCTATGCATTTTTGCCACCTCTTTTTAATATCTTCTGATTCTGTTAGGTCCATACACTTTTCGTCCTATATTGTGTCCATCTTGAAAATTTCCCTTGGTATCTCTAATTTTCTTGAAGAGATCTCTAGTCTTTCCTATCCTATTTTTTCCCTCTATTTCTTTGCATTGATCACTTAGGAAGGCTTTCTTATCTCTCCTTGCTTTCTTTGGAACTCTGCATTCAGATGGATATATCTTTCCATCTCTCCTTTGCCTTTCATGTCTCTTCTTTTCTTAGATATTTGTAAAGCCTACTCAAACAACCATTTTGCCTTTTATGCATTTCTTTTTCTTGGGGATGGTTTTGATTACCACCTCCTGTACAATGTTACAAACTTCTGTCCGTAGTCCTTCACACACTCTGTCTATCAGATATAATCCCTTGAATGACACTGAAAAATGAACTCCCCAGGTCAGTAGGTACCCAATATGGTACTGGAGAACAGTGGAGAAATAACTCCAGAAATAATGAAGAGACGGAGCCAAAGTGAAAACAATGCCCAGTTGTGGATGTGACTGGTGATGAAGTAAAGTCCAATGCTGTAAAGAATAATATTGTATAGGAACCTGGAATGTTAGGTCCATGAATTAAGGTAAATTGAAGTGGTCAGACAGGAGATGGCAAGAATGAACATCGACATTTTAGGAATTAGTGAACTAAAATGTACCAAAATTCAGATGACCATTATATCTACTGCTGTGGTCAAGAATCCCTTAGACGAAATGGAATACCCCTCATAGTCAACAAAAGAGTCCAAAATGCAGTACTTGTGTGCAATCTCAAAAATGACAGAATGGTCTCCGTTCATTTCCAAGGCAAGCCATTCAATATCACAATAATCTAAGTCTATGACCCAACCACTAATGTCAAAGAAGCTGAAGTTGAATAGTTCTATAATGACCTACAATACCTTCTAGAACTAACGCCAAAAAAAAAGAAAAAAGAAGTCTTTTTCATCATAGGGAACTGGAATGCAAAAGTAGGAGATCAAGAGATACCTGGAGTAATAGGAAACGTGGCCTTGGAGTACAAAATGAAGCAGAGCAAAGGCTGACATAGTTTTGCCAAGAGAACACACTGGTTATTGCAAACACCCTCCTCCAACAACACGAGAGACGACACACATAGACATCACTAGATGGTCAATACCAAAATCATACTGATTATATTCTTTGCAGCCAAAGATAGAGAAGTTCTATCCAGTCAGAGAAAAGAAGACTGGGAGCTGACTATACCTCAGATTGTAAACTCCTTATTACAAATGTTCAATATAATTAGAGGATGACAAAGACAGCATTTTAATAGGATTTTAAAGTCATTCTTCCAAGCAGCTTGAAGGGAAAAAAAAGTCCAGGAAAAAAAAAAGCATTTATTGTGTTATCTTAACAATCTTTCATCTTCAATAGTTTAAATACAGTTATAGCCATAAAGTAATAATATAAGATACTGTACTTATAATTAAGTCCTATCTTAACTGTCTGTGAAGAATAATATTGTAAATAATTTTTCTTTTGAAAATAAAATTTATTTTTCTTTACTGAAAATTCAAACAGCAGTTCTAAACAATATTTAGAATTCAAACTATTCTATGACAAATATGAGTCAAATAAGTATTAATACATTTTAAATATCAAACATTCCAATTATATTCACTTATTCCAGTAAATTATGTAATGTTTAAAATCCTAACATTTTTCTCAGTATCATTAAAGCTTATATGTAAGATATATTTGGAAATAATTCAACCAGAGAATCTGCAAATAGAGAGCTAGGTATCTCTAATGAAATTATTGGCATATTTCTGTCATAAAAATTGGACAAGATAAATGATTTTATTTTTTTAATTTTTATTCACAGTATAAGTCTGTAAAGTCCATAGAATGTTAATATTTCCTATGATTTGTTGATGCTTAAAATAATTTTCATGGTAATTCTAAAGAATCCCCAAGTATTAAAACATGCAAACATTCTGAATCACTGTCTAATTAAATCTGCACTTGAACAACATGTGGATTTTAAAGTAAATACATTTCTTTAGAAACACTGACTCAATTCATTCCTTCATGAAGTCACTTTTGAAATTAATCTACTCAAAAATACCAGCATAAAAACCTTTTTCTTTTAAAAAAAGAAAACTTAATTTCTGCTTTTAGTCATTAAGGGAAACTCATGCCACATAGTGTGTCTTCCATAGAGAACTATAAAACAAGGAAAAAATGTTAAATGACTATTTCTCAATGAAAGGCAAGAGGCAGAAGCAGCACATATTATGAGCACTAAGAAAAGGAAAACTGAGATGAGCCCCACAATAACATTAATGTTCTGCCTGAAGGTACATTCCAAAGAGGAGCACAGGTAGAGAGTGCTCAAAGCACAGTGGAGAGGGTCTTGGTAAGTTGATGAAGTAGGAATTAGGGTTCTCAGAGGAAGTGACTAAAATCTGCAGAAATAAGAGAGAAGGAAACTACTCAAGGAGCAAGTTTTAAAATATGCATAACCAACACACAAACTAGGAGAAAATTCTCTTAGCACACATACCTGACCAAAGATTCCTATCAAGGTTATGTACACAACCAATTCAAATCAATAATAAAAAAGAAAGCAATTAGAGATGGGCTGGGGCTTACCACAAAAGGATACATATTAGAGATTAATAATCCTGAAGAAGCAGTCAACATTTTTAGTCATCAGGGAAATGCAAATTAAAAACATAATGCAATTACACTACACAGTCATAACAGTTACAATTAAAAACACTGACCAAATTAATTTTGTGGCAGAGATACACAGCAAACTGAACTCTCAACATTTTTGTCCAGTTCTGCGACCTCATGGACTGTAGCCCACCAGGTTCCTCTGTCCTGAATGCTCAGCTTTTTGATCTATTTTTCCTTTTCTTTCAATTTTTTCATATATTTCTAATGGCAATATAGAATGATATGAACACTCTGGAAATCTAATCATTTTTGTAAATGTAAACATACCTTATGACACAGCAATTCAAGAGGAAAAAATTAATCATCTAAAGGTTTATTCAGACTTTCCTTGTAGCTTAGTCAGTAGATAATCTGCCTGCAATGCTGGACCAAGGTTCGATCCCTGGGTCAGGAAGATTCCCTGGAGAAGGAAATGGCAACCCACTCCAGTAGTCTTGCTTGGGGAATCACATAGACAGAGGAGTCTGGCAGGCTAGAGTCCATGGGGTTGCAAGAGTCGGACACGACTTAGCGACTAAACCACCACTGCAAAGGTTTATTCATGATTATTCCACACTTATGTGGAATAATTTACAAACATTTATAACACTCTCAAGTTGGAAAAACCATAACATCAGTCAACCTGATAATATAGAAACAAACTGGTATATTGATACAATGGAAATAACACACAGCAATAAAAAGGAAGGGATAAATGATACATGAAGCAAGATTACTGAACCTCAAAAATATGCTGTGTGAGATATATTAGACTCATATTAGTATATTTCAATCTAATACAGGCAAAATTTATATAAGATGATGAGTTAGCTGGAAAGTGTTACCTGCAAGGCAAGAGCACTGACAAGGTAATGTTCTACATATGGTGGTAATGCCATGAGTTACATGGCTGATACAATGATGAAAACTGATATGGTGTGGCAGCATTATTTCTACCAATGCATTTCAGTGACAGAAAATACCCCATCTTAAGCGTTATACATTGTGAGGAGATTTCAAAATGCTACTGTATCAGTTTCTTCCTTATCTCAGTAGGTCTCCCCAAGAAGAATATGTATATTCTCCAGAAGATATATACATACACACACACATAGACAATGGCCTCCTCTTATCCACAGGGGATAAATTTCAAGACTCCCAGTAGATGCTTTGAAACTGTGCATAATACCAAACCCTATGCATATTATGTTTTATTCCATACATACATACATACCTATGATACAGTTTACAATAAATGGCTTAGGGATGCCTTGCTGAAGCTGTCTATAGCTCAATTCTTTTCTGGCACAACACTTCAATATCAATCAGAGTATGTTTTCTGTTTGTGATTTCCACTCACAAATGTAATGTCTTTTCCATTTTAACTAAGCATTCATCATGCACTGTGGCTATAATGTATGCATTTTGAGATGTGACCGCAAAATAAACAATTTTTTTTTTCCCTCTTGAGAACTATCATCTTTCACATAAAGGGAGAACTTCACTGCTGCTGTTTGGCGTAAGTGAATTGCCAGTATCACCACTCTTGTACTTTAAGGCTGCTGCTGCTAAGTCGCTTCAGTTGTGTCCGACTCTGGGCAACCCCGCAGATGGCAGCCCACTAGGCTCCGCTGTCCCTGGGATTCTCCAGGCAAGAATACTGGAGTGGGTTGCCATTTCCTTCTCCAATGCATGAAAGTGAAAAGTGAAAGTGAAGTCGCTCAGTCGTGTCCGACTCTTAGCAACCCCATGGACTGTAGCCTACCAGGCTCCTCCGTCCATGGGATTTTCCAGGCAAGAGTACTGGGGTGGGGTGCCACTGCCTTCTCCAGTACTTTAGGGCATTATTAAGTAAACAAATATTACTTGAACACAAGCACTGCAATATCATGGTAGTTGATCTAAAAACCAAGATGGCTACTAAGTGACTGTTGGGTTGGTAGTGTATATAGACTGGATTGGATGGACAAAGGAATGATTCACATTCCTAGACAGCAGATTTCATCATGCTACCTAGTTCAGTTCAGTTCAGTCACTCAGTCGTGTCCGACTCTTTGCAACCCCATGAATCACAGCAGGCCAGGCCTCTCTGTTCATCACCAACTTCTGGAGTTTACCCAAACTCATGCCCATCGAGTTGGTGATGCCATCCAGCCATCTCATCTTCTGTCGTCCCCTTCTCCTCCTGCCCCCAATCCTTCCCAGCATCAGGGTCTTTTCCAATGAGTCAACCCTTTGCATGAAGTGGCCAAAGTATTGGAGTTTCAGCTTCAACATCAGTCCTTCCAATGAACACCCAGGACTGATCTCCTTTAGGATGGACTGGTTGGATCTTCTTTCAGTCCAAGGAACTCTCAAGAGTCTTCTCCAATACCACTGTTTAAAAACATCAATTCTTTGGCGCTCAGCTTTACTCACCATCCAAATCTCACATCCATACATGACTAGTGGAAAAACCATAGTCTTGACTAGATGGAACTTTGTTGGCAAAGTAATGTCTCTGCTTTTAAATATGCTATCTAGGTTGGTCATAACCTTCCTTCCAAGGAGTAAGCGTCTTTTAATTTCATGGCTGCAATCACCATCTGCAGCAATTTTAGAGTCCCCCCAAAAATAAAGTCTGACACTGTTTCCCCATCTATTTCCCATGAAGTGATGGGACCAGATGCCATCATCTTGGTTTTCCGAACATTGAGCTTTAAGCCAACTTTTTCACTCTCCTCTTTCACTTTCATCAAGAGGCTCTTTAGTTCTTCTTCACTTTCTGCCGTAAGGGTGGTGTCATCTGCATATCTGAGGTTATTGAAATTTCTCCTGGCAATCTTGATTCCAGCTTGTGTTTCTTCCAGCCCAGCGTTTCTCATGATGTACTCTGCATAGAAGTTAAATAAGCAGGGTGACAATATACAGCCTTGATGTACTCCTTTTCCTATTTGGAACCAGTCTGTTGTTCCATGTCCAGTTCTAACTGTTGCTTCCTGACCTGCATACAGGTTTCTCAAGAGACAGGTCAGATGGTCTGGTATTTCCATCTCTTTCAGAATTTTCCACAGTTTATTGTGATCCACACAGTCAAAGGCTTTGGCATGGTCAATAAAGCAGAAATAGATGTTTTTCTGGAACTCTCTTGCTTTTTCGATGATCCAGCGGATGTTAGCAATTTGATCTCTGGTTCCTCTGCCTTTTCTAAAACCAGCTTGAACATCTGGAAGTTCACAGTTCACATATTGCTAAAGCTACCTAGAATAGTGATCAATTTAAAACTCAGGAGCTGGTTGTTTCTGCAACTTTCCATTCAATATCTCTAGATCATGACTGACTATTAGTTACTGAAACCATGGAAACTGAAACCACAAATAAGGGGAGACTAGTTCATATTGCTATCTATCTTAATATAAATATTTAATCATTTATATAGTTATACATATCTGCCTGAATATGCAAAATGTAACTGTCACAAGAAGCTAAATTACACCAGAGACTACTTTATTTAAATATTTATTAAAGTGTATGCCTTTAAATATCAAGAGGCTAAAGATTAAATATGATCAGTATTTCAAAATATTTATAGTAATATCTCCAACAATTCTTTGAGAAAGTAAAATATATAATTATTAATTAAATATTTATATATAAGTCTGAAGTTTGGTGATAGCAGTCAAATATATAACTCAATGACTATATCAGTCTGGTCACTGGAAGGTAATTAGTTGGAAGTCAGTAGTTTTGAATTGAAGCCATAATTCTACAACTACCTAAGAGTGTGACTCTGTCAGTCACATTTGCTCCAGATTCACCTGCAAGATATGGAAACTAAGAAAAGCAGAAATAAACTGAAATCATACACTTTTTTTTTAAGTCTAGAATTTTCAAAATTGTGACCAACCTATGTTGTCATATCTACATATCAGAATAGAAAAATATTAAAAATCAAAAGTATAGCTATAATAGTCAATCTGTTGTTTTGGGAAAAACATTTATAGCAGATTTATAGAAGGATATTTATCACAATACATTTTGTAATCTAATCTTTACTTTTAAAATATTTGTGGTTTTTAATTCTACATTGAAGCAAATATATAAACTTTTATTCAAGCGTTTGATATATAACACTGTAATAGTTTCGAGTCTATAAGATAATGATGCAATATTTGTGGATATTGTGAAATGATCAACACAATATGTTAGTTAGCATTTGCCACCATACATAGTTGCAAAAACTATATGTGTGTGTAATGAAGACTTTTACAATCTACTCTCTTAGCAACTTTCAAATATGCAATACAATATTATTAACTATAGTTACCATGTTGTATATTCCCCTTCAAGTATCACAGTCTTGTCATGGTGAAAGGATTTATGTAACTCAGTGAAGCTATGAGCCATGCCTTGCAAGACCACCCAAGATAGACAGGTCATAGTGAAAAATTATAACAAAACATGGTCCACTGGAGGAGGAAATGGCAAAGCACTCCAATATTCTTACCTGAGAACAGCATGGACAGTATGAAAAGGCAAAAAGATATGATATTGGAAGTTGAGCCCCCCAGATTGGAAGGTGTCAAGTATGCTACTGGGGAAGACCAGAGGGCAACTACGAATAGCTCAAGAAAGAATGAAGCAAATGCAGGAACAGTTAGTTGTGGATGTGTCTGGTGGTGAAAGAAATGTCCACTGTTGTAAAGAACAATATTGCACAGGAACCTAGAATGTTAGGTCCATAAATCAAAGTAAACTGGACATGGTAAAGTAGGAGATGGCGATATTGAACACCGACATTTTACTAATCAGTAAATGAAAAATGGACAGGAATGGGAAAATTTAATTTAGATGACCATTATATCTACTACAGTGGGTCAGAATCCCTTAGAAGAAACAAAGTAGACCTCCTAGTCAACAAGAGTTCAAAATTCAGTACTTGGGTGAAATCTCAAAAATGACAGAATGATCTTAGTTTGTTTCCAAGACAAACTGTTCAACATCACAGTAATCCAAGGATATGCTCCAACCATTAATGTCGAAGAAGCAGAAGTTGACCAGTTCTATGAGAAGAATTACAAAACTTTCTAGAACTAACACCAAAAATAGATGTACATTTCATCATAGCAGATTGAAATTCAAAAGTAGGAAGTCAAGAGATACCTGAAATAGCAGACATATTTGGCCTTGGAGTACAAAATGAAGCCAGACAAAGGCTAACAGTTTTGTCAAGAGAACAAGTTAGTGGATATGTGAAGGAGAAAGGAGTTTGACATGCTACAGTCCATGGGGTTGTAAAGAGTTGGACATGAATTAGTGACTGAACAATGACAAGGACAACAATGAATTATTCATTTTATAATTAGAAGTTAGTACCCTTAAGCAAATTTATTTCTTATTCCACATGTATTTAAATTCCACATATCAACAAAATATGACATTTTAACAAGCTTGGTCCACTTTGTCTACCAACGTTTCCAGTTAGAAATAGATTATTGAATTCAATCACCTTATTTTTTCTTGATACTTTCTCCTCTCTTCCAAGTAACTATTCTTGTCTCAGATGATTTGTTAAGCACCTTCTCCATCTCTAGTCTACTTTACTTATGGGCATTATTTGAATCACAATAGACAATGTAAATTACTTTGGTCTAATGATGTGCTGTGCTTAGTCGCTCAGTCATGTCTAACTTTGTGATCCCATGGACTGTAGCCCTCCAGGCTCCTCTGTCCATGGGGATTGTCCAGCCATGAATCCTGGAGTATGTTGCCATATACTCCTCCAGGGGATCTTCCCAACCCAGGGATTAAACACAGGTCTCCCAGATTGCAGGTGGATTCTATACTGACTAAGCCACCAGGGAAGCCCTTGGCCTAATGATATGTAACATTTAATTATCTAAAATTTAAGGAAAAAAAAAAAAACTATTGTAAGAATAAGAAAACAATTGAAAAGATGTCTACTAAATATATATGAAAGAAAGTTAACTACTGTTCTAGTTACATCATTTCTAATTAGATGCATATTTTTCATTTAATATTTGTTATATATTAATAAAGCCAAAACATTGAAGAGGCTTTTTGGTAAAAAGAAAAGTTCTTTTGGAAAGCACATAATAAACAATAGCTTATAATAAAGTTTATACCCAACTTAAGTATATAGCATTCATGCAAAAGCTCAATTTATTGTATTTATTTTTCCTCTCATCATTTATACACACACACAAAAGCTTTTTAAACCAAGATTCTTATAAATAACTTGTGCTTGGGTATTCAAATGCTACAAATTAAGTCTCATAAGGTTGTTATCTGAAATATTTTGAGAAACTTATAATAAAATATTTTTACATAATAGAGTTTAAAGCTATCTTTTTATTATCAATTTAAGTGAAAATAAAATGAATTATAGAATATAAAGAAAAATTTAGCAGACTATATGATTGATATGTCTACAATTTTTGAATAAACAGTTGTAATTTGAACCTCTTTGATTTGCCATCAATTGAGGATAAATAATCCATGTCCTATTACTTCAACAAATAAATAAAATAAAGAAGAGAAGTAAAACTAAGAATTTTCATGATAACTCTTACAGAGTAAAGTCTTGAGATTATGTTATATACAACTGTATAACAGGAAAAATAAACAATAAAATATTAATTATAATAAAATGAACCAAGTGTACAGATGTTAAATATTTTATTTTATTTAATTTTAAATAGCATGTAATTTTAAATAAAAATAACTTTATGTTAGAGATAAAAAATATTTTGCATTAGGCTAGAAAATACAAAGGGATAGAAAAACGTTGTTTCTAGATGATGGAGACAGATTCAAATAAACTCATATACTTCCTCTTCCTTTCCTCCATCCTCTCTTTGTCTCCTTTGCCTAACCTCCCTTTCTTCTTCATCTCTCTTTTTCCTTCTCATTTTCTTTCCCCTCCTCTTCTCCTTTTTTTCTCTTTCTGTGTCTGTCTTTTTTTTTTTTCTCTCTCTCTCCCTTTCATGAGATGCTCTTTAATTCTGAAGAGATTTTCATATCTAATTTGTTTCTCCCTTAATAGCACAGAGGTAATAAACTAATCCCTGCTTTCTGATATATAATTTCCCAAAGGGTAGAAAATATTTCTCCTCTAACTCCACCTGTGTCCTCTTATGTTCCATTTAATCTTGTTCCTTAAAAATATTTAAAGCTAAAGAAAACATCTTCACAGAAATAACACTCTTCTTCTTAGAGATAATGATGGACATTTCCACTCCCAATCTTCAAATATTACTTAAAATGCTAATTATTATCCCTATGTCTTTATCTTCAACATCCTCACAAACAAAATTATTTACTAAATTTTAGGAAAGTAATGAGAATGCTTTGTTTGAGGTGAACAAATTATGTCAAAATGTAGTAAGAACGTTCATGAACTGATCCAGCAAACATTAATCACAAATGAACCCAAAAATGAAGTACCTAATTAAATAAAGATTAAATCACAGTAACAAAACTATTAACATTTTTCAGACATGGTGAACTAGATCCTATAGGATATATCCATTACTCAAGAGAGATATAACATCCTATTAGCTCATTTAAATTAATGGAGAACATCTGAATTATAACCCAGGGAAAAAATTGACTACCTTGACAGGATCAACCTCGTGATTTCATAGTAACTGGTTAAGATTAGTATTAAAATTTAACCTTTCAGGTTTATAATTAAAAGAAATTACAGTTCTTAAATTTGATTAGCATAAAATGTTTCACCACTGCAAATGTCTTTCAGCATTTTATAAAAAAATCCATTTCAGAAAACTGTCTGAAGGACAGAGAAATAATATTCCCCCTTTAGAAGTTCCTTAAAGGGGGGATATTATTACCTTAACTTTTATTTTTCTTAAATCTTCAAAAGTCATAATATACACTTAATCTTTACAAAGAAGCCTATTTCAATAAGTTTCTACTAAGACATACAATGGGTTCTCAGCAAGAATTCTTCAAAAGAAGCTCAAATGCAGTTAATGACAGAATTTTAAGATAAATTATAATTAAATTTTAGAAACTAAGTAATAATAAAACTTAAGGATATGTGTGTTACCATCACATCAATATGAGCTTTATTATCTCTTGATGAGAATACAGAATTTATTTCAATTTTTCACCTTGATTCTCTCAGACTAGAAATAATTGATACAAATATAAAATATAATGGTCAAAAAAATAGGCATTTTTGCTTAAACACATTTTACTGAATTTAATTAGTTTATAGTAATTTAAGTGGCAAAAACCTCATGATCATTTGAAAGTATTAAAATGAAGCAGTTTTTCAAGAGTATTTCTTAATTGATTGAAACTCAATGTAAATAAATTCAAAAATACTAAAAATCACTCTGGTACTTACGTTAAGGGAACCATTGACTGAAAGTGCTCAACCTGGCCAGGCAAAATAGTAACCATTTGCATGAGTTATCTTACAACAAGAGGTCCTGGTAAGGAACCTGGAACTAACAAGCTACCACCAACTGGAAAGGTCAAAAGGAGAGAATCAATGTCAGCCCATATGTCCTACCAACCTCCCAGAATCCTTCTCACTGGAATCCATCTTGGCTGAGTGATGTGTGTGTAACACAGCAAGGACCCTGATTCAGAATGATTGTCCAGAGGCAATCAAACTAACCCCATTCACATAAAACCCAAGACTGTGAACCAGTGGCAGCGACGTTCACCTGGCTTCCCTTTATGAAATGATGAAAATACTTTCTGCCATATCAATAAAAAAGAAATGTCACAGCCATCAGCAATTTCTGGCCTCCAAATGTGAGTGAAGTCTCCCAAAACTGTGATCCAGTGGATGATGCCACCCCTCAAGGTAACTGCTGAGGAGTTGGGGGAATTCAGGAAGCAGCCATCTGCCACTCTTTAAGGTGAACAAGGAAACAGGATTGGTGCTAGATAGCTGAGGTGCACATGAAAGCAATGAATTCAGTGAGCCTAGAGGCCTGTATCTTCCCATACAGAGAATAATAAATTCCTTAACGTGATACCTAATCTTTGATGTTCAAACTGCCTGTTCCCTTTGTTGCAAACTTGTATATTGCCTGATTTCCACTCCTGCCTCCTTGGAGCAGTTTTCTCAGAGCTACTGAGATGCTTTCACCTGAGCTCAGACTCATAAACATCCTCACCAAATAAAATAACTCTCTACTTTCAGGTTGTGACTATATTTTTTAGTTGGCACTTAACTATGCTGCTCTCTACCCAGGTGTCTGGTCCCAATAAAGTCTCTTGAGTTGTCAGCATGTATATCTCCTCAGACAATTCATTTATGAGTATTAGATTAAGAGCCCACTCCTGGGCCCTGGAATGGGGTCCCCCTTCCTGCAACATTTCTTCAATAATTTTCATGTAAAAATTAGTTTATATGGAGGTGATTCAGATGGTAAATAATCTGCCTGCAATGGGGTCACAAACAGTCATATACAACTGAACCATTAACACTTTCACTTTCTTTCAGTGAAAGTCTTAAAATCTTGGTTCTAGACATGATATAACATATCCACAGGTTCACACATATAATATCAATTGTCAGATTATCGGCAGAAGTTACAAAGTATAGAAATAAAATAAAATAATATTTTCTGATAAGAAGAATATTGTTAGGCAATAAGTGCTCAATTCCATCTGCAATAGCTACAAACTCATATTGAAAGTGACAGAAAGCAACAATTCAAATTTATTTGGTCAGTTGGTTATATTGCAGTATCTTTAACCAAATAAATTTATTTAACTTTATCTAAATAATTTTATTTATTTAACTAAATAAATTCAAGATACAAATTATCAGAAAAATATTTATCAAGTATAGTTTCAACTTCCTCATTGGAAGCACTGATACTGAATCTGAAACTCCAATACTTTGGCCACCTGATGCAAAGAACTGACTCATTGGAAAAGACCCTGATGCTGGGAAAGATTGAAGGCGGGAGAAGAAGGGGATGACAGAGGATAAGATGGTTGGATGGCATCACCGACATGAAGGACATGAGTTTGAGTAGGCTCCGGGAGTTGGTGATGGACAGGGAAGCCTGGCGTGCTGCAGTCCACATGGTCACAAAGACTCAGACACGAATGAGCGACTGAACTGAATTGATAGTTTCAATTGTGACCAGGGCAAAGTCCCTTTCTTTTTTCTCAGATTTATTTCTGTAGTATTAACATCCAACAGGACTCTGACAGTTCCCTGAAGTACTTTTACAATCTTTTCTAGATTCAAAGCCCCAGAACTGAGACCAGTTGACTAGTCGGTTCTGACTGACCTGAAAGGCATCATATTTTCATTCTTGAATTATGACCAAGAGAATCTTAGGCACATATTGAATTATGCTAAGTGGTTAAACTACTCAGGACCCACGCAAAACACTGGGAGCATTCTGACCCAAATCCAGTATGTGCTGGATAAATTGAGTTCAATTTGGGCCAGGCAGGAGAGAGGAACAAAGACAGAAAAGGGGCTAATGGATGCTGGAGAGGCTACAGGTATTTATTAATACCTGCCAATCCACAGGCATCTAGAAGAACAAAAAAGGTATATTAATGACAAAAAATTTTTAGTTACTGGAATTTTACATAATTTTACTCATGATACACAGGCTGCTAAAACAAAAATTCTGGAAGTTCAGAAAAGTTAAAATTTCTGAAAGTTAAAACATTTTTAACTATAACCTCTAATTTTTAAGTTGCTTTCTTTTTGGCAGCAGCCACAAGATAAACAGTAGCTGAAAACTCAGTCATTTAAATTTCAGAATGAAGATACACTGCAACTTACAGTTAAAGTCTATTTGCACCAAAACATGCCACAGGCAAATGATTCATTTAATGCACATAACAAAGCTATATACTTGACATGATATCACAAATTGGGAAGATTAGTCTGCTAACTTGCTTACATAACCACACAATGAGAATGTCATGATATTTCACTTAAATAGGTTAACTCCTAGACTGTAGAAAAACATCTTTTAAAAATGTTAACTATCACTGATGTTCAAGTTTTATTAGTAGTTGCTGAGAAAAAAATACGAACATTGAATGCAATATTGTTAATGCTTCACATAGCAGGGATAAAAAGCCAAGAGCACTCAGTTATATTTTGAAGCTGTTGAATATTAAAATAAGCAAATCAAATGCAATGCATGTTTGGATGGTAACTGAGGCTCTTCAGAATCACAATTTTACATTTGCAGTCAATTTATCTCTTTATCCATCTGAAGTAGATAAATTGAATATCACATTTAATAGTAAGACAGTGGTTTTGAACAAAGCCATGCATCTGTCTTTTCAGCAAATATATACATGTCATTTTGCCTTCCATAAGATCTCAGCATATTTTTTTTTAAGTAGATAAACTCAGAAGGGAAAACAAATGTCAAATTAAGCAGAATGTTTTCTTTCTCAGTTGCCTTACATGGTAGAGTAATTCCTATCATATAGCAAATCTAGAAAAGATGCACTTTGATATTACTGATAATTTGCATTTAAATAACTTAAGCATAGTAGCATTTTTTCCTTCAAGTGACAGAAAAATGCAATTGACTACTTTCTTCAAAAATTTTGTGTACACTAAGTATTCAAGATTAAAAACATATAAGATGGAGATGTAAAAGTAAATGATTTTAATAAGAAAATATTAAAACTTTAGTCTTTTTTTTCCTTCTTTTATTTATTTATTTATTTATTTTTGGCTGCATGGTCTGAAGGATCTTAGTTCCTGATTGACCAAGGATCAAACCCACATGCCCTGCAATAGCAATACAGAGTTTTAACCACTGGACCATCAAGAAAGTCCCCCAAATTTAGTGTCTTATCCATATTATTGCTATGACTAATAAATACTAGTTATCTTAAAACAAATCAGGATATGAATAATAGTCATTAACACTTTCCATGCTAGTAAGTTAAGTAGCAATTTGGCATTCAAGAAGAATGTTTAGGGCTTGCCTGGTGGCTCAGACCATAAAGAATCTGCCTGCAATGCAGGAGACCAGGATTCAATTCCTGGATTGGGAGGATCCCCTGAAAAAGGGAATGGCTACTCATTCAAGTATTCTTGTCTGGAGAATTCC
This sequence comes from Giraffa tippelskirchi, assembly GCF_054371585.1. NCBI lineage: Eukaryota > Metazoa > Chordata > Mammalia > Artiodactyla > Giraffidae > Giraffa > Giraffa tippelskirchi. The sequence continues at coordinate 44,929,109 of NC_137276.1, forward strand.
ACAGACAGAGGAGCCTGGTGGGATCCAGTCCGTGGGGTCACAAAGAATTGGACACAATTGAGCAACTAACACTTTCACATTTTCATTCAGTCGTTCATGAATGTTCCAAATTTATTTATTTAAATTTATTCTGGGATAGCCTGAAGTGAAATTTTGATAGTGACCCCACAAAACTTTGTCTCAGATGACAATGTGGTTTAATATTGGGGAAAAATAAATCTTTTGTTCTTGCGAGGATTATTTCCCATATTTTTTAAATAAGCATTAACCCAACATTTATTAAATCCCTACTATTTATTGAGATAATGATAAGAACCAATGATATAAATGTCAGGGGAGTTTGTAATTTCCTCGGTTCTGTCTTGTCGCAACAAAAATTTGAAGTGACGGACAGACCAGTGTTGCAGCCCTCAGACAGACCAATATTATAGCTCTGTATAATTTCTTCAGAGGGACCAGTGTTACAGCCCTGTGTTACAGCTTAGTTTTATTTAGAAAGTAAGGGAAAATACATCCTTGATGCTTAAGGGTGGGCTAACACAAAAGACACAAAGAGAAGAGATGCCCTGGTCCAATTTTGGCTCCTCTTTTTATGTGTTTTTTTTTCTCCTCCCCCTGAGCCTACCCTATGTAAATTGGGCTAGCCAGGAGGGCTGTTGGTTTTATCTGAGGTTCTCACTCTTGTCCTTGGACCTTCCTTTGTTTTATTTTCATGGGCTTTCCCCTTCTTTGTCTCTTAACCACCACCATTTTGGACTCCTTTTTCCTATTCAAACTACCTAACATTCCCACCTCAAGAGATGGGAAGACTAATTCTTTGGGAATAGGCCTTTGAGTTCTCTCTGGCTACTTTCTGCTGAAGTGGGACAGTGAGGGCCACCGGGCCTCCCCCTCTTGCTAGTCTCAAGCCTCAGAGTCCTTATAGCAGTGTCCATCTAAGGGTGAGTGATATTTTCTGTGTTCAGCTGTAGTTTTATATATGAACTGGCATTGCATGTTGTAGCTTGTTGACCTGGGCAGAGACAAAACCAGCTAGACAATTGATAATATATGGAACAATTATAAGCAGCATCAATATGGTGATAAAAGGGACTAGCAGGGGCATTAGCCAACTCCAAATTTCCCATCGCCAGAAGGATCCCCCAAAGAGAGATGGTAGCCACCCTGAGAACTCTCCAGCTCATTCTTTGAGATCCTGTAGGGTCTGAATGTTTTTCTTGAGGACTGAGACTTTCTTTAACTTAGAATTTCTTAACTTACCCAGAAACAACACGTTTCATTCAAGATGGCTCAAGTCCCTCCTTGTTTAGCTATCAGGAGATCTATCTCCTGTCTATTTTGGAGTACAACCCCTGCCAAGCTGTTTTGACTCTTCAGAGATATCCTGAGAAATTTATCCCCAGAAACTTAATTTTGGGGGTGTTTATTAGGACGACACTCATTTGTAGTTCTGAATAGGTATCTGAGGTCTCCCAGGGGCTCACAGGTGTATCGAGAGCCCTTTTATGTTTTCTCCCATGGCTTGACTCGTGAGTAGTGAATCCAGGAGTCATGTCCTGGTACCTTTACTGCTGTGGGGTAGAAAGTATTACAGGGTAGGGGCTCTTCCATGTGGGCTGAGGTTGAGTCTTTGGGGACCCATCTTTCCAGACTTTAATTAGGACTTGAGTCCCTGGAGCTTATAGTGATGACTCTTTAGAATCTTTTGGGTCCTGATTGACACCCAATAAGATTATATCCTGTTGGAATTGCCCAATGGCCTTGGTATGACTAGAGGGTCTGAGCCTCTGGATCTAGGAAGAGGTCACTGATATAAACAAAAGGTCTCCCATATCAATTCAGTTCAGTTCAGTTGCTCAGTCATGTCCGACTCTTTGTGACCCCATGAATCTCAGGTCAGGCCTCCTTGTCCATCACCAGCTCCCGGAGTTTACCCAAATCCATGTCCATTGAGTTGGTGATGCCATCCAGCCATCTCATCCTCTATCTTCCCCTTCTCCTCCTGCCCCCAATCCTTCCCAGCATCAGGGTCTTTTCCAATGGGTCAACACTTTGCATGAAGTGGCCCAAGTATTGGAGTTTCAGCTTCAACATCAGTCCTTCCAATGAACACCCAGGATTGATCTCCCCTAGGATGGATTGATTGGATCTCCTTGCAGTCCAAGGGACTCTCAAGAGTCTTCTCCAACATCACAGTTCAAAAGCATCAATTCTGCAGCGCTCAGCTTTCTTCACCATCCAACGCTTACATCCATACATGACCACTGGAAAAACCATAACCTTGACTAGACGGACCTGTCTACAGATTAAGTATTTGCCTCATGCCTTGTCCTTCAAGGACTCGGGGTTTGCTATAGGGCTTCCCTGGAGGGCAGAAAGCATCTGGGCGTGTCTTATCGTTTTCCTTTTCTCCCTTTCCTGGACCTTGGCCTCCCTCTCCTGTTCTCTATTATAAAAGGTATTGGTAGCTCTCTTGACTGTCTCATCTAAAGAGACAGCAGGGTCCTGCTGCTGTAGCAACTTCATCTTGATGTCTGATGCACATTGGGACAGGAATTTGTCCTTTAAAAATCACCTGTCCCTCATAAGAGTATAAGTTCAGATTGGTAAACTTTTGGAGGGCCTCTTATAGCCTTTTGAGAAAGCCAATGGGGTTCTCATTGGACTCCTGGATTATTGCTGAGACCGGATATAGCAGACTACTTTTTGCTGGGCTGCTTTCAATCCTGCCTTCATACAGATCAGAAAATGATCCCTTTCCCAGATGTGCTCAGGGTCATTATAATTCCAATTAGGATCTGAGGAGGGGACCATAGTTTCCCCTACTGGTATTTATTGCTTGATATGTGAAGCCCCGTAGCATAACTTTGGGCTTCCTTTAAGATCCTAGCAGGTTCAGGGAAAGGACTGAGATGGATATTGACTGATATATGGGATTTTTGTAAAAGGACGAGAAAGAAATACAACTGCTTCTTAAACAATGTGGAGGTTTAGGGGCCCTTAATCCCATGGAGTTGAAAATCTGAGTCTTTTCTTTTTTTCCTTGGCCACAATGTGTGACATGAGAGATCTTAGTTTTTCAATCAGGGATTGAACTTGTGCACCCCTGAAATTGAAGGGCAGCTTCTTAACCACTGGAGAAGTCCCTGAGTCTAACTTTTGACTCCCAAACCTTAACCATTAATAGACTACTGCTGACTGGAAGCCTTACTATTAGTATAGAGTCAACTAACATGTGTATTCCATACTATATTCTCACAAAAAAGTAAGCTAGAAAGAAGAAAATATTATTGAGAAAAATCATAAGAAAAATACATTTATAGTACTGTACCATATTTAACAATAATGTAAGTTTACACCATCTGTTTAGGATGGTTTATTAATATTTATATCAGTATTGTCTTACACAATACAAAACATCATAGATGTTATACATATTACTAATTCTGGGCATAAACAATAAGATAACGTGGGGAATGAAATTTGTAGGACTTTCCTGAAGGTCCAGTGACTAAGACTCTGCCTTTCCATTGCAGGGGGCCCAGGTTTGATTCTGGTTAGAGAACTAGATCCCACATGCCACAACTCAAAATCCCACATGCTGTAATTAAGACCTGGCATTGCCAAATAAATAAATAAATAAATACTAAAAAAGAAATTCAGGCTTGTTTACAGGTCTAATCTAGGCATTGACAACAGGGAATAAGAAATACGATTGCTTTACGGTACCTAGTGTAATACAAAGATTGCTTCACAGTAGCCTTGCCCATACATTAATAAATAAATCATTATAAAAATGTTTATGGGAACTTCCCTGGTGGTCTAGTGGCTAAGACCCTATGCTCCCAAAGCAGGGGCTTGGGTTTGAGCCCTGGTCAGGGAACTAGATTCCACATGCTACAACTAAGATCCTGTACAGCTAAATAAATAAATATTTTAAAAAATGTTTGTGGCACACAGTATTAACATCATATACATAATGCAGTATTGGAAACTGTTATCTTTTTTAAAACCACTTGTCTGTGATGATAGACTGATATGTAATTTCTCCAATTATGAGAAGTGCACTGTATACTACTGTAATTCTTTGAAAAGTAATAAAACAGTAAGCAAACACATTATTAATTTTATATTGAATATCACTCACTGCATGCCTATGTAAAAACAGACTAGAATCTACATATATTTTATGCATGCATGACATCCTTATTTTCTTTTTTTTTAAATTTTGTCAATATGTCTAGACTACATGGTTCACTTGCAAGTTTTATTTTCCAAATTGTTGGAAATCTCAAAAGAATGTTTCAGTGTATTTATTGAAAAAAAAACATGTATAAGTGGACTCACACAATTCAGACTGTCTAGTTCAAGGGTCAATTGGACATTAGGATGCAGTTGTGGCATTTCAACATGAACAAGTACACAGAGGTTTGGCTATATTAGGTTTTGTTTCAATTATAAATTTACAAACTTTTTTCTGAACATCTTGCCAACAAGTGGGTGTCAAAATACCAGAATTTTCCCCAGAGAAAGAAATGGCAACCTGCTCCAGTATTTTTACCTGGAAAATCCCAAGGACAGAGGAACCTGGTGGGCTACAGTCCACAGGGTCACAAAGAGTTGGACACGACTTAGCAACTACACAACAATAATTTAGTCTACACACAGAAGATTACACAACATCTCACTAGGTTCTGGAGCTGCCTCTCATAATCAAAGAATATAAATTTCTACAGAGAAAATACATAGGTACATTAATTGGCTACACAGAGTCAATATGAGTCTTACAACAGGTCAGGATCGGTTTTGCTACCTGATGAATTACAAAAAATAAATTGTTCAGGAATTTTTTTTTAATTTTTAAAATGGTAAATAAGGGACTGTACACTTATAATTCTTCAGGTCATGTCTAATTGGTGATAATTTATAAAGGAATAAAGAGGAAATTATAACAGTTAAATTGGAGAGTGTAGCAGAGGTTAGAGATTATAAAGCTCATACACATTAGAGCAAAGATTTGAAAATGAGTGAGATTAACACTCAGATCCACTTTCTCTGATAAATGACACTGGTCATACATGAAGGACTACCTGAAAACTGAAAGATATTTAGGGGGAACAATTCCAACCAAAGATGATGAAAACTTGAAATATGATAGAGAAGACAGGTTCAAAGAAATAAGAAGAGTTGAATATCTTAATCAGACATGTGAAGAACAATTCACACTTGCCCTAAGAAAGCACTTAGTATTTGAACTGGAAAAATATTTGGATATTTTAACTTAAAGGACTACATCATAGAATAAAAAGGATACATCCTAATTATGTGTGTGTGTGTGTGTGTGTGTGTGTAGAGTGTATGCATGTTTCTGTGTACACATGCATGTATATGCATGAAATATTTCTATGATGGTGGTGGTACAGTCACCGAGTTGTGTCCAACACCTGCAACCCCATGGACTGTAGCCTGCCAGGCTCCTCTGTCTATGGGATTTTCCAGGCAAGAATACTGGAGTGTGTTACCATTTCTTCCCAGGGGACCTTCCTAACCCAGGGATCAAACCAGGTCGCGTGTATTACAGGTAGAGTCTTTACCAACTGAGTTTCGAGGAAAGCCCCACAATACTTCTATAAATTCAGTGAGTTGTTTAGGGCTAGAGTTATACACTTTCCTCCCACCATCATGATTATCTTATTTCAACTGAAATATTTAAACTTATGATTAGAGGAGCATATAGTGATAGTCAAAATACAAGTGATTTTTTTAAAAATTACAAAATAAAGTTAAAATCCAAAACAATCAATTATTTTAATACCTTATTTTGAAAGGAACATCATCTTTCATTTGTATAACCCAACTGATATACTTTGTCGATTACCCTCATACATGTTTCATATATCTGAAATGACTATCAATAAAAACAAAATTAGTCCAGATATACAGAGTGAGATTGAACCAAACGTGTTGGCTATCCTAAGGCTGCCCAGATTGCACCCTGCCCATCAGGACTCAAGTGGAAGTCTAAAATCCAGTCTGCTTTTTCCTTCTTCAAGCTGCACAGCTTGATATGGCCTACCTCTGTCTAGAGTAAGAGTTTACCTCTGTAAATTGTTTTCTGAACAGTGACTTAATTTTTGTAATCATCATTGGGATGAGGGAGATTAAGTTTTTTTCTCAGAGAATGTTCTTTAACGAATTATCAAAGGCAACTCTGTGCCAGTAGCTAGAGTCAGCCTTCAGGTGTAACTATAACAGGAACCCTCCTTTCTCATTTGTCTTCCACATAACTGATTCCATGTAGTAAAACCTGCGTGGGTGTTGGTGCTTGAGGTTCCAGAACATAAACAACTCTGGCTCTGCCACATTGTAGCCATTATAGCCTAAGTGTTGCCTCAGGCAAGATACACATTTACTGAAGAGAGGGAGTTAGGTTCTGTTCCAACAAGTCATCAAAAGAACTGCTGTGACTATGGACTTAAGTCAGAAATTGCCAAATCCTTATGGAGAGAAGCATATTTAAACATTTACAAACTGAATTACATTCTGAAAATGACTAAATCTAAAACTCAATTTGTACACACAGAGTGAGAATTTAATAATGTAAAAGCTCATTATATGGGTTATTACTGTACATATTGTCCTCTAATACAGTCTAATTTCTGGCTTGGGTTTGAAGTACATTAGTTGTAACATATGTTCAGAAAAAATTCAGACCACAAGGAGTTAAATTGAAGTGTTACTATAAAGAAAATTGTCATATAATTTAAATACATAAGAAAATATAAATTTTATTTTTAGAATGTAGAAGTCACTTTAAAATTAAAATGTCTATGAAATATAAGACCTTATAGGTTTTCTTTGATTTGCTAAATGAGTTATTTTTAATAACTATGAAAACTTGTTAAGCGTTAGTGTTTCAAACTAGAAACCCTCTGGTGAGAGACAGATAAATATATGTACAGTTCACATTAAAGTGAAAGCAAGTATAGTATTTGTCAAAGAAAATCAACTTTAAAAATATACAATTGTGAAGTTCCATGTGCATTTTTATGTACATATAAAGGTCTGTGAAAGTGATAGTTTCTCAGTCTTGTCCGACACTTTGTGATCCCATGGACTATTAAGTCCATGAAATTCTCCAGGCCGGAATACTGGAGAGGGTAGCCATTCTCTTCTCCAGGGAATCTTCCCAAACCAGAGATTGAATCCAGGTCTCCTGCATTGCAGGCAGATTCTTTACCAGCTGAGCCACTAGGGAAGCCCATTTATATAAATATGTACATATACATATGAAGAATGTAATGAGGAAAATAAAGAATAAAATATACAAGGAGACTAATTGTACCTTGTGAGTGTCGCTCAGTCGTGTCCTACTCTTTGTGACCCCATGGACTATACATGGGGTACATGGAATTTTCTGGGCCAGAATACTGGAAGGGTAGCCTTTCCCTTCTCCAGGGGACCTTGGAAGTAAGTTTTTAGAAAACTAGGAGAAGTAGTTTCACACACACAAAAACAGATTTTTAATTTAAAATAATTAAAAATCACTGTAGTTTTTTTTTTTTTTTTTTTTTTTTACAAAATTTGGATTATAGAAGCTTAAAATATTCAGCACTTGGTTCAAAGTAAAGTGACCACTATTAACATTATTACTTAAGGAAGAGTCAGCCGCTTCAAAGAGAGAGTATAGAATACCACACTGCTCCCCAACTTTTAGGAAGAAAGCAGCACTCAGAAATCCCTGAGCAATTGCTGTAGACCAATATGAGGAAGGTACTTAGTGGATAATTATTAATAGATAGAGTCATAAAAGGAAATACAAAAAGGAGGAATTTTTCATCCTATATAGTATAGGAATTGGAGCACGAGCATTAATAACTTCTTGGATATCATGGACATCTTTCTGCTTTTGACCAATTCTCCTCCAGTAAATCTAACTAGGGCTTCCCTCATAGCTCAGTTGGTAAAGAATTCACTTGCAATGCAGGAGACCCCGGTTTGATTCAGATAAGGTGCCTGAGGTACTGGTAAATAGCTGCTTTGCCACCTCCTGTGCCGGGCAGTATCATTGATGAAGCAGTTCTCAGATTGCACAATGATGGACTTCACTTTCTTGACATGCTTTGGATTTGAATTGAACCTGTTGTGATAGCGACCGCCTGCTGCTGTAACACATCCATCTTTATTTCTTACAGCCACCCAAGGAGGGACAAGATTCTCCAGGCAGTACAGAGCAGAAAGATGGAGTGTCAACATATAGATAATGATGAATATAGAAGTGTAAATAGGTATCATGTTTTTCTAAGGAGGATTTCAGGAAGCTTAGAGAGACAGGATTCAGTTTGTAAATGAATATTAAAATCATTAGTGAGACATTACAGAATATATGCCTAGAATGTTAATAGTGGTTATTTTAGTGGAATATGACTATAGAAGTTATCTCTACTTACTTTTTAATCATGTCTTTCTTTCAGTATAAATGTTATTGCTTTTCATGTTACACATTAGGTTCTCTTTTTGCCTTTTAATAAAAGTGTTATTTTGACCAAAAATTTAGGAAGAGGGTAGAGAAGGATGGGCAAAATTAAATGAACACCAAAAGTCTTACATGCCAGAGATCTGTCTCTGGGTTTCTAGCCACTAGCAAAAGAAAAAAAAATGTAATAATTTTAGTTATGTGTATTTAATAATCAAGACAATCACTGATCAGAAAGTCGAAACCTATTTTAGGCCTCACAAGACAAAGAAAAATATTTTCAATGAGGTCCTTCAAGGTTGTATTATCATAAATCCTTTTAACAATTTTCCCTTGTTAGAAAGTAACATGATTATTTTTTTCTTCAAGAACTTCTCCATGTGTAGCTACCCCACAGATGTGGTAATTCCCACCAATTCCCTGAGGACATGAGCTGATGCCACTGTGCACTTGGTATGCCTATACAATGAAAAGGCAAAAGTCCTTAAAGAATGTTTTGTAAAACCAAATTTTAATATGTATTTCTGAATAAAGATCAGATATTACTGTTTTCTGAAGAGGATTTGAACATAGATATTTTTCACTAAAGCCCCAAGTGCACGATTTAGCAGTTAACCTAAACAAAGTCAGGACGTGAAGAGGTGTCCAGAGAGAACTCATGCATAGATATCAAAAACATACAAATCCAAGCAATATATGAGGAGAACAAATATTTTCCCAGAAATAAAGTGATCTATTTCATACAGATAATAATAGAAGACCAGGGATGCATACTCCAATCCATAAATACTAAATCATTTGTATCTTGGATACATATACAAGGATAATTATACTATAGGTCTATTTTGAGCTTCAAATATTCCAATAAAGTATCCAATGACTATCTAACCTTAAGAAGTTGAAGACTTGCTGAAATTTCTAAATAAGAAAATACATACTTCTAGAAAAATTAATGAGATTCATTACTGCAAAGATATACTAAATAAGCTAGTTAAATGCTGGAAGATATTCTATATACTGACTGACGATCATGATCTTTGGAATAGCTAAATCAATCATTCCCAGTTACCATTAAGACTGCTATTTGTTAACCTATATGAAATCAATAATTTTTACCATTCTGACCCCTCCAAGTGGGTATTTTATGGAGTTCAACTGAATATTAATAGTTCACGACAACAAAATTATTTCCTGTGTTCCTGGGAGAATGCCTGTCTTTATTCTTTATATCAGAAGTTAGAATCTAGACACTAAGTGTACCTACATACACACATAAAATTGATTCTTTTTTATCATGGAAATAGAATGCACTTTGATTATTGGCATTCTGGCATACGTATTTTGTTATCAAGAGCTTCAGTCTCCAGAGGTGGAGTTTATAACCTAAGCTAAGTCAGTTAGCATCAGCCATGGTGATTAGTTGGCTCAGAGATAGGCATGTGATATAGATGGTCTAAACAGAGGGGATTAGGTGCTTTTAGGGAAATGCTATGAATATTAACTTAGAACCATATGGAACATGTAGAGTAGATAGCATAGATTGAGATCATGAGGGAAGCCTGCCTTAAATATAGCTATCACCAATGAAATCAAAGCTGACAGGTTGTAAAATCACTAAGCCCTTGGATCAATCCTTTCTGAAGCCTAAAGAGGAATTCTAGACTTTCAGATTCATATGTAATTAAACTTATAAATTTAGATAAGTCAGATTCATAAGTCAATAAACTTACTTTGTTTATGCTAATTTGAGTTGTATTTTCTGTTACTTTCACTGTAATGACTCTTAACACGTATGTGAAGGTATTCATAATTATAGATAGGAATGTGTTTCTAGATAATCGTTAAAAACAACACACATAAAGATTGCATATTATTCAAATTTTGAGTAAATTAATCATATTCTATTATTTTAAAAGTGTTTATATTCAAAATCATATATAAATATATGTATGAATTTCTTATTGTCTTCTTCCAGAGAATATGCTCAACAATATTTAAAAATTTTAATACAACTAGTGGTGATGAGTGCTAGTAATTGAAAAGAAGAGGAACTATATTGACCTTATACAATTCAAAGACTCACAGCTCCTCAGTTACCTTGAAGAAGAGGAAACCTTCCTCATTCTTAATGAAGCAAAGTCATGCCAGCCATTAATTATATTCCAAGACAGAAGTACCTCTGCTACCAGCTTCCCTATTCTTGATATATGAATCTCAATGTCCAAACAAACAGAAGAACAACTCATTATATTTGAGAAGCTTTCAGGGGAGCTAGGGGTCAGAGATAAAAGCATTTGAAGTGAGAAATAGATATCATCATTTAAGAAGGAGAACCTAATAGCGTGATTCAGTTTGGTCTGTGAAGGAAAAAATACAAACAGTGACAGAAGCTATTGGAGAGGCACTGAATATAATCTCTCTGATGATGATATTTATAATGTCAAGATTTTGAGAGGGAGAGTTTTATATGTGAAATATATGAGCAGGAAAGAAAAAAAAAACAGAAAGCAAACAAGAGAGAGAAGTATTAGAGTGTTTTGCTGTTGATGAAACAATTTAAAAAAAATAACGCCTCATTTTGGTCTTGCAACAAACCCACACAGGGTGAAGGGCAATTATTTTCATCCTCATTTTAGAAATGATGAAAGGGAGGCTGATGTCTTATGTGGCTAAATGACTTTAGTACAGATAAATAGCTAGTAAATGGTGGGCTTTAGATTATATTTCAGATTTTCTGACTGTAACTCCTCAGAAGTTTTATACCAATTTCACATTATAATATGCCACTTATAAACCACAAATAAGTATTCAGTCTAAGTAGATGTTAATATAATTTCAAACAGAAAAGCTTTGAATATTTGGTCATATCCTAGTCTAACACATTCCAGTTGTATTGCTTGTCTCTGATATATCTATTTACTTTATTTCAGAAAATATTTTCTCAATAAATATATCAGATTTATTACTATTGGAAATAACATATTATAATTTGGCTAAAATCATCTTTTGAAAATTCTTATAAAATACTTAAGAATTCCTATAGTTGTTTCTGTGTGAATCTTTAAAACTTTTCTAAATCCTCTGGTACCCCTTCACTTCCTACATGAAAGGGAGAAAAGCCAAATAGCTATTTTCTCCATATACCCTAGAAAAAGCAGTGGCCATTTGATCCATTTGTGTGTCACAAAATATAAATGGAAAAACTTGATTGGTGGAAAGTTTGATTCTGGAAATATCTGATTCTGGAAAGTTTGGCTTTCCCCCAGTAAAGTAGTCACTGCATTTGGTGCATCTTTTCTCTTCTTGCTCTAAGTTTGGGCACAACATCTGCAAAGGCAGCAGTCATCAATTCTGAAATATCCAGATAATTCTTTTTTTTCTTTTTTTTTTTTTCTGGTCCCTGAAACCCCTAAAAAACTTAAAGCATGTTAAGTATGCTTTATGTCACAACTTAGAACAGACAATGTCAACAGCATCATTAGGTATTATATGCATATGCATCGTACACATTTACCTGAGGGCAGGTGGGTACCCATTAATCAAGGAATAAATGTGTGTCTACCATGCTAATATCCTTCATGGGCAAGGCATTTTTGTTGGATTAAATATCTTGGTGATGCAGACTTACTTGTCAGTCTCATACACTCCTGACTTGAGTATTTGCTGCAAAAGCAACTTGCTTTCCCCAGTGCCATCACCTTTCCCTTATTTCTGCCCTTCCATCTAGCAACATCGCTTTCTCATTACCCTATCTTCTGTAAACCTGTCTGCTGAAGTCTAGGTATAATCCCTCAACCTTAACTGAAACAGTATCTCCTATACAGACGCTTGCCTGATATCTGTGACCAAACCATTTTCTCCTTTTAATCTCCTTGGAAAATGTTCCACTGCTCATGAAGCATTTGTATCACATACTTTAATTTTTTTGAGTGTACTAGTTCTATTTCCTGCCCTCTGCAAAATTATCACCATCACTCCCAGTGGAGCACAAAGCTCCCAGAAGGCAGGAAGAGTATGTGGTTATTTTTAATTAATAATGTGATTTTCTTTAGCTACCCAGTACATGGCACAGACCCTGATATTGGAGTGATATTGGTGTGATAGCCATGAGTACCAGGGTTGATAAGTTGATTTTGCTGTAAAAAATAATTGCCTTCATTGTGTCCTTCTATACTGCTACATACTTGTCAAAAATTATAGTCAGAAAAGAGGATGAGTTATCTCCTTGAATCTTAACTTTTAGAGGGTTTGATCTTTATAAATATAAAAGGATCTCAAGAATAAAGATTTCCAAAAAGCACCCCTGTATATTATTAACAGGGTTAGCAAACTACTGCACACAGGCCAAATCTAGCCCACTGGCTCTGTTGGCAAAGAGGTACTGGAACACATGCAGTTTACTTATGATCTAAGGCCACTGTTGTACTACAAAGACTGAGTAATTACCCCAGAGACTAATATATATATATATTATATGTATATGTATGTGTGTATATATATATATATATGTATACACACACACACACATACACACACACATACATATCCCACAAAGTCACAGATATTTAGTATCTGGCCCTTTGAAAAAGCTTACTAAATCTTATTATTAAATTGGTCAAAAGCAACAATTATTCAAATTGTTAGGTCAAATAAGTTAGAGAAATAAAATTAAATAATTTTCTTAAGACAGACCTCCTCAGAGCCTGTGATTCCTATTACATGTTACGTGTACTCCTATTATGCATTACTAATTTTCATGTTCCCCAATATTCTTGACCACTGTAAATTTTTAATGGACTGAATCTCATGCCTAGTTACCTGAGGATCACCAGGTTGGCCAATTGTTGCTTAAAAAAAAAAAATCTAAAAGTGCATGAAAAAAAAAAAAACAGAATTGCAGTTTCTCCTTTAAGGTATTGCCCTCTTCTGATAATATTTAACTCTCTGTGAATTCACATATCATTCTAGTGATTTTCTCTAATACAATTAAGCGCCTTAGCAAACTGACCCATGATAAAAGGACCACTTAATCTTCCTTCAGGTAAAAGTAGCAACGTACCTTGTACTATAAACAAGTAAGGCAGTAATTATTTCAATGATGTGGATAAGTAACATCAAAACAACAGCAAATGTACTTGAGGGGAAAATTTACAATCACAGATTTAAAATTACTCGTGTGTGTTAGTTGCTTACCCCTGTCTCTTTGCAACCTAATGGACTGGGGCCTGCCAGGCTCCACTGTCCGTAGAATTTCCCAGGCAGGAATACTGGAGTGGATTGCCATTGCCTCCTCCAGAGGATCTTCCTGACCCTGGGGTTGAACCCAGGTCTCCTTCATTGCAGGTAGATGCTATGCTGTCTGAGCCACCAGGAAGCCCAATTACTTAAAGGAAGACGGAAGGAAGGTTCAAAAGAGAGGAGATATATGTATACCTATGGCTGATTCATGTTGAGATTTGACAGAAAACAATGAAATTCTGTAAAACAATTATCCTTACATTAAAAGATAAATTATTTTTTTTTAAATGGACACGTGAGAAAAAAAAAATACTTAATCTAATATAAATTGAGCCAGTAATATGTAATACCAGGTTTAGGCACATTAATGTGATTTATTACACAATTAATAACCCCATTAGATGTAGAAACTACTTTCTATATTTTCTGATTAGTTCTTACATTACTGCTTTGTTCAGTTCTTCCCTTAAGAAAATACAGTTTGCCTCATTTATATTCCTTTAGACATTTTTTCTTCAACTTAAGCAAACATGTTGATTGTGTAAAAAGGTGCTAATTCAAAATATATTATTTTCCCAAAGGCTTAAAAATGTTCAGTTTACTTAGTTATTTCATTTATTTACCCTAATATATGATACAAACATAATTATAATTAAGTTGACACACGCATACTCCAAAGAGACCATCTAGGATTATCTCACAAAGGTAAATTCAGTATATAAAGATCCATTGCCTCAGATTTATAAATCATGCAACTCATTTACTATAACCCCAAATGCCTTCCGATTATCAGAGAAGAGACAGCACAGTGTAGTAGAACCTATCCTGATTTTGGAATCAGACTCCAGTTTGAAACTTTGTCCCTTTGTTCTTCCAACTTCAACTTTTAAGTGGGCAAAAGTCTTCTGACAAGTAAAGCCTAAGTACTTTGGCACTCGGTACTAAATGAAGTACACAGGGAATTTTATCCAACAGTTTGGCATTGGTACAGATTTCACCTATTTCTCATAAAGTTCCTTCATTGATGGTCTCTAAAATATTCTCTTTGTTCCAAGTTTGTTTCCTTGTCCTATTATACAACTGAAAACACTATTAGTAATATCTATAAATGGAATATGTCCTTGAATACCTTACCTGCTAAGCATATTTATTTAATAATTATAAAATTATTTGTAATAGTTAAATAAGATATGCACAGCGCTTTAAGATAAAAAAAATAAAATCTGAGCATAGGGAAGGCAACAGCTTATAAAACAAGTAGTTGAAACATATATTGAGGAAGTTTTTGCAAAATTACTAAAGTCCTTTTCAACTTGATCGTATTCCTGGTAATTTGTTGCAGAACAGTGCCAGAAGTGTTAATCAGTTACCCAAGGAAAGAAACAGATATTCTTTACACTAAAGTCAGGGCGTGTGCATGTGCAGACGTGTGTGCGCGTGCACACACGTGTGTGCACACACACACACAATTTCCCTAAAATCTCAAAAAGGGAAGATTAAAATATGTTCTATATTTTTAAGGATAATCTTTTTATATATAAACAGAACTATAATGGCCTCATCCTTATTATTCAATATGTGAACACACTTCTACCATACAAGTTAGATAGAGAGGGGCACATGAAAAATACTTATTCTCATGCTTCATGGAATTTATTATACTGAAAGGTAGAGAACTGAGAGTTATTGCATATGACAGTGTTTGCGCTAGAAACTGAACCTGGTTTACGAATACCTGCCTATCTCTACTTACGCACATATGCAAACACATGACTTTGTATGTTAATATATGTTAACTCCCCTGGTGGCTCAGATGGTAAAGCGTCTGCCTACAGTGCAGGAGACCCGGGTTCAATCTCTGGGTTGGGAAGACCTCCTGGAGAAGGAAATGGCAACCCACTCCAGTATTCTTGCCTGGAAAATCCCATGGACAGAGGAGCCTGGTGGGTTACAGTCCATGGGGTCGCAAAGAGTCGGACATGACTGAGAGACTTCACTTTCACTTTCATGTGTTAATAATCGAAATAGTAAGCTATATACACATTTTCTTGGAATAGTCACAGAGAAAATTCATTGGAATTTATCCTGGACTACAAATAGCAAGAAATTTTAGGACAGGAAACTAGTCTCTTTTCAATGATTATTTTCAAGATTTTATGAAATCATTAACAAAATAAAATTACGATTTTTTTAAAATGTGAAAATGTATCATCTGAAATATATGGTTCCACAGAAATTTAAATATACCTATATGAGGAATAACGCTAGTGTTGGAATTATAAGGCCTCATGTACATTTAAATATACTCACAGACATATCTTATGTATACATAAAAGTACCTAAAGCAGAACTTTTAAAACTTAAGATTTTCTAAAAAATGAATTCATAATTACTGACAAGAGAAAATTATTTCAACTCTCTATTTTCAAAATTCTATATTCCCACTAAATGGCTTTTTATGTCATATTTATAATTTTATAATAAAATTATAACATTCCAAATTTATTGCTATTGTTAATCTTTTAAAATATTGAGGTAGCAAACATTCATGAAGTGCCTACTATGCCCTAGCAATAAGATAGATTCTATAAATACAATGGTGGACAAGAGAGACAGGTTCTCTATCTTTTAGTAACCCACATTCTGCTAGGAGTGAGAGGATTTAAATAATAAGCAGGCATGTGTGTACAGATGACTTTTTTTTCATGAATTGCAGAGTCATGTATTTCTTCTTAAAGAACATTCGTTTTTCTAAATCATCACATTCTACTTTTAATTGAGGTCTTTAAACATAAGTTTCATCCATTGCTATCTCAATTCGAAAGAAATTGTCTATTTCTGTATCTATTTCCATAAGTTTCTATTTCTGGTTCTATTTCCACAGATTTAAAATATTATTAAACCACAAAATATACTTCTCCTTGCTTGCACTGAAACTATTATTAGCCAAATTTTATCTTAATTCCTATTTTGTTACTCTAAACTTCCAAAAGCCATTTCTTCTGCAATCAAAGCACAAGCTTCACTTCAAAAATACATAAAAGGAAATTGATTTTCATCCTGAAAATGTCAAACTTCTGCCTATAATACTCAGCTATGGTTTTCTGAAACAGCAAAGTTCAAAAAGAGCCATCGACCTGATGGCCCTTTGACACATGATGATGGATTCAATGTGTTTACTACCGTACTGCCAGAATGTCCTCCAAGAGAATGAGACAATCAATGAAGAATATAAAATCTAAACTGGCTCAACGCTTGCTTGTTTTAAACAAATTAAAAGAAAAATGCCGGTCTTTCACTTTCTCTGGGGAAAGAGTTTTATAAACTCTATGATTAACTTGTTTCTCTCTTTCTGGCTTTGATGAATCAGATAAGGCCTAAAAGTTAAACTCTGTATATAGATAATAAACTTAAAATATAGCTGTTATGTATTGTTCTTCTCCAAAAGAGAAGGGAAATATTATGTTAAGGATACAATTTTAAGAAAAAACATAAGCATTACTCACCCCTGTGTCTTGTCTTTCCCTCATCCAGTAATCCCGGCAACTTCAACTGTGTCTAGTGAATAATGCTTCCATTTTCCTATAGGATAGAGTTATTGATCAATGCCCCATCAAAGCAAAGACTTTATTCAGGTACAGAACATAGGAGCAATTCATTTTCTTATGGATTATATTTAGGCTTACAATGAATTAATGCAAATTCTGAAAAGTAAATTGTGCAATCATAACTTAAGTTTTGGAAGTGTCACACTTCTGATTGAAAACTTAACTCTCAGAATGCATACCAACACAAATGCTCCATAAATATTCTTTACTTGGAAAACAAAATTTCACTCCTATCTGCAAATTTTATGCCATGTGACCAGTGTCCTAACAAGGAAGCACAGTATAAATTCTCCTTCAGTGACACTAAAAATATGTTTTTTATAGTATGGTAAATAGATGCAAGACAATTAAGAACAACTACATAGATTGAATATATATATATATATATATATATATATAACAGGAAATACAGACACACATAAATGGAAACAGCTATAGTTTTTTTGAAACACCTAGACATGTTCCCTTGAAATTCTGAAGTAGATATGAGGTTGACAAATGCTCTTCATTTATAAAGCACAAAAATAATGGTTTGTTTCTCAAAACTAAACTTTGCTTGTGAACTACTGAATAAGTAGAGATAAATACATAAAATTTACATTTTAAAACAGTACTTCTAAAATGATCTATATTAAATAGCAGAAGGTAAATAACATGCAAAAGGAGATAATTTTTTATAAAAAATTAGAGCACACAATTGAAAATTTAAAAATATTGTGTTTATGTGAACATATTACAATTTGTATATAAAATAAAAATTAAGAATGCATAAAAGTGAGTTGTATACCTCTTTAGGGACTAGGGAATATATAACTTTAAGGAAAAAATAAATTAGGAAAGTTTCAATTTTTTTTAATTAAGAAGTATGTTAATCTATTTTTTCACAATGAAATATAAGCTTTATATCAATATATAAAACATATCAGTTGAATCTTTGTAGTCAGATTATAGATGGGGTTTGATAGGATCTTCAAAATTTATACCTGCACCTGCTAAGCCCACTTTGGTCCCTTGGCAGCATCTGTGACATTTTTGTATAGCTCTATGGCCTCATGAAATATATTTTGGGAACTCCTGACATGGATAATTTCTTAACAGACTTTAATAAAAGCTCTAAAAAGGATATGCCACTTTATCTTTTTTAATCAACAATGACCATATTAATTAAAAGGACAAATATTATAGTGATTTCCTTAATGTACATAGGCTCTGAGTACAGTGCCATAGATGAAAAATGACTCGGTTTTCCCTACGAAGTCACTATTCTCTTCTGAATAGCGCTGAACCCTCAATTAATCCCAATCTAGATAAATCACATTTCACTGTACTTTGGGTCTATTTGGCAATACAGTGGGGTTGCTCAGGGGTTTCTGAATAATAATTATACATTATAAAGTATAAGAGAAAGTGAAGAAGGTTTGAAAATTAATATTTAAGGTACTGTATGCCTCCAGACATAGAGACAACAGTTGAATGAAATAGAAAATTTGAACAATTTTAGCAAATATAAATTATATATAAAAAATTAAATTTTGTTTCATTGTGCCTATATCTTATCATTATACTTTCAAAGATCAAATAATTACTTAAAATTTCAATTTAATACTTATATCATCAGTCCTAGTTTTGAGAAGTTATAAATCAGAGCTTATATCCAGAGTGCAGGATTTGAAGAAATAATTTATACATTTACTAAAATTAAAAGGCAGAATAAAGGTGACATCTAAGGTTAGTAGCAGCTCCTGAGGTATTTCATTTATTATGACTATAAAAAAAATTAAAACATAATTTTCTAGATTGATACTTTGATAATACCTCCTCTAGAGTTCTGTGTTCAGTTCAGTTTAGTCCCTCAGTCATGTCCAACTCTTTGCAGCCCAATGGACGCAGCACTCCAGGCTTGCCTGTCCGTCACCAACTCCCTGAGCTTACTCAAACTCATGTCTGTTGAGTTGGTGATGCCATCCAAACATCTCAACATTTGTCGTCCCCTTCTCCTCCTGCCTTCAGTCTTTTCCCCAGCATCAGAGTCTTTTCCAATGAGTTTCCAGTAGCATGTTGGGTAGCTACCAACCTGGGGAGTTCATCTTTCAGTGTGCTATCTTTTTGCCTTTTCATACTGTTCATGGGATTTTCAAGGCAAGAATACTGAAGTGGTTTGCCATTCCCTTCTTCAGTAGACCACATTTTGTCAGAACTCTCCACCGTGACCCGTCCATCTTGGGTGGACCTACACGGCATGGCTCATAGTTTCATTGAGTTAGACAAGGCTGTGGTCCATGTGATCAGTTTAGTTATTTTTCTGTGATTGTGGTTTTCATTCTGTCTGCCCTCTGATGGATAAGGATAAAAGGCTTAGAGGTCTATGTAGTATCAAGAGTAAACCCAAGCCTTTTTGCCTATTCTGGACTGCCTCAATACTAGTGAGAATAAGTAACATAAGCAGAGACTCTATTTATTTACCATGCACAACTTCACACAGCTCTTTGGAAACATGTTATCTAATGAACTCAAACTAATACTAGAATTACTAGCTATGAAAATTGTTTGCTTTTTGAAATCATATTCATGATTGGCCTCTGTAATGTCTGTGATGTAGTAATGCAGTATTCAATCAATGAGATAGTTTAACCGCATTTCAGCTGCTAAACAGGGCCATTAAATAAATGCAAAACCATAGACACATTTATGGTGTGACCTAATTAAGTAACCACTCTACCTTGACAATACCTGAATAAGAAAGCTGTTTGATATTTATTAAGGTAAAAGATTGTTATGTTTCAAGAATGGAATGTCAATCGCTGAAAACTCCATTCACAAGAGAGTGATATTTTGAATTCTGAATCCAATATAAACACTAAAGAAGTTAAAATTGATAAAAATACACAATTATGCATCACTATTGTTTCATTTTTTTTTATAATTGCCACAACTACTCCATCCAGTTTCATAAAATCCCTTCATATTTTAAGCCATGATATAGTAAAGCAGAAATCATACAGTGGAAGGAGGGTTGTCGGCCCATTTTACTGTTTGGCATTTGACAAAGTTCTCTATCAAACTATGCTCTCATTTATTGATTTATAAAGTCAGTATGTGGTACCTGACCATTTCTAACATGTCTTACAGATCTGTGATTCAAGACCATGTAGTTTTAAACCAGAAGTGGACACTGGCTTCAGCTCAAGAATTAATAGCAGTCATTTGATAGTGAACATTTATGTGAATGAGGATTTGATTATTGATCTGGGAAAGGATGCTGTGTTCAGGATGTGGGATGGCTGAGTAGTGGTGATCTGTGCTACAAAATTGTCACATCTGCAGTGGATTTAACCAGAAAGAAGTTAAAGTAAGACTCTTTCAGTAATAGAAAATAACCTCCTTGAATTCAAGTGATAAAACCATTTAAATTGGAGAACTATTTTGAATATTTCACTTTAAACCTTTTAGACAAGATAACATAAATTCCTCCTGGTTGTCTTGAAATAGATTTCATGACCATTTGCCTGCTTAAAATCCTAGAGATTCTCAAAAAAAAAAAAATCAAAAGCACTGTATTCATTTTTCTTGAAAGCCCTTAGAAAATGTGGTTTCAGTGATATAAGAAATACAAGAAATTTAAACCACCAGGCTTCCCTGGTGGCTCAGTGATACAGAATCTGCCTTCAGTGTGGGAGACTGGGATTCAATCCCTGGGTTGGAGGAGATCCCCTGGAGAAGGGAACGGCAATCCACTCCAGTACTGTTTTCTAGGAGAGAGGAGGACCCTGATGGGCTACAGTCCACTCTGACTCCACAAAGAGTCAGATACAACTTAGAGACTAAAAAACAACAAACAAAGAAATATGTAACAGCTATTGTTAATCAGAAGAATAAATTTATATTTCAAACAAAAACACTATTTAATAGAGAAGTTGAATAGATCAAAAGAAAATATATTTTTTAGGAAAAGAAATTCTTAGTCACTATATTTATCAAGGTCATTTTTAAACCTAGGTAACCATCTAATCAAAATGTTATGATTTTTATTTTTTTCAAGATAAAAACAACAAACGTGTTTAAATGGAGGAATGGTCTTTGATTTTTTAAAATAGTTTTAACTTAGTCGAAGATAGGCATAAAATTCTAGAAAAAGCTGTTAAGTGAACAGGGCTTTGTTTGTGATCAAAGTGATTAATATATGACTTTGCAGAAAGGTTAGCGACTATTTTGCATAACAAGATGCTCAATGAATGGCCACTTCAGAGTATTTGGATATTATAAATCATTACAATACCAGTTTGAAATCTAAAAGGCCTTCTAATAATCAGCATGCTACAATAACTCCATGAAATTATTTTTGGCATAGTTCAAGAGTGCACATCTCATCATTACTTTTTCCTACTAAGAAAGCTCACATAGAACACATCATTTTTTAAATTACATTTTATAGAATATTTATGGTATTGTTAGAACGTAACAAAAATTCAAAGGTGCAAAAAGGAGAGATGGAGTTTATGTGTATTAAAACAAAGGCAGGATTTAAACATGTGTACTATTAAAAGACATTTTTCTTTTAGATTGTCTTTGCATGAGAGAACTTTTATTAGAAAAAAAGCATTGTTTTCTGCAAGATAGAAACTGCTTCATAAGTTCTAAAAGCATTTTAAACACAAAGATCTACAAAAATGATTTATCTTATGCAAACTTAAGTGAAAGTCAGCTGAGGCATATTGCAGAGATCACTCAGATTCCATTCCTTACTTTCTCACACGAAGAGCCATATAATTTCATTTGACAAATTCTGAGGAAATGTAAGAATTCCTGTAGATAACAGATTATGCTTTGTAATTGGCAATACAAAAATACTGTAGAATTCTTAGATACTTTTTTAAGGTTTTTCTTTATCTCCAGTGGTCCAATTAATCTTGAATTTAAATTGGCAAAGCCCTAGTAAAACCTTAGTATATTATGGGGGTAAAATAACAAAATTGGAATCAAGTTTGCTTCTGTATTAAAAAGAAAATATGTTTGACTACATGAATGTGACTCTCTCTACTTTTTTAGGTGTCATACACATAGTCAAGCATATTTTCTTTCTGAAGCAAATAGCCAAACTCATTGAAAAAGACCCTGATGCTAGGAAAGATTGAGGGCAGAGGAGAAGGGGGCGACAGAGGATGAGACGGTTGGATGGCATCACCGATTCAATGAACATAAACTCGGGTAAACTCCAGGAAATGGTGACAGACAGGGAAGCCTGGTGTGCTGCAGTCCACAGGGTCACAAAGAGTTGGACACCACTTGGCAACTAAACAACAGTGTGTGTCTATGTGTATGTAAGGATGTGGGTGAAGGAGAGTATATATATGAATATCTTTCCTAAGGATTACAATAACCATCCTTTATGGTTATCTTAACAGTAAAGAATATTCCTATAATACAGGAGACTGGCATTTGATCCCTGGGTTGGGAAGATCCCCCGGAGAAAGGAATGGCAACCACTCCAGTGTTCTTGCCTGGAGAATTTCATGGACAGTGGAGACTGGTGGGCTACAGTCCATGGGGTCACAAACAGTTGTACACAACTGAGTGACTAACCCTTCCACCTTCGGATATATTTTAGTATATTAGGGTATATGTTTTCCTAATGACTAACAGTGCCATCCATTGTTCTCCAACTTTCCAAGATTTAGCTAGTCTCATAGAAAAGCATAGCCAAATTCATAGGTAAAAATCATTAAACTAATTAAAAAAGGAGGCTGTTAGACTGAGATCGATACTGCTCTGACTCTGAGGTTGCCAGTAAGCAAAACAAAATCTACTTCTGTAAATGCCTTGAGGTTATGAAATCAAACCCAAGGATAACCAATCACAAACAACCAATGAAGATTTAAGCTATAGCTAATCAATAAAGTCCTTACTTTGAATACGTCTTTTCTCCATAAAATTCTCTCTTCAAACTCCTGTTAGTGGAATGTTCCTAAGAATTTCCAGTTTGGTCTTGCCCTATGTGAATCAACAAATGCTCAAATAAACTTTTAAAAATTTTATTATGCTTCGTTTTATCTTTTTAAAAACTCACATGACATTTTTAAATTTGTATTTTTGAAATAGGTACGTAGTTGCAGGTTCTAATAAGCTTGGTCTTCTTATTGCTTTCTATCCATGTGTGCTGCAGTCCATGGCGTCACAAAGAGTTGGACACCACTTGGCAATGGAACAACAATGTGTATGTCTATGTGTATGTAATGATGTGGGTGAAGATATATGAATATCTTTCTTAAAGGATTATGATAACCATCCTTTATGGTTATCATAACATTAAACAATGTGCCTGCAATACAGGAGGGTTGGGAAGATCCCAACTTTTATCTATTCTATAATGTTTTACATGTTAACAATATTGTATTGGTTGTATTTTGTGTAAATTTGCTTTCTCAGCTCATAGCATGCCTTTGGAGTTTGCAGAATACCTCAAAATATGCCACTTTTTAGCTAAAGGCACTAAAAAAACCCTGCAAATATACAAAGAACACTCTAAACTTTCTTCTTTTTCTAAAAAGCAGGAGATGAAATTTATACGTGAAAAATATTCTCCCTGTTCCAAAAGAAACATAATATTCTTATTATTAATATCAACAGGAAAGAGAAGCTGAAACCAAAGGAATTCTCTATAAGATGACCTTGTTAAAATAATTCTCATTCTCTAAATTATGAGTTTGGGATTAACATAGACATACTACTATACATAATATAGATAACAAGGACCTACTATATAGCATATGAAACTCTATTCAACATCCTGTAGTGATCTACATGGGAAAAGAATCTAAAAAAAGAATGGATATATGTATCTGTATAACTGAATCAATTTGCTGTTACACCTAAAACTAACATAACATTGTATATCAACTATAATATAAAATTAAAAAAAAATTAAAAGCTACCAAATAATCCAGAAAAAAATAAAGTTTATAATTTGAAAAAGAAAACAAATTTTCATCTTCCTTTAGCCTCTCAACATGGTTTAGGTGGCTCAGGATAAGAATCCGCCTGCAACGCAGAAGATGCGGGTTCTATCTTTGGATCAAGAAGATACCCTGAAGAAGGAAATGGCAACCCACTCCAGTATTCTTGCCTAGGTAGTGCCATAGACAGAGGAGCCTGGCAGGCTATAGTCAATGGGGTCACAAAAGCATCAGATATGACTGAGTGACGAAACAACAAAATGGCTTTGTTACTTTTTCACATATGTTTCTCTTTGTTCAACCTTCTAAAAAGGCATGTAAAGTTTGTGCAGGAGAAAAACCATAACAGGGCAGATGCAAAAATTTGCCTCCCTGTATACTTTCATCTTATACCATTTGACATAGATATTAAAGCATTATACACTAAAAATACTTGAATTTATTTTTGTTTCTTTAAACTGAAAATATATTTAGTACAGACATCTGATGTTCATGTCTATTTATTTTTAAATTATAAAACTTAAACCAAATTGTCTAATCCACCTGAAATTGATTCTAATATAAGGTGCTAATGGGTCCAAAAGTATGAATTATTACATTCAAAATTTTATTTTACACTTTACACTATAGTTTGCAAACTCATCATGGAAATCTTAACATCTCATTTTACAGATACATATTTTGATCTTTGTTTGACAAGAATTGTATTCTCAAATCTTTACTAATGGAATATTACTGTGTAACTAGTCTTAACTACGATGACATTAAATCTACTACAAATTGATATTTGTTTATTTTCATTTTTACAGAGTACTTTCAGCTTGGTGTATAGATATGAAAGGTGCTACCAATTTGAGTTAAATACTGCCAGTCAAAATCTTTCAAATATCTAAATCTCAGCTAAGTTGTGTGGAAGATACAAAGAATCAGAGACACAAATCCCTGTTCTTGGAAAGTTTACCAGTTGAGATCAATAGGCTTCTGCCCACATGTATTAATAATTATAATTTAAGGCAGACTATAATAAATCATCAGAACTTTGTCAACCACTGAAAAGAATCAGGGAGGGGAAAAGAGAGGAAGTCCTGAGACACCTTCAAAGAACACTGAGATGTTAGATAGGGCTCTGGCAGATGATAAAATTCACAAGAGAAGTAAAAAGTGAAAAAAGAGGGAATCAGGATTAATACATACCCAAAGCAGGGAAATATGAGCCCTACAAATAATGTGGTTTCTCTTCAGCTGTACAAGTTGTAGAAAATTTGGGGGACAGATTGTGAAAGACCTATCTGCAATGCCCCAAGAGCCTGGATACCGTAACTTTGAGATAGAAGATGTTAAGTTGATGGTTTCCAATAGGAGATAGGTAAGTATTAATCCAGGAAATTAAGCTATTAGCACAAATTCATTATAAAAGGGAAAGACAGTAGGAGACAGTTGCATTCAGTCATGCACTTACTCACGTGTTCATCCATTCAACAGCGATTTATAAGTACCTGTTGTGAACCAAGCATTGTTCTGAGTTTGCACCCACAAAAATTAATAGACTGCAATAACTTAGTGAGATTTATCTGTCATACATGGGATGTGAAGCTGTTTTTCTAATATGACAACAACAGTAACAAAAACACAAATAAACCATAAAACAGTAAACTGTAAATGTGGGTACACATTTATAAAATTAGTTTCATAGTAAAACTTCTTGAAAGTAAATCAAATGCTATGCTGAAAAAAATACGTACAATTAATATTTCAGTTCCAGGCTTCATTTCCCAAAAATACCCATGGATAAATAAGACTGCATCATAAACAAATGGGCAATTCAAGTTTTTCTCACCCTGTCTTATAGTATTGATATAATGCCCTTCTCCACCCTTTCCAGGTACTTAACTTTTTTGTTTGTTTTTGGTAAACGTTCATATTAGAAGAAATCAACCCTGAATATTTTTTGGAAGGACTGATGTTGAAGCTAAAGCTCCAATAATTTGGCCACCTGATGTGAAGAACTGACATACTGGAAAAGACCCTGATGCTGGGAAAGATTGAAGGCAAAAGGAGAAGGGGGCAGCAGAGGATGAGATGGTTAGGTAACATCACTGACTCGGTTTGAGCAAATTGACATGAATTTGAGCAAACTCTGGGAGATAGTGGTGGTCAGAGGAGCCTGATGTGTTGCAGCTCTTGGGGGGTCACAAAATGTCAGACAAGACTTAGTGACTGAACAACAACAACAATTTATATAGCAATTATTCTTTTCTAAATTTATGTTAGCCCATGGGAAACTTTCTGTTACTTGGATGCCAATGGAACATTATTGTGTAACTATTCTCGAGTAGTTAACATTCTAGTGGGAGGAAACATGGTCAGAAAAAAATAGAGAAAAAACTATTTATAAACTTGCAAGGAAATTGACTTTTAAGAGACTGTGTCAGGGCCTAAGATAACAACTCAGGTTGGGAACTGGGACTTACTTCAGACAGTATGACAAGGCAGAGTGATCTGGTGAAGTGATATTTAAACTGAAGCCTAAAGTATGTGACGATTATAGACATTTGAGCAACAACCAGTTCAGGCAACCTGAATAAGACAAGGTAAAACCATGCTGTAAAAAAAACAAAACAGTCTCAAATTCTATGCTTTATGATTCATTGAATTTTGGTAAGTACATTTAAATAACTGTTTGCTTGTATTTTTAATACTGAAAGTTTAAAATCATTTTGAAAGAATGGTTTCAGAAAGAGTTTTACATCCTAGTGTCTTCACAGCTATAGTCTTTGAAACAGAAACCTGAGAAGACAAGGCTTCTAAAAATGTGTTTATAAAAACAAGATAGAAAAAAAAAATTATAACATATATTTCATGTTTTCTTTATATTTCATGTGTTTTATGTTTCTATTCTAGTTATTCATTTTCTATTCTAGTTATTCTATTTCTATTCTAGTTACATTAATTTTGTGTGTGTAAGATATTAATAGTTGACATACTGGGTTAATCAGATTCTAGCTTATGATCATTAAACAAATGGGTTTTCCAAAGTAATTTACTGAATTCCATTTAAACTGTGTTTAATTTACAGGCTTTTATTAAAACATACTAATTGATTCTTTTTTATTTACGGTGTTACTGTATTATACATCTTAGTTATGTGTTAGGGAAAAATTGGCACAGTGAATCATAATTATATCAGACTAATGCATTTGTCTGTATATAAATCCTGGTCAACAGGAACTTAATCATTAACCTTTTATAGTGTCAGTATTCAAGGACTAAGATTGTTGACAATAATTATCTGAGAATACAAATATTTTTAAAATTTTAGAACCATTTAAGGTAGCAGGCTAAAATTTAAGGACGCTGTGTGTGCTGTGCTTACCTGTTCAGTCATGTTTGACACTTTGCGACCCCATGGACTGCAGCCCACCAGGCTCCTCTGTCCATGGGGATTCTCCAGGCAAGAACACTAGAGTTGGTCGCCATGCCCTCCTTGAGGGGATCTTCCTAACCCAGGGATCGAATCCAGGTCTGCTGCACTGCAGATGAATTCTTACCCACTGAGCCACCAGGGATGCCCTACATGAATCTAAATGTTATTTTGTGTTATAAATATGTACAGGGCATTATAAAAATTTTTATACTGCATTTCTTGTTGAACCATTTAAGGACAGGTTGAATGAAATTTAGTTTAAAAATTACAAGTTTTGAAGCTAAATATTACTTTGAAGTCTCTTTTCGTATGAAAACTTTTTTAATAAATAGGTATTTAAATTGCATTCTATCATTTACAAATTTCAGATGTCATAATAAAATTTTTGAAACAGTATTATTGCATGTATACATGGCAGTACTTATATTATATGTAGGCTTTAAGGAAATTTAGTAACCCTGACAGGTGAGATATTTTATTTTTATATATTTAGAAACAAAACAAATTTATACCAATAACAAGCAAATAAAAAAGATTACAAAAAATTTAACCTGACTCAGAATGTAAAATTACCTTTTGTTCTACCTCTCTGTATCACCATCAAGATATACATATACACTTACCACCTAAACACACACACATACACACACACCCCCTCATACACACATATCCTTACACAAGCACACAGCATACACTGCTTAATAACAGATTCTTCAATCAGACTACGTGGAGTAAATCTTGGTTCTGTCCCTGAATATCTGCAAACTTGGGCAGGTCATTTATCCTCTCTGTCTTCACTTTCCTCATCCATAAACAGGTCTGTAGAGCTGTACAATCCACACTGCTGTAGAATTAAGTGAATCAGTGTATGGAAATCACCTAGAATGATGCTTCATAAATAGTAATCTCTAAGCAAATGTTAAATGATATCATTACCACTACTCTTTGAATATATAGCAGCAGAAAAATTCTCAGGAGAGAAAATAGGAGACAACTGGCGTTTTACTGGGAAGACAAGAATGATTTAAATTTTGCTTGTAGAAATGTTCTGTTACATTAGGAAAGTTAGGAAAATCACGCAGCAAGACTGTGTGACAAAAAGCCGATAAGACAGGAAGAAAGAGATGAAAAAGCATTAAGATTTTGTGACTTGAAAGGCAAACTGAATAGGAGCACAGCTGCGAGGCATACCCAGGAGGCCGAAGAGTACCTGAAGCCTGATGCCAGGAACCCTGAGCCACAGGCGGCAAAGAGCTCAGCATCCTTGCGGAGGGACAGAGCGCATACCTGTCACGTTTCCCCAAGTCAAAGAGAGAGCGGAAGATGGCAGCCCTGGAGGAGGTCAAGCAACAGCTAGAGGAAGACAGCAGAAGCTCCAGGACAAAGGCCACCTGGACCACTGAAAGATGCCCGGAGAGAAGGAGGCAGACAACTAGACAGCCTAGTGATGGCAAAAGAAGATGGCAGTACGAACACACTATGTGGTGGCCACAACCACTATGGAGCGACCTGGACCTGTTGGGTCTGGCTGCTCTGACAGTGCCACCTGAGCACAGGGCTGGGGTACGGGTCTAGGGAGGTGGCTTTATCCATGGAAAAGACGAACTGAGCCTTACCCAGGAGGTTCAGGGTTCCCTGCTATCCTAGAGGACCTCCTCTCCCTTGGAACTGCCATATGTGCAAACTCACTTGCCAAAAAAAAAAAAGAGGTCAGTGGCAATATTCGGGAAGGCCCAAGACTCCACCAAGTGACACTCGTATTGTCCAGAACCAGCTGACAGGTAAAGCAGCTAGGAATCTGCCCTAAGAAAAACCCCTGCCCAGCCCGGATTGCTTGCACCTGCCCTGTCTCAGCTTGGCTGTTCCCCTAACCTCCAGCTCTGAAGTGATCCTCCCATAGCCTCAGGTCCGGATGCTAGGACCTCTCCAGATGGAGCAGGCAGGTAAAAGCTGGCCTCTTCTGGGAGGAACTTTCAGAGCTAAGTTTGGGGCCCCTTTACAAGGGCAGGCTTCTAGGATGGTGCTAATGGTCAGGGAGAATGGGTCAATCCATAACTCTCCAGCACATTCCCTGTGGGTGGGGTAGGTAGTATTAGATCTGCACTCTCTAGAAGAGTTGGAGACCCATGTCACCACGGGTAGAATCCAAAGGCCACCTGCTCCTCTGAAAATGGGGCAGCTGGGGCAGTGTGGGTGAGCAGCTCTAGGCTCTTTATTGGTTGAGACCTTAGGCTTGTCCCTTCTTCTTGGCCTTTTTCGTCTCCTCAGTTGAAACTGAAGTGGTGGAAGCAGAGGTGTTCTGAATAATTTCTCTTTCTCAAATTTGGGCAGCTTCCCCAGGCTTCCACAGATTCCAGACTGTTTAAAAACTCCATGTAGTTTTTAAAAGAAAGTTCTATGAACACTTACAAATTAACTAAAGAAAAGGAATTAAACTGAAAAAATAACATTAAATCAAACTTTTATATCTCTCTCTCTGAGGGAAAAAAAAGATACAATAGCAAAATCCAAATTTTTATTTTATTAATTGGAAAAAATGTGATCTATAGTATTAAATGAATGGTTAAGACATTCTTGTTATTGAGTGAAGTATATTACATCTGGGGAGACCACACATTTTGTTTGCCATGCACAGTCCTAGTCCCTATTTTTCTGATGTCACTTTTTGTTTAGCCTTTGCCCCAGATTTCTCAATAATTAACAAAATGTTACTATTAGCAGACAGATAAAAACATGTCAGGATTATTTTGAAGATCTCCACTTTGTAAATCCAGTTGTGAAAACACAAATGGGTGAAAAGCAATTTTCTCACCTGATGGTTAAATAAGTAATAAATAAGCTATAAGATAAATCTCTTTTCCTGGTCCCTTCCAACAAGGTAACTCCAACAGTATTTCATAGACAGCACATACAGCCCTCCACTGTTTAAAAAGAACATAGTGGTTGAAGTATTCAAAATCATCATCTAAGACCTCCCACTTAGTTGACCAGGCAGATGGGGCCATAGGCTATGCCATGGTCTGTGAGATACTTGAAATCACAAGACACAGAGGGTAGTAGGTGGGGTTACTGTGAAAATGAGAGAATTATAGTTTTGGTGGATGTAAAATAAGTATAGGAAATACAGATCCAACAGTCCTGCTATAGAGCATATAGAATAGCCTGAGACTTCTTATAACACAGGACTTGTCATTTATTGTTTGGTGTAAATCTATAACGAATATTAATTTATTGATTTAGTATTTTAGTGCTTATTTAATTTTAACCATAAACCCTTTCTACAGCAATGAAGAGCTGAACACCCCCCCAAAAGTATACATGTACTGCAAAAGTAAAAACTAAATTTTCATTTCTTGAGAAAATTGGTATCATTCACATACAATATTTGTTGGTATTTACTGTAATTTTTTCATTGGCCACATGCAAAGTAGAAGATAAAACTGCTAAAGAAACAGTACACCAATTATAGAAGTGACTATGCCCTAAAACAAATACTTAAAACATGCAGCTGCATAATGTGCATAAGGTATAGTTACATGTAATTCATGAAGTGCCGGAGAAGGCAATGGCACCCCACTCCAGTACTCTTGCCTGGAAAATCCCATGGACGGGGGAGCCTGGTAGGCTACAGTCCATGGGGTCGCTAAGAGTCAGACACAACTGAGCGACTTCACTTTCACTTTTCCCTTTCATGCGCTGGAGAAGGAAATGGCAACCCACTCCAGTATTCTTGCCTGGAGAATCCTAGGGACGGCGGAGCCTGGTGGGCTGCCGTCTATGGGGTCGCACACAGTCGGACATGACTGAAGCGACTTAGCAGCAGCAGCAGCATGAAGTGCAGTATTGTATTCCATTCAAAGCGAGATAATCTACACATTTTTGAAGCTAAAAATGTCTAAGCGCATTGTCTTTTGCAGTGTGCTTTCATTAATCAGGGCTTCCCAGGTGGCACTAGTGGTAAAGAACCCTCCCGCCAATGCAGGAGACACAAGGGATGTATGTTCGATCTGTAGGTTGGGAAGATACCCTGGAGAAGGAAATGGCAGCCCACTCCAATATTCTTACCTAGAAACTTCCATGGACAGGGGTGCCTGGCGGGCAACAGTCCACGGGGTCACAAAGAATTAGACGCGACCGAGCGACTAACACTTTCACTTTCATTAAACAGATGTTAGAAATAGAGCCTTTGATGACCAACTTAGGTGTCTTAAAATAATACTGTATCTTTCTACAAGCTAGTGTTCTAAAATATGGCTGCTTTTTGTTTAAAAAGTATAACCTTGGAATCCTCAATAAAATCATTCAGTGAGTACAACACCAACAAATATCAATTTTGGAGTTTCTAGTGAATTATAATTATTACAAATAAAGACTACGTGGAGGAAAAAATATATAAATACGGTCCTACAAACTAATTAGGGGATTGAACAAGCTAAAAAATAAAGTGAAAAGAGTAAGTAAAATCTTACTCTTTTCAAAATTCTAGACACACTCTTCAGAATAACTTATAGAAAAAAATATTTTGTTTGCGTTCCCATTTTTCAATTGGATAAAATATTTTCTGTACCAAATAGAAAATAAACTTGACAAGTGTTCTCATTTTCTTCAGCTCCTAAGCTTGGCAAAATATTCAATAAACTCACATAAAGAGATAACATATGTTGGATTTTGTTACATAAAATATTTTCATGAAGAAATATTCTACATAAAGGAAAAAAGGGTAGTGCCTGTGAAATTATTTGAATTGAAATATTAACACAATTTAATATAAAAGATTGCACTGAGCTTATTTATTTTGGGCTTACCTCGGAATTTGTAGGGAAAGAATTTCTCAATTACAAGTTAATAGTCTAGAGAGAAAAATCAAAGATTTTATATTTGTTCATCATTGCCAACTACAAACTGATACTTTCCATGGACGCTTGCCATCTACCTCCAGAAGGATTAAATCAGGTTCTGTTGCAGCTGCTGACCCTAACAGGAGTTCAGTGTGGAGAGCAGAAATGAGGCACTCTGTACTCATTAGGGTGTGGGGGCAGAGGATTGACAAGGCAGGTTTTCAGATGTTTAGAAATTTCAGGAGCCAATTTTATGAGCCCAATTCTTGTATCTTCTCATATCTAGAAAAGTGCTAAAATCCTTCATAGTGATGACTATTCCTTGTGACTTCAGGAGCTTCAGGAGACCAGCAGAAAACTTCTGGAAAAATATGTGCTTGATTACATGTATTTCTCCCTTCACCAAAATTACACACATGCTGACATTCCCACCCCACCTCCACCCCCGCCTCTTTGGAGCAGTTTCTCAGAGCTATCTGACATGCTGTCTCCTAGGCTGCAGTCCTCATTTTGCCCCCAATAAAACTTAACTGATAATTTTCATGTTGTTCATTTTTTTTTTTAAGTCAACATTGTGAAATACAACAAGACCGAATGTGAGAAGTGGAATATTTCCTGCCTTATCAGTAAACAAAGGATATCACAGTCATCAGAGTTTATAGCCACCACCAAAGGTGAGCTGGTGAGCTCTGATGAAACCCAGGAAAGAGAGAATACCTGCCATCTAGGAGCCTTTGGACACCCTATGGTGAGCCCTGAGGAAACTCAGGATGTGAAAACACAGGATGCTTGCCCCAGGTGAGCGAGAAGCATATCAAAGGAATGATTTAGGAGACAACTCTTACGTTTTCCCATACAAAGAAAAGCACTAAATTTCTTAGCTTGAGATATCTGGTTTTCTTTTCATTAACAACAACTTTTGATATTCAAATTACTTGGTTTTTGTTGCAAAACTTCTATAAAACCTGGGTCCTGTCCTTGCCTCCTCTGAGCAGTTCTCTCAAGGTTACTTGAGATCCTACCTCCTTGAAATCCTACCCCCCTGGCTTTAAGTCTTAAAAATTCCCACCTAATAAAACATAACTCTCTTTTGCCCTAATGGATTACCACATGTAAAATAGATAGCCAGTGGGAATTTGCTATATGATGCAGGGAGCTGAAATCCAGTGCTCTGTGACAGCCTAGAGGGGTGGGATGGGGTGGGAGGTGGGAGAGAGTTTCAAGAGGGAGGGGATATATGCGTACCTATGGCTGATTACTGTTAATGTATGGCAGAAACCAACACAATATTGTAAAACAATTATCCTCCTATTAAAGGTAAATTTAAAAAACATAACCCTCAACTTTTAGGTTGTGGATTTTTTTTTTTTTTAAAGCAACAAGACTATTGTAGTAAATAAATGAAAAATCGTGAGATGATGTTGAAAATAATTTTCTTTAGAAACATACCATAAACGTGATTTTGGAGAGACAGAAGGCTAAGGGACAGACTAAACTGCATGAAAATTGAACAAGAATAATTATTCTGTTATGTTTTTATATTTAGATAAACAAAATAAAGATAACTTACTTGTTTTTCCTCCACAGTTGTGAATATATATTCATTTTTAGACAGTTTTATTGTTAAGGAATTCTAAAAGTTTATTCCATAAATCTAATACTATGATAAATAAATATGATTGATATATATAAATAATCATTTTTCTACTATCTTTCATTCTCAGAAGTGTACTAGTATGAACAGTATACTATGGGTTCACTTTAACTTAATCATTTGACTGAATAGGCAGCTAATGTAATGCCACCAAAACTGTATACTTTCTGTCTCCACAAATGCCAGTACATGCTTCCCGGAAATTATTTTCAAAAACTAAAAACAGTTAAAGCCACAGGGGAAAAAAAAAAGACTCATACTATGCAGGCCCACATATTTTCACCAAGAATTATGAATTTTTAATATTTTCTCACATATTTTTCTTCTTGTATATACTCTTATATATGCTCCTTTTTTCCCTGAATAATTTACAATTAAGTTACTGACAACACAGCACTTTACCACTAAATTAGAATCAATACGAGTTATATTATGTATGCTTGAGTACTTTGTGACAATTAAACAAGGCTACATTTTAGTATAGAGTCATTAAAATCACCTCAGCATTAAGACTATAATTAATAAATTATAATCTCTTTCAGAATGAATACATTAATAAACTTATTTTCCTATATTTTATATACATATTTTGAGAACCTATCATGCCACTTTCTGTATTTAATAAGTTATGAACATAATAGTCAAAAGCTGTACTCATAGGAGAATTAAAATCTATTGAGTTGTGCCTAACAGAAGACAGATTAATAGCATATTATATGTCATTAAAAGCTTGAAGAAAAAGAAAACAGCAGGGAAATTAATAGATTGCAACTGGGATACTGTTTTGGATAAGAGTATATAATCTAGGCCATTCTTTGGAGTTCTATTTGAACATAAACTTGAAAGATGTGAAAATGTCAGTCAGGCGAATATCTGGCAGTCAGATGCTATAGTCTGAGGGAACATAAAGTGCAAAGGCCTTATTGAAGTATAAGTTCTGTTTGATCAAGGAAGAAAAAGAGAGCGATGTAGCTGGAAGGCAGAAAAGGAACCACATAACTGATGATGTCAGAGCAGCTGCCAGGTTGGTTGGAATCACACAAGGCCTTTTAATCACTGTCGAGACTTAGATTTAAGAGCTTGCAAACTATAGCAGGCCAAATAGCCCTCAGACAACTTTACATGGCCTGAGAAGCCAGTAATGTTTTTTGTTTGTTTGTTTGTTTTTTACATTATTACATGTTTGTTAAAACATCAAAAACAAAGGAGAAGCACATGTAGCAGAGACCATATATGGAGCAGGAGGCTGAAAATATTTACTTTCTGGCCCTTTCTGGAGGAAAAATTATCAACTCCAGGTTGAAAACCATTAGGATTTGAAAGCGGAAGAGTCACATACCATGATCTACATTTCATAAAGATCACTCTGAGGGACATGGTGAACATATTCTGCACGTAGGCAAGAGCAGAAGCAGGAAGATCTCTTAAGATGTGATGGCAATAGTTCAGCCATCAGCCAGTGATAGCCCAGGGCTGTAAATTTGGAGCAGCCAAAAATTGATTGGTTTTGAGATATAATTGAAGGTAAAATCAGCAAAGATTGCTGATGGTTTTGTATAGGAGGGAAAGAGAACAGTCAAGTATCAATCCTTAAATTGTAGACTGAATTACTATATGTCAATTTCTTTGAGGTGGAAAACCCATAATGTACAATTTTTGTTAGTGTTCAGGTTTAGAGATGTTTATTTTTTTCCTTTCTCCAGAATTAAACTCTTCTATTATTTCCTTATGCTTTTTGTTATTAAAAAAAGTTGCTATACCAAATGAATGCAGAGAATATTAGCGTTTATAAAAGTTACCTTTCTTAACTACTATTCTTCAATATATTTCCAATTTAATCATCAGTTTCTTTCACTGACACCAAATTTCAAAATAACAGCTTAAGAGTAGCAAAGGAATTTTGTCAAAACCTAGAAAAGAACACAGTCATATTCACCTTAAATAAATTTTGTCACTTTAAAGACCCTTGCTGCATCTATAATGGAGCTAGAAAACTGTTTTTGTTAATGTACATAAGTAGCCTATAAACATTTTCCCATTTTACACAGCTAATCTAAAATAATCATTTCTGCAGTTATATTAGTCACCATGAGAAATTTACCAAAGTTTTATGGTATCTGTTTTTAACAAAATTAAAGTCCTTTAATAGTGGTATTTCCAGTTTTTTTAAAAATTCAATAGCCTTAGCTATATACACTCTTTCATTAAAAAACCCTAATTTCTAATGATTTCAATATCTTGATCTGAGTGGTATTTATGGGGTTCAGGCATACAAGAGAATTTATTAAGGGGTATATAGAGTCAGACATGACTGAAGTGACTTAGCACAACAAAACACAGCACACATACATGAAAAATGCAACAAACTGTTGAGAAAAGGAAGTCATTTTACTGTATGGAAGTTTTGATTCAATAAAAAGTTACGTAAAGCAGTTTCCACAGTACTTGGCATACACTAAGGGCAAGAAGTGATAGATATAGATCAAAATAAGTGTCACCTAAAACCTCTAGAAATAAATTTCCAATTACATTTTGACAAAAGTGAGTATCAACTAGTCAAAGGAAGATTCATTTTAATAATTGGTCAAATGTTTTGTAAACTATATATCATATACAGATGTCTAGAATATCACCTGCACATCAGTAAAGTATTATACAAGTAGCATAGATGTTAGAATATTTCTGCATATTTAAAGTTCAGAAAATTTAAGAGGGAAGTAATTTATCGTTCATCAATGAGACTGATAAAATGCTTGAAACATTTTTAGCGCTGAAAGCTCAAGATTTGACCTGGTAGATATAATAGACATTACTCTTTGTAAAACAACTGTCTCATAAAATCAAAGTATATTCTCTAATTTTTTTGACACTAATAAAAATGAAGATCAGATACAGTCCATTACATTTAATATAACATTTGATAATCCTTTTTTGACTGATACTGTGTACCATATCCTTCCTCCAGCAAAGAATATACAGTGTTTTCTTTTTAATTAAAATAATATAGTTTTGCATTTTGAGCCAGATTTTTAGTAATTAACAGGTGAACATAGAGACATTTACATATTTTTTTTGCTGTTTTGGTCCAGACTTACATTAAACGTCTCAGAGATTAGAAATTATAATTTTTCATTCACTACAGAACATTATATCTTTATTATAGTTTAAGAGTAAATTTTTATTTTTTAGCATATTGTTATTCTAGGTAAAATCATTTATGCATCTTCAGTCTCACATTTTATCAATTTTTCTATCAGTACTTTTCTGGGTACAGACACATGTATTATTTACTTAGACATCACCTGTTTCTCTGAGTTAACTGTCTACTTCAATATTTCTAATGAATGTAAGGTTCCAAGTATCTTAACACATTTTTTTTCTTTTTATATTTCTAGCATTCTCTCATCATTTTAGGTGACACTTACATTTTATTATGTCAGGAATGTAGTATTAGGGAACTAAATGACTAGACTAAAGGAGCACCTAGTTTGGTGTCAGATCTAGACTCAAATCTCAACTCTCTAGAGGTATGGCTTGTGCTGTGCCATGCTTAATCGCCCAGTCACGTCCAGCTCTTTGTGACCCCCATGGGCTGCAGCCTGACAGGATCCTCTGTCCATAGGAATTCTCCAGGCAAGAATACTAGAGTGGATTGCCGTGCCCTCCTCCATTGGATCTTCTCAACCCAGGGATTGAGCCCACGTCTTCCGCACTGCAGGGGGATTCTCGATTGTCTGAGCCACCAAGGAAGCACTATAGAGTTATGGCTTACTTGTGTTATTTGATCCCTTTTAAATTTATTTAGGGATTAAACCCTTTAAAATGAGAATGATCATACCATTATGGAATGTTTGGGA
Organism: Giraffa tippelskirchi; assembly: GCF_054371585.1. Lineage (NCBI taxonomy): Eukaryota > Metazoa > Chordata > Mammalia > Artiodactyla > Giraffidae > Giraffa > Giraffa tippelskirchi. Next base: position 44,967,154 of record NC_137276.1, read on the forward strand.
TCAAGTGGCTAGTTACCGACACATTCCCTGGTGGCCCAGATGGTAAAGAATCAGCTTGTAATGCGGAGACCCAGTTTCGATGCCTGGGTAAGGAAGATGCCCTGGTATTCTTGCCTGGAGAATTTCATGGACAGAGGAGCCTGGTGGGCTACAGTCCTTAGGGTCCAAAGAGTCGGACACAACTGAGGGACTGATACACACACACACACACACACAGGAATACACAATCCTGTAATAAACATTTCCTATTTTTATGCAGGCTCATTTCTTGTATTTCCTTCAAACCCCAGTAAACATACAAAAAGTGCTCTCAAGTCAACAGCAAATGTGTGCAACTTTCCTGAACAATTTTCATGAGGCAGATACTGCATTTTTCTTGTTCTCAGCCTCTCACAACATGATACTGTGTTTGAACAAGACAGAAAAACCACTGAAAATCTCAAATGTTTTGGATGCTGACAAAGGCAGACTTTTTAAAATCATCATCTTCAAAGAAATGCTTTGCTATCCAACTGTCCTGTATAAAGAAATCTTAATTGGATAAAGGGACAGTTTTCTTTCCTTAACTGTGATGATCTTTGGATATCCACTTCAATACCTGAGAAAGAAAAGTGGTGCAAACACCTTAATCATTAGCCAGTTTGTGCCACTCAGCACACCTAGGTTTAAATACCAGTTCCTTCAGAGACAGGACTTAGATTTTTGAACCCCTCCTTTTTGTCTCATCAGTTACCAAAACCATTGAGGAATTGTGTAGAGTACCTTTTGTCAGCTGGCTTATGTTATGGTCCTATTTATAAGATTATAAGACAACAAGATTGATATTTGGCAGGAATAAAAAGGAACTACAGTGTCCTAGAAGACAAAATATGTCACATATCCACTTAGATATAAAGGAATTATTCCTCTCTAAATGGATATTAAATATCTGGGAAACCAACTCAGAATGTGTCACAGTAGCATGTGCTATTTTCTGGGTCAGTTCTCTCTTTAATATACTCAGATAAAGTTTTCTTTCCAATGTTTCTAATATTGAAATGTGGGAGTTTCAAAGATGAACCCAAAGGAATCACACTATAGCACATAATTAATCTTGATATTGAGGTTTTCCTGACCTGCATATTAAAGTATGGCTTGCTTATTTTTTCACTCGTCATTTTTCTTGGTAAAAAACAAAGAAAATCAATTCTGCACCTCATAGATGAGAGAAGAGCTCTCTTTCTCTCTCTTCACACATACACACACTGTTATATATGTATATGCACACATAGGTATATAATGTGTTTCATGTACATATATACACATATATTTTAATGTACTATGTGAATTAAAATACAGATATGAAAGCAGATAACATATGCCTACATAGATTGATTTAATCACCCATATTCTCAAAATAACTACCTTCCTTTGAAAATGGCAAGACTTTTTAAAAAAGTAAATTTTGCTTCAGAATATTTGGCCTAAATTCTTACAAATGTATTTGCTATTTTGTGCAAAGAAAATCATGTTCAACCTGGACTGTGTTGAGAGTAATGTGTGGAGCTGTGCTCCACAAAATGCTGCACTGTGTGGAGAGTATTATGTAACTTTAACATGTCTTACAGTACTCTCTTTCCCTCAGTTAGGTTAGAAATTCTAGAGAGCCTTATACTAATATTGGAGATATTCACTTGTTCAGTTCAGTCGCTCAGTCGTGTTCAACTCTTTGCGACCCCATGAATTGCAGCATGCCAGGCCTCTCTGTCCATCACCAACTCCCGGAGTCTACCCAAACCCATGTCCATCGAGTCGGTGATGCCATCCAAACATCTCATCCTCTGTCGTCCCCTTCTCCTCCCGCCCCCAAACCCTACCCAGCATTAGGGTCTTTTGCAATGAGTCAACCCTTCACATGAGGTGGCCAAAGTATTGGAGTTTCAGCTTCAACATGAGACCTTCCAATGAACACCCAGGATTGATCTCTTTTAGGATGGATTGATTGGATCTCCTTGCAGTCCAAGGGACTCGCAAGAGTCTTCTCCAACACCACAGTTCAAAAGCATCAATTCTTCGGTGCTCAGCTTTCTTCACCGTCCAACTCTCACATCCATACATGACCACTGGAAAAACCATAGCCTTGACTAGACGGACCTTTGTTGGCAAAGTAATGTCTCTGCTTTTAAATATGCTATCTAGGTTGGCCATAACCTTCCTTCCAAGGAGTAAGCGCCTTTTAATTTCATGGCTGCAATCATCATCAGCAGTGATTCTGGAGCCCCCAAAAATAAAGTCTAACACTGTTTCCACTGTTTCCCCATCTATTTCCCATGAAGTGATGGGACCAGATGCCATGATCTTAGTTTTCTGAATGTTGAGCTTTAAGCCAACCTTTTCACTCTCCTCCTTCACCTTCATCAAGAGGCTCTTTAGTTCTTCTTCACTTTCTGCCATAAGGGTGGTGTCATCTGCATATCTGAGGTTATTAATATTTCTCCCGGCAATCTTGATTCCAGCTTGTGTTTCTTCCAGCCCAGCATTTCTCATGATGTACTCTGCATATAAGTTAAATAAGCAGGGTGACAATATACAGCCTTGACATACTCCTTTTCCTATTTGGAACCAGTCTGTTGTTCCATGTCCAGTTCTAACTGTTGCTTCCTGACCTGCATACAGGTTTCTCAAGAGACAGGTCAGATGGTCTGGTATTCCCATCTCTTTCGGAATTTTCCACAGTTTATTCACTTGTAGTAAACACTACAGTTTATTCACTTGTACTAAACACTAATAAAATAATACAGAATCTAGAAAAAAATTATATGAAACTATAATAAAACACAGGTTTCCCTGGTGGCTCAGTTGGTAAACAATCTGCCTGAAGTGCAACAGGCCTGGGTTTGATCCCTGGGTCAGGAAGTTTCCCTGGAGGAAGAAATGGCAACAAACTCCAGTACTCTTGCCTGGGAGATCCCATAGACAGAGGCGCCTGGTGGGTTACAGCCCATGGGGTCACAATGAGTTGGCCACAACTGAGCAACTGTCACTTTAATGAATGTGAAAATGCTCATTTACTTTAATTTTACCTAGATTTAAAGCTACTATGTTTCACAAATACTTATCACAATTACAGCCAAATTCATGTCTCATTATACTTCTTTAGAAAATCTACAGGTAATCATGTTAAATTAAAGAAGAACGTTATGAGATGATTCTCATTAATAAGTACATGTGTACATTTTTTTGAAAAATAAATATACCCTTGTTGTTGTTCAGTCACTCAGTTGTGTCTGACTATTTGCTACCTCATGGGCTACAGCATCCAGCCTGCCCTGTCCTTCACCCTCCGGGAGCTTCCATTGAGTCAATGATGTCATCCAACCAACGCGTCCTCTGTCATCTCCTTCTCCTCCTGCCTTCAATCTTTCCCAGCATCATGGTCTTTTTTAATAAGTCAGCTCCTTGAATCAGGTGGCCAAAGTATTGGAGCTTCAGCTTCGGCATCAATCCTTCTAATGAATATTCAGAATTGATTTCCTTTAGGATTGACTGTTTTCATCTCCTTGCAGCCCAAGGGACTTTCAAGAGTCCTCTCCAACACCACAGTTCACAAGCATCAATTCTTCCGCATTCAGCCTTCTTTATGGTCCAACTCTCACATCCATATATGACTACCGGAAAAGCCGTAGCTTTGACTATACAGAGTTTTTTCGGCAGAGTAATCTCTCTGCTTTTTAATACATTGTCTAGGTTTGCATAGCTTACTTCCAAGGAGCAAGTGTCTTTTAATTTTGTGGCAGCAGTCACCATCTGCAGTGATTTTGGAGCCCCTAAAATAAAATCTGTCACTGTTTTCATTGTTTCCCTATCTATTTGCCATGAAGTGTTGGGACTGGACACCATGATCTTTGTTTTTTGAATGTTGAGTTATAAGCCAGCTTTTTCACTCTTTTACTCTACAAGGAAAATGTACCCTACAAGGCATTTTCTGGGTTAGCCAAAAAGTTTGTTCAGGCTTTTGTATAACATCTTATGGAAAAACTTGAATGAACTTATTGGCCAACTTAATATATAGTGAGGCTTATTGTAAACTCTATTCAGGGAACAGTATCAGCTTCCTTCATCATTTTTTTCATAGATGTAAAATAAGAAATTTAAATGGTTTAATTTAAATCTAAATTAATAATTTAATAAAGTAAATTCCCATTCACAGAGTTAATGTAATTTATCTATGACAGATGATGTTTTTCCACTTATATAAATTTCATACATTTCTCAGGCATTTAGAACAGATTTTTTGTCTTGCTGCTCATAGAATAAACTTTAAATAGCTGTTTATATACATGGAAATTCAACCAACTTATTCTCATGCCTTTTTCTTTTTAATCTATCATATATGTCCTTGAGGCAAACATAAAAATATTGAAAATCGTATTGCAACTTGATACATAATTAAGTAAACTATGGGATTTTCTAAATGGCATTCATAAAGAGTTGAACACAACTTAGTGACTGAACAACAACAAAATGGTATTGCTATAAGCCAATATCCCCAGTGTTGAAAAATTATTAACTAAATAATGCTAATACTAGTCAACATGTGCTGTATATGTGATTATAGTGAGCCAGGCACTCTGCTAAGATAAAAATAGACATACTCATTTATACATTGGTACTATTACTTTCACCATTTTATAGACGATGAAAATGAAGTTTAGAGGAGTTAAAATATTATCATCTTGCCCAAGGCCTTATATTTGCAGAGCTGTGATCTTAACTATGATCTTATACTGCCTGCTATCATGATTCACTGCCCTATTCTTTGTTCCTTAATAACTAATGACATTCATACATCCCACTGGTTTTAATAACTAATATTTTCTCTCTGTCATTCTTTTCTCACAAGCAAAAAATATGGTAGGTATGGTGATAAATAACATTTACGTGATCCTTCTTGTTGTTGTTCAGTCACCCAGTCGGGTCTGACTCTTTGTGACCCCATGTACCAAACTGCTGAAAATAATGTTTTGGGTGGGTGAGCTAATATTTACAATTTTTACAGATATAGAAAATGAGGCAATGACAAAATAAAATTCCCCTTAAATTGCAAACAAGAAAGTGATGAAACCATAATATATGAACTCAGGAAGATTTGCTTCAAAAATCTGTGCTCTCAATCATCAGTACACTTGCTTTCAAAGCAAAAGATGTATATGACAGTCCTTGCTCTCAACTAGGTTATTATTGCAATGGAGAAGTAACACATACACGTGAAAAATAGCTAGCGATATAAGCTAAACAATGCGTCACAAAATAATAGTGCACTTAGGAAGTGCTACTGGAATTTAGAATTGGAAAATTTCTTTCTCTTTTTTGCTTCCTCAAAGGCTCCATCTCACCTTCTTTATACATCTGCATCCAATTCAACATAAGCTAAAAATACTCAACTTGTACTATATATGAGCTAACTGTTATTGCTGTTGTTGTTCGGTCGCTCAGCCCTGTCTGACTCTTTGCCACCCCATGGACTGCAGCATGCCAGGCTTCCCTGTCTTTCACAACCTTCTGGAGTTTGCTCAAACTCATGTCCATTCAGTCAGTGTTGCCATCCAACCACCTTGTCACTTGTCATCCCCTTCTCCTCCTGCCTTCAATCTTTCCCAGCATCAGGGTCTTTTCTAATGAGTCAGCTCTTCGTATCAGGTGGCCAAAGTATTTGAGCTTCAGCTTTAGCAAGAACTAATTGAGTTTCAGCTATTCAATCTGCTCTGTCTAGCAGTAATTTAATCACATGCACAAGCCATAGGGTAAGATTTTATTTTGTAGCTTATAAAGGTAGAAAAGAGACATATATGCATGATGGCTTTAAGAAAAACTTGCACCTGATAGTAAGTAAACTGTCACAAATAAAAATTATCAAATATAACATTTCTATATCAGAAAATGCACTCTAGAAATATTCATGATTTTCATAGAAAATGATATTTGGTTTCTTCTTATTATTTTATTATACAATAAGAGGAAATGAAATTTTAAGTATTACTTCATTCCTTTCTCATTTTTCTTCATCATATGAAAATAATGCAACTCAACTGCTGACTCAACTGCATAGACATAGAACTAAGAGTTACAGCATATCATTGAAACAAAAGAAAAATCATTCTTATTTTTTTAGGCCCTTAGCCTTGGATGTTAATGCCCAGTCATATACAAAGTCCCTTCTTAGTGTTAATGTCTGTACATTTTTAATCTCTGAAGTTTGATGGTACCATTTCTTTTTGGTTTCATTTCTCTCACCTCTGATTTGTTTGGTATTCAATTTTGATATTTAGATGTTCAGTGCTTATCTGACCTCTTCTGCAGGTTTATCCCATTTTCTTCATGTCAGTGCTATATCTTGCACACTTGAATTACCTAAGTATAAAATATTGCTGCCTCAAAATCAACATGTTAAAATGTAACTAATTTTTTTTATCTAAACTAACTTTGATGGGACTTAAACCACACCTTTATCTTTTAGTGTGTCCCTATCTTGAGAGTCCCTTGAACTGCAAGGAGATCCAATCAATCCATCCTAAAAGAGATCAATCCTGAGTGTTCATTGGAAGGTCTGATGTTGAAGCTGAAACTCCAATACTTTGGCCACCTCATGCGAAGGGTTGACTCATTGGAAAAGACCCTAATGCTTGGTAGGATTGGGGGCGGGAGGAGAAGGGGACGACAGAGGATGAGATGTTTGGATGGCATCACTGACTCGATGGACATGGGTTTGGGTAGACTCTGGGAGTTGGTGACGGACAGAGAGGCCTGGTGTGCTGCAATTCATGGGGTCGCAAAGAGTCGGACATGACTGAGCGACTGAACTGAACTGAACTTGAACTGTCCCTTCATAGATCGCTACCTTCCTGATGAAGGGGCTTGCATAATTCAATGAAGCTATGAGCTATGCTATGCAGGGCCATCCAAGATGGATGGGTCATAGAAGAGAGTTCTGATAAAACGTGATCTACTGGAGAAGAGAATGGCAAACTACCTCAGTATTCTTGCCATGAGAAACTCATGAACTGTATAAAAGGCCAAAAAGATATGACACCAAAAGATGAGTCCCCCAGGTCTGAAGGTGTCCAATATGCTACTGGGAAAGAATGGAGAATTACTAATACCCTCATAATGAGTGAAGCATCTGGGCCAAAGTAGATATGATGCTCAGTTGTGGATGTGTCTGGTAATGAAAGTAAAATCTAGTGCTACAAAGAACAGTATTGTATAGGAACCTGGATTGTTAGGTCACTGAATCAAGGAAAATTGGATGTGGTCAAGCAGGAGATGGTAATAAACATCAAAATTTTAGGAATCCATGAACTAAAATGGATGGGAATGGGCAAATTTAATTCAGATGACCATTATATCTACTACTGAGGGCAAGAACGCCTTAGATGAAATGGAGTAGCCCTCATAATCAACAACAACAACAAAAATAACAGAATGATCTCAGTTCATTTCCAAGGCAAGTCATTCAACATCACAGCAATCCAAGTTTATGTCCCTACAACTGATGCCGAAAAAGCTGAAGTTGATCAGTTCTATAAAGACCTATAAGACCTCCTAGACCTAACACCTAAAAAAAGACGTTCTATTCATCATTGCAAATTAGAATGCAAAAGTATGAAGTCAAGATACAGCTGGAATAACAGGCAAGTTTGGCCTTGGAGAAAAAAATGAAGCAGGGCAAAGGTTAACTGAATTCTGCCAAGAGAATGCATTAGCAAATACCCTTTGTCAACAACACAAGAGACAATTTACACATGGATATCACCAAATTATCAATACTGAAATCAAATTGATTATATTTTTTGTAGCCAAAGACGGAGAAGCTGTACACAGCCAGCAGAAACAAGACCTGGATCTGACTGTGGCTCAGATTATCAGCTTCTCATAGCAAAATTCAGACATAAACTAAAGAAAACTAAGAAAAACAGTAGGTCAGCCAAGTATGACTTAAATCAAATACTGTATGAATTTGCAGTAGAGGTAACAAATAGATTCAAAGGACTAGATCTAGTTAACAGTTTGCCTGAAGAACTATAGACAGAGATCCATAGTATTATACAGAAGGCAGTGAACAAAACCATCCCAAAGAAAAAGAAAGGCAAGAAGGCAAAGTGGTTATCTGAGGAGGGTTTACAAATAGTGGAAGAACAAAGAGAAACAAAAAGCAAGGGAGAGAGGGAAAGGTACATCCAATTAAACATAGAGTTCTAAAAAATAGCTAGAAGACACAAGAAGACCTTTTTCAATAAACAAACATCAAGCAAGGATTCTGCCTCAAAATAGGCAAAATAAAGGATAAAAATGGTGGAGACCTAGTAGACACTGAAGAGATCAAGAAGAGATGAAAAGAATACACGGAAGAACTGTATAAAAAAGATCTTCATGAACTGGATTACAATGATGGTGTGGTTAGTCACCCATAGCCAGACATTCTGGAGTGTGAAGTCAAGTGGGCCTTAAGAAGGATCGCTGTTAATAAAGCTAGCGGATGCTATGAAATCCCAGCAGAACTATACAGACCTCTAAAGGAGGATCTCATCAAGGTTTTGCATTCATTATGTCAGCAAGTCTGGAAGACCCAGCAATGGCAATAGGACTGGCAAAGGTCAATCCTTTCCCAATTCCCAAGCAGGGTAGTCCCAAAGAATGTGCTAACCATCAGACAGTTGGACTCATAACCCATGCTAGTAAGTTCATGCTTAAAATCTTGCATTCTAGGCTTCAGCATTATGGGAACCAATAACTTACAGATGTCCAAGCTGTGTTTAGAAAAGGAAGAGGTACTAGATATCAAATTGCCAACATTCACTGGATTAAGAGAAAGCATGGAACAACAGATTGGACATGGCACAACAGACTGGTTCCAAATAGGAAAAGGAGTACGTCAAGGCTATATATTGTCACCCTGCTTATTTAACTTACATGCAGAGGACATCATGAGAAACGCTGGGCTGGAAGAAGCACAAGCTGGAATCAAATTGCTGGGAGAAATATCAATAACCTCAGATATTCAGTCAACACCACCCTAATGGCAGAAAGCGAAGAAGAACTAAAGGGCCTCTTGAAGAAAGTGAGAGAGGAGAGTGAAAAAGTTGGCTTAAAACTCCACATTCAGAAAACTAAGATCATGGCATCTGGTCCCATCACTTCATGGCAAATAGATGGGGAAACAGTGGAAACAGTGGCTGACTTTATTTTTCTGGTCTCCCAGATCACTGCAGATGGTGACTGCAGCCATGAAAGCAAAAGATGCTTACCCCTTGGAAGGAAAGTTATAGCCATACTAGACAGCATATTAAAAAGCAGAGACATAATTTTATCAACAAAGTTCTGTCTAGTCAAGGCTATGGTTTTTCCAGTGGTCATATATGGATGTGAGAGTTGGACTATAAAGAAATCTGAGTGCTGAAGAATTGATGCTTTTGAACTGTGGTGTTGGAGAAGACTCTTGAGAGTCCCTTGGACTGCAAGGAGATCCAACCAGTCCATCCTAAAGGAGATCAGTCCTGGTTGTTCATTGGAAGGACTGATGTTGAAGCTGAAACTCCAATCTTTGGCCACCTGATGTGAAGAGCTGACTCATTTGAAAAGACCCTGATTATGGGAAAGATTGAGGGCAGCAGGAGAAGGGGACAACAGAGGATGAGATGGTTGGATGGCATCACTGACTCAATGGACATGGGTTTGGGTGGATTCAGGGAGTTGGTGATGGACGGGGAGGACTGGTGTGTTGCGGTTCATGGGGTCGCAAAGAGTTGGACACGACTGAGCGACTGAACTGAACTGAACTGAAAAAGAAGCAAGAAAATTTCAGAAAAAAACATCTATCTCTGTTTCATTGATTACACTAAAGCCTTTGATTGTGTGGATCATGATAAACTGTGGAATGCTCTTACAGAGGTGGGAATACCAGACCATCTTTCCTGTCTCCTCCGAACCTGTATGTGGGTCAAGAAGCACCAGTGAGAATCCAGAATAGAACAACTGATTGGTTCAAGATTGAGAAAGGAGTATGACAGGGCTGTTTGCTGTCCCTCTGTTTGTTTAACCTATACGCTGAGCACATCATGAGAAATGCTGGGCTGGATGAGTTACAAGCTGGAATCAAGATATGTGAAAGAAACATCAACAACCCCAGATATGCTGATGATACCACTCTAATGGCAGAAGGCAAAGAGGAACTAAAGAGCTTCTTGATGAGGGTGAAGGGAGAGTAAAAGAGCCAGCTTAGGACTAAAAAACAAAACAAAACAAAACAACCTAATATCATGGCATCTGGCCCAATTACTGCATGGCAAATAGAAGGGTAAAAAGTAGAAGTACTGACAGATTTCTTCTTCTTAGGGTCCAAAATCAATACGGACTGTGACTTCAACCATGAAAGCAGAAGACAGTTGCTTCTTGGCAGGAAAGCAGTGACAAACCTAGACTTTATGTTGAAAAGTAAAGACATCACTCTGCTGACAAAGGTCCATATAGTCAAGGCTTTGGTCTTCCCAACGGTCATGCATGGTTGTGAGAACTGGGCCGTAAAGAAGGCAGAAGACCAAAGAATTGATGCCTTTGAACTGTGGTACTGGAGAAGACTTCTGAAAGTCCTTTGGACAGGAAGGAGATCAAATACAACCTTAAAGGAGATCAACCCTGAATTTTCACTGGAAGGACTGATGCTGAAGCTCCAGTATTTTGGCCATCTGATGCACAAAGTCGACTCATTGGAAAAGTCCTTGATGCTGGGACAGATTGAGTGCAGAAGGAAAAGAGGGTGTCAAAGGATAAGATGGTTGGATGGCATCACTGATGCAATGAACATGAACTTGAGCAAACTTCAGGAGATGGGGAGGGACAGGGAGGCCTGGCATGCTGCAGTCCATGGGGTCTCAAAGAGTTGGAGATGACTGGGTGACTGAACAGTAACAACAACAACCTGAACTTACCCCATTACCTTGTTTCAAAAATAAGTCCTATTTTCTCTTTCAGAGTACTTTTCAGACTATTTCTTTCTTCTTTATATTTAATGCCTTTGAGATCATGGCCTCACAAATTCTCTCTCCATTACAACAGGCTCCTGGCTATAACCATAGGTACACCATGTAACAATCATAATGACACAAAGGCAGTGTATATTCAATCTCTAAGTATAAAGTTCATGGTAAAATGCAATTAAATAATATACTGTTAAAAATACCAAAGTAAAAGTATGACAGTAAAAAAATCTTTAATGATGTGAGAGTTGGACTATAAAGAAGGCTGAGTGCCAAAGAATTGATGCTTTTGAACTGTGGTGCTGGAGAAGACTCTCGAGAGTCCCTTGGAGAGCAAGGAGATCGAACCAGTCAATCTTAAAGGAAATCAATGCTGAATATTCATTGGCAGGACTGATGCTGAAGCACTAATACTTGGCCACCTGATGTGAAGAGCTGACTCATTGGAGAGGACCCTGACACTGGGAAAGATTGAGGGCAAGAAGAGAAGAGGGTAACAGAAGATGAGATGGTGGGATGGCATCACTGACTCAATGGACGTGAGTTTGAGCAAGCTTCGGGGAATAGTGAAGGACAGGGAAGCCTGGTGTCCTGCAGTTCATGGGGTCATAAAGAGTTGAACACGACTTAGTGACTGAACATCAACAACAATATTTTAGTGCTTCTATAAACCATATAAATTTATGGTCTGAGAAAAGTAGTGCTGGTATATCTTAAAAAAAGCTTTTGCTTTGAATACTGAGCTCCTACCAAAATACACCTTTATCAGTTCTATTGTTTATGGATATATTAAATCATGAGGATGCTTTTGTAGAGAAAACAATGACAGATGGACAGGAATAGCTACCTTGAATTTCAAAAGTATATTAATAAGAACACTGTGTCATAGTGATCTTTAATAAAGAAATAAAAAAATTATTATTCCTACTCAAGTAATTCTATAGCTCTTAGTCTATATTTTTATTTGTAACTGTGATTTTTTTTCCACCAAAGAATGTTTAAGTAGTCACTCTGAACTTTCCATCTCTTCTTATACTACATAAGCCACTCAACTAAGAAAAAGAATAACTATTTCTCAAAGACCAGGCTAAAGCAAAGTAATTCAGTTTAAATTCTTTCCAGCTATTTATCTTTCTCCCTTTAAAACTTTTCAAAGAAAAAAATAAGATATCACCAGTATCAATCTCTACCATTTTCTGATCAGGTAAGATAAGAACATTTTTTCTTAAAAATTAGGAAAAAATATTCAAACTGCAAACCAACTTTTAAAAATTATGAAATTCTATCTCTACTTACTCTTTAAATAGCATCCTTTTCCCTAATTCACACTATTAAACACTTACAGAAGGAAGAGAGAAAGGCCAGGAAGACTAGGTTAACTTTGCTGCTAATTGCTATGCAATTCTCTAAGAATCTTGGTTCTTCAATAATTGTACTGTAAGTTGCAGATTAGGTTGAGTTTTTATAGATGGACTGTTGTTCACAAAGTATCTTTTCTTCTAAATTAAAAGTTTTATTTTTAGATAACTTAGATTCACACGTTATAAGAAATGATATAGAGATCCAGTGCACCCTTTACGCAGTTTCCCCAACAGTAATATCTTGTAAATCTATAGTGTAATATCACACTCTCACATTTGACGTTGTCAAGGCAAAGAACATGTCTTTTGAATTTTTTAAATGTTGTGATGTTAATACATTTAGTTTTGATTCTAGGTTCCCAGACAAAATTATCATTAAAAGCCTTTATCCATTGCTGCTGTTGTTGTTCAGTTGCTAAGTTGTGTCTGACTCTGCAACCCCATGGACTGCAGCCTACCTGGCTCCACTGTCTGTGGGATTTTCCAGGCAAGATTAGGGGCTGCAGAGTAAATGATGTAGAAAGGGCAAATACTTTCCCCCATCCACTTCTACAAACTGAAGAGCCTAATTAGCTAGTGTGTATTCCTAGAAATTATACTATCTTCTTGAAATATTATCTTCTTTATAATTGGCACTCCAGTGTGGTAGAATTATCAGGTATCTTTCTTAAACATCTAACATTTGAATATACCTATTGACTTTATGATATCAACCATATATTAAATGTTTCATAATTCTCTAAAATTGATGACTATTATATGGAGATTATGACAAATTTTAGAGGATAACAAATACATTTTAGTGCACTTCTTTCTTTTAAGGCTGAATATAACAGATTGCAGTTCTTACAGCATACAATTGCTTAGAAGATATCTTATTTCAAGATAATGTCTTATTTATCTGTTAGTTGCCACAGTGGAGATACAAGGACCATGTTTCATATATCATCTTGGATTGTTCTTAAAAACAAAGCCTCTCAACATAACTTAATAGGTCATACCTTCTGAAAATTATTACAAATCTCATATATTTAAAATACTTTGGACAAGTGAAAAATGGAATTTTTTTATTGGCTAAAGAACTCCCATCTCCATTGTACACTGAATATATGATTTTTTTTTTTAGTATTTTTTATTTTGATAAAATATAAAGTTTACCATTTTAGCCACTTTTATATGTACAGTTCAGCGGTATTGACTCTGCACACACTGTCTTGCAAACTTCACCACCATCCATCTTTAGAATTTTTCCATCTTCCTGAACTGAAACTCCATATTCATTAAACAGAAAATTCCCCTTCCCCCTCCCATGGCCATAATCAAACACTATTCTATTCAGTTCAATTCAGTTCAGTCGCTCAGTCGTGTCCAACTCTTTGTGACTCCATGAATCGCAGCACGCCAGGCTTCCCTGTCCATCACCAACTCTCGGAGTTTACCCAAACCCATGTCCATCGAGTCGGTGATGCCATCCAACCATCTCATCCTCTGTCGTCCCCTTCTCCTCCTGCCCCTAATCCTTCCCAGCATTAGGGTCTTTTCGAATGAGTCAAGTGTTCGCATGAGGTGGCCAAAGTATTGGAGTTTCAACTTCAACATCAGTCCTTCCAATGAACACCCAGGACTGATCTCCTTTAGGATGGACTGGTTGGATCTCTTGGCAGTCCAAGGGACTCTGAAGAGTCTTCTCCAACACCACAGTTCAAAAGCATCAATTCTTCAGCGTTCAGCTTTCTTCACCATCCAACTCTCACATCCATACATGACCACAGGAAAAACCATAGCCTTGACTAGACAGACCTTTGTTGACACAGTAATGTCTCTGCTTTTAAATATGCTATCTAGGTTGGTCATAACCTTCCTTTCAAGGAGTAAGCATCTTTTAATTTCATGGCTGCAATCACTATTCTATTAAATACTCTCTATCTCTAGGAATTTGACAACTCTTAAGTGTAATACTTTATGTAAGCAGATCATATAGTATTTATCTTTCTGTGACTGACATGGAAACTTGTAGAGGTGACAGACATGCCTATTACCTTGGTTATGGTGATACATGAATGCAAACATAGGTCCCAAATCATAAAATTGTATACATTAAACCTGTGCAGTTTTGCATATCAATTATACCTCAATAAAGTTGTTTTAAAAACTGGAATATCATTCAGGCTAAACAATTCTGACATATAATATGGATGAAACTTGATGACAGTATACTAAATATGTGGTTTTGCAGAAAAATAGTGAACATTTGTTCTGGCATGGATATTTCTCTGCTTGTCCACACACTACTGATGCTCATTGATGAAATTCCAACGATAGGTGGAAGTGTGAGGAAAATAAAGATTAGCAACTGAGTTACTCACAAAGTGAGAAATATTAACTGAAAGACCTCTCCTTCCTTTTTAGATTATGATTTCAACTTTTTTGTTGGAAAATGCATTTTTGTTTAATATGCAATGAGAATTTACTAGATCGGTTTGCTTGTGTGCTTTTCATGTCCATACTTGGCATAATAAAAGTTTAGCTCTTCTGTGCATCTCCTTCAATGCATTAAGGGTTTTGTCACCCCTTCTCCCACCAGACAGAAAATTCTGAAACCAACAGCTTTCAGTAACTCCCTTGAAAGATTTCATAGTATCATACGTATTACTAGAAATTTCATCCAATTATATAAAGTGTGGTCCTTCCTGCAGATAATACTTAGTCTATAGCTGAGCCATTTACCGAGCTGGGGATAGAGAATTTTTGAAGAGATGAAAACTACCAGTGGATGCAGTTCCTAGAAGCCATCATTGCCAAGAGCTACTGTCACTTTTGAAGTAGATACTGGAAACTACTGACATTTGAAGTTACCCCAAGTCATCATTAACTATCTCTTGAATGCGGTGAATGAAAAAAGCAGCCCCAGGGATGAACTTTTGCCAGGATTTGCTGCTGGAGTAGGGGCAGCAAATAAAAAGCAGGGTGCTTCTCACCCTTCCATCACCCATGGCAGATATTGCTTATTTTTAAAACACTTCTTCCTGCCAAGTACAAATAAGACTTCAGAATTTATTTCAATGAGAGTCACTAAAAATCAATTGGGAGTAACACCATAGATGAGCACTATTTTCAATTACAGACCCAGGACTGTGCCAATAACTCATCTATTGCCATTCTACTTCACATTGTTTATACATTTATTTGTGATACTGGCTCTGGAACTCCATAAACCACACTTTTCCTCACGTATTGACTCCATCTCTTGAACAGGGAGGAGAAAGGGAGAAGACAAGGCTGAAAGAGATGAAAGGGCATTCTCCTTGTTTGCTTTCTGTTCCTACCCATGGCCCTTTACCTAGCAATGCTACCAATAGCTTTCAGTCCCTCCTAATAGCACACATTTAATTTTATTATTAACATTTTCCCCCCAAAACTCACAAAACCAGTCTTATCACACATTTGTAAAACACTGACACCAGCAAGCCCTGGGCATCCTCCCCAAAGAACAGCCTGGGTTCTAGTTTTTCAGGGCTCTTTCTAGAATCTAAAACACATCAAGTTGCTTCTCTGCTCAAAGTAATGAGTTTCAGTTTTGTAGACTTTGTTCTCTGAGCTTCCAAATTCTATAATTCCTTCCACCTTAATCTGTGTCCCAGCCTTAGGGTGATAGCTGATTCTTGGATTACTGATTCTTATTATTATAGTAATATTATTATTTATTGAGATCTTTTAATGTGTCAGACAGGTCATGGTAGTGAGGTCTGAGAGAATGCAGTCCACTGGAGAAGGGAATGGCAAACCACTTCAGTATTCTCGCCTTGAAAACCTCATAAAAAGTATGAAAAGGCAAAAAGATAGGACACTGAAAGATGAATTCCACAAGTAGGTAGGTGCCCAATATGCTACTGGAGATCAGTGGAGAAATAACTCCAGAAAGAATGATGGGATGGAGCCAGAGGAAAAACAACACCCAGTTGTGGATGGGACTGGTGATAGAAGCAAGGTCCGATGCTGTAAAGAGCAATATTGCATAGGAATCTGGAATGTTAGGTCCATGAATCAAGGCAAATTAGAAGTGGTCAAACAGGAGATGGGAAGAGTGAACATCAACATTCTAGGAATCAGTGAACTAAGATGGACTGGAATGGGTGAATTTAACTCAGATGACCATTATATCTACCATTGTGGGCAGGAATCCCTTAGAAGAAATGAAGTAGCCATCATAGTCAACAAAGAGTCCAAAATGCAGCACTTGGATACACTCTCAAAAACGACAAAATGATCTCTGTTTGTTTCCAAGGCAAACCATTCAATATCACGGTAATTCAAGTCTATGGCCTGACCAGTAATGATGAAGAAGCTGAAGTTGAACAGTTCTATGAAGACCTACAAGACCTTCTAGAACTAACAACACCAAAAGATGTCCTTTTCATCATAGGGGACTGGAATGCAAAAGTAGGAAGGCAAGAAACACATGGAGTAACAGAAAAATTTGGCCTTGGAGTACAGAACGAAGCAGGACAAAGGCTAATAGAGTTCTGCCAAGAGAATGCACTGGTCATAGCAAACACCCTCTTCCAACAACACAAGAGAAGACTCTACACATGGACATCAGCAGATGGTCGACAACGAAATCAGATTGATTAAATTCTTTGCAGCCAAAGATGGAGAAGCTCTATACAGTCAGCAAAAACAAGATTGGGAGCTGACTGTGGCTCTGATCATGAACTCCTTATTGCCAAATTCAGACCGAAATTGAAGAAAGTGGAGAAAATCACTAGACCATTCAGGTATGACCTAAATCAAATCCCTTTTGACTATACAGTGAAAGTGAGAAATAGATTTAAGGTGCTAGATCTGATAGATGAGTGTCTGATGAACTTTGGATGGAGGTTCATGATTGTACAAGAGACAGGAATCAAGACTATTCCCAAGAAAAAGAAATGCACAAAAGCAAAATGGCTGTCTGAGGAGGCCTTACAAATAGCTGTGAAAAGAAGAGAAGTGAAAAGCAAAGGAGAAAAGGAAAGATATACCCATTTGAATGCAGAGTTCCAAAGACAGCAAGGAGAGATAAGAAAGCCTTCCTCAGTGATCAATGCAAAGAAATAGAGGAAAACAATAGAATCGGAAAGACTAGAGATCTCTTCAAGAAATTTAGAGATACCAAGGGAATATTTCATGCAAAGATGGGCTCAATAAAAGACAGAAATGGTAAGGGCCTTACATAAGCAGAAGGTATTAAGAAGAGGTGGCAAGAATACACAGAAAAAACATACAAAAAAGATCTTCACGACCCAGATAATCACGATGGTGTGATCACTCACCTAGAGCCAGACATCTTGGAATGTGAAGCCAAGTGGGCCTTAGAAGCATCACTACGAACAAAGCTAGAGGAGGTGATGGAATTCCAGTTGAACTATTACAAATCTTGAAATATGATGCTGTAAAAGTGCTGCTGTCAATATGTCAGCAAATATGGAAAACTCAGCAGTGGCCACAGGACTTGAAAAGGTCAGTTTTCATTCCAATCCCAAAGAAAGGAAATGCCAAAGAATGCTTAAACTACTGCACAATTTTACTCATCTCACACGCTAGTAAAGTAATGCTTAAAATTCTCCAAGTCAGGCTTCAACAATACGTGAACCATGAACTTTCAGATGTTCAAGATGGTTTTAGAAAAGGCAGAGGAACCAGAGATCAAATTGCCAACATACGATGGATCATCAAAAAAACAAGAGAGTACCAGAAAAACATCTACTTCTGCTTTACTGACCATGCCAAAGCCTTTGACTGTGTGGATCACAGTAAACTGTGGAAAATTCTGAAGGAGATGGATAACCAGACCACCTGACTTGCCTCTTGAGAAACCTTTATGCAGGTCAGGAAGCAACAGTTAGAACTGGACATGGAACAACAGACTTGTCCAAATAGGAAAAGGAGTATGTCAAGGCTGTATATTGTCACCATGCTTATTTAAGTCATATGCAGAAGACATCATGAGAGATGCTGGGCTGGAGGAGGCACAAACTGGAATCAAGATTGCTAGGAGAAATATCAATAACCTCATATATGCAGATGACACCACCCTTATGGCAGAAAGTGAAGAAGAACTAAAGAGCCTCTTGATGAAAGTGAAAGAGGAGAGTGAAAAAGTTGGCTTAAAGCTCAACATTCAGAAAACAAAGATCATGGCATCTGGTCCCATCACTTCAGGGCAAATCGATGGGGAAACAGTGGAAACAGTGTCAGACTTTATTTTTCTGGGCTCCAAAATCACTGCAGATGGTGATTGCAGCCATGAAATTAAAAGACACTTACTCCTTGGTAGGAAGGTAACGACCAACATAGACAGCATATCAAAAAGCAGAGACATTACTTTGCCAACAAAAGTCCGTCTAGTCAAGGCTATGTTTTTTCCAGTGGTCATGTATGGATATGAGAGTTGGACGGTGAAGAAAGCTGAGTGCTGAAGAATTGATGCTTTTGAACTGTGGTGTTGGAGAAGACTCTTGAGAGTCCCTTGGACTGCATGGAGATCCAACCAGTGCATTCTAAAGGAGATCAATCCTGGGTGTTCATTGGAAGGACTGATGTTGAAGCTGAAACTCCAATACTTTGGCCATCTGATGCAAAGAGTTGACTGATTTGAAAAGACCCTAATGCTGGGAAGGATTGAGGACAGGAAGAGAAGGTAACGACAGAGGATCAGATGTTTGAATGGCATCACTGCCTCGATGGGCATGGGTTTGCGTAGACTCTGGGAGTTGATGATGGACTTGGAGGCCTGGCGTGCTGTGGTTCATGGAGTCACAATGAGTCGGACACGACTGAGAGACGGAACTGAATGGAATGTGTCAGTTGCTGTTACTCATTCACTAAGTCATAGCCAACTGTTTGAATCCCCAGGGACAGCAGAACACCAGGCTCCTCTGTACTCCACTATCTCCTGGAGTTTGCTCAATTTCACGTTCAGTGTGTTGGTGATGATATTTATCTCATCCTGTGCTACCCTCTTCTCCTTGTCTCTTGACTCTCTTCCAGCATCAGATCTTTTCCAATTATCTGGCTCTTCACATGAAGTTGCCAAAATACTGGAGTTTCAGCTTCAGCAACTGTCCTTCCATTGAATATTTAGGATTGACTGGTTGGATCTCCTTGCAATCCAAGGGACTCTTTAGAATCTTCCCCAGCACCACAATTCAAAAGCATTAATTCTTCAGTGCTCAGCCTTCTTTATGGTCCAACTTTCACAACCACACATGACTACTGGAGAAAACCATAGCTTTGACTGTAAGTGATGTCTCTGCTCTTTAATATGTGTCTAAGTTCGTCATAACTTTTCTTCCAAGGAGCAAGCGTCTTTGAATTTCATGGCTGCAGTTAATGTCTGCAGTGATTTTGGAGCCCAAGAAAATAAAGTATGTCACTGCTTTCACTTCTTCCCCTTCTATTTGCCACGAGGTGATGGGACCAGATGCCACAATTTTGGTTATTTGAATGTTGAGTTTCAAGCCAGCTTTTCCATTCTCTTTCACCATCATCATGAGACTCTTTAGCTCCTCCTCACTTTCTGCCAGTAGAGTATATCATCTGCACATCTGAAGTTGTTGATAGTTCTCCCAGCAATCTTGATTGCTTCTTGTGAGTCATCCAAAATACAGTACATTTGTGCAATCGCAAAAACAACTGAATGGTCTTGGTTTATTTTCAAGGTAAACCATTCAACATCACAGTAATCCAAGTCTACGCCCCAACAACTGATGCTTAATAAGCTGAATTGAATTGATTCTATGAAGAAGACCTACAACACCTTCAAGAACTAACAGCAAAAAAGGAAAAAAAAAAAAGTTCTTTTCCTCACAGGGGACTGGAATGTAAAAGTAGGAAGTTTTCCTCAATAACTGTGGTGCTGGGGAAGATTCTAAAGAGTCCCTTGGATTGACCTTGGAGTACAAAATTAAGCAGGGCAAAGGTTTAACAGGGTTTTGTCAAAAGAAAATACTGGTTATAGCACACACACTTTTCCAACAATGCAGGAGATGGTTCTACACATGGACCTCCACAAATGGTCAATACTAAAATCAGACTGATTATTTTACTTGCAGCTGAAGATGAAGAAGATTTTTACAGTCAGCAAAAACAAGACCTGGTGCTGACTGTGGCTCAGTTCATCAACTCCTTGTTGCAAACCAGGCTTAAATCAAAGAAAGTAGGGAAAACCACTAGGTGATTCAAGTATTATCTAAATCAATCTTTTATGACTATACAGTGAAGGTGACAAATAGATTGAAGGGATTAGATCTGATAGACAGAGTGCCTATAGAACTAGGCACAGAGGTTTGTAACATTGTACAGGAGGCAGTGACCAAAACCATCCCAAAGATGTGTCAGCTAGTATACGAATCTCGTATTTGCATATATATACATATACACACACACACACACACACACTTAGTCCTTACAACAATGCTAAGTCCTTATTATTTTGGAAAGAAATCTAATGTCCTAAGTGGTAAGTCCTATTATTACTTAAAATTTTAAAATAAAAGAACAAGAAGATTCTTGACTTGCCATTGGTGAACTGTAAGTCACAGGGAATCAGCATTAGGAATAGCAGTAGGAAATGTTAAGAAGTGAAAGCTTCTCTGCTCAGATATTTGTAGACTTTTCTCTCATCCCAGAATCACCCTCTGGCCAAAACAACTGTTGGGTGAGATAGGAGCCATGATCTTTTCAATATCTTTCTCATTCAATAGATAGAGATACATACATCTTCAAAAATACTAAATAGATTGGACATTTCAGTACCTTTGAAAGAAACATAATGTTCACTGAAGAGAATAAGTTGACTTAAAGATGAAATCTACATCTAATATACAAAAAACATAAGGGTTTTCCTCAAGTGCAACCAACTGAGTTCTTAACCAAGAAGCTCCCCAAACTTCTCATTTTAAAAAATCTTCTGTTATTTGCTATGGCTCTAAAAATGAATTTGCTGATAAAATGTAACATATTTAAGAATAAAAATGCATTTTTTTAATTTTCCAGGCAGTCTAGTAGTTAAGACTCTTTGCTTCCACTACAGGGATTCAATCCGTGGTTGGGGAACTAAGATCCTGCATGCCACATAGCGTGGATAAAAAAAGAAATAAGAGATCCAGTTCAAAAAATAAACTTAAAAAACTATTCATTGGATCTCAAAAATAAAATGGTACTTTGAAAATCCTTTATTCTTTGTCCTTTTATACTTACAAATGTATTGTTGTCTTCAATTAGTAATTATTTAAGAGGACTACCAATGATATTCATTATATTTATACTTTGACAGTATAAGATCAAATTAATCAAGGATTACTAGGGAGAGGGATCAATTCAAGGTCCAGAAGTTCCAGTTTATGGCTCTAGTAAATGTACAGATTTTTGAAAAGTTGATGAGATCTTCACTTCAGAGAGAAAAAACTCAATCATAAATGTACATCTTTTCCTAGATCTCAAATTTTACTGCATAGGATCACTGTGTATCTTTTAATAGTATGGTAATGGTAGTTGTGACTGGGATAGTTGTGTTGAGCATGAAACACCTTCTTTAATTTTTAAAATTCTGTAAGTTATAGGTACTATGACATCCAAATTTTATATAGTAAGGAAACTAAGATTTAGAAAATGTTAAACCTCTCAAGAGCTTAAGAATAAGCAAATCAGTAAAATTTAAACTGGGAAAAAAGCTGTCTGACTGCCACAAATACTATCTCTCTTTGCAAATAACTATTATTGGATTAAATCCTATCAACACTTTTTGTAATTACAGTCCCAACAAATTTCCTATAGTAATTAGTATAGAAATCTTTCTGTTTGAAAACTTCCCTTTGTCCTCTTTCTGGATATAGTAATTGAAATAACAGACTTTTCAGATATTCTCAGATCTTATTCTTATTGACTTCCCTTGTGGCTCAGCCAGTAAGGAGTCTGCCTGCAATGCAGGAGACCCGGGTTCGATCCCTGGGTTGGGAAGATCCCCTGGAGAAGGAAATGGCAACCCACTCCAGTATTCTTGCCTGGAAAATCCCATGGACAGAGGAGCCTGACAGGCTACAGTTCATGGGATCGCAAAGAGTCAGACATGACTGAGTGACTTCACTTCACTGCAGATCTTATTTTCAACCAAGAAATCCATTCAGAACCAATGTTAAAGGGTAGAATTTCAAGAATCAATTGAAGACAAGAAAATATACAGTTTTTTTTAAGCTTCCAAAACTTATAGAGTGAAAAAAAAAAATTCTGATCCACTCAGGGTGAAAGATTATTTTCAAAGCTTGTTTGATAAAGTACAACAACTGTCTGAGAGAACATAAACCTAGAGTACTTTGAACTCTCAATTAGAGCAATTATAAGCCACTCCTTTGGAAGCAGAATCTTCCAGTACCTGGAGAGCTGAGATTTACAAGAAGCCAAGGCTCAGAGTCCCTACCACCCTCAGCACTGGTTGGTTTTGGGTGATGAGATAAATAATAAGATTATTTGGGTATTTTTAAGGCAACTCCTTGGGACAGTTTGCCTTGAAGAACCAGAGACTAGGGACAGCACAACCAACACCTTAGGAATAGCAAGGTCAAGGGAATGGAGATATGATGGAGGCAGTGGCAGTGAGAATGGTCTGAAGAGAAAAGATGGGAGAGAACTTTCAGGAGGAAATGGAAGTTCTTTGTGAATAATCGGTTAAAAGAGATGAGAGCTTGGAATTAAACAGGATGCCATATTTCAAAACAGTAGAGTACTCCCACAAATACAGAAACAGAATTTAGAAAAAGTCAGTAAACAAACTGTAACTGATTAGTCACTGAGAGGTAAAACATGATGCTTTTTCCAACAGGAAATTATATTCATTGAAATATAATCATCTGACTTCCAAGAATACACAGAAGAACTGTACAAAAAAGATCTTCATGAACCAGATAATCACGATGCTGAGATCGTGTCCATGGGGTTGCAAAGAGTTGGACATGACTGAGCAACTGAACTGAACTGGACTTCCAGTGGAGATAAAAACAAGAATAACTCCTGAAGTGAATAATTTATATGCATATATAAGGAGAAAGAAATTCACATATGGCTACTGATTTAGTGTAAGTGTTTGGTTAACCGTTCACTACTGATTACTTTTCTTGGCTTTCTTTCTACCAATGTATGATTTGGAATGAATGACTTTTTGATATATTTGCAAAGGATTGTAAATATTTCTAAATAGCAGTGAATAAAGTTGGCTTCCTCTCAAAGACCAAATATTAACATTTTAAACTTAAAACTGTTAACTAAGAAGTCAAGGAAACAGGCAAGCATTAAATGTATCATAGTCAAAATGGCTTCAGAGGAAAAAGGGCTACTACAAATGAATCCATAAGTAAAACTTACAAGATGTAAAGTTAGAACTAGTTCATTTACAGGATGATGTGTATAATCAGGAATGATATGCAAAATACTTAACACTGAAATGACCAAAAAGAATGCATGTACACGTCAGTCAGGCATGACAGTTTAAGAGCTAGTCAGGGGTATCCCAGGGTTGAGAAATTTGTTGTTGTTTTGTCACTAAGTCATGTCTGATACTTTTGCAACCACATAAACTGTAGCTCGCAGGGCTCCTATGTCAATGGGATTACCCAGGCAAGAATACTGGAGTGGGTTGCTATTTCTTTCTCCAGGGGATCTTCCCAACCCAGTATGTCCTGTACTGGCAGGTGGATTCTTTACCACTGAGCCACCAGAGAAGCCTGGGGTGGAACTTAATTTTTTTCTAAACTTCTAAACTGTGGTAAAATGATTGGATTGAATATATGTCTATGTGTTTATACACACATATATACATGGATAGGTGAACAAACAAATCAGTAGAGAGGGTGATAGTAGCTGTTTTGCCTTGTTGATGCATGATGAACATGCATAACTTATTCTGAAAACTTGCTACGAATCAATAACTATGTCAACTAGATATTGGCTTATGTAACTCATGGGTAAGAAGAATACCTCTAATATCCTTGACAGAAGAAACTGCTGGTAAAACTTGTGCAATATCAACATGAAGCATCCAGTACTTCATGTGAAGTATCAACAAGAAGTGTTGTCACTGCTGGGCATAACATAGACAGTTTAAGGACTCTGTATACACCAACTAAATGGACAATTCCATATAACTTTCATAGAACTACATGGGGAAATTATTTTAAAGCTTTCCAAGGAGATATGTTTACCTTGATCAGATAAGTATTAGCTGTTGCCTGAATGTTTGGTAGAACGTTTCACTAAAACAGTTCTTATGATGTACTTTTATCTAAAGATTTCAAATCGCCAATTCAAATTTTGGCAATGTTTATAAACTCTTTCATAATTTCTAACTAACATTTAGTTTTTAAAAAGTTTAATATTTTATGAATTTTTACAATTTTCAATGCCTGAATTGTTAACAAAGATAACTTTTTATGGCATTTCAAAATATTTTAAAATCTAAATATGTGTTGGATCCGTATTAAGTCTCCTTTTCCATTCCTAATATTGTTTAGCTACTGTATCTTCAGTCTCTTTTCTCCCTGTGATCAATTTTGCAAAATGTTTAGTATTCTTCTTCATCTTTGCAACATAAAATCTTTTAGGTATACTGAAATTCTTTATTATATAATATTCTATTTTCTTAGCTTCCATCTTATATTCTTTTTAATTTCTGCTAGCTTATTTTGTTGATCCCTTTATATTTTAATTAATTGACAGTTCACTTTTAACTTTCAGTATTTTATTTTCACCATAAATATTAAATACTAAATTGATTTAAAAATACCAGTTTAGGTATATTGCATGAATTTTGACATGGGGTGTTCTCATTATTTCAATTTTAAATATTATTGACTTTCTACTATGAGTTCTTCTCTGACTCAAAAGTTATGTAGGAATTTGTTCCCAAATACATACATTTTTATGATTGTTTTACATTTTATAATATTGTTATCGATTTCTAGCTCGATGACATTGCATTTAAAGAACATATTCTGTTTGCTATATATTTTCTGAAATTTGTTGGAACAATTATTATGGCTTTATATGTTGTAAATTTTTTTTAAAGTGTACTTAAAAAGCAAACAGATGCTTTTCAATTGTTAGATTTAAATAACACAGAATAGATAAAGCTTTGTAAATTATTTTGTTCACATCTAAATCTTCCATAAACCTGTTTATTTTTGGTCATTTTGATCTACCAACTACTGAGAGAGGTATGACAAAAATTTCTATAATCCTAGTATATTTGTCTATTTATCTTTTCATTGATCTCAGTTTTATATATATTGAAAATAATGTGCATAAGTCCATAAGAGTTCAGAATATTTTTTCTTCCTCATGTGATTAAAAGCTTTATTAGCATACAGAATCACTTTGTCTCTAGAATTTTTTTCTTCCTTCAATGTTATCTGATATTTATATTGCAATACTATTTTTATTTTTGTTTTTGTGGGCACATATTTTTCATTCATTTACTTTCAAGGTTTAAACATCCTTATGTTTTAAGGATGCTTTTACAAATAGCATAGCTGGTTTTACTAAATTCAGCTTGATAATTATCTTTTAATTGATTAGTTAAATGAATCTATAGTAATTATGATACAGTATGTGTGCATTTGTATTTGTTGCTACTATTTTATTTAGTGCTTTTCTATTGTATTGTTTTTCCAGTGCTTGTTTCCCCTTTCTTACCCTATTGAACAGAGTTATCTTCCTTCTTTCCTCCTTATATCAAATTTCTTCTCTGGTTTGGAAACTGCATTCTTTCACTACTCTGCAGTAAGGGCTCAAATATCAGACTGCCTTCACATTTCAATAGCAAACCACTCTAAAAAATACTTTCAGCCTTTCACTCCTAAATTCTGTAATTTGTCACTGTTTTACCATGCATTTTTGTTGCTTCTGGCTACTCTCAAGTAAGCTTGCATTTGAGGAAGCTTTTTTAAAGGAGGTATTAATGATTTATTTAGTTCAATACAGTTTTTTTTTTTTTCTTGTTTCTCTGGGTAACCAAAACATACATTGTAGATTCCTGTCTAGGATTTAGGCAAGCCTGGAATTATAAAATATATTAAACTATTTGGTCTCCAAAGGGCTCAAATACATGATCTTAAGCTCATTAACTCTGAGCATCTAAGCAGGATAAATACAACAACGAATCCACTATAAAGCAGGATAACACTAATAAGAATCTGAAAATTTTAATTTGTTTACTTTGAAAATTAAAGAAAAGCAGAGATACTACTTTCTTGTTAGTACCAAATTATTTATCCTTAACTGAATTCAGGTGAAAATTTGGTGTTTACTCAAGCTGGATGTAATTACCATTAGTGGATGGTCATGCAAATGTGCAGTGGGCAGTCTGCATGCAAGCACGTAGAGTAAATCTGGTAACCTTCACATTATCAAAATGAGATAATTCTTAAGTCACTTATTTGGAGTACACTCTTCACCTTCCTCCTTGTTAAGTTAGTTTTGCACTAAGCAAATTTATTGACACTTAATAGACATAGCTAAGGTTACATGGATAAAATTCAAGACTATGTTAGGTAGAAGAAAAAAATTAATTTAAAATCACTTATTTTTTATCTCATTAATGTAAATTGATAAATGTTGTATGTCTGCTAACCAAATAGTGCTGACCAGCTTTTAATGAGGATGTTCATTTTAAGATCGTTGTCATCAGTACCTAATTCAGTTAGCAATTTTCTATAGTGTTACATGTGACCATCTGTTATTTTCTTCCTCAAGTTCCCTTCAGTTGTCTGTAACTGCCCAAATATTTCTCTTCCAGTTGTTTTTCTTTGTCTCAGAAGTATGTCTCAGGATTTCTAAAGTAATTTTCTGATGTATCATAACACAACATGAAGCAGTAAAATGTAGTGCTTGACATCAGTTTTAGGGGAATAGAGAAGGCTTGGATCTGGCCTTATTTAGCCTTCATTCCATTTCTAGATCTGCTACTTATTATCTGTGCTACTTATCATCCAGGGCAAATGACTTAGTTTCCCTCTGCTTATTTTCTCCTTATAGGTAAAATAGAGTAATATCTATATCTAGGAAGACTTAATGGAGGAAGACATCTAAAAGTGCTTGGTATATAATAGGTGCTCAATAAAAATTTCTATTGCATGGCTAGTTTCCATTCTGGCCTTGTATCATTCTTTTGAAATATCTGGCAATTCACATGCCCTAACACCAAACTGAGTGCAGACATAAAACTGTTTACCATTTTGTGTTTCTAAAATTCACATAGAGGGGATCATCAGAATACATTTATGATAGTAAATTAGTAGCTGTAGCTAAGCTCTGCTTACATGGAGAAACAGCGAATGCCGTTTACGTCTAAAGGCTATGAGGATATGTAACATAACTCCATCCTGCCCTTGCTTTCTATAAATCTTTTGTATTTTGTATGTATGTCCTATCCCCTATTATATTCTAAGTCTGAGGGAAAATAACCTTTTATACACATATTTCTTAGAAATTGCTATGTAAGACTTAGGCCTAGGAAAAACACAGGCCTAGGTAAAAATTTACACTTTACTAAAGTGTACACATTGCTATTATCATAAATGTGTGTATTCTTATAAAATTTTATTTGGAAAATTGACCTCCACGTAGAGATGCACAACAAGTTACCAATTTTTCTGTGAAATAAAGATTTGTGTGTTAGTCACTCAGTCATGTCTGACTTTACCATCCCATGGACTATAGCCTCAGTCTACAGAATTCTGCAGGCAATACAATAATACTGGAGTGGGTTGCCATTCCCTTCTCCAGCAGATCTTCCCAACCTAGGGATTGAACCCAGGCCTCCCACATTGCAAGCAGATTGTTTGCAGTCTGAGCCATCAGGGAAGCCCAAAACAAACTTTTAACAAATGAAATTAAAAGTACCAGTAGAACAAGAAAGGTAAGAGAATTTTCCTAAGAAATCAGGTCATGTGTAGATTTTTCATATCCAGATTTTCTTTTCTATTTCTACATTCTCCTCATTTAAGGGGATTGATTCATCAGTAGAGGGCTTCCCTAGTGGCTTAGATGGTAAAGAATCTGACTGCAATGCAGGATATGTGGGTTTGATCCCTCGGTCAGGAGTATCCCCTGGAGGAGGGAATGGCAACCCACTCCAGTATTCTTGCCTGCAGAATTCCACTGACAGAGGAAGCCTGGTGGGCTACAGTCGGGGGGGTAGCAGAGTTAGACAGGACTAAGTAACTAACACTTTCACTTTTTCATCAATAGAGGAAAAAAATCAGCCTGACACACTTTGGAAACTAAGAAGCAAACTTGGGTAATAAATCTTATGTAAACTGCTGCTGAGGCAATGTATTTGGTCAACTTGAGGAATCTGGGAGACAATTTTCCAATGATTACTTTTTCTCTTAACCACTGATATCATATCAACATATAAAGAAAGCATTTTTACAAGATACATTTTAATATCATATAAAAAATGGCAAATTTTTTTGTGTGTTTGGGGGCATTGTAAAGGCTCTCAAAATCTGCTGTGTGCATACTGCTAGTCATATTCACAGTACTCTAAAAATATTCACATTTTTATGTTCAGAGTTTGTTTTTATGTTCAAATCTCAATGCTTTAAAAATGAAAGCTTTAATTATTCTCTATCAAGTGATACACATAAAACAGAGGTCAGCTCAAGTATTTGATCTGCTCACAATTCATAAAGCTTTTAAATAAACTCCACAAATCTGGGATTGATGGAAGTACATTGTATTTTGGATAATGCTGAATTGTAGTTGACAAACTCTATAAAGTTCCATTAGTTACTAAGAAATAGCAATAAATGAGCATTGTCTAAAGTAGGTTGCCTGAGAATTCTATTAAATGATACATATACACAAAAATTCTAGTCACTACTTCAAATGTTACTATTACCTTTCTTGTTCTTAACTTATACAAATGAGGTTTATACATTTTAAACACAGGCTGGATGGTTATAAAATAAAAAAGAAGGAACACTCATTGTTGGAGGTGAGATTCTCTTTCTTAACAATCTTTTTAATATAAGGATCTTTCTTCAAAGTATCTGTCACAAGTGTAAAATGTACAGATTCTTAAAAATACTTTCACGGTTGATATTTGCTTTCGTAAAACCCTGTAGGAAGGATCATGGCTCCCTCTTTAGAAGAAGCCCTACTGACACTTCTTAGCCATTTGGTCATTTAGCACACCAAGCTTTTTCCTTTATATAGATTATTTCTAGCCCTCACAATAACTTGTAAACAACAAAGAATGTTTCCATTTTGGAGATGAAAAAATGAAAGCACAGAGAGATGACTTATTGTTGCAGGTCATGTAGCTATGTGAGAATTTCTTTTTCCAGTACCATCTTGAACTCTAGAGGCCATTTCTACTCTCTACACCACATTTCCCCTGTGTTAAAATGAATGAAGTAAATTGCGTATTGTATACAAAGAAGGAAGCAAACACAGTTGTGGGCTTCCCTAGTGACTCAGCACTAAGGAATCCACCTGTCAGCAGTAAAGAACCCATAAAGAAGAGGCAGGTTCAATCCCTGGGTCAGGAAGATCTCCTTGAGAAGGTAATGGCAACTCATTCCAGTATTTTGCCTGGAAAATCCCATGGACAGGAAGCCTGGAGGATTACAGTTCATGGGGTCACAGAGTCAGAACTACTTAATGAACAAACAACAACAGAGCAGTAGGAAGAAAATAAAAATATAGAGAGAATGGCAACATAAATGAGGAAAAGAAATGGAAATTGAAAGTGGAGAAAAGCTAATGGTAGTGCTAATTGATTTTTTTTTTTTATATAATTTTTATTTTTGTCATTGACTCTGTTCCTGTTACAGAGCCACATATGGTTTGGAGAGCATTCCTTTTTGAATCTATTTCTAAGTAGCCTTGTGTAAGTTGGTTTCAATAGAAGCAATATGGCATAGAGTTATGCCGTTGTATACTTCATTCACTCAGACTTCACAACAGGTAGGCCAATCAAAGTGAGCTCAATTGAACTGGAAAAAATCAAGTCTTTGATGAAAGATTTTATTTGTTTTTCCTGACGGATTTTGACTGTCAAGGTATAGAAATTTGAGGGCACTGTGCCAAACCTCTGAAAATAGAACTAACTCAAAAGAGGGAGAATCAAGACATGATCCTTTATGACCTCATTTGAACCCCATTTTTGCCTGCTTGAAAATTTGTGAGCTTTTCAATTGTGAGAATTCTCTACTTTTTGTGTAAGCCATTTTAGACCTTCTCTATGTAAATGAGAATGAATTGAAGTCTGCATTTGGTTGACTTCCTTCATGTGTATATCAGAAATTGGGTATAATTCAGAGGAATAAGATTCCAACCAGAAACACCCCTTAATTAGCCACCATGTGACTCTGTTTCCCTAATTACTATGGTCCCTGATTTCTATGGTTGCTCCCCAATCCTGGTAGAAATATTCAAAGAGCTTATATCAAAATCCACTTTTGGAGGAAATCACACCGACTAACCCCAATGGGTTTTACTCATCAGATACATCCAACATTCCTTCAAAGTGATTTCTCCAGATTAGCAGACTATAAAGAAGTAATATCCCCTCTATTTATAGTAATATCGCCTGCATTTCTCTACATAAACTGGTTTTCTCAGGCCAGTTGTAATGTGCACTTGGGTTTCTAGCAAAATTACTCTTAGTCTCTTATTCCTCTCTCAAAATGGTTCCTGGTTCCATGAGAAATTACATACGCACTCTGTTGCTCATAGTTCTATCATAGCATTAAATCATAACATTAATTGTAGCCATTTTTTTCATTTACTGTTAGGTTGATATAGCTAACCTTCACTATGTTATTGTTTTTTTTATTTAGTGTATTGCACATTGGTAGTCTCAGAATATTTTATGTGGCATTCTTAAGATTTTATATCCTTTCAAAATATGAGTCTTTTATGAAAATGCAAAATGCCATATATTTTAAATTTTAAATCAATTTAATTTTATTTTCAAAACTGGTGAAGGTAAATAGCAGTATTTACAAATACTATACTATAAACAAAAATCTTTAAAAACTTGTAACAAAATTTTGAGAAAAATATATTAAGTGAATATTTCTTTTGAAAGACTAATGTTAGTAACTAGATGCCTCAGATTTCAGTTAACAGAATCTTTCATGAGTGCACAGTGAAAAAATACAAGGAGTTAAAGATTTAATTATTTTTCAAAATAACATTCCAAAATATCTCTCAGAAAGTCAGACCCAGAAATTCTGATTTATCGCTCGATCTCTGTTTATCTTTCTGTCTCTTCCTCTCTCTCTCTCTCTCTCTCTCCCTCTCTCTCTCTCTCTCTCTCTCTCTCTCTCTCTCACACACACACACACACACACACCATTCTTGGGATTTTAGATCAACAATTACAAGGAAGCTATTCTGATTCCTCGAATAATGCTCCATTTTTAAACTCTCCAACATCTTTAGAAGACTACATGCTATGACAGACCACATGGGTGCTGTCAGTTCAATATCCTGCTATTTTATGCATCAGAAATAAAACCATGAGTTATTATTTTTTCTCTTTTCCTAGCTAATAAACACTGAACATCCTGTACCTTATAAAAATTCTCTTCAGCATATTGATCACCCTGATGGTGATTTACAGCAATGGGGCCAAACAAGATATGTGCAAACAATATACAGGCTCATACACAGAAGTTACTTACAAAACTCCCCAGATCTCCAACAAAAGAGACAGAAAGAGTATTACAATATATTTTCTTCTATTTTGTCAATGTATAAATCTTTCTCTTTTTATCTTTGTTTTTAAAAGCATTTTAGATTTATGGAATTTTTGTTTATGGCATGAGATAAGGTTCCAACCTCATTCTTATATTATAAAAATAGCCATACACTGAATTATGTATATTTTTCTAACGTATATGTAAAACTTGTGTGTGTTTCTGCATACTTATATGTATTCTGTTATATAAAACAACAATGACAAATATTTATATTTATGTATATATATTTAACTTTCTCTCACTGTTGTTCATTTAGGTATATATATTTTATGTCCAAATAGGTAAATGATTTTCCTGTTTTACAAAAGATATTCCTTACTATGTTTTACTTTTCTACATAAAATTTTGAGTTCTCAACTATAAAGAAATTCCTTCTGGAAATAAAGGTATCCAAATTGGAATAGAAGAAGTAAAATTGTCATTATAGGAGGGTGACATGATACTCTATATAGAAAACCTAAAAGACTCCACACAAAAACTATTAAACTAATAAATGAATTCAGCAAGGTAGCAGGATACAATATTAACATACAGAAATCTGTCGTATTTCCCTTTCAGAAAGAGAAAGTAAAAAAAGAAAAAAAAATCCTATTTGTAAATGTGCCAAAAAAATAAAATACCTAGGACCTAGGAATAAACCTAATTAAGGAGGTGAAAGACCTATAAGCTCAAAACTGTAAAACTGATCAAGGAAACTGAAGGTGAGTAAAAGAAATGGAAAGATAGTCAATGCTCTTAGACTGGAAGGATTACTATTAATAAACCAGCCATACTACCTAAAGCAATGTACATATTTAATGTGATCCCTTTCAAACTGATCATTGCATTTTTCACAGAGCTAGAACAAATAATTCTAAGAGTTATATGGAGCCACCAGAATTGCCAAAGCAATCCTGAGGGGGAAAAAGCAAGTCAGGAGACACAACCCTCTCAGACTTCAGACAGTACTATAAAGCTGCTGTAATCAAACAGCATGATATTAGCAAAAAAAAAAAAAAAAAAAAAGGACAGATGGATCAATTGAACAGAATAGAGAGACCAGAAATAAACCCACACAGCTATGATAAATTAATCTCTGATAAAGATGCAAGGGTATACAATGTAGAAAAGAAATTTTCTTCCACAAGTGGTGTTAGGAAAGCTGGACATCCTCACATAAATCAATGAAATTAGAATACTCCCTTATACCATACACAAAAATAAACTCCAAAATGGTGTAAAGCCCTAAATAAATATAAGACATGACACCATAAAACTCCTAGAAGAGAACATAGGCAAGACATTTTCAGACACAAAGTATAGCAATATTTTCTTAGATCTGGCCCCCTAGGTGAAAGAAATAAAAGCAAAAACAAGCAAATGGGACCTAATCAAAATTAAAAACAAAAAAATTAACTGTATAGCAAAGGAAACCTTCAACAAAATGAATATACTGAATGGGAAAAATATTCATAAAGGATATAACTGACAACAGATTATTTTTCTAAATATACAAATAGCACATACAACTCAATATTTAAGAAGCACACACTCTAAACAAAAATTGGATAGAAGATCTAAATAGACATTTTTCTAAAGAAGACATAGAAAAGATCAAGAGACACATGAAAAGATATTCAATGATGTCAATTATTATTAGAGAAATGCAAATTAAAACTACAATGAGGTATCACCTCATACTGATCAGAATGGCTATCATCAAAATGTCTATAAATAAGAAAGACTGGAGAGGGTATGGAGAAAAGGGAACACTCTGACACTCTCCGTGGGAATGTAAATTGGTGTAGTCACTATGGAAAACAATATAGAGTTTCCTTTGAAAACTAAAAATAGAGCTACTATATGATCCAGCGCCCACTTCTGTGGAATTGAGAAAAGATGCACAGTGGCATGTTGTATGTGCTTCCTCCATAGATACAATAGACATAAATCACTTCACAAACACAGATAATTGTAAAATACAGCAAAATAATTAGGAATCAATACATTTAGACTATTCCCTGTTAAGTATATAATTTATTTAATTATAAAGTTATATAATTTAATTTTTTTAACATTAGATCTCTTAGAATGGTGTTCAGTCACCACATAAATAAATCCAGGCTAACTTGTTTCTAATATGGAGCAGTGACCGGCCATTTCAACTTAGGCTGTTCTAGACTAGCTAATCTTGACTGACCTGATAGTAAATGTCAGACATATGATGAGTGGACTAGAGGTAAACAAGACTTCTTGAAGTATAGGCTTACTGATACTTAGAGTACGGCCTCACACACTAGTAGCTTAACCAATAGAGACAATTCTTATGCTCAATCCTCCAGTTAAACTCAAACTCCACACTGTGGTATGCAGGGCCTACATGATCAACTCTCTTCCTCTCACTGGTACCTCGTCTCATACTGCTCTCAGCGACTACTTTACCTTTCTCCAAACGGCATGCTTCTTCTCACTTTTGGACTCCTCTGCTGTCTGCTTACCCCACCCCTTCATGTGGTTTGAAGCTTATCATGATAATATCCTCATCAGAAATATTAGAATGACCTTTCTGTGATATGCTAGTTACAGTTACCCCTTGTTATTATCACATTATTTTATTTAGATATCTTCTTAACACTTATCCTTAATTGATGCAATCATTTTCTTATTTTCTTATTTAGTGTTTGAATCCCCTATTAGAATATAAGTTCATGAGAAGATTTTTTTTATAACATTCACTATATTATATACTTTAGTTAGCACTGAGCACAGGTAAGGGCACATAGTAAAATAAGTACATAGGAGATAAATGAATGAACATCTAATTTCCCTAACTTAAAAGTGAATAAAAACATCAGGGTCCTTAATTGTTGCTTGGATTAATTATTGTTATAACTTGCAACATCAAAGAATATTTCTGTAATTAAGCTTTTACATTTATTCCCTCCCAGTCCTCCATTAACATTGTAATAAAGAAATAAAATAAAAATCCCCTTAAGAGCAAGGTAGAACTGGAACAGATGAGGGATGTCAGGTTAGCTTTGTATGATTAGAAGTAGATGGCCTAGTAATAATAGCTTAGCAGAATCAAAAAAAAAAAAAAAATCTGGTTGTTGTGTGGGAAGCCAGAAAAAGAAAAGAAAAAGAAAAAAACAATTTGCACTGCAAAATCCCTTAAAAGCTTCATAATTGTAGATGCCAGATACTTTGATAGGGTCTGTGTTCGTATGTGCATATCTGTGTGTGTGTGTGTATAAATGACAGAAGGAGGAAGGGATAAAAATGAGGATTAGTGACTGTCAATGTGAAGTATAAGAAGAAGTTGGACTCCTAGATTTCCTCTCTGATCTCCTACTTAGGGAATTCTCACCACCAGACTAACCAGGAAAATGCAGTTTACTCTCTGCAAAGTTTAAACAAAGTTTTGTGGGCTTTGGGAATAGGAGAGAATAAGAGTGAGGTGCCCATTATATTGATTAAAAAGTGTATGCTAGATGGTGAGAATTCTCAAGTCTTCTTCCTCATTGGCTTCTAGCATGCCGAGTTAGAATTCTGTAAGACAAAGATTAGAATTCTTTGTGGGGAGTATGACCATCCCAGGAGGGAAAAAGCAAAACTACAAATATGGAGATTTGCAAGTTCCCCCAGTGAAACATAGGATTAATCATCAGATCATCTATGCTGATACCATCAGTTAACAAAGTTTGGACTAATACAGAGAGTTTCTAATCAGCTTTTAATATCCCACATTTAAATATGAACTGGCAGCCAATAAACACCAAGCAATTGAGGAAAACATCTAGCAAATGAGACCAATCAAAAAACAGAAGATTAATCTCAACAATGATAAAGCCAGCACACTAAATTTTTGAAATTCTATAATTATTTTCTCCAGAAGGGTATTCACATGATAATTAAGCAGAACAAGATCCTTTATGAAAAGGGTTATGTTCAGAGATTAAGGCAGAGTTCTTTATAAAGTAACAATACCAATAATAATGACAATAATAATTAAAAATAATAATTGACAATAAAAATGTTAAAATCACTTGAAATTTTGGAATACAGAGCTGAGGAAGATTTCCAGAAAGTAGAACAAAGAGACAGAGTTATTTAAATAAAAGAGGAAGTCCACTATGTAGGTAATATTTTACAAGTGATATGATTAGGAAATAGAATGGGGAAATGGTGGGGAGCAAATTAACAAAAAATACTATCAAAGTTTCTAGTAATGAGAGACCAGAACTTTCAGATTAATGAAGTGACCAAAACATGAAAAATAAAAAGTAGACAAAAATAATCAAATCTTGAAATTAAAAAATAATAATAATAAGATCCTAAATTTTTCAGAAAGGATTCACAATGGTCAGACTTCACAGCAAAAATGCTGAAAACCAGAAGGAAATGAATACATATTTTCAAAGTTCAGGGACCACTAGATTTACATGTGAGCCAGAGTATGAATAAAGTCAATTTGAATATACTCAGCCTATTACTAATGTATTTTTTTCCAGAAAACAATTTGAGAATCTATGCCACCAAAATAAGTACATAAATAAATTAAGAGCAAGACATGGGGTACAAAAAAGAGATATCTAACACCAGAAAAAGGCATAAAGGTTCTAAGATAATGATGGAAAAATTCCCAAGGTAACTGTTTAGCAACAGGCTAATAGGGCAGTCAGCCCAAAGATGGAAGGTGATAGGAAGGAATGCTTCCTGAGTTGCTATCTTGAGAAGTGCTTTAGAATTTTAATAAAAATGAGAAACTTAAATCATGAAAGGACAATTAAAACTATAGAAGATCCTAAAAGGATGCAGTTTTTATTGGCAGAAGTAAATAAGGATCTGGTAAGACAATGAATTGAATCATGGGACACTATGCTCAGCTATCTACAGTATCAACAGGATTATGATAGTGCAAATATTGACAATTAATAAGACATGTAATCTTACTTTTTCAGAGGATGGGAGAAATCAATGAACATATGTAGGAAAATTGGTCAAAAAAGAGCAATCTCCACTTTATATATGTGGACATAATACATAAGTAATTTTTTCTTTTACATTTCTATAATCCCCTTTCCCCTGGGCTACTTATCCTGGGGTATGCCAAATGTACAAATTTATATAGTGAAAATCAATCAAAGTCACAATTATCTGAGGCAGCACATCACAAATTCATATGCAGAGACTGAAGAAAATGCTGCTTAATGTATTCTATTCATTCCAGCTTTTCACAGCCCATTGAAATATGCATGGCTCATGGAGGACATGGACTTTGAAAATATTGGGTGTGAAGAGCAACCTACTCAACATATATGAAATGGTGCATGCATCATGCAATATATTGTAAAATAAATACATCTTTTATTAAACATATCTGTCTATGTTTTAAGCCTTATTAACATCTTATTTAAAAAGACCAAATGTTATGTGTTATTTCAAAAAAAATTAGAAGTAGCTATATTAGAATTTTTTTAGGCATACAACAATATTTTGTATTGAGAATCAGATTAGGAGTTTATCAGGGCATCTTTTTTTTATTATAAGCCTTTTTTTGGATTATAAGGAAAAAATGATTTTTAAAACTATACATGTGTATAGCTTTGATTTTAAAAATAATGAAAACCAAGACATTCCTTTCTCTTTACAATATAGCAGTTCTTTTTCAATTGAGGATTAAATATGTCATTATGCAGTAATTTACCTAGAAGTAAGCAAATATGTATATGCTGGCTTTAATTTAATTTTAATTCCATGTATTTTTATACTGGTAAGCTTGAGGGAGACTGTCAAGGCAATTTCCTCTAGCCATTATACTTTTGAGACAGAAGATATGTCTTAGTATACTTATTCCTTAATACACTATTTCTTATAAGTTTTAATGATTATCAAATCTCAAGAGCATTAAATTCAAATTACATTATAATATCCTAAAAGTGGATTAAAATGATTCATAACAAAAGGATAGGCCCAAAGGGCAGTTGAGCAATATCGTTATGTTTACCCTGGTAGAGAGTATATCATCTTATTCCTTTTAGAGCTGAAGTAATAAGGTAAAATCTATAAAATGAAAAATCCCTTAAACTTTTCTATAAAAACCATATAATATAGAATTCTCTCCAACATATTTAAAAACATAATTTTATAGTATGTGGTAGGCATGTGACTCTTTAGAAGGCAAAAGATAATAAAGTGTAAAATATTACATGAAAAAAAAAATCTAACAAAATTGTCCCAAACAGAAAGCTAAGTGATAAGGATCTCCTAAAAGGAAATAATATAGCATTCAAAATTCCTCTACAATAGAGGCTTATAATCTGTTGTGAAGAAGTTTTAAATAGGCTTTGCAAAGTAATTTTACTATTTAACATGCTAACAGGGTGAGATATTCAAAATTAAATATATTAAAAGAAAAGTATGCATCTGAATAGTATGTACGTGTTTTATTTTTATAACTGCATTTGAGGTTAATTTAAATCACACACTGTGTTGTCAGTATTTTCTTATTGTTATTGCTACTGCTACTGATGATAGTGATGTTACTTAGTAATAGAAAATTAACATAGGCATTTGGAGAAAATATTGTCTTTTATGATTTTATCAACAGAATGTAAATTTATATATAGAGTTAAGGTGATGAGGCAAATGTGGAAAAACTAAGCCAAATGCAATTTTTTTTTTTTGGCTTCAGCTTTCATTCAAATGCAGCTTCCCTAATAGCTCAGTTGGTAAAGAATCCACCTGCAGTGGAATTTGATTCCTGATCAGGAAGATCCCCTGGAGAATGGAAAGGCTACCCACTCCAGTATTCCGGCCTGGAGAATTCTATGGACTTTATAGTCCATGGGGCCCCAAAGAGCTGAACACAACTGAATGACTTTCACATTCACTTTTCCTTCAAATATTATATAAACCAGCTAATAAAATCCAAAACGTTGTATACTTATTAGAACATAGCAGTCATATATAACTTAGCAATCTGCTTTGCCATAATGGCTAGCAGAATAAAATAATAATTAAGAAAGAGTTCTAAGCAGATCTGTGTTTGGGTCCCAGTTTGACCAGGTTCTAGTTATGTGCAGTTAGGAATTATTTTTCAGAGTTCAGTGCCATAATTTTAAAACATGGACTATTTGATAGACCTTTTGAATGCCACTGATTCTTTAAAGAACTGCTCAGTGTAGGGTTATCTCATAAAGCATAGTAAAGGACAAATGAAGTATCTTATAAAAAGCACAGGCACAGTGTCTATGCCTATAACATGGTAAAAATAAGTAAATGTTAGTAATCTAAAATTTATTTAATATTGTTATGTTCAAATAATGTAGTAATAGAACCTTACTTTTTGATTTGTCCTAATCTCTCTCTCCTTCACAAGAAGCACAAATTAAATTTGTGAGGTATTTGGAATTGAAGTAACAAGTTTTTACTGTTTTCTATATAGCTATTAAGGTAATATTGTCTGTCTGTTGCACATTCTACACAAAATTATATTTAGCATCTGTATCTATACACACACAAATACAGATATTTTGTAAAACAGTAACATCTCAGAACTCAGGGTAGTCTATAATACTCTTATTCAAAGGACTGTTAGTAATCATGAAATTATTTAAGCATATTTGAGCATATTTGAGTATTTTGTGAATTTATTAACACAAATTAGATATATTTTGCAAATGAAAACTGAAAAAACATCTTTTGTGAATACATAGAATAAAACCTATGACTTGTAAAAAGGAAATAAGTTTCAAAAGGGAGTGGATATATGTATACCTATGGCTGATTCATGCTGAGGTTTGACAGAAAAGAGCACAATTCTGTAAAGCAATTATCCTTCAATAAAAAATAAATTAATTAAAAAAATCACTACTGGATGTCTTAGGTCTTATGTTTAATAAAATTTATGATCACACATTTACTTATTATGTTTTAAATTTATGAAATGTTTGTTGAGCACTCATTCCATGTTGGACAATTCACCAAGTATAAGGAAAATACAAGGATAGACTATCTGTCATGGGCAGCAGGGTATAGAAAGAGAATTATACAAACAAACTATGGGCAGAGATAGGTGAAAACTACCTATCTACCAACTGTCTGCTGTCCAGGAGAATGACAGAGTGCCTCAGTGTGATGTCAGGCTTTGGCCAAATCTTTACAGATAAATAGAAATATTGATGTAAGATTTGTTTGCTCCTAGAGAGAGATTTCGGAGAAGGCAATGGCACCCCACTCCAGTACTTTTGCCTGGAAAATCCCATGGACGGAGGGGCCTTGTAGGCTGCAGTCCATGGGGTCGCTAAGAGTCGGACACAACTGAGCGACTTCACTTTCACGCATTGGAGAAGGAAATGGCAACCCACTCCAGTGTTCTTGCC
The DNA here is from genome assembly GCF_054371585.1 of Giraffa tippelskirchi. Lineage (NCBI taxonomy): Eukaryota > Metazoa > Chordata > Mammalia > Artiodactyla > Giraffidae > Giraffa > Giraffa tippelskirchi. The sequence goes on from NC_137276.1 coordinate 45,007,695, forward strand.
TGGAGAATCCCAGGGACGGGGGAGCCTGGTGGGCTGCCGTCTATGGGGTCGCACAGAGTCGGACACGACTGAAGTGACTTAGCAGCAGCAGCAGCAGAGAGAGATGTGGTAGAAAGAGGTCTTGAATTTGGAAATATTATGAAAACTTAGGTGTGAACAGTGTATTTGGAGAATAATTCAACATATGTGACAAAAAGGCAGAAACTGAGATTGGAAATGTTGATCATAATCAAACATGGCAAATCTTTAATTATCCTAGCCCAAGTTTTAGAGACTAATAGATCATTGACTTACAAAAAAAAAAAAACAACCCAAAAAACTGATGGGTTTGTATGACCCCCTAAAAGAAATACATGAAAAGAGAGAAAAAATATAATTTATTTAAAGATTTACAAATAGTTCAATATCGGTAAAACACCAACAGTGAAGAATGGATACATGTGTGTATCCATATAGTAGTTTTTATCCCTCCAAGGAACTTGAAATTTCAGCCCATAAGTGACTACCTTAAATAGGTTAATTGATAGCAAGCAACAAATCTGAATCTAGGCAACAGAATCAGAAGAGAAATGTATTGAGAAAATACAGGGGAGTTCCTAAAACTGATAAGAAACCTGAAGAATTTGGTCAGAAGAGAAACAAATTGATACAGTTTCCATGATCTAGGTTTCAGGCACTAGCAAGAAGTCTTATGAGAAAACTGACACTGAAAAAATAGTAAACTTTCTTAAATCCTGAAATCTTTGTTCCATTTAGTTCGATTTCTAAAGCCCCAGGACTTGTTTTCAGTGAATGGATTAGCTAAGAAAACTAAGTTAATCCTTTGAGGAGGCACTTTTGCTTAGTGTTCCTTCAAGTCTGCACAACATTCACATAATTCTGTAAAACTTGATTTTAGTGGGACGTGGCAAAAGTGATGAGATATCACTTCTGTTATAAAGTTATAAGAAATCTTCATAAAGAGCAAAGCTAGGTGCCATATTGTTAGTAATCCTCTGAGGGGCTGAGGATCAAGTCCGATGAGACTGAGGCCCTCAAACCAGCAGCCTTTCAGAAAGTGGATCTGACAACATCCGTGTCCATGAGCTTGGAAGCTGATTCTCCCTCAGATCAGCCTTCAGACTAGGCTTCCCTTGCGGTTCAGCGGTAAAGAATCCACCTGCCAATGCAAGGGATGTGGGTTTGTTCCCTGGGTCTGGAAGATCATCTAGAGAAAGAAATGGCAACACACTCCAGTGTTCTTTCTCGGAGAATTATGTGGACAGAGGAGTCTGGTAGACTACAATCCATGGGGCTGCAAAAGAGTCAGACATAACTTAGTAACTAAACAAATAGACCTGGGTTCAATCCCTGCATTGGGAAAATCCCCTGGAGAAGGGAACAGCTACCCACTCCAGTATTCTGGGCCCTGGAGAATTCCAGGGACTATATAAAGTCCATGGAGTTGCAAAGAGTCAGATTTTCACTCACTTCATAAACACACCGGATTAGGCTGAGTCCAGGCACACAACAAATTACGAGGTAATAGCTGTTGTTTTAAATAGTATATTTCAGTATGATTTGTTACTTAGTGGTAGAAAACTAAAACATAGTTATCTGTAGAAAATATTTTCATGATTTGATTTTTATAGAGAAGGATATTATCATTCTGCACATTTATAAAGAAAAAATGACATCTGGATATGCCTGTAGGAATTATATAATTGTGTTTACATACTGGAGATACACTACACAGTTTTGGATTGCTACAATAAACTTGCTTTCTCAGTAACTTAAATTTCTTTATTTAAATATAAAACACTATACCAGCAATTATCAATATTTTTGCTTTTATTTCCAGTTTAGTTTATCCATGAGAAACACTTTTGGGTGTGTGTCCAGTTGCAAAGTTATTTTTACCTTAAAATAGCTATATGTTTTATTGTTGAACTGGCTGCTTCTCAGAGATAGTAAGCTATTAAAAAAAAAAAAAAAAAGTACTTTTTACTCCACAAAGCACATGAGAAGTAGCAAATGCATGAGACTTTAACCATATCTTTAGTATTTTTTGTTTTACATAAATACAATGGCAACCCACTCCAATATTCTTGCCTGGAAAATTCTATGGACAGAAGAGCCTGGTGGGCTACTGTCCAAAAGGTCACAGAGATTCAGGCATGACTGAGTGACTAAACACATCGTAATTATAGTAAAAAAGATAAATATAAAATTTATGAGTTCAGTTTCTTTGTAGTGTTTACTGCTTTCAAAAAGCTAAAACTTTTTTTTTTTGCAAAACCAGATATTTCTATACTTCAGACTTAAACTTAAAAATTAAAATATTCTTTAGTGAATTAATGAGAAATTTTGAGCATAGATTTCCTGATATTTCTGTTGAGATTTCTGATAAAACATTAAGAAAATAAAATTATACTAAAATATTTATTAATGTAATATTTTCCTTGTTAATTGTGACAGCCATAATATTTCACTTTATTATTAACATAATGTAGCACTCCATCCTAAAAGAGATCAATCCTGGGTGTTCATTGGAAGGACTGATGTTGAAGCTGAAACTCCAATACTTTGGCCACCTCATGCGAAGAGTTGACTCATTGGAAAAGACCCTAATGCTGGGTAGGATTGGGGGCGGGAGGAGAAGGGGACGACAGAGGATGAGATGGTTGGATGGCATCACCAACTCGATGGACATGGGTTTGGGTAGACTCCAGGAGTTAGTGATGGACAGAGAGGCCTGGCGTGCTGCAATTCATGGGGTCGCAAAGAGTCGGACACGACTGAGCGACTGAACTGAACTGAATGTAGTACTGCTGCTGCTGCTGCTAAATCGCTTCAGTCGTATCCGACTCTGTGTGACCTCATAGACGGCAGCCTACCAGGCTCCCCCATACCTGGGATTCTCCAGGCAAGAATACTGGAGTGGGTTGCCGTTTCTTTCTCCAATGCATGAAAGTGAAGGATGAAAGTGAAGTCGCTCAGTCGTGTCTGACTCCTAGCGACCCCATGGACTGCAGCCTACCAGGCTCCTCTTTCCATGGGATTTTCCAGGCAAGAGTACTGGAGTGGGTTGCCATTGCCTTCTCCAAATGTAGCACTAAGAAAATAATAATTATTAGATAAAAGTTATAATTAGCATATAGCTTATTACTCACTAAAAGCTTTATATATATTATTTTTATTATCATAACAATTGCTTAAGATATATATCGCTGTTTTCTTGAAATAGTATGGAAATGGATATCCAATTATATTCTATAATTTTGCCAAAATTTACTAAAATTTAAATCCTGTAATGACATCTCTGTTATGTTTATTCAGAAGACCTAGGTCCTCATACTTGCAGAAGGGGCAGTAAGATCATTATAAAATGGAGAAATTTATGTTACTAGTTAGATTCAATCAAGTCCAAGGCTGCCTTTTTGTTCCCTTTGCTTCACTTTTTTTTTTTTTCTAACTTCATAAGAAGTTACCAATGGTTAATCAATCCTTTGATGTGCCATCTCTAGGCAAAATGGAATTATCTTCCAAGTTACCTTTGCAATTTACAAAAACAATGGTTTTTCTCTTTTTTATTTGCTTATTGTTTCTAAAGCTCACCAAATTTTACCTGTAACATCTAATTAAAACATTAATTAATAACATTGTATTGCACTGTAAGAAAGTGTTCTCTTCCCTCTTAGTAGGTTCATGGTGTTGATCACCTTGGCCAGTTTTCAAGTTCCCCATGGGACCATAAAAGACAGTAAGACTCTCATTCTGTTCAGAGACAAGTAACATCTCTATGATTCACTATTTTCAGGAAACTCTAATTTTGCTGTTAAATGTTATACTTCTGTGGTGAAATAAACATTTCATTCTGTCTTCTGACTAAAGGTAAGTTTAAAATCTAAACTGTAGATTATCCTTATTTTAAATCTGCTGGCAACCAAAGTAACAAAAAAGACCCCCCAAAAACAGAAGCTTAGGGGCTCAGCAAACCTCAACCCCACCTCCTCTTTTTCCTTTTGTATTCTTGGCCTTTATTTCCTTTTCCTGTGCTTTCTTTTTCTTCTTTTTTCTAATTTGGAAGCGTGATATAATATTCAATAGTATCTGCATTGTTGTTTAACGATGAGGAGTTTAACTATGAGGATTCAAATGAAATTCTTAGCAGATGTCCTGATACACTATAAGGTGGTCAATAAGAGGTAGCCATTAGTACTATTCTAATCAAATAAGCACTTTATTCCTTGATTATTCTTGGAAATGTCTTAAAAATTATTCAATTCAGACAATTGGAAAGAACACTAGAATGATTATTTATTGAACTATTTCATGGAATATGATTGACTGTAAACTGAGTAGAACAAGACACATTTTTGATAATTTATCCACCTACACTCTTCACCGTTATGATACAAATAGCTTAATTTCTAATTGCTGAGTTAATGAGGTGAGCAACACAAAATGAACTTTTAATGGGAAATACTAATTTTCAAATATTGAGCAATCTGTGCCTTGTTAAGCATTAATAGAAATATCCATATTCCTAATCAAAAGAAATATCATTAAAAAAATCAGATTCTTCCACAATTAAGTTGCCATTCTACATTTAAAGGCAACAATTTCATATTTCAAAATAATACTGAACTTTCAAAAGGTGGCTTTTTCACACTAAATGTAATCTACAAATGTACATTAGCATTGAGTGAGTGAAGTTGCTCAGTCGTGTCCAACTCTTTTCGACCCCATGGACCATAGCCTACCAGATTCCTCTGTCCATGGGATTTTCCAGGCATGAATACTGGAGTGGGCTGCCATTTCCTTCTGCAAGAGATCTTCCCGACCCAGGGATTGAAGCCCGGTCTCCCGCATTGTAGGCAGACGCTTTACCATCTGAGCCATCAGGGAAGTCATTCTTTTTATAAAAATGGTAAGCCACACCACATTACCATTTTTTTTAATGCTTTCAGAATTTTGAGAACTGTAGAACAGAATACAATCATTGGAGGACAATTGCTTTACAATATTGTGTGAAAATCTAAATGTCTTTTCCTAATTAAAATAATAATGCCTAATAATTTAGCTTTATGATATCTCTCTGAATGCCTAAAAGTCCATAATTATTCATATAGTTCCATGATATAAAATTGAAGTCTTAACTATGTTAATTGATAAATTATATAAAATGATAAACATGTCCTTGTTTTTTTGAAGTAAGAATTAACACACCAGTAAGCTTTATGCTATCCATGTTAAAAGTTATGATGAATTGACATTTCCTAAAGGAAAATAAACAATATGGAGAAAATTAAATGCTAATTAGTTAAAAAATGAATTTTCTTAAACAAAGAGTATACCTTAATATTGAAAATATTGACCTTGAATCAGCCTGTGATACTCTCTAATAGAAACAAAAAAGTCTCATTTATTAAGTGAAAATTATATTTCTAGATTTCTTTGAGAAGGGAAGATTTTATTTCCATTCTAGCTTTAATTTCTTGAATTTTTCTTCATTTAGTCAACATTACCAATTCATATTCAGTATATGAAGTAGTATGAAATTTATACAATCTTATCTGTGATTCCAAATATTTTTGGAATTTTATCACCTCATTGTATGTAGTCAACAACTGTGCACACTCCACTCTAACCAATAAAATCATCATCCATTAAAAAAAAAGTTAGATTATATATGCATGCTAAAATATAAATTTCAATGATTATTTTCAGAATTTTATTTAGAGCCTTGTAACATCTTGACATTTGAAATAGTTCAGCTGGGATTGCATCAGGATTATGCTCAAATTCCTTCAAGCTAGGCTTAAGCAGTACATGAAATGAGAACTTACAGATGTACAAGATGGATTTAGAAAAGGCAGAGGAGTCAGAGATCAAGTTACCAACATCTTCTGGATCATAGAAAAAGCAAATGAATTCCCAGAACAAAACTACTTCTGTTTATTGACTATGCTAATGCCTTTGACAGTGTGGATCACAGCAAACTGTAGAAAATTCTTAAAGAGATGGGAATACCAGATCACCTTACTTGCCTCCTTAGAAACCTGTATGCAGTCAGGAAGCAACAGCTAGAACCAGACACAGAAAAATTGACTGGTTCAAAGTTGGAAAAGAAGTATGTCAAGGCTGTATAGCGTCATCCTGCTTATTTAACTTTTATGCAGAGTACATCATGCAAAATGCCAGTCCGGATGAATCAGAAGATGGAATCAAGATTGCCAGGAGAAATATCAACAATCTCAGATATGTAGATTATACCACTGATAGCAGAAAGCAAAGAGAAACTAAAGTTTGAGCCTCTTGATGAAAGTGAAAGAAGAGAGTGAAAAAGCTGACTTAAAACTCAATATTCAAAAGCAAAGATCATGGCATCCAGTCCCATCACTTCATGGCAATTAAATGAGGAAAAAGTAGAAACAGTGAAAGATTTTATTTTCTTGGGTTCCAAAATCACTGTGGATGGTGACTGAAGCCACAAAATTAAAAGACACTTGCTCCTTAGAAGAAAGCCTATGACAAAGCTGGACAGTATATTAAAAAACAGAGACATCACTTTGCCAACAAAGGTCTGTATAGTCAAAGTGATGGTCTTTCTGATAGCCATGTATGGATGTGATAGCTGGACAATAAAGAAGGATGAGCACCCAAGAATCAATGCTTTCAAACTGTGCATGTGCACGCACGCCAAGTTGCCTCAGTCATGTTCAACTCTGTGTGACTCCTCTGTCCATGGGATCTCCAGGCAAGAATACTGGAGTGGGTTGTAATGCTCTTCTCCAGGGATCTTTCCAAATCAGGTATTGAACCCGTGTCTCTTACATCTAGTGCATTGGAAGAAGAGTTTTACCACTAGCACTGCCTGGGATGTCCCTTTGAACTGTGGTGCTGGAGAAGACTCTTGAGAGTTCCTTAAACTGCAAGGAGATCAACCAGTAAATCCTAAAGGAAATCAACCCTGAATATTCATTGGATATGCTGAAGCTGAAGCTCCAATAATTTGGCCACATGATGCAAAGAGCTGACTCTGGAAAAGACCCTGATGCTGGGAAAGATTGAGGGCAAGAGGAAAAGGGGATGACAGAGGGTGAGATGGTTGGATGGCATTACTGATTCAATCAACACGAGTTTGAGTAAACTTGGGGAGATAGAGGACAGAGAAGCCTTGTGTTCTGCAGTTCATGGGTTCACAAAAAGTCAGATACAACTTTGTGACTGAATAACAACATCTTGACATTGTGAAAAATTGATCCTTCTTCCAAGCAAATGTAATTCTAAGTGACATATCAATCAATACAATAGATTTAAAATATACTATTTTTAAGATTCATGCAGATTTTCACTTTTTTCCAAAATATTCTTAATGTGTTTCTTACATATCTTTCATGAGAATGATGCAGATTTCTGCCCCTTTTAACATTTTCCCTCATTTTCTGTATTACTACTATTTACCTTTTTAATTTAAAATAATTATTGATTCACAAGATGTTGAAAAAACAGTAAAAATTTGTTTAAGGAATCTATTACTAAGCTTTCTCCTATAGTTGTACATTCAAAACTATAGTGCATTCTCAGAATTTGGAAATTAAATCTTCAGAAAATATGCAGAATTGGATTTTCATCTTTCTAAAAATTAAAAAAAATATATGATTCTTCAAACACTACCACTAGTTTGTACATTTCTTATCTATTCCTTCATGCTTATCTACTTTTATCATTAAACTGCCAACTGATGATTTGCAAATTGGTAAGATGGATTATTTAACCCCATCATGATTAAATTATTTCAAAATTCATTATATGAATAATATTTTACATTTCCTTTATTCTGTGTTAAGTTTTTTAACTTTCTCATACTGTTATTTTTTTCATTATTATCTTTACTTTATGTCCCTCACCACAAGTAAAATTTCATTCTCGCATTGTGTATCTATTTTTCTATTTCATCGGCAAGAAAGCACTATTAGAAACATTGAAAGTTTGCTGAGTTAGAACAAAATAGATTTAGAACTCATCAAACATATTAGCAATGTTTGTCTCGTATATGACAGTGAAGTTGTAAAAGACAATGTAGTGCATATTCTCCATTGGTTTGTAGGACAAACAAAATAATATTTTTGGCAGATATTGTAAGGATGGCCAAATAGCTTATACGCAAGTACATAATAATAAAATATTAATTGCCTGTGGAAATTAATAATGAGGTGACATAGTGATCATATGAAGCTTTAGTCAACCTGATTATGAGAGTGTGTATTTCTTTGCATTGCCCAATGATTGTCATTGCTTTACTTTAATATGTCATTTTATATGGCTGAGCTCAGTTTAAAATTATATTTATCTCCATACATCCCACCTTCTACTGTGTAGGAAACAAAGCCTTTTTTTGAGAATTAATAAATTCCAGCCATCAGTTTGTATGTAATACTTAAATTGGATATAAATACCTAATGTGATAGGTTGCCTCCACTTTCCTCTCAAGCCTAGATTATAGAACTTTGAGTCTACTAAATTAGAATTTTATGTTTAAATAAGAAAACATCCTTTTCCATAATTAGTTCAGTATGTAAGTATATACTGTATATGTTTGTTTTTCCTCTCATTTAAATCACTTGAGAAACATTCACTTGTATTTATTAGTTAGGTAGGCAATGTTAATTACCATATATTAGCATGTATTAAGTTATAAGAATCTTAACAATAACTAAAAAATCAGAATAAAACTTTTAAAAGACTGCTTTAAAATTTTACTCCAACCCTCATTCCTACTAGACATTTTTAAAGATAATACCTAGAATGCAGTATCAGTTTTTCTTTGGATTCTTCATTAGTTTAGTTAAGAATCCTCTGTTAATATCTAAATTCCACCTTGCATGTAGACACTTTTAGTCATCACGGGAAATCAGAGTTCACTTTTTTGTAAAAGTCACATACCATGAAGCTGTCCAAAGTGAGATGGTATTATTAGCTGCAGAAATTTCCCCATGGGAAAAAAACATTAGAAGTAATTACTCATCATTTAGAAAATGTAGACTTCTGCAAAAGATGACCATCTCTTTCTGCTGAGCATGGGGAAAAGTAATTTTAATAATCAGTGGCTACTACAGGCTATCAAAATTTATATTAAAATCCTAACGCATCATGTATAAAGAGGTGGGGCTTTTCGGAGGCAGTTAAGACATAAGAGTGGAGACCTTATTAAAGATATTAATGCCCTTGTAATAGAGACACGATCCTGTGTTCTCTGGCTCTTCTCTTTCTTCTCCCCTTACCCTACTCTCTCTTTCTCTCTCTTCACTATGCAAGGATATAATGAGAAGATAGCAATCTACAAACCATGAAGAAGGCCTTCATCAAGAACCCAACCATACTGGTCCCCTGATCTCAGATTTTTCAGCCTCTGGAATCATGAGACATAAGTGTTTTGCTTAAAGTACTCAGTCTATGATCATTTGTGATAGCAGACTAATCCAGAACAAAGGGTCACATGGGACTCTGATAATCCACACCCTAGCTGTCATATGGACTTTCTCACATAGAATTTCAATTTTAAGAACACCAAACATTCCAAAGTTGCCTTGAATTACAAGACACCACTGCTGCTAGAAAAAGGGTTCTAGCTACAACACAAACATCACCATTTTCTAGTTGTAGTAACTCTGGCCCTGGAACAAGTATTTAGTATGCATAACTTGAAATAGGCCCAGGCCGTATGTGACAAATGGCTCTCACTTTTGAATATATTCAAAGCAGTTATATCTATAGACGTCTAAGAGAGTAAAATGTATATTCCCACTTCTTAGATGTCGAAGCAAGTGGTTTACATCTAATATTCTTGATTAGAAACCCAGAAGCAAATTCTCTTATAAGTTTGTTTTCAGTAAATACTCCTACACAGCCTGAAAAACATGGTAATTTTTTTTCTTATAGTTTTAATGTACTTAATTCAAATCTCAGTGGGAGAAACCATAGTGTACAGGTATTACAAAAGAGAAAATAGTTAAAAATAAATATGTAGGTCAGTTATTCTATTTTAATTTCTGTTTAAATGATCTCTGAATAAACAAAAATATGACTCTGAAAGAACAAATCTACAACTGACTTAGCAGACTAAAAGATTGACTTGCACTTCCTTTACTTGCGAGTTCAGTCATGTCAGACTCTTAATGACCCCATGGACTGTAGCCTGCAAGCCTCGTCTGTCTGTGGAATTTTCCAGGCAAGACTATTGGAGCAGTTTGCCATTTCCTACTAAAGTGAAACTTAGAATTTTAAAGGAGTCTTTTAAAAGTTTTATTCTGATTTTTTAGTTATTGTTAAGATTCTTATAACTTAATGCATGCTAATATATGGTAATTAACATTGCCTACCTAACTAATAAATACAAGTGAATGTTTCTCCTGACCCAGGGATTGAAACTGTCCCCTGCAGGTGGATTATTTTACCACTGAGCCACCTGGGCAAGCCAACTTGCCCTTAAAAGATTTCCAAAATCTCCTTTTCTGCATCTTTATAAATTAAGAGTATTCAAATTCAAAATGGATTAAAGAGCTAAATGTAAAACTGGTAACATTCAAGGTTCCTAGGCAATATTGTTCTTTACAGCATCAGACTTTACTTCCATCACCAGTCTCATCCACAACTAGGCACTGTTTTTGCTTTGGCTCAGCCTCTTCATTCTTCCTGGAGCTATTTCTCCACTCTTCTCCAGTAGCATATTGGGCACCTATCCAACCTGGGGAGTTCATCTTTCAGTGTCATATCTTTTTTGCCTTTTCATACTGTTCGTGGGGTAGTAAAGGCAAGAATACTGAAGTGGTTTGGCATTCCCTTTTCCAGTGGACCAGATTTTGTCAGAACCCTCCACCATGACCTAGCATCTTGGGTAGCCCTACATGGCATGGCTCATAGTTTCATTGAGTTAGACTGTGAGATTGAGATTGAAAAAGCTGGCTTATAATTCAACATTCAAAAAACAAAGATCATGGCATCCAGTCCCTTCACTTCATGGCAAATACATGGGGAAACAATGGAAATAGGGACAGACTTTATTTTCTTGGGCTCCAAAGTTACTGCAGATGGTGACTGAAGCCATTAAATTAGAACACATTTGCTCTTTGGAAGAAAAGCTATTACAAACCTAGATAGAGTATTAAAAAGCAGAGACCTAACTTTGCTGACAAAGGTCCATCTAGTCAAAGCTATGGTTTTTCCAGTAGTCACGTATGGATATAAGAGTTGGACCATAAAGAAAGCTGAGTGCTGAAGAATTGATGCTTTTGAACTGTGGTGTTGGAGAAGTACTCTTGAGTGTCCCTTGGGCTGCAAGGAGATCAAACCAGTCCATCCTAAAGGAAATCAATCCTGAATATTCACTGGAAGGACTGATGCTAAAGCTAAAGCTCAATATTTTGGCCACCTGATGCAAAGAACTGACTCATTAGAAAAGACCCTGATGTTGGGAAATTTGAAGGAAGGAGGAGAAGGGAATGACAGAGGGTGAGCTGGCTGGATGGCATCACATACTCAATGGACATGAGTTTGAGCAAGTTCCAGGGGTTGGTGATTTACAGGGAAGCCTGGAGTGCTGCAGTCCATGATGTCACAAAGAGTCAGACATGACTGAATGACTGAACTGAACTGAAAGCAAAGGACATAATAGCAAAAATAAACAAATGAAGCCTAATTAAATTTTAGGCTTTATGAAAAAGGAAAACAATGACAAAACCAAAAAGACAACCTACTGAATAGGAGAAAATATTTGCAAATGATATGACTGATAAGAAGTTAACATCCAATATACATAAATAGCTCATACAACTCACATCAAAAACAAAAGCACTCTGATTAAAAAGTGGGCAGAGGACATTTTTTTTTTCCAAAGAGGAAATGTGGATAGCCAACAGCAGGTGGAAAGAAGCTCAGCATTGCTAATCATCAGGGAAATGCAAATTAAAACCACAACGATATATCATCTCATACTTGTCAGGATGGCTATCATCAAAAAGAACACAAATAACAAATATTGGCCAGGATTTGCAGAAAAGGGAACACTTGTACACTGCTGGTGGGTATAAATTGGTGCAGCCATAGTGGAAAACAGTATGGAGGTTTCTCAAAAAACTACAAATATGATCCAGCAATTCCACTTTTGGGTATATATCCAAAAAAAGCAAAACACTAATTCAAAAAGATACATCTTCCTCACTGTTCATAACAATATTATTTACAATTGCCAAAATATGGAAGCAACCTAAGTTTCCATCAACAGATGAATAGATAAAGAAGTGGTATATGTATATATGTGTGCATGTGCATATATATATATGTGTGTGTGTGTATACACATATATATGCACACACACACACATACGTATATACATATATACACACACATACCCAATAGACTACTACTCAGACATAAAGGATGAAATTTTTCCACATGTCACAACATGTTAAGAGTTGGAAGGCGTTATGTAGGTGAAATAAGTCAGAGAAAGATAAATACTGTATGATATCACTTATATGTGGAATCTAGAAAACACAACAAACTGCTGAATATAACAAAAAGATGTAAACTCACAGATATACAGAACAAACTAGTGGTTACCAGTGAGGAGAGGGAAGGAGGGAGGGGAAACACAGAAGTAAAGGATGAGAGGTACAAAGAATTAGGCAGAAAATAAGCTACAAGGATATATTGTACATCATAGGGAATAAAGCCAATATTGTATAATAACTATAAATGGAGAATATAACCTTTAAAAATTTTCATATCACCATAATCTACACCTGTAACATATAATATTGTATAACAACTATACTTTAATTAAAAACTATCCATTTGACTTAAGACAGAGTTCACTTGCTCCTTGGAATAAAAGCAATGACATGCCTAGACAGCATATTAAAAAGCAGAGACATTACTTTGTCTACAAAGGTCTATAGAGTCAAAGCTATGTTTTTTCCAGTAGTTGTGTATGGATGTTGTTTAGTCACCCAGTTGTGTCTGACTATTTGCAATCCCATGAACTACAGCACACCAGGCTCTCCTGTCCTTCACCATCTCCCAAACCTTGCTAAAACTCACATCCATCGAGTCGGTGATGCCCTCCTACTATCTTATCTATTCCCCTTCTCCTGCCTTCAATCTTTCTGAGTACCAGGGTCTTTTGTAATGGCTCTTTGCATCAGGTGGCCAAAGTATTGGATCTTCAGCATCTGTCCTTCCAATGAATATTCAGGGTTGATTTCCTTTAGGATTGACTGGTTTGATCTCCTTGCTGTCCAAGGGACTCTCAAGAGTCTTCTCCAACACCACATTTCAAAAGCATCAATCCTTCAGTGTTCAGCCTCTTTATAGTACAAACTACTACTACTAGGAGTAACAAGATGAGCAAAGGCATTGTTCCTTTTTCTAGGAAGGTGGATTTCCTTAGTTATAGGATGAGAGAAGTTACTTCCTCCAATGCCATCTGTTAGCTGTGTGAGTTTTCAGAATTTATTGAGGCAACTAATATATAGGATTATGCAAGGCATTGTGCTATGTATTCTTTGTAATATTGAATTCTATTCTATTAGCTATACACAATTATTTTGCAAGCAGATATGTATATATGCACACATATGTATATCATATATATATATGGTTTTCTTTTATTTCAAGTTAAGTGAAGCTGAGAGTAGTTAGATACTTTTGCCCAGGTCACAGATTAAGACTCAAGGCTCTCTTACTTCTAGATCCATTGCCTAAACACTTAGCAGGATTGTCTCTCATATGGGCTTTGACATCTTAGATTTTGCTTTTCTAATTGAAAAGCTAGAGGAGGAGTTTTTAACATGAATAAATTTTTGGTTGTGGAGAATTAAAGAAGAATTTTTTTTGGGGGGAGGTGGAGTCTAGAATTATATATAATAACTGAAGACATTGAAAAAATCTTTCAAAAAGAAAAAAAAAATAGGCAAAGGTCTTGTTTAATCTTTTAGAAAGGAACAAGATTGAAATCACTGTTATGCATAAAGTAGGAAAATATCCATATTCAGAGTATTTTAGGTCTGGTAGAATGTCATCAAGGAGATAAAATTATGCATAGTAAGTATGAGGTAATAGTGAACTTACAATTTATGATAGGTCTTAGGATTTAAGAACTAATAATTAGAGGTCAGGAAAATAATCTTTTCTAAGTATAGGAATGTATGAACAATTTTAAAATTTTTCTGAGGAAATGGAATGAAAAGCTTACAAAAGAGTTTGCTTAAACAAGATCTTTTAAAAAACAACTTACATTCATGGTAGAAAATAAAATAACTGAGTTGATGAAAGAAAATAGGAAACATTGCATTTCCCTATAAACGAAGTTTATTTCCCAGGATAGTCTATCAGTTAGCAGCTATGTTCATAATGAGTACAATACAGTGTATTTTCCTATTCTATTGAACTCTGCACAGCTTCCCCCAAACACAAAACAGATGAACAAGAGCAGAACTCTAGGATTTTACTTATTTCAGTATTGCATAAATATTAAATGGAGGCAGGGAATTGTAAATAGCAAAAGGAGACTCTGCTGAATCTAAATTGTGATGAAAATACCATGGGGAAGTTGTGGTCCCAATTTGCTACTTAGGAAGAAATTTTATGTGAATAACAATTCCAAGCCCCTTCAAAAACTTCCACACCATATTATGTTGTTAGGGAGGTTTTGTTGTGCATTCTTTTACTTTTTGTAAGACGGGTCGTGTAGACATAGCTCCTAACATAAGCCTTATTCTATCCCCCCAAAATGACACATCCACTCAGTAGACTGGTGTTTTTAAGACCATATTCTGTTCTGTGACTAGCAAAATGCCAGGACTCAATAAATATTAAATTAGATAATTAACTGACAATAATAATTAACATTCTGGTTTTAAGAGGCTCCCTCAAACACAGGTTCTGTCTAAAGTGAGTTCTGAGTGTGTCATTATTTCCAGATTCAAAACAGCTTTTATACAAATCACTGAGCATTGGGTTTGAAGTACCCTCTCAAATTGATTCCTTTGTTCAAAAGAAATCATCCATACCTCACTGTCTCTCTGATTGTTACATGTTAATATTCCATCTCACTCAGCCTACCATTTTATTCTATAAAATAATTTAAATTCAGATTAAAAGTGTTGCTTAAAAACCTGCGTAATCTTTGATATATGTGTGAACCTTAAAATATATCATTATATTTATTTGTAAAAGATCATTAACAATTAAGTTTGTACAAAATGAGAATATTCTGATCACTTGTCCTCAGTTCTTTTTGGAGACATTTGAGCCACAAAATATAATGTGTTCAGAATATCATAGAGACAGTCCAACATGAAGTAGAATGCTACCTTCCATTCCCTGGTCAAAGTGTCTTTAGTACCTCCCATGATACAGGCTGCACATTTCTCTTTCTTGCTTGCCATGATCCCCTTTACTCTTAAGCTCATTATTTGAAAAGTTGTTTAGATTTTTTGACAGAATGAATGACATGCCACTCTCTTCAGCATTAGGAAAATTAAGCTTATATATTAACATGAATGGACCTCTAATATTGTAGACGGAAGAAAACAATTACCATTTCACAGTGGATCAAAGTTCTCAATATGTGTTCTATACATTATTGGGAAACTGGTTAAACATACAGAATCTGCATCTCTGGGAGAGGAACAAGAAAATATGCCATTTTCCAAGTTTCGTGGGTTATTCTTTTTGCAACAGTTGAAAGAAAACCAATAAATTTTACCACCATCCACCTGTGGTATGGTAAAATTTATCATAAATACTTGGAAACAACTAAAATCTATTTGTTAAAATCTAATCATGATCTTCCAGTTGAATTCACTGCCCTAAGAAATATTAATGTCAGAATGAGCTAACCTATTAATTTCCAATGGGAAAATTATTTTTCAGGATGCATAGAAACGTGACTGTTTGTATAAGCCAGGCAGCCATTTCAATGAAAAACTCTAAAAGAAATATGATCACTTTAGATGGCATGGCAAATCGAATTTCTGCCCTAGACAAAACATCTTTCTTAGTGTCACCTTATTTTTGGCCCCATTACTGTTTTCTTAAATAAATGATACAAATTTTCATTGTGTCTTCTACTCTGCAGTTTCCCCTATCTTTGAAGTGTTGCACTTCTTTGAAATCTGGCAGGTTTTGGCAAGTCACTCATGCAAGAGATGAAAATCAATGTAGTTTTGCATGAGTTTAAAGCACAAACTTGCCTTCAAAAAATCAATCAATCATTAGAGTGTAATCTAATGTGTAAACATAAAATTTATCACTGTTTTAGCTCTGTTTTTTAGGAGAAGAAAACAGGAATTTAAAGATAAATTATCTTTACTGGTCTCCATCTAGACTATATGCTCATGCTTTGAAACTTAGGACCTTCAGAAAAATTTAATAGTGGACCACTAATATAAATTTGGAAGAGTTATGGAAAATGCAAAGCAAAACAAAAATAACTCAAGAAGTAGGGAAAAAAAACCTCAAAGCATCTTATATTACTGTGTCATTGTATTCATAATTACCGTTGAACTATTCAAATCATATTTAAAGGTTATATGCATATTTCCATATATTGATTCTCACTCAGAGGAAATATATATTTTCCCAACCAGATTAAATTTCAAAATACCAAGTGTTCTAGTCATTGATCTAGTTACTGATCTCATTCATGAAAGCTCCACCCTCATAACCTGAGAATCACCTCCTAAAGGTCCCATCTCTTAATATCATCACATCAAAGGTCAGGATTTCAACATATGAATTTTAGAAGATGCAAACATTTAGTCCATAATACTAGGTGGGATTCCCAGAGGACACTAGCAGTAAAGAATCACCTGCCAATGCAGCAGCCTTAAGAGATGTAGGATTGATCCCTGGGTCAGGAAGATCCCTTGGAGAAGGGCATGGCAACCCACTTCAGTATTCTTGCCTGGAGAATCGCACAGACCGAGGAATCTGGTGGGCTACGGTTCATAGGGTCACAAAGAGTCAAACAGGACTGAAGTGACTTAGCACGCACACACTCACCATGTGACTCATAGATCATAATTTCTTATATTTACATTTAAAAATCTATTATGTGTTGAAAATCTGGAATATTGCTCAAAGAGTAAGAAAGGCTCTAGTAATTATTTAATATATCTGAGTGTCTAATATGTCTAATACCTCAGGACAAATTTCAAATGGATGGTGCCCAAGTAATAAGATCAACCCTAAAGATTCATAGTGTGAGTGAGTGATAGTCACTCAGTCATGGCCAACTCTTTGCAACCCCATGGACTTACAGCCTGCCAGGCTCCTCTGTCCATGGAATACTCAAGGCAAGAATACTGGAGTGGGTTGCCATTTCTTTCTCCATAACCTGGTTATAATATTTCCCCCCAGAATTCCTCAATGTGTACCATAAAAAAAAATTTGTGAAGATTAGTTTTCACTTCTTAAAAACACTTTTAATCAGAGAAGACAATCAGTTTCTACTTAATCTTCAGAGAACTAAGCCAGAAAGAATTCTATGCTGTTAATCGTGCTTAGAAAGCTGGCCTCTGGCTGACCTATGCAGTTAGCAATCAGTGCTCTGCAAAATTATCCAGTTTCTGTTACCATGATAATGCCAATATCCTACACAGAGCAGCATCTGGAAAATCAATAAAGAAACTCAAAGTCTGCATCAATGTCAGAAAAATAAGTATTTTACTAGCAGTTTATTGTTCCAGCAGGAAGTAATCCATGGCGCCGTTTTTGATTAAGAGATAAGAGTTAGGACAAATGAATATTTTAGAAGTCTCACAGTATCAGTCTGTGGATAAATATCACAATAATTGAAACTCTAATTGCATGTAATTTCCTTCCCACATCTAAATCTAGCCTTTCTTCCACAGTACTCCCAGTGATATCCAATCAGACATATGGGATGTATTAAATATTGCTACTCTGGGGATGAAAGACAATGGAACTATGAGTTATCTGTGTTGGGCAACATACATGAGAATGAGTTTGAATTATTGCTATTTTCTCAGCTAATTTTCTAGCACCCAACTGAAGAAGAGATGCTCCAATTACAGAAGAATAATGTATAACAAGAAAACACTCAAATTCAAATTAAAATGCTCGCAGTTTTAAGAATTATTTGATTTATAACCTAAATGGAAAAGCAGTCCAGTGTAGAAAGTTGATGTTTCTAGCCGGTCTTCAGTAAGAAAAGTGATTATTATTGGATCAAATCAAGGAAGTTGGGGAGCCATTGCACCTGCTCTAATATACATTCTCCTGTGTATCAGAAGTTATGATGGCTATACATCATTTTGCAATAATAAGCTATTACTTGCTGCACAGGCCAATAAATTTTCTGTTAGAAAGGCCTAGAAGTTTTGTGCTTTTTTTTCTTTTTAGTTATGATAATTTTTCAAATTTAGAGTAATATTGTATTTTCTCTATAAAATGTTAAGCCACAAATAGGAGTATAACAACAGCAACAACATAAAATGTACCCTTTTGTCAAAAATTTCAGCCCTTTTTCTGTCCCAGAATAAATTTGCTCATTTGATGTGTAAACCTCTGGTGTTTTTTACATACTTTGATTGACACTATAAGTGAATGGACAAGTACAAACATATATTAACTTACATGTTCAAACAGATTCACACATTGTCTCAAAGATAGGTATGTGTTTCACACAAATGAGATTCTGTTTTAGAGCTATTGTTCTATCTTTGATCAATTGACAACTGAATCTTGGAGTTTGCTCATGTCAGTTAAGGAGAGTTTATCTTATTCTTTTAAATTGTTGCAACGCATTCTCTAGCATAGATTTTCAATATTTCATTTAAATACACATATTGGTCAGCTACTGGTCGTTTCTATTCTCATAACAGCAATCACTGTTGTAGAAATCCTGTATACATATACTTATGTAAACTAAGAATATTTCTTCAAGATGCATTCAAAGAAGAAAATGGCCTAGTAAAAGAGAGCGTGTTCATTTTCAATTTGCTGCTGCTGCTGCTAAGTCACTTCAGTCGTGTCAACCAAATTTACATCTCAAAATGCACCAGTTTATACTCCAGAAAGAGTATAAGAGAGTGTTAACCAGGATAATACTTAAGAATTGGTTTTTTTTTACATTTTTGTGAAATTGATGACTGAATAAGAGCAATCTAACTTTTTATATATTTATGGCCATTAAAAATCTACTTGAAAATATGGGAAGTACTTAAAAATTTTATTATTTTCTTATTAATAACTGGAATCTTGACTTTTTCTAATTGGCTATTGTGGTCTTTATAAATACTCAGAGTAACCAAACACACTCATTTCATTATAATTATATACACACATTTATATTTGTATATTATATGCAAAATATACTTAAATATATTGTATATAGGTATGTTTACATATACATTTCCTATATATATGTTAGCTATTTAAGTTTTTCACTTGCATTTAAAAGTTTCTTATCAACCAGTTTTATTTTTTTAATAGTTTAATTAAATCTATTAATTTTTTAAAAAAGCTTTGGGGTTTTATGTCTGTTTTAGAAATACTTCAAATATTTTAGACATATTTGCTTATGTTTTTCTTCTGAAACTTGTTTTACATTCATATGTTTAATCAATTTGTAATATATTACAGGGGATGACATAAAGAAAAGGAAAGATACATGGGATTTTAAGGGGATAAGAGTCTGATAGACATGGATAGAAAGATTTACTATTGTAAAAATGTCATTTTTCTCCAAAGCAATCTCTACATTTAAAGCAACCCCATTCAAAATGTCAAAAGTATTATTTGAGGATCCTGACAACTTGCTACTAAAATTAATATTGATAAAGGAAAGTCTAGTAGAACCAAAACACATACAAAGATACATAATATGGAATGAGCACAAGTCTTATGAAAAAAATTATAAATTTATGAAAAGTAAGACAATGTTTAGAAGTAGACAGATTGTCAAAGGATGAAATTAGGGGACACAGACCTCCATATACATGAGAGTTTATTATAATAGGGGTGGATAAAATGGATCCTTAGAAAAAAAATAATATTCTTTCCAACAAATGGAGCTAGAAAATTCAGTTATCTGTACAAATAATAAATGAAATAAAATGGGTCATCTCTTTACATGATACCAATCAACTCCAAAAGGATTCAGAACTTGCATATCCAAAGTCAAATTGTAGATGCTTAGAAGAAAATACAGATTAATATTATTCTGACCTTGATGTTGGAATGTATAACTGAAATAAGAGCATACAAGCACTAAACAGAAAGAAAAATACTGTCTACATTAAACTAAAACTGTTGTTCATTATTTATTACTTTAAGGAAAGACAAGTTGAAAACAGATAATCTGCAATACATAAACCAGGGCTTTCCAGGTGGCACTAGTGGTAAAGAACACATCTACCAATGCAGGAGATGTAAGAGACTAGGGTTTGATCCCTGGGTTGGGAAGATTTCCTGGAAGAGAGCACAGCAACCCATTCCAGTTTTCTTGTCTGGAGAATCCCATGGACAGAGGAGTCTGGCAGGCTATGGTGCATAGGGTCGCAAAGAGTTAGGCATGACTGAAGCAACTTAGTATGCATACACAATACATAAGCCAACAAAGAATTAATTAATCAGATACTTGTAAAGAAATAAATGCAAACATCAGGGATTCCCTGATAACTCAGATGGTAAAGAGTCTGCCTGCAGTGCTGGAGACCCAGGTTTGATCCCTGGGTCAGGAAGATCCCCTCGAGAAGGAAATAGCAACCCTCTCCAGTATTCTTGCCTGGAAAACCCCATGGAAGGAGAAACCTGACAGACTACAGTCCATGGGGTCGCAAAGAGTCAGGCATGACTGAGCAACTTCACTTCACTTCACTTCTTCAAATGTAAACATCAAAAATATCCTCAGAAAGTTAAGGAAATTCATGCTAGTAATATTCTGCTATATGATGTTTATTTTTTAAGCCTATCAGAAATTCCATGAAACTATCAATGTTACAAGTATATAGTGCTCACTAGGCCAAACTTCTCTCCCATCAGTTTAAATTTATCTTACTTATATTTGTTTTGTTGAGATAGTTGAAGATACACATGTAGAGGTAAGGAACATTAATAATATAGAGATATCCTGCATATTCTTTCCAGTTTTTCCCAATGATAGAAACTTGTAAATATTATAGTACAATATCACAACCAGGATATTGACATTGATACAATCCACAGTTGTTTTTCAAATTTCCACAGTTTTACTTGGAAAATTAATGGAATTAATAATCCCTTACAGGACTTCCCTGGTGGCTCAGCTGGTAAAGAATCTACCTGCAATGTGGGAGACCTGGGTTCAATCCCTGGTTTGGGAAGATCACTTGGAGAAGGGAATGGCAAACCACTCCAGTATTCTGGCCTTGAGAATTCCATCGACTGCATAGTCCATGGAGTTGCAAAGAGTCGGACATGAGTAAATGACTTTCACTATCACTTCACAGTCAAATGGGGTGGGGGGGTGTCCTACCTTCCAAGATTTACTTGCCTAAACAGAGAGAAATATGCTACTAGCTTTCAAACCTTTCACCCAGAAAGGACCTGATATATTTCTGCTCATATATATATTGAAAAAAGCAACAGGGAAGTTCCTAAGACAGTATTCTTGAATAGTAATAATAATTCATAGGAAACAGACTTTAGAAAATTATTCAGACTTATCTGTCTGATTTTTTCATTGGATGTTTCTGGCATCATCCATATGATATTTGTTCCAGAAAGAGAAACAGTAAATGCTTGGTGGCATTTCCTCTCCTGTGATTTGTGAGGCCATTAAAATTACCAGTGAAATCTTCAATATACTCTGATCCTGACAGATGTATTTTGTTGGGCAAGTGTTTTTATGCACTACCAAAAGAGTACACATAAAAAGTATTAGCACATCTGAACAATTTTCAATTCAATTAATCAACACCTACTACCATCTCTCTGGCCTAAATTTACTCCTACCTTTGGCAAAAATGATTGGCTAAAAAATATTCATCTACTTCTCTGTCTCTTTTAAAATATTTAATTCATATTTATATTACTTTCCCAAAGTTATAAAATTTGGAACCAGTAGCAGGACTTATATATTTCTATAGCTTTTCTCTTTCATTATAATTCTAATATTTTTTTCTGTAGCAAAGAGGAATTTAACAAATATAATAAAATAATTAATTCATAAAAGTGGGCATTAATTAGCTATCAAATATACCATGAAGGAATCTAAACTATCACTCAAGTTATAGTAAAATTAAGAGCCCAGGAAGGTAAAGTTGTAAGAATCTATGGCAATTTAGCATCAAAATTTGAAGGGGAAATTTTTCAGTATATCCTCATAAAAAGTAAAACTCATCAAAAAAGAGGAATTATTTAAAGTACATACATGCACACAAATATTCCAATACATGCTGCTGCTGCCAAGTCGCTTCAGCCGTGTCCGACTCTGTGAGACCTGATAGATGGCAGCCCACCAGGCTCCGCCATCCCTGGGATTCTCCAGGCAAGAATACCAGAGTGGGTTGCCATTTCCTTCTCCAGTGCATGAAAGGGAAAAGTGAAAGTGAAGTCGCTCAGTCGTATCCGACTCTTAGCGACCCCATGGACTGTAGCCTACCAGGCTCCTCCGTCCATGGGATTTTCCAGGCAAGAGTACTGGAGTGGGGTGCCATTGCCTTCTCCTCCAATACATACACATACACACACACTTATAAATCAGCAAACTATTTCATGTCATTCACTAAAGAATTCTCTAAAATGTATTATAAAATTAATCAATTCAGTTAAACTGAATTTATTAGGAAATTAAGAATTCTATATAATGAAGTCAGAATATCTAATAATATGAAACTTCCAATAAGTATATATAATATCAACATTCAGTAAAGTGGGAAAGAAACTTATTAAAACACAATGGATTTTTGCCAAATTGTGCTTAGTTAGAATAGAAAGGGAAGGAGAGGTATAATGACATTTTTTTTAACAAGGCAAAATTTAAGTATAAATATTGCAGACCATGATAGTTGTTTCATTTTCAACCATCAGGAAGTTTCCATTATTTGAAGACTCTCAAGTTGCACCTAAATGGGTTATAAACAATTTAACTGAGGGGAGACAAAGAAACAAAAGGAATCAGGAGAAAATAAGGTATGGGAATAGGGATGGAGATTAAGGGAGAGAGGAAGAACTTAATTAGAATTCAATCGAGTCAATAATTTAGTGAAAATAAATTATTCCTTATTGACCCAAACAGCAGAACTGGGTAACACCTATCTTATCTTGCCATTCCTCTCAGCTACATATTGACTACCTAGGTTTTGGAACTTGCTCATGCCTATACTTTTCACTTGCATTGAATTACCCATTGCTACCATAGCTTAATAACGCTTAAGCAAATACTGGAAATGCTGAGATTTATTGACAATATAACTTTACCAGTAAAGTATGAGATAACAAAATGGCACTGTGCATTTTAAGTGAAGCACAATACAGTATTTTTTTTGGCTAGGAGAGTTTGCAGCTAAATTCCAGAAACATATAAAGCTATTCTTGTAAACTATATGGCTCATTCAGCACTGCACATAAAACTGAACCATTAAAGTATGCTGATTGATCAATAAAGTTTGTGGCTCCATTTGTAAAATGTGCAAAAATTAAACCATTTCACTATTTGGTTCAGTGAGTTAAGTATAATGGTTCAAACAGTATATTATGCATTTGAAGTCAAGCAAATTACACACTGCAATCTAGTCAACCACAAAAACATGATATTTCAGTGATTAGGCTAAGAATATTAAATTTGAAATAAAATTAGTATGTGGATGGAAAATTACACAAAATGCTAATTAGTCAATGAATTTCTTTTACCTGTCATCCTCTTTTAAGCACTTTTAATATCCAAGAATTTATTTAACACATGACTTTCATTTGGAAACATCCTTAATAATAATAGTATGTGTGAAAATTAATTTATCACATTTTAAAATTTTATAATTTATATGATAGAAGTGCATGAATCCAATACATGAGAATGTTTTATTAACTGAACTCAAGCTCTAAAAACCTAGTTACTTATAGTTGGGTCCAAGACCAGTAGTTCTTTCCCACACAAAGGATAAAAGTATGGGGCATTATAGGCTATGTTTTCCAAGAAGTTTCAACTCTTTCAGTTGATTTTATATGTGGTAATGGTTATAAAATAAACGTCTCTTTTAAGAGAGGGGTTTGGAAGATCCTATTTCCTAGGAACTATGGTTCAAAGTGTTCAGAGCTCCAATTAAAGCTGCATATGGAAGCCTTGATCCACAGCTCCATTTGGAAACATTTGTAATACAGGCAAGGTGTCTCATCTAGTAATGAGTTGTTTGTCAGAATGGTAAGTGACACATTTAAGGCAAAGAGGATTCAGTGCAACTGGACAAAAGTTCATAATCCTCTGACTTGGTCAGGTTAGGCATAGAAGACAAGTAGAAAGCAAAATCTCTTTTCTCAAGGAACCTACAACCTTCTGGAGAAACAAGCTTATGTACAGAAAATAAAACAATATGAGGAAATAACTGTAACATTATAATGTATGATAAAGATAACAGGTTCTGTGACTTTTTATAAATAGGGAAAGCTTGTGTAATTTGCGAGACTTGAAATATTGGTAGGATTGTGCCAAAAGAAATGAGCATGACATTTCTGTATCTCAACCTTGCTACATCAAGAACTCTGTGAATAATTAGTTTCAAGATCAGCTTGGTTTAGAAAGAGTCTAACCTATTCCACACACATCATGCCATTGGAATTGGTGAGTAATTCAGCTACAGAGCTTGAAGCATCCCAATTCATCATGTTGCATGTAATATGTTGCAGAAAAAGCAGCTAATTTTGGATAGAGAGAATATGCTCAGATTTTGGAGTAACTGGAGGATAGGATACCTTGGATTTAACCTGCTTGCAGTCAGAATTTGCTATAAGTCATTAGGAAGAATAAAAGTATGATCATTGCAGTATTTTAGGAAAATTAGATTTGGTTCTAAACAGGCTGTGAGAAAGATGGAGATTACGAGAGGAGATTAATTCATTAGCCAGGCATAAGCTTTTGAGAGCTAGAATTGGATGAGTATAAATAGAAATAAGAGAGCTGAGTTTTAATTTAAAAAGACTATTGACAGGACTTGATGATGGGAAAACAAAGATGGAAGTGTGCAAAGGGTCTAATATGATTCTTGATTTTGAAATATTTTTTATATGTGTGCAGGGCAGAAAAGAAGTGTCTTGAGAAATATAGGACAAGAGTATAGGAATTAGAGAGGGATGAAACTTGATAGAGGTATCTGTAAAGAGTTAAGGCATATGGCCTTGGTTAGTATATGTGAAAGCAAAGGGTAGATGTCTGAGAACTGAAATTCAGAGTGAGTTTTACCTTTGTTAAAAGTAAGGAGGAGTGTAGGAGAGAAATGAAATTAATAAAACTGAAAGATGTTAGGCATAGAGGAAAAGAAGAGCTAGAAGGATGAGATGTCATAAATACCGAGATAAATTATTTTCCAAAAAATCAGTACGTTTGAAATTTACCAAGAAATTAAGAATAGAAAAAATGGAAAAATCAGGTCACAGTACTTGGAGAGACATATCAGATATTGGAACTAAATCGATGAAGGCCAAAGAATTTTGTTTAATAATTGGGAAACCTGTGAAAGTTTTCAAATGATAGGAAAAGGGCCATCAATAAAATTGTGTAGCATATTGATTGAATATGTATTATGTGTCCTGAATAATTATACTTGATGAGGAACATAATGTTGAGTAACACAGGCACAGGAATTGCTCTAATGAAGTTTACACTCTAGTAGAGATAATCAGTACATAACCAGGCAAATAAATATAATCTCATGTAGAAATAGGGGCCTCCCCTGGAGCCTCGGTGGAAAGAATCTGCCTGCAATATAGGAGATGAAGGAGATGCAGGTTCAATCCCTGTATTGGGAAGATCCCCTGGTGGAGAGCTTGGCAACCCATCCCAGTATTCTTGCCTGGAGAATTCCATGGACAGAGGAGCCTGGCAGGTTACGGTCAATGGGGTCAAAAAAGAGCTGGACACTACTGAAGAGACTGAGCATGCATGCACACACACAGGTAGAAAGAAGAACATGGAAAAAGTATATTATTAGATGAGAATGGTATTTTTGATTATATAGTAACAAAGAGTCTCATGGAGGAAATAATATAATTTTTTCAGCAAGTTTGTTGAATAGTGAATGGTGGAAAATATGTCATGAAATGAGATCAAGGTGGGTAGGTAAAATCCACATTATGTGGGATCATGTAGACTTTGTAAACCATTTGGTCTAAATGTTACTGCAGCCGTTTTGGTTTTATATATGCTAATAATACAATATTTTTGTTTGTTTGTATTTAAAAGCTCACCTTTGCTATACAGACCATTGTTTATGGCGTAGAAATGGAAATAGAGGAAGTTATTGGAATACACTATGTGAAAGATGCTGGTGGCTTGAAATCAAGATTGCTGGGTACAACCTGTGAGATAGTATGCAATGACTCTGGTTAGATGAGCACAATAAAGGACAGAAATGGTGCAGACCTAACAGAAACAGAATATATCAAGAAGAGGTGGCAAGAATACACAGAGGAACTATACAAAAAAGATCTTAATGACCCAGACATCCATGATGGTATGATCACTGACCTAGAGCCAGACATCCTGGTTTACAAAGTCAAGTGGGCCTTAGGAAGCATCACTATGAACAAAGTTAGTGGAGGTCATGGAATTCCAGTTGAGCTATTTCAACTCCTAAAAGATGTAGTTAAAGTGCTGCACTCAATACACCAGCAAATTTGGAAAACTCAGCCATGGCCACAGGACTAGAAAAGGTCAGTTTTCATTCCAGTTCCAGACTGGCAATGCCAAAGAATGTACAAACTACTGCACAATTGTACTCATCTCACATGCTAGAAAAGTAATGCTCAAAATTCTCCAAGGGAGGTTTCAACAGTATGTGAACCAAGAACTTCCAGACGCTGAAGTTGGATTTAGAAAAGGCAGAAGATCCAGAGATCAAATTGCCAACATCTGTTGGATCACAGAAAAAGCAAGAGAATTCCAGAAAAAAAAAAAATCTACTTCTGCTTTATTGACTATAAAATGACCCAGCATTTGACTGTGCCAAAGCATTTGACTGTGCAGATCACGGAAAACTGTGGAAAATTCTTAAAGAGACGGAATACCAGAATACCTTACCTGCCCCTTGAGAAATCTGTTTGCAGGTCAAGAAGCAACAGGAAGAGGACATGGAACAACAGACTGATTCGAAATTGGGAAAGGAGTACGTCAAGGCTGTACATCGTCACCCTGCTTATTTAACTTGTAGGCAGAATACATCATACGAAATGCTGGGCTGGATAAAGCACAAGCTGGAATCAAGATTGCTGGGAGAAATATCAATAACCTCAGATATACTAATGATACCACCCTTATGGCAGAAAGTGAAGAGGAACTAAAGAGCCTCTTGATGAAAGTGAAAGAGGAAAGTCAAAATGCTGGCTTATAACTTAATTTTCACAAAACAAAGGTCATGGCATCTGGTCCCATCACTTTATGGCAAATATATGGGGACAACAATGGAAAGAGGGACACGCTTTATTTTCTTGGGCTCCAAAATTACTGAAGATGGTGACTGCAGGCATGAGATTAAAAGACGTTTGCTCTTAGGAAGAAAAGCTATAATAAACTCAGAACATTAAAAACCAGAGACATTATTCTGCTGATAAAGGTCTATCTAGTCAAAGCTATAGTTTTTCCAGTAGTCATATATGGATGTGAGAGGTGGACCATAAAGAAAGCTGAGTGCCAAAGAATTGATGCTTTTGAACTGTGGTGTTGGAGAAGACTCTTGAGAGTCACTTGGACTGCAAGGAGATCCAATCAGTTCATCCTAAAAGAAATCAGTCCTGAATATTCATTGGAAAGACTGATGTTGAAGCTGAAACTCCAATACTTCGGCCACGTGATGCGAAGAACTGATTCAGGAAATGACACTGATGCTGGGAAAGATTGATGGCAGGAGGAGAAGGGGACAACAGAGGATGAGTTGATTTGATGGCATGAGTTTGGGCAAGCTCCGGGAGTTGGTGATGGACAGGGAAGCTGGGTGTGCTGCAGTCCATGGGGTCACAAAGAGTCAGACACAACTGAGCAACTGAACTGAACTGAACTGACTTTGGTTACAGTCACACAGTTTAGAAGAGGAAAAAAAAAAAAAAAGTAGAACAATGGCCATATTCTGCATTGTGGGGAGATAGATTCAATATGGACCTGGCAGATTAATAGGATGTGGGAACGGAAATAAACAGAAGGATTGAAGATGATTTTAAGTCCTTGGCTTATGGTAGAATGGAGGGAATGATGTAGCTATTAGCTTAGGTTTGGAAGACTTGGTTTGGTGAGGCTTGGTTTGAGCAGGAAAGTGAAAGCTAGCATAATAGTATAAGTTAAGTTTGATGTAGCTATTGAATGAATGTTCAAGAAAAGATATCAGCTAAGAAAATCACATGTGAATCTGAATCTCAGAAGACCTATCAGTGTTTGAAATGTAAACATGGAGGTAATCAACATATAAAAGCTATTTAATGCATAGGACAAGTACATATCATAGAAAGGAATTAGAAAATAGATAATTCAAGGGCTGAATTCTGGGGTTCAGAGGTGAAATGAAAAGGAGAGTGCAAAGATGTATCAGAAGCTAAGTAACAAAAGTATTTCAGAGACAGCAATCAGGCAGCTGCGTAAGATGATAACTGAGAATCAATCACCTGATTGGAGTGAATTAGGGCTACAAAGAGACTTTAAGACATTGAGACAGCAAGTATACGCTTTTTTTAAAGCCACTAAAAGGAAGCAAAAGGAAACCTAAGAGAGAGGGGTATAATATTTTGAGAGATAATTAATAGTATAACTTGCTTTTAGGACAATGCAAATAATCCAATAGACTGAAAAATGGGTAGTACTGGAAGCTAAGAAATCTTGAAAGGAGAAAAGCATGTGAATGGGACACCTTGGGATCCAATGCATAAATGAAATGATGCCTGCCCTTAAAAGTAAGATCAAGACATGTTTCTTCTTCTGAAGAGAAGTCAAGGGCTACAATAGTATAAATATTAAAGGAATTGTGATTCAATAGTGGCAAAATAAAGTAGTCTCAATTTGATTATTTCCATTTTCTCACTGAACATGAAAAGGCAACAAAGAAGGGAATAAACAGGGAGGAGCAGAGAGGCTAGAAAGTGAAGAAAGAGATGCTGGTAAGAAAAGAAGGCATTGCTTAGTGGACATAGAAATTATTTCCATATTATTCTGGAGAAGAAATAAAATTGAACAATACGTTGACTAAAATCAAAAAGATTTTTAACATATTAATAAATTGGTCAGACACACAAATTTTCATTTTTTTTCCTTCTAAAATTAATGTTTCCTTAGAGTTCAAGCATTAAGCCTATTTATACAGTCTGGAAAAAAAAAAAAAAGATTAGTTTTACTTGTAGTTGACTTCTCTAAAATATTCTTCATACCCATTTGGAAGGCAAATCTCTAGGTAATATTGCAGGATGTTAAAGTCATTTAAATACAAATGACATATGCCATATTTGCATTTAACAATTTAACTTAGGTCCATCCTACCTTTAGGGCTTTTAAAATATTACAGAAAGGACAGATAAGCAAAATCTTTCAAAGTATTGGGCTCCAAGTCTCAAAATGTAAAGTGAAATGTAGAAAGACAAATGCCTCTGCTTTGATTTCTGTAGGAATTTGGGGCTGAAATCCACATTTTAACGTATCTGTGAACTGTACCTTGTCTAATGAACAGATTCGTGGTAAAATCCTTTGGGCTTGTTAGTTTATTTCCTCAATAGGAATGGCTGAGGGGTAACTTGATGGTCCACAAACACTGAAGATTAAGTCTTTAGATGATTAAGAAACAAAAAGAACAATGAAATAGTATACCTGCCTATGCTACGCCTTTTACGCAACTAATCATAATTCCTCAGGCTTTAATTAAGTAGCATGAAGTTGTCCAATTAATTCAACATATGCCGTAATAAGGCTTTGCCAAATTCATGGTTATGACACATGAAATTCAATTGTAACAAATTGAAATGTCTTTTTCAATCTTTCTAATAATCCTACTGTTTTAATTCTAACCTTTCCCTGTAATGATATCCTACTGAAGGGTGAAGTTATAGACATAGAGATAAATGACCATAAGTTTGGGCAAAGTATACATGTGTAACCATTCTTGCACCGCTGTTTGTGGGATGTTAAAAGGTCAATCTGGCATGAAAACATTTGATATCCCAGCTTGTTAACTGATGTTGATATGCCTAGAATTATCATTATATTATGCAAACCTATGCTTTGGTAAGGTTTTTTCATTGCATTTGCGGACAGTCACTATTAAGATATTAGCATTTTCATCAGCAATACAACACTGCTCACAAATACGTAAATACATAATTAGCTAAGCTTGGAAGAAATAAGATAGTGAAATTCAAGTTTGATCCTAAGAGATAATTATTCCTAGAATGTCCCCCAACAGCTACTTACAATTTCAAAAGTTTAACAAGTTTAGAAACATCTGTCCTTGAAAGACTAAATCTGAGATGGATTACACATTTTTGTAAATTATATTTTTAAAAATAAATACTAAGCCGATATCCAAAAAGCATGTGTGTCCTATCTCACTACTTGATATATTTCTGTTTTCTGCTTGGAGTTGTAATTAAAGGTCAATATTTGTTCCATTAGTAACCAAAGAAAATTTCATCTACAGAAAGTCAAAACTAAATGCAGACTGCTTCTGTTTTCTGCATAGCCTCCTCAACAAATTCAATTTCATTATTGGGATAAATACATAGAGAGAAATAGAGATTTAAGGTTTAAGATTTATATAAAAATCCAAACTTTAAGCAATTCCTTAAAATTGCTAATATAGAGAGAAGAAATCTTCATGATTTGTCCAAGATATTAGAAAAGAATGTATTTCTACCCTGAAAAACCTACATGTGAATTGCGTTATGCTATTTCCTGGCAACAAAGGTCACTCCTTAAATATTTCATCCTACCCAGGAATGATACACTGAAACCAAACTGAATAAAGAAGAAAACATTCATAAAAACCTCATAACTTTCCACTATAAATTCCATAAGCATGTGACTATGTCTTTTTTGTTATTATATTTCCAATATGCATGATGGGAACTATCACTCACCATATTTACTATACATTGTGAACAGTTCTTTATTGAATATATGAATGAATGATGCCTTTGTTTTGCATTTAATCCTCACAATAAGTTTCTCCAGAATGGCAACTTTTATATCACTACAAAAATCTAGGTTTAGAAATGTTTAAAGTCCTGATCAAAGGTATACAATTAGTAATTGGCAGGACTCAATTCCAATTCAAGTCCACTGTTTGCATCATGCTATAGTTACTTGTGATTCCTAAGTAACTAGACTCCTAAATCCTTACATTAACTGAGAACTTACTCTGTCCCAAGAACTCCTCTAAGGACTTTCCATGAACTGGTGTATTTAGGCAGTATTAAAATCTATACATTCACAATATTCTGAAACCATTTTAAAAATGATCAGACAGAATCACATAGAAAACACATAAGTTGGAAAAAAAAAAAAGTATGTAGTTTTTCAGGATTCAAGCCTACACAGTATGACATCATCTATTGTCCTTTAAGCCCTACATCATACATCTACATGTCTAGTTGATAAATCAAGTCATTAAACAGATAATTGTTGAGTCAGAGGGTGGGTATCACATTGTATTTACTCTTCAAAATTCAAGAGGAATTCCTTTGGCAGGTGGGCAATTAAAGAAAGAAAAAAAAAGCAGAAGGACAAAAATTTTAAAGGATATGTTTCTACTAAACTGAAAAGTTACTTTCATTAGATTCAGGATTTTAGCTTTGTACACTGCCCTATAGAATGGGAAAGACTACAGACCTCTTCAAGAAAATTACAGATACCAAGGGAACATTTCATGCAGAGAGAGGCACAATAAAAGACAGAAATGGTATTGACATAAAAAGAAGCAGAGCATAGTAAGAAGAGGTGGGAAGAACACCCAGAAGAACTATACAAAAAGATTTTACTGACCCAGATAACCATGATGGTGTGATCACTCACCTAGAGCCAGATATCTGGAATGTGATGACAATGGTCTTACGAAGAATCACTACAAACAAGGCTAGTGGAGGTGATGGAATTCCAGCTGAGCTATTTTGAATCCTGAAACATGGTGCTGTTAAGGTGCTGCACACAATATGCCATCCAATTTGGAAAACTCAGAAATGGCCATAGACTGGAAAAGGCCAGTTTTCATTCCAACACAAAGAAAGGCAATGCCAAAGAATATTCAAACTACCTCACAATTGCATGATTTTCACACACTAGCTCAAAATTCTCCAAGTGAGGCTTCAATAGTATATGCTTCAATAGTATATGAACTGAGAACTTCCAGATGTACAAGCTGGATTGAGAAAAGGCAGAGGAACCAGAGATCAAATTGCCAACATCGTTGGATCATAGAGAAAGCAACAGAGTTCCAGAAAAACATCTATTTCTCCTTCATTGACTATGTTAAGTCTTTGACTGTGTGGATCACAACAAACTGTGGACAATTCTTAAAGAGATGGGAATACCAGAAAACCTTACCTGCCTCCTGAGAAACCTGCATTCAGGTGAAGACGTGACACTTAGAACCAGACATGGAACAACGGACTGGTTCCAAATTGGGAAAGGAGTATGTCAAGGCTGTATATTGTCACCCTGCTTATTTAACTTCTATCACAGTATATTGTGCAAACTGCAGGGCTGGATGAAGCACAAGTTAGAATTGCCAAGAGAAATATCAATAATCTCAGATATGCAGATGACACCACCCTTATGGCAGAAAGGAAAGAAGAACTAAAGAGACTCTTGATGAATGTGAGAGAAAAGAGTGAAAAAGCTGGCTTATAACTCAACATTCAAAAAACTAAGATCATGGCATCTGGTCTCATCACTTAATGGCAAATAGGTGGGGAAACAATGGAAAGAGTGACAGACTTTACTTTCTTGGCTCCAAAATCACTGCAATTGGTGACTACAGCCATGAAATTAAAAGACACTTGCTCCTTGGAAGAAAAACTATGACAAACCTAGACAGAGTATTAAAAAGCAGAGAGTTTGCCAATAAAGGTCCATACAGTCAAAGCTATGGTTTTTCCAGCAGTCATGTATGGATGTGAGAGTTGGGCCATAAAAAAGGCTGAGCATTGAAGGACTGACACTTTTGAACTGTGGTGTTGGAAGAGACTCTTGAGAGTCCCTTGGACTGCAAGGGGATCAAACCAGTCAATCCTAAAGGAAATCAATCTTGAATATTCACTGGAAGGATTGTTGCTGAAGCTGAAGCTTCAATAATTGACTACCTGATGTGAAGAACTGAGTCATTGGAAAAGACCCTGGTGCTAGGCAAGATTGAAGGCAGGAGGAGAAGGGGATGACAGAGAATGAGATGGTTGAATGGCATCACTGACTCAATGGTCATGAGTTTTAGCAAGCTCTGGGAGATGGTAAAGGACAGGGAAGCCTGGCCTGCTGCAGTCCTTGGAGTCACAAAGAGTCAAAAAGTAAAGAGACCCCCCCCCAACCTCTCTCATGCCTAGCCTCTCCAATTATCAGCATCCTCCCACCAGAGTGGTGTATTTAATTGAACTACAAGGAAATTACTATCAATCATTCAGATCCATACTTTACATTACAGTTTTCCCATAGCATTGTACATTCTATAGGTTTGGGAAAACATATGACATATATCTACCATTATAGTATCATACAGAGCATTTTTATTGTCTTAAAACCCCTCTGCACTCTGCCTAT
Organism: Giraffa tippelskirchi; assembly: GCF_054371585.1. Classification (NCBI taxonomy): domain Eukaryota; kingdom Metazoa; phylum Chordata; class Mammalia; order Artiodactyla; family Giraffidae; genus Giraffa; species Giraffa tippelskirchi. The sequence goes on from NC_137276.1 coordinate 45,041,677, forward strand.
TCATCCCTTCCTTCTTAACTCCTAGCAACCACTGATCTTTTTACAGTTTCTATAGTTCTGCCATTTCCAGAATGTCGTATAGTTGACGTATGTTAGTCACTCAGTTGTGTCTGACTCTTTGCAACCCTATAGACTGTAGCCCACCAGGCTCCTCTGTCGATGAGATTCTCCAGGCAAGAACACTGGAGTGAGTTGCCATTTCCTTCTCCAGGGGATCTTCTGGACCCAGGAATCAAGCCCAGGTCTCCTGCATTGTAGGCAGATTCTTTACCATTTGAGCTACCAGAAAAGTATATATAGTTGACATCATACAGTTGTATAGTCTTTTCAGATTGGTTTCTATCACTTAGTATACTTAGTACTATGCATTTAAGTTTCCTCAGTATCCTTTCATGCATGGTAGCTCATTTCTTTTAGGGTTGAGAAATGCTTCATTTTCTGAATGTACCATAGCTTATTAACCCAGTCACCTACTGAAGGAAATCTTGGTTGTTTTCATGTTTGGGCAATTATTTATAAAGCCTGTCATAAACTCTACATAAAGGTTTTGGAGTAGATATGGATTTCAACAACTTTGTAACCATTTCAAAGCATCATATGGCTAGAGTATGTTTAGTTTGTAAGAAACCTCCAAATTGTCTTCCAAAGAAACTATACCATTGTTCACTAAATAAGAGTTCCTGTCTACACATTCTCATCATCATTTGGCATTCTCAATGTCCTTCCTACTATCATTTTATTTATAAGTTTAAAGAGAGTGAATGATCTACTTAAGTTCTGACAGATATCATGTGGTAGAGCTTAATTCAAACTCAGTAATGTCCACATCTTTGTTCTCACCAACCCTGCACATGAACTTACACACACACACACACACGTGCATCAAGAAATAAAATTATTTTTAAATTTATTTTTAGTTGGAGAATAAGTACTTTACAATATTGTGGTGGCTTCTGCCATACGTGAATCAGTCATAAGAATACATATGTCCCCCTACTGAGCCTTCCCTGGAAAACCCACACCAGCCCTCTAGGTTGCCACAGAGTATTAGCATTATAGAGCAACTTCCCATTAGCTATCTATTTCACATATGGTAATATAAATGTTTCAGTGCTACTCTCTCAATTCGTCCCACTCTGTATTTCCCCCTGTAAAACAGAGACTAATGATATTATACGTATCCATTTTCCTAGTCTTCAAAGTATCTAATAAACTGATACCTTGAGTGAACTATTAGAATTTTATGTAGTTTTAACACATATTTATAACCACATTATACTATATTATATAGTGCTGGTGAGGATTCTTGGATCAATAAACTCTCATATACTGGGGAATATAGCTTCCTCTCATACACCAGGTATGGAAATACAGCTTCAATAGGGCCTTTTTTCCATTTTTCTTAAAAAATAATTTGGTACTATATATAAAGATAAAAATATAGCATAGACTTCCACTTTTTGTGATAATTCTGAAACACATATAAGAATATTTTTTGCAGCATGTATGCAGAAATTAAGCAAGAATATTCTTCAAGTAATAAACAGTAAAATAAACTGTAGATATATAGTTATGTATAAAATAAATTTACTTTCCAGTGGTTACTTGAAAAATCATAACTTTTTGCTAATTTTAAAAATGCATTTTCACAGAAAATGCTCATGTAACTATTCCATTTAAGTAACAAATAATGGAGAGGAAATTAATATATTATAATGGAGAGGAGATTATTATACATCAAGTTGCTAATAAAAGTAATTTTTAAGAAAATGAGTACGAGGGACTGCTAGCAAATAGGATATTCACATTTCTTTGTATGAAATTTAGAAAAATCTACTTTTCTTGAACATTCTACAGTCAAAATATATTTGCATACTATTGTGCAAAATAAACAAAAATATAAATTTAAAAAATACACACTAAGAGGTTTTGGTCTACCTATGACCTCAAGATTTTCAATTTGTAGCTCACTGGGATAGAATCTTTGGCATAGAATTTTCAGATTTAAATCTAGTGTCTCTGCAATAGACTGACTTACTACTGTAGTAAAAAATGTTCATAGTGCTAATCATTAGGAAGAAAGAGTCAATCGTAGAAAATAAAGAAAAATTTTTAAAAATAATTTTCCCAATTAAATGTTCAGGTACCTTCGTGAATTAAATCATTGCTTTTTTCATGGAGGAAAGAAACAAAAATTATTCTCTGACGGCTAAAAAAGGGTATATGTATTTATTATAGAAGGCTACTTTTCCTTTTAAGTGGAGGAATGTATTGTTATAAAGAGGAAAAGACTATGAACAATGAACAATCAAAAACAGAACGAACACCACAAAGGTGTTTTAGAATAATTTTGACATTTTGTTGTCAGTTGCTTTCACATTCAATTAAAGAGAAGACTAATGAACCACACTATTTGCATTTTATAGCCCCAGCCTCTTTCAAGCAAATAGGAGGACAACTGGGGAGAAAATGGGTCCTTTTGATTGTCAGGATCAGGCAGGTTGAAATAGTGCTCATCCCATGTATTCTTCAGCATAAGTGTTTTCCTGACTTCCCCACAGTCTATAGAAATATGTCTGTACTCTGTCTACAGGTCTCTAACTTGAATTGTGCAGAGTTTATGCAAAGCTCAGATCTACTTGTCTCCATGCAGCTTCTCAAAACTATTTTTTCTGAAATCTATGGAACATCTGTTCCACAAGAAATACAAGTTTTCACTCAATAAATTTGCAAGTATTAACTAAGTTATGTATATCAAAAATTTCTAAGAGAAAACATCAATAAGAACCTATTATTTCCACCAGAGCTCTTTTTACAATATGTGAAATTGATTCTACTTCATATGACTCATGAAACCTTATATGCAGTTCCACTCACAGATTAAATCTAGTCCCATGATGGGGTAATGGCATCCACTATCTGTTTGAAGAAATACAACTATGTGCTTTGTCTATTTCATTCCTTCTGTAAGAGTAGTATATAAGAATTGTAGAGAACTTAGTAATTATCTTGAAGTTCATTCCAGTTAGAGAACTAATTAAATGATTTTTCTGAATCTCTCAATCTGTTAGTGAAGATAAGAGCAAATGGTAAAACCATTCAGGGAGGATTTTCTATAAAGGTGGTTAAGTTAAACAGTTTAAAAATTATTTTGCTGCCTCATGTTAACTCATTCCACCTCTCTGAGGTAGAATATTTTTACTTACACCTTGTTTTCAAATAAGAATTGAAATTAATAGTTGTGACACGTGGGCTTAGTTGCTCCATGGCATGTGGAATTCTCCTGGACCAGGGATCAAACCCATATCCCCTACACTGGCAGGCGGATTTGTATTCAGTGTACCAACAGAGAAGTCCTTGAGTTTATTTCTGTGTATGGTGTGAGGGAGTATCCTAATTTCAGTGATTACAGAGACTGGCCAGCTTTGCCAACACCACATGCTGAACTCAAAATGGCTTAAAGGCAAATGTAACATGACACCATAAGAATTCTAAAAGAGATCATAGACAAAACATTTGGTCAACATAAATCACTGCACCAGTGTTTTATTAGGTCAGTCTTCCAAGGCAATAAAAATAAAAGCAAAAGTAAACAAATGGAACCTCATCAAACTTATCAAGTTTGGCACAGCAAAGGAAACCAAGAACAAAATCAAAAGACAGCTTGCATACTGGGAGAAAATATTTGCAAATGATGTGAACAAGGACTTGCTTGATTTCTAAAATATATGAACAGCTCACACAATTCAATAATTAAAAAAAAATCAAACAACCCAATAAAAAATGGACAGAAGACCTGAACAGACATTTCCTCAGAGAAGACTTCCAGATGGCCAATGGTCACACAAAAAGAAGTTCAACATCGCTATTATAAAACTAGAGTTACCATATGATCTAGCAATCCCATTTCTGAGCATATATCCACACAAAATTCTAATTCAAAAAGATGCCTGCACTCTGATGTTCACAGCAGCACTATTTACAATAGTCAAGACAAAGAAACAACCTAAATATCCAGCAGTGAATGAATGGATAAAGAAGATGTGTTATATATCAACAGTGAAACACCACTCAACCATAAAAAAATAAAATAATGACATTTGCAACAACATGGGTGTAGCTAGAGACTATCATATGAACATGGGTGTAGCTAGAGACTATAACTGTGTGTAGTTCAATAAAACAAGCAAGCATTTCTGTGGATTCTTTGGTGCTTTTTGCATAAGATGCAAAGGTGAGTCAGAAACAAAGATGAGTACTACACTATATCACTTATGTGTGGAATCTAAAATATGACACAAATGAACTTATTAATGAAACAGAATCATTGTCACAGACATAAAAAAGGAACTTATGGCTATAAAAGGGGAAAGGGAGTGGGGGAGGGCTAAATTAGGAGCTTGAGATTAGCAAACTGATCACTACTAAATATAAAATAGATAAAAATCAAGGTCTTACTGTATAGCACAGGGAAATATATTCAACATTCTGTAAATACCCATGGAAAAGAACATGAAAAAGTGTGCGTATATATACATACACATATATATATACATTCATGACAGAGTCACTTTGCTTTACACTAGAAAATAACAAAACATTGTAAACAACATTTTAAATCAACTGTGTGCAGTTCAATAAAACAAACAAACATTTTTATGGATTCTTCAGTGTTTTTTGCACAAGAGGCAAATAATTAAACTGTAACTTTTTGCTTTATTAAATTTAGACCTTTTTTTTTTTACAGACACTTAAGCTTCCAAAATACAGTGTGAAATAAGCATTCATAAATTTTTTCTGAAAAGGGGTGTTTTCAATATTTCAACTTCCAACAAGGTATTGCTGAAAAGATTTGTGTGTGGGGAATCCATTCATAAATCCACTTGATGAATTAAAAAAATATATATATCAGTTCAGTTCAGTGGCTCAGTTGTGTCCGACTCTGCGACCCCATGAATTGCAGCACGCCAGGCCTCTCTGTCCATCACTAACTCCCGGAGTCTACCCAAACCCGTGTCCATTGAGCCAGTGATGCCATCCAACCATCTCATCCTCTGTCGTCCCCTTCTCCTCCTGCCCCCAATCCTACCCAGAATTAGGGTCTTTTCCAATGAACCAACTCTTCGCATGAGGTGGCCAAAATATTGGAGTTTCAGCTTCAACATCAGTCCTTCCAATGAACACCCAGGATTGATCTCCTTTAGGATGGATTGATTGGATCTCCTTGCAGTCCAAGGGACTCTCAAGTCTTCTCCAACACCACAGTTCAAAAGCATCAATTCTTCAGCGCTCAGCTTTCTTCACCGTCCAACTCTCACACCCATACATGACCACTGGAAAAACCATAGCCTTGACTAAATGGACCTTTGTTGGCAACGTAATGTCTCTGCTTTTTAATATGCTGTCTAGGTTGGTGATAACTTTCCTTCCAAGGAGTAAGTGTCTTTTAATTTCATGGCTGCAATCACCATCTGCAGTGATTTTGGAGCCCAAAAAAATAAAGTCTGACACTTTTTCCACTGTTTCTCCATCTATTTGCCATGAAGTGATGGGACCATCACTTTGGCATGATCTTTGTTTTCTGAATGTTGAGCTTTAAGCCAACTTTTTCACTCTCCTCTCTCACTTTCATTAAGAGGCTCTTTAGTTCTTCTTCCCTTTCTGCCATAAGGGTGGTATCATCTGCATATCTGAGGTTATTGATATTTCTCCTGGCAATCTTGATTCCAGCTTGTGTTTCTTCCAGCCCAGCGTTTCTCATGATGTACTCTGCATATAAGTTAAATAAGCAGGGTGACAATATACAGCCTTGACGTGCTCCTTTTCCTATTTGGAACCAGTCTGTTGTTCCATGTCCAGTTCTAACTCTTGCTATCTGACCTGTGTACTCAAGAGGCAGGTCAGGTGGTCTGGTATTCCCATCTCTTAATGGGTGCTTAATTGATAGAAAACATTTAAAATTTACTGAGGTTATAATACTTTCTTCTCCCTTTGTTTAATATAATGTATTATGTAAATTAATTTTCTAATACTATACCAACCTTTTATTTTGAGAATACATTTTTTATATATTCTGAATTGAATGTGTTTATATTTTGATGAGAAATTTTGCAAACGGGCCTATAATTTCTAGATGCTTCCCAAACTTATAATTACTTGGAACTGCCTTTTGACCTCTTTAATAATATTTACTGTAATTTATTTCTATTTCACTAATTTCTTTATTATAGTTATTAGGCCCACATATTTTGCTTTTCTCAGCTTTTTTAGGTTTAAAAATTAGCTTATTAAATATCTGAGTTTGTTTTCATTTCTAATCAATGCTAGATACTTAAGATTTTAAGATTACAAAATACCTATTTGGTTCCACTTCAGAGTCAAAGCTATGGTTTCTCCAGTAGTCAAGTATGCATGTGAGATTTGGACCATAAAGAAAGTTGAAAGCCAAAGAACTGATGCTTTCAAACTGTGGTGCTGGAGAAGACTCTTGAGAGTCCTTTGGACAACAAGGAGAGCCAACCAGTCCATCCTAAAGGAAATCAGTCCTGAATATTAATTGGAAGGACTGATGCTGAAACTGAAACTCCAGTACTTTGGCCACCTGATGCAAAGAACTGACTCATTTGAAAAGACCATGATGCTGGGAAAGATTGAAGGCAAGAGGAGAAGGGGATGACAGAGGATGAGATGGTTGGATGGCATCACCAACTTGATGGACATGAGTTTGAGTAAGCTCCAGGAGATGGTAATGGATAGGGAAGTCTGGCATGCTTCAGTCCATGGGGTCACAAAGAGTCGGATGTGACTGAACTGAAATGATATTCAGTTTTGAGGATATTCTATTTTGCTTCATAGTTTTCTGACTATGCATTATTTATAGATGCAACCTTAAATAATAAAAATTTCAAATCTTTTTCTTATTCTTCATTGTAACTCAATGTATTCAGAGTGTGAAATCAGTTGGATATCAATCTTTGGCTATGAGTTGAGTCTAGCCTTATAACCCAATAAGGGATTAGATTTCCTAAACATCCTTTGATCACTTGAAAACTTTTGGAAAAGGCATATATAATAAAGTTTCCCACAAGTACTTCTTGTATTACTTTAAAGTTTTGCTTGATATTTTTGTGACTATGCTAATAGTGCATTATATTCATACAAATTCAGAATTGCTATATAAATGTTACAAATATAAATGATTTGTTGGGTGGACTTAAGTATGTGTCTTTCACATTTTCAGAGAAAAATATTGGTATTTTAATATTGCCTCTTTCTCAAATGATTTTGTGTAGTTTGACTGACAGACACTGTCTTGATCTAAGATTGACCATCAATGAGCAAGAGATCCAAAAACTCCAATATAAGTTTATTTGCAACTCAGTGAGTCTTTATTCAGATAGTTCATAATCTGTTAGTATAAAATACCTGCTATTAGCTGCATTAGAACAATTCCTTTTAAAATAGCCTTGTGAATGTGGATCAGAATGTGAATTTCTATCCACATTTTTCAGTTTGGGCAATTAGGTATTTTGCATACTAGGCACAACAATATTCTGATAAATAGTCACACATACCTTTTTTTCCTAGATATTCATTCATTGTGAAACATCTCACAGAGGGGGACCAAGAAGTGATTAAAGAACCTGTACACTACTGTGAAAACTTGACTGGCTTTGTTGGAAGCATAAAAAGATAGTACAATGGCAGATTGCTAAAAACAGTTAATGATGTTAGGATTTTTCCCCTCAAGATGTGCTGCAATGTCGAGCTTGTCACAGTGCATTTCTGAGATGATTTTTTCTGCTTTACTCAAGAACCAGAATACTTATCTCCTGACTTTGTTTCTGCCTATAAGCACCATCTCCATTATGCTGCTACCATTAACAGACTAATTAGGAAGGCAATCATGATCTCAAAGTCTGCTAAGTGATTAGACTCCACCTCATAAAATGTTCATTAGAGGACAGATTACCATTTTTTAAATAGAGAAAACATCTTCTCACAATATGTCTCTTCTGATCTTCTTTGCCAACATCTCAGGTTTGTTTACTACTGCTATTCATTATTACAGCCATTAGGACTAGTTAAGCCTGGAAGTGATCTTGTTCTAATATGATTTTTTTAAGCATTGAATCAACATTCACAAAATACCTTTGTGGTATGGTTTGAACAGAGGAGAAAGGAAACACCATAAACTGCCTGTCAATACACTCAGTGGATATGAGTAGAATTGTTAATATGCTGTTGAAATTGCACTTAACAAGCATAGTTATCCATGGCTGTGTAGAGTTTTGCTAATTCTTCACTAGATTGGAACAAAATACATTTATTTTTATGCCTTTTTTTTTTTGGAGGGGGGGACATGGAGAAGCCCACATCTCTGCATGAATATAAAAGCATACAAACAAATTCCCCTAGTTAAAAAAATCTAAAGAAGCCCAAGTTGGGGCCAGAAAGTCCATAGTTATGTTTCTGTTATGTTAATTAACAATTACCCTATTATCTTACTGTCTTACACATTTTATCTTAACTTCCAATTTAAGTGAGTCTGATGTATTCAAATATGACAGTGATCATTCTGCCCATATTAAGAATAGGATTACCTTCAATAAATAAACAGCTGAATATCAAGTAAGGTAATTAGGCAGATCAAAGAGAATTTCTAAGTTGGATGTTTTCTTATTTGGAATATATATTTGTAAACTGTTAAAGAACAATTACTAATAAACTGGCAAGGCAAATTCAAAGTACTATTGAATGTTTTGCGGGTTTCAGATTCTCTCCTCTCTTTTACGTTAACATGTCTCAGACTGGACTGTGCAATTCCTGTCACCCTGTGAAGTACTTGGAGTCTGAGCTCTCTTGAAAGTGCACAGAGCCTGAGGCAAGCCCATGCTCCGAAACAGGCTGCTTCAATTTTATACTCCATTTAACACTACGGTTTTATGCTCAAACTTCATTTTAGTCTGCAGTGTTAAATTCCCAGCATCTACCTGATTCGGGCCATGGAGTTGCATGAAACAGTCAAAAAAGACAGTTTGAGTAAATCTTGGCTTTGATGCTGAAGAGGGGCCAAAGTCCTTCTGTTTATTACTGAGAAAATCTTGAGTTTTAAAACTAAGGACCATGAAACTACACAAAAGGAGCCTTACTCCAAAAGGAGTTATAAAATATACTTTGAATATAGTGGGAATTTCAGAGCAGATGGTCCATAGATCATTTAATTGATATGCAATGGCAACAGGAGCTGTTGGGGGGTGGGGAATATATATAGATATGTGGTAGATGTGCAGGGAAATTGCATAGATATTTAAATTCAGTAAAGCGTAGCAAACATAAGAACTGACTACTTCTTTTAGGTTCTGAGAGATAAATATGGAAGTCTTGTATTAGATTTCCTTTGGAATAGATTTTTAGATCCTGGTTTAGTTTTCTCAGGATTGTTTACATGCCTTATTATAAAGCTGGCATCATTCACAACCTATGCCGTTATACAGGATCCATACTTAAAGAGCCCCATGCTTAGTTTAATGTTCTGTGGTCTTTCTTTAAAAGTTTTGATCAAGAGTTCCCAAACTGTCACTTTTGTACTGGGTGCCCCAAATTATTTAAAAAGCTTTGCTTCTTCCTGGATACAATTGTTTTTTTTAATAAAACAATATATAAAACATCATCTAGATGAGGCATCCTTTCACCTAGATTGTTGGTTGACAAACAAATGAAAGGAGTAAGGACAGAATCTTTGAGTAACCATGCCGTGAATCTCAAGGTATTTGAGGCTATCAAAATGAAGTGACATGCAGGCACTTATGGAAATTTATAACCACAGTTTTTGTTTTCTATAATAAACCCACAATCTGGTTAGAGAAGATAACATTATCTGTTGTTAGGTGCTTTTAAGATTTTGCCTTCTAAAAATACTAAGCACAAAAAATATACACTGGCATATTGTGGTTCCACAAAAAATGACCAAGACACCTTATTGCCAGGCATTTGTTTTCCCAAAGCAAAGACAGCAAATAGAATCTCTTTGCTATAAAGTCAAGCAAAGTGAATAGAATAAAGGTAGTCCACTTGACAACAATTTTGAGGTTTCTCGATGCGGGTAGATCCTTTCAATCTCATGTATATATCAGCATCTCTCAAATGTATTGATAAACACAGAGGCTAGGCTGTGTGCAAAAAAGATAGGATTTGGTAATTCTTCATGAGCCACATTGATTGAATATATTAAACAGGGAGATATTCATTATTCTCCTTCATAGTAATAAAGATGTTCTACTTTTAATTAAATATGATTCTTAAGTAGATAGAGTCCAGTAAGCCTCATTCACCTAGAGGAACTAAAACTAAGATTTATTTTATCATCCCCTGGTTAAATTCACATTTATAAATTGTCCTTTTCATGACCACCTCAGGGTTCTGCTTCAATTCAATATTAAACCATGTACCATCAAATATTAATGAGAAAAGTCAGAGCCATTTATTTTTTATGCTGAAATGTAGCCAATTCTTCCAGAGTGATAATAAAATTATAGAACTAATTTTGAAGTGCATAATGGATTTTTAAAAGTTAACTTATCCATAATAGACTGCAGCCAGATGTTAAGTAAGATACTGGGTGAGAGAAGACCCTGATAGTGTAGCATATTAACAATTTAGCACAATAAAACCTGAACTGGTATAATTGTACGGGACTACTAAATACATAGTAAATATTTTCTCCAACATTTTAGTTTTTTCCCCAACATCTTCAACAAAGTCTCCTCTTTTAGACTAAGAAGTGCTTCATAAATTTAGAGGCTATATTTAGCGAGGGGCATGGTAGGATGGTATACCATCAACAGAAAAGAAGACCTTAACACACCACATGTCTCTCTATTCAAGTCTTCTATCTACTCCACTTTATTCACTTCCCATAATTCCATCATAAGCATGCTTCCTAAGCTCTTTAATGATACCTATATTGTTCAATTTAAAGTTTTTCTTTTTTTTTTTCTATCTCACCACTCCTTAGCAATGCATTTCTGACAATAATTTTTCCCATGTTACCTTCTCAGACACTACAATCTTTTCCTTTTTGTGTCTCCGATCCTCACTATTCATTTTCTTCTGAAAGTTCATCATATGCCTTTTATTAAGTAAAATATTATCCTGGTCTTGCTTTAATTTGTTCACAGGAAATCTCATCCATGCCCAAAACTTCAGGTGGTATGACAATGGCTCACACATGTGTATCTCTACACTACTCAACATCTTTGTGGATCAAAGACACTGATTTAACCAGCTTCTTGAAACAGATTTTTCAAAGATAATGAAAACATACGTCAAACAAAATTATAATCATTTTTCCACTCACTATTAAACACACACACACAAAAGAAAAAATCTTGTTCTAGAATTTTCTCTTTCAACCAATGACATAACTATGTATTCAATTAAACATACTCAAAATTTTAGATTCATTCCTAAACTTTTCTCTCTTGTACTTGTCATTTCTAAAACTTTACAACACAGCTTTGCTCCCTAAATATTTATAAAAATTATTTACTTATTTCTATCTCAGAAATAAACATTCTAGTCCAAATAGTCATCATTTTTCACCTGGACTAATGGTATAGCTCTATAAAAAATTATGTTTATATTGAATTTTACTGACCCTGTTCTCTAATCTTCAGGAAGAGACATAATTTAAAAGTTAAAATTCAATAATTAAATTCCCCTGTTTAAATTCTCAGTAGCTACCCCATTACTCCGGGGTCAAGACCAAGATCCTTAACATGATTACCAATGAGGCCCTGCACCTTCATTTTCTGATCTTCAGCCATGCTGCCTATTTTCAGAGTCATTTAAATACCAGAGTTCCTACATTTCGAGTCTTTCCACATGCTCTTTCTGTGCCATACATGTCCTGCCTCCCCATCTCTGCTTATCACCTAGTTAACTTCCTCTTAATCTCCAGATCTCAACTCAAAAGCCAGTCTTTCATTAAAGATTTTCCTTCCTCATCTGCTATACTCTTGACTAGATTAAGTCCAATTATTTTACACTGTGGTTACACTCATCGATTTTTAATGATTTTGTGATATTTACCTACTGACCTAATTTAGTATACCAGTTCCCAGAGAGTAAATTCTATAATCTTGATTACAAAGACTTTATTCAATAGTCGAATAAATCAAAATTTATTTGCAAGAATAAACTAACTGATGAATTTCCTAGTGTATTTATTTTTTAATTTTAAATTAATTTATATTAATTGAAGGATAATTACTTTACAATATTGTGATGATTTTTGCCATACATCAACATGACTTTGTCATAGGTATACATGTGACCCCATCCTGAACCCCCTCCCACATTCCTCCCTACTCTATCTCTCTAGGTTGTCCCAGAGCACTGACTTTGGGTGCTGTGTTTTGTGCATCGAACACACACTGGTCATCTATTTTACTTATGGTAATGTATATGTCTCAATGCTATTCTCTCAAATCATCCCACCCTCTCCTTCTCCCACAGAGTCCAGAAGTCTGTTCTTTATGTTTGTGTCTCCTTTGCTGCTCGTATGTAGGATCATTGATACAATCTTTCTCAATTTCATATATATGTCTTAATATGCACTATTTGTCTTTCTCTTTCTGACTTACTTCATTCTGTAAAATAGGCTCTAGGTTCATCTACTGCATTAGCACTGAATCAAACGTTTTCCTTTTTATAGCTGAGTAATATTTTATTATACACTCTACACGTGGACATCACCAGATGGTCAACACTGAAATCAGATTGATTATATTCTTTGCAGCCAAAGATGGAGATGTTCTATACAGTCAGCAAAAACAAGACCGGGAGTAGACTGTGGCTCAGATCATGAACTGCTTATTGCCAAATTCAGACTTAAATTGAAGAAAGTAGGGAAAACCACTAGTCCATTCAGGTATGACCTAGATCAAATCCCTTATGAATATACAGTAGAAGTGACAAATAGATTTAAGGGACTAGATCTGATAGACAGAGTGCCTGATGAACTATGAACAGAGGTTCATGACACTGTACAGGAGACAGGGATCAAGACAATCCCCATGGAAAAGAAATGCAAAAAAGCAAAATGGCTGTCTGAGGAGGCCTTACCGAGAGCTGGGAAGAGAAGAGAAGTGAAAAGCAAAGGAGAAAAGGAAAGATATTCCCATCTGAATGCAGAGTTCCAAAGAATAGCAAGGAGAGATAAGAAAGCCTTCCTCAGCAATCAATGCAAAGAAATAGAGGAAAACAACAGATTGGGAAAGACTAGAGATCTCTTCAGGAAAATTAGAGATACCAAAGAAACATTTCATGCTAAGAGAGGCTCAATAAAGGACAGAAATGGCATGGACCTAACAGAAGCAGAAGATATTAAGAAGAGGTTGCAAGAATACACAGAAGAACTGTACAAAAAAGATCTTCATGACCCAGACAATCACGATGGTGTGATCACTCACCTAGAGCCAGACATCCTGGAATGTGAAGTCAAGTGGGCCTTAGAAAGCACCACTACGAACAAAGCTAGTGGAGGTGATGGAATTCCAGTTGAGCTATCTCAAATCCTGAAAGATGATGCTGTGAAAGTGCTGCACTCGATATGCCAGCAAATTTGGAAAACTCAGCAGTGGCCACAGGACTGGAAAAGGTCAGTTTTCGTTGCAATCCCAAAGAAAGGCAATGCCAAAGAATGCTCAAACTACCGCACGATTGCACTCATCTCACATGCTAGTAAAGTAATGCTCAAAATTCTCCAAGCCAGGCTTCAGCAATACGTGAACCGTGAACTTCCAGATGTTCAAGCTGGTTTTAGAAAAGGCAGAGGAACCAGAGATCAAATTGCCAATATCTGCTGGATCATCAAAAAAGCAAGAGAGTTCCAGAAAAACATCTCTTTCTGCTTTATTGACTATGCCAAAGCCTTTGACTGTGTGGATCACAATAAACTGTGGAAAATTCTGAAGAGATGGGAATACCAGACCATCTGACCTGTCTCTTGAGAAACCTGTATGCAGGTCAGGAAGCAACAGTTAGAACTGGACATGGAACAACAGACTGGTTCCAAATAGGAAAAGGAGTACGTCAAGGCTGTATATTGTCACCCTGCTTATTTAACTTATATGCAGAGTACATCATGAGAAACACTGGGCTGGAAGAAGCACAAGCTGGAATCAAGATTGCCAGGAGAAATATCAATAAGCTCAGATATGCAGATGATACCACCCTTATGGCAGAAAGTGGAGAAGAACTAAGGAGCCTCTTGATGAAAGTGAAAGAGGAGAGTGAGAAAGTTGGCTTAAAGCTCAACGTTCAGAAAACTAAGATCATGGCATCTGGTCCCATCACTTCATGGGAAATAGATGGGGAAACAGTGGAAACAGTGTCAGCCTTTATTTTTTTGGTCTCCAGAATCACTGCTGATGGTGATTGCAGCCATGAAATTAAAAGACACTTATTCCTTGGAAGGAAGGTTATGGCCAACCTAGATAGCATATTTAAAAGCAGAGACATTACTTTGCCAACAAAAGTCCGTCTAGTCAAGGCTATGGTTTTTCCAGTGGTCATGTATGGATGTGAGAGTTGGATGGTGAAGAAAGCTGAGCACTGAAGAATTGATGCTTTTGAACTGTGGTGTTGGAGAAGACTCTTGAGAGTCTGTTGGACTGCAAGGAGATCCAATCAATCCATCCTAAAAGAGATCAGTCCTGGGTGTTCATTGGAAGGACTGATGTTGAAGCTGAAACTCCAATACTTTGGCCACCTCATGCGAGGAGTTGACTCATTGGAAAAGACCCTAATGCTGGGAAGGATTGGGAGCAGGAGGAGAAGGGGACAACAGAGGATGAGATGGTTGGATGGCATCACCGACTCGATGAACATGGGTTTGGGTAGACTCTGGGAGTTGGTGATGGACAGAGAGGACTGATGTGCTGCAATTCATGGGGTCGCAAAGAGTCGGACATGACTGAGCGACTGAACTGAATATTTTATTGCATATATGTATCATAACTTCCTTATCCATTCATCTCCTGATGGACATCTATCTTACTTTCATGTCCTAGCCATTGTAAACAATGCTACAATGAACACTGGGTTAAATGTGTCTGTTTTAATTCTGGTTTTCTTGGGGTAAATGCCCAGCAGTGGGATTGCTGGGTCATATGACAGTTCTATTCCCAGTTTTTTAAGTAATCTCTACACTGGTCTCCATAGTGGCTGTGCCAGTTTGCATTCCCGCCAACAATGTAAAACTTTAAAGGCAATTTACCCAAACCATTGAGAAACATTTCAGAAAGCTAAATCAGGAACTCTAGATAGTTTCAACAATAAATCAGGCTTCTTTCCTTTCTGTTTTCCTTCCTTCTTTTTCTTCCTTCTTTAGTCCATTTCTGCCTGCCTGTTCTTGTTTTTTTTGTTTTTTTCCAATCACAGTTGAGTACTTAGAATGGAGCTTTGTGTATTTTAGATGCTCAATAAAATTTGTTGAATTAATGAATCAGAATATCCAAAATGTGTAAATCAAAATCAAGCCTTATATAAGAAATGACTTTGAATATTTTTTTAAATTAAACTAAATCTTGACTTTAATGCCATCTCCATGGAGTTCTCGTCTGAAACCCAGAGAAATATCACTGTATGCACTTGTCATCAGAAAAGTCCATACAACTCTCTCACAATACTGAATGTTCTCTATGGTTTTCTAATCAAAATGTTTGGCTCTTTTATGAATAATGTGTACTTTTGAACTTTTAGAGAGCTTGCTCAGAGCACTATTGAGGTTAAAGGGCTTAAGATATTGCTTTCAACCATTCCTAGGGGGAGTTAACAAAGGCAGCTACCCCAGTAATTCAGGATGGACTGCAGACTGACAGTGCACTCAATTTCCCTTTGCTCTCAACTACACTGAGAGTAAATTCTCAACAGGAAATAAAGATAACTTTCATGGTAAGAAGCCATTCCCCTGTTTTCTCAAAGTTATTTTTAAAAATGAGGGAGTTTATCACTCAGAATCTGTGCAGTTTTCCTCAAAAGAGTGAGTTACAGTCATACAGGGAGAGTTTATGCAAAAACTCTAATATAAAATGATTCTACAACCCTGACCCCTGCACTTGTCTCCCACTTTTTTTCACTGTTTCTCACTGGTAATACTGATAATTGACTTCAACCTGTCAGCTCATCTGCTTTTATCATAACAAAAAATTTAAGGCTTATCTCCTGTACTATTCTAGCATTTTAATCCCCAACCTGTCTTTAGATCTGGGCCTTCAATATTTCTATTTTTTCATGCCACATGTAACTAGACTATTATTTGTCCAGGAAAGCACTACAGACAATTATCATGAGGCAGCTACAACAGCATCAAAATGAATGCCAAAGCCAAAGTCTCAGTGCACTTCTTTGGAGAAACTGTTTGGTTCGTGTAATGCTGATTTTTGGCTTCTTCTAAATGCTCATTGAAAACAGAGTTTAGATAAAGAGAAGAAATGGTCAACAGATGGTATAAACAGCAGGAAGATCATAGATTTGGAGGGAAAAAAATGAGGAAAATGTGATCCCTCAAATTCTAATACGAGTAAATTAAATGTTAACTAGATTTCAAGAGTTATCTTAATCTCTCCAAATATACTGAGCTTCCAATGTACATTTTCTACAATTCTCTTGTATTCTAGATACAAATTTACAGTGGGCTATATGTTCTCTGCAGATATATATACATTTTATATATATACATATATGTCAAAAATTAAATTCTCTCCTATCACCAGAGATAAAAAAGCTAACCCTTTGGTATATATTTAAATAGTGCATAAAATATATGTTATTATGACTGTACACTACAAACTGCCTTTTTAGCATGCATTTTTATTTAAGGAAGAACCATGATCATGCTTTATATTAATGAGTGTCATTTCACAACATCATTTTCAAGGGATAATGGCATCTAACTTAAAATGTACCTTTAAAATTAATTCACCTTTTTGAACCATAGAATTTTCAGTTTCTTCTTTTTTACATTATATAGACCCCTTGGGCTAAATCTTTGTTTTCATTCAATATTATTTTCTTTGGATAAATTCCTATAGCAAATATGCCTGCGTAAAGTGAGGTAGAACATCAAGCACATAAGCACTCAATAAAATTCTCTTAATAATTTTAAATAAGCCAATAAACAATTGTGAGAGCTGACACCTCTTGGATATCATTCACTCTCTAAAGAATTAAAAGGTACTAAGAAGTAGACAGTGGGAACATTTCAGAATGTCAGACCACAGTTGGCAGGCTATTTTTTTTTTTATATATATACCATTTATGAAAAACCTAGATGTGCCTAGCAGCTTGTCTTAATAAAACTGCTTTACTGAATTATATCTTAGTATTTAACTCAAAGTGGAGTACAGGTACACTTATGAGGAAAGATGTTCTTTCTTTCATTCATTTTTTTCATGCACAATGCAAAAATTTAAACTGTGAGGATTAATTCTGAAATGTTATAGAATGGAAACTTTAAGATTTACATGGCAGTGACCAAATAATAAAATCTCATATAACATCTATTGATACCTATATTTTTTTCTATTAGAATTATCCAAATCATAAAGAAAGAGCTATAATTTGAAGCTTCACTGGTGGGCTAATATTGTGCTACAGTTATTTCTTTCACAGAAAATTGCTACATTAAAACAATATTCTGCAATAATTAGTTTCCAAATCAGCACACTCTCTAGCTTGTTTTAGCTAATCACTAAGTCACGCAAATGTTATTATTGTCAGCCCTCTTACTAATACTTGAGTATTAGAACCTTTGAAAATTATGTTATTTATATATGTCATCACATAAATTGCTTGTAATACATAATATAACTTTATAATGGACAACACCATCAGATTTGGTTATGTCTGTAGCAGTGGTCTGTGAGTTTCTTTGCTTAATATTTTCATTCATTCAACAAATATTCATTAAATACCACCTAAATGGTTATGGCTCTATGCACTAAGAATGCAACAATGAATATAACAGATAAAATCCCAAACTTACTGTTCACGACATTCTCTGTGGCCTAGACTGATACCAAAATGAGCTTGTAATTTGCCCTCACTGAACTGAATTTATCTATTTGCAACCTGCCTATATTTTGTATAATCATTTTCTATATTGAAACCTCAGACTTTTCCCATTTCTGAATGCTCGTGATGAAGGATATTTCCCTTAGCATCTTTACACTTTTCTTAAGTTTTATTACATACTTCTTCCCATGCATTTGTATGAATCAAGTACTGATTTAATGGACTTGATATTTTAGGATCCATCTATTAAACCTTCAAGTTTCTTTTAAAATCTCAAATCAGTTCCATGATTTAAAACTAGCACATCATTACTCCCCTATTTTTTTTTTTTTGCCTAAAATAGGGCATTATTTTATATTATATTTAGAACTCAGAAGTGTTCTTCATTAATACAGATGCCTGGTACTAATACATAAGAGCTATGATTAGAATATGTTAACATTCACACACATACACAAAAAGAACAGCAATTTGGAGTTGTCACTCATGAAATATAAAAAGGGATCTAGTATTGAGAAAAGGGTTCTACTCAAAAATCTGTTCCAGGTTTAAGATTTGATGAGGCTGTGATCATTTTGCTTAAAAGTCAACCAATTTACAACAAACAAATTTTATTATGGATTGAGTTACAATAAAATTTGTGTGTTGTAAACTGGTTGACTTTCTGTCATTATTCTAACACTTTCTATCTTTATTCTTATTAAACGTTAAATATTTGATTAATGAATGAATAAATCTATAACTAACAGTGGTTGGTAAATTTGCTGATACTATCATGTAATGCTTCAAAATCAGTGATTTTCAAAATATTGTCCTTGGAAAACTACCTTAGTCAAGCTAACTTTCCGTTTAACCATTACCGAAAATAAAGGAGATCATTTTGGCAAATAGGTGGACAATGGGGACTCCTTCAGTTGGCTTCAGAATAAGCTAAAATAGTGATCCTAAACATGGAACACCATGCCAGAAGCTTCTCTTGTGTCTAGGTCAAAAGGCAAACATGGTTCCACTACATATAACTCAGCTTAGTTACTCTGTTCCTCTGTATTTTGTTCTTTTTCTTTTTTTGAGGGGTGAATTGGTGAAGGGAAAATATACTGTAAGGGAAAATTAAGATATTGAGGCAAGAAACTTAATTGTGCCACAGTATTTCCATTGGTAAAATGGGGATGATAGCAGCACATATCTCATAGGGTTGTACTGAAGATTAAGTTAATTTATATTTATCAAGCTCTTAGACCAATGCCTGACATATAATAGGTCATATATATGCAATTTATTATATTTAGTATGCATTCAGTTTATTATCAGATAGATAAATAAATGTATGTATTTATTATATTTATTATGTATCAATTTTATTATTGGATAGATGAATAAATGCATATATTTATTATATTTATCTATTCAATTTATTAGATAGATGAATAAATATATATACAAATAAAATATTCTTCTGTTTAGAAATATTCTCTTTCTCACTTTGTAAAGTGCTACTGAATATATATCTTCTGTTTTCGTATCTCAGTGTGTAGAGTATCTGGCAATACAAGCTTATTTTAAAATAGGACACTCGAAACAATGCTTGAAAGCATAAGTTTGCCTAAAATCAAGAGCAAATGTCCATGTTCAAAATGAATATTATAGATAGTAAGCTTTTGGTTTTGACCACATTTCTCAGCCACATGTAAGCCCACCAGAATAAACCCAAAGAAACTCAAAAAGAAAAATAAAAGCATAAAGAAAACCAAATGGAAGAGACAGGTGACCTAAAAAGGGGAAACCATTACTTCAGGACTTCTCACCATGACATCTTATGGGCCTCTAACATTCTGTGCATGTTATTACATGAGTCAAAAATTTTTCTAAACTTATATGTAGCTATATTAATGTATCCACCTTAAATTGATCAATAAATTAATAGATATATACATTAATTTTAGAGGAGCTACATATGCATATGTACACACACTCCAAACATCAGTTCATAGGTGAATGAATAAGAAAATGTGTATCCACAAATATATGAAATATTACTCAACTATAAAAAAGAAGGAAATTTTGCCATTTTGACAACAGTGATAAAACAGCAGGATATTATGCTAAACGATATAAGCCAGGGAGAAAAGGACAAATACTACATGTTCTCATGTGTGGAAGCTAAAAAAATTGAATGCCCAGAAGCAGTACTTAAAATGAAGATTGCTAAGGGCTGAAGGACTGGGGGAAATAAGGAGATGTTGGACAAAAGGTACAAACCTTCAGGTATAAGATGAATGAGTTCTGGAGATTAATGTACAACATGGTGACTATAGTTAATGATGCTATATTGTATACTCGAAATTTGTTAATAGGGTAAATCACACACATAATAAAAATGTAACTATGTGAAGTAATTGATCTGTTACTTAGTTTGACTGTGGTAATCATTCCACAGTGTATAAGCATATCAAATCAACATATTGTACATTTTAAAAATGTCATTGTCACTTATACCTCAATAAGCTTGGGGCAGGGAGAGCAGGAAACAGAAAGAAAGTGAAAATTCTGGCTGAGAAGTGAAGATGAATCAGGGAAAATAACTCACCATTATGGAAAACACTTTCTGTTCATGAGTCAGTAACACCTTCCTCATATAATCGTGATACTTTATTGCTTGATGTTCTGCTCATTATGTCCCATTCATAACAATCTGTTACTAAATCTCTGTGATCATGCTTTGAAATATGTCTGTAGTTCATAATAAGCCTCTGAACATACTGAAGGCAGTTATATAAGTACTTTAACTCAGCAACAGCTTACTTTAAGATATGATGTGTATTCTGGACCATGGTTGATGACACTTATGCTTGTCAAGATGCTTGAAAATTTTCTGAAATAAAAATACCTTAGAGCTTTAAGTGGCAGACACAAAACATCAAGATGACTTTTCTTCTGTATTACATACAATGTTTTTCTGGTCTTGTTAAAAGGTAAAGTGTCACTTTTCTTACACTGTGTTTATTAAATATTAATATCAAATATTCCCCCCTTTTTTTAAATAATGGTTTCTCTAAAAGATTATATTTTGTATCAGCTGCTTTCAGGACTGAAAATGTTATAAAACCCTTCTCTCTGGCAACATTCATTAGATAAATATGAGAATGATATTTTTTTGTCAACACAATATAAGAAAAAAATTTTAACTTCCAATATACAAGTCTTTTATACATGTACAAAAATCTAGTCTTAATTACCCTTTCTCCTTTTATTTCTACTTCCTACTTCCCTAAATCTCTAAAACTATTTTAAATTTAAATATGCATCAAAGGCAAAGCTAGTTTAAAGCTATAGTTACAGTATTAACCTTCACATAGCATAGCAACCATTCCTTTTCCATGCTTTCAGCATTACACACTTCTGCGAACCCAAGAACACAAAGTCAGACTCAGACCAAGGATTTCTTTCAGTGTATGTATGTATCATATTAATACATTCTTTTTCATATTTTTTACATTATAGCTTATTAGAGAACAATGAATATAGCTTCCTATGCTATACAGTAGGACCTTGTTGTTTATCTATTTTATACAGAGTAATTTGTATCTGCTAATCCCAAATGCCTAATTTACCCCTACCACCATCCCCTTTACCCTTTGGTAACTGTAAGTTTGTTTTCCAAGTCTATGAGTTTCTTTCTGTTTTTATTTCATATTTGTATGTAATGATTTTACTTTTTAAAAAGATTTATACAAATACTATATTTTCAACAAATATTAAGTAACTACTACATACCACACATTATATCAGGCATTTGACACATGAGTAAAACGAAAGAAAATCCTGCCTCATAATGTTCATACATTTTAATGGGGGGTGGGATAGGGCATTGACTAGTAAACAATAAGAGTAATAAATAAGAACATAATATGTTAGAAAAATGCCCTATAGAAACAAAAATCGAAAGAGAAATTGGAAGTGATGAGCTGCAGATGGATGATTGCAAATTTAAGTAGGGTGATCATTAAGCAACTCATTCCATGGTTGTGAAGACTGTTCAAAATTCAAAATCCTTATGTTACACATACTCTGAAATTTTCATCTATTTTTAGTGAATTTAATATTGAAATGTGCTTGTCTTAATGTCCCAATTAAGTTTATAGAATCATATCTTTGACTGTAGTTTTCTCTATATTGCCTTGTTTTTATTTCTAATTAAGTTAATCTCTTCCATGAATTTGAAAATTACACAGGCTGGAAATGCCTTAATATAAATTTCTGTAAATAAAGCTCTTTTAAAAATTTGAGAATATATTGAATAATAATTTAAACATGTAATGTTATCCTCCTGACACTCAGTTAACATGGCTTTAAATGATTTAGAAAGTTATTAACCTATATGTATGAGTGATGTCAACATACCAAGCTAAAAAAATTGAATTCTAAGGCAGATGCCCAACTGAACCAAAACCAGCCAATCTGAGTTCAAGTAGTGTAAATGTACAATCACCAGGTCCCATGAAACAAACAAAACAGGCAATCTAAAATAAAAAGTCAGAAAATCTTAAAGACTACAACATATGCCCAAACACTCACATATGTGTACACTCTGCAGGTTTTTTGTTATATAGAAAAATTAAAGAGCTTAAGAGTCAGGGACACAAAGTATAGACAAGAATGGAATTGAATATGGGTATAGCGCATGACTAGAAAACATAAATACATTAACTAAGTGGACAAATTAAATTATGCAATTATCTAACTTCCAATGGGTCCCCATCGACCAGCAACTACAGATGTTAAATCTCCAAGTAAGAGGCTGAAGGTTCTCTCCTGGGGAACCTGCCTGGTCTACTGGCAAAGTCCTCCAGAATACTAACATTTCGGGTATTCCAAAGAAGTGAACGAGTTTGCTTTTTTTTTTGCTCTAAAACCCATCAGTGCCAAGCACTGCTCATCCACACAAAACTTCCCAACAGATTCTAATGTTTTATTTTTAAGAAAGGATGGCCATGAATCACCAGAATTGAGGAAATTCTCCAAAGGAAGAACCCAAAACACATACATGAAACAAAGGAGGAAAAATGACAAAGTAGATTTAAGACCCCTCCATTATGTACTAAAGATTAAATTATATTCTTTAATCTCAGAAATTTGGCATCAAATTTAATACATAGATTGGGAAAGACTAGAGATCTCTTCCGGAGAAGGCAATGGCACCCCACTCCAGTACTCTTGCCTGGAAAATCCCATGGATGGAGGAGCCTGGTAGGCCACAGTCCATGGGGTCGCTAAGAGTCGGACACAATTGAGTGACTTCATTTTCAGTTTTCCCTTTCATGCACTGGAGAAGGAAATGGCAACCCACTCCAGTATTCTTGCCTGGAGAATCCCAGGGATGGCGGAGCCCGGTGGGCTGACGTCTATGGGGTCGCACAGAGTCGGACACCACTGAAGCGACTTAGCAGCTTAGCAGCAGAGATCTCTTCAAGAAAATTAGAGATACCAAGGGAACACTTCATGCAAAGATGGACTCAATAAAGGACAGAAATGGTATGGACCTAACAGAAGCAGAAGATATTAAGAAGAGGTGGCAAAAATACACAGAGGAACTGTACAAAAAAGATCTTCACGACCCAGATAGTCACGATGGTGTGATCACTCACCTAGAACCAGACATCCTGGAATGTGAAGTCAAGTGGGCCTTAGAAAGCATCACTATGAACAAAGCTAGTGGAGGTGATGGAATTCCAGTTGAGCTATTTCAAATCCTGAAGGATGATGCTGTGAAAGTGCTGCACTCAATATGCCAGCAAATCTGGAAAACTCAGCAGTGGCCACAGGACTGGAAAAGGTCAGTTTTCATTCCAATCCCAAAGAAAGGCAATGCCAAAGAATGCTCAAACTACCGCACAATTGCACTCATCTCACACGCTAGTAAAGTAATGCTCAAAATTCTCCAAGCCAGTCTTCAGCAATACGTGAACCATGAACTTCCAGATGTTCAAGCTGGTTTTAGAAAAGGCAGAAGAACCAGAGATCAAATTGCCAACATACAACGGATCATCGAAAAAGCAAGAGAGTTTCAGAAAAACATCTATTTCTGCTTTATTGACTATGCCAAAGCATTTGACTGTGGGGATCACAATAAACTGTGGAAAATTCTGAAAGAGATGGGCATACCAGACCATCTGACCTGTCTCTTGAGAAACCTGTATGCAGGTCAGGAAGCAACAGTTAGAACTGGACATGGAACAACAGACTGGTTCCAAATAGGAAAAGGAGTACGTCAAGGCTGTATATTGTCACCCAGCTTATTTAACTTATATGCAGAGTACATCATGAGAAACACTGGGCTGGAAGAAGCACAAGCTGGAATCAAGATTACCGGGAGAAATATCAATAACCTCAGATATGCAGATGACACCATCCTTATGGCAAAAAGTGAAGAAGAACTAAAGAGCCTCTTGATGAAAGTGAGAGAGGAGAGTAAAAAAGTTGGCTTAAAGCTCAACATTCAGAAAACTAAGATCATGGCATCTGGTCCCATCATTTCATGGGAAATAGATGGGGAAACAGTGGAAACAGTATCAGACTTTATTTTTGGGGGCTCCAAAATCGTTGTTGATGGTGATTGCAGCCATGAAATTAAAAGATGCTTACCCCTTGGAAGGAAGGTTATGACCAACCTAGATAGCATATTTAAAAGCAGAGACATTACTTTGCCAACAAAGGTCCATCTAGTCAAGGCTATGGTTTTTCCAGTGGTCATGTATGGATGTGAGAGTTGGACGGTGAAGAAAGCTGAGCGCCAAAGAATTGATGCTTTTGAACTGTGATATTGGAGAAGACTCTCAAGAGTCCCTTGGACTGCAAGGAGATTCAACCAGTCCATCCTAAAGGAGATCAGTTTTGGATGTTCATTGGAAGGACTGATGTTGAAGCTGAAACTCCAATACTATGGCCACCTCATGTGAAGAGTTGACTCATTGGCAAAGACCCTAATGCTGGGAAGGATTGGGGGCAGGAGGAGAAGGAGACGACAGAGGATGAGTTGGTTGGATGGCATCGTTGACTTGATGGACATGGGTTTGGGCAGACTCTGAGTGCTGGTGATGGACAGGGAGGCCTGGCATGCTGTGATTCATGGGATCGCAAAGAGTCAGATACGACTGAGAGACTGAACTGAACTGAACTTGCTCAGTAAATTTTTGTGGGAAAAAACAATATTATTTATATTTATAATAAATATAATTTTATTATTTATAATAAATTTGAGTACATACATTACATATGTATACATGTATGTCTCTCTCTCTATATATATATATGCATCTACATTTTAATACTGATATATTAGGTGGGCCAAAAACCTTGATGAGTTTTTCCACAAAATGCTATGGAAAAACTCGAATAAACTTTTTGGCCAACTCGATAAAAAATATTGTATACCAGTATAGAAATTTATGTTTGTATTATTATTTTTATATAGTAATTTAAATTAGAACAAAAATGCTTTTTGAGAAAAATGCATATGTGCTCAATAAGCTGATAATTATTAATAAGCTGATAATTATCAATAAGCTGATAATTATTAAGGTTCACAAAATGATGGATATAGTTTGATATTCTTCATACAAATCAAATCACACAATCATTAGATCATTTTCAAACTGACGTAGAGAGTGGTTAAATGATTTATCCATATACAGAGAGTAGGAAATAATGGAGCCAGTATTTAAATTCAGGATTTCTAACAAAGCACAAAAATAAAAGGAAAATAATAAGAAAACTGTTCTGAGAACTTCCTGGGTTCATTTTTAAAGATTATAAGTATACAGTCTTATAATATATATAAGTACAGGTCCTCCTCCAGGGGATCTTCCAAACCCAGGGATCAAATTCACATCTCCTACATTGGCAGGTGGAATCTTCCCTAATGAGCCACCAGGGAAGCCCATGACTTCACTCTATTTTTGATCTAAATTTTGGCTTTAATTTAATTGATTAAATGAATAATCTATGTTCAGTCCTGCATTAGTCCTTGTTGTGATTTCTTCCTGACTCTACAAAAGATAGTATCTCCTTCTTGATGAGTTGAGACCTATGGTAACCCTCTCACCTCACGAGTAATAGAAACAAGATGTAAACTCTCAACCTGCTAGCTGATCATTAAAATGACAGTTTAAAGCACAGAAAAGTCATTGTGTTATGCCTCTCTTAATTTGTTACTTATCAAACTTTAGATAAGTGATGCTATGTCATTACTTCCCTTGCAAATTAAAGAAAACTCAGGGTCTACTTTATGACACTACTTTCATAAATTAAATGAATAAGAAAATTATGTCCTAAATGCACAGCAAAGGTTGAACTCTTCCTGCCTAGCAAGACAATGAATAAACACTTAATTAGGGAAGGTCTGAAATCAGAAATAAGAGATAAGAAGGCTTTCTTACGTGAACAATGCAAAGAAATAGAGGAAAACAACAGAATGGGAGAGACTAGAGATCTCTTTAAGAAAATTGGAGCTATCTAGGGAACATTTCATGCAAGGAAGGGCATCATAAAGGACAGAACTGTAAGGACTTAACCAGAAGAGATTAAGAAGTGGCATGAATACATCAAAGAATTATACTAAAATAATCTTAAGGACGCAGATAGCCATGATGATGTGATCACTCACCTAGAGACAGACATCTTGGAATGTGAGGTCAAATGGGCCTTAGGAAACATTATTATGAACAAAGCTAATGGAGGTGATGGAATTCCAGCTGAGCTCTTTCAAATTCTAAAAGATGATGCTGTTAGAGTGCTGCACTCAATATACCAGTAAATTTGGAAAAGTTAGCAGTGGCCACAAGACTGAAAAACATGTTTTTATTCCAATCCCAAAGAAGGGTAATGCCAAAGAATGTTCAGAGTACCATATGATTACATTCATTTCACATGAAAGCAAAAGTGAAATTCCCTCACTCAATCATGTCTGACTCTGTGAACCCATGGACTATACAGTCCATGGAAATTTTCAGGCCAGAATATTGGAGTGGGTAGCCTTTCCCTTCTCCAGGGGATCTTCCCAACCCAGGGATAGAACCCAGGTTTCCTGCATTGCAGGTGGATTCTTTACCATCTGAGCCACAAGGGAAGCCCAAAGATAATTCTCAAAATCTTCAAGCTAGGCTTCAGCAGTGAGTGAACCGAGAACTTCCAGATATACAAAATAGGTTTCAAAGAGGCAGAGAAACCAGAGATCAAAGTACCAATATTCATTAGATCATGGAGAAATCAAGTGAAGTGAAAGTCATTCAGTCATGTCCGACTCTTGTGACCCCATGGACTGTAGCCTGCCAGGCTCCTCTGTCCATGGGATTCTTCAGGCAAGAATACTGAGTGTGTTGCCATTTCCTTCTCCAGGGGATCTTCCCAACTCAGGAATTGAACCCAGTTCTCCTACATTGCAGGCAGATTCTTTACCAACTGAGCTATGAGGGAAGCCCAAAGAGAAATCAAGAGAGTTCCAAAAAAACATCTACTTCTGCTTCATAGACTACACTAAAGCCTTTGACTGTGTGGATCACTACACGGTGGAAAATTCTTAAAGAGAAGGGAACACCAGACTACCTTACCTGCCTCCTGAGAAACCTGTATGTGGGCCAAGAAGCAATAGTTAGAATCTTACATGGCACAATTGACTGGTGCCAAATATAGAAAGGAGTATGACAAGGCTGTATATTGTTACTCTGCTTATTTCACTTATGCAGAGTATATCATGAGAAATTCTGGGCTGGATGAATCACAAGCCAAGTGAAGGTTGCTTGGAGAAATATCAACAACCTCAGATATGCAGATGATACCACTCGGTAGAAAGTGAAGAGTGAAGAGAAACTAAAGAGCCTCTTGAGGGTGAAAGAGGAGAGTGAACAAGTTGTCTTAAAACTCAACATTCAAAACACTAAGATCATGGCATCCAGTTCCATCACTTCATGGCAAACAGAAGATAGAAAAGTGGAAGCAATGACAGATTTTATTTTCTTGTCTTACAAAATCACTGTGGATAGTGACTGCAGCCATGAAATTAAATGTGCTTTCTCATTGGAAGAGAAGCTATGACAAATCTAGGCAGTGTATTAGAAAGCAGAAACATCACTTTGCCAATAAATGTCCATATAGTCAAAGCTATGATTTTCCCAATAACGTACAGATGTGAGAGTTGGACCATGAAGAAGACTGAGCACTGAAGAATTGATACTTTCAAATTGTGGTTCTGGAGAAGACTCTTGAGAATCCTTTGGACAACAAGGAGATCAGACCAGTCAATTCTAATGGAAATCAATCCTGAATATTCTTTGGGAGGACTGATGATTAGACCACTTGATGGGAAGAACCCACTCATTGGATAAGACCCCAATACTGGGAAAGATTGAAAGCAAAAGGAGAAGGGGGCAGTGGAGGATGAGATGGTTAGAGAGCAACATCTACTCAATGGGCATGAATTTGAATAAACCCCAGGAGACAGTGGAGGACAGGGGAGCCTGGTGTTCTGCAGTCCATGGGGTCACAAAGAGTTGGACACAACTTATTGACTGAGCAACAACAATTGAAATCAGAATGTTCTTCTGTTTCCAAGCTTTGGCAAAATTTTATTTGGCTATAATTTGGTTTTAATCAAAATTTTCATATGCTTTATATTTTAATGTCTTTAAGATCCCCTTACTACTTTCAGTGAAAAAGCTTGCAGTCATGAAGGTCAGTCTCCACCCTCACACTAATATTCAGAACTGTACTGAATTTAATCAGGAGATAGTCACTTGTTTTATTTGACTCAACACCCATGCCAGTCTTCAATTATGTTTGGACCATTTGGCACCTGGTCAGGATGTTTCAGAGTTCTTTACAAGGCAGAATTCTGTCCAAGAAACCCACTAGTTACACTGCATATGTAATATATGAAGTTATGTTCACCCTGAAAGATTATAGGTGAGATGAATATCGCATGTCACTTGCAAAATATAGAAGTACATAATTACATTCTTGCTCTATCGATCTCATACTAATAAATACAATAGCATATGTTGTTAGCAAATTTGATTAGACAACTATAAAAGTCTTACATTAATTTTTTATTGAAGTATGATTGACATACAGTGTTAGTTATATTAATTTCAGGTGTATGCATTACTTGACAAATGCTTCTTACAGTCTCTATACAGAACTGAGACTGTATTTTTACCATTTTCACTTGGCAATAAGAGTGTAATCTCCATTAGCCTCTGAAATATCTACTGTTGTCCACAGAAAACAAAACCCAAATTTAACCTACTTTCAACACTGACATTTTTCTTTTGAGGCCACTTCTCAAGAGAAGGTACTTCTCTTCAGCAGATACAAACATCATCTAAACTGCCTGCCAGATAATTTTAACCTTCACCAGAGAGTGACATGTTGACATGCGCACCAAGCAGAGATGCATTATACAAGATGCAGTCACCAAAGAGATATGGCCTGTAAGCACAGTGCAAATCCTAGACACAGAAAAAGAAAGATTCTGAAAATCCTGTGTCATGTTTTATGTCAGGCAATATGCTCCTGAGTGTCCTATTGACAGGGTTATTTATACAATCAATTCCCATAAACAATAAGTACATACACACAAAAAAAGAGCAATTTAAATCAGGACTTGCATGTTTTTATCTAACAAGGATTTATGTCTTTATAAAAATTGAACTCAAGTATTGTATTTAAACTTTATTTGGTTTAGAAAAAAATATTGTTTATAGGAATCTGAGGCATTTTCATTTACCATATTATAATAACAGTAGTCATTTGTGACACCCTGATTTTTTTCAATGTGCTAAATGGGTATATTTTTAACTTTTTGAGATAACTGTAGCTTTTCATATCATTTAAAAAATGATAAGAAAGGTCTTATGTGCCTTTTGTCTCATTGATAGCAATGGTAATGTCTTGGAAAATTATACAACAGCATCACAACTAAGATACTGACATAAACAGTCAAGATTCGAAATATTTCCATCAGTACTAAGATCCTTCATGTTGTCCTTTTATATTCATACCTACTTCCTTCCCACTCCTATCCCTTCCTTTACTGCTGGCTACTGTTAATCTGTTTTCCATTTTAAAAGTTTTATCATTTCAAGACCATTCTATTACTGCAATAATACTGTGTGTTGCCTTTAGCGTTCGGTTTTTTCTCTCAGTATCATTGTCTGGAGATGGATCCAGGTTGTTGCATTCATCAATAGTTCATTCCTTTTCATGCTGAATAGTAATCCATGGTATGAATGTACTATCACTTGTGTAACCATTCACTCATTAAAGAACATTTAGATGGTTTCCAGTTTGGAACTATTATCTATAAAGCTGATATGAAGATCTGTGAACAGGTTTTTGTATAAACATAAATTTTCATTTCTCTGGGATAAATTCCAGGAGTACAATTGTGAGTCATATAACAGTTCCATGTTTAGCTTTGTAAGAAACTATCAAAGTGTTTTCCAGAGTGGCTGTATAATTTTATATTCCTACCAGCAATGTATGATTTAACCAGTTTCTCTATTTCCTTACTAACAGTTGGTGTTATAACTTAATTATTTTAAGAAGACTTTATCTTATTTTACTTTATTATAAACAAGAACTGTACAAAAAAGATCTTCATGACCCAGAAAATCATGATGGTGTGATCATTCACACTCACCTAGAGCCAGACATCCTGGAATGTGAAGTCAAATGGGCCTTAGGAAGCATCACAACGAATAAAGCTAGTGGATGTGATGGAATTTCAGTCGAGGTATTTCAAATCCTGAAAGATAATACTGTGAAAATGCTGCACTCAATATGCCAGCAAATTTGGAAAATTTAGCAGTGGCCACAGGACTTGAAAAGATCTGTTTTCATTCCAATCCCAAAGAAACACAATGCCAAAGAATGCTCAACCTAACGCACAATTGCACTCATCTAGCATGCTAGTAAAGTAATGCTCAAAATTCTCCAAGCCAGGCTTCAGCAATACATGAACTGTGAACATCCAGATGTTCAAGCTGGATTTATAAAAGGCAGAAGAACCAGAGATCAAATTGCCAACATCCGCTGGATCATTGAAAAAACAAGAGAGTTCCAGAAAAACATCTAGCTTTACTGACTATGCCAACGCCTTTGACTGTGTGGATCACAATAAACTGTGGAAAATTCTGAAAGAGATGGGAATACCAGACCACCTGACTTGCCTCTTGAGAAATCTGTATGCAGGTCAGGAAGCAACAGAACTGGACATGGAACAACAGACTGATTCCAATTGGAAAAGGAGTACGTCAAGGCTGTATATTGTCACCCTGTTTATTTAACGTATATGCAGAGTACATCATGAGAAACGCTGGGCTGGAAGAAACACAAGCTGGGGTCAAGATTGCCAGGAGAAATATCAATAACTTCAGATATTCAGATGACACCACCCTTATGGCAGAAAGCAAAGAACTAAAAAGCCTCTTGATGAAAGTGAAAGAGGAGAGTGAAAAACTTAGCTTAAAGCTCAATATTCAGAAAACTAAGATCATGGCATCTGGTCCCATCACTTCATGGCAAATAAATGGGGAAACAGTGAAAACAATGGCTGACTTTTTTTGGGGGAGCTCCAAAATCACTGCAGATGGTGACCTTAGCCATGAAATTAAAAGATGCTTACTCCTTGGAAGGAAAGTTAGGACCAACTTAGATAGCATATTAAAAAGCAGAGACATTACTTTGCCAAGAAAGGTCTGTCTCATCAAGGTTATGGTTTTTCCAGTAGCCATGTATGGATGTGAGAGTTGGACTATAAAGCTGAGCGCAGAAGAAGTGATGCTTTTGAACTGTGGTCTTGGAGCAGACTCTTGAGAGTCTGTTGGACTGCAAGGAGATACCAACCTGTCCTAAATGAGATCAGTCCTAGGTGTTCATTGGAAGGACTGATGTTGAATCTGAAACTCCAATATTTTGGCCACCTGATGCAAAGAAGTGACTCATTTGAAAAGATCCTGATGATGGGAAAGATTGAGGGCAGGAGGAGAAGGGAACGACAGAGGATAAGATGGTTGGATGGCATCACCGACTCAATGGAGATGAGTTTGAGTAAACTCTGGGTGTTGGCGATGGACAGGGAGGCCTGGTGTGCTGCCAGTCCTTGGGGTCGCAAAGAGTCAGACACGACTGAGCAGCTGAACTGAACTGAATAGGTATGTGTGAAATAGGTGGGCAGCGATGCCTTATCTTAGTTTTAACTTGCATCTATTTACTGGCTAATGTTGTTGAAAATCTTTTCACACATCTATGTCTTTGGCAAAATATCTATTCCTGTCTCTTGTCCAGTTTTACCTGATTTGTTTATACTCTTGTGTATTGAATGTTCTTTTTATGTTCTTGATACTAGCCCCTTTTTATGTATGTGGTTTGCAAATAGTTTCTCCCAATCTGTAGCTTCTCTTTTATTCTCTTACCAGGATATTTTACAGAGCAAATTTTTCATCTGATTAAACCAAATAATGTTTTAATTTCATAGATCATATATTTTGATGTCAAGGCTAAGAAATCTCTACCTCACTCTAGATCCTGAAGACTTCTCCTCAGTTTTCATTCTAAAAGCTTTATAATTTTATCCTTTACACTTTACCACATGATCCAGTTTTTTGTTTGTTTGTTTTTAATAAGGTGTGGGGCTTGAATCTTATTTTTTAGTGGGTGGTTGTTCAATTGCTCCTGCACAATTTGCTGAAATGTCTATCTCATCTACACTTAACTTTTGTAGCTTTGTCAAAAAGCAGTGGGTAGTTATCTGCATAGTAGGGCTATTTTCAAGTTCTCCATTTAGCTCTATTGCTCTTTATGTCTATCCCTCTGCCAAAACCACACTGTATTGACTATTGTAGTCATATAATTATCCTTGAAGTAGTGTTTACAGCTTTCCCCCATTTTATTCTTCTTTTTCAAAATTGTTTAGCTCCTCAAGTTCCATTGCCTTCATATATTAATTTTAGAATAATATTGTCTCAAATGTTATGGGATTTCATTGAAAAGACATTTTGTTAATCTATATATCAATTTATGGAAAAGTGACATGATTTACTGTGTCAAAGCTTCCAATCCATGACCACAGTTCAGCTGTCCACTGATGAAGGTCTTCTTTCATTTCTTTCATCATTACCTTGCAGTTTTACTGAACAAGTCTTATATGTTTCAATAGACTTAAGTTTTTCATTTTATTTTGAGGGATTTTAAACAGTAATATAATTTTGATGTGGTATGCATATATTTAATTTTAATATGTAGAGACACCATTGATTTATGTGTATTTATCTTGGATTTTGTGACATGCAGTATCTGTGATATTGATGAACTTACTGATTAGTTCTAGGGGCTCTTTTTCTGTAGATCCTTCAGGATTTTTTTATATGCACAGCCATGCTATCTCTTTATAGGTACAGTTTTATTTCTTTCCTTCTGATTCTTTCTTTTCTTGACTTTTTCATTTCCCTCACAGTGTTGAATAAGAATGGAGACAAAGAAATGTGTTCATAATCTTAGGAGATACATATTCAGTCTTTCAACATTAATTAAGGTATTAGCTGTAGTGCTTTTTTCGATGCTTCTGATGAAATTGACTAAGTTCCCTTATGTATTAGTCAAGACTCTCCAGAAGAAGTAGATAGACATATACTATGCTCAGTCAAGTCAGACTCTTTGAGGCCCCATTAATTGTAGCCCGCTAGGTTCCTCTGTCCATGGAATTTCCCAGGCAAGAATACTGGAATGAGTTGCCATTTCCTACTCCAGGGGATCTTCCCAACCCATAGATTAAACATGCATGTCTTGTGTCTCCTACATTGGCAGGCAGATTCTTTCCTACTGAGCTACCTGGGAAGCCCAGAAAGATATTGAGAGAAATATGTTTTAAGGAATTGTCTCATACCGTTGTAGGAGCTGGCCAAATATAAATTCTGCAAAACAGTCAGGAAAAAGTTAAGCTGATTTTGCGTCTGGAGCTCAAAGTAGATTGCAGGCAGAATTCCCTTTCCTTTAGAGGGAGTCAGTCTTTTATCTCTTTAGATCTTTACTAGATTGGAAAGGTGAGCACAACAAAGGACAGAAATGGTATGGACCTAACAGAAGCAGAAGATATTAAGAAGAGGTGGCAAGAATACACAGAACTATACATAAAAGATCTTCAGGATACAGATAACCACAGTGGTGTGATTACTAACCTAGAGCCAGACATCCTGGAATGAGAAGTCAAGTGGGCCTTAGAAAGCATCACTATGAACAAAGATAGTGGAGGTGATGGAATTCCAGTGGAGCTATTTCGAATCCTAAAAGATGATGCTGTGAAAGTGCTGAACTCGGCATGCCAGCAAATTTGGAAAACTCAGCAGGGGCCACAGGACTGGAAAAGGTCAGTTTTCATTCCAATCCCAAAGAAAGGCAATGCCAAAGAATGTTTAAACTACAGCACAATTACACTCATCTCACATGCTAGCAAAGTAATTCTCAAACTTCTTCAAGCCAGACTTCTACAGTGTGTGAACCATGACCTTCCAGATGTTCAAACTGGATTTAGAAAAGGCAGAGGAACCAGAGATCAAATTGCCAACATCTGTTGGATCATCGAAAAAGCAAGAGAGTTCCAGAAAAACATCTACTTTTGCTTTATTGACTACACCAAAGCCTTTGACTCTGTGGATCACAACAAACTGAGGAAAATTCTTCAAGAGATGGGAATGCCAGATCACCTGGCCTGCCTCTTGAGAAATCCGTATGCAGGTCAGGAAGCAACAGTTAGAACAGGACATGGGACAACAGACTGCTTGCAAATAGGGAAAGGAGTACATCAAGACTGTATATTGTCACCCGCCTTATTTAACCTATATGCAGAGTACATCATGCGAAATGCCAGGCTGGATGGAACACAAGCTTGAATCAAGATTTCTGGGACAAATATTAATAACCTCAGATATGCAGATGATACCACCCTTAAGGAAGAAAGCGAAGAGCCTCTAAAGAGGCTAAAGAGCTCAAGAGCCTCTTGATGAAAATGAAAGAGGAGAGTGAAATGCTGGCTTAAAACTCAACATTCAGAAAACTAAGATCATGGCATCCGGTTGCATTGCTTCAAGGCAAATAAATGGGGAAACAATGGAAACAGTGAGAGACTTTAGTTTTTGGGTCTCCAAAATCACTGCAGATGGTGACTGCAGCCATGAAATTAACAGATGCTTACTCCTTGAAAGGGAAGTTTTGATCAACCAAGACAGCATATTAAATAGCAGAGACATTACTTTGCCAACAAAGGTCCATCTAGTCAAAGCTATGGTTTTTCCAGTGGTCATGTATTGATGTGAGAGTTGGACTATAAAGAAAGCTGAGCACTGAAGAATTGATGCTTTTGAACTGTGGTGCTGGAGAAGACTCTTGAGAGTTTCTTCGACTGCTAGTAGATACAACCAGTCCATCCTAAATGAAATCAGTCCTGAATATTCATTGGAAGGACTGATGCTGAAGCTGAAACTCCAACACTTTGGGCACCTGATGCAAAGAACTGATTCACTGGAAAAGACCCTGATGCTTGGAAGATAGAAGGTGGGAGGAGAAGTAGACGACAGAGGATGAGATGGTTGGATGGCATCACCCACGCAATGGACATGAGTTTGTGCAGACTTTGGGATTTGGTGATGGCTGGGAAGCTTGGTGTGCTGCAGCCCATGGGGTCAGGAAAAGTTGGACACTGAGTGGCTGAACTGAGATTGGATGAGGCACACCCACACTATGGAAGGTAATCTGCTTTGCTCAAAGGCTACTTATTTAATTGTTAATCTTGTCTAAAGTATATCTTCACAGCAACATCCAGATCAGTATTTAAACAAATACCTGGATACCATGGCCTAGCCAAGGTAACCTTCAGAAGTCCATCTTTTATAAATATGGCATTCATAGACATCTCATTAAACCATAATTTACCTTCAAATACAGATGATAACAAAGTAATACTTTCACTAAACTTGATACAATATCCTGTATGTAACTAAAAATGTACAAATGCTTTCCTCAGAGAAGAGTTAAAATTCTTTAGTGGTGTTCATTTTTCCCAAGATCATGTTTCTTAAGTGCTATGATGTAAAGTTAACAATATGTATGTATTATGATATAAAGTTATTTTGAGGTAAAAATTGCTAGTGGTCAGTGTAGAACTCTGAGACCTTAGTCTCGTTTTCAGTAAACATCCTGATCTATTTACCTAAAACTATACCCTTTGTCACAAATTCCTGGAATGTGACCTTGGTTTGGTAAATTATCAGCAGTCAGATCCAGCGAATGGCAGTAATTAACTTCTTTTCCATATGCTTAAGGGAAAAAAAACAACAAAAAACTGTGGATCATTAATCATAAGCCCATACATTCTGTCCATTGTAAAATGGCCAGGGGGCATGAATAAGGATGGCAAGTTAATCTAAGGGTCAAGAGAAACCATAAAAATGGCTTAAGTTAAGCATCTGGACCTTTAAAGTGTTCATTAAAATTACATATTTTAAGGATTGAACCAAAAATGTACAGATTAACTATATAAAAACTGCTGTAAGTCCCGCCTTTGGGGGACTCTACCCTCTCTCAGTGCCTTTGCTAAGAGCTTTGTAATTTTCTCCTAATAAGTCCCATTCACTTGCTACCTTGAGTGTTTGTGTGTTCGTGGATTCTATTCTTTGGCTCTGTGAACAAGAACTCAGATTCCCATTTAAAATTCATCTTAAATTATAGGATAAAAGGATAAAAGGACACATACACATATTCCTAACAAAATAAGGAAGAAGTAAGTATACTCATGACCATTACATACCCCTTGCATCTGCAACTGTTCATGTAGTTATAGCTGGTATTGATAACTACCTCTTTCTATGACCTTTTCCATATTCCTGTTACCCTAAAGCAAATACCTCTGATAGTCATGGTTCTTCCCTTGGTGTGAATATTCAAACCTTCATTCCTGAAGGATCTGGGCTATTATTAATAATAATTCTGTCTGAATTATGTTGTTGTAGTTTTCTATTAACTTTAATCACAGAGAATGATGGTACTAAGACATATCCTTAATGTTGGGGCTTCCCTGGTGGCTCAGACAGAACAGAATCTGCCTGAAATGCTGGAGGCCAATGTTCAATCCCTGGGTCAGGGAAATACCCTGGAGAAGTGAATGGCGACTCACTACAGTATTCTTGGCTGGAGAATTCCATGGACAGAGGAGCCTGGCAGGCTACATTGCATGTGGTCACAAAGAGTCGGACATGACTGAGCTAAGAGACACCCTAAAAGATTCTTTATATTTCAGATATACCCTTTATTATATCCATCCATTGTGGAATAGCAGTCTACTGTTCTCATCGTAATCAGGATGAATTATCACCAGAGCACATAGTTACCTTTTTTGTCTGTTGATACAAGCAAAGAATGTTTGCTGTGGAATCCAAAGTGGCACTGTGGTAGTTTTAACCTCCTGTTCAATATGTTTCGGAGAAGGCAATGGCACCCCACTCCAGTACTCTTGCCTGGAAAATCCCATGGACAGAGGAGCCTGGTAGGCTGCAGTTCATGGGGTCGCTAAGAGTCGGACACGACTGGGTGACTTCACTTTCACTTTTCACTTTCGTGCATTGGAGAAGGAAATGGCAACCAACTCCAGTGTTCTTGCCTGGAGAATCCCAGGGATGGCGGAGCCTGGTGGGCTGCCGTCTATGGGGTCGCACAGAGTCGGACACGACTGAAGCAACTTAGCAGCAGCAGCAGCAATATGTTTACCAGTTATGGAGCTTTTCAAATGATCTATTTCACATTGGAAGATTTTTCGATAGTTGGCTTTTTTTGAGAAATCAGTCCATTTTGTCTAAGTTGTCTAAGTTATCAAAGTTGTTTGTATTTTTCCCTTATTATCCTTTTGATTTCTGCAGAGACTGCAGTAATATCTCTCAATTGTGCCCATCTGTGTATGTTTTTTTTTTTTTCATGTCAGTCTGCCTAGAAGTTTGTCAATATTATTCATCTTTTCAAAGAACCAGCATCTTATTGCACTTTTTTCTCTCAATGGATTTCTTTTTGTTCTCCATTTCATTGATTTCTGATCCTAACTTTATTAGTTCCTCCCTTATTTGAGTTTATTTTGCTCTTCATTTGCTATGTTCTTGAAGAAGGAGCTTACATTATTAATTTGAGAGTTTTCCTTTTTTATAATTTATGCATTTAATGAGATAAAATTTCGTCTCAGAACTGCTTTAACCATGTCTCACCAATGTTGGTATGTTTGAGGTATCTTGCTCGAGAATGTGGTATTGGCCTTTGCTAGTATATTATAGCAGGAGAACATGAACATAGGTGATAAATCTTATTTTCCTTAAGGTGTCATAGCACTTTAAAATTCACAAAATATATTTATGAGCATTACCAAAGTTTATCTGTATAAACATACCATAAAGTTTATTTCTATCCTTATTTAGCAAAGGTGAAAATTGATATTTCTGTTGATCTAATACCTTCCTCAGTGCTGGACAGCAAGGGAAACAATTTGAAATCAGGTCATTTCATTCCCACTGAATAGTTTTGCATTGCCTGTTTGTACCAGACATGATGATATGTTCCAAGGAAACAAATAAACCACATGTAGTTCTTTCACCTTTCATTCATTGTGTTTTGCTGTGCACAACGGCAAGGGTAGCTCTTGCCATGAAAGACTATAATGTCAGGAGACCACAGCTGTCTGCAGGTCTTTACACTGGTAGCAAGTTTACGCCATGCTGCCCTTCTCAGCCTCTGCCCTAACAGATGCTTCTGCCTGGCAGGAATATATTAGTTGGTGGTGATTCTAAAACTTTTCATCTTTGCCTTTGGGTGATATTCCCCTCCAATTCATATGCTTTGTTTGAGACAAAGGTCACAGTTTAAATTAAATAATGAAGCCAGGCAGACCTAATTCAACCGATGGGTCATGAGCAAGCCATCTAACCACAAGTCTGGGCTCATTCTTTCCCTTCTGGAAATTCCCAACACAGTGAATTTTATGCAGTTGCGCTCATTGGATGAACAAAGGGACAGCTCAGAGTGGTCATTTGAGAGATCAGCCAATTTAACAATTAGTTACCTCTTTGTTCCAGATTGGAGAAGGGAATGGCTACTCACTCCAGTATTCTCGCCTAGGGAATTCCATGGACTATAATGCATGGGATCATGAAGAGTCAGACATGACTGAGCAACTTTCACTTGCTCCAGATGGAATAGTAAAGCAGTAGCATATTATAGATACCTTTATCACAGGCAGCTTTACTTATTTGAGAAATATCGTGGGCTCAAACCCTCTGGTTTTGTGAGTTTCCAAAACAACCTGCATATAATCTACTATGAAAATACATTCTATATGTGGGAAATAGTCCAACGTCTGTGTCACACTGCATAAAGAATTCAATATTACTCTTCTATACTAAGGTAAGATATAAGAGAGGCTTGTAATGTATAAATACAAAGAATTGTGAAGTATTGTCATGCAGCTTAGTACATGAGGCTATAACACATATTTAAAATTAACCCTACTTTATGGATGGACACTGAAGCCAGGTCACACAAAATAGTGGAAACTAGCTCAAACAACTGAGTAGCTAAGTGCAAGTAAGAACTCCAATCTTTTACTAACTAGTTCAGAACTCTTACATCAGTATGTGTGTGTGTGTGTGTGTGTGTATATATAATATGATGTATAATTATAATAGACTGATGATATGTATAACTCAGGTGAGCTTGATATATGTGTGTGTATATATATAAAATATTGAGTTGGCCAAAAAGTCCATTTGGGTTTTTCCATAACACTTTATGAAAAACCCAAACAAACATTGGCCAACCCAATATATAATGTATACAATGTTGAAAGCAATACCTTTTTTTTAATTTTTTTGGTCTGGAAGATTTGTAGAAGAAGGTTTGGAGTCAGTCAAAGCCAGGTTGAAAGGGAGGTATATTAAATTAGATGAAAAATATCAAATTTTGATTGTTCAGTCTATTGCTATTAAGTTGCCCAACTGAAGTTTAGAAAAACTCACTCAAGCTTTGTTTTTTCTTATAGTCCAGTTTCCTAGGATAGAGATACAAGTTTTGTACCAACCAAAGTATTTTATCACTCTAGTGAATTTTGACGTAAAATATGTTTTCCCTCTATATTTTGAATCTTAAACTTTAGGTAACAAGGGGATGCGCTTGGTAAGGGCATAAGTCATGTCATATTTCCTCTCTAAAAGTATAATCCTAAGGAAACATGTCTTAACTACAAAGGCAGTGGCAGTAAAAACTATACTAATAGAGCATTCTCTGTATGCCAGAACTTTGGGTATTCTACAAATTCAAAGTGTCAAGAGAGCCTGGAAGTGAGTAAGGAAATAAGCAAGGGTAAGAAAAGTTGCCATTTAATAGAGACATCACAGATTTAATAAAATCTTAAGATACTCAGCTTGGAATCTTAAGATACTCAGCATGATGGCACTGATGGCCTAATTAATCTGTTAGAATTTAAAAAGAAATGAGCAGTGAGATTCTCTCATGGGTTCTTCATTTTGAGATGTGTGTCCTTATAAATGACTCTCTTGTACAAGACAGGAGTCAGGAATGGAAAGATCAAATTAAATAGTGCTTAAGATGGGTGTACCAAAGGAGAAAAGGGGAGGGAGAGATAAATTGGAAATTTGGGATTGATATATACACACTACTATATATAAACTAGAAAAAAAAAGACTACTATATATGTTATTATAAGATATATTTAATATCTTATAATAACCTATAATGGAAAATAACTTTAAAAACAATATATATGTATACAACTGAATTACATTTTTTTGTATACCTGAGCTATTATGAATCAACTATTTTGTTGCTGTTCAGTTGCTGTGTCCAACTCTTTGTGATCCCATGGACTGCAGCATGCCAGGCCACCCTGTCCTAAAAAGGCAAATGAACTATACTTAAAATTTTAAAAAAACCAAAAAACAGGTATTCTGTAGGAAACATTAAACTCCATTCTCTTCAGATGATACCCTGAAGCCATTTCTACTTCTCTGTCTTCTGGATCGGAAAAGATGTAGGGAATAACAGCTGTTGAACAGAGACTCCAGGAAGAGTCACTGAACTTTATTGTGAATTCCACTATTATAAGCGGGAGAGTGCCTTACCTATAAAATATGATATCTGGGAGGATGTTTCCCAATTTAGAGATCAGAATATCAAACTGTGAGGCCAGGAAAAGAATTAGTTTAAAATTATACTATAAATATATACATGTATGAATATGTATAACTGAATCACTTTGCTGTATAGCTGAAATTAACACAATATTGTGAATCAATTATACCTCAATTAAATAAATATAATGAAAGAACATTAGATACTTCAAATCTACTTTTATCTTAATGTTTGCATTGTCGCTGCCTCCCTCTCCCCATGCCTCAGATAGACGAAAAGTCACTTATTCCTGCTTCTCCTAGTGATAGCAAAAACCAGCTATTCCCAAACTATAATGAGGTATCACCTCACACCTAAAAGAATGGTCATCATTAAAAACTCTACAAACAATATATGCTGGAGAAGGTGTGGAGAAAAGGGAACCCTCATATATTTTTGGTGAGAATATAAAACGGTACAATCATTATGGAGAACAGATGGAGGATCCTTAAAAAACTAAATATGGAACTACCATTTGATCCAGCAATCCTACTCGTGAGCATATATCCAAAAAAAAAAAAAAAAAGTTCAAAAAGACATGCACTTCAGTGCTCATTGCAGCATTATTTATAATAGCCAAGTCGTGGAAGCAACGTAAACGTCCACCCACAGAGGAGTGGGTTAAGATGTGCCACATAGATACAATAGAATATTACTCAGCCATAAAAAGAATGAAATAATGCCATTTGCAGCAACATGAATAGACCTGGAGATTGTCATACTGAGTGAAGTAAGTCCATAGAGAAAGACAAACAGCATATGGTATACTTATAGGTGGAATTAAAAAAAAAAAAAGGTACAAATGAACTTATTTAAAAAACAGAAAGAGTCACAGATGTAGAAAACAAACAGTTTCTACCCCTCCCCTCATCCCAGTAACATGGTAACATACAGTTACCAGGGGGGAAAGGAAGAGGGATAAATTGGAAAATTGACATATATACACTACTTCAAAAAATAGATAACAAACAAGGACCCACACAGCATAAGGAAATCTACTTGATACTCTGTAATGACCCAAATGGAAAAAGAATAAGAAAAGAGTGGATGTGTGTATATGTATAACTGATTTACTTTGCTGTACATTTGAAACAAACACAACATTGCAAATCAGCTATATGTCAATAATATATATATATATATATTTTTTTAATTTGCCATAGGGAAAAAACAAAAACAAGCTGCAATTCTATTTAATATTCTATTAAACAGTAACCTTCCATTTCAGAGTATTACCAAAGCAAAATTACATTGCTAAAGACATCTATGGATATTTATATAGGGTTGTAATACAGTTATAAAGATAAGCAAAATATGAAAATATCAGTTCTAGCTATTTTGAACTTGTGGCCATGCTTTATCTGGAAGTCACTTTATGTGGAAAGCAATATATTTACTCTCTTTTATCCTAGCAACTTGAATGTGAGTCACAAAGCAATACAAATGGGAACATAAACAGTAGTCTAAGACAAAAACTGCTTAGCTTGAAGAAAGAAGCTAAAAGAGTCAATGTATTTTAATGTTATAAGAATACTACAACTCAAGCCTACTTCAACTTTCTGGGTAAAATACAGGAGTCATAATTTAGACATCTCTTAAAATGGCTGCTCTTTTAGCTATTGCTTTGCAAATCTCAATTTTAATATGTTCAAGCTATATAATATTACCTCTCCACGATAAGAAAGTTAAAAGACATATCTATTGACACAGTGCTTGTATTTAACACCCTGTTTTTCAGGAACCTAAAAAAGGAAATCACTAAACAAGACTACCATTCACTCAACTTCCTCCATTCCTTTCTTACCTTAAATATTTGTTCACATTTCTTTCCATGCCTGAAATGTCTTCTTACTCCCCACCACCACCCTTGTCCCCTCCCTGGGTACATTCATTTTTCCTCTCAGGTCTTAGCTTAAATACCTTCTAAGAGATCTCAGTACCCTACAAAATGCACCTCTCAATGTTTACCTTAAAAATCTCTATTTACTATCACATGAGCAATCTGTAATTTTTCCATTTATTTATTTCTTATAAGTCAGCCTTCTTGCCTAGCATGTTAATGCGAAACACATCTTTCTTGTTCACTGCTATGTCCCCTGCATGTGTCTAGCATATAAGAGGTTCTAATAAATTTTTGCAATTGTCCCATTCACTTAGGAGTATTTTTGAATATACATAGTGAAAGTGATAAGAAATGAATTCAATCACCCAGGGAAAATGGAACTGTTGAATCCCTTTTACTTCATATAAAATGTCATTGCTAATTTTAACCTATTTGTAATCTAAACCAGATTAGCTTGAAATTGAGGAATTTTGATTGAACCAGTTAAACTACAAAAAAAAAAGTTAGCT
Source organism: Giraffa tippelskirchi (assembly GCF_054371585.1). Lineage (NCBI taxonomy): Eukaryota > Metazoa > Chordata > Mammalia > Artiodactyla > Giraffidae > Giraffa > Giraffa tippelskirchi. The sequence continues at coordinate 45,085,375 of NC_137276.1, forward strand.
TTTGTCATATGAAGGCAAGAATAAAAAATATACATCCACAGCACTCCCCCCCCGACACACACACACACATACACAGACACACACACACACAATTTTATTATACCTGTTCTTACAGCATGTACTGGAAAGTTGGAAATTAATCAGTGAATCTGAAATGGGTAAATCAGTTCTGTTAGGTTTCACAATATGTTTCTTAGTAGCATAAAATTCAGTAATTCATGCTGAAGTCTACCTTGCTTTTAAAATTTCCATGAGAAATTGTCTCATTATATGTACACTTACAGGTGGATCTGTAAGTATACAGATGGGACAAAGTAAAAAGATGGGATAGCTTTTCACAATTTTTTTCTATCTCAAGAATGGAAGACGGTATAAATGAGTTATTCAGCCTGAATCCATCAGCTTGATAATAAGGGAGTCACTTAATGCAGGGGATTCTAGAATTCTGCATTCAGAGAAGCTCCTACATAGCAGTAATTAAAAAACCCTGGGGTCCAAAGAGTAGGATGGGATTTACCAAATAACACCAGCAATAATGAATCTTGAGTATTTTCAGTATAGTAATTATATTTATTTTTCTATCCTTCCTGCCTATCACAGGGATTAACATATAATAGCACTCCATATATATTTGCTGAATTCATTTAATCAAATTATTCTAATCAGATTAGTTAGAATCTATCCAGCATTCCTGAAAGTTTGTGAAAAGAATACAATCTCACTTTATTAGAATGTTCATGAAATAGAACTTCCTGGAAATATTGGGAGACTGAGTAAATTTTTGAAGATTAATTATTAGGTGGCCTGATAAATTATAGGGTCTCAAAGAAAGGCTCAGAAGATGTGTGTTTTGGATCATCATCGGAGACCCTCTTCTATGTAGCAAAAGGGTGAGATAGAGCATGGCTCAAAAATCTAAACTCCAGCCCAAACCAGAACTAACTCTCTGTGGGCCCCTGAAATGAGAAATGGGGACTAGATGACTGCCAATATTGTTCCAACAGCAAAAAAAAAAAAAAAGTTATAATTCTCAAATGTTCACAGTTGTACATGAGACTAGTCTGTTTTAGTATTCAGGTACTCAAATATTAGGTGACAATTGGTGATATACCAATAAATCATTCTATTCTATTAAACCAGGTCTCTGCACAAATACAAGGCACTTCTGATTTTATATGCTGTGAATCAGGGGAGCAACACTCTATTAAAAGAGTTTGTAAATATGGGGATAGTGAATTTCATCTGCTGTGAGTCACTATTATGGCAAACTTTTGTATTAATTGTGTTTTCATGCTGCTCCAGGGCAAGCTGCTGAAAGGAGTTTATTGTAAATAAGCCTTTGGTATAAAAACCCATTTGTGCCATATCAAAGTAAAAAAAAAAAATCAAAGAAGCTATTAATTTTGCTTTGCCAGCTAGCTGTTTAATTCATGCATCCTGGTGTTTTTCTGTTGTAGTTAAAGGTAAGAAATGCCACACGAACCCAGTGTAAAAGGGTACCAGTTATAAAAACAAGCAAAAACATTCTATGATAAAAAGAAAATATTTTGCATTGCCTAAGACATGCTAAAATCTTAAGGAATGTGAGAGGAAGAGATCCACCTGTACATATATAGATAATGAGACAATTTCCCATGTTGTAGATAGCAACTTTTCTTGGCATAAAAATAATAGTGGAATAATGGAAAAATGGAGGTATATATTTGACTCCACAAAAAAGCAAGGAAAATTAAAACATATTCATACAAATAATAATTCAACAGATGTTTACTGATTAGTGACAGGGGCTGCATTTGAGAATAAAAGAGATAGAAGTCCTGCCTTTATAGAACTTAATCTCAAAACATTAAAAATCATTAATTTTTAATATCATGAAAACAGCCTCTCTTCCACTACAGGGGTTCCCTTCTTTACTGAAGCTCTGAGTTGAGTGGCTTGATAAGGCAGAAATTAACCCCCCCCTTCAAAAAAAAAAAAAAGTTGCTCTTAGGCTTTTTTTTTTTTTAAGATATCCAAGAGTTTAATTTAATCTCAGTGTCAGAAAATTATTTAAAAATGAAACCATGGAGAACTGACAATAGACAATTTTGTCAAATAGGTTTCCCTTTGGGGTGACATAATAGATGTCTAAAGCACAGAACAGTGAAAACACAAGCTTCTATTTTTTTTAAAGTTTATAAGTTGACCTCATCATTTTCTAGCATATGCAGCAATTAGTCTGTGAATCAGTAGGTAGGTAGATACAAACTTCCAAGTGGTTTTGTCTAAGCTATAAATGGACTTCTGTTCATACATTTCTTTAGGTTATTAGGTTAGGGGTTATTCACTATCCCCATATTTACAAAATGCAAAATAAATCACTATATATTGATTTATTACACTGTACATTCTGCTATAAAATGCTACATGTGAGACTATTGCATTAATATAGGAAAGTTATACGGACTCATTTACACTGGCTAATTAAATTTAAGGGATTTGGATAAAATTGCTGGACCAATTATGTTGAAAAACAAATCATCTAATTGAATTTGAGCAAAATAAAATACACACAACCATAACAATTCACCACTTGTTTTTTAGATACAAAGAAATGATTTTCAGTGCTTGAGGTAGACAGTGTATGGGAACAGGGAAAGGGGAAATCAGAATCACTTGTGGATTTTCTTTTCTCTTTTTTTTTACAATACACCCAAACTGTTGGTAATTAAATTTAACCTTGTCTAAATATTGTTTCCAGCCACAGATAATTAGATAATTAAAAACTCCGTGTCAAGTATTAGGCTAAGTGCATGGTACATAATTATCTCATGTTATCCTTACATCATTTTCATAAATTAGGAATATCTTCCTTTAAAAGCTGAGGCTTATCGAGTTTAAATTATTTAATTAATGATGTACAACCAGTTCACAGCAGATGTATCTGGTTGGCCAAAAAGTTCATTTGGATTTTTCCATAACATCTTATAGAAAACTCTGAACAAACTTTCTGGCCAACCCAATAGATGTAAATTCAGATTTATTCTGTCTCCAAATCAAATTCTATGCTCTTAATCATCTGGTTGTATTTAATGGCAGAAAGTTAAGAGGAACTAAAGAACCTCTTGATAAGAGCTGACTTAAACCTCAACATTCAAAAAACTAAGATCATGGCATCTGATCCCATCATTTCATGGGAAATAGATGGGGAAGAAGTGAAAGCTTTGACAGATTTTATTTTCTTGGGATCCAAAATCACTGCAGATGCTGACTACAGCCATGAAATTCAAAGATGTTTTCTCCTTGAAGGAAAGCTATGACAAGCCTAGACATCATATTAAAGAGCAGAGACATCACTTTGCTGACAAAGGTCCACATAGGCAAAGCTATGGCTTTTCTAGTAGTCATGTGTGGATGTGAGTTGGACCATTGAAAGGGCTGAGCACCAAGAATTGATTCTTTCCAACTGTGGTGCTGCAGAGGACTCTTGAGAGTCCTTTGGAGAGAGAGGAGATCAAACCAGTCAATCCTAAAGGAAATCAACTCTGAATATTAATTGGAAGGACAGATACTGAAGTTGAAACTTCAATACTTTGCCCAACTGATGCGAAGAACCGACTCATTAGAAAAGACCCTGATGCTAGGAAATATTGAGGGTAGGAAGAGAAGGGAGTGACAGAGGATGAGATTGCTGGGTGGCATCACCAACTCAATGGACATGAGTCTGAGAAAACTCTGGGAGATAGTGAAGGACAGGGAAGCCTTGTGTGCTGCAGTCCATGGGGTCACAGATTTGGACACAAATTTGTGACTGAATGAAAACAACATTCTGATATAATTGACAGCATGTTCTATCCATGCTCACTCCAGGAAACTCCTCTTTCTGAGATGTTATGTATTACAGCTTCCTTTCCTTTTATACATTGTTGTCTATTATAGATCTAATTTAGCATTTTCTGATGGGATAGAGGACAAACTTGTGAGGAAGAAGGAAACAATTGGCAAGAGAAGATAACTGAGATATAGACAGAATACCCCTTCTAGCCCTCACTACAATGTGAAAAATTCCGGGTAATTAATTTTTGGGTTAATAGAGTATATAGTTATTTCTTCCTTTCTTTTGTTTCCCGGCTTTGCCATTATGACCAATCATTTTCTATATTTCAGTGTCCCCCAAGGAAAGGAGAAAATCTCAAATATCTATAATTTTTTAAAAGTTCACTTTATTATAGACAGTCACTACCAACAGATTAAAACCTCAGTGTTACATTTATTAAAAACTGTTTAGTTTTTTTTAAACAGCACAGTAAGTTTAATCTCACTGTCCCCTTATGGAGTCTTATCTTAAATAGCTCAGTTATATTTTTCCACACTCAAGTTTATTGAGTTTCCATAATGTACCTCTTGAAAATTATCCAGAAAATTTGGAAGAGAATTTCTATATTAAAATAATACTTTAGCCTTTTGCACAATGATGACATTCAGACTAAAGTTATTGTACTGCTAAATATTGTTTCCAATTAATTAAAGCAATTGGCTAAAATATCAAGAATCAGGAAGCTTCCTCCATGAATACCTAGTGATTCGTTAAATTGATGCACCAATGTATTTTGTTTATTTATAATTACATCAGATGTCTTCTATTTAAAGATCAGAAAGAAATAGGAGTCTCATTTTTAGACTAAGACTACATAATATTAATGTGCATCATTATTTGTTTGTAAAATACATATTATTTTCCTATAATAGTAGATAATAATGTAGGATAACATATGATTATTCCTAGATTTCTAAAGCTAGCCTACCCACAACTAGGACTTGCCATTTTCTTAGATTATGTTATAAAATAGTCTATTTTTGGAGAAGTTCAAGAATTTTGAAAATTTTTTATAAATGTGTTTAACCTGATAAAATCAGGAAAAATAGTAAAATTCATTAGCATTTAAAACTGTTGTTATTGTGCAGTTGCTAAGTCATGTCCAAGCCTTTGGGACTTCATGTACTGTAGGCTGCCAGGCTCCTCTATCCATGGGATATCCCAGACAAGAATACTGGAGTGGGTTGCCATTTCCCTCTCCAGGGCATCTTCTTGACCCAGAGATCAAACCTGAACCTCCTGCTTGGCAGGAGAATTACTATTATTATTATTATTATTATTATTTTTACCACTGAACCACCAGGGAAGCAATTTAAAAGCTATTAGATATTAACTCACATGCTATATAAGAAGAAATCTTAGTAAAAAGTATTTTCAAAGATGTAAGTTACAGACCAAAGTTACACACGTGACAACTAATCTAGTCTGTGCTCTGTCTCCCGTCTCCTTCCTCTCAGAATAACCCTCCCATCTCCTAGCCACAATTATGTTACTTCTGTTCCCTGATATTATTTTCTATTCTGCCCCATCACAGTTCCCGTATTTATGTCTTTGGTAAGAAACTATGCTTCTGATTACATTCATGTGTGCAAAGGTGAAAAGTCTAGACTCGCATATTCAGTACTTCACAGTAGTAATGAACTCTGCAGTCTTTCTACAGAAATACAAAATGATTCTAGTCAAAGGAGTCACATAAAAGTTATATCTAAAAGTGTTCTCTGTGAACAATATATGCTTGACAGAGTCTTCTACTTTCTGTATTTTTAAACAATTAGATCTAATACACGAAGAAATATGCAACTCTAAATTAATAATATTGTCTCAGGTGATTGGCAAAACCTTACAACTAAATACCAACTAGAGTATCTATTCTCACACCCACTGGGATTACTTGTTGAAGTGAATTTACAGCTTGACATGACATATTAAGAAAGAGACTTGATAACCTTAGATAGCCTATTATTTGAAATCTAGAATTACACACAAATGATTTTCAGAACACTCTAAATGGTACAAATCTTAACATGTATAAATAAAACCTCTAGAATTACCGAATTCCAGTTCCTAACATTTTGTGAGAAAGCATGTTGATTTTTAAATCAGCTGCAGAATACTAAGAACATTTGTCTAAATTCTTATTGCTTCCTATTAACTCTTTAAAAAGTCTGTCATGTATGATGAACTTTTTACAGGCTTTCCAGAGTCTACTTGTAGTTTGAGTCTATGTTTGTTTTGAGATCTATGTAAATGGAGAAAGATCAGATGAAGGGACTAAAAGCATACTTTGGAATCAAGTACAGATTATTATACCTCCCTTTTCTAACTCTTGGCACTGTTCTTTGAGCAAATTACCTCTTTCTAAGGTTCAGTTTCCTTTTCTCTAATATAGGGACAATAATATGCTCTTCATAATATCATTTGTAAATTTAAAATAAGAACATGTTGGCATTAAATTTCTTTGCATAGCATCTACAATATAGTTAATTAATAAATGTGTGGCTTATATTGTTCTGATTATTATTCATATAATTATAGTTCTCATACCAAACTTTTCTTCAAGCACTGTACTCAAACTTATAAATCCCACTAGCTTTTAAGACTCTTTCTCTAAATATTATGGGTCCTCTTTACCTATATAAGCCAATCCTTCCTCAAAACTAACCTAGTTTAGCTCATGTCATGAATACCTACTCACAACCACAGCTAACAAGAACTTAATTGGCCCCCCTGCCAACTAGCTGGGAACCTGGGCAGGTAGGAGAGAAGGGAACTGAACTGTAATTTAATTATCTGTAAAGTAGGAACATTTTAAACTCTCTGTGAGGGTTTGCCTCATAGGTATATAATTACATATATTAATATACAGAAATCATTTAAGCTTACCAGCCACAAAATAATGATTCAAAAATCTTAAATAGTGTAATATTACATTTTTATTGTCTTTTAAAAATGCTTTTTTCCCATCTTTCCCATTCAATTCTTCAAGCCCATTGTGTTCTCCTCTTAGGCTATTCTGTTCTACAAACTCAGTACTATATCTATAACCAAATCCCATAGCATCATACATTTGAAAATATTATTTTGGTATTAGACAATCTAATTTTCAGGTAAATCCTTGGAATAAAAATATGTCAGAGAACTTTACATTTTAGTTCAGCTAATGCTTCCCTTCAACCACAAATGTATTATTATTTTCCATATCAAAGAAATGAATATATGTATTTTCCCCCTGTAGCAGCAATTTTCTTCCATATGTTTATTAAAACCTTACCCTTTTAATTATTTAAACAGCCCAGGATATACAAGATTCAGTAGTGTTTGTTTGCTCTCCTTAAGATTATTTCTTATCAATGAGATTTTAATCAATAATGAACTTTTAAGAAAGTTTTCAGTAATTGCAGCTCTTCACAATTTAAAACTCTAGTGTTCCAACATGAAAAGCTAAACCAGCTGTTTGGACAGACCTCTCTCCTAGTACAACTACCCAAAAAGGGTAGTTAAAATATAGCAATAAGAAATTTTTCATATGCAAAGTCCAGCTTAAAAGGGAACAGAAGAAGAGAACAGAAAATTCTCAGTTGTTGAAAATGGAAAGTGTAGCCAAAGAAAGGTGAAATGGGGTAGAGAAACCTTTATATCTGAGTGAAGACAGAAGGAGTTGATCTCCAGAACCCATGAGGAAACTGGAGAGATGTCTTCTGGATTATAAAAAGCAATGTAACTGGAACTAGACTAGAGATTTCTAAAAATTATTCTTTCTGTGAAAATAAGAAGGGTGAAGATCTGATTCTCTAACTGACAATGGTAGGAAATAATTTTAGTATATATGAAGTCTTGAGTGAAGAATCAGAAAAACTGACCTGTAGCGTGTATACATATAAAGCAGTAACAGGAGCTTCAAATTGAGAACATAAAATAACAATCGGACAAGGACAATTGAATTCCCTGCCCTGGTGGAGCAAAATAAAAACCACTCTGTTGGACATTTTTATAATGTGGTCATTCACCTATACAAGAAAAATTGCACTTAAAGAAATGCAGATTCACAATGAAAACACATATGGGGGAATATCAATAAGCCTAAACTGTAAAAGGAGGAACATCCTAGTAACTAGAAACAATAATCTGATAGTGAAAACAAATTAAATGTGTTCAAATAAGAAAAAAAATATAGAAGACTCAATAAAATGTAACACATTTTGGAAACAGAAAAAATAAGATTTTAAAGAAAAGAATGTTTAGAAATCTAGAAATGGTGATAAAAATGAAAATCTGCATGGATAAGCCAAAGAACAGATTAGACAAAAACCAAAGAAAAGAAAATGACCTGGTAGTTAGAAATGAGGAAGACACCTAGAATTCAATGCCAAATATATATTTATACACACACACATATATATATATACACATGATATGAAAGAGGAAAAAAAGGCAAATTTAGAAAACCTAAGTAAATTATATTTAAAAAATGAGAAAAGAAAAATATCTGAAACTATAACATTTGATAAAGTTGCTTAAGCAAATACATGAGTTACCAGACTCAAGACACTTGAGCCCTGGTAAAGAGAAATAAAAGCAAAATATGTAACTAGATATATTTTGGTGAAATTGCAGAATAACAAATATCAAGAAAACTTTAAAGTTGCTTTCATCAAACTGAGCACGTGTAAGAGGAGAAATAGTTTCTTCACGGAGAAACTACAATTGTATCCTGACAATCACATAGGTTTTCAAGTGAATTTCTTAGTATTGTCTGAGCATTTTTAAGAAGAGAATCTAAGCTGTAGTGGCTAGGAGTCATTATGCCCATGTGTATCTTGCAAAAAGAATCACAATTCCTCTCTGCAGTGGGACAACTTTAATACTGGTGAAGGAGCTCAAGTTCTAAGAAAAGTTAGCAATTCATGGTTAAACAATCTCTAAGGACACAAGGACCACTATAATGAGACCCAGAACAAAAAAGAAAAAAAAAAAAAAGAAAAAAACTCAGACCTCCAGAGACTTCAAATACTGGAATTACAAAAATTATAATTTAGAAAATAATGTTTGATATTATATATCAAATTATATGGGGGTTTCCCAGGTGGCACTAGTGGTAAAGAAACCACCTGCTAATGCAGGAGATGTAAGAGTAGTCAGTTCGATAAATGGGTTGGAAAGACCCCTTGGAGAAGCAAATGGCAACCCAATCTAGTATACTTGAGTGGGAAATCCCATGGACAGAGGAGCCTGGCAAGCTGCAGTCTATGTCCATGGGGTAGCAAAAAGTCAGATGTGACTGAGCATACACACACACATAGTAAATTATATACCATGATACTATATATATATATATCTTAATATCAAAAGAAAGTAAGAAATTATAAAGAAATTTCCATTGAAAATTGAACAAAATTTCTAGAAATAAAAAGTAATAAATTTAAATTTAATACATGCCTTAAATGACAGATTTTAATTAAAGAAATAGTTAACTGGAGAATAAATCTGGAGTTATTATACAGAATGCAACATGATATAAAGGTGTGGCCAATAAAATGAGAAAACCTACTACATCTCTAACAGAGATCAAGAGAGATATATTATGAAAATTAGAAAAGAGAAAAATTTTTTAAATAAATTTATTTATTTTAGTTGGGGGCTAATTACTTTACAATATTGTAGTAGTTTTTGCCATACATTGACATGAATCAGCCATGGGTTTACATGTGTTCCCCTTCCTGAACCCTCCTCCCACCTCCCTCCCCATCCCATCCCTCTGGGTCATCCCATTGCCCCAGCCCTGACAGAACACCATTCCATGTTCGATGCATGAGACAAATGCTCAGGAAAGAGAAATTTTAAAAAGATAATAGCAAAGTAAGCTTTTGGTTGGACTCAAGGTAAAGAAAAAAAGGCAAATTTTTACCACAACTGAAAGTGAGACTATCACTGTGGAGATAACAGGCTTAAAGATAAGAACTTAGGAAATTTTTGCTAATGAATTTAAAACTTTAAATGACAGAGGAATTCATAGAAATATAATCTCAAATTGAAAAAAACAAAAATACTTTGTTTAACTATTAAAAATTGACTTAAGAATAGAAATCTTCTCCCCTCAAAGTAATTTGAAGCCTATATACTAATATGGTTGAATTATAAACAAACAAATAAAAAAAAATAACACTAATCATATACAATGGTTTCAGCATACAAAAAGAAGTACTCCTACATTTATTAAGCCAGTATAACCTTGATACTAAGAGTTAGTGGATATTAGGTTATTTGCCAGTTGATCTTTCTCATGAATATAGATGCGAAGATTATAAACAAATGTATCAAACCAATTCCACTGAGGCAGATGTATATGCATGGTATATCTCAAACAAGGTGACTGTATTCAGGAGTTTAAGTCTGATTTACGATTTTAATGCAGATTGGAAGTTTTACCATAATGACAGAAAATGGAAATATAATCCAAACATTTAGAGGAAAAAAAAAAGATTTGATACAATTAATTACTACTCGAATTTTTTAAATATTACAAACTAGATTTATGAGGAAACAGTTTTAATCTTACACAGGTATTTACAAAATTACTAGCATACATAAGAAAATATTAAATTGTTTCTCTTTTATATTTGGAAATGCAGACAATCTCTGTTATCGTTACTTTTAGTCAACATTGATTAGGGATCCTACTTTGTGCAGGAAGGAAAGACAATAATTTAGGAATATAAGATTGGTAGAAAAAGAAAATTATTAGTTGTATGTAGTCTGTTGATACATATAGAAAACCCAAAATAACCTATTGAAAAGTAAATTTAGAAAGTTGGTTATAGAAATAGACAATAATTGTGATCTTATAAGGACAACAGTTATAAACAAAAATATTAAAATATACTGTTTACTATAGCATATTTCAAATGTGTGGGAACAATTCTAGTAAGAGATGATCAACGTCCATGATCCAGTTTTCCATTTATAAAACTAAGAATCCTTATTGATGGAAACTAAAGAAGACCTGAATAAATGAAAGATCTATCATTCTTATGGATTTGGAACATGCAGTAATATACCTATATCATGTATAATGATATTTGGATTTAATAAAACCTCAATAATATTCTCAACACAATAATTTGTGGAAACAGACAAAATAATACTAAAGTTTATGAAAATGCAATGGGACAAGAATAGTCGAGAAACTCTTTAAAAATAAAAATAATGTATGATGTTTGTTTTATCAAGTATACAGGTATTCTGCATACATATAAAACAATTAAATGCTAACAATATATATATAAATGCCTCAGTTATCTAGAAATACAACATTGTGAAAGGACAGAAGAAAACAGAGTTCTCAGAATCAGAGCCACATCACAAAAAGGCATTTATATAGGGAAGGTTTGTCCTATAGACAAATAAAGAAATTATAATTTTTAAAAGCTATGTTAAGTCAATAGCATATCCAAAGTGGTAAAAAATGAAATAACCCCTAATTAAAACTATACACAAAACTCCAAATAGATTTTAGATTTGAATGTAAAGTGCAAAGTAAGAAAGCTTTTAGAAGTTATACTAAGATACTGTATTTTTGACCTTAGGGCAGGAAAAGAATCTTTAAACAGTTCAAGAAAAAGTACTAACCATAAAGTATTCTGTTAAATTTAAGAATCCTATTCTTTTAATGACACATAAGAGAGTTAAAAAGCAAGCCATGAAGTTCAAGATCTGTAAGACATGTAACTGGCACATATCTTGTTTCAAGAGAACATTTAAAATTCTTGAAATCATTAAAAAAAGAAGAAGAAGAAAATAAGCAGGCTGATTGAAAAAGTACAATACAGTTATAATGTCTGAATGTTCAATAGCTACATGAAAATGCTGACTTATTAATAACAAAATAAAAGCCATTATTAAGTATTACTAAACACACACTAGAAGATCTAAAATTGTTTTTTTAGTACCAATTTTGACAGTTATATGGAGCAACTCATGGTGTCATTTAAGGCCCGTGGGTACTTTATTGCAACCACCACAGGAAACAATCACTACCTAGGAAATTTGGATATATGCTTATCTATGACTCAGTAATTCTACTCCAAAGTATATATATCCTAATAGCATGTTCACAGACACCTAGAAAAATATAGCAGAATGATCATGGCAGTATAATTCATAATAATTCCAAACTGAAACAACCCAAATGATCACTGAAAGTAGAATGAATGTAACTGAAAGATACATATCAATATAAATTTAAGAACTAGAATAATTCACAATAAGGATAAATATCCCAAATATATGGGCATTACAGAAAAATCAGAACAAAAGAATATTTTCTCTGCACTTATATTATGGAAAGTTAAAAACAAAAAGGCAAACTTAAACCATATATTTAGGGTTTCATATTTAGTTTGTAAATGAAAAAACAAAGAACTGATTTCCATGGAAATCAGGAAAGCTGTTTGTTTTATGGGAAAAAGAGGGAGCACCAAGAGGCAGGCATTAAAGTGATTCCTGGTGTGTTGAACATCACATTGTTACAGGGTGTTCCCTCAATGAAAAATCACTAAATTGTAAATATTGAATTTGTGCACTTTTTATATACATGGTATATGTTAAAAAATGAAGAAAGGATAAAAATGAACTGTACTGTTTTACTAATGTTACTATGACTTAATGTAGCAAGCAATTTCATCTTAATTTTAAGTTAAACTTAATCATATTCCCTGGATTAAAGAGGCTTTTGAGTGTCAACTTTTCTCACTTCAAGATTGTTTTACTTCCTAGTAAATTTTAGGGATTGCTAACAAACTAAAGTGGGAAATAAGGTGGCAATTGCTATTTTATTTGACACTTCATGTCAAGATTGAAACAAAGTAATGATTGGTAAATATTTTCTAAGAGGAAACTTTACCACCTTTATTAAATTTCTGTCAAATTTGTTTTATGCTCAGACATCACTGTGATATGGATTGCAGAGAACATGTCTAAATCTGACAGATCAACTGTTTTTCTTTGCAGTTCTTCAAGGTAACATCTAAGAATAGTTTATATTGAAGGACGTCCTAATGAAAATCACAGACAGGGAAGAGATAGGCAATAAATACTCAGGTTAAAGTAGAGGAGGAGACAGAGTTAGGGGAGAGCTTTGCCTTTCTTCATGGTCTTGGTAGAAGACTAATGTTTACAGGACATGACTGCAACATAAGCCAATGAGATTAGGCCTGTAAGAAGCTAGGATCAGAGCCTCATTAAAAAAAAAAAAAAAAATTGTGTTCCCCTGAGGTCCACAAGACATTTCATGTAATTTGAGACTACATCTATTCCATTAATATTATTATATTTTTCTCTCATTTTCTGATGCTTACCATGAGATATGGTGGAGACTTCTACATATTTCCAGAGACTATATATGTTGTGACGACACTGTTGATTCTGATATCTAGTGAAATATGTATTTGTACATTCTTCTGTTTAAAATTTCAGTTTTAGTTTCTAATAGGATCAATCCTAAAGGAAATCAACTGTGAATCACACAAACTGTGGAAAATTCTTAAAGAGATGAGATTACCAGACAACCTTATCTGCTTCCTGAGAAACATGTATGAAGGTCAAGAAGCAACAGTTAGATCCAGACATGGACCAAGGGACTGGTTCAAAATTGGAAAAGGAGTACATCAAGGCTGTATATTGCCACCCTACTTATTTAATTTATATGCAGAGTACATCATGTGAAATGCCAGGCTGGATGACTCACAAGCTGGAATCAAGATTGCTGGGAGAAGTATCAACAACCTCAGTTATGCAGATGATACCATTCTAATGGCAGAAAGAGAAGATCAACTAAAGAGCCTCTTGATAAGGGTGAAAGAAGAGAGTGAAAAAGCTGGCTTTAAAACTCAATGTGCAAAGAACTATGATCGTGGCATCCAATCCCATCACGTCATGGCAAACAGAAGGGGAAAAAGTAGAAACCGTGATAGATTTTATTTTCTTGGGCTCCAAAATCACTGTGGACAGTGTCTGCAGCCATGAAATTAAAAGATCCTTACCCCTTGAAAGAAAAACTATGACAAACAGCATATTAAAATGCAGAGACATCACTGCTGACAAAGGTCCATATCATCAAAATAATGGCTCTTCCAGGCATCATATATAGACATGAGAGTTGGACCATAAAGAATATTGAGCATTGAAGAGATTCTTATGAGTTTTTTGGCCAGCAAGTAGATCAAACCAGTTAATCCTAAAGGGAATCAGTCCTGAATATTCATTGGAAGGACTGATGCTGAAGCTGAAGCTCCAATACTTTGGCTACCTGATGCAAAATGCCGACTCACAGGAAAAGATCCTCAGGCTAGGAAAGATTGAGGGCAGGAGGAGAAGGGAGTGATACAGGATGAGATGGTTGGATAGCATCATTGACTTAATGGACATGAGTTTGAGCAAACTCTGGGAGATAGTGAAGGACAGGGAAGCCAAGCAAGCTGCAGTCCATGGGGTCACAAAGAGGCAGACACAATTTATCAACTGAAGAGCAATAGCAGAGTTCAAAATATTTTCTTTCATATGTTTAATATCTAGTTATTTGAAGGCTTTATATATGATTCTAAGTTTTTCAGATCTCAAAAGAGCTAAAAATAAGCTTTATTTACCTGAGAATCAATATTTGTCTGTCTCATATTTGACCACCTTATAAAAGGCACTGATAACACCTCCACATACACATAGACCCAATTTACCAACTTAACAAATGAAATATTGATAAAAAATTACCATCATTGGGTATTATTTAAAGTATTTTACATGGCACTGGTGATTGATTTTCCTTTTCCTAAAGAATAAATGTTCTTTTTAATTGTCTTCTATGGCTTTTACATGCATTTCCACTAAAGACTATAAATGTATAGGGCTGTCAAGTCCTAATACATTATTTGAATATTAGAGCTGTTATTTTAAACACAAATTAAGCAATTTCCTATATTTTACATGACAGGTTTACAATTGTTCACTGAGGATAATCACACAGGCCCTTTATAATAATTGCCTACATGTCTGACTCATTATCATATTATTAGTGTTTATGTCAAATGAACACCAGAAAAGCTTAGCCTTTCATTTCTAATGCCAAAAGATTCTATCTTATGAATGAAAATAAGTGAAGCAGATTGATTTTTTCTATATATAAAATCTGAGTGAATATTCTCATCTTTAGTCTTGTTCACGTGTTAATTTCGAACTGTCACAAATACTACGTGGACTCAGGAAATTCTGAAGGATGAATCATTTCCACTGCCCTATCCAAGGTCATTGAGTGTAATTACTCCTGATATTTTGTCCATCATACTTGGTACTTCTTAGGAAATCCTCTTTTCTAGAGGAAAATAATTCTAAAAGCAATACCCTTTCTCTTTCATCTCTTAATTTTTCCCACAAATATTTTTTAAAACTTCCCTTCCCAGAAATAATAATTTGTGTCACTATCTGAGTAGTATGTATTCTTCCAAAATATAGTTTACACAGTTCAGAAGTATAATTTTGATATTTCTTAGTGATATTTTTAAGAACAATTAGTACCACTGTTTCTGACATGCTATATTTGATACTATTTCATCAACTATGATTTGTACAGGTACTTTAGATCTACTTTTATCCTCTTCTAATAATTATTAATATATCTCATGTTTTAGAAGTTTATACCATTTTTACTTTGGGAATGATAAAGATAATATTTTTTTTCAGGGAAGCAAATTGATATGCATCCATTCCAAGAACTTAAATACTTTCTACTGAGAATCTATTGAAAACCTAAGCAAGGAGCTCTGAGAATCCTTCTGAGAGAAGTGTGGAGGAGAGAGTCCACAATATTACACAAGGATCCACTTCAATATAAAATACAGGCATGCAGGTTTCACTGAGGAAACCAGCAAGGTAGGTCTCTAGGAAGAAGTTGTGACTGAATAGTAGCTCTTCAACTACTCACATAGTACAGGAAAGAGTGTTCTCTTTCAAGAATAAGGAGATCTTTTAATAAACATATTGAAACTCTTTGAAGAGATGGTAAAACACATCTAATAGAGTCAATTGCACTTAACTGTGTAATTTACACATTCAACATGACAGCACTCTATGACAGTGGAAAAGGAATCCAAGAAGAAGAAACTGATGATGACACAGAAAATAAACAATCACACGTGTTCATTACATGGGAGTTAACATGAAAACTGGCTGTCATTTACAATCACTATAAGGGAACTTAACTTTTAAGAAAATCAACATGCAAGAATAAATAAAATCAGGTAACGTGATATTTCTTTCTCCACCTGATTGTCAATTATTTGTGAAGAACAATATGCTTTACAGATTATTTAAGAGGCTTAATTTTGTTACTCTCACAAATATTTGACAATAAAGATAGCAAAACATGGTGGAGGTATACATCTTTTATTTAAAAATTATGACACTTTTCACATATGAAAATATTTCTAGGCCTCACATATTATGGGAGATAATGGGCAGTTGATACCATTTAAGATTCAAACCAAAGGCCAGATATCAAAGAAAATTACCTGAATCAAGTGGGAATAGGGAGAACCCTACCCTCCCTGACGCCACTGGCCAAAGATGGGCAACTTGTGCACCATTAGTAACAAATGAAATAGATTAAAGTAATTGAAATCCATGAATTCAAACTGACACTAAAAACATATCTTAATGTTCATATATGGAGGGTTCTAGAAAACCAAATCATGAATCACAAAAAGAATAAACATAGATAATGAATAAAACTTATCTTGGTTTGCCTATGTAAAATGCATCCTAGGATAATAATTGAGGAGAGAAATCAATTTTTTTTGAAAACTATACACTCTCAGTAATTAATAAAGAAGAAATAAGGTAGTTAGAATATCAATTTTAGTCTATAATGAAAAAAAGAGCTAAAAATGTAATATAAAAAATTTGAACTTCATAATTAGATCACACTAATCAAAACTGAACCCAGTTATACTTTTAACATCCCAATGAGGGGTAACCTGTAACTTAAGTGACTTCCAATGCAAGTAATCAATATCACAGAAGAAAGATTCCTGCAAACAAGCAAAAATCCAATCAATCTGTATAAGAAAAATAGTAATTAGATGAAATACAGGCGTGTGCTGATTATATTGTGTTGTGCTGTGCTTATTCGCTCAGTCATGTCTGACTCTTTGCAACCCCATGGACTCTAGCCCACCAGGCTCCTCTGTCCATGGAGATTCTCCAGGCAAGAATATTGGAGTGGGTTGCCATGTCCTCCTCCTGTCTTCCCAACATAGCAATCGAACCGAAACCTCTCCCATTTCAGGCAGGGTCTTTACTGTCTGAGCCACCAGGGAAGCTGATTATATTAGCAAAACTCAAAAGACAGGAATCTCTTTAGAACAAATAACTCAGTACTCTCCCCCAACATTATATGGCAGTGAAAGACAACTAAGTAAATGTGACTTATTTTTAACAAACAAGCCAATCAATGAAAATGAAGATGCATCTGAGAGGAACTGAGCCCTGGTTAGTTTGGTCGATATTTCATGCTATTAAGTAAGCCTTCAGATATGCCATCACATGAACATAGATACTACTTTCAGCTATTTATTCCTCATAAATGTTCAGAGAGCTGCCCCTACTTGCTAATGAACACTTTTAACATAGAAAGTCATGTATTAAAAAAATACTTAATGTTTTAATGTGATATAATCATGGTTATTCTTTAAAGAATTCTTATCTTTTAGCTATTTACAGAAGATATTATATGATGTCTGGAATATGCTTGAAAATAGCATAGTTGGGTAAGTAACAAGATTTGCCATGAGATAATTGTTAAGTTGTTAAGGTGTAGGACATGTGCACTGGATTTCCTTATGCTACTCTTTCTGTGTATGTAATTATTCATAAAGATTTCAAGAAACAAAACTAAAGTGAAACCACAAAATGTGACTTAATGGCATTTTTTTTCTATCGTTTTTAAATGAATCATTCCTAAATGTAAATGACTATAAACCTTGGGAGCCTTATGTGTGCAATAGGGAGACAATACACAGTCTATGTAAACTGTAAAATCTATATCATCCCTTATTTATTCTAAAATAAATCATGCAGGCTTTTTTTTATGTTGCTTTCATTTTTCATCCTCTAAAAATAATGATTTTATACTCCCTCAGTGGCATTTATATTTGTGGCTCATATCGCATGCTAACCTCAAGCCCCTGGGTGTATACATATTCAGTGTGCACACACTAGTAGTTGGATTGACAGATGTATGACTTTGAAAACTACATTCAGTTTCCTGCTTCCTTAATATGCAAAATTAGATTTCTCTAAATTCATGATTAGTCTATCTGCATTTTATTTCACTGGTTCCATTTCTGGAAGGAGTTTGGATTCTCAGCATGAGATTCTGTCTAGTTTCCTAAAAATATTTGAAAAATATGGTACTCAAATGCCAAAAAGAATGTAAATTATTTATTTTGCAATAATTTCAATTAGGTATGAAGGTATTTCTAAAAGAAGTTCTACAGAGAAGATAATATCTTTGGTGCTATGTCGGGGTCCTTTAATGGACCAGGGTCTGGTGGTCTGGAGTCGACGATAAGAAAATGAAAGAGAGAAAGATAGAGAGAAAAGGAAAGAGAGAGAGAGACATGGGGACCCAAGCCTCTAATGGAGGAAGGGAAACTAATTAATATCTTTCTAGGTTATGAAGTCCTTCCTTTGTGTATGGGCCCAGCAGAATTATACATAAACATTAGCCGACAAACTTGGGCTTTCACTCTGCCTCCAAAAGAGGAATTTCAGATGTTGCTTGGATTATTTACTGCCCTTTCTTTGTCCATGAACTATGTTTATACTACTGAAACTTTAGGGAAAGAGTTAGGGAAAGAACAAAGAACACTATGCAAAGGGTTTATTAATAAAAACTTTAAATATACTCATGTTCATTGGGATGAATGTCAAGCAAAATCAGGAAAATTAATGTTTATGACTGATACAATTGTCGATTGGGGACCCTATGGTATGTGGTTATCTAACTGCTCAGATGATATTAAAGCACTGTGTGTGGTTATGTTACTCAAGTAACATGAAAAGTTACTAACAATACTATAGAATGTTATCATGACAAAGAACTTCTTGGGTGGCTTGACAATGGAATGGCCCCCCCTCGTCCTCAAATCGTCCTTGATGAACAGATTGAGCCTAAACAATAGGACATCTAGAAACTTGCTACAAGCACGGAGGAACTTGGGACTTGGACTGAACATTTCATAGGGACCAATCGTAGTCATAATAATTATTTCTTTCACTATAATCAATCATATTTTATACAAGCCTGTGTTCCACTTCCTTTTGTTGTAGCTATAGGAAACTTACAATTCAATAAGCCTTTACATTCTGTAACTTGTATACATTGCAAATTGTATACTTGTCTTAACTCCTCTATTTCTTTAAGAAATGATTCCCTTTTGATTCTTCAATCTTGACATAATCTGTGGTTACCAATAAGTCTCCAGCAGCCCTGGGAGGAAGGTCCCATGGCTGGACTTGTTTCCCGGTTACTTACTAAACTGCTCTGGTGATCTAAACGATTCATTAGATGGCTTATTCTTGGCATTTTGGGATTAATAGCTATTTGCACCACTGCTACAGTCACTGGCAATGCTTTACAAACCTCAATTCAAAAACATAATTCTATCCAAATTGGATTAAAAATGCTCATACTATGTGGGCCACTCAAGCTCAGATAGATGAGGATATTCAAAATAAAATACAGGACCTAAGAACAGCCATCAAATGGATTGGAGATCAATGAATAGATTTACAAAAACAGGTGATACTAAAATGTGATTGGAATTCTACTCAGTTCTGTGTTACTTCTGTTCAATTCAATCATAGTGCCTACAACTGGGATCAAATCAAATTTCATTTCACAAGACATACATGATAATGCCTCTCTAAATGTATAATTATTACAAAAAGAAATCTTTGAAATCTTTTCTAAAAATCTGCCCTCTTCCACTAATTTAGAAACTTTAGCTGAACAACTAGCTGATCAATTATATGGGCTAGACCTACATAGATGGTTTCAAAGCATTTCTTACAATATCGGATCTGGAACTATAATTTTGGTGATTGTCTTGACAATTATATTTGTTGTTTACCATTGCCTGCATGCAAAAATTGTTAACAGCAAACAAACTCAAATGGTCAGAACCCTTTTTACTAATATTATAAATAAATAAGGGGGAATTATCAGGGGATGTTTAACAGGAGGATTTCTACGTGCTGTTTCTCATGAATCCTCAAATTGTCAGGGAATGTTTAACAGGAGGATTCCTACGTGCTGTTTCTCATAAAATATTTCTTCCTTATCAAGTGGAACAGCAAGCTGCTCCCAAGTCAGAGGTCATGGAATGAGATGGCTCGGGTCTCCTTCAGTAAACGTTCTCCTTAGGCAAAACTAGTTAGTCTCAATCCTCTTTCTTGAGATATGGTTTGTCTCCTGACCTTGTGATTATTATTGTTCCCTTGGTAATGATTGCTGTACGTTTGATTTTCTGACCTTTGTCATTGTCAAAAGAAATTTCTTGTAACACAGCATATATATATACTCATAGAAAGATCATTAAAGTACCCTTCCTCCATCAGAGGCTTGGGTTCCCGTGTCTCTCTCTCTCTCTCTCTTTCCTTTTCTCTCTATCTATCTTTCTCTCTTTCATTTTCTTATCGTCAACTCCAGACCACCAGATCCCGGTCCATTAAAGGACCCCAACAGTGCTAAACTGTAGAGGTAATTTATGCACAGTACCCTAAATACCTTAAAATTAATTATTATATCATCATATATTGTCAGTGTATCATGGTATTGTCTACATTTTTATGAACTGCTTTTAATAAAAATCTTAAATAGCTGATTGAAAAAAGTTAATTTTTATTTAGGCTATCTAAACCTTCAGAAGTAGTGAACTTCAATCTATTAGTAGGTCTCAGATTTAGTTGCTCTTGCTAAGAATCTGTAGCCCTTTTTTATTTGCTTTGATTCTCAAGAAGAGGGACAAAATCCAAATGTATCACTTAGTCATTTCTTTCGTTTTCAACTTACAGAAATTGTAATCAATGATCTCCTATTGGATCTGCCTTCTGGTGAAGTTTGGAATCTCCTACTACTGTCTTACTAAAAACTGCAGAAATGGAAAGAAAGGGAAATTGTGCAAAGTGTGTGAGAATGCCAGAGAGTGAATGGACACAAGTGACTTTAAAGTAAATAGAAAATTGTTAATTAAGTATTCACTGATTAGGAGATTTTCTAATGAAAATGAAAGGGATGAAAGGGAAGAAAATTACACAGTATCTTAAAAATCTTTAAAATATTTTCTCTTTCCTGGGTGATTCATGGATGACTATTAGAGGCTGGCATTGCATAGTGATAATTAATAGTAGTTTTCTTGTGGTAAGCAAGCAATTATATATATATATATACTTATATATATATATATTTCTATATAAATCAAGAGCAAAACACTGGCAGTAGTTCTGAAGGACTGATGAGATCAAACAGGACATGCACAATTTGTTGTTATAGTTATCCAGGCTAATTACCAAAGGCAATTATGAAGTATGAGTATTTTTTCTTTAAACCTAAAAAAAGATTAGAAATTGGCTTGTGTTTCAAAGGCAACATTTCTTATCCTGATAAAGTCAATTGCTTATAATACTTTGTAATAGCTATATTTTTAAAACTTTAGTATGATGAAGAATCATCTAAGAAGCTTGTTTAAAAAGCAAATTCTTGGGGAGGATTAAGATGGCAGGAGGCTGTGGAATTCTCTCCTCACAAGTGCATCAAGAATACACCTACAAATGAAACAATTCCCACAGAGCATCTGCTGAACATTAGCAGAAGACTTTGGACACCTAAAAAGACAAGAAAACTCTCTCAAAACTGGGTAGGATGAAAGAAAGAAAGAAAGAAAAGATGAATCAAAACAGGGACAAACACCCTGACAGGAAGCTTAAGGTGAGAAGAGGTTCCTGAACTCAGAGAAACCCCCTGACAGTAGGGAAAACAGTTGGGATAGAAAGTGGCCTTTGGGGGATAGAAGGAAATCCAGCAGGTGGTCTATGGAAGACAGGGCAAAGTAAGAAATGGGCATGTGGTCTGTGTTACAGTAGAATACACTTCTGAATTGTATATGGAATATTCTCCAGGATAGGGCACATCTTGGGCCGCAAATCAAGTCTTGGTAAATTTAAGAAAACTGAAATCATATCAACCATCTTTTCTGACCAGAATGCTATGAGATTAGAAATCAATTACAGGAAATAAATTGTAAAAACACAAACAAATAGAAGCTAAACAATATGCTACTGAATAACCAAGAGATCACCAAAGAAATAAAAGAGGAAAAAAAAAAAAAAACCTGGAAACAAATGACAATGGAAACATGACAACCCAAAGCCTATGGGACGCAAGAAAAGAAATTCTAAGAGGGAAGTTTACAGAAATACAATCCTACTTCAGTAAACAAGAACAATTTCAAATAAACAACCTAACCTTACTCCTAAAGCAATTAGAGAAAGAAGAATAAAAAAACCTCAAAGTTAGAAAAGGAAAGAAATAAAAAGATCATAGCAGAAATAAATGAAATAGAAACAAAGAAAACAACAGCAAAGGTCAATGAAACTAACAGCTGGTTCTTTGAGAAAATAAACAAAATTGATAATCTTTTAGCCACAATCATTAAGAAAAAAAAGGGGCTTCCCTGAGGTTTCAATGGTTAAAAATCTGCCTTGCAAGGCAGATACCAGTTTGATCCCTGATCTGGGAAGATCCCACATGCTGCGGGGCAACTGAGCCTGTATGCAACATCTACTGAGCCCATGCTCTAATGCCTGCAAGTCATAACGACTCATCCCTTGTGATGCAACTACTGAAGACTGTGTGCCCTAGAGCCTGTGTCACCACAGTGAGAAGCCACCACAATGAGAAGCCACCACAATGAGAAGCCACCACAATGAGAAGCCACCACAATGAGAAGCCCATGTACCGCAACTAGAGAAAACTCCTGTGCAGGAACAAAGATCCAATGTGGCCAAAAATAAATAAAATAAAAGAGAAAAGGAAAAGAAAAAAGGGAGGACTCAAATCAATAAAATCAGAAATGAAAAAGAAGTTACAACTGGCACTACAGAAATATCGAGGAATATAAGAGACTACTCCAAGCAACTGTGTATCAATAAAATGGACACAGAGATGGTCAACAAAAACATGAAAATATGCTCAACATCACTATTAGAGAAATGCAAATCAAAACTACAATGAGGTATCACCACACACGGGTCAGAATGACCATCATCCAGAAATTTACAAACAATAAATGCTGGAGACAGTGTAGAGGAAAGGGAACTCTCTTACACTGTTGGTAGGAATTTAAATTAGTGTAGCTATTATGGGGAGAAGGCAATGGCAACCCACTCCAGTATTCTTTCCTGGAAAATCCCATGGACAGAGGAGCCTGGTGGGCTGCAGTCCATGGGGTCGCGAAGAGTCGGACACGACTGAGAGACTTCACTTTCACTTTTCACTTTCATGCATTGGAGAAGGCAATGGCAACCCACTCCAGTGTTCTTGCCTGGAGAATCCCAGGTACGGCGGAGCCTGGTGTGCTGCTGTCTATGGGCTGGCACAGGGTCGGACATGGCTGAAGTGACTTAGCAGCAGCAATTATCGAGAACAGTAGGAGGTTCTTTAAAAGACTAAAAACAGAACTACCATATGACCCAGCAATCCCACTCCTAGGCATATACTAGAGAAAACCATAATTCATAAAGATACATGCACCCCAATGTTCTCTGCAGCACTATTTACAAGAGCTAGGACATGGAAGCAACCTAAATGTCCATCAGCACAGGAATGGATAAAGAAGATGCAGTACAGATATACAATGGAATGTTACTCAGGTATGTAAAGGAACAAAATTGGGTCATTTGCAGAGATTTAGATGGACCTAGAGACTATCATACAGAGTGAAGTAAGTCAGAAAGAGAAAAACAAATATCATATATTAACACATATATGTAAAGTCTAGAAAAATGGTATAGATGATCTTATTTGCAAAGCAGAAATAGAGACACAGACATAGAGAAAATACATATGGATATCAAGGGGGAAAGGGAGAGGTGGAATGAATTGGGAGGTTGGGAATGACATGTATAAACTATGTATGAAATAGGTAACTAATGAGAACAAACTGCATAGTTCAGGGAACTCTACTTGTTGCTCTGTGGTGACCTAAATGGGAAGGAAATCCCTTACTTATTAAAAAACAAGTAAATTAAAAAATAAAAAGCAAATTCTCAGGCATCCATATCTACCCTAATTTTATGATTCAATGACTGTGGGGTGGGTTTATTTTTGTTGATTTGTGTATCAAAATTTGAGAAGCATTTTTACATTTTATAGAACACATTTTCTCAAACTGAGCACTTTTGATGCTTTGGCCCAGGTTACTGTTGTTATGAGAAACTGGCCTATGTGTCATGTACTGTAGGATGTTTAGCAGCATCACTGAACTCCACCTGCTAAATGCCAGTGGCAACCTCTCACACCTGCCCAACTCCTACCCCACCTTTACCCCACCCGCTCCCCACTCCCACTAGTTGTAACAGCTAAAAATCTCTCCACACATTGCCAAAAACATCCCTATCCCATGGGTTGGCATTACTTCCAGCACAGAATTTCAAAAATATCAGAACTTTTAAGTCAGAATGTATTATTATAGACAAAATAAGGAACATAATCTCAAAGATGAACAATAAAAAGTTAAAATAAAATGAAAAATAAAATAATCCTAAGAGTGCAGTAGACTGGGGTGAGGTGGATTGATAGCTCCACTAGAACAAGATGGCAAACATGAATCTTTTCACAGAGAGAAGTATTTAGACATGAAGAGGTGTCTGCAACCCTACAGAACATTGATGAGCTCAGAGGAATCACATCCAGGGTCAAGAATTCAAAACTGTTTGCCAGTCTCAGGCTTCATAGAATACCTGCTATGTTCTCCCTTTTCCTGCTGGCAAAGTCCAGCTTTATTCAACTAGGGTAGAACTTTCCCCATACCAGCTGGATCAGCACACTTTTCACATTTTCTTCATCTTCCTTCCTTCCTCCCCTCCTTCCTACTCTGCTTCCTTGCTTCCCTTCCACCTCTGCACTGGATGGCAGAAAAGGAAAAAAAAAAAGATCTCCTATAGTGAAAACTGTAGGATATGAAATTAACAAGTTTAAATGGTAGGCACTCTTCTCTCTCACAGTCAGGAAAAAGTTACTCTCCAATGAAAGAGAATAAAGCTCACAAGAATATAAAAGAAAACAATATAGGATTTAGAGAGGCAGAGAATCAGTATATCACCAGTTGATTCTGAGGTCAAGCTATAAGTCTGAGATTTTGGTCTATATTATCACTTTGTAGTCTATGACAAAATTATTCCAGTTTTTCAATCTAGTTCAATATACAATGTCTCCAATAAAGAAAAGATGAAACATAGCACTTCTGAAGACAAATAACAAGTATTACACAATGTTCAGTTTTTAAGAGCAGATGCTATACCTTGTTTAAAAAGAAAACAAGAAAAGTTCCCTACAATAGAATCTGGTACTCATGCAGGTAGAAAGGAGTGAGTTTTGATACTTGTTTTGACTTGTTGTTTAGCAATTTAAAAACATGACTTTGGAAATAATGTCTTTTGAGCACAGAACTGACAACTACTGGAGTATGCAGGATACATTCCTTCCTTCTTCAAATTTGTAATTATAATGTGGGAAAGATAGTCTAAGAGGACTGGATATTAATTACAATAGAGCAGAATAATTGGTCCTTAGCAAGAGATACATTTACACGTCTTATGTCAGTCTTTCTAATTTGACAGAGCATACTTTAAATAGGGTGAAATATGTATCAAAAGGTATTTATTAATAGCTTGACAAATGCCCAAGTGTAGGTCTCTAGCTATATATTATAAGGCCCTGTCACAATTTAATTTTTTTAGCATCGATCAATAACTTTTATAAATAATTATGTAGAGGGTGCATTAATACATATTTTTTGAGACATGAATTTGAAGAGATAATGATGACAATAAAAATACTTTAAGAAGCTAGAAAAAAGAATGCAATGAAGACTTTACATTTTCTTCATTTGGGTCAAGGAGCCAGACACAGGAATGCTGAATGGCAAATTCTATAAATTGGAGCATGTATAAATAAGTTTTAAGGGTTTACTTAACTAGAAACAATGTATTTCAGTAACATAATAAGATGAAAATGTTAATGAAATTTTCAGTTGCATTAATCAATGTATAACCAAAGGCAATGAAAGTTCTTTCCATACCACATTAATCAGATCACATCAAGAGTTTTACGAATAGTTCCAGCTCACAATGCAAAAACAACATTGATAAGCTAGAACTTATCTAGAACACTACTATAAACAAGATCACAAACTGTTCTGAAGCCATTTTACATAAAGGATGGTTGAAAGTTGGGACCAAAAAGTGCACATTTCAGTGTTGTCAGCTTCTAAATAATTTATAAAATGATTCGTCCACTTGTATTGACTTAACCTAGAGATATATGGATGAAACTTTAGTACATAGTCATGTCTGATTCTATGAGACCCCATGGATGGAGGAGCATGGTAGGCTACAGTCCATGGGATCACAAAGAGTCGGACATGAGTGAGTGACTTCATTTTTCACTTTTAGTACATAGAAAAGAGTATAAAAAGAATACACAATGAGTATAATGTAATTGCTTTTTCCCTGCAGTTTGGCTATGGAGGGAGTTTTTTCCACCTGTGAAAACTTACCTGGAAACAACTAAGAAAACAAATATAGTTGTTTTGTTAAAGGGAAAAATAAAAGAATTGCCTATATCCATCTAATTCAATGTAGCATTGTACAAAAGCAACTCATAACTTGAATTATATAGTACTTTTTTCTTTTATTCAGCATTAAATGAACATTTAAATAGCAAAAAATATACATATTATGTATATATACATATATATAATATACATTTTATATTATATATTTGTTTATAGATACATAATATGTATTTGCCAGTATGATGTATGTGTGAATATGTATAAATATATACTAACATAGGGGATTCCCTGGTAGCTCAGCTGGTAAAGCATCCACCTGCAATACAGGAGACCTGGGTTCAATCCTTGGGTTGGGAAGATCCTCTGGAGAAGGGAACAGCTACCCACTCCAGTATTCTGGCCTGGAGAATTCCATGGACTATACAGTCCATGGGGTCTCAAAGAGTTGGACACAACTGAGCGACTTTCACTTTCAAGCTATACTAACATATTATACCTATTTTAATGTACTCAATGAGGCAATATCTGTTTATACCCTTAGTACTATTGAGATTGTTTTTACATCATGTACACTCTTAAAATTATACCAGTTTAGATGATAAAGAATATGGTCACTTACAATGGGAAGCTAACTATCTCATATTAGTCTCTTCTACCTTGGCATTTGTTATGTTCTAAGGTACACGCCATTATCATATGAAACTTCATGGTTCTGCAGGGTACTAATGCCTTACAGAATAATTTACAACAAAAATCACAATGAAAATAATATAATACATCTCTTTACCACAAACTTCACGAGTTATTCCCAAGGAAAAAAAATGTTAATCAATTGTTAAATCATAATATCAAGAATCTTACTCTCCCAAGTAGGAAAATATAAGTGGGGAGATTTTTATAGGCGTTACTCATAGCTCAGTCAGTAAAGAATCTTCCTGCAATGCAGGATACCTGGGTTCAATTCTTGGGTTGGGAAGATCCCCTGGAGAAGGAAATGGCAACCCACTCCAGTATTCTCACCTGGAGAATCCCATGGACAGAGGAGCCTGGAAGTCTACAGTCCATGGGGCTTCAAGAGTCAGACACAACTTAGTGACTAAATCAACACCAGCATGGATAACATGAAATATGAAGGTGAATCCATAGAATTCTGTTATGTTTCAGGCAAATGTTAAATACCTTTATTTCTCAGGATTAAAAAAAAAAAAATGTTAAAGGCATTCTCTGTGCCCAATAATTAGGGGTTGATTTGATAAGTTCAGTGAATCACTCATTTCAAATACGACTGCAATTCATCAAAATACACCAAAATATATGCAATTTGTGATCTCATTTTCTTTTTTTTCCTCTGTTGTAGGACCTTTATGAATATAAAGTTCTTATATTCATCTTTAATTCTTTTTATTACAACAAATATTTTAATAGTAATTTTGATTAGTCAAATGGTGAAGAGTTTTTTTTTTTTAATTAATCAATTTATTTTAACTGGAGGATAATTACTTTACAATATTATGGTGGTTTTTGCCATACATCGACATGAATCAGCCACAGGTTCACATGTGTCTCCCTATCCTGAATCTCCTCCCCACCTCCCTCCCCACCACATTCCTCTATGTTGTCCTAGAGCACCAGCTTTGAGTGCCCTGCTTCATGCATAGAACTTACACTGGTCATTTGTTTAACATATGGTAATAAACATGTTTCAATGTTATTTTCTCAAATCATCCCATCCTTGTCTTCTCCCACATAGTCCAAAAGGCTGTTCTTCACATCTGTGTCTCTTTTGCTGCCTTGCATATAGTATCATTGTTACTGTCTTTCTAAATTCCACATTTATGCATTAATATACTGTGTTGGTATTTTTCTCTTTCTGACTTATTTCACTCTGTATAATAGGTTCCAGAAATATACCATGTTTGTGGATTGGAAGAATCAATATAGTGAAAATGAGTATACTACCCAAAGCAATCTTTATATTCAACAGAATCCCTATCAAGCTACCAATGGTATTTTTCACAGAACTAGAACAAATAATTTCATAATTTGTATGGAAACACAAAAAAACTTGAATAGCCAAAGCAATGTTGAGAAAGCAAAATGGAACTGGAGGAATCATCCTTCCTGACTTTAGACTATATTACAAAGCCACAGTCATCAAGAGAGTATGGTTCTGGCACAAAGACAGAAATATAGATCAATGGAACAAAACAGCCCAGAGATAGATAAATCCATGCACCTATGGACACCTTATCTTTGACAAAGGAGGCAAGAATATACAATGGAGAAAAGACAACCTCTTTAACAAGTGGTGCTGGGAAAACTGGTCAACCACATGTAAAAGAATGAAACTAGAACACTTTCTAACATCATATACAAATAATAGACTTAAAATGGATTAAAGATTTAAATATAAGACCAATAACAATAAAACTCTTAGAGGAAAACATAGGCGGAGCACTCTCTGACATAAATCACAGCAAGATCCTCTATGACCCACCCCCCAGAGTAACAGAAATAAAACAACAATGAACAAATTGGACCTAACTAAACTTGAAAAGTTTTGCACAACAAAGGAAACTGTAAGCAAGGTTAAAAAGCAGCCTTCAAAATGGGAGAAAATAACAGCAAATTAAACAACTGACAAAGAACTAATCTCCAAAATACAAAAGCAGCTCATGCAGCTCAATACCAGAAAAATTAACAACCCAATCAAAAAGTGAGCCAAAGAACTAAACAGACATTTCTCCAACAAGACATAAAGATGGCTAACAAACACATGAAAAAAATATTCAGCATCACTCATTAGAGAAATGCAAATCAAAACCACAATGAGGTATCATCTCACACTGGTCAGAATGGCTCCCATCAAAAAGTCTACAAACAATAAATGCTGAAGAGGGTGTGGAGAAAAGGGGACCCTCTTGCACTGTTGGTGGGAATGCAATCTGGTACAGCCTCTATGGACACAAGTGTGGAGATTCCTTAACAACTTGGGAATAGACCTGCTATATGATCCAGCAATCCCTCTGCTGGACATACAACCAAGGAAACCAGAATTGAAAGAGACACATGTACCCCAATATTCATTGCAGTGCTGTTTACAATAGCTAGGACATGGAAGCAACCTAGATGTCCACTGGCAGATAAACGGATAAGGAAGTTGTGGCATATATACACAATGGAATATTACTCAGATATAAAAAAAGAATACCTTTGAGTCAGTTCTAATGAGGTGGATGAAACTGGAGCCTATTATACAGAGTGAAGTAAGTCAGAAAGAGAAATACCAATACAGTATATTAACACATATATATGGGATTTAGAAAGACAGTAACAACTATCCTATATGCAAGGCAGCAAAAGAGTTCTTGCTTTAATAATACACACTGAGATATCATGGGGTTCCCTTATTGCTCAGATGGTAAAGAATCTGCCTGCAATGCAGGAAACCTGGGTTTGATCCTTGGTACTTTGGTGTAAAATCAAGTTTTTGTATTTTTACAGGTCTTACCTTCCATTTTTAAAGGCCATCATAATTCTATACCTCTCCTGTGATCTATAGTATCTATGTAATGTATGAATTTACCCTATATAAAATAATTTTAAAATCCACTACGAAAAAATTGGCTGCATCTACAGTATGTATGAGAGTAAGTTATTGTTATACTGTAACAAATTAGTATGATGTGAAATCGAGTTGCATGAGAATGTGTTTGTCAAAGTAAGAAAGGCATTCATTATATATTTTCCATTTTATTAAATAACTCTAGGTGCTTTAAATGTATCAAGCTGCATATTTTTCACAACTATCTCATGAGATTAGTACTATTATTTATATTTTATAAGTGAGCAACTTGTTTTGTATTGACTAATGTATTATAATTTAGATTTGAATGGGGTTAGAAGGTTAATAGTATCAGCCAAGTCAGAAAATAAATACATCAAGTAAGTCCAACTTGCCCCTTTACTTGAATATATATCTGGATAACACTAAAGGTAACATATTTTATATGAATTAATTCTACTTATTTTTTTCCAGTGGCTTGTTTCAACTATACTCTTTCATTTTCTGAATGTCCTAAAA
The DNA here is from genome assembly GCF_054371585.1 of Giraffa tippelskirchi. NCBI lineage: Eukaryota > Metazoa > Chordata > Mammalia > Artiodactyla > Giraffidae > Giraffa > Giraffa tippelskirchi. The sequence goes on from NC_137276.1 coordinate 45,116,216, forward strand.
GACTATATTTTCACAATAATAGTATTTATAATATTAATAAAATTGATAAATACTTAAATTATCTTACTAAAATATACATTACATAGGAAAACATAAAGTGTTATAAAGTATTTACTTTTTAAAATAGTTGGTCTTTCACTTTGTTTTTCCTCAAATTCTAGGAAATGGATAAATCCTAGGAAATGGATAAATTCTAGGAAATGGATCATAGAATCTACTGAAAATATGTCACTATGACAAAGTCCATAGACTCCATTAGTCAGACTCATTAGATTTGCATAACAATATTAATTTGTGTGTGTTTCAAACAGATAGCCAGGCTTTGTGATTTCTTTCTACAGTGATTTTGGCAGGACTGAAAACAGAAGAAGCCTCTCTCCTTGTCTTGTAATTTGATGTGTTCAATAGAATGATTATTCCAGTGTACTATACCTTCTTACCATGGGACATGAAAAGAGACTCTGAAAAGAAATAAGCTACAGAGAACATATTTCTGGACATTAGAAAGAAGAAAGGGGCGGGGGTAGGTTCTGTCCTAGATGCTGCAGGTCCTCCCCAAGGAAACAATAGGATCTCAGAGCTTAGGGAGGGCTGTGAGTTGCTTCTAGGAAAGAAGACCCAGCTCTTAGAGAAGGCTGGCTTTCTCATTGACATGTAGACACTCCAAATGTAGAATGGGAAGATCAAATACACAGAAGTGTAAAGAGCCAGGCAGTATGGAACAAATTGCTTTTCAACAGCACAGTCTAAGCAGGCAAAGTTGAGTGAGAGCAAAAGACAAAAACAAGCAACTAAATTTGAGTTACAGCCAGCCTGGAAGGAATGTTTCCTGAAGGCAAAATCAAGGTAATTTACTATAATGAAGAAATAAAGAATATCCTTAGCTGAATCAGACTGAAGTGAATGTCCTCCACAACTCTGAGGAACAGATACAGGCCATCTCAGACAAAAAGTTTTACTGTATTGTTAAATGGGGATAGAAACTGGAATTAAAATGGCAACACCTTTAGTGACTAGACTTTCTCTCCTTGTGCCTTACTCCTTTTGTTTTGTTCTCCTTCTTTTACCAAGTATCTTTTTCTCTTTTCTCAAGGCTTCTTTTTTCTTCTGATCCATTATCTCTTCCCACACCACTTCCAGAATTTTTTCTAAAAAAATAAACTTCCTACTTTTGTTCCTAAGTATAACTCACAAGATTCCTGTAGTTCTCAATTCAAATTGCTGAAAAATAGATTTTGCTTGATTCAGCTCGTCTTCACAAAAATCATGTGCCAGTGATTCTTGATCACTAAACAATACATGAATTGGCTGGTAATGTGGTATGTGCCCAACCCTTATCAATTTGCATTGGTAGAAGACAGAAGTAAAGAATTTACATGATTAAAACATACATTCATTCAAGCAAGCAAGCAACTAAGCAAATAATCAATCCTTGAACATGCATTATGAATCAGGCATGTTCTATGCACAGTCAATAAAACAGTTAGCAAAACAGATAAAACTCCCTTTGCTCACAAAACTCTTATGGAAAACAAAATATAACCATATTTAATAAGTTAAATACATTGACTATTACATGGTCTGAGCTGCAGAGAAAAATAAAGCACTGACAGGTAATAAAGAAGAGGTATTCTGATTTTACACAGAGTGGACAAGGAGATATTTATTAAAAAGGTAACATGTGAGTTAATACTTGAGGTGAGTCAACAAGCCATAAAAATATCAGGTCAAAAAAATCTCCAAAAAGAGGAAATAGTAAGCATATGAGGACTCAGATAAAGTATGCTTGAAAATGTTCAAGGAATGGAATGATTCTGAGAATTTTACTCAAAGTGATATAAGCAAGACACTGGAGGTTTTTGATCTAAGAAATAACACAAGTTTTGTTTTGTTTTTAACAGGTTTTTGTCCTAGATACTGTGTTGTGAGCAAAATGTAGCAATTTGGGGCAAAACAGAAAGATGAATTAAGAATTTTTTGCTGTTGCTGTTTTGCAATAATTTAATTGAGATGACAGTGATGAGGACCAGACCGAGACAAGGACAAATATATTTTACAGATAGAAATTTTGCAGATAGAATTGATAAGATTTTCTAAAGGATGGTACATGGTGTATAGATGAAAGAGTAAGTAGTCAAGGATTCCCCCAAGGGGGGTTTGACCTATGCATTAGGTAAGAGAGAGTAGCCAAAAACTGAGGTGGAAAAAAAATTGAGAAAGCAGCTTTAAAGGAAAAATCACTAGAAGCTCAGTTTTGGTCAGAGTTTACTTCAGATATCCAAGCAGGGATGTCTAACAGGTAATGGGATGTAGACTTCAAGTAATAGGTCTGAGCAGAAAAAAAATACTATAATAATTACTGTGTAGATTCGGTTTAAAATTACGTGACTGAAAGAGAGCATCAAAAAAAGGCATACAGAGTAAAGAAAAAGTGTCCAAGGACTACATTCTGGAGCTTTCTGAGCAGAGAAGATAGGATGGTGAAGTCCCATTTAGGAAATAATGAGGACATGGTGATGTCACATGGGTGACATAATGCATGACATTAGAGAAATATTCTATTGACCTTCTTTTTCTATTTTTTAAGGATTTTGCATAAATCCTTTCTGGATCACCACTTACCTCAAGAAAATAATCTGGGAATAGAGTTTATTAAGAACTAATCTATATGCCCAGTGTCTTATTCAGCTAACATGTAATATTTCATTATCTTTTTACCCAAATAACTCATCTCCAGCCATCATTTATCTGACTCTTAATAATACCTATTGGAATTACATCAACCAGTTCTCATTCTTCCTGTAAGGTGACTGACAAGTCACCTCTCTGAGTCTGTTTTATCTTTCATCCCCACTGTTCTCATCATTACTACAACATCCTTTCTAATTATCCTCAATTGTTTCATGAGCAGGACTTGCTGATTTGCCCTTATCTTCATGACAAGTAATCCATTCAGATAACTATATTTCTCTATCATCTCTTTTTTAAATCACTATCCCCCTTTTTCCTTTTTCACCCTCAAGAAATGGGGAAGCAGTCATGATTTCCTGAGAAACTTCCTCCTCTGTTTGCTTCTATTTCTTCCCTTCTAATAGATTCCTCCACACTCCCTTCTCATATCGTCATGCCTGTTGAGCTTCACACCTGAACTTGCCAGTTGCTTGTGTAAGCAGCTGAATAAACTGCTCACCTGCAGGTTATGTGTTATACCGTGCTGCTTTAATTCTATTCCAGTCTCTATCCTCTCTCAAAACAGAAAATGTCCCCAATAGCAATTCCATTTGCTACAGCTTCTTCAGGCTGTAACTTCCATTAGCTCACAATGTGTATAAGCGTTGACTTTCATACATGTATTCCCTGAGTGTTATTTTAATTTCTGAAATACTTGGGCTATTTCGAAAGGTAAATAAAGAAATCTTATATATCAGAGAAAATGCATATCCTAAATCTTTGTCATAGGCAAATTTTAATTTGCATGGTTTTAGATAACGCTTTGCTTCCATCTAATTACTTAATATTTCCATCATAGACTACAGACTGTCAACATAAATATTTCCTGAATATTTTTCCAGGCAGCAGAGCATATTATATTCTAGAATACAGAAATTAACATTTGTGATAATGGCTTTAATAATATACTAAACAAGCCTAAGATTTTGTTCACAAAGATTGTTTCTGCATCTGCTTCGCTAAATATTGAATTATAAACGGAAATTTCAAAGCAGGATTTTCCAGGTTGTGCTTTTGAGACAATAGTTTTGCAAAATACTCTTGCAGTAAATGTGGGCAGATTACATGGTCAAATAAGCTTGAGAAACACATTCTCTTTTCAGAAAATGAAATTGTCCATTGCACATCACAACTTAAGGGCTGTCAAGGGTTATGCTAAAGAAACCTAGTTAAGAAGGTTTAGCCCATATTCCAAGCCTATATGACTAAAGAAAGCAATTTAAAATAAACCATTACCTATCAGCGTACTCTAGGACCTGCAGAGCCATCTCTACCACTTACTAGTTAAAGTAGCAAACAGCTATTTAAACTGTGCTTTATTCATATGATTTTTGTGAATTTTGAAGCATGATAGCACCATGACTGGCACATTCTAAGTATCCAACACAGTTTAGTCATTGTTATCATTCTCTGAGGTAAAAATGCCTTTTGGAATCTTTAAAACTAGAAAATCATCTAAATGAGAAAAAAATCTCAGTTCTGATTTTAATTCTTATACATTAAAATAATATTTTCACTTATTTTGGGCTTCTCTGGTGGCTCAGATGGTAAGGAATCTGCTTGCAATGTGAGAGACCTTGGTTCAATCCCTGGGTTGGGAAGACCCCCTGGAGAAGGGAACGGCTACCCACTTCAGTATTCTAGCCTAGAGAATCCCATGGACAGAGGAGTCTGGCAGGCTACAGTCCATGGGATTGCAAAGAGTCAGACATGACTTGGCAACTTTCACTCACTCACTCACTCACTCACATTATATACTTTATAAGAATAATAGGACATATTCTATTAACTGGCCAATTATGTTTAACAAACAAATGAACAGTGTAAATGTAAATTACATCATATTCATTATTATTGCTGAAAAGTTAGCTTTGAATTCAAACATTCAGATTTTACTGGTTTTCACTAAAATGTGACAAGTATGAGTACATAAAGTCACAACATTTCAACAGCCAATTTCTTTAGTAAACTTGTTTTAATAAATCATAATAATTAATAATATAATTTTAAAATTAAAGTACTTGCCTAGATACATCAGGATAAACTATCCATGCCTTCAAGAAACATACAAATGTCCTAGATGTGTGGAGGGATATTGGGGGGTGGAGTCCAACATATAAACAGTTTATCATTGAATTTCAGATGTGCAAGAATAAATGTATAATTTCCCACAGGAGAAAGTACATGAGAAAGATACTAAAGTATGAATTATTTAGGTGGATAAGAAGATAAAGACTGTCCAGACAAAGGAAACAGCATGTGAGAAGCTACAGAGGCATGAAACTAAACAGGAAGTATGTTCAGGAAATCAAATTCAATTTCATTTTGGGGGTGTCCTCATACCTGCCTCATTTTCAGGGCCTAAGTTGACATTTACGGGCATCAACAGATAGTGAAGTTACATGAGTCTTATTAAAGATCTCACTGCATTGCAGGTATGAGAGGATATGAGTGGGGTACAAGCATGTGGGAATTGTGTTTAAGATCTAGCAATCTACCTCTGTGCCATGGTCAGGAGGCAGAAATACAAGGTAGAAGCTAATATTGTTGTAGTTTACATTAAGGCTGTGCAAATAGATTCAGAGGAGATAGAATTAATTACAAGTACATAAATTAGATAAAAGAGATAGGATTTAATTTTGCTTGGATTCAAGAGGTTTTAACCAGGTTTTAAGTAAGATTAACAAGACTCCAGATTTCCAGTTTACTTGCTCTGATGGTAGTTTTTACTTAGATGATAGTTTTGTTCATTGGAAATGAGGTGGGAGTTGGGCAAAATGGAAGGGGCATGACTGAATCCAATCATGGATCCTTGGCAAATGGTTCCCTGTGTGGGTGCTTGGGTGCTGGATCATGAATGGAAATTGGTGCTGGAAAAATCAGGAGTGTATATTGAAATTGGCATCACTGAACTTGAATAAAATTGACCACAGAGATGGGATTAAAAAAAAAAACAAGAAAAGGGTATAGGGTCAAAAATACAAACTTACAGAAAAACAAAAATAGAACTTAAGGCTCAAATGATTTGAAAAGATATCAAGACCAGAAAAGGATAATGGAACAAAATCAACAGAGAGATAATTTTCCCAGTGTTATCTCATTTTTATTTAACAATAAATGATAACAAATAAAGCAGGTAATTGTGTCCTCATTTTAGAAAAAAAAAAAAGCCTCAGAGAGGTTAAATTATTTAAAGTTATCTTTTGAAGGCAATACAGGTAAGGCCTTAAATGCAATATAGCTCCACAGTGCCAGCAATGTAATTTCTTCCTATAATTTTTATTAAACTATTTCTCCACTATTCTATGTGACAATATTAAAATATGGTGATACTATATTGATAGATAAATTTACTTTTGATAAAGTCGGTTAATCTTCCTAGGAAAATTTCATTTGCTGCCCATGACATAATTAAATCATGCCAACAGCCAGCATATTCATCTGCGGCGCCCAGTGGTGGATTGCTGTTTAAACACTGGATGTATATCTCAGTGTTTGGGGCTGCCACATATCACTTCATGGCTCCCAAAGTGCCGTCCATCATCATGCTCTATAAAATGAAAGGTGAACCATTTTACTGTGAAAATAACTATATAACACCACTTCAAAGCCCTAAGCCAGAGTTGAACTATGGCAATTCCTACACCCTCTTGTCAGTTCTGTACTCTATGAATCAGACTCAAATCATTTCAGAAAACATCAAGTTATAATTTACACTACCTTGAGAACTTGGAGGTGGAAAATCATTTTTTTTTTCAATTCTTATTTTATTTTCAATAGTGTATTATGTATGGCCCACCTGTTTTCTTGTTTCATGATACTATTTTTATGTTAAAGATACTAATGTTTTCTATAATAGCTTAGCTTGCCTTTATGAGGTATTTTATTTCCTTACAATCTTTTTATGTAGCCTAGTGAAAAAACATCCAAATGTTTAGAGTAGATGTTTGTGTTTTTTTTTCAAGCTATACATATACATGTAAAAATAAATATCTTTCTGTTACATTGTTTTTTGTTATGATAACAGAAATAGTTTATAATGATGTGTGTTCTGTCTACTGTGGATGCTATTAATGGGAATTAGAGAGCTTACCATCATTAACTCATAAGTATGAAACAAGACCTAACACTATTTCAAAAAGAAGCCCAACAGAAAAGAAATATGATGCCAGATTAACAAGCTTTAGCTAAATAACAAATAGTCTGATCTTATTTGACACTTAATGCTACACTACAGTTTATTTGTCATTTCCAACCCACACAAATGAAACCTATGAGTACTTATGTGAAAGAGGTAAATAACGGCCCTAATCAAAGAGCGAAACATGTGAACATGCAAAAGTATCAAAGGAAAATGAGCAGATATGGTGGCTTCAGATAAGGAAGTGTTATATCTTATGCACTACAATGAAGACTAAACTCATTTTATCACCAATCTGTGTCTACATAATTTTCTTATAGCAGGGGAGTCTGTTGAGGTCAGGAATATAGCAAGTAGGAATCTAATTCTGTAGTTTTTGTTCTTCCTAAGATAAACTTTTCTTTCTTCCTGTCTAATGGACTCCAGTTTTAAAGTGAAATGTGTGAAGATCCAGAAAAGACCTCACCCCTTACTCCAAAGTTAAAATAGTTCAGTAGACTTTAACCAGGTATAATCCACTCAAAGATTCAGTGTTGGACAAGTGAACAAGGTGAAAGCATTGAATCTCAGGAAATTTTCAGTGAATGCAGAAAGAAGGAAAAAACCAAACATACTTTGGAATCAAGTGGCGTGCATTAACCCAAGTTCAGTTATCCCCACCTTTGAACTTTTGAACTCTGGAGTCAATAAATTCATATTAAAACTCAAGTCAATGCAAGTGAGTGCAAGTCGCTTAGTTGTGTCCAACTCTTTGCAATCCCATGGACTATTTAGTCCATGGAATTCTCCAGGGTAGAATACTGAAGTGTGTAGCCTTTCCATCCTCCAGAGGATCTTCCCAACCCAGGGATCGAACGCAGGTCTCCCACATTGCAGGCGGATTCTTTACCAGCTGAGCCACAGTTAGAAGTACTACATTATCTTTCTTGCAAACAACAGCATCTTAACTGACTTATAGGTCTACTCTGGCTAATTATGACTTCTGCAAGTTAATGATGCATGTGATAGAGAACAGACTGAAGGAGAGGTTGGTAAATTAGAGTGATATCTTGAGCAGGTAATTAGAATCTAGGGGGAGGATGAAAAAAGTATAGTGGAGTTTTTTTTTTTTTTTTTGGTAAGCTGAAAGAGCTTTACCTAAGAAAATGCTGTTACATAATATGCTTACTTAGAAGGCCAAGGACTAACGAATTGTTAGTTTTTACTTCAATGATAATTATTAATCTTAGCCAGTTCAGTTATTGCTATTAGTCTCCTGAAACATATAAATTAATAAATAAAAGTACTTATCGTTGGCTTATGCAATCAAATTATAAACATATTAATACATACACAAAACATATATTATTCTCTTTTTTGGAAAAAAATAGTGGCTTAACCCCACATAAGTACTTCAACAACAGGTTGTAATACATTTGTATTAATGTAAATCCATTATCCTTGGAAGTTAAAGATATGATTGTATTGTTATAAATGCTAGCTTTATTGAAACTTGTTGTATACCAAATACATTTAACCTGTATCTAATCATTTCATTGGCAAATATGTATACAGTTATCCCTAAATATCCATGGTTGTATGACTCCTGCATATGCTCAGAACAATCAGCTCTGCATGTCCTTAGCTTCCTACATCTGTGGACTGTGAGCACCAGCCAAACATGAAATTGAATGGACAAAGTATTTATTTGTAAATCCTTTACATAAATCCATTCAGATTTTTGCAACACTAGAAATAACTTTTTAATAGATAGGTTGAAAATCTGAAAATCAAAATTCTCATTTCTTTTTATTTTTGTTTTGTTCTCAGTAGTCAAAACATAATGTTTACTTATAAACTTATATGTTCCAGTAGCACATAATTGAACTACAAGAATAAGTCAAATGAGGTTTTGGAGTCAAAATTGAAACTTTTAATAATGTAGTAACACAAAGACACTCATTTCAAATATAGCAGTTTCATTGGGACATTTAAAAAATGTTAATTGCACAGTAATATTTTGCTCAATATGCAATGCTAATAGGCTTAGTTATTCACCTGTCTCTGTTATTGTCCCATGTTACCTGTCCAATACAATTGAAATGTGGCTGTTCAAATTTAATTAAAGAAAACAGATACAACCCAGTTTAACTAGCCACATTTTAGATGCTTAATAGGCTTATTTTTCTAGTGGCTACTGTATTACACAGCACAATATAAAATGGAAATATAGGCGGAAATATAGAATGTTTCCACCATTACAGAAAGATGACTGGCAATGCTATACTAGTTATTTTTGTTTGAAAAACAATTCTCTATATTTTTGTTTCCCATTGATTCTTTCATTCATGCAAGAAAAATTAAGATTCTATGAATTCTAGACAATGAATTTAGTAACGAACCAAACAAACTTCTGCATTCATATACTTTTCATCTAATGGATGATAAATTAAATACATAAGTGTTTTGAAGAAACTAAAACAATATGGTGATAATAAGTGAATCAGAAAGGTATACTGGATCATCTGGTTAGTGAAGAATGAGATGACTATCTTGAGTGAAGATTTGAATGAAGGGCTGGAGAAAACTAAGGACATTTAGGCACAGAATATTCCTTATGAAGAGAACAATAAGTACAAAGATGCTGAGACAGGGTATTCCTTAATGTGGTTCAAGAAAGAGCAATAAGCCCATAGAGTAAGTTATATAATAAGATTAACTTTTAAACAGCATCACTCTGACTGTTCTGTGGAGAACAGAACATGTGGGCGTAGGTAGAAATGGATAGGGAAGCTCAAGAGCTGGCTGAACAGGACTCCAGAAGGGAGATGATAGTGACCTGGAACAATATGGTAGCACAGAAGTCAAAAGAAATACCGGATTCCTTAAGAATAATGCATTTTTTGCTTTAGCATCTACTCTAGTTTTGAACCACCAAGACACTGTTTGGAGACTTACATTACACTAGATCATTATTTCTGTTGGGTTATAAAGCTCTAGTATCCCCTAATACGACTAATGTCCAGTACTAGAAGACCCTGTCAACTCTCATAGGCACTGGGTTGTGTAAAAGTAATTCCCAAACTTATGTACACAGTTTAACAGTTTCCAGAAAAGGATAGTTTTCTCATGAAGTATCCTTCTAGTGACATTGCTATATATCTCTTCATATCTTTTATCTTTTGCTAATTACAAAATGACTGCTTCCTGGTGCTCTCATTTTTTCAGACAATGGTTTCCTCAGATGCATCAATGTATATAAAATATTACGGAAAAAGGCACATAGACTTTTTGGCCAACCCATTATGTTCTATGCTTCAGTTTTCTTCTAATTCCCGCTTTTCATAATGCACCACAATCCTTGGTAACAATAAATAAGAAATCAAACAATAAAGAAAGATACTATGAAATATTTCATTAATAGAACATATGAGTAGATAACTAAGATCTTTTGAGATTCAAATTAAATGTTCAAAAGATCTTAATTCTCTGTTAGTAATTTTGGAAAATGCCATAACTCAATAGCTGGAGTCCGTCAATTGGCTGTTTACCAATTGCTTAAAAATAAATCATGACATATATGAATATTATGTGGACCACATGGTATTTATTTGTTCTTATTTTTCTACCAAATATCAGGCAAATATAAGTTTATCAAAATAGTGACTTTTCTTGAGTTTCCTAATGGTTTTTCTGTACTCTTCCAAATTCTTCCTTCATTGTTAGCTCTTATTTTTAATTCATATTTCCCCTCCTTTACCTGTGACTCCTATATGCATAGTTTGCAATGACAATTTTTATTTGAGATTGACTTCAGAAGGAGGAGGAAAAAAATAAGTGGATTATTACCTCATAATTCTCAATGGTATTCAGTACTAGCCTGATGTCTTTTATCTATGGATTCTATTCTTACTAATCTTGTTAGTGGGACATAAACTATGTTTTGTACAATGTGCTTTATATTGTTGCTGCTCAAATAATCCAAGACATAAGACAACAATAACTTTTCTCTAGAGATTCAACATTGATACTCTTTCTTATTCATTATATTAAATTTTGTCTCTAAAATTCTTTTGTCTCAAATGTAAACCCAGCTACTCTAAGTCTTCCTGCTGTCACCACTTACTGTCTCCACTGAACGCAACTGTTTATCTCTTTGTCTGAGAAACAGACAGATATATATCCTCTTGCCTTCTGTAGATTCTTTTCACACTGACCACTCTGTCATATGCTGCTCCAAAATTTATACTATTGGTTTGGCCAAAAAGTTCATTCTGTATTTTCTGCAAGATATTATGGCAAAACCCAAACAAAGCTTTTGGCCAACTCAATATTTAGGTTTATCTTTCAAGGAACAAATATTCTCATTTTCAAACAACATTAAAGTTGGTCTCCTTGGTAATTTAATATTAACTGATAAAGTCCCCACCATTCAAATATCTTTACCAGTTCCTGAATGTCAAATCTCACTGCTCTCCCTTCAAATTTTTCCATTACTTTATAAATATTAATTGCACTCATCTCACATGCTAGCAAAGTAATGCTCAAAATTCTCCAAGCCAGGCTTCAATAGTATGTGAACTGTGAACTTCCAGATGTTCAAGCTGGACAAGGCAGAGGAACCAGAGATCAAATTGCCAGCATCCGTTGGGTCATCAAAAAAGCAAGAGAGTTCCATAAAAACATCTACTTCTGCTTTACTGATCATGCCACAGCCTTTGACTGTGTGGATCACAAAAATTTGTGGAAAATTCTTCAAGAGATAGGAATACCACTTTACCTGCCTGCTGAGAAATATGCATGCAGGTCAAGAAGCAACAGTCAGAACTGGACATGGAACAACAGACTGTTTCTAAATCAGGAAAGGAGTACATCAAGGCTGTACATTGTCACTCTGCTTATTTAACTTATATGCAGAGTATATCATGCAAAATGCCAGGCAGGATCAAGCCTAAGCTGGAATCAAGATTGCTGGGAGAAATTTCAATAACCTCAGAAATGCAAGTGACACCACTTTTATGGCAGAAAGTAAAGAGGAACTAAAGAACCTGTTGATGAAAGTGAAAGAGGAGAGTGAAAAAGCTGACTTTAAACTCAGCATTTCAAAAACTAAGATCTTGGCATCCAGTCCCATCACTTCATGGCAAATAGATGGAGAAACGATGGAAACAGTGACAGACTTTATTTTCTTAGGTCCCAAAATCATTGTAGATAGTGACTGCAGCCATGAAATTAAAAGATGTTTGCTCCTTGGAAGAAAAGTTATGACCAACCCAGGCAGCATATTAAAAAGTAGAGACATTACTTTGCTGACAAAGGTCCACCTAGTTAAACGTATTGTTTTTCCAGTAGTCATGTATGGATGTGAGAGTTGGGCTATAAAGAAAGCTGAGCACTGAAAAATTGATGCTTTTGAACTCTGGTGTTGGAGCAGAATCTTGAGAGTCCCTTGTACTGCAAGGAGATCCACTCCGTCAATCCTAAAGGAAATCAGTCCTGAATATTCATTGAAGGACTGATGCTGAAGCTGAAACTCCAACACTTTGGCCACCTGATGAGAAGAACTGACTCCTTGGAAGAGACTCAGATGCTGGGAAAGATTGAAGGCAGGAGAAGAAGGGGATGAGAGAGGATGAGAGAGTTGTATGGCATTGCTGACTCAATGTACATGAGTTTGAGCAAGCTCTAGGAGTTGGTGATAGACAGGGAAGCCTGGCATGCTGCAGTCCATGGGGTCGCAAAGAGTCAGACACGACTGAGAGACTGACCTGAACTGAATTACAGGTAAAATACTACTTATAAATTGTGTACCTATATGCCAGGCATGCTGCTAATACTTATTTTACATATATTAATTCTTATATACCCTGAAAATCTTTGATTCCTCTCTTTACTGTTAGGAGAAAAGTGAAGCTGAAAATTTTAAATTACTCAAGTTTAGAGAGAAACAAAGTCACAGATCTGAGATTTGAACTTAACTAGTGGCTACTTTCTGTAAAGAGCAGGTCTGGGTTATTCAAAAACAGACTCTGTGTGTAAATCAGACTTTTGATCCTGCAGAACAATAAAACTGTACATTTTGAAGTTTAGAAGACCAAACAGAAAATACATCTTTACATTACAGGCAGATATGAAAGAGTAGGTCAGTTCACCAGGTATCTATTTCTTTAGCAACTTAAGAGTTTCTTGGCCTCATCTGTCTCTTGTTCCATTCATTATGATACCCAGTCTTGCACAGGCACTAAACAAGTTCAGGTGCCATTCAACTGAGTCTTGTTTCGTAACCTTGTTACTCATCACATACACAGCACTTCCTACAGCAAGGGCTTCTCCACTGATTACAAATCACCAAACATGGAAAAACCCTCCTTGGTGCCCAAGTATTTAGAAATACAAGTTATTGCCCTGTGAGTTGAATATTTGTCCAAGGGGATATGAATCAATGGTTAAATTCTTCTCCTTTTGCCTTATAACATGATGGTTCTAAGATGCTTATTTGACTTGTCTTCCTGTAGGACTAGCCTGAAAAGCTGAGGCATTGCTTACATTCAACAGTTGCCAGTTCACTAATACCTCCTTATGTCTGATCTCTGTATTCCCCTAGTCAACATCCTTTTCTCCCTCACTCCTGCTACCTGGATGCATACTTCCTAATATAACTTTGTCTCTAGACCCTGCTTTCTGGTACCATCAAGAATACAGTTGGAGCTGCATAGTGATATTTTATCACAGAGTGAGTAAAACAACAGGAAATACAATAGTAGTTACGTTTCATAGTAAGTTTGAGGTTACATTCAGGGATTGACCTCACTATCTTTATTTAAATAGCAATCATGCCCCAGTACTGGCTTCCTAAAAACAACCATTTTGTAAGTACTGAATAAGGAGTAAGAGTCAAGTGTCCAGTCTGTGGCACATACCAAGCTCAATGATAAGCAATCAAATGGAATAGGTCACAGTCTCTGAAGCAAGGAAGTTCAGAGTGGATAGAGAAATGAACACATCTGTGAATACTTGAACTTTCCTGATGGCTCAGATGATAAAGAATCTGCCTATAATACAAGAGACATGGATTCAATCCCTGGGTTGGGAATATCTCCTGGAGAAGGGAATGGCTACCCACTTCAGTATTCTTGTCTAAGCCTGGTGGGATACAGTCTCTGGGGTCAAAGAGTTGGACACAACTAGGTGACTAACATTAACACATATACATGCAAATGTAGTGGTCATTGATCATCTCATAATTTCTCAGATAAGTATTTTTCCTGTAATCATCCTCTACAATTCTACCAGTTGAGCTTCAATGGGCTAATAAGCCATAGAGAAATTATTGGAAATATATAAATTAATGGTATAAATATTGGGGGTGTATCCCTTACTCACTGATTTAGAATTGTCAGTGAAAATGGGACCATTCAAAGCACTGGTTCTAAATCCTTGCTGTGCTTTAGAACCACTTAGGGAACATTTGCTATTGTTGCTGATACCATTTAATGTTAGTATTTAAATCAACACAAAAAAAAGTGATATACACAGTTTTTGTGATATACACAGTTCTAAAAGTCTTAATATATATATATGTGTGTGTGTGTATATATATATATATATATATATATGTAGTAGGTTTATGAATCCAACACAAAAATTAAGATACAGAATGATTCCATCACCACAAAAAATATTTCATGCTTACTCTTTGTAATCACAACTTCCCCCTATCCTTAAACTTTAGCAATTATTCATCTCTAATCTCTCAAAACAGACTTAACATTTTGAAAGTGTAGCATAAATCTTATAGTAGTTGACTTTGAGACTGCCTTATTTCACTTAGCATAATGCCTTTGAGATTTATCCAATATGTTGTATATATCAATAGCTCACTTTTATTCTGGACCAGTTAAGTTCAGTTCAGTTGCTCAGTCGTGTCTGACTCTTTGCGACTCCATGGACTGCAGCATGCCAGGCTTACCTATCCATCACCAACTTACAGAGTTTACTCAAACTTATGTCTATTGAGTCAGTGATTCCATCCAACCATCTCATCCTCTGTCATCCCCTTCTCCTTCTGCCTTCAATCTTTCCCAGCATAAGGGTCTTTTCAAATGAGTCAATTTTTTGCATCAGGTGGCCAAAGTATTGGAGTTTCAGCTTCAGCATTTGTCCTTCAAATGAATATTCAGGATTGATTTCCTTTAGGATGAACTGGTTAGATTTCCTTGCAGTCCAAGGGACACTCAAGAGTCTTCTCCAGCACCGCAGGTAAAAAGAATCAATTATTCCGTGATCAGGTTTCTTTATAGCCCAACTCGCACATCCATACATGACTACTGGAAAAAACATAGCTGTGAATAGATGGACCTTGTTGGCAAAGTAATGTGTCTGCTTTTTAATATGCTGTATAGGTTGATGATAACTTTTCTTCCAAGGGATAAGCGTCTTTTAATTTCATGGCTGCAGTCACCATCTTCATTGGCTTTGGAGCGCAAGAAAATAAAGTCTGTCACTGTTTCCCCATCTGTTTGCCATGAAGTGATGTGACTAGATGCCATGATCTTAGTTTTCTAAATGTTCAGCTTTAAGCCAACTTTTTCACTCTCCTCTTTCACTTTCATCAAGAGGCTCTTTGGTTCTTCTTCATTCTCTGCCATAAGAGTGGTGTCATCTGCATATCTGAGGTTATTGACATTTCTCCCGGCAATCTTGATTCCAGCTTGTGCTTCTTCCAGCCCAGCATTTCTCATGATGTACTCTGCATAAAAGTTAAATAAGTAGGATGACAATATACAGCCTTGACATACTCCTTTTCCTATTTGGAACAAATCTGTTGTTCCTTGTCCAGTTGGAAGCATCAATACAAACAAAGCCAGTGGAGGTGATGGAATTCCAGTTGAGCTATTTCAAATCCTAAAAGATGATGCTGTGAAAGTGCTGCATTCAATATGCCAGCAAATTTGAAAAACTCAACAGTGGCCACAGGACTTGAAAAGGTCCGTTTTCATTCCAATCCCAAAGAATGGCAATGCCAAAGAATTTTCAAACTACTACACAATTGTACTTATTTCACATACAAGCAAGATCATGCTCAAAATCCTCCAGCTAGGCTTCAACATTACATGAATTGTGAAATTCCAGATGTACAAGCTGGATTTAGAAAAGGCAAAGGAACCAGAGATCAAATTCCAAACATCTGTTTCTCTCTAGAAAAAGCTAGAGAATCCAGTGGGGGAAAAAAATTACTTCTGCTTCATTGACAACGCTAAAGCCTTTGACTGTGTGGATCACAACAAACTGTCAAAAATTCTTAAAGAGATGGGAATACCAGATCAACATACGTACCTCCTGAAAAACCTGTATGCAGGTCAAGAAGTAAAAGTTAGAACTGGACATGGAACAACAGATTGGTTCCAAATTGGGAAAGGAGTACATAAAGGCTGTATATTATCAGCATGCTTATTTAACTTATATGTAGAGCACATCATGTGAAATACTAGTCTGGATTTATCACAAGCTGGAACGAAGATTGCTGAGAGAAATATAAATAACCTCAAATATGCAGATGACACCACCCTTATGGCATAAAGCAAAGAGAAACTAAAGACCCTTTTGATGAAGGTGAAAGAGGACAGTGAAAAAGCTTGCTTAACACTCAACATTCAAAAAATGAAGATCACGGAATCCCGTCCTATCACTTCATGGCAAATCAATGGGGAAACAATGGAAACAGTGACAGACTTTATTTTCTTGGGCTCTAAAATCACTGTAGATGGTAACTCCAGCCATGAAATTAAGAGACACTTGCTCCTTGGAAGGAAAGCTATCACAAACCTAGGCAGCATATTAAAAAGCAGAGATTACTTTGCCAACACAGGTCCATTGAGTCAAAGCTATGGTTTTTCCAGGTGTCATGTATAGTTGCGAGAGTTCAAGCATAAAAAAAACTGAGCACATAAGAACTGATGATTTTGAACTGTGGTGTTGGAGAAGACTCTTGAGCGTCCCTTGAACTGCAAGAAGATCAAACCAGCCAATCCTAAAGGAAATTGGATCTGAATATTCATTGGAAATACTGATGCTGAAGCTGATGGGCCAATATTTTGGCCACCTGATGCAAAGGATTGACTCATTGTAAAAGACCTTAATGCTGGGAAAGATTGAAGGCAGGAGGAGAAGGGGACGACAGAGGATGAGATGGTTGGATGGCATCACTGGCTCGATGGCCATTGGTTTGAGCAAGTTCTGGGAGATGGTGAAGGACAGGGAAGCCTGGTGTGCTGCAGTCTATGGGGTCACAAAAAGTTGGACACAACTGAGCACTGAACAGTGACAACAGTTTGTTTATTTCCTATTGTGAAATTCTGGGAGTTCTTTTTATATTGCTTCCTTTTTTGGACATGTGACTTGCAAGTAATTTTGCTTTTTCTCTTTTATGATGATCAGGGAACAACAAAATTATTCAGATTCTAAACTTTTATTCTCATTTGCAGTTTTGACTTACTAAATCAAAATATCTAGATGTGACACTCAAAAATCTTCACTTAAAAAATAAAAGTCTTCATGTGATCCTCAACCTAGCTTAAGACCCTCTGTTCTTGAGTAAGGTCAACAAGTAATGAACCAAAGGATTTTTTCAAAATAGCGCCTTGGCTATCTAATAAACTGTAACAATAAACTCTGCTAATAATTGAAATAGTTATCATTCTTCATATCTCTGAAAAAAATTACATGTTAGATACATTGTTTCCACTACACTCTTAATACTAATACACCAAATTCAATGTTTAGTCTGAATTCATTTTCATCTAGCTAACTGCTGCTCCTTTTACATTTCTTATAGTGGTTTGATAGGTCGAGAGAGGAAGAGAGGGAAAAGGAGAGCATTGAGAGATGGAAGGAAGGAAAAAGAAGAATGAGGAAAGAGAAATAAAAATAAAAATATAGTTTCTATCATGGCACTGAGAGGCTAAAATCTGGAGTTGGATAGACATGAAAAACAGTCTGATTCATTTTTTGCTAATTTAACCAGCCTGAATCAGAAGGATAATGAAGTAGTAAAGTTCTGCTTATAAGGATAAACAGAGCAAAGGAAAAATAAATTTCTTGTATTTATTTATCTCTTCAAAAAAATAAAAAGACAGTTCTATGAAATTGAATTTTCTAGTAGATAATGTTCTTCACTATGTATCTGGCACTGTTTAAGTATTATTCACATACTATTCAATTTAGCTTTTATAATTATCTTGTAACCTAGTTGGTTTCACTGCATTCAGTTGTAAGACAGGTAAACTGAGATATCTATAGTAACATTCCAAGATCATATCATTAGTACTAGAACACTGAGAATTGAAACCTGTTTTCTCCTTACATCCAAGGCAGTATACTTAACCATTCACTTTGTTTGCCTCTATTATGTATATGTTTTGCATTTAGGGTAAACATATACCTCTGTTTTTAATACTCTGCAGTTTTAAGAAAGCCTCCACATGTAATTGGAAAATAAGGAAACAGTGTTCTCTAACAAAAATATGTAAAGAATCAGAAAAAAAATTGTGTGAAAAAAAGAAAAAAACAGTTTATATGTCAACAGGAACAGATAGATAGACTAACTCAAGGACACATCTAAATTTAAAATTATGTTGATCAGAAATGTAATTGGACAATCATGGGATAATAATAATAAAAAAAACATATAATTTTCCTTTCATCGCATGGAACAACGAATCAACACTAAACAAAAGAGAAAAAATTCAGACAAAAACCTCTAACTGTAAGTAATGAAGACATATATCTGGCTATTTCCAAAATAGATTTCTCAATTCTGAATGAAATTATTTTATTTGCAAAGTATTTAATCTGTACCACAGTGATTAAAAAATAATCATTGTTTGGCATTGTGCCAGACAGTAATCTGGTTAAATATCTACATTATCATTATCAATATTTAATGGTATATAATGGAATCTTTTTAATTTCTGAGTACTTTACAATATAAAAGTATTTTAAAAAGTTGTCTAAACACCTTGAAAGATGTCTTAAAATGTAAATTTTCACATGCAAAAAAGGAAATCTATGTTGACAATGTAGAAAGAAAAAAGAAATATACTTTTCAAATGCCTGAATTTCTCCATTACTGAGTTAAATAGTATTAATTCAACAAATGAAGACGAAATGAGTAATGTACTAGCTTTTATGTTTATTTATTTATTTTTTTGAAGCAGAAATGGGTTGCAATTTGTAAGAAGGCAATAGGATCAATTGGTGAAGAAATGATTATATTGGATAAATTTGTTTATTAAAATATAGGTCACTAATACAATAACTATTCTAATGTATCTACTAAAGTCTTGTTTTAGAAATGAAAGGAATTATTTAAAAATAATGAAGCAGTAAAGGATAGATCTATGAAGGTATGAAGAAATAAGAATTAGACTAACAATTTTCTGTGGGTCATAGAGAAAAAACATGAACTAATAGTGATATTGTCTCATCTGAGAGTCACTTCAAGTCTTGATTCAAAAAAACAGGAATACATATGCATAAATGTGTAAGAACAAAAGAATGCCTAGGAAATATAACCAGAAAAATGGCATAAATAAAAGCGTAATACTGAAAAAAAAAAAACTATCTTGGAAAATATCAAAATTGTATGAATAAACCTGTTTTCTTAATTTTATCTAGGAAATGTAAAAATATAACAAAAGTATTTAGTAGTATTTCTTAAGTGTCTGGCACACAGTTCTAATAAATAATAGTATTATTGATTCTGTGTATATGTTTATGCCAGATGGAGCAATCATCTACAGATATATAGCTCATTCTGTGCTGTAAGGATTGTTAACAAACACACTTTTGATAGTATTTGTCTGAGTTTCATTAACTCTAAGTAAAAAGTGCTTAAACTCAGAAAAACTCCAGTTTCTATGTCTCTCTGTCCCACACATCCCAGTGTTTACCCAAAGATAAACAAAATGAATATTATGATAACCATTTAATAGTCAGCAATTGTTTGCAAAGCCCAGAGATACAGGAAACATTTGGTGCCAGAACAATTGCCCTGGTTGGGTGGATTTCCTTTCCAGGCGACTGAGCAGAACATTAGCACTTAGCAGACCAAACAAGAATAAATATTTTTACTCTCTCAAGGGGAGGTGCAGGCCTCTTAAATTCAGTATTGGATTTGTTAATAATTATGGTTATTGGTCCTACAGATTGTAAATTAATGACAAAAGGAATATAGCTGAAGTCTGCATTTCTTTCTTTTTTTTTTTTTTTCATTCCTGAAAGGGCACTTTGAAGATACTGTGGAATCTCAATTAAGACAAAAATTTTTTGCATTCAGACAGTATGCTGATTTACTCTTAGCAGGCTTAGGAAAAATGTTGGGTGTGCAAGGATAGTCAGACATAGAAGATATGTAAGTTAATTCGGCCAAGAATATAAATAACCTTAGACATTCTTTTCCTGAAAATAATCTGCCAGTCCATTTCATTTTATTCTTCCTCTGGATGGTGCTTCTCATTCTTCCTTGGTATCAGATGGAACATTATTCAAAAGACTTAATTATATGTGATTCTGTCCTATGCCACTAAATTTTGAGAGCATATACAGCATCTCCCTCTGAAAGTAGCTGTGATAGCACTAACAGCTACCACCAAAGTTGAAAGAAACCTATGTACCGTATTTAACCATTTTTTTGGCTAATCATAGTAAATTTAAAATATCCCCATCTTGCAGTAGAGGAAATTGTGGCTCACAGAAGTTGAATCCTATCCTATTCGATAGTAGAAATGTAGTTCCCATGATTTTGAACTTAAATTTGAATTACTGTTGTAGTTGAAGAGGTTACTCATACCTAAACTGCATAATACTGATATATTTACAAATCACACAGTCAAAACTATGGTTTTCCCAGTGGTCATGTATGGATGAGAGAGTTGGACTGTAAAGAAAGCTGAGCGCCAAAGAACTAATGCTTTTGAACTGTGGTGTTGGAGAAGACTCTTGAGAGTCCCTTGGAATGCAAGGAGACCCAAGCAGTCCATCCTAAAGAAGATCAGTCCTGGGTGTTCAATGGAAGGAATGAAGCTAAAACTCCAATACTTTGGCTACCTGATGCAAAGAGCTGACTCATTGGAAAAGACTCCGATGCTGGGAAAGATTGAGGGCAGGAGGAGAAGGGGATGACAGAGGATGAGATGGTTGGATGGCATCACAAACTCAATGGACATGGGTTTGGGTGGACTCAGGGAGTTGGTGATGGACAGGGAGGCCTGGCGTGCTGCGATTCATGGGCTCGCAAAGAGTCAGACATGACTGAGCGACTGAACTGAACTAAACAGATCACACTAACCAGCACACTTCTGAGAAAAGAGAACTGCTACTTGTTTTAAAGAGCTACCCTTGCTAAAGGTTTAATAAGACTTATTTTGACTGGCAGGTGAGTTTTGAAGAGTAAATCTTTTCTTCAAACCTCAGTAAAAAATTCTGAATTGAAGAATGCTTAAATTCACAATTTTATATCAGTCATAACTGCTAAGAATTACTGTCCTTAGAAGAGACAAATAATATGACCCATAAGCCATTATTATTTAAAAAATATGAACAGCTCATACAACTCAACATCAAAAAAAAAAATTAAGAAACTGGCATTAGATTTGAATAGACATTTTTCCAAAGGAGAAATACAGATGATAAGCAAGTATATGAAAGAATGCTTGACCTTCCTAATCAGTGAAATGTAAATCATAACCACAGTGAAATGACAAGGCATATCTTTCTAAATAGCTATTATCAAAAATTTACAAATAACAAATATTGTTGAGGGTGTGAAGCAAAAGAAACCCTCTTACACTGTTGGTGAGAATGTAAATTCACATAGCCACCATAGAAAACTGTATGAAAATTCCCCAAAATCCTGATAGTAGAACTACCATAACACCTAGCAGTTCTATTCCTGGGTATACAGCCAAAGAAAATATAAACACTAACTTGAACAGAAATACGCATCCTAAGGTCCATAGCAGCATTACTTACAATAGTCAAGATATTAAAGCAACCTAAGTGTCCATCAACAGATGA
Organism: Giraffa tippelskirchi; assembly: GCF_054371585.1. NCBI lineage: Eukaryota > Metazoa > Chordata > Mammalia > Artiodactyla > Giraffidae > Giraffa > Giraffa tippelskirchi. The sequence goes on from NC_137276.1 coordinate 45,138,141, forward strand.
ATGGTTAAAAAAGATATAGTATGTATATACAATGAAGTTATACTCAGCCATAAATAAGAATGAAGTTCTGCCATTTGTAACAACATGGATGGACCTAGAGGATATTATGTCTAGTGAAATAAGTCAGGCAGAGAAAAACAAATATGGTATTTTAACACATTTGTGGAATCTAAGAATTTGTAAAAGAATAGATACATGTATATGTATAACTGAGTCACAGTGTTGTACACCAGAAACTAACACAACATTGTTAATCAACTATATTCTATGTAAAATAAAAGTTTAAAAAAATTCCATACAGCACAGAGAAATATAAGCATTATACTGTAATAAGTTTAAACGGAGTATAATCTATAAAAATATTATATTACTATGTTGTACACCTGAAGCTAATGTAAATAGACTATACTTCAATATATAAAAAGAGAAATGGCAATGCATCATTAACTAAAACATTTTTTAAAAATCTTAGTCATTGCAATTTTATGTGCACTGATGCATACTAGTCAAACCAATTTAATAATTTTTGATGTTCAAAGTACAACAAAACAAAACCTGTGCCTATAATAAATATAAGCACTAAAGCAAGAAATATTCAAATAAGTAGCACAGACAGAATTTAAAAGCCATGATATGCACCTAATTGGTCAATAAAGTTTATGAATAATACAATCCGCATCAATGGGCAAGTCACTTACTTTTGTAAAGATTCACCTTTACTAGAAAATTAGGAAGCCCCCAAAAATTTATTTTATAGATCAAAAAAGAAATGTTAAAGAACAGTTATTTTTATTTATAAATAATTAGTAATAAATTTAAAAATGCATTTGTAAGTTGCATAAAACACCCTATTTAAGAATAAATTCAACAAAAACATAAGATGTCTATACTAAAACCCACTAAATATTGTGAAAAAAATTAAAGAACTAAACAAAGAGAGAAATACACCAATTTCATAGATAAGAAAGTTAATATTAAGATGACAATTCTACTCAAATTGATAAAAAGATCTAATGTAATCCCAAGCATAATTTAAATGAAATTTTTTTAGAAATTGATATGTTCATTCTAAAATTTATATGGAAATTAAAAAGACCTAAAATAGACAAAACAGTATTTTAAACAACCAAAAAAATTAGTTGTAGGACATATACAGTGAATCAGTTTTGTGATAGCAGTGTTCTGGAATCTTCTCAAAAAAGGGTATTGCAAATGTATGGGTTAGGTTGCAGGGCAAAAAAACAAGCAAACAAGACAACATATCTCAGAAGTGAACATAAAACATAACTGTTTTAAGATTCTAAAAGAAAATATAGGGAATTTCATCATGATCTATGGTAAGCATAAAAGGAAAAAGTGACAAATTTGACTTTTAGGATAAACTACCCTCCCTAGGACTAGTCTAATTTAACACTGAAATTACTACATTCCAGGAAACTACTTAATCCTATGGAAACCCAGTTTACATACCTATGTCTGCCCAGCAGACAAGATTAAAAATTGGAAAATAAACTCACAAGATGACTCGAATCCAGAATATTAAACAAATTACATAAATCAATAATAAGCACTGAAATAATTAAATTAAACAAGGACAATATACTTGCAAAGATATTTTAAAAATAGATATACACATGTCCTTTCAGAATGAATAGGTGCTGAATGGCCTTAGTTATCAGGGAAACAGGAAACCCTTGATTCCTGGCAGTGAAACAGATATGTAAGTTAATATAAATGTATTCATTGTAGGTTACCATTTCCTTCGCAAGGGGATCCTCCTGACCAGGGATTGAACCCGGGTCTTCCACATTGCAGGTAGATTCTTTACTGTCTGAGCTACTGGGGAAGCCAATTAATTGTATGTTTAAAATCTGTGCATTTCACAGCATTTTAATTTTACCTAATAAGAAATATTATATGTATTATTTTATTCACTTAATCCAATTGACCTTTTTAGTACTTAATATTGATAATAAAAATAATTAAATTATTCTAGTTAGACCATAACTCTAACAATAATCAAGTAAGCATGATATTACTGAACATATGTTATCAAAGAACATAAGTGTTTCTTACCTCAAGTTGAATGTATTTCAAATTGAAGAAAGAGTAAGTGGAAATCAAAACACATTCCTTAATCTTAGCATTTCTGTGGCATATTTTTGTAACAATGCTAGTCTGAAGGGTTTTTGTTTATCTTTATTTACCAGAAAATTATTAAACTTGCCAAAAGTTGCAGGAACTCAGTTTGACATTTCAAAAAGCATCCTGTTATGAATTTACTTTTATAATATTAATTTTTTTTAATATGTGCTAGGTTTAAGTAAATCTTTTTATTAGTTATGAACATTTCTTCCAAAGCCCTTTTCCAATGAATTGAAAGCATCTGATTCTCTTTTCAAAGCATTGTTCAAGCAGAAGTTTCATAACAGAAAATCAGAGAACAAATTTGAATAAAATTCTACCAGCATAGAATACTAGAAAGATAAACTTAAGCTTGTCATAATCTATAAGCAACATCCGAAACTTTGTATCTTTATATGTGACTATTTATTAGATATAATTATAGCAAATAAATTCAATTATATTTTAATATTTTATAATTAAAATACAATAGGCAAACACATAGGAAGCATAATAACTCAATATTATGACAACCTGTCTCAGTTTAATCCTGTTACATCATTCAAATAAACCCTACAAATAGCAAAGTTCTAAGACAAATATCTGTTTAAAATAATGGAACCAATTCACATCTCTGCTTTTGTTTGTCAATATCTGTTTGACTTTATACATTTCAATTTTAGTGACTTTTTCAGTGAATTCTACAGTCTGAAGCACATGAAAGTTTGAATTTTAGCACTTCTTTTAAATGTAGAGTACACATTTCAGTGGTATGATTCAGTAACCTGAATGTCATTTTTTTTCTTGATTTGTGTAATTGTCTGAAAGTAATTACATGGCCTCATATATTTTCCTCTAAACAGAATGTAGCTTCCTAACTGTTTAGAGAGTTATTTATACTGACCTCTACTTTTTATAATAGTTGATGCCAAGACACGACCATTTCTGAGTCAGGATAAATCTATGTATAAAATATTCTTGTTTCCTGTTATTTAGCCATCAGTTATATAGGATTATGCAACCAAGATGTGAATCAAGTACAATCCCAAAGCTTGTGGCTTAGGTATTTTTTTTGAAAATATAAACATATTTTATGACTCATGATATCAGAATGGGCAAATATTTCTTAAAACACACAAATGCTAACTAATAAAAGGAAGATTGATTAATCGTTTTACACTATAATTAAAATACTGTTAAACAGTGAAAAGATGAGCCACAGGATGGGAGAAGATACTTGAAACATCCAGAAAGTATATACAACAACAAAAACAGATGAAAAATAGGGAAATTTTGAACCGGCACTTTAAAAAGGGATATCTAAATGGCTAATAAACATATATAATGGTGCTCAACTTGATTAATCATCACAGCAATGTAAATTAAAACCATAATAGGTTATCTCTATGTGCTCACATCAAAGGTTCAAAAAAAGAAGCAAGAATATTTGATGACTAGATCTGGTACAATCACTTGTGGTAAATTCTGGCAGTTTGCTAATACAGAAGCTCCTCCTTATATGTGGTGGGATGTGTTCCAAGACCTCCGGCGGTTGCAGCAACTGTTGATAGTACCTAACTCTCTATATACTATGTTGTTTTTTTTTTCCTATACATACTTATAAGTTTTAATTTCTAATTAGACACAGTGAGAGATTAGCAATAATAAAATGGAATAATTACAACAATATACTATAATGCAAGTTATAAGAATGTGGTCTCTCACCTCAATCAATCTCAACTACTGCCATTAATGTGGGAGCAGTTTCTTCATTGGCAGGCTCCTCAGTAATTTTTATATTTTTCAGTCCAAACTTATTCCTGAATTTGTGTAACTATCCCTGACTGGCAGTAAATGGCTTGGTGTCAAATTTCAGGGGACCATTTGCTGAAGTCTTTGTGCAGGCTAAGTGCTTTATGGCACAACAAGTTGCTGTCAATCAGAACACATTTTCTGTTCATGTCTTCTACCCACAATTTTAATGTCTTTTTCATCTTAACTGAGCACTTAGAATGCACTGTAGCTGTAACTTTGCAGGCTGTATAAGTGTGAGGTATGACAGCAAAATAGCATGAATTTCTTTTCCTCCTTTGCAATATCATAGATAGAAAATCTGTTTTTACTGTAAATCTTAGCAACCTCAGTGTATGATTTTGTTTTCTTTCCTTATGAAGTCAAGCACTTTTGCACTTTCACTTAAAGGAAGCATTTTATGGCTTCTTTTTGTCATATCTGAATAGCTAGCATTATAACTCTCACACTTTGGGGCCATTATTAAGCAGAATAAGGAGTATTTGCATACAAACACTGTGATACTGCAACCAATTACCAATCTGACAACCATGAAGGGTAGTAAGTGACTAATGAGTGTTAGTGAGTGTGTACAGCCTGGTTAAGCTGAACAATGGGATGATTCATGTCCCTAGAGGAAGGATGTCCCTAGAGGACAGGGCAGAAAGGTGTAAGATTCTATCACTACAGAGAAGTGAGCAGTTCAAAATGTATGAGTTGCTTATTTCTACAATTTTCCATTTAATATTTCCAGACCATGGTTGACCACAGGTAACCAAAATCACAGAAAGTGAAACCCTGGATAAAGAACATACATTGTACTGAACACATATGCTCCTTATGAACCACAATTCCATCCTACTATATATCATATACAAATGCATAGATAAAGTCATGAGAAGACATCAGTAAGGATGTTCTTTTCAAAGTATCTCAGACTAGAAACAACCAAAATAAGTACTCAGAGTGAATGGATGAATATATTGTGGAACTCATAGAAGATAACTCTATATAGTGATAAAAAGAATGAGCTATAAAAAAAACATGAATGCATTCTAAAATCATGTTGAGTGAAATAAACCTTCACAAAATAGAACACATTGCATGATTCCATTAATATAAATTTCAAAAAAAGTCAGTTATTCTAGACTGCTGGAAAGTAGATTAGTGGTCACCCTTGGTGTGGTAAAATGAGCTGAGACTAGATATGACCTGAGGGTGCTCTTGGATAATGTTCTGTTTCTTTTAGCTGCTGCTGGTAACAGATGTTTACTTTATAAAATTTAATTGGCATACCTTATTAATTCTGTTTTTAAAATTAGACAAAAGAATAAATACTCAAACATTCATTTAGCCATGATTCTTCTCTAGAATTTCATAAGAATTCATAGTCTATAATATTCCTATTCTAAGTAAAAAGTTCAAAAATTGGCTAAGCCTCTTCTAACACCATTTTTCATTACACACAATCTTAAATTGTTTCTGTGCTATAATTTAGCCAAAAAATTCAGAGTAAGCTAAATAAAGGGATATTCGATAGTTGCCAACCATAGAAAATAGTTTCAAATATATGGGCAATAATGTATCTGTAAATGAAGTGATATAAAAGATAAAAAAATACATGAAATATGTGCAATTTTTCATTATAATACCATTTTTGAACTATTGAATATGAAGAGCATTTTTGTTTTTTTTGAACCATGAAGCCTTAGTATTGGACCAACAGGAGTAGAAGAAATTACACTATCCCAAATATACAGCACTATACCAAATGCATACGTATTTTTCTTATTCTTGAAATGAAAACATAAGGCCATGAAATATAATTCACTTTTAGTGTGGGAGTGACCTTCATAATTCATTTATTACATTCACCATGGACCTCTTCTCGTCTGGCTCTGAAAGTAAATCTCTTTTCTTAGATGAGAAATTAAGTTAGAAACATAACAGTGGCACAGCAAGAGCCGTTTCGAGTGTCTGATTAACTCTGCACACCTTAATAGAAGGTAGATGGCCATATTGGCTATGGCTACTGAAGAGTATTGTCCATTTTTCCATTGGACATATTTCTTTTTACTATGAAGAAACAGACTCTTTACATAATGAGAATAAACCATATTGCCTGATATTCTAACCCATTAAATTTAGCAATTCTCTTTAAAGTAATTGTTTTCAATACATCTAAATATCCAGAGGCCTAAGAAATTCCTCAGATTACATTTTCATTTAGTGGAATTTCTTTCATGTATTCATTCACTGAAGAAATATTTATCAACCACCTAAAATGTACCAGGTACAATACTAGGTTCTGTGAATACAAAAGTGGATAGTATACTGTACCTCAGTAATAGAATGTAAAATCATGCCAACTATTAGGGAGAATTATTTTGGTCTCCTCTGTGCATGATCTAAGTAAACCTGAATGGAGAAAATGGTGCCTGAGCTGATTAAAATATTTTTCTATCCAGTTTCCCTCAATGGGAATATCTTGTACAAATATACACAATATCACAATCAGAAAACTAACAGATATAGTCCATTGACCTTATTCAAAATTCAGTTTTGCATGCTCTTTGTGAAAATTTGTGTGTGTGTGTGTGTATGCAGGTCTGTGCAATTTTCCCATACATGTAAGTTCATGTGATCACTACAACATTTAAGACACAAAAGAATTTCATCACAGGGACTCCTCACAATAACCTTCTATAGGCACAGTTATTTCTATACTCCAACTCTCCCTCTCCCTAATATCTGGAAACCACTATTTGCCATTTGTTCTCTTTCATTTTGTCATTTCAAAATTTGTATGTAAATGGAATTGAACACCATGTAATTATTTGTGATAGGTTTTCTTTTCACACAGCATAATTCTCTGGAGATCCATCCACTGTCTTATATGTATCAGTGTATCAACAGCTTATTTCTTTTCATTACTGAGTAGTATTTCATAGCATGAATGTACCACAATTTGTTTAACTGTTCACCCATTGAAAGATACTTGGGTTGTTTCCAATTTTTAATGTTACAAATAAAGTTGTTATGAACATTTATGTACAGATATTTGTGTGCATTAAAATTTTCATTTCTTTGGTATAAATGTCCAAGAATGCAATTGTTGAATTACATGGTACATGCATGGATTGTTTCATCAGAAACTGAAAGATATTTTTCAAGAGTGACTGTGCCATTTTATATTTCTATTAGCAAGTATGCGTTCCAATTTCTACTATCCTCAACACTCTTGGTGTTATCACTATACATTTTTTCTCATTTAGGCATTCTGATAGGTATGTTGAAGTCAGATCAAGTTTCTCCCTTGCTGTGATTGTGTATATCTAACGTCCAATAACAGCCAATCTTAATCTCTTGTAACAATTGTGCTTAAACCATTTATATTTAATGATATTTTTGATATGTTTTGATTCGAGTACTTCATTTCTGAAAGTCCATTTTTACTTGTGGCATCATTTTCTTTCTGTCTGAGGACTGTCTCTTAGTGTTTATTTAGAGCAGTTCTGCTGAGGACAAATTCTTTTAGTTTGCTTTCATCTGAAGATATATTTAATTTACTTTCATTTCAGAAGGATATCTTGATTAGAAAAGGAATTATATACTATTAACCCCTGAAAAATGCCTTCTGGTTTCCAACTAGAGTTATTTGAATCATTATTCTCCCATGTATAATATATTATTTTCCTCTGAATGCTCAGAAGATTTTTAATTCCCAATCTTTGGCCTTTTGCAGTTTTATTCTGATGAACTGGACAGAGTTTCTTTAAAACTAACTTGTTTGAGGCACTTGATTACATAAGTTTGCATATTCTCTGCCTAATTTAGAAAGTTTTCACTATTAGATATTCTTTATTTTTTGTCTGAGCCATTTTTTTTTAATCTTTCCCCCAAAACAAAGGAAATAAAAGTAAAACTAAATGGGACTTAATTAAACTTAAAAGATTTTGCACAGCAAATGAAATCATTATCAAAAAGACAACAGACTGAATGAGAGAAAATATTTGCAAATGATGACCCATAACAGGTTAATATACAAAATATGCAAACAGCTCTTACAACTCAATGTCAAAAAAATAAAAAAACTTGATTAGAAAATGGACCAAGGACCTAAATAGACATTTTTCCAAAGACATATAGATGACCAATAAGCACATAAAAAGATGCCTAACATTGTTAATCATCAGAAAAACGCAAATTAAAATCCCAATGAGATATCATCTCATACCTGTCATAATGGTTATCATCAAAAAGACAACAAATAACAAGTGTCGGTGAGGATGTGGAGCAAACAGAACCCTTAAACACTGTTGGTTCAAGTGTAAATTGGTACAGCTACTGCAGAAAAGAATATGGAGATTCTTCAAAAACACTAAAAATAGAACTACCATATGATCCAATAATTCACTCTTGGGGAAATATGAGAAAAAAGCAAAAACACTAATTCAAAAAGATAAATGCATCCCAATGTTTATAGCAGTATTATTTACAATAGCCAAAATTTGAAAGTAATTTATGTGTTCCTCAAGTGAATGGATAAAGGGGTGATATATACACATATCCATATATATCCATATGTATATATATACACACACATGGATTACTACTACTCAGTCACAAGAGAGAAGTTTTGCCACTTTCAACAACATGGTTGGACCTGGATGTTATTATGTCTAGTGATATGTCACATAGGAAAATGCAAAAAATGTATGTTATCACATATGTAGGAATATGAAAAATAAAACAAATGAATGTACATTATAAAGCAGAAACATACTTACAGGTATGGAGAACAAACTAATGGTTACCAGTGGGAATAGGGAAAGGGAGAGAGAGACAAGACATGAGCTCAAGAGGTACAAACTATCATGTATAAAATGATTAAGCTACAAGGATCTACTGTATAGTACAGGGAATATAGCAATTATTGTATAATAACATTATTGGCCATTCTAGACAGTAATTGTTATTTGATATAGTGCAAAATACATTATAAATCATATCCTAAAGCAACAAATAAGAGAAAATAAAACATTTCTGCTCTTTCACTGAATAGACATAATTTTTGTCAATAATGCTATATAATCAACAATAGAAAGGAATACACTTTAAGAGTTCAAGGCATATCATTTTAAGTTTTTAAAAAATTAACTTCCATAGCAATATCCTAGCATTTGTATGTATGTGCATCCACATAAGCCACACAATACACAGTCCCTCAAGTAGGTGTATGTGCAAATTAAAAATGACCACATTTAAGAAATTCTGTTCTGGATTTCCTTAGAAGCCACTTTTAGTACCTCTGGACACCAAGGAATCACTGAAACTCTGGGTAATCATAAAATATGTTTGCATTTAGTAGTGATTGCTCTACCTGCAGAACAGAAATCTCTTAGAATCACTCAGAAATGTCTGTGTGTGTAGAGCATACAGTCTGAATTCTAAAAGGAATTTGCTATTATTTATAATTTGTGGAATGGATAGCTAATATCTATAAACTTGATAGTCTTAAGAATAATACTATAGTCTACATTGTATGATGACTTAATGAGTATTGGCTGAAAGCCCTGTAAAAGTAATTTCTATTGCTATGAATAGCTCCCAAGAAAATGTCACTGTTTCACATCTGAATCAGCGATAATTCCCACTGAATGCTTTCCTGAAACCATGATAATGTATTATTTATATGCAGGCAACTTCAGGTGCCTTAAGAAGGATATGTGTTGAGATCATCAATTGAGAAAGTAGACAGATGTATTTATCCTTGGTACTTTATAAAAGTACAATTTATTACTTATGATACAGGTTGAATAGGTTCAAATTTCATCTTTGAGAGGAAAAAGAACACAGCAGGAACCTCAGAAACATGCCAGTGGTCAGAAGTCCAATCCCTTTTCTTATTCCCAGTGTCATCTTCTATTCATGCATCTCGTAGTGCCAGATCTTTTTGTATCCACTGTGTTGTTAGATAAGAATTATTGATGTAACCTTATCTACTAAATCAAGTTTAGAATATTGACACAGAGACTTCTCACTGTCTGTATACTCCCCAGTAGGAAATCCAGCATTTCAGCTATCACACAAAGTTGTTCATTATTCTAAGTAAATAGTTCTCTACTCACTTTGTAAAAGTAATTTCACCTTTATCAAGCACCTGACCCTCTAAACTAACTGATTCAAATAAAACTGAAAGATGTTCTGAATCTCTGTATTTAGGAGTCACTTAACAAATGGAAATCAATAAATATGTATTGAATACAGTGGACAAGACTAAATGATATTAATAAGTACAAGGGGGATAAAAGTACATTTTCTGATGCTGGCAAAAAGAGCATTTCTCTAAACATGACAATAATACATATTAAATAGTGTTCCTCTTTGCACTAATACCAAATAACCTAAAATGGACCAGATGATACATAAACTATAAACACAAAATATACTAGAAATGTGCTATAATTTATAGCATTTTAAAGAGTAAATTAATTCTAAAGCTTTCAGTTTTGATTCCTACAAATTTAAAAGTGAATAGGCACTTTACCAAGACTTCTTCCAGAGCAGTGGGAAATCGTATCATCCAATCTCTCACTTTACTGATTCAACAGTTACACCTCATTATCTAGGGTGACATATGTTTGATCATCCAAATGTGGGAAATTTTGAGAGAAGGGATATAAATAATTACATAAGGACAAGAGGTATAAATAGGGACTGTTCCTGGACTGAGACTTGTGATTATCCCAAAGAACCAGATTTATCTTTGGATAACAAGCAATATGGTCAAGTACTGGCAATAGCTTGAAAAATACAGGGACCATCCATCAATGTACATGAGCTAAATTGGAATGACCATAGAGAATAATTTAAACAGACTTTAAATATGTAACATTTTATAAAGATTTGATACCTACTTGTAAGAAAAGGCTGCAAATAACCAAATAAATCTCAGAAATCAAGACTTTTTCTTAAATCTCATGAAAATAAAGCTTTTAAAATAAACGAGGAGGACACAGAGGCCTTCACATAAACACTAAATTAGAAAGAACAGATGTGGACCATTTTGGGGTAAATATGCATGCTGGCAAAAAAGAAAATACAATAAAACAGCATGCACAGAACCAAACCAGATTGGCTTTTTAATGACTCATACCTGTGTGATTACTAAATACAACAACAAAAATAAAACTGTTCATTGACTAGGGCTAACCCACTTTAGCTACTTTAACTGCAGATTGTGTCATTTGCTTGTGTAATGTATTCTTTTTTGACAACCAAATATAATGAGTTTTTTCTGATCTTTTAAGTACAGAGACAACCCCTAATTTTTTTATGTCAGGTCATTATTGGTTTGGGGACTAATTGCTCCTCTGGATAAGCACATTCTTTCTTACACTATAAAATTTCTATTCAGAAAGAAGTAATGTCATATTTAGTGATCTTTACAAATCTTTTATGTTAGAATTTATATTTTAAAATAAATTAGGGATTTTACCTTTAAAGTATGTCAGAAGTAAAAGCTAGAGTTGCTAACTAGGCCAACTCTGTTTTCCCCCATCATTTTCCATACCTACCCCTACTCTAGTTCAGACTATCCATAACATACAATGCAATTGACTACACTCTTATGTATCTTACCTGTTATTTTTCATCATGTCTATTTGAAAAATGGGTCTGGATTTCTAATAATGGTGTTACTTTTTGAAAGTAAAAACAGGTACTAACATAGGGTGTGTAGCTAAAATTTGAAGCTACATCTACATTTGGATGTGTACCAACGGAGAAGATAATAGTTCAATGATTTGGTTGGGTGTGGCAAAAAAGTCAAATCACTTCACTAGTATTTACCTTTTATGGCATCATGGTTTTAACATTGCTTTAAAGTAAATATCATAATAGGGCAAAATATAAAAATATGGAATAATGTGAGGGAATAATAATTTTAAGACAGAATAGCAATAGGTAGGACGTTGAATGAAATGATGGAGAATTAAAATCAAACTAAATTAAGTTGTATATTGATTCAGAGAGAAAACTATAGATCAATGGTTCTCAAAATGTGGTTCCAAACCAGCATCACTTGGAAATTTGCTAGATTTAAATTCTTGGATCTCACCCCAGATCTACTGACTGAGATATTCTGGTGGAGGAACACTGCAAACATTTTTAAAAGCATGCCAGGTGATTCTGATACATGCTAAAATGTTTAAGAATCACTGTTACATATATGGAGTTTCCATTAAAAATACTTGGGAGAAAAAAGTTTTACTAATATATAGAAATATGTGGAATATAAAACTAAAAATGAAAAACATATTAACTAACAAAACCAAACCAAAACAAATTATGTAATACAAAGAACAGAGTAAGGATTGCCAAAGGAGAAAGGGTAATGTGAGTGAAGGAGAACAGTTGTATGGTGACAGATGGAAAGTACATTTTTGGTGGTGGGGTCACTGGAGAGTATGCAGAAGTAGAAATATAATGTTGTACACGTGAAATTTATATAATGTTATAAGCCAATATTATCTCAACAAAAATGTTTTAAAAGTTTTAAAAATATTTCACTTACTGATTTTTTAAAATATCTCTGGGGAATATGTAGGTAAAGTTGGCAAAAAGGACAAAAATAAACTTGTATTTGCTTAAAAATTTAAGAAAATCTAAAATAATATCCCTAAATATGAAGTTGTATTATTTAACATCAAAGACCTCAGGCAAGCTGGCAGGAGGAATAGCATATTTGGTGAAAAGATGATAATTAAACCAATCCTTAAAAATCACTGAAGTTAAATAAGCTCATAATAATCTCATTTTCTCCTTATAGAATCATGAGAAATATATAGGGCCTACATTCTTAATCTTTTATATTTATAGAGAAATACATGGATTCATTCCAGATTATACAACTCTTAAATGACAGAGCTCACAAACTACACATTTCTCATTTTAATTAAAATAATCTGACTCTCCTTGCTACCCTGACCTCAACCTTAATGGCAGGCATCAACTCAAGAGTTTCTGCTTCTGAGTATATGAAATAACGGAAATTATGTCTTCCACAATTTTGTGTAGAGTGTTAAACACAGAGAACAATGATCTACCCAAATGAGAAATTAATAAAACAATTTCATGTACAATTACATCAGAAAAGAATAAAATATCTAGGAAAAAGTTCAACCAAGAAGGTAAAAGACCTGTACTCTGAAAATTATAAGATGTTAATGAAAGAAATTAAGACAACACAAATATAAAGATATCTTGTGTCCATGGACTAGAAGAATTAATATTGTTAAAATGTCCCTACTATCCAAAGCAGTGTATAGATTCAATTCAATCCCTCTCAAAGTACCAAAGAAATTTTTCACAGAACTAGAACAAAGAATTTTAAAATTTATATGGAACAACAAAATACCCCAAATTATCAAAGCAATCTTGAGAAAGAAGAAAGCTAGAGGTACCAGGTTCCCCAATTTCAAACTATATACTATAAAGCCAGAGTAATGAAAACAATATGATACTGGCACAAAAGCAGACACGAAGATCAATAGAACAGAACAAGGAGCCTGGAAACAAATCCATGCTTTCATGCTCAGTTAATCTATGATAAAGTAAATAATAATAAGAAAAAGACTGCCTTTTCAATAAACCATGTAGAAAAACTGGACAGCTAAATGCAAGAAAAATGAAACTGGCCCACTTTCTTATACCATATACAAAAAAAAAACCCTTCAAAATAGAATAAAGGCTTAAATGTAACAACTGTAACCATAAAATTCTTAGAAGAAAACATAGGCAATAAACTCTTCGACATTGGTCTTGTTAATATTTTTTGGATCCATTTTCTCAGGCAAAGGCAACAAAAGCTAAAATGAACCAGTAAGACTACAACAAATGAAAAAACTTTCGTGTAGCAAAGGAAAACATCAAGAAAATGAAAAGGCATCATACTGAATGGGAGAATATATTTGTAAATGATATATCCAATAAGGGGTTAATATCCAAAACATATAAACAGCTCATACAAATCAATAGCAAAAAAATAATTTTAATAAAAGAAAAATAGGCAGATAACCTGAATATTTTTCCAAGCAAAACACAGAAATGGTCAACAGGTATGTAAAAACATGATAGACATAACTATTTGGAGAATGCAAATCAGAACCACAATGAGATATAACCACATACCTGTCAGAAATACTATCATCAAAAATATAACAAACAACAAATGTTGGTAAGGATGTGAAGCAAAGGGAATCCTCCTGTACTGTTGGTAGAAATGTACATTGGTACTGCCACTATGGAAGTACTTCAAAGAACTAAAAGGAGAATCCTCTATAATTTGCCAGTTTCACTTCTAAGTGTTTAGCTGAAGGAATCAAAAACATTAATTTATAAAGATACATGTACACCCCCTTTTTCAGTGCAGCATTATTTGAAGTAGCCAAGGTGTGAAAGCAACCTAAGTGTCCATCAACATATGAATGGAAAAAGAAGTGGTGTATATATACAATAAAATATTGCTTGGTCATTAAAGAAAAAAGAAAGAAATCTTGCCATTTGTGACACAGATGGACCTAGAAGGTATTTTGCTAAAGTGAAATAAATCAGACAGAAAAAGACAAATACTATACAGTTTAACTTACACTGAAATTTAAAAACAACAAAATGAATGAGAAAACAAAACAGAAACAGATTCATAGATAAAGAGGGGAAGGTATGTGCAGTGAGAAGTTGAGTGAAATAGGTGAAGGGTATTAAGAGGTACAAAATTTTATTTATAAAATAACTTATAGGTGTAGATTATGTAGCATGAGGTCAACACTACTGTGATAACTTTCTATGGTGACTGATGGTTACTAGACTTATTGTGGTGATCATTTCATAATGTATTTAAATGTCGAACCACTATGTTATTCACCTGAAAGGAACATAATATTGTACATCAACTATACTTCAATAATTAAAAAAAAAAAATGTACTGCTTGAAATTGCAACCATAAATGAATCAACTGACTTTTCAACTAAGAAAGCAAAATTTACAAGAGCAAAGATATGTAGTAAAAATTGTCTTATTACCTTTCTACTTGTGAGATATATATATATATATGTATATATATATAGTCAACTGAAGATTTATAAGAATGGTCAGGAATCAGACTCTCAATGGGCAATTACTAGAATGTTGGGTAGAGTGATTCTTCTTGCTATGCAACCCTAGTCCCTGACTGCTGCTGATGCTAAGTCGCTTCAGTTGTGTCCGACTCTGTGCGACCCCATAGACGGCAGCCCACCAGGCTCCCCCATCCCTGGGATTCTCCAGGCAAGAACACTGGAGTCGGTTGCCATTTCCTTCTCCAATGCATGAAAGTGAAAAGTGAAAGTGAAGTTGCTCAGGCGTGTCCGACTCTTCGCGACCCCATGGACTGTAGCCTACCAGGCTCCTCTGTCCATGGGATTTTACAGGAAAGTGTACTGGAGTGGGTTGCATTTCCTTCTCCAAGTCCCTGACTACTTAAGTTGAAAACTTTCCTTATTTATGTTAATGATCAAAATATAAAAACATCATAAATCTTCCCCTCATACTTCCAAACGTTCTCTGGAGAGAATGAACTGTACCACAGTAACCAACAACACCAATGCTCAAAGAAACGTGAACATGACTTACTTGGAAAGCAGAAAAGAATCCGTACACAATGCGTTCCTTCAGTTATCAAAATCTCTTAAAAATGCTATATTATTACATTACACTACGGTTAATGTATCTATTTGCGATGGTGCCTCAGAATGTTAAGGATCTGCCTGCAATGCAGGAGTCTGGGGTTGAATCCCTGGGTCAGAAAGATGCCCTGGAGAAGGAAACGCAACCCACTCCAGTGTTGTTGCCTGGAGAACTCCAAGGACAAAGGAGCCTGGTGGGCTACATACAGTCCATGGGGTCGCAAAGAGTCAGACATAACTGAGCAACTAACACACCCGTATTCTTATTAGAGTAGTCCTCTTGCCTTCAAAGTATCAAAACTCTCAAACTGCTTTCTTCCCCTACAGAACACTTTATATACCTTCCCTTCCTGGCAGTTAATAAACATGAAAGTGAAGCCGCTCAGTCGTGTCCGACTCTTTGCGACCCCATGGACTGCAGCCTAGCAGGCTCCTCCGTCCATGGGATTCTCCAGACAAGAATACTGGAGTGGGTTGCCATTTCCTTCTCCAGGGGATCTTCCCAACCCAGGGATCGAACCTGGGTCTCCTGCGTTGGAGGCAGACGCTTTAACCTCTGAGCCACCAGAACATGCAATTCTCCATTCAAGAGTTTGGAAATGCTATGCACGTTTAATTAAGGGGAAATGTTTTAAGAATAGTTTATCTACATTCTATTAGTTTTGATACACAGTATTTATTAACAGCATTTATAAAGGGTAATGTAAATAGAGTTGAAACAACCTGAGAGAGGGCTACAACTCTACAAGGAGGAGTTTTCGTGAATTTGCAAAATGGGAGGTTCTCTAGGTGCTTATCAATGTTTCAGCAAGAATGAGAGATAACAGAGATGGCAGCAAGCCTACAGGACATGTGTATCAAGGCCCAGACAAGTGTTTTGAGAATTCCAAAATGGAAAACATTACTTTCAGAGAAGAAAGTGCCAAACCTGAGAGGTGATGGGCTGGACTTTTGGTGATTTGTATAGACACAAAGATCATTCCAGACAAGAGTCATGCTTTTCAAAGAAGAATGCCTTGGTTTCTTTGACAGAAATAGGGTTAAGTAGTTAGCTGGAACAGGGTCTTTGTGTAGGGGAAAATACATACCAAGGAGTCCTGTGCTAGAACAAGGACATGATGATTCCTTCCATAAAAACATATGTATATAAGTAGCAATATGGACTGAAAACAGACGCATGTACTGTTTTTATTTGTACTTACATAAAAGAAAACTGAGTGTTACCCCATCTACAACTCATTAAAATACAAAAGCTAAATACCCAGTGCTCAAGAAAATAATCCAAAAATAGAGAATCACATGCAGTAACCATGTTGATGAGAGACCAGAGAGGATTTTAGATTTAGAGCATAGAATGACTATGCAGGTGACAAATAAGATAAGGAACATCAGCTTCAAACCAACATGGATTTTATCTCAAATGTATAATTAAATGTAGTACTCATTTGTATATGAAAGAATAAAAAGATTGCATTCAGCCACTATTATAAATACAAAAATGAATGAAGTGACTCCAATATTTTTATTTCAAGCATTATTTTTGAGATATTTGAGAATGTCATTGCCAGTGATTACAAGGAGTGAGGCCAGTACATGGCACATAACTGCCTTTTGACATGTGCAAGTTTAATTAACAAAAATAAATAAAGTGATAACTAAACTGAACAACAGAATCTGTCTGTCAGCGTAGGAGATGCAAATTCCATCACTGGTTCTAGGAGATACCCCTGGAGAATGAAATGTTAACCAGTATTCTTGTCTGGAAAACCCTATGGACAGAGGAGCCTGATGGGCTATAGTCCATGGGGTTGCAAGGAGTCAGACATGACTTAGTGACTAAAATAACAACAACAAGTCTGACCAATAATATAAAAATATCATAGAAGGGGAATTCTATAAAATATGGTTTTACTAAATCCTGTAAAAATAGTTTTACTAAAATATAATTTTACTATCATTTACTGTGATGAACCATGTTAAATTTTATAAGAAACAACAACTTCAGTTACTAGGAAATTACCTTCCATTTTTTCATCCATGACTTGTTACACCCTTTTTTTTTCTTTTCAAAGCAACTCCACATATAAGTTGTGACAGTTACGTAGAGTTCATGTGAAGCAAACAAATGAGTTCTCTCAGTATTGACTTTGGTGGCAATGCCAACTCTGAGTTTGCCACTAGAAGTAAGAACAAAAACTTGTGATTTCTCTTTGTCAAAAGCATTGACTACTGCTTTTACAGTGAGCATGCTTTAAAGGTGACAAATCTCATTAAGAATGAATAAAAAAAAATACATGTAATGGAAGTAATATTCCAATCGATTTTCAAGTGAGGTATTCCATGGTCAAAGTTATTCAAAATTAGTGACTTTTGTTATATAGGAAAATCTTGAGTCATGATTTCTTAGCAATAGTTAGATAACTCACCACTGAGTCCACTTTCAATCATGAAAAAGTGAAAAGTGTTAGTCGGTCAGTCTGACTCTTTGCAAGCCATGAATTATGTAGCCCACCAGGCTCCTCTGTCCATGGGACTTTCCAGGTAAGAATAGTGGATTGCCATTCCCTTTGCCAGTGGATCTTTCTACCCCAGGGATCAAACCTGGGTCTCCTGCATTGCAGGCAGATTCTTTACCATATGAACCACAAGGGAAGCTCAACTTTCAGTCATTGTTTACAGTAACGCTGGTTTAACTCACATTTGTCTGAGATTTTAAAACCCATGACAAAGCCTTTTGTCAACATAATACAACCTAAACATGGGAAACTGTTGTCAAAACATCTAACATCTTTGTTGTGTTGCAAACTTTTAATCCAAAAGGGTGAGTATGTTCTCTAGGTCTCCTTTCTGAGTATCCAAATCAAAGCTATCACACTTCTTTCCCCAAATTGCTTGCAGTTTGAAGTTTAGAGTACCTCCACTTGCTTTCCCACCACAGCCAGAATAAAAAGGACAATGCTCTTTCTTAGCTCCTCCAACCCCTTGTAATGCTACTTCACTTAATCAGCATGGTGATTTTTTCTTCCCACCTAGCTAACACATTTGGCTTTAGAATTCCCTCTTGGAAATTACAGAAAAATTAGTGGAATAGAAATTTAACCAACATCTGTAAAACAGGATTAGAAACATTGTTTTTGTTTGCTCATAGTTTGTTTTACTACAGTACTCTATATTGACATTTAGAAAAATATGTAACTCTCAAGATTTACATGGAAATTAAACAAAATAAAATAAAAGAGAATCTTACAGTCATTTATCAGTGCTAAGTTGTTTCCACTAGACCATTCAGGTATGACTTAAATCAAATCCCTTATGATTATACAGTGGAAGTGAGAAATAGATTTAAGGAACTAGATTTGATAGACAAGGTGCCTGATGAACTATGGATGGAGGTTTGTGAAAATGTACAGGAGACAGGGATCAAGGCCAATCCCAAGAAAAAGAAATGCAAAAAAGCAAAATGGCTATCTGAGGAGGACTTACAAAGAGCTGGGAAAAGAAGACAAGCGAAAAACAAAGGAGAAAAGGAAAGATATTCCCATCTGAATGCAGAGTTCCAAAGAATAGCAAGGAGAAATAAGAAAGGCTTCCTCAGCAATTAATGCAAAGAAATGGAGGAAAACAATAGAATGGGAGAGACCAGAGATCTCTTCAAGACAATTAGAGATACCAAGAGAATATTTCATGCAAAGATGGGATCAATAAAGGACAGAAATGGTATGGACCTAACAGAAGGAGAAGATATTAAGAAGAGGTGGCAAGAATACACAGAAGAACTGTAAAAAAAAGATCTTCATGACCCAGACAATCATGATAGTGTGATCACTCACCTAGAGCCAGATATCCTGGGATGTGAAGTCAAGTGGGTCTTAGAAAGCATCACTACGAACAAAGCTAATGGAGGGGATGGAATTCCAGTTAAGCTATTTCAAATCCTGAAAGATGATGCTGTGAAAGTGCTGCACTCATATGAGAGCATATTGGGAAAACTCAGCACTGGCCAAGGGACTGGAAAAGGTCATCTTTCATTCCAATCCCAAAGAAAGGCAATGCCAAAGAATGCTCAAACTACTGCACAATTGCACTCATCTCACACACTAGTAAAGTAATGCTCAAAATTCTCCAAGCCAGGCTTCAGCAATACATGGACCATGAACTTCCAGATGTTCAAGCTGGATTTAGAAAGGGCAGAGGAACCAGAGATCAAATTGCCAACATCCACTGGATCATCAAAAAACCAAGAGAGTTCCAGAAAAATATCTATTTCTGCTTTATTGACTATGGCAAAGCCTTTGACTGTGGATCACAACAAACTGTGGAAAATTCTGAAAGAGATGGGAAATACCAGATCACCTGAGAAATCTGTATGCAGGTCAGGAAGCAGCAGTTAGAACTGGACATGGAACTACAGACAGGTTCCAAATCAGGAAAGGAATACATCAAGGCTGTATATTGTCACCCTGTTCATTTGACTTATACATCATGAGAAATGCTGGGCTGGAGGAAGCACAGGCTGGAATCAAGATTGCCGGGAGAAATATCAATAACCTCAGATATGCAGAGGACACCACTCTTATGGCAGAAAGTGAAGAAGAACTAAAGAGCTTCTTGATGAAAGTGAAAGAGGAGAGTCAAAAAGTTGGCTTAAGGCTCAACATTCAGAAAACTAAGATCTTGGCATCTGGTCCCATCACTTCACAGCAAATAGACATGGAAACAGTGGAAACAGTGGCTGACTTTATTTTTTGGGGCTTCAAAATCACTGCAGATGGTGACTGTAGCCATGAAATTAAAAGACACTTACTCCTTAGAAGGAAAGTTATCACCAACCTAGACAGCATATTAAAAAGCAGAGACATTACTTTGCCGACAAAGGTCCGTCTAGTTAAGGCTATTGTTTTTCTTGTAGTCATGTACAGATGTGAGGGTTGAACTATAAAGAGAGCTGAGCGCTGAAGAATTGATGCTTTTGCACTGTGGTGTTGGAGAAGACTCTTGAGAGTCCCTTGGACTGCAAGGAGATCCAACTAGTCCATATTAAAGGAGATCAGTCCTGTGTGTTCATGGGAAGGACTGATGTTGAAGCTGAAACTCCAATACTTTGGCCACCTGATGGGAAGAACTGACTCATTGGAAAAGACCCTGATGCTGGGAAAGATTGAAGCCAGGAGGAGAAGGGGATAACAGAGATGAGATGGCTGGATGACATCACCGGCACAACGGACATGAGTTTGGGTAAACTCTGAGAGTTGGTGATGGACAAGGAGGCCTAGCGTGCTGCGGTCCATGTGGTCTCAAAGAATCAGATACGACTGAGCAACTGAACTGAACTCTTGCATTGCAGGCAGATATGTTACTTCTAAGCCACCAGGGAAGTCCCACATTAGATGATTGCTATTTCTTAATACTTGGAATTTTCATATTTTCTTTTCACCTGGATGCTTAACTCAAGATTAAATCTGATATTGTGTAAAATTCTGCAGACAAGTTTACACATAAAAAAATATTTTGTTTATTATTTTTATAGATGAATCCAGTTTTTATTTAATTTAGGCAAATTACAGGTATGTTATCCCTCAAGATTTGTATTACTTTAAGCTATGATACTATAAGAAAATTAGACCTCAAAAGAATTCTTGCCCTTGGTTTCTCAGGTTTCATCACAAAGAGGCACTGCTTATGGAAGAAGATTCTCTTTAGCTTTTATTTAAGCTCATTCTCTATCCTTGGTTTTTAAAGAAAAGCTTTCTTTCTGCAAGGGGCAGAAGTGTTACATTCTGACTTATAGTATCTGAATCATGCTCTGTTTTTGTTTGCCAGAAATTCTCCCAGTTATAGCTTTGATTACTCAGAGAAGAAAGTAGGCCATATTCTTGCATGACCTTTTAGTAGTGAGCATTTTGATCTTATTGACTTTTCTTAACTGTTCTACAGACTAATGATTACAAACTAAGTCAAAAACCAAGATTTTAATTTTGTTCTTGAGGAGGCAATATCTTCATTAATGAATTCTTCAAATAAAATGTGAAACAACACTAAAAATCGAGGCCCCATTTAAAATGGATTAAATATTTCAAATATGTTAATAATAAAAAGTAGTAGCTTCTGATTAGTAAGCAGGACAAAATGTAGTATTAATATTTTAATAGAATATAAATAATGAAATCTTCAAAGCAACAAAGTTAAATATTTGGTTCTTAGCCTAAAATTATGTCTATTTCTTAAACAAAGGTAGGTATTCAGTTGTATTTTAAAAGAACAATTTTTTTTTTCCAATGGTAAGCAAGGTATTTAAGTGTTTAAATGCCGAGGAAGCACTGGTAAGAATATTTGGTTCATTGGTGAGCAGTTGTGTCAGAGCTTTAAAGTGTTTCTTGGCTCTTAACACATAGTAACCTTTCCTTCTTAAAAGACGAATGGATAAGGAAGCTGTGGTACATATACACAATGGAATATTACTCAGCCATTTAAAAAAATACATTTGAATCAGTTCTACCGAGATGGATGAAACTGGAGCCCATTATACAGAGTGAAGTAAGCCAGAAAGAAAAACAACAATACAGTATACTAATGCATATATATGGAATTTGAAAGATGGTAACGATAACCCTATATGCGAGACAGAATAAGAGACACAGATGCATAGAACAATTTTATGGACTCTGAGGGAGAAGGTGAGGGTGGGACGTTCTGGGAGAATAGCATTGAAACATGTATATTATCATATGTGAAACAGAACACCATTCCTTGTTCGATGCATGAGACAAGGGCTCAGGGCTGGGGCAATGGGATGACCCAGAGGGATGGGATGGGGAGGGAGGTGGGTGGGGGGTCCAGGAAGGGGAACACATGTAAACCCATGGCTGATTCATGTCAATGTATGGCAGAAACTATTACAATATTGTAAAGTAGTTAGCACCCAACTAAAATAAAAAAAAAAATAAATGCACAATGAAAAAAAAAATAAAACAACAACAACAACAAAAAGACAAACAAAACATAGGTTGGACATAGTATCAGCAAGAGAGCACAGTACCTCAGACTTGGGATGGTACATTCCCAAGGCAAATTTTACTTGTTATAACAGAGGGAAACTTTTATTATCTACAACCATTTTATCTTGCTGTACATCATAAAGACATTATTTTCTACATTGTATTGCCTCTATATAAGAATAGAGAAGGTCTTTCAAATTCTGCCTTATGAGAAATTATTCATTAATCTGTAACATAGAAAAGATAACAGGTTTCCCTGATGCTTATCTTTAAAACAAGGGTCATTTTGGTTTGTATATATTTTCCTATGCAAAATATTAATAGATTCCTATTGCTATATGTTTCAAGTTTTCCATAAAAACAATTGTATAGAACTAGGTATTATCTTTACATGAGCTCTTTTTGGTCAGTACAACTTGGTATACCATGTACCAACCATTTTTTAGTACATTAACAAGTAAGATTTATTTCACATGTACTCTGAGCTACTGTTATATAACCTACTAGGCTACTAGCTATTATTCAATGTACTTGGATTTAAAAACACATAAGTAACTACCAAAGAAGGGAGAGAGATTACATAAAGCGTAATGCACAAAGTGCCCTAGGAATTTAAAAGATAGACCTCTGTTGGAAATTGTACATTTGAAAAATTACTTCACTTAGCAAAATAGTTAAAGGGACATGCTTAACTTTCCATGGATTAATTTTTCCCTATTTTTGATAAAGATCGAAATATAAATATCAAGAAGGAACCTGATTTACAACAATGAGGTCTAGCACATATGTAGCTTTCATATGTAATTTATATAGCTAATAATTTTAAATTAATATAAAAAGCCCTCCAAACCTAATCATCTCTTCACTAGCAAAAGATTATACTTTTTTTTTTTTTGCCATCTTTCAGGATTTTGTTAACAGATACTGACATTATGACAAAATCATTGGCTTATGAAGTATATTTATACATTCTACTTTATATGTTAAAGTAGAACATTTTACTTAGGGAAAACCAATAATATTAATAATCATGATAATTAACAGCTAAACTAGGATATCCTAAAAATCAACACAATAAAAATTATGAATACTTTAGAAAATAAATTAAAGAAAATATGTAACTATTATTTCCAGGAAAATTAAACATAAATTAATCAATTAAACAATTTTGGACAGCATTTTAAATAAATAAATACATGTATCAGTAAAAGAATTACATTTCATTAACTTGATCAAATGAGACATGAACACATTAAATGTTTAACTTCTATAAATCAATCTTATCTCTATCTATTGTCCGTCTATTATCTACTTATCTGTCTTCAGGTTGGGTCATAATTTCTTATGAAGAGAATCAAAAGCATAGTATTTACTGAGGACTTTGTAATCCACCCTTCCAAGCACTCTCCCAGGTATGACTTAAGATGACTTCTCTTCTACCAGAGAAGTTAATCATTCTAGAAACGCTGAAGGTATTAGACAACAAAGTAAAATAAAGCAATAATTATCTAAGAATAAAGTGGAAGAAGTGACAGATTTTATTTTCTTAGGCTCCAAAATCACTGTGGATAGTGATTGCAGCCATGAAATTCAAAGATACTTGCTCCTTGGAAGAAAAGCCTACATAGTAAAAGCTATGGTTTTTTCAGTCATCATGTATAATGTGAGAGTTGGACCATACAGGAGGCAGAGCACTGAAGAATTGATGATTTCAAACCATAGTGCTGGAGAAGACTCGAGAGTCCCTTGGACTACAAGGAGATCAAACCAGTCAGTCCTAAAGCAAATCAACCCTGAATATTCATTAGAAGGCCTGATGTTGAAGCTGTAGCTCTAATACTTTGGCCACATGATTTGAAGGGCCAACTCATTGAAAAACACTGTGATGCTGGGAAAGATCGAAGGCAACAGGAGAAGTGGCCAGCAGAATATGAGATGGTTAGGTAGCATCACTGACTCAATGTGCATAAATTTGAGCAAATTCCAGGAGATGGCAGAGGACAGAGATGTTTGGCATGCTGCAATCCATGTGGTCACAAAAAGTCAGACACAACTTAGTGACTGAACAACAACAATTTCAGAATAAAGCACTATAAATGTAGGCCAAGTAACCAATGAAAGTCAGGGACTTACTGTCAAAAGAGAAGGATAAAAGTGAGAAATCAGGCCAGAGCAAACTTTTAGAGAAAAATGACTATATCAGAGCTTATTTTACATGAGAAAAATAGATGCAAGTCTATTACTCTGAATTTATAAACTTATGAAATGACAGGTATGGTTTGGAAGCAGAAGAATTATAGAAAAAATATTTGGTGCCACAGCTATCCAAAGAATATTCAGTGGCTAATAATAGGTAAAACACTAAAAATCTTTAAGGGGAAATTTAAGAAATATGTGAGCAAATTGGTTTTGGGATACTGTTTGAAGACTATGAATTATCTGATACTACAAGCTAGATGATTAATGATAGAAGAGGTACATATGAGTATTTTCTGTGGGTCTCTCCAGCTTCCATACATCTTGTGAGCAAAGGCAGTGATAACTAATGTTTTGAACTTCCTTACAAGAATGTCAGCATTGAAAACAGCTTTGGAGAGGAGATAGTACTGCCCTTGGAGTGAAAAGCCAAAAAAAAAAAAAAAAAAAAGGAAGCTTCTCTTCTACAGCCACTTGCCACAAAGGAGCTTGTCCTCTGCCCACCGGTTCCCTCCCAGTACTCCTCTTGTTAGTTCGCTGGGGCAAAACAGTCTGCAAATTTCAAAGAAAGCTTTTCTAAAAAAGGAGACAGTGCTAGGGAAGTAGAGGTTAGCAATAAAGGAGAAACTTGATTATGAAGTGTATAGTTTGAATTCCTTTATTCAGTTGTAGCCGTATTCATCCTACCCTTGAAAACTTAGATAGAGAAGCTAAGAAATTCTAGTTTTTTGAGCCTGTCTGAGTCATTTTCAATAATAGCTATACAAAACAATTCCTAATTGTACTAGTCGCAAACCAGTCCAATAATTCGGCGCCGTGATCTCTCTCTCTTTTTTTTTTCTATTGTTCTGAACTCCTTTACATGGTAGACAGAATAATGGTTCTCCAAAATGCCCATATCCTAATTCCTGGAACCTGCAAATGTGTTCTATGAAGCAAGAGAACTAAGGGCTGCTTATCAGCTTACCTTAAAATAGCGAGATTGTCGGTGGTGGGCCCAATGTAATTGGTGGAGCCATAAACAGTATAAGAGTGGGTCAGAGAAGAGATCAGAGTATTGCAATGTGAGAAGGACTTGCTGGCTTTGAAGATGAAAGAAGGAATTCCCATAAGGCAAGGACACAGATACTCAGCTAGTCTCTCCAGAAAGGTACAGAGCCCCACTGACATTTTGATTTTAGCCCAATGGGACTCATACTGCATTCTTTCCTATAGAATTGTGAAATAATAAATCTATTTTTAAGCTACTAAGTTTCTGGAAATTTGTAGAAAACTAATACACCTACCTAAATTCAGTCTTAGTGGCCATGAATCTCTCTGAAGGAGCTTCATCTTAGCACTGTTAATAACACTTGTTAAATGAGAGTTTTCATGGCACAGTGACTTACGTCTATTTCAGAGGAAAAGATGAGCTCCTTTGCAGCTGTTAATACTTTGGGCTCTGAAGTAGCTAATTAAATCTTCTTATCTCACTGATGCTTACAGAGACATTAATTGTGATACCCATCTCTGGTTGGTCTGAACAATTTCTTATCCATTGTAAACACACCTGATAGCCTGAAGGGAACTAAAGCCCATACTATACCTTCTAAAGCCCTAGAAAATTTACCTGTTATACCTGGAGAAACCAATTATTTGCCAATTATTTATGTTGATAGAGGACTGTAGAGTGAATATGCCTGATTTACCATACAAAAGCACATAAAAAAATGTGTCTTTAGGTTTTAACCACATGTGTGTGTTTGCTAAATTGCTTCAGTTGTGTCCCACTCTTTGTTATCCTCTGGACTATAGCTGGCTAGGCTCCTCTGTTTATGGATTCTTAAGGCAAGAATACTGGAGTGGGTTGCCATGCCCTCCTCCAGGAGATCTTCCTGACCCAGGGATCAAACCCACTCCTCTTGCATTGGCAAGTGGATTCTTTACCACTAGTGCCACCTGGGAAGCCCTTAACCACATGAAATAATAGCAAATACAGTGTGTAAAATATATCTGTTTTTATGCAAAAAGTATATTACATAGAAGTACAGCCTTCCACATAAATTCAATAAAGTGCATACCTAAAATGGTTATCTTAACAGTATCAGATAATAATCACTGACTTGTTCATATTCTCTGCAACTAAGTACATCTGGCATGGAATTCCAGGCCAGTCTCAAACTATTTGCTTTATTTACCAATTAGGAAATACTTGAGAATCCTTTTAGAATATTCCTTGTGAGTTGCATGAAGCTTTAGAGAAGATCTGAACTTTTCAAATAATTGCCTCAAATTAAAACTTGGACACAAAAAATTTCATGCTACCAGTGTATAATTTAATAAATTCATGTTTGTTTCACTTTTTATTGAATTTAATAAATTTATATTTTTAAATTAAATTTCAAAGGAAGACTGCCATATTCAAGATGAAATTGAAAGTATTCAGTAGTGTCCAACTCTTTGCATCCCCATGGACTGTAATCCACCAGGCTCCTCTGTTTTCCAGGCAGAATACTGGAGTGGGTGCCATTCCCTTCTCCAGGGGATCTTCCTGACCCAGGGATAGAACCTGAGTTTCTTGCATTATAGGCAGATTCTTTACTGTCTGAGTCACCAGGGAAGCCTCAAACAGAAATACTCCTAATTTGTGGCTGGTAAGAAATCTTAAATACCAACATTCTAATGGAGAAATGAAACATCATTAACACTAATGATGTTACTGACTCAGCTCACTTTTTTTGTAGCATGTTAAAAAAAAAAAAACAACTCTTTCCCTTTTTCCTCCTTGATCATCTCTTTTCTGTTTATCTAATTGACCATGATGCCTAAGAAAATATTATTCCATTTTTTAAGAGTAAAATTATTTGTGATATTATGTTAAAAGATAAATGGAGTTAAGATTGGAACAGAGAAGATTTTGAAATTCCCTATTAAGTTGGTAATTCAATACACCAACTGTGGATCAAAGACATTTGTAAAGATACACATTCACAGACTTTATAAACAACTATCTTAAATCTTGAATAAAAATAACCTTTACTGAAAAATTCTGCAGTACTTGCTATTATGATAAAGTTCAAGTGAGTCAAATAATTTAATGATAGGGGAAATTCTATACATTTAAGTAAAGCAAATATATGTTTAGTCAATTCAGCATCAAATACATAAAATAAAGATACTTGAGAAAGTTTATATGTTATAATCTTGAGAAGCATTTTTTGTAGTATTGAACTTTCTTAAACCCAAAGGGCCTTATTTTGTTTAAAGATGATTATTTTCAACTCAAATATATAAAGTTTCAAGTTTGACAACTATGTAACAGTTTAAATTAAAAATGAATTTCTTGAATTATAGTGTCTACTCGTTATTTCCCTTTAGGTCTAAAGTCTTAAGCCTTAAAAATCCTTGAGATTATTTTATTGGCAGCTCTTAATAAATATTTTATTTCCAATTTATTGTCAGAGAACGAAGGTGTTGATATCCTAATTAGATTATCAATTCAGGATAATTGAAATAATATATTTAACCATTCAACAAAACAAGGAGAATTGATGGAAAATGTTACTAGCTTCTTGCCAAAGAACTAGATCCTATACTTTAGAAGGAGTTATTTCAACCTCTATGCTAAGGGAACTATGGGTGCTCTATTTCATTCTGTCTTTAAAGAGTTTTCACTGATTAACTGGAGCTGAGATAGCCACTTATTCACAAATCCAGTCTATTGCTAATACTTGCACAAATCAGTTCTCAGAAAGATGATTTTTTATTATCTTAGCACCCATATATATGACAAAGGTACTTTGGCTTGTGAAGAATGAATATAGCTTCTATTCTGGTAAGACTTTTTAAAAGATGAAAATCAGCATCATCCTTACAGGAAATAATTCCTAATATTCTCTGTCCTATTTGAAGAACAGTTACAAATCATTTTAAAGCCATGGCTCCCAGTGGTGAATTCTTGCAGTGTCCTAGGCTTTTCACCTTACAGGATTTGAAAAATCAATGAGGTAATTTTCAGAATAAAAAATATGAGCACCTTGAACTTGAGAAAGAGCAAATGACACCCTCACACATTGATATTTAACATTTGGTAGCACTTTGCACGGTGGTTAAAAAAAACAAATGGAGGAAAAGAGAGATGGGAAATTGAGATTTACATAGACAATACTTAAGCAAATCAATATAGGCTAAATTCTTTGATTTTAGTTCAATAACAGTTTTAGTAGACTTCTAGAAATACTAGAGACTGTCATCCACATAACATACCAAGAAAGTTTAAGAAGCAGGAAGGAAAGATCATTTATTATAGATGCAGATAAACTTCAGTTTAATTATCCATTGTTAAAGTCGTTTAACCTGAATCTTGCCATCTGAAAAATGAGGCTAATAATGTTTACTTTACAGAGTTCTTTTGAAGAGTTTATGAAGTCACAGATTATGAGTGTCAAGCCTATAGAGTTTGCTGTTATGGGAAAAGAACCAATGGAATTAGAAGTCAGAACACTCAGATTCCAGTTTTAGTTCAGTGACATCTAGCTGCATGATTTGTTTATGTGATGTAAATACTTAGAATGCCATCAATTCTATCTGAAAAAAAGGAAATTATATCTATTCCATCTTTCTCATGGCTCTATTTTCAAATCAAGTGAGATAGATATTTATAAATTGGAAAAAAGAAAAGACTGTTTTTATGACAATATTAATCACGGCAGAAATGCAGTCTGAAAATACCTTTCTGAGGATCCCCCACATCCCTTAGGAGAAAAAAGAACAAAGAAAAAAAAAATTACCTCACATTTATATTCTGTTCACTACTTTAGAAAATATGTTTCAGTTTGTGTTTATTGAGATGAATTATCTTTACTTGTATCAGCTAACTTCATAAAAGAGAGATTAGAGGCAAGGTGCTTATATAATATTTGTTTTGAAACCTTACATTCTATGTTGGCATTTTTTTCCATGTAAAGAGAAGGATTTAGTAATAATAGCATTTTCCACTGAGAAGGAAGTAATTTTCAAAAAATATCTTATTACCCAATAACATATCATGTCATTGTGAAGTCTCATACATTTACACTTCAAGCAAAGTAATCTACTCTGTTTTCCACATTAACTGCAAAGCACAAATATAGCCCTTTATTATGAGGTATTGTAATTCATAGATGTTTTTCACAAATTATTCTAAATCTGACTCTTTAAACAAATAAATAAAAAGAAAATACACCACAGTATTACAGGAAAACTTCAGAAGTTATATTAGGATCGATGGCATTCTTAAGCATAATACAAGTTCCTTGACATTGGGCCAAGAGGTAAAAATACTATGAATACTTTTCAAAAAGTTCTTAGGTTATGTTGTATTTTGACATATCTCAGTAATGTTTAAAATTCACAAAAAGAAATGATGTGTTGTCTGGTAGATTTTCTTTTCTCGAAGGTGGGGAGGGGTTGTTCTCTTTGAAATATATGTTTCAGCAAAAGAAAACTAGCCAAAAAGCAATCGAATTAAGCAAGTTTTGCTAATTTAGATTTACAAGATCATTGTGGTTCATGTTCCACTGCTAGTGCCACTCTGTTGCTGTGGAATTGGGCTTTGAAACAGGTGAAATAAACATTCATTCATGCACCCTTTCAAACTACACATATTGAACACCTATCATGTATCATTTGGTTTCTAGTCCCTGCCGGCAGAGGAGGAAGGCAAACAAAGTTACTATTCCCATTAAGACTACATTCTAGAAGTAAAAGAGAATAAAGGGAACATTTATGTTAAGCTGTGGTGTATATTGTACTCAAGAGAACAATAAAGAAGAAGAAAGGAGCTAGGGTGGGAATAGAGGAGGCAGCAGTCCAAAATTAAATTACTTTTAACTTTGAAGCAGAATTTGAAACACAAATAAACCAGAGCTATTCTCTGGAGGAAAAAAGAATACAAAACTGTATCATATAACCTGATTATAAACTCAAACTCAATTTGTCAATAACTCATTGTTGAGAAGTCCTCAAAAGTAACAATTAATAGTGCACCACCTGGGAAGCCCTACATATGTATTCTGTTACAAGACATCTTTCATTTTGTTCTCTTTTAGAGACTGCAGTTGATGAACTACAGCTATATATTACTTGCAGCTCCTGCCATCAATAAGTGGATGGCAGCTCACCTTGAATCTGCTCCAGCCTTGTGAGTTGCTTCTATCAGCAAAAGGAGGCAGAAGTAACATCCTGTCAGTTCCAAAGCTTGGAATTCAACAGAACTGCAGTTTCTGCCTTTTGCACCTTTGGGGATGCTGCCCTGAGATTGTCACAGAGTGAGGAGTTTTGCCATGAAAGACCACTTGCGGAAAGATTCCAGATAATTCAGCTGCCCCAGTTGAGCTTAGACTCAGTAACACAAGCATTTCTTGAGCAAACTCAAGATTGGCAAAAAAACATTCCAGGTAACCTTCATAGTCCACAGATGCAATAAATCCCTGCTGTTTGAAGACTGTAAACTTTGTGGCAGTTTGCTATGCTGCAGCAGATAGGTTATGACATACATGGAGAAACCGAAAGCGACAGTGTTCAGAAGTTCCGCAGTAGGTGAAGACGGAGGTAGGAATGCCATTCAGGTCTATCAGACTACAACCACTATCTATACTTTATAGCCTACATTTCCTGAAAATTCACTTTTGTATCACAAAAGATTGAAGTGAAAAAACATAATCCCTACAATTCTGCCAAGCTCAAAATTTCTAACTTTCTATGAATCTATGAACATTTAGATATATTCCCCTCCGAGCCCCATGCTCTAGATAATCACATCATCCTAGCAGTTTCCAGGATAAAAAGTTATTATGTCACTAGATTCAAATTCAACTTACATCACTAATGTTTAGCAATCTAGCCTAAAATAAATTACTCTGTGTCTATACCTGAAAAAGAGACTTATAATAGATGCCTGGTAGGGCTGTAAGGAAGAGGTGAAGGAGACTAAAACACTTTAGTAAGTCGTACCTGTGCAGGATTATATATAGTATAGTACAAAATGCATACAAGTATCTGTGATATACATGTATAATAAACATATTCATAAATAGCATAACTGGGAAAAGTTACTTATGAATGTACATGTATAATAAACATATATTCATAAATAGCATAACTGGGATAAGTTACTTATGAATGTATAAGTAACTCAAACCCAGGTCTCCTGCATTGAAGGCAGATTCTTTACCATCTGAGCCACCGGGGAAGCTCTTATTACATGACACCTGAGATTAAAGATGGTCACAAATCCTTTGATGGTTCTACCATTGAGAATCAAGATCTACATTTTCTCTCCTTGTATCTCTTGGAGTTCTCAATCATCATGTATGACATCAAACTTTTCTGAGGGCTATGAGGGAAGCCAAGTTAACCACATAAAGAGGTTCACAGAGAGAGACAGAAATGACCAATTTCCCCCTTAGCTCAGCCTTCATACTTTAAGTGAAAGAGGATAAAAAGTCTCCTGAATGACTTCAGTTTCTGCTGCCCTCTAATTGAAACTGTATGAGGGACTCCAAATGGCAACCACTTAGTTCGGTCAGTCAGTCCTGAATATCACAAAAGATAAGGTATTTTTAATCCATTAAGTTTTCAGGAAATTTATTTTGTAGAAATAGATGACCAGAACATGTGTGGCTCTCATTGCAAGAAATATATAACATTTTGGAAATGTCTTGTCTAGCTTAATAAGTTTATGCCTGCTTGGGACAGATTCTGTCTCTGTCACTTTTTACACACACACACATCCCAATATACATATCTAAATGAAAGTGAAAGTCGCTCATTGGTGTCCAACTCTGAGACCCCATGGACTGTATGTTCATAGAATTCTCCAGGCCAGAATACTGGAGTGGGTAGCCTTTCCTGTCTCCAGTGGATCTTCCCTACCCAGAGATCGAGTCCAGGTCTCCCATACTGCAGGCGGATTCTTTACCAGCTGAGCCACAGGGAAGTCCAAGAACACTAGAGTGGGTAGCCTATCCCTTCTCCAGCAGATCTTCCTGACTCAGGAATCAAACTGGGGTCTCTTGCATTGCAGGTGAATTCTTCACCAACTGAGCTATGAGGGAAACCCTATATCTACCATGCACACATAAAAATATCATTGTTTTCAGACTATCCAATAAAATACAGATGTAAATTGAAAACTAAATTGTAAAATGGAAGATAAAATATACTAAAAATGACAGCAAGTAAAAATTTAATTGACTATCAAACTTGACTGAAATTTCCAGCAACCATGATTCATACAGGAAAAATACTATGCACTTCTCATAATTGAAATGAAACATACTAATTACTCAAGGCATGTATCATTTTCCAAGAAATGAAAGTAAATTCTGTTGTAATGGTGCATTTTATACATATCACTAGAGAATATAAAAAAGAAGAGTCTGACACTAATAATTATTCACAATTAGCTTTTACAACAAATCCAGAGCCCTAAAACAAAATAACATTAAGTGCAATACATAGGTAAAATTTAAAAATAGAGAATTTTGACCATGTTTTTCAAAAAACAAAAAGAGGTAGTTTTACTAATATTAGAAGGGTTCTTATAAATTAATTAGAAAACAGGATACTGATATAAGCAGTTTATGGAAAAAAATAATGAAATGGCTTTCAACTGTATGAAACTATGCCCAATCTACAAGCTATTAAAGAAAGCAATTAAAATTTTAAATGACAATGTTTTCAAAGACAAAATAGATTTGATGATGTACCACGTGGCAGAGGAAGTAAACATACAGTCTTTCAATAAACATCACTGTTAACCTGAGTATCTGTGGCTCACTGGAGAGCAATCTTCAGTAACTCCTAGCATTTTCACCTCTAGAGCTCCATCCTACATAAATGTTTGCACATATTTGCAAATATTTCTATAAAGTTGATCATTAAATAATTGTAATTAATAAAATACTCTAGTCTAAAAATCACAATCTATTAATTATTGGTAAAATAAATATTGCCTTAGCCAAAGATTGTATATTATTAAACTCTACATAGAATTTAAATTATACCCTCAAATAAGGAAAGCAGGTTAACATTTCTTAGGTGCATAAATTAAAGTACAAATCAGTGATTTTTTATTTTTTCACCTGCATAAAAAAGGAACATGTTGGGGCCTGCATAT
The DNA here is from genome assembly GCF_054371585.1 of Giraffa tippelskirchi. NCBI lineage: Eukaryota > Metazoa > Chordata > Mammalia > Artiodactyla > Giraffidae > Giraffa > Giraffa tippelskirchi. Next base: position 45,172,113 of record NC_137276.1, read on the forward strand.
GTACATGCATGTGCAGGCCACAGGCATGTAAATGGGATATTTTTGGAAAGAGAAAAAATTAAAACAAATATATACCTGGAAAATATGATAGAAAAATAAAAATTAGAAGCTGATTCATCTTTATATAACAAGTTTTTCAATATTTAAATTTCTTTTTACCAGGTGCCATTATTTCTCACTAAAATTAGTGGGGTTGGAGGAAGTGGAATGATTTCTCAATGGCTTATCAATGACTTGCAAGAAACCCACTACTGTGATCCAAGTGTATTACATTTTAGTGGCTGAAATTTATACAGTTGACAGCTGTGGTTTTAAACTACATTTCAGAGAACCCTAGAATTCCCCAGAGATATGTGGTGTCACTGGGGAAGACTGATCGGGAGACAAAGTGATCAATATTATGCTGGAAATCTCTCACTTTCACCAACTGCATCTAAATTATTCTTTTATTTACTTTATGCATTGAAGCTACACAGAATACTTCGGAAAAATTTCAGTTAGAAAAGTTTGAAAATTCTTGACATATGAGTATATGAATAACACATCTGCTGTTAACTGTGGTACATGAGGCAACTAAAGAGTTTGATTCTAACCTATATTATTCTGTAATATTTGAAAGACCTTTTGTGGTATGTGGCAATTGCATGTATAAGTAAAGCCACCTACACCTTTCTTATTGGAATTTATTCAAACTATGGCACAATATCTAGGAAAGTTGTTGGCAACTTATGGGCCAAATTTCCAAACTGAAAAAAAACAACAACACTCAAATGTTTTCTACTTAATACTGCAAGTTTTACTCTAAGAAAAAAAGTATTTTTTTTTTAATTTACAAGAGTAATTTCACATCAGCCTTAAGAACTTTGTCATATTTATTGAGGAACCAATTGTCAGAATCTATAACTTCATAGAACACAACTCAATATTTTCTTTAATAAGCAGATGTTTCAGATTTCAAGTTTTGGCTTACTTTCTAATGATTATACTTAGCTTATTAATTTCCTTTTCTAACTGCAAGTAAATATGTCTTCTATCTCACTTCAGTTCTGGCTATTATTTAAAATGCATTTGGCTCTGATATTTTATTGCAGAATGAACTGTCTGCTTAGGTGTGTCTGCCTTCTATCACACAGAAAGTGTGCATTGTGCAATAGAGAGCATTATGACACTTGGGCTGGAGATTTTTCTCCTGATGCTCTTGTTAGCTTCCACTTAAACCTCAGTCTCTTCTTCCAGGAACAATTCCTATAAATCATGACTGCTTCCACATATGCTTAATCTCTATTTTTATCTATGCTTCTGTACTGGATTTTCCACTGGATTCTACCCAGATCTCTATAACTCATAGAAAATTACACTTTCCAATGACTCATCTTCATTTCTGGACCTAATTGTCATCAACTTTACTCACGCTCCCTGATTCCTTCCATTTACCACCCCCACGCCATTTCCTTGGACTTTCCTATCTCTAAGCCAACTGACAGCTTCACTTGTTCTATGTTCCACTGAGACCCCAAGTAGAACTTGACCCTCCATCTGCATAGGATTTTCAAACAAAATTAAAGAGGTTTTGAGATCTGTCAGGTTTAAACAGTAAGAAATGTTTTAAATCCAGAATGCTATTCTATACGGACAATCACAGAGAACATGCTAGAAAGTGAATGGGACAGGGAAGCCTGGCGTGCTGCGGTCCACGGGGTCAAAAAGAGTCCAAAACGACTGAGTGACTGAATGACAAAGATACTAATAAGAAATTTAACATTGATTATCAAAAGTCCATAACCACAGAAACCAACTTTGGCTCAAAAATAAAGGAATGGGAAGGAGTTTTCTCCATCATTAACTATGGCACAGAAGATTTTTACAGTAATATCAACCTGTTCCTAATCTAAAATTGACCAATATATTGAGTAAAACAATGACAAGTAGTCTCCATCATTGAGAACTGAGCCACTAGAAATGTGTAAGCCATAGTGGTTTAGGGGCTTTGGGAGAGGAAAAAAAGATTACCAGAAATAATCAGTTCCTTCTCTGAATGATAATTGTGAGAGATTGTTTAAGTAGATTATGAAAGAAGGCCACTAAGAAGAATGACTTCATTACATTCCTATAATTGTTTTAATATAATTGCATATGTACATCCAGACAATATAGTGAAGAATGGAACGAAGGCAAAATGAACTCCCGATGATGAATCAATCTTTTCCAGAGTCAAAAGCTGACATTTCAGTTTCCCTGAGGGAGAGTTTAGAGAAAGTGAATGGGGTGAGGAGACTCAGATATGTCAGCATGCTGTCTGAGAAGAGGGAAGGTGAAGTGAATAGCTGTCAACTGAGATGGGAAAATAGAAGGGATGTAGAAAATATTCTGACAAACCAACCGTGCTCCTAGTCTTTTAGACAAGCCAGCAAACTTACTATTTTTTTCCCTCTTAAAACATAGGCTCATCCTCAGAATCAAATAGTTTTGCTTAATCCTAAATGATCTCTGTTACAGTCAATTTTACCAGCTAATCTTTGCCATTGCTAATTTGCAGCAATGCCATTCCTCTGAGGCACAAAAACATGGTTAACAAAATAAAACCCAAATTGAATGATAAGGAAGATAGCAGTGAAGCTATAAATACAAATATGTGATGTCCTTACAGATGTGCTTACAGAAAGTCTACAAAATCCATGCGTATCTCCTATTAAACCAGATTTTCCAATATTTCTGCAACAGTAGAGTGAAAAATACTGTCACTCTGGAAATTTGTCTAGTTTTCTTATTTTGCTGAGAAGACTATCAAAACACTTACAAAAGCCTCTTGAATATTGAACTCTAATTTTCAGCCAATTGACTCATGCATTATCAAGCTAGCATTTGAAATAGTATTAAAGTTCTATTTTGAAGCCTAGGGAGAAACTTTAAAAATTTAAAAAGTACTGTTTTCATGGAAATTTTAAAAAATAAACATTTCCAAAAGCTTTGATATCTTGCAAAATGCTAAATAAATAATAAATTCTGGCTTAAAGACCAATTTAAAATTTTACATTATTTTAAGAAAGCTTTACTTCTAGAGTATTTTTAGATTCATAGAAAAACTGAGGATAGATTACAGGGAGTTTTTAGATACCCAGCACCCAGTTTCCCCTATTATAAACATCTTACATTAGTATAGTGCATTTTTCACAATTAGTGAGACAATATTGATATACTATGTTCAATTTCTTACTTTGTTAAAATTGTCTTAGTTAATAACTAATGTCTTTTTTTCTATCATTTCAGCATGCCATTCAGAACATCTTATTATTGATGTCAACCTTGATCACTGGCTGAGGTAATGTTTTTAAGATTTCCCATTATAAAGTTACTTCCCACTCTCCTTTCCATAGAGCACTCTTTGGAAGGAAGTATATATATAACCCACACTTAGGGAATGGATAATTACTTCCCTCTTGAGAACTGAGTGTCTAAATATTGAACCAGCCAAAAAGTTTGTACAGGTTTTTCCCATTACATCTTACAAAAAAAGCCAAATGAACTTTTTGGCCAACCTAATATTCTATTACTTGTAATTTTTCTAATAAAGTTTGTCCTTCTTTGCCAGTTAGTTACTTAGTCATTTATTTATATCAGCATGACCTCAAAGGTATTTATTTTGGATTATAATCCAGTATTATTTTATTGCTCAAATTGTTCTGTCTTTGGTCATCATGGGTTATTTCAGGTAGCTGTAGCGTCCCTTTAACAGAATTGCATGAATGTGGATTTTGTTTTGAAAACTTCATTACTTTCTGACCAAATAATATATTCCAGGCTTGTCATGTACATTCTTTGCCTGAGTTCTAGAACTAGTCATTTCTCCAAGAGAACCTGCTGCTTTTATTGGAGAATGGCATGAGAAACCAAGATAAGGCCACCAGATGAGTTCAATGTTACTCGAGTCTTATTGCTTCTAATCCTTATCAGCTGCTTGAAAAAATTAATATATGTGTTTACTAATGTATATGGGCTTTTTAGGTGGCACAGTGGTAAAGAATCCTGCCAATGCAGGAGGTGCAAGAGATGTGGGTTTGATCCTTGTGTCAAGGAGATCCCCTGGAGAAGGAAATAGCAACCTGCTCCAGTATTCTTCCCTGGGAAATTTCACGGACACAGGAGCCTGGTCCATGATGTTGCAAAGAGTTGGTCATGACTGAGCACACACACACACACTAATCTATACACATATATTTGTACATTTTTCTACATGTGTGTGTGCACTAAGTTGCTTGAGTTGTGTCCAACTCTTGTGACCCTAGTCCGTCAGGCTCCTCTGTCTATGGGACTCTCCCAGCAAGAAAACTGGAGCGGATTGCCATGTCCTGCTGCTGCTGCTGCTAAGTCGCTTCACTCGTGTCTGACTCTGTGTGAGCCCATAGATGGCAGCCCACCAGGCTCCTCCATCCCTGGGATTCTCGAGGCAAGAATATTGGAGTGGGTTGCCATTTCCTTCTCCAATGCATGCACGCATGCTAAGTTGCTTCAGTCGTGTCCAACTCTGTGCGATCCTATGGACAGCAGCCCACCAGGCTCCTCTCTCCATGGGATTCTCTAGGCAAGAATACTGGAGTGGGTTGCCATTTCCTTCTCCTTGCCATGTCCTACACCAGGGATTTTTTCCAACCTAGGGTTCGAACCCGTGTCTCTTATATTTCCTTCATTGACAGGTGGATTCTTTACCACTAGCACCACCTGGGAAGCCCCTTTCTATATGGAGCCATCTCTATATCAAGCTAAACATGAGTTCATACAAATATCATTCTAGACTTGTCTCCTTGCTTACCTTAAACCTCCTACTCCGGTGATGAGAAACTTGAATCCTTTAAACCGCCATCCATTTTTGATTTACAAATACATTCTGTAACTTACTCTCAAAATCTGTTTCCTAGAGAGGCATAGATTCACAGATACATCGATCACAATCTCTCTGTCACACACACACAGTCTAAAAATGCATCAGAAATCATATGGCCCATCTTCTCTTTTGTATTTGTGGGGTTTCAGAAATCAGATTTAATTACTTATCTAAGGGAGTGAAACTAATAATTGACATATTTAGAACTAAAGATACCGAGTGTCTTCTCTATTAAAATTGCTTCTAGAATGACTCATCCAAATACTCATATTGCAGATGAAGAAATTTATACCCATAGAATTTAACATTTTATAGCTGGTCAACTGGAAGATTACATAAAATAAGGCCATCTAAAATTAGAAAAAACAAAAACCAAATCCCTATATTTTTTGTTTTCAAAAATTATCAAAACTTTACCAACATGGAGCCTTGTAAGTTCACATATCCCTATGTTAAAGACAATTTCAATAAATTTGAGGATTACAGCTAAAGTGTTTTGGAATAGATAATAGTGTATGGGCTCAGTACTGAAGAAAATTGGGTCCATTTAGATCGTTACAGAATTGTTTATTGAAACAATGAAGTCTGCTTATATTCTGCTCTTTTCTATCCAGCAGCAAATCATGTTCCAATGGTCTTGACACTCTTCCCAATAAATTATGCAATTATGGAGGAAATAAATGTTGACTTTTGGTTAATCAAAATAAGCTGATAAAAGAAATATTGCTATTTAATTTATATAGAAGATAGTACTCAAGATAAATATTAATATATTTCACTAAGGTAAAAATAATATTTCAGTTATTGATATAATATAAAAGAAAACACATTAGAAAATATGTAAAATAAAATGTATCAAAAAGTTTTTACAACTTTTTCATGGTAAAATCTGTAAAGATATACGCAGAGTAACATTAATACGTAGATGAGCAACAGAAACTAAGACAACAAAAATTAAAATAATACTTAGCTGTTCTTATATGTCAGGTACTACTTTAGTGTTTTATATGTATTAGTTTAATCTTCTCAACAATAAAGAGTGTTATTTTAGTTTTCTAAGGATCCTCCATACTCTTCTCCATAGTGGCTGTACCAATTTACATTTTCACCAACAGTGTAGGAGAAGGCTTCTCTCTGATCCAGGAATCACTCTGCTGGGCATATACCCAGAGAAAACTGTAAGTGAAAAGATACATGCACTCTGGTGTTCATTGCAGCACTATATGCAATAGACAGGACATGGAAGCAACATAAACGTCCACAAACAGAGGAATGGATAAAGAAGATGTGGCATATATATACCTGGAATATTATTCAGTCATTAAAATAGAGTAAGATAATGCCATTTGCAATGACATGGATGGATCTAGAGATCGTCATACTGAGTGAAGTGAGACAGACAAATATCACATGACATCACTTATAAGTGGAATCTAAAACGGTGATACAAATGAACTTATTTACAAAACAGAAATAGAGCCACATATGTAGAAAACAAACTCATAGCTACCAAGGAGGGAATGAGAGGGGGATAAAACAGGAGATTGAGATTCACAGATACATACATGATGCTATATATAAGATAGATAATAAGAACCTATGTATAGCAGAAGGAACTGTACTGAATACTCTAATGATGTGTATGGGCAATGAATCTTAAGAGTGGATATTTGTAATCTAAATCTAGATTTAGATTTCAATCAAGTAATCCAAAAAAGAGTGGACAACTGATTCACTTTGCTGTTCAACATAAACTAACATAGCATTTTAAATCAACTCTACTTCCATAAAATATATATATATACATATATATATATTTTTTTTTTTTTTTTAAAGAGGAAAGGTGAAAGGACAGAGAATGATACATTTCTTTACAACAACCTTCACTTCAGAACCAAAAACATCTACTGCAGTATTTAGGTACATGTGACTTGTTACTTATAAATTTATAAGTTACAATTCTCCATTTGACTTGGAGGACTCGATCTTCAAAATTAATTTTTACACAGATGTATAAAATATATAAAAATGAAAACTTTAACTTTATGAAAAAAGTATCAATTTACTTATTTTATATGAGGAATCTGTACCACATTGTAAAACAAATCCAAGAGGTAAAGTGTATATGAATGTGTATATATGAATATGAATAAGTATATAAATGTGTATTCTTGTATTTTTTGAAATTTACTTTTTAAATAAATCTTTAGAGGACTTATTGACCTCATAGATCTTTTTATACAGTGGTTCTTAGTGCTACCTCATAGTAGAATAACCTAGATCACTAAATATAACATCAATATAGAACCTCAGAGAGATATGGTTCTTAAATTTACAAATCAAAATCACAGGGATTGCTTTGTGATTTAGTAGTTCATGGGTGGATCCCAATGATCTCTATTTTAAACAAATACAGGATTTCTGATTTAGCAGTTCATGGGTATATCCCAATAATCTGTATTTTAAACTAATGACCAGGTAACGACATTGTTCTGGGCACCATAATCTGGGAACCAGTAATTCAAAGAATTAAAATCTCTAGAACTGGTAAAACTAGAGCGTGAGAAAACTCGGTTGCTTTTTTGTTTACTTTTGACTTTGCAACCACACACACAAATGAAAGGAGAATGAAGCCTTCTGCATCAACCAACCAACCTCAATACTTAATAGACAGTATTGTTTCATCTATTACCCAGAGCTTAATTTTCTTTTTTTTTGTTCCATTTTTTCTTGTAGTCCCTTTGTTTTTCTTTCTCCTTCCACTTGCCTTTATTGTTGTGTATTTATTTCTGTTCTTTTTTTTTTCCTTCTGAAGTCCATTTGAAAGCAAATTCCAGATGCAATTTCACTCATAAAAAATCCACATGCACTTCTAAATGGTAAGACTTAAAAAAATAGCAACCATATCATGATTACACAAGTAGCTTTTAAAAAGTGCCTCGGATATCAATACATAGTCAGCACAGGGAATTTCTAACTCCTTGCTTGAGATAATTAAGGATATAGGGTGGAAGGTTGGAATTAGATGTTTCATCTCTTAACCCTCAGTCTTAAACAAGTGCCTCCATGGATGTGCTCATTTATCACTATCAGTATCTGTGGAGTACTGGGAAGTTTATTTAAAGGCTAAACCCATAGTTTTTGTTTCTAGCTCAACTATATATTTATTGTTGGTCCTGAGTCCTAGAATAAATTATTTCTTTACAGTTCAGTCTCTTAACTTTGTGCAACATCAATAATAGTAGCAAGAATAGTAATAATAGTAACAATAATAATAACCAACTAAAGAAGCATGTAAAAGGTCTATATAAAACAATAATAACAAATATAAATTAAATGGACAACTTTTTAACAGTGACTTATTTGACCACACATCTTGAAGGCTAAAAAGATCCAATATTTTGACTTAAAAGTGTGTATCTATATGTTTTTAATCACAGATTATAATGGACGCTTTAAGTATTCTAAATCTGTTTTAAGGACTTCCTTGTTATGTCTTAAGCTATTCTATTGACCAAAAAGTTCCTTCAGATTTTTCCCTAACATAAAATTTTATGTAAAAGCCCAGACAAACCTTTTGGTCAACCCAGTATTAACATTACCAGTTACTAGCGAGTTAAATCTGATATTCACACTCCCATGTAATTTTCTAATATTTTTGTTTCTTCCTCATTTATAGATCGTTAAATCTTATATGAAAGTCAGATAAGCCCCTTCCTAGTTTGCATAAAATTACTGATTACAGTTATAAAATTTCACATTAAAAATGGAAAAAGAACTTGTATTAATGGCCCCTCAAATGATGAATGGAAATTAATGTGTTTGATATTTTATTAAATTTGCCAGAGTTGAATTTTTTAATGTCTTTAAACATATACTCTGAGTATTATCTAGTTTGTAAAATTTATAGGAAAAATTTCAAGTAAGCAAGCAAGTTTGGAAAAACATCAGTTTAAAATTAACCTAAGAAATCCATATTATTCGTACTATTTAATATTGTTTAATAAAGGCAAGTATGAATCTGTACCAGCACAAAGTATGAAGGAAACTATCCTTTCTCAGGTTTTCTTTATACTTCAAGCTAAAGTTTTATATCCTATAATATCATAAAAAGACTCCATGATGTTCTGCAACATACAATTGTAAATTTGAGAAATGTTTAAATTTAATATAAATTCTATCAGAACAACATATGCCTGCCACAACTAATCTTACAAATACTCCATTAGCCAGCATTGTGATGGAATTTTACATTAAAATATATTTTAGTATTATCTGAATTCATGAGACTTAAAAAATACTGAGGAAATATGTCAGTATCTTTGGTACTTAGCACAGTTAATTTGTTGCTTTCTGGAAGACTTTCTTTCTCAGGTGAAATGTTAACACGAACAGCAGAATTAAAGGCAGTGTCAAAGTATCTCCCTATCACTCATTTCAACACTTTAGAGACACTTCCCCATTTCCTGATTAACCTTGTCCAGGAAAGATAAATGTTGGCTTAGGTTATTCTGGGGAAATAAAACATCAGATGGCCTTTTGCTGTTGGATGTCTATTATCTGCATAAACCAAATCTCATGTCAGTTTGTTAACATATGAGTCAAAGTACAGCTGGATGGATTTTCATCAAGTTTGGGGTTTTGTTGTAATAACTTGACCTCAAATATAGCATAAGAAGTTTCCAAAATGTCATTATGCTGGAATCCTTCAGAAGTGCTAAAATTGAGGTCTAATCTGAGACTTGGTGTTAGAGAAACATTAGGGTAACTCAATCTCCTGATTAAAAGTAGAAAGAAAAGAAAATTTTCTTTCCTATAAGTGATTGAACTCATAGGCATTCTGGCTCTGACAATATGTCACACAACATGGGTATCCTTAGAACAGGAATGTCCCAGTATGAGGGGATTAAGTTCAGCCCACTTGAGACTATTTAATACTTTGAACCAGTTATTTTAAAATGGGATATATACATACACACACGCACACACACATAAATTAGCTAACAATGACTGTGGGAGATACAGGCTCAATAGCTAAAATCATTTTAAATGATCAAAGACCAGTTTTTGACATAGTTGTTTGGCTATCGTTCATAATATTAATTCTTAAGCTTGAGGACAATTGAATAGTAAACAAAACATGTACATCCCCACGTTTATTCTATGCTGAGAATTGTCATCGTTTTCATTTTAGTTAAGAATCCTGAAATTAATATATCTGTGTTTAATTGGACAAGTTGAAAAATAATTTCAGCTCTTAACATGGTATTACTATCAGTTTTCAAATATAATTACTTAGTCAATGGGTGTTACTCTTCCGTGAAGCTTTTAATTCTAAGTACAAGCCATTCTTTTATTATCATTTATCATACTGTATGTGATTTTTGTTTCTTGCTACTTCTGTAGCAGTCTACCTTTTTCATAACAAGTTATTTAAGAAAAACAACTATTTATTCTCTTCATTTTATTAATGTTTGTGTGCTTCATTTTGACTGGCTCTCCTGTATACTGCCTTTCACTTTGTGTAGGCCCAGTGAGGGCATATGCTAAAGTGGTAACTAGTCTTCCAAAAGGACTGAAGAGAAGGACTGATTTTTATTTCTAGTTCTAATGCTCTCAATGGTAAAATCATTTTTATTTAATGTAGTAAGTCTATATGCTAGAACAAATACCCTACAAAGTAGACCTCTGATCCACACCCTAACCCAAGGGTTTATAATTTTGAATGTCAAGAATTTCATGTTTTAAAACTATTCAGTTACAAACAACAACAAAATTTCCTACAAGTTTATCTTTTATATTGTAACACTTAAAAAATAAGTGGCTGGAGCTTAGCATGAAAAACCTTTAGCCTGCTAGATAAAGCCAAGAGAGGGAAGAAAATAAATAGAAGTGAGAAAGTTTTAAAATACTCTGTTTCATCACTTCTCTAGAGGAGGGCTGCATAGATGTTGGATTAGGTCAACAAAGAAGCACTCTGATACTTTCTGAACAGTTACACATGATAGGTGCACTGCCAAAAATTTTAAGTTCTATGTGGTGAAGCATTTGTTATGTTATTGAGTGTAGTGTCTCTTTCTTGAAAATTCTCTTTTCTCCTCTGTCCTTCTCTCTCAATATATGTTAAATCATAAAATAAAATTATTCTGAACAAGTACATAAGTCTGTAAGTATAATTTATTGATTCAAAAATACAGACTGAGTCGTAAAATTGGAAATGGGGATGGTCCTGTTATTCCCCTTCATTGCACTCCTCACCATCTGGCATATTACATATAGACTTGACTCATTTAATTGTTAACTGTCTGTCTCGCCACACTAAAATGAGCATTTGATGAGTTTAGGATAATTTTATAAGGGTAATATATAGCAGTTATATAATATGCTGCATGCTAAGTCACTTCAGTCATGTCCAGCTTTTTGTGACCCCATGGACTGTAGCCCACCAGGCTACTCTGTCCTTGGGATTCTCTCGAATACTGGAGTTGGTTGTCATGTCCTCCTCCAGGGGATCTTCCCAACCCACAGATTGAACCCCAGTCTCTATGTCTCCTGCACTGTCAGGCAGGTTCTTTACCACTAGTGTCACCTGGGAAGCCCAGTTACATAGTGGGTGCTCAATAAGTAGCCAATAAATATTTGTTCAATGATTAAACAAAGAGATAAATTAATTAGATAAAAGAAACAATGTTACTACAATTATTGATCCTGTCAAAAAATCAGGTTGATGTATGTGTATAGAATCAGTATTTTTTTTAGAAATATTTGATTTGTAAACGATCATTCACATATAATAGTAAAAAGTTAAAGTCAGTACTATGTATATTTTTTGATGGATTTTGTCTTTACCTATTGTTAAATTCTTGCGATTTTTAAACTGTCAACAAATTTAAAAAAATAAGATTTTAAAGGATCTGAAACCAAATTTTAAGTATGTGCCTCTATTTCAATATTAGAAAAAATGTCCTCTAATTGAACAGTAAAATTTATACTGTAAAAAATATAAACTCAGCACATACAATTTTTAAATTTAAAACAATTATGAGCATTTTCTACCCACTAAGTGGAAATATTTTCTTCTACAATGAACAGAAGATACATATTTTTAGAAAAAGATCAGATATGAAATTATGTGATTTATAAGCACTAAAGGCTCTCTGCACGATGAATCTTACTTTAAGCCTTAGAAGGTCTAAGAATCAGAGGAACAGGAGCTTTAGAACACACTGACTATAATAAATCCCAGGTTACTCACTTCACAATGCATGTTTGATTTAGTGGAAGGAGGGAAATGAATTAAGGGTACCTGAAGAAGATCTGATACGAGAGGGGCCTGTTGTGTTATTCAAGGACAAAAACAGAATTGCAAACTTAATTTTCCATCATACTGGCAGGAGAAGACATCAATAAAGTCCTTCAGTTCAATTATATTTTTTGTACGAGAAAAACCCATTGTTTGGTTTTAGGAAATATATATATATATATATATAGTCTATACTGTGCTGTCATGCTAAGTTGCTTCAGTCGTGTCTGACTCTGTGTGACCCCATGAGGTCAGGGGGCTCCTGACCTAGTCCAAAGGCTCCTCTGTCCATGAAATTCTTCAGGCGAGAATACTGGAGTGGGTTGCCATGCTCTCCTTCAGGGGATCTTCCTGATCCAGGGATGGAACCCATGTCTCTTATGTCTCTTGCATTGGCAGGTGGGTTCTTTACCACTAGCACCACCCACGAAGCCCATATAGTTCTGTAATGTAGGTGAAAATACCCTATATAAACACATTCATAACCAAACTTTAATATTTGCTATTTTGGTATTTGTTTCCAATCCTTGCTTAATATCATTCTTCTAGGACTAATCGTATCTGATATCTTCAAAACTGGTATTGGGAATCAGCAAGATGATTAATAAGTATCACTTGGGTATAGTTTGTTAATCTATGTGTGGCAGTCTAAATATTTCAACAAATGTTTCCAGTTTTCTTCCTGCACTTGTACTTCACCCCTCTTCCAGATAGCTGATAAAACCATGCCCCATGTTCTCTTGTGTTTGGGTGAAGAGATGAGATTAGTCTGTAACGAGTTACAGATACAGGCCATTCCAGGTCAAGGCATTTAACTGTCAAAATTGCATCCTCCTGAGGCCTTTTTTTTTTTCCCTATGATGAACAGAAACTATTGTGATATTGGCTGTCTATTAACATGAGTTTCTGTGTGATTACTCTGATCACAAACTTTAAAACTCTAGGCACCAAAATGTGTTGGATATGTAATATGAGTTGGAAAGAAAACTTATTTTAACCCATTAAGGATTCCGTGGTGTTACACAACACAACTTATATTTTCCTAAGTATGAAATTTCTCTGAATCAATACTCGGGTGCTCCTATGATCATTTCCTGGCATGTGTAGAGCAGCTAGCAATTTGAATCACCTCATGCACACTTCCCAACTGAGGTCACACAAGGGGTTTGATGTTGTAACAAATGTCCTTTACACAGTCTATTTAGTGCCACGTTGTTTTTTGTTTCTTTGTTTTTTGCTGGTGATTCTCCACACGCCTGTCTCTAAGCTTCCGTATTTAGAGTTTCCTAATTCTCCATTTCCCCTACATCTCATCCCAGATGAAGCCCAGACGTACTAACTCAATGAGACCACAACCAGATGGACTAAGATTGTCCTATTTCTTCACTCTCAAAATCCAGATATTGGGGCACTGGGACATGCTTATACATATACCTGGAGGTTGTGGGGGGTGGGAGGGATAAAAAGGTAGAACTCGAACTTTGGTAAAAATATATTCCTATTGAAACTAACAAATCAAGTCCAGTTAAACAACTTGGTTAAGTTTTAGAATTGATGTTTATTGCTGGTTAAGTGGGCATGTTATAGGTTGTCCTAACCTATCATTTTTAATATTGTTTCTACGGGAAAATGTATTTCAAGTTACAGACAACTGATTCACAAATTAACTTCTGGAACACTACCAGCTTTTATAATGCAGCTCCCGGTATGGCAAAATGAGTAAGGCATAGAAACAAAGAGATAATACCCAGGTTTCCTATCTTCTGCATCCAAAGATGGTAGCTTAATAATGATAAGACTATCTGCCTGAGCAGCCTATAAAAATATGTATTTACTGAGCATTCACTATTGAGATTAAAATTTCTGCTACATAATTCACAGTCATGTGGGAGAAATTTAGCCCTAGAAATGAAGAAAAAGTGACAGAATATATGGTGTCACGACCCTGTCCACAGTATATCAGTGTATTTCTAATCCAAAGGTCTATGCCCTGACAAGTATCTCCATTAGATTGATTCTGGAGCAGATGGAAAATCACAGCTAGACAGAACTTTCTACCTCTTTAGTGTACTTCTTCTCACATTGACATTTTACAGTTCGTGGTATAGTAAATATCCATTATTTTGCATAAATCTGCCTGAGTATGTTACAGTATGAACATGATAATCCTAAATTATAGAGTGAGAAAAAACAAAGGTAAGTTGGGATTTCTATTAGGAGACCAAGTATACATTTGATATGCTCTATATATTTAGGCAAAATAATTTAATATTTGGCTATTCATCTTCCTTGATATGAAATTTCTGCCACTGTGCAGAACTCCCATGAATTGAGAGGCATTAGGGGCCATAGTTCTTATAAAAATATACTTAGTTTTAAACCAGGCAATACTGGCATATTTATAGAATGGAAGCAACCCTGAAAAATAATTGCATCTATTACAGGTTGTAAAGATAAGCCAGGACTCCACTGTCCACTGAACATGCTAATTGAATCCGACCTTGCAAAAAGATGAAGCAAAGAATGTTTTCTCTAATTGAAAAGGTCTCTGGCTGGATACATTTTCCTATTTATCACTTCACACTTGGATAATTCATGGTGTTTCATACAGATCCTCTTTCTTAGGAAAGCATTCTTAATTTGCAAAATAAGCCTGTTACGTTTTTATTGATGCCTCATAGAGCATTTTGGCATGAACCCTTGGGGAAGAAAGTTCCAATTTATTTCAAGGGGACTTTTAAACTTCCAGGTTATGGATAACCTCCTCAAATAAGTTTCAGAGCCAGTAATGAGTACTCAAGTACTTTTCCAGATTAAATAACAGTTGGAAGAAGTGCATCCTTTTCATGCTAACAGTCACTTTCTATGAGTTGTCTTGGTAATAGAAGTTTGGACAGATAAATTTCTACTATAAAGAGTTAGAGTTGGAGGATGGGCATGCCACACTAGAAGCTATACATGCTATAAGCAATGTAACTACTAAGCTACTAAGTTATGAATGCAGCCAAACTGTACTATATTATTAGACCAATACAAATATCTAATTTCCATTTTGGAGTATTGTTTTATCTAGAAAAAATATGGGAGTTCTGAATCACTGGGAGGGGTAAAGCTTAGAAAAAAATACCAGTAAGCCCACAGCAGGAGTCTTATGACCAAACCACTGAAGAAGCCCATGTTGATAAAGATAAAGAACATTCTACATTAAGAGAGTGACCACAGTTATTGGAACTCATGAGACAGACATACTTAATTCTATGACTGACTTCCCTGGGACAAGCAAGTTAAGGTTGTACACTAGTGCTTTTGGAGATTAAGAGTGTGAATATTACTATGGCAATTTTATTTTTCATTATCTGATGACTAAAAGACATGCTATCAACTAACTTCCTTTTTTCTCAAAAAAAAAGAGAAAGTTTTAGGTGGAAAGGTGGACTTTCCACCTAAAAGTCCAAAATCAGAATATGAGTGAAGGGGTATGGCTCTAAAGTAACATGAATCTCTGAGATATATGAATGATAATATGAACCAAAAGAATCTAATATATCTACAAAGAAGATAACTGGATATCTTGTTTTTATCCTATGTCTAATAGTAAACATCTAGGAAATGTTATAATTAGGTCTTTATTAGGAATGTATAAAACTGAATACATTTAAAATTGAGATCAAAAATATGAGTGTTTCTGTTTTGTATATTTTAGCCCTGGAAGATAATTTTATACCATGGCATCTAGAACATAAAATAATATCAGACTTACATAGATTAAAAAGCCTGAAAATAGTTTACATGTATATAGTCAGGAAGCACACCTGTGTACACAAGCATGTAAGTGAAGTTAACTATATATCATGTAATTCAAATTTATATAACACAGATATAAGCAAATATAAAATTTCTCTAGAGTCATATGAAGTCAATTATAACCTAAAACTTTTTTCCAGCTAATCAGCTTGCTATTGACCTTCAGAAACTTGTATTATTTGAACAGAAAAGTGCTATGTTCAGAGTTTCAATCTAGCATACGTGAAAAAAAAACAAACACAGTCAAGTAACAAGCTTCATACTGGGGCACTATTTTGCTATTCAGGACCTAAAATATAAATCATAAGGATAGGAAAATGATGTTTTGGAATTACTCTGTAAATTCTGTAGTAAACCAATAGCTTCCTTTAGATCTGTATCTCAGTTCAGTTCAGTCACTCAGTTGTGTCTGACTATTTGTGACCCCATGAACCGCAGCAGGCCAGGCGTCCCTGTCCATCACCAACTCCTGGAGCTCACCCAAACTCATGTCCATTGAGTTGGTGATTTCATCCAACCATCTCATCCTCTGTCGTCCCCTCTCCTCCTGCCCTCAATCTTTCCCAGCATCAGGGTCTTTTCAAATGAGTCAGCTCTTCACATCAGATTTGTATCTCAGTTATGTACAAACATGTATCTATATAAAGAAACATCCTGATATATACATACAAATATGCTTGTGCTTATAATTCTCAATGACATATAAAGATGATGTTCCATGTTCTATCATAATATGGTAGAGTGTTCTTTATCCAAAAAAAAAAGGAGTCTATCCAAACAAAAAGAGTCTGCTTCAGTTTGGATACCTCTCTTCTGTCATCATTGTTATACACATCACTTTTTGAGCCTTTGTTTTTTCTAAATTATAGTTTAGATAGTTTAAATAGGTTTCCTTTGTGTCATTTCTGCAACTCAAAGGTCAATAAGATACACTAATCTATATGGGATTAACATGCAACAAATTAGAAAAAAAATTGGGTTTTAAATGGAATTTATATTTCTATTCCAATATACACATCAAAGTAAGAGTACCACTTTGGAATGTAGAAACTTTAATAAAATGCCTAACTAATAGATATTTATTGTGCACCTACTATAAGCCAAGAACTGTTCTACACAATTAGGATATATTGGTGGAAAAAACAAACAGAATCTCTGCTTTTACAGAGTTTATGATCCTAGCAGTGGGACCTACACAATACAGATGTACACAATAAGTAAAATATTTAGTATATTAGAAGCTTATAAATATTATGAGAAAAACTTACCCAAGTAATTGGAATAGGGAATATAAGTGGTAGAAGGAAGATATGATTTTAATAGAGAAATTAGAGTCCGTATTAATGAGAAAGTAACATCTAAGCTCAAACATGAAGGAAGTCATGGTGTGAACTACATGTCCATTTAGGGGAAGCATCATTTTTGTGTTAGTCGCTCAGTCATGTCTGACTCTTTGCGACCCCATGGACTGTAGCCTACCAGGTTCCTCTGTCCATGGGATTCTCTAGACAAGAATAGTGGAGTGGGTTGCCACTCCTTTCTCCAAGAGATCTTCCTAACCTAGGGATAGAACCTGAGTCTCCTGCATTGCAGGCAGATTCTTTACCATCTAAGCCACCAGGGAAACCCAAGAGTTTATGAAAGTATTAGTCACTTAGTTGTGTCTGGGCTCTTTGTGTTCCAATTCTATGTTACCCCATAGCCCACCAGACTCCTTTGTCCATGGAATTCTCCAGGCAAGAATACTGGAGTGTGTTGCCAATCCCTTCTCCAGGAGATCTTCCTAACCCAGGCATCAAATCTGCATCCCCTGCATTGCAGGCAGATTCTTTACCATCTGAACCACCAGGGAAGCCCAAGAGTTTGTGAAAGTGTCAGTTGCCTAGTTGTATCTAGGCTCTTTGTATCCAATTCTTTGTGACCCCATGGACTTTAGTCCTCTAGGCTACTCTGTCCATGGAATTTTCCAGGCAAGAATACTGGAATGAGTTGCCATTTTTTCCTCCAGGAGACCCTCCCCACACAGGGATTGAAAGTGGGTCTCCTGCATTGCAGGTGAATTCTTGACTAAGCCATGAAGAGCTTGAGGGGGAAAATAGTGCAAAGTTCTACAGTATTAGTGTGCTAGATGTGGTCAACTAATGGAAAGGAGGTCAGTACACCTGTAAGACTTGGGCCAAAAGAAAAGTTGGAGATGAATTCAGCAAAGTAATAGAGGCCTAAATTATATAAAATCCTATAGGCCACAGAGGGCTTTGGCTGGTGCTAAACAAGAAATGGAGACACATATTGAACTTCAAACAGGTAAGTAACATGAACAGATAAGTAACAGATAAGTTAACACTTGCATAAAGTGTAACTCTTGTTATTATGCTGAATAGTATAAAATCAAGAAAATCTCTTAAAGGCCTATAGCAATAATCCAGTTGTAAGATGATTATCATTTGAACCCTGTTGATAGCAACAAAATGGTAAAAAGTAGTCAGAATCTGAATATATTTTGAGAAATTTTCTGATGGATGAATTGCAAGATGAGAAACAATGACAGGAGTTAGATATGACACCAAGGTTTCAAAAATGAGCAAACAAAGAATGGAAATGCTATCAAGTGAAACAGTGGATTACGCACATAACAGATTTCATGGGAATACTGAGAATACAGGTTGGACATGTTAATTTTGAGACATTTATTAGATATAAAGCTAGACATGATGATAAGTACTCAGTTGGATATTCAACAGAGGAGTTCAGGAAAGAGGTATGAGATGGAGACAGAACTTTGAGAGTCACTATCTATAGAAAATATTCAAAACCTGAAGTAGATGATCTAGGAGTGTGAAACATTTTAGATAACTGAAATGTACAAAGACTGACAATTCTGGGGCACTTTAACATTAAGACATGGTTGAAAGCAAGAGGCACCAGTAAAAGAGTGACAAGTGAAGTAGAATATACACATAAACGCCGAGTAAAGAGAAAAAAAAAGGAAAGTTGTTATTAACTATGCCAAATGTTTGTTATTTAGCTGAAAACTGACCATGGATGTGAAAGTGTGGATCATTGATGACCTTAACGAGAGGATCTTTAATGAAGTGATAGAGATGAAATCATTCAGTATGCAAAAGGTAACAAAAGGTGAAAAACTAAGATGAGTTGATTGGTTTTGCAGAAAATGTGCATAGAAACATGGGAAGGCAATTGACAGGCAAGTTGGGTTCAGAAAAGTTTTTACTGTTGACTTTTGAAAAACAAAGGGGTGAATGGGAATTGACCTCCATGCAGTCAAAAATCCACGTATAATATTTGTCACCCCTTTGCATTCAATATTCTACATTCCTGGTTCAAATAACTATGTAGCAGTGTAGTATGTATTTGCATCATTATAGGGGACTAGAATGCAAAAGTAGGAAGTCAAGAGATACCAGGAATAACAGGCAAATTTGGCCATGGAGTACAAAACGAGGCAGGGCAAAGGATAACAGAGTTTTGGAAAAAGAACACACTGGTCATGGCTAAAACCCTCTTCTAACAACACAACAGAAGACTCTACATATGAACATCACCAGATGGTCAATACTGAAATCAGACTGATTATATTCTGTGCAGCCAAAGATGGAGAAGCTCTATACAGTAAGAAAAAAATAAGACTAGGAGCTGACGGTGGCTATAATCATGAACTCCTTATTGCCAAATTCAGACTTCAATTGAGGAAAGCAGAGAAAACCACTAGACCATTCAAGTATGACCTAAATAAAATCCCTTACAATTATACAGAGGAAGTAACAAATAGATTCAAGGGATTAGATCTGGTAGACAGAATACCTGAAGATTTATGGATGGAGGTTCATGACATTGTACAGGAGGCAGTGATCAAGACCATCCCCAAGAAAAAGAAACACAAAAAGGCAACTTGGTTGTCCAAGGAGGCCTTACAAATACCTAAGAAAAGGAAAGACGTGAAAGGCAAAGGAAAATGAAAGATACACTCATTTGAATGCAGAGTTTCAAAAAATAGCAAGGAGAGATAAGAAAGCCTTCCTCAGTGATCAATGCAAAGATATAGAGGAAAACAATAGAATGGGAAAGACTAGAGATCTCTTCAAGAAAATTAGAGATACCAAGGGAACATTTTATACAAAGATGGGCACAATAAAGGACAGAAATGGTATGGACATAACAGAAGCAGAAGATATTAAGAAGAGGTGGCAGGAATACACAGAAGTATATGAAAAAGGTCTTCACCACCCAGATCACCATGATGGTATGATCTCCCACCTAGAGCCAGACATCCTGGAATATGAAGTCAAGTGAGCCTTAAGAATATCACGATGAACAAAGCTAGTGGAGATGATGGAATTCTAGTTGAGCGGTTTCAAATCAATCCTAAAAGATGATGCTGTGAAACTGATGCACTCAATATGCCAGCAAAGTTGGAAAACTTAGCAGTGGCCACAGGACTGGAAAAGGTCAGTTTTCATTCTAATCTCAAACAAAGGCAATGCCAAAGAATGCTCAAACTACCGCACAATTGCACTCATCTAACACGCTAGTCAAGAAATGCTCAAAATTCTCCAAGCCAGGCTTCAACAATACATGAAATGTGAATTCCAGATGTTCAAGCTGGATTTAGAAAAGGCAGAGGAACCAGAGATTAAATTGCCAACATCTGTTGGAACATCGAAAAAGCAAGAGAGTTCCAGAAAAACATCTACTTCTTCTTTATTGACTATGCCAAAGCCTTTGACTGTGTGTATCACAACTGTGGAAAATTCTTCAAGACATGGGAATACCAGACCACCTGACCTGCCTCTTGAGAAACCTGTATGCAGATCAGGAAGCAACAGTGAGAACTGGACATGGAACAACAGACTGGTTCCAAATTGGGAAAGGAGTACTTCAAGGCTGTATATTGTCATCCTGCTTATTTAACTTATATGCTGAGTACATCATGAGAAATGCTGGGCTGGAGGAAGCACAAGCTGGAATCAAGATTGCCGGGAGAAATATCAATAACCTCAGATATGCAGATGACACCACCCTTATGGCAGAAAGTGAAGAAGAACGAAAGAGCCTCTTGTTGAGACTGAAAAAGTTTGCTTAAAGCTCAACATTCAGAAAACTTAAGATCATGGCATCTGGTCCCATCACTTCATGGCAAATAAATGGGGAAACTATGGAAACAGTGACAGATTTTATTTTGGGGGGCTCCAAAATCACTGCAGATGGTGACTGCAGCCATGAAATTAAATGACGCTTGCTCCTTGGAAGAAAAGTTGTGACCAACCTGGATAGCATATTAAAAAGCAGAGACATTACTTTGCCAACAAAGTTCCGTCTAGTCAAAGCTATGGTTTTTCCACTAGTCATGTATGGATGTGAGATTTGGACAATAAAGAAAGCTGAGTGCCAAAAAATTGGTACTTTTGAACTTCGTCTTTGAGAAGACTATTTAGAGTCCCTTGGACTGCAAGGAGATCCAACCAGTCCATCCTAAATGAAATCAGCCCTGAATATTCATTGGAAGGACTAATGGTGAAGCTGAAACTCCAGTACTTAGGCCACCTGATGTGAAGAACTGCCTCATTTGAAAAGACCCTGATGTTGGGAAAGATTGAACACAGGATGAGAAGGAGATGTCAGAGGATGAGATGGTTGGATGCCATCACTGACTCGATGGACATGAATTTCTGTAAGCTCCAGGAGTTGGTGATGGACAGGGATGTCTGAGTGTGCTGCAGCCCATGGTGTTGCAAGGAGTCAGACATAACTAAGCAACTGAACTAACTGCATGAGTATGTATTTATTGAAAAACATCTCCATATAAGTGGACCCACAGAATGTAAACCCATGTTGTTCATGGGTCAGCTGTACTTGCTTTATTTATTTTAATTTAGGAATAATAACTGTATATTTGTATATTGTTCAGACTATTTTATGGCTGGGAAGAACTAATGAGATACAAGAGACTCTCTGGAGAAATATGTTACTGGTGATCAGAGGAAAAAAATATACAGTAAAATTGAAAGATATGGCCCAGTTTCCCATAAAAAAGTGTTGGAGATACAGACTCTCCTCTTCTTATCCCAAGAAAAGTAATCTCCATAGAACTTTCGTTTGAAAAGCTCTTTTCCAACTTATTTCATGTATTAGGCACCTTGTTCATCATTCTTAAACCTAAGACTCCATCAACAAAGGTTATTAATGTGAATCTTGGGGGAATATTAAGGTATGCTCCAGAAAGGCCAAAACTAATGCAGCAAGAAAGGAGTAGGATTACATAGTCCGACGCCAGTCAGTGAGCCTTGCTAATCAGCTCCCGTAAATCACTCCCCCACACACAAACACAGGCACAAACACACATGTGCACTGGCACTGGATTTAAAAGAGAATGATATTTCTTAGAAAAGAGAAGACAACTATGAATAAGTTTCTGGAAAAGTAACCTTAAATCAATACTTGAAGAACTAAGAATCTGAATAGACTGAAGTCTTAAGTTTTAGAGATGTTTTTCGTGGCAAAGGCAACTATCTTGCAGTCTCAATTCTAGGCAGGTGGTGGTGGTGGTTTAATGGTTAATTCCTGTCCAACTCTTTGCAACCCCATGGACTGTAGTCTGCCAGGTTCCTCCGTCCATGGGATTTTCCAGGCAAGAATATTGGAGTGGGTGCCATTTCCTTCTCTGGGGTATCTTCCTGACTCAGGTGTCAAACTTGTGTGTCCTGCTTGGAGGCAGATTCTTTACCACTGAGCCACCTGGGAAGACTCCTGTAGGCAGTCTGTAGTAGTTAATACAGCAGTGGATGGGATGGGTACAGAGCTCGGCAAAAGGCATCCAAGTAGATCTCAAAGTGGTACAAGAAGTATGTTCCACGAAAACTAAGTATTAAGGATTCCAAAATTGTAACAATAAATTTTCCTCAAAGAAACCATGCTCAAATTATTTTACAGTCATGCTCTACCAACTCTTCAATTTGGTCAGAAAATTGGAAGAATGGAAAACCACTAACTCATGCTGTGGTTCTAAAATAAGCTTGATTCTAAAACTGGTAAAGAATAAAAATAATACAAAAGAAACTATAGGCCCAATTTAGTCATGAACATAGACTTGAAAAATCTAACTAAGGAAGACACCAACATGGTGATGAAAAATTACTGTGGTTTCCTGCAGGGTGCTAGTTCTAGTGCCAGCAGAACAGAGATCTGTTAACACCCAGGGTTGAGAGTTCCTGCCTGCTAAGGCTGATCAATCAGTGTCTGATATACTGGCTGGTAAGTCTCAGACTGGCTGTCTAGTCCTGCTTCCCTCTGTTGATATAAGAGGCTTGCTTGTTAAACCAGGATGGACATTACTGTGGTGGTTTTTCCACCACAGGAGAGGCTAGTAACCAGAGATAACCAACACCTTTCTTCTTGAAACATTGGTCTTTCAGCAGTTTGGTTCAAAGCAGTAACAGGGCATGGTTATATGGAATCATAGAGTAGGAAATGGCAACCCACTCCAGCATTCTTGCCTGGAGAAGCCCAGGGACTGAGGAGCCTGGTGAGCTACAGTCCATGGGGTTGCAAAGAGTCAGACATGATTGAGCGACTCAGCATATATGGAATCAATCCCGGTTGGAAATCCTTTCCTGTGTACTATTTCTAAGAGGACATGTACTCAATGCCTTATACCATTACAATTCTATCCAGACAGCACTTCAAGCACCTGAACTAACCATGTAGCCATGTGGGGAAACATACTTCTTTTCAAAAAGATGGAGAATTCCAGGAGTTCAACTGCCAAACACAGAATCTGACTCACTGTAGAGGGTCAGGAAATGCCTATTAGCAGTCTTTAGAATCTCTCTTTGGAAACACCAATCTGCCCTGAGGTTTTGCCTTGAGAACCAGGCTCTTATCTGGAGGTGGAGACTCTTGACTAGATTTTAAGAAGGCTGCAAATGGGGAGGGAGAGTAAAATCCTTATCTCAAGAGCCTAAGGATTTAGTCCATCAAATCCTTTTTCAGAATGACTGGATGTTTTCTGAGGGTATCTGGACCTGAAGTGGGCATTTCATGTGGAGAATATACACAGTGCTGTCAGTTTTAAATATTCTCTTACACCATAACTATTATAGGTAAAAAAAGTCTAATGTTACACATGTTTTGAATATAAAACCTTTGTGAACTGAAGTTCTAAATAAAACTGCTGGGCATATATATGTGTGTATACACATAAAATAATTGAAAAGTAATCTTATTGCCAATAAAAGTTTTGAAAATTTAAAAGAAAAACCTAATATGATCTCACCTGACTCAATAATATTCAAATGGATTCATTCTAGATATATAAATATAATAATCAGCATATCTATTAAAATATTCATATTAGTGAAAGACGGAGATGTTGACATTTTAGCAATAGGTGCAGTAAAGAATTTGATCTACATAGAAGTGTTTTAGAGGAATTTGTTTTCTGTTAGATATGCAAGATAGTGCAAGACTTATCAGTGCTACTGTACAACATGGTGCTAGTGATCAAACAAAAGATGAACGTGTAAATATGTAGAAAGGAAAGGTCAGAAATAATTTTTTCTTGCATATGATATGAACTTACATAAAATGCAACAGAATCAAGTAAAATAATTAATATAGTCTAGTATATTTGCTGAGTAAATATCAACTTTGAAAAAAATGTATTACCCCTTAGTGCTAATACAACTACTGAACTGGAATACGTAATGAGGGGGTCAGGGAAGAAGAGAGACAACAAACCAGTATTTTATCTCAAGATCACCTTAACAAATAATGCAGAGTACCATTCATTATTCTTAGTTTTGTTTCTAAAATATTCATGCCGGTATATAAACATGATTGCATAAATAAAAATCCACACATCTATTAATAGAAACTTGGCATGTGATAAATATGCCCACAAAAATCTATGAATAAGGAAATGAACAGTTTTAAATTTCATGCCTGGTCTCCTTGATTTTGCCAGTCCATAGCATACCACACAATATTGCCGTGCCTGCATTATCTCTAACAGAGCATGAGGGCGAGTTCACTCTGTCCATAATGTAACCTAGAAGTGACCAAGAATCTAATACTGCCTCAGTGGGAAATAACCACTAGAGTTGTGCTTCACAACAGATCTCATTTCTGCAATGGTCTTAAGCTCCAGTTATACACCTTGGTAGCTTGCTGAAAAATTCTTCTTTCATTGGCTTTCTTCCTTTCCTTTCTTACTTAACCATTCCTCTGATTTTTTTCTGGGATAGTATCTCATGGATCACATGTATTATCTACAATTCTTGGCTAAGGATTTTTGTCTGCTTTGGGAGAAACCCAAACCAAGGTAGTGTTCTATCTCATTCTTCAAAGATGAAATTCAGTTGGATTTATACCCAAATGTCAAAATTAAAATTTAATGCAAAAGAAATTCATGGAAGAGAATATCCCTGTAGCCCTGGGGTAAGAAAAAATGGTTAAATAAAATATCAAAAAGTTGAACTTGACTATGACAAAATTAAAGATTACTACTTACAATGGACAAAATAAACTAAGTTCATGATATGATAACTCACCAGGAAAAATAAGTAAATGTCTAAAAGTTGAAAACTGATTGATATCTAAATGTATTAATAAATGAATTTCTGGAAAAATAAGGAAAATAATGCTTAGTACAAAAATGGGCAAACAGGGTGACTAGGCAATTTACAGAAAAAAGTGAAAAAGCTAATAGAAAAAGATGCTCTTAAACACTACTTATCAGAGAAATATAAATTAAAAACAGTAAGGTGTTGCCTATAAACATGATTATAGTTCAAGAATTATAGATATTGATGATACTCTTTGACAGATTGCAGGAAATGGTGGCCCTCAAATACTACTGGCTTGAGAAAACACACTTTGGTAAGTAATTGACAGGATCCATGAAACAAATTTTGTGTAACCAATGACCTCTCAAACAAAATTCTGCACATAAGGTGATTTCTTGCAAAACCAAACATACTCTCACCATACAGTCCAGCAAT
Source organism: Giraffa tippelskirchi (assembly GCF_054371585.1). Lineage (NCBI taxonomy): Eukaryota > Metazoa > Chordata > Mammalia > Artiodactyla > Giraffidae > Giraffa > Giraffa tippelskirchi. The sequence continues at coordinate 45,198,115 of NC_137276.1, forward strand.
TACAATTCTTGGTATTTACTCAAAGGATTTGAAAACTATTTGCACGCAAAAACCTGTACACAGCTGTTGTTATCAAGCTTCATTCCTAACTGGCAAAACTTAGAAAAAACCAAGATGCCCTTTAGTAGGTGAATGGATAAATGAACTGTGATATAGCTACACAATCTAACATTCGTGCTAGAAAACAAATTAGCTATAAAGACAATAAAAGACAAAGAAAATCATGCATACTACTATGTGAAAGCATCAAATCTGAAAAGATTAATTACTGTATGATTCCAACTACATAACATTCTGGAAAAGGTAAAAATAATAGAGTAAAAGGATCAGTTGTTGACATGGGATGAGGGTAGAGAGGGATGAATAGGCAAAGTAGCTTTTCTTTTTTGTCTTTATTTTGTTTTTCTTGCTACTGCTGCTAAGTCGCTCAGTCATGTCCGACTCTTAGCGACCCCATGGACTGTAGCCTACCAGGCTCCTCCATCCATGGGATTTTCCAGGCAAGAGTACTGGAGTGGGGTGCCATTGCCTTCTCCGTTGTTTTTCCTAGGGCAGTGAAATTAATCTGTAAGATACTCTAATGCTAGATACAAGTCATTATCAAGTTTTCCAAACCTGTAGAATGTACAATGCCAAGAATCAGTCGATGCTAATGTAAATTATGGACTTTGGGTGATAATGATGTGTCTATGTAGATGTAGGTTTTTCAACTGTAACAAATGTACTACTCTGGTTGGGGATGTTGATAATGGGGAAAGTTATGCATGTGTGGGACAGAGGATATACGGATAATCTCTGTATGCTCCTCTTAATTTTGCTGTGTACTTGAAACTGCTTTAAAAATAGTCTTTTTAAAAGTCTGCAAATATGACCTAGAGAATATCTTTTTTGGTTAGAAAACATCTTAATTCAAATAGCAATAAACTATAATAGTTGATCTAAAAATGGTGATTGCCCAGAATGTTTATCACACTGAAGTTTTGATAGTGTAAAGTATAATAACACATATCACTAAGGAAATGATAGGTAAAATGTAGATAACGATATTGTTTAGTGGTTAGAAACAATAATATACATTCAGCACCAGAGGTAGAACTTTCATACACAGCGCTGAACAAGTCTATACTCAAGAGTATCAGGAAAGGCACAATAAGAAAAAACTTAGACTATGTTGAAAGTGAAAAAGTGAAAGTCACTCAGTCTTGTCCAATTCTTTGTGACCCCACAGACTATACAGTCCCTGGAATTCTCCAAGTCAGAATACTGGAGTGGGTAGCCTTTTGCTTCTCCAGGGGATCTTCCCAAACCAGGGATCAAACCCAGGTCTCCTGCATTGCAGGCAGATTCTTTACCAGCTGAGCCACCAGGGAAGCCCATATTTAGCAAACACATATAAAATCTTAATCCAGGAACCATATTAACATGGTAAAGTATTAATTGACTTGTGAGGAAGAGAATGGGCATGGAGACTAGGAATAAAGGAACAAACTATTAAAAAATCCACGCCTAGTAAAAAGAAGAGATTTGTGGGCATAGGTCAATCATGATAGTGCACCAAGAACTGAAGACTCTCATTAACACAAATTTCTGACTCTAGGGTCAAAACAAAAACAGAAAGGATATTTCTTACCATTTAATCTGTGAAGATTAATTTAGAAAGTGTGTTTAAAGAGCTTGCCACAACTTAGTATATAATGAATATTAAATAAGTGTGAACTATCATGGTTTGTTTTATAAGTATTGTCGTTAATATAGCTGGTGGTTTTTTTTTTTTGTCTTTAATGGACATTTTCATCAAAGCCATTTTTCTCCATAAGTCCTTCTAAAATTAAGTATTAACAGTTAATACAAAGCTATGAATTACTTTTAGAAACATAATATGCAATTTATCTTAATATTATACTGGCTTGCCTAGGACCAAGAAGGAGGGGCATTGGAAAAAAATCACTTTTATAATGAAACAGGAGTTAATCTTTATTAGTGTGTTTGTTTGTTTGCTTTTTAATATCTTCAGACATGTTTGGAATCTGGAAGGTAGGCGATGTGGCTTGATCTTACTGTATTTCACTCTGTAGTTCCTGAGACCATGGAATAAGATGAGAAATAAACAACTTTGTAAATTCAATCCATAATCAAAGCTGATTTGCTGCAGGTTGATTTTCAGAAAAGTAAAACCTGCAGTCTTAACCCAGTCAGTCAGAAATAACACGATGAGGCAATTCTGTCTGATGGGATCCAGGCTGGATGAAATCCCAGATAATACAACGCAGCATTTCCCAGAGCAGAAAGCTTGGTTCATTGTGCCAAACAATGGCAGGATCGGTGGCTCTTGTTCAGAGGCAGCTCTGCCAGTTTTGCTTTTGGGAGGCTGTCTGCTGAGGACAGAAAACACCTGCTGCTCAGTAATTAACTCCTCCCAAACATCGGGCAAGGCAGCAGCAACAGTGACCTCTTCTGCCACTCCCAGTCTCATTTCCCCAATGTGTTTTCAAGCCTGTGTTTGCTTTTTCTAGAGCAATTACTGTCCATGTACGCATCATCACTCCTTGTTATGCAAGTTCTTCCAGAGGCATTTTCCGGTGTTCAATGGTTACTCTGGATATACCTCACACCTTTTCTGCATAGAATACCAAGCACTGAACAGGACGCATACTTATATTTTCTAAATGACTTTAATAAAACCCATCATGAAGAAGGTAGAGTTGAAGAAAGGGAAATCATATTAAATAAGTGAAGAAAAAAGATTCAGCATCTTTGGCCTGGTGATTTTAGGTGGTAAAACACAAAGGATTTAATCTTAGAGACACAAATTGGAATCTTGGCTTTACTCCCTTCTTCCTACTTGATCTTACATAATTAACTTAAAATCTCTACGTCTCAGTTTACTCAGCTATACAATTGTACCCAATGCTGCTAGAATAAAAGTAAATGATGTTATCTATGTAGGCTGATGATCATAACACCTAGAATGGGAGAATCAAATAGGTATTTTATTTATAAACTAAGAGAACAAATATCACTAGTTATATATAATATACCCTTTTATTTCAGTAATTGGAGAAGGAAATGGCAACCCACTTCAGTCTTCTTGCCTAGAGAATCCTGTGGACAGAGGAGCCTGGTGGTCTGCTGTCCATAGAGTCACACAGAGTTGGACATGACTGAAGCAACTTAGCATGCGTGCATTCATTGGAGAAGGAAATGGCAATCCACTCCAGTATTCTTGCCTGGAGAATCCTAGGGACAGAGGAGTCTGGTGGGCTGCCGGCTATGGAGTTGCACAGAGTCGGACACAACTGAAGCGACTTAGCATGCATGCATTTAAGTAATAAATAATAGAACAACCACTACTATGTCTGTTAGTATTTCTTGGTTTTGTGATTTTGCTACAGTTTCTCACAAGGTATAGTTAATAATTCTGCCCCCAAAATATTATCTGGCTTTTTGGTACAGTATCAGTCAAAGAGTATCTTTAGTTGCCCATGAAATTCATTAATATGCCATTAATATGGAATTTATTCTCAATTCCATGGTCCCCTTTCAGTCTATTTGCCCTTAGTTTTTAATATTTCTAAGTAAATTAACTAGGAAGAAACAGATATTCCCTGGTTCTCCACTGAGTCAGTCAGTCCTAGTGGCTTAGTCAAAGAGATAGTGTACAAATCTACAAGTTATTAATGGATCTACTATGTTAGGCATATCTTTCAGCCCTTTCTAAATAATCTCACACTCATGTGGGTTGAAAGTATTGCAAATTAATAATTAAAGGATAATAAAATAAAGATATGCATAAAGAGCTATGGAATCCTAAAGAGAATGGTATGCTGCTTGAGGAATACAAAGAACTTTTCATAACCTATGACATTCAAGATTAGAGGAGATGGACATGTATACAGTATGGTAGAGATGAAGAGAATTATCATCAGAGAGGAAAATATGCAATCATTAGAGCAGCATGGAAAACTAAAACAGACGTGAGCATTATAAAGTCATCTGGACTAAGTTCTCTCATTCTACACGTCTCATCCCCCATCAAGTAGCCATTAAATTGCATCCACTTCCCTCACTGAATTTATGTATTTCTGTAAGAGATCTGAGTTGCAGTTATAAGCTGACATAGCAATGCATCTTGTGGATATTTGTGTAAACAAATATTGATTTTCATGCTTCTTCTCTCCATTGCCAATAGTTTGACAATTCAGAGTCATTTCACTCTGGACAATTTTCCAGGCAAGAGTACTGGAGTGGGGTGCCATTGCCTTCTCTGAGTCCTTTAAAGTGATACTCTAATAGACAATAGCATTATTGCACATGTACAATAATGAGTAGAGGAGAGTGTGATTAGGTATTAGGAACTGTGGAAGAAAATGTAAACAGAAATCTTAAAAAGGAGGTTGGGATAAAAAATGAATGGCATAATAGCATATTAAGGAAATAAAGCACATGGAATATAGGGCCATCATAAAGAATGGCTTTGTGTATCAGGTAGATGGATTGATAACATGGAACAATAATTGGAGTATAAAGGAGTGGGAAGCTGCCTGGCACTCTGTGACAACCTACACAGGTGGGATGGGAGAGAGGAAGGAAGTTCAAGAGGGAGGGGATACATATATGTATATAATTGTGACTGTTTTGCATTGTCGTATGGCAGAAACCAACACAACACTGTGAAACAATTATTCACCAATTAAAAATAAATAAAAATAAAAGATCACTTAAGAGATAAACATAATAATCTAAGAATCTAAGAAATATTTCACCATTGCAGAACCACTTCCATGTCTATAAGGATAAAAAAAAAAAATTCATTCGATCCAGAGTAATGTGAGACTTCAAATTTTCACTACTGGTCAAAGAAATGTCAACTCTATTTACTTAGGGAATCAATGTTGCTACGTATAACTATCTAAATTTTCTTTCCTCGGGTAGCACTGGATATCTGCTGAAAGATTTAGTCAATAATAACAATAAGCACACACAACAGATTTAACTCGGCTAGTGAAGCCCATAATTAAAATGCAAAAACCTAGTTACCCTGAAGCTACAGGAGATGGATCCATACATTATAAATGATGATCATCAGGTAGCAAGTGCATCATTAATGATAAACTAAACCTTTTTGGAAAAAAGAATTTTAGGTTGTTATATATTTTAACACCCTTATGCTTATAATTCTGAACATCATAAGATTTAAAATACTTATTAATTTGATCAGTGCTATGGTCTGAATGTTTTTGTCCCCTCAGATTCCTTTGTTGAAATCCTAACCCCAGGTGATGGTAGTAGAAGGTAGGGCCTTGGGGAAGTGATTAGCTCCTGAGGGTGAAATCCTCATGAATGGGATTATAGCTCTTATAAAAAAGATCCCACAGAGCTCTCTAGTTTCTTCTATCATGTATGATTCAAGAATTCTGCAATCTGAAGAAGGACCCTTGTTCAATCACACTGTCATCCTGCTCTCTGATTTCCAGACCCCAGAATTGTGAGAAATGAATTTCCAATATTTATAAGCCACCCCTCTGTGGTATTTTATTATAGCAGCCTAAACAGACTAATACAAAGGTTTAATATAATTATCAACTCATCTGGCAGGAATTAAACTTACATTCAGTCATTCAACATTTGTTGGGCAATTATTATTTATCTTAACATCATTGCTAGCCTCAGCAATACAGCAATGAACAACATAGATAAATGTCCCTACCATCCTGGACCTTATGTTCTATAAAAGAATTACATGTAGTATACATAAAAGTGAAGTAGCATTTAAGTGCTGTTTAAAAGGATGGCTACACGTTAATAGTTTAGACTTTTAAAAGAAGTACTATGATATACACATTTTACATTTCCAGTGAATAGATGAAGTCTGCTCCAAAGTGGGAAAGGAGGAATTTTCAAATGTTTCTAGGGCTATTGAACTTTTAAGATGCAGTCAAAGGCTTCTGTAAGCATATCTCTCCACACTATTCATAATCCATGGACTCCGAGTACTTCTTCATCAGTCTTTATACTTAATATATTGGTTTAGCTATTATAACAGAAAGTATATTGCTTCAGTGTGACTTTGAGTACAGATCTAGTCTTTAACAGGCTCCCAAAACTACATTATTATTAAATACTTTTCTAATTTCAACTGAAGTAGAGTTGATAATGAAATAGAAGATTTTAGATCTACCTACAAATGCACCCTACAGGTAATTCCAGAGACTGTATAAAGAACATTCCAAATTACAAAGACTGTCTGGTATTTTGAACATAGGTGATACTGTCTAGTATCATTAATCAGGTACAAAATGAAGTTTAAGTAGGAGTGAAGTGAGTGAAGTCGCTCAGTCGTGTCCGACTCTTTGAGACCACATGGACTGCAGCCTACCAGGCTCCTCCGTCCATGGGATTTTCCAGGCAAGAGTACTGGAGTGGGGTGCCATTGCCTTCTCCAGGAGACCTTCCCCACCCAGGTATTGAACCCCAGTCTCCTGCATTGTAGGCAGACGCTTTACCGTCTGAGCCACCAGGGAAGTCTTAAGTAGGAGAGAGGGGAGTTAATTCCAAGTTGTCTCTTTCGTCTTGTATCCGTTAGTATTGACTCAGATTAAAATTTTGCATAAACTATACTTTGACCTCCTAATTTTATACATCTTACCAAGTAATTTGAAAGTAATCTTGGGTGTATGTGAGATCCAAAATTATAATTTTTGTATATCTGCATTTATGTATATTTATACATATATATTTTTCAGATAAAAATGCCACTTTCTCAAACAACATGTTTTTATAATACTTCCTATTCCTCACATGATATGGCCTAGTTCAGTTTTGATACTAAATTACAATGGAACAGTTTTTATGTTACAAGCTCTCATAAGAAATGCTGTAATTATTCTGTGGACAGATTTCTGAGACTAAAGTGTTAATTTCCTAAATGAAAGTTAGGCCTGAAAAATTATCCTATTAGATCGATACAAATGGAATGAATTAAGTTCAGTGAAAGGTAGTCAAATTTATATCCAGCTTGAACTCACATTATAAAATAATTAATAACTACATGCATATGTAATCATTGTTCAAGAAACGTAATAGTAATATGTTGCACAAAGTTCAGAGTAGAAATCATAACAAATCTCAAGGGGCAGATAGACATTGCAGGGCTCGCAGCACTAGGGAATTCTCAGAAAATATGGCACTCAAGATAATGTGACCTAATGGATTAAAATAATTATTTTCTTCTCCTAAACAACATAATTATGACAAAATACGGTAACTGACAAGTATTGTGTGTGTAGCCAATTTTAAAAGCATGTTTATGTTTTGCTTAACAGAAATTTTTGCCTCTTTAAAAGGAATGTTTATTTACACATGATTTGTCATTAAGGATAGAAAATTAATATATCTTGAACTGAAAGACCCAGCTTACTGCTGGTGGGTATGCAAAATTGTACTGTTACTTTGGAAGATAGTTGGATGGGTGGTTTAATAATTGTTTAAACAAAACTAAACTTACTCTATATGATCCAGCAATCATGCTCCTTGGTATTTACCCAAAGGAACTGAAAACACATCCGCACAAAAGCCTGTACAAAGATGCTTACAGCAGCTTCATTCATAACTGCAAACATTCAGAAACAACCAAGATTTCATCAGGGAAATTATTAAATAACTTGTCAGTGGAATATTATTCAGTGCTAAAAAGAAACGAACTATTGCCCATGGATAGAGAAAATTTAAATGCATATTACTAAAGGGAAAGAAGTCAATCTGCAAAGGCTACATGCTATATAACTTCAACTATATGACATTCTGAAAATCTTGAAAATTTGAGACCAATTTGAGACCATAAAGAGATTCGTTGTTGCCAGAGGATGGGAGAAAGGAGTGATGAATAGGTAGAGCAAATAGTTTATTTAAGGGAGTGAAACTCTCCTGTATGTTATAATAGCAGATGCATGTCATTATGAATTTCTCCAAACCCATAGGATGTTAAACATCAAGTGTAAACAGTAATGTAAGCTATGGATTTTGGAGGATAATGATGCATCAATGTATGTTCACCAGTTGTGCCAGTGATGCTGGGGAATGTTGATAATGGGGGAGGCCATGCATTTGTGTGTGTGTGGGGGGGGGTCACGTGGAAAATCTTGGTAACTCCTATTCAGTATTACTGTGAATCTAGAACTATTCTAAAAAACCCTAATTTTAAAAACAAAGTATATTAAAAAAAAAAAAAACTATAACAGCAAGAAAAAAGATCAGAATATAGCAATGAAAAGCACACTTATAGTCCCTACTCTATCTTCTATACAAAACAAACAGCAAGTGAAGAAAGTTCATATCTATTTTGACCCGTCTATAAAGGCAAAATTTTAAGAATGTAAGCAATTAGCAAATAAAGAGACATCTACAAAATCAAGGATACACTTCTTTTCACTATGAGTGTGAATTATGAGAATTCTAAAGTTTAATAATCAAACTAATTGCTCAACTAGAAAAAAAATTGTTTACAGAAATCTGGTTTACACTTTTTTAAGTGCTAAACTAAGCAAATTAACAGAGAAAGATGGTGTTTGTGTACACTCGTATCTTTGTGTGCATATGAGTCTCTTTTCAAATCCTACCAATCATTAAGCAGCTATGGACATGGCTGGTAGTGGGAAGGGAGGAAAGTATAGACACCTATAGACGATAAAATAACTTTAATGTACTATGAACTCACTTAATTGGAGATTAAAAGTAGAATTCTAGTCCAGCTCTGCTGTATTCTGGCTGTGTGTTTTGAAAATGACTTGTCCCTATTATGATCTAGAAAGAAATCTGAGGTTCAGGCCTTAGCCATTGGTGCTTTGATCTGGGATATTTCAGGTTTAAGGTCAGGGAGACAGTCATTTTCTCTAGTTATTCCCTAATTCCAACACCCAGCAGAGATAATGAAGCTCCAAAATGACAGGAAAGCCGAGTACCTTTGCTGATATCTAGCAGCAAATTGAATCAGTAAGAGTCTACCTGAAAACTGCCTGGCTGAAGCTGATTTCCAGAAGTAATGTGAGACATGACAACTTGAATAAACTTTTAAAATACACAGGTTATGCAAGAATGCCTAGCTATCAATTGAAGACATATTAATAAAGACACTGAAGATTTGTATTATATTTACATAGAAGAGAGTTGTAAGGCAGGGCTCCTTGTAGGTTATTTTATATTTATCTCCAGATTGGACAGGTCTAATATTTCTTATATATTCATTATTCCTAATCTATTTTAAACTCTAAAGAATTAGTCAGATTTCCAATTACATATGGACATAGTATTTGTAAGCATTTTTTCCTTCAAGGTCATACAAGCTGGAAGGGTTATGTTCATTATTTGATCCTATTGGATCAAAAAATCAAGGATAGAACACTTGTGGGTAAACGGAGTGCATATGTGTGTGTGTGTGTGTGTGTGTATAATATGGAAATGCTTCTTTCCTCAGATACTGTGATTTCTAATATCAATGAAAATTTCATAAACTGGTGGCAGGGTCACAGTCCTGAAACAGCAAATATAATTGTCACTTTAATTCTTCATAGTGATTAACAAAGGAAAGAATCAGCATCCTATACTAGTCAAATTCAAGTTATTTATTCTGAATGATTTTATTATTTACTATTTGATGTGGATTTATTGTTCCAAAGAAGCTGTGTTTTACAAATTTGCTTCAAAAAAAAAAAAACACACTTGAAAGGACAAAAACAACTTTACAAACTTTTAGTAGAAGAATTAATTTTCTCTATAGAGAAGCTCTATACAGTCAGGAAACACAAGACCAGGAGCTGATTGTGGCTCAGATCATGAACTCCTTATTACCAGATTCAGACGTAAATTGAAGAAAGTAGGGAAAACCACTAGACCATTCAGGTATGACCTAAATCAAATCCCTTATGATTATACAGTGGAAGTGACAAATATTTTTAAGGGACTAGATTTGATAGACAGAGTGCCTGATGAACTATGGACAGAGATTCGTGACACTGTACAGGAGACAGGGATCAAGACCATCCCCATGGAAAAAAAATGCAAAAAAGCAAAATGCCTGTCTGAGGAGGCCTTACAAATAGCTGGGAAAAGAAGAGAAGCGAAAAGCAAAGGAGAAAAGGAAAGATATTTCCATCTGAATGCAGAGTTCCAAAGAAGAGCAAGGAGAGATAAAAAAGCTTTTCTCAGTGATCAATGCAAAGAAATAGAGGAAAACAACAGAATGGAAAAGACAAGAGATCTCTTCAACAAAATTAGAGATACCAAGGGAACATTTTATGCAAAGATGAGCTCAATAAAGGACAGAAATGGTATGGACCTAACAGAAGCAGAAGATATTAAGAAGAAGTGGCAAGAATACAGAGAAGAACTGTACAAAAAAGATCTTCATGACCCAGATAATCATGATGGTGTGATCACTCACCTAGAGCCAGACATCCTGGAATGTGAAGTCAAGTGGGCCTCAGAAAGCATCACTACGAACAAAGCTAGTGGAGGTGATGGAATTCCAGTGGAGCTATTTCAAATCCTCAAAGGTGATGCTGTGAAAGTGCTGCACTCGATATGCCAGCAAATTTGGAAAACTCAGCAGTGGCCATAGGACTGGAAAAGGTCAGTTTTCATCCCTATACCAAAGAAAGGCAATGCCAAAGAATGCTCAAACTACCTCACATTTGCACTCATCTCACATGCTAGTAAAGTAATGCTTAAAATTCTCCAAGCCAGGCTTCATCAATACATGAACCATGAACTTCTGGATGTTCAAGTTGGTTTTAGAAAAGGCAGAGGAGCCTGAGATCAAATTTCCAACATCTGCTGGATCATCGAAAAAGCAAAAGAGTTCCAGAAAAACATCTATTTCTGCTTTATTGACTATGCCAAAGCCTTTGACTGTGTGGATCACAATAAACTGTGGAAAATTCTGAAAGAGATGGGAATACCAGACCACCTGACCTGCCTCTTGAGAAACCTGTATGCAGGTCAGGAAGCAACAGTTAGAACTGGACATGGAACAACAGACTGGTTCCAAATAGGAAAAGGAGTATGTCAAGGCTGTATATTGTCACCCTGTTTATTTAACTTATATGCAGAGTACATCATGAGAAACGCTGGGCTGGAGGAAGCACAAGCTGGAGTCAAGATTGCTGGGAGAAATATTAATACCCTCAGATATGCAGATGACACCACCCTTATGGCAGAAAGTGAAGAAGAACTAAAGGGCCTCTTAATGAAAGTGAAAAGGAGAGTGAAAACTTTGGCTTAAAGCTCAACGTTCAGAAAACTAAGATCATGGCATCTGGTCCCATCACTTCATGGGAAATGGATGGAGAAACAGTGGAAATAGTGTCAGACTTTATTTTTTGGGCTCCAAAATCACTGCAGATGGTGATTGCAGCCATGGAATTAAAAGATACTTACTCCTTGGAAGGAAAGTTATGACCAACCTAGATAGCATATTTAAATGCAGAGACATTACTTTGCAAAAAAGGTCCGTCTAGTCAAAGCTATGATTTTTCCACTAGTCATGTATGGATATGAGAATCGGACGGTGAAGAAAGCTGAGCACCACAGAATTGATGCATTTGAACTGTGGTGTTGGAGAAGACTCTTGAGAGTCCCTTGGACTGCAAGGAGATCCAATCAATCCATCCTAAAGGATCCTGGGTGTTCACTGGAAGGACTGATGTTGAAGCTGAAACTCCAATACTTTGGCCATCTGATGCGAAGAGCTGACTCATTTGAAAAGACCCTGATGCTGGGCAAGATTGAAGGCGGGAGGAGAAGGGGACGACAGAGGATGAGATGGCTGGATGGCATCACCGACTCAATGGACATGGGTTTGTGTGGACTCCGGGAGTGGGCGATGGACAGGGAGGCCTGGCGTGCTACCATTCATGTGGTTACAAAGAGTCGGACACGACTGAGCGACTGAACTGAAGTGAAATGAACTGATGGATATTATAGATGGACCATCCTCCACCCTATTCAACTTTGCATTTTCCTGAGAGATTTTGGAAGATTTGTCATAGGAAAAATATTAAAAAGATGTTTGCTAAAATTTTCACCCAGCATTAAATAAATGTTTTCAACTTTTCCAACTATCAGTGTAACTATTCCATCATTTTAGAGGAAGAGGTACCTTGAATATTCAATAAAATGGTTAGATATCTGGAGATCATTTAATTTTTCATGTCATCAAGAATTAAAGTCATCTGACATTGGAACTGAAATTTACTTTAACAATAATGCTCTAAAGTATGGAAGAGAGGGAAAGCAATCATTTGCAGGGCCCACAGACTTCAGAAGAATTTCGGTGGGGGATATAGAGGCTACATTATCTCCTGAGAGTTTCCTACTGCCAGAGTTAATTCATAGCAGTTTGTGTCTCCGCAGAAGCAGCTTGAAAGGATTTGAACAAAATAATTCCATAGAGTATCCTTTCTGCTATGCTGCAGTGCACAAGTTCTAAGAAGGAAAAAAAAAAACTCACTGTGGTGTGTTGACAGTACTAAGCTATTCAATGTATTTCTTTTAAGCAGTACTTTACTCTGTTCCTGTCAATTGTACATAATACAATTACCTAACATTTATTGAGCATTCATGGCTAAATTTATTTTAGAGATAAAGTAACACAGGATAAACAGGACCCAGCAACATGCTCAAGTGACATAGTAAGCTTCAGAGTTCAGATTCAAACCAGTCTGATAAAAATTCATATCATTCTGATGCATGATCGATATTGTCTCTTTATCTATGTCTGTCTTTATGCTGTCTGCACAAGTATAGTTATTCCCTCACTGGAATACTTACTTATAAAATGTATCTTTTCTTTCAACAACCACTAAAGTGATTCTTTTCCGTATGAAACCAGTTCCTGTTTCTGCATTAAAAAGATACTTTAAGGCAAGTCACCTCACCACTCTGCAGTTTCACAAGAATAATACAGAGAAACCTCCTCCTTACAGTTTTTGAGTGAGTCAAAGCATCAAGAAAGATTCAAATAATCACCACATATATACGCTTGCTATACTGAACCTCCAAAGACCTCACAGCATGAGTTTTCTGTCAACAAAATGTATCCTCAGGCACTGCATTTCACTTTTTACAGACAGGATAAGTTCAGAAATAAGATGTCTGTATCAATGCCAGAAAAATTACCTTCTATCCTATAAATAAATGTATTTAATTAAGAATTGTATTTGTTGCTAAATTTTTAAGGATGACCATATGAACTATTAAACCACATCACATCTTACTTACAGGAGAAATGAAAATTCTCTGTGTCATGTAAACATAATTATAACCTTAGTATATAAACTACATAGCAATGATTTAGCCATCTTTTGGGGAAATCTCAAAGAATGTTCAAACCACCACACAACTGTACTCATTTCGCACACTAGCAAGGTAATGCTCAAAATCCTTCAAGCTAGATTTCAGCAGTATTTGAATCGAGAACTTTCAGATGTATAAGCTGAATTTAGGAAAGGCAGAGGAACCAGAGATCAAATTGCCAACATCTGTTGAATCATAGAAAACACAAAAGAATTCCAGAAAAACAGCTACTTCTGCTTCATTGGCTACACTAAGGCTTGACTGTGTGGATCACAACAAACTGTGGAAAATTCTGAAAGAGTTGAGAATATCAGAACACCTTACGTGCCTCCTGAGAAACCTGTATACAAGTCAAAAAGCAACAGTTTGAATAGGACATGAAACAACAGACTGGTTCCAAGTTAGGAAAGGAGTACATTAAGGTTGTATGTTGTCACCCTGCTTACTTAACTTTTACACAGAGTACATCATGCAAAATGCCAAGCTAGATGAAGCCCAAGCTGGAATCAAGATTGCCAGGAGAAATAACAATAACCTCTGAACATCAAAAAAGCAAGAGAGTTCCAGAAAAACATCTATTTCTGCTTTATTGACTATGCCAAAGCCTTTGACTGTGTGGATCATAATAAACTGTGGAAAATTCTTAAAGAGATGGGAATACCAGACCATTTGACCTGACACTTGAGAAACCTGTATGCAGGTCAGGAAGCAACAGTTAGAACTGGACATAGAACAACAGACTGGTTCCAAATAGGAAAAGGAGTACATCAAGGCTGTATATTGTCACCCAGTTTATTTAACTTATATGCAGAGTACATCATGGGAAACGCTGGGCTGGAAGAAACAAGTTGGAATCAAGATTGTCAGGAGAAATATCAATAACCTCAGATATGCAGATGACACTACCCTTATGGCAGAAAGTGAAGAAGAACTAAAGAGCCTCTTGATGAAAGTGAAAGAGGAGAGTGAAAAAGTTGGGTTAAAGTTCAATATTCAGAAAACTAAGATCATGGTATCTGGTCCCATCACTTCATGGGAGATAGATGGGGAAACAGTGGCTGACTTTATTTTGGGGGGCTCCAAAATCACTGCAGATGGTGACTACAGCCATGAAATTGAAAGATGCTTACTCCTTGGAAGGAAAGTTATGATCAACCTAGATAGCATATTTAAATGCAGAGACATTACTTGGCCAACAAAGGTCTGTCAAGTCAAGGCTATGGTTTTTCCAGTAGTCATGTATAGATGTGAGAGTTGGATGGTGAAGAAAGCTGAGTGCCAAAGAATTGATGCTTTTGAACTGTGGTGTTGGAGAAGACTCTTAAGAGTTCCGTGGACTACAAGAAAATCCAACCAGTCCATCCTAAAGGAGATCAGTCCTGGGTATTCATTGGAAGGACTGATGTTGAAGCTGAAACTCCAATACTTTGGCCACCTGATGCGAAGAGTTGACTCATTGGAAAAGACCCTGATGCTGGGAAGGATTAGGGGAAGGAGGAGAAGGGGACAACAGAAGATGAGTTGGCTGGATGGCATCACCAACTCAATGGACATGAATTTGGGTAGACTCCGGGAGTTGGTGATGGACAGGGAGGCCTGGTGTGCTGTGATTCATGAGGTGAACACGACTGAGTGACTGAACTGAACTGAACAACAAACAGCAAGAACAGCAACAACAATTTAGCTATAATATCCTTCATATTGTGGGAAAAGGAATTCCACAAACTGCTGCCTTATAATGTATCAAAGTATGCTAAAACACTCCTCTTTCTCTTTGATTATATAAATACAAGACTGAGATTTAGACTATAAAGAAAACTGAGTGCTGAAGAATTGATCCTTTTGAACTGTGGTGTTGGAGAGTCCCTTGGACTGCAAGGAGATCCAACCAGTCCATCCTAAAGGAAATTAGTCCTGAATATTCAGTGGAAGGACTGATGTTGAAGCTGAAACTCCAATACTTTGGCCACCTGATGAGAAGAGCTGACTCATTGGAAAAGGCCCTGATGCTGGGAAAGATTGAAGGCAAGAGAAGTGGATGACAGAGGATGAGATGGTTGGATGGCATCACTGACTCAATGGACATGGGTTTGGGTGAACTCCTGGAGTTGGTGATGGACAGGGAGGCCTGGTGTGCTGCAGTCATGGGGTCGCCAAGAGTCAGACATGATTGAGTGACTGAACTGAAACAATCTTCTAATTAGTCTCTTCTGTTTTGGGATTCACTTAAATTACATGTACTTTATATTTCCTCTATCAAGATTTAAAACTAGAGAAGATCAAATCAAGTTCTGGGATTGATCTTTATTCTCAATCCAGATTAAGATTTTGAAAAATGGAAGTTTAAGAAATGAGGTTAAGTATAAAAAACAAGAATCATCAATTGCATGTGATAAGTAAATGTAGTTAACTACTGATTGACATCTGTCAAGTCAGGGAATGAGAAGACTGGGTGAAACACAAATATTTCTATCAAAGTGAGCTGTTTTAAATGCCAAGTGTAATTGGAACTAGAACTTCAAGATTTTTTAATTGTCATATATACTCTCAAGAATTACACTGAAGAAAATAGAAACGACTTCCTGTTAGGACCTTAATTTAATATCCCATGGGAAGATTGATTTTCACATTCACAGATGCACTGATAATTATACAAATTTAATTATAAAGGGCATCAGGGCACTCTGGGGGGTTCTTTCAAGAGTTTGTTTTAGCAATATTTGTAAAAACATACCTACTATTTCCTCATATCAGTAGCAGAACTCAAGTATCAAAAAACGGCCCAACATTCCACAGTTGGGAGAATCCACAGTTAAATGTTTCAAAGATATCATGATAACCTTAGACCCCAAAGAGACATGTATAATATACAAATAACACTAAAATAAAATTTTCAACGGTTTTCCATTACAATTAGTAAAATAGGTCTCATGCAAAACTTTCCATCCTTGTTCTTCGCTCTGGTAACAACTTCCCCAACACCAACGAAACAATAAAATACTCAAATTTGCTTTTGGAACTTGAACCATACTACCTTCACTTGGATGAATAAACAATTATAACAACTTTAAGCAAGCCTGATATTACACTATCATTTAAGGGTAAATCTCATTTACCTGGAAATGTGTTGGTTTTTATTCAAGATGTCTGTGTTGTTACATAGATGTGTCTTCTATCCTGACTATAATGCTGCTGAAATAAAATTCTAAAAGCACAAAAAGGAAAAATCAATAGCGAACAGAAGAAAACAGTCTTCTTTTATCAGTATAATAGAAATTCAACAAATTAAGATTAAAAGCATGTGGAGCAAGCTAGTGAATCAAGTCTGTAGAAAAGTTAAATTCAGAGATTAATAAGAAGATCCAGTGAATGTGGACCACAGGACCCTCCTGAAAGCTTTGCAGCTGAGTAAAATGGACACTTGCTACAGAGTGGTTAAAATCTGATTTTAATCGAAAGTTTGATACTTAGTTTTGAAGATAAGATATCTATATCAGTGTCCTTCCTCAGTCACTTTGCCAGAAAACAAATGGTTCTGCATTTTTCCAGGTTTTCATCTCTGGGTTTAATAATGCCTTTGGGATACAAAGAGGCAGTGAAGAGACATGTGGATTTGATATTATGAAATTTACTAAGGATGGCCTAAAAATAAAAAGATATAAAAAGCTTCAAAATCAAGGTCTCTAAACTACTTCAAATGAGTCAAATCCAGTTTTTATGCTGAATTTTTTTTTCAGATTAAACTTTTAGTCAGTTTTTACTTCCTTTCAAGGTATAGTTCATACACAGTAAAGGTGCACAATTCTTAAGTTCATAGTTTGATGGATTTTTTTCCAATGAATCCATGCTGATGTTTTATAAGTCCTAACAACTAAGAACTTTTTGGAAAATTATTGAAAAATGAAAAGATATTCAAGAAACTTAGAAATTATATGAAATTCAAATTCATTCTCTATTAATCACTTTCCTGGAACACAGTCACCCCAATTGTTTATTTAGCACCTATGGCCCCATTATCACTACAACAGAGAGAGAGAGAGACACTCTATGGCCTGCAAGTCCTAAAATATTTACTTACACAAAAAACATTTTTTCATGCCTTCCTCACAGGCATTAAGGTTAAGATACCATTAAGATTGAAAAGAAAAAGCCATAGAATGAGATATATTTTTGATATTTTGTCAAAACTGTCTCACAAGAGATTCATTCCCAGAGAGCATAATAAAATCCTACAAATAAAAATGAAGACAACTTTCCGTGTGCAAAAATTCAAAGCAGTAGTCTACAAAAGAAGATATATAAATGAAATGTATAGAAAGTTTCTAGATATCATTACTCATTGGGAAAATGGGAAAAAAGAAAACAACACAGCAGAATGGTTAATATATAAAAAACATATGAACAAAGCAAATCCACTCTGAAGAATATATCCAGATTTCCTGGCTTATGAGATACATACTCTTGACCTATCTGTATACGACCAGAGAATGTAAGCAGATGGGTTTTCATCTATGATCATAGTTAAGTACCATAGTTCCATGTTAAATTTGAATAATAGTTACCTGTTTACTACTTTTCTCAGTTTCTTATAAGGTATACTTTTCCCCTTTCTTATCTGAGATTTAACCCATTACTGGTTATCAGTCTAATTCAGTTTTCATGTGGAAGCATATCTTACAGATTAAGTATTTGCCATAATTCCCATTGCTAGAGTAGGTACTGAACAGAAGCACTTGTAATCAGCTTGTGGCCATGTACTTTGGGTTTAATACTGATTTTTCTGAATATATTCTGAGACTATATATATATGTATTTGAATGTATATGATTATAGTCCATGTGGCTGCAAAGAGTCAGACATGACTGAGTGACTAACACTTTCACTTTTCACCTTCACTTTCTGAATATATTATCTAACTAGAAGTGTAGAGTAAAACATAGCACATATGATGATAAGAATCAAAACTACCACTTATTAACTAGCTATTGTGTTCTTGACTCTAAAATAACTACTTTTAATCCTAATGATAATATCATGACTTTTGTCATTTTGGTCACTAAATCATGTCCAATTCTTTTGTGACATCATGGAGCATAGCCTACCAGACTCCTCTATCCATGGAATTTTCCAGGCAAGAATACTGGAGTGGGTTACCATCTCCTTCTCAAAGGAATCTTCCCAATCCAGGGATCAAACTTGAGACTCTTGCATTGGAAGGTGTGTTCTTTACTACTGAGCTACCTGGGAAACCCATTATAACTCTATTCCTGTTTTAAAAACGAAGAATCTAATGCATTGGAGATGGTAGAGTGTATAGGTTAAGAGTATGAACTTGGTCAAATTTCTTGGGTTCCAAACATGGCTCTGATATTTTCTTACTATGTGATTTTGATAAATTAATGAAACTAGTGAAAGAAATACCCATGTTTCAACAATTTTTCATATTCTTATATTAAAAATATTAACAAAATAAATATTGGTCATTTAATATTCATGAAAATTTGGATGTTATTCTCCACATATGCCTTAACTTTATGTTAAATATATTTAATCACCTCTTCCATTACTCAATTTGAAAAAAACTGCAATTTGAAACATATTTTGTTCTTTGTTGATTTTATATATTTTTGCTGAAATATACTATAGATGAGTGAAACTTCATCCTCCCTCTAAATGTTGTACACAGCTAATTTTAGCAAGGCTTGACATAGAATCTGCGTTGCAAGACTCCTCAAATGTTCTTTTCTTTGGACCCTGTATGAGTTCTTTATTTAATAGATAGTTTGTCTAAAATAATCTTATATGTATCTTTCTGAAAAGTCATAAATCTAAATATTTTTAGTAAATTATTATTTCCTTTTTAAAATATCCTTAACTAACAGACACAAATTTGGGAACCAAAACCAAGAAACTATGAATTCTGAAGCCAGCAGTAAAGACTTCTTAAAGACCATTGAAACTTAGGGAGAGAGTTCCATATATTGGTTTGGTAATGTTAACTTTTCAATAGATTATGTATCTATAAAGTAGAGACATTATTTAAATGTAGTCACAGTGTAATATCAAAATTAAAATTAAGGTAAGATCTGGGAAGCAAGATGATTATCACATTTAATTGTGTTAAATAATATTTTTAATTTTATTGCCTAATTCTTTCTTGGTAAATTATATCTGTAATTCTACCTTCTAACATCAACATTATATGAGATTTATTCTAATTATAAATTAGAACACTGAAAGCAAAGAGCTTACATAATTTAAATAAATTTCTCAGTATATAGATCTGAGACTGAAAATCCATTCTTCTATCATTGAATCACTATAATATAATTGGATACTGAATTTTGTTACACAAGGAGGGAGCTAAGGTGTTGTTAGGAATACTTAGATCATGATAATGTTTACTTTAATTAAAAACACTGAAAATGAATAAGATTTTATCTTTAAAAATCACAATAAACCTTAATTTGATTCCTTGCTAAATAATAACATAAATAATTAGATAGTAAATTGTTTTAATATTGGTAAAAAATTTTGACAGAAAATTATTAGTCTCCAGCACATTATGGTAGAGAACTTTGTTGAAAAGAGTCACACAAGTAGTGGAAAAGGGTAAAATTTGGAACAGAACAGAAGATCAGCTGGTAAACTTTCCAGTTATTTTTTCCTTCAAAAGATAATATAGATTTATTTGGGTCAACTGTTCACACTATGCTGAAAGCCACTCATATATTGTGGCAGATCAAAAAAAGAGGAACTGATAACATATTATTGAGACAGATTATTAATAAAGAAAATAGAAAGCATGTGACAAATCTAATAGCTTTACAAACAGAAAGTGTAATACAATAAAAAAGTCTGTTTAGGGTTAAAATTGGTGCATGAGAGTGATTTAAAATAGAAAATAAGAGTTACTATATCTAGTAATTACAGCCTAGGGAGTAGATACTCTCTTAGTGAGAAAAAACTCATAACTAGAATTATTCAAGGACATCATAAAGAATAGTAAGCAGAACACATTACAAAAGAGGACATAATATGATGCTAACATAAAAATATAGAAAAGTAGCATATTTTGTTTTGCATGAGAAATCATGTTTTATTCCTGTAGATTCCAGTTATAATAAAAAATGAATTTTCCATATAGGCATGGGTCACATTAGTAGGGAATGTTTAAAATAGACAAGTAGTCTCCTCTGGGACATAATTTGTAGGTCAAATGTAATAATCTTCTCCTAACCTGGAAAAGATGTCTTATAACTAATTTAGAATAAAAAATAACATCCTATCTTAGTACATTATCAGCAGCATATAACCCAGTGTGATAGTAAGAAATGGACAAATCTTTTCCAACCTGGAAGCTTATTTTGAAAAAGTATTTTTAGGGACACAAAAAGCAGAGGAAAAGAATAAAATGAAAGCAATTCAGTGGTATATTGCTCTCAGAGTGAGAGAAGGAAAATAGGGAAGGAAGGAGTCAGGGAATTGAGCATAAAATATGTATCCTAATAACAATATAAGAGACCATTTTTTCAGATGAGAAAGAATACTAAAAGAAGAAAACAAATGTTGAATAGTTTACAATTTTGCCTACATCCATTTGTATAAATCAGAAGAAAAGCAGTAACATGTTGTTTCTACAACCATCATAAATTTTTTTATTCAATATAAACTGTGGATGTGGTGTAGCAACTAGATAAACTACTAAAACTGAAGAGTATAGAACTTATAAAATATCTTATTTCTCCCTAGCTAAAACGGTATCTCCATATAAATGTGATGCCTAAAAGATGACTCCATACATTTCCAAAAGACATGACCATTTTAATACCTTAGATTTATAGCTCATAACCCTACTCTGTACAAATGTCTTGTATAAGTCACATACATCATCTGCTCTAGATTAATAAAAGGTACATTATTAAAGAGTAATTTATGTAAACATCCATTTCACATCGATTTTTTAACTTAACTTCTCTAAGTAGCACCTCATAATAGTAATTAAGATTATCAATAAAACTTAAAAAAAATACTTAGAAATGAAGTAAAAATTTTCATGATTTATTTGAAAGACTAATGGACTTCTAGGCAGTAGTTATAATTTACATAAGATTGTCGACCTTTGAACAGATGTTAATATTAATATAATTTTTCCTCAGTGTTTTGTTTGGTCTATGAAATAAAAATCCAATAACTATTGTGTTTAAATTTATGTAACTATCCACCCACCCAAACTTATGTTAAAAGTTGATGACATATCTAAACCTACCCAAGTAGTAACTCATTCTGAGTTATACCCCTTTTCTTTAAGATGAATTTCTTTAATCATTTTTTAGATATTTAGATATGTATGTACGAATAGACATATACAGATGTATTTCTCTATATCTGTCTTGAATATATATTCAATTCCATACTATATTTTGTTTTTTGTATTTATCTATTTTTTGAAATAAAATAGTTGAAACAAAGTTATGTCATATTGCCTTTTAATCAAGTCAAAGTATTTAAAGAGATTGCTTTTGAAAATCCAATCAACTTCACTGATTTTGTTACTCCTATGATACTCAAAACAAAAAAGCAAACAAAATCAATATAACTATTAATTAGTTAGCTTCTGTTGAGGACTTCTTTGCTTAAGTAGATATGAAGGATATTTAGACACTCGAAGTCAGTCAGTTCAGTTCAGTCGCTCAGTTGTGTCCGACTCTCTGCAACCCCATGAATCACAGCACACCAGGCCTCCGTGTCCATCACCAACTCCCGGAGTTTACCCAAACTCATGTCCATCGAGTTGGTGATGCCATCCATCCATCTCATCCTCTGTCATCCCCTTCTCCTCCTGCTCCCACTCCTACCCAGCATTAGGGTCTTTTCCAATGAGTCAGATCTTCGCATCAGGTGGCCAAAGTATTGGAGTTTCAGCTTCAACATCAGTCCTTCCAATGAACACCCAGGATTGATCTCCTTTAGGATGCATTGATTGGATCTCCTTGCAGTCCAAGGGAATCTCAAGAGTCTTCTCCAACATCACAGTTCAAAAGCATCAATTCTTCTGTGCTCAGCTTTCTTCACTGTCCAACTCTCACATCCATACATGCTGCTGCTGCTAAGTCGCTTCAGTCGTGTCCGACTCGGTGCGACCCCATACATGACTATTGGAAAAACCATAGCCTTGGCTAGACGGACCTTTATTGGCAAAGTAATGTCTCTGCTTTTAAATATGCTATCTAGGTTGGTCATAACTTTCTTTCCAAGGAGTAAGCATCTTTTAATTTCATGGCTGCAATCACCATCTGCAGTGATTTTGGAGCCCCCCAAAATAAAGTCTGACTCAACACATAAGTAAATAGTAAGTTTAGCTAATTGTATAATCAAAATTACATTAAAATCCATAGAAAGAGCTAAAATGTTAAGATATATTTTCAAAAATGCAGTCCTGTTTAAAGCACAAAGCAAAATCTCTTAGGACAAACTTTGTTATTGTTTTTGTCATTTTGTTCTTCTAAGTAAAACATATTTAATAAATAAGGCATTTACATCTGTACTCCAAAACTGTATTTTTCTTTCAAAGGCATATTCCAAGTAAACAAGAAGACTGATAAAATACTAGATACTCAAATGCTATCCTCAGTTAAGAAAAAAGCTCATATATATTATTAAAACTTCTTATCTAAACTCCAAAATTCCACTCCTTCCTCGTCATCCCAGAAGTAACCACTATCCTAAGTTTGAAAATTCCTATGCATACTATTCAAACACTCCTCTAAATTCTAGGCAGACTATAATGAACAATGATAATAAGTTTTTGTGGATATATATTTTGTCAGGCTGTGATAGGTGAAACATAAAACAAGAGTGATTGGGATAAAGAGAGCTATCAAATAAATGGTTTCATTGGTCAATTACCATTTGAACAGGGACTCTAAAAAGTTGAAGGATAAGTTATGTGGTTATTTGGGGAATAGCATAACAGGTAAAGTAAGTTCAAAGGCCTAAACCAGAGCATTCTTGTTTTGTGTGAAAAACAGAGACGTCAGTGTGACTGAGAAATAAATGATGAGTAGGAGATATGAAGTTATGGACACATTGGGGGCTTGCAGATCAGTGTGCTTTCTAAATTTACTTAGATTTCACTCTGAACAATATGGAAGGTATTGCATGATTCTAAGCGGAGGATTGACATCATCCAACTTACATTTCAGGAAACTACTCTAGATCTGTTTGAGAATGGACTACAGAGAGGCAGAAATAAACATGTAGAGACTTGTTTAGAGATGACTGATGATGACTTAGATCAAGTGGTAAAAGTGGAAGAACATCAAGGATATGAATTGGATAGACTCTGGATATAATGTGAGGGAATATTTCACAGACTTTTTTCTATATGAGATATCTTTAAAATATATATTTTCCATGTTTTATAGAGTTATATGATGGAAAATTTATTTTTTATGAAATTGTATCTTTATTAAGATTTGCAACATTTGCATCCTCTTCTTCCAAAAACATAATGACAGTTCCCTAAACATTCATATAAAGATTTAAAGGTTTTATTATTTAAGATTGAATTCAATTTGGATTGATCTCTGTGCCTTATTAGAGACAAAAATCGTAATTTTGTTCATATATACAAGCACTTATCCCTGTACCATTTACTGATCAATCTACCTTTTCCCTACTAAGAAGTAATGTTTTCTCTGTCATATATGAAGCTCATATATGTGTGTGTGTAGTTTATTTCTGGACTCTGTCATTTCTTCCAATGGCCTTTTCCTATACTTTTACCAGATGGGCACAATAAAGGACAGAAACGATATGGACTTAACAGAGCAGAAGATATTAAGAGGAGGTGGCAGAATACACAGAACTATGCAAAAAAGATCTTAATGATCCAAATAACCAAGATGGGGTGATCCCTCACCTAGAGCCAGACATCCTGGAGTGGAAAGTCAAATGGGCCATAGGAAGCATCACTACAAAGAAAGCTAGCAGAGGTGATGGAATTCCAGTTGAGCTATTTCAAATCCTAAAAGATGATACTGTGAAAGTGCTGCGCTCAATATGCCAGCAAATTTGGAAAACTCAGCAGTGCCCACAGGGCTGGAAAAGGTTAGTTTTCATTCCAGTCCCAGAGAAAGGCAATGCCAAAGAATGATCAAACTATTGCACGATTGCATTCATTTCACATGCTAGTAAAGTAATGCTCAAAATTCTCCAAGGTAGGCTTCAACAGTATGTGAACCATGAACTTCCAGATGTACAAGAATGATTTTAAAAAGGCACAGGAATCAGAGATCAAATAGTCAACATCTGTTGGATCATAGAAAAAAACAATTCCAGAAAAACGTCTACTTCTGCTTCACTGACTACTCTAAAGCCTTTGACTGTGGGGATCACAACAAACTGTGGAAAATTCCTCAAGAGATGGGAATACCAGACCACCTTACCTGCCTCCTGCAAAACCTGTATGCAGATAAAGAAGTAACAGGACAAGGAACAGGACAAGTTAGAACAGGACATGGAACATTGTACTGGTTCCAAATTGGGAAAGGAGTATGCCAAGGTTGTATATTATCAATCTGCTTATTTAACTTGCATGCAGAGTAAATAATGTGAAATGCTGGGCTAGATGAAGCATAAGCTGGAATCAAGATTGCCAGGAGAAATATAAATAGCCTCAGATATGCAGATGACACCACCCTTATGGCAGAAAGTGAAGAAGAACTAAAGAGCCTCTTGATGAAAGTGAAAGAGGAGAGTGAAAAAGCTGACTTAAAACTCAATATTCAAAAAACTAAGATCATGCCATCCAGTCCCATCACTTCTTGGCAATAGATGTGGAAACAATGAAAATAGTGACAGATTTTATTTCCTTGGACTCCAAAGTCACTTCAGATGGTGACTGCAGCCATGAAATTAAAAGACACTTGCTCCTTGGGAGAAAAGTTATGACCAACCCAGACAGCATATTAAAAAGCAGAGACATTACTTTGCCAACAAAGATCCGTCTAGGCAAAGCTATGGTTTTTCCAATAGTCATGTATGTGAGAGCTGGACGATAAAGAAAGCTGAGCACCAAAGAATTGGTGCTTTTGGACTGTGGTGTTAGAGAAGACTCTTGAGAGTTCCTTGGACTGCAAGAAGATCAAACGAGTCCATCCTAAAGGAAATCAACCCTGAATATTCTTTGGAAGGACTGATGCTAAAACTCCAATACTTTGGCCACCTGATGTGAAGAACTGACTCATTGGTAAAGAACTTGATGCAGGGAAAGATTGAAGGAAGGAAGGGGAGATGATATGACAGAGAATGAGATGGTTGGATGGCATCACTGACACGATGGACATGAATTTAAGCAAGCTCTGTGAGTTGGTTATGGACAAGGAAGCCTGGAGTGCTACAGTCCATGGGGTTGCAAAGAGTTGGACAGAACTGAATGACTTAACTGATACTTTTACCATATTACTCAGAATTATTTATTGTAGCTTGATAAGTATGAATACATAAAGAAATCTCCTCTCTTTTCTCTTTCAAGGGGCATTTTTTTGTTCTAACATATTTATATTTCCATATTCATTTTTCAAATAAGATTCATAATTTGCGAAGTAATCTTAATGTAATTTTCCAGTGAGTTTATCGGTTAGAATATGGAGATTACTGACATAATGATGAAAGATTTATCCATTCACTGCAATAGTATTTCTTTGTAGGTATTCATTAATGTCTCTCAATAGCATGTTTTAATTTTTCAATTATCTTTATAAACATGACATTTTTGTAATATTTCAACCCAATATTTTCAAAAGTGAAGGATCCTATTTAAGATTTATTTCATATAAACCAATAATCATACTTGTAGAATAGCAACACTTAAGGTGGTATATTATGTGGAAAACTGGAATGAAGCCAAGTTTTGGTCAGAAAGGGGAAGTGATTAATTGTCATGTAGGAAATAAAAAAAAAAAAAAAAGATCAGTAAGTCAAAGGACACAGTTACCTGATGTGAAGAGCTGACTCATTGGAAAAGACCCTGATGCTGGGAAAGATTGAGGGCAGGAGGAGAAGGGAACGACAGAGGATGAGATGGTTGGATGGCATCACCGACTCAATGAACATGGGTTTGGGTGGACTCCAGGAGTTGGTGATGGACAGGGAGGCCTCGAGTGCTGCAGTTCATGGGGTCGCAAAGAGTCGGACACGACTTAGCAACTGAACTGAACTGAATGCTTTTGCAGGCAATATAAATTATTTAATAAGATGGAAGTCTTTCTAATTATAGTATAAATACTATATAAATATATACTTATTTGATATGAACTAAGACAGATATAAAAGTATTGTCACAAATGATCAACATTTGTTACCTGAGAATGTGCCATTACTAAGGTATTGAGAAAAAGGTAGCAATCCTTATTTCTAATATAATATTAGTAGTATTTTGTCTGCATTTTTATCATATGTTATTTGCTATTCAGAAAATTTTCAAAAAATTAAATCATGAGAGCATCTGGTAGCAGTTGGCCATTATTCCTTTGGAATCATCACATGAATTGCATCTACTTTATCTAATCCCTAATGTAGAAAACAGATTAGATGGGCTGGGGTTTGTTGCTTTACCCCTCATATCCTCCTACTCTGGGAAATAGTACTTCAATTAAATTTAAAAAGTTAAGTATGAATAATGGGAAGAAATGGAAAACAATTCAACCAGGGTCAACTATAATGAAAAAGGAGAGAAAAATAAGTGGGGAATAGAAAATTCATAAAGCTTAGAATTAAAAAAAAAAAAACAAAGAGTACATTGGCAGAGAATCTGTGTATATATATATACATATATATGTGTGTGTGTATATATATATATATATATAAAGAGAAAAGGATTTATAAAGGAAAAAAAAAATTGCAAACATTGCCTGTAATTCAGAATTAGTTTTCCTAATGTGGTATGAAATAGATCAGTGTATGGCAAACATACTTCTTGTCAACTTGTATCAATCAACTTATGTACAATTAATATACTAAAATTTCCCATAAGGACAAATATTTGTCCTTAATCCAAGGGTGAAAATTTCTAATTATGAAAATTAATGAATCAAATTAACTTATATTCAATTCAATTAAGGAATTCAGTGGTAGTGCTACAAAGTGAGGACTGAGTCTTTCAACTCAAACACACATACTTTGTTTGCAAGGTGTTAGATTTCTAATACCTTATTTTAAAATTCCTTTTGACAAATCATTAAAATATACATTGCAGAATATAAACATAAACAACTCCTCTAAACATACATGGAAAAATGAAATGATAAGTCAGTGCTTTTAAAATATAGACTTAAACGACTGCAAGAAGCACAAGATGGAATCAAGATTGCCAGGAGAAATATCGATAACCTCAGATATGCAGATGATACCACCTTTATGGCAGAAAGTAAAGAGGAAGTAAAAAGCCTCTTGATGAAAGTGAAAGAGGAGAATGAAAAAGTTGGCTTAAAGCTCAACATTCAGAAAACTAAGATCATGGCATCTGGTCACATCAGTTCATGGCAAATAGATGGGGAAACAGTGGAAACTGGCTGACTTTAATTTGGGGGGCTCCAAAATCACTGTTGATGCTGATTGCAGCCATGAAATTAAAAGATGCTTACTCCTTGAAAGGAAAGTTATGGCCAACCTAGATAGCATATTAAAAAGCAGAGACATTACCTGGCTAAAAAAGGTCTGTCTAGTCAAGGCTATGATTTTTCTAGTAATCACGTATAGATGTGAGAGTTGGACTGTGAAGACAGCTGAGCACCGAAGAATTGATGCTTTTGAACTGTGGTATTGGAGAAGACTCTTGAGAGTCCCTTGGACTGCAAGAAGATCCAACCAGTCCATCCATCCTAAAGGAGATCAATCCTGGGTGTTCATTGGAAGGACTGATGTTGAAGCTGAAACTCCAATATTTTGGCCACCTGAGGTGAAGAGCTGACTCATTGGAAAAGACCCTGATGCTGGGAAGGATTGTGGGCAGGTGGAGAAGGGGACGACAGAGGATGAGATGGCTGGATGGCATCACTGACTCGATGTACATGAGTTTGCGTAGACTCCAGTAGTTGGTGATGGACAGGAAGGCCTGGCGTGCTGCGATTCATGGGGTTGCAAAGAGTCAGACATGATTGAGCAACTGAACTGAACTGACTTGAAATTTTAGTTTGGCCATATTTAAAAATGGAGAATGGAAAAAAAATGAAAACCTATTTTAATTTCAGTGAAACAGCAATCTCAGTGCTGCATTTAAATATTTTTGGCATTATGGATAAGTAACTTATTCTTATCTTGTGTAAAATCTAATACGATGTGGCTTTGTTTCTGTGTTTGTTTTGTTTAGTTTTGTTCTCTATAAGCCTACAGGTCATTTTCAGAGAATCCTTTATTGATTATTTGGGAAGATGAAAAGATGTTACTCTAGGGGGTCCTAACTACCATTAATGGGAAGTCTTAAGTTCAGTTCACAAAAACCACATGCTACTAAATAAGAGTGTAAGTCTGTAAAAGAAAGTAAATCTCCACTTATTGTCTGAGTTTTCATATAGAACATTTATATATTATGCGCTGATGGAAAGTTCAACATATTTAAAGAATGGGCAGTTGTATGCAGATAAGTAAATTACGGAATTGGTAACTGTGGGTATAGGTAATTATAAGCGGGGTTATCTACTGTGCTGGGAAAATTACATAGTATCCTTAAAAAAGAAAGGGATCTTTGCCTTTATTGTAGTAAATAAAGATTATGAAGGATCTTCTCATGTTAAAATTATTTAATTGCCATTGAATCTTAATTTCTAAATTATATGTGTAATTATATTATATTATACATTATATTGCCTGTGTGCTCAGTCATGACTCTTTGAAACAACATAGACTGCCACCCAACAGGCTCCTCTGTCCATCGAATTTTATAGTCAAAAATACTGCAGCAAGTTGCCATTTCCTATTCCAGGGGGTCTTCCTGATCCAGGGATTGAACCCACATCTCCTGTGTTGCCAGGCAGATTCTTTACCACTGAGCCACATGGGAAGCCCATACATTATATTGGGTTGGTCAAAAACTTTGTTCGTGAAGCCGTTACAGAAAAACTTGAATGAACTTTCTGGCCAACCCAATATTTTAGCCCAAGAGAGTTACTTTATCAGAATAATTTGTTATTTGGTTATTGGAACATATGATTTTGTTCAAGTTTGGAATTTCCAACATAAAAACATAATGAGGATAAAGGTGGTCATCTTGAATATCCCCATCTACTTTTTAAAAACCATACATATCATTGAGGAAATCAAGTTACATCACTCATATCTCAAGCTTAGAGAGTGAATAAGAGAAAAGAGTACTGTAAGCTTCAATACTCTTGTCCCTGAAGGAAAAACAAAAAAACACTAGTTGAGTCAGACCCTTAGCAAAGTGCTAGGCACAGCCTACCCAGAATGTGGCGGATCTCTACTACTGGCTAAACCCTGATATTATAACTGAGGTCTACTACCAGAAAGTTATCTCCCACATCTGGGTGGGAAATACTAAGAGCACATGTATGTTCTGGAGATCCAGAATTACAGTTACTAAGAAGCTACAAGAAATGGACTTGTAAAGTGTATAGACTTGAGATGACAATTTTATGAAGAAGACACTTTGGATGCTGATGTCCCTAGTTTACATGATAAAAAGTAACAAAGAAATAAAGGGCTCTACTGTTACAAGTATTAACTATTTAGAAGATGACATACAGAAAGCACTAATTATTATAGAAACTACTACACTTTTCCATAAGAGCATAAAAGATAGTAATAGACCCAAGAAACTGAACTAAGTATGGCATATATTCCCTCTCTGATAGTGTTTCTCATTGTAGCTGATTCAGGAAAAGAAAACACAAGTACACAAAAAGAGGAAAAATAGAATCAAGCACCATAGAAAGGTACTATAAGACAACAGAAAATAAACAGACCAAATTATCTATTTGCTTCTGTAAGCAGTTATATTTTAAAAAATGACTTCCACACACACACACACACACACAAATACCCAAGAATTTATTAAATACAATTTTGTTGTGCCAGCTAGGCATATGTTGCAACTATTAACATATGTAGGATACGCAATATCTTTCTCCTAGTTTAAAAGTCATTAGAAATACCAATATATAAAAACAGAAATGTTAAGAAAAAAATAAAGTATAAACATCAGTTATCAGTTTAAAATCTACATTGTTTTATCTTTATAGAAATGTATGCTAATTAGTCTAAAGTACAATTGCTAGAGTAATATATATATATATATATATATATATTTTTTTTTTTTTGCCTTCATGGCATTGTGACAGATGACTGCAGAAAGTTACTGCAGGCTTATTCTCAACAAATTAGCCAACAATAGGAAGAGGTAAAATGTAGCTAATTCAACACAGGAAAAACATTACAAGATGCCTAAGCACAAATAGATAAAATTAAGAGTACAGGAAGGGACTTTGAGTATAAAAATAGAAAGTGCCAAAAAGTATTAATAGAAACAATACTCAGGTTTTAACTTGTCACAGAAAAAATAATGATGAATATTGAAGACTGATATTGAACAAATATTTAAAACAATTAATTCAAAACCTTCCTGAAATGAGGTGATGGCTTAAATTTATATAATGAAAGTTTCCACCTCATGCCAGGGAAAATTTGCCTCGAATAGTCAAAAACATAAGGACATTTAAGCAGAAAATATATGTAGTCACATACAAAGTAGATAACATAGCTATCAGTATTCTGGACAGCAAAATACAGAGTATGCCAGTAGTGGAATAACAAGAACAAATCCAATGAAAGGAATATCAGATAAGTATATATTCACCCAAGCTGATCTTTATTTTCTTTCTTTTTTTTAAGTGTATTTATTTTAATTGGAGGCTAATTACTTTACAATATTGTAGTGGTTTTTGCCATACATTGACATGAATCAGCATGGGTGTACATGTGATCCCCATCCTAAACCCTCCCTCCCCGTCCCATCCTTCTGGGTCATCCCAGTGCACCAGCCCTGAGCACCTTGTCTCATGCATAGAATCTGGACTGGCGATCTGTTTCACATATGATAATATACATGTTTTAATGCTATTCTCTCAAATCATCCCACCCTTGCCTTCTCCCACAGAGTCCAAAAGACTCTTCTATACAGCTGTGTCTCTCTTGCTGTCTCGTATATAGGGTTATTGTTATTACCATCTTTCTAAATTCCATATATATGCGTTAGTATACTGCATTGGTGTTTTTCTTTCTAACTTAACTTCACTCTGTATAATAGGTTCCAGTTTCATCCACTTCATTAGAACTGATTCAAATGCATTCTTTTTAATGGCTGAGTAATATTCCATTGTGTATATGTACCACAGCTTTCTTATCCATTCATCTGCTGATGGACATCTAGGTTGCTTCTATGTCCTGGCTATTATAAACAGTGCTGCGATGAACATTGGGGTACACGTGTCTCTTTCAATTCTGGTTTCCTCAGTGTGTATGCCCAGCAGTGGGATTGCTGGGTCATATGGCAATTCTATTTCCAGTTTTTTAAGGAATCTCCACACTGTTCTCCATAGTGGCTGTACTAGTTTGCATTCGCATCAATAGTGTAAGAGGGTTCCCTTTTCTCCACACCCTCTCCATCATTTATTGTTTGTAGACTTTTGGATAGCAGCCATTCTGACTGGGGTGAAATGGTACCTCATTGTGGTTTTGATTTGCATTTCTCTGATAATGAGTGATGTTGACCATCTTTTCATGTGTTTGTTACCCATCTGGATGTCTTCTTTGGAGAAATGTCTGTTTAGTTCTTTGGCCCGTTTTTTGATTGGGTCATTTATTTTTCTGGAATTGAGCTGCAGGAGTTGCCAAGCTGATCTTTAAAATCAAGGCTACAGAAATACCATTTTAGATTGCCACCATTCAATGAATATTATGCCCAAGAGGGTCTACTAAGAATGACCTTCATTCTATAAAATATGATTAAAGTAAGCACAGGCAAAAATCAATTTGAATAAAAGCATCAGAAGATTCAAGATGTAAACAAAGGTGAAGGGAAGAGTCAATATGTAAGTGACAACCTAGAAAGACATAACTAAAACATGAATGAAGGAAAAGTGATAACAATGTAAAAATAACTCATTGACTACTTCTTAGGTAATAAGTGGAAGATAACGACCTCATTTAAAGCTGACAAGCAGGGTAGCAGAATGAGATCAAGAAAAGAGAAATAGGGCACTCTATAAAGCTGTTAGTAGAAATGTAATCAAAATAAAACAGACCTTATAAGAACAGAAGTACAATACACCTGAATATTTTTAATTGTAATATAGATAACAGTTAATAGTACAAACAATATAGACTACAACTTGCAGAGTAACAGTTGTTGAAGAATGGGCTGAAGTTTACTTTTACACATGAATGCTGACAGGTTTAGCTCACCTATTAAAAATGTTTTCTATTAGCATACAGAAGAAAACAATTCTCCTGTTCATAAGAGATCTATTTTATTAACAATCAGAATGATTAATAGAAATGAATAATTAACAACATGCAAGAAAAAGGAGACAAAAAAGAAATTAAGGTGGTGATATGGATATCTGATATATTAGAATTCACAGAAAAGAATAAACTGAAGCAAAGTAGGATAATGAATTACACAATGAGCAACAGTGTTCGTAACGTGACACAATTATAATGGATCAAAGGACATATTAAGTAAAGACAAAAAATAAATGTAGTAAATATAGGCAACTTTTATATACCTCTGTGAAAAACAATGCCTGTGGATAAAAATGCATAAGGATATAGAGGAGCCTAAAATCAATTAATAAGGTTGTTCTTGTCAATATTTTATTGACCACTTACCTCAAAATTTAGAAAAGGAACAATAAGTAAACCAATAAAACAAGAGGAAGAAATTAAGATAAGAGCAGAAATAATGTGTAACCTCAGATATGCAGATAACACCACCGTTAAGGCAGAAAGCGAAGAAGAATTAAAGAGCATTTGATGAAAGTGAAGGGAGAGTGAAAAAGCTGGCTTAAAAGTCAGCATTCAAAAAACTAAGATCATGGCATCTGGTCCCATCATTTCATGGCAAATAGATGGGGAAACAATGCAAACAGTAACAGATGTTATTTTGGGCTCCAAAATCATTGCAGTTGGTGACTGCAGCCATGAAATGAAAAGATGTCCACTCCTTGGAAAAAAGCTATGACCAACCCAGACAGCATATTAAAAAGCAGAGACATTGCTTTGCCTACAAAGGTCCATATAGTCAAAGCTATAGTTTTTCCAATAGTCTGCACGGATGTGAGAGCAGGTCAATAAAAAAGGATGAGCACAGAAGAATTGAGGCTTTTGAACTGTAGTGCTGGAGAAGACTTGAGAATCCCCTTGGACTGCAAGGAGATCAAACCAGTCAATCCTAAAGAAATTAACCCTGGTTATTCATTAGAAGGACTGATGCTAAAACTCCAATATTTTGACCACCTGATACAAAGAGCTGATTCCCTGGAAAAGACCCTGATGCACGGAAAGATCGAAGGCAGGAGGAGAAGGGGACAACAGAGGACAAGATGGTTGGATGGGATCACCGCCTCAATGGACTTGAGTTTGAGCAAGGTCTGGGAGATGGTGAAGGACCTGGTATGCTGCAATCCATGGAGTCACAAAGAGTCGAACACAACTGAGCAACTGAACAACAACAATGTATTTTAATAGAAAAATAAAGCTATTAGGTCATTATGCTGCTTCTTTTAAAAATCTATTTTTTAGAGGATAAAGCAGAAAAACAAGTGTAAATATTGATACACTGGAAATTTTAAAAGATAAATTTAGAAATATCAAAACTAAGAAAGGAATGGAGGGAGGAATTAAAAACAAACAAAAAAAAAAGACGGGAGGGAAGAGGAGCAGTAAAGGAGGGAAGGGTCTAATTAAACTGACTTCTTTTCTAAGAAAATATAATTTGCTAAAATTGAATCAAAACAAATATAAACTTCAAATTTCAAATTTCTTAGAAGAAAGGGTAGAATTTATGTGAGAACAACTATATTTTAGCCACACACAAAAAAGGCAGTCCCATTTTCACAAGGGAGTTCTACCATACCTTCCAGAACTAGAGAATCCTAATGCTACATTAATAAGCATAGCAATGGTGAAAACTATGGACCTTTATTTTAGTAGGCTGAATGGTGATTCAAGAAAAGTATATCCATGTCCTAATCCTAGGACCTATAAATGTGACCTGCGTTTGGAAAAGGGGTCTTTGCAGAAGTAATTAAGTTAAAAAAATTTCAGATGAGAGTTTAAGGGAATTTCAAGGCAGATCCTAAGTGTCATTGTAAATAAGAGACAGACAGAAGGAAATCAGAAACACACAGGAGAAATTGATGTGAAGATGGAGAGAGATGTAGCTACAAAAGAAAGAATGCTGACAGTCACCATCTAGTGGGAGAGGCAAGGACTAGCTTATCAGATCCTCTGTGGGGAATGTGGCTCTGCTGACGGTTTGATTTTGGAATTCTGGCCTTTAGGCCTGTGAGCAAATAAGTGCCTGTTGTAGCCAAATTAGTGGTAATTCGTTATATCAAGTATAGGAAACTAATATTGTACTGACCATGATAAAGATGGAAAGAAAAAGGGAGAGTTACAGAACAGTATCAACGTAGAAACTTAAAAGCGTACGTTAAAAAGAACAATGTAGAACTTCCCATGTGGTCTAGTGGTTAAGAAACTATCTGCCAATGCAGGTTTGATTCCTGATCTAGGAAGATCCCACATGCCATGGAGCAACTAAGCCCATGCACAACTACTGAGCCTGCACTCTTCAACAAGAAAAACCACTGAAATGAAAAGCCCACACACTGCAACTTAGAGTAGCTCCCACTGACCACAACTAGAGAAAGCTTGCAGGCAGCAACAAAGACCCAGTCCAGTCAAAAATAAATAAATCTTAAAAAAAAAATTAAAATTAAAGAAAAAGAACCATGTTATCAGCAGATTAAAAATAGACATATGATCAAACGAGATTTATTCTAGGATTGCATGAATGACTCATATTAGAAAATTCATTAATATGTTTATGAGATGTAGAAAAAGTTCTGTCTAGCCATATGTTCCTTTCCTTGAGTTGCTGAAAAAGATATAAATTTCTGGAGTAACAAACTCAAAAAAACAGAAGATGTTTTCATAATTTGAAAACATATTTCAACCTTCAAATCAGTACATCTAAAGTCATGCCGAAGAATTGATGTTTTTGAACTGTGGTGTTGGAGAAGACTCTTGAGAGTCCCTTGGACTGCAAGGAGATCCAACCAGTCCATCCTAAAAGAAATCAGTGCTGAATATTCATTGGAAGGACTGATGTTGAAGCTGAAACTCCAAAGCTTTGGCCACCTGATGCAAAGAAATGACTCATTTGAAAAGACCCTGTTGCTGGGAAAGGTTGAAGGCAGGAGAAGAGGATGACAGAGGATGAGATGGTTGGATGGCATCACCAATTCGATGGACATGAGTTTGAGTAAACTCCAGGAGTTGGTGATGGACAGGGAGGCCTGGTGTGCTGCAGTCCATGGGGTCTCAAAGAGTCGGACATGATTGTGCAACTGAACTGAACTGAAAGTCATATCAAAGGAAAGGATTTAAAAAATTACAATCTGTATTTTTACTTATTTTCAGGTATTATTCAATTCAATATGAAAAGAGAAAACTATAAGAACGAGTAATGCATAAGAAGTTAAAGATACTATTTAGAATGATTTGGTAAATTTGGAAAAACAAATCAAATAAAAAACAAATTCAAAAAATAAAATGTTTCAGTATAGTAGCTGGATAATTAATATAGGAAAGTAAAAAACTAGCACATATACAAAAAACTCAAGGAGATAATATATTTGAAAAAGATATTCAATTTATAATTACAAAAAATTCTAGGAAAAAAAACTTTAGTATATGAGAATTGCTATCTTAATAAATGATTTTTACAAACCTGATTATACTTTATTGAAGGTAAAATTATTTATTTTTTATATTACATATAGAATAAACTTCAAATGATTTCTCTTTTACATGTGCTTTAAAAATCAATATTAAAATTAAAAAGTATGGGACTTCCTTGGTGGTCCAGTGACTAAGACTCTGTGTTAACAACGCAGGGGGACTGGATTCAATCCCTGTTCAAGGAACTAGATCCCACATACTGCAACTAAGAGCTACAACTAAGAACTTGCCTGCTGCAACAAAGATTAAAGATCCCAGATCCCACATGCCCCAACTAAGACCCAGCACAGCCAAATAAATAAACATTTAAAATTAAAAACTAAAATTGATGAGGTTTTGGTATCATTGAAAGTATAATGATAATCTTATATCACACTTTCATCTTCTGTTGCCACCTTCTTCTCATGCCCTCAATCTTTCCCAGCATCAGGGTCTTTTCCAGTGAATTGTCTTTTCATATCAGGAGGCCAAAGTGCTGGAGCTTCAGCTTCAACATCAGTCCTTCCAATGAATATTCAGGGTTGATTAATTGTGATAGTCTCTTAATTTATGGTTAGTCATATTTTACGTGGAATATAAATTTAGAAACAGCTAATCACATACATGTATGCAGGTCAGGAAGCAACAGTTAGAACTGGACATGGAACAACAGACTGGTTCCAAATAGGAAAAGGAGTACATCAAGGCTGTATATTGTCACCCTGCTTATTTAACTTATATGCAGAGTACATCATGAGAAACGCTGGGCTGGAAGAAACACAAGCTGGAATCAAGATTGCCGGGAGAAATATCAATAACCTCAGATATGCGGATGACACCATCCTTATGGCAGAAAGTGAAGAAGAACTAAAGAGCCTCTTGATGAAGGTGAAGGAGGAGAGTGAAAAAGTTGGCTTAAAGCTCAACGTTCAGAAAACTAAGATCATGGCATCTGGTCCCATCACTCCATGGGAAATAGATGGGGAAACAGTGGAAACAGTGTCAGACTTTACTTTTTGGGGCTCCAGAATCACTGCTGATGGTGACTGCGGCCATGAAATTAAAAGACGCTTACTACTTGGAAGGAAGGTTATGGCCAACCTAGATAGCATGTTTAAAAGCAGAGACATTACTTTGCCAACAAAAGTCCGTCTAGTCAAGACTATGGTTTTTCCAGTGGTCATGTATGGATGTGAGAGTTGGACGGTGAAGAAAGCTGAGCGCCGCAGAATTGATGCTTTTGAACTGTGGTGTTGGAGAAGACTCTTGAGAGTTTCTTGGACTGCAAGGAGATCCAATCAATCCATCCTAAAAGAGATCAATCCTAGGTGTTCATTGGAAGGTCTGATGTTGAAGCTGAAGCTCCAATACTTTTGGCCACCTCATGCGAAGGGTTGACTCATTGGAAAAGACCCTAATGCTGGGTAGGATTGGGGGCGGGAGGAGAAGGGGACGACAGAGGATGAGATGGTTGGATGGCATCACCGACTCGATGAACATGGGTTTGGGTAGACTCCGGGAGTTGGTGATGGACAGAGAGGCCTGGCGTGCTGCAATTCATGGGGTCGCAGAGAGTCGGACACGACTGAGCGACTGAACTGAACTGAATCACATACAGTTAATATACTGATAGAGAAATCTTAAAAATCACTATTGATTTTTAATTCAAGTAAAATTTTAAAAAATAAAACATTTCCTTTGGGCTGGTTAAAAGAAAACACAGAAACAACCAAAGTTCATTGAAATTAGATTCTCCTCCCCAAAGAGAAGAAAGGAATCTAAAATCCAGCACTGCTGTCCTGAGGAAAATGGAATGTTCTGACTATTTTCCACAATCTGTCTCTCATTTGACTGGAATTTAAACATTAAATGGGGCAATGCTCTTCTATCAGTTTGTTTAAAACTGACAAGCAGTTAAATAACATATCAGTTGGAAGGTTATTGAAGATATTCAAAATGCTCATATCTATGCCAAATGATGTCTAAATGCATATCCATCCTATGGTTGATAAAAATAAAAAGTAGTTAAGCTGGAGATGTTTAAGATGTAAAATATTCTATACTTGTATATAGGCAAGAATGCACAACGTTTAGTAGAGACAGAAAAGTGAGAGTGAAAAAAAAGATTAATTTTTCCGCTTTTATTTTTAATGGTTTTATTCATATTTAAAGTCCCAATCACACCCATTGGAATGACTGAATCGGAAAACATATAGATATTGTGAATATAGAAAGCCATCGGTGCCAATGGCTTGTTTTTCTCTATTTTTCTTTCTTCAATATTTGCTTAAGGAGGCAGAAAAGTCTGTTCAAGTTTCTAGATTGGAGTCTGAACACCTTGATTTTCTTGCTTCTTTTCTGCATCCCTGAAGAATTACCTAAATTACAGTGACTAGAAGGGATGAAGATTCCCAACCGGAGGGAGAAAAAAACTTCAATCCTTTTTATCATGGGAAAGTGAAATGTGAATCAGTTTCATCCTTGATTGAGACATGGGGCAAGTTACTCAACCTTTCTGAATCTCAGTTGATTCAATTTTAAAACAGCTATTAATAGTACCTATGTATATAACAATGTATGTAATGATATAAACCAATGCCATGATTGCATAACCAGACATAAAAAAATAAAACTACAGAACAGGTGAAATAAATTGTATTCTTGTGATTTTCTTTATATAACAATAGGAATTATTTGGGGCCTCAGGTAAATACGATGAGAAAAGAAAATATGCATTTCTCTTTCCCCAACAGGCTCTACAAAAACATTAAATGTTGATACTAAAAATATACTAAAATGGCCAAAGACTTCATAAATGGTGATGTGATATACTCTTAATTACACGATGTGGAGCTGGGCCTGAAAGCAGGAGAGTCTGGTGCACCTTTATATTTAGGACTTCATAATTATTTGATTCACTCTGAGTAATTACAAAACTAACCTGGCAAGACTGCTGCTGCTGCTGCTCAGTTGCTTCAGTCGTGCCTGACTCTGTGCGACCCCACAGATGGCAGCCCACCAGGCTCCCCTGTCCCTGGGATTCTCCAGGCAAGAACACTGGAGTGGGTTGCCATTTCCTTCTCCAATGCATGAAAGTGAAAAGTGAAAGTGAAGTCGCTCAGGCGTGTCCGACTCTCAGTGACCCCATGGACTGCAGCCTACCAGGCTCCTCTGTCCATGGGATTTTCCAGGCAAGAATACTGGAGTGGGGTGCCATTGCCTTCTCCGCTGCCAAGACACACACACCTTAAAATCTGGGTAGTTAATTTTTAAAAAAATTGAACCAGAGAATACTTGAAAACTGCCAATCTCAACAAAGGGGATGTATTAGGAAGGTTTAACTGAAATTTTCATAGTTAACAATGGGATGCCAAACATACCCATTCCATACCACCTAGAATGCTAGTAGCTAGCCTTTATTTGAAAATAGTCAATTAAAGGATTCATCACTGTTCCACATGCAACTCAGCAGTGGCCACAGGACTGGAAAAGGTCAGTTTTCATTCCAATCCCAAAGAATGCTCAAACTACCGCACAACTGTACTCATCTCACACGCTAGTAAGGTAATGCTCAAAATTTTCCAAGCCAGGCTTTAACAATACATGAACCGTGAACTTCCAGACGTTCAAGCTGGATTTAGAAAAGGCAGAGGAACCAGAGATCAAATTACCAACATCCATCGGATCATTGAAAAAGCAAGAGAGTTCCAGAAAAGCATCTATTTCTGCTTTATTGACTATGCCAAAGCCTTTGACTGCATGGATCACAATAAACTGTGGAAAATTCTTAAAGAGATGGGAATGTCAGACCACCTGACCTGCCTCTTGACAAATCTGTATGCAGGTCAGGAAGCAGCAGTTAGAATTGGACATGGAACAACAGACTGGTTCCAAATAGGAAAAGGAGTACATCATGGCTGTATATTGTCACCCTGCTTATTTACCTTATATACAGAGTACATCATGAGAAATGCCAGGCTGGATGAAGCACAAGCTGGAATCAAGATTGCCGGAAGAAATATCAGTAACCTCAGATATGCAGATGACACCACCTTTATGGCAGAAAATGAAGAAGAACTAAAGAGCCTCTTGAAGAAAGTGAAAGAGGAGAGTGAAAAATTTGGCTTAAAGTTCAACATTCAGAAAAGTAAGATCATAGCATCTGGCCCCATTACTTCATGACAAATAGATGGGGAAACAGTGGAAACAGTGGCAGACTTTATTTTTGGGGCTCCAAAATCACTTCAGATGGTGACTGCAGCCATGA
This sequence comes from Giraffa tippelskirchi, assembly GCF_054371585.1. Taxonomy (NCBI): domain Eukaryota; kingdom Metazoa; phylum Chordata; class Mammalia; order Artiodactyla; family Giraffidae; genus Giraffa; species Giraffa tippelskirchi. The sequence continues at coordinate 45,238,754 of NC_137276.1, forward strand.
AATTAAAAGACATTTGCTATTCTCTTGGATCATCCCACCCTCGCCTTCTCCCACAGAGTCCAAAAGACTGTTCTGTACATCTGTGTCTCTTTTGCTGTCTCGCATATAGGGTTATCATTACCATCTTTCTAAATTCCATATATATGCGTTAGTATACTGTATTGGGGCTGGTGCACTGGATGACCCAGAGGGATGGGATGGGGAAGGAGGTGGGAGGGGGATTCAGGATGGGGAACACATGTAAACTCATGGCTGATTCATGTCTATGTATGGCAAAAACCACTACAATATTGTAAAGTAATTAGCCTCCAATTAAAATAAATAAATTTAAAAAAAATAAATAAAATAAAAGACTTTTGCTCTTTTAAAGAACAGTTATGACCAACCTAGACAGCATATTAAAAAGCAGACATTACTTTGCCAACAAATGTTTGTCTAGTCAAGGCTATGGTTTTTCCAGTAGTCATGTATGGATGTGAGAGTTGGAGTATAAACAAAGCTGAGCCCCAAAGAATTGATGATTTTGAACTGTGGTGTTGGAGAAGACTCTTGAAATTCCCTTGGACTGCAAGGAGATCCAACCAGTCCATCCTAAAGGAAATCGGTCCTGAATATTCATTGGAAGGACTGATGCTGAAGCTGAAACTCCAACACTTTGGCTACCTGATGCAAAGAAATGACTCACTTGAAAATACCGTGATGCTGGGAAAGATTGAAGGCACGAGGAGAAGGGGATGACAGAGGATGAGATGGTTGGATGGCATCACCAACTCAATGGACATGAGTTTGAGTAACTCCAACAGTTGGTGATGGACAGGGAGGCCTGGTGTGCTGCAGTCCATGGGGTCACAAAGAGTTGGACACGACTGAGAGACTGAACTGAACACTTCACCAGTTTGCAACCACATCTATATTGGAGGGTTTACATCAATGTTTCATTTTTCAGTCTTAAATGCAAATGAATATTAATGACCATCAGATACTTAAAATCTTTTACACTAAAGACAGGTGGACACCCACACCAATAGAAACAAAGAAACCCTGAAGAAAGTCATGTTCCTGAACAAGAATACCTCAAAAAATACATGTGTTATACACACATGTGTACTTCAAAATATGTATTTTTACGTACAGACACACACAATTATCAGTTTCAGACACAATATTTCATAAAATAAAAACAAAATCCCACAAGAATAACGTTCACAGAAAAAAGCAGTCTTGAGGATTTTTTTTAAATGATAGAGAAACTCAATTGAAGGGTTGAAAGAGAAAAGCAAAAGAATCTCCCAAATGGTAGCATAAGGAAAAAAGGTGGGGAAGGAATAATCATAGTTAAGGGGGAGATACAAGATCCCATGGATATGATTTCCAAAGGAAGTGTGGGTCACATTATTGGCCGTGATTTAGTCTTCCATATGCACAGACTGGCTATGGTCTCATCATGGGCAAAGTTCACTTCCCCGTCAGTGTTATATGATGAAAATGACAGTGAGCTGGTTCTAAGCCTGCTTGTTTATCTGCCATTGCCACGTGAGGAACACACACCTAGCTAGTCCACTACTTAGACACGTGAAGCAGAGTCATACTAGCTGACTCACAGGTCTGTAGTATAAAGCACAGTCATTCAGCTAAACTATGTCAAGTCAGTCAAGCCACAGCAAGAAAGCAGAGAGGTTAGAAAAGATAAATGAACATTGCTGTAAAATGTCATTTGAGAGTGGTCTGTTACATAGCAACTGCTAACTGAAAGAGAAAAAATGGACGTCTTAAAATTATCAAAGAAATAATACAGGAAACTTTCTCAAATAGCAGATGCAATATTTCTGTTGAAAGAGCATCAATTAATGTCAAGTACAATAAATAATAATATTAACCAAATGGTATAATTATGATATTAAACAAGATGGATAAAAAATTACACCACATCTCCTTAGAGCACTGGAAGGGTAAAATTAGTAAGGGTTTTCAGACAAAGTATAAAAGCCAGAAATCCTTAAGAATTAAATTTGTGAATCGCAACAAGCACCTATGAGACAATAAAATGACTTCAAAATTTGAAGGGAAAATTATTTTACCTCAGAATTTTATTATAGGCAATCTACACTCAAGGGTGAACATAGCATCAAGACATTTTAGATGGGCCTTCTGAGATATTAATTCTTAAACATGCTTCCTTGGTCAACTCCCTAAGAAGGACATCCAACAAAGGAGATTATTTTTTTTTAAAGACAATGATTTAACAGGAAATATAGCCAATATTTTGTAATAACTGTAAATGAAGTGTAACCTTTAAAAATGGTATAAATTTTTTTTAAAAAAATGCAGCCACAAAGCACAAAAACCTTCCATTACTTTGACACCAGCAGATGGTATGTTACTATCTTCCTTCATGCTAACAAAGAATATTGAGATTTATAGGTGTCGAGGACAGAAAATGCCATTAATAAGATCTTCAAGTAAGGATTTGCAAATCAACCATGACCATATTAACTGTGAGGAATTTGCCTCAAATCATTTTTTCACAAATTACTCATAAATAAACTTTCCATAACTTGATCAACTGTGACAATCAAGAACTAACTGCTTCACATTGCTTTGTCTCAGTCCCCTTTCCTCCTGTAAATTGTTGGCTGCACATTTTGTTCCAAATATTTTTTGACTTAGCTCTCTTATAAAACATATTATTGTAACACTCTTAAATACATCACAGAGGGAAAAATAGAACTATTTAAAAATTGTTTTTACCTAAAAAAGAGAGAGAGAGAGACATAATTCCATGGGTGACATTAAGGATCTAGCTAAGCTATTCGTACCATTTTCACTTGTCAGGAAACAAACATAAGTTGTCTTACTCACAGAAACTAAGCTCAACAAGAATTGGAGTCACAGTTTCTTGTATATTAACATTACCTTTTAATGAATTGCTCACCTATATAAGATAAATCAAGATTTATGTATTTCCAAGCTACGAATTCATTCTTTAAAAAAGATTTTTCTTCCATGTCCAGGGAATATTTATGTTAAATAACCAGTTTGTACTTACAAAATAATTGTTTATTAAGAAAAAATGATGCTGACACATAAGCACTGCAATAAAAAGATTTTCCTTTGTTCTTTATGGAAAATTTGAGAATTTTAGGCTAAGTAAACCTTTTCAAGTTTAACAATGCTTTGGTATTACTGATAAAATTTGAAATGTGAACAGTGATTATGTACAGCAGTTTGTTTACATCCTCAGTATCTCTCTGATGCAAATCTGTCAAAACACATTATTGTTTAAATAATCTTTCTTCCTAATACAAGATGTATTTCTAAAGGTCCCAGAAGAGTTGGGAAATTTAAAAGGCAATATAGTCAGATCTTTTCATTGTACGTTATAGAGATCAAATTTAGAAATTCAAAGGAATCAGTTCACTAGCTAATATACTTTTTAATTCACCATTCTAGTCAGACAAAGAAGTCATTCAATTCAGGAGTTGATAAAGGAAAATAGTTGTGAAACAGGATGGTAATTTATTCAACAGATTTAATTTCATAATCTTATGCAATTACATTCTAGATCCCACATTTTACATTTAACCCCAATGTATATCAATAAATATGATTAACATATTTATAATCAAATACATATCATATTGATAAACCCAGAATTATAATTTACTTATTAACCAAGTGATAAAATAATTCTATATACTTTTAAATGCAAAGAAAATCACAAACATGAGTAGTTGCATTTCAATTATAACACCTTGTTTTAAATCCAAACCTCTGCTTACTTCATATTATCTCAATGTTTCCATATAGATGGCATCAATGCCTATTATTTCAGGGCTTCATGATTATCTTTATTATTCTGTACAATCTTGGTTGCATTTCAAACAAATGCTGATTTTCAATTATTCCAGGAAATAAGGCAATGCAGAGTTTACCATACTAAATCACATGAAACTTTGGACGTCTTAAGAGTACACCTATAATTCAGTGTCTATCCACATGTATTAAAGATAACACAAAGACTGTCTTGTCTAAAATGAGAATTATAAAAAGAGTGGAAAAGAAATGCAAAAAACGAAATCAATATGGATCACTTTAAAAAAGGTATTAGTATTTATAAGAAAAATAATAAGCAGCTAAAAAACTAAACAGTTTGCTCAACAATGCATATGCTGTAGAAAAGGAAACAAATGAACCATACCAAGTTGCTATTGAGAATAAAGGGCAGTGCATTTCTATTTAAAACAGCCGAGTCCCCCATCACTCTACAATGGCATATGTACCTTTTACAGTCAAAATGCATGTGCTTTCAAAAAGGGGGAAGAAAAAAAAGATGCCATGAAAATCACCATGAAGAAAGTATACAGTGGTTAGAAGATACGTGCCAAATAACAGGAATGCAATTTTTAAAGGGAACAAAATTGGCTATAAACCTGGACACATGGGAAATATAGAAAGCCCCAGAAAAAAATGTTCTTCATGCAGAATATATAATAGAAATAATTTTATTGATTTCTGTTTTAATTTTAAAAACCTCAGAAACCTCTTAGAACTATCAGTACATCCTTCTAATTATTCTTACTTGACTCCATCATTTATGTCTCTCAGGCTTCTCATTTTAAGAAAAGTTGCAACCAATGAACTTTGGTTCATAAATTTTGCTTGTCCCAATTTTTCTAGAAGGGAGTAAAGTATTTGCAGTAGGTAAAGTTCTCAGTAATCTTTGTAACCCCAAACTTCTAGTATATAGATGAGAATTGATAGCATTACTAAATATGCTCAAAAAGATTGGCTTAGGTATTTCTGAGAAGTCTGGGAAGATGTAAAACAGAAAAGACATGCATGGCCCAGACCTGGCTTAAAAATGTTTCTCCCCTATTTTAGCATTTGCTTAGCATATAGAAATGATATCTATCCTTTTTAGGAAGCTAAGGGGAGATACAGTAGTGCTCCATAATATCAAACTGAAAGCATAATAGGGATTTCCAGGTGGCTCAGTGGTAAAGAATACTCTTGCCAATGCAGGAGACTCAGATTCTATCCCTGGGTATGGAAGATCCCTTGGAGGGGGAAATGGCAACTCTCTCCAGTTTCTTGCCTGGAAAATTGCATGGACAGCGGAACTTGACGGACTACAGTCAATGGAGTCATTAAGAGTCAGACATGACTTAGCGACTGAGCACAATGTAGATAATGCTATCGAATGTTGTCTGGAAAATCTAGTTCGGCTGCCAGAAGCTAAGGAAATTCATCTCCCTACAGGAATGAAACTTGAGACAATCTGGGAATGAATGGACAACTCAGCTCAATGCCATCATAAAACATAATTATTTCTCAGGCTCCTTATGTGGGGGAAAAGATTATCTTATTCTCAAATAATCTGAAGGAATAAACAAATTTGTCAGTGATGAGAGGCACTGTCACTTTGGATAACAGATCACATGCAATCCCAGGAGATGATTTAAGAAAACAAGTGGAGCAAAATTAGAAACAGCCCACAGGCCCCTGCTGAGTGGTAATAGCTATGAAATTGTTGGAAAGCTAGTAATAGTTGAACTTCAGTTCAGTCAGGCTCTCTTGGGCATCTACCATGGGAAGCAAGTGGCCAGAACTCTTTTGGAACTTAAAAATAATCTAAGACAGCAATGTTTTGGGATTGTCTTCTTCACATTGGTCAACTCTTCAACATCACTGAAATTTTCAGAAATTACTTATTCTTGTATTGAAACCAGTCTTGCAATGCTCCTTTAGGAGTTCACATTTTACAATTCAAAGTGTTCAAATACAGAGGCCTCCTTGGTTGTTTGAGAAAATGTATACTTTTGACCATGGACTCTATTTTTGCTTTGTGTAAGCTTACTTCAATTGTAAAAACACTAAACGATTGGTTCCCACAAATAGGCAAATTGATCTCATGCGCACGTGTTCTAAGCAGCTTCAGTCGTGTCCGACTGTTTGCGACTGCATGGATTGTAGCCCACAAGGCTCCTCTGTCATGGGATTCTCCAGGCAAGAATACTGGAGTGGGTAGCCATTCCCTTCTCCAGGGGATTTTCTGAATACAGGGACTGAACCAGCATCTCTTACGTCTCCTGTCTTGACAGGCAGGTTCTTTACCACTAGCGCCATCAGCAATCCCCAAATTCCGATTGTTGTGCTTTGTCAGCGTCTGGTGCCTGACTCTTTGTGACCCCATGGACTACAGCGTGCCAGGCAGGCTCCTTGGTCCATAGGGATTATGGACTGCATGGATTGTAGCCCACAAGGCTCCTCTGTCCATGGGATTCTCCAGGCAAGAATACTGGAATGGGTTTCCATGCCCTTCCCCAGGGGATCTTCCCAACCAAGAGATGGAACCTGCCTCTCGTGTCTCTGCATTGGCAGGCAAGGTTTTTTTTGTTTTTTTTTTTTACCACTAGTGCCACCTAGGAAGGTCCAGTCTCACATATCCCATCAATTGCTCTGACATACAATTGTTTTTCTATGTTTCTAAAACATCAAAAAGAATAGTGAAAATATTTGAAAGAAGAAGGCAGATGGAATAAGGGGCATCTACTATGTACCTGTTATGATCCCAACATAGCCTGCTACATAAACTGTCTCTAATGTTTAAGTGCCTGTATGTGTGTGTGCTCAGTTGTGTCCAATTCTTTGTGACCCCATGGTATGTAGCCTGCCAGGCTCCTCTGTCCATGGAATTTTCCAGGCAAGAATACTGGAGTGGGTTGCCATTTCTTACTCCAGGGATCTTCCTGAGCCAGGGATCAAATCCATGTCTCTTGCATCTCCTGCATTGGCAGGCAGATTATTTACCATTGGGCCACCTAGTTTAAGCAGAGTCTCAAAGATGGCAGAGAGATAAAGTGCCACAATAAGTCATTCAGCTGATAGCCATCAGCTCAAGTGATATTCAGGTATAGGTCTTCTGAATCCAGAGCTCATATTTCTTTTATTATGATATACTGCCCTGGCCTAAGTGTTGCTTCCAATTCACTCTCCCTGTAAAAGAAAACAGCCTGTGTTTATACTGTGACGTATAAATTTCTGACCATACACTACAAAAGTGTACTCCTTCAAAACCATGAATCATGTACAGTCCTATCTTGGTTCTGAGACTAAGCATAAGCAACTCGGTCCAGAATGACCGTGACAGAGAAAACTGATATAATTTCTAACTCTGCTGCTGATTCTGCATACCTGTACCATGTGAAGATACAAACAAAAAATGTATGCTTATATGTAGCTATGTATCTATGTTTAATGGTTGTGATCTGCTTATTTCTGAACACTTAGAATTATACAGCTTATACTTCTTCCCAGATATGTCTCTATTCCTTTATTCAATAAAAGCAAGATATCACATTCTTTGGTATCTAAGAATAAGGTTCTATCTGTAAAGTTATATGCATATGTGCTCAGTCATTCAGTCATATCCAACTCTTTGTGACCCTGTGGACTGTAGCCTGCCAGGCTCCTTGGTCCATGGGATTTTCCCAGCAAGATCATTGGAATGGGTTGCCATTTTCCAGCGGATCTTCCCAACCCAGGGATTGAACCCACATATCCTGTGTTCCCTGTATTGCAGGTGGTGTCTTTACCACTGAGCCACCAGGAAAGCACTAAAGTTATATGAGGTGTGAGGAAATACATTAAAATAGTACTACATAGTTCTTAACCATTTTAAGAAACATTTATATTATGAATGATGAGATAATGCTTGTCATTTCGTTATTGCATATTCTAGTATAAAACATAACACTGATTTAGATATATTCAAGGATGTCTTTGAAAAAGAGTACATTTTAAAAAATTTACAAATGCCTATTTCAAATACCTTTGGAACTGCCTTTTATGAGTGGCTCGTAATACCCAAAGTCTAGAGCATAACTCACCATTGTGTTAGGCTGTCTCTGGAGTAAACTTAATCACCTACTAGGTTGTCCTACATGGCAATCTTGTCCCATAGCCGGAAGTCAACTCAGGAAAATGCCAAATAACAGGATTCCATAAGGTATATAGACGCCAAGGTTAGAGTATTTGTCCCATCTTTAATTCACCTAAAGAGGTTTAATTCCCAACTACATTCCTTTTTTCTTTAAGGAATCTGAATTTTAGTTTCCTTTTTTTAACCTGACACCAGCCTACGGGTGAATAATTTAAGAGTGAATAATTTATTCTTGTGTTCAGAAAATAATTGAAACACATTTTGCATATCAATATAGTGTGTCCCTTTGTGGTATACAAAGCAGAATCTGAAATATTACAACCCAAATTCTTATTTAACTTTGGTTTGATACAAATGCTCACTTAAAAATAAAACAAACCAGACAAAAACCCCAACAAAATATTCCAATGACATCATATTAATAGTATATTCTATCGCCATAAAAACTAGAATTTATGTGCTGTGAATCAGCTTGCTATTGAAATAGAGTAGAAATGAGAAACTTTAGGGATAAAGAAATGTCAGATCAACCTCAATATCTCCAAATGTATCCCCACACAAAGACTATGCATTTTTTAAATATCAAACACATAGGAGGATTTGCCTGGGAGGGGACTTGGAACACAGAACAGTAATGATAAGCAATGGGCAGAGACTCCAAGAAATTTAAACCACTATCTCTGCATTTGTTGTATTTATAGTTTGATTCAAAAAACTATACAAATCCAAAAAAAAATAAATAAGTGCCTGATGATTATTTCCATGCACAAAAAGTTATCACCTAGAGTTGTTTAGGGCTTAAACTAGCTGACATGTTACTGCATATAAAGTATTTAGTACAATACTAGGCCTTTGGTTTGCTTTTCCAGGTCTTTGCATTCTATAAAGGAGACTGTTGGGACATCTCACATGAAAATATGAGATCAGCCAATGAATAAACAGATTAGATACACCCTCACAGTATTAACATATTCTGACTTGAAAAGTACACATAAAAATAAGTTTCCTTGCTGCAGAGTTTTGACAGGACACCTAAACATGCATAAAGACGTTTTTTTCCCTGGAAGTGTTAAGATAAAAGAAATCGAATAGGACGTTACTTTTACTCATGAGATATAACCAGAAGCCAACCTCCTCATTGAAGCCTTGTGGCTCCTTTAAGTCACCCTGCTCACCTCCTTCTCGACTCTGTGCACTTTCTTGACCACATTTACTGAATCGGGCATCTGATTTTTCCACTGTATGCTGACTTGCTTTGTATCTTGGTTGGGGAATCAACTAGTCATTGCATTCTGTTTTCACTCCCATTTACGTAGCTTTGACTGCAGCCTCTTTTGACAATAGCACTAGACACTCAGCCTGGCTATAGGGCACTTGCCACAAGTGACAAGCCAACCTCCAAGCTCTCTCCAGTCTCTATACTTTAGGCCAATATGTTCAACAGATTCATTCCTGTGTTAAAATATCTTTCTTTACATTTTAAATTTCATTGAAAAATAGGAATTGTATAGATTTAGAAGGAAATGGCAATCCACTCCAGTATTCTTGCCTGGAGAATCCCAGGGACGGCGGAGCCTGGTGGGCTGCCACCTCTGGGGTCGCACGGAGTCGGACACGACTGAAGCGACTTAGCAGTAGCAGCAGCAAGGTACACAGATGGATGTTTTGATGTATACACTGTAAAGTGATCACAACAATTAAGCCAATTAACATATCCATTACCTCACATAGTAACTATCTTTTTTGTGGTGACAACATTTAAGATTTACCCTCTTAGCAAATTTCAAGTGTATAATACAGTGTGATTAACTGTAGTCATCATGCAGTACATTAGATCTCCAGAACCCTTTCATCTTGCATAACTGTAAGGAAGAATAGAATATGACATCCCCAAAATATGCCACTTTGGCATGTGGTTCTTTTGAGATAAAGGCAATTAAGAGACAATAGGCTCAGGAAAAGTATTTTACCTCTCCATTAACTGCCTAATAGAGTTTGGATGGGGGGTATAGAGTTTAGAAAGCCTTATCTGCATGGCATGTAAACATTTGTTTATCAAATACTTGCTTTTCTCATCTTCCTGTAAACTGTCTTCCTTCTCTTAGAAGACCCACATCCCTCTCTCTTTCTCCTTAACACAGGATGGAATATAAGTCTCAATTGTCTGTCTCTGAGTTTTAATTTTATAGGACTCCTGAATGTAAAAAATTAAATGTTTTCCTCCTGCTTCTGCTTTATGTCAACTGAATTATTAGGCCAAAGAACCTAGACAAGGGAAGAACTGAAAAAATTTCCTCCCCTACAACTGAAACGTTGTACTCTTGACTAAGCCTCCATTAACCTCCCATTTCCAATTTCCCCTGGCAATTGTCGTTCTATCAGTTTGACTACTTTAGATTCCACATATAAGTGAGATCATGCAGTATTTGTTTTTTCTGTCTGACTTATTTCATTTAGCATGTCTTTCAGTTACATCCATGTTGTCACAAGGAAGTATTTCCTTAAAGCTGAATAATATTGCAATGTATACACTACATTTTCTTCATTCATCTATTGAAGGACATTGAGGTTGCTTCCATATCTTGGCTATTGTGAATAGTGCTACAATGAACATGGGCCTGCAGACATTCAAGATACTGATTTTATTTCCTTTGCATAAATACTTACAAATGAGATTGATGAATCATATAGTAATTCTATTTTTAATTTGCTGATGAACATTGTTTTCCCATAATGCCTATACCCTCTCTTTGCATCTTGAAAGAAGACCATTCGCTGAGAATATCCCATTGAGATTCTATCAGATCTGGAGAATTTAAGCGTTTAAATTATGGATTATTGCAATTTTGTCTTCTCATAGCAGAATAATTTCCAATATCACAACAGCCAAAATAATTTTTTTGTTTTTTTTTACTAAAATAGAAATATCCTTATTTGATTTGGTTCTTTACTCTCTAAAGTATGTATACCAATAAGGAAATGCTGTTGACAACAACATATACAGAAACGTAATGTGGATATTTATATTTATAAGAATATGGATTATTCATTTGATATTCAAAATAAATCCACATATTATTTTGATAATCCTAATGTAAGAGGATCACTATGTTCCTTTGTGATAAAGGCACTTCTCAGAATACACACAAAGCAATTTAGCTCAATTAGGAAATGCTTAACATTTCTTTTTAAATCAAACTTAAATATTGCTATATCAGACCTTAAACACAAAGTAAATGCAGTAAATATTCAACTTTCCCACCAATTTAAATAGTTTTATGTTATTGTAACTAACAAAAGCAAAACTAAAATGGAAATAAAATTATAGGTCATTTTCTGTGTTAAGGTCAAACAAACATATGTCCTTTTAATTACTCATTTGTAAAACAAAGATAATAAGCCAAAGCTAGCAAGGTTATGGTGAGACTCAGATAAACTCTCTTGTGACACATGTGTATAGCATAGATTGTCAATTATTGACAATTCACTAAGTAAAGGCTAAATATCTACAAAAGATGAACTACCTTCCGTGCATTCAGACTATTTATCCATAAACTTAATTTACTATTACTGTTTAGCTCCTGCCTTACATTAAGTAAATTCAGGCATTCAGATCCTCAATATACACTGGAAAAAGTTTAGGAAGTTACCATATCGTATTAATATTTACCAGTTACTGAAATCATAGCATAATCATGATATTAAAAATAATTATCAGAACTATTATACAACTTTAGAAAGATCACTATATTCTTTCTTTATTGTCATGATAGGCATCAATTTAAAAAAAGTGAATTAGTACCTTTACTTACTTTCTATTCAATATCAAATTAAAAACAACATATTCATTGCTGGTGAGCATATAAATTAGTATAACTCTTTGAGGACTATATGACTATATCAAATATATATACTTACTAATGACCTACTAATTCCAAATTAATCTATGGATTTATTTATTGATAAAAGTGATAGGGTCTAACTATCAATATCAGGGTATATGGTATGATGTATATAAAGAAAAAGGTCATGATGTGTGTATGCACATAAGTATGCTTATTATAGATTTTTCTTTGAATATGCATTCTGATATAAGACAGGAAAATATTGCGTTGGCCAAAAGTCTGTCTGAATTCTTCCATAACATCTTATGGAAAAACCTGAAAGGACTTTTGGCCAACCCAGCATTAATAGTGGTTAGCACACACACCCACGCATCAATGGAGAAAAGGCCAAGAGAAGCAAGCAAGAAAAAATTAGTTTTGTCTGTACCTGTGGATTGAATTTTTAAACTATTTTATGTTTTAATTGTCAAGATATAGAAAAAAATCATTTAATTTTCCCACATTCTGTTTTAAAAATTTTATTAGTAATAGTATTAAATTACCAAACTCTCTATCCTATGCTTATGGTAGAATGTGTCATCCTCAAAATGCATGAACTAGTCAGTGGAATGGAATGATTCTATTTAAATAGAATGGAAGAATGCCTTCTTGAATTTTCAATCTGTAACACCAATCAGACAATGTTTTTAAAAACACATTTCAGATGAAAATAGAATTACTTGAAATTTTCATTGAAAAAGACCTGAATTACAAGCAATATGGAAATTTAGGTATGCCTAAGCAGAGTTTAGAATGACGGCTTTGCCCTATTCTGACCACAATTTGCTCTAACTCATTTTTGCATTTTATGGAACCACTGATGATAGTGCTGTCAAGTCTAGTTCTGTTAACACTTCATCTTGTTAGAGACCTGAAAAGTAAATTGGTAATTAGCATTTTAGGCTTTATCATTCTTCCTGAGCAAAATACCAGAAAGAATGGTAATTTTTCTGAATGGAATTACAAATTAGTCATGCTGCTGGGCTTATGTGGATCTCTGGTGAAGATTAAAAAAAAAAAAAAAAAAGATGGGGGAAAAGTCTCTTTTTAATACACTATTAGAGACCAAAATCTAGAAATATACGAACATACAATATGATAGTAAAAAAGACATGAGAAGGCATATCACACAATGCTACTCAAAGAGGGATTGGGGGTGAGGGTAGGAGTATTCACACTTAGATATCCTATGAAAAGCAAACATTATCAATATAATTAGATAAAATTGAAGTTATTTACTCTGGTAAAATAATCTAAGAATCAATAATTATCCCATGCTTGGTATCAGTTGAAATAATCAACGAAAATTTAATATGTTGAAGTAACTTGTACTCATCTGCACTAATATATATCTGAACACAATGAGCAACAGTCCACAGCATTATATATATTTGTGTGTGTGTATTCAGTCATGTACTCAGTTATGTCCACGTGTGATATATGTGAAAAGAGTGTGTTGATTCAAAGCAGCAGAACGTTTTCACTAGGAGACAGCTATCAGAAAAGACAGTTTTTAGAATTAAAACTTTCTACTTGTTGTTCCTTGGAGACTGCCCCAGTTCTCCAAGAAAGGCTATGCCTTTCTTATGGTGTAAGGAGAGAGACAGCAGTTAACTTAGCAAGCTCCGGCAGGTATTAAAAATAAAAGTGCTGGTAGGGTGAATGACCTGGTACCAGAATTCTCCTCAGGTCTGATGCTTTCTGTCTACAAGCCTAGTGGGTTTCATTATGATTCTTACAGAAAGCCATTAGCCCTTTCCAAGCTAGACTGCACAGGCTGACCAACCCATCTATCCTCTCTCATTCTCTTTCAAAATATCAGTAGTCTTAAGTCAAACACAACCTTAATCCCTAAATTGAAATTACTACACTGTAATGTGGCATATTATCATCAATACTTATTAATTTAGGGAAGAATCAGAGGATTAACAAGGAAAAATTTTACCTTAAAAATGCAGTTTCTTGAATAGTCTAGAACATTTAAAGAAGAATTTTTCTAGAAATTACTACCTTTATAATAAATATAGACATTACTCAACAGCAGATTCAATAAAGGATAAAAATCCAAAATTCATGTGCCCAAAAAAATCACAATGGTAATAAGAAACATGGTCAGCCCTTGAAGCTAAGACACATTGTTCTAAATGCTAGAGACTTCCTGGAATCTGGCTATATATTGCAGTTTTTATAGACCGGGTTTGTGCCTACTTGACACCTGGATAAGTTAGTCAAAAACACCACCAATCAGTTAAGAAAGCTTGTTACTCATCAAGTCTGCAAGCCTGCTATTTTGATTGACTTCATCACTTAACAAGTTGCCTGCTTTAACTACATGAAATCCTGTTCTTTAGTCATCAAGTCGTGTCTGACTCTTTTGCAAACCCATGGACTATAATCCACCGGCTCCCCTTTCATTCTAGTATTGGATTGCCATTTCCTTCTCCAAAGGATCTTCCTGACCCAGGCATCAAACCCACGTCTCCTGAGTCTCCAGCATTGGCAGGCATATTCTTTACCCCTGAGCCACCTGGGAAACCCCACATGAAATCTTAGGGCCACATAAGGTCATGGCACCTCAAGCTAACAGTGGATTTTAGATATAATACTTAACATCCAACTTCTTGTTAAAGAGAAAAAAAAAAAAAAAAAACACCTCTATAACTTTGTCATGCCAGCAGCCGGAGATGAAACCTTATTACCTTCCAGACAGTTCTTTCATTTCTCAAAGGGTCCTTAGGAAACCATCTGATTCTGAAACAACTTTGGTTCTTATGAAAAATGTTGGTAATAGAAACTTCCCTAGAACTATTAAAAAGTTCCCTTAAGTGGATTTTATATATTCAAAAATTTGAGTTGCCTCTCAGCAATTGAAAGATCCTGAAAGATAACTACTTATGTTCCATAAGGAAACATAACTCCTTATGTTGAGTTAAAATGTCCTTATGGGTGGCGGTGCTTTCTGTGAAAAATCTTAAAATGTGTGAAACTTATCTACTTCCCAGGCTAACAATTTGTATCTTTAAGTTACTCCTTCTATCCCATAAAAATATTATCCGCCAGGACCATTTAGCTCAACTTACTCATTTTACTGACGAATATGGAGCACAGCAGTGATTCGCAATCTTCTGTGTGTATCAGAATCACCTGGAGGGCTCCTGTTAACCAAAAATACCTGGTCCCCTTCATAATGTTTCATTCTCTGGCAGTTCAGAGAAGAGGTGGTGGCAAAAATTTTTATCTGAAGTAATTTCCCAAATGTTACTGAGGCTGCTGATCTGGGGAAATGAACTTTGAGACCACCAGACTGGATTAGAGAATAACTCTGAACTTCCCTTTGCTCTTTCATCAAATCAGCCTTAGAGCACTTTCAATTTATTTATTTATTTTTTTAATCACAGTCCTGACACTGAGTCAAAGTGAACTGTCAGTAAACTGAATCTCCAAGTGTCTTCTATATGCTTTGTTTTTTAACTCACAAAGTCTCCAAATTGTAATGACTTGGAATTTCATGTGTGTTTACAAATTTATATGGTGTTGTTCAACTGATTTTTTGATTGACTGATTGATGTCAACTTTCTCTTGTTACTTTAATTCAATTGCTGGTTTCAATAGTTTTCATTACACTTTGCTAGATTTCACCCATCAACTGATATGTGTGAAGATATTTATGGAAACTGATTCACTTAATTTTAGCTATATCTCTCAATTTTCTCTTCAGAATTTAGTTGTCTGTAAAACATGTTCCAAATTGGTAACTTTATTATAGTTGGGTCTTTGCCATTTGCCAGTATTTACCAAATATGTTAACATTTGTCAAGTCAATACTTGTTAATACAGTGAGAGAAAGAAATGTCTGGCTTTAGAAGTCTTTCCCAGCCCAAAATGGACTCTATTCACACATGTGCAAAATTAAGAATCAAATCTAATGTCTGCAACAACACAGCCATGATAATATATATGGGGCTGATTTACATAACGCTAACATTCAACCTTTTTGAGTTTCAGTTTTCTACAGTTTCAGTAATGGGACATAGTTTTAAAATACACATGCTAGCACTCCTACATTCACTGTTAAAACATTCCCTTGTCAAATATTTGAACCAAATGCTATGGTCCTTGTCTAATTTATCTGCCCCCTGTAGCCTAGCTTATGTTACTGTAAATTTGGGTTATAACCTTAACTCTTAATATTCAATACTTCATAGGCAAAAAAAAAAAAAAAAAAAAATTCAGCCAGTAAGTTACATTACTCTACAAAGTCAAAATATTTTTCTTTCAAGGTAGTAAGGCTGGGGTGAGGGTGGGGGGAGGTACGGGGAGAAGCAAAATTCTGTATTTTCCGTGTGATTATATTCTGCATTCAATTAACATAAGCTTACTTGATTTGGGGCCACTGAAATCCCTGCACTAGACTGACACTGGCAAATCATGGGAAAACAAAGTTGCAAAATAAACCAAAGCTTAAATAGCAGTTTGTGCTAGATTTGTGTTGTACTGCAATGTTTAACAGAAATCTAACTATATAGTCTTAGCCAAATGGACATTTGTTTATTTACTTAATAAAAAGCCTGGAGGGAAACACTATAACTGTAGTGGCTCATTGATGTTCCTATGCCTATATCTTTGCTTAGCACAAGACTTTCAATCTTATAGTTGCCTCATGGTAAGAAAACAAATTTCATCTACTGCCTCCTACTGCCTGACAGGAGTAATAAAACAAGAAAAGTTGATTTCTTTTTTTTTTTTAATCTTGATTACCCAGGACCTACAGAAAACTTCCCTTCCACAGAAAAACTCCATTTTTGAGCCCAACTTTTGCTGTCTATCTGCCTGGAATAGCAATGAGGGGCAGAATGTAGATTTAAAATGCATTTCATCCCCAAACAAAATCCACGTCCTATTAGTTCCAAATAGGAAAGGGAGTATGTCAAGGCTATAAATTGTCACCCTGTTTATTTAACTTATATGCAGAGTACATCATGAGAAATGCTGGGCTGGAGGAAGGACAAGCTGGAATCAAGATTGCTGGGAGAAATATCAATAATCTCAGATATGCAGATGACACCACCCATATGGCAGAAAGTGAAGAAGAACTAAAGAGCCTCTTGATGAAAGTGAAAGAGGAGAGTGAAAAAGTTGGCTTAAAGTTCAACATTCACAAAACTAAGACCATGGCATCTGATCCCATCACTTCATGGCAAATAGATGAGGAAACAGTGGAAACGGTGGCTGACTTTATTTTTTGGGGCTCCAAAATCACTTCAGGTGGTGACTGCAGCCATGAAATTAAAAGACACTTACTCCTTGGAAGGAAAGTTATTTCCAACCTAGACAGCATATTAAAAAGCAGAGACATTACTTTGCCAACAAAGGTCCATCTAGTCAAGGCTATGGTTTTGCCAGCAGTCATGTATGGATGTGAGAGTTGGACTATAAAGAAAGCTGAGTGCCGAAGAATTGATGCTTTTGAACTGTGGTGTTGGAGAAGACTCTTGAGAGTCCCTTGGCCTGCAAGGAGATCCAACCAGTCTATCCTAAAGGAGATCAGTCCTGGATGTTCATTGGAAGGACTGATGTTGAAGCTGAAACTCCAATACTTTGGCCACCTGATGTGAAGAGCTGACTCATTTTAAAAGACCCAGATGCTGGGAAAGATTGAGGGCAGGAGGAAAAGGGGACGACAGAGGATGAGATGATTGGATGGCATTACTAACTCAATGGAAATAAGTTTGAGTAAACTCCGGGAGTTGGTGATGGACAGGGAGGCCTGGCGTGCTGCAGTCCATGGGGTCACAAAGAGTCAGATTGAGCTACTGAATTGAACTGAATCTTTATCAACAAAATAAAAATATGAGGAGACTGGAGCAAAGCAAGACTGGAAATAAGGGGGTAATTAAAAATTAACCATTTTGATACTTTTAGGACTTGCTATTAAAATTTGGTAGGTAGGACCAATGCAGGGTTTACCTAGGTTTAATTATTTGCCACAGCTGAGGCAAGAGCCTTCCATGTAAGTATGCTAGTATGCTGGATTTGAAAAGTCACCATACTCAGCACTGTGTGAGAAGCTAGTATGCTGAATTTGAAAAGTCACCATACTCAGCACTGTGTGAGAAGCAGGCACTATCATCTCTCATATTTTGGGTTGTTTGCTCTCAGCTTCAGAGAGTTCCTCAGATATACACACTGATCAGTTCTCAAGTGGATACTTGAGGTCTTTCTCTGAAGATACCTGGAGTTCTCTCTGCATCTGTCTTTTCTTCAACACTCTGTCCTATGAAATCTATCTTAGACTCCTCAGTTTTTCAATATTAACTTCTTCAACCCAGACAGTCTGTTCAGCTTTGCCTGGGTTGCTCTTCCTTGCAACTCTATGGCAATTCTCAGGGAAGTAACCAGCTTTAGGCAGTCCAGTAAACCAAGTCCCCATTACTCTATTTTAGCCAAGAAAGCTTACACAGTAAAGTACTTTAAAATAGTGCTATAGCCCCTATAATCCTTTATATTATGGTGAGATCCAGAGACTTCATAAAATTTAATTCTTTTAATTTCCTAATACATGCCATTAGAAGGTATATAATGTTGATTTTATTCTTAACTGCATTCTTGGACTCACTTTAAAGTCATATGATTAACGTTTATACAGAGGCATCTTTGACAAAATCTGTCAGTCAGTCAGTTCAGCTGCTCAGTCATGTCTGACTCTTTGCAGCCGCATGGACTGCAGCACGCCAGGCTTCGCTGTCCATCAGCAACTCCTGGAGCTTGCTCAAACTCATGTCCATCAAGTCAGTGATGCCATCCAACCATCTCATCCTCTATCGTCCCCTTCTCCTCCTGCCTTCAATTTTCCCCATCATCAGGGTCTTTTCCAATGACAAAATACTCCAAATATAAAATTCTCAGTTACTTGTTCATTTTATAGAATGACAGTAGAGGTAAAAATAGCCAGTTTTAATACTTAATTTGATAACACCTCATAGCTCAGTTGGTAAAGAATCCGCCTGCAATGCAGGAGACCCCTGCTTGATTCCTGGGTCAGGAAGATCGGCTAGAGAAGGGACAGGCTACCCACTCCAGGATTCTTGGGCCTCCCTTGTCATTTCCCTTGTGGCTCAGCTGGTAAAGAATCCACCTGCAATGTGGGAAACCTGGGTTCGATCCCTGGGTCTGATAGGTCCCCTGGAGAAGGTAAAGGCTACCCACTGCAGTATTCTGGTCCGGAGAATTCCATGGACTGTATAGTCCATGGGGTCACTAAGAGTTGGACACAACTGAGTGACTTTCATTTGGTAACACAACACTTGTACTTAGTTTCATAGACTCCTGGCACTTATTTTTCAGTATATTTTAGTTCTCACTTATGAATATAAAAACAGACTTTGCCAAAAGTATTATATTCTGAATACATCCTCTCAGGTGAATTGTTGTCTCTAATGAAGTAGTCACCCTCTTACCATGGAAACAGCACTATGCCACTGCCAACTCTAGAAACTTCAGTCACACTCATTAATGGCCAAGCTTACTTACCATTGTTATGTCTCTGAGGAAGACATGGCTCTTTCTTATTCAATCCATGAGACTAAGATAAGCAAACAATGATCTCAACATAAATTCACTATCACAAGTAGAAGCATTTTACTAATTAAAGACTTGATGAACATAATGAATTTTCACGGATATAAAATATATATTGTATTACATAGTTTTATATATTTCCAAATGTAACTGACTTTTATAATTTGTGATACATGTGTTCATATTCTTAGCATGTGCATTTTTATGCCAGAACTAAGATATGGTGCACATTCCGCTCTTACTTCAAGGAGGTGGCAGCCCATATACCACAGGTCCTTTGGTATTTTTCCTATGATACATCACACACATACAATGGACAAGTAAAAACATAAATTTCAGTCACTCATTCTAGAAAATAACAACTTAAAGGTAAAGTAAAAGAATTTTTACTGGGCAGGAATTTCTAGATATTCCTCCACCTATGGCAAGGAATGTCAGTATTCCCATTGTTACTTTCAAACAGGGGTCCCCAACCTCTGGGCTGTGGACCAGTCTGTGGTCTTCTAGGAACTGGGCCACATAGCAGGAGGTAAGCAGCAGGTAAGAGAGCAAAGCTTTATCTGCTTTTCCCATCGCTCACATTTCCACCTGAATCTTCCCCAACCCTTTCTGTGGAAAAATTGTCTTCCATGAAACCAGGTCCCTAGTGCTAAAAAGGTTGGAGACTGCTGCTTTACAGCATTCGTAACTGGTTTCAACTAATAATATTGTCATCTCAGATTGCTAGCCAGTATGCAACAAAAGGAAAGGTACCTAACATCATGAGGTTAAAATTCCTTAAGAAAGCCAGGCTGCTAAGTGTATTGTACCTATTCAGTCTTAACTCCAGTATTACGTTTTTTCCTTAGGTCAGGCTCGATCACACTGGCAATCTTCCGTGATCATTACACAGCCTAGTTTCACCAATATATTTGTTCTTTTCCTTAGGCTTCGATAAATTTAATAAGCCTTAAAAGTTGCTGAGTCTGCCAACTGTAGCAAATTCAAGGAAAGTAGACTATACTAAATCCATAAGATTTCTAGAATCATAAATGATACAAAGTATATATTTCTTTTCAAGATGAGCTTGTTTTTAATTAAGAGAAACATATAGATGACTGTTCTTTTCTAGATGTCCAAGGATGTTTTGTGGAATATGTTTTAATCTGAGGCAAAATCCTGACTGCACAGTTGCTACCTTCATCTGTCTGCGTGTGGGCAGAGATGAGCTAAACAAGTGGGAAAATGAGACTGAAAAGAAAAAAGAAGAAGGGTCAGGACTCAGCAGCATAAGACCAGAAAGTGGAAAACTGACAATAACATCAACTACAATTCAATCACTTTTGACTGATTAAGATTGGCCCAGTTTTCTAGCACTGTGAAAAAGCAAGTTACTCAGACTTCACTTCCTTTACTAGAGTTGCACTGATAGGAAATCTACTATTAGGTTGATCATCCTGCAGATATTTATTCCCCCAAAATATATATTCTGGTCTATTTGGGGGAGCAGAAGAGTGAGAGAACTGGGATAAATAGAAGACTGTTGAAGTTTGGATCAATCAATGTGGCATTGCTTAAACATCATTGTTCCCAGAAAAATACACAGAAAAGTGAGAGCCATTGCTGTGTGAGTAAGCAAATATGTTTAACACATGCAGAAATCCATAGTATAGTACAAATACTGTAATTCTTTTGTCACCCTCACTTTATCAACTTGGTTTTAATAGAGGTAGCATTTTTTTTTTTTAAGGTTTTGAGAAAGGAACAGGGAATGGGCGTGCAGTCAATAGCTTCAACCTGGAGACTCTCATAGCTTTCTAACTAATTACAAAGCAAGTATGCATTCATAAACAAACATAGAACAATGATGTTGAGAAATCTCACAAGGATGAATAAAGACTGCACAATACTGTTATGATTAACCGTTTTCCCCTCTAAGGGGCTGTTTAGTTTTTATTGTTATTTTTCAGTTTAATAAAAATGTAAATGTCATTCTGAATGAGTACAATGGGGAAAATATTGAGTGGAAAAAAGAAAGACAGGTGCCCCAGAGCACCTGAGTAACAGATGGCAAAAAAGATGGCCTGGGTCCACCTCGGGAATTTTAGGGCTCACCACGCATAGCATGGAGGTTCAAATAAGGTAATTAACACCTCTGCTCCACAAGGCAACTAAAAACCAGGCTGGTTCATGGTAGTTAAAAGCTTTCAAAATGACCTAACACAGTAAGTAGGGGCAAAAATTATATAAGCAAGCATATATTGAGAAACTATGCTTGTATAAATCCCATTAGTTCTGAAGTAGTCCTTTGTATTTAAGCACTTTGTTTTATTTTAATCCTTATATCCCAAACCTCCGGTTTTTCATTTTACAAGATAGAAACAGTAAATAATATTTTGCCATCAAAATAAAACCATTGTAAAAACTGTTTTTCTATCAAGAAAATTGATATATTGAAAAGTCAGTTTCTCTAAATAAATCACTGGGGTAAATTCAAACTCTGTGGAATGACTGAGCACCAGGGACCGCAATGACTTTAATCATATCTTCAAAACACTACAAAGCTATTTAATTTATACCATATTATGCATTGCTTTCCAAATGTTTTCAGGGGCTATAAAGTGATATGAACAAAACCCTGTCTAGAATCCACAAGAATAACAAAAGAATGTCCAAGAAATGTGAAAACCAGGAACTTGGAATCCTGTTACAAGGTCTGTGATTAGGCGGGAGGAGAAGTGAACGACAGAGGATGAGATGGTTGGATGGCATCACGGAATCGACGGACACAAGTTTGAATAAGTTCTGATAGTTGGTGATGGACGGGGAGGCCTGGTGTACTGCAGTCCATGGGGTCACAAAGAGTCGGACACGACTGAGAGACTGAAGTAAATTGAAGGTTTAAAGATAAAGCCATGTCAGACTAGAGCTTAGCTTCTCTGGAGAAAAAGAACCAACAGGTATGTGAGAGAGAGAAATTTATTTTAAGGAACTGACTCACCCTTTCGTAGGGCTGATAAATCCAAAATCTGCAAGGCAGGCCAGCAAACTGGAGACCCAGAGAAGAGTTGACTGCAGCCTGGATTCGAAGGGGAATAAAGGGAAGAAAGACTCCTCCCTCTTAGAATTTATTTCCTGCAGGGCCTATTTAAGCACTTAGTGGAGCTCCCAGGTGCTTTGTATTAGGGTTTGGAACTGAGGATACTGGCTTGTAGGGCAGTGATTCTCAGGCCTATAGAAACTAGGATCACCTCCAGAGATTTTAAAACCTACTAATATAAACCCCTCATAGCTCAGTCGGTAAAGAACCTGCCTGCAATGCAGGAGACCCGGATTCAATTCCTGGGTCGGGAAGATACCCTGGAGAAGGAAACGGCAACCCACACCAGTATTCTTGCCTGGAGAATTCCATGGACAGAGGAGCTTAGCAGGCTATAGTCCATGGGGTTGCAAGAGTCGAAGACGACTTAGTGACTAAATCACCATGGATACAAGCCCCTCCCCTCCCCATTCTTACTTAATTTGAATGCTCCCCAGGTGATTCTAATGTGCACCCAATGTTAGAAACCACTTTTGTAAAAAACAAGATTATTCTAGAAATAATTAGAAAAAATATGTCATCCCCTATACATCAGAAATATAAATTAAAGCACTGTTTCAGCTCAGGAACTGACTCTACAGCACCACATTGCTTTCAGTGTTGACCTGGGGCTACCAGAGCATTCCTAGCCATAGATAGCAAATCACCCAAATTCCCTTCCTGACATTGATTTGTTACTGAGTACACAGAGCAGTTTGCAGAAACTTGTTTGTTACGTGCAAGAAATTTAAAACAATGCAAAATCAATGACATTCATTTAAAAAATATTTAGAGTAATATAGTCCAAGGAATTACAAATGCAAATAAAATGATGAAAAGTAACTTGAAAAATATGGGCTTCCCTGGTGGCTTAGACAGTAAGGAATCTGCCTGCAATGTAGGAGACCTGGGTTGATCCCTGGGTCAGGAAGATCCCCTGGAGGAGAGAATGGTTACACCCACTCCAGTATTCTTGTCTGGAGAAATCCATGGATGGAGGAGCCTGGCAGGCTATAGTTCATGGGATTGCAAAGAATGAGACAGGAAGATCAAACTATACTAATCACTTAACATAAACATCAATCATTCATTAAAACTCTATTTTGACCTAGCTTTTATATTAAAACCTGTGAATAATATAGATATAAGCCATGTATTGAAAGAGGTACTACCTCAGTAGAGATGACTGAAGTATCATGTGATGGACTTGATAAATAATGATAACTATCATTTGTTTAGCACTGTATGTTAAACACTGTTTAAGCACTTACGTCTATGAATTCAATTCTCATAAAATGCCTGAATGGTAATTACCATTTTTCTGACAAAGAGACAGGTATATATTATTAAATACAATATTTCTTATACAGCTAATTACTTGTGGAATTAGAACAACAAAAAAAAAGAAAACAGGGAAAGTTGGAATTGAGAAAAAGAGGTCAAGAAGTGTCTGGTGTGGAAATGTTGATCATTCACATAAAGATAACCCTGGAAAGTATAGGGCAGAATTGAAGTAACCTAGAAAATAATATAATGGAGGAAATAACAAAATGGTTCCCACTCTCTCCAGACTCTCCATTCTTATTTTTCTTAATTCCTCTCTAGTATTTTATACTGAAAGCAATCTTCATCAATTGTATTATCCAAGCAAAGCTTACCCACTCATAAATGCCTGGAGTCTCACCATAATTCCCAAAGAGAAAATAATCTGTTTTCCCGGCTGTACTCTTTGCCCTCTTCTTGTCCATGCTGAATGTTTCTTTCTCTCCACTGGGAGGCTTCTTCAGGCTCTTTGCCAGTCAGAGCTCTATCTATCTGCTGGATCTCATAACATTTTTCACGTGTCACTCCATGTCCCTGGAGTTTAATTATATATTGGCAAACCTCTCTCCTCTCAGGGACTGTGTGTACCCTCAAAGATGGAGTCCCAGTCTTATAGAGATATATGTCCCAAGTTGCTCAGTAAAAAAAATGAATCTCCAGCTAAGACAATGTCCAAGTTTTTTTTTTTTTTTTTTTTTTAACAAAACAGAAAAAGACGGGAAAGAAGGAATGGGGCTAGTGAAGCAAGATAGTAGGATTTCCAGAGCTGGCCGCAGGTTTGGAACAGAGAGAAGGTAGACTGACCTCCAGCTGTCATGGAAAGAGGTTGGAAGGAAATGAGGGGGAAAAAAACCACAAAAACCTCCTAAATCTAGGAAGTCAGGCTCCTCAATCTTCACAAAGTTACAGAGACTCCCAACACTGAGATTTCTAAAATAAGTATAAATCTTGCCTGAAATATAAATCCTTCACAAATCTATAGTGTGATGAAATTTGAAATCTGAAAATATGGCAGAATTACAAAATTTTGTCTTATGATAAAACATTTATCTAAATTTTTGACATATTTCTAAATACATATTTTAGAAATGTATATTTATATACATATTTACAGATATAAACTCACATTAGACAAAAAATAAATTCATAAGTGTACTCTTTAAAGAAATACACCTGCTTCCCGTGACATTTAATGGTCCATATACCTCTATTTGTTCTAATCCTGCTACCAGTCCCAGAAGGACTGTTTCATTGGTACTAGTCTGCTTTTTACCTTTTCTTATTTGAAAACAAAACTAAAGAATCAGAGCTTTTCCATCCACCCAACAGTACTTTCTTAACTGAAAAATTTTGCCCTGAAACTATAAATGAAGACTTTTATTGATTGCCAAATATCAGTTATTAAAGAAACTGTTTTCTAAGCATTAAAGAAAATTAATAAAATAAGTATAAACAGCTTGATCCTTAAGGATCAAGTTCTCAAGAAAACACTGAGATCAATTGTTGAAAGTTTCCAAACATAGAATCCAGACCGATTCTGCCAAATGAAATTTTTCTCAAAGAAATCAGTCCACAAGGAAGGAAGAGGGAAATGGAGTTGAGGATATCTTGATTTTCTTTCCATCATAATCTAAATTTAATTGGAATTTTATGCTAAAGGTAATTCCTGAGCAGTGCTTAAACTTCCATCTCCTTCTAAAAAAAAGTCACTATATAAATTTTGTCTTCTGTATCACAAACTGAGGGCTTCCTTGGTAACTCAGATGGTAAAGAATCTGCCTGCAATATAGGAGACCCAGGCTTGATCCCTGGTTCAGGAAGATCCCCCTGGAGAAGGGGTAGTCACCCACTCCAGTATTCTTGCTGGGAGAATTTCATGGACAGAGGAGCCTGACAGGCTAAAGTCCATGGGGTTGCAGAGTTGTACACAACTGAGTGACTAATACTACCAGAAACTGGAAAGTGAAAATTGCTTCAAGATATGGTCTCTGCTGTGAAACTTAAGTTGTGGAATTTATCTTAATTTTAAAAGGAAAATACATGCTACTGACCTAATAAAGTATAATTAAGCAACTATTTATATAAAGGAAGTAAAGCATTTTTCATAATTTGTTAATTTTCATCTGCAAAAGATTTTATCTGGGGTTTAGTCTATAGTGACAAAATAATAAAGCATCTAATTTTTAAAAGTATTTGGATTTCATTTGAGATCTTATAGATGGGAAATCTTTTAAAGGGCTGTTTTGCTTTCCAGAATTTAAGCAAAAAAACTCTAACCTGAACAATTTCCAGCTTTGAAGCATGAGAAAAAGTATAATATTATCTTTTATTTTCACACACTGTCACCTAATTAATTTCTTCAAAAGCTTGGGGAACTGTGCTTTGATTCTCTTCTTAAATCATCAAAATTAGCTTTCTGTTCACCAACTATAAGCTGCTAAAATACCAACTGTCACTGTGAATCAAATAAAACAGTTTTGAACTAAAAAAAAAAAAAACTTGAGAAATAGGAATCAAATTAATTTTTCATGCTATCATCTTTAGAACCAAAGAAAAAGCAACATGCATACAGAAAATTTGCATTTTTTGTTTGTCACATTTAGACATTATATATATATTTTTTATATTGTAGTATATTAACTTGCAACAGCTTATTCCATGGTTATTTTTCCACATACACACACATGTATTTACATATATGCTTATATAGTGATACTCATGAGTACATAGGAGAAGGCAATGGCAACCCACTCCAGTACTCTTGCCTAGAAAATCCCATGGATGGAGGAGTTTGGTAGGCTGCAGTCCATGGGGTTGCTATGAGTCAGACACGACTAAGCGACTTCACTTTCACTTATCACCTTCATGCATTGGAGAAGGAAATGGCAACCTACTCCAGTGTTCTTGCCTGGAGAATCCGAGACGGCGGAGCCTGGTGGGCTGCCACCTATGGGGTCTCACAGAGTCGGACACGACTGAAGTGATTTAGCAGCAGCAGCAGCATGAGTACATAAACACAATTTTTTATGAAAATATTCTACTTTTTCTCTTGCCTGTGTGTTAGAATTTTCTTCATTACAACCCACATAGATATACTTTATGATTTTATATTGCTATTTACTATTTGTTAATATCACTGTGTTATATTTAATTATTATGTAGTGATGAAAACATCTTAATTTTTTCTCTAAAAATACTGCTTAAAATGATATCATCTTTGTACAGATTTCTTTGTGAAATTAAAAGTTTTCAAGCTTTCTTTCTTTACATCCAAGGCTGTTTTCAAGGTTTTTTCCTTACATGCAAGGTTATCTTTGTACTGTTTAATTTGTAGGAATAGTATACTTATTATGAATATTAGCTCTTTGTCATATTGAAACAACTATTTTCCTCCAAGTTGTTAATTTTTATTTGCCTATTTAAATAATTTTATTCATGCCTTTTGGCAATTATGTCACATTTAGAAAACACATGATAGAAAATAAAGTATTAGACTTGAGATAATATTAAAGCAGTTTTATATATATTTTTCTCTAGAATTTCAATGGTTTTATTTTCCCCACTTTTTAAAAACATTTAAATTATTGATCTATCTAGAATATATTTTGGCTTAAGATAACATGTCCCAATCCAATTTCTCCCCTTTTCTTAAAATAGTTAAATATATGTACTCACCCCATTTATTAAACTATCCACTGTTAGCTTGATAAATGAACAGAAACTTGTATATTCTTAAATTCTTCAAGCTAAGAATTTTACTCAAGTAAAATGCAATTTATTCATGTAGCCTGTCTATCAATATGCTATTTTGATCACTATACTTTAACAACAAGTTTCAATGGCTCATAATCTAAGTCTTATTTCACTACTCATTTTTACTGCAAAAATTTATATCTAGGTTTATAAGTTCATCTGTTGAGACAAATTTTCATTTTAATGATTATAAAGGTATTTTTAATTTGTTTTGTTAGTATGTTATTGAGCATAATTTATCGGTACCAACATTTTCAAATGAAAAGACTATATCATGCAAAATTTGACAGAATCATATTATTTCTAACACATTTGCTGCTGCTGCTGCTGCTGCTAAGTCGCTTTAGAGGTGTCCGAGTCCGTGCAACCCCATAGAGGGCAGACCACCAGGCTCCTCCGTCCCTGGGATTCTCCAGGCAAGAATACCGGCGTGGGTTGCTATTTCCTTCTCCAATGCATGCATGCATGCTAAGTCGCCTCAGTCGTGTCCGACTCTGTGCAACCCTGTGGACAGCAGCCTACCAGGCCCCTCCATCCACAGGATTCTCCAGGCAAGAATACTGGAGTGGGCTGCCATTTCCTTCTCCATCTTAAACATTTACGTATAGGTATATCACTATGTATCATAGTAAACATGGCTGATTACATTTACTTAGACATAGTTTATATTAACATTAATACTTTTAAAGGTTTTTGATCATATTTCTAATGTGTTATACTTTGTAAATTAAATTTACTCATTTTATTTGTAAATAACGTTGCCAATGAAATTAAATTTTAAAGACATTTTAATTGTTTACTACATTTAAGATATGCAATCATGTTATACTCATATGACAAGAATATCTTCTCCTTTTAAAAATATATATTCTTTTTAACATGAAGTTTTGTTTACTTTAACTAGAAGAAATGTGAACTAACAGCTGAGATAGAGCCATCTTTCTTTTCCTTTGAAAAGCTTATTTTTCTCTTTGAAAAATTTTAGCGATATATATGTATTTGGCAAGATGACAACATAATAAATTTCAGGTGGGTTTTCCTCCTATATTCCAGCAGTTTTAATTATTACAATATTCTCAAAATAAAAGTTACTGTAATTCATTTAATTTAAGTCATGACGTGTCTTTATACAAATTAAGGAATGTTATGTAAAAAAACACAAGG
This sequence comes from Giraffa tippelskirchi, assembly GCF_054371585.1. NCBI lineage: Eukaryota > Metazoa > Chordata > Mammalia > Artiodactyla > Giraffidae > Giraffa > Giraffa tippelskirchi. The sequence goes on from NC_137276.1 coordinate 45,267,456, forward strand.
AGTAATCAAATGTCACCCTCTTAAACAGGATTAGAAATCTTGACTCGAGCAATCTGTTGCCTCTAAATTTTGATTGTTAGGTTCAAGTCAGGGTCAGAAGTCATAAGCTCCAAAAGGAGATTTGGAATACAGAATTTATTTTTTATTTGAAACATATTAATGACATAATTTAATATTGGTAATCATATTATTGGCCAAAATTAATTCATACATAAAACTATTCTTCTAACACATACCGAAGTACAAAACAGTAGATTAAGTTAAAAAAAGACCCTTGTTTTCAACTCTTTTCTTCTTTACAAAATGAGCCTCAAATCCACTAAGAAATCTTCTTGATTCTACCTTCAAGATACCCTTTCTCCATACTTGCTTCCTTGGGTTTTTAGCTGTCTGCTCACATGTCACCTTTTCATAGAGGTCATTCTTGGCCATCCTATTAACGCCCTGACTTTACATTCTAACCTCCTACCTGCTTGTTCACTCAGCAATAATCTCCAGGTCACATTACCTAGTAAAACCTTGTAATAATAATAAATAAGATTCAAGACTATATTTGTTGTTGTTGTTGTTCTGTTACTAAGTCTAACTCTTTGTGACCCCACAAATTGTAGCATGCCAGGCTTCCCTATCCTTCACTATTTCCCATGACTCAGAAGGTAAAGAATCTGCCTGCCAATGCAGGAGACCTGGGTTCGAGCCCGGGGTTAGGAAGACCCCCTGGAGAAGAGAATGTCTACCCACTCCAGTATTCTTGCCTGGAGAATTCCATGGACAGAAGAATCTGGCTGGCTATAGTCCATGGGGTCACAAAGATTCAGACACAACTGACCAAGTAACACTTTCAAGATTATTAGAAATCATATTATTGTGAAGCTGCTGAAAAACATAATTTTTAGATGTGGTCTATATTATCAGAAATGAATAATGAAACAAGGAATTCTCAGTGACAAGGTAATCAGTTCTTAGTTTATACTCAGGCATTTCCTACCCCTTAGAAGATCAGAATTTTAGCCAGCCTGTACTACAGGACAGGAGTGAGCAGACTGACAATCAACTATCAGTCACATTGTATCTGAATACAAGTTATCTTGAGTGTATTATCTCACATTTTACTTCATTTCACAATTGCATTTTCATTCATTTGTTGACTTTATGTCCCCACTACAATGTAGGCTCTATGAGGACAAGATCTTTTAGTTCACTGCTTATTATCCAGTGCAATAATAGTTGGGACTCAATAAACATATGCTGAAACAATTACTGAATGGGTTTGATTGTTACAGAATATGCCAGTGTATGTATCAGGTTTCTAAGAAGGCTTCAGAGTGATCCATTTCCCAGTGTTTTAAATCTACTACCAAATAATACTTGCACATTTCAGTGGCTGCCTAGGAGAATGGAACAATAGACTTCATTTCATACATGGGCAGAATTTAAAACACAATCATCTGAAGCATATGACAAAGCAGCAAATGAGTCATTTCCAGAAATTCAGTCTCTCACTTCATCATCATACAGCCAACTCCCAAACTAGTTGGTAGCTCAGGAACTTCTGAAAGTGTAGTATTTTAGCTGCCAAAAGTTGGTAATGTTCCAAGAATATTGTGTCACATCTTAAGAAGTTGAAATGGAAGAATACTCTAAACTATTCTACATATAAAACACAATATAGCTGTAGAAGAAATGATAGACTGACTTTCCATTAGTATATTCTTGGAAAATCTAGTTTCAAAAGGGATTATAAAGAAAGATTAGGGAGAGAAATTTTAGGTTGATTGATGTATTACCTGGCTCTCAAAATGTTTAAACATGAAGAAAATCAATTCCATTTTACTTAATCTGCTTACTTTACTACTTACTTATCTTGGCAATTTAAAACTATATGATTTTTCTTCTAATCTATCTTGTATCAAAAATAAAACTAAAGAAAATGGCAACTGTACTTACTCATGGCAATATTCTATAGATTGTCCTCCTGATTATCTTGTTTCCTCAATTATTGAGCTGCCTAACTCTCTTTGCCTTCATAAACTAATAAAAAGAAATCCAGTCTGTGTTCCTGATTTTCACAAAATTTTAACCATATAATAAAATCCTTCCTCAGCAAAAACTGTCAACACATGTCATGCATTAAGGTACTCGAATGTGAACCAATAAGTTATCTCTGTATATCTGTATGTCCTTGTCTGCTTGATAAAGAACTGAGATTCACTGAGAAGAGATATACCTTTCTTTTCATCACAGATCCAAATATTAAAATATAGTTATCATACTTTTTGTTGGGCATGGATTTTTTTTTACTCCTAGATAGAAGAAAAGCATTGTACACTCTAGATGCAGCAGAGGAATGGAAGGCAGAAGGGAAGACTTATATGTGCTGTGTAGCTTCTCCTTAATACAGATCCTTGGATTGGGCTTGAACATCTATGTTTAAATAGAGGAGGGCCAGAACTTAAGCACAATGTCGACATAAGAAAAAGTATGAGATTAAGGACAAAGGTTTGAGAACCAAGTCAAAAAACTGTTCAAAAGAGAATTATTAGATTCTGATTATAAGCAAGGTTGCTTCAGGGCTTGAAGGGTATAATCTGACAGAGTGGAAAAGGGTCATTCTCTCTATGCCAGTCCAAAACTTGTCAATGCTCTGGAGCTCTGTGGACTATAGATTTGGGGAGCATGGTAGAAACAAAGTGCTTGGAACAAACATGATATCACAAGAGATGACATTAGCATGCCATCATTTAGTGTTTTTGAAATAGCTTGTTTGGCCTTAGATATCAATTAGAATGCCGTCAATATTTGAGGGACAAGTAGAGTTCAGCTCTCTACTCAGATGTCTAGAACTATGCTTTGTACAAAGTAGGTACAAAATAAATATAGATAGAATGGATGAATGAAGTGGAAGAGTTAAGAGAGGAGAAAAAATATGGAACATACTATATGAGGACCTTTCCTAGTCAGATGGATGCTATTTGCTGTGGATATAAGGAAGAAACTATCAATTCCTATGTTGAGGCAAGTAATACTTTACCCAAATTAAGACTAAGAGTGCATGTAATTTGTCCATGAAAATAAATATTTGATCATTATTTATGAATAAAGTGGTGAGATCAGGTGCCATTTGGATTTTATACACACAAAAGTAAGGCACAAAGTTCAACTTGACCAAGAATATGATAAAAGATAAGTTAGGAAGACTTCCCGTTTGTTTTTTATTTACATTTTTCCAAACTTACAGTAAAGATAACTTTAAAAGGGTTTTTAAAACTCATAAAGTGTCTATATTTTAATAACTTAGATCATGATTTCCATTCTTGATAATGATAAGCAATACTCTTTTAACAACTGTCCCCAAAACACACATACAAAACCTGGCACAATATTAAAATGATAATTCTCCTTACACTGATCTATAGGTTCAATACGTTCCTAGAAAAATTGCTGCAGAACTTTTAAATAAAATGACAAACTGATTCTAAAATTTAAATGGAAAGGCAAATAAACTTGAATAGCCAAAGCAGTTTCACAAAGAAGAAGTTTAGAGCACTTACACTATCTGATTTCAAGATTTACTATAAAGCTGAAGTAATCAAAGGAGCACTTTGTTTGCATAAGTACAGAGATATAGATCAATAGAATAGAATCAAGATACAGATCCTGAATTATATAGTCAATTGACTTTTGACAAAACTGTCTGTGTAAATCAATGGAATAAAGATACTATTTTTGATAAATGATGTTGAAGAAACTGGATTCCTACTTGGAAAAAGAATGAACCTTGATTTTTACTTCACAATGCATTAAACACAGACACATATGATGGATTTAAGACCTAAAAGCAGGCACTAAAACTACTAAACTACTAAAACAGAATAGGAAAAAAACAGCTTTGTAACATTGATTAAAGCAAAGATTTTTTTTAAAATAAAACTAGTTCAATTCATAAAACAAAAACAATGGTAAAATATACTTATTCAAAATTAAACAAACGAATAAAATTTCTGTTCTTTGGAAGATGTGATTAAAAAAAAAAAAGTCAGCCACAGCCTAGGAGAAAATATCCATAAACTTCTGAAAATAACTCAAGCGTGCATTACCTGGTAAAGGGATGAGCAAATTATAAGCTATCCATACTGCCCACACTAAGTAATAAAAATGAACAAAATATTAATCTACAATGACATGGATAAAGCTTAACAAAAATGCAGAGTGAAAAAAATAAAATACAAAGATAACATACCACACTATTCCATTGACATGACTTTGTACAAGAGGAAATACAAATTATTATTCTAAACATTTGAAAAAACTAATATGAATACTTAAAAATTTATAGATGATCATTAATTTTATCTCAAAGTCAATTCTTTTTATCTTTAAAAATACCTATTTAAAAAGATGCTTATTTTTTTGAACTCCTAATTTCTGATTTAAATATTATTAGAACTAAAAGTTTTTATTTAACTAGGTTACATTTAATGGATATTTTATTCCTCCATTGCCTAAGTCCTCACATATAAGCATATATATTCTTCATTAAACCTGTTTCTGGAAGTCTGTTAATAAATGAGAAATTAAATCATAAAATTTAAATTTCAAAGGGACATAGGAGTCAAACTTGAACTCCCAATGGCCAAATATGGAACAGTTTGAGCAACAAGATAAATAATGTAGTAGCACATTATAATCTAAAATATAAAATAAATATATACATATAAATGTAAATAAGTGATTGAATAAATAAATATATGGAGGAGAAAGTCAAATCTCCCTAACTTTCTAAAAAATTCTAAAAAATACATATAGATATGGTCTCCCTCCAGGAGGTAGAACTTAATTCTATATTCACCTCCTACTTGAGAATAGGTTAAACTTAGCACTAACTTATTCCAGAAGGATAAAGTAAGGAAAGTGAAAAACATTAACTTTACAATGAAGAATGCTGAAAAGCACTACATAAACATCTTCGGTGTTAACATCCCTTCTGCTACTATATGCATATTATGTATCCCTGATGTGATATGATGAAAAAGGCAATTTTCCTTGACAGTACTATTTTTCAAAATCCATTCTAAGTATCAGAAAAACACTAACCAAACCCAGATGTGGGGACATTCTATAAGATACCTATCTGGTACTCCTCAAAATGTTTAAGGTAAGGAAAAACAAGGAAATGCTGAGACAGTTTCAGACTAAAGGAGACCAAGAAAACATAAAAACTGAGTACAATGTTGTATTCTAGATTGAATCCTAGAACAAAAAGAAAACATTGTTGGTGAAATACTTTACATACAACATTGGGAGTTTAGTTACTAACCATGTGCCAGTGTTAGTATTTTAGTTGTGACAAAGGTATCATGATAACCTAAGATGCTAACAGTGGTAGAAAGGAAGTGAAAGATATTTTGAAGTTCTCTATACCATCTTTCACATTTTAAATATATTTTTTAATTTTTTTTTCAAAATGAAAGTTTATTTGAAAAGTAACAGAAAAAAAAAAAAAGAAAGATCATTTTTGTTACCTACCAAAGTAGAAACTGTCTAATCAGAGATGGCAATTAACTCCATTAAAAGGAGTGACATTAAAGATACTTGTACTTGCTTTGAAGCAGAGAACGTCTTTGAAAGTGCTTCTCATGTGATTAACTGTCATCTTATACAAATACGTGAAAAACATTTGCACCATTTCTTTTCTAGATTTTTTCCCAGTAAAGAATCTGCCTGCAATGCAGGAGACCCAGCTTCTATACCTGGGTTGGGAAGATTCCCTGGAGAAGGGAATGGCTACCCACTCCGGTATTCTGGCTTGGAGAATTCCATAGACAGAGGAACCTAGCAAGTTACAGTCCATGGGTTCGCAAAGAGTTGGACACGACTGAGTGAATAATACTTTTCTAGGACTATAGGTAATTATTTGCTAAATTCTGAGGCTTGCTACAAAGAAGAATTTATGTATTCCTAATAAGTCTCTTAATGATTAGTCTGTTGGACTTTGGGAAAGGGATTAACTAAGTTAAACTTTAATAATGGGGTGGAGAGAAAAGAAGAAAAGAATAAATGTAAGAAAAATGTAACATAACTATATGATTGTTGTTATTGTTTAGCTGCTAAGTCATGTCTTACTCGATTGCCACCTCATGGACTGTAGCCTCCCAGGCGCCTCTGTTCATGGGATTTCCCAGGAAAGAATACTGGAGTATGTTGCCATTTCCTTCTCCAGAGAATCATCTTCACCCAGGGATCGAACCCACATCTCCTGCTTGGCAGGTGGATTATTTATCACTAGGCACCTGGGAGGCCCATAACTATATGATTAAATTGCCCAATTTAGAGAAAAATAAATAGTTGGTCTTCATTATTAGTGAATTCTGTATTTTTGAGTTTTTCTACTCACTAAAATTTATTTGAAATCTCAAATTAATGTTCATGGTGCTTTCACTCATTTGTGGATCTACACAGAGCAGTTAAAAACTGAGTACCTAATATACACATGACCATTTGAGATTGAAAAAGCCTATGCTCTGATTACCCTTGTTATCTCTCATATTGTAAACCATTGTTCTTTACATGGTCTATTTAAGTGTCATGTCTTTTGCATTTCTGTGTCTTGTGTTGGTGATAGTGATGTTTTTAAATGGTCCCTCATACAGTACTAATGTGCTGTCTAATGTCCCTAAGCACAAGAAGGTTATATAATGTGCCTTGGGGAGAGAATATGTTTGCTAGATAATCTTCATTTGGGCACTGAGTTATACTGTTGAGTTCCATCTTAATTGATAAATAATATATTTATAAGGTGTCTTTAAACATAAGTACATATAATATGAGTTTATATATTGATCTATTAACCAAATATCATTACCAAAGGTTCACAGGAATCTAACCCTATATTTCCTTTGAGAGCAATGGCTCAGCATTTATTAATTCAGTGATTACGATAACTTTCTATAAATTACCTATCACAAATAATAAGAATCTACTATACAGACCCTTGATGTGAATATATAGGTTGTTACCATTAAATAACAAAAGTCCTGGTTTGTAAAGTATAATGGTTACACATGTATAAAATGTTTATTTATTTATTTATTTATTTATTTTTATTTCGAGCTGATGTTTAATGTCATGGTGACAATTATTTTGTAATATATAACTATCAAATGAATGCACTGTCTACTTTAAACTTACACAACATTACATGTCAATTATATCTCAATAATTGAGAGCGAAAAAGTTAGCTTAAAACAACATTCAAAAAACCAAGATCATGGCATCTGGTCCCATCATGGCAAATAGAAAGTGAAACAATGGAAACAGTGAGAGATTTTATTTTCTTGGGCTCCAAAATCACTGCAGATGGTGACTGCAGCCATGAAATTAAAAGATGCTTGCTCCATGGAAGAAAATCTGTAACCAGCCTAGACAGTATATTAAAAAGCAGAGACTCTACTTTGCTGACAAAGGTCCATCTAGTCAAAGGTATGGTTTTTTCAGTAGTCATGTATGGATGTGAGATTTAGAACATAAAGAAAGCTGAGTGACAAAGAATTGATGCTTTTGAACTGTGGTGTTGGAGAAGACTCTTGAGAGTCCCGTGGACAGCAAGGAGATCCAACCAGTCCATCCTAAAGGAAATTGGTCCTGAATATTCATTGGAAGAACTGATGCTGAAGCTGAAGCTGCAATCCTTTGGTCACCTGATGCAAAGAACTGACTCATTAGAAAAGATCCTGATGCAGGGAAAGATTGAAGGCAGGAGGAGAAGGAATGGAAGAGGATGAGATGGTTGGATGATATCACCAACTTGATGCAGATGAGTTTGAGCAAGCTCTGGAAGTTGGAGATGGACAGGGAAACTTGACATGTTACAGTCCATGGGGTCTCAAAGATTTGGACACGACTGAGTGACTTATATCTCAATAAATCTGGAAAAAAAATAAATATTGGAACAAAAATGTGATCTTTCTAGTTGTGCAATAAAAAATTAATTGAACAGAACTGAGTTGCTCAAACCTTGAACATTCCCAAGAAGAGTTTGTTTTCATGACTGTCCTTGGGCAACTCATGGGAATTGAAGTTTTGGGATGTTCTAACTGGTAAGAATATTTTGTATATACTAGGCCTTGAATCATACTGAATTATCTTGATCAATTTGTCTAGCTAGTTCATATAAACAATTTGATTTATTTTGAACACTTGTTTTCTTTTTGGAGTCTGGTGCTTCAGTGATCTTGATCAGTCATGTAAGCATTAATACTATTTGCTTAAAGGACTACCCCTAATAAAAACCCTGGATTCTCAAGCTTAGAAATATTTCCTTTGCAGACATCACTTTACATGTAATAATTTATAGATGGATTAATTAAGTGTATTCTGTGACATTCTACTTGGAGAGGAAATTTGCACTTGGCTTTCTCTAGGCATTGTTCTCTGCACTTTTTTTCCTTTGCTGATCTTGCCATGTATCCATTTATTGTAGTAAGTCAAAACCATGAGTATAATGACCTCTGAGTCCTAAGAGTCATTTTAGCAAATCACCGATCTTTGGGATAACATTGGAGACCCTTTCACAATAATTTTCAACATAACAAATAAATGAAGGGATCAAAGAGTGAAGGAAACAATGAATTTCCCAGTTAGTGAAAATAGTAATCAATCAAACACATTTATTTATAACAGTCTGCATATTAAATATCTAATATAATATATATCAGAAATGCTTAAAACCATAGCAATAGAGAAAGATGCAATCATTTACTTGTCTGAATTTTTATATATCATAAATAAGCTATGTAGGCCATTTTTGTAAAAACATACAAATATAAAAATTAAAATTTTCTGAAGAGACCAATGTTTCTTAGGTAATACAAAACTCCAGCTGTTAAGCATGTATAAGATGTCCTATGGGCTTCCCTGGTGGCTCAGATGGTAAAGAAATGTGGGAGACCTGTGTTCGATCCCTGGATTGGGAAGATCCCCTGGAGAAGGAAATGGCAGCCCACTCTAGTACTCTTGCCTGGAAAATCCAATGGAAGGAAGAGCCTGGTAGACTACACTCCATGGGGTCGCAATGAGTCAGTACTGAGCGACTTCACTTTCACTTTCAAGATGTTCTAAGGCCTTAATCTTGGTTCAAAACAAGGTCCCTAGGGAGAGGAAATGACAATTGATTCCTCTCCTTTCATCCCAGGATACTATTAATATGGAGCTCCTCAGGCCCTTAACCCCATAAGAGACTGACCCAGCCTTGCCCAAGAGTGTCAAGGAGTCTCCAGCAAAGGCATGGGTCGGCAGTGGCCAGATGCAGGATTGGGGGAACTGAATGTAGCAGTGCATGCATAGGACATTTTGAAGGAGGTTGCCATTATCTTCATTACCTCCACCATAGTGTGGCCTCAGGTCAAATAACAGGGAGGGAACACAGCCCCACCTTTCAACAGAAAATTGGATTAAAGATTTACTGAGCATGGCCCCACCTATGAGAACAAGACCCAGTTTCCCCCTAAGTCAGTGTCTCCCATCAGGAAGCTTCCATAAGCCTCTTATCCTTCTCCACCAGGGGCAGACAGACTGAAAATCACAATCACAGAAAACTAACCAATCTGATCATATGGGCCATGGTCTTGTCTAATTCAATGAAACTATAAGCCATGCACTGTAGGGCCACCCAAGATGGACAGGTCATGGGGGAGAGTCCTGACAAAACGATGTCCATTGGAAAAAGGAAATGGCAAACCACTTCAGTATTCTTGCCTTGAGAACCACATGAACATTATGAAAAGGCAAAAAGATAGGACACTGAAAGATGAACTCCCCACGTAAGGAGGTGCCCAATATGCTACTGGAGATCAACGGAGAACTAACTCCAGAAAGAATGAATAGATAGAACCAAAGCAAAAACAACACCCAGTTTTGGGTATGACTGGTGATGGAAGCTAAGTCTGATCCAGCAGAGAGCAATATTGCATAGGAACCTGGAATGTTAGGTCCATGAATCAAGGCAAATTGGAAGTGGTCAAGCAGGAGATGGCAAGAGAATGTCAACATTTTAGGAATCAGTGAACTAAAATGGACTGTGGTGCATGGACTTAACTCAGATGACCATTATATTTACTACTGAGGGAAAGAATCCCTTAGAAGAAATGGAGCAGCCATCATAGTCAACAAAAGAGACTGAAATGCAATACTTGGATGCAATCTCAAAAACAGCAGAATGATCTCTGTTCATTTTTCTAAGGCAAATCATTCAATATCACAGTAATCTAAGTCTATGCCATGACCAGTATTGTTGAAGAAGTTGAAGCTGAATGGTTCTGTGAAGAAGTACAAGATTTTCTAGAACTAACACACAAAAAAAGATGTCCTTTTCATTATAGGGGACTGGAATGCAAAAGTAGGAAGTAAAGAAATACCTGGAGTAACAGTCAAATTTGGTCTTGGAGTAGAGAATGAAGCAGGGCAAAGGCTAATAGAGCTTTGCCAACAGAATGCACTGGTCATAGCAAACACCCTCTTCAAACAACACAAGAGAAGACTTTACACATGGACATCACAAGATGGTCAATACTGAAATCAGATTGATTATATTCTCTGCAGCCAAGGATAGAGAAGTTCTATTCAGTCAGCAAAAACTAGACTGGGAGCTGACGGTGGATCAGATCATGAACTCCTTATTGCCAAATTCAGACTGAAATTGAAGAAAGTAGGGAAAACCACTAGACCATTCAGGTATGACCTAAATCAAATCCCTTATGATTATATAGTGGAAGTAGCAAATAGATTCAAGGGATTAGATCTGATAGACAGAGTGCCTGAAGAACTATGGATAGAGGTTCGTGACATTGTACATGAGGCAGGGATCAAGATTATCCCCAAGAAAAACAAATGCAAAAAGTTGAAATGGTTGTCTGAGAAGGCCTTACAAATAGCTATGAAAAGAAGTAAAAGGAAAAGGAGGAAAGGAAAGGCATAGCCATTTGAATGCAGAGTTCCAAAGAAGAGCAAGGAGAGATAAGAAAGGCTTCCTCAGTGATCAATGCAAAGAAATAGAAGAAAACAATAGAATGGGAAAGACTAGAGATCTCTTCAAGAAAATTAGAGATACCAAGGGAACTTTTCATGCAAGAATGGGCACAAAAGGGCAGAAATGGTATGGACCTAACAGAAGCAGAAGATATTCAGAAGAGGTGTCAAGAATACACAGAAGAACTATATAAAAAAGATCTTCACAACCCAGATAATCACAAAGGTGTGATCCCTCACCTAGAGCCAGACATCCTGGAATGTGAAGTCAAGAGGACCTTCGGAAGCATCACTAGGAACAAAGTTAGTGGAGGTGATGGAATTCCAGTTGAGCTACTTCAAATCCTAAAAGATGATGCTGTGAAAATGCTGCACTCAATGTGCCAGCAAATTTGGAAAACTCAGCAGTGGCCACAGGACTGGAAAACATCAGTTTTCATTCCAATCCCAAGTAAAGGCAATGCCAAAGAATGCTTAAACTACTACACAATTGCACTCATCTCACACACTAGCAAAGTAATGCTCAAAATTCTCCAAGCCAGGCTTCAACAGTATGTGAACTGTGAACTTCCAGATGTTCAAGCTGGTTTTAGAAAAGGCAGAGGAGCCAGAGATCAAATTGCCAACATATGTTGGGTCATCGAGAAAACAAGAGAGTTCCAGAAGAAAAAAAAAAACACATCTATCTCTGCTTTATTGACTATGCCAAAGCCTTTGACTGTGTGGGTCACAACAAACTGTGGAAAATTCCGAAAGAGATGGGAATACCAGACCACCTGACCTGCCACCTGAGAAGTCTGTATGCAGATCAAAAAGCAAGTTATTACTGAACATAGAACAACAGACAGGTTCCAAATCAGGAAAGGTGTAGGTCAAGGCTGTATATTGTCACCATGCTTATTTAACTTATATGCAGAGTAGCAGAGTACATCATGAGAAATGCTGGACTGGATGAAGCATAAACTGGAATCAAGATTGCCGGGAGAAATATCAATAACCTCAGATATGTGGATGACACCATCCTTATGGCAGAAAGAGAAGAAGAACTAAAGAACCTCTTGATGAAACTGAAAGAGGAGAGTGAAAAAGTTGGCTTAAAACTCCACATTCAGAAAACTAAGATCATGGCATCTGGTCCCATCACTTCATGGCAAATAGATGGGGAACCAATGGAAACAGTGACAGACTTGATTTTATTGGGCTCCAAAATCACTGCAGATGGTGAACTGCAGCCATGAAATGAAAAGATGCTTGCTCCTTGGAAGAAAAATTATGACCAACCTGGACAGCATATTAAAAAGCAGAGACATTATTTTTCCAACGAAGGTCCATCTAGTCAAAGCTGTGGTTTTTCCTAGTAATCACGTATGGATGTGAGAGCTGGACTAGAAAGAAAGCTGAGCACTGAAGAATTGATGCTTTTGAAGTGTGGTGTTGGAGTAGACTCTTTAGAGTTCCTTGGACTGCAGGGAGATCCATCCAGTCCATCCTAAAGTGATTTCCTCAGTCCTGAATATTCATTGGAAGGACTGATGTTGAAGCTGAAACTGCAATACTTTGGCCACTTCATGCAAATAACTGACTCAGCTGAAAAGATCCTGATGCTGGGCAAGATTGAACACAAGAGAAGAGGAAAGACAGGGGATGAGATGGTTGGATGGCATCACTGACTCAATGGACATGAGTTTGAGTAAACTCTGGAGTTGGTGATGGACAGGGAGGCCTGAAGTGTTGTAGTCCATGGGGTTGCAAAAAGTCGGACACGACTGAGCAACTGAACTGAACTGAGCCTCAGGCCTATATATGTTTTCATATACAGGACCTGGCATTTTTATTAGTCTCTACATCCTCTCTGAGGCATCTCCCTTGTAGTGATTTCCTTTTAAGCAATTTCACTGTATACTTAGAAATAATATTTTACTGGGCACACACACACAAAAAAACCCTCTCATATTACCTAAAACCTCAACATTTTCACAAAATGGCTGTCCTTCATGCTTGACTTCAATGAAACATAAAATTTTCCTTTCCTCAGAGAATAAAAGCATTTTCACCCTAATGCTTATTTTCTAAGACCATACAAAATGTGAAGACTGCAAGCAAACACAACCTCCTCTTTCTTGCCTACAGTCATTTAAACTATTATACTCTATTCATAATCTCAAGTCCTTAGGATCACATTGTTTGATCAATTATTCTGGTATGTATGGATGCTCTTTATGGCTTCAGTGACATTCTGGTGTACTCACTTTGGAAAAGAGCATCAAAACTTTGCTCTGAGCCCTTAACTATTCAGCTTTAATATCTTCCACCTTTACCCACCTCTAGGACACAACTGATGCAATTCCATAACCACACCACAGCTTTGTCATTATCAGATGCTTTCCACCTCATTTGCATTTAGCATTTTCTTTCTCACCTTCCCCTTAAATTTTAAAATGTGCCCATCCATTAGTCAAATACACACATATACACAAAAGCAAAAACCTATCCATTTCCTTTTTATATATCTTTCCTTTCTTTCCTTCCTTCATTTCCTTCCTCTCAGAGCATCTCCTGAGGCACATCTATTTAACCACTCTATAACCATAACTCACAAAATTCTTGCCATTTTGTCTTTTTTATTGAATTCTCTCTGTAAACTGGTTAAATCCAGCTATCATACTTACCATTTTTGAGTGTTGCTATGAAATTCGATGCCACAATGTATTGGCACTAATGCATTAAAAAAAAATGACTTTTGTATTCTAATTATGAAGTAATTGATATATTCAATATACTTAAGACTATATTTATATTATTTGATTTATACTAATAATAAATTAGTTGTTCAATCAGAGACAGCAAGATAAGAGAAAAAATTTTAAATAAGGAAAAAGTAATAATGTATAGCACTAGAAATACTTGAACCATCATAATTTTAACTTAAAAGAAAAATAATTCCCTACAAAAACAATTTCATTGATTTAGTTATAAAATGTTAATACATCACTTATCATTTAACTGTCTAAAATTGCCATCTAAATAGTAATTGCAGAATTTTATTTCTGCCAGTGATTAACGTGGCAGTAATAGATGAGATTAACTTTACAATTTCAGCAGTTAGAAAACTCTCTCTGTCTTGATATACCATAAAATTTTATTTAAAAGCTATTGAAAAGAAATAAATATGGAATCCTGTAATGTAATTCTCATATTCACTTTTTCAGAGAATATCCTCAATTTAAAGTACAAGTTGTTACATCTGACAGGCTGAAAGCTTCCAAATGTAAAATCCCTGCTCGCTTTTACCCCATGAATAATTCTGGTGTAGAAAGTGATCTCAGTAAGTCACATCTCCCAAGTAAGAAACATTTCCGTGTATATCTTCTTATCAAAGAGAGATAATTAGTTAACATTAAATATTCCTTTCAAAATTCAGTTCAGTTCAGTTTCTCAGTCGTGTACGACTCTTTGTGACCCCATGGACTGCAGCACGCCAGGCTTCCCTGTTCTTCTCCAACACCTAGAGCTTGCTCAAACTTATGTCCATCCAGTCGGTGATGCCATCCATCCATCTCATCCTCTGTCATCCCCTTCTCGTCCTGCCTTCAATCTTTTCCAGCATCAGGGGGTTTACCAGTGAGTCAGTTCTTTGCACCAAGTGGCCAAAGTATTGGCATTTCAGCTTCAGCATCAGTCCTTCCAATTAATATTGATTGATTTCCTTTAGGGTTGACTGGTTTGATCCCCTTACAGTCCAAGGGACTCTTAAGAGTCTTCTCTAACACTACAGTTCAAAAGCATCAATTCTTTGGTGCTCGGCTTGCTTTACAATCCAACTCTCACATCCATACGTTATTACTGGAAAAACCATAGCTTTGACTAGATAAACCTTTGTTGATGTTCGACTTTCTTTACAGTCCAACTCTCACATCCATACATTATTACTGGAAAAACCATAGCTTTGACTAGATAAACCTTTGTTGGTGCTCGACTTTCTTTACAGTCCACACTCACATCCATACATTATTACTGGAAAAACTATAGCTTTGACTAGATAAACCTTTGTCGGCAAAGTAATGTCTCTGCTTTTTAATATGCTGTCTAGGTTGGTCATAGCTTTCAAAATTACTTTTAAAATTACTAAAGCTCATACTTAACCACAGACTGAGCAAAACATTGTCTTTTATTTTCTTCTACCATCTCTAAAGCATTGTAATGTGATAGTGGCTTGGGCAGCAAATATTCAATATACATTTATCCTGATATTAATTTAAAGCTATACAAATAAGAACGCAGACAACAATTTTTTTTTTTTAATTTTATCTAAAATATTACAAATTGGGCTTCCTTGGTGGTCCAGTGCTTGAAAGTCTGCCTGCCAATGCAGGGGGTGTGGATTCAATCCCTGATTCAGTAGGATCCAACAATCCATGGAGCAACTAAGCCTGGGCATCACAACTATTGAGCCTGTGCTCTAGAGCCTGGGAACTCCAACAACTGAGCCTACGTGTTGTAGCTACTGAAAACTGCACACCTAGAGCCCACACTCCTCAACAAGAGAAACCACCACAGCAAGAAGCCTGGGTACTACAACAAGAGAGTAGTTCCTACTTGCCACAAATAGAGAAAAGCCCACGCAACAAAGACCCAGCACAGCCACTAATAAATAAATAAATAAAAAAATAATAATAAGGTATGAAAAATTAAACTTCCAAGTGTAAAATTAATGGAAGTAAAGGAACTTAGTGTTAAAAATGAAAAATAAATAAATAAAATTTTCCTAATAGTTATAAAAGTTGTTTTTCTGCTTAAAAACATGTTTTTACCCATGAAGTTTTATTATAAAACCATCTTTACCAAAAAAAAAAATAAACAACAGAAACAAACAAACAAACATGTAGAAAAATACATGAAACAGCTCTTTTCATACACTAGGCCATAGAACAGCAGAATGAGAAGAAATATACACTAGGTCAAACTGCTGAGTTCCTAGCATTCTTCCAGGAGGCAATTTAACAGCTACAGTGGACAAAGGGAACACACACAGAATCAGAGATTTTGCAACACTGAGGAGAAACAAATCAGAGTTTAGAGATACTAAGGCTCCTAGAATCTGCAAGTGAACTGTAAAAGATAAAACTAAAAAGAGAAAGAGCTCTAGAAAGAGCTTCTGATTGAGGGCTAACTGTGAATCTGCAGTTGGATAACAATCTGCATATTAAATTCCATGAGACTGGACAAATAACAAGTGCTAAGGAAAGAAACATTACAGTGGACTTAAAAGCTAAAAAATGTCCAGATCTCATAAAGTGCTAGAAATCTTTTGAGTAGCCACTAGACAGAGTAAAGTGACATCATTGACTATATGGGAATTTGCCTGAGAACCAAGAAGGCCTACACATTGGGAACAGAGCTGCTTAGCCCTAGAGTAAAGGCAACTCAGACTTTTCCTAAAAGAGCTAAAAACTACACACAAAAACATCAAGTTGATTTGGATATCAGTCTAACATATGTGTAACTGTTGACCAGAGATGAATGATTAAGAGACAGAAAAATTATATGAAGAAATAACATTTGAAAAAAATATAAATTATGAAATATCAAAGTTCCCAGCATAAAAGAAATGGAAGTAAAGGAACTTAGTGTTAAAAATTAAAAAAATAAATAAATAAGTAAAACTTTGCTAACGGTTTTAAAAGTTGTTTTTCTGCTAAAAACATGTTTTTACCCATGAAGTTTTAACTATTATAAAGCTACCCTTACCAGAAAAACAAAACAATATATATATATTTATTTATATATATATATATATATATATATATATATATATATATAAATTAATGATCCAAGAAGCTCATTAAAGCCCAAGAAGGAAAACACAAAGAAAATCACATAAATGAAGTTTCTATAAGAATAAACAAAATTGGAAAACTCCCATCATAAACATTCCATGCAGGAGAAGAAAGTTAAAACCCATCACAGAAGAATTGAAATTGCAAGTAAAGAGCTCAGTTGAACCTATCCCCAGTAAAATAAAACTGGTGAAAATTATTTTTAAGAATTATTTAAAATCTTTGGAAATTTTTTTAAAGCTGAACAGAAAATGGAGAAACATTTCTTCAAAAGTCTACCAAATTTCAGTAATAGTGAGAATCTGTGGAATTTGAACCCCAATCTGCTCCCCTATCACCTCCTTCAGATCTGTTTTGGAAGCTCTAATCTCAATGTTCTACTTCTGGCAGGTGTGACCAAGAAGACCAGGGCCTCCTCTACTCCAGACTCTCAATCTGTGTATGATTTCACCAAGGAAGACCAGACTGCCAGCATTTTTCATTCTGCCTCCAGCCTCAGTTGCAGAAGTTGAACTCTAGGCAGTTCTGACAGAGAGAACTGAGTCTCACTACTCACTACATCCAGTCATTCTACAAAGGCTTGAGGCTCTACTCCAGGTACTGTTGCTGAAAATATTGGGGTCACTTTTGCCCTTGGCCCAGAAGGGTGAGAGAGGATGAGATGACTGCATGGCATCACTGACTCAATGGACATGAGTTTGAGCAAACTCCGAGAGATAGTGAAGGACAGGGAAGCCTGGAGTGTGGCAGTCCATGGGGCCGCAAAGATTCCGACATGACATAACGACTGAACAAAACCAACGACCACTTGCTCATAACGTGAGGTGAGTGTGAAAAGTGAGAATACAGGGGCTGCCACCCTCACCCAGTCTCATGCAGTGGTTCAGGGGATCAGTCAAGGAGAGAGACAGCCCAGAAGAATGAAAGAATCCGCAGCTCAATCTGCAGAGACTGCTTTTACTTGAAACAGAATATGGAAAGTTCCGTGTTTAGGACCATTGTTAAAAACAGAGGAAATCTTAATGGAGAGAAATTAAGAGGAAATGTTAGTTCCATAACACAAAAATGGCACAGCAGCCATTTTGTGTTAGTTCCATAACACAAAAATGGCACAACAGAAGAGAATGAGAGAGCTAAGAATAGATCTCCTGGTATCGAGTTCAACTCTGGTAGTCAAGTAGGAAGTATACATGTGCTAAGCTGCTCCCACTTAGGGACAATGACGAAAGGACATTAAGCTTACATGAAATCATTCCCCAGCAGTATACAAAGCCAATCAATAGAAAGCAAAACCCTCACGGGTTCAAGGAGTTTGAACACTACCTCTGACTACACACTTACTGAACAATAACACTGGCCTAAGGATGACTCATAGGAAAAGAAGTTTGAATATAAAATAAAAATAGGCATTATTGGCAACCTGGAAAAACGTGTGAATGATCCAAATTTCAAATTCTCAGAAATTATCAGAGATGAAATCTCTAAGCTTCTAGTCCCAGGCCAAGCATGAGACAAAATAATAAAACTTCACACTGTAGAAGTGGCTCCTCTCCCCAAATCACCCACATGTGGAATGGTGAATGATGTCAATCTAACTGGCTACAGGGAGTCAGGTGTCGGGAGCCGAGTTAGGCATTACTGACAAAATGGAGGCACAGCCCCAACCCCCTCTCCTCATCCCGCAGGCACGGTCCTGGGATGAAGTTAGGTCTTGTGATTCTTACTTGTCCTTTCCTTCCTTCAGTTGAGTTGGCTGGAAAGAATGTTAAGGTGTTTATTGTTCTTGCAAGGAGCATGAGAAAGCACAAAGCCTTCTGCAGTTATGCCCAGGAAATAATCCATAAAGTTACATTTGTTCAAGGATCTTCACAAAAAATGTTCCAGGATGAGCACGTAGGCCGCAGCTTGAGGCTATGGGAAAGATTGTTGTCTGAGACCTGCTTATGAGGGAAATGTTTATGGCAAAAGAAGTTTGCTGAGTTTCAGTTCAGTTCAGTTCAGTCGCTCAGAAGTGTCCGACTCTGCGACCCCATGAATCGCAGCATGCCAGGCCTCCCTGTCCAGCACCAACTCCCAGAGTTTACCCAAACCCATGTCCATTGAGTCGGTGATGCCATCCAACCATCTCATCCTCTGTCATCCCCTTCTCCTCCTGCCCCCAGTCCTTCCCAGCATTAGGGTCTTTTCCAATGAGTCAACTCTTCACATGAGTTTAGGGTTTAGGAGTAATTAAAACTAGTTAGAAGCTAAAAGTTTAAAGAATGTTGTAGTGTTGGCATATTTTACTATAGCTTATAGAGATTAGGAATTTTGGAGATACTAATAGCTAGAAGCCTTTTTAAGAAATAAACTGAGGAATGTGGTATGCAGCCCAGAGATAAGCATGAGTTACAATGTAATCACAAGGACACTTTCTGGAGACAATAAATCTGGGTGAGGGGGAACTGAAGATGTCAAACCTCTGACCTAATGCTTTTGTCAAAGTATAAAAGAAAACCTGATGCTTGAAATAAACATGCAGTCCCGCACTTTGAGTCAGAGATTGCATCATTCTCCGCCGACACCGCTCATCCCTTCAGGCTGATTCCCTGGCTGCTGGAGCTGGACTCCGGCAGTCAGGTGTAATCTTTGATCTATAAATGGTTTGCATCAATCCAGGGGCTATTTCTAGCTAACTGATACAAAAGATAATTGGGAAGACAATATTAACAAGGACATCAGAGGCTGACACTACAGGGGAAACAGACTTTACTGAATTAGTTCCACTAAGTCATTAAACAAATAAATGGCCAATGAGCAACAAGAGTAACTCTCTGCAATTGTGGGTAGAGAAGGCATTAGTATTAAGAATTACAATATGTAACCTAAAATTTTTGGTTTTAGCAATAACAACAAATACATATAAAAAAAATCAAGAAAGTTTGACTGATGCACAGAGGAAAATATGTGATATCTATAACTCATTAACAGTTTGTTATAATTATTTCTTCATTTAATCTTGCATTCATATGTAGAAAATTTGAAAAAAAAAGTTGAAGAAATTTCTAATTTCAAGATGAAACGATTACAATGTTACAGTAATTGATGAAGTGATGTACTGTCGTAACTATAGGCATATAAATCTATGAAATAGAATAAAGAATTCACAAATAAATCTTTGCACTTATGGTCAATTAATTTTTTAAATGTGTGCCAAGAATAGTTTTTCAATAAACAGTGCTGGTATAACTGAATATCTCCATGTGAAAAAATAATATCAAATCCCTAATCAAACCACACACAAAAATTAGCTCAAAATGGACCACACAGAACTATAGTTTAGCTAGGAGCTAAACCTATACAATTCTCATAGGAAAACATAGTTGTATATCTTCATGTCCTTGGCTTAGCCAGAGTTTTTTTAGATACAATAGCATAATTATGATTAACAAAAGATAAAATATATAACTTGTATTTCATAAAAGTTAAACACTTTTCTGCCATAAATGTTATCAGTAAGTATAAAAGACAAAACAAAGAATGGGAGAAAATACTTGAAAGTCCTATCTCTAATAATAGAGTTCTATCCAGAATTTTAAAGCATGCTCTCAATTTAATAGTAAAAGACATGACCCAATTAAAAATGGGGAAAGTATTTCAATAGATATTTTCCCAAAGAAGATAGACAAATAAAAAGTACATGTAAGGGCACTCAATATCAATAGTCACTAGGAAAATGAAACGCAAGATCACAATGAAACACAGCTTCACATTCACTAGTGTGACTATATCTAAAAACGTGGAACAACTTGTATTTGTCAGTGTGGAGAAATTAGAATACTCGACAACTTGGTGGGAATTTAGAGTTGCGAACCGTTTAGAAAAAAAGTTTTTCATTTCCCCAAAATGTTAAACATTTGGACCAACAATTCTACCCCTACTTATACACCCCCCAAAAAGGAAAACACACCCACACAAGAACTTGTACATGAATATTCATACCAGCGTTATGAGTAACAGCTAAAAAGTGGGAAAAAAATTCACTAACTGGTTTATGGAAAAATAAAATGTTGACTAGTCATATAATTGAATCTTATTCATTAGGAAAAACAAATGAATTATTGATACATGCTACAACATGGGTGAGTATTGTACTAAGTGTACTAAGTGTTGTACTAAATGTACTAAGTGGAAGAAGATAGTCTCAAGACCATATTGTATGATTGCATTTTTTTTTTTTTAGCTTTTTGAATGCTGAGTTGTGTGTTTTTTTGTTTTTGTTTTTGTTTTTTGTAAACTGAAGGATAATTGCATTACAGAATTTTGTGGTTTTCTGTCATACATCAATAAGAATCAGCCATAAGTACACACTTGTCCCCTCCTTCCCAGACCTCCCTCTCATCTCCCTCCCCATCCCATCCTTCAACCTGTTGTAGAGCCCCTGTTTGAGTTCCCTGAGTCATACAGCAAATTCCCATTGGCTATTTTTACATATGATATTGTAAATTTCTATGTTATTCTCTCCATACATCTCCCCTTCTCCCTTCTCTCCTCTCACCATGTCCATAGGTCTGTTCTCTATGTCTGTTTCTCCTTGCTTCCCTGAAAATAAATTCATCAGTGTCATCTCTTTAGATTCCATATGAAACATCTGCATGCATGCTAAGTCACTTCAGTCGTGTCTAACTATTTGCGACCCTATGGACTGTAGCCTGCTAGGCTCCTCTGTCTGTGGAATTCTCTAAGCAAGAATATTGGAGTGGGTTTCCATGCTCTCCTTCAGAAGATCTTCCCAAAACAGGGATTGAACAAGCATCTTTTAGTCCCCATTGTTGGCAGGCAGATTCTTTGCCAATAGTGCCACCTGGGAAGCCCATATGAAACAGCTAAAATGAGCAGGTATACAGGACAGAAAGTAGATTAATGAATCCCTATAGCTGGGGGTAGTGGGATGTGAGAAAAAGGCAGTGGATGCTAGATTTGGGTGGTTTTCTCGGGCAAAGAATGAAAAAATTTAAATGTGGTTATGCTGATTGTTGCACGATTGTGTGAGCTACTAAAAACTTTAAGTTGGGCATTTTAAATGGGTGAAATATATTATGTGAAATATATATCAAAAATTTTATATAAAAAAGAAATCAGACTTATCTTCAGAAACCTCATAAACCAGAAGGTGATAGAGCAATATCTTTATAGGACTGAAGAACAAAAAATAAGATAAAATAAAAACTTGATATATTTATATTTACATACACATACACCCTAGAGTTACATAATTAAATAAGCTGTAGATAAAGATAGCCAAGTTTCAACTGTCAGAGAAAACAATACAAATAAACAAGAGGGGAGCATAAAATTAATCAAGTGTTGCTGAATTTAAGTCTAAACTGTTGGTTTGAACACATCTTAATGCTAATATGGAAATATTTATAGATATGTGTACACATGAAAGTGAAAAAAAAAAGTTAAAGTTTTAGTCTCTCAGTCATGTCTGACTCTTAGTGACCCCATGAACTCTAGCCCACCAGGCCCCGCTATCCATGGAATTCTCCAGGCAAGAATATGGGAGTGAGTAGTCATTCCCTTCTCCAAGGGATCTTCCCAACCCAAGGACTGAACCTGGGTCTCCTGCATTGCAGGCAAATTCTTTATCATCTGAGCCACCAGGTATGTGTTAGTATATATAAACACACTAGTTACATATGTGTGTATATATTATATATGTACACACTATACATTCATATTTATATATGAGTTAATCACACTAGGGGAAAGAAGAGAAAAAGTCAAATAAACAAGATCAATAATATCTCTATTTTTTTTAATTAATGTTTCAATTATTGTTGATGGATATAATAGAGGAAATATATCTGATTTCCTAGCTGATTAATTTTTGAAAAGGTCAAGTTAATGAGTCAACAATTTCTGCATACTTTCCATTGATTTTAATAAGGTAGTTTGCTTTATAAATCTCTAATATTGCACAAAATATGCAGTTTACTGGGATTTATTTGACCATAGAATACTTATTTGAGACATTTTTCATGGGAAAAATTTGACAGGCTAGAATTAATTAATTCAGATAAATGATGAGATAGAAACTTAAAGGAGGACAAAATATCAACTTACATCTATCGATATAGAAAGAGGTATTATTTTTAAAACATTTTTTAAAAATTGGAATTGACTATATTTCTTTTAAGTAATAATAACACAGCTTTGATGAATTGATCATATCAGTAATATGACTTCATAAAGTTTCACCCATTTAATGTTTCCTTGGACAAACATCTTTATATTAAAATGAAACATTTATTTAAAATAACATTTAAACCAATAAAAGCAAACCATAATAAAATAAAAATACTGTTTCTGAATGTTTTACCAAAGTTATTTCTGGAAAAATAAATATTTTAAGTTTTCTTAGACTATATATAAGAATCTTGCTCTCTGAATACTGTTTCATCTCTACTGTTTAAATTAATTTTTCACATAAGCTTACACCAAATATCTGTCAGGATGATTCTATCTACATGTATACAAATATAAGTGGAAAGATGTGAAATGAGCTGAGTGAACTTTCTTGAAATTCTATCAGGTCAAAATGTACAAGATTAACTGGAAATTGCTGGAATCTTTTGATTGAAATTCTGTTTTATCTATGGATAAGTATAAATCTGTTGAGTTAAGCCTATATCTAATCTTAAGTGCAGCTTCATTAATATTTATACTTTTGAAGAAGGAAATGGGTTTCAAAGATTCCATGTTCCTTATTCAATTAAAAAATGACTAAATGCAGAGTGAAATTATCTCCACCTAAGTGTTTTTAAACAGATTTAGGCAGGTAGAGTGATTATATTTTTCAGTCAAGATTACACCTGAGGTTCCTTCTGGATCTCATGACTCATTGGAGATTTGCAAATGAGGCAGATTTCTAAAAAGGCAAGGGTTATTTAATTCTCCATAGAGATAAATACTCCTAGATAGCTTCTTAAGAACTAAAGAGACTTTTGAAGAATGGGCAATTAGTGTGTGTTTAAAATGGCATGAAACTGCAGTATAGCTGTGTCCAAGGAAAGCAAATCAAGACACTCAGTTTTATAATGCCAGTCCATTTGTCTCAAATCACACAAAAACAAAACCCAAAAACCTCACAGAAGTTCAACATTTACTTTTCATCAAGGCAATTCTAATGAGAACTAAAACATATAATCATGGTGCCAAGTGTCTAATATACCCTGAAATGAAAAATGAATTTTTGTTATATGTAGTGTCACTATATCCTAGTACAATGAAAACTGAGTTAGATTACGCTAAATCTGGAATACACAGAGTACCACATAAATAGTTGCTACTACAAAAAGTTGCCACACTTGGAATGAACTGACACTTAAACCTCTTTTTGAATCCTAAGGCAGATGCTGACAATGACAATGACCTTTACAGTCATTGGCAGGTTTATCTGATGAGTCCTTTTAAAAAAGAATCTATATATCAGAAATAGAACTCAGAGATATTCAGATTCAATAGATGACTCTTCTGTTGACCTTAAAGGAGAAAACAGTCATAATTAGACAGGGCAACATTATCCTCCAGGAATTGAAAATAGTCTCCAGTTGACAACCAGAAAAAAAAAATATATATATATGAAGGCCTTGATCCCACAAGCAAAGGAAGAGAACTTTGTCAACAATCAGTGAGTATGGAAGAGGACTGGAGCCTTGTATGAGATTACAGTCTTGGATAATACCTTAATTTCCTGTTGGTAAGACCCTAAACAGAGGCTCCAGCACCCATACCCAGACACCTGACACAGGCAAATGAAGAGATTATAAATGAATGTTGTTTAAAACTCTAGACTTGTGGTAATCTGTTTGGCAGCAATAGAAAACTAACGTAACTTTGACACGATTTTTCAAATGACCTAGAGAAAAAAATAATACATTTGAATACAAAAAAAATGCTATCAATCTTCCTGGAATAATCATAAAAGGGAAATTGAAACTGTTTTCTCCACGTATATAAGGACTATTACATCTTTCATGTCTTATTATTCCAGGTTTATCAATCTTCATTTTGAAAAAATTCTTAATTGTTTTGTTTATACTTCTTTGTACTATATTCTTTTTCAGTTTAATTGTCAAAGTCAAACCTGGATTCAAATAAAATAGATGAAAGGCTATCCAATTGAAAATGCATTCCCTAGGATTTCTAGGGAGGTAGCCCCAAAATATTCCATGTGGAAGTTCAGTTTGAAATTGTGTTTAATTTGTAAGGCTTTTGACCTGTCTCTTGAGAAATCTGTATGTAGATCAGGAAGCAACAGTTAGAACTGGACATGGAACAACAGACTGGTTCCAAATAGGAAAAGGAGTACGTCAAGGCTGTATATTGTCACCCTGCTTATTTAACTTATATGCAGAGTACATCATGAGAAACGCTGGGCTGAAACAAACACAAGCTGGAATCAAGATTGCCAGGAGAAATATCAATAACCTCAGATATGCAGATGACACCACCCTTATGGCAGAAAGTGAAGAAGAACTAAAGAACCTCTTGATGAAACTGAAAGAGGAGAGTGAAAAAGTTGGCTTAAAGCTCAACGTTCAGAAAACTAAGATCATGGCATCTGGTCCCATCACTTCATGGGAAATAGATGGGGAAACAGTGGAAACAGTATCAGACTTTACTTTTTTGGGCTCCAAAATCACTGCAGATGGTGACTGCAGCCATGAAATTAAAAGACGCTTACTCCTTGGAAGGAAGGTTATGGCCAACCTAATAGCTTATTTAAAAGCAGAGACATTACTTTGCCAACAAAGGTCCGTCTAGTCAAGGCTGTGGTTTTTCCAGTGGTTATGTATGGATGTGAGAGTTGGACGGTGAAGAAAGCTGAGCGCTGAAGAATTGATGCTTTTGAACTGTGGTGTTGGAGAAGACTCTTGAGAGTCCCCTGGACTGCAAGGAGATGCAACCAGTCCATCCTAAAGGAGATCAGTCCTGGGTGTTCATTGGAAGGACTGATGTTGAAGCTGAAACTCCAATACTTTGGCCACCTCATGCGAGGAGTTGACTCATTGGAAAAGACCCTAATGCTAGGAAGGATTGGGGGCAGGAGGAGAAGGGGATGACAGAGGATGAGATGGTTGGATGGCATCACCGACTCGATGGACATGAGTTTGGGTAAACTCTGGGAGTTTGTGATGGACAGGGAGGCCTGGCGTGCTGCGATTCACGGGGTTGCAAAGAGTCGGACACAACTGAGCGACTGAACTGAACTGAGAATAGCAAGTTAAAATATAAACCCTGAAAAATGTGTTTTTGTGCAATATCAAAATGTATAGCTCAAATGAATAAAACTAAGTTTGTTTAGTAATGGTTTCTTTTAGGATAAAATATTTCAATTATAATGCAGCTTTGTGTCTCAGATGATAAAGCATCTGTCTACAATGTGGGAGACCTGGGTTCGATCCCTGGGTCAGGAAGATCCTCTGGAGAAGGAAATGGCAACCTACTCCAGTACTCTGGCCTGGAAAATCCCATGGACAGAGGGGCCTGGTGCTAGTCCAGGGGTTCGCAAAGAGTTGGACACAACTGACTGACTTCACTTTCACTTAGACTAGTGAAGTGAAATACATGTGAAAGAGGTTTTAAAAATTCATATAATACACTGAAATAATTATGTGATTTATTGTGTGAGTATAAAAGGCACATATTTTTGCAAATATTGAGATATTTGTGCTAAAATTAAATAAGGAAATGTATTAGAAAATATAGTATCTATTAAAAATATGTTAGCCACTTTGAATCACAGTGTAACTATGACTATTTTAATAGTCATAAAAGCAACTGTGATTGATAATTATGGGAACAGTCTTTAAAAATTGTGTATAAACTATTACATCAAATAAGAGCAATAGAAGAGGAGTAGAATTTTTGTAAATGGCTGGGTAAACAATACCTGTGCTAGGGTGTATAAAGTTTTAAAATTTCTTATGGTTACACTGATTAGAATAAACTTAACTAAAGCGTGTTCAACAGAAGATTAGAAAATGTGGGGTAATTAAGCTATTGAAACAATAACACAAAACTATTATTTTCATTTTGTGTAATCTTGATTTATCTTTATTTTTTGATATCTAAATTGATTAGCCTGTTAGTATAGGCTTCCAAGGTGGCTCAGACGGTAAAGAATCTGCCTGCAATGTATGAGACCTGGGTTTGATCCCTGGGTCAGCAAGATTGCCTGGAGAAGGAAATAGCAACCCACTCCTGTATTCTTGCCTGGAGAATCTCATGGACAAAGGAGCCTGGCAGGTTATAGTTCACGGGGTCACAAAGAGTTGGTCATGACTGAGAGACTAACACACATAGTCTATTATTATAATCATTACATTAGGTATTGGGAAAAACCAATTATCAGGAGACAAGAAAATTTTATACCCTTACAGTTAAAAATAAGACAATTCTCATGCTACTCGCTCAATCCATTCCATCCTCTCCTTCCCCTGCTTTGTCCACAAGTCTGTTCTCTATGTCTGCATCTCCATTGCTGACATGCATATAGGCTCAGCAGTACCATCTTTTCATATTCCATATATATGCATTTATATACAATATTTGTTTTTCTCTTTCTGACTACTGCATTAAGTGTAACAGGCTCTAGGTTCACCCACCTCATTAGGACTGACTCAAATGTGTCATCCTCCAATTAAAATTTTAAAAACCTAACAAAACAAAGAAAAAAATAAAGCAGTGGCAAAACTTCAAAAAACTAAAGATGTTATTAAAAAAAACCAATTCTATAGGGAAGCACTTCCTTATGTTTGATCTGAGTATGCCTTTCTTAAGAATCTTATCAAAATGTAGATACTAATTCAGTAGGACTGGAGCAGGGACCTAGAGTCTTCATTTCTAATAAGCTTCCAGGTGATGGAAATGTTGCTGGTCTAGTGGCCACACTTTGTATAGGGAATCTTAGATGATTCCTATGGAATCACAGTCAGAGATGGTGAATCGGCACTGCTTCAGTCTTCTGAAGTTAGGGACAACCTGTGTGAATTATGAATCACTTGTACAAGAGGTAAAATCTTTGAATGTATATAAATTCAGAATTCTATTCCTATTATTGCTTCTATGGCTATTTAAAACATATTTAACAAATATATATTGATTATTTGATGCTATATGAGAAAATGCTTCAATGTATTTCAAAATGAGGCTAACGTTACTATCAAAAAATTAATTAGTTGGTCATTGTTCTGGATTGAATTGTACCCCTCCCAAAGATACACTGAAATGTATACACTTACTACCTGTGAATGAGACCTTGTTTTAAAATAGGGTGTTTGGAGATGTCATTAATTTAAGATGAGGTCATTAAAGTGGGCTCTAATCGAATATGACTTGTTTCTTTCTAAGAATGGGAGAAGACAGAGACAGGGAAAACACTACCATATGATACCAGAAGTAGGAATTGTAGCTATTCATTTATAAGTCAAGGAAGACCTGGGGCTATGCAAAGTTGGAAGAGACAAGGAAAAATTCTCCTCTAGAGACTTTGGATAAAGCACAGCCCTGCAAACACTGATTTCAGACTTCTAATCACCTGGACAGTGAAATAATAATTTCTGTTGTTTTAAGAAACTCAAATTGTGTTATTTTGTTATAGAAGCCCTAGGAAGCTAATGCAATTATTAATCATATTAAGGGGGAGGAGTACTTAAAGGCTCATTTGCTTGAGAATATTGAATAGTAATTGGTAATTTATTTTCTTAATTTCCTTTATTTCAACTTATTTATTTATTTTAGCAGTATAAGAAATATCTTTATTTAGCTAGTGAAGTAAAACAGAAACAAAAACTTGACATATCAAGTGATGATTATATAGTGTTTTCTGTGTCTAATATGTCTTCTAATACATTAATCATTTCTTCTGAAATCTTACAACTGTTGTGTAACATAGGCATCATTCTGGGGAAAAAAAAATCATACTATTTTCTGAAAGCTGATTTACTGAGTGTTGGGAGATTTTTAAAGATCACCGCATGAAACAGTATTATAGTGCATAAAAGACATGGAATATGTGTTTAATTAAATTACTATGTGTATACATCACTTTTTAAAAACACGGATTTTTAAATAGTTAACTATAGAATCTATGCAGTTTAACATATCATAACATGAATGTTATCTTGAGGATTCATAGAATCAAAGTTGCAACATTTTCTACAAAAGAATCCTAGTTCACCTGTTTACAACAAAGATTAAATGAAAAGAAAAACTAGATGTAAAGCATTTACCATGTGCCACCAAAAAAAAAAAAAACACCTAAAAAATAGTAAGTTTCCTCCCAAATGTTATGACCAATAAGGGGTCAATATACAACATACATAAATACCTCACACAACTGAAAATCAGAACATAAATTACATAATTAGAAAATGGGCAGAAGAACTGAATAGACATTTTCCAAAGAGGAAATTCAACTGGACAACAGACACATTAAAATATACTCAACATTCCACTAAACATCAAAGAAAAACCACAATGAAATACCACCTCATATCGGTCAGAATGTGTATCATAAAAAGAACACAAATAACAATTATTTGCAAGGATGTGAAGAAAAGGGAACCTTAGTACGCTTAAAGAGATTTAAACCTTGACTTGATAGTCCCTTATAACTTTATATATATATATATAACAAGTTATCTATATGTGTATAAGGTGGGAATATGAATTGATGCAGTCACCGTGGAAAATAGTATGTAGGTTTCTCAAAAAAAAAAACAAAAAACACTATAAATAGAACTACCATGAGTGCTCAATCTCTTCAGTCATGTCTGACTCTGTGAGACGCTATGGACTGTAGCCTGCCAGGCTCCTCTGCCTTTGGGATTCTGCAGGCAAGAATACTGGAGTGGGTTGCCATGCCCTCCTCCAAGGGATCTTCCTGACCCAGAGATCTAACCTGCGTTTCTTATGTCTCCTGGATTGGTAAGCAGATTCTTTACCATTAGTGCCACCTGGGAAGCCCAAAGTGTCAAAGTATTAGTCACTCAGTTATGTCCGACTCTTTGCAACCTCATGGACTATAACCCACAAGGCTGCTCTGTCCATGGAGCTGTCCAGGCAAGAATACTGGAGTGAGTAGTCATTTCCTTCTCCAAGGGATCTTCCCAACTCAGAGACTGACCCTCAGTCTCCTGCACTGCAGGCAGAAATTTTACCATCTGAGCCACCAAGGAAAACCATATGACCCAGGAATTTCACTCTGGGGTATACATCCCCCAAATCCAAAAACCATAATTTGAAAACATACATGTACCCCAAAGTTCACAAGAGCATTATTTATGATAGCTAAGATATAGAATCAACCTAAGTGTCCATCAACAGAGGAATGGTTAAAGAAAATGTAGTATACACACACACACACACACAGGAATATTACTCAGCCATAGAAAAGAATGAAGTTTTGCCATTTGTAACAACATGGATGGACTTAGTATTGTGCTAAGTGAAATAAGTCAGCAGAAAAAGACAGATATTGTATAATGTCACTTACATATAAAATCTAAACAAATCAAACTAGTGTCTATAGTACAAAAGGAGACTCACAGATATAGAGAACAAATTAGTGGTCATCAGTGGGGAGAGAGAAGAGGGGAATTTAGAGATAGGGGAATAAGAAGTACAAAAATGTATAAAATAAGTTATAAAGGTGTACTGTACAGCATGGGGAATATAGCCATTATCTAATAATAAATATAAATGGCGTATAACCTTTAAAAAATAAATTAATTAAAGACATCTCACACAAAAAAGTAGTTTTCATAGAAATAAAAAATGCATGGCCATATTTTCAATGCTACAATACATAATATTTCTCAAGAGGTAAACAGCTCTTGAGAGCTGTTTATCATTCATATCTACGTGCTAGAATCTGTGTGCACACATACACACAAGCTAAGTCCAGGTATTAGAACAACTGACATAGATATCATTCCTCTAAATATTATAAACTAGAAAACTAAAGTAACAAAAATTTTGAAAAGAATAAAGGAACACAAGTTATTTGAGCTTTCCATTTGAACATGAACATTGTCATATATTACAGTTGGAAAAATTAATCCAGAGGGTGGCCTGGGGTTTTATGGATTCAAGTTACTTATAAAATGATGGAGGTGGGAGAGGGGTTCTGGAAAGGGAACACATGTACACCCATGGCGGATTCATGTCAATGCATGGCAAAACTAATACAATATTGTAAAGTAAAAAATAGATAAATAAATTTTAAAAAATGATTAGACATTTAAATAACTTAAGATTAACAAATACTTAAATACTAAAACTAAGACATAGAAAAGGCAATGTTACTCATATAGAATACTTCAGATTTAGCTATTGCATGAGCAATAGATAAGGTATCTTTCTTAATCATAATCACCTTAAGGTATCCAAATTAAAGCTCTTCTACCTACTTAAAAATTCAGTGTGACCATTGCACAATTTAAAAATTTTAAAATATCCTGAATGATTGAGTTAGAATATCAGAGCTTTGTAATTTGAATGGCTTGATAATCACAGAGAACAAATGTACCACTACTCTGTTTAGCATATCATCATGGTATCTTACTTTTTAAATTTTTATTTATTTTTATATTAAGTTTTTAAAAATTAGAGATTATTATGATGTGATGGGAAGACCACAATTAAAATGGGTTATATGTTTACATGTTGTGGATGCACTTTGAAAGAAAAGCAATGACAAACCTAGACAGCAAATTAAAAAGCAGAGATATCACTTTGCCTACAAAGGTCCATTTGGTAGAAGTTATGGTTATTACAGTAGTCATATACACATGGGAGAAGGCAATGGCATCCCACTCTAGTACTCTTGCCTGGAGAATCCCAGGGACGGGGGAGCCTGGTGGGCTGCCGTCTATGGGGTCGCACAGAGTCGGATACGACTGAAGCACTTAGCAGCAGCAGCAGCATCATATACACAATGTGAGAGCTGGACAATAAAAAAGGCTGAGCACCAGAGAATTGGTGCCTTCAAACTGTGGTACTTGAAAAGACTCTTGAGAGTCCCTTGGACTGCAAGGAGATCAAACCAGTCAATCCTAAAGGAAATCAACCCTCAATATTTATTGGAAGGATTGATGCTGAAGTTGAAGCTCCAAGACCTTGGCCACCTTATGCGAAGGGCTGACTCACTGGAAAAGATCCCAATGCTGGGAAAGATTGAGGGAAGGAGGAGGGGATGACGAGGATGAGATGGTTGGATGGCATCACTGACTCAATGAACATGAGTTTGAGCAAACTCTGGGAGACGGTGAAGGATGGGAAAACCTGGCATGCTCCAGTCCATGGGGTCCCAAAGAGCTGAATGTGACTGAGTGACTGAACAACAACATGGCTGCACCATAGTAGGAAATACTTAGAAAATGATAAAAATGTATGGTTCTATTATGTAAGGACTATGATATTGTGTCATCCAATGAAATTAGCATAGGCTAATTAAAAAAAAAATCCTTAACATATTCTGTCATTAGTTAATGGGGCTTCCCAGATGGTTCAGTAGTAAAGAATCTGCCTGCAATGTAGGAGATGCATGATATGCAGATTTGATCCCTGGGTGAGGAAGATCCCCTCCCCAAGGAAGGCATGGCAACCCACTGCAGTATTCTTGCTTGGAGAATCTCTTGGACTGAGGAGCCTGGCAAGTTACCATCCATAGGATCTCAAAGCATCAGATATGACTGAAGCAACTGAGCATGCATACATGCACACCATTATTTATTGCTTCCTAACCAAGAAACCAATACAAGGCTTCTATGTGATGATCAATTGAAATGACAGCAGATTTCACTTCTGTAAGTTTGGGAAGCACTGACACGTTTTTAGAAAAGCAGTATAATTCAAACAAAAAACTACTCAGATGAGGTATTCCTAAGTGAAGTCAGATCACGTCAGCTTGTTTAATTCAAAGTTTTATCTGGCCTTCAATTAGAACTAGAATCTACAAACCTGCAGAGGAGAGAAATCATGTTCATAGCTCTGAAATACTTTTCTATGACATTTTTCTGTACATAATTAGATTTTATGAGTTGACATGAACATTTCCAAAGCCATGGACTTTCTAAAATGATTGGGGACATCATATTATTTGGTCTTTATTCAAAAGTTCCATGCACTTAATTCCTTACTTTATTCCCAAAGGATATCACACACCTCATTATACTATATATAATAAAATAAAAGTCAATAATTATAATAAAGAAGCCAGATAAACAAGAAATCAAATTGTAAAGAAAGGTCAGGAATAAAGCCATTAAACAAAAATGCATGTCAAATTATCCTACATAATTAAATACTGCAATTTCATATGTGAGGTCCAAATAACTAAACAAAAGCAAAGCAAGACAAAACAAAATATTATTTATAATCTTTAAGATAAAAGCTTAAAATACATAAAACACAGATACATTTGGTATGCTACTTTGTGAGTAATCCTGATGCAAGTGCATGACAGAGAAAAACATATAAACCAATTATTTAGGAAGCTGGAGTAAGGTGAGGAGAAGGAAGTCAAGGCAATCTGTCAGAGTATGCACACACTTAAAGGTTTGGCTCAATTCAGAAATAAAATCAAGCATCAAGATCTGAAACTCAGTTGCTTTCAAGATCCATACAATCACTGATGTGTGAAATTTCCTGATGCAACACAGTATTGGAAGGTGAAAGGGTGATCAACTGTTAGAATACATGCTTCCAGTTTAAAAATAATAAGCTTTGGGTGACCAAAATCTAAATCTAAACCAAAATTTCAAAACAAATTCAAACTAACAAGCATATCTAGAAGCCAAACGAGGCAACCAGCTTTACAATTTCAACCACTTTAGAGGAATATCTTGAGCACCACTCAAAAAAGACTTAAAAGATATAGTAACTAATAAAATTCTAGTTTACATACACGCTGCTCTTCAATTAGGGGAGAATCCATCATTTAGAAACATAAATGTGATTTTTATGGCTGCTCCATCACAGTAATTGAGAGCAGATTATACAGATGTTTGCTTTCTAGAATTGTCATCAAAATTAGTATGGTAGGGTATATATTAACTTTTTTTGTTATCATTATTTCTGTTTCTCCACATTTATTTGATAAGGACTTCAGCAGCACACATAATTTTAAGTTTGTAGAAAATTTACTCTCTGTTAGTAAGCCATAAGGCAGCAACAAAGCATGATTCGTGAGAAACTATTTTAAGTCTAAGTCATAAATCATAGAACTACTGAAACTCCCAGCTAGAAGATACCAGAAGATAATATAATAGTTTCACAGATGATGAAATAGCTACATAGTGAGATTAGGAAACTGACAGATGGTTCTACAGTTTGATAGTAATGGTAGGACTGGAACTTAAGTCTCAGGACTCCTGAATGACAACTTTGCTATGACCTTCCACTATGACTTATTGCTTCCCATGATGTATAACAGTTCAATATCAGACAATTTATTTTATTATGAGCTGTTAGATAGGGATCAAAGGTTCTTCTGAACTAAATCTCTTAACTCTAAGAAATGTAATTTTTAAGGGCAAATAAATAAAGTATTTGATCTCTGATAATAAATTATAGCCATGTCACATGTTTATATATTGTGTTTATATAACTACAGTATATTTTAGAAAATATGGAAAAGAAAAAGTCAAATATTTTCTTAATATAGTAGAATCATGTATTAATCTGAAATAATATACTCCTGAAGCCCAAACTAAATTATTGGTACTTCCCTCCACCCCCAAATGCAGTTTCTTTGAGTCACAATGTTTATATGTTTATAATTCAGATAGATGTATGAAATGTGGAAATATGGAACTGATAGAAAAATGCTATAAAAGCAATGGTTTAGAATCAGTAGTTAAATGTATTTTTCTCCCTTTAATCTTTAAAAATGTTTCTAAACTATAAACATTTTACTACTCATCATTCCTTAAAAGTCTAGCATCATACTACAAGATTTCATGAGTCAATTTCTAATGAGTCTAGATTTGGGGTATTTGCTTATTTGTTCTAATCATATTGCTTTTAAAATGTGCTTATTCTTATAAAAATTTATTCAAAATTCAAAAGCAAAACAAGGCAGAATATTAGAAAATAAGTTTTCCTTCAATTCAGACCCCAACCTGTTTAATTCTCCTTTCTGAGTCAAAAACTTTCAGTTTCTTGATTCTCTTTTTTAAAAAGAATTTAAGCATTTCAAAGTGTGTATATACATATATATATATAATATGTATATGTGTATATATATACACATATATATATAATATATATAGGGATTTAGCTACATTTTCCAAAAATGTTTTTATAGTATGTAAAGATTTGGTGTGGGCTTCCAAGATAATTTTGATCATCTTTAAATAGCAAATAAGCAAATTTGGTATGTTTGTGTTCACTTCAGTGCAAAGGTGAGTTATCTTTTTACCAGGCCTAATTCCACACTTTATTTCAGAGTTATATACTTGCCAATTTTCCATTCCTGAGGATAATATAGGACCTTTAAAATGCTATTATTATTATTAGCATCTACAGGAGACTAGCTATAAATAATAGTTAAGCTACTCAAGGTAAGTAAATACTAGGTCAAATAAATATCACCCACAATTTTCATTGATAATTCAAATCCCTGAAACAGTGACCAGTCTTACAAAGATTTGAATAGATCTCACAATACACTAATTCATGGATGGTATACTTTTTTATATCTAATCTCAGAATTCTTTCTGAGAGGAAATATTTTGATGAGGGATGAAAAATGTTATCATTAATGTACTGAAGAATCTTCAAAAAGATGCAGTAAAAGGGGATGCTGAAAATGATGGGGATTGACTTTACATTTTCTTAGATCAAAAAGTGAAAGTTTCCCCAAGTGGTTTTTAGCCAACACTGACTAGTGGAACTTTAAATGGTTCTTTAATTATAAAGTCAAAAGTTTGAGAACTACTAGTTAAACAATGTTAACTGGTTTCTTTGCGTATATTTTAGATAATTCAATAAACTACTGATGCTCTGTGATGGGGACATAATACTTAGAATCTTCTAAATTCATATGTATAAAGAATTATTTTGTTATTCTAGGATATCTTTTGGGATTAATGCTCTTACAGTGCACTTCAAAAAAATGTGACTGTAGGCAGTGTTTGGAACCTGGATTATAGCTATAGAATGCTTCCAAAGGCAACTAATACATCTTGACCTAAGTGTTTTTGCTTTAGTTTGAGTAGACCATCTATCTCTCCCCAGGTCAATGACTAACAGATATTTGAGAATCCCTCCAATGAATTGATGGAGGGGAAAAATCACCAGTTTATCCTTGCTCAGTTACCACAGAGAGTTCTTTTATTTCAAGAACCCTGACACCTTTTGTAAATACAATTGGCTGCTGGAAGAATGAAGCGTATTAAACTTAAAGATTGTTTTCTAACCACAGGAGTCCAGATCAAGTCACTGGAAGAATTAGTGTATCCTAGTTCTTCAGACTTTTGGTTCAGTGTTTTATCACCCTCAGTCACTTGCTTTCCCAAAGCAGAAAGAACACAGGGAGAAGTAATTAAACAAAATTTCTTCCTTCTCTACAGGAAACCAAGATGACAATGGCAATTTGTTAAATTCTGGAAATAAGGGAGCAATTAAGGGAGAAATAAATCTTAAAGGATTTTCCTTAACCTTAAACTCCTTTTACAGCAGTCTATTACCAAGTGTCAGTGTGTATTCTGTCTTCATTTGGAACAGTATCTTATACATATTGGTTACGTTAATAAATGTGATGATTAATTGAGTGGCTTAATAATCACTGGCAAAGAGTAATAAGGAGTAAAAATTAACAGTTGAGCAGATTTCAAGACAATATGATTGATAATGTTTTATGTGGAAACATAGAAGCTAAAAATCCATGCCCATAAGAGTACTGTAAAAAACAAGGATACAAGAAAGGTCAAATGTTTGCTGTAGGTAGTCTGACTCAGTTACATAAATATAAAGACTATGTGTCTGTCCTATTGGTGACATCAAAAAACTCCATCTTTGTAGTCAGTTCAGGTAACTCTCCTCTGTTTTAAATCTTGGTCATCTTTCTAACGTCTTCTAGTATTTCTCATGATTTATACTTGCCTATGCAACTCTGATTTTAATTAAAACTCATGATTAGTACATTATATCATATTAAACATAATAAAAAATAAACAAATGTTAGAAGTATTTGGGAACGTGTGTTTGTGCTGCGTGCATGCTAAATCGCTTCAGTCGTGTCTGACTCTTTGAGACCCTATAGACTATAGTCAGACAGTCTCTGTCCATGGGGATTCTCCATGCAAGAATACTGGAGTGGGTTGCCTGTGCCCTCCTCCACAGGATCTTCCTAACCCAGGGATAGAACCTGTGTTTCTTACACCTTCTGCATTGGCAGGTTCTTTACCACTAGCACCACCTGGGAAGCCCAAGTATTTGGGAATAAACACACACAGTTTTATTCCAGTTTGTAAAATGAAAGAATAAAGTTGACAAAAAGTAAAGTAGCTTAGTATTGTATCTTTGCATTTGATGGCATTTAATGGGATAATTCTATATTACCAAATGTTTTTTCTTAGAACAATATTTTAAAATTCATATAGAGATGTATAAAGGACAGTAGATATAAATCCTGTTGGAATTTGGCACTTTATGGTATGATTCTTTTAATATTTGTTCAGGCAGAAAAGAAATTTAGAAATTAATTTTAGTAAACTCTATCTTAGTCCAAGACTAGTACTATTGAGAATACTTTATGTATAAGGAATCCCACTGAAAATCTATCTTTTGCAGCCTGGACCCAATCTTCTACCCCTAACTCCACTTTAAAAAACAATGTGGCAAATCACTGAAATATTTACAGTTCTCATCTCAGATGCAAAATATTTTCTTATTTCTTTAAAATTAATTATTTTCAAAAAGTAGTATGAAAATCCCTTGGATTCCTTGTCATCCTTTGGAGGGTTCTTTAAGGTCCCTAATATAATTTCATAATATTAATAAATAATATTTACTTTCCCCACTCTTATTTGTTCCAGAGGATACAGCATCAATTTCCTGAGGACCCATAACATGTAATGCTTTTGTAAAGTGACATATTTCAAGATAATAAATAACTAAGTGACTAATGCTTTCTAAGTGACAGATACACAATATTGTAAAATGCAAATTATAAGATTAACAAGTGCATTTCACCAAAATGTAATACAAAATGATGTTTTATATGGTTTCAGATTCTATATTGCAACTACCTTTAATCTCAACAACTACCACTTGATGAGGTTGGTGAATTATCTATAAATAATATTGTCTGTTACCTAAAAATAATATTATCTATTATCTAAAAATTCTACTAAATACTCCTTTCTTTTTAACTATGGATTTATGAGAAGCTGAAATTTTTTTCATATATTTCAAGAAAAGCACACAATATGAAAGTTTGAATGCAGCAGCAGATAGGAGAAGCTGGCTGTCTTCTAATACTGTTTCAAAAATAATCATATTTCATTTAACTGTGTTATTTATAGTAATAATAGAGTCAGTATTTAGTTCAGTTCAGTCGCTCAGTCATGTCCAATTCTTTGCAACCACATGAATCTCAGCACGCCAGGCCTCCCTGTCCATCACTAACTCCCTAAGTCCATGCAAACCCATGTCAGTCGAGTCGGTGATGCCATCCAGCCATCTCATCCTCTGTCGTGAACTTCTCCTCCTGCCCTCAATCTTTCCCAGCATCAGGGTCTTTTCCAATGAGTCAGCTCTTCGCACCAGGTGGCCAAAGTATTGGAGTTTCAGCTTCAACATCAGTCCTTCCAATGAACACCCAGGACTGATCTCCTTTAGGATGGACTGGTTGCATCTCCTTGCAGTCCAAGGGACTCTCAAGAGTCTTCTCCAACACCACAGTTCAAATGCATCAATTCTTCAGCGCTCAGATTTCTTTATAGTCTAACTCTCACATCCATACGTGACCACTGGAAAAAGCATACCCTTGACTAGACGGACCTTTGTTGACAAAGTAATGTCTCTGCTTATTAATATGCTATCTAGGTTGGTCATAACTTGCCTTCCAAGGAGTAAGCGTCTTTTAATTTCATGGTTGCAGTCACCATCTGCAGTGATTTTGGAGCCCAGAAAAATAAAGTCAGCCACTGTTTCCATGTTTCCCCATCTATCTGCCATAAAGTGATGAGACTGGATGCCATGATCTTAGTTTTCTGAATATTGAGCTTTAAGCCAACTTTTTCACTCTCCTCTTTCACTTTCATCAAGAGGCTCTTTAGTTCTTCTTCACTTTCTGCCATAAGGGTGGTGTCATCTGCATATCTGAGGTTATTGATATTTCTCCCGGCAATCTTGATTCCAGCTTGTGCTTCCTCCAGCCCAGTGTTTCTCATGATGCACTCTGCATAGAAGTTAAATAAGCATGGTGACAATATATAGCCTTGACGTACTCCTTTTCCTATTTGGAACCAGTCTGTTGTTTCATGTCCATTTCTAACTGTTGCTTCCTGACCTGCATACAGGTTTCTCAAGAGGCAGGTCAGGTGGTCTGGTATTCCCATCTCTTTCAGAATTTTCCACAGTTTATTGTGATCCACACAGTCAAAGACTTTGGCATAGTCAATGAAGCAGAAATAAATGTTTTTCTGGAACTCTCTTGCTTTTTTGATGATCCATCGAAATATGTAAAGAGCAGTAATCCATGGGCACCTGGAATGTTAGGTCCATGAATCAGGGCAAATTGGAAGTGGTCAAACAGGAGATGACAAGAATGAACATTGACATTCTAGGGATCAGTGAGCTAAGATGGACTGGAATGGGTGAATTTAACTCAGATGACCATTATATCTACTACTGTAGGCAGGAATCCCTTAGAAGAAATGGAGTAGCCATCACAGTCA
Organism: Giraffa tippelskirchi; assembly: GCF_054371585.1. Lineage (NCBI taxonomy): Eukaryota > Metazoa > Chordata > Mammalia > Artiodactyla > Giraffidae > Giraffa > Giraffa tippelskirchi. The sequence continues at coordinate 45,307,276 of NC_137276.1, forward strand.
ACAAAAGAGTCCGAAATGCAGTACTTGGATGCAATCTCAAAAATGACAGAATGATCTCTGTTCGTTTTCAAGGCAAACCATTCACTATCACGGTAATTCAAGTCTATGCCCCGACCAGTAACACCGAAGAAGCTGAAGTTGAACAGTGCTATAAAGACCTACAAGACCTTCTAGAATTAACATCCAAAAAAGATGTCCTTTTCATTATAGGGGACTAGAATGCAAAAGTAGGAAGTCAGGAAACACCTGGTGTAACAGGCAAATTTGGCCTTGAAGTACAGAATGAAGTAGGGCAAAGGCTAATAGAGTTTTGCCAAGAGAACACACTGGTCATAGCAAATACCCTCTTCCAACAACACAAGAGAAGACTCTACACATGAACATTACCAGATAGTCAACATTGAAATCAGATTGATTATATTCTTTGCAGCCAAAGATAGAGAAGCTCTATACAGTCAGCAAAAACAAGACCAGGAGCTGACTGTGGATCATATCATGAACTCCTTATTGCCAAATTCAGACTGAAATTGAAGAAAGTGGAGAAAACCACTAGACCATTCAGGTATGACCTAAATCAAATCCCTTATGACTATACAGTAGAAGTGAGAAATAGATTTAAAGGACTAGATCTGATAGACAGAATACTTGATGAACTATGGATGGAGGTTCGTGACATTGGACAGGAGACAGGAATCAAGACCATCTCCAAGAAAAAGAAATGCAAAAAAGCAAAATGGCTGTCTGAGGAGGCTGTACAAATAGCTGTGAAAAGACAGGGAAAGAAAAGCAAAGGAGAAAAGGAAAGATATGCCCATTTGAATGCAGAGTTCAAAAGAATAGCAAGGAGAGATCAAAAAGCCTTCCTCAGAGATAAATGCAAAGAAATAGAGGAAAACAATAGAATGGGAAAGACTAGAGACCTCTTCAAGAAAATTAGAGATACCAAGGGAACATTTCATGCAAAGATTCAGTATTATTTTATTTAAATTAAATGATTATTATACATTTTCACAATTATAATTTTAACCTGATTAATATTAATAGACATAGCCCACATAAACAAAAGTTTTATGAGTACCCAATAACCTTTAGGAATCAAAAAGAGGTCCTGAGATTTAAGTTTGAGAACTACTATTAAAAACGAAGCATATGTCATGCAAATCAAGGAATCTCACACGTGCATATAAGCATCATAATGTGGCTATTTCTGTTCAATTTAATATAACAGAGTTGATTATGTCTCCAAAGATTGTGAATCATTATTCTTTATAATCATTTGCATAACTTTCAAAAAGATCTTCAAAACATGCCTATATTCCTTTTTGAATTATGGTTTTCTCCATGTATATACCAAGTAATGGGCTTGTTGGGTTAAATGGTGGTTCTATTTTTAGTTTTTTTAAGGAACCCCCATACTGTTCTCCATAGTGACACATGCACCCCAATGTTCATTGAAGCACTATATACAAAAGCCATGACAGGGAAGCAACCTAAATGCCCATAGTCAGATAAATGGATAAAGAAGACAAAGGAATATTACTCAGCCATACAAAGGAATGAAATTGGGTCTTTTGTAGAGACATGGTTAGACCTAGAGTCTATCATACAGAGTGAAGTAAGTCAGAAAGAGATAAACAAGTATTGCATATTAACACATATATGAAGAATCTGGAAAACTGATACAGATGAACTTATTTGCAAGGCAAGAAGAGAGATGCAGACATAGATAATAAATGTGTGGACATAGTAGGGGGATGAAGTAGGAGACTGGGATTGACATATATACACTACCATGTGTGAAATAGGTAGCTAGTGGCAATGTACTGTATAGCGCAGGGAGCTCAGTTTGGTACTCTGTGGTGACCTAGATGAGTGGGACAGGATAGGGGTAGGAGGGATATCCCAAACGGAGGAGATATGTATATACATATAGCTGATTCACTTCGTCACATGGCAGAAATCAACACAACACTGTAAAGCAACTATGTCCCAATAAAAAAGAAAAAGTATGCTTATAGCCCTTATTTATTTATAGGAAGAAATTCAGATTTCTGAAACACTGAGCAACCTTCAATTTCAGTTTTAAGATCCACACATTTTGATGTCCCTGAAAAGTATGTTTTTTTAAAAAAATTTCATTCATTGAAATAAAATATACTGTCCATATTAATTGGCTTCTGTAGGTCTTACCTTGTGCTCATCTTTAACTACTCACCAATCAAGAACTAAAGGACACAATTCCAGGTGGAAAGATGAGGAACACTATTCAGACCACTGCCTTTTTACATAGCAACAACCCCCTATGTTCCCTAGCATACTGGAGGAAAACTTAAAAGCTTTTTTTTTTTTTTTCCTACTAGATTCACAGCATCTGCATATCATAGTGTTTTTAAGTTTCTTTTACCACTTAACATTTCTCTATAAATTTTAAAATCTATTGCAGATAAGAAGGATCAGAGGTAATAAGTTCTTTTATAGGAATATTTGACTAGATGTCTAGGGATTCATAATATTTGATATTTAGTGCTTTGTGACAGCAAGTTAAGCTAAAATGTAATATAATCAACTAGATCATTTATTGCAGGGAATAATGACTTTAGAAATTTTTTGTGTGTGAAGTTGACCACATAGACTGCGTTTCAGTAGCTGCTTGCTTGCAATATTATATCAGCTAAAGAAGACTTTATGTAAATTATTACCAACCATAAATACTTAAGTTTAAAATGACACTAAAAACTTGACGATTGTCACTTGGTGAATACAGAATAGAAACACAAATCTTGTGAAGACAAATTAAATGTCTAAAAGAAATATTAGAGAAATAAAACTAAATTAACTAACCCAAGAAATACTAGCAGTATTTGAAGGATACAAAGGATATAAAAAAAGAATAAAGTTGACTGAAATGAGTTTCATATGATTTGGGGGTGGGGGGGTCAGAAAGAGGTGAAAAACCCACTAAAACTGGAAAGTCAAATTTAATAGTCAACTACCAGAAAGCTCCTTCAAATAACATTTTACTTGTGAATTGGTCAACATCAATCCTGTTGCTAACGTTTGCTTTATCTGCAGAGGAAAGTGGGATAGGAATTAACTAAATATTAAATATTTTAAACTTTTGAGTCCTGGTAGCTTTCATTATCTTAGGATTCAAAACACTCTTAGTGTATTTAACTGGAAATCTCTATAATTCTCCTTTAGATAGCTGAAGCATCTGAGACCAGTGTACTGCAAAGTCAATATTTGGGCACCCAGTTTTCACTTTCAGGCATAGTTCATTCTTCTACATCTTATTAAAATTATATCCACTCAGATAAAGATTTATAAGTAGATCATAGATTGGTAGAAGAAATGAATAGATTAAAAAAAAGGTCCAAATATACAAAAGAGAGGTGATCATTGTGTGAATGTGAAAGTCACTCAGTCGTGTCTGACTCTTTGTGACCCAATGGACTATTGAAATCTCCAGGCCAGAATACTGGAGTGGGTAGCCTTTCCCTTCTCCAGGGATTGAACCCAGGTCTCCTACATTGCAGGCGGATTCTTTACCAACTGAACTATCAGGGAAGCACTCAACAGTGACAATGACATTTTATCAATTTTTATGGTTATGACAATCTTATCAAATTGATAAAGATATTTTTGTGGAATTTACCCACAAAAAAATCCCATATTCACTATTTTAGCATTAAAATAATAAATTTAATAAATCTTAGAAGATTTCCTATGATAATCTTTTTGTATAAAACTATTATATCCAGAATATACAAAGAACTGTCAAATTTCAACAGTAAAAACTCAAACAGTGTAATAGTTAAATGAGCCCACAACATGAGTAGGCATTTCATCTCAGAGGACATACAGATGGCAAATAAGAACATGGAAAGATGTTAACATTGTTAGATACTAGATAAATTAGAATTAAATCTATAATGAGATATCACTATAAATTTACTGGAATGGTTAAACTAAAGAAAAAACAGTGAAAACACCAAAGGCTGGTGAGGATGTAGAGAAACTCTATTACTTTACATTGTTGGAGGGAATGTTAAGTAATGTGACTACTCGGGAATGCAATTTGGCAATCATTTTTTAACAAAACTAAACAGGAAACTATGTGACCTTGCAATAGTTTCCTGGAAATTATTCCATAGAATGAAAAAAAATTCACAAAAACCCTGTACACAGAGGTTCATTAGCTTTATTACTAATATCAAAAACTGTTAACAGTCTAGACGCCCTTCAATAGATAAATGGTTGCACAAGCTGTGGTAATCCATATCATGGACTATTGAACAACAAAAAGAAATAAACTACTAATACTGAGAAAGATTCTCGCTTTGAGCAAACTCTAGCCAGGCTCCTCTGAGTCCTCTTCTCAACTAAGCCTTAACGGTGGCCTATAAAGACTTGCATTAGAATCAGGATAGTTAGGTCCACGAATTAAGGTAAATTGGAAGTGGTCAGACAGGAGATGGCAAGAGTGATCATTGACATTTTAGGAATCAGTGAATGATAATGGTCCCATCATTTCATGACAAATAGATGGGGAAACAATGGAAACAGTGAGAGACTTTATGTTCTTGGGCTCCAAAATCATTGCAGATGGTGACTGCTGCTATGAAATTAAAAGACACTTGCCCCTTGGAAGAAAAATTACGACCAACCTAGCCAGCATATTAAAAAGCAGAGACATTACTTTACCAACAAATGTCCATATTGTCAAAACCATGGTCTTTCCGGTAGTCACGTATGGACATGAGAGTTGAACTACAAAGAAAGCTGAGTGACAAAGAATTGATGCTTTTGAACTGTGGTATTAGAGAAGACTCTTAAGAGTCCCTTGGACTGCAAGGAGATCAAACCAGTAAATCCTAAAGGAAATCAGCCCTGAATATTCATTGGAAGGACTGATTCTAAAGCTGAAACTCCAATACTTTGGTCACATGATACAAAGAACTGACTCATTTGACAAGACCGTGATGCTGGGAAAGATTGAAGGCAGGAGGAGAAGGGGACAACAGAGGATGAGATGGTTGGATGACATCACCAACTTGATGGACATGAGTTTGAGCAAGCGCCATGAATTAGCGATGGACAGGGAAGCCTGGCATGTTGCAGTCCATGGCGTCACAGAGTCGGACATGACTGAGTGACTGAATTAAACTGAACTATAATGAACCAGAATGGGAAGATTTAATTCAGATGACCATTATATCTATTACTGTGGGCAAAAATCGCTTAGAAGAAATGAAATAGCCCTCATAGTCAACAAAAGAGTCTGAAATGCAGTACTTGGGTGCAATCTCAAAAATGACAGAGGGATCTCTGTTTGTTTCTAAGGCAAACCATTCAAAATCACAGTGACCCAAGTTATGCCTCAACCACTAATGCCAAAGAAGCGGAATTTGAACAGTTTTATGAAGACCTACAAGACCTTCTAGAACGAACACCAAAAAAAAAAAAAGTCCTTTTCAACATAGGGAATTGGAATGCAAAAGTAGGAAGCCAAGAGATATCTGGAGTAACAGGCAAGTGATAACAGAGATACCAGAATGGCAGAGCAGAAGGACGTGCCCTCATCTTCTCTTCTGAGAACATCAAAATCTCAACTAGTTGCTGAACAAACATTGACAGGAGAATATTGGATCACACCAAAAACAAACAAACAAAAAAGATACCCTGTGTCCAAGGGCAAAGGAAAAGCCCTAACAAGGCAGTAGGAGTGGCACAATCACAGTTAGAATCAAACCTCATACACTCCAGAGATGCTCAGAGGGCACAAACAAAACCTTGTGTGCACTGGGACCCAGGGAAAGGAGCAGTAATCGCCACAAGAGAAAGAGCCAGACCTGCCTTTGAGTGTCTGAGTGTCTCCTGTGGAGGCACATGTTCTCTGATGGTTCAGGTGGTGAAGAATCAACCTGCAGTCCAGGAGATCTGGGTTTGATCCCTGGGTTGGGAAGATTCCCCTAGCAGAGGAAATGGCAACCCACTCCAGTATTCTTGCCTCTAGAGACAGAATAACCTGGCAGGCAACAGTCCATGGGGTTGCAAAGAGTTGGACATGACTGAGTGACTAAGCATATCACACATAAAGACTTGAACAAACACTAATATAGTTTCCAACATCTTAAGGCTACATCCCTAGAATGACTCTAAGCCCCTTTAAAGTACCTGAAAAAACTAAAGCTCAACAGCTGAGTTTAATGATTTAAGCCTGTTCTTACATAAAGATAGAGCCCTCTAAGGGCCTGAACCTAACTTAGGTAAATGCTAGTGAGCTAACATAAATGGTTTTCCCATGGACTAACACCCTCTTTCAGTTCAGTTCAGTCACTCAGTCGTGTCTGACTCTTTGTGACCCAATGAAACACAGCACGCCAGGCCTCCCTGTCCATCACCAACACTCGGAGTCTGCCCAAACCCATGTCCATTGAGTTAGTGATGCCATCCAACCATCTCGTCCTCTGTCATCCCCTTCTCCTCCTGCCACCAATCCTTCCCAGCATTAGGGTCTTTTCCAATGAGTCAACTCTTCGCATGAGGTAACCAAAGTATTGGAGTTTCAGCTTCAACATCAGTCCTACCAATGAACACCCATGACTGATCTCCTTTAGAATGGACTGGTTGCATCTCCTTGCAGCCCAAGGGACTCTCAAGAGTCTTCTCCAACACCACAGTTCAAAAGCATCAATTCTTCGGTGCTGAGCTTTCTTCATCTCCCAACTCTCACATCCATACATGACCACTGGAAAAACCATAGTCCTTGACTAGACGGACCTTTGTTGGCTGCAATTACCATCAGCAGTGATTTTGGAGCCCAAAAAAACAGTCAGCCACTGTGTCCACTGTTTCCCCATCTATTTCCCATGAAGTGATGGGACCAGATGCCGTGATCTTAATTTTCTGAACGTTGAGCTTTAAGTCAACTTTTTCACTCTCCTCTTTCACTTTCATCAAGAGGCTCTTTAGTTCTTCTTCACTTTCTGCCATAAGGGTGGTGTCATCTGCATATCTGAGGTTATTGACATTTCTCCCAGCAATCTTGATTCTGGCTTGTGCTTCTTCCAGCCCAGCATTTCTCATGATGTAGTCTGCATATAAGTTAAATAAGCAGGGTGACAATATACAGCCTTGACGTACTCCTTTTCCTATTTGGAACCAGTCTGTTGTTCCATGTCCAGTTCTAACTGTTGCTTCCTGACCTGCATACAGGTTTCTCAAGAGACAGGTCAGATGGTCTGGTATTTCCATCTCTTTCAGAATTTTCCATAGTTTATTGCGATCCACACAGTCAAAGGCTTTGGCTTAGTCAAGAAAGCAGAAATAGATGTTTTTCCGGAGCTCTCTTGCTTTTTCAATGATCCAGCAGATGTTGGCAATTTGATCTCTTGTTCCTCTGCCTTTTCTAAAACCAGCTTGAACATCTGGAAGTTCACGGTTCACGTATTGCTGAGGCCTGGCTTGGAGAATTTTGAGCACACTTTACTAGCGTGTGAGATGAGTGCAATCATGCGGTAGTTTGAGCATTCTTTGGCAGTGCCTTTCTTTGCGATTGGAATGAAAACTGACCTTTTCCAGTCCTGTGGCCACTGGTGAGTTTTCCAGATTTGCATCCTCTTTAGTTCACATCAGTTCAGTTCAGTCGCTCAGTCCTGTCCGACTTTTTACCACCCCATGAACCACAGCACACCAGGCCTCCCTGTCCATCACCAACTCCCAGAGTTTACCCAAACACATGTCCATTGAGTCGGTGATGCCATCCAACCATCTCATCCTCTGTCATCCCCTTCTCCTCCAGCCCTCAATTTTTCCCGTCATCAGGGTCTTTTCAAATAAGTCAGCTCTTCGCGTCAGGTGGCAAAAGTATTGGAGTTTCAGCCTCAAAATCAGTCCTTCCAATGAATATCCAGGACTGATCTCCTTTAGGATGGACTGGTTGCATCTCCTTGAAGTCCAAGGGACTCTCAAGAGTCTTCTCCAACACCACAGTTCAAAAGCACCAATTCTTCAGCGCTCAGATTTCTTTATAGTCCAACTCTCACATCCATACATGACCACTGGAAAAACCATAGACTTGATCAGATGGACCTTTGTTGGCAAAGTAATGTCTCTGGTTTTTAATATGCTATCTAGGTTGGTCATAACTTTCCTTCCATGGAGTAAACGTTTTCTAATTTCATGGCTGCAGTCACCATCTGCAGTGATTTTGGAGACCAAGAAAAATAAAGTTTTGCCATTTGCCATGAAGTGATGTGACTGGATGCCATGATCTTAGTTTTCTGAATGTTGAGCTTTAAGCCAACTTTTTCACTCTCCTCTTTCACTTTCATCAAGAGGCTCTTTAGTTCTTCTTCACTTTTTGCCATCAGGGTGGTGTCATCTGCATATCTGAAGTTATTGATATTTTCCCCAGCAATCTTGACTCCAGCGTGTGCTTCTTCCAGCCCAGCGTTTCTCATGATGCACTCTGCATGTAAGTTAAAGAAGCAGGGTGATAATATACAGCCTTGACGTACTCCTTTTCCTATTTGGAACCAGTCTGTTGTTCCATGTCCCGTTCTAACTGTTGCTTTCTGACCTGCATACAGGTTTCTCAAGAGGCAGGTCAGATGGTCTGGTGTTCCCATCTCTTTCAGAATTTTCCACAGTTTATTGTGATCCACACAGTCAAAGGCTTTGGCTTAGTCAAGAAAGCAGAAATAGGTGTTTTTCTGGAATTCTCTTGCTTTTTCGATGATCCAGCGATGTTGGCAATTTGATCTCTGGTTTCTCTGCCTTTTCTAAAACCAGCTTGAACACCTAGAAGTTCACAGTTCATGTATTGCTGAAGCCTGGCTTGGAGAATTTTGGGCATTTGTTTACTAGCGTGTGAGATGAGTGCAATTGTGTGGTAGTTTGAGCATACTTTGGCATTGCCTTTCTTTTAGGTTGGAAGAAAACTGACCTTTTCCAGTCCTGTGGCCACTGCTGAGTTTTCCAAATTTGCTGGCATATCGAGTGCAGCACTTTCACAGCATCATCTTTTAGGATTAGAAATAGCTCACGTGGAATTCCATCACCTCCACTAGCTTTGCTCGTAGTGATGCTTTCTAAGTACCACTTGACTTCACATTCCAGGATATCTGGCTCTAGGTGAGTGTCACACCACTGTGATTATCTGGGTTGTGAAGATCTTTTTTGTATAGTTCTTCTGTGTATCCTGGCCACCTCTTAATATCTTCTGGTTCTGTTAGGTCCATACAATTTCTGTCCTTTATTGACCCCATCTTTGCATGAAATGTTCCCTTGGTATCTCTAATTTTCTTGAAGAGATCTCTAGTCTTTCCCATTCTATTGTTTTCCTCTTACAGCTTTTCAAAATTTTTTCACTTCTCAGATGCCATCAACATCCACTAATCCTGCTCCCTATTCCTTCATTCTCCCATAAAATGCCCAGTCATCTCTGTACAAAGAGAAGTTCACTTCTCACTAAACTCCATTGCAATAATATTGTTGTTGTTCAGTCGCTGAGTCATGTCCAACTCTTTTCAACCCCATGAACTGCAGCACATCAAGCTTCCTTGTCCTTCATTATCTCCCCGTGTTTGTTTAAACTCATGTCTGTTGAATCAGTGATGCCATCCAACCATCTCCTCCTCTGTTGCCCGCTTCTCCTCTTGCCCTCAATCTTTCCCAGCATCAAGATTTTTTCCAATGTGTTTGTTCCCCGCATTAGATGGTTAAAATATTGGAGCTTCAGCTTCAACACCAACTCTTACAATGAATATTCAGGGTGGATTTCCTTTAGGATCCTTTAGGATTGACTGGTCTGATCTTCTTGTTGCTGAGGGACTCTCAAGAGTCTTCCTCAGCACCACAGTTTGAAAGCATCACTTCTTTGGCACACAACCTCCTTTATGGTCTACCTCTCACATCCATACATGACTAATGGAAAAACTATAGCTATGACAGTATGGGGGACGACAGAGGATGAGATGGTTTGATAGCATCACCGACTCGATGGACATGATTTTGAGCAAGCTTTAGGAGTTGGTGATGGACAGGGAAGCCTGATGTGCTGCAGTGCATGGGGTTGCAAAGAGTTGGACACGACTGAGTGACTGAACTGAACTGAACTGATAATATGAATCCTTTGTCAGCAAAGTGATGTCTCTGCTTTTTAACGCACTAAGTTTGTCATAGCTATTCTTCCAAGAAGCAAGCGTCTTTTAATTTGTGGCTATTGTAATAGCATATTACTGATTAAAATCTGTGTTTAACACTTTAACTAATGTCTGGGTTTATTTATCTTTGACAATACATATAACAGCCTGGATCAATCTCCAGAGAATTATGCTGAGTGAAAAAAAAAGTCAATCCCAATTTTACTGTATAATTTTATGTGTATAACATTCTGAAGTACCAACATTAGAAATGGAGAACAGACTAGGGGCTTCCAGGGATTGCACCGAGGATGTGCAGGGATTGTGTGAGAGGGAAGTGTGTGTGCTTATAAAAGGGCAACCTAAGAGACCCTATGGGAAAGGAATTGTCATGTATCTTGACTATGTCAATGTCAGGATCCTGGCTCTGATATTGTACAACAGTTTTGCAAGATATTGGTAAAAAGTGGGCAAAGCGTTCACCAGATACTTCGTATTATTTTTTATAATTTGAAATCAATTTGCAATTAACTCACATTGTTAAAATATTAAAATACACTTATGGTAATTAGAAATCTTATACGGCTATATGTTTAAAAATTACAATGTCTTCTCTAAAACTTAAACATTTTTGACATTTAAGGGTATTTCTATAAAACCCAAAGAGATGATTTCGTTGTATATATATATATATATATATATATATCTCCACAATTTCCTTATTTTCTGGAGTGACATTATTTTTAAAAAGCTGCTGTTATACTCAAAATCTTTTACTATAAATGTCAAAGAGCTTGTTTTTTTGTTGCTTAGGACATGATGCATAGTAGAGTCTCTTGAAGACATTATATAGCATGAAAATATTTATCAAGTGTGTAATATTGATTATGTTACTTGCATTCTCTGAAACTCCTTAATTAAATCTTTAATATATGAGATATTTGAACCTAGATTTTAAGGTATAAAATGACAATTTTTTGTAAGCATACACACTGCCATATGATAAAATAAAAATTAAGGGTTATAAGTAATATTTATCAATGAGTTTTATTCATTTGAAAATGGTTCAGATTATGATGCAACTAATTAACTGTATTATGTTTAAAACCCATTAGCTATTAAAAATAAATATTTCTTATTTTGAGGAGAGATCATAGCATTTCCAAACTACTGAAAGAATTCTCTATAGCATGTTGTTAACTAACTTACCAGTGAGCAATTCAAATGATTACAAATGATATTTTACTCTACAATCTATTACAATCTAGAAGGGTTCTATTGTGAATTGGCTCTATAACCGAGTAAGAAATACACCTCTCTAACTTCTCTCTTTTGTTCTTAATTCTACTCACTGAAGAAACTCAGAGTGCTTCAGTGGTACAACACTCAGGATTATTATTTCCCAATTACAACTTTTAATTATTCTTAAATAGATTAAAATATTATTACCAATATTATTGGACTCAAATGCAAGCTGTCCAATTAGGAAACTTACATGTTTAAATCTGGATGGGAAAAATTCAGAGTTGTGAAGACAGGTCCCCAAAATTACATTTTTCCAATTACATTTGATTTGGACCGTCTTAGAGATGGCTTCCCAGGTGGTGTTGGTGGTAAAGAACCTGCCCGCCAATGCAGCAGACATAAGAGATGCGTTCGCTTCCTGAGTTGGGAAGATCCCCTGGAGGAGGGCATGGCAACCCACTCCAGTATTCTTGCCTGGAGAATCCTGTCGACAGAGCAGCCTGGCAAGCTACAGTCCCTAGTGTTGCACAGAGTTGGACATGACTGAAGCGACAGCATGCACACACATGCAATGATGCATTAAGAGTCTTGACAACATAAATCATCTAATACAGTGATGTTATCGATATAATAATTTTAATCAAAGTCACAAATATAACAAATATATGCTCTATCTTCAAATCTCATATTAATAGTTTATACAAAATGGTCAAATTTCCATTTTCTTTAGACTTTTAAGGCTTATTTCGCCTCAGAATATTTTATCTTTCACTCCACATTTATTTGTTTACTCCAAATGTAATTTTCAAGCTTATAATATTTTATATGTATTTTATTTACTCATTGATAGAAATAATTAATCAGGCCTGGAGAGTCTATAAAGCTATACCTTGTTCTCAATAAAGTTCTTCCACCAAGATAATTTATCAAATGAAAGACTCCTCTAAAATGTAACAGATTTGAAACTACTGTAATGTGCTTGAACTTATGAACATAAATCTTCAAATATAAGAGTTCATGTCAGTCTTAAAATGTTGCCTATATTCTTTGTTTTATGAACTTCATTTGATTGATAATTCAATTCTGACAATTTCATTATAAAAATTCTGAATTTTGAATAAGCTATTCTTTCCCTATTGTGCATTCTTTGTACTCTTGTCAAAAAACAGTTGACTATATGTGCATGAAATTTTTTCCTGAGGTCTTTATTCTCTTTCATTGCTCTTTATGTCTGTCCTTATGCCAGTACCATACGTTTTGATTACTGAAGATTTATTTTCTGAAATCAGGAATAGTGATACCTCTAGCATCATTCTTTTTCAAGGTTTATTTGGCTATTCTGGGTATTTTGTAATCCATAAAACACAACATCATCAGGGAAATTCACATCAAAACCACAATGAAAGTTCACTTCACACAATAACAAGTGTTGTCAAGGATGTGAAGAAAAGGGAAACCGTACTCTCATGATGGGACTGTAAATTGGTACAGCCACTATGGAAAACAATACAGTGTTTCCTCAAAAAAATTAAAAATAATGCTATCATAGGATCTACAAATTTCACTCCTGGGTATATATCTGAAGGAAACCAAAACACTAATTCAAGAAGATATATGGACCCCAGTGTTCACAGCATCACTATTTACAACAATCAAGATATGCAACTAACCTAAGTGTCCATCAAGAGATGAATGAATAAAGAGGATGTGAGACCTAACTTTCTATCTATATTATCCAGCCATAAAAAGAATGAAATTTTGACATTTACAACAGCATGGATTGACCTGGATGGTATTTTGCTTAATGAAATAAATCAGACAAAGAAAGACAAACACTGAATATTTTCACTGATATGTGAAATCTAAAATATAAAACAAAGGAATAAAGCAAAACAGAAACAGAATCACAGATACAGAAAACAAACTAGTAGTAAGCAATGGGAAGAGAGGTGAGGGAAGGGAAAAATAAAGGATATTAAGAAGTAAAAACCTACATCACAAAAGGGAGCAACATACAACACAAGGACTATAGCTAATAGTTGATAATAATTTTATATGGAGTATAAGCTATAAAAATACTTAATCATTACAAAACACAACTGAAAATACTACTATAAATCGACTATACTTCGATTTTTTTTTAAATGAGAATATTTGTCTATTTCTGTAAGATATGCCATTGAGATGTTGATAGAGATAGCATTGAACCTATTGAACTGTGAACTTATATAGCATCTTTATTATTTTGAGGTGCATCCTTCTATACCTTGTTTATAGTATTTTTCTATCATAAGAGGATATGCATTTTTGTCCAATGATTTTTCTGCATGTGGAGATGATCATGTGGTTTTTACCCTTCATTCTTTTAGTGCAGTATATCACAGTGCTTAATTTGTGGATATTGAACCATTCTTCTCAAAGATAAATCTCACTCAATCATGGTGAATGATCCCTTTAATGAATTGCTGCATTTGGTTTGCTACTATTTTGTTAAGGTTTTTGTTCATCAGGGATGTTGGCCTGTAATTTTCCTTTCTTACAGTGTCTTTGACTGATTTCCGTATGAGGATGATACTGGCTTTGTAAAATGAGTTTGGCAAGGTTCTATTCATGCTTCCCTCAAAGCTTAGTCGGTAAAGAATCTGCCTGGAATGCAGGAGACCTGGGTTCGATTTCTGGGTTGGGAAGATCACTTGGAGAAGGAAACAGCAACCCACTCCAGTATTCTTGCCTGGAAAATCCCAAGGACAAAGGAGCCTACCAGGCTTCACAAGAGTCGGGCATGACTTAGCGACTAAACCACCAGCACCAAGGTTATATTCTCTTCAATTTTTGAAAGTGTTTGTGGGACAATTGAATATCCATATGCACAAAAAAAATGAAATTGGATACCCACATTTCACCAAACACAAAAATCAACTCAGAATGAAATAAAAACTTAAATGTAAACCCTAAAACTATAAAACTCCTAAAAGAAAACACAGGGGGAAAGACTCTTGATATCGATCTTGGCAGTGATTTATTGGATATGACACCGAAAACAAAAGTCAAAATAAACAAGAGGGATTATACCCCTCCCCCCAAAAAACCTTCTACATAGCAAAGGAAACAATCAACACAATGAAAAAGCAACTTATACAATGAAAGAAAATTTTTCAAACCGTATATCTAATAAGGGATTAATTTCCAAAATATATAAGGAACTCCTATAACTCAATAGTAATAAATAAGTAAATAAATAAACTTATTTAAAGTAAGCAAAGGACTTAAACAGACATTACTCCAAGTAAAACTTGTAAGTACCCAGCAAGTGTATATTGAAAGATTCTCAACAACATTATCAGAAAAACCTGTTAAGATGATTATTATAAAAAATGGAATGAGTGTTAACAATGATGGAGTGAATTGGAAAACTTGTGTACTATTGGTAGGAATGCAAAACACTATAGTGGCTATTGAAAACAGTGTGGAGGTTCCCCCCAAAAATTAAAAACAGAACTTCTATGTGATCAAGAAATTCCACCTCTGGGTCTATATCCAAAAGAACTGAAATTAGGATATAGAATAAATATTTGCATTCTTATGTTCACTGAAGCATTATTCATAATAGTCAAGCTATGGAGACAACCCAAGTATCCATTGACAGATACATGGATAAAGAAAACGTTTAATTTAGGTAAAATTAAACGCTATTTGGCCTTAAAAACAAGGAAGTTCTATGTGCAATTTGTGACAACATGGATGAACCTGGAGGACATTAAGTTAAATAAGTCAGTGATAGAAAGCCAATCCTGTGTGACTCCACTCACCTGAGGTAGAGAGAGACTATCCTAATACTTGCCAGCAAAGAGAGAGTGGGAACACTGTTGTTTAGGTAGTAAAATTTCAGTTATGAATTCAGCTAGAAGAGTAAGTGCTACAATACAGTGCTACATATAGCATTGTGGTCAACAGCACTTCAAAATTTGTGAAAAGAGTCCCTTGGAGATCAAACTAGTCAATCCTAAAGGAAATCAACCCTGAATATTCTTTGGAAGGACTGGTGCTGAAGCTCCAATACTTTGGCTAACTGATGTGAAGAGCTGAATCATTGGAAAAGACCCAGATGCTGGGAAAGATTGAAGGCAAAAGGAGAAGTGGGCAGCAGAGGAGGAGATGGTTAGATTACATCACTTACTCAATGGAAATAAATTTGAGCAAATTCTGGGAGATAATGGAGGACAGAGGAGCCTGGCATGCTGCAGTCCATGAGGTCGCAAAGAGTCGGACATGACTTAGAGACTGAACAACAACTTAGACCTCAGGTTAACTATTCTTCCTACAAAATGATAATAACATCAAAAACAAAGGCATAACATCAAAAACAAAGGCATAAAGGTTGCTTTCCTATATTTTAGTACCAAAGGTTTTGATCTGCTTCAAGAACATTCCAACTAAATACACACTGTTAAAGGCAATTTGTATATTACTGTAAATTGGAAGTACTGGTTTTCTTGTGGCCACTGTTCTCCTGGCCCAGTGTTTTTGAGTTCACAATGGATTTGCTACATATCTGCAAAACATATTTAACTAATTTCAAAATAACATTACTCTTTCTATATGCGTTACACCAAGTTCTTATTTGCTTTATACTATGCCTGATAGTAAAAGATATGAACAACAAAGTGCGGTAATACAATAGAAAGAATAACAATAGGTAAGTGATAGCTATGTTTAAGTATATAGCACCTTCCTTTACAATTCCATAGTGTTTATCTCTTCTTTACAGTTGCCACCAGCCCATATGACTACTGAGCACTTGAAATTGGTTTTAAGTTTACTATACACACCAGAAATCAAAGTCTTATTAACGGTATGAAAAAGAATGCAAAATAGATTATTAATAAGGCTTACAGTAATTATGTTGAGATGATACATTGGATATTTGAATTACATAAATCAATTCTTATAATTTAAGGTTGTATTTAACATTTTTAATGAAACCATTAGAAAATATAAAATTACATACATGTTTTGCAAACTCTTTCTATTGAAACAGTCCTACCATAGTGTTTTATCCATATTCCTTATAAATATTTATTTTATTGCATGATGGTGAATTGTATGTGTGTCTTCTAATAACTCGCCAAGCAATGAGCTCTTTGGAGTCATTGATCATAGTTTACTTATTATTTTCAAAGCATAGTCATGTGCCTGGCACACACTGGACAATCAAAAAGAGATGTTAAAGTAGTTTCTAATTATCTTCACTTTTAAAATAACAAAACTGGTCCAAAAACCCAGTAATGAGGTAAGTTCTGTAAAACAACTTTTAAAATGTCTTTAAACAGTTATGTTTAACAATTTAAACTCATTTTTTTAGATTTAATTATAGAGTTCAATCAAGTAATTATCTCCTGTCAAATGACCCTATGTTAGCTGGGTTGTGCATATTTAACTTCTACCACCACCTAAATATGATTCAGGTATGAGCTAAATTAAATCACTTACAATTATACAGTGGAACAGAAAAATAGATTCAAGGGATTAGATCTGATAGACAGAGTGCCTGAAGAACTATGGATGGAGGTATGTAACATTGTATAGGAGATGTTGATCAAAACCATCCCCAAGAAAAAGAAATGCAAAAAGCCAAAACGGTTGTCTGAGGAGGCCTTACAAATACCTGAGAAAAGAAGAGAAGCAAAAGGCAAAGGAGAAAAGGAAAGATATATGCATCTGAATGCAGAGTTCCAAAGAACAGAAAGGAGAGATAACAAAGCCTTCTTCAGTGATCAGTGCAAAGAAATAGAGGAAAACAATAGAATAGGAAAGACTAGAAATCTCTTCAAGAAAATTAGAAATACCAAGGGAAAATTTCATGCAAAGATGAGCACAATAAAGGACAGAAATGGTATGGACCAAACAGAAGCAGAAGATATTAAGAAGAGGTGGCAAGAATACACAGAAGAACTGTACAAAAGAGATCTTAATGACCCAGATAACCGCTTGGTATGATCATTCACCTGGAGCCAGATATTTTGAAGTATGAAGTCAAGTGGGCTTTAGGAAGTATCACTATGAACAAAGCTAATGGAGGTGATGGAATCCCAGTTGATCTATTTCAAATCCTAAAAGATGATGCTGTGAAAGTGCGGCACTCATATGCTAACAAATTTAGAAAACTCAGCAGTGGCCACCGGACTGGAAAAGGTCAGTTTCCATTCCAATCCCAAAGAAAGGCCATGCCAAAAAATGTTCAAACTACTGCACAATTGCATTCATTTCACATGTCAGCAAAGCAATGCTCAAAATTCTCTAAGCTAGGCTTCAACCGTATGTGAACCGAGAACTTCCAGATGTTCAGGTTGGGTTTACAAAAGCAGAAGAACCAGAGAGCAAATTGCCAACATCCATTGGATCATAGAAAAGGCAAGAGAATTCCAGAAACAAACATCTACTTCTGCTTCATTGACTACACTAAGGTCTTTGACTGTGTGCATCACAACAAACTGTGGAAAATTCTTAAAGAGATGGGAATACTAGACCACCATACCTGCCTCCTGAGAAACCTGCATACAGGTCAAGAAGCAACAGTTAAAACTGGACATGGAGCAATGGTTGGTTCCAAATTGGGAAAGAAGTCCATCAAGGCTATACATTGTCAGCTTGCTTATTTAACTTATATGCAGAGTACATCGCGGGA
This sequence comes from Giraffa tippelskirchi, assembly GCF_054371585.1. NCBI lineage: Eukaryota > Metazoa > Chordata > Mammalia > Artiodactyla > Giraffidae > Giraffa > Giraffa tippelskirchi. The sequence continues at coordinate 45,325,354 of NC_137276.1, forward strand.
AATGTCAGTCTGGATGAAGCACAAGCTGTCATCAAGACTGCAAGGAGAAATATCAATAACCTCAGATATGCAGATGACACCACCCTTATGGCAGAAAGCGAAGAGGAACTAAAGAGCCTCTTGATGAAGGTGAAAGAGGACAGTGAAAAAGCTGGCTTAAAACTCAACATTCAAAAAACTAAGATAATGGCATCTGATCCCATCACTTCATGGCAAGTAGATGGGGAAACAATGGAAACAGTGACAAACTTTATTGTCTTGGACTCTAAAATCACTTCAGATGGTGACTGCAGCCATGAAATTAAAAGACGCTTGCCCCTTGGAAGCAAAGCTATGACAAACCTAAACAGGGTTTTGCCGACAAACCCAACAAACAAGACCCTTGCTGATAAAGGTCCATATAGTCAAAGCTGTGATTTTTCCACTAGTCATGTAAGAATGTGAGAGTTGGACGATAAAGAATATTGAGTGCCAAAGAATTGCTGCTTTTGAACTATGGTGTTGTAAAAGACTCTTGAGACTCCCTTGGACTGCAAGGAGATCAAACCAGTCAATCCAAAAGGAAATCAATTCTGAATATTCATTGGAAGGACTGATGCTAAAGCTGAAGTCTCAATACTTTGGCCACCTGATGAGAAGGGCTGACTCATTAGAAAAGACCCTGATGGTGGGAACAATTGAAGGCAGGAAGAGAAGGGGATGACAGAGGATGAGAATGTTGGATGATATCACTGACTCAGTGGACATGAGTTTGAGCAAGCTCTGGGAGATGCTGAATAGCAGGGAAGACTGCTGTGACGTCCATGGTGCTGCAAAGAGTAGTATACAACTGAGTGACTGAACAATAACAATCAGCTAAATATACTGCATTGCCCTAATGTTTTAAAATGCTTTGGCCTATATTTGGAGTAACTGTTACTCAAAAAGTGAATAAGAACACACTGTAGGACTCTTAAATCTATAAGCTGATTTTACAGAAATATTTAGAATGAAATACAGAGATACAGGCAACAGTAAAGCATGTTTGGATTTTGGCAGTATGAGTTTATGCAAGGAAAATAAAATTTTACTTTTTATTGGCTAGTATAAATATCTCAGAATTCTGATAGACAAGGGTCTTGCTTAAAATGTTTTCAATAGAAATCTTGCATTCAACTCTCTTAGCTATGAAAAATATATTGAGATAAGGTTTACTTCTTAGATAAATTGTTCTCCCCATAATTTTTATAGCAAGAAAAAGTCACTAGGTAGATAAACAATTTGAGTATAAGCACTTATTCAAAGGGAGGCTTTTATATATTAAAACACTAAATTGTTCACTTATAACAAAACCATATATTAACAAGATATACATTGCAATGTTTCTCAATTTAAAAAATATTTTGCCTCATAAGGAATTCTACCTTCAGTTTCCATATATTTCTTTCGCAAATTGAAAGGCTTTTTTTTTTAAATTTATGGGATATTAAACAATGTCAAAACTTATCTAAACTGCCCTAACTCCCAAAAATACAACTTTGTAATTTGGTATACAATATAATTTTTCTTGAAATGAAACACATTCAGAAAAAAAGCAGACCCTTTTTTAGAGTAGTTTAATATTATGGAATCAAAGTAACTCCTAAATCTGTCTTCATAATTTCATTATTCATCATTGCTGAAATAAGGTGAAATCAATATTGTGATGGTAGCATACAGCACAGGAAATCAGAGACAAGTGAACAGAAGGTGAGACCTTCAGCATTTATGTGATTGACAGCATCCTGCAAAATAGCTAATCATCCTGACAAGACTCTATTTCATGAAAATGAGTTGTTAGATTGAGAGCTGTCAGGATCAATAAATGTGCATTTTAAAATTATAGTCAAACTAATTTATGTGCAATTTCTTTAAAATTATTTCCTTCTCACATATTCAGTGTCCTTCATTTAACAGCGTTACTGAGTTATATTAAATGGCTCTGAGTTGAAATATGTCTGTGCTACTAATAGACAAGATTATGGTTGTACTCAACTAATAAATTAGCTATTTATTCTTCTAAACATTGACTTCTAAAAGATAATCAATATGATTCTAATTTATTAATTTAGTGTTACCAAAATCAGCATTATCATTATGAAATTTAAGACACATTCATCTGCGTATGTTCCATGACTAGAAAACAGGATATGCTCAATAAATATTTGTGGATTTAAATGATAACAAAACTCAAAATAGTTATAGCATCTTTAACTAAATACACAGTAATTTATTTATTTTTACCTGTTATTTACCTGTTTTGCAACTGGCCCTGGACTATTACAACCAACATTTACCTCTGCTTTCTTCATACCTGTCAAATTTCCCTATTAATACATTTCCTTAGCACAGCATCATATTGTGGGACCTTCCCTAAAGTACAAAATCACTGTTACACGTGAGTGCTTTCCATCCAACGGTGTTTTTTTTTTTTTTCATCTTCTGCTGACTGAAATGTATCTTTCCACAACTCCATTATTATTGATTCAGTTTGACAGACTAACACACTCAAACAGCATAATCAGGTTTATATTCTATACTCATGATTGTGTCATTAAGATCTGTAAGTAAATTTTTTTAAACTTATAATTTCCTAATTAAAGAAAGGAACCCTTGCAGAATTCAAAGAAAAGGACTTTAAACTTCTCAAACTAGGTAATGGGTTGCAGAAATCATATAATTCAAATGAATTAAATATTGCTAAAATCTTCTATAATGACTACTAGGTCATATTTCCAGGCAACTTCATGAAGTGACATGACATTTTAAAAGTTTTCCATTAGAGTATAGTTACTTTATAATATTGTGTTATGACAAGACATATATTTAACACTTGTCAAGACACTATCCATATAATTTTATTACACTTAAAAAAGAAATACATTGCCTGGCAAGCAACAGTTAATAGAAATGTTTAAATTATTTAAATTTTATATATATATATGTGTGTGTGTGTATACACCTTGCTTTGACTTGTTTTGACATATTTCAAGAGAGCTAGATAGAAATTTTGTAAGTTTAAGTTTGCAGTATCAAGAAACAAGAGAAAAAATTGTTAATTTTAAAGATGATGTGTTTTCTGGTTTATAGTATATCAATTTCATAAGGCTGACGTAACAAAGCATGACAAATTGGATGATGTAGACAGAATCAGTTTACTGTCTTACTGTTTACTGTTAACCAGTTTACTTACTGTTAACCAGTTTATTGTCTTACTGGAGTCTAGAAGTGCAAGATTGTAGTGTTGACAGGCTTTCTTCCTTCTGAGGCCTATAATGTACAAGCTTCTGATGGTTTGCTAGCAATCTTTGGTCTTCATTGTCTTGTAGATATTACATCACCCTGATCTTTGCCTTCATCTTCACATGACATTATCCTTGTTATAGGTGCCTGTGTCCAAATTTCCCTTTTCATAAGAATACCAACCAGATGGATTAGGAGCCCACCTTACTCCAGCATCACTTTCTCTTAACTCAGCTAATTAACATCTACAGTAACTCTATATGTTTCCAAATAAGGTAACATTCTGCTGCTGCTGCTGCTCCTAAGTTGCTTCAGTCGTGTCTGACTCTGTGCGACCCCATAGACGGCAGCCCACCAGGCTCCGCAGTCCCTGGGATTCTCCAGGCAAGAATACTGGAGTGGGTTGCCATTTCCTTCTCCAGTGCATGGAATTGAAAAGTGAAAATGAAGTCGCTTAGTCGTGTCTGACTCTTAGCAACCCCATGGGCTGCAGCCTACCAGGCTCCTCTGTCCATGGGATTTTCCAGGCAAGAGTACTGGAGTGGGGTGCCATTGCTTTCTCCGTAACATTCTGAGGTGCTGGTGATTAGGAGTTCGACATATGAATTTTGGAGGAACACAAATCACACCTCAACAACATAAAAATCTGACCGTCTGAACTTTGTGTACTTTATTTGAATCAAATTTATTAGGAGAAAAAGGAGAAAAAAAATAAAAATTGTCTTTGATGTATTACTTGAATTAGGTGCTTTGCCATCATAAGAATCCTGTCTTCAACTACTATGAAAGTGTTTTAAAAATTGCACTTTTCACTGAAAAAAGAGCAAAAATAATGTTTGCTATTTGGATAATAGACATTCTTTTCTTCTCACAATGAGATAAACTATTTGTTTCTTTATGAAAGCAAGACACTCTTCTGAGTGCATAACACTCAGAAATTAATAGCATTTTTTGAAGACAGTGGAGAGAGAAAGCTACACTGATATTGGTCTCTACTAGCTGCTAACTGGAGTGCTATTTTTTAATCTATTATATTATAATTTACTCAAATCCATGTAAGAGATATAGTGACACAATTTATTTCAATAGTTATATTAGGTTTTTTTTTTTTTAATATTTTTAGGATCACATATATTAAGATTGAGGTCTTAAATTCTAATGATGTTATTTACTAATATTGACACATATTCTCCCCTATATGACTAGTGGGTCCTCAGTAGTTGTCTTTACATATTTTTTTTTTCTGATAAGATCAGATCCTAAAGCTCTGCTGGAAATAATAAAGTTAAGAGAAATGAAATTCATTTGTTTATCTGGAGTATCCCAAAGTATAACTTCCTCTTTTTAAATTTTTTGATGTGGACCATTTTTTAAAGTCTTTCTTGAATTTGTCACATACTGCTTCTGTTTTATTTTTATTTATTTATTTATTTTTTGGTTGCAAGGCATGTGGGATGTTATCTCCCTGACCAGGAATCCAACCTGCACTCCCTGCATTGGAAGGTGAAGTCTTAACCACTGAACCACCAGCGAAGTTCCCATAACTTCCTTTTGAAGCAGGTAACTCAACATAATTTCCTCAAGATTAAAAGTTAACTGGGTACCTCCCTCTGACTTCAGTAGGAATATGAACAGGTGAAGTCATCTTTATTAAAATGAGCATATCTCATGACTCTTCATGTTTATTCTTGTAGTAAAGTCTGACTTCATTTTTTTTTTTCTGGATATCTGACTGTCATATTTTAAGCCTAACCCTTTCCTCTCCACCCTCTGTCCCTGATTTAAGAAGGTTGATAAGCAGCTCACACATTCGGCAATGACAGGAAAACCATGTGCAGGAACTTACACCTATCTCTAATCACTATAAAAAACAAAACAAGAAAATGAAAACAAGAGAATAACCAAGCCAGTCTCTTTTCTAGCTCTCTCAAAGCATTCTGAATCAGGTTTGCAGTCCTGCTATTCTCTCTAACAATAATAGACATTTTCATACCTTCTTTGTGTGTATGTATGGCACCATTAGTACAAACACCTAAACCATATCTTGAGTGGGGACCCATCCTGATTCTGCAGGTACAATAACTTCGCTTTGCATGGCTTTGTTAAACACCCACTGCGGAATAATTATGCTTTTATGTCTTTGTGCTTAGTCGCTCAGTCATGTCCGATTTCTTGTGACCCCTGGACTATATAGCCTGCCAGACTCCTCTGTACCTGGGGGTTCTTCAGGCAAGAACACTGGAGTGGATTGCCATGCCCTTCTCCAGAAGATCTTCCCAATCCAGGGATTGAACCCAGGTCTCCTGCATTGCATGCAGATTATTAATTGTCTGAGCCACCAGGGAAGTCATTGAAGATCTTTGTTTAAAATCTTCATGAAATCGTAATGTTCTAACTAATAAAAATGATTTATATATAGGCTTGAGTTAATAGAACTATATATAGGGTAAAAGAGACTTCCATATAAGCATAGATGTCATGTACTTTCCTTGGTTTGTTTTTAGCTTTGGGGTGGGGGGGTCTGAATACCATCCAAATTTCCTTTTGTGCTTATTCTTTGCAAATGCAATTACTTTGAGCTAGCTGAATATACTTAATTCAGTTCTAAGCAAGGAAGAAGTAAACATCATGTTTCTTTGAACAAATAACTTTACATTATAACTGATGTTATAACTGATGTGCTTGAGCTGCTGGCCCTTACAGTTTCCAATGATTTGTGTAGTAGTTCCCAACTATTCATTCAGTAATATCATATTGGTAATATCTTGTTTTCAACTGTACTGGGATTATTTACCCCATGTAAATGGGAAAATTATACAAATCAGGACTCCTTTTTGGAGAACACAGTTAGATTTTTAAAAGGGAAACACAGACAAATGATTTGATATTGTTCTCAACAGCAATGAGTTCAGTGTTTTAGGTATTTTGAAATCAATCAAATTAAAATTTGCAAACAAATCAAAATAAGATAAGAGATACACTGACAATTTTTTTCCACTGGGTATGTTTGCTGTTTATCCTCATAATGCAACATTAAACTGCTCTGGAGTGCTAGCAGAAAGAAGGAATGGAGTGCTAGCTGAAAGAAGGAATAGACTGAATATACGTTAGAATTAAATGTTATCTTCCAATTGTAGCTTGAGTTTATTGGCTAGAGAACATTTTTTTTTTCAAACTTGTCTTCTCTCTATAAAAAATACAGGTAAACTTTTAAGTAAATAGTCTTACTTAAGACTAGATATTGAAATAGCTTAAAAAGTTATTTACCATTGTATGAGTCCTTCATTTGAAAAATAAGTCATAATTTCTGGGAGCTGAAATCCAAGAGACTCTAATTCTATTGTAACAATAGAAACTAATTCTGAAAATCACAACTTTTTTTTCTACTAGCAATGTGAGTACCCTTCATTTCTTACAACTCAAACTTGACATTTTGAATATCTCTCTTTAAGAAGATTTCCTCTGATAAGAAAGGACATTCATACCTGGGGCACTGACTAATGATACTGAAATCTGAAGAATTGTTTCTGGCTAGTAACTGAGCAACAGATGTTATAGCCAGATTGCCAGATCATTCTCCCACATTCATATAAATAAAAAAACTACTAAACACAAAGCACTATTTTGCAAAATATGACATCACTTGTTTGATCTTATGTATGTTAATAAATAAGACAAGTGACAGCAGTTTATTAAGTATTTATACAGATCTGTTTAAGAGATCCCTTAAAATAATTAGTAGTTTGAGAACAAAATGGTTATATATGGAAAGGAAAACTAGCAGAAAATTATTGGAGACTGTCAGTGAATATAAAGAAGTAAATAAACACATACTTTTTGATAAAATTAAAGATCTATGCTATTGCAATTTTGTTTTGGATACTTAGAAATATAAATATTTAATAAAATGCAATGATGAATAAAATATCTAGAAGATTATGAACAGCTATGTGTTGCTATTTATAATTCTTAAATTTATTGTTTATCATAAAGCAGTTTAATGAAGGGGAATTCACAGAGGAACCACTATATGTCTCAAAGACTATCTAAGGCACACAACATATCTTAATTCTATACAATATTTTTTTAACTGCATCATATGAGGAAACAATCTCAGAGGGGCTAAAGCAGCTGCTCATGTTGATCCAGTTATTCATATTAAGAGGGTTAACTAAATTTGAACTTTAATTGTTCAATTGTAAAATGCATGGTTTTTCTTCTAAAGGTCAGTACTTGATAAAACTAGCATTATAATCCTTTTTGCTTTATATATATATATATGTATATATATATATATAATGAGGAGTGTCTATACTTAGTGGCCTCATTAATTTCATGCAGAACTTTTGAACATTTATTTATTCAGCATATATTTTTTGACTTCTATGTACTACAATAGGTGCTGTAGATTCATGGGTGAATAAAACAAAATAAAATTTTAAAAAGTTGCTGTCCTCACTGAAGTGGCAAACTAGTCATTTACTGAAGCTAATTTTGTAGTATTTTAGGGCTCCCTAATAGGGTCTTCCCTGGTAGATCAGCCAGTAAGGAATCTACCTACAACTCAGGAGACCCTGGTTCATTTTCTAGGTAGGGAAGATCCCCTGGAGAAGAGATAGCCTACCCATTCCAGTATTCATGGGCTTCCCTGGTGGCTCAGATGGTAAAGAATCCACCTGCAATGTGGGAGACCTGGGTTTGATCCCTGGGTTGGGAAGATCCTCTGGAGGAGGGCATGGCAACCCACTCCAGTATTATTGCCTGGAGAATCCCCACAGACAGAGGAGTCTGGGGGGCTACAGTCCATGAGGCTGACTAAGCACAAATTCAAATATAATTAACAAAGAGTTTAAATCTGTACAGGTTTAAGGAAGCAGCTTTATTCTTCTGTTTGTTCCTCCCTCCCTTCAGCTAATGGGCAATTCTGGTAGGTGACGAGGGCACAGATGGATGCTTTTTATGACTGATGCCAGAGTGGGAAGAGTTATTTGACTGGAGAATTTCTATGCAGGTATGCCTCAAAGCCTCAAAGACACTGTAGGTTCATTCAGATCACTATAATAAAGTGAATATTTCAATAAAGCAAGTCACACTACTTAGTTTCCCAGTGCATACGAAAGTTATGCTTACAATGTATTGTAGTCTATTAAGTGTACATTATGTCTAAAAATGGGGCTTCCCCAGTGGCTCAACAGTAAAGAATCCACCTGCAAAGCAGGAGCCGCCGTAGGCATGGGTTTGATCCTTGAGTCAGGAAGATCCCCTGGAGGAGGGCATGGCAACCCGCTCCAGTATTCTTTCCTGGAGAATCCATGGACAGAGGAGTCTGGTGGGTTCCAGTCCAAAGGGCTGCAAACAGTTGAACATGATACACACACATGTCTAGAAACAGTGTACATACATTTATTGAAAAAAAAAACATTAATCTTGTTGTACGTCTTCATCAGAGCTCTTGGGTGAACAGGTACATTGTGAATGAGAAGTACCTTTTTGAAAGGAATCTTTTCTCTCAGCAGTAGGTCTGAACAGTGGGCTTCAAATAGTCAGAAACCATTTGTAAGATATATATATATATATATATATATATATATATATATATATATATATATATACTGTCATGCAGGCTTTGTTGTTTCACTTATAGAGCAAAGAATAGATTTAGCACAATCCTTAAGGGATGCTAGGATTTTCATAATAGAACACGAGCATCGGCTTTGACTTAAACTCACCAGCTGCATTAACTCCTAATAAAGCAATCAGTCTGCCTTTTGAAGCTTTGAAGCCAGGTGTTGACTTTTCTCCAGCTATGAAAGGCCTAGATGGCATCTTCTTTCAATATAAGGTTGTTTTGTCTACATTGGAAATCTGTTGTTTATTGCAGCCACCTTCTTTAATACCTTAGCTAGATCTGGATAGCTCACTGCAGCTTCTACATCTGCTCTTCCTGCTTCACCTTGCACTTTTATATTATGTAGAGAACTTCTTTCCTTAAACCTCATAAAAAGCTAGCTTCAAACATGTTTTCTGTGTCTTCTTTACCTCTCTAAACCCTCATGGCATTTCTATGAGCATTAGGGCCGTGCTCTGGATTAGGCTTTGGGTTAAGGGAATATTGTGGATAGTTTGATCTTCTATCCAGACCACTAACATGAGAAAGTGTGAGGAGAAACACCAGCCATAAAGCTGTTTTGCTTTCTGATCATTCATGTGTTCACAGGAGTAACAATTTTAATGTCCTTCAAGAACTTTTCCTTTGTGTTAACAGCTCATCTAACTGTTACAAGAGGACTAGCTTTCCATCAATCTAGGCTTTTGACATATCTTCCAAGCTTAATCATTCCTAGCTTTGATTTAAAGTGAGAGAGGCTTCCCAGGTGGCGATAGTGGTAAAAAAAAAAAAAAAAAAAAAAAATCCACATGCCAATGCAGGAGACATAAGAGACATGGGTCTGAGTTGGGAAGGTTCCCTGGAGGAGAGCATGGCAACCCACTCCAGTATTCTTGCCTGGAGAATCCCAAGGACAGACGAGCCTAGCAGGCTAGAGTCCAAAATGGCCCAAAGAGTTGGACACAACTGAAGTGACTGAGCATCCACAAGAGAAGTACTACTCTTCCTTCTAGTTGAACATTTAGAGGCCATTGTAGGGCTATTATTTGGTCTAATTTCAACATTGGTGTGTCTCAGAAATAGGGAAGTCCAAGGAGAGAAGGAGAAACTAGGAGGCAGTGGATGGAGCAGTCAGAACACAAAAATATTTGTCAGTTAAGTTCACCATCTTATATAACACCTCAAAATAATTACAGTGGTAACATCAAAGATTCCTGATCATAGCTCATAACAAATACAATAATAATGAAAATGTTTGAAATATTTTGAGAATTACCAAAATGTGACACAGACACAAAATGAGCAAATAATGTTGGAAAACTGTCACCAATAGACTTGCTTGAGACTGTGTTACATCATACCTCCAATTTGTAAAAAGCACAATATCTGCAAAGTGCAATAAAGCAAAGAGCAATAAAATGAGGTAAGCCTGTACATCTGGCTTTCTACAGCTGTGCCAGCAGGTAAACATCTGTGTTTACAAAGTCCCTCCATTAGATCAATCACCACAGTTGTTCTGTTCATCAGAACAACTAGTTTTCAGTCTTCCTGCCATTACTAGACTTGCCCTCTCATGATGGATCATGACGCTTCAAGAAAATGGAACTAACCATTATTTTGGAAACTTCACATTTCTTTATAGTTTCTTGGGACATTAATTAATCATTCCTAAAAATCTTCTTTCTCAGTCACAAACCCAGTAAACTATATTGAAGTGGATTCTCAAAAACTAAAATGATGATTTTCATATACATATAGAAAACACACATGGAATATTTACATCATTAATGAGAAGACAAATAGGTGGTAAAGACACTTATAAGAACAATTAAGGAAGTGGTACTTATGTGCATTTATAAAGATGTTAATAAGATTCCTAGATTAGTACAGAATCAGATAATGCCCTACAGGGTAATAAAACCATAACAGTTGGGACAAACTTTCCTACCAGAGAGAGAGCTACAAGTTAAATTTAAGTTCATAGTGTCTAGGACACAATTAGAAGAAAGCACAATGAAAGCAGATAAATTATTGAAGAGAATTGAATAATATTCAGGGAGGGCTATTAAAATGTCCTCTAAGATGAGAATGAAAGAACATGTTGCACTATTTTTTGTCTTATTTCCAAAACGTGAACACTCTTTCTGAACATATCACATCAAATTAACATCTATTCCTGATGTATTCAGAAACAGATCCAAATGTTATGAACTGTTAAATTAAAAATAGTAAAGTTTACCATATTACACCTACCAATAGCTGAGAAAAGAAGAGAAGTGAAAGGCAAAGGAGAAAGGAAAGATATACCCAACTGGATGCAGAGTTCCAAGAAATAGTGGAGAGAGATAAGAAAGCCTTCTTAAGTGAACAATGTAAATAAATAGAGAAAAACAATAGAATGGGGAAGACTAGAGAACTCTTCAAGAAAGTTAGAGATACCAAGGGAATATTTTCATGCAAATATGGGCACAATAAAGGACAGAAATGGCAAGGACCTATTGAAGAGATTAAGAAGAGGTGGAAAGAATACATAGAAGAACTTTACAAAAATGGTCTTAATGACCTGGATAAGCACTCACCTAGAGCCAGACATCCTGGAATGTGAAGCCAAGTTGGCCTTAAGAAGCATTACTACCAACAAAGTTAGTGGATGTGATGGAATTCCAGCTGACCTATTTCAAATCCTAAAGGATGATGCTGTTAAAGTGTCACACTCAATATTGCCAGCAAATATAAAAAACTCACCAGTGGCCACAAGACCAGAAAAGGACAATTTTCATTCCAATCCCAAAGAAGGGCAATGCCAAATAATGTTCAAACTATGCATAACTGTGCTCATTTCACATGCTAGCAAGGTAATGCTCAAAATCCTTCAAGCAAGGCTTCAACAATACATGAACTGAGAATTTCCAGATGTACAAGCTGAATTTAGAAAAGGTAGAGGAACCAGATATCTAATTATCAACTTCTGCAGGATCACAGAATAATCAAGGGAATTCCAGAAGACAGCTGCTTCATTGACTATACTAAAGCCTTTATTGTGGAAAATTCTTAAAGAGATGAGAGGAACAAACCACCTTACCTGCCACCTGAGAAACCTGTATGCAGGTCAAGAAGCAACAGTTAGAACTGGACCTTGAACAACAATGGTTCAAAATGGGAAAGGAATATGCCAAGGCTGTATATTGTCACCCTGCTTACATCATATGAAATGCTAGGTTGGATAAAGCACAAGTTGGAATCAAGCTTGCCAGGAGAAATATCAACAAACTCAGATATGGAAATGATACCACTCTAATGACAGAAAGTGAAGAGGAACTAGAGACCCTCTTGATGAAGGTGAAAGAGGAGAATGAAAAATTTGGCTTAAAACTCAAGCATTCAAAAACTAAGATCATGGCATCTGGTTCCATCACTTCATGGTAAATAGATAGGGAGAAAGTTTTGGAAAGAGTGACAGATTTCATTTTCTTGGGCCCCAAAATCATTGTAGATGGTGATTGTCGTCACCAAATTAAAAATGCTTGCTCTTTGGAAGAAAAGCTATGACAAACTTAGCATATTAAAAAAGCAGAGACATTACTTTGCCAGCAAAGATCTGTATAATCGAAGCATGGCTTTTCTGGTAGTCATGTATGGATGTGAGAGTTGGACCATAAAGAATGCTGAGCACTGAAGAATTGATGCCTTCAAACTGGTGCTGGAGAAGACTCTTGAGAGTCCCTTGGACAGCAAGGAGATCAAACCAGTCAATCCTAAATGAAATCAAACCTGACTATTCACTGGAAGGACTGATGCTGAAGCTGACACTCCAATACTTTGGCCACCTGATGCAAAGAGCTGACTCACTGGAAAATACCCTGATGCTGAAGAAGATTGAGGAGAAGAGAAGGGGGTGACCGAGGATGAGATGGTTGTATGGCATCAGTGGCTCAATGGACATGAGTTTGATCAAACTCAGGGAGATAGTGAAGGACAGGGAAGCCTGGTATGCTGCAGTTCATGGGGTGGAGAAAAGTGAGACATGGCTTACTGGTTGAACAACAACAAAACCATACTACACAAGTCATGTCAGACACATTGCTCTCAAAAGGCCAAATGTAATGCAATCAAATATTTGGAATGTTAATATGGTCTATGATACCATTTGCAATATGTATCATGCCTTCTTATGGAGTTAGATAAATTGTAAATATCTATGAATTTATCTATGTCTTTTAAAGAATCTGCACTAAAATAGCTATATCACATTTCAATTGAGTTCTATCATCAATCTTTCCTGAGGCTTTCAAGATGTCCAATGGAAATATTTATTTCATATTTAAGTATATGTCAAGAAATACATTTTGAGACTTTAAAACATCAAAATATGAAACTGATGAAGCCTTTTATCCTCTAATTTTCTAACATAGTTGTATTTCTACATCATATAATTAATATTCTGCACACTTTCCTTTTAAATGATTCCTGCTATATTCACTGAAAAACAACACATTATTCAAATTTTGTCAGTTCCAGGATCCTACTGAACAGGTTTAATGTGCTTAATCTGTACTGCTGTAGCTTAAAGGTTTTTTCAATACATATTTGAGAATACTCCGGTCTTTAAATTTAAAGGTGGTCTTGATTTACTCTACTTAAAAATTAGATCCGGAAATATGCAAATATCAATGTCATTTGCATATCTATTATTCTCTGCATTTTTCCTAACCAGTGAGACTCTCGGGAGAGACTGGAGACTCCCCTTGTGGTCAAGGATGCTAGGCAACAAGCACCTGAAAAAAAGCACTCCTCTGTCATTTCTTTCCTCTTTTGCCTGGATAGAGGAAATGGTGAAGAAATCTTAAACTGGCAAGTCCAGGTATTTGTATTTAAATGCTTTTTCTCAGTTAAGCTCCAGGTTTGGATTTCTAACTTTGTAGTAGAAATTCCACGTATATTTTGTACTATCAGATCAAATTCATCTTATCCAATATAAGATGTATCAACTTCTATCCATAGTATTTTGCTTTACTGAAACTGCAGTTTCTTTCAAGACAATTACAGTTTCTTTTCCCCAAGAACCAATCATCAGAGTTCAAATTCTTTCTTTAAACACATGAGTCATTGTTGACATCATGCTACCTAACTGTCATATTCTGGTCACTCAAAGACACGGCTACTTTATTTTTCAGCTATTTTATTTTTTATACAAGTAGACTTCTGTTCTGTTCTTTTCTATGAGCACCTTAAAATTTTTGTCATCTGACCCTAAACTCTCAGACGTTTTCCTTTGGATAACTCAGAATGTGTACAATATTTTAAGTTAGATTGACAGAGATAGAAATTTTTGTTAAAACAAATATCTGTGTTATTCTTCAGTGAAGCCACACTGAAAGATAAAACTAGGAAACAGAAGGCTAGCACTATATTCCAGGAAATAATAGATGGAAAGAGAAACTCATAATATGTTTTCACAATAAGAGAAGTGCCATTTAAAACAAAGTAAATTTATCATTAACATAACTGTATGCTATCATATTTTGTTCTTGCTTAGACTATGTACATAGCTGTATCTTTACAGCATTGCACAGCCACTAGTGAATACCTGTCACTTATATCCGAAATATGTTTTCATTATTATTGGAGCTCCCCTGACCCTATCATAAATTGATATTTATTAAAATGCATCCTTCAGAGTTTCCACACTTGTGAATCAGAGCCCTGCAGCTGACCTGAAGACATGACATACTTGTGTTTTATTTTTATATGGGTTTTACCTATCAAAGATACTGCTCTAGTTTTAAAACATATGCTGAAGCTCTCTGGTTTTTGAGAAAACTGGAGGCCTAAAAGGCCTTCTAATAATACAATTGAATCAACTATCACAATCGAATTCAAAATTATAAAACATTACATAAAAGAACATGAGAAAAAGCTGATATCCAGGATCAGATCATCTTCCCCTATGAAGAAGAGCACAGCTCAAGCCCTCTGATAACAAGTCCTCAGGAGTAGGGGGATCTTTCACTTCACCTTCTACCTCAGGATTCAACTCTGTAATCAAAACCTCCTAGCTTGAGTCACAATATGCTTCTCAAATGTGTTTGAATACTTGGTGGTGAAACGAATACACTAGCAGTATTCACTATAAATAAATATTCACTATGTAGTAGAGATTTAGCTAAATCCAACTCCCCGTTTCAGGCTACATGAGAATTTTTTATGGCTTAGAATTCACACATTATGATTAGAAATGTTTTCCCTTCTTCCCTTCCTCCTTTATTTTCTGCTTTCTCACCTTCCACTCTCTCTTGACTTAATATGCATACTATTGTTTCCCTTTATATTTACTTTGTTATGTTTCCTTCAAATACTAACCCTAATATACAGTAACTGTTTTTGAAATAATAGATAAGCTTTTATCACTACCACTCTATTAACTAGAAAGCTGAGTGGCATCAGTTTCATCGCCTCAATAAAAATGGGAGTAAATGTGGTATTTATATAGATATCATCATCATTATCATTTCTTGAACATCTACTATATAATTATTTTAAGAGTATTCTAATGTCATAAAATCATAGTCCAAAATTTATTTTAAGCTGATTAAATTTTTCAAAAGCATGCACACCTTCAGTCAGTGCCTAAATAAAGAAATAAAATGGTTTAATAAGATTCCACCAAACTGGAATTTTATACTGTAATTACATACAATTTTAAACACTAAATACAAATTGATATTAAATAATATTTCTGGATAAAGGTCACTGAATAATATTCCTTTTTCCAAAGTGCACTTTTACCTGCCTTTTCACTTTCAGAATTAATTCTACCTTAACAACTGAGGTAAGAATATTTAGAGCTTCTATATCATACACCTTAAGTCTTAAATATTTAATGGCAAATGGTATTTTAATGTTTAATTTTAAACCATATCTCCAATAACTTGGGATGCTTTTTTCATATGTTTCAAATAAGAGCAACCATTAATTAAGTTCTATTTATGGTCCAGGTACTACAGATTATGCTTTAGAGATAACATAAAATTCTCACATTTCTGTGTGTGTGTGCTGTCATGTCAGACTCTGCAACCCCATGGACTGTAGCCAACCAGACTCCTCTTTTTATGGGATTCTCCAGGCAAGAATATTGGAGTGGGTTGCATTCCCTTCTCCAGTGCATCTTCCTGACCCAGGGGTCAAATCCAGGTCTCCTGCATTGCAGGCGGGTTCTTTACCATCTGAATCACCAGGGAAGCCCCACAATTCTATTAATTAGGTACTATCATTAGACTCATTACATAGATCAGGAAACTGAGGAATTAAGAGGTTAAATACTCACCCAACATTACATAAGAATAGGTTTCAGATTTAAACCCAGGCAGTCATGTTGCAGAGTTTATCTTATTAACTAAGATTCTAAACATTCATACAGTAAAAAGTGATCATGGACTGCTGATGCAGCTTAAGAGCATGACTTAGCTTAACTCTTCAAATGCAAGGCCAGTTTTAGAGTTGGGATAGTTTACCTTCTGAGTTTACTTTTTAAAAATAAATGCATATTCATTTTTAATTTTAGCAAAATTTTGATGAATTGACTTACAACTCTAAAAATATACTGTAGTGAGACCATCAAAAGTTAAGAAGAAGCTACATATGTTAGATCCTGAACTTCACAAAATACAGTGCCCCTGTCTTATCCAGCCAACAGAATGAGATGGAGATGAGCATACTAAGGAACAGAATGAAACAAGTGATGAATAGAGAGATCCCAGGGTTGAGTAGAGAATGACCAAAAGGAAACGTTTGCATTTTTGTGTTTCATAAGATTCAAATGACCATGCTATCTGAGAAAATATCCTTTAGGTTGCAATTCACTGTGGGCTTTCAGAAGACATAGGCTTAGAATGAGAATAAAGGAACATGCAAGAGAAGTAATTCTAGATCTACTCAAAAAATTTAAACTGCAACTATCAAAATTTCCCAAGGAAATATGATAGAGTATTGTTCAAAGGGCTATGATTGAACAACAGAAAAAGGGCAAGAATTTCTAGATCACCTTAAGTCACCATTTCACTTAACATATCAGAACTCTAATGTTTCCCCAAATACTACTGCATAAGATAGCATGTTATTTGAACCAGATTATTTGATTATTACACCTCATGAAATGATATGTCATGCTTAAACTGATGGAGAAAGCAAAGAAGTAAGCTAAAAAGGTTTTACACGTGCAGTTTTGTTTTCCTTCAAGTTATATTGAGATATAATTTATATACAGCAGTGTATAAGTTTAAGGGTTGGTCATAGCATAGTAATTTGATTTACAGCATGAAATGATTATCACCATAAGTTTAGTGAATATCCATCATCTCATGCAGATACAGAATAAAAGAAAATTATTTTTTTCCTTGGGCTAAGCACTCTGGATTTACTTTCTTAACAACTTTCTTATATAATAAACACAGAGTTAATTATATTAACACCAACAGAATTTTGTATTATATTTAAAGCACTAAATATGATGTCTGTGAAGCTGCTGCTCTTGTTAGATAAAGCTTAAGTTATTAAACTTTTCTTGTGACCACATTAATATCTAAATTTATTGGACCAAAAAAGTCATTAAAAGGAATTGATCTTGTTTATTCATTTCTTTTGTATGCCCATTTCAGACATGGCATAGGGACTTGCAGAAAATGGATGCCTGATAAATGTGCATTAATTGATAAGCAGTGAAAGGTTTAGAAACAGGCAACTTTATAATCAAAGACTAAGAAGAATACATAATCATTACTTTGTTTTTTAAAAAGTAATCTAAATGTAGTAAGCCATTTATGCTAATAAACTTTCAAACATTCTTCACAGTAACCCCTGGTGTTTTAATCAAGAAAGCCAACATTAAGAAAGAAAAAAACAATCAAATATCTAGGTATACTGACTCTACTGTAAACTTTATCCCTGGGGGTTTCTTCTGTCATTTACCCTAATTATACTCAGTAGTCTTATGATCATGTTAAAATTTCCCCTAATGAAGAGAGGAAAGTAATCCACCTCTTCTTACTAATTTTCCATAAACAAAATAGGAATGAAAAATATATTAAGCTAAGCTAAGCCATCACAAAGATATCTGATCAGGTCCTACATGGTTTTCATTCAACAACTCTCCGATCACTGCATACATTGATACATTATATCTAAGGTTTTCATTTTGTTTATATATTTCTGCATAAAAAGAATATTTGATATATTACTAAAGTTACTATCCATAACTTTATTTTGACTCAAAATTCTTTACATTTTCTGAATCTGCTAAAAAAAAACAACAAAAAAAAAACAGGTTTTTCAGTAAAGCCAAGTTGAAATCGAATGTTCTTTAAAGCAGCAAAGTGAAATCGTTCTTTTTTCATTCACACATTCATTCACTCATTTTAATTAATTTTTTCTCTGACAAAAAGCTTTTAGAAGGTATTTAAAGTCATAGTACCAAGATCTAAGTTCTAATGGGTTTCCCTGATGCCTCAGACAATAAGAATCTACCTTCAGTGCAGGAGATCCGAGTTCGGTCCCTAAATTGGAAGGGTCCCCTGGAGAAGGGAATGGCTACACACTCCATTATTCTTGCCTGGAGAATTCCATGGACAGAGGAGTCTGGCGGGCTACAGTCCACGGGGTCACAAAATATCAGACCTGACTGAGCAGCTAATACTTACAATGACCTCTCTTAAGAGCTAGAGTTAAAGAAGTTATTTGTCTAACCAAAAGCAACAGATGAAAGTTTCCATTGCAGGATCTCAAATACCCTGTGTGTGTGTGTGTGTGTGTGTTAGTCGCTCAGTCGTGTCCAACTCTTTGCGACCCCATGAACTGTAGCCCATCAGGCTTCTCTGTCCATGGAATTCTACAGGCAAGAATACTGGAGTGGATTGCCATTCCCTTCTCCAGTTTCCTAAATGGATCAATTTACTTTTGCTTGGCTACAATAAATGAGTCACAAATAAAATAATTTGAGATGGAACAATGGGACACACGCTGTGAGGAGTTTTTGAATTTTTTCCATGTTAATCTAGTAGCATTGAGAGATATCATCTGTTGAATTATCAAAACATCCATGGATTATTGAAAAAGCATGAGAGTTCCACAAGAACATCTATTTCTGCTTTATTGACTATGCCAAAGCCTTTGACTGTGTGGATGACCACAAACTGTGGAAAATTTTTAAAGAGATGAGAATGCCAGACCACCTGACCTGCCTCCTGAGAAATCTGTATGCAGGTCAGGAAGCAACAGTTAGAACTGGACAGGGAACAACAGAATGGTTCCAAATAGGAAAAGGAGTTTTTCAAGGCTGTATATTGTCACTCTGCTTATTTAACTTATATACCGAGTACATCATGAGAAACACTGGAGTGGATGAGGCACAAGCTGGAATCAAGATTGCTGGGAGAAATACCAATAACCTCAGATATGAGATGACACCACCCTTATGGCAGAAAGTGAAGAAGAACTAAAGAGCCTCTTGATGAAAGTGAAAGAGGAGAGTGAAAAAGTTGGCTTAAAGCTCAACATTCAGAAAACTAAGATCATGGCATCCAGTCCCATCACTTCATGGCAAATAGATGGGAAACCAGTGGAAACAGTAACAGACTTTATTTTGGAGGGCTCTAGAATCACTGCAGATGGTGACTACAGCCATGAAATTAAAAGACACTTACTTCTTGGAAGAAAAGTTATGACCAACCTAGATAGCATATTAAAAAGCAGAAACATTACTTTGCCAACAAAGATCCGTCTAGTCAAGGCTATGGTTTTTCCAGTAGTCATGTATGGATGTGAGATTTGGACTCTAAAGAAAACTGAGCACAGAAGAATTGATACTTTTGAACTGTGGTGTTGGAGAAGACTCTTGAGAGTCCTTTGGAGTGCAAGGAGATCCAACCAGTCCATCCTAAAGGAAGTCAGTCCTGAATATTCATTGGAAGGACTGATGTTGAAGCTGAAACTCCAATACTTTGGCCACCTGATGTGAAGAACTGACTCATTTGAAAAGACCCTGATGCTGGGAAAGATTGGAGGTGGGAGAAGAAGGGAATGACTGAGGAAGGATGGCATCACCAACTCAATGGACATGAGTTTGAGTAAACTTCAGGATTTTGTTATGGACAGGGAGGCCTGGCGTGCTGCAGTCCATGGAGTTGCAAAGATTCAGACATGACTGAGCGACTGAACTGAACTGAACTGAGAGATATCACAAATCCATGAGGCCATTTAATGCTGAATGAAATATATTGGCTTTCTTCACAAATCAGATGTATACAAAGTATGTGATAGTGAAGGAGTTAAAACAGTAAAACAGCTGATATGTTATCTGAAAAGCTTAATTATTCACAATTTTAACAGTCTTTCCTCCAAAATCTTCTCTGATGTTAAATCAAAATAAGGGCATAAATATCATCAATTGCTTCTCTCCTGGATTTAGAAAAAATTATATTTTATGAGCTTGTTTTTTTATTATTAAAAAGGTTTTCTTGGTAATAATAAACGTGTCCCTCCTATTTTTACAATTTATACTCAATCTTCACCATACAGAAAAGAGGAGGATGTTTTCCCAACTCCCAAACCCATGGACTGTAAAGACGTGTCCGATTTTTTTACACCCCATGAATTGTAACCCACCAGGCTCCTCTGTCTATGGGATTTCCCAGGCAAGAATTCTGGAGTGGGTTGCCATTTCCTTTCCAGGGGATCTTCCTGATTCAGGGATCAAACTCTGGTCTCCTGCATTGGCAGGCCTCCTGGAAAGCCCCAGATTTTCCAACACACCCTATTAAAAGAATACTGCAGATGTTTTAATTTTACTGGCATATCTTTTGTCATCAATACACATACACACACACATACACAAACACTAAACTGTTGGAGCAGAGAAGGAAATGGAAACTTAACAAGTAGATCAGAGTACAGGTCTCTTTCTTGCAGGGAAAGATCAAGTCTCAATCATCTTTAAATATAAGATGTATCTCATAGCACATGACTCAACCAAACTTGAAACCACAAAACTTACAGGGAAAACCAGAAATTTCTATAAAACAATGTAAACATATGACAAGTGGAATTAAAATTATTGCTTTCAAAGACATGGCAGTTTGATTTCTCTAAATATGCCCCAGCTTAATTTTTTTTCACATTTTTATAAGAGTTGGTCAAAAAGGATATAGTCTTATTTTTATTTCATTTGTTGATCAAATTTATTTGGCAATGTTTCCTTAAGAATTCTAAATGCTAATTAAAAGAGGATGGCACAACTAATTTTATATATTTTGAAAACCACAAAGACTAAATGGCAAATATAAATGAAAAATAATATTGTAGATAAAATAAGATGAGAAGAAAATTAAAAATAAAGAATATGATGGTCAAATAAGAAATACAAATATTAATACAAATACTAATATTTTAAACCACAGATCAGTGACCATGTTGACAACTCAGTATATCCAATTACCTTATTTTTCTCAAAATAAGTTTAATTTAATTCACATTAATTTAAAGTAAAAATCCATGAGTGGGAAGACGTTGTAGAAAAGATAGATAACTAGAAAAAGGGACAAAATGGCCTATGAAATCAAGAATTATTAAAGAAAACTATAATGACACAAGGAGCATAAAGTCAACATAAAATTAATCAATGCATTTATTCTGAATTTGGATCATTCCAAGTCACTATAGTTCATTCATGCAGAAAGAGAACTGGGAGGAAGATAAGAATTCCCACTAATGTGGAAAAATAAATGAGATGTTCACTTCTTAAGATCTAAGTTTAACTCTCAGAAAAAGCAGAATAAATATAAAAGGGATTAAAAATACTCTGAATATTCTGTAAGATTTTTTATTAGTATCCCTCAGTCCTTACTTTTCTCCTAACACTTCCTTTCAACATTTAATATTTTATTATACCAGAAAGCAAAAGAAATGATGCAATGAACCTACTGAAGTTTGAAAAAACTCTTAAATTTAAGAAAAAATAAGCTTCTGCAAAGAGAGAACTCCATGAACATTATATTTTCAGGCAAAGTATCTTCATAAGATATGGAGTAACCACTTGCAACTTTCAGTGTAAAAGTATAATAGATATAACACATCATTCACCTCTCAAGAAAAAAAAAATGATGAACTCGTGAGATTTTTCTTATTAGATTATATTTAGGATCAAACCTGATTTTGACATGGGACAGAAATGTACATAGAAGGAAGCAAAGTGTATAACTGGTCTTAAAAAACAATAAGCATTATTTTTTCAAAACCTGGTATTTCTGTCTGCCGATGGTAATAATTTTACTGATACAAGTTAGTGAAAAATACATTGTTACTTATATGGATACCATTTCTTATTGTCACTATTTGGTGAATAATTACATATTTATATAAATAAAAAAGAAGGTGCAGTTAGCTTTCTTTTTAAGAATATGTGATTCCTAACTAGAAATAGATATAAATTATTATAAATTATAAACTATCTGTAAGAACATTAGTTGTCATTTTATTAGCTTCACTACAGACAAAGGTTTGCAAGGGAAATGTAAATTTAAAATAATTTTAAATATGTGTGCATGCACCAACCCGGGAGAGTGCTCTCGCCAAGAACCTGGTTGCCTGAGCTGCTCAGACCTGGGAAGGGCACAAAACGCAGACCAAACCGAGTCTGTGCCTTTGTGGAGTACCCCAGAACCTGTACCTGAGCGACTTAGACCTGGAAAGCGCATGCAACCCAAGGCCCGCTTTATACAGTTCCCCTGCAGAGCAGCCTGGAGCCTGAGCAGTGTAGACCGGGAAAGCACACATGCCGTGAGTGAGAGAGGGCAAACCCAGTGTGGTCCAGACACTGTGAGCACTCCCCACACACGCCAGTGATATTTGTTTGCAGTGTTCCTCCCTCCCCACAGCACAACTGAACAAGTGAGCCTAAATAAGTGACCACCTCCGCCCCCTTGTGTTAGGGTGGAAATTAGACACTGAAGAGACTTGCAAACAGAGGAAGCCAAAATAAACAAAAATGAGGGAACCACTTTGGAAGTGACAGGTGCAACAGATTAAACCCTGTAGTTGGCATTGACTACACTGGAAGGGGCCTATAGACCTTGAGAAGAAGTATAAGCTGGAACAAGGAACTATCTGAAATTGAACTGACCCCACATTGCCCTCAACAGCTCCAGAGAAATTCCTAGATATATTTTACTATTATCATTTTTTAATTTTTTTAATTTTTAAGTTCTTTATTACTCCTTTAATTTTCATTTTTATAACCTACTATTACCTTGCAAAAAAGAAAGACCCTATTTTTAAAACAAATTTCATATATATATATGAATATATATATATTACAATTATTGTGAATTTTTTGTGTGTTTTTAATACTGTATTTTTGAGAGTCTAACCTCTACTCTAGATTTTTAATCTTTGCTCTTTGGTACTTGTTATCAATTTTGTACCTTTAAGAATCCAACCTTCAGTACCCATTTTTACTTAGGAGGGTGATTACTGGCTTGATTGCTCTCTCCCCTTTTGACTCTCCTTTTTCTTCCCCAGGTCACCTCTATCTCCTCCCTCCTGCTTCTCTTCTCTACCTAACTCTGTGAATCTCTTTGGGTGTTCCAGGCTGTAGAGAACACTTAGGGCAATGATTACTGGCTAGATCTGTCTCTCTCCTTTTGACTTCTGCTCTTCTCCTCCTGATCACCTCTATCTCTTTCCTCCCTCTTCTCTTCTCTATGTAACTCTGTGAACCTCTCTGAGTGTTCCAGACAGTGGAGAGCACATAGGGAATTGATTATTGGCTAGATTGCTCTCTCCCCTTTTGCTTCTCCCTCTTCTCCCCCTGGTCACCTCTATCTCCCTCCTCCCTCTTCTCTTCTCCATCTAACTCTGTGAACCTCTCTGGGTGTCCCTCACTGTGGAGAATCTTTTCGCCATTAACCTAGATGTTTTATCATCAGTGCTGTGTGGATGGAGAAGCCTTGAGGCTACTGTAAGTATAAGACTGAAAGCCAGAGGCAAGAGGCTTAAATCCAAAACTTGAGAACACCAGAACACTCTTGACTCTAGGGAATATTAATCGGCAAGAACACATCCAAAAGCCTCTATACCTACACTGAAAGCAATCTCCACCCAAGAGCCAACAAGTTTCAGAGCAAGACATATGAAGCTAATTCTCTAACAATGCAAGAACATAACCCTGAGCATTAAAATACAGGTGACCAAAAGTCACACCAAACCTACAGACTCTTCAAAACTCACTACTGGGCACGTCATTGCACTCCAGAGGGGAGATCCAGCTCCACCCCACCAGAACACCGATGTGAGCTTCCCTAACCAGGAAACCTTGAGAAGCCACTCATCCAACCCCACCCATAGGGAGGAACCTCCACAATAAAGAGGAAACACAAACTTTCAGCATACAGAAAGGCCACCCCAAACAGACAAATCCAAACAAGATGAAATGGCAGAAAAATATTCAGCAGGTAAAGGAACATGATAAATGCCCCCCAAACCAAAAAGGAGGAGATAGGGAGTCTAACTGAAAAAGAATTCAGAATAATGATAGTAAAATTGATTAAAAATCTTGAAAACAAAATGGAGTTACAGATAAATAGCCTGGAGACAAGGATTGAGAAGTTGCAAGAAATGTTTAACAAGGACCTAGGAGAAATAAAAGAGTCAATCAATAATGAATAATGCAATAACAGATCAGAAGCACTCTGGAGGGAACCAACAGAATAACATAGGCAGAAGATAGGAAAAGTGAGGTGGAAGATAGAATGCTGGAAATAAATGAAGTAGAGAGGAAAAAAGAATTAAAAGAAATGAGGACAACCTCAGAGACCTCTGGGACAATGTTAAAAACCCCAACATTTGAATCATAGTAGTCCCAGAAGAAGAAGACAAAAAGAAAGGCCATGAGAAAATACTTGAGGAGAAAATAGTTGAAAACTTCTCTAAAATGGGGAAGAAAATATCCACCCAAGTCCAAGAAACTCAGAGTCCTAAAAAAGGATAAACCCAAGGCAAAACACCCCAAGACACATATTAATCAAATTAACAAAGATCAAACACAAAGAACAAATATTAAAATCAGCAAGGGAAAAACAACAAATAACACACAAGGGGATTCCCATAAGGATAACAGCTGATCATTTAATAGAAACTCTTCAGGCCAGAAGAGAATGGCAGGACATATTTAAGTGATGAAAGAGAAAAACCTACAACCCAGATTACTATACCCAGCGAGGATCTCATTCAAATATGAAGGAGAAATCAAAAGCTTTACAGACAAGCAAAAGCTGAGAGAATTCAGCACCACCAAACCAGCTCTTCAACAAATGCTAAAGGATCTTCTCTAGACAGGAAACACAGAAAAGGTGTATAAACTCGAACCCAAAACAACAAAGTAAATGGTAACAGGATCATACCTATCAATAATTACCTTAAATGTAAATGGGTTGAATGCCCCAACCAAAAGACAAAGACTGGCTGAATGGATACAAAAGCAAGACCCCTATATATGCTGTCTGCAAGAGACCCACCTCAAAACAAGGGACACATACAGACTGAAAGTGAAGGGCTGGAAAAAGATATTTCACACAAATGGAGACCAAAAGAAAGCAGGAGTAGCAACACTCATATCAGAAAAAAATAGACTTTGAAATAAAGACCGTGAGAAGAGACAAAGAAGGACACTACGTAATGATTAAAGGATCAATCCAAGAAGAAGGTATAACAGTTATAAATATATATGCACCCAAAATAGGAGCACCATAATATGTTGCAAATGCTAACAAGTATGAAAGGGGAATTTAACAGTAACACAATATTAGTGGGAGACTTTAATATCCCACACACACCTATGGATAGATCAACTAAACAGAATTTTAGCAAGGAAACACAAACTTTAAATGATACAATGGATCAGTTAAACCTAATTGATATCTATAGGACATTTCACCCCAAAACAATGAATTTCACCTTTTTCTCAAGTGCACACAGAATATACTCTTCAGGATAGACCACATCCTGGGCCATATATCTAGCCTTGGTATATTAAAAAAAAAAAAAAAAAAGAAATCATTTTAAGCCTCTTTTCTGATCACAATGCAGTAACATTAGATGTCAATTTCAGAGAAAAAAAAATATAAAAAATACAAACATACAGAGGCCAAACAACATGCTTCTGAATAATCAAAAAAATCACAGAAAAAATTAAAAAATAATAAATCAAAATATGTATACAGACGAATGAAAATGAAAACACAACAACTCAAAACCTATGGGACTCAGTAAAAGCAGTGTTAAGGGGAAGGTTCATAGCAATACAAGCTTACCTAAAGAAACAAGAGAAAAATCAAACAAATAACCTAACTCTACACTTAAAGCAACTAGAAAAAGAAGAAAGAAGAACCCCAGGGTTAGTAGAAAGAAAGAAATGATAAAAATGAGGGCAGACATAAATGAAAAAGAAACATAGGTGACCATAGCAAAAATCAACAAAGCTAAAAGTTGGTTCTTTGAAAAGATAAATAAAATAGACAAACCATTAACCAGACTCATCAAGGAAAAAAAAAAAAAGGAGAAGAATCAAATGAACAAAATTCAAAATGAAAATGGAGAAATCACAACAGACAACACAGAAATACAAAGGATCATAAGAGACTACCATCAGCAACTATATGCCAATAAAATGGGCAACTTGGAAGAAATGGACAAATTCTTAGAAAAGTATAACTTTCTAAAACTGAACCAGGAAGAAATAGAAAATATTATTGGAACCATCACAAGAATGGAAATTGAAACTGTAATCAGAAATCTGCCAACAAACAAAAGCCCAGGAAAAGATGTATTCACAGCTGAACTCTACCAAAAGTTTAAAGAAAAGCTAACACCTATCCTACTCAAACCCTTCCAGAAAATTGCAGAGGAAGGTAAACTGCCAAACACATTCTATGAGGCCACCATCACCCTAATACCAAAGCCAGTCAAACATGTCACAAAAAAAGAAAACTGCAGGCCAATATCACTGATGAACATAGATGCAAAAATCCTTAACAAAATTCTAGAAAACAAAATCCAGCAATATATTAAAAAGATCATACATCATGACCAAGTGGGCTTTATCCCAGGGATGCAAGGATTCTTCAATATTCACAAATCAATCAATATGATATGCCACATTAACACATTGAAAGATAAAAACCATATGATTATCTCAATAGATGCAGAGAAAGCCTTTGACAAAATTCAACATCCATTTATGATAAAAACCCTCCAGAAAGCAGACATAGAAGGAACATACCTCAACATAATAAAAGCCATATATGATAAACCCACAGCAAACATTATCCTCAATGGTGAAAAATTGAAAGCATTTCCCCTAAAGTCAGGAACAAGACATGGATGCCCATTCTCACCACTACTATTCAACATAGTTTTGGAAGTTTTAGCCACAGCAATCAGAGAAAAGAAATAAAAGGAATCCAGATTGGAAAAAAAGAAGTAAAACTCTCACTGTTTGCAGATGACATGATCCTCTACATAGAAAACCCTAAAGACTCCACCAGAAAATTACTAGAACTAATCAATGAATATAGTAATGTTGCAGGATATAAAATTAACACACAGAAATCCCTTGCATTCCTATACTCCAAGAATGAGAAAACAGAAAAAGAAATTAAGGAAACAATCCCATTCACCATTGCAACGAAAAGAATAAAATGCTTAGGAATAAATATACCTAAAGAAACAAAAGACCTATATATAGAAAACTATAAAACACTGATGAAAGAAATAAAAAATGACACACATAAATGGAGAAATACACCATGTTCATGGATGAGAAGAATTAATATAGTGAAAATGAGTGTACTACCCAAAGCAATCTATAGATTCAATGCAATCCCTATCAAGCTGCTAATGGTATTTTTCAGAGAACTAGAACAAATAATTTCACAATTTGTATGGAAATACAAAAACCTTCGAATAGCCAAAGCAATCTTGAGAAAGAAGAATGGAACTGGAGGAATCAACCTGCCTGACTTCAGGCTCTACTACAAAGCTACAGTCATCAAGACAGTATGGTACTGGCACAAAGACAGAAATACAGATCAGTGGAACAAAATCGAAAGCCCAGAGATAAATTCACACATCTATGGACACCTTATCTTCAACAAAGGAGTCAAGAATATACAATGGAGAAGAGACAATCTCTTTAACAAGTGGTGCTGGGAAAACTGGTCAACCACTTGTAAAAGAATGAAACTAGAACACTTTCTAACACCATACACAAAAATAAACTCAAAATGGATTAAAGATCTAAAAATAAGACCAGAAACTATAAAACTCCTAGAGGAAAACATAGACAAAACACTCTCTGACATAAGTCACAGCAAGATCCTCTATGACCCACCTCTCAGACTAATGGAAATAAAAGCAAAAATAAACAAATAGGACCTAATTAAACTTAAAAGCTTTTGCACAATGAAGGAAACTACAAGCAAGGTGAAAAGACAGCCTTTGGAATAGGAGAAATTAATAGCAAACAAAGCAACTGACAAATAATTAATCTCAAAAATACACAAGCAGCTTCTGCAGCTCAATTCCAGAAAAATAAACGACCCAATCAAAAAATGGGCCAAAGAACTAAATAGACATTTCTCCAAAGAAGACATACAGATGGCTGACAAACACATGGAAGATGCTCAACATTACTCATTATCAGAGGAATGCAAATCAAAACCACCATGAGGTACCATCTCACATCAGTCAGAATGGCTGCTATCCAAAAGTCTACAAATAACAAATGCTTGAGAGTGTTTGGAGAAAAGGGAACCCTCTTACACTGCTGTTGGGAATGCAAACTAGCCACTATGGAGAACAGTGTGAAGATTCCTTAAAAACCTGGAAATAGAACTGCCATACAACCAAGCAATCCCACTGCTGGGCAGACACACCAAGGAAACCAGAACTGAAAGAGACACAGGTACCCCAATGTTCATTGCAGCACTGTTTACAATAGCCAGGACATGGAAGCAACCTAGATGTCCATTGACATACGAATGGATAAAGCAGTGGTACATATACACAATAGAATATTACTCAGCTATTAAGAAGAATGCATTTGAATCAGTTCTAATGAGGTGGATGAAACTGGAGTCTATTATATGGAGTAAAGTAAGTGTGGATAAAAATAAACTGTGGAAAATTCTGAAAGAGATGGGAATACCAGACCATCTGACCTGTCTCTTGAGAAACCTATATGCAGGTCAGGAAGCAACAGTTAGAACTGGACATGGAACAACAGACTGGTTCCAAATAGGAAAAGGAGTACGCCAAGGCTGTATATTGTCACTCTGCTTGTTTAACTTATATGCAGAGGATATCATGAGAAACGCTGGGCTGGAAGAAACATAAGCTGGAATCAAGATTGCTGGGAGAAATATCAATAATCTCAGATATGCAGATGACACCACCCTTATGGCAGAAAGTGAAGAAGGACTAAAGAGCCTCTTGATGAAAGTGAAAGAGGAGAGTGAAAAAGTTGGCTTAAAGCTCAACGTTCAGAAAACTAAGATCATGGCATCTGGTCCCATCACTTCATGGGAAATAGATGGGGAAACAGTGGAAACAGTGTCAGACTTTATTTTTTTGAGCTCCAACATCACTGCTGATGGTGATTGCAGCCATGAAATTAAAAGACACTTACTCCTTGGAAGGAAGGTTATGGCCAACCTAGATAGCATATCAAAAAGCAGATAGCCAGGACATGGAAGCAACCTAGATGTCCATCGGCAGACGAATGGATAAGGAAGCTGTGGTACATATACACAATGGAATATTACTCAGCCATTAAAAAGAATACATTTGAATCAGTTCTACTGAGATGCATGAAACTGGAGCCCATTATACAGAGTGAAGTAAGCCAGAAAGAAAAACACCAATACAGTATACTAATGCATATATATGGAATTTGAAAGATGGTAACGATAACCCTATATGCGAGACAGAATAAGAGACACAGATGCATAGAACAGTCTTATGGACTCTGAGGGAGAAGATGAGGGTGGGAAGTTCTGGGAGAATAGCATTGAAACATGTATATTATCATATGTGAAACAGAACACCACTCCAGGTTCGATGCATGAGACAAATGCTCAGGGCTGGGGCAATGGGATGACCCAGAGGGATGGGATGGGGAGGGAGGTGGGAGGGGGGTTCAGGATGGGGAACACATGTAAACCCATGGCTGATTCATGTCAATGTATGGCAAAAACCACTACAATATTGTAAAGTAATTAGCCCCCAACTAAAATAAATAAATTTATTAAAAAAAAAAAAAAAGAAAAGAAAAGCAGAGACATTACTTTGCCAACAAAAGTCCATCTAGTCAAGGCTATGGTTTTTCCTGTGGTCACGTATGGATGAGAGTTGGACGGTGAAGAAAGCTGAGCCCCGCAGAATTGATGCTTTTGAACTGTGGTGTTGGAGAAGACTCTAGAGAGTCTCTTGGACTGCAAGGAGATCCAATTAATCCATCCTAAAGGAGATCAGTCCTGGGTGTTCATTGGAAGGACTGATGTTGAAGCTGAAACTCCAATACTTTGGCCACCTCATGCGAAGAGTTGACTCATTGGAAAAGACCCTAATGCTGGGTAGGATTGGGGGCAGGAGGAGAAGGGGACAGCAGAGGATGAGATGGTTGGATGGCATCACTGACTCGATGGACATGGGTTTGGTAAACTCCGGGAGTTGGTGATGGACAGAGAGGCCTGGCATTCTGGAATTCATGGGATTGCAAAGAGTTGGACATGACTGGAGACTGAACTGAACTGAAGTCAGAAAGATAAACACTAATACAGTGTATTAAAGCACATATATGAAATTTAGAAAGATAGTAACGATGACCCTATATGTGAGACAGCAAAAGAGACACAGATGTAAAGAACAGACTTTTGGACTCTATGGGAGAAGGCAAGGGTGATATGATTTGAGAGAATAGCATTGAAACATTTATATTATCATATGGGAAATAGATAGCCAGTCCAGGTTCAATGCATGAGACAGGGTGATCAGGGCTGGTGCACTGGGATGACCCTGAGGGGTGGGATGGGGAGAGAGATGGGAGGTGGGTTCAGGATGGGGAACACATGTACACTCATGGCTGATTCATGTCAATGTATGGCAAAAAAAACCCTACAATACTGTAAAATAATCAGCCCCCAATTAAAATAAATTAATTAATTTAAAATTAAATGAATAAATATACATGCCTGTGTGCACGCTAAGTTGCTTCATTGGATCAGACTCTTTGTGACCCTATGGACTGTAACCCACAAGGCACGTGGTATAATTAGAGGCTTTGTTTACAAATATGGCACATGGATAAAGCAGTCATCTGAGATTATTAGTGCCAACTTCATTGTGATTTGTAATAGCAGAATATTTTCTCTGACTGGACTTTCTGCAGATGATACAGAGGAGAAATAGTTTTACCCACTTATATATTCATTCCTTTAATTATTTTTATTGATGGTATGAACTGAAGTCCCATATTGTCCTAGGCATCCCTGGTGGCTCAGACAATAAAGAATCTGCCTGCAATGCTGGAGACCGGAGTTCGATTCCTAGGTCAGGAAGATCCCCTGGAGAAGGAAATGGCAACCTACTCCAATATTCTTTCCCAGGAAATTCCATAGTTAGAGGAGCTGGCGGAGTACAGTCCATGGAGTCCTCAGTCAGACATGACTGAGCACGTGCGCACACAGACACACACAAATGCTACGTATAAACAGTATGGAATCTCTTTGATTGGGGTCTCAAAGAGTTGGACACGACTAACACTTTTACTTTCACTTTCACTGTTCTAGGAATAGTGCAAGGAACTGGGATGCATATGTTATCAGTCCTGGTCCTCTAAGAATCAGATAGAAAGTGGAAATAGAAGGGCAAGAAATTTGTGGGAGAAAGCACTAGGGAAAGACGAATGAGAAATATACAGAAGGCAGGGAAAGTTTTCAATGTTTGATAAAGGTCTGGTATTTGTGAAAGAAGAAAGAAAAAGGAGGAAAATGGAAGAATCAAAATGCAATGCAGTTGAGCTAAGAGAACAACAACAAAAAAGAAATACAGAAAGATTGATAGCCTCAGAATGAAGACTACCCATTAGAAGAACCTGCTCAAGTAGGCATGGCCTTGCTTTGGCACACACTACAATCGGTCACGGAGGAGCAGCAGCCTGGGAGAAAACGGCTTTGAAACAGATGCTACATTGATCCCAGAGTCGCAGCAGTTGGAAGCTTTATAGCAACTACACAGCAGGTTCTCCTTTGAAGGTATATATGGAACAAGCCTCTCTATGGTTATCACAAATGTCAACAACACAATTTCAACTCATAAGTTCACAGTATAGTAAGGGAGCAGATCAATAATTATATTATAAATATATATATAATATGCATTATAGAAGGATATGATGGGAATAAATGGAAAGGATGCCTAAACAAGATGAAAGATGGGGAGATATTTTTGAAACTCTTCTGCTGAGGGAAAGGAAAGACTTTGGCAAGCAGCCCCAACAGTATACACAAAAGATGAAACACCATAAAAAAAGAATGAAACAATGCCATTTTCAGTTTTAAGAATGAATATAGAGAATATAACCCTAAACTTAGGAGAAGGCAATGACAACCCACTCCAGTACTCTTGCCTGAAAAATCCCATGGACAGAGGAGCCTGGTAGGCTGCATGGGGTCGCGAAGAGTCGGACACGACTGAGCGACTTCACTTTCACTTTTCACTTTCATGCATTGGAGAAGGAAATGGCAACCCACTCCAGTGTTCTTGCCTGGAGAATCCCAGGGACTGGGGAACCTGGTGGGCTGCCGTCTACGGGGTCGAAGAGAGTCGGACACAACTGAAGTGACTTAACAGCAGCAGCAGCAGCAGCCCTAAACTTAAGTAAATCCAAAGACAAATATCATATGATATAACTGATATGTGGAAGGTAAAATATGACACAAATGAACTAACCTACAATTCAGGGACAGGCTCAAAGACATAAGAACAAACTTGTGGTTACTAAGGGGGACAGGGATGAGGAAGTATTGAATAGGAGTTTGGAATTAGCAGATGCAAACCATTATCCAAAGAATGTATCAACAACAGGGTCCTATTGTATAGCAGAGGGAACTATATTCAACATTCTGTAATTAACCATAATGGAAAAGAATATGAAAAATAATTATAATTTTGTTGTGTGTGTGTGTATATATATATATATACATATATACATATATATATATATATATATATAATAGCTGAATCACTTGGCTGTACACTAAAAACTCACATAGCATTGCAAGTCAACTACATATTCTTCAATTAAAGCAATTAAAAACTTAAAAAAAGGCTGGATGCTTCCATAGTGTCCAGTGATTAAGAACTGGCCTTCCAATGCAGGGGACCTGGGTTCAATCCCTGTTCTGGGAAGATTCCACATGCTGCAAGGCAGCTGAGCCTGTGCACTCTAATGTATTCTTCCAATAATAGTACTCTATTTCTATCTTCTATTCATCTAATTTAGGATTGTGAAAATGACATGTTTTACAACTGACTGTTTTACAACTCATTTCTCATTCAAGGACATGCTAGTGTTACATTAATATAAAGCTAGAAGGAAACTTTTTGATTCATAAAATCACCCACCATTATGATCTGACCCTGAGGAAATATGAAATTTGCGGTGTTGTTGAAAATACTCTACCATCTCCGGGTGCAAGTCAGAATAGGTCCTCAGAACTGTCAGTATGTTCTTGAGCACAGAGGTCTCAACTTGGAACACTGGATGCAAGTACTGATTATATTGCCAAGTGTCTAAATGTAAACATGTTAATTTTATACAAATATACTATTGTTTAGCATTTTTAAGGACAAAATCTTTGGCCCTTCTATCATTTAAGCAGCATGAAGCCTCTTTTATTATCTATCACACTAATCACTTCATGGGAAATGGATGGGGAAACAGTGGTAACAGTGTCAGACTTTATTTTTTTGGGCTCCAAAATCACTGCTGATGGTGATTGCAGCCATGAAATTAAAAGATGCTTACTCCTTGGAAGGAAGGTTATGGCCAACCTAGATAACATATTTAAAAGCAGAGACATTACTTTGCCAACAAAAGTCTGTCTAGTCAAGGCTATGGTTTTTCCAGTGGTCATGTATGGATGTGAGAGTTGGATGGTGAAGAAAGCTGAGTGCCGCAGAATTGATGCTTTTGAACTGTGGTGTTGGAGAAGACTCTTGAGAGTCCCTTGGACTTCAAGGAGATCCAATCAATCCATCCTAAAGGAGATCAGTCCTGGGTGTTCATTGGAAGGACTGATGTTGAAGCTGAAACTCCAATACTTTGGCCACCTCATGCGAAGAGTTGACTCATTGGAAAAGACCCTAATGCTGGGAAGGATTGGGGGCAGGAGGAGAAGGGGACGGCAGAGGATGAGATGGTTGGATGGCATCACTGACTCGATGGACATGGGTTTGGGTAAACTCCGGGAGTTGGTGATGGACAGGGAGGCCTGGGGTGCTGCAATTCATGGAATCGCAAAGAGTCAGACATGACTGAGCGACTTAACTGAACTGAATACTCTTCTCAAAATAAAAAATATATATATACACGTTGACAGTATAGTCACTTCAGGAAAAAAAAGACAACTAAAATTCATGCTTTTAATAAATCTACACAAATATTTACCATCTTTTTAACCTTATCTGCTTTTGTTTTACAGGTTTCAGTAATGAATGCCTCTCCTAAGACATGGGCTTCCCAGGTAGCACTAGTGGTCAAGAACCCGTCTGTTAATGCAGAAGACATAAGAGATTCAGATTCGATCCCTGGGTCAGGAAGATCCACCAGAGGAGGGCACAGCAACCCACTCCAGTACTCATTCTTGGAGAATCCTCATGGACAGAGAATCTTGGCTATATTCCAAGGGTTGCAAAGAGTCGGACATGACTGAAACAGCTTAGCACACACACACTTTTAAGATATACACCATGATGTTCAAATTTATAAATATAATAAAAATGACAATTGATCTTCCTCCTAATATTGAGACTAAAGATTTTATAATGACCCTTGTGTTCCCTAGAGGACCGGGTTACATTATAAAGTCTTGACTCATTTTTAGACAAGGAAAATCCTGGCATAAATCTCATTCGGAAAGGGAGAAGTACAAAATAACATACATCTCATTAATATTTGAAACAGTTCACTATCAACTGTTGTTGGTTGTTAATATGCAACCACATAACACTAACTTCAGTGCCATTACAACTGCAACATATCGAAATTCCTGTTTTTGTCTTTCATAGCCAATATGAAAGTAGAAGCTATAACAAGTTTTATGACAGTAGATTTAGCAACAGGATCTTTAATCTGTAAGAAGGAATCACATTACCAAATTCAAGGTAGCGGGTCATTCTTTATCTTTAAACAACTGTTGATAGCATCACCGGTATGGTTACCAGTGTCTGCCTGCAATGCAGGAGACCTGGGTTCGATCTCTCGGTTGAGAAGATCCCTTGGAGAAGGAAATGGCAACCCACTCCAGCACTCTTACCTGGAAAATCCCATGGACAGAGAAGCCTGGTAGGCTACAGTCCATGGAGTAGCAAAGAATCAGACACGATTGAGCGACTCCAATGTAGTACAATTATATGCACCCTTCTTAAAGACATGTTTTTATAAAGGCTTTATAGAATCTGTTGTGATATTTTCTAAGAGCTATAATGTATAAATAATCTTTAAGTCAAATAATGAGATTTTTTTCTATAAATATTAATTTCACCACTGGAGGGAAAAATATAGCCTTTAAAGTCAGCTTGTATAAGATTTAGTGATATATTCTCAAAGCAAATTGACAATACTAAAGTGAGAAAAGCAGATTCCAAAACAATGTAATCTAAATCTGTGGAGAAAATAAAAGGATATATAAATAAACGTTGTTTTTCAGTCACTAAGTCCTGTCTGACTCTTTGCAACCCCATGAACTTCAGTAAGCCACGCTTCCCTGTCCTTCACTATCTCCCTGACTTTGCTCAAACTCATATTCATTGAGTCAGTGATGCCATCTAACCATCTCATCCTCTGTCACACCCTTCTCTTCTGTTTATAATAATCTGTTATTATATAAATAAATAACAGACTGGAAAACTAAAAATGAAAATGTAACTGCAGTAATTTCTTAGAGGTATTATTTTGGCTAATTTTAATTATTATGTTTAATGCTCAAGTTTTCTAGTTTTCTCTAATGGTATATATTTATTTTTAAGTTAAAGAGGAATAATGCTATTTTTAAAAGGTATGTTGAATTTGAATTAAACCTGTCCTTAAAATGTAAAAACACTTTGAAGTAATAAAATCACTTTTCCTTAACTTATCTAAATATATAATTCACCACTCTGTCCTTATTTCATCTTCTAATGTTGGAGAGGTTATCTACATGTTAATAATTTTATAATTAAAGAGTCAATTATAATAATAAAAATAAAAATTAGCTACCCAAATATGTAAACACAAGATTTCACAGTAAATTTTTTTTCATATGCTGACTCAATATACTTTGTAATCATATTTATTCAAAGAAACTTAAAACACTTAAAGTAGCCAATGATTTTTTCTTAATTTGTTAAAGATTTTCTAGACTTCAGTCCTAATATTTATATGAATAAGAAAAATGTTTACATATCTTGTATTATTAATAATATATTTCCAGATTATTAAAAATAGAAACATACTCATTTAAAGATGTAAAAGGTACTGCCAAGATTTGTTCAATAGTAAAATATTTAATGCTCTTGTGGATAAAAATAAAAAATAAAGAACAAGCTGTACTATGTCAGGTAAAAGAAAAGCTGTATTATAAATATGAATAGTTACTATAATTGTGAGCTTAATTTCTATCTTTATACTTCTAACAAAGGCTAAGAAAGCTTTAAAATATAAGCAGTAACTGATACTTCATAATTTTAAAAAAAGGTATTCAATATGGTTGTTGCAAGCACCAGTCTATTAGTGGGAGAAAGGTTATTGTTTTTGAATGCATTATTTGAAAACTAGTCAACGAATTTCAATTCTATATATGCTTAAAAATATTAATGAAAGTATGGCATACATAAGCTAACAAATGTAAAGACTTTTATTTTAAATTATTAGAAATACAGGAACTGAAAGAGGAAAAATGACTAAACTATATTTGTTACACATAAAAGGTTCACTTTTTTTCCTTAAAGTCAAGGTAATGCTGGACAGTGTTTATCATTAAACTTAAATTTGTTCATCAATTTAAACCAATCACATCAGTTATTTAATTAAAATAAAAGTCAATTAAGCAGGTAAATGAACAAAAAAGTTATATATATATATATATATATATATATATATATATATATATATAGCATTGGTACATTTCTATGTATATATAATGCAAAAGAGAGTTATAAAGATTTGAATTATATAAAAATGTGTCCCTAAATTTCTCTTAAATTGTCTCATAGTGAAAGCTTAGGTAACCTTTGATCACAATGTAAGTGACAGATTAGACTCTTGTGTGTGTGCATGCTAAATTGCTTCAGTCCTGTCTGACTCTTTGCAACTCTATGGACTGTAGCCTGCAAGGCTCCTGCAAGTCCATGGGATTCTCCAGGCAAGAATACTGTAGTGGGTTGCCATGCCCTCCTCCAAGGGATCTTCCCAACCCAGGGATCAAACCTGAGGATCCTGCGGTTCCTGCACTGCAGACAGATTCTTTACCACTGAACCATGGGGGAAGCCCAGATTAGACTCAGTCTAGCTTTCTTTTCTTTTCTTATTTACCCCTAGGGTAATAATAAAATATTAAATCCAAATTCAAATTTGTGTGGTTCACCCTGTGTATCTGATCTCAGAATTATACCCAGACCAAATGAGGCATTTTACATAGTTGTTGAATTATTGAATAAATGTAACCCCTACATTTTTTAAAAGGCAAAAACTTTACATATATACCAGTATTTTAAATAAGTCGTTACAATTCAATGAAAGCTTAAAAATAGTTTGTTATTACTTTGCGTAATAGTTTGTATAAAGTCTTTTTAAACATTATTTTTATGTTTATCATAAATATATTAAAGTTTTACTTTTAGTGAACATTAACTGTCATTTTAGCATGTTATTTCCAACTTTCTCCCCTGGGTGGTATATAACACTGGGCTGTAGTCTATATTAAGTCAGTCTCTGAACTTGTTAGCTTCCTGGGCTCTTATTTGGGGCCTGTCATTTATTAGTTATGAGAACAAGGATAAGTGTCATACTCTATGTATCTCAAAATTATTCATATCTAAAATGCAGATGAAACTTATATCTACATCATAGGATGATTATAAGATTAAATCAGTTAATTTATATAATGAGTATGCAGTTGAATGTCTATTGCAAGCTAAGTTAAGCTCAGATGGTAAAGAATCCACCTGCAACACAGGAGACTAGAGTTTGCTCCTGGGTTGGGAAGATCCCCAGGAGCAGGAAATGGCTACCTGCTCCAGTACTCTTGCCTGGAGAACTCCATGGATAGGAGAGCCTGGTGGGCTACAGTCCATGGGGTTGCAAAGAATCAGTCATGATTGAGTGACTAACACTTTCACTTTACACTTTTCACATGGTGATGATGATGATTTTGATATCTATATCTCCTTAAAGAAAATGTCCACACAGGACACTGCAAAAGAAAGTGACTTATGACAAGTTAACTATATGTTTTTAGATTTGCCTTTGGAGAGTAGAAACCAAGTTTAATATCTAGTTCACACAAATAACTGTCTAAAATTTGGGATATATCAGAAGGAAGGATACAGACTCTGTATGTAGGAAAAGGTATGTTTATATACATATGAAATAATGTACAAAATTTGTGCTGCATTACACTCCCCTAAACAACCCAAAAGAACTCTCAATTCTGGATTCAAAATCAGTGACTTAATAAATATGAAGCATTTTTTTTAAGAACACAGATATATACTCTCCAGTGTCAATTCTGCTTTAACAATCTGTTCATTTATTTCAATTTCAGTTTCTCAATCTTTAAATAGTGCATGACTACATTTTTCTTTCTTTTCACAACTATGAATGCATACACCATAGGACATTTAAGAGTATTTCTTTTTTTTTCTATTTATTACTTTACTTTTGAAAGAGTTTTAGATTTACAGAAAAATTGAGAAAATAGTATGGAGTTCCCAAATACCTTCTTGCACAGTTCCCCTACTATTAACCTATTACCATGTTATGGTATATTTGTTAATGATTAATGAGCCAAAAGTGAAAGAGGAGAGTGAAAAAGTTGGCTTAAAGCTCAACATTCAGAAAACTAAGATCATGGCATCTGGTCCCATCACTTCATGGCAAATAGATGGGCAAACCGTGGAAACAGTGGCTGACTTTATTTTTGGGGGCTCCAAAATCACTTCAGATGGTGATTGCAGCCATGAAATTAAAAGACATTTACTCCTTGGAAGGAAAGTTATGACCAACCTAGAGAGCATAGTAAAAAGCAGAGACATTATTTTGTCCACAAAGGTCCATCTAGTCAAGGCTATGGTTTTTCCAGTGGTCATGTATGGATGTGAGAGTTGGACTATAAAGAAAGCTGAGCGTCAAAGAATTGATGCTTTTGAACTGTGGTGTTGGAGAAGACTCTTGAGAGTCCCTTGGACTGCAAGGAGATGCAACCAGTCCATCCTAAAGATCAGTCCTGAATATTCATTGGAAGGACTGATGCTGAAGCTGAAACTCCAATACTTTGGCCACCTGATGAGAAGAGCTTACTCATTTGAAAAGACCCTGATGCTGGGAAGGATTGAGGGCAGGAGGAGAAGGGGACGACAGAGGATGAGATGGTTGGATGGCATCACCGACTCAATGGACATGGGTTTGGGTGGACTCCAGCAGTTGGTGATGGACAAGGAGGCCTGGCGTGCTGGGATTCATGGGGTCCCAAAGAGTCGGACTCGACTGAGCAACTGAACTGAACTGAATGAGTCAATATTGATACATTATTATTAACTAAATTGCATATGTAATTCAAATTCTTTAGTTTTTACCTAATATCCATTTTCTGCTTCAAGATCTCATCCAGAATACCACAGAACATTTAATTGTTTGGTCTCTTTAAGCTCTTCTTGGCTGTGAATTTCTTAGACTTTCCTTGTTTGATGAACTTGATAGTTTTAGGGAGTACAGCTCAAGCATATTGCATGATATTCCTCAAATAAACTGTGTCTAATTTGTTTTATAATAAGTCTGGAGTTATGGGTTTGGGGGTTTAGAAAATTTTTGATTACCTCTTCCCTCACTGCAAGGTAACAATTACTTCTTTCCTGTCATTTTCAAGAATCAATATTTCCATGACTGATAGCTGTTTTCTACTCTTAAGATAATATTTTTTAAATAACTTATTAACTATCTCTTGAGTAAATTAGGTATTTATTAACTGAACTGAAATCAATAGTAACAACTACTACGTTTGAGAAATATGTGCTCAGTTTTTCTAACACATTTAATCCTCACAATGACCAAAAGAAAGATAGATCAATTTATCCCTATTTTCAGAAAGACGTGTAAAATGGGCCCTTCAATTAAGCAATTTTCCCATGGTTACACAGCTTATAATGAACAGAATCGAGAAATAAATTTTGCTTACTTCTGTTTTAAATCACCACACTACATAGCACTTCAAATATGAGCAAAACCTTCTTTTTATTTCAAATTTCTTCTCTTCTTCAATATTTAAAACCGGTTCAATCCTAAAATTAGTAATGGGCAGTGGTCATGTGGTATAGTTTCTCCTTCTAAATAGGTGTTTTATTACTCCCTAGAGAATCCCTGCTCTAAATTTTTGCCTTGAAGGAAGAGGAGGAAAGGATTGAAGATCATTTATTTGACATGGACTATATTTGAAATTAAATATTAAAGTGACATGGAAATATTGGAGTAGAAAAAATCCTGCCTTTCAGTTTCTGCAAACTTTGAAAGACAGGTTGGAAGTCGAGAGAGTGTTTGATGGATTCTTTCCCATTTAGTTGATTTCAAAGAATATAGTCTAAAGTACTTCAGATGTATAGGGAAGGAATAAAATTTATATATTTAAAGAGTATCCACCATACAGTTGAAGAAAAAGTTATTAATTTTTAAAACCTAGTACGTAGTTCTGTAGCTCCTAATGGTTGCATTATTCTCCTTCCCCACAATTTGCCTTACTGCCATCTAAAGTAATCACTCCCTCTATTCTTAGTTATCATCCAGATATCTTTCTCAATAATTTTAACTTATATTTATGTGTCTTATAACAATTATGTTTTGCATGTGTTGAACTTTATATAACTTTGAACTTCTTTAAATATGCTAATACATCTTGTCCTTTTTCTCTTTCTCTTGCTCTCTTTTTCTCCCTCCCGTTCTCCTTCTGTGTGTCTGTATATGTGGCTCTGGTTCATAAAACTTCATTCTTTTTTATGATTATACCACAATGTATTCATTGTTCCACTGGTGAACATTTAGGCTTTCCCAAATTTTTGGTATTAAAGTTTCTTATAATGAACAATATTACACATCACTTAGTTTCCGTAAGAGAAATTTCTTCTTGGTCCAGGGATTTACAGGGAAGAATAGAATTGCTGAGATAAGCTACTGCAGCACATATTTGCATATATTTGACTTTATTAAATATTGTAAACCTTCTTTTCAAAGGATTCATGCCAATCCAAATTGCCAATAGCAGTGGGGAATTCTGTTGATGTCTAATGTTCTAAATCCCTCCCCAAATTTGGAAATGTGAGACATTATTTTTTAACAAACCGTTTTAAAATTACTTTTCTTGCATTTTATTGATAACTAGTAAAGTCAAATATATAATCTTTTTTTTATGAGTCATGGGGTTTCTCCTTATATTTTTGCATTGTTTGGCCATTTGTCAGAGGAGAGGTTTTTTTACCTTATTAATTTTTAGGAGTTCCAGGTGTATCCTGGACCCTAAATCTCTGCTGTCTACATTCTCTGCAAATCCTTTAACAATCATTTGATAATTTTATTCAGTTCAGTTCAGTCACTCAGTTGTGTCTGACTATTTGTGTCCCCATGGACTGCAGGATGCCAGCTTTCCCTGTC
The DNA here is from genome assembly GCF_054371585.1 of Giraffa tippelskirchi. Lineage (NCBI taxonomy): Eukaryota > Metazoa > Chordata > Mammalia > Artiodactyla > Giraffidae > Giraffa > Giraffa tippelskirchi. The sequence continues at coordinate 45,367,440 of NC_137276.1, forward strand.
CATCAACTCCCGGAGCTTGATTACACTCATGTCCATCGAGTCGGTGATTCCATCCAGCCATCTCATCCTCTGTCATCCCCTTCTCCTCCAGGCTTCAATATTTCCCAGCATTAGGACCCTTTCCAATGAGTTGGCTCTTTGCATCAGGTAGCCAAAGTATCAGAGCTTCAGCTTCAGCATCAGTCCTTCCAATGAATATTCAAGATTGATTTCCTTTAGGATGGACTGGTTGGATTTCCTTGCAGTCCAAGGGACTCTCAAGAGTCTTCTTCAACACCACAGTTCAAAAGCATCAGTTTTTTGGTGCTCAACTTTCTTTATGGTCCAATTCTCACATCCATACATGTCTACTGGAAAAACCATAGCTTTTACTAGATGGACCTTGTTGGCAAAGAAATGTCTCTGCTTTTTAATATGCTGTCTAGGTTTGTCATAACTTTTCTTCCTAGGAGCAAGCGTCTTTTAATTTCATGGCTAAAGTCACCAACTGCAGTAATTTTGGAGTTTTATATCAGCTTTAGTGTAATCAAATACATCCATATTTTTGCAATTCATGCTTTCATTCTTCAATATTTACTGCTAAAATAATATCTCGCGCTCAGTCACTTCCAACTCTTTGCAACCCCATACACCATAGCCCATCAGGCTCCTCTGTCCATGGAAATATCCAAGCAAGAATACTTGAGTGGGTTGCCATGCTCTCCTCCAGGGCAGCTTCCCAACCCAAGGATTAAACCCATGTCTCTTACATCTCCTGCACGGCAGGCAGGTTCTTTACCACTAGCACCACTTGGATACATGTTTTTATACATCTTGGTTTTGACTTGCTAAAACATTTGTCAGCTCCTTGAATCAATACCCATAAATAGACATTTGTATTACATGAATTCCCACTTCTAAGTCCTGTACAATTTCTGCCAAATACACTTAAATGCAATCATACACATTTTCTAATCAATGATAATACATCTTTGTGCTAATAAATATAGCTTCAGTGAGCCACAAAACTCATGGGCTATAAAAAATAAACTGTTTCTATTTATAGGAAAATAAATATAATTACATATAACTTTATTAAATATAGCTATATTAAATTAAATATAGTTTTAGCTTTTTGCTATAATAATTTTAAAAATGTAACTTCAATTTCACTTATGCTTTGAAAAATTAGGAATACACGTCCTTTGGCAAAAAAAATATAGTTTTAAATAAATAGTTAATTTAAGATATTCTTGAAAGGTCATTTATAAACACTCTGGAAACAAGAGAGAATATGTATTTAAGAAAGAGTTCAGGTATTACTCAGGAATAACTTGAAACTCGAATAAAACTCTTCCACAGAACAAAAGCTGAGGAATTAATCTTTAAGAAGAGCATCTGGTAAAAGCTCAAGTCTGAAATGACCTTTGAAAACAGTGAAGTTAACAATTCTCCACATAATTAAACATTTTATATAAAATTTATTTTATAGCCAAGTCAGAAACACACATGCTATGCTTTTGAAAACTGGATTAATATGAATCTCTTGGATTTTTAGGCAAATCAGTCTTATTTTTTTTATCTGTGATAGCAACCACATGTCATCAATACCTGCTTGAAAATAACCTGTAAAAGCCAGCATATAGTTATCTAAAGTGGTCTGTATTTACACTTCTGAACAGTACAGAACAATAATGAGTTTCATAAATGATAATTATGATTTTTTCCAGGTGTAGTTAGGACTATTCTTTGAAAAAACACAGTTCTGGACAATGTGATTTGAGGGTTATAGATCTGATATACCTGTTCTATCTTAATCCACTTCTTAAAGAAACTGCATGGATTTTGCATCAATTGTTTGCCTTAAGATAACTCTCCTGCAAGGTGTATTTTAAATTAATACTCTCATAGGAACTAGAGTACACTTTTGGAAAAAGGGAAGAGGCATATATTTTTCCCAAATGTCAATAGCTACTACTTTTATAACTTCTTGAAGTTAGGAATCATTTTTGGAAGATGAGAAAAAGAAAGACAAGTAGTATAGTTAATGAAATAAATGAGGCTAGTATTAATACAATCATAACATTTGCTAGTTGTAGAGACTAATGAGTTTAAAATTAATTTTTCAATTAAGAGACAAAACGTCATTTTGTGAATTTTAGTCAGGAAGACATTTCAGAAGACTTGGAATTAACCTTTCATAAAGTCATTAGTCGCCCAATCTTCTACCTTTATGCTTTCTTACTTAAGCTTATAAATATTCCTCACAGATATTCTTTGATTTTCTGACATATTTTCAGAGCTCTACTTCTACACTCTTACAAGTCTGAGGTTAGTAACATTTGTGATTCTATTTTAACAATGCATTATTTCTTCAGCATTTTAAGGTTTATTTTTCCAAGGAGATATTATAACAAATAATTTAAGAACATAGAACTTAATTGTAGCTAGAAATATATATTTGAATGTTATCATGGCCCCTAATTTACTGGATTAAACACTGCTCATCAATAAAACTGGAATAATATTATCTATTTTATACAGTTGCATAATAAATTTTAAATATTAGAAATGCATATATGTATTTGACATGGAAAAAAAGTACATGGTAGCCTCTTCCAAATATGTATTTATAAAAGTTTCAAAACTTCTGTTCATAGTAATTGAAAATCTTTTAGCAAAGTTTTAAAGATACACAGTTAATATAAAAAAGTCAATCTTTTTCTATATATCATCAATAGGCAAATAAAAGTTGATATTAAAAATGCAATCATTTACATCAGAAACAAAAAAAGAAAAAAAAGTATAAGTCTAACGAAGTATGTACAAAATATATTTTCCTTTATATAAGAAAATCTATGAAACTCTTGAAAAATATGAAAGAAGAGCTAAGTAAACAGAGAGATGGCCCATGTTCACATATAGGAAGACTCAACAATGCAAAGATGCCAGTTCTTTTGAATCTGATCTAGAGATCTAAGGCAATTTCAATCAAAATCCAGCAAGTTATTTTGTGGATATAGCGTAACTGACTCTGAAATTCATTCTAAAGTTTTATTATCAGCAAAAGACCCAGAATAATCAACATAATATTTAAAAAGAAGGGGATTGACAGTTGTCTTCCACATTTTCTTGTCCAAATAAGACAGGGAGGTCAGGTAAAAAAACAAATAGATCACAGAAATATAATAGAGAGCCCCAAACAGACCCACATAAACTGATCTGGGACAAAGGCACAAAGGTAATATAAAGAAGCAGAGATAGTCTTTTCAACAAATGGTGCTGGAACAAATGGAATTCCATGTGTCAAATAAATAAATAAATAAATAATCTAAATGCAGAGCTTACACCTTCACAAATATTGATTCACAGACCTAAAAGTAAAACACAAAATTATCAAAATAGGGAAAAAAATAACCTAGATAACCTTGGATATGACCTTTGAATTAGAAAACCATAGATAAAATCCATGGAAGAAATTAATAAGTTGTATTTAATTCATTTGAGACCTCTCTGCAAAAGAAGCTGTTCGAGGATGAAAACACAAGTCACTTGGAGAAAATATTTGTAAAAGACCTACCGTATAGAGCACTTTTATCCAAAACATACAAAAAACCTTTAAAACGCAACAATAAAAAGCAACCTAGTTTAAAAAACATGGGCCAAATACCTTCAACTAGCAAAAGACAGTTCAGCAAACAGGTATACAGATGACAAATCAGTTCAGTTCAGTTCAGCCTCACAGTCGTGTCTCAGTCTTTGCAACCCCATGGACTGCAGCACACCAGGCTTCCCTGTCCATCATCAACTGCTGGAGCTAACTGAAACTCATGTCCATTGAGTCGGTGATGCCATCCAACCATCTCATGCTCTGTTATCCCCTTCTCCTCCCGACTTCAACTTTTCCCACCATCAAGGTCTTTTCCATTGAGTCAGTTCTTCACATCAGATGGCCAAAGTATTGAATTGACTGATTTCCTTTAGGATGAACTGGTTGGATCTCCTTGCACTCCAAGGGACTCTCAAGAGTTTTCTCCAACACCACGGTTCAAAACCATCAATTCTTCGGTGCTCAGCTTTCTTTATAGTCCCATTATCATATCCATACATGACTACTGGAAAATCCATAGCTTTGACTAGATGGACCTTTGTCAACAAAGTAATGTCTCTGCTTTTTAATATGCTGTCTATGTTGGTCATAACTTTTCTTCCAAGGAGTAAGCATCTTTTAATTTCATGGCTAGATTTACCATCTGCAGTGATTTTGGAGACGCACAAAATAAAGTCTCTCACTGTTTCCATCGTTTCCCCATCTATTTGTCATGAAGTGATGGGACCAGATGCCATGATCTTCATTTTCTGAATATTGAGCTTTAAGTCAGCTTTTTCAATCTCTTCTTTCACTTTCATCAAAAGGCTCTTTAGTTCTTCTTCAATTTCTGCCATGAGGGTGGTGTCATCTGCATATCTGAGGTTATTGATATTTCTCCCAGCAATCTTGATTCCAGCTTGTGCCTCATCCACTCCAGTGTTTCTCATGATGTACTCTGTATATAAGTTGAATAAGCAGAGTGACAATATACAGCCTTGACATACTCCTTTTCCTATTTGGAACCAGTCTGTTGTTCCATGTCCAGTTCTAACTGTTGCTTCCTGACCTGCATACAGATTTCTCAAGAGGCAGGTCAGGTGGTCTGGTATTCCTATCTCTTTCAGAATTTAAAGAAAATTTCCACAGTTTTTTGTGATCTATACAGTCAAAGGCTTTGGCATAATCCATAAAGCAGAAGTAGATATTTTTTCTGGAACTCTCTTGCTTTTTCAATGATCCAGTAGATGTTGGCAATTTGACCTCTGGTTCCTCTGCCTCTTCTAAAACCAGCTTGAACGTCTATAACTTCACAATTCACATACTGCTGAAGCCTGGCTTGGAGAATTTTGAACATTACTTTGCCAGTGTAGGAGATGAGTGCAATTGTGTGGCAGTTTGAGCATTCTTTGGCATTGCCTTTCTTTGGGATTGGAATGAAAACTGACCTTTTCCAGTCCTGTGGCCACTGCTGTGTTTTCTAAATTTTCTGGCATATTGAGTGCAGCACATTCACATCATTATCTTTTAGGATTTGAGATAGTTCAACTGGAATTCCATCACCTTCACTAGCTTTGTTCATAGTGATGCTTCCTAAGGCCCACTAGATTTTGCAGTCCAGTATGTCTGGCTCTATGTGAGTGATCACACCTTCGTGGTTAACTGGGTCATGAAGATCTTTTTTGTATAGTTTTTCTGTGTATTCTTACCACCTCTTCTTAATATCTTCTGCTTCTGTTAAGTCCGTATGATTTCTGTCCTTTATTATGCCCATCTTTGCATGCTTAGTAAATCTTTGGGCCATGCTCAGTAAATATTTAATCCAATTTCCTGTTCATGGGTGGGGCTGTGTTAGTTCCCTGTGGTTTGGCCTGAGGCCAAACTATAGTGGAGGTAATGAAGATAATGGTGACCTCCTTCAAATGGTCCCATGCAGGCACTACAGCACTCAGTGCCTACTACCCTGTAGCAGGCCATTGCTGACCCATGCCTCCATCGGAGACTTCTAGACACTCATGGTCAAGTCTGTGTCAGTGTCTTGTGGGGTCACTACTCCTTTCTCCTGGGTCCTGGTGCACACAATTTTTTTTTTTTTTTTTGGTGCCCTCAACGTGTCTGTTTCCACAGTCCTGTGTAAGTTCTGGCAGCTCTATGGTGGGGTTAATGGCAACCTTCTCCAAGAGTGCTTATGCCATAACCAGGTCTGCTGCACCCCGAACCCCTGTCCTTGCGGAAGGCCACTGCTGACCGTACATCCACGAAAGACACTCACACACTCAAAATAATGTCATCAGACAAATGAAATTTAAACTATGAGATAACACTACACAACTGTTAGAATGGCCATATTTCAGAACACTGACAATACATGAATTTTGGTCAGAATGTTGATCAATAGGAATTCTCACTCAATGTTGATGGAAATGTGAAATCATATAGTCACTTCAGAGGAGAGTTGGGCAATTTCTTACAAACTAAAAATATTCTTACCATAGAATCCAACAATAATCTGCCTTAGTATTTACCCAAAGGATTTGAAATATTATTCCCATAAAAACCTTTACACAGGTGCTTATAATATAGCTTGATTCATAATTTCCTAAGCTTGAAAGTGACAAGGATGTCCTGCAGTAGGTGAGTGGTTAAATAAATTGTGGAACACCCAGAAAATGTATTATTATTCATCATTAAAAAGATATGTCAAGCTGTGAAAAGATATGTAAAAGACTTAAATGCATAAAATAGAGTGAAAGAAGGCAAGTGAAAAGTCTACCTATAGTACAATTTCAACTATATCACACTCTGAAAAAGGCAAAACCATGGAGACAGTAAAAAGATCGGTGGTTGCCAGAGATTGGAGGAAGGAGAAATGTCCATAGTTTTTTCAAAGCAATGAACTCTTCTATATGATATAATGGTGGAAAGAGGCCATTGTAAATAGGTCGAAACTCATAGAATGTACAACATCAAAAGTGAAACATAATATAAATTAAGACTCTGAATGATAATCGTGTGTTAATGTAGGGTCTATTATAACAATGGTACAACTAAAGAATATTGATAATATGGGAGGTTCAAGCTGGTTTTAGAAAAGGCAGAAGAACCAGAGATCAAATTGCCAACATACACTGGATCATTGAAAAAGCAAGATAATTCCAGAAAAACATCTATTTCTGCTTTATTGACTATGCCAATATGTCTTGAGACAGGAATCAAGATCATCCCCAAGAAAAAGAAATGCAAAAAAGCAAAATGGCTGTCTGAGGAGGCCTTACAAATAGTTGTGAAAAGACAAGAAGTGAAAAGCAAAGGAGAAAAGGAAAGATATACCCATTTGAATGCAGAGTTCCAAAGAATAGCAAGGAGAGATAAGAAAGCCTTCCTCAGCGATCAATGAAAAGAAATAGAGGAAAACAATAGAATGCAAAAGGACTAGAGATCTTTTCAAGCAAATTAGAGATACCAAGGGAACATTTCATGCAAAGATGGGCTCAATAAAGGAGAGAAATGGTAGGGACCTAACAGAAGCAGAAGATACTAAGAAAAGGTGGCAAGAATACACAGAAGAATTATATAAAAAAGTTCTTCACGACCCAGACAATCACGATGGTGTGATCACTCACCTAGAGCCAGACATCTTGGAATGTGAAGTCAAGTAGGCCTTAGGAATCATCACTACGAACAAAGCTAGTGGAAGTGATGGAATTTCAATTGAGCTATTTCAAATCCTGAAAGATGATGCTGTGGAAGTGCTGCATTCAATATGCCAGCAAATATGGAAACCTCAGCAGTGGCCACAGTACTGGAAAAGGTCAGTTTTCATTCCAATCCCAAAGAAAGGTAATGCCAAAGAATGCTCAAACTACTGCACAATTGCACTCATCTCACACACTAGTAAACAAATGCTCAAATTCTCCAAGCCAGGCTTCAGCAATATGTGAACCGTGAACTTCTAGACGTTCAAGCTGGTTTTAGAAAGGGCAGAGGAACCAGAGATCAAATTGCCAACATCCGATGGATCATCGAAAAAGCAAGGAGTACCAGAAAAATATCTATTTCTGCTTTATTGAGTATGCCAAAGCCTTTGACTGTGTGGATCACAATAAACTGTGGAAAATCTTGAAAGTGATGGGAATACCAGACCAACTAACCTGCCTCTTGAGAAACCTGTATGCAGGTCAGGAAGCAACAGTTAGAACTGGACATGGAACAACAGACTGGTTCCAAATAGGAAAAGGAGTCCGTCAAGGCTGTATATTGTCACCCTGCTTATTTAACTTATATGCAGAGTACATCATGAGAAACGCTGGGCTGGATGAAGCACAAGCTGGAATCAAGATTGCTGGGAGAAATATCAATAACCTCAGATATGCAGATGACACCACCCTTATGGCAGAAAGTGAAGAACTAAAGAGCTCTTGATGAAAGTGAAAGTGGAGAGTGAAAAAGTTGGCTTAAAGCTCAACATTCAGAAAACTAAGATCATGGCATCCAGTCTCATCACTTCATGGCAGATAGATGGTGAAACAGTGGAAACAGTGGCTGACTTTATTTTTCTGAGCTCCAAAATCACTGCAGATGGTCACCGCCGCCATGAAATTAAAAGACGCTTACTCCTTGGAAGGAAAGTTATGACCAAACTAGATAGCATATTAAAAAGCAGAGACATTACTTTGCCAGCACAGGTCCATCTAGTCAAGGCTATGGTTTTTCCAGAGGTCATGTGTGGATGTGAGAGTTGGACTATAAAGAAAGCTGAGCACCGAAGAATTGATGCTTTTGAACTGTGGTGTTGGAGAAGACTCTTGAGAGTCCCTTGGACTGCAAGGAGATGCAACCAGTCCGTCCTAAAGGAGTTCAGTCTTGGATGTTCATTGGAAGGTTGATGTTGAAGCTGAAACTGCAATACTTTGGCCACCTAATGTGAAGAGCTGACTCATTGGAAAAGACCCTGATGCTGGGAAAGATTGAGGGCAGGAGGAGAAGGGGGCGACAGAGGATGAGATGGCTGGATGGCATCATCTACTTGATGGACATGGGTTTGGGTGGACTTCAGGAGTTGGTGATGGACAGGGAGGCCTGGTGTGCTGCAATTCATGGGGTCGCAAAGAGTCGGACAGGACTGAGCGATTGAACGGGACTGAACTGACTATGCCAAAACCTTTATCTGTGTGGATCACAATAAACTGGAAAACTCTGAAAGATGGGTATACCAGACCACCTGACCTGCCTCTTGAAAACGTGTATGCACGTCAGGAAGCAACAGTTAGAACTGGACATGGAACAACAGACTGGTTCCAAATAGGAAAAGGAGTTCATCAAGGCTGTATATTGTCACCATGCTTATTTAACTTCTATGCAGAGTACATCATGAGAATAGCTGGGCTGGAAAAAGCACAAGCTGGTATCAAGATTGCCGGGAGAAATATCAGTAACCTCAGATATGCAGATGACATCACCCTTATGGCAGAAAGTGAAGAAGAACTAAAGAGCCTCTTGAAGAAGGTGAAATAGGAGAGCGAAAAAGTTCACTTAAAGCTCAACATTCAGAAAAGTAAGATCATGGCATCCGGTCCCATCACTTAATGGCAAATAGATGGGGAAACAGGGCTGAATTTATCTTTTGGGGGCTCCAAAATCACTGTAAATGGTGATTGCAGCCATGAAATTAAAAGACGCTTACTCTGGAAGGAAGGTTATGACTAACCTAGATAGCATATTTAAAAGCAGAGACATTACTTTGGCAACAAAGTTCTGTCTAGTCAAGTCTATGGTTTTTCCAGTGGTCATGTATGGATGGGAGAGTTGGACAGTGAAAAAATGTGAGTGTCAAAGAATTGATGCTTTTGAACTGTGGTGTTGGAGAAGACTCTTGAGAGTCCTTTGGAGTGCAAGGAGATCCAACCAGTCCATCCTAAAGGAGGTTAGTCCTGGGTGTTCATTGGAAGGACTGATGTTGAAGCTGAAACTCCAATACTTTGGCCACCTGATGTGAAGAACTGACTCACTGGAAAAGACCCTGATGCTGGGAAAGATTGAAGGCAGGAGGAGAAGGGGACAACAGAGGATGAGATGGTTGGATGGCATCACCGACTCGATGGACATGGGTTTCGGTAAACTCCAGGAGTTGGTGATGGACAGGGAGGCCTGGCGTGCTACTATTCATGGGGTCACAAAGTGCTGGACACGACTGAGCGACTGAACTGAACTGATATGGAAAATCTATTTTCTACTCAAATTTGCTTTAAATCTAAAACTGCTTTTAAACTATTAAAAAATCAGATGTTCATTTTGACACTCCTTGTAATGCTCAAGAGTTGGAAGGAACTGAAATGTCCATCAATAAGAGAATGAATAAATAAAATGATTCATACTGTGGAAGACTATAAGTCTGGTCACAAAGTCTTAGACTCCCTGCACATTTGCCCTTATAATGTGATGTGGCAAACAGTCTTGGCAAAAGCAGGAATGTGTTTCTCTACTCTTTGAATTTGGTTTAATTATGTGACTTACAATTAGCAATATGTGAAACAGGAAGACATTTGAAAAATGCCTGCATATTGGGGTCTTTCTCTTGCTGTACTTGGAACCCTACACTGCCATGTGAATAAAGTTGAGACAGGCTCCTGAAAGATGAGAAGTTACATGGAGAACTGAGGCACACTGGCTGATAGTTGCCAACATCCAGAGTGTGAATGAGGCCATCTTAGACCAAAATAGCCACCAACTGACCTTCCAGCTGACCACAGGGGCATGAAAAACCTCATCGGAAATTGGCCAAACTGGATTATACCAAAAACAACTGTGAAGCAGACTTTTGAAGGCCACTAAGTTTTGGGGTAATTTGTTTCACAGTAATAGATAACTGATACCCATCCATAAGATGAAATGTATTTGTTAGCCCTCAGTAGTGTCTGACTGTTTGCAACCCCCTGGACTGTAGCCTCCAGGCTCCTCTGTCGATGGAATTCTCCAGGCAAGAATACTGGAGTGGGTAGCTATTCTTTTTTCCAGTGGCTCTTCTGGTCCCAGGGATTGAACCCAGTTCTCCTGCACTGCAGGCAGATTCTTTACCATCTGAGCCACCAGGGAAGCCCATCAGATGAAACACCATGAAGCAATTTGAAAGAATGAAGTCAGTATATGTGTATTAGTATACTGACATGGAAAAATTGCTGAGGTATATTAATAAGAAAAAAAAAGGAGAAAACAAACAAACAAAAAAGCATGATGACCTTATAATTCTATAGACCTTACCATAGCATTCCAGTACTTTTTCCCTCTTAAGATTATGTATGGTTTGTTGGTCATAAAGATAGTAAAATCACCTATGCAATAAAATGCTTAAATGCCTTCAAAATTACCAAACATGACATGAAAGATATTTTATTGCAGATGAAAATGCTGCAAGATAAACCTTCATCTTCTCAGGTCAGATATTATCACCCTCTGTAAGTTACTTACATTATGTGTTATTCTCACTCACATTTGCTCAATTTCCAGGCAAACAAAAGCAGAGAAATGTCTGCTTATTCACTTGTGGACATTTATATGCTTCAGAAAAAAATTAATTTTTAAAAAACAAATTACTTCCAAAATTTATTAAAAATTAAATATTTATCTCCATTTTTCTAATAATTTTGTCAAAATAAAAAGAAACAACCACTTCAAATGAAATCCAACCATGAGAATATCTTCAGATCATTTTATTCTATTTCTGAGGGAAATCTTTATGTTCTACACTTCTAAAATCAGTTCTATTTTTCTCAAATCTATTTTTGGAAATAGAACATAGCCTTAGAAAAACACAGTTATAAAATATATTACATTTAGAGTAGAACTCATTCAGAATAATCTGGCAAGCACGAACCTATCTGCCAATGTCTATGAATCATCACCCTCATACTAGTAAATGTTTTTTAAACTAAAGATTACACTTCTGAGGAAACATGGTAATAATTATTTAGGAAAATAATACTCACAAGTTAATAGTGCCACTGTTTATAATTAAAAGGACTCTTTCTTATAGAAAGCAAAAGCTCAGAATAAACCAGAAGGCATGGTTATATTTTAAACTGAAAAAAAAAAAAGAAACGCAGAGTGCTTTGTTTCCAAACATGGGATAGTAAGAAAAACTTTTCATATCTTAAATTCTTACAGACTGTTAAATTATTTATGCCAAAGTTGCAATTAGGAATAGTTTAATTTGTGTTTTAAAAGTACTAAAATCCCATGTTGAATTTTTTGGATAGCTTTATCATGTGTAATCACTATGTCTAGAAAAGATCTGGTAAGTGAACAAATAGAGTCACTATGAAATAAACAAACACTATAAAAAAGTTCTTAGTTAATTTTAAAAAGACATTAATTTTATGTAAGCTAATTCTGCTTTCTCCATAATTTAGTTCTAGTCTTCAGAGGTTTTTGATACTGTACTAGAATGTAGGTATAGTATTACTCTATATATTTTATTATAAAATATTAATTTACCTTAAAATTTAAGATTGTAAGAGGTTTAAGTCTACCATAATATTTTATGAGGCTTAGAAGCCATCCCCTCCCACACACCATTGGGAGTATAAATTAAATTATGTTATCTAAATTAAATTATCTAAAATAACATTATCAATAAGTGGGAAAATGTGGCTTGATATTCAGAAAGCATAAATCTGATTTATATATGACTTTTAAGTAAGCTTACTTTGTATAAAGAATGTGCATTTACTTATTCTGAAAATGCAGTGATTCATACTATAGTATGTAATTTACTATTATATATATTACATATACCATATATGTGTGTGTCTGTGTGTGGGCTAAGTAGAAAATGTCTTCAAATGTTATTAATTTCCATCTAGATATAACACAAAAACTGACTTTATAAAAACATAAGTTTTGTCACAACTTCCTTATTACCTGAGGTAAATTATTTCTTCTTTCAAAATGTCATTTGTCTATGTATCTTGGTGTTAGTAAAGACCATCATCATTATTTTTAGATTTCCCCAGGTGGCACTAGTGGTAAAGAACCTGCCTGACAATGAAGGGGACACAGGAGACTCGGGTTAGATCCCTGGATCAAGAAGATCCCCTGGAAGAGAGAAAAGCAACCCACTCCAGTATTCTTGCTTGGAGAATCCCATGGGCAGAGGAACCTCGTGGGCTATGGTCCATAGGGTTGCAAAGAGTTGGACATGACTGAAGCTACTTAGCACACATGCATTATGCCAAAACATTTTTGCTATTAAAAAAGCAATATCCAAAATAAAATCCTCTAAATATTTTCATAAAAATAAATGTGGATAGATTTATAAATAAATTAGTTCTTACATAAGAACTAAACAGAAATTACTGAACAGAAATCTTAAATATAAAAACAAGTAATTAATAAGTATCTTGCTATTATCAGGGAATATTTTAAGAACTCCACAATAAAAACCTTCTGCATAATACATGAAATTGCACCATAGAAGTCACTCATAAATTTTCACCTAAAACAAACATCTTCAGATGAGTTATTAATCTTTCAAAATTATTTATAAGGTAAAAAATAATTGTTTTATGAGTAATTGATTGACTTTGTTTAAAATTGAAATCATTGTACACATAAAACAACTGCATAACCTGAGACATAAATACAAGATGAGTTACAAACAGATAAACACAAAAATGAGGAAGATAATCAGGAATTAGACATAGATATTCAGGTATTACAGTCAGGAGTAGGACACCGATATTCCAGTTTACACAAATCTGAACTTAATTATTTGTGCCAACTTGCCCTCAATTTTGAAAATTTATATTCTGTAGTCATATGCATTATATCTTTGCAAAGCAGCAGAAGTGTATGTAGGGAACCAAGTGTGACATATGTCCACTAGGATATTCTTTACCTGCCATTTTCTTGCTATAAACCTCCTCCAAAGAATTGTGAGTTTAATTTAAAATATATATATTTTTCAAAATTCTAGGAAGTTGTAAAATATTTCTAAGGAATGTTAGTAAGTTAAATACTTGTTTTATGCATTCTTTAGAGCAATATCCCTCCTTAGGAAACTGGTTTTGCAATGAGCAAAATAAAACTGCTGATAAGTTTAGATTCAAAGAAGTAATGTTAGGAAATTTTGTTTGTTTCTTTTGGAGCACAGATACTCTGGAATTATTTTAAACTATATTCATAAAAGGATTTACTCATAATATAAAATAAAAATAATTTATATTATAGTACATAATACATGGTAGATACTGGAAAAGATCCAGTACATTCTATCTCTCTTACACCTGTTTCTAGCTCTGAGAATATTAATGCAAGGATTTAGAAAGTATGACTTTTTAATAAACAACCTTAAGGGCTTCCCTGGTAGTCAGATGGTAAAGAATCTGCCTGCAATGCGGGAGACCTGGGTTCATTCCCTGGGTTGGGACGATTGCCTGGAGAAGGCAATGGCAACCTACTCCAATTTTCTTGCCTGGGAAATCCCATGGACAGAGGAACCTGGTGGGCTATACCCCATGGGTTCACAAAGAGTTGGACATGGCTGAGTGACTTTCATATTCACATTCACAAACAACCTTAAAGCCAGTACATTAAATATGCTATGCTTTAAACATTAATTAATTTAAAAATAATGATGTAATGACTACAATATGCCAGGCACTGTTGTAGGTGCTAGGAAAATGCAAAAAAACAAATAAAGTTCTGTTCTCCTGGAGTTTATAATCCATGTGGAATGAATGAGGAGAGATAAATAAGCAAATGTAGAATATATCAGGTAGGGATTTCTGTTGTTATTAAATATAAAGCAAGTAAGGGAAACAATAGTGATGCAGGTGGTGAGATCAATATTTCAACCTGTGAGCAGGAGGGTCTCTCCGTGGAGGTTCCTCTTTAGCAGAAATTTGCATGAAGTAAGAGAGAAAGCATGCTATTAGGCAAGAAAGTGGTCCCATAAAGGGCAATGATGACATTTCAAAGTTCCAAAATGGCATGTGCTTTTAGTTCTTAAAGAATAGCAAGACCAATGTGGCTAAAGCAGAGAAAGGATGAGCAACAGAAAAATGACACTAGAGAGGCCCCTTGGGTGAATACACTGATCATGTGGAGGTAGTAAATTCACTTTTTCATGTTTAGTAACTACTGAATTGTATTTGTTTTATAATACAACATGAGGAAAAGAATGCATCCTTAATATAGGCATAAAAGAAAAAAACACCTGTTTCAAGATAAGTAGCACCAAGGGAACACATTTTGAAAGCATTAGTCTGCAGCTGTGGAGGTAATGAGCTTCTTTATTATTGCTTCTTCATAGCTGAAAAAGAACTGAGTAAATAGTAGATGATAAAAATTCCAAAAATTAAAAAAAAAACAAAGATAAAAGTTGTTAAATACCAGGCAGATTCAGTTGCCAATTGGCAACATAGCTACATACTTGAAAGAAATTGGTAGATCATCTATCAGTTCTAGTCCCTTACATTCCAGCAGCAAGAGCTGGAAATATTCAGCACTTGCTAAATATTCAGTTGAGAACAGTGAGACACCTGGATCTGGCTTTCAAGATGAAAATTCTCCCAGTCCCTGCTCTCAACACTATCTGCTCAAACAGAAGTCTTCCAGTGATTGCATTGAATTTATGGCCTCACTAGAAAGCTGAGAGATATTGAAAAACAATGATATGCAATAGTTGATTTTAAAGTTATTGATATTTTATCAACTTATACAAAATAAAATCAGAATTAACCATTTTTCACGTGAAATACCAAATTATATGCTCACTTGCGTAGCATGTCTTTAAGTTCTAATGCTAGAAAGGTATGCTTACTGTGTGGTATGCTTTTATTTGATGGTGTATCCTGGCAGTAATGCAGTTTAACTCTTGATCTGTGAAAAATAATGTAGGTTCTATGATGTTTCCATTTGTTATTTGAAATCAACAAGTTGAAATATTGCTTGAACTATTTGATGTCACTGTGACAAACATATTTATTTACACTATGATTCATGTTAAAATTATTAAATGAAAAATATGTCATCATATGATGTTATTTTTATTAATGTGAATAACATTGCTGCGAGACTTGAAATTCATCCTTGGTATTATTGTTACTTACAAAAGGGTAGATTTTCACCACTATAAAGAAACGGAGACAGACATAGACCTTGTTTTTAATCTTGGCTTTACCAACGAGTGAATACTAACCTTGAATAAAATTCTTCAACTTTAAAATGAGGGGAAAATCCCCAGTGTTATAATGTGCTGCTGCTCCTGCTAAGTCGCTTCAGTCGTGTCCGACTCTGTGCGACCCCATAGACGGAAGCCCACCAGGCTCCCCCGTCCCTGGGATTCTCCAGGCAAGAACACTGGAGTGGATTGCCATGTCCTTCTCCAATGCATGAAGGTGAAAAGTGAAAATGAAGTCGCTCAGTCGTGTCTGACTCTTCGCGACCCCATGGACTGCAGCCTACCAGGCTCCTCCGTCCAAGGGATTTTCCAGGCAAGAATACTGGAGTGGGGTGCCATTGCCTTCTCCGTGTTACAATGTAAACGTCTGTAAAAAGCCAAATTCAATAAATTAGGTATTGAGTGGGTAAAATAAGTTAAATGATTTCTCTTTTCTTTCTGACTGAAGTAGGCATTACAATGGTTATACATACATCTGGACTCTGAAATATTTGATTTCTTATTTATATAATATTTGGGGAATTTTTACCACATGCCCATAGCTTAAAATATTTCTCCTTTCAAGGATTTTTCACTTAACTAGAACAGAAATAAGAACGAAACAACTACATTCAGAACTAGTCCATTTAATACAACACTTTCCAATTTGAGAAATGGGAATTTTCCATTTTCCAATATTTTATTCAATAAAATAGTCCATGGAGTCACAGAGTCAGTCATGACTGCGTGACTGAACTACAACAGTAATGGGCCCTCAAATGTCAATATAGCAACATTAAATGATTTCTTGGTCATGAATTTGGGAAGCTATGGATTAAATACTGAATAGTTTTCTTGTTTCAGAACTTCTTTGAGTTTTACATACTTACGTCCAAGAAGGCAATTCAGAAAGTGGTAAACGGCCACAGCATAGTTTCTCTGAATAAAACTATTCTTACCTCCCTGAAACATGCAGCAGAGTATGGGAAGAGAAGTCCTACTATCCCCAAAGTTTCTTAAGATCAAGATATAGGTTTTACTACCCTAAGCTCCTATCCCTGAGAACCTTCCTTTCATGTGGTAGGCAATCAGAAAGTGTAGAGCAAATAAATAAATATTATAAAATATTGTCAGTATCTTTCTAGACTCCCTCTTATTGGCAACTGAAGGATTTTCTAGGTAGAAATCTAGGAAGAATCAATTTCTCCCACTAAAATCTGAATCTCATTATCAGATTGCAAATGTATACGTTTAGGCAAAAAGGTCATTTGGGTTTTTCAATTCTATTTTGGGGTAAAAATCAAATTAAATTTTTGGCCAGCTCAATATAAAATTTCCAAATTTGGAATCAAATCACAACTACATTTCATAGTGCTATTAATTACTAGTTGTAAAACTCTAAATTTGCAATGAGAAAAAAGAAAAAGAAAAAAACAGAGTCGTAATAGCTTTAACAGTACTAAGAATGTATTGGTAATAAGAAGTGTATGTCTCTCTGTCAAATGAACCTGCTATAAAAAATAATCTGCAAACTCTGAGGGTAGGTACTACATAAATTTAGTGAAAGTAGAACCATATTTGCCTTCTCATCATTATATTCTCAGCTCCCTTTATAGGACCTCTCTAGTAGTAGGCTTCTAGTAACATATATTGAATGAATAACTGGAATGCAAACTCTTCTTTTTTCTTTGATCTCTGGTTTTAAGAATTATAGTGGGCAAAATTAACTACTACTTGTAATGATCTGAATTAGTCTAGTAATATAATTGATTCCTATAACAATATCACTCACTGGTATATGAAACAGATGAACTCATATTGTTAAAAATTTCATGACTCCAAAGCAAACACTTTCAAATATGTCTTGATTAACATATTGAACTTTATAAGCTTATAAAGACTTACAACCTCTTTTCATAACCAGAGGTGAAAGAAAATTGGTAATATTTTCACAGAAAATTACACAGGTCCAGTTTTACTGTCAGAAACTACCCACTGTAAAATTATTTGCAAAACAAAAAAGTGGTGATTTGGAAAAAAAAATATATAAATAAACCTCCCCTAGTGTTTGAGGTGGTGGTGGTTAGAGGTGGTAGTCAAGTGGTATCATTAATTCATCCACATACTGGAAGACAACATATGATAAATAAGCAATTTCCAGAGAAAAAATATCATCCATAGTTTGAAGAAAATCCCTTATAAGAGTATTCTCTCAGAGTATTCTTCTTAATTGAAAAGCTGAAATATCAACGTGTTACTATTTTCAAAGTGAAAATTGCCATTTTCTGTTCAATTGTCAAGTGTGTGCAACCCTAGAACACACACCTTATCTTTAAGATGAGATTTTTCCTTTCTTGAGAGTATCAATACATATTTCACTTTAAAATTGTCAGACACTTGAAGAATCACATATGACCCTTCCCTTTGGACTAGTGATTAAATATAATACTTGAATGTCAGCCTTACTTCTTCAAGATACTTAGGAAACTTCATCTCTTCACAAATAACAAAACCAAATAAATTCACATACCCTCCGAAAGGAGACATATTGCAAGTGGTGTTAAGTCTTCAACATTTAATATGCTTGAGCATGGGCTATTCACAAATAATATGGTTCACAGTGAATTTTCTACATTTATTCTTATCATCTCATGAATATGTTATACTTTGTGATAAGGATAATGTGTTTGAATGTTTGATGTAATACTACACCCAAATTAATACTTTAAAATGTATTTAACACTGAAACAAAATAATGGTAAAATTCTCTGTAAAACTTATAACCAACTCCATTCTGCTACAAGAAGACAGTTTTACTTTGAAATAAATATGTGCAAGTATAAAAAACTTACTCAGTATGAACTGAACTTTTGGGTTTTCTCAAAATTCATATGCTGAAATTCTGATCCCCAATGTGATAGTAAGTGGGACTTTAGTGAGGTATTTGGGTCCTGAGTAAGAAGCCCTCATGAATGGGATTGGCACCATTATAAGAGGAGATAGGAAAGCTTTTTCTCTCTCTGCACTGTCATCTCAAGATGTAGGAAGATGATCAGCTGCAAATCAGGAGGAGATTCTCGCCAGAACCAAATGATTATGATCTTTGATTTCTCAGCCTTGAGAACTGTGAGAAATATATTTCTACTTTGTTTAAGCCACTTGGCCTATGGTATCTTGTTATAGCATTACTACGACCATGATAATACAGATTTTGTCATGATCTATCATTTCTATTCCCAAAATAAAATAATAAAAGCCTAAAAAGGTTAAAAATGAAAACAGATTTCCATGTGCTATACAGTAGGTCCTTGTTGGTTACCCATTTTAAATATAGTAGTGTGTACATGGCCATCCAAAACTCCCTAATTATCCCTTTCCCCTATCCTTCCCTCTTCTCCCTGGCAACTATAAGCTCCTTTTGGAAGTCTGTGAGTCTGTTTTTACTCAATGTTTTGTGGCAGCCTGAATGGGAGGGGGACTTGGGGGAGAATGGATACATTTATATGTATGGTTGAGTTCCTTCACTGTTCATCTGAAATTATCACAACATTATTAATTGGCTATACCCCAATACAGTTTAAGAAAAAAGTAAAGAAAAAAATTAAAACAGAGTTGGACAAAAATAATAGAAATATTATCTGTTACCTATTTTACTGAAATTTTCTTTAATATGCCTTATTCTCATCTCATCCCCAAAGTAATTACAATTTTTTTTTCAAATCCTTCGTAAAGTAAAACTATTCTTACACACACACTCACATGCACAGGTATGCAAGTAGTTCTACTTCTGAAAAGAAATTCAAAGGTTATTGTTCTGAAAATATTTTGGATGGTACGTTTAAACTTGGTCAAAATTTATTCTGCACAATTTATTTTTATATATACAAATATATGAAGATCTAATAATATTTTTAGATACTTAAATGTATGCAATTGTTATATATTTATCAACTTGAATATGACATTAGAAAAAAAAGAATAATTGTATTATTACATACTTACCCTACAACTATTTATTCTAGTTCTAATCTCAAGAATTTGTTTGTCTACTTAAATTCACGTAGGGCTTCCCTAGTGGTCCAGTCATTAAAAATCTGCCTTGCAATCCAGGGGATACCAATTATATTCCTAGTCCAGGAAAATCCCACATCCCACTGGGCAGTAAGCCCGTGTGCCAAAACTACTGAGCCTGCACTCTGGAGTGTGCAACTACTGAGCCCAGGTCAGCACCTACCAAAGCCCGTGCTCCTGGAAACCCATGCTCAGCATCAAGAGAAGCCACTGCAAGGAGAAACTCGTGCACCGCAACTAGAAAGTAGTACCCACTCCCTGAAACTACAGAAAACCTGCAGGCAACAACAAAGAGCCAGAGCAGTCAAAAATAAATAAACAAATATTTAAAAATAAAGTCATGTAAATTATTATCCATTTAGTAACTGTTTTGAAGACTTTTTATAGTATTGTTTATATGAATAAAAATACCATTCTCATGAGTAACCACCATACTCATAATGAAAGACAGAATAAAATCAGTTACCAGTAGTTTGAGTAAAAACTGACTTTGTAGATAAGGACTAATGTTGAATTCACCTGGGAGATCAATACATGTAATCTATGGCTAGCAATATTTTAATGTGAGTTAGGTTGGTAACTTACTGATATTTTACACACAAAAATAAATATTAAAATGAAAGAATCTTTTCATAATACTCAATTCAATAACTGTGAATTGCTTAGCCCCTTAAGAAAATGAAAATTTTATCATTTTTTAAAAAGCCAATCTCTTAACTAAAGTTTGATTTTATATATATATATATATATATATATATTAGTTTCTAGAGAAACTATAATGAGCTAAAGGTGAAAACATTAGAAATTGCTTCTTAAACTTGTCTAACCTTATGAATCTAAACAGGTAAGACTGATACAACACATGATTTTAATAGACATGACAAGTATCGAATAGTTTAGGATGTTCTGAGTGGTCCAAATGTATTAAAAGGTCAAATGACTTTTGGGATAAAAATTTTTAAGTGATATTTCCCAGCGCATCATTCATCATATTTAGACATTTTGGTTATTACATCTCAGGGGTAAGGGGATGCTGTTGGTTACTTGATATAATTTTTAGTTTGGAAGAGAAAAAGGAATTGGGAGTATTATGTGCCTTAAGAAGGGTTGCCAGAAAAATTATAGGGACATATTTACATTTGGGACATATCCCAAAATATGGGATATATTTATACTAAAAATAAATTAGTGATTTATCTGAAATTAAGTTTAACTGGTCATATGTTTTTATGTTCTAAATCTAATAAGCCTAGAACAGTACCAGGGCCATAGGAAAACAAGCCAAAAATACACTTAGTAAATCTTCTCTAATCATTTGAAAATGAGGATTTGAAGAGCTAATATATTAAGAAAATCTGTAGGCAGAAGTTATGCCAGATGGTGATTTCAATAATGAGATGTGGTGAGAAAAAGTCATTGATGGATATTTCACTAATTATCTGAAATCATATTTTAAATTGATGCAAGTATCAGATTTTAATAGTTTAAATATAATTGGCATTAATATATCCATGAAATACTATTAGGCATTAAAATTTTCTCTAGTAAGTTATTACGAAGACACTGACATAAATTATTTTGGATCACAAATTCTGTATAAATTTTACTACCACTATCATAATATCAAAATATATTTACATTTTCCCTATATTCATTATTTACTTCATGATGAAAAGAGGTTATTTTTAATGAAAAATTATAAATCTCCATGGATGATTAAAATGAAATTATAAAAATTTAATATTCACTCTGATTATTTTGCACATTAATCAGTGCAAATATAATGAGTATAACAGGCATTAAAGCCAATCACATGTTTACAGTAAATTAGAAATATTAAGTCCAGTGATTAAAGTTTTCACAGGATAAATCATGCAAATATAAAGACTGCCTCTTTACCCTGCTTCATTAATTTAAATGGCTTCAGTAGAACCCATTCAGACACATAATGCTTCTAATAAGCTCTTATTTTTGAAATTTGTGTAGTGAATATTCTGTTTGATCATAACCCTACTGACCAGTTTCATATTAACTTCATAAACCCAATCTTAACATTTTCAGAAAAGTTACCATAATATAAAAAATTCTAAAACTATTTTATAAGCATCTTTTGAAAAGCAATGTTATACATCATATATATATTTTCTAAAAATAAATGCAATTTTCATTATTTTTATGGAGTACGTTTGTCTGATATTGCAACTGCTAGCTATCTTGAAAATTAGACCTAGTCAAATGAATATGAGAAAGTCAGATAAAAGTAAATGGTAGATAGTGTAAAAAGTGCTCAAGAGTTCGATTTTAATTCTGGCAACTGCCTTAGAAAAATCAACCAAAACTTCATTACTTCAGTCTTCTCATCTATACAATAGATATAGATATAAATGTCACATATTAATAGGATTTTGTTGAAGATCAGAATTGAACCTGTTTGAAATTTTATAAAATGTTAAGCTACGAATATACAGATGATTATATTTGTATATATATTTTATATTATATATATTGTACAAGTAAATTTTTAGGTACCTGATAATAATAGTTTGATTTATAAGTAGTTTTATTACTATCCCTGGAAAGTTCTAGCATCAATTTGTTAAATCTTTGCTCAGTCACTCAGTCATGTCCAGCTCTTTCCAATCCCATGGTCTGTAGCCCAAACAGGCTCCTCTGTCCGTGGAATTTTCCAGGCAAGAATACTGGAGTAGGTTTCCATTTACTTCTCCAGGGGATCTTCCTCACCCAGGAATCGAACCCAAATCTCTTGCATTTCCTGCATTGGCACTCAGATTTTCTACCATTGTGCCACCTGGGAAGTCGTTAAATATTTATTGCTTACTAATATAAATTTTATCACAGTACATTTAGAAGATGGATAATTAAAAATTGCTTTATACTATTAAAGCTGATGGTGGTGGATTTAGTCACTGGTGCTGCTGCTGCTGCTGCTAAGTCATTTCAGTGGTGTCCGACTCTGTGCGACTCCATAGGCGGCAGCCCACCAGGCTCCTCTGTCCCTGGGATTCTCCAGGCAAGAATACTGGAGTGGGCTGCTGTTTTCTTCTCCAATGCATGCATGCATGCTAAGTCGCTTCAGAGGTGTCCGGATTTAGTCACTACACTAGGTCATGTCTGACTCTTGCAACCCCATGGACTATAGCCCACCAGGCTCCTTTGTCCATGGGATTTCCCAGGCAAGAATACTAGAGTGGGTTGCTGTTTTCTTCTCCAGGGGATCTTCCAAATCCAGGGATCGAACTCATGTCTTCTGCATTGCTGGTGGATTCTTTACCTCTGAGTCATCAGGGCCATCCATACTATTAAGACTAACTATAAACTAACTTTGTAAAGAACTTTCTATTTCTAACTATAAAATAGTTAGTTTCTATAAACTAACTTTTCATTTTTGAAGAACATTGATACTTTTTTCTTTTTTTTCCTCCTTCTTATGACCAGTCAATTAGTAGTACAAGTAACTCTTTGGAAACAATTGAAGACTGATAATCCTAAAACCTCACAGAGTTACTGGAATGATTTTGTACACTTTACCCCGGGTAATTATTTAGAGCACAGAAACCAAATATCCTTAATAAAAATTCATGTTTTCTAAGACTTTTAGAAATCAGATTCTTAGCTACATTTTCCTTTTACAGAAACAGACTATAAAATCTTTTCACCAGATACCAGAATCTCTACCCAGGTCCCTCTTACATGCCTAATGACAGCCTAATCTGTCTGATCATCATCATCATCAAAATATTATGCAACTTTATGAAATGCTTGCTTTGTTCCAAGCTTTGCACAAAAAACGTCATTTGATTCGATCAGTACCCAAATCCCATGACATAGGTACTATGATTTTCCCTATTAATGGACATGGAAACCTACACTCAAAAAGTAACTCACACAAGATTATATAACCTCCAAGTGGCAAAGATGGTGTTTGAACTCATTTAAATGACTGAAAATCCCAGAAATCAAACCTTACTCTGTGCTGCATTTTAAATGATTTGATTAGAACTCATATACCTTGTCTTCTTTTCCAATGATGAATGTAAGCTATCAGTTCCTGGCACCACTCTGGCCCAGTCTTCTAACTGAAACCCTGTGGATTCAAGATCTCATCCAAGTATTTAACTCTCTTCTGCAAATTCCCTCATCTATAAAATTGAGGATGATAATAAGTGCAAAGATGCCAGGGAAATTTACAATCATTAATGAGCTAAGCCCTGTGAAAATATAAAGTAACATTAAATGTTAATATTACTAATCTTAATTAGAGAAAGTGGAAAATGTGTCCGAAAAGTCTGTAACTAACTTCATTACTCTTTCATTTAGGTAGCAAAGTTGAAGTCCTTCAAAATGTGTTTTAAGTAGATTAAACATATGGTTGGCTGCATTTATAAAAGTCCATTACTAGTATGCTACCCCATGGGAAATATTTTTTGCTGTTATGCAGTAAAGTTTTTAACAATTTGCATCTCAATAATTATATGCTCTCCCTCTGTTTTTATTTTCTTTGCAATAAACATCCATTTGCTGCTGCTGCTAAGTCACTTCAGTTGTGTCCGACTCTGTGCGACCCCATAGATGGCAGCCCACCAGGCTCCACCATCCCTGGAATTCTCCAGGCAAGAACACTGGAGTGGGTTGCCATTTCCTTCCCCAGTGCATGAAAGGGAAAAGTGAAAGTGAAGTCGCTCAGTCGTGTCTGACTCCCAGCGATCCCATGGACCGTAGCCTACCAGGCTCCTCCGTCCACGGGATTCTCCAGGCAAGAGCACTGGAGCTGGGTGCCATTGCCTTCTCCAAACATCCATTTACTCATGTATTTATATTTTTATTGAATAAAAGATTTTAAGGAATTTACATGGACAAAAGAGGCATCAAAGAAAATCAGAATCTAACCTACATAAACAGGTTAAAGTGGGACAGAACTATCATGATAAGAAAGACGAATGCTTTGCCAGTGTTAAAATTAAATTTTTGTTAAGCTTTCTGGCTGTTAAACTAAAGATAAGACAATTAGGTTCAAATTTCTATGTTGGATTAATAGGGAGGAAACATACTATCAATAATATGAAAGGCATTCCATACATTATACATTTCATATATAAGAAAAGATATATTAAATATAAACATGTTTATAATCACAATTTTTCAATATAAATATGCTTCTATAGTAAAGACGCAGGTTGTATATTTTACCCACAAACTATCCTCAATTACTTATGTTTATATTCTATTTAAAATTGACGTGAATGGTAGCAGTATTCATATTTAAGACCCTTTAATTGTTATTTAAATGGATTAAAATTTACCATATTCAGCATTGACAATGAATAGTTTAATTTGAATATAAATTGATGTTTATCACTTGATCTTGACTGCACAGTGAGAAGGCATCCAAGAATGTTTGTCATTGTAAGTACTTTCCCACATATTTCCTAACTCCTTGGTTACAGAGAAATGGAGTGCATAGTTTGTTGTTTTAGCACAATCGGAGGAAACCCTGTGAAGAAATCTACAACATTTCTTTAACAAAATTGAGCTATTATTTAGTACACTCCTGGACTTGTTTTTGCAATACCATAAAAGATTTGGATTTTATATTCTGCACTTGTTATTTAAGAACATTAATTCTTTTATTTTATAATTAAATTTGCAGTCATACAGAGAGCTGAATAACTAGTTATTTTACTTATCAACTATTTGAAAGAATTACTTGTGAAGTCACTGGATAGCAAATTACATTTATTTCAATGATGGTTAAAGTTGTGGAATCTACAACCTGACTGTATAGGTACAAAGTCTGCCTCTATAATCTGAATCAGTTATGTAAACTTGGTTTGCTCAATTTCCTTGTCTCTAGAACAGGAATAATCATGCCGCTTACGTAAAAGGTTTGCTGTGTGAATTAAATGAGTTACTACCTATGTATGGATGCATAGTGCAGTGCCTGACATATATTAAGGGTTAAATCAATGATTGTTTTTAGTAATAGTAGTAGTTGGCTGGTCCTGGTACTGTGAAAATATTAGTTAGGCCCCTTTCTTCAGCAGTTTCACTAAATGCTACAGTAACAGCATTATACATGCCTCTCCCCAATCCACTGCCCTTGGTGTCCTTAATATTTAATTCATTTATCGTTTGGAAATAATGTTGGTCATCAAAACTTCATAGAATTAATAGAAGAAATATCTGTAAAGATTAAAAGTAAGAAGAGGCCTCTCAGTTTTAACAACTTTAACAAATGAATTTCACAGCAGTGGTTTGATAAAAAGACCATTTAGATACATTTATTTTGAAAAAGAGCTTATTGAGATTTGAAGATTTTTATCCTGTGTTTTCCTCAAGATTTTCTTGATAAGCAGTAATTTGGTAGCTTTCAAGTTCCTCCAGGCCTGCATCTGGCAGAACACCTGAAAAGTAAATGCTCAGTACATGCTTATTGAACTGAAGTAATGTCAGTTATATCAAAATAAAGAATAAGGAAAAGAGATAAAGCAAGCCAAAAGAACAGCTCCAATTCTGACACTTTCACAAGTTCTGAATCCACAGTATATGGCTAAGGTGTAGAAATTACATAAAAGATTAATCTAGGCTGACCTTTTCTAATGGACAGAAAGACTTCAATCCCTGATTTTTAAAGCACTTAACATCTTATATATGGAGGAATTACGTTACTTGGTCTCCCTCTGACACCTAATGAACAAATACAAAACTGGGCTACATTTTTAATTTTTTTTTTTTTTTGACCAGCTGGTACATATTTAAGTAAGAATTCCAGAACATGAGTTGCTAACATCTAAGTCTATTTTACTTATCTGAATGGTACAAAACCTACAAACACTCAGATATGTAAGTTAACTGCTATAAAATATTTTAATTGTAGAAAATTCATATCAATTAAAAGTCACTCAGTATTATAGCTGGCCCACCTAAATACTCAATAAGTGTTTATTTGTATATTTTATTAAAAGAAATAATAAAGAAGAAAGCCTGCATAAATGCCAGGAACCCATGAGACTATGTGTTTTATTGAATTGGCCAAAATGTTCATTTGGATTCTTCCAAAGCATCTTACAGAAAAAGCCAAATGAATTTTTTGGCAAACCTGGTAGTTCTGGTATTAAAACAAGTTAGTTAAATTTCAGTTTATAACTTCATTAGGATGAGAGTTAAAATAATCATGTGCTGCCAGGTAAGTGTACTTGTGGAGCTCAAAGAAAAGAGACAAACAAGAATATTAATTACCAAATCTTTGCCATGCTATAATTTCTAGAAAAAAATTTCTCTAGACATAGGGAAAATAGGAAAAAAAACTCATTGGAAAAGACCCTGATGCTGGGAAAGATTGAAAGCAGGAGGGGAAGGGGACAACAGAGGATGAGATGGTTGGATGGCATCACTGACTCAATGGATATAAATTTGAGCAAGCTCCAGAAGTTGGTGATGAACAGGAAAGCCTGGCATGCTGCAGTCCATGGGGTTTCAAAGAGTAGGACATGACTGAGTGACTGAACTGAGGGGAAATAGGGATATTAAAAAAAAAAATAGGAAAAGTGAATTATGGTTGGAAAATTTGCTCTAATAATAGTATTAAATGCTATTAGCAGTAAAGGAAAAAAAATACAAAATTTGAGGAAATAATAGAATCTGTTTGTGAAGTTATCTGGTAACTAAATAACACAATTTTTCATCATAATGTATTAGGTATAATACAAATATATTATATTTATACATTTATATATCTATGATAAATTGTGTTTTTTAGACATTGAATTCTATCCATATAAATTAAAATGACTAGGATTTTCATGATCTCACTGAAAATAGCCATGAGATAAAATAGTATACAAATACAGATGATATATTTCAAGTAGGAAAATTCTTCTGTCAGTCTAGAAGTCATGAGAAAAAAAGGAGGAATATATCTAGCGTAGGAAAATTTTTTATTGCACTAGGTATCTTTCATTTCTCCCTCCAAATCCAATCGCTATTCCTCTGAAAACTACTGTGTGCATACACAAGGCTATACATATAAAACAGTATTTCCCAGTCTCCTATATGGCCTGATTTCAACTGGGTTCAGCTGATGGGAAGTACTAACAAGAACTGAACAGAGAAAAAAAATGAGGTTGGGTAGTCATGTTCTTAGATCCCTCCTCCTTCAGGGATTGCTAACATTAAGGAACTTAACCAAAAGTCATAGATCCTGTCACACAGCCCTTTTCTTAGTCTCTGGCTACGAGTTCAGGTAACTTTTTTCTCTCTCCCTCATCGGACTCGAGATGCTAGTAGTGCCCTTCAGTTACTCATCCAGAGCTATTAGACTCTATCTTTGTTGTTTCCCTACAGAATGTCTACCACCTTATTACATGCTTCTCAACTACCACATTTGATTATTCCAACAGTTTTTACTGGAAACTGGAATGTGTACCAAGAGTATTTGGAAATTTGAATACTTCATTTGCTATTTTTTTTCAAAAGCTTCTTTAGAAATTTACTTGATGGGAATTTTCCATAGTATCTTTTGGAAAATACCCTAAAAATTATGTCAATCTGTTATATAATAATTAGGTATTATATCATTGCTTTATCTAATTACATTTGCATTTCTGGTGTATGACATGCATATTTGATGCAATTTATAATACAAGACATACATAAAATTGGCTAATTAAAAGAACATTTTCTATATGGGATTCTAAAAGCATTAAGTCAAATGCCTTAATATATTTTATACCCTTCAATCAAGAAATACTATCACTTCTAGAAATGTATTTTGAAGAAATAATCTAGGATGAGTAGTTATGTTACATATCCATGTAACTAAATCTAACCATTCTTTAGAAGTGAATAACTAAATAAATCTATGTGTCTAAATTTAATTGCTAGGTATGGAACATTAAGGAAGGAACCTATGCTTGTAACATAACACTAAGTGCCCCAATACTTTTCCAAAATAAATGGAAAGGTAACAAAGTTATGTTCTCAAAGGAAAAAAATATATATGATTTTTTGAAGTTGTATGTTAATAGATTTATGATATTTAGGGAAACTAAAATATTTTTAGGTAATAAAATAAAAATGTCTCTTTCACAAAATTGTAGGGCTTTTTTTTACTCTTTCCTATTATTTACTTATACTATATGCACTGAACACTTATCACATACATATCAAGGTAAAAATCAATAAATTGAACTTTTAAAATGAAAATGAAGTCATATAATAGAGGAGAAAAGATAAGAATGAGTATCATTTCCCTCCTTATCTGATGAGAGAAACAGTGTTGTTTATGGAAAGAAACAATTTTTCTTCTGGTTCCAACTCTAAGCTATAAAAAGAATTTATTGTTTAAAACTGGAAATAAAAGTCACTGAATGCCTAACACATATTAAGATAAATCACTGTTTTAGCTTTTTTCAATAAAATAGAATAATATCAACGATTGAGAAAGAATATATCAAAAGATTACTTAAAATTGAAGAGTTCTATAAAGATTTTTCACCAGAGCATTGAAAACTAGTATCTAAGATTAGGCAAATAGCTTTCTAGGGAACTTTATATGGTGTCTAGATCTACCTTATTTAATGGAAATTGAACAATCTAAAATATCTGGCTGATTGGATTGTCCTTTGGAGACTATCACCATACAGCACAGTTTATGGCAATTTTTTTGCATATATTTAGTACTCACTGGAAGAAATACACATGCATTAGATGTCAGATCTGAGGATGACGTATATTGCCTCAGAGTGCCTATGTTCTAGCCTAAAAAACATGTTTGTTAGAATTTTTTAATTTTAAACTGCCTCTTCTCTATTCCTGTCAAGTACATGCTATCCTAGTCATTGCCTGAACATGTACAATATAAATATGAATAATAATGAGCCAGTCCGTAAATATTCTTCCAGCTTATAAATGATATTAAACTCTCTTTTTTTTTAAAAAAAGGAGTATGTATAGGTTTGGGTATGTAAATATTCTAATTGTTGAAGTGATTAAGAATCAATTCAGATTTGATAATATGTTTATTCAAATGGATAGCATGCCAATATATTCTGTTTAGAGTTGCTCACTGTTAAGTAAGAACCAATTCAAAAATATTTTTGATTTCAAAAAAGTTATCTCAGACAATGTTGGAGGATGGAGTTGGCTAATTGCAATAGAAAGGCTGCTAATTGTCGTAAATAATAATTTGGAAACATATTATACAGGTGTGACTGGAAGAAGTAAGGATTAATTGAAGCATGGGGTGTTTTCAATGTGGCAAAAATGACTAATAAAAACACTTTCTATTCAGTCAAATGCTTTGTGAAGAGTAAATAAGTCTGAATAATTTATACTACAAAATATCATTTATACCATGGATCGTGACTATTGAGAACAGTTAATATTTCTGTTGTGGTGCACTCTACCTCACTGAACTAATAATGTGATGAGAAAGGTCTTCTGGAGGACTGAACTACTGAAGTAGGAAGATTATAATAACATTTTATATATACACAAACCAATATTGGATCTAGAAGCCTTCTTCAGATTGCAACACTGGCTTCCAGATCTATTGAGAACTGGCTCTTTCACTTAATGAAATAGTTCTGGCAATGGAATTATGGCATATATCATCCACAGATTATTGATTTTTAGTCATTATAACTCACTGAGATATGTTGAACACGAAAATTATACAAATATAATTTTGTATGCTAGGATATCCTTCAGATTCATCAGAATTTCATTCTGTCCATCAATCAAGATCATATAATATTAGAAAGGTGAAACATATCAATATAGATTGAATATTCTTAATTTTTTTCTTTTAATTATCTTGAAGTCATCTTACTTCTTATAAAGTGTTACTGCATCTGATAAATGAAAACCTATTTTTTAAAACTGTGTCCACCAGCTTTATGTGACCAAAATGTCTTCTAAATTTAAAGCTTTATACATTAAGACCTTATATTTAAACTGACCTCATTATAAAACAACAGTTGTTATCAAATTTATCTTCACATTCATTAATAAACTGGAAAACTTTTTAAGCTCCTAATGAACAGGCCATATCCCAGGTTAATTCACACTGAATCTTTGACCCTGGGCTCTAGACATCAGTATTTTTTTTTTAACTCTAGACATAGTCGAGATCAAGAACCATTGCAAATGCAACTTATCTATAAATTAGGTTAAAAAATCTTTGAGTTATAAACAGACTCACAGACACAGGGAACAGACTTGTGGCTGCCATTGGAAGGGGATATGGGAAGGGAAGTATAGGGAGTTTGGGTTTAGCAGATGCAAATTAGTGTATATATATATATATATATATATATATATAAAATGGATAAAAACAAGGTCCTACTGCATAGCACAGGGAACTATATTCAGTATCTTGTGATAAAGCATAATGGATAAGAATATGAGAAAGAATATATATGTATAATAGTCACTTTGCTGTACAGCTAAAACTAATACAACATTGTAAATCAACATTGTCAAAGCTATGATTTTTCCGGTAGTTATGTATGGATGTGAGAGTTGGACCATAAAGAAGGCTAAGCACTAAAGAACTAATGCTTTCAAATTGTGGTGCTGGACAAGACTCTTGAGAGTCCCTTGGACAGCAAGGAGATAAAACCAGTCAATTCTAAAGAAAATCAACCCTGCATAGTCATTGGAAGGACTGATGCTGAAGCTGAAGCTTCAACACTTCGGCCACCTGATGCAATAAGCCAACTCATTGGAAAAGACCCTGATGCCAGGAAAGTTTGAGGGCAGGAGGAGAAGGGGTTCACAGAGGATGTGATGGTTAGATAGCAACACTTGACTCAGCGGAAATGAATTTGAGCAAACTCTGGGAGAAAGTGAAGGACAGAGAAACCTAGAGTGCTACAGTCCGTGGGGTCACAAAGAGACAGACTCAGCTTAGTGACTGAACAATAACAACTTCAATCAGGATTTAGATTTTAGTGCTGAGTAAGAAATTCTGATAATTTTTACTGCTAAACAATACATTGAAAATGGTTTATTGTTAATCCTAGTTTCATAATCAACAGTCATCCAAGATGGAGTCATGAGTACAGACAGGAGTGTAAAGTTTTAGGATCAGTTAAATTTGACTCTTGCTCAAAACTTACTCTAAAATTATGTTGATTATGATTAGAACATGTGTGAGGAGAACTATCTAGTTTTGTTGATTATGCTATCATGCAGAGATACCAAAACTAATGAATTTAAAAATCATAAAAGAAAAACAATGTAACATTTTATTGACTTCAGGAAATGTGAGATACTAAAACTAACAAGACATCCTATCTTGTCTAATTTGATCCTACTCAGTCTGATCAAAAGGATAAATCTGTATCTTGAGAAATGTTCTGGCAAAGATAAATATTATATTCAAAGCCTCACCCTCACAACATTTCAGAAACATTGTGATGTACTGCAAATAGTCAATTTTTAGTTCTATACCACTGTAACTTGTTAACCCTGAAAAGTCTGATAATATATTTCCCTCATTTTTCAGGCCATATAAGACAGGAAAAATTTCTACTTCATCTATACCATAAGATCATTAAAAGATTTAATGAAAGAAAAATCACTTTATAAATTTCAAAGTTTTATTACATTTGGCATTAATAGTAGTTTGTTATTAAATTAATATACTTTATGCTAATATGACTGAAGTGACATAGCATGCGTGCATGCTAATATAAGCCATAGGGCATGCATGCTCAGTCGCTGCCAACTCTTTGTGACCCCATGGTCTGTAGCCCATCAGGCTTCTCTGTCCATGTGATTGTTCAGGCAAGAACACTGGAGTAGGTTGACATTTCCTCCTCCAGGGGATCTTCCTGACCCAGGGATCGAATCCTCTCCTGCACTGCAGGCAGATTCTTTACCACTGAGCTATCAGGGAAGCCCATAAGCCATAGAAGTTTATATTAATTCAACAATTCATGCCCAGAAAAAAGACACCATTAAATTTAGAGACTTGAAAAAATGACTTTTGCAATATCTATGATTTCACTGAAGCACTTTTCTATGTAAAATCACACAAACTTGTTTAAACCATTAACCATTTTTCTTTCTAAATATATTGGAAAATTCGAGTGCCATCATGGAAATGTTTACCATCTATTTCTTTCATTTGTAATAGAGAATAAAGAAAATGGCTGAGTCACTTGGCTGTTAAGTAGTATTGCAGAACCAGAGCCCATGAATTCCAGGCTATTATGCTTTCTACCAAGCCACACTGCCCTTCTCCATTCCTTTTGGCCTCTAACTATAGACTCAGCCTGAGAGTTGCAATAAAATGGAGATTAGGATATATTCATTCATATTTATGGCAATTCCCACTTCACCTGAGGTCTGCGAGTAATAAAAGTGAAGAGTTACCATCTTTTGCCTTGTCCATGACCTCTTATTGCTTCAGTGAACTATTTAGGAGCATTTACAATCCCTTACATTGTACCATGTGCAAGGACTTCATAGTGGTATTATACATAGTTCCACTTCACCCACTCCAGACAGCTCTCAAATATATTAAGGAGGTGAAGTGGGCAAAGAAAATGTAATGTCAATAAAATGCAGAAATATTGTGAGAAAGTTGTGAGTAGAATGGTGTGACAACACATACAGATATATTGAATTTTATCTAGAGCAATTAGAAAAGATTTCCCATAAGAGATGGCCTTTGAACTGTATCTTTTAGGGAAATTAATTTAATAAGAGAATTAGAAGATTCTATGGAAATGGGATGACCAAAGTCACCTTTACCAGTGTTATTTTGGTGACAAGTCACTGGTTGAAAGAGAGGCACAGATGGGAATAACAGACATGAGCTGGGTGAAGTAGGTTTAGACTAGATTATGTAGATTTATATACAAGACAAGAATTTTTTTTACAATATAATACAATCAATGAGAAGTCAGTGATGTTAATCAAGTGGATTGGAATAGCAATGCCTGGAAAGATGATTAGATAAATGATAGACAGTTGGTCTCCATAAGATTGTTAAAACCTGAGTAAAAAAGAGGACTTAAGGACAACAACAAGATGGTAGGGTATGAGATATCAGCTGTCATTACAAACACAAAAAATAGCTATCTATAGCTCAGCTGGTATAGAATCCACCTGCAATGCAGGGGGCCCCAGTTTGATTTCTGGGTCAGGAAGATCCACTGGAGAAGGGATAGGCTACCCATTCCAGTATTCTTGGGCTTCCCTTGTGGCTCAGCTGGTAAAGAAATCACCTGCAATGCGGGAGACCTGGGTTCGATCCCTGGGTTGGGAAGATCTCCTGAAGAAGCGAGACACAACTGAGTAACTTTCATTTCACTTCACTTCATGACTGAAAATAACCTCAGGAGGGCTCAAAAATCCAATTAAGAACCTACAACTAAACAATGAAGCAAAACATGTAGAATTACATCCCAGAGGGAACTGCCTGGGGAGATTTCTGTGCCTGCAGAGAAACCTGAAGGCTTTCCTCTTGAGGACTTCACTAGCTCCTATGACAGCCATGGACTACCCACAGCTTTCAAAATGGAGTAGCCCATAGTGTTCACTGGTGCAAAGCCCAGCACCCTGCTCTGCAGAGGACACTGGTAGCTTTAGCAACCAAGGTAACCAGCAGCCACCCTTGTCACTCACTCCCTAGATACAGAGAAATGCTACTACATATCCCGTAAGAAGGGTGACTACCACCCATGGACACCCCAGCCACAGTCCAGCTCCATACCTGTCTTGGAACACAGAGGCCAGTTCTGCAGCCTTCTGTGCATACCTGTGCTTCAGAATATGGCTCCAAAGGCACTCTACATTCACTCATGTCTCAGGCACTGGACCTACCACCTCTGTGGGCTAGTCAGAGCCCTAGTCCCCAGAACTGTTGACACTCTATAAGCTTGCACTTTTCAAAACTCAGGCCTAAGACTGCTCCATAGCCCATGGTCATATACTAGTGCCATCACCACTGTGAAGGTGTCTAAGCCAGACCTGGTGCCAAAAGTGACCCCCTTGGCTATGACATTCCCCCTGAAAGAAAAAGTGATCAGGAGGTCCTCAGCAGCTTTCACCACAAAGACCCCAATAGCCCTTGACATGACTTCAGACACACACAGCATTGGCCACTGAGGATCCCTACAGCCTTTACTGACTCTGATATCAGCTGATAGACCTTGCATGGAAACTGTTTTTGATACTTCCTAGAGCAAAAACCACCAGATTCTACCCAGGTAGCACCCTCATGCCCACCCACTGGTGAAAATCTTTCCCCACTGAAACCAACCCATAGAGTCAGGAGGAGGTTAACTCCTCAAGTGTCTAGATCAATACAAGACTATAAGAAACATAAAGAAAAAATAAACAGAAAACATGACACCAGAGGAACACAATACTTTCCCAGGAACTGACTGCAGTGAAATGAAAATCTACAAATTAACAAAGAATTCAAGAGATCCCAGACATCTCAACAAAATCAGGAAAATAATATACAATAAAAACTTTAACAGTGACAAGGAAATCATTAAAACAAATCAGCAGAAATTCTAGAGCACAAAGAATGAGATGAAAAAAATAACAAAAGGCATCAAAAACAGTCTGGATCAATAAGAAGAAAGCATTTGTGAAATTAAGAACATATTTGAAATTTGAAATCATCCAGTCAAAGGAGAAAAATTATAACAGAATAAAAGTAGTGAAGAAAGCCTATGTAATCAAGCATTATGGGGGGCCCAGAAGCAGCAGAGAGGGAGAGCAAGTAGGTAAAAAGTAAATTTAAAAGAATAATAATTGAAAATATCCAAACCTGGGTAGGGATATGGACATTCAGGTATCTGAAACTCATACATACATATTTAACTCAAAGATGACTTCAGTGGTATATTATTTAAAAAAAAAAAAACTATCAAAAATCAAAGATAAAGAATTTTGAAAGCAGAAACAAAAATAATATCATGTCAGGCAATTACATCCCCATAAGACTGTCAGACGGAGAAGGCAATGGCAACCCACTCCATTACTCTTGCCTGGAAAATCCCATGGATGGAGGAGCCTGGTATGCTGCAGTCTATGGGGTCAGGAAGAGTCAGACAAGACTGAGCGACTTTACTTTCATTTTTCACTTTCATGCATTGGAGAAGGAAATGGCAACACACTCCAGTGTTCTTGCGTGGAGAATCCCAGGGACGGGGGAGCCTGGTGGGCTTCTGTCTATGGGGTTGCACAGAGTCGGACACGACTGAAGCGACTTAGCAGCATCAGCAGCAGCAGCAAGACTGTCAGCACATTTCTAAACAGAAACCTTATAATCATGAGAGTATAGGATAATATATTCAAAATGCTGAAACACAAAACTGCCAACCAAGAATACTTTATCTGGCAAGGATTACTTCAGAAATATACTCAAATTCAGAATCTAATACTGTAATGATGGTGTTTAAATCACATAACTTCACTAAAGGTTAAAAGACTAAAGTATTAAAAGTAAATATAGCTACAACTGTTTGTTAATGGATATATAACATTAAAAGACATAAATTGTGACATCAAAAACCTACAATGTGCAGTGTGAGTAAAAGGACAGTTTTGTACATAACAAGTCAAGTTGTCAGCTTAAAATAGATTGTTATAAATATAAAATGTGGTACGTAAGTGTCATGGTGATCAAACAGCAAGAACCTATACAAAAAAAGAAAATCAAAGCATACCATTATAAAAAATCATAAGTTACAAAGCAGACAAAAAGAGGGGAAGAAAAAAACAAACAAACTACAGAACAGAAAATAATACATTGGCAACAGTAAATACTTTTGTTGTTGTTTTAGTCACCAAGGCCTGTCTGACTCTCTTGAGACCCCGTGAATAGTAGCCCGAAAGACTCCTCTGTCCATGGGATTTCCCAGGCAAGAATACTGGAATGGGTTGCCATTTCCTTCTCCAGGGTATCTTGATCTAGGAATCAAAACTTTCCTGCATTGCAGGCAGATTTTTTTTACTGTTGAGTCACGGGGGAAGCCCAGTAAACCATTACCTATCAGTAATTTAAAATAGAACTAGGCTGAATAAATGGATTAAAAAAAAAGGGGGGGCCCAATTATACACTTTATACAAAGAATCACTTCATCTTTAAAGACTCACAGAGGCTGAAAGGGATGAAAAAAGATATTCCGTGTAAACAGAAACCAAAAAGAATATAGAATATCTATAGTCCTACCACTTCTTGGCAAATGGATGGGGAAAAAATGGAAACAGGGGCAGATTTTATTTTCTTGGGCTCCCAAACCACTGTGGATGGTGACTGCAGCCATGAAATTAAAAAGGCTTGCTTCTTGGAAGAAAAGTTATGACAAACCTAGAGAGCATATTAAAAAGCAGAGATATCACCTTTTGCCAAAAATGGTCCATCTAGTAAAAGCTATGATTTTTCCAGTAGTTGTGCACAGATGTGAGAATTGGACCATAAAGAAGGCTGAGCACCGAAGAATTGATGCTTTTGAATTTGTAGTGCTAGAGAAGACTCTTGAGAGTCCCTTAGACTGCAAGGAGATCAAATCAGTCAACACTAAAGGAAATCAACCCTGGATATTCATTGGAAGGACTGATGCTGAAGCTGAAGCTCCAATACTTTGGCCACCTGATGTGAAGAGCCAACTCATCGGCAAAAACTCTGATTCTGGGAAAGATTGAGGGCAGAAGGAGAAGTGGGTGACTGAGGATTAGATGGCTGGATGGTATGACTCAATAGACTTAAGTTTGAGCTAACTCCGGGAGATAGCAAAGGACAGGGAAGCCTGGTATGTTGCAAAGTGTCCATTGGGTCACAAAGAGTTGGACACGACTTAGGGACTGAACAACATATCTATATGATTAAATACATTTAAAGTCAAAAACGGAAACAAAAGGTAACAAAATCAATATATAATGGTAAAGGAGTCAATTCATCAAAATAAAATACTGCAAGTATATATATATATATATACACATCCAACATCAAAGGCCATAAACATATTAAGCATATATTAAAAGATTTGAAAGCAGAAAGAAGCAGTAGTGCAATAATAGTATGAGACTCCAGTACCCCACTTTCAACAATGGATAGAAAATTCAGACCAAAAATCAGTAAGGGAATATTAAACTCATACCACATTTTAGACTAAATGGACCAAACAGATACACAGAACATTCTATCCAACAGCGGTAGAATGCATATTCAAGTGCACGTGGAACATTCTCCAGTATAGATCATACATTAGGTCACCAAAAAGTTTTAACAGATTTAAGAACAATGAAAAAATATCAAGTATCTTTTACGACCACAATTGTATGAAACTAGAACTCAGTAACAGGAGAGAAGCTAGAAAATTAACAAATGTGTGGAAATTAAACATACAATCCTGAACAATCAAAGAGGCAATCAAATGACTGGGACACTTGAGGCAAATGAAAACACCTCAACAACATTTATGGGATACAGCAAAAGAAGCCCTGTGAGGGAAGTTTATAGCAACAAATGCCTACAGTGAGAAAAAAAGAAATATATTAGACATCCTAATTTTACAAAAGGAACAAGAAAAAGAACAAACCAAGACCCAAATTAGCAGAAATAAGGAAATAAACAATAGAAATACATGAAATAGACTAGAAAAATAGAAATGATTAATGAAATTGAAACTTCTTTTTGAAAAGATAAGTTAAACTGGCAAATCTTTATCTATACTATGGAAAATAAACAAGACAAAGTCAGAAATGAAAGTGTTACCAACCTGATTCTTTTTGCCTGAGGAGCAGCAAGCCAAATGCTGAGTCTCTGAGGTTTGCAGCAATTGGAGAGTTTATTCACAAGGCAGCCAAGGGAGCAAACTGGAGAATTAGTTTCATATCTGCCTCCCCAAAGCCAAGGGGCTGGGATATTTACAAGATAAAGAACAAAGAAGCAAGGCAGTCTGAGGCATGGGGAGCAGGGGGAAAGGTGATTGGAAAAAGGTGTGGTAATCATCCTTCTGCACAGGTGTAACTAAGCCAAAGGACTCTGTGTGTGCATAAAGGAGTCCTTTAGTGGCATCTGAGGGTGGAGTTTTGGAGCCCTCTGACGTCAAAATGTCACCAAGCAGATCTGGAGTAAGCCTAGTGGAGGATTTGTGGACCTATCCAGACTTAAACTATCTCAGCTCAAACTAGACACAGCTAACTCCAAGTTCCTAAAAACATCTCAGGCAAACATCTTATTGTTTAGGCTGCCTGCAGCTTGAAGGACATGCACGTCTTTTGTAGCGATAATTAAAATGACCTTGATTAGTGAAGACAGGTGAAATGGATTTGACTATTGATTACCAATAGTTTCAGGAGGAGACAAAAAATTGATAT
Organism: Giraffa tippelskirchi; assembly: GCF_054371585.1. Lineage (NCBI taxonomy): Eukaryota > Metazoa > Chordata > Mammalia > Artiodactyla > Giraffidae > Giraffa > Giraffa tippelskirchi. Next base: position 45,406,607 of record NC_137276.1, read on the forward strand.
CACAGAAATGTTAAGGATTTTAAGATATTACTATGAACAATTATACACCAGGAAGTTGGGTAGCCTAAAAGAACTACATACATTCCTAGAAATACACAAGCTAGTTTGAATTGTGAAGAAACAGAAAATCTAAGTATACTGTTAACTGGTAAGGACATTGAATCAGTATTCAAAAGACTTCTAACAAAAGAAAGCCTAGGGCCAGATGTCTTTACTGGTGAACTCAACCAAACATTTAAACAAGAAGTAATGCCAATCCTTCTCAAAAACTGAAGAGGAGAGAACATTCCAAAACTTCATTGAAAATGAGAGTGAAGGAAGACTGCACTTTGAGGTTCTGACTCCTGGGAATCAAGGAAGAGTCCCATTTCATCCAAGTCATCTCATCTTTCATCAGCTAGTTAAAAATTAGATCACTTTTTACATGAATGTATTTCAAATTATGGATGTTTATGAATAATTTATATATATACACATATATATATATATTCAACTGTTCATGTGTATTAAGTTATCCAAATATACATATTTCACCTACACACTTAGAATATTTGGGTAACTTTTCTGACTTATGTTCATTTCTAAATACTTCATAATAGGCTATTCCTGAATGTAAAAATGGAATCTTACCTGATTACAGTTGCAACTCATATATGCAAAAAAGATGAGGGAGACTTTGCAGTTCTTCAGATGACTTTAACCAACTTAAATGTATTGCGTTATATAAAAAGAACACAAAAGTCAAGAGGTATGGAATTCAACGGCAGTTCTAGAATTACTGTGTGCCTATGAGTTTATATAATACTAGGCTTCCCTTGTGACTCAGATGGTAAAGAATCCACCTGCAATCCGGCAAACCTGGGTTAGATCTCTGGCTTGGGAAGATCCCCAGAGGAGGGTATCACAACCCACTCCAGTAGTCTATCCTGGAGAATCCCCATGGACAGAGGAGCTGGAGGGCTACATGGGGTCACAAAGAGTCAGACATGACAGAGTCTTTATATCTTTAAATAGGTATAATTATACCTGCCCTAATATCCTGACTGCTCTCATAATAATCATGTAAGGCAGTATATTAAAAAGTACTTTGTAATCTGTAAGTACTGCTAGGCATTATTGTAGACCCTGTTCAGATTTTCACATATCCCTGTACAATTCACAATTGCAATTATCTGTCTAAATTAAAAGCATCTTCTTTTATGTATAAAGATACTGTGTATTATCATCACATATTTAAGATATACACTGTTCATAATATGGTATATGCAAAATCAATACTTAAGTAAAATAATAATCCATGCTCTCCCTGTTTAGCAGTATGTGCTCAGTCAAGCATGCTCAGTCACTCAGTTGTGTCTGTGACCCCATGGACTGAAGCCTGCCAGCCTCCTCTGTCCATGATATTCTCCAGGTAAGAACTCTTCAGTGGGTTGCCATTTCCTTCTTCAGGCGATTTTCCTGACTCAGGGATAGAACCCGTGTCTCCCGAATCTTCTGCACTGGCAGATTCTTTACCACTGAGCCACCTGGGAAGCACTTATGTCCAAATATACGTATGAAATAATAAATTTCAGACATAACCTAAAACTTTACATGTAAATAATATTGCTTTGAGCATGTGTAGAATTGCTTTGAGAAAGCACTGCTCTGTAAAAGACTTGGAAAATAAGTACCAAACAGACATTGTTACTGCAATACAGAAGCAAGTAAAACTAGCTCTGTGAACAATATTAAAACTGTCATAATAAGAAGAAAAACTTCAAACCATCCTTAAAAGTTACACAAATTAGAATATTCTTTTCAAACATTATATATTTTATACTTAAAACTTCTAGAGACACCGCTCAGGTATTTATAAGACCCCAAACAAAAAAAAATCCTAGCTTGAATTTATCAGCTGGGTATTTCATGGCTGATTCCACATCAAGGGGAAGTTGCTAGCCCTAAATTTAAAACTGGAAAATTGAACAGGCAATATCAGGGAATCCCAGAAGTGAAGGAAAAGCACTTCAAATTTGTTTAACAAAACCACGTTTTCAAACTAACTTTAATTTATTCATAAGAGGGCCATTACACGCGTTCTTTTCAAAAGGAAACTTCTTAATTGGAACTAAATCATTCATTATTCACTGTGATACAGGTTTTATACCCTTAGGTTCCATGTGATTATTCACATGTTCAGCTGACAGAACGGAGGAAAAAGCTATCCTAATGATTTAGCTTGGCTTTGAGTCACTGGTTTTTATCTCACTTTTACTTCCAATCTCAGTTACAGACTGTGTTAAAGCTGGGGAAAATAACATTTTGGTAGATGGTAAAAGATAAGTACAAGACATTTCAAGTTGCTGAAGCTTTCATTAAATTCCACACGCTATTTCAAATTCTATAGCTATTTAAATGAGGGGCTAAGACTTTTCTGTTGTATTTACTTAAGAGCTTAAAAAGTACTGTTTAGAATCCAGCAGTCAACCTATTGAATGGTGTGATTAGACATTTATTTTGACAGTGCTCAATGATGACTCAATTATGCCCCCACAATCAAACTAGCACGTCATCAAGATGTCTACAGATTTGAGTGTTTATGAGGTGACAACAAACCCACATACTCTAGAATTCTGTCATTGCAGCATCTGAATAGAACAATTGGGTGTTAGTCTAATGCACATTAAGTCAATTTGGAACTTTAGCTAAAACAACTAAAATTATACCTAAGCCCTTCGAGCGAGTTACCAAAAGAGAAGATACTCTTGAATAACAAAATGCATATTTGTAGGATCAAAGAATGTCAGTGCTTGAAAGAGTATTTGAGATCATTTAAAATCAAGCTTTGCATTTTTTTTTTAAATTCGGAACTGAGATTCAGACATTCCAAAATTAAAAAGTTAAAACACAGAACTGAGACAACAATCCAAAATTTTTAATTCAGATGTTTGATTTTCCTTCTATCATGCAAAAGTACTTCCTGGAAATTAAAGTTAAATATAGCATGTCTTAAAATGCATCATAAAAACAGAGATTTGGTGTACTGATGCATATAACCTTATATTGTTTAATCAGTTATGTAAGATCTTATAAGAAGAAAAAAACAGGTATTCATAAAAAGGTTCTTATTACTCCCAGTCTACTGAATTTCTATGACTAACCTAAATCCTGCAAAATGTGTAGTTGATCTACAGTGAGTAAGATATATACAAAGATCTTTGTTGAATTTCTGAAATTAAAATCTGTCAAACTAAAAAAACATCAGTATGTCTTAAGAGTCTAGTATACAAAATGGTAGAATTGTGAAAAGGCAAAATACTAAAAACAAAGTCAGAAATCTTGGTGTCTCATCCCAATTCTGCCAATACATATCTTTGTAACCTAATCTAATTCACTTAAACTCTTTGATCATTGTTTTTAATAACTCTACATGGTCCCCATATGATTTAACTGAATTCAAATATGCACACTTTTAAAATTTTAATGAAAGTTTCAATTTTTAAATATATTTACAGCTCATTATACTGTAAATAGCATATATTTAAGGGATGATATATATTTCTATTCCAATAGGAATAAGAAAAAAAGGAAAATTAAACTTTTTTATCATTGAAATTTTATTTTAATTTTAAAATATCAAATGTGTATTATTTAACAGCTAGGAAGTATACAGTAAACTCAATCTCTGAGTAGTCATTACCTAAAATAGAAATATTTATTTTCCTAAACTCATCTCTAAAATAGAGACCCGCAGAAAGAGGGAGCTATTCTTTTTAGGGAAAGTAATGAATTCAGGAGTACTCATTAATTTTATAGCAGCTCTTTCAGTTTCACAGTGAAACATAAAAAGGTCTATCTTATTGGAAAGACTATCAAGTAGCTATCTTGATACTTGATGAGAAGAAATTTGTTCTACTGTTTTAAATGCATGGGTGCTAAAGCAAGACTTAGAAATATTTTTGTTAGACAGTTTCATTCTACTAATATCTTCTATAGCAGAAATGACCGATAGTAAAATAATTCAAAACACTCTCTCTTCTGAAGGTGATTTCCACATAAAATTTGAACACAGTTTTAAATAGCACATTACTATGATATGAATTTGAATGACTTTGGAAGGAAAAAATATTTTATAGGGTGTTAAAGGTTCACTGATAGAGTATATTTCATTAAAGTAGTTTGGTCACTGTTCCTGTAGGATCAACCTCAAACCATCGTAAGAGAATTCTATATCTTTTAGTCAAATTTGACTTAATAATGACTACTACATTAATCATACTAAGTTAGTAGGACAACTGAGGTTATCTTGGTAGGAGGATGATATAACGCTGTTAATAACATCTGATTACAATACCCAAGATGTCTTATACAAATTCAAAGTGCGCCTTTTAAAAAATATAAAATAATTTTCCTTTCATAGAAAGCCCTTAACATTAATTTAGAGCTAGCTTCTAGTATAATTTAAACTGCTCAATAAATGGCCATTTGATAATTGGTTAATTATTTGGAAAATTATTTAAAAAATCAGATTGATTATCAATATCTTATAGGTAACTCAGCTATAACTAAAATCTAAAATAAAACTTAAAAACAGAAAACATAACTGTGAATATTCAAATGATGGCACAGTGAAATAGCTTTTTATACAAATCATGAAAGGCAAAAGTAATGGGAAATATCAATAGATTTATCTTAATAATTTATGTTATGTATATTTCATTGTTATTTAGTCACCAAGTTGTGTCCTACTCTTTTGTAACACCAAGATCTGTAGTCTACCAGGCTCCTCTGTACATGGGATTTTCCAGGCAGGAATACTGGAGTGAGGTGCCATTTCCTTGTCCAGGGGATCTTTCTGACCCAGGGATGGAACCCAAATCTCCTGCATTGGCAAGAGGATTCTTTACCACTGAGCCACCAGGGAAACCCCTTGACATAATTTTAAAAACAAATACATACATTCAAATGAACCTATCTACAAAGTAGAAGTTGAGTCACAGATGTAGAAAACAAACCAGTGAGGAAAAGGGCAGAGGAAGGATAAATTAGGAGAGTGGGATTGACACAAACACACTACTATTTAGACAGTTGATAACTAAAAAGAACCTCCTGAATTGCACAGGAAACTCTATTCAATACTATGTAATGACTTAAATGGGAATAGAATCTTAAAAAAAGAGAGCGGATATATGTGTATCTGCTTACGTATGTGTGAGATACGTGTATCACTCACTTTGTTTTACAGCAGAAACTAATACAATGTTGTAAATCAACTATACTCCAATTAAACATTTTTAATAAAAAAATGAACTTGACAAAAAAATTACAAGCAACTAGAAATTAACAGTTATATCTGTCAATAGTAGGACTGATGGCATATATTTTTTTCTTTTTGTATTTTTCAAGTTTTCATTATTAGGAAGTATTGTTCTGAAATTGGGACTTCCCAGATGGTGCTAATGGTAAAGAACCCCCCTGACAATGCAGGATACGTAAGAGATGCAGGTTCAGTCCCTGGGTCGGGAAGATTCCCTGCAGGAGGAAACAGCAACTCATTCCAGTATTCTTGCCTGGAGAATCCATGGACAGAGGAGCCTGGTGGGCTACGGTCTATAGGGTGGCAAAGAGTTGGACACGACTGAAGTGACTTAGCATTCTGAAATTAGAAAAAAAGTAACATTCTGAGTGATATAGAAATGGGTACTGAGAAGTAAGGTGTGTTGTAGCAAAATCACATATTGGAGTCAGCTAGTAGACAGCAAGGCACTTATGAATCTGGGAAGATGGAGACCCCTGATGCATGGCATTGAAAGATTGATAACACTGTAAACTGAGGTAACTTGGGAAGTAGAGCTGTATCTAATGAAGTTCTAGTGTTAGTAAGCATAGGTAAGAACACAGAATATTAGTATTGTATGATAGGTTATACCTGCATTAGGCAGATATTATTAGAAAGAGATGACCTTGGAAATACATAGTCAGGTTACAAGCAGGAATGAGATGGAATATATTCTGCACTGTATCTCCCATTCCATTTCACTCTGAATAGGGGTGTTTGCAATAGTTATCCTGTACCTGTTCCATATTATACATTGAAGGTGAGGTAGAGCAGATAGATTTTATCTATAAGTTCTGGATCAAGAGGAGAACCCCTTGGAGAGATGCAACATTATGGAACACTCATATTGTAATATTTTTCTTATAAAAATGTATAATCACTACAAATACTGCAAGGAAGGAAAGGCTCTAAAGTGTGTGTTCATGAAAGCCCAATTATGCGCTCATATTTTTGCTGTTAAGAAACTTGAAAACAGCCAAAGACTAGTCCAGTAGATCAATGAGTATCAGCAAAATTATATCATCAAACGTTTCAGTGACATAATCAGATAGTCCTGTGGCAGGATAATCCCTGCATTTATATTTACTTTCTCTTTCTAATAATTAGTGCACACACATTTAGAGAAATGGTATTGATTCCATATTGTTTTAGGTTGAAATTGGCTAATAACTCCTCTGTTGATCTCTTTTAATTCTTATCCTCCTAATTATCTGTCTGATAACGACCATTTAAATGAGAAAGCTCTGATTACAGTACATCCTTCAGTTCAGAATGGCAACAGGTAAGACACTTAGGCTGCAGGCAGATCTTAGGCTGTAGACTCAACTTGACAGACAAATCTCACTTTCATAGTAGCCAGCTTTAAGAACTAAACACAGTTCCATGATTATTTTCCATCTAAATTTTTATGTTAATTTTACTCTAACATTTAATTGATGCTGTTGAATGTTACTATTCAGTAATAAAGCAGCTGAAGGCCACTGCTTTGCTCTGAAAAACGAAGAAAGAAAGATACATAATTCCTATAAATACAATTCTAATAAAATTAGAATAGAGTATATTGTCCTTATTAAAAAATATAATTATTTCTAACTGTGCTTTCGTTTCAGATAATTTTCAACAAGTATAGTGATAGAAAATAAACACAATTCCAGAAAAAGTCAGCTTTTTAACAGCATTGCTATTTATTTATTTTCTTAAATTGTAGCTACTCAGTGTCAAAGAGGTTGAACACCAGAAAACCTACTATCACTCTGCTCATTTGCTTTGTTTTTTTTTTATTTTTTAACTGTACTAGTCATTCACTAAGTAAGTTCCCTTAGGCAAAATTTTTGAGATAATCTCTCATAGGATTAAAGGGTTTCCTTGGTGGTTCCCTGGAAAAGGTCATTTTTCATTCCAATCTCAAAGAAAGGCAATGCCAAAGAATGCTCAAACTACCACACAATTGCACTCAACTCACACGCTAGTAAAGTAATGCTCAAAATTCTCCAAGCCAGGCTTCAACAGTGCATGAACCGAGAACTTCCAGATGTTCAAGCTGGATTTAGAAAAGGCAGAACAACCAGAGATCAAATTGCCAACATTTGTTGGATCATGAAAAAAGCAAAAGAGTTCCAGAAAAACATCTATTTCTGTTTTATTGACTATGCCAAAGCCTTTGACTGTGTGGATCACAACAAACTGTGGAAATTTTCTTTAAATTCTGAAAGAGATCAGAATACCAGACCACCTTACCTGCCTTCTGAGAAATTTTTGGTCAGGAAGCAACAGTTAGAACTGGACACGGAGCAACAGACTGGTTCCAAATTAGGAAAGGAGTATGTCAAAGCTGTATATTGTCACCATGCTTATTTAGCTTATACGCAGAGTACATCATGAGAAATGCTGGGCTGGATGAGGCACAAGCTGGAATCAAGATTGCTGGCAGAAATATCAACAACCTCAGATATGCAGATGACACCACCCTTATGGCAGAAAGCAAAGAAGAATCAAAGAGCCTCTTGATGAAAGTGAAAGAGGAGAGTGGAAAAGCTTGCTTAAAACTCAGCATTCAAAAAATGAAGATCATGGTGTCTGGTCCCATGATTTCATGGGAAATAGATGGGGAAACAGTGGAAACAGTGGCTGACTATTTTTTTGGTCTCCAAAATCACTGCAGATGGTGACTGCAACCATGAAATTAAAAGATGCTTACTCTTTGGAAGAAAAGTTTTGACCAACCTAGACAGCATATTAAAAAGCAGAGACATTGCTTTGCCAACAAAGGTCTATCTAGTCAAAGCTATGGTTTTTCCAGTAGTCATGTATGGATGTGAGAGTTGGACTATAAAGAAAGCTGAGCGCCGCAGAATTGATGCTTTTGAACTGTGGTGTTGAAGAAGACTCTTGAGAGTCCCTTGGACTGCAAGGGCATCCAACCAGTTCGTCCTAAAGGAAATCAGTCCCGAATATTCATTGAAAGGCCTGATGTTGAAGCTGAAACTCCAGTACTTTGGCCACCTGATGTGAAGAAGGGACTCATTTGTAAAGACCCTGATGCTGGGAAAGATTGATGGTGGGAGGAGAAGGGGATGACAGAGTATGAGATGGTTGGATGGCACCACTGACTCAATGGACATGAGTTTGAGAAACTCCGTGAGTTGGTGATGGACAGGGAGGCCTGGCATGCTGTAGTCCATGGGGTCGCAAAGAGTTGGACACAACTGAGAGACTGAACTGAACTGATTGAACTGGTGGTTCACACAGTAAAAGAATCTGCTGCAATGCAGGAGACCTGGGTTCAATCCTGGGTTGGGAAGATCCCTTGGAGGAGGGCATGGCAACCTACTCCACTATTCCTCCCTGAAGAATCTCCGTGGACAGAGCAGCCTGGCAGGCTACAGTCCATGGGGTCGCAAAGAGTCAGACACAACTGAGCAATTAAGCACAGCACAGCCTTTGCAGGAGAAGTAAGAGAGGCAGGTTTGATCCCTGGGTCAGGAAGATACTCAAGAAGGGCATGGCAACCCACTCCAATATCCCTACTGAAGAATCCCATGGACAGAAGAGCCTGGCAGACAGCATACCCTCATAGGATTAAAGCAAGTGTTTGTTGTAGTTTTTTGTCGGTGGATCTATTTTCACAATTCAGGAAAGTTTAATATTCCTAAGCTCATCCTAATAGCAAAAACAAATTAAAAATTTCAAATTCATTTTTATTTAAATATATAAAAATATGCATGCTCCCTTTTAGGATCATGACCAACACTTTAATTCTATGAGAGGGTTTTTGTATACATATGCAACTATCACATGGTCATATCTGATACTGTCTTTTCCACTGCTTTCCTCTCAAATACTTGCTCAAAACGTTTACCTTTAAAGAGTCTGAACTATGTGTCAGGCACTGTCATAAACATGCTACTTGAATTATCTCATCAAAGTCTTGTAATACTCATGAGGTACCAGGAGTGAGGAAACTGAAGCAAAGAAACTTTAAGGAAAAATGTCCAGCTTTACAGCAGCTTAACATTGGGGTTCAACTACTGACCTAATACCATTAGCCACTATTTTTACTGACTTACAAAGGTCTAGAGGGAGATCAATGCACTAGAAGCCATGATCTAAAGAACATGATTTGCCATCCAATATCCTAATCTGGATGAATACACATAAAGAGAACATGTCTAACAAGGTGACAAAAAATCAGGAAGAAGAACTTGTAATGCACTTTATAAGAGACAGGATCTCAATAGAGTTTGGAAATAAGTTAAAAAGTAAATATGTGCAAATAATAAAAGCACAATTATACATTTATTATTTTAACACTGTGCAAGTAAAATTCTCTTTTCACAAAGTTATCCATATCTTACAAAAAAGGTACTAACATACATTGATATATGAAACTCAGTAATCTCTGTAGCTTAAAGGCTAAAAATAAGAACTTTTTTCTTTCAGTGAAGAAAGAAAAACATCAAGCAGTCACAAAATTAACTTCTAAGAATACAAACTGTACACTTGAAAGTAAGGGAAATGTATAACAAATGTGAAACGACATCAGAATAGAAAATCCTCAAAGTATATAAAATTGGTGCTGGCAATAAACAATCATATAGTGCTAGATGTAAAATCAACAATATCATCAAAAGTCTTAAATTTATGTCTTAGAGAATTTTTTTCAATGCTGTCAAAAGCCCTTAAAGTGTTAAGAGTCAAGAACATAGTGTCTGGGGCTTTGATTTGAACCCAGATTCCATCTCTTCATATTCAATAACTGAAAAAACTTTTTCTTATACCTGGGAAAATAATAATATGTACTTTATGAAGTCATAAGGATTAAATGAGTTTATAAACGTAAAGTACTTAAAGTAATAACTTGCATAAAATAATCACTACATTATTAATCATTATTTTGGTAATCTGCATTTTTTAGTCTAAGCATATATTTAATGAAGATAAAAGTATCACATATATTTTTCAAATTTCTAAAATGTTTTTGATTACCTATCACATAGGTTTCCAGAATAATCATATTTAATATAGAAATCATATACAATATTTATATTACAAATACTGGAATTCCATAATTATTCATCAGTTTAATGTTCCTTAGGGTAAGTCTTCACTGGCTAACTTTTTATTTATTAAATTTTTGCCCAGAGCAATTAGTCTCCTTTCCTAAGATTGTATCCCTAATCCCACAATCTTCCTTCTACCATTAGAAAAATGAGTAAGGGTTTGACTGCTTACTCCTACCCCATTCTTGTTAATCAATATACTCCTACTTTATAATAAGTATACAATTAATAACATAAACTTACTATGCTTTTACCAAGTTTAATCTGCTATTTTGGGGAATAGAATGTTTACAGGTGGGTCTTAAATTACTTAATACATGCCAAATTATCAGTATATCATGGCTCAGATAAATTTGAAATAGCAATAGAAAATATTCTCAGAGTTAAATACACACCATATATATTAGAGAGTGAATAATGGTAGGGAATTTGAGAACTATGGGTATTGTTGTGTGTTTATGTTGTATGCATCTGCATAAGGTTATAATTTTTATACTTCTGATTACAAAAATATAGAATCAAATTATACTCCCCCACATTTCCATAATGTGGTGAAGAAGAACATATATATATTTCTCCTAAAAAATTACCACAATATTTTTAATAAGTCAATAAAATATTTCTTAGAGAAAACAGTATAACATCTGAAAACTTGGAGTATTATATTTCAGGTTGACTACAAAGTCAAAGCAAATATATAATTTAGCAGTGTTATAGTAACTAATGGGCTTCCCTGGTGGCTCAGGCGGTAAAGAATCTGCCTGCAGGAGACACGAGTTCAATTTCTGGGTTCAGAAGGTCCCCTGGAGAAGGAAATGGCAACCCATTTCAGTATTCTTGCCTAGAGAATTCCATGGACAGAGGATCCTGTCAGGCTACAATCCATGGGATTGCAAAGAGTTGGACATGACTAAGTGCATGGTGCTGCTGCTGCCAAGTCACTTCAGTCGTGTCCGACTCTGTGTGACCTCATAGACGGCAGCCCACCAGGCTTCGCCGTCCCTGGGATTCTCCAGGCAAGAACACTGGAGTGGGTTGCCATCTCCCTCTCCAATGCGTGAAAGTGAAAAGTGAAAATGAAGTCGCTCAGCCGTGTCCGACTCTTCCGATCTCATGGACCGCAGCCTACCAGGCTCCTCCGTCCATGGGATTTTCCAGGCAAGAGTACTGGGGTGGGTGCCAGTGCTTTCTCCGGGACTAAGTGCATACATAGCATTTAATATATTATTTTTCAGTTAAATTATTTCCAGGACTTAATACTTATAACATTAAACTGTATATGCTGCTGCTGCTGCTGCTAAGTTGCTTCAGTTGTGTCCGACTCCTAGCGACCCCATGGACTGCAGCCTACCAGGCTCCTCCCTCCATGGGATTTTCCAGGCAAGAGTACTGGAGTGGGTTGCCATTGCCTTCGCCTAAACTGTATATAATATGATGCAAATAATGATACCAGCTCAATTTAGATGTACATCTTTGCGACTAAAAACCCTTTAAATAATTTAAAATAATGTTTAACATTTATGAACCCATTTAAGAGAACATAAAATGTTATTATGCATGTGCTAGTTTAATACATAATACACTACCTAAAATTTGTTCTGAATAACATATATTGTGTTAATTATGTCAAATTATTTAGACAGTAATTAGATTTTATTGATTGAGCAAATGACTAAATCATAACATAGGTGAAAACAATTTTTACACTTTAATTACTCTAAGCAATTACTTCTTAAGAATGTACAGTATAAATAATGATTTGAATAGCATTTGGATTATGTATTTCAGCAAATAAAACCTGGGACAATATGTGTTTTTAACTTATACCAGTTTGATTCTTAATTATCTTTTTAAAAATGCTCTTACAGAGGTTTTGGAATCAAAATATTACATTAATTAATAACTAACTGATTATTTAATTTCTCTGAAAAATGTGTCCTTGATAGCAAAGGCGAAAGGACTTCAGATTGAAAAGGGATAAAACTAGTAATTAGAATAAAAAGTTTGATAAATCCAAGAAAATTCTAACATACATATATGTGTATATGCATATATTCATAAATATATATAATTTATTATTTGAAGTATGTAAGAAAAAAGTAATATTAGAAAATAACTTTGAGAGCCTTTTTAAAAAATATTATTCATAGTTAGCTACCTTAAGTCTCAAATGACACTTGTACGTTCTTTCTCTTCCTTGTTTTATACCTGAAAGGAATTCAGCACTAAAACAGAGGTAGAAATTTAAGTAAGTAATTCACAAATGAAAATTGTAGGAAAGTTACAAAATACCTAATGTCACATACATCATTTCTAATGTTTTATTCATCTTTAAAGCATAAGCCAGTATTTCTATTTTACCTTATTTTATGCAGCTGTAGGATAAAATCTAGAAACAATTCAATGTAAGACTATTTTTACATAAATTGTCAGTTATTTTATTTAAATTATGTGGTTGACCAGCCATGGTCATTTTGCTGTATAAGTACACAATGAGATATACTTCTTAGAAGAAAATTATGTCATAGCTTTAATAATTAAAAAATAAGAAAGAATCACTTTTCACCAGGAATCAAACTTTTCATTGTCATCCCATAAAACAAACTCTCAAAGTGTCTGGTGAAAGAACTACAAGAAAGAGGAAGACAAACATTCTCTCTCCACTCTGAGAGACAACATGAACTGGACCTAGGCACTATGATATCTCGTGCCTCTTGGATTTATTCTCTGTATAATAATTCTGTCCTCCAGTCTGAGTCCATTGGCAAACCCTGCCAAAGGAAAACCAAGAAGAGAATCTAACACATGCTCCACTTTTCTGATATGTCTCTCTTCCCCGGAGCCCATCTTCTGCTCCCTAGATTTATTAACGATTATACAGTAGAAGTGACAAATAGATTTAAGGGACTAGATCTGATAGACAGAGTGCCTGATGAACTATGGACAGAGGTTCATGACATTGTACAGGAGACAGGGATCAAGACCATCCTCATGGAAAAGAAATGCAAAAAAGCAAAATGGCTGTCTGAGGAGGCCTTACAGATAGCTGAGAAAAGAAGAGAAGCAAAAAGCAAAGGAGAAAAGGAAAGATATTCCCATCTGAATGCAGAGTTCCAAAGAATAGCAAGGAGAGATAAGAAAGCCTTCCTCAGCGATCAATGCAAAGAAATAAAGGAAAACAACAGATTGGGAAAGACTAGAGATCTCTTCAAGAAAATTAGAGATACCAAGGGAACATTTCATGCGAAGATGGGCTCGATAAAGGACAGAAATAGTATGGACCTAACAGAAGCAGAAGATATTAAGAAGAGGTGGCAAGAATACACAGAAGAACTGTACAAAAAAGATCTTCATGACCCAGATAATCATGATGGTGTGATCACTCATCTAGAGCCAGACATCCTGGAATATGAAGTCAAGTGGGCCTTAGAAAGCGTCACTACGAACAAAGCTAGTGGAGGGGATGGAATTCCAGTTGAGCTATTTCAAATACTCAAAGATGAGGCTGTGAAAGTGCTGCACTCAATACGCCAGCAAATTTGGAAAACTCGGCAGTGGCAACAGGACTGGAAAAGCTCAGTTTTAATTCCAATCCCAAAGAAAGGCAATGCCAAAGAATGCTCAAACTACCGCACAATTGCACTCATCTCACACGCTAGTAAAGTAATGCTTAAAATTCTCCAAGCCAGGCTTCAGCAATACATGAACTGTGAACTTCCAAATGTTCAAGCTGGATTTAGAAAAGGCAGAGGAACAAGAGATCAAATTGCCAATATCTGCTACATCACCGAAAAAGCAAGAGAGTTCCAGAAAAACATCTATTTCTGCTTTATTGACTATGCCAACGCCTTTGACTGTGTGGATCACAATAAACTGTGGAAAATTCTGAAAGAGATGGGAACACCAGATCATCTGACCTGTCTCTTGAGAAACCTGTATGCAGGTCAGGAAGCAACAGTTAGAACTGGACATGGAACAACAGACTGGTTCCAAATAGGAAAAGGAGTACATTAAGGCTGTATATTGTCACCCTGCTTATTTAACTTACATGCAGAGTACATCATGAGAAACGCTGGGCTGGAAGAAACACAAGCTGGAATCAAGATTGCCGGGAGAAATATCAATAACCTCAGATATGCAGATGACACCACCCTTATGGCAGAAAGTGAAGAAGAACTAAAGAGCCTCTTGATGAAAGTGAAAGAGGAGAGTGAAAAAGTTGGCTTAAAGCTCAATGTTCAGAAAACTAAGATCACGGCATCTGGTCCCATCACTTCATGGGAAATAGATGGGGAAACAGTGGAAACAGTGTCAGACTTTATTTTTTTGAGCTCCAAAATCACTGCTGATGGTGATTGCAGCCATGAAATTAAAAGACGCTTACTCCTTGGAAGGAAGGTTATGGCCAACCTAGATAGCATATTTAAAAGCAGAGACATTACTTTGCCAACAAAAGTCCATCTAGTCAAGGCTATGGTTTTTCCAGTGGTCATGTATGGATGTGAGAGTTGGATGGTGAAGAAAGCTGAGCACCGCAGAATTGATGCTTTTGAACTGTGGTGTTGGAGAAGACTCTTGAGAGTCCCTTGGACTGCAAGGAGATCCAATCACTCCATCCTAAAGGAGATCAGTCCTGGGTGTTCATTGGAAGGACTGATGTTGAAGCTGAAACTCCAATACTTTGGCCACCTCATGCGAAGAATTGACTCATTGGAAAAGACCCTAATGCTAGGAAGGACTGGGGGCGGGAGGAGAAGGGGACGACATTGGATGAAATGGTTGGATGGCATCACTGACTCAATGGACATGGGTTTGGGTAAACTCCGGGAGTTGGTGATGGACAGGGAGGCCTGGCGTGCTGCCATTCATGGGGTCGCAAAGAGTCGGACACGACTGAGTGACTGAACTGAACTGAACTGAATGTCATGTTCTCCTTGTATAAATCTTATTTACATATTCCAGCTCCTATTCTTTGTTTGTACCTGAAATCCTTGGGTAGACTTTGGCACTCCAGATATGAGTTATTAAATAGCAGAGACCAGCAGATCTCAAACAGGTTGTAGTTCAGGCCTACCTACATGTGATCGCGGTTTGTAAGACTTTAACTTGCAGAGGTTTTGTCTGAGGACTTTAAAACTTTCACTGAAATATGTGTTAGGATTTGTCTTCCTCTAGTGGTCCACTATTAAAATGCAAAGCAGCCTTTTAAGGAATCCATTAAATAACTGACTTAGTGTGAATGAATTTTCTCAGGTAGCATGGAAGAATTTAATATCAACACAAATAGTGTTTGTGAGACAAGAGTCATTCTGATTTTAAGAACATAGAACAGAGACAAGAACGTAGTTGATAAAAACAATATATTTATCTGGTATTTGTGAAATCACTTTAAGAGATAATATCTAAAGTTATGATTGATTTGTATCAGAGCACAGAGGAGGAAGAGAGTGGGGAAAAGATGAGTCTTAACTATTATCTTTTTTTGGACAGAACTTGGGAAATCTTTTTTCTTTTAATTAGCAATAATGAACATTTAGACTTTCAAATAGATAGTACACTCGTTTGAAAAAGACTGTCAGAAAATATATCATTAGAGGAAAAGTTCAATGTTTCCTTTGTTATAGATGATAATTAAAGATGGTTCAGGCCTTCCCGTGGACGGAGGAGCCTGGTAGGCTGCAGTCCGTGGGGTCACTAAGAGTCAGACACGACTGAGCGGCTTCACTTTCACTTTTCACTTTCATGCATTGGAGAAGGAAATGGCAACCCACTCCAGTGTTCTTGCCTGGAGAATCCCAGGGACAGGGGAGCCTGTGGGCTGCCATCTATGGGGTCGCACAGAGTCGGACACGACGGAAGCGACTTAGCAGCAGCAGCAGCAGGGCTTCTTTGGTGGCTCAGTGGCAAAAAACCTCCCTGCCAATGCAGGAGACACAGGTTCAATCCCTTGGTTGGAAGATCCCCTGGAGAAGGAAATGGTAACCCACTCCAATTTTTGCCTGAGAAATTCCATGACAGAGGAACATGGCGGGCTATAGTCCATGGGGTCACAAAGAACCTGACAAGACTTAGCAACTAAACAACAAAAGATGGTTCAAGATTTAGTGACTAAACAACAACAGCAAAAGATGGTTCAAAGGTAGAATTATGCAAAATATTATTGATCACAATGGCTCTACCATGTAGGATTCTCTCTTTATCACTCCATGGGGAAAGGGGCTATATAATAGAAAAAGAAGTACCTAGAACTTCCAAGAAAATGCTATATATTTTAATGCTATATATTTTAATAAAATATTATATATTTTAATGCTATATATGATTCTAAATATAAATGCTATATATTTAATACAAAGAAATGGATTGTATTTTCTATCAGTGATATCATTACTTTACAAAAACCTAATATGTGGCAGGAATCCTGGACCATGCATCATCATGTTTCAATCTCAATATGTCAATCATAACATTGTTATTTGGAATTAATATAAAACAAAAACATTCCTTTCATTTAGGTTAAGATTACCTTGCTAGGATAAAACTAGCTTTGTGATTTCCTTCTCAAATTTCCCACTTCTTGGGGGTGTTATCAATCAAATATCTAAAGAGGTTGTTGGAGGTTCAAGGAAAACAAAATAAAAACTCCCCCTAAAAATTAGCACATAAATTCACATCAATCTGTGTCTTACCTTACTTGAGAGGCCATATTTTCTTAAAGCATGCATTTTTAAAATTTCAACATGCACATATTTTAAAATAGTAATTACCAATATATATGCAGTTGAATCAAGTGTCTCTTTTTTAAAACAAAATAAGAAATGCAGTATAATCTTCCTCTATACTTGATGCTGTGCTGTTTTGTGCAAACCTTGTGAGTAGTAAAAAGCTGTAAATGTTTACTATTGTGAAAATGTTATGTACAAGCAGCACTGTATAAGAAAATACTATGAAAAAGAAAAAAAAAGAAAAAGAAATCAGAATACTGATAAAAGAATGTCAATGAATACCACACATATTGATGACCTCAACAATGACTCCAACAATAACCAACTTCCTTTGCCTGGGAAGAATGGGGGAAATTAAGAATTTCATGAAAATGTCAGTTGCAAAGGAAAAGACCCAAAAGAAATGATCAAATTTACCACTGGTTTCAGGATGTCATCAATCAGTTCCTTCACTTTCAGGGTCCACTTGTGAAGTTGAAGTTTTGTTAATGAAAACAAAGATAAATAGTAGAAAAAATCTGACTGTAGGGATTTTTAAGTTTACTTTCTCTTTTTATAATTTCACATAAACTACTTGAATTACTTTTCACTATTAGGAAATCATGTAAATATATGAAATAAAAAGATTAGCATGTTAAATTCTTTTAAAGATTTTAAATCTTTTCAAAATTGTCCTCCATTCAGTGAGGAACAGGTAATCATAATGTTTACTTAAAGTTATCCTTTAATCAAACCATCAGCACATTGATTTTTTTAATTTATTAATGCACAATAATTGTGAAGCATTTCCATCACCTTAGTTTTAGTGCCTCCCAGTTTTAGCCTCAAATGGCTACCATCCAGTGCTTTAAATACACAAATGATAGAAGCTTGGTATTTGAGAATAGTCATCATCTCACAGGACAGACATGACAATAATAATAACATTGATAATGGAAAGCAAGGAAGACTGAAAAGATAAATAAGAAACAATTTAGACTAATATGAGTTTACAACACTCTCCCTAACAAAAGACGTCTATTAGCACCAAGACTATATTTTTCACTCGACAATTTTTGAACTAGGAGAATTGGAATTACCCATGGTGTTAAACATGCAGTTAATTGGATCCTCTTCAACCAATTTCTCCTGTGTTAGGGGTCATAAATCTCAATTGTTATGCATTCTTAGGCAGTAAAATTTCAGAAAAATGGTTTTAGACCCTAGCACTGAAGAATTTATTTGAAAGTCAATAACTACAAATGTTTATTTTCACAGGCTTCTCAATTCTCTTCAAAGCTTTTATTAGGCAAGGAGTCTGACCTTCCAGGTAAACTTATCTATGCAGATCTAAGAAAAAGTTGATTCATGCTGAATATAATCCATCCCTCTACACACACACACACACACACACACACACACACACCCCTCCTATTTTAGCATTATTCCTTCTTTTCCACACAGCCCCAATTTTCTTTAAGTTACTATCCAGGTTCCTGGCCAAGTTCTCACCATTTCAGTTGTACCCTAGCTTCCCCCAGACACCTTGTCGCCCCACTTGGCTTAGCAGGATACACTCAGAATCTATCTAACAACTACATAACAACTACATATACTTTATTATTGGGATATTGACTTATTTCAATTCAGGGAAACCCCAACTCAAAGCTGCCCTATGAGGATGAATACACAAGTGATAGGGCTTACTGCGGGGAGATTTAGGTCCAAACTGGAAGTTACAAGTGTATAGAGCAAGAGAAGAAGAAGGAAAGGAAGATTCCACTAGTTGCAGCTTATGTGAAGAATACCGAGTAGCAAAGAGATGGCAAGAAGTAAGGAGGCCAGATCTTGGACCTTGTCTCTCTGCTTTACAGAATATCCTGGGATCTACGGCACACATGTGTAAGGAAGTTAATAAACCCATCCTAACGTTACTCTACTCTCACAAATGAGATTGGAAATAAAATGTAACAGCAGTTTTTCTACTGAGCCAAATATTGCAAGCTCGGAATACTAACTGGTTCATTTATTTCACTGATTACCACATGTAGATGTGACACATCAGGCACTGATTTTCAGTAAACCACCCTTTTAAGTTAACTTGCCTTCTATTTTCATCAATGTATTCATATTCTTGCCACAAATTTTAACTTCAATTTTTTTTAAGATTTTCCCCCAGTCCAAGAGTCTCATTTGCCAAAAAATCAAATGCCGTTTCTATCATCTCAAGCAATTTCTGTCATCAGCTAACATGCAACTATAGGGATCAATTACATATGCTTCATGCAAAATCTTAGCATGCTAAATTGCACTGACAATATTAGTCCAGTCTTATTTCAAATTACTTTTCTTAACTGAAAAAGATCTGGTATTTAAATAAAAACTTCAAGCAAGGCTAGGAATAGCAAAGTCTTACCTCATTCTTGCAGATTTTAAAAGTGTTCCATTCTCTCTGCACTCACAGTGCTTTGTTATATGGGCAGCATAGGGGAAAATAGAAAGAAATACAAGATAATGACAATGTCCTTGATATCCTGCACTTTAAAAATAGGAGAGCCCCCTCCTCAGTACACATACAATAAAGCAAAACAAGTTTCCATGCACTGCTTCTGGGCAATAAGAAAACTTGCATGGGGAAAACTTTTGGAGAGGAAATGAAGGTGATTTTTAAGCTGCTATTGCAGTTGTATATGACACTGACATTTATTTCCCATAATTCTTGCCCACAGGAAACACATCCTTTAAGAAACTGAATAAAATCAAATTGGACCTTTTCAAAATCTGCAAGCTGTCAACTTCCTGGAAAAGCTTAAACACTCCCAACGCAATTAAATCAATTTAAAGAGCACTGGCATTCAGGCGATGAGGCGGAAGGCAGTCCACCTTGAGAGTGTTTCTTATCTGGTTGTTCTTGAGCCTGAATCCTTAAAGGAGAGAGTGCGATGGGAAATGAGAAGAATGCCTCCTCTCCGTGAAACCAGACACCCTTTTGGAATCTGGGCTGAGCGCTAGAATCTGGATCCCACCCCCTTGCCTACCTCCAGGCTCCAGTAAGCAGCGGTTGGCTTCCTCCCCTTCGCTCCTTCCGCAGCAGCGGACACACGGATCCCGAGCAGCCTGAAGCTTGGGTCCCGCAGAGCGCTCCTGCCAAGCGCTTCTCTCCACTAGTTACCAAATTAGAAAAGGCACAGAGACGCGCAACCAGGATGGTGATTAAAATCCAGGTGTTTAAGCACCAGGGTCCCAGAAGGTTCCGACTCTTCTTCTGTACTCTTACCCAGCTCTTTCGCCTGGCAAACGGTTACCCAGGGACCTGGGAGCCCCTGGCAGCAGCTCCTTCTCTTCTGCTCTGCCTGATCCCTCCAATCTCCGCCGCCGCTGCCACACTGCACGCTCCGCTATCCACTCACCGCCCAGAGAGGAGGCCTGGCAGAGACAGCGCGGAGGGAGGAGAATGGATTAAACGGATAGATTTTTCGGGTAGGGGAAGAAAAACTTTGATGTTGGAACCGCACACACAGGACTGAGAAGAAACCCTAACAAGTTGCAGGTGCCGAGGCGGGGAGGACGCTTTCGCCAGCTCTGAGATAAATCACCCCCGACCAAAATAGGGAGAAGAAGCTCTGTGCTCCTTCAGCGATCCCCGAGAGCACTTCGTAATATTTGGTCTTCGAGTCTACTGGAAAAGCACAGGGTATGAGAAGCCCTGTTGGTTCTCTCCTGGGATGCAAAACCAAATGCGCCTCCCGCTGGAGAGGCTGGCGGGGGAGTCAGTGCAAAGAGGTCAGACAGAAACGCAGATCCAGGAAGAGCGAGGGGCAACCAGGGCTGCCGCCTGCTAAAGCAGAGGCGCGACTCCTTTCGGGCAAAGCGACTGCTACAAACTCCGTTCCCTCCTACTCAGGGACGGGCACATTTAAGGGCTTGAACAGACGTCAGCACCAGCTTAGCTCCAGGGGTGAGCGCCAAGGCTCCAGCCGCGCAGGCTGTAGCACGCAGAGGGCGACCTGCTTGCGCCGCTGAGTGACCTAGAGTAGAACACAGCGCTGGTGGCTGTCAACCCCCAGAGCCCATCTTGATGCCCATCGTAAAAGATGTACCGGTGGTGTTTACTGCGGTAGGTGCACTTGCCGAGTTGAGCAGAGCCAGAGCTGCGTGAGTGGGATCTGATCACTCTGCGCGCACCCAGCATTAGATCATCAAGGCGCTCAACACTTCATTTCAAGGGAACTCACCTCCCTCTTTCGCGATGACTTGAGTCATCGCTCTGATTCACTTTGCAAAGTTAGTTGAAATAGACGCCTTTTAAAATATAAAGGGAATTAAAAATTTCAATCTTGAAATTCCAATCAAGACATACTCAAATCTTTGCTTTATCCCCACATGCGTACTTCCTAATTCAGAGTTACAACGGATGAAACTATTCGACGTGTAAAAAAAAAAAAAAAAAGCCCTGCCCTACACTCTTTTTCTTAAGTGGTTTGCATGCTTAGATACTCACTAGGAACTTAGGAGCCTTTGCACAAGGACATGGTATTTCCACTTACTGTAAGTGGCATTTTCTAACGGTTTTGTGGCCATTCCCAGGTGGGCATCGAGGAATTAAATTCAAAGTCAGAAGTGTGATGAAAAGGAATTTTGTTTCTTTATCCTTTGTAAAATGACCAAGTATGTTTCCAACTGTGTTTTACGCTTTGCCTGAACAATGATGTAACGTGTATCTGCTGTATTTTTGAAGTAATAGAGTAAGATTAAACAAGGGTGAAAAAATAATTCAGAAAACAGAATTCACTCCTCCACAGCCCTTTCCTAAATTTCCTTCAGGAAGAACGCAATTAAGGGAGTAGGTGTCCAGGCTCTGTTCTGGGCACCTTGTGACTTTCAGTGTCCAGCATAGGAATAATAGAATGGGAAGTCCCAAGATCAAAGGAACCTGCGATTGTAAACAGAAGATAGCACTTACATTTTCTCCCTTTGTGCATTTCCAACCTAGCCACGGTAAATTCCCCTTTTTCACAATCAGTCCAAGCCTTTTAAAAGTGGCAGGCAAATACAAACTCAGAGCAGGCTCCATATTTGCTCCATCACGCAAGACTGCCCAATGATCCTCCCTCTAGTGGCCGTCTACAGGAAACACGTGTGTGTGTGTGTGTGTGTGTGTGTGTGTGTGTGTGTGTGTGTGTGTGTCTCCACACGATGTGTTTGCGTGCTGGTTTGTGTGGGAAGATTGATCACTGAGAGAACCCACCAGTCACCTTCACACTTCAGTTTAAAGAGTTTCGTTTTCTTCCTCAGACCCTGGCCCTGGGCTGGGAGGGTCTTATCAAACTTTATTTTTGAGAGGCATTGCTGTAATTGTGTTGGAAACTGGCAACAGCGATAGTGTTTTTGCTCTTTGTAGTGAATATATCCCAAAAGATAGAAGTTGGAATTGGGGAAGGGAGTCGAATAGACAAGGACTTCGGAAAAACATCAACAGAATAAACCAACTAGTTTTTCTTCAAATAAATGAAACTTCCTAAGAAGTCGGGGACAGAGTTAATTTGTTCTGTTGTCGCCTCTACCTTGCACTCTGTTTGGTTCAAAGTCTCCCAAGTTCAGCACTCCCTCAAAAAGCTTTTGGGTTGGGGGAGGGCTTCATCACAGTAAAAAGGACTGAAGGCCTGCGCCTGCCTCCCTGGAACCAAGAGGGTCCCTTCCCACCCCACGGTTTTGTGGTTTTCTGGGAGGCCAGTGTCTTCAGGGAATCCTCATTTGTGGCCAGAGGGAGGCAAGCCTATCTGGAGAATCCCCGGGTTTTCCATCTAACTCAGAGTCAGGGTACGCGGTGAGGGGCAACCTGGACGGAGGGGGAAACACGTAGGTGACCATGTCTCAGGTCGGGTGGGAGCAAACCCGCGAAAGCACTTAGCGGGAACTCCCTTCTGGACAGGAGCCTCAGGCTGTCCTGGCCTCAGAGGCTGAGCTGGTGCTGGTTCATTGGGAGGAAAGAAATACCTCAACCATTTACGGATCAGATCGTCACCCGCCGCAAGACCCGACACCAGCGGCGCCCTCAGCCAAGTAGGTACGAAATCCGAGTCTAGTCCCCGCTTAGGGTTGAGTCGCTTTCCCAGAAGAGGAACGACCTAGCAAAGGCGGCAACGCTCACGGGAGATCTTCTAGCGCGCAATGTCGCTCCCTTCACTCACCTCACTCCCACCTCTACCCACACACACACGGTTAGATGGCTCTGATTCGAAAGTGCACAGAAAAGGCCTCTCTCCCTGTTGTCCGCTCCAACTCCCGCGTCCAGGCGAATGCCCGGAGCTGCCCGGAAGCTGAGCCCCTGAGCCACAACCTCCGCGCTCTGTGCCAGCGGCGGGCCTGGTCACGGTCTCCGGGACAGACACAAGCACGCAGCCTCAGCCAGCCACCGGGACGATCCCGGCTGTAGTCTAGGCGTCCGGAAGCAAATGCTTGACAGCTTCTCCCACGAACTGGGTGAGCCGGCGCTAGGAGACCTTCTCTTCCCCAAGAGCTTCGGATCTGCGAGCAAAGCGGAAGGGGCGGCCAACTGCGGGACGAGGGCGCCCCCAGCGCTGCTGGGCGCGTCGAGAACTGCAGTCGGCGCGCTCCCGCCCGCTGAGCGCGCTGTTCTCCAGGCCTGAGCGGCAGACCCTGAGCGGCAGACACTGGGGCAGAGGGCCTAGATGAAGGGAGGGCTGCAACTTTGTATGAGGTCCTTCCTCCTCTGTTTACCTTCTGGGACACCGACTCTTCATCTCAACCAGATCACCAAGTCCTGGTTGTTCCTTTGACTCTAACCGGATTCATCTGCGTCCCTGCCCCAAGTAACAGGCGACCTAACTGAGTGAGTGGAAGTCCTTCAGTCGTGTCCGACTCTTCCATGGTAAGAAGGTGACTACTTCATTAGAGACAACAATTCACCTGATGTATTCAGGTGTATTCAGAATATAATATTTTTGGCAAAGTCTGTTTTTGTTATATTCATAAGTGTGAACTAAAATATACTGAAAAAAAAGTGCTAGGAGTCTTTGAAACTAAGTACAAGTGTTGTGTTACCAAATGAAAGTCACTCAGTCGTGACCAACTCTTAGTGACCCCATGGACTATACAGTCCATGGAATTCTCCAGACCAGAATACTGGAGTGGGTAGCCTTTCTCTTCTCCAGGGGATCCTCCCAACCCAGGGATCGAACCCAGCTCTCCCTCATTGCTGTGGGATTCTTTAGTAGCTGAGCCGGGTGACAAAACAGGTTGTGCACTAACTAGCATGAAGTGAGAATCTGCTCTTTGGATCAAAGGATCAAATTTCCAAAAACTCTAGGAAATAACTTCCTCTTGAATGCGTCTGAAAGAATCAACCTTCTCTGGTGCGGCTTTTGATCAGTCAGAGCAATGCTTCCTTCAGCTAATCCAAGCATGCCCTCCCTTGCCTTTTCTTCTTTTCCTCTCCTTCTTTGATAAATCAAAGAAACAGAATCTGTAATATTGGAAAGACTAACAGTTGTTTTTGCTTCTGTAAGCTAAATGTTACATTTTATTTATTTTCTGTCCTAAGTGAAAGTATTTTGCTGTAGTGCCTACAGTAGAAGAGCTACACATATCAACAGTAATTAATTAGATTAAATTTGCATGATAGTAAATAGTATTTTCTTTTATTATGACCTGATTTAGTTATTAAAAAAATCTTATGACAAATCATTTCCTAAGATCTAGAGAAAATTCATCTATAACATGAAAACAGAAATACTACCTTTAAAATATTGTTCATTTACAAATACATTTTATATATATTAATATTCTTATAGATTAAGTCATGATACTTGGAGATCCTGGTAAAAAGTGCTAAAAGTGAATCTCAAAAAGATATTGGAGAAATGATGGGACTTTGGAGGGAAATATTTAGGGAAATAGTCTGTAACTGAATATTTGCTTTGTTATATGTTTATTTTGAAACAGTTGATAGTTAAAATATTAACTTTATTTTTATTGTTGTTTTAAAGTTTATGTTCAATTTATAATTATTATAAATTATTTGCTATATTCTGCGTGTTGTACAATATATCAAAGTAACTTATATCAAATAGTTTGTACCTCTTAATACCTTACCCCTATGTTGACTCCCCACACTTCTCCCTCCCCAATGGTAACCACTAGTTTGTTCTTTATATACATGAGTCTGCTTCTTCTTTAGTATATTTTCTAGTTTGTTTTATTATTTAGATTTCACATATAAGTACTAGCATACAGTACTTGTCTTTTTCTGTCTGACTTATTTCACTTATCATAATGCCCTCCAAGTCCACCCATGTTCCTGCTAATGGCAAAATTTTCATTCTTTTTTATGGCTGAGTAGTATTCCATTGTGTGTGTGTGTGTGTGTGTGTGTGTGTGTGTGTACAACATCTATTTATCCATTCATCTGTTGATGGACCTGTAGATTGCTTTCTTTCTTGGCAGTTGTAAATAATGCTGATATAAACATCAGCTGCATGTATCTTTTAGTATTATTGTTTTGTTTTTTGGTATATACCAAGAAGTAGAATTACTGGTTCATATAGAAGTTCTATTTTTAATTTTTTTTTAAGAAACCTCCATACTGTTTTCCAGGTGGCTGCACCAATCTACATTCCCTTCAACAGTGTCTGAGGGTTTCGTGTTTTCCACATTCTCACCAATATCATTATTTGTGTTCTTTTTGTTGATAGCCATTCTGACAGGTGTGAGGTACTGTCTCATTGTGGTTTTGATTTGCATTTCTTTAATAAGTAGAAATATTGAACATCTTTTTAAAAATTTTTTTTAAATTAGTTTATTTTCTATTTTTTAACTTTACAATATTATATTTGTTTTACCATACATTGACATGAATCCACCATGGGTGTACATGTGTTCCTCTTTCAGAACCCCCCTTCTAGCTCCCTCCCCATCCCATTCCTCTGGGTCATCCCGGTGAACTAGCCCCGAGCACCCTGTATCATGCATTGAACCTGGACTGGCGATTCATTTCACATATGATAATCAGCAGATGAATGGATAAGGAAGCTGTGGTACATATACACAATGGAATATTGAACATCTTTTCATGGCCCTGTTGGTCATCTGCACTTCCTCTTTGAAGAAATGTCTATTCAGTTTTTCTGCTCGTTATTTTCAGTGATGAAGTTCTATTTTTTTTTATTTTTTAAACTTTATTGAATAATAGTTGTTTATAATATTATATAAGTTACAAGTGTACAATAGAGTGATTCACAATTTTTAAAGGCTATAATCCATTTATATTCATTATAAAATATTGGCTATATTCCCTTGAAAAATATTTCCTTGTAGCTTACTTTATTTTTTTTTGTTATTTGATTTAAATATAGCAGTGTTTACATGTTAATAAATTGGGTTGCTTATTTCCTTGATGTTGAGTTTATGAACTGTTTATATATGTTGGCTGTTAATTGTTTATGGGTCGTATCATTTACAAATAATTTCTCCCATTTCATAGATTGTCTTTTTATTTTGTTGATGATTTCCTTTGCTGTGCAAAGGAGAAGAAGAAAGATGAATGGAATCCAAATTGGAAAGGAAAAAGTTAAACTTTCACTGTTTGCAGATGACATGATATTATACATAGAAAATCCTAAAGACACCACCAGAAAACTATAGAGCTGATCAGTGAATTTGGTAAAGTTGCAGGATACAAAATGAATATACAAAAATCTGCTGCATTTCTATACACTAACAAAAAGCTATCAGAAGGAGAAATTAAGGAAACAACCCCAGTACAACTTCATTAAAACAACAGAAACCTAGAAATAAGCCTACCAAAGGAGGTAAAAGACTTGTGCTCAGAAAACTGTGAGACACTGATGAAAGAAACTGAAGACCACAGATGGAATGGTATACTGTGTTCATGGACTGGAAGAACTAATATTGTTAAATGACCACATTACCCAAGGGAATCTATGGATCCAGTGAAATCTCTAACAAAATACCAAGGGCACTTTTACAGAACAAGAAAAAAAATTTTTTAATGTGTATGGAAACATAAAAGATCCTGAATAGCCAAAACAATCTTGAGAAAGAAGAACAGAACTATAGGTATCATGCCCTCTGCCTTCAGACTATACTGGTATATGGTGGTGCGTACATACATGCTAAGTCGCTTCAGTCATGTCTGACTCTTTGCAACTCTATGGACTATAGCCCACAAGACTCCTCTGTCCATGGGCTTCTCCAGGAAAGAACACTGGAATAGGAATCTTCCTGACCCAGGGGTTGAACCTGCGTCTCTTTCATATTCTGCATAGGCAGGCAGATTCTTTACCACTTGAGCCACCTGGGAAGCCAGTATATGGTCAGGCCATCCCAAATGACTGTTCTCTTGCTCTCTGTCCACCCCCTGCTTGATAAGTGCTTGCTTCACCTACATCTTACTTATCTGACTGACCTTCCTACCTACTTATCCCACCCCAGCTAGTGACTGTTCTAACCCTTAGATCAGAACATCTCCACCATTGATAGCTCATCACAGGGATAGTGAGGGGCATGCTCCTCTGCCAGGTAACCAATGAAGTAACCTGACTCAATTCTCCCTGTAACTGGTAAACTTCTCTTCCCCCCAGGAGCAAAGTCTGCCCTCATGTCCTGGTCCACCATCTGCCACACATGACGTAGTGTCCCTCCAGGACCGTGCTTCAGACATGTAAGAGCTCGCTAACCAATAAACTATTGATGTGTCTGTGACTAACTCTGGGCTCTTTCTTTGATTTTGAATCTGGGCAATCATAGGCCTTGTAGGCCTGCAGGATTCATCCCAACAACTTCAAAGCTACAGTAATCAAACTGGTACGGTATTGGCACAAAAACAGACACACAGATCAGTGGAACAGAATAGAAATCCTAGGAATAAACCCACACACTGACAGTCAATTAATCTATAATAAAGGAGGCAAGAATATACAATGGAGAAAGATTCTTCAACAAGTGGTGCTCAGAAAACTGGACAGCTATGTGTAAAATAATGATATTTCACTAACATCATATACAAAAATAAGCTCAAAATGGATTAAAGACCTAAATGTAAGATCAGATACTGTAAACTTCCTAGAGGAAAACATAGGCAGAACATACTTTGACATAACTTATAACAATAATTTCTTGGACCTGTCTCTTAAAATATAGGAAATAAAAGCAAATATAAATAAATGGGACCTAATTGAACATTTTTATTTTTAATTGTGGCAAAAAACACATTACATGAAATTTATCATTTTTAATCATTTTCAAGTATACAGTGGACGAGTGCTAAGTTTATGTACATTATTGTGCTACAGAGCTCCAGAACCATTTCATCTTACAAAGCTGAAACTCTATACCCATCAAAAAACTTCCCCTCTCTTTAGCCCCTGTCTTTCTTTGTTTCTCTCTCTCTTTTTCTGAATGTAGGTAACCATCTGCAAGCCAGGAAGGGTTCCTACCTAAACCAAGTCCACTAGTACATTGATCTTGAATTTCTCAACTTCCAGATTTGTGAGAAATATATTTTTGTTATTTAAGGCCACCTAGTCCATGATATTTTGCTATGGCAGCCTGAGCAGACCAATACATATGTTAATTCTATTTTGATTTCTTGGTGAGTCACCATACTGCTTTCCATAGCAGCTGTACCATTTTACATTTGCATCTATAAGGTACAGTGTTCTTATTTCTCTACATCCTTGCTCACACTTGTTACTTTCTGTTTTATTGACAATAATCTTTCTAGCAAGTGTGAAGTTGTTGGAGACACATTGACTGAAACAACCCACCTGGCCCGGCACCACAGTATCCATTTGCATGAGTTATCTTATGACAGGAGGTCCTAGTAAGGGACATGGAACCAGTAAGCCACCACTAACCAGAAGTGTTTGGGAAAGGTCAATAGGAGACACCATGTGTCTCACTACCTCTCAGAATCCTTCTTGCTGGTATCCATACTGGCTGAGCAATATGTGTACCACCAGGAAGGACTCTGAGTCAGAACGATTGGCCAAAGATAGCCTGGAAACTAATCCCATTACTCTAAAACCTGAGGCTGTGAGCCAGGTGGCAGAGCAGTCCTCTTGGTTTCCCTTACCCTCCTGCTCTCCACCCAGGCACCCCTTGCCAATAAAGTCTCTTGCTTTGTCAGGATGTATGTCTTCTCAGATAATTAATTTCTGAATGTTAGACAAGAACCCTCTTTCAGGCCCTGGAAGGGGTTCCCCTTCCTGTGACAATGTGATATCTCATTGTTTTGATATGAATTTCTCTAGTGATTAATGATATTGAGCATCTTTTCATATGCTTGTTTGTCATTTGCATAACATCTCTGAAAAAATGTTCAAGTATTTTTCCCATTTTTAAATCTGATTGTTGTTGAGTTGTAGGAGTTCTCTGCATTTTCTGGATTAATCCCCTATCAGAAATTTGATTTGTAAGTATTATCTCTCAGTCTGTAGGTTACTTTTTCATTCTGTTGATAGTGTCCTTTTATGCACAATACTTTTTAAGTTTGGAGTGTATTTGTGTGTAAGTGTGTGTATCTTTATGTTAAACTATTATCTTGTTTCCATGATAGCATTCATATTTTTGAAACACGCATAACAATTGAAACTTTCCATAATAAATGAATTTTGCTGGTAAGTCATGATTTTTCCTACTCCATATTAATATGAAAACTATCCTTCTGATTAGCTTGTTCTATATTTCAAAGTATTATTTGGTTGTGGCTTACTTTACTTAATGTTGATGGTTAATGATCTTGTATATTTTAGTTTTTGAAAGTTTAATATATTGCATATATTAGGGAAAAGTAATATACTTGTAAAATGAGTATCTGAGGCTTCTTTTTTAAAGTTATTGTGAAAAAGGATAGTTACTATAAAATATTCTACATATAAACAGAAAATGTATTTAACTATAATGAAAATGTTAACCAATCCAACTTTAGGAAAAAAGGAGTGATTCATTTGTTAAAGGAAAACAATTAAAATACATGTGTGTTGAATTATAGGTCTAATTATACTTTCAATAGGGTATACTTTTGCATTGTTACTTGTGCTCCATTCATATATGATGTTCATATCTTGACACAAAGCAGAATTAAGATATTTACGATGCAACCTTGTTTTCTTTCTAAAGTAATTATTTGAATCTCAGATTTTATATTTTGTTTCCAAAATAGAAGATAATAAAAAAAATGATAAAATAAGACTTTAGGACCCTATATAATTATGCATCTTTTATAATGAAGTTCAGTTGTGTCAAATATATGTGTACAATTCCAAGAGAGGGAAGAAGAGGAAGACTATATTTATAAAGCATATCAATCCACATTAAACATGGGACAATTTATTTAGTTTACTATTTTCTAATTAGAGTCAGATAAGTTTTGATTGAGGTAAATGGACAAGAGTTTGAGCAAACTTCAGGAGACAGTGAAGGACAGAGAAGCTTGGCGTGCTGCAGTCCATGGGGTTGCAAGGAGTGGAACATGGCTTAGCAACTTAACAACATCTATGGGTTTATATGTTTAAAATAATAAAGTTTGGATTCTATTTTGTTTGAGAATATCTTTGTATCCCCAATTTTAAAAAAATGCAGAGAGGGTGGCAGTGGTGGGCGCCAAGGAGGCAGGTGGGGGAAGATGGTGGAACCTGGTAAGGAGTACTGTGTGTACTGTCTGGTGGTGGTGAGCCCACTGCACTTCTGCTGCATCAATTGCCAGGCCATTGAGCTATGTGCTCTGAGTGTTTCTCAGCTGGTACAGAGATCAGCCACCACTGCCGCTATCATGGCTACTGTTACAAGAAAAAACCAATTCTGATTCCATGTTGGAAGTGTTTCTTTGACATGTCTTTTTGTTGCTTTGGTTATTATAATCATACATAATGGCCTGCCTCAGAGAATTCTGCCTGTCTGCCTGACTGTTAAACTAAAGTGCCTCTGTTCATGATCCTGCCCACCCGTGGATGGCAAGAAGGAAGAAATTAACACATCTCCTGCTTGAGACTTGCCATTCTAGGAGATATTTGCAAGATTAATGGCTTTTGTACTTTGTTTCCCCTTCTCCTCCCATCTCTGACCCATAAAAGAAGCTGGTATCCAGAAGAAGATAGTTATTTTGAGACATTAGTCTGCCATCTTCTTGGTCGGCCAAATCGCCAAATAACACCTTGCCTCAACACCTCGTCTCCAATTCATTGGCCTGTCATGCAGCCAGGAGAACAAGCCTGGACGCAGTAACACTACCAGCTGGTGGCCACAAGGACAGCTGCTGCTGGATTCCACTGAGCAGTTTGGCTTTGGACACTGGGAGGATATGGCTGTTCACATTGAAGATTTCCAGACTCCCAGGAAGTGTTGGCTGAGCAGCAACAGCTGGACTACCTGCCCCTGTGAGACAACTACAAGATAGAGAAGTATGACCAGGACACTGAGATGTTCATCAGCTGGCTCTCAACTAAGACGACCATGATGTGGAGATACAGCTGAAGCTCGCACATATGGACATATGTCTACAGAAACTAAAGAAGTGGCAGCAGTGCAAGAAAATCACAGGTGACTCCAACTTGGTGCCTGCCTTCCTAGGCAAGGACAAGGAGAAGGAGGCTAAGCACAAGGTCACCAGGGAGGAGAAGAAGTTGGCGATTGAAGCTGCAGCCACTCACACAGTTCATTTCCTGTGAGGAGTTTGACAACCTGTTCCATAATATGCACAAAAAGAAGATGCTGTGCACCAAGATTCGGCAGCTTCAGTGGAACCAGCACAAAGGCATCACCAAGATGGAGGAGTTGGCTAAGCATGAGGTGGCCCAGCACGAGTGCAAGAAGAGGAAGAAGAACAAGATTGAGGCAGGCACCAAGTGAGGTAAGGAGGATGGCTAGGATGGTGAGATCAGTGCCATCCAGAACCTGCCCAGAGTCAAGCTCTTATTGGATGATGAGAAGTGCTCTCCAGCTCACAGAACTTGATCTCCATGTGCTACATAACCATGAAGACCATCATCTTCAAAGACCACCTCCGTAAGTGGCAGATATCCCCTCTAAGAGCCAGCTTCTGGACTATCTGGACAAAGTCCTCAAGAAAAGGATTTTAAATGTCTTCATGGAAAGTATATCCAGGGATCCTTCCTAAAGCTATAGCTGTGAAAGCTGAACAATGCTGTAAATCTTGTGAGCCAAAATGGCAAGGGGTGTAGGAGGAGGGGTGGAGAGGAAACACTTTTTTTCCCCCATTATTGCTCATGTTTAAACAAACTGAGTTGTTGTTTTTTTTGTTTTTTTTTTTTTAGGATATAAATTATTTATATGGTTTGCTGAAGAAGCAACAGTAACAATCTTATATTGATCAAGGAGAAAACAAATACATGTATGTTTTAACTTTGTCCTAAACCTAGTACTTTAAGATGACAACTGCCTTTAAGTGTTCAATTTGGAGAATATTATGACGAAATTTGGAAATTTATGTTTATTTGTGACTTTCTTTCCACTGGTTCATGACTGTTGTGCTGTGGGTGGAGGCAAATCTTTCCCTGCAGGGCTACCAGCTTCACCCTGTGACCTGAGCTCTGCCAGCTACCCCACAGCCACCCACAATCCCCGGCACAGCCTAGCATGTGGCACTTTAGTTGAGGGCTGGACAGGGTAGGTGAAAGAGAGGCCAGGGAAGGACAGGGTGGGCATCCACAGGGACTTACCAGGAGGAATCTGGTGTTGTGAAATTTGGCTAAACTGAGCTTCCCAGTAACCACTGGCAGTGGCAGAGTTTGAGCTTGTAACTCCCAAACTGACTGCTGGGGAGCTCACCATGGGAGGAGCAGCAGCCCTCAGCAGGGTCCCCTGGGTCTCTGGGGATGCAGGGACCAATGCAGATTGCCAGAACATTAAGCCTCTTCTACTAGGGGTGCTTTTGCTTCTCTTAGAGCTTGTGTGCATTGTATTTGGAAGAACTCATTTTAGGAAACTTATGGCTGAGAGTTTTGAGTCCTGGTACTAGCTCCCTCCAGGGTTTTCACCCCAGTAGCAAGTACCACTTTCACTGAGACTGGCTATGTGTCTTACTTGGGTGGCATCAGGCACTTGGCTAGGCCATGGTGGGAGGGGCCCCTAGAGGCCTCTAAGCCTAGGCACTGCTTCACTGGGTCACTGTCTTGAACCAGACTCAGGAGTAGCTCTGCCCAACTCTGTTTAAAGATGGTTTCAGGGGAGCTTTTTCGTGGACACGCACTGTACCTTCCTGCTGGAACTTGAGGAATCCTTTGTTTTCCAGCTGCTTGGGGCTCTTGTGTCCAAGACCCTGCAGTAGAGACAGTAGAATGGCCAGACCCCAGCATTCTGGTAATCCAGGTGCATGCCCTGACTCTCTTCCCTTGTAGCTACCAAGACTGTTTACCTCCCAGAATGTTTGGGCTTGAAGTTACATTACAGTGAAGTGTTTGAAAGAAAAAAAAAAAAAAAACAAACTCATCATTTCCAAGGATGACTTAATTAGGGTGCCTTTTTCTTTCTATTTACATTCTTCTGTCCCCTAGGGTAAATTTTCAGCATTAAATAAACACTTCAAATATATTGTATATGGCTTTAGTTGTAAACCTCATCACATGCTGGCAGAGCAGTGCTCCATGTGACCTGAGAATAAGCCTGGAACTTCTCTCTGACCATGAAGTAGTAGGCAGTGGTGTCCCTCCTGAACGCCCCCTGCATGCTGTTTCCTGCAGGATAACCATGGCTGACAGTGTGTGGACACTGTCTGTGCTGAGCAGAGATAGGGACAGTGCTATGTTTTAACAGGTGTTCTGGCCAGTGTTTCTCACTTGGGGTTCCTGGACTGGCAGTACCAGCATCCCCTGGGAACCTGCTCGAACTTCAGGGACTCAGGCCCTGCTCAGTCCTCTAGGGGTGGGGCCGGGGGCTGTGTTTCTATGAGCCCTCCAGGTGACTAGTCTAAAATTTGAGAACTACTAAGCTTTAGCTACTCTGGTATCATCGATTTTCTACATTGGATTCCTAACTTAGTGAGGTTTTAAATTTAGTCTTATTTTTTTATAAAATGATTCCCAGGCTTTCATTAAGCTTGAGAAGCAAAAAACTTCTTGTAAATGTTCATGGCCCTGGCTGAAAATTTTGTGTTTAAGCAGGTTTTCAGTATGTATATCTTTTTGAAAGTATGAATATATTTAGGCTTGACTGTTTTTAAACACCACAATGAATGTATAATTTATGTTACACTATGAACACTTAGTTACAAAGGAAAAGTGATTTTATAATCAGTTGACTCTTGTCCCATCAACCCCAACTATTACTGTTACACTAGTTCTTCCCCTGCTGTTAGCTTGGAGCCTTTAAATTTCTGTATTTAATTCTCATGATAAATTAGTCACCATAATCCCACGGAATTAGATCTTTTCAAAACTGAAACTCTCTGGGTCACAGAAGATAATCAAGCTATTCAGAATAATGCTCTGGATGGCCAGCATTCCAAGAATGTATTCAAACCAAAACTCTGCCTACTACTCATATTTCTCTTTTACACATTAAACAGGTTGAGAATCAAAAAAAAAAAAAAAAGAGAGAGAGAGCTTTGCTTATATGTTAATCTACATGTTTAGTTTCCTAATTAATGTCCATTTTCTCAGGAACACCCTTGCACTCTGCAGAGTGTAATCACACACTTTGGGTAAAAAGTTAAACAGGAAGATTTGTGAGCAACCAGTTTGTTGTAAATGATACTTTTAAAAATATTCCATAGGCACTTGCATGCTATCTCTCTTTATTCTCTGTCTAGAGATCTAACTATTTTCTATTTGGACAGCAATGATGGATTTACTATGTCCACAAAGCCCAGAATATCCTTAGACTAAAATGTCCATGCAAACTGACATACATCTGGATACCATTTCTAGAGCTAAACATAATCACAAGGAATCATTATTGCAAATCATATTGACAGCAATAACCATCTTAGACAGTGATGATTAAAAGGATATTGAATAAAACACCAGATGCCAAGACTGTTTTCTGTAAGCATAATATACAAATAGAATGTCACAAGAAAGTTACATCCTGACACGCTTTGTAAGCTTGGGATATCTTGTAGGAATGCGCTCTTTCAAATTAAAGGGAGAATAATTTCTTATTTACCAAGAAATGTCATATGACAAACTTTACTATATCCTCTTTATAACTATTGTATAAAATTATGTTTAAATCAACGTTAAAATTCTTGCTCTGCATGTACAGTTATGCTCCTAATTTTTAGTGTTATAATACCCCAACATTAAGATTCCTTCCAGCTATTTTTGCATATAGAATATCTGGACTGCATGAACACTTAAAAATTACTATTGCAGATTTGCTTCTGCTGTTTAGGACTGATAAAATCATTTCCAGGACCCCTTGGAAAATTAGACTGCCAGGATTTTCTCAGTCTGCTTGAGAAGCAATCATATCGTTGAGTTTACTTAAAAATTCTGGTGGGATTGGAGCTAAGTGAGCAAGGTTGTTACAGGTAAAAAATGAATAGATAGATGGAACTATATTAATCTATATATCTTATGAAAGTAAATTTCAAGTACATAATATATGGTAAATTTGATCAATAATACTAGAATACGTTTTAAAATGAAAGAACAATTATTTCCTTTCCCCATTCTTTTTGCTTAAAAAATATTGTCCTTCAGAATTTAGTGACAGCAATTGATTAGGAATCATACACAATATATTTATTCACAGGTAAATTCTAGAAAATACATTTCTTGGTAGCTTACAATTTTTATTTCCTATAAACCTCATCTCTTACGGTGTTTTTTAAAAGTACCTTGACAAGCCAAATGTGTTCTTGAATATTTGAGCAGCTTGTGTTAAAAATGTAGTTTTTTTTTTTTTTTTTTTTTCTGCCACTTTCAATGACTGTCATAGGAAACAGCTGCAAATAGCATCTGCTTCCATGGCTGATGCCAAGGTGGTATTGGATCCTTGAAATGTCCAAAGGGTCTGTCTGGACAGTGATGAGCTTTCTGTGGGCCCGTTTATTGCTGTTTAGGTTGCAGTAATAGAAATATTGTTAAACAATCTAAGGTTTTTTGATTATTAATTTTGTCTGCAGTGCTAAAGTATAAAAACGATGTTAATGACATAGTTTTCCAAATTATATGTAAGCATTCCCCAAGTACCTTTACACTATTTATAGCGAATCAGCAAATTGCAGGAGGAATAGATAAAAATATGTATATTTTTAAGGATAGATTCCTGTGTCTTTATCCTTTAATTGTACTCATTATCAATAGTGTAACTAACATTTATTTATTATTTCTTATTTGTTCTACCCTAAACACTTTACATATATCACTGCATTATTTCCTAACAACAAATGAGCACAGCTAGAAATATTATTACTACTTTGCAAATAAGGAAATTGAAGCTTTTAAAGGTATAATACTACAGACAAATTCTAAGAGCTGGAGCCCGAATGTGACTGTAGTGCATGTCTGGAAGCAGAATGTGACTGAAGGGGAAAGTGTGTAGTTCTCCACTGAAAATTGATGCTCCATCCCCCCATTCTCATTCCTGATTTTAGAAAAGGTTTACATCTACAAAGATTCAGATGCAATTTTCAACTATTCTAAAAACAGCAGGACACACCTGACTAATAGTTTTCTTAGCTGAAATTTTAGATGTTTTTTCTTCAGATAAATTTATGAGAAAAGGTTATGTTGATGCATTTTGTGTTCAACTTCCCCTTTAGTGATTCATTTTTGTCCTTTTCTTCCCATCTGTCTACTAATAAAATGTGAAATTTAAAAAAGAAGGTAGATTGTGGAAGGTAGAATGATTGGTCCCCAAAGATATCTACATCCTAACTGCTTGGAATCTATGAACAGGTAAAGATTCATAGCAAAGGAACTAGAATTAAGGTTGCCAAAAAGCTGACCTTAAAATAAAACGATTATCCTAGATCATTGGGATGGTCATGAAAAATGGAAGAGAGAAACAGATGAGAGTTTAGAGTGATGTTGTGTGAGACAAACTTAACCTACATTTGCTGACTTTGAAGATGGAGAATGAGGGCATGGGCCAAGAAATGTGATGGCCTCTAAAAGCTGGAGCAGGCGAAGAAACAGATTCTCCCCAAAAGCCGCTGAAATGAGCACCAAACTTAATTCAGTCCAGTAAGATCTATGTCAGACTGATTTATGAAATATAAGATTATATTCTGCAGTTAAGACACTAAATCATTGCTAATTTTTCTCAGCATCAATACAAAAACAATATATTAATATTGTTTCAGGCCATTCTGAATCAGAACCCTCCCTCTAGTACCTGCATTCTTTGGGGGTGAGAAGAGGGTTATCTACAATGACCAAATAACTCTTTGGAGCTAAAACTAAATAATCCAGGGGAGTTTTTGACACTAATTCTATTTCTTCTACACTAATGAATACACATACCTCTTGCAGAAGATATAGGTCAGAAGTACATGTATATATGCCCTTTGTGATCAATATGCAAAAAAAACCACTTTATAAAAAATCAAATGATTTATTCAATTATTTATCTCATTATATAGTCAGTTATCAGGTTATCTTGTTCTAAAAATTACATAATTATGTATGCAACTTAGGACACAAAAATATCTTTCAAAATAAGGGAGAGAACAAGGGAGGATAAGAATTCAAAATTAAGGAGTCTGAAGGGAAGTTAGTATTTAGGCATAAATCATTAAAAAGAAAAATCATCACAGATTTAAAAAGAAGGTACTCCCTATGTTTCTTACAAAAATCATATCTAACATATAAGGACACTCAAATGTTGAAAACAAATTGAATTATACTTCTGGTCAGGAAGTATAAAGTCTCAAGAGACCAGGGAAAAATCCAAATAGGCTGTAAATTCATAGTATTAGAGACCCTCCAGAAATCTGATGATGCAATAAATCTGGAAAAGCTATATTTCAAAAATAGATGAGCACTTAAATAATTTCTATGCTTGGTGGTATGAGATGAGGAAAGGTAAATACACCATACAGAAGGATGAGAAGAAATGCCTTATGTTTCAGCAGATTTTTAATGTGACACGTGAGTGAACCTGTTGGATTCGAAACCAGTGGAGACTCACAGATATGATTGGAATTCACTTGCTAATTCCTTCTCATATGCCATTTACTAAGGGCACAAAAGCCTGGGGAAAGGGAAAAAAGACCTAAGAAAATATACCCACAGGATATTGGGTTTTATTAGTCCTTTAGGGCTGCTATAACAAAATGCCTTAAGTGACAGAAAAGTCATTTCTCAGTTCTGGAGGCTGGAAGTCCAAGATCAAGGTGCCAGCATGGTTAAAAGAGGGCCTTACTCCAAGTTGTAGAGTTTTCATTGTATCTTCACATGGCAAAAGGCAAAGGGATGCAAGCAGACAATTGAAAGTGAAAGTCACAGTTGTGTCCGACTCTTTGCAACCAACCCCATGGACTATACAGTCCATGGAATCTTCAGTGTAGAATACTGGAGTGGGTAGCCTGTCCCTTCTCCAGGGGATCTCCCCAACCCAGGGATAGAACCCAGGTCTCCTGCATTGCAGGC
Source organism: Giraffa tippelskirchi (assembly GCF_054371585.1). NCBI lineage: Eukaryota > Metazoa > Chordata > Mammalia > Artiodactyla > Giraffidae > Giraffa > Giraffa tippelskirchi. Next base: position 45,445,287 of record NC_137276.1, read on the forward strand.
AGATTTACCAACTGAGCTATCAGGGAAGCCCTTACAAGTGTCTTAAAGAGCGTAGTATAGTGGTGTCCTGTTAAGGCAGGACTGTGGGAGAAAGGAGGAAAACGGATAATAATTCAAGGCTTTCACTGAATTAGTAGTGGCAAAGAAATTCCCTAAAAGCTAAGGACCTTCAACAGATTACAGCCAAAGCACACAAAAGTCTGGGAGTAAATCATCAAGTTGGAGAGAAAAGTTTTTCTAGGTACAGAAAGAAGGGAGCTACACTAGAGAAAAAAGGGACTCCTCCCACCTGCCCAAAATTGGAGCTGAAAAATAGAACTCTGACATCTCACTGAGGATCACATCCCAAACACTGCTGGGACTGGAGGTCTGTATCCCAATCACCTGATTCACAGATGGGCCGAACTCCTCTCAGATCCCTTGGCATACAGTTCTGGTGACAGAACCAGAGCTGATGGGGCTGTAGCTGAGTTCTCAGGTTACAGAACTGTTTCCAGGTCCATAGTTGAGACCATGGCCATTGGGTGTCAGCTTGACTTCTAAAAATGGCTCTCTTTGGCCATAGACTGCACTGAAGTTTAACAATCTTCTGGTTCTCAAGTGCCTCCCATGCAGGCACTTTTGTTCATGGATCTTTGTTATTGTTGTGCAGTCCCCAAGTCCCGTTAAACTCTGCAACCCTGCGGACTGCAGCATGTCAGGCTTCCCTGTCCTTCACTATCTCCCAGAGTTTGTTCAGATTGATGTACAGAGTTGGTAATGCTATCTAACCATCTCAGCATTTGTTGCTCTCTTCTCCTTCTGCCCTCAATCTTTCCCAGCATCAGGGTCTTTTCCAACGAGTTGGCCCTTCACATCAAGTGGCCAAACTCTTGGAGCTTCAGTTTCAGCATCATTCCTTCCAATGAATATTCAGGGCAGATTTCCTTTAGGATTGACTGGTTTCATCTGTTTGCAGTCCAAGGGACTTTCCAGCATCTTCTACAGCACCACAGTTTGAAAGCATCAATTCTTTGGCGCTCAGCCTTCTTTATGGTACTATTCTCACATCTGTACCTAACTACTGGAAAAACTGTAGCTTTGACTATACGAATCTTTGTTAGCAAAGTGATGTCTCTGCTTTTAAACATGCTATCTAGGTTTGTCATAGCTTACCTTCTAAAGAGCAAGAAAGCATCTTTGAATTTCATGATTGCAGTTACTGTCCACAGTGATTTTGGAGACCAAGGAAATAAATTTTGTCACCATTTCCATTTTTTCTCTACCTATTTGCCATGAAGTGATGGGCCCAGATGCCATGCTCTTAGTTTTTTGGATGTTGAGTTTTAAGCCAAATTTTCATTCTCATTTTTCACCGTCATCAAGAGACTCTTGAGGTCCTCTTCACTTCCTGCTATTCAGTTCAGTTCAGTTCAGTCGCTCAGTCGTGTCCGAATCTTTGCGACCCCATGAATCACAGCACGCCAGGCCTCCCTGTCCATTACTAACTCCCGGAGTTTACCCAAACCCATGTCCATCGAGTCAGTGATGCCATCCAACCATCTCATCCTTTGTCGTCCCCTTCTCCTCCTGCTCCCAGTCCTTCCCAGCATTAGGGTCTTTTCCAATGAGTCAACTCTTCGAATGAGGTGACCAAAGTATTGGAGTCTCAGCTTCAACATCAGTCTTTCCAATGAACACCCAGGACTGATCTCCTTTAGGATGGACTGGTTGGATCTCTTTGCAATCCAAGGGACTCTCAAGAGTCTTCTCCAACACCACAGTTCAAAAGCATCAATTCTTCCGTGCTCAGCTTTCTTCACAGTCCAACTCTCACATCCATACAAGACCACTGGAAAAACCATAGCCTTGACTAGATAGACCTTTGTTGGCAAAGGAATGTCTCTGCTTTTAAATATGCTATCTAGGTTGGTCAGAACCTTCCTTCCAAGGAGTAAGCGTCTTTTAATTTCATGGCTGCAATCACCATCAGCAGTGATTTTGGAGCTCAAAAAAATAAAGTCTGACACTGTTTCCACTGTTTCCCCATCTATTTCCCATGAAGTGATGGGACCTTAGCCATGACCTTAGTTTTCTGAATGTTGAGATTTAAGACAACTTTTTCACTCTCCTCTTTCACTTTCATCAAGAGGCTCTTTAGTTCTTCTTCACTTTCTGCCATAATGGTGGTGTCATCCTCATATCTGAGGTTATTGATATTTCTCCCGGCAATCTTGATTCCAGCTTGTGTTTCTTCCAGCCCAGCGTTTTTCATGATGTACTCACTCTGCATATAAGTTAAATAAGCAGGGTGACAATATACAGCCTTGACATACTCCTTTTCCTATTTGGAACCAGCCTGTTGTTCCATGTCCAGTTCGAACTGTTGCTTCCTGACCTTCATACAGGTTTCTCAAGAGACAGGTCAGATGATCTGGTATTCCCATCTCTTTCAGAATTTTCCACAGTTTATTGTGATCCACACAGTCAAAGGCTTTGGCATAGTCAACAAAACAGAAATAGCTGTTTTTCTGGAACTCTCTTGCTTTTTCAATGATCCAGCAGATGTTGGCAATTTGATCTTTGGTTCCTCTGCCTTCTCTAAAACCAGCTTGAACATCTAGAAGTTCATGGTTCACGTATTGCTGAAGCCTGGCTTGGAGACTTTTGAGCATTACTTTACTAGTGTGTGAGATGAGTGCAATTGTGTGGTAGTTTGAGCATTCTTTGGCATTGCCTTTCTTTGGGATCAGAATGAAAACTGACCTTTTCCAGTCCTGTGGCCACTGCTGAGTTTTCCAGATTTGCTGGCATATCGAGTGCAGCACTTTCAGAGCATCATCTTTGAGTATTTGAAATAGCTCAACTGGAATTCCATCACCTCCACTAGCTTTGTTAGTAGTGATGCTTTCTAAGGCCCACTTGAGTTCACATTCCAGGATGTCTGGCTCTAGATGAGTGATCACACCATCGTGATTATCTGGGTCGCGAAGATCTTTTTTGTACAGTTCTTCTGTGTATTCTTGCCACCTCTTCTTAATATCTTCTGCTTCTGCTAGGTCCATACCATTTCTGTCCTTTATCAAGCCCATCTTTGCATGAAATGTTCCCTTGGTATCTAATTTTCTTGAAGAGATCTCTAGTCTTTCCCAATCTGTTGTTTTCCTCTATTTCTTTCCACTGATCGCTGAGGAAGTCTTTCTTATCTCTCCTTTGTATTCTTTGGAACTCTGCATTCAGATGGGAATATCTTTCCTTTTCTCCTTTGCTTTTTGCTTCTCTTCTTTTCTCAGCTATTTGTAAGGCCTCCTCAGACAGCCATTTTGCTTTTTTGCATTTCTTTTCCATGGGGATGGCCTTGATCCCTGTCTCCTGCACAATGTCACGAACCTCTGTCCATAGTTTATCAGGCACTCTGTCTATCAGATCTAGTCCCTTAAATCTATTTGTCACTTCCACTGTATAATCATAAGGGATTTGATTTTGGTCATACCCGAATGGTCTAGTGGTTTTCCCTACTTTCTTCAATTTAAGTCTTAGTTTGGCAATAAGGAGTTCACGATCTAGAAGGTGTCATCTGCATATCGAGGTTGATATTTCTCCTGTCAGTCTTGGTTTCACATTGTGATTCATCCAGCCCCGCTTTTTTCATGACATATTCTGCATATAAGTTAAATGAGCAGGATGACAATATACAGTCTTAATGTACTCCTTTCCTAATTTTGAACCAGTCTGTTGTTCCATGTAAGGTTCTAACTGTTGCTTCTTGACCTGCATACAGGTTTCTCGGGAAACAGGTAAGATTGTCTGGTATTCTCATATCTCTAGGAATTTTCCAAAGTTTGTTGTAATCCATGGTGGATGGATGCTAAATTATTGCAGTTGTGAGGGGGATAGGAGTTAGGAACATCTTATTCAGCCATCTTGCTGATGTCACTCTTTTCTGTGTTCACTTTAAAGAATGTGTCAGCCACTCATAATTTGACAAAAACCCGCATCCATGTCTTCCAAGTGGAAGGTCAGTTACTGGTATGTGGTAAAGTTATCAAAGTGAATGGCTACCCACCCCAGTATTTTTGCCTGGAGAATTTCATGGACAGAAGAGTATGGTGGACTGCAGTCTGTGGGGTCAGAAAAAGTCGGACATGACTGAGCAACTAACACTGTTATAGGTATGTGGTCTTATTTTGGTGACTCTTGTTTACATAATTCTGAATATCAGCATTGAATGTAACTGACAGCTATACTCCTCAAACAATACTAATTTATTAATCCAATCATTGATTTACTCTTTTAAAATGCTTTGATGTCTTCTGTATCTTTGCACTGATGGGATGCTTAACAACTTGCAGCACAAAGGCTTTGAAGAAGAGAAAAGGAATGTAATTTTCTTAGTGCAGTGAGCTATTCTGCAATATTATATTTGATATTTAAAAGCCTGAAACTCAAAATGAAGAAGATAAATTGAAATGCTGTGATTTAAGTGCAAATTAAACTCTCAGGAGTGTTAAAATAAAGGTTTTGCACATAATTAATGAAACAAAGAGAGTGTAAATATTATACAGTAACTGGATTGGTCAGTGGTAGCACTGAGGTAACTGGTGATTACCTATGGAAGGAACAAATTTTAAAACAAACATATAAAGAGCAATTACTGTTTTATGATTATAAATAAAGTCATATATTTAAGAATTGAATCCTCAACATTCATAAAATCTATTTCATACCTTGAATCTCTCAGGAGTACTTTAGTCTAAATTATTGGAAATTTTCAGTTTAAGAATATTTTCCATTTATTCAGGGTTTAAGTTACATAGTACTATATTTTCAGGAGCAACTGCTTTTATTTTTATATAAAATTCAAATATGTTTATCAACTGACAAATGTAAAAGACAGAATTTTGATAAAACAAGTCATATTATGATCATGTGCCAAGAAAAATCTTGTATAAATAATTAAATCTAATAAATCAATCAAATATTATAATATAAACTAGTGTGTATTTCTTTTCAGCTCATTGACCTGTTTCTAGTTAAAAGAAATAGGAAGAGTCTTATTTCAATTGGAAGCTAGAAATTTTCAAATTTTCTTGTTTTTTTTTAGGAACCAAATATAAACAAATTTGAACTAACAAGCAGGCAAACCCTTCATAATATTTTGTCTGTCAATTCTGTGTCATTTTTAATTTCTCCCAACATGCATTCTGTGCCCCCATCACACTAAGTCTTTGAATTCTGAGGTTTTAACTTATTCTCTATCATCTTTGCATTTGCCATTTCCTGTACTAAAACAATCCACCTTTCTTCTTCCACTCTATGGTCTGCCTTCTCATCTGGGGATCGTCTAAAGATTGGCATTCTTGTGGAAGTCTGCATTAGTTGCCCTTCCCAGGTGTGCCCGTTGTGCCTTGAATTCTTCTTACAACACTTCTCACATTTACTATATTCTATATTAATATAAAACATTTGGGATAGTAACATGTCTAACCTATAACAGACTAAGATCTATAAAGGAAGAATTAGGATAAAAAGAGTAAGCACAATAAGTAGAATTAGGGTTTGTTTTAGAATACCAAGTATCTCAATTATCTAGCATAGTGTACACACTAGGCACCATATATACTTTTTTGAACATATGAATAACTAAACCTATAATAACATTCAAAATATGGGCCTTTAGTTTGTATGTTATAAATAAGCTCCCCTATATTGTGCCATAGTTCTCATAAACTTTGTGAAATACTCCTTGCTCTGATTCCTTAGTTTTCTAAGTCTTTCTTAGATCCTTCAGATTTGAAAGAACCTGAAGGGATCCATTAATCTTATTTTTAGAAGACACATATACCCAATATTTGCATACAGTTTTGCAAAATGCATGGAAACCATGAGGTTTGGGCTTTGATCATTATTTGTGGACAACAGCTGAAAGTATTAATACTTGTATTTCCATTCATTCTTCTTGAAAGAGTCACTTGATTACACAAGATGAATATAATTACAAACTTAAAATGAGAAAATTATGGCAAAAAAAAAAAACAAACAGGAACACTGAAAGACGTTATATGCATTTGGTGATGTAATTAATGAATAACCTGAATCTAAGTTACAAAGTTGTAATATTCAAAAGATAATCTAAATTTTCTGTTAAATATTTGAAATATTAAATTTCTTTCTTTCTTTCTTTTTTTTTTGCCACACTGCACAGCATGTGGGATCTTAGTTCCCTGCTGCTGCTGCTAAGTCGCTTCAGTCGTGTCCGACTCTGTGCGACCCCATAGACGGCAGCCCACCAGGCGCCGCCGTCCCTGGGATTCTGCAGGCAAGAATACTGGAGTGGGTTGCCATTTCCCTGACCAGGCGTTAAAACCATGACCCCTGCAGTGGAGTCACAGAGCCTAACTGTCCTAGGCTGGACAATTTAAGGGTATTTTAGCTGGCTGGACAGCCAGGAAATTTCCATGAAATGTTAAGTTTTGAAAGCATTTGTATTGGTTGTCTGTTGCTGTATAACAAACTACACCCCAAACTTATAAACAATCACCATTATTAAATCATGGTTTCTAAGGATCAGGAATTATTCTCAGGGTCTCACAGAAGCTGCAGTCAAAATGTTGGCTGAGTTGCTAGTCATCTCAAAGCTTGACTGAGGATAGATGTGCTTCCAAACTTACTAAAATTTTATTGGTAGATTCAGATTCTTGTGTGCTATAGTCAAAGCTTTTCTGAATTCCTTGTTATGTGAGCTTCTGCAACATAGCAACTTGCTTCATTAAAATGTATAAGCCAAAAAGGGGATAGAAAGAGTCCAGCAAGATGGAAGTCATATTCTTTTGTATCTTAATCACAGAAGTGATATTTCATCAGAGAAGTGACACCTTATATATTTAATTCTGTTCTATTTAATAGAAGCACATCACTAGGTCCACCCACTATCAGGGGGATTACACAAGGGCTGGAATCCCAGGAGAAGATCACTGGGAGCTATGTTGATCTATCACAATTATCAGTATCAGTTGAATTCAGTTCATTCACTCGGTCGTGTCCAACTCTTTGCGACCCTATGGACTGCAGTACACTAGGCTTCCCTGTCCATCTCCAACTTCCAGAGTTTACTCAAACTCATGTCCATCGAGTCAATGATGCCATCCAACCATCTCATCCTCTGTCATCCCCTTCTCCTCCCGCCTTCAATCTTTCCCAGCATCAGAGTTTTCTCAAATGAGTCGGTTCTTCACATCAGGTGGCCAAAGTATTGGAGTTTAAGCTTCAGCATCAGTCCTTCCAATGAATATTCAGGACTGATTTCCTTTAGGCTGAACTGGTTGGATCTCCCAAGATAGATGGATCATGGTAGAGAGTTCTGACAGAATGTGGTCCACTGGAGAAAGGAATGGAAAACCACTTCAGTATTCTTGCCTTGAGAACCCCATGAACAGTATGAAAAGGCAAAAAGATATGACACTGAAAGATGAACTCCCCAGGTCAGAAGGTGCCCAGTATTTTACTGGAGAAGAGTGGAGATATGACTCCGGAAAGAATGAAGAGATGGACCCAAAGGTAAAACATGCCCAGTTGTGGATGTAACTGGTGATGGAAGTAAAGTCCAATGCTGTAAAGAACAATATTGCATAGGAACCTGGAATTTTAGGCTCTTGAATTGGAAGTGGGTCAAACAGGAGATGGCAAGAGTGAACATCAACATTTTAGGAATCAGTGAACTAAAATGGACTGAAATGAGCGAATTTAATTCAGATGACCATTATATCTACTACTGTTGGCAAGAATCCCTTAGAAGAAATGGAGTAGCCATCATAGTCAACAGAGGAGTCTGAAATGTAGTATCTGGATGTGATCTCAAAAATGGCAGAATGATCTCTGTTCATTTCCAAGGCAAATTGAAATTCCAAGGCAAAACCATTCAGTATGACAGTAATCCAAGTCTGTTCCCCAACCACTAATGCCAAAGAAGCTGAAGTTGAATGGTTTTATGAAGACCTACAAGACCTTCTACAACTAACACCAAAAAAAAAAAAAAAAAAGATGTCCTTTTTATCATTGGGGACTAGAATGCAAATGCAGGAAGTCAAGAGCTACCTGGAGTAACAGGCAAATTTGGGCTTGGAGTAAAAAATGAAGCAGGGCAAAGGCTGACAGAGTTTTTTCAAGAGAACACACTGCTCATAGAAAATACCCTCTTCCAAGAACATAAGAAACTACTCTACACATGGACATCACCAGATGGTCAATACCAAAATGATATTAATTATATTTTTTAGCTGAAGATGGAGAAGCTCTGTACAGTCAACAAAAACAAGACTGGAAGCTGACTGTGGCTCATATCATGAACTCCTTATTGCAAAATTCAGACTTAAATTGAAGGAAGTAGGGAAAACCAATAGACCATTCAGATATGACCTAAATCCAATCACTTATGATTATACAATGGAAATCAACTATACTTCAGTAAAATTTTCAAAAGCATATTATAGCCTCCATCACTTTATTATTAAAAGACTCTTATATAGTAATACACATTTAATACACGTTTTAAAAATATATAAATGATTAAAATACTTTTGGTCTAATTTAACTTTAGTTTTTCACTAAAAAAATGATTGTGAAAGCTTTATGTTCTAAAGGAGTTTATCATTTTATAGTTGGGATATTGGGATAAAATCATTTGCTTATTGTGTTTGTTAATGTGGTTGGCAAATAAATAAATAAATACTCCGTGAAGATTTCCAAGACTCTTGTTAGATGAATAAAACTTTATGAAATAATTTAAAAATTGTATCAGAAGTAGTTATATTCTATATTATTATGGGAGTTTGGAAGCGGAAAATTAACGGCAAATGTGATTTCCTTATAAACTGTAAATCCTTGAGCCTGAAGCAAAGTTTTTAAGTGTTATAAATATATAACTATAACCATGTGTATCTGTGGTAATCTGCATTTTTACTCTAAGCCAATTATAATAACTTTTGTGTTTTCATGTTACCTATAGTAGCTACAACTGCAATTCATACTATTAATTACTGTTATTCTTAGTTTAATATTTTTTCAAGTCTGAAGACTTTACTGGATCTACATCTAATGTTATAAGTTAAAATGTTCTGCCCTAAGACCTCTGGGAATATATAAAATTCTACATGTAATATAAAAATAAATGCCTAAAATCTCTAAAACTTCTATGTAAGTACATGCATTGCCTCGAGGGAAAATATTGCATGGTTACTTAAGATACTTATATTTCATAATTTTATGATGTTTTTTAACATATGTTAATGAAAAACAAATAGGGAAAAAGTAATGATGACAATATATTTTTTATAAAATCACATGTAGGATTTATTATTAAAATAGAAAAAATCAATGTTGCGAACTTAAAGATCAATCAGTTTTTTTTTTTCCAAAGATTTTAAACATTTTCTTTTGCCTCTGTGAAACATCAATATGGCAAGGGATCAAAGAAAGGAAAATTCAATGAAAGTAAAATCTGGCTCATGAATTTTAAAGTTCAAGTGCACCTTGCAAGATTAGATAACTGATTCTGATGAAGACTCAAGAAAGACTGTTTTCAAACACAAAAAGACTCATAATCTGCCCGCTGTTATTTATGTCTATTGAGTCGGTGATGCCATTCAACCATCTCATTCTCTCCTGCCTTCAATCTTTCCCAGCATCAGGATCTTTTCCAATGAGTTGGCTCTTTTCACCAGGTGGCCAAAATATTGGAGCCTCAGCTTCAGCATTAGTCCTTCCAGTGAATATTCAGAATTGATTTCCTTTAGGATTGAATGATTGATCTCCTTGCAGTCCAAGGGACTCTCAAGAGTCTTCTCCAAAACCACAGTTCAAAAGCATCAAATTTTGGTGCTCAGTCTTCTTTATGGTCCAACTCTCACATCCATACATGACTACTGGAAAAACCATAGCTTTGACCATATGGGCCTTTGCTAGCAAAATGATGTCTCTTCTTTTTAATATACTGTCTAGGTTTGTGACAGCTTTTCTTCCAAGGAGCAAGAATCTTTGAATTTCATGGCTGCAGTCATCATCCACAGTGATTTTGGGGCCCAAGAAAATAAAGTATTTCACTGTTTCCAGTGTTTCCCCATCTAAATGCCATGAAGTGATGGAACTGGATGCCATGATCTTTGTTTTTTGAATGCTGAGTTTTAAGCCAGCTTTTTTACTCTCCTCTTTCACTTTCATCAAGAGGCTCTTTAGTTCTTTGCTTTCTGCCATTAGGGTGATGTTGTCTGCATACTGTTATTGATATTTCTCCAGCAACCTTGATTCCAGCCTGTGCTGGAATCCAGCCCAGCATTTCACATGATGTGCTCTGCTTATAAGTTAAATAAACAGGGAGACAATACTTTCAGAATTTTCCACACTTTGTCATGATTCACAAAGCCAAAGCTTTTAGCATAGTCAATGAAGCAGACATAGATGTTCTGGGATTCTCTTGGTTTTTCTATGATCCAATGGATGTTGGCAATTCGATCTCTGGTTCCTCTGCCTTTTCTAAATCCAGCTTGAACATCTGGAAGTTCTCAGCTGATGTACTAAGTAAATTAAAAATTTAATTTTATTTTCATTTATTCTAATTTTGAATCTCTTCTTTTCTATGTAGATACATTTTCTGACCACTTAATTTTTATTCTCCCTAAGGAACTTTTAGGGGTTTCCTGATGGCTCAGGTGGTAAGGAGTCTACCTGTAATGTGAGAGACCTGGGTTTGATCCCTGAGTTGGGAAGATTCCCTGGGAAAGGAAATGGCAACCCACTCCAGTGTTCTTGCCTGGAAAATGCCATGGGCAGAGAAGCCTGGCAGGCTACAATCCATGGGGTCACAAAGAGTCTGACACAACTGAGCTGCTAACAAGGAACTTTCAGCATTTCTAATGGAGCATTTCTGCTGGTTATAAATATTTTTTTTTTTTTTTTGCTGTTAGATAGAGTATTTCTTCATTTTTTACAGAATAATTTCAATGGGTATAGAATTGTATGTAGGGTTTCTGTCTTCAACATTCTGTATATCCCACTGTTCTCTCTTCTTTCTTCCAAGGTTTCTGATGAGAAATCATGTAATTCTTTTTTTATTATTTTTTTATTCCACTATAGTAAGGCTTATTTTCCTTTGTATTTGGTTTTCTGCAATTTTAATATAATATGACTCTATTTTTTTCAGCATAAATGCTAGTTGGCCTTCTCTAATATTACTGAATCTGTGGTTTTATACATCTTAACAGTTTTGGAAAATTCTCATCCTTTTTATTTTGCCCCCCATCTTCTTCTTTTCTTTTGAGTATTTCTATTATGCATCCTTTACCATTTAAACTTCTCACTCTCACTGTAGTTCATACCTGGCCTCTAGTAATGCCTCACAAGTACTACTTATTTCTACCAGTTCCATGTTCTATGTTCCAGTTCCAGTTCTATGGCTCCAACAGCTCCTGTTACCAGCTCTGATTCTCTATATATTCAACAGGAGAAGACAGCATCATGAGAAGCCCACAAACTGCAACTAGGGAAATGCCTGTGAGGCAACAAAGTCCCAGTACAGCCAAAAAATAAATAAATATAAAAGAAAAAAGCAACATTAATAAATAAATACAACCTGGTTCAAAAGGTAAAATAAATTGCCAAAGGCAATAGTGCTAGTATAACAATATTGGAATTTGTGTCTAAAAACAATTGAATTAGATTTAATTAAGTAATGATTGTCTTATATTATAGTAAGTTTTAAATATGTCAATATCCCCCTCCATATGTGAAAGCTGTCAGATAAGAAAATAAGTCTTACATACATTTGGATCTATACCTCCCCTCTAAGCAAGTGCAATTCAATAGTTTTATTCTCAGATGTGTGGTATAAATGTTTCCACTTTTATTACTTTTTTTTTCATTTTGAGATATTTATTGAGTCCCTACTATGTGTCAGGGAAATCAACCCTGAATATTCACTGGAAGGACTGATGCTGAAGCTCTAGTATTTTGGTCACCTGACAAGAACATCCAACTCATTGGAAAAGTCCCTGATGCTGGGAAAGATTGAGAACAAAAGGAGAAGAGGGCACTAAAGGATGAGATGGCTGGAAGGCATTACTGATGCAATGCACGTGAACTTGGGCAAATTTTAAGAGATGGCGAGGGACAGAGAGTTCTGGCATGCTACAGTTCATGGGGTCACAAAAACTTGGACATGACTGGGCTAGTGAACAACAACAACAATGTGTCAGACATTCATTCAGCACTAAGAATATATCAGTTACTAAAATAAATATGGTCCCTATTCTCATGAAGTCTATAATTATTCAGTTCAGTTCAGTCACTCAGTCGTGTCCGACTATTTGCGACCCCATGAATCGCAGCACGCCAGGCCTCCCTGTCCATCACCAACTCCCGGAGTTTACCCAAACCCATGTCCATCGAGTCAGTGATGCCATCCAACCATCTCATCCTCTGTCATCCCCTTCTCCTCCTGCCCCCAATCCTTCCCAGCATCAGGGACTTTTCCAATGAGTCAGCTCTTCGCATGAGGTGGCCAAAGATTGGAGTTTCAGCTTCAACAACAGTCCTTCCAATGAACACCCAGGACTGATCTCCTTTAGGATGGACTGGTTGGATGTCCTTGCAGTCCAAGGGACTCTCAAGAGTCTTCTCCAACACCACAGTTCAAAGCATCAATTTTTCAGTGCTCAGCTTTCTTCACCGTCCAACTCTCACATCCATACATGACCACTGGAAAAACCATAGCCTTGACGAGAAGGACCTTTGTTGGCAAGTAATGTCTCTGCTTTTAAATATGCTATCTAGGTTGGTCATAACCTTCCTTCCAAGGAATAAGTGTCTTTTAATTTCATGGCTGCAATCACCATCAGCAGTGATTTTGGACCCCCAAAAAATAAAGTCTGACACTGTTTCCACTGTTTCCCCATCTATTTCCCATGCAGTGATGGGACCAGATGCCATGATCTTAATTTTCTGAACGTTGAGTTTTAAGCCAACTTTTTCACTCTCCTCTTTCACTTTCATCAAGTGCTCTTTAGTTCTTCTTCACTTTCGGTGCAAAATCAAATTTTTATTAAAACAACTATAGAAAATACCTAAGCAAAAATGAATGAAAAAACTACAAATAGAATTATAATTAAAAATATGGCAATACCACTCTTCAGTTTATTGTTATTTCTAAATTTCAACATATTTCATTTTCATGAATCTAGTAAGATACTATCAGTAGAATGATTTAAACTATAGACACCTGTGCTGGTGGATCTTTAAGACTGTTCTGAAATATACAAGTCAGCAATTGGATTGAAAGTAAAATCCCACGAAACTTTGATAGTCACAGATATTGCAACTGAGATAGATACTGAGTCTATATTTGATTTTTCAAAAGTGAAATTTGAAATGGCTGAGACTTTGCATATTTGCAGTTTTGTAAACCCTGGAATGAGAAGGTAGAGACTAGAATGACTGATCACTTAACTAACACAGCCAGAAGCTCTTTATCCAGAACTCCAAATGTCCAAGAGTAATTCAGAAAATAAAAGACAAAGACAAAACAGACAGTCATTTGGGAATTTTTTTTTTATATTCTGAAGTAAAGTGATTTCACACAGAAGAGTAGTCTGACTTCTCAAATTCATCTTAAAACAGCACATTTGGCACAAATATGTATGAAACAGTGAAACACTTCTCCTTAAATAATAACGAAGCGAGGGCTTAAGTAGATCTTTTCTGGAGTTGTGTATTCCGTATGAGATCGTTATAAAGATTTCAAATGTTTAAAACTTTAACAAGCTCTGTTCAGCAGGAATCTAAGTCCCTGTGAGATTAATAAAGGGCCTGAGAAGAGAAGCAGATGGGGTACAAGGGAAGTAGAGAACTAGTAGTTATAGCTTGAATGATTAACTGGGTTAGTGAATGAATAAGAGGAAAGGCACATGTGGCAGCCATTCAAGCACTGAATTTAAGATCTCTACAGTGAATTAAAATTGTGAAGAAACAATAATGTGAAGATATATAACTTTGTCATAATTTATTCTATTCATTTATTACATGGAATTTCTGTTATTTTGTTACACTCAACAACCATCATGTGTATTTCATGCAGCTATTAATAGTTATTATGCAATTTCTAGTAGCTATTATCATTTATCCTTCGGGAATGAATCTATACATAAATTTAGAGAATGCATCCATCTGTTCAGCTATTCTATTGTTCACAATTCTACTTTAGTTGCTTTAGAAGGATGCATGGGAAATATTCTGATCACATAATGATCCCCTGACAATTTCCCATCTAATTTTGAAAAGTGCTTCAAATACGTAAGATTAAGAAAGAACTATTCAACAAATTATTACCTTAGGTCATCTCTTAGTTCGTTTATTCATTTATTTATTCTTTCATTCAATAATTGTTTATTATCAACCAAATCCAAGAACTCTACCAAGTATAAGGATATCATTTATTTTACTAATTAAAATAGTTTAAATATGTTTCCCAAACATTCCTAATAATATATACTTAGTATTGACTAATCTGAAGAATTATATTAATTTTCAGCTTAAAATTCATCCTAGAATATTGGTATTTGGGAGGTAATTCAGAGAGGAAGTGATTAATATAATTTGATTCATGGAAAATCATACTTGTGTCAGTAAAACCAGACTAATTATTAATTATTTACCTAATCACATTAAATTCTAACTCAGGATTTTCTATATTTCTGTGAATTGTTGTTCTTCACTTTACATAAAATCTCTCCTGTATTATGATTTCAAATAACATATGATATAATAGGGGTCATATGTTTTCATAGAAAGAAAATGAACTTAGGTTCCAATATCAGATCCTGTTCCACATGGACTTCCCTCTATTACCTCAGCTTTCTAGTTAGTTAATCTAAGGAGAGAAGTCTACAATAGTTTTTATAGTTCTTTTCAGATCTAAACTTCTATAGTAGTTAAATATTTTAAGATTTAACTTAAATAGTATTCAAGTATTGAACATTCATTGCTCCTCAATCTGTGTTTCATTATATATTTGTAGAGAGTTTCAGAAATTTTAATCTTCAGTAACATTTCATCTTAGTCAATGAAATAAAAGCAATCATATTTGAAATGTGTAATCACTGAAGCTTTAAGATTCACTTATAGCAAACTGAAATACCCATTCCTTTATTTAATCAGCAAACTTAGTTATTAGGCCCTAATGTCACATGCAAATGTAAAGAAAATAATGCATATTTCAGTTAATACCTTGATAAATACTAGAACAACACTCAACAGTTGAATACTCAAAGGAAGCATGGACTCAGGAGCTGGAGAGTAAGAGAAATTTTCTAGATAATGGGACTGCTACTTCAGAAACCCTTTAAATACTGCATTGAAATATGTTTTTCACATGTGTTTTAATTATGTGGTACCCTGGTTTTCTAGAACCAGGACAAACGATTATACTCACATGTATAAAGTATCTGTACAGGCTTTAAAGTGCTTTTCTTCACAAAAAAACTAATTTGTTTTTCATGATTCACTTTTAATGTGAAAAACCATAGTAATCCACATCTCATCAGCATTAAAATGCCTTGGTTATGATACATGATTACCTTATATTATAGTCAATAAACCTTATGGTAAGGGTAACAACATCATAGTCATTTCTGTGACAAGGAAACTGAGATGGTGAAGAGACAAATACCTTGTCCAAAGTGATGCAATTCGAAGGAGATAGAATCAAGAATCCAACACATCTGTCATGTGCTTAGCAACCCCGTTACATAGCTTACAGGAAGGCAGTAATTTGTAAGAAATAATACATGTCAATATGTAATTTTTACTACCACAGAATTTTAAAGCATTATTTACAGTTGAGGCAGCAGAGACTCAGAAGATGGAGGATCACAATAAACACTTCCGTTGGGGCTAATACTGGTTCTCACACATTTTTATTATAAATTCACTGCTATTCTTAGTGTACCAATTTACCTTCATTACATCTCACAAAAAAATGTAGGGCTCTAAGACCTCACTTAAATAATCTACCAATATTCTCTATTTCTTCTGTATAATCCACTGCCTGGTGTTCTTCACAAGATAATTATTTGCCTCTAAAAATTACTCTCCAATGTGCCCACCTACCTCTGTTCCATTAACCAAACCAGCTCCCAAGCAAAGTTCTGTTGGAGACTAGAGAACTACTTTACAAATAAAAAAAGTTCTTTCAGATTCATGTTCAACAAACATACTTATTTTAATTAAAATGTTTCTCTTTCCATCCTTGAACTTAGAATGCAGTGACTGAAATACCAAGTTGGTCCACTGAGATATATTCTGTAAGACCCTTTGTGGTATAAATTTGGAAATCACAATTGCTTAACTGAGAGCTTAGGCTTTTGTGGCTGAGTTAAACCTGCAAGTACTTGCAGAATTTCTCATCCAAAGATCACTTCTATGAGAACTATTTTATTGTCTGCTGTATAATCAATCACCAGTGCCTAGAACAGGGCTTGCCACAGAGCAGGCACATATAAATATTTGTGGAATGAATGAGTAAGTGATGTATTTTAAATATAACCCATCACTTCTATCATTCATTTCTTCATTAAAAAAAAAGTAGTAGAAATACCAAAGTGGTGTACATTTACCTGTCCTATGGAAGCTTCTGTTACAAGTCTTTATATACAAAACTGAGGTTCTTAAACTATCTTCAATAACAGATAAGTAATGAACTATCCATTTCCTAAATAACCACAGCAGGGTCAGCACCCCATATTTAGCTTTTCAGTTTTGGAAGTTTAGACACAGTTGCTGATGACAGAAAAGAGGTCTGCTTGTGTTTGCTGATTACTACTTTGATTTCATGATAAAATAAATTATTTTCTATAAAAATCCTAGTAGATTATATTCCTAGATTAGTTTTAGATAATCCTGGAAAAAGTAATTATTGGGGTAACCAAGAACATTGAAAAAGGATTCACAGAAGCAGAGATATGATTTAATTTCTATTTAATACAAGTTTGGTTAATTTTTACATTTCTATTGCGATTTTCTTCTTTAAGTTCTAAGCAATTCTGGCCTTTTATTTTATGTGCTCAGTCACTCAGTCATGTCCGACTCTTTGCAGCCCTATGGGCTGTAACCCACTAGGCTCCTCTGTCCATGGAATTTTCCAGGCAAAAATGCTGCATGTATACTGATTTGAGTCTCAGATGAATTATTTCTATACAGCAGAAAATATGACTGCTGTTGGTTCTAGATCTAGATATCCTTTATGGGTTCCCTACAATAAAGTCATCTCTCAGTATTGGTGGGGGGGTTGCTTTCAGGACCTCCTCAGAAACTAAAATCTGCAGACACTCAAGTTTCTTATATAAAATGGCAGAGTACAGTTGGCCCAATCTGTCCAGGAAAACCGAGGGCTACTGTAAATAAAAACTTTCAAAAGACCAAGCTGTTCTTGAAAACACATATATTAATAATCATCTACTGGTACACAACAAATTACTCCAAAATTCAGTGGCATAAAACAGCAAACACTTATTTTCTTGAAATTTCTGTGGATTAGAAATCTGGGAGCACACTTCAGGCACCTCTGGTTCAGGTCTCTCACAAGGCTGTAATATCGGTATCAACAGAGACTGTAGTCATCTCAAGCTTGGGTTGTAGAGGATATATTTTCAGGCTCACTCACATGGCTTCTAACAGACTCTTCACCCTTGTTTATTTATAGTTTTGGTCTCAGACCTGATACATGGGTCTCTCCATAGGATTATGCACAACATGATAGCTTGTTTTCTCCCAAGTGATGGTAGGGTGGGGTGGGGGGGAAAGACAAACAGGAAAACTGAGACAAATATTAATCCTTTTGTTACTTGATTTTGGAAGTGACATACCATGACTTCTACCCTATTCTAGTCATTAGAAGCAAGTCAGTAAATTCTGACCAGAGGATGATACACAATGTGAACACTGGGAAGTGGGGATCATTGGTAGTCATCTTTGAGACTGCTTAACACATGTGATCTAAAATATAAAATAGTCTGGCATGGACCATACTATGAGTTCTTCCTTCATGCCTTGAGTGGGGAGAGATCTACATGAAGCACATAGAATAGGTTCTTCACCAAAAAGAGGGGTGCTTTTACCAAAAGAGGGAGGGAATTCCTGGAGAGGCAAAAGCAACTAATATTCAATTTTCAGGACACTAAATTCATGGACTATCTTGCTGAGGGGAAGTGTTTGAGATACCTGGACAACTGGAGAAAAAAAAAATGTGTTGAATGATCTTCATTTTTACTTTATCTCTTAACTAATTACATTTTATTTGTGTGTGTGTGTGTGGCTGCTGTGTTTGGAAGAAAACAGTGATGCAACAAAAACTGTATAATATAAGACCAATCTCGTGGTGGAAGTAGAATAAATTGCAATAGGGATCAAGTAAAGGCAACTGAGTTAGGGGATAACTGCAGGGATCTAAGTATGAGAACATAAATGCCTGTCCAGGCTTACTGACTTTTAAATAAAACTTTAGAGACATACCTAAAAAATTGTGAAAGAAGGATTGACATAACTTGCTAAAGTTTGATGAAAGAGAGTTAAAATGTATTGGAAGAGGGACTCCAAGGAAAGTGATCCATCAGAACCAAGTGTTCACTATTGAAGCATAGAGGATTTAATATTTTTCTCATTATTTCTCTCCTGAGTCTGAATATTTCACAATAAAAGAAGGCTCTGTATTTTCATAAACTTATTTATTTTAAATTTTACTTTCAGGGTATTATTACAGGATAGTTCTAATATGTGAGGCTACAATTTTATTTCAGGTTCCATTAAGTGAGCTCTGAAAGACTACCTGCAGAAAAGACATTCAATTTGACATTCAGAATGACATCATTCTATCTAGGGGTTATATTCAGAGTTTTGAGTTGGTTCCAGTCAAAATTAACAAATACGCTAAGTAAAGAAAGGAGAACATCATGTATGAACTGACCCCTATAAAAGTCAATACGATCAGTGAAAAAACTGGTAAAATTTCACCTATTTTCCCAGAAAGATGACAAAGTATCTATTCTGAGGACTCTAGGTTAAATGAAAGGAGAGTTAAAAGCCCAGGAGACTCAAAATTAATGGCCTGCACTTCGAGTGAATTTAGGCTTCACTCAAAAAAAAAAATTCTTGTGGTTCTGGAATATGCAAACTCAGAATAGAATTTTAAAATTATCTAAACCTATGATATCTCAGTGCACTTGACAAAGCAAAAGAAAACTTCACTGATGTGGGGAAAACCTCAATAACAAGGCCCTAAGTTTATGACTACCTGATTCTTATGTTCTAGCAAGGGCAGGGAGCTACTTGACTTGTAAACTACTGGCCAACACTGAAAGAATAAAGATTTGAAAATTCAATTATTAACTGTATAAATATCAAGTAGACGGAGACTCTCCATTCAACCCATGATAAATATGCTCAAAAAAGTGCTTTATACATTAGCTGCATGTGTGGTATGCATTAGACACTCAGTTTTATTCGACTTTTATGTGATCCTTTGAACCACAGCCTTCCAGGCTCCTCTCTCCATGGGATTTCCCAGACATTAATACTGGGTGGGTTGTCATTTACTTCTCCAGCGGATCTTCCCTACCCAGGATCAAACCTATGTCTTCTTCATTGGCAGGCAGATTCTTTACAACTGAGCCACTTGAGAAGCCCCTTATACCTTAGCTATCTTCTCATAAATCAGGAATAAAATGGACATGGATATTTTGACAGTCATCTATTTGGGCTACAGAGGTGCCAATACTACGAAAAATTCTGTACAAAATACTTTCAATTAAGTAATTTTGGGCTGCTCGTATTTTAGAAGTTTTATCTATAAGGTATCTGTATACATGAGTGGCCTATGGTCAGATTTCCTGCTTTCTTTTACTGTGTAATAATTTGGTCAGTAACGGAGAGACAGGTTTGAGGCTTCCACTTCTTTGGCAGTGTAGTGTGCGTGATTGCTTTCTTGAGTGGCAATCACAAATTGCCCAAAAAGGGCAATACAAAACCAACTTTACAATTTTAATAACTGAGGTCAGCTTGACATTGAAAGACAGTGGGCTTGTTGATGGTGCATCTGCATACCTTTGCATGATTTTAAATGTTAAATAACTTTTCAAGCAAACAAAATAAAGTTGAACAAAAATAAAATTTTCTGCTTGACTGAAAAAGATAATGAAGGTTTAAACTTTCATTATTCTAGAGATTATAGGGAGAAGGTGAGGGTGGGACGTTCTGAGAGAATAGCATTGAAACATGTATATTATCATATGTGAAACAGAACACCATTCCAGGTTCCATGCATGAGACAAATGCTCAGGGCTGGGGCAATGGAATGACTCAGAGGGATGGGATGAGGAGGGAGGTGGGAGGGGGGTTCAGGATGGGGAACACATGTAAACCCATGGCTGATTCATGTCAATGTATGGCAAAAACCACTACAATATTGTGAAGTAATTAGCCCCCAACTAAAATAAATAAATTTATTTAAAAAAAACAAAGTTTGTTTTAATTGAGATGAAGTCGTAGAGATAAAAACAAAATAACGTTAAAAAATACCTCAGCTTCATGAAAATATAGGAGACTTGAGGTCATTTCAAGTTTTATTTCCTTTGAATCTCCTCAGTTCTGGAAACCATCTCTGTATTATTATATTTTTAAAACTGGGGGCTTTATAAATAAACATTTAAACTAGACCTCTCTCTTTCACTATTTCCCTACTACCCTCTGGTTCTACCTAGCTTCCCACTTTCTGTTAAATATTTTGCTGATATAACACATACTACGCCCATGCACATGATTTCTCAGTACTAATACTTCTGATAGTTTCAGTCCTTTCCTTTGCTTTGAAGTGTTCAGTGTCTCAATAGATTGGTCAATCATCTGCAAAATGATATTAGTTCTGTTTGATGCCTTGGTCTGCTAGAAATTATCCAAGAAACTGAGTTTAAAATTTTAATTATATAATGTCTCACACTATTATGAAACAACCCCACAATACTTTAGTCAGTTTACAATGTTACCAAAAAAAGAATGAAATTAAGATAACAGAACAATGAGTCTACAATTGAACTAAGAAAGTCTTATTTGATCACCATCAGTTACTTCCTGTCATTTCTCTCTACCCATACTAACCAGAGGGAGATGGGATCTTTGCAGAGGAAGAGAGCCAGAAAATGTTTGTTTACCTGAAATCCTGCTCTGTGATTTACCATAAATTTAATTGTTTTGTTGTGTGTTCTTTCTTTTTTTTTTTTTTTGCCTGTAATAAGCCAAAGTAGCAGTGCAAAAAGTATGAGCTAAAAATTCTACCTAAACAAGTAAGAAAGAACATTCTCAACATTAGAGAGACAGGGATTTATTCATACAAACAGAGCTGACCTGCTCACTTGCATTACAAAGCAGCTGTATTAAATTGCACTTCCCTAATGTTTGCACTGAATTACAACTACAAATATTTGGGTTCCAATTCTGCCTGTTATAAATCAGTTTGGGTTAAGTCTCTTAATCACTCTAGTAACTGACACAATGTACACATTTAATCTGTAAGTAGGAGGTTGTGAATATGTTCTAAAATTTGCCATAGCTCAGGAAAAGAATATTTCAAGATTTAAAAAACAAATAATCTAAAATAACTGATATTCAAACCAATATCTCTCCAGTTTATAAGTCCTTTTATTTTCAAAAAGTCAGATGGGCACAATCATATAACCTTCATGGATATGCAGTACAGAAATACAATCAAGATTGATTCCCAATTTCTAGGCAACTACTGTTGTCAAACATAGGCTTGCTCTGTTAGCTGGGCAGGAGTTGTTCTGTTAGTTAGGGAACGGTCAAATATTACTCCTACATTCCATTATTCTTCTGTCTCCCCTATTCAGAAGTATACAATGGGAATGGATGAAATGAGATATTCTTGGAATCTCTGCTACTGTCTTGGAAGTACTAGCCAGCCATAAGACTTAGAATTATGATTACTGATATATAAATAAAATATGTATTAGCTGATAGAGTCAAAAAAGAATATACAGAAAAGTCCATAGACAGAGAAGACTGGCAGGCTACAATCCATGAAGTGGCAAAGAATCATACACAACTGAGCATGCACACACACACACATATATATACATGCGTGTGTGTGTATAATGCAAACAAACAAAAATACATATGCAGATAGGGTCAAATAGCAGTATTTCTAGACAGATTTGAATTTAAAGTTGGATCCTCAAACTTTAGGCCAGCTAGTTGTGACTCTGGTTAATTCATTATCTTTGCAGTTAAGGTACCCTGCATTATGAATATCAGTTCCCACTATCAGAACATTATAGGGTTTTATTTTATTTTTTTGGAGATATACAAACTTTTTTTTCAAGGGACATAAGTTTGATTTAAATCTTACCAAGGATGCCTTTATTTATTTACTCAAAAAAAAAAAAAAAAGAAAAAAGATGAAGCCTACTGAAAACATGCAATGCTTTGTAGAATTAGAATGTTTTGTTTCATTAAAGAGCTCTGTTTAGGTTTTGTTCCCTGGTTCTCACTTTCCTTTTATGGCTTCTATTCTTGACACAAGTACACCTGCAGCTCTCCAAGCAACACCAGTTTAAAAGCCTTTGGATAAGTATCAGTCAAGGCACGGTCTGGTATACCACACATCTCAAAATTACCTAGGAAACTTCTTGCAAACTATGGGCAGAGGCAAGAGAAGTTTTATTCTAAACATGTTACCCACTATCTCTATTGCAAGTAAAGTTGATAACAACTACTCATTAGGG
Organism: Giraffa tippelskirchi; assembly: GCF_054371585.1. NCBI lineage: Eukaryota > Metazoa > Chordata > Mammalia > Artiodactyla > Giraffidae > Giraffa > Giraffa tippelskirchi. The sequence goes on from NC_137276.1 coordinate 45,468,098, forward strand.
GAAATATTTCTGATTTAATGAAACATTTTTCTGTGTTTACATTGTTCATGCTGTGATTTTTACCTACCGAACTTCAGTTTTGAACACTAGAAATATTCCCTACCCTGACCTCAGTATCACATTATAATGTTGAAGAATGCAAGGATTCTTCAATATATGCAAATCAATAAATATGATACACCATATTAATAAACTGAAAGATAAAAACATATGATAATATCAATAGATGCAGAATAAGCCTTTGACAAAATTCAGCACCCATTTATGATTAAAACTTCAAAAAACGGTCATAGAAGGAACCTACCTCAACATAGTAAAGGCCGTATATGATAAGCCTACAGCAAACATTATTCTCAATGGTGAAAATCTGAAAGCATTCTTCCTAAGATTCCACCCCAAGACAAGGGTGTCCACTTTCACCACTATTATTGAACATTGTTCTGGAAGTCCTAGCTACAGCAATCAGAGAAGAAAAAGAAATAAAAGGAATGCAGACCGGAAAAGAAGTAAAGCTCTCATTGATTGCAGATAACATGATACTGCACATAAAAAACCCTAAAGAATACATCAGAAAATTATTAGAGCTAATCAGTGAATTCAGCAAAGTTGTTGGATACAAAATCAATACACAGAAATCACTCTCATTTCTATATAGTAACAATGAAAAATCAGAAAGAGAAATTAAGGAATCAATCCCATTCACCATTGCAACAAAAAGAACTAAATATATGAGAATAAACTTACCTAAGGAGACAAAAGAACTGTACACAGAAAATATAAGGCATTAATGAAAGAAATGAAAGATGACCTAAACAGAGGGAAAGATATTCCATGTTCCTTAGTAGGAAGAATCAAATTGTGAAAATTACTATACTACCAAATACAATCTACAGGTTTAATGCGATCCCTATCAAATTACCAATGACATACTTCACAGAACTAAAACAAAAAATTTCACAATTCATATGGAAACACAAAAGACCCTGAATAGTCAAAACAGTCTTGAGAAAGAAGAATGGAGCTGGAGGGATCAATCTTCCTGACTTCAAACTATACTACAAAGCTACAGTCATCAAGACAATATGGTATTGGCACAAAAACAGAAATATAGACCAATGGAACAAGATAGAAAACCCAGAAATAAGTCCATGCACTTATGGATAGCTTATTTTTGACAAAGGAGTCAAGAATATATTATGGGGCAAAGACAGCTTCTTCAATAAATGGTGCTGGGAAAACTGGACAGCTGCATGTAAAAGAATGAAATTAGAACACTTTCTAACACCAAACACAAGGATACACTCAAAATGGATTAAAGACCTAAATGTAAGACCAGAAACTATAAAATTCTTAGATGAAAACATAGGCAGAACACTCGATAACATAAATCAAAGCAAGTTCCTCTATGACCCACCTCTTAGAGTAATGGAAATAAAAACAAAAGTAAACAGGTGGGTTTTGATTAAACTTAAAAGTTTTTGCATAGCAAAGGAAACTATAAGCAAGGTGAAAAGACAACCTTCAATGGGAGGAAAAAAATTGCAAATGAAACAACTGACAAAGGATTAATTTCCAAAATATACAAGCAGCTCATACAACTCAATATCAGGAAAACAAACAAGCCAATCAAAAAGTGGGAAAAAGACCTAAACAGACATTCTCCAAAGAGGACATACACATGGCTAACAAACACATGAAAAGATGCTCAAAATCTCTCATTATTAGAGAAATGCAAATCAAAACTACGATGAGATATCACTTCACACCAGTTGGAATGGCCCTCATCAAAAAGTCTACAAACAATAAATGCAGGAGAGGGTGTGGAGAAAAGGGAATGCTCTTGCACTGTTGATGGGAATGTAGATTGATACAGCCACTATGGAAGACGATATGGAGATTCCTTAAAAAAAAACAGGAATAAACCACCATATGACCCAGCAATCCCACTCCTAGGCATAATACCCTGGAGGAAACCAAAATTGAAAGAGACATATGTAACCCATTGTTCTTTGCAGCACTATTTACAATAGCTAGAACATGGAAGCAACCTAGATACCCATCAGCAGACAAATGGGTAAAGAAATTGTGGTACATATATACCATGAAACATTACTCAGGCATAAAAAGGAACACATCTGAGGCAGTTCTAATCAGGTAGATGAATCTAAAATCTATTATAGAGAGCGAAGTGAGTCAGAAAGAGAAAGATAAATACTGTATTCTAATGCATATATATGGAATCTAGGATAAATGGTACTGAAAAGTTTAATTACAGGGCAACAATGGAGAAACAGAGAGAGAATAGACATACGGACATAGGGAGAAGGGGAGGAGGAGGTGAGATGTATGGAAAGAGTAACATGGAAACTTACATTACCATACTTAAAATAAATAGCCAACAGGAATTTGCTGTATTGCTCAGGAAACTCAAACAGGGGCTCTGTATCAACCTAGAGGGGTGGGATGGGGAGGGAGATGGGAGGGAGTTTCAAAAGGGAGGGCATATATGTATACCTATGGCTGGTTCATGTTGAGGTTTGACAGAAAACAACAAAATTCTGTAAAGCAATTATCCTTCAATAGAAATAAATTAATTAAAAAAATAGACGCAGCCTATTGAAAACATGCAATGCTTTGTAGAGTTAGAATGTTTTGTTTCATTAAAGAGCACTGTATAGGATTCTTTCTCTGGTCCTCACTTTCCTTTTACTGTCTCTATTCTTGACTCAAGCACACCTGCAGCTCTCCAAGCAACAACATTTTGGAGCTTATATGAGAATTACCCATCACTAGCTCCATTGGGTCGTTCATTTTTCTAAGAAGCAGCATGAAAAAGCTTTCAGATAAGTATCAGTCAAGGCATGGTCTGGTATACCACATACCTCAAAATTACCTAAGAAACTTCTTATAATTTTGATTTCCTATAACTGCTGATACAAAAACTATGGGCAGAAGCAAGAGAATGTTTAGTCTAACATGTTACCCACTATCTCTATTGCAAGTAAAAAAAGTGAAAAGTGGAATCGCTCGGCCGTGTCCAACTCTTTGCGACCCCATGGACTGTAGCCTACCAGGCTTCTCTGCCCATGGGATTTTCCAGGCAAGAGTACTGGAGTAGGGTGCCATTGCCTTCTCCTCTGTGCTTCATGCTGCTGCTGCTAAGTCGCGTCAGTCGTGTCCGACTCTGTGCGACCCCATAGACGGCAGCCCGCCAGGCTCCCCCGTCCCTGGGATTCTCCAGGCAAGAGTACTGGAGTGGGTTGCCATTTCCTTCTCCAGGGCATGAAAGTGAAAAGTGAAAGTGGAGTCGCTCATTCGTGTCCGACTCAGTGACCCCATGGACTGCAGCCCGCCAGGCTCCTCCGTTCATGGGATTTTCCAGGCAACAGTACTGGAGTGGGGTGCCATTGCCTTCTCCATCTGTGCTTCATAACCTAATATAAAATGAAATAGGCTACAGCTACCTATTTTTATGCTCTTAAAAAGCCAGGCTCCTCCGTTCATGGGATTTTCCAGGCAACAGTACTGGAGTGGGGTGCCATTGCCTTCTCCATCTGTGCTTCACAACCTAATATAAAATGAAATAGGCTACAGCTACCTATTTTTATGCTCTTAAAAAAATGCTAAATGATATTTCCTTAAGCCTTTGCATCTAATTTTTAATTCACAGGCTATGCAAGAAATATAAGAACAAGTTAAATGATACCACAAAAAAGTAATCAGATTTCCAGAATTCTGAACATTTTCAAGGAAAACAGATATTATTTCTCCAACAAGTCAAGGTTTTAAATTAAAAAAAATAATTTATAAATGGTAACTCTCTTAAAAATAAAACTATTTTGATATTGGTTCAATCAGCCTATGATAAAAATACTATTTTGCTTTAGTTATCAAGGAAATTTGAATATGGATTGAGTACTAGATGAAAATAAGAGAATTTTAAGTTCTGCTATATTAAAAAATAACTTTCTTTTAAGAGATGTATACTGTCATTTCATGACTGCATAATTGATTCAAATACTTCAATACATTAAAAATAAAAGAAGCAAATATGGCAAATGTTGAAATTTGTTAAACCTTAATGATAGGTTTTATCAGATTGATTAAATTTCTATGAGATATATATATACACAGAGAGAGAGGTTATATACATAAAATTATGTATACAGAATATATAAAAATCTATGTATAAAATTATATATGAATTACATACATTTTATATTGCATATATATTTATATACATTTATATGATTCATATATATATGTGTGAATTTTTCACACAAATAATTTAAAAGATTTAATTTTATGGCATCTTTAGTATTTTCTTACTTACTATACTTAGGATTAACTTTGACCTCCTAATTGCTACTACCTAACTTGTAAACCCAGCATTGTTGGTCTGTGATCCAGGTTTTGTTCATTTCTCTACACTTTTGTGGGTCTGGCCAATCAATTATCTTAACTGCATACATACTGTACGCTACTTTCTATAATTCACAATAAATTAGTAAAATTTACTAGGCAAAATTAGGCAAAATTATCACAACAAGCTCCCCATTGATACAGACATAACTATATTGTCTTAGTCTGTTCAGGCTGCTCTAACAATATACCACCACCAGGCTAAATTATAAACAACAGACATTCAATGATCACAATTCTGGAGACCAGAAATCCAAGATCAAGACTCCAGCATGGTTGATTTGTCATGAGGGGTTTCTTTCTGTTTCATAGCCAGTGCCTTCTCACTGTATCCTCAGATAGTAGAAGAGGCCAGAAAGCTCTGTGGGGCCTCCCTTATAAGAGCATTAGTCCCCTTCATGATGGCTCATGATCTAAGCACCTCTCCAAGGTCTCACATCCTAATGCCATCCACAGGGCATTAGGTTTTCAACATATGAATTTTGGGGAGTCAGTGAACATATAGACCATAGTGACTAGTGAAACAACAATAAAATAGAAGAAAGTCTCATAAAAGAACAGATTGCAATCTAAGTACTTATTCAAGAAAGCATACTAAAACTGTACCTAGAGTCTCTAGCATTTGAAGCATGAACTACTCTCTCCCTCTTGCACACCTCCTTGAGCCAAGTGAGATGGAAACTCAGCTCCAGATTGGTGCACACAACACACAAACCATTCTCCCATCTCCAAGTTGAAAGTTATGGCATATTCTAACGGGGTGTGTGACAGTAATTGTCATCCTCCCTACCCAGTTAACTGTTGCAGAGGCTAAATTCCAAGTGAGTTCAGACAAGAGGTTGGATGCTCCATTCCTCCAAACAGACTCCTCACTCAGAGTTGGGGGCTCTACCACAGGTGCAAGACATTGAGAATACTGGTGACATATTGCCTCTGACCCAGCTCATTTTTAGGGAAGATGTTACATTCTTCTCTTTGTAAGGGTAAAAGTAACTTTGTTGTTGTTTAGTCACTAAGTCCTGTCCGACCCTTTTGTGACCCCCGGGATTGTAGCCTACCAGGCTCCTCTGCCCATGGGATTTCCCAGGCTAGAGTACCAGAGTGGGTTGCCATATGTTTCTCCAGGGGATCTTCCCAACTCAGGGAGCCAACCTCCGTCTCCTGCATTGCAGGTGGATTCTTTACTCATTGAGCCATCAGGGAGGCTCAAAAGAAAACTGAACTAACCCCTAGAACAGATTGTCACACCTACTCAGAGCTTTGCATCTAAAGCAACAGTGCCACTCAGAAACAAGCCACTATCCTATCATCAGCTCCAGAGCAAACCTCAGAACTTTACCCAGGGAATGAGACAAGCCTAACAGAGCCCTCCTCAATTTGAAACAAAATGTGAGAAAATTCAAGCTTTAAGGGTGTCATCAAAAACAATGGTTTTGGTGCAAAGCAATTAAGAGAAAGCTGGTAGCTTTATGAGAGATAGATAATAAATTATATCATAGTACAAGTTTTCTAGAGAGAAGTGGGGAAAGAATCAGTTAAGAAAGCCCTCCTGGAATGAGAACAAATCTTGAGCACTGACCTCAGATAACACCCCCCTTTTTTTAAAATAAATGTATTTATTTTAGTTGGGGGCTAATTACTTTACAATATTGTAGTGGATTTTTCCATACATTGACATGAATCAGCCATGGGTTTACATGTGTTCCCCATCCTGAACCCCCCTCCCACCTCCCTCCCCATCCCATCCCTCTGGGTCATTCCATTGCCCCAGCCTGAGCATTTGTCTCATGCATCGAACCTGGAATGGTGTTCTGTTTCACGTATGATAATATATATGTTTCAATGCTATTCTCTCAGAATGTCCCACCCTCACCTTCTCCCTCACAGTCCACAAGATTGTTCTATGCATCTGTGTCTCTCATTCTGTCTTGCATATAGGGTTATCGTTACCATCTTTCAAATTCTATATATATGCATCAGTATACTGTATTGGTGTTTTTCTTTCTGGCTTACTTCACTCTGTATAATGAGCTCCAGTTTCATCCATCTCAATAGAACTGATTAAAATGTATTCTTTTTAATGGCTGAGTAATATTCCATTGTGTATATGTACCAGAGCTTCCTTATCCTTTCGTCTGTTGATGGACATCAAGGTTGCTTCCATATCCTGGCTATATAGCAAACGAAACAACAGACAAACAATTAATCTCAAAAATATGCAAGCAACTCCTGCAGCTGAATTCCAGGAAAATAAATGACCCAATCAAAGAGTGGGCCAAAGAACTAAACAGACATTTCTCCAAAGAAGACATACAGATGGCTAACAAACACATGAAAAGATGTTCAACATCACTCATTATCAGAGAAATGCAAATCAAAACCATAATGAGGTACCATTTCACACCAGTCAGAATGGCTGCTATACAAAAGTCTACAAGAAATAAATGCTGGAGAGGGTGTGGAGAAAAGAGAACCCTCTTACACTGTTGGTGGGAATGCAAACTAGTACAGCCACTATGGAGAACAGTGGAGATTCCTTAAAAAACTGGAAATAGAACTGCCATACGACCCAGCAATCCCACTGCTGGGCATGCACACCGAGGAAACCAGAATTGAAACAGACTCGTGTACCGCAATGTTGATCAAATAACCCCTTTAAGGGAGCTTGTATATTCACTGGATCTGTCTGTGAAATAATTTATGCTGTAGGACATGGTTGAAAACAAGAGAGCATTCAGCTCATCCAGTACAGCTGTGTGTATTTAGGAAGGAGACAGTCAAATAACAACAACAGCAAAACAAATCAGGCAACAGAAAATGTCTTTGAGAGGGGACAGATTTTGAAATCTAGAAAAAATGGGGTAGATGATCTTATTTGCAAAGCAGAAAAAGAGACACAGAGTAGAGAACACAGTTATGGATACCAAAGGAGAAGGTATGGAGAGAATAATTGGAAGATTGGGACTGATGTCTACATGCTATTAATATCATGTATGAAGTAGATAACTAATGAGAAACTGCTAGGTAGCATAGGAAACTCTACTCAGTGCTCTGTGGGGACCTAAATGGGAAGGAAATCAAAAAATATAGGAGATACTAGCATAGGTTTGGCTGGTTCACTTTGTTGTACAGTTGAAATTAATACAACATTGTAAAGCAACTTGACTACAATAAAAATTAAAAAATAAATAAAAATTTAAAAAAGAATTAAAAAAAGACTGAATACTAGATTTAAGCTTTTCAGCTAAAGTTTTGAACAAACCGTAAGTAAAGTTTCAAGATTCATTTACAAAAAGCAGTTCAATGTCATTTTAGTACAATTATGTAGACTTACAAAGTAGTTCAGCAAAGTCTACCTGATGGTGTATTCTATGATATATGTTATTATTTTGACATGAGAATTAGTAACGAATGTGGTAATAAAATCAATATTTGTATATTGAAAACATTTGTAACTTAGTCTATAACTCTGATTTATAAAATATAGCTTACTTAATAACCAATTCCAAGTACATTTGTGTTCAGGAATGTTTTAATTTCCTATTAACTTTTTAAAACAATATTGTATTCCACCCAAAACTAAACTTTGTCAGAAAGCTATTTTCTCCAAATATTGAACTTTTAAATGAAGTTTAAATGATAGCATTAAAAATTATATCAGATGTTTCACTTTTATGGAATCAATTTCTAAAAGTTTATCTGTTGCCAAGATTTTTATGAAAAAATGGAACTCTTAATTGATGATAACTTATTCAAAACATCTGTTGAAATTGAAATAAGTTAAGAATAATTTAAATATTTAGGTAGTTCTTCTAACAGTGTAATACATTAAAAGCTATCATTGCACTTATATTTGTGCTCTGGGGCTGTCATTTTTTTTCTCAGTGAACAGCCAAGCTTCTCAGAGTGTCAGGTAAACTCAGACTTTGTAGATGAATCTGTTCCCACTGTTTATAAGAGAGGTTCTCTAAATTATTGACTTTTGTAGTGGCCATTAATACTGTTAAAACATTGATGCGTTCTTATTTTCATATTTTCTATGATGTCACTGATATTGTTAGCATGATAGCTCTGATGGTAAGTGTTATATGACAATCAATATTTTATGAAATTATACTTTGCATGCATGTGCTTCAGTCATGTCTGATTCTTTGCCACTCTGTGGGCTGTAGCCCACCAAACTCCTCTGTCCATGGGATTCTCCAGGCAAGAATACTGGAGTGGGTTGCCATGCCATCCTCCAGGGGATCTTCCTGACCTAGGAATGGAGCCTGGGTCTACTGCACTAGCAGGTGGGTTCTTTACCACTAGCACCACCAAATTATACTTTAATTGATTCCTTTTTTAGTAGTTAAAATGCAGTAACTAAAATCATATTTTCAAATTTTTATTTCAAAAGGGCTTATTGCAGAATAAAAATGTGTTCCTAAAAACCAAAATCAACTCCAATAGCAAGAATGCCCATAATAATTTTTATAAGAACAATAGCAGAACTATTCATTTTGTGAGCATATTTTCTTTACACCCTAAAGTATTGTTTCTCATTTCTCTTCCTGATTCTATATACTAGCAACCTAAAACGGTAGAGCATTTTGAAAGCAACGGGATAAGCCTGGACAGCTTTGCCAAACATCCAGCAAACACCCATCAGGCTCAACAGCATTCAATATTTCTCTAATTTTCCTTTTGAGCTCACACTGTATAATGTTTTTGTTTGTTTGTTTTGTTTTGTAAGGAAGGAGTTGGTAATGCTACATGCAGAACAGTTGAGAGAAAGAGTAGCACATTAGCCATCCTTCATATTTAAGCATATTAAATAACAGTCATCTTTACTGAAAATGCTTAAAAGCAGAAGCAGAAAGTAGAAAGTGGAGTCCTGTAGAATCCATTACAGATTATTTTCCTATATTTTTGACAATAATATGTTCTTCAAAATGGAAATCTAGGAGATACTGATGCTGAACTGAATGGGATGCAAAACTATAGCTATAACTAGGATTTTCAAAGGCAAACATTTTGTATGGTTACACTAACATTGATAGAAAAACTATAAACTCACTCAAGATATTTAACCAAAACAGGCATTTGATTATAAGGGGACAGAATGATCTAACAGAATTGAAGAGCACTCAGAAAGTAGAGTTGTGCTTCTAGAGGGTCTGGAGTCTCTGAGATGCTTCTGTTTGTGTATCTGCTCTTTCTGAGTCTGTCTAGTAACTAGTAAATTTATTGTCTATCTAGTAATCCATAAATCTTTAGAACTTATCCTGAAAGCAATGGAGAATTTAAGGAACTTTATGAGAGAAAATATGTTCAGATTTGTATCTTAGAAAGATGAGTATGACTGTAGAAAGAAACACTTTCAAACAATCCCTCTTTTCCTCTTTAAAATCCCAAGAGAAGAAAACAAAATCTCCTTTTGGAAAGTTTCTCTTGCCTCACAAACAGCAGGCTCGCAGGAAGTGATTTGCTTGCTGATAGGATGTGTCCCAACTGTACAAATTAAGCGTTCCTTCCAAACTATTCTTTTATGCACTAAAAAGAATCCTTTGAATTGTACTTATAGTTTCATTATGCTCCAGGTGCTGAAATTATTGTGAACTACTTCCTCTGTGAATCATATTTTGGATACTATATGTCATGGGGAATACACCACAGGGTGATAAATGCAGATGTTCTCTGCTAAGGTAAAATCATATTATAATCTTGAGCAACTTTTTTCATTACTTTGAATATACGCATTATCGGGATACAGAGGAAATGTTTTAATATATGTAAGTATTAAATTTAAGGTGCAAATGTTAAGTATAAATATTAAGAGTAGATATCTATACTGTATTTTATTTATATTTCATCTTTTTAAATATTTATTTTAGGATGTGTGTTTAAATATAATATTTATTTATTAGTTTTTTTTTTTTTTTTTTTTTTACTTCATAGGTCATGTAGCGCTGTGTTCCAAAGTCTCTGCAGATCAGTGGCAGTCTGGTCTCTGAGATTCTTCTTTGGAGTTTATTCAAATACATATTTCTTAATGTCCACCTTAAAAATCTGATTCGGTGGGCCTGGGTCCTGTTTATGCAAATATTATGAAGACTACCAGAGATATTTTCTACCTTCATATATTTACAGGTTAAAAATGTTTCATACAAGCCCCTGTATTCCATTCTCCCTGACTTACCTGAATATATATACATATATATATATATATATATGCACCTTTATTCATGCTTACACTGTATGAGCCTTCTAGGTGGAAATATTCCTACCTATAGTTTCATCCAATCCTATCTAATTCTATACATAGTATACTTCAAAGAGCTTTGAGTCTACACATTCCTGTCAAGTTTGCCTCCTACCAAATCCAAGTATTCCTTTTCATTTTGATTATTACCAACTTTGTCTGTTATACTCATATCTGTAATAAACTAGTCTATCCCATCTACGTTCCCCTCCTTCTAATCTATTTCTCATAATACAGATGCAGTCATTTAAAAACGTCTATCATGTTATCATATTTCCACTAATACCAGTGTCAGCTCAGAACCTGTATATTGTAAGACTTGCAAGAGTTATAGACTTTTTCAACAGTGTACAGTTTTTCTGGCAAATGACCATAGGTCTCTTTGATAGAAGAATTAGTGAATTTTCTATTTTACATGCTTGTTGTGGCATTATTGGACTTTTTAAAAGATGATTGTGCTTCCCTTCTATAGGTTGACTCTAGCGCTGAGAACAAACTCAAGTCTGAAAACCTGAAAGAGAAAATTTGATTCTCTATTATGATGCATAACTTTATCCTTCTATTCACCAACTATTAAAGTTTTTAATGTATATAATTCAAGCAACCCCCTTCTTAGCTGCCATCTATCTCACTAAAGTAACTATGTCGCTTTGTCATGTAAGTACTGTTATTTGTCTTAAGCTATTCTGGAATGATATTGCTGCCATTGACAATAGAAGCATCCCCTGAGAGCAACCCTAGCCTATAGAGGAAAGACACCTTTGTCCTTATAAACAATATTAGTACTCCTCTACTTAGTAAATTCTATATCGCACTGGTGAAGAGTGTGTCATTTGGACCTTCCCAGATAACTTAATATACTGATGGGTTCTTTGATATTGTAAAATATATCTGTTCCAACATGCTTACCTCTCTGAGCTTTTTGACAAATTTTCCAATACTCTGACAAGATAATTTTAGCATTTCAACTTATTTTTTGGTAACCTATTATTTTATCCAGGCTTCAAGGAGCCATCTCAGTGATGGACTGGAACCATCTTTTTGTGTCCATGTCAGGATATTTAGTCCTAAGACATAGATGACTATCCCTCCACCACCATGGTCCTCTAGCCTTATATTGTATGTGTACGTATGTGCTGAGACGCTTCAGTCATATCTGACTCTTTGCAACCCTATGAATTGTAGCCCACCAGGTTCTTCCTCTGTCCATGGGATTCTCCAGGAAAGAATACTGGAGTGGGTTGCCATGTCCTCCTCCAAGCAATCTTCCCAAGCCAGGGATGGAACCCATGTCACCTGTGTTCCTTCGATGTAGGCAGATTCTTTCCTGCTGAGCCACCAGGGAAACCAAGCCTTACATTACTTAACCCCAATTCCATCATCTTCAAAATAAAATTCCAAGTCCATCTCCTAAGGCCATGTGACTTCTTTGGTAGAAAATGATCCCTTTCCTTCTCAAATTTGTTATAATACTTTCTGACTCATGACATGTTGACATCTGACCGTTGTTTTCAGTCTGGGAGCAATGAAGAGAGGTAAGAGCTAACTGCAAGAGATGAATTTTCATTTAAAACTGATTTTATCTATCACAATTTACCACAGATTAGAATAGTAGCAATTGTGATGCTACAGTATGGAGAAGCTTATCACGTACTCCACAATTACAAACAATAGGATCATTTTTGTCATTGAGCTTACTGGTGACCAGTTCCAGAATTGCATCCTGAGTTATCTAATTCTTAGGATCACTTCTGATACCAAATATCTTCATGTGGGTTCTTGTAGAAGGCAAACATGAGTATTAGAGTGTAGGAAGTTAATTTTGTAATGGAATCAAGGAAATATTGATAAAGAATGGAGAAATAAAACAGGGAAGTCAACGCAGTCAATTAGGTCAGTGTTGTCATCCAAGTGACCTCTGAGGTCATCTAAAGATTAATCCCACTAGAAAACCCCAGGAGCCAGTGCAACACCTGCATCTTAGGGTTATTCCATCCAATGTTTGAGAAAGTTATGGTGTTTCTATACCAATCATTGTTTGTTCTTAGTTGAGGACTGTGTGGTTTATAACAATGAAGAGGAACTAACTCCCTATTAATTCCCATCTCACAAGGCTGGAAACAAGAATCAAGTGAATCAGAGCCATAGAGTCCCAGGCAAACAGATACCCATGAAGCCTATCAAGAGTGAGCTTGTGGTAAAGTAATGATGGTAGTGGTTTAGTCACTAAGTCACATCTGACTCTTGTGATCCCATGGTGTAGCCTGCCAAGCTCCTCTGTCTGTGAGATTTCCCAGGCAAGAATATTGGAGTGGGTTACCATTTCCTTCTCCAGGGACTCTTCCTAACCCAGGGATTGAACCCAAGCCTCCTGCAATGCAGGAGGATTATTTACTGACTGAGCCACCAGGGAAGCCTAGTAAAGTAGTGAAAGGGTATCAAATAAATTGGGTGCTGACAGCATCTGCTGCATAATTTTCTGTCAGATAAGTTCAAGTTTCTCAACTTCATTTCTTTCTGTACCTCACAGAAATAAGAATATGTCTGTAAAACTTATTTCTGAAACCTTTTTGTGGACAGAAAAGAGAGTAAACAAAAATAACATAGAGTATTTACAAAAAAGCAAAAAAATTATGTCACTAGTCTTCTTTATATGTAAACACTTTAGTATGCTGGATTCATATTTCTTGGCTTCCAATCATATGCATTAGGGATAGACTTACAAAAAACTCCTCAGATTTAGCCCTGCAGTAATTTGGTTGGCATGTGGCTAGATATAGTTTCTGATTCTTTACGTTTCCACTTCTTAGATTCTCTTTAATTGTAGCTCCAATTTCTTCTAAACCCTGAGCTATTATTTGGTCGTTTTCATTATGCTTTCTGTCCTCATGCTCACTCCCAAAGACTGAGCCTAGAAAGGTCAGGGCCAGAGCAACTGGACCTGGGTGGTAACTTGTCTGAGTATGTTAGTCACTCAGTCGTGCCCGACTTTTTGCGGCCCCATGGACTGCAGCCCACCAGGCTTCTCTGTCCACGGAATTTTCCAAGCAAGGATACTGGAGTGGGTAGCCATTTCCTTTGCCAGGGGATCTTCCCGGCCCAGGGATTGAACCCAGGTCTCCTACACTGCAGGCAGATTCTTTACCGACTGAGCTACCAGGAAGCCCAAATTGTTTGAAGGAAATAACAATAGAAATAAGGTTGCATTGTCATATTTATTTCTAATACAGTTGCAGGCAAATACAACTGAAAGTGAAGGGATGGAAAAAACATATTTCATGCAAACGGAGAACAAAGGAAAGCAGGAGTCGCAATACTCATTTCAGATAAAATAGGCTTTAAAATAAAGGATGTGAAAAGGGACAAAGAAGGACACTACATAATGATCAAAGGATCAATCCAAGAAGAAAACGTAACAATTATAAATATATATGCACCCAACATAAGAGCACCACAATATATAAGGCAAATACTAACAAGTATGAAAGGGGAAATTAACAATAACACGATAATAGTGGGAGACTTTAATACTCCACTCACACATATGGATAGATCAACTAAACAGAAAATTAACAAGGAAACACAAACTTTAAATGATACAATAGACAAATTAGATTTAATTGATATTTATAGGACTTTCCACCCCAAAACAATCAAGTTCACCTTTTTCTCAAGTGCACACAGAACTTTCTCCAGGATAGATCACATCCTGGGCCATAAATCTAGCCTTGGTAAATTCCAAAAAATTGAAATCATCCCAGCCATCTTCTCTGATCACAATGCAGTAAGATTAGACCTCAATTACAGGAAAAAAACTATTAAAAATTCCAACATATAGAGGCTAAACAACACGCTGCTGAATAACCAACAAATCACAGACGAAATCAAAAAAGAAATCAAAATATGCATAGAAACGAATGAAAATGAAAACACAACAACCCAAAACCTATGGGACACTGTAAAAGCAATGCTAAGGGGAAGGTTCATAGCAATACAGGCATACCTCAAGAAACAAGAAAAAAATCAAATAAATAAACTAACTCTACACCTAAAGCAACTAGAGAAGGGAGAAATGAAGAACCCCAGGGTTAGTAGAAGGAAAGAAATCTTAAAAATTAGGGCAGAAATAAATGCAAAAGAAACAAAAGAGACCATAGCAAATATCAACAAAGCTAAAAGCTGGTTTTTTGAGAAGATAAACAAAATTGACAAGCCATTAGCCAGGCTTATCAAGAAACAAAGGGAGAAGAATCAGATCAACAAAATTAGAAATGAAAATGGAGAGATCACAACAGACTACACAGAAATACAAAGGATCATAAGAGACTACTACCAACAGCTATATGCCAATAAAATGGACAACTTGGAAGAAATGGATAAATTCTTAGAAAAGTATAACTTTCCAAAACTGAACCAGGAAGAAATAGAAGATCTTAACAGACCCATCACAAGCACGGAAATCGAAACTGTAATCAGAAATCTTCCAGCAAACAAAAGCCCAGGACCAGACGGCTTCACAGCAGAATTCTACCAAAAATTTAGAGAAGAGCTAACACCTATCCTACTCAAACTCTTCCAGAAAATTGCAGAAGATGGTAAACTTCCAAACTCATTCTATGAGGCCACCATCACCCTAATTCCAAAACCAGACAAAGATGCCACGAAAAAAGAAAACTACAGGCCAATATCACTGATGAACATAGATGCAAAAATCCTTAATAAAATTCTAGCAAACAGAATCAAATATTTAGAAATAATATGCTACACCCCCAGAAATCCCTTCATCCAAACAAAAATCAGACCTGGAACCACTTCCACAGCTGCTCTGCACAAACGGACTCAAGTATTTGTAGTAGCTATGACTTTCCTCTATTGCAAGGACTTTTTCCACAGGTAAATCCATCTTCCTATTAACCTAGTTTGTCTTTAGTGTCTCCTGATACCTAGTCAAAGTTAAACAATCTTCTAGAATTTTACTACTGAAATTATTCTACCTAGAATAATTTCCTAGGTAGAAGAAAATCTTCTGTAGGGCTAAAAGAGAACATGTTTTCCTACTAAAAATACCACATAGCTATCTACTAAGATTTCTTATAACTTATAATCAGATTCATAACTTAATTTGACTGCTGATATGACCTTCTTAGGAACATTTTATTTTTGATTAAAAGATTGTATTCCTCTTTGGGCTCGTTATAATCATTGAGTCATCTTATAAGTCATGTTTAATGTCTTGACTATTAGGTCAAACTAATAAGGTTTATTAACCTTTGTAAGGCATCAGAAACATATCCCATTTTGAACATTTGCTTTTGTATCTATGCTACTTAAAGAGTCTAGACTGCTCATTTAAAAACTCCAGTCTTCTTTTAGTTATTAGGTAGTAGGAGTCAATGCCCTTCAAAGAGAATTCATAAATAAGTTTGACTGAAATGTTGAAATGTAGCTCAGGAAGAAAAAGCTGTATGTTAAAAGATTAATTAATTTATTTACAGTGAGCTGTGTTTTTCAAGACTGTTTCTCTTCTCAAGTTTCTTCAGGATCTCAAATGGTTTTTTACTTTACCTGTTTAAGTGTTTCCTTTCCACAAGAGTAGCTTCATGAATCAGTTCAGTTCAGTCGCTCAGTCGTATCTGACTCTTTGTGACCCCATAGACTGCAACATGTCAGGCTTCCCTGTCCTTCACTATCTCCTGGAGTTTCCTCAAACTCATGTCCATTGAATCAGTGATGACATCCCATCATCTCATCCTCTGTTGTCCCCTTTAGCGTACAATGTCTGGACTTCACGGGTTGGAGATCATGCATTGTTCATCTCTGTATTCCCTTTGCCTAGTACAATGCTTACACTAAATAAAAATAAGGATATTAGCCTTCAAGATAACATAGAAATGTGGAGATACGCAGTTGTATACAACAAAGTCCAAGTAGTCAGACCATGCAAAGGTACATTAGAAATCAAACAGAAAGAGAGAGTATCACAAGTATTCATTGCCGATCTACTTTTTTTTTTTTTGTCCAGTGCTATGCTGCTGCTGCTGCTGCTGCTAAGTCGCTTCAGTCGTGTCCACCTGAGCGACCCCATAGACAGCAGCCCACCAGGCTCCTCTGTCCCTGGGATTCTCCAGGCAAGAACACTGGAGTGGGTTGCCATTTCCTTCTCCAATGCATGAGAGTGAAAAGTGAAAGTGAAGTCGCTCAGTTGTGTCCGACTCTTTGCGACCCCATGGGCTATAGCTACCAGGCTCCTCCATCCATGGGATTTTCCAGGCAAGAGTACTGGAGTGGGTTGCCATTTCCTTCTCCAAGTGCTATGCTACAGAATTCCTAAAGGAAAGCATGGCGATACATGCCAACATTCTTGCCTAGAGAATTCCATGGTCAGAGGAGCCTGGTGGGCTACAGTCCATACGGTCATAAAGAGTCAGACATGACTGAAGCGACTTAGCATGCACGCATGCTACAGAATAAGATATAGAACTGATCAAGTCCTCTTGGTGCTTTATTATTCTGTTATGAACATATTATTTTTTTAACCTCATGAATACTATCTCTTTTCCTTCTGCTCTTGCTTTTTTTTTTTTTTTTCAGTTATTCACCCTATTTGAGAAAATTGTCTCTTTCATGCTTCATGTCTTATACATTGGCCAAAGCCCAAGCTTGACCATTTATCTGGGTAGTTTTGATCTTAATCCCAGTTACTAACATTTGGAGTTCAATAATCAGATTGCAGGAGTTTCAAAATAGTCCTTTCATTTCTGGGAAGAAGTCAGGATGATCTTATTTTTGAATAACATTTATCTTCAGGGGGAGATAATTAGTTCATATATTAAGGGACATAGATGGAGACTAAAGACTTGGGGAAGTGGTGTGCATACATACACATGTGGCATGAGCACACGTGTGTGTGTGTGTGTGAGAGAGAGAGGGTGGTTTATTTGAGCATTTGAGCACATGGATGTAACTATTCAAACTAGTATTGTCTATGGACTTGGCAGTAATATGAATCAGTAAAGCAGTTCTTTTAATTTAACTGTTTTAAGCTCTGTTTCTGGTTTTTAATAACTAAAGAGCTCTGCTTAACATAAAAATATGTAGTTGCTTATCATCATGGTATATGCTACAAAGAAAAATATAGCTTGTATGGCAGTGTAGTAAGGTTTCCTATGCAGTGCTAGCGGTAAAGAATCTTGCTGCCAATACAGGAGACACAAGAGATGTGGGTTTGATCCCGTGGTTGGGAAAATCTCCTGGGTTAGCAAATGGCAACCCACTTCAGTATTCTTGTCTGGAAAATTTTGCAGACAGAGGAGCCAGGCAGGCTATAGTCTATGGAGTTGCAAAGAGTTGGACATGACTGAGCATGTGTGTGTGCATGCACACACACACAACAGTATATTAGTAAGAAAGATATATTTGGAAAATAGGAAAGCCATATATAAGTAAGTGAACTTATTCTTAAACAAAATTTATGTTAAACAATTCTCAACTTTACATGAAAGAACTAAAACATATCCCAAACAGTCTGTATGAAAATTTACAAATAAAAAAAATGAACTTGTGAACCTCATTCTACCATTTGACCATTCAATCCAAACTGAAGAAATGATTTCACCTTCGTTTTTTTCCTTAGTGTGTCTATGTGGCCATTGTCAACATTGCCAAAGAGACATGGTATTGATTTTGTTTTCAGACTGAATGGTTTTGGAAATCTTTCAAGTGTACAGTTACTAAGTCAGGGGTGAGACAAATTTTGTGTGTTTAATTCACCTAGAGGCAACTTTTGCCTTTCTTTTGTTCTATTTGTACATTTTTTCACCTTGCACATTAGTGTTCTCAGAATGAGTTTATGAAATTGAAAGCTTGCTCATAAACAGAACAGTCTATATTTTTGACAATTCTTAGTTGAAAAACAATTGCTTTTGCAGATCAATGTCAGATGAGACTAAGTTCATAAGTGCTATTTTCTAAAGCTTAAAAATCAATAGTCATGTCCCTCTGGATTTCTTAGTGCAGCCATTCACAGCTGAGGTGGTATAAAACACATGATAATAAATTGCAAGTAGGCATTTCCAACCATCAGGACTTCATTCTAAATAACCTTAATTATAAATAACCAACCAATGAGCCAGTCTCTTATGGATACTGGAAGTAAAGCAACTAGCACACTATCAGTCCATAAAATAACTGTCAAGATCTCTTTACACTGAGTCCAGAGAACTAAATTAGAAAACTTGTGTGAATTCTAATTCTATACATATCATTTACAAGGACATCTTTTTTCATCAGTAAAACTATGTTCTTAAAAACACTCTGTCCTCCAAACAGACAGATGTCCCCAAACACATAGACATATTAAACAAAAATCCATTAAAGCACATCATTTTGTTTGTTAAAAGAACAGATCACATGGATTTTAGCTTTTTATTAGGTTGGTAAAAAAGTAATTTCTGTTTTGCATGGTTGAAATACGCCATTTGATATTGGAATACATTCTTAAATGTGTGATTATGTTTTACCTCATTTTAATACACATTTAATGCTTTATTTTTTCTAATGAATTATTACTTGCTGTTTATCTCATATTCATTTAAGACTATGGAAATGATGTTAGGCAAAAAGCAAATGTGAGCAATTTTCTTATACAAGTTCAAAATGGGTCATAGAGCTGTGGAGACAACACACAATAACAACAATGCATTTGGCCCAGGAACTGCTAATGAACGTATGGTGCAGTGGTGGTTCAAGAAGATTTGCAAAGCAGATGAGAGCCTTGAAGATGAGGAACACAGTGGCCAGCCATTGGAAGTTGACAATGACCAACTGAGACAATCATCAAAGCTGATCCTCTTACAACTACATGAGAAGTTGCCCAAGAACTCAATGTCAATCATTCTATGGTCCTTTGGCATTTGAAATAAATTAGAAAGGTGAAAAAGCTTGATAAATGAGTGTTTCATGAGCTGACCACAAATCAAAAAAGTCAACATTTTGAAGTGTCATCTTCTCTTATTCTGTGCAACAACAATGAACTGTTTCTCAGTTGGACTGTGACATGTGATGAAAAGTGGATTTTATACAACAATAGGCAATGACCCACTTGGATGAAGAAGAAGCTCAAAAGCACTTCCCAGAGCCAAGGTTGCACCAAAAAATGTCATGGTCACTGTTTGGTAGTCTGCTACCAGTATGATCCAATACAACTTTCTGAATCCCAGTAAAACCATTACATCTGAGAAGTATTTTCAGCAAACTGATGAGATACACCAAAAACTGCAATACCTGCAGCCAGCATTGGTCAACAGAAAAAGCCCATTCTTCTCCACGACAATGCATGACCACATTTCACACAACCAATGCTTCAAAAGTTGAACAAATTGGGCCACCAAGTTTTGGCTCATCTGCCATATTCACCTGACCTGTTGCCAACTGACTACCACGTCTTCAAGCATATCAACAACTTTTTACAGGGAAAATACTTCCATAACCATCAGGATGCAAAAAATGCTTTCCACAAGTTCATCAAATCCTGAAGTATGGATTTTTATGCTACAGGAATAAACACTTATTCCTTCCTGGCAAAAATGTGTTGATTGTAATTGTTCCTATTTTGATTAATAAAGATGTGTTTGAGCCTAATTCTAATGATTTAAAATTCAGGATCTGAGTCACAAATACTTTGCCACCAACCCAATATCTATTGACTTCAAGGAGATCAAACCAGTCAATCCTAAAGGAAATCAATCCTGAATATTCATTGGAAGGACTGACGCTGAAGCTGAAGAGCCAATACTTTGGCCCCCTGATGCGAAGAGCCACCTCATTAGAAAAGACCCTGATGCTGAGAAACGTTGAAGGTAGGAGGAAAAGGGGACAACAGAGGATGAGATGTTTGGATGGCATCACTGACTCAATGGACATGAGTTTGAGCAAGCTCTGGGAAGTGGTGAAGGACAGAGAAGCTTGGGTGCTGCAGTCTATGGGGTCATAAGGAGGCAGACACATCTGAGCGACTGAACAATACCTATTGATGGCAATTATAGCAGGATATAGCAGGACATAACAACAAATAAAGGAAATGAGACATCACATCGTCTGTCATAGAAAGAAACAAAGCATATTCCATTTTTCTTATAGGAAAATTATCTATTGAGCTTCTTACATGCATAAGATTAAAATCTCTCATCACATGTATCTTAATGAAACTGTGAAAGTGAAAGTCGCTCAGGCATGTCCAACTCTTTGTGACCCCATGGAATAGTCCATGGAATTCTCCAGGTGAGAATACTGGAGTAAGTAGCAGTTCCCTTCTCCAGAGGGTCTTCCCAACTCAGGGAACTAACCCAGGTCTCCCGCATTTCAGGTGAATTCTTTACCAGCTGAGCCACCAGGGAAGCACAAGAATACTGGAGTGAGTAGCCTATCCATTCTCCAGGGGATCTTCCTGACCCAGGAATCAAACTGGGATCTCCTGCATTGCAAGTAGATTCTTTATCAGCTAAGCTACCAGGGAAGCCCCTTTTTAATGAAAATCCGGCAATTATATTAAAGGTCATGAGACTTCTTGTTTCTATAAAACATCCTGATCACAAAAGAAGTAGTATACCAGGAAGACAAATTCCATTTCAGTGAGTGAAAACCCCAGTGATGTCAGGAATAGATTCCACAGACATTATGCTGCCTTTGTCTCTGTGCTCTGGTGTTTAATGAAAGTTTTCCCCTAATCCAGTGAACTTTACTTACAGTATTAAAGAAATCTGGAGAAGTAAGAAATGCCATTAATGCATCCTTTGTGTCAAAGTACTTTTCTTTAGTTATAGTTTCCTTGCCTATGGAACTTAAAATATCAACCATAACCTTTAAGTTTTCTTCTCTGAGCCATTCTACATAATTATGCTGCAAATTCTAAGCGCATTTCTATAAAATAATGTTGTTGACATTGTCGTTTAGTCTATTCAATTGGATACTTTTGCCTCAGTTATGTCAGAAAATTTGTCTTAATTAGGTATTCATCACTCCTCAGCTTAACCATGCTCTATGGGATGCTGCTGTTAGAAGAAAGGAATGAAACTCATTCTAACTCATGAGTTAGAAGAAACTTATCAAGAATATTGTGAATGCTTTATTTTTCACTTCTGTTTGACCTTGGACCAGATAATGCTCCTTGAAAAATAAGAATAATTCTTAATTGTCATCACTCACAGACTATAATAAACAAGGTACCTTAGGTGATGCCAAACTTGTGCTGAGATTAAACCTTGAGCACACTTTTAGTGCAATGTCTACACCTTTGGGTTCATGGTAAATGTTGCATTATAGGCAGTTTCTGTGAGGACAGAAGTTTTCCTTTTGTATTAGTTTCCTATAATAAGCAAGAAAATCTCATTATTTGTCTTTTGATTAAATGGAAATGATCCTCAAAGGTGATATGAAATGTAGTTCCATTTTTTGAAGAATGATTTAAGGCTATTTCTTTTTCTGCATATGTGATTAAAAGTAAGATTATATTTCATATGAGTCTTTTTTCTAGATATTTCTTATCTTCCTTAAATATTGTTGCCTTATTTCAGTGGAGAGACAATCTTACCTGACAGAGGAGAATAAAAGTAGGTTATCTATTCTTATCTATTCATTTTTTTCATATAATAAAACTGAGAAATTTAGAGGGCTTTGAAAGGCCTAGACCTATGGTGTATTATTATAAAACACAGAATATCACTCAGACTGAATGTGTGAAAGATTCTGGTTCCACATCTTGGAATTCCTCTGATTTTCAGTATGCTCATTTATGAAATGAGGATAATAGCAGTACCATCCCTAAGAGTTACTTTAATTATTTAATACATTAATGTGGGTAAAAACTTAGAGCAGTATCTGGCAAAAATAATTTACCCTAATAGCTATTACACAGTGCAGAGGATAAAGGTTCATAACATTTAAATACACTTCAGGAAAGTCACATATTTGAGCTTGTTATTAAAAACTTGAAGAAAGAATTTAAAATAAGCAAATGATAATAAATATTTACATATTTATTGTTTAGCTTTTTATGAATTTTTTAGCTTTGTACTATACTATTGGATCAAATTACCAACATTCATTAGACCACAGATAAAGCAAGGGCATTCCAGAAAAGCATCTACTTCTGCTTCATTGAGTACACTAAAGTCTTTTACTGTATGGATCACAATAAACTGTGGGAAATTTCTAAAGATATGGGAATACCGACCACCTAATCTGCCGCCTGATAAATCTATATGCTGGTCAAGAAGCAACTGTTAGATCTGGGCATGGAATGACAGACTGTTGGGAAAGGAGTACGTCAAGGCTGTAAATTGTAACCCTGCTTTTTCAACTTATATGCAGAGTAAATCACACAAGATACTGGGCTGGATGAATCACAAGCTGGAATCAAGATTGCCAGCAGAAATATCAATAACCTCAGATATGCAGATGACACCACCCTAATGCAGAAAGTAAAGAGCATCTAAGGAACCTCTTGATGAAGGTGAAACAGGAGAGTGAGAAAGCTGGCTTAAAACCCAACATTCAAAAAACTAAGATCATGGCATCCAGTCCCACCACTTCATGGCAAACAGATGGGGAAACAATGGAAACAGTGACAGACTTTATTTTCTCAGGTTTCCAAAATCACTGCAGATGGTGACGGCAGCCATGAAATAAAAAGATGCTTACTCCTTGGAAGGAAAGTTATGACCAACCTAGACAGCATATTAAAAAGCAGAGACATTACTTTGCCAACAAAGGTCCGTCTAGTCAAGGTTATGGTTTTTCCAGTGGTCATGTATGGATGTGAGAGTTGGATGGTGAAGAAAGCTGAGTGTCAAAGAATTGATGCTTTTAAACAGTTGTGTTGGAGAAGACTCTTGAGAGTCCCTTGGACTGCAAGGAGATCCAACCAGTCTATACTAAAGGAGATCGGTCCTGGGTGTTCATTGGAAGGACTAATGTTGAAACTGAAACTACAATATTTTGGCTACGTGATGTGAAGAGATGACTCATTTGAAAAGATCCTGGAGGGGCGGTCCTAAGACGGCAGAGGAATAGGATGGGGAGACGACTTCCTCTGCCACAAATTCACTGAAAGAACATTTAGACACAGAGCAAATTCCATAAAACAACTTCTGAATGCTGGCAAAGGACATCAGACACACAGAAAGCAGCTCATAATCTTCGAAAGGAGGTAGGACAAAATATAAAAGATAAAAAGAGAGACAAAAGAGGTAGGGACGGAGATCCGTCCTGGGAAGGGAGTCTTAAAAAAGAAGTTTCCAAGCACCAGGAAACAATCTCTCTGGCGGGTCTGTGTCGAGCCTTGGAATTGCAGAGGGCAAAATAACCGGGAGGAAAAATAAATAAATAATTAAAACCCTCGGTTTACCTACCTAACAGCAATTCCCAGAGGGTGCGCAGCGCAGACGCGTGCACCCCTGACTAGCAAGCGGGGGCTGGGCAGAGAGGAGCGGGCTGCATTGCTTTGGATAAGGACTGGTCCTGAATGCCCTGAGAGCAATCTGAGGGAACTAGATTGAGACAGCAACCTAGACCATGGGATAGCTTTCCCGCGAAAACCCTTAACCTAAGACACCGCTAGGCCCGCTCACAGAACAAAGGACTGAGCAGCACAAACTGTCTGTGGACCAGCCCATCCCCCACAGGAGACAGGTAGGCGAGGGGAGCCAGAGCCCAAAGGGCGGAATCGCGGCCCCAGAGAGGCATCCTATACCAAACTGTAAACAGACATCGCTGCTAACCAGGACTTCTTGGGACTCTGGAGGGTCGACACCCACCGAGAGGGTCGCAGCCAGAGATCAGCTCCCCAGGGGAGAGCACGGCACACCTGGGAAGCTGTGCCTGTTGTATACCCAGAAAACTGAGCGGCTGGGATGGGGGAAGGGAAAAAGGTGCAGCCCCCGACCGCGCTAGCCAAAAACCTGGTCACTGGAGCTGCTTGGACCAGGGAAGGGCACAAAACCCAGGCTCAACCAAGTCTGCGCCTTTGTGAAATACCCAGGAACCAGAACCCGAGTGGCTTAGACCCAGGAAGTACAGGCAACCCCAGGGGCCGCTTCAGACATTTCCCGGCAGTGCAACCTACAGCCTGAGAAGTGTAGACTGGGAAAGCACACACATCGTGAGCGGGACAAACCCAGTGTGGCTGAAATATTGTGAGCACACGCCAGTGAGATTTGATTGCAGTGTTCCTCCCTCCCCACAGCATGACTGAACAAGTGAGACAAAAAAAAAAGTGACCACCACCGCCATCCTTGTGTCAGGGCAGAAATTAGACACTGAAGAGACCAGCAAACAAAAGAAGCTAAAAGAAACAGAGGGAACTGCTTTGGAATTGACAGATGCAACAGATTAAAACCCTGTAGTTAGCACGGGCTACATAGGAAGGAGCCTAGAGACCTTGGGAAGTACAACCTGGAACAAGGAACTGTCTGAAAATGAACTGACCCGTCACTGTCTGTAACAGCTCCAGAGAAAGTCTTAGATATATTTTTACTATTATAATTTTTTAAATTTTTAAAACTTTTCTTATTATTTTTTTATAATTTTTTAAATTTTATTTTATATTCTTATTTTATTTTTAAGATCCCTATTATTCCTTCAATCTTCATTTTTATAACCTACTATTACCTTGCAAAAAAAAAAGAC
Organism: Giraffa tippelskirchi; assembly: GCF_054371585.1. Classification (NCBI taxonomy): domain Eukaryota; kingdom Metazoa; phylum Chordata; class Mammalia; order Artiodactyla; family Giraffidae; genus Giraffa; species Giraffa tippelskirchi. The sequence goes on from NC_137276.1 coordinate 45,493,446, forward strand.
CCTATTTTTATTTGTATTTTTTTAATTTATTTTTCTAAGACCTTATTTTTAAAGCAAACTTCATACATATATATTTTATAATTTTTGTGACTCTGGTGGTTTTTTTTTTTTTCTTATTTCTCTTTTTTTAATATGGTATTTTTGAGAACCTAAACTCTACTCTAGATTTTTAATCTTTGCTTTTCAGTATTTGTTATCAACTTTGTATCTTCAAGAACCCAATGTTTAGCACCCATTTTACTTGGGAGCGAGATCACTGGCTTGGTTGCTCTCTCCCCCTTTTAACTCTCCTTTTTCTCCACCAGGTAGCCTCCATCTCCCCACACCCTCTTTTCTTCTCAACCCAACTATGTGAATCTCTTTGTATGTCTGGGCTGTAGAGAACACTTAGAGAACTGATTACTAGCTGGCTCTGTCTCTCCCCTTTTGATTCCCCCTTTTCTCCTCCTGGCCACCTCTCTCTCCTTCCTCCCTCTTCTCTTCCCTGTGTAACTCCGTGAACATCTCTGAGAGATCCAGACGGTGGAAAGCACATAGGGGAGTGATCACTGGCTAGCTTGCTCTCTCCCCTTTTTGATTCCCCTCTTCTCCTCCTGGCCACCTTTATCTCCCTCCTCCCTCTTCTCTTCTCCATGTAACTCTGTGAACCTCTCTGGGTGTCCCTCACTGTGGAAAAACTTTTCATCATTAACCTAGATGTTTTATCATTGGTGCTGTAAAGATGGAAAAGTCTTGAGGCTACTGTAAGAACAAGACTGAAAGCCTGAGACAGGAGACTTAAGTCCAAATCTTGAGAACACCAGAGGACTCCTGAATCCAGGAAGCATTAAATGATAGGAGCTCATCAAATGCCTCCATACGTACACTGAAACCAAGCACCACCCAAGGGCCAACAAGTTCCAGAGTAAGATATACCATGCAAATTCTCCAGCAACATAGGAATATAGCACTGAGCTTCAATATACAGTCTTCCCAAAGTCACACCAAACCCATTAACATCTCAAAACTCATTACTAGACACTTCATTGCACTCCAGAGAGAAGAAATCCAGCTCCACCCACCAGAACACTGACACAAGCTTCCCCAACCAGGAAACCTTGACAAGCCACCTGTCTAACCCAACCCACAGTGAAGAACCTCCACCATAAACAGGAACCACAAACTGCCAGAAAACAGAAAGGTCACCCCAAACACAGCAATATAAACAAGAAGAAAAGGCAGAGAAATACCCAACAGGGAAAGGAACAGGATACATGCCTTCCAAATCACACAAAAGAGGAAGAGATAGAGAACCTACCTGATAAAGAATTCTGAATAATGATAGTGAAAATGATCCAAAATCTGGAAAACAAATTGGAGTTACAGATAAATAACCTGGAGACAAGGATCGAGAAGATGCAAGAAAGGTTTCACAAGGACTTAGAAGAAATAAAAAAGAGTCAATATATAATGAATAATGCAATAAATGAGATCAAAAACACTCTGGAGGGAAGCAACAGTAGAATAACGGAGGCAGAAGATAGGATAAGTGAGGTAGAACATAGAATGATAGAAATAAATGCAACAGAGAGGAAAAAAGAAAAAAGAATTAAAAGAAATGAGGACAACCTCAGAGACCTCTGGGACAATGATAAATGCACCAAAATACGAATCATAGGAGTCCCAGCAGAAGAAAACAAAAAGAAAGACCATGAGAAAATACTTGAGGAGATAATAGTTGAAAACTTCCCTAAAGTGGGGAAGGAAATAATCACCCAAGTCCAAGAAACCCAGAGAGTCCCAAACAGGATAAACCCAAGGCAAAACACCCCAAAACACATAATAATCAAATTAGCAAAGATCAAACACAAAGAACCAATATTAAAAGCAGCAAGGGAAAAACAACAAATAACACACACGGGGATTCCCATAAGGATAATAGCTGAGCTTTCAATAGAAACTCTTCAGGCCAGAAGGGAATGGCAAGACATACTTGAAGTGATGAAAGAAAATAATCTACAGCCCAAATTACCGTATCCTGTAAGAATCTCATTCAAATACAAAGGAGAAATCAAAAGCTTTACAGACAAGCGAAAGCTCAGAGAATTTAGCACCACCAAACCAGCTCTCCCACAAATGCTAAAGGATCTTCTTTAGACAGGAAACACAGAAAGGGTGTATAATCTCGAACTCAAAACAATAAAGTAAATGGCAACGGGATCATACTTATCAATAATTACCTTAAATGTAAATGGGTTGAATGCCCCAACCAAAAGACAAAGACTGGCTGAATGGATACAAAAACAAGATCCCTATATATGTTGTCTACAAGACACCCACCTCGAAACAAGGGACACATACAGACTGAAAGTGAAGGGCTGGAAAAAGATATTTCATGCAAATAGAGACCAAAAGAAAGCAGGAGTAGCAATACTTATATCAGATAAAATAGACTTTAAAACAAAGGCAGTGAAAAGAGACAAAAATGGATACTACATAATGATCAAAGGCTCAATCCAAGAAGAAGATAAAACAATTATAAATATATATGCACCCAATATAGGAGCACTGCAATATGTAAGGCAAATGCTAACAAGTATGAAAGAGGAAATTAACAATAACACAATAACAGTGGGAGACTTTAACACCCCACTTACACCTATGGACAAATCAACTAAACAGAAAATTAAGAAGGAAACACAAACTTTAAATGATACAATAGACCAGTTAGACCTAATTGATATCTGCAGGTCATTTCACTCCAAAACAATGAATTTCACCTTTTTCTCAAGTGCACATGGAACCTTCTCCATAATAGATCACATCCTGGGCCATAAATCTAGTCTTGGTAAATTCAAAAAAAAATGAAACCATTCCAAGCATCTTTTCTGACCACAATGCAGTAAGATTAGATGCCAATTGCTGGATAAAAACTATCAAAAATTCCAACATATAGAGGCTCAACAGCACACTGCTGAATAACCAACAAATCACAGTAGAAATCAAAAAAGAAATCAAAATACGCATGGAAAAGAAAAAAAAGGAAAACACAACAACCCAAACCTATGGGACACTGTAAAAGCAGTGCTAAGGGGAAGAGCCATAGCAATACAGACTCACCTCAAGAAACAAGAAAAAAGCCAAATAAATAACCTAACTCTACATCTAAAGCAACTAGAAAAGGAAGAAATGAAGAACCCCAGGGTTAGTAGAAGGAAAGAAATCTTAAAAATTAGGGCAGAAATAAATGCAAAAGAAACAAAAGAGACTATAGCAAATATCAACAAAGCTAAAAGCTGGTTCTTTGAGAAGATAAATGAAATTGACAAGCCACTAGCCAGACTCATCAAGAAACAAAGGGAGAAGAATCAAATCAACAAAATTAGAAATGAAAATGGAGAGATCACTACAGACAACACAGAAAAACAAAGGATCATAAGAGACTATTATGAGCAACTATATGCTAATAAAATGGACAACTTGGAAGAAATGGATAAATTCTTAGAAAAGTACGACTTCCCAAAACTGAACCAGGAAGAAATAGAAAATCTCAACAGACCCATCACAAGCACGGAAATTGAAACTGTAATCAGAAATCTTCCAGCAAACAAAAGCCCAGGACCAGACGGCTTCACAGCTGAATTCTACCAAAAATTTAGAGAAGAGCTAACACCTATCCTACTCAAATTCTTCCAGAACATTGAAGAGGAAGGTAAACTTCCAAACTCATTCTATGAGGCCACCATCACCCTAATACCAAAACCTGACAAAGATGCCCCCAAAAAAGAAAACTACAGGTCAATATCACTGATGAACACAGATGCAAAAATCCTTAACAAAATCCTAGCAAACAGAATCCAACAACATATTAAAAAGATCATACATCCTGACCAAGTGGGATTTATCCCAGAGATGCAAGGATTCTTCAATATCTGCAAATCAATCAATATAATACACCACATAAACAAATTGAAAAATAAAAACCATATGATTATTTCTATAGATGCAGAGAAAGCCTTTGACAAAATTCAATATCCATTTCTGATAAAAAAAAAAACACCTCCAAAAAGCAGGAACAGAAGGAACATACCTCAACATAAAAGCTATATATGACAAACCCACAGCAAACATTATCCTCAATGGTGAAAAACTGAAACCATTTCCCCTAAAGTCAGGAACAAGACAAGGGTGGCCACTCTCACCACTACTATTCAACATAGTTTTGGTAGTTTTGGACACAGCAATCAGAGCAGAAAAAGAAATAAAAGGAATCTAGATTGGAAAAGAAGAAGTAAAATTCTCACTGTTTGCAAATGACATGACCCTCTACATAGAAAACTCTAAAGACTCCACCAGAAAATTACTAGAGCTAATCAATGAATATAGTATAGTTGCAGGATATAAAATTAACACACAGAAATCCCTTGCATTCCTATACACTAACAACGAGAAAACAGAAAAAGAAATTAAGGAAACAATTCCATTCACCATTGCAACGAAAAGAATAAAATACTTAGGAATATATATACCTAAAGGAACAAAAGACCTATATATGGAAAACTATAAAACACTGGTGAAAGAAATCAAAGATGACACAAATAGATGGAGAAATATACCATGTTTATGGATCAGAAGCATCAATATAGTGAAAATGAGTGTACTACCCAAAGCAATCTATAGATTCAATGCAATACCTATCAAGCTACCAACGCTATTCTTCAGAGAACTAGAACAAATAATTTCACAATTTGTATGGAAATACAAAAAAAAAAAAAAACAAACCGTCGAATAGCCAAAGCAATCTTGAGAAAGAAGAATGGAAGTGGAGGAATCAATCTGCCTGATTTGAGGCTCTACTACAAAGCCACAGTCATCAAGACAGTACGGTACTGGCACAAGGACAGAAATATAGATCAATGGAACAGAATAGAAAGCCCAGAGATAAATCCACGCACCTATGGACACCTTATCTTTGACAAAGGAGGCAAGAATATACAATGGAGAAAAGAAAATCTCTTTAACAAGTGGTGCTAGGAAAACTGGTCAACCACTTGTAAAAGAATGAAGCTAGAACACTTTCTAACACCATACACAAAAATAAACTCAAAATGGATTAAAGATCTAAACATAAGACCAGAAACTATAAAACTCCTAGAGGGAAACATAGACAAAACACTCTCCGACATAAACCACAGCAGGATCCTCTATGACCCACCTCCCAGAATATTGGAAATAAAAGCAAAAATAAACAAATGGGACCTAGTTAAACTTAAAAGCTTTTGCACAACGAAGGAAACTATAAGCAAGGTGAAAAGACAGCCTTCAGAATGGGAGAAAATAATAGCAAATGAAGCAACAGACAAACAATTAATCTCAAAAATATATAAGCAACTCCTGCAGCTCAATTCCAGAAAAAATAAACGACTCAATGAAAAATTGGGCCAAAGAACTAAACAGACACTTCTCCAAAGAAGACATCCAGATGACTAACAAACACATGAAAAGATGCCCAACATCACTCATTATCAGAGAAATGCAAACAAAACCACAATGAGGTACCATTTCACGCCAGTCAGAATGGCTGCTATCCAAATGACTACAAGCAATAAATGCTGGAGAGGGTGTGGAGAAAAGAGAACCCTCTTACACTGTTGGTGGGAATGCAAACTAGTACAGCCACTATGGAGAACAGTGTGGAGATTCCTTAAAAAACTGGAAATAGAACTGCCATATGACCCAGCAATCCCACTGCTGGGCATACACCCTGAGGAAACCAGAACTGAAAGAGATGCGTGTACCCCAATGTTCATCGCAGCACTGTTTATAATAACCAGGACATGGAAGCAGCCTAGATGTCCATCGGCAGACGAATGGATAAAGAAGTTGTGGTACATATACACAATGGAATATTACTCAGCCACTATAAAGAATACATTCGAATCAGTTCTAATGAGGTGGATAAAATTGGAGCCTATTATACAGAGTGAAGTAAGCCAGAAAGAAAAACACCAATGCAGTATACTAACTCATATATATAGTATTTAGTTAATCGGTAAAGATAACCCTGTATGTGAGACATCAAAAGAGACACAGATAAATAGAACAGTATTATGGACTCTATGGGAGAGGGTGAGGGTGGGATGATGTGGGAGAATGGCATTGAAGCATGTAAATTATCATTTGTGAAACGAATCGCCAGTCCAGGTTCGATGCATGATACAGGGTGCTCGGGGCTGGTGCACCAGGATGACCTGGAGGGATGGGATGGGGAGGGACGTGGGCGGGGGGTTCTGGAAAGGGAAAACACATACACCCATGGTGGATTCATGTCAATGTATGGCAAAACAAATACAATATTGTAAAGTTAAAAAAAACATAAAAATAAAATAAAAATAAAAATGAAAAGACCGTCATGCTGGGAAAGATTGAAGGCAGGAGGAGACGGGGATGACAGAGGATGAGATGGTTGGATGGTATCACCGACTCGATGGACATGGGTTTGGGTGGACTCCGGGAGTTGTTGATGGACAGGGAAGCTTGGCGTGCCTGGTGTTCATGGGGTCACAAAGAGTCAGACACAACTGAGCAACTGAACTGAACTGAACTGAAGTGTCTAAATGACCCAGGTCTTGACTGCTTCTATTCTCATGGCTTACTTCTTTCCAATTCATTCACTATATATTAGCCACAACGGCATTTTTGTTGCTGTTCAAAAACTTCAACCATCTCTTTAACTTATAATATTTGGATTTGCTTTGCTCTCTGTAGGAACACTCATCTGCCAGATAACCTGTCATCATATTCTATATCTATCTGTGAGTCCATTTATTTCATTACTGTCTATCTTCCTTCATTAAAGTGAAAGTTCCATAAAGACAGGGACTTAGATTTCCTCAGAGTGGTATCCCCATTCACTATATACTCATAATAAATACTAGATAAATATTCCATGAATGAAGTAAAGCTATCAAAATGATGTTGCTTCTACTTCTTTTCACTTCTGTTTGTAATATTTTTTTATTTACCACCACTAAACAGGTTACTCCCATTGTTCATCCTACTGAAATAATATTCTCTATGATGATCTCATTTCTGCCCTTGACACGATGTAATCCATACTGTAAAAGGTCGGTTTTCATCCATTCCAAAGAAGGGCAATGCAAAAGAATGTTCAAAATAACACACAATTACACCCTTTTCACACGCTAGCAAAGTAGGACTCAATAGTCTCCATACCAGGCTTCAACAGTTCATGAACTGAGAACTTCCAGATATTCAAGCTGGATTTTGAAGAGGCAGAGGAACTAGAGATCAAATTGCCAACATCCATTGGATCATAGAAAAAACAAGAGAATTTGAGAAAAAATAAATCTACTTACATTTACTTCACTGTGTTAAAGGCTTTGACTCTATGGATCACAACAAACTGGAAAATTCTCAAAGAGATGGGAATTTGCAGACCACCTTACCTGTGTCCTGTGAAACCTGTATGCATGTAAGGAAGCAACAGTTAGAACCAGACATGGAAAAATGGACTGATTCCAAATTGGGAAAGGAGTATGTCAAAGATGTATATTGTCATCCTGTTTATTTAACTTCTATGCAAAGTACATCATGCAAAATGCTGGGTTGGATGAAGCACATGCTGGAGTCAAGATTGCCGGGAGAAATGTCAATAACTTCAGGTATGCAGATGACACCACCCTTATGACAGAAAGAGAAGAGGAACTAAAGAGCCTCTTGACAAAGTTAAAGCGGAGAGTGAAAAAGTTAGCTTAACACTCAACATTCAAAAAACAGAGATCAAGGCATCTGGTCCCATCATTTCATGGCAAATAAATGGGGAAACAATGGAAACAGTGACAAAATGTATTTTCTTGAGCTCCAAAATCACTTCAGATGGTGACTGCAGCCATGAAATTATAAGACGCTTGGTTCTTAGAAGAAAAGTTGTGACAAACTTTGACAGCATATAAAAAACAGAGACATTACTTTGCCTACAAAGGTCTATCTAGTCAAAGCTATGGCTTTTCCATTAGTCATGTACAGATATGAGAGCTGGACAATAAAAAAGGCTGAGTGCTAAAGAATTGATGCCTTCCAACTGTGGTGCTGGAGAAGACTCTTGAGAGTCTCTTGGACAGCAAGGAGATCAAATCAGTCAGTCCTAAAGGAAATCAACCCTGAATATTCATTGGAAAGACTGATGCTGAAGCTAAAGCTCCAATACTTTGGCCACCTGATGCGAAGAGTTGACTGACTGGAAAAGACCTTGATTATGGGAAAGACTGAAGGCAGAAGGAAGGGGACAACAGAGGATGAGGTGGTTAGATGGCTCAATGGACATGAGTTTGAGCAAATTGCAGGAAATAGTGAAGTATAGGGAAGGCTGGCATGCTGCAGTCCATGGGGTCACAAAGAGTCAGACATGACTGAGTGACTGAATGACATTCCATGCTTCAAATTAAAGTCATTGCTATAATTTGAAAACACAATTATGGTTATGCCATGATCCTATTCTTAAAGCTTTCCAATTGCGTTCTATTGATAGTAACAGAAATTTTAATAGAAGTCTACAAACCTTGACTTCCTCATTAGACTTTTCCATTTTTTAAATCTCTGTCTACAGCCATATTCCTTTATCTTATGTACCTATAAATATTTTGCTCCTTGGTCCCCTAGGGATCTGTTTTCTGATTCTATCTCCCCCAAATCATGCTAGTTTCTTCTGTTATATGTTCCAGATCATCCTGTACATATCTTTCTAATTTATCAAAGTCATTCATAGCTTCCCTCCTGCATGAGAGCAGAAGCCTTGCAAACTAACAAGAAGGTTTGTTCATTCTGCTCCTTGTGGGGTCTTGTTCAGGACCTGGTTTACATGAGTATGCTGTACCTCCCTTATATATTATGAATCAAAGATCAGCTTCCTACATAGGTTCTGCACAAGGAACTGGACAAGGAAAAAATGAGTGGCTGTTTTTTCACAGAGAACCAAAAATCCTCTAATGTCTTATGTGGAATTAACCAGCATTTTGTAAAACAAATTTTCTAGTTTGTAACAGTGTTACATAAGGTTGTCTTAAGAAAAAAAGATGTGAATGAATATTGAATGTGAAATGAGGTACATGGTTAGAAAGCTATTAGAAAATAAAACAAATTATAAGAAAACCGAAAAGGTAATTTTCTGTGATATTTTCCTAAGGCTACTTAGATACATTTCTCCAAAGAGATTACGGTATGCCTCCAGCCATCAAAGTTCAAGCTCTACAATATGTAGGAACAGAGTGTTTGGGACACATGGCAAATTTGCTCACTAGATGATGTCCCTTTTCCTCTTCAAGAAGTTATTGTACAAATCATTTTACAGATGTGCTATAGTCAACTTTCCAAGAAAATTTGTTCTTCACTTGGTAAACAATCTTCAAATAACCCTTAAAAAAACTCTCTATAGTATACAACTGATGATGTTCCAAGCACCTAATAAGAATTGTAAAGAGTAACTCCGTATAGTCAGTGCTTACCAGGATTAACAGAAAAAAATGATAGTGTTGAAGGATGGAATGCAGGAAGCCTACTCTACCTTTAAATTTCCAGAAAAGTAGTGGCTTACTAAAGATCAATATTGAGATAATGTTAACTCTATCAGGTATATTTAAACAAGTATAAAATAGCTGCAGAGAAGAGTATGTAGAGACAGAGGAATATTGTTTAACTCAGGACTAATTAATCTTATTATGCAATTATATTATGTTCACATTACAGACAATATTAAAAAAATTAAGTTCAGGTTTTGGGATCATCCCTCAGATTATTATAACATTATCAAACATTATGTATTCAGTACAGAAATGTCTACCTCTCTGAGGCATTTGAAAGAAGCAATTTTCAAAATCAGCTAAAGAAAATATAGTTTTTAATTTGTCAATTGCTATTGTGATAGTTAATGAAACCATCAACAAAACAAAAAGGAATAATCTACTAAATGGGGGAAAATATTTCCAAATGATATGACTGAGAAGAGGTTAATATCCAAAATATATTAAAAACTCATACAACTCAATATCCAGCAAACAAACAACCTGATTAGAACATGAGCAGAAGACCTAAATAGATATTTTCCAAAGAAGATATATAGATAACCAACAGGTTCTTGACAAGATGTCCAGCATCCCTTAATCCAAGGAATGCAAATCAAAGCCACAATGACATATCACCATACATCTATCAGAATGGCTATCTTCAAAAAGACAACAAATAACAAATGGTGGCAAGGATATTGATGAAAGAGAACTCTTGTAATTGTGTGTGGGAAAGCCAATTGGTGCAGCCACTATGAAAAACAGCATGGGATTCCTCAAAAAATTAAAATCAGAAATACTATATGTTCCAGCAATTCCATTCCTGGGTATATAGCTGAAGAAAATGAAAACTCTAATTCAAAAAGATACACAGACCTCAAAGTTCATATCAGCATTGCTTACAATAGCCAAGATATGGAAGCAATCTAAGGGTCTATCAATAGATAAACGGATAAAGAGGATGTGGATGGAATACCACTCAGCCTGAAAAAAACAATTATGCCATTTGCAACAACATAGATGGACCTGGAGGGTATTATGGTTAGTGAAATAAATCAGACTAAGACAAATACTGTATGCTATCACTTATATGTGGAAGCTAAAAACTAAAAAAAAAAAGACTAGTTAAAAAAATAGACTCACAGAACAAACTAGTGGTTACCAGCAAGGAGAACAATTGGGGGAGGGCTAAGATAGGGGAAGGAAATTAAGAGGTCCAAACTATTACATACAAAATAAATAAGCTACAAGGATACATTGCCCAGCACAGGGAATATAGCCAATATTTTATATCATTTTAACTGGAGTGTAATCTGTAAAATTTTGAATCACTGTGTTATATAAGTGAAACCAATAAAATATTATAAATCAACTACACTTCACTGAAAACAAAACAAAATACACAAGGCCAAGACTTGGATGAAACAGGTAAAGCACTCACTTTGGGAACAAAATTTAAGAGGGTGTAAAAGATCAATAATCAGGTAAATTTTAATGTTCCAAAATTAAAAGTAATGCAAAAATTCTATATAAATAAGACATTAATATTTTATTAGATGACATGATCAGTATTGATCTGCCACAAACTACTCTTCTCTAACACGAATAACTGCAATAACCTTCCAACTTGTTTCTCTGCACGCTTTTTCATAATCTCCAAAAGATAGAGAAAGTTCCAAAACCTTAATATTAGAATGTTAGTTTCCTCAATAAGCACTTTCAAAAAACGTGTTTTCATTTTCGTAGGAAAAACTCTAAATTCTTAGATGGAAATGGAGCCTCTCCTTCCAGCTTTCTGTGGTCCATTAACTCATGCCTTTCTTTAGTTCTGAGAATGTACCAAGCTTTTTCCTGGGCTTCCCTGGTGGATCAGATGGTCAAGAATCTGCCTGCAATGTGGGAGACCTGGGTTCCATCTCTAGGTCAGGAAGATTCCCTGGAGAAGGGAAAGCAGCCCACTCCAGTATTCTTGCCTGGAAAATTCCATGGACAAAGGAGCCTTGCGGGCTACAGTCCATGGGGTCACAAAGAGTCAGACATGACTGAGCAAACCCCCCACACACACACACAAACACACACACACATACATGCTCTTACCTGGCTCAAACAACCTTGTATACCACATCCCATCTGCTAAGAAACACTTTCCCCTCTTAATTACCTAGCTAACTCCCCCTTGAACTTCTGATTGAAACCCAAGTACCAACTCTGTAAGAAGTCTTCCTTAAGAACAGTCTACATAGAATCAAGTGAGCCCTTTTCTCATGTCTCTCTAATGCGCTATTACCTTTCCTTCACAGGGCTTAGTCAGAATACATACTCCAGGAAAAAAGGGAGACTCTGACTTTGCTCACCATGATATGTCACCATTGCCTAGCCCAGTCCCTGAACACTGTAGATCTTCAGTGGATATTTGTAGAATGAATTTAAAGCTCTTTAAGTAAAATAATAGATGTCCTGAAAATTATCAAATATTGTCTTAAAAGTCAGTTAAATATAGTGAAAAAGTAAACAAAAATCAATTTAATATACATGCTGATGTTACTTTTTCTTTAAACCAGAATGAATTACAATATCCTTTGAATAATTCAACTGAGGGTTATAAGATTTGAATAAGGAGAAATATATTACAGCAATCTGTGAATGCTTTGTCAGAAATAAAATGTAATCTTAGGAATTAGCAGAAATAAAGTAATATTGACAAGGTTAACTTACAGAAAGATAAAAAAGTGATTTTTTTTCTAGATGAAAGGGAGATTATTAATAGTTGACATGAGAAATTAACTTACAGAAAGATAAAAAAGTGATTTTTTTTCTAGATGAAAGGGAGATTATTAATAGTTGACATGAAAAATCAACTTACAGAAAGATAAAAAAGTGATTTTTTTCTCGATAAAAGGGAGATTATTAATAGTTGACATGAGAAATCAAAAAGTAGTTCAGCCCTCTTTCATATGAGTATGTCAAATAATATTGACACTAATATAAAAAAGAAAAAAAAGATTTCTGCAAATAAGTTCCCACCCTTGATGTGATTTTTCCAAGATACCCCATAGTCTAACTAGTTATTAATAAATCAAAAGCATGAAAGATCAGATTCATCATTTTGTCCAGCTATTCCCTGCTCTTCCTGAGGCTGCCTGACAAAGTGTGATTTATGATATATAAGCTGTGCTATGGGGGTTGACATGGTGAGTGTGATCTCATTTAATATGTTCTTGCAATCAGCTTAGATCTCTTTGACAAGCATTTCATGTGCATGTGTTTTCAGAACATAAAATAGGTATCTTAATGAAAACAAACTTTATATCCAAAGATATATTTGCATTCTCTGGTTATTTGCAATTAATATTTTAACTATTCAAATACTTCCTAACTTTCATTAAATTGAAACAATACATAACATTTTTTGTTATTCAGGCTCCATACAAATCACTTCTCTCTGCTTATAGTGAAAGATAAGAATAAAGAATATTTATAACCCAGGTTGGTAAATAATGAATCTGCCTACTAAGTAATCTAGGTAGAAAAAGAAGTGAAACTAAAACCTAATTCTTCTTGATCACATATACATGGAATTTAGGTTTTGGTCACCAATTTCAGTGTGTGGTAGAAGGGTTACCACCGCCTCAATGAACAAGACTCTGACACCAGATATTCATCCAACAATTTAACTCAATTCTTATGTAATCTACCTAGAGATTGCTTCAGATTCCATGGGTGAAGGGTTCAGTCCTACAAGACTGCTTCCCATCAATCCCTGCTCTAGATTACCTGTGCCTCTAACTGACTGGAGGTTCTAACAAACTCCTCCATCTCAGAATGCCAATCACAAATCCTGACGGTCACCTGACAGACTGGTTATAATCCAGAGGGTTCCAGGACACCTTCCTTGGTTGAGTCTGATTAATTTGCTAGAGTGGCTCTCAAAACTCAGGGAGATATTTTACTGACTAGATTACTGATTTATTCTAAAAAGGTTGTATGTCAGAAATAGCCAGAGGAAGATATGTAGGGCAAGTTATGGGGAAAGGGTGTGGAGCTTCCATGTGTTCACCAACTTGGAAGCTCTCTGAACCTTTCCCTTTAGGGTGTTTTTAGAGGCTTCATTACATAGGCATGGTTGATTAAATCATTGGCCACTGACAATTGATTCAATCTCCAGTCCCTCTCCTCTACCCAGGAGTCAGGGTGGGACTGAAAGTTCCAACCCTCTAGCCACAGTGTTGGTATACTTAGTCACTGCTCCTATCCTTAGGTTAACTTAGTTTATCACTCTCATCACTTAGGAAATTCCAAGAGTTTAGGAACTTTGTGCCAGAAAAGGGGACAGAATCAAAATATATATTTCTTATTATAAATTCCAATAATACAGGCATGAAAAAACTTATTATAATTTTACAAAGTTTGATAGGTAGAACAGAAACCCAATATTTTAAATTAAATCTTAAGAAAAGTACTTGATCTGAGATACTTTCACAGAAAACAGTATCAATTCATATTATTCCAATTTAGTGTAAACAATATCACAATGTATCACTTCTATATTTCTTTTTTTTTTTCCAAAAAGTTATAAAAAGGTTTAAGTTTCTTCTTCTGATAGCTACTACTTAGTTAACAGCTATTATCTCTCTGGGGCAAGGTTTTCTGAAAAGTGAAAGTGAAAGTCGCTCAGTCATGTCCAGCTCTTTAGGACCCCATGGGCTATATAATCCATGGAATTCTCCAGGCCAGAATACTGAAATGGGTAGCCTACCCCTTCTCCAGTGGATCTTCCCAACTCAGGAATCAAACCAGGGTCTCCTGTATTGCAGGAGGATTCTTTACCAACTGAGCTATCAAGGTTTTCTGAGACAGATTAAATTTTTAATTATGAATAAACTTAAGTATTTGTGACAATTTCTAAAAAGATCATCAAATAGTTGTGTATATGTTGTAATAATTAACAGGATGCAAACACAGATCTTTTGATTCCCAGCACATGTTCTTAACAAGTGTTATCTATATGTTGACACATATAACTTAGAATTCTCCAAAGGGCAGCATATTGAGAATAGCAAAATTAATTAAAACCTCAATTTATGCACTATTTGTCCTGGGTATCAGGACAGCCTCCAACAGATTCATATAACATCTCCAAATGTTTTGCTAAACAAAGATTTGTTTAACACAGACTCATGGCATAGGCTCACTGATTCACATTCTTTGTCTTCCTTTGGTTCATAGGAGGCATTTGATGAAGAGCTTTTATAAGTTCAGAAATAGCTTCTGAGTTGTATCTGCCTGTGGAACTCAGTTTCTCTAGTGGAATCAAACTCAAATTAGCATAAATATTTAGTAGGTTTCCTTGCACTTATTCAGTTCAGTTCAGTTCAGTCACTCAGTCGTATCCGACTCTATGCGACCCCATGAACCTCAGCACGCCAGGCCTCCCTATGCATCACCAACTCCCGGAGTCTGAACAAACCCATGTCCATCGAGTCGGTGATGCCATCCAGCCATCTCATCCTCTGTCGTCCCCTTCTCTTCCTGCCCCCAATCCTTCCCAGCATTAGGGTCTTTTCCAGTGAGTCAACTCTTCGCATGAGGTGGCCAAGGTATTGAAGTTTCAGCTTCAACATCAGTCCTTCCAATGAACACCCAGGACTGATCTCCTTTAGGATGGACTGGCTGGATCTCCTTGCAGTCCAAGGGACTCTCAAGAGTCTTCTCCAACACCACTGTTCAAAAGCATCAATTCTTCAGCACTCAGCTTTCTTCACCGTCCAACTCTCACATCCATACATGACCACTGGAAAAACCATAGCCTTGACTAGATGGACCTTTGTTGGCAAAGTAACGTTTCTGCTTTTAAATATGCTTTCTAAGTTGAGCATAACTTTCCTTCTAAGGAGTAAGCATCTTTTAATTTCATGGCTGCAATCACCATCAGCAGTGATTTTGGAGCCCAAAAAAGTAAAGTCTGACACCGTTTCCACTATTTCCCCATCTATTTCTCATGAGGTGATGGGACCAGATGCCATGATCTTAGTCTTCTGAATGTTGAACTTTAAGGCAACTTTTTCACTCCCCTCTTTGACTTTCATCAAGAGGCTCTTTAGTTCTTCTTCACTTTCTGCCGTAAGTGTGGTGTCATCTGCATATCTCAGGTTATTGATATTTCTCCCAGCAATCTTGATTCCAGCTTGTGTTTCTTCCAGCCCAGCGTTTCACATGATGCAATCTGCATATAAGTTAAATAAGCAGTGTGACAATATACACCCTTGATGTACTCCTTTTCCTATTTGGAACCAGTCTGTTGTTCCATGTCCAGTTCTAACTGTTGCTTCCTGACCTGCATACAGGTTTCTCAAGAGACAGGTCAGATGGTCTGGTATTCCCATCTCTTTCAGAATTTTCCACAATTTATTGTGATCCATACAGTCAAAGACTTTGGCATAGTCAATAAAGAAGCAATAGATGTTTTTCTGGAACCCTCTTGCTTTTTCGATGATCCAACTGATGTTGGCAATTTGATCTCTGGTTCCTCTGCCTTTTCTAAATCCAGCTTGAACATCTGGAAGTTCATGGTTCACGTATTGCTGAAGCCTGGCTTGGAGAATTTTGAGCATTACTTTACTAGCGTGTGAGATGAGTGCAATTGTGCGGTAGTTTGAGCATTCTTTGGCATTGACTTTTTTTGGGATTGGAACGAAAACTGACCTTTTCCAGTCTTGTGGCCACTGCTGAGTTTTCCAGTTTTGCTGGCATATTGAGTGCAGCACTTTCACAGCATCATCTTTCAGAATTTGAAATAGCTCAACTGGAATTCCACCCCCTCCACTAGCTTTGTTCGTAGTGATGCTTTCTAAGGCCCACTTGACTTCACATTCCAGGATGTCTGGCTCTAGGTGAGTGATCACACCATTGTGATTATCTGGGTCATGAAGATCTTTTTTGTACAGTTCTTCTGTGTATTCTTGCCACCTCTTCTTAATATCTTCTGCTTCTGTTAGGTCCATACCATTTCTGTCCTTTATCGAGCCCATCTTTGTATGAAATGTTCCCTTGGTATCTCTAATTTTCTTGAAGAGATCTCTAGGCTTTCCCATTCTGTTGTTTTCCTCTATTTCTTTGCATTGATCACTGAGGAAGGCTTTCTTATCTCTCCTTGCTATTCTTTGGAACTCTGCATTCAGATGGGAATATCTTTCCTTTTCTCCTTTGCTTTTGCTTCTCTTCTTTTCACAGCTGTTTGTAAGGCCTCCTCAGACAGTCATTCTGCTTTTTTGCATTTCTTTTCCATGGGAATGGTCTTGATCCTTGTCTCCTGTACAATGTCATGAACCTCTGTCCATAGTACATCAGGCACTCTATCAGATCTAGTCCCTTAAATCTATTTCTCACTTCCACTGTATAATTATAAGGGATTTGATTTAGGTCATACCTGAATGATCTAGTGGTTTTCCCTACTTTCTTCAATTTAAGTCTGAATTTGGCAATAAGGAGTTCATGATCTGAGCCACAGTCTGCTCCTGGTCTTGTTCTTGCTGACTGTATAGATCTTCTCCATCTTTGGCTGCAAAGAATATAATCAATCTGATTTCGGTGTTGACTACCTGGTGATGTCCATGTGTACTTATTAATAATCCATTAATACCAAATGAGCTTTCAAACTACCTAAACATTTCTGTAGTTAGTGTTTGCTGCCTTATGACTTAAACAACACATATTACTTTGATTTACACTGATCAAATTTAGACACTTTTTAGATAGCAAAATCCTTTACCAAACACTATTACAAATTATGTGAAATTGCCTAGGCAGTAAGTAATCATACGCATGCCCTCCCATCAAGAAACCCCTAAGAATACTTGGTTCAAATTCCATTCTATAGGAGAATTTGATATTAGGGCATGGAAAAAAGAAAGCAAAAAGTCAGACATAAATGCCTTGTCAAAAGCCCAAATCCAACAGTAGCATAAAGGCCTAAAACTACCAACTTTGAGACAGCCATGTGGCAGAAAAGTGCTATCATCTGTTTTAAGCTGGTTTTATGCATTATTTATTTTTTCAGCTTCTGCTCTGCAGTTATTCAACTACAAATGCCATTGGCTATAATGTACACTCCAACATCTTGAACAGCAGTAGCCTTAATTATAATTTAAATGAATTAATGATTCATAAAAGGAGGATCATTGTGTTTGTTTGTGTTTTAGTTGTCTCCTTGGATTAAAATATTGTTTGGCAAATAAATGGCAAAAGAAAATAATAAAATAAAAATTAGAATTCCATATTATATCTTTAGATAAAACAAACTGTAAAATAAACACCTGAAACAAAATTTTAAGTATTTGTGTGGACCAAATGAACGGTTTAAACACAGATGATTTGATCCAGTGCTTTGTTCTTTGAAAGTAATGGAATATTTATTCTGGATAATGCATGCATTTCTGTTATTTATAAAGAAGTTTTTGATTGTCAACTGAACTTATACATAAGGTTTTGTAAATAATACCATGTTAAACTTATTCAGGATTTTAGGTTTTTAAAACATGATTTTTTCAGTTCTTTTTAACTCTATTGATATAATTGTTTATGGCATATATAAACCGTGAAAAAGTTGTGTAGTATAGTATTCAGACTGTCCTCTGTAATATTTCATTGCATTTATACTTGCATTTAATTAAGATTGGATATAATTTACCAAAATCTTTAAAATATTTATAAAGAGAGCACTATTGAGAGTTTATACAAAGGAAAAAAGAATAAAGTATATTAAATTTTTTTCTGTTAAAAGGTGGATAATTTTCATTCTGATTTTTCTTTAATTGATTTTATTGTTTGGCATTCAACATTGGGGAAAAAACTACTATACGCATGGCTAAGATCATTATTAGCTGCATAAACTATTTGGTACCAAAGCTTTGAATTAAACTTCAGATTCCAGGTTTTCTGTGAATTTGTTTTTGTTTTTGTTTTTAAGTGCAGTAGGATTTACACCCCACATCTATATATCTCTGAATTCCACTCCTATATTGATGCCAAGATGAACTGATTTAGGGACAAGTTCTTCACTTATAGGGAAACGTAAATATATCCCAAACTGCACTGAACTCTGGCAAGCACCTAGCCTATAGTAACTATTTTGTGCCTTGTAATGGATTGAATAGTATCACCCTAAAGGGATGACCAAGTTGTAGACCCCGATGCTCTCCATCTCCCCACCAGTGCCTGTGAATGTGAGCTTATTTGGAAGCAAGATATTTACAGATATAATCAAGGTAAAAATCTTAGGAAGGAAACATCTAGAGTAAGGGTGGATCCTAAATCTAAAGACCAGGGGCTTTATAGTAAGAAAAATTAGAGAAATAAAAGACACAGGCAAGAAGGTCACATGATAACAAAGGCAGAGATGGGATTATGCTGATACAAGCAAAGGCTTTCCATGAGCCTCTAGTGGCTGATCCACTCAAGGTAAGTTTCTCCCTAGAGTCTTCTAAGGGAGTATGGTCCTACAAACACCTTGATTTTGATTTAATGTTCTAGTGCAACAGTGACAAAAAAAAAATATATATATATATATATATATATATTGTGTTAAACCATCAATTTTGTTGTAATTTGCCCAATAACCCCAAGAAACTTATACATGCCTCAAGTATTTGGTTAAACAAATACTACCATTGCACATTTCAAAAGAGTGGTCACCAGTGTTGATTGTGGTAAACATACAGGTTATTTTCAGTTTTTTTTTTAATTTTTACTTATCAATGAATATTATTATATTTAATCAAACATTTTATTCTATACAAGTCTTGCTTGGATGTGTCACCACTGAATACCAGCTCCTCTGACTCCGGGCTTTTTTTTTAATTTATGAAGATTTGCTATGTATTGGATGTTTGTGACTCCTGAAAATTCATATGTTGAAGCCCCTAACTCCCAAAGTGATTTGTATTTAGAGGTAGGTGTCTGGGCTTTCCTGGTGGCTCAGTAGTAAAATAATCTGCCTCCCAATTAAGCAGATGCAAGAAACTCAGTTTCGATCCCTGGGTCAGGAAGAATCCCTGGAGAAGGAAATGGCAACCTACTGCAGTATTCTTGCCTGGAGAATCCCATGGACAGAGAAATTTGGTGGTCTACAGTCCATTGAATCTCAAAGAGTCAGACACGACTTAGTGACAGAGCATGCACTTCCGGGAGGTAATGGAGCTTAGATAAACTCAGGCAGGTGGGGCCTCCATGGTGTGATTAGTCTCCTTATAAAAAGAAAAAGAGAGATCAGAGCTAGCATTTTGTCTCTCTGATGTGAGCATACAGAAGGAAGGCATCCATCTGTAAGTCAGAAAAGGCCCTTATCAGAATCAGAGTCTATGGGCATCCTAATGATCAACTTCCAGCTTCCAGAACTGTGAGAATTTTCTCTATGAGAAATAGATATATATTATTTAAGCCATCCAGCCTATGGTATTTTGTTATAGTAGCCTGAGCTGGCTAATACAAGCTTGGATAAAGTGGAAAGACTGGTGCAAAATCAAGTTCTAGAAAAGCATTTTAAATTGTAAGAAAGTGAAGCAAAAATTGTTTAAATATTTCCACATACTCCACTTACACTGCCAAATTAAGGAAATGTGTGCTTAAATCAAGCCCTTTAAAATGAACATACTTTTCTTACAAGAGTAATTAATAACCCATCAATGTCAATTATATTTGTCAGGTTAATTTTCATCCTGTATTACACTGAAAAAAAGGTTTGAAACTGATGAGTCATTTTCCATTTGAAGTGTCATTTATAGAACTATGAGCTAACCATATGAATCTTGGAGATATAGTTTTGTCAAGGCTGGGATTCAATCTTATAAAAACATCTCAGGCTTGGGAATGGAACTGATAATTAGGCAAACATGCAGTAAAATGTTATATAGAGTGAAGCTGTATCCTGCTCAATTTTGTCCAGTTTTTAAAGAGAATGACTTTTACTTTTGTGATCTCTACTTTACAAACTTTATCAAATTATATCTGTAATGTCTACTTCCTAAAATTTAAAGATCAAAAACATTTCACTATATATCAATCTGATTTTGGTATCGACCAGCTGGTGATGTCCATGTGTGGCACTGTTTTTGTGTTGCTGGAAAAGAGTGTTTACTATGACCAGTGTATTCTCTTGACAAAACTCTTAGCCTTTGCCCTGCTTTTGTACTCCAAGACCATACTAGCCTGTTATTTTGGTTATCTCTAGACTTCCTCCGTTTGCATTCTGATCCCCTATGATGAAAAGGCCATCTATTTTTGGTGTTAGTCCTAGAAGGTCTTGTAGGTCTTCATAGAACCTGTCAACTTTAGCTTTTTGGGCATCAGTGGTCAGGGCACAGACTTGAATTACTATGATGTTGAATGATTTGCCTTGGAAATGAACTGAGATCATTCTGTCATTTTGAGATTACACCCAATTACTGCATTTCAGTCTCTTTTGTTGACAATTAGGGCTACTCCATTTCATCTGAGGGATTCTTGCCCACCATATTAGATAAAATGATCATATAAAATAAGTTCTCCCATTCCCATACACTTTAGCTTGATGGTTAGTAAAATGTTGGTGTTCAACCTTGCCATCTCCTGCTTGACCAATTCCAATTTACCTTGATTCATGGACCTAATATTCCAGGTTCCTATGCAATATTGTTGTTTATAGCATAGGACTTTACTTTCACCACCAGATACATCCACAGCTGAGCATCATTTCTGCTTTAGCCCAGCCAGCTATTCTCACTGGAGCTATTAGCAATTGCCTTCCACTCTTCCTTAGTAGCATATTGGACACCTTCCAACCCCGGGGGCTCATCTTCTGGTGTCATATCATTTTTCCTTCTCATACTGTCCATGGGGTTCTCCAGGAAAAATACTGGAGTGCGTTGCCATTTCCTCCTCCAGTGGACCAAATTTTGTCATAACTCTTCAGTATGACTTGTCCATCTTGAATGTCCCTGCACTGCATGGAACATAGATTCACTGAGTTACACAAGCCCCTTAGCCATGACAAGGCTCTGATCCATGAAGAGAAGGTCAGAGTACAGAGTTCCAAAATAATAGATTCTTACATTTTTTCAGTTTAACGTCTGTTTTGATGGAGAGAGCAACACCCAGAATGTTTTACTTTTGCCTCTTAAAATTCATTTTTAAACAATGACCTAAGTTGTGTGCTGATTGAATAAAATTGATAAGAAACTGTTTGACTGACTTCCTAAAATGCATCACATAGATAATGCCCTTTGTGATTACAGCATGATCATATTTGATATATCATTAGCAGCATTCCTTGAGTTAAAGGCATTGTGTCTCATATTTAAACAGTATTCAGACTGAAACCAGCATGCTATTAATTGCCTTTTGGTTTGATCTATGTAATATAATACATCTGTGTAATGATTTAAGAAAATTCAAAGTGCAAAAATCCTCTCATACAATACAAACTAGCGAGTAATTCACATTTCAAAATAGATTATACTATGGCATTTTTAGGATTTCTAATAAATGACAAAAATGCAAAAATGTAAGAAAGGAGAACAGAAGAAAAAAGAGAGAAAAGTAAAAACTAAATGAGGATGCAGAAAATTGCTTCTTTTTAATCCTAGAACACTAAGGAAGGTATTCTTCTCAAGTAAGTTTTCAGGTCTGATTATCTTAGTGCATCAGAATTGACAACAACAGGAACACGGTTAATTTTGTTAAGGGCCACATGAAAAAAAAAAGTCTCAAGATTGTAAGATGAAACAAAAGGTTAAACTTTTCTTCTTGAACATTGCTACTTTCTGTGAGCATATTTCAAATTATTGAAGACAGAAAATGGAAAATAAACATAAAAAATAATGAGACTAACATTCATTCATTCATAATGAATGCCATCCATGTACCACATACTGTGATAGGTACTGTGGGTAACACAGTGAACAAAAATGACAGAAAGCTCTGCCTTCATGTAGTGTATACATTACGGGACAGGTGATACATAACCAAATAAATAATGAAGCCCCATGATATGTTGGAAGTGATAAGTTCTGTTCAGTTCAGTTGCTCAGTCGACTCTGACTCTTAGTGATCCCATGGACTGTAATACGCCAGGCTTCCCAGTCCATCACCATCTCCAGGAGCTAATTCAAACTCATGTCCATCGAGTTGGTGATGCTATCCAAACATCTCATCCTCTGTCATTCCATTATCCTCCCACTTTCAATCTTTCCCAGCATCAAGGTCTTATACAAAGAGTCAGTTTTTCACACCAGGTGGCCAAAGTTTTGGAGTTTCAGCCTCAGCATTAGTCTTTCCAATGAATATTCAGGACTGATTTCCTTTAGGATGGACTGGTTTGATCTCCATGCAGTCCAAGTTATTCTCAAGAGTCTTCTCCAACACCAGAGTTCAAAAGCATCAGTTCTTCAGCGTTCAGCTTTCTTTATATTCCAATACTCACACCCATACACAACTACTGGAAAAACCATAGCTTTGACTAGATGGACCTTTGTTGGTGAAGTAATGTCTCTTCCCTGAAATATGCTGTCTAAATTGGTCATAGCTTTTCTTCCAAGAAACAGACCTTTTTTAATTCCTTGGCTGCAGTCACCATCTTCAGGGATTTTAGAGCCCAAACAAAGAAAGTCTCTCACTGTTTCCATTGTTTCCCCATCTATTTGCCATGAAGTCATGGGACCAAATTCCATGATCTTAGTTTTCTAATTGTTGACTTTTAAGTCAAATTTTTCACCCTCCTCTTTCACTTTCATCAAGAGGCTCTTTAGTTCTTCACTTTCTAACATAAGGGTGGTGTCCTCTGCATATCTTAGGTTATTGATATTTCTCCTAGCAATCTTGATTTCAGCTTGTGCTTCATTCAGCCCAACATTTCTCATGATGAACTCTGCAAATAAGTTAAATAAGCAGGGTGATGATATACAGTCCCAAAGTACTCCTTTCCCATTTGGAACCAGTCTGTTGTTCCATGTCCAGTTCTAACTGTTGCTTCTTGACCTGCATAAGGATTTCTCAGAAGGCAGGTCAGGTTGTTTGGTATTCCCATCTCTTTCAGAATTTTCCAGAGTTTATTGTAATCCACACAGTCAAAGCCTTTGGCATAGTCAATAAAGGAGAAGTATATGTTCTTCTGGAACTCTTTTGCTTTTTCAATGATCCAAAGGATGTTGGCAATTTGATCTCTTGTTTCATTCCCATTCTACTGTTTTCCTCTATTTCTTTGCATTGATCACTGAGGAAGGCTTTCTTATCTCTCCTTGGTATTCTTTGGAAATCTGCATTCAAATGGGTATATCTTTCCTTTTCTCTTTGCCTTTCGCTTCTCTTCTTTCACAGCTATTTTTAAGGCCTCCTCAGACAACCATTTGCCTTTTTGCATTTCTTTTTCTAGGGGATGGTGTTGCTCCCTGCCTCCTGTACAATGTCATGAACCTCCATCCATAGTTCTTCAGGCACTCTGTCTATCAGACCTAATTCTTTGAATCTATTTCTCACTTCCACTGTATAATCATAAAGGATTTGATTTAGGTCATACCTGAATGACCTAGTGGTTTTCCCTACTTTTGCCAATTTAACTCTGAATAAGGAGCTCAGCTCTTGGTCTTGTTTTCACTGACTATATAGAACTTCTTTTTTGGCTACAAAGAATATAATCAATCTGATTTTGGTATTGACCATCTGGTGATGTCCATATATAGATTCTTATCTTGTGTTGTTGGAAGAGGGTGTTTCCTATGACCAGTGCATTTTTTTGGCAAAACTCTATTAGCCTTTGCCTTCCTTCATCTGTACTCCAAGGACATGTTTGCCTGTTACTCCATGTATTTCTTGACTTCTTAATTTGCATTCCAGTCCCCTATAATGAAAAGGACATCTTTTTTGGGTGTTAGTTCTAGAAGGTCTTGTAGGTCTTCATAGAACCGTTCAACTTCAGGTTCTTCAGCATTACAGCTTGGGGCATAGACTTGGATTACTGTGATATTGAATGGTTTGCCTTGGAAACAGAGATCATTCTGTCGTTTTTGTGATTGCATCCAAGTACTGCATTTCAGACTCTTTTGTTGACTATAATGGCTACTCCATTTCTTCTAGGAGATTCTTGCCCACAGTAGTAGATATAATGGTCATCTGAGTTAAAGTCACCCATTTCAGTCCATTTAGTTCACTGATTCCTAAAATGTTAGTGTTCAGTCTTGCCATCTCCTGTTTGACCACTTGAAATTTGACTTGATTCAAGGACCTAACATTCCGGGTTCCTATGCAATATTGCTCTTTATAGCATGGGACTTTACTTTCATCATCAGTGACATCCACAACTGGGTGTTGTTTTGTCTTTGGCTTTGTCTCTTCATTCTTTCTGGAGTTATTTCTCCACTGATCTCCAGTAGCATATTGGGGATCTACAGACCTGGAGAGTTCATCTTTCAGTGTCCTATCTATTTGCCTTTTCATACTGGTCATGGAGTTCTCAAGGCAAGAATACTGAAGTGGTTTGCCATTTCCTTCTCCAGTGGACAGAGTTTTATCAGAATTCTCCACCATGACCATCCATCTTGGGTGGACTTACAAGGCATGGCTCATAGTTTCAATGAGTTAGATAAGGCTATAGTCCATGTGATCAGATTGGTTAGTTTTCTTTGATTGTGGTTTTCAGTCTGTCTGCCCTCTAATGGAGAAGGATAGGAGGCTTATGGAAGCTTCCTGATAAGAGAGACTAACTGGTATCAATGTTCCCTTGGTATCTCTAATTTTCTTGAAGAGATCTCTAGGCTTTCCCATTCTATTTTTTTTTCCCCTCTATTTCTTTGCATTGATCCCTGAGGAAGGCTTTCTTATCTCTCCTTGGTATTCTTTGAACTCTCCATTCAGATGGGTATATCTTTCCTTTTCTCCTTTGCCTTTAGATCCTCTTCTTTTCTCAGCTATTTGTAAGGCCTCCTCAGACAACCATTTCCCCTTTTTTGCATTTCTTTTTCTTAGGGATGGTCTTGATCACTGCCTGCTGTACAATGTCATGCACCACTGTCCATACTTTTTCAGACACTCTGTCTATCAGATCTAATCCCTTGAATCTATTTGTCACTTCCCCTGTATAATCATAACGGATTTGATTTAGGTCATACCTGAATGGTATAGTGATTTTCCCTACTTTCTCCAAAGATAAGTTCTGTGGAGAAAAGCAAAGAAGGAAAAGTACACCGGAAGTGTCACTTAATTTTAACAAAGGAAATCAAGGAAGTTGTGGTGGAGAAAGTAGCATGTGAGTGAAAGGTACAAAGAGGTAAGAAAGCAATCATGGTGGATATCTAGAGATGGGTATTTTCAGTCAGAGAAAACACATTTAAAGAATCTAATGTAAGAAAATCCTTGACATTTTCAAATCATCAGGAGGTTAGAGCAGCAATAATGCTGGAACAGGGTGAAGGGGAGAAAAATCGTCAATGTGTTCAGAATGATACACCAGGCAGAGCCATGGTGTACATGGTTTTGTAAAGTGTTATATGATTCTGCCTTTCACTCAGA
The DNA here is from genome assembly GCF_054371585.1 of Giraffa tippelskirchi. Classification (NCBI taxonomy): domain Eukaryota; kingdom Metazoa; phylum Chordata; class Mammalia; order Artiodactyla; family Giraffidae; genus Giraffa; species Giraffa tippelskirchi. The sequence goes on from NC_137276.1 coordinate 45,519,539, forward strand.
ATGAAACCATAAGTTACTGAAGGTAATTGAGCAGGTGAGTGATATGACTTCAATTATTTTATGTTCTTGTTTATGTATTGAGGATAGATTACAAGCAATGGCAAATGTGAAAGAAATAAACAGAATATTTAAAAATTCAGATGAAATATGAGTTGACTTGAACTGGGTGAACAATAATAATAGTGAGAATTGCTTAGATACTTTTGAGGGTAGAGTTGCTGAGAAATGAGTGTTAAGCATGACTGAAGCTTGCATATTATACGAGATTACAGGACCAGAAGGAACGAATAAGTTTTTGGAGTTGTAGTGGTAAAGGAGTGAACTGGAAAGATGACAGTTAATATGCAGAGAGTTGGTGGCTTAAAATTTAGATTATAAACATTTGTATTATGAGAAATTACTTGGAACTGAGATAATGGGATTGAGTAATTGAGGCAAGAGTATTGGAAATGAGTACACCAAATACCTAAGGATGAGGAATTTCATGGAACACAAAAATTACAACAGGGGCAGAATTACAAATATTGACAGGAAATCAGGGTATAAAATTTTCATAGAATAAGGGAACATGCCTACAAAAGTTGAAAAGAGAAGTTAACAGATTCTAATGCCATGTGATTCCAAATTGGAGAGGTGGGAGGAAAAGCAAGTGAGAAAACTCTGGAAGTAGAAAAGTGCAAGAGAAGATATTTATTTCACCTCTAGAGACAGTGGATAGAGTTGAGGGTAAGACATAATCTACCACTCAGAGGGCTGAGCACTGAAGAACTGATGCTTTTGATCTGTGGTGTTGGAGAAGATTCTTGAGAGTCCCTTGAACTGCAAGGAGATTAAACCAGTCCATCCTAAAGGAAATCAGTCCCGAATATTCATTGGAAGTACTGAGGTTGAAGCTGAAACTCCCATACTTACTTTGGCCACCTGATGTGAAGAGTTGACTCATTGGAAAAGACTCCGATGCTGGGAAAGATTGAAGGCAGGAGGAGAAGGGGAGGGAGGGGCAGAGGATGATATGATTGGTTGGCATCACCGACTGGATGGACATGAGTTTGAGCTCTGGGAGTTGCTGAAGCACAGGGAAGCCCGGCATGCTGCAGTCCACGGGGTCACAGTCAGTCACAACTGAGCGACTGAATTGAACTGAACTAGAGGGCTAAACTGAAAGTAGTAGCATTGAGGAGAGAGGTGACAATAAGAAGGAGAAGGTAAATAAAAAATTCAGAGATTTCTGAAAATTGAGAATCCTCTTTTGCACTTTGCATCCTGAGAGAATCTTCCAAAATGGATTAAAAAAAAAAAAAGTTCCATTTAAACCATCAGTAACTTTAAGAATGGGAGATATTATCATCCCCTTTTGCCAAGAGAAAAGCTCATTAGCAGTGTTCAGATGACTATTAGAAGGTTTAAGTATTAGCACGATGTCAACCCAACTAGTGTTACATAATCCACACAATTTACAATACGTTAAGAGGGCATATTAACCAATTAATTAAATAAAACTCTTTCAAAGGTTATTTTAAAGTTATCAAGGTGAAGAAGAATGAACATGTTACAATTTAGAAATGGACCTGGATTTGAGTCCCAAATACACCATTAAACAAATGTGTGGTTTTGAGCAAGCCACGTAAAATCACCGTACTGCTACTTGAATTTAAAATGAAGATGCTGCTACTGCTGCTGCTAAGTCGCTTCAGTGGTGTCCGACTCTGTGCGACCCCATAGATGGCAGCCCACCAGGCTCCGCCGTCCCTGGGATTCTCCAGGCAAGAACACTGGAGTGGGTTGCCATTGCCTTCTCCGAAATGAAGATAATACTGCATAGATTGTAGATTGTGATAAAGATTCATATATAATTTATCACTCAGTTATAAATCACTTACTTAATTATAAATGTGTGATAAATATTAAATAGAATACTTAATCTTAGACCATAAGGTCATTTCTTAGAAAAATATGCGAATATTGATATAAGATAATATATCATCATAGTTTAATATAAAATAATTTACAGCCATAATAAAAAGATTTTGGAGGTGCTTTACTGAGACTAAATTTACAATTAGTCAAATGCACAAATCTTAAGTTTATACCTTCTTGGGTTTTATATATTTATGCAATCATATTCACTTTGCCCATATCAAGATAAAAAACAGTTCCACAGCATCAGAAAGTTTTCTTTTCCTCCATTTTACTCAATAACCACACAAGGCTAAGACTATTCTAACTATTATCACTATAGTTTTATTTTGCCTCCTGCTGAACTTCATTTATTTGCAGTTATATGGTATTTAACATTTTGTGTCTGGCTTATTTTATTCAACAACATGTTTTTTGAGATTTGTCCTTTTTATTGTATGTATTAGTACTTAGTTCTTCATTGGTATGTATCGTTACTATATAAGCCATTATCACTGGTTTAAATATTTTCGCCTCTTGATAGACTTTTTCCAGCTTTTGCTGATTATTAAAAAAGGTTTTGTGAATGTTTTTCACTTGTCATTTTTGTGTGAAAATTAAATCATTTATTTTTTGTATATACATAGAAATTGAACTGTGTCATTGTGGATATATGCATATTCCGAAATATTTTTAAAATAATTTAATATAATACCTTTTGTGAATTATTTTGGGATTTCTATACAAACTAAATCATCTACAAATAAAGATAGTTGTATTTCTTTTCAGTCTGTATACCTTTATTATTGTTATACTTCATTGCACTAATTGGACCCTTCAGAACAATACTGGATATAACTGACAATAAGAACAACTATGAAAATCCTTGTCTTGTTACAAATTTGGGGGAAAAAATTGTCAGTCTTTCATCATGAGATATGTTATTAAGTACTGGATTTTTGTTTATGCCCTATTTCAAGTTGAGAAAGTTACAGTCTACTTCTTGCTTATGAGTGGTTATTTTGTTGTTAAGTGATGCTAGATTTTTTTTTTTCAAATGCTTTTTCTTTATCTACTGAGATGTTGTTTTAGCTTTTTATTGATAACATGGTATATTACTTTGATTGCTTTTTGAATATTAAAACAATCTTTCATTACTGGATTAAATTTTGCTTAGTCATGGTATGCAATCATTTTCACATGTTGCTGGACTTAGTCTGCTAATATTTTACTGAGGATTTTTATGTCTATATTCCTGAGTTATGCTAATCTGTAGTGTTCACATTTTTTTCTCTTATTTAAAGATTTCATTGTTTGGTTTTTGTATAAGGTAATATGAGCCTCGCAAAATGAGTTGGGAATTATTTCTCTTACTTTCTGAAAAAGTTCATGAAGAATTGGTAATATTTTTCAATTGAATATTGGAAACAATTTACCAGTGAAGTCATGTGGTCCTGGTAATTCTTTTATGAAAGACTTTTAATTACTAATTCAATAAATTTATTCCAATTGGTATATTAGATTATAGATTATATCAGATTATACAGATTATATCAGATTTTCTATTCATTTTTGTTTTGATCTTGGTACTTTATGTCTAGCTTCCCCAGTAGCTCAAGGGTAAAGATCTACCTGCAATGAAGAAGATACAGGTAAAGTGGGTTTGATCCCTGGGTTGGGAAGATAATCTGGAGGAGGAAATGGCAACCTATTCCAATATTCTTCCCTGGAAAATCCCATGGACAGAGGAGCCTGGCAGGCTACAGTTCATGTGGTCACAAAGACTTAGACACAACTGAGCAACTGAGTATTCAATGCAGATGCAATCTGTGTCTTACTTAGGAATTTGTCTTGTAAATACTTTTTAGAAGGTGTTGGCATAAAGTTATGTCTCCCAAAGTTGTTAATTTTTTAGGGTTAGTAGTATTAACCTCTATTTATTTTTAAATTTAATGATGTGTGTAGTCTTTCTTTTTATTCACTAACTAAATATGTGTCAGTTTTTTTGATCTTTTTAAGACTTAATTTTTGAGTTATTAAGTTTCTCTTTTTTGTTTGTTTGATTTCAACTTGAATGGTTATTACATTTTCATTTTGCTTGCTTTGAATTTAGTCTTATTTTTCTATTTTCTAAAGGTTTGAGATTTAGTTATTGATTAACTATCTCTCTTTTTACATTAAATCTTTGTTTTGAAATAATATCAGGTTTATATGTAGTTGTAAGAAATAATATAGAGAGATCTTATGTAAGCTTTACTCAGTTTCATCCATTAATAACATCTTGCAAAACTAGTAAAACCTTATAACCAGGATATAGAGACTGAAACAATCATGGTAAAGAACATTTCCATCATCCCAAGGATTCATCCTGCTATTCTTTAATAGTCATACCTAAATCCTCACACACCCCTTTTAATTCCTGACAGTTACTAATCTATCCTCCATACCTACTATTTTGTCACTTCAATAGTGTTATATAAGTGAAATACTACAGTATATAACCTTTTGTGATTGGATTTATTCACCCAATATATTTCTCTGAAGATTAACCAAAATTTTTGCATGTATCAGTTGAAAAACCAATAAAAGTGATTATGAAAATAAGGCTGTTAATCGGTGGGGAAATGTAGGACTTCAAATGAATTGCTGATAAAGACAGAAAAAAATAGAAGATTTTGATTTAAAAAACTTATTTGAACAGAATGCATTCTATTTCCATCTTAATACTGACTTCTATGTGGTTATAATTAATCACACATAATTATGTGATTTTAGTATCCTGAGCCATCAACACACATAAATAGTGTTTTGAAGAATGAATAAACTCATGAATAGATGAACAGATGAAAATCTGTTCTTGAATTTTTCCAATATTGTCTAGTCATGTTTGCAGCCTCATTCTCAAAACACACAGCTAGTAACCCATAAAAAGAAACCCTTGGCTTACTACAGTTCTTGATGGATTTGGTACTAAAATTCTTACCTAGCTCATTATATATCATTTGTGATCTCCTGTTATTACTCATTATTGCGCTTAATCTCATAAATCATCCTCCTAATTTGGGGCTAACCTAGTGTCTTAAAAGCACTAATGTTTCAACCCTGAATCATTTGCTCTGTTCTGAGCCATGGTTTGAACTCTTTTCATTGATTATGCTGTCTTCAAAATTCCCTACTTGCTTTGGATATATTAATAATTCTGAACCATCCTACTTGTCAGAGTTCCTTTCAGCCAAAATTCCTTTAAAAAAAATTGAAACTGTCCATTTAGTTTAGGAAAATGTGAGAAACAGAAAGTTTCTCAAGGACAAGGAAATAATCCTACTTTTTTCATAAATGTTCATAAATTTCATAAACTTTTCATAAATGTTTTAATTTGCTTAAAATTAATAATCAACATCTCAATTAAATAGAGTCCATATACCAGAAGGAGAAGCACCTATGCCTGTGATGACAGCTGTGCTCAACAAAAGACTCCTCCTCTTCTTTCCTTGCAAGGATGCATCCAACGGAAAGTTATGGACTTTGTATGACTCATAATGATTTATGTGTTTACAGTCCAGAATTTGAAAATAAAAATGGAAATAGAAAGAAAAAAGACCTATATGAGTCAGTGAGTTTATATACAGAATCCTTACTGAGCATGATGTCTGTTTTATTTTATTTTTTTAAATTTATAATGAGAAAGGAATATGGAATTTATTAAAAAATAGCTTTAATTTGTATCATTGGGTGAGAAAGCTGATACTCTTGGTAATGCACAAGTCCTTGACCACAGGCAGACACTCTATAACTTATATTATGGATATTACAGTCATTTTTGAGCCATCCTCAAAGTTTTTCCACACAAAATGTTTACCAAGTGCTACTTGATTTTATTAAATTCAGACAATGACTTGAACACTTCTACTGATTGTCTGCTCCAATTCATCATTTCTTAACAAGTGATGAGAACCAAGACAAAGGCTGCTAGATGATGTTAAATGACTTCTGAATTACTTAGGGCAGGACTCAACCCCACCTTACATTCTTCTCTTTCTATGCTTCCAAGTTAAATGCTTTCCTAATCAAAGTATACAGAACCATCTTTCACTTATTGTCATTTGACTACAAATGTCACTGTGTACATCTCTAAGCTCTCTCTCATGATGGAAGAAAAACTGAATAAAAATTATTAGAAAATACCTCCTGCTCAGTACTTAAAACAGAGGAAAAACACAACTGTACCATTCAAAGCAAAAGAATCTATTTGTTTAAGCTCAGCATGTCACTTATATTACCAACTGTGAAAGGCATTAGTCACTGAGGGTGTGAAATAAAATATTTCATGACAAATACCTGTTTTCTGTTTGGGAATTTCCATCTAAAAACTGTCAAGCACAAGAGTGTGACTGATGAGACCACTGTAAGCCTGTCTCTTGTTCAACACTTGCTGTTTGGAGCATGGTAATAGCAGTTGTTACCAGTGAAAATAATAACTCATCAACACAATACAGTGGATGGCCCAAAATGTGGCCTGTTGAGCACTCAGTTATAGCTGACAGCTGACCTGATGTAAAGAATGATGGAAAAAATAACTTTCAGCAGGATTATATTGATGATTTCCATTTATCTCTAAAAGTAGAAGGGAAGACTGCAGTTCACAAAGTTTATGAGCAAATACAAAGGGTCAGAAGAGTCACTAGGAAAACAATATTTTGTCTCCATTCCCTATCATTTAGCATCCTGCCAAGAACATACATGATTTTTCTTGCTTGAAACTCCTTGCTTTTGGTTCATTTGAAACCCATTTCCTGTTTTTCTCTTTTCTTTTTTTTTTATCGGTTGGAGAAGTAATATTTAATAAGATCACACAAATATCAAGAGCAGCTTTTAGTTAAATTAGACCTGGGATGAACATTTTCATTTTACCTGAATAGATACTTAGAGCATAAACTATAGGTGTGTGCAGTATTAATATGTTAAGGAAACAAAATGTCAGAATCTAAACGCCCTAAACCAGAAACTAAAGGTAGAGTTATTTGCTTCCAGGTCTACTGGATACTATTGCAAAAACTTCCTCTTCTATATTTGTGGGATTTGGCATATAGGAATCATGTAAAGGTAAATGTTCTAGGTTCTAGTTATGGGACAGAGGTGGTATAAATCCACAGGCTCCAAGGGTAAATTAGAAAGCTGACAGTGAAAATAACAATGAAAATAAGGGTCAAAATGTAGGAAATATTTATTGTATGTCAGACACTGCACTAAGCATCTTCTATACAATATTCTTAAAATCTTCATAGCAATTCTGTATGGTAGATAGTTTTATTATCACCTCTTTATAAAATGGGAAAGCCAACTTAAGGAGGTTAAATAACTTGTTTAGATTAATATGGACTATGAACCCAATTAGCTGTGCCCTATGGACAGAAGCTGTTAGCACTGTACTGAACTATACTATGCTTGACAGCCTGAGAAGGAAATTCCTTAAGAGAAAATGGTATCTATCACACATTATTTCATCTAACCACCTCAGTAACTTACATCATCCATCTGTTAAATGTCAGAAAGGATAGTCTAATATAAAATATGTATCTAAATAGCCTGGGAAGAAATGTGGAAGTTAAGTAACAGGCAACAGGATCAAATCTGAGATAACAGCAAGTGTATTTAGAGTGGACAGTAGAAAAAGTTCCTAGAATGCAACGTCAGAAATGTGGAGCACCAGTGGCCTTGCAGTAGTGTAGGGGGATAATATAAAAGATTTTGTATTCAGTTAGACAATTGTGGAACAAATTGTTTATTGTGGATGGAGTAGTACACATAAATAATTGCTGTCACTTTAAAACATGTTTATTCTACTCAGGAGAAGATAGTGGAACTGTGGTTCAGAATGAGTTTATGAAACAGGAATATATTATATTCTTGTGTTATATTTACAGTGATTGTGGTATGTATTACTTACAATGGTGTGTATTATCTACAATGATTGTGGTGCATATAATTAACCTTTTAGTTAATAAAGTTTTCAGAAAATTAAAAAAAAATTAACAGATGCAGAACTTAATCAGAATAATCAAATATTTCTCAAAACTAAGATTATTTACATACAGTAGTTGTGATACATAGTAAATGAATAGTCCTTCTGTACCATGCTCTCATGTTCAATTGTGCTCACGTCACATGCTAGCAAGATTATGCTTAAAATTCGTCAAGCTAGGCTTCAGCAGTACGTGAACCGAGAAATTCCAGGTGTATAAGCTGGGTTTCTAAGAGGCAGAAGAACCAGAGATTAAATTGCCAGTATTCGTTTGTTCATACAAAGCAGGAGAATTCCAGGAAAAAAAATCTGTTTCTTCTTCATTGACTATGCTAAAGCCTTTGTGTGGATCACAACAAACTATGGAACATTCCTCAAGAGATGAGAGTATCAGACCACTATACCTGTCTCCTGAGAAACCTGTATACAGGTCAAGAAACAACAATTAGAGCTGCACATGGAACAATGGACTGGTTCAAAATTGGGAAAGGAGTATGACAAGGCTGTATATTGTCACCCTGCTTATTTAACTTCTATGTAGGTGGCTCAAATGGTAAAGAATCCACCTGCAAACCAGAAGACCTGGGTTTGATCCCTGGGTTGGGAAGATCCCCTGGAGAAGGGAAAGGCTACCCACTCTTATTCTTGCCCGGATAATTCCATGGACAAAGGAGCCTGGCAGGCTACAGCACATGGGGTCACAAAGAGTCAGACATGACTGAGCAACTTTCACTTTCATTTTCATGTGCAGAGTACATCATGTGAAATGTCAACTGGATGAATAACAAGTTGGAATAAAGATTACCAGGAGAAATATCAACAACTTCAGATAGGCAGATGATACCATTCTAATGACAGAAAGTGAAGAGAAACTAAAGAGCCTCCTGAGGGTGAAAGAGGAGAGTGAAAAAGCTGGCTTGAAACTCAACACTACAAAACTAATATGCTATCCAGTCCCGTCACTTCATGGCAAATAGAAGGGGGAAAAGTGGAAGCAGTAACAGATTTAATTTTCTTGGGCTCCAAAATCACTGCAGATAGTGACTGTAGCCATGAAATTCAAAGATACATGTTCCTTGGAAGGAAAGCTGCGACAAACCAAAACAGGATATTAAACAACAGAGACAGCACTTTGCCAACAAAGGTCCATCTAGTGAAAGCTACGACTTTTCCAGTAGCCATGTACAGATGTTAGTGTTGAACCATAAAGAAGGCCGAGCGCCAAAGAATTGAGACTTTTGAGTTGTGCTGTTGGAGAATACTCTTGAGAGTCCCTTGGACTGCAAGGAGATCAAACCAGTCAATCCTAAAGGAAATCAACCCTGAATATTCATTGGAAGGACTGATGTAGAAGATGAAGCTCTAATACTTTGGCCACCTGATGTGAAGAGTCAACTAATTGAAAAATACACTGATGCTGGGAAAGATTGAAGGCAGGAGGAGAAGTGGGCAACAGAGGATGAGATGGTTGAATGGCATCATTGACTCAATGGACATGATTTTGAGCAAACTCCGTGAGATAGTGGGTGACAGAGGAACCTAAAGTGTTGCAGTCCTTTAGGCTGCAAGGAGTCGGAAATGTCTTAGTGACTGGTCAACAAGAATAACTATCCTCTGGACCCTTTAGTATGAGAATATAAAATGATTTTATTATGTCAGAGGAGATCTATCTGGATGGTGATGAAAATCCAACTATAACTATGAATTAAATGGAAAAAAAGACCTGGATATTTTGAGAGGACAGGAATGTGATATTTAATACATTAAAGCAGAAAAAGTATCATTTTTCTTCAGTGTAACTTTAGGAGATTAAACTAAAAATATATATATATTTAAGAATGGTAATGTCAATTTAAAGGAAAATACACAACATAAAAGTTGTGAGTTTAAGTTTTATTCAGAGTCTTACTGAGAACAAAAGCCTGACAGACAGTCTCTCAGTAGCTCTGAGAAAACTTGTCTGAAGATGTAGGTTGGGAAGCCAGTTTATATGTGATTTTGTTTGTTTTTTTTTTTTTTGTCTAAGGAATACATGTAGTCAAGCATACATCTTGGTAAAAGATTATTGCTAATCACAAAGAACAGATATCTCAAGTAAACTATTTTAGCCCTTTTCTATGTATGAGAAGATGCAAGAATCTGGATTTATTAAGATTCTTCCTGAAATATGCACCTAACTCTCTAAGGAGCCTGCTTGTCCAAAGCACAGAGTACTTAATTCTGTTACCATCTTAATTTCCTCTCAGTGCATTATCAGTCAGCAAATGCAGTAGGTTATGACTTAATTCTTATAGAAATGGGTGGTGAGCAATTTTGTTCTTTGTTTACAGTCAAGACAGTACTATCAAAATATATAAATTCTTGAGATGGAAATTTTACAAATGTGGATACATTTGCCAAAGAAAGTAACAATAATTTCATCTATACATTTTTTCAACAATAAGCAATCACTTCTGTATAGTGCTATGAAAAAAAATCAAGTATCAAATGGAAACCTGGGTTTTAACAGATGACAAACTGGTTGTTTTTAAGATGATAATATATTTGTTTGACTAAAAAACATCACGACATTTTTGGTGGCTCTGTGGTAAAGAATCCACCTGTCAATGCAGGAGATCCCTGGGTTGGGAAGATCCCTTGGAGGATGAAATGGCAACCCACTCCATTATTCTTGCCAGGGAAATCCCATGGACAGAAAACCTGGTTGGCTACAGTCTATGGAGTTGCGGACATGACTTAGTGTCTAAACAACAGCATTTTAAAATAATCAAGTTAGTCACTATAATATAAAAATTGGAATTTTTTACATGAACAATTTAATGTCTGATATATTTTGAAAAACCAGAATATCTACTCTTATTCTTCATAAATAGTCATAAGTCATGGCTGTCATGGTTAGGCAGGTATTTTCTTCAACTATCTTCAATGCCCAGCATTCAATAGTTTTCTTAATTATGACAATGATGACATTTATCATTTATTGTCATGCTTCAGCTATTGTTTTTCACACAGAGGCTGCTTCCCTCATTTTAATTTCTGTATCTAATGTAGGCATTTCGGTTTCTATTGCTCTGAGGCGGTAATAGATCACTTTTGCCTATGGCTTTTTTTCCCTTACTTTTTGACAATAAATTTTTTCCTCTGATTTGAGAACAGAACCATGAAGCTGCAAAGAATGCATCTAAGTTCAATCACATGTCGGGAAGCAATGCTAAATTATTTAGGAAGAATGAAGAGAATGAATGAATTGTCCCTAAACTCAGTGCTAATGAGCTAATAGTAAGATTCTTAACTCTTAACTTACAAGCTAGTGCTACTTGGAAGTATAATTATTTAATCTGATTAATCCATTGTAATAACTGAAGTAAATTGCTACACAAATATTATATATGTAAAAGAACAAAATTAGATTTGATATATAATAAAATAATTCCATTTTTCAAATCCAAATACCAAAGTGTTTTGATGCAGGGTGCTGAGTCCTCTACAAAAGAAAGCCAAATCATAAATTCAAGTAAAACTTTTCAAAGTTTTACTTAACATAAAATATAAATATTGTGGGAATTATAAAAAGAGCTATACCAGAGCATATCATTTGCCTTTCTAAAGCAAAAAAGGAGTAAAGATTCAGCATAAGTTGTGTCTTTACTATGTATCCATCAACACACTGTTTTTTTAGATTTATTTTACCCTTCATCTCCATGGACACCCTATGATAGGACTTTGTTTTCCACCATTTTTTGATGGGTTAATTTTCTAAAATCAAATATTATTAATATGTGGGCAGATCATTTCCAAGTTCATGAGTTAATTGCCAATAATAACACAACAATTTTTCTCAATTATCCTGACTCAATGATTTAATGAGTGGAAGTAGTGAGATTACCTTTGATAGATTCATGACAGTGGCATTTGTGGAATGATGTGTGTGTGTGTGTGTGTGTGTGTGTGTGTATGAATGTGTTTGTGTTTGTGAGTGATAGAGGAAATGGTGCTGAGGTAGGAGCAATCAATTGAAAACCTGAATAATGAGGATATATATTATTAATCTTGGTAATTTTAAAGTAAAAGAGGAGATTGTTATCTACTAACTCCATCAGTGGGTATTTCAGTCTAAGTCATGCTTAGTGACTATAATGCTCATGTGATAACCTCTGGTTAAAACTGACCTGAGCTCTAACTTTTATAAATTCACTCTGAAACACTTCTATATTTTCTAATGAAATTTATAAATATATATGAAAAAGAATGTATACAGTGCACACTTTTCCCAAAAAATTTTTAGCATAATTGAACAAACCTACCCAACAAGTATAAAAACAACTAAAATAGCCAGTGTATATTCTGAGTGAGGAAATTACACAAAGTAACAGATTTATAACTTTGATCCACATTACCTACTTTCCTTTTTTTTCTTTAAATAAAAGTGCTAGAGTTGGAAAACAATAAACCATAAAAAATCACGCACAGATAAAGGAAATATTAATGAAAAATAGTGTTTACAAAAGTCATTGATTCCTAAGAGTGTGTATATGTGTGTATAGTTGTGAGTCAATCTAAGTGAACAAATTAACAAATGAGTAAAGAGACCATTGTGTCTTTGTATGTGTGTATGCATGTTTGTCTGTTGAGGATTCATATCTAGCTTTTAAAGAATATGCAAATAGAAAATGAAATAGTTTTGTCACCTGAGACACCTATTTGTCACCATATAACCTTGAGAGACATGTTGGAAATAAATGCAGATAATTGTTTTTAGAGGGTGAATGTCCAAGGGTCTCATAGCCCTGAAAAAGCAATTAAGTGAAAAACAAAAACTTCTATAGGTTGGAAAGACTGAAAATGCAATCATTAAAATTTTTGTTGAATATTGCTCTATTAACAGACTACATCCCTGAACACTGCCATCTTGTGCATCAGAATCGATTTACTTTGTACACAAAGACATAACGTCTCCCATATTGGACTTACAACTAGTTAGAAATATCTATATTAACAATATCTTATCTTTTCTAAATGTATATCCATTTTAGAGCTGTAAGCCACTTGAAGTAAAAATACATCTTAGGAAGTAAGATTGAAGTAAGATTGAATCTTTTTATTTTCAGAGAACTGTGTTTGTGTGACAGGATTCAAAAAAAAGAAAAGAATGAAGAGCTTCTTTTTCTAAATGCCAAGATTTACTGTTGTTAATTTAATGGATCTTATTTTTATCTCTGTGTTTATCTATCTATCCAACAGTCATTTATATATATACTAAATTGCCTAGTTGGTTTGATTTGTATTAATGTAGCTTGGTAGAAAGTGAAACTATAGACAAACTACTGTTTGCCTGGACCTCCTGCAGTTAGCAAAGAATTCACTATGGACTCTAAGTACTGAGGTTTGTAATTATGCAAAAATGTCATTAACTGAAGATCACAGTTCTGGAACCGACAGAATTTTTAATCTTGGACTGTGTCCTAACTAACTGTGATTTTGGTTACTTATATAACACAGTCTTTTGTCTCCTCATTTACAAGTGGGAATAATAAAGAACCTAATTTTATTATATGCTAATTTATATTGACTTTCCTGGTGGCTCAGAGGGTAAGGAGACCCAGGTTGGATCCCCAGATTGGGAAGATCCCCTGGAGAAGGAAATGGCAACCCACTCCAGTATTCTTGCCTGGAAAATCCCATGGACAGAGGAGCCTGGCAGACTACAGTCCATGGGGTCGCAAAGAGTCAGATACGACTGAGCGACTTCACTTCTAATTTATATAAATTATCTCACGTACTCAAAGAAGAGAGTCAACTGTCGGTGTATTGTATAACTCAAATACAAAGTTGATTTCTCAAGAGTGAAATGAATTCAGCAATACTTGCTTAACTATTGGGGAACCAGGCTACTTAAAGTATGCATGTGCCCCTCTGACTGTGTGCTTAGTCTCTCAGTCGTGTCCAACTCTTAGCGACCCCATGAACTGACCCCATCAGACTACTTCCTAAATATTCTCTGCCAGGTGAACAGTAGATAGAATGCCAGTCTGTTTAATGTCTACATTATCTACTTATGGCAGCTCAAACAAGGTGATTCTAACTAGTTAAACAGACAATTCTTCAATGCATCTGTTCTCCAGTTCCCCAAATAATGAGATGCCTCCAATTGTGAAATGAAATTCATTGATAACATGAGTTCAAGAATGAGGGCTGACCAGCAACATTTTAGAATTGTATACATTACATTTATCAAGACCACCAGCTGCGGCTTAACCAAGGAAGCCATCAGGTATCCACAGTAGCCAACTTTACTCATACACAGCTAAAAATACATTCATTTTTTTTTATTTTAAATAAATACTTCATTTTGTAAAATATTAGTTCAATGGATATTTTGCCCTACCAATTATGTTAGTTCATACTATTTATTTTCCTAGTTGTAAAAGTGAAAGAGAATACAAATTTCTCTTGGCCTTCCAGTTATTTATTTTAGATATGTGATATTTATTTCTAGAAGCCACAAGAAAAAAATTCTCTCATAGAAATAATTACAAAACACATTTAATTTATAAAATTTCACATTTAATTTATCTACAAATCAGCTCTTTTGTGCAAATGGAAGAATAGTACATATATTTATTCTAATTTATCCTCCAGATGTTCAAGCTGGTTTTAGAAAAGGCAGAGGAACCAGATATCAAATTGCCAACATCCATTGGATCATTGAAAAAGCAAGAGAGTTTCAGAAAACATCTCTCTCTGCTTTATTGACTCTGCCAAAGCCTTTGGCTGTGTGGATCACAATAAACTGTGGAAAATTCAGAAAGAGATGGGAATACCAGACCACCTGACATGCCTCTTGAGAAATCTGTATGCACGTCAGGAAGCAACAGTTAGAACTAAACATGGAACAACAGACTGTTTCCAAATATGAAAAGGAGTATGTCAAGGTTGTATATTGTCACGCTGCTTATTTAACATATGGAGAGTACATCATGAGAAATTCTGGGCTGGAGGAAGCATAAGCTGGAATCAAGACTGCCAGGAGAAATGTCAATAACCTCAGATATGCAGATGACACCACCCTTATGGCAGAAAGTGAAGAAGAACTAAAGAGCTTCTTGATGAAAACGAAAGAGAAGAGTGAAAAAGTTGGCTTAAAGCTTAACATTCAGAAAACTAAGATCATGGCATCCAGTCCCATCACTTCATGGCAACTAGATGGGGAAACAGTGGAAACAGTGGCTGCCTTTATTTTGGGGGGCTCTAAAATCACTGCAGATGGTGACTGCAGCCATGAAGTTAAAAGACACTTACTCCTTGGAAGGAAAGTTATGACCAGCCTAGACAGCATATTAAAAAGCAGAGACATTACTTTGTCAACAAAGGTCCATCTAGTCAAGGCTATGGTTTTTCCAGTAGTCATGTATGAATGTGAGAGCTGGACTATAAAGAAAGCTGAGCACCAAAGAATCGATGCTTTTGAACTGTGGTGTTGGAGAAGACTCTTGAGAGTCCCTTGGACTGCAAGGAGATCCAATCAGTTCATCCTAAAGGAGATCAGTCCTGGGTGTTCATTGGAAGGACTGATGTTGAAGCTGAAACTCCAATACTTTGGCCAACTCATGCAAAGAGTTGACTCATTTGAAAAGACCCCGATGTTGGTAAAGATTGAGGGCAGGAGGAGAAGGGGACGACAGAGGATGAGACAGTTGGATGGCATCACTGACTCAGTGGACATGGGTTTGGGTGGACCCCGGGAGTTGGTGATGGACAGGGAGGCCTGGCATGCTGTGGTTCATGGGGTCGCAAAGAGTCAGACACGACTGAGCGACTGAACTGAACTAAAGTTACCTTCAGAGTTGTCAGAATTTTAGCATTGATTTTTGTAAGAATTGAACTTTGAATACTCTGAACAATATAATACATTTGATATTAAACAATCTTCTGAAAGACTTATGTACTAAATAAGCAAATCATCTGTGCTCACTGATTAAAATGAAACAATGTCATAATGTACTAATTTTGGTTTGTCTCTTTTTAAAAATTTTGTTTACAAATACTATTTCTGAAAAACAACAGCATTTCTCTGTAATCCATCTCTGTGCATGTAACTGTAAAAAAATAACATTTTAATAACTTTGTCTCTTCTCTACAACTTCTAGGGGTTGCACAGCTAAAGGAACATATTGTGATGGAAGGACTACATTGTAAAAATTGCTTTGTATAGTATCTATCATTCAACCTACCTATGTGCATATTTACATACAGACAATACATTCTTACTTCTACTCAGTAGCACATTCTATAAATGATAGAGCTAGTGTAAATTAGGTGTGAATTCTTTGCATGCATTACCTCATAAACATTACAAGTCAGAGAAATTAGAGACTAGAATCTACAAAACACAGATGTCAAGGCCAACCCATTACTTTTTTACTGTTACTGAAGCTGCCTATCGACTTCAATTTACAAGGTATTATAGGAAGGAAGTAGGCCTTAGAATCAGTGCTACAGCAATCACACTTTGTGATTTAAAAGAAAATAAGTAACACTAGTTTATGGATAGAAAAAAATGCAGAAATTTTTACCTTCTCCTGCTTAGTAGGAAGATCTGTGACACTCTCTAAATATAGAAAACTAGGTAGAGGAAGTACCATAATGCAGCCTCAGAAAGAAAGGGGGAAATTACTATGAAGTGTTTTTATACAAATAAGAGTATTTGAGCAGTCTGAGTGAAAGGGAAATACTGCTGTAGGATGTGAAACAGGTCACAAGAAAATTAATAGACACACAGATGCTTTACCTCAGAGACATCTACCTGAACAAAAATGGATACAAAACAAGGGGAAACCACAAAACTGACTAACATTATACTACATCTAATGTAAAAGCATACTTATGTAGAATGTGTAAACTGAAACCTTATGTGGAGGTAATCTAGGATTATGATTATATTTGAAAGCATGATTCTCTGCCTCATTAGGTCGGTTTGGTTGTATAGTAAGTCTTGAACATATTATGTGATATATAGCCATATTTAAATACGTTAAATGACATTTGAAGTCATCGCTGGGAAAAATCATCTCTTACAAATTCATAATACACTTGATTGGGAGAAACTACTTTTGATTTTGGTGAGTAAATAGATCACTAAGAATCACTGAAATGAGAAGTGGTGATGGTAGACAATAATACATTTAATTAACATGTGTAAGGGATAACAGCATCAGATATATAGACACTAGTGTCAATTAGATCAATTATGCCAGTTAATTTAGAACAAAATCAACAACAACAATAAACACTTTGATTCTTTTTAAAAACCTGCAACCATTACATTTTGTTAACTGCTATCTATATACCCATCCACCTACCTATCCACCTTCATTCCTACCTGTCATTTACCTTTGTGTATGTGTGTTTTATAATGATAGAGGTTACACTTTCCTGAACAGATATTTGTAGAGGGCCCACTATGTACCAGATATTTTAAAAAAGACAGCTAAGAAATATAGAATTCAAAAGCCACTCTACTATAATTTTTAACAAGAGAACTCAGACAAGTGAATAAGCAGTTATAACGTAGGTTTGTGAGTCTGATAACAGAGCTGAGTACATAATGAACTCACAATGGGGCATATTGGAGTTAGGAAGACACAGTTTAGTAGAGTCTCTCTATCCATTTGAACAATCACATGAGATACATCTTGCATTGACATAATATCTTCAGTCAGTCAGTCAGTTCAGTTGCTCAGTCATGTCGGTCTCTTTGTGACCCCATGGACTGCAACACGCCAGGCATCCATGTCCATCACTAACTCCCAAACTTGCTCAAACCCATGTCTATCAAGCCGGTGATGCCATTAAACCACCTCATCCTCTGTCCTCCCCTTCTCCTCCTGCCTTCAATCTTTCCCAGCATCAGGGTCTTTTCCAGTGAGTCAGTTCTTTGCATCATGTGGCCCAAGTACTGGAGCTTCACCATCAGCATCAGTCCTTCCAATGAATATTCAGGACTGATATCCTTTAAGATTGACTGGATTGATCTACTTGAAGTCCAAGGGACTTTCAAGAGTCTTCTCCAACAACACAGTTCAAAAGCATCAATTCTTCAGTGCTCAGCTTTCTTTATAGTTCAATTCTCACATCCATACATGGCTACTGAAAAAACCATAGCTATGACTAGATGGATATTTGTCAGCAAAGTAATATCTCTGCTTTTTAATATTCTATCTAGGTTGGTCCTAACTTTCTTGCCAAAGAGCAAAAGTCTTTAATTTCATGGCTGCCGTCACCATCTGCAGTGATTTTGGAGCCCCAAAAAAGAAAGTCTGTCACTGTCTCCATTTTTTCCCCATGTATTTGCCACGAAGTGATGGGACTGTATACCACGGTCTTAGTTTTTTGAACGTTGAGTTTTAAGCCAGATTTTTCACTCTCCTCTTTCACTTTCATCAAGAGGCTATTTAGTTCTTCTTCGTTTTCTCCCATAAGGGTGGTGTCATCAG
Source organism: Giraffa tippelskirchi (assembly GCF_054371585.1). Classification (NCBI taxonomy): domain Eukaryota; kingdom Metazoa; phylum Chordata; class Mammalia; order Artiodactyla; family Giraffidae; genus Giraffa; species Giraffa tippelskirchi. Next base: position 45,537,950 of record NC_137276.1, read on the forward strand.
CATATCTGAGGTTACTGATATTTCTCCCAGCAATCTTGATTCCAGCTTGTGCTTCCTCCAGCCCAGCGTTTCTCATGATGTACTCTGCATATAAGTTAAATAAGTTGCATTGCAATATATAGATTTCCCGTACTCCTTTTCCAATTTGGAACCAGTCTGTTTTTCCATGTCCAGTTCTAACTGTTGCTTCTTGACCTGCATAAGGATTTCTCAGAAGGCAAGTGAGGTGGTCTCCTATTTCCATCTCTTGAAGAATTTTCCACAGTTTGTTGTGATCCACACAGTCAAGGACTTTGGTGTAGTCAATAACACAGATATAGATGTTTTTTTCTGGAACTCTCTTGCTTTTTCGATGATATAACAGATGTTGGCAATTTGATCTCTGGTTCCTCTGCCTCTTCTTATTCCAGCTTGACCATCTGGAATTTCTCAGTTCACATACCATTAAAGCCTCTCTTGGAGAATTTTGAGCATTACTTTGCTAGTGTGCGAGAAAAGTGCAATTGTGCGGTAGTTTGAACGTTCTTTGGCATTGCTTTTCTTTGGTATTGGAATGAAAACTGACCTTTTCCAGTCCTGTGGCCACTGTCAAGTTTTCCAAATTTGCTGGCAAATTGAGTGCAGCACTTTCACAGCATCATCTTTTAGAACTTGAAATAGCTCAGCTGGAATTCCATCACCTTCACTAGCTTTCTTCATAGTGATGTTTCCTAAGGTCTACTCAACTTCAGACTCCAGGATATATGTCTCTAGGTGAGTGATCACACCATTGTGGTTTTCTGAATCATTAAGACTTTTTTGTTGTTATTGTTGTTAATAGTTCTTCTGTGTATTTTTGCCACCTTTTCTTAATGCCTTCTGCTTTTGTTATGTCCTTACCTTTTCTGTCCTTTATTGTGCCCACCTCTGTATGAAATGTTCCCTTGGTATCTCTAATTTTCTTGAAAAGATCTCTAGTTTCCCATTCTATGGTTTCCTCTATCTTTCCATTGATGCTAAGAAAGGCTTTCTTATCTCTCCTTGCTATTCTTTGGAACTTTGCATTCAAGAGGGTATATATATATATTTTCTTTTCTCCTTTGCCTTTAGCTTCTCTTCTTTTCTAGTTCTTTGTAAGGCCTCCTTAGACAACCATTTTGCCTTTTTGCATTTCTTTTTCTTGGGAATGGTCTTGATCTCTGCCTCCTATACAATTTCACAAACCACTGTCCATAGTTCTTCAGCTACTCTGTCTATAAGATCTAATCCCTTAAGTCTATTTGTCACTTCCTCTGTATAATCATAAGGGATTTGATTTAGGTCGTACCTGAATGGTCTACTGGTTTTCCCTACTTTCTTCAATTTAAATCTGAATTTGGCAACAGTTCATGATCTGAGCCACAGTCAGCTCCCAGTCTCGTTTTCGCTGACTCTATAGATCTTCTTCATTTTCAGGTGCAAAGAATATATCAATCTGATTTCAATATTGACAATCTGAGGATGTCCATGTGTAGAGTCTCCCGTTGTGTTGTTTGAAGATGGTGTTTGCTATAACCATTGTGTCTCTTGGCAAAACTTTATTAACCTCTTCCCTGCTTCATTTTGTCCTCCAAGGCTGAACTTGCCTATTACTTCAGGTATCCTTTGACTTCTTACTTTTGTATTCCAGTCCCCCATGATGAAATGGATATCTTTTTATTTTTTTGGTGTTATTTCTAGAAGATCTTGTAGGTCATCATAGAACTGTTCAACTTCAACTCCTTTGGCCTTAGGGCATAGACTTGGATTACTGTGATACTGAGTGATTTGCCTTGGAAATGAACAGAGATCATTCTGTCATTTTTGAGATTGTATCAAAAATATATTTTGAGATAATATCTTCTTAAACAATAATTTTACCATTGAAGAACCTAGAACACACTGGTCACTACTTACCCAAGTCTGACAAGTTTATTATTATTAAAACTGTGAGCAGAATTCAGCATCCAGCTATGAATTCAATGTTCTTTCCATTAGTTATGCTGCTACTGTCTGAATTTCTTTTTGGAGACAGTGGAAGTTAATGGAAATGGAATATATATAAAGCTAATTCTTGTCACTTATTTGCCTTCTTAATTTGTATTGAAATTGCTATGAAGTATCAGTAATAAAGATGCAAATAGAAAACTAAATTGATGATGACTACTGAAGAATAACTTTATAAAAGCCTTGTAAAAGTCACCAATGATCTTAGAAGTTCCATCCATTTCAATGAAAGCTATATTTGAGTACTCTGACAATTTATTCTGCTCTAGATAGGGATAAAGAAAGTAGTGCATATATGGTCAAACCAGCATGAAGTTTTATATTCATTTATATCCCCATCTATGCTACTATATAAAGGAAGTTCATTATTATGAGTAACTCTAACATCATATTTAGATTGCCCAGGTTAATAAAGACCAGGAAAATATGTTGGCCATGCTAAAACTCTGTGCTCATAGTGGGAATGGGTGATAGTGATGACATTGTGGGTTCACTTTGGTTATAACTTACACTCAGGATAGTAGTTTTGAATATCAAATCTCTTCTGGAAAAATGGCCATGATAATAATGTCTTCATGTACAAAACTGATTTATAGTTCAAGTGTAATCCTAGTGCTTCTGTTAAGGAAGCAGATACATTTTATTTAAAATATTTGATTCAGCTGGTTTGAGTCTTCGCTCTGGAATCAGCTAGAGCTCTGTTTGAGCCTTAGTTCTAAGATTGACTAGCTAGCTGAATCAAAACATTTCCTAAATGTTCTGAATTCCAGTTTTGTTTTGTTTTTTAACCATAAAACAAACAAATTTCAAGAAAGAGATCAAGAATCTTTTTGTGCATAATAAGTACTCAAAAATGTAAATTCTTGTTAAATCTGAAGATATAAAAAAGAGGTATACAAGCTGTTCTCTATTTGGACTTTTTTAATTTCGGCTTTCAATAGCCTATAGAAGGGTCCAGCAAACTTTTCAATAATGGGCCATATGTTGTTTATAGTCACTCAGTAGTGTCCGAGTCTTTGTGACCCCATGAGCTGTAGCATGTCAGGCCTCCTTGTCCTCCACTATCCCTCAGAGTCCTCCCAAACCCATGTCCATTGAGTTGATGATTCCATCAAACCATCTCATCCACTGTCACCCCCTTTTCCTCATGCCTCCAATCTTTCCCAGTAAGGTCTCTTCCAAAGAGTTTGCTCTTTGAATCAGGTGGCCAAAGTATTGGAGCTTCAACTTCAGCATCAGTCCTTCCAATGAATATTCAAGGTTGATCTCCTTTAGGACTGACTGGTTTGTTCTCCTTGCCATCCAAGGGACATACAGTAAATATTTTAACTTTGCAGTCTATGTGGTTTTGCTGTAACAGTTCAATTAATGGTAGCATAAAAGTAGCAGAGAACATGTGTATGAATGAAAATGGTTGTATTCTGAAAAAACTTTACTTATTAGAATAGGTGAAGGTGAGTGATATCAGAAAAATGTTGGACAAAGCAATTCCAACTTTCTCTTCCTCCAGAGTAACGTTAGTAGCAAGTAGAAACTCTGAAAAACAACATTGCAAGACATTTGTAAAAAGTTATAAATTTATAGCAATAAATCAGTTTTGAATAAAGAAAAAATCAACTTAAATTCAGCATGGGACCAGAAAGAAAACATGAATGAGCCAAATGATCTTTTGAGACACCCACCACAAGCAGATCAACATGCACACCATGGGAATCACAGAAGGAAAGAATAGAACAAAGGATAGAAAGAATATATGAAGTAGTAGTAGCTGTAAACTTCCTTAGTTTGAGAAAATATATTAACATACAAATTCAATAAACTACACCCTTCAAGTAGGAACTTGAGATACACTCAGACATATTTTTGTTAGATTGTTGAAAGTCAAAAACAGAGACGATCTTGAAATCAGCAAAAGGGAATCAATTCCTCATGTACAAAGGAATCTAAATAAGATTAAGAGCTGATTTCTCATCGAAAACAATAAAGGCCAGGAAACAATAGGATGATATATTCAAGGTCCTGAAATGGAAGCAATTGTCAGTCAAGAATTCTAGTGGTTCCCTGGTGGCTCAGTGGTTGAGAACCTGCCTTGAAATGCAGGGGACTCCAGATTGATCCCTGGTCCAGGAAGATGCCATATGCTGTGGAGCAAATAAGCCTGTGTGCCACAACTATTGAGCTCATGTGCCATAACTATAGAAGTGAGTATGCTCTAGAGACCAAGTGCCCTAGAGCTTGTGCTCTGCAACAGGAGAAGCCACTGAAATAACGAGACCATGCACTGCAACTAGAGAGTAGACCGCACTCTCCACAAATAAAGAAAGCTCATGTGCAGCAAAGGAGACCCTGCTCAGAAAAAATTCTTTTTAAAAAGAATTCTATATCTGGCAAAACTCACTTTAGTACAGTCCATAACAGCAGAATACCATTTCTCCATGATAGACCATATATTAAGTCACAAAAAAGTCACAATAAATTTTAAAAGATTAAAATCATATAAAGTATTCCTTTCTATCATAATGGAATAAAGCTTGAAATTGACAACAGAAAAAAATATGAGAAAAACATAAATGTGTGGAAATTAAACAAAATAATTTTAGCTAGTAGATCAAAGAAGAGAAATTAGAAAATATCTGGAGATAAATAAAAATGAAGACCATTTGCATTAAACTTATGAGATGAGGAAAAAGTATTGATCAGAGCAAATTTATAGCAGTAAAGGCCTACATTTTAAAAAATAAGACAGATCTCAATTCAGTAACATAATTTTAGGCCCTTATCAACCAGTTAAAAAGAAGAAACTAAACTCAAAACTAGCAAAAGAGGGGATAATAAAGATTTGCTATTGTTATTGTGGTTCAGTTGCTAAGTTGTACCTGACTCTTTGCAACCTACCAAGACTTAATGGACTATAGCCCTCCAGGGCATTTTCAAGGCAAGAATACTGGAGTTGATTACCATTTCCTTCTCCAAGGGATCTTCCCAGATCAGGAAACAAACCCACATCTCCTGCTTTAGCAGGCAGATTCTTTACCACTGTGCCACCTGGGAAGCCTTTAGAATGAGAAAAAATGAAATAAACAATAGAAAAAAAGGGAACAGTGAAACTAACAGCTGAATCTATGAAAAGCACAACAAAACAGACAAAACTTTAACTAAGTTGATAAAAAAAATAAGTAAAAAAAACTAAAATAAGAAACAAAATTGGGGCCATTATTACTGATCTTACAGAAGTTAAAAAGATTATAAGAGAATAATATGAACAATCAGTACCATTCAGTTCAGTTCAGTCACTCAGTTGTGTCCAACTCTTGGCGATCCCACGAACTGCAGCACTCCGGCCTCCCTGTCCATCACCAACTCCCGTGGTCCACCCAAACACATGTCAATTGAGTCTGTGATGCCATCCAAACATCTCCTCCTCTGTCGTCCCCTCTTCCTGCCCTCAATCTTTCCCAGCATCAGGGTCTTTTCAAATGAGTCAGCTCTTTGCATCAGGTGGCCAAAGTATTGGAGTTTCAGCTTCAACATCAGTCCTTCCAGTGAACACCCAGGACTGATCGCCTTTAGGATGGACTGGTTGGATCTCCTTGCAGTCCAAGGGACTCTCAAGAGTCTTCTCCAACACCACAGTTCAAAAGCATCAGTTCTTCTGCACTCAGCTTTCTTTATAGTTCAACTCTCACATCCATACATGACTACTAGAAAAACCATAGCCTTAACTAGACGGACCTTTGTGGACAAAGTAATGTCTCTGCTTTTTAATACGCTATTTAGTCATATTGGTCATAACTTTCCTTCCAAGAAGTAAGCGTCTTTTAATTTCATGGCTGCAATCACCATCTGCAGTGATTTTAGAGCCCAAAAAATAAAGTTGGCCACTGTTTCCCCATCTATGTGCCATGAAGTGGTGGTACTGGATGCCATGATCTTAGTTTTCTGAACGTTGAGATTTAAGACAACTTTTTCACGCTTCTCTTTCACTTTCATCAAGAAGCTCTTTAGTTCTTCTTCACTTTCTGCCATAAGGGTGGTGTCATCTGCATATCTGAGGTTATTGATATTTCTCCAGCAATCTTGATTCCAGCTTGTGCTTCCTCCAGCCCAGCATTTCTCATGATGCACTCTGCATATAAGTTAAATAATAAAGGTGACAATATAGAGCCTTGACGTACTCCTTTCCCTATTTGGAGCCACTCTGTTGTTCCATGTCCAGTTCTAACTGTTGCTTCATGACCTGCACACAGGTTTCTCAGAAGGCAGGTCAGGAGGTCTGGTATTACCATCTCCTTCAGAATTTTCCACAGTTTGTTGTGATGCACACAGTCAAAGGTTGTGGCATAGTCAATAAAGCAGAAATAGACGTTTTTCTGGAACTCTCTTGCTTTTTCGATGATCCAGTGGATGTACAGTGGCGTACCATAAATTAGATAACCAGATGAAATTGACAAATTTCTTAGAAAAACACAAATTACCTAACTAATTCAAGATGAAAATCTTACAACCTTAAAAGTAGAGCTTGAAAGTGTATCTCACAAAGAGAAAAAGTCTAGCACTAGACAGTTTCACTGGTGAATTCTACCAAACCTTTAAAGAACTAACACCAATATTTTCAACCTCTTCCAAAATTAGAATTGGAGGAACACCCTGTAACTCATTCTATAAGGCCAGCATTCAGTCAATTCAGCTGCTTAGTAACGTCCAACTGTTTGGGAGCCCGTGGGCTGCAGCACGCCAGGCCTCCCTGTCCATCACCAACTGCCGGAGTCCACACAAACCCATTTCCATTGAGTCAGTGATGCCATCCTACCATCTCATCTTCATCAATCTTTCCCAGCATCAGGGTTTTTTCCAATGAGTCAGCTCTTTACATCAGGTGGCCAAAGTATTGGAGCTTCACCTTCAACATCAGTCCTTCCGATGAATATTCAGGACTGATTGCCTTTAGGATGGGACTGGTTGGATCTCCGTGCTGTCCAAGGGACTCTCAAGAGTCTTCTCCAACACCACAGTTCAAAAGCATCAATTTTTCTGTGCTCAGCTTTCTTTATAGTCCAACTGTCACATCCATACGTGACCATTGGAAAAACCATAGCTTGGACTAGACGGACCTTTTTAGGCAAAGTAATGTCTCTGCTTTTTAATATGCTCTCTATGTTGGTCATAACTTTTCTTCCAAGGAGCAAGTGTCTTTTAATTTCATGGCTGCAGTCACCATCTGCAGTTACTTTGGAGCCCCCCAAAATAAAGTCAGCCACTGTTTCCACTGTTTTCCCATCTATTTCCATGAAGTGACGGGACCGGATGCCATGATCTTAGCTTTCTGAATGTTGAACTTTAAGCCAACTTTTTTACTCTCCTCTTTCATTTTCATCAAGAGGCTCTTTAGTTCTTCACTTTCTGCCATAAGGGTGGTGTCATCTGCATATCTGAGGTTATTGATATTTCTCCCTGTAATCTTGATTCCACCTTGTGCTTCATCCAGCCCAGTGTTTCTCATGATGTACTCTGCATATAAATTAAATAAGCATGGAGACAATATACAGCCTTGGCATACTCCTTTTCCTATTTGGAACCAGTCTGTTCCAGGATTACACTTATTCTAAATGTTCAGTTCAGTTCAGTCGCTCAGTCGTGTCTGACTCTTTGCGACCCCATGAATCAATCGCAGCACACAAGGCCTCCCTGTCCATCACCAACTCCCAGAGTTTACCCAAACCCATGCCCATCAAGTCGATGATGTCATCCAACCATCTCATCCTCTGTCGTCCCCTTCTCCTCCTGCCCCCAATTCTTCCCAGCATTAGGGTCTTTTCCAATGAGTCAACTCTTCACATGAGGTGACCAAAGTACTGGAGTCTCAGCTTCAACATCAGTCCTTCCAATGAACACCCAGGACTGATCTCCTTTAGGATGGACTGGTTGGATCTCCTTGCAGTCCAAGGGACTCTCAAGAGTCTTCTCCAACACCACAGTTCAAAGACATCAATTCTGCAGCGCTCAGCTTTCTTCACCATCCAACTCTCACATCCATACATGACCACTGGAAAAACCATAGCCTTGACTAGACGGAACTTAGTGGGCAAAGTAATGTCTTTGCTTTTAAATATGCTATCTAGGTTGGTCATAACCTTCCTTCCAAGGAGTAAGCGTCTTTTAATTTCATGGCTGCAATCACCATCAGCAGTGATTTTGGAGCCCCCCCAAAAATAAAGTCTGACACTGTTTCCACTGTTTCCCCATCTATTTCCCATGAAGTGATGGGACCAGATGCCATGATCATTCTAAATGTAGATAAAGACATCACAAGAAAAGAAGCTTATGGACAAACAGGCTTCATAAACATAGATGTAAAAATATTCATTGAACCAAATCCTTTAAAAGAATTTTGCACCATGACCAACAGGCTGGCAAAGGTAATTTAACATAAGAAAACCAATCAATGGTATATAGCATGTAAATAGAAGAAAAAGAATAAGCAACTTTATCAACAGAGAAAAGATATTTAGCAAAACACATCACACTTTTATGATAAAAAAAACTCTGAGAACTAGATATAAAAGGTAACTTTTTCCATGAGACATAAGAAAATTATAAAATATCTACAGTTACCATCATATTCAATGGTGAGACTCTGAAAGCTCTTTCCTATTAAAGCGAAAATCAAGGATGTCTGTTTTCATCACTGCCAGTAAACATTGAACTACTTGTTGATGAACAGTTACACAAGGAAAACAAGCTTGAGGCATCCAGGCTGGAAAGGAGAAGTAAATCTATATCTCTTTGGAGATGATGGGATCCTATATAAAAAACTCTAATAAAATCCATCTGGAAGCTGCTAGAGCAATTAAACAATTAAACAAAATTGCACAAGGTCAGCACAAAAATTAGTTGCATTTCTATACACCAGCAAAGAACAATTTAAAAATAAAATTAATTTCATTTGCAATAGGTGTGGGAGGGATATATGTACACACACAGCTGATTCACATTGTTGTACAACTGAAACTAACAATGTTTTAAAGCAATTATGCTCCAATAAAAGGAAAAAAAAGACTAAAACACCTAGAAATGAATTTAATGAAGGAGGTGAAAACTTGTATGGTGGAAACAATGAAGCATTGCTGAAAAAAAAATTGTTTTAAATAAAAAAGACATCCCATGTTTATGAATTAGAAGACAACATTGTTAAGATTACACTACTCAAAGCTATATAAAGATCCAATGCAATTTTTATCAAAATTACAACAGCTATTTAAAAGATTGCTATGCCAATCCTCAAATTCATATGGAATTGCAAAAAGGCTTCAAATAGAAAAAAATACTCTTGAAAAAGAAGGAAGTTAAAAGACACACACTTCACTATTAAAAAAAAAGCTTACTAAAATGTGATAGTAATAAAATAGCATGGTGCTGGCATAATCATATAAAGATTAGTTGAATAATTAAATCTGGAAATAAAGCTACTTATTTATGGTGAATGAACCCAGTTTTCAAGACGGCTGCCAAATCTATTCAATGGGGAGAGTCATGAAAGTGAAAATTGCTCAGTCTGTCAGACTCTTTGCGATCCCATGGACTGTAGCCTGCCAACTCCTCTGTCCATGGAATTCTCCAGGCAAGGATAATGCAGAGGAAAGAGTAGTTTTCAACACATTATTCTGGGACCACTGAATTTCTATATGCAAACGAATGAATGTGGACCTCTACTTCACACAAAAAAGACTCACAATGGATCAATGACTCAAATACTTTAAGAAGTAAAACTCCAGAACTCTTAAAGGAAAACACAGGGGTAGATCTTTATGAACTTATGTTGGCAATGGGTTCTTAGATATGACACCAAAAGATTGAGGAACTAAAGAAAAAATAGATAAATGGGACTTCAGACAAATTTAATGTTTTGTGCATCAAAGGACATTATCAAGATAGTCAAAGACAGCATGCAGAATGTGAGAGAATAATTGTAAATCATATGTCTAATAAGCATTTAATATCTAAAATATATAAAGAACTCTTACAACTCAACAGTAAAAAGGCAACTGACACAATTTAAAGATAGTCAAATGATTCATATAGACATTTCTTCAAAGATGTACAAATGCTCAATAAGTACATTAAAATATGCTTAAATATCTAATGTCATCAGTAATTCAATAAACACAGATCAAAAATCCAATGAGATACCATTTCCTACCTCTTATGATGGCTATGATGGATTTTTTCTTTTTTTAAGTGGGATGAAAGAATGTGTTGGTTGAGATGTAAAGAAAGTGGGACACTCTTACATTACTGATGGGAATGATTAATGGTACAGCCACTCTGGCGGTTTGGCAGTCCCTCAAAAAGCTACCCATGGTGGATAAAGCTAAACATAGAATCACCTTATGATCCAGCAATTCTACTCCTTGGTATATAACCAAAAGAAGGGAGAATAGTGACTCAGACAGATATTTGCATATCAACTTTCATTGTAGCATTATTCATGAGAGCTAAAAGACAGAAACAACCCAAGTGTCTTGACAGATGCAAGGATGAACAAAATGTGGAATATAAAAAGAGTATTATTCAACCATATAAAGGAATGGAGTTCTGATATATGGTGCAACACAATAGCTCTTGAAAACCATATGCTAGGTACAATAAATGATACACAAAAAGAAAAGTGTATGATTCCACATACATGAAATATCTCAAATAGGCAATTCATAGGTACAGAAAACATATTAGAAACTATCAAAGGTGAGCGGGAGCAGTAAAGATATGTCATTGTTTAATGAATATTGAATTTTTGTTGGGAGGGATAGAAACATTTTGGAAATAGATGGTTGTGATATTTTTAATGTAGTTATATCACTGAATTGTATATTTGAAATGTTTAAAATGACACTGTATTCTGTATATATTTTACCACAATAAAATATTAAAACCATATAAACAATTAAGTGGGAGTTAAGTTTCCCTCATGTGCAGTAATTTACTGATCCTTTGCCTACAGCACTGGTTCTGATATTTTAATAATTATGGGTTTCATCTGAGGGTTTGGTAAAACACAGATAGTGGTTTCTCCAGAATTTCTGATTCACTATTCTAGGGTAGGGCTCAAGGATATTCATTTCTAATGCATATGCACAATGCATATGATGTTGCTGCTCTTGGTCTGGGTTTAGCACTTTGAGAATGGAGAGACTGTATTGTGTGGAAACTGTCTCTCTGCCTCATCAGTATAATTGCTATCTATTTTCTGCCAGGGTGCAGGTTAAGTTATTGTAATCTAACATTAATCTATTATGTTTGGTCCCGTCAGTTAAGGGTAATCATATATTTAATGTCATTATATCCTGATAAGAAATAAGGAGAGACAGAGTAGTTTAAATATCAGCCCTGCTGTCAGATTGCCTGGCCTGGGCTACATTTCTATTCAGTCACCTTTCTGCTGTGAAACCTTAGAATAATTAGTGAAGCTCTTGAAACTCAGCTTCCTCATTGACAAAGCAAAATTAATCATAGAGACCCTCTCAGAGCATTGTGAAAATTAAATGAAACACACTGGTAGAGTTTCCGGAACAGAAACAGTCCTAATAAATATTTGCTAATGTAAAAGGGAAGGGCCAGAAATGACACTCATGATATATCAATTTGAAAAATGCAACTGAGAGAAATTCTAGAATTCTTATAATATTTTCATAAATTTAAAATAAATATACACACCTTCAGATCTGGGCCTTTAAAAAGGGTGACAATTTGTGTACTTGAGGAAAGTGAAAGAAGAGATGGACTAGAAAACAATGATTTGCAATATTTAGTTTTCAAAGGAGCAGTAACCTCAGTGAGGTGTTATTAACTGAAATTGTAGCACATTCAAGTTATGAATTATTCACATATTTCTGAATTTGAGTTAAAAAATGTGTTACAAGAGTAAAGGAGCTGGTTATAAATGTGTTTTTCTTCTCTTTTATTTATTTTAAGCTAGGGACAGCCCATATAAATACACAGTGCTGTGTATAATGAGAGTCTTGACTAAGCATTAGAGGTGTCTTTATTTTTCCAAGAGAAATAGCACACTCATTCTATAACAATCCAGTAAAAAAGCTCAAAATCTACACAAATGGACTTGCAAAAATTTTCAAGTTGTTCAACAACCTAATAAGCAGAAATTTATATAAGCTAGTAATTGTGTTGTGTGGTTCCTGGCAGTCAATTTCTGCCAAGCATTCAAGTTTAGTAGATAATGTGTGAGGCCCTTTACACCTGATGATTTTGGCCGAGTGTTTTTCTGGGCTTGCTCCAGAGCCTAACCAGGGCTGAAGAGGAATATTCTGTCCCTAGTTTCCTGCTTCTCACAGGATGTTTGGTGTTTGAAGTTGTCTCCGGGCAATTCAAGGGCCTCCCTGCTCTAGTCTTTTTTGGTGTTACCAAGCAGCAGGTATCTCTTCTCCAAGTTTTCACAATCGCTGATTCTCCTTTCTAGGAATTCAAGCTTGGTAACTGTATTCTCAACAAACATTTAATACATAGTAAGAATCTATTCACTCAGTGATTACTTATGGAGCTACTATTATATCCCAGGAGTGTGCAGAAAGGTTAAACAAGTTTTTTTTTTTTTTTAATCATCATTGTTAAAGGAAAAATTAAAGCTCTCATGTAGGAAAGAGAAAAGAAAGATATATTGGGCAGAACTGCAGGGGTAGAGATTTTTGCAATGTGGATGTTAGAAATACACAGGGATAAGTAAAGTCATCTAGGAGCTCTGAAAAGTGTTTGTGGGAGGAAGAGGAGGTATACTACTTGAGAAACAGCTAGGTAAACCTAACCAAAGGGTTCTGTTGAATTGTTAGGTGTGATGGTATTAAAATGAACCTTTACAATAATAGTTTATAAAAACATTACTCCATATATCTCAGATTCACAAGTTCAGTTCAAATTCATTTACCAACCCCCAGAAACCACCACTCTTATCATATTAGATACTGAAATAACTTTTAAAATTCTAGGTGGGTAAATACAGTGGACTTTTTGTCTTTATCATGACTCTATTCTTTGTTCACGTGAAAAAATATTTACTTGTTCCCTTCACTTTTATTGGCTACATTTTCTCTGGTTTTCTCTCCTTTTGGGCTATATTCCCTAGTCTCCTTTTTAGATTATTCTTTTGTGTTGACTATACCTTTTCTATTTAGAGAATCAGATAACAGCAGAGACTCTCTTGGTCTTTGACAATTAAATAAAATTACAAATAGTTTCCTCTTCATAGGTTCTATGCGAAATCAAATAACATTTTTAAAATGTCTGCAAATTCTTGGAGGCTTACTTTTTGTACCAAATAAAAAATGCTGCTGAAATTCAATTTAATTTCCGTATCATTTAATGAGTCTTTCTTCTTTCTGACTTTATTTAACCTATACAGGTAAGTCTCCTTTCATGATATTAAAAAGAAAGAAAGGAAAAAGAAAACGTCTCAAAACTTTTCACTGTAGTGTTATTAAAGTACAGCCAACTTTGCTGAATTAGGGAAGACAAAATGACAAAGGGGATTAATACTACAACAATGGAATAATATAAAATTGAATTAGCTATCCTTGTGATCAAAATTCTCTTGTTATACAACTGTTCAACAGTTGCATAATTATAGGAGTTTCTCTTTAAGAAATTGTTTCATAGTCTTGAGGCTATTACCATTGTCCAATGCTTTTCCCATTGAAAATGGGATTCCCCATTTTCCGTATTTGGTTTCTTTCATTTTATGTCTTCTAGTAGTTTCTATGAATTATTATATTAGCAAAACTTCAAGTTACAGAAAGTTGCCTGATTAATTCAATTGATGTCTATGTACATATTATACATATATATATATATATTTACACATTCTCACAAATATATATTCCTAAATATGTAAATATATAAAATGTATAATATATTTACTCCTACCTATATATAATTTTTTCCTCATCATTTGAGAGTAAATTGGAGATTTTGGTTGTTATTGTTTACTCACTGAGTCATGTCCAACTCTTTTGTAACCCCATGGACTGTAGCCCACCAGGCTCCTCCATCCTTGGGATTGCCCAGGCAAGAATACTTGAGTGGGCTGCCATTTCATTCTCCAAGGGATCTTCCTGACCCAGGGATCGAACACGCATCTTCCGCACTGTCAGGAGGATTCTACCACTGTGTCACCAGGGAATCCCCAAATTGGAGATTATACGTCTCTTAAATACTTCTGAACATATTTCCTAAGAACAAAGATAATCCCTTAACTAACTGTAAATTATGGAAATATAGAAATTGAACACTAATATATTACTATTATCTATTCTCCAATATTTATTCAAATTTTATTAATTGTTCCAATATGTGTTTGTTTTGTTTTAGGAATAAATGATAGGTAGGGAAGAGAACTCAACGTGTTTACTGAAAATAAACCTCATTTCAACACAGAAAAAATTTACTAAATGAAGCAGCCTTTAAAGTAGCTTTGAATAAAAGCCTGAAACAAGAGTATGCCAGGTAGAAGCCTTTGTAAATAATAATTCTCTTGTTTTAGTAGAGACAGTAAGTTTGTTTATAGATGCTTCAGAAAAAAAAAAAAAAAAAAGACTTACCTGCAGTCTGTCATGACTGGATGCTGAATATTTTAATAAAATACAGAAGTTTTAAGTCCAGAGGGTCAGTTGTCAATATAAATTGATGAAATCTCTGTGATTTATACACACACACACAGATACACAGAGACAACAAATATAGAAAAATATCTGGACCTTTAAATGGACAAATCCCAGGGAAATGAAGTGGAGAGAGAACCTTGTTCAGGAATTAAGTTATTTTAGGAAGAAATGAACCCTATACACAGCAGGTGTTTATGTTAATAGAATGACTTTGTTTTTTAATTAAGCAGCATTTCCCTACAGAATAATTACATATGTTGTTTACTCACTTATTTTTTAAGGCCATTAACACTTTTATAATGTATTTTATTCCCAGGCTACAAGTTTAACATTTGCTTTTCTTATGAAAGAGATACATAATAGGTACTCTACTAATTGCAAATATTTATTACCTACAAAATAGTGCATCGAGGAATTCAATGAACATCTTCATAGACTTACTTTCATAGTTTCCTTTAAGTTTATAAAATTTGTCATAGCTTTATTATAAATAATTGTTCCTTGGATTTTATAAAAGTGCACAAATATTTGAGATAGCTTCAAATGAATACTGCTACACCAATGGAAACTTCTGCAGCTGTGATCAGTTCTCATGGTTGTTGCACGGAAGAGAGGGGGAATGGCATAGCACGCACTGCTAGAAAATTATGATGTGTTATCTTCTGAAGTACATATTTGTCAACTGAATTAAATCCTTCTGCATGAAACACTCAAAATGAAAGAAACTTTGCTCATTTTGAAGAATCTCTTGGGAAATCACTACAGAACTGCCTTACAAGCACAAGAAATCTACACATTTTAAAGGCTTATAAAAGACTTGACAACATGGAGAGTATATTCAATTCCCTTACTAGGACGATCGTAAATCCACAGAATTTTGGATAAAAGATTCAATAGAGCAGTTGTGCTCATCAGAGAAAATTAGCTAATTGAATTCTTCAAAACACAAGCTCATAAAAATCCCCATGAAGGAAGCCTATATTTTATCTTACAACATGTTGAACTTGGCTTCTTAGAACGCTGTGTTTTAGGGCTGGTGATTTTGATTTCTCTCTGCTAGGGTAGTGAAATCACTCAAGGAGGCTCGATACACTCATTGTTAGCACAAGAATCTTGTAAGGGAGAGAAAGTGCTTGATCAGACTTAATTAGGGAAATGAAGAAAAGATGTCTCATACTTTTTTTTATCTCTGGTTACTAGTTTTATAAATTTTGTCAAAAATACTCATAAATATTGTTTCGCAGCAAGCTTTTTTGACAGAAATAATTCTGGATAAATCATGCCAGTCATCTGGGAAGGCACTAAATGTGAATGCTTGTTGAGTGGAAATATCATGGCTGGCTAAATTCCAGTTTCTTTCTCTGAAAATGTTGGTACATGAGGCTGTTAAATTTGGATATCCAAAGGACACAGGTTCACACAATACAAACACATTAATTCAAAAGACATTCTTATTATATATTAACTGTAACAAATATCATACACTTTTTTTCCACACTATGTTCTAAAGTGAATTAAAAGCATAGCTTAAAGGAAAGACTCCCAACATAGACAATCCAAGAGGACAGGTTTTCCAAGAAAAAATTTTGAGTTTTTTCCTCAGATAGCTAGCTGTCTGATCGTGTAGAGTCACATTCTCCTTCTTGATAAAGTGTTGATACAATTTTTTTTCTTAGACTTTAAATTTGGTTGTCATTTAGTGAAGCAACCACATACAACTGAAGCTTTGGGTGGCTTTTAACCATCCTTACCTTGCTGCATCCTTATAATTTGATGAAAGAAATAATAGGAAAATTAGTTTAAATATTTTGCCTGTTAGATGTGATTGTTTTTCCTTCTTGTCTCTATCTCTGCATCTCTTCTACTCTTACAAGGACAATGATCAATTGGACTAAGTACCAATCCAACTTCTGTGTGACCTCATCTTAACTTAGCTAAGTATGTCTGCAATGATTCTATTCCCCAATAAGGTCACATTGTAAAGCACATGGCTTTATGACTTCAATGCATCTTTTTGAGCGGGTTCCAACCATAACAATACCATGGGTTAATAAAAAATTAAATGTATGTATGGTTAAAAATATTGTGATGAATAGCATTAGAACTCCATTATTGTGGAAGGAAGTAACAATAACAGAATTTATTCTCATAGAAAAGATAAATTGAGAATGGAATAATCTAGTAAATAAGTGCTATAGAGAGCCAATTTTGATAGCTAAGTAGACTTTTATGCTGGATGTTTGCCTTGACCTTCAAGTTCACTTTAAATTTGCACTTTAAAGCATGTCAGTAAACATTGTGTCATCTTGCCTGTAATAAACAATGTCAGAATTGCAATGTTTACTTTTACACACTGGACATTTAACACAATTTTGATAAAACTGAAATTTTAACATTAGAGCAAGTTTAGGTAATATTTCCAGTAATGTATCTATAACCCAGTAGGTAATATTACTATTGAATCAGGTATATTCCTGCTGTTCTGCATTCTCATTAGAAGTGATTAGAAAAATGATATAATTTAGGTATGGTTGTATAATCAACTTTTTATGCTTCATTTTGTCATAATATTATTTCAGCTGTAGTTTCAATTACAGTTAGTAGGAACTAACCTGAATTTCCTTTAGTAGGGCAATTATTTACTTGATTTCATACTTCCTGGTTAAAATAGAGATCTTATGCTTCAAAATTTTATCTAAACATTATCATAAAAGTGAAAGAAAAAATATTTGACTATCAAAAAACTTGTCACTTAAAACATATGATGAGGAAATATGTGAATATATGTGATATAAATATCACATTTGTAACCATTACTGTTCTGTTATATAATGAGCAATCCTTTTTAAAATAGAGGTTCAACGGATATTTCAAGCAATTCCTTAAAGAAAATGTAAAGTTCATGGCCGTCCTTATATTTTTGGGCTTTGTGAGTTTAACATTACCCTAGTTTTATAGACATACTGTCAAATATGGTTGCTGCGTGTGGCTATTGAAAATTTGATATGTGCCTAAGGTGTTGAATTTTTAATTTAAAATATTTAAATTAAATTTTCAGTAAAAGCAATTAAAATAAAAACTAAAGCAGAGTAAATTTTTTTTTGGCTAAACATATTTTTTTTCTTGCTTGCTAGGACTACATTTTGCCAAAACTGTTGAAAACACAGGATTTAATAGAGATGTGTTATGATTGTACATACCAGATTTGAAAACTGAGAACAACAACAACAAAATGATGTTAAGTACCTCTTTAATAAGTTTTAATTAGGCTACTTGTTGAAATGATAATATTTTAATTATATTTTCCTTTTTAAATGAACATTAAACATTTTAAAGGTATGTATGTGGATTACTTTATCTTCTATTAGAGAGAGTGCTATTTGATTTTAAAAAGTAGAGCTACTTATAGTTTCAGAGAATTTACAAACAATTAAGTTTTAGGGTGAAGTAGGGTACATATTTTTTGAAAAAGTAAAAAAGAAAGGAGCATTTCAAAATTATCTGCCAGTAAAGCATATATACTGGTTACATAATATTTCATGGCAAATTATACTGGCATGGGTGCCCTAGGACTTGTTTAAGGAGTACTATTGTTTCTTTTTCCCATCAGTGTTGGATTTACACAGAAATTAGGCCTCACTATACTCACACACACACACACACACACACACAGGCTCAGATGCATTTTAAACCATTTATGTCTTCATTTTGGAACTTATACTAGTGCATAAAATGTGAATATTTACCTTAAATATAAATCCCAAAGTAATCAAATTGCTGGAGGAAAAAATTAAATATTTTTATTCTTTATTTAATTTACTTACTTAATCCTTCATTTGGTGATTGTTTTGCTATAATGAAAGAGAAAAAGGAGGTGAAAGATGAATTATATTCAGAAAACGGAGTAATGGAAAACTATATAATATGTGTATATCTATCCTATTCATATCAGTCATTTCACTTAAACCTCATAATAACCTAAATATGTAGTAGTAGTGGAGCATATATTTATTTTACTAACAAGAAAATGATTGATTTTGTATTTCACTTAAAATTGCATGTACTTGTAGAATAAGATATACTGAATTATTTTTAGGTCATTCTTTACTACAATATGCAACAGAGATAAAAAGAGTTTGAAGAACAAGACAGTTATTGTTTAAAGCAGGGAATCGGGTAAGATTTAAATAACTGTCCACCTGTAATTTTTCAGCCATTCTTAATAATGGTACTAATAAAGAAAAGACCTTAAAGATAGTATGCTTCATGATATTTAATTTCAAGTGAAATAACATGGGGAAAACCACACAACAATGAATCAATTACATGTCAATAATTGGCATTCCATTATATTAAGTATTGGAACGAAAACTAACATTTTCCAGTCTTCTGGCCACTGCTCACTTTTCCAAATTTGCTGGAATATTGAGTACAGCACTTTAACAGCGTCATCTTTTAGGATTTGAAATAGCTCAACTGGAATTCCATCACCTCCACTAGCTTTGTTCGGAGTGATGCTTCCTAAAGCCTTCTTGATTTCACATTCCAGGATGTCTGGCTCTAGGTAGGTGATAACACCATCATATTATTAGGTCATAAATATCTTTTTTTATAGTTCTTCTGTGTATTCCTGCCATCTCTTCTTAATATCTTGTGCTTCTGTTAGGTCCATAACATTTCTGTACTTTATTGTGCCCATCACCACAACAAACTCTGGAAAATTCTTAGAGATGAGGATAACAGACCACCTGACCTGCTTCTTGAGAAATCTGTATGCAGGTCAAGAAGGAACAGTTAAAACTGGACAATGAACAACAGACTGGTTTCAAATAGGGAAAAGAGTTTGTTAAGGCTGTATATTGTCACCCTGATTATTTAATTTATATGCAGAGTACATCATGAGAAACGCTGGGCTGGAAGAAGCACAAGTTGGAATCAAGATTGCCGGGAGAAATATCAGTAACCTCAGATATGCTGATGACACCACCCTTATGGGAGAAAGCAAAGAAGAACTAAAGAGCCTCTTGATGAAAGTGAAAGAGGAGAGTGAAAAAGTTGGCTTAAAACTCGACATTCAGAAAACGAAGATCGTGGCATCCAGTCGCATCACTTCAAGGCAAATAGATGTGGAAACAGGGGCTGACTTTAATTTTTGAGGCTCCAAAATCACTGCACATGGTGACTGTAGCTATGAAATTAAAATACGCTTGCTCATTGGAAGAAAAGTTATGACCAAGCTAGTTCAGTTCAGTTCAGTCACTCAGTTGTGTCAGACTCTTTGCTACCCCATGAACAACAGCACACCAGGCCTCCCTGTCCATCACCTACTCCCGGAGTATACCCAAACTCATGTCCATTGAGTCAGTGATGCCATCCAACCACCTCATCCTCTGTCGCCCCCTTCCCCACCTGCCCTCTATCTTTTCCAGGATCAGGGACTTTTCAAATGAGTCAACTTTTCACATAAGGTGACCAAAGTATTGGAGTTTCAACCTCAATATTAGTCCGTCCAAAGAACAGCCAGGACTGATCTCCTTTAGGATGGACCGGTTGGATCTCCTTGCAGTCCAAGGGACTCTCAAGAGTCTTCTCCAACATCACATCTCAAAAATGTCAATTTTTCCATGCTCAGCTTTCTTTATAGTACAGCTCTCACATCCATACATGACTACTGGAAAAACCATAGCCTTGACTCGAAGGACCTTTATTGACAAAGTAATGTCTCTGCTTTTTAAGATGCTGTCTAGGTTGGTCATAACTTTCCTTCCAAGGAGTAAGCGTCATATAATTTCATGGTTGCAATCACCATCTGCAGTGATTTTGGAGCCCCGAAAATAAAGTCAGCCACAGTTTCCACTGTTTCCCCATCTATTTGCAATGAAATAATGGGACCAGATGCCATGATCTTAGTTTACTGAATGTTGAGCTTTAAGCCAACTTTTTACTCTTCTCTTTCACTTTCATCAAGAAGCCTTTTAGTTCTTCTTCACTTTCTTCCATAAGGGTGGTGTCATCTGCATATCTGAGGTTATTGATATTTCTCCCGGCAATCTTTCTTCCAGCTTGTGCTTCTTCCAGCCCAGTGTTTCTCATGATGTACTCTGCATATAAGTTAAATAAGCAAGGTGACAATATACAGTGTTGATGTACTCCTTTTCTTATTTGGAACCAGTCTGCTGTTTCATGTCCAGTTCTAACTGTTGCTTCCTGACCTGCATACAGGTTTCTCAAGAGGCAGATCAGATGGTCAGGTATTCCCATCTCTTGAATAATAAATATTCCACAGTTTATTGTGATCCACACAGTCAAAGGCTTTGGCATAGTCACTAAAGCAGAAATAGATGTTTTTCTGGAACACTCTTGCTTTTTCGATAATCCAGCGGATGATGGCAATTTGATCTTTGGTTACTCTGCCTTTTCTAAAACTAGCTTGAACATCTGGAAGTTCATGGTTCACGTATTGCTGAAGCCTTGCTTGGAGAATTTTGAGCATTAATTTGCTAGCGTGTGAGATGAGTGCAATTGTGCAGTAGTTTGAGCATTCTTTGGCATTGCCTTTCTTTGGGATTGGAATAAAAACTGACCTTGTCCAGTCTTGTGGTCACCGCTGGGTTTTCCAAATTTGCTGACATATTGAGTGCAGGATTTTCACAGCATAATCTTTCAGGATTTCAAAGAGCTCAACTGGAATTCCATCACCTCCACTACTTTTGTTCATAGTGATGCTTCCTAAGGCCCACTTGACTTCACATTCCAGGATGTCTGGCTCTAGGTGAGTGTGAGTGATCACACCATCATGATTATCTGGGTCATGAAGATCTTTTTTTACAGTTCTTCTGTGTATTCTTGCCACTTTTTCTTAATATCTTCTGCTTCTGTTAGGTCCATACCATTTCTGTCCTTTATTGTGCCAATCTTTGCATAAAATTTTCCCTTGGTATCTCTAATTTTCTTGAAGAGATCTCTAGTCTTTCCCATTCTATTATTTTCCTCTATTTCTTTGCATTGATCCCTGAGGAAGACTTTCTTATCTCTCCTTGCTATTCTTTGGAAGTCTGCATTCAAATGGGTATATCTATCCTTTTCTCCTTTGCCTTTAGATTGTGTTCTTTTTTCAGCTATTTGTGAGGCCTCCTCAGAAAACAATTTTGCTTTTTTCATTTCTTTTTCTTGGGGTTGGTCTCGATCACTGTCTCGTGAACAATGTCACAAACCACTGTCCATAGTTCTTCAGGCACTCTGTCTATCAGAACTAATCCCTTGAATCTATTTGTCACTTCCACTGTGTAAATCGTAAGCGACTTAATTTAAGTCATACCTGCATGGTCTAGTGGTTTTCCCTAGTTTCTTCAATTTAAGTCTGAATTTTGCAATAGAAGTTTATGCTCGGAGCCACAGTCAGCTCTTTGCCTATTTTTTGTTGACTGTATAGAGCTTCTCCGTCTTTGGTTGGAAATAATATAATCAATTTGATTTTCTATTGTCCATCTGATTATGTCCATGTTTAGAGTCTTCTGTTGTGTTGTTGGAAGAGAGTTTTTGCTATGACCAGTGTGTTCCCTTGGCAAAACTCTGTTAGTCTTTGCCCTGCTTCATTTTGTATTCTAAGGCCAAGTTTGCCTGTTACTCCAGGTATCTCTTGACTTCCTAATTTGACCAACTTAGAAAACATTAAAAAGCAGAGACATTACATTGCCAACAAATGTCCATCTAATCAAACTATAGTTTTTCCAGTAGTCATGTATGGATGTGAGAGCTGGACTATAAAGAAAGCTGACCTCTGAAGAATTGATGCTTTTGAACTGTGGTGTTGGAGAAGACTCTTGACAATCACTTTTACTGCAAGGAGATTCAACCAGTGCATCCTAAAGGAAATCAATCCTGAATATTCACTGGAAGGACTGATGCTGAAGGTGGAACTCCAATACTTTTGGCCACCTGACTCACTGGAAAAGATCGTGATGCTGAGAAAGATTGAGTGCAGGAGGAGAAAGGGATGACAGAGAATGAGATAGTTGGATGGTATCACTGCCTAGATGGACATGAGTTTGAGCAAGCTGCAGGAGTTGGTGATGGACAAGGGAAGCCTGGCATGATGCAGTATATGGGGTTGCAAAGAATCAGACACGACTGAGTGACTGAACTGAACTGAGCTATATTAATTATATGTTCATAGAAGAATTATACTTTCCACCTTAGAGGAGTTAAATCAAGGGTGGTTTTCCAAAATACACAGAACAACAAAAAAAATCTGCTCTTACAGAGCTACCATACACTTGAAGAAATGCTAATCAAAGCATGTCATGTGCAAGGCCCAAATTAGAACATATTGTTATTTTCTTTAATCTGTTTTCCTAAGTGAAAATATTGGCTCTGTTATATGATTGATTACTGCTAATTTTTTAATGTTTATACAAATAGCCATTCCCAAGTCATTGCTCCTGTCTTCTGATTACTAAGGTGTTATATGTGAGAGTTACATAAAGCTAAGCAAAGCACCAGTCACTTAAACCAGTATCATCAGTAGACCTATCCTCTGAAAAACAATTCAGTTATTCATTTGGTAACTTTTTTCGTGTTGTTGTTTTATATATATATATATATATTTTTTTTTTACAATACCTGTAAATGAATATACCATACATGCATTTTTTTCATCCTTATTTTCAGTTAACATAATGCACTACTCTCCATGTTAATAAATATTTTAATATAAGTAAGATTATTCTTCCCTATTATATACTATTTTTGGATTAAATGCAAAATATTCCCATTAACTGCACATAGGTTGTTTTCAATATTTCTCTACAATAAATAGTTCTTTGATGTTACTTATTGTAAAATGAATCTTTTTATCAACTTCTGATTAGTATAAGATAATTTTCAAAGAGTGGAATTATAGGATAAAGGAGGCAACTATTTAAAAGACTTATGAAATATTGTTAAAAGTTACGAGAACAAATCAATTTATATTTATGCTCATAATTTATAATTGTCTCACAAATTTTTACCAGAATTTGACATTTTCTAAATTTTTCTCCTAATATTTCATATAGTGTAAATTCTGTTCATATCATTTATCAACTTTATATTAAGAATTATATTCAATTTTTTGGTTTTTATATCATATTTTATGTATGGCTAGTCATTTTCCTTTTACTAATTTAAAACCAGTAGTTTTCTTAGAATCTTGTCCTTTTTGTGGCATAGTAATTAAAAACAAAGCAAACAAACAAATTATTCCTCATTTAGGGAAGAATAATACCATATTCTCTCTCCATGTACATTTCATTATATCCTTTAACATTAGAAGTAGAAAATCATTGTTAATAGACATGTTTAATTTGAGAGTAGTAAGTCTTACATGAAGTATAATTTTTAAATCGATGAAAATATTTAGCGTTTCTGCTTCCAAGACACAAAAGAATTATGACAAAATTAAAGCAAAAATAAATCCCAACAAAAATAAATACATTTTTTAATCTTATCAGAAGAAATTATTGTAGATACCCATTACCTCCCCTGGAATGTGTTTATTTTCTATGCCCTGAAACGGATTAGAGCTTTAACAAATGTCATATATATACACACATATATATTTCTACTACAGTGGGATTCTTTTCAGACCACCGTTTTCTAGGTATGAAGACATGATGTGAATTAATCAGCTCTTGTGATTACATATTACTGATTGGAAGGATAGCTGAAAGGGCTGCACGTTGGCTTGGATCTGTATTTTAGTTTAAGTAGCTTTAAAACTCAGCTCCACAACAGGAAACCATTCCCCTGTGAAAATCTTCTGGACATAAATGCAACTGAATTTAATTGTAAAGGCCTTAGATTTTGGAATCAATCTTCCAGAAAATGCCAAATTAAATGGAAAATGACTCTGGTTTACCTTGGAGATAGCTTCACACTTCAGAAAGCTGCCTTGAAGAAGTTGTTTCTTTCTGCGATGAAGCCTCCAGTGTGTCTTTAATACCATACAAATATATATATGATTCCAAATAACAGTATCAAAATGAGAATTGTGTGGTAGAGTTATAAACAAATAAGAGAAGTAAATAGAAAGCTAACTTGAGTAAACTCAACTGTACACCTACTAAAATATAAAAATATGAGTTTTTACATTTTGGAATAGTAAGACATAACCCTGTAATTTTTTGTATGTTGTCTTTGATTATTATTTATTTATTTATTTTTTAATACAAAGGCAGTTGGTGTCACTGAAAATATAAATTGAAAATGCAAAATATTTATTGTTTGATGCACACTCTCTCCCAATCAAATCAAAGTAGAAATGATATTTAAGTATATATACTTCCCAGGATACAGCAAAACTAGAATTTGAAAGGGATTTCAACTTGTGGCTATTTTATCATATTAAATATTATATACTATGTACATATAATATTTGTGTGTATATATATATGTAGTATATATAATGTACTAGTAACACACCTGCTTGCATGCTCAGTCACTTCAGTTGTGTCTGACTCTTTGTGACTCTATAGATTGTAGCCCATCAGGCTCCTCAGTCCATGGGATTCTCCAGGCAAGAATACTGGAGTGGGTTGCCATACCCTCCTCTAGGTGTTCTTCCTGACCCAGGGAGTAAACTCAAGTCTCCAATGTCTCCTGCATTGGCACATGAATTCTTTACCACTAGTGCCAACCTGGCAAGCCCAAATAACATATACTATGATATAATTGATATCTATCATTAGTTATAATGTATATTACATATAAATTATATATTACATAAATGCTAAATACTATGTATAATTTATGACCAAGACTTTATGGATTCCCATATGATCAGCATAGAATATATTTGTAAATTCATAAGTAAATCAGAATTGAAAAGTTTCATATAAAATAACTAATAGTTAACAACATTCAAGTCAAAGCAAACATCTTTTTATTACTATGTAGATTGGTCCTGGTTGTTCATTGGAAGGACTGATGTTGAAGCTGAAACTTCAATACTTTGGCCACCTCATGCGAAGAGTTGACTCACTGGAAAAGACCCTAATGCTGGGAAGGATTGGGGGTAGGAGGAGAAGGGGACGACAGAGGATGAGATGGTTGGATGGCATCACCGACTCGATGAACATGGGTTTGGGTAAACTCCGGGAGTTGGTGATAGACAGGGAAGTCTGGCATGCCGTGATTCATGAGGTCACAAAGAGTCAGACACAACTGAGCGACTGAACTGAACTGAATCTCCATAAGGACAGAAATCTTTGTCCTTCACTGCTTTATTGAGCCCTTAGTGGATGAAGAGTTACATACAAAGAACAGTTATCATCAGATATAATAATATGATGTCAGGAAAGAGATGAACTATAATGATTTGAGAGAATCTACTGCAGAGGCACTAATAAATAAAAAGATATATAGTTGGTGTTGACACTCTAAACTAAAGAAAAGAGAATATGATAAACAGTCATAGAAGGAAACTGGTCTGGAACATGATCATCTCACTTCTGAGTTTTTTGTTGTTGTTATTGTTGTTTTTTAACACACTGAAGTTGAGATTTCAGTGGACTGTTGGCAAAATGACCATAATATAATGAAGTAGATTCTAAATGAATAAAAGTGGTATAGATGAATATGAGCTATCTGTTACACAGAACACCCTGGGAATATTCCTTCTTCCTTCAACATTTGTTTTTAGTCACCCCTATTCATTTTTAGCATAGATTCTAAGAATTTTGCTTTCTTTTCTCTAATGTTGATATAACTATTTTTCCTATGTTGGCTTAACTATATACAGACTTGTAGATTGCCAATTAGGATTCCTTAAACTGTTGCTCCCATGCAGTTTTTAGGGACTAGATCTGATAAACAGAGGACCTGATGAACTATGGATGGAGTTTCGTGACATTGTGACATTCATGACGGTGACAGGTAGCAAACAATTCCCAAGAAAAAGAAATGCAAAAAATCAAAATGGCTGTCTGAGGAAGACTTAAAAATAGCTGTGAAAAGAAGAGAAGCAAAAAGCAAAGGAGAAAAGGAAAGATATATACACCCTAGGCTTCCCTTGTTCATCACCAACTCCTGGAGCTTGCTCAAACTCATGTCCATCTAGGCAGTGATACCATCCAACCATCTCATCCTCTGAATGCAGAGTTACAAAGAATAGATAGGAGAGATAAGAAAGCCAGTCTCAGTGATCAGTGCAAAGAAATAGAAGATAACAATAGAATGGGAAAGACTAGAGATCTCTTCAAGAAAATTAGAGATACCAAGGGAAAATTTCATGCAAAGATTGGCACTATAAAGGACAGAAATGGTATGGACCTAACAGAAGCAGAAGATATTAAGAAGAGGTGGCAAGAACACACAGAAGAACTGTAAAAAAAGATCTTCACGACCCAGATAATCATGATGCTGTGATCAGTCATCTAGAGCCAAACATCCTGGAATGTGAAGTCAAGTGGGCCTTAGGAAGCATCACCATGAACAAAACTAGTGGAGGTGATGGAATTCCATTTGAGCTATTTCAAATCCTAAAAGATGATGCTGTGAAAGTGCTGCACTCAATATGCCAGCAAATCTGGAAAACCCAGCAGTGGCCACAAGACTGGAAAAGGTCAGTTTTCATTCCAATCCCTAATAAAGGTAATGTCAAAGAATGCTCAAAGTACTGCACTATTGCACTCATCTCACACACTAGTAAAGTAATGCTCAAAATTCTCCAAGCCAGGTTTCAACAGTATGTGAACCGTGAACTTCCAGATATTCAAGCTGGTTTTAGGAAAGGCAGAGGATCCAGAGATCAAATTGACAACATCTGTTGGATCATTAAAAAAGCAAGAGTGTCCCAGAAAAACATCTATTTCTGTGTTATTGACTATGCCAAAGCCTTTGACTGTGTGGATCACAATAAACTGTGGAAAATTCTGAAAGAGATGGGAATACCAGAACACCTGACCTGCCTCTTGACAAATCCGCATGTAGGTCAGGAAGCAACAGTTAGAACTGGACATGGAACAGCAGACTGGCTCCAAATCAAGAAAGGAGTACATCAGGGCAGTATATTGTCACCCTGCTTATTTAACTTATATGCAGAGTGCATCATGAGAAACACTGGGATGGAGGAAGCACAAGCTGGAATCAAGATTGCCAGGAGAAATATCAATAATCTCAGATATTCAGATGA
Source organism: Giraffa tippelskirchi (assembly GCF_054371585.1). Classification (NCBI taxonomy): domain Eukaryota; kingdom Metazoa; phylum Chordata; class Mammalia; order Artiodactyla; family Giraffidae; genus Giraffa; species Giraffa tippelskirchi. The sequence continues at coordinate 45,565,790 of NC_137276.1, forward strand.
CACCACCCTTATGGCAGGAAGTGAAGAAGAACTAAAGAGCCTCTTGATGAAAGTGAAAGAGGAGAGTGAAAAAGCTGCCTTAAACCTCAACATTCAGAAAACTAAGGTCATGATATCTGGCCCCATCACTTCATGGCAAATAGACGTAGAAGCAGTGGAAAGAGTGGCAGACTTTATTTTTTGGACTCCCTGCAGATGGTGACTGCAGCCATGAAATTAAAAGAAGCTTAGTCCTTGGAAAAAAATTTATGACCAACCTAGACAGCAAACTGCTGTAAATATTCACATGCAGAAAATAAATTAATAAATAAATAAAAAACAAAAAGCAGAGACATTACTTTGCCAACAAAGGTCCGTCTAGTTAAGGCCGTGGTTTTTCTAGTAGTCATGTATGGATGTGAGAGTTGGACTATAAAGAAAGCTGAGCACAGAACAATTGATGCTTTTGAACTGTGGTGTTGGAGAAGACTCTTGAGAGTCCCTTGGACTGCAAGGAGATCCAACCAGTCCATCCTAAAGGAGATCAGTCCTGGGTGTTCATTGGAAGGACTTATGTTGAAGCTGAAACTCCAATATTTTGGCCACCTAATGCAAAGAGCTGACTCATTGGAAAAAACTCTGAAGATGGGTAAGATTGAGGACAGGAGGAGAAGGGGACAACAGAGGATGAGCTGGCTGGATGGCATCACCCACACAATGGACATGAGTGTGGGTAGACTCCAGGAGTTTGTGATGGACATGGATGCCTGGCATGCTGTGGTTCATGGGGTCACAAACAGCTGGACACAACTGAGCGACTGAACTGAACTGCCAAATCTTGTTTGGCTTGTAAGTACATAATGTTAACAATTTTTTACCTGAGAGTAATTTTAGGAATTTAATTTAATTTAAAGTTTAATTTGACTCAGTTTGTTCTCAAGCTGTTTCATCTTGTTTTATTATACACATATAATTTATCGTCTCTTTACCTATACTGTACAGCAGCTTATCTAAGAAATCTGTGTTCTACAATGGTCTAGAAGAGGAAAGCATCTCTCTGTTTAATTTGTCTAAAATACAAGCTGTGTAACAACATGATTTCTACTCTCCAGATTTCAAAAGATGCTCTATCAATCTCATTGTCATCTTCCTGTGTTGTGCTTAGTCTTTCAGTCCTGTCGGACTCTTTGCAACCCCATGGACTAGGCTACTCTGTCCATGGGGATACTCCAAGCAAGAATAGTGGAGTGAGTTGCCATGCCCTCCTCCAGGGGATCTTCCCAAGCCAGGGACCAAACCCATGTCTCCTGCTTTGCAGCTAAACCCAGGGAATCATCGTCCTAACTCTTCATTAATATGTGTCTCAGTTACCCATAAAACTTATAATTTTTGTGTATTGTGTGCCATGTAAAAAAATGCTGTGCAGAATTTTAGAAAGACATCATTATATAGTCCCTAATGATATCTAATCAAACTGGCAATCTCCTTCCATCCATCATGACTGGTACTCTGTCTTTACTGCTTAGAATGCACTGCTATCCTTCTTGTGATGCTGCAAGGTTCCAACTATGTATGCTCTACTTTCTCTGTTGATGCTTTTCTCCATTCCGTTTGATATTCTTGATGCTCTCATTGGGCAATTTTAGGCTTATTACATCTTTCAGTTGTAAATGTTCTTTAACTTGCTGTTAGTGCTGAATCTCAGTCATGATTATATGGCCTCCAAGGAGAGGTTTATACAAAAAAAGAAATAATAACTAGTTGAATTTTGTTTCTATGTAAGTAACTTTTATACAACATTGGAGAAAATGAAGCTCTGTAAGTGTTTTTGAGATTTCAATTTATTTTTAATTCCACTAAATTTCTCTTTAATTCCAAGTTTGAAAGGGAATTTGGTTTGACAATACAGAAATACGTTCAATGAATCTCATAATACAAATATTGTTCAACTGGATACTAAGCAGAATTTAAGTGCAGCCACATGGAAAAATAAGAGTGGGAAGAACAAAGAGTATTGCTAGGCTAGCACATTTTGATTAGGTGCTGAAGAAAAGATTAATTTACTAGCATACATGATTTTAATAACCTGTTCCGTCTAAAATTAAACACAGAATGTTGAAAAATTAATGATGATTATCAAAAAATACTATAAACCATCAATTTATATTGGGTAACATTCAATTTTTTTTATTTTATTCAATTTTTCCTAATATTATAAAGTGTTATTATGTGAAGTAAAATCAAATAGCAATACTTTCAAAATAGAGGTAGCATTATAATGATGAATTTATTCTTTGGCATGTTTCTAGAGGAATTCTGGGACATCTATAAATATATTGATTCCCAAATGCCCAAATATTATTTCTATTTAAAGTTTGCAATTACTGAATACTTTTAAAAACAGAAGATACAAAAAAGAGCTTCAGCATTTATTCAGCATCATCGAAACATCAACATATCCACACTTTAATCCAAGAATTCCTGAAAATCTAACACATAAATTCTAATATCTGAAAATGATCCTGAATTTGAATAAAGGAATCTTACATATTATTGCTATCAACTAATTTCCCTTGGGACTCCATACAATATGTTGGCTTCCAAAAATATAAGGACCCAGACTAACACTTCCTGAACACATACTTTAGATTCAACATCTTCCACATTTATCTGTGGAATAAATTGAATTAGCCCCATTTTACAGGGCTGGAGAAATGAAGTTGAGAAAGACTAGCAATTAGTCCAATAACCCATAGAAGGGTTGGAATCTTAAATCCAAATTTTTATCTGAATCTATAACTGCTCATCTTTTCCAGTACCAAAACTGATTCCTCATATAAAGACTAACATATAAATGATGCTTTGTAATTTTTGTAATATTTTACAATTAGCATTCTTTTGCTATTCCACAAAAATCATTTCCTATGGAAAGAGCTAATAATATATTTAATTTCTTTATGGAGAAGAAATTAAGAAGCAGCAGATATGATTTTGAACTTTTTAATTTATAGTTTTTAACTTTAAAAATGTAAATCCTTTTTAAAAATAATCTTTTCATAATGATATAAACTCATTTACAAAACAGAAACAGACTCACAGACTTAGAGAACGAATTTATGGTTATGGAGTGAGGGGAAGTGTGGAGGTGGGGGATCGATTAGGAATTTGGGATTGACAGGCACACACAGCTGTATTCAAAACGAATAATAACAAGGACCTACTACTGTAGAGCACAGGAAACTCTGCTCAATACTCTGTAATAACATAAGTGGGAAAATAGTTTGAAAAATAATAAATACACATATATACACACATATATAATATAAAATAATATAATATATATAATATAATATATTATAATATAATAAAATATAAATACACACATAACTGAATCGCTTTGCTGTACACCTGAAACTAATACAACATTGTTAGTCAACTATACTCCAATATAAAATTAAAAATATAAAAGTATTTTTAATGTAGCTTCAATTCACAGAAAAATTATGAAGATAGAATATATCATTTCCATACTCCACAACTCCACATCTAGTTTCCCCTTGTCTTAATATCTTGCATGCTCAGTCATTCAGTCGTGTCCTACTCTCTGCACCCAAGTGACCTATAGCCTGCCAGGCTCCTCTGTTCCTGGAATTCTCCAGGAGAGAATACTGGAGGGGGCTGCCATTTCCTTCTCCAATGGTTTAGTCATGATTCTACAGAGGAGCAGAGCTAATAACCTATATAAGAGGGATATATATATACATATATATACACATATATGTATATATATAATTATATATGTATATATATATGTATTAACCACTCATTGGAGAGGGTTATCAGCTTTATTAGTCTACCAAATCAAATGCTTGTCTCATCCAAAAACACCCTTACAGAGAAATAATGTTTAATCAGTTATCTGGGCAACATCTGACTCAGTCAAATTAACATATCAAACTTATCACTATCAGTATGCTGAAGTTGAACGGTTCTGTGAAGACCTACAAGACCTTCTAGAACTAACACCCAAAAAAGATGTCCTTTTCATTATAGGGGATTGGAATGCAAAAGTAGGAAGTCAAGAAACACCTGGAATAACAGTCAAATTTGGCCTTGGAGTACAGAATGAAGCAGGGCAAAGGCTAATAGAGTTTTGCCAAGAGAACATACTGGTCATAGCAAATACCCTCTTCCAACAACACAAGAGAAGACTCTACATATGGACATCACCAGATGGTCAACACCAAAATCAGATTGATTATATTCTTTGAGCCAAAGATGGAAAAGCTCAATACAGTCAGCTAAAACAGGGAGCTGACTGTGGATCAGATCATGAACACCTTATTGCCAAATTCAGACTGAAATGGAAGAAAGTGGAGAAAACCACTAGACCATTCGGGTATGACCTAAATCAAATCCCTTATGACTATACAGTAGAAGTGAGAAATAGCTTTAAAGCACTAGATCTGATAGACAGAATACCTGATGAACTATGGATGGAGGTTCATGACATTGTACAGGACACAGGAATCAAGACCATCCCGAAGAAAAAGAAATGCAAAAAAGCAAAATGGCTGTCTGAGAAGGCCTTCCAAATAGCTGTGAAAAGACAGGAAGCAAAAAGCAAAGGAGAAAAGGAAAAATATACCCATTTGAATGCAGAGTTCCAAAGAATAGCAAGGAGAGATAAGAAAGCCTTCCTCAGCAATCAGAGCAAAGAAATAGAGGAAAACAATAGAATGGGGAAGACTAGAGGTCTCCTCAAGAAAATTAGAGATACCAGGGGGATATTTCATGCAAAGATGGGCTCAATAAAGGACAGAAATCAGTTCAGTTCAGTTCAGTCGCTCAGTCGTGTCTGACTCTTTACGACCCCATGAATCGCAGCACGCCAGGCCTCCCAATCCATCACCAACTCCCGGAGTCTACCCATACCCATGTCCATCGAGTCGGTGATGCCATCCAGCCATCTCATCCTCTGTCGTCCCCTTCTCCTCCTGCCCCCAATCCTTCCCAGCATTAGGGTCTCTTCCAGTGAGTCAACTCTTCGCATGAGGTGGCCAAAGTATTGGAGTTTCAGCTTCAACATCAGTCCTTCCAATGAACACCCAGGACTGATCTCCTTTAGGATGGACTGGTTGGATCTCCTTGCAGCCCAAGGGACTCTCAAGAGTCTTCTCCAATACCACAGTTCAAAAGCATCAATTCTCCTGTGTTCAGCTTTCTTCACCATCCAACTCTCACATCCACACATGACCACTGGAAAAAACCATAGCCTTGACTAGACTGACATTTGTTGGCAGAGTAGTGTCTCTGCTTTTCAACATGCTATCTAGGTTGGTTATAACCTTCCTTCCAAGAAGTAAGCGTCTTTTAATTTCATGGCTGCAATCACCATCAGCAGTGATTTTGGAGCCCAAAAAAATAAAGTCTGACACTGTTTGCACTGTTTCCCCATCTATTTCCCATGAGGTGATGGGACCAGATGTCACGATCTTAGTTTTCTGAATGTTGAGCTTTAAGCCAACTTTTTCACTCTCCTCTTTCACTTTCATCAAGAGGCTCTTTAGTTCTTCTTCGCTTTCTGCCCTAAGGGTGGTGTCATCTGCAAAACTGAGATTATTGATATTTCTCCCAGCAATCTTGATTCCAGCTTGTGTTTCTTCCAGCCCAGCGTTTCTCATGATGCACTCTGCATATAAGTTAAATAATCAGGGTGACAATATACAGCCTTGACGTACTCCTTTTCCTATTTGGAACCAGTCTGTTGTTCCATGTCCAGTTCTAACTGTTGCTTCCTGACCTGCATACAGGTTTCTCAAGAGACAGGTCAGATGGTCTGATATTCCCATCTCTTTCAGAATTTTCCACATTTTATTGTGATCCACATAGTCAAAGGCTTTGACATAGTCACTAAAGCAGAAATAGATGTTCTTCTGGAACTCTCGTGCTTTCGTGAAGATCCACCGGATATTGGCAATTTGATCCTGGTTCCTCTGTCTTTTCTAAAACCAACTTGAACATCTGGAAGTTCACCATTCATGTATTGTTGAACCCTGGCTTGGAGAATTTTGAGCATTACTTTACTAGCATGTCAGATGAGTGAAATGGTAGGGACCTAACGGAAGCAAAAGATTTTAAGAAGAGGTGGCAAGAATACACAGAAGAATTGTACAAAAAAGTTCTTCATGACCCAGAAAATCACGATGGTGTGCTCACTCACCGAGAGCCAGACATCTTGGAATGTAAAGTCAAGTGGGCCTAGGAAGCATCACTATGAACAAAGCTAGTGGAGGTGATGGAATTCCAGTTGAGCTATTTCAAATCCTGATAGATGACGCTGTGAAAATTCTGCACTCGATATGCCAGCAAATATGGAAAACTCAGCAGTGGCCACAGGATTGGAACAGGTCAGTTTTCATTCCAATCCCAAAGAAAGGCAATGTCAAAGAATGTTCAAGCTACTGCACAATTGCACTACAACATCCGATGGATCATCAAAAAAGCAAGAGAGTACCATAAAAACATCTATTTCTGCTTTATTGACTATGCCAAAGCCTTTGACTGTGTGGATCACAACAAACTGTGGGAAATCCTGAAAGAGATGGGCATATCAGACCACCTGACCTGTCTCTTGAGAAACCTGTATGCAGGTCAGGAGGCAACAGTTAGAACTGGACATGGAACAACAGACTGGTTCCAAATAGAAAAAGGAGTACGTCAAGGCTATATATCGTCACCCTGCTTATTTAACTTATATGCAGAGTACATCATGAGAAACGCTGGGCTGGAAGAAACACAAGCTGGAATCAAGATTGCCGGGAGAAATATCAATAACCTCAGATATGCAGATGATACCACCCTTATGGCAGAAAGTGAGGAAGAACTAAAGATCCTCTTGATGAAAGTGAAAGAGGAGAGTGAAAAAGTTGGCTTAAAGCTCAACATTCAGAAAACTAAGATCATGGCATCCGGTCACATGACTTCATGGCAGATAGATGGGGAAACAGTGCAAACAGTGTCAGACTTTATTTTTCTGGGCTGCAAAATCACTGTAGATGGTGACTGCAGCCATGAAATTAAAAGACACTTACTTCTTGGAAGGAAAGTTATGGCCAACCTCTATAGCATATTAAACAGCAGAGACACTACTTTGCCAACAAAGGTCCATCTAGTCAAGGCTATGATTTTTCCAGTGGTCATGTATGGATGTGAGAGTTGGAATATAAAAAAAGCTGAGCGTCGAAGAATTGAAGCTTTTGAACTGTGGTATTGGAGAAGACTCTTGAGAGTCCCTTGGACTGCAAGAAGATCCAACCAGTCCATCCTAAAGAAGATCAGTCCTGGGTGTTCATTGGAAGGACTGATGTTGAAGCTGAAACTCCAATACTTTGGCCACCTGATACAAAGAGCTGACTCATTGGAAAAGACCCTGATACTAGGAAAGATTGAGGGCAGGAGGAGAAGGGGATGACAGAGGGTGAGATGGCTGGATCACATCATCGACTTGATGGACATGGGTTTGGGTGGACTCCGGGAGTTGGTGATGGACAGGGAGGCCTGGTGTGCTGCAGTTCATGGGATTGCAAAGAGTCGGACACGACTGAGTGACTGAACTGAACTGAATTGATGCTACATTTGTGACAACTAATGAATCAATATCAATTTATTATTATTTATTAAAATATGTTTTCTTCAGGTTTACTTAGCTCTTACAGAACATCCTTTTTCTGTTCCATATCCCATCCAGAATGTCACATTACAGCCAATTGTCATATTTCTCTAGGCTTTCTTTGTTGTGACATTTTTTCAGACTTTCATTGTCTTTATGATCTTAATAGTTTTAAAGTATTTCTGGTGATTAGGAGTACTGATCAAGTACTTTGCAGAATGTCCCCTCAATTTAATTTGTCTGATGTTTCTATGTATTTATATATGTATATATTTATTTTCATTATTTTTTATCAGGGTAGTTGATTTACAATGCTGTGTTAGTTTCTGCTGTACATAAAATGAATCAGCTCTATGTATACATATATCCCTCCCACACATCCCATCCATCTAGGTCACCACAGAGCACTTAATTGAGCTTGTGCTATTGTCTGATGTTTTTGCTATGATTGGACTGTGGTGATTTTGTAGAGGAGGTAGGTCATGGAGAAGAGTGTGATTTTTATCTAGTCATATCAAGGGCATATGTTATTAACATAACGTCATGGTTAATGTCAACTTTCATCAGACAGCTAAGGTTTTTGATTCAGGTTTCTACATTTAAGCAATGAGAGTTATACTCCACATCTTTGTGGAAGGGTATTTCTATTTCTTTTTCCTAATTATAATAATTGACAAATATATACCTCTTAAAATAAATGAAAAGAAACAAAATTTATAAAAATAAAAGTTATCTATAATCCAATACACACTTATTACATAATATCAGTGATTTCAAAGCATGAGAGTTGTAACATAGGTGGCATTTGTTAACAAAGTCACATTGTGAAAATTCTTTTTATTCTCTTTCAAATCTATGTGAAAATTAAAAATAAAGTTTGGTGTTGTTTTGTTATTTGCAGTTCTCTGACACCATATCTTTTTTTTACTCTGCTGGAGCAGCCTCAGGTTTATATGTTTACAGGCAACTCTTTCTACCTGGATCAAAATGACAGCGTTTTGCTTTCTTCATATATATTTTTATAAAAATGTTTATTTTTTGCCTATAACACTAACTTCAAATTATAGAAATAAATTTATACATCAAAAAGTATAAACTAAAATTCCAATTAAAAGCATAAAAATAAATAGTGATACAGATGGTATACAGGTCTGCTGCTGCTGCTGCTAAGTCGCTTCAGTTGTGTCCGACTCTGTGCGACTCCATAGATGGCAGCCCACCGGGCTCCGCCGTCCCTGGGATTCTCCAGGCAAGAATACTGGAGTGGGTTGCCATTTCCTTCTCCAGTGCGTGAAAGTGAAGTCGCTCAGTAGTGTCTGACTCTTAGCGACCCCATGGACTGTGGCCTACCAGGCTCCTCCGTCCATGGGATTTTACAGGCAAGAGTACTGGAGTGGGGTGCCATACAGGTCTAGCAAATACATAATTGAAAGTTTTAGAAATGTTAATTTAACATAAAAAGTAGCAAGTATCAAAACTCCTGGTAGAGTTCAGGTGTGTCTTCAGGTGCATGAGCCCCATACAGATATTTTTTGATTAATGCCAAGGAATAGAAAAAAATTAATTTTTAAGAATATAAAATTGATGGGCTCATTTGAGGTATAGCAATTTTTCAATAAAATTTTAGAATAATGGGTAGAAAAGAAATTACATATTGGTTTATTGTTCAATCAGTGCACATGAAAATTCTTCATAGTATTCAGGTACCATTTCTTTTTGTTTAGGATTAGAAGTCATCTCTTTCTTATCTTCTTTGGGAGAAAAAAAGCAAACAAAAATGCGTGTACCACATGATACTTGCAAATGTCATATGCCATATACTCCAGAAAAAAGTCAGTGGCACTAGTACTGACAATGCCATATCTCTTCTATTACTTAAGCTACTTCTAATATGAATTAGAATCTTTCAAAATCATGGTGTCAGCACTATTTTTGGTGACTAAATTCAGGCCAGTGGGGCATCATACTGCTCTGTACAACAAAGGGCAGACCAGTAGGTACCAGAATAAAGACATAGGTATAATTTTTCCCCTCCTCCTAGCTGCCCAGGGCATTTGATTTACCACATTAGTAGACTTCCCTGAAAAGGAGAAATTTGGTTTGAATTCCAGGCTGAGAATGCTCTTCACAGATGCCATTTTTGGGGTCTCTTAATCTTAATCATCAGAAGGGAACTGATCTCTAGGAAATTTCTGGAAAATCAGCAAATTTCTAGGAAGGCACTCCAGAGCTTGGTGACTTTGGGACCATATGTAAGTGGAGGGGCCTCCAATTGCTGGGGTATAAGTGTAGTACTGATTTGATTATGCTGTAGCTTACCCCATGAGATAGTGAAGGACAGGGAAGCCTGCTGTGCTGTAGTCAAAGGGGTCACAAAGAGTCTGATAAGACTGAGCAACTCAACTACAACAAAAAATTTCGCTGTGAAAATATTTTGGTACTTAATGTTGCACAATTGAAAAAGAATATCTAACAAACATCCCTAACAATAATTTTGAAAATTTGACATATTAAAAATTTCAAATTTTGATTTCTGGCTTTAAAATTTCATACATACTAGATAGGTGGATAGATGTGCTTGCATGCTTGGTTGCTCTGTCATGTCCAACTATTTGTGATTGAAGCTCACCAGGCTTCTCTGTCCCTGGGATTTTCCAGGCAAGAATACTGGAATGGGTTTCCATTTCCTCCTCAGGGAATCTTCCCAACCCAAGGATCAAACCTAAATTTCCTGCAGTTCCTGCATTGACAGACAGATACTTTACCACTGAGTCACCAAAGCTGATTTTTTAATTTTAGAAAATATGTTTTATAAAATCACTTGTTGTTGTTCAGTCACTAAGCCATGTCCAACTCATCGTGACCACATGAATTTCAGCATGCCAGGCTTCCTTGTCCTTCACTATCTTCTGGTGTTTGCTCAAAGTCATGTCCATTGAGTTGGTGATGCCATCTGACCATCTCATCCTCCGTCATTCTCTTCTTCCTTTCCCTTGAATCTTTCCCAGCATTAGGGTCTTTTCCAATTGAGTCGGCTCTTCACATCAGGTGGCCAAAGTATTGGAGCTTCAGCTTCAACATCAGTCCTTCCAATGAATATTCAGGATTTATTTCCTTTAGGATTGACTTGTTTGATCTCCTTGAAGTCCAAGGGACTCTCAAGAATCTTCTCCAACACCATAGTTCAAAAGCATCAATTTTTCAATGTTTAGCCTTCTTTATGGTCCAACTCCCACAACCATACATGACTACTGGCAAAACTATAGCTTTGACTAGATGCACCTTTGTCGGCAAAGTAATGTCTCTGCTTTTTAATACGCTGTCTAGGTTTTTCCTAGCTTTACTTCCAAGAGGCAAGTGCCTTTTAATTTCATGGCTGCAGCCACCATCTACAGGAATTTTGAAGCCCATGAAAATAAAGTCTTTCACTGTTTCCATTGTTTCTGCATCTATATGGCATGATGTGATGTGACTGGATGTCATGACCTTGTTTTTTTTTTTGAATGTTGAGTTTTAAGCCAGTTTTTTCACTCTCCTTTTTCATTTTCATCAAGAGACTCTTTAGTTCCTCTTTGCTTCCTTCCATAAGGGTGGTGTCGTCTGCATATCTGAGGTTACTGATATTTCTCCTGGCAATTTTGATTCCAGCTTGTGCTTCATCCAGTATGACATTATGCATGATGTACTTGGCATATAAGTTAAATAAGCAAAGTGACAATATACAGCCTTGACACACTCCTTTCCTTATTTGGAAACAGTCCATAGTTCCATGTTAGTTCTAACTGTTGCTTCTTGACCTGCAAACAGGTTTCACAGGAAGCATGTAAGGTAGTCTGGTATTCCCATCTCTTTAAGAATTTTCCACAGTTTGCTGTGATCCACACAGTCAAAGGCTTTAGCATAGTCAATGAAGCAGAAATAGATGTTCTTCTGGAATTCTCTTGCTTTTTCTGTGATCCAATGGATGTTGGCAATTTGAACATGATATATATATATCATTATACTTTTAAAACATACCTTACCAAGGTTATCATTAGATATAACCAAGTAATTGTAAATAGACTCTAAATTGTTATTTCACAATAATTATATGTAAATTTGTAAAATACTTAATCAGAAAGCCAAAATGAAAGTGAGTTCACCAAAATGAAAGTTGGATCAAAGATTTGGAGGATAAATATGTATAATATACATTTATATACACGTGCCACATATTTATGTACATATGTTAACACAAACATACACATGCACTTATTCATAGTCACATATTAGAGCCATGGTAATATAGTACAAGAAAGACCAAAGTTTCAGATCTAACATATACTAGCTTGGCAAGATATTTAGCTTAACTAAGTCTTAGTTTTATGTATTGTAATTTTGCACATAAGACATGCCAGATTCCATAGGAAACATTTTTCAAATAATGAACTCTTTAAAAAAATTCTATTTCTCTTTCTATCCCATTCTTTTCTCATTTTAAAAGCCTATCATTTCACCTTATTTTTGCTTTTCTATCTCCATCTGCACTCGTGGACCTATATCTGCCACCCATTCATTATGGACATTGTTTTATCACTTTTTTTCATCCATTGTCCAAGACATTTTCTACTGAATTATATACTTTAGCATACAATCATATCACAAATTGGGGGAAAAAAAAAGTTTGAAAAAGCCATGTGATAAAGAATTGTTATCCAAAACATATAAGGAAATCCTAAAATTCAACAACAGGAAAATGAACAATCTCATTAAAAAAAAAAAAATGGGCAAAGGACCTTAACAAAGAAGTCATCCAAAAATGCATACAGATGGCAAATAAATATATTAAAAGATACTCAACATCTTATGTCATTAAAATTTAAAGATTAAAATAACAGTAAGATGCCACTACAAACCCATTTGAATGGACAAAATCCATACCACGGACAACACTGTATACTGGTGGATACATGGAGCAACAAAAGCTTTAATTCATGGCTGTTTGGAATGCAAAACAGTACGTACTCTTCGGAAGACAGTTTGTTTTTTCCTAAAAATACTCTCATCATACAACCCAGCAATCGTCCTCAAAAATTTTACCCAAATGAACTGAAACTTTATGTTTATACAAAATAATAGATGCTGAAACTTTATGTCTACACAAAAAATGGATACACATGGATACGTATAGAAGATTTAATCATAATTGCCAACAGTTTGGATTCAACCAAGATGTCCTTCAGGGGTTGAACGGATAAATAAAAGTGGTACATTCAGAAGATAGAATGTTATTTAACCCTAAAAAGAAATGAGCTATAAAGCTATAAATTAAACTGTATAATTCCAACTATATGACATTCTGGAAAAGGCAAAACTCCAAAGATAGTTAAAAAAAAAAAAAGAATCAGTGATTTCCAGGGATTGGGAAGGGAGTGATAAATAAGTAAAGCAGAACGGATTTTTAGGGCAGTGAAACTATTGGAATTGATATTGCAGTGGCATATTCACGTGAGACTATATCTGGAAAAACCAATATATTTATGTTGTAACTATGTCCTACATACATACAACACTAAAAGTGAACCCTAATGCAAACTATGGACTTTGGTTGATAAAGATGCATTAATTTAAGTTCATGAATCATAACTAATGTACCACTATGGTGTGAGATGCCCATAGTCTGGGAGATTGTGTATGTGTGAGAGTAAGGGGTATGTGGAAAATCTCTGTATGTTCCTCTGATTATTGCTGTGGACCTAAAACTTCTCTGAAAAATAGAGTCCATTAAAAAAGAACCTGGCCACAAATTTTACCTCATTTAAACTCATGTAAGTTATTTATGTTTGAGTGCCTTAGGAGAAATTTTGTGTGATTTTTCAGTCCTTAAAGGGAATCACAAGATGTTGACATTATTTTTCATGATTGTCTGTGTTACTAAGAGATTTCTGTTGCCCAGATATCAGATACACCAGATCACATCCCACAGGACAGTTCCTGTTTTTATACTTATTCAGTTACAAATTCAGAAACAGAAGGACATGAAGCAACTTTACAATGCCTAAATTTTAATAAAATTTGTGAGTGGTAATGGATAGATACTGAAGTCTAATGATATCCTTTATTCTACTAGCAAATGGAGACATGTTTCAGAGGCAGAAAACATTGATTTCTGTTTAACCTAGTATACTCGTCTGTACACAGCATTCACATTCATTCTCTCCAGGAAGGCTTTGCTAAGGGATGATAAGTTTTAAAAAGGAATAGAATTTGATCACACACACACACACAGATACACACACACAAATACTCATGTGAATGTACAGAGAGACTAAAAGAGTTATACATATTTATGATTTATGAGTTGCATGTGGTTAAAACCTTATGAATAAAGGCAGCTATCTTACAAATCAACCCTGTATTAACATGAAAAAATTTACTCAAACTCTGGACTACATGGAATATTGAATCCACAGTCAAATAGTTCAGAGCTTGGTTCTTGCATATAGTTGCTTGATGCATTCGGGAAATGTACTGAATTAGACAAATCCAGAAGTTTATTGAAAACCTTATGAGTTTGATAAATAGAGACTTCTTATCAGTTTGAAAATATCTTGGACAAAGTAGTGAATGTTTTTGATACTTAGAGCCTTCTAACAAATTCATATATTAGTTCATACTCTGCACATTATAGAATTAAATAAATTGTGTACATATTTATTGCATATAATGGGGATCTAGTAAATGGCAGTTTTGAAGTGTCATTTATATACGTGTGTGTGTGTATACATTTGTGTATATATGCATACACATATGTACATATATGTGAGAATTCACTGATCATAGAAAACACCTTCATCCAGCCACACAAGAAATGACTGTGCACAAGGATGTCACCAGGTGGTCAATATCTAAATCAGATTGATTATATTCTTTCCAGCCAAAGATGGAGAAGCTCTATACAGTCAGCAAAAACTAGACTGGGAGCTGACTGTGGCTCAGATCATGAACTTCTCATTGCAAATTTCAGACTTAAATTAAGAAAGTAGGGAAAACCACTAGACCATTCAGGTATGACCTAAATCAAATTTCTTACAATTATACAGTGGAAGAGACAAATAGATTCAAGGGATTAGATCTGATAGACAGAGTGCCTGAAGAACTGTAGACAGTGGTTCATGACATTGTACAGGAGGGAGTGATCAAGACCATCCCCAAGAAAAAAAAATGAAAAAAGACACAATGGCTGGCTGAAGAGCCCTTACAAATAGCTGAGAAAACAAGAAAACCTAAAGGCAAAGGAGAAAAGGAAAAATATATACATTTGAATGCAGAGTTCCAAAGAATAGCAAGGTGAGATAAGAAAGCCTGCCTCAGGGATCAATGCAAAGAAATAGAGGAAAACAATAGAATGGGGAAGACTAGAGATCTCTTCAAGAAAATTAGAGATACCAAGGAAACATTTCATGCAAAGATGGGCACAATAAAGGACAGAAATGCTACAGACCTAACAGAAACAGAAAATATTAAGAAGAGGTGGTAAGAATACACAGAAGAACTATACAAAAAAGATCTTCATGACCCAGATAACCATGATAATGTGATCAGTCACCTAGAGCCAGACATCCTGGAATGTGAAATCAAGTGGGCCTCAGGAAGCACCACTATGAAAAAAGCTAGTGGGATTGATAGAATTCCAGTTGAGTTATTTCAAATCCTAAAAATGATGCTGTGGGCCAGCAAATTTGGAAAACTCAGCAGTGACCACAGGACTAGAAAAGGTCAGTTTTCATTCCAATCCCAAAGAAAAGCAATGCCAGAGAATGTTCACACTACCACACAATTGCACTCAACTTACACACTAGCAAAGTAATGCTCAAAACTCTCCAAGTCAGGCTTCAACTGTACATGAACCATGAACTTCCAGATCTTCAAGGTGAATTTAGAAAAGGCAGAGGACCAGAGAACAAATTGCCAACATCCATTGGATCATAGAAAAAGCAAGAAAGGTCCAGAAAAACATATACATCTGCTTTATTGAGTACACCAAAGTCTTTGACTGTGTGGATTACAACAGACTGTGGAAAATTCTTAAAGAGATGGGAATACCAGACCACTTGACCTGCCTCCTGAGAAATCTGTCTGCAGGTCAAGAAGTAACAGTTAGAACTGGACATGGAAAAATAGACTGGTTTAAATTGGGAAAGGAGTATGTCAAGGTTGTATTGTCACCCTGCTTTTTAAATTTATATGCAGAGTACATCATGAGAAATGCTCGGCTGGAGGAAGCACAAGCTGGAATCAAGATAGCTGGGAGAAATGTCAATAACTTCAGGCATGTAGATGACACCACTCTTACGGCAAAAAGTGAAGAAGAATTAAAGAGCATCTTGATGAAAATGAATGAGGAGAGTGAACAAGTTGGCTTAAAGCTCAACATTCAGAAAATGAAGATCATGGCGTTCGGTCCCATCACTTCATGGTAAATAGATGGGGAAACAATGGAAACAGTGAGAGACTTTATTGTTTCAGGCTCCAAAATCACTGCAGATCATGACTGCAGCCATGAAATGAAAAGATGCTTGTTCCTTATAAGAAAAGCTATGACCAAGCTAGACAGCATATTGAAAAGGAGAGACATTACTTTGCCGACAAAGGTCCATCTAGTCAAAGCTACTGTTTTTCCAGTAGTTCTGTATGTATGTGAGAGTTGGACTATAAAGAAAGCTGAGTGCAGAAGAATTGATGCTTTTGAACTGTGGTGTTGGAGAAGACTCTGAGAGTCCCTTGGACTGCAAAGAGATCCAACCAGTCAATCCTAATGGAAATCAGTCCTCAATATTCATTGGAAGGACTGATGCTGAAGCAGAAACTCCAATACTTTGGCCACCTGATGCAAGTAACTGACTCATTGGAAAAGACCCTGATGCTGAGAATGATTGAGGGCAGGAGGAGAAGGGGACGACAGAGGATGAAATGGTTGGATGGGATCACTGATGAACATGAGTTTGAGCAAGCTTCGGGAGTTGGTGATGGACAGGGTAGCTTGTTGTGCTGCAGTTCATGGGATTGCAAAGAGTCGGACATGACTGAGCGACTGAACTGAACTGATATATAAATATATAAATATGAAAACATACATGCATTCATCATAATATACACATGGTTGCAGTGCAGTCACAAAGTCATGTCCAATTCTTGCAGCCCCAGGCCCTTAGCCCACCAGGCTCTCCTCTTCCTCTGTTTGTGGGATTTCCTAGACAAGCATACTGAAGTAGGTTGCCATTTCCTTCTCCAGGGGATCTTCCCAACCCAGGGATTGAACCTGAGTCTCCTGCAGGAGTCTTTACTGATTGAGCCATCAGGGAAGCCCCTAATATATATATACATGTATACACAAGCGTGTCTAAACATATATCTTACATAAATTATAATTTGAAATCCTAAAATTAAACTCATCGGCAAATTTTCTTTATTTTGAAAAAGAGAAAGCAAAGTTCAGAAGTGTTAATAACTTCCCTGAGGCCATACCACTAACCAGTGTCAGAGCTGAAATTCAAATCTCACCCAACTGACCTCAGAGCCAGAATTTCCTATACAACAGAGCATCATCCCCTATAACTTTTCCGTCCTGGAGTCATTATTAATTTTCTAGCTTACTCAATGGCATGAGAGCTGAAGAAGCAAGAAGGAAGAGTTTCTTCTTAATTGACATCAGTTAGGAACATTCTGACAGGTGAAAAATTTTTTGCTGCTCTGTGCATGTCCCAAATGACCTCAGGAACACTTTAAGTACTGATTTACAACAGAATTTTACTAAGTAGGTGAATTTGCAAATGGGGAATCTCTCTCTGTCTCTCCCTCCCTCCCTCCCTGTCTCTTCCTTTCAGATATAGACATATATATATCTATACACATATCTATATCTATATAAATACTATAGATGTATAGAATTGGTCCTTATTACTCACAAAGTCTTTTTCCCTGTACTTTGAAAGAGTAGGAAGTGGTAGCTACTAGCTAATACTCTAGAATCTGTCCTCATGTTTGAAACACATACAGAGTCACACTAAGGAAAAAAAAGATGTCTAATTAAAGTTAAAATATGTATTAGGGCTTGATCTTGTATCCAACAATATTAATTTTGTCACTTACTCAATGACATAGAATATATTGTAGATTCTTTAGTTTTTAATGGATGAAGTTAAAATATTTGTTTATACCCTCATAGTTAAGTACATGAACAAAAAATTTTTTAGGGTGAAAAAAATTTTTTAGGGTGGATTTAACTCTCCTTGTTTCTCTTCCCTTAAATTTTCTCATTTATCTAAAAACTTGGGTCAGGTTTAAGGACAAAGTGATTTACAACTAAGAAGGAGGGTTCTTCTGTAAAGCTGATAAATAGACTAGAGGATCCAGATAAGATAAAAATAGTTAAGAATAGGGGATTCAAAGTGGTTGAGATCAGCAAGTATGGATTTGGTTGTGCCTTTTCATTTCTTGGCAATTTTCTCATCCTTTTCTAAGTATTTCCTAGAACTGCAGTGGCAATATAGTAATTCTGGATGTGTGTGGTTGAAGTAAACATTCTGCTGTCATTCAAGTCTGCATGTGTGAAGTCACTTCAATAGTGTCCAAGTCTTTGCAACCCCGTGGACTGTAGCCCACCAGACACCCCTGTTTATGGGAGTCTCCAGGCAAGAATACCATAGTGGGCTCCCATTTCAAGTCTGCAAGATACTCGCACCTCCCCCTCAGTGAGGGATGCAGAGGCCAAAACTCTAGTCTATTATATTTCACTAAAATATCCTAACAACATTTTGAGACAAACCCTCAAATAATTACAGATTAAGTTGTCTCCCTAGTCTTTGATATGCATATTCATTTTCCTCAGGATTTTCATGGGAAGAAATACTTGATTAGGGACAGAATTCTAGCATTTGCATTGAGCCCTTATCTGTTGAGCCCTTATGCACAGTATTCCTAATCCTATGCATTTTTCACTGTAATTCTCCATCTTCTGAGTTACTGGTAGTTTTTAGTATTTTCCATTAGCAGTTCACTTTTATATTCTGACATATACTTAAGATTTTCATGTTTATATTCATGTTTTAGAGAAAACATGCTCCAGGGTAGGGGGCTCTTAGCTTAATGCCAAAGGAATTCTCTAGATATGACCTATGGGATCCATAGGTCTAAATACTCACAAAATTTTATAAAATTTGTGTGATTGTATGTGTCTTTTAAACTATTTTGAAATAGATTTCATAGGTTCATAATATTGCTAGTGATTACCATGCAACCTCCTAGATCTTTTAAATGTGAATGTTATATAAAATTACAGCAATATGGAAAATAACAATAATGAATCCATAGTGTAAGAGAAATAGTAATAACCTCTACAGTTTATTGAGTGCTTACAATATTTTAAGGAGTATGCTAAGGGCTTTATATACTTAGTCTTAATTAATTCTTTCAGTAAATTAGTGAGATTTTTTAAAAGATTAAGAAGCTGACTCTCTGAAAGACGAAGCCTCTTCCTTAAAGCCTCATGCAGGTTAAAGGAAGTGACAAGATCATACAAAATTCTAAATGCCTTCAGTGCCTATCTCCTTAGGACATCATACCAATAAACTTATTCAGGCTAGAGCAAAGGATATGTACAATTTAATATATTTCCTGCCCCAGGACACTTATTAATATTAAGTGAAGATTTAGTGTTTATTAAGCTAAGGAAAAAAGAGTTTTATTTAGATCATCAGTGAGTGGGTAGTGTCTGAACTAAAAGAAAAAGATAGTTTTACCACCCTCCTATAAGGCTGAGTCAGACTAAATGGCACTAATTCAGTTCAGTTCAGTCTCTTAGTCATGTCTGACTCTTTGCAACCCCATGAATCGCAGCACACCAGGCCTCTCTGTCCATCACCAACTCCCGGAGTTAACCCAAATTCATGTCCATCGAGTCGGTGATGCCATCAAGCCATCTCATCCTCTGTTGTCCCCTTCTCCTCCTGCCCCCAATCCTTCCCAGCATCAGAGTCTTTTCCAATGAGTCAACTCTTCACATGAGCTGGCCAAAACACTAGTAAATATGGTCAATGCTCAAATGCCAACGTGATTACAGATTAAATTATTATAATACTTTATGCCTGGAAAATATATATCATATTTGAAGGCTTTTATTAGGAAGTTATATGAACATACAGCCTATATTTGAGATTTTAAAACTCGTGCAAAAAATTATCTTAGCCATCTTTTCCATATTGATTACTTGAAAGGTGATTGGACTAATCCAGAAGAACCAAAATGTATTTAAGGGCTAACCACTTCTTTCATTTTTTGAGTATAACACTAAAAAATTTCTAAAACAGATCCTTTTCAACCATAAGGAATAAAACTGTTTGATCAGGGCATCACTTTTCTCCTCTCCTCTTTCCAGTACAGAATGATTTGTCTCACGTTTCACATCATTTTATTGTATTCTTGAAGCTAAATTCTGTTTTTATCATATTCGCTCTCTTTCTCCCTTTCTCTGTGAGTTGTGTATGTGTGTGCATGCATGCATATGTTTCTGTGTGTGTGTGTGACCAAATTAACAATTAATGCAACAATGGAACTGCAAAGGTTAGCTTTTTACTCTTTTATCAGCTAGATATAAACTTACAATAAATGTGTACATTTTCTCTTAAATTATCTGAATATGTATGAAAATTAAAATATGTATAGAGAAGGACTTTGCCTATTTAGCTTGATAAATGCTCTCCAGAGTTATGCTTGCTACCCTTCATAATTTCTCCACCTAGAATAAGATCTATAACATAGTATACTAATTAAGCAGTTGGGAGTTTTAATTTGATTTCCCAGATAAATTGTGAAGTACGGTATATCAGCAATTTCTTTACATTTGAAAAACTAAATACTAGCAAAATACTCCTGGAAACCCAGTGGGGTAACAGTATGCCATATATAATTTTGGTCACTTTATCCAGGCATATTTCAGGGATAAAGTAACATGTTATTTTTATTTTAAGTGCTTAGATTTGGAAAAAAGAATTTAATAAAATGAATTTAAAATTGAAAAATTGTTAATATATATGCAATCAATAAATGTTCTCATAATTTTCCTTAAACACAATGTTGGTTAAATAACTATTTAAAAGCAAGGAATGAATTTAATGAAAAACAGCTTCTGAAATGTACATGTTCTGGGGTATATGTACCTGCATATGTTTATGTGTACACTCATTGCATCTCAAATTTTATATCTACTATAAAAAGTCATTCAGTCAGATTTACTTATCATATAATTTTGTGCACAATGTCATGCTAGATAGTGTTGGATATTTCCAAGGTCACATTCTAGGGAAAGGCTAATGATCATTGTATTGATTGTAGAGCTAATGATAATATGATTGAGAAGTAGAAAAGAAAAGGATGATAAAGAAGAGTTGATTAGTTAGTAAAAAATAAAACAAACAGTAGCAATAAATTTCCTTCCTAGGGTGCATTTATTGAGAACCTCTTATCAGACCCGCATAGGCAGAAATCATTTGACTATGGTGACGACAGCTGAAGCACTATTGATCTGCAGCAGTGGCAGAGGTATGTCAATTTCTAAAATGATTCTGGTAAATCCAAAAGCATTTGGTTCTATCTGTCTAAGCCAAGATGTAATTTATTACATCCATTATTTGTAATATTTTGCATCAGCAGTACAAAGAATGAGATTACTCAGTTAGGGCTGTAAATAGTGAAGACATGACATGAGTGCATCGGAGAATAGAGTTTGACATTGAAGGTAAGGGTCATGAGAGGATGTAGGCAAGGGCAAACAGATTAGAAAAGGAGGTATGGTCATCAAGATAAATGAAGTATCTTTTACATGAAAATCTAATCTTCTAGAAAGTCCACTGTCAATATATCATTTATATCAAACATCAGAATGAGAAAATTAGCAGGGGAAAATGATATTGTAATAGTCATTGGCAAATTTTCAACTATACTTCATCATTCACTTATTTTGAGAGTTAATTTTATGTATAATGTTATTTATAAAATAACCTTAAGGATTATCAAAATATAAAACTTTATCTAAAACAGTTAACATATTATCTGGATTTTATGGAGTTTATATTTAGATCAACTCAACTTAGTGTGAAAGCTTTCCTAGGATAATTTATTTCTCTGACATTTGGGTAAATTAACAATCCAAATGATTAATATTTCCTTAAAATAGATATGCCCTTATACATAAGTATAGGCTGTAACCTCACAGTCTTCATTTAGAAATTTAAGCAGAATACATAACACTGTCATGTGACTTTTTCAAAGACAGAGAGTTAAGCTTGATTGTGCTTGTAAGAAAATCTACATCATTCATGCAAATAAATAAAAATAGTTTATTTTATAAACACTTTTGTATATTTTGGTATTGTATTTTGGTTGTATAAATATATATCCTATGCACATATTTCAGTGTATTTTTAAATGAATGATTGTTTATTCAAAGTTAATGTTTGACAGGTAACATCTTCCATAAAGATCTTGTTATTTTTTTTTTTTTTAGTTTTCTAATTTTGCAAAGAGCAGGTTGAGTTGTTGCATGGATGTAGATATTCAGATGGAATGCTGAAATTAACTTTGGATTCCAAAACTCTGCCTCAAATTCTGGAATGTTTTCTAATCAAAACATCATTAAGTAGTTAAAATATACAATATAGCTTTAAGCTTTGGATTTTTTAACATAAACCATCCTGTGATTGTATTATGAATAGAGTCCATCTTTTATGTTCTAAAACAAAAGTAAACGTTCACATTATACAGAGGAGAGAGAATAGTAAGCCACCGTGGTGCTGTCTAATTGTTTAGAGTACTGAAGTTGTGAATTTCAATCTGTGTGAGTTTTCAAATGACCATTAATCCTTGGAACTCAGACACAATTCCCCAGGCTCAAAATTCGTTGATAGAAGTTTTAATGGGCTCTAACATTTTCTCATGAATTACAGATATGTGACTTAAAAGTCAATGTACCCTGATGAGTTGAGCAAAAATACTCTGTAGGCAAAAGCTAAAACAACTGTTTCACAATGTTCATACATGGAGCAAATTGGTATAAACATGAAGGGCCTTTGCCTGAGTATTAGAAGAAAATAGTATTAGAAGCATTAGAAGAAAGTAATTCAAATATTTTAAATTTATCAGTAAAAATTCCTTGAGTTCATGAGGCAGCAAAACTTGGTGAAAATAAAGTTATTTAATTTGTGTTTACACATATGTGTAAGCATGATACTGTGTAAGCTCTTAAAACATTGCAAAAAGTGTAGCATAAAGTGACTTTTGCATTAAGTGTGAAGGATCTAGATTTAATAGTATAAGATCTAAGATCTGAACATCTGGGCTTAAATTATGACTGAACCAACTCACAAATTATATGAATTTGTTAATATATACACTGTCTCTATGCCTGCGTGCTCAGCTGTTCAGCCTTGGCCAACTCTTTGTGACCCCACAGACTGAATACGCTCCTCTGTCCATGGAATTTTCCAGGCAAGAATACTGGAGTGGGTTGCCATTTCCTCCTCTGATCTCTATGCCTGTTTACCTTTAAAAAAAAAAAATTCTTTGTTAAGGTTTTTACTCTTCACTCTGGCACTCTACGGGCTTCTCAGGTGGAGATAGTGGTAAAGAACATCCCTCTGTCAATGCAGGGGATTCTAGAGATGTGGGTTCAATCCCTGGGTTGCAAAGATTCCCTCTAGGAAGACATGGCAACCCACTCCAGTATTATTGCCTGGAGAATGCCATGGACGGAAAAGGCTGGTTGGCTACAGTCCATAGGGTCGCACAGAGTCGGACATGACTGAAGTGACTGAGCACACACACACTGGCACTCTAAGGTTAAGTCAAAAAAAAAAAAAATTCTCACCTAAATCCCTTTATTTCTTCTGCAAGATGGCTCATCCTCTATATTTTAGTGTTATAATAAAGATAGGTTATTGTACGTAAAGCTGCTTTGAATCATGTAAAATACTATGCAACATTTTCCCCCTAGCCAGTAAGAGGGAATTCAGATTAATCAGCAACAAGGGTGCCCTTATTTGCTTTGGGTCAAAGAATGTTAATTGACCACATTGAGAATTAAACCCATTTTCTGGCTTCTTTAGCACAATTTTCTTGTCAACTGATTTAACCTGTCACAGACCAAAACTTCTAAAAATAGAGCTGCTATGTACTTTAGTAATGAATTGGCATGTGAAAAACCGCTTCTACAGAAACACTTTTAAGGTATTCCCTATTATCTGTCTCTTGAGCTTAAATTTATAGTGATTATCACCAAGGTCACTTAGTAAACAAGAGAGTCTCATACCTTTGACTGCTCAAGCATATAGTTTTAAATAGTTATTGATGACACATTTTTACAAAACACTAAAACATCTATTAAAACAAAAGGCTTGTGAAGAAAAGAATTAAAAAGCTCACTGAAAAAATTCAAAGAGGAAAAAAAGATGTTTTTCTTAACTTTTGCAAATTCAATGTTGCATGAGCAGAAATTAATGTAATTTTCTGACAATTCACTCATTATGAAACTCTGTTATACAGAATTTTACCCTAAAAGAGGTATTTTACATTCTATAAATATTGTACAAAAGAGAAAAAAATTCAAAATTATCACAAACATTTTCAGCTGATGATTAAAATAGTATGCTCTTTTAAAAAATGAAAGCAAGTTTTTTCATTAATACTTTAATGTCATCTGACCACCTAGATTTATTTTTAAAAAATAGTATTAAGAAATACAATCTTGCTTTTATTTCTTAAGATAATGATTTTGGATGGAAATAACAGATGATGAAATGAAAAAAGAAGAGCTATAACATTATCAGTCTTAAATAGTATGTGTTAATTCCCATCATAAAATAAACACATATTCTATTACTAAATCATGTCAAGATTATTTAAATTTCTAATCTATTGGTTACTTCTTGTTCTGGCAGTATAGCAGATATAGTGATCAGAGAAATTAGCTCTTGGAGAATCACCTAGAAGAAGTAAACCAAAACACTGGATAAAGTTTAGGAAAAAAAAAATATACACACACAGAAACACACCACACACACATGATGACAGTTGTGTTAGTGAGAAGGTAACATAAATCTTAAAATGCTATAAATAAAATGAAACTGGGAATCCAGAGAGGGAAAGTAAGCCAAAGTATTTATAACGTTGGCTCTTGGAACTTCTGCCAAAGGTTCCTAGCCTAGCCTGTAGACATTAATGAGTTTTGAAGAGAATTAATCTAAGGCCTCCATTGTCAGAGTGAAGCAAAGGGTTCCCAAACAAATCTGGGTCTCCTAAAATTCAATGCCTACAATGCACAAAGTATGAAAAGAAGAGACATTCTATAGACAGAGACAAAATAAGATTTTTGCCCTAACAATTCCTAATCACAAACTAGTACCACACAGTATTAGAACTGACATTTATAACATTGTGTTCACCTAAAAATACACAGGCAAAAGTAAAAATAATGACTGTCCTGGATTTGTAAGCCATGAAAGATCTGTCAGAAACAGCTACAAATACTTGCTGGGGAAATGCAGTTAAACTTTCAACAAATCCCCAGAGATAAAGTGCAAGTGTCATGGACTCACCATTCAAGAACCAAAAAATACATGAAGAAGTAATTCACTGTGAATCAGAGTTCCGAGAACCAACAAACTGAAAAATCATACTGCATATACTGGAATTATCAGAACCAGAATACAAAATATATTAGTATATTTTGATATATTTTATAAAATAAGGTATTAAAATATTACATATAAAATAGATTGTTAACATATATATCTAGCAAGATTTGTAAAAAAAAAAAAAAAGAGCTTTCCAGAAATTTATATACACAAACACTATATTTGAAGTTAGAAATTCAATTCAGAATTAAAAGCAAATTATATTCAGCAAAATACAAAACTGATATACTGAAAAATAGCAAAAATCTTAGCATTGAGAGCCAAGAAGACAATAAATATGAATGTGTTGTTATTTTTGATGGAGTAAGACCTAGCATTCCCTGGTGGCTCAGATGTTAAAAAAAAGTCTGCCTGCAAAGCTGGGTTCAATTCCTGGGTTGGGAAGATCCCCTGGAGAGGCAAATGATAACCCACTCCAATATTCTTGCCTGGAGAATTACATGGACAGAGGAACTCGGCAGTGTATAGTCCATGAACTCGCAAAGAGTCAGACATGACTAAGTGACTGACACACAGAAGACCTATCATATCACACACTGGAATTAAAATAGGATAATAGTCGAAATGAAGAAAGGGAAATATTCTAAAACAACGGTAACTTTTCCTCCTCGACATTCTCTTCTTCCAGCTCTTCCTTTGCTTAGCCATCCCCTCAGCTCATGAATATTCAGTCCTAAAACAAGTAGATGGGGCCCACAGGGGTAGTCATCTAAAAGTGATTGGAACATAAAGGATACCCACACTAGGAGAGTGGAGAAGGTACAATACAACATTCTGGAACCTGTATGATGTGAAGGGAGTATCCAAACAGAGATAGGGAAACACAGAAGAGTATTTATTAAATAAATAAATGGAATCACTGAAATCAATTTCTCATTCTTAGAGAAGATAATTACAAATATGGAAAGGAAGAAAACTAAAATGCACCCAAAGATGGCAATTGAATTTGTGTATATGTTTGTGCACTCAAGACTTTTGATGATAGATAGATAGACAGATTGGAAAAGGCAATGGCACTTCACTCCAGTACTCTTGCCTGGAGAATCCCATGGACGGAGGAGCCTGGCAGGCTGCAGCCCATGGGGTTGCTAAGAGTCGGAGATGACTGAATGACTTCATTTTCACTTTTCACTTTCATGCATTGGAGAAGGAAATAGCAACCAACTCCAGTGTTCTTGCCTGGAGAATCCCAGGGATGGGGAGCCTGATGGGCTGCTGTCTACGGGGTTGCACAGAATCGGACATGACTGAAGTGACTTAGCAGCAGCAGCAGCAGATAGACAGATAGATAGATGCACACCTGGAGATGAAGATGTGACAAAATAAGAATTTTCTAACTCTTTCAATGAGAGAACTGAAAGCAGCAGCATCCTAATTGCAATCACCATAACAAATATTCAAAGATTGGCTTCTAAATTCCATCTTCCTTTAAAACAGATCAATTCTCCTGGTGAATGGCTGATACAGGGTATAGGCATATAACAGTATAGAATGATCCTTAAACAACTTCTGCCAGATAACAAGAAACTGCTTATAGATGCAAGAATGTCAAAAACACACGGAAGCTGAAAATATTCCAGTTAGTCAAATTTGGAGAAATTTGGCCAACAAAATAGTAATTGTAATAATAACAATGGATTGTAACATCAAATAAAATAGGAAAACATGAATATAAGGTGATATAAAAAATAATTTGGAAGTTTAATAAGAAACAAAATATTCACATAGTTTCAAATTAACTCCAAACTAAATATTTGCTATTTAAAAAGGAAAAATTTATGACTTTTGACCAATAAAATCTGGTAGATAATACCTCATCAGAATGATCAAAGTGACCACCACTACTGAAGGACAAATCTAAAGCATGTACCACCTAATAAGAGGCAATAAGAATGAAGCATCAATTCTGTAATAATCCTGCTAAAGTGTCATAACCTGTATCATATTATGAAGAAACACTGAATGAATCCAAGTTGAGGGACACTCTTCAAAATAACTGGCCTGTAGTATTCAAACCTGTCAAGTTCATAAAAATTAAGGAATAACTAAAAAATTCTGCAAAATTGGAGGTAACTAAAGAGAAGTGAAAATTAAATACAAACTGTAATGCTGAGCTGAAATCTTTGGCTATAAAGGGCATTATTGGAAAAAGTGTAATGGATTTTGCTTATTTAGTTCAGTTCAGTAGCTCAGTAGTGTCTGACTCGTTGCAACCCCATGAACCACAGCATGCCAGGCCTCCCTATCCATCACCAACTGCCGGAGTCTACCCAAACCTAAGTCCATTGAGTCGGTGATGCCATTAAACCATCTCATCCTCTGGCATCCCCTTCTCCTTCTGCCCTCAATATTTCCCAGCATCAGGGTCTTATCAAATGAGTCAGCTCTTTGCATCAGGTGGCCAAAGTATTGGAGTTTCAGCTTCAACATCAGTCCTTCCATTGAATACCCAGGACTGATCTTGTCTAGGAAGGAAAGGTTGGGTCTCCTTGCAGTCCAAGGGACCCTCAAGAATCTTCACCAACACCACAGTTCAAAAGCATCAATTCTTCGGCATTCAGCTTTCTTTATATTCCAACTCTCACATCCATACATGACCACTGGAAAAACCATAGCTTTAATTAGATGGGCCTTTGTTGGCAAAGTAATGCTCTGCTTTTTAATATGCTGTCCAGGTTGGTCATAACTTTCTTTCCAAGGAGTAAGTGTCTTTTAATTTCATGGCTGCAATCACCATCAGCAGTGATTTTTGAGCCCAAAAAAATAAAGTCAGCCACTGTTCCCCCATCTATTTGCCATGAAGTGATGGGACCAGATGCCATGATCTTAGTTTTCTGAATGTTGAGATTAAAGTCAACTTTTTCACTCTCCACTTTCACTTTCATCAAGAAGCTCTTTAGTTCTTCTTCACTTTCTGCCCTAGGGGTGGTGTCATCTGTGTATCTGAGGTTATTGATATTTCTCCTGGCAATCTTGATTCCAGCTTGTGCTTCATCCAGCCAGTGTTTCTCATGATGTACTCTGCATATAAGTTAAATAAGCAGGGTAACAATACACAGACTTGACGTACTCCTTTTCCTATTTGGAACCAGTCTGTTGTTCCATGTCCAGTTCTAATTGTTGCTTCCTGACCTGCATACAGATTTCTCAAGAGGCAGGTCAGGTGGTCTGGTATTCCCACCTCTTTCAGAATTTTCCACAGTTTATTGTGATCCACACAGTCAAGGCTTTGGCACAGTCAATAAAGCAGAAATAGATGTTTTTCTGGTACTCTCTTGCTTTTTTGATGATCCAGCGGTTGTTGGCAATTTGATCTCTGGTTCCTCTGCCTTTTCTAAAACCAGCTTGAGCATGTGGAAGTTCACGGTTCATGTATTGCTGAAGCCTGGCTGGGAGAATTTTGAGCATTACTTTACTAGCGTGTAAGATGAGTGCAATTGTGCAGTAGTTTGAGCATTCTTTGACATTGCCTTTCTTTGGGATTGGAATGAAAACTGACCTTTTCCAGTCCTGTGGCCACTACTGAGTTTTCCAAATTTGCTGACGTATTGAGTGCAACACTTTCACAGCATCATGTTTTAGGATTTGAAATAGCTCAACTGGAATTCCATCACTTCCACTAGCTTTGTTCATGGTGATACTTCCTAAGGCCCACTTGACTTCACATTCTAGGATGTCTGGCTCTAAGTGAGTGTGAGTGATAACACCATTGTGATTATCTGGGTCGTGAAGATCTTTTTTGTATAGTTCTTCTGTGTATTCTTGCCACCTCTTCTTAATATCTTCTGCTTCTACTAGGTCTATAAAATTTGCTTATTAATTAGTAGCAATATATCAAAGTTTAATGTTAATTTTTATGGTTGTATCAAGGTCAAATAGTAGAATATCCTTCTTATACAAAATAGGTGCTGAAATATTTTGGTAATAGTATCAGGTCAATGTACTCTCAAATGGTTCAGAAAAGAAGAGTTTATTTTTGACTATTAATATTTTGTTAAGTTTGAGAATATTTTAAAACTATTTTATTTTATACCATATTTCCTAAATTGTCTTGTAACAATAATTTTTAAACTTTTCCTTTTATAATTATTATTTATTTAACTTCATGATTCTTTACTTGCTTCCTTAAAGTACTGCAAGATGTATGGTCTTGATGGTTTAGCCTCTAAGTTGTGTCCAACTCTTGCGACCCCATGGACTGTAGCCAAGCAGGTTCCTCTACTCATGGGATTTTTCAGGCAAGAATACTGGAGTGGGTTGCCATTTCCTTGTACTTATTACTAAAAGTAAACTAAAGAAAAATTAATGTGCAGAGTTTTTTTCTAGAAGCTTTAATATCATTGGAAGCCTATATTGTATAAATCATGGTATTCTTAAATTAGTTTTGTGGCAAAATTCATAATTAAAAAAAAACAAACTGCATTTATAGAAATTACTTTTAGTTACAAAAAAACTAATTAGCTTTGGTTATATAAATTCAGCATATAATTTTCATAGAGCCTGCATACACTTTTCTATTGATAAATACTGTTTAGTGTACCTGGAGGAGGGTGGGGGCTTATTTCCAGAGGAAAACTGCAAAGTCCTGTCTTTTTAAAATTAGTTAATCATATTTGAAGGTCTCTGCATTCATAAGAGTTGTATGTAGAATCTCAAATACAAAAAGAACTCATTGAGTGGTTAAATTGCACACTGGTTGCAAGATAAGCAATTTAAAAATCATGTTTTAATCCTCCAAGGTATTATGTGAAGAAATTACAGCACACTTTTACTGTCAAATAGCACCCCAGTGACCTGAAATATTGAATGTGGGATTTCTTTAAGGAAGAAGTTTATGCACAGAATTTTGTCTCAGTAATTAAATACTTAATTTTAAATTTACTAAAAATTTCTATAGTGTAAAGAGTAGCTGTATAAATACATACAACAATGAAACTATTACAGAGAGGAAATGCCATTTAATTATTAAAGACATTGAATGAGAACTATGGACCAACTACTTTTTAGATGTATAAAATATCATAATTTAGGATTATTTCAATTAAATAAAAATATTCAAAACAGCCACAAAATTCTGAGTTACTCACAGTGGTTAAAATTTTTAATTATTCCCAGTAAAAAATACACAGTGATGTATTTACTCGATATTAGTGAATAATAAGTAATAGTTAACATGAGCCTGAGAAAAGCAACACTTTCTAACAATTCAAGTTTCAGGATATTGAAATGAGCCTTCTTATAAGAAAATCAGTGCCATCTCCCAAAGACAAAAAATCTCTCCCTTCAGAGAAATTGAAAAGAAGATAATTATACATTAGTCCTGACATTTTGCTGTTCAAGGAAGGGAAGGCTGAGTATGGGTTTATTAGTAGCTGTATGTTACTCTCATAGATATTGTAGAGTAATCACACAAAAATATGATACATTTTTAAATAGCCCTTTATCACTGTTTGTTTTTTCATGAATTCTTTAATATGCTTGGTTGCCACTGAGGAATCTTAAGCTGACTTTTTAAAAACATATTTGTTTTTAGTGTCTAATCAAGCATCTGAAAGTATTGGTCTGCTAATTATCCCCTAAAGCCATTTTATCATTCTATTTTTAATAAAGAAATCCTTGTTTTTAAAAAAGTAACTGGCTAAACAGTGACAAGTCACCCTTCACAGCTTCCTGGGTACAGCTGTGACCTTCTAACTTAGGTTTGCACAGTGATTGTTAGTGGAAGGGTTGAATGCAACTTCTACATTACATCCTAAAGAGTACCAGTTTGCTATCCACTTTCTTTTTTCCTTTCCCAGAAGGCAACAGCAGAAACTGTGGGTATGAACTAGCTTCAATAGTGCAGATAAGGAACACTTAGTAATAGCTGATAAAAAGGTAAACTGAATCCTGAGTTTTTTGATTCAGACCTTTTTGAGGTCTCTTTATTACAGCAGCTTTATCGGCAAACCTAACTCAGTGTCTTTCCATGTGTGGCTGCATAAAGACTGTTTGAAGAGTATAACAGCATGAATATGAGGGATTTAATTTTTAACATTTTAACTTTCATCTGTACCCTTTGGGCTTCCCTCGTGGCTCAGACAGTAAAGAATCTGCCTACACTGTGGGAGACCAGGGTTCATTCCCTTGGTCAGGAAAATCCCCTGAAGAATGTCAAAAAAAGAAATGATTTACCTAAGAACATACCTGACATCCCCACAGCTCTTTTCCAACTTACAAAATAAAGGTATATCACCAACCAACCCCAATCTTAGTACAGTGCCACACAGAAGCTATGGAAACCCTCACAGTACAAAAATAGCCTTTTAAATGTTTGAATAAGAATCCATTTTCCTACAGGGTTTCCTGTATTCTTATCATATCCAAGGTTAAGCAACACAGGTAAACAGGAATCTAGATTTGAACTTAAGCAATTGGTTCCAAAGCCTGCCCACCTTATCACAAGACAGAGATTTCAAGAACAAGCCCAAAAGACAAATCTATCATACACAAAGTTCTCATCGTTGCCACTGTTTCTGAGCCGTATCAACAATAACCATCCACAAGGTTTAAAGCCAGATTTGGATGAGGTGAGAAGCACTGAGTGCCCCTTGGTGAAGTGAAGTGAAAGTGGCTTAGTCATATCTGACTCTGTGACGCCATGAACTATGAAGCCTGCCAATCTCCTCTGTTTGTGGAAATCTCCCGGCAAGAATACCGGAGTGGGTTGTCATTCCCTCCTCAAGGGGGTCTTTCCATCCCAGGAATCAAACCTGGGTCTCCTGCATTGTGAGCAGATTCTTTACTATATGAGCCACAAGGAGTGCCCCCACAGAGCCCAATTTTAAAAATAACAAAAAGTAAAATTTATGGAACATTTAGTATGTAGGCACCATGCTAAGCCATTCACAAAGCTGTAAAATAATTCTGTGAGAGGTTTATTATTATGTTTATTTTACAGAATGAGACACACATATGTGAAGCATATATTTTAAAGTAGCATAGGAAGTTAGTGCTTAAGTAAGTAGTCAAATCAACTCGCTCTGAATATAGAACTGGGAGTTTTCATTTGTGTTTATCTAGCCCAAGACTCTTGAGAGTCCCTTGGACTGCAAGGAGATCCAACCAGTCCATCCTAGAGGAGATCAGTCCTGAGTGTTCAATAGAAGGACTGATATTGAAGCTGAAACTCCAATACTTTGGCCACCTGATGCAAAGAGCTGACTCATTTGAAAAGACCCTGATGCTGGAAAAGATTGAGGGCAGGAGGAGAAGGGGACGACAGAGGATGAGATGGTTGGATGGCATCATTGACTCAATGGACATGAGTTTGGGTAAATTACGGGAGTTGGTGATGGACAGGGAGGCCTGGCGTGCTGCAGTTCATGGGGTCGCAAAGAGTCGGACATGACTTAGCGACTGAACTGAACTTATCCCAATATATTAATTATAGATAGCATGTCTGACAAATAAATATCAGTAGAGGTGAGCATAAATTACATTTAGGATTCTTTCCAAACTTTACATTCTATGAAAGACCATATATTTTGTTAATCAAATAATCACTTTTACTTAAGAAATCACAGAAAATCATTTAATAATAATGCAAAATATTGATATTTTGTATATTAATAATAATGACTACTTCACCTTGATACCCATGTAATCAATCAAGTAGTCACATTTTATGTCTTTTCTGTCTGAATCCTGGATTTCCATTGAATCTGTGTGGCTGTAAATCTTCCTATGTAAATATTAGAGTAGATGTGTTTTCATTTCTCATTTATAAATATGTAGCAGTAAAACCTCTGTGTTGTGTGGGTAAGTATATGTATATGTTTATAAATAACTCAAATTTCTTTTTTTTGTGGCATCTTTGTTTGGTTTTGGTATTAGGGTGATGGTGGCCTCATAGAGTGAGTTTGGGAGTTTACATTCTTCTGCAATTTTCTGGAAGACTTTGAGTAGGATAGGTGTTAGCTCTTCTTTAAATTTTTGGTAGAACTCACCTGTGAAGCCATCTAGTTCTGGGCTTTTGTTTGTTGGAAGATTTTGTTTGCTTTTGTTTTGTATTTTTTACTTTTTTTTTTTTTTTAAGATTTTTGATTACAGGTTTGATTTCCATGCTTGTGATGGGTCTGTTCAGACTTTCTATTCCTTCCTGGTTCAATATTGGAAGGTTATACTTTCTAAGAATTTTGTCCATTTCTTCCAACTTGTCCATTTTACTGGCCTATAGTTACTCATAGTAATCTCTAATGATCTTTTGTATTTTTGTGTTGTCCGTTGTGATTTCTCCATTTTCATTTCTAATTTTATTGATTTGATTCTTCTCCTTTTTTCTTGATGAGTCTGGCTAATGATTTGTCTGTTTTATTTATCTTCTCAAAGAACCAGCTTTTAGCTTTGTTGATCTTTGCTATAGTCTTCATTGTTTCTTTTCCACTTATTTCTGCTCTGATTTTTATGATTTCTTTCCTTCTACTAACTTTGGGGTTTTTATTTTTCTTATTTTTCTAGTTTCTTTAGGTATAAAGTCAGGTTGTTTATTTGATGTTTCTCTTGTTTCTTGGGCTTCCCTTGTGGCTCAGCTGGTAAAGAATCTGTCTGCAATGCAGGGACCTGGGTTCAGTCCCTGGGTTGGGAAGGTTCCCTGGAGAAGGGAAAGGCTACCCACTCCAGTATTCTGGCCTGGAGAATTCCATAGACTGTATAGATCATAGGGTCACAAAGAGTTGGAAACTACTGAGATACTTCCACTTTCACTTTCTTGTTTCTTGCTTCTTGTGGTAGGCTTGTATTGCTATGAACCTCCCTCTTAGCACTGCTTTTACTGAATCCCATAGGTTTTGGGTTGTTGTGTTTTAATTTTCATTTGTTTCTATGCATATTTTGATTTTGTTTTTTATTTCTTCTGTGATCTGTTGGTTATTCAAAAGTGTGTTGTTTAACATCCATATGTTTGTGCTTTTTATATAAATATTTTCCTAAGCATATGTATAATTAAATGCATAATTCTAAAGAATTTCCAAAGTTGTTGTACTATTTTACATCCTCTCTCCTACCAGCTCTGCATGAGTTCCAGTTGGCCTACATCTGCACCACAACTTGATTATCTCTATATTTTATGTATTATATTACTATACATGATCTCTATATTTTATATTTTAGCCATTCTAGTGTATATATAACTGTGTGTCCCAGTTTACACTTCTCAGAAGATTGATCTAGAGCACATTTTAATGTTCTTATAAGAAACACAGATATATTTTGTCCACTGTCTTTTCAAATATTTTGACCATTTCCTTGGGTCTGGTTTTCCTCATACTATGAGGATAGAAGAGTTTTCATGCACTCTTGATACAAGTCAGTAATATATATTTTTAACATTTTCTTCAGTGTCTGAAGAGCCTTTTCTCCCTAATTATTTCTCTTTAAAAAGAGAAGATTTAATTTTTGAAAAGTGGATTCATTCCTTTTAAAAAAAAAGTTAATATTTCTGACCTAACTAATCTATCCCTGCTCCAATGTCACAGAGATTCTCATAGATTTTTACAAAGATATGTTAGTTATCACCTTCATGTTTGGGACTAAGAACAATTTCAAGTTAAAGTTTTGAATGATGGCAGGTTATACTCAAGGTTTATTTGCACCCCCCCCCCCCAATGAAGACATAAAGGCTGTCAGCTTCATTTGAGAGAAAGACTTCTGTGTTTTCCATTTAATATCCTTGGAGTTTTGGCAAAAATCATTTGAGCATATTTGTGGGATTTACTTTTGAGCTCATTTTTTTCCCTTCAATCTATACATCCATTCTTACTCTAGTGATGCTCTATCTTGATTACTCTATAATAAGTCTTGAAATTAGTCAATGTAAGTCCTCTTTGTTCTTTTACTAGATTCCTTTTGAAATTAAATGTCCCTTGTATTTTCATACAAGTTTTAAATAAACTGACCATATATCTGTAAAACACCTGGTAGATATTAATTAGAATTGCATTAAGTCTATAAAGCAGCTTGGGATAAAGTGATATCTGAACAACATTGAATATAAATATAGCACATGTAACTTGTATATTAGGGCTTCCCTGGTGGCTCAGTGGTAACAAAAAAATGCCAGTGAAGGAGACGCAGATTCAATCTCTAGTTGGGATGATCCCCTGGAGAAGGAAATGGCAACCTATGCCAAAATTGTTGCCTGGGAAATCCCATGGACTGAGGAGCCTGCTGACTGACAGTCCACGCAGAAGAGCTGGACATGACTTAGTGACTAACAACAACATCAATTCAAGTATTACTACAATTTAAAAGAAAAAGTGAAAAATTAATGCAACTCCAGGAATAAGAAATAATGACTAGTATGTTTTAGTTCTAGAAAGATGGATTATTAATAGAAAAAAAATGAACACCTAAGTTATTCACTAATCATAAGTGTTATAAAATAAACCATCCTGTATATTTCAAAGCCTATTTCTATATTTTTGACACTGTGATTATCCAAATATGTCCATGTTAGAAAATATGAATCTATCTCATTCATCTTTGAGCCTACATATCACATTTTCCTATCTTATTAATTTACCATCATTGATTAATCTTAGAATGTTCAGGATGATTCCATTTCTGCTACATTGAAGAACTCTGTAATAAACATCCTTGTACAGAAGTCTGATATAGAATTCTACTTATACAACTACGTTAAATGTCTGAAACCTCAACAGTTAGAATTGTATATCTAAATTTTTCATGGGCATGTGTTTAAGAAGTGAAAACCCCCTTTATACCTACTGATCCAAGTTAGATTTTTATAACAATGAGGGCCCATTTCCATAGACACCTGCAAACACTATTAGATATTCTTCATCTTTTTACATTGCTTTTCAAATTACTGTGATTATGATCTATTGATAAATTTGTAACGGACTTATTCAAGTGTCCTAGAGACTATCAGATATATGGTGACTAAGAGTTTTAAAGTTTTGAGTGAGGCTATAAAAGTGTAAATTCTGGAAGTAAACTTAAAAAATAATTGCTCATCCCATGACAAGTGGATCATTTAAGTAAGCATATTTGAGTACCTTCTATGTTTTCCAAGCATTGTTCATCTGCTTTATTGTTGTTGTTCCCAAGTCACGTTCAACTCTTTGTGACCCCATGGACTGTAGCATGCCAGGCTCCTCTGTCCTCCACTATCTTCTGGAGTTTGCTCACATTCACGTCCATTGAATGGATGACGCTATCTAACCATCTTATCCTCTGAACCTTTCTCCTTTTGCCATAAGTATTTCCTAGCATTGGGGTCTTTTCCAATGAATCAGCTCTTTGCATCAGGTGGCCAAAGTATTCGTGCTTCAGCTTCAGCATCTGTCCTTCCACTGAATATTCAGGGTTGATTGCCTTTACAATTGATTGCTTTGGTCTCCTTGCAGTCCAAGGGATACTCAAAAGTCTTCTACAGAACCACAATTTGAAAGCATCAGTTCTTCAGTGTTCCATCTTTTTATGCTTCAGCTCACATCTGTACATGGCTACTGGAAAAAATCATAGCTTGGACTATATGAAACTTTATCAGCAAAGTGATGTTTCTCCTTTTGAGTATGCTGCCTATATTTGTCATAGCTTTCCTTCCAGTGGAAGCAGTGACAGATTTTTACTTTCTTGGGCTCCAAAATCACTGTGGATGGTGATTGCAGTCATGAAATTAAAAGATGCTTGCTCCTTGGAAGGAAAGCTATGTACTTTAGATAACTTGTTGAAGAAGGCAGACAAAAAGATTATTTTTCATAGATGTTAACTTTAAGAGTGTTGGGCATGTAACAAACTACCAAATAATTGTAAAAAGAAATCTAAAGCATAATTCTTTAGCATTCAATAAATATTTATTAAGCACCTACACTCCTTGGAATATATCATTGAACAAAATAGGAAAAAATCCTTCCTTTTGGACCTTATATATTATATAACAAGTAAGTATCTTTTATTTGCATATTAGATGCCTGATAGTGCCATTAAAGATGGGGGTAAGGAGAATTAGAAGGAAGTGACAAGTGCTACACAGAAAATTATAGCAATTATGGCAAAATTATGAGCAATTGCTGAGGAAATAATGTATAAGCTATGATTTGAATGACAAAAAAGAAACATTCATTTAAAGATTTAAAGTCAGGGAGAATTGATATTGCAAAGACTACAACAGCAATAAAACTGGCATATTTAATTTTTTTTTTTTTTTTAAAAAGGCTGCTATGCTTGGAGCTTAGAGACAATACAAGAATCATAAGAGCAGGTGTCTGTGAAGTAGGTATGGACCACAAACTCAAGAAAGGTATACTCATTTAAAAATCATTTAGTCAACTCAGGAAATTAGATGTCTTTATTTCTTCAGAAATCTCCATGTATTATATTTATATGTGTGCATCCATGCATGCATGTATGTGCTTCTGGGAACAACAACAGAGTGACATGAGTGATGGTATTAAGTTCATGTTGTCATTTGATTTCACCGACTTTAATAGGATTGGCTAAATTTTCTGAATTGTTCCAAATGAGATATCAGAAACATGTCTAGTTAATTTTTCACTTTTAAGGGTGATCAGAAGGGACAGATATATGTATATGCCAGGGAAGTCACAACACTGGATGAGAGAAGCAGGCCACTGGGTGTCTGAAAAGAAGGAAATGGTACAAACAGTGGTTGGGAAATGCCAAGAACAATGCCTTTGAAATAAAACAAGACCTAATTTCCTTTGTATTTATTTAACTTGAGTTAATTTCTCCTATGCCTCCATTTCACCTGAAGAAAAGAAATTAATTTGTGATTCCTTTCTACTGCTCACCTAAATTGATAGATTGGGAGAGAAAAAAAACTTAAAATTTAAAATGTCTCATATAATATAAAATCTGAAAGAAGGTTTTTAATTGATTTAAAATTCACATCAAGTTTTGTAATTAAAATATTTGTATAAACTATTTGTTATGAAATATCATTATAAACTGTCTTGGTTTAGTGTATTCAATAAACATTGAATATGTGTCATTGATATGTGTCATTCACCAATGAACAAAGCTCCTACCCTATTGGAAAAAGCTGGTATGATTTTTGTATGATATGACAAAAAGTAGAACAGGTCATAATATAGACAAATTTAGAATATCTTTATATGAGAGGCACCTAATTCACTTTGAGGTGGGAAAGGGAGGATTTGAGAAGAGTTTCTAATTAGTTGTTGTAGTTCAGTCACTCAGTCATGTCTGACTGTTTGTGACCCCATGGACTGCAGCAGGCCAGGCTTCCCTGCCTTTCACTCTCGCGCAGAGTTTGCTCAGACTCATGTCCATTGAGCCAGTGATGCCATCCAACCATCTCATTCTCTGCCGTCCACTTCTCCTTTGCCTTGAATCTATCCTAGCATCAGGGTTATTTCCAATGAGTCGACTCTTCACATCAGGTAGCCAGAGAATCGGAGCTTCAGCAAAAGTCCTTTCAATTAATATTCAGGACTGATTTCCTTAAGGATCAACAAGTTTGATCTCCTTGCAGTTCAAGGGACTCTCAAGAGTCTTCTCCAGCAACACAATTCAAAAGCATCATTTCTTTGGTGTTCAGCCTCCTTTTTGGTCCAACTCTCACATTTATACACGACTACTGGAAAAACCGTAGCTTTGCTTAGATGGACCTTTGTTAACAAAGTGATGTCTATAGACTTTGTCTATAGACAAAGTGATGTCTATGCTTTTTAATATGCTGTCAAGGTTTGTCATAATGTTTATTTCAAGGAGCAAGCATCTTTTAATTTCATGGCTGCAGTCACCATCTGCAGTGATTTTTGGAGCCCAAGAAAATAAACTCTGCATGTTTCCACTTTTTCCCCATTTATTTGCCGTGAAGTGATGGAACCAGATGCTATGATCTTAGTTTCATGAAAGTTGAGTTTTAAGCTAGCTTTTTCACTCTCGTTTTTCATCTTCATCAAGAGGCTCTTTAGTTCCTCTTCACTTTCTGCCATTAGGGTGGTAACATTTGCATACCTAAGGTTGTTGATATTTCTCCTGACTATATTGATTCCAGCTTGTGATTTATCAAGCCCAGTATTTTGCATGATGTACTCTGCATAGGAATTTAAGAAATAGAGTGACAATAGGCAGCCTCACATGCACCTTTCCCAATTTTGAACCAGTCCATTGTTCTATGTCTGGTTCTAACTGTTGCTTCTTGACTTGCATACAGGTTCCCCAGGAGGCAGGTAAGGAGGTCCGGTATTTCCATCTTTTTAAGAATTTTCACAGTTTGTTGTGATCCACACAGCCAAAGGTTTAGTGTAGTCAGTGAAGCAGAAGTACATGTTTTACTGAAATCCCCTTGCTTTTTCTATGATCCAATGAAACAGAAAGTGAAAGTTGCTCAGTTGTGTCTGACTCTTTGCGATCTCATGTACTATACAGTCCATGGAATTCTCCAGGCCATAATAATGGACTGGGAAGCCTTTCCCTTCTCCTAAAGGATCTCCCCAATCCATGGATGAAACCCAGGTCTCCCGCATTGGAGGCAGATTCTTTACCAAGTGAGCCACAAGGGAAGCTCAAGAATACTGAAGTGGGTAGCCATTCCCTCTCCAGGGGATCTTCTTGACCCAGGGATCAAACCCAGGCTTCCTACATTGCAGGCAGATTCTTTACTGTTGGGGCCACTAGGGAAGTTCTAAATAAAATCGCTCAGTCGTGACTCTTTGTGACCCCACGGACTATACAATCCTTGGAATTCTCCAGGCCAAAATATTGGAGTGGGTAGCCTTTCCCTTCTCCATGGGATCTTCCCAACCCAGGGATCGAACCCTGGTCTCCTGCATTGCAGGTGGATATTTTTCAAGCTGAGCCACAAGGGAAGCCCAAGAATACTGGAGTGGGTAGCCCATCCCTTCTCCAGCAGATCTTCCCACCAAGGAAGATCCATTGGATGTTGGCAATTTGATCTCTAGTTCCTCTGCCTTTTCTAAACCCAGCTTGCACATCTGGAAGTTCTCAGTTCATGTACAGTTGAAGCCTAGCTTGAAGGAATTAGATCATTACCTTGCTAGCATGAGAAATGAACATAATTGTAAGGTAATTTGAATATCCTTTGGCATTGACCTTCTTTGGATTTGACATGAAAACTGATCTTTTCCAGTGTTGTGGCCACTGTTGAGTTTTCAAATTTGCTGGCATATTTAGCACACTTTAACAGCATCATTTTTTAGGATTTGAAATAACTCAGCTGGAATTCCATCACCTTCACTAGCTTTGTTCATAGTAATGCTTTCTAAGGCCCATTTGACTTCACACTCCAGGATGTCTGGCTGTAGGTGAATGATCACACCATTGTGGTTATCTGGGTTATTAACACCTTTTTGTACAGTTCTGTGTATTCTTGCCACCTCTTCTTAGTCTCTACTTCTTGTCTTATGTCCTTGCTCTTTCTGTCCTTTATTGTGCCCATCTTTGTATGAAATGTTGCCTTGGTATCTCTAATTTTCTTGAAGAAATATCCAGTCTTTCTCATTCTGTTGTTTTACTCTATTTCTTTGCATTGTTCACTGAGGAATGCTTTCTTATCTCTCCTATTCTCTGGAACTCTACCTTCAAATGGGTATATCTTTCCCTTTCTCCTTGCCTTTCACTTCTCTTCTTTTCTCAGCTATTTGCAAGGCCTCCTCAGACAACCATGTTGCTTTTTTGCATTTCTTTTTCTTGGGAATGGTTTTGGTCACTGCTTCCTGTACAGTGTTATGAACCTCCCATCCATAGTTCCTCAGGCACTCTGACTATCAGATCTAAACTTGAGTCTATTTGTTACTTCCACTGTATAATCATAAAGGATTTGATTTAGATCATACCTGAATGGTATAGTGCTTTTCCCTACTTTCTTTACTTAAGTCTGAATTTTGCAATAAGGAGTTCATGTTCTGAGCCACAGTCAGTTCCCAGTCTTGTTTTTGCTGACTGTATAGAGCTTCTCCATCTTTGGCTGCAAAGAATATAATCAATCTGATTTTGGTACTGACCATCTGGTGATGCCCATGTGTAGAGTCATCTCTTGTGTTTTGGGGAGAAGGTGCTTGCTATGACCAATGTGTTCTCTTGGCAAAACTCTGTTAGCCTTTGCCCTGCTTCACTTGTTTTTTTTCCTCAAAGCCAAACTTGCCTGTTACTCCAGGTATCGCTTGACTTCTTACTTTTGCATTCCAGTCCCCTATGCTGAAAAGGACATTTGTGTGTGTGTGTGTGTGTGTGTGTGTGTGTGTGTGTGTGGTTCTAAGTGTAGTGGACTCACTGCACTTAGAAATTATTAGGCATTTTAGGCCAGAAAAAAAAAAAAAGGATAAGACTCTAAGCAGAGAAAAGTAAGCAGGGAATAAAGCTATTAATAAAAGAAAGGAAAATCCATTTCATTTGTGCAATTCTAGGGAGTTAGAAAAACCACATCCTAATGTGAATAAGAGAATATAGTGATGAACAATGCTAAAAACAAAGGCAGATGTTGAAGCATTAGTTTCATATACCAAAATAATATGTTCGAACTTTATTTGAAAGTTCTGTGTGGGTTTTTTTAACATGACATGGTCAAAGATGTATATTTAAACTATTTCAAATATTTCAAAGGGATATTTTATTTTAGAGATACTTAGAAATAAACATGCAATGCAGTACGATCTAGTAAAGGTGTTAAAATCATAGAATCATGGTTATTAACAAAAATATTTGGTTCAAGAGATTTCAGTTTAATTCCATTTTTTTCTTCTTTTCTCATTTTCATCCTAAATCCCTCAGTGAGTAAAACATTGCCTGCCCTTCCTATGGGACAGCAGAGCAGAAGACGGTGTAAAAATTTTGGTGAAATATAATAACAGAACCCCTCCTTGATATTTTTAGATTGACACAACCTATATGGGATTATGTGTATCAGATATTGAAACAAACTTTTTATGATCTCAAAGATCAGTAACAGAATCACTATATTTCAAAGCATAGAACAGTATATTTAATGTCTCAAGGCACTCCAGGGTCATGTTTAAGATCTCAAAATCAAGTTTGAGATCTTTGTAAGACACAAGCATTATTAATAGTTCTGCATTATTTGGATCATAACAACCTTCTGAACTGAAGTTCCATTTACTGAGAGAGGAAATAACTTTCTTCACTGGGTGAAAAATGTATTTGTTTGTATGTATGCTTATGGTATTTTGGTAATTCAAATATGACAATATATTTTTAGAGGCTCCTCCCCTCATTGTGGTAATACAAGAATAAAAATGGGGAGTGAGGCATCACTGGAAGTCAATTCCAAAAAAAAAGCATCAACTATTTTTCAGATTCAAGCCTATCTGTTGTCTGATCTGCAAAGAATCTGAAAAGTGGATTGAAAATAGGAATTAAATGGGAAACAAACAGAAAATAAAGGTTTGCAAGAGGAGAAATTAGATGTTTATTGAATTTGTCAAAGAGAGCTAATGAGTCAGTGAGATGAGACACATATATTTAAAACAACACTTTAGGGAAAGTTTTACTTTCCACTAAAAACAAATAATTAAAATGAAGTTGACAAAGTAAGGAGGGCAAAAAAAAAAATAGTGAGAAACAGGAGAAAGGAGAGCTTCCATTAAAGAGATAACTTCCAGGGTTTTAAAGGCATCTTTACTACCCAGGGTCAACAGTATATCTCAGGAGCATATTCTTGAAGAGAAAACTAAGCAGAAGGTTCTAGTAGATAATGAAAAGTACCAGGGATCAAGCTCTTTCATGAATTAATGTATGAATTGTTTAATCTAATAATTTGATCAACAAAAAGTTCAGTTTAGATAAAAGGATCATAGGCAGAATCAGTGAATATATATCAAGTTACATCTGTGTCTACTAAAATCTGTTCTGAATTGAGCTGATTAATGATTCAAAAGTAGATATATTTTCCAAGAAAATGAAGGACCTATTGAGAAAAGAGTTTGAATTTGATTTATTAGGTCTATTGCTTTTAAAGTTCAATAATGATCAATTACATGAATACAAGTAGTTTTAAAGGAGTTCTTAATTCCTGACTTTTTTCATTTTTTTTTAAACAAATTCTCTCTTCCTGTAGTTACCAGTTCTGCATATATTTTCAAGAAGTCTGTAGGATTGTTCAGATAGAGCAGGGAGTTAAGACATTGGTATATTATTATGCTACACGATTGATTTGTAATTAAAGTAGACAAATAGTTGACATTGGTTGCACAAAAGAAATGATAAATCAAATCCCAGATCCTTTAGGGAAAAAAACAAAGCAAAATTTCAGTAAAGGCATGTAGAAAGAAATAACACCGAATTTTAGTTATTAAGCCAACAAGAGGTTCCCTACAAGCTAAAACCATTTACCTTCTAATGAATGGTGATGGGATTTTTTTAAAACATTGCCATATCATACATTCATTCATTGATTTATTCAGTGCATAATTATAAGTACCTACTAACCATTAGAGAAGGTGCTATTTACTATTAGTTAGTCTCCTGGGTCTAGAAATTGGTGACAGAAATCACCCTGTAAGACACAGAGAAACAACTGAGCAATTAAAAGAATCTGATAAATGTTTTTACGAGGGAAAACACAGTACATTCAGAGGTTCCATGGGATGCGGGTGTGATGGAAAGACTCAGATTTGGAGGAGAGATCACAAAGAGTATAGAGAAAATGAAATTTTAACTGAAACTTGAAATATAAGTAGGAGGAGTTAGCAAATAGGAGGCAAGTTACCTGAAGAATAATATTTCAGGAAGAAGGAACTACTGAGCATTCAGCTGTTATATCAGCAAGAGACACTTGTTCTAGGAAATACAAATCAAGAGGACAGCACAGTCCTAACAGAATTGAATGGGTATGAATGGAGAGGAATGCTGTTGAAATTTGCAAAAGAATCCTCTAGCTGCAATATGAAAAAACCTGTATAATGTCTAGACAAATTGAAACATTTTTGTAGTAATGCCTGCTGAAGACATCAGCCTAAAGTACAGTAGCAGAAGTGATATGGAAATCAGTGAGCTGTTAAGAAAAAAAAAATTAATAAGTAGATGCTAAATGGGAAATAGATGAGGAAACAGTGGAAACAGTGTCAGACTTTATTTTTGGGGGGGCTCCAAAATCACTGCAGATGGTGATTGCAGCCATGAAATTAAAAGATGCTTACTCTTTGGAAGGAAAGTTATGACCAACCTAGACAGCATATTGAAAAGCAGAGACATTACTTTGCCAACAAAGGTCCATCTAGTCAAGGCTATGGTTTTTCCAGTAGTCATGTATGGATGTGAGAGTTGGACGGTGAAGAAAGCTGAGTGCTGAAGAAT
Organism: Giraffa tippelskirchi; assembly: GCF_054371585.1. Classification (NCBI taxonomy): domain Eukaryota; kingdom Metazoa; phylum Chordata; class Mammalia; order Artiodactyla; family Giraffidae; genus Giraffa; species Giraffa tippelskirchi. Next base: position 45,610,490 of record NC_137276.1, read on the forward strand.
TGATGCTTTTGAACTGTGGTGTTGGAGAAGACTCTTGAGGGGACCTTGGACTGCAAGGAGATCCAACCAGTCCATCCTAAAGGAGATGAGCCCTGGGTGTTCATTGGAAGGACTGATGTTGAAGCTGAAACTCCAATACTTTGGCCACCTCATGCGAAGAGTTGACTCATTGGAAAAGACCCTGATGCTGGGAAGGATTTGGGGCAGGAGGAGAAGGGGAGGACAGAGGATGAGATGGCTGGATGGCATCACCGACTCCATGGACATGAGTTTGGGTAAACTCCGGAAGTTGTTGATGGACAGAGAGGCCTGGCGTGCTGCGATTCGTGGGGTTGCAAAGAGTCAGACACGACTGAGTGACTGAACTGAACTGAACTGAACAGTCTTATGAGTTAAATGTATGAGATTGAGGGATCACTCCAAGACAAGTTTAATTAGATTGATGGGGGAGAAACTAGAACATAATAGGTTGAAATGAACATACAATTGGTAATTAAAAATAAAATATATAAATCTATCAGAAACTTTGGCTGGAAAGAGAAGAGAAATGTAATGATTTGGCATGAGATGGTGGGGATGGGTGAAAGGTGAAAAATTTGAGCATGGGTCCATGTTTATAGCAGAAAGCCAGTACAGAGAGAAAGTTGAAAGTATGACAGAAAAGAAAGATTGAATTTCTATTCTTAATGAGGCTAGTGTGGTTGGATTCAGAGCAAAGATAGAAGCATTAGCTTTATACAGAAATATAAACTTTTACAAAAAGTAAGAGGAAATAGGTTGCTTTTGAAGGATATGTGGTAGGAGTTTGAGAGACAGTTAACCGCTAAGGCTGGCAGTTAAATTGATCAGGAATTTATGAAGGACAAGGGGTTCAGGGAACTAGGGATATTTATAAGAGAGCAGTTATGGCTATGGACCATTAATTTCAATCTAGAACAGAAATCAAGAAAAAAATTAAGTGGAATGGTGCAGAGAAAACAGAGGAACTTTAAACTCCTTGAGTTTGAAGAACAAATGAAATGGTGCAAATGAAAACATGAAAGAATCATTTATGGAGCATTTCTATTGCTGGCTTCATCAGTAGGCCCATCCCACCCTGAGAAAAACAAGGTCAAGGATTTTGCCACAGAAAGAAATGGCTAAAGTGGATTAAAAGAGAAAGTAACAGAGAATGACAGCCACAAGAAGTATATATGTCCAAATGGCCTTTCCCTCAAAATAGCATGTTGTTTTTATTGTTCAGTAGCTTAGTCATGTCTGACTCTTTGCAACCCCATGGACTGCAACCCATCAGGTTTCCTTGTCTTTCACCACCTCCCAGAGTTTGTTTAAACTCATGTCCATCGAATCAGTGATGCCATCCAGCTATCTTATCCTCTGTCATCCCATTCTCCTCCTGCCTTCAATCTTTCCCAGCACGAGGATAGTCAAAAGATAAAGGAATATTCATCTGAATTTGCTTTGATGTAACAAAGAAAACTAGCTCTTTCTCTTAGAGGTCCCCTACCCCCAGGTAATGGAAGTGTAGAAACCAGGCTACAGAGCAGGAAGTGAGAGCCAGACAGATGGGTGAGCAAAGCTATATCTGTATGTATAGCCACTTCTCATCACTTGTATCCCCTGGACAATGGAAAAATTGTCTTCCACAAAACTGGTCCCTGGTGCCAAAAATGTTGTGAAATAATCAGCTACCTCAAAATCAAATAGCCATTTAATCTAGGACACCAAATACCTCCTCTCAAAAATAAGATTCTTTTTCTTAGGGAAAAAATATTAATCTTAAGTGTGGTATTCATTATTTCCATATTCACTCTTATGTTGGTGTTGGTAGTATCCTGTATCAGTTAAAGTATAATCAGAACACCAGCAACCTAATATTGTCTAAATATTAATAACTTAGTTTTTTATCTAGCATTTTGGTATATTCTAAGGGAGTTGCTAATTAACTAAAAGTTTAAGCTGGCAAATTTACTAGTACTTGAGACAAAATATATTTTGGTTAGAAATCTTTCAGCCTGGAACTAAATCCACATACACACACATTTCTGGAACAAAACTGCTTCAAGCTAAGCTGACTTAATCATGGAGCTAATGCCTGATAGAATTAGTTTACTGTTTCTCATTATATATGCTATTGAAAAGACCTATACTGAGGCTGATTAAGAAAGATTATTTTCAAATTGACTTTTAGATGTTAGAGAATATCTTTAAAATTTTCTCGTGATTATAAAATTTAATTTCTTCCAATTTTAATGTAACAAATCTTATGGATTAATTTTAAATTCCAACCAAATCTTTAGTAAAACAAGAAACATGCTTGTTATAAAGCACAGTTAAGGAAGCTCTGCCATAAAATTCCATTATAAGATACTTAATTTGAGACTCAATTCTGATTATATGACTATTATCAACAAGATTATATTCTTAGGCTTGTAACTAAAACAGATTAAGATGATAAGTTTTCCTCTTGCTCCAGAGAATAGTGCTTTGCTGTTCTGTGATTAGTCCCTCAGTTGTGTCCAACTCTTTGCCACCCTATGCTATGTAGCCCCCCAGGCTCCTCTGTCCATGGGAATTCTCCAGGCAAGAATACTGGAGAATTCAGTGGGTTGCCCCGCCTGACTGCAGGAGATCTTCCCAACCCAGAGATCAAACTCAGGTCTCCCCCATTGCAGGCTGATTCTTAACCATCTGAGCCACCAGAGAACAGTAGAGAACTAGATTTATATTGTGCTATTTTTTTTCTTTTTGTTACAGACTTTGTCACAGAAATTAGGTTTTAGAATTCTATGGCTTCATATGTTCCTTGAAAGATAATACTAAGTTGTATAGCTTTGACCTTTACAATGTTCTGTAATTCCCCTGTGTGGTCTTCCGATTCTTCCTTTTATGTGCTCAGAAGTCAATGACAAGAGAGAAGCAGACTCAGAAAACACTATTTATAACTGATAATTGGCCAAAGGCAGGCAATCCAGGCCTGTCTTTCTCAGTGTATTCTGTGTTTTCTGACTCTGGTTCATCAACCTAGAATCCAAAATAAGATTCGGAATGAAAATAAAATGTCATAAACCTATTAATAGAAAATAATATTTTCTTTCAGTGGTTTGACTATACCATTTCGTGTACAAGACAGATTGTCACTGAGATATTACTGACTTACTGCATGATGGACAGGAGAAATTCCCTCCCAGCTCCTGCACATCTTTGAAATCACCAAGAGTATTTTTTAGTAAACAGGATGATTTTTTAACCTCTGAAAAATATTACTGAATGCTTCTTATATGCCAGTTCTAAAAGCACAAAGAATTATAAAATAGTCTCTGCAGTTATAATCTACTCAATATGATTAATCTGGCAATTATGTGATCTAGATATAGCTGGTATGAATGAAATTACTACTATGTATTTAGCTTTAAAATCTTAATAAAGATGAACAAACTGCAAATTGCTCAAATGCTTAGAAACAGAAGCTGACTTATTATACATAGCCACTTGCTTTAGTTTGCACCACCCCGGTGTCATGACTCTATTCCAGATGATGGCCTTGGGCTATTTCACTTTTCTGATACTGTGTCTCAGTGATGCATCACTAACTCTAAGCACTACTCTCTCCCTTTATGTATGCTCTACAGCTGTAAGGTGAAGATAATTCAGATCACTCACTGACCTTCTTTATAAATATTAGTAGGAAGAGAACTTACACTACACTGTTCTCATTTTTAGTCAGGCAGGGAAAGGGAAAATATTACATAATATCACTTATATGTGAAATCTAAAAAAAAAAAAACTAATGCAAATAAAATGTATTTACAAAACATAAACAAACTCACAGACATAGAAAACAAATTTACCCAAAGGAAAAGGGGAGGAGGAGGGACAGGTTAAGAGATTCATAGATACACACTACTACCTAGAAAATCCTGGAGAAGGAAATGGCAACCCACTCCAGTATTCTTGCCTGGAGAATCCCATGGACAGAGGAGCATGGCAGGCCATAGTCCATGGGGTTGCAAAAGACATGACTGAAGCAACTTAGCATGCATATATAAAATAGATAAACAACAGGGATTTACTGTATGGCACATGGAACTATATTCAACATCTTGTGATAACCTATAATGGAAAAGCATTTGAAGCTGTCCACCTGAAACTAACACAATATTGTAAATCAGCTATAGTTTAATAAAAATTAAATAAAAAGTTTACCCAAGAAAATTGATCTAAAAATTTTAAAATAAAAACAGATCATGCCACTGTTAAATATTTGACACCCTCAACATCATTCATAGCACCTGATAAACCTTATCTAAAAGATGTGATTCCAAGAGGAAAAATTATATACTTTGAAAATCCCTCTGCTTAGAGTATGCATTGAGTGGCCAAATAAATGGTGAAACACTGCACATAAATGTCTATAGTCATTTTAGGGAGTACTATAATGGAATGATTAATTAAATCAATTTGATTTTTTCTAATAGACTGAACTGATTATCATTATAAAGTATTGCTTTTAATCTCCAATTTTTATTTTAAATTCTAAGTTTTTATTGTAGAATATATATACAACATAACATTTCTATTTTAACTATTTTAAGTGTGTAGTTCAGCAGCATTAGTTATATTCACAATGTTGTATAGTCATCCACTTCTTTAGATTTCCAAAACTTTTTCAACAATCTAAACAGGAACTAAAGAGCCTCTTGATGAAGGTGAAGGAGGAGAGTGAAAAAGTTGGCTTAAAGCTCAACGTTCAGAAAACCAAGATCATGGCATATGGTCCCATCACTCCGTGGGAAATAGATGGGGAAACAGTGGAAACAGTGTCAGATTTTATTTTTTGGGGGCTCCAGAATCACTGCTGATGGTGACTGCAGCCATGAAATTAAAAGACGCTTACTCCTTGGCAGGAAGGTTATTGCCAACCTAGATAGCACATTGAAAAGCAGAGACATTACTTTGCCAACAAAAGTCCGTCTAGTCAAGGCTATGGTTTTTCCAGTGGTCGTGTATGGATGTGAGAGTTGGACGGTGAAGAAAGCTGAGCGCCGAAGAATTGATGCTTTTGAACTGTGGTGTTGGAGAAGACTCTTGAGAGTCCCTTGGACTGCAAGGAGATCCAATCAATCCACCCTAAAAGAGACCAATCCTGGGTGGTCATTGGAAGGTCTGATGTTGAAGCTGAAACTCCAATACTTTGGGCACCTCATGCGAAGGGTTGACTCATTGGAAAAGACCCTAATGCTGGGTAGGATTGGGGGCAGGAGGAGAAGGGGACGACAGAGGATGAGATGGTTGGATGGCATCACCGACTCAATGAACACGGGTTTGGGTAGACTCCGGGAGTTGGTGATGGACAGGGAGGCCTGGCGTGCTGCGGTTCATGGGGTCGCAGAGAGTCGGACACGACTGAGCGACTGAACTGAACTGAAACAGGAACTTGGCAGTCATTAAGTAATAACTCCCCATTTTCCTCTTGCCCCAGCTCCTGGTAAACTTTAATCAGTTTATAATTTGACTATTGTAGATATTTCATGTAAGTTGAATCACATAATGTTTGCCCTTTTGTCCCTGGCTTCCCAGTAGTTTTTATGTTTCATTCATGTGGTAGCATGTATTAAGACTTGTTTCCTATTCATGGCTGAATAACAATTTATTGTGTATATAAAAAATTTTTATTTATCCATTCATTTATTGATGAACTGTTGGATTGCTTCCATCTTAGAGCTATTGTTAACAATGCTGCAGTGAACACTGGCACACAAATATCTGTTTGTGTCCTTGTTTTCAATGATTTCAGTTTACCTAGGAGTAGACTCTCAGTGATAGGGTACTTCTATGTTTAGCTTTAAAGGAATTTCCAAACTGTTTTCCACATGGCTACACAATGTAACATTTCAACCAGCAATCTAAGAAGGTTTCAATTTCTTCATATTTTTGCTTACACTTGTTATTTTCTGATTTTTGCTTGTTTGTTTTTTAATATAGCCATTCTATCCTGAATATTCATTGGAAGGACTGATGCTGAAGCTGAAGCTCCAATACTTTGGCCAGCTGATTCAAAGAGCTGATTCATTGGAAAAGACCCTGATGATGGGAAAGGTTGAAGGCAGGAGGAGAAGGGGCAACAGCGGATGAGATGGTTGGATGGCATCACCGATTCTATGGACATGAGTTTGAGCAAGCTCCAGGAATTAGTGATGGACAGGGAAGCCTGGTGTGCTGCAGTCCATGGGGTCACAAAGAGTCAGACACAACTAAGCAACTGAACTGAATTGAACTGATGGCTGAAGGAAGGCATGGCAACCTACTCTAGTATTCTGGAGAATCCCATGGACAGAGGAGTCTGGCAGGCTACAGTCCATAGGGCCACACAGAGTTGGACACGACTGAAGCAACTCAGCACACATAGCACAGTGTGAAGTGATGTCTCAGTGGTTTTGATTTTCATTTCTCTAATGACTAGTGATGTTGTATAGCTTTTATGTGCTTACTAGCCATTTATAATCTTCTTTGGAGAAATATTTACTAAAGTTCTTTGCCTGTTTTAAATGGGGTTGTTTGTTCACCTTCTTGAAAATATTCTTTAATCTACAGAAGTTTCAAATGTCGATGAAGTCCAATATACCTCTGTTTCTTTTGTTACTCATATTTTAGGTGTCATATCTACAAACACACTACCAAATTCAAAGTTGTAAAGATTTACCCTATGGTTGTCTGAAGAGTTTTACGTTGCCAATCTCCTTCTGAGGAGAACTACTCTCAGCATCTCAAGCCTCCACAGCTTTGAATTGCATCTATAAGCATCTGTCCTTTATCTTGATTTATTTTGGGCATCTGTTAGCAAGATGTGTCCTTAGGCAATTGTTTTTTTGCTTTATGCCATTTTGACTTAGAAAAGATTTCACAGAACAACTTACTTTCCAATAGCAGAAGAAACTTGTGCTACAGCTTAGTCAGCATGTGTCTCTTGCTTAATGGTCAGAATATGAAAGTTTGCCTAAAGTTTTTGATGCATCTGCATATGCATCGAAAAGGTAATCAGTGCTTGACAATTTAAAATGAAGGTTTGCAAATGTCAACAGCCCACTCTTTTTCAGACTGCCTATTCTGTATATCAAATTTTGTTACTTGTCACAACACAATTCTGTGTAATTAATTCTGTGCTCTTTAGGAATGTATTTAAATGTGAAAACAAATAACAAACAAAAAAAAAACCCTGAAGAAAGAATGGCTTGATCATTTAGGTATTTATTTACTTGCTTTTTTGTTTGTTTGTTTTGGAGTTTTGTTATTGTTGTTATGACATAATACGAAGTCAAGAATTGGCTGTGAAGGGTTTATAGTGACTCCATTTCTCCATTTTTATATCAAGTACCCTGAATGCTACTTTCTCTATCCATCATTCTTAGTGCATAGCCTTTTAACTGCTCCATCATGTTTTTAATTTATCTGTAGGATCAGCTTCATAGACATGAAAACTGTATGGTAACACAAGGCCCTGCTCTCAGAAGAGATTCAGCTCTTGGTTTAACATCCCTTGATATTGTTAATATTTTTTTCTTTGAACATGTATCTTGTAAAATGTAGTCTTAAGAGAAAATAAACCATGTGCATGAGTGGATGAGATATGTGGGGTGGCAACGTGTGCAGACATCAGCTCAGGCCTACAGGCAACAAAAGCTATGGACAACTTGTGCATATAGCAGTTTCACTGGCCGCTTGGTGGTCCCAAGTTACAGTAAGTGTCAGAGAAACTAGATGCCATTATATAAATTTAAATTAAATTAAGCCTTTCAAAAAAGATGATTTGGTTGAAATGTTAAATATTTTTTTGGAAAAAATTTCAACAAATCTCATTAGCTCTAGATATACTAAAATTTATATTTTGAAATAATTTATAAAACTGTATGCCAAAGTTTTCACATCTTATAAAGTACAATTAACAGCACAGTAAAAAGGACATCAGCAGAAAGTTTCATCTCAAAATTAAAAATTATTTCTTGCTTTTGCCAAGAGATACTGGTGTCACTCTCAATTTTACTATTTAAAAATGAAGTTATTAAAAGTATTTTGATGACATACCAGATAGAGTTGGAGAAAAATTAGCCAAAAAAATCACATATCACATTAATACATTATTATAATTTATTGTTATAAAAATTAATGGATGAAAATATTTTACACTGTTTGCAACATTTTTCTGCCATTATATTGTTACTCAAATATTACTATTATCCCTTTTAAATTTTAAAATAATGAAATATTTGAAAGAAAATTTTGTATAATTATCCATATATTTCACACCTGCTTCTTGAATGGCAATCCTGCATTTCATTTACACAAAGCACCACATATTATTTTGCAAGATATCTGCTATAACTTTCACCATTGTATCTATTCTATAGCCAGGACGAATAGTAAAAATTAAAGAGTTAAAATAAAAAAAAGTGAAAGGAGTATGTGAACATATCTGTTTTTCTTAAAATTACTTTTTCCCCAGTAAACTCAGTGATCCTTATATTTTATTGACCATATTTGTATTATTTACTCTCCTAATGCCAAGGATTTTGAAATCGTAGAATCTTTAACCAAATGCATTTCCATCCTGAAGATAAACCTTTGCAGGTTTGTCTTTGTAAAGGAGAAAGGGTGAATGAATATTCAGCTATCAAAATGGTATTTTTCATTTTTTCAGTGTTAAGAACACACTTGTGGTTCTTTATCATGTTCAATACCATCTTTTTCTAAGAAATATTTTATGACATTTCCCTTATTTTTCTGAAATAAAATTAGGAATTTTGTTATGTTACACATAAAACACAAAAATAAATCAATATGATGGCCAAAATCCTTAGAAGAAATAAAAGAGGAAATAAATAATATACATAATACATTTACACCCAGTTGTGGATGTGACTGGTGATTGAAGTAAAGTCCGATGCTGTAAAGAGAAATATTGCACAGGAACCTGGTGTGTTAGGTCCATGAATCAAAGCAAATTGGAAGTGGTAAAGCACGAGATGGCAAGAGTGAATACCGCCGTTTTAGGAATCAGTGAACTATTGAATATCTATTTCTGCTTTGCTGACTATGCCAAAGCCTTTGACTATGTAGATCACAATAAACTGGAAAATTCTGAAAGAAGTGGGACTACCAGACCACCTGACCTGCTTCCTGAGAAATCTATCTGCAGGTCAGGAAACAACAGTTAGAACTGGACATGGAACAACAGACTGGTTGCAAAGAGGAAAAGGAGCACATCAAGGTTGTATATTGTCCCCATGCTTATTTAACTTATATGCAGAGTACGTCATGAGAAACACTGGGCTGTATGAAGCACAAGATGGAATCAAGATTGAGGGAGAAAAATCAATAACCTCAGATATGCAGATGACACCACCCCTATGACAGAAAGTGAAGAATTACTAGAGTCTCTTGATGAAAGTGAAAGAGGAGAGTGAAAAAGTTGGCTTAAAAGTCAACATTCAGAAAACTAAGATCATGGCATCTGGTCCCATCACTTCATCACAAATAGATACAGAAAAAGTGGAAACTGTGGTTGACTTTGTTTTGGGGGGCTCCAAAATCACTGCAGATGGTGATTGCAGTCATGAAATAAAAAGACGATTACTCCTTGGAAGAAAAGTTATGACCAACTTAGACAACATATTAAAAAGCAGAGACGTTACTTTCCCAACAAAGGTCCATCTAGTTAAGGCTATGGTTATTCCAGTAGTCATGTATGGATGTGAGAGTTGGTCTACAAAGAAAGATGATTGCCAAAGAATTGATGCTTTTGAACTGTGGTTTTGGAGAAGACTATTGAGAGTTCCTTGTACTGCAAGGAGATCCAACCAGTCCATCCTAAAGGAAATCAGTCCTGAATGAGCTATGGTTTTCCAGGAGCCATGTATGGATGTGAGAGTTGGACTATAAAGAAAGCCGAGTGCTGAAGAATTGATGCTTTTGGACCACGGTGTTGGAGAAGACTCTTGAGTCCCTTGGACTGCAAAGAGATCCAACCAGTCCATCCTAAAGAAAATCAGTCCTGAATATTCATTGGAAGGACTGATGCTGAAACTCCAATACTTTCACCACCTGAAGCTAAGAACTGACTAATTGGAAAAGACCCTGATGCTGGGGAAGATTGAAGGAGGCAGGAGAAAGCGATGACCATGGATGAGATGGTTTGATGGAATCACTAACTCGATGGACATGAGTTTTATTAAGCTCTGGGTGTTGGTGATGGACAGGGAGGCTTGGCATGCTGCAGTCCATGGGATCACAAAAAGTTGGACATGGCTGAGTGACTGAATTCAACTGAACAAGCTTACATTAACTACCACTATAAATTAGTTACAGTTATCTTATACATGTAGTCATATTCAAAACAAAAGTGATACATGCCAATTTCAGAAATTCAGTTGCATTCCAAAGGCAAGCAGATAACATATGATATGGCAACACTGTCATCAGTGATCTGATGTTCTGAAATTAGGAATTTTTTAAAAAATCCCTTATTAAAGATTTCAACAAAATTATGATATTTTATTTATTTACAGGGACATCATATTCCTAAAATAATATACATTAAAGCCATGTATTTTAAAGGGATGAATTCTAGACTAAAATAAATAAATATTTTTGTGGCATGAATATCATAGGAGAATATTGAAATTTATTCAGTCTTTTGGGTATTATCTTCTTTGTGTAGGAATATTGGACACTTTGCAACACATCACATCCCAGGCCTCTATGCTCTAAATATTAACAATGCTTCACAATTTTTGTTGTAGGCATAATATTTCAAGAAATGTCTCTTAGAGAAGTTAAACCTTTCTGCCTTTAGAGTTTTTCTTCTTATATTATTTAAAGCACATTTCTTGATTTTATTGCTGTGGTAGTGGTTTGTCTTTCATCCTCTTTAGTTCAAGTACTTTTACATGTTCTTGATATGCCTCATAGGGCCCACGGATATAATGCTGTAACCCTGAGATTCTTAGTTTTGAGTTATGAAATTGATTTTATCTGTTTTATGCAGAAATTCATTTATTGACATTGAACATTGGATAATCCACAGAATCACCCAGATATTTGGGGGACGAGTCTCTTAAAAGTGTCAGAAAAACACAGAGGTTATGGTACAAGTGTCAGAGTCAAATCATGTGACAGAATGATTGTGATTAGGCTGCTGCCTCCTCTACTGTTGAACACTAACTAAGTTCACATCATTGATATTTTTGTCCCTGGCATTTGATGTACTTGCCTGCACCGCTGCCAGAGCTGCCTTTTATCCACAGCAAGTGAGTAATAGATGGAATGGTTCTTCTGATAAAGAAAAGAACCATAGAGCTGGAATAAGTTCTAGTTCCCCATCTGTTGTAACTATCTGTGATATTATGAGTAAGCTGTTTAATTCTTCTGGGTTGACCTCTTCATATTTTTAAAGTCAAGATTACTTCTGCTACCGCCAAAAAAAAAAAAAAACCAACAAAAGTAAAATACTATGTGTGCACACATTCACAAACACCTGTTTGAAGGCATAGGAACATGAGGACATCAGGTTGGATAGAACTATTTGTTGTTGTTTTATTCACTAAGTTGTGACTGACATATAGAAGATGGAAAAATCAAGTAAATGAATTCAGCATTAGAGTTATTTTCCTCCTAGGAACACTTCACTATTTCTAAAAGTAGAGCAAAATGATTGACAACTTCATATGGTTAGACAGACAATTGTGGAATAATAATATTATTCATATGTTTAAACAGGCCAAATTTAAGGTATTGACAAATTTCTTGCATTTGAATTGGAATTTAATTATAAACTGAAAATAATTTATCTTTTGAGTCTCCTAGAAAAATTCAAACTCTGAAATTAAATTTACATGATCCTAGATTACTAACACCTCATTTAACTTCAAGAAACATATAAAAACTCTTTAAAGGAAGATGACTACACACTAGAATTTAAAGTCACTATCTAGTACATGCCAGTACCCACCTAGAAACACATGACAAAAAAACAGATAGTATATGAGAAGATAAAATCATGAATGAAAAAAAGGGAAAGACAGAGTAATGAGGAATTTAGTTAGTGAAATCCTTACAGACTTACATACTTTAAAATAATACGTATGTCATGACAAAGGATATAAAGATATATCTGAAAAATTCAGTGGAGGAAAATTCAGGATCTGATGGGAAAACTACAGGTAATTATTCTTAGCAAGAAAGTCCATGAATATTCCATGAATGTCTGTGTTTGAAATAGCTCTTTCAGAGAGAGATGATGTAAGCTGACAACCTAAGAAAATATGAAAAATATACTAAGGGATATCATTGTTTCAAAGGGCATATTTTCTGCAAATAACTGCTAGAGTATATATGTATTAAATCCAGGCAAGGGTCTGTTAGGCACAAATGCTCTATTGATCCACTCATTAAAATTGGTACAGTGACTCTGTGGCTCAACAATGATATGCCACACTGCCTTATTTCCTCCTCATAAAAGGCCTGGGTCTGTGCCTGAAGATGGATCTCCATGTAGCCCTTGGAAGCCATCCATGGTACTCAGTAGAATATTGCCCTAGGGTTCCTTGAGGTAGCATCATCTGTGAACAAAACAAGCTCATTTCCTGATATGGGATATGAGGCATGGATGACATGAAATATAGCCTAACACGTTAATTCAGAATTCCAAATGTTTGCTTCAATGCATGGCAAAAACTACTACAATATTGTAAAGTAATTAGCCTCCAACTAAAATAAATAAATTTATTTTAAAAAAAAGATCTAATTATCAAAACAAGATTTACTTATGAAAGCATATAGAACATACAAGAAAGCATGCAGTCAAGTGTCATTAACTGTAATAAAAGTTTAGAGAAAAAAAAATACTCATCATTGTATCACACTAGGACGATGCTCACTTCAACCTGAATCATGAAAATAATTCTCAGATATGAAATTCTAATGATCCTTCACCCCTTTCTTCATCACTTAATATTGCTTGTTTTTTTTTTTTTTTAACAAGACATTTGAACTTTCATATTGAATATGGTACTGGACTTCTACCATGTGAAATATATACATGAACATTTACCTCAGAGCTTAAATTTTGAGTTTTGAACTTATGCATGCACATACACACACATTCATTGTATTATACTTAAAGGTCATTAAGCTAACATTTTCTGTTGAATTATCTTATTTTAGTTTATGTAAGTGGTACACTATTTAGAAAGTATGATAATATGCTTTTAAATATTTTTTTCATTTTAAAAAAGCTATGTTTTTTTAAAATACATATTTGTTAAAAAGTAATGTAGAAATGAATTTTATTCAAAAACTCAATTTATCTCATTTTAACTACAATTAAGAATATACTTTAATATTTCTATTCTGAATTAAGAATGCAGACTTTTTGATACACAATACCTCAAATTATGTCTTCACTGTTTTTTTCAAATAGCAAAATAATTATGTTGATGATACAATATCCTAATATACATACAAAGAATCAGTCATTGGCAGAAGTTAGAATAAAAAACCTCAAATAATGAAGTAAGGGATATAAAAAGCAGATGATCTTTTAATAACCTCATATCAAATATTTATAAGAAAGATTGATTGCAAACCTCCTCTGTAAATTTGTGCTCCCTTTGATGCAATTTATGGCCAATCTGTGCACAGTAGTGTCTGACTCTTTGTGGCCCTATGGACTGTAGCCCTCCAGGCTCTTCTGTCCATGGGATTATCCTGGCAAGAATACTGTAGTGAGTTGCCATTTTCTTTTTTTTTTTTTAATAAATTTATTTATTTGAGTTGGGGGCTAATTACTTTACAATATTGTAGTGGTTTTTGCCATACATTGACATGAATCAGCCACGGGTTTACATGTGTTCCCCATCCTGAACCCCCCTCCCACCTCCCTCCCCATCCCATCCCTCTGGGTCATCCCATTGCCCCAGCCCTGAGCATTTGTCTCATACATCGAACCTGGAATGATGTTCTGTTTCACATATGATAATATACATGTTTCAATGCTATTCTCTCAGAACATCCCACCCTCACCTTCTCCCTCAGAGTCCATAAGACTGTTCTATGCATCTGTGTCTCTTATTCTGTCTCACATATAGGGTTATCGTTACCATCTTTCAAATTCCATATATATGCATTAGTATACTGTGTTGGTGTTTTTCTTTCTGGCTTACTTCACTCTGTATAATGGGCTCCAGTTTCATCCATCTCAATAGAACTGATTCAAATGTATACTTTTCTACTCTGGCAGATCTTTCCAACCCAGTGATCAAACCTACGTCTCCTGTGTCTCCTGCATTGGCAGGTGGATTCTTTAGCACTGAGCCACCGATTTATGTCCAAATCATCATTAAATATTTTACTAAATTTCCCCAGCTTACCACACATGTTATTTTTATTATGCTATTTCCTAGTTTGAAGGAAATTTACACCAACCAATATATGTTGAGACAGAGGCTACCCACATTACCACAGCTCTATGACCAAATTGTCAAGTAATTTGTTTGTCAACTCTTAAGTCACATAAGAAAATAAAAATCCTACATCTTTACTCAGTAAACCAAAGTAATAAGGAGAGAAGAAGTACTCAAAATCTCTAATGTGTAGGCATTAAAAATAAATGTTCTTATGTATGTGCTTTATACAAATATGTCTAATAGTACTTCTCAGACAAAGTCTTTGATGACAGAACACTGTAGGCATTAAATCATTGAGAAACATAAATGGCTGTTAGATCTAGAGCTGTACTAAATAAGTTAACAAAAAGGCAGATGGTAAAACCATTCTGAATATTTAATATGTGCTAATAAAAAATAATCTTTAGGTGTGTTTTCAATTAGTTTTGCAGTTAACATTTCCCATCAGCAATTTAACCATCCAAACAATATTCAAAATGTTATGTTTAAATTCTCTATCAAATTTAATATTACATTCTGGTTGAGATATGTTCAAATCTAACAATCAATGATTCTATTTAATCTACTTCAAAGGACATATACTTACATCATTGGAAAGTTTAGTTGGAAAGTCTATAGATGTAATATCTAAGGGCAAACACATTGCAATACATTTTACATTGAAAAATATATTTAAATTAAAATCATTTTTTCTTAATCTTTTGTTCCAGTGGTCGTGTGTATGGATGTGAGAGTTGGACCATAAGGAAGGGTGAACACTGAAGAACTGATGCCTTTAAATTGTGGTGCTGGAAAAGACTCTTGAGAGTCCCTTGGACAACAAGGAGATCAAATCAGTCAATACTAAAGGAAATCAACTCTGAATATTTATTAGAAGGACTGTTGCTGAAACTGGAGCTCCAATACTTTGGCCACCCGATGTGAAGAGCTGACACATTGAAAAAGACCCTGATGGTGGGAAAGATTGAGGACAGGAGGAAAAGGAGATGACAAAGGATGCGATGGTTGGATGGCATTACTGATTCAATGGACATGAATTTGAGCAAGCTCCTGGAGATGGTGAAAGACAGGGAAGCCTGGCATGCTGCAGCCCATGGGGTCACAAAGAGTTGGACACGACTGAGCAACTGAACCACAACAACATGTATTTAAGAATAATCCTTCTGTTATATATATTTTCAGAGAAAAAGTAAATATGATTAGGCCTGTAAATAGTTCAGTTCAGTTGGCCTGTAAATAACCTGCAGCTTTTTGGTTACTATATTTTTCATTGGCAAGGGACAAAATACTTTCTATATTTCATCAGTGTTATGTTTGGATCAGAAAAACTGAAACCGCAGAAGGAGTTAAACAGGAAGAAAGTTAATACAACGTTAAGAGGTGCTTACAGTTTTATAGACACTAATATGACCCAATGATTTGATGCCTCCTAAAATCTGTCTTTGTTTCATCCCCTCCCCTGAGTTTGGGCAAAACTCATTTCTTACTTCTCATGAACAGAACACAGCAAAAGTGATGAAATGTCCTACTTATCATATTATGTTATATAGCCCTCCATCTTGGCTGACTGAATCTCCTTGTGGGATTACTAATAAGAAGCCATGTTGGAGAAGGCCACAAATCAAGAGACTTCAGGTAGCCTCTAAGAACTGTGAGGGTAGTTGAGGAACTGAGAATGACCACCAATTAAGAGAAGAGTGAGTGAAGTCGCTCAGTTTTGTCTGACTCTTTGCAACCCCATGGACTGTAAGCTTCCACACTCCTCCATCCATGAGATTTTCCAGGCAAGAGTACTCGAGTGGGTTGCCATTTCCATCTCCAGAGGATCTTCCCAAACCAGGGATCAAACCCAGGTCTCCTGCATTGTAGGCAGATGCTTTACCATCTGAGCCACCAGGGAAGTCAGAGCCACAAAAGTTGAGGCCATCAGTCAGAAAGTCTCAAGGAAATAAATAATGTCATCATCCTGATAACCCTGGAATTCTTCCCCATTAAATTCTTATACCAGTTGACCCTCCATGGAGAATGCAGCCTGGCTAATGCATTGATTGTACAGAACACCTGGCTAAGTGGTGCACGGATCCTGGTCCCACAAATGTATGAGATAATATATGTTGTTTGAAGCTGTTAAATGTGTGGTAAATTGTTATACAACAGCAGAAAACTGATGTGCTCTTGGAAGTACTGAAGGAACAAGTTCAGAAAAAAATCACTGTTAGCTCTCTCCAATTTCCCTGGAGATCTTCCTGGATAGAAAAAATCAGAAGTGCCTTTAGTCCCAAGAGTAATTATTTTCACCAACCATCTGATGTCAAAGCAATTTTACATTAACAATGTTCCACCAACTATCCACTGATTTGTGGGAGGGGGATAAAAAAAGAGCTTCTACTTTCTTATACCTCTAAAATATCTCAAGAGTACCTTCCATTAGCTTAATGAAGACAAGAACACTGCTGGCAAGGGACTCAATGAAATATGGTTTCCTTGAATTTCTAATATGTATTTGGCATGTAGCAACAATTGAAAGATGGCGGCATAGTGATTAAACATACTGGCTCTGTCTGTGAATCTACTAAACCCTAGGTGTAAAACTTTAGGAAACTCATTTAACCTTCCTGATCAAATTGCCAACATCCTCTGGATCATTGAAAAAGCAAGAGAGTTCCAAAAAAACATCTATTTTTGCTTTATTGACTATGCCAAAGCCTTTGACTGTGTGGATCACAATAAACTGTGGAAAATTCTGAAACAGATGGGAATATCAGACCACCTGACTTGCCTCTTGAGAAACCGGTATGCAGGTCAGGAAGCAACAGTTAGAACTGGACATGGAACAACAGACTGGTTCCAAATAGGAAAAGGAGTATGTCAAGGCTGTATATTGTCACCCTGCTTATTTAACTTATATGCAGAGTACATCATGAGAAACGCTGGGCTGGAAGAAGCACAAGCTAGAATCAAGATTGCCAGGAGAAATATCAATAACCTCAGACATGCAGATGACACCACCCTTATGGCAGAAAGTGAAGAACTAAAAGCCTCTTGATGAAAGTGAGAGAGGAGAGTGAAAAAGTTGGCTTAAAGCTCAACATTCAGAAAACTAAGATCATGACATCTGGTCCCATTATCTCATGGGAAATAGATGGGGAAACAGTGGAAACAGTGTCAGACTTTATTTTGGGGGGCTCTAAAATCACTGCAGATGGTGGTTGTAGCCATGAAATTAAAAGATGCTTACTCCTTGAAAGGAAAGTTATAACCAACTTGGAGAGCATATTAAAAAGCAGAGACATTACTTTGCCAACAAAGGTCCATCTAGTCAAGGCTATTGTTTTTCCAGTAGTCATGTATGGGTGTGAGAGTTGGACGGTGAAGAAAGCAGAGTGCTGAAGAACTGATGTCTTTGAACTGCGGTGTTGGAGAAGACTCTTGAGAGCCCCTTGGACTGCAAGGAGATCCAACCAGTCCATCCTAAAGGAGATCAGCCCTGGGTGTTCATTGGAAGGACTGATGTTGAAGCTGAAACTCCAATACTTTGACCACCTCATGCGAAGAGTTGACTCATTATTAAAGACCCTGATGCTGGGATGGATTGGGGGCAGGAGGAGAAGGGGACGACAGATGATGAGATGGCTGGATGGCATCACTGACTCCATGGACATGGGTTTGGGTAGACTCTGGAAGGTGGTGATGGACAGGGAGGCCTGGCGTGCTGCGATTCATGGGGTTGCAAAGAGTCGGACATGACTGAGCAACTGAACTGAGCTGAACTGAATCTCAAATTATGTTTTCTATAAAATATGAAAACTTTTATCTACCACATCAGGTTATGTGTGCAAGCGTGTTCAGTCACCTCAGTCATGTCCGACTCTTTGCAACCCTATGGACTCCTTTGTCCATGGGATTCTCCATGCAACCCACCTGGCTCCTCTGTCCATGGGATTCTCCAGGCAAGAATGCTGTAGTGGGTTATATATATATATGTAGCACATATAAACACCTCTAAAACTGTTTGCAATTACTTTTATGATCATGACTAATATTGCTGCTTTCATTGTTATTACCATTATATTTCTCTACATCTACACATCTTCCTTTTTCCAAAAAGAAAATGTGTTTTTCCTGTTTCAAAATTAGACCTTTCCAGCATGTTATCAAATCCCATTGATCAATTCTTCTTCTTCTTCTGCCCCCTGGATGGCATTTTCTGTATGCTCTTGCCAACCTTCCTAAATTCTATGTTCTTTCTCTACACTGTCAAAAAAAATTCAGGTTGGTTTTTCAACATCCATGCCCTTTTAAATTTCCAATCCCAAAGAAGGGCAATGCCAGAGAATGTTCAAACTTCCTTACAATTGCACTTAATTCACATGCTAGCAAGGTTGTGCTCAAAATCCTTCAAGCTAGGCTTCAGCAGTATGTGACCCAAGAAATTCCAGTTGTACAAGCTGGGTTTAGAAAAGGCAGAGGAACCAGAGGTCAAATTGCCAACACCCAATTGGTAATTGAGAAGTCAAGGGATTTCCAGAAAAATATCTACTTCTGCTTTATTGGCTGTGTGGATCACAACAAACTGTGGAAAATTCTTAAAGAGATGGGAGTAGCAGACCACCTTATCTGTCTCCTGAGAAACCTGTATATGGATCAAGATGTAACAGTCAGAATCAGACATGAAACAATGGACTGGTTCAAAATTGGGAAAGGAGTACAACAAGGCTATAATTTGTCACTCTACTTATTTAACTTCTGTGCAGAGTACATCATGTGAAATGCTGGGCTTGATAAATCATAATCTGGAATCAAGATTGTCAGGAAAAATATCAACAACCTAAAATATGCTGATGATATCACTCTAATGTTAGAAAGTGAAGAAAGAAAGAGCTCTTGATGAGGGTAAAAGACAAGAATGAAAAAGCTGACTTGAAACTTAACATTACAAAAGCTAAAATCATGGCATCCAGTCCCATCACTTCATGGCAAATATAAGGGGAAAAGTAGAGAAATGAAAGATTTTCTTTTTGTGGTCTCCAAAATCACTGCAGAGAGTGACTGCAGCCATGAAATTAGAAGACACTTGCTCCTTGGAAGAAAAGCTATGACAAACCTAGACTGTATTAAAAAGCAGAAATGTCACTTTACTGACAAAAGTCCCTAGAGTCAAAGCTCTGGTTTTTTGCAGTAGTCATGTATAGATGCGAGAGTTAGACCATGAAGAAGGTTGAACAGTGAAGAATTATGCTTTCAAACTGTCATGCTGGAAAAGACTCTTGAGAGTCCCTTGCACAGCAAGAAGATCAAATCAGTCAACCCTAAAGGAAAAAACCCAATGAATATTCATTGGAAAGACTGATGCTGAAGCTGAAGCTCCAACACTGATCACCTAGGCAAAGAGCCAACTCTTTGGAAAAGACTCTGATGTTGGGAAAGACTGAAAGCAAAAGGAGAAGGGTAGAGCGTGGATGAGATGGTTGGAGAGCATGGATGAGATGTTTAGAGAGCATCGCTGACTCAATGGACATGAATGTGAGCAAACGCCAGATGAGGAGACTGGAGTACTGCAATCCATGGGGTCACAAAGAATCGGACATGACTTACTTAATGAACAACACTAACAACCCTATAACCTAGCTTTGGTGACTACTATTCTATTAAAACTCTCCTCTTCGAGTCACAAATTAACATTTTCCTGACAGTTTAAATTGTCAATTACTCCTCTTTCTTCCTGCCCTCTTTATAAAAAGATTAAGTCAATGGAATATTTGTTGCTCTAATAATTTTTAAGAGTAACATTGATGGGAAATGAACCACTTTCCAGGTAAAAATTTGTGGAGATATAGTCCTAGTTGGGCTTATGTGTATATTTTTTCTGTCCATATACCCTGTATTGGGGGCTTCCCAGGTAGCACATGGGTAAAAAATCCACCTGCAATGCAGGAGACACAGGTTCCCTCTCAAGGTTGGCAAGAATCTCTGGAGAAGGAAATGGCAACCCACTCCATTATTCTTGCCTGGGAAATCCCATGGACAGAGGAACCTGGAGAGCTACAGTCATGAGGGTCTCAAAGAGTCAGACACAACTGAGCAACTTAGCAAGCAAAGAGATGACAAAATTTTGATAAAGGGACTTAGAGACTTGTGAGATAATGACTTACATCAATTTTAGTATAGAATACTGTAAACAAATCCAATTAAGGAACAACAAAATTAACTGAATTATGTAGGATAGGCTTCTCCTTGACTTAAAGCTGTAACTATAGAAAGAAAAGCTAAGAGGGGAGGATATGAAACAGCAGTGACCCACTTTTTACCTTCTATCTTACTTTTACTTTCCACAGAATTGTGACTATTTGACTCTCTATCATTCTCCCTTTCTGACTTTATCTCAGGATTTATGAATTCTATTGATGAGAGCCAAATCTAAATGATATCTAGATCACAAATCTAAACATGCATGCTTCACTCTTATTGGACCTTTTTTTACCATTTCACTGAAGAGATTAGTGAAGGAAAAAATGAAATTTGGAAAGACTGACTGCTTGCTTGAATTATATTTTTTGTTTCCATATATGCTCAATGAAAATCAAATTACCATAGGTCTTTCAAACTGTTTTGTTTCACCTGTGTTAATAAATTCACTGAGTGTAAGATTGTTTTTTTTCTTTTCTTTTTCCTACCTCTACCTTTTCCCAGTTAACACTGAGCACAATTTTTGAAATGAATTCCAAACTAATAGTGAGCTTTTTATAACAACGCAAAGTAGGATGTCTAAAGGTATTTGAAATTTATCATTCATATTAAGAAATCTCTAAGCACATAGACCAATTGATGTATATGAAAAGAATCACTACAAGTTAAACACTACTTCAGCATAACTGGGTATATCAGAATAAGATGATTTCTGATTATTTTTAGTTCTATGGAAAATTGCTTTTTATCATCACTTTACATTGTAGAAAGTATTTTCATTTCCATAGTCAGTAGAAAGTCAATCCACAACAATTCTTAACATCCTTCAGAAAAATAAATTATGTCAGTTTTTAAAATATCATGGCTTTACAGTTCCCAGTTCTCCTAGATTATTACAAAAAAAAAAAAACAGAAAATTTAAAGAAGTAATAGGAGATTCTCCAGAATACCTTTTCATTCGTTATTCACTATTCCTTTTTTTTAGTTATATACTTTCTAGTGTCTTTCCAAAATTTAGTACAAAAATAATAATAATAATAACCCAAGAGACACATATATTTTATGTATGTCTTTATGCAGCAGGGAGAAGGGTTTGTAGACTTGTCATCAAAATTCATTACAATCCTTATTGCCTCACATAAAGAAGGATTTAGCCTAAAAAATAAAGCATAAGGACTTGGAAAGCTGCTGCTTAAAATAAGATGAGAGTGTGAATTGTGCCAATGCAGATAAAGCCATCTTGACAGGATTCTCTTTAGGTTGAATGTACCAATCACTGGTATTTTCTGGAAAATAAATGACTGCATTTTAATTATCAACTGAAAACAATGTTTTTCTGATAAGTTACCAAGTTTATAGCTCAATGTAGAACTTAAATTTAACATATAGATGAACTCAAGGCAATGTAAAGAAAAAATTTGCCAGTGAACTTAGAAATTGTATGGTTAATTTTAATGTAGTCAGCATAAATCAATATGAGGAATAATTAAATGCAGTAGAAATCACATAGCTTTTCACTGTTTTAATCTATTCCATTTAAAATCTATTCCATTTAAAGGCACTCTGTAAATGTGTTAAATTTTTACTATTTTTAAAAATTCTGGGATATTTATCACTTATTGGGAGATGGTGGTACAGCTGTGGGTACTGAGTTCCAGTGATCAAAGCATCATGTACATGGTTTGTACAATCATTGTATGAGTTCAGTTTACTTGGCCCTATCTCAATCATACTCAATCAAAATTACCAATATTTGTCATAGGAATTTAAAATTCTTCCAATCTGCTTTGGTTATTTTAATATATATTGACACTTGAGAACCAAGACTCAGAAGGATAGCAATTCCTATATTCAAATGCCTTTTATCACCATCAAACATATTTGTAGACTAGAAAGATTCACGTCATAAAGGAAACTAAATGAGGAAGAAAATAATCCTCACAAAATTCATAGTCATATGACTATGGGTGTCAAAATGTACTTATGATAAAAGGAGATGAAAAGTAAAACTTTTAGATTATGCATTCACTTATAAAATATATTCAATGAGACTTACCAAGAGCAATACCCTAAAGTCTGGGGACATAGGGATAAAAATAAAAATTTTAAAAAAGTCTGCTCTCAAAGCAGCATCAACAATTTTTCCCATTACAATCTTGTAGGACAAAGCAGAAAATAATCCCATAAATACACTATTTAGTATGTGGGAAATAATATATGACATCTTTCATTTTTCAAGGCTATGTTATGGAATTTTCTTCTGTATATATTTTTCTCAGCAATTTATTGATGTTGTTTTCTTATCTTTTGACTTCCATTGTCTTTATGAAAGTCATATGTCCTCTTCAATACTGCCCATAGGAGTATTCCTTCTAGATACTTTCATAAGTTTCTCTTGGTCTTTGGGTTTTTAAGAGTTATACTATGGTGCTTAGGTATGTGGAGTGTGTCTGTGTGTCAACAATATAAGAGTTTAGAAATGTCTTCTTTGTTGTTTTTTTGTCAGTTTTGAATTTTTTTCAGGTAACATTTTTTAAATACATTTATTTCTATTACTTTCTACACTTCACATCCTCTGAGTCATAAATTATATGTATCTTAGAATTTTAAATTATTTCCTATGTTACTTTTAAGGTCTCTTGTATATTTTCTAATCCTTTCTCATCTATGTTTTAATATGAATATTTTCTACTCTTTATTTTCCAGTTCTCCAATATTTTTGTTGTATCTCAGCTGTTTTTAGACATATGCATTTGGTACCATATTTTTAATAAGTTCAACTTCTCAGATGCAATTGTCTATCTTATTTATTTCCTGTAAAATAGTCTTCACAGTTCATCTTAAATGTCTTTCTTATAACTATGTAGATCACTGTAAAAGTCTATTTTTTGTTTCTTCCTGTGTGTATATGTATATGTCTGTGTGTCTAAATGTGAGTGCGTATGTGTGTAATATTGTACCAGGGAATAGTTAGTGATATTTAATTAGGAAATAATATATGTATAAAACCTCTTAATCTACCTGAATCTGACCTATTTGTAGATTCTTAACTGAAAGTCTGGATAATGTTCTTGGTCTCTCCTTGACAGGCTCAGAATTTCAATTTTTCTCTTCTCTTCCCAAAACCACAAGAGTCAAGTTTTTTGTCTCTTAACAATGATTTTCTCCTTAATTTCTCTGATTTTGACTCCATGCGTACAAGGCATGTCTGTTGACAAGTGCTTTCTTAGTTTCCTATCAGAGTGTGATAAATGATTACACTAGCAGGCTGTAACAACACTCTTTTACTATCTCACAATCTGCCCGTGTCAGGATTCTGAGCATGCTTAGTTGGTTCCTCCCTTCAGAGTCACAGGAGAATGAAAGCTGTTGGCCAAACTTTGTTCTCAGCTAAAGGCTTGACTGGGGAAGAATTTACATCCAAGTTTGTTCAGGTTGTTGGAAGAATCATTTCCTTGTGTCTGTATGATGGAGGAATTTTGCTGGCTGTCAAAAAGAGACTGGTCTCTTGCCCTAAAAAGATGCTAGACATTTCTAGAGTCTTGGTAGTTTTTTCCATGTGGGCTTCTCCTGCTTGGCTACTGCCTTCTTCAAGTCAACAAGAGTTTTTCACTTCAAATAGAAACTTGATTAAGCTATAACAGCTGACTGAGATCCACCCAGAACAATCCCATTTGGACAACCTAAAAATCAACTGATTGAAAACTTATTACATCTGCAAAATTCTTTCACCTTTGCCCTATTCTATTGGCTAGAGGCATATCACATACCTCACCTACACTCAAGAGGAAGGGATTAAATAAACCATGAATAGTAGAAGGTAGGGGTCATGGGGACCATCCTAGGGTCTATCCACCATAGATGCCTGGTGGCCAATCACTCTTAATATATCAGGTATACTTTCCCTCATTACCTATAATTTAAATTATTTGTCCTTCAATTTATGACTCCATGAAAGTCTTGAAATAAAATTCTTACCTCCCTCCATTTTAGTGAGATTTATTTTCAGGTCCCAACTGCTGCTTTTTATTCAAGTTGTGGTCCATTAAGTGGGTTGACAAATATCCCATGAGGAAAAAATTCTTTCTCTCTACTCTCAAATCTTTTTACCTTTCTTGTTCCCTGTACCTTCAATGTTCTCTTTCTTATTTTGTTGGTATGGTTGTTGGTGTTTTTTAACGCAGTTTTTATAGTTGGTCCTAGGGAAAACATTCCTTATGATACCAGCTTCTTCATCAAAGCAGAGTTTGGTGATACACAATTATTTTCTTTTTTGCAAAACACAACTCTTTCTTCTTTGAAATTGGATTTCTTTGGTCTTATATAATAAATTGCATAAGACATATCTTGGAGGAGTTTGATGAGACATGAAAAGTGAAGGCATACAAGCTGAAATAAACAAGTGAGACTACATCAAGTTAAGAAAATGATTACAGTAAAGAAAACAGTAAACTGAAAATTGTGTATGGAAAAGAGTATGGTATTTCCTCAAAAAGTTAAAAACTGAACTACTATATGATCCAGCAATCCCATTCCTGGATGCATATCTATAGGAATTGAAATTAATACCTTGAAGAGATATCTGCTCACCCATGTTCACTGTAGAATTGTTCACAATTACCAAGATATGGAAATAACATAAATGTCCCTCAATAAATCACTGGGTAAAGAAAATATATATATATATATATTCATACATATTATATATACATATATATATATATGTAAATGAAGGAAGGAAGGAAGGAAGGAAGGAAGGAAATGGCAGCCCACTCCAATATTCTTGCCTGGAGAATCTCAGGGACGGCGGAGCCTGGTGGGCTGCCATCTGTGGGGTCGCACAGAGTCGGACACGACTGAAGTGACTTAGCAACAAAAAAGAAAAGAAAATGATGACATCTGAAAGACTTATATAGAAATTCAGAACTTCTATACAGGAGCAGCCTATTTTATGTAGACTATCTAGTTGGAAATGAGAGTGAATAAATAACATGTCTTTAAAGCTGTTTTGATATAGCAAACACACCATTTTTTTCTCCATGGATTATATTTTGCCTGGAGGAAGAAGGAAGGATTGATATCACACGAATGTACTGACATAGGAAGCAATATATTTACATATTCATACAGGAATAGTTCTGGGTCCTGAACATAAAGGGATTCTCTCTCTTATTTCTTATTTTGAACATGAATTTTATGAATATGTATATGTGTGTATATAAATATATATGTACATACATGAACAGAAAGAAATTTCTGTTGGATATTTAGCATTAATATGCATTCCTTTGATTTGATATTTGTTACATATATTCCCTGTTAATGGAAACTATTTCAATAAGTAACTAATATGGATTGCTTACATGACAGGTTATAGAAAAGAAATAATTTTCCATCTAATACTAGAAATATTGAATCACTTTATGGAACAGTTTTCATTAAAAGCAATAATTTTTTTCATAAATGTTTGGAAGAGTGTATATATTTTTCTATTATAACTCAAAATTAAGAGGCAAATATTTAGTGTCCCTTTAGAAACCAAAAAAAAAAGTATTTCTAATGAGTGCTTAGCAAAGATGCTTGCATGTACTGTATTAAAAGTCTAATAAATACTTACAGAACATACTAATTGATATATAATATTCTTCAGCAACTAATTTCAACAATTCTCTGCTTTTTGTTACCAATTTGTCCTCATTTTTGGTTAGGGTGATCATTTTTTTCTATCCTGAATGTCATATACTGTTGATTTAAGAAAAGAGATTCACAATTTATCTTTTTAATATCCCTTCCCTGTTAAGGCTACAGGTACGTTATTCACAGGAAAAGCTAAAATTAATATTTAAACTCTTTAATTATGAAGAATTCTTGAGAAATATATAATGATACATCACATGTCTGTGTATGGCTTCCCAGGTGGCTCAACAGTAAAGAATTTGCCTGCCAGTTCAGGAGACACAGGAGATGGCCATTCAATCCCTGGGTCGGGAAGATCCCTTGGAGGAGGAAATGCAACCCACTCCAGTATGCTTGCCTAGAATATCCCATGGACAGAGGAGCCTGACAGGCTACAGTCCAAGGGGTTGCAAAGAGTCGAACTCGACTGAGTGACTGATCATGCACACATGCAAGTGTGTGTATGTGTGTGCATGGATACAACTGTACATGTGTATATGCATATGTATATACATATATATACCATACTTACACATACACATGTATATTGATATATATACATATAAAATATGTATATTTTATATAGATATAGAATATATGTATATAATATAGATAATTTAGTATTTTTCCTACCATCAATTTCTTTCCTATCTATGTACATGCAAGCCATCTTCTAACTGAAAGGTAAAGTCTATCCCCCCAATTCCTTTAATCTGAGCTGACTGTTTTATCCAGTTGAGTACAGTATAACTGATGTCACATGACTTCTGTGACTAGATCATAAGATACTAACCATAATGTGAAATGTACAACTACCCTGAGATCTCCAGCTGTGAGGAAGCCCAAGCTAGCTAAGTGAAAAAGCTAGTTGAAATCATTAACTCCTATAAACAGGAGAGATAATAATGTCATCTATGTGGTGAATTTGAGGATTATTTGCTATGCAGCAAAATATTACTAATATAGTACTCATCTCCAAAATCACAGTTCCACTGTAAAAAAGAAAAAAAAAAAAATTCCAAGGATTTGTAGTGGTTTGGTGATTAGGCAGTTAGTAATAGCTGGAAGGGATTTGAAGACTGGTAAGAGACTTAAGGGAGAAGGAAATGGCAACCCACTCCAGCATTCTTGCCTGGAGAATTGCTTGGACAGAGGAGTCTGGTGGGCCACAGTCTGTAGTTTTGCAAGGAGTCGGACAGGACTGAAGCGACTTAGCATGCACACACGAGAGATTTAAGTAGCTTCCCAGGTGGCAGCAAAGGCAAAGAACCTGTCTGCAAATGCAGGAGACATAAGAGACATGGGCTCAATCTCTATCTAGGTCAAGAAGATCCCCTGGAGGAAACCCACTCCAGTATTCTTGCCTGAAGAATCCCATGGACAGAGGAGCTTGGCAGGCTACAGTCAGTCTGTAGGGTCACACAGAGTTGGACTCAAAAAAAGTGATTTAGCACGTATGCACGCAGCACCAGAGACTTAAGGACAAAGAAGAAAATGGTTATGGAGGCTGGGAAAAGAGATCATTATTCTGTAATGGCAGAAATTTGTATAAGCTGTCATCCTTTCATAGAATAAGTATCTAATAAATATTAATATTTCTGGGAGGATTTTCAGGCAGAAAACAGAAAGGAGCTACTGGCTTCTTCAACCTGTGTTAAAATATAAGACAAGAAATGAACAACAACAAGAACAAAAGAAGTATTTGCTTTACAAGAAAACTTTAAAGGCCTTAGGATTCAGGATCACTGGGTTCAAACCTTAGACTATTTCTTATGACTTGTTTCTCTCAAGAAAAAAAAAGTCTCAAATTTTGAAATGGAATTAGGACAAAGATCAACCCCAGTGCCTCAGTAAAGCATAGTTTCAAGTTAATTATCTCAGAGTTTTGATGTAACGCTCTTGTTTGTACCTCAAAAAAAGAAAAAAAGAAATTACAGAGTTGCTTAATAGGATTTTTTAAGCATTGTCAGGACATGAATTATGGATCCTCTCAGTACTTTTAAGACTCTTAGTGGTCTTGTGCAACAGAAGCCACAGACAGCACAAGATAGACAGTGACCTATCTCAGAAATAAATGTGGGATTACTTTCTATCTAATGAAATTGCTCATTAGCTGATAAATAAATTCACATTGTTTTAGCAATAAATATTCCACTTTGGAAAGAGAGGTACAGATAGAAGTAAATGAAATGAGGAAAATAATTTTGCTCAGTCATTTTGAAACAAACAGTATCATACAACTGAGCATGCCTGTACTACTATTATACACCATGCACAAGTATCCAGTAATATATGAAACATACACCACAAATAAGTAGTATTTATTTCAAGAATTAAACATAAAAAGGAATAAAACTATATCTAAAAAATAATAATGGAATACTACATTCGTTCTCCCTATGTTCAAAAACATGGGAAGAAGAGCCGCTCTCTCCATTCTGTTCAGCATTGTGGTGGGACCCTAAAAAGTTCAAAAAGATAAGAAAAGCAAATCAAAGTCCTACACATTGGGAAAATAAATAAAGTTACCTATATGAAGAATGACAAAATTTTATATTTCAAAAAGTCTAACAAAACTTCAAAAATACTGTTAGAACTCATATATTTGGTAAAAAATATACAGGATATGTTATATTATCATAGTTTTTCATAATAACATATAATTATATGCATTTTATATAACAGGTAATTATATAACATAACTAATTACTATATATTATCATTGAAAAATATATGTTGAATTTTAAATCTTAAAATATTGTGTAAATGTCACTTAAAGTAGCTTTAAAAACATAAAATTCTTAGGGATATGCTTAACAAAATGCTGTAAAATCTATACACTGAAAAATATAAGACACTACTGAAAGAAACTAAAGAAATCTCATAAAAACATATTAATAAAAACATTTGTAAGTAAAAATAAATAAATAAATTCAAGGATCTCCAACTCTCCATGTACCAAAAAAAAAAAAAATACGGAGCGATGTAAAATGTTCTTGAATTACAAGATTCAATATTTTTCTAATTTAATTCTCTCCAAATTGATCTGTAGATTGAATGCAATCCTAATTAAAACTTCTGCCAGCAATTTTTAAAAGGAATAATAGAATGTAAATATTTTTCTTTTTTAAAAATCTTAAAAAATTTTTCAGCTAAATAAGGGCAGTGACATATTTAACAAAAGGATGAAGCAATGAAATGAAATATTTTATAATTATTTGTGCATATATATGATTCATTGATCCATACGTATTTTAACCTAATTCAAATGAGGAAAAAGATAGTCTTTTCCAATATGGTATTAGGAAAATTATATATCCATATTAGAGGAGAAAGTAAAAAGTTTTACCTCGACTTTACTTCTTACCAGAGAAATGGTAAGAGAACTGTATTATATTCTAAACACAAAAGCTGAATTTGTAAAAGCTTAAGATTGAAACATAAGACAGAATATTCTCTATCTGAGCATAAAGAAAGATTACTTAGGAACATCTCTGGTAGTCTGGTGGTTAAGACACCATGCTCTTAATGCAGAGGGCCCAGATTCGATCCTTGTTCAGGAAACTAGATTCCACTTGCCACAACTAAAAGTTAGCATGCCACAACTAAGGAATCTACATGCCGCAGCTAAGACCTGGCACAGCCAAACAAATAAATATTTAAGAAAAAGAAAAGGTTACTTGAATAGGACACAAAAATTAAGCATAATTTTTTTTTTAAATGATAAATTGCCACCATAATTAAAATGAGGATCTCATGCATTGTTGGTATAGTATCCACCAGGGTTTGTTGAAATATTTGCTCTGGAAAAATCCCGTTCTCCCATAAGATGTCTGAGTAGCCTGTAATCTCTGTGCAGTAAGGAAACACAACCTTGCCACATAGAGAAAATATGTGAGGTCAGAAATGCCCAACCAGCAACAATTTTTTTCTCGCCATCCCACAAAAGTGCTAGTCATGTGAATGAAAAAGCTCTTAGAGGACTACAGCTTTGGCTACCATCTGAATATAACTGTTTTGTTGTTATCGTTTAGTTGCTAAGTTGTATCTGATTCTTTTGCCATCCCATGTACTGTAACCCATCAGGCTCCTCTGTCCATGGGATTTTCCAGGGGAAGAACACCGGGTGGATTGCCATTTCCTTCTACAGGGGATCTTTCTGACCCAGGGATCAAACCCATGTCTCCTGCTTGGTAGGTGGATGCTTTACCACTGAGCCACCTGGGAACACCTGTAACTATTTTAGGGACACCAAATCAGAACCAACCAGATATTTAACTCCTAGAACCTTGAGAAATGTCATTAAATTGTTGTTTTATTAAGTCACTAATATTTGGAGTGGATTATTATAATATGAACATGATGCAAACAACTGATTTGGTTTCATATGCAGGTGGCACAGGCAAGCTAGTATACCATATTCTATCTGGGGTCTAAAAAAATTGCCCACAGTAACAAAGTTACCTGATCATGATAATTTGTAGTTCAAAAAAATGTAAGTATTTTTTGTTTGTTTGTTTTACTTGCTTTATTAAATATCTATCCATCTTTCTGCTATTCATCTATAAATCCATCTTATTTAACTTTTTTGCATTTTTATAGTTATTGGGTCTGTTGTTCATATTATAAAAGTTAAAAAACCTACTAAGACACATTATTTATGAGTGTTTTTGCATATCTTTCAGAAAATTGCCAGGATAGTGAAAACAAATATGTAAGAAGTCAAATAATTTGAATAATAGAATTAATATAATTGATGCACTCTAATATTTAATAAACAAAATACATATTCTTTTTCAATACCATTTTTTTGTTTGGTTTTTACTGTGTGTGTGTGCACGTGCATGTGTGTTTTGCCACTCCAGGCAGCATGCTGAAGCATGCAGCTCCACTCCAGCAGCATGCCACTCCAGCAGCATGCCACTCCTGGCAGCAAGCTTAGTTGCCCAACCAGAGCAACTGGTCTAGTCTAGAATTTATGGAATCAGTATCTTAGATCATTTCTCTAATTAGAATATCAATTTTGGCTAAATTTTCAAAAAACAGTGACTAGTTGGCATGCTTTCCTTTACTTTCTCCCAATATAATAGAAATGATACAGATCATGATTAACCGTTAGCCCAAAATAGAGAGACCACTAATCTCAGCCTCCAGTAAATTTATGCATCCATGTAGCATTATTGAGAAATAAACATTTGTTCTAAAAAGCACTAAGAATTAAAGCCAGAACAGAATGTAACTTACCCTAATGATAGAAATAATTGACTGTGGAAGTGAAGCATTGCCATTTCCCTCTCTCTGTCTCTCTCACTCTCTGTGTGTCTCTGTCTCTGTCTCTGTCTCTCTCTCACACACACACACCCCACAGACCATAAATTCTTCACTTAAGGTTCATATAGCAGTCGATCAGGTATGGTTCTCAAAGTCTGAAACAGTTACATTTGTGCTATGCAAAGGTGACCTATCTGGTAAAGCTGTCATGATAATAACTCAGAAGACAGACTATTGGCTTAAGGACTTTTATCACATGAAAAGAAAATACAATGTGATTTAGTTTTATTTAACAATAGCAGTAGTGTCAGTTGATTGCTGTTGACTGACAAAATAGTACTAGAAAGAGCTAAGCTCAGAAATAAAATGTCTGCTTTTGCAAGTAGTAATGAAAAGGAATAAAGTCTACAAATTCAAGGATATGTAAGACTGAAAGAGACAACTGCTTCTCAACCTCAAAAGATTAAAAATAAAAACAAAAGCTGAGAACTGCTTTGATCAACTATGTCTAATCCAAAGTCAGCCTTGCAGAGAGGATGAAATCAAGGGTATGTCCATCAGACCATTGATTAAACCCCTGAATATGACTTAAAGTGGTGACATAAATTACTTCAATTGTAAGGGACTCAAAAAAATAAAGACTAAAAGTTGTGGCACTCCCACAAAATTTGTAGGCTTTCTGATAAAAAAGCAAAGATATACAGCAAATCTTAGGAAGATATCTATAAGAACAAAAACTGGGAATACTGTATTTGATATAAGTAACTAACTAGATTCAAATATATAACAAATCATTTAATTTTAGGCTGACTACTAAAGCAACTTCTATTCTGGGCTTTCATAAAAATAGCTTTTGCCAGTTTGCGATTTAATATGACCCTTCACCCTACAGACAAAATCCCTCAATGCCATTTTCAAATATGACTAAGGAGGGTCACGGAAAATATTAAAGTTTCCTATGGACAATACCAAAGGCCACCCAGGACAAGGTACAAAGAATCATTTCCCAGGAAAATATTTCTAATCACCAGTAGGGACGATCCTTTCAAAGATTTTTTAGTGAAATATCTGAGATGCTACAAGCCAGTGACTAATGTATACTCCACATGTTTTCCCATTTTCAAAAGAGAATGCAATTCTATTCATCCTGTCTCCATTTTACAATTTATATTTGGCATATAAGGACAAATATCTTTTGTTAAGTTAATAAATCTACAGATGGAGAGAAGCAACTCAGTGGAGTGAATTAGAGAGAGATTATAATTTGGTATAGAAAATAATAGATTTTATAAGGGAACAGAGCACATTTTTGAAAATTTGAGTTTATATCTTCTCTTAGCAAAGCTTACACAGAGCCTGCAATTTACTCTTTTATGGGCAATTGTTGGAATAATGCATTAGACTTGGAACAGTAATTTGTTTAGACTAAGACTGCATTGATCCATTCTAATTTTGAGTGTTTTAATGTATACCAAACTCAATTAGGATTCTTAACAATGCTTTATTTTGTTTTTGCTTTGACTGTTCCCAAATATGAAGCATCTTCCTTTTTCCAAAGAAGCATTTTCTAAGTTATGTTTAATTTTGAATCTCAGTCATTAATGAAGAAAAAAGTTTGTACAAAATCACCCTGAGAGTTTTAAAGTTGAAGG
Source organism: Giraffa tippelskirchi (assembly GCF_054371585.1). NCBI lineage: Eukaryota > Metazoa > Chordata > Mammalia > Artiodactyla > Giraffidae > Giraffa > Giraffa tippelskirchi. The sequence goes on from NC_137276.1 coordinate 45,643,734, forward strand.
AACTGTGAATGCCAGTCTTTACATTTCTATATATTTTTGAAATACTTAGACATGGCAAAGTCATTTTGACCAATCTGCCATCTGTTTCGAATTTTTAAATATATTTAAGTGTGAGCCTCTGGCACATGTTGAAGTTTATGCCTTACTTGAGTTTTATTTTCAGATACAGAAAATCTCTCTGTTTTTCTGATTCTTGTTTCTCACAACCAACATCTATTTGTATTACCTAAAAATGACAGAACTAAACCATTATAAAAATTATCTCTCCTTAAAAGCCATAGTAATAACGTATAGACTTTGATTTTAAGCGTTCCAAGGCAGGCAAAATAATCTTCAAACACGAAGGCTAATTACATGAAAAGATGGATCAGATATTCTCTCTTGCTGGATTCTCTCTTATCTAAGAAAGTAGGTTTAAATTCAACATGAGGTATTTATTATAGAAAATTACACATTAGAAAGGAGCCAAGCAGTCAAATTCATAGCTATTACCCAGAAATAACTAAAATGAATGTAAACATAAGATAGAGTAGCCAATGATTTCCTGAAAAACTTGTTTTAAAGGAATTCTCAAGGATGACATTAATAAAAGAAAGAAGACAGGGGGCTCCTGGCAGATTGTTATGTTGAATTTAATATAAAATTCAAGACCCATTCTACTTATTAACTTTTGATAAGTCTGGCAAATATTTCTGTTAACTAGAAGAAAAAGAGTCATAATCCATGAGCTCATATAGGACAACAATCCAAAAAAATCAGCATGTCAATAAAAATATGGTTGTAGAACATAGAACAGGCAATTAACTAAGTTGGAGACTAGCTCATAGACATAAGAATCGTGTTACTCACTGTTAATAGAGGAATTGCAAATAAAGATATAACCTTTAAAATATCAGATTGAGAAAGTTTAAATATTTTAAAAATAAGTAGTACTGGTGAGAATTCAGGAAAATAGATATTTTCTTATACTTTCACAGTTATGATATTTTGTATACTCCTTCTATGATATAATTTGGTAATGTTTTTACCTTGTTTTTAACTTGGAGTTCCAATTCTACCTATATATAGACTCTATCTTATATATTCATTAAACCAGATTGCAGAGCTGTATTTACTGTAGTAGTATTTATATAAGAAGGCATATGAAAGTAATTTAAAAACTATAAATTCTAGACATCATAAAAGATAAGAAACTCTAGATATTATAAAATTAAATAGCAACAAAAGTTCATTTTTCACTCACATAAAGTGTACATGGTGATTCCTAATCAGTAATAGAAACACTCTGCTGTAGTCAGTCATCTGGAGAAACAGACTGCTTCAAGCTCTAACACTTTAACAGGTGGCTGAGTTTCAAGTCACCTTCACCCAGCTTACTGTGAGGCTGTGTGGGAGAAAAGTTAGAGAAGGTTTTTATTATATTACTCAGGTTTAGAAACGGTATATACCATATCTTTCCCAATTCCATTAACCAGAAGCAAGTCACATGGCCAGGGAAATGTAGTCTAACTATTGTCCCAGGTGGAAAAAAAAAGTTTTAATGAACATATATCAGCATCTGGCATATCAATTTATAAGAAATTATTCAAATAATTAAGATATGTGAGTGTATTTTAATCATATGCAGTCAAAAATAACTGAGTGTCTGAATATAGATGAAACTATAAACAATGACTATCACTTTAGGAATAAAATTATGGGTAGTATATGGTTAGTTGCACAAGCAATTTGTTACACTTTAATTTTATTTCAATAAGTGCATTCTTTTATTTTACTTTACATTTTGGAAAACAAGGGAAATTATTTTCTAATTATAACAACAATTGTCTTAATTTTGGTCTATACTATATGAATTGGTCTATATTATATCTGGTTATGTAGGATTTTAGATTTTAGAGATAATTACAAACATTTTTTATCTGTGATAAGGTCAGATTATAATTGAGCATATAGCAATATTCTCTATTTCATAATATCTCTGGAAATATGATATTGAAAAGAAATCTAGTTAAAGGAAAGAAATTATGGACTTTGAGTATAAGTTATACATTTGATTTTAGGAAATCAGTGAAAATTTCCAAACATGAAGTAATTCTAATTCTTCTATAAATATATATTTAATATCTCATAGAGCAATGCTCATATAAAGAAAAGTCCTACAAAATAGTGGACTCACCATTAATTTAAAAGCAAATTTAGTCAAGTACCTCTATATTGGTGGTAGAGACATTAGATATTTTCCATATGTAAAAATGAATTTTCAAAGCTAAATTAAAATCTTATTACTCTTTCCAAGTGTCATAGTAGAAAAAAATAAAATAAATTAAACCATTTTTGAAACTTTCTTGCTATTATATGGCAGTTGCAACTAATATCAATGTGCTTCTTTATAGTATCACATTCTTGAAATTCTGAGTATCTTACTTATGGATATTACTAACTGCTCACCTTTCTAATGAAAATATTTTAAAATGTGCATATATGCACATGGTAACTGCATTTTTTCTTCATCCTGAAATATAGGATTTGCTAATTTTGCAGAACATAATATAGAGTGACTTCTGCCTTTTGAAGGGATTTAAAAATGTATACTTATAGCTTTGAAGTGGCTTTAGATGTGTCAGGTTTCAATTAGATTGGCAACTTTTCCTGAAGAAGTTTATGTGAAAATGTGTGTCAACAAGTAGAATCATAGAAAATGGGGATCACAGGGTCCTTAAAAAACAACAACCTCAAAATTCTATATACCAATGAGAAATCTGAAGAATTATATTATTTACCAAATTTCACATATTTAAGAAATACCAGATCATGACTAGAGCCCAATGTTCAGCCCATCAATTTATCCACTCTACTACATACCCTGTCTAGTATTTATTATGGTGCTTAATACTATACTGGTGCAAACTGTTTTGTTTTTTCTTTAAAGAACAGGAACAGTAGCAGAAAACTGAAACTGGCTTATCCTACAGAGTACTTGCAAAAATTAAAACTTTTAATGAGTCAGTCATGACCTATATTGCAAGCATTTAGACAATGTATGGCATGGTTCTATCGTGGAATATGACAGGCATAAGTATTAATTTATGTAATTAAAACTAATTTTACTATAACTCTGATAGAATATTACACTGAACTGACAGTTTTTGAAACCAGTTATACATAAATCCTGAAAGAAGAACTATTAATCAGAAATTTAAGGCATAACAAACCCATGAGAAATTCCGATTCAACTGCTCAATTCTCTATACATTTTATGAGTAAATCTGATGTAATCCTAATAAGTTCTGTTATATTTTTTGTGATGTAGCATCATATTTAAAATATAGAGCAAAATAAAATATCAACAAGATAAAAAGGCAATCTACTGCATTAGAGAAAATATTTGTAAATCATATGGCTAAGGGATTAATATCTAAAATGCATAAATAACCTATACAAATCAATAGGAAAATACATACATAAATTATGATTTAAAAATGGGCATGTCAACTACAAATTGGCACTTACCAAGAGCATTGCCAATGACTGAACAACACAGGCATTTGTCATCTGCCTCAATGGAGGGAGATTGAACCCCATGCTGTTATAGCTGCTGACCTTCAACAACCCCTGAGGGGGTTCAGGCTGGAGTGAGGCACTCTGTGCCCAGGGAATCGGTGGGACAGATCTTTAGATAGTTAGATGTTGTTAGGAACAGATTTTATTAACTCAATCCTTGCATCTCCTCATATCTAGAGAAGCACTAAATACCTTCATGATGACATCAAGTCCTCATGACTAATAAAAAAAACTTTTGTAAAATGAGTGCTTCTTGGTATTGAACTCTCCCTTCACCAAACCCTTATATATTGACTTTCCCCCACTGCCACTTTAGAACAGTCTCTCAGAGCTATCTGAGATGCTGTCTCCTGGGCTGCAGTCCTCATTTTGCCCCAAATAAAACTTAACTCGCAACTCTCAAGTTGTGCATCTTTTTTTAGTCAATGACCTGAACAGACATTTCTTCAAAGATGACATAAAATAGTCAACAGGTACATGAAAACAGGTATATCATTAATCATCAGTAAAAAGTATATTAAAGCCCATAATTAGATATTACCTCATACCTGCTAGAATGTCTATTATCTACAGTAACAAAAAGAAAAGAAAAAAAAAGTCTTAATGAGAAATGTCTGCTAGCATTGGAATGGAGACTAAATAAACTGATCCTTGATTTACTCTAATTGTAAGATCATTAAGATAGTCAGGCAGATCATTTTTTGTTATTGCTGTTGTTACAGTCACAATGTGATAAAGACTTCACTCAAAGAGTGTTCTGTTACAGTGTCCATACTACAATGAGGAGCAGCAAATGGGAGTGAAATCATAACTGAAGAGAACAGAGAAAAAGACGGTGAAAATCTAGAGAGAAGAGGGGTTGCATAGGTGGCAGAGGGAAGAGACAGGAACAAACAACCAAAGCCAGGAGAAAACAACCAAAGGAGTTTTGTGAAGTTAAAGAAACTAATCTGAAGACAGAGCCTACCAAGAAGTTCAGTGAAATTGCGTCCATGTTCAGTCACTCAGTTGTGTCAGACACTTTTGCAACTCCATGGACTGCAGACCACCAGATTTCTTTGTCCATGGGGCTTCCCAGGCAAGAATACCAGATTGGGTTGTCATTTTCTTCTCTAGGGGATATTCCTGACCCAGGGATCAAACCCACATCTCCTGCTTGGCAGGCGGATTCTTCACCAATGAGCCACCAGGTAAGCCCTAATTATATTACCATCCCAAAAATGATCTTAATGCTTTTTACTTTTAAGGACTGGATAAAATATGATTGCTCAAACACCATTTTATCCTGACTAATGCTCTCAAAGTCCACAAATACTACAGCTACAATTGGGTCTCTTGAATAATTGAATACCAGTGTGTACCAATAAATTTGGCAAGATCAATCCATCTGCATACTTGGCTTACTTGTGTGTGTGTGTGTTTGTGTGCTCAGTCGTCTGACTCTTTGAGACCCCATGCACTATAGCCTTCCAGGTTCCTCTTTCCATATAATTTTCCAGGCAACAATACTGGAATGGACTACCATTTCCTTTTCCAGGGAATCTTCTTGACCCAGGAATCAAACCCAGTCTACTTAACATGATTAATAAAAAATCATCAGGAGAAAATAGTTGTGTGCAATTCTCAAAAATTCCTTGAAGATACAAATACAATATAACCTCTGTTTACAACACATCCTCTTGCCTCAAAATGCTTTTATTCTTTGACAATTGCACAACTCTGTCTCAAATTCCTGTATGGATCAACATCTTGGTCCCACTTGATTGGTCCAAACTATTTTTCAGTTTATATTCCTCATAGTTGGGCTTCCCTGGTGGCACTAGTGTTAAAGAACCCGCTTGCCAATGCAGTAGACATAAAGATGCCAGTTTGATCCCTGGGTTGGAAAGACACCCTGGAGGAGGGCATGGCAACTCACTCCAGTATTCTTGCCTGGAGAACCCCAAGGACAGGGGAGACTGGTGGGCTACAGTCGATGGCATCACAAAGAGTCGGATACAACTGATGTAACTTAGCATACATGCACTCATAAGTATTGATTAGACAAATTTCCCTCCTTTGTAATAATATGATTATCCTAAAATTAACAAACTGTTAAAATAGCTCTATCATTTATGAGAATCTACAATCTGTAAAAAGGCTTTATGGCCATAATTCATTTAATCATGTTTTTTCCTAGGATCTAGTCTGGGTTAAAAGATACTGGGTATTTGTTATCATTATGCTTCAAGAAAATAGATGCTACAGTGTGGAAAAGTTATCAGATTATATACAGATATTGATAAAATATATTAATTCTGATAGAGGAAAACATAAATAATGTGCATTATGTTATAAATTAGTTTAACACTGCACTTAGAGCTCAACACAAAGTAAATCTGGTTCAGTGGACAGGTTATCAAAAAGAATTGTGAGAAATACAGCTATATCCAGGGAATTTTCTATAAAAATGTGGAACAATACCTCAATCTTTTCATATAGCTTATCTAATTTTTTAGAAAAATGTTTGTTAGTTAACCTTCTATCTGAAACACTTTGTAATAAATTATTGGAAAATAAAAATCACAGAAGAATTACTTGAGTCACTCCTATGTTTTAATCTTTCTAGAGCAGAATTTGCAAGACAGTGTATTGTAAACCATATCCTGTGTGGATACACATTTTGTTTGGATCACATAGTTTTTGGATTATAGTGAATTTTAAAATGGGATTTTTCACATGAAATGTGTATATTTGAAATACATATGAGAATATACATACACCCATTGACATTTGAGAATTTGTCTCTTAAAAAAAATTGTTTATTTATTTATTTTTGTCTGTGCTGGATCTTCATTGCTGCTCAGGCTTTTCTCTAGTTGCCATTAGCAGGGGCTACTCTCTAATTGTGATACATAGGCTTTTCACTGCAGTGGTTTCTGGTGCTGCGGAGCACATGGTCTAAGGCACACAGGCTTCACAGTTATGGCTCCTAGGATCTAGAGAGTGGGCTCAGTAGTTGCGGCTCCAGGGCTTAGTTGCTCCGTGGAATGTGGAATCTTTCCCAGATCATGGATCGAACACCTGTGTCTCCTTCATTGGCAGGTGGATTCCTTACCAATGAGCCACCAGGGAAGTCCAAGAATTTTGATAAGAATCAAAAATTTGGCAACACAATTTCAAACTTATAACAACTAGCTGAAGCTGAGCTGCTACCACTGTAGACAAGCTATAGTCCCCTAAACCCTGTGCATAACTACTTCTCCACACTGAGACTGTATTTATTTTTCATCCTTACTGCCTTGATTTCATGACCTTAGTCTAGAGAGGACATTTGGGAGTGTGTATAATTTTAATACATCGGTTTTTCTACTTCTCCCATCTGAAGCAGTAGGTGATGATAGTTGATACTTTTAAGAGAGTTCATTATTTTATAATTGAGATAACTTTAAACTATCCTAAATAAAGTGTCTTTAAATTAAATGTCTAACAATGTTTAACAAAAAGAAAAAAATCTACTCTGTTTAACTAAGTCAATGAGAATACACAAGTAATCTCAACTTTTACTGCATGAACATTAGAGTTGGTGAAAACTTTACTTTCTTAGGAATAAATGATGCATCAAACATACAAATCACTTCAGAAAGGAATGAAAAATTCTTGTAGGAAGAAATTATATTTTTTAATTTAATATTCAAATCCAATAAATAGTTCATGTTTATAAGTTAATCTCAAAAGTGTAAGTTGAACACACAGATATATATTTAATTATTTAAAAATTAATAAAATTCTAACATAAATATTTTGTGCATTTATACACAACAAACCTGTTTATACTCTGAATATTCATACAGTTTAAAAGTACAAAATTCTCTACATATCTGCTATATTAAAACTGCTAACTTTGATTTTACAATTGATTTATATATAAATCATAATAAGGAATTTCATTATTAGGTTGTGCTATGATAACATTAAGGCCATATATCCTATTGATGCTAATTAATTTCTTATTTGAGTGGGCCTCAACTATTGTGACTTGAAGATGATTAGGTTTACTTTATATGGTATTTTCTTTCAGTTTTACATTTAACTGTTACTTCTCAGCATTTTAAATGTGGTCCTGACAGCATAGTCACTTCTCATCTGTCATAAAATGGGTATCTCCTTTTACCACTGAAAACTGTAAATTTTATACAATTAGTATATTTCACTACTGATATTGTGACATACCTCTTGTTACTTAAAGTCTTTTTGACAATCTATTACTCTGTTTTTTTATAAATGAGTTTGCAAAACAATCCAATGTCAGATAAATGATGTGTTGCTGTACCAATGTTTGCTTTAAACTGTGGTTTTCTGGGAAAGAAATCAGCAGAAATATTTTAGACTTTTAAATTTGCAATTATAAATCCTTCTGGCTATTCACTTTAAGCTGACACAGTCTGGGGGAGAATGGAGGGAACATACCTAGAATGTCAAACTAGAAACAAGACAGTGCATTGATAAATAAAAACACAAATACTGAATGTTTTGAGCTTATAGTTATACCCAAAATACTGTTCCAAAGATGACAGAATGATATGCAGTGAGAAAAGCAAATATGCTGAGGTAAGAAGACCAGAAACTATAAAACTCCTAGAGGAAAACATAGGCAAAACACTCACCTACATAAACCACAGCAGGATCCTCTGTGACCCACCTCCCAGAATATTGGAAATAAAAGCAAAAATAAACAAATGGGACTTAATTAAAATTAAAAGCTTTTGCACAACAAAGGAAACTATAAGCAAGGTGAAAAGACAGCCTTCAGAATGGGAGAAAATAATAGCAAACGAAGCAATGGACAAACAATTAATCTCAAAAATATACAAGCAACTCCTACAGCTCAATTCCAGAAAAATAAATGACCCAATCAAAATGTGGGCTAAAGAACTAAACAGACACTTCTCCAAAGAAGACATACAAATGGCTAACAAACACATGAAAAGATGCTCAACATCACTCATTATCAGAGAAATCCAAATCAAAACCACAATGAGGTACCATTTCACGTCTGTCATAATGGCTGCTACCCAAAAGACTACAAGCAATAAATGCTAGAGAGGGTGTGGAGAAAGGGAACCCTCTTACACTGTTGATGGGAATGCAAACTAGTACAGCCACTAGGGAGAACAGTGGAGATTTCTTAGAAAACTGGAAATAGAACTGCCATATGACCCAGCAATCCCACTGCTGGGCATACACATGGAGGAAACCAGAACTGAAAGAGACACGTGTACCCCAATGTTCATCACAGCACTGTTTATAATAGCCAGGACATGGAAGCAGCGTAGATGCCCATCAGCAGACGAATGGATAAGGAAGCTGTGGTACATATACACAATGGAATATTACTCAGCATTAAAAAGAATATATTCAAATCAGTTCTTATGAGGTGGATGAAACTGGAGCCCATTATACAGAGTGAAGTAAGCCACAAAGAAAAACACCAATACAATATGCTAACACATATATATGGTATTTAGTCAATCAGTAAAGATAACCCTGTATGTGAAACATCAAAAGAGACACAGATAAATAGAACAGTATTATTGACTCTATGGGAGAGGGCGAGGGTGGGATGATGTGGGAGAATGGCATTGAAGCATGTAAATTATCATATGTGAAACAAATCGCCAGTCCAGGTTCGATGCATGATACAGGACGCTGGGGGCTGGTGCACCAGGATAACCCAGAGGGATGGGATGGGGAGGGAGGTGGGAGGGGGTTCTGGAAGGGGAAAACATGTACACCCATGGTGGATTCATGGCAATGTATGGCAAAACAAATACAGTATTGTAAAGTTGAAAAATAGATAAATAAATTAATTTAAAATAATAATAATAATAAAAAAGACTTGGCTCTGGATCTCAGATCTTACTCAGATCTTAGGACTCTAAAGAAAACATTTAAAATCTCATCCTTTACTTAGTTGCCTTTAAAATGAACAGAATAAATAACTCAAGAAGTTTCTCAAGATGAATAAATAAAATAATTAAAATTAACAAAGCACTCTAAATTCTACATTTAGATGATTGATTTATTTACTCTTCTTTAATTAAAGATTTCCAACTTATTATTTATTTTTATGTTGGAAAATGTAAGCTGTCTGTTGTTTTATTATTGAAAGTTAAGAATTACATTCTAACAGCTAACATTGCTGAGAGGTGTAGCAGCCAGCCACTCATTTAGAATAAGAGTAATAAATTGTGAACCCAGAAATCTGTTTCTAGTGTTAGTTTCAAGCCCTGACAATTTGAGAAACCTATGTATCATCTCTTAGTCTCTCTAAGTGAAGTATCAATTAAAATCCTTATTTGTTGAGATGTTAAAAGGATTAGTACTTGTAAAACATTTAAAAATCCCTTCATTCTGTATAAAAATCATTGCACAAGTATTTTTCTCAAGCCACAATAAAGGATATGCATGGCCTCTTTGGTATTGAGTAAATGCTCTGGATATTCCAGATTTGTTTAATTATAACAGCTGGCTGGTTAATATAAATTATATTTATTAAATGTTTCTTGATATAGACTTCTATACCACAATATGAATAAAATTAGTATAATAAAATCAGGTTACAAGTGACAAGGCTCAATGCAGTTATTTACACAGTAATCTGAAAAAAATTTTCCTTGGTATGTAATACTACAGGTGTCTCTTTTTCCTGACCTGAACCTTTAGAACTAAAATTATAATATGCAAAACTTTAACTAGTTTGGGGACTTTGATAATAACTACCAGTGCATCCAGGAAAGCCCAGGTGGTGCAGTGGTAAAATATGTGTATGCCAGTGCAGGAGATGCAAGAGAAGTGGGTTTGATTCCTGGGTCAGGAAGATTCCCTGAAGAGGGAAATGGCAACCCACTCCAGTATTTTTGCCCGGAAAATCCATGGAGAGAGGAGCCTGATGGGTCCATGGAGTTGCAAAGAGTCAGACATGACTGAGCACCATCCACAAACTAGTACATCCATATGTTTGATGACCCCTTTATACCCCTTGTTATTCCTAGAAATCTTTGACTCCTTATAGTTAAAATACGAATCTATTAAACACAGATCATAATGATGAAAATGATAAAGACATGAAGCTAAAAGAAACTTCATTTTAAGAAGTCAGAATGTGAGAAGGAACTATATAATCCTACAATTGATTGTTGGAATGAATCAAAGAATCCCTAAGTTCCCTGAAGGAATAATAAAGAAATAAAATTATCAAGCTTATTTAGAGATATACATTTCACTTTAGATTTTAAAAAAGAAAGCAAAAAACCGTGTACCTTAATGAGCTAGCAAGAATTAAACTGAACATTGTGAAAGCAGAAGAAAAATGGCTTCATTTCTCAAACCTGAACAGCTAGCTCCATCTCTCTTTTGAGTGAATCATTGATGATTTCAAATGCACACAGAGAGAAGATTCATTAATCATTACTTGATTATGAATATAATTTCAAAGATAATCAGATTAAAAAGCACACATCCTCACACGAAACCAAGGTGCTATTAGAAGAATAATATTCAACCTTTATGGATAGTGATCTGAAACAAAAGATATTAAAATGAAAATTAAGATAATTCGGTTCTAATTTCATGCTTTTCAATACCTTAGTGATCTTGGAAAATCCCTTTATGTTCCCTGACTCAATCTTTTCATATGTATGTCAGGGATGATACCAGTTAGATCATTTAAATTTCTAGATTGGTATGATAATATAGTGATATAATGAGAAACCAAGTACTTAAAAATTAAGAGTACAATTACATTTGATCCAACCATAACCATCCTTTATTGCCTATACTGAGTGACACATCTCCAACTATGCTTGACAGCTTGTGATTGAAAAAGAGGCTGTTACTAACCACAGTTGTCCATACTTTACATTTGATTGCATCTGGGGTGGATAACTGACATAAAGGTAACGAAGGTACTGACTAGACATGAACCTACATGGAATGAAAATATCCCTAGCCAACGAATATGTACTTCTATATTTAAAATGGATAACCAACAAAAGCCTACTGTAAAGCACATGGAACTCTGTTCAATGTTATGTGGCAGCTTGATGGGAGGGGAATTTACTAGACAATGGATACAAGTATACATATGGCTAGTCCCTTCTCTGTTCATGAAAACTATCACAATGTTGACAGGCTATATTCCAATATAAAATTAAAAGTGTAAAAAATAAAATAAAATGTTACTGAGTCTCAAGCTTGAAAAGAAAAAACAAACAAAAATATCCCTAATCAGTGATTCAGAGAAAACAGTGAAAGACAGGGAGAATATAGCTATGTGGCTAAACTAGCAAATATTTTTCCCAGAGCATTGGTAACAATACGGAAAATAATAAAAGTAATATGTAAATTTTAAAAATTAAATTAATACAGTACTTAATCTTACAATCAATTTTAAAATATTTGTATATTTATAAATACAGATATATACACAAACATTTTAATAGGCACATGAGCATATGTGTAGGTATGTATATATGCATACATGAACATATGAACATGCGTATACATATAAATGTGTGTGTGTGTGTAACTGTGGTTATATAAATATTTGACCATAGGCAATTGTGTGAACTGGTTATACAGTTTCTAGATTTGGTACCTTCAGGACTGATGCTCAGGCATCAGGAAATTCACAGGACAGACCATAAGGAAGAGGTAATGGACATAAATTAAGGGAAGAAAAAGACAAGATGGAATCCATAAACTTTAGCTGAAGCATACATGGATGAATGGAAACCTGTTTCAAATATATTTACTTCAGTGCTTATTGTACAGAGGTACTATAGAAGCTGGTACATTATTAATTGGACTTTATTAATTGGACTAAATTTATAACCACCCTTACAGGGGTCAGAAAAACTGAAGAAGGATCAAGTAGAAGATGGAGAATTTGCAGAACACTGCCTTACCCTAAAGAAGTGAATCAATGAATAAACAGAGTATATAAGCTCCAAAATAGCTGAGATTTTACTTCCACTCTCCAAATCTCCCACATGAATTTCAGCTGTAGCCACATGGACCAGAGATATAACAGAGAGAATTCTGATAAATGGTTTTCATACTAACCAAGTTGATACATTACAAAGCCATCACTTAATACAGAAAGCTTACAACATTATATGCCCAGCCCCTTGATTATGTCTTTTATGCTGCTGTCATGAATTTTACCCCAGATGTGATTTAAAATTCACTGTCTGAAGCCACAATTGTTTGCACTAACCTAATAAAACAAATAGAAAATTAACATATAGCAAACTAGGGCTTTCCAGGTGGCTCAGTGGTAAAGAATCCACCTGCCAATGGTGGAGACATGATCCCTGCATCGGGATCCTTGGGTCAGGAAGATCCCCTGGAGGAGGAAATGGCAACACACTCCAGTTGTTTTTTGGTTTTTGTTTTGCCTGGAGAATCCCATGGACAGAGGAGCCTAGCAGGATACAGTCCATAGCATCACAAAAGAGTTGGGCACTGCTGAGTGACTAAGCACAGCACAGCATAAATCAAACCAACAATGTTGGTCAATATATCAAATGTAAATGGTCTAAAGTCTCCAGTTAAAAGCAGGGATGGTCAACGTGGAAGGAAAAATGCCAACACCCACTGTATGCTATTTCCAAAACCCACTACTTAAATTGTGTTAGCTGCAATTTGGGGCTGGTGAGGACTATGGATTATTCCTGAAAAACATGTAAAGAATTCAGTTGAAGTAGTCAATGGAGTAGAAGAATGACTATAATTAAGAAACTTACTCCAGGATTTCCCTGGTGACTCAGTGGTGGAGAGTCTGCCTGCCAATGCAGGAGACACAGCTTTGATCCTTGGTCCGGGACAGTCCCACATGCTCATATACCACAAGTGTTGAGCCTGTACTTAAAGCCTAGGAGCCACATCTCCTGAGTGCATATGCTGCAGCTGCTGAAGGCTGTGTGGCCTAGAGCCTGTACTCCACAAAAGGAAAAGCCACCACAATGAGAAGCCCAAATACTGCAACTAGAGAGCAGCCCCCACTTACCACAACTAGAGAAAAAGCCTGTACAGCTACAAAGACCCAGCACAGCCATAAATAATTATATAAAATTATAAAAAAACAAATTTAAATTACCATATTTCCAAGTCTATGGGAAAAAGAATGCTTAGGTGTTTCCTGTTGACTAGCTGTGGGTCTCATCTCTGAAAGAGACAGTTTGAGACTATTCTAGACCCAATCAAAGAGAATCACCTGAGCAGACATTTCTCCAAAGAAAACATACAGATGGCCAATAAACAGATGAAAAGATGCTCAATATCGCTTGTTATTAGAGAAATGCAAATCAAAACTACAGTGAGGTATCATCTCACACCAAACACAATGGCCATCATCAAAAAAATCTACAAATAAAAAATGCTGGAGAGGATGTGGATAAAAAGGAAATCCTCCTGCACTGTTGGTGGGAATGTAAATTGATACAGACATAGGGAACAGTATGGACATTCCTTTAAAAATTAAGAATAAAACTATCATATGATCCAGCAATTCCACTATTGTGCATATACCCTGAGAAAACCATAATTCAAAAAGATACATGTACCCCAATGTTCATTGCAGTACTATTTGTAATAGCTAGGACATGGAAGCAACTTAGCTTCCATCAACAGATGACTGGATAAACAAGATGTGGTACATATGTATAATGGAATATTATTCAGCCATAAAATGGAATGAATTTGAGTCAGCTGTGGTGTGTGAAGTAGATGAATCTAGAACCTGTTATACAGTGAATCAAGTCAGAAAGAGAAACACAAATATAAAGCTTATATATTAAAGTGCATATATGCAATCTAGATGAAAATAGTACTGATGAACCTATCTGCAGGGAAGGAATGGAGATTCAGATAGAGAATGGACTTGTGGACACAGCGAGGGAAGGAGAGGGTAGGACTAATTGAGAAAGTGGCAGTGACATATATACACTGTCACATGTAAAATAGATAGCTATATAACATAGGGAGCCCAGCCTGGCCCTCTGTGAAGCCCTAGAGGGGTGGGATGGGGTGGTGGATGGAGTTCAAGAGGTAAGGTGTATATATATATATATATATATATATATAAATTATGGCTGTTGTTGTACAGCAGCAATGAATAAAACATTGTAAAGCAATTATCCTCCAATAAAAATAAATAAATAAGAGGATCACCTGGAGGGGGAATTGGACCTCAGCAAATCAAATCTGGAAATGTATTATAGGAGGCATTTGAGAAGGACATGCAGTTTAAATGTCAAGATAAAGTCATCTACTGAGAGAGATATTCTGAGAGATATTTGCAGCAACAGAGATGTGTGTGATTCAGACTGACCCACATAGGCTACTGAGAAAATGTCAGTTTTGAACATTTGCTGATGCCATCTCTCATCAGTGTCCATCAAATAATAACCTTCCTATCGTTTTTCCTCTTTCCCTTCTTCAGTTTCTAGTCCCCAAGAGGTCAGGGATCATAACTAAAGAAGCTATAAGAGGAAGTACAGATGTGCAGTTGGTAAAAGAAAGAAGAAGTTGACTGTACCCACTCTCTGATTGAAGCCTTCTCAACTTACAGTAGATCAGGCTAGACAGGCGATGGGGAAGCTTCAACATTAGCTGAAGTGTAAAACTTTGAAAATTATAAAGGATTGGATATTTTAATTATTGGCTGGATGATTTTTTATACCCTAAGTCTAAAATTCATAGGCTGCCATGTTTCAGCTACAGTATAAAGACTAAGTAGTCATACTTAATTAATTTAAGGGGTTTCAGTGATGGAGGATAAATTTTTTTATATGTTTATGATTGTATCTTGCAAGTTACATTTGATGATGTAAAGATGATATGCTGTGAATGGAGAATCATGATTCATACTGGTATAAAATATTTGAAAGAATTGACTCTAAACTCTTCTTTTTAAATGCTAAGTTAAAATAAGCAATACTTCTATAGCTTTCTTTAAGTACTTCAGCATTTTTCATGTAACTTATTTCATTTAATTTTACCAGGAATTCCCTATGGATGGAAAACAAAACAATTCTGTAATTTATCAAAAGTCAAGTGATTATTAAATGAAGAATTAAGACTACAATCCTAATTTTCTTATTCCAAATACCTATATTTATTAACACTTATTTTTTTAAATTAATTTTAATGGGTATAAAATTGGAGTTGCTTTACAACACTGTGTCAGTTTCTGCTGTACAGTAAAGTGAATCAGCTATATTTATACATATATCCTGTCTTTATTGGATTGCCTTCCCATTTGTTGGCCAGACGATTTTTTATAACTTAAGTCTGAAATTCAAAGACTGCCATGCTTCATCTATAACATAAAGACTAGTAGCCTTACTTAATAACTTTAAAGGGGCAATGGTAGAGGTTAAAATTTGGATTGCCTTCCCATTCCCAATGCTCTACTCAGAACGTTGAGTAGAGTTCCCTGTGTTATGCTGTATGTTCTCATTAGTTATTTATTTTATACATAGCAATGTTTATATATATCAATACCCATCTTCCAGTTCACCCCATCTCTTTTCCCCTTGGTATCCATGCATTTAAGTTCTATATTTAAGTATTGCTTTTCCAGTATTTTAATTCTCTTAGGAAATATGCTGTAACACATGTCCATTTGACACCATAATGAGTGTTTAAAAATTCTCAATAAGTAAGTTTTATTTTTTTATTGGTATATTCAAAAGGATAATGAGAAGTGAAATGTATGGTTAGTTAGCTTTCTCTTCCTAGCCCTATAATTAACCAAATACTTTATACTCAGCATCTTATCCTACCCAAGAGATGTGTCCATAATAAAGCCCTGTTCCACAGAGGACTTCTACTAATTTAGAAGAACCTCTCCAAAGGTAGCCAGCTTAGAATGACCTTTGGAGGAATTAGTGTTGCTTTGTTTTGGTTGAGTTTAAATCTGAATTCACTACACACAACAGGCTCATGTCCTCTTATACTTCAACCAAAGCCAGCAAATTAGTTTTTGATTCAGAAATGGTAAATATCTCTACCATCACCACAACTTGTCATTTTTCTTTCTGTTGAAGTAGCAGATTTTATTTTTAATGTAAGCTTTCCCTTTAGTAACAGTTGTTTTCCTATTGCTGCAATCTAGACAAAGAGATACATAGAAGGAATTATTTTTTCTTGTATTTCAGTGCCATTGTATACCATTCTTTTCTCAGATAATGCAAAAGAATCCAAAATATTACCAGAAAAATAATTAATATGAGGTATGAAGACTTAAAGGAGACTTGGGTGTATTCACTATATGTTCGCTTAGTAGCCCTGGGCAAAGTTTAAACACTGAATAACAGAAAGTAATCAACCATCAAAGAACACTGTATTTTAATCTATTTGCAATATAGTACTTAATTCCAACAGTACATCCGAAACAAAGACAGTTTTCTTTGGTTCATGCTTTTTGTTGAACATCACTGAAAAGTATTTTAAAATTAGGTTCTATTGTGTTACTGTGCTGAAAGTGGCACACATCATGAAACAGCACTTGGTTATAGACAACCATGACAAAATCAGAGTACAATAACCTCCCATTCTTTGTAGGTCTAACATTATTTTTTACTTACGGTTTATAATGAAGAATCCCAAAGCACAGATATATGCTACATTTATAAATCCAAAACAAATGTATACCAATAATTATGAGTCAGAAAACAACCTTTACAAAAATACATTTTTATACAAAAATGGAAAGAGTGGACTGAAATGGACTGCCATTTCTCAGATAGACTCATCATATAGACTAATGGAAAAATTTATTTGACCTTATTTTCCATGTATACAAAACTCTTTCTCACTTGTTCCAGACAACATGTAACAAAGACTCTCCTTTTCTGTTATTCAGGCAAATTCAGGTAAAACTATGAAGTAGAAATGTCACTGTATGCTTCTATTTTTCCTATTTGTATCCTGGAGTTGATCTATGTCGTGATCAAGAAAGTTTTTTCACTTAACTTATGTGAAACCCAAACATTGAAGCGATTAACATAACAGCTGGTGCCAATGATTTTCAATGTTTGATTTGGATATTTTGAGTATGTTGGCTATGTCTCACATAGTATAATACTGATTATTCTCAATTAATGGCTTGGTTTGATAGCCATCAACTTCACCTGATCTATCCAACCTTGGATCTTCCAGCAAAAAATCTCCAGCGTGAAACTTTGCAAACCACTTTTGACATGTTTTCTCAGTCATAGCACCTTCTCCATATACTGCAAAAATCTTTTTGTGTGTGTTTCAGAGGCATTTTTACCTTTCTTAAAATAATATAGCATAATATGCCAAAAATATTGCTTTTTTCTTCCACCTTCAATATTTATATGGCTACACAAAAATTCTCCAATTTTGATACCTTCTTTTAATGCAGGCTGATGACAATTGTCACAATGCAATCTAACAAAATTGTTTCAAATGAAGTTAAGGACAGCTAACCACTACTAAAGCCACCTTACTGAAAAAAACAAATGAAACTTTTTGCTCAGCCCAATAAATATATATTCATTTTCCATCTTTTCATGGGCACTGTTTAATCGTCTCATCTTCTCTTAGACATATTTATTTCCTTAATGAATACAGAGACATAACACTATATATGCATTCCTTTCAAGATACTCCATAAAGGTATTAGCTCCATAAAGGTACTGAAGGACTTCATTGGAGAAAAATACAATAGGAACTACATTTAGAAGAATTACAAATGCAGCCATCTCCAGCATGCATGCAGATTATAAATGAAGTGGGTTTGTAGCAATCTGTCTTCATGTTAAAACACAGAAATAAAAACTTGAAACAAGATAATATGCTCTCATCCAATTTCCTTGAAACATAAAAGTCTACGTTTTGTTTTTCTTACTTTAGACAGATATTTTCCTACTCTAAGAATAGTAAAAAATAAAAATGACAAATTCAACTTCTACTGGAAGCCAATGCTGAGGAATATTGAAATAAAGTAACATTGGACAGTATTTTGAACAGGAATGCACTGGTCACTTTCCTACATGGCAGGTTTACTCTTATCTAACATCTCTTTGTCATATGAAAATATAGGTCTAAGTTTCCTAGAAAGTCTGGAGAAGCCAAAAATAGAGATTTTCAAATGGAAAACATTGTCTTTAATTATTTTAAATTCCATTTTTAAAGCCTACTGTTACAGGGAAGAGTAAATAATGGCTCTATGTTGGATATGTTTCTTTAACATTCGCTTCCCATTGCTTTTATTCAGTAGATACATACTGTTTATACAAGAAAAAAAAAAGCCTGCCTCAGGGAACTCTGCCCCCTGTCTGAATATTAAACCAAAGTGCCTTTGTTCAGGACCTGGTCCATTTGTAGATGGCAGGAAGGAAGGAATTAACACATATCCTCCTCGGAGGCTTGCCATTCTAGGAGATATTTGCAAGATTAATGGCCTTTTTACTTTACTTCCTCACCTTCCCTGCCCCACACTTTTCTATAAAAGAAACTGGCATCCAGACCCCAACAAAATGGTTATTTTGAGACATTAGTCTGCCATCTTCTTGATCAGGAAGTTCTCCAAATAAACTCAAATTCCTTGCCTCAACACCTCTTCTCTGGGTTAACTGGTCTTTCATGAAGCAAGCAGAGCAAGTTGGAATGGGTAATATTACCTCACACTGAGCATCACAAATATATCTGTGTGTGTGATGTCAACTACAAATTGGCACTTGCCAAGAGCATTTTCGAGCAACTGAACAACAATAACAAGAGCATTTACCATCTGCCTCTGTGGAGATTGAACTCTATGCTGTTGCAGCTGTGGATCTTCAATACCCCCAAGAGAGTTCAGGGTGGAGTGAGGCACTCTGTGTTGCTGAGAATTTGGTGGAACATGTCTTTGCCTGTGTTAGTCATTCAATCCTGTACAACTGTTTGTGATTCTATGGGATGTAGCCTGCCATGGAATTCTCCAGGCAAGAATACTGGAGTGGGTTGCCATTTTCTGCTCCAGGGCATCTTCCCAAACCAGGGATTGAATCCAGGACTCCTGCACTGCAGGCAGATTCTTTACCTTCTGAAACACCAGAGAAGCCCTGGATCAGGTGTTAAGTAGTTAGATATTTTCAAGAACTGACTTCATGGTCCATATCTTCATTGTTCAGTCACTCATTCATGTCCAAATCTTTGCGACTCCACAGATCACAGCATGCTAGGCTTCCAGTCTTTCACAATCCACAAAATGGAGTTTATTCAAATTCATATCCATTGAATTGGTGATGTCATCCAACCATCTCATCCTATGTCATTCCCTTCTCCTCCTGCCTTCAATCTTTCCCAGTATCAGGGTCTTTTGTAATCAGTAGGCTCTTTGGTTCAGGTGGTCAAAGTATTGGAGCTTCAGTTTCAACATCAATTCTTCCAATAAATATTCAGTGTTGATTTCCTTTAGGATTGAGTGGTTTGATCTCCTTGTTGTTCAAGGGACTCTGAAGAGTCTTCTCCAGCACCACAGTTCAAAAGCATCAATGCAAACTACTTTATGGTACAAATCTCACATCCATATGTGACTCCTGGAAAAAACATAGATTTGGCTATATGGACCTTTGTGGGCAAAGTGATGTCTCTGCTTTACAATATGCTATCTAGGTTTGTCATAGCATTACTTCCAAGGAGTAAGTGTCTTTTAATTTCATGGCTGCAGTCACTATCTGCAGTGATTTTGGAGCCCAAGAAATAAAGTCCATCAGTGTTTCCATTTTTCCCCACCTATTTTCCCTGGTGGCTCAGATGGTAAAGAATCCACTTGCAATACAGGAGCCCTGGGTTCGATCCCTGGGCTGAGAAGATCCCCTGGAGGAGGGCATGGCAACCCACTCCAGTATTTTTGCCTAGAGAATCCCACAGACAAAGGAGTCTGACAGGCTACTGTCCATGGGGTTGCAAAAAGCCTGACATGACTGAGAGACTAAGCACACACATTTGCCATGAAGTGATTGAACCAGATGCCATGATCTTAATTTTTTGAATGTTGAGTTTTAAGCCAGCTTTTTCACTCTCCTCTTTCACCTTCATCAAGAGGCTCTTTAGTTCTCTTTCACTTTCTGCATAAGGGTGGTGTCATCCAGCTTCATCCAGCTTGGCATTTCACATGATATATTCTGCATATAAGTTAAATAAGCAGGGTGACAATATATAGTCTTGACATACTCCTTTCCCAATTTTGAACCAGTCTGTTGTTTCATGTCTGTTTCTAACTGTTGCTTCTTGATCTGCATACAGGTTTCTCTGGAGGCAGGTAAGGTGATCTGATATTCCCATCTCTTTCAGAATTTTCCACAGTTTTTTGTGATCCACACAGTCAAAGGCTTTAGCATAGTCAATGAAGCAGAAGCAGATGTTTTTATTTTCTGGAATTCTCTTGCTTTTTTCTATTATACAATGGATATTAGCAATTTGATCTCTTGTTTCTCTGCCTTTTCTAAATTCATCTTGTACATCTGGAAGTTCTTAATTCATGTGCTGTTGAAGTCTAGCTTGAAAGATTTTGATTATCTTGCTAGCTAAGAGTCAGACACGACTAAGCAACTTCACTTTCACTTTTCCCTTTCATGCACTGGAGAAGGAAATGGCAACTCACTCTATTATCCTTGCCTGGAGAATCCCAGGGACGGCAGAGCCTGGTGGGCTGCCGTCTATGGGGTTGCACAGAGTCGGACACGACTGAAGTGACTTAGCAGCAGCAGCAGCATGTGAAATGGGTGCAACTGTGCAGTTGTTTGAACATTCTTTGGCATTGCCCTTCTTTGAGATTGGAATGAAAACTGACCTTTTCCAGTCCTATGGCCACTGTTGAGTTTTCCAAGTTTGCTGGCCTACTGAATGCAGCACTTTAACAGTATCATTTTTCAGTATTTTAAATAACTCAGCTTTAGTTCCATAACCTCCACCAACTTTGTTAGTAGTAATGCTTCCTAAGGCCCACTTGACCTCACACTCCAGGATGTCTGGATCTAGGTGAGTGATCACACTGTCATGGTTACCCAGGTCATTAATTTTTTTTTTGTATAATTCTTCTGTGTATTCTTGCCACCTCTTAATATCTTCCGCTTCTGTTAGCTTCATACTGTTTCCTTCCTTTATTGTGCCCATCTTTGCAAGAAATGTTCCCTCGGTATCTCTAATTTTCTTGAAGAAATATCCAGTCTTTCCCATTCTATTATTTTCCTCTGTTTGTTTGCATTATTCACTTACAAAGACTTTCTTATCTCTCCTTGCTATTTTTTGGAACTCTGCATTCAGATAGGTATATCTTTTCTCCTTTGTTTTTTTTCTTCTTCTTTTCTCAGCTGTTTTTAAGGTTTCCTCAGTCAATCATTTTGCCTTTCTTTTAATTGGGGATGTTTTTGATCATCGCCTCTTGTACAATATTACAAACTTCCACCCAAAGTTCTTCTGGCATTCTGTCTATCAGACCTAAGCCCTTGAATCTATTTGTCCCAATCTTTGCATCTCTTCATAGCTAGAAAAACAATAAATCCCTTCATGATTGTTGGAAATGCTCTCAAATGTTGTTGCAGGAATAAAACAGACAAAAATGGCTCAGTGAGGTAGTCCTTACTTCTGCATAAGCGTGCTCTACAGAAAAGGTCTGCGAGCAAGCACACAGAGGGGGAGGTTTACTCAGTTTTTATCCCTAAGGCACAGGTTCCCTCCCCGGATTCCTCATAGGCTGAGGATCACAGAGTCTCAATCTTTGTTGAACATCACCTAAGTGTTTTTTGGTCAATGTTGGCCATAAGTAACACTTCAAAGCTCCTGAGTGGAGGATTTATATTAACTATTTTCCCCACACCTTTAGTTCTTTGCAGACTTCCTTCCCTCCTCTCGGTGTACTTGCTCCCAGACCTTTTTCTGTAGTGCACCCTTCTGCAGAAGTACAGACTATCTTTCTGAGCCATTTTCGATTGTCTGTTCTATTCCTGCAGCACCACTTTAAAACCATTTCCAACAGTAGTAGAGACTATATTTTCCTTACATGATGACATCATCTCCTCATCAGTGACTAGCAGAAAACCTTTTGTAAAGTAAGCACTTGATTGCATTGAACTCCCCTTCACCAAAATTTTATATATTGACCTCTCACTGCCTCTTTGGAACAGTCCCTCAGAGCTATCTGAGGCTCTGTCTCCCAGGATTCAGTCCTCATTTTGCCCCAAATAAAACTCCCTAGTTTTGACTATTATGAATAGTGTCTCTATTAACACACATTTAAGCATTTTGAATAAAAACTATATGCACTTCTTTTAGGTAAAGGAATGAAATTCTTGTCCTGTTTAAAGAGAAAACTCAAATAAATTCAATTACCATGACAACATTTGTGCATGTTTCTTTTCTTCCTAATTAGATATCAAAAGAAAGCATGGTGATCATTCTAAAGCTATCTCTTTATGCCATTATATATATATATATATATATATATATAATAGCATATATATATAGATATAGATATATATAAATCTGAGTTGAAAAGATTGAGTTCTGACTCAGGCTTAATTTTCTTAAGTTTTGATACAATATATCTCCTAGAGTCATAAATAACTTATTTAAATCCTGAGAGATAGAGTGAAGGTACAGTTAAAGATGCAAAGCATTAAATTCACATTGATTTTCTGTGAGCACATCATTTTGATGTTTTATGATGAATTATGCCCCAATTCAGAGAAAAAATAGCTTCCTTTGATTTTTTTTTTTGACTGTTTGAGAAGTCTCCATGTTACCACATCCTTGCAACAGTTACCAGACATATTCAATGAAATGCAACCTATATAAGCTGTAAACTTCATATTGAGAAAGGAAATACCTTCAGCTAGAATAAAATAACCATGAGACAAATTAAAGGAGATTTTTCTTCGACACACCCAACAGCAAGGTTAGTTATAGATTTTCTGGGTGATTAAAAGTAATCAGTCTTACCATAACAACCAACTACTTTGGCAGCTATGTTTTAAATAGAAGATATAAAAAGGAAACAACAGGAAAAATAGTCTTTATTCTGAATGATTCAAACTCATTATGTAAGGTGACTAAATTATTAAATATACTGCTTATATCAATGTTGATTCAGTGAGTAGAAAACAACTTTTATTAATCAATAGCAGCAATACAAACATAATATATTAAGAAACATTCATAATCTGCTACAGATGACAAGGAATGATTCAGGGGATGCTATTAGTGGATATTTCCAAGGCATGCTATTTTTAAATACTGCCTGTATTTTAAAATTCTGATACAAGAATTACCAGCCAGTGGAGGAAAAAAAAAAAAAATGTACACTATCACAAAACATATTAAAGAAATACATTTCCTAGTCTCTAATGTAAATAATCTAAAATATTTAAAAATCACCTTTTTGTGACCTAATAGATAAATGTTCAGCTATTACCATCAATAAGGTTTTATCAAAATAAAAATCCTGTGGCTTTAATATCCTGATGCACCCAAGAAAAACACTGTGCAATTCATTCTCTCCCCAGCTCCTCTCTTCCCTTTCTCCCTCATTTTACATATATACCAAATTTTTAAGAGATAGGTAAAATTTATTTTTCCACTTATTTTGTTGGAATTTTAAATTTAAAGTTTAACCATAAGGATGAATTCATTATGATGTACTTAATATATTTTATTTTTTGCTCTTAGAATTTGATTTAGTCTGCTTTTATTTTAAATCATTCTTTTAAAAATGTTTTAAATTAAAACACATGTTTTATAAAACCTGGCATATATACTTATTTCTGTCTCCACCAAATGATGATAAATGGCAATAAAGGAATAAAAGATTGTTTCTGCTTGTGCATGCACAGCTCAGTCCTCAGTCAAAAGAGTTCAGTGAACTCCTCTTCCAATCTCTGGAGTTCTTTTTTTTAGAGTTTCATCATTTGATTATGTTCCCTGCCCACTGTAGCTGGTTTGGCTTCAAATACCAATTTGTGTCTCCTTACATTAGTGAGACCACTGAGTCAAGGCTGAGTTTCCATTCCTGGTGATCAGGCCTGGAAACTGACTCCATGAAGTAAGCTGGTACAATCACAGTTGCTTTCAGTGATCACAATCCACTGCCTTCTGTCCAATGTCAGAAAAGCACTGTTTCATAACTTCCTTGGTAGTACAGTGGTTAAGAATCTGCCTGCTAATGCAGGGGGACACAGGTTTGATCCCTGGGAAGATTCCACATGCCATGGAGCAACTGAGCCCATGAGCCACAACTACTGAGCCCGTGTGCTTCAACTACTGAAGCCTGAGCCTAGAGGCTATATTCTGCAACAAGAGAAGCCACTGCAGTGAGAATCCTGTGCACAGCAAAAAAGATTAGCCCTGGCTTTTGACCCACCAGAGGAAGTCCAATGGCAGCAATGAAGACTCAGCGCAAACATAAATAAATAATTTTTTTGAAGAAAAGTACTGTTTCATATAGTTTATACCAGGTGGCGCTAGTGGTAAAGAACCTGCTTGCAGTTCTGTGGTTGATATAAATAAAATATTTAAACTTAAAAAAAAAAAAAAAAAAAAAAAGAACCTGCTTGCCAAGGCAGGAGACAAAAGAGAGCTGGGTTCAATCACTCCAGGAAGATCCGCTGGAGGAGGGCATGACAAGCCACTCTAGTATTCTTGCCTGGAGAGTCCCATGGACAGCGGAGCATGGTGGGCTATGGTCCATCAGATCGCAAAGAGTTGGACGTGACTGAAATGACTTAGCACACATGCATCCTGTGTTTCAGGTGTTTGCTATAGAAAATAATCCAGTCTCTTTTCATTCTGGTCTGAAAATAAATTTTGGAAAGTCAAATTTTCCTTTCATTTCTGAGAGAAACTTTACTTGGTTTATATCCATTATCTTTTCATACATTGCTAGGTTTATAGCCAAATTTCGGAAAGCCAGTAGAAAGAAATCCTAAAAGCAGCCAGTGGTAAAGCATATTATTCACAAAGAAATAAAGAATGAAAATAGACTTGTCATTGGAAACTACACATGCCAGAGGATTTTTGCATCATATGTTCATGAGAGATATTTGTTGGTTTGTTCATTTATTTTATTTCATAATATCTTTAACTAGTTCTGATAGCAGAATAATACAGAATTTCTAAAATCAACTGGGAAGAGGTCCTTCTTTCCATATTATTCAACAGCAGTGCATATGATTGATGTTATTTGTTTCTAAAATCTCTGATAGAATTCATCAGTGAAAATTTCTTGGCTTGAGGTTTTCATTGTGGGAAGGTTTTTAATTTAAAGTAAATTAATTTAATAATCCATAGATCTACTTAGACTTTATTTTTCTGCCAATTTTGTTTACTAAAAAATTTTGTCTTTTAAGGATTTTACCAATTTACTAACTTATGGGATATACTGATATAAAATTTTCACACTACTTTCATTAACTCAAATGAAAGGACCTATTTTTATGTATAATTAAACTCTTCATGTTATAATATTAAAATAATAATATTTAACAATTATTGAGCAATAGTAAGTGTTCCAGATGCTATGCTAAGAAATCTGAACACAGCATCTCAGTAATTTCTCATAAAACACATGTACAGTTGCTATTATTATCCTCGGAGATACGAAATTCTCTTCCAAATTTACAACACTGATTAGTGTCAGAATAAGGCCTTAAACCAAGGCAGCACACCCTCACAAGAATTTGTGCTCTAAACAATATGCCTAGATCAAGTTCCACAATCTTGGAGAAATACATTGTTTCATAGTGGTAATTGAGTTAACCTTATTATTAAACAAACAAAAAAAACCCTAAACATTACAAATGCATTTAAAGTAAAAGTGGAAATGTCTTTCATCTTGCCCTAGTTATTATCTACATGAAGAATTCTTTTAAGAATTTTCCACAGTTTGTTGTGATACACACATTCAAAGGCTTCAGTGTCGTCAACGAAGCAGATGTTTTTCTGGAATTTTTTAGCTATTTCTATGATCCAGTGGATGTTGGCTATTTGATCTCTGGTTCCTCTGCGTTTTCTAAATCTAGGTTGTACATATGGAAGTTCTCAGTTCATGTACTGTTGAAGCCTAGCTTGAAGAATTTTGAGCATTACCTTGGTAGCCTGTGAAATGAGTGCAACTGTTTGGCAGTTCAAACATTCTTTGGCATTGAAATGAAAACTAACCTTTTCCAGTCCAGTGGTCACTGCTGAGTTTCCAAATTTGCTGGCATGTTGAATGCAGCACTTTAACAGCATCATCTTTTTAAATAGCTCAGGTGGAATTCCATCACCTCCACTAGCTTTGTTCTTTGTAGTGTTTCCTAAGGCCCACTTGACTTCACATTCCAGGATGTCTGACTCTAGGTCAGTGACCACACCATTGTGGTCATTAAGACCTTTTTGTACAGTTCTTCTGTATATTTTTTCAACTTCTTCTTAGTATCTTCTGCTTCTGTTAGGTCCTTTCTCTTTCTGTCCTTTATTGTGCCCAATCTAAATAATAACCAATGTCTAAATAATAACCAATGAGATGTAGGTAACAGTGTGGTTTCAAGTAGAGCTCTTCAAAGTAGATGCAAAGAAGAAAGTAATGCAAGGCAATGGATGGCCAACGATGTTTAAGAAAAAAATTAGAAACTAGATTTCTAGGGATTACAGTGGGAAAGCCTATTTTCAGATATTTTCCTTGTGTGAGAAATATCAGTCTACTCTATTGAAGTCTTTACAGTAAGCAGCCTTATGGATTTCTCAAACTTCATAAAGGCTAGTATATTTTAAGATTGAGAGACATTGCATAGTTACCTCCAAAATAAACAAACACTTTATCAATACAGGACTCAACACCATTAAGAAATACTTGTTTTTCACAGATTTCAGTATCAAATATTATGTTTTTTTCATTGTTTTTATATTGAGAGGTAAAAGTGTTTTCTCTTTACAATGTTATTTTAAATTATATGTCCCTTATAATTACTGAACAGGAAAAGATTCTTAAGATTAGATTGCCCATTTATATTCTCCTTTTATGAATTTTCTTCTTGGATAGTTTCTTATATTAAATTGTCTATCTTCTCCTTATCAATATAAAATATAGATATATTTATTTGTCTAGAAGTGAAGTCATTCTTATTTTTTTTCATAGCACACTTAAATCATTAGCACAAGCAAGGCACTTACCATAATACTTTTCTTCTGGCTCATTTTACTTTTACTTATTCATTTTCCTGCTCTATCTGTTAATCACTTCTCTATTTGTAACCATTTTATATAGTTTCTAGATATGTGTGTGTCACTATATTATGGAAGAATATATACCATTGATTATCTTTTTTAAGTTAAATATTATTGTGCAATAAAAACACTTTTTCATGTAATTTAATACTAGATTAGTGAAATCTATTAATGGTGCCTAAAGTGAATTTCTTTACCTGGAATTCTTATTGAATTCCTCTATTAAATTTAATCTATCTACCTATCTATACCCTTATCAACATACCTACTAATTTCAGTAAGGAATTATTTACAAACAATAAAATGCTAGGTCTTAGAAATACAACTTGACAGATTAGGTGGGTTTTGATGACTGTAAACACACCTATAACTAAACCTACAGAAATATCCCCAGCCATGATCTTTCAAAGTCTCCCTTTTCTCCTTTCTAGTCAATCATCTCCACACAATGGCATCTATTTTCTGATCTACAACCACCCAATGATTTTGCATAATCTTGGATTTCATATATATGTGATCATAGAGAAATACTCTATATCTGAACTTATCTCAGTGAGATGCCCTTCAGTTTCATCTAAATTCTTGTGTATATCAGTACTTCATTGTTTCCTTTTTGCAGGCTAGTATGTCCTATTGATATATATTTGTAAATTTTATCATTTATGACAAGAATAAGACTAGTATAAACATTTTTGAGCACTTTTTTCCCAACCAGCATTACTTTTTCCACAGTAAACACTTAAGAGAAAGACTGCTGCATCAAAGGAGAGATATATGTATAACCTTATTTATCCTCTTCTTCAATGTAGTACTGGAAGTCCTGCCTAGAGAAATTAGGCAAGATAAAGAATAAAAGCTACCAAATCAGGAAAAAAAGTAAAATTGTAATGATTTTCATATTATGACACAGACAATCCTAAAGACTCAACCAAGAAACTTGTAAATTATCAACAAATTCAATAAAGTTGCAGGATATAAAGGCAGCATACAGAAATCAGTTGCATTTTTATACATTAACAATGATATATCTGGAGAAGAAATAATATCTGATTCAAAACTGCATTAAAAACAGTAAAATACTTGAGAATAAATGGATTCAAAGATGTGAATTATCTGTACAGTGAAAATTACAGGACTTTGATGAAAGAATTGAAGACACAAATGGAAAGATAGCCTGTGTTCATGAATTGGAAGAGTTAACATTAATAAAATATCCATACTGCCCAAAGTCATCCATAGATCTAATGCAATCCCTATTAAACTATCAAAGGCATTTTTCATGGAAATAGAAAAAAAATTCTAAAATTTGTACAAAAGATTCTCAATAGTCAAAGTAATCCTAAGAAAGCACAAATCTGGAAGCATCATACTTCCTGATTTCAAGCTATAATGCAAAGCTGTAGTAATTAAAATATTATGATACTGGCATAAAAATAGACAATGGAATTCATTGGGGGGCCCAGGAAAAAAAACCCACATATATGGTCAACTTAAAATCACTGCAGATGGTGACTGCAGCCATGAAATTAAGACACTTGCTCCTTGGAAGAAAAGCTATAACTAAACTAGACAGCATATTAAAAAACAAAGACATTACTTTGCCAACAAAGGTCCATCTAGTCAAAGCTATGGTTTTTCCAGTCATGTATGAATGTGAGAGTTGGGACTATAAAGAAAGCTGAGCACTGAAGAATTGATGTTTTTGAACTGTGGTGTTGGAGAAGACTCTTGAGAGTCCCTTGAACTTGCAAGGAGATCCAACCAGTCAATCCTAAAGGAAATCAGTCCTGAATATTCATTGGAAGGACTGATGCTGAAGCTGAAACTCCAATACTTTGGCCACCTGATGGGAAGAGCTGACTCATTTGAAAAGATCCTGATGCTGGGAAAGATTGAAGGCAGGAGAAGAAGGGGTGACAGAAGATGAGATGGTTGGATGGCATCACCTACTCGATGGACATGAGTTTGAGCAAGTTCCAGGAGTTGGTGATGGACAGGGAAGCCTGAGGTGCTGCAGTCCATAGGGTCACAAAGAGTCAGACACTACTGAGCAACTGAATTAAGAACTGATATGGTCAACTAGCGCTTCCTAGGTGGCTCTAGTGGTAAAGAATTCATCTGCCAATTCAGGAGATCCAAGAGATGCAGGTTTGATCACTGGGTTGGGAAAATCCCCTAGAGTAGGAAATGGCAATCCACTCCAGTATTCTTGCCTGGAGGAACCCATGGACAGACTAGACTGGTGGGCTACATGCCATGGGGCAACAGAGAGTTGAACACAATTGACTGAATGACTGTATATATATTTGGATTCTCAAAGTCTATACAGTTAGATGATTAAATAAAATCTACTATAGGAAACAACAAACCCACACACATATAGTTTGTATATCTAAGTTGTATGTAAGCATAAACATTATTATTGATATTCTAGCTAAGATTTACTTGAACAGTATAAAATATTTTATGTTTTTTCCTATTATAATTATTTCAAGTAAAGGGTTTGTTATGAATTGTAATTTTCTTTTTTTACATCCAGGACCCTTAATATTTATAGTGCTATTGTTAGTTATGTAATAGCTCTTTTTAAACTGACTTAGTGTTGTTCACTTTAAAGCAGAGAAATATGAATTATTTTATATATGGTAACCAAATGGTTGACTATGTGTTTTATACATTATTCCAATTTGAACACATGTACCTAGTCTTTCTACTTCTTACTATGTTATCTTGTCAATAGAGTTAAAATATTAGAAGTCTATTATTAAATATACTCCTTGATAATTGTCTTTCCATCAGTAAGAACCCTCCATTAATACAAAGTTTCACAACTCTCAAGTACTAGTTAAATACAACTCTCAAGTACTAGTTAAATTATTTTCTTCATAATAACACCGAGGTCCTTCAAGAACTTGTGGTCTTAAACACTCAAGACAAGATAATACATTTAAAATGCATTTTAATGTTTATTATTATTTTTGCTTTTGCATTTGATATTTGAACTGCAATAATTATTAACTAGTCAATGCATATCACTATGTGGTCAGGTCAAGTACCAAAATATTGGTATGTTTTTGGTTATTGATCTTAAAATATACATTTGCACATATGCTGAAAATTAAGAATTAGTATGTGCTTAGATACTCTGATTTATTTGCCACTCAGTTTTATCATCGCACTATGAAGAAGTATGTAGCCAATGCTGCTGCTGCTGCTAAATAGCTTCAATTGTGTCCGACTCTGTGCAACCTCATAGAGGGCAGCCCACCAAGTTATGCCGTTCCTGGGATTCTCCAGGCAAGAACACTGAAGTGGGTTGCCATTTCCTTTTCCAATACATGAAAGTGAAAAGTGAAAGTGAAGTCGCTCAGTCGTTTCCGACTCTTCACGACCCCATGGACTGCAGCCTACCAGGCTCCTCCATCCTTGGGATTTTGCAGGCAAGAGTACTGGAGTGGGTTGCCATTGCCTTCTCCATGTAGCCAAGGAGACATAGCCAAATTAGTACTTCTCATACCCTACTCTCAATCAAACAGACACACACATACACACACAATGCAAGCAATATGGGACTCATTTTATTTGTTCTCTCATTTCAATACAATTTTTAAGAAGTAAAGATGACATTTCAACAATACATCACAGTATTTAAAGTTTTGTCAAAAGAATCAAATGCTGATCATGTTTTGAAGAATGTCAAATAAAGAAAAACATGGAAAAAATACATACTGTTACACCCCAATACATGCACTCTAAACTGCTTCTGCAGAGAGCTCCCAATTAGGTTTTACAAGTTTTCAAATCTAATATTCTAACATATTGATGAAATGTATATACATATATACATATATATATATATTTAACTTTGATATACAAATAGAGGAATGTGAAAAGGATGTGAGCAAGGAATCAGAGGCCTATTGTCAAAAAGTAGACATTGAATCAATGTACTTAAAACTTATACTTTCATTAAAACAAAAAAAAAACCAATATATAAAGAAGGGGTAACAGGAAGAAAAATGAGAGTACAGTGCTTCCACTCTATGTCCTAGCCAATCATACAAAATATGTCAATCCTATTCATGTTTCCTCCTCTTGGAGAGATTTAAGAGAATAAATCAGCAGAGATATATTCAGGAGTACTGAAGTTTCCCTGTCCACAGCCCCAAAATTAATATGTTGAGTTGACTCTTGTGTTTTATTGGATGACACCTCAAATAGTCCTCTGAAGTTTTATTTTGAATTCATGTTTCTTCACCTGGGCTTCCCAGGTGGCACTAATGTTAAAGAACCTGCCTGCAGATGAAGGGAATGTAAGAGATGCAGGTTCAATCCCTGGTTTGGGAAGATCCCCTGGAGGCAGGCAGGGCAACCCATTCCAATATTCTTGCCTGGAGAATCCCATGGACAGAGGAGCCTGGTGGGCTACAGTCCATGGGGTCACAAAGAGTCAGACGTGAATGAAGCAACTAAGCATGCATGTTTATTTGCTGGAAAGATAATCAAAATTTACATCAAATGGAATATCAAATATTGTGCATTTAATTGGTTCTACGAACAAATTTAAGGTCAATTAATTTATTCCAATGCTGCATATCTGGAGAGATTTTTAAGGCTCAAATCTATCATATTTTACATGCTACTTATGTTACCTGAAAAAAGGATAAGTGACATGTTTAAGATCACTATAGCACAGGTTTTCAGCTTTTTAACCCAATAATATTTCTTATAGAAAGAATGTTTAATTTCCTAGCTGGTTTATTTCATACCACAATTCAACAGTGTCATCTGATAAAACACTCATATTTGTCAAGTTTTATTATCAGTAAAGCCAAGAATATATTTACTGGTATCTCATTACTTAAAAATAAAACTGAGCAATTTTCACTTATTTTAAGTTTTACAATTTATTATTATGGGATACATGTAGGGATCTTCTTCTATGCCAAAGTGTAAATGGTAATTAGTTTTCCCAACATCTTAAAAGTTAATTGCCAGTAAATTCCATTTGTTGCCTCCCTATAACCTCACTAATTACTTTGCTGTCAAGAGAATTCAACACAGTTGACAGACTATCATTGTAGTTTTAGAAGCATACAAACATTTATATCTGGGCATTTTATGATTGCCAATAATTTAGTATTTCAGTCAATACGTACTCAACATCCATTAATAACACAACTACTGTCTTAGGCTATTTGAGAGATATAGTAAATTCTAGGAGCATTCATTTTAGAAGATGACATCAAGTCATGTTCTTGAATTGGTACAAGGAAAGACAATTGCAGTTGTATGCTATCTGCCAGATAACAAAAATCATTTTAGAAATCCGGAAAAGGTTTTTGCAGGGAATCTTTGCTGTTTCAAAGGAATGCTGCTGCTGCTGCTGCTGCTCAGTCGCTTCAGCTCTGTCCGACTCTGTGACCCCATAGACAGCAGCCCACCAGGCTCCTCTGTCCCTGGGATTCTCCAGGCAAGAATATTGGAGTGGGTTGCCATTTCCTTCTCCGATTCACGCATGCATGCTAAGTTGCTTCAGTTGTGACCAACTCTGTGCGATCCCGTGAACAGAAGCCCACCAGGCTCCTCTGCCCATGGGATTCTCCAGGCAAGAATACTTGAGTGGGTAGCCATTTCCTTCTCCTATTTAATTGCTAAGTCACATCTAACATTTTGGAATCCCATGGACCATACCCCTCCAGGCCCTTCTGTCCATGGGATTTCCCAGTCAAGAATACCAGAGTGGGCTGCCATTTCCTTTTCCTTCAAAGGAATAAAAGAGGTGATAAAAATGAATATAGAAGTTAGTTTTCAAACATATGTATGATAGTATTGGATAGGGATGAATAAGGAAGGCATTACAGAACTTTAGGTGGATGACTGGTATGTCCAATGTCAGGAAAAGAAAGGGTATGCTAGGGCTAAGGAAGAATGCAAGTTCAGAAGAACAGGGAGAAATGAACAGAGAGAAATAAAATACAGGTTGGTTTCTTTGGTAGCACTGGGGAATGCACATCTAATTATTCTGATAGGGAAATGTTATTGTCAGTGATGCTCTGTACTCATCATTCACTAGCAAAATGACAGACACACTGTGAGAGTAAAAATGATCATTATTTTGAAGAAAAGATTTCACATTTAGCTCAGTATTTGTCCTGTGACGAGTTGTGATTGAAATTCAGATATAAAGCCACTATGAGAGTATTTTTTAGTTGTGAAATTGAGATATACAATTCACTATGAGAATATTTTTTTAGTTGTGAAATTGAGATATACAAATGGTTAAAATAAAAAACCCGTGAGTCTATGCTGACAGACTAGAGTTTCTTATTTGTACACTCAGATGTTGATAATGACGTCTTCCTCTGTACACACACATGGTTATTAACTTTCAAAAGTATAGTTTTTTTTTAATTATTTTGAGTTAATGAGTTATAATACAACTTTATTTTTTTATTTGCAATAATTTTAATTATCCACCAGATATATGTATTCTCTTTCAATATATATATTATTTAAAAATAGCAAAGAAAAATTTAAAGATGGGTTCTTGGCTCTTCTTACATTTTTTAACTTGTCAAAAAATTATTAGTCAAACATTAGTCACACTTCATACTTGTAATGTGGAAACATCAGTTATTCCAGAATGAGAGCCAAGGTTAGTTACAGATTAAAAACATTGCTATCAAACAAAAAACTGTGATCCAATACCCTCTGTATTTCACTTAGGAAATAGATGTGGGGAATAAAAAATACGTTCAATATAATCTCCCACTCAATGCTTACAGGTAGGATGGGGTTAAAAATAAATTTCCTTCTGCAAATAAACATTAGGATCTCTTTAGTAAAGCTAAAGTAAGAAATGATCTAAGTAACAAAAGGGCCCAGAGATTTGAATTACCTTTGGCTTTTAGACACTAGAAAACCTAGTTTATATTTATTGGGATGATAACAGGCTTGTGACAAAAAGAGTCAAAAAAAAAAAAAAAAAGAAAAAAGAATGGTTTCTAGATGAAGAGGTTTTTCTTATACTTTTGCATTTAGGTTATTCCAAGCAGAACTCTTTATGCTTCATAGAAGTTTTAATTTGCTTGCAGTGATATCAAAAGGAGAATTACTCATGTTATTATTTTCTTTTGAGGGGGATTAAAATGTATTTGATGATTCTTTGATTCAGTAATTTTGAGCATAATTTCATGAAAAATATAAATCTATATATATTTACATATATGTATATATATACCAGGAGCAGACTGTGGCTCAGATCATGAACTGCTTATTGCCAAATTCAGACTTAAATTGAAGAAAGTAGGGAAAACCACTAGACCATTCAGGGATGACCTAGATCAAATCTCTTGTGAGTATACAGTGGAAGTGAGAAATAGATTTAAGGGACTAGACCTGATGGACAGAGTGCCTGATGAACTATGCACAGAGGTTCATGACATTGTACAAGAGACAGGGATCAAGAAAATCCCCATGGAAAAGAAATGCAAAAAAGCAAAATGCCTGTCTGAGCAGGCCTTACAGATAGCTGGGAAGAGAAGAGAAGCCAAAAGCAAAGGAGAAAAGGAAAGATATTCCCATCTGAATGCAGAGTTCCAAATAATAGCAAGGAGAGATAAGAAAGCCTTCCTCAGTGATCAGTGCAAAGAAATAGAGGAAAACAACAGATTGGGAAAGACTAGAGATCTCTTCAAGAAAATTAGAGATACCAAAGGAACATTTCATGCAAAGATGGGCTCGATAAAGGACAGAAATGGTATGGACCTAACAGAAGCAGAAGATATTAAGAAGAGGTGGCAAGACTACACAGAAGAACTATACAAAAAAGATCTTCACGACCCAGATAATCACGATGGTGTGATCACTCACCTAGAGCCAGACATCCTGGAATGTGAAGTCAAGTGGGCCTTGGAAAGCATCACTACGAACAAAGCTGGTGGAGGTGATGGAATTCCAGTTGAGCTATTTCAAATCCTCAAAGGTGATGCTGTGAAAGTGCTGCACTCGATATGCCAGCAAATTTGGAAAACTCAGCAGTGGCCACAGGACTGGAAAAGGTCAGTTTTCGTTCCAATCCCAAAGAAAGGCAATGCCAAAGAATGCTCAAACTACCGCACAATTGCACTCATCTCACATGCTAGTAAAGTAATGCTCAAAATTCTCCAAGCCAGGCTTCAGCAATACGTGAACTGTGAACTTCCAGATGTTCAAGCTGGTTTTAGAAAAGGCAGAGGAACCAGATATCAAATTGCCAACATCAGTTGGATCATCGAAAAAGCAAGAGAGTTCCAGAAAAACATCTATTTCTGCTTTATTGACTATGCCAAAGCCTTTGACTGTGTGGATCACAATAAACTGTGGAAAATTCTGAAAGAGATGGGAATACCAGACCATCTGACCTGCTTCTTGAGAAACCTGTATGCAGGTCAGGAAGCAACAGTTAGAACTGGACATGGAACAACAGACTGGTTCCAAATAGGAAAAGGAGTCCGTCAAGGCTGTATATTGTCACCCTGCTTGTTTAACTTATATGCAGAGTACATCATGAGAAACACTGGGCTGGAAGAAACACAAGCTGGAATCAAGATTGCCGGAAGAAATATCAATAACCTCAGATATGCGGATGACACCACCCTTATGGCAGAGAGTGAAGAAGAACTAAAGAGCCTCTTGGTGAAGGTGAAGGAGGAGAGTGAAAAAGTTGGCTTAAAGCTCAACGTTCAGAAAACTAAGATCATGGCATCTGGTCCCATCACTCCATGGGAAATAGATGGGGAAACAGTGGAAACAGTGTCAGACTTTATTTTTCTGGGCTCCAAAATCACTGCTGATGGTGACTGCAGCCATGAAATTAAAAGATGCTTACTCCTTGGAAGGAAGGTTATGGCCAAACAAGATAGCATATTTAAAAGCAGAGACATTACTTTGCCAACAAAAGTCCGTCTAGTCAAGGCTATGGTTTTTCCAGTGGTCATGTATGGGTGTGAGAGTTGGACAGTGAAGAAAGCTGAGCGCCGAAGAATTGATGCTTTTGAACTGTGGTGTTGGAGAAGACTCTTGAGAGTCCCTTGGACTGCAAGGAGATCCAATCAATCCATCCTAAAAGAGATCAATCCTGGGTGTTCATTGGAAGGTCTGATGTTGAAGCTGAAACTCCAATACTTTGGCCACCTCATGCGAAGGGTTGACTCATTGGAAAAGACCCTAATGCTGGGTAGGATTGGGGGCAGGAGGAGAAGGGGACGACAGAGGATGAGATGGTTGGATGGCATCACCGACTCGATGAACATGGGTTTGGGTAGACTCTTGGAGTTAGTTGTGGACAGAGAGGCCTGGCGTGCTGCAATTCATGGGGTCGCAAAGAGTCGGACACGACTGAGCGACTGTACTGAACTGATATATATAGATATGTTAGGGATATATATATGTGTGTATATATATATGAATAAATCAGGATTCATATCACTTTAGAGATGAGAGAAAAAACAGAGTACATAAATGAGGAGACAATATAACATACTTTCAGTTCAGTTCAGTTCAGTCAGTCATGTCCAACTCTTTGCGACCCAATGAACAGCAGCACGCCAGGCCACCCTGTCCATCACCAACTCCAGCAGTCCACCCAAATTCATGTCCATTGAGTCGATGATGCCATCCAACCATCTCATCCTCTGTCAGCCCCTTCTCCTCCTGCACCTAATCTTTCCCAGCATCAGGGTCTTTTCCAATGAGTCAGCTCTTCGCATCAGGTGGCCAAAGTATTGGAGTTTCAGCTTCAACATCAGTCCTTCCAATGAACACCCAGGACTTATCTCCTTTAGGATGGACTGGTTGGATCTCCTTGCAAGTCCAAGGGACTCTCAAGAGTCTTCTCCAACACCACAGTTCAAAAGCATCAATTCTGCGGCGCTCAGCTTTCTTCACCGTCCAACTCTCACATCCGTACATGACCACTGGAAAAACCATAGCCTTGACTAGACGGACTTTTGTTGGCAAAGTAATGCCTCTGCTTTTAAATATGCTATCTAGGTTGGTCATAACCTTCCTTCCAAGGAGTAAGCGTCTTTTAATTTCATGGCTGCAATCACCATCGGCAGTGATTTTGGAGCCCAAAAAAATAAAGTCTGACACTGTTTCCATTGTTTCCCCATCTATTTCCCATGGAGTGATGGGACCAGATGCCATGATCTTAGTTTTCTGAACGTTGAGCTTTAAGCCAACTTTTTCACTCTCCTCCTTCACCTTCATCAAGAGGCTCTTTAGTTCTTCTTCACTCTCTGCCATAAGGGTGGTGTCATCCACATATCTGAGGTTATTGATATTTCTTCCAGCAATCTTGATTCCAGCTTGTGTTTCTTCCAGCCCAGTGTTTCTCATGATGTACTCTGCATATAAGTTAAATAAGCAGGGTGAAAATATACAGCCTTGACGGACTCCTTTTCCTATTTGGAACCAGTCTGTTGTTCCATGTCCAGTTCTAACTGTTGCTTCCCGACCTGCATACAGGTTTCTCAAGAGACAGGTCAGATGTGATCCACACAGTCAAAGGCTTTGGCATAGTCAATAAAGCAGAAATAGATGTTTTTCTGGAACTCTCTTGCTTTTTCGATGATCCAGCGGATGTTGGCAATTTGATATCTGGTTCCTCTGCCTTTTCTAAAACCAGCTTGAACATCTGAAAGTTCATGGTTCACGTATTGCTGAAGCCTGGCTTGGATAATTTTGAGCACTTATCATGCATTTATTCCTCCCAACACCTTTGTATGATGAGTGCCTTTTTTGTTCCTAACTTGCAAATGTACAGAGTTATAAAATGGTTAATATACTAATCAGAAAATTATCTTTCCTCTGATCTTCAATCACATGTACTGCTGCTGATTTTCTTATGTTATTATTGCTGTGGACATTTATTTGCTACCAAATCAGACATAAAGTTACTAGAAGCTGGTTTCTAATTATGATCTATTTTGAATTATTTTCAATAGTTGCCAATAAATACAAGATGAAAAAATAAATATACAAATCAAAATGTCTTGTGATGATTGCAATACACTTGTGATCAAAGACAATTAAAGAATTGACAACAATGGGCATACAGAGTGATGAAAAGAAATTGGTCATCTGGGCTGTGTTCTTGATCTTGAAAAGGTTGACAAATTATACATGTTGTGTTCCCAATTATTTACATTTTCTTGCCATTAGTATAATAACAGAGAGAACCAGGACCTCAGTCAAAGCAGAGAAGAATGTACAAATTATTTAAAGGACCTTTGTAATTATTTCATTTTCAAATATGACAGTAAGGTGTAAAGACCTCAGAAAGAATCAAATGAAAATGACACATTATTCAGTTAATA
This sequence comes from Giraffa tippelskirchi, assembly GCF_054371585.1. NCBI lineage: Eukaryota > Metazoa > Chordata > Mammalia > Artiodactyla > Giraffidae > Giraffa > Giraffa tippelskirchi. The sequence goes on from NC_137276.1 coordinate 45,682,919, forward strand.
ATAAAAATATAATGAGAATAGGAACTTTAAAATATTTCTGAAAAAAGAAAATTTAGGTAGTCATACAATACACAGAACTACTAAAAGAATTATTAAAAAGAAGTGAAAAATCAGTAATTGTCAATTTAAGAGTAAAGCTAAAATTGTATAACATTCACAGTTGATTAACTCAATAACTTCATTATCAGTATAACCAAGTGCCCCACAGAACACATTGTAACTACACAATATGATATGCATTACCTAGAAGAACGACTAAAATTAAACAAATAGGCAAAGTTTGTCAAAGACAAACTTTGACAATGACACGGAGCAACTGAGGCATATACATTGCTGGTGGCTATGTAAATTTTAAAAACATTTTGGAAACTAGCATAATCTCATGAAGCTGCAAAAATATATTTCAAAACATGTAACAGAAACAAAGGCACACGTTCATGTAAAACATGTACACTGACATTCATATTTATGTTATTCATATTGGCTAAAATCAGAAGCAATCTAAAACGTTGGGATTGACATATACACACCACACTACTATGTATAAAACAGATAACTAATAAAGACCTACTGTATAGCACATGGAACTCTACTCAGTACTCTGTAATGGCCTGTTTGGGAAAAAAATCTAAAAAGGACTGGATATATGTGTGTGTGTACAAATATATATATAACTGATTCACTATGCTATACATCTGAAACTAGCACAACATTGTAAATCAACTATACCCCAATAAAATTTTTAAAAGCATATCTACATTAAAATAGTTAAATATTTTGGCATATTCATTAAAATGGAATTTGACAGATGTACTGTCAAATACAGTAATCATTAATCATATGGAGCGACTTAAATTTAAAGTAACTAAAATCAAATAAAATTAAAACCTAAGTTATCCTGTATAGTAGCTACACTTCAAGCATTCAACAGCCACAGGTAGCTAGTAGCTACCACACTGGATAGTGCTCACACAGAAAATGTTTATTAATGGGAAAAATTCTATTGAATAGTGTTGCTATATGCCAAAGAAAATGAAAGCACTATCATGTACTTTCAAAAACAGCTCACAAAATGATGACCTAAAATGTTTATGTTAAAAAATACTGTATGATTATATTTATACTCAAAGTACATCATGTACAGTCCCATTATAAAAAGGAAAAATTAACTTCATAAGTCACAGTGTAAGAAATAAGATAAAAATTCATTCATCTTAGTGGCGAGATTTTGACCAGGATGGGTATAAGAAAGCTGCTGGAGTGCTGGTAGTGCTCTGCCTTTGTAAAAATTGTGGTAAAATCATAATATAGTTTACCACCTCAATCATTTTAAAGTGTATCATTCAGTAGTGCTACTCTATACCCATTAAACAAAAACTCTGCTTTTCTCCTTCCCCCACATCCCCTGGAATCACCATTCTACTGTCTATTTATTTAAATCTATTTTAGATGCTTCATTTAAGCAGACTTGTATTTGTCTTTAGTGACTGGTTTATTTCACTTGACGTAATTTCTTCAAGGTTCATCCATGTTGTATCTGTGTGACAAAATTTCCTTTTATAAGGTTGAATAACATTCCATTGGATGTATAAACAATCTTTGTTTTACAGTCATCCCTAGATGGACATTTGGATTGTTTCTTCCTCTTGGCTGCTTTGAATAGTGCCACAATAAATACGGATGTGCAAAAAGCTCTTAGAGATCAAACCTTCTGTTCTTTTGGATATAGACCCAGAATAATGGATCATATGGCAGTTCTAGTTTTATGTTTTGAGAAACCTCCATGTTGTTTTCCATAGCATTTGCACCATTTTACAATTTAATTGATTCATACTGCCACTGATGGTTATTCTCTTGGTTAAATTCTTTGGAATGAAATGTCTGGGTCATATTGTAAGTATATTTATTTCTTTGAGGAACTGTCATAACTGGACCATATTACAATCTCAGTGACTGTAAACTTTGCATTCCTCTGTATTTCAGTTAACACTTGATATGGTCAGTCTTTTTAATTTTAGTCATTTCTATATTTGTGTGGTACTATGCCATTGTGGACTTAATTTGCTCTTTCCAAATAAATGATGATGCTGAGGATATTTATTTCCACCCATATACCTTCTTTAATGAAGTATTTATTCAAATATCCATTATTTATCCAATGGTTTGTTTTCTTCTTACTGAGTTTACAAAATTCTTTACATTATCAGGACAAAAATACTTTATTAGAAATAAAATTTGCATATGTCTTATTCTAATCTATGGCTTATGTTTTGATTTAATTAAGAGTTTATGAAGATCAGAAGTTTTACATTTCAATGAAATTCAATGTATAAATTTGTCCTACTATTGGTCGTGGCTTTAGTTTTCTATTTAAGCAAACTTTACCTGCCCTACGGACAAGCAGATATTGTTCTGATATATTCTAGAAGTTTTATAGCTTTAGATTTTATATTTGGGTCCACAAGCATTTATTAGTTTTATACTTCATTAATTTTCACAAGTGTGTGATTGGATCAAATTTTATGCTTTTAATTTTTCAATATGGATATGCAATGGTTTGTTGAAAAAGTTATCATTTTTCCATGTGTTTTTCATGTTTGTAAAAAAAATCAGCTGACCAGATATACAAGATCTTAAGAAATATTTTATTAAGCATACCCTGATGAAAGTTCATTGTGTCTGCCCAATCCACTATATTAGAAATGAAATTTACTTTTAAACAGTTTAGATAGATAGGTAGGCAGGTAATTAGGCAGGTAGGTAAGTAGATAGATTTCAAAAAAGATAGATAGTAAATGTGGAACACGGTTAACAACTGGTTAATCTGGGTGAAAGATCTAGATGCTTATTGTGTGATTCTGTCACCTTTTCATATAGTCAACATTTGTCATAATAAAAAGTTGGAAAAAAAATAAAAACAAGATTAAAAATTTAAAGTACTGTGATATTGTGGCTCTCTACCTATTTACAAAAAGAAAGAATGAAACCAAATTTGATAAGCTATACTTAAATGTTTTATAAACTATTATATCATTTTTAAATGTTTGGAAACAGCATGGGAAGAGGATACTTTTTAAAAAAATATGGTGGCCATATATCCAAATAACTATTTACCATTGTTGACTAAATATACGTAAGTTTCATGTCATAACTATTATTTACATAGACTTTAGTTTTGACACATTGAACTTTTAAATGATATATTAAGAATTTTTTTTCCTAATAAACAGGGACAATTTATTGTGTGTCATTGTTTTTAACAAGGTAAGTAAAATAATTTTTTTCAATATGTGCATTTGTACAAGATACATTAAATCTACATTCTATTTTTGTTAAAAAGAGCATCAACATTGTAAATAGATTATTGCTATAAATATTAAACACATTCAAAGAGCACAAAGGTCACTCTAAAGATAATTTCACAAAGATATATGGGTTTTCTTTTTTTACAATAAAGTTATAGTTCATACCAAAGTTAAAAATAAATTATTTTATAGTATTTTATAGATTTTCAAAGAGTTTAAGTCATGACATGAATTCTAATGACCTTTAAATTTGAAATATCCATGAATACAAAGAAAAAATTTTATTTTTTGATCCCAAGTCTTTCTGTTTATATAACAGCGACCTCCATATTGTGTGTTGCTATTATAATTTAAAGAATGAATAATAATCATCCTTTTGTTGTTCCATTAGAGAAAAATATTTTTAGTACACATATATGTAAATATATATCTAGTACACACATATATATAAGTATAGATAAAATATATATCTAGTACACATATATATACATCTTTCTACCATATTTATCAAAAATCTAACTTTTTTCAAGTTGTCAAAACTATGTGCTAAAGATAAACCTCAAGTTTTAGGAGATTTCTAAAATTAAGGTTTGCAAAGTAAAATACTAAGAAGATATTAAATAGAAATAGTAAGCTGATTTATTTTTACATTATCAAAATTATTGATTAGGCTTTATCCAATAATCTGAAAATCCATAGCTAAACACTAGATTGGATAGTGAAATATTCAAAGTGGTATGGTCATTGACACATCCTGTTGATTTTTTATACAATTTCTTGGCCAATTTAACCTCTTTTGTTAGCTTAATAGCATGGTAGTGATGAGAGAACAATAAATGGTTATTCTGCTGAAGGATAATTTTAAAAAAATGAAATTATTAAAGAACTAAATGAGGAGAACAATTTGGAGGATATTGTTTTTATGTAGTCAATGTTCTATATCTGTATTTCAAATGAGCATTAAAAATATAGCTTGGTCCAGTGGCAAACTAACATTTTCAAGAATATAATCACATAGACTTGACAAGAATAATTATAGTCTATTTAAGAAACGAAATAAAAAGAATTGTAACTAAAATGATAAGTACAGCCACAGTAATGATAGCTGGTAAACACTTTGTACCGATGTCTTTAACAGTCTAGACAAGTCTAGACATTCTTATACTTTACAGACTACAGTTTAACTTCTAATGATTAAATGCAAGAAGAATAGAATAAATTGGCAGTTAGGATTTTCAGTAATATATCAGTTTACAGAATAAACAAATTTATAGAACGTTACTTGAATGTGTTTCTGAAAAACTTATTGTACAATGATATAATTAAGATCACAAAAGTACTCACATAAGGCTTATTAAAAGCTTTAAATAATGGAGTAGAAATATTCTGACCTTGGATTAGACACAAATGTCCCTTATGGCAGAAAGCAAAGAAGAACTAAAGAGCCTTTTGATGAAAGTGAAAGAGGAGAGTGAAAAAGTTGGCTTAAAACTCAACATTCAGAAAAGATCATGGCATCCAATCCCATCACTTCATGGCAAATAGATGGGGAAACAATGGAAAAAGTGACAGATGGTATTTTGGGGGCTCCAAAGTCACTGCAGATGGTGACTGCAGCCATGAGATTAAAAGACGCTTGCTCCTTGGAAGAAAAGCTATGACCAACCTAGCTCAGTTCAGTTCAGTCACTCAGTCGTGTCCGACTCTTTGCGACCCCCTTAATTGCAGCACACCGGGCCTCCCTGTCCATCACCAACTCCCAGAGTCTACCCAAACCCATGTCCATCGAGTCGGTGATGCCATCCAGCCATCTCATCTTCTGTCGTCCCCTTCTCCTCCTGCCCCCAATCCTTCCCAGCATTAGGGTCTTTTCCAATGAGTCAACTCTTTGCATGAGGTGGCCAAAGTATTGGAGTTTCAGCTTCCACGTTAGTCCTTCCAATGAACACCCAGGACTGATCTCCTTTAGGATGGACTCGTTGGATCTTCTTGAGATCCAAGGGACTCTCAAGAGTCTCCAACACCACAGTTCAAAAGCATCAATTCTTCGGCAATCAGCTTTCTTCACTGTCCAACTCTCACATCCATACATGACTACTGGAAAAACCATAGCCTTGACTAGACAGCATATTAAAAAGCAGAGACATTACTTTGCCAACAAAGGTCCATCTAGTCAAGGCTTTTTTTTTTTCCAGCAGTCATGTATGTATGTGAGAGTTGGACTATAAAGAAAGCTGACTGCCAAAGAATTGATGCCTTTGAATTGCAGTGTTGGAGAAGACTCTTGAGAGTCCCTTGGACTGCAAGGAGATTCAACCAGTCCATCCTAAAGGAACTGGTCCTGAACATTCATTGAAAGGACTGATGCTGAAGATGAAACTCCAATATTTTGGCCACCTGATGCAAACAACTGACTCATTGTAAAAGACCCTGATGCTGGGGAAGATTGAAGGCGGGAGGAAAAGGGGACGACAGGATGAGATGGTTGGATGGCATCACCAACACAATGGACATGAGTTTGAGTAGGCTCTGGGAGTTATACAATAAAACATGTACAAAATTTTTGTATGGCTATAAGTTTTCGACTTTTTTGGAAAAATACCAAACAGCACAGTTGCTAGATTCTATAGTAAGAGAATGCTTACTCTTGTAAGAAACTTCCAAATCATCTTTGAAAGTGGCTGTGCCATTTTGTACTCCCACCAGCAAAGAATGAGAGCTCATTTTGCTTCACATCTTCATCAGCTTTTGGTATTAACATTGTTTTGGATTTTTGCCATTCTAATAGGTATGTACTCTGACTTCCTTTTAAAATAAATTACAGAAGCTTTATAGAACTGAGGAGAAAAACGAAACTGAATATCTTTGATGATTAGGGTTTTTGTGCCCATAATATAGCACAGAAACTCTTTAGCAAACATGCCCTTTATTTTTCTATATACTTTATATATAATCTAAGATGCAGTTTGCTTTTATTTTCCTTACTTCTATCCCTCCTTCCTTCCTACTTTCCTTTCTGTTTCTGTTTTTTAAATGCTCAAAATTTTTGCTTGAAGTAAGATCATCAGTCTCTAAACCCACAACAATTATTTTGGGAGTATCAAATCTTGACTTTTAAACAAGCATCCCTAATGATGTATTGGAGAAGATTCTTGAGAATCCCTTGGACTGCAAGGAGATCCAACCAGTCCTTTCTAAAGGAGATCAGTCCTGAATATTCATTGAAAGGACTGATGCTGAAGCTGAAACTGCAATACTTTGTCCACCTAATGCAAAGAGCTGACTCATTTGAAAGGACCCTGATGCTGGGAAAGATTGAGGGCAGGAGGAGAAGGGGAAGACAGAGGATGAGATGGTTGGATGGCATCACTGACTCAATGGACATAGGTTTGGGTGGACTCAGGGAGTTGGTGATAGACAGGGAGGCCTGGCATGCTGCGGTTCATGGGGTCACAAAAAGTTGGATACGACTGAGTGACTAAACTGAACTGAACTGAATGATGTAAGAAATGTGACCTGTAAGTTTCATGTACCTACACCACTCTCTGGAATAGTCCCAGAAAGCTTGAAAAGACTACACTGAAAAGAGCTCAGAGAGATAAAGCATAGAAGGGACATTGTTGAAGACACTCGAAGATTGGTGAGAGATGTAGACACTTTACACTTCCAGACAGAGAAGAGATTTTAGAATTAGATTTGTATACTTATTAATACTTTCTACTTCAGGCATCTGACTTTGAAAAGGAAAAAAGGAAATCTGATTTCCCAATTTCTCTCAAAGCTGTACAATCACAAGTCAATAGATTGCATTTTGAACAGAAACTCAAAGTTAATCTTCTCTAGTAGTAATCATTGTAGAATTGTCTTCATTTCCTCTTTTTAACCTATAACAGTGTTTATTTTTATTGGAGGGAAATTGATCCATGTTTTAAATTATAAAACAACATGAGAAATACATTTATGTTTTTGCTTTTCTGAGCTGATTTTAACATCCAGTTTTCATCATTTTCAAAATCTCTCTTTGGATTACAAAAAAATATATTCTTATTGTTTATGACATCTCTTTGAATTTATGAAGTGTACGTCTTCTGACCACCGAGAATTTATAGAAATGAATGCATACATTTTGGAAAGCTTGGGTTAAACTTGTAGCATTACCATTTATCAGTTCTTGGATGCTGGACAATCAAATTTTGTGAGTAACAATTTTTATCATATGGAAATATAGAGGATGTAGTTTCTGCCTCGCTATGCTTGTCATTTAGCTGTTTACATTAATTAAGATAAAGGCATATTGTGAAATTTTAAGTACTATCTACACATTATACAATAAGGAGGGATGATAATGGCAAACTTAAGGAGTAGTCACTTCTTTAAGTATACACCGCAGAAGCAGGCATAGGAATAATCACTTTTAATTGAATTTCTAGCCAAAGTGTTCAGGTCATTTTATTTCAGAAGTGCCATCTACCAAATTAACCATAAAATTAACCCGATAAACCATATTTAAGAATCTTTACACAGCCAGGTTGTTAAAGTTAAAATGTAGGTTAGCAGTTTGTATTTTGCTAGTATTTTTTGCTAAATATTCTCAAGATAATGTCACAGATTTTGATTTCTACAATAGCAGAATACTGGCAATGGGGTTCTCAAGGCAAGAATGCTGAATTGGTTTGCCATTCCCTTCCCCAATGGATCATGTTTTGTCAGATCTCTCCACCACGACCTGTCTGTCTTAGGTGGCCCTGCATGGCATGGTTCATAGTTTCACTAAGTTACACAAGGCTATGATCCTTGTGATCAGTTTTGGTTATTTTTCTGTGATTGTGATTTTCATTCTATCTATGCTCTGGTGGATGAGGCTAAGAGGCTTATGCAAACTTTCTAATGGGAAAGACTGGCTGAGGGGGAACCTGGGTCTTGCTCTGATGAGCAGGGTCATGCTCAGTAAATGTATTATCCAAGTTTCTGATAATGGGTGGGGCTGATCTCTCTCCCTGTAGTTTGGCATGAGGTAGCCCTGTCCTGAGTCTGCAGTTGCTATGGTAGGGCTAATAGTGACCTCCTTCAAGTGGACTTGTGCCAACATGCTGCTCCTCCCAGGACTGCTGCTGCCAGTGCTCCTGACCCTGCGGCAGGCAACTGTTGACCCATGCCTCTGCTGGAGACTCCCAAACACTCACAGGCAAGTCTGGCTCAGATTTTTGTGGGGTCATTGCTCCTTTCCCCTGGGTTTTGTCTGTGTCCTCTAAGAGTCTCTGTTTCCCCAGTCCTGTGGAAGTTCTGTAATCAAATCCCACTGACCATCAAAGTCAGATTTCATGTGGATTCTCAGTCCCTTTGCCAGATCCCCAGGTTGCAAAATCTGTTGTGGGGCCTAAAACCTTTGCAACAGTGTGAGAACTTCTTTGGTATAATTGTTCTCCAGTTTGTGGATCACTCACCCAGAAGCTATATGGTAGGGCTAATGGCAACCTTCTCCAAGATGACTTTATTCTACAAGCTTTGACTCCCAGACTGTTGTTGTCAGTGCCCCTCTTCCTGCAGTCAGCCACCTCTGACCGAGGTCTCTGCACTCAAACACTCACAGGCAGGTTTTACTCAGTCTCTTGTGTGTGTGTGGGGGGAGGGGGTGGTGGCAGGGGGTTACTACTCTTTTCCCTGGGTCCTGTTGCACAGGTTTTATCTGCTTCCTTGACTAGGCTAAAGCCTTTGACTGTATGGATCACAACAAATTTTGGTAAATTCTTAAAGAGATTGGAATACCAAACCACCTTACCTGTCTCCTGAGAAACATGTATGAAAGGCAAGAAGCAACAGTTAGAGTCAGATAATGGAAGAATAAACGGGTTCAAAATTGGGAAAGGAGTACATCGAGGTATATTGCCATTCTGCTGTTTAACTAACATACAAAGTTCAGTTCAGTTCAGTTCAGTTCAGTCACTCAGTCGTGTCCGAATCTTTGCAACCCCATGAATCGCAGCACGCCAGGCCTCCCTGTGCATCATCAACTCCCGGAGTTCACCCAAACTCATGTCCATTGATTCAGTGGTGCCATCCAGCCATCTCATCTTCTGTTGTCCCCTTCTCCTCCCGCCCTCATTCTTTCCCAGCATCAGGGTCTTTTCAAATGAGTCAGCTATTCGCATCAGGTGACCAAAGTATTGGAGCCTCAGCTTCAACGTGAGTCTTTTCAATGAACACCCAGGACTGATCTCCTTAAGGATGGACTGGTTGGATCTCCTTGCAATCCAAAGGACTCTCAAGAGTCTTCTCCAACACCACAGTTCAGAAGCATCAATTCTTCGATGCTCAGCTTTCTTTATAGTGCATTTCTCACATCCATACATGATTACTGGAAAAACCACAGCCTTGACTAGGGGGACCTTTGTTGACAAAGTAATGTCCCTGCTTTGTAATATGCTGTCTAGGTTGGTCATAACTTTCCTTCCAAGGAGTAAGCGTCTTTTAATTTCATGGCTGCAATCACCATCTGCAGTATTTTGGAGCCCCCCCCACCAAAATAAAGTCAGCCACTGTTTCCGCTGTTTCCTCATCTATTTGCCATGAAGTGATGGGACCAGAAGCCATGATCTTAGTTTTCTGAATGTTGAGCTTTAAGCCAACTTTTTCACTCTCCACTTTCATTTTCATCAAGAGGCTCTTTAGTTCTTCTTCACTTTCTGCCATAAGGGTGCTTTCATCTGCATAGCTAAGGTTATTGATATTTCTCCCAGCAATCTTGATTCCAGTTTGTGTTTCTTCCAGCCCAGAGTTTCTCATGATGTACTCTGCATATAAGTTAAATAAGCAGGCTGACAATAAACAGCCTTGATGTACTCCTTTTCCTATTTGGAACCAGTCTGTTGTTCCATGTCCAGTTCTAACTGTTGCTTCCTGACCTGGATACAGGTTTCTCCAGGGGAAAGTCAAGTGATCTGGTATTCCCATCTCTTTCAGAATTTTCCACAGTTTATTGTGATCCACACAGTCAAAGGCGTTGGCATAATCAATAAAGCAGAAAGAGATGTTTTTCTGGAACTCTCTTGCTTTTTCGATGATCCAGCGGATGTTGGCAATTTGATCTCTGGTTCCTCTGCCTTTTCTAAAACCAGCTTGAACATCTGGAAGTTCACGGTTCGTGTATTGCTGAAGCCTGGCTTGGAGAATTTTGAACATTACTTTACTAGCATGTGAGATGAGTGCAATTATGAGGTAGTTTGAGCATTCTTTGGCATTGCCTTTCTTTGGGATTGGAATGAAAACTGACCTTTTCCAGTCCTGTGGCCACTGCTGAGTTTCCAAATTTGCTGGCATATTGAGTGCAGCACTTTCACAGCATCATCTTTTAAGATTTGAAATAGCTCAACTGGAATTCCATCACTTCCACTAGCTTTGGTCATAGTGATGCATCCTAGGGCCCACTTGACTTCACATTCCAGGATGTCTGGCTCTAGGTGAGTGATCACACCATCATGATTATCTGGGTCATGAAGATCTTTTTTGTACAGTTCCTCTGTGTATTCTTGCCACCTCTTCTTACTATCTTCTGCTTCTGTTAGGTCCAGTAAAGGACTATTTCTGTCCTTTATCGAGCCCATCTTTGCATGAAATGTTCCCTTGGTATCTCTAATTTTCTTGAAGAGATCTCTAGTCTTTCCCATTCTATTGTTTTCCTCTATTTCTTTGCACTGACCCCTGAGGAAGGCTTTCTTATGTCTCCTTGTTATTCTTTGGGGTTCTGCATTCAGATGCTTATCTTTCTTTTTCTCCTTTGCTTTTTGCTCGCTTCTTTTCACAGTTATTTGTAAGGCCTCCTTAGACAGCCATTTTGCCTTTTTGCATTGTTTGGATTTCTTTTCCATGGGGATGGTCTTGATCCCTGTCTCCTGTACAATGTCACAAACTTCTGTCCATAGTTCATCAGGCACTCTATCAGATCTAGTCCCTTAAATCTATTTCTCACTTCCACTTTATAATCATAAGGGATTTGATTTAGGTCATATCTGAATGGTCTAGTGGTTTTCCCCACTTTCTTCAATTTAAGTCTGAATCTGGCAATAAGGAATTCATGATCTGAGCTACAGTCAGCTCCCAGTCTTGCTTTTGCTGACTGTATAGAGCTTCTCCATTTTTGGCTGCAAAGAATATAATCAGTCTGATTTATATGCAGAGTACATCATGTGAAATGCTTGGCTAGATGAATTGCAAGCTGGAGTCAAGACTGCTAGGAGAAATATCAATAACTTCAGATATGCAAGTGATATAAATGGTGGAAAGTGAAGAGGAACTAAAGATCTTCTTGGTGAAGGTGAAAGAGGAGATTTAAAAAGTTGGCTTAAAGCTCAACATTCAAAAAACAAAGATTGTGGTATCCAGTCCTATCACTTCATGGCAAATAGATGGGGAAACAATGGAAACAGTGACAGATTTTATTTTCTTGGGCTCTAAAATCACAGGGGACAGTGACTGCCACCGTGAAATTAGAAGACGCTTGCTCCTTGGAAGTAAAACACTGACAAACCTACAACCAGATATGTCGCTTTGCCAACAGAGGTCTGTTTAGTCAAACCTATGGTTTTTACAATAGTCATGTATGGATGTAAGAATTGGACCATAAAATGGTTGAGGACCGAAGAATTGATGCTTTCAAATTGTGGTGCTAGAAAAGGCCCTTTGATAGTCCCATGAACAGCAGTGAGATAAAACCAGTCAGTCCTAAAGGAAATCAACGCTGAATATCCATTGGAAGGACTGATGCTGAAGCTGAAGCTCCAATACTTTGGCCACCTGATGTGAAGAGCTGACTCATTGGAAATGATTCTGATGCTGGGAATGACTAAGGGCAGGCAGGGAAGAGGGCAACAGAGGATAAGATGGTTGATTGGCATCATCGACTCAATGGACATGGGTTTGAGCAAACTATGGGAGATACTGAAGGACAAGGAAGCCTGGGTTGCTGCAATCCATGGGGTTGCAAAGAGTCAGACACAACCTAGTGACTCAACAACAACAGTAGCAGAATGGTCATCAGCTACATTAAAAGCATGATTATTTCTTCAACCATTTTCATTTGCTCAGAAGGGATCAGCTTGTATTTATGTGAGAAAGTGGTAATTATGTGTTTTCTGAAGTTAATTTGAAGGGTTATGGGTAATGAAAACATTTACATAGAAATTGTATTTGTTAACATTATAATGAAAATTGAAAGTGTTAGTCACTCAGTCGTGTCTGACTCTTTGTGATCCCATGGACTGTAGCCTGTCAGGCTCCTCTGTCCATGGAATTCTCCAGGCAAGAATATTGGAGTGGGTAGCCATTCCCTTCTCCAGGGGATCCTCTCAACCCAGAGATTGAACCAACATCTCCTGTGTCTCCTGCACTACAGGTGGATTCTTTACCCACTGAGCCATAGGGGAAGCCAGAAATAAAATCAAATGTACTTTTCTCTGAATTACTTAGAGAAAAAATGTTTCTTATTACAAATTTATTTTATCTTAAGGTTACTCTCGTAAATTAGCTTTTTTGTTCCTGGTTATTTTCCTACCCCTACTGTATTATCACAAAATCTTTAAATATATCTTTAAGAGAAATCTAAAACATTTAAATATACTTTTCAGTTAAATCTACCCTCTTGTACAGATTAAATTAATGTACATTTATTAATAAAAGTATTTAAAATTTTAAGTATTTGACAAAATTGTGATTAATGCATTCCTTGGCTCAGGCTACTCTAACAACCTGGATTTCTTTCCTTCAAGTACATTCAGTGAACAATGCCTACAAATACAGTTTGATGTGGCTACCTTGAATTTTTGCTAATGCTATAGAAGTTTTATCCAATGTGGTTTTGCATCATCATTGTAAATGTCAAAAAAGTAAAAGGGAGACAAATATCTTCCCATTTTTATATTGAATAAAAATAATTTTTATCTTTAGGATACCATGAGAGTCAAGGACCCTCAGAGTTTCAGAACCCTCTTGGAAAACTGCTGCATAGAGAAATCAAGAGATAATATTGTTCTAAACTAGAACTTTTGCTCTTTCTAGTGTTAAAAAAAGTGTGCTGTTCTCTGCTTATGGAGACATAGAAAAAAGCATTGGCCAAAACTATAACTGCAAAATGTTGATTAGGTCCCATAAGTGAAAATCATCTGCTGTATGTCACAACTAGTCATTCTCCGAATCTCATCCAACCTCTACCTAGATCAAACAAGTTAAAATGGAATACATTAACACTCTAATATACATTTTACAAGTCTTTGAAAGTAGAACCAATGTTGAGGATTTCCACAGAGATGTGGTATATATTTTGAGTTTCTGTTTTAATGATTAGAGCAAGTTCTAGGCACTCACTTTGACTCTTCTTTCAGTTTTAGTCCTCAATGCACAGATTCTATTACCAATGGAGCAGTTACATTTGAAGTATGCATTAAAGAATGGGATAAATAATTTCAGATTAAGAACACTTTTCTGTTAATTATATTAGACAAGACATTAAGATGTTTTTCCACCTACTTCAGTCCTAGTGGTTGGTTAACTAGATATTCCTAAAGATGCCTGTAAGCATTATCAGAAGATTATCTCTAATACTGTTACCTCCTATGATGACTGTTATCACCTTGTCTCTTTTGGCTAAACGTCACTTCCAGTCCAGAGTCTAATTATTTCCATTGAACTGAGAGGCCTGTTTCATAGTAGCATTGTCTGTCTTTGTCCCTAGTGACAATGAATGTCCTAGACATAGGGCAGTCATTATCACACTTCTCCAGAATGTCTGCATTCTCTTCATCACTGTCTTCCCCAGTACCTCAGTGAAAGAAGGACAATTTCCAAAGTCCAGATAGGGTATCCAAAGAATGTATTTCATGGCAAGGGCAGAGAGTGTTCATAATTCCTGCTCAGGTGCATTTTATAACTTTGGGGGTTGACTGCTGTGTGTTTTTCATTCTTTCTTCTTCAATAACAACTGTATATGTGCATATGCTTAGTCAAAGTTAACTTACATGTATTCCACCCTTGTAGGTTGATGGGAATGATGAGATAAAAAGTATGCACAAATCTGAGTAATCATATCTGGACCAAGAGATCTTGCACTTTGAGCGAGATGCAGTAACTGGATGGGTCCTTGCATTACTTCCTTTGGAGAGAGGTGTGTGTGTGTGTGTGTGTGTGTGTGTGAGTGTGTGTGTGTATTAGTCACTTTGGCTAACACAATAAAATATCATGGACTGGATGGCTTACTGACATAATTTCTCACAGTTCTGAAAGCTAGAAGTCCAAGATAAAAGTTCTAGTAGACTCTGTTTCCAGTGAAGTTCCTTTTTTTTTTTTTTTGATGTTGAATAAAAGACTTTAATATGTAGTATTTTTTTCTAGAAAATTCTTTATTTTATTTATTTATTTATTTTACAATATTGTATTTGTTTTCCCATACATTGACTTGAATCCACCATGGGTGTACATGTGTTCCCCTTCCAGAACCCCCCTCCCACCTCCCTCCCCATCCCATCCCTCTGGGTCATCCCGGTGCACCAGCCCTGAGCACCCTGTATCATGCGTCGAACCTGGACTGGCGATTCGTTTCACATATGATAATGTATATGCTTCAGTGCCATTATCCCATTCATCCCACCCTTGCCCTCTCCCATAGAGTCCATAATACTGTTCTATTTATCTGTGTCTCTTTTGATGTCTCTCATACAGGGTTATCTTTACCGATTGACTAAATACCATATATATGTGTTAGTATACTGTATTGGTGTTTTTCTTTGTGGCTTACTTCACTCTGTATAATAGGCTCCAGTTTCATCCACCTCATTATTCTTGGCTTGCAGATAGTCACGTACTCGCTATGTTCTCATGTGGCCATTCCTCAGTGTGTACATGAAAAGAGGGAGAGACAGAAGAAGAGAGAGAGCTCTCTGGTGTCTTTTCTCATGAGGACACTAATCCTGTTGGATCAGGGCCACACACTTATGACTCATTTATGCTTAATTATTTCCTTAGAGACCCCATCTCCATATATAACCACACTGGTCATTAGGATTTTAATCTATGAATCTGGGAAAGGACACAGACATTCAATCATAATAGCATGTGTGTATATATGTGTGTGTGTATTTTATGGGAAGAAAGTAAAAATAGATATTTTTGGAGTCAGACTGTGGATATTTCTCTTTTAAAATAGAGTAATGACTGGACAGATAACCAATCAATTAAAAACTATTCTTTTTAGTCTTTATAGCCAATTGCTCAATAAGTAGAATATGAACAGAATTATTTGCACAGTTTCCACACTATCCCCTTGAGAAAAAAAAAATCACTTACTTTTCATTTATTTTTCCTCTTTTCTCCAGTTTGGAATGTGCATATAGTGGTGACCCAGCTTCATCTATACAGATGAAGACAAGGCTCTCAGAGAAAGTGAATTAGAGAGGAAATGAGTCTCTGAATGACCTGATTCAGAGCTGTCAGGAGACGACTATCTTCATCTCCATGGTATTACACTGAAGAAATAAACTAGTTGGTTTAAGCTTTTGCATTTGGATTTTTTTTTTTTTTTTTTTTTTGGTTCATAGCAGTTTAGATTCATCCTTAGTAATGCAATGGAAGAATACTGATGTTGTGGATTAGTATTACTAATAACTCCTCAACCTCAATTAATATTCATACTTTCTATAATTCAAGTGTATTCTCACATACCAGATGCTTAGGAATTTGAAGGTTGTTAATTATACTTCTCAGAGGATCAAGAAGTCTTGCTCTGTGGGTTCTGGTTATTCATCGTACTTTGTGATGACCAATATCCTAGCCATCCTACTGCTCTAAATAATTGATATAAATTGTTGTACAACTGATTTTCCCTTAGCTACAATTAATCACTAAGAAAGCTGAAATGATCTGCCTAGTTGTTCTTCAATATGGTTTGGGGGTTGCATGAAGATAATGACCTCAGGCTCTATATAATTCAACAATATGGATTGAAATTGGTACTTTGAGAAATAATGTCATGACACAATCTGTTCTACAGCCTCTCCTTAAAGTTCTAAAATACATACTATATGATATTATACATAACTAAAGTTTATGGTTAATGATCTATTAATATTGTCGTTAAGTTGAAAGTACCTTTTAATCTTCATAATTTTGCTCAAATTACAAATTCATATTTTCACTTGAAAAATATCTATTGGATGACTGCAGCCTACCAGCCATATTGTAGGCTGTTTAGTGTTTTTATAAGAAAAAACACTAAAAATGGACTTCCCAGGTGGTGTTGTTAGTGGTAAAGAAAAATATCTATTGGATGACTGCAGCCTACCAGCCATATTGTAGGCTGTTTAGTGTTTTTATAAGAAAAAACACTAAAAATGGACTTCCCAGGTAGTGTTGTTAGTGGTAAAGAAAAATATCTATTGGATGACTGCAGCCTACCAGCCATATTGTAGGCTGTTTAGTGTTTTTATAAGAAAAAACACTAAAAATGCACTTCCCAGGTGGTGTTGTTAGTGGTAAAGAACCTGTCTGCCAATGCAGGAGACATAAGAGACATGGGTTTGGTCCCTGGGTCAGGAAGATCCCCTGGAGAAGGGAATGACAACCCACTCCAGTGTTCTTGTCAGAAAAATTCCATGGACAGACGAGCCTGGCAAGCTACAGTCCATGGGGTTGCAAAGAGTTGGACACAACTGAAGTGACTTAGCACACATGTAAAAATTCTTTCAGACCTCTGTTCTTAGCTAAAACCCTCTTAAGGGGCCAGTGGTAGAAATTGGTTAAACATTGTTGAGTGAAGATGTTAGTTCTTTGTGACATGGAACTCTCTAGAGAGCAGGTCAAAAGTTGGCAGTGGACTTCTCAGAATGAGCATGACGGAGAGTAAGAGAGAACAGTCAAGACAAAAGTCATACTCTTTCGATATCCTAATCTCAGAAGGGGTTTCATATCACCTTTACCACAATACATTCCATAGAAAAAAAGGCACTAAATGCAGCCATTATTCAAGGAAAGTCTATTATAAAAGTGTATATAAGGGACCACTTCAAGAATGTGTACTATAAAGTCTTTTATCTCCATTACCTTTGGGTTTCTTTTTTCTTTTCTGTCTTTTGTGTCGATTTTTTATCACTTGTTTTTTTTTTTTTCATTGAATGGCTGATTCTACATTATACTGTGCACTGTATGCTATAGATGTAAAAGTTTAGAAATAATTTTTGGTTTAAGATGATGCTTTTCCTCTTAAGATATGATGTTCACTTATTTCTGTTACATTCCTAGGAGCATAATTAGTCCTATGTGCATGTGAGCTCAGTCAGCCATATCTGACTCTTTGTGATCCATGGACTGTAGCTTGCCAGGTTCTTCTGTCCATGGGATTTCCCTGGCAAGAATACTGGAGTGGGTGACCATTTTCTACTCCAGGGGATCTTTCTGACCCAGGGATCAAACCTATGTCTCCTGCATGTGCAGATGGATTCTTTACCACTGCTCCACCTGGGAAGCCCAGTTCCGTGTGATCTTCACTCAATTAGAGATCCCAACATTAAAGTTTGCTTTACTTATAGTGAGGACTGAACTACTTTCAATGTAAGTTTAGTCATTATATATGATGTTCGGAGTTCCTTCCCAAATCCTGTGAACTGTAGTTAGGTCTCATTTCCTTGAAATGACAAAAACTCCTGTGCCTATGAGTTTTAGAAAACTTCTGGACAGCTTAATAGTCTCGGAACTTTCTCTTTTATAATAGTCAGAAACTCTAAGGCAAAAGGCAATTCTAAAATCCACCTTCCCTCTTTGGTTTTTGCCTTATGTTGAAATCTCAGAGCTTTATGTCTTTGGTTCTTTGGTTGCTAACTTAAGACACATGTATGTTTAATATGTGTAAATATTTTTCATAATTTTCATCAGAACATTGAGTTTTAATCTACAAATATTGAAAGAAGAAACAATATTGTTGCATGATATTTTATTTTACTTAATTCAAACAACTATCTTTTTTATGCAGCATCAGAAAGGCAAGGAAAATTTTCATAAGAAATAAGACTCTAACTTATTTATATTTAAATTGAAATGTTTGCTTTTGAACACGTTATATTACATTTGAGTAAATATATATATACATATATATGTGTGTGTGTGTGTGTGTGTGTGTGTGTTTATATATACCTCAATATATTGGTACTATCCAGACACACCCCACTCTAATGGCAGAAACTGAAGAGGAACTAAAGAACCTCTTGATGAGGGTGAAAGAGGAGAATGAAAAAGCTGCCTCAAAACTAAATATTAAAAAAACTAAGATCATATCTTCTGGCCCCATTACTTCATAACAAATAGAAGGGAAAAAGGTGGAAGCAGTGACAAATTTATTCTTCGAAGGCTCTAAAATCACTGTAGATGTTAACTGCAGCCATGAAATCAGAAGAGGATTGCTTCTTGGCAGGAAAGCTATGGCAAACCTAGACAGTGTGTTGAAAAGCAGAGATATTACTCTGCCAACAAGGGTCCATATAGTCAAGGTTATGGTCTTCCCAGTGATCATGTATAGTTGTGAGAGCTGGACTATAAAGAAGGCAGAGCACCAAAGAATTGATGCCTTTGAACTGTGGTGCTGGAGAAGACTTCTGAGAGTCGCTTGGACAGCAAGGAGATCAAACCAGTCAATCTTAAAGGAAATCAACCCTGAATCCTTATTGGAAGGGTTGATGCTGAAGCTGAAGCTCCAATATTTTGGTCACCTGATGCAAACAGCCAACCCATTGGAAAAATCCCTGATGCTGGGAAAGCTTGAGGGCAGAAGGAGAAGAGGGCATCAGAGGATGAGATGGCTGGGTGGCATCTCTGATGCAATGAATATAAACCTGGGTAAACTCCAGGAGATGGTGAGGGATAGGGAGACCTGGTGTGCTGCAGTCCATGGGATTGAAAAGAGTCGGACATGACTGGGCGACTGAGCAACAAAAACCACATGTATTTTCTAGAACCTTGCAAAGGGACTGTGCTTTTCTACATTATATTAGATAAGGCATGTACACTATTTATAAGGTACCTTTCACTTTTTTGGGTAGTATTCCAAGGTGGTTCAGTGGCAAAGAATCCACCAGTCAATGCAGGAGATGCAGGATACTTGTGTTAGATCCATCAGTTGGAAAGATCCCTTGGAGGAGGGCATGGCAACCCACTCCAGTATTCTTGCCTGAAGAATCCCATGGGCAGAGAAGCCAGGTGGGCTACAGTCCATGGGGCTGCAAAGAGCTAGACACAGCTGAAGTGACTTAGCACGCATGCATTTTCTATTTCTCAATGTTTTATCACAAAACAAACTATAAAAAATATGGCATATTTTTAAAAGAGCACATCAGAAGTCCATTGACATATCCAAAATTACATGAATTCCAATCAGAATATGGACAGGAAGGAAACACAGATGATAATATATACCTCATCAGCCTACTGACTTATTTTTTCTGCTCTGTTTCTTAATATTCTCTTGTGTTTGTGACTTGCTCATGACTTCAGTGTCTTGGAATACTTGTAGTAGAAGAACAACATAGGGAAATTTTCACATTTCACATATAAAGTGTGAAATGCTCAGAGAAGACATTGTTATAAAGTAAACTGAATGATATTAAAATTTTCTAGAATTTTTTTGAGCATACGCTGATTTGAATCATCCTGTGCCAAACCAAAGGTGGTTAGGAATGCACCACCGACAAGAGCTAGGCAGGAGGTTGTTTATGAAGAAGAGAAAGCAAAGCAAAGGAATTACTTGACTGCCTATAATTTAAACAGTTGCCTTGTTTGGGAAAGACAAGTTGGCTTCGAGTATGAACTGCTTGTATACTGTAGGAATAATTATCTGTCAGTTGTTTTCTTGCTTCTATTTTCTTCCATTCTGAAGGTTGTCTTTCCAACTTGTTTGTAGATTCCTTTGTTGTGCAAAAGCTTTTAAGTTTATTTAGGTCCCACTTGTTTATCTGTGTTTTTATTTCCATTATTCTAGGAGGTGGGCCATATAGGAACTTGTTTTGATTTGTGTCATCGAGTGTTCTATGTTTTCCTCTAAGAGTTTTATAATTTCTGGTCTTATACTTAGGTCTTTAATCCGTTTTGAGTTTATATTTGTGTATGATGTTAGGAAGTGTTCTAATTTCATTCTTTTAAATGTAGCTGTCTGGTTTTCTCAGCATCACTTACTGAAGAGGCTATCTTTGCCACATTATATATTTTTGCCTTCTTTGTCAAAAATAAGGCAACTTTTGAAAAAAAATTCAATATTTTAGTAAATAAAAGGTAAAATATTTGCAAACTTTGATAAATCATTCTGTGTAACAAATTTCTTGTGACACATTTCAGAACAAATGTGGACATTCTAATGTCTTAAAATATTGAAACTGAGAGTCCCTGAGCAATATAGTACAGCTTATTATAATTTTATTCCTTTCTTCATTTTATTTGAAGTTTATATTTAAATAATTTTTCTCACTCAGAAATGTAAGTAAATATCATTTTTATTCAAAGTTCTACCGTATTGATTTAACTGAGACTTTATTAACTATGCTCTTTTCTATGACTGAAGCCCCTATTGACTGCAAGGTGAATAAGAGAGATGCACAATAAAACCAAGAAAATAAAATGTGTTTATTACAACCTACTTAATTAGCAAGAGGTCAGAAAGATCCATTGTCTGGTAAACATTTTAAAAATCCATTTATAATTATTTAAAACTTAAATGTATAATTTATAGTGTTTATTGTGGTGATAATTAGAAGTCCTTGTAGACTGAATCCCTCAAAGTTTCTGTAATTCTTCTCAGTAAACATTTTATTGGGCATAATTAGTGAGTCGGACACGACTGAAGCGACTTAGCAGCAGCAGCAGCAGCAGCAGTATTTCCCTTAGACTAGAGAGAATCTGTTGACTTCTTTAAGCTAGGTAGGGTTTACCAATGCACAGTTATATTTTAGATGAACTCAAGGAAATATTTTAAATCATTTTAGTTAAGTATAGTGTGAATACTATGAACCAGCAGCTTATTACATTTGACCATCTTTTTCAGCAAATATATATTTGTTGAGTTCCAGTATTCTTATCTGGTCGACTAAGGAGCTTACAATCAAAGATGATTCAAACTAAAAAGTATCAGTATGGTTACACAAATCGATGTGTTATACTAGAAGCTTACACTAACTATTGAAGAAGCAGTATATGTTTGTACTATGAGAGTCAGGGTAACCTATACAAACAGGATTTTAACCTGAGATTTAAAAAGACAGATGCTATTTATTCACAGAGAAAGATAAAATGCAAGTTTTCTGGTGGGAAAAAACAGCTCTTGGAGTTGAGGAAATAAATGGTTAGTATGTTAGATAAACAGAATCATGTGGCTGTGCCATAGGATGTAGGATATGAAAGAACATATTAAGAATGCCAGGTGGCTATAGCAAAATTTAAAAAGACTGTGAATGTCAGGCTAAGAGATACAAATTTTGTTTGAGGAGCTTTTGAAGGTTTTCAAACAAGAGGATGACATGATCCTAATTGAATTGTAGGAAGCTCACTATAATGGTTACATGTATTATTCATAGCAGTGGTAAGACCCTGAAGACAAGCTGAGTTCAGGTGAGGGATGTCAAGGAAACAAACCGAAAGAGTGGCCACAGAACTAAATAGAATTTCTGTTTTGAGAAATGAAATCACAAAATGATTGTAGTCTGCAACACAATGAAAACAAAACCTTTTTTTCCACCTGTAAATTAGAGTTACAATAAAGAGAAATTCTTTCTCTTCACTTTTCATACTCTGTCAGTGGAAAATACATTATTTACCTTTCTTTTTCAAGCACATATACTGAAAGCATTGTCAGACCTAAATGATAGCTGTAGAACAATAATTTGTCTTTGTCCATTGATCCAGTAACCCGATTTCCATCAGGCCTCTCAGTACCAAGGAAGAAGGCAATATGTGTCACCTTTACCCTGAGAAGGTCGTTCTCAGTGTGATTCAAAGTGAGTGTCTGATCTTAATTCTGGGCCACTGGGAATGTCACAAAATAGTAAGCACTGTGAGATCTGTCTATACAAAGTCCAGCTGACTATGTATCTCCCACCATTATGTGGATTTTTGCTGTATATATAGCTGCTGGGCTTCCTTGGTGGCTCAGATGGTAAAAAAAATCTGCCTGTAAAGCAGGAGACACAGGTTAGATCCCTGGGTAGTGAAGATCTCCTAGAGAAGAGCATGGCCACCCACTCCAGTATTCTTATCTGGAGAATCCCATGGACAAGAGGAGCCTGGTGGGCTACAGTCCATGGGTTGAAGAGTTGGACACTAGCAAGTGACTAAAACACGTGCACATGCACGCACATGCACACGCACACACACACACACAGAGCTGCTATGATCTGAATGTTTGTGTCCCCTCAAAATTCACATGCTGAAATTCTAACCTCCAACAGAGAGAAGTCGCTCAGTCGTGTCCGACTCTTTGTGACCCCATGGACTGTAGCTGACCAGGCTCCTCCGTCCATGGGGTTTTCCAGACAAGAATACTGGAGTGGGTTGCCATTTCCTTCTCCAGGGGATCTTCCCAATCCAGGGATTGAACCCAGGTCTTCCACATTGCAGGCAGACTCTTTACCATTTGAGCCACCAGGGAAGCCCAAAGGTGAATGTATTTAAAGACAAGATCTTTGGGAGTTATTTCACAAGAATGGAGTCCCCATGAATGAGATTGCTGTTATAAACAAGATCCCACAGATTTGTCTCATCCTTTCCACCATGCGATGATACAAGAAGTTTGTCACCTGGAAGGGGGCCCTGACTTGACCATGCCTGCAATCTAATCTTGGTCTTCTAACCTCCAGAACTTTAAGGAATAAATTTGTACTGTTTACAATGAAATTTTACTACTGTTTAATTCTGGAGAACAATGTTATCTTTAGAAATCTCTTTAGTAGTTTGATTGAAAATGAAAGTCACTCAGTGGTGTCTTGTGATCCCATGGACTATACAGTCCACTGAATTATCCAGGCCAGAAAACTGGAGTGGGCAGCCATTCTCTTCTCCAGGGAATCTTATCAGCCCAGGGATCAAACCTAGGTCTCCCACATTGCAGGCAGGTTTTTTTATCAGCTGAGCCACAAGGGAAGCCCAAGAATACTGGAGTGGGTAGCCTATCCCTTCTCCAGCAGATCTTCCAGACCTAGGAATTGAACCAGGATCTCCTGCATTGCAGGCAGATTCTTTGCCAACTGAGCTATTAGGGAAGCCCTGGTTTGATTTCCTTATTTAAGCAATGAGAAGAAAAAAAAAAATGCAGTAACAATAAATAATTTAAAAGTAATTTTGCACTAGATAGTGAATTTAATGTTTTGCAGGAATGATCTTTTTTAACCCTCAAAACTATTTAATGAACTATGACCTAGTTACATCCATTTTTTAGATAGATAAATTGTAATATACAGAAACATAAATATTGCTACAAATCACAATGCAGGTTAAGTAGAAAAGTGACTCAGAAACCCAGACATTTCTAATGCTGAATTTCAGGCTCATAGGCACTCCTTGATGGTAAATTTTCTAGTATTTTATTATTTCCACACAAAGACCTAAACACGATTATGCTATTCACACTGGTCTTACTATATGATCTTTTGTGAAAATTATGTTAAATATTACCTCTACCTTAACTTGTGATATCCTATTGTCAAAGGAATTCTGAAACGTTAGCATGCCTTCTGTCTAAAGATATACATTATTTTAGTGATAAAGACACTGATGATGACTAAAGTAAAAGTTAAAATTTATTGATCAATTAATGCATGCTAGGGTCTGCCCTCTATAGGTCCCAATCCAGTTCAGAACAGTTAAAAAATACAGAAATAGGAAGAAAAATGTTGTGTAAGGCTGTGAAAGTTTTTCTCTACATGGAACACATTCCCTTACCAAATTTACCTTTATAATTTCAATTCATTTTTCATGTTCATCTGGTAAGTCACTGCCCCAAGTAGACTTTTAGGTCCCCCAGGGCAATGCCTACCAATGGGTTATGGTGTACACCACCTGTATACACTCTTATCAGTTCAGTTCAGTTGCTCAGTGTCCAACTCTTTTCGACCCCGTGGACTGCAACACACCAGGCCTCCCTGTTCATCACTAACTCCTGGAGTTTACTCACACTCCTGTCCACTGAGTCGGTGATGCCATCCAACCATCTCATCCTGTCGTCCCCTTCTCCTCCTGACTTCAATCTTCCCCAGCGTCAGGGTCTTTTTCAATGAGTCAGTTCTTCACATCAGGTGGCCAAAGTATTAGAGTTTCAGCTTCAACATCAGTCCTTCCAATGAATATTCAGGACTGATTTCCTTTAGGATTGACTGGTTGGATCTCCTTGCAATCCAAGGGACTCTCAAGTCTTCTCCAACACCATAGTTCAAAAGTAGTGTATACACTCTCATACACTGTATCTTAACAACAGGCTGGCTGTGCTTTCTTTGCCTGCAGACTCTGAACTCTTTGAGGGCAGGAGCTAGTTTACCACTGTATCTTACTCCTAGCAACAGTGCCAAAAATCCAATAAATACCTGAACTAATTATTGGGACTAAATTTCTCCTACCTCCACATCCATTGCCATTTAAACTATTAATAAATAGAATGTTTAATTTAATTCTCATCTGTTAGATGCTTATGGTGACTATAATCACATTCTTTCACGTCTGTGATTTCAGGCCAGTGATGGTAGACAGAAGACAGTTCTTACTTCTACTAACAATAACTCACCTTATTGTGATGTGTAGTTTGTATTTCCACTTTTTTGACTCAGAACTTCCTCTAAAGCCTTGGAAATAATCAGCTTATGTGAAAAACACTGCCTGAACATTAGGAAGAATTAACACCCCTGAGGATTAACTCTCAATTAATAGGAAAAGGAGTTCTCAATACTTAATCTCTCAAATTTCCCACAGATAATTTTAACAGGTGTTCTGTAAAATCCTCCAATAATTTTGCTGAGTTCTTAAACAGTACCTTTAGTAAAATACCTAAATATTGGCTTTCTCTTCATTTTGTCTCACTTCCCAAGTTTCCTTATTCCTACTTTTCAAATCAACTACCAAATAAATTACCTGCCCTCAAGTCCTCATTTCAAACTGAGACGTGCAAAAAATATATATACATCTACATCCATATCCATATGTATATAACTCTATAGATCTGATATTCCTCTAGGTTTTCCCTCTAATGATTACTTTTGCTCACTGTTCTCTCAACTTCAACTTTTACCCTGCTTCCAATTTTGTTTGAGATAATAACATTTAATATGGTGGAATGGTAATATTAATGTAACATAGATGAATTTCATTCTTGGGTCTATTTCTTTCACCTTTTATACAATTCTTTTATTGACTTAAAATTTACCTGATGACTATGTCCTCATACCCAATCTCTTTATACCATTTTAGCCCTCAAATTTGCTCATTAAGCTACAACTTTTAATCTAGATACTGTGATGGCATACCAAGGAAAGTTTGGGTTTATTAATAAATATTTATTTAAATTTCAATGGACTCTTAGTTCAGAAACATGTTATTTCTGTTTAAAGACATCTCTTACCAATTAACTTAATCTGTATGCTTTTTCTTTCTTTTAATGTATATATATATCCACCACTTTGAACACTATTTCCAATTATTATATTACTATCATTTAAAGCAATACATTCCTTTATCTCAAAGTACTGCATTTTTGCTTTTAAAACAGAGGACTCTGGGAAAAGGCTCATTTCTTTTTTGGGACAGTGAGAAGAGAAAGTCCATTCAAAAAAAAAAAATGAAGTGGAAGTGGACATAAGGCAGGAAAATTCATCTCTAAAAATAGAGGAACAAAGAAAAATAACTATCCATTCAAGATGGATCATCTCTTTAGGAGCTTCCATTAGTAGGAGCTACCAATTCCATCAGCTTCTCATACTCCAGGATATTGAATGTTATCTAGTATTCTGCAGCACTTGTAGAAAATAAATCATGTTTCTCCCTTCCTTTTTATGTTGATATATTGAATTACAATCATTATTTTAAGTGCTAAATCAGTACTGCAAAACTAGTTAGGAAGTGCTTGATATTTTCTTCAGTGTGGAAGATTAGAGTAAAATTGGTGCTATTTCAATTTAAATGTTGGAAGAGTTTATCAGGAGAGATTAAGATATTTATGTCAAGTTAATATACTGACATAAATATGATCATGATATTTCTTTTCATATTTATTTCTTAATGTCTGTAGGATGTGTAGTGATGTTTATTTTTCCATCTCTTAGAATTACATTTTATGTATTCTCTCTTCTTAATCATGTCTACCAGAGTTTAATCGCTTATCAATCTTTTAAAGCAAGCAACTTTGGACTTCATTGATTTCTCAATTCTACATTAAAATTTTTGCTTTCTTTTCCTATCCTCATTAGTTCCTTCATTTCAAAAGCTTGATTTGTAGAGTTTTCTCCCTTCTTGAGATGAATGAAGGGAACGTTTATTTTCATCCATTTTGTCTTCCAGTATATGATTTTAAAGCAATGTTGATTTAGCTGTAGTCGGCACATTTTGGTGTGTCACATCTTCATTATTTTAATTGAAAATTAAATACACTGTTTTCTAGTTTTCATACACTTTATTTTAGTTTTCATAGATTTTTCCTAGTTTTCACAGACTTTTCTTCACTGATCTATACATTGTTTAGAATTCTATTGCTTAATTCTCAAATACTGAAAATACTCCTTCTGTTTGTTTGCTTTCGGCCATTTTTTTTTTTTTTCTATCTAAATTCTACTCTGGTCAGCAATATAGTTAAAATTTCTTAAAGCTTCTGTAATTTGTGGAGGTTTTCTTTAACCTTTAAACATGGACAACTTTAGTAAATATTCCATATACACTAAGCAGATATTTGTTAAGCACAACAAAGCAAATATTTGTTGTGTGTTGTCAACATTTGAATATAGCTTTATACACGATAGGCAGGTTATGTTTGCCAATTATTTTATTTACATTATTCATGTCTTAAAAAATACTAGGAAGCTTAGTTATGATCCTCTAGTATACTAAGTTGTGGTTCACAATGAAACAGTTCAGGACTGAATTGATTTAAGTTTTGGTGAGTGTCATTACCTGTTCCTATCCTCCATTATAGTCTTAATGGACATTATAAATGATGTTCTACAAAGTATGTGGTGTCTTCTTTCAATAAGCATCAAGACCACTTTTCCCTCAGTGAAGCTTACTTGAATTAAGGTTCTTAATATTTTTTTCCCATTTTTTAAAAAAATTTCTTCTTTTTTACTGTTTTCTGTATATCTTCATCTTCCATTTAAAACCTTTTTTGTTGAATTTTCAAAACATCCTTTCTTCATTTCTTTCTTCATATTTTATCTTCTTCTTTTCCACATTATATTGCTCTTAAAACAGTATCTTTGATGTTTAATTTCTCTTGTGTTACTTTCAATTTAGTCTTGACTTTGAAAAGGCACTTTTTATTTTATTTCCTTTTTTTCACTCCATCTATCAGTTCTCTTTTCAATGCATCCTTTTTTATTCAGTCATCTTGTTGCAGAGATTTAAATCTGACTTAAATACTGCCACAACAGATTCTACTGTTTTCTTAAATTCGTTTTGCATTTCTGAAATATCTGATATATTAGTGCTATCAGTTCAGTCTAGTTCAGTCGCTCAGTCGCGTTCAACTCTTTGCAACCCCATGAATTGCAGCACGCCAGGCCTCCCTGTCCATCACCAACTCCTGGAGTTTACCCAAATCCATGTCCATCGAGTCGGTGATGCCATCCAACCATCTCATTCTCTGTCGTCCCCTTCTCCTCCTGCCCCCAATCCTTCCCAGCATTAGGATCTTTTCCAATGAGTCAACTCTTCGCATGAGGTGGCCAAAGTATTGGAATTTCAGCTTCAACATCAGTCCTTCCAATGAACACCCAGGACTGATCTCCTTTAGGATGGACTGGTTGGATCTTCTTGCAGTCCAAGGGACTCTCAAGAGTCTTCTCCAACACCACAGTTCAAAAGCATCAATTCTGCGGCACTCAGCTTTCTTCACCATCCAACTCTCACATCCATACATGACCACTGGAAAAACCATAGCCTTGACTAGACGGACCTTTGTTGGCAAAGTAATGTCTCTGCTTTTCAATAGGCTATCTAGTTTGGTCATAACCTTCCTTCTAAGGAGTAAGCGTCTTTTAATTTCATGGCTGCAATCACCATCAGCAGTGGTCTGGTATTCCCATCTCTTTCAGAATTTTCCACAGTTTATTGTGATCCACACAGTCAAAGGTTTTGGCATAGTCAATAAAGAAGAAATAGATGTTTTTCTGGAACTCTCTTGCTTTTTCGATGATCCGGCGGATATTGGCAATTTGATCTCTGGTTCCTCTGCCTTCTCTAAAACCAGCTTGAACATCTGGAAGTTCATGGTTCACGTATTGCTGAAGCCTGGCTGGGAGAATTTTGAGCATTACTTTACTAGCGTGTGAGATGAGTGCAATTGTGCGGTAGTTTGAGCATTCTTTGGCATTGCCTTTCTTAGGGATTGGAACGAAGACTGACCTCTTCCAGTCCTGTGGCCACTGCTGAGTTTTCCAGATTTGCTGGCATATCGAGTGCAGCACTTTCACAGCATCACCTTTCAGGATTTGAAATAGCTCAACTGGAATTCCATCACCTCCACTAGCTTTGTTCGTAGTGATGCTTTCCAAGGCCCACTTGACTTCACATTCCAGGATGTCTGGCTCTAGGTGAGTGATCACACCATCGTGATTATCTGGGTCGTGAAGATCATTTTTGTACAGTTCTTCTGTGTATTCTTGCCACCTCTTCTTAATATCTTCTGCTTCTGTTAGGTCCATACCATTTCTGTCCTTTATCGAGCCCATCTTTGCATGAAATGTTCCTTTGGTATCTCTAATTTTCTTGAAGAGATCTCTAGTCTTTCCCAATCTGTTGTTTTCCACTATTTCTTTGCACTGATCACTGAGGAAGGCTTTCTTATCTCTCCTTGCTATTCTTTGGAATTCTGCATTCAGATGGGAATATCTTTCCTTTTCTCCTTTGCTTTTCGCTTCTCTTCTCTGTCTTCACTACACTGTCTTCTTCACTTCACTTCACTTTACTTGACTGTACCTTCACTGTCACCTAAAAAAATCCACCCATTTTTACATTAACTGGTCACAAATTCAATAAGAAATTATTTTGAAAGGGATATTTCAGAAAAGGAATCAGTTTGTTGTTAAACAATACTAGAAAGTGTAAAAGATGTTCAAATTATCATGTCAGCAATTACAAAAGTGTATATATATATACATATATATATATATACACATACATATATATGTATATTTTATATATATTTTCATTTTTTTAACTTGTTAGAGTAAAGTGTATAATGGCATTTAATTGTTCAGATACATGGCATATTTTTGCTTTTATAACTGAGATGTCAGCATTTAAAATGAAGAAATTATTGACATGAATCTCTTTGCAAAATGAAAAATTGATCTAAAAAGAAGACATTCTCAATGCTTATTTTGGTAATATGGAAAAAGTAGACTTTTCAGTCATGGATCTACAAATGAAAATGCACTGTAGTAAAAACAAGCACTTGGGGATATTTGAAGCCTCAATCACAAAAATTAAAAAAAAAAAAGTGATTTCTTGAAATATACTCAATATACTTAGTTAGGCAGAAAACTCATTTCTTATGTAAAGTTAATTTTGTAATTCAGAATTCCAAAACTTCAGGCAATTCCTTTTAGAGATGGAGAAATCACTACCATCAACAAAAATCAGAGAGGAGCTATCTTCTTTAAGAACTGAGCCTTTTGTTTTGTTTTGTTTTGTTTTTTTCCCAAGAGTCAGGATCAGTGTAATGATATGTAAATTGAGTAAATCCCCTTGAACTGCTTTTCTTCATTATACATCTCCCTTACACATATCCTATCAGTTATGTGAAAAAATCAGTACTACAACAAGAAGGGCACAGAGGCAAATATAAAATAAGGTAACCAATCTGTGGAGGAAAAGAGGCTACTTTTTCCTTTTGTATTTTCCATTTACAGTGTTTCCCATTCAATAACTTGTGGTATGTGTAAGCAGAACTCATATATTAGTCAAGTGTGCTTGTTGAATGCAGTGATTTTAATTTGGCTGGCAAAATAAACATGCAAATATATGGAAATAGGTATTATTTTCATATTACCACTGAGTGAATGTGGGTGAATTGTTCTGGCTTAAACTCATAACAATTTTAGTGACAACACACACAGCAAATGGAAAATCTCTTAGAAGTTGATTCTGGGAGACTGATAAGGTGATACAGGTAGTATTTTCTCAACTGTAAGATGTTAAAAAAGTAAATATTCTTATTTTAGTACTTATCTGAAAATATTTTCAAATTTGAATTATATATGAGCAATTTTTACATAAAAATAATTTTGTATATCCATTTTAATTTAATGTTATTTTATTTGTGCAAATGTTGTTGTTGTTTAGTTGCTAAGTCATGTCTGACTCTTTGGTATCTCATGGATTGTAACCCTCCAGGCTCCTCTGTCCATGGGATTTCCCAAGCAAGAATACCAGAATGGGTTGCCACTTCCTTCTCCAGGGGATCTTCTTGACCCAGAGATGAAACCTAAGTCTCCTGTGTCTCCTGCATTGGCAGACTTTTTTTTTAAACCACTGAGCCATCTGGGTTATTTTATTTGTGCAAATACAGAACTATGTTTAAACTCCTTTTGCCTATGTGACTATAGGTCTGAGACAAATTTACAAGTTAATCACAAACAAAATGACCAAATTAGAAAAATTCTAATTAGCCAACAAAATTGAGTATGATGAATGATGTTGGGTTAAAAACAAATCACTCATTCTAAGTCAGAAACAGAATGTGCAAGCTCTTGTTCTATATATAATCTGTTTTTTTCTCTTCTTGTTCAATAATATTAATGTAGAACTCACTGATTACAAGCTATGCTGTAAAATACATAGAACATAGTAAGGCTTTGTTTTCTTATTATACAGAATCAGACTTCATATTTATCGAACACTCTACTAATGAGCATTTGCCACGTTAAAGATATGTCATTTGATTACTATAATGCTACCTTATTACCTTAAATATAAGATTAACCCTGCAGTTTAATGAAATCTGAATTGAATGAGCATGTAATCCAATCATTATTAGAACATAAAAATACTTCTGGCATATTTATTACTACTTCATAAGAGAGTATTGCAGGTTGGTATATATGAATAGGTAATTCAAATACAAGGTGTATCTGTTCAAAATGCGAATATAATGCTAACTCTAGTTTGAATTCTGCTGCCTACACCACAGTGTGCTGATTATTTATACTACTGGAAAACTTTTCTTGCAAAAAGCACTAGATCATCAGACTTTTCACTTTTCAAAAATATGATTGTAAATGCAGAAATACTGGGCATGAGATGTTAGTAACCATCAGTTGTACATTGGTTAATATGTCAAACATATTTTTACTATTTTTTAAAGAAAATTACAGTAAAAAGAAACAAATAAAATTGTAGGTGGGGTCGATATTCCTTGTCTGTTATCAGCAACTTGATTATGATATCATTTCTAAAATAATTTTGAAAGGTTTTACAGTTGACCCTTGAACAACATGGGTTTGAACTGCATGGGTCCACTTATATTTTGGGTTTTTCAATAAACATAGTGTTCATTTTTTCATTTTAAAGATTTTTCAACTAACTAAGTGTGGGGAAATGTTTGTGTTTAAATGGAGATCAGAAATTGTGGAATCAAAAGAACTATGTTATCAGTTCTAGTTCTGTCCAAATTGTTTCAGCTTCCTGTCTCTGTGTGAGTCATTTATCAGTTCCTTTGCTTCTGAAGCAGAGACAGCAGTATCAGAATTTTTTCACTGTGATGTGGAGGGAGGCAAAGAGTCATACCCCTAACCCCTTTCCTGCTTAAAGTTCAACTGTAATTTAGTTTCTGGGTGTGAGACTCCCTTGGACTTCAAGGAGATCCAACCAGTCCCTCCTAAAGGAGATCAGTCCTGGGTGTTCATTGGAAGGATTGATGTTGAAGCTGAAACTCCAATACTTTGGCCACCTGATGCGAAGAGCTGACTCATTGGGAAAGACCCTGATGCTGAGAAAGATTGAGGGCAGGAGGAGAAGGGGACAACGGAGGATGAGATGGCTGGATCGCATCATCGACTCAATGAACATGGGTTTGGGTGGACTCAGGGAGTTGGTGATGGACAGTGAGGCCTGGTGTGCAGCGGTTCATGGGGTCACAAAGAGTCGGACACGACTGAGCGACTGAACTGAAGTGAACTGAACTGTGCACATTTTTCATGAGAGCTCTAGTTTCAGAATAATGAATTTTCTTCTCCTTAAAGAATTGATTTTCCCTGCTTGAATGAATGAATTTATTCTTTATTTACTTGGGAATGTATACAATCTTCAGAAGTGTTTTATTATAATTATGACAATTATACTCATCTCTGAAGGTGGCACCCAAAAATACAAAGTATCTTCAGAGTGTAATATCAAAATGCAGTAGTTTCTCCTTTCTGTCACAAAATAGATACTGACAGAATCACACAATTTAAGGAATTGGTATTTGAAATACAGTTTGGGGTTAAATATATATATGTATTAATAGACAAAGCTTGTCTTACAAATATCATAATTTGATGAATATAATCTTCTATAAAAAATATTTTACTGCCTGGTCATTTTTTTTGAAATCTAATAGAGAAGACTTGTTTGCAAATTTTTTAGAGAAAGAGGGTAGTAAGAGGGTCCAAACTGAATATGGACATGAAGTTAATTCAGACATATTGGGGAAGCTTTTATAAAGTTTAAAAATATTGATTTTGAAGAAACAATTGATCAAATATATGTAAGTATGCTGTACTTCTAAAATAACTAGTATAAAATGAAAATATTAATTAAAATTATGATTAACAGATATTACCAATGCAGAAAAACATTAAGAAATAAAATAATTAGAAATATCTGTTAATAAATTGAGCTTTTGTGCTTTTTAGAACCATTGTGACATCATGAATATTCATAAATGGGTACCAATTTAGAGATTAGTTTTGTCTGTTTTATAGATAAGCCAAAGACATCTAACCCTCATAAATATAGAGATGACAAGGAATAAGATTTTATTTACCTTGCTATAGTTCAGTTTTTTCTTCAATTCAGTCTAACAAAATTTTCTATCAATAGCTAGAGAAACTAATTATTTTCTTTTTCTTAAGCACTTCATCTATATTAGCTATTTGGCTGTCTGACTGTAACTATATTTCTAGCATATATTACTGCTAAACTTCTTAATCTTAAAATGGGAATACAAATCAACCTCAAGTGTTGTAAAAATTAAAGGAGATAACATACATAAAATATTTATCTAAGAACTTGGCTCAAGTTTTAAACATATGGAAAGTTATAACGATAGAGGACAAGCCCACTAGTAAATCTGATACTCAATGATTATGTGGCTTTTATTTATGTGTTTAGAAAGTCATATGCAACTTTGTTATATTAATTGACTTATAAAATAGGATCATTTCTTTATACAAATATTTTATGTGATCTTTTTTTATTTCTGCTATAGAGATTGTTTCATTCAGATAATTTGGGAAATAGAAACTAACCTAAAAAATGTGTTTGTCAGGGAAAATGGAAATGAGCAGATGGATTGTGATGGAGAAAACAAAAGGAGGAGAGGAAAAAATGATTGAAAAAGATAGATTCAAATACAGATAATGGGAGAAGAATATGATCAGCATGGAGTACACCTGCTCAGTGCAGTGTTTTCTCACATTAAACTTAAGAAGTCTTTGTTCTAAAGCCTTAGATTTGGTACTTTCACAACTCTGAAGGAACTGGCATGTTTGGCCTCTGGCCTTGTGATGAGTGATTTTCCAAGATGAGCATCATGTTTTCCAGAATTAGATGGGAAAATCTTGTTGTTCCTCAGTTGCTAAATCATGTCCGACTTTTTGTGACCCCATGGACTACAGCACACCAGGCTTCCCTATCCTTCACTGTCTCCTAGAGTTTGTTCAAACTCATGTGCATTGAGTCAGTGATGCAATCTAACCATCTCATCCTCCCTTATTCCCTTCTCCTCCTGCCCTCACTCTTTCCCAGCATCAGTTTGTTTGTTTTTTTTTTTTGCAATTAGTCAGCTCTTTCCATCAGGTGGCCAAAGTATTGGAGCTTCAGCTTCAGAATCAGTCATCCCAATGAATATTCAGGATTGATTTCCTTTAGGATTGACTGGCTTGATCCCCTTGCTGTCCAAGGGACTCACAAGAGTCTTCTCCAGCACCATGTTTCAAAGCATCAGTTCTTCAGTGCTCAGTCTTCTTTATGATCCAACTCTCTCATCCATACATGACTACCGGAAAAAAAACATAATTTTGACGATATGGACCTTTGTTGGCAAAGTGGGGCTTCTGCTTTTTATACACTGTCTAGGTTTGTCATAGCTTTTCTTCCAAAAAGCAAGTATCTGTTCATTTCATGGCTGTGGTCACCACCTGCAGTATTTTGGAGCCCAAGGAAATAAGATCTGTCACTGTTTCCACTTTTCCCCCATGTATTTGCCATTAAGTGATGGGACCGAATGCTGTGATCTTAGTTTTTTGAATGTTGAGTTTTAAGCCAGCTTTTCACTCTCCTCTTTCACCTGCATCAAGAGGCTCTTTAATTCCTCTTAGTTTTCTGCCATTAGAGTGGCATATCTGAGGTTGTTGATATTTTTCCCTGAAATCTTGATTACTGCTTGTGATTCATCCAGTCCAGCATTTCACATGATGTACTCTGCATATAAACGAAACAAGCAAGGTGACAATATACAGCCTTGTAGGACTCCTTTCTCAATTTGGAACCAATCATTTGTTCCATGTCTGTTTCAGTCATTTGTTCGATGTCCAGTTCTAACTGTTGCTTCTTGACCTGCATACAGGTCTCTCAGGAGACAGGTAAGGTGGTTTGGTATTCCTATCTCTTTAAAAATTTCCCACAGTTTGTTGTGATCCACACAGTCAAAGGCTTTAGCATGGTCAGTGAAACAGATGTTTTTCTGGAATTCTGTTGCCTTTTATATGATCCAAGTCTGCTGCAGGTGAATTTCAGGCCTTGATAACCTTACTTTAAACAACACTGTCCACAATGGGCTCAACCTAGGTGCCCAATTCCTTGCTTGAGCTCTCACTTGATACCTTCCTGATCTGTTTCTTGACAAGGTTGTGTTTCTCAGAAATTTGGAAACCACCCAGGAGATTTGTAACCTGAATCTATATCTCTGAGTAATTTTTAAAAAGTAATCTCCTAAAATTCATGTGAAGGTTGATGAATAGACTGAATTACATGAGTGTGAGCAAGCAAACTTTTTTTATTCTTATAACTGTGTTCAAACATATTTTTAAAAATTTCTCTCCTATTTGCCAATGGATAGCTTGAGAAAAAAAAAAAACCTGTAATTTTTTTTAGTACTTAAAATATTAAAAGTTTTATTTTGAAATATTAAAAAGTCCAAACTAACTATATAGTTAAAGTTATAACAAATATAACTGTTATTATATTATAATAACATTATATTATATTATTTATAATAATATAAATATTATAGTTATATAATATAACTGTGTTATAACAAATCATGACAAAGATAATAGCCTAAGCAACACAAATTTATTATCTCAATTATCTCGGTCAGAATTCCAGATTAATTCTGCTGATTTCTCTGCACTGGATTTCACAAAGCTAAATCAATCTGCTTCCAAGTTTAATCACATTGTTGGCAGAATTGAGTTCCTTAGAATTACAGAACTGAGTTTCCTTTTTCTTGCTGATTGAAGCTTGAAGGCCACTCTTAGGTCTTAGAACTTTGATCTTTCCATATGAAGCCTAACTCAGAGTCTAAGTCAGCACACGAAATGCTTCTCATCCTTGGAATCTCTATGAATTCTCTTTCTGTTGCATCTATTTCCTGCTATCAGCTAAAGAAAGTTCTCTCCTTTCAAAGATTTATCTGATTACTTTGGGCTTTCCCAGGTAATCCAGGAAAATCTTTTCTTAATTTAATCTACATAATATCTCATATTCGTAGGTTTTAGAATTAGACTATGGCAACTTGATCCACTCCAGTATTCTTGCCTGGAGAATTCCATGGAAGAGGAGCCTGGTAGGCTACAGTCCACGAGGTCACAGATTATAGGACATGATTGAGCAATTAACTAATGACAACTTAGGAACACTATTATTCTACCTCTAATACCAATTTCAATCAAAATTTCAATTTCCCCTCTGGTCCAAAGCTTTTCTTATCTTATAGCATATATCATACCATAATTCTATATTCTAAGTGCAAAAAGTGTTTTAGTTTATTTTACTCTCCTCCATGCATTTTATCCCTACTCTTTCTGAAATTTCTGAATTTTCCAGGTTTGAGGACATAGGAAGAAACGATTTTAGAATAAGTCTTGATTTATTAGAGCTAGTATAAATTGGTATGGTGGTCTCTTTATGACTCATGCCAAAGTGTTCTATTAATATCTCTCTCACATGGAATGCTACTGTGGATTCTTTGGAAATTTCCCTCCATTGTTCATTATTTTAATACAAGCTCCTGGAAAAAACTCAACTATGGAATACACACGATAGCTAATATTCATTTTGGCACTATTCTTTCACTGTAATTGGAATATGATAACAAAAAATGAAATTTAAAATCTAGCAATGCTGAATATTTTTGCTTTATATTCTGTAGTCAGTAATAAAAATCTTCATTTATGTACATGCATTCCAGCACGAATCAAGATTGTTGGGAGAAATATCAATAACCTCAGATATGCAGATGACATCACCCTTATGGCAGAAAACGAAGAAGAACTAAAGAGACTCTTAATGAAAGTGAAAGAGGAGAGTGAAAAAGTTGGCTTAAAACTCAACATTCAGAAAACTAAGATCATGGCATCTGGTCCCATCACTTCATAGCAAATAGATGGGAAAACAATGGAAACAGTGAGAGACTTTCTTATCTTGGGCTCCAAAATCACTGCAGATGGTGACTGCAGTCATGAAATTAAAAGATGCTTGCTCCTTGGAAGAAAAGCTATGACAAATCTAGACAGTATATTAAAAAGTAAAGACATTACTTTGCCAACAAAGGTCTGTCTAGTCAAAGCTATGGTTTTTCCAGTAGTTGTGTATGGATGTGAGAGTTGGACTATAAAGAAAGCTGAATGCTGAAAAATTGATGCTTTTGAACTGTAGTGTTGGAGAAGATTCTTGAGAGTCCCTTGGACTGCAAGGGGATCCAACCAGTCCATCCTAAAGGAAATCAGTCCTGAATATTCTTTGGAAGGACTGATGCTGAAGCTGAAACGCCAATAATTTGGCCACCTGATGTGAAGAACTGACTCATTGGAAAAGACCCTAATGCTGGGCAAGACTGAAGTTAGGAGGAGAAGGGGATGACAGAGGATGAGATAGTTGGATGGCATCACTGACTCAATGGGCATGTGTTTGAGCAAGCTCTGGGAGTTGGTGATGGACAGGGAAAAGTGGCAAGCTGCAGTCCATGGGGTCACAAAGAGTTGGACATGACTGAGTGACTGAAATAAACTGAACTGATGTACATGGATTATAAATCAGAGTTGTGTGAGTCCAGGCCTGACACTTGGCTATGTGACTTTGGAAAAGTTTCACATTTTTCTGCCTCAGACTTCTCAGATCAAATGTAAAAGCAATAATAGTGCCCAGTCCACACTTCTGTAGCCATATAAATTGCTTTTTTTTAAATTAGTTTATGTATCTATTTTTTAACTTTAAAATATTGTATTGGTTCTGCCATACATTGACATGAATCCACCATGGGTGTACATGTGTTCCCCTTCCAGAACCCCCCTCCCAACCTCTCTCCCCAGCCCATCCCTCTGGGTTATTCCAGTGCACCAGCCCCAACCACCCTGTATCATGCATCGAACCTGGACTGGCGATTCATTTCTTGACACTTGTAAAGCTCTTAATAAGTAATAATTATTACTATTATTATTATTTTCTTATGAATTTCCCTCTGTCTTTAATAATCTCCTACGCTTGCTGCCTATGATCACCTCAATTCTCATATACCCACTATCTACCGTTTTCCAATCATTCTAGTATTAGTTCCTTGTATCTCTTTGCCCAATAACTGCCTCAATTGCCCTTCTCCCTACTTTCTTTCTCCCCCAAGAATCTCTTTCATACACACACCCCACAAAGTTTATTTATAACTTCTTTGTGCTCACAGAGCATTTATTATCTATTTCACCCCTGATTATATTTCCTTTGTCAATACCATCTGGCCAAAGATCACTAGGAACACAATTGTAGCTGAACAAGGTGGGTTCCTGTTTTGTTGTAAGCAATGGAGAATACACTCTATGGGGCATCATGGAGTGTCTTAGCAAGAACATTTTAGAAGAAGACATTTTTACAAGGCTACTCTGTTAGGTAACTTGGGGTATATTTAAGGAAATGAAGCTTTCTTCTGGATTGAGTGTTGTCAGAAAGTGGAATATTTTTATGATTGGTGCCTTACCCTGTTTGGGCTGCTACAACAAACTATCACAGAGTGATTGGCTTATAAATAGTGATTTACTGATCACAGTTCTAGAGGCTGGAAGTCCAAATTCAGGGAGCCAGCATGGTTGAGTGAAGGTCCTCTTCTGGGTGAAAGACTTCTAATATCACACAGAGCAGAAAGGAACAAGAGAGTTCTGTGGGATCCCTTTTGTAAGAGCACTAATCTCATTCATGAGGGGCCCATCCTCATAATTTGATCAACTTAAAGACCATCACCTGTGGAGGTTAAGATTTCAACATGTGAACTTGGGGGTTAGAGGGGATACAAACATTCAGACCAAAACAATTGAGGTGGGTATCTTAATAAATATTATCTATAGAAGGTAGTCTAGAGCAAAGCTAAAATTATAAATAGCAAAGAGACAGCAGTCACTATTTTAGCCAGAAAAGTGAGGGTTTGTTATTGTATATGTTGGATAATGTTCGTTTTTATCTATGCTCACCCATGACTGTACAGTGGTCTTGTTTTTGCTTGATTCCATCATGATCAGAGTAATTTTGTCTCATGTTGATGTTCTATGCAATTATTCATGTTCAACAGAATAACACCAGAGCCTGACAAAAAGTACCAGGCTCAGTCATAGTATTACCAAGACCTGCTTGTCTTTTCCTCAACTTACATTAGTTTATGACTCTTTCTCACTAAAATACTATATACCTCTTAGAATAAAAGATTATGCATTATTATTCCTCAAGAATAATAGCACTAGACATGTAATAGGGACACAATGAATATCTGTTAAATTAATACCTTACATTTAAAAAATGTGACTAGTTTTTAAAAATGCATATCTAAAGGGAAAATTGATCCATTTATTAAATTCATCCATTTATTACATAATCATCTCACCTATCATCATTGACTGGTTTAGAGATACAGCCATTAGTCAAATATTGCAATATTTACCAAAAATAACTGTGGATCCAAAATGATGCTTGTTAAAATAATCATGATTTAAAAGAAAATTTTAATTTGATTTTAAATTATACAAATTATAATGTGTGATTAAAGTTTCTAGGTAGCAGCTTTGTAAAAGGTAATTTAAATTATCAATACAATCTGCACTTTGATAATTGACATCTTTGGCCATGTTTGCATCCACATTGCAATTTTAACACTTTTTCCTTCACAAGTCTTGCAATGATCAGGTTTTTTTTTTCCACTCTGGATTCAAGAATATTATTTATGAAAATAGAGGTGCAGAATCTCATATCTGGGGTCATATGCTTGAGCACCAGTTGATGACACTGTGATGACACATTTCACTAATAAATAACTAAACTGACTTCTGTCCTCTCCCCAGTGCTCCACTGACAGATGAGACTAGGCAGTATATTTTCAAAGCACCATTGTACTAGTGATGCATTGGAACAGAATGCCACCAGAGAGACTTACCCCAAGTGAAATATTGTTCTGTCACAGGGTCTTAGAGATTTAAGCATCCATTTCCAAATCTAGTCCATAGATCTATTTGAAAAATAAAATCAAAGTTTTTTAATTTATTTTTTAATCTTAATATATCAAAAAATGCAATGCATGTGTATGATAGCTGAGAGCCCATGCAATTCAAACTCATAAATAATGTATTTTTTGTGTATTGTATACATGTGAAAAAACTAGCTTACCTTCTAGGGGAAAAAACTTAAGGTAAAGGATATACATAATAAACAACGGACTTCAGGATGTACAGAAGCAGTTTATATGAGGTTTAAGAAAAATTAACTCAGAACTACTGTGTAGGAAATGGGATACAGTGAAAATTTTTTAAAGATAACTTCTGAAACATTTCTCCCAAAGCTCAAAACTTGCTTTGTCAACCCTACATATCTAAGGGATTCTGACCAGAGCAGCAGAGAGGAGGACATGAGGAGTCATTGTGCAGGTTCAACAACAGGATGGAAATACAAAGTTTGCAAAATTCACTCTGGCTACTCCATAGCTACTTGGATGTATACTTCTCAGAAAAGTTAGATTAAGCTAACCTTAGATAACCTTCCAACTTAATCAACTAAACCCAAGAGTCTTAAAAGCTATGTGAGCACCTATGTATGTATGTAAGTTGCTCAGTCATGTCCAACTCTTTGCAATCCTATGGACAGTAGACCACCAGGCTCCTCTGTCCACAGGATTTCCCAAGCAAGAATACTGGAGTGGGTTTCAATTCCCTTCTTCAGGGAATCTTTCTGACCCAGGGATCAAACTTGGGTCTCCTGCATTGCAGGCAGACCCTCTACCTTCTGAGCCACTAGGGAAGCCATGGGGGAAATAAAATAGGGCTTCCCTGTCCAAATGTACAGATTGAACCTTGCTGAAAGTAGTAAGCAAAGGAACACAAGTGGGACTTGAAATCCATTTCATACCCTGCTCACAAAGTCAGCAGCCCTAATTTGGAGGCATCAACTAAGACCATTGGGGACTCTTTCCTAACTGTCTCCAAAATGAGAATTGTTTATCTCCAAATTGTTTATCTATAGGGACACCTTTTTTATAATTTGTACAAGGGGCCAAAGTATGCTTCCAGAGTACATGGAAAAGAAGTAAATGGTCAGATGCTATTATATTAGTCATTTGATAGGTAAAAATAATTTTAATCTATTTCAGAAGGCACAATGGGTTCAGTGTCGATGCCAGGTGCTCTACAATTAGTAACACCTCAGAAGTCAGACTTCTTTACCAACTGCAAAAGGACTGGTTGGACATAGGCCATAATCTCTCTCAGAAACTTGTGTACACACTACTATATTTAAAATAGACAATCAAGGACCTACTGTATAGGGAACTTTACTCAGTATTCTGTAATAACTTAAATGGGAAAACCATTTGAAAAAGAATAGATACATGAATAATTGAATCACTTGCTGTACACCTGCAACAAACATAACATTGTTAATCAACTATCAGTTCAGTTCAGTTCAGTCACTCAGTCGTGTCCGACTCTTTGCCACCCCATGAACCACAGCACGCCAGGCCTCCCTGTCCATCACTAAATCCCTGAGTCCACCCAAACCCATGTCCATCAACTCGGTGATGTCATCCAGCCATCACATCCTCTGTCATCCCCTTCTCCTCCTGCCCTCAATCTTTTCCAGCATCAGGGTCTTTTCCAATGAGTCAGCTCTTCACTCCAATATAAAATAAAAACAAAACTAAAACCCTGCATCTCTTACTCTTAAACTCTGGCTCATTTTCTTGATATTAGCTTCATTAAACACTTGACTTTTATTTGGTGCAATTATGGAATCCCTGCTGAGTTGGTTAATGCTCCCAAATCATAGACCCATATTTTCTCCTGCATTATTAATCCCTGCGTTGATAAAACCATGGACAACATTGACCACATTTAAGAATGGTAGAGCATGTCCTATCAAAATAACACAGACCTTATAGCTGAAGCCAGGTCTTAGAGTAGTCCCTCAGCTTTGCCAGAAATTATTGGTAATTTTTATCTGCATGCTAGATATTTTAGAGTTCCTAGGAGAAATGGAATGCTTTGGATAGCAAAAGGCAACTGGAAGATTATGCATATGACTACATACCAGTCAGTATGGATATATGGGTATTTTTTTTTAATAATTTTGCAGGTAGTATAGCCTTTTTGGTATGTATGGACTGAATATCAATCATGGGTAGAACTGACCTTGTGCTTCTACCCAAAATCCTCCTATTTTCAGTTTACACTCAAGTCTTGTTGCCATTCCATTAACTGCCATTTATGCTTCCCAGGCAGATCAAGCCTTGCATCTTCTAAAGTGAATAAATCCCTATTACTTCCATTATTTAAAAGTCACAGTTTTTTGGCTTAGTGTAACTTAGTTTCAAATTTCTTATCTTGCAAGTGAAAGGATACTAACATAACTTCTCATGTTCTCAGTGCCTCATTTCTTCAGATACATACCATATCATTTAAGTCTTTAATCTCTACATATTAATTGATTCCTTACCAAAAAATCAAGTTTTCCCATCATCCTAAAAATCCCTATCTTCTAGCCTGCTTCCCTTGATCTTTTTCCCCTTTTAAACATCCAAATTCTAGGACATACTCTTTATTTTGCTACTGTTGTCGTGTGTTAGTCACTCAGTTGTGTCTGACTCTTTGCAACCCTATGGACAGCAGCCTGCCAGGCTTCTCTGTCCATGGGATTCTCCAGGAATGGCAAGCAGGTTCTTTACCACTAGCACCACCTGGGAAGCCCACTCTTTATTTTAGCTCCTCCTATTTCATTTACAAATCCACTATAATATGAATTTCAACCTACTAGTCTAAAAAAATAGGTGCATGGTAAGATAATTACTAGTCTGCAAAGTTTCAATTGAATGACTTATTTTCTTAACAAGTTACTTTTTACCTGCCATAGAATATTGATTCTAAGATAACATTATTCCCTGTGCCTGCTCTGTGTATTTTGGTATTCTTCTATATTTGCTTTTGATATTTTCTCTTCTAATTTTATATTCTTTTTTGAGGGGGCATCCCATCCACAGTGTTCACTCCCTATAGTATTATGGCTCTTAAATATTTATTTCCAACTCTGATTCAGTTGTATTTTTGTTGTTGTTGTTGTTAAACTAAAAATCTACAGTTTGGGTTCCTTACTACAGATCCTTCCCAAATGTCAAGAGTTACTCAAAATGAAATACCTCTCAAACTTAAATTCACTATCATTACTACTCAAAATAAACTTGATTCTATTTCTATTCTTCCAAACAGGTTTCGTGTGACTTATATCTGCTTGGAATCACTTGCCCTCCATCTGTGTGGCATTCAAAGCTTGCAAAACAGTCTCTTTTCATGAATCCTAAAGTTCAACACATTATTCTGACCATTCATACTCACCTTGTATGGTGTACTTTTTATTTTTTGATCATCTTAAGACTTTCCACTCTAGAATTTATGTTTAACTGATTTAACATCATTTACAATGCAGTTTGGGTCACATCAATTCTCTTTTGAAATATTTCTTCATATCTTGTTCACACGTGATCTTAAAGATCTTTTCATATCACCTTAGAAATAACTAACTTATCAGTGTTCTATATCTCTTTGCCCTACTCGCATTTCTTTAAACATGTAAAGCTGTTTTATATACTATGGTCTCATCATCTAATCTAGTTCTTTGAGGAGTATAGCTCATGTAACCAACTGAAAATGATCATGTGTTGGTATTTCTCTACTACCCTTGAAGAAGATTTAGAATACTTCCTCAGTCACTTTATTTACTCTTGTAACTTCAATATAGTTTTCCACTTGAATTTTAACCTTTAGATTATGTTACCTTTCTTGCTCTCTTTGAAATATAAAACAAAAAAGAAAATTAGGAAAAGGGGAAAAATCATATATAACTAAAATTGTTAGAAGGTATTTTGATAAGTTATTTTCAACACACAGTAATAAAATAATGGAAGATGTATGCTTGCCATTTCAGAAAAGACACATTAACGGGAAAAGAAAAAATGAGATATATCTAATATAAGACTCAAAGGTATCACTTTTTAAATCATTGTGCAGAAGTAAATAGACCCAGAGTAAACAGAATTCAACTTAACTTTTTGTCGCTGAAATTGTGTTGCACAATTTCACAGGAAAATGAGCTGCTAGAAATTCAACACACAATTTATTAACCTCATTTCTGCTTATATGTGCTATCTTATAGTACATACCATCTATTGCTAAGAAAGTTAGGCTACCAGTTAAGATTTTTACATTCCCTAAGGAAGGGAAGCAGACATGTGGTGTTATTCAACTTGCTGCTGCTGCTAAGTCGCTTCAGTCGTGTCTGACTCTGTGCGACCCCATAGACGGCAGCCCACCAGGCT
The DNA here is from genome assembly GCF_054371585.1 of Giraffa tippelskirchi. Taxonomy (NCBI): domain Eukaryota; kingdom Metazoa; phylum Chordata; class Mammalia; order Artiodactyla; family Giraffidae; genus Giraffa; species Giraffa tippelskirchi. Next base: position 45,727,736 of record NC_137276.1, read on the forward strand.
CCTCCGTCCCTGGGATTCTCCAGGCAAGAACACTGGAGTGGGTTGCCATTTCCTTCTCCAATGTGTGCAAGTGAAAAGTGAAAGTGAAGTCACTCAGTCGTGTCCGACTCTTAACGACCCCATGGACTGCAGCCCGCCAGGCTCCTCCATCCATGGGATTTTCCAGGCAAGAGTACTGGAGTGGGTTGCCATTGCCTTCTCCAGTTATTCAACTTAGTTTATGTATTAAAAGGTAGATATGGAAACTGAATAAAGTACCCATAGGACACCAATCACATATGAAAGTTGATACATGTTCTCAAACAAAGTATTTTCTGAATTATTTCAAATTGATTACATATGAAATACTTCTGAAGACTGAATGTTTTAGTTCTTATACAGATGTATCACCAGTGACACTGGAAATATGTTTCCATGCCTCAGACTAATGAGACTTCTAGGTACAGTTAAATAGCTAATCAAGAAATTATACAAAATGATTCAGAGGCTTCTACCTACTATGCTAAATCTGCTTTAACTTACCTAATATGCTCTTATTTTATTTCTGCACAAAACTCCATTTCTATATTAGTATCAGCTGTGATGTCAACATTCATCAGAGGGCAGACAGAATGAACACAATCAAGAAAACTAACCAAACTGAACAATGGAACACAGCCTTGTCTAACAAAATGAAGTTATGAGCCATACTGTGTAGGCTCACCCAAGATGGACGGGTCATGGTGGAGAGTTCTGACAAAACGTGGCCCACTGGAGAAGGGAATGGCAAACCACTTCAGTATTCTTGCCTTGAGAACGCCATGAACTGTATGAAAAGGCAAAAAGATAGGACACTGAAAGATGAACTCCCCAGGTAGGTAGGTACCCAATATGGTACTAAGATAAGTGAAGAAATAACACCAGAAAGAATGAAGAAATGGAGTCAAAGTGAAAACAACACCCAGGTGTGGATGTGACTGGTGAAGGAAGTAAAGTTTGATGCTGTAAGAACAATATTCCATAGGAACCTGGAATGCTAGGTCCATGAATCAAGGCACATTGGAAATGCTCAAACAGAAGATGGAAAGAGTGAACATTGACATTTTAGGAATCAGTGAACTAAAATGGACTGGAATGCGGCTGCTGCTGCTGCTGCTACTAAGTCGCTTCAGTCGTGTCTGACTCTGTGCGACCCCATAGACAGCAGCCCACTAGGCCCCTCTATCCCTGGGATTCTGCAGGCAAGAATACTGGAGTGCGTTGCCATTTCCTTCTCCAATCAACGAAAGTGAAAAGTGAAAGTGAAGTCATTCAGTCGTGTCCGACTCTTTGCGACCCCATGGACTGTAGCCCACCAGGCTCCTCCATCCATGGGATTTTCCAGGCAAGAGTATCACTGTGGGTTGCCATTTCCTTCTCCAATGGACTGGAATGGGTGAATTTAATTCAGATAACCATTATATCTACTACTGGGGGCAAGAATCCCTTAGAAGAAATGGAGTAGCCCTCAGAGTCAACAAAAGAGTCTGAAATGCAGTACATGGGTGCACTGTCAAAAATGACAGAATGATCTCTGTTCATTTCCAAAGCAAACCATTCAATATCACAGTAATTCAAGTCTGTGCCCCAACCACTAATGCCAAAGAAGCTGAAGTTGAACGGTTCTATGAAGATCTTCTAGAACTAACATGAAAAAATGACATCTTTTTCATCATAGGGGGTTGGAATGCAAATATAGGAAGTCAAGAGATACCTGGAGTAACAGGCAAGTTTGGCCTTGGAGTACAAAATGAACCAGGGCAGAGGCTAATAGAGCTTTGCCAAGAGAATACACTGGCCATAGCAAACACTCTCTTCCAACACAAGAGACAATTCTACACATGGCCATCACCAGATGGTCAATACCAATTTCAGATTGATTATATTCTTTGCAGCCAAAGATGGAGAAGCTCTATACAGTCAGCAAAAACAAGACCAGAAGCTGACTGTGGCTCAGATCATGAACCCCTTATTGCAAAATTCCGACTTAAATTGAAAAAAGTAGGGAAAATCACTAGACCATTCAGGTTTGACCTAAATCAAATCCCTTACAATTATATGGTGGAAGTTACAAACAGATTCAAGGGATTAGATCTGGTAGAGTGTGTGAAGAACTATGGGTAGAGGTTCGTGACATTGTACAAAAGGCAGGGCTCAAGACCATCCCCAAGAAAAAGAAACACAAAAAGGCAAAATGGTTGTCTGAGGACACCTTAAAAATAGCTGAGAAAAGAAGCGAAAGGCAAAGGAGAAAAAGAAAGATATACCCATCTGAATGCAGAGTTCCAAAGAAGGCAAGGAGAGACAAGAAAGCCTTCCTCATTGATCAGTACAAAGAATTAGAAGAAAATAAAAGGAAAGACTAGAGATCCCTTCAAGAAAATTAGAGATACTAAGGAAAAATTTCATGCAAAGATGGGCACGATAAAGGACAGAAATGGTATGGACCTAACAGAAGCAGAAGATATTAAGAAAAGGTGGCAAGAATACACAAAAAACCACACAAAAAAGATCTTAATGACCCAGATACCCACAATGGTATGATCACTCACCTAGAGCCAAACATCCTGGAGTCCAAAGTCAGGTGGGCCTTAGGAATTATCAATATGAACAAAGCTAGTGGAGGTGATGGAATTCCAGTTGAGCTATTTCTAGCTGTTAAAGGGTTCCACTCAATATGCCAGCAAATTTGGAAAACTCAGCAGTGGCCACAGGACTGGAAAAGGTCAGTTTTCATTCCAATCTCAAAGAAAGGCAATGCCAAGGAATGCTCAAACTACTGCACAATTGCATTCATTTCATACGTTAGCAAAGTAATGCTCAAAATTCTCCAAGTGAGGCTTCTTGAGTACATGAACTGAGAACTTCCAGATGTTCAAGCTGGATTTAGAAAAGGCAGAGAAACCAGAGATCAAATTGCCAACATCCGTTAGATCATAAAAAAGACAAAAGAGTTCCAGAAAAACATCTATTTCTGCTTTATTGACTACACTAAATCTTTGACTATGTGGATCACAACAAACTGTGGAAAATTCTTAAAGAGACTGGAATATCAGACCACCTTACCTGCCTCCTGAGAAATCTGTATGCAGGTCAGGAAGCAACAGTTAGAACTGAACATGGAAAAACGTACTGGTTCCAAACTGGGAAAGGAGTAGGTCAAGGCTGTATATTGTCAGCCAGCTTATTTAACTGATATGCAGAGTATATCATGCGAAATGCCAGGCTGGATGAAGCACCACCTAGAATCAAGATTGCTGGGAGAAATATCAATAACCTCAGATATGCAGATAAAGTCCTAGCCACAGCAATCAGAGAAGAAGAGTAAATAAAATGAATCTAGATTGGAAAAGAAGAAGTAAAACTTTCACTATTTGTAGATGACATTGTACTATATATAAAAAAAAAAAAACCCTAAAAAATATTTCCATAAAACTGCTAGAGCTCATCAATGAATTTGGTAAAGTTATACAATACAAAATTAATACACAGAAATCTGTTTCATTTCCATACACTAATAATGAAACACGAGAAAGAGAAATTAAGGAAACAATTCCATTTGCCATTACACCAAAAAAATAAATAAATAAAATACCTAAGAGTAAACCTATGTAAGGAGGCAAAGACCTGTACTCCAAAAACTAAGATGCTGATGGAAGAAACTGAAAATTATACAAACAGATAGAAAGATATATTAAAAGTTTGTTCTTGTATTCGAAGAATTAATGTTAAAATCACTGTACTAACAGAGGCAATCTATAGATTCAATGCAATCCTTATTAAATTACCAATGGCATTTTTCACAGTACTAGAACAAAAACATTTTAAATTTGTATGGAAACATGAAAGATCCTGAACACCCAAAGCAATCTTGAGAAAGAAAAATGGAGCTAGAAGAACCAGGCTCCCTGACTTTAGACAATACAACAAAGCTATAGTCATCAAAACAAGATGATTCTGGGACAGATATATCTTCATTGCTTGTTACGCTGCCTGTGTCTGTTCACTGTCCTTTGTAAAAAACCAATGGAAAAGGGATCAAGACAGCTTGAAATTAATGATCCCCCTAGCTTCACTAAATCTTCACCAGGTTTCTTCCTGTGTACAGGCTGCTGATTCCCTTTCTGTAGAACGTTTACTTTAGAAAATTTCAAATAAAAACACTTTCCTGTCCTATTGAGATGTTCAGTTCAGTTCAGTTCAGTTGCTCAGTCATGTCCAACTCTTTGCCCCACCATGAGCCACAGCACTCCAGGCCGCCCTGTTCATCACCAACTTCCAGAGTTCACCCAAACCCATGTCCATTGAGTCGGTGATGCCATCCAACCATCTCATCCTCTGTCATCCCCTTCTCCTCCTGCCCTCAATCTTTCCCAGCATCAGGGTTTTTTCCAATGAGTCAGCTCTTCACATCAGGTAGACAAAGTATCAGAGCGTGAACTTCAACATCAGTTCTTCCAAATAACATCAAGGACTGATCTCCTTTAGGATGGACTGATTGGATCTTCTTGCAGTCCAAGGAACTCTCAAGAGTCTTCTCCAACACCACAGTTCAAAAGCATCAATTCTTCGGTGCTCAGCCTTCTTTATGGTTCATCTCTCACATCCATACATATATACTGGCATATTGAGTGGAGCACTTTCACAGCATGATCTTTCAGGATTTGAAATAGCTCAACTGGAATTCCATCACCTCCACTAGCTTTGTTCATAGTGATGCTTCCTAAGGCCCACTTGACTTCACATTCCAGGATGTCTGGCTCTAGGTGAGTGAACACACCATCGTTATTATCTGGGTCGTGAAGATCATTTTTGTACAGTTCTTCTGTGTATTCTTGCCACCTCTTCTTAATATCTTCTGCTTCTGTTAGGTCCATACCATTTCTGTCCATCTTGAATTTTCTTGAAGAGATCTCTAGTCTTTCCCATTCTATCTTTTAAAGAGCTTCTTGCCACTTTTACACACGAGGACTACTTTTTGCCAGGACCTGGAAGTCATCCCTTTGAGATGTAATCAATAACAAATATGACACCCCTATCTCCCAGTTTCTGTGAGAATGTAGATTCCTACACAGATGGCCTAACCACCTTGACCAATTTCCCCTCTACCATCCTTCAACACTTCTCTGCTAGATCACCAGATCTGTCCAAAATTCTCCCTCCTTGAGAATTGTCTCACTTCTTGTCTCAGAAGACATGAGCTTAATCTCTTTTTTCTATCGCAATAGTCTTCTCTGCCTGTTTAACTCTATCAGGAGCATAAGACATAAAAAGTTCCTGTACTTAGGGAGTTTATATCTTAGTGGGCAGAGACCTAGTAAAAAGTAAATCAGCACACAGAATAATTTCATATTTTTATAATGTTATGAAGAAACCGAGAGAAAATAGAAGTCTTGGCCCAAATATAAATGGATAGGTCACCCTAATATAATAAGTGAGTAGGATGTGATTCATAAAGTGATATTTTGCAATTGTGGTACAGGAACCATAATAAAAAGTGCCGAACTTGGATTTACTAGCAGCTGTGCAGTAACAACTTGTAGTCCCCAAGGACAAAAGTAGGAGTGGTAATTAGAATCCAGGAAAGAGAGGGGAGGAAAGAGTTCTGTCAATAATAATCTTGTGTGAAGGACACAGCCGGCCTTCTTGCAAAGACACAACTCAGAAACAGATATGCAGATTTTACTCTCCAACCTATCTCCCATCTTCTGCCAGGATCTCGATTGGTCAAACTCAATAGGAAGTCTGAAGTCCTTAAAGCCCTGTTCAAATACTTTATACAGTTGAGTCAACAATATTTATTTTGTATAATTTATTTAACTCAAAATACACTGTTATAATACTTTTATCTCATTTCAAGTGTGTGCTCAGTCACTCAGTTGTGTCTGACTCTTTGTGACCCCATGGACAGTAGCCTGCCAGACTCCTCCGTCCATGTAATTTTTCAGGCAAGAATACTGCAGCGGGTTACCATTTCCTACTCCAGGGGATCTTCCTGACCCAGGGAATGAACCCATGTCTCTTATGTCTCCTGAATTGGCAGGCAGATTCTTTACCACTGTGCCACCTGGGAAGCCCATATCATTTCAAGTATATGTTATTAATTTGCTCACATTTCTCTGAGGTTATGTCACTTGACATAAAAATTAGGGGAGAGATGTCTGTTTACTTACTAAACGGAAGTCAATCTATTAATATAGAATAAAAAATGTTCATTATTATAAAAATCATAAACATATTTTTGGGCATTATCTAGGAAGGTGATCATGTGGATATTAGACTATGCTTCCGAATCAACAATAGATGGGAGAAGAACTTTGTGACTTTCAAGGAATAAAAATTCCTGAGACAGACATAATGTTATGCTTCCTTCCCATGAATCAAAATGGATTGGAGTGTTGAATGAAAAAATTAATCCCTCAAACATATTGAGTGAAAAAACGATATTCTTTGGATTATAAGGCAAAAGACTTTCAATTTGATTCCATAGATAGTGTGCTATGAGCTGTGCTAAGAAGCTTCAGTCATGTCTGACTCTTTGTGATCCCATGACTGTAGCCTTCTAGGCTCCTCTGGCCATGGGGTTCTCCAGGCAAGGACACTGGAATGGATTGCCATACCGTAGATAGTGGAGTGTTATTAAAATCTTTTGAAAAAACAAATTGACTATGTGTTTGTGTGTGTGTGTGTGTGTGTGTGTGTGTGTATGTGTGTATGAACATGTATTATACTTATAAAACCAGTAGTGGCATCCAGGGTAAACTTGAGAACAGATGGATTAGGTAGGAGACTACACTAATAGTCCAGCTGAAAATTACTCTTGGTCATCATGAACTTTCTGTAAATATCTAAGTCAGTCTTGCATTTTTTAATTCTCTATATCAGTAAAGTCTGGAATTTCCCTCCAACTTTAAATAATATCTATGGGGTTGCAAAGTTGGGACACAACTGAGCATGCCTAGTCAATAAAAATGTAGGCCCTAACCTCTCTTCAGGGCTGCTAACTTGAGTATCAAACTGCTTATTTTGTCTGAAAAGTGAAAGTTGCTCAGTCGTGTCCAACTCTTTGCGACCCCATGGACTCTTTTAGTCCATGGAATTCTCCAGGCCAGAATACTGGAGTGGGTAGCCTATCCCTTCTCCAGCAGATCTTCCTGACTTAGGAATTGAACTGGGGTCTCTTGAATTGCAGATGGATTCTTTACCAACTGAGCTATCAGGGAAGCCCTTATTTTGTCTACTTAGCTCTTTTGTAACATATCCAACTATATACATGCAAATGATCACTCAATCCCTATGGCTGGCCCCACCCCCACATTGAAACTTCCTCAACCCCACTGACTTTATGTTCACCAATATAATCCACGAATGTCTCCTTTGCTTGGAATGTGCTTTCAATTTGTCCCTATTTGATCAATATTTTTAAGGCATGACTCAAATATCATTTTCACCAAAGCTTCTACAACAGTGTTAAGTATGGTATTTTTGTGATATCTCACTAATTTTCTATGTTCCTGCTTATCATTACATTTTTCAAGGCATATCATAATCAAATTGCTTAAAAGTCATAAGGAGAAGATCTTAAAAGCAGCCAGAGAAAAAAGATATTTCATAGAGAGACAACAACAGCAGACTTCTCATCAGAAACCATGTATGTTAATAAAATATGTAAAATCCTTTTTTTTCATTTTGTTTTATTTTGTTTTTAATTAGGGACTGTGAAGAGTCCTCATTTTTTGTCTAATGAGTATGAGAGTTATCGCAAATCATCATGTCCACAGCATTCTGTAAGACAATCTCCCAAGTTTCTGTGAAAAAATATCCCTATGACAAGCTTAAATGGAGCACTCATTAGTCTATCCATCTGGTACTGGGTTCCAGAGGATAGCATAGGTGTATTCTCCAGGGCTTCCCAAGGAAGCCAATGAACTGCACATACTCAGTAGAGAATATCCCAAAGGGATTAAACAGGATCAGGCTCATGCAGGGATGACCAGACTCTGGCACTCCTCCCAGAGGGCACTGCTGGCCCCAGCTACTGGAAGTGGGAAAAGTTAAATAAGAGACTTCAAAGAGTAAAGGTACCTCCAGGAACATTGTTCCTGTTTACCCTTATTTAAGGACAAGACTATAAAGTGACTATTATCAAACCAATTCACACCATTGACTTACTTACATGTTTGTAATCATATGAAAATAAAATTACATTTACATAGATAATATAGAGATCAATAAATGCAAAGATAGGGAAAATGAGAGCTAGAGGGAAGCTGTTTTAGAACTTATAAGTAAGAAATTATTTTCCTTGCATTCCTAATACCAGCTTTTCTTCTCAGAGTTAATAGCTAGACCATTATTGACACATTATGGAATAAAGTGCTTTAAAAACATACTTTTCAAAGTGAAAAATTATGTGGAAATAAATTCACAATTTGAACATGATATAAGAAAAAATTAAAGGTGCAGGAAGAAATGTGAACTGTGAATATGCTTTTAATAGTTAAACTGTTTCATTTTTTACATAAATTCTTATTTTTCTCAGATTTATCCAAAACAGATTTAAACAAAACAAACAAAAACATACTTTTATCTACCTTACTATTTTATCGGGTATACTGAAAAACCTTTGATTTAAGAGATATCATATAATAAATGTTAGGCAGGAAGTTAGGCATGAGCAATGAGGGGTGGCCTAGATTCAAGCTAATCTCTAAACCCCACCCTAGAAAGGACCCAGGAGAGCTCACAAATAGGCTACAAAATAACTATACGGACTTCAATTCTAGCACCCTTGATGCACAGCTGTGTCCTCAAGTGACTTTAGACAGCCAGGAGCCTATTAAGTGTTCATAAATATTCTATACATACATATATCTGATTATAACAGACTGAATTATGGGAAAATATGCACAATAGAGTTATTATAACAGACTGAATTATGGGAAAGATATGCACAATAGAGCCTGTTGCTGTGTAACTTGCAACTGTCAATCAAAACTCAGTCCACGTCTGCCTAGATGAATATGTAAAAGCCCTGTCTTGAAAACCCTGTACTTTATCAGTCACCAGTGCCTCTCCTGGCTTGGCCCATCTCTCCCTGGAGGTGTTCTTTCTGTTCTTTCTTCAATAAACTTGTTTTTGCCACAGGTAAGACCTCAGGTTATTCTTTGTGTCTTTACCAAAAACTGAGGTCCACAAGGAAGGGTCCCCTTCTACTCTCCCTATCTGGTTAGCAACAAATGTTTTAAGACCTAAAGTAGCAAGTATAAGACAGAGAACACCTTGATCTTATCAGCAGTTTTTGTCAAATAGCTTGTTAGGCACACATGTTCTCTCTTCTGCCATATTGAATTGATTGTTCCATTCCCTCATCTCTCATTGCATTTAAGTCACTATATTCAGCCATCTCAACTATTAGGTATAATGGTACCTGGGTCTCTACCCAGATCAAGAAGAAAAAAAGGCATCAACAATTGACACATTTGTGCTCATAGAAAGCATGGACTGAAGACCTAAAACGATACCCATAATAATCATTGCCTCTGAGAATTGCTGTTCTTCTAGCAGTATACAGTACTGGTTGTATGACTATTTTAATCCATAATGTCTTCAATTGTCATTTGATCATTTGGGAGGGTAGATATTATTGTCTTTTTCAAAATGTTATACATTATCTGGAGAAAGGGCTTGGTCTCTAACTGCTCACCTTAAAAACAGAATAAAAGAAAAATACAAAAACAACAAAACAAAAAAGTAGGTCATGTTCACACAGTTACCCTTAACCCAACTGAAGTAAAATAGTCATGCAATAGCGTGGTAAATTTTAAAGCTAGAAGTATGGTTACAAAACACTTAGGCATACTTCCATATATAAATAATGAAAAAAAAAATTCTCTGTTTCACAGAGAAACGTTCATAGATTAGTTTTGATTTGAGTGAAGGAAAATGATAATATTCATTGCAGTGACTTTCTCTGCTCAGTACTGCTTATACATGTGCCCCAAACCCAAAATTACTTACATTTTACAAGACTCCTGGAACAACTGCCTGAGCAAAATGTTACTCTATTATTAAATGAAAAACAAAAACATTTGGCAATAACTGAAGTTGCCAAACATTTTTTTTAAAAAATAGTTTGACTTAAACCACCCAATTCAGATGAAATAAAGACTATGTGAACTGTTAATATTAGATGTATAAAATTTAAGTCAACCCCATTAAGCATACAATTATATATACATATATATTAGAAATATATACATTAAAAGTATATTTATCTTTGAAGAAGTCAATTGCAGTGACCTAATGAAAAATCAGGATCCTGAGTATTTCACTTTTTCTTCAAAAGTCCTTCATGCACTTCAATGTTTTGTCTTTCAAAAAACACTAGAAAAATTTCCCTGTCCTACAGGAGTAAGTTTTGATTTGTCCTTCTCAAATCCTTAACATTTGCACTTTAGTTCTGTGGATTTCAGAATCTGCATCGTGCTGAATGAAAGTACATCTATCCACATTTAAGAACACTGGCAGTCAGTACACACTATTTAGCAATTCAACATGTATAATATTTTAAACTATTAAGCTACTATTACATGCTGATAACTGTGCTTAACACTAGAGATAGAAAAGAAGTAAGCTACATAGGCCTGTTTAATGCAATCACAATCACATTATGGGAGATGAAAGGTGAAAGGAAATATGAAGTAATTACATATGTAATGTTTATTTATATGGTAATACAGGAGAAGCAATGAATATGTAAATCCCAAACCTATTCCAGTTTTCAGAGTTTAAATGAATCACAGACCTAATGTATCCATATTTTGCATTCCTTGGTAGGTCATTAGCAAGACTTATATTTATTAAAACAAAGATGACAAAAAAACAAACTGTGTCTATTTTTTGAAAACTTCTAATTTGCATAGTATCACTATGCTTCTCTCCATATATTAGCTTTATTTCTATCTTATTTACTTGAAGCTTCTGACAATGCTATTTAAACCCAAATACATAATGTTTCTAAAGCAAAGTCCTAAACTGATAGGAAGATGATTTTTTTTTTATCCTATCTGTCCCTCCCCACCCCATAGTCATATTATCTATAATGAGAATGTGATATCCTGTAGAGATTTTACTTGATGTGGTATTATATTCAGTATCTTTTTAATCAGATTAAGAAGTGAAAGGAAAAGCACACTTAACAACAAACTGGAATGGATACAGAATTAATGTTTATACTTTTAAAGAGTAACCCACACTCTATCCCCCAAAAATATACCAAAGCAGATTTAAATCTGAGAGATATTTATAAAGGACTTTTAAAAATAGCTGGTAAAGAAAGCTGGAGAGAAAACTGTGAAAGCATCCACATGTCATTGAATTGGCTTTCATAAATTACAAAACACACCATGAGGACAACATTGTTCCCATATATTGTTACAACACATACCCTTGTTTTCAGAAAAACAGTGTATGCATAGCCTTGAGAGTCTGAATATTTGGCTTCAGTTCAGTTCAGTAGCTCAGTCGTGTCTGACTCTTTGCAATCCCATGAACAGCAGCACGCCAGGCCTCCCTGTCCATCACCAACTCCCGGAGTCCACCCAAACCCATGTCCATTGAGTCGGTGATGCCATCCAACCATCTCACCCTGTGTCGTCCCCTTCTCCTCCTGACCTCAATCTTTCCCAGCATCAGGGTCTTTTCCAATGAGTCAGCTCTTCGCATCAGGTGGCCAAAGTATCAGAGCCTCAACTTCAACATTAGTCTTTCCAATGAACACACAGGACTGATCTCCTTTAGGATGGACTGGTTGGATCTTCTTGCAGTCCAAGGAACTCTCAAGAGTCTTCTCCAACACCACAGTTCAAAAGCATCAATTCTTCGGCGCTCAGCTTTCTTTATAGTCCAACTCTACATCCATACGTGACCGCTGGAAAAACCATAGACTTGACTAGTCGGACCTTTGTTGGCAAAGTAATTTTTAGCTTAGGGTTACTAAAAACATTACACCTGCCTAGGACCACACAGCCAGCAGAGATTAAAATGACTAATTCTGAATTCCATAAAGTGTTCTTACTGCCACAATATGACCACATTCCATATGCGTATGTATTTTATTATGATAAAATAAGAATTTGTCATTACAAACTAATTCACTTTTCCTTAAGAATTTAAAAAATGCCTTAATAGCCAGTGAAGTTCATTTACATATACATTGGTAGAGACATTAAATTACAGATTAGAGTACATTTTTTCTATTAGCACAATGATGTTCATTTTTCTCTAAGTTTAGAATAAAATTATATTTATAAATTTATTGGAATAGGCTACATGCATTATCAAAATAAAATAATAATGAACAGATTACTACTTTTGGAAAAGATGAAATAATATAGTCCATATTTGCCTTTCTGCCTTAAATAACTAGAAAAATGACAAGGTACATAAAACAGCAGACAACAGACAGTATAGGTCTGAATGCTGAAGTGAGGCAAACAAAATGAATCCTGAGTGTGTACCAGTTTCCAAAATGATATGTCAAGACTGCAGCACAGAAAAAAATGCAAACAGGGACCAGAAGAATCAATGATTTGGGAAGCTGAATATAAGAGGTTAAGGTAGCAAAAAGTGAATGGGCAGAGTCCCCATAATGAAGTAGCTGCACAGGGAGTAGTAAACATCTTCAAAGTGAGGCCTCTCAGCCTTGATCTACACAATCTCCAACTAGAAAAGATATTATAAAGATAATGATAAGAATCTGATGAGTCATTCTACTATTAAATCTTTGTAAGTATATTTGAAATAAATGTAGTGAAATGAAATTCATTGATCAATCAAAAAGAATAAATAGTATTCTTAGTAATATGGTTTTTTTTAACATTAAATTCTTAGCATAAACATTAATATAAATAAAAACCAGGCAAACAAGCTCAACAACATTTCTTTATAGGTTAGAAATATCATATTCCAAAGCAACAAATAATAACATTTTTCTTTCTATTAAAATGTTTCATTTCTATTTTCCATAATAGCAAAAATATACTCACACATTAATGACACTGTCAAACGTATCACTATTTCGAGTATTTTTTCCCCATAATATTTAGGTGTTAAATTTAACTTCTCTGATACAAGAAGGTGATATGCTGAATATCTGAAAAGTTTAGCATTAGAAAACTATGTAGCTAATATTAATTAGTGTGTATGTTTGCCATGCCCTCTAATGAGATTCTGTGAGTGTTAATATTTGGGTAGGAGGAGAGAGCTAACACAATCAGGTAATACCTAGAAGTGCAATGATATACATCCCAATTTAATATATTCTGTGTCTGTGGCTATTTCTGTCCATGTAATTAAAGTGTATTAAAGGACAGAGAGGGACTTCCCTCATAGCTCAGTCAGTAAGGAATCCACCTTCAATGCAGGAGGCCAGAGTTTGATTCCTGGGTCAGGAAGATCCCCTGGAGAAGGAAATAGCAACCCACTCCAGTATTCTTGCCTGGAGAATCCCATTGACAGAGGAGCCTGGCGGGCTACAGTCCATTGGGTCACAAGAGTCAGACATGACTTAGTGACTAAACCACCACCACCACCACCAAAGGACAGAGATGGATCTTAAAACCTGTAGGGTGGGACATTACATGAACTGCATTTCCAGAGACACATAAAGCAGGCTTGAAAATGGGCACTCCAAGGGAATTCATGACAGGCTTTCCTTGTCAGATGTCAGCATCCCTCATGAACAAAATAGTTCAAAAGAATCCCCAGCTAGACCCTTTTGTCTACATGGATGATTCCAGCATGAACCTCCAGGATGATTCACAGATATCAGCTGGTCCTACAAAATGGAGGAAGTCTCATGGATGCACCTCATTTACCCTCACCCACACACAGTATAAGGAGATGGAGCCTCTTTAAGCTGCAACATGTTTCCAGATAAAATCCCCCAGAGAGAACTTGCTTTAAAACTCAACCTACTGGAGTCAACAGTAAAAATTTGCTTCAAGAACCAGCAGATCAAAATGATGAAGCAGCAGCAGCAATAAAAGCAGCAATCACTAAAGCCACCAAACCAGGTCCTACCAACCAAGAATGTGCCCACAGCATCAGTCAGTCCTCATTTTTTTCTCCCTGGAGTTTCAGATTCCTGTAACTTCCTCTCACGTCAGCCCTTAGATCCTTTCCATTGAGTAGAGGACTCTGTCATTACAGAGATGTCTGTAAGTGGTGTCCAAGTGCAAAATCCTTAACTGGAGAGGCCAGTGGCCTCAGTTCCTGCATCAGCATGACAAGCTGGAGCTTTGCAATCTACAGTCCAGAGACAGCCTGGAGCTCCAGAACCCCCTCTATTACAGTGCACTTTAGATTTCTCTGATCAAAGTACTAATAAATATCAGACAGTATAGGAAAGAAGAAAAACAAACTGTATGGTGGGATATTTCCCAAGAATACACACATGTTTTTTGGTTTATGCTAGAAACTTATCAGACTATTGCTCAGAGTGATTGAAATCCACCTCTCCAGCTCTGAAACACTGAAAGTGAAAGTTGCTCAGTCATGTCCAACTCTTTGCGACCCCATGGATTATACAGTCCATGGAATTCTCCAGCCAAAATATTGGAGTGGGTAGCCTTTCCCTTCTCCAGGGAATCTTCCCAACCCAGGGATCGAAGCCAGGTCTCCTGCGTTGCAGGCGGATTCTTTACCAGCTGAGCCACAAGGGAAGCCCAAGAATACTAGAGTGGGTAGCCTATCTGCCGGAGTCCAGCTCCAGCAGCCAGGGAAACACCCTGAAGGGATGAACGGGGTCGGCGAACGAAAATGATGCAGTCTCTCGCTCAAAGCACTGGGCTGCATGTTTATTTTAAGCATCAGGTTTTCTTTTATACTTTTACAAAAGCATTAGGTCAGAGGTATGGCATCTTCAGTTTCCCCTCACCCATATTTACTGTCTCTGTAAATCATTGTTGTCCTTCAGAGTTCCCTCTTAAGTGTCCTTGTGATAACATTGTAACTCAAGTTTGTCTCTGGGCTGTATATTACATTCCTCAGTTTATTTCTTATCTCTTTAAATCCTGCTATCCCCTAGTAACTTAAGCTCATCATCTCCTAAAAAGGCTTTTGGCTATTAGTATCTCTAAAATACCTAGTTTCCATAAGCTATAGTAAAATATGCCAACACTACAACATACCTTAAACCTTTAGCTTCTAACTATTCTTAATTATTCCTAACCCCTAAACTCAGCAAACTTCTTTTGCCATAAACATTCCCCTTACAGGCAGGTTTCAGATAACAATGTTTCCCATGGTCTCAAGCTGCAGCCTATGTGCTCATCCTGGAGTATTCTTTGTAAAGATCCTTGAACAAATGTCAATAGTTCACTTTATGGATTATAACATTCTTTCCAGCCAACTCAACCGGAGGAAGGAAAGGACAAGTCAGAATCACAAGACCTAACTCCTTCATCCCGGGACCGTGCCTGCGGGATGAGGAGAGGGGGTTGGGGCCGTGCCTCCATTTTGTCAGTAATGCCTATCGCGGCTCCCGACATCTCCTCCTTTTTTATTTTTTAGAGCATAGGTGTGAAACTCAGTAGATAAAGCAGAAACACTTCGGTTGAGTATTCTGAAAAGGCACAGGGCTAATAGACAAATCAGAACCAACAGGCATAAGCACTTGGCTGCATTAATCATTATTGTAAAAAAGGATCCATGGGAAAGATATCCCTCTAGATTTTTAAAAAGGGAATTAGAAAGCCATTGAGAGGAAAAGTCAGACTCTGCCTGGTTCATATTCTGGATATCTTGATGTAACTTAGAAATATCAATACTAAAATCTGAGTGATTCCAGGTGTGGGACAAGGAACCAGGTAATTGGCCTGAAGGAAGACAAAGACCCGGAAGAACTGCCCTGTATAAATGACGTGACCGCCTCTGCTGCGCCCCTCTCGCTGGGGGGGGCACCACACCCTTCTCTGTCTTGCTTCTATCTTAACAAACCATTTCTCTGTGCTCGCCCACTTGTTGCTAGGCTATGTCCCTAATAATAAATTTTACATCTGCAAAAAAATAAATAAATAAAATCTGAGTGATTCCAAACGCCTAAAATACTGTTTCTAATGTGTTCCCAAGAATGCACAGAATCATTCACTTGTAGAGGGGTAACACACATCCATTTAAATTCAGCATGGCACCTTAAAGACAATTTAATTTTTAAATTTGTAATTTCTTGCCCTACAAGCAGGACTGCTTCTTCTAAAGCATTGACCTTATTTTTTATCTTCCTATCTATAATTTCCTGTGTAGCAAGAGCTACGGAGACATTTTTGGACAGGTGATTGACAAACGAGGCAGTATGCACTTCTTTTGACAGGGCAACAGCAGAAACCGTAACTGAAGCAATTGTGGCAATCAAGGCAGTTATTCCCACAATCAGAGCTGCAATGAATCTCTTAGGTCGAGAAATTAAGCCATTAAATTCATACAAAACTTTCAATGCATAATCATCAAACCATTGTCCCTCTAATTTTACAGGAACCATCAAATATGGTGGTTGCTTTACAATCATCACAGCCTTATAATTACTATAATCGTTCCCATCAACACAATTTGATATAAAACAATGCACACATTCAACATTATAAACAGTTTCTCCTTTAAGAACTCTCAAATCATTCCGATTTTTGGCTAACAGAAAGGCATAGGGAGAATGCATGCAGGCCCGTACAATTTATCTTTGTTCATTTAAAGGTCTGTGTAAAATTACAGGTGCCATAGCAGCCAATGCTCTCCATAATTCAGGTTGCATGGGACCTGTTTCACTGAAACTCACTAAAGGAGGAACCCATCCATTAACATGCCACCTAGTAATTGCTAAAGGATAAGGGATAAATGAATCATTCCATATGGATCTATAAGGTTCTTCAAAAATTAAATTCAACCGTTGATCCGAAAGATAGGGGCACCCCCATTCAATCAGAGAATGTCTGGTGGCAACAATGGGAATAAATAACTTTAGGGCATACATGCATTCGTTACAACGTGGAAAGCCAGAAATTCTGCTTATACTTTCCCATGCCTGTAGTCCTTGTTCATCAGAATCCAGGGTGGGGAGTGCACAGCTCGGAAAGTCCTTTGAATGAGGGGCTGCCTGTTTTATGGCATCATATTGTCTTTCTTGCACCCCAGCATCAGCAGCTGTAAGGACCAAAAGTCTCTCTTGCCATTGCCTCTCGGAGAATCAGTAAGCATGCCTTTTAAGGAAGTGCTAACACATCCATTCAAAACCGGAGCTGATCCTGGTAAGGAGGAAGGTATGACAAAGCAAGTAGGTGGATAAACAGACACGCCTGAAAAATTGAAGGGAGCGCTGACCACTGTTTTAACATTATTAGGATAGATGGAAGCCCCGCCCAAAAGATGAGTATCATTAACAAAAACACGAATGGGCTCATTCATCCAATCTACAGGCTGGAAAGAAGGTGGATTAGGCAAATAGGCCCAATGAACTTTTTCTGCCCTGGAGGGCTTCAGCTGACAAGCCAACACAGCAAGCATAGCCACAAACATTACCATAGGAGTGGCCTCATATATCCCCCTTTCTATTAATTCTTCAGCCTGCTGAGCGAGGTGTTTCAGCTGGCCCCATGTTGGCACCCTGCTGGAGGTAGTTGCTTGAGTACGATGACGGCAACGAGGTGGAGCAGAATATGGCTGGACTCGATCAGCATGTCTCTCTTGAAGCGCCAGGTGCCTGAAGCGATGTACTAGCAGTGAAGCCACAGGTGAAGGGTCACCCGCCCTTCGGCTTTTCCTTGGTTCTCTCAGGTCCGGACTCGATAAGCTTTTGATTTCCCCAATATTCTTCAGTCCCAGACTCCAGGACTCCAGGGATCTCAGCGACCTCAGCGGTCTCTGTGGTCTTGGAGATCTCATGGGGCTGGACATGTCGAATTAGTCTGTCCGGAATCCAAACAGGAGAAGTGGAGTCCTGAGGAAACACACTAGCATACCCTCTCCCGCAAGTTAACAGCACATCTGGCCCTTTCCACTCTCCGGTAAGGAGGTCTTTTTACTTGACCAGGGGCCGAGTCGCAGCCCCCTCAGGAATCCAGTGTCTCATCATTGCAGTTTGCCCCTGTGTGTCTAAGTTTAAATGATCAATTACAAACAAAGCATGGTGTAGAACATGATGTGGAGAGGAATATTTAAATTTTACCTGTCTTAATTTAGCTATCTGATTTTTTAAAGTCTGGTGAGCCCTTTCCACTATGGCTTGGCCTTGGGAATTATAAGGTATTCTTGTTGAATGCAGTATAGAAAATTGTTGACAAAATCTGTTAAAGGCAGCAGAAGTATAAGCTGGGGCGTTGTCTGTTTTTATCTGTTCAGGGAGTCCTATTTGGGCAAAGCATTGAAACAAGTGCTGAATTACATCTTTTGCTGCTTCACCTGATCTGGCAGAGGCTACAATAACATGAGAAAGGGTATCCAGGGTAACATGCACACAGGACAGTTTCCCAAAGACCGGGGTGTGAGTTACATCCAAGTGCCAGAGAGCGTTAGGCCTAAGGCCTTGGGGATTTACTCCTAATGGTAGAGATGGATTAGATGTTGGGCAGTTTGGACATAACTTGACTGTTTGTCTAGCCGCCTCCCTAGGGATATGAAACTCATGCCTTAAACCAGCTGCATTTTGATGGTGAATTTCGTGAGAATTTTTAGCCTTGTCAATCTTTTTATGTAAGTTTAAAGCAATTACTTTAGTTAATGCATCTGCCAAAGCATTACCCTCATGTAAAGGGCCGGGCAAGCCAGAATGGGCTCTAATATGTCCCACAAAATATTTTTTATCTCTATGCTTAATCTCTTTTTGTAAATCGAATAATAAGGAGAAGATAGTAGTCTTATTTTCTGGAATATTAGCAGTCTCAATATGAGGGAACAACCCTACAATATATCAGGAGTCAGTTAAAAGATTGAAGCCATGGTCTTTCAAATGTTGAAAAGCCCAAATAACTGCTCTTAACTCAGCTCTTTGGGCAGATGTCTCTACAGTTACCTGAACATGGGATTTTCCATTAGTAATTATAACTGCTTTACCATTAGAGGAACCATCTGTGAAAACTAAAATTGTCCCTTCTAAAGGTTGAATAGAAAATTTCTTTGGAAAAATCACGTAATGTGTTTTCAAAAAATGTAAAAGGGGGCTTGAGGGTAAATGAAACAACATTTGTCCCCTGAAATCTATCAGGGCAACTTGCCAATCATCATTATTTTGTAAAAGAAATTGCAGTTGATCATTATTGAATGGAATCACTATATTTGCTACCTCTTTTCCAAAAAGTTCCACACTTCTTTTTCTACCTTTTATAATTAATTGTGCCACCAAGCTGGGATAAGATAAAACTATTTTTCTTGGGGTCACTGGTAGATGGAGCCATTCTAATGGGCCTTTTTGCCACAAGCATCCTGTAGGTGTATGTTCTGTGGTGAGAATAATTAAATCCCATCCTCCGGTAGTATTAATTCTAATTAACTGATCATTCAAAGCCTCATCTGCTTTAACAAGAGCCAATTCTGCCTCACTAGTCAATTTTCTCTTAGAACTGGGATCAGGATCCCCCCTTAAGCAATCAAATAAAGGCTTTAAATCCGAAGTAGTCAGTCTTAAATGTGGGCGTATCCAATTAATATCCCCTAATAATTTTTGGAAATCATTTAAAGTTAGTAAACGATTTCTTCGCAGCTGCAAAGGAGCATGACTCACAGTATGGGTATTTAACACCCTTCCTAAATAAGAAAAAGGAGGATTTACTTGTATCTTATCTGGAACTATCTTCAAACCCCAGTTTTCCAAGGCCTCAATCAATTCAGATAAGATTTGTTGCAATAAGGCTCTATCTTTATGGGCAGCCAAAATATCATCCATATAGTGTATCAAATATAAATCTTTATACTTCCCTCTAACATTTTGCACAGCTTGCTCCACAAATTTTTGACACAAGGTGGGGCTATTTTTCATTCCCTGAGGCAAAACCTTCCATTGAAACCTTCTATAGGGCTGTTTAAAATTAACTGAAGGAAGACTGAAGGCAAATCTCTTACAATCTTGAACAGCCAGGGGGATGGTAAAGAAACAATCTTGTAGATCTATGACTATCACATTATATTGAAAAGGTATGGCTACTGGGGAAGGGAGACCCGGCTGAAGGCCCCCCATGCCTTCCATAGTTGTGTTTATAGCTCTCAAATCTTGTAATCTCCATTTTGCTGATTTTTTTTTTTTAACTAAATCCTCAGCTGCCTGCAGCTTTTCAGCTGTTAAGGGCCATTGCTCCACCCATACCAGTTTATCAGATTTTCAGTTAATAGGGCCGGCAGCAAGAGCAACAGCCTCTAGGATAAATTTGAATATCTTAAACCTTTTTTATTTTTGTTAGGAACCATTTCTAATGGAGAAACAATTCCCTACTGATCTTTACCAAGCCCCTTATCAGAATTATACCTCATTTGCAGCATTTGGTTAGTAACTTTTTTATCTGGGCTATATAAAAGCATTCCCATTTGAGATAATATATCTTTCCCCCATAAAGAAAAAAGTGGTGAAGGAATCACATATGGGCAAAAGGTGCCTTGTGCCCCCTTTTTATCTAACCATGTCAAAATTTGTGAGCTCTTAGCAACCGAGGGCATTGACCCTATTCCTACCAAGCCGGCATTGGTCAGACGTGTTGGCCAGGACGAGGGCCAATCTTTTCCAGCAATGTAAGAGGCATCTGTTCCAGTGTCCAACAGCCCTGACATTTTATTTCCTTGAATTAAAAGAACTTTCAAAGGCCTTGAAGCTGTAATTTCTTGCTCCCAAAAGGCTAGATCACTAGATCCAAATCCTTTGGGGCCCCTAGCTTGAGAAGTCAAGGTTTTTCCTATCTGATAATAAGGTAAAAGCAGAAGCTGTGCTATTTTTTGACCTTTATTAATCTGCACAGTTTTGGTAGGCGGCGAGATCAAAACTTTAATTTCCCCAGTATAATCAGAATCTATTACATCAGGCACCACCGAAATTCCTTGAAGGGAACTCGAGCCACCCCGGAGCACAAGTCTTAAAATGCCCTCAGGCAGGGGACCAGCCACTCCCGGTGGAATTGGAGCTTCCTCGCCTTCCCTTTTTGTTTTGGTAAAAACTACTGGAAAGGCCATAGAGAATTCTAAGTCTCCCTGTTGTTTTACTCTCTTTTTTTTTTTTTTTTTAGCCTGGGTGAGGCCCCCCTGAAGGGGCTTTTTCCAAGGAGCATGCTCCGTATATTGTGCATGCGTCTGCTTCAGAAGCTTCTTTGTTTCAGAAAACTCCTTATCTTCCTCAGCCTCAGGCAATGCTCTGGGAAGCTTTGGGGGTTAAGTGGGAAACTCCTGGGCCCTGGGAGGCGGCGGCGATCTCCTTAAATCAGAAAGTGATGGATAAATTTTTAAAGGTTTGCGTAGAGGAAGAGGGGCCTTGCTAGGGCGCTCGGCCAAAAAGCTGGAGACTTAGGACAACTGATATTCCAATGCAAGTCTGAAACTCATCTGCTATAGAAACAGTAAGCAAATGTCACAGGTGAAGCCTGAAGGCAATTTGCTGAAGAATATTTTATTGCTCTAGGGATGTTGGGCTTTTTTGTTTTGTTCAGACTTTTAACATATTGGATGAGGCCCACATTATAGAAGTCAGTCTGCTTTACTCAAAGTCTACTAAAGGTTAACTACTAAATGTCAGTATTATCTAAAAACACCCTCACAGAAACACCCAGATTAATGTTTGACCAAATACGTGGGCCTCGTGGTCCAGCCAAACTGACAAAATGAGAAAAGAAAACAAAGAAAACCCAATCTTACAAATATCTACAGCAGACAAAAAAAAAAAAAAACATAAAACCTAGAGCTAATGTGTAAATTATACTGTTAACCTGGAATGAACCCAAGAATAAATTGACTCATAAATTATATTACTTTCAAAGACAAGTAAAACTTTCACTGATATGTAATCAGGTGCTTTCACTATAACTTTTTCAAAGATAGACATAGATTAGATTAAATGAGAAGAATTTAAGTTTTAAAGTGTAGGTTTTAAAACTTAAGCTCTGAAGTTGAAAGAAGCCTGTTGAAACTTTGAAGACAAAAGAACAAAACCAAAGTTCAGACAAAATATATTACATATGTTACTAAGATCAACCAAAGAACTTTATATTCAGATTTTTACATTTTTATGAGTTTAGAATTTTACTATTGGAAAAAGTCCTGGTATATGAAGAAACTTTGGTTTCTTTGGTATTTTGGTAGCAAAATTTGGTATATCAATCTATTTTCATCTGTCCATTTCTGTGTGTTTAATAGATTCATGCAGACTAATTTAGATGAATAATTTACAGGCATGACTGCTTTACTGTAATTTTCTCAAGGGTCAACAGCTTTACTAATTCACCTCTAGCATTCTGGATGGGGTACCCATTATATTTATATAATCATCCAATCAATATTGACAAATTAACTTGAAAATTTTGGCTAAGTTTGCCATAAAAAATTTGAAATGTTTTTATTTTAGTTAGAACATCTAGTAGATAAGATGTTATTATTCAAATCAATTATTATTAGAAATGTGTAGTTTTCTTCTCTAGAAGCTAAAAATGTTCCTTTTACAAAGGAGAATCCTTACAGACCAGAGATAGAAACCCTTCATTTGACAAAAGAGGCTACTGAAGTTCAGAAGGAGCAGTTTTGACCTAAATTACAGCTTGCATGGTTAAAGTCTTATCGTAATACTTTTTGAACTTAATGCAAGATATTTTTACTCATGAGATTTTAGAATATGTATCAGATTACTATAATTATCTTGTTCACATTTTACAAAGATAGAATCACGCTTTTAACTTTTAATTAAATATTTTTAATCTTATATGACAACATAACAGATTTTAGAATTAAAAAGTAGTGTTATTTTTTATTTTCAAAATTATAAAACATATTATTGAGTGAAGTCATTGTCCATTGTTATTTTGCCAAATTACCTAAATTTAATGTAGTACAATCTGGTTCTTATATTAAAGCTCAATCAATTATTAACATTGTAATAGCAACACTTAATATTTACTCATGAAGATTCTAAATATAAAAGTCTTTTGCTTTACTAACAAACTATCTACTTTTTCTTAGAAACTGAAACACCAAAGCGTGACCTTCAACAAATTCCACACTGTAATCAGATCTCACCATAACCTGCCTCCCTGGTATGTTTATGGAACTATGGTCAGTAATCTTGCTATGCCAACAATTAGTGATCATGTGATAACTGGTATCTGAATGTTATGTGCAGGGGAGATATTCAACAGCAACCTGTACTTTGACACTCCACCCAGTTTCTGTGACAATTGAACAGTCAGGGTGCAATTTACCTACATAGTCTTCTAAATATTAAATATATTATTTGTTTCTATTCACCTCTATTTCCACATTTTAGTATTTCCTTAGAATTTATTACTGAAAATGCCAGACTTTTCATTACATTCAGGGATTTTGTGAAGTTTTTCAATATCAAAATGACAGTCTAAGAAATATAGCATTGCTTTCATAATATACAGATATATAAAATATATATTAATACAAGTATCTCATTACTTTGATTATTAACTTTCTTTGCTTTATGGTTCATATTTCATTATTCTGACACCAGCAACTATCTTGCCAGTGGTGTTTCAGAATGTCATTTTCACTAGCGTGAATCTGAAAGAGAAGTTGTAGAACAGAAGTTCGGTTTATTTATAAACACAAATGGAAATTTGAAGTTCAGTTCTTTTAAAAACTTTATAAAGGGCAGCCTTTTCTCAGGATTAGCTTTAAAGCATTTTAGTTAGGTTGAAGATAAAGTCAACTGTCTGCTCTTTATATTTTCCAGATGAGTGCTGCTGCTGCTAAGTCGTTTCAGTCGTGTCCGACTCTTTGCGACCCCATGGACTGCAGCCTACCAGGCTCCTCCCTCCATGGGATTTTCCAGGCAAGAGTACTGGAGTGGGTTGCCATTGCCTTCTCTGCCAGATGAGTGAGGTCTCTACAATTTCTTTGGTAATTTTTGTGCCCTCATAGTCCTCTACACACATATCCTGTCTCTCCCTCTCTCTACCACTCTCTCTCCCTTCCTCCAACCTCTGTCAACATTATTATTTACAAACCAGAAGTTCCCCATTGAAAGTCTAAGACATTTTCATATGCTGATAATCAAATGAGGAAAGTAAATATAATTGCAATGTATCTTCTTGTCATTAGAGAACACTACTTTCTTGAGACAAATTGTATAGTACTTTAAGATTATGTCCTTTAAATTGGAGTTAAAATTTGCTTAATGAAAATATAGTGATTTTGATTATACTTATTTTTTCATTTGTTTTTGTTTGGCAAAATAAAAAGGCATATCATTCTTTCTACCTTATTTTTAACAACTTCTAAAATTTAATAGTCATAAAACTACTCTATTTTCTTCTATAGCTCTTCCTGGCTTTAAAATATTACTTAGAACTTTAAGTTTGTATTTTAATCAGGAGTTAGATTGACAACATTACAGTCATAGGACATGGGTACAAGTTTGAGCTCCATCACTTTTGAGCTTTATGACATTGAGCAAGTGATACTGTTTCTCCAAGTCTGCTTCATTAGCTGCACAATGAAAATGATAACTATTGTCCTGGACAAATGGGGTATATTCTAGATTTGCAACATTGGGTTAACATGAAAAATCAGTCAGTATAGCACAATGAGTGATGATTTTTGATGTGTCAACTTCACTAGGCTGCAGTAACCAGTTATTCAATAAAATGCTAATTATATGCTATTGTGGTATTTTGTGTATGTGCTTAAACATCATCATCAGTTGACTTTATTTAATTGAAGTATAGTTGATTTACAATGTCATATAAGTTTTAGGGGTATCACAGTGATTCAGTTATGCATCTATCTATCTATCTACCTACCTACCTATCTACTCTTTTTTCAGATTCTTTTCTCTTATAGGTTACTATAAAATATTGAGTATAGTTTTCTGTGTATACAGTAGGTGCTTATTGGTTATCTCTATTATATATGTGCAAGCTAAGTAGCTTCAGTCATGTCCAACTCTATGTGACCCTGTGGGCTGTAGCTCACTAGCTCCTCTTTCCATGGGATTCCCCAAGCCAGAATACTGGAAAGTGTTGCCATGCCTTCCTCCAGGCTATATTTTGTATAGTACTGTCTATATGTTAATCCTCCTAATTTGTCCCTCCCCATTTTCCTAACCATAAGTTTATTTTCTATGTTTGTGAGTCTATTTCTGTTTTTTAAATAAGTTCATTTGTATCTTTTTTTTTCAGATTCCACATATAGGTGATATAATATTTGTTTTTTTCTGACATATCATTTAATATTGTAATCTCTAGGTTTATCCATGTTGCTGCAAATGGCATCATTTCCTTCTTTTTATGGTTAAGTACTGCAGTGAACATTGGCGTACATGTATCTTTCCAAATTAATATTTTGATTTTCTTATGTCTATGGTAAATATCTAGAAATGGAACAATGAATTTGACTATAGTTCTATTTTTAATCCTTTGGGGAAGATCCATACTGTTTTCCATAGTGGCTGTACCAGTTTATAATCCCATCAATAGTGTACAAGTTTCCCTTTTCTCCACATACTCACTAACACTTATAATTTTTATGTCTCTTTGTTGATAGTCACTCTAACATATGTGATGTTATATCTCACTGTGAGTTTGATTTTCATTTTCCTGATGATTAGTGATGTTAAGTATCTTCTCATGGTCCGTGGGGCTATCTGTATGTCTTGGGTTGTTGTCTCTTTAGGACTAAAAACAAAAACAAAAAGCAAAACAACTACTTTCCTGAAATAGCACAAATTATAGAAAATAATTCTGTCCCATGATGGAAAGTATTTTTTTTTCTTTTACAATTCTCTGCTCCAGATGTAATAAACATTGACACACCACTATTAGATAACACAGCATTTGAATGAGTAATGAGTGGGTAGTGAGTAGTTGTAACCCTTATGTAGGCCATCCACATATTGTATGTTTGACTTAACTTTCAGTTGATTGCTAATCACTTTTAGAGGAAAAATGTCCAACAAGAAAACAGTGACAAATGAACATGATGGTGATGCTGTTCTTGCCTTATTTACAGACCTACTTACTTGGATAGTTACATATAACACTCCTATATTTGCCTGCAAAATCTTTGGTCTCTAACAAGCTGGTTGTTGAGGGTCAAAAGTGACTAAGTCAGCAACGAAGCCTCCCAATAGTAAGCATCTAAATAACACTATTGTTGCATGACTTGCTGAAGCAAATGTGAAGATGTGAGACTGAGAGTGTTTACTGTCATCTGAAAATTGGCAACAAATTTCTTCAAGAGAACATAATACTAGTTGTAATTAAATTATAATAGGTAAATTATATTAACTGTTTTAAGTTACAAGGTCAATGTTCTAGCCAACAGGACTCAATGGATGCAATAATTTCCTGTTACCAAAGTGACCTATTAGCATTAATAAGGTTTCAATTTTTTTTTATTTCCTTTTGCAAGTTCCCAGGAAGATTAATTCAGTAATTATCTAAGTTTATCAGATGATACTAGAAAATAATAGTAAGACCATTTTTCTTGAGAGCAATAAGAGATATCATCGGGTACTAGTTGAATGGCTGAGTGTAACTTTAAAATGAAGATAAATAGAAATGTGCCTTTCATATATGGTTATATAAATATGTTGTAAATATCTTAAAATTGTATCACTCTTTTCCCAAACACATCCACTGAGTCCTGTGCCTATAAGACCATCAACCTTCTATAGATAAGGTGATTATAATCAAAGAAGCTATAATATTTACTACTGAAAATTTTCAACTTACTCTCCCATATTTAGGTGATTGAAAAAGTTTTATAATAACATAGCATAATTGCTGCATCAGATTATTGAGTGAAATATTCACAACCACCTTTATTGAAAGATATTTTTTTTTTTGCGACCCCAGGGACTGGAGCATGCCAGGCTTCCCTGTCTTTCACTATCTCCCAGGGTTTGCTCCAACTCATGTCCATTGAGTCGGTGATGCCATCCAACCACATCATCCTCTGCAGCCCTCTTCTCCTTTTGCTTTCAATCTAAATGTCATGATAGGAATTATTGCAAAACTAACTATAGGTAGCTCAAAAATAGAAAGCATAATTCCCGCCCTCAGGGAGTTTACACTCTAACTGGAAAGATCATTGTTATGTAAAATGATCATCCTAAAGAGCTACAAAGTCTTATTTTCAGTTTCATATATCCTGTACTAATTCTTGCAAATTGATAATTCCAGGATAGAACATCAAATAATTGCAGATTAAATAAAATTGAGATAGTAAGAACCTATCATTCTAATATTTTTCTGGATTTAAAGGGATTTTTTTAAATTAGTTTATTGTCTATTTTTTAACTTTACAATATTGTATTTGTTTTGCCATACATTGACATGAATCCACCATGGGTGTACATGTTTTCCCCTTCCAGCACCCCTCTTCCACTTTCCTCCCCATCCCATCCCTCCGGGTCATCCCGATGCACCAGCCCTGAGCACCCTGTATCATGCATTGGACCTGGACTGGCGATTCGTTTTCACATATGATAATTTACATGCTTCCATGCCATTCTCCCATATCATCCTGCCCTCGCCCTCTCCCATAGAGTCCATGAAAAGTGAAAGTGAAGTCGCTTCAGTCATGTCCGACTCTGTGTGACCCCATGGACTGTAGCCTACCAGGCTCCTCCGTCCGTGGGATTCTCCAGGCAAGAATACTGGAGTGGGTTGCCATTTCCTTCTCCAGGAGATCTTCCCAACCCAGGGATCGAACCCGGTTCTCCCACATGGCAGAGAGACGCTTTACCATCTGAGCCACCAGGGAAGCTCTATAGAGTCCATAATACTGTTCTATTTATCTGTGTTTCTTTTGATGTCTCACATACAGGGTTATCTTTACCGATTGACCAAATACCATATATATGTGTTAGTATACTGTATTGGCATTTTTCTTTCTGCCTTACTTCACTCTGTATAATAGGCTCCAGTTTCATCCACCTCATTAGAATTGATTTGAATGTATTCTTTTTAATGGCTGAGTAATATTCCATTATGTATATGTACCACAGCTTCCTTATCCATTCATCTACTGATGGGCATCTAGGCTGCTTCCATGTCCTGGCTATTATAAACTGTGCTGCGATGAACATTGGGGTACATGTGTCTCTTTCAAGTCTGGTTTCCTCAGTGTGTATGCCCAGCAGTGGGATTGCTGGGTCATATGGCAGTTCTATTTCCAGTTTTTTGAAGAATCTCCACACTGTTCTCCATAGTGGCTGTACTAGTTTGCATTCCCACCAACAGCGTAAGAGGGTTCCCTTTTCTCCACACCTTCTCCAGCATTTATTGCTTATAGTCTTTTGGATAGCAGCCATTCTGATGGGCGTGAAATGGTACCTCATTGAAAGATTTTTTAAACAAGAATATTGATTATGAGTTTCCATATAAGGCAATAATTAAAAAATAATTATAGGGAAGGCAGTAGGCACCAGATTATAATACAGAAAAAAATTTGACATATTCCAAAGTCACATTTTTAGAATAAAATTTAGCAGATGCATTAATTCAAGACAAAGAAGATGAAAAACCTGTTAGTAGGGGATGAGACTAAAGCAAAAAACCCAAACTATGAGCTTTACTTTTTCACTAATCTCACACCTGCTTATGGACTAAGTAAAGTAAGATGGCGGAGTAGAAGGACATGTACTCATCTTCTCCTGCGAGAACACACTGAAATCGCAACTAGCTGCTGAACAACCATCAACAGGAGAATGTTGGATCCCAACAAAAAAAAGATACCCTGAATCCAAGAACAAAGGAGAAGCCCCTACAAGATAGTAGGAGGAGCGCAATCACGTTTAAAATCAAATCTCATACCCTCGAGAGAGATGCTTGGAGGGCACAAATAAAAGCTTGTGTGCACCAGGACCCGGGAAAAGGAGCAATTGCCTCCATAAGAGAGTGAGCCAGACCTGCCTTTGAGTCTTTGAGTGTCTCCTGAGGAGACATGAGTCAGCAGAAGCTGGCTGCGGGGACAGGGTCTCTGGCTGCAGCACACCTGGGA
This sequence comes from Giraffa tippelskirchi, assembly GCF_054371585.1. Classification (NCBI taxonomy): domain Eukaryota; kingdom Metazoa; phylum Chordata; class Mammalia; order Artiodactyla; family Giraffidae; genus Giraffa; species Giraffa tippelskirchi. Next base: position 45,756,959 of record NC_137276.1, read on the forward strand.
GGCATGTGGCATAACTCCGCTTGATGAGGGTCACCATTAGCTCCACTATGGAACCACCAAGCAGATGACCCACAAACTAGAGAATAATTATACCTAAGAAGTTCTCGCACTTTTGCAAAAGTTTTAGGGCACACAAGAGATTTCCCAACCTTGGGATCCAGCAAAGAGACTGAGAACCCCCAGGGAAGTAGGGCAAATGCTAATGGAGTTTTGCCAAGAGAATGCACTGGTCACAGCAAACACACTTTTCCAACAACACAAGAGACAGCTCTACACATGGACATAACCAGATGGTCAATAGTGAAATTAGATTTATCATATTCTTTGCAGCCAAAGATGAAGAAGCACTATAAGTAAGCAAAAAACCAAACCAACCTGAGAGCTGACTGTGGTTCACATCATGAAAACTTTATTGAAAAATAGACTTAAACTGAAGAAAGTAGGGAAAACCATTGGCCTTTCAGATAGTATTTAAATCAAATCCCTTTCGATTATACAGTGGAAGTGACAAATATATTTAAGGGATTATACCTGATAGACAGAGTGCCTGAAGAAGTATGGATGGAGGTTCATAACCTCCATGGAGGCAGCGATCAAAACCATCCCCACAGGGGAAAAAAAATGCAAAAAGGCAAAATGGCTGTCTGAGGAGGCCTTACAAATAGCTGAGAAAAGAAGAGAAGTGAAAGGCAAAGGAGAAAAGGAAAGACATAAGTATCTGATTGCAGAGTTCCAAAGAATAGCAAGGAGAGATAAGGAAGCCTTTTTGAGTGCATAATGCAAATAGAGGAAAACAAAAGAATAGGAAAGACTAGAGGTCTCTTCAAGAAAATTAGAGATTCCAAAGAAACATTTCATGCAAAGATGGGCACAATAAAGGACAGAAACAGTATGGACCTAACAGAAGGAGAAAATATTAAGAAGAGGTGGCAGGAATACACAGAAAACTATATAAAAAAGATCTTAATTACACAGACAACCACAAAGGTATGATCACTCACCTAGAGCCAGACATCCTGGAGGTCAAAGTCCAATGGGCCTTGGGAAGCATCACAATGAACAAAGCTAGTGGAGATGATGGTATTCCAGCTGAGCTATATAAAATCCTAAAAGATGATGCTATCAAAGTGCTGCACTCAATATGCCAGCAAATTTGAAAACTCAGCAGTGGCCATAGGACTGGAAAAGGTCAGTTTTCATTCCAATGCCAAAGAATGTTCAAACTATCACATGATTGAACTCATTTCACATATTAGCAAAGTAATGCTCAAAATCCTCCAAGCGAGACTTCAACCGTAGGTGAATAATGAACTTCCAGATGTTCAATCTGGATTTAGAAAAGACAGAGGAGCCAGAAATCAAGTTGACAGCATCCATTGGATCATAGAAAAAGCAAGAGAGTTCCAGAGAAAAAACATCTACTTCTGCTTTTTTGACTACACCAAACCCTTTGACTGTGTGGATCACAAAAAACTGTGGAAAATTCTTAAAGAGACGGGACTATCAGACTACCCTGCCTGCCTCCTGATAAATCTGTATGCAGGTCAAGAAGCAACAGTTAAAACTGGACATGGAACAACAGACAGGTTCCAAATCGGGAAAGGAGTACAACAAGGCTATATATTGTCAGCCAGCTTATTTAATTTATATGCAGGATACATCATGAGAAATTCTGGCTGGATGAAGCACAAGCTGGAATCAAGATTGCCAGGAGAATTATCAATAACCTCAGATATGCAGATGGCACGACCCTTATGGCAGAAAGCAAAGAGGAATTAAAAAGCCTCTTGATGAAGGTGAAAGAGGAGAGTGAAAAAGCTGACTTAAAACTCAACATTCAAACAATGAAGATCATGGCATCTGGTCCCATCACTTCATGGCAGAAAGATGGACAAACATTAGAAACAATGAAAGACTTTATTTGTTTGGACTCCAAAATCACTGAAGATGGTTACTGCAGCCATGAAATTAAAAGATGCTTGCTACTTGGAAGAAAAGCTATGACAAACCTAGACAGTATATTAAAAAGCAGAGACATTACTTTACCAACAAAGGTCTGTCTAGTCAAAGATATGGATTTTCCAGTAGTCATGTGTGGATTTGAGAGTTGGACTATAAAGAAAGCTGAACACCCAAGAATTGATGCTTTTGAACTGTGGTGTTGGAGAAGACTCTTGAGAGTCCCTTGGACAGCAAGGAGATCCATCCAGTCCATCGTAAAGGAAATCAGTCCTTAATATTCATTGCAAGGACTGAAGCTGAAGCTGAAACTCCAATAGTTTGGCCACCTGATGCGAAGAACTGACTCATTGGAAAAGATCCTGATGCTGGGAAAGATTGAGGCGGGAGGAGAAGGGGACGACAGAGGATGAGATGGTTGGATGGCATCACTGACACGATGGACATGAATTTGAGTGATCTCCAGGAGTTAGTGATGGACAGGGAAGCCTGTTGTGCTGCAGTTCATGGGTTCACAAAGAGTCAGACACGACTGAGTTACTGAACTGAACTGAATGTTATTATAAAAAGATAGAAACATAGTGTATTTGAATAAGGTTATTATATGTTATAGAATTCATATTTTCTAAGAACCAAGTAATAAATTTCATGTAAATCTTATCACAGTGTATGACAATAAACAATACTGTATTGTAGGCATCATAGTGTTTCTTAAGCTCTCTTAACATTATTTTTCCCTTATTATTGAAAAAATGCCTATTTTTTCCAAGGATAATGGAAAACAGTGAATTACATATAAAATAGCAATGGGCGTGTGATCTTGCTAACATATCTACTAGTAAGACTTCAATATACTTTCTCCTAAACTGTTACTATTCCTCTTTTTTTCAAATTTATGTCATTTGTTAGAAACCACTTTAACTCAAAGAGATAGTGAAGGACAAGGAAGCCTGGCGTGCTGCAGTCCATGGAGTGGCAAAGAGTCAGACACAACTGAGTAATAAGCACAGCACAGTACAGCATTCACTTCTTGTACTTATGTATAAAACACTCACATATACTTTTATGCACATACATATGTAAGACTCTTGCTAAATGGATTTTAATCATTTCTCAATAAACCCCAATTCGTCATAGTTTTTTTTTTTTTTTACAATCTATATATTGTTTCAGTGCTATTAAAGTTAACCTACATAGAAATTAGAGATCACCCACATTTTTCATTGGGAATTTGTTAAAGTACATAAAGCCATTTTATGTTAGTGGAGTTAGGGTTCTCTGCCAATAATTAGTATTACAACATCTACAAGTAAGATGATTGTCAGCACGTTCACTTCAGTATACCAGAGAGAAGCTTCCAAACAAACAAAATGTCAGCATCAAGCAGAGTATGCTATAAAAACTTTGGCTATTAATTCAGTGCACAGCATTAACACATAATGTAATATAGAGAAATATAGCATTATTCCATGTGAGAAATGACCTAGATTTTTAGATAATCAAAGGCTAAGTATGTGCAACATATAATGAGGGTGCTACAAAGCTTATGTAGACTGAATATTTACAACAGGTTAAAGTAAACTAATATGAATAGGATTTGAAAGTCTTATATATTAATAGAAATGACCCCTGAGAAAATCAAGGTTTAGTCTCAGAAGGAATAGAAAACCTCCTTGGGAGTAAGTTGTAAAGTTTTCACTTACCTAATTATGCTTCCCTTGACAAGTTATTAAACTTTTCATTAGTACAATCAAATGTGTGGATGATATGATATATAAGCTCCCCTGAAAGTCTAAAATTAGACAATAATTATGGCACAATTTTGAAGAGCACTCACTTAGAAATGAAGTAGACTATTTCTTTCATTCTTTAAAATATTAATTAAATTACAAGAATGCAAAGCAAAGGTCTGGCACATAAATGAAATTGAGAATGATGAACAAAGCTGTCTGCATTCATAAAACCTAGAGTAAATAAGGCGATAAAGAGCATAGAGCAGTAAAATTCCTGTGAAGTATTATGTCATTTAGCTATAGAAAAGAGCATGCCCTTCTGCTTATGCAATCTGAGTCCCCCATAGTTAAATAGTAATAAGATAGAGGAAGTGAATGTTTGGTGTTCAGAGTGGTATGGGACTAAAGAAGTTTATATAAATTTTAAGCTTATTGAATGGATAAAAAGCCCCCATATTAGGCAATATTTGGTAGGGAATTTTACATAAAACCAGTACTTGGGGATTATCTGCAGTTAATAAAATCTCCTAAGATGCTGTTGACTAAATGGTTTCTTTTTTCATTTATCCTGACCTAGGAAACTACAGAGTGTCTTTACTATTTCACATAAAACTATATTTTGACTATTCACTTCATGTGACTTGATTTACTTCTTAAAATAAGCTAAATATACCTTATAGACAAACTCTGTTTTGTGATTTTTTCTGAATATTTTAGAACAATTTTAAACACATAGATAGTGAAGGATAGGGAAGACTGGCATGCTATAGTTCATGGGGTCACAAATGTTTAGACATGACTTAGCAACTCAACAAACACATAGCAGGCACTTAATAAATGCCTGTGCTCCCTCTAGAAATCACTCTCAAGCAAATACTTTTTTTTTAAGAAAACTAATGAATCTACTCTTTACCCTCTAGCATGTGTGTGTGTCTGTGTGTGTGTGGGGGGGTGCGTGTGCGTGTGCTCAGTTGTGTCTAACTCTTGCAATCCCATGGACTGTAACTAATTAGTCTCCTCTGTCCATGGGATTGCCCAGGCAAGAATATTGGAATGGGTTGCCATTTCCTTCTCCAAGGGATCTTCCCAACCCAGGGATCAAATCTGCCTCTCCTGCATTGGCAGGAGGATTCTTTACCACTGAGTCACCTGGGAAGCTCTATACTCTGGCATTCAGTTCAGTTCAGTCCCTCAGTCGTGTTCAACTCTTTGCGACCCCATGGACTACAGCATGTCAGGCCTCCCTGTCAATCACTAACTCTTGGAGCTTGCTCAAACTGATGTCAATCGAGTCGGTGATGCCATCCAAACATCGCATCCTCTGTCATTTTAATATGTGCTAATTTCTAAGCTATCCTACAAGAATCATGTGTGTGCGTGTGTGTATCTGTCTGTATTTTTGAGGAAGCTGCTTACTGTTAAATTTTAAAAAGCTATTTGCTTATTTACACAAAAGTGATCTATTACCTATTATCTAATTATTACAGATACTATTTCTAGATAAACTGTAGTTTATTGTTATCTAAGCTCTATACTCAATAGCATTAAGCATATAAGAATCAATTATAAATAATTGTATTTTGTCATAAAAATCACACTAAATCTAGAATTAGTGATTATGTTTGGCAGCATTACCTCATGTACCTGTTCATTAACCTGTTCCTTTTGAGTAATTTACAGAGGGAAAAGGTGAGTGGGTGTGTCTGTGTTTGTCTGTCTGGACTTGAGGTATACAACAAAGAAGCAAGGAATGGTGGCCACAAAGAAGAGTGATGGGTATTTGAACTTCATGTTGTTTTGTTAAACTTTATAGTAAAGAGGCATGAATAGTGAGAACCAAAAGAAGGAGGCTAGTGATATTTTAGACTCTAAGCCACAGTACCTATCAAATAGTTGATAGTCAAAAAAATATTTTAAATAAAATAATATACCAACATATACCCTCAAAAACATCCAAATAATTCATAGTCTTGTTATAGTGTTGCTTTTTAAAAGGTGTCAAAAGGTGTCAGATATTGTTGTGAAAAGATATATGGCAGAATGAATTTTAAGAACAAGATATTGTTGTTATGAGGATCAAAAGCTGTATCTTTTATCACAATGATAATTACACTGTAGAATAGTAGAATTGTTTCTATGGCAATGATTTATCTTTTCATATGCTTTTATATTAAAATATCAGAGTCTAGCAATTAGTTCACCTTTTTTATAATTTTCCATAAAAAATTTAGCATATTTAGAAAGAAGGAAGAAGCAAATATATTTGTTAGACATTCACATTTAAATCAAGATGCCCTACAATGTCACTGGCACATCCAAATGATTGACAGTCAAAATAAATACAGCTTTTGTTCTGATAATACATGCAATCATATGTTTTCCCACATATCAGAAAGATATTCTTCAGATCATCATTTTATTGCTTACCTTTGAATAAGACTACTAGTACCACTTAGATAAAGTAAAATATAATTGTATTTAACAAGACTATCTTCTCTTGGAAAGAGGGATGTTACTGAGTTTCTAAATGAGAACTGTCAAATTAGGCATATCATATGCAAACTCCTCAGACTTTGATGATTATATTTTGAAGGTATACAGAATCACAGAATGTTAAACATGAGGTTCACTAGGAATTATTCCAATCTAAACCCTTTAAAAAATTAAAAGCTTTTTTTTTAAAAAAAAAAAAAAAGGTCATTAGAGTATCATAGCCATGTTTTCCTATTCCCTGAGAACCTCTTTTAATATCTTTGAGTTGCTTTAAAATTAATGACTTCCCACTCTGCAAATTAGTTATGAAGAAATCCCAGAGAAAATATCTGCATGCATGCGCAGTCGTGTCTGACTCTTCGCAACACCACGGACTGTAGCCCTCGAGGCCCATCTGTCCATGGAATTTTTCAGGCAAGAATACTGGAGCAGGTTGCCATTTCCTTCTCCAAGGGATCTTCCCCACCCAGAAATCAAACTCATGTCTCTTGCATCTCCTGCATTGGCAGGCAGATTCTTTACCACTGCACCACCTGAGCAGCTCCCAGAAAAAACATAACAATAATGAATTTTGTCTGCTGTATTCATGTTGTGAATTATGGGAATCTTATAGAAAATAAACAGCAATTCAAAAGTACCCATATCCCAACAGCTCTAAAAACTGCTTTGTCACAAACCTAAGAAGACCCATATTTCATACAACGCAGCTTGCCCTATAATCGTGACCACAATGTGCCAATGTCAGTTGCCTAGTTTTAACCAGTTCAGGTCAGTTCAGTCGTTCAGTTGTGTCTGACTCTTTGTGATCCCATGAACCGCAGCACGTCAGGCCTCGCTTTCCATCACCAACTCCCAGAGTTTACTCAAACTCATGTCCATTGAGTCGGTGATGCCATCCAACCATCTCATCCTCTGTCGTCCCCTTCTCCTCCTGCCCTCAATCTTTCCCAGCATCAGGGTCTTTTCAAATGGGTCAGCTCTTCGCATGAGGTGGCCAAAGTACTGGAGTTTCAGCTTCAACATCAGTCCTTCCAATGAACACACAGGACTGATCTCCTTTAGGATGGACTGGTTGGATCTTCTTGCAGTCCAAGGGACTCTCAAGAGTCTTCTCCAACACCACAGTTCAAAAGCATCAACTCTTCAGTGCTCAGCTTTCTTTATAGTCCAACTCTCACATCCATACATGACTACTGGAAAAAACATAGGCTTGAATAGACGGACCTTTGTTGACAAAGTAATGTCTCTGCTTTTTAATATGCTGTCTAGGTTGGTCATAACTTTCCTTCCAAGGAGTAAGCATATTTTAATTTTATGGCTGCAATCACCATATGCAGTGATTTTGGAGCCCCCCAAAATAAAGTTTTAATAGTGTACTACAATTATGTATGATATCACCATTAGAAAAGTAAAAGTGAAATGTATGCTAGACATCTCTACTATTGTTGCAACTTCCTGTGTATACACAATTATTTCAAAATTTAAACATTAAAAACAAATTAAAAAATTCACTAATTAATGGGAAAGACTTTATTATCACAGAGTAAAAGCAAGTTTGAAAGCCATATATACTATTTCTAACATCATCTTGGTATTTTTCTCCTTTTAAATTAAAATTTTGGTATATCTGGAACATTATCAAAAGATGGGAAGATCTATGAATTTCAGTGTTTAAAATTAGGTATTTTGTATTAGAATGTGAATGCTATTTATAAATTAGAAAATATCTTCTAAATAGCACTAATTTGGTTATAAATGGTATTGATAGGCAGACAGATCTGAAGAGTAAGGAGCAGTTTGTTACAAATACTTGAGTATAAGCGAATTTTAGGCAGTAGAAGCAGCCTCTGTGATAATTTACCTGTGTAAGAAAACTTGGACGCACCAAGATTCAGAAATAATTCTGTACAGCACATGTCAGAGTGGCCATGGACTAAACGGTAAATGGAGGAAAAGAAATGGCTGGGGGGAGCAAAAGATTGGCCAACAAATTCAGTCTTTTAACCTATTTAAGAAGAGTTAACATAATCTCTTGTTTTTATTGAAGTATAATTGAATCACAATGTTCTCTTGGTTTCAGGCATGCAAGAAAGTGATTCAGTTATACATGTATGTATTTATGTATATTCTTTTTCAGATTATAGATTATTACAAATTACTGAATATATAGCTCCTTGTGCTATATAATGGGTCCTTGTTGCTTATTTTACATACAGTAATTTGCATCTGTTAATCCCAAACTCCTAAGTTATCCCTACTCCCTCCCATTTCCCTTTTGGCAATAATTAGTTTGTTTTCTATGTCTGTGAGTCTACTTCTGTTTTGTAAATAAGATCATTTATATCATATTTTAGATTCCCCATATAAATGATATATGATATGTGTCTTTCACTGCTTTACTTCACTCAGTATTCCAATCTCTAGGTCCATCCATGTTGCTTCAAATGGCATTATTTCATTCTTTCTTATGGCTGAGTAATATCCCATCGTGTGTGTATATATAATTTAGAAACACTAATTACAAAGATGGGGTCACAAAGAGTCAGACACAACTGAGCTACTGAACAGCAACAAAAAAAATTACACAGAAGTCTGTTAATAGTTCCACTTCTACAGACCTATTCTGAAAGTAAAACAAATAATATTTTGAAGTTATCTGAAAAAAACAAAAGTGTATGTATGTCAAATGCAGTGTTATGTATAAATAACAAGGGGAAAAAACCCAGCAAAGTCAAAAATAGGGTTATACTGTGCACAGAATAATAGCACCAAAAATGTCATTCTCCTAACCCCCAAACCTGTTATTAACCACCTTATATGGTAAAATGAATGTTTTACCTTATACTTGTAGGTGAGATTTAATCAAGAATTTTGAAATTAGTTATCCTGAATTATCCTATCTAAATCTGCTTGATAAAATCAACAAGGGCCTTTATGAGAGGGAGGCAAGAAATAAGAGAAGAAAAATTTCTAGACTGCTGGCTTTGAAGACGGAGGAAGGGTCACAAGCCAAGGAATACAGGCTGCCTTTAAAATTAGAAATGCAGAGAAACAGGTTCTCCTCTACCGTCTCCAGAAGAAATGCTAGGTTCTAAAGGCACTTTAGTCTTTTGAATCCCATAACTGTGTAAGAACAAACTTATGTTGTTTTAAGTTACTAAGTTTTTGGTAATTAGTTACTGGCTATATAAGTTTTTGTTGCCATGATATGCTGTTTATGAGAACTTTACAAATTATATGACACACCTCTATTACAAAACTAATTGAAAAATAAGTTATTGCATATGTGAGCTACACCAACACTAAATAGGAAAATTTATAGATGTATTGCAAACTTGGAAATCTACTATGACATTGTATTTATAACTGAGTGGTAGAATAATGTGCATTTTAAATTTATTCTTTATATCATCAAATATTTATTATTTTTTCTCTAGTGAGTATAGTAAATAATACAGCAAATCATGACTAGCTCTTTAAGATTCTTAAGAACAGACCAAAGATATCTGGTAGACTTATGTATGAATTGATTTTTTATCAGTTGGGCCTTTTCTAAGTTCTTTAAGATTAAATCATTTAGATGCCTGATTAATTAAATAAGCAAAACTTCACCTTATCTGTAGGGGATGAAGTACTAAACATGTTACAAAGGTGATTTTTTTTTCTTAATATCAGTATATTTACATTTCTACTGTAACAATACATTTCTCACTTTCCCAGAGATGACAGGTCTCTACCAAAGGATCATCTACTTCTATGACATACATTTTAAAATTATTTTTCAGGAGTAGAAACTAGACATTATAGTATTCTGACAGCTTGTAAAAAAAATAATAAATGAGGATGCTGAGACTTAAGAAGTTAATTGACTCGACCTAGGCTTCTTGTCAAGAAAAACTACTTCTGCTAAATAATATAAGATATTTTGGCTCTTGGAACAGTAACTGGTGCTGAAAAGAATGTATGTATCGTCTGCAAGAGATGTGGTTGCAGTCTGGCCAGTTAAAAACATCAGATTGTGCACTTTAACTTAAGCAAGGATTCTAAGAGTATCCAGGGGAAATTTATTTGATTAGCTTTCCTATGATTTATTCACTCTAAGTAGTCACTGAGACCTTGGCAAATTCACTGAGTGGTGATGCTTTGCTACTGGAGATTCTAGGCCATTTATTTTTACCTAAACTGACATGACATTTCAGGCAAAGCATTTAGACACATCATACTATGAATACTCAATACATATCTTAAACCATATCTACAAGTAATGGAATTTTATTTCTAAATAAATAGATAAAAGATGAGTGAATAACACATTTAAAAAATCTTTAATTTTACTTCTTAGATTATTTACATATTGTTGCATAGTTTACTCTAGTATTTACTATAATGAGCTTATTTTTATCATAAATATTGTACTTGTCAAATAATTTTCTTTCATTTTTAAATACTGCTCCTACCACCTGGATATCAAATGAATTCTACAACTTTTTGAGATAGCTAAACATATTTTTAAATTTGGCCATGCTAGTGCCATGAAGAACAGTTTCAGGATTTAAGATAATCTAGCCATGTCTATATAGAATGGGAAAGACTAGAAATCTCTTCAAGAAAATTAGAGATACCAAGGGAACATTTCATACAAAGGTGGGCTCAATAAAGGACAGAAATGGTATGGATCTAACAGAACCAGAAGATACTAAGAAGAGGTGACAAGAACACACAGAAGAACTATACAAAAAAGATCTTCACGACCCAGATAATCATGATGGTGTGATCACTCACCTAGAGCAAAACATTCTGGAATGCGAAGTCAAGTGGGCCTTAGGAAGCATCACTATGAACAAAGCTAGTAGAAGTGAGGAGAAGGCAATGGCACCCCACTCCAGTACTCTTGCCTGGGAAACCCCATGGACGAAGGAGCCTGGTAGGCTGCAGCCCATGGGGTCGTGAAGAGTCAGACACGACTGAGCGACTTCACTTGTACTTTTCACTTTCATGCACTGGAGAAGGAAATGGCAACCCACTCCAATATTCTTGCCTGGAGAATCCCAGGGACGGCGGAGCCTGGTGGGCTGCCGTCTATGGGGTCGCACAGAGTCGGACACGACTGAAGCGACTTAGCAGCAGCAGCAGCAGCAGTGGAAGTGATGGAATTCCAGTAGAGCTATTTCAAATCCTAAAAGATGATGCTGTGAAAGTGCTGCACTCAATATGCCAGCAAATTTGGAAAACTCAGAAGTGGCCATAGGGCTGGAAAAGGTCAGTTTCCTTTCCTATCCCAAAGAAAGGCAATGCCAAAGAATGCTCAAACTACCACACAATGGCACTCATCTCACACACTAGCCAAGTAATGCTCAAAATTCTCCAAGACAGGCTTAAACAGTATATGAACCATGAACTTCCAGATATTCAAGCTGGATTTGGAAAAGGCAGAGGAGCCAGAGATCAAATTGCCAACATCCGCTGGATCATCGAAAAAGCAAGAGAGTTCCAGAAAAACATCTACTTTTGCTTTATTGACTATGAAAAAGCCTTTGATTGTGTGGATCACAATAAACCGTGGAAAATTCTTAAAGAGATGGGAATACCAGACCACCTGACCTGCCTCCTGAGAAATCTGTGTGCAGGACAAGAAGCAACAGTTAGACCTGGATGTGGAACAACAGACCTGTTCGAAATCGGGAGAGGAGTACGTCAAGGATGTATATTGTCACTTGGCTTATTTAACTTATATGCAGAGTACATCATGAGAAACGCTGGGCTGGTTAAAGCACAAGCTGGAATCAAGATTGCTGGGAGAAATATCAATAACCTCGGATATGCGGATGACACCACCCTTATGGCAGAAAGCGAAGAAGAACTAAAGAGCCTCTTGATGAAAGTGAAAGGGGAGAGTGAAAAAGTTGGCTTAAAACTCAACATTCGTAAAATGAAGATCATGGCATCCAGTCCCATCACTTCATGGAAAATAGATAGGGAAACAGTGGAAACGGTGGCTGACTTTATTTTTTGAGGCTCCAAAATCACTGCAGATGGTGATTGTAGCCATGAAATTAAAAGACACTTGTTCCTTGGAAGAAAAGTTATGACCAACCTAGACAGCATATTAAAAAGCAGAGACATTACTTTGCCAACAAAGGTCCATCTAGTCAAAACTGTGGTTTTTCCAATAGTCATGTATGGATGTGAGAGTTAGACTAGAAAGAAAGCTGAGCACTGAAGAATTGATGCTTTTGAACTGTGGTGTTGGAGAAAACTCTTGAGAGTCCCTTGGACAGGAAGGAGATCCAACCAGTCCATCCTGAAGGAAATCAGTCACGAATATTCATTGGAAGGAGTGATGCTAAAGCTGAAACTCCAATACTTTGTCCACCCGATGCAAAGAACTGACTCATTAAAAAAGATCCTAATGCTGGAAAGATTGAAGGCAAGAGGAGAAGGGGACGACAGAGAATGAGATGGATGCCGTCGCCGACTCAGTGGACATGAGTTTGAGTAAACTCTGGGAGTTGGTGATGGACAGGGAGGCCTGATGTGCTGCAGTCCTTGGGGTCACAAGGAGTCGGACACAACTGAGCAACTGAACTGAACTAAGGCATGTCTATAATTTAGTCAGATTTTTTTAATTTGACCATTATTTATATTTTATAAAAACTAAACCAATTAAAGCAATTAAAATATTTCAGTTATAGAGTTCTAGTTTTTCTTGAAAAACTGAAATTTCTGGCAACATATAGCCCACAAAGAAGCGTAGCCACATCAGAACACAAAGGAAATTTTCATGTCTTAAAATACAAGTACACACATGCACACTCAAGATTCCTTCTATATCCATCATACTTCACACATGAACTGTTATTATCTTCCTGATCTACATAGGGCTTGCATCTTATAGTTTTTACATTTTGCATCTTAAAGATTCACAATGAATAAGGATATAAAAGTGAAGGGAGATTTACAAAAGGGAATGTGTAAGGGTTCCAAATAAAAACTTAACCTTCTTAACACTTTTCTAAGTATTACTCTTCATTTGTCCAGAAGCATCAGGCATGGACTTGACATTTGCAGAGAGCTGACAGTCTCTCTCAAATGGGTTTAGAAAAGTTCTGTCAATAAGGAGTTAGACTACTATTTGTACCTTTTTTTATTCTTTTTTTTTTTTTTTTTGTCTGATCAAGAATTGACATTGCCTCTGGGCCCTGACCTTTCAATTCACCAAACAGGAAAGCACAAGGTCAACTGCAGGGTCTTAAGGAGAGTTTTTCTGTTAAAAATGGTCATTCTTAACACAAAACACTAAAGTAGTTGGCAAAAATGCTACAGAATTTCTCAATTATATTTTTAATAACACATATTGCCATCATATGATAGTCAATAATTCACTGAAATGAAAGCTATAAAAATATATAAATGTGACAATTCCTTAACTGCAAAGGAGAATTCACAAAATCTACACTCTGCAAAGCACAGACATGTCAAGAGATTTGGAGAGACAGATGACACACTTTAATTTTATAGTTACGGAAAGACTGCCACTTGAGAAGGCTTGGGGCTTGTCATATATTTTTGCGGAGTGGAGGAGTTTGCTCTACAAACTTCACTGATTGGAATTCAAGAGACAATTTCATTACAAGGAAATAGCTAATTTATAACATCAAAACTAACAAAATAATGTCTTTTTCTACAAAATGAATATTTATATTTATGAAGCAATACAATGTATCTGTATTTTTTGTTTACACACAATTTTCCCTTATAATATTCCATTTCATGCAATTCTTAAAAACCCTGAAAGCAAAACTATACAGAAATATCTATATTTTGGAAATATACTTTCTACATAGACTATCACAAAAATAATTCAAAATGTAGAAAGAAGGTAAATAAATTCCTGGGTGTTATTTCAGTGAGGTGCTGAAATTGACTATGTACTATCTGGTATCTATTACATTTCTTTCAGGATCAAAGTTTATCAAATATATTTTGATTAGTAGAGATCCAAATAATTTCTGTCCAATGGAACAGATAATGTCAGTGTTAACAGTTTATTGGTTTTTGGAGAGATATTAACCAGTTTTGTATACAACAATCAATCATAGCATTGCCTATAAATACCCGGTTCATTAAATTCTCTGAATATTTGAAACATCTTAGGGATTCTCTCATTAATGAGCTTCATAAAATCTGATGTGTTCATTTTATGTGTACATGATTTTACCTTTCACAAAATTATTTGTTAAACTTTCATATTTGCAAAGGATGAGCATTCTATCAACTTCTCATGATAAAATTTTGAGGACACTAGAGATCCCTGGAGATCCTTTTCAGACTTTGACAAAGGCACTCACTTCTAAGGGCTCTTTCTCTCTAAACTGAAATGAGAAGGCTGATGGATACTATTTGCATGCCTTCCTCTGCTCTAGTACATTAAGATACTGTGATTCTAAGTGCTCACCTTGATGAAATTATCCTTATTAAGCCATGATAAAACAAGTAAAAGCCCCAATAATCTTTCTGAATTGTGGAAAGCAAAACTGAAGAAATTTAACATAATAGTGCTCTTAGAAATTCCCACATGTACTCCTTGGAGCCAAAATTTACATTGAGAAAAATTAATAGCTGCATATAGTAAGATGAATATGCAAAGTGGCTGAATCTCCATATCCCCATTGTGGGTAAATCACAGAACTTATTTCCCTTTTATATTGGTTTTCATTCAATGTTTTCAGTTCTTTGAGATGCTCAGGTAGGTTAAGCATGACTCCAAGTCACATTATGTTATAATCTCGTATATTTGTTTCATTTGTTACATGTTTTTCCTTAAATTCAATAAGCCAGTAGATGATGAAGAAGCAGTTATTGGCTTAAATTCTCCATATTAACTTTCTATGATGTTCAACAAATTTGGTTGATAATAAGTTTACATAACAGTTTTCTTGATCCTGAGAGCAGCATATAACTCTATTAGGGAGATATTCTGTCTTCATTTTCTGAATGAAAAAATTCTGAGAGGTGAAACAATTTAACAAAATCATATTGCTAGTGACTGGAAGATCCAGATTAAATAAGGTTCTGTAATTGGACTACATGAATTTGAATTTCAGACCTGAATGACAGTTATAGACTGCCTCTAAAAAGTCCATCCCCCTGGGATTATTACTTCCTGGCATTCATTCCTTGTTTAGTTTTCTCTATCTCTGAATAGGGCTGACCTGTGTAGCCAACAGGATAGTGTAAAAATGGCAGGTCTGACTTCTGAGGCCAGGTCATAAAAGTCATTGTGGCTTATGCCTTGCTTTCTGGGGTCACTTGCTTTAGAGATTAGCTGCATGTCATGAGGACATTCAGAAAGTACTATGGAAAGGCCTACAGGGCAAGGAACTGAAGCTTCATGTCAACAGCAAAACTAATGTGTCAGCATTTTGGATAAATTACCTTGGAAAACGACCTTCCAGTCCCAGTTAAACCTTCAAATAATTTCAGCTCCAGCCAGTGTCTTCACTGCAAACTCTAAGAGACCCTAAGACATAATTATCCAGCTGAGCTACTATTAAATTCTTAATCAACAAATAATATAAGAGAAAATAGATGCTTATCTTGTTAAAGTATTTAAGCCTATTTTTTCTTTGCTCTTATCAAGACTTTGAGAGTCTCAAAATTAAAAAGTACCAATACTGTGATAATATTTCAGTATATTATCATTTCAATTTATATAAATTTGTATAAAACAGCTTGTGATTTTTAAAAGATTAAAAAATAAGACATTTATTAAGTGACTAAATATACAGCATATCTGTTGAGTGATATTACTGTGTAGATTGTATCTTTAGTGAATTTTTAGATGATAAAGCCAATCAAATTTATAATAGTGGTTGAAAGATGAGATGAGGAGGGAGGTGGGAGGGGGGTTCAGGATGGGGAACACATGTAAACCCATGGCTGATTCATGTCAATGTATGGCAAAAACCACTACAATATTGTAAAGTAATTAGCCTCCAACTAAAATAAATAAATTAATAAAAAGAAAAAAAGAAAATCTTACCACAGAAGTCAGTCAATAATTCTGTTAAAAAAAATGCTGTACAATTCTAAAGAGCCATCTGAGCTCCCACCTCCTGGTGGGGGCCTTTTAGGTAACTGTATGGTGGTTCCATCTGTCCAACCAGAGCACACTCATTAAGGAATGTCCTGTCTGCAAATCTCCATCCCAGAGACCTTTACCAGGCACCAACCTGAGACACTCTCACTCTGCAGAGGCTGACAGTGAACACAAATCAAGTTTTGAGGGGCAGTGGGACTAAGGAAGAGGAACAGAAATCTCCTTCATGCAGTTGTACAAGGCATGGATTAAATCCCTGTGATTGACTTGGTATCCATCTCAACACCAAGACCTGGCTCCACCCAACTGCCTGCAGGCTCCAGTGCTGAACTCCTCATATAAATCAACCAGCAAGATGGGAACACAGTCCCAACCATCAGCAGACATGCTGCTTCAAGTTGTACTAAGCTCACAGACAGCCCAAAACATACCACCTGACGTGGCCTGCTATCAGAGGGAAAAGATTCAGCTCTATCCACTAGAGCACAGGCACCAATCTCTCACACCAGGAAGCCTACACAAGACCCTGAACCAACCTCACCCACCAGAGGGGCAGACAATAGAAGAAAGAGGAGCTACACAGTTGAACTGGGGGCCAATGTCAGCGTGGTCACAACAAATACAGGCTAAACACACAGGAAAGTACACAGACCCTTTCAGAATTGAAACAGAGATAATGAGTTGCCTGAACAAGAAAAAGCTAAAGAAATTCATCAGTAAACCAACCTCTTCAATAAATGATGTTGAGAAAAATGGACAGCAACCTTTAAAATAATCAAACTGAATCACCACCTTATCCAATATTAAACTTAAAATGTATTAAAGACTAAAATGTAAGACCTGAAAGGATAAACTTCCTAGGGAAAAAGAAAACCTAGGTGGCATACTCTTTGACATCTATCTAAGAAATAATTTTTGGATCTGACTACCCAATCATGGACAACTAGCACAAAAAAATGAAAAACAAATGGGGCTACATCATTTTAAAAAGCTTTTGTACAGCAAAGGAAACCATTAACAAAAGAAAAGACAACCTACTGAATGAGAGAAAATATTTGCATATACTGTATTCTATAAGGTATTAATATTCAAAGTTTACAAAGAACTAATACAGCTTAATATAAAAAATGTAATTAAAAAATAAGCAGAGGATTTGAATAGACATATTTCCAAAGAAAATATACATATGGCCAACAGGCACAAGAAAAGATGCTCACTATCACTAATCATCAGGGAAATGCCTATCAAAACCACAATGAGATATCACTTCAAACCTGTCAGAATGACTAACAAAAAGACAAGTAACAAGTTATCAGTGAGGATGTGGAAGAGGGAACTCACGTACTCTTGGTGGGAGTGCAAACTGGTGTAGTCACTATGGAAAACAGTATGGAATTTCCCCCAAAAAATAAAAATTAAACTACCATATAATCCATAATTTCTACTACTGGGTATTTATCAAAAAACACAAAAATCTGAATTTAAAAAAATACATGCACTCCTATGTTTAGTGAACCCATACTTACAATAGCAAAGACATGGAAGCAACCTAAGTGTCCATCAGCTGATGAATGGATAAGGAAGGAAGACATATATATATATATATACACATATACATATGTACAATGGAATATTATTCAGTCATAGGAAGAATGAAATCTTGTCATATGCAACAACATGAGTGGACCTAGAGGGTGTTATTCTAAGTAAAATAACTCATACAAAAAGAAAATAGAGAATGATTTCTCTTTTATGTGGAATCTAAAAAACAAAACAAATGAACAAACAAAATAAAGCCAAAAGAGACTCATGATACAGAGATCAAACTGATGGTTGACAAAGCAGTGGGTGTTGGGCGAAACACATGAAGAGGATTAAGTACAAACTTGCAGTTATAAAATAAGTGGAACTTCCCTGGTTGTCCAGTGATTAAAACTCTATGCTTTCAATGCAGGGGGTGTGGGTTTGATCCTTGGTTGGGGAACCAAGATGCCACGTGCTGTCTGGCATGGCCAAAAAATAAAATAAGTAACACTAATTTGAACAGACACATGCAGTTCAATGTTTATAGCAGCATTATTTACAAAAGCCAAGATATGGAAGCAGCCTAAGTGTCCATCAAGAGATGAAAGGATAAAGATGTGGGGTACACACACTCACAATGTTATTCAACCATAAAAAAGAATGAAATTTTGCCATTTGCAACAACATGGATATTCCTGGAGGGCATTATGCTTAGTGATGTAGGGCGCACAAAGAAACAAAAATACTGTATGTTTTCACTTACATGTGGAATTTAAAAGGTAAAACAAATAAATGAATATAACAAAACAGAAATAAACTCACAGGGAACAAACAAGTGGTTACCAGCACCAGGCAGAGGAGTACATAGATGAAGCTAGAGGAAGGTGATTAGGAAGTACAAACTACTATATACAAAATAAATAAGCTTCAAGGATATGTTGTACAGCACAGGGACTACAGCCAATATTTTATAATAACCATCAATGGAGGATAATCTATTAAAATTTTGAATCACTATGTTTTACATGAAACTAATACACAATAATGTTGTAAATCAACTGTACTTCAATAAAAAATAAAATAAGTCAGAAAAATGCAAAGTACAGCATAGGAAATATAGTTCATAATATTATAATAACTTTATATGGTGATAGATAATTTGTAGACTTAACATGGTGATCAAAGTCACTATGTTATATAGCTGGAACTAATATATATTTGACTCTTGAACAACAGGGGTTTAAACTTCCTGGCACCACTCATACATGTATTT
This sequence comes from Giraffa tippelskirchi, assembly GCF_054371585.1. Classification (NCBI taxonomy): domain Eukaryota; kingdom Metazoa; phylum Chordata; class Mammalia; order Artiodactyla; family Giraffidae; genus Giraffa; species Giraffa tippelskirchi. Next base: position 45,776,040 of record NC_137276.1, read on the forward strand.
TTTTAAATAATAATTACAGTACTACAGGATCCAAAGTTGGTTGAATTTGCAAATGTGGAATCATGTATAACGAGGAACAGAGTACACTGAAGGCCAATGATAAGCTGTAGCTGCACGAATTGTTGGTACCCTAACCCACATATTGCTCAAGGGTCAACTGTAATATTGTAAGTTAACTATACTTCAGTTAAATAAAACAGTAACTTAAGAATTTAAGCTTACCTTCAAAAACCTCTTCAGAAACACTTCCCCAATCTATCAAACTGTGAATGTAAACCAGCCTGCAGTTTGTACTATCTTTAAGGGCCTATTCTATTTAAGGTGAATTATGTGACAAACTCAAGGATTTCCTGAAATATACCCCACATCTTAATACAAAGAGACAAATGATATGATAAAGATAAACAACTTTGCTGAACTCTGATATATTCTCATACCATTATAGGAAATTAAATGACTTGGTTCTATAGCTTTTGAACTTTGCAAATTTATACGGCAAGCATAAATGTCCATTTTAGACAGATGCATTATGTTTTGCTAATAAGTCACAAAATAAGTCAAAATTTTAACATTTCCCTTTTGGCAATATATGAACAGGGGTGTCTGACTGGATACAAATATTATCAGAAAAACATAATATCCTACTTGTCCAAGAAGAGAAATAGATGATATATTCATCAATTCAAGTTAACTTTGTTTTCATAAACGCTCCTATTGTTATAGTTTAAAACACCCATAGAATGCCAAAGTATTAATTTCAATAAAATTTATTAATTTCAAGCACAGTGGATACTCATATGGCTTATCTGCATGTCTTTGTCTTCTAGTAAAATTTCTAAAAGAAATCAAACTATAATCAGTGTTTGGATAATGAACATGAATATAGAATCAGGAAAGTTGATTTATCATTCTAAATGAATAATTTTAAAAAATTATGGTACTGTGGCATTCATTCTACTCTAGAGAAAACCTGTAAGACACAAAAGATATTCCTTTTTATAGTGCTTGGAATTTTTTTTTCACAGAGAATGTTAAAGACCCACACTCTTCCATGAATATTTTATACCCCTTACCATTTAATGTCAGCCCTAAACCTCGTGTCATTTCCTTTTCTTTAAATATTTGCACAGTTCTGACATATGAGTGAAAGTTGCTTTCATAGCTAATATCCATCTCTTTATCAAAGACATCAAGCTTGTTTGACATGAAGTATTAGGAAAGCAATCCCTAAATTTCACAGGAAACTGAAAAAGAAGATTCTGTGCTCAGGAATAAACTAAGTAGTTTAATTAGGTGACCATCCTGCATCTGATCTTGTGAGTTCTAAAAGTAAACATCAATGCTGGTGAATATAAACATGAGACATACCTACTGTCTTTTTAGTTTCATTTTTCTTTTAATTTCTCTATTTCTCCTAAATTTCCTATAAATGAAAGTCCTATTTTATGGTACATTGTTATTTACTTTTATAAGATGTTTAACAATGTAATTTGAAAATATTACTTTTAATTGAAAATTTTGACTGTGGGGAAAATTCATTTGCAGAACTGACTTTTTTAAACAAGTCTAACTTAAAAAACTTAAATTTCACTTGGAAAATATCGAAGTTGCATTTTTTACCTAATATGTGCTTCAAGACACATAGTGAATACTTCATACTGAAACTTATTGCAAGAATGTATAGTGCCCATATCACTAACATTTTATGCTGTTGTCTAAGTACATCCACAATATTCTGCAAAAAAGAAAAAGTATATATTACATGCTACAAAAATAAGTGTGTATTATATGCTGTGATATGTTTAAAGACTAATAGACTACTTCTGACACTGAACTTTTTAATTTTATGTTAAATACTATAAACATCAAAGGGAATCAAGATTATCTGTGTATATTTCTACTTTAACATATATTTTTCTTTTTTGTATGTATTTCTTATATACAATGATGAGAGAGATTTGAAAGCCATTGATTTACCTCCCATTAAAAACTGATGATATTGTCAGAGCAGTTTAAATACATTCCATGTTAGAGATGATTTTGAAATATACTAGACTGATTTATTGACTTCCCTTGTGGCTCAGCTGGAAAAGATTCTGCTTGCAATGTGGGAGATCTCAGTTTGATCCCCTGTACTAGGGAAAGGCTACCCACTCCAGTACCCTGGCCTGGAGAATTCCTTGGACTTTTATAGTCCATGGGGTCACAAGGAATCAGACACAACAAAGTGACTTTCACATACACAGACTGACTTATTACTATATTAAAGTAACATTTTATTCTAATTATGTTTTTAAAAATATAATTTTGTATGCTGTGAATTAAGATTTGTTTTTCAAATGAAGAAAGGAATGCTACTGTGTAAGAAATTCATACCAATTCTAAAATAAGAAGTTGGCAAAGTGACTTATTGTGACAACCATTAAAACATACAGGTTATGATGTCAAATTATTTTTCTAAATTTAATGAACTTTTAAAAGGAGTCCTGCTCTCAAATGAGATACTTAGCTATAGTCTCCATTCCATTTATGCAGATTATAATGGCAAAAAAACATAAAGGCAGAAAACTAATACTGCTGAGATTTAGAGGGAAAATAAATTGTCTTAGAACTCTGTAATTTCTTAGAGTGACCTTTCTTGGTTATTTCAAATTCCAATGAGATCCTTGAATAAACACTTATCCTGTCATTTGAACAATGAAAAACTGAACTTTAATTAATATTTTTGCCTAACTTGAAGATGCAATTAAGAGTGAAAAAAAAAAGCACAGAAAAACCCAAACTGAGTCTAAGTCATGTAGCAAAATTGTGTCCAAGGGTGAACACATCATCTTTGCGCTCAGTTTTCTCTATGTTTTTCAAGAGATATTCAGATACTTAGGCCAACATGAACTGTCATCCTCTCTGGGTATTGACGTGTTAGTCTGTACAGTGTTTATCAGACAATCTGAGATGTAAAGTATTGCTAGTTAGTTATTACAAATAGCAAGAAGTAGCAGACTTGGAGAAAATTAAGAATTTAAATTGAATAAGGGAGTAAAATTTATTAACACTAGTGATTAAAACTAAAATGAGTTGTGTCTTCAGAGAATCAGAGATGCAAATACTGGCATTATTTGACATTGTGAATACTAACCAACTAAGTAAGGAGTTGCCAAAACTTTTGCTGTGAAGGACTACTATTAAATATTTAAGGCTTTGCAGGCCATATAATCTATGTTGCAATTAACTAACTAAGCTCCTGTAGCACAAAAGTAGCCAAAGAAAATACTCACAAGGATGAGAATGGCTGTGTTCCACTAAAAGTTTATTTACAAAAATTAAAAAAAAAAAACAAAACCTTCCCACGTAGTAAGTTGATCCCTGATACACACAAATTTTGATCATAAATTTTAATCTTGTGCTTGTCATTTGTAGATTTATCTTTTATTCTTTTTAATTGTGATCTTCCTACAATTTAGCAAACATAATGTGTACACATGCACACACATATACACATAAATACACTATATATTTATTATGATAGTGAAAGTGTTAGTTGCTCAGTTGTGCTTGACTCTGTGCAACCCCATGAACTATAGTTCACCAGGCTCCTTTGTCCATGGGATTCTCCAGGTAAGAATACTAGAGTGGGTTGCCATTCCCTTCTTCAGGGGATCTTCCTGACCCAAGGACCAAATCTGGGCCTCCTGCATTGCAGGCAGATTCCTTACTGTCTGATCCATCAGCATTATCATACCTATGTATATATTAAATATAATATGACATATGTGCACACATATATTATAAATAAATATATATTATATATATACTATGTCTTTTTGCAATGTGACTAAAAATCAAGACTATCATTTTTCTCTAAAATATGGGAAAGCTTTGGCTTCAAATTTTTAATCAGTGGCCTATTCATATCTTTTGCCCATTTTCTAATTGCATAGTTTATTTTTTACCATTGGATACTGGTAGTTCTTGATATGTTCTAGATACTGAGTCTTTAAAGGATTTGTAGCTTGCATGAGTTTTCTCCCAGTATGTAGCCTGTCCTTTCATGCATTCATGTAAGCTTGCAAAGAAAAATAATTTTAATTTTTATGGGAACCAGAACATGGGCAGCCTGAGGAAGGCATACCTACATATAGGAGGAGGGAGATATATGTAGGCTGAGGAGGTCCAGCCCACAGAGGACAGCATCAGCATGGTGTCTCAGAGCAGGATGAGTAATGCATCCACATGGAGGAGCAGCTGAGGCCTTGAATATGGAGGCAAAGGGAAGGCAATGGCAATCCCAGGATCTGCCCACATATATGTTAACAGACTCTCATTCTTTGTATAATACAGGAAACCATGAGTTCATGTGATATAAATTAATAAAGATTAAATTGACCTTTTGATAGAAATAAAATACTCATATCATCTCAAAGTATCTCCTCAAAAAAATGAATTACAAAGTAAAAGGGAATACATTTTACATCAGAGAAACCCTGCAGACACCACCTATTGGAAATGATGAAAGTAAACAGCATCATTAATAGGACAAGTCAAAATCTGGGAAGCAATGAAAGAAATGCAGAATTTCTCTGGCATTCCTGCCAAAGATGCACACCTTTAAATTAATGATGAAGAAACAAGACAAAAACCCAATTGAAGGGAGATCTGTAAAAATGTCCCAGAATTTTTTCAGGTGTCAAAGTGATAAAAGTTAAAAAAAAAATTCTGAATTTGATCCATTAGCTATGAAAGACATTATATTGACACTAGACAAAACTCCAGTGGTGTATGAGGGGTAGAAGATAATGTATCAATGGTGATTTCCTGGGTTACATTGCAGTTGTGTAGAATATGCTTTTTTGTAGGAAATAAACATCTAATAAGTCTTAGTTAAGGATTAGTTCCAAGTAATACAAAAAATATAAATATACTTTGTAACTTTTAACTTTTCTATACATTTTCTCTGCTAAAAATTACACAGGCAAAGGAAATATCAAACATTTGTTGCAGAATGTTTTAAATCCTAGTTTTGGATACAATATGTCAAATACAACCTGACTCCTCATTTCTGATTAGCTCTGAAGAAAATATACTACTTAGCCAAGAAATGATAGGTACTTACAAACATTGGAGTCGCATATTTTTCTCAAAATTTTGTCTATAGATATAAAGCAGTTTACCCCCAGCATTTCTCAGATATCTGTCATAACAGCAAACGAAACCTGCTAGTTCAAAGGAAGACAAAAATGCCTTCTTGGTCATGATGAAAACTCTCTTTTCTCTTATTTACTTGCTAACACAATTTTCCTTAAAGACAGTGCTGAACTTCATTGTTGCTGTTTATTGCTGTTATAATTGTATTCTTGTAAATTTAGCAGATGTGAATCTTTCTGCTTGTCATCCAGAGAATATTGTTTGCTACATCTGTTAAGCTTGGAATGCCCAAAGAATGCATTCATAATCACCAACTCATTCATCTCTAGTTTCATGATATTTCACACACAACCAGAAGAAATGAAAATAAAAGCTTTTGACCATATAAACACAACAAAATTTGTAGATAGACAACAGAGAAAACATCTGGATGGTTCATGAAGCAGTATCCACAACACCTGGATGATCTGACACAAGCATCAAACTTTATGTACATTATGTTTACATTTCTCTGGTTGAATTCTTGGTAGTTATTTTGAGTAAATGAAACTACTAAATAAGCTTTACTCTTAATCAGTCAAAAAGAAATGGAGGGGGCTTCCCTGGTGGCTCAGCAGTAAAGAATCTGCCCACCAATGCAGGAGACATGGGTTTGATCCCTGATCTAGTAAGGCCCCACATGCCAAGGAGAAACTAAGCCCTTGCATCACAACTATTGAGCCTGTGCTCTAGAGCCTGGGAGCCGCAACTACTGAGCAGAAGCACAGCAACTACTAAAGTCCTTGTTCCCTAGAGCCCATACTTCACAATAAGAGAAGCCACTGCAATGAGAAGCCCATGCACCACAACTAAAGAGTAGCCCCTGCTCGTTGCAAGTAGAGAAAAGCCCGCACAGCAACAAAGACTCAGCACAGCTAAAAATAAAAAGGACTAACTAATTACATTATTTTTTTAAAAAGAATGGAAAGATATACAATATGAAAGCTACTGAAGAAGGGCTGGGATAAAGAATAGTGGCTAGAGTTGAACTGCAGGTCTTCAAAACACATTTTTCTTGGAGGATTGATGTAGAGATTAGAACTTGAGTTTAACATGGATAGATATTTATTTTCATTAATAATTACAGAATAAAATTTTCTCCTCCTATTCCATCTCTTTCTCTCCACTCTTCCTTTCCTTTCCTATTAGCTTCTCTTTTCTCTCCCCTTTTCCTCCTCCCTTTGTTCTCCTTTTCTCCTTCCCTCTCAGCATTCCCTCTTTTATCTTTAACTTTGCTTCTTTCTCTCTCTTTCTTTCTTCAAATATATGCAGAAGAATTTATGGGAGAGTTATGCTGAAGTCATCTCAGTATAATTCATTAAGATTAAAGCTTAAACCCTTGCTTTATTTATTTTTTAGTATAACCTACTTTTCCCTAAGGGAATGTCTGCACTGGAGAAGTTACCTTTTCATAAGGCAAATATTCAGGTTATTTGAAGATGATCAAATGGAAGGAAGAGAGTAGTGGCTGATTGTTTTGTCCATTTACTTTTTTTGTAATATAAGAGCCAAACAAAATTGAAGGTAAATATAAGATGTCTCTTTAGCAATCATGCTAAGAAATTTAAATTCATGTGTTATTTAAGCAATATTTAAGTAAATCATTTTATCGTTGATGTTCTTAATATACACTTATTAGGAATACACCAGAATAAAATCTAAACCACTATTCAAAAATATTAGACTCAAAAAAAATGAAAATAATAATTTTAGGCTTTAGATAGCAGAAGCCCATGATTAACATAACATAATAATCACTGCAGATGGTGACTGTAGCCATGAAATTAAAAGACACTAGCTTTTTGGAAGAAAAGTTATTACCAACGTAGACAGCATATTAAAAAGCAGACTCATTACTTTGCCAACAAAGTTCTAGTCAAGGCTATGGTTTTTCAAGTAGTCATGTATGGATGTGAGAGCTGGACCATAAAGAATGCTGAGCAGCAAAAAATTGATGCTTTTGAACTGTGGTGTTGGAGAGGACTCTTGAGAGTCCCTTGGCCTGCAAGGAGATCAAACAAGTCCGTCCTAAAGGAAATCAATCCTGAACATTCATTGAAAGGACTGATGCCAAAGCTGAAGCTCCAATATTTTGGCCATCTGAGGCAAAGAACTGACTCATTGGAAAAGACCCTGATGCTGGGAAATATTGAAGGCAGGAGAAGGGGACAACAGGGAATGAGATGGTTGGATGGCATCACCGACTCAATGGACATGAGTTTGAACAAGCTCTGGGAGCTAGTGATGGACAGGAAAACCTGGCATGCTGCAGTCCATGGGGTAGCAAAGATTCGGACATGACTGAGCAACTGAACTGAACTCAATTAATACTTCATTAATCATTAATCAGTGGACATTCAAATTAAGAGCTATAGCTGGATCAATACTTCCAAATTTAAAAAGAAAACTATATATCTTTATTCTCTGTACACAATAGCCAAAAATATTGGCAATGCTTTTTCTATCCCTTAGTTATAGTATATAAAATTTTGTATTTGAAATAATGTCCTACACATTCATGGGGTCGCAAAGAGTCGGACACGACTGACCAACTAAACTGAACTGAACTGAACTGAACTGATGGAGTGTTCAAAATGCACGTGTTATTCTAGCTACTTTTCTGTTTCTTTTGGATAATTCCAGGAAGTATTAGGATAAAAGAAACAAAGGAAAAACAACTAGAATCAAAAATGTGTTTTGATTTTTATCTCTTCACATTTAATCGACAATTACTTCAAACATAAATCTATTGACAAGTGATTGCTTACATATGATGTAGATTTAAAATGTCAAAATTTTGAAGGTAAAATTCTTCTTATAATTTCCAGTTTGAATTCTTTTTACGTTTTACTTATATTTGACTTTTCATGTCTATAAAAAAAGCTGTCAAAATAAAAATTAGTTAGTTGTTTGAAAAAAGTATTGTAGTTCTAGGTGCAGAGGAAAATAGTGGAGAAGTGTTGAAAAATGGAAGGCTTTGTAAACATTTTTCCTTAAAATAATTTCATGTCTAAGAAGCAGATCATGGCAGAAATTCTAACCTTTCTTCTCTATATTCCATTCTTACTTTTATCTCATTTCATAAAATTTATTCACATAAAAATATTCGACATCTGTAAAATTTTATATTTCTTTATACATCATTCCATTGTAATATATCATCCTGTTACAGTGTGAAACTTGAGGAAAATAGCTCTAATATACCTTACTTATGACATCACTCTATGCACAGTATATCACAATTACCTTAGTTCAGTCACTCAGTCATGTCTGACTCTTTGTGACCCCATGGACTGCAGCATGTCAGGCTCCCCTGTCTATCACCAACACACGGAGCCTACTCAAACTCACGTTCATCACGTCAGTGATGCCATCCAACCATCTCATCCTCTGTCAGCCCCTTCCCCTCCTGCCTTCAATCTTTCCTAGCATCAGGGTCTTTTCCAATGAGTTTGTTCTTTGCATCAGGTGACCAAAGTACTGGAGTTTCAGCTTCAGCATCAGTGATTCCAATGAATATTCAGGACTAATTTTCTTTAGGATGGACTGTTTGGATCTCCTTGCAGTCCAAAGGACTCTCAAGAGTCTTCTCCAACACCACAGTTCAAAAGCATCAATTCTTGGGTGCTTGGCTTTCTTTATAGTCCAACTCTCACATCCATGTGTGCATGACTGCTGGAAAAACCATAGCCTTGACTAGATGGACCTTTGTTGGCAAAGTAACGAGTCTGCTTTTTAATATACTGTCTAGGTTGGTCACAGTTTTTCTTTCAAGGAACAAGCATCTTTTAATTTCATGGCTGCAGTCACTATCTGCAGTGATTTGGAGCCCAAAAAAATAAAGTCTATCACTGTTCCCATTGTTTCCCTGTCTATTTGCCATGAAGTGATGGGACCAGATGCCATGATCTTAGTTTTCTGAATGTTTAGTTTTAAGCCAACTTTTTCACTCTCCCCTTTCACTTTCTTCAAGCGGCTCTTTAGTTCTTCTTCACTTTCTGCCATAAGGGTGGTGTCATCTGCATATTTGAGGTTATTAATATTTCTCCCAGCAATCTTAATTCCAGCTTGTACTTCATTCAGCTCAGAATTTCACATGATTTACTCTGCATATAAGTTAAATAAGCAGGGTGACAATATACAGCCTTGACGTATTCCTTTCCTGATTTGGAACCAGTCTGTTATTCCATCTCCAGTTCTAACTGTTGCTTTTTGTCCTGCACACAGATTTCTCAGGAGGCAGGTCAGGTGGTCTGGTATTCCCATCTCTTTCAGAATTTTCCAGTTTGTTGTGATCCACACAGTCAAAGGCCTCAGCGTAATCAATAAAGCAGAAGTCAATGTTTTTCTGAAACTCTCTTGCTTTTTCGATGATCCAACGGTTGTTGGCAATTTGATCTCTGGCTCCTCTGCCTTATCTAAATGCAGCTTGAACATCTTGAACTTCATGGTTCATGTACTGTTTAAGCCTGGCTTGGAAAATTTTGAGCATTACTTTGCTAGTGTGTGAGATGAGTGCAATTGTGTGGTAGTTTGAACATTCTTTGGCATTGCCCTTCTGTGGAATTGGAATGAAAATTGACCTTTTCCAGTCCTGTGGCCACTGCTGAGTTTTCCAGATTTGCTGGCATATTGAGTGCAGCACTTTCACAGCATCATCTTTCAGGATTTGAAATAGCTCAACTGGAATTTTATCACCTCTACTAGCTTTGTTCATAGTGATGCTTCCTAAGGCTCACTTGACTTCGCACACCAGGATGTCTGGCTCTAGGTGAGTGATCATACCATCGTGGTTATCTGGGTCATGAAGATCTTTTTTGTATAGTTCTTCTGTGTATTCTTGCCACCTCTTCTTAATATCTTCAGCTCTGTTAGGTCCATACCATTACCTTAGGAGATACTCAAATCAGTTTTTCTTAGTATTTTCCTACTACATTTATGGTCATGGAAAAGGGCCTCTCTGGGAATGAAAGGCATTCTTTCACAGTTCTAAACCTTCCAGACAGTTCTCTGTCTCCATAATACTATCAAGAACAAGTTAATCCTATACAGCAAAATAGTGACTATAACATTAATGAAGCAGACTCACAAATAGAACAAACTAGTGTTTACCAGTGGTGGAGTGGTTGTGGGAAATTTAGGGATTTGGGAGTAGGAAGTACAAACTATTAAGTGTTAAGAGGGCTTCCTGGGTAGATCAGCTGGTAAAGAATCCTCCTGCAATACAAGAGACCATGGTTCGATTCCTAGGTTGCAAAGTGTCCCCAATAGTCTACCAACTCCAGTATTCCTGGGCTTCCCTGGTGGCTCACATGGTAAATAATCCACCTGCAATGCAGGAGACCTGGGTTGGGAAGATCCCCTGGAGGAGGGCATAGCAACCCACTCCAGTATTCTTGTCTGGAGAATCACCATGAATGGAGGTGCCAGGTGGGCTATAGTCCATGGAGTCGCAAAGAGTCAGACTTGACTGAGTGACTAAGCACAGCACAGCACAGGCTCAAGGATGAACTGTACAGCACAGGGTATTTAGCCAATATTTTAAGTTTAAATGAAAAATAACCTTTAAATTATATTAAAATATTTTCAATGAATAAAAGAACAAGTCAATCTTTCTCTTTTTATCCTCTCTCATCAATAAACTTCAAATACATATGATATATACTTGATACATGATCATTCATGTTATGCTCATATGTGAATATCTGTGAAATTATTCATTTTAGCTATTTAAAGACAATATAATTCAAACATATAGAATATACAAAACAGTGTTACACTGTAAGCAAGTGTTTGAGTCAAAATTTGAATTTAAGCCTCCCTTTTGCAGTTCCTCCTGTCAGAGGACAGTCATGTTTCTTCTTGTCCAGACCCCTACAGTCCAGACCTCGCTCCCTAGCAGGTCCCTTGCCAGAGAATCCACATAGATTATTTCTTTTCACTTCTCATTCCACGGTACTTTAGGAAACTCTGTTGTTGCCTTCCTATCCATCAAGACTATTGGCCCCTTGAGTAAAGATACCCTTCATCTCCTTCTCTTAGTCATACTGCATTGAAATCATTTTTTATTCTGTGCATATGAACTACTCCAGCAAGCCTCTTAATTTCCAAAAATGTAGAGTTGTTAGTATCAAACACACATCCATGTTAAGTCAGAAAGAATAGGGTGGGAGCTTACATGCAAAACATCCTCTTGACTCTTTTATTTCTACTTGTGTTTCTTTTATGAGAACTGCAACACAGGGAAACTCCAAGCTGCAAAGGTCCCCAGGAATTTATTGTTGTTGTTGGTGGTTTTTTTCTCCATTTTTGGTTTTGTATCATTTTTCCAGTGATTCATTCCTCCTTAATTCACCCAAAATAAGGTTTTGCTTTTAGAAAATTAGGTGAAGTTATTCATTAAGTATCTCCTTCATGGATCAACCTCAAAATGACAGAATGATCTTAATTCATTTTTGAGGCAAACCACTCAACATCACAGTAATCCGAATCTGTGCCCCAACCACTAGTAGTGAAGAAGCTGAACTTCACCTGTTTTATGAAGACCTAAAACACTCTCTACAATTAACACACAAAAAAATGACTGTATTTTAGGAAGTTCTAGCCTGGTCTGAATTCTATCCAACCTACCTCTAGGTAGGTTAAGGGGAAGCAATGAGAGCAGCAGTCAGAGCTAGCCCAGAATCAAAAGAGATGGGGGAATGGAGAAGAAAGTAACTTAACATTTCCTGAGCCACTGCTGCTGCTGCTAAGTCGCTTCAGTCGTGTCCGACTCTGTGCGATCCCATAGACGGCAGCCCACCAGGCTCCGCCGTCCCTGGGATTCTCCAGGCAAGAACACTGGAGTGGGTTGCCATTTCCTTCCCCAGTGCACGAAAGGGAAAAGTGAAAGTGAAGTCGCTCAGTCGTGCCCGACTCTTAGCGACCCCATGGACTGTAGCCTACCAGGCTCCTCCATCCATGGGATTTTCCAGGCAAGAGTACTGGAGTGGGGTGCCATTGCCTTCTCCACCTGAGCCACTACAAGGTGCCAAATAATATACTATCATTCTTCTTAATATAGCTGAGTAAACTGAGGCACTAAGAGGTTACTCAGTCCTTACCGATAAAGAAGTGACACAGCTGGAATTTCAAGCCATATCTGCTTTATTTCAAAGTGCATGCTATATCATTAAACTGGCTCCTCATTACTAGCTCTTCTGATATTTGAAAACCTGGTTAGAGAGCAAAAAAAAAGATCAAGGGAATGAAGGGCTACTAGGAAACAATCAGAGGAACCAAATGGGATCAGGATATCACTTAGCTTAAGGGCACAGTATTTCTTTTCCTTTAATATCTTTCATACCTTTCCTGTGTTTGAATTAATTTACTTTGTGTGATTTTTTTTGGCAAGAAAATAAACCAGTCTCAATCATTACTGTAAAGTAATATATTAGTAATTTTAAAATATAGACTATACAAAAGGATCTTCTCGAATCAGTGACTGAACCCACATCTCCTGCCTTACAGGTGGATTCGTTACCACTGAGTCACCAGGGAAGCCCTGAAATATTTGTATATTTTTGCAAAGTTAATGATACTGTCTTTTTAATACATGGGATACATGGGTGTATTATGATATGCAAACATATGTCAATTTTAAAAATCACATATAAAGATAAAAGTTAACAATATATAGTTCTACTTTTCATTTTTTAAATAATTATCACTAGTTCCAAGTAGCTAGTCAAATCCTGCTCATTTGCTATTCTTATGTGGTTGTTACATTTAAAGTTCAATTTGTGGTCTTTGAATGCATCCAACAGCATATCCTTCTATGTTTTAGAATCCCTGACACTAATTCCATAATGCTTTATAGTCTCCCTAGTTACATACATCTCATTCCACATGTCCTACATGTTCTTATTTATTGCTGAGTTTTAGAATGCTCTCTATACTGTCTACATTGCTTTCTCTAATTTGTCCTGGTACTTCGCCAAGAACAAAAAGGAAGTTTCTGAAATTAATAAATATAATAACTTTAAAGATAATGTCTCACCTCTTTCTTGCACTGTATCTCCTCAATTTATAATAATATAAATGCATCTTATACCAAGCTGTCTCTTCCAAAGTAACTGAACAGTATTTTTTAACATTTTGTCCCCCTTTCTAGAATATGACAGCCAAATTAATTGTTTCCTTTCAAAATGTTAATAGCTTGTGAAATTGGACTCAGCGAGGTAGTCTGGACAAGCCATATAAACGACTTTCCCCCAACCATATATTCCTCTATTTAAGTGCACTGTGGCTTGTATTTCAGAACCATGGAGCTCTGCAGAGACTGATGGAAATAAAAAAGAAAAAAAAAAAGCAAACACAAACAAGAAGGACTTGTATTCAAATAAAGATGACTATAGTTAGAATAAGAAATATTCAGAATAAGAAACTGCAGGATAGCCATGAAGAATGCACAACCTACATAATTTTGAAAACAATAAAACCTAGTTTTACATACTTAAATGTTCTCCATATGTAATAGAAAGGACTTTCACATAGCTCTTTTTTTGTGAATTCAGTATCAGTATGAATTAGAAAATGACATGTTAAAGTGTTCCCATTTTACAGGAATAAAAACAAAGTATAAGTAAATGTTATTGGAGGAAAAATATGGCTCTTATCAGCCAGTGTCTCCACATCAGTACACACACTTGGATTGAGGAATTTTTTCCTCCAAATCTGCAGAACATCATGCAAATCAAATGAATATGGAGCAAAATGGTCAAGATTTGTTGTTGTTCATATGAATAATTGCAAGATTGAGAAGCTGAGATAAAATTTTAGCTAAATGAGTATTTCACATAAAAACCAAACTGTATTTCAAAAAATATCTCATAAACTACCAGCCAAAGAAGACCTTTAATGACTGGTCAATATCTCTAAACTCTATAAAATTGCTTCTATTTATAAATATTCTAATTGGATAACTCTGTTCCTTAAGAATGAAAAAACTGACGAAATAAAACTTTTCCAAGAAGCTTTCACACAATCCACCCAAGTGTACAGAGCAATGCAGACTGCTTGTAGGCTTTTTTTTAAGCATGCCTGCTCTAACTTGATACAGGTGAAAAAACAGGAAACACAATAATTGTCTGTTATCTTAATTGCTTTTTGTATTATGTGGACTACATTCCCCACTGAGCTCTTTCAGTGTAGGCAGAGAAAATGCCATCAGTTGACATACTGCCCAGTGGTATCACTTGAACACTGACACCTTCCTCTTGCATTCTGTCCAACTCTGCACACTCAACAGGAGACAAGGGATTCTGAATGGAAATGCTGGCACAATCTGATGACTGCTGTCAGAGCTCACCAGTGTGAAGTCCATCGTTACTAATGATCATGCCATGAGCTGCTGGCAGGAAATTATTAACGATACTGTCTGAGATTTGCAAACCTCTGGTGTATCAATTAGCAGAAGTACCCACTGTCAATTTTAACCTCCAGATTAAACATCCAGAGTAAAAGAGAATCTTAAATGAGGTGCATAGTGATTTTCTGGATGTTGTGAACATTTGGTATTGGTGTCTTGTTTGTTTCAGACTCATAATTACAGTGAAACGATCCAAATTAGACTGCATCCTCAAATCCATTTTTGATGATTTACTGACTTTAAGGACACCAACAGGGTGATGTTAGAAGGTTGGGAGGGGCCTAGGGTATGACAATGAAAAATGCTTATGATAATTTAAGTGATTCTCTCTCCCTTTTAGGAATATAACTACAGATAATGACACTTAGATTTCATGATTACTTTGTTCAAATTGCTTCTTGATCTTTCTGTTACCTACCACAACCATTTGTGCATAGACTGAATACACACCTGCAGTTCCTTACTCTGCAAACATTCACTAAGTGCTTTCTATATTTCAGACACAGTCCTAGATTTTGATAGGAAATAGGTATGTAAAGCAAAATTCTACACTGAGAATTTTACAAATTGGGTTTTTGCTCTTTTCCCCCCACAAATTAATTAATTGAAACAACCAGCATTAAACAATCTCAATGGCCCCTCCTTCTTACCGTGGACTTATTTTTGTACACTAAATTAAAATTTTCAAACCATAAACCCCTCCATTCTATAGCATGCTATGCTTTTGAATTGATTACTGAGAGCTTACATACCAAAGGTAATCTTTTGCTATTACAATAAAAAATAATTTAACATTATTTAAATTTACTTAACATTATAATTTTTAAATATCTCTGCTTTTAAATATGCTATCTAGGTTGGTTATAACCTTCCTTCCAAGGAGTAAGCGTCCTTTAATTTCATGGCTGCAATCACCATCAGCAGTGATTTTGGAGCCCAAAAAAATAAAGTCTGACACTGTTTCCACTGTTTCCCCATCTATTTGCCATGAAGTGATGGGACCAGATGCCATGATCTTAGTTTTCTGAACGTTGATCTTTAAGCCAACTTTTTCACTCTCCTCTTTCACTTTCATCAAGAGGCTCTTTAGTTCTTCTTCACTTTCTGCCATAAGGGTGGTGTCATCCACATATCCAGTGGTCATGTATGGATGTGAGAGTTGGACGGTGAAGAAAGCTGAGCACCGAAAAATTGATGCTTTTGAACTGTGGTGTTGGAGAAGACTCTTGAAAGTCCCTTGGACTGCAAGGAGATCCAATCAATCCATCCTAAAAGAGATCAATCCTGGGTGTTCATTGGAAGGACTGATGTTGAAGCTGAAACTCCAATACTTTGGCCACCTCATGTGAAGAGTTGACTCATTGGAAAAGACCCTAATGCTGGGAAGGATTGGGGGCAGGAGGAGAAGGTGACAACAGAGGATGAGATGATTGGATGGCATCACCAACTCGATGGACATGGGTTTGGGTGGACTCCGGGAGCTGGTGATGGACAGGGAGGCCTGGCGTGCTGCAATTCATGGGGTCACAAAGAGTCGGACACGACTGAGCGACTGAACTGAACTGAACTGAACATTATAATTATGTGCAAAGTAATACATTAAGTCATTTGTACTCATCATTCATTCAGCAATCATTTTTGAATATCTATCATATGCAAAATACAAAGGTGAACACAAAAGACAAGCTTGCTTCTTTAAGCTGCCTATATTCAGGTTGAGAAAGATGTATTTATTTTAAAATAGTGATAAATAAGGTAGAGACAAGAGCTATAAAAAAATAGAACCTCACTATGGGTCAGGAGTGTTTACAATGTTAGATGAAAATCCTCCATGTTTCCATTCCAAATGAGCAGAATTACCATGTATTTCCCTCATATGAGTTCCTCTCCCCTTATATTACCAAAAGAAAAGAAAAAAGACTTTATTCGGTTAAGAAGTAATACAGTCCATCTACTACAACTAAGTGTTTTTTACTGGAAGCTGGTTAAATATACTGCTACCTCCTCTACTTTTCTGACTCAATGGAATCATAAAGAGAATGGAAAACGATAATATTCAACAAGTCCTTTCAAGCATGCTCTTACTGTTTTATTTTACTTTATGAAATTCTAAATATTGAAGCTGAAATCTACAGAATTTCAGTCTTCATTCTGTGATATTTGTCTAGTTTCGTTTGTCTCATTTTGTTGGGGAAATGGGAGTTACAGCATCAAAATGTAATTAGAATGATTACAGATTCTCGGATTATGATTTTAGTTTGACCCCTCAAGAGTTTTAGAATATTTTGGTTGTCAGTCTTCAATCTCAGCGATGCCAAATGATTGCTTTAAAGAGCCATTTCCTTCTCCAGGGGATTTTCTCAAACCAGGAATGAAACCCAGGTCTCCTGCATTGCAGGCAGATTCTTGACCAATTGAGCAATGAAGGATGCTCTTCTTGGTACGTAGAAGGCAGAAGTATACTGTTATTGCTATATATTGTTAGAAATTGAATTATGAATTACCGACTAGGAGTCCTACTTTCTCTTGCGGAAAAAAATGCACACAAACACACACAAACACATTTTTTTCTTGAGAAGGATAAGAGAAGAAGCACAGTATTTTAGTACTTAATAACTTGGGATTTTTAATCAGAAAACCCTTAGTTCAAATCCTAGCTGTTTGCTATCTCCATTTAGCATCCATGTTTCTCATTTTTCCTGCATTATAATGTGAAAATAAAATTCAACTCTCAACTTTTAGGTTTTGATTTTTTTTTTTTAAGTTGACATTTGTGAGGAAGAGAAATCTGCATTGAACAAGGCATGGCAAAATGACCCAAACTGTTAAGGAATTTTGAACTTAATCTTTGATTCTAAACTATCACGAACCACCGTGATAGACTAGACTTCCAAGGAACTTCACTAATAAAATGTGCTTGCATCCTCCTGCCAACTTTAAAAATAACAGCTGAGAGATAGCCCTGTGAGG
Organism: Giraffa tippelskirchi; assembly: GCF_054371585.1. Taxonomy (NCBI): domain Eukaryota; kingdom Metazoa; phylum Chordata; class Mammalia; order Artiodactyla; family Giraffidae; genus Giraffa; species Giraffa tippelskirchi. The sequence continues at coordinate 45,793,600 of NC_137276.1, forward strand.
TTGCACAAGCTTTTCACAAGCATACTACTCCATCAGAAGGCAGAAGCAAGGTAAAAATAGCTTAGTATAATTCATCAGAGGCCCTTCCAACTTGAGATAACTATAACTGACAATGGGGCTGGAGAATCCTTCAATATATTACATATTTTTTCAAGAATACATGGCCAAAGCCTTTGAAATACTAAGAGAGGAACATGAGAACTGAAGGAGATCCCTTAGAAGAAGAAAAAAAGAAGGAAGAAGAGAGTAAAAGTAACTTCTAGTGACCAAAAAATCTGGTAACTGGGGTATAAAGCAGAAAGTAACCTCCTCCAGTTCTGGAAGTGAGCATCTCAGCTGTGAAGAACACCCAGATCTTGAGTATTTTGCTCTTGCTCATGCTCAGTCACTCAGTCATATCCTATTCTTTGGACTGTAGCCCACCAGGCTCCTCTGTCCATGAGATTTTTTCAAGCAAGAATACTGGGGTGAACTGCCATTTTCTCCTCTAGGGGTTCTTCCTATTAAACCCATATCTCTTGCATCTCCTGCACTGCAGGCAGATTCTTTACTACTGAGCCATTGCGAAAGTTGCTCCAGTATTTTACTATTGCTTAATTTTTGATCTAATCAAAGGGACAGACCTGATTCTGCCTTCAAACATTTGAAGAGAATTGCACCAAACTAAAACTACAACAAAGCCTAGATCCTCATCAACAACATATTAGATTGACTCAGATCTCATTCTAGCTGCCTGGCAGAAAACTGTGCCTTTTATATACAAGATGCGGCATAAATGAAGATTATAATATATAGGAAAAAATGTAGCAATTGTTTAAGAGACTAAAAATCAACAGAATCAAGATAAGAAAATATTCAGCTATTGGAACGGTAAGAGAAAGTATAAAGTAGTTGTAATAAAGACACAGTGAGAAAACTTATCCAAAAATATTAAATTTCAGCCAAATAGGAAAACTATAAAATAGTTGCAAATAGAAGTATTAGGAGTAAAAATATCACATGAAACATGAGGAATGAAAAATCTGTCTACCAAAAATTCTATATCCAATGGAATTATCTTTAAAATTAGGAAAGCAAAATAACGATATCTTCAAACAGACAATGAGATAATATGTTTTCACACTTACTCCTCAGGAAATGCACACAGAAGTTTTTCACAATGAAGAGAAATGATGGTTGATGGAGTTTGGGATCTGTAGGAAAGAATGCAGAACATTATATATATCTAGGCAACCATGAACAAGAATATTGGCTGTTAAATGCAAAAACATACATATGTTTTGTGGTACACATATAAGTAAAACATAAGACAACCAAAACATGGGGGTAGGGAATAAATAGCATTATACAGGTAAATGTCTTTACATGGATCATGTAGTAGTATATTTGATGGCAGAATATGACAGTTTAAAGAGTCGTATTGTATTTTCTCCTGCACTGATGAAACAGGAATACACTGGGGTATAGCTGCCTATGCGTATGTGCACTTTATATATAAGAAAAAAAGACAGAAATGGAGATAGAGATATTTAAGATTATATATTATGCAATTCATAACAAAATGAGCAGGAAATAAGGAATAGAAGAATAAAAAACAAGTGGTAAAATTAAAAGCAAAAGCCCAGAAGACATTTCGATTAAATATATCATTGTTTATGTTAAATATTAATGTACACCACAGTCTAACGAAAACATTCACAGTAGCATCCAGGATTTTTTTTTAAAGCAAACATCTATAAAAAGTAAGATCTATATGGAACTTAAAAGAAATACACTGTAATTAAAGGAAATGGGTAAAAGAATATATCACAGAAGCATAAGGAAAAGAAAACTGGTATGGTTACATTAACATCAGAAAAATATTCTTCTAGTTAAAGAATACTACTAAAGATACAGAGGGACATTCCATAATAGTAATAGAAGATGTCAACCCCTCATCACTACAACTTCTTCAAAAAAATAAAAAACAAAATGTGCAAATACTGTAAAAATTGTGAACAAACTGTGACAGAACTAAAGGAAAAATAGACAAATCCACATTATAATTTGCATATTTGTACAAACTCTCTTAGTAATTGATAGAACAAGAAAACAAAAACCAATGAAGCAAGTGACCTAATTGACATTTATAGAACATTATACCCAACAATTGCAGAAAATGAATATACAACCTCTAATCTGGGGAAAATATTTTCAGCATGCATATCTCACAAATGTCTTATATCCAGAATAAAGAACTCTTTCAACTCAAGAACAAGTTCAGAACCCTTTTAGAATATATATATGTGTACCAAATCATTACACTGTATACTTTATTTTCTGCTGAAATATAGTTGATTTACAATGATAGTCTCTGGTGTACAGGAAAATGATTCAGTTATACACATATTCTTTTTCAAACCCTTTTCCACTGTACCTTATTATACTACTTTGCAATACTGTTGTATACAGGAGGACTTTGCTGTTTAGCCATTTTATACATAGTAGTTTATATCTGCTAATCCCAAACTCCTGATTTATACCCCCTTCATGTTGTATACTTTAAATATCTTAAAATTTTATTTCTCAATTATAACTCAATAAAACAGAAAAATAAATTCACAAATAACTAAAAAGAGGCACAGAAGATTTAAACAGAAATTTCAAAAAATTAGATATACAGATAGACAATAAGCCCATGAGAAAATGTTTATGAGAATGTTAAGGAAAAAAGGCAAAAGACTAATAAATTTTTAAAATGGGCATGGAGTTGAGAAGATTTACAAAATAAGATAATGATTGGCCAATAAACATGAGAAAAGATACTCAATATGATTAGTCAGCAGGAAAATCTAATACAATGAGATACTACTTTAAATCTGCTGGAGTAGCTTAAATAAAAATGACTGGCAACACTAAATTTTGTCAGGATGTGAAGTAACTGAGCATCTCATAATTTGCTGATGTCAGTGCAGAATGGTACAACCAAATTCAGAACTTGTTGACGTTTTAAAATAAAAATATCTATGTGATGACCCACAAATATCACTATTAAGTGGGTACACAGGGCTATACGATCTGGAAAGACAAACATATCCTTGCTCTTTGGACTTTGGTGGGTCTTGAGTGTTTGAACTTATGTTGATATTGTGAATTCCATAAAGTTTCTGCTTTATATTAGTAATTGCAATCTTAAAAAGATGCTGGTTTATATTAGCAATTAATAGTTTTTAACTTATTGGTTAAAGCTTATGGCATCACTGACTCATTGGACATGAGTTTGAGCAAGCTCAGGAAGTAAGTGATGGACAGGGAAGCCTGGCATGCTGCAGTCCATTGGGTCGCAAAGAGTCGGTCACGACTGAGTGATGGAACTGAACTAAACTTGTTGGTAAAGCTTCCCTGGTGGCTCAAATGGTAAAGAATCCACCTGCAATGTGGGAGACCTGAATTCAGTCCCTGGGTTAGAAAGATCCCCTGGAGAAGAGAATAGCTACCCACTCCAGTATTCTTGCCTGGAGAATTCCATGGGCAGAAGAGCCTGGCAGGCGACAGTCCATGGGATCCCATGGGGGTTGCAGAATCAGACATGACTGAGAGACTTTCATAAAGATTATTACAGTTCATTAATTGAGCATTTTAGAGGTGGGCACGAAGTGTTGGACACTACTGAGTGACTAACACTACATTACACTACTATGATATATATTTAGGGCTTCACTAGTGGACACGACTGAGGGACTTCACTTTTACTTTTGACTTTCACACATTGGAGAAGGAAATGGCAACCCACTCCAGTGTTCTTGCCTGGAGAATCCCAGGGACGGTGGAGCCTGGTGGGCTGCCGTCTATGGGGTCGCACAGAGTCGGACACGACTGAAGCGACTTAGTAGTAGTAGTAGTGGTGGTGGTGGTGGTGGTGGTGGTGGTGGTGGTGGTGGTGGTGGTGGCTCAGTGGTAAAGAATTCACCTGCAATGCAGGGGAGGCGAGTTCAATCCCTGGGTTAGGAAGATCCCCTGAAGAAGGAAATGGCAACTCACTCGTTTTCCAGCCTGGGAAATCCCATGGACAGCAGAGCCTAGTGGGTTACAGTCCATAGTGTCGTAAAAGAGTCAGACACACCTTTGCAACTAAACAACAACCAAGGACATATATTTGCATTATTGTTTAGCAATTTTGGTTTTGGCTATTATAAGCAAAAAAATAAATAAATGGGACTGACAAAATTCACACAAAAGTTGAAGCATAGATAGTAAATAATATAGTATCCTGTGAATGCCTAAGATATAGTAAATATAGATAATGAGTAATAACAGTTCATACGTTATAGGCAGAATTAATTCATACTAAGTGTAAATACAGATAGAAAGTAAAGTGATAACATACGACTTTTTGTTGCAAGAAAGAGATGGAAATATGATGTTATAACTTCCAGATGTTCAAGCTGGTTTTAGAAAAGGTACAGAAACCAGAGATCAAATTACCAACATCTTCTGGATCATCAAAAAAGCAAGAGAGTTCCAGAAAAACATCTCTTTCTGCTTTATAGACTAAGCCAAAGCCTTTGACTGTGTGGATCACAATAAACTGTGGAAAATTCTGAAAGAGATGGGAATACCAGACCATCTGATCTGTCTCTTGAGAAACCTGTATGCAGGTCAGGAAGCAACAGTTCGAACTGGACATGGAACAATAGACTGGTTCCAAATAGGAAAAGGAGTACGTCAAGGCTGTATATTGTCACCCTGCTTATTTAATTTATATGCAGAGTACATCATGAGAAACGCTGGGCTGGAAGAAACACAAGCTGGAATCAAGATTGCCGGGAGAAATGTCAATAACCTCAGATATGCGGATGAGACCACCCTTATGGCAGAAAGTGAAGAAGAACTAAAGAGCCTCTTGATGAAAGTGAAAGAGGAGAGTGAAAAAGTTGGCTTAAAGCTCAACGTTCAGAAAACTAAGATCATGGCATCTGGTCCCATCACTTCATGGCAAATAGATGGGGAAACAGTGGAAACAGTGTCAGACTTTATTTTTTTGGGCTCCAAAATCACTGCTGATGGTGATTGCAGCCATGAAATTAAAAGACGCTTACTCCTTGGAGGGAAGGTTATGACAAACCTAGATAGCTTATTTAAAAACAGAGACATTACTTTGCCAACAAAGGTCCATCTAATCAAGGCTGTGGTTTTTCCAGTGGTCATGTATGGATGTGAGACTTGGATGGTGAAGAAAGCTGAGCACCACAGAATTGATGCTTTTGAACTGTGGTGTTGGAGAAGACTCTTGAGAGTCCGTTGGACTGCAAGGAGATCCAACCAGTCCATCCTAAAGGAGATCAGTCCTCTGTGTTCATTGGAAGGACTGATGTTGAAGCTAAAACTCCAATACTTTGACTGCCTCATGCGAAGAGTGACTCATTAGAAAAGACCCTAATGCTGGGAAGGATTGGGGGCAGGAGGAGAAGGGGCTGACAGAGGATGAGATGGTTGGATGGTATCACTAACTCGATGGACATGTGTTTGGGTGGACTCCGGGAGTTGGTGATGGACAGGGAGGCCTGGCGTGCTGCGATTCATGGGGTCGCAATGAGTCGGATACGACTGAGCGACTGAACTGAATTGAACTGAAAGTATGAATCATGTCGTCACGCTATCAGGTAAAGTGAAAAAGTGAAAGTGAAAGTCGCTCAGTTGTGACTGACACTTTGTAACCCCATGGACTATACAGCACATGGAATTCTGCAGGCCAGAATACTGGAATGGGTTGCCTTTCCCTTCTCCAGGGGATCTTCCCAACCCAGGGATCGAACCCAGGCCTCCCGCATTGCAAGCATATTATTTACCAGCTGAGCCACAAGTTAAATTGGCCAATCATCATCAATGGGCAGTATGGTCCCATTCTGTCTAGAGTGACAATATTTCCTTTAAAAGATTTCTGCTTTGTTCTGTCCTTTCCAATAATTACTGCAGTTGAACACATGCTCCAAGGGGTTATTATTGGATTTTCAGAAGAAAAATCTTTACTTCTACATATGTAAACATTATTATTTTTGAATATCTATTTAAATATTTAACAATATGCATAATATCCAACAACAACTAAATACACATTAAATATTATAGTAAATATCTGTGACCTTTAATTTATTTTTCTGATAAGGATGACTATAAAATATAGAAATTAGTAAGTCTCAACAAATTTTCTCTGAAGAAAGTAACTCTACAAGCTCTTACAATGCAAACTGTACCAGGAAAAAAAAAAAATTCAAAACATAACTTTTCCCAAGGTGCTGTGGCCAGCACAGCAGGTAGGGATCAAAAGTGGTCAACACACAGTTTGGGAAAAAGAAACTAGAGACAGAATTAAAGTTTCAAAGATAGGACCATGGGACTTAAGACCTCTTGGGTCAAGAGCCCTGTTCCTCAGAACCACATCACTTTTATTTAGTGTCCTGGCAAGCAGAAAGTATCTGTTGTGTTACAATGAAGTCAGCCTCCTATGTCCCCGGTCATGTCTCCCATTTAATTGGTTACTTTAAACTATCTTTGTTATTTTCTTGTACAAGAGCTATCACCTAGCTGGAGGTCATAGACCTGCATATGCCTTGGGAAAACATCTTAGTGTGTGCACAAACAGTGTTCTGAAATTGCACTGACCTGGCATTCCAAGGTCCACACTATGTTTTTCCTTAGCTTAGCAGGGTGTGACAACCCCAACTGGTCAACTTGATGTACTTTTATTTGGGTTATGCTGTATTGCTATATTTTGCTTTCATACTTTTCCCATGGTGATTTTCTCATGGCTTAGCCAGAGCAAAAGGCAGCTGACTATTAACCCCTGCACCAAGGCACATGTACTATTGTCTTGCTTGTTATTTAAAATTGGTATGATTTCTACTCTAAGTGGCTTTTCATACAGATTAATGTGAATAGAGTAGACTATATAGATACATAAATTCTAACAGAATTTTTTCACATTGTTTTCAAGATATAAAACCTCCCACTATACTCAAAAACTCTTGAGAGGTATGAGACCACTGTACTGCCATCTCAGCAAATTTCATTACTTCCTGGCAATTTCTAGAGGGATGAAATCCAGTTATTTCAGCTGAAGTCATCACTTGCATCCCAAACCTTTTTTAAGTTACCCTTTGGTCAATAAAGCCTGACACATTAAATAGCCAAGAAATCATTTCCATCTCATAAGACTCATTTACTCCCATAACAAATGAGAATTCATTTACTTCCACAGTCTCATCTTTAAAAATAAAAAAAGTTGATTTTATATCAAGAACCATTACCACTAGAAGTTATATTAATTTGAGGGTAGCCAGATAACACCCCATCAGAAACATATAAAACTATTATAAAAAATCAGTGATTTGGAAAATACCAGTTTTACAATAGGCTCCAATTTTCTGTTTGTAATTCTGATCTTTCATTCTTAGTAGTTAATATCCTATAAATATACTGCTTATGAAGTTGTAATCTGGTTGGATTCTAAGTTAATGTTTTCCAAACCTATCTACACTACCTGAGAAGCCTTAGAGCAGTATCATTTCACAGTGTCTGTCTCCAGAAACTACGATTTAACAGATTTATAGTAAGAGCATAAGAAACCAAATTTTCAATAGCTGTCTATTAATTACATTTGATGGCTAGAAAACATTCTCCTAAAGCTAAATTAATTATAAAACCACTGATAATAGTTATTTTGGCTTACTTGGTTTGTTGTTTCTAAGCTAAAATATTTTTATTCATTCTGGATTATTGGAAGAAAAATGCGAATATACTCTAGTGAATAGCTGAGTAGAGGTCACCTACATTGGGAATACATCTCAGAATGCCTGGTGTATCAACAAAGGGTTGGCACTGATATTCTCTTTCCTATATAAAAACTGAAACTAAAGAGAGCAATATTCAAGGTAAGCATATGTTGTTGAAATATTAAAGAAAATGAATGCTCCTTCATTATTATACTACGAGTCCCAACACCCTGCTCTCCTGGATATGAAACCATCTTTTGGCTCATTGATGAGAAGCCAGAGATTTTAAGGTGGAGAGAAGGGAAAAGATATCAAAGTATCTGCTTCTGTAACAAGGTTCAGATGATTCAGAATCTATAACAGGGCTTTCTACAGAGTTTTGGACTGAGTCTAAACTTAAGCAATATACCACTACAATAAACAAGAGATATCTCAAAGCAAAACTGTAAATTTTATTTCATTGTTTAAACTGGAGACAGATAACTCACTGACAAGAATACAAAGATGGTCGCTATGTATATGAAAAGTGGTTCAAGATCATTAATTAACAAGTAAACCATACAACAGCATAGTAATCCAAGTCTATGCCCCAACCACTGATACCAAAGAAGCTGAAGTTGAGCAGTTCTATGAGAAGGACGACACCTTCTAGAATATATATATATAAATTCCTTTTTATCATGGGGAACTGGAATGCAAAAGTAGGAAGTCAAGAGTTACCTAGAATAACAGGCAAGAATATTCTTGGGATACAAAATGAAGAAGGGCAAAGGCTAACAGAATTTTGCCAAGAGAACACAAGGGTCATAGCAAACACCCTTTCCAACAAATCAAGAAACAGCTCTACATGTGAACATCACCAGAAGGTTCATTCTGAAATCAGATTGATTACGTCCTTTGCTGTAGAAGAGGGAGAATCTCTACACAGTCAGCAAAAATAAGACCTGGAGCTGACTGTGGCTCATATCATGAGCTCCTTATTGGAAAATTCAGGTTTAAATTGAAGACAGTAGGGAAAACAACTAGATCTTCCAGGTATGACCTAAATCAAATCCCTTATGATTATACAATGGAGATAACAAATAGATTCAAGGGATTAGATTTGCTAGAGAGAGTCCCAAGAACTGTGGACAGAAGTTTATAACATTGTTCAGGAGACAGTGACCAAAACCATCCCAAAGAAAAAGAAAAGCAAGAAGGCAAAGTGGTTATCTGAAGAGGTTTTGCAAATAACTGAGGAAAGAAGAGAAGCAAAAGGCAAGGAAGAAAGGGAAAGATATATTCAACTGAATGCAAAGTTCCAGAGAAAGGCAAAGAAAGATAAGGCCTTCTTAAATGAACATGCAAAGAAATAAAGGTAATCAGTAGAATGAAAAAGGCTAGAGATCTCTTCAAGAAAACTGGAGATATCAAGGGAATATTTCATGCGAGGTTGGACATGATATAAGAAAGAAATGGTAAAGAATCAATAGAAGCAGAAGAGGTTAAGAAGAGATGGCAAGAATACACAGAAAACTATACAAAAATGGTCTTAATGACCGAGATAACCACTATGGTGTTGTCATTCACTTGGAGCTGGATATCCTAGAGTGTGAAGCCAAGTGAGCCTTAGGAACCATTATTACAAACAAAGCTAGTGGAGGTGACGGAATTTTAGCGGAGCTATTTCAAACCCTAAAAGATGATGCTGTTAAAGTGTTGTGCTCAATATGTCATCAAATTTGGGAAACTTGGCAGTGCCCACAGGACTGTAAAAGGTTAGTTTTCATTCCAATCCCAAGGAAGGGCAATGCTAAAGAATGTTCAGACTACCATACAATTGTATTCACTTCACATGCTAGCAAGGTTACGCTCAAAATCATTCAAGCTACGCTTCAGCAATATATGAACTGAGAACTTCCAGATGTAAAAGCTGGATTTCGAAGAAGCAGAGGATCAGAAATCAAACTGTCGACATTCATTGAATCATGGGGGAAGTAATAGAGTTCCAGAAAAACTACTTTCAGCATCTACTGCTGCTGCATTGACAATGCTTCTGCTTCATAGACAATGCTAAAGCCTTTGATACTGTGTGGATCACAGCAAACTGTGGAAAATTCTTCAAGAGCTAAGAGTACCAGATCATCTTACCTGTCTGCTAAGAAACCTGTATGTGCATCAAGAAGCAACAGTTGGAAATGGACATGGAACAACTGACTGGTTCAAAATTGGGAAAGGAGTACAACAAGGCTGTATATTGTCACCGTTCTTATTTAACTCATATGCAGAGGGCAAGTGCATGAAAAGTTGCTTCAGTCCTATCCAACTCTTTGTGACCCTATGGACTGCAGCTCACCATGCTCCTCTGCCCATGGGATTCTCCAGGCAACTCACTGGAGTGAGTTGTGATGTCCTCCTCCAAGGGTTCTTCCCAACCCAGAGATCAAACCTGCATCTTCTGTGGCTCGTGCATTGCAGGCAGATTCTTGACCACTGAGCCACTAGGGAAGCCCCCATATGCATAGTACATCATGTGAAATGCTGGGCTGGATGAACAAGCTGGAATAAAGATTGCTGGAAGAAATACCAAGAAACTTAGATATGCAAATGATATCATTCTAATGGCAGAAAGTGAAGAGGAACTAAAAAGCTTCTGGATGAGGGTCAAAGAGGAGAGTTAAAAAGCTGGCTTAAATCTTAACGTTCAAAAAATTAAGATAATAACCTCCAGTCCCATCACTTCACGACAAATAGGAGGGGGAAAAAAGTGGAAGCAGTGGCAGATTATAATTTCTTGGGCTCTAAAATCATTGTAGACGGTAACTGCAGCCATGACATTCAAAGATGTTTGCTCCTTGGACAAATCTAGGCAGCATATTAAAAAGCAGAGACAAAAAGGTCTATATACTCAAAGCTATGGTTTTCCAGTGGTCATTTACATTTGGGAGAGTTGGACCATAAAAGAAGGCTCAGCACTCAAGAATTGATGCTTTCAAACTGTGGTGCTTGAGAAGACTCTTAAGAGTCTCTTGGACTGCAAGAAGATCAAACTAGTCAATCCTAATGGAAACCAACTCTGAATATTCATTGAAAGGACTGATGCTAAAGCTATAGCTCCAATACTTTCAACCTTATGGGAAGAGCCGACTCATTAGAAAAGATCTTGATGCTGGGAAAGATTGAAAGCAAAAGGAAAAGGGGCCAGAGTGGATAAGATGATAGATAGCATCACCAACTCAATGGACATGATCTTAATCAAACTCCAGGACATAATGGAGGACACTGGAGCCTGGTTTGCTGTATTCCATGGGGTCGCAAAGAGTTGGATATATATAACTTTATGACTGAACAACAATAACAAAATATAAATGACCACAATGAGATCTCATTGTACACCTATCAGAATGGCTAAAACTAAAAAGTATGGTAATATCAAATGCTGGTGAGGAATTGGTGACTGAATCACTTCTACATTACTAGTGGGAATATAAAGTACTACAGTTGCTGTGGCAGTTTGGCAGTTGCTTATGTAACTAATAATGCAATTACCATATTACCCAGCAAATGCATTCTTGGGCATTCATCCCAGATAAATGGAAATTTATGCTCACACAAACATTTATGCATGAATGTTCAGAGTAGCTTTGTTTTTAATAACCAAAAACAGGAAATAAATCACAAGTCCCTCAGCAGGCAAATTTTTATTCAAGCAGCAGAGCATCCATACCATGGAGTGCTACTCAGCAATAAAAAAACAAACTACTGATATGTGTAAGAGTTTGGATGAATCTCTAGGGAATTATACAAAGTGAAAAAAAGTCAACATCAAAAGCTTACATACTCTGATTCCACTTATGAATGATTAATGACACCATTTGTAAAGAGCACATTTTTTGTTGTTAGGAGTTGGAAATGAAAGAGATGTAGGAAAGAAGTTGATGACTTCATAAAAGGAAAACTCAAGAAACACTTGTGGTGATGGAACTGTTAATATCTTGACTGTAATGACAAATACATAAAATGACACATGACAGCATTATATAGAACTACACACACATTTTGTATACAAGTAAAATTTAGAAAATCTGCATAAAATTATTTGATTATATCAATGACAAAATTGAGAAAGGAGTGCATCAAGCTTGTATATTGTCACTCCGCTTATTTAACTTATATGCAGAGCACATCATGAGAAATGCCAGGCTGGATGAAGCACAAGCTGGGATCAAGATTGCTGGGAGAAATATCAATAACCTCAGATATGCAAATGACACCACCCTTACAGAATAAAGCAAATAGAAACTAAAGAGCACCTTGATGAAGGTGAAAGAGGAAAGTGAAAAAGCTGACTTAAAATTCAACATTCAAAAACTAAGATCATGGCATCTGGTCCCATCAGTTCATGGCAAATAGAAGGGGAAACATGGAAATAGTGACAGACTTTATTTTGGGGGGCTCAAAAATCCCTGCAGATGGTGACTGCAGCAATGAAATTAAAAAATGTTTGCTCCTTGGAAGAAAGTTGTGACAAACCTAGACAGCATATTAAAAAGCAGAGATGTTACTTTGCCAACAAAGGTCTGTCTAGTCAAAGCTATGGTCTTCCCAGTAGTCATGTCTGGATGTGAGAGTTGGATCATAAAGAAGGCTGAGCAGTGAAGAATTGATGCTTTTGAAATATGGTGTTGGAGAAGACTCTTGAGAGTCCCTTGGATGGCAAGGAGATCCAACCAGTCAATTCTAAAGGAAATCAACCCTGAATATTCATTGGAAGGACTGATGCTGAAGCAGAAGCTCCAATATTTTGGCCACCTGATTCGAAGAGCTGACTCATTAAAAAAGACCCTGATGCTGGAAAGAGTTAAAGGCAGGAAGAGGAAGGGGCGACAGAGGACGAGATGGTTGGATGGCATCACGGACACAATTGACAAGAGTTTGAGCAAGCTCCGGGGGATGGGGAAGGATAGGGAAGACTGGCATGCTACAGTCCATGGGGTCATAACAGTCAGACATGATTGAGTGACTGAACAACAACATTTAATCAGAAAATCCTGGTTGTGACATTATAGTACACTCTGCATGTGATTATATATTCTTTCAAATAAGCTCAGTTAAAAATTAAAATCATAATAATTCAAATATATTTCCCAGATTTAAAAGACAGACATTTTTAAATTATGATGGTAATCTGTTCTCATGCTCAGACACTTCAGTCATGTCCAACTCCTTGTGACCCCATGAGCTATAGCCTGCCAGGATTCTCTGTCCATGATATTTTCCAGGCAAAAATACTGGAGTGGTGCCATGCCCTCCTCCAGGGGATCTTCCTGACCCAGGGATTGAACCCGCTTCTCTTGCACCTCTTGCATTGCTGGCAGATTCTTTATCACTGAGCCATCAGTAATCTGAGTTCTTCTCAAACTGAATGAAAATTAACCTACACAGTATTCCATCAATATGAAATTTCAGAACTCAGGACAAACAAAATATATTCCAATTATATAATTTCCTACAAAGGATCATGAATCAGAATGGCAATGAAGTAACAGCAGTATTAAAAGCTGGAACATAATGAACTATGCCTTCTGTATTCCATGGGAACACTGTTTCCAGCCTTACATTTTAACATTCAACCAACCTCCCTTTATATGTTTGGCGTATACAATATCAACAAATAATGTTGTGTGTTTGGGGATGGTATGTAGAGTTAATTTCAAATATATGAATTCTCAGACATTTGCCACCCAATGACCTTGTCACAGCATCATATTAGAGAATGTTTTACACCATAATAAAGAAATAATTGAGAATAAAGAAGTCTTGGGCTTCAGAAAACAGGCAACTCAGACAGAAAACAGAAAAGAGCAATTCCCAGAATAAGCTTGAAGAAACATTTATATGACAACTCTGCATCTGCTTAGGAAGCCACTGTGTAAGATTCAAATGGTCAGAAGGCTCTGGGATAAATTCCTTCAAAAAAAAAAATAAATAATGAATTATCTAATTTATCAGCAAAACCGAGATAGACATTTCTATCTAGACATTGGTTAAATTTAGGATATGGACACAGAAAACTACATAAGTGGAAACATAAAAGACCATTGTAACCAAGACACAAAATGCTGTAAGGGAAGTGAAAATCACTCAGTCCTGTCCGACTCTTTGTGACCCCATGGACTATACAGTCCATGGAATTCTCCAGGCCAGAAGACTGGAGTGTTCAGTTCAGTTCAGTTCAGTTGCTCAGTCGTGTCTGACTCTGCGATCCCATGAATTGCAGCACGCCAGGCCTCCCTGTCCATCACCAACTCCCGGAGTCTACCCAAACCCATGTCCATCGAGTCAGTGATGCCATCCAACCATCTCATCCTCTGTTGTCCCCTTCTCCTCCTGCCCCCAATCCTACCCAGCATTAGGGTCTTTTCCAATGAGTCAATTCTTCACATGAGGTGGTCAAAGTATTGGAGTTTCAGCTTCAACATCAGTCCTTCCAATAAACACCCAGAATTGACCTCCTTTAGGATGGTAGCCTTTCCCTTCTCCAGGGGATCTTTCCAACCCATGTATTGAACCCAGATCTCTTGCATTGCAGGTGGATTCTTTACCAGCTGAGCAGTAGGGGAAGCCCCAGCAATCATAGGATACTGCAAGACACAGACATGTATATCTTTTCTTTGGAAATAGCATAATAAAACTGCATAGTGATTAAATTTATGATACAGTGATAGAGGGAAGATGAGTACAGGAAAGTGTGTGTGAGTAGTTAAGGAATGCTAAACCCTAATCTTCCATAGGATAAAAAAAATCAATATATAATATTTATAAGTTAAAGATGAAAAAGTAGAAATGTAAGAATATTGTTCAAAGATATGAACGGATATAAAAATCAACCATGAGATTTGAAAATGATTGCTTCTGGGGCAAAGGAAAGAGTAAAGGAGGGAAACATAGGTCAGTACAGATTTATTAAAATATCACATAATTATTTGATACTTCATATATTCTGAAATCCATATATCTATATCTATACATATACACACATATATATACATATATACACACACATATTTAGATATTAACACATACAGATATACATATCAGTATTTATATGTCTTAAAAATTTCAATTCATTCTAAGAACACTTTAAACTCACCAGAAATCAACTTGTCTTACATAAGGCTATATGAATTTCATATTTTAGTTGTAACTTTAAGAATATAATACTAAAAGAATTTACTTTCCCTTAAAAATAAAAATGCTTTTAAAGTTACTGGAACACTTCAAAAAGGATGTCTTAAACAAAAAAATGTCTATTACCGAAGAAAATATAACAGAATTCAGTGATTTTGACCAAAATGGATGGAAATTTAATATAAGATAAATGGAGTTATACCCATAATAAACCATTTATAAAATACTGAAAAGATCATGCCTTAGGGGAAAATGTTATGAAAAATTTACCTTCCCTATTTCACAATTAGCAGGATTATGGATGGTACTGAGAGCTTCACATTTTGAAGCTGTGCTCTGCAATGTTCACTATAGCATCAAATAAAAAGTAACATTGAAGATATCATTCATCATCAAGGAATTTAGCAAGTATTTCTGAGGCTATTTATAACATTTTGATTGATAACCATACAGAAATATCATTTTAGAAGACTGGAGATAAATGTATCTGAATTAGAGCTAATAACTATATATTTTAACATCATCTTTAAATATTATAAAGGTATCAAATATTCATAAAATTTATAATATGGGTACACTTTTCAAGCAACTAAATTTTAAGGGCTTTTATTAAGCAGAATGATCTTTACAACATATAACTGCCACAATCAATGTTTTCTTTCTTTTTTTTATTTTTTGATAATATTTCTAAAAATAAATTACCTAAAATGCATGAAAATTTTTAAATCATAGTTAAATTAGTATAATCAATAGCATAAACAAAAAGAACACTTAGAACATGTCTATCTCTGCTAACAACAGAGCATTTGGTATCAAATCTATCCTCATATCAAAAGCAACTAAAAAAAATTGGAAAAGTATGTAAAAAGTTGCAGACATTGCAAACCATGCAGTTTTCACAGAAACAGAACACCAACTGTAAAATTTGTGTGGAACCACAAAAGACCTTGAATGGCCAAAACAATCATGAGAAAGAACAAAGTTAGAGGTATCACATTCCCTGATTTCAAACTATATTACAAAGCTATAGTTATCAAAATAGTATAATAAAAACTGACACATAGATCAATGGAACAGAATAGAAAGCTCAGAAATAAACCCAGATTATATGGTAAATTAACTTACAACAAAGGAGCCAAGAATATACAATGAGGAAAGGACAGTCTTTGCAGTAAATACAGTTGGGAAACCTTCCAAATATAGGTGGAAAAAAACCTATAGTTGGGAAACCTATGGAAAAAAAAGAAAATAAATTAGACTACATTATACTACAAACAAAAGTTAACTAAAACTGAACTAAAGGCTTGAATGTAAGGCCTGAAACCATGAAGTTCCTAGAAGAAAATGTAAATGAAAATGTCCTTAACATAGATTTTAGCAACAAGGTTTGGAATGTGACACCAAAAACAAAAATAAACAAGTGGGATTACATCAAAATAAAAATATGCTGCACAGCAAAAGAAATTATGAAAAAAACAAAATGGCAACCTGAAAAAAATGAGAGAAAATATTTGCAAATCATGTATGATAAGGGACTAATATCTAAATTATATAAAGAACTGAAAGAACTCAATAGCAAAACAACAATCTGGTTTAAAAAAATGGTGCAGAGTACATGAATGAACATTTTTCTAAAAATATACAGACAGCCAATCAGCACATTTAAAATGCTCAACGTGTCTAATCATCAGAGAAATGCAACGCAAAACCACAATGAGATACCACATCACACTTACAAGAATTATCAGAAAAGATAACAAATAACAAGTATTGAAGAGGCTATGGAGAGAAGGGAACACTTGAACACTGTTGGTGGGAATGTAAATTGATGCAGCCACCATGAAAAATACTATGGATTTTCCTCAAAAAATTAAAAATAGAATTACAATATAATACAACATTCCAACTCTGGGCAGTTATCCAAAGAGAACAAAAACACTAATTTTAAAATATATGTGCACCTCCATGTTCACTGCAGCATTATTTACAATAGCCAAGATATGGAAACAACCTAAATGCCCACTGTTGAATAAATGAATAAAGAAGGTGAAATACTACTTAGCCATAAAAACGAATGGAATCTTGGCATTTGTGACAACATGAATGGGCTTTGAGGGCATTATGCAAAGTGAAATAAATCAGACAGAGAAAGACATATACTATGTGATTTCACTTATGTGTAGACTCTAAAATAACAAAAAAGAAAAGCAAACAAAATGACAGGAGCAAAACACAATCTCACAGATACAGAAAAGAGACTGGTAGTTGCCAGAGGGGAGGCAGGTAGGGGTTGGCAAGATGGGTGAAGCAGGTCAAAAGGTACGAACTTCCAGGTATAAAATAAATAAGCCATGAAGATGCAAGGTATAGCATGGTGTCAAATTAACAATATCGCATTACATATTTGAAAGTTGCTAAGAGAGTAAATCTTAAAAATTCTCATCATAAGAAAAAAAATTGTAACTCTGTATGGTAGTGAATGGTAACTAGACTTATTGTGGTGATCATTTTTCAGTGTACACCAATATGAAATCATTATTTTATATACTTGAAACTGATAAAGTGTAATATGTCAATTATATCTCAATTTTTTAAATTATAAAATTATATCATTTCACAGGTGATAGAATGATACCCTTTTCCTTAAGCATGTCTCTCACAGTTGTTGAAATGCCACCATTAGGTATCACTTAAAATGGGAAAAAAGATGTGTATGGAATATGAATTAAAGATAGTACATTGGTGTAAATTATTTTTCTTATAGGTAAAAATAGGATCATGATGAGTACCAATAGGAAAGAATAAATTATGCAAATATAAGTAGAAAATTCCCTAAGCAAGATGCCTTGATTCCCAGTCATATGATAAAGGACCAACATAGACACTCACTTTTAATATTTGTAAGAGTAATCTAGAATATCAGAAACAGATAAGGATGAAAAGTTCAAGGAATTCTCAGATCAGATTGAAGAGAATTGTTTAGATTTTCTTACAGGTGATGATACCAAAACTTCTGTAATTCCAACTAAAAATATACACAAGAATGGAGAATTTAGAATTTCAGAAATAAGAGAAGTAGAAGCGAAGTTCTTCTATGGAGATGTACAAGACCTTCTAGAACTAACATGAAAAACGGACAACCTGTTGATCATAAGGGGTTGGAATGCAAAAGTAGGAAGTCAAGAGATAACAGGAGAAACAGGCAAGTTTGGCCTGGGACTACAAAATGAAGCAGGGCAAAGGCTAACAGCTTTGCCAAGAGAACATACAGGTCATAGCAAACACCCTTTTCCAACATCATAAGAGATGACTCTACACATGGACATCAGCAGATGATCAATACTGAAATCATCATCTCACATGCTAGCAAAGTAATGCTCTAAATTCTCCAAGTCAACCTTCAACAGTATATGAACTGTGAAATTCCAGATATTCAAGCTGGATTTAGAAAAGGCAGAGGAACCAGAGATCAAATTACCAACATCTGTTGGATCATTGAAAAAGAAAAAAACATCTACTTCTGCTTTATTAACTTTGCCAAACTTTGACTGTGTGGATCACAACAAACTGGAAAATTCTGAAAGAGATGGGAATACCAGACCACCCGACCTGCCTCCTGAGAAATTTGTATGCAGGTCAAGAAGCAACATTTAGAACTGGACATGGAACTACAGACTGGTTCCAAATTGGGAAAGGAGTACGCCAAGGCTGTATATTGTCACCTTGCTTATTTAACTTATACACAGAGTACATCATGAGAAATGCTGGACTGGATGAAGCACAAACTAGAATCAAGATTGCCGGGAGAAATATCAATAACCTCAGATATGCAGATGATACCACACTTATGGCAGAAAGCAAAGGAGAACTAAAGAGCCTCTTGATGAAAGTGAAAGAGAAAAGTGAAAAAGTTGGCTTAAAACTCAACAATCAGAAAACTAAGATCATGGCATCTAGTCCCATCACTTCATGGCAAATAGATGGGGAAACAATGGAAACAGTGGCTGACTTTATTTTTGGGAGCTCCAAAATCACTGCAGATGGTGATTGCAGTCATGAAATTAAAAGACAATTGTTCCTTGGAAGAAAAGTTATGACCAATCTAGACAGCATATTAAAAAACAGAGACATTACTTTGCCAACAAAGATCCATCTAGTCAAAGCTATGGTTTTACTAGTAGTCATGTATGGATGTGAGAGTTGGACTATGAAGAAAGCTGAGTGCCGAAGAATTGATGCTTTTGAACTATGGTGTTGGAGAAGACTCTTGAGAGTCCCTTGGACAAGAAGGAGATTCAACCAATCCATCCCAAAGGAAATCAGTCCTGAATATTCATTGGAAGGACCGATGATGAAGCTGAAGCTCCAGTACTTTGGTCACCTGGTGCGAAGAGCCGACTCACTAGAAAAGACCCTGATGCTGGGAAAGACTGAAGGCAAAAGGAGAAGAGTATGGCAGAGAAAGAGATGGTTAGATAGCATCACCAACTCAGTGGACATGAATTTGATCAAACTCTGTGAGATAGTGAAGGATAGGGAAACTTGGCATCCTACAGTCTGTGGAGTCACAATGAGTCAGACACAACTTAGCAACTGAGTAGCAATAACAACAAGAAGCAAGGTTGTTTTTTTTCCTCTGTTTTGTTTTTGTTTCCTCTCCAAGAAGAATGCTAAAGGACATCTACAATTAGTGAGCAACTGTTCATATTTCTTTTTTCCATCAAAGTGGCCTGGAATGGGAAAGAAACTTCAAGAGAAACAACCATGTCTGAAACAAAGTGAGCGAACACACTGAACTTGTATTGCAACTTATCATGCTTTGCCATGAAGGACACTGTTAATCCATCTCTGCAGTGGTTCCTGTTAGGCTCCTGTTCAGTGGCACAATCCTTACCAACACATTGACTATGAAGCATCTACCAACGAGGGATGTTTATGCCCAAGAGATTAAATAATTTTACTTCAGGTCACATTTAATTATAAAACTGGAATGTAACAAAAGTGTATTCCTATTCTTGGCAATAAAGTTTATTCATCACTGTACTTCCTTCATGTCCACCACCAAAAGAAAGAAGTTCATGTGCACCTAAAAGTGCCAGTATTCTTTTCCTTGCTATAAATTAACAATAACTAACTTGGGAAGAATTTAATCTTTCAAGTATTGTACCAAATAATTTCATGGATTATATCAAGTTTTACTCCTAAGAATATTATGAGAGAGATATTCCTGTTTTCAGAAGAGAAAACCTTAAATAACAGAAATTATTTGACTTTGTGAAAATAGCAGAGATGTTGAGTAATGGAGTCATGATATTAATCTGGACAGTCTAAGTCCAAGGCTTTCATTCTTAAAGATTTTGAGGTTTCATTAACAACTGCTATTCTAAAGATACACATCCTGATTATGCTTTTTTAAATCTCTTTCTGTCTCCTTCTCTCTTTCTCTTTCTCTCACTCTTTACATTGGAAGGTATAAATACCTCTACAGTTTCTTCAGTTTAAAAAAAAAAAACAGGCTGTACCTGAACTTTATAATTAAGAAACTGGAAAAAAGCAAAACAAAATATAAGACAAAGAACTATAGAGGTGAAATTCTCCTTTAACACCTAATCTCAAAAGTGCTATTTTCTAAATAGAATTATGAGTGATAGAACTCTGTTCAATAAAACATTTATTAGGCCAAGGTGACTTATGCCACACTCATAAAATGTTCTTCATACAAAACATACTGCACAAAAAAAAACAGCTAAATAAAACGGATTATAAACTTTGCTTCTGTACAGACAAATCAAACAGACCTGAAACAGTGTGACAAAATAATAGAGTGAAAGAAAATATCATGAAAATAAAGAATGGACTGTATGAAGGCCTTTATCTTTTATTTATATCTGTGAACAAATGAGGCAGGCTTGCCATGAAGTGATAGATTGCCTTGAAATGAGGGATGCTCAAAGAAAAACAACAATTAATAACCATTATACTTTTAGAAGACTTTTATCTCACCTTATAAAGATGAGCTTTGGACAGTTAAACAAAATATGGTGAATTTTCCAAGCCCCAAAAATTACCTTAAATTTCAATTTGAAGTACTTATCATTTATATTCATTTGGAATCACTGTCACTGAGGACATTAACTCTGAAAGAGATTGTAAATACTGGATTTGTTATTGTTTTTTGGAAACATCAGGTTAAGGAAGAGCAGAAAGAGCTTAAAATGGAGAACATTTGTTTTGTTTTTATTTCGGGGGGTGCTGCTTTGGGGCATGTGAGATCTTAGTTCCTCAACCAGGGATCAAACCTATGTCCCTGGGGTCTTAACCACTGGACCACCAGGGAAGTCCCTACTTTGCTTCTTGAAATCAAGGTTTTTTTCTTTTTTTTTTTTTTAAATACCACAAATAGGTAAAACAGCTGGAGAGAGTTAATTATATTATGACTGAATATTAGCACAGTGCAGAAAAAGAAGAAAACATAAAACCTGACTTCATTAGTTGACATATTATTTTTTGTTACAAGATATCTCCTACTATTTAAAAGAAAAACAACCACATTGGCTTAATGGCTATTTTACTATGCTGGCCCTTGTTTTTCAAAACAGCAACAACATAGACACACACAAAGATTTGAGAAGAAATGTTTAATTGTGACCACTGGCATTAGTCAATTTCAGAGGGGCAGAAATATTAGAAATCAGATACTTCTTGTCCTTCTGGTAGAAGGATATTATTTTTCCAGAGGGTAGAAAATGTTTTTAGATCTATTTTAGAGGTTATAAAAAGACAAGTTCAGAGCTGTGAGCTCAGAGTGATATGAGAGGTTAGACAGTAAAACCAAAGTGATAACCCCTTCTTAGAATGACAAATCTAAAACATTTAATCATTGAAAATCTACAGTTTTTCAGAGCAAGCTCTTGCTTTGGATGTGTCTAATATTTAGTGACTTGATATTTCATTTTTTAACCCAATGTGAGGAGAATGCAGATATATATCAGACTTGATATAGAAGGGGCAATGCAGAGGCTTATTAAAACCATTCTAGAATGAGATGTAATAGCTAGATATGTCCGTGAGAACAGCTGTTTTGTTATTGCCTGAGGACTCTATTGCTTTGTATTTTAGGGATGAAAGACCTGTTTTCCTGGATTGAAGTGATCTATGTTAATTTCTTTTCACACCTGTATGCTACTAACATATTTAGGAATGAACCTTTGGTGGGATGGGATTAAAAGAGAAATTTAAGACTTTGTTACTACAAATCACCATAAACATCTGCCAAAGATTGACAGCTTCTCAAGCAGATAAAGTCCAGAGAAACAGCATTATCAAGAGTATTAAGAATTTAGAACTCCTTAACTTCTTTTCAGCTTAGTAGAAATTTGAGATCACTTAGGACTAGGCAATATCTTGGAATTTAGAAATCACAAAGTTTGAATGTGGTCAAGATACTGTTTCAAAACAATTGCTCACTGCTAAATGCAGCAGTTACAAGGCACCTCTACACCTCAGTATACAATCCTCAGTATTCCTTGCTGAATTGCTTTTCATCTAGATTATTCTCCTTGGGAGACTAATGCTACAAGTTGTCCCCAAGCCAAATAGAAAGAAAACAAACTTTTGCTTTCTGTCATTTGATACACAAACCTTATACTTCTTTTTAGATATTTTCTCACATGTGTGTTGTCTTCCTTCTCTGTGGTGTTTTTATCTGGCATTTAAAATTCCCAGCTGCAAACCAGTTTTCAGGGGAAAGCTGAACTCTGTGTCTCTGCATTTCCAGTTTACTTTTCTTCCTCTTACAGATATAATTTCATTGTGGAGAGGACAGGAAAGGACATTCTATAATAATATTCATTAAAACAGATTAGCTTCTAGATGACAATTTAAATAAAAGTATTTACATGAATGCCTAGTTTCATCGCTGAAATATGAATATGAATAGAACAAAGCTTTATTAAGGAGGATGAATGTCATATAATGAAGAAGGGTGACATGCCATTGTAAAGCTGTCTTTTGTTAAAGTCTGAGAATATTGTGAAAAAATAAAAGCAAGTTGATTACAGTTAAAGTGTCTTAAGTGATAGCTCCTAGCAGGAGGATTGTAGACACATATATTAGATACCTGATGAAGTTATCCAACTGCCCATTTTCTCTTGTAATGTTGATGCTAAAAACATTTTTTCTTTAGTGTAACACTTTGCTTTCCCTTGTATGTGAGCATCTGAGTTTTTCTTTTATGAAGTCAAGATAGTTATCTACGTAGTACCTTCTGATGAAGTTTTACTTATATTTAATTTTCATATATTTGTATTTTTAATCTCTAAACCAACTATCCTAAAGTTTATAGGCTCTCAAGATTTTTTCTTTATTTAAATCTCCCCTACCACCTAGAAGGGCTTTCCATGTGATTAAGTGGTAAAGGAGCCACCTGCCAGTGTAGGAGCCGCAAGCGACTGTGAGTTCGACACTTGGGTAGAGAAGATGCCCTGGAGGAGGAAAGGGCAACTCACTCCAGTATTCTTGCTGAAATAATACCAAGAACAGAAGAGCCTAGCGAGCTACAGTCCATGGGGTCACAAAGAATCAAACACAACTGGGCCACTGAACATGAATCACCTAGGAAAGTAACTTGCACATTACAGCTTCTGATATATTTGTTTGGTGTTTAAATATATGATTTTTATTTTTTGTATTCCTAGGATAAATGTATTTCTGCTACTAAATTCTACTTCTAGATGAAATGTTCCTGTATTCATACATTTTTGACACTGCATATTCTATGAAACCCTAACATTTCAGAACAAACTAGTATTTTGTCCTATTAGGTTAAATTTAGCTCTCTAGACTCTTAACTCTGGGATTTACCTCCAAATAGAGTAATCCTTTATTTTCCTTTGCTGTGAAGACATCTGATGAAAATAATAGCAGGACACCCTAGACTGTAAGTTTATAAGGATTTGGCTAAGATAATAAAATGCAACCTTTCTAAATAAATTATAAATATTACATTCATCATTGGCCTTAGTATCCTTTCATTGATTTCATTCTGTTATTGGAAACCATTTTAGACTTTGTGATGGTTTCCCTAATGAATATTCACCCATTCTCTAACTTCTGGACAAAAACTGTAACCTGGTATTGTCCCTCAATTGGAAGTAATGTAGCAGTTCTTAGAGTATTAATATTTTCAAGTCACAAAACCAAGGCTGTAGTATTATCTCTACTGAGGCTTTGTCCACTTATCAGATCAAGTAAGCACTTAATTTATAAAGCAAAATAACAAATTCTGACAAGATTTATCACCATTCTATATAATGTAATGGGCTCTTGATTTTGTTCACCAAATCTGATCATGATAACCTGGAAATAAAAACTCTGGTACGATTATTTCAAAATGATACCTTGATTATCCCAATGAAATCAAGTCTTTATAAAGTTGGCTGGAAAGCAAGGCAGGATAGTATATTGACCTCAAAGTCTTTGCTTGTTTGCTAAATAAGTCACTTCAGTCGTGTCCAGCTCTTTGCGATCTCATGGACTGTAGCCTGCCAGGCTTCTCTGTCCATGGGATTCTCCAGGCAAGAATACTGGAGTGGATTGCCAAAGCCTTTATCTTATATTTATTTTTGCTACTTCATAGCTAGTCAGTTTGTTCTTGTTGTTCAGGTACTAAGTCACGTCTGACTCCTTAACACCATGGGCTATGTTATCTCACACCAGGATTCTCTGTCCTTCACTATCTTCTGGAGAATGTTCAATATATGTCCACTGAGTCAGCAATGATATCTAACCATATCATCCTCTGCTGTCCCCTTCTCCTTTTGCCTTCAGTCTTTCCCAACTTCAGGAGCTGTTCCATGAGTCAGCTTTTCACATCAGGTGATAAAAGTATTAGAACTTCAGTAAGAGTCCTTTCAATGAATATTCAGGGTTGATTTCCTTTAGGATTGACGGGTTTGATCTCTTTGCCATCCAAGAGATTCTCAAGAGTCTTCTCCAGCACCACAATTCGAAAACATCAATTCTTTGGTGTTCAGTCTTCTTTATGGTCTAACTCTCACATCTGTATATGACTACAGGAAAAAGCATAGCTTTGACTATATGGACACTTGTCAGCAAAGTGGTATCTCTGCTTTTTAATACACTGTTTAGGTTTGTCATACCTTTCCTTCCAAGGAGTTGTTGTTGTTCAGTCACTCAGTCTTGTCCAACTCGTTGCAACCCCATGGACTGCAGCATGCCAAGTGTCTCTTAATTTCCAGGCTGCAGTCACAATTCACAATAATTCTGGAGACTAAGAAAATAAAATGTCACAACTTCCACTTTTTCCCCTTCTATTTGCTATGAAGTGATGGGACTGGATGTCATGAACTTACTTTTTTGAATGTTGAGTTTTAAACCAGCTTTCACTCTCCTATTTTGCCTTCATCAGGAGGTTCTTTAACCTCTCTTCACTTTCTGCCATTAGAGTGGTATCATCTGCATATCTGAGGATGCTGATTTTTCTCCCAGGAATCTAGATCCCAGTGTCTGATTCATCCAACATGGCATTCTCAAGATGTACTCTTCATAGAAGTTAAATAAGCAGGGTGACAATATATAGCCTTGATGTACTCCTTTTTACAATTTTGAACCAGTCTTTTTTTCCATGTCCAGTTCTAACTGTTGCTTCTTGACCTGCATACAGATTTCTCAGGAGACAGGTAAGGTGGTCTGGTATCCCATCTCTTTAAGAATTTTCCACAATTTGTTGTGATGCACACAAAGGCTTTAACACAGTCAATGAAGAAGAAATAGATGTTTTCCTGGAACTCCCTTGCTTTCTCTATGATTCAACAGATGTTGGCAATTTGATCTCTGCTTCCTCTGCCTTTTCTAAACCCTGCTTATACATCTGAAATTCTTAGTTCCATGCTGCTGAAACCTAACTTGAATGATGTTGATATTGACCTTGCTATCATGTGAAATGAGTGCAATTGTGTAGTAGTTTGAACACTCTTTGGCATTGCCTTTCTTTGAGATTGGAATGAAAACTGAACCTTTCCAGTCCTGTGGCCACTATTGAGTTTTCCAAATTTGCTGGCATATTGAATGAAGCACTTTTCAGCATCATCTTTTAGGATTTTAAATAGCTCAGCTGGAATTCTGTTCCTCCACTCGCCTTGTTTATAGTAATGCTTCCTAAGGCCTGCTTGACTTCACATTCCAGGATGTCTGACTCTAGGTGAGTGACCACACTATCATGGTTATCCGGGTCATTAAGACTTTTTTTGTATAGTTCTGTGTATTCTTTCTACCTCTTCTTAATCTCTTCTGCTTCTGTTAGAGCCTTACCATTTCTGTCCTTTATCATGTCCATCCTTGCAAGAAGTATTCCCTTGATATCTCCAATTTTCTTGAAGAGACCTCTAGTCTTTCCTATTCTATTGATTTCCTTTATTTCTTTGGATAGTTCATTTAAGAAGCCCCTCTTATCTCTCCTAGCTATTCTCCAGAACTCTGCATTCAGTTGGGTATATCTTTCCCTTTCTCCCCTGCCTTTCACTTCTCTTCTACTATATACATATAATACAATTGATCATTCAAACACCAAATTTACTTTTAATCCACACAAGAAACTATTTCCAACAAATGTGTAATCTTTCAAGAGACTCATTTTCTGAATGATGGTTTACTTTTATATCTTGAGCATTTATCCCAAGCATACATTTTCCCCACTCTCTTGCATTTCTGTAAGAAATAAAGCCAAGTAACCTGCTTGGTTTTTATTTCCATTTTTGAGTTCTAAGTAAATAAAATATTCAAAAAATAAAGGAAACTTTCTTGCCAGCTCTCTAAAAACATGGGAAGAGGAAAACCCTCAAAACCATTTGTAACAATGTCTATCCAGTTCTTATTAATTTTAGAAATTTATACAGGGTCACATCACACACAGGATGTATATCTTTTAAAAGCAACATAGATAAGAGACAGTAGGAAAGGAGGCATATGCTAGTGGTAAAGAACCTGTCTGCCAAATGCAGGAGATGTAAGAGACCCAGTTTCGATCCCTGGATTGGGAAGTTCCCCTGGAGAAGGAATGGCAACCCACTCCAGTATTCTTGCCTGGAGAATCTCATGATTCTCCAGAGGGACCTAGTAGGCTACAGTCCATGGGGTCAAAAAGAATCAGACAAGAGTGAAGCGAATTAGCGTAGCGCACACTGAACGAATCATGGATCACTAGTTAATAGTCCGGTTTTTGAGGCAAAAGTTAGAAAAACACCAATACAGTATACTAACACATATATATGGAATTTAGTAAATCGGTAAAGATAACCCTGTATGGAAGACAGCAAAAGAGACACAGATATATAGAACAGTATTATGGACTCTATGGGAGAGGGCAAGGGTGGGATGATATGGGAGAATGGCACTGAAACATGTAAATTATCATATGTGAAACGAATTGCCAGCCCACGTTCGATGCATGATACAGGACGCTGGGGGCTGGTGCACCGGGATGACCCGGAGGGATGGGATGGTGAGGGAGGTGGGAGGGGGGTTCTGGAAGGGGAACACATGTACACCCGTGGTGGATTCATGTCAATGTATGGTAAAACAAATACAATGTTGTAAAGTTAACAAATAGATAAATAAACTAATCTAAAAAAAAGTAACGATTTAAATATGAACTATTATAAAGAAATTGGTTATTGAAATGTAATCAGCACAAACTGATTAGTTTGAAAGGCCAAAGACTTTCAAATCTGGAAGTGGCTTAACATTAGTATAATACTTTTCTAGAAATGAAGACAGCTTCTGTTAAATAAATATGCTTCCAAGTAAAAAAAACGCCTTTCCCAAAAAACTATAAGTATAAAAGTTGAAGGATATACATTTTCTAATTTTTGAAGGTTGTCCTGAAGCCTAATGTGTCCCAGTAAAATCTACATTCTTCAGTGTTCATAAGTGACTCTTGAAGGTCACCAAATCACAACTTGCAAGAGAAATAGGCTCTCTTATGACAAAGAATTAAAGATTTAGCAACAAGTTGTGCTTTGCTAAGAAAGGTACTCTCAGTTCCTCCTATCTCCACTAAGCACACCAACACATTTCCAGAGGCCAACTCTGTTGTTTGTAAGAAAAAAATAAATAAATAATGATAGGAACATTAGGAATTATACTGATGTTAGGTTTTGCAAAATCTGGTAAAATCCTTTCTAGATCAATTTTGATACAGACCTTACTAGACTGGACTTCCCTGGTGGCTCAGACAGTAAAGTGTCTGCCTGCAATTCGGGAGACAGGGGTTCAATCCCTGGGCCAGGAAGATCCTCTCGAGAAGGAAATGGCAACTCACTCCAGTACTCTTGCCTGGAAAATCCCATGGATGGCGGAGGCTGGTAGGCTACAGTCCATGGGGTCGCAAAGAGTCAGACACAACTGAGCGACTTCACTTTACTTCACTTTACTGGACTACTTTGGCATGGTGACACTTTGTTGTCAATCAAATACTAGGAAATTTTGATGAACAAATGGTCTCTATCTTAACTACAGGAACCCAGAAAGTATTACAATGAAAAAGAGTGAAGATAGGGAAGAGGCCTAGGTCTGCTTAGCTACATTGTAATTCAGGATCTCTGACTGATGACTTGAGACTTGTAGACCATTAATCCTTATTTAAATAAAAATGTTTTGTTTTTATAAACAGAAATGTTAAAGCTGGACAGATAACACATTAGTGCATAAAACGAAAGAAGCAGAACAATAAGGAAGTGGGAAAATAAAGAAGAGGTGCAATAAGTTTCACACAAGTAAAACTGAATGTATTTAGTAATTCCATGAATACTGAATTTCAAAATCTTCTGGAGTATTACTTTTATGCATAGCATCAACTGTTTCCCTGGTCCCTGTGTCAGTTCTTAAAGGTTCAGAGCCATTTGACTCATGACAGAGTAAATATTCATAGCAGCTTTAAGGACCAATGGCTCCTTTCTAAACTTATGTAGCCAGGAGTCTCTCCATGTGATGTGCAATCTGAAGGTTGACCTGACTCAGGGAATGCAGGAAATAGACAAATAAGTTACTGGACCTGGGCAGTATAACAATGACTGATTATTCCAAAATATCTTATGCATATGGATACTTGTGAAAGGATAACTTACATCTCCATTTTCCTATTTTGTACTACTATCTCCTCCTAGATTTGACATCCATCAGCTATCTCCTGATGATTCATTCAGGCCCCTCACATAAACATTAAAGAATTTCCCTTTTTTACTATATTTCATTTATTAAACTTACTGAATTTTGCTCTTCTTCATATATAGTAATTCCATGTTCCATTACTAAAAGCATTCTCCATAGAAAACATCTAATTTTAAAATTAATGAGAATATACAAGCATTGCCTCACAAAGACTGTTTCCTATAGACAATGCAAAATTATGATGTGAAATTGAACATTTTTACAAACCATCAAAATCCACAGAATAAATACCTTAGGCAACAGGGTTTAGAAGCCATTAATTACACTATCTAATTATCTTCCCACATAAGACACTGTGACTTACTTACTGTAAAATTAAATCAAAATCTTTTTGCTAAAATCACTCCCTACAAATCATTTTGAGAGTACAGCTTGAAAATAACAACCTATTCTGGAATCATCATTAACGAAAGATTTATAATACATGATCTTAATACCTACTATGATTTTACTTTTTTCTAAATATTTAATTTTTAAATTTATTATTAAATTGCATACTGGAGATACAAGAATTTAAAAATTAGGTCAAGCACACTATCAAAACTCTGGGAAATAATATTGAATATATGTAGTAGTCTTCAGTGAGGAAACTATGGAAAAGAGAGCAAAAGTAGCTTGTTCCAATTTAAATAAGAAACTAAATATCTGAATATCTTTCCACACTTATTTAAAAATGTTACAAACTCTAGGCCTCAATACTAACATACTTCCTATTTTTAGTGATTTACCACTTCTTATTTTTTCCTTAACCTCTCTCCATTGCACTCCCTGACAGTTGGTTGATGCTATTGAATATTTTCAACTTTAAGAGAGAAATGTAGTTTGAAAATATAATAATGGAATACCCTACAAGTATGGCTTATAAGGAAATACCCTACAAGTGTGATTATACAGTGGAAGTGAGAAATAGATTTAAGGGACTAGATCTGATAGACAGAGTGCCTGATGAACTATGGACGGAGGTTCGTGACATTTTATTGCAGGCAGGGATCAAGACCATCCCCTAGAAAAAGACATGCAAGAAAGCAACATGGCTGTCTCAGGAGGCCTTACAAACAGCTGTGAATAGAAGAGAAGCAAAAAGCAAAGGAGAAAAGGAAAGATATATCCATTTGAATGCAGAGTTCCAAAGAATAGCAAGGAGAGATAAGAAAGACTTCCTCAGTGATCAATGCAAAGAAATAGAGGAAAACAATAGAATGGGAAAGACTAGAGATCTCTTCAAGAAAATTAGAGATACCAAGGGAATATTTCATGCAAAGATGGGCTCAATAAAGGACAGAAATGGTATGGACCTAACAGAAGCAGAAGATATTAAGAAGAGGTGACAAGAATACACAGAAGAACTGTACAAAAAAGATCTTCATGACACAGATAGTCACAATGGTGTGATCACTCACCTACAGCCAGACATCCTGGGACGTGAAGTCAAGTGGGCCTTAGGAAGCATTACGACAAACAAAGCTAGTGGAGGTGATGGAATTCCAGTTGAGCTATTTCAAATCCTCAAAGGTGATGCTGTGAAAGTGCTGCACTCGATATGCCAGCAAATTTGGAAAACTCAGCAGTGGCCCCAGGACTGGAAAAGGTCAATTTTCATTTCAATCCCTAAGAAAGGCAATGCAAAAGAATGCTCAAACTACCACACAATTGCACTCACCTCACACGCTAGTAAAGTAATGCTTAAAATTCTCCAAGCCAGGCTTCAGCAATACGTGAACTGTAAATTTCTAGATGTTCAAGTTGGTTTTAGAAAAGGCAGAAGAACCAGAGACCAAATTGCCAACAATTCCTGGATCATCGAAAAAGCAAGAGAGTTCCAGAAAAACATCTATTTCTGCTTTATTGACTATGTCAAAGCCTTTGACTGTGTGGATCACAACAAACAGTGGAAAATTCTGAAAGAGATGAGAATACCAGACCACCTGACCTGCTTCTTGAGAAACCTGTGTGCAGGTCAGGAACCAACAGTTAGAACTGAACATGGAACAACATATTGGTTCCAAATAGGAAAAGGAGTACGTCAAGGCTGTATATTGTCACCCTGCTTATTTAACTTATATGCACAGTACATCATGAGAAATACTGGGCTGGAAGAAGCACAAGCTGCAATCAAGATTTCCAGGAGAAATATCAATAACCTCAGACATGCAGATGACACCACCCTTATGGCAGAAAGTGAAGAAGAACTAAAGAGCCTCTTGATGAAATTGAAAGAGGAGAATGAAAAAGTTGGCTTAAAGCTCAACATTCAGAAAACTAAGATCATGGCATCTGGTCCCATCACTTCATGGCAGATAGATGGGCAAACAGTAGAAACAGTGGCTGACATTATTTTGGGGGCTCCAAAATCACTGAGGATGGTGATTGCAGTCATGTAATTAAAAGACGTTTACTCCTTGGAAGGAAAGTTATGACCAACCTAGACAGCATGTTAAAAAACAGAGACATTACTTTGCCAACAAAGGTCTGTCTAGTCAAGGCTATGGTTTTTCCAATAGTCATGTATGGATGTGAGAGTTAGACTATAAAGAAAGCTGAGCGCCAAAGAATTGATGCTTTTGAACTGTGGTGTTGGAGTAGACTCTGAGAGTCCCTTGGACTGCAAGGAGATGCAACCAGTCCATCCTAAAGGAGATGAGTCCTGGGTGTTCATTGGAAGGACTGATGTTGAAGCTGAAGCTCCAATACTTTGGCCACCTGATGCAAAGAGCTGACTCATTTGAAAAGACCCTAATGCTGGGAAAGATTGAGGTCAGGAGGAGAAGGGGACCACAGAGAATGAGATGGTTGTGTGGCATCACCGACTCAAAGGACATGGGTTTGGGTGGACTCAGGAGTTTGTGATGGACAGGGAGGCCTAGCACGCTGCAGTTCATGGGGTCACAAAGAGTTGGACACGATTGAGCAACTGAACGGAACTGAACTTAACAAGTATGGCAAAAATCAACCAAGGAACCGAATTTAAATTGAGTTTTTCTACACATTTCCACATATTTTATGTATATATATATATATATATATATATATATATACACATACACACACACACACATATATATCTCAAATGTAAAAAAAAAAAAAAAAACACTGCTGATGATGAACAACAGAAAACAGAATCCATACTTTGGGAAAATACATTAGCTCCCTCTGTAATGCACAAGCATAGTTCACAAGCTAGGCTATAGCCTTGATTCTATAAAGGACTTGTGATGGTTTATATCTGCGAAGTATATAAAATTAGTAGAAAAAGATGTGTTTTCATTTTAGTATTTTTCTGTCACATCAGTAATATTTATATGCTTGTTATTTTCAGTTATTAGCCTATACATCATTTCTACTCAAGAAAAATAAATTAAAATGTTAAACATATTAATGACCATCACAGTATAGGTTCATTCTCCCTATGATAAGCTATTTACCCATATTTCACTAATCTCTGTGTTTTCTATCCTGTCTTACAGAGAAAATACTTTTTATATTGTGTATTTCATAAGTTAGTGTTGCTTAATGTCTTTTAAAGAATAAGAAAATCCTAACATATATTATTTAGAAACAATGGAGTATTTGATGAAATCTTGTTTTCCATATAATTTTTTAGTAAGAAATAAGTTATAGTGAACTAGGTAAAGGTAAACAATAATTGGTATAAGTGTCTACATGAGATATTTTAAGAATCCTTAAGAAAATATTTGGGAAGAGAAAAAGAAAAGGCAAAATGGGAAAGTATTATCAATCCAGGCTGGCATCATACTTCTAGAAGAAAAATTTACAAATGATCTTTGATGGTTGGGATTAACCTGAAATCATTGTCTATTACTTGTAATGGGTTTGTGTCTCTTCAAAATCTTTATAAATATTGATGGAGGCATTTAGACTTGTTTTAATGAAGGGACAAAGTCACAGAACAAATGAAAAACAGATGAACTTCATTTATTCATCTCTTCTCTCACCTTTCCATGGAACTACTATTCAACTCTCCACCCTCCGTATTTCATCATCTTGCAATGTGTCCACAGTTCATAAAGCTGTTTCCAATGCCCTGTATCTTCTTATGAGAGCAATAGTGATATACTCCTTTTGTCATAATTTGTTTGTTTTTCTGACTATACTGAATATGTATCTGTGAGTCCTTTGTGGTGAGAATTTAAACCCAAGAGTAGGCAAGACTTAAATCTTGGTAGGGTTTAAATCCGAGTATTTCAATAATCCTAATGTCAGAAAGCCAAACTTGAAAACAAAGATGAAAGTTATCACCACTTAATTAGCTACTGGATCTATGAAAATAGTATGACCCTTGAACCTTTGAATGTGACTTTGTTTGAAAAAAGGGCTTTTGCACATGTAATTAAGAATCTTGAGATGAGATCATCCTAGATTAGGGTGTGCCCTAAAACCAATGACGTTTTCTTATAGAGAAGAAAATGAGAGAAAACACACAAAGGAGAAGACCTCATTAAGAGAGGGACATAGATTGATGTGATGCTGACACAAGCCAAGGAATGTCTTTGTCCACGAGGAGCTAGAATCAGTAAGAAAGAAGTGTAGACTTCTGACTTCAGAGAATACATTTCTGATATTTTAAACTATCAATTTTATCACAAATTTTTATGGAAATCCTAAAAAGTGAATATATAACATACCTCTGTTAATAAGTAAATAGAACTAAATCAAACAATTGGCACATTTAGCAAGTGGGATCATATATGTCACTCTGCTTTGAGAGTCATCAACTTAAAACTAGTCTAGATTCCCTGGTGGCTCAGATGGTTAAGAAATCTGCCTGCAATGTAGGAGACCCGGGTTCAATCCCTGATTCAGGAAGATCCCCTGGAGAAGTGAAAGGCTACCCTCTCTAGTATTCTTGCCTGGAGAATTCCTTGGACAGAGGAACATGGCAGGATACAGTCCATGAGGTCTCAGAGTTGGACACGACTGACCAACTAACAGTTTCTCTTTCAAATGGTGAATAGCAAGAGTTTTGGTGAGGGATAATTGTTTTTTGGACATTTGTTTGGTAAGTAGAAATAGAAACCTGATTATTATATAGGAGGCAGAAGTAGCAGGATATGATGATTACTGGAATGTCCAAGTTTGAGGAAGGAGGAGGTATCAAGAATGATTCTCAGGTGTCTGTATTGATGAAAGTTAGATATATCTAAATTACACATCCACTACTCAATGTGCACATGACAGATTAACATTACACCAAAGAGTAAACTGCGTGGTGATAGGTAATATGTCACACTCCTTAAAACTCCAAGTTCAGAGGACTTTTAATGAAAACAGAAATAGCAGTTGTGCTTTGAACCATTTGGCTGAACAGTTGCATTCTTTTACTATTACCTTTGATTTCCACAGAAAGATTGCTTTAGCTCAGAGCAATGGTCTACGGAGCACAGATGTTTTATTTAACATTTTAAAATCTCATTGTATTTTATCATTTTTGTGTGGCTGAAATTTTAAGAATTTGTTAATCTTGTTAATGTAAATGTTATTTCTTTTCACCGAGTAGGATCTTTGCTCATTCATAATCCTTATGCATTACTGCATGACAGAACATATTTAAATAATGCTCTGCATCTGACCCTTGGTTCAGAACATTCACATATGAGCAGTGCAGAGGTAAACCATAGACTCTGTGTTGTAAGTACTACAGAAAACATTGAAAAGGAGTAAAATAAAACTTAAAATTAGGCTCCTACTAAAAAGATCTAGATATAATCTAGTTAATAATCATACAGCAGCATCAGTTTGCTCAGCTAGTCAAGAACCCTACAGGTATAGAGTATAAATGAAGGTCGTCTCCCAGGAAAGCACTTGACAGCAACAACTATGTCTCTTACCTGATCTAATCGCTAAAGAAGAAAAAGAAAAAAATAATGATATGAAGACTTATAATGCAAGCTTAGAAAAACAAAACAAAGTTAGAAACTGATCCCTTAGACAATTAGTGGACAGAAAAAGCTATTCCACTTTTCCCAGTTACTATTTTTAATTCTAAGTGAGTTTACTCTGTCTCTGCTCTCCTCTGCACATTCATTTTACCTTCTACTTGCTTCCTTCAGAAATTCACCAGCGCCTCGCAAAAGTGAATTGGGAAGGAGGGT
Source organism: Giraffa tippelskirchi (assembly GCF_054371585.1). Classification (NCBI taxonomy): domain Eukaryota; kingdom Metazoa; phylum Chordata; class Mammalia; order Artiodactyla; family Giraffidae; genus Giraffa; species Giraffa tippelskirchi. The sequence goes on from NC_137276.1 coordinate 45,828,878, forward strand.
TAAGTAGGAGGGGATATATGTGTATGCTGCTGCTGCTGCTAAGTCGCTTCAGTCGTGTCCGACTCTGTGAGGCCCCATAGACGGCAACCCACCAGGTTCCGCCGTCCCTGGGATTCTCCAGGCAAGAATACTGGAGTGGGTTGCCATTTCCTTTTCCAGTGCATGAAAGGGAAAAGTGAAAGTGAAGTCGCTCAGTCGTGTCCGACTCTTAGCGACCCCATGGACTGCAGCCTACCAGGCTCCTCCATCCATGGGATTTTCCAGGCAAGAGTACTGGAGTAGGGTGCCATTGCCTTCTCCATATATGTGTATACTTATGGCTAATTCACATTGTTGTACAGCAGAAATCAAGACAACATTGTCTTGGTTAAAAATTTGGTTGAAAAATTAAAAAAAACAATTTTTAAAGAAAATCCTATAATATACTATCACGTAAATGAACCTAAGGACATTATACTAACTGGAAGGGCAAAATACAATAATTAAAAAAAAAAAACCTGAAGTTAGTTGTGTCGTATATTTATTTGAAAGAGGAGTGAAAGTGAAAGTTGCTCAGTTGTGTCTGACCCTTTGCGATCCCATGGACTATACAGTCCATGGAATTCTCCAGGCCAGGATACTGGAGTGGGTAACCATTCCCTTCTCCAGGGGATCTTCCCAACCCAGGGATCGAATCCAGGTTTCCTGCATTGCAGGCGGGTTCTTTACCAAATGAGCCACAAAGGAAGTCCTTATTTACTTATATTTACTTAGCCCTAATAGATCACTTTTTTTGAAAGTGAAAGTATCCTTAATGCAGGGAACCCATCTTCATTTCTCTATTCCCAATCCCTAACATAATAGCTGGTGTTTATTGGCCATTCAACAAGTATTTGCTAATCTGAAGTAAAGGCAACTCCCTTCTCATTTCATGAGATGGTCTGCTTCCATTTTTTTCCTCTTTGTATCTCTAGTTCATCCAGAATCCATTCTTAGAATTACCCAGGTTCACAGGGACTTAGTTCTCCTCTAGCATATTAGAATTATAGCAACTACTGATCTTAGATTTTACAAGACAATCCTAATTTTATTTAAATTTACTACCTATGTAAATAAGACAACAAATTTGTTGTTTCATATTTGTCTGCCACTACATTACACAAAAATGACTGAATAGATTTTACTAAATCTATTTGACTCTCAGGTCAAATTAAGTCAGAAACATCATATTAATCAGTGGTCAATTAGTGCAGCATTTAACCTGAATGAAAGGCAGACAAGAAACTAGAGTTTAAAGGAGGGATTGGAAGTCAGAGAAGAATGTAAGCCAAGATATCTGTTCTCCATAAAGTATTTGAAACAAAGGGGAGTCTGAGAGATTGAACCCAAATGTTCAAGACCTATGTGGGTATATGGCTATATGTACTCCAACAAGATCTGAAGGATAGTACAAAGCATAAGGCACTTTCAGATAATAGTATGATCATAGAAATTCTTAGAACAGTGCCAGATTTAACTGCTTTACTTCAGTCTGTAGCTGCTCTGTCCAATACAGTAACCACTAGCCACGCATGGCAAATGAGCACTTAAACTGTGGGTAGTATGAACTGAGATGTACTATAAATATAGAGCACATATATATTTTGAGATCTTGGTTTTAAAACATAATTCACAATATTTCACTAATAATTTTATACTGCTAATGTGCTTAATAGATAATATCTTAGATACATATTTAATTCCTTATATAACTACAAGAAAATTTTCAATTATATGTCTGCTGCTGCTGCTGCTACTAAGTCACTTCAGTCGTGTCCGACTCGGTGCGACCCCATAGATGGCAGCCCACCAGGCTCCGCCGTCCCCGGGATTCTCCAGGCAAGAACACTGGAGTGGGTTGCCATTTCCTTCTCCAGTGCATGAAAGGGAAAAGTGAAAGTGAAGTCGCTCAGTCATGTCCGACTCTTAGCGACCCCATGAGCTGTGAATTTTATGTCTAGCTGGTGTTAATTTCTATTTGAAAGAACTAGGATCAGAGAGGGGCTTCCCAGGTGGCTCAGTGGGTAAAGAACCTGCCTGCAATGCAGGAAACACCAAAGATATAGGTTCGATTCCTGGATCAGGAAGATCCCCTGAAGGAGGACATGGCAACCCACTCCAGTATTCTTGCCTGGAGAACCCCATAGAGAGAGGAATCTGGCAGGCTACAATCCATAGGTCACAGAGTCGGACATGACTCAAGCGACTGAGCACAGCACAGGATCAGAGAGAGGATCAATCTTCCAATATATTTTTTTTCCTAAGTAATTCATTTTATTTCAGATATGTTTAACAAAAATATCATTAAGAACATAAAAATTATGAATAATAACAATGGCTGCATATAAATTACATTTTAAGAAAACTGGGGGAAATGTATATATTTTTATTTGAAAAAAGCTTATTTTACCAAAAATTAGACATTTTTATAATGACTCAGAATAAATAATATTAGTTATATCTTATCATTTTCTTTAATTGCTAAAATCAAAGAATTCAGCATAATAAAATTTTGTTTAACAACAAAAGTGAAGGGAAAAAAAGTTCCATGGTGAAACATAAAAACCCTGAGACAGCCAAATCCAGAAATGTAAGATTTCAATAAAGCAAAAAATAACTTAATGCAAATATTGTATGTAATTTAATCTAGGTAGGAAAAATTTAGGTCTCAAAGAAGAAAACTCTCATTAGTTTTCGCTGAATTTCACTATGAATAAAATGATTCATTTGATCTTGAAATACATAATATAATACAAGTTTCAAACCCATGAAAATCAATTTGGGAAAAATCCTTTTAAGAGGATGTTTCATGTTTTTACACAGTCACGCTAGATGTGTTTTGAGGTTAGGGTAAAAACATTATACTTCTCTTGGTTTACGGCAAACTTCTTCATCTCAGTTTTCTTTATGCAACATATATTCTCTCACATCCTTGGAAAAACATAACATGTTTTTGTTTTCGTATGATAGCCATCAGTTAAATAATTTGATTCTATATTCACATGCAAATAGCCCAAGTTTTCCATAACTAGGTGTAAATATGAGGGAACATTTGAGCCAGACATAACTATTGACTCAGGTAAATGACAACATGTTAATAAAGAGGGCTAATATCAAGAATATTTCATTTAAACATGAGTACTTTCTAGATTAAACAAAATTTCTATCTAAAAATAAATACATAGATACCAAAACAGCCAATTTTCTTCTGCAGTCAAGAGGTAAATTCAGGTGTAATTATCTGACATAGAAAATAATTTTAGGCTACTAAGGCCCCTACCATTAAATTAATAGATTATTTTCACATAAATTTCTCAAATAGCATTTAAATATATTTTTAAAACTGCTTTATATTATTCTTTGAGGAGGACACAGTAATTAATATATTTATCCAGAATTTATCTTATATAGAAGTAATAAATAAGTAGATATTAAATATGCATTTCTGTATAAGCCACAGAGTTAACTGTGAGGTAAATATGAGTTTTCTTGGTAGAAGTATGCATTAGAATAAATCAGGGCCATGATGAGGGCTAGAGGAACTGACTGTCCTCAGAATAGCTATATTCCCAAAAGAAGTGAGCAGTAGGATATGTTTATGCATAATATGGGTTGATGCCAATACCCAAAACATCAGATCTGGTAGCTATGGACTTCACATTATTGTCAATATTTGTAAACAGGAAGATGGGCCAGTCTTGGTCTCTGGGACCTGAACCGGGCGTAAAGTCCATAGCCAACAGCAACAGAACCAAACTATGATTTCCAACAGACCAGATGTCATAGCAGAACTTTATGCCATGGTTTATTTTAGCACTGGATTGCATTTTGTTTTGATTATTAATAAGCTTAAGAACTAAAAGTCATCTCAAGCCAAGATTATCCAAAGAGAGTATTCAACCTTCAACTAATTTATCAATTCTCAGAAGGTTCTAGATGCAGCCTTCTGAATTCACTTGTAGAATTTCCTTAATAAAGTTCATTGGTCTGAAGTTAGAAAATGTGTATTGAAAACCTCTTGATCCTTATCTAACTTTCCCCATAAAGAATTAAAAGATAGTACTCACCTGTATATATATCAAGAGGGTTAATAAGGGCTATATGAAAAATTTATGCAAAATCACCTTGTTTAACAAATCTGCAATATTACTTATTAACACTATTGTTGCTCTTATGAGAATGACAATTTTGCTGCTAGACACTAGATAATAAACCTGTTAATATAAATGATCTTGCATGGACTTAAATAAATGTTTTATTCTATCATATCATTCCTTAATCTTTTATTTTTATGTAATATGTTACCTCTCTACTTGTCATAGTGTTTTTGTGGAGTAGGGGAGAAAAGGTAGTTTGCCTGGTGACTTATCATTAATGACCTTTAAAAGAGAATACAGATATCTCCTCCACAACTTTTTTAGGATTCAAAGCCCACCCATAGGATTTAGTCTGCCTGTTAACAGCTGCTGTCAGCAGCTGACAATTTGATTAATGAGAAAATGTTTGTTTTTGAATTGTCAATCTTTGATGAAGACTTGATATAGAGTAAAGGAAAGATCTGAATTAGAGCACTAGCAAATTTATGCAACATTAGAGGAAGGGTGTAAACAAAATCAAGAATAGAGAATAAATGGGAAAATAGTAAAACAGGTGGGTGGATAATGGGGCATGATTAACAAGGGACCGAAAAGAGTAAGAGGTAAGGAAATGAGAACAGCTCTGGAGACAGCATGAACAATGTGAACCTATTAAGGATGTTGTTCTTATGTATGGTCCAACCAACTTCACTTAGCAAGAGATGAGTTCTTTATAAAGGGGTTAATCAAGGCCAGAGCACCAGCGGTTCACTTAGCATGACAAATACATCTCTCAAGTCAAATTTGGAGACTTCTTTTACCTTAAAGATTTCTCTCAAGGAACACCACCCACATCACATCTTAAAATCCAGGACTTTCAATAAGCAGATTTTCAGGTAAAATATACTTCCAGAGAGAAAGAGACAACTTGACCTAAGTATTTCACCAGAGCACTTTGGAAAGAGACCTATTTCCTTACAATATATATATATTTTAAAGGATGTCCTAAGAATACAATCTATAAAAGCAAGTATATGGCTTTTTTGGTTATCCAGGGGATGTATTAATAAATAAAGGCCAATTTTGTCAATTTTGAAAATTGCCATAGCTAACTTTTTATTCTAACAAAATGTTTTGCTAGAATAGGGTGCAGAAATAGTACTGTAACAAAGGTGAAACCTCATTGATCCAGCCAATCTATTCTTATGCATAAAACTAATATAAATTTCTCTACATATCTGTGATCAGAGAATATAATAACTATAAATCATTTCTTATGAACACTTTAATACAACTACAGACTGTTGTCAGAATATTTAAACATGAACAAAAGCTGTACTCACACCAAACACTTCAAAACTAAGAGTTGCCCAGAATTAAGTCACCAGTGTTGAAATAACACTATCCTGTAGATGACCAACTAACCCAGGTTGTCTGGGACTGAGATTCCCAGTTTAGAGGACTTATTGTGCTAAAACCAGGAGTCTTGGGCCAACTTAAACAAGCTGATTACCTTAGTAGTGCAATATGTTAATGAGAGTCTTTATCATGAAAAAAACTTCAAAACATTGCCTATAACTGTAATCAGAAACATTTCTATTTTAGTTTGACCTTTGTAAACTATTTTATATACTAATCTGGTGCTACATGATGATGTCAAAGACTTGAAATGATGATTCCAACATAATTTATCCCCAGAGTAATCAATTTAGGTATTCTGAATTGATCAGAATACTCATGAGCTTTTTTATGCAAAACACAGTAATCTTTCTGCCACATTTATTCAGGCCAGAATTGTTTAAAGAAATATTATAGAAATAGATAATAAGCATTTGATATTAAGAACTGGAATCAACAATTGATAATAATACAAGCAACCCCTCATAGCTACTTTCAATGTATCCATTACAAAAGCTTCCTTTCCTTCGACAGTTTGAGTGAGATATACCATTAGATTTTGTTCTCCATTATACTTGAAAAAAACTCATAAATCTAAACTGAAATATTTTTGTGCCATGCCTTGTGCTATGAATAGGATATGATGTAATGAATAAGGTGTTTGTTCAACTAACATTTATAGAGCTTTTGTACACATCATTGGAATACACAATTTTGTGCTTGGCACTTGGGTAAAAAAGGAAGCCCTTGATATGAAGCTGTTGATATAATAAATGGTTCCCAAAAGAAATACAAGTACTGACTTCATCTTTCAAGAGCTTACAATTCCCTGAGAAAAACGTATCATCCATTAAAACCATGTTTTCTCAACTGCAGCACTACTGACATTTTGGGCCAGATAATTCTTTATTGTGGAGTACTACTCAGTGCATTAGAGGATATTTAGCACCATCCCTGGTCTCTACACACTGGATATCATTATTCATCTTCCCCAACCCTGTTCTGACATCTAAATATATCTCTAGACATTACTAAATATTTTTTGGGTGGCAAAATCACTCCAGATTGAGAATCAGTGGTATAAAAAGTAAGTCAAAAAATCTGAATAGTCAAACAGAACAGTGTACTCCCACTCTGAATCTAATATGAGCCCTTAGAGGGCCACTTGACTTTGGGCAGCAGTAAATGAAGAAAGGGATCAAATGTTTGCAGGACCTAGTGAGAAATATCTCAAAACCAAGTGTAATAACCAATTTAGTTCAAAATCATCTGGGGCTTGGGAGGGGAATAATTTAGTTATAACATCATATATTTTGTGGGGTCAATTTCTAAATTTATTTTGAAAAGGCAATTTTTGCATATGTCAAAATTATTCTTAAAGATACTTAGAAAACTAGTGTAAAAGCCAATAATCTATACTATTTCTCAATAAATCTAACAAAACCCAATGTTGTTATTTCTTTTACCCAAGCATTGGCACAGTTTACTTTTTCTTCAAGAATCAGCACATAAAGTAAGTGGCTTGTTCTTAGAGTTATGTTGAATTTAAAAGTGAGAGTTACATTTTAGAGAGGAATGCTTTAGGTGTTATAGAGACTAGAACTACACCCATTATTCACCACATTTTCCATTTTTCATTTTTTTCTTTAGGGTTGATGATATATAGCTTCATTTGTGCAAGCAATGTAAACATGTCTTTGATGTAACTTTCTGTGTGGGATACAGAATTGACACAAGATGACAATCTAGACTAAGAAAGAAGACCAAAGCTGAGAATGCAAAGTAGAACCTGGGGGAATTCCCAACTTTGGGGAGATGCTGAAAGCTGTTGTCAAATTACTCCAATGGGCTTGGTTAATGTGTGAATGGAATTATAAAGTTTGCTGATCCAGCCAGATTAACAATGCAAGGTACACGGACTATTTGTGTGAAGGAAGAGAGTGGTATGAGCTGAAAGGTTGATGATATTCTGTTTAATAGACTTAGAAGGGATTTATACTCAGATTATTAAGAACATGTTTGAGAAAAATTGAGAGCGACAACAAAGCAAGAACGATAGAGCAGAACTATGAAGAGGAGCATACATTGGTTGTTGCGGAAAACCACTGTATAGGAGTTTGAAAGGACAGTATAAAAGAAAAATCTTGCACTAAATACTTACTAGAAACAAGATAGATTCTAGTTAAAGTATTGAAGTAGAGGAGAGAGGATTCAGAATAGAACTAAATTCAACTTTGATTACACCAAAGACAGCTGAGGATTTATAGTCAACAAAGAGAGCTGAAGTGCTGTTGCTGTTCTGTCGCTGTGTCTGATTCTTTGCTACTCCATGGACTACATCCTGCCAGGATCTTCTGTTCTCCATTACCACCAGGAGTTTACTCAAATACATCCTAATCACCTCATCCTTTGCCACTCCCTTCTTCCTTTTCCCTCATCTTTTCCAGCATCAGGGTCTTTCCCAATGAGTCAGCTATACGCATCGAGTGGCCAAAGGATTGGAGCTTCAGCTTCAACATCAGTCCTTTCAATAAATATCCAGGGTTGTTGATTTCCTAGATTGACCAGTCTGACCTCCTTTCAGTCCAGGGACTCTCAAGAGTCTTTTCCAGCACCACGATTCAAAAGTATCAGTTCTTTGGTACTCAGCCATCTTTATGACCCAACTCTCACAAAATCCATACACGACTACTGGAAAAACCATAGCTTTGACTATACAGACTTTGACTATACTTTGTGGGCAAATTGATGTCTCTGCTTTTTAATACTCTATCTAGGTTTGTCATAGCTTTCCTTCCAAGGAGCAAGTGTCTTTGCATTTTATGTTTGCAGTCACCATCCACAGTGAATTTGGAGCCCAAGAAAACAAAACATGTCACTGCTTCCATTTTTCCCCTTCTATTTGCCATGAAGTGATGGGACCAGAAGCCATGATCTGTTTTTTGAATGTTGAGTTTCAAGCCAGCTTTTTCACTCTCCTCTTTCACCTTCATCAAGAGGCTCTTTAGTTCATCTTCACTTTCTGCTATTAGAGTTGTATCATCTGTATATCTGAGGTTGTTTGTATTTCTCCCAGCAATCTTGATTCCAGCTTGTGATATATCCAGCCTGGCATTTCACATGATGTACTCTGCATATGAGTTAAATAAGCAGGGTGACAATATACAACATTACACTCCTTTCCCAATTTTGAACCAGTTCATTTTTCCATGGACTTCAGACAGTCCTGTTCTGTCACTTCTTGACCTGCATACAAGTTTCTCAGGAGACAGGTAAGGTGGTATGGTATTCCCATCTCTTTAAGAATTTTCCAGTTTGCTATGATCCACAGAGTCAAAGGCTTTACCATTGTCAATGAAGCAGAAGTAGATGTTTTTTTTTTCTGGAATTCCTTAGCTTTCTCTGTGATCCAATAAATGATGGCAATTTGACCTCTGGTCCCTTTTTATATCTGGAAGTTCTCGGTTCATGTACTGCTGAAGTCTAACTTGGAAGATTTTGAGCATAACCTTGCTAGCATGTGAAATGTGTGTAACTGTATAGTTGTTTAACATTATTTGGTATTGCCCTTTAGGACTAGAATGAAAACTGACCTTTTCCAGTCCTGTGGCCACTGTCAAGTTTTCCAAATTTTGCTGACATATTGTGTTCAGCACTTTAACAGCATCTTTTAGGATTTGCAGTAGCTCAGCTGGAGCTAGCTATTCACTTCCACTAGCTTTGTTCATAGTAACGCTTCCTAAGGCCCACTTGACTTCATGTTCCAGGATGTCCAGCTCTAGATGAGTGACCACACCATCATGGTTATCCCAGTCACTAAGACTTTTTTTGTATAGTTCTTCTGTATATTCTTGCCACCTCTTCTTAATCTCTTCTGCTACCATTAGGTCCTTACCATTTCTGTCCTTTATCATGCCCATCTTTGCATGAAGTGTTCCTTTGATATCTCCAGTTTTCTTGAAGAGATCTCTGGTCTTTCCCATTCTATTGTATTCCTTTATTTCTTTGCATTGTTCATTTAAGAAGGACTTCTCTTCTCTCCTTGCTATTCTCTGGAATTCTGCATTCAGTTGGATATATCTTTCCCTTTCTTATATAAATTATAGTCCATAGATGGACATGAACTTTATTCTCAGTACTTCAATTAATATACAACTATATAGGCATTTGCTTATTTCTACACATGTCCTAGAAAGGGAATTCTTTTGTCAAAGAAGTACACATCTAAAATATTGATACATACTACCAAATTCCTGGAAGAAATATTGTTTTATTTTATAGTCTCTCAGGGAATAAACATTTTTCTCAAATTCTCATGAACACATTCTATCAATTCTTTTAATCTTTGAAAATTTGATAGGAAAAAATCATGTAGTTTCATATTTACTTTTGAGTATATAATTTTGTGTCTAAAAAGGAAATCTTACAGATAAATGATGTATAGTGTTGGTTTTACAAAATTATAGTTTATATGGATATGATAGTTGGGAAAGACAAGATTTAAATCTACATTGTCCTTAAAAGAATCTCTGAATTATATAATGTTTCCTGATTTTGTAAACAACTTCTGGGTATGCTGTAGTATATATATATATATATGCTGCTGCTCAGTCGCTTCAGTCGTGTCTGACTCTGTGCGACCCCATAGATGGCAGCCCACCAGGCTCTGCCGTCCCTGGGATTCTCCAGGCAAGAACACTGGAGTGGGTTGCCATTTCCTTATCTAATGCATGAAACTGAAAAGTGAAAGTTAAGTCGCTCAGTCGTGTCCGACTCTTCGTGACCCCATGGACTGCAGCCTACCAGGCTCCTCTGTCCATGGGATTTTTCCAGGCAAGAGTACTGGAGTGGGTTGCCATTGCCTTCTCCATATATATATATATATGTGTGCGCACACACATACACACACACACATATATATGTGTGTGTGTATGTGTGTGCGCACACATATATATATATATATTTACATACACACAAACAATATATATATATTTCTACTGGTAGATGTGTAAACAAAGCCACTAGATGATTTCCAAGATAAATGTTCCTTACAGAATTGTACTTCACTAGGAATAGATTTGTGATAAGTTTCCATTACAGTTTAAAACATTAAGCTATTTAGCTGGAAAACTTGCTGACAAGCTATGTAACCTCCACCAAGTAACTTCACTTCTCCGGACATGAGTTTCCTCAACTGTTAAGTGAGGGTATTGGATATATGACTCCAAAATCCTTTCAAGCAGAAAAATATTCCATGATATAAAAGTACAATTTTTCCTTCCAATATACCTTAGTATATAAACTCCATAAAAAATATGTAGGGATACATATAAAAGCCAAAAATAGATAATAATAAGAATACAAAGTCATGTGATTCACAGTAATCTCATTCAAAGTCTCTGAGATTTTATAACTTCTTCTTTGCTTTTACAAAATACATATTATTAATTTGCAATCAAAAAATAATTCTTGTAAAACAAATAATGAACAGAAGATTGAATAAGTTAACATGTTATACACCAATTAAAGTGAATGAATTATGGATCTATGTATCACAAGTGAGGCTTAGAAAAACAATGTTAAGTGAATATAAAATTTCCAGATGGCTACATAAAGTGGGGTACTATCTATAAAGATAAAAACCTAATCACCATAGTGTAAATAATCATATGTAATAAAGTTATACAAGTAACAAGGAGAATTCTAATCATAAAACTCAAGACAATTGTTGCCCGTTTAAGCAATGGAAAGAGAAGGAAATAGATGTTGAGCAGGAAAATGGATACAATGTTATGATAATCTTGTTCTTCAGGTAAAATTTCACTTTGTGAAGATTTATTTTATAGTTGTACTTTAAAAGATCAAACTTTGTTTAATAGTTTTTTGGAAGTATCAACAATTTACTTCTTAAAAAATTACATGTTTCAGGTATACAATATTAAAGTTCAACATCTGTATATACCATAGAGTGCTTGGCCCTACAAGTCTTATTACCATCCATCACCATACAGTTGACCCCCTTTACTCTTTCCACCTACCCCCAAGCTCCTTCCCCTTCTCCTGTGGTAACCACTAACCTCTTCTCAGTATCTATGCATTTATAAATTTGTTTTGTTTAACTGTTTGTTCTTTTGTTTAGATTCAAAATACAAGTGAAATCACATGGTATTTGTCTTTCACCACCTCACTTATTTCACTGACCAAAATACACTTGAGGTCCATTCCAATTGCTGCTAATGACAGGAGTACAGTCCCTTCATGGCTAACAGTATTCTATTGTGTGTGTGTGTGTCACTTCTGTATCCATCCAACCACCAGTGAATACTTTGGTGTTTCTGTATCTTGGCTATCATAAATAATGCTGCAATAAACAAACAGGTACATAAATCTTTTCAAATTAATATTTTCTTTTTATTTGGATAAATACTCAGAAGTGGAATAGCTGAGTCATATGATAGTTCCATTTTAAATTTTTTGTTGAACCTCCATGTTTTCCATAGTGGCTTCACCAATCTACTTTCCCATCAACAGTGTACAAAAAAACTTCCCTATTCTGCACATCTTCTCCAACATTTGTTATTCCTTATCTTTTACAAAATAGTCATTATGACAGGTGTGAGGTGATATCTCATTGCGGTTTTGATTCATACTTCCATGATGATTAGTGATAGTGAACAACTTTTCATGTACCTATTGACCATCTATATGTTTTCTTTGGAAAAACGTCTATTCAGGTCCTCTGTCATTTTTAATTGGATTGTTAGTTTTTCTGATATTGAGTGGTACGAGTTCTTTATATATTCTAAATATTGACCCCTTATCAGGTACATGATTTGGAAATTTTTCGCCCATTCAGTAGTTTGCTGTTTCACTTTGACGATGGTTTCTTTGTCAAATAATCAAAAAGAAGGTAGAAAAGGGAAACTAGAGAAATGAAAAATAGAGGGGGAAAATCAGAAAATATCATAAAATGATAAACCTAAAGAAGTATATCACAGCTGAACTTTTTGTTTGTTTTGTTTTTCCTATTCTGAGTCAGTTTGCATTCACATGAGCAAATAAACTCAATAATTTTCAATTCACAGGACATAGCAGTTCAGAGGTACTGATTCTGCTTGAGGTTTTAGTGACAATTTAGTGAGCTAGACTGTGTTTAAGCTGGTCTTAGAAAAGGCAGAGGAACCAGAGATCAAATTGTCAACATCCGCTGTTGCTGCTAAGTGGCTTCAGTCATGTCCGACTCTGTGCGACCCCATAGACAGCAGCCCACCAGGCTCCCCCGTCCCTGGGATTCTCCAGGCAAGAACACTGGAGTGGGTTTCCATTTCCTTCTCCAATGCATAAAGTGAAAAGTGAAAGTGAAGTCACTCAGTCGTGTGGGACTCTTAACGACCCCTTGGACTGCAGCTCACCAGGCCCCTCCATCCAGGGGGTTTTCCAGGCAAGAGTACTGGAGTGGGGTGCCATTGCCTTCTCCACAACATCAGCTAGATCATTGAAAAAGCAAGAGAGTACCAGAAAAACATCTATTTCTGCTTCATTGACTATGCCAAAGCCTTTGACTGTGTGGATCACAATAAACTGGGGAAAATTCTGAAAGAGATGGGAATACCAGACCACCTGACCTGCCTCTTGAGAAACCTGCATGCAGGTCAGGAAGCAAGAGTTAGAACTGGACATGGAACAACAGACTGGTTCCAAATAGGAGAGGAGTACTTTAAGGCTGTATATTGTCACCCTACTAATTTAACTTATATGCAGACTACATCATGAGAAACGCTGGGCTGGATGAAGCACAAGCTGGAATCAAGATTGCCGGGAGAAATATCAATAACCTCAGATATGCAGATGACACCACCCTTATGGCAGAAAGTGAAGAAGAACTAAAGAGCCTCTTGATGAAAGTGAAAGAGGAGAGTGAAATATTGTAAAGTTAAAAAATAGATAAATAAACTAATTTAATAAAAAAAAAAAAGTTCAACATTCAGAAAACTAAGATCATGGCATCCGGTCCTATCACTTCATGGCAAATAGATGGGGAAACAGTGGAAATAGTGGCTAACTTTATTTTTTGGGGCTCCGAAATTACTGCAGATGGTGATTGCAGCCATGAAATTAAAAGACACTTACTCCTTGGAAGGAAAGTTATGACCAACCTAGACAGCATATTAAAAAGCAGAGACATTACTTTGTCAACAAAGGTCTGTCTAGTCAAGACTACAGTTTTTCCAGTAATCATGTATAGATGTGAGAGTTGGACTATAAAGAAAGCTGAGCGCAGAATAATTGATGCTTTTGAACTGTGGTGTTGGAGAAGACTCTTGAGAGTCCCTTGGACTGCAAGGAGATCCAACCAGTCCATCCTGAAGAATATCGGTCCTGGGTATTCATTGGAAGGACTGATGTTGAAGCTGCAACTCCAATACTTTGGCCACCTCATGAGAAGAGCTGACTCATTTGAAAAGACCCCGATGCTGGGAAAGATTGAAGTCAGGAGGAGAAGGGGACGACAGAGGATGAGATGGTTGGATGGCATCATCGACTCAATGGACATGAGTTTGGGTAAGTTCTGGGAGTTGGTGATGGACAGGGAGGCCTGGCGTGCTGCAGTTCATGGCGTCACAAAGAGTCAGACACGACTGAGCGACTGAACTGAACTGAGACAGTGTTTATATAATGATTCTCCAAAGTTAAAATATTTTATCAAAAAGTAATTTACATCATATGTTCATATAGGATTGACTCAAGTCTCATTTTTCCCTGGGTAGTTTCTCTGAGAATCTAGCCTACACTGAATTCCTACATTTATATACTAATACAAATCTGAAAATGTTTATTATGTAATATAAAGTAGCAACGATAATTAGATTTATAACATTTTTTGTTAATCTTCTACCATAACCTATGGCAAAACAGGTTAAGAGAGGATACAATTCAGACTATACATATACTATGTATATGACCTCAAGCAAATACCGAAATACTCAAAGTCTCAGTTCTCTCATCTGTAAAATGGAGAAAAAAAAATAGTTTCTGTATCATTTCTTGATAAAGGGGTGAAATGTTCAGGGATGGAATAGCCTTGTAGTTTTGAACACTAATTGCAAAGCTGTAATAATGAGGTTAAGAATTTCAGCTTCACACTTACAGGTTGTGAAGCTTTAAGTAAATTACTTAACACCACACTGTTGCTGTTTTCTTACCTGCAAACTTTGGATCATGTCAATTAATTTTTGTGGGAATTATATATACATACATGTGCGTGTGTGTGTGTGAATAGTACCTGTCACATACTTAGTATGGGTAAAAAGAATGGAGTTATCATTATTATTAGTCACCTCTTTCTCTTAGGTATATAGCCAGTGTTCATAACTATGTAACATATTCATTAATAGCAGAAATTTTATCTCCTACAGTATTATCATCACTCTTAAAAGTGGTAGCACATAGCATTTTCTCACTAGTTACTGATTTACATCAATAATTTGAATCAAAAATAATGATTCACTAATCCTACATGTGCTATGAAAGTGAAAGTCTATCAATCATGTCCAACTCTTTGTGACCCCATGGACTACACAGCACATGGAATTCTCCAGGCCAGAATACTGGAGTCAATAGCATTTCCCTTCTCCAGTGGATCTTCTCAACCCAGGGATCAAGCCCACGTCTCCCACATTGCAGGCAGATTCTTTACCAGCTGAACCACAAGGGAAGCCCAAGAATACTGGAGTGGGTAGCATATCCTTCCTCCAGGGGATCTTCCCAACCCAGAAATTGAACCAGGGTCTCCTGCATTGCAGGCAGATTCTTTACCAACTGAGCTATCAGGGAAGCCCTCAGTCACTAAGCCATGTCTGACTCTTTTGCAACCCCATGGGCCCATCAGGCCCCTCTGTCCATGGTATTTCCCAAGCAAGAATACTAGATTGGGTTGCCCCGTCCTTCTCCAGGGAATCCGCATCTTCTGCATTGGCAGGTGGATTCTTTACCACTTGAACCACCTGGGAAGAACAGTATACATAGGGACATCAATTCTGGAAATATTTAATGTTATTGATCCTAATATTTCTTGACCCTAAGGACATCATAGAATGGTATTAAAGTGATTTCCTAAATGCATAATTTTGGGGCTTAAAATTAATATTCTATTTTCTTAAAAATAAAAATTGATATCAGTGCTATTTTACAATTCCATTATCCTTTAGTAATGTTCACATTCTCATTCTTAAAAGTGCATTACCTCAACGCTTGCAAATATATATATTCCTCAAAAAAAGTCTGATTTTTAACAGTGAGGTGAGCTTAGGAACAAAGTGAATGCTTTCTTTGAGAATTTAGAGGAGTACTAGGTAAGTTGAAACAATCTCTTCTTAGTTTCACACACACACAAACACACATACAAACACACAAGAGGAAAGTTGTTTTTTTTTTAAGAATCGAATTAGTCTTTCCTCAAGAAATAGCCCCTTTGAGAGCTCTTAGTAGTAAGCTGGTAAACAGGAAAGACTAAAGGTATGCCATACAACAGAAACTAGACATGTTTAAATCTAGAATGAATTATTTGCCACTAGTGGCTATTACTTACAGGTGGAATCAGAATTTCCCAAAAGCTTAACAAGAAACTGCCAAAAGTCCTGAACTTGGGCAAGTTCATATACCAAGACTCCAGGGGAAACACTGTAAAGAATTGCCTTAAACTTCAAAATCACCTTCTGCCCCAGCAGCAATCCTGTTTTTACATTTATGATGGAAAAAGCAAAACAAGTTCATTTTTGTTTATTATTTAATTCACTTGTTGAAAGGAAGAATGTAATAGGGGCTCAGAGAGTTCAAGCGCTACTCTTATTAAAATAACATTTTGGTGGAAGAAAAAGCCATCAGCATGAGAAATGCAACAATCACAACCTAAAAAACAGTACCTACCTATTTTACTTGGATGAAGAGAAACATAGGCTCATAAAATGGTTGTTTATCCACAATATAGGGGAAAAAATAAACAGTAAACAACTGGGCTATAATCTCATTAAATACTAAAAGGAAAAAAGTATATCTAATTTTGTTATAACTTCCAAAGATGCATACATTGCTTTTACATAATCTTTGAAAATAAGTAAACAAAATAAAAACAGAAAGAATAGTCAGTAAGTGGAAAAGTCACACCCTAAGATGAGACTAAAAGTTGGGACTATTTGGGGAAGCCATAAATGTAGAGTTAGAAACTTTTATATTTTCACAGAAGTGTCCTTACATTTTCTAATACTGTAGAATTATATCTTAGATATAGCCCCTTTTTCAAAAACAACTGAGACAACTGTCCTTCTCACATCAGTCTGACTGAACAAAATATTTTTCTCTTTCTATAAACCTACCATAGGTTGATGAACTATTTTTTTATTCTTCTGAAAGTTGGCGTAGGCAATCCACAAATCTTTAAGAAAGGTCAATACACAGATTTAAAAAAAAAAAACTGCATGCACGTTGTTAAAATCCAGTGGACCAGAAACTTTAGTTAAAAATAATGATATATTTTTGTTTTCCTCGTGGAAGTACATCCTTAAATTAATTACTTTCACAATAAGACAGAGCATGG
Organism: Giraffa tippelskirchi; assembly: GCF_054371585.1. Lineage (NCBI taxonomy): Eukaryota > Metazoa > Chordata > Mammalia > Artiodactyla > Giraffidae > Giraffa > Giraffa tippelskirchi. The sequence goes on from NC_137276.1 coordinate 45,845,963, forward strand.
AACAGACTTACAGCAACGTTATCTTACATTTTATTTTTTCCTTGTCCCATCCTATTATCACAAAACTCTCAGGTAGTTTGCTCTTTCACAAATGTTGAGCCTTCCTGGACAAATGCAACTTCCTTAACCTAACTTTTTAGGCAATGAAAAACCCTTGGCCCAGAAAATTCCTTTTCCGGCAATGAAAACCCCTTGACCATGGTCTTATTTTAGATTGCTGTTGATGTGTTTAACAAGATCCAAACATATTCCTCCACATTTTATTTAATAATCTGAGAGAAACTTCAATTCTCAATAGTTTTAGCTTCTGTACTACATATCTGCTAATATGTAATGCACTACATATGTGCTAATATTTTCATTTTTCTTCCAGGACAAGTTTTCCATTGTAAAAAAATTATGGACATTATATATACTTTTTTATATTATATATGTTATATATAAAATAAATAAATTATATTTATAATTTCTTCTGCATTTTTCAGCATCAAAATAATATTTTATATAATTCTTTGAGTAATCATCAGGCTTCCGTCTGGTGATATATAAATATTCTGACCCTTCAAGTGATTCTTATTAGTAAGTATGATCATAATATTAACCTTTGAACACATTTCGAGTGAAGAATAATTGAGAGATGTTCTTCAATGAGAGAAGTGGTACAATAAAATAAATGAGAAAATGATGACATCTTTATCCCTTGATGAATCCGTTTAAAATATTTACTGATTGATAGAAATGTAATAGACAACAAGTTAGAAACTTGCAATATAAATATGAAGCAAGCATAATAAAAGAATGGAATTAGTTCATTTTTTTAGGGGAAGAGAGATATAGACAAGGAAATATTTTTAAAGTAGTTGATTAAATGTAACTAGTAGCCATGGGAGAAATTACTTTTGAGTTTTGGGTCTAGGAACACTTTCAGAGTTACATCAAATGCTCATGTAGCAATATTAGACCAATATTCTTAGAGCATCCAAGTAACTTGGAATAAAATTTTAAAATATGTACCGGCACTAATAATGTGATCTCTAAATGGGTCACTTCTAAAAGACTCATAATTCATAGAGCTACTGAAATTTCAAATATAGAGATACTCTTATCACAGATATTCAGTTGTGAAATTACCATAGTGCTACCAAAATGCATTATATGAATAATTTAACAATTTTATTTAGTATCTGTGGGTATTTTTTATTAAATAGTCAGTAACTATTGTTTTGCTTTCCTGTGGCTCAGTGGTAAAAGAATCTACCTGCAATGCAAGAAATGCATGCAGGAGATACAGGCTCCATCCCTGGGATGGGAAGATCCCCTGGGGAAGGAACTGGCAACTCACTCCAGTATTTTTGCCTGAAAAATTCCATGAACAAAGGAGCCTGGCAGGTTACAGTCCATGGGGTGGCAAATAGTCAGACATGACTTAGCAACTAAACAACAACAACTATCGTTTGCTGTACTTTGAGTTAATCCTCTGGAGGTTCATGTTAGAATCCATAGAATAGTGCACTTACTACTTTTTACACTGTACCATGATGTGTGATAGAAGCAGCCATTTTCACATAGTTTTAATTAAATTTTAGAATAATTTTAATATGATTAAGATTTATGAAATTTAATGCATTGTATTTCAAAGGAAACAATTTGATGGAGTAACAACTAAACATAAAATCAGGGAGATAAGTAATGCAACAAGTAACGGAATTGAATCCTAATATTTGTTACCAGGCCTATGTTAATTTGTTAATGAAATGGCATAAAGCAGTGAAAAGAAGTGGTATTGTGCTTGATTGTCATTTCTGGAATTACATTATCATAAATGTATGTAATATCCTCTGTATGATTCAGAAAAATAGGTTGGGATATAGACGTTTATTTTATATGCACAAGCACCTCATTATGGCATATTAAGGCAGGGGTAATTTAAATATTCATAAACACAGGTATAACAAGTTTAAGAGATAATAAGCAAGAGAATTAGAAATTGGCTACTGTATTCTCTTCTAGATTCAAACTCAGTCTTGGTTGGGAAAAGTGATAATGTTCAGTAGTTTGGAGAAGTCATTTCATTTTTCCATTAAACAATGTCTATAGTTGCCTGGAAATGAAGTCACCATACTACTAGAATGATTGTCTTGTGTGTTCTAGTAAATGCAGATTTTCCTCTTTACAATATGGGGTAAGGATTTTCATTAAGAATTTTAAGATGCAATAATATATGGGAGTTAGTAACTGGGGAGCAGACTTATTGTCTGAAAATATTTTTTCTAATTTTTTGCTGCAGAAGGGGTATTATTATACAACTAGAAGATATTGCTCAGTCCCATGATAGAGAATGAGAGTCATGCTATACATTTCATGGGATAAATCCATAGAGTGACACCAATGACCATACAACTAACCTATCCTTCCCCAACATTTTCCAGAACAGGTCAAGACTGAAAGTTTTTCTTATTTATCATATCCCTTCATTCATGGTTTAGGAATTACAATGCCACTTCTCCAAATATGTACAGAATATCTATAATGTTTCCCCCCTTATCCCTATACTGTAATGCTCATTTTGGTATAACATACCTGAAAGGAGTGGAATAGGGAACTCCAAAATTCCATCCATCCACTAAAGCAATGATTAAACTAGTAAAAACTGTCAGAACCAAATTTTCAGAACTCTAGAATCTAATCAAGAAATTACAACAATAAGAATGTTTAACGAAGAAAGTAACGTTAAATTTTATTACAAGAACATTGTGGAATTTAAACTTACCTACCTATCAGACAAGGCTCCCCAGGCTAGATTGCTAGTATGACTTACTGTTGCCTTAGGGGACAACAGTAAGAAGAGAAATCTGACAAGTGCTATGTGAGTCAGATGTCAAGGTTTACCTCAATACATCATATTGATAGTATATACCTTTGATATGATGTAATGACAACCTATCTCTATTATCTTCCTCCCCAGAATACACAACCCCATTAAGGCAATGGCAACCCACTCCAGTACTCTTGCCTGGAAAATCCCATGGACGGAGGAGCCTGGTAGGCTGCAGTCCATGGGGTCGTGAAGAGGTGGACATGACTGAGCGACTTCACTTTCACGCATTGGAGAAAGAAATGGCAACCCACTCCAGCGTTCTTGTCTGGGGAATCCCAGGGACGGCGGAGCCTGGTGAGCTGCCATCTATAGGGTCACACAGAGTAGGACACGACTGAAGCGACTTAGCAGTAGCAGCAGCATTATAGTTATGAGAATATATCAGATATATATCAGCTGAGGGACATTCTACAAACTGTCTGGCCAGGAATCCTCAAAAACATCAAGGAGATCAAAATCTAGGAAAGCCTAAGAAACTGTCACAGAAAAAAATGAGTATTAGGAGACATGATAACTAAGTGTAATGTGACATACTGGATGGGATATCCCTAACATCACACCATGTGAGGAATGGACATGAAGTCCATAATAATCAAGACTGCCATTCTGTTGGAAGTTCATGGTTTAAACATTTATTATTTAGGTTTTCAGTTTTAGGATTAAAGTATTTTCTCTTATCACAAGTGATAATGTAGATAATAATTTAAAGGAATTAAGCTATTAATGAAGTTGCTATATTTACCTTAGTCTTTACACTTCACTTGAATAAGTTTACTAAAACCTAGCTGAAGTTTTAGAAAACGGAGGACAAAACTGACAGCATTATATTCAAAGCAAACACACTGAAGTAGAGAAAAAGGACTACATCTTGATCTAGATAAGAAATTGTAAGGGTACCTTTTAAAAGTAGGGTTTCTACAGAAAGAAGATAAATTTAGAATTTGATTCTGTTTAAAAAGGATGGGAAAGGATGTACAAAACTGAAAAAATACCACTGTTCTCCATTTACAAATGGTTCCTGCAGTTCAGTTTCACCTAAGGATGCTTCTGATGAGATTTTAAAAATATAAATGAGGCAATTTATTTGACTAATGATAAAATAATAGTAATATATTATAAATATTTCTATATACATATAATTTTATTTGGTAAAAAGACTTTGGAAGATGTAAGAAAAATTGAATAATGCAAGTATTTGACTATATTTTAAGTGTTTGGTTGATTTATTTAAATTAATGTGATAAAGAAGAAAAATTTGCATTGGTTATTGGCAGAGAGAACTAAATTACACTTGTGGCCTCAAGCCTGAAATAATCACAGTTTTTCAGGATTGTTTCTTTCACATGATAATGATAATATAATGATATAACAGTTCAATTAATTAAACAGTAGTTAGTAACTGATCATAGGTAGAATAGCAATCATATCCTTTATTAGCTGTCTTGACAAAAGTTTGTGAGGAAATGTGAGGAACAGAAGATGATATCTCAGGGGATGAACACAACTGTAAATAAAAATTGTTGAGGCTGTTTCCTTAAGAAATCCTGAGGTATAATAAAGGAATATTATCTCTTCAACTGATTGAACATCGTATAAAGTATAAAGAAAACAAGCAATCTTGTAGATCTTTCTTAGCTCAATTACCTCCTGTCAGGCTCGTTATATGGAAAGGAACATGGTCTGAAATACAATAGAAATTACTGTCTTTGGTCTACTGAATTGCTGAATAAGCATAGCAAACGGTGGAGACTACTCCATAAGGTGTTGTTCTGCTTCTTAGTTCTGCCAGAATGTCAATACTTCTTCATAAAGTGGCTATAAGTACAGAATGGAAGGTAAACATTCTATAATTTTAAGTTTTGGTTAGAAAACACAAAAAGAAATCTTTCACAAGCTTAGGAAAATTGGAGAAGTATATTCCAAGTACCTTGGGTTTCTAAGACTCTTTTTTAGAAAATCAATAGCAATATTAGGCAGTACTATATAAAGAGAAATTTCTAAAGCATTTACAGAATCCTATATCTTTCAATAGAAAGCTTTGATTTTAAGTCCCTGTTCCACTGGTGTAATGTATTGATTTTTCTTTCCATTGTTCATGAGGTCCTTTTAATTTTATAAGAATACCACTATAATGCATCCATCAGTTCAAGAACAAGGGTGACTATACCAAACTATGCCCCAGAAAATCTTTAGTCTGTAAAAATATTAAAGACTATAACCTATGCTTTCACCCTTTATGGTCCGGCTATATATTTATGACACATAAAGCACTGTGTGGTTGGGCTGGTAGGGAAATGATTACTTTTATCATTCTTAAAGAATCAACAGCAAAAAAAACACACTAAAGTAAAAGAAAGATAGTCTAGAAATTAAAGGCAAGTGTATTGATATAAATCCTGCCCTTCTCTTCACCTATGGCCACAACTGAAGCATGATGCAACTTCAATGTTTAAAAAATTCTTGATTTATGGTGTAAAGACTTAGGATAGTTATGATACTCTTATTTCAAAAAAGATTTGCAAACCTCTGGCCTAAATCATCTTTAAAAAAAAACAAAAAACAATAAACCCAGACCCACAGGTTACATTTCCTTGGAACTTTCTTAAACAACTCTTTCTAAGAACTAAAGAGTTGTTGACTAAGCTCTGTAGTATTCCCTGCCTGATATCTCTGTTCTTTTTCTATTTTCTCAAGACCAGACCAAGAGACTGTAATATAATTCCTACTAAATACCAGAAGCTAAGACAGTCTCACTTTTTAACTACCTTTCTCTTCTCTGGCAGTCTTCCTCTAAGACCATTATTCAGTACTGTGCTGACATTTGTAATATCTTAAAAGAAGTGTGGTATGAAAATAAAGCAGGCTTACGTATGCAATGACCAGGGTTTTAAAACATAGTTTTGACACTTAAAGGTTGTTAATTTGCCTAAGGTGAGCTGGATTATGTATTTTATATTGAGTTATTCTTATTTCTACTTTAACATTGTGATTAAATAAGTCTTGAAGGGCTAAACAATATTTTATGAGACTGATAGTTTCTTAAAATAATGTTTTTATATTTAGGCATATAGAAATTTTAATTCTCATTAATTTGAAACTTGAATTTAATGAAAGCAAGAGTATTTTTAAAAATATATTTTCATTTTAAATGGCATAATGTCTTAAAATGATAAAAAAATAAAGAAAAAAAAACTTGCTTATAAACATCCTAACTGGAAATTATGATACTTTTTAATTCTTGAAATATTTCTTCTATTTGTATATGTGACAAAAGTTGGAAACATATTGAATATACATTTTTGAAATTTTCATATAACAAACTATTGTAGTCTCATATAATTAAAATAGTTTCTAAACCTTGTTTTAGTGACTAATATTAACTTTATATGAATGTAACATAATTTTTGTAACTGTCATCTATTTCTAGGCAATGTTAGTGTCTAGTCTGGTCTCAAGTTTCTATCTTAAAAGAATAATGCTGCAACTTTCAGTTTCTGGTTCCTCATGTAAGGAACTTGGAAGTCAGCACTTGATCCTAACAATAGGTAAAAAAACTAGACCAACAAAAAAAATCTATAAACATTCTTAGATCTCTAAGAGAGGGGAGGGCACAAAGCAAACCATTACTCCAAAGAGTAGAGAGACAGGCAGGTGAATACATATAGTTAAGGTAAGATTAATAGAGCAGAGACTCATAAGCAGAAAGTACCAATGTAACCAAAGCCAGGGCAGGCAAATTTGAACTATAACTGATGAATTGCTGCAGATTTAGTAGAGAGAAGTCTTATAGTTTAAAACTCCCAAGGGACTCAATGATAGAAGGGCCCTCACAATATTGAGAACTAGTAAGCAATATAGTAGATTGCAGGATATAAGTTTAATATACAAGTCAATCACATTCCTATATACCAACAATAAACAAAAGGAATTTCAAATTAAAACCACAATACCATTTACATTAGCAGCAAAAACACCCAAAATATTTAGGTATGCATCTAACAAGATACATGCAAGACCTATATACAAAAAACTACAAAGCTCTAATGGATGAAATTAAAGAACAAAATGAAGGGAGAGCTCTTCCATGTTCATGGATAGGAAGACTCAATGCTGTCAAAATATCAGTACTTCCCAGCTTGATTCAGTGCAATTCAACCAAAATTCCAGCAAGTTATTTTGTGGATATCAGCAAATTGGTTCTAAAGTATGTCTAGAGAGGCAAAAGACCCAGAATAGTCAACATAAATATTGATAAGAAGAAAATTGGAGGACTAATGCTATTTGACTCTGGTCTTACTATAAAGCTACAGTATTCAACTGATATTGGTTAAAGAAGAGACAAACAGATCAATAGAACAGACTAGAAAGCTCAGAATTAGACTCCCATAAATAAGCTAAATGATATATGATGAAGGGGTTAAGGCAAGACAATTAGGTCTTTTCAACAAATGGCACTAAAAAATTGACATCTGACATCAAAAATGCCAAAAAAAAGAAAGAAAGAAAGAAAGAATATAGAATAGATATACTGACTTCACAAGACTTTACTCAAAATGGATGAAAGATATATATGTAAAATGTAAACATATAATACTCCTAGAAGATAACATAGGAGAAAACCTAGATGACTTTAGTATGGCAATGACTATCGAGCTACAATACCAAAGCATAATCCATGAAATAAATAATTGATAAGCAGAATTTCATTAAAATTCAAAATTTATGGTCTGCAAGACAATGTTAAGAAAATGAGGAAACAAAACAAGGGCTGGGAGAAAATATTTGCAAAGTAAACATCCGATAAAGTACTATTATCAAAATATTCAAAGAACTCTTAAAACTCAACAGTAAGTAAACAAACAACCCAGTTTAAAAAAAAATGGATGAAAGACCTTAAAATACACTATCAAAGGAAAAATACAGATAGCATATAACTATATGAAAACACGTTCTACATCATGTGTTATCAGTGAAATGGAAATTAAAACAACAGTGAAATAACACTACACCCCTATTAGGAAGGCCAACATTTTGAACATTGGTAACAGCAAATATCAGTGAGGATGTGGAGCAACAGGAAATTTCATTCACCGCTGGTGGGAATGCAAAATGGTACAGTCATATTTGAAGACAGTTTGGCAGTTTCTTACAAAATTAAACATACTCTTACCTTATGATCTAGCAATTGTGCTCTTTGTATTTACCTTAAGGAGTTGAAAATGCATATCCACACATATACATATATTCATAATGGTCAAAACTTGGAAGCAGGAGAGAACAAGATGGCAGAGGAGTAGGTGGACATGGAGTACATCTCTCTCCATGGATCAAATCTCAGTAAATTTTAGAAAATTTAAATCATATCAAGCATCTTCTCTGACCACAATGCTATGAAACTAGACATTAATTACAAGAAAAAAAAAACTGTAAGAAACACAAACACATGGAGATTAAACAACACGTTTCTAAATAACCAACAGGTTACTGAAGAAATCAAAACAGAAATCAAAAAATTTCTAGAAACAAATGACAATGAAAATACAACAACTCAAAACCTAAGAGATGCAGCAAAAGCAGTTCTAAGAGGGAAGTGTATTGCAATACAATCCTACCTCCATAAACAAGAAAAATATAGAATAAACAACCTAACTTTCCAACTAAAGAAACTGGAAAAAGAGGAAGAAAAAAAACCCAAAATTAGTAGAAGGAAAGAAATCATAAGGATCCAAGCAAAAAGAAATGAAAGAAACAATAGTAAAGGTTAATAAAACTAAAAGCTGATTCTTTGAGAAGATAAACAAAATTGACAATCCCTTAGCCAGACTCATCAAGTAAAAAAAGAGAGAAGAATCAAATCAATAAAATTAGAAATGAAAAAGGAGAGGTTACAACAGACAATGCAGAAATTAAAAGGATTATAAGAGACTACTATGAACAACTATATGGCGATAAAATAGATAACCTGGAAGAAATGGACAGATTCTTAGAAAAGTTCAATCTTCCAAGACTGAACCAAGAAGAAATAGAAATTATGAACAGCCCAATTACAAGCACTGAAATTGAAGCTGTGATCAAAAATTTCCCAAAAAACAAAAGCCCAGGACCAGATGGCTTTAAATGAGAATTCTATCAAACATTTAGAGAAGAGCTAATCCCTACCCTTCTAAAACTCTTTCAAAAAATTTCAGAGAAAGGAACACTTCCAAATTCATTCTACGAGGCTACCATCACCCTGATACCAAAACCAGATAAAGAAAACACAAAAAAATGAAAACTACAGGCCAATATCACTGATGAACATAGATGCAAAATTCCTCAACAAAATTGTAGAAAACAGAATTCAGCAACACATCAAAAAGCTCGTACACCATGATCAAGTTGGGTTTATTCCAGGGATGCAAGGATTCTTCAATATAGGGAAATTACTCAATGTGATACACCATATTAACAAATTGAAAGATAAAAACCATATGATCATCTCAATAGATGCAGAAAAAACCTTTGACAAAATTCAGCACCTATTTATGATTAAAACGCTTCAAAAAATGGGCATAGAAGGAACCTACCTTAACATAGTTAAGGCCATATATGATAAGCCTACAGCAAGCATTATTCTCAATAGTGAAACACTGAAAGCATTCCCTCTAAGATCAGGAACAAGACAAGGGTGTCCACTTTCACCACTATTATTCAACATAGTTCAGGAAGTCCTAGCTACGGCAATCAGAGAAGAAAAAGAAATAAAAGGAATCCAGATCAGAAAAGAAGAAGTAAAGCTCTCACTGTTTGCAGATGACATGATACTGCACATAGAAAACCCTAAAGATAGTATCAGAAAATTACTAGAGCTAATCAGTGAATTTAGCAAAGTTGCATGATACAAAGTCAATATACAGAAATCACTTGCATTTCTATATACTAACAATGAAAAATCAGAAAGAACAATTAAGGAATCAATCCCATTCACCATTGCAACAAAAAGAATTACATATCTAGGAACAAACTTACCTAAGGAGACAAAACAACTGTACACAGAAAATTATAAGACACTAATGAAAAAAATCAAAGATGACATAAACAGATGGAGAGATATTCCACGTTCCTGGGTAGGAAGAATCAATATTGTGAAAATGACTATACTACCAAACGCAATCTACAGATTCAATGTGATCCCTATCAAATTACCAATGGCATTTTTCACAGAACTAGAACAAAAAAATTCACAATTCATATGGAAACACAAATGACTCCAAATAGCCAAAGCAGTCTTAAGAAAGAAGAATGGAGCTGAAGGAATCAGGCTTCCTGACTTCAGGTTATGCTACAAAGTTACAGTCATCAAGACAGCATGGTACTGGCACAAAAACAGAAATATAGACCAATAGAACAAGATAGAAAGCCCAGAAATAAACCCATGTACCTATAAGTACCTTATTTTTGACAAAGGAGGCAAGAATATATTATGGGGCAAAGACAGCCTCTTCAATAAATGGTGCTGGAAAACTGGACAGCTACATGTAAAAGAATGAAATTAGAACACTTCCTAACACCATACACAAAGATAAACTCAAAATGGATTAAAGATCTAAATGTAAGACCAGAAACTATAAAACTCTTAGAGGAAAACATAGGCAGAACATTTGATGACATAAATCAAAGCAAGATCCTCTATGACCCACCTCCTAGAATAACAGAAATAAAAACAAAAGTAAACAAGTGGGACTTGATTAAACTTAAAAGCTTTTGCACAGCAAAGGAAACTATAAGCAAGGTGAAAAGGAAACTCTCAGCATGGGAGAAAATGGCAGCAAATGAAACAACTAACAAAGGATTAATTTCCAAAATATACAAGCGGCTCATATAACTCAATACCAGAAAAACAAACAACCCAATCAAACAATCCTGAGGGATGGGTGGGGAGGGAGGTGGGAGGGGGGGTTCGGGATGGGGGACACATGTATACCCATGGCTGATTCATGTGAATGTACAGCAAAAACCACTACAATGTTATAAAGTAATTAACCTCCAATTAAAATAAATAAATTAATTTACAAAAAAAAGTGGGAAAAAGACCTAAACAGACATTTCTCCAAAGAAGACACACAGATGGCTAACAAACACATGAAAAGATGCTCAACATTGCTCATAATTAGAGAAATGCAAATCAAAACTACAATGAGATATCACCTCACACCAGTCAGAATGGCTCTCATCAAAAAGTCTACAAACAATAAATGCTGGAAAGGATGTGGAGAAAAGGGGACACTCTTGCACTGTTGGTGGGAATGTAAATTGATACAGCCACTATGGAAGACAGTACGGAGATTCCTTAAAAGACTAGGAATAAAACCACCATATGACCCAGCAATCCTACTCCTAGGCATATACCCTGAGGAAACCAAAATCGAAAGAGACACATGTATCCCATTGTTCATCACAGCACTATTTACAATAGCTAGAACAAGGAAGAAACCTAGATGTCCATCGACAGATGAATGGATAAAGAAGTTGTGGTAAATATACACAATGGAATATTACTCAGCCATAAAAAGAAATGCATTTGAGTCAGTTCTAACCAGGTGGATGAACCTAGAACCTATTATACAGAGTGAAGAGAGTCAGAAAGAGAAAGATAAATACTGTATTCTAACAGATATATACGGAATCTAGAAAAATGGTACTGAAGAATTCATTTACAGGGTAATAGTGGAGAAATAGACATAGAGAATAGACTTATGGACATGGGGAGAGGGGAAGAGAGGGTGAGATGTATGGAAAGAGTAACATGGAAACTTATATTACCATATGTAAAATAGACAGCCAATGGGAATTTGCTGTATGGCTCAGGAAACTCAATCAGGGGCTCTGCATCAACCTAGAGGGGTGGGATGGGGAAGGAGATGGGAGGGAGGTTCAAAAGGGAAGGTATATATGTATCCCTATGGCTGATTCATGCTATGGTTTGACAGAAAACAGCAAAATTCTGTAAAGCAATTATCCTTCAACAAAAAATAAATTAATTAAAAAAAAAACTTGGAAGCAGCAAATATGTCCTTCAGTAGGCATGAATAAACTGTGGTACATTTGGGGAATGGAAATCTATTCAGATCTAAAAAGAAATAAGTTCTCAAGCCATGAAAAGACATACAGGAATTTTAAATACATATAACTAAGTGAAAAGAGCCAATGTGAAAAGGCTACATGTTTTATGATTCCAACTATATGCCATTCTAGAATGGCAGAACTATAAAGGCAGTAAAAATATCAGTGCTTGGTAGAGGCTGAGAGAGACAAAACAGACAGAACACAGAGGTTCAAGCAGTAAAAATACACTGCAAGATACCACAATGATGGATGAATGGTATATATTTTTCCAAACCAATACAGTGTACAACACCAAGGGCAAATCATAATACAAATTATGAATTTTTGATGATTAGGATGTGTCAGTGTAGGTTCATTAATTCTAACATGTACAAATCTGGTGGGGTATGTTAAGAATGGGAGAGAAAGCATTACATGTGGAGCAGCAGGCTAATGAGAGCTCTCTGTACCTTCTCTAATTTGTTGTGAACCTTAAAGGGCTATAAAAAAATCAAATTAAAAAAGTAATAATGTTGCAAGAAATTGTATTTACATAAATTTTACCCAATTTTATTTATGTAGAACTTTAGAGTTCTAGTATCAGTTGCATTACACTCCCTCAAAATTCCCATGCCAAAACCCTAACAGCCTCAGGATGTCAGGGTATTTGGAGAGAAGGCTTTCAAGGTGATAAAGTGAGGCCCTTTGGATGAAACTCTGCATATAAGTTAAATAAGCAGGGTGACAATATACAGCCTTGACGTACTCCTTTTCCTATTTGGAACCAGTCTGTTGTTCCATGTCCAGTTCGCACTGTTGCTTCCTGACCTGCATACAGGTTTCTCAAGAGACAGGTCAGATGGTCTGGTATTCCCATCTCTTTCAGAATTTTCCACAGTTTATTGTGATCCACACAGTCAAAGGCTTTGGCATAGTCAATAAAGCAGAAATAGATGTTTTTCTGGAACTCTCTTGCTTTTTCGATGATCCAGCAGATATTGGCAATTTGATCTCTGGTTCCTCTGCCTTTTCTAAAACCAGCTTGAACATCTGGAAGTTCACGGTTCACGTATTGCTGAAGCCTGGCTTGGAGAATTTTGAGCATTACTTTACTAGCATGTGAGATGAGTGCAATTGTATGGTAGTTTGAGCATTCTTTGGCATTGCCTTTCTTTGGGATTGGAACGAAAACTGACCTTTTTCATTCCTGTGGCCACTGCTGAGTTTTCCAAATTTGCTGGCATATCAAGTGCAGCACTTTCACAGCATCACCTTTGAGGATTTGAAATAGCTCAACTGGAATTCCATCACCTCCACTAGCTTTATTCGTAGTGATGCTTTCTAAGGCCCACTTGACTTCACATTCCAGGATGTCTGGCTCTAGGTGAGTGATCACACCATCGTGATTATCTGGGTCATGAAGATCTTTTTTGTACAGTTCTTCTGTGTATTCTTGCCACCTCTTCTTAATATCTTCTGCTTCTGTTAGGTCCATACCATTTCTGTCCTTTATCGAGCCTATCTTTGCATGAAATGTTCCTTTGGTATCTCTAATTTTCTTGAAGAGGTCTCTAGTCTTTCCCAATCTGTTGTTTTCCTCTATTTCTTTGCACTGATCGCTGAGGAAGGCTTTCTTATCTCTCCTTGCTATTCTTTGGAACTCTGTATTCAGATGAGAATATCTTTCCTTTTCTCCTTTGCTTTTCGCTTCTCTTCTCTTCCCAGCTATCTGTAAGGCCTCCTCAGACAGCCATTTTGCTTTTTTGCATTTCTTTTCCTTGGGGATTTTCTTGATCCCTGTCTCCTGTACAATGTCACGAACCTCTGTCCATAGTTCATCAGGCACTCTGTCTATCAGATCTAGTCCCTTAAATCTATTTGTCACTTCCACTGTATACTCATAAGGGATTTGATCTAGGTCATACCTGAATGGTCTAGTGGTTTTCCCTACTTTCTTCAATTTAAGTCTGAATTTGGCAATAAGCAGTTCATGATCTGAGCCACAGTCTGCTCCTGGTCTTGTTTTTGCTGACTGTATAGAGCTTCTCCATCTTTGGCTGCAAACAATATAATTAATCTGATTTCGGTGTTGACCATCTGGTGATGTCCACATGTAGAGTCTTCTCTTGTGTTGTTGGAATAGGGTGTTTGCTATTACCAGTGCGTTCTCGTGGCAAAACTCTATTAGCCTTTGCCCTGCTTCATTCTGTACTCCAAGGCCAAACTTGCCTGTTACGCTGGGTGTTTCTTGGCTTCCTACTTTTGCATTCCAGTCCCCTATAATGAAAAGGACATCTTTTTTGGGTGTTAGTTCTGTATGCAGAGTACATCATGAGAAACGCTGGGCTGGAAGAAACACAAGCTGGAATCAAGATTGCCAGGAGAAATATCAATAACCTCAGATATGCGGATGACACCACCCTTATGGCAGAAAGTGAAGAAGAACTAAAGAGCCTCTTGATGAAGGTGAAGGAGGAGAGTGAAAAAGTTGGCTTAAAGCTCAACGTTCAGAAAACTAAGATCATGACATCCGGTCCCATCACTCCATGGGAAATAGATGGGGAAACAGTGGAAACAGTGTCAGACTTTACTTTTTTGGGCTCCAGAATCACTGCTGATGGTGACTGTAGCCATGAAATTAAAAGACGCTTACTCCTTGGAAGAAAGGTTATGGCCAACCTAGATAGCATGTTTAAAAGTAGAGACATTACTTTGCCAACAAAAGTCCGTCTAGTCAAGGCTCTGGTTTTTCCAGTGGTCATGTATGGATGTGAGAGTTGGACGGTGAAGAAAGCTGAGCGCCGAAGAATTGATGCTTTTGAACTGTGGTGTTGGAGAAGACTCTTGAGAGTCCCTTGGACTGCAAGGAGATCCAATCAATCCATCCTAAAAGAGATCAATCCTGGGTGTTCATTGGAAGGACTGATGTTGAAGCTGAAGCTCCAATACTTTGGCCACCTCATGCGAAGGGTTGGCTCATTGGAAAAGACCCTAATGCTGGGTAGGATTGGGGGTGGGAGGAGAAGGGGATGACAGAGGATGAGATGGTTGGATGGCATCACTGACTCGATGAACATGAGCTTGGGTAGACTCCGGGAGTTGGTGATGGACAGAGAGGCCTGGCGTGCTGCAATTCATGGGGTCACAGAGAGTCGGACACGACTGAGCGACTGAATTGAACTTGGATGAAACTGAAACCACTGTGACTGATGTCTTTATAAGAAGAAATTGGAACACATAAAAAACAAACACCAAAGATGCATGCACACAGAGGAAAAGTCATGTGAGGACACACAAAAAAGGAGATAACTGCAGTTCAAGGAGAAAAGGCTCAGAGGAAATCAAAATCACTAACATCCAGCCTCTTAAACTGTGAGAAAACAAATTTCCATTGTTTAAACCACATTGGGGCTTCCGTGGTGGCTCAGTGGTAAAAGAATACACCTGCAATGCAGGAGACATGGATTCAATCTCTGGATCAAGAAGATCCCCTGGAGAAGGGAAGGGCAACCCACTCCAGTGTTCTTGTCGGCAAAATCCCATGGATAGAGGAGCCAGGCAGGCTACAGTCCATAGGGTTGCAAAAGAGTCAGATACAATTTAGAGACTAAATAACAGGCCACATTAGTCTGGCTTAGTTTTTTAGGCAGCTTTATCAAACAAGTGCATTTACAGAACTGATATTGTTACATTAAATATATGAATTTGTGAAACTCTGGATTCACATTACCATTTGCTTTCCAGAAAAAATATGAAGATTCCTATTTTATTATGTGCTCAGAAAAATAGTTGCTTATGTGTTTAAATGAAAAAAGCAAAAATGAAAGGAAGGAGGGAGGAGAAAAAACAATAGAATTGCTTTAAAAATAATTTCTAGCTAGAAATAGATTCAGATATCCATTAGGCAAGATTCTACCTTTCATCATATATATATATATATATATATATATATATATATGTATGTATGTATACATTGATATATATACATATATATATAGTTAATTGGAGAATAATTACTTTACAATATTGTGATGGTTTTTGCTATACATCAACATGAATCAATCATAGGTATACATGTGTCCCCTCCCTCTCGAATCCCCCTCCCACCTTTCTCATCACCCCATCCCTCTAGGTTATCACAGAGCACTGGCTTTGGGTTCCCTGTGTCATACATCAAACTCCCACTTGTTACCTATTTTACATATGGTAATGTATATGTTTCAATATTATTCTCTCAAATCATCCCACCCTCTCCTTCTCCACTGTGTCCAAAAATCTTTTCTTTGTCTGTGTCTCCTTTGCTGTCCTGCACATAGGATTGTTGACACTATCTTTCTATATTCCGTGTGTGTGTGTTAGTTGCTTAGTCATATCCAACTCTTTGTGACCCCATAGACCTTCAGGCTCCTCTGTCCATGGAATTCTCCAGGCAAGAATACTGGAGTGGGTAGCCATTTCCTTTCCCAGGAGATCTTCCTGACCCAGGGATTGAACACACATATCCTGTGTCTCCATGTCTCCTGCGTTGCAGGCAGATTCTTTACCATCTGAGTCACAGAACATAGGGAAAGGAATTATACTACCTTCCTAATAATTAAAATCTACAGAATTTACAAGCAACATCAAAAAAAAGATAATAAATATTATGTGACCACAATAGGAACCTCCTTAGGCAGTCAGGAAAGATTTTCCTGGTCAAGGATAATCAGTGGTAAATAATATTTTTAAAAATTGCCCTACTTTGTACTTTAGTGAACTATGATTGATCCTTTCCCAGAACTATAAGAATTTCAGCAATTATCATGCTTGCTTTTGTATAAAAGCTTATGATCTAAGGCAGTGAAGTAGTAGAGAAAGGGGAAAATAAGCAGTCAAGAGAAAAACCTGAGTGGTAGGTTTTTGAGAATATAAACAAACTCTGCATTTTTATAATACAATGGTATTGCTATTTCTCATCTTCTTACTGTTTCTCAAATGTTGTTGCTTTAACAATTTAGAACTAAGCCTGTTAGTTAAGTATTATGCTGACAATGTAATGCAAGCTCTAATTTTACAAAATCAATAATGAAGTAGACATATTTAAATGAGTTTTTGAATTTCAGGAATTTTGCTTGAGGGAGAATCTTTTTATAGTCAAGAATTGATAAAGCCTGTTAACATATGTATTATAGGTAAGTGAGTTTGTTTAACATTAAATCTTGCTGCACTAGAACATGCAACATTATTATTAACAATAAACTAGTCCTAAGGCATGTTAATTACACAATTTTATGTCTCTTCGTAGATGTGATAAAGCAATTAATTTTACTTTTAAGCTAACCATTATACTCAAAAGTTATAATTTTTCACTGTTTTTATAAAGTTATTTTATACAGTTATTTTGTTATTTTATGAAGTTGAAATAAGTTCTCCAGTGATAAATATTTACTTACAGTGTTACTGTTTTGTTGTTGTATGGTCGCTAAGCTGTGTCCTACTCTTTGCAACCCCATGGACTGCAGCCCACAAGGCTCTTCCATACATGGGATTTCTCAGGCAAGAAGACTGGAGTGTGTTACCATTTTCGGCTCCAAGGAATATTACTGACCCAGCGAAGGATGCTGTGTCTCCTGCATTGGCAGAAGGATACTTTTGCCACTGAGCCACAAGGGAAGCCCTGTTATTGCTTTATGTAACCACATTTAGTTTTAATTCTACACTAATAGGACAGAATTGTATCAGTAGTCTCATCTTCAGCGCAGAATGCATTCAATCTAGAGCTGTGCACGGAATAGTGTTTATAGTAATATAGAAATTTTATGTTTTAACAACATCTACTTTTTATTTGGAATATTTTTAACTAGGTAGATATTATATGAAAAAAGGGCTTCATGACCAAACAAATTTAGAAATTCTGGATAAAAGCACTTAACCAGTTTTTCTTTTAACTTGAAGGAATTCTCAGAATGTGTTAAAATACACTGGAAATAGCCAAAGAAGATATAGACTTCAATATTTGTCAAAAGTCAGGTTGATAATGTTAATAACCATCATATGAGATTTTGATTCCAACCCTATTGAATTTATGTTATCACTGTTAAATACTATCCACCAACACATATAATTAAAATTGTGTTCTATAGACATCACCTAGGAAAAGTGAAAGTGTTAGTCTGATTCTGCAGCCCCATGGACTGTAGCCCACCAGGCTCCTCTGTCCATGGAATTCTCCAGGCAAGAATATTGGAGTGGGTAGCCATTTGCTTCTCCAACAGGTCTTCCCTACCCAGGGATTGAACCTGCATCTCTCAACTTGAAGGCAGGTTCTTCACTGTCTGAACCACCAGGAAAATAGCTCTAAATTCTGTCAATTCTGTTTTCAATCCCCTTGCAATTATTCTGGTTCTAGCCCCACTTATCTTATTGTTGCATTATTCAACAGCTCTGAAAACATACTCCTCCAACTGAAATCAGTTCTTCCCACAAATTATCCAAGTTAGATCTCATCAAGTAGCCTTTGACACTTCAAAGAAAAGTCTCAGTAAAGCAATTGGCATAACTGCAACATGGCCTTTATCATCTTTGGCAGGAGCATCTCTCCATACTATGCCCTTAATTAATCCATGTTCTGGTCCCTCATGTTTACTCATGTTTCTCTAACTAGAGCTCTCATGCCTTTATACTCTTGTTCTGAAATATCACTGTCCCACTTGTCCCCTCGTATTTCAAGGAGTAACTGAAATGTAATCCTGTGATGCCTTCATTTTCATCCGTCCTTTTGAATTAACTGACTTTTTAAAATGTCTTTTTATGCATGTGGGCTAAGTTGCTTCACTTGTGTCCAACTCTGTGACTCTATGGACTATAGCCCGTCAGGCTTCTCTGTCCATGAGATTCTCCAGGCAAGAATACTGGAGTGGGTTGCCATGCCCTCCTCCAAGGGTCTTTTTGTAGCACTTCATATTTATCTTTTTCATAAAAAGTACCACAAAGTTACATGTCTCTTTTAGTATACTGTAAGAGCATACCAGCCAGCAGGAAGGATATTTTACAGAAAAGTGATGTCTTTAAAAGACATCTGGTTCATTATGATTTTTATTAATTCTATTGCAAAAAATGCATCCTTTATTTTTAAATTTTAATTTCACCTACTATCATTTCCTAAACTTTAAGATGAGGTATCTGTGTAACTGAAGTAGGAAGAACCTGGGTATTGAAAGTAGAGAAATGAAGAATAAATAAAAATAGAGTTATAATCATACTAGTTTGATTATTTATTGGGTGCTTCCTGTATGCTACACAACTTGGTTAGCACTTTATATACACTATCATATTTATGAAATATGAAAAGACAAGAAAACACTAGTAAAAGGTGAAATATGATGTCACCCTATTCGGACTTCATACTGCTATAGCAGGACATTATGTAAATGTCCTACATTTACATAACCATATGAATTTTTGAGCTTTCACTAAGTGTCAGGGACTATACCAAGTGCTAGTGATACAAAAATGAGTATTTTCAACTTTCATAGAGCACACAAACTAATGTTATGTGCAGGCAATTATATAAGAAGTCAATAAAAACCTTATGAATGATCATAGAAGCTGATTGTTATTGGTTGAATTGTGTCTCCTCACAAAAAAATATGTTAATATCCTAATTCCCAGTACTTTGTAACATGACCTTATTTGGAAATAAGGCCATTGCACATGAAATTAGTTAAATTAAGATGAGGTCATGCTGGAGTAAGAAGACCTCCTAACCTAATATGACTGGTGTCCTTGTAAGAGGAGAAGAAACACAGAGTTAAAGTACATGAGGGGGAAAAGCCATGTGACAGTGGAGGCAAAAATTACTTTTTGTATCACTAACTCTTGGCATAGTGCCTGACAGAATTTCAATACCACATTTTCTTTCCTACAATTTCTGCTGTGGAAGTATATTTAAAAACTGCTTCCATAAGGATCAGTGTGCAGGTTTACAGCTTTTTGCTTTCCAGACGAAAACGTCTCAGTTGTATTTACCTTGTCAGTAATCAACACAAGCACATAAAGTAAGTGTTCACAGGCACTTACTGCTTGATGGCATTTATACAATTTGTAGAATCCAATTGATATTTGTGTTATTTTCCTTTATTTATACTTTACAGTAACCTTTGCTTTTCAGTTTCTGTTTTGGGTTTTGTTTTTCCCAGAAATTTTCTTATATTACTGGCTAGTATTAGTAGGTGTCATTTGTCAGTTCTTAAATCAAGTAACCATGATGAAAGAGGAAGCAAATTAGTTAAACAGTGTCATATCAGCATCTATTTTGGAATGACATCTTATAACAACTCCCTTAAAATTGTCATCTATTCTCTATTTCCCTCAAAATGTCAAATGTGAAATTAGAACTTGCCACATTTAAGTAAAGACATAATTGAAAACATTGATTTATTTCCATCTGATCACAGCATAATAGTAAGGCCTCCCATGCTTCAACTGAGCATTCCTTTGATGAAAGGCACACTCCATATATGGTTTGGCAGCACATATTCTTTAAATCAGCCAATATGCAGTACACAGCAAAGAAGGAAGATATGGGCTGCATCTAGAAGGAAAATTATAGTTCAAAGACTTCTTTGCTAACTTTTTAAAAGTATAATTAACATAAAATAAAAAATCACCTGTTTTAAATTTGCAATTGAATGAATTTTGACTACTGCATATACCTGTGATGTAGAACTTCAAAGAATATAGTATGACACAAACAATTTTGAAAAATGAGACCAAACTTGGAAGACTTAAGCTGTCTGAGTACACTGTTTTTTATAAAGGTATAATAATTAAGACTTCATACTAATAACTTAAGACTGCATAGATTAATGCACTAGAATAAAATCTAAGAATTAGAATTATACATATGGAGTCATTCATATTTTTTACAAAGATAAAAAGAGAAATCAAAGAGTAAATGAAAACCTTTTCAACAAATAGGTATGGAAAAATTGTATATCATATGAAAACAAAATAACAAAAACAAAAACTCCACCTATTTAGATTCAGAGCTCATGCCACATTAAAAAACTAACTCTAAGTGGGTCATAGACCTAAGTGACAGAATTAAAAACTGTAAAAACCTGGAAGAAAAAATTTAAATGCAATGACTTTGAGTTAAGAAAGTGTTTCATAAAAATTAAAGCATGAAAGAAAAATTGATAAACTCTACTTTAAAAAAAAAAGACATGTTAAGAAAATAAAGTGACTACCCATATACTCATAGAAAATGATTATCACACATAGAGGTCTTATTTACAGATATATAAAGAACACTTTCAACTCCATGATAAGAAAAATAGACAATTTAAAAGGCAATGAATTTAAATGAATCATTCACCAAAAATTATATGTGGACTGGAAATATGTAAGTGAAAATATGTTTAACATCGCTAATCATTAGAAAAATGGCTATTAAATCTACAATGAGACAACACTATAATGGCTAAAATTTAACAGACTCAAGATGCCAGATATTGGCAAGGACATTTAGTGATGGAAACTTTCATACATTGCTTTTGGGAACTGAGAGTGGTACAGCCACTTTGGGCTTCCCTGGTGGTTCAGAAGTGAAGAATCTGTCTGCCAACGCAGGAACACAGGAGACATGGTTTTGACCCCTGGGTTAGAAAGATCCCCTAGAGGAGACAATGGCAACCCACTCTAGTATTCTTGCCTGGGAAATCTCATAAACAGGGGATCCTAGTGACTGCAACCCATAAGGTCGCAAAGAATCAGACAGGACTGAGTGACTGAGCACAGGGCACAGGCACAGCCACTTGGGAACATAATTTTGCAGTTTCTTATAATGGCAAATATACACTGACTTCTTATCCTATCCACTCTCCCATCAAGAAGATACAGTGTGCACATAAATATCAATATCATCTTATTCATAAAAGCCCAAAACATGAAATAATGCAAATATCCATCAGATAGTGAATGCTGCTCAGCAATAAAAAGTATAATGTACTGATACATGGAACAAAAGAGATGTATCTCCAAAATGTTATGTTAAGTGAAGAAATCCAGGTATAGCTACTAAATACAGCTTTGGTTCCATTTATGTAAATTTTAAGAAGGGTGAAACTGAGGTAATAGAAAACAAGAACCAGAAGGAGAGCACCGACTGAAAGGGGATTATGAAATTCTTTGGAATGACAGAAAAGTTCTACACTTAATCTAAAACAATGAAAAATATGAAAACAAAACATGTTTTCCTTCATATGTATATTTCTGTTTCCCTCATTTGTATAAATCTAAATTTTCACCTGGTATCACGTTCATTCTGTCTGAAGGACTTCCTTTAAAATTCTTTAGTGTTGATCCGCTGATAAAAATTTCTTTCCATTTTTCTATTTCTGAATTATGTGAGTTTTCATTTTTGAAAACAGGAAAATGATTTACTTTTCTTTCAATACTTAAAAGACAAAGTCTTTTGGATTTGTGGGTTTACAATTTTTATAATATCACATAGTTTTATGGTCATTATCTCTTTAAATGTTTTTTCTTCACCTCCATCTCTACCCTTTTCCTTAGAACTCAACTACAGAGGTAGGTAAAATGCTTTCTGCTTTCCTAAGGCTCACTGATACTCTCTTCATTTTTTCTTACTATTTTTTCTATCTTTGTTTTATATTGAATAGTGTCTAATGTTATAGCTGCAAGTTTCATGGGTTTTTTTTTAATATTTTTAAACTGTCTAATCTGTTTTTAATCCTATACAATGTATTTTCATTAAGTGTAAGTCATTCAGTCACATCCAACTCTTTGTGGCCCCATGGACTTCTCCAGGCCAGAATACTGGAGTGGGTAGCCATTCCCTTCTCCAGGGATCTTCAAAGGTAGTGCATTTTTCATTTCTATCTGTTTGAGTTGAATTGTTTTCATATCCTGCAGCTCTCTCTTCATCATATTAATGCTTTTATCTCTCGTCTTGAATATGTGAAGTATATTTATAAAACCTTTTCAATGTCTTTATTTTAAAAATTTATCATCTCTGTGCTTTCTATTTCTGATTGATCTTTTTCCTGGTTATAAGCTATATTTTCTGCTTATTGCATGCCTGGACATGTTTGATAGCATGACAGATAATATGAATTTCAAGTTTTGTGGAGTTTTTAAAAATATTTTAATTTGATTTGGGTCCTCGTCTAGGATATAGTTCAGTTCATTGGATTATTCTGATCCTCTGAATTCTTGTTTATAACTTTAAACTTGATTAGTTGTGGACTAAATTCTATCAGAGTGGGACTAGAACAGTCTTTATTCTATGGCTAATTTGCTATTTTCCTAAGGACTCCACCAGTCTATAGAACTTTCCAAGAGCTGCTGCAAAATAACTCTCACAAACTAGGTGGCTTAAAACAAGAGAGATATATTTCCTTACAATTCTGGAGGCTAGAATTAAAGAATCAGGTGTCATAAGGGCCATAGTCTTATAATTGCTGGCAATCCCTACCATTCCTTAGCTTGCAGCTATAAACTCCAATCTCTCCCTTCATTGTCCCATGGAAGTTTTTTCCTCAGTGTGTCCTCAGAGGACATTCTCTTCTCTATCTGTGTTTGTCTCTGTGTCTCTTATCTTCTTATAAGGACACCAATCCAGTATAACTTCATTTTATATCTTACTGAATCTGCAAAGACCCCATGTCCAAATAAGTTCACTTTCACAAAACCAGAGGTTAGGGCTTCAGCAGAACTTTCTGAGGTATACAATTCATCCCACAGCATGGCTGCTCCATATCTAGGAGGGCTTTGCATTAATAACCAATGGGATATGGGCAAATTTTGAGTATACTTGATATACAAAGACTAACTATTCCTTTCTGTGATTCTTTTCCTGGCATTGGTAGTTTCCTGAAACCACTGCATAGATCAGTACTCAGCTACAGACGTCAGAGAATCCCTCTGCAACCACCAGAGTTTTTTGCCTGTCACTTCCTTCCCTTTCTACTGTCTCACAAATTCCAACTGCTTTGGCTTCTGGAACTTCAATCTCTACTTCTCCAACTCAGTGCGATTTCCAGACTCTATTTGGGTTCTCACTTTGCCTAATACAGCCTAGAATTAATTTCCAAACAGTAGCCTGGAACACTCGAAGAAATCTATTCACTTCTCCAGAACTGTCCTTTACTTCCTATTTGCCTCTTCCTATTGGACACAGTGTATCTCTGCCCATCCTCCCCATCCCGAGACCCTCACCTAAGCCGGTCACAAACCCAGAGTCATATAACACACTCTTCGGGAGCTAATTGTGCCCTTTGCCTTCTTGAGAAACCCCACATTCCACTCACCTGTATTAGACTTTGGCCTCAGTACATCGGCATCTCACATGGCTCTCCAAGGAGCACATTTCCTGATGGAGGAGCTTGGGTGAAGAGTCTAGATCCCCAGCAGACTATTGGCAACTCGGCTGGGTCAGAAACAGAGAGTAATGACCTGAGGCTGCTCTTAGGAGGAGAGGCGACCGTGGTCTCTCACACAAATCCTAGATACCTCTCAGCAGCAAGGAGAAACAATTGGACCAAGGTGTGCAGTGGAACGGCACAGTCCGGGGTGTCCTGGCCTTGGACTTTGGCTGATACAAAATTGCGACTCCAGAAGCCCTCATTACTGTCCTGGCCTGGAAAGCTAAAGATTTGGGGCTTAAGCATGACCCATTCACTCTCCTGCTCCGGAAGATGGCCGCCGGTCTGGCAGCTACACGGCCTGTTCTCACCTGTCCAGGCGCCTCTGAGGAGAGTCTGCCGCACTGAGACTCTGCGGGTGGGGGACAGCATCCATGAGGATCAGGGTTTGTTTTATAGGTGGTGTGAATCAGACTCCTTACAGGTGAGTCTTGGAGGAAGGCCTCTGGAACTTGGGACTTCTGGACGTTTCTCACCTCAGGACTCCCCTTACGTAGCGTGCGCCTAGAATTCCCATGGACGGAGGAGCCTGGTAGGCTATATAGTCCATGGGGTCGCTAAGAGTCGGACACGACTGAGCGACTTCACTTTCACTTTTCCCTTTCATGCACTGGAGAAGGAAATGGCAATCCACTCCAGTATTCTTGCCTGGAGAATCCCAGGGACGGCGGAGCCTGGTGGGCTGCCGTCTATGGGGTCGCGCAGAGTCGGACACGACTGAAGCGACTTAGCAGCAGCAGTGGCAGCAGAATTCCCCAAATCCCATGAGATCCAGCATTCTCTGGGAATAATGATGGCGGAGCAGCTCATAGCACCTGGTTCTTCCGGAATTCTCTGAGCTCCTGATGGCTCTGTGTATCCAAGCCCATCTTCACCCCATCCCTCCATCAGGACCCACAATTAACCCTCCCCACACCCAAAGCCACAGAGCACACCTTGTTGGCTCTAACTGAGCCCTGTTTGCCTTCCTGGAAAACCTGCACGCCACCCACCTGGACCAGGACTGACCCCTGCCTGTGGTCAGCGGGTGTCTTCATTAGTGCTCAAAAGAGAACGTTCAACATTTCCTGTGTTTACTTCAGCAGCACAAATGCTAAAATAGGAAGGATACAGAAAAGATTAGCATGGCTTCTGTGCAAGGATGACACATGTATTCATTAAACGTTCCTTTTTTTTTTTTTGGTAGGGCAGTGAAACTGTTCTATAATACTAAAATGGTGGATACATGTCATTATATGTTTGTTCAATCCTACAGAAACAGCAACACCAAAAGTTAACCTTAATGTACAATATGAACTTTGGATGACAATGATGTATCAATGTACGAGTCATCAGTTACAACAAATGTACCACTGTGATGAGGAATGATGAAGAATGAAGGGGAAGCTTCTATATTGGGGCGCAGGCATATATGGGTAATCTCTGGGCCTTCTATTCATATTGCTGTAAACATAAAAGTAAAAAATTCAGTCTATTTTTTTTTTTTTTCAAAGAGACCATTCCTGATGGAGGGACTCAGTGGGGGGAAAAAATTATAGCTGTCAAAACTGTCTCGAAATGGTTATTTCCTTTTTTTTTTTTTTTTCTTGTTTACTAATTGGATAAGGCTGGAGGGCATTTCTGTTATTTTTCCAGAACCATAAATATAAGTCATAAGGGCATATTTTAAGACTGAGATTTTTTTCTATCACTTTATATAATTGTTACTAAACTTATACTTCCATTTTGAATTGTTAGTAATCAGTGCAAGGAAATCTTTTCTGTGCCTTGATTTTATGACTTTCTTTAATATTTGCTGTATATATATTTCCTGAAAATATTTATGATACAAATATATCCACATTTCTTGTGTTCTATGCTGAAATGTAGTGAAAAACTATTTTATAACTACTTAGTAAAAATATTAATGAGAGAAGGTGGGGTTGGCATATGCTGGCATACTACACTCAGCAATTTCTTATCAATAAAATTCTTTATTCCAGTATATTTAACATAATAAAATTGACTAAGATAATTAGAAATTTTCATATTTACCAGTAGCAAAATGCTAATAGCGCCCCTTATTTCTAGGAGATAAATTCAATGAATCTCCTGCCATGTTAGTATATAAACAATACTGGCAATGAGTATAATAGGCTTAGATATGTCATACATATGTGACTGAGCAATATGTGTTACAGGATGTTGTTGTTTAGTCACTAAGTTGTGTCTGAATCTTTGTGGTCGTTTCTTCAGAGGATCTTCCCAACCCAGGCATCGAACCGTGGTCTCCTGCATTGCAGGAGAACTCTTAACCATTTGAACTACGAGGAAGAGGGGAAGTCAAAAGAAGAGAGACAGACCTAGCTAGTAATCCGTTCTCTAAGTGTTCTCCACAGCCTGGAACACCCAAAGAGATTCACAGAGTTAAGTAGAGAAGAGAAGGGGGAGGGAGGAGATAGAGGTGACCTGGGAAAGAAAAAGGAGAGTCAAAAGGAGGAGAGAGCAATCAAGCCAGTAATCACCCTCCTAAGTAAGAGTGGGTACTGAAGATTGGATTCTTATAAAAGTACAAAATAGATAACAAATACCAGAAAGCAAAGATTAAAAATCTAGAGTAGAAATTAGACTCTCAAAATTATAATATTAAAAATATAAAACAAAATCACAAAAATTATAAAAATATATAATGAAAGTTGCTTTAAAATAGCATCTTTTTTGGCAAGGTAATAGTAGGTTATAAAAATGAAAATTAAAGGAGTAATAAAGAACTTAAAAATAAAAAATGATAATAGTAAAATATTTCTAGGAATTTCTCTGGAGCTGTTGAGGGCAGTGTGGGGTCAGTTCAGTTTCAGATAGTTCCTTGTTCCAGCTTATACTTCTTCTCAAGGTCTATAGGCCCCTTCCAATGTAGTCAGTGCTAACTACAGGGTTTTAATCTGTTGCACCTGTCACTTCCAAAGCAGTTCCCTCTTCTTTGTTTATTTTGGCTTCCTCTGTTTGCAAGTCTCTTCAGTGTCTAATTTCTGCCCTGACACAAGAGGGCGAAGGTGGTCACTTATTTAGGCTCACTTATTCAGCTGTGCTGTGGGGAGGGAGGAACACTGCAAACAAATATCACTGGCATGTGTGAAGAGTGCTAGCAGTGTCTGGGCCACACTGGG
The DNA here is from genome assembly GCF_054371585.1 of Giraffa tippelskirchi. NCBI lineage: Eukaryota > Metazoa > Chordata > Mammalia > Artiodactyla > Giraffidae > Giraffa > Giraffa tippelskirchi. The sequence goes on from NC_137276.1 coordinate 45,873,499, forward strand.
TTTGTCCTAGCTCACGGCGTGTGTGTGCTTTCCCAGTCTACACTGCTCAGGCTCCACGTTCCTCTGCAGGGGAACTGTCTAAAGTGGGCCCTGGGTTGTGTGCACTTCCCAGGTCTAAGCCACTCAGGTTCAGGTTCTCAGGTACTCCACAAAGGCACAGACTCAGCTGGGCATGTGTTTGTGCCCTTCCCAGGTCTGAGCAGCTCAGGCGACCAAATGCTTGGCGAGCACCCTCTCCCAGGTGGGTGGTGCTTATCATCTCTCTGCTGCTGCTGCTGCTGCTAAGTCGCTTCAGTCGTGTCCGACTCTGTGCGACCCCATAGACGGCAACCCACCAAGTTCCGCTGTCCCTGGGATTCTCCAGGCAAGAATACTGGAGTGTGTTGCCATTTCCTTCTCCAGTGCATGAAAGGGAAAAGTGAAAGTGAAGTCGCTCAGTCGTGTCCAACTCCTAGCGACCCCATGGACTGTACCCTACCAGGCTCCTTCATCCATGGGATTTTCCAGGCAAGAGTACTGGAGTGGGGTGCCATTGCCTTCTCCTTATCACCTCTCTGGACCCAGCCAATCCATTTCCTAGATGCGCAGTGAGAGCACCATCTCAGATGTGCCATATGTCTCCTCTGGGGAGCTGATCTCTGGTTGTGACCCTCCTGGTGGATGTCAACCGTTCAGGATCCCAGGAAGACTTGGTTAGCAACTGGGAGCCTGCTCACAGTTTGTTGGAAGACGTCATATCTGGAGCCAAGATTGCCCCTCGTCTTCTGGCTCTGGCTGTCATCTGCCTGCCTCTCTGCCTCCGGCAGGGGGAGGGGCCGATCCATTGCCAGCTAGCTCTCCTCTGGTGATCGCTTAATCCTTTGTTCTGTGAGCAGGCCAGTCTGTGCCTTAGAGCTTTTCTTGGGGAAGTTTTCTCTCTTTTTTTCTCTCTCTCTGGCTATCCCACAGTTTGGGTTGCTATCTCACAGTAGCTCCCTCAGATTGTCCTCAGGGCATTCAGGCCCGGTCCTTACCCTAAGCATGCAGCCTGCGCCTCCCTGTTCAGCCCCTGCTCACTGCTGGAGGATTCGAGCGTTTGGGCTACTTCTCTGCTATAATCTGTGGGTTTTTGGTTTTTTGTTTTACCTTCTGGTTATGTTGCCCTCTGAGATTCCAAAACTCCCCATAGACCCACCGACGAGAGGGTTTCCTGGTGTTTGGAAACTTCTCCTCCTTCATGACTCCCTCACTGGGATGGGTCTCTGTCCCTAACTCTTTTGTCTCTCTTTTTATCTTTTATATTTTGTCCTACCTCCTTTTGAAGAGAATGGGCTGCCTTTCTGGGTGCCTGGTGTCCTCCGCCAGCGTTCAGAAGTTGTTTTGTGGAATTTTCTCAGCATTCAAATGATCTTTCCATGAATTTGTGGGGGAGGAAGTGGTCTCCCTGTCTTATTCCTCCACTATCTTAGGACTGCCCCCACCCTCCTTTAAGTTAACTAAAATTTTCTGAAGGTCAGTTTCTTCATTTGTAAAATGAGTCCTGGGTTTCCCTGTTGGCATACTGTTAAAGAATCTCCCTGCCAGTGCAGAATACACGGGTTTGATCCCTGGGTTGGGATGATCCCCTGGAGATGAAAATGTCAATCCTCCCTAGTGTTCTTGCCTGGGAAATCCCATACACAGGAGTCTGGTGAGCTACAGCCCATGGGGTTGCAAAGAGTTGGACATGACTTAAGGACTAAACAAAACAAAATGAGTAGTAGACTGAGTTCATAAAGTTATTTTTATGACTACATGGAACAACATATATAAATCCCTTATCGTAGAACTCAAGACGATGTAGGTCATGTTAATATGGCCAATGTTAGTATCATCCTTATTGTCAGTAAGCATATATTCTATGAGTTTACAACTTCGAAGATTATTTTTTCTTTAGTTCTTCATAATTTAGAGTAGGGATCAGCAAACTATAGCACACAGGCAGAATCCCACCCTCTATCTGTTTTAGAAATAGAGTTTTATTGGAACACCACCATACTCATTTCTTTGCATATTTTCTGGCTGCACTGGCACTATCATGGCAAATCTGAGTTGTTGTGTAGGAGCACATATAGTCTTTGGAGTCCCAAATATTTACTTTCTGGTGCATTCAGAAAATGTTTGAAAAACCCTGATTTAAAGGGAAAAGGAATTCTCAGGAGAGGCTTTTGTATTACCAAATTCCCTACTAGTATTGGTAACAGGGAAGGGTGAAAAATCCCACAGTCTATTTGGGCTTCTCTGGTGGCACAGACAATAAAGAATGTGCCTGCAATACAGGAGATTTGAGTTCAATCCCTGGGTTGGGGATATCCCCTGGAGAAGGGAATGGCTACCCACTCCAATATTCTCACCTAGAGAATTCCATGGACAGAGGAGCCTGGTGGCCTATAGACCATGGGGTCCCGAAGAGTTGCACGCAACTGAGTGACTAACACAACACATTTATGAGGTGAGGGACCAGAAGAAATATCTCTTTGAAAAATTATATTAACAGACCCAGAAGAGAACTATACTGATAATCCTTACCTTATTAAAAAGTTACTTCTCAAAATGGATTGTCAAATTGTTTCCTTTTCAAGAGAAAAAACTGTCCAAAATAATCAATGTCAAAATCCTTGTCATACATAGTTGTTTTTCATTCTCACTTTTCTTTAAAAGCTGTGTATGAATAGGACTTTGACAGAGGTACATTTACTGAATAATATGAATGGGGGTGACAAGTATATATTTTTAAAGAGAAAATGGTTCTGACAATTTAAGAAGAAAAATGCTTTAGAATTGCAACTAAAACAGTTAAAACTGTTAAAGGGAAACTATTACTTTTTATGTTAATGTAGAGAAGCAGAGTTTCATATTTTCATTAAAGTCATTTCCCCTCTCCAAGTCTGCTATTAATATTTCTCACTTGTTATGGAAACAGTTACTGCTAAATGAATTCTATGCTTCCTTTGAATTGAGTCTTTATATGTAGTTATACTTTCATTTTTCTTGGGCAAATATTCAGGAATTAAATGTTTAAATTTTAAGGTGCTACCAAACTCTTTTCCAAAATTATTAAAACATTATATATTCCCATCAGCATTGCATGAGTCTTCCAGTTCATGTGCTTGCTCATTAAAACTGGGTGTGATACGTTTCTTAATTTTGGTGATTCCAATAGATATGTAAATGCATTTTACTATGATTTTAACTCATATTTTCTTAGTAAGAAATATGTTAAGCATCTTTTCATATGCTGAGTTGCCATTCATATGTGGAATATATATTCAGTGAAATATTAATTATTTTGCTTATTTTTATTCCATTTATTGCTTAATTTTGATTATATATGTATTTCTAGATGTAAGTTCTATATCAGATATATGATTTTCAAACTATTTTTCTAGGATTATATAGTCTGTGGCTTATACTTACATTGCTTAATAACATCTTCTGTAAAGGAGTTTATAATTTTGATTAAGTACAACGTATCAATTTGTTCTTCTATGAGTCATGTCTTTATTATTGATTCTAAGAAATGTTTGCCTTATTCAAGGTCAGAAAAGACTTCTTGGTCTTCCTTTAAAAACATATTGCTTTAAATTTTACATTCATGAGTGTAATATAGTTTGAGTCACTTTAATATAAAATGTGAGATGCAATAATGATAATTTATTGTTGTTTATCAATTTTTCTGTGACTATTTTCCATACCAAATTTTTCCAACATCATTTATTGAGATTAATTCTTTCTAATCTGAGTTGCCTTTGTTTAATATCAGTTGTCCATATATATGTGATTCTGTTTCTGAACTCTATTTTGTTCCATTCATCTGTTTGTCTATCTTTATATTACTTTCACAATGTATTGATTATTGTAGTTTTACAAAAAATCTTAAAGTCAGGTGTTGCCAATCTCTGATTTTGCTCTATGTTCGTTTTGCTCATCTAGGTCTTTTGAATTGCCACTGGAATTATAGAATCAGTTTGTATATTTCTACCATAAAAATCATGATGTTCTTTGTGATGAAGTTGAATTTATTCAATTTTTGGAAAACAAGTATCTTCGCAAAATTTGTTTTTTCACATGTGGCCTTTGTCGTCCATCTTTAACTACTCTCAGAATATTTTGCACTCTTATATTTACTTTAGTAGGTTCTTCGTAACAGGGTGGCTAGCTTTGCAAACAATAATTGTATTTAAAAACATGACTTTCTAAATACACCTTCAACTTTGCAATTTTGAGTGAGATCAAGTTGCTAATTCAATAATTTCCTTGAATGAGGAGAAAGGATTCTTCTGTAAAATGTCTCACACAATTACAACTAAAATAATATCAGGGAACAGAAATCCAAATTCTGTTTTATTGGGCATTTACATAGGCAGTCTTGGGAGATAACGGTAGAGAGTTTGGGTCATGATATAAAACACTTTTGGAAACAAGTGGGAAATCTGGAATTAACTTTGAAAGCAACAGGGTGTCAGTGAAGATTTCTTTAGATTTCTTTGGACCTAATTAAATCTGTTTAAGTAGATCATGTAAAGTTTTCTCTCATGAATCAAAAATGAGATTTATCAACATCCAACCTTCTAATCGTATTTAAAAGTAAAAATATTTCAAATTATTGCTATCATGCAAATACATAAAATAGTTATGTGTTTATTTAACCACATTAATAAATTATAAGCAGTGTGGGAAATTATTTTATCTATTTTTAATCCCCAAATCACATAGCATATTGTCTTGTTCAGATAAGGTGTTCAATAATAAATGTTTGCAGCATTAAACTTTCTTCATGGCTTGATTATCATCAAAATATTGGTATTGAAAAAAATTACGCTTTACTCAGAAATGAAACTGAATCCAATTTACTCATTAAAAACAATTCTCAAGACACTGTTTTGAGTTTTTGAATTTTTTTGCAGCCATCGGGGTAATAAATATAAAGAACAATTCTCACTACTTAGAATTTTCTAAAATGCATACCTGAGTTTTTTGTTTGCTTTCAATTCTTAGTACATTCAGAGCTCAGCAAGAAATCTTTGCACAGGGCACAACTAGAGTCAGACCTAGTCTGGTAAATCTAAAACACCTCATTTTAGATTTACCTTACTATGCTATATTTTTAATTCATTTAAGATGCTTTGCATGTTTATGATTGTACTAGACCACTCCAAGTGTTTTTAACTGAAAGTACCAACTTACTGTTGTTGCTGTTTAGAAAATAGTGTCTATATCACTGCATTCTGTTATCCCTAAAGGTATTTTTGGTACTTGCTCAATTTCTGTGCATTGTTGTTTCTAACTGTTAGTAGACTGGAACTATGATAACCCTGTGCATCAAACTTTTTAGGGAAATTGGTAACTATTTTACAGTTAGCATAATTCTTGCTGCATTTTCAAATCTTCTTGTCCTCTTGGCTGTGTTGTACACAGGATGATATAAGACCAAGAAACACAGAGTTTACAAAAGCTAAGATCAAATATGATTACTTGACACATTCAGATGAAGCCTAATTCTGAAGCATTAAAATAGTTTTCCACATGTAAATTTTGAAGTTTTCTCAGAAATGTATTGTTTCATTAACTTGCTTTATTACATAATTGTCATTATCAACTAATTAAATGAATAAAGCAAACCAACAAAACTTTGTTAAGCACCTTTTATTATGAAAAGTACTTTTCTGGGCAACTAGAGTAGACAGGTTTTCAAATATGTAGACAGATATATTCTCTTTTGTTGTAGTTTAACATTATTTTCAAATAATCATGGTTACATTTCTAAATCTTTTTATCTATGTTCACATTTTCTTGTGGTGAAAGCTTGGGTATCTGAGAGCGTGCAATGTATTTGTTAAAGATGTGACATAGCAAAGAAAGTGAAAGGTAGAGATTTTGTTTCCCTATTTATCTACTGTATCCCGACACTATATTAACAGGTTAACAAGTGTGAATAAACCTCCTGAGAGGATACAGAAAACATTTACCCAGTGCTGGGGTGCTCTAGGGCTTCCCTGGTGGCTCAACTGGTAAAGAATCCACCTGCAGTGTGGGAGACCTGGGTTCGATCCCTGGGTTGGGAAGATCCCCTGGAGAAGGGAAAGGCTACCCACTCCAGTATTCTGGCCTGAAAAACCTCATGGACTGTATAGTCCATGGGGTCGCAAAGGGTCGGACATGACTGAGCGACTCACTTTCACTTCACTTCAGGGTTCTTTATGGAAAGTACATGAAGTTGTTCATGTCCTTAAAGTGACTACAGTTAATTTGACTCAGTGCTTGTCACTTGTTTGAATTTGTTGAATGGAACACTTAATTTGAGGTGACTCATTACTATTTGAACTAGATGCCATCAGGTCCAATATCCTTATTTTATAGATGATAAAACACTCTCGGCCTCCCGATGCTTACCATAGGCTGTGTACTTACACTGACTGTATAGAAAGAGGAGGCAGAGTAAACCCACCCCATATACACCTCAGCCCAGGCAGGCCCTTTACCTGGTCTGTATTGTGAATGGGGAGACATGGAGGTTTGGAAAAAAAAAAAAAAAAACACTCTCGTTACAGACAGGAATGGTGTCAGAAAAATGGGAGTGAAATTAATAGCTAAAGGGCAGTCTGCTGGACATTAAGCTTCCAGCCTAAAATATAGGTTTGTGATCAACTTCCCATATCATACTTTCTTCTAAGTCTGAAATCAGAAGAAGGAATATTCAGTGAACTTCTGGCAGCCAGCCCCACAATGCCCAAACTGGGCCATTTGCAGTACAAATTAAAATACACACACAAACACACTCAATTCTTTACTCACTTAAAAATGAAACAGGTTATGGAAAATCAAATCTTAGTATACTCTGTATGGTATAAGTAAATGCTACTATCAAAGAATAGCCTAGAGAATTTGAGGAAGAGTGGAGGTTTCCTTTCATACCTAAATTCTAACAGAGTCATCTGGCAACTATAATGAGATCTCTATGAGAAGTACTGGGTGTTTACATGGCATTTAGCTTGAATTCAGAGAAAAATGAAACTTCTTGAAAGAAGCTTTTTTTTTGACATTTTTGGAATCCCAGTGGGTGATGAATTCTGAGAGGAACTCTTAGAGTAGCTGGCTGTTATGAGGATTTTCATACTGAGTTAACTTATTGCTATCATCTGCTTCCTAAACTCATTTGCAGTCACCAGCTGTCAAGGGGAGGTTTTACATTCAACAGTAGGAAATATGCATCTGGACACCAGATTTCTTATAGCTTTTGCAGACATATATCACATACTTTTATAAAGAAGAAGAATTAGTTCTGTTTTAGTTGTGAAATCATTTCAGAATATTTATTTTTGTATTTCATTACTGCATATGCTTATGTATATGTTTGTGTGTCTCTGTATACTTGCATGCACATGTGTGTGCCTATGATTTTAGTTTTAGATGACACACCTTCTCCAGCCCATAATATATAATTTTTCATTGGTCTTGGGATATGCTGTAATTATTATTATTATATATTAATGAATATTGTAATATTCCTAAACCAAGTTCAGGCTCTACACATCCCTTGTTTCCTCAGATGATTTAGCTACCATCACAGAGGCAAATTCCACGTTTTAATAATGTTCTTTAGACCCTTATTCCACTTGGTTTTGCTTCTTCATCCTTCCTAGTCATACATGTTTGTAGAACTCCTAGAATATCTTATACTATATATTGCTTGAATAAACAATGCAGCATGCATACTTGGGATTGCACTACAATTCTGATGGTACAAAAGAGACATAGTCTGGTGTTCCAGCATGATTGTGCCATCCTGGATAGATCTAAATTCATTAAAAATGATTCAACTGTAAATGATACCTTAGAGGTTCCAATACAAACTTCCCTTCTTTCAAGTTTAAATTATAAAAAAAAAAAAATCAGAATATTCCACCCATGAAATTCTAATATATTTGTCTTCGTGTATTCTTAAATTTTCTGTTCTTTTGTAGATGACTGACTTCAATCCCTGGAGTTTGAGTGAAGTTTCTTATTCCAAGAAAATGTGGAAAAGGAGCAAAACTTACCTCTATATGTGGTTCTTTGATCTGGCTTAGGGTAAAAACATCTGAATTACTTTAGTATTTGCTCCACGGAGGCCTAGATTTGAAGCAAAGACATACATTCTCATCTTTTTCAAGTGTCTCTTTGCCACAATCCTTGATCAAGAGCATTGATAATCTGGTGTCAGTTGTTTTCCCCTATTCATGCTGTACTGACAAAGAAGAATTTAGAATGAAATGCCAGGCAAGAATTCTTCCATTCCTTCCTGAGGGCATATTTTTATGACTATAATTTTGGCACACTAATTAGGTTATCAGTCTATGATTGCAAGTAGAAAAGGAAACATTGATAAAGTTTAAATTGAAATGTATTTAAAGTGACAGGTAACTTTTTAATGTATATCTTTAGGTCTTCTTTTCATAACTGAGCTCTACTGTACCAAATTAAAGTGATTTGCAAACCTAAACAGTTACTCATCAGTTCAGTTCAGTCGCTTAGTAGTGTCCGACTCTTTGTGACCTCATGGACCGCAGCACACCAGGCCTTCCTGTCCATCACCAACTCCCAGAATTTACCCAAACTCATGTCCATTGAGTCGGTGAGGCCATTCAACATTCTCATCCTCTGTTGTCCCCTTCTCCTCTTGCCTTCAATCTTTCCCAGCATCAGAGTCTTTTCTAATGAGTCAGCTCTTCACATCAGGTGGCCAAACTATTGGAGCTTCAGCTTCAGCATCAGTCCTTCCAATGAATATTCAGGACTGATTTCCTTTATGATGGATTGGTTTGATCTCCTTGCAGTCCGAGGGACTCTCAAGAGTCTTCTTCAACACCACAGTTTAAAAGCATCAATTCTTCTGTGCTCAGCTTTCTTTCTAGTCCAACTCTCACATCCATACATGACTACTGGAAAAACCACAGCTTTGACTAGACAGACCCTTGTTGGCAAAGTAATGTCTCTGCTTTTTAATATGCTGTCTAGGTTGGTCATAACTTTTCTTCCAAGGAGCAAGTGTCTTTTAATTTCATGGCTGTGGTCACCATCTGCAGTGATTTTGGAGCCCCCAAAAATAAAGTCTGTCACTGTTTCCACTGTTTCTCCATCTATTTGCCATGAAGTGATGGGACCAGATGCCATGATCTTAGTTTTCTGAATGTTGACTTTTAAGCAAATTTTTTCACTCTCCTCTTTTACTTTCGTCAAGAGGCTCTTTAGTTCTTCTTCACTTGCTGCCATAAGGGTGGTGTCATATGCCTAGGTGAGGTTATTGATATGAACGATGAGGTTATTGTCACAAATTATGGATGGAGGTTTGTGACATTGTACAGGAGGCAGGGGTCAGACCATCCCCAAGAAAAAGAAATGCAAAAAGGCAAAATGGTTGTCTGAGGAGGCCTTACAAATAGCTGTGAAAAGAAGAGAAGAGAAAGGCAAAGAAGAAAAGGAAATATATACCCAATTAAATGCAGAGTTCCAAAGAATAGCAAGGAGAGATAAGAAAGACTTCCTCAGTGATCAATGCAAAGAAATAGGGGAAAACAATAGCATGGGAAAGACTAGAAATCTCTTCAAGCAGTTATTCATATATATTACTAATTATTCAGGATCATATTAATTATAACAATTCCCACTATTTAGTGGGATTAAATTTCAAGTTACAGGGACTTCAAAATCTTTAAATTCAATGGGTATCACCTACAAAAAGCCTGGCTATGTATAAATGAGCTCAACATGATCCAGTTGCCCTGTGAAGTTGTATTTTATGTCAATCAGGTTAAGCTAATTTTAGCATAACATGATATTCTATATTAAGAAAAACTTAATGAATACAGAAACTGTTATGTCTCTTCATCTTTGCCCCTCTCTTGTAATCATCAGTCATATAATTTCAAGGGGATGTGTCCAAGTGAATTAAACTGTAAACTGTTGTTACAGGGTGGTATCACTTTAAGAAGCAGCATAACTTCTGTGCATTGTCAAGACCATCCTACAATATTCTAATTGTAAGTAATGTTAAGTTTTCAAGAACATGTTCCTTTTTCTTACGTACATACTTTCAATAAAACATCCATACTGCTTATTGCATATGTAGCATAATTACTTTTGTAATGGATTGAATTGTATCGAGTTAAAAAAAGATACCTGAAGTCCTAAACACCCCTATGTCCTACTACCTCAGAATATGACTTTATTTGGAAATATTATCTTTAAAATAGAGGTAATAAAATTAAAGTAATCATTCAGGTGAACCCTAATCCAATACAATGGTGTCATTATTAAAAAATATGGATATAGGCACAGACACACAGAAGAAAGATGATGAAGGGACATAGGGAAATACCACTTAGAGATGGAGGCAGAGGTTGGAATTAGGAAGCCACCTATCAAGTAACATCTGGGGCTGTCAGAAGCTAATAGATGAAAGGAGAAATTTTTCTTACAGTTTTTAGAGGGAGTGTGGTCTTACCAATACCTTGATTTTGTAGTTTAGCCTCCAGAATTATGACACAATAAATTTCTGTTCTTCAAATTCACCAAGTTTCTGATACTTTGTTACTGTACTGCAGCCATATGAAAATAATATACCTTTCACTTCATTTCCAAAGATTCAACCAACCACAGATCATGTATTACTATAATATTTACCAATGAAGAAAACTGTGCAGAAGTGGACCCCCAAAGCTCAAACTCATGTTGTTTAAGGACCAACTGTACTATATTTTGTCTTTCAGAGATATATTTTTACTTTTATAGATGACAATGCAGAAGCACACAATAGTTGAAAATAATGGTCCCAAGGATAAAATACTTTCTTGGGTAAGTTACCTTTGTCCATCTTTCATGTTGATGTTGATTTCACCTTGCCTGATCTGTTATAAACCACTCAAGAATAGATGTGATTTACCTGGGAGCCAGGTTCACACTCTCCATTTCCTCAGAAAAAGGGGGCTAATGGAAGGAACTGAACAAGAAAAGGATCCATCACTTTCTCTATCCAAGAGGCTGTTTCTTCCTGCCCCTATGTTTCAATTTATTCTAGAGATAATGTTAAGACAAGTAGTAAAAACTTCCTCAGGACTTACTTAGCAGGTATGTACATTTCTTTCTATGCTTTGATGTTAAATTGGACTATCAATTCAGGAGAGTGTGACCAAATATTTTATTCATTCCATTTGCTCATTTTCAAGAGATGTTAGAATAATTGTCATAATACACCAGTGTGGTCTAAAATACATAGTTGTCACACATTAATAATGACAAAACAACCAGAAACTTACTTCAATTAATAATTCCATTCAACCTAGACTTGCAAATTATCACAAAAGTTTCTCAAAATTGTAAAAAATCTGAGATTTTGTCTATTTTCAAAGAAGAATTTCACCTACCATGGTGTCATGAATGTTGGCAGAAGACTTAAGACTCCTTCATCAAGTCAAAGAACTCTGTTACTCTCAGAAACAGCAATAGTCAGAGTACTAACATTTTCTTATACTGGCCCCATAGGCCCTAATTCTCATAGGGCTACATGGAAAGAACCAGTTGACAGGTGCATTGGCAAGGGGTATCATTACAAGAGAGGAACACTGAAGTTAGAAAACCTGAATGTCTTATAATGGGCAGTAAACATGGCTACCCTGTGCTCTAGATTTTATCTCTATCTTCCAAGACTAAAGGCAAACATGCTCTTTGCTCTAAGGGACATCATCTCTCTTTTCCAAAGATGTTCCGTGTGCAAATATCATTGAAAAGGCAGTCAATAAAAACTCAGTTAATTCCTTTCCCCACAAAACATGCAGAAATACAAGAAACCCGTGGAGAATTTTCTCCACCCAAAGTCTCCAAAAAGGGGTGAAATAAACTATTTAGCTATTTTACAGAGATTTAGCAATATCAACAACCATTAACTATTCTCGAATTAATATTAATAGTGTCAATGAAGAAACATTACAGGATTAAGAATGGAAAAGCCAAAAGACTACATAAAAAACAATAGATGATAAAAGAGCAAGTTAAATAAACATCAGATTGAAACTATTGGGTCTTTCACTTCTGGTCAAGGTATAGTTATGGGGATAAGAATTACCCTTTCACTTAAAACAAATGAAAAACTAGACATGCACATGAAACAGTTTTTATTAGACATTGTTCAACACATAATGTAGGGCAAAGATCCACAAGATGGGATAAATAATGAAGTGATCCTTACGATTGCCTTAACTTACAGTTCCAAGGTAGTTTCCAGGCTGTGTCTCAGAGACATAGAACACCCAGCCTGGAAGTCCTCTTGAAATGAGGAGATGGAGCTAGAAATCTAGGGAGGCCAAGGGGAGGGAGAGTATGTGGGGCAGAATACAGGAAAGGAGGGAACTCTATAGAGAGATACTAGCTGTAGAGATGTGAACAAGAGTCCTTCTCATATGTCTTTCAATTAGTACAACAATATATGTGAAAAGACTGCTGGACTCTAGCCTCCAGAGCAGAGGGAATATCAACAGAGTCATACAAGGATAAGATAGTTCTTTTTTCCACCAGCTAAACTAGATAAAATATTTTTGACTTTGGGTTAGGCAAAATTTTCTTATTTATATCAAATGCTCAGGTCATAAAAACGAACTATTGATCAATTAGGATACATCAAAATCAAGAATATCTGTCCTTCAAAAGACAGCTAACATAATGATAGTAATAACAATATTAATTGCAGACTGGAATAAATTATTTGAAGTATTATATTTAATAAATGCTTGTATTCACATATACAAAGACTCCCAAAATGAGGAAAACAAACAGCAAATTATTTTAAGGGCAAATGATTTGAGCTGTTACTTTACCAAATAAAATATATGGATGGCAAATATGCACATGAAAAAGTGCTCAACTATTAATTGCAAATTAATCATTAATTAAAATCACCAAGGCATACTACAACACTCTTATAAAAATGTCTAAAATTAATAAGACTGATCACACCAAGCATTGAGGACAAGGAATAACTACAGTTCTTTTACATTACTGTGGGATTGTAAAGCAACAGAAACACTGAAAAACAATGTGTTGATTTCTTCTAAAGTTCCAGACACTTCCATATGATCCAACCTGCACATTTACAAGAATTTACCCTTAAGAAATGAAAGCACATGTACATACAAAGATTTTACAAAAAAGATCACAGCATCTTTATTCATAACAGCTAAAAACCAGAAACAACCCAAGTGTCAATTAACAAATGACTTAATGAAAGAATTGTGGTATGTCTATACAATGAATTAAAACTAAAATACAATTAAGTGGAATGAAAAAGAATAAACACAACAATATGGTATATCTCAAACTTTGAGATTAAGCTGAGTCAAAGAACTCAAACCAAAAAAAAAAAGTATATGTTATATAATTCAAATACATAATATGCCAGAAAATACAAACAAACCTATGTTGACATAAAGTACATCAGTAGTTGCTTGGGGATAGGGGGAGAGAGAGATTACAAATGTTTCATGATGATTAATATGTTTATCTTGACTGGGATGATGATTTCATGAGTGCATACATATGTGAAAACTAATCCAACTGTACACTACTATGTGTAGCTAAGTTAAGTTGTTAAGTTGTAAAATATTCATACAAGTAATAATAATTAAATAGGAAGTAGCCAATGTAAATTGCAAGAAGGGTTTATGTTGTGAAATTGAAAACTAAAATTACACCATGATATTTCACTTTTCAGTTATCTCAGTTTAGATTTTATATATATATATATATATATATTTTTTAATAAAGTACAAAAAAACATATTTTTCATGCCAAAAATCTTTCAATGGGATAGCTATGGGGATTTTAGAAAAAATATAACATACATAGAAATAGCTGTGGAATTTTCTAAGAAAAGTACTAAAAGCCATTTTCAGAGAAAGACCAAACAATGGGCAGTGGCCCAATTCCTAGAAATCGCCACCCTTCCCCAAAATGGCTGGAATACTCCTCCTACTCATTCAGTTCAGTTCAGTGACTCTTTGTGACCCTATGGACTGCATCACACCAGCCTTCCCTGTCTATCACATTAGCCTATAAAATTCAGTTCAGCTCAGTCACTCAGTCGTGTCCAACTCTTTGTGACCCCGTGGACTGCAGCACACCAGGCCTCCCTGTCCATCACCAACTCCTGGAGAAAAAAATAAAAAAAAAGAAAACTACTAAAAGCCATTTTCAAAATTTAAAGCAGGTAGTAAGAATTTTTTGTCCTGTGAGGTTACATCAAAGAACCTTTGTATACAGACAGGTCAAGAAGCAACAGTTAGAACCCGACATGAAACAATGGACTGGTTCCAAATTGGGAAAGGAGTACATCAAGGCTGTATATTGTCACCCTGCTTATTTAACTTATGTACAGAGTACATCATGAGAAATGCCGGGCTGGATGAAGCACAAGCTGGAATCAAGATTGCCAGGATAAATATCAGTAAGCTCAGATATGCAGATGACACCACTCTATGGCAGAAAGTGAAGAAGAGCTAAAGAGCCTCTTGATGAAAGTAAAAAAAGAGAGTGAAAAAGCTGGCTTTAAACTCAACATTCAAACAATGAAGATCATGGCATCCAGTCCCATCATGTCATGGCAAATAGATGGGGAAACAGTGGAAACAGTGACAGACTTTATTTTTTGGGGCTCCAAAATCATTACAGATGGTAATTTCAGGCATGAAATTAAAAGACGCTTGCTCCTTGGAAGAAAAGCTATGACCAACCTTGCTTCTGCTATGACCAACCTAGACAGCATATTTAAAAGCAGAGACATTAACTTTGCTGACAAAGGTCCATCCAGTCAAACCTATGGTTTTTCCAGTAGTCATGTATGGATGTGAGAGTTGGACCATAAGGAAATCTGAGCACAGAAGAATTGATGCTTTTGAACTGTGGTGTTGGAGAAGACTCTTGAGAGTCCCTTGGACTGCAAGGAGATCAAACCAGTCAATCCTAAAGGAAATCAATCCTGAATATTCATTGGGAGGACTGATGCTGAAGCTGAAGCTCCAATACTTTGGCCACCTGATGTGAAGAACCAACTCATTGGAAAAGACCCTGATGCTGGGAAAGATTTAGGCAGGAAGAGCAGGGGATGACAGAGGATGAGATGGCTGGATGGCATCACCGAGTCAATGGACATGCATTTGAGCAAGCTCTGGGAGTTGGTGATGGACAGGGAAGCCTGGCATGCTGTAGTCCTTGGGGTTGCAGAGAGTCATACACAACTGAGTAACTGAACTGAACTGATTGATCATTATGTAATAGGGACAAAAAATTTACTTTGTCAAATATATGATTCTCAGTTTTTTAAAATACAAAATGTAATGAATATAAAATTCAGGTAAATGAATTTAGACAGGCAGCATTTTTTAGAGTGGTTTTAACTTCACAGCAATTTGAGCAGAAGCACAGAGAATGAATTTTTTCTTTCCAAGTAACAGTAGAAATTGACATAACAAAGACAAATATTGAAGCTGTGAATTAAAAAGAAAAATCCTTCAAGCAACATTAGTCAGAGTGAAAGTTTGTAAATTATATGAACATATTATAATTTCAGTCCAAATAATTTTTTCTTGTTTGGTGGTTCTACAATGAGACCTTAAGAGTCTGATAAAGGTTATGTATTTCAACAAATGTATTCCATTTGAGTGATTACACAGTTATTTAATAGATATATCCTTTATATTTGATTTTGTTAAACAATCACTTCTTTTTGCTTTTGAATTCCTAGATATGTAGCCCAAATCTCCACTTCACACCATTCTGCTCTATGTCAGTATGAGATAACTCTATCTTTTCAGTTCCTCAGGATAACAAACTTTTGTAGACCCTATTTAAAAATTTTTGCAATGAACAGATCATCCTTTGAAAATTTCCCTTCCACAGCTAGCACTCCCTCATCACCCTCCTTCATGTGTTTTTAATAATAGCATGTTGTCACCATATTTTATTTATTAGTTTGTTTTAATCTCTGCACTAGAATGTAAACAGAATACTGAAAGAGAAAGAGGTAAAGGAATTCTGAAAGCAGAATTACCACTTAGGGAGTTTAGTTTAATGAGCTCCTAGAATTAAAAAGTGGTATTAGATATACTGTTTCTCACAAAAATAAGTTTCCAGAAGGTGCTTAGAAAATAATAGCTTTACTGTTAGCGGTTCTATTAAATTATTACTACTGAATACTCATCTTTTTAAGGAATTACTCCTTTTGTATTTAGACTTAATTTGAGCCACATCATCTAGGGAAAAACAAACTAGATACTGGAGTCAGATTCTTGAGTTTGAATCCCTGCTTCATCAAAAAAATAGTTATTTTAAAGAGGCTACTTATTTTTTCTGAGCCTCAGTTTCCCTCTCTTTAAGATATAGATATATTTTGAACTATTAAAAGCAAAATGAATGTAATATATTTAGTCCAAAGTTTGGTTCATTGAAGTAGGTGTCTAAGAAATAGCTATTAGCATAAATTAATGAATATTAGTAATGACATTCATTTGTAATTTTTAATGTTGCTGATTAAGAAAAGCATAATGAATGGTTGCCTTTGCATATTACTTTAACAGATCATTACTTAAAAGTAAATAAGACATAATAAAATAAGAAGGAATATGCTGGGAGATCACACAGGAAGCACACATTTTTGAGTACTTATTTATAGGATGTCATCATGTCCTCAGTTGCTGATGTACTCCAGCTTTCCTTTCTGTCATCTCCACTCTCAGGTTTCTTTGATGAACACTGGCTACTCATCTCTTTTGTAAGAATGTGATTTTTTGCAACTGATAACACTACAATTTGAAATACAAATCATGGACAAACACACAAAAGCAAAACAAGATACCATTATTGGTGGTTACAAATATGACTTAGAGAAACAAATTAAAAAACTCATAACTGAAAGCCCCATTTGACTTGCATGTGGCGTATTACATCATGAAGGCACACAATAGTTCTGACAAACCAGAGTGAACATGAATGTTCAAAAGATAAAGAAACTCTGTCATGTTTTTCTACATAACATACTTGAAAAAATATCTTCTAGGAAATTTGTATTGGTAGATAGAAATCCTGGCCTGGAAGTAAAGTGTTCTCATGGAGAGTTTGAGAAAATTATACTGATATAATTATTTCTTTCATTTCTCACAGTTGAGGCAAAAAATTGGGCTAGCAAAAATTTTGTACCCAATGATCCCTACTGTATACAAACTCACTTCACATTTCAATTATTAAAAAAAAAAATTAGAATGATTTTTAAAAGTTTAATATGAATTTTCTGGGGATTTTATATAGTTTCTAGGAGAG
Source organism: Giraffa tippelskirchi (assembly GCF_054371585.1). NCBI lineage: Eukaryota > Metazoa > Chordata > Mammalia > Artiodactyla > Giraffidae > Giraffa > Giraffa tippelskirchi. The sequence goes on from NC_137276.1 coordinate 45,890,857, forward strand.
TGGAAATTTTGAATACTGACTTTTTGTTCCTTTTTTTCATTACTGAGGTATAATTGACAAATAAAATTGTAATATATTTAAAGAGTTCTGTGTGATGATTTAATAAATGCAAACATTGTGAAAAGATTCCCACCATTGAGTTAATTAACATGTTCATTACCTCACATATTTACCCTGGGCGGGGGGCAGGTAGGGGGAGAACAATGAAGTTCTATTAGCAAATTTCAATTATACAATATTATCAACTACAGATTTAGGTCATCAGACTTTATCTTATAATTGAAAGTTTGTACCCTTTTACCAAACTTTTCCTATTTCCCTCACTCCTACCTGCCATTGTCCACTCAGCCATGGCAAGACCCATTCAAATCTGTTTCTATCAGTTCAGCTTTTTTACAGTTTTCCATAGTGATACCATACAGTTTGTCTTTGTCTGGCTTAGTTGACTTAGCATAATATCCTCCAGTTCCATCTATGTTGTTGTAAATGGCAGACTTTCCTTCTTTCATAAGGCAGAATAATATTACATTGTGTGCATATATGTATATACATATTCTTTACCCATTTATCTTTCAACAGATGATTATGTTGTTTCCATATTCTGTGTTTGTGTGCTAAGTCGCTTCAGTTTTGTCCGACTCTTTGTGACCTTATGGACTGCAGCCCTCTAGCTCCTCGCTCCAAGAATAACGGACTGAGTTGACCTTCCTTTCTCCAAGGATTCTTCCCAACCGAAGGATCTAATCTGGTTCTCCCACATTACAGGCAGTTTCTTTACCATTTGAGCCACCAGGGAAGCCCCACGGTCACAACAGTCACAATTCATTCTTACTAGGTTGTGTGTTTCTCTGTATTTGTCTATTTCTTTTAGATTACCTAACTAATTGGCTTATAATTGTTCACAGTAGTCTTTTATGCTCCTTAGTATTTCTGAGGTATCAGTTGTAACATCTTCTCTTTTATTTCTGATTTTACTTGAGTGTTGTCTCTTTTTTCTTAGTTCAAGTAAAGATTTGTCAATTTTATCTTTTTAAAAATCAGTTTCTTAGTTTCACTGATCTTTTCTATTATCTTTCCAGTCTCTATTTCATTTACTTCTGCACTGATCTTTGTTTTATACTTCCTTCACAAATATTGAGCTTAATTTCTCCTTCTTTTGTAGTGCATTGAGATGTAATGTTATGCTATTTGAGACCTTAATTTTTTTCTTACTATTGACATTCATTGCTATAAATTTCTTTCTTGGAATTTTTCTTCTTGCTGTATCCATAAGTTATGGTAATTTGTGCTTCCATTTTCCTTTGTCTAAAAATATTTTTTTTTAATTTCCCTTTTGATTTCTTCAATGACTTATTGGTTGTTGACTAGCATACTGTTTAATCATCACATATTAGTGGATTTTTTTAAAGTTTTTCTCCTGTAATTGATTTATAGGTTCAAACTATTGTGGTCAGAAAAAGATATTTAATACAATTTTAATTTTTTTAAGTTATTAACACCTGTTTTTTTGGACCTAATATATGATCTAGCCTGAAGAATGCTCCATGTGTGCCACAGAAGAATGTGTATTCTGCTGCTGTTAGAATGTTATGTATATGTTTGATCTAATATGTAGTTATAGTTTCTCATTGATTTTCTGTCTTAATGATCTATCCATTTTTTAATGTGGCATATTGAAATCCCCTACTAGTATTTATTACTATTTATTTTTCACTTCAGATTCATTGATATTTACTTTATATATTTAGATGCTCCTTTGTCATTCATCTAGTATCTGGATTTCTCCAGATACTCCAGATACTAGGGTGATATTGCTTTGTTTGCAGTTACGTCTTCAGTGGGTCCATTAGAGGAAATTCAAAAGGCTTCTGTCATCATCTTGGCCTATACTCCATCATCACTTAAACTATTTTTCTCTAAAATTCACAAAAAGGGACCAAAATAAGACAAAATAAGGGGAAAATCTGGACTACATTTTCAGACATGTGTCTAACAGATGGATGAAATTGTTCTTGTCAAAGCTAAGAATAACAAACTCACAGAATGATTATCTGTCCTGGTATTATAGATGGAATCCAATTCCATTTTCTCTTTATTTAAAACCCCTGTTTTATTAAATATTTACAAATTCAGATGGGTTCTTAAGGGAAAGTCCACCTATAGCACTGAAGGCATAAATTAGTTCTAGCTCTACATTTATTCAACTGGTGGTGATAGAGGATTATATTTGATGTTTACATCTTAATTTTCTTCAGTATCAGATAAAATAGCCTCTAAGATATTACTAGCATTCAAGTTCCAGGACTCTCTGATCTTGAAAACTGGAACAGCTCAGTATCAAGAGCAAATATACCTTGAGGCAGCTGCCACAATGCTGATGAGGACATTTGGAAGCTGACCTACATCTGAAGTTCATCAGGCTCTCCCTAACAGAGCCCTATCTAAATGCCTGTCTGGCTGCATTTCATCTTGACTTCTTTATCAAGTCTTGAATATCAAGATCAATCAAAGCTACACTTGATACCCAGCAAATTTCACTGCCATTAACCAAGACAAGGGAATTGCTAGTTAAGTGATGGGAGGTAGACTTAACAGTCACAGTATGAAGTTGTTCTAGGCCAGAGCAACTTCATCTTCCTCTCTTCAGTCGCAGGGTTCTCAGTTTTGAGATAGACTCTGATCTGTTTCTTTCTGTTAGCTCTTTTATCTCATCATATTTATTACTTTGGATAAGCCACCCAGTGAAATGAGAAATGTTGAAGGGATGCCAAGAGTTTGGCTAGATACATTCTAACAAATAAAGTGGGGCCACAGCAAGCCCTCGGTTTACTTTAAAACATTAACATAGCTATGTACATGTCAGGAATCAAGGACAAGCACATCCTGTCAGTTATAATCTCAAAATATGACTAATCTGACAATTTATCACTACCTTCAATGGTACTAACCAATCCAAGCACCATTATCCCTTGTCTTCCTACATTTTATTCTCTATCTTCTCTTTTTAAAGTATGAATCAGATTATATCGTTCCTTTGTTCAAAATTCTTACCAACTTCCTAACTCATTAAAAATGAAATTAAGAACTCCTCATGGACTACAAAGCTCTCTATGAGCTAGTCCTGAGCTTCTCTTCAGCTATTCTATATTTCTCTCCACCTCTCTATACTCTAATCATCACAGTCTTTAAACTATTCCACAAAGTCATGAAATATCTTTGCTTTATTACTTTCTCTTTTCAGGACACTAATTCCTTCAGTCATACTGAATTTCTGCACCATTTTTTCTTGTCTTTGCTCAAATATCACCTTATCCATATTTATCATCTATGTACCATAAAAGTATTTAATTATAACTCTTTAACTTTTCCTTTTTTTTTCCCTTCATGGTATGATATGACATTCCAATCCATATTTCCTAGCTATCTGTTAAGTCTTATCCACTAAATTATAGTACACTGAGGTCAAAAAATTTCTTTGCCACTATGGAGAACAGTGTGGAGATTCCTCAAAAAACTGGAAATAGAACTGCCATGCTGCTGCTGCTGCTGCTAAGTCGCTCCAGTCGTGTCCGACTCTGTGCGACCCCATAGACGGCAGCCCACCAGGCTCCGCCGTCCCTGGGATTCTCCAGGCAAGAATACTGGAGTGGGTTACCATTTCCTTCTCCAAGAACTGCCATATGACCCAGCAATCCCACTGCTGGGCATACAGACTGAGGAAACCAGACTTGAAAGAGACACATGTATCCCAATGTTCATCACAGCACTGTTTATAATAGCCAGGACATGGAAGCAGCCTAGATGCCCATCAACAGATGAATGGATAAGGAAGCTGTGGTACATATACACAATGGAATATTACTCAGCCATTAAAAAGAATACATTCCAATCAGTTCTAATGAGGTGGATGAAACTGGAGCCTATTATATAGAGTGAAGTAAGCCAGAAAGAAAAACACCAATACAGTATACTAACACATATATATGGTATTTAGTTAATCAGTGACAATAACCCTGTATGCGAGACATCAAAAGAGACACAGATAAATAGAACAGTATTATGAACTCTATAGGAGAGGGTGAGGGTGGGATGCTATGGGAGAATGACAATGAAGCATGTAAATTATCATATGAGAATCGAATCGCCAGTCCAGGTTCGAAGCATGATACAGGGTGCTCGGGGCTGGTGCACCGGGATGACCCGGAGGGATAGGGTGGGGAAGGAGGTGGGAGGGGGGTTCGGGAAGGGGAAAACATGTACACCCATGGTGGATTCATGTCAATGTATGGCAAAACAAATACAATATTGTAAAGTTAAAAAATAGAAAATAAACTAATTAAAAAAAAAATTTTCTTTGCTTTCATCATTATATCCCAAGCGTTAAGAACAGAATATCACACTTTCTGAGCACTGAATTTTCTATAAGAGTGAAAATCTTTATTGATAGTATTTAAATATTTAATTGAACATTTATTAAATTATTAATATTTATTAAGTATCAAAATAAGAGTTAGTAAAATGAATTATTGGTCCAAATTATAAACACATATATTTCTCCAGCAGAGCTGGAGTCAATAGAAATACAAGTTTGAAAATGTGCAATAAATGCACAAAAAATTTAGGTAGAGTGCAAAGGCTGGTTGCTAAATTTCAGATTCAATTGCATAGATGAAGATGTCTCTCTTTACTATTTTTTGTCATCACTTAAACATTCTTCTGAGAGTATGGTGATGATGACAATGAGAAGGATTGAAAACAATGTTGATGATAAAGACAAAATCTCTGGAGAACATTTGCTCCTAAAATTAGAAACCACATACAGCAAGATTGCTTGACTAAAATAATTTGTATATTGTTCATTATCTCTCAGAAATCTTACTATAAATAAATACATCCTTTCACAGCCACTTGCATTTTACATTTTCTGAGGTCTTTTTTCACCTTGGTAAATCTGTGACTTCAGTGGATAAATGGACAAAGTTCTCAGTTGTAGAGACTGAATCTTTTCTACCAGGGTCCATTTTCTTGTATTACCAGTCACCAGCTGAGGCTAAATATCTGAAATTCAGATTTCCTATTTATTAAACTGGACAGAAAACTATTGCTTTCCATAGTTATTTATGGTGCTTAATTATATATTAAAACAGACACTGATAATTAATCACATAATTTAATATCATATAATGAAAATAGTCTGACCTGGTCCCCACCTGACTTTAGCCATTGAATTCAGAAAAATCTATTTTAGCTACTTGCTCTCAGTTATCCTAGGATTATTGTTTTCATTTGTGATGTTAGAAATTTTAGCCTACCTCAAAAGTACTGTCGGAGAAGGCAATGGCTCCCCACTCCAGTACTCTTGCCTGGAAAATCCCATGGACGGAGGAGCCTGGTATGCTGCAGTCCATGGGGTCTCGAAGAGTCGGACAAGACTGAGAGACTTCACTTTCACTTTTACTTTCATGCATTGGAGAAGGAAATGGCAACCCACTCCAGTGTTCTTGCCTGGAGAATCTCAGGGGGGCCTGGTGGGCTGCCGTCTCTGGGGTCGCACAGAGTCGGACACGACTGAAGCGAGTTAGTAGCAGCAGCAGCAGCAGCAGCAAAAGTACTGTGATGGTTAATGTACTTGAATGCATACAGAGCATAAAATAAAGCATAACTCCAATTTCTTTGTTATATTAAATAAATAACTTTCTGTCCAGAAGAGTTTTTGTTAATTTGTTCAAAGAGTGATTTGATACTAATAATATAATACACATATGTACTCAGGAGAAGGCAATGGCACCCCATTCCAGTACTCTTGCCTGGAAAATCCCATGGACAGAGGAGCCTGGTAGGCTGCAGTCCATGGGGTCGTGAAGAGTCGTACACGACTGAAGCGACTTAGCAGCGGCAGCAGCATATGTACTCATACCTTTTTTGTATATGTTAATCATTTCTTACCGAAAGAATCTACCGTTCTTTCTATGAAGAGTGATGACTCTTTGCCCAGCGTTATCTTGGCAAAGAATGCGAGGCAAAGCGTATGCTCAATGTTTAACATTTAAATATTATTTTTCAAGTTGTATACAAAAAAAGTACAAATGGCTTTGAATAGGCCATGGTTTGCCTAATTCATAAAAAAAAAAAATGTACAAAATGCCTTTGGTGTTCATTCCATTGCACAGGGGAAGTATCTTGTACTTAGCAGATTTGAAACACTTGTTTCTTTCAAGTTTACTTTTGCTTTTATTTCCTTTGGTTTAGGAGACATATCCAAAAAAATACTGCTATGATTTACATCAGAGAGTGTTCTGCCTATGTTTTCCTCTAGGAGTTTTATGGTCTGGTATGACATTTATATTAATATCTTTAATACATTTGAGTTTATTTTTGTATATGATTTAGAGAACATTTTAACTTCATTCTTTTACATGAAGCTGTCCAGTTTTCCTAGTACCACTTATGGAAGAGACTTTTTGCCATTGTATATTCTTGCCTCCTTTGTTATAGATTAATTGACCTTAAATGCACAGTTTTGCACAGCAAAGGAAGCCATTAGCAAAACAAAAAGACACTTACTGAATGGGAGAAAGTATCTGCAGATGATATGACTAATGACATATATACACAGCTCATATAACTCAACATCAAAACAAAAAACCCCAATAAAAAATGGGCAGGAGAACTGAATAAACATTTTTCCAAAGAGGAAATGCAAATTGCCAAGAATCAAATTAAAATATGCTCAACATCACTAACCATCAGGGAAATGCAAATAAAAATCACAATGAAATATCACCACAGACCTGTCAGAATGGTTATCATCAAAAAGAACACAATAACAAATGTTGGTGGGGATGTGGTGAAAAGAGAATCCTTGTACACTGTTGAAATGTAAATTGGTGATGCCACTGTGGAAAACACTATGGAAATTTTTCAAAAAACTAAAAGTAGAATTATCATATTAGCCAGCAATTTCACTCCTAGGTATACACTCCAAAAAACAACACACTAATTCTAGAAGATGTATGCACCCCAATGTTCACAGTAGCATTATTTACAATTGCAAGATAGGGAAGTGACTTAGGTGTCCACCAACAGGTGACTGGATGAAGAGATGTGGTATGTGTATGCTATGGATCACTATCAATTATAGAAAAGAATGAAATTTTGTCATTTGCAGCAACATGGATGGGCCTGGAGGCAATATGCTAAGTGAAATAAGCCAGACAGGTACAAACAAATACTATCTGCCCTATTTTATTTGCAAGTTTGAGTGTATGTTGACAAATTGTCTGATGAATTCAGTCCAAGCCACTGGGATATAAGGTTTAATAGTTAAAAGGAAAACAAGCTAAGAAACAACTTTTGTATAATTATCATGCAATATGCACTGTAATTTATAGTCATAATATAAATAATATATGTACTTTTTACATATATATAAATAATATATGTACATAATATAAATAATATGTACTTTTTGTACAAAGTGGTGTACAAAATTAGACAAGTTAATAGTACTTACATAAAATATGGTGAGCACCAAGTAGAATGTATGCTCAGAGTGTAGAAGAAACACAGAGGAGCAAATATCAGCTTTTTTCTCTGAGATATGCCAAAGATTGTTGTGATAAATGCATTGCTTTTAAGGTCAGTCAAAGTATTTCAAATATAGTTCATACATTTAAGATAAAAATTATAAAGTTGTAACAGTTTTACTGTCTATGAAACAACTTCTAACTGCTGGTAAATATCTATCCCATTAAATTGTTAATAAAAATAACTAATGGAAATAAGAAAGTACCAATTAAGAACAGATAAAATCAAAACATTTAAAGTTCTTCTTGCATTTGCACATCTAACAGGTATTGCTATGGCAACTCAGTTATCCTGAGATATTCAAAAATTAAATGAAAAAAGCATAATGATGAAAATCAACATTTTCACTATTATGCTTTTAACATAAGGACGACGTTTGAAACTTACCACGCTATCAAATTTTTAAAAAGATAATATTAGATGATGTTTATAGGTAAACATTCTTCAAGCTCAGTTGGTAAAGAATCTGCCTGCAATGCAGGAGCCCCAGGTTCGATCCCTGGGTTGGGAAGATCCTCTCGAGAAGGAAACGGCAGTCCACTCTAGTATTCTTGCCTGGAAAATCCCATGGACAGAAGAACCTCGTGGGCTAACAGTCCAAGGGGTCACAAGAGTTGGACACAAATTAGGAACTAAACCACCATCAATGAATTCAGGGGAAAAAGTTAGGAAAATCCACCATCCCCAAACCTCATCATCTTAAACAGTTCTTATCCTCATGTGTGCATATCTGATGGTAGTGGGGGAAGGTATGGAGAGAGAGAAAGGAGTTAGGGAAAGTAATTATAAAGAAAATATTAAAATGCAAAAAATAAGATGTGACTTCTGAAAATTAGAAAGCAGGTCAAAGGAAATGATTATAGCCTTCTAAAAAAAAGAAAAAAACAACTTGTCATTGAAGCATGAGATCTTTAAGTGTACTTTTATCCAAAATAATAACACTAAATTATGATACTGCATGCAGTCCAAGGGACTCTCAAGGGTCTCCTTGAGAGACTCTCAATATCAATAACCTCAGATATGCAGATATGCCATATTCCCTTATGGCAGAAAGTGAAGAAGAACTAAAGAGCCTCCTAATGAAAGTGAAAGAGGAAAGATTTGGCTTAAAGCTCAACATTCAGAAAACTAAGATCATGGCATCTGGTCCCATCACTTCACGGCAAATAGATGGGGAAACAGTGGCAGGCTTTATTTTTTTGGGCTTGAAAATCACTGCAGATGGTGACTACAGCCATGAAATTAAAAGACGCTTGCTCCTTGCAAGAAAAGCTATGACCAACCTAAACAGCATATTAAAAAGCAGAGATACTACTTTGCCAATACAAGTCCGTCTAGTCAAGTCTATGGTTTTTCCAGTAGTTCTGTATGGATGTGACAGTTGGACTATAAAGAAGGCTGAGCGCCGAAGAATTGATGCTTTTGAACTGTGGTGTTGGAGAAGACTTTTGAGAGTCCCTTGGACTGTAAGGAGATCCAGCCAGTCCATCCCAAAGGAGATCAGTCCTTCACTGGAAGGACTGATTTCGATGCTGAAACTCCAATACTTTGGCCACCTGATGTGAAGAGCTGACTCGTTAGAAAAGATCTTGATGCTGTGAAAGATTGAAGGTGGGAGAAGGGGATGACAGAGGATGAGATGGTTGGATGGCATCACCGATTCAATGGACATGAGTTTGGGTAAACTCCGGGAGTTGGTGATGGACAGGGAGGCCTGACGTGCTGCAGTCAATGGGGTCACAAAGAGTCGGACACGACTGAGCGACTGAACTGAACTGAACTGAATGATACTGCAAGTGCTTCTTAAAAGTAAATTTTGAGAACCATTTATGATGGTGATTAACTCACCTTGTCATGGACTCTTCAGGCTAGAGTGAAGAAACTGACAAGTAAGTAGGAGATAATATATTGCAAGTAATGTGAGAAGTAAAAAGAAGGAGCACAGATATTGGTATAATGCACATAATTAATAGACTCACAGTAGAGAATATGCAGCAAGTGAGTAAACAGAAGAAATTTCCCAAAGAAGCTACGAGAATATAACATTTTATTCTCAGCAGTAACACTTAGCACTTTCTCTGCTTTATAGGCTGTAGCTGAGCATTTGTCTGATGTTTATAGCAGGGACCAGTACAGGGATAATTCATTAATAATTTTAAAATTCATGTTAAGAGGGTTTGTAAACTTCGTACATCATTCTAAATGTGAGGCAAAATGACTCATACTGTTTAGTTTTCCTAAGAACACAGGGATACTTTATGATACCATATATTTTTAGCTCTAGTTCAGCAATCATTTCTTCAAATCAGACACATCTTAGAATGTAAGCACAGAATGAGAGAAAGAAATTGAAGGAATAGTGAGAGGCCGTAGGCAGTAATATATTTTTTCAGCTTTGATGTGGGAAATAGAGCCATTAATGAAACTAGTATCCCTCCCTTTGACCAAAATTCCATTTTCAGCCTATCTATATCTATATCCATATATATATAATATATAAAATTATTATTAAATTGAGATGAAGATCCTTCAAGAAGCGGCTTGCAGGCAAGCAAATGTTTGACTATCATTACCAAAGGTTAAGGGAAATATTACTGAAATATCTGCATAAAGAAACCATAATCGGATCCAGGTTTAAGCTCTCTGATATAAGTACCTTAGTGTTTCAGAGGCTTCATATAGTCAAGTTTTCTTTTTTTAACCTCAGTGACCCAACAGTTGTCCTTACTCAGTTTGTTTTCTTCCAAGTGACGAGGACCCAAACTCCCTCCATTTTATCTCTGTCTTCCTCCCAATTCTCATTGTCCTCTCCATTCAGTCAGGAGATGGAGGAAAAGAATGGGAGGTATGGTGGTATGTAGGATGGTTTCGTGAGCCAGGGTTAGAAATAGTATGCATCATTTCTGTTCACATCTTCTTGGCTATATTCCAATGACATGGCCTCACCTAACTCCAAAGGAGGCTAGAAAATACAGCTTAGCTGTGAGAGTTGGATGAGCAACCAGTAATTTGGGCAATTTATCTCTTCATAGATAAAGATTTTTATTTCCTGAGTTTACTTTCTATGAGAACAAAGGAAAATTATATACTTATCAATTCTATTTGTCAGATATGTGTGTGTGTGTGTCTGTGTACATATGAGTTTCAGTAATTATTCTGTCAAAACCCACTAAAGCAGAAGTTTGCCCACACTCTCTTATTACTCTCCTTTTAGCATGTCTGTTTCAGGTTATACCTCTTCTTTGACTTCAGGCTTCTGACAGAATCTAGTGTTCCCATCATTACATAAAAATATTCAACTCTTCCTTCCGTGTACAGGTAGTCTATATTCTTTTCTGGATCTCTAATCCTTTTCAAAGTGGATATGTTTGTTGCTTCACAATTTTAAGCACTAAAAGCCATAAGAGAATGTAAGCTTAAGTCTTAATGAAAAACTGCATAGTGTTTCTCACAAAATAGTTCCTAAATTCACTGCGTCATAATCTGAGGTACTTGTTAAACATGCAAAATTTAAACCAGAAATTGAGAATTAGAATCTTCCAGAGAGATGACTGAAGCCAACATTAAAAAAAAAAACAAAAAACAAAACCTACACATTATTCTACTGCACATAAATTTTAAGAACTATAGGCTTAGTAGTACTGTTTTCCCACATACTTGGATTCTTATATTAACTTTAGAAAAGTAATTTGTGTGTGTGTCTGTGGCAACTATGACACGTGGAAAGAAATGTTGAGCATGAAAGTGAAAGTGTTAGTTGCTTAGTCATGTCTGACTCTTTGCGATGCCACGGACTGTAGCCCACCAGGCTCCTCTCTGTCCATAGAATTTTTCAGGCAAGAATCCTGGAGTGAGTTGCCATTTCTTCTACAGAGGATCTTCCTGACCCAGGGATTGAACACAGGTCTCCTGCATTGCAGGCAGATTCTTTACCACTTGACCCATGAGGAAAGCCAATTTTGAGCATAAGGGCTGAGAATTTGAATAACATAGCTACTGCTGGTATTTTGTCTTTGGGCAAAGCACCTGATACTCAAGTTGTTTGGTCTATAAGTGGTATCATAATAATGAATCAGTTAATGCCTGATAGCACAGAGGTGCTCAATACCCACGTTTAGTTTAGTTCAGTCGCTCAGTCGTGTCAGACTCTTTGCGACCCTGTGAATCACAGCACGCCAGACTCCCCTGTCCATCACCAACTCCCGGAGTCTACCCAAACCCATGCCCATCGAGTTGGTGATACCATGCAGCCATCTCATCCTCTGTTGTCCCCTTCTCCTCCTGCCCCCAATCCTTCCCAGCATCAGGGTATTTTCCAATGTCAACTCTTCGCATGAGGTGGCCAAAGTATTGGAGTTTCATCTTCAACATCAGTCCTTCCAATACCCAGGACCGATATTCTTTAGGATGGACTGGTTGGATCTTCTTGCAGTCCAAGGGACTCTCAAGAGTCTTCCCCAACACTACAGTTCAAAAGCATCAATTCTTCAGCGCTCAGCTTTCTTTATAGTCCAACTCTCACATCCATACATGGCTACTGGAAAAACCATAGACTCGACTAGACGGCCCTTTGTTGGCAAAGTAATGTCTCTGCTTTTAAATATGCTATCTAGGTTGGTCATAACGTTCCTTAATTGACTGCTAATCTGTCAAAATTGTAAGCTGACAAAAATCTGCTTTTTTCACTGAAAAGGCAATCAGGTAGGCGACAAAATCAATACTAAGGTGAACAGATAAAAATTTAATGTTTCAACAGCTATTTGCTTTTGTTTCTAACATTTAAACTTCTTAGACATTACTTACTGTAACTTGTCCAGCTGTCTCTGCAGTCTAACCACAATTCTGTCCCAGCCATAAATCCACATACATTTTCCCTTATGCCACATTACCACTTCTCTGGTCCTAGACAAATTATATATATATATATATATATATATATATATGTTTTACCCTCAGCTTATTTACCTAGAATATAGTTCACTCTAAAATTTCTTGGCAAAATATACCTCTCACAAGTCTGTTTCACATTCCACTATTTCGAAGACATCCCCTGGATCTATTTCACCTCATGGAGTTAGCTCCCCACTTCACGTATTTCTGTAGTGTACTGATGAGTGAGTGAAAGTGGCTCAGTAGTGTCTGACTATTTGCAACCCCGTGGACTATGGCCCGCCAGGCTCTGTCCATGGAATTCTTCAGATCAGAATACTGGAGTGGGTCACTGTTCCCTTCTCAACCCAGGGTCAAACCCAGGTCTCCCATGTTGCAGGCGGATTCTTTACCGTCTGAGCCCCCAGGGAAGCCCAGTATATTTATGGTATGTTGATTTTCACATATTTTAATAGGCAGAGCAAAAATATTTATCTTATATGCCAGATGTCTAACAATTAGTAGTAACTGAATGGGGTAATATGGGAGTGAAGTGGGGAAGAAATGATCCATCACCTTTATGGACATTACACAAGAGCCAGAATTGACTGATGTCTGTTATATCAGTGGGTGCTGAGAATGACCATTAGTACTAAATGTTTATATAGAATAATTTACACCTATAGGTATCAAAGCCAATTAGAATCTGGCACACCATATTATGGCAGCAAATTTTCATTTAAACTCAAGTTATAAAACTTTTGCCAGATATTCAAAGATGTTTGTGATGAAAGGATACTTGAATTGTTTGTGTTATGATTACACCATAAGTACTGAACTCACTTCTCTGAGGTCTTCAGTCTTTTAATCCAGGTAATTCAAGTGGATTTTTGAAAGATCATTTCATGAAGGGAAAAGTAATGTTCAAACAGACTCTGGTTGCCTTCACAAGCCTATTCTCATATTAGACATATTTAGGATACCATAAGTTATATAAGTAAGCTGTATTCCTAGTAACCTGCATTCTCTTTGCATTCCTAGGTATGGGCTGTTCAGCAAAAACCATCTACAAAGAAGCAAGCAACCACTGCTCGACAAAGTATGAGCAACACAAAGAGTTTGGTGTTTCTTATTCAACAGCACAAGAATAACATCAGAGATAGTCATGCAAAAGGAACAAGGTATATTAATATAAAATGTCTCAAGGCACAGATGTAAAGAACAGACTTTTGGACTCTGTGGGAGAAGGCGAGGGTGGGATTGGAGAGATGGCATTGAAACGTGTGTATTACCATATGTGAAATAGATTGCCAGTCCAGGTTCGATGCATGAGACAGGGCACTCAGGGCTGGTGCACTGGGACGACCCTGAGGGATGGGATGGGGAAGGAGGTGGGAGGGGGGTTCAGGATGGTGGACACATGTACATCCATGGCTGATTCATGTCAATGTATGGCAAAAACCACTACAATACTGTGAAGTAATTAGCCTCGAATTAAAATAAACTAATTTTTTTAAAAAAAGGTCTCAAGGGATTAGAGAAATTGCAATCAAGGGACTGAGAGCTAAAGTATAAAACTTTATGGAAATCTCTGGAGGATTTGTTACAACGATGGAAATTATTTATTTAGATTTCTGCCAAACACACACACCTCTACGAAAACAATGATACCTAGATTTTAGATGTCCTATTTTTCTATATTTTAGATTATGCATAATTCCCATAATTACAAATATGGGAAACATTAGATAAACTTCAATCGAAATTGAGCAAAACAAGTATACTGTTCATCACAAAACTTTTTTTGTCAAAGTAAGACACATCCTGGAAGCAAGCATCTTGTGAATTCTAAGACAGCACTAAGTGAAAACTGCTCCTAATACAAAATTCAAAACTGAACTAGGCTGTCATTTAGCTTCTTTACAAATAAACAGGATACTCAGGTAAAAAATAGCGAACTGTTGATAGTAATCAGTACTACAACAAAATGAGATGGGTTTCCTGTAGCTTCCAGGTGTCTTCATGATTGAAATAAATGACTCTTTACAAAACAACACACAGTCAATTATATTTATAAGGAGAAAATGATGCCTAACTTCACATTTTAGAATATATGTAATGTACATATATTTAAAAAAAAACTACTTTAAGCTCAACATACGTCGCTAGGAAAAACAAAACACAACATCAAACAGCTCTATAATCTAAGTTCCCAAAGTGAAATTAAATACTATAACATGTCTAATAGAAAATATTATTTTATTGAAAAGCCTTTTGATAAACACAGTTTCTTTAAATTATACCCTACTTGTTGGGAACTAAGTTTCTAGAGATATAGAGATGGTAACACACAGGCAAAAATCATTTCATCCATGACTGGGAGTGATGTCAATATCAGCTGTGCAGGCTGAGGCTGGAGGGACCTATTTCTCTCCAGTGGCACCTAGATTTCTAAGGAAGGACCTCTGTGACTGGGAAGTGGGGGAGAAAAGGAAAGGGAGATGACAAGAATATCCAAGTGTCACGTTTCTTGCTGTCTGCTTCTGGATTTCAAAGGAGAACTGCCCATGAACCTCTGGACATTCCCCACTTCCCCCACTCGCCCTGTGGAATCCCCAAAACCCCAGATACTAAGTCCACACAGATACTAAGTCCACACCTCATCTCTGCTGTGGACTCCTTGTGCCCACTCCCTGGTGCACCCTTACGATCCAGTGTCTTTAAACCACAAACACATTATAGTGCCACCTTCTGGGATAAAAAAGGTTTCTAATGGCCAGCTTGTTGAACCATAAGATTCAAAGACAACAGAAAGTCTTAATTTACGAAGATGTCTGCTACTTCAAATGTGAAAGGAAAAATGCATACCCTTAAACACTATGAAACAGCAAAGATGGTAAAACCAACAGAAAATGGTAATTCTCCACCAACTAAATTCAAAGGCACAAACTACTGCAATCTAATAAAGAATTCTAAATAGCTGTCATGAAGAAATTCAATGAGCTACAAGAGAACCTAAAAAGCAATTCTCTGAATTTAGAGTAAAAATAATGAATGTAAGCAATTCTCTACCAAAGACATTGAAATTCTCAAGCTTCACCAAGTTGGGGAAAGAACTGGACATACAAATCCAGGAAAATAACAGAGTCACCTTATTATTTCAGTGCAAAAAGACCTTCTCCTAGACACATAATGAAACTGTCAAAAATCAATGACAAAGAAAGAATCTTAAAGGCAGGCAGGGTAAAAATAAAAGTGACCAAGACAACCACTAAGAAACTCCCAGTAGGCTATCAGCACATACTGATATGATGTTCTTCAAGCTGGAATGAAAAGAAGTTAATCAGTGACAGGAAAACATATGAAAGTATGTAACACACTGGTATCAGTGGGGGAAAATAACAGAATAAGAAAACTGTAACTTCGTATTAGAACAGTGTTTTAACCAGTTAACTACATTATAAGTTTAAAAATAAAGTCTGACACTGTTTCCTCATCTATTTCCCAAGAAGTGATGGGACCAGATGCCATGATCTTAGTTTTCTGAACGTTGAGCTTTAAGCCAACTTTTTCACTCTCCTCTTTCACTTTCATCAAGAGCCTCTTTAGTTCTTCTTCACTTTCTGCTATAAGGGTGGTGTCATCCGCATATCTGAGGTTATTGATATTTCTCCTGGCAATCTTGATTCCAGCTTGTTTCTTCCAGCCCAGCGTTTCTCATGATGTGCTCTGCATATAAGTTAAATAAGCAGGGTGACAATATACAGCCTTGACGTACTCCTTTCCCTATTTGGAACCAGTCTGTTGTTCCATGTCAAGTTCTAACTGTTGCTTCCTGACCTGCATACAGGTTTCTCAAGAAGCAGGTCAGGTGGTCTGGTATTCCCATCCCTTTAAGAATTTTCCACAGTTTATTGTGATCCACACAGTCAAAGGCTTTGGCATAGTCAATAAAGCAGAAGATGTTTTTCTGGAACTTTCCTGCTTTTTCGATGATCCAGCAGATGTTGGCAATTTGTTCCCTGGTTCCCCTGCCTTTTCTAAAACCAGCTTGAACATCTGGAAGTGCCCAGTTCATGTATTGCTGAAGCCTGGATTGGAGAATTTTAAGCATTACTTTACTAGTGAGATGAGTACAATTGTGCGGTAGTTTGCGCATTCTTTGGCATTGCCTTTCTTTGGGATTGGAATGAAAACTGACCTTTTCCAGTCCTGTGGCCACTGCTGAGTTTTCCATATTTGCTGACATATTGAGTGCAGCACTTTCACAGCACCATCTTTTAGGATTTGAAATAGCTCAACTGGAATTCCATCACCTCCACTAACTTTGGTCGTAGTGATGCTTCCTAAGGCCCACTTGACTTCACACTCCAGGATGTCTGGCTTTAGGTGAGTGATCACACCATTGTGATTATCTGGGTTGTGAAGATATTTTTTGTACAGCTTTTCTGTGTAGTCTTGTCACCTCTTAATATCTTCTGCTTCTGTTAGGTCCATACCATTTCTGTCCTTTATTGAGCCCATCTTTGCATGAAATGTTCCCTTGGTATCTGTAATTTTCTTCAAGAGCTCTCTAGTCTTTCCCATTCTATTGTTTTCCTCTATTTCTTTGCACTGATCATTGAGGAAGGCTTTCTTATCTCCCCTTGCTATTCTTTGTAACTCTGCATTCAAATGGGTATATCTTTCCTCTTCTCCTTTGCTTTTCGCTTCTCTTCTTTTCAGAGCTATTTGTAAGGCCTCCTCAGACAGCCATTTTGCTTTTTTGCATTTCTTTTTCTTGGGGGGATGGTCTTGCTCCCTGTCTTCTGCACAATGTCACAGTGTCAATTCAAGCATAAAAAGAGGTAAACTGAGAGAATTCCCTTGCTGTTCGGTGGTTAGCACCTAGTGCTTTCACGGAAGTGGCAGAGGTTCAATCCCTGGTCAGGAAACTAAGATCCTGAAAGCCACTCAATAAAAGCCAAAAAAAAGAAAGAAGATGCAAACTGGAACATTAAAAACAGAAACACAAAATATAGTTAATAATACATTACATATTTTAAAGTTGCTAAGAAAACAGGTCTTACTTAAAAGTCCTTATAGCAAAAGAGAAGAAAAATTTTTGTTAACTATGTTTGGTGACAGAGGTTAACTAGGTTTATTGTAGTGATCAATTTGCAATCTTTATGCTGTACACCTGAGACTATATGTTAGTTATACCTCAACCAAACCCAAAACTTAAAGGTGAGGAGTAAAAGGGTGGAACCTTTATAGGGAAGTGAAGATAGGTTGCTTTTAATATAAATTGGACTGTCTAAAGACAGCACAAACAAAGGAAAGGCACTGTTTATGTAATCAGAGGAATTAATACTGTTAAAATATCCATCTATAAATTCAACGCAATACTACCATCAAAATTCCAAAATGAAATCATATGGTCAAATTAAGAGAAATGTTTTCTCAAATTTTATTACGTATGTAAATTGTTATATAAAATCAAAGTCAAAAAGAAAGAAATTCTAATGGTGTACCTCACTGGGATAGAAGAAAACAATTCTAAAATTTGTATAGAACAATAAAGACTCTAAAGAACCAAAATAATCCTGAGGAAGAAGAAAAAAGCTAGAGCTACCACCTTTCTTGATTTCAAACTATCAGCCACTGGTATAAAACAGACACACAGAGACCAATGGAACAGAATAAAAAGCCCAGAATTAAGTACCAACATAAAAGGTTAATTAATATTTGACAAGAGATACAAAACATCTAGTGGGGAAAAGATAATCTCTTCAACAAAAACAAATGGTGCTGGGAAAACTGGATAAACACATGCAGAACAATATAACTGGACCCCTACATTACAATACTCACAAAAAATAATTCAAAAACTAGAAGAAAATATATGGAAGATGCTTCATACTCAGCTCAGCAATCATTTTTTGGCTATGGCACCACAAGAATCTGCCTGTGAAGCAGGAGACCATGTTTGATCCCTGGGTGAGGAAGATCCCCTGGAGAAGGAAATGGCAACCCACTCCAGTATTCTTGCCTGGAGAATCCCATGGACAAAGGAGACTGGTGGGCTACAGTTCATGTGGTCGCAGCGAGTCGGACATGACTGAAGCAACTTAGCAGACATTTTTACCTGAAGAGGATGGAAGCATTTATACTGCTTTCTAAATGTATATTCTGCTCTAAATTCATAAATGTACTCACCAACGGTGTTACTTTCTGAGAGTTCTATTGCAATAGATTAAAGTACATGAGAAATTTTTATCCAAGAAAGAAAATTTCAACAGGTTTCCTTGGCTTCCAGGTGAAGGTATTGACTTCCTATAGCCAGCAGGGTAAAGGTAAAAGGTTCAGTTAACTCACTACTCCCACTTCCTCCCTTATACTCTACGTTCCAAGCACTGGCTTGGCCATATGTATTCTTGAAATTGACAGTTTCTCACTTTCTGTACTTTACTTATGATGTTCTTTCTGCTTAGTTAGGGCTTCCCTGGTGGCTCAGGTGATAAAGTCTGCCTGCAGTGCAGGAGACCTGGGTTCAGTCCTTGGGTCAGGAAGATCCCCTGGAGAAGGGAATGGCTACCCACTCCAGTATTCTTGCCTGGAAAATCCCATGGACAGAGAAGCCTGGCAGGCTACAGTCCATTGTGTCGTAAAAAGTCAGACACAACTGAGTGATTTCACTTTCTGCTTAGTGTGCATGATTATCCTTGGTGCTGTCAAAATATTTCAATTCTTAGTCCTTAACAATGACAAACATAGTTTTTTTTGTCAGAATTAGATTTTTTCCTTCCTGTCTTTAAATTTAAACTCAGATTCTTTATCATCTTTGTTTTTTTAAATTCTCAGAACTTACATTCAGCACATAGCTGACATTCAATGACAAAATCTACCTCTGGATAGTTTATTTGAAATTGAACTCAAAGGCAGCGCTTTGGAAAATCTTCCCTGAAGATGATCGAATGAACATTTACTAAGTACTTTTAAAATGCGAAGGTATTGATATATGTTTATTTGTGGATACAAAGAATATAAGTTCCTGTAGAGAGAAATTACAGAGAACAAATGGTTAATGACAGGACCTAAAAACAGGTCAAATATCCATCATCCAGTCACTCACTTCCTCCAGCTAATCTACATTACCCTGTTAGCTTTATAGGTGTATGTAAGTACACCCACACCCACACCCACACACACACCAATGTTATATATCTCATGACTAAAATCCTTAACCAAATTTACCATTTCTTTCCTTTCCCCCATCTTTCTCATGTTGAAAATGACACACTGGAACAGTGAGGCAGTTCAGTCCTCATTAAGAGTAGTGTTCAACCAAGAAACCAGTATATCTTGTCCGAGACTGTATTATCACTGTATAACCAAATGAAACAACCACAGATAATGCTGAACTTCAATAAATAAATTATTTTGAACTCCTTTTTTATTTCTAGCATATCTTGCCAGGTTAATCCAAGTCTTACATACATGGAGACTGTGGATAGGCCCATGCCCCTAAAGAGAAGTATTTTCCCTGAAATACTTGTGTAAAGCATAACTTCTTGTCTACTAAGTTTTATAAACAGGATGAAAATTTAATATATCTATTGTTAAAACTGGTATTTTTACTAATAAGATTGCTGTTTATGATTGGTTATTAAGATTAGACCCAAAGTTTCTACAATATAACTTCATAACATGGAGATTCTACAAGATATTTTAAACAAACTTTCATTCTTTCATAAAATAAACCCTATTTTGAGTATTCCAACTCCTGTGTGTTTTTCCTGACTTTTTACAATACATTAAAAATTTGTGCGTTAGATCATATATATATAGTGTATCGTTTATGTTTATTTGTGATAATCTTTTATTTCTAAAAGTTCTGTAATCTTCTGAAAGTACATTTCTCTATTTTCTTCTTTTTCCTATCTCAGAACACAATTTTAGGTACAAAGTAATCAACTCATTGAAATAATTATCATGTAGGTATAATCACTATAAAATGCATGATGAAATGAATTATGCATATCTTGCATAGGTGTGTTTGCTAAAGTTCACTTGACTACTTAAATTTTAGATATTCATTTGAATATGGCATCTGAAATCTAATTTTTGTACACTAGAGAGCTCCATAAAGATTAACAAGTGTTTTTATAACTATGTCAACAGTTACTCAAATTCAATTCAACAACATAAATAGAAGAATTTACACCCTCGTCCCCACAAAAAGACAATTTAAAAAGGCCTCAAGGTATTGATTCCTGAGACTCTAGCTTTCAGACAATGGCAACCCCCTCCAGTACTCTTGCCTGGAGAATCCCATGGACGGAGGAGCCTGGTAGGCTGCAGTCCATGGGTCGTTAAGAGTCGGACACGACTGAGAGACTTCACTTTCACTTTTCACTTTCATGCATTGGAGAAGGAAATGGCAACCCACTCCAGTGTTCTTGCCTGGAGAATCCCAAGGACGGGGGAGCCTGATGGGCTGCCATCTACGGGGTCACACAGAGTCAGACACGACTGAAGTAACTTAGCAGCAGCAGCAGCCTAGTTTATTCGGGCTTTCAAAAGCAAAGTGTATCAAAACTCACTAAATTTCTCAGTCTTTCTGAAAAGTACCAAAAAGTTCATTTAAATACTGTGTTAGCAATAATAATGAAACTAGTTGACTTAATTTCACATTGTTCATATTTCAAAACTTACACATATTTGGCCCAAAGAGACATAAAAATTGTAATACAAGAAGTTGTATAATTTTATAAGACAGGATGGGGCTTATTAAAGACAGAAAGATTCTAAAATGGGAAGATAGTTTTCCTTTCATAACAGGGTAGAATATTTGAAGCGAATTTAGTTTTATGAATTTAAAATTATAAAGATAGAATGATACGGATTAGCTTTGTTGAAATTATCCAGATGTTTATAAGAGAAATAAACAAACCCACTATCATTTGGAAATCTGAACATACCTCTCTCAGAAGATGATATTTGGAAAATAAAAAATTAAATAATAGAAGATACAAACTGAAAAACCTAAGAAGCGTAATCTAATAAACATATAGAAAACATCACACACGACAGTTCTAAAACAGACATTCTTTTAAAAAATCAACATGGAACATTAAAGAAATCACATTCAAGGTTACAACTGCTTCCTTCACTAATTTTCAAAGTTTTTATTATAGTTTGACATTTTCTGACCAAATTAGAATAAACCTAGAAAGATTATCCTCTCACATACAGTAAAAAATTTGAAAATTATTTTTCTAAGAAACTCATGAATCAAAGAAATAATTTTAATAGAAAATTCTATGAATTGAATTATTGTGAAAATACTAATAGGAAGCCAGAAGAAAATGATAACTTTAAATGTTTATTTGAAAAAACAAATAAAGATCCAAATACACAAGTTTATTACCTGATAAAAAGTTTACCAAAAAAAAAAAATCAAAACATATTCTTCACCTAAAAACAGAAGCCAGAAAATGACCAAGATACTACTAAAAATCAATGAATCATAACAAAACACACGGCAGAGAATCACAAAAGCCAGTCTTTCAGTATTCGAATATTTGAAGATGAATGACAATCCGAAAGGATGGGTCAAGGAAAAAGAACAGTAGAACACAAAAAATATATCAAAATATAACATTAGTACATCCTAGAATAGGCTGCAGATTTAGAAAATCAGGGATGTAATCACTTCTTCAAACACAGCAGTCATCCCACTGTTCATACATTCAGTGACAGACACACAGAGGAATGGAGAATGAAAGCAACAAACAAAAATATAGAAACACAAACCTACCAGCACAAATAGAAATACTAACTCACATATCACAGGCCAATATAGAGAGAAGGGCGGGCGTCTCCATACTTTTCACTATTGCTCTTTATTTTATTACTGTTTCAGTTTGCTACCCTGTTGTAACACACCCTGAAATCATCCTATTGACCTTGTCATCACTTGTTCATTCTCATTATGCTTCAAGTGGCCAGTGATTGGTCAGTTAAGTCCACTTCTGCAGCTCCAGTTAGTTCATAGCAAATCAGGGCCTGGCACAAATCAGAGACTCAGTAAACATTAGGATTGGTAATTAAAGTTAGCTTCCCACATCTAATCACCTGCATAAAGCATTCTCCTTCTCCCTGAATTAAGCTCAGCATATTTGTAGCATATCCATTTGGGTAAGCAACCTCTGATGCTCCAGGCCAGGGCCCCTTCCCCATCTATATTCTCTCCATTCACACCTGTCCAAGCATCTATCATGTTGTTGGCCTTTGAGTGTGGCTCTTCCCACCAACATGTGAAGATAAGCCGACAAACAGGCAGCTGAGAGAGCTCCAGGGTTTTTAATAAACAGAATCCAGAGCCTGCCCTGACCGGGTACGTAGTTAAAAATCAAACTGCACTCAAGGAATTTAAGTCCATCCTGCAATGAGCGTGAGGTGAGAGGGCTGGAGAAGAGGAAGAACCAGACTAGTCTAGGGTAGGCTGGGCATGGGGATAAAGTACTAAACTTCAACCATAAAATAAACTCCTTGTTCCTTCCCACATCCCATCCCATGAATAGTGGAGCTTGGAAACAGAGATAGATAGACCAGAGACCCTCCCTCCTGCCATACTGCAGTCCAGGGAAACCACGGCCTGAGTTGGAGTCTGACCTGCTCTAGGATTCTTCTGTATGTTGTTGTCTGCGAGGAAGTCATGGTAAGCCTGCACCTCCAACAGGCTGTGGGTTGTCAGCCTTGGGAAAACAAGGTATGGGCAGTGAGTACGGTCTATCTTTCAGTTTTTTTCTCTGTCTCCCTGCCCAACTAGTCCATCTCTCACTCACGTTGGAGGACACACCCACCTTTCTTCCCATGGTGTTCTGAGTGTGAGTGTTCTGTTCCTGGGGCTGCGTCACCTGCTGGGGCTTATCCTTAGGAAGATCCAGCTCCTGTGGTATCTCTGCCTCTGCCTCACTGAATAGCTGCTTACTCTGCAGGGTGTATAGCAGCTGGAGGAAGGTTTGGTGCCTAGGAGGAGGATGTGGGTATGAAGACAGGGAACTTCTGCTGGACAACCCTAGATCTGCAGCCCATGCTCCCAGCCTCACCTCTGCAGCTTGTCCTGTTCCTGCCCTGCCTGCTGCTTCAGGGTTCCAAGTTCCTGATATAGTCGTTGAAGTTCCTGTTGAGTTCCTGTCTGACGCTCCCTCACTTCTGAAGAAACCTCTGCCAGATTCTGCAAACGCTTCTCCTACCAGGAGTGAGAATGCAGATATGGTTCCTCAGATCCTGAGGTCTTGGAGCCATTTTCCCAACCCTCCAGCTTAGACCTAGTTGGGGTTTCAGATACACAGATGAATAGAGGGACTCCACTCATTTTAGGCAGGACCAGGAGCTTAGAAAAAAGGATCAGAGTGAGTTGTTCCAAGGTGAGGCATTCTGGAGGGAAGGGGCGCAAAGAATGCTAAGACTTACTTAGTCTGCTATGTGCCAGACACTATTTTAAACACTTGCTGTACCAATTACTCAATCGTCCTAACAACTCTATAGGGTAGATGCTATTATTTTCATTTCACAGATGAAGACACAGAAGCAGAGAAAGTAAGGTGACAGTTCAAGATCATGCAGTGGTCAGTGGTGATGCTAGGATCAAAGTCCATGTGGGTACCCATAATATAAGGCCACTCAGGAGGAAATGGGATGAAAATTTTCTAGGCAGAGGACTTGGCCCATGCAATAGCATGGTGGTGGGAAGAGATATTTTCCTAGGGAAATGGACCTACCTGTTGCAGCTGCCACTGCTTCTGGGCTATTCTGAGTTTTTCCATGGCCATTTGCTTCTGCAGGTAAGCGAAGGAAGGGAATGAGGAGAGGAGGAGTACATTTTTATTGTTGCATTTCATTTATTTTATTTTATTTTTTTATAGCAGGTCCTTGTTGGTTATCTATTTTAAATATAGCAATGTGTGCATGTCAAATTCCCAATCTATCCCAAGCTCCCTTCCTCTCTGGTAACCTTAAGTTCTTTCTCTAAGTCTGTGAGTCTATTTCTGTTTTACAGTAAGTTCATCTGTATCTTTTTTTAGATTCCACATATAAATGTTATCATATATTTGCCTTCGTCTGACTTACTTAAGTATGATAATCTCCATCTATGTTACTGCAAATGGCATTATATTAATAGCTGAATAATATTGATGAAAGGATAAAGAAGATGTGGTACATATATATAATGGAAGATTACCTCAGTCATATGGTTGAAATTTAAAAGATAACCAGTGGGTCCAACCTAGCATATTCACCCTTTTCCTCCTTCTCTCTGCTTGCCCTTCCCTCCCCTCGTCATTGTTTCACCTTGGCCTGGAGCTGTTTAAGGGCCTCCTGGAGCTGTGCCTGCTTTGTTTGGGCCTCCTCCACCTTGGGCAGTGCCTGGGTCAGGGAATTTGTGATGACTTCCACATGCTCTTGGTAGGTGGCCTTCAGCTCTTTCCATTGCTCTTTGGCTTCAATTGCCTTCTGCCCTGCGGAGAGCCACCAAAAGTGAGTATATAAGTGAGGTAGGCCCACTTGCCTGCAGCACTGGGGCTTCAGTCATCACATCAGCCAAACAGCTGCCCTGACTGATGTCCCCCTTTCTTCTTCACTCAGGGAAGCCCCTATCCAAACCCTGAGTCTACTCACGGCTTGTGTCTTCAGAAGCCAAGGGATTCTGGTCCTGGGAAGTGCCTTCCTGAACCAAGAAATTCTGCAAGAAGTCTACTACTTGAAGCTGGCTGCAGAGGAGCTTGTCTTTCTTCCGAGAGTCCTGTTCAGAAGGAGGGTATCAGCAGGGAACATTCTTACCTCCTTGTACTACAGGCCAACAAGGTTACCTTCCAGTCTGCTCACCACTAATGCTGCCCAGTATCTCAGCAAGAGGATCCAGGAGCAGCCCCTGGCTGGTGAAAGGCTAGCTCCCATTTTGCACATACCATCACAAACTCAGCCAGTATCTGGTCAGGCACTTCAGCCTCCTCCTGAAGACCTACAGGTTCCAGGATGTCTGCTACCTTGGCCAGGGCCCTGAAGGGGCAAGAAAACAGGAAAAAACTGCTGACTCCTGGGGTGCTAGTTCTAGTGAATTTGTGTGCACATTGCACATATGTGATTATGTGTATTAATGCTGAGTCTTGTCCTGACTAGCAGCTACACACAGGCTTGAAGGGCCACCTGAGACCAGGAATGGTGTGTGCATGGAAGACACATGGAAGTAATAAGTGAAATAATAAGTGAGGAAAAATAAGCAAAGCAAGGGGAATAATAAGCCTGGGGAAAGAGCTGTGATTTTAAATACAGTCTGTTTCACCGAATAGAAACCTTTTGAGGGGACTTTCCTAGTGGTTCAGTGGTCACAGATTCCATCCCTGGTCCAGTAAGATTCCGCATGCCACGGAGCAATTAAGCCTGGGCACCACAGCTCCTGAAGCCCTTGCTCTAGAGCCAGTGCTCTGCAAGGAGAGGCCACTGCAATGAGAAGCCCGGCACCGCAGCTAGACAGTAGACCCACTCATTGAAGCTAGAGAAAGTCAGCGCAAAGCAAGAAAGAAGACATTTGAGTTTCTGAAATCAAAGAAATATACAGGGGAAGGGACAGCGCCCCGCGCAGAAACAGCCTTGTAGCAAGGTCTCAGAATACTGGAGGAGGAGCTAAGGACAGGAGCCTGGATCCCTGGGTCTAGGCTCTCTTGAGTTCTTCCTTGTTAGGGGCTGGAGGAGTCCACTAGAAAGCGGTAACCGGGATAAAGTAACTCACAGGAACAGTGTATGTTGGGACAAGGGTGGCAGAAATTAAACGGCCTTCCCAGGGTATCCTCCTGGGGTGGAAAGTTTCCTGTTAGGATGGTCGACCTGCGAAGAGACGTGGAGGCTTGACAGGGATGTAACCGTCCCCTTTAAGTACACATCTCTGGGGAGTGTGCGTTCTGGTGGGGAACAGTCTCTCATAGGCCTTACTCCTGGAGAGAACCAACCTAAGACAGGGAGTCTGTGGTCACGATCACTTCACGGCAGAGCCGAACCCCAACAGCTATAATGGGTTGAGGGGCATTACTGATTTTACTTGTGGGTGCGCAAGGACCGTCCCAGCCCGCCCCCAGCGGGAGACACTTACTCTCTGGCTGCAGCCTCCACTTCAGACTCCACAGCCCCCATCTTGCCCCCGGCTCCGCTCCAGCTCTACTCTGGGACTACTTTGGATCCACCTCGCTGCGCGCCGGGACAGGCGATTGGATGTCCGGTCAGTGGGCGGGATTCAAGGACCCTTAAGCGCTTTCATTGGCAGGCCCAGATGGACGCATTGGCGCGCCCGGTAGTTTGGCGCAGGCGCAGTTGTTGCTGAGCGGAGCCGGCGCGCAGTTCTACGCCTGCGCAGTAACCGGTAGGCTGAGCCGAGGTGGGGGAGGTGTGGCTTGAGTTCGTTCCGCGGCGCGCGGCCCAGTTCTCAGACTAAGCGGCAGAGGCAAACTTTTCTCTATTTGGATTCTAGGGATACGTTTCAACATTTCCTTTATTTAAAAAGAAAAGAAAAAAAGAATTCTACTGCTGTTGAAGGAGAGCGCTGGGTCAGTTTCCAAGACAGTTGGCGTCAGGAACGAGTAACAGTGACCCTGAAGACTGAGGAAACAAATGCTATCAGTTCAGAAAGCTTACGGTATTTACAAGGTTTTCCAGACTGCAGTGCAGGGAGAGAAAACCTAAGCAGAGCCCAGCGAATTGCCTGCGTTGACAGGAAGGAGCTGCAAGTTTGAGGGAGACCAGGGCAGGTAATGTTCTTTTCAGAGTATAACAGAAAGGCGAGAGTTGTTCAGAGAACTTGGGGTTCTGTAGAATTTTCTCCAGGATTCTACTGAATTTTGAGCATCTTTTGTCTGAGGAAACTACCCAGGAGGGGATTTAAGGATTCACTTAGGCGCAGAAATAGTAATTCGTTTCACCGATCTGGCTGGAAAACTTCCTAATCCATGCTGCTGCTGCTGCTAAGTCTCTTCAGTCGTGGCCGACTCTGTGCGACCCCATAGACGGCAGCCCACCAGGCTCTGCCGTCCCTGGGATTCTCCAGGCAAGAATGCTGGAGTTGGTTGCCATTTCCTTCTCCAGTGCATGAAAGGGAAAAGTGAAAGTGAAGTCGCTCAGTCGTGTCCGACTCTCAGCGACCCCATGGACTGCAGCCTACCAGGCTCCTCCGTCCATGGGGTTTTCCAGGCAAGAGTACTGGAGTGGGGTGCCATTGCCTTCTCCGCCTAATCCATGGGGCATTGGTTATTAGAGTACACAGACAGGTTTTGCCTTAATAGTAGAGCATTCGCCCTAGACACCTCACCCCTCTAGTGCATATGTTCACAGTTGTTTCTCGTTCTTTGGGATCCTATGGACTGTAGCCGGCCAAGCTCCTCTGTATACGGGATTTCCCAGGTAAGAATACTGGAATGGGTTGCTGTTTCCTCTAGGGGATCTTACCTACACAGGGATCGAACTGGCGTATCTGGCTCCTGCGTTGACAGGCTGATTCTTTACTACTGAGCCGCTGGGGAAGTCTTCACTTGTCTAGTGCCACCTAACAAATCTTAAAAGCATGTCCCAAGTGGATCAAATGGTTAACAAATCATATAAGTATATAACAGACCAAAGTTCAATAATATTTATAGAAATACAAAAATGTCTAGCAACCAGTAAGGTATAGTTCACAATGCCTGGCATCAAAAACTACCAAGCTTGCAAAAAATCAGGAAAAGAAAACCCATATTTAGGAGAAAAATCAATCACTGATCAGAATAGAACTAGCCCTTAGAGGAGGATCCCATGGACGGAGGAGCCTGATAGGCTACAGTCCACGGGATCGCAAAGAGTCGGACACGACTGAGCGACTCTCTCTCTTCTCTTCAAAAAGATAGCAAGAGGGAAGGATGTGAAAAAAGTGGACTGCTCATGTTGCTAGTAGGATGTAAAATGATGCATCTGCTTTTGGAAAACAGTTTATTAGTTCCTCAAAATGTTAAACATACCAATTGCTAGTTTAAAAAGAGCACGTATTTGGGCTTGCCAGGTGGCTCTAGAGGTGAAGAACCCGCTTGCCAATGCAGGACACCTAAGAAATGGGCGTTTGATCCCTGGGTCAGGAAGATTCCCTGCAGAAGGGAATGGCAACCTACTCCAGTATTCTTGCTTGGAGAATCCCATGGAAAAAGGAGCCTGGCGGACTACAGTCCATAGGGTCTCAAAGAGTTGGATACGACTGAAGCGACTTAGCATGCATGCATTCACCTGAAACAAACTAGAAAGTACCTGAAAGCCAAGCTCCAAGCTGAAAAAAAAGGGCACATATTGTATGATTTTGTTTATGTGAAATGTCTAGATTAACCATATATAAAGAAACATAAGTGGTTATCTAGGGGCTGGCAGGGGAATAGGGATGAATGTGGGGTTTCTTTTAGTGAGTAAGTAAAAATGTTCTAAAGTTAGATTATAGAGAAGTTTGCATAATTTTATATATTAAAAAATACACTTTAAATGGAGTTCTTAAAAAGTTAGTCAAAAACACGAAACATATAGTAAGACTTAAACATGCAGAAGTGAAAACTGCGATGTGACAGATGAAATTAAATGGAATTAATAAACACTGAGCTGTGGTATAATTTCTAACAACCTTATGCTTTGGTAAGGACACAAAGAAGAATCTGAGGTCTTAGCCATGACAAAAACAAGTTTATTGAAGAAAGAACAGAAAGAACACTTCAAGGGAGAGGTGGAGCAAGCAAAGAGAGGCACTGGTGCAGGAATGATGTGGTACAGGGTTTTTCAAGACAAGAGTTTTTGCATATTCATCTAGGCAGCCCTGGACTGACAGTTTTGATTGACAGGTACAAGCTATGTAACAGCAGGCTCTATTGAGCATGTTTTCCCCATAATCCAGTCTGTTATAAGCAGATTATATATGTAATATGCATATAATGTATGTATGTATAGAATATTTATGAACCCCTAACAGGCTCCCACTTGCTAAAGGTCACTTGAGGACACAGCTGTGCATCCAGACCCATGTGCCAGAACCAATGTCTGCCTAGGGCCAATGCACTAGAGTTGGAAAAGTCTCTGTGGTTATTTTGTAGTAATAGTGTATCTGTGAGCTCTCCTGGGCTGCAATGGGGTGTGTCTGGGATGGGGTTTAGAGAGACCTACTTGAATCTTTTTTGGCTTGGCTGCCCCAGTTGCTCATGCCTAACTGCCTACCTAACACTTTGATCCAAATTCCCATGAAAATACTGCCTTTTGAATAAAATCCTTTTCAAATATATGAAATGACCTCACTTCATATCTATATTTAAATATTTTAGTGTAAACTGAAGACAAAATCATTAAAAGATCAAACAATAAATAGCAAATCAAAATGACATACTGCA
Organism: Giraffa tippelskirchi; assembly: GCF_054371585.1. Classification (NCBI taxonomy): domain Eukaryota; kingdom Metazoa; phylum Chordata; class Mammalia; order Artiodactyla; family Giraffidae; genus Giraffa; species Giraffa tippelskirchi. The sequence continues at coordinate 45,920,736 of NC_137276.1, forward strand.
AATTGAATTTAAGTGCAAGTTGACTTTGGACTCTACATAGTGCAGATATGCCAGGTCTGGGGCACTCCCTGGGTTTCCTGTGTTTAGGACTCTATGCTTGTACTGCTGAGAGCCCAGATTCAACCTCTGATCTGAAACTAAAATCCTGTAAATAGCATGATGTGGCCCCAAACAAACAAAAAAACCCCCTGAATTTGCAGCTCTGTTTAACCCTCCACTCGGCTCTGATTTCTAGAAGGTGTTAAACTGTTGGTCACTCAGGTGTATCCGACTCTTTGCGACCCCATGGACTGTATGTAGCCTGCCAGGTTCCTCTGTCCATGGGATTTTCCAGGCAAGAATACTGGAATGGGTTGCCATTTCCTTCTCCAGGGGATCTTCCTGACCCAGGGATCAAACCCAGCTCTCCTACATTGCAGGCTGAGTCTTTATCATCTGAGCTGCCAGGGAAGTATAGAGATCTGACCTAATGAAAATTAATATAGATCAATAAAAACATATGATTCTAAGTTTTCTTCTCTTTCTGTGTTGTCTAATAAACTAGCCACAGCCATGTGCACCTATTTACATTTAACTTACAGTTCAGTAAGATTAAAAGTTTATTTTCTAAGTCACATTAGCCACATTTCAGTTTTCGATAGCAATGTATGCCTAATGGCTGCCATAGTGGGTAATGGAAATTATAGAACAATTCCATCAATAGATACATATATCCTGTAAATTATGTACCAAAAGTTTTCATTTACATTAATTGCAACAATTTACATTAATTTCAATTTTGTAATTGATGTACAAAAAGTTTATATTTACATTAATTTTACCAAACAGGATAAAAAAAATTCCATGACTTAAAAAAGTCACATTTTCAGTAAAGAATTTGCAAGTGTATAAACTGTTTATGAATTTAAAGAGTTATTTGCAGCTTATCAAACTCTAATGCCCTCCATAAATTATATATAAAAATTTTATGTTGCTCAACCCATCTCCCCAATTGCAGAAAGTAATAGCACAACCAGCAAGGATGTAAAGCAAATTCCCTTAAGCGTATAAGTGATATAGGCATTATATTTTCATTATTAAGATAGAAACATCTATTTGGTCACTGAACAAGTGGAAAAAAAAATTAAAGCATATGTCCCTAGTAATAAAAAATTTCCTCATTTGCCGTGAAGTTTTTTTGTGTATGTGTAGTGCATATGAAATGGTTCTGAAAATAGCACTGACATTAAACTCAAATGTGAGCTATGAGTCTAAATTCATCTTTCTCTACATGGAAATTCAGTTGTTACTGCACTACTTGTCAAAAAATTAGTCTTTCCTCATTTAATTGTCTTGGCACAAAAAATCAGTTTGCTAAAAATGTATTTGTGTTTCATGGACTCTCAATTCTATTTCACTGATCCATATTCTTACAGCAGCACCGCATTGTTTTGATTATTGCACCCTTTTATAATACCTTTAGAAGTTGAGAAGTGTATGTCTTCCAAATATTTCTTCTTTTACAAATATGACTTGACTATTCTGTTGGTCTGTTTGTTTAGTTTTTTTTTTGGCCACATGTGCGTCTTGTGGGATCTTGGTTCCTCTTGACTATTCTGGATCTTTTTCATTTCCATATGCGTTTTAGGAATAGCTGATCAAAATCTAACAAAAGGCCTGCTGGGATTTCCTAAGATTTACATTGTATTAGGTTGGAAGTTATAGATGGTTGTTTCAATTTCTCTGTTTTTTTTTTTTTTCTTAATTTATTTTTATTTTTACAACTATGTGTTATTACAAAGGTTGGCTGCCAATAATTTTTGGAGAATACTTGATATAATTATTGCATAAGAGCATGAACCAACAATGTCTCCAGGAATTCTCTGGACTGGTGAGACTGAACTAGGTAAACACTTCTCTCTCTAGATAATTAAACACAAACACAGAAGTGGAGTAGTTAGACTTTTTGAAAGAATTTAACATTCAAATTAAAGTATTTAACACCATAACTTCACCTTGTTTAAAAGAAAACAGGCAAGAAGTTTAAATACTTCGTTACTAAGACACAATAATATTTTCTTGACAAGGCTAGATAATTTGCTCCTTCACAGTTCAGTATTTTTTCATTCATAAATGTATAAATGTATAAGAAAACTACTCTTTCTTAACACTGCAGGAGCTAGTCATCTTTGTGTTTTAAAAAAAGCAATCAAAACTTCTAAACTGATGTGTAAATTTTGAAATTTGGAAAAGAAACATGGATTAAGTCCTTCTTAAACCTGGCATCTGTGGGAATTTTGTTTTGAATGGGTGAAATTCACATTTATTAACCCAAGGCACTAAGCTGGACTTAAAACAAAACAAAACAAAACACCTCATTTAATTGCCACACAGAAACTCTGAGCTTTTATTACTCTAGATTAATAGAAAAGAAACTTAATTGAAGTAATTTTACCATGGCCAAACAACTACTGTAGTAAGTTGCAGACCTAAATCTGAAATATATCTGACACTAAAGTTAGCTAGTGAACTAACTGGAGTTAGACCTGAGAGATTTTCAGCGATAAAATGCAGCCTTTGTTGAAGGTTTGTTTTCCTTATGTCATCAGCATCTTATTCTCTACCTGTGTCCTATGTCACTTCACTTGTGTCTGACTCTGCAAACCTGTGAACTGTAGCCGCCCCTCCCAACTCCCGCTTCTCTGTTCATGGAATTCTCCTGGCAAGAATAGCAGAGTCGATTGCCATGCTTTCCTTCAAGGGATCTTCCTGACCCAGGGGTTAAATCCATGTCTGTTAAATCTCCTGCATTGGCAGGTGAGTTCTTTACCACTAGTGCCACCTGGGAAGTATGTTTATTCTCTACCTGATTCTCAGTGAATGTTTTTAAAATTGATTCTAAATTGCTTTGTTACTTTGTTTTTGTCCTGTTCTACTTACATGTGGTAGTAGTGCTTTATCCTCCAAACTGTATGCTCTGCTTATGATTTCTGAAACTTTAAAAACCTTATTAAAAATTTCAATTGAGAGAGGGCATATTTTAGTACAAATAATTTTTCAGATTTGTCAGTTTGGTTTAGTTTTCTCCCTTAGTTCTTGCCTTATTGCAATAAAAATTTAGAAAGACAGACTAAGAACTTTGAAACACAAGTTACAGCTCAGTTCAGCTCAAGCAGACAGATCCTTTATTAGACACACACTCCCAAGGTTTGGGAGGAGGCTAACCCCAAAAGAACTGTCTTTTTTCTCTTGGCTTCCCCCTTTTTATACTTCCAGTCTCCTTTGGTTATGCCCTGTGCAAAATAGGGCTTGTACCCACCACCAGTCAGTGACAGGGAATGCAAAAGCCGCATTGACAATTGCAAGTTATATAAGAGCAGGCTGTGTTGTTATGTATTCCCATAATTCAGTCTTTTATAATCAAGTGTAGAATATGTGGGGACCCTTAATGGGCTCTTAGATGCCTAAGGTTACTTGGAGAATCCCCTGTGGTTACTTTGTATTCATTGTGTGCCTAGGTTGCACCTGCAGAAGTTGGAAAAGTCCTTGAGATTATTTTTGTAGCTTATCTGTGAGCTCTCCTGGGTGTGTCTGGGATGGGTTTTAGAGATCAGCTTGCTTATCTTTCAGCCAAGCCATCCTTCCTTCAGTTCAGTGGCTCAGTTCTGTCTGACTCTTTGCGACCCCATGAACCGCATCAATTCAGTTGTCCCCTGAAGATGCTGAATTGATGCTTTTGAACTGTGGTGTTGGAGAAGATGCTCATTGAAGTAAATGCTCATTTTCCAATAAACTATCTCCTCCAATTGCATAAGTGTTTAACATAATTTACAATTTTTATCTTTTACTATTTCCTATTGTTCGTACTCCTTTTCCTATTTGGAACCAGTCTATTGGTTCCATGTCCAGTTCTAACTGTTGCTTCCTGACTGCATACAGGTTTCTTGTCTTGGTTTGCTAGTTCCAGATGGATAGATTCTTTCTTACACCCTGTTCAGTTACCTATTTCAACCTCATTCTTCTAACAATTTTCAGCAACCATGCAATTTGGATATGGATCATCAGAAGTAAATTGCAACACCCTCGTGGGAAAGGATATCTCCCTAGGAGTAAATGCCCATGAAAGCCTATTGAATCTTTTCTAATCACTGTCTAACCTTCCAGCTTTTTACTCTTTGTTTTCTGACAGTAATGAACCAAAACAACATGATGAAAGCCTGAAAGCTAAAGGGATTATTTTTAATTCTCGAACTCATTTTTATGTATCTGTTGCACTTATAATCATATTTTGATAATTCCCATTGCTTTCCTCTAATTTTGAAGGGAGATAATTTCATCTTATCAATATAAATCTTTCCCTTTCAGTTCAAGAAGTGTTATATGTTTCTCTTCATAGATTAAGCTAAGTGCTAAATATATTTTGTTTTTTTATCACTCCACAGCCAAGGAGATTCATCCAGGGATAGCTAGTATTTCATAGGTGCACACAGTGGAAGTGAAAATGTTAGTGGCTCAGTCATGCCTGACTCTTTGCGATCTTGAGAATTGTAGTCCCTGCCAGGCTCCTCTGTCCATGGAATTCTCCTGAAGTGGGTAGCCATTCCCTTCTCCAGGGGATCTTCCCAACCCAGGAATTCAATTCAGATCCTCCTGTATTGCAAGCAGATTCTTTAAGGTCTGAGCCACCAAGGAAGCCAAAGTGGGTGGCTTGGAAAAGCAAGAGGAACAAAGACAAAATCTAGCGATTCCACTCCCTGCCCCCCTGCCATTTCTTCCTTATACATCTATTCTACAATATTGCTAAAGAAATTATTCATCCCTTTGAAATTTTTTATTCTGTTTAAATATTATTATGAGGCCCACTTGACTTCACACTCCAGAATGTCTGGCTAGAGGTGAGTGATCACACCCATCATGGTTACCTGGGTCATAAAGATCTTTTTTGTATAGTTCTTCTGTGTTTTCTTGCCACCTCTTAATATCATCTGCTTCTGTTATTTCCATACAGTTTCTGTCTTTTATTGAGCCCATCTTTGCATGAAGTGTTCCCTTGGTATCTCTTCTTTTGCTTCTCTTCTTTTCTCAGCTATTTGAAGACCTCCTCAGATGATCATTTTGCCTTTTTGTATTTCTTTTTCTTGGGGATGGTTTAGATCACAGCCTCCTGTACAATGTTGCAAGCCTCTGTCCATAGTTCTTCAGGTATTCTGTCTATGAGATCTAATCCCTTGAATTTATTTGTCACTTCCACTGTATAATTTCAAGGGATTTGATTTAGATCATACCTGAATGGTCAAATGGTTTTTGCTACTTTGGCTGCAAAGAATATAATGAATCTAATTTCGGTATTGACCATCTTGTGATGTCCATGTGTAGAGTTGTCACTTGTGTTGTTGGAAGAGAGTGTTTGCTATGATCAGTGTGTTCTCTTGGCAACACTCTGTTAGCCTTTGCCCTGCTTCATTTTGTACCCCAAGGCCAAACTTGCCTGTTACTTCAGGTATCTCTTGACTACTTTTGCATTCCAGTCCCCTATGATGAAAAGGATGTCTGTTTTTGGTGTTAGTTCTAGCAAGTCTTGTAGGTCTTCATAGAACCATTCAACCTCTTTGGCATTAGTGGTTGCGGCATAGACTTGGATTATGGTGATGTTGAATGGTTTGCCTTGGAAGTAAACCAAGATCATTCTATTGTTTTTGAGATTGTACCCAGGTACTGCAATTTTGGACTCTTTTGTTGACTATGAGTGGAAAAGTCATAAATCCTTAGGTAAATTTATATTTCCACTAAATGAAATGCATTAAAAAATAACACGCAACTGAATCCTGGTAAGCATGTCCCTTTATATCACATAGATACACTAGGTTCAAAACCAGTAATTTACACAGTTACTTTAGTTTCCAAGCAAGTAAAAATTTTTAAAAATTGTATGGCTGTAATATAGGCTTTCATTATTTTGGTGTCACAATGTACAATGCCATTTTAAAAGTAATGATTTACTAGTATTTTTGTCAGTTATTTTGACAGTCTTAAATATCCAAATATAAATATTTTAATTAACATGTACAAAGATATTGATTGCCTGTATTAACATTTTACATCAAATGAAGTTACATCAAAAGACACAGAAACAAACAGAAACAATAATGACAAAATTAAACCCCAACATACATATAATTACTTTATATGTTAAAATAGCTAAATACATAAATTAAAAGAGATTAACAGAATAGCTCCAACTCATGTCTCAACCATACTCTGTATACAAATCATTAATAGAATTATGATGATTAATCTTATAAGATACATTGGGATATATAATTAAAATAATACAACAGTTTGAAAAAATTTTATGAGTGAAAAATTTTTATGAGTGAAGTATAGAACTTTTGCTTCTCTTTAGGTCCCTTTACCTTCTCCGTCTTAATAATATACTTTGTCTATATACATTTATCACATCAGATAATTATTGGGCTTCCCTGGTGGCTCAGATGGTAAAGAATCCATCTGCAACGCAGGAAATCTCTGATCTCTGGAGTATGAAGATCCCCTGGAGAAGGGAATGGTAACCCACTCCAGTATTCTTACCTGGAGAATTCCATGGACAGAGGAGCCTGGCGGGCTACAGCCCACAGGATCACAAAGAGTTGGACACAACTGAGCGACTAACACTTTCACAGTTATAACTTGTACTATAATCAAACTATTTGCTAAAAGAAGTTCATGTGATGAAGAATAGTTTATCATATTTACTATTGTCTATTGTTTTTCTTTCTAAAGATCACTGTCTTTTGTTATCACCTTCTTTTTTACAAGGTTTAGAGAGCTTTCTTTGGTAATTATTTAAGTGTAGATTTGCTGGCACAAATTATTTTAGCATTCTTTTGACTGAGAATATGTTTATGTCTTCTTTATTCCTGATGGATAGTTTCACCAATGGATATAGAATTTCTGGTTCCTTTTAGAATTGACAGCTCTTTTCTTTCAGCACCTTAAAAAAAAAAAAAAAAGCACACAGTTGTGCTTCCTTCTGGCCTGCATGGTTTCAGATAGGAAATCCACTACAACATGAATTGTTATTCTTTTATAGGTAATGTATTCTTTTCCTCTGGCTATTTTTAAAACATTTTTCTTTTTATTTTATACTTAAAATTTTAATTTTGTTATGTCTTGGTGTGGATTTCTTTGGGGTTATTTGAGGTTTTTGCATGTTTAAATATATAGATTTGTGTCTTTTGCCAAACTTGGCAAGTTTTCAGCCATCGTTTCTTCAAATACTTTCCCAGTACCACACTCTTTCTCTTCTGTATTGTGATAAAATGAATTTTTGCTCTTTTTAAATTTTTCTACAGAAACTTCTGTTGATCTGTCTTTATCTTCAGTTGATTTTATCACTTCCATTTACACTCTTGTGTACAACTGAGTTTTTTTTTTTTAATTTCAGTTAAATTTCAGTTAAATTTTTTTAATTGTAGTTTTCAATTCTATAATTCTATAATTTCTCTTCAGTTATTTTATATGATTTATATTTCTGTGCTGAGATTTTCTGTTTTCATATGTTTTGAGACAATTTGTGATTTATTTCTAAAGGATTTTTAAGGCAGTTGCTTTTAAAATGCTTGTCAGATAATTTCAATATTAGATTAATCTCCATATTGGTTATCTTTTCTCATTAAATTCTGATTTTCCAAATTCTTGGTATAATGAAAGTTTTTTTATTGTATGCTGAACATTTATTTTATTAATGAATTCTTGTTCCTATCCAAGTATTCTATTTTAGCAGGCAGTTGTTCTATTTAAGTTATAGGGTATATAAGCGATAGTCTACTTCTCTCAGTTTTAATTCCCTTGAATGTTTAGTTTGTGAGCCCTTGCAGTGATATTTTGTCTTGTTTGATTTCTGGTGCTGGTAGGACTCCTGTGTAAGCCCTATTGGTGCCATCTGTGGGGTACTGAGCAATATTCTGTGTGAAGAATAAAACCCACTGGCCCTAGTTCCCTTATACCACTGGGTGGAAGCCAGGGATTCACAGAGCTTTACTATTGCAGTAGAAATGAGCTGGTGGGACCACTCTCTGGGCCTTGCTTCTGGACAGGGGAATAAGAAAGTTAGGAGTTTGTTTCTTCGCTGCTGGGAGATCACATCAGTCACCCGGCATAAAGTATGGAACAGAGGCTGGGATGGCTCAGACTTTGCTGTTGCCACTGCTGTTGGTAAGTTGGGTAATCAACAGAGGCTCTATTTGTGGAAAACTGCTTGAGGTTCCCTACTAGGTCTCTGTTGGGTTTCTGGTGAGAAAGAATAGATTTTTCTTTCTTTCTTCCTCCCTTTTTTCTTTTTCTTTCTTTCTCTTTTTCCTTCATGCCTGATCATTTCTTGTGGCAGGTCTCTCCATTGACAGTCCAAGGTGTATGGGAGAGAAAGAAAAAAAAAACAGGTAACTCACCATGTTGTTATTTCTCAACTCCCGTACCTGCTAGCTGGTACACATTCTTCTTTCCAGCTTTCAGATTTATCTTACTGTTGTCTATAAAGTACTTTCCAGGGTATATAATTATTCTTAGAAGAAACAGGGAAAAGTGAGTCTATACTTTCTCATATTCCTGAAGTCTTAGCTAATATTTTTAGCTGTGATTATAACTTACAGTTTTATATGCTTAGCAATTAGCATTGATCTTGAAAAACACTAGTTGCTTGGCAAAAAAAAAAAAAATGTGATTAAGTGAATTAGCAAGTGAGTGCTAAGCTGCTGGTTGTGTCTGACTCTCTGTGACCCTATGGACTGTAGCCCACCAGGCTTCTCAGTCCATGGGATTCTCCAGGCAAGAATACTGGAGTAGGTTGCAATGCCCTTCTCCAGGGGATCTTCCCAACCCAGGGATTAAACCAGAATCTCTTGTGTCACCTGCATTGGCAGGCAGGTTCTTTATCTCTAATGCCATCTGGGAAGCCCAAGTGAGTGGTTGCCTAAATAAAATGAAGGAAGGAAGGAGGGAGGGACGGATAAAGGAGAAAGAAAAGAAAGAAAAAAATAATGAAGAATGCTGTTGTCGATGGACTACTTTAATAACAGCATTGTATATTAGAAAAAACACTAGCCTCAACTGTGTAAGTAGAAAATGTAGCATTATTGACTATCAATTTAAATTCTATAAAATTATGTTTTCTTATTTATAAAATTAAAGGCTTTGCTTAAAATTTGTCATCCCTTTCAGTTATGTATGCTGTGACTCTCAAAAATTTTTTTTTCTGAAAGTCATAATTGATGCTATACCTAAAAGTTGTCTGCTATAGAGCTTATAGTTGTGACCCCTGAGGCAGCACACAAACCCTTTGATACAGCTGTGCAATAGTGGGGAACAGCAGCAAGTCGACTGAATTGGTGTAAAACAATAGGTGATTCTGTATATTTTCCCAATCAATGGCATTTGTAGGGCATTAGTCAAAGGAGTTGAGCTGCCAAAAATGAAGGGCTCAATAGTGCTTTCACCTGTGAGCAGCTGGTCACATACTTGTGGTTTTCCAAATATGTTCACATATTGAGAGAAAACCATCCACTGGCTATTATCTTTGAATATGAAGGACAAACATATCATGGATAATGCCCATCCAACTGTTAATACAGTCTGTGCCTTTGTTGGAACTTCTGTTCCCAATCTAATGGATATTTAATTTAACTGATAACTGTGCCTTGTTGATATACAATTAGCACCTAAACTTTTAATGCAAGAAGTAACTAGGAATGTGCTGAGGGTGCATATGTTTACTCTCTTGGCCCTAACTCACTAATGGTCTTATACAAATTTTGGAAGTGAGAATAAAACTGTCAACCAAGGAGAAATATATAAATGCATCATTAAAATATTATTCTCACATCATAAACAAATTTATACACACATATGCAGGCATTTAGCTCTAATTATATATCAATAAATTAGCCTTAATGAGTAAATGTTTCATAATATATATGGAATTATGATTGTTCTTTTCAGATGCAAGTACAGAGACTGCTCATAATGACTATTACAGTAGCCTTTTACAATCACTTCTCTGAAATGTAAGTAGAACTTCCTAAAATGCAAATCCAAGCATGTATTGACATTATTAAGTCTTTTGGTGCATACTGAATGAATATTTAATACATTCAACACACTGTATATAATGTGGAGAGTATTGTTCAAAGTGTGAATAAAACAAATATGAAAAGTACAGTCTATTGGATGAACACTTGGGAGACCATACTCTTTAAATATTTTACTAGTCCCTATATGATACGGTCCCTGATTATAACTTCTTATTGTTTTTTCTCTTTATTCTCTCCTTATCACTTCACCATTCCCCCCACCCTTTACCTCCCCACTGCAAATTAAAACATGCTTTCTATTGCTCTTAACCTTTCTTCCATGCTCTTCCTTTTGACTGAAATAAATACTAGGTCATCTTCTAAACTTGCATGTTTGTGTAGAAAGTGTCACTAGTTTCTCATCCTTAGCTTTGATACCAGTTCTTCTGGAAGGCCTTTCTTGATGATCCTGTCATCCTTAGACATTAACTAAGTGCCTCTCTTCTCCCTTATCACCCTAGACTGTCCTATAATAGCTCTTATCACATTGTTTTGGACAGTAATGCATAGTCTTGTTTAACTGTTCAAAGCCTGGATAGATTCTGATAAGCTTTTTTTACATCCCTTTTTTATTGTGGTAAAAAGTGTATAATATGAAATCTAACTTTAGATATCTTATATGAAACCAATGAAGTAATCAATCTCTTAGAAGCAAAAAGCAGAATGTTGTTTGCTGGTAGGTGGGAAGAGGGGGAAACTGGGAGATGATCAATGGTATAAAGATTTATTTTAGAAAGATAAATAAGTTCTAGAGATGTGCTTTACAACAATGGTGAATATAGTTAACAATACTGTGCTACTTTCTTTAAGGTCAGTTTCTGGAGATGTTTTTTTATTCCTCTGATTGGGTCATATTTCCCTGTTTCTTCATTTGCCTTATAACGCTGTGTTGGAATCCACACACTTGAACAAAAAAAGACACCTCTTCCAATCTTATCTACTGGCTTCATACAGGGAAAGACTTTCACCAATCAATCTAGCTATAGATTTTTGGGTCTCTCCAGCTTTTTCTAAGGATGTACCTTCTCTGGGCTTGTGTATGTCATTTTTCAGTTTGAAAGGTTTATTGTTTTTTTCTGGCTCTGCCTGAAGCCACCAGGCTCTCTGTATCCCCCAGGTGTCAAGGTGTAACTATTCTGTCAGCACTTTACATCAAATGAAACAGAAACCAGTCTCAGACTGCACCTACCTGCAAAAGCGGGAACATTGGACCCATGCTCTACTCTTTTCTTTCTCTCACTAGGGAGAAGACACAAACTGGGTGCTTACTCCTGATCATGGTGAACTGAGGCTATTTCTGTCTGCAGTTTTACAACTCTCTAGGACTGCCACAGTCTGCTGGATTCTCTTTTAATCTCTGCAGCCTCTGGCACCCAAAGTATGCCAGTTACCTGTCAGTGCCTTGAGTCAGGTTAAATAGAAAGCAGTCCCTCTGAAATCTGGAACTTTAAATGCACATTCTACCATTCTCTTTCCTTCCCAAAGGAAAAGCCACAGCTGGGCTTTTCTTTCCAATTACAAACTGTGCTAGCTTTGGGTAGCATGGCTGGAATTAAATAGCTTTTCTTATCTGTTTCATTGTGACTCTTCTTGGATTTGAACTTGCCTTAGTGCTACATCTTCCTAACTGATTTCTGAATTTCTCATAGAAGTTTTTGGGGCTGTATGTTGTTAAGTTGATGCTTCTGTGGTGCACCAGGTTCTGAGGCTTCCTGTACCATCATTTTGCTGATGGATATTGAGCATCTTGAGTGACATTGTTTTCTCAATATCCAGCAAACTGCCTGGCACATGATTGGTGCTTAATAAATATCTGTAGAATAGGAATGAAGTAGTTCCAGTTCAGGGCTAGAATATCAAACTTGTTTCTAAATAATATGAAAATATTTGGTTTTCTAACGGCATTGATATCTTGGCAGGTTTGTACATTTCTCCTCAAGACAATGGGTATGAAAGTAAAAATGTTAGTTGCTTAGTCATGTCTGACTCTTTGTGACCCCATGGGCTGTAGCTTGCCAGGCTTCCCTGTCCATAGAATTCTCCAGGCCAGAATACTGGAGTGGATAGCCATTTACTTCTCCAGGGGATCTTTGCGACCCAGGGGTTGAACCCAGGTCCCCTGAATTGCAGGCAGATTCTTTACCATCTGAGCCACCATGTGATAGACTTAGTACAAATTCAGCATGTAAACAGCAAGACCTAGAGCAGTGCTTTCCAATAGAAATTTATGCAGTCATGAAAATGTTTATTTCTGCTATCCAAAAGATTGCCATAAGCCAGATGTGGCTTTTTAGCATATGAACTGTGGCTACTGTGAGGGCTAGAACTTAAAATCTTATTTACACCTAATTTTAAATAACCATGTGTAGCTAATGGTTACCATATTGGACAGTGAAGCTCTGGAGGACTTAACAGCTGGCCTGGGTCTCTAAAAATGCATTTTGAAAATATTTATACTACAACATTTCCTGTTTTTTCCTTATAAAAAAGAGATGCAATGTCATTGTCTTCATCTTGAACATAAGTTTCTATCTACTACCAGAACCAGTCATCTTTTAATTACTTTTTGTTTCCTTCCTTCTTTCATTTTCTTGGCTAAATCAATCATTAGAATAACAGACAAAATTTTGATATTTCTGTTGCTATTATTCCATGGTATTTAATTTTATATCAAAGCAAAAATATATATGCATATATACTTGGGTCAAATAATACTACAAAACTTAACATTTTCCTAGTAAGTATTTTGCCCCACCCTTGACTTAAATTCCTTTGAAAAAAGTACTTTGAACTCTTCAGCTATTTTTTCTGATATTTCCTTTCATATATATATAACAATCATGGAGCTAGTGGTTTTCAGAGAAGAGCTTTATGAGGGCAGTAGTGTTATCTGACTCTGTTATTCCATGGACTGTAGCCCACCAGACTCCTCTGTCCGTGGAATTCTGCAGGCAAGAATACTGGAGTGGGTTGCCATTTCCTTCTCCGGGAAATCTTCCCAATCCAAGGATTGAACCTGGACCTCCTGCATTGCAGGCAGATTTTTTACCATCTGAGCCACCGAGGAAGCCCTTCAGATATATAAAATATGCTTAAAATTAAGTTTTCTCTTTTCTGTGTCATCCTATATCCATTTACAGCAGATGAGGATGCAACTCTCTTCTATGATTTGATCTGAAAACAAACAAATACACACACAGGACATATCCCTTTCCCATTTCTCTAATGCAATTTCTTCATAATTCTGGTTAAATAAAATTTTGGCATTTATATAAATATGTCTCTGTAAATTATATTTACTACTGAGGCAGAATTTTGAAGAGTAAATGCCCTGATGCTCCCTTTCATGTGAACACTACTGTTTTTCTTTATGTTTCTCACATATTTCATTCTAGAGGAGAAAAGAGTAATATCTGATGGTGAATTTGGAGGGAAGAACAGAGAAGATTTGGCCCTGCCCCTCCCTCTCACTTCACAATAAGAATGAACTTGCTCATGGAATGACCTCCATGCCATTTGGTTTATGATTCCAAGGCCCTATCCCTACAAAATAGGGGAGATGTCCTGGTGGCTCAGCTGGTAAAGAATCCACCTGCAATGCGGGAGACATGAGTTCGATCCCTGGGTTGGGAAGATCCCTTGGAGAAGGAAATAGCTACCCACTCCAGTATTCTGGCCTGGAGAATTCCATGGACTGTATAGTCCATGGGGTTGCAAAGATTCGGACACGACTGAGCGACTTTCATAGTTTTAGGGGATAAAAAATTCACATTTGGGAAAGAAAGCATATAGAATTGAGGAGTCCTTTTGTCCAGGGTCTGTGGCTTGGGTTTTGAATTTTAGTAAGTGGGGAGGGCACTATTAATGCTTGTGGAGAAATATGTCACACCATGTGTATTTGATTTTTAATGGTTGAATCTGGGCAAGATAATTTAAACTGTAAAGCTTAGATTTAACTTATGATGGCTTTAGTGACAAATAAGTAGCTAATCTTATAGAAACTGACCTTTACATTTTGGGTCTTCATCAGTTAAATAGGGGTTGAGGGCTTTAGCAAAGTGTTAGGGTCTGGGCAAACTGTAACAGGTAGAGTTAGGCCTTAGGGAGGCAGAGGTACTACTTTTGACAAAGGACTTAATTTCTCTAAGCATTAAGTTTTTTTATGTAAATTACTTAAAATAATTCTCCTTCATAGAATTCATAGACTTGTTAGGAAGATTAAATAAGATAATAAATAAGAATAAATTAGTAGAGAGCCTCGCATAAAGTGAGTTCTTAATTTTTTTCATATTTATGTATTTATTACTTTATGGCTACACTTAATCTTCACTACTGTGCCCAGTCTTTCTCTAGCTGTGGTACACAGGCTTCTCATTGCAGTGGCTTCTCTTGTTGCAGAGCATGGGATCTAGGATGGGTACATGGGTCCACTTGTAACATATGTGATGTTCTTTGACCTGGGATCAATCTCACATCCCCTTCATTAGCAGGTGGATTCTTAACCACTGGACCACCAGGGAAGTCCCTTAATCCTTAATTTTAGATACCAATGTTATTATCTGTATATCAATTATACAATAAGAACAGTCCAGATTGCTTCACATTATACTCTGTATATACCTAGGATGCCATGGCAATTCTGAACAAAAATATAGCCATTAAAACAGGTGGGAGGATGGACAATAACAGTAACATGGCATATGGATAGTCTAAGATTACTGGCTCCAAATGCAAATTGTAATCACTGCTACTGATTCATGGGATCCATTATTATACTTTATAATGGTTTTTTTAAATCTATTCTGTTATGGACTCCATTGTATCTCCCCCAGATTTTATATGTTAAGACCTAACCTGTCAATGTGATTATTTGGAGATATAGCAATTAAGGTTAAATGAGATCATAAAGTTAGGCCCTGATCCGATAGGACTGTTGTCCTTACCCTTTTCTCTGAGTGTCACGTATAGAGAAAAGGACATGTGAGGATACAGCAGGAAGGTGGCTTTCTGCAAGTCCAGAAAAGAGGCCTCACAAAAGAATGGTCTTGCTGGTACCTTAATCTTAGATTTCCAGGTTCCAGAACTATGAGAATAAATTTCTTTTATTTAAGCCACCCAAGTCTTTGGTACTTTATTATGGCAGCCCAAATGGAACAACACATTACTTTATCAATTTTAAATGGAATGTGTTTCCATAGCTTTTAACCATCTACAGTTATCTAACCATGGCTCTGAAAGCCACATTTCTTTAACTATTTAGTAATTGATGAGGTCAGTTTTATTCTTCCTACAGCCTTTTAAGTATCATGCTTTATTTGTTCTTTGGGAATGAAATTGCATTTTCTATTATAGATAATTGGGATGCTTTTATCTTACTGCCTTGTCCAGAGAAATAGATCATGGAAGGACATTAAAAGTGAACAGTGAGATAGACAAAGAATAGTTTGTGTTTTAAGACTGTGGATTTAACTTGAATTTAAAACTTTCCTCTACTTAATCACTACTTTTTTTTAGTAAATGCATACACATTCAGCTCCTCAATAATGAAGAAGGAAGGACAATTGGATGTATGTTTTTACATGTAAGGGATTTATTTAAAAAGAAAAAGCAAATATCAGAACATATTTTAATTTAAATTTTAAGAAATATGTAATGATACATTTAATACATATGAAACTTCACTATGTTTCTCATGAAAATAAATGTGGCTGTGCAAAAATGAATGCAATTATCCCTAAATTAATGAAGAAATAGGACAAAGAGTGTTTGTGTGCATTTCTCTCACTTGAACAATTTTCAACCTGAACTTCAGTATGTAATTCTTTACTTTCCACTAATGAAGTTATATCCCTGCCATACCTGTCTTGTATCTCTTTTTTTTGAGAATGGGTTACATTCTAACCTGTCATAATTGTAGGTTCTGAGGTTAATGGAAACACATGAAAATATAAGCAGAGTAAAGAAAAAAAACAAAACAGGTAATATGTGTTAGAATTCAAATAACAGGAGAAGAAAGTCTTTTGCTTCAGGACAAATAACACTTTGCAGTAAGGAATGAAAAGCAGGAGTGTAATACCTCTACTGATATTTTTTATAACCTTTATGATTTTTAAAATTATATACACCTTTTCCTTAACAAGAAGGAGAACTGGATGCTTAGGTAAGAGACTGGTATCTCAGCTTAGATCCACCTTAACCCAGCTTCATGATTTTGAATGAACTGTACCTCCACAGACTGAAACCCCTTAAAGTATCAAAGGAAGGAAACGGGCTCTATGACCTTTAAAGAACTTCAGACTCTTAACAACCAATAATGTTATTACTCTTCATTTATCTTCTGATAGTGTTTCCTCTTTAAAATTTCACAGTGGTACCTAGTGAGTGCAATGAGAACACATCCTGAAACTTTAGTGGAGTTGCTATAGAACTTGAATAGGACAATACAGAATTGTCTGCTGAAAAGTATGTCTACCAGAAAAACAATGTCAAGTAAAATTTATAGTGCTTCTTATTTTCGCCTTTGTGCTAAAGAAATTTTATTTGTGCTCAAAATAAATTAGTCCCATTATATCAATGAAAAACTCAGGGAAATCTAATGATTTGTCCAACTAACACTATAATTACAAGTCATCTGTAAAAAATAAAGCCATCAACACAAAAGAAAATGGATAATGAGTTAACTATGCTGAAGGTACCATAAATAAACTTAGAACATTTTCAAAAATACGAACACTGTGTATGTTATTTTGTCGTTTATCTTTTTCTCTCCATTCCATTGTCTCCTACTCGTCCTGAGACAAAGAACAGAGACAAAGAGCAAAAAAGCTTTTTAGTCCTTATTTCATCTTCATCTTTTTTTTTTTTCTGGTTTTCACCCTACAAGCAATTTATGCCAGTGGTAACCTCCCTCACAGATATGTAATAAAGATTAAGGAAGTGTATTTATTTTCCCACTTGTTGGGTTGCTAGACTTGTCTCTGGAGATGCTATAAGCTTTGTCAAATAGAAATAATGTTGTATGGAAAAGGAAGGATCTTGTTCATTAGGAAATTTCTTACTCATTAATAACTCACCATTATTCTCTTTTAGAAAGAATAGAACATGCACTTCAAAAATGATGATTAATACAACTTTCCTAAGTGTCTTTTTAGTACATGATTGTCCCCCAAAATTCCCAAATAGGATTAACACATCAGAATAAAAAAAAAAGTGGAAAATAAAGCTCACTGAATAAGCAATAACATGGAAAAAAAACAAGCAAGTATTCTAGATCTATTCTAGATCTCAAGTGATGATTTATTAACTGTATTTCCATATCTGAGTCATTTAATATCTTTGGGTCTTACCTCTAAAATGAGAATCGTAATTGTTTATTAGACTAAAGGTAAAGGGTTATACTAGATATTCTTTTGAGGCCTCTCACAGTTCTGAGAGCCAGGATTCTCATACTAAAGATGATTCAGTGTATCAGGATGAATTGCCAATCTCTGTTTTTTCGCAGATTTGTATCACATTGAACTGCACTTACTTTCAACAGGATATTGAGAATTATCTCTTTGATTGCTAATTCAGTTATTCAACAAATATTTATTCAGGGCCTAAATTCTGCAGTTGCTGTTTCTTATCAGGCTGCTCGCTCTTTATTTCTTGAAGTCATCCATCCTTCATGGTCCATATTATAAGATTTATACTTTAACTTTTAAAGTAGATTCATACATTATAGTTTTGAGTTCTTGACCAGATTTGAATAGCTCTATAACAGTATTGAATTTACTTCTTTGAATTCTCTCAATGGTATGGCAGAAACAACTCGATTCTTCTAGGTATCTTATCTCTACTTTTAACTTAACAAATACTAGAGACACCGCCACCACAATAAAAGGATATATTTCATAGCGTCTCTTGCAGTGGTTGGCTGTTGAGGTGTAAATAGAAATTTTTAAGAGTTCCATAAAGTTTCCTTAAAAGGGAAGAGGAACCATCCCTTTTACCTATTGCTTAGAATGTTGATGTGATGGCTAAAGCTCTAATAGCCATCTTTGATTATGTGGAGACTTTTCCAGGGAACAAGAGAAAATAAGCCTGCTAACCTGACAAACTGAAAGTGTCAGTCGTGTCAGGCTCTTTGCAACTCCATAGACTGGAGCCTGCCCGGCTCCTCTGTCTATGGAATTCTCCTGTCAAAATACTGGAGTGGGTTGCCATTTCCTTCTCCAGAGGAACTTACCAACCCAGGGATCAAACTCATATCTCTTGCATTGCTGACAGATTCTTTACTGTTTGAGCCACCAGACAATACTCACTCTAAACTATCAAATTCTTAGTTCCTTTTCTTTTATAAAAGAATGAATGTCTATTTTGGCTAAAACACTACTTTTCAAATCTTGGCTACTCACAACCAAACATAATCCTAACCAGTAGGACCTTGTAAAGTGTCAGGTTCATAATAAAAATGTTAATAAATCCATATTGAGTAGTTGGCCCCTATTTTGTGGGTTATAAATGTATCCAAGTAGTGTGTCTATGTGCATATGTGTATATATAGCCTATCATATCCTGACATATATGGGAAGTAATTTCTATAGGAATAAATGTCAGAGATAGCATTTTACAAGTTTTATTTAATTGCAAATTTAAATTAACATAAACATAGTCATTTGAAAATGTTACAGAAATATGAAGAAAAAATATTAAAAAATAATATAAAAATTGCCTTAATATGATGATAAAAGTGTTAGTTCCAATACAGTACTATACTAATGCTACTGATAATAATGTAAGAGTGAAGGAGAGATGATGCCCCAGTCCATCCCATTTACTTTCCCATGTTTACAAAGAGCTGATTAGTATTTTTTTTGTTGTTAGTGTGTCTCCATGCTACAAAATTATGGAGGCAAGGAAGTACAAAATCTGCAGGGTGGGCTGAGAAGCTCCAGATTCAGGAGAGTCGATGGTGCATTTCTAGTCTGAAGGCCAGCAGGTGAAGACCCAGGTTAGTCAAGTTCAGGATCAATTCACAAACAATCTAGTAGGCCAGTCTTTTTGTTCTATTCAGTCATTCTGCTGATTACATGGAGAAGGCAATGGCACCCCACTCCAGTACTCTTGCCTGGAAAATCCCATGGACAGAGGAGCCTGGTAGGCTGCAGTCCATGGGGTCGCTAAGAGTCGGACACGACTGAGCAACTTCACTTTCACTTTTCCCTTTCATGCACTGGAGAAGGAAATGGCAACCCACTCCAGTATTCTTGCCTGGAGAATCCCAGGGACGGCGGAGCCTGGTGGGCTGCCGTCTATGGGGTCGCACAGAGTCGGACACGACTGAAGCAACTTAGCAGCAGCAGCAGCTGATTAGATAAGGCCCACCCAAATTATGGAGGGTCATCTGATTACTCAAATATCACTGATTTAAATGATTCTCATCCCAAAACATTTTCCAACTTAACACATAATTAACCATCACCAGTCCTTTGTTCAAATAATTGCAAGAAATATTTTAGTGTCAAAATATGGGTTATGCTAAAACTGATTCTTGAAAGATGAGTAAATATTTGTTACATAGACAAGGCATCTCACGAGAATACCTAGACTAAGAGGCAATAATTTCTAGGCAGAGGGAAAAGCACAGATCCTTCCAACTTCTAGATTTGTGTTACAAACTGCTTATTCATGACTATAACACTTTCCTATTTAACATTTTTCTATTCTAGGAATGTTCAACATAATCATTGTAAGGCTAGACTCTGGAATTAGCCAAATTCATTTTCAGTCACTAGATTTGAGGGTCTGTATGCAAAGCTGTTTATATGCAATAAATAAGAGATACTTGTCCCATCTATTATTGCCTTAAGTCATTTCCCCTAGGTTTGCCACACTGGAGTTTCAAATCTCAAACTCAGTCTCAGTAATATATCAAGTACTGCTGTGCTTATAATTCCGACAAGTTACATTTAGCTTCAGTTGAGGCTTATGGAGGCTTATGAAGATGAGGCTTATTGGAAACACATAGACATTTTAGTAAATTTCCTTTAGATATAAATTCCTTTGAAATATAACACTTGTGGAAATATTGTTTGAGTGCCATGAGAAGGAAGCAGCGTTTTTTGAGCAGCTGCTCTCTTCATTTTTCCATTTCTCCCACTTTCATACAAAATGCCTTAAATATCTTTCCTGTGACAGGGGTGGAAGAAACTGTTATATAGAAAAAGAAATCTCAAAGAACTTATACAGGTTTCCAGTGAGTTTTATGAAAAATCTAATTGGTGTCATTGATGCCAAATATCAGGAAACCTCACAGAAGTTTGTTGCCATAATTAAAAGAACTTACTGAGTGCCACATTTTGCAAGATGGAGTTGAGCCACCTTATGTGGAAAATGTGATTGATGTGGCCTCTGTCCCTTCAGTGTAGGCAGTTTGGTCCAGCAAATCCATGTGCAAGTGGAAGTTTCCTGGAGCTTAGATTTCCTGACCATGTATGCAAAAGTATTAGACATGGCCATTTTCACCTTTCTCCTTTTCAGTGTTTCCCACACTATAGTCTCATGCAAAATTTCATAGTAAACTTAACTAAAAGGCTACAGTCCAAGAAAATGAGACCTACGATAGAGAGGGGGTTGACTCCCCAACCGACGTTGTGCCCCATAAACACACACACGCAGTGCCACTAATAGTGCTGGGTTAGACTAGAAAACAGGAGATGAGAGTTTTTTTTTTTTTTTTTTTCAGCAACAGAATCATCAATAGTTTAGTGGATAGGAGGATCTTACACATCTGAAACAAGGTACTGGAGCAATACCCCACCAAATGTGGCAGACAGTTAGGTCGGACATGGTTAGGAAGTGAGAGGCTTTGAAACATGATGTTCTTCCTGCCTAGAGCACTCTTCTTCTTCACTGGATTGGCTCTTCTTTATCTCTTGTCTCGAAAGAAGACCTTTACAAAAGCTTTCATAAGCTATTCATATAGCATGAATGCGTGCTAAGTTGCTTCAGTCGTGTCTGACACCCTGCGACCCCATGGACTGTAGCCCACCAGGCTCTTCTGTCTATCGGTATTCTTCAGGCAAGAATACTGGAGTGGGTTGCATTTTCTTCGCTAATTCATATAGCACTTATTTTTTTATTTGAAAAGAATTTATGTTTGCAAGTAATAATTTTTATTTATTTATCTGTTTACATTTGTCCTCTCCATGTCTCCCTGTATAAAATCCTATGAAAGTAGAAAACATTTTTTGCTCGCTACCTTATATATAATATCTAGTATACTTCCTGGGATATGAAAAATACTAAATAAATTTGCACAAATTAAATAAATGAATGCATAAATGAATTAAATGAAACAATGTGAACTATAGTTTTGTGAGTATTGGACTAATTACTTAACATTTGAGTTTTAGTTTCCTCATCTATAAAAAAGAAGGAAAAGTGACTTTATTTTTTTATTTAATGGACTTTGTGATGATCAGCTGGGGAAATAAATGAGAAAGTATCTTTAAACTTCTAAACTCTATGGAAATATTTGGTTGCATCTAGTAGGTTATTAAATCTAAACTCTAAGCAGTGCAGTTTTAATAACTAAACATCACTTTCCTTCTAATTTTTGATCTGTGATTTTCTCTAATTTAGTTAACAGAATTTCACACTCTCAGTTCAGTTCAGTTCAGTTGTTTACACATGTCCAACTCTTAGAGACTCCCTGGACCACAGCACGCCAGGCTTCCCTGTCTATCGCCAGCTCCCGGTGCTTACTCAAATTCATGTCCATTGAGTCAGTGATGCCATCCAACCATCTCATCCTTTGTTGTCCCCTTCTCCTCCTGCCCTCAATCATTCCCAGCATCAGGGTCTTTTCCAATGAGTCAGTTCTTAGCATCAGGTGGGCAAGGTATTGGAGTTTCAGCTTCAGCATCAGTCCTTCTTGTAAATATTCAGGACTGATTTCCTTTAGGATGGACTGGTTGGAATTCCTCACTGTCCAAGGGACTCTCAAGCATCTTCTCCAACACCACAGTTCAAAAGCATCAATTTTTCGGTGCTCAGCTTTCTTTATACTCCAATTCTCACATCCGTACTGGAAAAACCAAAGACGGACCTTTGATGGCAAAGTAATGTCTCTGTTTTTTAATATGCTGTCTAGGTTGGTCATAACTTTTCTTCCAAGGAGAAAGCATCTTTTAATTTCATGGCTGCAGTCACCATCTGCAGTGATTTTTGAGCCCCCAAAATAAAGTCGGTCACTGTTTCCATTGTTTCCCCATCTGTTTGCCTTGAAGTGATGGGATCAGATGCCATGATCTTAGTTTTCTGAATGTTGAGTTTTAAGCCAACTTTTTCACTCTCCTCTTTCACTTTCATCAAGAGGCTCTTTAGTTCTTTGCTTTCTGCTATAAGTGTGATGTCATCTGCATATCTGAGGTTATTGATATTTCTCCCGGCAATCTTGATTTAAGCTTGTGCTTCATCGAGTCCAGCATTTCTCCTGATATATTCTGCATAGAAGTTAAATAAGCAGGGTGACAATATACAGCCTTGATGTACTTCTTTCCCTATTTGGGACCAGTCTATTGTTCCATGTCCAGTTCTAACTGTTGCTTCCTGACCTGCATACAGGTTTCTCAAGAGGCAGATCAGATGGTCTGGTATTCCCATCTCTTTAAGAATTTTCCACAGTTTGTTGTGATCCACACAGTCAAAGGCCTTGGCATAGTCAATAAAGCAGAAGTAGATGTTTTTCTGTAACTCTTTTGCTTTTTCAATGATCCATCAGATGTTGGCAATTTGATCTCTGGTTCCTCTGCCTTTTTGAAATCCAGCTTGAACATCTGGAAGTTCATGGTTCATGTATTGCTGAAGCCTGGCTTGGAGAATTTTGAGCATTACTTTACTAGCATGTGAGGTGAGTGCAATTGTGCGGTAGTTTGAGCATTCTTTGACACTGCCTTTCTTTGGGATTGGAATGAAAACTGACCTTTTCCAGTCCTGTGCCCACTTTTGAATTTTCCAAATTTGCTGACATATTGAGTGCAGCACTTTCACAGCGTCATCTTTTAGGATTTGAAATAGCTCAACTGGAATTCCATCACTTCCACTAGCTTTGCTCGTAGTGATTCTTCCTAGGGCCCACTTAACTTCGCATTCCAGGATGTCTGGCTCTAGGTGAGTGATCACCCATTGTGGTTATCTGGGTTGTGAAGATCTTTTTTGAGTAGTTCTTCTGTGTATTCTTGCCACCTCTTCTTAATATCTTCTATTTCTGTTAGGTCCATACCATTTTTGTCCTTTATTGAGCCCATCTTTGCATGAAACTTTCCCTTGGTATCTCTAATTTTCTTGAAGAGATCTGTAGTCTTTCTCATTCTATTATTGTCCTCTGTTTCTTTGTATTGATCACAGAGGAAGTGTGGTCACTCTCTACTCATATTTTCACTCTCTACTCATATTTTTCTCCTCTAATTTTCCTGTCATTTCATAATAATACAAGGAATGGCTAAGGGTTCAGTTACTTTCTTAGAGGAAATTGTGCTTTGTAGAAGTTGCAACCTGCTCAAAATTTTCTGTTTTTAATAAATGACAGGGAGAAACTCTTCCCACATGCCATGACTCTAAGTCCTTCTGATAAATCATAGTGGAAGACACAGCAAACAGGAATCACATTCCTTGAAAATGCTTTACATTGTCTCCTGTATTTCTGAGGAAGAAAGTTAGAATAAACAGGTCCACTTTTTTTGGCAAGAATATTTCTTAGGTGGCAGACGTGTCTAACAAGAGGTATATGGTGTCTGATTGTCTTTATGTGGCATTGACAGTCATTGATGAACTTTTCTAGGAGTCTAGAAGTTGGATAATAATGATGTTCAATTACTATCATTTCTTAATTAAAAAGTAATTAGCATAAATTTATAAAAATAAGTTTTCTATCAACTATTTATTTGCAATGAGGAACAGTTTTTATACTAAGGAAAGGTAAACTCTTGATTCTTTTCCTTTATTACTCAGTTTTAAACAAAATAAGTTAGTTAACTATCATTCTAATAGTGACCAATGAACTTTTCATTTCATTTTGGTTTGTTTCTTTAATTTGTTGGTTTTGGCTATGTTTTGATATCATTATGTACACCTAGATTTAAATACATTAGATAAATTTCAGTTATTGCAGTTATCATGCTAATTATGTCTAATTGTCTCAGCTGTATCCAAGGGCAGGCTCTTCAAATTGGTCTCTGAAACTTTTCTGATATGACCCTTCTGCTGAGAAATGGTTTTCAAGTTTCCATTTTCAAATAGTTCTCATCAAATAATAGTGTTCTCACAGAACGCTAAAGGTATTTTTCTTTGTAAGTTACCATCTGCTAAAAATAAATTAGTTAAAATTATGTTTCTTATTGTTTGCTCACAAAATAAGCTATATTTTAAAATATAAATGAATAAGCAAATAAGTAACCACTGGCTCCAATGAATTTGGCAAAACTTTTACTTATTCCTTCTAGGTATAAAATCCTATCATCTGAAGGTCAAAAAGCCCATTTGGAAAGTACAATACCAAGTACAAGGGTGGACAGTTGAAAATTAAAACCATATGCAATGCCGAGTAGGGTATTTTAGATGTTAAATATAATACAGTACATTTCAAATTGGATGACCAATGTCAATCTAGAACACTGTTTAATCTGCAATTTATATTGAGATGAAGCAGAGAGAATTTTTCTGCCTCAGCTTCTTGGCTTTTAACACAGTATTTCACAGATGTCTGACCTTTGGATTTTAATGTGATATGTGGCTTCCCCTGAACAAAAGCCTAAAAGTTGATTGTCAGAAATTGTTTTTCAACGAAGAATGATCCCAAATTGCATACAAAAATGACACCATATATTTTCTAAATGCCTATACATAACAATTATAGTTGTTCCCACGTATATTTTAAGAATAGTAGGTAAGTATATTAAGGAAGTAATTAATTTTTTTGAAGTCTAGTCACTTGAGAAAATGTTTAATTCTTGGGAAGTACATTCATTATCACAGTTGTCACTTTGCTTGAAGTTTTATTGTATATATTATCACATGAGCTCAGGGCTGTTTTCTTGTCATTGTTATTTCTATTCAGCATCATTTAATCTGCACATTAAAATGTTACTAGTTGTTGTTTTCACAGTTTTATCTGTACCCCCTAACTCTCTACTAGAGGTTACATGCTGAGATTCAGTATTTTTCTTAGCATTTTCCTATTGATGACAATAGGAAGATAGACAAAAGCCAATTTGTAATATTCAAGATTTTTTTTAATTAATTAATTGATATCCTCATATACAAGTGAAAGATTTTGTTTTTTAAAACTTTGCATAATTTTCTACTGTTGGTGATGATATATTACTTTTTGAGTAATATTTATTATCTGTTCTTTCTTCTGCATAGTTACTGATGGTATTGAAAAGTTACATCTTCAAACTAGTTCCAGCCCTGTATAATCATCATTTGACACAAGTAGAAGTTATACCCTGCCATTTGGGAGGCTTGTGCTTATTTTATGGGGAGTTTCTTCTAACCACATTGTTGGTTACTCTTTTAATCCCTTTCTTACTTACTCAGATGCATTCTGCCTTGAAAGTAATAAATTTTTCTTTTCCCATAGAGGCTCTTTGTTTTTCTTTATACTCAGTAGCAATTATAAAATTCAAAAGCCAACCATCAACCAAGAGTGAGCAGATGATACAATTTTTCATTCTCCCTGCAGCCAAATGCTCCCTATTGAAACCGCCTAGAAGCCCATTACCTGCCTCAGTTCTGCAAGTCACTTGACTTAGCTACCATTTCCCAGCTTCTTTCCTTGACCTTGGACTGACTGCCTCCTGTGTGCATGCCTTCTGTCTTCTGTCTCTCACTGGCTTCAGGGCTCTTTCCTTGTATCTGACATCTTAATGCTACACATCCCTGCTTCTGCATACTACCTGAATAGCTTTGATCCACAAGATGCTCTAACACTTCTGCCTGCATAAAATCCACTCCTTGTTTATGCTGATCTTTATGCTGCTCCACTCTAGCTTTACTCTTAATAACTTTCAATCCCTTCAGAACTCAAATGGTGTGTAGTCACCAGCCATTCTGTTTCCTCATCACAGATCTTTTTGATTAGCTTTTGTCCATAATTTACTTAATTTAATTGAAAAATCCATTTTTATTTTCAATATCATTGTCTTCTGTATCCTCAGTCAAATTCAAGTCTCCATATTTTCATGTAGTCATTTCTTAGCCTTAATTTTCTATATTAAATTTTCATTATTTTTCTCTCACTGACTGATCATACACTTTTTCTCATCAGCATTCTTCCATTCTATAACACTTCAATTCTATACTTCAATTTGGTCCATGTGATAATTAGATTCTTAGTGTAGTTTGTATTCCAATTATTTTATCTCTGTTCCTTAATGTTATCTATGTGTCATGTTATTTCTCTCTGATCTTACTCTGTGTGTGTGTGTAGATCCTTAGTATAGTTTCTCTTCTCCAGTATAACTTATGCTTTCATTCTTCTCTAAGATTTTTCAAATTTTATATTTAATTTTAGTTTTTAATGTGAAATCCTAACTATGACCTATTGTTTTATAATCTATACTTTTAATGCAGGCTGAAATTATTATATTATATATTATGTGTAATTCATATAGATAATATAGTATATACCTTCAAAACATGATATAAGCACTTCTAAATTCAACAGACTTTATAAAACCAAGTCATAAGCTGGGAATGAAGATACAAATAACATTTATGCTACCATCAAGGAACTCATGGTCTATTGGGATTATACAAAATTAAATAGGGTATTTCTCTATATTTTGATGTGACTTAAGGTAGAGACATACTTATAATGCTGTGGGAACCCAGAAGAGAGGCATTAATTCAGTGTGGGGAAAAGTACCTGGTTGATTACCTAGTTTCTTAAGGACAAAGATTGTGACTACCTTATTCATTTTTCTTTACCCTGTCCCACCATTTCTCTGTACACACTGAATATAACTAAGAAATATTCAGTGAATGAAGGAATAAACCAAATGACATGTAAGTGGATTTCTAGAGTGTGCTCGTGTTTAGAATATACCCAATACTAACAAACTGGATATAAAAGGCACTGAACATTAGGGGGAATGGCAGGAATTTTGACCTAGCAGGGTTTTTAGATGCAGCAGTTCATCATAATGAGTTCAAAATCATAGATGATCAGGATCCACTAAATGACTTTAAATAGGAAGTGCCATGGTCAGATATATGTTCTAGGAAAAAATTTTAACCTGTAATATGAAAAATGGATTTGGTTAAAAATTGCCGAGAAAGGTGTAAGGAAGATCCTTAGTTATGGTGATCAGATAGATTGGACTCAATAGTAGCAAGTATCACCCTGATTCTGAGTGACACAATGAATTAATGGGGGGAGGGAAAGGAGTATTTAGATTTGTAGTTACTCTAAATAATGTTTTTCTGAATCAAAAGAGATTTGGCATAGTCTCTGGGGACTATGCCAGATGGAAATTATATTTCCTCATCCATGTACAAAGTACTCAGACTCTTCGTATTTCCTTTCCATAACACACCTGTACAAGAAACAGTAGTTTGTGTTAAATCTATATCTCCCTGAGGTTTTTTTCTTTTTTTCAACTTGGGTAAAAGCTGATATTTCTTCCTTTTTTTCAGAGGGAACCATGTCCAAATCCTCTCTCATTGTCTATTGTGTCTCTTCCCCCTTTCTATACGTCTATTTGATCTCATTTCTATAAAGAGTTTCTATGCAGATTTCTATGAAGAGTTTTTATTATATTCATATCTCTGCTAATGAACAAACTGATAATTCAAAATGAGACATATTTTTGGAAGTAATTACTCCCATTAAATTCATATTTCATATAATTCTTTTATGTATATTTATTTACAGCTACAAATTAAATGTATGTGTTTAACTGGCCTCTAGTTTTTCCAAATCTTTCATTGCTTAATTTGGAGAGGGGTTAGAATATTGTAATATTCACTTACAAGGGACTCTCAAGAGTATCCTCCAACACTACAGTTCAAATGCATCAGTTCTTTGGTGCTCAGCTTTCTTTATGGTCCAACTCTCATGTCATACATGGCCACTGGAAAAACCATAGCTTGACTAGATGGACCTTTGTTGGCAAAGTAATTCTCTGCTTTTTAATATGCTGCCTAGGTTGGTCATAATTTTTCTTCCAAAGAGCAAGCGTCTTTTAATTTCATGGCTGCAGTTACCATCTGCAGTGATTTTGGAGCCCAAACAAATAAAAGTCTGTCACTGTTTCCATTGTTTCCCCATCTACTTGCCATGAAGTGATGGGACTGGATGCCACAATCTTCATTTTTTGAGTGTTGAGTTTTAAGCCAGATTTTTCACTTTCCTCTATCACTTTCATCAAGAGCCTGTTTAGTTCTTTTTATTCTTCTTAAAACTTTTAAAATTTCCTTCTTAAAACTACAGCAAACATAGTGGAGTACTCATCAAAAGGAAATACACAAATAAGTATATTTGTTATTAACAAATTATTATTTTAACAATTATATTCAAGCAGACTAAAGGAAGTCACCATTAACATGTCAAGTAATTTCATTTACTGAATAATACATTTGTAGAGGAAAGAGAAATCAATTTTATCATTTGGAGTACGTTTGGATGAGAGATCAGTGTAAATTTTTGAATGAGTTATTTCTCTCTTTGGCGAAGCTGAGACTAAATTTTTATATTATTGACTTTTAAGGGCAAAAAGACATTCTTGAGAATTGCTTCTAGGAGAATGGTGACCAAATTTCAGATATGTAGAAATAGAAATATTTACTTTTATCTTCTTATAGAAATTCCAGTAATGTTCTGTTTCTTCTTCTGCTGCTGCTAAGTCACTTCAGTCGTGTCCGACCCTGTCCAACCCCATAGGTGGCTCCCCACCAGGCTCCTCTGTTCCTGGGATTCTCCAGGCAAGAACACTGGACTGGGTTGCCATTTCCTTCTCCAGTTCTATTTCTAGCCCTTTGCAAGTGAAAGAATAAGCAAGCAAGCATTTCTCAGTGTCTTTTCTTTTCCAGTAAGTGAAAACAAACAAGCTTAGTCTGATAGAAATTACATCTGTTTTCTAATCAAAGATGGAGAGAAAGTTGAAAGTGCTTGTGAATGGTTATTATGATTCTATTATACGCTTACCTGAGGGGAAAAACACAGATAATAAGGAGAGAAGCTACTGAGTTACAAATAGATTTCAGATTGAGATGCCATTTAAAATGACATGCCGTAAGCATTAGGACAGAAAAATAAATACACAAAGAGGAAGCAATTGCTTCTGTATAGGGTACCCTTATGTTTGATTTACCGTGGGCTGTTTTTATTTACCTGTGTTGTCTGGATGTCAGATGTCCTGACTCTGGCTCAGCATGTATTCCTCACCCTTTCACTTTTAAAGAATCCCAGTTTAGGCAAGCACTTATATTGTCACTCTAATTATATATAGGGGCTTGATTTAAAAAAATGACTTAATAACTAACTTTACACCAGTAGCTATAATTTTTTTTTAGCCCTAAAATTTGATACTCTGGCTTTAAGTACGCCCAAATATAGAAACTAAAATTGGCCTTTTTTGAATATTGCTCCCAAATCAGGGATACTTTGAAAATAACAAATTGGACAGCAACGTGTGTTATTTAATTTCAAAAGATAGAATGAAGGATAACTAAATTGCACTTTAGAGATTGCTTCCTTGGTCAACTCAAAATAGAAAATAATATGGATTTTTCCTCTTTTGGACACAGATGCTGTTTGCTAAAATGACAGTTCATAGACTCATTAGTCAACCCCATTCTCTCCTAAAATTTTCTCTAGTCATATTACTGCTTTAAAAAAAAAAATGTCCCAGGCTCCCAACCAGCAGAAATAGCTTTTACTTCATGGTTCACACTTTCAGATTTCTATATGTTGACTCCAGTTACAACCTTTGTAAACAGTACCCAAAAGGAACTTTGAGCTAGTCAAAGTTTCCTGTCCTTCCTTGAATGTCTGATTTTACTTTTGCAGTGTACCATGAATGACATCCTCCTCCTAGATTATCAAAACATTTTTAAAAGCCTAATATTTTCTGCTTCTTTTTTTCTTGATCTTCTGGAATTTTAAGTTTTTATTCCAGAAAGTGATAACTACATAAACTTCAACCTTGATATATTCAAATATTTCTAAACTTTTGTTTCTTTCTAAATTCCAATATCTACAAGCTTGTCTTCTGCTTCAACTCCCAGTAAGTCCAAATCTACATTAATAACTTGTTTTGCACTCCTCCTGCTATATTATTGATAATTGATCTGGGACTTGGTAAATGGTTTTTATATTTTCTAATTGGATTGATTCATCTGCTGCCCAATTCATCTGAAAATATATAGGCAACCTTAAAAATATTTATGCTAGCGAGAGTTCCATAAATAATTTAGCAATTATATTTTCAACAGCATGTTAATTTTTATGGACTTAGTAAGTATAGCTAATGGCTTTTCTTTGGTAGGGGAGGGTATCTAGCTTTAATAGGGACGTTTATAGTTATATGAATGAATCAAAATAGAATTTAAACATTATAAAATCCATGAAGAACCATCTGCTTACCCTTAATAACCCACATATTTAATGAGATTTTTTAATATTCATGTGTGCAGGTATTTGCATGTGTCTGGGTGCAGAAATAAGAGAAAGCTAACACTGACTAAGCAGAAGCAAATATTTGGAAAGAAATAATGAGAAAAAATGTAAATCCATACTATTATTTCCTTTCAGACACCTGTGAAAATCTTCCCATCACAACTATGTGGTTCTCTGTTCTCTCTTTCAAATGGCAAACAATATTATTTTTAGTTTGAGTCTTTGTTTGTGAGTATGATCATTATGTTGTCTAGTGGAGGCAAGAGAGTAGTAAAATCTAAGATGAGGAAAGGTGTATATATGTATATCTTCTTAAGTTTGAACATAGAAGGTCAGTCTTTTCTCTGGGGAAGATACTTCTAGTGCACATATGTTTACAAATCATCACAAAAGAAAAGTTAAAACAGCCATTCTAGAAATTATCATTATGGCAGTTCTACTTTCTGTTTTTCAGTCTTTGCCTTGTCAAATCTATATAGATTCTATGTTGTTAGAAGATAAAATTTTGGAAAATGACAGAACTAGAAAAGAATACTGTATAATGACAGTTGAGTTGCAACAATATATAAACAAACTCATATGCTTTGAGATTCAGTGAAACAAAGGAAAATATATTAAGATAAACTAAAATTAAATGATTTTATAGCAGAGATGAATACTTGGGAAATCAAAGTTGCTATTAACTTAAAATTGCAAATTTTATTAAATTATCAGTTGAATATCCTCTTGGGTGAAAGACTTAGTTTTTTTTTTTTAATTTTTAACCCTACATCAAAACCACATCTACACAGGAAAACTACATAGTAACCTTTTTCTTTTTGCAGATGTGCCAGTCTCCTTCCTACCTTAGTGTTTTTGGACATACTTTTATTTTTTTGAAACATTATAAACCATTACAAGACTGCCTTCTCTTCATCATTTAGTTCAAAGGTACCTCTTCAAAAATAGGCCTTTCCTAATTACTCTGTCATAATATCCATTCCCTGACTATCCTAGCTGAAATAATGAATACTACTTATTACTATCTTATTGCTCTGATTCAATACTTTTTTTGTACTTGCTAAAATTTTCAAAAAATGTATTTTTTTGCTTATTTTCTGTCTACATCCAATAAAATGTGACCACTATGAGAGTAAATACTTTGCTTTTTTTTTCCTCATCAGAGAGCAGATGGTATTAACAAAGCTGTGCTCAAGAATTAGCTTTGAAAAAGTTTTGGCTAAGATATTCAGTAGACTCAAAAGGTTTATCAGTTGTGCCAGCTTACACACACATAAAAATAAAATAAATTAAAAAAAATAATGGACTCCATGAAAGAATAATGGACTCCATGGCTTTGAAAATTCTGAATCTCTTGCATTGCAGTTAGATTTTTTTCCATCTGAGCCACCAAGGAGGCCCTTAAATGAAGTGATCGTTTTATTCACTCAGTCGTGTCTGACTCTTTTTGACACCATAGACTGTAGTTCTCCTGGCTCCTCTGTTCATGGAATTCTCCAGACAAGAATACTGGAGTGGGTAGCTATGCCCTTCTCCAGAGGATCTTCCCAACCCAGGGATTAAAATTGGGTCTCCTACATTACAGGAAGTTTCTTTACCATCTGAGCCACTGGGAAAGCCCCTCTGTCTCTATAGATGGCAAATTATGCTAAAATTCAGAAATGGCTTTTGACTATGATCAAGTCCAAGGCACTGCCAGGAAATTATGGCCCAAAGGTGAAGCCAAAGATGTAACCGTAAAATTATTTGATTAGATTTCAGAAAGTTCAAAGGTGATGCTTTGAAGTGCTATTCAGGTAAATAAAAGTTCCTCTAAAATATATAGTTATTTTATACTTGATCCAGCCAACCAAACAATACAGCCTGTGCTGGATACTGTGCCTTCTCAACAGATGCACAAGGTAAAGTAGAGCTTATTTTGAAGCAGTTAAAGGGTTATGTTTGTTTAATAGAGTGAATCCCAATAAGGAAAGGGAAAGGGAAGTCGCTCAGTCGTGTCTGACTCTTTGCGACCCCGTGGACTCTAAGCCTACCAGGCTCCTCCGTCCATGGGATTCTCCAGGCAAGAATACTGGAGTGGTTTGCCATTTCCTTCTCCAGGGGATCTTCCCGACCCAGGGATTGAACCCAGGTCTCCCGCAATGGAGGCAGACGCTTTAACCTCTGAGCCACCAGGGAAGTCGAATCCCAATAAGAGACACAATAACTCATAAAGTTTTAAAGAAAATTACATATGTACAAATACTGACAGTTTGGACTGGAAGAGACAGAGACATTTCAAAATGGATCTCCAAATTCTTTAAACAGGGAGTAAGCTTAGTAGACTACTCAGACTCAAACATGTGACAATCTTTATAAAGAAAGAGGGATGACTCAAAGAACAAAAAATTTTCCAGAGAGTGGAACCAAGAACTGTGGAGTGTCATCTCTGAGAACATATATAATTAAATCCTAATTAGGGAAATTCCTAATTCAAGGAAATATTTCCCTGACTTGATTTCAGAACTCTCATGAGCTAATGACTTCTACTAGCCTCTCATTGTCCCTTATTGAATAGGAGTGCCTATGAAGATTATTCTATGCTATTTTATCATTTATTATGGGTATGGGAGAGGCAGATAACTCATTTCTTTACTTTCACCAGTTTTCAGATTGAGGAAACTATATTCAAGTAGCTGCACTTAAGGAATGCAGCTCAAAGCATATATGCAGCTACCCCTAATTTAAATGACAAGATTCTGAACTTAAAGCTGATGCTATAATGGGATGAGTTTTTAGGAATTTGTGATACAATTAGTGAACAATTGTTGTCTAGAGAGCAGACAGAGGTAGCTGGCTCCTAAAATGGCTCCCAGGGATCATTATTCATGTACTTGTATAATCCCCTTCTACCATGTATCAAGTCAATCTGTGTGATCAATAACACATGCCAGAAATGATGGTATGCTGCTTTTAAGATGAGATTATAGGGAACTCAAGGGTTAGTCTTTGGGGATGCATGGTGTTTTGGATTTGAAAATTAGTTCTGACTGGGTTTTTAAAAATAGTTTCTTATTCTCTCCATACCTCTTTTTAAATATTCTATTAAAAAAATACTTTGAACTACTATAGAAGTTGATTATCTATCTATCTACCTAGTCTATCCACTCATATCCCCACACACTCAAACACATACAGAACACACACCTTCAGTTGTAAATGGGCACTTATAATTTCATATATTAATAACAAAGTTTACAAATATGTAGATTAGATTATTTAAAAGTTAAATAATTCAATTTGGACCATTTAACCTCTATTTTCTTTTGAAAAGATCCAAAATTCTATATTAATATCCATATTAATTTATGCTCACACACAATTTTTAGTAATCCTTGGCTTGTATAGATTTGTTGTATTGTCCTTTTGGTTTTATGATTTCAAACTACTTAAGTATTAAGTTATTTAGTTGTGGTCCCCTTCAGAATTTCCATATAAATACACTGGACTCAATGAGTATATGATAATGAATTCTTACCACCTTCCAACTGACACAGGTGCATTTAAATTTTTTATATCTGCTAACGATAGATTTTCTCAGTGAAGCTTTATATAAAATAAAGATCTAAAATTTATTTGACATTTTTATGTCAGATCCTAACTCTACATTGGATTTAGGAGAGAAGACCACCATAATCTCTTAGTGAGAGATGATCACTTTTTGATTCTTAGAATTCCTGGGAGGAGATTAGTCTTTGATGTTAGTCTTTGCTAACATGCAGACCATATTATGTCAGTTTTCTTTACAGTTTCTTTAGGTTTGCACATTCAACAAATATTTAATGAATTAAATAAAATCTGTATTTTCACAGAAAAGCAACTTTCTAATTCTTAATTCTTCCAAAACAGTAGAAAAGTTAGCTAACATAACAAAGTAAGAAAATGCAAGAATCGATTTCTTATTATTCAGCATATGACTTATTCTGATACAACACCCTTTGTCATAATTCTTGCCCTTACAATGTTCAGTCCTTGTGATTGTTACATCAGGACTTGTAGCTCAGGAAATTGAGGGACTGGAGGAGAAAATTACTTAGGTAAGACAATGCCAGAAGGATATAAAAATTTTTCTTAAAACCTTTTTTTTACACCTTTTCCATTCCACAAAAATGTTGGCAGGGCTGCCCTTTAATTTAATGGGTATGTCTGTCAGAGTATCCTTTGAAGGCCTTGTTAATCCAATTAAGACTGTTTTTTCTTGTTTTAAACTTGCTCTCTCTTTGATAATAATGGAAGGAGAGAGAAAGACATGCAACATGATTTATCATATGCATAAATGCTTGGGATAGTCATAAGCCTTTTTCCCTAAATAACATCCTGATTAGAAATAACTGCTCTATAGAACTTTTCTAAATTTACAAACTTGCTGCTTTCTCTCTTTGGAATAATAATCTATTTAGGGAGAACAACATCAAAGGAAAATCATCACAGTGATCAGTGGAAACCTATTCTTGTTTAAGAATTTATATTCCCAGGGAAGGATAACTCTTTAGCCTAAGTGTGAGTGCTAGTCACTCAGTCATGTCCAACTCTTTGAAACCCCATGGACTTCAGCCTAACCACAGTTAAAGTTATTGTAGTCATCCAGATAAGATGTACATTAGGATTGTAGAGAATTTCTCAATGTCTTTTTTGCTCTTAGTGCTTTTGAAGTGTCAACGACAAATTGGCACTTACCAAGAGCATTGCCAAGGACTGAACAACAAAGTCATTTGCCATCAGCCTCTACAGAGATTGAACCCCATACTGCTATAGCTGTTGACCTTCAACAACCCCTGAGGGAGTTTAGGGTGGAGTGAGGTACTCTGTGCTCTAGGGAATCTCGTGGGACAGGTCTTTAGATAGTTGGATGTTTTTAGGAACAGATTTTATGATCTCAATCCTTGCATCTCCTCATATCTAGAGAAGCACTAAATCCCTTCAAGGTGACATCAGATCCTCATGACTAACAAAAACCTTTTGTGAAATGAGTGCTTTATGGCATTGAACTCCCCCTTCACCAAAACCTTATATTTTGACTTTCCCCCCACTGCCACTATGGAGCAGTCTCTCAGAGCTATCTGAGATGCTGCCTCCCGGGCGGCATTCCTCATTTTGCCCCAAATAAAACTTAACTCACAACTCTCAAGTTGTACATCTTTTTTCAGTCAACAGTTATGATGACCACAAAGGGACCCAGCATAGACTTCCTTCCTTCAACTGGACTCCATGAGGAACTGGAGCTTTGGTACCAGCAGTGGCCCCTTGCACCCATCTGCCTCCTTGGGGAGTGCAGACAAATTTGGGTAAGTCTCTCCTGGCTTTTGAATCTCTCATATTGCTTGAGATTCTGAGTTTTATTTGGTGGTGGAGCAGGTTACCTGACCCCTCCCAGTAGGAAGGATACTGGTGGTGGTGGGGGGTGGGGGTGGGTCAGGTTAAACATCCTGGGCATACCCACTCATGATCTAGATAATGAGTGGGGCTCGGTTGAAAGATACGGAGAAATTCCCACCCTGTCAAAAGATATAGGGTGAGGGGCTGGCTGAAAGATGCCAGGAGAATTGCCCACCAGTGGAAAGGTACTGGGTAGGAGAGCTCAACTGGGAAAAAATAAAGGAAAACCCGGGGCTTGGC
Organism: Giraffa tippelskirchi; assembly: GCF_054371585.1. Taxonomy (NCBI): domain Eukaryota; kingdom Metazoa; phylum Chordata; class Mammalia; order Artiodactyla; family Giraffidae; genus Giraffa; species Giraffa tippelskirchi. The sequence goes on from NC_137276.1 coordinate 45,957,159, forward strand.
TGAAAGATGCTGAGGTCTCTCTGTTGTAGGGGACTGAATGGTCTTGGCTGAGTGGTTAAGTAAGAGGCTGATCTGACAGTTTTCCTCAATTTGACTGCCATTATAGAATTTGTCAGGATAAAAGAGGAAAATAAATGAGAACTTTGCTCTGAAGAAAAGGGACAAAACTCCTCTCGGCTGGTTTAGATCTTCTCAGGTGACTGAGAAATTTATGAGAGTGGTGGAGGTCTAGTTCCTTATACCGTGCAGTGGTCCCATAGGGAAACGCACTCATTAATTAAAATACTTGCTTGTTTGGGGGTCACACGTAAGAACTGGCCATTCAGCGACCTGAGCAGCCACGATGGTCTTAGATTGCCAGAGGCAGAACCCAAGACACATAAGAGGAGCTGAAATGACTCTGGGGTGACTCCTGGAAGAGTTAAGCTCACAAGCAGCACGTGGGCCCACTACACAAGTTCATTAGTGATTTTTATCCCTGACAAATTCAGCTTAAAATGGGAAACAGAATCTCTCAAAAACAGAAACAAAGGGGTATCAGAATGCCAGCCTCTGACTAACACTCTGGCCCAATTCGTGTACAATAAGTATGGAGCTCATACTTGCAAGTACCTAGTTAATTGGAGAAATTATACTAAAAGAGATCTCAACCTAAAATGGCCAAATTAGGGTTCTTTTGATATTCTAAAATTGATATTTTTGCACACACAATTAGAAAAGGCCAGCCGTGCTTTGACTGGTATCTAGAAGCTTCTAAAACAGGAAATGATAGAGTAACTTCTTCACAGAAAGTCAACAAGAAATTGCTTGAAACTATATCAAAACTAAAAAAAGGCTGCTAGCACTGACTTTGCCAGGTTGCAGGTCTAGCCGAACTGGGAAGTCACATTTGGCATTTATGCCATGTAGTTTTTGATTTCTGGGCATCACTTTACCATCTTTGGGGGGCTCTTGTCACTTGGCTTTTGATTTCTGAGTGTCTTTTGTTTCATTTGGAGTGTGACTCCTGGCTGGTGAAGTACTAGTTCAGTTTGGTTTTGTTGGATTGGTTTGAGTGCACAGACATCTGGTAAAAACTGCTGGAGCTGATATGGGAATTGCTCACTGTAAGGTTACACACTTCACCTTGAGGGGAGTGGATTTTTTTTTTTTTTTTTTTGGACTGGTGAATCTATAGCTATGATCCAATGACAAGAAAAATGGCCTAAAAATATTATATCTTTATTGACATAGGATAGGAAAATGGACTGAAGTTCCCTTTCGTCCAGGACTTCCTCCTGTAATCAACAGTCTGGAACTGATCAAACTAAGACCCCTACTTCCCCAGAGGGAAAAATCTCTGCTGAGACCAATCTGCCCTTGTTATCAGGGCCAAGTTGAGCACTATCTGGTCTAAATTTTGGCTATAAAACTATGGTCACAAAAAAAATATGATTTTTGACAATGTGGTCACAATATTCTTTAGACTCCAGAGGAAGCTTGAAGAAAATAACTGTTTTGGAATCCTTGCCCTGAGGAAATAACTCCTCTTATACCTTTAGACCAGAGCTTTCCTTGTAGCTAAGTCAGTAAAGAATCTGCCTACAGTATAGGTGACCCGGGTTCGATCCCTGGGTTGGAAGGATCCCCTGGAGAAGGAAATGGCAACCCACTCCAGTATCTTTGCCTGGAAAATCTCATGAACACAGGAGCCTGGTAGGCTGCAGTCCATGGGATTGCAAAGAGTCGGGCACAATTGAGTGACTAACACTTATTACTTCTCTGGATCACTTATCTAGACCATCTCTAATTCCTGAAACCAAAAGGGGGAAAAAAGAGGAACAAAGCCTTTTAAAACCTTATTCCAACCATTTTTTATTCATAACCAAGTTTGGAAAGCAAAGCTATAGAATCTCTTCTATTTGGATATATGTATGTCTCAGTGTGTGTCTTTGTTTATTTTTGATAATATTGCTGATTGCTGAGATCAGTTTGTAAATGAGCTGTAATCTAATTGGCCTTAAAAAAAAAAAAAGTAAGCCCTTACAAATCAAATAATTCTAAATACAAGAGAAAGTGAAGTCGCTCAGTCGTGTCCGACTCTTTGCAACCCCATGGACTGCAGCCTACCAGGCTTGTCTGTCCATGGGATTTTCCAGGCAAGAGTACTGGAGTGGGTTGCCATTTCCTTCTCCAGGGGACCGGGACCTTCCCGACACAGGTATCGAACCCTGGTCTTCTGCATTGTAGGCAGACGCTTTTACCGTCTGAGCCACCAGGGAAGTCCCAAATACAAGAGAAATTAATGTAAATAAATTTCACGTTCATGTGAACTGGGAAATACTCAGTATTGAATACCTGATATTAATGTTTGTTTGTTGATCTAAATAATGTAGACATGTCTAAGATTAATTAACATTAAACAGAATATTTTCATTCTACCTAGGTTTAATATTAGTTAAATATTACTGTATCTGTTACAAGTTTGTCAGCAAGGAAATTACCTTGAGTGAAGAAACTTCTAAAAATATTAATGAAATATGAGTCTTTAGATAGACTCTATTAAAAATAATTATGCTCTTTAGCAATATGTGTCTAAAATAATCACTCCAGATTGGGGTAACTTGAACTTCTAAGGGTTCTGCTAAACTAAGTGTTGGAAGTCTATTGAATACCTATGTCATTTCCAAATAAAATAAGATTTTGAAATATTTACTACTAAACACTAATTTCCTCTTACAGAGAAACTAAAGAGATCTGGGATTAAAAATAAATGATGTTTGGTGCTATCCTAAAATGTTCTCTCTAAGAAAAAAAGGTTTTAGAAATTATCACTGGTATTTATGCTGACCAGTCTATAAAATGCTAATATAACATTCATTTATTGGTTGCTTAAAGGAAGTAGGAAGTGTATTTTCAGTAAAGAAGGTATGAGGAATGGAATTGCATTTTGCGAAGGGAAAAGAAAGTAAGCCTGAATTACAAGTGGCTTTTTAGTATGGAAAACACAGTAATGGGTACAGAAAGTGATAAGGTTTGTGAAAAGTGAACCATGAAGAAAGAGTTTTGTATTTGATTAGGACTAAGTTTAAAATAAAGTTAATTAAGTTTTTATTTTAAGTAAAGTAAGCTGGTGCAAAAACTTGAATTTATCTTTTCTCTCTAAGAGGACACCTTTTCTTCAGATATTTAACTGCCTTTGATAATAGATTTAAGTTTCTTTTAAATGAGATGTTCTGAAATCATTTATTGTTACTTTGGCTAACTGAATAGCTATTGTTTCACAATGACCTGTAATCCTATCTGACTGAGTATTCTAAACCTTTTTGATATTTGTTGACAAAGCTTCCTAAATCATTCTAATGAAGATTTCTAGCTAACTTTGGGATGCTTCAGAGGAAGCATCCCAAAGAGAGATATTACACTAATTAGGTTCATTTTGTTTACAGAATTACATGGGGAGTATTGTCACATGAGTAATAAGTCTCGGGTTATATTGTATGGTAAATGTTACTAATATAGATATCCTCGAAACTGTATGGAGTTCCTAAAATTGATATGTTTGGGTAAAATGTTATCAGGCATAATTCTAGTTTGAGATATTCTATCTCAAAATATTGTCATAGCCCTAACTAAGTTTTGCAAAAATGCTTCCTCTTCAAGAAGATTTATAAAAAGGACTTTTGGAAATACCAGTTTCTGAACTGAGTAAGGATTCTAATGGAAAACCTGAAAACTTCACAAAGGTTAAAAAAAGACTGAATGAACTGGTGAATATGCTTATAACTTTTATCGTTTCTATCCAAAAAAATTACTGATCTGAATCTGTGTTTTCCAGGTGTAAGAAAAAAAAAACAAAAAACCTTCCCCTCAAACTAATTATGACAGTAATTTGGTAAAATTATAGTTTATAAATACATTGAGATATTTATTTTTTATCTCTATCTGAACCCTCCAGAGATGGGAAGCTCTTAGTTTCCAACAACTTTATCAGATAAGTTAGAAGGTTATCTCAATAACAGATACCGAAAATTCAAGGAATTTTGGAGACCTTGAGAAGAGATTAGTTTTCTGAATGTAGAGTTTCAACCCAACTTTTTCACCCTCCTCTTTCACTTTCATCAAGAGGCTCTTTAGTTCTTCACTTTCTGCCATAACGGTGGTGTCATCTGTATGTCTGAGGTTATTGATATTTCCCCCTGGCAATCTTGATTCCAGCTTGTGCTTCATCCAGCCCAACGTTTCTCATGATATATTCTGCATATAAGTTAAATAAGCAGGGTGACAATATACAGCCTTGACGTACTGCTTTTCCTATTTGCAACCAGTCTGTTGTTCCATGTCCAGTTCTAACTGTTGCTTCCTGACCTTCATATAGATTTCTCAAGAGGCAGGTCAGGTGGTCTGGTATTCCCATCTCTTTCAGAATTTTCCAGTTTATTGTGATCCACACAGTCAAAGGCTTTGGCATAGTCAATAAAGCAGAAATAGATGTTTTTCTGGAACACTCTTGCTTTTTCGATGATCCAGCGGATATTGGCAATTTGATCTCTGGTTCCTCTGCCTTTTCTAAAACCAGCTTGAACATCTGGAAGTTCACGGTTCACGTGTTGCTGAAGCCTGGCTTGGAGAATTTTGAGCATTACTTTACTAGCGTGTGAGATGAGTGCAATTGTGCGGTAGTTTGAGCCTTCTTTGGCATGGCCTTTCTTTGGGATTGGAATGAAAACTGACCTTTTCCAGTCCTGTGGACACTGCTGAGTTTTCCAAATTTGCTGGCATATCGAGTGCAGCACTTTCACAGCATCATCTTTCAGGATTTGAAATAGCTCAACTGGAATTCCATCACCTCCACTAACTTTGTTCGTAATGATGCTTCCTAAGGCCCACTTGACTTTACATTCCAGGGTGTCTGTCTTTAAGTGAGTGATCACACCATCGTGATTATCTGGGTCATAAAGATCTTTTTTTGTACAGTTCTTCTGTGTATTCTTTCCACGTCTTCTTAAGATCTTCTGCTTCTGTTAGGTCCATACCATTTCTGTCCTTTATCGAGCCCATCTTTGTATGAAATGTTCCCTTGGTATCTCTAATTTTCTGGAAGAGATCTCTAGTCTTGCCCATTCTATTGTTTTCCTCTATTTCTTTGCATTGGTCACTGAGGAAGGCTTTCTCATCTGTCCTTGCTCTTCTTTGAAACTCTGCATTCAAATGGGTATATCTATCCTTTTCTCCTTTGCTTTTCGCTTCCCATCTTTTCACAGCTATTTGAGGGGCCTCCTCAGACAGCCATTTTTCTTTTTTGCCTTTCTTTTTCTTGCGGATGGTCTTGATTCCTGTCTCTTGTACAATGTCATGAACCTCCATCCATAGTTCATCAGGCATTCTGTCTATCAGATCTAGCCCTTTAAATCTATTTCTCACTTCCACTGTATAGTCATAAGGGATTTGATTTAGATCATACCTGAATTGTCTAGTGATTTTACATACTTTCTTCAATTTAAGTCTGAATTTGGCAATAAGGAGTTCATGATCTGAGCCACAGTCTGCTCCCAGTCTTGTTTTTGCTGACTACGTAGAGCTTCTCCCTCTTTGGCTGCAAAGAATATAATCAGTCTGATTTCGGTGTCGACCATCTGGCGATGTCCATGTGTAGAGTCTTCTCTTGTGTTGTTGGAAGAGGGTGTTTGCTATGACCAGTGTGTTCTCTTGGCAGAACTCTATTAGCCTTTGTCCTGCTTCATTCTGTACTCCAAGGCCAAATTTGCCTGTTACTCCAGATATTTCTTGACTTCCTACTTTTGCATTCCAGTCCCCTATAATGAAAAGGACATCTTTTTTTGGCGTTAGTTCTAGAAGGTCTTGCAGGTCTTCATAGAACTGTTCAACTTCAGCTTCTTCGGCAATACTGATTGGGGCTTAGATTTGAATTACCGTGATATTGAGTGATTTGCTTTGGAAACGAACAGAGATCATTCTGTCATTTTTGAGATTGCATCCAAGTACTGAATTTCGGACTCTTTTGTTGACTATGATGGCTCATCCATTTCTTCTAAGGGATTCCTACCCACAGTAGTAGATATAATGGTCATCTGAGTTAAATTCACCCATTCCAGTCCATCTTAGTTCACTGATTCCTAAAATGTCGATGTTCACTCTTGTTTTCTCCTGTTTGACCACTTCTAATTTACCTTGATTCATGGACCTAACATTCCAGGTTCCTATGCAATATTGTTCTTTACAGCATCGAATCTTGGTTCTATCACCAGTCCCATTCACAACTGGTTGTTGTTTTTGCTTTGGCTACATCCCTTTATTCTTTCTGGAGCTATTTCTCCACTGATCTCCAGTAGCATAATGGGCACCTACTGACCCGGGTAGTTCATCTTTCAGTGTCCTATCTTTTTGCCTTTTCACACTGTTCATGGGGTTCTCAAGGCAAGAATACTGAAGTGGTGTGCCATTCCCTTCTCTAGTGGACCACATTCTGTCAGACCTCTCCACCATGACCCTTCTGTCTTTGGTGGCCCCATACGGCATGGCTTAGTTTCATTGAGTTAGAGAAGGCTGTGGTCCATGTGATCATATTGGCTAGTTGTCCATGACTGTAGTTTCAGCCTGTCTGCTTCCTGATCCCCTCTCTCAGTGCCTACCATCTTACCTGGATTTCTCTTACCTCGGAGGCGGGGTAGCTCCTCTCCGCCACCGCCCCTGACCTCCGGCCTGGGGTAGCTCTTCTCAGCCACGCTCGTGTGCCGTTGCAGCCACAGACTCACTTATAATTATGATCACACTAATAGTCATGTCCACTTACTTTATAGGTATATTTATTAATGTGAAATTTAGTGCATTTGAGGCTTCCCAGGTGGCACTAGTGGTAAAGAACCCACTTGCCAATGCAGGAAACATAAGAGATGAGGGTTCCATACCTGGATTGAGAAGATGCCCTGGAGTAGGGCATGGCAAACCACTCTCGTATTCTTGCCTGGAGAATCCCTAGGACAAAGGAAGCTGACAGGATCCTGACAGGCTACAGTCATACAGTCCAAAAGAGTTGGACTGAACTGACTTAACATGCTTGTACGTAGTGCATTTTATCCCAAACCAAAAAGGTTTATAACCTCGGTATGTTATAGAAGAAAAATCACTGACTTTGTAACCAGGGAGATCTTGTTTGCATTCTGACTCCACTACTTACTAATTTTGTGATATAGGCAATTTATATCCTTTCTGAGTCTGTTTTTCATCTATAATATGGGGTAATAATTTCTACTTTGCAGGGTTGTTATGAGGGTTAAATATAAATTACTTTCTGGTTCATAATGTTGGTACATAGTATTCAATGAATGACAGTTAAAATTATGAATATGATTTTAACAAAAAGCCGTAGGAATAAATAATATAATACAGATTCTCAGAATCCATCAAAACAGACTGTAAAAATGACTTAAACATCCACTATGGCAATGACTAACACTTGAAAACCTTTATTTTTCCATTGAGAACAATAGCCGAACAGTGTCTGTGCTTCTGTGTTCCTCTTGCCAGGAAGGATAATATTTGTGATACACTGACTAACTCTATTGAAAATTTTTATTCTTAAGACACAAAATATATCCTCACACAGCACATAAGGTCTTTGTGCTCATGTCAGCACTGGAGACAAATTTTCAGGAAAGAAGTAGAGACTGCTCATTTTTACAAAACCAAAAGACTTAAGTAAAAATGAAAAAAAAAAAAGTACATGGCAATTTTTCTTTAATCTCTGAACTGAAAAAAATATACCTATCAAGAAACATCTAGCCCATGAATTACAAATTTTCAAAAACAGTGTGTTTTTACATAATGACAGATTCATGCAGTTTTTCTGATGTTCTCCTGTGTTTACTTTGTGGGGCTTAGTGCCATCCTTAGAGATATAGACAAGAAAACTATTTCCTCTTCTGAACTAATAAGAAGAAAACAAATGGACCATTTCTCACAAACACCTTGGAGGATTTCCCTCAATGGGCTTTCTGATCAACCAAAGTGTGTGTGCATGCTTAGTCACTCAGTTGTGTCTGACGCTTTGTGATGCCATGGACTGTAGCCTGCCAGGCTCCTCTGTCCATGGAATTTTCCAGGGAAGAATATAGTGGAGTGGGTTGCCATTTCCTACTCCAGGGGATCTTCCTGATCCAGGGATTGTATTCATGTCTCCTGTGTCTCTTGCATTGGGAGGAGCCACTAGGAAACCCTCTGATCAACAAATCTTGTTGTTATCTTTGACTTAATACTATTCCTAGTGGTATTCAAAAACTCCTAGAAACTCAGCTTTAGAGTAAATTCAACACATTTTTTTATTTTTAGGAAAACAAAACAAAACAAAACAAGCTGCAGCACCATCAATTGTTGCCACTTATGGTATTTAATATACTTCTGTTAGGATGATGATTGTACCAAATGCTGAATTGTTTTGTTTCTGGATGTAAATAATTACTTTACTTAATGTAATATTTTTCCTTCTCTCAGACTGACTTTAAAAGCAAAGTTTTATCATTTTCATTGTATTTGAACTTATTACAGAGTGTTTTAGGTTTTGTGTTCTATTTTCACTCAGTTTTTACATGAGTCTTATCAATAACATCTGTATAAGTGATTTTTTAAAATTAATTATGTTTGTGTCCATGACAAAGCTGAGCAATAGCATGAGTGCTATTTGTACTGTCACAGCAAAGACAGACAAAAACAATAAAGTTATTTATACACAGTTATTAAGGCTATGTTTTACAGTTATTAAGGTTATTTTATACATATATGTCAATATAGTTGTCATTTCCCTCAGTTTAGTTCAATTCAGTTCAGTTGCTCAGTCGTGTCCAAATCTTTGCAACCCCATGGACTGCAACACTCCAGGCTTCCCTGTCCATCACACATAGTATTCATTAAAAGTGCCTTATTTATATTTACTGTGTGTACCAAATAAGCAGATTATCCATCAGATGAGCCAAATTTGAGATGACAAGCTGAAATTAAAAATTGAAAAAAATCTGAAATAAAATGTTAAGTAATGAGGGGAAAAAGGCTAGTTTAAAATTACATTATAAAAAAGGGGAATATCACTATTTTGGTTATTTTAAAAAATTAATAGCTCCAAAATTTTAACTAGTAGGTTAAAATTTAATTAGGAATAATTTTATCTATGCATAGCCCAAGGCCAAGTTTCTTCTCAATTTCTAGAAGGTTTTTGCAGTATGGTACATATTAATATTTACTTTAATCTGAACCTCTAAAAGCTCAACTGCAGATATGGCTATGTTATCATTATCATGTTTGTAAATCTCCTGATTATAACCTGCCAGGTGGTCTATCTTCATGGGTTTTCTCTGGGAAGAAACTTACTTTTTGCAGAACCAACCTTTTTCATTTTCAGATAGTTCTAAGTATTTGAACATTCTTGCTAATTCAAGTCAAAATATACCTTACTATAAAAATTCATAATCTCTGGCTTTACATTTTAAGTTATATAAGATTGAAACAAATCATTTATCTACCAGTCTATCATTTGGTGATAGACTCCACCAAATTTGATACAATTTATTTGCCAAAATTATCCTACTTAACCATTCTGCCCACTACTCTGTAGGAGAAAAAAAAAAAAAAACACCTCAAGCTTTTTTAGCTACACTTGGAAATATTATTTTGAACCTCTTTATCATTCTGTTATCTTGTATTTGGATACCTTCTGGTATCTTCCTGTTAAAATATGCATGAAAGCTATGCTTCTAGTGTGATTTCACTAGAGAAAAGTGGGGCTCTTACTACCTATCCAGACACTAAATTTATAAGAGAAAATCACCATTTTCCTTGCAACCAAATCACTCTGCTAACTTGGTTTCAGCTCAGTTCAGTCATTCATCAGTCATTCAGTCCTGTCCAACTCTTTGCAAAACTATGGACTGCAGCATGGCAGGCTTCCCTGTCCATCATCAACTTCTGGAGCTTGCTCAAACTCATGTCCATTGAGTCAGTGATGCCATCCAACTATCTCATCCTCTGTTGTCCCCTTCTCCTCCCACCTTCAATCTTTCCCAGCATCAGGGTCTTTTCCACTGACTCAGTTCTTCCCATCATGTGGCCAAAGTATTGGAGTTTCAGCTTCAGCATCAGTCCTTCCAACGAATATTCAGGACTGATTTCCTTTAGAATGGACTGGTTGGATCTCCCTGCAGTCCAAGGGACTCTCAAGAGTCTTCTCCAACACCATAGTTTAAAAGCATCAATTCTTTGATGCTCAGCTTTCTTTATAGTCCAATTCTCACATCAGATCTAATCCCTTATGATTATACCGTGGAAGCAAAAAATAGATTCAAGGGATTAGATCTGATAGAAAAAGGTCCTGAAGAACTATGGATGGAGGTTCATGACATCATACAGGAGACAGTGATCAAGACCATACCCAAGAAAAAGAAATGCAAAAAGGCAAAATTGTTGTCTGAGGAGGCCTTAGAAATAGCTGAGCAAAGAAGAGAAGTGAAAGGCAAAGGAGAAATGGCAAGATATACCCATTTGAATGCAGAGTTCTGAGGAATAGCAAGGAGAGATCATAAAGCCTTCCTCAGTGATCAATGCAAAGAAATAGAGGAAAACAATAGAATGGGCAAGACTAGAGATCTCTTCCAGAAAATTAGAGATACCAAGGGAACATTTCATGCAAAGATGGGCTCAATAAAGTACAGAAATGGTATGGACCTAACAGAAGCAGAAGATATTAAGAAGAGGTGGCAGGAATACACAGAAGAACTACTCAAAAACAGTCTTCACAACTCAGGTAATCACGATGGTCTGATCACTCACCTAGAGCCAGACATCCTGGAAAGGGAAGTCAAGTGGGCGTTAGGAAGCATCACTATGAACAAAGCTAGTGGAGGTGATAGAATTCCAGTTGAGCTATTTCAAATCTTAAAAGATGATGCTGTGAAAGTGCTGCACTCAATATGCCAGCAAATTTGGAAAACTCAGCAGTGGCCACAGAACTGGAAAAGGTCAGTTTTCATTCCAATCCCTAAGAAAGACAATGCCAAAGAATGCTCAAACTACTGCACAATTGCACTCATCTCACACGCTAGTAAAGTAATGCTCAAAATTCTCCAAGACAAGCTTCAACATTATGTGAACTGTGAACTTCCTTATGTTCAAGCTGGATTTAGAAAAGGCAGAGGAGCTAGAGATCAAATTGCCAACATCTGCTGGATCATCAGAAAAGCAAGAAAGTTCCAGAAAAAAAATCCATTTCTGCTTTATTGACTATGCCAAAGCCTTTGAGTGTGTGGATCACCACAAACTGTGGAAAATTCTTAAAGATATGGAAATACCAAGCGACGCTACCTGCCTCCTGAGAAATCTATATGCAGGTCAGGAAGCAACAGTTAGAAGTGAATATGGAACATCAGACTGGTTCCAAATAGGGAAATAAGTACGTCACGTTTGTATATTGTCACCCTGCTTATTTAACTTATATGCAAAGTACATCATGAGAAACACTGGGCTGAAGGAAGCACAAGCTGGAATCAAGATTGCTGGGAGAAACATAAATAACCTCAGATATGCAGATGACACCACTCTTGTGGCAGAAAGAAAAGAAGAATTAAAAAGCATCTTGATGAAAGTGAAAGAGGAGAATGAAAAAGTTGGGTCAAAACTCAACATCCAAAAAACTAAGATCATGGCATCTGGTCCCATCAGTTCATGGCAGATAGATGGGCAAACAAGTGACAGACTTTATTTTGGGGGCTCCAAAATCACTACAGATGGTGATTGCAACCATGAAATTAAAAGATGCTTGCTCTATGGAAGAAAAACTATGACCAACGTAGACAGCATATTAAAAAGCAGAGACATTACTTTGCTAACAATGATCCATCTAGTCAAAGCTATGGTTTTTACAGTAATCCTGTATGGATGTGAGAGTTGGAGTATAAAGAAAGCTGAGCGCCAAAGAATTGATGCTTTTGAACTGTGGTGTTGGAGAAGACTCTTGAGAGTCTCTTAGACTGCAAGGAGATCCAACCACTACACCCTAAAGGAAATCAGTCCTGAATATTCATTGGAAGGACTGATGCTGAAGCTGAATATCCAGTACTTTGGCCACCTGATGTGAAGAACTGACTCATTGGCAAAGACTCTGTGCTGGGAAAGATGTAGGCAGGAGCAGAAGGGGGTGACAGAGGATGAGATAGTTGGATGGCATCACTGACTCAATGGACATGAGTTTGAGTTTACTCCGAGAGTTGGTGCCAGACAGGGAAGCCTGGTGTGTCCATGTGGTCACAAAGAGTCGGACACAAAGAGTCGGACACAACTGAGCAACTGAACTCGACTAAACTGTACAATCATAAGGGATTTGATTTAGGTCATACCTGAATGGTCTAATGGTTTTCCCTACTTTCTTCAATTTAAGTTTGAATTTGGCATTAATGAATTCATGATCTGAGCCACAGTCAGCTCCCATTCTTGTTTTTGCTGACTGTGTAGAGCTTTTCCATCTTTGGCTGCAAAAATATAATCAATCTGAAATTGGTATTGACCGTCTGGTGATGTCCACGTGTAGAGTGTTCTCTTGTGTTGGTGGAAGACTTATGTATTATTTTTAATAATAATATATAAGACATTCATATAGCAAATACAATGTTCTGGGTGTGCTTCATAAGACTCATAATACATATAGTGCATATAATACAAGGACTCTATGAAGAAATTAAAATTAATATACAATTTTATATTAGACAGTATGAAATAAAGAGTAGTTAGTTGACTTACCCAAAGTAACAGAGCTAATATATAACCTAATTCAGGAATATATGCTCTTATCTACATCATGATGTAGTCTGATGTGCTTCAATTTTAAGAATCAATGCTTTCCATTTTAACTTATGAACATTTGAATTTTTATTTGTTTTTTTATGGTCTGAAACTAAAATGTCCTGATTAATAGTTTCCCTCAGCAAAAGCAATCCTTTCTTTCTCTGAAATCAACATTTTATATGTATTCATTTATTTTATGTTGGGCTGGTAAAGAATTTTCCCACAATGCAGGAGACTTGGGTTTGATCCCCGGGTTGGGAAGATTCCCTGGAGAAGGGAAAGGCTACCTACTCCAGTATTCTGGCCTAGAGAATTCCATGGACTATATAGTCCATGGGGTCGCAAAGAGTCAGACACAACTGAGCAACTTTCACTTAAGGAAAAAAAAAAAACTATTTTATGTTGGTCCTCTGATTTCTTGAAATTTTAATTTTGTATGTATAAGTATTCTTGCTGTTACTAGAATTTGTAGAAACTTCAGGGTATATTGTAAACTGTGTTATTGCCACATCACATTGTAGGAATCAATGATACATTCAGAATTAAACTCAAGTGTCAGGAAAGCCATGTAGTTTAAATATTCAGTGATGTGAAATTGTATTGATTTGGTCCCAAGAGCTTATGTGAAGAAAATATATTTATTTTATTTATGATAAGTTCTAAGAGTATTTAGTAAATCAAAATATTTCATCTATATCAGTTGAGAAAATGGTTTTGTATATTTTGCTATTCCTAGCACATCATTTGCTTCCTCACATCAAGATAAGAAAGGTTGCAGCATGTATTTATTTTGTTTTTGAGCATAATGGTTAATGGCTTTTTCTGTTCTCAGAATTTTTTAAGCCATTAATTTTACCTCAGTATTTTCTTTCATTCCACACCACCCTACATACTAATTAAGTGTGTAAATTTTTCTTACAACCACATCTTCTTACTAGCCCAAATCAATTAATTCCTCCCCATCACACTTATTCAGGCTCAGTGCCCTCTTCTATTACCTCAGTGACAAGTTGACAAAATACAGTGCTTTACATCTATCATTTATTTCTGGTGGTAAAGATATGATACAATGGATTTAGATCCTCATTTTAGCCATCAGTTAATCATGGGTGTATAGGCTGTAACAGCTTTCAGAGGTGTTTATTGTCCAGTTTCTGATGCATGTATGAATTCCATTAACGGTATGAATTCACAAATATTTATGTAAGATATGTCCAATACAGGGCTTCCCTTGTAGCTCAGATGGTAAAGAATTTGCCTACAATGCAGGAGACCCGGGTTCAATTCCTGGGTCGGGAAGATCCCCTGGAGGAGAAAATGGCAACCCACTCCAGTATTCTTGCCTGGAGAATCCCATGGACAGAGAAGCCTAGTGGGCTACAGTGCATGGGGTCGCAAAGAGTCGGACACAACTGAGTAACTAAACTACCACCACATCCAGTACAAACTTAATTCTTTTCTGTTAAATTGCATTGTATGTCAGCTATAAATGGTGATTAGGATTAGGTCAATACTTTTATAACAAAACTGCCTCTATAAAGAGATGTGATATTACTAGGGATGAAATTATTTTAGTAGAAAAGAAGCTATAGCACTCTGCACTGTTCTCAGAATTTTATACATACCATTCCTAATTCAACATGTAACTCATGTACTTTCTAACCTCTATTGTCCATATTTTTTGGACAGCATAAAGCGGCAACTAGAGACTGTCCTTTTTCCAGTTTTTCCCAGCGGATCTTGGGTCCTCAATCAAAAAATACTTTGAAGTTCCTAGCATAGAGTGAAGACTGAATAAATAAATATTCCTGTCTACCAAGATTCCACTAAAGGGAGAATAAAGACATAAAATTGTATAAATCTTCAATTAAGAAAAGAACAAATAGAACACAAGCATCTATTAGAGCAAGCACAAATAGAGCAAGATTTCAATAAATTTCCCATACTCATAAAGAATGATGGTAACCAGTATAGTAGATCAGAGAAAAGCTTAGCCTAGACTATGTGGGGAATAGAATATAATCAAGGAAGAGCAAGTTGCTTTGGCAAAAACTCAGTGTCCTGATGGCTCAGACTAGCCAGATACTAAGTAGCCTAAGAATGAAACTTGGGGCTGAAAATATTGAGATTAACTTAATGATCATATACCATAGATATGAAAGAATTTATACAGTCAGCCTCTAGAATTTCTACATGCCTATAGGGAACGGTCGGAGAAGGCAATGGCACCCCACTCCAGTACTCTTGCCTGGAAACTCCCATGGACGGAGAAGCCTGGTAGGCTGCAGTCCATGGGGTCGCTAAGAGTCGGACACGACTGAGCGACTTCACTTTCACTTTTCCCTTTCATGCACTGGAGAAGGAAATGGCAACCCACTCCAGTATTCTTGCCTGGAGAATCCCAGGGACGGCGGAGCCTGGTGCGCTGCCGTCTCTGGGGTCGCACAGAGTCGGACACGACTGAAGCGACTTAGAAGCAGCAGCATAGGGAATGGTAAGAAGTATGAAGGCTTCTAATTTTGGCATTTCGTATTCTTCATCAGTAGCAAAGCTCACTCAGTGAAAAGTACCATGCTGAACTGAGAACTGTCAGATGCTTTTTTTAACCCCATGAAAAGAAGAAAAAAAATTGTAGAATTGTATGTTCAGTTGAACTATATGTTCAATTTGTAAAGTAAGAACTGGGTATTATGAAAAAAAATAATGGAAAACATTGAATAAATCCTTCAGAATTAAAAATAAATGGTGAAAAAAATTTATTATATTTTTTGAAAAATGATTTTGACAAACCTTTAAAAATCATGAGATAGAAATATTAGTGAAATATCCAGTATAATCTTAAGAAATATTTTGTTTAAAAATCAGAGCAAATAGAAGGAAACAAAACAAAAATACATGAGAATTATAAAAACTAAAGTGCATGAGTGTTCAGAATAAATGTGCTCATCAAATTTCCATGACAAAAAATTCATGAAATTGCAAACTATTAAATATAAAAAAAGAAGACCCTAAATTCTTCCAAAGAACAAAGCAAGGACTCTTGCCTTGAATAATGATTGACTAAATTTATGTGGCACAAACTTCTTATAAAAAATGATCAAAGTAGTCTGAAGAAATAAATTAAAATATGTACATATTGTAAGAGGTAAGTGGATAGCAGGGAGTTAGACTAAATTATAAAATAAATAAATCAGTAACAAAATGGCAGATGATCAAAAATATGTGAGACGTGAATAGACGTTTTACAAAAGAAGAAATACAAATTGTAGGGCTCATATGAAAAGTACTTTACTGCATAAATAATCAGAAAATTTAATTTTACATATCTGATAGTTTTAAATTATGCCTGAAAATTCTTTTACATCCCTGCCTCTCAGTGGTAGGGATTTATATCCTTGCTCTTCAATCTGGCCTGTTTTGTGACTGCCATGATAGAGTATGGCAAAAGTGATGCCGTATTTTCCAAGGATAGATAACAAAATGCCAGAGACTTTCCACCTTGTTTACTGGAACACTTGTTGTCAGAGCTTTTAACATTCAAAAACAAGTTGCACTGCCCTGATACCACCACACTGTGTAGAATTCCAAGACACACAGATGAGAGACTACTTGTATAAGTGATTAAGCCAAGTACCAATTGAGTCCAACATGTGTGTCATTTCAGCACAGATGTCTTACATATAAGTGAAGAAGCTTGCATATAATTCTAGCCTTAAGCTGGTCAACTTGCTCTGTACTGGTTGAGTCCTTTCAGCTAAGTTTCCAGACATCAAGGAGCAGAGATGAGACATCCCCTCTGCTCTGTCTAAATTCCTGAGCCACAAAAGCCTTGAACATAATAAAAAACTTATTGATTTATGATACTGAACTTTGGGGAGATTTTTTTATACTAATAAGTAGAACAGATCTTGGGGTCTGGAAACAGCTTGCTGCCAAAAAAAACTAAAACATGTAGTGTTGATTGCTTGACCAGGTATTTCTGGAAGAATATTGGACCTTATGGAGGCTATTGGTAAGGGTTTGAGAAAAGTGGGAAATTACTGAATTTAGGAGAAATGAGAATTCTAATTAACTAGTGGAGGGCATTGTCACTTGTGATGTAGAAAAGTACCTCATAAATTTGCTCACTGAGCTATTTTGAACACAATGTTGATGATACCATATGGTTTATTCTGCTTTTCCTATAACAGCATGAGAGAAGAGAGAAATTAATGAACAGAAGTTCATATTTTAAGTAGAATTTAGAGAAAATATATGAAGCACTCAGAACAGTCAAACATTAAAGAATTCTTAAAGTAAGAAAAGGCATTGCTGTTGCTGTTGCTGCTGCTGCTGCTGCTGCTGCTGCTGCTGCTAAGTCACTTCAGTCATGTCCGACTCTGTGCGACCCCATAGTCGGCAGCCCACCAGGCTCCCTGGTCCCTGGGATTGTCCAGGCAAGAACACTGGAGTGGGTTGCCATTTCCTTCTCCAATGCACGAAAGTGAAAAGTGAAAGTGAAGTTGCTCAGTCATGTTCAACTCTCAGCGACCCCATGGACTGCAGCCTACCAGGCTCCTCCGTCCGTGGGATTTTCCAGGCAAGAGTACTGGAGTGGGTTGCCATTTCCTTCTCCGAAGAAAAGGCATTAGGATTTTTAATTGGCATTCTAGTGAAAGTCACTCAGACGTGCCCAGATCTTTGAGACTCCATGGACTATAGTCCCTGGAATTCTTCAGGCCAGAATACTGGAATGGGTAGCTGTTCCCTTCTCCAGGGGATCTTCCCAACCCAGGGATCGAACCCAGGTCTCTCCCATTGCAGGCAAATTCTTTTACCAGCTGCACCCCAGTTCAGTTCAGTTCAGTCGCTCAGTTGTGTCCGACTCTTTGTGACCCCGAGAATCTCAGCACGCCAGGCCTCCCTGTCCATCACCAACTCCCGGAGTCTACCCAAACCCATGTCCATCGAGTCGGTGATGCCATCCAACCATCTCGTCCTCTGTCCTCCCCTTCTCTTCCTGTCCCCAATCCTTCCCAGCATTAGGTTCTTTTCAAATGAGTCAACTCTTCGCATGAGGTGGCCAAAGTATTGGAGTTTCAGCTTCAACATCAGTCCTTCCAATGAACACCCAGGACTGATCTCCTTTAGGATGGACTGGTTGGATCTCTTTGCAGTCCAAGGGACTTTCAAGAGTCTTCTCCAACACCACAGTTCAAAAGCATCAATTCTTCGGTGCTCAGCTTTCTTCACCGTCCAACTCTCACATCCCTACATGACCACTGGAAAAACCATAGCCTTGACTAGACGGACCTTTGTTGGCAAAGTAACCGTGAACTTCCAGATGTTCAAGCTGGTTTTAGAAAAGGCAGAGAAACCAGAGATCAAATTGCCAACATCCGGTGGATCATTGAAAAAGCAAGAGAGTTCCAGAAAAACATCTATTTCTGCTTTATTGACTATGCCAAAGCCTTTGACTGTGTGGATCACAATAAACTGGGGAAAATTCTGAAACAGATGGGAATACCAGACCATCTGACTTGTCTCTTGAGAAACCTGTATGCAGGTCAGAAAGCAACAGTTAGAACTGGACATGGAACAACAGACTGGTTCCAAATAGGAAAAGGAGTACATCAAGGGTGTATATTGTCACCCTGCTTATTTAACTTATATGCAGAGTACATCATGAGAAACGCTGGGTGGAAGAAGCACAAGCTGGAATCAAGATTGCCGGGAGAAATATCAGTAACCTCAGATATGCAGATGACACTATCCTTATGGCAGAAAGTGAAGAAGAACTAAAGAGCCTCTTGATGAAAGTGAAAGAGGAGAGTGAAAAAGTTGGCTTAAAGCTCAACGTTCAGAAAACTAAGATCATGGCATCTGGTCCCATCACTTCATGAGAAGTAGATGGGGAAACAGTGGAAACAGTGTCAGACTTTATTTTTTTAGGCTCCAAAATCACTGCTGATGATAATTGCAGCCATGAAATTAAAAGACGCTTACTCCTTGGAAGGAAGGTTATGACCAATCTAGATAGCTGCACTCCAAGGGGAGCCTAAATCATAGTCCTATTTGTACTCCTAGGGAAAGTTGCTCAGTTGTATCCAGCATTAATTGGCATTAATGAGAGGATTAAAGACTACATTGAGCTCACTTTGACTATAATTAATTTATTGAATGGTCATCTCTAATGTTAATACTCTCACATAATATCTGGTTTTACCTACTGGTTTTTGAAAAAATTCTTATGCTGCTTTTATACTGACACTTAGAAAATTATTTCCCATGTAGAAAGCTGTAAAGTATTATGCTTGTTTTTTTTTTTTTTTTATTTTAAGGTATTCCAGCATTCATTTGTTATTCCATGTAGAATTAATTTTGGATTGAACTCTGATTTGGAATTTATTTTCTTCTAGTCAGAATAATGTATTTTCTTGTATTTTTGATTATTGCTCTTATCCCACTTTCATATATAGAAGAACTTATCTGTAGATGAAGTCTTTTTTTGTTGTTTTTTTGGTCTGTATCCATGATTTTTCAGTCTCCTCACTTGTATATCTTTATAATTTCCTATTAAACATTATAGAGCTTCTTTAAATTATCCTCTACTCTTTTGGATTTATTTTCTGTATGATCATTATCATATTTTCTTCCTAATGAAACTGGCTCATTCATTTATGTTAATGGATTTATATTCCTTTATTTTCTTACTCAGTTCCTTATCATCCCTTCTCTTCAACCTGTTTTGAAATCACAAATAAGGTGCTTTCTAAAATTTGTTTCTGCTTCCTGCGTGTGCATGCTAAGTTACTTCTGTAGTGTCCGGCTTTTTGCAACCTCATGAACTGTATTATGGACTTCTCTGTCCATAGGATTTTCCAGGCAAGAATACCAGAGTGGGTTGCAGTGCCCTCCTCTCCTCTAGGGGATCTTCCTGACCCAGGGATCGAACCCGCGTCTCATATCTCCTTCATTTTCAGGCAGTTCTTTACCACTAGCACCACCTGGGATGCCTTTCTGTTTCCTATGCTATTTGTAAACTATGAATTCTCTTTATTTCAAATGCTATTCTAGTCAAATAAACAGGAGCTGTAACCTAGCTGCCTTAAAAGAACCAAACAAGTGGGAGCCAGGAGCATCAGTATTAGTTGCTGTGGGATTATTCCCAGAAGTCCAGCAATGACACAAATGGATAAAATACCTTTTTTACACTTTGATATGTTGATCATAAAGCAAACCAGACAGTGAAGTGTGCAAACTTTGGATAATTTTGGTATCAAATTGGAAATTGTTTTGTGGTTAAAAGTTGAACTATAAAGAGGGCTGAGCACAGAAGAATTGATGCTTTTGAACTGTGGTATTGCAGAAGACTCTTGAGAGTCCCTTGGACTGCAAGGAGATCCAACCAGTCCATCCTAAGAAAAATTGATCCTGAGTGTTCATTGGAAGGGCTGATGTTAAAGCTGAAACTCCAGGATTTTGGCCACCTGATGTGAAGAGCTGACTCATTTGAAAAGACCCTGTTGTTGGGAAAGATTGAAGGCAGGAGAAGAAGGGGATAACAGAGGATGAGATGGTTAGATGGCATCACCGACTCAATGGACATGAGTTTGGGTAAACTCCGGGAGTTGGTGATGGACAGGGAGGCCTGGCGTGCTGAGTTTCATGGGGTCACAAAGATTCGGACACGATTGAGTGACTGAACTGAACTGAAAAAATTTTCCAGTGAATCAACATCAATTTGAAAAGAGGAAAATAGGAATAATAAGTGACTATGTTGATAGCCTTTGTGCCAGCTAGACAAAGGAGATAGAATTGTGAACAAGATGTGTTCCTTGACTTCAAGAATCATACTCCATATATGAGGAAAATAGTCAACTAGACAACAAATACAATGCAGAATAATAAGTAATGCTAAATTGATAATAACAGGATACTTGGGGACCATATGTGACAGACATTTAGTGTCGTTTAAGTAGTATTGGGAAGGGTGTTAGCTATGAGAGGTATAGCATTCTGATAATAGTGCTAGAATAGTCAACACCTTTATGACTGACTTTGATGAAAACACAACAGATATGCATATCAAATCTGAGTCACTCAAAAGTGGAAAATACACATTTTGCTCAATTTAATTACCACTTCAATATGACATCACTAATTTAAACACAAAATGAATTCAAGCACAAAATGAGAAGACAAATATCAACTATATTCATGTTTAAGAAAAATAAAATAATTTAAAATTGGACACTGAAAATTTTAAGTAGAAACAAAAGAAGATGATGAAGAAGAGAGGAAGAGGAGAAAAGGAGAAGGAGAAAGAGGAGGATATATCATGACAAACAAAAACATGCAGATTACTGCTATATATTGAATACTTAGCTTCAATCAAGGTGCTCTTTTAGACATTTTTACTCAGGCAATCTTTAATCTTCATGTTAACACAGATGGTGCATGTTCTTAATCAACATTTTATAGAGTTAATTTCTCCATGGCCATCATACTTATAGCAGTGAAACCATCTGGTTTCACTAATATTAAACTGGTAATACTGGTTTAGAGGAAATTTATTTTAATAAAGAAAACATGTATTTTATTGTATTTATAGTATAAATATTTATTTATTTTACAATTTGGTTGCATTTTAAATGTATAAATTGTATAAAGTGAAAGATATTGTAAGGAAATGCTTATGTATATTAATGCAGTATGTTTAGTTAATATAAAATATTATGACATATATTAAGTAATATTTGTCACAATCCAAACAGTATTGAGAAAAGCTGTCAAAATACAGAGAGCAAGGCTGCCTATTACCAACACATGAGTGAGCCAATATGTTTCAATTCAAAACAGCTCAAAGAAAGGGCTAGGAGATGATTAAGAGCCTTTTGTGCACTGGAGAAAGAAGGGATCAAAAGGGAAAGGTCTATAAGGAATTGTGGAGTACTTTCCTGTGGGTTAACTTCTAGGCACATTTCAAAAATGTTTCTCATTTAAGAACACTGTCAATAAATCACATACTCAATAAGCCCATATCCTACTGATTGGAATCACCACATAAAAATAACCTTTGCCTAGAAATAGAGGTGATCATTCTCTTAATGGCTTTTTGAGTTTGCTTTGATGCTATCAATTTGGCAGCCTGGAAGCTTGATTGTTTTTCCTGCCCTTTGCTGGGACAAAGTCAGTGGGACCCACTGACAGGGAATGAGACAACTATTTGAAAAAACTTAAAGGAGTAAATCCTGAGAAAAAGAGCTTTAGGGGTGAAAATAGTTTTTGAACATGTAAGATTGAGTCATATGCATTTTACTTCCTCCAGAGGGTCAAGCCAAATACAATGTTCAGGTTTCAATTAAGATGATAAATAATTTTTGAATAATTGTAGGAGTTCAGTGATAGAAATGCTGCATTGAGAATTATGTTTATCTGTTATTGACAGAATTAAATTAAATTAAATGGTGCTTGGTAAAGGAGTGCTTTGTAGAAAATTTTCCCGCAGAGAATAGCATATGGCAAACCATGTTAAAGTCCCTCTCAGCATTAAAGTCTTTGATACTAACCATTATGAAAAAAGCAATAAACAAACAAATAATAATTAGATATTGAATCATGTGGATAGATACAAAGAATGCCATTTATTTAAACATGCTCTTTCTAACGAAATCCCTTTTTTATACAAATGCATTGCCAAGGAACCTTGTAAAACTGTTTGTAACAAAGATACAAATCTTTCTTTAGTTATGAATCAGTAGAGAATTATTAAGTAGAATTGAAGAGTGCATATTGTGTCTGTACCTATAGGGATAATTGGAGAAAAGAAAACATAAACATACAAGATGAATTAAATTACCAAACACCTCAGGAAAATATGTGCACAGGCAACAAAATTAATGGTTGTTTATTAATAATTGCACTAAACAATTATTCTAGATGTGTATTCCACTTTAATGTATAAAGTCAATTTAATATGGGTCCAACTCTCACTTCACAAAGTATCATTAAATTCTCTATATGAATCATATGTTTTCTATTAAATTGATGTCTATTGTCGTTTATCATTCCCATAAACTAGGGCTTGTGAGGGGATGTGAGTAGATGGGAAATTCAGAATTAACTTGAGACAATTTAAGTCATCAATGATGTTAACCAAGTTCAAAAATGAAAATACATGATTTGCTCAAAACAAACTCAAATAATAAGCTGTCTCTCTCTGGGAGCACTAAAACAGTGGTTGAAATCACTATTTCAAATTTATTTAACACCTTTTCTTTAATTTTAGGATAGGCTACCCACTCTAGTATTCCTGGGTTTCCTTGGTAACTCAGACAGTAAAGAATCCACCTGCAGTGTGGGAGACTTGGGTTTGATCCTTGGGTCGGGAAGATCCCCTGGAGGAGGGCATGGTGACTCACTCCAGTATTCTTGCCTAGAGAATCCCATAGACAGAGGAGCCTGGTGGGCTCCAGTCCATGGGATCACAAACAGTTGGACATGCCTGAGTGATAAAGCACACACATCATGCATTCATGTGTAAAAGAGTGTATAGCAAAAAGATACTCCTTCAGTGTTATTGGATAGTTGTGAAAAATGTTTTATGGATAAACATAGAAATATAGAAAATAAATTTGATTTTTTTCAATTAAAATATTTCTGTGGTGAGGGGAATTTTAAAATGATCTAGATGTGACTTAGTTTCCTATATATTACACTCCCCTTGATGGTGGGAAGAATATGTGAATATGACTGAATATCTTTTTTATGATCATTTTATATTATAGGGAAGGTTTATAAAGTTTGCAGATGTAATTAAGATGCCCGATCAGTTTGACTTTGAGTTAACTAAAACAGAGTATATCTTTGGTTAAGTTCAGTTCAGTCACTCAGTCATGTCCAACTCTTTGTGACCCCCATGGACTGCAGCACACCAGGCTTCCCTGTCCATCACCAACTCCTGGAGTTTACTCAAACTCATGTCCATTGAGTCAGTGATGCCATCCAACCATCTCATCCTCTGTCATTCCCTTTTCCTCCTGCCTTCAATCTTTCCCAGCATCAGTGTCTTTTCCAATGAGTCAGTTCTTTACATCACGTCGCCAAATTATTGGAGCTTCAGCTTCATCATCAGTCCTTCCAATGAATATCCAGGGTTGATTTCCTTTAGGATTGACTGGTTGGATCTCCTTGAAGTCCAAGGGACTCTCAAGAATCTTCTCCAACACCACAGTTAAAAAGCATCAATTCTTCTGTGCTCAGCTTTCCTTATGGTCCAACTCTCACATCCATACCTGACTACCAGAAAAACCATAGCTTTGACTAGATGGACTTTTGTAGGCAAAGTAATGTCTCTGCTTTATAATATGCTGTCTAGGTTGGTCATAGCTTTTCTTCCAAGGAGCAAGCGTCTTTTAATTTCATGGCTGCAGCCATCGTCTGCAGTGATTTTGGCACCCATGAAAATAAAGTCTGTCCCTTTTTCTATTGTTTCCCTATCTATTTGCCATGAAGTAATGGGACCAGATGCCATGATCTTAGTTTCTGAACGCTGAGTTTTAAGCCAGCTTTTCACTCTCCTCTTTCCATTTCATCAAGATAAAACTGTAGCCCCAGCCAATACTTGTTTTTCAGCTTGCAAGACCCTGAGAAGTTTATAGCTATAATTTTGAAATTTTTATCATCTTAATACTCTATTTTTCAAACAGTAATTCTCTATATTTACTACTCAACTACTTGCTTATCAAATATAGATGACATCTTTTAATTTGGGGCCATTAAAGATGAGAAAATCAGCCTTGCCACACAATCTTCCAATTTCCCTTTGTTGTTTAAAAATAGACGGACAGTATCTTTTCTATGGTAGGAGTTAATTTTTTTACATGGTTCTCACATTTGTTTTGGTCTGAGTTCTAGCATCAAATGTATTCATGACTCACTTCTATTCCTTTAACTATGCTATTTCTAGTAGTCTTTCAGTTGGGTATATCTCTTCCAGAAGATTACTTAAGGACATATGGTAATAATAATTAGAAATTATTGACTTATTATTTGAAAAAACAGTTTGGCTGTGTATCAACTTGTTAGCCTCAGATCCTTTCCTTTATGATTTCATAAGTATCATTTTGATGGTTTTCTGGTGTTTAATGTTGCCTTGTATGAAACTAAGACCCTATGTAAATAACTTGTTTTTTATATGTGCAAAAACAATTCATCTTTTGAAGTTTAGTAACCTTATTAGCTTATATACTGCTTTAATAATTCCTGATGTATATTGTTCTCTTGCAGCATGTACATTTAAGTTTTTTTTTTCTTAATTCAGAGGTATATTTCTTGGCTTACATCTTTATTTAAGTTTTCTTTCATATTTTAGCTTTTGAAGGACTCTACCATTTATATTTTGAATTTTATTTGTCTCATTTGCATCATTTTTCTCTATCATAATTGTAATGTTTGTTAAATTTTATTTCCTTTTGCTCACTTTTATCTAAATTATATGTTCTCCTATATTCTCACCAAACTAGGTACAGTCTTTCTCTGTGATCATTCTATATACAGGTGGCCCTCTGTATCTGCAGATTCCACAACAACCACAGATGTAAAACTTTGAAAAAACTTTCCAGAATTTCCAGAAAGGAAAACTTGAGTTTGCCACACATTGGCAACTATTTTTATAACATTTACATTGTATCTACAGCTATTTGCATAGCATTTGGGGCTTCCCAGGTGACTCTAGTGGTAAAGAACCCACCTGCCAATGCAAGAAACCTGGGTTCGATCCCTGGGTTGGGAAATCCCCTGGAGTAGGAAACAGCATGCCACTCCAGTATTCTTGCCTGGAGAATCCCATGAACAGAGAAGCCTGACAGGCTACGTTCATCAGGTCACATAGAGTTGGACATGACTAAAGCAATTTAGCATGCGTGGCACATAGCAGTTACATTGTAGTAGGTATTGCAGGTAATCTAGAGGTGATTTAAAACATATAGGGAGATGTAGGTAAGTTACATGCAAATACTATGCCATTTTATATAAGGGACTTGAGCATATGAAATTTTGGTATCCAAGGGGGTCCTAGAACCAATGCCCCCCATAGTTCTTCAATTTCATGATTTTTCTGTTGTCACCTTTTTTCCCTGTCAACTACTATTTTACCTTCTGTTTCTTCTTTGAGTCATTAAATATCTAATTTGCAGGTAGGATAGATTAGTATACACTTAAAAGAGTGGAATCTATCATTATGTGCTGTGTGAACAATGGAAATTTGAGAAAAAATATTTTCATTGAAACAATATTTTGTCTTGTGTTCTTTGTCTCATATTTTTTCCTGATAATCTATCATCCTTCAGTATTTATATATAGATCTTCTGTTGATTACTTCAAAAATTTTCAAATTAGAAAGGGCTGACTGTTTTTGTAAGCCAGTTATTTGGATTATCTTTTATTATTAATATAATTTTAAACTTTTAAAGTGTCAAAAAGTTTCTGTGCAATTTTCAACAGAGAAAAACATTTATAATATTTTATAATTGAGTACCCATTTAGGGACTTTTGAAAAATAAAATCAGTGCAAAATTGATATTAGAAAATTTCAGCCCTTTGACAGCTAAGAATGTCTTTCACTGATTTTACATATGAACAGGAAATAAGATGCATACAAAATTTTCAATTAACTTTCCCCAAATTATAATAGGTTATTCTCCACTCTTTCTTGACATTCAGTCTTGACATTCACTGTTGTCAGTCTGAGCTTTTGATGTTAATAAAAATTCTCTTTTTACTTATTGTCATTGTTGTTTGGTGTGAACTTGTTTTACTTGCATGAGAAATTACTAAACAGTTGCTCTTTAGTTGCCCATTGTGATTAATTTATTTAATGAATACATTTCACTGATTCAACATATTTAAAGATTTTATTTCATTTCATTTAAGTAATTCTTCTTCAAAATAGTTGACAGTAAAATAATTTAAGATTTATTGTGGCAAATTTCTCTCAATGATACTAATTTAAAATCACCATGAACAATTAGGGTAGCTGTCCTATAACTCCTTTATCAGCATTATGTGTTACTGGTAGTATTTATGTTAAGGTGCCTTAATTCAAATTTTTCCAGTTGTTAATGAGCCACTTTTTCTTAGAGTTTGGTGAGAAAATATCAGCAAAGTAGCATCAGCTCTGGAGTCTGACAGAAGTCAGGCAGAGTCTGACAGTGGGGTTGAAGTTTGACTTGATCATATATTATTGACTGCAGTCTTGGATATGTCACTCTAATCTTGAACTTCAGTATTACATATGTGGAAAATAATCACATATACTTCATAGGGTTATTAGGATTATAACATAATACTTACAAATAATGTGCATAATAAAGTTTAGGTATATATTTTGATCTCAAAATGTGATTGTTATTCTAGTAATTTTTATTGTTTTTATATTGTTACAGTACTGTTATTATTCCTGCCATCCCTTATTTGTCTTCCTTCTCTTGAAAATAGTATATTCCTTATGCTATGTATCTACTGGGCTCTCCTGTTTGGATTCTTTTTACTGATATATACAGCAATTATTATCAGAATGTTAACATTTTCATATTTGCAACATGTTTTATTCTTATTTTTTTCCTTTTATTCCTTTTGGCCAAGTACGCTGTGCTACATTTTAAGTTTGTACAAGCTGATGACATTGGGCTGATGTTTACCTTTTTCTCTTTTTTATTACTTTAAGATCATATGCAAACTGACAAAAATCTCACTACTCAAATCTCCTATAGAAACCTCAAATTCAATATATACATGATCTTATAGTTTATCCCAAATTCCTCACATTTTGTATTAACATTTTAAGCCCTAAATATGTATGTATATATACATTATATATTTTCCTTATATTAGATTATTGTCTTAGTTTCTATATTAAAGAATACCCAAACAGAAGTGGCTTTAACAAGATAGGTACTTATCTTTTCATATGTAAAATTTAGGGGAAGACAGCTCTATTGTCATCAGAGACTTGGACGCCTATCTCCTTGCTCTTATATTATCAATGTATGACTTTTATTTTGTGTTTCAATGAGACTGTTTCAGCTTCTACCTTCAAATCTGCCTTTCAGTCAAAAGGAGAACATACATGGAAAGAAGAACATGGTTCTTTTCTTTAGAGGACATAAACTAAATATGGCACACATAACTTCTGAACATATTCCACTGGTTACAACTTAGTTTCAGGGTCACCTATCTGCAAAGGAGGCTGAGAAAGTCCTTCTCTAAGAGCCTGCAGGCCCACTAAGATTTTTATTTTAAGTAAATATATGTAAAAAGGAGGCTCCTCATTGATCACCAACTGCACACAAGCACTTTCTTTCACTCCAGACCACTCACTCTATCCCTAATGGACAGTCATAAATTCCATCAATGATTATATACCACTCAAAGCCTAGGATTTGGGGACAATGTGTCATTTGCTTCATTAGGTCAGGATATAGCCCTTCATGAATTAACCATATAGAAATAAAAAGACTGTAGCTCAAACGGTAAAAAATCTGCCTGTGATGCAGGAGACCAGGGTTCAATCCCTGGGTTGGGAAGTTCCTCTGGAGAAGGGAATGGCAAGCCACTCAAGTATTCTTGCCTGAAGAATTTCATGGACCGAGAAGCCTGGCAGGCTACAGTCCACGGGGTCTCAAAGAGTCGGACACGACTGAGCAACTAACATACATACATACAAAGCCTAGGATTTGGGGCAATGTGTCATTTGCTTCATTAGGTCAGGATATGGCCCTTCATGAATTAACCACATAGAAATAAGAAGACTTGTTGCATCCTTCATTCTCATGCTTAGGAAATAATAATTAAGTCATAACATGAATACTGAGAAAAACTCACATTCCTGAAAGGAAAGAAGGCAATGATATAGGAGTATTTGTATATAGAAATGATTAAATATTCCTTGGCAGGAAATAATTATATTTTTTGCTTTGGCAATAGACCTTGATTTATATATCTGGCAGCTGCTAACTTTCTGTCTGAGATAAACTCCCTTTCCCCATTGACCTCTGTGGTCTAGATGCCAGATAAAATACAGGATGCTCAGTTGAATTTGAATTTCAAATTGGATGATCTGAATTTTTATTTGTTAAATTTGGCAATAGTGCTGTGTGGATCTGGCTTTAGCTTTTGTGCAGGCAATTATCATTTTTCTGTTTTTCATAGTCACATGTGATATAATTTGAGAAGAGACCTTTATTGTAGACTGCAAAACTTCTGTATATGGTTTTTCTGCTAGCATAAGTTGAGGCCTTGTGAGTTGAAACTGAGAAATCATAGAATTGTTGGGGGAGGGTGTCAAAGATTTGTTTTATTTATAAAGACAAGTTCCTTGAATCTAAGTTGACATAGTGGTCATTTTGCTTTAATCATTTCCGTGTTCAAAGATTCAAGTCAAAGATCTCCCTTAGACATAGTTTAGACATTGTAAGGTCATTTTCTTTTATTGGTTGCCAATTTTTTTTTCTCAATTTAGTGCAGGTTCACTTGAGGCCACCTCAAAAAAAAACATGTTGCTATGGGAAAGCAAATTTGTTTTCTGTATAATTGGACAGTCTCCTGACTACTATCAAAGCTACACTTCCTGTAAGTCTCCTCTCTAACTCTGTTGTTCCCTAGGCATTTATAAATTATGGTATATGCATAGAAATTTTGAATGTTACATCTCTGCATTTCCTTTCTCTTTACCTAGAAGTCCTTCTGTAATCGTCAGATTGTCACTTCATAATTAGCTAAAATGTCACCTCCTCTGTAAAGCCTGAACTGAGTCCTCCAAAAAACATTCTGTTCAGTTCATTTGCTCAGTTGTGTCTGACTCTTTGTGACCCAATGGACTGAAGCACGCCAGGCCTCCCTGTCCATCACCAACTCCTGAAGCTTACTGAAACTCAAGTCCATCGAGTCGGTAATGTCATCCAACCATCTCATTTTCTGTCATCCTCTTCTCCTCCTGCCTTCAATCTTTCTCAGCATCAGTGTCTTTTCAAATGAGTCAGTTCTTCGCATGAGGTAGCCAAAGTATTGGAGTTTCAGCTTCAGTATCAGTCCTTCCAATCAATATTCAGGGTTGGTTTCCTTGAGTATTGACTGGTTTGATTTCCTTGCAGTCCAAGGGACTCTCAAAAGTCTTCTCGAACACCACTGTTCAAAAGCATCAATTCTTTGGCGCTCAGGTTTCTTTATAGTCCAACTCACATCCGTACATGACTACCAGAAAAACCATAGCTTTGACTAGATGAAGTAATGTCTCTATTTTTAATATGCTGTCTAGGTTGGTCATAGCTTTTCTTCCAAGGAGCAAGTGTCTTTTAATTTCATGGCTGGAATTTCAGTTGAGCTATTTCAAATCCTAAAAGATGATGCTGTGAAAGTGTTCTATTCAATATGCCAGCAAATTAGGAAAACTCAGCAGTGGCCACAAGACTGGAAAAGGCTAGTTTTCATTCCAATCCCAAAGAAAGGCAATGCCAAAGAATGCTCAAACTACCACATGATTGCACTCATCTCACATGCTAGCAAAGTAATGCTCAAAATTCTCCAAGCCAGGCTTCAACAGTACATGAACTGTGAAGTTCCAGATGTTCAAGCTGGATTTAGAAAAGGCAGAGGAACCAGAGATAAAATTGCCAACATCCGTTGGATCATGGGAAAAACAAGAGAGTTCCAGAAAAAACACTGACTTCTGCTTTATTGACTATGCCAAGGCCTTTGACTGTGTGGATCACAGCAAACTGTGGAAAATTCTTATGGAGGTGGGAACACCAGACGACCTTACCTGCCTCCTGAGAAATCTGTATGCAGGACAAGAAGCAACAGTTAGAACCAGACATGGAACAACAGACTGGTTCCAAATTGAGAAAGGAGTATGTCAAGGCAATATATTGTCACCCTGCTTATTTAACTTATATGCAGAATACATCATGTGAAATGCCAGGCTGGATGAAGCACAAGCTGGAATCAAGATTGCCCAGAGAAATATCAATAACCTCAGATATTCAGATGACACCACCCTTATGGCAGAAAGTGAAGAAGAACTAAAGAGCCTCTTGATGAAACTGAAAGTGGAGAGTGAAAAAGTTGGCTTAAAACTCAACATTCAGAAAAGATGCCCATCAGCAGATGGATGGATAAGGAAGCTGTGGTACATATACACAATGGAATATTACTCAGCCATTAAAAAGAATACATTCCAATCAGTTCTAATGAGGTGGATGAAACTGGAGCCTATTATACAGAGTGAAGTAAGCCAGAAAGAAAAACACCAATACAGTATACTAACACATATATATGGTATTTAGTTAATCAGTGACAATAACCCTGTATGCGAGACATCAAAAGAGACACAGATAAATAGAACAGTATTATGAACTCTATAGGAGAGGGTGAGGGTGGGATGCTATGGGAGAATGACAATGAAGTATGTAAATTATCATATGAGAATCGAATCGCCAGTCCAGGTTCGAAGCATGATACAGGGTGCTCGGGGCTGGTGCACCGGGATGACCCGGAGGGATAGGGTGGGGAAGGAGGTGGGAGGGGGGTTCGGGAAGGGGAAAACATATACACCCATGGTGGATTCATGTCAATGTATGGCAAAACAAATACAATATTGTAAAGTTAAAAAAGAAAAAAAAAGAAAATGAAGATCATGGCATTCGGTCCCTTCACTTCATGGCAAATAGATGGGGAAACAATGGCAAAAGTGACAGACTTTATTTTTTTGGTCTCCAAAATCACTGCAGATAGTGAGTACAGCCATGAAATTAAAAGACGCTTGCTCTTTGAAAGAGAAGCTATGACCAACCTAGACAGCATATTAAAAAGCAGAGACATTACTTTGCCAAGAAAGGTCCGTCTAGTCAAAGCTATATTTTTTTTCCAGTAGTCATGTATGGATATGAGAGTTGGACTATAGAGAAAAGTGAAGTCACTCAGTCATGTCCACCTCTTTTTGATCCCATGGACTGTAGCCTGCTAGGTTCCACACTCCATGGGATTTTCCAGGCAAGAATGCTGGAGTGGGTTGCCATTTCCTTCTCCAAGCTGAGTGCCAAAGATTTGATGCTTTTGAACAGTGGTGTTCGAGAAGACTTTTGAGAGTCCCTTGGACTGCAAGGAGATCAAACCAGTCAATCCCAAATGAAATCAACCCTGAATATTCATTGGAAGGACTGATGCTGAAGCTGAAACTCTAATACTTTGGCCACCTGATGCGAGGAACTGATGCATTGGAAGAGACCTTGATGCTGGTAAAGATTGAATGCAGTAGGAAAAGGGGGCAACAGAGGATGAAATCAT
The DNA here is from genome assembly GCF_054371585.1 of Giraffa tippelskirchi. Classification (NCBI taxonomy): domain Eukaryota; kingdom Metazoa; phylum Chordata; class Mammalia; order Artiodactyla; family Giraffidae; genus Giraffa; species Giraffa tippelskirchi. The sequence goes on from NC_137276.1 coordinate 45,989,304, forward strand.
TGGGTGGCATCACCAACTTGATGAACATGAGTTTGAACAAGCTCCAGCAGTTGGTGATGGACAGGGACGCCTTGTGTGCTGCAGTCCATGGGGCTGCAAAGATTTGGACACAACTGAGCAACTCAACTGAACTGAATATTTTATTTCCTTTTCCCTTTTGAATTTTGTGAGAAATCACTGTAAGCCAACAGCTCTTCTTTGTAAACTGCTCATTAGATGATTATGTAGAAAGATGAATTCCTACTCTTCTCTTTGGCAATTTTCATAGCAAACAAAATGCAATAAATATATACATATATACATATAAAAAGGGCTTCCCTTGTGGGTCAGCTGATAAAGAATCCACCTGCAATGTGAGAGACCTGGTTTTGACCCCTGGTTTGGGAAAATCCCCTGGAGAAGAGAATGGCTACCCACTCCAGTATTCAGGCCTTGAGAATTCCATGGACTATAGTCCATGGGGTCGCACAGAGTTGGACATGACTGAGCAACTTCCACTTTCACTTTTACGTATAAAATAAGGATAAAAAATCTTTAAAATATGTTACCAAAGAATGAATTAGATGTGTTTTTTCCTTTGTAGAATGGAAAGTCACTATTTGTTCATATTTTGTCAAATAATTCAAATCTAGTTTTCTCTTTGCAGGGTTTGGAGACATAGTATCTGACTAAGATCTCTGGAAAGGAATCACCTTTCATAGGTTTCAATATCATTACTGGGCTTCATGTTTCTCTCACACTTCACTTTAATGCAAACTCTTTCAAGGCTAGTATTCTTAATACACTCTTTCGATAATGTAATTCCTTAAGCCAAAATAGACGGTGGTTCCACATTCAAGAACTTAAATATTATGATCTCAACTTATCTTTGTGTTGTCAACTACTTGCTTAAAGTTCTCTATACCCCAAACAAGCGTGTTTCACCTGCTTCCTTGCCTTCACTCATCCTTGCACTCAACTTGCAGCAATCTTCCCCATCTCATATTCATCTGTGCGATGTTAGCACTACCTGTCTTTGTAAGCTCAATACCATTGTTCTCTAAGAGCCCTCTCCTGAGTCTAATGAAAGTGAAAGTGTTAGTCAATCAGTCATGTCTGACTCTTTGTGATCCCATGGACTGTATCCTGCCAGGCTCCTATGTCCATAGAATTCTCCAGGCAAGAATACTGGAGTGGATTGTCATTCTCTTCTCCAGGGCACTTCTCAACCCAGATATCAAACCCGGGTCTCCAGCATTGAGGGCAGATTCTTTACCATCTGAGCCACCAGGGAAGTCAGTATAAATACAAGTGAACATATGTATATATCTAAGGTTGTAAGTGTGATGTGGGCACGCAATTACTAATGATACCACTTAATTAGAGGTTTATTTTCTAATTTTGATATCAAGCCCAGGTTCAGGCACTTCAAAATTGTCAGTGTGTTTGAAAAGACTTTGAGAGGTGAGTAGCAGGTAAATGACTTAACAAATCTAATCCATTTTATTAAATATACAATATCCTATTTATCTCTATACAACCATGATTCCTATCAAGAGGAAATAAAATTTACTAGATTATGAACATGATAACTGCAGGAAACTTTTCAGTATCTATTACCAATTTGCCCTGTGTCTTAGTCAAAAAGTATTTTTTAAAAAGCAAATCAACCATGGTTCAGTAAATATAAGATATCTACCAGTACTGTTGTAGCTTAAAAAGTCTAATAGGACTGACAAATGTACAACAAAGAATCCTAAAGTAAGTAATGGTGAAATGTGTGCAGTGAAGGAAAAGTACTATTCATTATAACAAATTTTAAAAGATTGACCAAACTTAGATTGAGAGTTAAAGAATTTTCTTAAATGTTGAGTAGAAGTTGCTTTTTAAAATGTCATAAAAGGTGTGTGTGTGTTTCAGGAAGGAGGAAAATCTGAATATTTTATCCAGAGGAATTGCACTGCTTAAAAATCCTGATGGCAGAATTCAACCATTTGGAGAAGCCAAAAAATTAAGTAAGATAAAATGTGAAGCTGAAACACAGCAAAAATAGCAATATAGGCTGCCGGAGTCCAGCTCCAGCAGGTCCAGGGGTTCCCTCAGGATGGACGGCATCGGCGATGCGAATGAGAAGACACAGCGAGTCTCAGTGTTTCCAAGTGTCTTCTGACTTTATTGTTTTTAAGACAGCTTTTATGTTTTTAGTGGTACATAGAAACAAATGTAAAGTATAGAGTCATACCAAATCAGTTTAATGGGTCAACAGTGTTGACTCTTACCGACATCGTTTGCATATCTTAGTTCATTTTGTTTACATCATCTTCTGGCCTGGGGGCCAGCTAACATCTTGTGACTCTCCATTGATAAGGGTTGATCAGTCAGAACAATTTTGTATCAGGCACAGAAAGAATTCATCAATAGAAAGTTTCAAGGTAAAACCTGTGTTCGGTAATCTATCCTATGCCTTGAGCTTAACAGAAAAGAATGTGGTTCCATAAAGTCATAGAACAGCAAGCTGAAGGTCAGCTCTAAGTAAGAATCATCAGTTAAATCAACAATTGTCCTATTATTTGTATTAAAGCTAAACTTCTATTTATATAAATCTCTAACTATTATGCTTTCATTATATAGGCTAAATACGTTAAGAGTAAAAACATAGTGAGTAAATATAGACTAAGTAACAGTTTCATAAAGCAATATTTCTTATATTTCCTAACAAGCCCATTTTCCTGCAAAGGGTTTTGTGCCCATAGGGGCTTTCTGTGCAGAGGCTCTCAATGCTATTTTATTATTAAGGAACAGTCATGCACATTAGCTCCAAAGGCACAGGTACATTTATTAAATAAACCAATATGTTAGCAAAAGGAATTTAGATCAGCATACTCTATTTCCCAGATAATTTTATTTAGGGTGCTACCGTTCAGGGGCCTTGTTGATTGAGTTTTCAGATTGATCTATTTTACAAGAGAATCAGGAATTTTTCTAAGTCACAGAAAATAAGAAGAAGTTTATTGTAGCAAACATCAGAAAGACAGATACCATCTTTAAGGTGAGTGCTGAGGCAGCCTTCTGAGAATCCCTGAGGCCTGAGAAGCTGTGCTCAATCAGTCCTCTTTCTCATGACTCTGTCATGGGTGGGATCTTGTGAGCTGGCTCCCGGCAATAGGCGGCCATTATATTGTGTAGAATCTTATGGATTTTTAAATATGTAAAGTTGAATGTGATGAGGTCATTGACAATGTTTGCATAAGTATGGTTTAATTTATGTCGGTTAATTATGCTGTTACATAGAATTCATTAAATAATAAATTATTTAGTGAATCATCCAAATCAATAGAAATCTAATAAACTGTATCAAAACTTCAAAAATACTACTCATTGTGGTCAGAGGTACAGAGCCTAACCTGGACATCAAGGTTTCAATAATAGCTGCGTTAATTGGTCCCGTCTTGGCTCAGAAAGCTTTCTGGCTTTGACTTACCAACTACATCTGTAAATTGTATTGCTGTTTGGCTCTCTCTCACTGATCTCTTGCCCTAGGGAGATTTTGCAAAAAAGCATACTATTAGTAAACATGTATAACCAACCTTTGCAATAAACCTTTTCATAATAACTATCAGTCACAACAGTCTACTTAGTTGTTTCCTTCACTGTATTCTCTCCTGTTAATGCAGGGGAGACCATGGAATCATCCCTCTTGGAAAATACTAACACTCTTGAACATATCAGAAAAATAAAAAAAATCTTTGCAAACAAGAAGGTAAATGGTATGGTTCAGTGTCAGATGACATGGTCCTAGTGTATTTTGTCAGTGGAAAAAAATTACACTTCATTTTCTTAAGCCTTTGCAAAATAAACATTCTGAATAGCTGCTCCCTCCCACCTCATTCAAAGTCCACAATTCAATACCTGTAATACCTAGTTTGTATATGTTTGCAGCTGAATAGTTTTATCAGCTTGCTTTGAGCCAGTAATATTTTGAAGGTCCAACAGGGTTCTACCCAGTTGTACTCTCTGTCAATTTCAATTCCTTATAGTAGTGCCTCTGCTCAGACAGTTTTCTTAAGAACTTTGGGGGTCTGCAGTGTATTTCAGTTTTCACTTTGTTGTACAAAGACCACACTCATGTTTTTTCTTTTCTTTTCTTTCTTTTTTTTCATTATAATCCCTTCTCTATCTTTGGCTCCTTTTGAAATGATTCAGGGGCAATGCCCTTAAGATTCCCAAAGACCTTATGGTTTGAGAGTATATGTGAGGCACAAGCTTAATCTCCTAAAAGGGCCTCAGAGTGACTGTATACAGTGAACTTTAGGTCTTTCTATGGTTTTAGTAAAAGGATTTATGGGTACCCCGTTTTTTCTCTTGTCCATATTTTTAGAAGCAATTTCTTAATTTTAATGGCTTTTGCCTGGTTGAGAGACTGAGGATTTTCTAAACCATCAAGCCCTGGTTTCATTTTATTTACTAGTTCTTCCTTCAAATAATCTCTCTTTATTGTAAGCAACAATAAGTAATCAGGGTGACATTTTTAATATTTTTCTCAGAAATTTCCTTAGCTAAATATAACAAGTTCAGTATTTAAGTTCTTCTTCTCATATGACTGCAGGAGACAATTTTACCACATTTTCTGTCACTGTGTAACAAGGACTTTCCTTCCTCCAATTTCTGAAGATGTGTTTTTTCCTTTCCTTTTGAGCCCTCGCCAGCAATATATTTCAAGTCCATATTTCTAATAACAGTTGTTTAAGGTAATTTAGGCTTTCTCTAACATGCTCCTCAAAATTATTTCAACCTCTACCTATTGAGTGATTTCAGAGCTGCTCTCACATTTTTAGGTATTTGACAAGAACACCCACTTCCAGACATCAAAAATTTTGCTTCATTTTATGTTTTACACAATTACTGTAAATTTAACAGCTAAAAAAAAACAAAAAACAAAAAAAACCCCACTTATTATCTCACAATTTCTGTGGGTTTAGAGTCTGAACACAGATCAATTGTGTCTTCTCCTTCAGCATCTAACAAGTCTGCAATATGACTCTAATATAATATAGAAGAGACAAATACTATAAAATGGTGCAGTTAAAATGCTAGTGGAGCTCAGAGAAAGACGATGTTACTCTGGCTAAAGAAATTTCACTAAAAAGATAGTATTTATGCTGTTTATTGTAAGAAATAGGTAAATTATGGCATGTGATGATGTTGAAGGGGATTGCAAATAGAGAAGGCCTATAAGTCATTTCTCAGAGATGGGAGAGGATAGTTTTGTGTAGGGACACAAATAAATAGTTCAGTTCGATTAGAATTTAGGTGGCAAAAGTAAGAGTTAGAAGATATAAGATTTTTAAAAGGCATGAATTGCCAGGTCAGAGTACTCAGTTATTAAAGTATAGGAAAGGTGGATTTAATTGAGCTTTGTTGTTTGTTTGTTTTTAATATGTCTAATGGAATTAAATGTCTGCAAAAGGAAGACAAATATGGTTAATGGAGTTCAGAATGGATTGGAGCACATGAATGGTGACAGAAAAACATTATCAACAACAACAAAAAAAAACTTTAATAATCAATGTGAGAGTTAAAGAGGACATAAAATAAGAAAATGGCAATGAAAAGGCAAATAAATAGTGATTATAAAAATATCAAAGAAATAGATATAAATTTAAGAACGATTTCAACCATGCACACCTGTGTGATTGGTACATGGGTGATGATCTTATCAGAGATAGTGAAGTCATGACAATTAACAGAGTTAAGTTTTAATTTTTTTTTTTCAGAGGAATGAGGATGTGTGTTCTGTATTGCAAATGTACAGATTGAAGTGCATATCATATTGAGCACTGAGGACATCCCTGGGCCATAGCGCGTGGTAAGACTAGAATTCTCAGGAGAGGTCTTATTGAAAATGTGAATATTATTCATATGAAAGGAAGCTCTGAAGTCATGAGTATGATACTGAGTGAGATTGAAAGTGATCTTCGTTGAAGCAATGTTAAGAAAGATAAAAAAAAAAGACAAAGGAAGATACGTAGAGAATCCCTGTGTATAGGAAGAGACTGAGTATAAGCAGACCAGAAATAAAATAAGAGATGGAAAAAAATATGAAATAGAAGAAAAATAGACGTAAGAGTGTCTATCAGTTCAGTTCAGTCGCTCAGTCGTGTCCGACTCTGTGCGACCCCATAGATGGCAGCCCACCAGGCTCCCCCGTCCCTGGGATTCTCCAGGCAAGAACACTGAAGTGGGTTGCCATTGCCTTCTCTGCCATATGAGTATAGTTATATGCAGATATATTCAAGCTATCAACTAACTTGGAATGGTCTCTAGGGAAGTATGATTCTCTTAAATCCTAAATACATATATAATAAATGTTTTTTAAGCATATATGTCTATACAAATATCTTTATTGTCTTATCAAATTTTTGTGTGTTCCTCACAGTCATATCATCTACAACTAAAAATATATTTGATTCTTTTTTCCCCAGTTTATATTGGAGAAGGCAATGGCAACCCACTCCAGTACTCTTGGCTGGAAAATCCCATTGACGGAGGAGCCTGGTGCGCTGCAGTCCATGGGTTCGCTAAGAGTCGGACACGACTGAGCGGCTTCACTTTCACTTTTCACTTTCATGCATTGGAGAGGGAAATGGCACCCCACTCCAGTTTTCTTGCCTAGAGAATCCCAGCAACGGGGGCGCCTGGTGGGTGGCCGTCTATGTGGTCGCACAAAGTCGGACATGACTGAAGTGACTTAGCAGCCCCAATTTATATATTCTTGCTATTGCATTAGCTAGAGCCTTCTATTGCTTCTTGGCCTTTTGGCTAAGATCAAGTGTAGCTAGAGCCTTCTAAACAATTTTATAAATTTTATTGAAGTATAGTTGATTTACACGTTGTTTAATTTCTGCTTACAGCAAAGTGACTCAATTAACAAAAATACCTTGTTTTTCATTTTCTCTTCCATTATTGTTCATCACAGGATATTGAATATAGTTCCCTATACTATACAGTAGGACCTTGTTTTTTATCCATCATATATATAATAGCTTTCATCTTCTAGTGCTGAATTCACTCCCTCACCCCGACTTGGCAACTATAAGACTTTTCTCTATATCTGTGAGTGTGTTTTATGTTCATTTGTGTTGTATTTTATATTGCACATAGAAGTGACATCATATGGTACTTGTCTTTTTTTTAATAACTTACTTCACTTAGTATGATGATAATCTCCATCCATGTTGCTGCATAGGGCATTATTTCATTATTTTTAATGGCTGAATAATATTCCATTGTTTATATATACCACATCTTCTTTATCTACTCATCTGTTGATGGACATTTAGGTTGTTTACATGCATTGATTTTTGAAATTAGTGCTGCTGTGTAAACAATTTTACCATCTAAGTCTTCTTTCTACTTTAAAGGGGAATGGTCTAGTAAGTCATAATTAAATGGAACTTGTTTAGAATTTTCTATGAAAAGTCTTATCATATTTTAAAAAAACATATGTTTATTCTTTTGAAAGTTGTTTTTTAGATTCTTTTAATTTTAACAATTGTTATTTGGAATCACTTAGTATTATTTTATAAAATTATATGATGAGATGCAAAGTTGATGCATTTTGATATGCTAATTTCCCCCTCACTCTTTACATTACTCCATGACACTTACTTTATTTAAGCAATATCTTGATTGTTCTATGCTTACCTTCTCAAAAAAAGGAGGACACAGCAAAATATGGAAATCAACAAAGTCAATGCTATGCTGTTGAGTTGCTAAAGCTCCAGCCTTGAAGGATTCAGGACATAAACAATAGATTTAGAAATAAAGTGGATGAAGAGGCAAGAGGTCTCATTTCCAGGTCAAATAAAAATTCTTTGGAAAAAAGGAAATCATAAACGTGGGTGGAAAACACAAAACTGTGTCTCTATATTCTGACTTGACCCCAGCCTTGGGTCAGTTTGTATATGATGAAGTTAAAGGGCAGCAGGACATTCCAGAGCAGAGGAGATCTATGCCTTCCCTGGGAAAGCAACGCTCTGCCTTTTTTGAGGGAAACTAATTGCACAGGGGCAGAAGCGAGGCGGCTGCGACAGTATGAAAAGGCAAAAGGATAGGACACTGAAAGATGAACTCCCCAGGTCAGTAGGTGCCCAATATGCTAATGGAGATCAGTGGAGAAATAACTCCAGAAAGAATGATGGGATGGAGCCAAAGCAAAAACGATACCCAACTGTGGATGTGACTGGTGATAGACGCAAAGTCTGATGCTGTAAAGAGCAATATTGCATAGGAACCTGGAATGTTAGGTCCATGAATCAAGGCAAACTGGAAGTGGTCAAACAGGAGATGGCAAGAGTGAATGTCGACATTCTAGGAATCAGCGAACTAAGATGGACTGGAATGGGTGAATTTAACTCAGATGACCATTATATCTACTACTGTGGGCAAGAATCCCTTAGAAGAAATGGAGTAGCCATCATGGGCAACAAACGAGTCCAAAAAGCAGTACTTGGATGCAATCTCAAAAACGACAGAATGATCTCTGTTCGTTTCCAAGGAAAACCATTCAATATCATGGTAATCCAAGTCTATGCCCTGACCAGTAACGCCGAAGAAGCTGAAGTTGAATGGTTCTATGAAGACCTACAAGACCTTCTAGAACTAACACCCAAAAAAAGATGACCTTTTCATTATAGGGGACTGGAATGCAAAACTAGGAAGTCAAGAAACACCTGGCATAACAGGCAAGTTTGGCCTTGGAGTACAGAATGAAGCAGGGCAAAGGCTAATAGAATTTTGCCATGAGAATGCACTGGTAATAGCAAACACCCTATTCCAACAACACAAGAGAAGACTCTACACATGGACATCACCAGATGGTCAACACCGAAATCAGATTGATTATATTCTTTGCCGCCAAAGATGGAGAAGCTCTATACAGTCAGCAAAAACAGGACCGGGAGCAGACTGTGGCTCAGATCACGAACTGCTTATTGCCAAATTCAGACTTAAATCGAAGAAAGTAGGGAAAACCGCTAGACCATTCAGGTATGACCTAGATCAAATCCCTTATGAGTATACAGTGGAAGTGACAAATAGATTTAAGGGACTAAACCTGATAGACAGAGTGCCTGATGAACTATGGACAGAGGTTCGTGACATTGTACAGGAGACAGGGATCAAGAAAATCCCCAAGGAAAAGAAATGCAAAAAAGCAAAATGGCTGTCTGAGGAGGCCTTACAGATAGCTGGGAAGAGAAGAGAAGCGAAAAGCAAAGGAGAAAAGGAAAGATATTCCCATCTCAATGCAGAGTTCCAAAGAATAGCAAGGAGAGATAAGAAAGCCTTCCTCAGCGATCAGTGCAAAGAAATAGAGGAAAACGACAGATTGGGAAAGACAAGAGATCTCTTCAAGAAAATTAGAGATACTAAAGGAACATTTCATGCAAAGATAGGCTCGATAAAGGACAGAAATGGTATGGACCTAACAGAGGCAGAAGATATTAAGAAGAGGTGGCAAGAATACACAGAAGAACTGTACAAAAAAGATCTTCACGACCCAGATAATCACGATGGTGTGATCACTCACCTAGAGCCGGACATCCTGGAATGTGAAGTCAAGTGGGCCTTAGAAAGCATCACTACGAACAAAGCTAGTGGAATTCCAGTTGAGCTATTTCAAATCCTCAAGGGTGATGCTGTGAAAGTGCTGCACTCGATATGCCAGCAAATTTGGAAAACTCAGCAGTGGCCACAGGACTTGAAAAGGTCAGTTTTCGTTCCAATCCCAAAGAAAGGCAATGCCAAAGAATGCTCAAACTACCGCACAATTGCACTCATCTCACATGCTAGTAAATTAAAGCTCAAAATTCTTCAAACCAGGTTTGAGCAATACGTGAACCATGAACTTCCAGATGTTGAAGCTGGTTTTAGAAAAGGCAGAGAAACCAGAGATCAAATTGCCAATATCCGCTGGATCATCGAAAAAGCAAGAGAGTTCCAGAAAAACAACTATTTCTGCTTTATTGACTATGCCAAAGCCTTTGACTGTGTGGATCACAATAAACTGGGGAAAATTCTGAAAGAGATGGGAATACCAGACCATCTGACCTGTCTCTTGAGAAACCTGTATGCAGGTCAGGAAGCAAGAGTTAGAACTGGACATGGAAAAACAGACTGGTTCCAAATAGGAAAAGGAGTACGTCAAGGCTGTATATTGTCACCCTGCTTGTTTAACTTATATGCAGAGTACATCATGAGAAACACTCGGCTGGAAGAAACACAAGCTGGAATCAAGATTGCCGGGAGAAATACCAATAACCTCAGCTATGCGGATGACACCACCCTTATGGCAGAGAGTGAAGAAGAACTAAAGAGCCTCTTGATGAAGGTGAAGGAGGAGAGTGAAAAAGTTGGCTTAAAGCTCAACGTTCAGAAAACTAAGATCATGGCATCTGGTCCCATCACTCCATGGGAAATAGATGGGGAAACAGTGGAAACAGTGTCAGACTTTATTTTTGGGGGCTCCAGAATCACTGCTGATGGTGACTGCAGCCATGAAATTAAAAGACGCTTACTCCTTGGAAGGAAGGTTATGGCCAACCTACATAGCATATTTAAAAGCAGAGACATTACTTTGCCAACAAAAGTCCGTCTAGTCAAGGCTATGGTTTTTCCAGTGGTCATGTATGGATGTGTGAGTTGGACGGTGAAGAAAGCTGAGCGCCACAGAATTGATGCTTTTGAACTGTGGTGTTGGAGAAGACTCTTGAGAGTCCCTTGGACTGCAAGGAGATCCAATCAATCCATCCTAATGGAGATCAATCCTGGGTGTTCATTGGAAGGTCTGATGTTGAAGCTGAAGCTCCAATACTTTGGCCACCTGATGCGAAGAGTTGACTCATTGGAAAAGACCCTGATGCTGGGTAGGATTGGGGGCAAGAGGAGAAGGGGACGACAGAGGATGAGATGGTTGGATGGCATCACCGACTCGATGAACATGGGTTTGGCTAGACTCCGGGAGTTGGTGATGGACAGGGAGGCCTGGCGTGCTGCAGTTCATGGGGTCGCAAAGAGTCGGACACCACTGAGCGACTGAACTGAACTGAACTGAATTGCACAGGCTATGGGCAGTAGTTTAGTGTAGTAGGCAGCCTCTGAGATGGTTGCCAGATATCTGAAGCATTGAGTGTCAGGCCCTGTGCTCTCCTAACACCTTAAGTGTGGGCTAGACCTAGAAATTTTCTTCTATTAAATAAAATATGGCATTCCTGAGACTATGGCTTTCATCTTTTCAGCTTTTTTTCTTTTTGGTGAACTCACTTTAGAGGAAAAAAGTTGCCATGTTATGAATGGTCCTATGGAGGAACCCAGAAGAAAAGAAACTGGTCTTTGGTCAACAGTAAGTGAGGACTTGAGTACTGCACAGTCATGTGAGATGGTTTAAGATATCTACAGCCTTGGACGTTATCTTGCTTGCAGCCTTGTGAGAGGCTCTGAAACAGAGAAAGAGCTAAGCCTAGATTCCTGATACAGTGGTGATATGATAAATATATGTCTGTGGTTTAATCCACTAAATTTCAATAAGATTTTTTTTCACAAATCAATAGAAAATTCATATAGATACCATTATGTGAAGCATTTCTACAGATAGATTTCAAATTGGTTGTTCACCTCAATGCAGATATATTAAAATGCTATCTTTTTTACCTGTGACTAGTACAGAGTCTTTAAAAGCTGTGTAAAGTTTAATTTAGACCTAGAAGGATAGAAGAGCAATGGAAGCAACCAAATATTTCTGTACCTTTGACAGTGGTATGATATTTACTGTCATACCAGTAAGAGAAAGCTGACACTTTAGAGGTCTTGCAGAAGGTAGAAAGGGATGAGTTACCTGTCAGTTAATTTGATAAAAGACTGAGTACAAAGTGTTAAAATGCGTATCTCAAAGGATCCAGTGTGTTCAGATAGCAAAGACGAGCTAGTACTCCTACCCCACAGACACTTTAGACACATAAAGTTCTCAAATATCCCACCCTTCGTCTCTAGGAAATTGTTGAGAATTAAGGTGACTCAGATTAAATTCCTACAGTGAGAGAGAACTCGATCTCAAAATATAATTCAAGATAATTTCAAAGAAACAAAGGAATAAACAAGTGTTGGTAGGCAAGTTCCATTTCACATGCGTACTAGAATTTTTCAGCTGAAATTCAAACTACAGTGATAAAATAATGCTTTTTTTCTCCCATAATTTGGAAATAGAATAAACTATTGATATATTGATAATTCAGTGATTTGAATTACCTTTACTTCTTTCAAATAAAGACCATTTTGTCTTTGTCTACCTTTGATTAATTATCTGTCAAAATAAATGGGGAAAATTCTGACAATAAAAAGTAACACAAATTATAAAGTAGACTTTAGTTAATTTTAACAGAGAAGATGTAAGGCCCTTATCTAAAAGAATATTTTCATAAACATTTTATTAAATTTTAAATTCACATGCTATTAAATAACATAGGGAAGATCCTTTGTGCCCTTTTCTTCCAAATGTAATTTCTTGTAGGACTATAGTATAATACCCAAATCAAGATATTGACCTTTATATAATCTATCAAAATATTCAGATTTCCCCAGTTTTCTTGAGTGTATGTTTGTGTATTTAACTCTATAAACTTCTATCACATGTGAAGACAGGTTCGCATATCTATTATCACACAGCCAAAATATAGGACAGCCCCATAATCACAAGTAGGTGGTAAAGACCAAGGATGCTGGAACTCCCAGATCAAGGAGTTTTCAGGTTTGACTTTATCTGAGGCTTCTCTCCTTGGCTCACTCTGCCCTCATATGATCTTGTCTTTTAGTATGGTGTCTCTTTGTATGACCTCATTTTTTCTTACAAGGATACCAGTTAAGATTTGATTAGGGCCTTCCCTAGTGACTTTCTGTTAACTTAATACTTCTTTAAGAACTTATCTACAAATACAGTCACATTCTGTGATAATCGGGGTTAGGGCTTCAAATATGAATTTGAGGGAACACAATTTAGCCCATAATAGGGACATTTCAAAAAATGTTATGTAAATAGAATTATGCATGAAGTAATCTATTGGGATTGCCTCTTTTTTTTTTCTGTTCAGCATAATTCCCTGGAGTTTCATTCAAGTTGTTGCATGTATCAGTGGTTTGTTTCTTTTATTGCCGAGAAGTATTTAGATTAATTAACCATTTATTCTTTGAAGACTATCTGGGTTGTTTCTATGTTTTAAGTTATTTTGAGTAAAGTTGCTGGGGACATTTGTGTGCAAGATTTATGTGAACATACATTTTTATTCCTCTGGAATAAATATCCAAGAGAGCAAGCTTCATATTGTAGTTGCAAATGTAAGTCCCCTAACACATTTCCTGGGTGACTGTACCATTTTTACATTCCCACCAGTAATGTATAAGTAATTCAGTTTCTCTGCATTCTTACTAGAGTTTGGTGTTCCCACAATTTTTTTATTTTTGTTATTCTGGTAAGTGCACAGTGACATCCCTGTGGTTGCATTTTCTCAATGGATAATGATGCTGAAAATCTTTTTAACATGCTTCTTTGCCATCTGTATATCCTTCTAAGTAAAAGTTATGTTCATTACTTTCACTCATTTGCTAATTGAAAAATTTTAAAACTGCTGAGTCTTGAGGGTTATTTATATATTCTAGGTACTAATCCTATGTGGATATATTGTTCTCACATATTTCCCAAGTCTGAAGTTTGTCTTTTCATCTTCTTCCCATGGTCTTTCCTAGTGTTGTCAAGGAACTTTCTTTGAGGCATTGGAATTCTATATTGGACTAAAAATTCTAAAATGCTATGTTCTGAAGTATGACAAATTATCAGGATCTACGAAGACCCAGTCAAAAACAATGCAGCAGTTACACCATAGATTTAAGTATTATAGATTACAGAAATAATCTTTCTGTTTTCTGAAGATTTTCAGAGAATAGCATACTTTGTTCATTTATACTAATAACAACTAATATTTATAGTGAATTTCAGTTCAGTTGCTCAGTCGTGTCCGACTCTTTGCGACCCCATGAATCGCAGCACGCCAGGCCTCCCTGTCCATCACCAACTCCCGGAGTTCACCCAAACCCATGTCCATCGAGTTGGTGATGCCATCCAACCATCTCATCCTCTGTCGTCTCCTTCTCCTCCCACCCCCAATCCTACCCAGCATTAGGGTCTTTTCCAATGAGTCAACTCTTCGCATGAGGTGGCCAAAGTATTGGAGTTTCAGCTTCAACATCAGACCTTCCAATGAACACCCAGGATTGATCTCTTTTAGGATGGATTGATTGGATCTCCTTGCAGTCCAAGGGACTCTCAAGAGTCTTCAACACCACAGTTCAAAGGCATCAATTCTGCGGCGCTCAGCTTTCTTCACCGTCCAACTCTCACATCCATACATGACCACTGGAAAAACCATAGCTTTGACTAGACGGACTTTCGTTGGCAAACTAATGTTTCTGCTTTTCAATATGCTATCTAGGTTGGCCATAACCTTCCTTCCAAGGAGTAAGCGTCTTTTAATTTCATGGCTGCAGTCACCATCAGCAGTGATTTTGGACCCCCCAAAAATAAAGTCTGACACTGTTTCCACTGTTTCCCCATCTATTTGCCATGAAGTGATGGGACCAGATGCCATGATCTTATTTTTCTGAACGTTGAGCTTTAAGCCAACTTTTTCACTCTCCTCTTTCACTTTCATCAAGAGGCTCTTTTTTTTTAAAATAAATTTATTTATTTTAGTTGGGGGCTAATTACTTTACAATATTGTAGTGGTTTTTGCTATCACTTTCATCAAGAGGCTCTTTAGTTCTTTTTCACTTTCTGCCATAAGGGTGGTGTCACCCGCATATCTGAGGTTATTGATATTTCTCCCGGCAATCTTGATTCCAGCTTGTGTTTCTTCCAGCCCAGCATTTCTCATGATGTACTCTGCATATAAGGTAAATAAGCAGGGTGACAATATACAGCCTTGACGTACTCCTTTTCCTATTTGGAGCCAGTCTGTTGTTCCATGTCCAGTTCTATCTGTTGCTTCCTGACCTGCATACAGGTTTCTAAAGAGACAGGTCAGATGTTCTGGTATTCCCATCTGTTTCAGAATTTTCCCCAGTTTATTGTGATCCACACAGTCAAAGGCTTTGGCACAGTCAATAAAGCAGAAATAGTTGTTTTTCTGGAACTCTCTTGCTTTTTCGATGATCCAGCAGATATTGGCAATTTGATCTCTGGTTTCTCTGCCTTTTCTAAAACCAGCTTGAACACCTGGAAGTTCACGGTTCACGTATTGCTGAAGCCTGGCTTGGAGAATTTTGAGCATTACTTTACTAGCATGTGAGATGAAGGCAATTGTGCAGTAGTTTGAGCATTCTTTGGCATTGCCTTTCTTCGGGATTGAAATGAAAAGTGAATTAAGCAGGTTCTAAATACCTATTTACATACATTTATTTGGCTGCATGATTGCAGCCATGAAATTAAAAGACACTTACACCTTGGAAGGAAGGTTCTGACCAACCTAGATAGTATATTGAAAAGCAGAGACATCAGATACATTACTCTGCCAACAAAGGTCCGTCTAGTCAAGGCTATGGTTTTTCCAGGAGTCATGTATGGATGTGAGAGTTGGATGGTGAAGAAAGTTGAGCGCCGAAGAATTGACGCTTTTGAACTGTGTGTTGGAGAAGACTCTAGGACTGCAAGAAGATCCAACCAGTCCATCCTAAAGGAGATCAGTCCTGGTTGTTCATTGGAAGGACTGATGTTGAAGCTGAAACTCCAATACTTTGGCCACCTGATGCAAAGAGTTGACTCATTGAAAAAGACCCTGATGCTGGGAAGGATTGGGGGTAGGAGGAGAAGGGGATGGCAGAGGATGAGATGGTTGGATGGCATCACCGACTCGATGACATGGGTTTGGGTGAACTCCGGGAGTTGGTGATGGAGAAAGAGGCCTGGCGTGCTGCGATTCATGGGGTCGCAAAGAGTCAGAAACAACTGAGCGACTGAACTGAACTGATTCATGTAATCCTTCTAACTGTATTATATAGCTATTTATTATTTATTTTTTCCTTTTAACAGAAATGTAAAATGAGACTTAGAATGACTGACTTTCCTAAACCTTGAGATATTATAACCAGAATATAAAGGGATTTCAGGAAATCAAGAAAGTACAGGATTCTTTTTCAGCTATTGGAACTAAAAGTACACTTTTTACTGATCTGGTGAAAATTTAGTGTCTGTTAGTTGGAGTTTTAAAAGTCAGTGGGATATATAACAGATGCTGGATATTTGTTTGTATACTTGTAAGCACATGAATTTCTTTTATAATGTACATAAACTGTATTTTGGTTTCATTATACGACTTACATATATTTTCAGAGTAACTATTTCTGTGTATATTTTTTTTCTATTTTACTGGATACACAGAATTACCAGAATGATTCTTAAGCATTCCTTAGTAACAGACCCCTTTAACATATTCCTAAAACTATGGATGTCCTCAGTTATACTTCACATGCAAATATAATCACAGTCTTACATATGCTGATACAATTTCAAATGATCTCCTGGTCCCCTACTGCTACCTCTAGGTTAAATAAGTCCACTTTCTTTCCTATTTTGTAGTTTAATTTTGTCAAGTTAAAGTTGAAGTCACCAACCTTGTACATTGTCTAGTAAACTCCCTGATGTGGATAAAGATATGAAAATTCTAAATTCCTTATTTGGTTATCTTATGTTCTACAATGACCTTTGCAGTCAAGCATTAGGAGTAAATGTTCATAAATGAAACTTTTATTTTATACACTTTAGTAAATGCACAGTCTACAGTATTGACTTGAATGGATAAATTATGGTATTTCTGACCCAACCCTGTCAATGTTGTCTTCAAGCAAAAGGGACTTTTTTCACCAAAAGTTTCATGGCTCCAATGTGTGGAGGATGCTGAGATCAAGACAGACAAATCCATATGCCAACAGAACAGAGAGATGGCTCATGGACAAAGAATTAAGCTTCATGCAAGCATTCTTGAGATCAGTATGGAAGCAGGCTACCAATATTTTGAAATATCTATTGAAAGGAAAAACATTATTCCTCGGAAATCAGTTTTAAAAGGCTCTGTATTAAAATTCTTATATTTGTCCTCTGAATTATGACAAATCCTCAATGTCTGCATGTACTCAGCTATATTCTGCAGTGCAACAGCTACAGTCTGCCTCTAAGTAGATCCTTGAAAAAAGAATCTGATGTCTAAGATAAGATGGTATTGAATACAGCAATGAGAAAATACAGTCCATGAGAGAAAGATAACCAACCCAGTTCAGATCAGAACTATTTTCTCAGTCATACAGGTTAAAGTTGATCATGAAATCATTGTTGTGTTAACTGAAGATTGATGCCAGAATTTACTACATCTCCTTGATGAGTCAGTATAAAAAAAGGTCATGTTTTAAATAATGTATTATCACCGTGCTCTCCATAAGTTATTTTCACATATTCTCAAATGCACATTAAGGAACTATTTCAAGTACTATCCTGCATAGATGACAGGATCATGACACTGAAAGATTGTTTGCTGAATCACGAAAAGATGCCGGGATTCTTGGCCTCTGGAGGAGAAGAATTCAATCTGGGGCCAGAGACGAGGCTTAATTGCTCAGAGCTTTTGTGTAATAAAGTTTATTAAAGTATAAAAGGGATAGAGAAAGCTTCTGACATAAGCATCAGAAGGGAGCAGAAAGAGTACCCGCTTGCTAGTGTTAGCAGTGGAGTTATATACTCTAAGATAACAGGATTAGCCAGAACGTTTAATCCAGAGACTGTTCTTGAGGCAGGATACATTATTGTTATAATCCTTGTAAAGACAGACCTACTCCCATAATTTACATTTTAAGATAACAGAATTAGAATCCAGAGTTTAATCCAGAGACTGTCCTCAGGCAGGATACATTATTGTTATATAATCCTTGTAAAGAGAGACCTACTCCCATAATTTACATTTTAAGATAACAGAATTAGCCAGAAAGTTTAATCTAGAGACTGTCCTCAGGTGGGATACATTATTGTTATATAATCCTAAGGAATGTAGAGAGAAAAGAAAAAATTTGTCCTTTCTTCCTCTTTCAGGATTCCAGAACCCTCTCTCCTTGGGGACCCCTAGACTTCTTATCAACCTGCCTAGGAAATGACTCTCTCAACACCATGGAGTCTAGTGTCCAAATATGGCAAAATTGATAAGCAGTACTCTTTGTGGAATCATCTCTCAGCAAAATTTGATTCTCCCTACTTCTGCTGCTGCTAAGTCACTTCAGTCGTGTCCGACTCTGTGCGACCCCATAGACAGCCCATCAGTCTCCCCCGTCCCTGGGATTCTCCGGGCAAGAACACTGGAGTGGGTTGCCATTTCCTTCTTCAATGCATGAAAGTGAAAAGTGAAAGTGAAGTCGCTCAGTCGTGTCCGACTCTTAGCGACCCCATGGACTGCAGCCTATCAGGCTCCTCCATCCATGGGATTTTCCAGGCAAGAGTACTGGAGTGGGGTGCCATTGCCTTCTCCCTACTTCACTATACTTTAAAACCTACCAGTGCTGTTTGTTCCGTGTTATATATGATGGATGTTTCTCTTTGTTCATCCTAAACTTATGTCATACACACTGCTAGATATTAAGACATACACAAGTATTTTCAATTTTTCTGTGAGTGTATATTTTGGATAAACACCTACATGAAGACATACATAATTATAATGTAGTTTTTCAGTCCTTGACTTACAGAAATATGCACTAGTTTTCTCCTGCCAATGAAAATTGTGGTATTATTTACTATAATTTTGATAACCATACTTCAAACATTTTTGTAATTAGAATCTTGCATTGAGTATAGCAGAAAAAAATCAACATTTAACAATGACAAAAGCAAACCTTAAAAATATTCCACAGAATGAATAGATGTCTCTAAAGGATCAATACATAAATGTTTTCACTTTCTAAGAGAAATAATCATATTAATATGTCAAGTCAAAGTGATCTTAGTGGTCTTAGATTTAAAATAATTTCCCTCAGACTTACTGTTATCTTTCAAATAATTACTCTTCTTCTCAAAAAAAATTACTGTATTTGCATCATTTTGCATTACTACTAGATTCACTTTTTAGTAACTACATGACTTCAAATTGTTATATCAAGTAGGTCTCAACAGTGGAAAATCCAATCAACTTTCAGTGAATAATCAAGTTCTGTTACTGTTGTGGTTTTAGCACATTCCAAACTCACTTTAATATGCAGGAGAAAGACCTCACATTTTGTATCAATACACTGGTGGTGAACTATCCCAGTGGTTATTAAAACAGGTGTCATTTTGTAGACCTCTTAAAAATTCTATGTACAATTATTTCCATGTTAAGGTTCTTACTGCTGAAGATAGTATAATAACATCAGTTAGCAAATGTCATTTTTTGTAATATCAGACTGAGGTACTTTTGAGTTGTATTATTTTAAATTTAAAATAAAATGTGTACCCTTTTATACAATGCTTGATCATATTCACTCTAGGCTACATATTTTGCAACAAAATGGGTTAAATAGTCCATCTAAATCTTTCTGAAATTGAGAATCTGTTTCTTCTATAGTTATATAAATGGGTTCTATGCACACTGAAAATATTTATCATAAATAAGAATTTTAACAACAGCCTAGCAATAATGACAATGATGATCATTACAATAAAAACAAAACATATAATACTTTTTACACATCAGGCAGTATTCTAAGCACTTGTTGTTCAGTGGCTCAGTCATGTCCTACTCTTTGTGACTCCATGGATTTCATCATGCCAGGTTTCCCTGTCCTTCACTATCTCCTGGACTTTGCTCAAATTTATGTCCATTGAGTTGGTGATGCCTTCCAACCATCTCATCTTCTGTCTCTTCCTTCTTCTCCTGCCCTAAATGCACTAATGCAATTCATTAATAATTTAATTCTCACAAAAATTCTGAAACATAATTAATTATAGTATTAATATTATTATTTTTCATGTGAGAAACCTAAAGTAACGAGTCAAAATAATTTGCCCCAAAGAAGACAGTTCATGAGAAGCAGAACGAGAAATTAAATCTGGGCAATCTTTCCCTATTTTCAAAATGATGTATTTTTACAGTTCCTTTTATCCAGTGCATGTTAATTTCATATTACTCTGATAATACACTGCTGTCAGTTATAATTTGAGTCATTATAGTTAAAGAAGTTTTCAACAGAAACTAATAAAAGAAATAGGCTAGCAAAACTTGGTTGATATCAACTGTGAAGCTCATTCTGATTTCAGAAATTCTAAAATATTTTAAAATTAATCAATATAAAGTTACAAATTATTTTTATATGTTATGTTCCTAAGTGGGAAAATATGACAGAAATCATGTTCTACTTACTATTTGAGAAAGATTAAATTTCTTTATATGTATAGAATTGGACATATTTTTAAATATAAAAGAGGAAGAGAAGAAAGAAGTGAAAAATTAAGAAAAGGAAACTTCATTGAGATCATTTTATTATGTATGGAAATACCAAATCACTACATTGTGCACTAGGAACTAACAGTGTTGTAGGTCAATTACACTTCAAAAACAAACAAGCAAACTCATAGAAAAAAGATCAGATTTGTTGTCACCAGAGGTGGGAGGTGGTAAGGGGGCAGGAGCTGAGGTGGAGGATTGGATAAAGGTGGTCAAAAGGTACAAACTTCCAGTTGTAAGATAAATTAGTACTAGGGATGTAAAAGATAACATGATTCATATAATTAATGCTGCTACAAGTTATATATGAAAGTTGTTAAGAGTAGATCCTGAGTTCTCATCACAGGAAAAAAAAATTTTTTTCTCTTTTTCCTATCTATATGAGATGATGGATGTTCACTAAAATTTCATGAAGTATGTAAGTCATATTATCATAGTACACCTTAAACTTATACAGTGCTGCTTGTCAATTATATCTCAGTGAAACCTGAAGGGAAAAAAGAGAGAAGGAAAAGGAAGCTTCACATGGCTAGGGGTTTTCCATTCAGGTAATTGTTGTAACAACTAGGCAGCATGATAAGGACGTTATACCATATATTTCAGATCAAAAACAAGCAACAATAACATTAACATCATTTGGGGCTATGTTGGTAAGAAATGGAAAACTGAAATAAAAACAAACCCCTTGGAGAGTTTCTTAACACAACTAAATGAAATGAAATGTTAGATTTCTGTATTTTATTTTATTGTCCATAAGATATTTTCTTAAAAGTAGTATTAAACCAATATTTTCCTGTGAATTCAGTAGGCTTTAATATACCACCCCAGAGAACAAAAGTTTTTGCTGAGAAATCCTAAATTCTGGGTCCAAGTTTAGAGCAAAAACATCTTTTTTTTTTGGACACAAAGTACTGAAAGTAAATGCAGTAGGCATCTGTGGATTTCCTGTAGTCAACATCTATTTCTCCTTTCTTCTATCTTAGCAACTCCAGTATCAACTCTTCCCCAACACACACGCGCGTGCGCGCGCGCACACACACACACACAACCACATGCACACACATAAACTTCTTTAGAAGAACTGCTTCTCCTCATTATGTTCCATGACATCCTGGTAGATCTTCTAATCTTAGTATTATAGGAATTGACCATTCTGAATGGTCGCAGTGACTGAGCTTATGACACAAACTAGCCTGATCAGATCCCCATTCTCAGGTTTCAGTTCAGTTCAGTTCAGTCACTCAGTCGTGTCCGACTCTTTGCGACCCCATGAATCGCAGCACCCCAGGCCTCCCTGTCCATCACCAACTCCCAGAGTCTACCCAAACCCATGTCCATCGAGTCGGTGATGCCATCCAGCCATCTCATCCTCTGTCGACCCTTCTCCTCCTGCCCCCAATCCATCCCAGCATTAGGGTCTTTTCCAATGAGTCAACTCTTCGCATGAGGTGGCCAAAGTATTGGAGTTTCAGCTTCAACATCAGTCCTTCCAATGAACACTCAGGACTGATCTCCCCTAGGATGGATTGGTTGGATCTACTTACAGTCCAAGGGACTCTCAAGAGTCTTCTCCAAAACCACAGTTCAAAAGCATCAATTCTGCGGTGCTCAGCTTTCTTCACTGTCCAACTCTCACATCCATACATGACCACTGGAAAAACCATAGCCTTGACTAGACAGACCTTTGTTGGCAGAGTAATGTCTTTACTTTTCAATATACTATCTAGGTTGGTCATAATCTTCCTTCCAAGAAAGCGTCTTTTAATTTCATGGCTGCAATAACCATCAGCAGTGATTTTGGAGCCCAAAAATATAAAGTTGGACAGTGTTTCCACTGTTTCCCCATCTATTTGCCATGAAGTGATGGGACCAGATACCATGATCTTAGTTTTCTGAATGTTGAGCTTTAAGCCAACTTTTTCACTCTCTTCTTTCACTGTCATCAAGAGGATCTTTAGTTCTTCTTCGCTTTCTGCCATAAGGGTGTCATCTGCATATCTGAGGTTATTGATATTTCTCCTGGCAATCTTGATTCCAGCTTGTGTTTCTTCCAGCCCAGCGTTTCTCATGATGTGCTCTGCATATAAGTTAAATAAGCAGGGTGACAATATACAGCCTTGACGTACTCCTTTTCCTATTTGGAACCAGTCTGTTTTTCCATGTCCAGTTCTAACTCTTGCTTCCTGACCTGCATACAGGTTTCTCAGGAGACAGGTCAGATGGTCTGGTATTCCCATCTCTTTCAGAATTTTCCCCAGTTTATTGTGATCCACACAGTCAAAGGCTTTGGCATAATCAATAAAGCAGAAGTAGATGTTCTTCTGGAACTCTCTTGCTTTTTCGATGATCCAGCGGATGTTGGCAATTTGATCTCTGGTTCCTCTGCCTTTTCTAAAACAGTTTGAACATCTGGCAGTTCACGGTTCACGTATTGCTGAAGCCTGGCTTGGAGAATTTTGAGCAATACTTTACTAGCATGTAAGATGAGTGCAATTGTGCAGTAGTTTGAGCATTCTTTGGCATTGCCTTTCTTTGGGATTGGAATGAAAACTGACCTTTTCCAGTCCTGTGGCCACAGCTGCATTTTCCATATTTGCTGGCATATTGAGTGCAGCACTTTCACAGCATCATCTTTCAAGACTTGAAATAGCTCAACTGGAATTCCATAACCTCCACTAGCTTCGTTCATAGTGATCCTTTCCAAGGCCCACTTGACTTCACATTCCAGGATGTCTGGCTCTAGGTGAATGATCACACCATCATGATTATCTGGGTCATGAAGATCTTTTTTGTACAGGTCTTCTGTGTATTTTTGCCACCTCTTCTTAATATCTGCTGCTTCTGTTCGGTCATACCATTTCTGTCCTTTATTGAGCCCATCTTTCTATGAAATGTTCCCTTTGTTTATGTATCCTAAATTGGCAAAAGAAGAGTTTCTCTTCTCTGAGATTGCTAAATTGTAATAATAAAAACATGGAGTTTACTGTGGCCCTTTTATCCTCCTCCCATTCCATATAGTGTTAAAGAACAGAGCTGTGGAAATAGAAAGAATATTATTTGTTTCCCTTAATCCCAGTTGTTCTGAGTTACATGAATTAATAAATTCCCACTTTGTCTCAAGTGGACTTCTTCACCTTTTAAATAATAAGGAGAAAAAGGATAAGGAGGAGATCTTAATTCCAATTACAGATGCTTGTAACTTCCTTGGACAATAGTGATATTTTAATGACTTTTCACAATAGCTTCTTGCCTAACATCCAATAGGCTGTAACAATAATAACACTTGGGAAATAGATTCAAATTTAAAACTGCAACAAAAATGAACTCCACGAATTAGCTCTCAATGTAACAAAATAGAAGAATTAATTACCACTCTTATTTATCTGCCCAAGTTTGCGTATTTATTCCCACAAAGCCAATATTCTATAAATCCTGGAGAATCTCTGACAATTTCTACCACCCTGTCGACAATGGATATGAAATGGAATGGAATGTTTACTGATATATTTTAACCTCTGTTTGCAACATTACTCAAGGAATGTATGTTTTAAGTAGAATATGCCACTGCTGCTGCTAAGTCGCTTCAGTTGTGTCCGACTCTGTGCGACCCCATAGACGACAGCCCATCAGGCTCCCCCATCCCTGGGATTCTCCAGGCAAGAACACTGGAGTGGGTTGCCATTTCCTTCTTCAATGCGTGAAAGTGAAGTCGCTCAGTCGTGTACTTACTCAAAATTATGAGATTGGAAAAGGCACAGGGAATCTTGGACCCAATCTATCTGAAACACTTTTGAATATAATATCCAGATTTAATCAGGCATGCCTTCCAAAAATCACATGGGACAACTTAACGGTCTGTACTACTCAATTCTCATTCCAGGACTTCTCAACCTTGGGAGAGCATACACAGGCATGTGCATTGGATAAAGTTGCCTAATTCTGATATTCATCCCTGCTTAAAAACATTTGCTGTGCATAAATTAGTTTTACCTGTCGGTGTGCCTTAGCAAAAAGACTGTGCTCTAAGACTAGGGCCTCTGCAATTAACTCTAGAGAATATGGGTCTGGTACAATGGAGGAACTCAGTAAGTTTTTGTATCATAAACAAATCATAAATCAACCTGATATGAGATTTTTTGTTGTTGTTCTTCATTAACTTGAGAAACAGGAAAAAAATCTGAATTCCTTGTGCTATGATTTATTTCTTCTGTAAAATGCAACACTGTAACTAAGATGATGCATCTTCTTTTCAATCACTTGTTTTATGAAAAGAACATGCTAAAATCGAAGAATAGATATGTACTGTTCAACAAGCTTGTAATATTCACTATTTTCCTACAATTGGTGATACACTGTTCAGTAAGCTGATAGAACAAGGTTCAGGGCCAGACAAGGAGAAAAGGCCCAGATTTTAGTAAATATGCAATCTTGAATTTGCCATCATTATTAGTGCCCTATATAAGCAGATAGGGCCTCATCTAGATATATCCTGTAAACAAAGCATAAAAGTAATATTTCTTAACCATAGCTTCAGTGCTTACAGGCAGAGATGATGATATAATTAGTCCAAAAAATAATATCAAGCATGTCCAAAGATATTTAACACCTTTCATGTGGGACAGGTAAAGTATAGCTATTACTCTGAAGAAGCACAGGTTTTTCTCTAAAATATAACTATGCATGTGTGCATGCCAAATCGCGTCAGTCGTGTTTGACTCTTTGTGACCCATGGACTGTAGCTCACTAGGCTGCTCTGTCCATGGGATTCTTCAGGCAAGAATACTGGAGTGGGTTGCCATTTCCTCCTCCAGGGGATCTTTCCGATCCAGGAATCAAACCTGCATCTCCTGTGGCTACTGCATTACAGGTGAATTCTTTACCACTGAGCCACTGAGGAAGCCCTAAATATAACTATACTGAAATTAATTTGTTTCATTTGTAGAAAAATAACATTTTTCTAATTACAAAAATTCCACCCCCACTTAAAGCATGCAAAATATAATTTATAACTTGAACAGAAAAGCAAAATAGTACACAGCTGGGTGTTTAATTTTCCAGCACTCATTTCCCCTTAATCATCCTTATTTCCTTCAGGGAGCACCATCCTCCAGCTCACTATCTATCTTTGGCTTAGCAATATCACTTTGTAAATCTAAGGATGAACAATTGACTGTGAAGCCAGCAAACTAGAATTTTCTCTATTCCTGACCATAGCAATTGGTAAATGAGTATGTGACCCAAATTATCAATAAGAATCAGCCTTCCACCTTTTGCTAGTACTACTGGCAAAGAGAGGTTCACTAATATAATGTAAGCCTAGAGTTGCTTGTGAAATGAGACTACTTGAGAAAAATGAAAGTCATACAGAGAAAAGAGCAGGCAACTAAGAGAGAAAGAGGGAGTTGCAGGGGCAAGTGGAGAGAATTCATGCTAGAATACATGCTAACGACTTTGTTGAGGCTCTGGATCCAAAGGTGGTGATCTCAATTATGTGATTAGTTAAATTACTTTGTTGCTTTAAGTGAAGTTGAGTCAAGATTTTGTGACTTGAAATGATACAAATTTTACCTAAAACAGATGGACCTGGTGCTTTAAGATTAAAATCAACACAGTGTGAAGAGGGTTTAGGGGTTAGACTGGGTCTAGGAGGTGCTCAAAATGTCTGTCTCTACCTCTTGTGTACTGAGATCATGGAAATATTCGCAAACCCTTAAAAAAGGAAAATATGCATGTATATGTACTAACAAAGTACCTGAATTTCCTTTATAGAAAGAGAAATGTTCCACTAATGCAGAGAATTTCAAATTAATACATCATGGGGAATGTGGCAGAGAGACTTGATGGTTTATACTTGGTTTACCAGAGCCTCCAAGTAAGATGACTTGATCATTCAAACTGAGACACTTGATAGCTTACGGACCCACTAACAATAAGAACAACAGGACAACAATGTATAAACCAGGGCTATCCCAGGGAAATCAAGACATATTTATTTTACACAAAAGGAGTGAAAACAATAATTTATTTTTAGTTCAAGGGTCTCAAGTTTAAAACTTTCCTCTATCATTAATGGATTAATCATTGCAAATAACTGTTTCAAAACTCATGTGTTATAATGAATGTATATACAGTTAAGCTTTATTGAAGTGCAATTTTCATAGAACAACTAGAAAGGCATTATAAGAGCTGTAATGAGACAAAAAAGAAAAAGAAGAGCAAAGAGTGAAAGTGGTCAAGAGTGTACCTAGCATTGAATTTTTATTTAATGGCAGGGGTGGTGAGTCAGCTGACTTTTTGAAGGCTGAGGGCACCACCTGGAGGTAACCAGGATGCATTAGCACAAATTGGCATAGATTCTATGAGTCTGTAATAAGAGCAATTTTGTAAGTATTTCCATCAAGAGAATTGATCATTGAGAATCTGGCAGTCTGCCCAGCACATTATCCAGAGTAAACTCTGGCCCCACTGATCTGTTTAAAATATTATATTACCTTCCAAAAATTCCTTGCAAGTAAACTGTCAGTGTTTCTTGAGTCTGCTTTACTCATTAGAAAAAGTTTGGTGTGGATTGTGATTCAAGAATCTTAGATACTAGTCTCAGGCCAATAGGCATGGAGCTGTTCTTAAATTTTTCCTTAAAATAAGGGATCAGGAGTATAATCAATCTGATTTCAGTGTTGACCATCTGGTGATGTCCATGTGTAGAGTCTTCTCCTGTGTTGTTGGAAGAGGGTGTTTGCTATGACCAGTGTGTTCTCTTGGTAGATTGAGAATATTCTTTGAGCTTCTTTGTCTTTGGAATTTTCCAGGCAAGGATACTGAGCTGGTTGACATTTCCTACTCCAGAAGATCTTCCTGACCCAGGAATTGAACTGAGGTACCTTGTCTCTAGTCTATTAACTCAGGAAAATGAAAATATGGTGGTCACAGTAGAAAAACCAAAATAATCAATAAAATGGAGGAAGCATTCTCTAAGGAGAGGCCACGGAGAGTTAGGGCTTTGAACAAAAAGAAAGAATTCTGAGAAATAGTTTCACTCCAAGGCTTGAAGTCATCAAATATAAGTTAAATTCTGTCAGTTTTGTGGCTCTGTGAGCCAAAGATGGAGAAGCTCTATACAATCAGCAAAAACAAGACTGGGAGCTGACTGTGGCTCAGATCATGAACTCCTTATTACCAAATTCAGACTGAAATTGAAGAAAGTGGAGAAAAGCACTAGACTATTCAGGTATGACCTAAATCAAATCCCTTATGACTATACAGTATAAGTGAGAAGTATATTTAAGGGACTAGATCTGACAGACAGAGTGCCTGATGAACTATGGACAGAGGTTCGTGACATTGTACAGAAGACAGGAATCAAGACCATCTCCAAGAAAAAGATCTCTTCAAGAAAATTAGAGATACCAAGGGAACATTTCATGCAAAGATAGGCTCAATAAAGGACAGAAATGGTATGACCTAACAGAAGCAGAAGATATTAAGAAGAGGTGGCAAGAATACACAGAAGAACTGTACAAAAAAGATCTTCATGACCCAGATAATCACAATGGTGTGATCACTCACCTAGAGCCAGACATTCTGGAATGTAAAGTCAAGTGGGCCTTAGGAAGCATCACTACGAACAAAGCTAGTGGAGGTGATGGAATTCCAGTTGAGCTATTTCAAATCCTGGAAGATGATGCTGTGAATGTGCTGCACTCAATATGCCAGCAAATATGGAAAACTCAGCAGTGGCCACAGGACTGGACTGGAAAAGGTCAGTGTTCATTCCAATCCCAAAGAAAGGCAATGCCAAAGAATGCTCGAACTATCGCACAATTGCACTCATCTCACATGCTAGTAAAGTAATGCTCAAAATTCTCCAAGCCAGGCTTCAGCAATACGTGAACTGTGAACTTCCAGATGTTCAAGCTGGTTTTAGAAAAGGCAGAGGAATCAGAGATCAAATTGCTAACATTTGCTGGATCATCAAAAAAGCAAGAGAGTTCCAGAAGAACATCTATTTCTGCTTTATTGACTATGCCAAAGCCTTTGACTGTGTGGATCACAATAAACAGTGGAAAATTCTTAAAGTGCCATGTGACATGCCTCTTGAGAAACCTGTTTGCAGGTCAGAAAGCAACAGTCAGAACTGGACATGGAACAACAGACTGGTTCCAAATAGGAAAAGGAGTACCTCAAGGCTGTATATTGTCATCCTGTTTATTTAACTTTTATGCAGAGTACATCATGAGAACCGCTGGGCTCGAGGAAGCACAAGCTGGAATCAAGATTGCTGGGAGAAATATCAATAACCTCAGATATGCAGATGACACCACTCTTATGGCAGAAAATGAGGACTTTAAAGTAAGAAAGTTGGTATTTAAACTTATTGTTGATGGTGGTGGTATTAGAAAGTACACGTTTTAGGGATTAGGAGCCAGACTCTGAGCCTTCATTCTGAGACTTATTAAAAGTCCAATATAAAAATTTATTCGATTTTGTCCCGTCCTGTGATCCATTTCAATTCAAGGGGAGTGTATTAAAAAATCTTTTCCTGTGGTAAAAGTTGATGTGGTAGGAAAGATCTAAATGTCCTAATATTGATTGGATGTGTAGTTTGTGGGGAAGGAAGTCTATAACTTGATTATGTTCTCAGGAGATCTGTTATTATCTCAATTTTAAGAACAAGGCATGATCTCTTTCAGAATAATCATTGGGCATGTCAAATCTATCAGGTAATTTTAGGCTACAGAAATAGAGAGTATTTACACTTTCAGCTAAATTATGCCATTAAATTCATTGATGTGCATAGAGCAAGTCATAAAGAAAAATCAGAGATACTGAAGCTTATTGATAACTTTGTGACTTATGTAAATGAAAGGCAATATTGCAATCCAACCTTGGTATTATAGCAATAGAATGTTTTGGTCTAAGCATTTGTACACTCTAACTGTAAAGATAATGACTCCTGTAGGCATGGATGAGAATAATTTGAAACAGACAAATAGTTGGCACTCTGTAATGATCTCACTAGATGTTTAGTGAAATTTTAATCAAAAAGTTCACAATCTGTGTTCTACAGAATTTGTTGAGTCACTGTGGCTGGCTCTGTTTTCATTCTGAAAGGCTAATCCTTGTGTGCCTATTGCGATACACATTCTCTTTGAAAGCCTTTCTGATTCTTTGGATGAGGTCCTAATTTCTGGTATGGCTCTAATCTGCTACCCAGTAATCCGTCTTAAAGGTAAGAAATGCTGTGCAATTATTGCTAAGCCACTCTCTGATATAAAACTCAAATTTTCCAATTTTCTGATTTACAAAAAATGTATGTTGCAGTATTTCAATGTATTTTTTAAGATATCTGATGTTGTCAAAGGCAAAGAAGACTATACAGGTTTCTTACAAATAAAGGAGAAAGACAAGAACTCATTTTGAATTCAACTTTGTTGAAACAAAGGGCAAGGATCCTTTAAAAGCCGAAGCTGGGGAGGATCACAAGTCGTTTGTATTTGCTAATTGGCCTTCCTAGAGAAAAAACAAAATGGGCTTCCCAGGTGGCTCAGTGGTAGAGTCTGCCTGCCAATGCAGGAGACCACAAGGGACCTCAGTTCAATCTCTGGGTCAGGAAGATCTTCTGGAGTAAGAAATGTCAACCAGCTCAGTATTCTTGCCTGGAAAATTCCAAGGACAGAGAAGCCTGGTGGACAACAGTCGATGGAGTTGCAAAGAGCTGGACACAACTGAGCGACCAAGCATGCACACAAAGAAAAAATAAACTTCCTTCTGTCTTCAAAAGAGCAGATAGTTTCACAACTTGGTGCAAGTTAACCTCCAGTTAGGCTTCTGCCCATCCACAGAGACTGAGAAATAGGAGCTCTATCTTCCTTGATGATTGCAATTCAAAAGGATGACTCCCAGCTCCTTGCATAAGACATTCCTCAGTTGTAAAACTGGCAAGAGGCTTTTAAGAAGATTTACATCTCAAAGGGGCAGAGAAAGAATTGACAATGAAAAGTTTTCTAATTAAATGCTCTAAGAAAAGGAAGGCCAGATCCTAGAGTCAGAAAGAAGCCTAACTAAAATTATAGTCAAGCTGGGGGAAATGCTAAGATTGCCTTGGTCCCTGTCAAGCTTTCAAAATGCACCTTACTCCGTTCATATGTCACATAATTACATAATCAATTACAGAATCACTGACTGCCCTAAGATGGTAATAAGAAGTTACTATTCAGCTTAAGCTGTTCAAAAAGTGATGAACAATAAGAATATTATTTTTTCACAGAAGGCAATATGAAATTTATATTCTGCCATTTATAATAGATTTTCTTTTTGCCCAGAAGTTTATGTTAAAATATTATACAAGTATGTATATGAACTTATAGTTGCTGTGCATTTTTTATTATTTCTAAAGCACATTTGAAACAAGTACATTAATTCAACCTGTTTATTTTAGTATATTTGATTCATAACAAAAAGTGTAGTCATTTCTCTTGACATCGTATACAGAGCATCTGTATACTTAAACATATTTTGTTTTAATCATAGTGTATGGCCTGCTTATTCAACAAAATGCTCGGAATTGACCATACCACATTTTGGAGACCATTTTCTTCTTGCATGTATTGTATGTATTGTTTCTGGGGCTTCCTGATTATTCAGTTATCCACATTACTCACATTGTGCCAATTACAAACCATGTTCTCTAGCCAAGGACCTTGGTGCAGAAGTAACCCCTTGACAGTGAATCTCTACATTAGTGACAATAAGAAGGTGACTTACCCAATTTCGACTATTAAAGGACTGTGTAACAGGTCACATTTTCTCCTAGATGTACTGAACAAGGGCACTGGAAGATAAAATTTCGTTAAATAAAACATGAAATATGAAGCTTCATCCACAAAGAGGATAATGTGCCAGTCCACTTCTTTATAGCTCTGTACTTCATGTTGTACTCCTAAGCAAAGAAAGAGACTCTCACTGTTCAAATAACCTTCAGAGATGCCCTGGGGATCTCTGGGCATCTCTGGACCCAGGCGTTGTACTTCTACATTAATCATCATTGGTTGTTGACTATCGTGGGTGGGGTACCCTTGAACAAGGTAACTCCTGCATCCTCAGGGAAATTTGTGAGAGGGACTAAGCTGTAAACCACAGCACCTAACACTCCCAGCTGCTGTGGGAATATATGCTTCCACACTGCAAGAGAATCTGAATGATACAATACAGCATCCACTATAGTTCACTGTTTGTGTAGCTTTGACTGACTTGTTTTATATAAGGGAAAAGTTTTGCTAGAATTCGGATTAACTTTTATCCTGGGACAAATTGTAAGTAGAAGGTAAGTAGGGCAAATAAAGTCTCAGAAGTTGCAACTGATATTTATCATCCCCTTCTTCTAGTACCCATTCTAGTTCCTTCATCCTCAGTTAGTACCTGCACTTACATAGTGTTTTACTCTATAATACCTAAGGGTTCTGAATTGCTGAGCTCCATGAACTTTTTCTCTTCAAAGTTAGTGAGGGTATTCCCAAAAGATTCTGTATATGGCCAAATGTACATTCCCTGCCTCCACTATCTATTGACGGCCTTAACTCTTCTGCTTTTTCTGTCTCTCTCAAGATTTTCATCCCAGTTATAACATGGTGGTCTTGAATTCGTGTTCCAAGGGGATAACACATAAATTGTAAGGCTTCTTGAGGTGTGGAACTTGGAAGGGCCATATGTGTAGTCAAAACCTGTCACAAAGTCCTCTCTTATTCAGTGGGACATAAAATAGATGCCACCTCTTGGTGATGAGAGAAGTAGCAAAGTCACATTGTAAGGGAACATGAAAGCAATTGTAGCCATCTTTTGAACAATGTGTCACACATTTTTTCACATGATGTCATTGAATTGGAGCAAGTATCTTTGTACTGTATCATCCAGTCATTAGGTATGAGCTGCTGCCAGCATTGGGATATAACCTTGGTAGAAGTAACTTCTTCTGGCTAAAAGGAATTTCCACAGAGAGATTCAGCTTTGAGCTATCAGAAGCTAAAAGTTCCAGCAATCTGAGTAAGGAGAGTCTCAGCCCTAAGGTAGAGATTTGGGAATCAAAATTCACTATACAGAAAACACTACATATCCTGATTTGTACACTCTATACATATTTTACAGGCTCTCCAGGTGGCTCAGTGGATAAAGAATCCACCTGCAATGCAGGAGACACAGTCAGACATGAGTTCGATTTCCAGGTAGAGAAGATCCCCTGGAGGAGGGCATGGCAACCCACTCCAGTATTGTTGCCTGGAGAATTGCACGAACAGAGGAACCTGGAGGGTAGAGTCCATAGGATCTCAAAGAGTTGGACACGACTGAAGTGACCAACACGCACACACACATATTTTACATGTTCAAGTATAATCACTACACTAATGAAAGAAGGATCAAACTCTTCTTTGTTCTGACACACATGATATGCCATCTTACATATTTTGGAGTTTCTTGATCCACTACTTAAATCTACTTGCTGTCTGTCTATAGGCAAGACTTCAAGATCCAGGACAGCTATCCCCTTTTCTAAGAACCCTATTCACTTCTCTTTCTGGGTAGAATGAAATCACTTATTCATAGCCCATCTATCATGGTACCAGTGATCCTTACAAACCTGTATGTGTGCTTCCTTAGGTCTCCCATTATATTATAAACACTTGGAAAGCTGTATCGTTTTACTTAACATTTCTCGATCCTAAGGTTAGCACTGTGTTTGTTGTGATGTGCATACCCTAAGGAGGCTCCCATGATTCTTGCCACTCAGTATTTATGTCTGTGTGTAATTTTTTTCCCTAGAGTGTAGGCAGGACCTGTTATCTGCATCTAACAAAATATGGCAAGATTGATGGTGTATCAACCCTGGGGTTTTGTTATATGGCGAAAGTGAAGTGATTTTGCACATATGATTAAGGTTGACTTTTTAACCAGTTGACTTTGAGTTAGTCAAAAGAGAGAATTTCTTGGGTGGGCCAGGTGTAATTAGGTGAGATTATAAAAGAGAGTCTAGGCCTTTCCTGAAGTTAGTTACTTGAAGAAGCAGAAATGTTGCTTGCCATTGCTGACTGAAGAAGCAAGCTGTCATGAATTGTATATCCATAAGGAAATGCATTTTGCCAGCAACCTGAGGGAGTTTAGGAATGGACCCTTCCCTGGTTGAGTGTCCAGATAAGGACACATTGATTTCAGCTTTGTAAGACCCTAAGCAGAGACCCCCCCCACCCCACCCCAAGTCAGGTCCAGATTCTTGATCCATGGGAGCTATGAGATAATAAATATGCTTTGTTTTATGCCATTAAGTTTATGGTCATTTGTTATGCAGTAGGAGCTTCCCTGGTGGCTCAGAGGGTAAAAGCGCCTGCCCGCAATGCGGGAGACCCGGGTTCGATCCCTGGGTTGGGAAGATCCCCTGGAGAAGGAAATGGCAACCCCCTCCAGTACTCTTGCCTGGAAAATCCCATGGACGGAGAAGCCTGATAGGCTATAGTCCATGGGGTCACAAAGAGTCGGACACGACTGAGCTGCTTCACTATGCGGTAGTTTATGTGTCAGATAAATATATATAATACATATATGCAATGAATTAATTGCAATGGACAGTACATTTTTCGATATAAAGATATTGATAGATCAATGAAACATGAAAGATGGTGCAATTTATCTATCAGCATCTTCAACCCCCAGCCCTGTCCCCACATAAAGCAATTGTGCCAAGAAAATTTGAGTGAACTCACTATGGACAAATTAGTGATAAAATTAGGATTTAAGCACAGTTTTATTAATGATTAATTAAGCTCAGCCTATAATATCAGATTCCCTCTCCATTTGAGAATACATGGAATTATTTTTAAAATAATAAAACCATGAAAAGTATTGTATTATCTCTTTTTTCAGAAGTTTCCATTGATTTGTTATTCATTAAGCAATCCATTTGAGTGATACTGAGAGCAAGGCAGGGAGTGAATTACACTAAAATAAAAAAATATGTTAAGTCATAGTATCTTCAGAGAAGCTGTAATTTAACTTCTGTAGGTAAGAATTCTTCCTTATGACTTGTATTCTATTTCCCTTTTATAGCCATCACTAAAGGGAT
Organism: Giraffa tippelskirchi; assembly: GCF_054371585.1. Lineage (NCBI taxonomy): Eukaryota > Metazoa > Chordata > Mammalia > Artiodactyla > Giraffidae > Giraffa > Giraffa tippelskirchi. The sequence goes on from NC_137276.1 coordinate 46,023,948, forward strand.
TGTGAAAGATAATTTGGTTATCTCTTCTACTAAAGGAATAGGTCATGAGTGCTCTAGGTCACTCTCCTTAAAAGTGCTTATAAGAAATGGCACATTGTGTATTATTATATCTTATGCTGATTTCTACTGGTAGAAATGTAGTTTCCTTCCTTAAAAAAAAAAATACTTGGCAAAGAATACTTTTTTATTTTCTAAGTTTTTTCTGCATTTCCTTTTTTTTCTTCCTTGTCCTTATAGCTTTCTCATTCCTCCTACCTTTTTTTTTTCTGATAGAATTAATAGGTAAATTTGTCATTCTAAATACCATTAAAATTACTAACATTTACCCTCTAATTTTGAAAATTTGATATAGAAATATATATATAATTGTAATTATGATAAGACTGTAATGTAATTGATTTACATGCGTATTTCTAAAATAATTTTCTTGCCTTCTTTTGTTTTATTAGCTCAAATAATCAGATAGCATTTTCTGATTATTTAAACTACCCACTCTGTATTCTTGGGATTCCCTGGTGGCTCAGCTGGTAAGGAATCGGCCTGCAATGCAGGAGACCTGGGTTTGATCTCTGGGTTGGGAAGATACCCTGGGGAAGTGAAGTGTTGTGGCCTGAAGAATTCCATGGACTATATAGTCCATGTGGTTGTAAAGAGTCAGACATGATTGAGTGACTTTCACTTTCACTTTTAATCAGATATTGCTATTAATCATAGTTCTTTTAAAAGAAATATTTTATTCATGCCAATGAAGTATATCAAAGATATAAATTTGATTTTCATAATAACAAGCACAAGGAGAAAGGGGCTATCAAACTGATTTAAAAGAACATGGTGGATAAGAAAAATAATTGAAACATTCAGAGCTTTTACATAATCAACTCAGTAAAGTGCATGAAGCACACACAAACTTTTTTTTTTTCAATTTACTGTAAAATATAATTGAATATGAAAGGAAATTCTACACTAATTCAAATGAAATTTGAAACATTAATTACATACTTACCAGGCCTATCCTGTAATTAATCCTTGTATTAATTACATACCTACCAGGCCTATCCAGAAAAACATCTATTTCTGCTTTATTAACTATGCCAAAGCCTTTGACTGTGTAAATCACAACAAACTGTGGAAAATTCTTCAAGAGGTGAGAATACTAGACCACCTTACCTGCCTCCTGAGAAATCTGTATGCAGGTCAAGAAGCAACAGTTAGAACTGAACATGGAACAACAGACTGGTTCCAAATCAGGAAAGGAGTACATCAAGGTTGTATATTGTCACCCTGCTTACCTAACTTAAGCGAAATGCAGGGCTGGATGAAGCACAAGCTGGAATCAAGATTGCTGGGAGAAATATCAATAACCTCAGGTACACAGATGATACCATCCTTATGCCAGAAAGTGAAGAAGAACTAGAAGCCTCTTGATGAAAATGAAAGAGGAGAGTGAAAAATTTGGCTTAAAACTCAACATTCAGAAAACTAAGATCATGGCAGCATCTGGTCTCATCCCTTTATGGCAAATAGATGGGGAAACAATGAAAACAGTGACAGACTTTAGTTTTTTTGTCTCCAAAATCCCTGCATACAGTGACTGCAGCCATGAAATTAAAAGACACTTGCTGCTTGGAAGAAAAGCTATGACCAACCTTGGCAGCATATTAAAAAGCAGAGACATTACTTTGCCAACAAAGGTCCATCTAGTCAAAGCTTTGGTTTTTCCATTTGTCATGTATGGATATGAGACTTGGACTAGAAAGAAAGCTGAGCACTGAAGAATTGATGCTTTTGAACTGTGGTGTTGAAGGAGACTCTTGAAAGTCCCTTAGACTGCAGTGAGATCAAATCAGCCAATCCTAAAGAAAGTCAGTCCTGAATATTCATTGGAAGGACTGATGCTGAAACTGAAACTCCAATACTTTCATCACCTGATGCGAAGAACGGACTCATTCCGAAAAGACCCTGATGCTGGGAAAGATTGAAGGCAGGAGGAGAAGGGGATGACAGAGGATGAGATGGTTGGATGGCATCACTGACTAGATGGACATGAGTTTGAGCAAGCTTCAGGGGTTGGTGATGGACAGGGAAGCCTGATATGACACAATCCATGGGGTTGCAAAGAGTCAGACATGACTGAGTGACTGAACTGAACTGAACTGAGGCCTATCCTTTCTATATATAATGAAATATGTTGCCTTTTATTGGAAAAATATGAAATATTTCACTTTTTTAAAGAAACTATACTTAAAGTGAGATTCAACATCCTTTAGTCCTATAGCAGGCATTTAAAATATCACCTTCAAGATTATATTCTTGAATACTAGACAAGGTAAATAAATATACTGAAAATTATTAGTGTAATTGAATTCTAAACAAATTCCAATTGAGAAGCTTATTCCAATAACTAATTTTAATATGAGATGTATATAATGATAGCATTATGAACAGGATAAAAAAATAAGTATTAACTTTATTAAAGTGAGGAAAGGGAGCCAGGACAAACTTCACAGAAATAATGAGAAGGAAAATGTAAACAGATACTGTAGGTTTCAACCCAGCACTGTCTCCTATCTTCAGAAAACCCCCACTCCATCCATCCCACCCAGGAACAGACCAGAACAGATGTGGGAGCAATCTCACAGTGTTGACTGACACTTTTTCTGGTGGTTAGGCTTGGGTGAGGACAGTTCCCTAAAGGCAGATCAAGAGAAATGATAGAATAAGCTTTTCTGTATCCATGACAGATATCCTTTTTCAGGCATAAAGAACCTTTCTTTGAGGCAGGGAACTTGGAAACAGAATTGAATTATGTCAATAAGTATAAACAACGTAACTACAATAAAATATTTTTTGCCAGAGCTTGTTACCTTGTAAGCACAGCAGTGTGACTGGACACTGCTTTACCTTTTATTATGAAATGACTTTCAAGGTGAAATATGATGTAAAAATTAACAAACAAGATTAGATATTTTCCTATCAGAATTGTTTATAATATATGAGGACTGTACATTTTATCTTTTATTTTTTAAAGTTTCTTAACAAAATCTGATTGGGAAAACAGTCTTCATTAAAGAATTAACTGAGTAACATTTTTATTCTGTTGACTAGGAAATGGCAAATTACAACAGTATTATTTACCTTGTATTATTAGTTTCCATTCCATTAAGCAATACTATTTGTCATATTGGATTGAATTATATTCCTCAGTGAGTAGTGTTTTCAAATATATTCTTCATCCTATTTGAACCAGTGACAGAAGCAGCAAGCTTCTCTTAAATTATGGCAATTAGTGTGAAAAAATATACCAGTCCAAAACTGTTTCCTTATCTATAATATGAACATTTGGATGAGAAATTATTAATATTTTGTCCTTTTTTTGTGAAAAATTATATGAATCTACTTGTTATAATGCTCCATTTTAATATTTATCAAAATTATACATTTTACCAAAAATTATACTCCTTAGACACTTGATTGGTCTTTGAGTTGAATAGATGGGGTTAGTCGGGCTTCTGTAGTGGTAAAGAACCCACCTGCCAGTGCAGAAGATATAAGAGACATGGCTTCGATCACTGAGTGCTCAGGGAAGATCCTCTGGAGGAGAGCATGGCAACCCACTCTAGTATTCTTGCCTGGAGAATCCCATGGACAGAGGAGGCTGGAGGGCCAGAGTTCATAGGGTCACAAAGAGTTGGACATGACCAGAGCGACTTAGCACAAACACATGTTTGACATGCGTGTGTGTGTGTGTGCAAGCATGCGTGTTAAGTGGCCTCAGCCTTGTCTGAGTGCCATGCCCTCCTCCAGAGGATCTTGCCTACCCAGGGATCAAACCTGTGTCTCATTTCTCCTGCATTGGCAGGCATTTTCTCTACCAGTACTGCCACCTTGTGTAATTTCATGTGTACAACATATTGATTTGAAACACCTCTGTATTGTAATATGATTGCCATTGCAGTGATAATTAGGACCAGTATCACATAACATAATTATAATTTCTTTTTAGTAGTTGGAAAAACTAAGATCTAGTCTTTTAGCAAGTTGATGATTATTATACAATATCATCTGTCTTTAATATACTGTGCATTAGCTCTCAAGGACTTATTTACTACTTGTTTGCTTATTGCAAGTTTGTACCCTTAAATAACATCTGGTTGGTCTTAAAAAATATGGTAGAGTGTAGGGTCTCCTCTTTAAAATTACAACCAGTTGATTTAAAATTTTTAAGTGTTAATATTATATAGACAATGTAATCAAAAGTTGTCAGTTTGAGGCCACAATGTTCTTCAAAGAAATTAAAGAGATCTCCTAAATATATTCCAAATAGGTCAACCATAGAAGTATCTGTAAATATATGATACAGGACTGCTGATGTTTCCGTATGTTGAAAAATTTATTGATCAATAATCATTGGGAAAAATAATTTCTCGAGGATTATGAAATATGTGAGATTTCTTATATACTTGAAACTAATTAGTAAACTAAAATGTTAACTTGTACTTGCCTCCTCACTCATTCAGTGATCTTAAAGAAGTCTTTCAGTAATTAATTTGCTCCACTTCTACGATGTTTCTGATATTGCTAGGGAAGCCAACTGGGCAATTGTGCAGTGTTAGTGAGTAAGGCAGGACAATGTAACATTTTCTCTTGCATTGAGAGAAAATGTTCTAAAAAAAAATTATATATAGCCATTAATACAACTTAATTATTAACTCTTTGGAAACCATTGGTGCTTACATTGGAAGAAGGAATTTCCTTTTCCTCTATTTCCATCATCCATGGGAAAAGCAAGCTATTTCTTTAAGTAGATAAAATAACTTTTCCAATTCCAGAATATGCACACAGTGTGACTGTTTCCTATTCTGCTACCCATCATGTAACCCATCCCTCCCATCTCAAGTGTCTTGTCTTTTGTTGTCTTTTTACTCTCCCAAATGTGTTGATCCCCCCATTGTAGCACGATATGGAAGTATCATTATATAAACATTTCCCCTCATTAGTTTTAATTTTTGGACTTCCCTGGTGGCTCAGAGGGTAAAGCATCTGCCTGCAGTTCAGAAGAGCTGGATTAGATCCCTGGGTCAGAAAGATACCCTGGAAAAGGAAATGGCAACCCATTCCAGTACTCTTGCCTGGAAAATCCCACAGACGGAGGAGCCTGAAGTCCATGGGATCGTAAAGAGCTTTATCAAGGCAGAATTCATATATTTTAAAACTATGTAAGCAAGCTTAGTGATGAGAATTTAATGAGGTATATGTCAGTATTATTGATTTTATTGAGACAACAGTAACTTCTTTCTATGGTGCATTTTACCTGATGTAATAACCTTATAATAAGTGTATGAAGATTTTGCCAGTAGAATAGCAGAAAATGCAACAAGTATTGATCTAACGATAAAAATATTTCCACTAGGGATGTAAGGGTAGAGTTATACCAAATGATTCTCATTGATATTGTATTTCAGCAAATATTAGCACCTTGTTGATGCAAAACCATTGACCTTTCTCAGTAGATATAAGATAATTATTATAAGGTACATAATATTTGGGTTATATTTTGCTTTTGAAAGAGTAGTGATGTCATTGCTTCATAGGAAGGCTCATTACTGACATGAATCACATAGTAGAAAGTTTTCTTAAGATAGGTAAAGTTTCAATTATAGTTTTATAAGTTTTCCATCTTTTAAACAGAATTATAATACAAAACCCCTAGGTGATTTTTCTCATAGTACAACTTGCTTTATAATCTGTTTATAAAATTCTACAAAATTTATAAAAAAATATTTGGGACACATACTGATACCTTATTAACTTTCTCTTGCTAGAATTTACTTTTATATTTTCTTCTGAGCAGTGATTTTTTATTTAAGAACTATAAATTGTACACATATCTCTTTTAACATGAGTAAAGCATGTTGAGTATTTATTATTTACTAGCTGTATTCTAGGTTCTTAATGTAGGTGAATAAGAAACTCTTGTATTTTTCTCAGACTTCTTTTAGTATTTGTCTTAATATCATATTAAGAACAAATTACAGAGTATTGGTTCTATTGCAAGAAACATAAATACAACAAAAAATATTTGCCTGTGCAATTGTATCTTAATGGCTCTAGGGTATCTATGCACTTAGCTACTGTGATTAACTAAAATAAGAGCACTCAGCTGAATAATTTTCAAAACTACTATCCATGAATATAAGAAAGAGCATATTCCTTAGGGAATTCTTACTGATTCACCAATATTTCATTAGTATCCAAATCATATCAGTTCAGTTCAGTCACTCAGTCGTGTCCGACTCTTTGCAACCTCATGAACAGCAGCCCGCCAGGCCTCCCTGTTCACCATCAACTCCCGGAATCCACCCAAACCCATGTCCATCGAGTCGATGATGCCATCCAGCCATCTCATCCTCTGTCGTCCCCTTCTCCTCCTGCCCTCAATCTTTCCCAGCATCAGGGTCTTTTCAAATGAGTCAGCTCTTCGCATCAGGTGGCCAAAGTACTGGAGTTTCAGCTTCAACATCAGTCTTTCCAATGAACACTCAGGACTGATCTCCTTTAGGATGGACTGGTTGGATCTCCTTGCAGTCCAAGGGACTCTCAACAGTCTTCTCCAACACCACAGTTTAAAAGCATCAATTCTTCGGCGCTCAGCTTTCTTTATAAACCATCTCTCACATCCATACATGACCACTAGAAAAACTATAGCCTTGACTAGACAGACATTTGTTGGCAAAGTAATTTCTCTGATTTTTAATATGCTGTCTAGGTTAGTCATAACTTTCCTTCCAAGGAGTAAGCGTCTTTTAATTTTATGGCTGCAGTCACCATCTGCAGTGATTTTGGAGCCCAGAAAAATAAAGTCAGCCACTGTTTACACTGTTTGCCCATCTATGTGCCATGAAGTGATGGGACCGAATGCCATGATCTTAGTTTTCTGAATGTTGAGCTTTAAGCCAACTTTTTTCACTCTCCTCTTTCACTTTCATCAAGAGGCTCTTTAGTTCTTCGCTTTCTGCCATAAGGGTGGTGTCATCTGCATAGCTGAGGTTATTGATACTTCTTCCGGCAATCTTGATCCCAGCTTGTGCTTCCTCCAGCCCAGCGTTTCTCATGATGTACTCTGCATATAAGTTAAATAAGCAGAGTAACAATATACATCCTTGACGGACTCCTTTTCCTATTTGGAACCAGTCAGTTGTTCCATGTCCACTTCTAACTGCTGCTTCCTGATCTGCATACAGGTTTCTCAAGAGGCAGGTCAGGTGGTCTGGCATTCCCATCTCTTTCAGAATTTTCCACAGTTTTATTGTGATCCACACAGTCAAATTCTTCTGGCATAGTCAATAAAGCAGAGGTAGATGTGTTTCTGGTACTCTCTTGCTTTTTTGATGATCCACCGGATGTTGGCAATTTGATCTCTGGTTCCTCTACCTTTTCTAAAACCAGCTTGAACATCTGGAAGTTCACGGTTCACATATTGCTGAAGCCTGGCTTGGAGAATTTTGAGCATTACTTTACTAGCATGTGAGATGAGTGCAATTGTGTGGTAGTTCGAGCATTCTTTGGCATTGCCTTCTTTGGAATTGGAATGAAAACTGACCTTTTCCAGTCCTGTGCCCACTGCTGAGTTTTCCAGATTTGCTGGCATATTGAGTGCAGCACTTTCACAGCGTCATCTTTCAGGATTTGATATAGCTCTACTGGAATTCCATCACCTCCACTAACTTTGTTTGTAGTGATGCTTCCTGTGGCCTACTTGACTTCACATTCCAGGATGTCTGGCTCTAGATAAGTGATCACACCATCGTGATTATCGGGGTCGTGAAGATCTTTTTTGTGCAGTTCTTCTGTGTACTCTTGCCACCTCTTCTTAATATCTTCTGCTTCTGTTAGGTCCCTACCATTTCTGTCCTTTATTTAGCCCATCTTTGCATGAAATGTTCCCTTGTTATCTCTAATTTTCTTGAAGAGATCTCTAGTCTTTCCCATTCTATGGTTTTCCTCTATTTTTTTGCACTGATCACTGAGAAAGGCTTTCTTATCTCTCCTTGCTAGTCTTTGGAGCTCTGCATTCAAATGGATATCTTTCCTTTTCTCCTTTGTTTTTTGCTTCCCGTCTTTTCACAGCTATTTGTAAGGCCTCCTAATACAGCCATTTTGCTTTTTTGCATTTCTTTTTCTTGGGGATGGTCTTGATTCCTGTCTTCTGTACAATGTCACGAACCTCCATCTATAGTTCATCATACACTCTGTCTGTCAGATCTAGTCCCTTAAATCTATTTCTCACTTACACTGTGTAGTCATAGGGATTTGATTTAGGTCATACCTGAATAGTGTAGTGGTTTTCTCCACTTTCTTCAATTTCAGTCTGAATTTGGCAATAAGGAGTTCATGATCTGAGCCACATTCAGCTCCCGGTTTTGTTTTTGCTGACTGTATAGAGCTTCTCCATCTTTGGCTGCAAAGAATATAATCATTGACGGCACACCAGTGTGGCTGATAGGAGCTACTCTGGGCCGGAGGTCAGGGGCAGTGGCCGAGAGGAGCTACCCTGCATCTGAGTTAAGGAGCCGAGGCTGCGCTTTGCTGGAGCAGCTGTGAAGAGAGACCCTGCATCCAAGGTGAGAGAAACCCAGGTAAAATGGTAGGCACTGAGAGAGGGAATCAGAGGGCAGACAGACTGAAACTACAGTCATGGATAGCTAGCCAATCTGATCACATGGACCACAGCCTTGTCTAACTCAATGAAACTAAGCCATGCCGTATGGGGCCAGGTCTTGGCCAAGATGGCCAGGTCTTGGTGGAGAGGTCTGACAGAATGCGGTCCACTGGAGAAGGGAATGGCAAACCACTTCAGTGTTCTTGCCTTGAGAACCCCATGACCAGTAGGAAAAGGCAAAAGGATAGGACACTGAAAGATGAACTCCCCAGGTCAGTAGGTGCCCAATATGCTCCTGGAGATCAGTGGAGAAATAACTCCAAACCATATATATATATATATATATATATACATACATATACACACACACACACACACACATATATATATATATATATATATATATATAGTCTCCATACATAACAGGTTCAACCAGCCCCTATTTTATGTTGTGATTGCACTCCTTTTCCAAATGTGTAGACTATGTGAAAATCGTGGTGTCTTAGTAAAGTTGTAGTGGTTACTGTGATAAAAATTACATTCTCTGTGTATGTATGTATATCTCTCTGCCTATATATCTACATTTAAAAAATGGATGTGTGGATCACAGTAAACTGTGGAAAATTGTGAAAGAGATGGGGATACCAGACCATCTGACTTGTTTCTTGAGAAACCTGTATGCAGGTCATGAAGGAAGAGTTAGAACTGGACATGGAACAACAGACTGGTTCCAAATAGGAAAAGGAGTACGTCAAGGCTGTATATTGTCACCCTGCTTATTTAACTTATATGCAGAGTACATCATGAGAAATGCTGGGCTGGAAGAAACACAAGCTGGAATCAAGATTGCTGGAAGAAATATCAATAACCTCAGATATGTGGATGACACCACCCTTATGGCAGAAAGTGAAGAAGAACTAAAGAGCCTCTTGATGAAGGTGAAAGAGAAGAGTGAAAAAGTTGGCTTAAAGCTCAACATTCAGAAAACTAAGATCATGGTATCTGGTCCCATCACTTTATGGCAGATAGATGGGCAAACAGTGGAAACAGTGGCTGACTTTATTTTTCTGGGCTCCAAAATCACTGCAGATGGTGACTGCAGCCATGAAATTAAAAGATGCTTACTCCTTGGAAGGAAAGTTATGACTAACCTAGATATCATATTAAAAAGCAGAGACATTACTTTGCCATCAAAGGTCTATCTAGTCAAGGCTATGGTTTTCCCAGTGGTCATGTATGGATATGAGAGTTGGGCTATAAAGAAAGCTGGGTGCCGAAGAATTGATGCTTTTGAACTGTGGGTGTTGGAGAAGACTGTTGAGAGTCCCTTGGACTGCAAGGAGATCCATCCAGTCCATCCTAAAGGAGATGAGTCCTGGGTGTTCATCGGAAGGACTGATGTTGAAGCTGAAACTCCAATACTTTGGCCACCTGATGTGAAGAGCTGAATCATTTGAAAAGACCGTGATGCTGGGAAAGATTGAGGGCAGGAGGAGAAGGGGATGACAGAGGATGAGATGGCTGGATGGCATCATCTACTCAGACATGGGTTTGGGTGGACTCCAGGAGTTGGTAATGGACAGTGAGGCCTGGCATGCTGCGGTTCATGGGGTCGCAAAGAGTCGGACACGACTGAGCGACTCAACTGAACTGAAATGAGAAATCATTATACATGCATCCGTTTGCCTGCTAATCATGAGACTTATGAACATACCATTCATGCAGATTTTGTTTCTAACTTTGATTGCAATTCCTGTCTCTACTACCCCACCTCTTCCTTTCTCTGCATTTCTTTTAGCTCAGTTATCATTTTAACAATAATTCTGACATATGGTCTGGAACCTCAATATAAAGATGGTCCGAAGGGGTTCTGGATAAACAATGTCAAGAAAGGAAATTTGTTTCTTAATAGGCCAAATCTTTAGAACATGTTTTTTTTAAAATAGGTGAAAAAAGTCCCCTTAGAAATTCCTAAATCAACTAATGTTTGTTGATAAGTTGCAAGAACTAAATATTAAATAGGGAGTCAATGTAATGTGGTAATAAAAAATATATACTTTGGAATCAGATATGTTTTGGGGATCTGTTTTTTTGTTTTTTGATTTTTGCTAATAACAATTTAACATCAGTCCTGCTACTTTACCTCCCAAAACCTCAGTTCTGTTTCTATAAAATGGAAAGCCATTCCCTTGTTCAACAAACAATTATAAATATTAAACAGTCAAAGCATTGTAGAATCTATGTTAACCAATTTATACTTCATCCAAGAGATTGCACAATACAGTCAATATTTGCTCATTGTTAGTGCCTTAGCCAATAGGCTTGTCTCTAGTAATTGCTTATAAATCTGCTCCCATCAGTCATTCTCATCTCTTCTCAAATATGTTTAGACTAATTGTACTAATTTTACTTTTGTTTATAATTATACTTTAAATAAATCTGTTATCTATCATCATGATAATCTTGCATAATCAATAAATCAAAATATTAGTAGCATAAAATAATAAATCTTATTTGATTCATGAATTTTGGGGATTCATCTGTAAGCTGGGGTGAGTTTTCTGGCTTACCATTTGCCTTTCAACCCACCTACGAATGCATTTGCTCAGATTTTTTAGTTGATTTTCATTTATTCTTGCATGTTTTTATTGCCAAGAATATGTTCTTTATTCTTTTTGTATAGCAGCCCATTCTTATTTAACGTATTCTTTTTCTCTGAAAATATTATTGAAATATATTTTTAGAATTTTCTTCTCTTTCCTCCTAATTTAAAATGAAAATCTGATTAGTCTCTTAATGTTGATGTAGTGGCTTAAACTACTGTGTAGTGATTTTTATCTGCCTACTCTAGTTTAAGGGAGGAGCAGTTAAAAGCTAATTGGATGTTCACTATTCATGTTTGGGTTTGTTGACTATGGGATTCACTGGAATGTTTGTGCATTAGGGAAATCTTATCTTAGTATATTTAAGTCTTTTTTTTTCCTTTTGCATGGTGGTACTCCACCTGCACCCTCAATTCACAATACAATATTCTCTTATGTGATGTGGGTTCTATGTCTGGCTGTCATCATTCCAAAAACCATCATTCCCAAGATAAGAAGATGGGGATTCAATATTCAGAAAGCACATTTCAATCAGAGCCCCCGTTTTCATTTTAGTACTTCTGCTTCAGCAGTGCCTTCTGTTCCCCGGGTTGCTTTATGATTTCTTGAAAACAGACTTTCAATATCCTATCAAATTGAGATATAAAAACCAATCAGATTCTCAAAGTAAAGAAGATATATGAGGTTTTACCTAGATGTCCATCAGCAGACGAATGGATAAGGAAGCTGTGGTACATATACACAATGGAATATTACTCAGCCATTAAAAAAAATACATTTGAATTGGTTCTATTGAGATGGATGAAACTGGAGCCCATTATACAGGTGAAGTAAGCCAGAAAGAAAAACACCAATACAGTATACTAATGCATATATATGGAATTTGAAAGATGGTAACGATAACCCTATATGTGAGACAGAATAAGAGACACAGGTGCATAGAACAGTCTTATGGACTCTGAGGGAGAAGGTGAGGGTGGGACGTCCTGGGACAATAACATTGAAACATGCATATTATCATATGTGAAACAGAACACCATTCCATGTTCGATGAATGAGACAAATGCTCAGGGCTGGGGCAATGGGATGACCCAGAGGGATGGGATGGGGAGGGAAGTGGGAGGGGGGTTCAGGATGGGGAACACATGTAAACCCATGGCTGATTCATGTCAATGTATGGCAAAAACTACTACAATATTGTAAAGTAATTAGCCCCCAACTAAAATAAATAAATTTATTAAAAAAAAAAAAAGAAGAAGAAGATATATGGGGTTTTAGCTTCTTAAAAAGAAATTAAACATTCAATTTTAACCCCACTTTTGCCCATTAGTTTGTCCTAAATACAACAAATTTCTGAACCTATTAGGGATGCAATAGAGTAAATCATTTATTTCATTTGCTGCTAACTTTGGATTCAGAACTGCTGGGTTAATCACCATTAGTTTTCTGTTTCCAATCTCTAAAGTAATTTTGTCTCTTCTGTTATATTTGTTTTTCAAAGAACGTATTTTTGAAAAGTCACTTCCTGTCACTGGTAGGATTTGATAGAAACAGAGATTAAAAATGTGTATTCAATCCACCACATTATTCAGAAAGCTGACCCTTGCAAGGACAAGACACATGGCATTAAAAAAGAAATTCAAGAGCTTAAACTCTTGATATTATAACAATGTGCCTCAGAAAGACATTTGAACTGCACCCATAGACACTACAGAGCTAAGTTACAAAGTAAAATGAGATAATTTGATCAATGCAAGAGATATACCTTCCACTGAAGCTCTAATAATCAGATATATCTGGTAATCTGTAAGATTTTCAAGAATCCTTGGTGAATGCAAATACTATGTAGGTCTTTTCATACTAAAATGAGTATGTTCAATGGAGAGATAATCTTCAGGATCAAAGGTTTAGTTCTATAGCATTTACATCACTGTCTTGAAAATGGAACTTATGAGGCACCAACTGTTGACTCTAATCTTATTTTTCTGAAATGGAAGCGTGTATATTAATATCCTTGCCATAGAAAATGCTCCCAAAAGTAGAGCAGAACCATTCCTGAATAAATTTACATGAATTTTGGATTTTTTTTTATTCATTGTATTCAAACATTCTGTGAATTAGGTTTTGCATACATTTTTGAAATAACTTGATGTCTTGGTCAATACAAGTGCTTTGAAGGTTTGCATTCGAGGTTCTAAAATATTGTACAGGTAAATTTTCTAACCACAAAAGATAAAATGTGAATCTGGCTTTTAGTTGTTTGGCATTTAAACAAAAACTATTTTGTTTTGTTTATTTTCCTTATAGTTGCTTTCTCTGATTTTAAGACAGCATAACTCACTTGTCTAATCCCTACATTACATGTGTCAGATATTCAAATTACACTTTTCCCTTCTATCTGTTATATTAACCAAAAATATTCCAAGTAGAGATAGCGTGCCACTTTTCTTACTTTAATGTGTGATAGGTTCTACACTGTTATAAATAACTATTTGTGAAAATAAAAGAGAAAAAAATGTTGCCGAACAAAACTATTTCTACTTAATAAGTTAGACACAGTTGCAAATGCAGAAAGTCTTCATAAATGGAAACCACATACCTTGTCATCAGCATTAATAACTTTGACATTAAGTTCTATTTAAATGGAATTGCAATCCAAGGATCCTAAGTGTGACCGTAGAAGCTAATAATGAAATAGTTTCTCTAGGATGCCTCTTTCTTTCTCTTAAAACAAAAATGTAACATAAATGTATTTTTATTTTACTTAACAGGTAAATGAATCAAATAATTACAGGTTTATGAGCAATACATATTCTAAAACATGCTCTGTAAAAGTCATATAATCCATTACAACTGCAAAAATGAGCAGATTTTTCAAAAATTTTAGAGTATCATTTCCACTGAATTTGTCCTTAATCAACATATAAACCATTATGCATTTTACTTCTAATTGTTTTCTTTACTTTGTTATCCCCAAATATTGCTAGGCATTACTCTAATGTTTCTTACACAAATACATACACCAAGATAGCACTTGTCCCCTAGAAAATTGCATATGATATACCTAGTTTCTAGTAACAATATCATTTTTAATAGTAAAAAGACTAAGGAGTATGTGCTTGTAGGAAAATCAGACCACAAAAAAGTATGTGCTAAAAGGGCTAATATTGCTAAAAAGAGCTTCATAAAATTTTAACAGCTGTTTAACTATAATTATTTAGGGTCAGCTAATCCTTTTCTTTCATGTAAATATAAAGCTGGCATAATTTTTCTTTGTCATATTTAAATTATTTCTAATTTTGTTATATCTCTGCTGTTTTATGAAACTATGTCCCTTCTATAACTGATTAAAATTTGAAGGATTCTTCTTGCATCAATTCATTTTCTTTTTCAAATTTCTACATATCAAAAAACCATATTTCCTAACCTTCATAAAATTGAATTTACATTTAAATGCAGTTCATTCTGCTGAAAAAAAACAAAAAACTTAAATAAAGAATAGTTTTATCCTAGCTATAAATATGGAGCTACAGGATTATGCCCACTTCATAAATTGAAGGGTTTAAATGAAAAGAAATATAATTCTGCATAATACTAGCCACGTTCTCATTAGAGAAAGATTACTTTCTATATATGATTTACCAAAGTAAGCCCAATTAGTGTTGTTAACTGTCTCAGTGCCAACAATTGGGGGGGGGGGGCTATGAGAAGAATATAGTCTTCCTGAATAGACTATATTTTATTGATGTCCAGAAAATGCTGAATATGTATTTTATAGAGAATGATAAATCTTGCACTCTTAATGCAAATTCCTTATATCAACTTTGGTTTTCTGTGTAAATGATTTAAAACAACATATTGCCCTGAGGTAAATTTAATTGACCTAATTCTACTTCCTTGCAACTAATTATATGAATTACGAATGATAATATTTATTTAATTTGGCATGGAAATTAAGTCACAGACAATGAATCTCAAACCAAGGATTAGCATGTTTCATGCATCATACATCTATTATGTTAATTTGATAATAAAAATGTTTGCAAGCAACTGACAATACAAATAAGCAGAAAAATTCAAGAATAATAAACAATCCTGAAATTATTTTTGACAAAGTTTCTTATTTTTCCTTAAATAGTATTTGTCTTGCAAAAACTAAGTTTCCTTAGGGGCAAGAAAAGGATGAAAGTGAAAGTCGCTCAGTCATGTCTAACTCTTTACCACCCCATGGACTATACAGCCCATGGAATTCTCTAGACCAGAATACTGGAGTGGGTAGCCATTCCCTTCTCCAGGGGATCTTCCTGACCCAGGGATTAAACCCAAGTCTCCTGCATTGCAGAATTCTTTACCAGCTGAGCCACCAGGGAAGCCCAAGAATACTTGAGTGGGTAGCCTATCCCTTCTTCCTGACCCAGGAATCAAGCCAGTGTCTCCTGCATTGCAGATGGACTCTTCACCAGCTGAGCTACCAGGTAAACTATATTCATACAAATATTTTTATACATGGAATGTGTGATGTGGATCCTTTGAGACATTAGTGGGCAAGAAACTATCTTAGCAACTACACAGTTAAGTTTGTAGAATAATAGAAATGCCGTTTAGGATCAATAATATTCAGTCTGACATTAGCTCTGGTTATTCAACAGTTTTAGTATTTCCTTTAGCAGGAAGGGAATCCATTGCTCACTAAACTTTTGACCCACCATCCTGGTGATTAGGTTACTTCTGCTTTGATTTATGTACATGTTAGGGCTTCCCTGATAGCTCAGTTGGTAAAGAATCCATCTGCAATGCAGGAGACCCCAGTTCGATTCCTGGGTCAGGAAGATCTGCTGGAGAAGGGATGGACTACCCACTCCAGTATTCTTGGGCTTCCCTTGTGGCTCACCTGGTAAAGAATCTGCCTGCAATGAGGGAGACCTGGGTTTGATCCCTGAGTTGGGAAGATCCCCTGGAGAACAGAAAGGCTACCCACTCCAGTATTCTGGTCTGGAGAATTTCATGGACCATATAGTCTGTCAGATTGATTGAAGCCTATTGAAATACTGCATTCCAGTTCATCATCTCAATGCACATAGTTATATTTCTTTATCACAGGTGTTAATTCAATACAAAGATCTCCACCTTAGAGTCTGTTTCCAAAGGAATTCAAATAAGACCATCAATAGTAGGTATGCTCTAAGGAGGCAGGCTTTAAGGTAAGACACTGGACATGGATCATACCAGAAGGCTGATAATGAGGACATCATTACCACTTGTGGGTGGAACGATGATAGTCCTTATAATGTTGTACTTATTTATGTAAAATTAAGGTGAGATAGTTGAGACAGGAAATATATTGGTAGTTGTAATGTCCTAACTGAGAAATATAAATAGTAATGATTAAGAAATTAAATGATATTTTTAGGACAATCAATATCAATCAAAAATAGTGAAAAGTTGAAGATAATCATAAATTTAAGGTGAAGTGTGAAAACCACAGGGACTATATTATGAAAGAGTTGCAAAAATGTGGTTACTATGATAAAAGCAATGATAAATATGTATGGAAATTGGTACTGAGAGTGCTGAACCAAAGGGAATAGAACTTGAAAGTTAGGATTAAATCTTGCCCTCGATTATACAGTAATTTACCATTGAATCTGACAAATGTGCTACTTTCCATTCTTATGAAGGAGGGCCAGATGCATTTCACAGTCTCATGGGACAGAAAACAATGCATATGTATGCTATTGATTCAGAGCTGTTTAACTCTCTTGCCTTCTATAATACTGTTGTCTTAACGGATCTGGGAAATCTATAGATTCTACCATACATTACATTAGTCATTCTGTCAATGATAACTTGTCGATTGAATCAGATTACTAAGAATGAACAAATACACTGGAGGTCTTGGCAAGACATATGTATTCTAGAACACAGAAATTTAACAAAATTCAAAGCCTTACCATATCAGTGAATTTTTTAGGGACCCCGCTATCTAAGGGATGCTGGGGCATACTTTCTAAAAAATGAATCATTGCATCTTATATGTCATACAACTAAGAAAGAAGCACGATATCTTATAAATTTTTACTCTGGAGGCAGCAGCATATTCTAAATTTGTAAATAATGATGTGCCATTTTTATCAAGTAACGTTATTGTGGACTGAATTGTGTCTCTGATTCCTTCCAAATTCATATGGCAAAGTCCTTAACCCTTAAAGTGATGGCATTTGGAAATGGGACCTTTAGAAGACAATTAGATTTAGAAGAGGTCATGGGGCCCTCATGTTGGGATTAGTTCCCTTATAACAGGGAGAGATACCAGAGCTCTGTTTCTATCCTTATGCTCACAAAGAAGAGGTCATGTGAGCACGTAGAGAGATGGTCCCCAACTTCCAGAACTATGAGAAATAGATATCTATTATTTAAGCTACCAGTTTATAGAGTTTTGTTATAGTAGCCCAAGCAAGACAAACACAAAAAACTGTCAGATTTTAGCAGAATTCAGAATATGAAAGGACTCTGAGATCCAGGTGGAAATTCAGGCAGTGCTGTCATTTGAACCATACAAGTCAAAAGACACTAGACGGAAAATATGCTGTTAGAAAATACCATATATGCAGCTCATGGCAACCTCAGTATGAAAATCACAACTTAGAACTCTAAACTAATGGAGCCAATTTTTACATCTATAGTGTATAACTGTACACAATACAAAAATAATTCTGATGTGCTATGGGCTTTGTGGAGACAGAAAGTCTGATATCAAGATATGCCATTTGATGCATCAAGTAATCATGTGATCAAAACTTCTTCATAATCCAGTTTCTTTCAGAGCCAACAAGTCAAAGTCAGAGGTGGCCCACCATAAATCCATCACTGGGTGGAAGTGGTACATTCAAGATCAGTCACAAGCAGAACCAAAGAATACAAAAAAACTGCATGACTTTGTATCCTCCCTGTCATCCGTTACCGTGACATTGTGGCTTCCTGCTCAGCTTGTGGACATAGGTCCTTATGACTAACTAATGGAGGAGGAAAAAGGCAAAGCTTGCTTAATAGAAGCTTTGCTTAATATGGAAGGCACAGTAATAAAGGATTGTTGCCGTGCTAAAGTCAAAGTTTATGTGGAAGGAAGAAGAACCCAAGGTAAGAATATAGTCTGACTCATGGGAATAGAGAATAGCTTTGCTGGTTGGTCAGTGGTTTAAAAAGACTAACAATCAGAGATAAGGAAAACTGGGGAAGAGTCAAGTTGATGGACTTAGCATGGCCCTCTGCTCAGCTGTGATCAGATACTGCTTCAAAATGTTTGATACTCTTTGCAACAGCAGTTCCACCTGGCAGCAGCAGCAGTTCTTCAATTCTCTTTCTATTAATATATGCTTGGTCCTATCAATTCAGTTCAGTTCAGTCACTCAGTCATGTCTGACTCTTTATGACCCCGTGCTCTGCAGCACACCTGGCTTCCCTGTCCATTACCAACTTCCGGAGCTTTCTCAAACTCATGTCCATACAGCTGCCATCCAACCATCTCATCCTCTGCCGTCCCCTTCTCCTCCCACCTTCAATCTTTCCCAGCACCAGGGTCTTTTCCAATGAGTCAGTCTTTACATCAGGTGGCCAAAGTATTGGGGTTTCAGCTTCAGCATCAGTTCTTCCAATGAATATTCAGGATTGATTTTCTTTAGGATGGACTGATTGGATCTCCTTGCTGTCCAAGGGGACTCTTAAGAGTCTTCAACACCACAGTTCAAAAGCATCAATTCTTCAGCGATCAGCTTTCTTTATAGTCCAACTCTCACATCCAGGCATGACTACTGAAAAAACCACAGCTTTGACTAGACAGACCTTTGTCAGCAAAGTAGTCTCTGCTTTTTAATATGCTGTCTAAGTTCGTCATAACTTTTCTTCCAAGGAGCAATCATCTTTTAATTTCATGGCTGCAGTCACCATCTGCTGTGATTTTGGAACCCAAGAAAATAAAGTCTGTCACTGTTTCCCAATCTATTTGCCATGAAGTGATAGGACCACATCCCATGATCTTAGTTTTTTGAATGCTGAGTTTTAAGCCAGCTTTTTCATTCTCCTCTTTCACTTTCATCAAGAGACTCTTTAGTTCCTCTACTCTTTCTGTCATAAGGGTGGTATTATCTGCATATCTGAGGTTATTGATATTTTTCTGTGCAATCTGGATTCCAGTTTATGCTTCATTCATTCTCTCATTTCTCATGAGGTACTCTGCATATAAATTAAATAAGCAGGGTGACAGTATACAACCTTGATGTACCCCTTTCCCAATTTGGAACCAGTCCATTGTTCCGTGTCTGGTTCTAACTGTTACTTCTTGACCTCCATACAGATTTCTCAGGAGGCAGATAAGATGAAGCATGCTTAATTTGCACCATGCTTCATAGGTGAGTTTGGTATGTATTGGCAAGTGAATTTGGGGAAAGTGTTTTTTTGTTGTTGTTGCTTGATTTGCACATGTGACCAGTGTGAGTCTCTGGCTAAAACCATGGCTACTGGTCTTTCTGAAGAGACAAATTACAAGATGACAGACCCAAATTCTTTTTTAAAGTGATTTGGAATACAAAACCAGGAAACATGATACAAACTGGGGAAGGTTACTAAATCAGATAGTATGGGTTTGATGATTAGAGAGCACCCTCACAGTGTGAAGTTGATGGTTTGGCATTAAATAGTATCAAAATAATTATGACCGTATTTTTCACAAGTTGGTGAGAAAATAGCTAATGACTGTAAAAATATTCCTGAACCTACTTCTGCATTATATTAAAGATCCTATAAATTAAATTCTTTGTAGGTCATATCCATTGAAACCAATTATGAAGTTACCCATAATATCATGGGGCGTCTACAGGCTTGGGGTCAAACTCTTTAGTCAACCTCATATTGCACAGTCTCATGCCAACATGAGACAGGAACACAAAGGTGTTTTCCTGACTGTCTAGTTGACTTTATTGTGAAACTGTGGTGGCAGGGGAGATATGAGTATAAAAGAACAACAATAAAAAATAAAAGTATTGGTGCTTTGTGCTCTGAAAAGTATTCTTAATATAAGCAATAAAAACTAGAATGTCCCAACTGTTTCATAGTCTTTAAAAAACTCATTTTCTGAAGGGAATGTGGATAAACAATTGAAAATAATTGCAGGAACAGAGGAGCCTGAGGGTAAAATTATTGATGAAGGAAGTGTGGAGAGAGGATCAGACATGGTGTACTGTCAGACTTAGAAATCTAGCTGTGTGTGGTGCTACTTATTTTTGTTACAGCTCTTAATCATTAGTTAGCCTTTTCTCATTCCCCTGAGTCCCCATCCTATGTTTAGCTAACCTGGTTCTCTGAAAGCTTTCTGACTTATTAAAGACCCACATTTGCATTTACATACCTACAAACGACGTTATTGCAATGTTTCTCTTTTAAGATGTGACGACCAGTAATATTTTAAATCTTAATAATGTAAAAATATAGACAAATGTTAATATGATAAACACTTTCTTGCTTTATCTATGAATTTTTCACAATGTCCTTTTTATACCTTTTCTTATTTCCTTCATTTCATAACAATGTTAGCCTTTAGTAAAAGCTTCGCAGCTAGTTTTTCCTTTGTGTGTGTGTTCTCAGTCATGTCCAACTCTTTGCGGCCCTATGGACTGTGGCCACCAAGTTCCTCTGTCCACGGAATTTTCAAGGCAACATTACTGGAGTGGGTTGCCATTTCCTACTCCAGGGGATCTTCCCAACCTAGGGATCAAACCCTGGTCTCTTACATCTCCTACATTAGCAGGCAGATTCTTTACTACTGGTGCCGCTAGGGAAGCCCATTAAACAGTTTGATATTCTGTGAAACCTCTTTCTCTGTCTGTACCAGTTTATCAAACTTGTGTGTTCTGTGTTTAGTTGTGACCAACTCTTTGGGACCCCATGGGTTGTAACCCACAAGGCTCCTCTGTCCATGAAATTTTCCAGGGAAGAATAAGTTTATCAAATTTACTCACTGTTGTATACCTAACAACTAGTATAGTGTATAGCATATTTTCACTTGAATAAATGAACGATTGGGTGAATGAAAGAGGATCTTACAACAGTAATCCACATTGTGTTTTCCACACGTAGAATCTCTATTTACAGAATTATGGGATTCCTATATTATTTCAAAAGTCTCCAGGAGTCTTTCATACCTGAGTTCATTGTATCTGACTCTTTGTGACCCCATGGACTGTAGCCTGCCAGGCTCCTCTGCCCATTGGATTCCCCAGGCAAGTATACTTTAGTGAGTTGCTATGCCCTCCTCCAGGGGATGTTCCCAGCCCAGAGACTGGACCCATATCTCTTATGTCTCCTGCACTGGCAGATGAGGTCTTTACCATGAGTGCCACCTGGGAAGCCCACCTGAGTTCTATGCTCAGTCATTTTTCTTATTTTGACCAATGAATTGTGCATTGTCTGACAGCTAATCTCTGTACTTGTGTACTAAATTGCAACCTTTTGACCTCTCTCCTCTTTCCCCATCATCATCCCTTCTCTTTCAATTAATCTTCCCTGAACATAACTTGTTAATTTGTCCCCATCTTAAAACAAGATGGGAAAAAAACTCTTTTCTTCTAAAATCCCAGTCCATGCTCCACTTCAGGGTAAAATTCCTTAGAAAGCCAGTATGCTGCTGCTGCTGCTGCTGCTGCTAAGTCGCTTCAGTCGTGTCGGACTCTGTGCGACCTCATAGATGGCACCCCACCAGGCTCTGCTGTCCCTGAGATTCTCCAGGCAAGAACGCTGGAGTGGGTTGCCATTTCCTTCTCCAATGCATGAAAGTGAAAAGTGAAAGTGAAGTCACTCAGTCGTGTCTGACTCTTCGTGACCCCATGGACTGCAGCACGCCAGGCTCCTCCGTCCATGGGATTTTCCAGGCAAGAGTACTGGAGTAGGGTGCCATTGCCTTCTCCAGAAAGCCAGTATAGTTTAGAGCTATTGTGAACCCATTGTCATTCTCTTCTTCCTGCCTCCAAAACTGCTGGTTGTTGTTGTTGTTATTGTTGTTCAGTTGCTCAGTTGTGTCCAACTCTTTGCGACCCCATGGACTGGAGCACACCAGGCTTCCCTGTCCTTCACCATCTCCCGGAGTTTGATCAAACACACATCCATTGAGTCAGTGATGCCATCCAACCCCCTAAACCTCTGTTGTCCCCTTCTCCTCCTGCCTTCAATCTTTCACTGCATCAGGGTCTTGTCTGATGAGTCAGTTCTTCCCATTTGGTGGCCAAAGTATTGGAGCTTCAGCTTCAGCATCAGTCCTTCCAATGAATATTCAGGACTGGTTTCCTTTAGGATTGACTGGTTTGATTTCCTTGCTGTCCAAGGGACTTCCAAGAGTCTTCTCCAGTACCACAGTTCAAAGGCATCAATTCTTCGACAGTCAGCCTTTTTTGTTGTCCAGCTATCACATCTGTACGTGACTACTGGAAAAACCGTAGCTTTGACTATACATTCTCTTCTCCCTGCCTCCAAAACTGCTGTGGCCTCTTCATTTCCATGTGCCAGTTAGGGCATTACCTGTCCTTCTTAATCCATGACATATTCTCTCATTCCTTCTCCATCCGTGCTTATGTTGCAGAGACCTGGTTCTCATACAGCAATGGTATTCTTCTGTTCCTGATGTTTCCTCTAAGGCTACCCCAGGTGATGTGACCATTGAACTGTTTAGGCTGGACTGGCCTCTTTCTTTTGATACTGTTCTTTTCTTCTAAGTTTCCTTATCTTTTCTTGCTGATGAGCTCCAAAAGTTCTCCACCCTAAAATGAGAAAATCCTCTTTCACACTCAACTCTGATATATAAGTCATAAAATGGTACTACTATACATTCCAATTATATTAGATACTTGAATGATACAAACCATCTCAGAATTATATATATAATTTCCTCTCCTTGGTAGCTCTGTGTACATTTTCCTTAGTAGTAGGCAATCAGTGTAGTCCATTATATTTTATATGCCATTATATTTTAACTTGTTGCTTCTCTCTTCCATGGATTCATTGTCATTTGATCTAGCTAATGTATTTTGTCTTCTATACAGCTATATTGTTTTAAGTGAGGTTCATGTAATTAGATCCTTGCATGTGTGCATGCTAATTTGCTTCAGTCATATCTGACTCTTTGCGACCCTAGGACTTTAGCCTGCCAGGCTCCTCTGTCCATGGGATTCTCCTGACAAGAATACTGGAGTAGGTTGCCATGCCCTGCTCCAGGGGATCTTCCTGACCCAGGGATCGAACCCATATCTCTTGAAGTTCCTGCCTTGAAGGCAGATTCTTTACTGCTGAGCTACCTGGGAAGCCCCAAGTAGATCCTTAGTGCCTCTTCTATACATGCTTAGACTTACCTGAATTCAAAGGATAGGAAAAATTAGGTGTAAGTCTCTCCATGTGCTGTAACTGTTCATAGATATGCCCTAAACTTGGCATCTAAGGCAAAGTATATCTGTGTTTCATAGGCTGTTTGATATAATTAAGTGTTTTTCATATAGCAGATGTCAGTAGAGAGATAAAGTATTTGATTCCCAATTGGACAAAACACCCAATGTGATTTGTGTGTATAACAAACCACCCATAAATATGATGATTCAATATTTTCTTTCTCAAAGTTCTATCTGTTCAGTTCAAACAGGGAAAAAAAGCTTATAGATTCCAGGTAGAGGATAAAAAGAATGTGTGATATTTTCCAAAAGCTGCTTCCCTTCCTTTAGATGAATACTGTGAAAATATAAATCATTTAGGATACTATCATATTCCATTGAGAAAAAAAAGATGTTTGTTTATATACCTTTTATACTTTTAAATGGGCTTCGCTCGTTGCTCAGTTGGTAAAGAATATGCCTGCGATGCAGGAGATCTTTTCAAGTTTATATGGTGGAGCAAATGCCGAAACTTCTGATGGAAAACTGAAAATTCATCCTTCATTGTTCAGTGTCCCTAGAGTTGTTCTGATTTCCCATCAGTTGAAAAACCATAAGGGAAGTAAAAGAAGTGTGATAGATATACTGAGGAAATTAAAGTGCTGAATTATCCTGCATCTCTCTGGTTCTGAAACCCTGTACTAAGAAATCCTTTCTAGTTTCTCTCAATCATAATATTCAACAGGGCAGGGTTTCTTAATCACTTGAAACACTATCTCCTCTTGATAAATATCTCTCTCCAACTTTTAGCATTATTTAAATCTAAAGTAATCATATAATACAAAATTCAAAGTAATTGAACAAAGATGTTATTTTATTCTTGAACTAAATATACTCTCCATATGCAACATTTGGATACCATTCTGCATAGTAAAAAAGATCACATCCTCAGCTATAGTATCCTCTCTCTATCCATAATAATAGAGACAAGTTGGGGGAGAGAGGGAATATTGAGGAGAAAGGGAGAAAATTT
Source organism: Giraffa tippelskirchi (assembly GCF_054371585.1). Classification (NCBI taxonomy): domain Eukaryota; kingdom Metazoa; phylum Chordata; class Mammalia; order Artiodactyla; family Giraffidae; genus Giraffa; species Giraffa tippelskirchi. The sequence goes on from NC_137276.1 coordinate 46,048,644, forward strand.
TAACTAGGGAAATCTATATATAGGAAAAAAATCAGAGAAGAGAAAAGTATAAGTGAAATGGTTCAAGAAGAGAGAGAAAGATAGGATGCAGACAATCCAAATCAGAGAACTGGTCAAAGTATAGACACATCTTGGAGATATCGTGGGTTCAGTTCCAGGCCACAGCAATAACATGATTGATAAAGTTATGTTTATAGTATATTGTAGTCTATTAAGTATGCAGTAGCGTTATGTTTCAAAAAGCTATATATATATATATATATACATATATCTTATTTAAGAATAACTTATTGATAAAACTGTTAACTTAACTGTTAACTGTTAAATTAACTGTTAACATAACTGTGACAAGTTATAAGCCTTTAGGGAGTCATTATCATTTTGCTGGTGGAGAGACTTGACTTGATGTCAGTGACTGCCAACTTATCAAGAGGGTGGCTACTGAAGTTTGGGGTGTCTGTGATAATTTCTTAAAATACGACAGTAATGAAGTTTCCTGTTCAATTGATTCTGCCTTTCATGAACAGTTTCTCTGTTAACATGCAATGCTGTTTGATAGCATTTTACTCACAGTAGAAATTTTTTCAAAATTGGAGTCAATCCCTCACACCCTGCCACTATTTCGTCAGTTAAGTTTATGTACCATTTTAAATTCTTTGTTGTCATCTTTAACAATTGTTGTGGCACCTTTACCAGGAGTAGTTTCCATCTCAATAAACTACTTCCTTTGTTCATCCATAAGAAACAATTTTTCATCTGTTAAAATTTCATCATGAAATTGCAGCAATTCAGTCACATCTTCAGGCTCTTCATATAGGTTCTCTTGCTATTTCTACCACATCTGCAGTTACTTCCTCCACTGAAGTCTTGAATCCATCAAAGTCATCCATGAGGATTGGAATATACCTTTTTCTGTTAATGCTGACATTTTGACCTTTTCCTATGTATCACAATTGTTCTTAATGGCCTTTAGAATGGTGAATCTTTTCCAGGAAGTGTTCAATTTATTTTGTTCAGATCTAATAGATGGAAAAACAGAGAGACTTTATTTTGGGGGGCTCCAAAATCACTGCAGATGGTGACTGCAGCCATGAAATTAAAAGATGATTGCTCCTTGGAAGAAAAGCTATGACCAACCTAGACAGCATATTAAAAAGCAGAGACATTACTTTACCAACAAAGGTCTGTCTAGTCAAAGCCAAGGTTTTTCCAGTAGTCATGTATGAATGTGAGAGTTGGACTATAAAGAAAGCTGATCACTGATGAATTGATACTTTTGAACTGTGGTGTTGAAGACTGTTGAGGGTCCCTTGGACTGCAAGGAGATTAAGCCAGTTAATCCTAAAGGAAATCAGTCCTGAATATTCATTGGAAGGACTGATGCTGAAGCTGAAACTCCAATACTTTGGCCACCTGATGCAAAGAATGGACTCACTGGAAAAGACCCTGTTGCTGAGGAAGATTGAAGGTGGGAGGAGAAGGGAATGACAGAGAATGAGATGGTTGGATGACACCACTGAGTCGATGGACATGAGTTTGAGTAGGCTCCAGTAGTTGGTGATGGACAGGGAAGCCTGGCATACTGAAGTCCATGGGGTCGCAAAGGGTTGGACATGACTGAGCGACTGAACTCAACTGATTAGATGAATCACTAATCTCGCTGCATCCTGACAAAATTTATTTTTTAAATAATAAGACTTGAAAGTAAAAATTACTCCTTGACCTATGGGCTGCAGAATTAACATTGTTGTGTGACAAGTTATGAAAACAACTTTATTCTCATTTTAACCCATGAACTGGTGCATTGACAATAAACAGTACTATTTTGAAAGAAATTTTTTTTTTTCTAAGCATTAAGCTCAACAGTGTACTGTTGAGTATTTCCTTCAAATACTCATTGAACCGTGTTGTCAATAGATGTACTGTCACCCAGGCCTTGTTTTTCCATTTATAGATCACACACAGAGTAGATTTAGCATAATTCTTAAGAGGCCTAGAATTTTCAGAATGATACGTGGGCATTGGCTTCAATTTAAAGTCACCAGCTGCTGAAGTCCCTCACAGTTTGAAAGTCAGCTTAACTTTTGAAGCTTTGAAGTCAGCCACTGACTTCTCCTCTCTAGTTAAGATAGTCCCGTATGGCATCTTCTTCCAATAGAAGATCAATAGAAGATTGTTTTATCTACATTGAAACTCAGTTGTTTAGTGTAGCTACCTTTATTAATATCTTAGCTAGATCTTCTGGATAATTTGCTGCAACTTTTACATCAGCACTTGCTACTTCAGCTTGCACTTTGGTATTATGGAGATGCCTTCTTTCCTTAAACCTCATGAAATAACCTCTGCTAGTTTCAAACTTCCTTTCTGCAGCTTCCTCACTTCTCTCAGCCTTCATATAATTAAAGAGAGGTGAGGTCTTGCTCTGGACTAGGCTTTGGTTTAAGAACCTGTAGATGTTGGTTTGATCTTCTATCCAGGCCACTAGAGCTTTCTCCATATCAGCAATAGGCTCTTTTACTTTCTTATCATTTGTGTGTTCACTGGAACGACATTTTTAATTTCCTTCAGCATTCACAATCTGGCCAACTGCTTGGCACATGAGGCCTAGCTTTCACCCTGTCTCAGCTTTCAACATGCTTTCTTCACTCAGTTTAATCATTCTTAGTTTTTGATTTTAAGTGAAAGATATGTGAATCTTCCTTTTACTTCAACACTTAGAGGCCACTGTTGGGTTATTGACTGGCTTAATTTAAATATTGTTGTGTCTAAGGGAATAGAAAAGCCCAGGGAGAGGGAGAGAGATGGGAGAACAGTCAGTCAATGGGGCAGTCATAACATGTACAATGTTTATTGCTTAAGTTTATGGTCTTATATGAGCATAGTTTCTGACACACCCAAACAATTATAATAGCAACATCAGAGATCACTGATCACAGTCTCATGGCAAATATAACAATGAAAAAGTTTGAAATATTGTGAGAATTGTCAAAATATGATAGGGACATGAAGTAGCAAATGCTGTTAAGAAAATGGTGCCAATAGACTTGCTCAAACAGGATTGTCAGAAACCTTCAATTTATTAAAAAAACATAGTATCACTCAATAAAGTGAACTATGATGAAACGAGATATGCATATATAGTATTTTATAAATACAAAGGAAATGATGCTAAGGAACATACTTAGAAAGTATACATTTTTAAGGGTTAATGAGCATATTTTATGATATTCATGCAGATATCATGTCAGCATCATAGTAATATTATGATAATAACAGTTAACATACATGCTAATTCCAGGAAGTTTTAATAAGTGCATTAGGTATATGAAGACTGTGTGTGTTATGTGTCAGTTGCTCAGTCGTGTCCGACTCTTTGTGACCCCATGGACTGTAGCCTACCAGGCTTCTCTGTCGGTGGAATTATCCAGGCAAGAATACTGGAGTGGGTAGCCATTCTTTTTTTCAGAGGATCTTCTCAATCCAGGGATCAAACCCAGGTCTCCTGTATTGCAGGTAGTTTCTTTACCATCTGAGCTACAAGGGAAGCCCATGTGAAGACTACTTATCCATAATTTATAAATCTCCACCTAACAACCCCTTGAAGTTTTAGCATAAATGGTTTTCACATCTGCTGAAAATGCGTCATTTCACTTTTCTTTGTTAAAAACTCTTCCCTCTGAGAAAGCTTTTTTTTTTTAATTTACATCTATATAAAGTAAGGTATTTTTTATAGTATGAAGTACATTCAGATAGAGAAAAAGTGATTATTCAAATCAAACACTAAAAGATCAATTGGATAAGGCATGGGCACCATGATAAATAAAAATTGTAAGTTATTATATTGAATGAAAGATTTGACAAATAAATTTGGTGAAGTGAATCATTATATTGTGTAGTCAATTCTTTGATATAATGGGAAAGGAATTTTTAGCATTTGACAGACTTCAATTCAAATGTTGGCTCTGCCACTTGTAGTGCAATCTTAGACAAGTTATTCAAGCAATTTGAGATGAAGTTTCCTTATATTCAGCCCAAATCATACTTACATGATAGAGGTACTCTAATGTTCAAATAGCACAATCATTTTTAAGACTTCTAGATCATTATAAACTATGATTATAATAATCATCATTATTTATTTTCATTTTTTAAAACTTCATATTCAACCTCTAAGACCAGAAAGAATTAAAAGTGATTACACATGAACAATATCAGGTGTTCATACTAATCAGTAAAATTATAGAAGGAAAAAACTCTCCTCTATTTATGAGTCACTCTAATGCAGATGCTGAGGGATCCAGAACAGTTTTATGGCCCCTTCCAGTAAGTAAATACTGAGAAATATACCAGGAATAAGAAAATGAGCCCAAGACAAGCTCGAGGACAAGCTATAGACTTGTAAGGAATTTATGCTTCAAAATCACTGAAGCAGTCACTATTCAGGCCCACTCAAAATCTATCTGCTCAGTCTGGCAGTTGTGTACAGGACTCTCTTCAGCTATAAATTTGAGCTAATGATGCTGCCATGGAAAATTCATTTGAAAGATACTATGAAATGCAAAGCATCATTATGCTATTGCACATGGTTCACTGTTCTGTTTACTGGTATCTACAGTGTCAAAAACAGTTTTCTTCATTCTGGTGGTAAATGAAAAATGAAAAATAAATATATTGGCATTATGATTCTCTATCAGTTTTGTGGATGTCACATTTAACTGAGTCAACACTTTGTCATTTGATCTATTTAAATCATTTATCAAACATGTTACCAATGTTATAGAAACTGCTTGTATTTTGAGATTCTCTCACAAAAGAGACAATTAAATAGGCAATTACTATTTTGGTTTTGCTCTTTTGATATTTGGGTTTGCTCTTACTTAAAAGAATGTATGTTTTGTTATTTTCTGAGTTTTATTAACATATAATATCTTTCATGTGTTTCTGTTGTTTGTTGTTGTTTAGTCAGTAGGTTGTGTCCAACGCTGTTGTGACCTCATGGACTGTAGACCACCAGGCTCCTTTGTCCATGGAGTTTCCCAGGCAAGAACACTGGAATGGGTTGCCATTTCCTTCTCCAGGGTTTTTTTCCAGCCCAGGGATTGAACCCATATCTCCTGCATTGACAGACAGATTCTTTACCACTGAGCCACCAGGGAAACCCTTCTTTCAAATTTGTTGTTGTTCAGTTGCTAAGTCATGTCTGACTCTTTGTGACCTCATGGACTGTAGCATGCCAGGCTTCCCTGTCCTTCACCATCTCCCAGAGTTTGCTCAGACTTATGTCCATTGAGTTGATCATGCCATCCAACCATCTCATCCTTTGTCATCCCTTTCTCCTTCTGCCTTCAATCTTTTCCAGCATCAGGGTCTTTCCAATAAGTCAGCTCTTTGCATCAGGTGGCCAAAGTATTGAAGCTTCTGCTTCATCATCAGTCATTTCAATGAATATTCAGGGTTGACTTCATGTAGGATTGACTGCTTTGATCTCCTTGCTGTCCAAAGGACTCTCAAGAGTCTTCTCCAGCACAGCAGTTTGAGCATAATTTTTTCTGTGCTCAGCCTTCTTTATGGTCAAGTTTAGCTCATCATAAATGTGTAAGTTTGGGAAATGTGATTTATTCTTCTCCACACATGCCTCATTTCTTTTTTCTAAATCAAAACTTACCTTCAAATGTTTCCCTCCTTGATTGTGTACCTTAAACAAGTCAGGTCCATTGACATACATTGTTGGTGAGGTAACTACAATAAATATAAATTCATATAGAACCTCTTCAATTTGCAAACAACCTACTCTCATGTTCAGTTCTTTTTCCTTACTTCCGATTTGTATTTTCTATTGTTTTTGAAGTTGGTCATGATACTTTTGTCTTCTTGAATTCTTTCGACTTATCAACTGATCTATGTTTTCCCAGACTAACACTCAATATTCTCAAAAATATTTTTTTCTCTCACTTTCTGCCTTTACTTGGCAAAATTCCCTCTGCTAAATTTAAGTATTAGAAGATAAACCATAGGATAACTCCCACAGCTTAGCACACTTCCCCATGGATTGAGAGGAAGATGGAAGAATCTAAACAACTCTTTGCCTCAGATATCCTGTTTCCATATATTTCCATATAAGAACCTGTCACTTTTTCTCCTAAGTTTCTCCCTACTGATTTGTTCTATCAAGCTTCTGCTCCTGAGAGGAGGCCATTTCCATACAATTGTCCTCTCTGGGTTCTGATAAACATACTAGCCCATGTCCTAAGTCATTGTAAATAATTCCACTATTGCTAGAACTTGTCCTGTAGTATATCCTGTGGTTTCTCTAAATAGACCTTTAGTGAACTCTACTACAATTGCCTAAATTTAGGGTGCTATTTACTTTCAGGGTACTACAACTTTAAACATCTTCCATATCCCATGATAAAATAATTTCATAACAGTGTAAATATAAATGTAACATTTTTTACCAAAATAAATGAGTTATTAAATAAATATTTAATAAGGGGTAATAGAGAATAGATGGTTCGATGTCATCACTGACTCAATGGACATGGTTTTGAACAAAATCTGGGAGATAGTGAAGGATAGGGAAGTCTGGCATGCTACTGTCCATGGGGTCGCAAAGAATGGGACATGACTTAGCTATTGAACAACAACAAAATGGATATAAACTTAGCATATGATCTTATATTACTGAATGAGCCTCTCATAAATGAAAAAACTACCCAAATAATTTTAGTACTGTTTTTTGACATTATATTACAACTTTTAGAGACACCACAAATTCATAGGTATTGTATCACTAGTGATATCTTGCTGTTCAAGAATTTAAAAAATATTTATATATATATACATACATATATCAACTTTAATAATATGGTAAAAATCTAGTTAATAAAATGTATAGTTTAAAAATGCTATTCCTGAAAGTATGCATCTTTATACACAGTAGGAATAAGCAAAAAAGCCACACAAGGTAACTGTATTATATAAAGATAATGTAACAATAATTTTTATTAAAACAGGAAAATAGCAATTGAAATGACAACCAACTCAAGTCAACTTTCATAATGCAGTGAAAACAGAACACTAAAGCTGAAAATGTAGAGGCTGCAAATAAATTCATAAGTAGAGGTCTAACAACATATTATAGCAACCAGATTTATTATGAAGCAAGTACCATAAGACTTTTAATAAGAAAGAAAATATAATTTATTTATGTCATATTTTAATTATCCTTACTAATTGACTTACTAACTTACCATGAATAGCTTTGAAACATGTTTCAGGGAAATTCTATAATGGTACATGTTATTCATTAGAAATTAGAGGTATGACCTAGTGCTATGCATTTTCATGAATTAGTGTCTTATACTAAACAGGTGATTTTCATATACCAAATTTTTTTAAAACACTGAATCATTATTTGATTTCTAATTTGATACATTTTATATTTAATATAGTGAGCTTTCATCATATGCATCACATTAATAATATTCATTAGTCTTATAAAAAGTTAGTTTTATGGTCAATATAATGAGAACCAGTGTTTTTGATGCTGGTTAATTTAGTTAGAACCCTCAATAGTCTCAGCAAAACCCACTCATTTTTTTGATTAAAATGGTGAAGTTAACCCGAGGTTTTTTTAGACAAAAGTACACTCAACATGTTGTATTCAGTATATAGCCAAAGAGCATATCATGAAATCACTTTACCATATGCAAATCATTGTGTCTTATGTTACACTCAAACACAGAGAGAGAGAGAGAGAGAGAGAGAGAGAGAGAATTAGTGTCCCTGTGTGGACCTGAGGTAAACCAACTAAAACTAAGACAACTGGGAGATATAATTTTAGGAAATTATATACAATATCCCTTTCAAGATTAACTCAGAGAGAGAGAGAGAGCATGAAAGAAATGAGGGGACAGCTTGAGGGTGAAGAGAGGAATAGAGAGAGAGAGAAACAAGAAGTTTGAAATCTGAACATTTATAATATCCTGTCTGTTTCATCCTTTCTTAAGCTAACATAGTAACTAATTCATAAATGTGGAGGAAGCCTGTAAGAGGAGATCTTATTTGAGAAACACAATCCATGTGTAATGTACATAATTTATTCAGTGAGACTCCTGATCCTGTTTTGTCCAACTAATAGATCTCATTATTTTATTCTCAAAGTGGATGAACACCAGATTCTCCAGTTGCCTAAATCAAACCTCAAAAGTCTAAATTCATTTGCCATATACTACGTGGATGAGGATAGGGGTACAGGTAGGAGTGGGAGATAATTGTGCCAAGTCTCTTCAGTCATGTCTGACTCTTTGCGACCCTATGGACTGTAGCCCCTCCAGGCTCCTCCGTCCATGGGATTCTCAAGGCGAGAATACTAGAGTAGGTTGCCATTTTCTACTCAGGGGATCTTCCTGACCCAGGGGTTGAATTCATAACTCTTAAGTCTCCTGTATTGACAGGCGGGTTCTTTACAACTAGTGCCATCTGTAGTTTTTTTCATTTCTGTATGTTCTAATTATTTACTGCTGAATAGTAACCCCCACCAAAAAAACTATGACTTTCAAATGATAGTCATTTTATTTGAACTTTATTTCTTCAAATATCCTTGACAGTGGTTTTTTGTGAGGCTGCATTCAGCTAATAGGTCTGTTAGGGGCTGAGCTCTGCTGAGTCTCTTAGATGGCTGAGCTTCCTCCTCTTTTCATTGTAGCCCCAGAACCTCACTTTCTCATGAAGTCTCTCTTCACTTTGTATCTCCAGTAAGGTATCTGAGTGCAAAAATGTATGCTTCAGGCCTTCTTTTCTCTTAAGCAGAACCTGAACAGTTGCTTTCCCCATATTCTAAGAGTTCAAACAATGCATAGATCCAGTCTAACTTCAAGGGGAGGAGATAAATAGGTCATGAGTGCTAAGATATGTGCTTCATTGGGAGCATCAGTGTAATATACTTCCAAACTAATTAGTTAGATAAGAAAGTTTACAAATGAGCTCCAAATCTGAAAATATTTTGGCTTAACATTTGACTTAACATTCTAATACAGCCAACCCGAGATAAAAGAACACAATGCTATTATGCAACCATATATGTATTCAATACCATCATCTGTTAACAAACTTGAGTAGTGATCAGAGGGAAGGTAGCAGATATTAACTTCAATGCCTGAATTCATTCCCAATTCCATTTTAAAATTAGACCTTTATATGACTATCAATATTTAATAGCACTCCAAACTTAACTGCATGCATCTGAATTGACACACTCTTCTTATTAGAAAGGTAACTAAATTTACTGTGACGATCAAATAATAATATTCCTATTCTCAGAATGCACATGGTAATTAAAATCATTACATACTGTAATTCACTAACATAGCTATCAATGAAACAAAATAAAGTAATAGAAAACTTAGGCAGGAGGTCCTTTAATTTGTTTAACTTGGTGACAAATGTGGAATTTTGTCAGAAGTCAAATAGCAAAATCATATTTTTTCTTTACAAATATAAAATAAATGATTAACTCGGGGATTGCTGATATTTCTTTCCCTATAAAAGAAATTGTCATTTTCTTCTTTAATTGTTTTGATGTCAACTAGCTTTATATGTGGTGGACTTTACATTCAAACACATGAAACCTAAGGCTAGTCATGTGCGTCAGTCAATTTTTTGAGAAAAAAATCATCTGGAGTATGAAGTCTCAAGCTTCTTGGATAGATCTGACAAGGGTGACCTCTAAGAACAATGTTAGAAACAGATTGAACAGGCCAGTGAAGTAATTCCTGACTAAATAATGAGAGGAAGAGAAATATTGTTCTTAGAGGAGTTTCACTTGCAATCCAGACAGTGGCATGGTGAGGTGAGGGGGCAAAATAGAGGTCCATCAGTGCTGTGTGACTTCCCTGGTGGCTCATACGATAAAGTGTCTGCCTCCAATGCGGGAGACCCGGGTTCAATCCCTGGGTCGGGAAGATCTCCTGGAGAAGGAAATGGCAACCCACTCCAGTATTCTTGCCTGGAAAATCCCATGGACAGAGGAGCCTGGCAGGCTACAGTCCATGGGGTCGCAAAGAGTCGGACACGACTGAGCAACTTCACTTTAGTACTGTGTGGGAACTGGTCTTGAATTATTCCAACACATGTTGAAGAACTTCTATTCCCTTTAAAGCTTGACATACTGCAATTCAAACCACCTATTACCTAGCCCTCCATGCTTGACCTGATTTTCTACGTTTAAAGAGCCAAACTCTTGTCTTCCCTTTTAATATTTTTGGCTCTAACATTAATCCCGGCAAGTGACAAAACCTAGGAAGGCCACTGTATAGTCCTGTGTGCCCTGTGTGTCCTGAACATCCTGGTGACTTATGACAGAGAGTCCTCATTTCCAATAGAGATTTTGAAGATGAAATAATGCAGTATATAGTAAAATCAGGAAATTTCATTAGGGGAGAGAGTGAAAAAAATCTCCTTTTATAAAATCTTTAGGGATCACTATTTATACAACTGCTTACTGGTCTGAGAGACTAGATTCCTGACCTCTGATGATGATTGATGCCTCTTAACCAATCAGTTGGGCTTCCCAGGTGGTGCTAGTGGTAAAGAACACACCTGCCAGTGTGAGAGACATAGAGACCAGGGTTTGATCCCTGGTTTGGGAAGATCTCCTGGAGGAGGGCATGGTAACCCACTCCAGTATTCTTGCTTGGAGAATCCCATAGACAGAGAAGCCTGGCAGGCTACAGTCCTTAGGTTCACAGAGTTGGACATGACTGAAGTGACTTAGCATGTACAATCAATCAATCAATGCTGAATAATGGCAGAAGGAGTGAAAAGGAACTGTGTTATATTTTCAGGGCTTGGTCCAAGTTTTTATTCTCTGTTTATTTCTTTACCAAGCACCATAATCCCATTGCACGTATAAATGGGTCTTATTGATGGATTACTTCTAAGAAAGACCAAAAAAGAAAAAAAAAAAAGACAAAGTAACTTAGTAACTTAAAGTTTGTTAGCTAAGGTTTTCAGTCTCAAATAGATCAATAAACTCCCAAGCTTTAGGAATAACTGTAGTAATGAAAATGTACACAGTGTTCATCATCGTATAATCAATACAGTAAATAAACTGTTTGACACATTTGTTTCTGCCTGTTTCCCTTTTACCTACTCTAATTCCACCAAAGGTCCAATTTCAGCCAGCCCAATCATTGATCTTCTTTTCTTTCTCTCTCCTACTTCCCACGTTCTAAATCAGTCATTGAATAAATATAAGTTAAAGGTAAATATACATATGTAACACTTGTAGATGATAAAAGAGAAATGTATGCAGTCATCCCATTATATCCTTGCGGACTGGTTTCAGGAGCCCCTTGGATACTAAAATCCACAGATACTCAAGTACCTAATATAAAGTGGCAGAGTAAAATTGGCCTTCCCTATCCATTAATGCAGAACTCACAATCAAGGGCCAACTATCTCTTTCTCTCTCTCTCTCTTTCTCTCTCTCTCTTTTTCTCTCTCTCTCTCTCTATATATGTATATATATATATATATATATATATATATATATATACACACATAGATAGATAGATAGATAGATAGATAATAATACATACATAATTGTGATCTCCTATATGAGATTTGTTACTCAAAGAAGTGTAGATACAATTATAGTTTATAGAAATATTGTCTCTCTCCTCACCAATATCTTAAACATAGGAATTTTCTACACTTTCTCTTCATGCAAGGAAGTAATGAGAGGAGAGATTTTGTTTCCACATTCGTTTTTGAAGTCTTCCACAAGAGAGAAGGGATAATCTGTTTGGTTGATTCCTAATCAACATAAATGGATAGGTCACCATGCTGTGAATCAGAACTCATTTGGAGCACTTTCTCTTTCTTTCTGACTCCTCTTATGCTTCCTGCTTCCACCTAAGGCAGACTGGCTCTCCTCATCCTTTTAGTGAGACATGTAAACTGAATTCTCTATTGACCTGGTCCTATTTCTCTCATTCTCTCTCAGGCATACCCAAATATGTCTTCCCAAAGATTTAAGAATGAGAAAGAGAAAATAGGAATAATTTAGTCTCAACTATAAAATGTGAATTTTAATTTAACCTTAAGAGTTTTCATTGAAATATCAAACATTTAATCAACCAGCATTTCATTATGGTTTGGTTTGCTATGGTGAAGGAGTTTGGTTTCCTACGATAAATGTGAGGGAGTGAGAATTTAAGCCTTAACAATGATGACTTCAGTTAAATTTTGTTATCTTCAAGTCAAATAAAATAAAATAGCAATAGAATAATTAAAAGATGACAATAAAGAGATGGATGTGTGACTGATAGTCTTGGTTACATTCCCAGCAAGCATTCCTCCACTTATAGATTTCCAGTAGCACCCAACTTATATTAGTTACCCATTTGATTCCCTTCCAAACTCCAGAAGGAGAGAACACACTAGTTAGAGCATTCCAGTGTCCTGGCCAAGTATGACATTTCCAGAGTAGACCTGAGTCTAAGCTGTTGTAAAAAGAATGAATAAGAGAACTTTGAGTCAGACATGACTGAGGTGACTTAGCAGCAGTAGCAGCAGCAGCAAGAGAACTTTTGGTGGGAATACTGATACAAAGATGTCCGTGTCTAAGAGCTTATAATAACCATCTTGTAATCACAGGCACAGCCCTCCTTTGACTCAAGCTGCATTGCAGAGGCTGAGCAGAGGGACATAAAGTAACTGAGCTCTTAGAAGCATTATTGAATTGTTGGATTATAACAAATATACCTTTGGGTTTTTCATGTATGTTTTCTCTCTGTATCACTATATACATTGTTTAACCTGGTCTGGGTCAGTTTTTTCTATTATCTTAACCAATACTGTGGAATTGATATGTTTTCAGAGAAGAATGCTTATTGTTCTTCAGATGAGATGAAAACAATATCTCTGATATAGTTGAGTTAGAATCTTTGTCTTTTCTCCAAAAATCACCCTCTATTCATCTGGATTTGTATTGCTATATTGGGAACTGCAAATGTATTACGTTTTTACATAATCTGGCCACAGATAATTGGTTCTAGAGAGAGTTCCAGACCAAAGGCAAACTATCTGAGTCATTTTTTTTTTTCCTAACTGGAAATTAAGAAAGTTAGTGGTAGTGGAATCCAAGAGTTATGAACCTCAAGAACTCTTTATGACTATTTTTCCTGCCATGTATATGAATGTACTCAGTAGTGCAACAAAGTGAAACTGATACAAAGATGAGTGCAAAGCTGAAAGTGCAGTTAGAGTCCTGGCAGAATCAAGCCAATGTTTTCACTGATCCCTGGGGTCTGGTGACATCCTCACTCTTACAATGATGGGAGTAAATGATCCTCACTTTGGAACTAATTTTCCATCATTTGAAACCACAAATACATTGTAAATTATTTAAATGATAATTTTACTCATAGTTCCTCATTTCAAATCACAGAAGTGTGATATCTAAAATTTACATTAGAAACTCCTTTCCTTCTTTTTAATACAAACATTTAAATGACAACTTTTATATATCTGTATAGCATTTTAATCTTCACATTTGGGGAAACAAATACATGTATGTAAAGTAAATATTCCAGTGCTCTAATTTTTTTCAAGATTTTAAAACCAGTAATAAAGCACTCAAAAGATGTTATTTATAAAGTCAGCAGAAAACTCTGAAGTGAACTACAGAGTTTTGTGGGTACAGTAAGACCATCAATTACTATTCTATACATAAACATCAAGTATTTACCAAGCAGCAGGTAAAAACTTTTTCATAAAGCCATGTATATTTAAGAATATTTTGCTGAGAGCATTACAACAAAAGCACGAATAGTTTGATCAAAATTGCAGAACACTAAATTAACTACTTGGAAAAAGGGAAAGTTTGGAGAATGGATATTTATTTACCTAATTCAGTTTCAACTTCCTTCTCCAGACTAAAAATAAAATGTGAAAATAACATCTAATGAACAGTGAACTATCAAGTGGGGCAAGTGATTCTTATTCTTTCTTTTTACTTGAATATAATAGTTCATCACATTTTATGACTTTTTTCCCCCAAAAAATACTGAGTGCATGCTTGTTCTCGGAGAAAGAAATGACAATCCATTCCAGTATTCTTGCCTGGAGGATCCCATGGACAGAGGAGCCTGGTGGGCTGCTGTCCATGGGGTCACACAGAGTCGGACACGACTGAAGTGACTTAGCATGCATGCATGCATTGGAGAGGGAAATGGCAACCCACTCTAGTATTCTTGCCTGGAGAATCCCGTGGACAGAGGAGCCTGGTGGTCTGCCATCTATGGGGTCGCACAGAGTCGGACACGACTGAAACGACTTAGCAGCAGCAACAGCAGCAGCATGCTTGTTGGCCAAATATTTTTAACATAGCATGCACCTTCTTTACATCCAGGTTTATTTGCTCACACTGAGTGGATGTTTTAATAGACTGAATTTTCAATAAATAATTTACCATAAAACCATTAAACAATGCAATAATAAAAATAAAAATTATCCTAGGATTCAGTACATATATATAATGTATAGAAACATTTCATTCCTCATAGAAAATGCTTAATATTAAGAGAATTTGTAGGATGAAAAATCTGACCTTAAAATAAAAGTTTAATCCTAATAACTATGCAATTTGAAAACTGAAGTCAACATAATTTCCTGTCTTTATGTTGGACAGCACTCAGACTGGACATGCTTTCCTATTTACATGTCAAATAATATTGAGAATAAGCAAAATCGCTTTAGTTACTTTACTCAGAAAATACTTGCTCCTGAAAGATAAGACTGAACCAACTGAAATAGCTTACTTATCCGGACTAATTGGTTGCTTATCAAGAATTGTTTCAAAACATTTGCTCACTATGCCAACAAATCCAAAGCTGTTATGCTATAATTACACAATCTTAACCAATTCTCTTTCTTGAAACACCTTCCTTAAAATCACTAAGCTCTGGCTCTGAAACTTCATAAATATCCATCTCTGACGTTACCCTTCTAGGATACTACGAAGATTCTATCCAGGTAATATTATGCTACTGCAGTAATGCAATAAGGTTAATACATTCAATTTCAGTCATTCAGTGGTGGATTTTTTTTTTTCTTTTGTAGTTGTAGAGTGGTGGTGTTTTTCTTTTGGTCTATCTGTCTTTCTTTGTGTCTGTCTGTCTTTATTTTTGTTGGACTTTTGAGACATTGAAGGTTGACAAACCTGGAGATTTCATTGCTATTCAATACAAAGTCCTTGTTGCCATGGTTAAAGTTTTTCAAGACAATTTTAAAAATGTGTGTCCATATCAAGTGTAGCTTAGTAGTTCTTTGGCTTCCTGTATTATACCTTTGTCTTATATAGAAGGAGGGAGGGTGTGTGTGGGACAGGTTTTAATTTATTTAAAGTAGTAATTATTGTGAGCAACCCTGGTTGCTCAGTGGTAAAGAATCTGCCTGCAATGCAGAAGACCCAGGTTCGATCCCTGGGTCAGGAAGATCCCCTGGAGAAGGGAATAGCAACCCACTCCAGTATTCTTGCCTGGAGAGTTCCATGGACAGAGGAGCCTGGAGGGCTACGGTCCATGGGGTTGCAAAGAGTTGGACATGATTGAGCAACTAACTCTGACTGACTGATTCCCAAGGACAGATAGAAAAAGGGGATTACAGAACTGTTATTACTACCATTCTTTCAGTAATTTAGATAAACTTGAATGCCTTTAGAATTGATTCAAAAAGAAGAACATTTTTTTGACTTTTCAGATTATGGATTTTATTAATACTTATTATTAATTTCCTTAATTCTATTACATCAATAAAATGAAAATGGATATAGTTAAAAATCTTCTCCCTAAGTCTACTCTACAAGTTAGATTTTAGATATTGAAATAGTCATAGGGTTACTACATTAGAAGAATTCTTATCTATAAAGGGGTGGTTTCTAATTACCTTTCTATGGGCCAATTGACCTAACATAGTATCGTATTTTATTACAAAATATTTGAACATTTTGAAAATTTTCTTAAAACATTAAAATTCTTGGTTGTTTTAAATATTCTGCCTGTGTCTCAGCCAGAGGTGGTAGGCAAGTGCACTAGCCCCTGTAGCTCCATGAGGGTTGACAGGCATGAAAAGTTCATACAGGGGATGCTCCTTGAATGCCAGATGTTGGTGGCCAGGTCAGAAACAACTGGAGAGACAATTCAAGAGACAACCAAGTCAGGATAAGATTAAACAATAAGGTTTATCTCCTATACAAGGCCAATCCTTTGAGAGTGGGGGCAATAGCTATCTTACACAATAAATAGAAACAAACACAGAGAGTCAAACAAAGTGAAGAAACTGAGGAACATGTCCAAAACAAAAGAATAACATAAAATCCCCAAAATGAAAATAAGTAATTAACCTGATAGAGGGTTAAAATTTATGGTCATAAAAAGGGTTGTACTTGGGAAAAGAATAGATGATCACAGAGAGAACTTTATCAAAGAGATAGGAAATATAAGAACGCACAACAGACGTTAACGAGCTGAAGAATACAATAACTAAATTGAAGAATCCACTGGAGGGGTTCAATAGCATACCAGGTGAAGAAACATAGAATAGGTGGTTTGGAAGACAAGGCAGTTGAAATCACCCAAACAGAGCAGCAAAAAAGAAAAAAAAAAAGAAAAAAAATTAAAGTGATGATTGCTTAAGGGACCCTATTTGAAAATTATCAGGATAACATTCACATATAAGTGTCTCAAATGAGAAGAGTGAGAGAAAGGGGCAAAAACTTATTTGAAGAAATAAATGGCTGAAAACTTTTCTGAACTGAGGAATAAAACAGATATCCAGATCTAGGAAGCAAAGAAAGTTCTAACCAAGATGAAACCAAAGAAACTCACACCAAAACAGATTATAATTAAAATAACTGAAGTTGAAAATAAAGAGAGAATCTAAAGAACAGCAAGAATAAAACAATTTGTTACATAAAAGGGATACCCGATAAGAATCTCAGAATATTTCTCAGCAAAAACTTCACAGGCCATAAAGAAGCGGTATGATATATTTTAAGTGCTGAAAGAAACAAATATATTGTAAAGAAGGATACCCTCCCTGGTAATGTTATAATTAAGAATTGAAGAAAAGAGGAACAGCTGCCCAGACAAACAAAAAATAAAACAGTTCATCACCACTAAACTAACCTTATAAGCAATGTCAAAAACACTTCTTTAACCTGAAAAGAAAATGCACCAATTGATAACAAGAATGGAGAAGGCAATGGCACCCCACTCCAGTACTCTTGCTTGGAAAATTCCATGGACAGAGGAGCCTGGTATGCTGCACTCCATGGGGTCGCGAAGAGTCGGACATGACTGAGCGACTTCACTTTCACTTTTCACTTTCATGCATTGGAGAAGGAAATGGCAACCCACCCCAGTGTTCTTTCCTGGAGAATCCCAGAGACTGGGGAGCCTGGTAGGCTTCCATCTATGGGGTTGCACAGAGTCAGACACAACTGAAGTGACTTAGCAGCAGCAGCAGCATAACAAAAAAACATGTAAAAGTAAAAATCTCTTTGGTGAAAGCAAATATGCGGTAAAGGTAGTGAAGCGATCACTTATAAAGCTAGTATAAAGTTTAAGCCACAAAAAGTAGTTAAAAGAACTATAACCACAAGAATTAGTTCAAGGGACGCACACAAAAAAGACGTAGAATTTTATAATGAAAACAAAATATGTGTTTGTTGAGGGAGAGGGCAAAAATGCTGAGTTTTAAAATGCATTCAAGCATAACTTGCCATCAACTGAAGATAGATTGTTATATGGAAGCCTCATGGGAACTATGAAGCAGAAACTTATTGTAGATACACAAAAGATAAAGAGGAAAGAATAAATCTTATCCAAGAGTAAAACTACAGTAATTTCATCAAACTACAAGAGGAGAAAGCAAAATAAAGTAACAGAAAGAAATTGCAAAATAGCCAGAAAACAGTTAGCAAAGTAGCAATAAATTCAAACCTATCAACAATTTAAATGCAAATGGAATATATTCTTCAATCAAAAGACATAGAGTGGCTAAACGTGTACAAAATAAGGCTCACGTATATGTTGCCTAAGACTCTTACTTCACTTCGAATCTAAAAACACGCACAGACTGAAAATGAGGAGAATGGGTTACAAATACATAAAACAAGTAGATTTTAAAACAAAGACTGTAACAAGAGACAAAGAAGGACACTACATAATGATAATGGCAATCAATTCAACAAAAAGAAGTAACATTTGGGAATATATATATACACCCAACATAGACTTACCAAAGTATATAGAGCAAGTATTAGCAAACATAAAGGGAGATATTGACAAAAACACATAACAGTAAGGTACATTAACACCCACTTGCATCAGTGAGCAAATGATCCAGACAGAAAGTCAAGAAGGAAACATCAGCCTTGAACCGGATGAACTAAATAGATATATATAGAACATTCAATCCAAAAGTAGCAGAATGCGCATTCTTCTCAAGTGTACATGGAACATTCTCCAATATAGAACATATGCTCATTGCAAAACAAGTATCAATGCATTTAAAAAGATTGAAATATCAAGCGTCTTTTCTGACCACAATGGTATGAAAGTAGAAATCATTTACAAGAAGAAAACTGGAAAAAAATGACAAATATGTGGAGCTTAAACAGCATACATCTGAACAACCAATGAGTCACCAAAGAAGTCATATAAAAATTTAAAAAATATCTTAAGAAACATGAAAATGAAAATACAACATAATAAAATCTATGAGAAGCAGCCAAAGCATTTCTAAGAGGGAATTTTACAGGCCTACATCAAGAAACAAGAAAAATCTTAAATAAGAAATCTAGTATTACTCCAAAAGGAACTAGAAAAATATCAAAGCCCAGAGATAATAGAAAGAAGGTGATAGTAAAGATCAAAATGGAAATAAATGAAATAGAGACTATAAAGACAAGTGAAAACATCATGAAACTAAGATTGGTTCTTTGAAATATAAACAAAATTGATAAACCTTATTTAGCTAGACTCACTAACAAAAAGAGAGAGAGGGTTGTAAATAAAATCAGAAATGGAAGAGGAGAAATTACAACTGGTACCAAGGAAACATAAAGGAGTATAAGAGACTACTGTAAATAATTATACACCAACAAATTAGACAACCTAGAAGAAATAGATAAATTCCTAGCAATAAAGAATCTTCTAAGACTGAATCATGAAGAAATTGAAAATCTGAACAGATGAGTACTAGTAAAGAGACTGAATCAGTGGTAAAGAATCTGCCTGCAATGCAGAAGACCCAGGTTCAATCCCTGGGTCAGGAAGATCCCCTGGAGAAGGGAATAGCAACCCACTCCAGTATTCTTGCCTGGAGAGTTCCATGGACAGAGGAGCCAGAGGGCTACGGTTTGACAAACAAAGCCCAGGACCAGAAGGCTTCAGTGGCAAATTCTACTAAACAAAATTTGGTAACTATTCTTCTCAAAATTTTCCAAAAACTTAAAGAAACATGAATGCTTGCAAATGTATTTTGCAAGATCAGCATTACACCAACACTGAAACCAGACATGGACACAGCAAAAAAGAAAAATCTACAGGCTAATATCACTGATAAACATAGATGAAAACATTCAACAAAATATTAACAAGCCAAATTCAACAATATATTAAAAAGATCATACACTATGATCAAGTGGGGCTTATCCCATAAATGCAAGGATGGTTTAATAACTGCAAATCAATCGATGTGATAGAACACATTAATAAAATGAAAGATAAAGATCAAATTGTTATCTCAATAGAGGCAGGAAAAACATTTGATAAAATTCAACATTCATTTTTGATAAAAACCCTCAACAATGAGGGTATAGATGGAAAATACGTCAGCATAATATAGGTGATACATGACAAGCCCACAGCTAACATCATGCACAAAAAGCTGAAAATTTCTTCATTAAGAAACAAGACAAGGAAGCCCACTCTCATCACTTTTATTCAACACAGTATTGGAACACCTAGTCACAACAATCATACAAGAGAAAAAAATAAAAGGACTCTAAATTGTAAAGGAAGAAGTGAAACTATGACTATTTGTGGATGACTTGATACTCTACAGAAAACCCTAATGACTCCATTAAAAAAAAAAGTTAGAACTGATAAATCAATTCAGTAAGTTGCAGCATACAAAATCAATATGCAAATATTGGTTGTGTTTTTAATTTATAATTGCACCAAAAGTAATAAAATATTTAGAATAAATTTAACCAAGGAAGTTAAATATCTGTACACTGAGTATCATAAGATACTGATGAAAGAAATTGAAGAAGACACAGATAAATGGAAAGATACATTCTGTTCATGAATTTTGAGAATTAAATTATAAACATGCCTGTATTACACAAAGTAGCTTACAGATTCAATATAATATCTATCAAAGTTTCAATAACATTTTTCACAGAACTTGAACAATAATCCTGAAATTTTATGGACTCAAAAAAGATCCCAAATAGCCCACGTAATTTTCAGAAAGAATAAGGTTGAAGGCATCATAACCTCAGATTTCAAACTGTATTACAAAGCTACAGCAATTCAAATAGTATTGTATGTACATTAAAATTAGACACATAGATTAATGGAACAGAATAGAGATCCCAGAAATATATCCACATATTCCAATTAACTAACAACAAAGGAGGCAAGAATGCATAATGGGATAAATACAGTCCTTTAATAAATGGTTGGGAAAACTGGACAGTTTAGATATATAAGAATAAACCTTGATCACTGTCTTACACCATATACAAATTAACTCAAAATGGATAACAGATTTGAATGTATGACCAGAAATCATAACATAGGCAGTAAGCTCCTTGTAATTGCACTTTGTTTTATACATATTCATATATAGTATTTGGATTTGAAACTAATTGCAAAGGCAACAAAAGCAAAAATAAACAAATGGGACTAAATAAAACTAAAGAGTTCTTCACAGTGAGGAAATCTTAAAAAAAAAAAAAAGAAAGAAAGAAAAGGCAACCTACTGAATTGGAGAATATATTTGCAAAAAATATATCTGATAAAGGGTTAATATTCAAAATATATAAAAAACTCATACAACTTAATAACAGAAAAAAGATATCTGATCGAAACATGGGCAAGAGATCTGAACACATTTTGTTCAAAGAAGACATATACATGGCCAACAGGCACATGAAAAAATGCTCACCATCACTAATTATTGGGGAAATGCAAATCAAAACCACAGTGAGATATCACCTCATACCTGCCAGAATGATTATTATCCAAAGAACAAGAAACAAGTGTTGACAAAGATGTGGAGAAAAGGAAACCACTGTGAACTGCTGATGGGAATGTAAATTGGTGCAGCCACTATGGAAAACAGTATGGAGGCTCCTCAAAAAATTAAAAATGGAACTACTGTATGATCTAGCAATTTCACTTCAGAGTACATATCAAGAGAAAATAAAAACACGAATTTGAACGATATATGTATCCGTATGTTCACTGTAGCTTTCATTCCAATAGGAAACAATCTACATGCCACCAATGGATGAATGGATAAAGATATGGTACAAACAAAGTATGACTCAGCCATAAAAAAAAAATAAGTTTGTCATTCATGACAACACGAATGGACCTTGAGTGTATCATTCTAAGTGAATAAATCAGACAGAGAGAGACAAATACATATGGTTTTACTTATATGTGGAATCTAAAAAAACAAACATATAAATGAACTCATACATACAGATAAACAGATTGGTGGTTGCCAGAGAAGAAGGGTAAGGTTAACAGGTAGATGACATGGGTGAAAATAATCAATAGGTACAAATTTCAGTTATAAAATAAATGTCATGGAGATGTAATGTACAGAATGGTGACTATAATCATTAATATGGTACTGCATATTTGAAAGCTCTTCTCACTATGAAAAAAATTCTGTATCTTTACATGGTGACAAATGGTAATTTGACATGGTGGTGATCATTTCTCAGTGTATACAAATATCAAGTCATTATGTTGTACACCTGTAACTAATGGATTGCTGTATGTCAATTTATACCTCAATTTTAAAAAGAGGTGAAAAAAAGAGACAAAAAAATGTTGGTGATCTTGTATACTAGATTTGCAGTCCCATTCATAAATAGTCAGCTGATATGTGGTGGGTATATATTATTCAAATTCATTGGAAGGACTGTTACTGAAGCTGAAACTCAATACTCTAGCCACCTGATGTGAAGAGCCAACTCATTGGACATCAGTTTGAGCAAAACATCATCGACGCTATGGACATGAGTGAGCATAGTGTAACCAGGAAGGCTGGCATGCTGCATTCCATGAGGTCACAAAGTCGGACATGACTGAGTGGCTGAACAACAATATACTATGTCAGGCACAAATTTTACATAGAATTTAATTTTTATAATTTTGTGAAATTAATATTATAATAACCTTAACTGACAGATTGGGAAACTAACACATAGAATAGGTCATGTTAGAAACTTGCCCAATCAAATTTCAGGATTAAACTGAGTAAATCTGACTGTAGATTTCATCTTATAAATCACATGTTATCCATAGTCTTGATTTATCTTTTAGATTCTGCATGTAATTATGACAGAGAAAAAAACATGTCATTGAATCTTACCTCCCCCTAACTGTCTATTCTTCTTGAGGTAATGGGCTTTAAAAGAAAATAACAATATTTAATGCAATGATTGACAGAATTATTCACTGTTGCTTTCACATGGTACAGTGTTCTCTATGTTCTTAGAATCTTCTAATTTCCTCCATCTCAGGTAACATCTGTTCCTATTACTTTCTGTTTCCATCCTCTGCCCTCACATTTCTACATTTCTGAAATTGTATTCATTCAGTCCAACTGAGAATCCAAACACTGTAAAATGTTATCACTAGTGTTCCCCAAAACCACCCTCAGTCTGAGATTCACTATACAAACTCACAGAAATCAGAAAAACTATTATATTCATGACTACAGTTTATTAGAATGTAAGGGTGCTGATTAAAATTAGCCCAAGAAAATGGTACATAGTATAGGGTCCAGGATAGGCAAAGTATTTGTTTCTATTTACTCTCTTCCAGTGGATTCATATGGATAGCACTGTATTCTCTCAGCAGTGATGCTGACAGCATACTGTCATGAGCACATAATATTCCCAGAGCATATAATATTCTCAACCAGAGAAGTTTACCAAGTCTTGGTGTTGGTGTCCAGTGGGAATAGTCATATAGGCATGGAGTGCTCATGTAGTTGATCTATTTACTCAATTGCCAGCCTCTCCTGAGGTCAAACTAACACTGTGTGGCTCAAGGCCTTCACCATAAACCACAATTTTAGCATAAAGCTGATTAACAGTCTGGCATAACTCAAATTCCCAGGTAAACAACAACTCTTAGCAGGCAGGATATCCCAGGGATTTAGCAGTTATCTCCTAGAGGCTAGTCAAGGGACAGACCCTTCTTTGGAATGTGCAAAATTCTAACAACCCAAGACTGCCGAGTTAGTCCTTTACTGCACAAATGTAATTTACTGCATGAGACACCCTCCCCCCCATCATCTCTACCTAAAATAAATTACTTTACTTCTGAAATCTCATAGCACTTTATTTCTTATCGTGTATGTGTCCCTTGATAAACTAAGGCCATTATGTGTCACACTTGTGGAATCAGAGAAAGTAAGTTACTAACTGCAGAGATTTTGATTTGCTGAGCGAGTCTGCAAGCTGAGAAAAATTGCTATGGTTTAGATTATGGAAAGGAGGAAGTTGGAATGACTATGAGAGAAAGAAATAGATGTTAAGCCTTAATTGTGTAATTGAGGGGAGAAACTTGGAGAGAGGACAAATGGCTAATTGGGAAATTTAAGCTGTCTTGCTTCCCGTGTAAATTTTAACAAAATTCATATAAATTACAAGTCCTTGGAGAGGGAGAAGGAAGAGGTAAAGGAGCATTCTGAGAAAGATGGGATTCAGGCAAAACTCTAAGACAGCCAACCATGTTGATGCTACATATAATGGTTCAACAGTAAACCCATGATTTTTCTTTGAACTCTTAATATTTGAGAGAAGATCCTGGTGGCTCAGCAATAAAGAAGCTTCCTACAGTGCTGGAGACTTAAGAGACTCAGGTTCCATCCCTGAGTAGGGAAGATCCCCTGGAGGAGGGCATGGCAACCCACTCCAGTATTCTTACCTGGAGAATCCCCATGGACAGAGGAGCCTGGCGAGCTACAGTTCATGGGGTATCAAAGAGTTGGACATGACTGAGAAAAAACACATACGTAGCATGTTTTTTAGTATACAACTTAATAGCTTTCATCTTATAATTAGGATGTGTCAGAAACTATCCTAAATGTTATATGCAGTGTATAATTTAATCCTGTGAGGTAAGAATTTTTACATAGTAAAAAACTGAGGCAATTTAATAAGTACTCAAAATCCAAAACTAATGAGTGGCTTTAAACTTGTGATTGGCACAGTGTCAATAACTTTAAATAGTAAATAATACCGAGCCTCATAGTATATCACTAGTTGCTAGATTGTTACATTGAATTAATATTTTGTGTTTATCAAAAATTTGCTTGAAAGTTGATATTTAAATCAATTCCTGACTATTTCAGGTCAGGTCATAAGGGAAATTTAGACCTTCATATCAGAACATTTTCTTGTTAAAAGCAAAATATTG
This sequence comes from Giraffa tippelskirchi, assembly GCF_054371585.1. NCBI lineage: Eukaryota > Metazoa > Chordata > Mammalia > Artiodactyla > Giraffidae > Giraffa > Giraffa tippelskirchi. Next base: position 46,073,390 of record NC_137276.1, read on the forward strand.
GGCTAGAATGGGTGACAGGTTTGATGCAGAATATATATTGTCTTTATTAAAATGTGAACTTCAGCTTCAACAAATACAACATATTCACCCTCATACTGTCATCAATAAGAGGACATAGTAAGTAGTGAAAACTAAGTCATGATTTACTGTTTAGCACAAACTAAAGACCTTCAGTAAGACCATTATTTTCCTGAAAACTGACTTTCAATACTCACTGAGAAGTCAAAATGAATAATTTGACTATTTAACACAGTGGAAGAACAGTTGGTGGTAAACTCTGAAACAGGAAATAGGTATACATTATCTTCTTCCTCTTACAGTTGTCACCCACTTAACTATTTCTGAGAAATAAAAGATCAGAGCAGAATATACTCACAGACAAAAGAAATCAATTCAAGAATGCAATGAAGCAAATAGAAAGAAAGCAAAAGGATTGATAGGAACTAAAGCAGACTGTTTTGGTGTCCGGGACCAAAGTAATCAAAAAGAAAATAGCTTAGCTGAGAACTGGGACCCCACAAGAGACTGAGCCAGAACTGCCTTTCAGTGTTTAAGTGTCTCATGTGGAGGTATGGGTCAACAGTTGTCTGCTACAGGGACAGGGGCTCTGGATTCAGCAGACCTGGGAGGCACAGTATGTGGCATAAGTCCTCTTGGAAGAGGTTGCCATTCACCCCATCAAGGAGCCGCTGAACAGACAACCCAAGATCCGGAGAACAATTATAACAAAGAAGTTCTCACACTATTACGAAAGTTCTAGGACCCACAACAGAATTCCCAACCTGGGGATCTAGCAAATAGACTGAGAACCCTTAGGGAATTTGACTTTGGAGGCCAGTAGGATTTGATTACAGGACATCCACAGTACTGGGGAAACAGACTCTTGGAGGGCACAAACAAAACCTTGTGCATACCAGGACCCAAAGAATGGAGCAGTGACCCCCACGAGAGATTGACCCAGACTTGCCTGTGAGTGTCCAGGAATCTCTGGCAGAGATGTGGGTGGACAGTGCCTTCCATGGAGTCAGGGGCACTGAATACACCTGTGTTGGCTTTACCACCATTACTCCTACCATAGTTTGGCCTCAGGTCAAACAACAGGGAAGGGACAGTCCCACCCATCAACAGAAAATTGGATTAAAGATTTACTGAGCTTAGTCTTGCAAATCAGAACAAGACCCAGATTCACCCACAGCAAGTTCCTTCTACCAGGAAGCTTCCACAAGCCTCTGGCTCTTCTTATCTATCAGTTCAGTTCAGTTCAGTCACTCAGTCATGTCTGACTTTTGACGCCATGGACTGAAGCACGCCAGGCCTCCCTGGCCATCACCAATTCCTGGAGCTTACTCAAACTCATGTCCATTGAGTTGGTGATGCCATCCAACCATCTCATCCTATATCGACCTCTTCTCCTCCTGCGTTCAATCTTTCCCAGCATCAGGGTCTTTTCAAATGAGTTCGTTCTTCACATCACGTAGCCAAAGTATTGGAGTTTCAGCTTCAGCATCAGTACTTCCAATGAATATTCAGGACTAATTTCCTTTAGGATGGACTGGTTGGATGTCCTTGCAGTCAAAGGGACTCTCAAGAGTCTTCTCCAACACCACAGTTCAAAAGCATCGATTCTTCGGCTCTCAGCTTTCTTTATACTCCAACTCTCACATCCATACATGGCTACTGGAAAAACATAGCTTGGAGTAGATGGATCTTTGTTGGCAAAAGTAATGTCTGCTTTTTAATATGCTGTCTAGGTTGGTCATAGCTTTTCCTCCAAGGAGGAAACCGTATTTTAATTCATGGCAGCAGTCCCCATCTGCAGGGATTTTTGAGCCCACAAAATAAAGTCTGTCACTGTTTCCACTGCTTCCCCGTCTATTTGCCACGAAGTGATAGGACCGGATGCCATGACCTTAGTTTTCTGAATGTTGAGTTTTGAGCCAACTATTTCACTCTCCTTTTTCAGTTTCTTCAACAGGCTCTTTAGTTATTCTTCACTTTCTGCCATAAGGGTGGTGTCATCTGCCTACCTGAGGTTATTGATGTTTCTACGGGCAATCTTGATTCCAGCTTGTGTTACATCCAGCCTGGCATTTCTCATGAGGTACTCTGCACATAAATTAAAAAATGTCATGGCATATTGTTCAAATGTCATGGCATATTGAGTGCAGCATTTACACAGCATCATCTTTTAAGATTTGAAATAACTCAACTGGAATTCCATCACCTCCACTGGCTTTGTTCATAGTGATGTTTCCTAAGGCACACTTGACTTTGCATTCCAGAATGTCTGGCTCTAGGTGAGTGATCACACCATCTTGGTTATCTGGGTCATAAAGATTTTTTTGTATTCTTGCCACTTCTTTTAATATCTTCTGCTTCTGTTAGATCCATACCATTTCTGTCCTTTATTGTGCCCAATTTGCATAAAATATTCCCTTTGTATCTCTAATTTTCTTGAAGAGATCTCTAGTCTTTCCCATTCTATTATTTTCTTCTATTTCTTTGCATTGATCACTGAGGAAAGCTTTCTTATCGCCCCTTGCTATACTTTGGAACTCTGCATTCGAATGGTTATACCTGTGCTTTTCTCCTTTGTCTTTCACTTCTCTTTTCTCAGCTATCTGTAAGGCCTCCACAGACAACCATTTGGCCTTTTTGCATTTCTTTTTCTTTGGGATGGTCTTGATCTCTACCTTTTGTACAATGTCTCACACCTCCGTCCATAATTCTTCAATCACTCTGTCTATCATATCTAGTCCCGGGAATCTATTTGTCACTTCCATTGTATAATCGTAAGGATTTGATTTAGGTCATGCATTAATGTTCCAGTGATTTTTCCCTACTTTCTTCAATGTAAGTCTGAATTTGGCAATAAGGAGTTCATGATTTGAGCCACAGTGAGCTCCCGGTCTTGTTTTTGCTGACTGTATAGAGCTTCTCCATCTTTGACTGCAAAGAATATAATCAATCTGAAATCGATATTGACCATCTGGAGATGTCCATTTGTAAAGTCTCTCTTGTGTTGTTGGAAGAGGGTGTTTGCTGTTGCCAGTGGACTCTGTTGGCAAAACTCTGTTAGACTTTGCCCTGCTTCATTTTGTACTCCAAGGCCAAATTTGCCTGTTACTCCGTGTAGCTCTTGACTTTCTACTTTTGCATTCTAGTCCCCTATAATGAAAAGGACATCTTTTTTGGGTGTTAGTTCTAGAAGATCTTATAGGTCTTGATAGAACCACTCAACTTCAGCTTCTTCAGCATTACTGTTTGTAGCATAGACTAGGATTACTTGATATTGAATGGCTTGCCTTGGAAACGAACAGAGATCATTCTGTCATTTTTGAGATTGCATTCAAGTATGCATTTCGGACTCTTTTGTTGATTATGATGGCTACTCCATTTCTTCTAAGGAATTCTTGCTCACGGTAATAGATATAATGGTCATCTGATTTAAATTCACCTGTTCCAGTTCATTTTAGTTCACTGATTCCTAAAATGTCAATGTTCACCCTTGTCTTCTCCTGTTTGCCCACTTCCAATTTACCTTGATTCATGGACCTAGGAATTTTAGGAATCAGTGCACTAAAATGGACTGGAATGGGCAAATTTAATTCATATGACTATTATATCTACTACTGTGGGCAAGAATCCCTTAGAAGAAACGGAGTAGCCCGTCATAGTCAACAAAAGAGTCCAAAATGGCAATACTTGGGGGAAATCTCAAAAATAACAGAATGAACATTTCCAAGGCAAACCATTCAATGTCAGAGTAATACAACTCTATGCCCCAACTGCTAATGCTGAAGAAGCTGAAGTTGAATGTTTTTATGATGACCTACAAGCCTGCTAGAACTAACACCAAAAAAAAGATGTTCTTTTCATCATAGGTGACTGGAATGCAAAAGTAGGAAACCAAGAGATACCTGGAATAACAGGCAAGTTTGGCCTTGGAGTACAAATTGAAGCAGGGCAAAGGCTAACAGAGTTTTGCCAGGAGAAGGCACTGGTCATAGCAAACACCCGCTTCCAACAATACAGGACACAACTCCACACATGGACATCAACTCCACACATGGTCAATAGTGAAACCAGATTGATTATATTTTTTGTAGCCGAAGATGAAGAAGCTCTATACAGTCAGCAAAAACAAGACTGGGACCTGACTGGGCTCAGAACATGAACTCCTTACTGCAAATTTGAGACTTAAATTGCAGAAAGTAGGGAAAACCATTAGACCATTCAGGTATGACCTAAATCAAATCCCTTACAATTATACAGTGGAAATAGCAAATACATTCAAGGATAAGATCTGATAGAGTGCCTGAATAACAATGGACAGAGGTTCATGACGTTGTACAGTAGGCAGGGATCAAGACCATCCACAAGAAAAAGAAATGCAAAAAGACCAAATGGGTGTCTGAGGAGACCTTACAAATAGCTGAGAAAAGAAGAGAAGCAAAAGGCAAACGAGAAAAGGAAAGATATATCCATCTGAATGCAGAGTTCCAAAGAATAGCACGAAGAGATTTAAAAAAAAAAAGCCTTCCTCATTGATCAATGCAAAGAAATCAAGGAAAATAATAGAATGGGAAAGACTAGAGATCTCTTTAAGAAAATTAGAGCTACCAAGGGAACATTTCATGCAAAGATGGGCACAATAAAGAATAGAAACAATGTGGACCTAATAGAAGTAGAAGATATTAATAAGAGGTGGCAAGAATACACAGAAGAGCCATACAGAAAAGATCATCATGACCCAGATAACTACGATAGTGTGATCACTCACCTAGAGCCAGACATCCTGGAATGGGAAGTCAACTGGGCCTTAGGAAGCATCACTATGAACAAAGCTAGTGGAGGTGATGGAATTCCAGTTTAGTTATTTCAAATCCTAAAAGATGATGCCGGGAAAATCCTGCATTCAATATGCCATCAGATTTGGAAATCTCAGCAGTGGGCCCAGGACAGGAAAAAGGTCAGTTTTCATTCCAATCCCAAAGAAGGGCAATGCAAAAGAATGTTCAAACTACCACACAATTGCACTCATCTCACATGCTAGCAAAGCAATGCTCAAAATTCTCCAAGCAAGGCTTCAACAGCACATTAACTGAGAATTTCCAGATTTTCAAGCTGGATTTAGAAAAGGCAGAGGAACCAGAAAACAAATTGTCAACATCCGTTGGATCATCAAAAAAGTAAGAGAGTTCCAGAAAAACATCTACTTCTGCTTTATTGACTGTGCCAAAGCCTTTAAGTATGTGGATCACAATAAACTCTGGACAATTCTTGAAGTGATGGGAATACCAGACCACCTGACCTGCCTCCTGAGAAACCTGTATGCAAGTCAAGAAGAAACAGTTAGAACAGGACGTGGAACAACAGACTGGTTTCAAATTGGGAAAGGAGTACATCAAAGCTGTAGACTGTCACCTTGTTTATTTAGTTTATATGTAAAGTACATCATGTGAAATGCTGGGCTGGATGAAGCACAAGCTGGAATTAAGATTACTGGGAGAAATATCAATAACATCATATATTCAGATGACACCACCCTTATGGCAGAAAGTGAAGAAGAACTAAAGAGCCTCTTGATGAAATTGATAGAGGAGAGTGAAAAAGCTTACTTAAAACTCAACATTCAAAAAAGAAAGATCATAATATCCACTCCTATCACTTCATAGCAAATAGATGGGGAAACAATGGAAACAGTGACTGACCTCAACTTCTTGGGCTCCAAAATCACTGCAGACCATGACTGCAGTCACAAAATTAAAAGACTCTTAATCCTTGGAAGAAAAGCTATGATAAACCTAGAGAGCATATTAAGAATCAGAGACATCACTTTGCAGACAAAGGTCTGTTTATTCAAAGCTATGGTTTTTCCAGTTTTTATATAGGTATGTTAGAGTTGGACCATAAAGAAAGCTGAGAGCTGAAGATCTGATGCTTTTGAACTGTGGTGCTGGAGAAGACTATTGAGAGCCCCTTGCACAGCAAGATGATCAAATCAGTCAGTCGTAATAGAAATCAACCCTGAATATTCATTGGAAGGACTGATGCTGAAGCTGAAGCTCTAATACTTTGGCCATCTGAAGAATTGGCCATGGGAAGAACTGACTCATTGGGAAAGACCCTAATATTGGGAAAGATTGAGGGCAAGGAGAAGGGGGCAACAGAAGATGGGATGGTTGGATGGCATCATTAACTCAATAGATATTAGTCTGAGCACTCTGGGAGATAGTGAAGTACAGGGAAGCCTGGCGTGCTGCAGTCCATGTTGTCACAAAGAGTCACCCATGACTGAGTAACTGAGCAAGAAGAAAACAAGATTTAAGTATATGAAGAAAACAATTTATTCCTAAATCTCAAAATCTTAGAATATTTAATTCAAAGATAACTAAAACTAATCCATTACAGGCTCTTATGATAGCTCTCAGTCTCCTGGTCAAATGTTTTCTCACACTTCCACCTTTATTAATGATTCTATTCCAAAAATTATTTTGTTTTATGGTTTGATGTAACTATCCATATAATGGGAATATGTCTGACGTATTCAGAGAAGAGGCTAACTTTAGAGAATTATATCTATGTCATATAGAAAAAGACCTCATAGGAGATATTATGCCTTATTGACTAGGCATTATATTTTCACTCTGCTTCCTAAAAATGAGAATTTCCTGCTAAACACTGGCCTGTGCAAAATTTAAACTATTGCAAGTTTACGAATAGAGCTGGAGATTTAGAGAGAATGCCAAATTATCTGCCTTAACTCTGAGCATCTGCCAGTAAAAGTAGACTTGCATGACAGTTCTCTATATGCAGAGAAAAAGTGAAAGTGAAGTCGCTCAGTCGTGTCCGATTCTTTGTGACCCCGTGGACTGTAGCCTACCAGGCTTCTCCATCCGTGGGATTTTCCAGGCAAGAATACTGGAGTGGGTTGCCATTTCTTTCTCCAATAATCAGAGATCCCTACCTTATTGGAGAGAATGCTGCTGCTAAGTCGCTTCAGTTGTGTCCGAGTCTGTGCGACTCCATAGACGGCAGCCCACCAGGCTCCTCCATCCCTGGGATTCTCCAGGTAAGAACACTGGAGAGAATAGAGCAAGTTAATTAGGCCTTCTCCAACCTCATGTTATGTTTGCTTAAAGCCAGGGAAGAAGATAGGCAGTCTTTGCTCTAGGATAGAGAGTCACCTATTAATTTTAATACTCAGTAAATCAGTTGCCCATTCCCAGCCTTAAATAATCTTTCTCTCATTTAATCTGACCACAAAACTAGTTTGGGTTGTGTAACTAAAACTGACTTCCCATGTGGCTTGAATTTCTGGATATTTAATACTAGAAAGTAACTATGCATGTGTGCATACTAAGTCACTTCAGTAGCATCTGAGTCTTTCCAACACTATGAACTACCATGCTCCTCTATCCATGGGATTCTCCAGGCAAGAATACTGGAATGGGTTGCCATGCCCTCCTCCAGGGGATCTTCCCAACCCAAGAACTGAACCAGCATCTCTTATGTCTCCTGTATTGGCAGGCAGATTGTTTATCAGTAGTGTCACCTGGGAAGCCCAGAACGTAACTATAACTATTCTCTATTTATGATTCCGGCTCAGTGTGAATAGTAAATGCATGAATACAAAATCAGCTTGCCAGTAGGACAGCAAAATTTGCCTTTTTCCAAAATTGTGGTCCCAAAACCTTACCATTCTTAATCTGAGAACACTCACTCTTAATTGAAGCAACTCATAACCCATTTCTCACATGGTTTTATGAGCAAACGGAACACTTTTCCCTTAGTAGTAGTGATGATTAGGTAATTCAATAAATGATAGCAGCAGTTCAGAACTGAAGTTCTGGAAGCCAGCAGAATTTTTGAGATAATAAGAGTAACTATAACTATGCACAGTACTTATTTAAATACAGATTCCCTGGTGGCTCAGCAGTAAAGAATCTGCCTACAGTGCTGGAGACTTAAGAGACTCAGGTTCCATCCCTGAGTACGGAAGATCCCCTGGAGGAGGGCATGGCAACCCACTCCAGAATTCTTGCCTAGAGAATCCCGTAGACAGAGGAGGTTGACCTTACTGCAGTCCATAGGGTCACAAATAGTCATACATGACTGAAGCAACTTAGCATGCATGCATATGGACCCTGGACTGGATTTACTGAATCCAGTTTTTCATAGTTGTCTTTGAGAATTCACTTTCATATGCACTTTTACTTTTTAAAATTATCACTGTAAGCAGGATATAGCAAGTTGTGAAATGCTTTAATGGAAAAATATTGACTGATGAGTTCAACTAATTAAATGAATATATATAATGGTGAAGGAACAGTTATGTGTGATAATGGTTATATCTCAGTCTATGATACTCATTAATCTAAAGAAAGAATATATGCACTGAAGGACTTCAACAACTTAGAAAAGGCATCAGTGGTTAGAGATGGATATTGCATATGATGCATATGATGCATATGATGAAATTGCCCACGAATATGCTAACAAGTGTATGGTATTTCTTATTTGTTTAGGTTTCTCTGTGACCTGAGTTAAGTATCTCTCCAGTTCTCCATTTTGCTCTATTGTCACTCCAGTCACACCAATTAATTCTTTACTCCTAGCACCACCTGGGAAGCCCAAAACACTTCTAAGTATGCCTAAAAATAAAAATATATACAAGGAAAGTGACAAATTTGATTAAAAGCCCAATTTAGGTTTTTAATTCTAAAATAGAGACAGGTAGTGAGAGCCAATGTTTCAGAGGTAAGCCCAAGAGGAAAAAGTTCAGAATTTACTTAAGCCAATAAATAATTAGAAGGAATTATTAAATAGTATTATAGAAATGTGTGGCAGATTTTATGCAATTTAGCCCCCATTTTATTTAGTTTAAACACTTGCCTGCGAGCTCACCTGGTAAAGAATCCGTCTGCAGTGTGGGAGACCTGGGTTCAATCCCTGGGTTGGGAATATCCCCTGGAAAAGGGCATGGCAACTCACTTCAGTATTCTTGCCTGGAGAATCCCCATGGACAGAGGATCCTGGCAGACTACAGTCTATGGGGTTGCAAAGAGTAGGACTTGACTGAGTGACTAAGCACAGCACAGCATATATAATTTAAAGAGAGAAGAGCCAGCCCAGTGAACAAAACCCTGTTAAAATATGACTTTCAAAAGTTAAAGAACACGATTCCCTTAAAATATAAGCCTGTATCAAAGATTTACTTAAATCATTAATGAGGAAGCCAGCTAGAAGGAAATGCTTGTTAGAAGGAGTGTTAAGAGAAATAAAGTTATTTATAGACACTGGAACAAGATTGATGCTTAGATTCAAAGCTGGCTACTGTTTGACCGTAATAAAACTACAACTTTGGAATTTTCTTTGGGCATAAATCATTTGCATGTCTATCGGACAAAATCTGTTTGATGTGCGATTGTATGAAGATCATCTGCATTACTATAATTTTTATGAAAGTGAAAGTAAAGTCTCTCTGTCGTGTCCGACTCTTTGTGAACCCCATGGACTGTAGCCTACCAGGGTCCTCCGTCCATGGGATTTTCCATGGCAGGAGTACTGGAGTGGGTTGTCATTTTCTTCTCCAATTTTTATGAAAGTTAATATCAACTTTTAAAGAGTTGTACAACATCCTGTCCAGTAGTAAACAGAAAGTCAAAGAAAAGTGCATACTCCTAAAGAGATAAATAATCTTCAAATGAGACTATTAGACCCATGTAGCAAGTGCCAGTTAAACACTGGAAGGGCACAAACTCATCCTTTTGCTTTATTTCCAAATTTTTGAAATTTTTGTTTTCTTAACATGTTGACAATGCCAAGCATGAATAAATAATCACTAAATGTTCAAACACTGCCTAATATAAAATATCCCTTTTCCTCTACAACAAGTTACGAGGTATTTTCAAGGAGCATCTCTTTAATCTATTTAAATTTTAAGATAGTAACACTTTAGTCATTACACTTGGGTATTTGAAAGTGAAAGTAAAAGTGGCTCAGTCGTGTCTGACTCTTTGCAACCCCATGGACTGTCCATGGAATTCTCCAAGCCAGAATTCTGGAGTGGGTAGCCTTTTGGGTATTTAGGCTCCTCCAAAAAATTCTCATTTTACAGGATAATTTAAAATTGTGACAATAGATAAGTCATTTAAATGAGAGATTTTCACATCTTTAGCATTTACTACTTTCAATTTTCTACTAAGAACATGTATTTTTTTAAATGTCTTCTTCAGAAGATCATAAAAAATAATGTAATAGCATTTTGGAAAAAATACAAAGCAGACCAAAGTGACAGTGCAGGATTTATTACCTTTAATGAAAACATTAACTACACTAATAGAATTGTATTATCACTGACTTAATGCATCTCTTATGAGTACCACACTAAAATACATTACACTCAGTGAAATGTTTAAATGCTTTAAACTCAGGCAAGATATTTCAAAATTGCAACAGCTCTTGTAAGAGTCAACTTACAATGGTGGAGAAGTGTTATGCTTTTATTTATGCTATAATTTAGAATTTTCAACTTTCCCTAAGGACATGATGACAGAGAAGACATAGTGACTTTTTAACAAATATGTGGAAGACTGACAAAATATTCTGTAGCCCTAATAGCCAAGAAGTAAGAGAATTAAGATTAATAGTGACTACCATAACTGTTCATTGAGTCAAAATCCTAGGTAAAAGAATGAATACATATTACTGTTGTGTTAAAATTTATTTGCCAAGCAAAATTTAAAACACAAAGATGACCAAGTCTAAAATATCCTTATCCTTCACAGCATCTGAAGAGTCAAGGAATAGTATCAAACTTTTGAAAGTGGATCTTTGATCAGAGGAAATATATAAGTAATTGTTAGGAAGCAAAATATTTTTCTTTTCCTCAGAGACCTGTCTTTTCAAGAATCTTGAAAACAACATCTCATCTTTTAAATAAAATTATCTCCAGGTCAAGATCAGAGAATAGTCCTTTGGACAAAGGAGTACTGCTTTTTTTTTTTCCCTATAATTTAAGTGAAAGAAGCAAAAGGTGTTCCTATGCTTCCATGACATACTTTTCAGACCACCAAGATTAGAGGTTTTCACACAGAAACTTACAGCCCAGACCTTATAGTAATAAATGTAATTTTAGCACTCTGAGTTTACATGTAGAAAGGATGGTTCATTTCATCATTAACAATGTTATTATTGACTAAAGGAGTACACACACATACCCAGAGTTTAGGAAAATGTGCAAAATTGGTCTTTGTGATAAGTTTGTGCATATTTTCAAAAACCATACTAAGTTCACATTGGACTGAGGGTTTAGTAGTAGAATATCTATTCCATTCATCTCCTTCCTCAGCCTTTCAGTGAATGAATTGTCAGTCCTTTATTTTTATTAGGTTTTAGTATGCAGGTTTGATATTATGTGTGGTTGTGTGTGGGAATGGGGATGGTTTTGGGGAGTAGATGTGTGCAGAGTATGGGATATCCTATAGAAGTTCAACTATAGGTTGATACTTCATTTGGAATGCTTCCTTTGCTTCTCTTTACTAGAAACATTTAACAGTTAAGTAATCAAAAATGTGGATATTAGGATATTCACTAAAATTCTTTCTATGCCATCAAAATTAGCAAATAGCTGCTTTTGTGTTGGAATGTATTTATGTATTTCAAGAACTTCAGCTATGGTCCCAATAGTTGGACCTTATTCTACTATTCCTGTCCTACACAGTCTTTATAATATCTACCTACAGCTCTCAGAATCTATACTCTTTTCTAACATCTTATGGAAAAACTTGAATGAACATTTTTGCCAACCCAATAGAATCATCTCCACTTTACCTTCAAGTTTTCTTGGTAAATATGCTAGTCAGTTTGGTCATTTACCAGCAGACCTACAGAGTAAACGAGGAACAGCAAATGTAAAATTGGATGATGATCTCTCTGCAGGGATGGACTTTGACTATGTTTTAAAACTCATCCAAACTTCACCCCACTAGGTGAGCCAATGTTTCCCAAGTGTCTCAATGGTAAAGAATCTGCCTGCCAATGCAGGAGACATGGGTTTGATTCCCGGGTCAGGAAGATCGCATGGAGGAGGGCATGACAACCGACCTTAGTATTCTTGCCTGGAGAATCCCATTAAAGGAGGAACCCGGTGGTCTATGATCCATAGAGTCATAGAGTCATAGAGTCAGACACAGCTGAAGTGATTTAGCATGCATGCACACAAGGAGAATTAATATTTGCATCATAAATAGTGTGACCTTAATGACATGGTGACCAAAGGAGACTAGTCTGTCTTTCTGAAGTTAACTTACCATTTCTAGAGGTAGTTGCCGTTTCCCTGAAGAAGGAAATGAAAACCCACTCCAGTATCATTGCCTGGGAAATCCCATGGACAGAGAAGCCTGGTGGGCCACAGTCCATGGGGTTGCAAAGAGTCAGACACAACTTAGTGACTAAACAACAACAACAACGAAGTGAACCAGTGTAGCCTGTTATCCTTTCCATATGAGCCGGGGGCAGGAGTTGCAGGGAGCAGGAATTGGATTTAGGCCACTGATATGAACTTTAGTTCAAGCTGACTGATTTTAAAGGATTTTAGAACTTATGTCCTAAAAATTTGGAAAAAGTGAGCAGAATGCCTGGCTTAGAAAATGGATGAAATAGAAATTGGAAAAGGAGAGTATGTCTCTTCTCCCTGCAGTTGCTTTTCCCTTTCTAGATGGCTTTGCCTATGAAGACTTTATCTTTCTTTTATCTACCTTTTATGGAGTAAGTCTATATAGTAACATGAACTGAGATGTTAGAAAATCTCAACGTCAAGCATAAAATGAACAGCAGGATTTTGGTGCTTGGATTTATGCTATTTTTGACATTCATACATACCTATCATATTTGCTGTGTATGAGGTTGCCAACCTATAAGGTTCATTTTAAAAATTATAATATTTGCATCCCTGTGGCATAGGAAGATAAACTTATTTTGAATTTATTTTTTTATATGAAAAAATGGAAACATCTCATATAGAATCTTTCTTTGATCTTGTTCCCATGCTGGAGAAAGTCTGTTTGTATTTGAATATAGCTGCTTCACCTGACATTTCTGTTACCTTGGACACAAAGTCATTTAACAAGTTGTTTGAACTTTCTGTTCCTCAGTTTCTTTCAATGTAAAATGAGGATAATAGTAACTCCTATGACATAGAGTTATGAAAATTAAACAGTGATAACATTTGCAAAGAAGTTTAAACAATGCCAAGTCCATAGTTCAGTTCAGTTCAGTTCAGTCGCTCAGTCATGTCTGACTCTTTGCGACCCTATGAACCACAGCATGCCAGGCCTCCCTGTCCATCACCAACTCCCGGAGTTCACCCAAACCCATGTCCATCGAGTCGATGATGCCATCCAACCATCTCATCCTCTGTCATCCGCTTCTCCTCCTGCCCTCAATCTTTCCCAGCGTCAGGGTCTTTTCAAATGAGTCAGCTCTTTGCATCATGTGGCCAAACTATTGGAGTTTCAGCTTCAACATCAGTCCTTCAAATGAACACCCAGGACTGATCTCCTTTAGGATGGACTGATTGGACCTCCTGGCACTCCAAGGGACTCTCAAGAGTCTTCTTCAATACCACAGTTCAAAAGCATAAATTCTTCTGTGCTCAGCTTTCTTTATAGTCCAACTCTCACATCCATAAATGACCACTGGAAAAACCATAGCCTTGACTAGACAGACCTTTGTTGGCAAAGTAAGATCTCTGCTTTTTAATACGCTATCTAGGGTGGTCATAAATTTCCTTCCAAGGAATAAGCATCTTTTAATTTCATGGCTGCAATCACCATCTGCAGTGATTTTGGAGCCCAGAAAAATAAAGTCAGCCACTGTTTCCACTGTTTGCCCATCTATCTGCCGTGAAGTGATGGGACCGGATGCCATGATTAATTTTCTGAATGATGAGCTTTAAGCCAACTTTTTCACTCTCCTCTTTCACTTTCATCAAGAGGCTCTTTAGTTCTTCTTCACTTTCTGCCATAAGGGTGGTGTCATCTGCATATCTGCTGCTGCTGCTGCTGCTAAGTCGCGTCAGTCGTGTCCGACTCTGTGCGACCCCATAGACGGCAGCCCACCAGGCTCCCCCGTCCCTGGGATTCTCCAGGCAAGAGTACTGGAGTGGGTTGCCATTTACTTCTCCAGGGCATGAAAGTGAAAAGTGAAAGTGGAGTCGCTCAGTCGTGTCCGACTCAGTGACCCCATGGACTGCAGCCCGCCAGGCTCCTCCGTTCATGGGATTTTCCAGGCAAGAGTACTGGAGTGGGGTGCCATGCATATCTGAGGTTATTGATATTTCTCCCGGCAATCTTGATTCCAGCTTGTGCTTCTTCCAGCCCTGCGTTTCTCATGATGTACTCTGCATATAAGTTAAATAAACAGGGTGACAAATTACAGCCTTGATGTACTCCTTTTCCTATTTGGAATCAGTCTGCTGTACCATGTCCAGTTCTAACTGTTGCTTCCTGACCTGCATACAGGTTTCTCAAGAGGCAGCTCAGGTGGTCTGGTATTCCCATATCTTGAAGAATTTTCCACAGTTTATTGTGATCCACACAGTCAAAGGCTTCGGCATAGTCAAAAAACAGAGGTAGATGTTTTTCTGAAACTCTCTTGCTTTTTCGATGATCCGTTGGATGTTTGCAATTTGTTCCCTGGTTCTCCTGCCTTTTCTAAAACCAAATCGAACATCTGGAAGTTCATGGTTCATGTATTGCTGAAGCCTGGCTTGGAGAATTTTAAGCATTACTTTACTAGCATGTGAGATGAGTACAATTGTGCGGTAGTTTGAGTGTTTCTTTGGCATTGCCTTTCTTAGGGATTGGAATGAAAACTGACCTTTTCCAGTCCTGTGGCCACTGCTGAGTTTTCCATATTTGCTGCCATATTGAATGCAGCACTTTCACAGCGTCATCTTTCAGGATTTGAAATAGCTCAACTGGAATTCCATCACCTCTACTAGCTTTGTTCGTAGTGATGCTTCCTAAGGCCCACTTGACTTCACACTCCAGGATGTCTGGCTCTAGGTGAGTGGTCACACCATCGTGATTATCTGGGTCATGAAGATCTTTTTGTACAGTTCTTCTGTGTATTGTTGCCACCTCTTTTTAATATCTCCTGCTTCTGTTAGGTCCCTACCGTTTCTGTCCTTTATTGAGCCCATCTTTGCTTTAAATGCTCCCTTGGTAAATGATTCGAAATAATCATATAATTTTGAAATACCACCTCACCCACAACCATCAGTCTGGGCACTTGTGTATATGCATGACCATGTGAGCAAACATACACACACACTCACACACTTGAGTGTAACTCTCTGTCATGAAGAAATAAGGGAAATTAAATTTTTCTACCTGAACACACTAGGTCAGGAAGGACTACAACACTTTTAAGATATTAAAGAGTCACAATATTCTCTTTCCCTTCCTTCCTTTAACTTGAGTGATCAGACTGTAGCCATATTACTTGATACACTGGCAGAGCTAGAATATGACTTTTAAGCAAAGGTTGGTCCTAAATGCAATTGGATAAAAAGCTAAGTACGTGGTATAACTTGAAAGACACAATGAGAAACTGCTCTCCCATTCTGTTCAATATGGTAACTGAAATTTCATCATCCAAGCTTCATTCTCTGAATTTCTAGGGATAATACAAATGCATGGAGTTCTTTAAATGTTAAAGTAAAACAGCATTCATCATGTTTTTTGTGTGGTAAACAATAAGAAAACATTTTACAACAATGAGATCAAGCTGTGTAGCGATAATATACAAGATAGAAACTTTTGAAAAATGAATGTACCACCAAAGTCAAAGTTAGTCACATTTAGGTTATTTATTTATTATTTTCATAGGAATCATAGTGAGACCTATTAAGAATCTAGAAGGCATGAAGAGGGACTCATAAGAAGAAGGGAATTTCTGAAAAGGGAGGGAGAACAATGTCTGTAGCTCAACTTTGCCATCTATACAGTTTTGCCCATAGGAACCTGGAAGGCTACAGTCCATGGGATCACAAAGAGTCAGAAACAACTGAGTGACTAAGCACACACATACACAAGCTACTGCCTTTATATATAAATTTTATATATAAGTAGAGCATATAAGCATGGTGAATTATATGGTCTCCATTATTCCAGCAAACATATAGTCAAAACTTTTGTGGTAGTGGTTTAGTCGCTAAGTCTTGACCGACTCTTGAGACCCCGTGGACTCTAGTCTGCCAGGCTCCTCTGCCCATGGAATTTCCCAGGCAAGAATACTGTAGTGGGTTGTCATTTCCTTCTGCAAGGTATCTTCTCAACCCTGGGATCGAACTTGTGTCCCCTACATTGTAAGCATTCTCTTACATTGCAGGCAAATTCTTTACTGCCAAGCCACCAGTGATTCCTGGTCAAATGTGTAGGCTCTGATAAAACTCTAGTACAAGTGTAGAGTAGAATTACCTTTACCATAACAATAAAGTATTATTACTACATTCACCCTGAAAGCAAAACAACTTTAACAGCCCATGTTATGTTTTCTTAAAGGATTATTTCAAATACTCTTGAAACATTTACAATGTAAATAAAGGCCAAAAATGGCTGTGTTGGGAACTGAGAAGACTTAGAAATCTATTCTTTCTAGAAATGTTAATGTATCTTCTTAATAAGATCTGTGTTTCATTGGTCTTAGACACATCACCGACATGTTCACTAAAAATGGATGATTTTAGCTTAATTGTTTGCAGCTTCTTGTCACTTTCTTAGTGCCACTCCACTTACACTAGTAATTAAAACTTGAGTTCTGAAGGCTTTTTTCCTGAGACCAGGCTGAGAAAAGTAAAAGGGAAATGAACCTGAAGGCTTACAAGCAAGGAAACAGTGTGATCCATAACTAAAGTTGAATTACTGACTATTTTCCCATATGTGTTTTTGAAGAAAAAAAAAGTTTAAAACTTTTCTGATTTATTTTCAAAAAGAAAACATCCTTTAAATATAGTACACATTTATTTGTTTTATAAAGAGCAATCTGTCTTTTCAAACTACAAATCTGACAAAATGAGAACCCTGAAAGGAGAGGCTAGTAGTTGAGAGTTCCCTCTTAATCATACCACATTGCCTCGAGTTGGGTTTATTTATGGTGAGAGTGTGTCTCAGCCTTTCTTATGAATTTCAGTGTGGAGATTTTCTTGTGTGCCTGATGTGTAGGAATTATACAGCTAGTGTCTGGATTTCTTTCAAAGAAAATTTCTCTGGGTGTGGGTGTAGTTGTAGGTTTGATGTGTCCATGGGAGTAGGTGATTTCAGGTTCCTATGTTGCCATCATGGAACAGAACATCTCACATAGCCTGGAACAGTTAGCAGGACCACCTCCTGTACAGCAGGGAAACATGCTAACTATTAAGGTCCACTGCCACAGAACAAACTTAAATCATGTTGAGTAGAGGCCACTGCTTCCCGTCTCCTGATATTATGGTTCATCTTGGGGAGCTCATCAGCTCAAGATTCTTAGAAGCTACTATCAAGCCTTGCATCTAAATTTTTTCACTGACTTTAACCTTTAACTGTAATTGGTAGCCATACCTTGGAAGCCAATCACATCTTTATTGTTTTATTATTGTGACTTCTTGTCAAAATATTTCTGGGTAGCTTGAAATGTATGGCAGCAACCTGTGAGTCATCCTAGATTTGCATACTGTCCCTTTAAAAATTAATCAATAGTCAATTTGAGAAAGAAATGGAAATTTTTTTTTTTGAGATAACTTGATGATTACAGCTTGGGAGATAGTCTTTCAGAAAACTCTGAAAACTGTTCTGCCTGTTAGAGGTCAATGTACAATTATATGTTTTTTGAGACAAAAGATGATACATCAAATGAATTATTGACAGTTTACAGAATCCAGATCTGCATGTACAAAGCAAGTACTGGGTCATCATGACCTCTTACAGCAGCAGTCCCCAACCATTCTGGCATCAGGGCCTGGTTTATAGAAGATGATTTTTCCATGGACTGGGGTAGGGGGCAGTGGTTCAGATGGTCATGCAAGTGATGGGGAATGGCAGATGAAACTTAGCTAGCTTGCCCACCACTCACCTCCTGCTGTTCACCTGGTGTCTAAGGTGGTGCAGGAGTTGGGGACCCCTGACTTACACGATTAAGATGGAAGATTATTTCTTTCGGAGGTCTGATGAATGCAGATACACAATATACACTAATGGGGAAGGAGTAAGCTCAAACAGAAAAAGCATTATGTTAAATTTTTCTTGTCTTGCTATAAAATATGAATTTTATTTTATCAATAAGTTTGCCAGCATTGGGAAGAAATCAGGTAAATTCCACAGGAGAAGCATCCTGTAAAATATCTGACTCAATACCGAAAGAGGAGTCAAATAATCCTTTAGAAAAGTTAAGGTTGTAACTTACTTGGAATCACAATTGACAGAGACTAATACTGGGGAAGGGATTTGATTATGTCTTTGAAGAGGGGACAAGGAAGTGTGGGGAAAAGAAGACCTGGAAATAAGAATATATGGTCAGAAATGAAAGATTGAGACCATCAAAGATGAAACATCAATTAATTTATTGTCTATCGATCTGGTTTCATCTAGGGTTCCACTTCTCCTTTCTTTACTGTTTTGGTTGAAGAGGCTTTTCCTAGGGACCCAAAATGTATAATGATGATAAATAGAGGTAGATTATGACCATCACAAAAGATAAAAAGGAGAACCTCTCTAACACTTATTTTGTGAGTGAAGATTTGTATCTGAATTTGTGTTTAACAGAAAAGTAATCGTCTACATGTGAAATTTTTAGGCTACAGAAATTTTCAAAGAACTTATATAACCAAATAAATTTTGTTGTTTTAAAGAAGTGTACATGGGGGACTCCACACACAAATTATTAACCACTTTATGTGAGTTTTAGATTTTTAAAATTTTATTTTAACGCAAAACAATAAAATCTGGTGAATATTCTTTCTACATTTTCAGAATCCTACTGTTACTTTAAAGTGCAGCTCCTCTATAGATCTAGCATTGATAGAGGTTTCTTCTCTGATTTTCAGTTCTCTCTCTCTCTCTCTCTCTCTCACACACACACACACACACACACATACACACCATGTATATCTGTAGCACCCTCACACTACTTACAATAAAATGAAATGACTCTATGGGAGTGTTAGTTGCTCAGTTGTGTCCAATTCTTTGTGGCTCCATGGGCTGTAGCCTGCCAGGCTCCTCTGTTCATGGAATTCTCCAGGCAAGAATACTGTAGTGAGTAGCAATTCCCTTCCCCAAGGGATCTTCCTAACCCAGGGACTGAACCTAGGTCTCCTGCATTGCAGGCAGATTCTTTACTGCCTGAGCCACCAGGGAAGCCCCCAAAAGACAATTTAGTGCACTGTTATCTTGAAACAAGACAGTCTGGGCCTAAATCCTGAATCTACTATATATTATCTCTGTGGCATTTATCATGTGGCTTCAATTTTTTGTGCCTCAGGCTATTCCTTTGTAAACTGTGAATTGTAATAGTATAACTTCCATAAAATATAGTAGTGAAAAATTGAACTAATACATAAAAGTTACTGAAAATAATATCTATAAACAATAAATGTTAACCATTATTATTACTATATTATTAGGTATAGTACCATTGTTAATATCTCTACTTCTGTGCACTGAAAAGGATGAAAAGTAACATTGACTAAATATTAGTTGAGTAAAAGATTCTGTTTTATGTGCTCTCATGCTTTATTCACATTCTCTTATAAATAGTCACTAAGAAATAAAGTTTGTCTATATTTCAAGTTATAGGTGAGGATCACAGATGTACTTCCACATATGTAAATGTTCAAATAATGGAACAGAGCTACTGTCTAGTAGGAATATGAACAATAAGAAACTTTCAATATATTTAAAAAATTTCACTCTCATATTACACAGAATGGTAATAAGCTACTAATTTTATTTCTCTTAATTTTTATCCATTTCTATCTATAGATGTCTCTTAATGATATATAAAAATATATAGTAAGAGAAATGAGAAATATGGTAATATCAGTAATAAGCACTTCCTGCATGCTCAGCACACTAGTCAGTTATTTTCAGCATTGTGTTATTTAATTTAGTAACACTCTTAGGCTATTACCGATCACTTATTGGTGTTTAAAGGCAAGGAAACTGAGGCTTAGAAGTAAGTCATTTTTTTTTTAAAGCACTTTTTTAAAAAAATTTAGTTTATTTATCTATTTTTTAACTTTACATTATTGTATTTGTTTTGCCATACATTGACATGAATCCTTCATGGGTGTACATGTGTTCCCCTTCCAGAATCCCCCTCCCACCTCCCTCCCCATCCCATGCCTCCGGGTCATCCTGGTGCACCAGCCCCAAACACCCTGTATCATACATCGGAAGTCATTTATATAATGATACAGGAAAAGTGCCGAAGCCATGATTCGAATCCAGGCTCTTTAACATCAAAGCCCAAATTCTTAAGCATAAGACAAATCTAAATGTTTACATTCTATGATAGCAAGTAGCACAACCCCTAAATTCTCTACCTCTGAATTATATTGTGAAATTAGACAATAGCTCTAGGGAGCCAACTGAAAGCTTCATGGAAAAATTGCCCTATTTTGAAAGCAACATCTCTTCTAAATAACCTCAGTAAGGACAAGCAGTTGTTCAGTCTACACTTTGTCAGTCCTTTAAAAAAGTATGTCATGCCTGTATTCAGTGGTCCTGCAATTGCACTAATAAGTACAGGATATAAAAACTGTTTTAAAATTTTTATTGCTCTTAAAAAACAAACCATATTTTAATAGTATGGAACTTGTCACTTACAAGGGAAATTTTCCAGCATATATTTTTTCTTGTCATGATGCAGCTCTCTCTTTTGTTCCAGTGTTTCAGAAAACTATCTGTAGGCAAATGAGAACTGGGGGGCCAAGGCAGGTTTGGTATTAAGAGGGAGGCAGTCAAATTCCATTCCAATCTCTTCATTTCAGTCAGCACTTTGCTTCAAAGCATGACTGGGATCATTGAAATATGATTATTGTAATGCTAGACTCATCTGCAGAAAGATCAGGTTTATTAAGGAAATCAAATTCTTCACAGGAAAAGAGACATATTAATGAATATTGAACCCTTGATATCAAAGGAATTAGATGATAACTCAAGTGACTTGAAAATTCAGTGATTAATGTATGTAAGTAGTGTAAGTACTATCTTCATCTTTACAGCTTTTGTGAATTATACCACTTCAGAGCCAAGGAGGAAGTGGGCACTTTTTCTCTTTGCCAAAGATTAACCTCATTCTGTCTTCATCTCCTTCATCCAAAAGAGGTATTGCTCATATCACTGATGGTAATTTCTGAATATCAGACACTGTGGCAAATTTGAATCATTACTCAGATAAAATGTCCCTTTTTACTCTGCTTTGACCACAAATAAATATTAATATTAACCCTTAGAAATTTTGTCTGAAATTTAAGAAAAACAGGGAATTTCTAGTATTTGAATGTTCTTCTCAGTGAAATACTCTTTATACCATAGCTTCTGGTTCCTAGAGTAAAATGCATATAACCATCTGATCTCAGAACTATATTTCCATGAACAGCGGTCACAAAGCAGTGTTGCGTGATTAAACCTATGTTTTCAGACCTCCAACAACAATTTCAGCTTATAATATGAACATATTTTGTCTCAAACACTGGACATATTGCTGCTTTGTTTATCTCTGTCTCTCCAAAACACTTGCTGCTTC
This sequence comes from Giraffa tippelskirchi, assembly GCF_054371585.1. Classification (NCBI taxonomy): domain Eukaryota; kingdom Metazoa; phylum Chordata; class Mammalia; order Artiodactyla; family Giraffidae; genus Giraffa; species Giraffa tippelskirchi. Next base: position 46,095,185 of record NC_137276.1, read on the forward strand.
ATTAAGGTAGATAATAAAAACAAAAAAATATTTTTAGCTATTATCTCCTCACATTTCTCCTTGACCATCTGCTTTACCAGTTCCTCAGGGAATAAGATTATGTCATCTAGATTTTACTGGTGGCATTTATCCCATTATTTGCCTCAGAGACTTCACTACCTCAAACCAGAGCTGGCCCTAAAGCATCAACTTCTGTTCATACCCTACTATCATTAGCTTTACTCCTGCACCACTAAATGCAGATATCTGAGTACCTCCATATACGTATGTGGCATCATTGAAATTATACATTTTAGTTTGAAGCTCATATATTCATAGTGATTTGTCATATACAATCAACAGTCTGAAAGCCAAGTCCTTATTTCCTATAAGAACAATAGAAATGTTACACAAAACTAATTGAAAATGTTTTTTATTTCATTCCATGATTTGTGCATATTCTACCAACCTTTGATTTACTTAGGAATCAGAAAAGACTGAAAAAAAATTAATGAAGTGTAGGTTGATCTGCCTCTCTCTTTTCTTCTATTTTATTAATTCAACATAAGTTGGTTAATGAAGGAAAGTAACATGAGACAGTGTCATATATTTTTTCCTTTTCATACTGTTCATGGGGTTCTCAAGGCAAGAATACTGAGGTGGTTTGTCATTCCCTTCTCCAGTGGACCACATTTTGTCAGAACTCTCCACCATGACCCATCCATCTTGGGTGGCCCTACATGGCATGGCTCATAGTTTCACTGAGTTAGACAAGCTTTGGTCCATGTGATCAGTTTGATTAGTTTTCTGTGATTGTGGTTTTCATTCTGTCTGCCCTCTGCCAGATAAGAGGAAGAGGCTTATTGAAGCTTCCTGGTGGGAGAGACTGACTGAGGGAAACTGGATCTTGTTCTGATGGGTGGGGCCATGCTCAGTTCAGTTCAGTTCAGTCACTCAATCGTGTTCGACTCTTTGAGACCCCATGGACTGCAGCACACCAGGCCTCTCTGTCCATCATCAACTCCCAGAGTTTACTCAAACTAGTGTCCGTTGAGTCGGTGATGCCATCCAACCATCTCATCCGCTGTTGTGCCCTTCTCATCCTGCCTTCAATCTTTCCCAACATCAGGGTATTTTCCAATGAGTCAGCTCTTCGCATCAGCTGAGTTTCAGCTTCAACATCAGTCCTTCCAATGAACATTCAGGGCTGATTTCCTTTAGGATGGATTGGTTGGATCTCCTTGTAGTCCAAGGGACTCTCAAGAGTCTTCTCCAACACCACAGTTCAAAAGCATCAATTCTTTGGCTCTCAACTTTCTTTACTGGGCCATGTTCAGTACATCTTGAATCCAGTTTTCTGTTGATGGGCAGGGCTGTGTTCCCTCCCTGTTGTTTGACCTGAGACCAAACTATGGTGGAGGTAATGAAGAAAATGGCCACCTCCTTCAAAAGGTCCTGTGCATGCACTGCTGCACCCAGTGCCCCAACCGTGCAGCAGGCCGCCACCAAACCAGGCTCCAACAGAGACACCTGGACACTCACAGCCAAGTCTGGGTCAGTCTCTTGTGGGGTCAAATAGCTGAAAAAAGAAGGAAAGCAGAAGGCAAAGGAGAAAAGGAAAGATACTCATTTGAATGCAGAGTTCCAAAGAATAGCAGGGAGAGAAAAGAAAGCCTTCCTCAATGATCAAGGAAAAGAAATAGAGAAAAAGAATAGAATGGGAAAGACTAGAGATCTCTTCAAGAAAATTAGATACCAAGGGAACATTTCATGCCAAGATGGGCACAATAAAAGACAGAAATGGTATGGACCTAACAGAAGCAGAAGATATTAAGAAGAGATGGCAAGAATACATGGAAGAACTATACAAAAAAGATCTTCATGACCAAGATAACCACCATGGTGTTATCACCCACCTAGAGCCAGACATCCTGGAATGGGAAGTCAAGTGGGCCTTAGGAAGCATCACTAAGAACAAAGATAGTGGGGGTGATGGAATTCCAGTTGAGGTATTTCAAATCCTAAAAGATGATGCTGTGAAAGTGCTGCACTCACTTGGAAAACTCAGCAGTGGCGACAGGACTGGAAGAGGTCAGTTTTCATTCCAATCCCAAAGAAAGGCAATGCCAAAGAATGCTCAAACTACCACACAATTGCACTCATCTCACACGCTAGCAAAGTAATGCTCAAAATTCTGTAAGCTAGGCTTCAACAGTACGTGAACTGTGAGCTTCTAGATGTTCAAGCTGGATTTAGAAAAGGCAGAGGAACCAGAGATGAAATGGCTAACATTCATTGGATCAGCGAAAAAGCAAGAGAGTTCCGGATAAACATCTCCTTCTGCTTTATTGATTATGCCAAAGCCTTTGACTGTGTGAATCACAGCAAACTGTGGAAAATACTTAAAGAGATGGGAATACCAGGCCATCAGACCTGTCTCCTGAGAAATTTGTATGCAGGTCAAGAAACAACAGTTAGAACTGGACATGGGACAACATACTGGTTCCAAATTAGGAAAGGACTATGTCAAGGCTGTATATTGTCACCCGGCTTATTTAACTTATAGGCAGAGTATATCATATGAAATGCTGGGCTGGATGAACCACAAGCTGGAATCAAGATTGCCAGGATAAATATCAATAACCTCAGATATACAGATGACACTACCCATATGGCAGAAAGTGAAGAAGAACTAAAGAGCCTCTTGATGAAAATGAAAGAGGAGAGTGAAAAAGTTGACTTAAAACTCAACTAAGATCATGGCATCTGGTCCCATCACTTCATGGCAAATAGATGGGAAACAATGGTAACAGTGACCGACTTTATTTTGGGGGGCTCAAAAATCTCTGCATATGGTGACTGCAGGCATGAAATTAAAAGATGGTTGCTCTTTGGAGGAAAAGCTATGGCCAACCTAGACAGCATATTAAAAAGCAGAGACATTATTTACCAAGAAAGGTCCATTTAGTAAAGCTATGGTTTTTCTAATAGTCATGTACGGATGTGAGAGTTAGACTATAAAAAAAGCTGAGAGCTGAAGAATTGATGCTTTTGAACTGTGGTGTTGGAGAAGACTCTTGAGAGTCCCTTGGACTATAAGGAGATCCAGCCAGTCAATCCTAAAGGAAATCAGTCCTGAATATTCTTTGGAAGGAGTGATGCTGAAGCTGAAACTGCAATACTTTTGCTACCTGATGGGAAGAACGGACTCATTGGAAAAGACCCTGATGCTGGGAAAGAATGAAGGCAGGAGAAGAAAGGGATGACAGAGGATGAGATAGTTGGATGTCATCACCGACTCGATGGACATAAATCTGAGCAAGCTTGGGAGTTGGTGATGGACAAGGAAGCCTGACATGCTGCAGTTCATGGGTTGCAAAGAGTCAGAGATGACTGAAGAACTGAACTGAATGAACTGAGCATGAGTCAAAAACACATGATAGTCTTCTTTGGTCATTCATGTTTCTTAGAATATTATGAACTTTTTTGCATTCAAAAGAAGTGAGTGCTGGTTTCAATTGAAAGCAGGACTTATTAGGGCTTTCTGTTGGACCATAAAGAATGCTCACTGCTGAAGAATTGATGCTTTCAAGTTGTGGTGCTGGAGGTGACTCTTGAGAGTCCCTTCGATGGTAAAGAGATCAAATCTATCAATCCTAAAGGAAATCAACCCTTCCCAGTGATGGAAGGACTAATGCTAAAGCTGAAGTTCCAGTACTTTGGCTACCTGATGCAAAAAACTGACTCATTGGGCAAGACTCTGATGCTGGGAAAGATTAAAGGCAAAAAGAGAAGGGGGCAGCAGAGAATGAAATTGTTAGATAACATCACTGAAATGGATATGAAGTTGAGCAAACTCTGGAAGATAGTGAAGAACAGTGGAGCCAGAGCACTGTAGTCAATGGGCTTGCAAAAAGTCGGACATGACTTAGAGACTGGAACAACAACAATCAGGGTTGTCCACACCCTCATTTAGTCAGTTATATATGTAACATGGGCTTCCCAGGTGGCTCAGTGGAAAAGAATTCTCCTGCCAATGCAGGAGACACAGGAAATCCCTGGCTCAGGAAGATCCCCTGGAGTAGGAAATGACAACCCACTCCAGTATTCTTGCCTGGTAAATTCCATGGACAGGGTAGCCTGGCCGTCTGCAGTCCATGGGGTAACAAAGAGTAGCACACGACTAAGCAACTGAGCATGCACGCACACATATGTAACATATTGTATCTGGTATAAGCTTTAATCCCCAATGAGATGGTATTTGGAGATGTAGCCTTTGGGGAACAGAGTGAAATGTATCATGAAGATGTGATTCTCATGATGGGACTAGTACCTTTACAGGAAAAGGATAAGGCGAAGCTCTGTGTGTCTTTCTGCTACAGAAGGACACAGTCAGAAGGCAAAAATCTGTAAGTCAGAGAGTCCTCTCTAGAACCTGATCCTGCTGGCTTCCTGATTTCATGACTATAGCCAGCAAAACTGTTAGAGAATATTTTTCTATTGTTTAATCAGGGCTTCCCTGGTGCCCCACCACCACCACCACCTCAGTCCATAGTATTTTTTTATAATAGCCTTAATGGAATAAGACACATGCTTACCTTGTACTCAGTTGTTGTACAATTGTTCAGTAGTGTCCAAATCTGTGTGACCCCATGGACTGCAGTAGCCAGGCTTCCCTGTCCATCACCATTTCCTGGAGCTTACTCAAACTCATGCCCATTGAGTTGGTGATGCAATACAGCCATCTCATCATCTGTTGTTACCTTCTCCTCCTGCCTTCAATCTTTCCCAGCATCAGGATCTTTTCTAATGAAGTGAGTCTTCACATCAGGTGGCCAAATTATTGGAGTTTCATCTTCACCATCAGTCCTTACAATGAATATTCAGGTTGATTTCCTTTAGGATTGACTGGTTTGATCTCCTTGCAATCAAGGGACTCTCAAGAGTCTTCTCCAAAACGACAGTTCAAAAGCATCAATTCTTTGGTACTCAACCTTCTTTATGGTACAGCTCTCACATCCATACATGACTAGTGGAGAAACCATAGCTTTGACTAAAGGGACCTTTGTCAGAAAAGTGATGCCTCTGCTTTTTAATACACTGTCTAGGTTTGGCATAGCTTTTTTTTTTTTTCCCAAGGAGCAAAAAATTTTTTTTTCAATTTTATAGCTGCAGTCATCATCTGGAGTGATTTCGGAGCCCAAGAAAATAAAATCTGTTCTGTTTCCATTGTTTCCCCATCTATTTGCCATGAAGTGATGGAACCAGATGCCATGATCCTAGTTTTTTTGAATGTTGAGTTTTAAGGCAGCTTTTTCAGTTTCCTCTTTCACTTTCATCAACAGGCTCTTTAGTTCCTCCTCACTTTCTGCCATAAGGGTGGTCTCATCTCCATATCTGAGGTTACTCAGTTGAGTGCTTCTAAACTCCCAAGTGTTTTGGTACAAGGGAGCTGTAAGCTCATGGGACATTGTAAACACTACGTGCATATGGAACAGTAGGGATCAGGGAGTACACATATTGCATACATCTAATATGTTCACACAATGATCCCTTGTCCCATCAACTTTGCTTAAAAAAAAAAAACAAATTCAAAAGAAAATTATTAAGAATTTCAAGGCACGGAGTTCAGAGTGTTAACCAAATTTAGAGCCCTAAGTGTGGGGCCCAAGTGACTGCACAGGTTGCACACTCATGAAGCTGGCCCTGAGTGTTATCACTTGTATATGGAACTGGAGAATATCAAGAACTATCTCGAAGGAAACACTGATATTAACCTAGAATATAAATATTATGTGTCAGGATAAAAACTGTCCCAAAATAAAGAATGGTAAAAATTAGGGTCATTTTAAGAGGAAGTATTTTTGAATCACATTTTAATAGAGAAGTGTATTAGATAATTCTACCAAAGGTAGAAACATATATAGTATTTGAAAAAGTCATTTAAAAATATTTTGTATGATAAAGGACTTATAGTGAAATAATGAGTATTTATTTCTAACGACTATTCCTATTATACATTTTTCACCCAGGCACCTTCTGTAATTCTTTATCATTAACTGATTTCACCCAACTTTAAAGTGACTTGATAATAATGTGTTTTGGGAAGGAAAATCTCAATTTAATAAACAGATAAATAAGGTATACAATATAAACATATAGGTCTTAGTATTTTTCTAAAGCTTTAGTTCAGGTAACATGTTTTATGAATCCTTGTGATGTATATTATGCATCCATTTAAGACTCACTTTTATCTTTTTCTGTTCCTCTAATAACAGTGTGAACTCTGTACTCTCAGAAGGTAAATTATTTAGTTCTGTGGTTAGCTCTGCATGCCTTATCATTGTCCTTAGTTTAATTTAGGTTCTAAATAAATTCCTGATTCAATTAATTATTTTTATTTTATATCATTTGAAGCCTAATCATATGACTTTTAACCATTATTTTAAGATAACAATCTTTTATTCATTAAATTAATTTTCTGCAATTTTATTTGCATCTGTTAACCATTGTACACTTTTATTTATGAAATCATCTTTTCTGTTTATAACATCATAATGACAATAATATCAAAAATAATAACCCCAGCATTAAGCAGATGACAATTTTTTTTCTGATCATTTGACATATTTGGGATTGGTTACAGTCAACTTACCTAATTAAAAAACTGAGCAAACTTTAATATAAAATAATAGATGTTATTTACATGAGCAACAGTTTCTAGGAATTGATATTTCTCAAAGACCAGATGAAACTTGTAGCTAATCGTTGTTACAACAAAACTAAGTATCGTTGCTTTGTCCACAGAAAATTTCAAAGAAATATTCATCAAAAAAGGGACAAGGGAGAAAGAGATTAAAAAATCATGTATAGTCCCAAACAAAGCTAATAAAACAGAAAAAATAAAAGTCAGAGCTAGAAGGATCAAATAAATGGAGATTGACAATTGAGATATAAACCTGGAGAAAAAAAATAACTTCACAGCTTTTATGCCTTGATGAGAAGGGAAGTATTCAGATCATAAGCCTGTGGAATTTTAATCAATCTTTTGAAAATGAGCTTACAAGTAGAAAAGCAATAACAAAAGGAACCTAAAAATGAAATAATATAACTCATGGAAAACTGGTTTTGGAAAGGCACTCAAAACTCCCTTTTCTGTTCATGTTCTGTGATACTAGAAATATTTTAGCTCACATTTCCCAGTTTCAAAATATTTTTGGTCATTTGTACTTGCTACGCAGTTAGTGATCATGATTGTTCATTCCATGTCACTTACTATAGGAGTAAAAATACTTGTTTTTAAGGGCCTTCAATGCAGTACTGAGTCATTTTTTGAACACAGCTAATCTACCAGAATGCCAAGGGAGTATCTGAAAAGAACCCTTTTGTTACTTCCAAAAGGTTTGGCATCAATAATATAATTTGCTGCTGCTGCTGCTGCTAAGTCGCTTCAGTCGTGTCCGACTCTGTGCGACCCCTGAAAAGAACCCTTTTGTTACTTCCAAAAGGTTTGGCATCAATAATATAATTTGCTGCTGCTGCTGCTGCTAAGTCGCTTCAGTCGTGTCCGACTGTGTGCGACCCCATAGACGGCAGCTCACCAGGCTCCGCCGTCCCTGGGATTCTCCAGGCAAGAATACTGGAGTGGGTTGCCATTTCCTTCTCCAGTGCATGAAAGGGAAAAGTGAAAGTGAAGTCGCTCAGTCGTGTCCGACTCTTAGTGACCCCATGGACTGTAGCCTACCAGGCTCCTCCATCCATGGGATTTTCCAGGCAAGAGTACTGGAGTGGGGTGCCATTGCCTTCTCCGAATATAATTTAGACATCAATATAATTTAGACATCACTCAAAAAGTATTCTTGAGCCATCTGAATATCTGTTATCTGTCTGCTTTAATTCTCATCCCTAGCCTCCCTCCTAGACAACTTTTGTCTACATTAAAGTCATTACTATTCAATGGTTCTCAGTATTCAATATTCAGCTTCTTTCTTGCCTCAACTCATGCTTGATTCAGCTGGTCTAGCCTACCTTTTGCTTCCTCATTAGAACTCGAATGTCATTTGCTAACAATTGATCAACAGGATCCGACAACCAACAGTACTGGAACCCATTCAGTATCTCCTTTGTGGATCAAGCAACTTGACTATTAGAGTGCCATTGATATTTAATCAGTCCTGGGTGTTCATTGGAAGGACTGATGTTGAAGCTCAAACTTCAATACTTTGGCCACCTCATGCGAAGAGTTGACTCATTGGAAAAGACCCTAATGCTGGGATGGATTGGGGGCAGGAAGAGAAGGGGACGACAGAGGATGAGATGGCTGGATGGCATCACCGACTCAATGACATGGGTTTGAGTAGACTCCGGGAGTTGGTGATGGACAGGAAGGCCTGGGGTGCTGCGATTCATGGGGTTGCAAAGAGTCGGACACGACTGAGCGACTGAACTGAACTGAACTGACCATGTACTACCATTGCACACAATTTTGATTTCCAAGTAAATCATCCAGTGACAGAAATGTATGTCTTGAGAGTAGTAAGAAACAGAAAATGCTCTGCTTCTACTTTTAGTGTCTAGGAGTTTATTTACAATTGTGGCTAAGGTTATCTCTTAAAATCTAAAGTCACTTTTCTACTCCCATCTCACTTAGAGTTTTATTAAAGCTTAAACCCTTATTATGATCCACAAGATTCTATATCATCTTGTCTTCTATCACATCTGAAGCTATTTCCCACTGCTCTTCTTCAGTCTAGCCAAAAAAGATTCTTTGGTGTCTTTTGTACACATAATACACATTCTTATATTAAGACTTTTATATTTAAAATTTTCTTTGTCTTGAATGCTTCTCTCACAGTTGCCCTACAGATGGCTCCCAGTCTCAAGTTTTTCAGGACTTCCATCAAATACTATCTCTATATGGCTTTCTGTGGTCCCCTAATCTCTGATCTGCAATAATTTTTATCTATCCTTCCTTTTTTGTGTTCATACTATTTATAACCAAGTAATACCCTATATATTTTATTTACTTGTCTTTTTTCCCCATATACACTATATTTTTAAAATTGAATTATAATTGCTTTACAATGTTGTGTTAGTTTCTGCTGTACAACCAAGTGAATCAACTATATGCATACATATATCCCCTTCCTCTTGGACCTCCCTTCCCCTACCCCACCTATCTAGATCACTACACAGCAGTGAACTGAGCCCCCTGCACTATACATCAGGTTCCCACTAGCTGTTTTACACATGGCAGTGCACATATGTCAATCCCAATCTCTGAATTAATCTCAACACTCTTCCTCCCCACCCATGTCCACCAGTCCATTCTGTATATCTGCCTCCAAATAGGTTCATTTGTACCACTTTTCTGGAGAAGACAATGGCACCTCACTCCAGTACTCTTGCCTGGAAAATCCCATGGATGGAGGAGCCTGGTAGGCTGCAGTCCATGGGGTTGCTAAGAGTCGGACACGACTGAGCAACTTCACTTTCACTTTTCACTTTTCACTTTCATGCATTGGAGAAGGAAATGGCAACCCACTCCAGTGTTCTTGCCTGGAGAATCCCAGGGACGGCGGAGCCTGGTGGGCTGCCATCTATGGGGTCGCACAGAGTCGGACACAGCTAAGGTGACTTAGCAGCAGTACCGTTTTTCTAGATTTCACATATATCCATTAATATACAGTATCTGTTTTTCTCTTTCTGACTTGCTTCACTCTGTATGACAGACTCTAAGTCCCTCCGCATCTCTACAAATGACCCCTGTTTATCATCTGTTTTTCCCTGTTACAATGTTAACTCCATTAATATTGAGATGCTTTCTGTTTTTAGTACTGTCTATTACTAGCACCTAGAATATGTCTGGATCATAGTAGCCACACAGTAATCCTTTGATGAAAGATTGAGCTTTGAAGATGATTAAAGTGCTTATGTAAACCAGTTAACCTCACCTCCCCACCAAAGTGCCTGAGGTCTGTGCTGCTGACATAAACAGAAATCTGCACACTTGTGATCTTGACTCATTTATTTGTTTTCTAAGGGGTTTTCTTTGTGGCCTTGAAGAAACAACACCTTCAATGTCACTGATAAATAATTTACATCATGTTTAAATATCTTTTTAATCATCTAATCAATGTGAAATACAAAATTGAATATGTTAGAAAATGATTAAATTGTAGTAGGCTTATAAATGGGATAACTACGGTTGTTCTTTTTAATAAAAGGCAGCACTGTTAAACAGAACTAAAAGGAACCCTAGGAATTCAGTAATATTAGGTTCTGATCTAGATCTGCTGTTGACTTTCTGTGTAATCTGAGGTGACTCACTTAACCTCTCTGTGTCCCACATTTTCTTATCAGCAAAATGAAGAATAATAAGAATAGTCTGCAGTTATTTTTAAAAGATGGTGGTCAAAAACAGTATAAATGTTAAGGGCTGATGCAATAGTTTTTATAATATTATAATAAAATAGCTTTTAATAGTTTAATAGTAAAATAGCTTTTAATAGTTTAATAGTTTATAATAGTTTTTAATAGTTATGTTTTACTACTTATAATATTACTTTAAGTCAATTTATTTTTACATGATAAGATAGAAAATAATTCATAAAGCTGGACATCCATCTATTGTGTGTGTGGTCAGGGGAGGGAGCTTCCTTGTTGGCTCAGATGGTAAAAAATCCACCTCTGATGCAAGAGACCTGCGTTTGATCCCTCGGTCCGGAGTAGGAAATGGCAACCCACTCCAGTATTCTTGGTTGGGAAATTACAAGGACAGAAGAGCCTGACAGGCTACAGTCCAAGAGCTTTATGTACACCTAATAGATGGTCATCTAGAGCCAGACATCCTGGAATGTGAGGTCAAGTGGGCCTTAGGAAGCATCACTACAAACAAAGCTAGTGGAGGTGATGGAATTCCAGTTGAGCTATTTCAAATCATAAAAGATGATGCTGTGAAAGTGCTGCATTCAATATGTAAGCAAACTTGGAAATCTCAGCAGTGGCCACAGGAATGGAAAAGATCAGTTTTCATTCCAATCCCAAAGAAAGGCAATGCCAAAAAATGTTCAAACTACCGCACAATTGCACTCATCTCACACGCTAGTAAAGTAATGCTCAAAATTCTCCAAGCCAGGCTTCAACAGTACGTGAACTGTGAACTTCCAGATGTTCAAGTTGGTTTTAGAAAAGGCAGAGGAACCAGGGATCAAATTGCCAACATCCGCTGGATCATCAAAAAAGCAAGAGAGTTCCAGAAAAACATCTATTTCTGCTTTATTGACTATACCAAAGCCTTTGACTGTGTGGATCACAATATACTGTGGAAAATTCTGAAAGAGATGGGAATACCAGACCACCTGAGCTGCCTCTTGAGAAACCTGTAAGCAGGTCAGGAAGCAACAGTTAGAACTGGACATGGAACAACAGACTGGTTCCAAATAAGAACAGGAGTACGTCAGGCTGCCTATTGTCACCTTGCTTATTTAACTTATATGCAGAGTACATCATGAGAAATGCTGGGTTGGATGAAGCACAAGCTGGAATCAAGATTGCCGGGAGAAATATCAATAATCTCAGATATGCAGATGGCACCACCCTTATGGCAGAAAGTGAAGAAGAACTAAAGAGCTTCTTGATAAAAGTGAAAGAGGAGAAGGAAAAATTTGGCTTAAAGCTCAACATTCAGAAAACTAAGATCATGGCATCCGGTCCCATCACTTCATGGCAAATAGATGGGGAAACAGTGGAAACAGTGGCTGATTTTATTTTTGGGGGTCTCCAAAATCACTATAGATGGTGATTGCAGCCATGAAATTAAAAGACGCTTACTCCTTGGAAGAAAAGGTTGGACTATAAAGAAAGCTGATCGCAGAATTGATGCTTTTGAACTGTGGTTGGAGAAGACTCTTGAGAGTCTCTTGGACTGCGAGGAGATCCATCCAGTCCATCCTAAAGGAGATCAGTCCTGGGTGTTCATTGGAAGGACTGATGCTGAAGCTGAAACTCCAATACTTGGGCCACCTGATGCGAAGAGCTGACTCATTTGAAAAGACCCTGATGCTGGGAAAGATTGAGGGTGGAAGGAGAAGGGGACAACAGAGGATGAGATGGTTGGATGGCATCACTGACTCAATGGACATGGGTTTGGGGAAACTCCAGGAGTTGATGATGGACAGGGAGGCCTAGTGTGCTGTGGTTCATAGGGTCGCAAAGAGTCAGACACGACTGAACGAGTGAACTGAACTGAATAGATGGACATCCAGTTTAAAAAGTTGAATGTCCATCTACTAGTTGTAGGAGAAGGCAATGGCACCCTACTCCAGTACTCTTGCTGGGCAAATCCCATGAACAGAGGAGCCTGGTAGGCTGCAGTTCATGGGGTCGCAAAGAGTCGGACTCGACTGAGCGACTTCACTTTCACTTTTCATTTTCATGCATTGGAGAAGGAAATGGCAACCCACTCCAGTGTTCTTGCCTGGAGAATCCCAGGGACGGCGGAGCCTGGTGGGCTGCCGTCTATGGGGTCGCACAGAGTTGGGCACGACTAAAGCAACTTAGCAGCAGCAGCAGCAGCAGCAGCAGCAGCAGCTACTAGTTGTACACAAAGCTCCTGGAAATATTTCAGTGATAGACAATGTGGTCTGGCTTATAATTTAGTAATGCCTGTTCTGAAGAAATTTCACACAAATGATGTCACAAGCTTTGTCACCAGAGCATATTCGGATATACGCAGCATTGTTTCCAATAATAGACTTGCCTGTTTATTAATTTAGTTGAAGTAAAGAAAGATATTAAAGTTCATTTTCCAAGACAGTCTTGCCATTAGTTTTTTTTTTCTCCCCACGATGGGTTGAGAAGTCCTATAGATACCACTAGTTTCACTGGGGTTAAAGACTAATCCTTCAGAAAAAATACCTCTAATTCATGAATCAATAAGGGCTGCCACTTACCCTTTATCTCCTGCCCACCCATGAGAAAGGTATATACAATAAAGCAGGAACTTGCTGGGAGGGAGGATGTGCAGAAGACTAGATGTAGAAATTGTGAAAAAGGGTTGAAAATGAACAATAATCTTGAGTACAATTGTGAGTGCGTTACTCAAGTTGTCTTCTGGCCTAGTTATAGTGACTTATAACACAGTCCTGGGTGTAAGAAAATAGAGGAACCAGGTATCAAAGAATTGCATCTTTAGTTCTATATATAACATTGTAAAAAAAGCACATGGAAGAACACACATAATAGGGGAATATACTTCTATTTTTAGCAATATTGTGTCTAGAATGTTTAGAACTCAGGCAAAGAATTGTTCTTCCACACTCAGAAACAAGAAAGTCTCATATTGCCGGAATAGTGGAGTCAACATGAGTGATGTGAACATTACCTCAGTAGAAATTTCTTGCCAGACAATGAGTGAATAATGATCTGAGTACAACGAAGTGGTAAACAAGAAATGGAGAAAAAAAAAAATGAGTCAAAGCTATTTGAAAGCACACATGAAGTATTTCAGTCAATGTCCTAAATTTGAAAGGATAAATGTGATTCTGATGTTTCTAGCTAATTTTGTTTGGAAATGATGAGCTAGGGACTTACAACATTACAAACTATTATTCTAAGCGTCTTGTAAGAAGCAATCCAGGGGACAGAAAAAAGGCATGAAGTCACATGGAAATATGATGATGACCAGGAAAGGGTGTAGGAGAAAAACAAAAGCAAACTTCTCTTAGCTTGTTTTGTGAGTAATTTATCTTCTAGGTGGTGTATAAATTCACAAGATGATTCTCAGGCTCCACAGCTTAAAAATGAGGATTTACAACAAGGTTTCAATAAATCTAGCTGACTTTTTTTTTTTTTAAAAACATCTGCCTTAACTGCTGAATCTGAAAATAAAATGAACTTTGTCGTAAGTTCTTGTCATAGATCTATTTAGTCATACCCTCCAGTCCTCCAAACTAATTATCATCAACCATAAAATTCAACTTTTGTCATGCCTGATGATTTAGCATGTATTATGATTAATTTTTGTATTGAGTGAATTATCTCATCCTTTGAGAAGAAACAATTTAGTATAAGAAACAAAGACTTTTCTCAAGTGACTTTTTAATACCTGTGCCTGGGTGATTCTTGTACTTATAATTTCCACTACAATATTCATATATCTGCAGAAATCTGGTTTATTTTATGCATTTTACATGGAGAGAGATTGAAAAATTAATCACTTTAACATATGTATCTTTATTGGATATTGTGACGGTATCTGTCACTATTCAAGAGAAACTTCAGGAAATAGGTGAAGTACCAAAGAATAAATATACAGTAACTTTCAATGTGCTAGATGTTGAGTAAATGTAAGTTGTGAAGTAGAATGATAGAAGTGAAAAGGCAAAAGTATTTGTAATCATTTTTTTTAACAGTTAAAAAACAAGAATTTAGAAAATTGTGGTTATAGATGTTTAGGAGTTGTTTGTTTTTTTTCTCCCATACTGATTTCTCACTTAGATTAGGTGAAATAAGAATGTGTTATCTTATGCTTATATCCTTAGGCTCAAAACTAATGAAATGATAAAAAATATGTGCAGTAAGTATAATTAAGCATGTAAGGCACTTCAAAGTCTAAAGGAGAAAATGAAATGTATATAGTCTCTACAGGAATAGTCAATAGAAGAGAACATCTTCTATTCCTGGCCATGACTTGCCTTACCATTAGATTAGTCAATAAAGGGAAGAAGAGAATCTTCAAATTTGCCCTCTATTTCCCTAGTGCCATTTAAAATTCCACCTCAAATGTTTACATGAGTTGAAACTCCCTGATTTCTACATCATCATCCCTACCTCTTTCAGTTTACATTGTATTTTGCAACCACTACACTAGACTTTCTTAAAAGTATGAGACTACACACAACCTTTAAGACAGATAGCTGAAGAATGTGTACTTGAAATTTATAAAATCCACTGTCCATTTGACTTTATAGAATATTTTAGAGAACTATTAAGAGCAAATTTTATGTTCCTGTTACCATAGACTGACTATTGAACTTCCTGTTTATTTTTGAATGTTTAATCCCACTTGGAAAAGACAATACATACATCTGAATAATTGGGAGAGACAATAAATAAATCAAAATAATTGCTTAAATATTTGTGAAAAATATGTGCTTTTATTCTTTTTTAGGTTTAACAAGATTGTGTTTTTAAGTAGCCTTCAATCAATAAATAAGTTAATAATATTTTCAAGTATAATCATTCCATTATACAGAAACATATATATAAAACCTCTATTTTTTTTTGTTTAATTAAAAAAAAACTATTTGGCAATGTGGCAAATATACAAGTTAGTAGAAAGCAAGTCTGAATTTCTGATATATCCAGTATTAACTCATGTTAAAAATAGACTTTGGGAAAAGAGAGAAATGGGGCAATTGTTAGACTCCTTCACATCTGAATGCTGTCACTTTGCAACAGCCAGTGCACCCTTTCAGAAGCAGAACTTCCATCTATAGACTTAGAGTTGTCATCACTGTCCAAATTCTGATCAAATTCTGATTTTAAAATTTCTCTTGCTCTGACCAACAGCTGCTATTTCTGGTGGTCTTGGTACTGCTGGGTAACAGCACTGTTGCTTCAGCATCAGTATTTTCTCTTGCAAGTTGATGGGAAACAATTCTTTTAAATAGAAAAGGTTTTGTTTTTAACTAAGCTTACACCATCTCTGTCCCTGCTGAGATTTACAGAGTGGCTGGCAGACAGTTCTTGTGATTCCTTAGCACACGTTAAATTTCATTTGTATCCAAGATCCCATTATGTTGTCTCCTTAAGAACTTGGCTCCCCATTCTTTAATTTAATGAACTAATTTTTCTATGTTAATGCATATTTCAAGATCATAAATAAGTATGCAAAATAGGCAATTATTACTGCTGTGTCTAGCTCCTTTCTGTAGTAGAATTTTATTCTATAGTTTTCTAGGAACCTGATACACAGTTAAAGGGGAAAAAAAAATCCTACTTCTTTGAATGTTCATCTGCAAAGTTCTAGCTTTACTGTCTAAAGTTGCAGAAAACAGGCCAATTCTCTTGAGCTCATTGGCCAAAAGCCAATTATTCCTGTGGCTAGATTATCAAAAAGACAATTTTCTGAATGAACTTACATAGTTTTTCCCCAGATGAAAGCCTCTCCTTCCTCTCTTCCTCCCTCTCCTTCTTCCAGCTCTCACTGGATTTAGCTATAAGGACATGTTGAAGAAAAATATTGAAAAAAGCTTTCAAACTACTTATAAGCCAACCTAAAAGTTAGACAACAAAAACATTATAGAAATCTCAAAAGCTGATAAAACCACGTGATCTGATTTGAATTGCTGTAAATTGTATAAATATATGACAAAAGAAGCATATTCAGCTAATTTGGTCTTTTGAAAACTTTGTCCAATCAGCGAAGTGGATTTTGTTGGAATGAATTGGGTGAATAAAACTAGATAAAGTCTGAATTGCAAGGAATAATGAGAGAAAGTTGAGGAACTGGAGAAGGTAGGTGATAGTGGGCTGGCAACTGGGTAAATTGGAGAGTTTCAGGAGTGGTAAAAGTGGAGACAAAGTTAAATTAAGTAGGATTTCAATATAATGGTCACATATCTCCCAGATTTCCTGGTACACGAACTCAAACTCTTCTTTGCCTCTGGAAAAGTTCTCCTTTAAGATTAAGTGACGTGAGATAGAAGCAGAGTCCTCAGTTGTGAAACAGAAAACCTTAAAATCAATTGCCCAACTTAGCTCCTTTACCCTTTAGGCTCATCTCTGAGCCTCCTCTTAACTACACCTGACTCTATGTTTATTCCCTAATTCCCATTTTCACACTTCTCTTTTATTTATCCTACTGTCAGAATATTATCTAAAGCATTTGTATATTAATCAACAATGTGATTTACATGGCCTCTGTGCCCAGTTGCTCAGTTGTGTCTGACTCTTTGCTACCCTATGGACTGTAACCCTCCAGGATCCTCTGTCCATGAAATTTTCTAGGCAAGAATATTGGAATGGGTTGCTGTTTTCTTCTCCAAGGGCTTTTCCAACTCAGGGATTGAACCCAGTTCTCTTATATCTAGTGCTTTGGCAGGCAGGTTCTTTACTGTTGAGCCTCCTGGGAATGCATGGCTTCTATTTCGAAGAAGCTTGCCCATATCTTGCCCTTGGTTTCACATAACTTACCACGACTTCCTAGCCTGAGCTCTTCTCATGCTTTCAGTTTGGGGCATCTGGGAGCACATGACTAATATTTATATGCCATGATTCCAAGATTATTAATTCATAATATAAGAGAAAACAGGGATAAAAAGAGTAATTACTATGATGCATTAGATAAGAGGAGGTGGCAATTTAAATATATATATATATATTTCTGATTATCTCATGTGAACATATGACTCACAGGAAATGTGCAGCTTCCGTGCCCTCTCCTTATGGAATTAGAATTGTCACCCTCCCAGCACATTAATGTGTTCATCAAGCAGGAAGCTACACTAAACTTTGATATTCAGAGTTTTTAATTGGGATTTCATTATGTAGGTGTGATGCACTGATTAAATCATTGGCCACATGATTTAACTCAATCTACAGCCCCTTATCCTCCAGGAAACGGGGCTAGCTCAGTCCAAACAGTATAATCACATAGTTAGTCTTTTGGGTGACCAGCCTCCACTGTAAAGCTATCTGGGGTTCAATAGTGAATCATTCATTAATATAATGTGAAAACTGCTATCACTTAAGAAATTCCAAAAATTTTAGAAGCTCAATGCCAGGAACCCAGGACAAAGACCAGACAAATATTTTATTGTACAATAGCTTATGGGGCTTCTCAGGTGGCTCCATGGTAAAGAATCTACCTGCCAATGCAGGAGCCACATGAGACACAGGTTTGATCCCTAAGTTAGGAAGATCCCCTGGAGGAAGAAGTGGCAACCCACTCCAGTATTCTTGCTGGGATAATCCCTGGACAAAGGAGCCTTGCAGGCTACAGTCCATGGGGTTGCTAAGAGTCCAACAAAACTGAGCGACTGAGCATGCATGCACAATAGCTTATATTTGTTACTTTTAGTTAAATGTTTTTACATTCCCAGCCAGATCACCTATTCACATCCTCTATTTCTCCTGGATAATTTGATAGAAATATAAGAATATCAGAAATATGGGGCAATTTACATATATTTGCTAGCAGTTTTCATTATAGTGAGAGAGGCATTTTATCCTTATTTTTCAGGAGAGAAAATTAAAGCATTGGAAGTGTAGTTAAGTTCCGAGGTCATACACTGAGGAAGGGAAAGAGTTCATATTGAAACCTGAACTAGCTGAGCTCAAATCATACATAGAGTAAGGGTTAGGCTTAGGTGGTCCATTCCTCCCAGGGATCTTAATTGGAGGCTGCTTTAGTGATTACATCAAATCTGAAAACAAGGAGTTTTCAAAATGCCAGGCTTCTCTGTCCATGGGATTCTCCAGGCAAGAATACTGGACTGGGTAGCCATTCCCTTCTCAAGGGGATCTTCCAGACCCAGGGATTAAACTAGGGTCTCCTGAATTGTAGGCAGATTCTTTACCATCTGAGCCACCAGGGAAACTCTATGTTTAACAGATATCCACCTCCAGCTGAAGGTCAATTATCCAGTGTATGCTACCACACATGCTGTGGTTAAAGATGAGTTGCATCCAAGCCCTTTAGTTTCTTGGGGAACCAAAGTAATTACCTAACACTGCAACTCTGCTTATAATAGAGACACTGTTTTAACACTTAGAGAATGTCCTTTAGCTTCTTTTTTGCTATAGAACAATGAAGCACAATGTGGAGCACAATGACCGGAAAGAAAAAGAATGTGTTTGACTTAAATCTATGTTGATAAGGTGGCAAATTTAGACATGTCTCTGAGTCAGAGATAGTGCATTTGAAACATATATTATTTTCTGATACTTTTCCAGGCACTTCTTAAATGGACTTCCATTAAAACTTTCAAAATCCCCCATGTCTATATGTTTCAAAATTACCATATGCTTTCTGAAACAATAATCTGAAATGTTTGGATGTGCTCTATGTTTTGAGCCATTAAAACACATTCAAATCTCAGAATCTCAGTTTCAGGTTATTACTGAGAGAATTCTGATTTTAATAACCTGTGCTCTTGAAAGGACAATAGTGTATGATTTGTGTTATTTCTTCTCTCTTCAAATAGCGATGATGCTAGTTGCAGTTAATAAATGTTATTTAACAAGTATCAAAATGTTGTCACATACTTTTATATTTACTCCATCTAACTGGGAACCTGGTTATCCTTGTTAGTGATGTTTACTGTCTGTGAGGTTGGCAAGCAGCAGCATTAACACTAACCAGAAATTTGCTAGAAATGCAAATACCTGAGGTTCACTCCAGACTGAGTCAGAATCTCTAGGGATGGAACCCAGAAAGCAGTGTTTTCTGTGAATGATTCTGATGGAAGCTAAAGTTTGAGCATGAGCATGTCGCCTTAGTTTATTCTTTGAGATAAAACACTGAATACACCATCTAATCCACAAACTTACCTGGGCTAAATGTCAGTAACATTGTCAGTCCTGAACACAGTCATAGCAACAATATTACACTAGCAGGAATATCTTTCTCATAGTCATGTCATCTTGTAAATACCTACAATAGCAAAGCAGGAAATTAGTAAATTTTATACTAAAAATAGACCAAAAAAAAAAAAAGAAAACCCCAGAGAATAAAGACAAACTTTACTTGACAGGTGTGGAAGGTAAGCAGCTGAATAGAAATACTGAAAGAAAAAGAAGATGGAAAATATATGATAAGAGAGTGAATGATCTTGTTTCAGAAGTTTTTTGTTTTTTTTTTTTTTCTTATAGGCTCTTTATATATGGAAAAATAAAAGGAATGTGCCAGAAGCATTTTGAGGTGGAGGAGATCTTTCTTCTACTTTCCTTCACAAAGCTGATTACATCTGTGATAAAAGGGCAAACTAAGTTTGACGTTAGTGATTTAAGCAAACCTGTTTTATAAATTTATCTTCTCACCACCTTCCTATCTTAGCTGATTTGTGTGCGCATGCTCAGTCCTGTCTGACTCTTTGTGACCCCATGGCAATAGCCCACCAGGCTCCTATGTCTATGGAATTTTCCAGGCAAGAATACTTGAGTGGGTTACCATTTCCTACTCCAGGGATTCTTCCCAATCCAAGGATCGAACACGCATTTTGGCATCCCCTGCAATTCAGGTGGATTGCCCCAGGGCCACCTGGGAAGCTCTATCTTAGTTGATAGACTTACTTAAATGTTTCTCTTAAAAAATAAACGCAAATAAACAAAATCACTTTCTTCTACTGTGACATCTCTTCCAGTTACTAGCTCTCTGACCTTCCCGTCAACTAAACATCTTGAAAAGTATAAGATTGCATTCACATTCCCAGATCCTCTTCTCCTGGTTCTAGCTGCTGCAATCTGCTTCCTTTCCATTATATTCTACTGACCGTGCACTTTCCAAGGAGATTTTATTCACCAAATCAGTGGCAATGTTTGACCATTGTCTTTTGTACCTTCTCCAAAGAGTTTCAGATTTTTGAATACTTCTTCCTTCTTTAAACTTTATTCTTTTAACTTCTCCTTAATTTCCCTTTATTATGGATTTGTGATGGCATTTTAATGTTTTTTCATAAATATATTTTCCTCTACTCACTTTTTAATATTTTAGGTTTCTTGTATTTTTTGCTCCCATGCCTTGTTATTATTTTCTTGTTGCTTGAGTGAACTCATTCGTTTTTCAATTACCACTATGTACTCAGAATTTCTCAATCACTATAACTGGCCCAGAGCTGCCTTCTTACAGATTGTTGTCTCCAGCTGCTTACTGTAGAAATTCTGATTCTCAGATATTACAATTCATCGTATTCTAAAATTATCTTATTGTCTACCCCCTACCCAGTGAATCCCCTTCTCCTCATGTATACTTGTCTACTTTTACAATTGAGAAATCTGAGACACTTACTAGATTATCCTCTTTTCATCATCACTTAATTCCAATGAGTAATTGAGTCATCCATCATCTGTGTAATACATACTTCATTTTTTTGTTTGTACTGCATTATACCCCACCTCACTACCTTCATGTATTTCTGGGTCCCCATCACAGATAGCTTAGATTATTATTTTAGCTTCATAACCGGCTATTTCACAAGGGTATTTGACACAACCTTAACATATTTTTTTGCTTAAGATGCTTCAAATAGTTTGATATTGCTCAAAGTATTAACATTCAGACTTTTGACTAGACATACATATATCTTCATAACACAGTATCTAGCTATTTTCCATCCTAAACTCTGCCATTATCCCTCAAATACTACTATTTGGCTATAGAAAAATGCTCTTTACCATTTATACAATGCCTTCTTTCTGTGATTTTACCAATGGCATCTTTCTTTCAAATTTTTGACGTTTACTTCCTTTTTTCCTGATTAATTTTAACATCTTCAACACACAGTTCAAAAGTCATTCTATTACTGAGGTCCTTTTCAATCTTCTTAGATGAAGGACATATTCCTATAAACACATTTTATTACTTTCACTTGAAATGCATCCTTGAGTTCAAACTTCTTATTCACATGTCTTCCTCCTCAGATTGCAAATTGTTCTGCATCTGTAACCCTGTCTTATCCACCATTGTATCTATAGTAGAGTACATGATACCTAACATAAAACAAGCACTCACAGTCTAGTAGAAGAGGTATACATATAAATAAGAAACCACTACAAAAAGTACAAGTGTTGCAGTACAAGTGTATGCAAGATTCATTAGTGGCAAGAAGAAGAAAATAATCCACTATTCTTGAGAAGGTCAAGTTCAGTCCTATAGAGAATAAATACCTTGAGATTGTATTGAAGGATACCTAGGATTTAAGCTGGAGAAAGAAACATGGGAAAGCTTTCTAAGAAGAAATAGCAGATACAGAGACATGGAGTCATGAAACCATATCCCAAACAAGAAATATTTGTGAATTTTGTATAGTTGGAACAAAGGCTATGAGCATAAGAGAAGCAAGAAAAAAATCTGGAGAGGAGATTTCTCATGTCCAATTAGAGGATGAGAGATTCATCCAAGAGTCAGTGAGAAGTTACTGAGGGGTTTAAGAAGGGTAGAAGCATTTGCTGAGATTTGGGGTTTGGAAGGATCATTCTGGTAGCAGTATGGGGAATCAAGCTCAGATGGGTAAGACTAGACGTAGAAAAATCAGAAGATTATACCCTGATGGAGGCTTGAGCCGAGGCACTAGAAAGTAAACAATAATAATGAAAAGAAAAAATAGATATAGTTCTAGATATTTTACATATATAATCTCAATGAACAGTTACACTAACCCACCAAGCATTATCCTCACTTAACAAGTTGGGAATCAGGAAGCAAGAAGAAGTTTAAGTTTTCTAACATCAGATAATAAATCACTTAATCTAGAGTCAAATCTAGTCCATTTTCAGAACCAGATATTGCTAAAATCAAGGATTGTCATTGCTTATTAGATTCAGAGAATAATCACTGTAAAAAGTCCAAGATGCCTCCCAAGTTTCTGATTTGTGTAAATGGTGGTGGCATTAACTCAGATAGAAAACATAGGATAAAAGATAGCTGTGTATGCATGTGTGTGTGCATGTCCATGATCTTAGTCATAGTGGTGGTAGGGTCATGTAGTTGTAAAACATCTTTGGTTTTAATTAGATAAAGCTTGAAATAGGCATGTGCTATCCTGATGGAGATTTCAACCCAAACAGTTGGATATATGATTCCATACTGAGGAGAAAGAAATGGATCAAACAGATATATTTGGGATGGAAGTTATCAGGTACATAATTGAAAGCTATGCATATGGATGCTATGAATTTAATTTGGACTCTCATATCTCTGAAATTGCTCTTCTCAAGGAGAGTAATAGCCTCATAATTGCCAAATTAAATTATCATTTCCCATTCGTTATATTGTTTGACTTATTTGTAAACTCTATTGTCTGACTAATAAAATTCATTCAGATTCAAAAAACTCTCTGGAAAAACTGAGATATGGATTAAGGTAATAATAACCAGTTACAGCCTTATACAAAGCTACCTATCTTGGAATAATCTGCCATGTCTGGGCACCTTCACAGGTAAATACCTATGAAGGCATTCAAACAGGAGTTTGCTATCTGGAAACCAGTCTATAAGAAGTTATGTAAGGGTTACATGTGGAAAACACATATTTAAGTGACAGCTTGGACTAAAGAGGAAAAAGAGACTGGAAAAACTGAACTAGGTATAGCATTGAACCTCCAACCACAATCATCCAAAGTGATGATAAATATAGATTTGGTGCAAATAAATATAGGTATCTGAAGTGACATAGTCCAGAAAATGGAGGGGTCTGGGTGGCAAAACTTAATTAAACCATTCATTCACTCCTCAGTTTTATTTACTGCCAATTGTGTTGCAAATACAATGCTAACCTTACCAATAAAATGCACGTGAGAGACTTTTCCAGACTCCATCCAATTTATTATCTCTTGAAGGAGATGAAATTAATCAAATAATTATCAAAATTATTTAATAACATCCTGATTCATTCTATAAAGGAAAAGAAGAGGGTACTGTGAGATATTATAATAGGATAGTCTATTTGTGTGTGTGTGTTTGTGTTTGTGTATATGTGTGCAAGAGAGAGAGACTGAAATTCAGTGTACTTGAAAAGGAGGTGTTGCATAAAAGCTTCACCAAGAGACATAATCTGAAATTTGAAGAATGATATGTTAAATAGCTAAAGGGTAGGAAAGGTGAATTCAAGGGAAAATAAATAAAAGTGGAATCAGTTCAGTTCGTTCAGTTCAGTCGCTCAGTCGTGTCCAACTCTTTGCGACCCCATAGCACACTAGGCCTCCCTGTCCATCACCAACTCCCTGAGTCCACCCAAACCCATGTCCATCGAGTCGGTGATGCCATCCAGCCATCTCATCCTCTGTCATCCCCTTCTCCTGCCCTCAATCTTTCCCAGCATCAGGGTCTTTTCCAATGAGTCAGCTCTTCACATCAGGTGGCCAAAGTATTGGAGTTTCAGCTTCAACATCAGTCCTTCCAATGAACACCCAGGACTGATCTCCTAAGTGGAAATACTGCACTAAATTAATGTGGTTTTTGTATTGAATCTATCTAGGTTCTCTGTACAGTCTTTTTAAATCATGGTTGCTGCTAGGAGATCAGTTTTCTGACACCACCACTGCAGGTTGGTAGGACTTAAATACAATAAACCATCATGGGAATGAATGCTTTCAGGAACTAGAATGCCAGACTCCCATACTCAATAGAAAATGCTAAGATCTGAAATTAAGACAAAGGCTCAGATTTTTGGATTGGTAGTAGTAAGCATCCTAAAGTAATCCTTGTCTTGATAAGAACATCTGTGTTTGGTGTATCTGAGCTAAAACTTAGAGGCACCAGTGACTCTTGCTAAAAGGCTTTAGAGACTCAGGAATTGACCACTGAGATGTAATCTAAAATTATTTTGAGGAACTAGCTTAGGAAGCAGAAAAAGCTTGTTTCATATGCTTACATAAAGAAGAAAAGACTTAATTAGAGTTTATAAATCTTTTATCTCATTCTAGTATTTAAGAAATCAGTCCCAAATATTTATTGGAAGGACTGATGCTGAAGCTGAAACTCAAATACTTTGGCCACTGATGCAAAGAATTGACTCATTTGAAAAGACCCTGATGCTGGGAAAGATTGAAGGTGGGAGGTGAAGGGGACAACAGAGGATGAGATAGTTGAATGGCATCACTGACTCAATGGACATGAGTTTGAGTAAACTCCGGGAGTTGGTGATGGACAGGCGGCCTGGCGTGCTGCAGTCCATGGGTTTGCAAAGAGTTGGACATGCCTAAGCGACTGAACTGAACTAACTGAACTGTCTTAATCAGAGAATCTAATCTGTTTTAAGATTTGGAAATTTATGACTAGACATTTCCTGATTTTTCATTATTTGTAGGCTAAGTTTTTCTGCTCTGTACTTTCTGTTTTTATTCTATATTCTTCCACAGTAGATCTCTGATATGAAATTTCAATACTTGACAATGTCCTCTGAACCAAAAGACAAAACAAATTTTAAATACCCTGTAAAGTTGTTTTTAAAGGAATACATTTAGAAAAATCTCATATTACCTATTAATTAGTGATAATTCTGTGTTTTCATTTCTTTTCGAAGTTGGAAGCTAAACTTTGTCTTACTGGATTATCTGAAGTGGAGAAGAATGTAGCTTTGAAAGAAGGAATGAGGAATGGGTTCCACAAACCTTCCATGTTAGGACACCTAGGTTCATCTTCTTGTTCAATTAAACTTTTTTAATCGTGCATTTGTGGTGCATTTTAATGGTGCATTTATCTCCAAAAGTATTTCCGAATACCTAAATGGCTATGCACAACTCCTGCTATAGAGCCATTATTGCTATTGCTCCTATTTAATGTGTAGGTTGGGGTTAGGCAAAAAGTCTTTGTCTTAAGCAGCTTATATAGAAAAGAACAGACAGCTTCTGTTGATTCTGTGTGAAATAGGAAAATGCATCATTTTCACAGATTTTTAATTTTAGATAGACCTAACTTTTATTCCCTGCATTCGCTCTTTTTGGGTATGTGACCTGGAAGTTCCCTAAGTTCTTTGAACTTCAGTTTGTTTGTTTTTTTTCTTCTTTTTTTTTTACTGGTAAAATGAGAATAGCTATATTATATATAACAAGAAGTTGTAGTAAGAATTAATGGAATAACGCACATAAATCCATTCATATTACCTGGTAATTAGCACTTTATTAATATTTGTTGTCGTTTTCATCATTTTCATTCTCTTTAGAGACTGAGATAGGATATGAGAGGGAAAGAAAGCAAGTATGTATGACTGTGGGGTCAAGTTTAAGAAACTTATATAATTATCATAATCAAATTCATCATGAATTGTGCTCCTTAATGCTAGATCTATGCACATTCCACTTTTTCCATCTGTAAATGGCAGTCATTTATGCAATATTCCAATGGCATACTTTTGGCATCTAGCAACTACATATCTATAAGGATATATTCACTTATTTTAACATGGTTCATTTTTAGAAAACATCAAATTATCTAAGCCAGTAGAAGTTTTTAGACTCTGCTGTGATCAGTAATTCCCCCTAGGTGCAATATATTAAACTCATTATTAAAGTCTTGATCTGCTAGTACTATTAATGAAATTCAAATTTCTATCCTGCAACCAGACTCTTCGTACTGTGAGGCTGAAGTTGACT
Organism: Giraffa tippelskirchi; assembly: GCF_054371585.1. Lineage (NCBI taxonomy): Eukaryota > Metazoa > Chordata > Mammalia > Artiodactyla > Giraffidae > Giraffa > Giraffa tippelskirchi. Next base: position 46,121,479 of record NC_137276.1, read on the forward strand.
AAAATCAATGAAAGTTAGGTATGAGTAAAGGATAGAAGATTTTGGTTCCGGATAAGCTTCCTTATATTACTTTTGTACCAAAGGTAGTTTCTTCCCTGCTTTCATCTTAAGGTGGAGAAATTGAATATTTATGAGCACATCTGCAACCAACACTGGTGATTAATTTTTGGACAACTTATTTGGATATCAAGCACATGGTCTTGAGTTTCCTACTGGGTCAAATAACCTGCCAAGAAATAACTGTTTATTTCCACAGATAAAGTTAGTCTATGAATGACTCCAGCTCCCCACAATTTGCCTCATCATAATGTGATGTACATTTTTTTGTTGCGGTCCAAGGAATACCTTTAAATATTGTTGAAGAATGCAGAGGAATAAGAAAATAAAGCCATTGCCAAATTCTGAAATTTAAATTTAGATGCAAGCTTTTGTTCGTATATCCTACTCATCATTCAGGACATAAAGAAAGTCACATATGCAATCTCTCCCTGATGTTGTGTCAACAACAGTTTTTAATCTGTCCTTTTCTTCGCCTACTCATTTAAATGAAACATTGAGATATAGTCATATTGCTCTTAATGAGACACGACTCTTATAATAACCAAAAGACACAAGTCATGAATAAGTAGACAGGCATTTAGATTTCATATGTAAGGTGAATAGGCTTTTTTGCAAGAAATAAAAAATGGAGAGCATATATAAATATATAACTGCATTAGTGAGATATATGTTCTCTACTAACATCAAAATGGTTATCAAAATATAAAATGTGTATACACGTGTAATTTTAACACAAATTAGATTCCGTAGAAATTACCTTTGTCAAATTTTTTTATCCCTCCATAGATTAGGCAACAAAATTCAGATGCTTCATTAGCTGAACCATATCAAGCTTCCATTACTCCACACAGTCCAGCATACGTACGCACACAAACACCCCACCACCACCACAACCAACAACAACAGCAACAACAAAACTCATTTTATAATATAATCTTACATTACTCTTTTAGGAATAAAAAATGAAGTGGCCACATTTAAAAAAACAAACAAACCTGAAAAACCTTAAATCTACCATTAGAGACTTTGATAAAGTGGTATCTTGGGGGAATAACACCTTCTAATTCTAATATGTATGTGAGTTAATAAAATTGTTACTCACTGCTATTTCTGCCAATGCACATTTTAACCTCCAATGCTCAGTTTAAATCTACCCCTCTTTCCCCATTAATCATTCTGTGACTTTGCCAAAATTGATATGATCTTGCCTTTATCTCAATGCCGCACTTCCTAAATTATGCTTTTTTTGGAGCACTTATTATATCTTGAAAACTAATTATATTTATATGTGTCTTTATCTTATTCTGAAACTAGACTATTTTTCCCTATTTTTTTATTTCAGTTCCCTATATCAACATTAAGATCTTGCTGGCCATAACTACTCTACAACTCTTTTGAAATGAAAAGAGAAGTGAATGAACTAAATATAGTATGTTGAGTTCCAATTCTTTTAACTCTGAGGTAACTACACTTACCTATGAAAAATATCATCTAATTTTTAAATCCATGGAGCGGATCTCTTATTTTAACTTTCTCTTCAAAGTTAAACTTTGAACAATATTAATATTTAAGATTTTTCCTTCTTTCTCCTCTGTTTCTCTTAATTAACTTATAACCATCTTCATAGCTTTGAGCACATAGTTTGATTTATAGTATATAAAATATTCACAATTGAAAAGTACTCCCCCCCATCTTCAAAACTAAGTCAAATGTTGTATCTCCCAAAATATTGGCAACCTAAATTATTACCATTTCTATCCTAAGCTGCCTAAACTAAATAAGTATTGGTGCTAGCAACCAGAGTGGAAAGGTTTTGCAGGATAAAAAAAATCATCAGTTTAGTTCAGTTCAGTTCAGTCTCTCAGTCATATTCGACTCTTTGCGACCCCACGAACTGCAGCATGCCAGGCTTCCTGTCCATCACCAACTCCTGGAGCTTGCTTAAAATCATGTCCATCAAAGGCGTGTTAGAAAGTTTTCAGGGGAAAGTAATAGAAAAACCCATCTCAAATTGTGCTAATAAAAGGAGTCTATTGACTTATGAGACTGAGAAAAATTTGTAGACTGACTGATGAAGAGGTTCAATAGAGTTATTAAAGACCATATTCCTTTTTTTCCCCTTAATCTTGGTCTTAGCCTCCAAGCAATTCAAAATAATTGATTCCAATGAGGAGATGTACAGCTATAATCACAGAGAGGTGAATAAGGCACTTGTAAGGACACAGAATTTAAGGTGGCACCAAAACACTCTACAATCAAGATAAATAATATTGTACTGCAATATTTTAAATATCAGTATTAATGCAAAATTACATAATGCAACAAAATATCACATTTTTAAATAGAAGATCCATCATAAAACATCCTACTTATCTTAGAATGTTTCATGCTTCTATCTTGCTCAGGACCACTGTTCTTCCTTTGGTAGATATGGAATAATTATCAGGAGGTGCTTGAGATGGGCATGGAGATTTCTTTTTGGTCCCAACCTTGTTTTTACTAAATACTTCAGCTCCTCATCTCTCTTTTAGACTTCAGCTTAGTTTGTAAGTTAAGTTTTCCTGACTATGCCCTGAAGGCTTGACATTTACAGAAATTTCAAATATTAAAGGATTCAGACTTCAGGCAAACTAAACCTCTCTTAGCAAATTATGCTTTAAGCTTTTTCTGTTTTCAAATAACCACTTTTGGATTAAGCTTGCTTGTTTCTTAGAGAACATGCCCAATTTCCTGATTATTTATTACCTAGATTTTAATGCAGCAGCTTCTTGGACACATGGCCTGAGATTAAATCCATGCTCCATGCTTTAACTGTTTTGCCTCCATAAAATGAAGGTTGACAAATTCCATGTATTGTGGATAAAAGTTTTTTTTTTCTATTTTCTTTTATTGCCTTTACTCAATCCATTTCAAATTTCTAATAAAATTGGATGGTTTCTGAAATCATCCTACTCACAGTTCCATGTTTTATAAGAATTTAAACTGTTCTTGGTTAAGAAAGAGAGCAAAGTCAACCTTGCTTACTGATAAAGAGGAGTTATTTTCTCACATAAATACTAAGTCCATAAATATGGAGACCTTCAGACTCAAAGTAGGGTGATCTAGCTATTTAATAATAGCATGAAAAATGCATTTTTTTCCCATCTCTTTCTTCTATCAACTACATTTTGGCTTCTTCCTAAGGATAACTTCCTTTATAGTCATAGACAGTTTCCCAGTCACAACTGAGAACAATTGATTCCCAGTTCATATTTAGAGTTGGAATAGTCAGCTCTGATTCAGCATTCTAAGCATAGGAAGTCAGTCTCAATCCCACTGTACTAACTTAGGTCACATGACCATTTCTAAACCAATAACTGTGAAAAATAAAGTAGAAGTCAATGACTGGATTAGGCTATCAGATCCCTCCTAAGGAGCTGCTATATTTTACTTTTCCTTGAAATATTGGGATTGTATGAGGGAGAAACAGATACTATAAAGGAAATCTGGCTATGTTTATAGTGGTACAAGGATTCTAGATATCTAACTGTAAATACCAATGGCATGGCCTAAATTTGTTAGAAAAGTACATTTTAAATAATCAATTGAGGAAGTGATATAGATCTTTATTGTTCAGAGTAAAGAGAAGAACAACAAAATAGAGGATAGACAAAGTTTGATAAGCAATTTGGGCTCAGAAGACAATCAATCATGTATTAGTGGTGCTTCCACTAATCTGTGGGCATATATGTCATTTTGCCCTTAAAGAAAGGCCAGGGTAATTATTTCTACATTCTTAAAATTTTGGGGTCACAGACTCCAGTAGATCTTATGAATTGCTTATTGTTTGTTTGTTTAGTCACTAAGTTGTGTCTGATTGTTTGTGACCCCCTGGACTCTAGCCTACTAGGCTTCTGTGTCCATGGGAATTCCCAGCCAAGAATGCAAGAGTTTTTTTTTTTTTTTTTTTAAGACTATCAAATGGTTCCAAAGTGCTTTTATAGCTATGAACCACTAAGCTACATAAGTATTTTTCAAACTTCATGTGCTTACAAACTACTTGAGTATTATGATAAAACATATAATCTGATATAATGGGTTTGGGATAGAGTCTAGAATTCTGTATTCTAACTCTCAAGTATTGATAATACTAGTGTTTCTGGCCCATGATGAACAGTTGTTCTAAAAACAAACAAACAAAAATGATCAACTAGTCATTGACTTTATTGCAGTGAACATTTCTCACCAGTTTATCTGTATCCAAAAGCAGAGTCTCTTAGTGAAAGTAAAGTTGCTCAGTCGTGACCGACTCTTTGAGATCCCATGGACTGTAGCCTATCAGGCTTCTCCGTCCATGGGATTTTCCAGGCAAGAGTACTGGAGTGGGTTGCCATTTCCTCCTCCAGGGGATCTTCCCAACCCAGGGCTCGAACCTGGGTCTCCTGCATTCCAGGCAGATGCTTTTACCCTCTGAGACACCAGGGAAGCCCCAAGAGTCTCTTAAACTGGTCATATTTAGAAAGGGCTCCTTTTTCTGTTACTTTTATTTTACTTTTTTTTTCTAGCATTCTTATGCACATAAATTTCAGTAAAATGAAATTTTTACTTGCTGAGTTTCTCTTCTGATGATTAGTTTTGTTGATTTCATTTCATTTATGGTGATTGCTAAAAAATTGTATGCGTAGAGGAATTGATTGTTAAAAAATGATCCCCTGTAGGATCCTCTTGTTAAACAGACAACTGAATCAATGTTATAAGCCAAGCAGAAGTAACAGATTCATGTAAAATACTCAACTAAAAATCAAAATATACATTTTTCTCAAGTGAATATGGTAGAACAGATGTTAGTCTATAAAGCAAGTCTCAACAAATGTAAAAAGATTGAAATCACACAAAATATCTTTTCCAGCCATAATGAAATGAACCTAGAAATAACAAAATGAAAACAGACATTTTTCACAAATATGTAGAAATTAAACAACACGCTCCAAAATAACTTACCAACAATAGGTCTAAAAGGAAATCATAAGAAAAATTAGAAAATGCTTTAAGATGAATTAAATGAAATCACAGCATATCACTATCCTGGAATGTAATGAAAGCAATGCTATAAGATTCTCAAGAACTACAATAAAGAAAAAGAAAGACCGCAACTCAATAAAATAGCTTTATACCTTAGGAACTAGCAAAAGGAGTACAAACACAACCCAAAGTCAGGAGAAGAAAGGGGATAACAAATATTAGAGTGTAAATAAGTTAAATACCAAATCAAAAAGAATCATTGAAACCCACAGCTGGTTGAAATGATTAACAGAATAGACAAACTGTAGACTAACTTAGACTAACTTAGAAAAATCAAGAAAATATGCAGCCAAAAATCAGGAAAAAAAGTGGAAATAAGACTACTAATGTGACAGAAATTGCAAAGACCATAAAAGAACATTATATACAATCATTGTCAACAAATTATATAACCTAGATGCAGTGAACAAACCCCTAGACACACAAAAATTACCAAAACCAACTCAAGGAGAAATAGAAAATCTGATCTGATCTGTATTAAGTATCGATTATATCAGTAATAAAAAAATAACTGAATAACAACAAAAAGGCCAGGACAAGATGGCTTCACTGATGAATTCTGCCAAAGCTTTAAAGAAGAATCAGCATTAACTTTTTGTAAACTCTCCTAAACAGAAGAAGAAAGTTGAACACTTCCTCTTTCTATGAATTCAGCATTACCTTGATAACAATGACAGATAAAGATGCACAAGAAAATATTGACAGACATTTATCCTTTTTGAATATTGATGTAAAAATTCTCAACAAAATGCTATCAAACTGCATCCTTTTCCTCTGCCAAAATTCTGGGTCTAGGAGTTGTCTTCTCTATACAAAAGTAATTTAACAGTTTCAAAACTAGTTTCTCTGCATCTATTACTGCTGTCTTCAAAACATTCCCCACAGTGCAGCCAAAGGTATATCTGTTCAAGTTACTCCCATGAATAAAATTCTCCAAGAACTTTCCATTTTAAGATAAAGTACAAAATTCTTATTTTAATAGATATCTGGTCCATGTATGATCTAGTCTCCATTGACCAGACTTCTATGGAATCATTTTTTCCCTTCCTTTCCATTCCTCTCTTTATTCCCTCTCAAAAGTACTTTCTGCTGGTGCTCGTTCAAATATGCTAGGTTTTACATACTGTAAGACCAATTCTTAGGCAAAGCTTCCTGTCAAGCAAAATGAACTTACAAGCAAAATGAACTCTAACTTTACTGGCCCCCTCTCAGCCTTAAACATTTATTGTTAATACTTAAAGAGCCCATCCCTGTGAGGAAGGAAGGGTAAATATTAGCTTCTCTCTAGAATAAACCCCAGAATCCACTCTATTTCACTTGTTATACAACAAACAAATATTTTCTTTAAACAAATATTCAGCAGCTAAGAGGGAGACAACTTGAAAGTGCAATAAAATTATTTTTACTTTGTGGCAATATATTTTAAAAATCTATAACCAATTTACTAAATTAGTCAATATCAATAGTCTTTCCTGTGCATCTATTTTTTGCCAGAATAATAACCAGCACTCTTTGAAGGACTGCTGTTACCAGCCACTCTGCTCAATAGTTTATATAGATTTTCCAGTTAATACAAATGAGGTAAATATTATCATTTCCATATTATAACTGGCAGGCAAATAACTTTGCAAAACACATGGTGGAAACAGAACTCAAATTCTGATAGTAGGTCTTTTATCAAGACTTTTCTTGTGTTCCTAATTGAGTAAATTCCCTCTCTGCATATGGATGATTATATTATGATGAAACTGAACTACTTTAGCTCTTTTAATAATGTCAATATCTTTTATAATAGTGTTCACTTCCCTGTATCCTCCCACTATCACTGTATGAAGAGAATGATGTCCACCTCTGTTGATGCTTAGGCTAGGTATTCTGTTTTGAGAATGAACCTTGCCAAATATTTCAATAGAATGTGTATTCCTAAATGAATGCAGATTTCCTATATGGAACATCATTTTTCTGTTCTGTAGACAAACAAAACTCAACAAGTTTAAAAAGTTTAGCAAGTTTAAAAAGTTGCTCTAAAAAGACTCAACAAAGTCTCAGCCTAGAGGAGTACTTTTGTCCCAGATTTTCCTTTTTCTTGTAACCAAATAGAGTGAGGCAAAAATATCTTCTACTTGTCCTTTCTGTTCTTCTTTTTCTTGAGTGTGTATATGATGTCTCTTTTAATCAATGTTGAAAAGTATATTCTGGAATAGATACCAATTATGATATTAATTTAAAATTGTACCCAAGTATCAATGGCACCCCACTCCAGTACTCTTGCCTGGAAAATCCCATGGACAGAAGAGCCTGGTAGGCTGCAGTCCGTGGGGTCGCGAAGAGTCGGACACGACTGAGCGACTTCACTTTCACTTTTCACTTTCATGCATTGGAGAAGGAACTGGCAACCCACTCCAGTGTTCTTGCCTGGAGAATCCCAGGGACAGCGGAGCCTGGTGGGCTTCCGTCTATGGGGTCACACAGAGTCTGACACGACTGAAGCGACGCAGCAGCAGCAGCAGCAGCATCGCTATTATAGGTTTCCTAGGTGGCACAGTTGGTAAAGAATCCACCTGTTAATGCAGGAGACACAAGAGACATGGATTTGATCCCTGGGTAAGGAAGATCCCCTGGAGTAGGAAATGGCAACCCACTCCAGTAGTCTTGACTGGAAAATTCCATGGACAGAGGAGCCTGGTGAGTTACAATCCAAGGGTTTGCAAAGAGTCTGACATGACTGAGCATGCACACACCATTGCTATTATTTGCATCCATATATTTAATTTATGCCATATTTTTAGAATTCAAATTCCCCTCACTTAACATACATATTTGAGCATATTGTTATTAGCAACTAGATCTTTAAATTAAAAAAAAAAAACAACATTGTATTACTATTAAGAACATGTATTCAGAGGGCTGATCTTTGTATTCCCCATGCTGCTAAGTCACTTCAGTCGTGTCCAACTCTGTGCGACCCCATAGACGGCAGCCCACCAGGCTCTGCCACCCCTGGGATTCTCCAGGCAGGAATACTGGAGTGGGTTGCCATTTCCTTCTCCAGTGCATGAAAGGGAAAAGTGAAAGTGAAGTCACTCAGTCGTGTCGTGTCCGACTCTTAGCGACCCCATGGACTGTAGCCTACCAGGCTCCTCCATCCATGGGATTTTCCAGGCAAGAGTACTGGAGTGGGGTGCCATTGCCTTCTCCCTTGTATTCCCCATAATGGACTTTAATAAATAAATGGCTTCTTTCTTGGCCTTTCTTTATGAACACATTCAGAATTCATTACTTATATTATCCTGTGATTTAGTCATATATTCTAAAATAGAGTACTTCATTATTTCTGATATATTAGGGATTAAGCTACATTTAATAATGATTGATTGTGAAATTTTTTCTACTTTCACAAAATATTGATCAGTACAGATATTTTTCACTCTGCATGTCTGAGATTCCCTTGGTACATTAATTCATTAGTGATTCCTCCTAAAGGTAATAACAAAATAAATCATGTGGCACTGAGAAAGACATTTTATATCACTGCTTATACTTAATTCTCATTATTTATCTCAGTATTTCTTAAAGTTTCATACTTTCATACACTTAATTGTTTTGTTGGTATAATTTATATATTCAATAAATATTATTAATTATCAATTGAATGCTCAGATGAAGAAGGGAGAGTAAAATTTGAGGTAGAAAAGTTCAGCATAAAAAATAGTACATGATTTTAGTATTTTTCTAATTGCATAGAACATTATATTTCATTAAAAATGAATTTGGAGCATATTTTTGAACTCAAATTTCTCAGTCCTCAAATATCCCAAATGAAGTATTTTTAACTGATTAGGTTATAGGCATTCAACAACTAAAATAATTCAAGTACTATTAAATTGCTAGTTTGAAAAAACAGAATAGACTCAAAGTTAAAATCAGATACAAATAAAAAGAGTCAACTTAAAAAACTCATATATACAGTGTGCTTGGGGCTGGTGCACTGGGATGACCCAGAGGGAAGGTATGGGGAAGGAGGTGGGAAGGGAATTTCCGAAGGGGAACACATGTACACTCATGGTGGATTCATGTCAATGTATGGAAAAACAAATACAATATTATAAAGTTAAAAAATAGATAAATAAACTAACAAAAAAAAGGAAACAAAGGTATTAAATTAAAAAAAAAAAACTCATATAACTAATTTGTAAACCAGGACGTTGATACACAGGTATAAATGTAACACAGGTGTTCTTCAAATATGAACACTTAACAAAATATTTTAGCAATGCCACAAAATTTTTTGAAAGGACTTGACATTTTTGTAGGGGTGTCCTATGATTAGGTCTATCTTACTTTATCTAAATCTAGTAATTTTCATATGGCAGGATTCTAGACAATTCTTATCCAATGTAACAAAGAATAATGATCTTACCAATTCAGTCATCCATCTGTAGCTGCATTCACCAATTTATTAAATAAACATTTATTGAGCATCTCCTGTGTCAAACTTTTAAGTATAACTGGGTTTATGAAAAAAATAGTGACACGGTCTCTCCTCTCATGATTTATTTAAGGCTGTATAAATTTAAATGTGTTTCATATATCTTAGGGATAGCTCTATTATGCAAACCAACAAATAGAATAGGATGACCATTAAGTCACTAATTTCCAATTTGCCCCACAAAACCTTTTTATGGAAAGTACAGCAGAAATAATTCTAACTCATCTTAAGTTCAACCTCTCTTTTTCTGGCAATAAGCCTGAGGAGCTATGAGACTGTTAAGAGTTAGAAAATGAAAAGGAATAAGAGGAAAAAGTAAAGGACTTGGATAATATAAGAACAAGGTAACTCAATCCTAGAAACTTAACTTGATGTAGAGAATTCAGTATTTTAGCCAAATAAGAAAGAAAAACAATATTATTAAATGCTTAGTACCACCTACATTTCAAGCACCTCCTTTATATATATTATTTTAAATCTTGTAATAATATTGAATTAAATATTATTACACTTGTTTTATTGTGGGAAATATTAAGCTTAGAAAGATTAAACTATGACAAAACAAAAAATCTGTACCTTTTTTTCTGAAATCTGTACCTTTTTTTCTGATTCCAAATCCTAATATACAGCCTGTAAAATATTTATCTAGTCTTCAATAAAATAATACATACACCACACCCCCTCAAGAAATGTATGTGTGTGATAAAGAATCTATACCTTTTAATTTTATTATCATGACCCATACAAAATTTCTTACATGTCAAACACTTATAACAAGCAGAAGTGTTAATCAGTTCAGTTCAGTTCAGCCACTCAGTCGTGTCTGACTCTTTGCGACCCCATGAATTGCAGCACGCCAGGCCTCTCTGTCCATCACCAACTCCCGGAGTCTACCCAAACCCATGTCCATCGAGTCGGTGATGCCATCCAACCATCTCATCCTCTGTCATCCCCTTCTCCTCCTGCCCCCAATCCCACCCAGCATTAGGGTCTTTACCAATGAGTCAACTCTTCGCATGAAGTGGCCAAAGTATTGGAGTTTCAGCTTCAACATCAGTCCTTCCAATGAACACCCAGGATTGATCTCCTTTAGGATGGATTGATTGGATCTCCTTGCAGTCCAAGGGACTCTCAAGAGTCTTCTCCAACACCACAGTTCAAAAGCATCAATTCTGCGGCACTCAGCTTTCTTCACCGTCCAACTCTCACATCCATACATGACCACTGGAAAAACCATAGCCTTGACTAGACGGACTTTTGTTGGCAAAGCAATGTCTCTGCTTTTAAATATGCCATCTAAGTTGGCCATAACTTTCCTTCCAAGGAGTAAGTGTCTTTTAATTTCATGGCTGCAATCACCATCAGCAGTGATTTTGGAGCCCAAGAAAATAAAGTCTGACACTGTTTCCACTGTTTCCCCATCTATTTCCCATGAAGTGATGGGACCAGATGCCATGATCTTAGTTTTCTGAACGTTGAGCTTTAAACCAACTTTTTCACTCTCCTCTTTCACTTTCATCAACTGATGGTAAAAAACTATTTTTTTCCTCCATTTTTAAACATAATTGATTTGACTGAATTTTATATCATTTATTTTTTAACAATGGATGTGTTTAATAACTGGTTTGCAGAAGTCTTGAAAATTTAACAATTGGCTTTTATGAATCCATAGGACATGGTTCTGCTCGTGGCTATGACATTAACATATCCTTAACTGGCTTTCCTCCCTTCCACGTCTCATTTTCCCACTTTCTCGCTGTGCTGCCTAAAAACATATCCCATATAAACTATATGTGCCTAAATCTTGGCTTTAGCATCTACTTTAGGGTTATTCTAAACTGGGCAGAGTCCAGGAAATCTTTAGCTCATACTCAAATTTTAGATTTTTCTCTTGAAAATTACCTAGGAGGCAGCTATTCTATGGTGCCATAAGAAACAAAGACTTCTCAGGTCGCACTAGTGGTAAGGAACCCACCTGCCAATGCAGGATCCATAAGAAAAGCAGGTTGGATCCCTGAGCCGGGAAGATCCCCTGGAGAAGGGCACAGTAACCCACTCCACTATTCTTGGCTGGAGAATCCCATGGACAGATGAAGTCTGGCAGGCTACAATCCATGGGGTCCCAGAGTCAGACATGACGGAAGCAAATCAGAACAATAAGAAATATGATAATATTAATACTAATAGCTAGTATTTATAAGAGTGAGTACTCTGTGCCAAGCACTGAGCCAAACTCTTGACATAGATTTGATCCCCAGACAAACCACATGAGATAACTATTTTTACCCCTGTTTACAGATGAGAAAACTAAGACTTAGAGTCATGAAATTATGTGTTGAAATTTGTGAAGTTAGCAAGTGGCTAACTCCATTCTGGCTATTTAGCTCTGATAGGTAGAAGAACAGAAGGTACAGCATTAGCAAAGACAAAACTATTTATTTATGGATTGGGAAGAAAGTGATTTTAGCATTTTCACTTTCTTCAGTAAACAAATATATCAACTAGGTTTAAGCATATTTTATATACACAGCATTTGTCTATGCTCTGTGGTAGAAAGTATAAAGTTATCACATGCTTTGCAGGATAAAGTTAACTAATGACAAAGAAAAGTAAAGGATTCTCCTAGCAATTGGGAATTTAGTGTAAAAATATGCCAAAATTTGAATAGGTAAAGGAAGCAAAATGTAGGTAGTATCTGGAGGTACAGTCAGAACAAAGCAATCAAGGCCAAAAGAAAATTGACATATTCATTGAAACAGTGGTTCAAGACTCAGAGCTGGACCACTTAGCATGCTATTTGAATGAGGAAAATAAAAATTTTTGCTCTCTTCAACTAAGTAAAAAGCAGATTTATTCTTGAAATATATTATTTTCCTATTTTAATTCTTGCTAGGACAGCATTAAAAATATACCATTTTTATGTACTATTAATAAGAAAAATAAAAAGAAACATTTTAAATATGATGCAACTTAAATCTCATCAATGATAAAATACATATAGATTGTTAGAGATGTTAAAGTATAAAAAGTTTTTTTTAATAAATAATGGAATATGGAATCTGAACATCTTAAAAGTCTTTGGTTACCCTGATCACTAATATTCAACATTTTACTGAAGCTCTCAGCTAATGCAATAAGACTAACAAAAAAATTTAATAGTGTAAAGATAGGAAGAAATAAAGTTGTCTTTATTCACAGATGACATGATTATCTGTGTAGAAATTCCAAGAATCAAGAAACAACAACAACAACAGCAAAAACTTCTGGAATTAATAAGAAATGACAGCAGGGTTGCAGAATACAAGATTAGTATACACTGGCCAGTTGCCTTCTTACATACCATCAATTAACAACTGGAACTGGAAATTAAAAGCACAATATTTCTCACACTAGCACCAAAAAAAGAAATACAGTTGTGCCTTGAACAATGCAGGTTTGAACTGTGTGGGTCCACTTATACATGGATTTTTTTCCAATGGTAAATATTACAGTACTATATTCTCTGTGATTGGTTAAATCTGCGGTTGCAGAATCACGTGTATGGAGGGACAAAAATAAGTTTTATATAGATTTTGGACTGCATGGAAGGTTGGTATCCCTAATGCCTGCATTGTTCAAAGGTCAATTGTACTTGTATAAATCAAACAAAAACTACACAAACTACAAACTATAATGAAAGATATAAAAAAAATCTTAAAATTGGACATATTCTATGTACATGAAAAGGAAAATTCAATATTGAGTCTTTTAAGATATTAGTTCTTTCCAACCTTATACATTCAATGCAATTCCAATAAAAACCCGCAAGTTATTTTATGGACATTGACAAACTGATTCTAAAATTTATATAAAAGGCAAAAGACAGAGAACAGACAACATTTTGAACTGTGGTGTTGGAGAAGACTCTTGACAGTCCCTTGGACTGCAAGGAGATCCAACCAGTCCATCCTTAAGAAGATCAATCCTGGGTGTTCATTGGAAGGACTGATGTTGAAGCTGAAACTCCAGTACTTTGGCCACCTGATGCGAAGAGCTGACCCATTTGAGAAGACCCTGATGCTGGGAAAAATTGAGGGCAGGAGGAGAAGGGGCGACAGAGGATGAGATGGTTGGATGGCATCACTGACTCAATGGACATGGGTTTGGGTAGACTCTGGCAGTTGATGATGGATAGGGAGGCCTGGCGTGCTGCAGTTCATGGGGTCGCAGAGTCGGACACGACTGAGTGAGTGAACTGAACTGAACTTATTGTAGAGAAAAGTGGAAATTGGAAAGGTGAAATGACTTGCTTGTAGGCAGACTCCACGTTTTCTCACCATGAGGTCAAGATGTATACTTTTAACTGCTAAGAATTTAGAATTAAACACAGTTAAATTATCCCACTTATTTCAAATATCACAGTTTTGATTTGCTGACATATTGAGTGCAGCACTTTCACAGCATCATCTTTTAGGATTTGAAATATCTCAACTGAAATTCCATCACCTCCACTAGCTTTGTTTGTAGTGATGCTTCCTAAGGCCTACTTGACTTCACATTCCAGGATGCCGCAGGAGACTCAGGTTCTATCCCTGGATTGAGAAGATTCTTTGGAGGAGGACATGGCAACCCACTCCAGCATTCTTGCCTGGAGAATCCCATTGGCAAGAGGAGACTGGTGGTCTATCGTCCTTATGGTTGCAAACAGTTGGACGCGACTGAAGTGACTTAGCATGCACAGACATACACACTCACTTGATTCATTCGTTAAAATAAGAGAGTACATTAAAAGTTAATCATGTCTCCTAGTGATAATGACCATTTGTAAAGTACTGTTTTCAGAAATATTTGCATGGCAGTACAGGACCCTCTAACAGATGAGCTATGCTGCTGCTGCTAAGTCACTTCAGTTGTGTCCGACTCTGTGCAACCCCGTAGACAGCAGCCCATCAGGCTCCTCCGTCCCTGGGAGTCTCCAGGCAAGAATACTGGAGTGGGTTGCCATTTCCTTCTCCAATGCATGAAAGTGAAAAGCGAAAGTGAAGCTTCTCAGTCCTGTCTGACTCTTAGCGACCCCATGGACAGTAGCCTACCAGGCTCCTCCGTCCATGGGATTTTCCAGGCAAGAGGACTGGAGTGGGGTGCCATTGCCTTCTCCAAGATCAGCTATGAAAAGAAGTGAAAACTTATTTGTGGAAAACCACAATTCATTTTAGTCCCCCAATGATGAATTTGTCAATTTTATTATATTGTACTTCTGACTGTTTCTAATTTCCAATCCATGGTGAAAGATTGCTTTTTTAGAGAATGAACATCTCCTAGTGCTGACATTGAACCAATACAATGAGATATAATAAAACAAATTTTCAATTACAAAACAGAATGGTGTTTTTTTTCTATACTAAAATCTTCCCAGTGATTGAATAACATCAGAGACTTGCTATGTTTGATGATCTGTGAATAATTTTATAGCCTGTTCTGTGATTTGACGACACATTTGTTTTTTCCCTTTGTATAAGACTCTGCCTTGATTGCTGTGCTTTCCATCTCTGATGCTGCTTTAAGTATAGATTTTCTTTCTTTTTAAAAGCTGAATAAAATCTCATTGTATGAGGGTATCAGTTCAGTTTAGTCGCTCAGTCCTGTCTGACACTTTGCGACCCCATGGACTGCAGCATGCCAGGTCTCCCTGTCTTTTTGTGTTTTACTTAGTCATTTTTTTCTTGAGGGCACTGAGGTGGGTGGGTGGATTTTGCTCCTTGAGCCTGACGAAAATCATGTGCACAAAGAATGAGCATGTTGTAAAGCAACTGGTAATACTTGAAAAAAAAAATTTCACACAATTTTTCAATGATTTTCCTTTGCCTCAGTTGTTTAAAGTAAGATAATTTTGGCTAGTGAACATTATTTAGCCTGTTAATGTACACAAAGTTGATGAGAGGACAGAATTTGTTACATATATTTTTAAGAATACAGGTACTAAGAAACTGTGATGACACTTAATTATCTCCGAAGATGTAACTTTTAGTCTATGTGGCTTTGAAAGGGTACAAAGGGAGAGAGAAACTGTGTGGATTATTTTATATTCAACTTCTCCTTGAAATATCCTGGTCACAGGCTTTTTCTGTTGCTTTAAGAAAACATAATACTAATTTGGACCTAAAATATTAACTTTTAATAAACAAAGTAAAAAATAACTCACAACAGATCTTTGTAGACCAGCTGTTTATTAAGATATTTATTCATAAGTGTACAAGTATGGACATTACTGAAAATCTATACTAATCCTTCCCAGCATCAGGGTCTTTTCAAATGAGTCAGCTTGTTGCATCAGGTGGCCAAAGTATTGGAGTTTCAGCTTCAACATCAGTCCTTCCAATGAACATTCAGGACTCATCTCCTTTAGGATGGACTGGTTGGATCTCCCTGAAGTCCAAGGGACTCTCAAGAGTCTTCTCCAACACCACAGTTCAAAAGCATCAATTCTTTGGCACTCAGATTTCTTTATAGTCTAACTCTCACATCCATACATGACCACTGGAAAAACCATAGCCTTGACTAGATGGACCTTTGTTGGCAAAGTAATGTCTCTGCTTTTTAATATGCTATCTAGGTTGGTCATAACCTTCCTTCCAAGGAGTAAGCATCTTTTAATTTCATGGCTGCAGTCACCATCTGCAGTGATTTTGGAGCCCAGAAAAATAAAGTCAGCCACTGTTTCCACTGTATCCCCATCTATCTACCATGAAGTGATGGGACCGGATGCCGTGATCTTAGTTTTCTGAATATTGAGCTTTAAGCCAACTTTTTCACTCTCCACTTTCACTTTCATCAAGAGGCTCTTTAGTTCTTCTTCACTTTCTGCCATAAGGGTGGTGTCATCTGCATATCTGAGGTTATTGATATTTCTCCCGAAAATATTGATTCCAGCTTGTGTTTCATCCAGCCCAGGGTTTCTCATGATGTAGTCTGCATATAAGTTAAATAAGCAGGGTGACAATATACAGCCTTGATGTACTCCTTTTCCTGTTTGGAACCAGTCTGTTATTTCATGTCTAGTTCTAACTCTTGCTTCCTGACCTGCATACAGGTTTCTCAGAAGGCAGGTCAGGTGGTCTGGTATTTCCATCTCTTTCAGGATTTTCCACAGTTTATTGTGATCTACACAGTCAAAGGCTTTGGCATAGTCAAGAAAGAAGAAATAGATGTTTTTCTGGTACTCTCTTGCTTTTTCGATGATCCATCATATGTTGGCAATTTATCTCTGGCTCTTCTGCCTTTTCTAAAACCAGCTTGAACATTTGGAATTTCACGGTTCACATACTGTTGAAGCCTGGCTTGGAGAATTTTGAGCATTACTTTACTAGCGTGTGAGATGAGTGCAATTGTGCAATAGTTTGAGCACTCTTTGGCATTGCCTTTTTACGGGATTGGAATGAAAACTGACCTTTTCCAGTTCTGTGGCCACTGCTGAGTTTTCCATATTTGCTGCCATATTGAGTGCAGCACTTTCACAGCGTCATCTTTCAGGATTTGAAATAGCTCAACTGGAATTCCATCACCTTCACTAACTTTGTTTGTAGTGATGCTTCGTAAGGCACACTTCACTTCACATTACAGGATGTCTGGCTCTAGGTGAGTGATCACACCATCATGATTGTCTGAGTCGTAAAGAACTTTTTTGTACAATTCTTCTGTGTATTCTTGCCACCTATTTTTAATATCTTCTGCTTCTTTAGGTCCCTACCATTTCTGCCCTTTATTGAGCCCATCTTTGCATGAAAAGTTCCCTTGGTATCTCTAATTTGCTTTAAAAAATCTCTAGTCTTTCCCATTCTATTGTTTCCCTCTATTTCTTTGCAGTCAAGGGGTCGCAAAGAGTCAGACATGACTGAGCAACTGAACTGATCTACACTGGACTGAAGGTAGTGAAGTTCATGTTCTATATATTTTACCACATTAAAAAAGAAAATGTTTTATTTGTAAGTTAATGGATTTAGTTTACTAACATTTTGATTGGAGCTTTTGCATATATGTTATAAATGAAATTGATCAGTAGTTTATCCTTTTTTACAATCCCCTTGTCAAATTTTTGTATTAAGGTTGCCTCAAATAAAGAATTGATAATATAGAAAAAAAAAGCTTTCAAAGCTCAAAACATGTCAATAGCTTTGAGACAAAACACATTTTAAAGTCTGAGCATCATGAGCTAAATTTCTTTCTTAATAAATTAGACAGAGAAAAATATATGATCTTATCCTTTTCACCTTTCTCTCTTTCCAGCATAAATATATAAAATTAAATAAAAATTATATAAACTTGGGAAAGTGAAAAAAAAGTATAAATATAAAGGAAGCAAAGTGATAAGTTAGGACTTTCAGGTATCTTTTTGTAAAGGAAATCTTCATTCTGCCCACAGTTCAGATTATGTCCTGGGTAAGGGATATAATACAATTCCAACACAGTTTAAATATTCTGACATATAGTTAGAACCCTGCCTCGCTTCCCAAGCAGATTCACAGTCATTCCCTGTAGAGATTTCTGGGATAAATCATATCTAAAGTGAAATTAACTAAGGCATCCAAAAAAGTTTCTATTTTTTTTCCAGAATTGCATGAGAGAACAGTTGAATTTTCCTAGACTTCCAAGATTACAGTTGTTAGAAAAGACCAAAGTCAGCAGACCTGAACATATTGTAGAGCTGTGACAAGAAGTAGCTTGCTTTATACAGATCAGGACTTAGGTCTTTCAGAGGATACCAGTATGGAGGGTCGCAATAGTGAGAACAAGACTGGGGGATGTACACATCTCCAGATATAATGTCACTGACAGACACCAACAGTTGATCAGACATGCAGCTAATACTATGACAATAGAGATGCCACTCAAGAAACAGTGAATGAGGAGGAAAGGAAAGCCTTTAAGAAATACATCGAAACTTAACGTAAAATATGTAACCTGGCATAAACCTAGATTAGGGCTTCCCTAGTGGCTTAGATGGTAAAGAGTCACCTGCAATCTGCCTGCAGTGCAGGAGACCTGGGTTTGATCCCTGGGTCGGGAAGATCCCTTGGAGAAGGGAATGGCTACCCACTCTAGTATTCTTGCCTGGAGAATGCCATGGACAGAGGAGCTTGGCAGGCTACAATCTGTGGAGTCTCAGAGTCAGATATGACTGAGCAACTAACACTTACACATTAACTTTATTTTATTTATTTATTTATTTATTTTTATTAGTTTATTTATCTATTTTTTAACTTTACAATATTGTATTGGTTTTGCTATACATTGACATGAATCCGCCATGGGTGTACATATGTTCTCCTTCCAGAACACTCCTCCTACCTCCCTCCCCATCCCATCCCTCTGGGTCGTCCTGGTGCACCAGCCCCGAGCACACTGTATCACGCATTGAACCTGGACTGGCGATTTGTTTCACATATGATAATTTACATGCTTCAGTGGTGTTCTCCCATATCATCCTACCCTCACCCTCTCCCACAGAGTCCATAATACTGTTCTATATATGTGTCTCTTTTGCTGTCTCGCATACAAGGCTATCTTTACCGGTTTACTAAATTCCATATATATGTGTTAATATACTGTGTTGGTGTTTTTCTTTCTGGCTTACTTCACTCTGTATAATAGGCTTCAGTTTCATCCACCTCATTAGAACTGATTTGAATGTAGTCTTTTTAATGGCTGAGTAATATTCCATTGTGGATGAGAGGGTGTGGAGAAAAGGGAAGGCAACACTCTTACACTGTTGGTAGGAATGCAAACTAGTACAGCCACTATGGAGAACAGTGTGGAGATTCCTTACAAGTTCACTTTAAAACCTAGATTAGTCACTTCAGGCAGAATAGGCAAAAAATACTAAATTCAATACTGAAAATTTTGAAGTTATATTTTTTTGCCAATGAATACAAACCTTGAAAAGTTCTTAGAAAAATCATGCATTAACTTTATTCCTTCTAGAAATGACCTTAGAGAATTAATATAAACTTCTCATTTAACCTATCAGGATATCTGGAGAGTTTCACTCACTCCCAAGGTAATAATACATATCCAAGTAATGAGTGGCAGAGCTAGAGCCAAAATCCTTCATCTAGCTTTCCAGTTCTTCCTGCCATAAGTATTAAAGTATCATTTATAAATGTACTGTGTGTTTGACAGATTGATTATCAATGACATGTTATTCTTGCCTTTAAGGGATATTTAAAAATAATGATGTGTTAGGAGTAACTTTTGCCTCTGGGTTTTCTGGAGGCAAACAAAGGCCATTTTTATTATTAAATTAACACAACTCAAAGCAAATCATTCCTTTAGAAATCACCTTTGAAGATTTTATTGCCAACCTGTTTATTGTGTGTTAAAATTAGGTAGGAAAATCAGTGCCTTCAACTCAAATTTACATGGAGCTTATTTGACTTTTAAGTTTATCTTGTGAAGTATGACATTTTTATAAGAGAAATATACAGTAATTAGAAACAAATTGTACACTACACATTTTTTCTCCTTTATTTTTAATATGAAGACGTGAAATGAAGTCACTCAGTCGTGTCCAACTTTTTGCAACCCCATGGACTGTAGCACACGGCTCCTCTGTCCATGGGATTTTCCAGGCAAGGGTGCTGGAGTGGGTTGCCATTTCCTTCCCCAGAGGATCTTCCTGACCCAGGGATCAAACCCAGGTCTCCGGCTTTGCAGGCAGACGCTTTACCATCTGAGCCCCCAGGGAAGCCTTATAAATACCTTAAAAAGCATCTACTTCAAAGCTTGGCTTTCAAATGATTGCTCTAGGCAAGAGAGAATAAAAGCCAATTTTTTTCTTCCTCTGAATTTTTGTTACAATTTTGTGTTCTTTGTTATAAAAGCATAGACAAGTAAACATACAAAATATCGTTTGAGTTCTGCTTTTTGTTTTGTGTTAGAATTTGTTATTAATTTTTATAATGTGACTGAAGATTTACATTTATAAAACTTTATATATTTATAGGTTAAGAAAGTAAGCCATTTTTCCTAGAGTTTTTAATGTGTATAAAAGGGAAAAAAATAAAATTGGATAAACCATACCATGAAACAACAGTATGCAGTTTATAACAAGCATGTTTTAAATATCGAGACCCTAATTGGTTGAAACTACAAAGATGCAAAAGTAAATTCAATGTAAAAATAACACAACACAAAACAAAGTTGACGTGGATAAATAGTGTATTCCAAAGGCCAACTGTTTTCTATGTCATGTTGGGAAAAGATATAGCAAAATACAAATCAAGATTTCATAAGTGGAAGGGAAAGATATCAGGATTTCTATATTGTTTATAGAATTTTTTTGTAGTTGTTAACTGAAATTTTAATTGAAATTTCAAATTAGTTTGGAGCCTGTGTAGGTCATTTAAACTCTTGGTAGTTTTGATATGTCTTTTTTTTCCTCTTTTTTTAAAATTTATTATTATTATTATTATTATTTTTACTTTACAATATTGTATTGGTTTTGCCACACATTGACATGAACCCACCATGGGTGTACATGTGTTCCCCATCCAGAACCCCCCTCCCATCTCCCTCCCCATCCCATCCCTCTGGGTCATCCCAGTGCACCAGCCCCAAGCACCCTGTATCATGTATCGAATCCAGACTGGTGATTCATTTCACATATGATAATTTACATGCTTCAGTGGCGTTCTCCCATATCATCCCACCCTCGCCCTCTCCCATAGAGTCCAAAAGACTGTTCTATACATCTTTGCTGTCTCACATGCAGAGTTATTGTTACCATCTTTCTAAATTCCATATGTATGCGTTAGTATACTGTATCGGTGTTTTTCTTTCTGACTTACTTCACTCTGTATAATAGGCTCCAGTTTCATCCACCTCATTAGAACTGATTCGGATGTATTTTTTTAATGGCTGAGTAATATTCCATTGTGTATATGTACCACAGCTTTCTTATCCATTCATCTGCTGATGGACATCTAGGTTGTTTCCATGTCCTGGCTATTATAAACAGTGCTGGGATGAACATTGGGGTACGCGTGTCTCTTTCAATTCCGGCTTCCTCCATGTGTATGCCCAGCAGTGGGATTGCTGCATCCTATGGCAGTTCTATTTCCAGTTTTTTAAGGAATCTCCACACTGTTCTCCATAGTGGCTGTACTAGTTTGCATTCCCCTTTTAAGTGTAGGACTGGTGCACGTGTAGCCCCACCATAGAAAAGGACATAAGGGTTATATTTGTGTGTGTGTAAATGTGTTGCTATGTTAATTTAACTACCAGAAAATTTAATTTAAATAGATTTTAATTCACATTAAAAATGTGCTCCTAAAGATTGTTTCTTAACACTGAAATGTACACTTGTAGCTTATATAATGGTGGAATAGTTTAAAGGTTGGTTTTATAGACTACTTTTAAATAAAAGTATGCTAAACCAAAGCAAGGCAAAACAAACAAACAAACAAAAAATGCTGCAGAGAAAACATCAGCACAGAATGATTTCACTGGTGAATAATGCCAATCATTTAAGAAATAAATAATGCATTAAAAAACAGAAAGCAAACAGAGAGGGAGAATGTCTCAACTTATTTAATGACACCAGCACCATCCTTATATTACAATCTGAAATGGAGATTGGAAGAAAGTAAATCCACAAGTCAGTATGTTACATCAAAACATGTAAATTAAGCATTAGCAAATCAAGACACAGTATAAGTGAAGGAAAATACATCATGACTTTGAAATTCTGGAAATGTAAAGCTGGATTTATGTTTGAAAATTATTTAGCATAATTTACCATATAGGGGACTGGAATGCAAAAGTAGGATGTCAAGCGATACCTGGAGTAACAGGCAAATTTGGCCTTGGAATACAAGACAAAGCAGGGCAAAGGCTAACAGAGTTTTGCCAAGAGAACCCACTGGTCATAGCAACCTTGGTCTTTCAAAAACACAAGAGGAGACTACACATGGACATCACCAGATAGTCAATACTGAAATCAGATTGATTATGTTCTTTGCAGAAGATGGAGAAGCTCTATACAGTCAGCAAAAACAAGACCAGGAGCTGACTGTGGCTCAGATCATGAACTCCTTATTGCCAAATTCAGACTTAAATTGAAGAAAGTAGGGAAAACCACTAGGCCATTCAGGTATGACCTAAATCAAATCCCTTAGAGTTATGCAGTGGAAGTGACATGTAGATTCAAGGGATTAGATCTGATAGAGTGCCTGAAGAACTATGGATGGAAGTTCAAGATATTGTACAGGAGGCAGTGATCAAGACCATTCCCAAGAAAAAGAAATGCAAAAAGGCAAGAGGGTTTTCTGAGGAGGCCTTAGCAATAGCTGAGAAAGAAGAGAAGTGAAAGGCAAAGGAGAAAAGGAAAGATATACCCATTTGAATGCAGAGTTCCAAAGAATAGCATGGAGAGATAAGAAAGCCTTCCTCAGAGATCAATGCAAAGAAATAGAGGAAAATAATGGAATGGGAAAGACTAGAGATCGCTTCAAGAAAATTAGAGATACCAGGGGAAAATTTCATGCAAAGAAGGGAACAATTAAGGACAGAAATGGTATGGACCTAACAGCAGCAGAAGATATTAAGAAGAGGTGGCAAGAATATACAGAACTATACAAAAAAAAATATTGACAACCCAGATAACCCTGATGGTGTGATCACTCACCTAGAGCCACACATCCTGGAATGAGAAATAAAGTGTGCCTTAGGAAGCATCACTATGAATAAAGATAGCAGAGATGAAGGAATTACAGTTGAGCTATTTCAAATCTGAAAAGATGATGCTGTGAAAGTGCTGCACTCCATATGCCAGCAAATTTGGAAAACTCAGCAGTGGCCACAGGACTGGAAAAGGTCAGTTTTCATTCCAATCCCAAAGAAAGGCAATGTCAAGAATGTTCAAACTACAACACAATTGCACTCATCTCCTACGCTAGCAAAGGAATGCTCAAAACTCTCCAAGCCAGGCTTCAACAGTATGTAAACCATGAACTTCCAGATGTTCAAGCTGGTTTTAGAAAAGGCAGAGGAACCAGAGATCAAATTGCCAACACCCGTTGCATCAACAAAAAAGCATGAGAGTTCCAGAAAAACATCTATTTCTGCTTTATTGACTATGCCAAAGCCTTTGACTGTGTGGATCACCCCAAACTGTGGAAAATTCTTCAAAAGATGGGACTACAAGACCACCTGACCTGCCTCCTGGGTAATCTGTATGCAGGTCAAGAAGCAACAGCTAAAACCAGACATGAAAAAACAGACAGGTTCCAAATCAGGAAAGGAGTTCATCAAGTCTGTATATTGTCACCCTGCTTACTTAACTTATATGCAGAGTACATCATGAGAAATGCCAGGCTGGCTGAAGCACAAGTTAGAATCAAGATTGCCGGGTGAAATATCAATAACCTCAGATATGTAGATGACACCACCTTTATTGCATAAAGTGAAGAACTAAAAAGCCTCTTGATGAATGTGGAAGAGGAGAGGGAAAAAGTTGGCTTAAAACTCAATATTCAGAAAACTAAGATCATGGCATCCAGTCCCATCACTTCATGACAAATAGATGGGGAAACAATGGAAACAGTGAGAAAATTTATCTTTTTCAGCTCCCAAATCTGCAGCAATGAAATGAAAAGTGACTGCAGCAAATGAAATTAAAAGACAGTTGCTCCTTGGATGAAAAACTATGACAACATATTAAAAAGCAGAGATATTACTTTACTGACAAAGGTCCATCCAGTCAAAGCTATGGTTTTTCCAGTAGTTATGTATGGATGTGAGCATTGGACTATAAAGAAAGCTGAGTGCTGAAGAATTGATGCTTTTGATCTGTGGTGTTGGAGAAGACTCTTGAGAGACTCTTGGACTTCGAGGAGATCCAACCAGTCAATACTAAAGTAAATAAGTCCTGAATATTCATTGGAAGCACTGATGATGAAGCTGAAGATCCAATACTTTGGCCACTTTATGCGATAAACTGACTCATCTGAAAAGACCCTGACGATGGCAAAGATTGAAGTTGGGAGGAGAAGGGTCGACATAGGATGAGACAGTTGGATGGCATCCTTGTCTCTGTGGACATGAGTTTGAGTAAGCTCTGGTAGTTGGTGATGGACAGGGAAGCCTGGCGTGTTGCAGTCCATGGGGTCGCAAGAAGTCAGACATGACTGAGTGACTGAACTGAACTGATGTATGGACTTGAGAGTTGGACTATAAGGAAAGCTAAGCGCCAAAGAATTGATGCTTTTGAACTGTGGTGTTGGACAAGACTCTCGAGGGTCCCTTGGACTGCATGGAGGTTAAATGATTCCATCCTAAAGGAAATCAGTCTTGAATATTAATTGGGAGGGCTGATGTGAAGCTGAAACTCCGATACTTGACCACCTGATGCAAAGAACTGACTCATTGGAAAAGACCTTGATGCTGGGAAAGATTGAAGGCTAGAGGAGGAGGGATCGATATAGGATGCGATGGTTGGATGGCATCACTGACTTGGTGGACGTGGGTTTGAGTAAGCTCCAGGATTTGGTGATGGACAGGGAAGCCTAGCGTGCTGCAGTCCATGGGGTTGCAGAGTTGGATAGGACTGAGCGACTGAACTGAACTGAACTAAACCATATTAATTGTGCTTCCCAGGAGTTGCTGGTGGTAAAGAACCCTCCTGCTAATGCAGGAGACTTAAGAGACTGGGTTTGATCCCTGGGTCAGGTAGATCCCCTGGAGGAGGGCATGGCAACTCACTCAAGTATTCTTGCCTGAAGAATCCCATGGAGAGAGGAGCCTGGTGGGTTACAGTCTATAGGGTCACAAAGAATCAGACATGACTAAAGTGATTTAACATGCACACATCATATTAATTAAAGGAGATAAACCCTATGATCATCTTTTCAGATTAATTTTGATAAAACTCACCATCTTTTCCTGATAAAACTGTCAACAAATGAGCAATTAAAAAAAACTTACCTAATCTTAAAAAAGTATATTTAAAATAAAAAGTACAGCTAAAATCATTCTGAATGGTGAAATATTGTGTGTGAGTTTGTGTGTGCTCAGTTATGTCCGACTTTTGTGATCCCTTGAACTGTAGCCTGTCATGCTCCTTTGTCCTTAGAATTTTCCAGGCATGAATATGGAGTGGGTTTCCCATTTCCTACTCCAAAATATTGAATTTTCTACCCTTAAGTTGGACCACAGCCTTGTCCTACTCAGTGAAACTATGAGCCATGCCATGTAGAGTCACCCGAGACAGACAGGTCATGGTGGAGAGGTCTGACAAAACCTGGTCCACTGGTGAAGGGAATGGAAAACCACTTCAATATTCTTGCCTTGAGAAGCCCTTGAACAGTACGAAAAGGCAAAAAGATAGGACACTGAAAGATGAACTCCCCAGGTCGGTAGGTGCCCAATATAATACTGGAGATCAGTGGAGAAATAACTCCAGAAAGAATGAAGAGATGGAGCCAAAGCAAAAAACACCCAGTTGTGGATGTCACTGGTGACAGTGGAAGTGACAGATGAATTCAAGGGATTAGATCTGATAGACAGGGTGCCTGAAGAACTATGGATAGAGATTTATGACGTTGTATAGGAGTCAGGGATCAAGGTCATCCCCAAGAAAAAGAAATGCAAAAAGGCAAAATGTTGTTTGAGGAGGTCTTACAAATAGCTGAGAAAAGAAGCAAAGAAAATGGCAAAGGAGAAAAGGCAAGTTATACCTACTTGAAAGCAGAGTTCCAAAGAATAGCAGCAGGGTCTTTTCCAAGGAGTCAGCTCGTTGCCTCAGGTGGCCCAAATTCTGAAGCTTCAGCCTCAGCATCAGTCCTTCCCATGAATATTCAGGATTGCTCTCCTTTTACTGGTTTGATCTCCTCACAGTCCAAGGGACTCTCAAGAGTTTTCTCCAGCACCATAATTTAAAAGCATCAGTTCTTTGGTGCTCACTTTCTTTATGGTCCAACTCTTACATCTGTACATGACTACTGGCAAAAAAACATAGCTTTGACTATATGGACATTTGCTGGCAAAATGATGTTTGCTTTTTAATATACTGTCTTTTTTTTTAGCTTTCCTTCCAAGGAACAAGCATCTTTTAATTTCATGGCTGCAGTCACTGTCCACAGTGATATCAGAGCCCCTCAAAATAAATTCTGTCATTTCTTTTACTTTTTCCCCTTTTATTTGCCATGAAGTGATGGGACCAGATGCCACGATCTTAGTTTTTTCACTGTTGAGTTTCAAGCCAGCTTTTTCATTCTTCTCTCACTCTCATCAAGAAGTTCTTTAGTTCCTCTTCTTTTTCTACCATTAGAGTGGTGTTATATGCATATCTGGAATTGTTGATGTTTCTCCTGACAATCTTGATTGAAGCTTGTCATTCACCCAACCTGGCATTTCACGTGATGTACTCTACATATAATTTAAATAAACAGGGCAACAATATTCAGTCTTATCTACTCCTTTCCCAATTTGGAACCAGTAGCTGTTCCATGTCTGGTTCTAACTGTTGTTTCTTATAGTAGATATAATAATCTTCTAAATTAAATCCACCTAATCCCATCCATTTTAGTTCACTGATTCCTAAAGCATAGATGTTCACTCTTGCCATTTCCTGCTTGACCACATCCAATTTACCTTGATTCATGGAACTTACATTCCAGGTTTCTACGCAATATTGTTCTTTATAGCATCTAACTTTACTTTCACCACTAGATATATTGACAACTAAGCATCATTTCCACTTTGGCCCAGCCACTTCATTATTTCTGGGGGTTTTAGTAGTTGCCCTCTGCTCTTCTCCAGTAGCATATTGGATGCCTTCCAACCTGGAGTGCTCATCTTCTGGTGTCATATCTGTTTACCTTTTCTTACTGTCCAAGTAGTTCTCCAGGCAAGAATACTGGGGTGGTTTGCCATTTTCTTCTCCACTGGATCACATTTTGTCAGAACTCTTCATTGTGACCTGTATGTCTTGGGTGACCCTGCACATCCTTGCTCATAGCTTCATTGAGTTATGTAAGCCCCTTTGCCATGACAAGGCTGTGATCCATGAAGGGGTTCCTTATATGTACTGGATTTGCATAGCTAAGGTCTTGTTTTTACCCAGGCTCAATGGTATGAATATCTCAAGCAATCACAAGTAACGATATATTTGTAAAGAAAAGATTTTTTAAAATTGCAAATATTTAATTTACAGCAAGCCTGGAAAAATATAAGTTTTTAATTTATACTGATTCACATGATAACAAAAATCAAACAACATTCTTTTGCATAGTAATTCTAAAAGAGCTGTAAGTTTAAAATATACCACCTCTTTTTGAACGAACAAGGATTTTTGAAGAGCAAACTGTGTCCAGTTTATGTGAGGAATAAAGAGAAAAGGGGACTTAGTGAAGGAAAACTATAATATCTTACTGTAAAAAAAAAATACAAAAACAGAGATCAAACTATTATACACATATACCTTAATGACCTACTTGGCAATAGAAAATAGTGATGACATAATAAAAACATTTGCTTATAGCCCATTTAAAAGATACTTTATAAAAGTGAGAGTCTCCGTTTTCATGATAGTGTTGTGAATGAGGTTTTATTGAAATTCTTCTAGAGAGAAAGTGCAGCTAAATCATTCTGGAATAAAAAAGCTATTGGGAAGTCAGGTTCTTAAATTCTGGCAATTTATGTACAATACAATTTATCCTTTTTAGGAGTATAATTTGGTGAATTTTAAGAAATTCATATAGTCATAAATCAAGATTTATACTATTTTTGACCTAGCAAAAAGTCTCCTTGTGTCTTTTGTGATCAGTCCCTTCCCCCTGCTGCTATCTTCAGATCCTAACAATGGTTAATTGGTTTTTATACCTGTATATTGCCTTTTCAGAAATGCAAAATATAGTATGCTATTTCCAGCTTCTTTCACTTAACATAAATGCATCCACATTGGTTCATTTATCCTTTTTATTGCTGAACAGTGTTCTGTTACATGAATACACTACAATTGTTCATATATTCACCAGTGATGGACATTGGGTTTTTTGTAAAATTTTGGTCGTTTTACAAATGAAGATGCTATGAATATTCATGACAGGTCTTTGTGTTGACTTATGTTTTTCATTTCTTTTGAAAAATGCTTAGGAATGAAAGTTCTGACTCATATGGTAAATATATATGTGAAAGTAAAAGTTGCTCAGTCTGTCCGACTTTTTGTGACCCCGTGGACTATACAGTCCACAGAATTATCCAGGCCAGAATACTGAAGTGGGTAGCCTTTCCCTTCTCCAGGGGATCTTCCCAACCCAGGGATCAAACCCTGGTCTCCCGCATTGCAGGCGGTTTCTTTACCAGCTGAGCCACAAGGGAAGCCCAAAATATATATGTATGTGTTTCTATATATAATTTTAATTGAAAAAAAAACCTGCCAAACTCATTGCCAGAAAAGCTGCATCATTTTGCATTCCCACCATAAAGTTGTAAAATTTAAAGCTGATCCATGTGATCTCAACACATGGTAATGGCTGTCTATATACAGTAATTCTTGAAAGCCATTCAGCAGTAGAAAGCCACTATTGTGGTTTAATTTGCATTTCTCTGATGTTTAATAATGTTGAACATTATTTATATTATTGCTTGACATTGTTGCACGTTTTTATTTGGTAAGTGCCAATTCACATCTGTTGCCCAGTGTTTTTGATTGAATTGTCTTTCTGTTATTAAGTGATAAGTGTTATATATTCTAGATAATAGAATTTTATCAGCTTTCCAATTTGAGAATATTTTTCAAGATATTTTTCAATATCTTTCACAAAGGGCAAAATTTTCTAATATTTATAAACTCCAGTCTTTTTCATTTGATATTCGTACTATTTTGTCCTATTAAAAAATGTTTAGTCCAAAGTCACAAGTATAGTCTTTTAATTTTTCCTTCAAAAGTGTTAACATTTTAGTTCTTATATTGAGGTCTATGGCTTTTTCAAGGTTTTTTTGTTTGTCTGTTTGTTTACATATTAGATTTTCTTTATGTTGGTAGGTTTCATTTTTCATAGAGATGTTCAGCTTTTCCATAACCTTTTGTTGATAAGGCTATTTTTGCCTATTTAATCATCTTGACATCGCTTTCAAAAACTCAGTTGAACACACACACGGATATTTTTCTGATAACTTTATTCTAATCTATGGTTTAATGTGTATTCTTAAGCCAATTCCATATTGTCTGATCACTATAATTTTTACAGTGAGTCTTAAAGTTGGATAGTGTAAGCTAACCAACTTCATTTCAAAATGTTTTGATTCTCAACATATAGTAAACCATTAGCTTCCTGAATTTCTTTGAGGCTATAAAGCAGTTTAAGGAGAATTGCTAAGTTAACAGTATTGCATCTTCCAGTCCATTAAAATGTTATATATCTAAATTGATTTAGATACGTTTTTTAATTCTCTAAGAAATGGTTTTTTTTTTGCATAGGTTTTGCAAATATTTTTCTACATCTATCCCTATGTGTTTTACATTTCTAACAGGTATTGCATCTTCCAGTCCATTAAAATGTTATATATCTAAATTGATTTAGATACGTTTTTTAATTCTCTAAGAAATGTTTTTTTTTTTGCATAGGTTTTGCAAATATATTTCTACATCTATCCCTATGTGTTTTACATTTCTAACAGGTAATATAGCTTTCTTAAATTATTATATGTTCACAATAAATTTCATCTATTTTAAGTGAGCATATGATCTGATGATATTTAATAAATATTTGCAGATGGCAACCATCAACAAAAATAACTTTTAGAGTATATATGAATATTCCAAAAATGTTCCCAAATATCCCTTTGCAATCAATTTCTGTCCTGGCCCATGTCTCTTGACAACAACTGATTTTCCTGCTGTTGCTATAATTTTGCATTTGATTAACTGTTAATGAATGGAATACTAAATTGTTTTGGTTTTGTATCTAATTTTATTAAATTTAGCATGCTATCTTGAGATTTAATCATATTGTTTCATATATCATTGATTCCTTTAATTTTATTGCTGCATAATAGATCAGTACGTGGACATACCACATTTTATTCATTCAGTTCTTGATATTATCCATTCACCTCTTGATGTCAACTTTCCTGATATTGCCTACTACAATGTTGCTGCTATGAATATATGTGTGTGCAAGTCTGTGTGGGCACAAGATTATATTTTCCTTTCAAATATAATAACTTAGTCATGTGGGAAGGAAACATTAATTTTAATAAATATAACCTAATACTTCTAATGATGATCTATCAATTTCCTTTCCCATTAGCAATATGTTAGTGTTCAACTTCTTCCACACCCTTCCCTACTCTTAGCATTTTCAGTCTTTTAAACTATTCTTCTGCATGTGTATTGGTATCTCATTTTGTTTTTAATTTGCTTTCACCTGATATCAAATGATTGATGTTGATCATTTTTTGTATGAAATTGCTGTTCAAATATTTTCTCCTTTAAAAAAAAATGGATGTTTGTCTTTTCAATTTTTTCTATGCAATATTTTATAGCTATTAATGTAGAGCACCCTTATATCTTTCATTAAATGTACTATTAATAGATTAATTATAATATAATATATTTAATATTTTAATAGTTATTCATTGTTACTATGTATCCAGGTATTCTATAAAGTTGCTAAATTTACAGAGAGTTCTAGTTTACCTCTTCTGAAGATTTCTTATGATTTACTACTTACATGTTTTGTTTGTCTGCCTACAAAGATAGTACTTTTTCCTTTTTAGTTAATGTCTTTTTGTATTATTGTTGCTTTACTTCACTTGTTGGAATCACAGTACAATTTTGATTAGAGTGGTGTCAGTGGAAATTTATGTTTTGTTTCCAATCATAAGATGAAAGAATTTCATGTTTTATATTAAATATTAATATCAACTAATTAATGAGTTTTTGTAAAAGCACTTAAGTTGAGAAACATCTTCCATTTTTAGTTCACTGATAACTTAGATGAGCATTTAAGTTTCCTAAATTCTTTTCCTGTATTTATTGACATGATTAAATATTTTCTTATCTCTTGTATTGATGTGGAAAATTATAATGAATGTTTGCTTTTTAAACATTGAACTATTCTTGGTTTCTTTAAATAAACCTACTTGGCAATGATGTACTACTATTTTATATATTATTTTTAGATATTATTTGGGTTCAATTGTTAATATTATGCAAGGATTTTTGAGTATATTTGCAAAGACTGTATTTTTCTAATTTTATTTAGTTATTATACTCTCCTGATTTTGGTATCAACTTGAAATTGTTATTATAAAATGTGTTGGTACATAGTTTCTGCTTTTCCACTAGTGGAAGTGTCTGTCTGTTATTGGTATTTTTTATTTCTTTAAATTTGGTAGAATTCATTAAGGTAGAATGAATTTAGACTTGGATTTTAGATATATATATATATATATATATATATATATATATATGTTGGCTATAACTGTGAATTTCATTCAGTTTCAGCACATCTAATTATTCTTTAGTTATTGTCTTTCAAGAAATTCTCCTGTCCACCGATTCACCTACATTTGTAGAATACATTGACATTGAATATCCATAATACTATCTTTTTTCTTTTTAAAGTTTGTTGGTTTTCAGGGATGTTTCTTCTTTCATTTTTCTAATTATTTTACTCTTGTATTATTTTTAACTGATCAACTGAATAAAATTGTTAATTTTAATAATTTTCAACAAATCAGCTTTTACTTTCATTCATTTTCTATAGTGTTTTCTTTCTGTTTTCTAATTTATTGACTCCTTTTGTTACTGTTATTTCCTTCCTTCTACTTACTTTGTGTTAAATTCTAGACTATTTTTCCTTTTCTAATAAAATAATACAATGTAATGAATTTCTCTCTAAAAGCAGCTTTAGCTGCATTTCACAAGTTTTGATATGTTGACATTTTATTTTAATTCAGTTCAAAATATTTTTTACCGTCTTTTTACTTGTACATTATTTCAAACCATGATTTTTGTTTTTCAAGTATGATGGACATTTTCTGTTTTCTCTCATTCTTAGTTCTAGTTAATTCCATTATTTTTAATATAAAATGTAAATTTTTTTTTAATTTCCAAATTTTATTATGATATGTATTGTTGAATATCTCGGACAGAATGTGTAATCTTATGTTAATGGGTTTTCTATTAATGTCAATTATTTAAATTTATTTGACGGTGTTGTACAAGGCTTTATCCTTCTGAATTTTCCTGTACATTACTATGCATGTGTATGTGTTAAGTTGCTTCAGTCATGCCCAACTCTTTGAGACCCTATGGACTGTGTAGCCCACCAGGCTTCTCTGTCCATGAGTTTTTCCAGGCAAGAATACTGGAATGGGTTGCCATTCCCTGACCCAGGGATTGAACCCATCTCTCTTATGTCTGCTGTATTGACAAGTAGATTCTTTACCACTAGCACCATTTGAGAAGCCCCTACATTACTATAAGTTACTATAAATAGATACATTACTGAGAGACCTATGGTGTCGGTGCTTAGTTACTCAGTCATGTCCCACTTTTTGCGACCCCCATGGACTGTAGCCCACCAGGCTCCTCTGTCCGTGGGGATAATCCAGGCTACAATACTGGAGTGTGTTGCCATGCCCTTCTCCAGGGGATCTTCCCACCTCAGGGACTGAACCCAGGTCTCCCACATTGTAGGCAGATTATTTACTGTCTGAGCCACCAGGGAAGCCCTATATTTAAGTTAAATTGGGCATGTGTCAAGCTGGATTTAGAAAAGACAGAGGAACCAGAGATCAAATTGCCAACATCCTTCGGACCATCGAAAAAGCAAAAGAGTTCCAGAAAAATATCTACTTCTGCTTTATTGACTATGCTAAAGCCATTGACTGTGTGGATCTCAAAAAACTGTGGAAAATCTTGAAAGAGATGGGAATACCAGACCATCTGAACCGCCTCCTGAGAAATCTGTATGCAGGTCAGGAAGCAACAGTTAGAACTGAACATGACACAACAGACTGGCTCCAGATCAGGAAAGGAGTACATCAGGGCTGTATATTGTCACCCTGCTTATTTATCTTATATGCAGAGTACATCATGTGAAATGCTGGGCTGGATGAAGCACAAGCTGGAATCAAGATTGCCAGTAGAAATATCAATAACCTCAGATATGCAGATGACAGCATGCATATGCCAGAAAGCGAAGAAGAGGTAAAGAGTCTCTTGATGAAAGTGAAAGAGAAGAGGGAAAAAGTTGACTTAAAACTCAGCATTCAGAAAACTAAGATCATGGCATCCAGTCCCATCACTTCATGCCAAATAGATGAGGAAAAAAATGGAAACAGTGACAAACTATTGTTTGGGCTCCAAAATCGCTGCAGATGGTGATTGCAGCTTAAATTAAAAGACACTTGCTCCTTGGAAGAAAAGCTATGACCCACCTAGACAGCATATTAAAAAGCAGAGACACTACTTTACCAACAAAGGCCTGTCTAGTCAAAGCTATGGTTTTTATTGTCATCATGTATGGGTGTGAGAGTTGGACTATAAAGAAAGCTGAGCACTGAAGAATTGGTGCTTTTGAACTGTGATGTTGGAGAAGACTCTTGAGAATCCCTTGGACTGCAAGGAGATCCAACCAGTCCATCCTAAAGGAAATCAGTCCTGAATATTCATTAGAAGGACTGTTGCTGAAGCTGAAACTCCAATACTTAGGCCACCTGATGTGAAGAACTGACTCATTGGAAAAGACCTTGATGCTGGTAAAGATTGAAAGCAGGAAGAAAAGGGGACGACAGATGAGATGGTCGGATGGCATCACTGACTCGATGGACATGAGTTTGAGGAAGCTCTGGGAGTTGGTGATGGACAGGGAAGCCTGGCATGCTGCAGTCCATGGTGTCGCAAAGGGTTGGACACGACTGAGCAACTGAACTGAACTGGGCATGTGTCTATTACTTTCTCTATTCTATCAGATTTTGAGTTACACAATTTGAAGTTTTATTTTTATGTTTATACATATTCAAGATTATTATTGACCTTTGAGGGGCTTCCCGGGTGGCTCAGATGGTTGTGAGTCTTCCTACAATGTACAAGACCTGGGTTTGATTTCTGGGTCGGGAAGATCTCCTGGAGAAGGGAATGGCTACCCACTCCAGTATCCTTGCCTGGAGAATTCCATGGACAGAGGAGCCCGGTGGCTCTATTGGATCACAAAGAGTGGGAGACGAAGAAGAGACTCACACTTTCACTTTCACTTTTCACATTGACCTTTTATTATTTTGTAGTTTAGCTCTTCATCCTTATTAATATTTCTTGATCAGAGGTCTACCTAGCTTGAAATTTAAGCTCAGAAAATTCTCAGCTGTTATCACTTTTAACCCATTCTCTATCACTTCTATTTCTGAGACTCAAAATACATGTTTGTAAGACCATTTGATATTGTTTCATCATTCCTGGATTCTCTATTTTTAATTCTTTTAAATAATTCCAAGATCACAACCATCTTTATATATATGGGTCATTTTTATCCTTGCTTTATTTCATGTCTCATAATTATTGTATTGAATGCCAGATATTGTTTGTGAAAAATTAGGAACTAATTGGTTAGAATATGTATGCTTATACTTCTTTTGAATTATTAGTGTATGGGATTGGCTAGTGTAGGGAGTAGTTGAGCTGGGTTTGAATTTTGTAGTATCTCTTCTTACCTGGTGGTGCTAGTGGTAAAGAATCCACCTGCCAAAGAGGGGAGACTTAAGAGACATGATTTCCATTCCTGGGTTGGGAAGATCCCCTGGAGGAGGGCCTGGCAACCCACTCCAGTACTCTT
The DNA here is from genome assembly GCF_054371585.1 of Giraffa tippelskirchi. NCBI lineage: Eukaryota > Metazoa > Chordata > Mammalia > Artiodactyla > Giraffidae > Giraffa > Giraffa tippelskirchi. The sequence continues at coordinate 46,156,906 of NC_137276.1, forward strand.
GCCTGGAGAATCCCATGGACAGAGGAGCCTAGGGGATCACAAAATTTTGGACTTAACTGAAGCAACTTAGCATGCATGCACCCATATTTATCCTCAATGTTTTAAATTGCTTCAGTGGTTGATTGACATTATCTTGTGTGTGGTGTGTGGCCTGAAGCTGGAGATATTTTGCTTGTGTGTGCTTCTTTCAACCTCAGTTTCCAGCATTTACTGTATGCCTACATCATAAAAGGGGTAGCTCTCTGTATTCTTGCCCCTAAGCTAGTGATAAATTTTTATTACATTTTACTCTGTGTAAGGCTCTCAGTGATGGTAATAAGAAAGAAAACTGTTTCTGAGATTTTCTGCTTTAACCTCAATCTTAGGTAGGCCCTGGGAACCTGAGTTTAAGGAACTGAACCTTTGCAATATTCAAGTTTCTTGCCCTTTTGCTCTTGGTACACAAAACCTTTTATTGGTGGGATTTCTTGGGCTTGAATAAGTTTCTTGACCCTTTTCCAGTTGTAGCAGATCTCTGCTTGGTATAAGTATAGAATATTAAGAACAAGTCTCCAGCTTGCTCTGCAGTGGCAGATGACATTTCCATAGTATCAGTTCAAGATAGGAAAAGTAGATAGTCTACGCTTTCCTGATGACTTTTGCTTGAGAGTGTGTGTTTTTATTGGGTGCGGGTGGTGTTGTTTTATGTCTTTGCTTCAGTGGCAGACATATCAAAGCAAAGTTAGCAGCAGTAGTTAATCAACCCCCTTTTTGCTTGTATAGGGTCAGGATCGTGGAAGGACTTTCTCCTGTTCTCCCCTTGGAATTTATCATATCCCCAATATCTAAACCACCAAGGGGCACTGTCAGGTTTCTGCTCTAAATATTTCTTATTGGTACTTAGAAAAAGTCCAAAAAATAGAGATATCAAAGGGTGTGTACTTCCCATGAGTCTGGTCCTCTCATAAATTATAAACTGAATACACATCCATACCTGGCCCTTAATTTGTTACATTTCAGTCATTTTCTTTGTAACTATTTTTATTCTTTCTCCTGTGGTCATTCATAAAATAGATCACATGTTTCACTCATGATTATCATCTCTTCTTCAACTCTTCTATAGCCATTTGTAATTTTGTCCATCTGCTTGCTTTAATCCCTCAGGTATCAGATAGAGATAAATTATTATGATTCTTTATGATTTCTGCTTTTTTTCTTATTGTAAATATTAACAGTGACTTTTTGCATCTTTTTATATTCCAAAAGGAAGCAGAAACTATAGAAGTCAATTTTGCAAATAAATGTTGAATTACTATATTTTATAAATCTAGTTAATCTGTTAATCTTATTTGAAACTTATGCCTAGGAATGTACTATGGGCTTTTTCATATAATAAAATTGGAAACCTAGTCCCTGGATCCTGTGGCTCAAAGATTGTTTTAAGAAAAGATATTGCCGTTTGAAATCTTCAAAGCATGGGGTATACCTTTATGGTAATATGAATCTAAAATAGAAATATCTTATTGTGGGATGTGTAAGAGAATATTTCCTGGAGGGGTTGGGATTTAATCAGGACTGTGAATATTGTGTAATGTTTGAACAGGTAGAGGCTATGGGAAACAAATTTCCCAGTATAGGCAGTAACATGAGCAAATATATATAGTACAGTGCTACTGGGTAGATCAAAGAGCAGTAGACCAGGCTAAAAGTAATACCCAACTTTACTTTGAGACATGGCCAAATATGGGAGAGAACTTATATTAAATATTTATAACTTGTTATTATTTTTATCTCCAGATCTATCAAGTTTTTATATAATGACTTGTGCATACTTCATATCCTCATGGGAGAAACTTTTATTATATAATTCCTTATATATAATAGAATACATTATTTTTTATTTTATATTTTATTATATAATTAAGGTTGCCAAAAAATAGCGTATTCTAACCATGCTTATTTGGGGAGAATCTAATAGGGATAAGATGTAGGACACCTGTGAACTGAGTATTTAAATTATATGATTTCTTTGTGAAATATACTTGATATTGACCTCATTAAAATTTCACCCAGTGTCTTAAGCTATCTTAAATGCTTTATATTATTTTGCATGGGTTTCCCTGGTGGCTTGGATGATAAACAATCTGCCTGCAATGCAGGAGACTCAGATTCAATCCCTGGGTCAGGAAGATTCCCTGGAGAAGGACATGGAAACCCACTCCAGTATTCTTGCTTGGAGAATTCTATGGACAGGAGAGCCTGGCAGGCTATAGTCCTTGGGGTCGCAGAGTTGAATATGACTGAGCAACTAACATTTTCATTTCACTTTCACTCTTTTACAGAGTTTGATGTTTAGAGATGACAAGCAGTGAGAAAGTGTGGAAAAACAGGACATGTAGTATACTGGTTAAGGGTATGGAGTTTGAAATTAGTCCCAGGGATTTATGTTCTTGCTCCATCAATTGCCATTCAGTTGACTGGACTAGTCACCATCAAAAATTAGAAATCAAAAATAAATCAGAATAACTGAAAATTCAACCCTTCTTGTTTCATCTAGTTGAAATGAATTCATTCTTTTCCAAATATTAGGCCTGGCTATTTCTCTATAAATAACATTTTCCACTTTTCTGAGAAATTTAGAAATTATCTTCAATTTGCTCTTACTGGTAAGAAAGAATATACTTTTCAGAACTTGACAATCTTAGCAAAATTTTGAAATGAAGGCATTGTTGCATTTGTTAGAGTCATCAGTTTGGCAGTTTAATATATATGACGTGTCTCCCCTAGTTAGCAATCAAATCTCTCTCTACATAGACTGCATAGGCCAACTACCAGTGACTGAGTGTACCTCATGCAAACAGCAACTCTACGTACTGCTTATTGGGCTCCCCCAATGGCTCCGCAGGTAAAGAATATGCCTACAGTGCAGGAGCCACAAGAAACCTGGATTCGATCTCAGGGTTGGGAAGATCCCCTGGAGCAGGAGACAGCAACCCACTCCAGTATTCTTGCCTGAGAAATCCCATGGACAGAGGAGCCTGGCAGGCTACAGTCTATGGGGTGGCAAGGATCCCACTTATTGCTCTAGAGTCTTCTGCAGTGAATATCACAGATGCCATGTAGCCCATATTTTATATAAAACAATCAGTCTCTGTTACCAAACTTGGAGATGCTACATTCAGTAATTTTCATAAGCTAGTGATAAACAAATAAAAAATAAATTGAATTTGTGTAGAAATGTACAAGGTATCATTGCTATAATATTTCACATTAATCTGCAAATTTGTTCTTCAAGACATTTGCAAAATTCTGTTTTCACTGTTGTGAGGAGAAGTGAGTAAGGAATGTCCACTCACTTATAGTCTCCAATTATTTTTAAAATTGAAAAACAACAGTAATATAATTTATATTTGTAGATTTTTCTCTACTCTGTATCCAAAGCAGTTATTTTCAAGATCTCTTGCTATTGACAAGATTTGTTATTATTGTCCTTTGCAAAAATTACTCTGTGGGCATTAACTATAACAAAACAGTAACTGACAACTGGCACTGATACATTTTCTTTACTCACAACCTCTTTCCAAAAGAGATACTATGACTCCAAATTCTTGACAGGCCTTTTCAAAATAGACTGTAGATTCAGTTGTTAATTTTATTAGACCTTATAATTTCCTTATGAAATAGATAAACAGTACTTTTATTATCACCAATTTATGGCTGAAATAGTTAGGGTGCATGTTGGCAAGTTCCAGATGCTGGACGCTTTCCACCCTGGTGCACACAGTCACTTCACCTTCTTCAAGCCATCAGTGTTGTTGAAGAATTTTAAGGACATTTAAATATATATATATTTCTCAATAGAACTGTGCTTCATTCTCTAAAATATTTTCCACAATTATGGAAAATTTGAATATGCTTCTTCTATGCATCCTTACTCAATAACCATAAATCCAACATGGTTTCAGTTTGCATTATCTCAGGGAAACAAGTGTATATCTTGCCTAGCTCAGCAGCACAATTGCTCCTGAGCCTCTCAATTGCCAGAAATGAGGCTGGGACAAAAAAATCAATACAATATCATTCATGTGATATATTAGCAAGGAGTAGAATTAATAGACCTATCATACTTGGCACATATAAGGGACTCCACAAATGTAGCTATTTGGTCCCATTTCTACTACAAAAATTTGTTGTAGCCTAAAAGATTGAGAAACTGTTTGCGTTAAATATAGAAATAGACATTTGAAACACAAGATCCAATAGAAATAGTAGGAACAGAGAGATGGTAGAACAATAGATGAAAGAATATACAGATCAGTGTATAATCTGTAAAATATGACACAAGGGCAATATTAAAATAGGGCCAGGAACTTAGATAATTTACTACCATATAACTTTTGGAATGAAAATATATCCATGGAGAATTTCACATTAGTTATTATTTGGCAGAAATTAGGAACTAGTAAAAGGTAATTTTGGAGTTTGTGATACAACACTTAAAAAAGGAAAAAAGGATTAGCCTTTATTAAGCATGTTAGACAAAGGTAATGTGAAAGGCCTAAAATGTAAGGGAGTAACGTAAGGCCTCCGAAAACCAGAAAAAAGCCTAGGAAAGTAATGTGTTCTGTTCCAATTCTAGAGCCTCATTCAATTCTCATTACTTGGAAGAAGCCAAATAAATACATGAGGAATGACAAAATGTAGGAGCAGGGCAATACAAATTTAAATTAAAAATTGAAAAATATACAGGTAGATAAATAAATACTTAAATAGCATTATGTAACTTTAATTTTCAGATTTTTATGGCTTATTTACAATTTTTTAGGAATGATCATTCCAAAGCATGAATGCTTATTATGATTCTCTCCTTTGCATCACCACAATTTTCATTATGATAAACACTCTAGAATTGAGTGTCATTCTCTGCCATTTATTTTGAACAGACATATTTTTAGAGCTAGCTAAATATTTTTTTCTGTGTAGTGAAGTTTACCTATAAATATTAGAAAAGGATTTAGTAAAATAAACATTATTCTGAAATTAATGCAAAAAAGTATTTCCTTCTCATTAAAGTGTGGACTCAGTCTCCTGCTAAGAGAATATCATTACAAAGATACTTTCTAGAATGGAAGAGACTGATATTACAGGTGAACACAAAGTAAACAGTTGTTTTGTACAATATATAAAAAAATATACTTCTAATCATGATTAAATGTTAGTATTTTTAATTTCATATTTAATGGTATATTTGAAATATACTTTCAGTTTGTGTCCATTTTCATGAGTATCTGACACTACATTTTTATGACTAAATATAGACCTTTTTAAAAATCAATTCCCCTTCAATAACCATAGAACAAATATTTCCATAACTTTCTGTCTGCATTCACTACTCAGAATATCATTGCTACTGAAAAAGTGCAATTTTACTGAGACAAAAGAACAGTTCATTATTTGCCTTTCACCTTTGTTTCATCTATGCCCTCTACATCTCTTCTGGGTCTTAAATCCAAGAACTCTTTATACCTCCCTGGCTACCTAGGCATGTTCTAGGCAACTGCCCATGTGTACTAGGTTCTTTGCTAATGATCAATATTTTTAAGTGTTACAGGTGCACTGCAAAATTAAGGTACTATTTGGAATACAATTTATATTATAAACCACTCTTGGAGATCTAAAGTGTATATTAGCATTTGAAAGACTGACAAATTTTGTGCAAAGAAAGCCAATTAACATTTTAATATTAGAATTTCACAATCATAATTGACCCTTTAAATTATAATATCTGTTCATTTCCTACTTTAGCATTCTATAGGATATATTTGTAGAATAGTGTTTTGTCCTCAAATTTATTTTCTTCTATATTCTGTATTTTTCCCAGTCTTCAGACAATTGGTTGAACATTTGATAAGACAATTGATAATAAATTACGAAAGACAGTTCATGAGTTAATACGGTTCTTTTCCAAAGGATTTGAAGTTTACCAGAGCCTTCTGAAGAGATAATGTTTTTACTGAGGTAGACAACACCACAGCCCACAGGTCAAATCTGTCCTTTGAATGTATTTGTAAATAAAATTTATTGGAACACAGCCATAGCCATACTCCATTGTATTTACAAATTTTCTGTAACTTCTTCAGTGCTACAACAACAGAGTTGACTGGTTTTAACTAGGACTTTATATTCATAAACATGAAAATATTTACTAATTTGTTCTTTATAAAAGAATATTTGTGGGATCCTGTCTCAAACTGTAGGATGAAATTGTAATAATAATACATTAGGCTCTGGAGCAGAACCGCATAAGAGATATTTTCCCCTCTTTATTGAGAACTATGTTTCAGCAACACGTCTCAGACAATACCAAGTGACCAGAGAAAATATTGTTGCTTTGGACCTAGTAAGAGTGAAGTCGCATAGTCATGTCCGACTTTGCAACCCCATGGACTGTAGCCTACCATGCTCCTCTGTCCATGGGATTTTCCATGCAAGAGTACTGGAGTGGGCTGCCATTTTCTTCTCCAGAGGATCTTCCCAACCCAGGGATCGAATCTGGATCTCCCGCATTGTAGGTTTACCATCTGAGCCACCAGGGAGGTAGAGCCACTCCCAAATTTGCAGTGAAAACGCAAGATACGGTGAGGTAACAGGTGTACAATTCAAAAGAAAAAAGAAAAAATGAACAAAAAACCCCACTACATTTCCAAGCTTAAAAATGTGTAACTTGTTTGTATTGACTTTATGTCTGGGATCACAAGTTCAACAGACTTATGCATCTCTATTCCACTATACTTGTGAAATTTATAATGTAAAATAAGACTTCTGATAATGGAAAACTGATGAATCTTGTAGGTAGAAAAACCTTGATTCTAAAGAAATCAAGCTTTGGGGAACTCTTTTTACTTTTATGCGGTCACTGCAACATATCTAGATACCCCCAACAAGTCTGAGCAGTCTGCATTTGTTGTTCATCAGAAGGAATAATTAGGACAGTTGGCAGGACTGAATTAGTACAGGAACATCAGTGATGATGGTGTTGGAGAACTAACTTAATTCTCACAGATGAAGGAGAGCACATTTATAAAGAGATAGCTAAATTATTAAGGCTCAATTCCACACATTTCAAAACAGTCATTTAAAAAATATTGCTGTCATTAGTATAGTAGTCTTTCAGAAAAATGACAAGGCTATTGATTTATATTCTTGCTTTTAAAATTCCATCACCCATTTCCCTAAGGTAAAAGCATTGCCATGGCTTAAATCTCCAAAGAGAGAAACCACATTTACATTATATATTACTTTAATATTTTTTCACTCTCTTAATTAATTTTTGAGAAGTCAAGTGCAAATTTGAGTTCATGCTAATGAAGTCAGTGATTTGTGAAGTTCTGTTTCATTTGGAGTTTTGTATTGGTGAAAGTAAATGTAAGGTATTATATATAAGAAGTCCCAGTAATATAGAGTAACTTAATATGTATTTGCTACATATTTTTATTAGCACTCATGATAAAAAAGTGAAGTTTTTTAAATTTTATGATCATAAGTATCTATGATATTTTTGAAACTAAATTTAAGGTGAGCATTTAGTTTTTTCAGATTTATCACAATCAATTAACTGTAAGATTTTCCATATCACTAAAAGAATGACAAATTAATTAATTGTATTATTTATAAATTTATTTTATGTGCACCATTTTAAGAATCAACAAATCTATTATAAACTCATATTCTAAAATCATAGACATTTCAGTTGAATTTTTTCAATAAACACACTAGTAGGGTCACCAGGTAAAATGCAGAATAAATTAAATTTGAATTAAAAATAAAAAACACATAAATACTTAGTATAAATATGCCCCAAATATTGCACATAATACACTAACATTTAAAAAAAGAAAGAATAGACAATTTTTTTAATCTAAAATTAAGCTTTATTTTGACTTAGAACAACATAAATTTTTACCTTGAGATTCTGTAGGTTAGAAGTTCAACAAGGGTGAAATTCGAGATGCCACCAAAGTTATATTCCTTCCTGGAGGCTTTAGGGGAGAACCTGTTTCTGTACTTTTCCTAGCTTCTGGGAGCCATTCACATTTCTTGGTTGATAGCCTCCTTCTATCATAAAACCAGACAATTCATATCTCTTTAACCTTTCTTCTGTAGTCACATCTTCCTCTGATCACAGCCAAAAAAGGATTTTATGGGCCCATGATATTAGCTTGGGCCACACAAACAATCCAAGAAAATTTCCCCGTCTCTGTGTTCTTAACTTGATCACATCTGCAAAGTCCCTTTGGCAGTATAAAGTAACTTGCTATTTACAGGTTTCAGGATTCAGACTTGGAAATTTAGCCAGCTATTATTCTGCCTACCACAAATTTACAAAAGATCTGGGTTAAACCTGAAGCTAGAAACACTTCTCGAGATCAATATTTTTTCTCAATCATAGCTGCATACCAGAATCACCTGGAGAATACAAACAACCTCCACACTAGATCAACTAAATCAGCATCATAGAAGGGAAGATCTCAATCAGCATTTTTAAAGGTTCTCAAATTGCCTCTTATGTACTGTCTGGAACAAGAACTTCTGGTATAGGGCAAAGGTTGGCAGTCTGTGGCCTGCTGACCAAATCTGGTCAGCTTATAGGTGTGTGTGTGTGTATGTGTGTGTGTGTGCGCGTGCACGTTTGTTTTGTCTAAATTTTTATTAGGATTTTTTTGAAATATAACTCATACACCACAGAATTTACTCAAAGTATTCAATTTAGTGGATTTATAATAGTCACAAAATTGTGAAATCATATCTACGGAGTCCAGCACATTTTTTATTACCCCCAAAGCAAACTCGAAACCAGTTAGCACTCACTGGTGCTAACCCGTGCCTTCTTTCCAATCAGCCCTTGGTAACCACTGATTTATGTCTCTGTAAATTCTGCCTATTCTGGACATTTTATGTACATGAGATCATGTAATATGTAGCCTTTTGTGCATGGCTTCTTTGTCTTAGCTTAACGTTTTCAACTTTTGTCTATTTTACACCAAGAATCAGTGCTTCATTAATTTTTGTGGCTGAATGAAATTCAGATTTAAGTGGAATTCTTGTATTTTTATTTGCTAAAGACTTTGACTATATGTGTTGCAACAAACTGTGGAAAATTCTTAAAGAGTTGGGAGTAGCCGAATACCTTACCGGTCTCGTGAGAAACCTGTATGTGGGTGAAGAAGCAACAGTTAAAACTAGACATGGAACAACTGACTGGTTCAAAATTGGGAAAGGAGTATGTCAAGGCATGACAATATGCATATTGTCACCTTGCTTATTTAACTTATATGCAGAGTACATTGTGCGAAATGCTGGGCTGGATGAATTACAAGCTAGAATCAAAATTGCTGAGAGAAATATCAACAACCTCAGATATTCACATGATAAAACTCTAATGGCAGAAAATGAAGAACTAAAGACTCTCTTGATGATGGCAAAAGAGGACATTGAAGCTGGCTTGAAACTCAACATTTGAAAAACTAAGATCATGGGATCTGGTCCCAACACTTCATGGCAAATAGAGGGGAAAAAAATGGAAACAGTGACAGATTTTATTTCCTTGGGCTCCAAAATCACTGCAGATGGTTATTGCAGCCATGAAATTCAGATGCTTACTCTTTGGAAGGAAAACTATGACAAACCTAGACAGTTCGTTACAAAGCAGAGACATTACTATGCCAACAAAGGTCTGTGTGGTGAAAGAGCAAATTAGCCAAGATGACATATTCAGGCTCTCTCCCCTCACGTTTTGTAAATAGTGACTATGTAACAGTTGAGATCACTTATAGCACTGTGCATGCCCATCACAAGTTACTCACTTGGACACAGGCTACTTTTGATATATGAGCTCCACCTAAGTTGTGGTGACATTACTGATGCATCACGGCTGTGTCCATTGGGTCAGCCATGAAAGGAGAGAGTAAACATGTCTTCAGTTCCTATGGCTCCTCCAGTCTCCTTCCAGCCATCTTCCATCCTCTAAGCTCTCGCCTTGCCTACCCTGAGTTCAGCAAACAGCAAGAACAGCGAAACAACTGGCATCATGAACAGGATCAGCAAGACAGTCTGTATAGCCAAAGCTATGATTTTGCCAATAGTTGTGTACTGGATGTGAATTTGGACTGTAAAAAGGGTAAGCACAAAAGAATTGGCACTTTTGAGTTGTGCTGTAGAAGACTCTTACATTAGTCATAGACAGTGTATTAAGAAGCAGAGACATCACTTTGCTGATAAAGGTCTGTATAGTAAAGCTATGTTTTTTCCAGTAGTCCTGTATGGATGTGAGAGTTGGACTATAAAGAAGGCTGAGCACCAAAGAATTGATGCTTTTGAATTATGGTGCTAGAGAACACTCTTGAGAGTCCCTTGGACAGCAAGGAGATCAAGCCAATCAATACTAAAGGAAATCAACCCTGAATATTCATTGGAAGGACTGATGCTGAAGATGAAGTGCCAATACTTTGGCAACCTGATGTGAAGAACCAACTCATTAGAAAAGACCCTGATGCTGGGAAAGGTTGAAGGGAGGAGGAGAAGGGAATGACAGATGATGAGATAGCTAGATGGCATCACCGACTCAACGGACATGAGTTTGAGCAAGCTTCAGGAGATGGTGAAGGACAAGGAAGCCGGTGTGCTGCAGTCCCTGGGGTCACAAAGAGTTCTACATGACTAAGCAACTGAACAACAACTAAGAAGACTCTTGAGAGTCCCTGGGACTGCAAGGAGATCAAATCAGCCAAACCTAAAGGAAATCAACCCTGAGTATTCATTGGAAGGACTGATGCTAAAACTGAAGCTCCAATACTTTGGCCACATGATGCAGAGTCTACTCACTGGAAAAGACTCTGATGCTTGGAAAGATTGAAGCCAAAAGGAGAAGGGGGCATCAGAGGCTGTCATGGTTAGATAGCATCACTGACTTATTGGACATGAATCTGAGCAAATTCTGGGAGATAGCAGAGGACAGATGAGTTTGGTGTGCTATAGTCTGTGGAGTCACAAGCATTGAACATGACTTAACAACAATAACAACAAAACCTGATAACCCTACATACTACTATAATCCGAGTGAGTATAAAAACAGACAGGATTAAGTTTTGTTAAACAAATAATATTGTGAATGCCCCCTCATTTTATCTCTGCATTTTTTTAACACTCAAGTAAGGCCCATAGATAACTATCAAAGACCAGGAGTACTCTTTATTTTACCTCTTATGATGCTACATCCCAGATATTTGTATGTCCCTGAACATCTGATTCTCTATTCACTCTTCATTACAGGTATAGTACTATTTCCTAGTCTATAGAGTTTATTCAGATTTTACTAATTGTCACAATAAAATCATGTAAGGCAAAATAAAAGCTTGGGCGTGCATTGTATTCTGATACCATATCTCTTTATTCTCATCTAATCTGATTACTAAATTATTTTGTTTCGATATGTTGATACTTTCATTCAAGCCATTTGTTTTGTAGAAGGTTGAAATTTAGCTTGTTGCAAATATGGGACAATTTAAACATCAAAAGAAAAAGGTGATAGTGAAGGATTAAAATTCATAGACTAAAAGAAGACTCCAAGAGTACACACATTTACAAGGATGAAGAATAAATAAGGAGAGTGGTTTTGAATTGTAATCCTTTACAATGAAGAAACTGGTAAAATCTCAAACCACATGTGGAAAAGAATATTTCTCTGTTCTATCTGATGCAAATGTCTCTTCTTTTTTTGCTTATCTAACATTTTTTTATTGCTTCTATGTTTCACCCTTTTCCTGACCTACAACAATCACTAGTGAAAAGAAACTTCTTTATGGAAGAGTCTTATTTCTGAATTAGAGTACTGGCTGCTCAGAACTCAGATATTAAATACATATCCTAAACCCCAATTTTACTTTCTGGGTCCTCATTCCCCAGTAGCATCTCTGAAATTTCTGTCACAGGTGTATATGTGACAATGTCATTGTGCTGTGTTGATAAGATTTCTGTTAATTAAAATCTCAGCTATTCACACGACTCTCAGGTTTACCCAGTTTTCTGCTGCATGCTATGAAATGAGGCGGGAAAAAAAACAAAACAGTTAAATAATGGGGAATAGTGGCTTATAGGTTCTGTCAGAGGGTGAATAAATTTCTCCTTAGAGGTGGCAGAGGATGAGATGGTTAGATGACATCACCAACTCAACGGACATGAATTTGAGCAAACTCTGGGTGATAATGAAGGACAGGAAAGCCTGACATGTTGCATTCCATGGGGTCACAAAGAGTCAGACACAACTGAGCGACTGAAAAACAATGTGTATGTTATTTTATTTTTTCTGTAAGAGAATAAATATTCCTTTTTCTATACTGTTTGTTATCTAAACACTCTTCTGTGAACTACATGATTTTTTAATTAAGACTAAATATGGTCTAGGGCTCAAAATGAATTACCAATTGTATTAGATTCCTATGGATGCTATAAAAAGTTACCACAAATGCAGTGGCTTAATTGTATGTGTATGTGCTCAGTGGTGTCTGACTTTTTGCGCCCCCATGGACTGCAGCACACCAGGCTTCCCTGTCCATCACTAACTCATGGAGCTTGCTCAAACTCATGTCCATCAAGTTGGTGATGCCATCCAACTGTCTCATCCTCTGTCATCCCTTTCTCCTCCTGCCTTCTCTCTTTCCCAGCATTAGGGTCTTTTCCAATGAGTCAGTTCTTCATGTTAGGTGGCAAAAGTACTGGAGTTTCAGCTTCAGCATCAGGAAATGAATACTAGGGTGCTAAAATCAAAGTGCTGCTAGGCAACTTTCTTTCTGGAGGCTACAGGGCAGAAACCATTCCTTGCCTATTTTAGCTTATGGAAGTTGCCCTCATTCCTTGACTCCTGGCCTTCTTCCAGCAATTGTATTACTCCAACAACCTCTGTTTTGTTATCACATCTTCTCTAACTCTCTAGTCACCCTATTTTCCTTATGAGGACTTTATGATTATATGGGGCCTAATGGGTAATTGAGAATAACATTCCCAGTGCAAGAGCTTTAATCATATCTGCAAAACCTTTTTTTTTGCCATAATGTGTTCATTGGTTTTAAGGATTAGAGTATTTGGGAACTATTTTCTTGCTTACCACATTAATAAAACCCAAATAGAAAGATTTCCCCAAAGTTGAGTCGAAGAAAACATAAAAACATCATTGGAATAGATCCTATGTGTGTCATTTTAAGAAAAATTCTCCAAAATGATAATTTTTTTGTTCTGTGCTTTCAGTTTAGCAAACACTGAATTTTGTGAAGAATAAGAGAGAAGAAGGAGAAGCAGGAAAGTAACAACAAAAAGAACAACAAAAACAAGAATAGATATGAATTCTAGATAAGCAAACATAAATAAACCTTTTATCTTTATTTTGGAATGATTTCAAAATTTGCTCACAGACTGTTTTTTCACTGTTAAATTGCACAGGTCCTATATCAGCGTGTCCCTGAAGGATCTGAAATAGATTTACTAGTACTGTAACCTATTTAATCCAATTAAAATATGTCTCTGTCTAAACTTCTGAAATTCAACTAGTGAAATTTCTGACTTATATCCTCCTTCTGACCTTTAGAAGAATGTGCTATACTCACAACATCATTCCAGTTGTTAAGAAGTGAGCTCATATATTTCACCATGGGAGAAACTGGAACACACTTAAAGGTAAAAATAGCTTATTTTGGTTACTGACAGAGTCAGAAATATACCAGTGTGACATTCTATTGAGTTTATTGAAGTGAATGTTGCCTACAACATGCAGGTGGTAGGTTCAAAACATCCTCATCTAAAGTTACAGGGATAAAGTTAAGAAATGTGAAAGTAAACTCTCAGAATACGTCACTGTATTGAGGCAGGCGGCCCTAGCAGGCATCTTCCCCTGTGCTTCCTGTCAAAGATCAGATATTCTGGAGTCAAATAACTATGCATTTTTACCTTTCTTATATATGAAGTAAATAACTTTTTTATTGTGTCATTTTTCTCTCCCTTAACTAAAGTGCTTCTTCTCTAAAATAAATAAGGCAGGATGGGAAGGGAGTGCAGAATCTAAGCTGTCACAGACACTCTGACCACAAAGCCACCTGCCTCTCTGCTTCCTGTGCACAATATCCAACATGAAAATAAAGATATACTACCTATTGATGTTGGGATATAACTCAGGGTAGTAGATAGACCATTGTAAGAGAGATTGGCTATTTTCTCTTCAGTATTAGGATTAAAAAGCAGTTTCACTGCCTTGAATGCTATGCAGGTTTCTGTTTCCCAAGTGAATTTTTTTCATTGCAACACCTTGTCTGCATTTTCCCTTTATTTTTTGGCTATCTCTTATTCTATACACACACACACACACACACACACACGCACACACACACACACACACACAAACACATCTGATGCTTTCTGCTTTCTAATTACTTAATTTACACCTTCTCTGGGTGGTCAAATTTTCTAGACACTTCATGATATTTCTCTGGTTAATTTACACTAGATATGAAACCAGATTGAAATCTTGTTTGCTTTACTTATGTTAATCCTTTGTAAGTGATAACAATATTAACACCTCGATAATTTAGAATTAAATTTATTTATTGCTTCAGATAACAAAGCCTTTAAGATTTAAGTCAACTGAATTCTAAAAATATTGATTTAAATGCAGCCATGCCCAAGACATTATGCCTTTACCTGAAACGTTGCTTTAGTGTAACTTAATTGAATACTCTCTGTGATGAAATATGAACAGATGAAGAATATAGAAGCAAAATAAAATAGCCTTTGACTGCAAATTTAAATGCAAATTTATATTTACATGTGAAACAAAATTATTTCAATAGTTTTAGGCATCCAAAATCTATGGAACTGGGGGCATTTCAGGCCTGTATGCTTATATGTCAAGAAACAGAGAAGGGCCTGGATGTCACCTAAGTAACTTTAATAATTATTAATATTTAGCATTTACTGTGAGCTGATTTCTGTACTATTCACATGTTTGCCACTAACTCATTTATTTCCAAAATGAGAATTTATATTTTGATTGCTTTTCCTGCCTTGGTCAGCTGCTTTATTCTATGTCTATCCCTTCTCCATGAATAGGAAAGTAATGCAACTAAGATGCTAGTTCCTAATCCCAATAGTTGCTAGTAAAATGAATAATTTTTGATGAAAAGCAAGTCAAATGTGTTACAGTTGAGTGTGTGCAGCATTAGATTTTAATGCATAAATGAAAAGGGGGTATAGTTATCAAGTAATGTAAAGCAAAGACATTTTTATCGCATTTCTAATTTCACAACTGTATTTATGAATATGCATATATTTAAGAATGCTAAAATATTCAGTCATTTGTCTCAATTTGACAGTTCAAATTTACATTTACATCCAGCTTAATAGGAAATTTTAAAGAGCAGTAAAACATATCATGCCTAAAGAAGACTATTTCCTTCATTTATAAAAACCTTTTCTCTAACTTAGAGAGTTTCCTCTCAAAACCATTTTTGTATATATGTTTGCATGTATGTGTATTTATCTAAACTAAAGTGCAGAATAAGTTATGCTGCTCAGTTCTATGCCAAATACAGATGGCAGCATCTCCCCAAACCAACAGTTACTGGTATTTTCCGCTACTGAATCCATCAAAACAATATCTCTTGAGGCTTCAAATAGTTTGCACTTGTCTTTTGTTAACTATTGTTGTATTATGATTTGAGAAACGAACAAAAAAAGCCTAATGAAAAGAAACTGAGAAGTCTAGAAAACTGTCCAAGCCAGACAAGATAGAGAAATATTTTGCAGAAAAGATTACTAAGGAATGAAAGTGCAAGTGAAGTAGTTCAGTCATGTCTGACTCTTTGTGATCCCATGGACTATAGCCTACCATGCTCCTCCGTCCATGGGATTTTCCAGACAAAATACTGGAGTGGGTTGCCATTTCCTTCTCCAGAGGATCTTCCTGACCCAGGGATCAAACCCAGGTCTCCCGCATTGTAGGCAGATGCTTTACCATCTGAGCCACCAGGGAAGCCAGGAATAATCTGTTATTTATAATATTTATAGCATTAGAAATGGAAGAGGGTGTTCAGTAAATTTATCTTGTTATTCATGGGTATGTCACTCGATGCATCACTATCCCCATGGATAGAATGTAATTAAGAAAGATGTACATCCTGTTCTCCCTCTTTATAATACCTTACCCAAGGATGCTTGTGATATTTTGGTCTAAGTTGAATAATGCTTTTATTGTTAAATCAAATGCAGTAAATGTAACAGGGCCAGCGAAGATTTTATATATCAAACAGTATATACATGCTGAGAGTTCAGTAAGTGCTCAATGTCTATAAAATGTGTAGTGACAAATAATGAAAGGGGCCAGTGCTGGAGAATTTCAAGGCTACAAATGTAGTCAAAAGAGAGAGGGTTGAGATATCAAATATGGTTTATAAACTCATTGATGGAATCACTTATTAAAAATCACTCTATTTTGTCTTATTAAAAAACAACTGCTGGCAACAGTGCTTTACTCACATTATCTCATTAATTTCTCCAAACTACCCCATAAGCACATACTTTCATGGACATTTCAGAGATATGAAAACTGAGCCATAATATAGTTATGAATTCACATGCTATAGTGACTATGTCACACTGAATCAAAATCGGAACAAAAACTAAAGTGAATAACAAGGTAGACTTAAAAATCACACACAAAACTTGTCATCTTATTATTCAGTTATTGTTTGTGTAGATAATGAGAAAATTGCCTGAGGTCTATTATTAAAATTATTTAGATTTGGTTAAATTTCGTTTGGGTTAGATTATAATCCTGGGATAATAAAATATGAAAACAATAAATATTTAATATATATTTTTATTTGCATTGGTTAAAACATAAGTTATTTCCATTCTAAGATATTTTCAAAACATCCAAATATGATTCAAGTAATAACGAACTGTGGAAAACTCTTAAAGAGATGGGAATACCAGACCATCTTACCTACCCCCTGAGAAACCTGTATGCAGGTCAAGAAGCAACAGTTAGAACCAGATATGGAACAATGGACTGGTTCAAAATTGGGAAAGGAGTATGTCATGATTGTATAATGTCACCTGCTTATTTAACTTCAATGAAGAGTACATCTGCAAAATGCCAGGCTCGATGATGCACAAGCTGGAATTAAGATTGCTGGGAGAAATATCAATAACCTCAGATATGCAGATGACACCACCCTAATGGCAGAAAGTGAAGAAGAACTAAAGAGCCTCTTCATGAAGGTGAAAGAAGAGAGTGAAAAACCTGACTTAAAACTCAACGTTCAAAAAACTCAGATCATGGCATATGGTCCTATCTCTGCACGGAAAATAGATGGGGAAACAATGGAAACGGTGACAGACTTTATTTTCTTGAGCTCTAAAATCCCTGCGGATGGTGACTGCAGTCATGAAATTAAAAGATGCTTGCTCCTTGGAAGAAAATCTATGACAAACCAGCATATTAAAAATCAGAGACATCACTTGGTTGACAAAGGTCCATAAAGTCAAAGCTATGGTTTTGCAGTAGTCATGTACAGATGTGAGAGTTCGACCATAAAGAAGGATGAGGATCGAAGAATTGATGCTTTCGAATTGTGGTTCTGGAGAAGATTCTTGAGAGTTCCTTGGACAGCACGGAGATCAAGCCAGTCAATCCTAAAGGAAATCAACCCTGGATACTCATTTGAAGGACTGTTCCTGAAGCTAAACCTCCAATACTTTGGCCTCCTGATATGAAGAGCTGACTCACTGGAAACACCCTGACTGGGAAAGATTGAAAACAGGAGGCGAAGGGGGCGACAGAGGATGATTTGGTTGGATGGCATCACCGACTCGATGGACATGAGTTTGAGCAAGCTCTGGGAGACAGTGAAGGGCAAGGAAGCCTGGCATGCTGCCATTCATGGGGTTTCAAAGACACGACTGGGCGACTGAAGAACAGCAACAACAACAAATAACAGAGAGCATCAGTTTTTAAAAAGTGTCAGGAAATCCATCACATAATTTAATATTTTTCTAGAACAATAAAGGTTACTCAATAAGTATTTATTAGTTTACTTGCATTATTATGTTTAATTTACTATACCTGGTTATAAGATTTGAAAGAAACATCTCAATCCATGGTATATTCACAGTCAGTGTAACATAGTGGCTAAAATCACTGGCTCTGTAGTGGCTCATATTCCACATAAAGTTATAACCTAACACTCTTAAGGCCCCAGGTTCTATAAAATGAAGATTAATAATAGTGTTTATTGCAATTTATTACATAGCTAGTTTGAGAAAATTAAGAGTTTTGACAGGTAAAGTTCTTAGAATAGCATCTGGTATTTAGTAAGTATTGAATAAGTATTAGCTATTATACAATTTGTGCCCCAGTTCAAGTAAAAGTAAGATACACTATGATGGAGTTCTAGTCTATCATTCCATGCTAAATAGTGAAGATTTTAAATAGTTCAGAACTCATACAGCCACAATATGCTTTCTCGATAAAGAAGTGCTGATATCTTTTTTCTTTAGATTTTAAACTGCTGAAGATGAAGAAGGAAGAGGAGGAAAAGAGACCACACTTTACAGACTGGTCTTAGTAAGTAATTCCAGAATTTCAGAGCATAATCTGTTTTGTATTCTTTTCTTTCCCTCATTTTATTAATGTGTTTATTTTAATTCTTTGTTATTTTTTGGAATCAACTTCAAACTCTTTTAGAAATAAGACAAGTATACTTCAGGTAAGCACAGCACAGCACAATATAAAACCAAATGTATTGGTATTTAATATTAATATGGACTACCTAGGTGGGGCTAGTGATAAAGAATCCACTGGCAGGAGAGAAAAGCGATGTGGGTTCAGTCCCTGAGTTGGGAAGATCACCTGCAGTAGGAAATGGCAACCCACTCCAGTTTTCTCGCCTGAAAAATTCCATTGACAGAGGAACCTGGCCGGCTACAGCCTATGGGGTTGTAAAAAGTTGGACACAACTAAGAAACTGAGCAATATCAATATGCTTAGGGTTTTGACATTATATATCAAAACATGATTGATATGTAACATCAAAATTTATTGATCAAATTTACCAGGCAAATTCAGAATACACCCACCCCATATTCCCCAGAGTCTAAAAATTATTTAGCACATAACTCATCTGATGCATTGAGTTCATGACAGCACCTTCTAGCAATTAAAATACGCTCACTGGTTTTCCAAAACATCATAGGGAAGCCCTGTTAGTGAATCAAACCGAAGATTTTATAGATATACTTACATACTGAATGTTTGTGTGTGTGTATGTGTGAGTGTGTGTGTGTATACATATATATGTATGTAGATGTATATATACATATATATGTATATATATACATATATATGTGTGTGTATATATATATATATGTATATATATACACACACATATATATACGTATATATATATGGCTTCCCTGATAGCTCAGTTGGTAAAGAATCCACCTGCAATGCAAGAGACCCTGGTTGGATTCCTGGGTTGGGAAGATCCACTGGAGAAGGGATAGGCTACCAACTCCAGTATTCTTGGGCTTCCCTGGTGGCTCAGCTGGTAAAGAATTTGCCTGCAATGCAGAGACCTGGGCTCGATCCCTGGGTTGGGAAGATATGCTGGAGAAGAGAACGGCTACCCACTCCAGTATTCTGGCCTGGAGAATTCCATGGACTCTACATTCCATGGGGTTGCAAAGAATCGGACACAACTGAGCAACTTTCACTTTCACTTTTGAATGCTTATATGTATGTACTTCACACATCTGGTATCATGTGAGGGAGTCACATTTTTAAAATTTTTAATTTTCCATGGATGTTAATTAGTTGACCTCTCTTGAGTCTTTTCACCTCAGAGATGTTTAACAATTGTTATTAATTGTAATTGTTCAATTAACAACTAGTTCTGACTCCTTCAGCCATTACATTAGCCATGAAATATAGATGTAAGTGAATTGTGTGAGAAGGGAG
Source organism: Giraffa tippelskirchi (assembly GCF_054371585.1). Lineage (NCBI taxonomy): Eukaryota > Metazoa > Chordata > Mammalia > Artiodactyla > Giraffidae > Giraffa > Giraffa tippelskirchi. The sequence goes on from NC_137276.1 coordinate 46,176,944, forward strand.
AGGGAGCAGAAGTACTTTACAAGAATTGTGGGTGCCAGTAGTACATGTCCATAAACACCAGAAAGAACCACAGCATCATATTGGCAGGTATGAGTATTAACATTTCCAATGTCTTTTTCCACTTTTATAGTTTAATGCTCTTCTTACTGCAGTCTATGTGATCCTAATAATATTCTAAACATTTTAGCAAAGGTCATGTTAAAATTGAAATAAAATCTCAAATCAAGTGGTTATTTAAACTTTTTTTAATCTTTAGAAATGATGAAAGCCACTGCTCTTGCTTACTTAGTTTTGATTTCATGTTAATCATTTTGCAAAACTTTAATTTTGAGAAAATTTTATGTGCTTTTGGAATCATTCTATCCATTGCTCTTTGATAGTTAATATCAATGTTTATTTTATCCAGTAATCTGGCAATTTTCCAAGCTATTTTTGATTTCTACTCTTTTAGATTTACTTGCAATCTTCTCTGTAACTGAGGAAAATGTTTTAATTATATCATGTGCAACTTCTATCATTTTGTATAAAGTCACTTCTATTTCCCTCTCATTTATTTTTCTCCTTCCTTTTCACATTCCTCTGTATACATTTTTGTTTTTTGTAACAAGCTTGCATCAATTTTTTCCCAACTTTATTCTTTTTTTCCTATTTTAAAATTTATTGAGATATAATTGACATATTGTATAAGTTTAAGACATCCAATGTGTTGATTTGATACATTTATATATTGCAATATGATTATCACCATAGTATTAAACACCTGCATCATGTCACATAATTATCATTCATTTTTTGTTGTGAGAACATTTAAGATCTACTATTAGCCACTTTAAAATACATAATACAATATTGTTAACTGTAATCACTGTGTCTTTTCTTAGATTTGCAGACTGTATTCCTCTTCTAACAAAGTGAAAGCTTGCAGATGCAGAGTAAAATGATGGTTAGCAGGATCTGGGGTGCATAGGACGATTGGGTGATGTTGGTCAAATGTTACAAACTTTGTGCTTTTTGATTGATGCAGGGATTGAACCCACATCTGTTACATCTCTGCATTGGCAGGCCACCTGGGAGGCGCACTTAGCATGCACACAGGAACTGGTTTCTGGTTCTTTTATAGTTTCATCCCTCTCTTTCTCTCTCTTTCTGCCTATCTTTGTGCACTGATGATTTTCTGTGGTTGTATGCACTGATTTCATCCTCTTTATTTTTTGCGAGTCTAATATAGGTTTTTGCTTTCTGCTAACCATGTGAAGCTTACATAAAACATCTTACACATTTAAAAAGTCTATTTTATGCTAATAGCAACTTAACTTTGATTACATACAAAAAACTAACTCTTTTACTCCTTCCTATTTACTTTTTTTTTGCCTGTGCTGAGTCTTTGTTGCTCTGCAAGCTGTTCCCTAGTTGCAGAGAGTGGGGACTACTCTCTGGTTTTGGAGTGCTGACTTCTCTTGGTGGAGGGTTCTCTTGTTGCAGTGCTGCAGAGCACGGGCTCTAGGGCACATAGGCTTCAGTAGTTGTGGCATGTGGGCTCAGTAGTTGTGGCTACCGGGCTGGAGAGCACAGGCTCAATAGCTGAGGTGCATGGGCTTAGTTGCTCTGCAGTATGTGGGATCTTTCCAGATCAGGGATCTACCTTGTGTCTCCTGAATTGGTAGGCAGATTCTTTACCACTGAGCCACTAGGGAATCCCTCCTATCAATGTTTTTAATATTACAATTTAACTCTTTTTATATTGCATTTTTTATACTGTATGTTAGCAAATTATAATAGCTGTTTTTAATTCTCTTTTCTTCTAACATTTACACTATAGTTCAGTGGTAATTTGCCATCATATTACAGAATGAGTTTTCTGAATTTGACTATACACTTACTTTTCCCAATGTGTTTTTTTTTTTTTTTGATATATTTTCACTGAACTAATTAGTGTCTTTTCATTTCGGTTTGAATAAATCCTTTCATCATTTCTTATAAGGCAGATCTAATGAAGATGACTTCCCTCAGCTTTTGTGTTTCAGGGAAAGTTTTTCCCTTCATATCTGAAGGATAATTTTGCCATGCAGAGTAGTTTTAACTGGCAATACTTTTTTTCTTTCAGCACTTTGAATATATAATCTCACTCCCTAAGTTTTTGCTGAGAAATTTGCTTATAGCTTAATGAAGATTCTTTTGTAGGTTACAAACCTTTTTCTTCTTGATGCTGTTAGGATTCTTTCTTTGTCTTTGATTTTTAACAATTTCATTATAGTGTGCCTTGCAGGTCTTTTTGGATTGAATAATGGGGTGATTTATTTAGCTTCATGAACAGAAAGTCCAGTCTCCCTCCAAGTTTGGGAAATTCTCAGCCATTATTTTTTTAATCTTTCTGACACCTTTTCTCTTTTCTCCTTATGGAATTCCAATGATCCTGATTTTGGCTCTTTCCATGGTATTACATAGATCATGTAGACTTTCTTCTGTCCTTTTCATTTTTTTCCCTTGTTTTCCTCTTACTGTTTTATATAGAAGTTTCTATCCTCTAATTCACTGATTGTTTTGTTTCTTGTCCTTGATCTATTTTGATTTTAATGCCTTCTATTGCATTTTTTTCATTTAATTCACTGAATTTTCTGCTTTAGAATTTCTACTGATTTTTTAAATTGTTTCCATTTCTTCGTTAAATTGTTCATTTTGTTTGTGCATTGTTTTCCTAATTTCATTGAAATGCCTTTCTGTGTTTTCTTGTAGCTCACCAAGTTTCCTCAAAATAGCTATTTTGAATTCTCTGTCAGGTAGACCTCCAGTCTCAGTATCTTTGATATTAGTTACAGGATGATTATTGTGATCTTTTGTTGATATCATGTTCTCCTGATTCCATATTTATATGCTGGAGTTTGCATTGTTGTTTTTGTATTTAAAGCAGCAGTCACCTCTCCAATCTTTATTAGCTGCCCTCATGTGAAGGACACTTTTCATTGGTCTTGTTCCATATTCTGAGACATTCTCCAACCTTTTATGGATATATCTATTCTACAGTTCTTGCACTCTCTTGTGGCAGAATTCTTGTCAGCCAGTTCAGTCAGTTCAGTTGCTCAGTCGTGTCCAGCTCTTTGCCACCCCATGGACTTCAGGACTCCAGGCCTTCCTGTCGATCACCAACTCCCGGAGTTTACGCAAACTGATGTCCATCGCGTTGGTGACGCCATCCAACCATCTCATCCTCTGTTGTCCCTTCTCCTCCCACCTTCAATCTCTCCCAGCATCAGGGTCTTTTCCAAAAAGTTGGTTCTTTGCATCAGGTGGCCAAACTATTGGAGTTTCAGCTTCAGCATCAGTCCTTCCAATGAATATTCACGACTGATTTCAATTAGGATTGACTGGTTGGATCTCCTTGCAGTCCAAGAGACTCTCAAGAGTCTTCTCCAACACTACAGTTCAAAAGCATCAATTCTTTGGCACTCAGCTTTCTTTATAGTCCAACTCTCACATCTGTACATGACACATGGAAAAACCATAGCTTTGACTAGTAATGTTGGCAAAGTAATGACTCTGCTTTTTAATATGTTGTCTAGGTTGGTCATAGCTTTTCTTCCAAGGAGCAAGGGTCTTTTACTATCATGGCTGCAGTCATCATCTGTAGTGATTTTGGAGCCCAAGAAAAGAAAGTCTCTCACTGTTTGCATTGTTTCCCCATCTATTTGCCATGAAGTGATGGGACTGGATGCCGTGATCTTAGTTTTCTGAATGTTGAGTTTTAAGTCAACTTTTTCCCTCTCCTCTTTCACTTTCATCAAGAGGCTCTTTAGCTCCTCTTCGCTTTCTGCCATATGCGTGCTGCCATCTGCATATCTGGGGTTATTGATATTTCTCCTGGCAATCTTGATTCCAGCTTAGCCCGGCATTTCGCATGATGTACTCTGCATATAAGTTAAATAAGCAAAGTGACAGTATAGAATCTTGACATAATCCTTTCTCAATTTGGAACCAGTCTGTTGTTTCATGTCTAGTTCTAACTGTTGCTTCTTGACCTGCATACAGATTTCTCAAGAGGCAGGTCAAGTGGTCTGGTATTCCCATCTCTTTAAGAATTTTCCACAGTTTTTTGTGATCCACACAGTCAAAGGCTTTGGCATAGCCAATAAAACAAAAGTAGATGTTTTTCTGGAACTCTCTTGCTTTTTTGATGATCCAGCATATGCTGGCAATTTGATCTCTGGTTCCTCTGTCTTTTCTAAATCCAGAATTCTCATATGTCTTCTCAATCCTAAAATCCACCTTGCTGGCAGGTGGTAACCTCTCTCTCTCCCTCTTTTTTTTTTTTTCCCATTGGTGGTACTACAGTTCAAGATTCTGATTTCTCCCTTGCTCACAGACATTGGCCTGTTTTCTGCACATGCTCCCTGTCTACCCAAGCTCACTGTTGCCACCATCCTCAGGAACACATACTAGGAGCCAGCTGCAGGGTAGGGAGAGGTATGATTTTGAAATTCCCATCATTGTGGGTATTCAGTGGCCACCTGGGGGATCTAGAAGTGAGATTTTCCTTTCAGTTTATGGATGGGTAGTCTATTGGAGACCAGGATACAGTCAGCTAAAACTGTATCCCTTTAATGCCCTCAGATATTCCTATCTACCTCTTTCCTGACCTTCCGTTCCCACTCCCCAGTCTTAGAGCTCTTAATACTCTGGGTGCTGTGGGTGAGAAATGGATTTCAATAGTAGCTCCTTTCACTACTTGGGAAACCAGATGCTCACTCACTGCTCTCCCTCTCCCTGGCAGGAAAGGTTGCTGACTTTCTCTAGTTCTAAGTTGTGTCACCTTTTAGGGAGGGCTGATGCTGGTAAAGCTTACCTACTTACCTACTCCAATGCATTCAAACTTATAGTTTTTATTTTCTTGTTCCAATGGAGTCCTGAAAGTTCTCTGGAAATCTAGATTTCTGCAAAAGCTGTCTCATCTGTGCATGTCTACACAAGTCAGTGTTTTTCAGGTGCTCCTATTCCATGGCTGAGCAAAGCTAGAGCCAGTGTGCAGATCCATGATAGTTCCACAGCTTGTACTGAAATCTGTCTTCCTACTACCTGATGCTTATGAGGGTGAGACCTCTCTGGGGTCCCTTGCTGTATGTTGCTGGATTCCATGATTCCTATAGAGACACTTTTGTTTATGAATGCCAAAGGTTAGTTGTGAAGGGGGTCAAAAACAGGGACATCTAATGCTGCTTGAAGTTAATATCATTCTTTTATATCAGATGCTTTTATTTAAGAAAAAAGAGAAAATGTCTTTTTGAATAGTTTTCAGTGGGACTCTGAGAATAACTTGTCTAAGAAGGCTCCCATTTTTCAGAAGATACTAACAATGGATAGCAGGGGAAAATGATGTAGCAGCAACTATCTCTGGTACCTTAAACACAAACACTATATGAAAGTCAACAAAGAATTAAACTTTTATGCACATGTCTACATTGTAAAACTTACATATTTTTGCTCTTTTAGATAATTTTAGCTTTCTAATAGTCCTTTAATCAGGAAAATTTATTTTGAATTTTTAAAATAAGCATATGTATTTTATATATATTTCCATTTTCTCTTGATATCTTAAAAATGTACTGATATATACATATATCTGTGTATGTATGCTTTTAATAAATGAACTGAACTTGCCAATTGTTTTTATTATCTGCCTATCATGGAGGCAAATATTTTATTAATTTCAACTCATTATTAACTCTACTCTCCAGTTTCCCAGTGATCTTCCAGTATCTGTCTGAGATGCCCATCACGGATACCCTTCTTAGAAAATAACAATAATAGCCGCTTGGGTAGATTTGTTTTATGCTAAACACTATTCTAAGTGCCTGAGTATCATATGAAATCAATGTTATTTTCCCCATTTTACAGGTAGACGATGAAACAAAGAGAAATTAACTCACCCACAGTCATACAACTTATGGTGTAATATCCCAATTGAGGCAGCCTGCCTCCAGAATCCATGTTTTTTTTAATTTCCATAAACCCTGGAAACTTGGTCATTCATTTCAGTTATTAACCCAGCAGTTATCAATTTAGTTCATGACATTTATTTCCATTAAAATAGTATTTCTTTCCAATCCACAGTCTATTCTCTCTGAGAAGTTTTACTTCAGTTAAATATATGCGATGAGTATAAATTTTAATATTATAATACTATAATACAAATACATCATATTTTGTACTTTATGCGATTGTAACATTCCTGATATTTATCTTTCTGATTAAAGAGATAATCAAAAGGATTTTTCTTAAAAATAAATACTAAAAGCCTTAGAATGTTCCTGATTAGAAAATCATTAAGAAATTAAGATTACAGAGAAACCTGGCACATGAATTGAATCCATATTAATATTATATATTAGCTTGGAATTTTTTCCCTGATGCGAAGTCTAAGATATTTAGATTATTTTTCTTTCTCTTAAATCTCAGCAATATATCCCTTTGAAAGAATCCCTTAGGAAATTATTTCTTTATAGTTTGTGCCTTAGGGCACTCCAATTCCTTAACAAATGTTAAAGAGCAAAAGATAACCCTTGTCTCCATCACCACCAAACACTGACTTTTTTACTTACTGTGTCATCTTCACTTGAGTCCCCATAAAACTAACAGCAGAGAAAGTTTTGTCCATAGTTCTTGTATTATATTTTAAGCTTTTAGTCCTTATTGCTTCCTTCACTGTTCATGCCCTTGACCCACCTCAAGGGTAAGGTTTTTAAGAAACTTTTAAAGTTAGTAACTGTTAACTATAGTTTAAGAGTTTCATAGTTCCCATATTACTTTATGAAGACTACTAAGGCTGGGAAGTACATAAAGACTATTAGCAGAACAGATTTACTTAAGGCATCTTTATTGCCAATATTTGATCTCCTCAGTCACTTTTACTGTAGAGAGGCAGATCTTCTTGAACTGACAGCAAGAATCCATTAAACATCTTTTATATGAACAAATTATGAGGTGGGGTTAGACGACTAAACATATAACATGGAATCATCTGAACATGCTCTATCATTCATTCAGCATATGCTTTTAAGAAAGTTTCATGGATTTCTAAACTCTATTGCTATACAAGATTATATAATAGCTGACTCATAACTGTGAGGATATTTTACCTTCGCTTCTTTTACTTCATTGTTATTCAGCTGCTCATCCATGTCCGAGTCTTTGTAACTCCGTGGACTGCAGCACACAAGGCTTCCCTATCCTTTGCAATCTCCTGCAGCTTGCTCAAACTCATGTCCATTGAGTCAGTGAGGCCATGCAACCATCTCATTCTCTGTTGTTTCATTCTCCTTCTGCCTTCAATCTTTCCCAGCATCAGGGTCTACTCAGATGTGTTGATGCTTCAAAATCAGATGTCCGATGTATTGGAGTTGCAGCTTCAGCAACAGTCCTCGCAATGAATATTCATGGTTGATTTACTTTAGGATTGACTGATTTGATCTCCTTGCAGTCCAAGGGATGCTCAAGAGTCTTCTACAGCATCACAGTTCAAAAGCATCAATATTTTGGTGCTCAGCCTTCTTTATGGTCCAACTCTCACATCCATACATGACTACTGGAAAAACGATAGCTTTGACTATATGTACATTTATTGGCAAAGTAATGTCTCTGCTTTTTAATACATTGTCTAGATTTGTCATAGTTTTTCTTCCAAGGAGCAAATGTCCTTTAATTTCATGACTGCAGTCACTATCCACAGGGATTTTGAGGCTCAAGAAAGTAAAATCTGTCACTGTTTCCACTGTTTCCCCATCTACTGGCCATGAAGTGATGAAACCTGATGCCATGATCTTAGTTTTTTGATGTTGAGTTTAAAGCCAACTTTTTACTCTCCTCTTTCATGTTCATCAAGAGGCTCTTTGGTTCCTCTTAGCTTTCTACCATTAGGGTGGTGTCATCTGCATATCTGAGGTTATTGATATTTCTCCCAGCAATCTTATTTCCAGCTTGATTCCAGCTGGATTTATCATCTAGCCCAGCATTTCACATGATGTACTCTGCATGTAAGTTAAATAGGCAGTGTGACAATATACAACCTTGACTTACTCCATTCTCAATTTGGAACCAGTCTGTTGTTCCATGTCTATTTCTAACTGTTGCTTCTTGACCTGCATACAGGTTTTTCAGGAGTCAGGTAAGGTGGTTTGTTATTCCCATCTCATGAAGAATTTTCCACAGTTTGTTGTAATCCACACAGTCAAAGGCTTTAGAGTATTCAGTGAAGAAGTAGACATTTTTCTAGAATTATCTTGCTTTTCTCTGATCCAACAGATGTTGGTAGTTTAATCTCTGGTTCCTCTGTCTTTTCTAAATCCAGCTTGAACAAACTGGAATCAAGATTGCTGGGAGAAATATCAATACCCTCAGATATGCAGATGACACCACCCTTAAGGCAGAAAATGAAGAACTGAAGAGCCTCTTGATGAAAGTGAAAGAGGAGAGTGAAAAAGTTGGCTTAAAACTCAACATTCCAAAAACTAGGATCATGGCATCCAGTCCCATCACTTCATGGCAAATAGATGGGGAAACAATGGAAACAGTGACAGATTTTATTTTCTTGGACTCCAAAATTACTGCAGATGGTGACTACAGGCGTAAAATTAAAAGATGCTTGCTCCTTGGAAGAAAAGCTATGACCAACCTAGACAACATATTAAAAAGCAGAGTCATTACTTTGCCAACAAAGGTCCGTCTAGTCAAAGCTATGGTTTTTCCATTTGTCATGTATGAATGTGAGAGTTGGACTATAAAGAAAGCTGAGTGCTGAAGAATTGATGCTTTTGAACTGTGATGTTAGAGAAGACTCTTAAGAGTCCATTGGACAACAAGGCAATCCAACCAGTCCATCCTAAAGGAAATCAGTCCTGAATATTCATTGGAAGGACTGATGGTGAAACTGAAACTCCAATAATTTGGCCACCTGATGCAAAGAACTGACTCATTGCAAAAGACCCTGGTGCTGGGAAAGATTGAAGACAGGAGAAGGGGACGACAGAGGATGAGATGGTTGGATAGCATCACTGACTCAATGGACATGAGTTTGAGTAGGCTCCAGGATTTGGTGATGGACAGGGAGGCCTGGTGTGCTGTTGTCCATGGGATGTCAAAGAGTTGGACGCGACTGAGCTACTGAACTGAACTGAACGTTTGGAAGTTCTTGCTTCACGAACTATTGAAGCCTAGCTTGCAGGATTTTGAGCATTACCTTCCTAGCTTGTGAAATGAGTACCTACTTTTATCTAGTAAGCATCCAGCAAATGTTTATAAAATAAATAAATATAAATAATTTTCATACTTACTGAGAAATCGGTCATCCAGTTTCTCTGTGTTGCATTTTCCAAAGCAAAGATTTAAGGTAACATCAAAGGAGAAGGAATTATATTTGTGAATATTTAGGGAGACTTTTAATTATCTTCCAAATGAGTGGTGCTATCTTCAAAAAGACACTTTAAAATTTTTCCTCTATACTTCACTATCCCTCTGTCTCTTCTTTTAACTTAATTTTTCCTTTCTCACAGTAGAAGAATGTATATAGTGATTTCACTACAGTAATGATTATAAAAACGAACGGAAAACTTTTCTTAATGTCTTAATTCTGAAGGGAATCTGTTATCCAAAGAATCATTTGCAAATACATTCAAACTTTATACGTATTTTATTCTTAATAGAAACTATTTCTAAAAATTACAGGTCTCACACCCTCCAAGTTATCTCTGAGTGGAAACAGTTATTATGGATGTATTAAACTTATGATGACATTTGAAACTGTTACCCACACTGAAAATCATTAGCTTTGCTTTGTCTTTTTGAAAAAGTAAATATCCTTAAGCTGCAAAGAGACTTGGAGCAAAACAAATCCCAAACATTGGTGATCTCAAAGATACTTTCTTGAAAACTCTTAAAATCTGTTGAAAATTAAAACAATAAATCAACCGTGACATGAACAAGTGTGAAACAGGCAATTTTAGACTCTGGAAATGAATTGAACACTTGGAACTCGTTCGAAATCTAAATCTTTGTTCTAAATTGAGAAATTTAGCAAAACAATCCTGGAACTAAACTATCAGAGAGACAAAAATCTGAAAAGATTTCTATTTTAATCTCATGATCGGTTAGTTTCTTTCTTTCCTTTTTTTTTTTCCCTCTCTCCAGAGTCATGGTACTAGTCTAACTAAATGAACATGTCATTCTAATTATATTAAACATAGAAATCACATTCTATCTCAGAGGTAAGCAACTCACAAAACCCTCTAAACTAAAAACTCCAAGATGATGTTTTGGGAAACTGCTCTTTTCATCTTGCATGATTTCTTCTGAAACCTTTTTAGTTCATATGCAAAAAAGCATCAGTTAATTCTGTGACAGCTTTTTACATAAAATAAAACTTTGTCTTGACTCCTAGGCCAGTTCAGAATTGATCCTTTAATCCCTCCCTCCCTCTGCTCTGTCTTTCCTTCCATTTCTCTTTTTCTTCGCTTCCTTTCTTCTTCTTCTTCTCCTGCTTTACCAATCTTTGCCCCAGCTTTCCCCTTCTTTTCTTCAGAGGCAGCATAACAATTTGAATAAACATTGGGACTTTTCAAAGGAAAGAGACACACAATTTCAAACTCAGGCTATACTACCTTCTACCTGTGAAAACTTGAGCACACTATTTATCCTATTCAAGCCTCAATTATCTCATTTATAAAATAAAGCTAATAAAACTCATATACAACAGAATGATAAATATGATGAAATTAAGAAATAAAATATTTGACATATAAAAAGCATTCAATAAATGTAGGCAAGGGAACGTTGTCTTCCTTTGAAGGAAGTATGTGTTAGTTGCTCAGTTGTGTCCAACTCTTTGTGACCCCATGGATTGTAGCCCACCAAGCTCCTCCGTCCATGGAATTCTCTGTTCATGGTATTCATAGTATTTTAAAGAACATCTTACAATAAATGTAAGACCTTATTTAAAATACTATTTCCCTTTGACTTTGTATGCTCTTCCCTTCCTTCCTTCACCCTGACTTAAATATAGCATCCTAGGCACTTGCTAAGTTCTGTTGTGGAACGGTAAAAGAAACCTCATTATTCCACAGTCTATTAGAGGAGATAAAACCAAAAATATGGGGAGAGGGATGGATGAGGCCAATCAAAAGTGGCCAGTTATTTAAAAGAGTTTTAGACAAATATCTGTTGAAGATAAAGGACAATGCTGGCTATACACAGTTTTAAGACAAAAGTATCCTGTTGCTAAAGAATTACTGTTTCTATATCTGTTCTCTTCCTTAATACCAGTAATAGTTAACATTCCGGGAGTACATGCTCTATATTATACTTTTGTGGAGCTGCTTCATGTGCAAACTAACTAGCCAAAGTTCTTCCTTGGAAATGCTTGAGTCTCAAGATGCTCTTTACATTACTCTTCTACTTTGTGATAAAATATTTCAGTTTCTTGGACATGCTGGGTAAACTGGATAAGCTATTGTTAATTCAGTTGTGCATGTGTGTGTGCTAAGTAACTTCAGTTGTGTCCAACTCTGTGTGACCCCATGGACTGTAGTCTACCAGGCTCCTCTGTCCATGAGATTCTCCAAGCAAGAATACTGAAGTGGTTTGCCATGACCTCCTCCAGGGGATCGTCCCAACTCAGGGATAGAACCTGTGTCTCTTACGTCTCCTGCATTGGCAGGCAGGTTCTTTATCACTAGCACCACCTGGGAAGCCCCTAACCCCAATTGAGTCCAATTCAAAATGTTGACCTCTTGCATTGCAGAACTGTAGGAAAGTATAATGGTTCCAGACAAAACTTTAACCACTGTGGAGAAGTCAGTGGATAAATGCCTCAGCCTCTAAATCCTGGGTGAGTTCTGAGACAGCTTTGAAATATTTTAATTAAGCTTCACAGAGGGTCCAGAGTAGGACTACACTTAGAGTAGTAACCACTCACTAGGATGTGCTTGCTATTGGCCCTTTTTCCTTCTTTGTGTTCCTTTCTTTTATCCATCACTTGTGCTTCCTTGATCATCTCCCAAATAAAAACACTTGCACTCAAGTCCTTTATGTTGCTTCTGATTATAGGAAAATTCAATGTCAGGCAAATTACAACAGTATTTGATACTGGAAGTCATTGAGTGAATGGTACTGTCATCATCAGTATCATCATTAATAAATTAATGATAAAGGCTGAAGGTCAGCCAGTACAACATAACAATTATTAAATAAATTGATATCATTCCTCATAATAACTGTTAATTATTTAGCACTTAATATATAACTTAATATATAATTCTTAAAGATCTTAAGGTTTTAACTTATTTAATCATCACTACTGTGATAAAAAGCAATTTCCATGACACATTTTACAGATTAGGAAACTGAGGCATGTAGACTTTAATGAATTTATTGAAGTACAGAGCTAGTAAGAAGTTAGTGAAATTAAGTTTCAAAGCCAGACAGTTTTTTTCTGTCTGGCTTTTCACACTTAATGCTGTCACACTTAATAACTGCAGATAAACTGATTCAGCCATAGCTACCATCATAAAGACAAAATTAAAGGGTTTTTTGGTTTGTTTTTGGTACTTTGCCCATATTTAAAGCTTTCCAAGGTGGCTCAGTGGTAAAAAAAAATAGCCATCTGCCAAGCAGGAGATGTAGGTTTAATCCCGGTGTTGGGAAGATCTCTTGGAGGAGGGCATGGCCACCCCCTCTGATATTCTTGCTGGGAAATCCCATGGACAGAGAAGCCTGGTAGGCTATAGTCCATGGGATGGCAAAGGAGTCTGACATAATTAATAGCTAAACAACAACAACCAGTTTATTTTGAAGAGTATAGCCTTCTACTTAGAAAAATATGCAAGTCATTTTAGACAGTGTTTTGCATAAAGGTTTTGATATGCATTCTGATTGTTTTCCTTAAGATTAACAGCAGGGCTATGATTCTACTATGTAATAGAACTATTTGATATCAGGAAGGGGTTGAGTAGAATATTAGAAAGATTTTTTTTTTTAACTGAAACTAATATGATCACTGGAGTAATTTACAAAAACAGTTTTGCTATTTCCAGCCTTAAACTTTAAAACCTGAACACACAATATTCCTTTTCATCACTTAGAATGCCCTCTTTTTGGCCAATTCTTATCTTTAATTAATATAATAGAAATCTGAACTTAGCCTCTGCAATTGAGATTATTTGCTTTCCTCTCAATTTCCATGATATATTATTTTTACCTCTTCTGACATTTCATGAAATTACAGTGTGTGTGTGTGTTTTATCTACTTCATAAGTGCCTTAAAGCAGGAATTGAACTTGCTCAGAATTAGATCCCTGATCACTGGCAGAGTTAAATGAGAAGGCTTTTAATATTTAACTGGATAAATAAGTGGTTAGAAATTTTTGAAAACATTTTGAACAGCCTCACTAGTTCACTTTCATGAAGGTAATAGGAAGGAGATATAATTCAAGTTACTTTAATCAAAGGAAAAGCAGAAGAACCAGGGTAGAAAACAAAATCAAAGCATTACTGGAGATTAGAGAATAGGAAATAAAGGACAATGGAAGAGAGATTCTTCAAAGGTTAAGATGACTTATGTTCTGGTTATCATAACAATTTCAATTTTCAGCTGTGTCTTGATATAATGATAAGTGTCCCATTAAACTTGCAAAAATGTACCAGTGTGGATGATTAACTTTGTGATCAATTTGTCACAGAAAAATGTAGATGTTGCCCTGGAAGAAGGAGAAATGCTTGTTGGAAAAACAAATAAGATGGGACGTGGTTATAAGGGATATTTTTAAATTGTGGCTTTGGATCATTTCATAGTTGTAGCAACAGAGCCACCCTGAAATATGTACCAGAAAGAACTGCAGTTGCTACGACTTCTTGGTAACTCACTCCAGACACTCCTTGATTTCTGGAAAGCCAATTTACAAAATCCCCATTGGCAATGTTGATGATAAACCACACTGTGAAAGCATTAGCCCAGGAACTCTTTACACAGTTTAGCCTGCCAGTGTATTTCAAATGCATTTGACCCTTCAGAGCAAGGTATTGAAAAAGGTGACCCTCCAATTAACTTAGTTTCTAAGTTTGGAAAAGGGTTTATATTTAGTGAGGCTCCTTGTTGATCAGCATCAGACCAAGTCAGCTGGGGATGGCTGTCATGGAATTCCATGGATGTTCTGTCTGCTTCATTATAGCAAAAAAAAAAAAAAAAGAATGAGTAAGAGTAAGACTGCTTGATTCTCAGAGGCTTAAACTCCAGAAGTGATCTTATATTTTGTAAAGAAGCAACCCTCTTCCTTTTCAACTGGCTAATTGTATGCAGGACCAATAGGTAGCTCCCTGTTGGGTCAGCTGTAAGACTTCTGATGTGTTCAAAAGACAGGATTTAAAAATATAGTCAGTTCAATAAACATAAAACGCCAGGTGAGACTGAGAGCAAAACACACTAATCTCATAAATAGAAACTGATATGCTCAAAAGAAGTTAGTACTCCCAAGTTTAAATCTAGAGAAAATACTCATTTTAATGTAGTAATTTAAAAACTATTCATCAATTACTATAATACCTCTAACTCAAGAGAAACTTTCTATCTAGGATTCTGGATAATTTTGTTCTCTATAGAGACTTTGGCAGTGTATGTGGAAAATTACACAATAACTTTTGAGGTAAAGATGGGTGGAACTAATTTTGGGAGTTATATCATGGTTACTACAACACTGAACAGATTGCTTTCAGAACAAATGTTTTCATATCTACAGTGGTAAGTATGCCCACCCACACACTCAGATATCCATGATTAATGAGATGTGTTGTTTATTTCACTAATCCTGAACTCAACTGTGAATATTAGATTACCATTTAAATTTCTACTGAATCACACTGAGGAGAAGCCATAGCTATTGCTATTTTTAGCCACTTAGCACACTTTCCTGCATCAATTTCAATTTGCTTCAATTGGGAGACAGAAGTACAATAAAGATAACTTCAGAACAAAAATGCCCTGTTAATAATTATCTGAGAAAAACATCTGTTTATAATGTACTGGGTAGCAACATGCACATTAAAAGAGATAAATACTTACCCAGGTATAATCTAGGCTACTGACAGTAAACTTGAAGTAAATGTTGCAGACAGGATATGCAGCAGGTTATGGGAAGGAAAATAGATCAGCCCTTCCCTTGATATGACAAGGTTAGAAAGCGTTCCAAGACCCAGTAGTCTGCATTTTATTATTTGATGAATAAGTAAACCTCTTAAAGGCAGACAGATGGATACTCCGGTTGAAAATGGGTCTTTACTATTAACATTTACACAGACAAGGTAAATACTGTTAACTGCTATAATACAAAAAAACCTAGCAATATCAATGCTTAACATAATAAACTTGTATTTTTCACTCAGATGAAGCCCTCCTCCATCTTGTAATTATACCACTAGAACATGTGTTCTCTGTATTCAAAACTGAAAAAAGAGAGAAGAAAGAAGCACAACAGCTTTAGTTAGCCTATGTTTCTGGATTTGAACTTCAAAAGTGTTTCTCAGTTTTATTCTCTCTACTTAGATGGGACAGTATGGCTAGAGAAGGCTGAAGTTGGGTATTTTCTTTCCCCGGATAAACTGAACCTTTAAAATATTAGACTTTAGGCTCTGGTTAGCTATTTCACCTTGAGGGCATCTCTAGTTGTGAACAGAGTGCTTTGACCTATTTCAAAATGCTTTCTTTTCCCCTTACCTGCTGGAAACCCAAGAGGATTTTTTGTTTTTTTCTAATATTTACTGGGGGAATTTGGTCCATCTCCTGGAGGTAAATCTCATGATATTGTGAGGTCCCATGATTGGGTCCCCTGGAGTTTTTAACTTTCAAGGTTGTCCTCACGGAAACACCAGCAGTTCATTAATTACAGTTTAGGTTTTCCTACCCCAGCACTAGTCAATGTGGTGAGTCTCTGCTCTTATAAATCGTGTTGACCTGAAACAGAGAGGCTGCCAGATATTTCTCCAGAAATTATGGGTTTATTTGGGATTAGGAGAGAATTGCAATATAGGGTCTGAAACCATTTGCAAGTCCCCTATACTGCAAGGGAAGGAGAACTCTTTTATGGAGAGAAAAAGGAAGTTGGAAGGGCCATAATAAAGAATCCATGACTTTCATTGGTTGGGTCCTTGCCAAGAAAGAAGAATCTTTCTTCCTTTCTTCCTTCTTCTTCCTTCTTCCTTCTTATTCATATGATTTCTCCTTTCTACTCTCCTCAATTCAGGTCAGTCACTCAGTTGTGTTGAACTCGTTGAGACCCCAACTATATTTAATTGAGGTTTCTGTTTATTAACTTTTTACAACCACGACATTCTGTATTCGCCAATCTTTCCAATCTTGGGAAGAGGTTTGCCCTATGTCCTTCCCTCTCTTATGAATCCCCAAACAGTTGTTGATTTTTCAGTCTATTAAGCATTTTACTTGTTTATTAGGATGGAGTAGTGAATTTCAATATCCTTATATTGAGAACTAAAGTTTGATGCACATTAATTTTTAATTGTCTTTTTCTAGAAGTTAGACATGCCATTTTTGCTCACTTCCCATTGTTCAGAGTTAACTACATGTTTAAAGTCCAAATGAGACCAAGGTTGGGAGATAAGGAAACTACATGGACATCTCCAAAGCACTAATCTTCTCTATTTTACATAGCTGCATGTAAGATAAGTTTCATGCTCCTGTTATAATTCTTTCAGAGAATAATTGATGGTGGATTTAGAAAAATATTTTGAGTTGAGATTTTGGAGTGTTTTGGACATAAAATGGAGATTGATTTTATCTTCTAAGCAACTGAACGCCATTAAAGATTCTGAGCACAAAGTGATATATTCCAGAAAACATTCTACATGAAAATATGCGTGAGTGTGTGTGTGTGTGTGTGTGTGTGTGTGTGTTGTATGTGAAGTATAAAAGAGTAGTAATACATCAGATATAGTAGGAGTTATTCATTAGACAATATGATTTTTCCAGGGTTCTGAATCTTTCATTCAAAGTAAAAAAAATCAAATAAATAAGTTGTTTAATATTGTACAATGTATGGGCAGGTTCTAAAATGAGCTAGTCCTACTGTATGGGGAAGTCATGATTATGTATCTGAGTTGTATAGTCAGCCCAGGCTGCCATAGCAAAATACCATAGACCAAGTGGTTTAAATGTCAGGCTTTGTTTCCCCGTTACTGTTCTGTAGGCTGAAGTCTAAGATCAGAGTGCCAACAAAGTTAAGTTCTGGTAAAGGCTCTCTCCCTGGTTTGCAGAAGGCCATTTCTCACTAGGCCCTCACATGGAGGGAAAAAACAAACTCCCTAGTTTCTCTTACAAAGCCACTGATCCCATCATTGGCCAGACTCTCATGCTCTCATCTAAACCTAATTACCTCTTAAAGGCTCCATCTCCAAATGGCATCACATTGAAGGTTAAACCTTCAGCATATGAATTTTGGGTGGACAATTCAGTTCATAACATAAATTAACCAAAGGCTAAAACGGGCCTTGACACTGGGAAAAGTATTATTGGTATTCATCTCTGTCGTATGTGGGAAGACATTTCACTGTCCATCTATTTGTCAGATTATTTATCATTTCTTGAAACTCATATGATACCCCAGCTTCTAGTTTGGCACTTTCCTGGTAGCTCAGACAGTAAAGAATCCGCCTGCAATGCAGGAGACCCAGGTTCGATCCCTGGGTCAAGAAGATCTCCTGGAGAAGGAAATGGCTACCTACTCCAGTATTTTTGCCTGGAGAATTCAATGGACCAGGAGACCCAGGTTCGATCCCTGGGTCAAGAAGATCTCCTGGAGAAGGAAATGGCTACCTACTCCAGTATTTTTGCCTGGAGAATTCAATGGACAGAGGAGCCTGGTGGGCTATAGTCCATCTTCTTTTAATTACCAGGTTTTACAACTGATTTCTCCCATCTCTGAGGCTTTTTGTTTTTATTGTTATACTTAAAATCAATCTTATACATAATTGGCTTCTAACTGGCTCATTAACAGTGTTGTAAATGAATTTACACTTAAAGGAATACTTACAGGTACATTTTATATAGTATAATTATTTTCTTGTTAATATCATATAAACACATGTGCAGAATGTAAAGTAAATTTGCTGCAACCATATGTTCTTCCTTATATTGCCAGCACCTAGACTGCAGATTATTTATAGTATAATCTCTATTTAAGTGATTAGAATAGCAAAATATCTATTAATTGTAGACTATCTATTAATTGGATGGATAGAATAATTGATAAATGTAATTTATTGTACATTTTGTGATAACTGACTAGTGTCCAAACAGCTGCCTTGTTATTTTTGAAAATAGTATAAATTGAAATTTATTTACTTGATATTTTTATAGAATCACTGACTCCTTGGAATCTTGCATCCCTAATTTTAGAGTTCCCCTCTTTACTCAAAAGAAAATATATTCAGGAGAAAATGTAGCAACTCTATACAAATATAAATTTTTCTGAGAAAAAAGGAAAAGGAAATAAAAAAAATGGAGAATTCTAACCTTGGAAAAAGAGAAAGAGAAAAAGTACTCATGAGAAACTCTTTGGTCTTTGACAAAAGAATACAAAAGAGACTAATCTGAAGTATTATTTGGTTGAGAGAGGTAGAGAGATATAAAGTATCAACTTAAGTGAAGCTATCCCTGGGACAAGATGGCACCAGTTGGATTGTTGGTTTTGAGTGAACTGGCTTTCTAATATTTTACCTTTAATTGATCTATCAAATTTAACCAAATGTACAACATTCTTGTGACTCTGTACTGGGCCCAGTGTAGCTGCTGGGAAGTTTACTGCCAATCCTAGAACAACAATCATATTTCAAGGGAGTGACTGTACTCTTTTCTTTTACATGAGAAGACTCAATAAGACAGTGTTGGTTACTGAACACTTGTAGATACATCTGCTCCACTGGACCTCTGTGACCTTCTTTGAGATTAGTAGAGCAAGAACTGTATGCTGAAAAACATAGGAAATCACTTTGCTGATCTTGCTGCTTTCATAGAGACAAGCATTCTAAACAGAGAAAATGTCAACAGGAAAATCAGACAGGGAAGAAAATACAAAGCACATTTTAAAAATTAGTTGATTTAGAAGTTGTATACTGTAGGGAAAGTAAAGGTTAATTAAGTGAAAATCTGAGCTCAGTGAAGAGAGGGTCTGTATGGGACTTATTTGTAATTTAACTCAATGAACAAGCAAAGTTTCCCAGAGATCCCAAGAAATAAATACATGAATCTGATTGAAAGAACAAATAAGTAACTTAAGATATGATAAAGAATGTGAAACAATTCTATAACCTGCAAACTACTCTATAATTAAAGACAACTTAGACCTAGGGCACAAATACTTTGAAGATTACTGCAGTGGAGCCTACTGGAGATTATTTCTAATAGGAACAGCATGTGAAGAGATTTACTCAGTTAACTTCAAAGACTCTGAACAGAAGAAGCAAATGGATTAGATGCCTTATGTTCTCAAGCTTCATACTGGAACCTGACTAAATAATCTGTAATTACAAAACTAGAATGATTCTTCTTTAAATGATCCAGGAAGGATATTATACTTCTTACAATTTTTCCTGCTAAAATCTTGTCAGTTAGGAGATACTTCTTAGTAAATGGTCAAAACCTAACCATGGACACCAAAGGGCCTTGAAATTTGCTTATGAGATCTTCAATCTTCCTCATTTTACCATCACTCCTGTCTTCAGTAAAGCCCACTAGAGGTTCACTATAACTTAACTCTTCTTACCCTCCATAAGATAATGAGTTTGAGGTTAGGTGACAGTGTTGTTGTTCAATCACTAAGTCGTGTCTTTTTGCGAACCCATGGACTGCAACACACCAGGAATCCCTTACTTCCAAACTCTCTCTGAGTTTGTTCAAACTGATGTCCACTGAGTCAATTATGCCATACCAACCAGCTCATCCTCTGTTGCCCTCTTCTCCTCCTACCCTCAATCTTTCCCAGCATCAGGGTCTTTTAAATGAGTCGGCTCTTGACATCAGGTGGTCAGAGTATTGGAGCTTCAGCTTCAGCATTAGTCCTCAAAATATTCAGGGTTGATTTCCATTAGGATTAATGGGTTTGATCTTCATGCTCTCCAAGGGACTCTCAAGAGTCTTCTCTGGCACCACAGTTAGAAAGTATCAATTATTAGATGCTCAGACTTCTTTTGAAGAAGGAAATGGCAACCCACTCCAGTACTCTTGCCTGGAAAATCCCATGGACGGAGAAGCCTGATAGGCTACAGTCCATGGGGTCGCAGAGTCGGTCACGACTGAGCGACTTCACTTTCACTTTCACTTTCTTTCACTTTCAGACTTCTTTATGGTCCAACTATCACATCCATACATGACTACTGGAAAAAAACATAGCTTTGACTAGATGGGCCTTTGTTAACAAAGTGATGTCTCTAATTTTGAATATGCTGTCTAGGTTTGTCATAGCTTTTCTTCCAAGGGGCAAATGTCTTTTGATTTCATGGCCGCAGTCACCATCCACAGTGATTTTGGAGCCTGAGAAAATAAAATCTATCAGTTTCTATTTTTTCTCCATCTATTTGTTACGAAGTGATGGGACCGAATGCCATAATCTTAGTTTTTTGAATACTGAGTTTTAAGCCACTTTTCCACTTTCCTCTTTCACCTTCATCAAGAGGCTTTTTAGTTCCTCTTCATGTTCTGCTATTAGGATGGTATCATTTGCATATCTGAGGTTATTGATATTTCTCCAAGCAATCTTGATTCCAGTTGTTATTCATCCAGCCTGGCATTTCACGTGATGTACTCTGCATATAAGTTAAGTAAGCAGGGTGACAATACACAGCCTTGACATACTCCTTTCCCAGTGTTAAACCAGTCCGTTGACTGCTTCAAAAGTGAATGGTTCCCAATTTTGAACTGTTATTCCATATATGAACATAGCTGTTCCTTTTTGACCTGCATATAGGTTTCTCAGGAGGCAAGTAAGGCGGTCTGGTATTCCCATCTCTTGAAAAATTTTCACGGTTTTTTGTGATCCACACAAAGGCTTGAGCATAGTCAATGAAGCAGAAATAGATGTTTATCTGGAATTCCCTTGCTTTTTCTATGATCCAACTGATGTTGGCAATTTGACCCCTGGTTCCTCCACCATTTCTAAACCCATCTTGTACATCTGGAAATTCTCAGTTCTCAATGCTCTGCCTCAAAACAATTTTTGGAATAATCCAGGGTGGAATTAGGAAAACTGCTTAGAAATCTACTTCCTAATGACTGTGAGAAATAAGACATTTCCTTGGACCAAAGGAAAAAAAGTGATAGCAAGAAGATGCCAAATCCTAGGTGTGTTTTGGAAATAGAACAGAAAGAATTTGTCAATGAATTGGCTATGAAATGTGAGAAATGGAGAAGTTAATGGTGTTTCCAAGGTTTTTTTGATTTAAACTATTAGATTAGAGTTGCTGTTTGTTCAATGGTGTGAATACTAATATGACCAGGTTTGAGAGTGGGAATCAAGAATTCTGTTTTAATATGTTCAGTTAGAGAGTACATTTAGATATTGAAGGGGAGAGTCTAACTAATTCATGGTATTTGTCAAGCTAGAGTTTGGTAAACATGTCAGGTCTGGAGATATTAATTTGAGAGTGACTCTACATATGACATTTAAGGGAAAGAAACTGAATGATATCACCTAGGGAATGAGTTTAGATCAAGGAGAGAAGTGATATAAAGATATGAACCCAGAATTGAGTCAATATTTTTCCAAAATTTGTAGGAAGAAATGGATAAAATAATCTGAAAAGGAACTCCTAATGAGGTTGATGGAGAAGGCAATGGCAACCCACTCCAGTACTCTTGCCTGGAAAATCCCATGGACGGAGGAGCCTGTTACGCTACAGTCCATGGGGTAGTGAAGAGTCGGACACAACTGGGCGACTTCACTTTCACTTTTCACTTTCATGCATTGGAGAAGGGAATGGCAACCCACTCCAGTGTTCTTGCTTGGAGAATCCCAGGGACGGCGGAGCCTGGTGGGCTGCCGTCTATGGGATCGCACAGAGTCGAACACGACTGAAGCTACTTAGCAGCAGCAGCAACAATGAGGTTGAAGAAAAATTAAAGAAATAGTGTTCTAGAAGCTAGGTATCAAATTACATAATAAAGAAGGACTACACTAAATTAAGTAAAACCAAAGTGACGAAATATTCATAATTAAAAGTATCTATGTAGTAACTGAATATTAAATAGACATAAAAGTATGTACCAATGAATATTTCTGTATATGGTTACATTACATAAATTTTCTAGAAAGTTTCATGGAAGCTAATAACTCTGGTTATCTCCATAGAGAGACAGAGACAAGGATGGTTGATTGGGAAGTAAATATTTGTTTTTTCTTTCACATTTTTGATTATAATTTTCACATCTATCACTTTTTAATAAACATTTTTAAAATGAATCTCTAATAGAGAAATAATATGAAATATATTTTCAAAATATGCATTAATCAATGTTCTATTTTTACTCAGGTTTTTGTTTTTAGGCTATAGTTTCCAATTTAAAAAAATGTTTGAAAGGTCATAAAATGCCATATTAACCTTTGATTAATAATTAATAAAAGTGTCACTAAACAATAGGGTCACAAACAGGGGAATTATGAAACTAATTTCTCTTTTACCTGAATCAAACAACATGGCAATTCCATTAGATTTTATTAAGTAAACAAGCAAAGAACAGCATGATAATAGAAAAAAAAACCACATCTCAAAGACAGATTTAGGGTTGTGATATGAACTCAGACATTTTTGTAACTTCAGGTAAGTTACATAATCTTTCTCTTAAATTTTTTAGTCTAAGTAACCAAGATGATAATGAATGTCAGTAAATTCATCCTGGATACACAAAGTCTCAGTGATTATTAGATAGGATAATGCAAGTCAAATTGGTGAGGAAAAAAGAAAGCTTATTAAATCCTATTAAATCCATGAAGTATTAGGATCATTGCCTTGCACATAAATTAAATCTCTGATCATTTGCTTCCAAAACCTTGATTATAGGAGTTATGATCCCACAGGTACTTTTTTAGAACTTAAAATTTATCGAGACTTTTATGTCCCTAATATTTGGAAAGACAATTATGTTACATATGATTCATTTATTCCATCAGTACTGCAGAACCTAAGGCTATTTGCTATGCAGCGTCCTTTCAAAGTCTCCTCATTCACTGCCTCATGTGAAAAATTGATTATGATTTTAATCAATTCATTCAAAAATAAAGGTTAACTTTCTTTTTTTTAATTTTTTAAATTTATTTTAATTGAAAGCTAATTACTTTACAATATTGTGGTGGTTTTGCCATACATTCACATGAATCAGCCATGGGTGTACATGTGCTCCGCATCCTGAACTTACTTCACACCTCCCTCCCCATCCCATCCCTTAGGATCATCCCAGTGCAGCAGCCCTGAGCACCCTGTGTCATTCATCAAACCTGGACTGACGATCTATTTCACACATGATAATATACATGTTTCAATGGGCTTCTCTCAAATCATCCCACCCTCACCTTCTCCCACAGAGTCCAAAAGTCTGTTCTTTACATCTGTATCTCTTTTGCTGTCTTGCATATAGGGTCATCGTTACCATCTTTCTAAAGTCCATATATATGCATTAATATACTGTATTGTTGTTTTTCTTCCTGGCTTACTTCACTCTGTATAATAGGCTCCAGTTTAATACACCTCATTAGAACTGTTTCAAATGCATTCTTTTTAATAGCCGAGTAATATCCCATTGTGTATTGTACCACTGCTTTCTTATCCATTCATCTGCTGATGGATGTCTAGGTTGCTTCCATGTCCTGGCTATCATAAACAGTGCTGTGATGAACATTGGAGTACATGTGTCTCTTTCAATTCTGATTTTCTTAGCGTGTATTCCCAGCAGTGGGACTGCTGGGTCATATGGCAGTTCTATTTCCAGTTTTTTAAGGAATCTCCACACTGTTCTCCATAGTGGTTGTATTAGTTTGCATTCCCACCAACAGTGTAAGAGTTCCCTTTTCTCCACATCTTCTCCAGCATTTATTGCTTGTAGACTTTTTGATAGCAGCCACTCTGACTGGTGTGAGATGGTACCTCACTGTGGTTTTGATTTGCATTTCTCTGATAATGAGTGATGTTGAGCATCTTTTCATGTGTTTGTTAGCCATCTGTATGTGTTCTTTGGAGAAATGTCTAGTTCTTTGGCTCATTTTTTGATTGGGTCATTTATTTTTCTGGAATTGAGCTGCAGGAGCTGCTTGTATATTTTTGAGATTAATTGTTTGTCTGTTGCTTCATTTGCTATTATTTTCTCCCATTCTGAAGGCTGTCTTTTCACCTTGCTTATAGTTTCCTTCGTTGTGCAAAAGCTCTTAAGTTTCATTAGGTCCAATTTGTTTATTTTTGCTTTTATTTCCAATATTCTGGGAAGTGGGTCATAGAGGATACTACTGTGAGTTATGTCATAGAGTGTTTTGCCTATGTTTTCCTCTAGGAGTTTTATAGTTTCTGGTCTTACATTTAGATTTTTAATCCATTTTGAGTTTATTTTTGTGTATAGTGTTAGAAAGTGTTCTAGTTTCATTCTTTTTAAAGTGGTTGTTAAGTTTTCCCAGCACCATTTGCTAAAGAGATTGTGTTTTCTCCATTGTATATTCTTGCCTCCTTTGTCCAAGAAAAGATGTCCATAAATCCATGTGCATGGATTTATCTCTGGGGTTTCTATTTTGTTCCATTGATCTATTTTTCTGTCTTTGTGCCAGTACCATACTGTCTTGATGACTGTAGCTTTTTAGTATAGTCTGAAGTCAGGCAGGTTGATTCCTCAAATTCCATTCTTCTTTCTCAAGATGGCTTTGACTATTCGAGGTTTTTTTGTATTTCCATACAAATTATGCAACTATTTGTTCTAGTTCTCTGAAAAATTCCATTGGTAGCTTGAAAGGAATTGCATTGACTCTATAGATTGCTGTGGGTAGTATAGTCATTTTCACTCTATTGATTCTTCTGATCCATGAATATGGCATATTTCTCCATCTATGTGTGTCATCTTTGATTTCTTTCATCAGTGTTTTATAGTTTTCTATAAATAGGTCTTTTGTTTCTTTAGGTAGATTTATTCTAAGTATTTTATTCTTTTCATTGCAATGGTGAATGGAATTGTTTCCTTAATTTGTCTTTCTGTTTTCTCATTGTTAGTGTACAGGAATGCAAAGGATTTCTGTGTGTTAATTTTATATCCTGCAACTTTACTATATTCACTGATTAACTCTAGTAATTTTCTGGTGGAGTCTTTAGGGTTGTCTATGTAGAGAATCATGTCATCTGCAAACAGTGAGAGTTTTACTTCTTCTTTTCCAATCTGGATTCCTTTTATTCCTCTTTTCTCTGATTGCTGTGGCTAAAACTTCCAAAACTATATTGAATAGTAGTGGTGAGAATGGGCATCCTTGTCTTGTTTCTGACTTTAGGGGAAAGGCTTTCGATTTTTCACCATTGAGGATAATGTTTACTGTGGGTTTATCATGTATGGCTTTTATTATGCGGAGGAAGGAAAGTTATGATCAACCTAGACAGCATATTAAAAAGCAGAGACATTATTTTGCCAACAATGGTTCGTCTAGTCAAGGCTATGGTTTTTCCAGTGGTTATGTATGGATGTGAGAGTTGGACTATAAAGAAAGCTGAGCACAGAAGAATTGATGCTTTTGAACTGTGGTGTTGGAGAAGACTCTCAAGAGTCCCTTGGACTGCAGGGAGATCCAACCAGTCCATCCTAAAGGAGATCAGTCCTGGGTGTTCCTTGGAAGGACTGATGTTGAAGCGGAAACTCCAATACTTTGGCCACCTGATGCAAAGAGCTGACTCATTGGAAAAGACCCTGATGCTGGGAAAGATTGAGGGCAGCAGGAGAAGGGGATGACAGAGGATGAGATGGTTGGATGGCATCACTGACTCAATGGACATGGGTTTGGGTGGACTCTGGGAGTTGGTGATAGTCAGGGAGGCCTGGCGTGCTGCTGTTCTTGGGGTCACAAAGAGTTGGATATGATGAGTGACTGAATTGAACTGAACTGAACTGATGTTCCTTCTATGCCTGTTTTCTGGAGGTTTTTTAATCCTAAATGGATGTTGAATTTTGTCAAAGACTTCCTCTGCATCTATTGAGATGAGCATATGGTTTTCATCTTTCAGTTTGTTAATGTGTTGTATCACATTGATTGATTTGCGAATATTGAAGAATCCTTGCATCACTAGGATAAAGGCCACATGGTCATGATGTATGATCTTTTTAATATGTTGTTGGATTCTGTTTGCTAGAATTTTGTTAAGGATTTTTGCATCTATGTTCATCAGTGATATTGGCCTGTAGCTGTCTTTTTGTGACATCTTTGTCTGGTTTTGGTATTAGAGAAGAGAAGAGGGAGGAAAGAGATAGAGGTGCTCAGGAGGAGAGGAGGGGGAGTCAAAGGAGAGAGACCCATCTAGCCAGTGATCAGTTCCCTAAGTGTTTTCCACAACTTGGAACACCCAAAGAGATTCACAGAATTAAGTAGAGAAGAGAAGAGGGAGGGAGGAGATAGAGGTGATCTTGGGGAGAAAAAGGAGAGTCAAAAGGGGAGAGAGCAATGAAGCCAGTAATCACACTCCTAAGTAAAAATGAGTAGTGAAGATTGGATTCTTAAAGGTACAAAATTGATAACAAATACCAAAAAGCAAAGATTAAAAATCTAGAGTAGAGCCTAGACTCTTAAAAATACAATATTAAAAAAACAAAACAAAATCACAAAAATTATTTTAAAAATATGAAATTTGCTTTAAAAATAGGGTCTTTTTTTGCAAGGTAATAGTAGGTTTTAAAATTAAAATTAAAGGAGTAATAAAGAACTTAAAAATTAAAAAAAATTAAAAACTGATAATAGTAAAATATATCTAGGAATTTCTCTGGAGCTGTTGAGGGCAGTGTGGGGTCAGTTCAGTTTCAGATAGTTCCTTGTTCCAGCTTATACTTCTTCTCAAGGTCTATAGGTCCCTTCCAATGTAGCCAGTTCTAACTACAGGGTTTTGATCTGTTGAACGTGTCACTTTCAAAGCAGTTCCCTCTTCATTTATTTTGGCTTCCTTTGTTTGAAAGCCTCTTCAGTATCTTATTTCCTCCCTGACACAAGGGGGTGAAAGTTGTCATTTATTTAGGCTCACTTGTTCAATTGTGCTGCGGGGAGGGAGGAACACTGCAAACAAATATCACTGGCATGTGTGGGGAGTGCTCTCAGTGTCTGGGCCACACTGAGTTTTCCCTTACTCATGGTGTGTGTGCTTTCCCAGCCTACACTGCTCAGGTTCCAGGTTGCTCTGCAGGGGAACTGTCTAAAGTGATCCCTGGGTTGCATGTACTTCCCACGTCTAAGCTACCAGGTTCAGGTTCTTGGATACTCCACAAAGGCAGGGACTCGGCTGGGCCTGCATTTTGTGCCCTTTCCAGGTCTGAGCAGCTCAGGTGACCAGGTGGTTGGTGAGCGCACACTCCTCAGGTGAGCGGTGTGTCTTATCACCTCCTGCCTCCCAGCTGCTCGGTTTCCTGGGTGCTCAGTGGGAGCGCTGTCTCAGGTGTGCTCTCCTCTGGGGAGCTGATCTCTGGCTGCAACCCCTCCTGGCTGATGTCAACCGTCCAGGATCCCAGGAAGACTTGGTTAGCAACTGGGAGCCTACTCACAGTTTGGTAGAGGATGCCATCTCTGGGGCTGAGTTTGCCCCTCACCTTCCTGCTCTGGCTGTTGCCGGACTGCCTCCTTGCCTCTGGAGGGGGGTGGGCCAGTCCACTGCTGCTATCTCTCCTCTGGTATTCACTCAGTCCTTTGTTCTGTGACCGGCCAAGCAGTGCCTCAGGTTAGAGCTTTTCGCAGGAAAGTCCTCTCTCACTCTTTCCTTTTTCTTTTTTTTCTCTCTCTGGCTATCCCACAGTTTGGGTTGGTATCTCACATTAGCTCCCTGAATTGCCTTCAGGGCATTCAGGCCTGGTCCTTACCCTAAGCAATGCAGCCCGTGCCTCCCTGTTCAGTCCCTGCTTGCTGGTTGTGGACGCAAGCATCTGGGCTACTTCTCCACTGGGAGCTGGTTAGGCACATAATCTGTGGGTTTTATTTATTTATTTTTTCCTCCTGGTTATGTTACCCTCTGAGATTCCAAAACTCCCCACAGACCCGCCAGTGAGAGGGTTTACTGGTGTTTGGAAACTTCATTTATGACTCCTTCCCCAGGACAGGTCTCCATCTCTAACTCTTTTGCCTCTCTTTTTATCTTTTATATTTTGCCCTACCTCCTTTTGAAGACAATGAGCTGCCTTTCTGGGTGCCTGGTGTCCTCCGCCAGCATTCATAAGTTGTTGTTTTGTTGTATTTGCTCAGGGTTCAAATGATCTTTCATGAATTTGTGGTGGAGAAAGTGATCTCCCCGTACTATTCCTCTGCCATCTTAAGATCACCCCTCAAGGTTAACTTTCATAAAGGCTCTCATCACTCAGACAACATTTCCATTGGGTCAGCTTATATTTTGTTCTTTATTCATTTCATCTCATTTATGTTTTGTTCCTTGTCCATTAATTATTATTTTTTAGTATTTATGCGTTGAATAAGTTGCTCTAACAAAAACCTCCTGATATCTCCAAAAATACATAATGACTTTAAAATATAATTATCATATTCCCCCCAGAATTTTTTTTTGGCTACATCATTTCTTGCCTATAAGATATGTTTTAACTAGCCTCTGAACTTTAAATTCAGTAAAGTGGAAGAGTCTTAAAGAGAAAGGGAATATCAGACCACCTTACCTGCCTTCTGAGAAATCTGTATGCAGAACAAGAAGCAACAGTTAGAACTGGACATGTAACAGCAGACTGGCTCAATTTGGGAAAGGAGTATGTCAAGGCTGTATATTATCACCTTGATTATTTAACTTATATGCAGAGTACTTCATGAAGAATGCTGGGCTGGATGAAGCACAAGCTGGAATCAAGATTGCTGGGAGAAATATCAATAACCTCAAATATGCAGATGATACCACCCTTATGGCAGAAAGGGAAAGATAAACTAAAGAGCCTCTTGATAAAAGTGAAAAAGGAGAGTGAAAAAGCTGGTTTAAAACTCAGCATTCAAAAAACAAAGATCATGGCATCCAGTCCCATCACTTCCTGACAAATAGAGGGGAAACAATGAAAACAGTGACAGATTTTATTTTCTTCGGCTCCAAAATCTGCAGATGGTGACTGCAGCCTTGAAATTAAAAGATGCTTGCTCCTTGGAGGAAAAGCTATGACAAACCTAGAGAGTGTATTTCAAAACAGAGACATTACTTTACCGACAAAGGTCCGGCTAGTCAAAGCTCTGGTTTTTCCAGTAGTCATGTGTGGATGTGAGAGTTGGACCAAAAAGAAAGCTGAGCGCCAAAGAATTGATGCTTCTGAGCTGTGGTGTTGGAGAAGACTCTTGAGAGTCACTTGGACAGCAAGAAGATAAAACCAGTCAATCCTAAAAGAAATCAGTCCTGAATATTCATTGGAAGGACTGATGCTGAAGCTCCAATACTTTGGGCACCTGATGCGAAAAACTGACTCATTGGAAAAGACTGCTGCTGGGAAAGATTGAAGGCAGGAGGAGAAGGGGATGACAGAGTATGAGATGGTTGGATGATATCACAGACTCGATGGCCATGAGTTTGAGCAAGCTCTGGGAATTGATGATGGACAGGGAAGCCTGTGGTGCTACAGTCCTTGGAGTCCTTTGAGTCCTCTCAAAGAGTCAGACACGACTGAGTGACTGAACTGAACTGAACTAAATTGTGAATACTGCAGGATAACACTTTTTCATCTATTCTGGTCGAAATGTATATTATTATTTAGTAACAAATGGACATTGATATATTAATAAGTTCAGTTCAGTTAAGTTCACTCAGTCATCATGTCTGACTCTTTGCGACTGCATGAACTGCAGCACCCCAAATCTCCCTGTCCATCACCAACTCCCGTAGTTTACACAAAATCATGCTCATTGAGTTGATGATGCCATCCAACCATCTCATTCTCTGTCGTCCCCTTCTCTTCCTGCCTTCAATCTTTCCCAGCATCAGGGTTTTTTGCAATGAGTCAGTTCTTCCAATCAGGTGGCCAAATTATTGGAGTTTCAGCTTTAGCAGCAGTCCTTCCAATGAATATTCAGGATTGATTTCATTTAGGATTGACTGGTTGGATCTCCTTGATGTCCAAGGAACTCTCAAGTGTCTTCTCCAACACCACAGTTCAAAAGCATCAATTTTCCGGTGCTCAGCTTTCTTTATAGTCCAACTCTCACATTCATACAGGACTACTGGAAGAAACGTAGATTTGACTAGACAGCCCTTTGTTGGCAGGTAATGTCTCTGCTTTTTAATAAGCTGTCTAATTTGTCATAGCTTTCCTTCCAAGGAACAAGTGTCTTTTAATTTCATGGCTACAGTCACCATCTTCAGTGATTTTGTAGCACAAAAATATAAAGTCTGTCACTGTTTCCACTGTTTCCCCATTTATTTGCCATGAAGTGATGGGATCAGATGCCATGATCTTAGTTTTCTGAATGTTGAGTTTTAAGCCAACTCTTTCACTCTCCCCTTTCACTTTCATCAAGAGGCTCTTTAGTTCTTCTTCACTTTCTGCCATAAGGGTGGTGTCATCTGTATATCTGAGGTTCTTGATATTTGTCCTGGCAATCTTGATTCCAATTTGTGTTTCATCCAGTCGAACATTTCTCATGATGTAGTCTGCATATAAGTTAAACAGTGGGGTGACAATATACAGCCTTGATGTACTCCTTTCCCTATTTGGAACCAGTCTGTTGTTTCATGTCCAGTTCTAGCTGTTGCTTCCTGACCTGAATATAGATTTCTCAGGAGGCAGGTCAGGTGGTCTGGTATTCCTATCTCTTCCAGAATTTTCCATAGTTTGTTGTCATCCACATAGTCAACGACTTTGGCATAACCAATAATCCAGAAGTAGATGTTTCTCTGGAACTCTCTTGCTTTTTCGATGATCCATTGGGTGTTGGCATTTTGATCTCTGGTCCTCTGCCTTTTCTAAATTGAGCTTGAACATCTAGAAGTTCACAGTTCATGTACTGTTGAAGCCTGGCTTGGAGATTTTTGAGCATAACTTTACTAGCGTGTGAGATGAGTACAATTGTGTGGTAGTTCAAACATTCTTTGGCATTGCCTTTCTTTGAGATTAGAATGAAAACTGACCTTTTCCAGTCCTGTGGCCACTGCTGAGTTTTCTAAACTTGCTGGCATATTGAGTGTAGCACTTTCACAGCATCATCTTTTAAGATTTGAAATAACTCAACGGGAATGTCATCACCTCCCCTAGCTTTGTTCGTAGTAATGCTTCCTAAGGTCCACTTGACTTCACATTCCAGGGTGTCTGGCTCTAGGTGAGTGATCATAGCATCATGATAATCTGGATTGTGAAAATCTTTTTTGTATAGCTCTTCTGTGTATTCTTGCCACCTCTTTTTAATATCTTCTGCTTCTGTTAGGTCCGTACCATTTTTGTGCTTTATTGTGCCCAGCTTTGCATGAAAATTTCCCTTGGTATCTCTAATTTTCTTGAAGAGATCTCATCTTTCCTTTCTATTGTTTTCCTCTATTTCTTTGCATTGATCACTGAGGAAGGGTTTCTTATCTCTCCTTGCTATTCTTTGGAACTCTGCATTCAAATAGGTATATCTTTCCTTTTCTCCTTTGCCTTTTGCTTCTCTTCTTTTCATAGCTGTTTTTTAGGCCTCCTCAGACAACCATTTTGCCTTTTTACATTTCTTTTTCTTGCGGATGGTCTTGAGTACTGCCTCTCATACAATGTCATGATCCTCCGTCCATAGTTCTTCAGTCTGTCTGTCCAACAGATCTAATCTGTTGAATCTATTTCTTACTTCCACTGCATAGTCATAAGTGATTTGATTTAGGTCATAGCTGAATGCTCTAGTGGTTTTCACTATTTTCTTCAATTTAAGGCTGAATTTGGAAATAAGGATTCATGATATGAGCCACAGTCAGCTCCCGGTCTTGTTTTTGCTGACTATATAGAGCTTCTCCATCTTTGGCTGCAAAATATATAGTCAATCTAATTTCGGAATTGACCATCTGGTGATGTCCATGTGTAGAGTCTTCTCTTGTGTTGTTGGAAGAGGGTGTTTCCTATGACCAGTGGGTTCCCTTGGCAAAACTCTCTTAGTCTTAATCCTGCTTCATTCTGTACTCCAGGGCCATATTTGCCCGTTACTCCAGGTATTTTTTTTTTTGTTACTTCCTACTTTTGCATTCCAGTTCCCTATAAAGCAAAGGGCATCTTTTTGGAGTATTAGTTCTAGAAGGTCTTGTAGGTCTCCATAGAACCATTCAATTTCAGCTCCTTCAGCATTTTTGTTCAGGGCATAGACTTGGATTACTGTGATATTGAATGTTTTCCTTTGGAAACAGAGATCATTCTGTCATTTTTGAGATTGCATCCAAGTACTGCATTTCAGATGCTTTTGTTGACTATGATGGATACTCCATTTCTTCTAAGGGATTCTTGCCCAAATTAGTGGATATAATGGTCATCTGAGTTAAATTCACCCAGTCCAGTCCATTTTAGTTCTCTGATTCCTAAAATGTCGATGATCACTCTTGTCATCTCCTGTTTGACCACTTCCAATTTGCCTTGATTCATGGCCCTAGTATTCCAGGTTCCTATGGAATATTGATCTTTACAGCATCAAAACAGTGGCTGCATGGTGCTGGAGCAACTGTGAAGAGTTTGGGAAGTTAGGAAAAAATAATTTGCCCCCAATAAGCTATCATTCACTCCTATTTAGGTTTGGTGTAGGAAAAAATGGTGTGGTGTATGCTTGTTAGATTTCTTTAAAGTGGTTACCATTTTCACAAATGACCTGAATAAACGCTTTAATTTTAAGAACTATAATGAATTCACCAGTTCCGGTATAAAAAGGACCACACTTAGGACAACTCTGTATCCTCAGATATTACACCAAAATCTGTTTCAAGGAAGAAGGATCATCAACTTGTTCTACAGTGGAAAAACAATGCTATGAATATTGTTTTTGTCAAATATAGACACTGAGGGAAATATATCAAGAGAGGTGTTGAACAGGCTTCTTTAGAATCTATTTCTCTGATACCAGCTTTGACTCAGTTCCAATTCTTGACTTCTCAGTGTGAGGACACAAGCTAACAGGAAAACATTTCTAACTCCACCAGTCCTTTCCCGTGTGCACCTATACTTTTTCAGTGTACTTACAGGTTATACTTTGCTTTAAAAGCTCAAAGATAATTTTAAGTACTTTATAAATTCTTCCCACAGAGGGGCTGATTGATTTATATTTAATTTTTTCTAGTATATTGTTCCTCATACTTTCTGTTTTTGGATTATTGTATAAGATTTTACTTTGTTGATTTGAATTTCAACTTTAAAATGAGATGGAAATTTCTAACTATTAAAGAACTTCATATTTTTTTCCAGGATTATTTTGCTCTTTAAATACTTGAGCACTCTTTTATTTATCCTTCTTTTTTTTTTTTTAGCTTTAATCAGTGTCTTTGGATCTGACCTTATACCATCCCTAGCAATCTACTGACATGCAGTCCTAATAGTATCTAGTAATTCAAGACTGGCATGGACTACTAAAGCCTCGGGTAGCTGTGAAGTTCATTCATCTTCTCAATACTGTTTCTACTGAAATGGAGTTCATCAATTTATGTCCTGAGGGGTATGAAAATTAACTATATAGAAGCAATGGACTCTGCAAAATACTTGTAGTACAGTTGCATATAAGTTACTGACTGTAGATTTACTTCCTTCTTTTTGCCACTCTTCGAGAATAAGTATATTATACTCATTTACTATTTTATCAAGCTCTGGGAGTTGGTGATGGGCAGAGAAGCCTGGTATGATGCAGTCCATGGGGTCGCAAAGTCAGAAACAACTGAACTGAGCTGAACTACTATATGAATATCTAGATATGTTCTAGGTATACATAGATCTAGTATATGGATATCTATATCTAGATCATTGTATCTCTTCATCCATTCTCTATAATTTTCCTACAGTCAAAATTTTAACAGAAGCTTTCTTGAACATTTTATGTGTTTAATGTTTTTGTAAATTTGTGGCTAAATATAACTCCATATTGAAACTAAATAACTAAACATACTTGTAAACATTATTAGCATTATTACGATATGAAAAATTACATTAGCAACATACAACAAAACACAATAGAAAACAAAAATGAGTAGATAAAACATATGATAAATATTAACAGTTGTTTATGACATTTTTATTCAGGTGTGAAAGTACAATTATCAAGATTGCTTTCTATTGCAATATCTAGGAATTTATATATACATATATGTGTGTACAAATATATTTATACTTATGTGTGTGTGTGCTAAGTTGTGTCTGACTCTTTGAAACCCCGTGGGCTATAGCATGCTAGGCTCCTCTTTCCATGGAATTTTCCAGGCAAGAATATTTGAGTGAGTTGCCATTTCCTACTCCAGAGGATCTTCCCAAGCCAGGGATCAAACATACATCCCTTGTGTCTT
Source organism: Giraffa tippelskirchi (assembly GCF_054371585.1). NCBI lineage: Eukaryota > Metazoa > Chordata > Mammalia > Artiodactyla > Giraffidae > Giraffa > Giraffa tippelskirchi. The sequence goes on from NC_137276.1 coordinate 46,211,645, forward strand.
CTGCATTTGCAGGTGGAGTTTTTACCACTGCACCATGGCACCACCTGAGAAGCAGACCCTACCCAGGGCTTAAATGATATTTTTCAGGGAAGGAAGAAAATGGAAGGACACAAAGGAGAAAGAGAAAATAAAGATGAAGTGTAAGAGGAGGGGAAATAATTTTCTTTTTCATCCTTTGTGTTAATAACATCTCCTACCCTCCAAGTTAGAATTATTTGCATATGGTAAAGAAGAAAGGAAGTTCAGCAGACAATGAATAAATTACCTTCAACTAACAGGGAAAAAGGATGGCTGAGAATACTCACACATAATAAGTTCCCTTTGCTGCTTTCCAAACACAGTGGGACACTCAACACTGGTCTGTTTTTAATGCAAGCACAATTCAGGTGAACTACATTCTAGTTATGTCTCAGTTAGCATCTCTCCTTTCAAGCTGAGTAAAATTCTTTCAATCACTGTGGATTTATTGCAACATGTAAGAACACTTCCAACTATATATAGATTAAGGGTGTATTAGGACCTGTTTTATTCTTCCCTTGCAAGCTTTGCATACATGACTTCTCCATTCAGAAATTCCCCAGACTAAAGGCAATTATATTGCAAAGAGAATTCATCATGCTTCTTAATAAAATCACCACAGAGGATTTCAATATTATCTTCCAATTATTTTCATTACAGAACTAAAATGTTGTATTCAGTGACTTTTATTTTAAGTATTAGATAATTGCCATTACCAATTCTGGTAAACATTTTCAATGGCCTTAGCTTTAAAATGTACAGAGTAACTAGTTAAGCACACTTAAACTTTTGACCTCAGTCTCAAAATCTGTTAAAAGAGATCAATGTGGAGGGGGGATTCTGCATGTTTTTAAGGGTTCATTCAGTTATGAAATTCAGATTTTATGTCTGAATCTTTCTCACATTACTTTATTCTTAAGAATTATAAGAAATTCTCAGAAAAGTAGGCAAATAAGTCTTTTTATAGACTTAATGGTCTTCTTATCTTCACCTCATATACTTAATTGTGGTTAATGATGTGGTTGATTTGCAGTTTTGAGAAAATTTCTTATCTTATTCTAGGCCAGCAATAGACAGTTCATAGACTGTCAGTCAGTGGATCACTCCTTGAGGCTAAATGATTGAAGCTATCAGTATTTGATATTTTTTTATGCTGTTGTATCAGCTTCAGCTATGATCTACTTGACTCTGTATATTATGTCACATTACACCTTCCTTGTAAATACCACAGTTATAAGAAGCTTTTTCCTGAAGTGAGGAAAGAGAAAGAAATATGAATTTAAAATTAGAAGATGAAAGACTTTTAATAATTTAAAAGGGCTGTCTTTTGAATTGGCTCAAAAGTCACTTGTTTTTACTTAATATGAGGTTTCATGCTGAGGATCCTTTTTACTTTAAATACAATGGCTATCATGTTAAGGTATCATCAACTTTTTATATCTAAACAATCAGGTATAGTAATAGGTGTGATTAAGAATCTAATTTTAATACTTCATTTTAGGTAATAAAGACAGTTAAAAAGAGAAGTAGGATATATAAGTTATAACAACAAAAATATGAAGAATTGTTTTCCATAAAATATAATACTGAATATTTTCTATCAAAAGAAAAATCAATTTTAGAAGGTGCTATTATAATTCTACTGAAGGAAAATAGAAAATATAGTACATTCTCCTAAATAAAATACCAAGAAATGAAGAGATAGGAATTAACAAGTTATCAAAAATAATTATAGAATTTGATTTTGTTGTATTATTGTTGAGCACAAGAAAACATATTTAATTTTGCTAAGATTTTATGTGGATTGTAAACCTTATTGAGATATTTTGTTGTTTTGTTGCTAAGTCATGTTGGATGCTTTGCAATCCCCATGGGCTCTGCCATGTAGCCTACCAAGCTCCTCTGCCCATGGGATTTCGCAGGCAAGAATACCAGAATATGTTGTCATTTCCTTCTCCAGGGGATCTCTCTGACCCAGGGATTGAACCCATGACGCCTGCTTGTAAGGTGAATTCTTTACTGCTGAACCACTTGGGAAGCCCTTTTCAGATAATGAAAAGTGAAAGTGTTAGTAGTGTCCAGTGCTTTGCGGCCCTATGGACTAGCCCACCAGATTCCTTTGTCCATGAGATTCTCCAGGCAAGGTTACTGGAGTGGGTTGCCATGCCCTTCACCGGGGTATCTTCCCAAACCAGGGACTGAATCCTATTCTCCTACATTACAGGCAGATTCTTTCCCATCTGAGCCACCAGGGAAGCCCAATTAGATAGTAATATATTCTTAATGTGTGATTTTGACTAAATTATTTTTATAATTTTATTTATTAAAGATAAATTTTTGAGAAACTGGAGTATTTTACTTGTTGTTAATATTATCAAGAATACCTAACATAATCAGTACAGAAAAGCTAATAATAATGGTAAATATTTATTGTGCATTTATTATAAACCATGGAGAAGAAAATGGCAACCCACTCCAGTATTCTTGTCTGGAGAATCCCAGGGACGGGGGAGCCTGTTGGGCTGCAGTCTATGGGGTTGCACAGAGTCGGACAAGACTAAAGTGACTTAGCAGCAGCAGCAGCATTATAAACCAAGCACTTGGCTAGATGTTGCACATCTACCATCTGCTTCATTCTCTCAAACAGTTAGTTATTGATTGCATTGAAGGAAATGGCAACCCACTCCAGTGTACTTGCCTGGAGAATCCCAGGGATGGCGGAGCCTGGTTGGCTGCCCTCTACGGGGTCGCACAGAGTCGGACACGACTGAAGCGACTTAGCAGCAGCAGCAGAATACAGGCCACATAGAGTTTACAATACTTTATGCAGATTAATTCATCTAATTATCATATCAACCTTAAGAGCTAAGTATTTTTATTATCCCCTTTTACAGATGAAGAAACTAGAGCACACAGAAATTAAGGAACTTGTTCGTTGATACAGCAACTGCTAAGTGCCAGATTTGGAATACAAACCCAAAACACACTCTCATAGACAAGCTATTTTTATCATCCACATTTAATGAAGGAAGAAATTGAATTTTAACATTTAAGTAATTTTTCTAGGGTTTTATTCAAGTAATAATAGAGATAGGATACAAATCAAGATCTATTTCTAATGTTCTAACAATTAGAAATGACAGCCACTAGATCACCTACTCTGAAAATCCCAGAACCACAGATGTTCCATGACCTGGTAGCTAGTAATGGAGAGAGGTCTACAAATTGACCTCCAGAATCTTCTAACTGAAGACTTCAAGTTCTTTCTAGGACAGCAGACTGTATTAGTTTCAGTCTAAAATACTTGAGATAAAGGAATCAACTGACTTGTTTCTCATAGTAGGCCACTTTTTTGATGATAAATCCTGGAACTTTTAGAAAGATATTAAACTTTATGTCTCAGCTCTTAAAAGACTTTATATCTAGTCACAATCTTAGAATTAACATACAAACAAGCAGAAGCTAACTTTAATACAGTTTATAGCGTAACTGCTGCATATATTGAAAAAAACTAAATTATACTCCAGCCAATACTTTATACAGAGTCAATTTAAATTAAATAAAACTCTTTTGTGGTCATTGTCTTGGAAATGAACAGCATTCTAATAAGCTAATACACTTTAAATCTTGGTTTTTTTAACTTTTAAAATAAATGAGTATGTGTGAATGTGTGTATGTGTTTAGTAAATAGAAGCTAACATTTTAGGGTTATAAAAATAAGATGCTTCTTTTTATGACAAAAGCAAAATTTCAGGGCTGTAATATCATTCCTCATATCATTTTTTAGTTTTGCATTACATAACTATTTTTTAAAGTGGATTCAAGATGCTGAGACAGTATTTTTTGAGCTTCAAATTAGTAAGCTCATTCCGTAAGATTAATTTTTGGATTCAGTAAAATGTAAAGCAATTATTTAAATCAGGGCCTCAAGCTGACAATGTACTTTGCAAATACATGCTTGATAGTGCAAAACTGATATATTTGTTCATTAACAGAGGTGAAAATCAGAACCTGGGTATTTATTAATAATTTAGTAATAATAATTAAATTATAACCTCTGAAATCCAAAGTTAATTTTTTCAAATCATTGCTTGCCAAAAAAAAAAGAAGCCCTTCTTTCTTTCTTCCAAGAATAACGGCAATGTAACTGCCTTACAAAGTGTAATTCCTTTTATAAAACATTCCTTTCTTCTTGAGTAGCAAAATAGCACAAAAGAATGGCCACTGAAAGTGTTTCTGTTTTTAATTTTTTTTGTTCAATCATATTCTGCCATTTTTCTGAAAAGAGGCAAACAAACTCAACTCCAATGGGCCTTTTACAATTTTAGATTAAATATTTCCCAAGGAAAATGGCTCTGTATATAATTTCTTACATTATAAAAATCTTTTAGTTAGAGAAGATTCTGCAGAAAAATGGTGAGCTCTAAACCCGCTTGTCTGACTACTAAACTGAAGCCCTTCAACATCCACTTCACATATTTGGGTTTGACTATTGTGGAAATGAAATATGTAGTGGTGGTGGGCAACAATGTAACTCTTGAGTTTCCAAATAATGCTGAGAGTGAATTGAAGTAAACTTGCTAAAGTAGATATAGTAGTAGCTAAAATTAATTAAGTTTTTAACATTTTATTTGTTTATTTATTTTTAAATTGAAGGATAATTTCTTTACAGAATTTTGTTGTTTTCTGTCAAATCTCAACATTAATCAGTCATAAGTATACATATATCCCCTCCCTTTTGAACCTCCCTCCCAGCTCCATCCCTATCCCACCCCTATAGGTTGAACATAACAGTGTAACTGATACCTTGATAAACTCAACTCAAAAATAATTTATGGAATAACTGCCAAACATATGAGGCATTACACCAGGATTGTAAGAGAAGCAGAGTCATGTGGGGCACAGTTACTTCTCTCAAGTTTCTGACATGCAATGAGAAAAGTGAAGCTAACTAAATGAAAAAATGTCAGCTAACAAAGCACAGCATATAATAAAGTGTCAAATCACTGATAAAGACTATAAAAATTTAAAAAAATACCAGTTGGATGAAATCATATTTCAAGTATTAATTGGTATTTGGGGCTCACTGAATTCTTAAGCCAGCATTCTAAGAGACTTCCTTCAACTATTCTCAGACCTTATGGTTATCCATGAATAAATGCAGGATAAATCAGAAAGATGGGCTTCTCTGGTGGCTCAATGGTAAAGAATCTTCCTGCCAGTGCAGGAGCCGTGAGTTTGATCCCTGGATCAGGAAGATACCCTGGAGAAGATAAATGGCAATCCACTCTAGTGGATTGCCTGGGAAATCCCATGGACAGAGGAGCCTGGCATGCTATAGTCCAGCGGTTACAAAACAGTTGAACACTATCTAGCAACTAAACAACAACAATAATAAAACCAGAAAATAAAAACCACAAATTCTTGATAATTAAGTTTCAAAATCATCTAGTCTAAATAAGACAGGAAGATTTGGATGCATGTGTTCAAAGATGGTATGTGGAGGGAAATGGGATGGAAGAAAAGAGAATATGAGAAAAAGAAACACCTAATCTCAACTGAAGAAGCACTAAATCTGGGCCATCTTTGGCAACTATGACACCACAAAAGAGATGCTACCCCAGAAGTAAAACACCTCACCCCTAAGAAGATGAGACTAAAAGGACTCCAAGGTGAGATAACCCATGACTTTGACAGCAATACTACACAGCACATTTGGCCCCTGATATACCACTGTGGATGAAAATAGTTTTGGAACACTTCCTTAAAAGTGCAGTACTTGAACTGGATCCTGAAATTGACAGTACAATTCTAAAAGTAGTGACATTGAGAGAAACAATGGGGTAATTAGCCTGGAAGGTTTAGAGTTAGAATTTATATGAATATGAAAAGACCCACCTATGTCACAAGTTCAAAGAAAGAAATTTAGTGTTTAGATTAAATCTGAAAGTGAAAGTGAAAGTTACTCAGTTGTGTACAACTCTGTGACCCCATGGACTCCAGTCCGCCAGTCTCCTCTGTCCATGGAATTCTCCAACTAAGAGTACTGGAGTGGGTTGCCATTTCCTTCTCCAGGAATCTTCCCAACCCAGGGAACAAACCCAGGTCTCCCACATTGCAAGCGGACTCTACGTCTGAGCCCCCAGGATAAGCTGAAAGACTCATAGCTAAAACAAATGAGGTCAATTCTAAGAAAACATTCAGGGTTAATAATTCATCTCATTCATAGAGAGTTATGAGGAACAGCATGGGTGAAAATATTTGGTGAATCTGCTCAGTTCAGTTCAGTCGCTCAGTTGTGTCCGACTCTTTGTGACCCCATGAATTGCAGCACGCCAGGCCTCTCTGTCCATCACCAACTGCCGGAGTTTACCCAAATTCATGTCCATCGAGTCGAAGATGCCATCCAACCATCTCATCCTCTGTGGTCCCCTTCTCCTCCTGCCCCCAATCCTACCCAGCATTAGGGTCTTTTCCAATGAGTCAACTCTTCACATGAGGTGGCCAAAGTATTGGAGTTTCAGCTTCAACATCAGTCCTTCCAATGAACACCCAGGATCGATCTCCTTTAGGATGGACTGGGTGGATCTTCTTGCAGTCCAAGGGACTCTCAAGAGTCTTCTCAAAAACCACAGTTCAAAAGTATCAATTCTGTGGCGCTCAGCTTTCTTCACCATCCAACTCTCACATCCATACATGACCACTGGAAAAACCATAGCCTTACTAGACGGACTTTTGTTGGCAAAGTAATGTCTCTGCTTTTAAATATGCTATCTAGGTTGGCCATAACCTTCTTTCCAAGGAATCTGCTCAGGATACCATAATAGAATATGATAGACTGCATGGTTTATACAACAACTTATTTCTCACACACAGGTTTGGAGGCTGGAAAGTCCAAGACCAAAAGTACTTTCCAGTTTGATTCCTGGTGAGGGCTTTCTTCCTACCTTGCAGTTGGCCACCTTTTCATTATGTCTTCACATGACAAAGAGAGAGAATGTTCGTGCAAGCTTTCTCGTGTCTTTTCTTATAAGAGTACTGACCCCATCATAAAGGGCCCCATTGCATGAGCTCATCTAATAAATTACTTTTCTAGGTACTATCTCTAAATAACAACACATGGGGCAGGAATGGTAGGGCTTCAGTATATAGATGTGGAGGTGCCATAGACATTCAGCCCATGATAGCAGTGAGTTTGAATCTACCTGTGGTTTCATGTGGATTACGAGGCCTAAAAATGATTCCTGCCTTGTTTAAGTGTAGGACTAAGTAGCGAATGTTAATTCATATGATTTCCTAAAAGAAAGGTGAGCAGAATTAGTGAATTATGTGGGAGTTTAAGGACTGAGTTAAAATTTTCTTTAATCTTCTCAAGTATGTGGTTCTATAGTAAGATTCCAGAAGACTATTAAGAACCTATAAGCCTTCTTAATTAGAGTAATTTTTGGATGGTTGTGGTATGTATTTTCTAAGTGCTTTCCCTTTCATTCACTGTGTGTGTGTGTGTGTGTATGTGTGTGTGTTCGTGTGTACCAAGAGTGAAAAAAAGAGGGGAGGAGGGAGATAGGAGCAGGGGTTTGAAGTTAAAAATATATACTCTATACTAATTTGTTATAAAGATTTAAATAGTTTATTATCTTGACAACAAGCTCTGGCTAGTAAACAAGTGACATCTGTATCTGTTGCCACAGAATGTTACCTATACTTGTTTTACTCTTTCTCATTATTTCCAACAATGAAATTATGAAGAGGTAAAGAAAATCAAAGAAACAATGCTAGTAAAGTAATGCTCAAAATTCTTCCAAAGAAAGGCAATGCCAAAGACTGCTCAAACTACCACACAATTGCATTCATCTCACACGCTAGTAAAATAATGCTCAAAATTCTCCAAACCAGGCTTCAGCAATATGTGAACTGTGAACTTCCAGATGTTCAAGCTGGTTTTAGAAAAGGCACAGGAACCAGAGATCAAATTGCCAACATCCTATGGATCATCAAAAAAGCAAGAGAGTTTCAGAAAAACATCTATTTCTGCTTTATTGACTATGCCAAAGCCTTTGAATGTGTGGACCACAATAAACTGTGGAAAATTCTGAAAGAGATGGGAATACCAGATCATCTGACCCGTCTCTTGAGAAACCTGTATGCAGGTCAGGAAGAAACAGTTAGAACTGGACATGGAACAACAGACTGGTTCCAAATAGGAAAAGGAGTCCGTCAAGGCTGTATATTTTCACCCTGCTTATTTAACTTATATGCAGAGTACATCATGAGAAACGCTGGGCTGGAAGAAACACAAGCTGGAATCAAGATTGCAGGGAGAAATATCAATAACCTCAGATATGCAGATGACACCACCCTTTTGGCAGAAAGCGAAGAAGAACTAAAGACTCTTTTGATGAAAGTGAAAGAGGAGAGTGAAAAAGTTGGCTTAAAGCTCAACATTCAGAAAACTAGGATCATGGCATCTGGTCCCATCACTTCATGGGAAATAGATGGGGAAACAGTGGAAACAGAGTCAGACTTTATTTTTTGGGGCTCCAAAATCACTGCTGATGGTAACTGCAGCCGTGAAATTAGAAGACACTTGCTCCTTGGAAGGAAGGTTATGACCAACCGAGATAGCATATTTAAAAGCAGAGACATTACTTTGCCAACAAAGGTCCGTGTAGTCAAGGCTATGGTTTTTCCAGTGGTCATGTATGGATGTGAGAGTTGGACTACAAATAAAGCTGAGCACCGAAGAATTGATGCTTTTGAACTGTGGTGTTGGAGAAGACTCTTGAGAGTCCCTTGGACTGCAAGGAGATCCAACCAGTCCATCCTAAAGGAGATCAGTCCTAGGTGTTCCTTGGAAGGACTGATGTTGAAGCTGAAACTCCAATACTTTGGCCACCTCATGTGAAGAGTTGACTCATTGGAAAAGACCCTAATGCTGGGAAGGATTGAGGGCAGGAGAAGGGGACGACAGAGCATGAGATGGCTGGATGGCATCACCGACTCGATGGACATGGGTTTGGGTAGACTCCGGGAGTTAGTAATGGACAGGCAGGCCTAGCGTGCTGCGGTTCATGGGGTCGCAAAAAGTCGGACGTGACTGTGCAACTGAACTGAACTGAACTGAAAGGAAAACCATGCAGAATAACTGCCAAGTCATTCAGAATTTAGCCAGACATTCAGCTGAATGATGCTTATTTCAAATAGTTATAAGAAGAGTAATTGTTGATGCAGGGCTTAATTCCAGGGGAGTAATCCTGGATCTTTCCCTCTGATCATAGTGATATGACACATTCATGCATTTACCATACCTTACGGTAATGTCTGTGAGGCCAAACAGAGCAAAATGGGTAGTTTTTCTCTAAATATCTTAAATAGTTAGGGAAGTTTTTTTAGAAGAAGGAGGAAAAAGCAAAACACAGGAGGAAAAAATAGTAACTATTCAAAATATGAATTAGTATAGTCAAAGAGTTATAAAAAATTAGTGTCAGAGATATGAAAGCAATTTGATAATACTGTGATTGTTCTAATTAAAGTGTCTTTTGCTGCAAATATCCCAGATCAGTGCTATTCAAATACTATATGATAGTCCTCGTAAATACCATCCTCCCCCTTATGGAGAAATTTCATATTGCTGAATCTCGGGTGAAATCCATCTGAGCAATGGGATGCTACCATAGACTCCATCTGCATCCCTCTTGGTCACCAGTTCTTTCTGTAGATCCAACCAATTCTCCCCTTAACTGAACAATTTCTCAATCCCACTTGTGCTTGTTTCCTCACCCTCAGTGCCTGTAATTTCATCTTGCACGTGGTTTTACCTGGCCACGATACCACTTATTGCCCTAACTTTATATGAACTTTTCTCTCAGTCTTCTGATACTTTAATTCTTAAGTGCTAGGGAAAGAATATGTTTGACCTTGCTGGGACAGGTGTCCAGGCAAGTCAGCTTTCTGTGGACATGGGATTATGTGGTACACACCTGACTACTTTGCTGTTGTTATCAATATTTTATTGCAGGCTGAAAAAAAAAATGTACCTCAGAGTATGCTTTCTTCTTGAGAAGTCACTTCATATTCCTTCAGCTGACAACATCAACCCAAGAAAGGAGGAAGTATCTGCCATCTTCACCATTAACTATTCAGTAATTTTCTACCTGGATGCTTCTCCTCTTTCTGCACAGCCCAACAATATCTTTTTAAAGAAAAGAGCAACAATCCAATTAAGGAAATTTTAGCTCTATTTCTAAGCCAGCTATGTCAATATATGACCTTGAGAGAATCACAGAAACTAACTGGGCAGCCATGGATAATTTTTCTTAATAACATGAGAAAATTTTTGTCTCACCTCTAAGAAAATATGAAATATTTTATTTCCAGTTTTTGTGAGAGATTTGACATTAAGTTCCTGTGGGAAATAATAGAAAGAAATAAGTACTCCTTCCATGTTTAAAAAGGATTGACTTATCTCATATATGAATTTTCTCATATGTCACTATGTCTGATCATATTCCTAGCACTAGCCAAACCAGTATGTATCAAATCTCCTGAGCAACCTTAGATTCCTCTGTGTCCTTGTTAACACTGTTCCTGTTAGTCAAGAATACAATTCTCTATCTATAGAAATGTTACTTACCCACAAATACCCAGAAGTGGATCTGATTCCTCTTTCCTTTGTGCTGGTACAAAAATCACTCACATTATACCATCTAGAAGGGTTCCTGAAATATGGGAGACACTGAAAAGTAAATGAACAAATTTAAACTATGTTTAAATAATAAAATATAGGGTTCAGTGAAGCACCAAAATATATATGTATCAACTGTTTGGAACTTTCTTAATATAAAACATCATGCACAATCAGTTTTAAGGTATGAAAGTATTATTATTGAAATTTATTAATATGATCCCTAATCATGATCACCAACCTACATAACAAGGTCAATAGAACATTAATTTTATTAAACTTATGATTGTTTTCTCCATTTTGACAAATTAGTTTTGTATACAAACACCATATAATTAGAAATATATTTTCTTTGTTCAGTGTTATGATACATCATGCACTTAAACATAAATGATAAAATTTATAATATTATATATGATAGTATATTATATTATGTATAGGATATAATATAGTATAGTATAGTATATAGTATAATATATATTTATATATACTTGATATTCTCTAAAAGATAGTTAGTATATCCTGTCCTTTATGCCTGCTTCATAACCATGAATAGTTGGGTCTTCCAACTTTCTGAGTTTATCCTCTATACAAGTATAACTCATGCTAAAATTTCCTGTTGTGAAAATTATAGTTCAGCATGTATAAAAATATCATGGCTATTCTTTTGACTTGGCCCCCACTTTTGTGTGAGGAACTGAGGAAAGACAATACATCCTTCTTTTGGTGTTACTCAATTTCATTGTTATGTATCCATAGAACTTAGGCTGAAGGGTCTTATTTAATTAAGACTTATTATATACCAGTGCTTAATTTATATACATAACTACATACATAACTTAGCAATTTTACTACAGCAGACTCCATGGCTACTTGCCTTCAAAATGGATGATTAAAATGAATAGAAACAGCAAAAACGTGTGTGAGATATTTCTGCATATTAAATGAAAACTCTAGTTCACCCAAAGAAAACACTATTTTGATTGCTCTTGCTTTGCAGTCACTGTTTACTGCTCTTTTCCTGTCTATGCTATGTTGTAGAACTAGTCAAAAGAGTAAGTTGGATTTTGTTATTATCAATAGAGATACTGAAAGAATGATATATTTTTACCTGGAGGAACTGATTTACATTAATTTTAAAAATAAATTAAGGAGAAATGTGTCATGGTCCCATCATATTTCTTGCAATGCTTTAATTTTATATTATAAAGAAACAAAACAAGTTAGTGAGCTTCTTGAATAATGTCAGAGTTATGTAAGTGAGAAAAGATGATAATTTCAAAGAATTTGGGATTGAAATGGCACTATGAACAAATTTCACACAAAAAGTAAGACTAATCCTTTGTTGGAATAAAGTATTGTTATGAATGTGTGACTAAAGCTCTATGAATATCTCAGCTCATCAATCAAAATGACATGGTTATTATCTCAGTTAAGCAGATTGAAATGCACTTGTAATTATCTGAAAAACATTATTTATGTTGTACTGTACATTGAGACATGTTGCCTAAATAGGAGGGAAATTGTTATTAGGAGATGCGGGAGTAGGAAGCTCAGTAGTTTAAATGGCATCCTCCAGAATGAGGGACATTAATACTGGATGAAAGAAACATCACAAGCATAAGAAAGAATTATCTTGTAGGATAAGAATTAATCATTAGACCTCACCAGAGTCTAGATGAAAAAAAAAAATCACTTGATAATTTATTTATTTCCTCTTCTTTCATTCTACACCTATTAAAGCCATCAAGACTCCAAAGATTTTGTCCAAAAAGCTGAAATAACACATTTACCATGAGGAAACTGAAAGAATAAGAAATATGGAGAGGGGAGTTTAGGATTCTTAGTTTGGAGCAAATTAAGTATAAAATGCCTTTATAATATTTAAATCATACAATTGGTTAAGATCCCCAAAAGAATAAGTGTAGATAGAAAAATGAAGAGATCCATAGATCAAAGCTCATGATTAAAATGTCATATGAAGAAGACTCATTTCAGAAACCTCAGAAGGAGAAGACAGTTTGTTAAAGGAGAAATAGGAGAGCTTGGTGGACTGGAAGACAAATAATAAAAGTTTTTAAGGAGGATAAAGAAGGATTGACTATCAAATGCTGGTGATAGATCAAGAAAGATGAAGACTAAGAATGGGCCACTTTATATAGCAAAAAGAGAGGTTTTTGTTTACTTAAAAAGTCCCAGCAAATTTCTTGAGAAGAAAACATGAGTAAAGCTGTTTAAAATAAATTGGGAGGGAGAAAGCTATTTTCAACCATAGGGCTGGTATCAAACCAAAGCCAAGTAAGAGGTAAGATAAAATTCTACATAAAAAAGGTTCCTGTAAGGTCAATAAAATTTTAAGATAAAGAACTCTGAAAATGTTCTTCAAAAAAGCAATAAAAGGGAAGGGAGATCAAGATGGTAGAGTAGGAGGACAGGAACACACCTCATCCCACCAACACATCAAAAATACATTATACATGTGAACAACTGTCACTGAAAACAACTGGAAACTGGCAGAAAGATTCCTGTGCAATGAAAGCTGTAAGAAAGATCCATGTGGAATTCTGTTCGAAGATAAGAAAAGTGATCTGGTCAGGCCCTGTGCCCCTGAGAGAGGATTCAGAGGAAAAGGGAGATTACATGGATGGAGACCTTCTCTGGAGAGTCAGTAGTTTGAGTCACATATTGGGTGCACCAGCCTTGAGGTCTGACAGGGAAGACAAATCCTGACTGGTTAGAAGCCTGTGTGACTAATAGGACTGTAGAAAGATGACTCCACTCGTGAGAAGCACATACATTTGCTTATTCCTGAAAAAGGACAGAGAAGGCAGATTGAAAATTGTATTACTCGCAGGCCTGTTTTCCATGACTCCATGATATGTGCCCCACCTGAATCCAATGAATGCTCCAGAATAGATAAACCCAGAATTTTAGTAAAGATCTAGAAAATTCTAAAGGAACTGGAATTCTACAGGCAGTAAGAGAAAAACAGTCATATATGCATCCCACATATTATTCTGCAATTTGACATTTATCCATTTATCTAAAATTTTATCTCATTTAATTCATAACTTGGGCTCTATATGCCAAGGAAAAGACACAAATTCCCTCTCTGAAATCTTGAAAGTATTAATAATAATGCTGACTTCTATCTTTCATTAGGCGTTTATTTTTCATTACTGAGGTATTATAGAATTACTACCCAATTTTATTTGCTTCTCCTTTAATTAATTCGTGAATATATGTGTCTGATGTTGCAAATAGACTAAAATCTCCCAAAGACAAAATTGTATATTGTTTAGACTACATAAAGTACTCAGCATAGACACAATAAATATTTTAATATTAAATCACCTAATTATATATTTTAAATTCTGTGAAATCACATATCCATTTTATTGATTTTTTCCCAAAATAAATGAAATAAAAATTTCATTATATGAGTTATCACATTCACTAAAGGTACAGACTTCTTGCTTATTTTATCCATATGATATGTTTTACTAAATTAATTTAAAAATAAGAATATTGCTATTCCAAACAGATTACTTCCTGTCACTGTATTTCAAGATGCCAAGATGCCAATTTATTAGCTATATTTTATACTATGAGTAATGATAGCCTAAAATAAATTAATTTTTAGCCATTTGTACCTTTAGGACAAATAAGCTATTTTTGTTTCTATTTTCTGGTCATCATAATTGTAGGTTAGTTTAAGATTGTTATTAGTCTTCAATGATACTCCAATATAAAATAAAAATTAAGAAAATAGATGCAAAAAATTGTTCCTAGTCTGAAAAATAACTAGTTCAAGTGAGACACCTTTTTGCTAAGTGTATAAAAGCTGTGTTCAAAACATAGTTGGATAGTTTTCTATACACAACAGACATCAAGGTATGAACCCAGATGATTCTAGAACACAGATTCCTTAGGTGACGCTTTATATGCTTCTGGAATTTTGAAAAAAGTGACTCAGTCATGTGTTTGACAAGTCTTTATAGCACGTGGAATAAAACTGGGAATAGAACTGCCATATGACCCAGCAATCCCACTGCTGGGCATATACACCGAGGAAACCAGAATTGAAAGAGACGCGTGTACCCCAATGTTCATCGCAGCACTGTTTACAATAGCCAGGACATGGAAGCAACCTAGATGTCCATCAGCAGGCGAATGGATAAGGAAGCTGTGGTACATATACACAATGGAATATTACTCAGCCATTAAAAAAAATACATTTGAATCGGTTCTACTGAGATGGATGAAACTGGAGCCCATTATACAGAGTGAAGTAAGCCAGAAAGAAAAACAACAATACAGTATACTAATGCGTATATATGGAATTTGAAAGATGGTAACGATAACCCTATATGCGAGACAGAATAAGAGACACAGATGCATGGAACAATTTTATGGACTCTGAGGGAGAAGGTGAGGGTGGGACGTTCTGGGAAAATAGCATTGAAACATGTATATTATCGTATGTGAAACAGAACACCATTCCATGTTCGATGCATGAGACAAGGGCTCAGGGCCGGGGCAATGGGATGACCCAGAGGGATGGGATGGGGAGGGAGGTGGGTGGGGGGTCCAGGAAGGGGAACACATGTAAACCCATGGCTGATTCATGTCAATGTATGGCAAAAACTATTACAATATTGTAAAGTAATTAGCCCCCAACTAAAATAAATAAATTTATAAAAAATAAATAAATAAAAGCAGAGACATTACTTTGCCAACAAAAGTTAAAAAAAATAAAATAAAATAAAAATAAAAATTAAGAAAATAGATGCAAAAAATTGTTCCTAGTCTGAAAAATAACTAGTTCAAGTGAGACACCTTTTTGCTAAGTGTATAAAAGCTGTGTTCAAAACATAGTTGGATAGTTTTCTATATACAACAGACATCAAGGTATGAACCCAGATGATTCTAGAACACAGATTCCTTAGGTGACACTTTATATGCTTCTGGAATTTTGAAAAAAGTGACTCAGTCATGTGTTTGACAAGTCTTTATAGCACGTGGATATTTGTGAGTTGAAAAATCATTAGACCGGCAAAAAGCATTTTATATTTATCAACTGTCTGCCTTCAGGAAAATAAACTTGCCCTTCTGTCACACACTGTTTAGTTTCAGAGGTGTCATTAGGCTTTAACTGTTGAAGTAAAACTGACATTTATGCTTCCACTTCACCAACACACAGTTCAAAGTCTTATTTACTGGTGAAAGTTATGTAGAAGGTTTTTATAACTGAACTGTGGGTGCCTTAACTGTTTTAGGAAGGTGACATTCTCCTTACATGCCTGGAAATGAGAATAGATATCTGTGAAAAGAGTCATTAGGGAGTTTCAGCTGGTAGTCTTGGAAATTTTTTGGATCAAAAAGTAAATCAGAGTTAGAACACCACTTTTGATACCCACAAAACAAGGCAACCAAGCCCCTCTTCTTCTAATCAGGATGAGGGTGGGAATTAAAATAGAGGTTAAAAGTGTAAACACTAATTATAATTATTTAAACAGTCAATAAAAATGTGTGGAAGTAATCATAATAGCTATCATTTGTTGAAAGTATGTTATGCAATAAATCCTTTATTATTTTGTTTAATATGCACAAAACCCATGTGAGATAAGCATTATTAGAATTCCCAATTTCCAGATGAGAAAATAAGAATCAGAAAGATTAGTAACTTTCTATTGATACCACATATATAAGCAGTGTGGGGAATGGAGCTAGGATTTCAAGTGATGTATATTTTATTTTAGATTCATAGTTTTATCTGATATTATATGCAATTATTGCTTCAGTACACCTCTTCCCTTCATCTGTAAGCAGTTCTCCCTTGGAGAATGTGATCTTAAACCTCAGTGATGTGTTGTGGGAAGTCTTGAGAATCATGCTGTTTCCTCCGTCTCCCATCATCTGACTGGTGGGAATTCTCTATTTTCTATTAGTTAGACTGGGGGAAAATGGATAAATATGGAAGCTAATTTTAGAGAATAGTCAACAGGATTGATTGAATGATTAAATTATATTGAAAAGCTGGGTGCATTGAGATAATGGTGGTATTGAAAAACTAAAAAATTTTCCAAGGAGAGTGTGTTTTAATAAAACAAGGTATATTTAGTGTAAAATACTTACTGGATATGCAGGAGGAAATTTTCTCATATGGATTTGTGAATGCTTATAGTCCTTAGGTCTTCATAGAACCGTTCAAGTTCAGCTGCTTCAGGGTTACTGGTCGGGTCATAGACTTGGATTACCATGATATTGAATGGTTTGCCTTGGAAACGAACAGAGATCATTCTGTCGTTTTTGAGATTGCATCCAAGTAATGCATTTTGGACTCTTTTGTTGACCATGATGGCTACTCCATTTCTTCTAAGGGATTCCTGCCCACAGTAGTAGATATAATTGTCATCTGAGTTAAATTCACCCATTCCAGTCCATCTTAGTTCGCTGATTCCTAAAATGTAGATGTTCATTCTTGCCACCTCCTGTTTGACCACTTCCAATTTGCCTTGACTCATGGACCTAACATTCCAGGTTCCTATGCAATATTGCTCTTTACAGCATTGGACTTTGCTTCTATCACCTGTCACATCCACAGCTGGGTATTGTTTTTGCTTTGGCTCCATCCCATCATTCTTTCTGAAGTTATTTCTCCATTGATCTCCAGTAGCATGTTGGGCACCTAGTGACCTGGGGAGTTCATCTTTCAGTGTCCTATCTTTTTGCCTTTTCATACTGTTCATGGGGTTCTCAAGGCAAGAATACTGAAGTGATTTGCCATGCTCTTCTCCAGTGGACCACATTCTGTCAGATCTCTCCACCATGACCTGTCCATCTTGGGTGGCCTCACACGGCATAGCTTGGTTTCATTGAGATAGAAAAGGCTGTGGTCTGTGTGATCAGATTGGCTAGTTTTCTGTGATTATAGTTTCAGTGTGCCTGCCCTCTGATGCCCTCTCGCAACACCTACCATCTTACTCAGGTTTCTCTTACCTTGGACAAGGGGTATCTACTCACGGTGGCCTCTCCTGACCTTGAATGTGGAGTAACTCTTCTTGGCCCTCTTGTGCCCATGCAGCCGCCGCTCCTTGCATGTGGGGTACCTCCTCTCGGCCACCGCCCAGGCCTCGGGCACAGGGTAGCTACTCTCGGCTGCCGCCTCCGGCCTCGGCCATGGGGTAGCTCCTCTCGGACACACTTCTGCGTAGTCCGTCGCAGCAGCCGCGACCAGTAACACTGAAGGGGCTGAATTTGAACAGTTCTGTGAAGACCTACAAGATCTTTTAGAACTAACACCCCAAAAAGATGTCCTTTTCATTATAGGGGACTGGAATGCAAAAATAGGAAGTCAGGAAACACCTGGTGTAACAGGCAAATTTGGCCTTGGAGTACAGAATGAAACAGGGCAAAGGCTAATAGAGTTTTGCCAAGAGAACGCACTGGTCATTGCAAACACCCTCTTCCAACAACACGAGAGAAGACTCTACACATGGACATCTCCAGATGGTCGACACCGAAATCAGATTGATTACATTCTTTGCAGCCAAAGATGGAGAATCCCAATACAGTCAGCAAAAACAAGACCGGAAGCAGAGAGTGGCTCAGATCATGAACTCCTTATGGCCAAATTCAGACTTAAATTGAAGAAAGTGGAGAAAACCAGTAGACCATTGAGTTCAGTTCAGTTCAGTTCAGTCAATCAGTCGTGTCCGACTCTTTGCGACCCCATGAATCGCAGCTCGCCAGGCCTCCCTGTACATCACCAACTCCCTGAGTCTACCCAAAGCCATATCCATCGAGTCAATGATGCCATCAAACCATCTCATCCTCTGTCGTCCCCTTCTCCTCCTGCCCCCAATACTTCCCAGCATTAGGGTTTTTTCCAATGAGTCAACTCTTCACATGAGGTGGCCAAAGTATTGGAGTTTCAGCTTCAACATCAGTCCTTCCAATGAACACCCAGGACCGATCTCCTTTAGGATGGACTGGTTGGATCTTCTTGCAGTCCAAGGAACTCTCAAGAGTCTTCTCCAACACCACAGTTCAAAAGCATCGATTCTTTGGCGCTCAGCTTTCTTCACCATCCAACTCTCACATCCATACATGACCACTGAAAAAACCATAGCCTTGACTAGATGGACCTTTGTTTACAAAGTAATGTCTCTGATTTTCAATATGCAATCTAGGTTGGTCATAACCTTCCTTCCAAGGAGTAAGCGTCGTTTAATTTCATGGCTGCAATCACCATCAACAGTGATTTTGGAGCCCCCAAAAATAATGTCTGACACTGTTTCCACTGTTTCCCCATCTATTTCCCATGGGGTGATGGGACCAGATGCCATGATCTTGGTTTTCTGAACGTTGAGCTTTAAGCGAACTTTTTCACTCTCCTCTCTCCACTTTCATCAAGAGGCTCTTTAGTTCTTCTTCACTTTCTGCCATAAGGGTGGTGTCATCTGCATATCTGAGGTTATTGATATTTCTCCCGGCAATCTTGATTCCAGCTTGTGTTTCTTCCAGCCCAGAGTTTCTCATGATGTACTCTGCATATAAATTAAATAAGCAGGGTGACAATATACAGCCTTGACGTACTCCTTTTCCTATTTGGAGCCAGTCTGTTGTTCCATGTCCAGTTCTAACTGTTGCTTCCTGACCTGTATGCAGGTTTCTCAAGAGACAGGTCAGATGGTCTGGTATTCCCATCTCTTTCAGAATTTTCCACAGTTTATTGTGATCCACACATTCAAAGGCTTTGGCATAGACAATAAAGCAGAAATAGATGTTTTTCTGGAACTCTCTTGCTTTTTCAATGATCCAGCGTTTGTTGGCAATTTGATCTCTGGTTTCTCTGCCTTTTCTAAAACCAAATTGAACATCTGGACGTTCACAGTTCACGTATTGCTGAAGCCTGGCTTGGAGAATTTTGAGCATTACTTTGAGATGAGTGCAATTGTGTGATAGTTCCAGCATTCTTTGGCATTTCCTTTCTTTGGGATTGGAATGAAAACTGAAACTTTCCAGTCCTGTGGTCACTGCTGAGTTTTCCAAATTTGCTGGCATATCGAGTGCAGCACTTTCACAGCATCATCTCTTGAGGATTTGAAATAGCTCAACTGGAATTCCATCACCTCCACTAGCTTTGTTCGTAGTGATGCTTCCTAAGGCCCACTTGATTTCACATTCCAGGATGTCTGGCTCTAGGTAGGTGATCACACCATCGTGATTATCTGGGTCATGAAGATCTTTTTTGTACAGTTCTTCTGTGTATTGTTGCCACCTCTTCTTAATATCTTCTGCTTCTGTTAGGTCCATACCATTTCTGTCCTTTATCAAGCCCATCTTTGCATGAAATGTTCCCTTGGTATCTCTAATTTTCTTGAAGAGATCTCTAGTCTTTCCCATTCTGTTGTTTTCCTCTATTTATTTGCATTGATTGCTGAGGAAGGCTTTCTTATCTCTCCTTGCTATTCTTTGGAATTCTGCATTCAGATGGGAATATCTTTCCTTTTCTCCTTTGCTTTTCACTTCTCTTGTTTTCCCAGCTACTTGTAAGACCTCCTCAGACAGCTCTCTCGCTTTTTTGCTTTTCTTTTCCATGGGGATGGTCTTGATCCCTGTCTCCTGTACATTGTCACAAACCTCTGTCCATAGTTCATCAGGCACTCTGTCTACCATTCAGGTATGACCTAAATCAAAGCTCTTATGATTATACAGTGGAAGTGACAAATAGATTTAAGGGACTAGATCTGATAGACACAATGCCTGTGTCCGACTGTTTGCAACCCCATGAATGGCAGCACGCCAGGCCCTCCCTTTCCAACACCAACTCCTGGAGTCCACCCAAACCCATGTCCATCGGGTCGGTGATGCCATCCAGCCATGTCATCCTCTGCCATCCCCTTCTTCTGCCCCCAATCCTTCCCAGCATTAGGGTCTTTTCCAATGAGTCAACTCTTCACATGAGGTGGCCAAAGTATTGGAGTTTCAGCTTCAACATCAGTCCTTCCAATGAACACTCAGGACTGATCTCCCCTAGGAGGGATTGGTTGGATCTTCTTGCAGTCCAAGGGACTCTCAAGAGTCTTCTCCAACACCACAGTTCAAAAGCATCGATTCTTCGGCGCTCAGCCTTCTTCACTGTCCTACTCTCATATCCATACATGACTACTGGAAAAACGATAGCCTTGACTAGACGGACCTTTGTTGGCAAAGTAATGTCTCTGCTTTTAAATATGTTATCTAAGTTGGTCATAACCTTCCTTCCAAGGAGTAAGTGTCTTTTAATTTCATGGCTGCAGTTACCATCAGCAGTGATTTTGGAGCTCAAAAAAATAAAGTCTGACACTGTTTCCACTGTTTCCCCATCTATTTCTCATGAAGTGATGAGACCAGATGCCATGATCTTAATTTTCTGAACACTGAAACTATAATCACAGAAAACTAGCCAATCTGATCACACGGACCACAACCTTGTCTATCTCAATGAAACTAAGCCATGCCGTGTGGGGCCCCTAAGACACACGGGTCACGGTGGAGAGGTCTGACAGAATGTGGTCCACTGGAGAAGGGCATGGCAAACCACTTCAGTATTCTTGTCTTGAGAACCCCATGAACAGTATGAAAAGGCAGGCATTCTGGCATTATGCCATTCTGATTCTTGTGGCTATTCTTGCTAACTATTTACACGCTTATGGATCTCAGTGTAATATTTCTTACATATTCTGAGTCTGGCCTGCCTACCTGACTTCATTAGTACCTTTATTCTTGAAAGATATTTTTGCCTCATCTGTCTATTTCCAGGTTAATCTATCCTTGCTCATTAAATATGTTTACTATGCTTGTTGCTACTTGCACGCATGGTTGTTGTTTTGTTTCATCGCTAAGTCATGTCATACTCTTTGTGACCCTATGGACTGTAGCCCACCAGTCTCCTCTATCCATGGGATTTCTCAGGGAAGAATACTGAAATGGGTTGCCATTTCTTTCTCCAGGGATGTGAGATGCTAAGCAGCATGCAGTAAATATTCTTGAAATGAATGATAAAGCCGAACAATTCAACACAATATGAATAATTCAACAAAATACAGTATGCTCCAGTGTGACAACATCAGGATAGTCAGAGTAACAAAAAGAGATTTCAACACCTGGCAGATTTAGGCAATAGAAAGGAAAGTAAAAAAAAATAAATCAAGGGACTGGAGCCAGAAGACTACGAAAGGAAAAAATACACCAGAAATTGCAGATGTTAAGAGGGCAATAAATTAAAATGAAGAAACCAGGTCTTCTGAGTCAGAGGAGATAAAACCCATAGCTATGTAGTCCAGGGTTGGCCAAATAACTTGTATCTGGCACCT
Organism: Giraffa tippelskirchi; assembly: GCF_054371585.1. Classification (NCBI taxonomy): domain Eukaryota; kingdom Metazoa; phylum Chordata; class Mammalia; order Artiodactyla; family Giraffidae; genus Giraffa; species Giraffa tippelskirchi. The sequence goes on from NC_137276.1 coordinate 46,233,710, forward strand.
TTGCTTTTATGACATTAAATAAGTGAGCCTTCTCTTGGTAATCAATCACTTGTCTCAAATTGTACTCATTCCTTGTCTTAAATTGTAGTTGTCTTAGTTTTCTTAGACTGTAATCATGGCAGATGAAAATTATTACCAAAGGAACTGCAGCTTCAACTCTAATATTTTGAGTAAGTGATAAAAGATTGTTTGTTGAACAATTATTGTTGAACATGCATAATATACCAGTCCATATCTGCTGCTGCTGCTAAGTCGCGTCAGTCGTGTTCGACTCTGTGAAACCCCATAGAGGGCAGCCCACCAGGTTCCTCCGTCCCTGAGATTCTCCAGGCAAGAACACTGGAGTGGGTTGCCATTTCCCTCTCCAAAGCATGAAAGTTAAAAGTGAAAGTGAAGTTGCTCAGGTGTGTCCGACTCTTAGCGACCCCATGGACTGCAGCCTACCAGGCTCCTCTGTCCATGGGATTTTCCAGGCAAGAGTACTGGAGTGGGTCACCAGTACCTTCTCCGCCAGGCCATAGGGGTATCTGGAAAAAAGAAAAGCATGGTTTTTGCCTTCAAGAAGTTCACAATCTAAGAAAGGATAAAGACATATGCACAAGTCATGTGTGTTATCAGAGACATACCCATGGGTCTAAGAAACAAGGCCTTTCCTCCTCATGGAGGGATCAGAGAAAGTTTCACAGAGCAGCTGTTCCTTTTATGAACCTTGATAGAAGAATTATTCAATAGAGAAAATTTGTTTCAAGCACAGGGAAAAGTATGACTCATATATTCATGTAAGGGAGCATTATTTATTGGCAGACTGTAGGTAATTTAGCAATGCTGAGACAGTGGTTGGCAGGAAGTGTCAGGGAATACAATTAAGAAGGTAAGGGGTAAGAGATGCTTAAAGTCCTTGCCATGAAAAGAAATTCACATTTTTGTTTCACATAAAGGGCTTTAATTGTAACAGAAGAGTTAACTAGGAGTTTTGCTTTCCCAAATGTCACTGTAATATTTATTTCCTGTTGAACAATATACTTCCTTAAAGTTGTGGTCTGATTTCTATTAGGAGAATAGATGAGAAGGGCATAGCACAAGAGCTGAAGCCCTTCTCCTTGTCACTGTTGCTTTCATAGTAGTGGAAATAGTGATGGATCTGGAAAAGATTTTACTAAAAGGAGAAGTTAAATAACCTAGAAATTTATCCTAAGGTAATAAGTAATTCCATGCACACAATCCTCTTCCAGATACTTAATGGTATAAACCTAGAAGATAGTAGGTTTCTGCAAAATTCCATAAAACAAAACAGGAATTAAACTCTGAAAAGTGTAAGAAGGAAAATGTGGCTTTGCAAATACATTTTTATTATTAATTAGAGTTCACTAACAATAAAATATGCTGTGAAGTAGTGAGTTTCCTATTAATGAACATATAGAAATAAGGCTACACTAGGTTTACATGTTCTAGACGACCATAGAGGTGGATTAAACAACCACTAATTGCTCCGTCAAATTAGATTATATAGTTTCCTATTTTTTTCGTGGTTTTCTGTGATCGTGCTATATTGAGCACATGTTATATGCTCAACAAATACTGCGTGATCAATTGCTAACTGCTAAAGATAATGTTACTTCTGACCTAGTCCTTTACCAAACTGTTCCAAGGCTGAGTCATTCTATGGAATACTTTAATAAAACAAATTATACTGCTCAAAAAACACTGATACTTTAGCAACTGAGATTATAAAGTGAAATGTGTAAAAGGGAGAGTTTTATTAATTATAGATCACTTAGAATGGCCCTCTGGAAGACCCTTTTTTTTTTTTTTTTAATCTTAAGAACATTTTGACTTCCATAGAGTCAATTATATTCAAGGATTTTTATGAATTTCATATTGCTATTGTAACATTTTTTTATAAATTTGGTGACTTAAAAAAAAAAACCCACAAATATATTCTCTTGCATCTCTGGAGCCCCGAAGTCAGAAATCAGTTCTGCTGGGCCAAAAGCCAGGTGTCAGGATTGCCAAGCTCTCTCCAGAGGTCAGCAGTGCTTCCTTTTCCAGCCCTTAGGGAAGCTTTTAGGTTCTTGACTCATGGCATCTTCATCTTCAGTCAGCAGAGTAACATCTTAAAATTTCTCTCCATTTTAAGTCTAGCATTGCCTTCTGTCTTTTAGTCAGCTTTTCCTTTGCCTCCCTCTTATTAGGACATTTGTAATTATGTGTAGGGTCCACTAGATAATTCAGGGTAATCCTCCATCACAATATCCTTATTGTAATCACTTCAGCAAAGTCTCTCTTTGTCCTCTAAATTAACAGTCACTAGTTCCAAGGATTTGGGAGGTTTTTGTTCAGCTAACACAGATTTTAAATTGACCTTCACCCAGTTAAGGTTTATTTATTTATTGGGTTTCCAGGTGGCAACAGTGGTAAAGAATCCTCCAGCCAATGCAGGAGACATAAGAGACACAGGTTCAATCCCTGGGTTGGAAATAACTCACAGAGTAGGAAATGGCAACTCACTCCAGTATTTTTGCCTGGAGAATTCCATGGACAGAGGAGCCTGGTGGTCTACAGTCCATGGAGTTGCAAAGAGTCAAAAATGACTGAGCACATTTGCACATACACATTTATTTATTAATTATGTAAAAATAATTTTCCTTATTTTTAATTGGAAGGTAATTGCTTTACAATGTTGTGTTGGTTTCTGCCATACAACATTTATCAGCCATAAATATACATATATCCTCTCCCTTTTGAGCACCTCCCCCCGCCCCCGCCCAATTCCAGCCCTCTAGGTCATCACAGAGCACGAGGCTGAGCTTCCTTTGTTATACAGCAACTTCCTATATTCATTTTATACATAGTAATGCATATATTTCAATATCTCTCAATTTCTCACACCCTCTCCTTCCCCACTGTGCCCATGTCTGTTCTCTATATCTGTGCCTCTATTCCTGCCTTACAAATATATTCATTAGTACCATTTTTCTAGATTCCATATATATGTGTTAATATACAGTATTCATTTTTCTCTTTGTGACTTACTTCACTCTGTGTAACAGTCTCCAGGTTAGTCCACCTCAGTTCAACTGACTAATATCCATTTCATTTTATGGCTGAGTACTTTCCATTAGGGCTTCCCTGGTGACTCAGATGGTAAAGAAGCTGCCTGCAATACAGGAGATCCAGGTTTATTCCCTGGATGGGGAAATCCCCAGGAGAAAGAAATGGAAGCCCACTACAGTATTCTTGCCTGGAAAATTCCGTAGACAGAGGGGTCTAGCAGGCTACTGTCCATGGAGTTGCAAAGAGTTGGACACAACTGAGCGATTAACACACACACACACACACACACTTTCCATTGTATATATGTACCACAAATTCTTTGTCCATTCATCTGTATATACAGTAATTGTATTCAATGGAATCTTTGTTTTTTAAATATATTTTATCCATTTTATTTTATTTCAATTATCTTTATCATTTTTCAACTCAAATGTGACAAGCTACATTTAGTTTTGTTAATGTATCACTATTTTCAAAAAGTAAGAATACTCAAAACTGTGAAAAACTGTAAACATGATATTATCTAATACTATAGAAAATCTCCCTTTTACCTATGAAAGACTATTTGAAAACTGACACCTGGTGTTTGTATTTTAATGACATCAAATCTGAAAAGTAGACCTTTAATGTCTAGTTTATATTATACACAGCCCCATCACTTGTCCCATCAGCTTGTTAATATTATACACAATTGCTCAATTCTGACTCAGTTCAGTTCAGTGGCTCAGTCATGTCTGACTCTTTGCGACCCCATGGACTGCAGAACGCCAGCCTTCTCTGTCCATTACCAACTCCTGGAGCTTACTCAAACTCATGTCCATAGAGTCAGTGATGCCATCCAACCATCTCATCCTCGGTCATCCTCTTCTCCCACTTTCAATCTTTCCCAACATTAGGGTCTTTTCAAATGAGTCAGTTCTTCACATCAGGCGGCCAAAGTATTGGAGTTTCAGCTTCACCATCAGTCCTTACAATGAATATTCATGGTTGATTTCCTTTAGGATGGACTGGTTGGAACTTCTTGCAGTCCAAGGGGCTCTCAAGAATCTTCTCCAATACCACAGTTCAAATTCACAGTTCAATTCTTTGGCGCTCAGCTTTCTTTAAAGTCCAACTTTCACATCCATACATGACTACTGGAAAAGCCATAACTTTGACTAGATGGACCTTTGTTGGCAAAGTAATGCCTCTGCTTTTTAATATGCTGTCTAGGTTAGTCATAACTTTTCTTCCAAGGAGCAAGAATCTTTTAATTTCATGGCTGCAGTCACCATCTGCAGTGATTTTAGAGCCCAAGAAAACAAAGTCTGTCACTGTTTCCATTGTTTCTCCATCTATTTGTCAGGAAGTGATGGGACTGGATGCCATGATCTTAGTTTTTTTAATACTGAGTTTTAAGCCAGCCTTTTCACTCTCATCTTTCATCAAGAGGCTCTTTAGTTCTTCTTCGCTTTCTGCCATAAAGGTGGTATCATCTGCATATCTGAGGTTATTGATATTTCTCCCAGCAACCTTGATTCCAGCTTGTGTTTCATCCAGCCCAGCATTTCACATGATGTGTTCTGCACGTAAGTTAAATAAGCATAGTGACAATATACAGCCTTTTGTACTCCTTTTCTAATTTGGAAACAGTCTGTTTGTTGTTCCATGTCTGGTTCTAACTGTTGCTTATTGTTCTGCATACAGATTTCTCAGGAGGCATGTAAGGTGTTCTGGTATTCTCATCTTTTTAAGAATATTCCGCAGTTCATTGTGATCCACACATTCAAAGGCTTTAGCATAGTCAGTGAAGCAGAAGTCAATGTTTTTTCTGGAATTCTCTTGCTTTATCTGTGATGCAGTGGATGCTGGCAATTTGATCCTGGTTCCTCTGCCTTTTCTAAATCCAGCTTGAACACCTGAAAGTTCTCTGTTCACATACTGTTGAAGCCTAGCTTGGAGAATTTTGAGCATTATTTTGCTAACATGTGAAATGAGTGCAATTGCCATTTTAATACACTTAGGTTTTTCTAGAGCTTTGTCAACAATTCTACATGCTCAAAATTTTAAAGTTAAACCTATGGTTGTTCTCTAAGTTCTGACAATTCCTCCAAACATTGTTAATCTCCATAATATCCCACAAATCTTTCCTCCATATTTCTCTAATTATGAATGCCTGTATCTATCTCTGTTGACCATTTGTACAAAATATCCTTAGGTCTCTATATCCTATATTTATTGCCTGTATTTCTACTCCAGTTCTCAATTATTCTTCAATTATATTTAGTAAGTTTTTATTAGTTTTTTTTAATCTCATATAGGAGAAAAATAATGGATATGAAGGACATAGGCAGAGGTACAAAGTCCCATCTTCGATGGTACAGAATTATATTTCATTCTTGAACATGACTAAACCTTTCAACAGTTTAGTTGTTTATAAATTATGTATTATAAACTGCATAGTTCCCTACATGTTAAATTGCTATCAAATATTGTTTTAACTTCTACTTATCCAAATGAAATCTCTGAATTGTAACAGTATTAACTTTTTCTGTAATCTTTCATAACTCAATCTTCTACATGCTTAAACATTTGAGTTCCTTTAATCCTAGCCTACCTTCTGTCGATGCAAAATTTCTTAATATCAAAGACAGCATCTGAGGTCTAACCTTGCTAGGGCTTAGATGTAGGATAGTCACCTTTGTGACATGTACAAATTTCACTGCACATCCTGAGAGTCATCTCAGATGGTCTGAGCAATGTAATTACCATTCTAATATAAAGTTTACTTCTGTCTAATTGATTCATAACATATATTTCTTGAAAGGAAATTATGGCATTTATTCAGAAACTACCCTTCCATATGTTCATTATACTGTATAGCATTTTCTTAAGGTAAATGTTCAAAAGTTTTGCATTCATCTCAATTTTTCAAAATAACATTAAGGCTAAAAAAGCACTGCCAACTTGGTATGCTATGTTTGAGTGATGTATGCCTAGTTTTAAGGGATAATTGGAGACATAGGAGCTGTAAATTATTAGCAAAGCTAGAGGATGCGTGAGAATTGTTGTTCAGAAACAAACAGGAATGAGGTAGGATCCCAGGAGTAGAGTGTTTAGCAAGGTTCACCTGCATGTCTAACACCTGAAATATTACTTCTTATTTTTACAGCCTTTTCCATTGGCTATTATTGTTAGTATACTCTTCCAGTTTCACCTGACACTGAAAGTATATGTCAAAACATCCATGCACCTTAGTGGATAGCTGCATACCTCACCAAAGTCATTTCATTTCATAACTCTACCAGTTCTTACCTTAATTTCCACATCCTTAACAATATTGAGAAAAGTAGAAAATACGATTTTTTTTTCTAACGGCTATTTCAACCTCATAATGCCAGAAGAAATATACAATAAAATCATATATGTTACCAAAGTCTTCAGAAGCTCTGAATGCACACTAATTAATCCATAGTATTGTCTGAGACACTGCCTATGCAAGTGCATTTTGGCAAAAGCTGAAAAGAGCTACCATGAGCTGACAACCTAGACAGAGGCTGAATCAAGTATATTCCTATAGCCTGTACTAATAACTGAAATCCGTGCATTTCAGAATCATACTCACTATAATAACTATATTCTATCTTGACATCTGGAATTTCACTACTAAAATTAATCTGTAAGATCACTTTTGAGAATCAAGGTAGTGTGCTTTTCCAAAATCAGGAATCTAGTTCACAAAATAAATAGGTCATAGAAGTGGATATGTCCTTGTGGGGAGTATAGCATGCTATTTAAGAATGCAGACTTTTAGACTGGACAAACACGGGTTCAAATTCTAGTTCTGCTACTCAGTGTATGGCCCCTGACAATTTGCTTAATTCTATGAAACTAGTTTTTGTCAGCTGTAAAACAAGTTAATAACAAAACAACCTGATAAAAAATAATTTGTAAGATATCAGTGAGATGACACATGTAGTATAGAACCCTCAGGTAAATTTTTGGTACATCATTATCATTAATCATATATGTCAATTGTGGCAGTGCCATCCTAATAAGTTTCTTACTTCCAGGTCAAAGTTTTTTTTCAATTTAATCACAAATAACCTTTATAGAATTGAACTTTTCTAAGCAATAATAGTTGATAAATACAAGAAGAAACTGCAACTTTCCTCCTAGACTCCACCTCATAAGATGAGATGGTTGGATGCCATCACCGACTCGATGGACATGAGTTTGAGTAAGCTCCAAAAGTTGGTGATGGACAGGGAAGATTGGCATGCTGCAGTCCGTGGGGTCGCAAAGAATCGGACACAACTGAGTGACTGAAATGAAGAATATTGAAGTGCATGTATATTTTCAAATTAGTGGGAGTTTTGGGGACATATAGTTTTTCATTCATTACAGATGGCATGAACTTTGAGAGAACTACTGTAGTAGATCTCTTTAGTGAAAGAAAAGGCAATATAGTTAGTGATTTCAAGAATTGCAGGTAAGTGTCTAATGAGAGCTATAATTAGAAATATAATTTGTACAACTGGAATGAAAATTCATAATAGTTTGCACTTAACCAATACATACATATTATATAGATAGATAGATAGATACACAAATAAATATTGTGTCACTTATATGAGCATATATGGATGAAATAATTTCATTACAGAAGTTTTCAAACAATTGCTTCTGTTTTCATCCTACTCCACAACAATGTTGCTTGAAAAATATGGAAGAAAATCTTTGACAAAGTTTATATGAGTAAAATACATTGATAATAATTTTAAAAGATTCAAGAATTACATTTGTTCTGTCACCACTAACTAATAAAATACATGGGGCTATCATTCATCAGGATATCCTTTGAAAACCTACTGTTGCATTGCTAATAATAAACTTGAGTTTGCCCATATGTATTTTTAATTTTATTCTCAATGAAAGATAAAAAAAACCACTTACATCTCTTCCTTTTTCATGCTGTCTCAGTTGATATAGAATTTTTTTCTTCTTTAGCCTCCAAAATAAATAGTTCTTCATACTAAGTAATGTAGCCTAGAATGCATAGTAGAAAGTATTGTAAATGTCTTGCAAGCAAAGATATTGTGGACTAACATAGTCCCAATCATAATAGCACATAAAGTTGATGTATAAACACTATCATATTTTGAGGGAGAAACATATCAAGGCATTTGTGTGTTACATATTCTGCACCTAAAAATGAAAGCCGTGTGATTGTTTACATTAACCTTTCATTCTTATAGAAGGACAGAATCGATAATAAATTTATTCAGCCAACTGAAAGGCAATCTCAAGCAATTTCAATTGGGATTTCATTTCCATAGCTTTTTCAAAATCTCCCACAAATTCTAATAAAACTATGATCTTCCCAAATAGAAAACCTCAGATTGCGGTAACTTGTCAAAGGCATTGAGTGAATTCCTCTTTACAGCTGGATAATTATCTGTCTAAAGATACTGATTCCTTAAATTATAAGGCTGTGTTTAAGATGGTGGGTTAAAATGGCCTTAGGTAGGAATTTGTGGGCTTCTGTTTTTAAACAGGCTACAGTATTTACCTAAATGTTATAACCATTTTCAGTCCAATTTTATGCCTATTAGAAGCCACTGACATAGAAACACTTTTTATCCTCTTGGTTTACTGGTCTTATTACTGCTGCTGCTGCTGCTGCTAAGTCGCTTCAGTCGTGTCCGACTCTGTGCGACCCCATAGACGGCAGCCCACCAGTGTCCGACATCCCTGGGATTCTCCAGGCAAGAATAATGGAGTGGGTTGCCATTTCCTTCTCCAGTGCATGAAAGGGAAAAGTGAAAGTGAAGTCGCTCAGTCATGTCCGACTCTTAGTGACCCCATGGACTGCAGCCTACCAGGCTCCTCTGTCCATGGGATTTTCCAGGCAAGAGTACTGGAGTGGAGTGACATCATTCTGTCAATTATCATCCAGTCAGCAGTAATTCAGTTCAGGTGAGTTTTTTATGAAGATGTCAGAGTTGCTTTTATAAAGAACAGCATATTTCCTCCTGTCACTTCTACATTTAAACAACATTTTGTTATTATCTTCATCTATTTTCCAAGTGGGAAATATGAACTCAGGGTGTTCAAGCTATTCAATAGCAAAAGGTCTTTATATAAATAATATTTTTTAAACAAAGAAATACATTCCCATCACAGTTCAAACAATTGAGCAGTACAGGTTTTAAAATGAGAAATACCACTTGTCAGCTTCCTTTCATACTTATAGCTCCATCTCAGAGGCAAGTGCTTGCAACTATTAATATTTTCTTTTCTCATGATTACTTTTCATACACTAAATAATATACTTATTCTTCTCTTTCTTTCAACAATCTCAATTGACTCCTGCTATGAATTATGAGGATTTAGCTCATTATGCATGCTAAGACTCTCCAGTCCTGTCTGACTCTTTATGACCCTATGGACTATAGCCAACCAGGTTCCTCTGTCTATGGGATTCCCAAGGCAAGAATACTGGAGTGGGTTGCCATACTCTCCTGCAGGGGATCTTCCTGACCAAGAGACTGAACCGAAGTCTCACTTCTGCTGCATTGGCAGGAAGGTTCTTTTCCACTGGCGCCCCCTGGGAAGCCCTCACTGCAGTTTAAAATCTTAGGTGGGTAATTCTAATCTTTTGGGGTATAACTTCTATCCAGATTTTGTTTTAGGGTTTTTTTCCCCTCTGGTATTTGAAAATCGTAATCATAGTGAATGTAGGTGTGATTTTTATATTGTCTGGATCTAAAAATGTATGGCTCTTTTTAGGTTTTGTAGATATCCTTGGTTGTTTCTCTCGATTTTCTTATCTCATTTTTTATCCAGTTTTTTTCTTTCCAGAAATGTTATTAGTATAATGGTAATTATTAGGGATTATACATATTTTAAGCTATTTGTTATCTGATGTGTGTTCTCAGAAATTTCTCTTCTTTAGCTTAGTTCTCTAAGCCTAATAATTAGGTTTTTGTTTTGTTTAATCTTCTTGTGCTTCTTCCAGAGCAGTTTAACTTTCTTTTTTATATTGTTGAGTTTCTTTTCACCTGGATATATTAAATTGCTTTTATGTTCAAAGGTAGATTAATCTAGCAAGCTTGCATGTGATTCCTTCACTGTCGTATATAGTAGTTCCTTTTCTCAGAATGTCTTTCCAATGAATGCAAAAACTAAATGGCTCCTCTATCCACATGAGGTGACGTCATTGTAAAGGAGGCTTACTTTTTTGTTGAGGTCAGGGAACCAGCGTGAAGGATGTGCCTTATTTTCTTTGATACAACATAAAGAGTACTTTATTTTGTGATGGCAACACCCTCCATTCTTTAGTTCTCCCAAGGCATTTATTTTCATTTCTTTATACATTGTTTTATTCTGAGATAAATTGCAGTATGCAAGCAGAAAGGGACAACTAGAATAAATGACTGATTATCACAGCTCTTCCAGAGATAAACCTTTGACTACCTCTGTTTGAAGCCCCATCTCTTTTCTCCCACCTTTTAAAACAGCTGCTCCAAGAATGAACTATCTGTCATTCCCTGGGAAGACAGTCTCTCATGAAATATCCTCATGCATGCTTTCAGCTGTTCCATCCATCAACAATTTTTCATAAGCTTTTTTTCTAACAGAATTTTATATTACAAACTTTTTAATAACATAAACTCATACACACACACATATATTATATATGTCAGGCACAATTCAAAGTACTAAAGCTAAAGCAGTGAACAAAACAAACAGAAATTTAAAAAAGTACTTTAATATTTTTATTCAGGTGACTTCAGGTTAACATACTTTAATTATCAGAATAATTCACAATGGTTGAAATGGAGTGTAACAACATTGAAAGAGATTATTTGACATTGTTTTCATCCATACAGAATATGTATTTGATAGAGAGGAATAAACTATCAGGGCGTGTTTTTTTCTATATGTCTGCATCTATATCTATAACTGTGTATGTGTGCCAAAGCTCTTCAGTCATGTCCAACTCTTTGTGACCTATGGACCACAGCCTGCCAGGCTCCTCTGCCCATGGGATTCTCCAGGCAAGAATACTGGAGTGGGTTGCCATGCCCTCTTCCAGGGGATCTTCCCTACCCAGGGATCCAACCCATCTCTTATGTCTTCTACATTGGCAGGCAGGTTCTTTACCACTAGTGCACCTGGGAAGCCCATCTATATCTATATTCTAAAGCAATAATTTTATATAATGGATATAAATTTCATAAGGCTTCTCATGAAATACTGCATTTAATGATGGGCTTCCTTTTTGCACACTAGATGGAGTCACTTTTTTATTTAACTCTTATGCAGCAGAAAAGGACCTTTTAAAAATGCAAAGCTTACATTAACTATAAAAAACTTTTCTCCTAAAGGCAAGCTTTGATAAACTAATCTATCTGATCCTTCTTAAGAAATACAATAATTATCAGACTAACATACTGTTCTACACTAGAGAAACAGTAAATGTACCAAGTAAATAAAGGAGATCTTAACTTTGAAGTGAGATAGCCTTGGGCACATATCTTCAATCTTTTACTTGCCAGTTATGTAAACTTAGACAACTTCCATAACTGTTTTAAGCTTTAATTCATCTATAAAATTAGATTTTAAAATATTTAATTCCTATGCTTCCAGAGATAATTGAATGATATAATGAAAAGCAAAACCAAGCTATTCTAAATGTTCAATAAATGCTATTTATTAGTACTTTTCTTCTGTTATTATATCTCTTCCACTTAATTTTTCCACATAATATTCTGGTTTTATCTCTAAGTTGGAACTATTCTTGTTACCTTAAAAGTTGTATTTTAGTTTCTAAAATTCTTTAGTTTGCCATAAGGAAAGTATTTAATTTTAAAATTTCATTCTGCTGAGGTCTACCACACATTGAGAGATTTCCCATACTATGTGAACGTTCATAAACTGGATTTGCCTAGTTTGCTTCTTTCTCAACAAGAGGGAAATACCCAGCTTGTAATTTGCAAGTGGTTAAGTTGATTCTACCTGGGAATATTTCATAGATACAATGTGTCCGTGGTCAACACGGTCTTAAATCAGCCAAAGAAGTCCTTCCTAATCCTGTATTATATTTGAAATTTTCAGAGGCCACTATAGATAAGGACACTTTGATCCCTTCTTTTGTGGCAGACGTAGAGTAACAAAATTTCTGTGTTAGTCATCATACAGTTGTAAGTAGTTGTTGAAAGACAAGTTGTATCGCTAACAATAGACTAGGTTATGTTGTAATAATATACAAGCTCCAAAGCCTTTTTGACTTATAAAGAAAAGGCTTTCCTCTTGCACATATGACAATTCTATTGTAGGTTGACAGTAACCCTACTTCACATAATATTTACTCTAGGACTTAGGCTTCACGACATCGATGATCATGATGGCAGAAAGAAATAGGAAATAGGACCTCATGCTATCTCCTAAAGCTTCTGTTCAGAATAGACACATGTCAATTCCATCCATATTTCATTAGGCAAAGATAGCACATTGTCAAGTCTAATATCAAAGGGGAAGCAAGTATTTGTGAAAAATAATAATGCTATCTACCACACTAGAGATAATAAAAATGATACCATAGAGATATATATCCCTTTATTTTATACTTTCTACGTACTACATGGACTTATGGCAGAAATCAAAGAGGAACTAAAGAGCCTCTTGAGGAAAGTGAAAGAGGAAAGTGAAAACTAGCTTAAAACTAAACATTCAAAAAATGAGGATCATGGCATCCAGTCCCATCACTTCATGGCAAATAGATGGGTAAACAATGACAGATTTTATTCTCTTGGTCTCCAAAATCACTGCAGATGGTGGCCGCAAACATGAAATCAAAAGACACTTGTTCCTTGGAAGAAAAGCTATGACCGACCTAGACAGCGTATTAAAAAAGAGAGACATTACTTTCTGACAAAGGTCCGTCTAGTCAAAGTTATGGTCTTTCCAGTAGTCATGTATGGATGTGAGAGTTGGCCTATAAAGAAAGCTGAGCACTGAAGAATTGATGCTTTTTAAATGTGGTGTTGGAGAAGACTCTTTTTTTTTTTAAATAAATTTATTTATTTTAGTTGGGGGCTAATTACTTTACAATATTGTAATAGTTTTTGCCATACATTGACATGAATCAGCCATGGGTTTACATGTGTTACCCTTCCTGGACCCCCCACCCACCTCCCTCCCCATCCCATCCCTCTGGGTCATCCCATTGCCCCGGCCCTGAGCATTTGTCTCATGCATCGAACATGGAATGGTGTTCTGTTTCACATATGATAATATACATGTTTCAATGCTATTCTCCCAGAACGTCCCACCCTCACCTTCTCCCTCAGAGTCCATAAAATTGTTCTATGCATCTGTGTCTCTTATTCTGTCTCGCATATAGGGTTATCGTTACTATCTTTCAAATTCCATATATATGCATTAGTATACTGCATTGTTTTTCTTTCTGGCTTACTTCACTCTGTATAATGGGCTCCAGTTTCATCCATCACAGTAGAAACGATTCAAATGTATTTTTTTTTAATGGCTGAGTAATATTCCATCGTGTATATGTACCACAGCTTCCTTATCCATTCGTCTGCTGTTGGACATCTAGGTTGCTTCCATGTCCTGGCTATTGTGAACAGTGCTGCGATGAACATTGGGGTACACGCGTCTCTTTCAATTCTGGTTTCCTCGGTGTATATGCCCAGCAGTGGGATTGCTGGGTCATATGGCAGTTCTATTCCCAGGTTTTTAAGGAATCTCCACACTGTTCGCCATAGTGGCTGTACTAGTTTGCATTCCCACCAACAGTGTAAGAGGGTTCCCTTTTCTCCACACCCTCTCCAGCATTTATTGCTTGTAGACTTTTGGATAGCAGCCATTCTGACTGGTGTGAAATGATACCTCATTGTGGTTTTGATTTGCATTTCTCTAATAATGAGTGATGTTGAGCATCTTTTCATGTGTTTGTTAGCCATCTGTATTTCTTCTTTGGAGAAATGTCTGTTTAGTTCTTTGGCCCATTTTTTGATTGGGTCGTTTATTTTTCTGGAATTCAGCTGCAGAAGTTGCTTGTATATTTTTGAGATTAATTGTTTGTCTGTTGCTTCGTTTGCTATTATTTTCTCCCATTCTGAAGGCTGTCTTTTCACCTTGCTTATAGTTTCCTTTGTTGTGCAAAAGCTTTTAATTTTAATTAGGTCCCATTTGTTTATTTTTGCTTTTATTTCCAATATCCTGGGAGGTGGGTCATGGAGGATCCTGCTGTGATTTATGTCAGAGAGTGTTTTGCCTATGTTTTCCTCTAGGAGTTTTATAGTTTCTGGTCTTACGTTTAGATCTTTAATCCATTTTGAGTTTATTTTTGTGTTTGGTGTTAGGAAGTGTTCTAGTTTCATTCTTTTACAAGTGGTTGACCAGTTTTCCCAGCACCACTTGTTAAAGAGATTGTCTTTTCTCCATTGTATATTCTTGCCTCCTTTGGCGAAGATAAGGTGTCCATAGGTGCGTGGGTTTATCTCTGGGCTTTCTATTTTGTTCCATTGATCTATATTTCTATCTTTGTGCCAGTACCATACTGTCTTGATGACTGTGGCTTTGTAGTAGAGCCTGAAGTCAGGCAGGTTGGTTCCTCCAGTTCCATTCTTCTTCCTCAAGATTGCTTTGGCTATTCGAGGTTTCTTATATTTCCATACAAATTGTGAGATGATTTGTTCTAGTTCTGTGAAAAATACCATTGGTAGCTTGATAGGGATTGCATTGAATCTATAGATTGCTTTGGGTAGTATACTCATTTTCACTATATTAATTCTTCCAATCCATGAACACGGTATATTTCTCCATCTGTTTGTGTCCTCTTTGATTTCTTTCATCAGTGTTTTATAGTTTTCTATATATAAGTCTTTTGTTTCTTTAGGTAGATATATTCCTAAGTATTTTATTCTTTTTGTTACAACGGTGAATGGTATTGTTTCCTTAATTTCTCTTTCTGTTTTCTCATTATTGGAGTATAGGAATGCAAGGGATTTCTGTGTGTTAATTTTATATCCTGCAACTTTACTATATTCATTGATTAACTCTAGTAATTTTCTAGTAGAGTCTTTAGGGTTTTCTATGTAGAGGATCATGTCATCTGCAAACAGTGAGAGTTTTACTTCTTCTTTTCCTATCTGTATTCCTTTTTTTTTAAAAATGCTTTAAAGTCAATACTTTATTATTTTTTTTAATAAATTTATTTATTTTAGTTGGGGGCTAATTACTTTACAATATTGTAATAGTTTTTGCCATACGTTGACATGAATCAGCCATGAGTTTACATGTGTTACCCTTCCTGGACCCCCCACCCACCTCCCTCCCCATCCCATCCCTCTGGGTCATCCCATTGCCCCGGCCCTGAGCCTTTGTCTCATGCATCGAACATGGAATGGTGTTCTGTTTCACATATGATAATATACATGTTTCAATGCTATTCTCCCAGAACGTCCCACCCTCACCTTCTCCCTCAGAGTCCATAAAATTGTTCTATGCATCTGTGTCTCTTATTCTGTCTCGCATATAGGGTTATCGTTACCATCTTTCAAATTCCATATATATGCATTAGTATACTGTATTGTTGTTTTTCTTTCTGGCTTACTTCACTCTCTATAATGGGTTCCAGTTTCATCCATCTCAGTAGAACCGATTCAAATGTATTTTTTTAATGGCTGAGTAATATTCCATTGTGTATATGTACCACAGCTTCCTTATCCATTCGTCTGCTGATGGACATCTAGGTTGCTTCCATGTCCTGGCTATTGTAAACAGTGCTGTATTCCTTTTATTTCTTTTTCAGCTCTGATTGCTGTGGCCAAAACTTCCAAAACTATGTTGAATAGTAGTGGTGAAAGTGGGCATCCTTGCCTTGTTCCTGACTTTAGGGGAAATGCTTTCAATTTTTCACCATTGAGGATAATGTTTGCTGTGGGTTTGTCATATATAGCTTTTATTATGTTGAGGTATGTTCCTTCTATTCCTGCTTTCTGGAGGGTTTTTATCATAAATGGATGCTGAATTTTGTCAAAGGCTTTTTCTGCATCTATTGGTTCTGAATAAAATATAAGTATGTAGGCAACGGCATTTTTACTTGTCAGGAGGAAATAATTTGGGTTGCATAATAAATAATGTGTGCCAATAGAAAACAGAAGTAAATACTTCCTCTGTCACTACTTAAAAGAAATTTTCTCCTTGAACAGATACCCATACCAAGTTCTCTAATCATAAATATATACTTTTAGAGCAATATGATAAACATTAATATATTGATAACTCTCTTTCCTTACTCTTTTTTATCATGAGTTTTATAGTCACTAACACTGATTCTACTATGTTGTAATTCTACAGTTATTATTTGAGGTAGTGACCTCAACTTTTACTGTTCCATCATATGAAAATGTAGCACTAGGAAAAATACAAGAATTTTTATCATTAATTTCAATTACTACATCATTTTTTACTTTTAATAATCCCAGCCATTTAACTTAATTTATCTCCATTTAACATAACTGCTAAGTCGCTTCAGTCGTGTCTGACTCTGTGCGACCCCATAGACGGCAGCCCACCAGGCTCCCCTGTCCCTGGGATTCTCCAGGCAAGAACACTGGAGTGGGTTGCCATTTCCTTCTCCAATTTAACATAACTAAGTAGGCATAAAATTTAAAGACTGATAGGAACTTTACTTTTGTAACTTTATTCACTTGTTTCTTTTTATTTTGGGTGCTAGGTACAAAACATTCTGGTTAATGGTTAGGAAATAAACCCTAAATTATCAGTCATACGTTTTTGAACAGAAATTCAGCATTTCAGAAACTCTAAATCTGAGAAGTGCTATCAGATCATAACAGTATAATTCATGATATAATTAGCATCAGAGTGTTTAAAAGAAATCATTTTCAAACTGGTCCTTAGCCAGCACGCCCATAAATCACTTACTTCTAAGACAATTTTGTTTAAAAAAAAAACGAACTTTTGAAAGGGTTTTTGATTTTGAATCTCTAGAAGTTAGATATTATAAATGGTATTTGAAATCTATGCCAGGATTTCTCACAAATTATGCTCCAGTGACATGAACTTTAATGTGATTGGTGATATGGCCCTATCACATCTCTCAGAGCAATTCAAGCCCCATTCTAAAAATACAACTCACTAGGAATTATAACTATCTAACATTATCATTATAGTGTGTTCATTTTGATCCCAGACACCAGTTCTGAATTCCAAAATGATGCTTTCCTCAATCTAATAACTGCTAAAGGGAACAGAGCCAGTGAGTGTCCCTATTTTCAAAAAAGGGAAGTTTGACAAAATTACCTCTATTACTAAAATTAATGCTGCTTATATAGAATATACAAATTATTATTTGATAAGTCTTAAAATTTAATTTCACAATGTTTGAGAGAAACAAGTTGCAAATAGGAATAACTTTTTTCTATTTAATAAATTTTAGATTTTTAAAAAAATATTTCTGTTTTTAAATCTTCAGAAATAAAGTTCATCCAATTAAATAAATATACTTATTTACATATTTGAAGAATTAGAAATATGTAGTGACATTTACCAAGTAGGCTGCTAAATATGTGGAATTCTCTATAATAAATGTACTTCTTCCAGCCTGACACAACACAATAATTTCAGATACATGCAATGAATATCCTTTGAAAATTTGTATTTCTTATTTTGAAAGCTTATTTTAAAGAATCTGTAAGAGAGGTTAGTTTAAATAGTCTGTAAATGTTATTTTTAAAGTATTTTATCTATTGTTTTAATTAAATTAAATTTTATCTATTTTAATTTCAATTTTATTTACAAACTTTTTTAAGTTTATGCAACTGCAAACAACTATCTAGCCTCTGCTCTTAAGACAAACTCTAAGTATAATAGAATTGAAGAAACTAATCTAAGCTTAGAGGGTCAAGGTTGTGACCCGGAAGAGTTCATATCAAAAACAAGAGAACAACAAATACAAAGTTATACAAGCCAGAGAATTTGATATATAAACAGAGCACAAAAACCTGAAAGCTATTTAGTACTTCCAAGTACTGAAAAATGAGAAATTAATGAAAGTTTTCCTTTGTTATACACCCTATGTACCTAATATGTGACATGCAAGCAGAGCAACATGGTAAAAGCACCAAGAACTCTCAGTGCAGAGCCTGTAAGAGAGCCTCAACATAAATTAGTTTCCATTTTTCAGCAAATGCAACAAACATAGATTGAAACAAAACAAACTTCATGTTTCAGTGGTGAGGAAGAGGGGAGGATGCATTCAGTGGTGTGATAGTGAGTAGGAAACATGGCATAGCTTAATAATGATAATAATATTTTATGCATCTTACTATATGCCTAGTACTGTTCTAAGGACTTTAAAAGAACCATTTAAAACTCATGAAAAAAGTCCTATGAGATACTGTTATCATTCTCAGTTTCCAGATTAAGAAACAAGTGAGAAATTTTAAATAACTTACCTATGATTGCATAGCTGAGCCAGAATTTGAAAGCTTAAATTTAAACAGCCCTCGTTTTTTTGCATCTGGACTCTTATCACTTGCCAGCTATGTGTCCTACATAGGTAAACTCACTAACATCTTTCATATTACAAATTGGGATGATAAGGAGGCAATTGTGAATATTAAATTTTTAAAAATCCTAAAGTTCACTACATATTATATACCCACACTAAAATATTAGTTTTTCGTCTTCCTACAACCCTCATGGCTCTTATCCATGTATTCAATGCTCCTGTACTGAATGCGTAAGAAAGTACTTAGCCAGAGACTTGGAAAAGCATCTCAGACTGTTAACAGTCATTACCACAGAGATGAGGAATGAATGTAGTCTGGTGTGAGATTCATCTACTGTATACCAGTGCCAAACCCATTAATTGGGCTTGATCCCTTTGGGAAAAGCAAGCAGTATTAGGGAAATTAACAAAACCCACCACAAAGTAAGAATGAACTCTTCCATTTCCTGGACTTGAAATTATCACCAGATAGAACAGATGAGGCAGTTTGCAGGTACCAAGAATAGAATTTAGTTTACCCTAATTTCTTTAGAATATCGGACCAAGTCATATAGCAGGTACCACAGACATACAACAGGTCTTAAAAATTCTCCAGTACTCAGGCTTAATAGACTGACTTTTATTATAACCTAAAAGCCATCTTTGTACATTACTTTTGTTCTTTTTCTCAAACCCTCATGATACTCCCTCTAGATATTCCACCCATTTGGGGTCTTTCTGACTTTTTTCTATTTACCATTTACTTTCATTTCCTCTAGCTGAAAATTTTCAACTTCAATAATACGTGGTAAAGCTCTATAACATTTATAAATAGGAACACCTCAAAAATTTTAATATTTTATGACGTGTTGTCATCTTGATGATCACAGTAATTTCAATATGCAATTCTAAATACTACCTTTCACCCACCAGTCATTCCTCTACTGTTTACAAAGTGGAGATGTAATGATGTACTCTATATGAGAATATATATTTCACCACCTACCTTTATTACAGGCATTTTAACATGATACTGTGTTTTTAATTCTGCATATTACTTTCAAATTGTCTATTTCTTTGTTGTTGTTAATAATAACGAAGAAAAGTCAGGAGAGAATTCTGATGCATATCCAAGTTTGAAAACTATCGATTTACATAAAATGCTTGACATAAATTAGGAAAGATGGGCAAAAGGTGTTTGTAACTTAGGAGAGAGAAGGCAGTTACACTCTTTAGAGGACTTCATATCAATCATCAAAAAATATCTCATTGGTTTATGGATATTGTGTATAACCCTAACATAAATAAAGTGAGCCTTTAACTTAAATGGTCTCACCTAATTTTACAACAGTATAAAGTAAAAACTATTATAACTTCCATTGGTAGAAATAATGGCAAATATTAAGGAATTTTCCCAAGTTCATACAGCTTGTAAGTATAGGAATCATTGTAAATTCAGGTTTCTCTGACTCTAGGTACTAAACTTTCAAATATTCTGTAAAATCACCATATTTAAAAACATGGCAAATGCCAAAATAATAAAAAATAATTTGGAGTGAGAACTTCTTTGAGTCTCAAATTTCATGTTTATTTGCTGAATATTCATGGGGAACTCATAACTATAAATAAGTCTGAGTACCTTTACTTCTTAAGATAAAATAAAGCGTGAGATCTAGACTTCACTAGGGTAAAAATAGCCCCACCAGCAACAAAAAGGCATTACCACTTAACAACAAAAATAGTTTATCTTTCATTCACCTAAAGTCCCAAGAGATGTTTCTTTCTTTTTTTAAGTTTTACTTTCCAGCTCAAAAATCCTTTTTAAATAAAAAAAAAACTTATTTATTTATATTAACTGGAAGATAATTACTTTACAATATTGTGATGGCACCTTCCATGAATCAACATGAATTGGCCATAAATGAATCCCCTCCCTCCTTAAAATCCTCCCCACTCCCTCCTCACCCTATTGCTCCAGGTTGTCACAGAGCAACATCTTTGGGTTCCCTGTGAAAGGTTGTTTGCTGAATCATGAAAAGACGTCGGGATTCTTGGCCTCCGGAGGAGACTAATTCAATCCGGGGCCAGAGAAGAGGCTTGGTTGCTCAGAGCTTTTGTGTAATAAAGTTTTATTAAAGTATAAAGGAGACAGAGAAATCTTCTGACATAGGCATCAGAAGGGGGCAGAAAGAGTACCCCCTTGCTAGTGTTAGCAATGGAGTTATATACTCTAAGATAACAGGATTAGCCGGAAGGTTTAATCCAGAGACTGTCCTTCAGGCAGAATACATTATTGTTATAATCTTTGTAAAGACAGACCTACTCCCATAATTTACATTTTAAGATAACAGAATTAGCCAGAAATTTTAATCCAGAGACTGTCCTCAGGCAGGATACATTATTGTTATATAATCCTTGTAAAGACAAACCTACTCCCATAATTTACATTTTAAGGTAACAGAATTAGCCAAAAAGTTTAATCCAGAGACTGTCCTCAGGCAGGATACATTATTGTTATATAATCCTAAGGAATGTAGAGAGAAAAGAAAAAAAGTTTGTCCTTTCTTCCTCCTTGAGAATTCCAGAACCCTTTCTCCTTGGGGACCCCTAGACTTCTTATCAACCTTCCTAAGAAATGACTCCCTCACCTGCATCATACATCAAACTCCCATTGGCTGTATGTTTTACATATGGTAATATATATATATATGTTTCAATGCTGTTCTCTCAAATCATCCCACCCTCTCCTCCCACTATGTCCAAAGTCTGTTCTTTATGTCTGTTTCTCCTCTGCTGCCCGTTATGTAAGATTGTCAATATTATCTCTCTAGATTCCATATATATACATATATATGATTTTTATCTTTCTCTTTCTGATTTACTTCACTCTTTATAACACGTCCTAGGTTCATCCACCTCTTTAGAACTGACTCAAATGCGTTGCTTTTCATAGCTGAATAATATCCCATTGTGTATATTTACAACTTCCTTTTCCATTCATCTTAGCAGCAGTATCCATTCATCTGTCAATGGACATCTAGGTTGCTTCTATTTCCTACTAACTGTAAATAGTGCTTCAGTGAACATTGGGATACATGTTTCTTTATCAGTTATGGTTTCCTCAGGGCATATGCCCAGTAGTGGGATTGCTGGGTTGTATGGTAGTTTTATTCCTAGTCTTTAAAGAAATCTCCATACTATTCTCCATAGTGGTTGCATAAGTTTACATTCCCACAAGCAGTGTAAGAGGATTTCTTTTTCTCCACACCCTTTCCAGCATCTATTGTTTGTAGATTTTTTGATGATGGCCATTATGACCTGTGTGAGATGCTACCTCATTGTAGTTTTAATTTGGATTTCTCTAACAATGAGCAATATTGAGCATTTTTCTTGTGTTTATTAGCCACATTTATTTCTTCTTTGGAGAAATAAGGTCCAAAGGTTAGGTCTTCTGTGCACTTTTTGATTGGGTTGTTTGTGTCTCTGGCATTGAGTTGTATGAGTTGCTTATATATTTTGGAGATTAATTCTTTGCCAGTTGTTTCTTTTGCTATCATTACTTTACAATGTGTTAGTTTCCTCCGTACAACAGCATTAATCAGCTATATGTATACATATATCCTCTTCCTTGTGAGCCTCCCTCCCACTTCTCCCATCATCCCACCCCTCTAAGTCATCACAGAGCACCGAGATGACCTCCCTGTGTTATACAGCAGCTTCCCACTGCAGTTGGGGAAGAAGAGGGTTGGACAAACTGAAAGATTAGCACTGACATACATACACTACCAAGAGATTTGGCCACCTGATGCAAAGAGCTGACTCATTTGAAAAGACCCTGATGCTGGGAAAGATTGAAGGCAGGAGGAGAAGGGGACGATAGAGGATGAGATGGCTGGATGGCATCACCGACTCAACAGACATGAGTTCAGGTAAACTCTGGGAGTTGGTGATGGACAGGGAGGCCTGGTGCGCTGCAGTCCATGGGGTCACACGACTGAGTGACTGAACTGAACTGAAGAGATTTCCAAACAGAATCTCAGGATACTTCCCTCCTGTGATCACACCAACTCCTGGCTCTCAAGTTCACTCTAGTATTTGTTTCCTTTCCACCCAGACAAATGAGCATAGAATCATGGAAAAAATAATTTAACTGTGTACATAATTCACTGGCTAGAACTCATTCACATGACCATTCCTAATTTCATTAGAATCTTAAAAATGTAGTGGAGCTATGTTCTCAGGAAGAAAAGTTAACAGGTTTGACACCAGCTAGTAGTCTCCTAGTAGTGTATATGTGAAACCCCATGATTTAATTGTTGTTGTTCAGTTGCTAAGTGATGTCTGACTCTTTGCGACCCCATGGACTGTAACCCATCAGGCTCCTCTGCCTGTGATTCTCCAGGCAAGAATACTGGAGTGGGTTGCCATGCCCTCCTCCAGGGGATCTTCCCAACCCAGGGAACCTGCATCTCTTACAGGGGTGGGTTCTTAAACACTAGCAACACCTGGGAAGCCTTTCGTGACATTTTCATTCATACATATCAATGGTTTGTATCCAACTACTGTGAATTTGTCTAATGTGAGTCTGTCAACAGAGATAATTTCCTTCTAAAGTACAGTCTAAAGTGCAGACTGATCCTGGGAGACTGTTATCCAGTCGTTAAACTATGATGAATGCACCAATGGAAAAACCACTGGGTTTCTGAGCAGGCAGTCCTTCCTCACCAAGTGACATAACCTTGTTCTGGTGTTCTGCTTTCTTGGAAAAGTTTTAGTTGCTAATTTTTGTTTTCCTAATTATCTAAATTTCTTTAACCTGGACATGTAATTCTAGAATATTGTGAGATTGTTTAATTTATGCATAAGTTAAGTTCTAGATGTTCCCCTCCCCTTTTTTTTTGCTTCTTTTTTAAGGACATGAAAAGAAGATGAGAAAGCAGACATGGGAATGATTACTAAGTGAAATCTGTGGGTTTTTTTTTTTTCTTACTGAAATATTAGAGAAGTTGACTATTATATATGTATTTAGATAATGTTTATAGCTATTATTAATTTTTAATTATAGTACTTTTATATTTGCTCCCAATGTCATTTGCAATTTTCTGATTGTCAAAATTGATAATTAGCATGTTTTATAGCATCATGGATCCTGATTCCAGAAGTATCAGGAGCTCTTTCAAGAAATTAGATGACCCATCATCACTGCCTTCATCCAGACTATTTAAGGTAAATCACCTTTTCTGTTTATTAGCTGTGAAACTTCTGGTAATCATTTAAGTTTTCTGTCTTCAGTGTGAGTAAGCAAGGCATTTGTAGGACTAAATATGGTATGTAAGATAAAAACATGCCAAAATTTTTTTGAAAGTTATTTTTCTATATAAATGATACATTTATTACTAATCAGAAGTATAAGATTTTTATACCCTTCCTAAACTAAGTAAAAATTATCATGAGGTGATTATAATTATATGCACAAACTTTGATTACTCATTGTATGTTGAGTCAACAGCAAATTTTCACGCTTATAAAGGATATTATTTTTACATGTACATTACCAATCAAATGTCTTAAATTTTTACTATTGATACATCTTTAGTTTTTCCAAAATTAAATAAAAACCATTTATAAGATAAATATAATATGAAAATGTTTGCTTTTTATATTCTCATGCTAAAAATTCAAATAATGTTAGTTCTTTAACACATTTTCAGAATAGTCTCAACCTGATATTTGCCAAATTTAATTTTATTAAAGAAACAGCATGTCTTAGCTTAAGGATGAGCTTAAATGCTAAAATAAATCTCCCTAAATTTAATATTGCAAAAATGATTTATTATATTCTACTATACTAGAGAACTACTAAGTAATTTTATGGTGTTCATAAAAAACAAAATACACTCTAAATAAGTATTTTAAATGCCTGGAATTATAGAACTAGTGCAAAATTCTTAGCCTCTTGAAATTCTATGATACTCAATACAGGCTGAAGTTACTGATTTTCTGAGTTTGCTTGCATAATATTGAGTTCTAAGGTTAAATGTTTGAGTTCATAAAGTACAAGGAATGGGCACCATAGATGAAATATTTTATTTTTAAAAGATACTGCTTACAAATTCATAAAAATCTCAAGAATAAGAGGAACATTATCACATTTTATTTAACATTTTTCAAAAATTAGGAACAAAAGCTACAACACACAAAAAAAAGTCCCCAGAGCAAAAATCATATAGGTCACATTAACAAACCACAAATGAATAAAACTAGAAATTTATAGTAAAATGTTAAGGAAAAAAATCACTTTAAAGTCTGAAAACATATTCCCAGATAAACATTTTGTCAAAAACTGCTTTGCAAAGCTACAATCACATACTATTTACAAAATTACAAACTATGAAAACGTTTTATCAAAACTTATGACAAAGGCTACTAAAGCTATAATTTAAGAATATAGCCTTAAATGTCAGTTTTATTAAAAGAGAAGTTTAACCAAAAATATGCATTTGAACTCAGTTAATTAAAACACGATAAATTCTAAGAAACATATGAGAAAGGAAATATAGTAAAAAAGGAAAAAGTGGGAATAATTGAAAATAAAAATTAAAAATAACAAAACATTAAAATTTTCTGAATAAAAAATAAACTGTGCATTCCTGTATTTGTATGTTTTGTACATGTATTTCTTCTGCCTGGGATTTATTCCTTTACCTTACCACCTGGAAACTTTGTACTTCTTTTCTATGAGTCAACTGAATTACCATCTTCATTCTGAGAACTCCCTGATTCTTCTCTCACTAAATCTTGCATATTCCTCTTTAGAGACATTGAAACATTGAAACTTTTGAAAACTTATCTTCTATATCATACCACTACACATTTCAAAGGAAAAGTGTGTGATGTAATATATTAAGCAAGCAATTAATTTTGTTGAAAAAAATTACACAAGTGTTCATTTGAATTGGAATTTTAAAAATTGTATTTAGTGACTGCTGTTGCTGAAGTATAGAAATACTATACCAAATTGTTTGCTTTAATATTAACTGATTTTTTTTTACTTTTATTGGATTTACTAGTTACACAATTATATGCAAAAAATATCTCATTCTGCATATTCTAATTGCTTCATCTTTATATAGAAATGTCTTGATTATTAAGACAAATCAAAGGAAAAGATTTGGATATAACCAATAACTAAGAACTTGCACAGTGGTGTAATTTTGCCAGATGTGAAATCTGGCTCTATGACCTGTCTACCATGTGACTTTGGGAAAGTTACTTATCTCCTTTTTGCCTCAGTTTCTTCCTGGTAGCTAACTTTTAAGGTGGATTTGAGGTTCAAATGAATGAAAACTTGCTATATGCTTAGCATAGTGTCCGGCTCATAATTTTATGTTTCATTCCTCTCAATCTATCCAAAAGTTACTTGAGTTTATACCAGCGTTTTCTCAGTCCTCTTATCAATTTCTTTCACTTTTTAAAACTGTTTCTTTTCCCTGTGAGAGATGATTCTGAATGATATAAGATTCAATTCAACAAACTGTAGTCAATATTTTTTCTACAATTTGAAATAAAAATCAAGTTCCCAAATAAATTTTAATATATCTACTCATATTTTTGAATTTGGGAACCAGAGTTTCTTTATATGAACTTTACACACATTTTTAATAATTTAAGCAAGAAAACTTTTACAGTATTTTCACCATGTTTCAGTCTACTTTTGACCAGATTGTCCTGTTCCTCATGAGTCCTTAAATTTGGTTATATTGTATAGATTAAATTCAGGATCATTGATATCTATAATAGGGAAAAAAGTAAGCAATATATGTACCTAATAATAGTGCTAATACTGATGTAAATATTAAAGTATGGTGCATCTTTTAAACTATTTTGTGAAAATTGCACATGATAATTAAAAAGAATATATACAATATATAAATATATCACAGTGAAAATATAAGACAAAAATTAGATCCACATTGTAATAAAATTATGTAAAATGAAATATGAATTTAATGGGCTAGAATTAAAACAATAAAAAAAAGAATTTTTTGGAGAAAAGGAAACACAAAACCATTGCTTTCTTTGATTTATTTTTCCCATAATTTATAGTTAGTAATATAGGAGATGAGAAGGATATAATTATGTTTCACAAAAGAAAGTAAAGACACATTAAAACAATTTGTTATGTATGTATCTCTTTTTATTCACCAAACAAATCAATTGACATCTATTGTCTTAGTTGTTGTGAAAGCAATTTGTAAGGTATGATCAAGATTTCTAATAATCAGGAACTTTTAATCTTCAGAGGGGTTAAAAACCTGTACTTCAGTTAACCCATTACCAGGCAGCATATAATAGTTATTATATGTGAACTGCAGAACAGAATTTGTTTGAGAATCTAAAGTGAGTAACAGAAGGCTTCATACTCCAGAAAGAAATAAATATTTCTTTTTTGCTTTTTTTGTTTGTTTGTTTGTTTCTTTCAGAGGTGAACCTTGAGATTGGTTCATTAGCCAGGAAATAATCTTAATTGCCATGTAATGTTAGGAGCTTTCCAATTGAGTAAGGGGCAATTTTTATACAGATTTCAACAACTTTTCATTGGTTATCTGCCATAAGGAATTGATTTAGATTTAAAAACCTTGTTTCCTATCAGAAGGGCATATTTGCAGTCCACATATAAAACTCCTTTCTATCAAGAATGTATACAAAAGTTAGTTGCACAAATAAGTTGTAGCAGCTTTTCTAGAAGTTTACACTGTGGAATGTGGTCCCAGGTGATACTCCAGTAAACAATTTATGGAAACACTACAAACATACACCCCTCCCCTCCCAGAGACTCACCATGCACTTTACAAATTATGTCTTGATATCTGAGTAATAAGATCAATTATAGTGAACTTAAATAAATATTTCCAATCTTATTTCACTGCAAAATCCTTTGGATTAATGGTTATCGTGTTAAAATCCCAAGTCTCTAGCTGTTAAAATCAGGGGCAATGACTAGAGACTACTTGGGCTGTTATTCCTGTTTGCAATCTATCATGACCTTAGGAAAGTTGTTTCATAAAATGAGGATGATAATAGGATGGTAAATAGATATTTTTGTGGAATGTGAGTGAGCAATAAGCAAGATTATAAACCTTGATTATTGCCTGCTACTTGGTAAGTGATACAAAAGTGTTATCACTATTAGAGCAGCCTTCTCTGGATCCATAGTGCTAATATTCTGAGATAATGGCAGATGTAAAGAAGAATTGCATTCACTGGTATAAAAATTCAAGCAGCTGCTTCACCCATGACTCTTGAACCTGGATAGAAGCTTGGGCTTTTTCTTGCAGCCATTCATGCAAGGAAGGAGAGAGACATGACCAGGCATATTGTTAACTCAAGTTCACATGCCTAACACACAGTGAGGCCAAACAAATGGAGAAGTTGGAAGTTTGAAGCAGAGAAAGGTTTCTTGTAGGGCTATGAAAGGAAGTGGGTGGCTCAGGCCCCCAAAAATCTCCAAGATCCCCAAAGGGTATCAACAAAGCTTTTTTGAAGACTAGGTGCTGGAGGTGGGTCACATGGTATGTGATCAGCTCCTGGACAGTTCTCTGATTGGTTTATTGTGAAGTAACAGGGCTTTAGAAGGAAATGGCAACCCACTCCAGTGTTCTTGCCTGGAGAATCCCAGGGACGGCAGAGCCTGGTGGGCTGCCGTCTATGGGGTCGCGCAGAGTCGGACACGACTGAAGCAACTTAGCAGCAGTAGCAACAGGGCTTTGTCACAGGTATTAACATTATTAGTTCTTAGGCTCAGGGAGACCTGAGGCTAGGTACTCATGGTCATCAAGGTGTTAACATCTTCCATTTGGTGTGGGGTTTTTACATTTGCAAAATAACTCTGGAAATGTGAATCAAACACTGATATCCAGGTACTTCAGAGAGGGGGGCTTCCCTGATGGCTCAGATGGTAAAGAATCTGCTTGCAGTGCAGGAGACCTGGGTCTGATCCCTGGGTCAGGACTATCCCCTAGAGAACGGAATGGCACCCCATTCCAGTATTCTTGCCTGGAAAATTCCATTGCCGGAGGAGCTACGTCCTTGGGGTCATGAAGAGTCTGACAAGACTGAGCGACTAACGCTTTCACTTTTTCAGAGAGGAGCTAAAGCAGAGAATATGGGGGAAGGCTTGTCCCAGGAGGGCCCCATAGGATCCTGCTCAGTTACAGTATGATATGGAGTTTGAGATGCCAGTTGTACAGTCAAGCTGACATGTCTGCCAGACTGCAGGCTACACACTGTGGGAATCTGGGCTTAAAAACAAACAGGACTTAAGAAAGGATTTCTTCCCCTTTGGCAACCACATGTCTGTTCTCTATGTCTACAAGTCTGTTTCTGTTTTGTAGACAGGTTCATTTGTGCCATATTTAAATACCACATATAAGTGATATTGTGTGCTATTTGTCTTTCTCTTTATCTTGTAACAGTGTGATAATCTCTAGTTGTATCCATGTTGCTGCTAATGGCATTGTTTCATTCTTTTTATGGCTGGGTAGTGTTCCATTGTATATATGTACCACATTCTCTTTATCCATTCCTCTGTCAGTGGACTTTTCTGTTGTTCCACATCTTGGCTATTGTGAATAGTGCTGTTGTGAACATAGGGGTGCATGTATCTTTTTGAATTACAGTTTTGTCTGCATATATGCCCAGGAGTGGGATTGCTGGACCATATGGTAGTTTTATTTTTAGTTTTCTGAGGAACCTCCATACTGTTTTCAGTTGTGGCTGCACCAGCTTACATTCCCACCAACAGTGTAGGAATGTTACCTTTTCTACACCCTGTCTAGCATTTATTTGTAGACTTTTTAAAGATGGTCATTCTGACTGGTGTGAGGTGGTACCTCATTGTAGTTTTGATTTCTCTAAATGTTGAGCATCTTTTCATGTGCTGACCATCTGGATGTCTTCTTTGAAGGGAAGAGGGAGAGGGATGGATTGAAAGTTTGAAATTAGTAGATGCAAACTGTTACATTTAGAATGGATAAACAATCATGTCCTACTCTATTACACTGTGAACTATATCCAATTTCCTAGGATGTTGGAAAAGAATATTTAAAAAAGAATGCATATATGTATATAAGTGAGTCACATTGCCTTACAGAAAATATTAGAACAACATGGAAATCAACTATACTTCAATTAAAAAAAATAAAGATTTCCACCATTTCTTCTCTTGGACATACTTCTACTAGTCTAGTGGCTTTAGGACTTGGAACATTGCCTATCTTTTGTCTTTTTTCCTTGAAGGACAAAGTAGGATCTAAATGCAGTATTTCTATTCATGGACCTCCCATTTTATGGATTTCACCTACATCTATATGCTGCTGCTACTGCTGCTGCCAAGTCGCTTCAGTCGTGTCCGACTCTGTGCAACCCCATAGACGGCAGCTCACCAAGCTCCACCGTGTCTGGGATTCTCCAGGCAAGAATACTGGAGTGAGTTGCCATTTTCTTCTCCAGTGCATGAAAGGGAAAAGGGAAAGTGAAGTCGCTCAGTCATGTCTGACTCTTAGCGATCCCATGGACTGTAGCCTACCAGGCTCCTATGTCTCTGACCCTTATCATTTATTCTGCCTTGTCACTGACTTGTCACGACATGCTTGCAATGGTGAGAATAGTTACCAGTTAAGAGTCTTCCATACCAAAGACATAGTTATGATGTATGGGTATGTTGGAAAAAATGCCCAGGGCGATTTGATACAGCTCATAATGTAATTTTTGAGAACTCCTATTGTATAGAATGAGTCTAGTAAACACAACGTGATTATGAAACATAAATTAATGGTTAAACACATGTCACAGACATTTTGGTACAATTTGTAGAGTATATAGTGCCCTGATTTTTTTTTATCTGTCTGTTAATGTGACCTGATGTATCAGCTCAGTTCAGTCACTAAGTCATGTCTGACTCTTTGTGACCCTATGGACTACAGCACTTCAGTCTTCCCTGTCCATCAGCAACTCCCAGAGCTTGCTCAAACTCATGTCCATAGAGTCAGTGATGCCATCCAGCCATTGCATCCTCTGTTATTCCCTTCTCCTTCTGCCTTAAAACTTTCCCAGAATCAAGGTCTTTACCAGTGAGTCAGTTCTTCACATCAGATGGCCAAAGTATTGAAGCTTCAGCATCAGTCCTTCCAATGAATATTCAGGACTGATTTCCTTTAGGATTGACTGGTTTGATCTCCTTGCTGTCCCAGGGACTCTCAAGAGTCTTCTCCAACACCACAGTTCAAAAGCATCAATTCTTTGGTGCTCAGCTTTCTTTGTGGTCCAACTCTCATATCCATACATGACTACTAGAAAAACCATGGCTTTGACTACAGTGACCTTTGTCTGTATATGGACCTGATGTATACTAGTAAAGTTTTTGCCTTATTATAAAGGGAGGAGCAGATTGAGATACAGTCTTCAAAAGTTCATATAATTAGCCTAAACATTATTCCCATTTTTGTGCCCAGAGCAATTTGTAACATCTCACTGGACTTCTGTTTATTCATCTGTAAAATAAGTATAGTGATACCTAGCCCTAGGTCATAAAGTTACTATAGCGATCATATAGAGGATAAGAATGCAAAAGTAACCTGAAAAAGTTCTGCTTACATAAAGTGGAATTCCTTGACTAAAATTATTATGATTTTTGGTAGCAATAGTAGCATTTAAGTTTTAAAGTTTTTTTTTGTCTGAGTAATATCTCGCCGACACAAATCAGGTAAACTGATATGGCCAAGAGACCAGGAGTGGCCTCTATTTCAAGTTATTTATCAATGGTCATTAAATTGATAATATAACTATGAGTGGATAATAGTTCAAATAGTTTGATAAAAACTTTTAGTGATGTTTTCTCTATGATCATAGAACAAATAATTAAGCTATCCATTGTATTTATTTTCACTACCTTTTCTAGACTTTTGCCACCAAATTACTCATGTAATGCACAAATCAATGATTATTCTGGCCACTCTTACAGATGTCACTGGAACTCAGTCATTTAGGCTCTGTGTTCCTTCCCAGGATGACATAATATTTTGACAGAGTTTTTTTCCCCTTGGATTAGTTTTTCCAATATAGCAGAGAATTGCCAAAACAACTCTTAGAAGAACAAACGGTATTTCTGTGATTTTTCAGTTGGCTAACTTCTGACAGTCTCTTAGAAGCATGAAGAAAGTCAGCTTTTGGAGATCTGTAGTATAAACTGAAGTATATCATTGCCCCAAGAGATAAGAAACCTTACACGGCTGAAATGGAATCAAGTAACTGGCAATATCAGCAAGAAGCACACTGTCACATTTTTACTGTAATTTTGCATGACAGTCTCTAAGGACGTTCAGTGTGTATGTCATATTTCAAGACTGCAAATAGTTTGTTAACATTTAATCAAGAAGTTGAAGTGTTTTTCTTTAACCCAATGCCTTATACCATCCAGAGAAAAAGTCATTGCTTGCAGCTTTGAGAATCAAATTACTCATTCTGAAATAACACTGAAATTTATAGCATAATAAGAGTATTCCCTGTAGAATTATTCTCATCATCATACCGACAAGGCAAAGTTACTAGTGACACAGTGGAAATAGATAATTCACTAGCAAGTTGTAGTATCTTTTTCCTAATTTATTTGTTGAGCTTCTGTTTGAAAGAGATAGTACGTATTTCTAGGTAAAAGTCATCCTCAGAAGTTATCACAGCTACTACTTTATGGTAATTAGTCTACATTTTTAAAAAACATATATATATATAATCTGCAGTTTTTTATTTGATTAATACTATAAATATTATCTATATTAATAAATAACCCCTCAAACACCATTAGTTATATAGTGTGCTCTCATTGTTTTAAAAAAATATTGAAATATAATTGATTTATAATATCAGTTTCAGGTATACAGCAAAATGATTCAGTTTTACATATATATACATATATATTAAAATTATTTTCCATTATAAATTATTACAAGATATTGAGTATCATTCCCTGTACTATCTAGTAGGTCCTTGTTGGTTATCTATTTTATATATCACAGTGTATAAACTTTAATCCCAAACTCCTAATTTACCCTCCATCCTTTGGTAACCAAAAGTTTGTTTTCTATGTCTGAGTCTATTTATGTTTTGTATAAATAGGCTGTTTTTTGTTCTATTAAAAATTATCTAATAGCTAATAGTATTTCATTATTTAGATGTTTCATATATTATTTTAACAATTTCTTATTGCTGAGTAATTAGGGTGAATCCAGTTTTTAACTAATTTTGCCAATACTTAGAACAATTTTACACATAGTTAATCATACTTTTGCATAATATTTCCTTGGCGTACCTCTTATGAGATTGCTCAAAAAATAATAATTGGTGCTTATAAGCACTTGTAAGACATGACTCCTAAATTGCACTTTCAATTTCTAAATGGAGACATTTCTAGCTACCCTCCATCTACAAAACAAAATAGAAAATAGAGTAAGAAATTATTACTGTCAGCAGTTTGGAGTCTGCTGAGGAGAAGTCTGATGTATATTCCTTTCTATTGGACTTATTGTATCCCTTCCTCAATTGCAAGATGTTTGCAAATTCTGATGACAGAGCCAAAAAATTGTGAAAGAAACCACTACTCACCCCCTGTGACTGATCCTGGGTCCATTTCCTAACATGGGGAAAGGTTAGTTAGTAAAGATTTCTATCTATTACACAGAATTTCATTTTCACATTAATCCACTCCAATAAAAGTTGGAAGAGGAGAAGAAATAGAACACATCCACATCAGGAAAATCCATGAAGTACGTGAAATATGTGCATTTTTCCTTCTTTATTTGTAGGCAGCAACCAAGATTCAGTTACACTGATGTCCTACAGAGTTCCTGGTACCCAATATTAACTCCATTTGAACTAATCATGTGATTTGATCATTGGAATAACTTTGTAATATTGGGAAAAGCAGTTACTATTTTTCCCATTCCATCAAAGAAAATGAAAGTTAAACAGGGTAGGAATGCAATGAGACTGACTAATCTCACAAGAAAGGGGACACATTCTCCTGTAAGGAAGGAATAGAGAATTCCATCAGGTTGCGAAAGAAAAGATATATACATGAGAATCAACAAACAGTTGCTAATAAGAGGCCAGAAAGTCCAGGAAACTAAACCCAGGTCAAAACTAAGGTCACAGGTCAGACCACAAGGAAAAGCATTAATAGGGAAAAGATCATGAGGTCCTGCCTTCACCTTTGTGTCTTATCCAGGCAAAGATGAATGTGTGTTGTTTTTAAATAAAGAAAACACAGGGCAAGAAAGTACTTGACTGCAGTATCAAAATTGAATTTTAAAGCACACTTGACTTCAGAACTAAAGAGCCTCTTGATGAAAGTGAAAGAGGAGAGTCAAAAAGTTGGCTTAAAGCTCAACATTCAGAAAACTAAGATCATGGCATCCGGTCCCATCACTTCATGGCAAATAAATGGGGAAACAGTGGAAACAGTGGCTGACCTTATTTTTCTGGGCTCCAAAATCACTGCAGATGGTGATTGCAGCCATGAAATTAAAAGCCGCTTAATCCTTGGAAGGAAACTTATGACCAACCTAGACAGCATATTGAAAAGCAGAGACATTACTTTGTCAACAAAGGTCTGTCTAGTCAAGGCTATGGTTTTTCCAGTAGTCATGTATGGATGTGAGAGTTGAACTATAAAGAAAGCTGAGCGCAGAAGAATTGATGCTTTTGAACTGTGGTGTTGCAGAAGACTGTTGAGAGTCCCTGGGACAGCAAGGAGATCCAACCAGTCTATCCTAAAGGAAATCAATCCTGAATATTCATTGGAAGGACTGATGCTGAAGCTGAAACTCCAATACTTTGGCCACCTGATGCGAAGAGCCGATGCATTTGAAAAGACCCTGATGCTGGGAAAGATTGAGGGCAGGAGGAGAAGGGGATGACAGAGGATGAGATGGTTGGATGGCATCACCAACTCAGTGGACCTGGGTTTGGGTGGATTCCGGGAGTTGGTGATCTACAGGGAGGCCTGGCGTGCTGCGGTTCACGGGGTCTCAAAGAGTTGGACACGACTGAGCTACTGAACTGAGTTGACTTCCAAATTATTCCACTATGAGGTGGCACTAGTGGTAAACAACCTGCCTGTCAATGCTGTGGACATAAGAGACATGGGTTCGATTCCTGGGTTGGGACGATTCCCTGGAGGTGGGCATGGCAACCGGCTCCAGGATTCTTGCCTGGAGAATCCCATGAGCATGTACTATTTTTATAACAAGATATTGTAAATAAACTTCATTATTTTAATACTGTGAAGATTTCCTCCTAGTTCTAGTTTAGTCCATGAATAGTATGCATCTCAATAAATGCATATTCCTCTTGGTCAAAAATCCAACAGATTAGTATACAATTATCAAAGCGAAACATTTGTCTGTTCCAACAGTATATCTTTAAGAAGAGCTGACTAACATTTATACCTTGCTTCTGCTTCTGCTGCTGCTGCTAAGTCGCTTCCGTCGTGTCCAACTCTGTGCGACCCCACAGATGGCAGCCCACCAGGCTTCCCAATCCCTGGGATTCTCCAGGCAAGAACACTGGATTGAGTTGCCATTTCCTTCTCCAATGTATGAAAAGGAAAAGTGAAAGCGAAGCTGCTCAGTTGTGTCCGACTCTTAGCGACCCCATGGACTGCAGCCTACCAGGCTCCTCCATCCATGGGATTTTCCAGGCAGGAGTACTGGAGTGGGTTGCCATTGCTTTCTCCAATACCTTGCTTCTAGTTGCCCTTAAATATAGTATAGAAGATCTATCAGGTATAGGGAGCAATATGCGTTATGGTTAGCATAAGCAGAAGGGAAGTTGATTCAGGGTGGATTATAGAATTACCAGGAGGACTGTAGTAAAAGACTCTAGGCTGACTTTCCTAAGTGGACTAACAAAACCATGCCACAAGACCAGCCACTAAAGAAACTGCTGCCCTATTGAATTAAGATGCACCCATCACTGCAGCTGGGTGCAAAATGTAGACCTCTGTCGTGAGCAGGAAATAATCATTAGTCAAGTTGGGAGTCATATGTAAGGAATGAAGCATACACTATAAATGATGCTTTGTTTGGCAACAACCTCTCTGCAAAAAAAAAGCTCTATACTACCATAATTTTGTGAGTATTTGATCTACCATTTTGCAAAAGCACCACATTCTAACACCTAACAGTATCAGTAAGAATAATACAATATTTTTGTGGTTGTAGCTTTGTGTGAAAACCTCTAAGGATATTCATATTGTGTCATATTTCAAAATTCAGTAGTTCACTAATCTTCAATCAAGAAAACTGGAATGGCCTCTCAACCCAATGTCTTATTCCATTAAAAAGAAAAAGCCTTTGCCTGAAAGTTTGTTTTATTTGGTAATTGAATTACTCATTCTAACATAATATCTAAATTAATAGCATATTAAAAGTATTCTAGATGTTAAAAATGTTCTTTTTTAATATTAATCACAAGTCGCATCCCTATGATGACAATTTTTGTGTGGCTAGTAAGATTCCTTGTGGTTGTATGAATAAGTCTAATCTTTCTTCCACTAATCAGCTTTCCTAATATTTGAAAATATCTCCTTGTTTTCTATATTTCTATCAAGTCTGTTTTATTTCTTTCTTCTACATAATGTAATTTTTATATTTTCTTCATTTCTGGTCACTCTTTGCTAGTCTTGCTCTAATTTTTAATAGTTATCTTTCAAAGAAGTCATTTGGATGACTATGGAATATAATAATCAAGAAATTATTGGAAGAAGTAAGAAAAATACAGTGAGGCCATTACATTTTTTTCATTCTGATCCTCTATGCTTATTAATAAAATGCCTGTAATACTAGCACTACTTGGCTAATCTCATGAATGCATTTATATCTACTCTTAAAGTATTTTCCCTTTATTTTAAAATAAAAATAATTTGTGAAGTTTCTTTAAATTCTTCCATCACTTCTAGCCTATCTTTATTCAGCTACCCTTCCTGAACTCTATCCAAAATTTTGTAGTTCCTCAAATCTTTTCCCATTTCCTTTTTCTGTTCATTCTGGCCTTTCTCCCAAGGTAAGTATTCTCATTATAGCCACTTTAATAATATTTTTAAGCATGTAGTCTATACTTGTACAATTTTCAAAGCTATATTTCCAGCCAGACCTCACTTCTAGGTTCCATGTTTATGTAAACAGTTAAACATACCTAACCAAACATGAAATTGTTCACATCCATTTGAACACTTGCTATTCTAGTTCTTTTTTTTTTCAGTAAAGAGCACCTTGCCTCTTAACTGGAAACCCAGTAATTGTTATTAATTCCTCTGACTCACTCATCTATCCATATAAAAAATATCACTGAGTTTTACTAATTCTAATTCTAAATGGTTGTGTAATTTACAGACGCTTTTTTTTTTTCTACTTTTTGTAACTGTCTTCATTCTCTTTCCACCCAACTGTGATATCCTATGATCTTACTTACCTGACTCCAACCATTTCTCAAAGGACAACTCATAGGGCTTTTTGCTAATAAAATATTTCATAACCTCTGATTATTCCCAGAAAAAAATGAATTAATTTCTTCTTCTACCCTATGAGTTCTTGCAGTGGGGCAAACATCCAGTATCAGCTTAATATACTTAGCTATGCTAGACTTCTTTCAATGCCCCCAGTATATAGACACCCCTTAGGATTTAGACTATGCACTCTCCACCAACCAACATATGTTTCTAAAGATAGACTCAAATTACCCCATCCTATCTTTTATATTTCCTTCAAGAGGAGCCTGTGAGTGCTTTGAGAAATAGAATGTAGAGAAAGAGACATTCTGGGTCCTTTGAGCCTAAAACATTAAGGAAGTTTGGCAGTTTCTCCTTCCTCCCATGGAAGCCAGGGCCTTACTGCTAAGAGCCTTCTGCAACCATGTGGAGAAGTCCACATGGAGTAGAATCAATGCCCCTCAACGATAGCTTCAGTTTTGCTTCTGTGTAACAGCCAGTATCAAGCTGCCAGCCAAGTCAATAAACCATTCTGAAAACGTATCCTCCAGCCCAGGTCAAGATGCTCCAACTGATTCCTTGCCTTTACCTGTGTTGTGCTGAGTCATGTCTGACTCTTTGCGACCCCATGGACTGTAGCCTGCCAGGCTCCTCTGTCCATGGGGATTCTCCAGACAAGAATACTGGATTGAGTTGCATGCCCTCCTCCAGGGGATCTTCCCAACCCAGGGATTGAATCCACATCTCCCACATTACAGGCGGATTCTTTACCATCTGAGCTGTCCAGGAAGCCCTAGCCTGCCCAAATTAGAAACTTCTTAACAGCTACTGAATGCTTATCTTATAAACTATAAGCTTAATAATAAATGCAAATGATAACAGAAGTATATATTTCATCATCTACTAACCCATAGCCATTTAATATTTTATACTGTAAGCTCCATTGTAAAGATAATTCTTCACTTGACTACTATTCTATCCTTAATATGTAGGATGGTACCTGATATATAGTAGGCATTCAATAAATATTGATTAAAGGACAGGAGTTTTCATTTGTATTGAAAAGTAAAATTTATTTAGACTTTCTTACTGCCGAGAAATGTATTTTTTCTCTGAATATCTAAGCATAGCATCACACTTGTCTTTCTCTGGATTTCTTGTAACTTAAAAATATATTTACTGTGTTTCTAAATGTGTTAGTTTTCTTAATATAAATTATTTTTAGAGCAATCTCACTAAAAGGCAGCATCTTCACTGGAGCTTTTAAATTCCTACCCTACTGTGTTTATTTACATTGTATGAGAAGGTTATTATATGGACTCCTAAACTGAAATGTTTCCTGTACTGCTCATTACAATGTGTGGTACTGAAACATTTCAAGAGCAAGGTGATAGAAATATTAGACAGATAATAGGAGAGATCAGCAATTTGGAACTGATAAGAAACCCACATTATTTCTATCAGGCTCACAAAAGCCTCATTGAAATAATATAAACAAATCTCATATTCAAATATTTAATACAAAGGATAAAAATGTCCTTATCTTATTGAGAATAATATAATAAATGTCAATATGAAGGGATATGTTTTTGGATGACTACATAAATGCAAGCTGTTGAGATTATATGCAGGGCTAAAACATACGGAACAATTATAGTACTAAGGTGTTGAGGAGAAAAAAGTGAGATGTGCATTATAACATAAAGAGTGATAGATGAAATAAATAGCCAAAATGATAGAGTGATACATATATTCATTATATTTAGTTTCTATATATAATATTATTCAATATTTTATAAATATATTCATTATTTTATATTTTACAAATAGTATGCAGTATTTCAAAAAGATAAATATTATTCAATATTTAAAAATATACAAATTCATTATATATAATTCTTATGTATAATATTAATCAATATTTTATAAACCAATAACCAATATATTGGTTGTTGCTTACATATATTATTCAAAAGTAAACTTAATCAAATTGTTTGAGAAAAAAGAAGAAAAAGTCATTAGTAAGCCAGAGAATTCTGAACACATACACTTTATTGTTTTTCATGCAATCTTTAGAACAGAGTAGCTAAAAACTACCTTGTATTAGAAACAACTATACTCTAAAGATTTAGAAACTTAAGCTTCAAATTTTCCTAAGATAGCAAAGTCACACATATTCTGTGTTTGTAATATTGTTTTATTTCATTCTGGGGATTCATTTTTAGAGAGAATATGAATTCATTTCAGATATATGTGTACTTGTGTTTTATGAGTTCCCATAACTTTACATTGAAGTTTGAAAGAATTGTTTGTTGATATTAAGTGAGGGAGGAATTCCTTCAGATGAGCCATACAAAAGTAATCCTCACGATAAGTTAAAAATGACAATCTAAAATGAAGTTTTCCAGGAAATAATTTTTAAGACTCAGGTTTGCAATTTTTCACCTGTAAAAGGAGACTACTGAGCAAGCTCAAGTTGATCTTTTAAAATTCCTTTTGTAGAATGCCTCCAGATTTTTCTGTCACTTCTTAAAGATATATCATAATTAAGTGAATTTGTAGAGCAGATTGGGGGCAACCTCAATGACACATTTACATGAGTCAATACACAGCAACAGGTCAGACTTATAGACCATAAATAATCCTGGTTCCCTGATGCTGCTGCTTGTTCATAGACTACACTTATAGGGTGGATTCCTTTGCTTAGTAGTTGTCCTGAATCAAAATAGTGAGGCACCTCAGGAGACTACAGAATTTCTACTACACTCATGGAAAGCAGAGTAGATATAACACACCACACAGAGACTGCATATTGCCTGAGTTGGAGCATAAAATGCCAGTAGTGAGAAATTCAGCCCTGAGAAAGATCTTTTAAAAATTTACCAATTCTTGAGCCAGGATGGAGAATAATTCAAACAAGCAGGCATAGGAGATGAGTAGCAATCTCAAAGCAGCCAATGTGGCAGCATAGAAAGACCCTGAGCTCACCTCTTTCCATAGGCACACCAAATTACAACTATTTACAGAGCAACTATCAACAAGAAAGACCTAAAGACTAATAGGAAAAGTCTTCTACTATTAAAGATATAAAGAAGGAACCACAATGACATGGGTAGGAGGGACAGAGACAGATTACCTCCAAATCTATACCCCCTAGGTAGGTAAGCCACAAAAAGGAGGACAATCACAATGGCAGAGATTCTCCCCAGGAAGTGAGGGGTCTGCGCCCCATAATAGCTCCTCAGCCTGAAGATATTTCACTGGGAAGATGAGCAACCAGAACATCTGGCTTTGAAGGCCTGCAGAGCTTGAGTATGAGAAAGCAAGAAATTTGTAAGAAACAGAGATTCTGCTCTGACAGGGCACACACAAAATCTCACACACTCCAACACTCAGCACAGAGGCAGTAATTCGAAATGAGCCTAAGTCAGAGCCAGTTGCTGATCTTGGAGAGCCTCTGGAGAAGCCGGAGACAACTGGAACTCTCCCTGGGGACATAGATGCTAATGGTGCCCATTTGGGGGAGTTTGTTCTACCAAAAGGACAACGGTGCTGGCAAATGACATTATGGAACTCTCTCTGTAGACTGGTAGTGCTGTAATCCAGCTTCACCCACTAATGAGGGGACACCAGTCCTAGGCCCACCCAGCCAGAGCATCTAGGGACCTAGCGACTCAGTCCTGCCTACTAGCAGGCCAGCACTAACCCCAGGACTTTCAAGGCCCAGGCCCTGATCACTAGTCTTATCTATACTTTCAAACTAAAAGCTAAACCATTTTACACATCTGTTGTATGTGTAAAATCAATTACTATTGCCCATGATTAATGGAAAAAATATAAAATATGCAATTAAACTCAATCTTTAGATTGAGTTAGAGAAAAGGCTCAGACCTAGAATTCAATCCTGTCCTATTGGTTATAGGATTTGGGCAATCATTTGAATTTTTAACTAATAAATCAGTTCATGATGGTATTTCTATCTGCCTCAAATGGAAAATATGAGAATGCCATGAGAAAGTAGATTTGAAGTTGAAAAATATACAACACAATTGAACATCAATGTCAGTAGCTCTGCCTGCTTTGCTGCCTTATAGTACCCACTCTGCCTCAGGTTTTGTGTTCCAGCCACTATGGTTTCCAGCATCTAAGTTATACTGCCTCAGCAACAGGCTCTTTGCACAGTCTGTTCTTCACTGAAAATACTCTTTTGACCTCTGTGTACTATACATACCTCCTGTGTCCTTCTCTACTTAGTTTTATTTATCATCAGATCTCAGCTCAGGCACCTCTTCCTCAGAGAAGCTTTCTCCAGGTTACAGCACCATCTCTCTCCATTCCTTCAGTCCCACATTGCTGTGAGTTTAATTCAGGTCTCTGCCACAGAGCCTCATTACCAGCACTTGTCAAAATTTTAACTTTACATTTATTTATAACTATTTGGTAACATCTATGAGGGTAGGAAGGGCTTCCCAGGTGGCACAGTGGTAAAGAATCCGCCTGCCAGTGCAGAGGATGCAAGAGACATGAGTTCAATCCCTGGGTCGGGAAGATCCCCTGGAGAGTAGGAAATGGCAACCTGTTCCAGTATTCTTGCCTGGAAAATTCCATGGACAGAGGAACCTGTGGGCTACAGTCTATAGGGTCGCAAAGAATCGGACACGACTGAGTGAGCACACAGGCATGCACACATGAGGGTAGAAATCGTATTGGTGTTTGCCAATTATGATATCCTCAGAGCTTAATACAGCAACAAGTACATATTAAATATTGAATAAATATGGCTTAGATGAATCAG
Organism: Giraffa tippelskirchi; assembly: GCF_054371585.1. Classification (NCBI taxonomy): domain Eukaryota; kingdom Metazoa; phylum Chordata; class Mammalia; order Artiodactyla; family Giraffidae; genus Giraffa; species Giraffa tippelskirchi. The sequence goes on from NC_137276.1 coordinate 46,275,626, forward strand.
GTGGATAACAATACAGATTTTAACATATCTATCTTTTTGGTCTTTGCTGAAATATGAGTTGCTTTCTTATCCATCCATTTTAAATTGTATCATTTAATTTACCACTTATGAACCACTCCCAACATTTCCTATCTTCCTTCTTTTCTTTATTTTTCTCAGAGTATTTCATTTCTTCTGACATGCTATGATACAATACCAGATACATAGGAGGAATAGAGTATAAGTGATTGATCAAAACATAGTAAAACTCCAATGCTTGTATTTAAGTCAGATTATTTTGTCAGTGCTATTTCTCCTTAATGTATGTTAAAGTCTGACTTAAAATTTGTTATTAAACCCCCTTGACCTTGGAATTGAAAGAGGGTCTCAAAGAAGATAAAGAAGTGGTAAAGTTGTATCATTAAATAGTGATTATGAACCTGGACTCTGGATTCAGAATGCCTAGATTCAAATTCTGGCTTCAACATTTAGAAATCATCTGGCTTTAAATAAATTATTTAATCTCTTTAAACCTCAATTTCTTCAGCTGTAAAATTAGGGTAGGATTTTAATAATAATTCCTACACAATAGAAATGCTCTAAAGATTACAAGAGGTAATATATGTAAATACAGTGTTCCCTTCTCCAGGGGCCTTCCCAAGTTAGGGATCGAACCCAGGTCTCCCACATTACAGGCAGATTCTTTACCAACTGAGCCACCAGCGAAGCCCAAGAATACTGGAATGGGTAGCCTATCCCTTCTCCAGCAAATCTTCCCAACCCAGGAATCAAACTGGGGACTCCTGCATTGCAAGCAGATTCCTTACCAGCTGAGCTACCAGAGAAGCCCAATAAATATTAAAGTTGCTTTTACTAAAATGATGCTTCCTGGGCCAGAGATCATTTCCCAAAATATGAGAAAATACAAGCATTGATACAGTTGCTTTGGGGGTTCTTGATGAGTCTTGCTGCCCACCCCATGATAATTAACACTGGTATAATTGCAATGAACATATATTATTTTGCAGTATGTGGAAAACCCTTGCTGATACACTGGGTGGAGCAAGGATACTAAACCATTTAAGAGACAGTCTCTTCTTCTAAGTACTTTGTATGTAAAAATATAATCTAGGACAATACGTCAAACATACTCTGAAAGTTAAAATAATTCTTATGGTGGACAAAGAACTTATTTGCTGCCATTTTAATTTCTGGAAATTTCCAGAAATTTCTATTGAACAGTTTTTTTACTTACACTTTGACAAAGGGTTAGGAAAAAGCAACAAAGTATAATTCCTATCAATTACTAAAAAATAGTGATATACTTGACCTTCACATAAAACATCAGAGAAATTAAACTTTACTGGAGAATATAACAAGCAATCACACTCACAATAAATTTTGATTTTACAGCACACTGGGTATGAGTGAAGCATTCTCACTCAAATCAAAATTTGCTTCTCACAATTTGATAATCAAAATTTTATTAATTAGAATTACTTGATGGAAATTTATTTTCATAGATCAAATATTTGTACTATTAGAGACCTTTCTTCAACTTTAAGGCATTTATATAAACTAGAAAAAAATGACTGCTATTTTATTTTTCAGTATCTTTTAAAATATATAAAAGTAAGTGTTTTTCATCGGTAAAAAATAATTTTTACAAACTAAGGTTTTGGAGTGCATGAAAATTATCTGTTTTGCTAATCTTAAGTATTCTCTCTACAACCTTTGTATTAGTCATATATTCAAACAATTTTCTTCAAAATAATACAGACAAAGATTCAGTAGGGTCTCTACTTGAAATAAATTCTGAATTGACAATATGTGATGGTAATATTTTACATTAGTGATAGTTTTTATTCAAACAGATATTTTTATTATTTAAAGATGAATATGAGGAGAACAGTATTTTAATGTAATAAAATCACATGATAATACAAGTTGGTCATTTTTGTCTAAAATAACTTGTTCTCAGTTCATGTAGAAAGATTGCAAATGCAGCAACCATAGTGACATATAGCTTGGGAGATCTTTGTCACTTGGTATATATCAGAAATAGAACTCATTTTAAGAGATAAACTAGGTTGATTTTAGAGAAGTCTGTTCAGTCAACAGTTTCTGAAATCTGTGAACTCAAGCATTCCCAAGATAACTTAGACACTGTGCATTTTGAGAGGCAGCATTTATCAAATTCCTAGGAAGCAGTTATTTCAACTGATTTCATGAGCATGTTCTAATTACCATACTGATGTCTCCAGGCAGCTGTGACCCCAAGTTATGGCTCCTTAAGGATTCATACTAGATACCTGAGTGACCCCATACATGGAGTTAGTTTTAGTTGGGAGAACTTATCTCCTCTTCTCCATGTCTGAATGATGGTGCTTTTAATCTCAACTTTCCTGGTTTGCCTTACACAAAAAATTTTAGGTTTCTGATTCTATTCCTGTGATTTCCTTCTCATTTTATTTATTTTATAATTATTTTCTGTACAAAAGAAAGATGGAATAAATTACTGCTTTCTTCAAGGACCTAGTGAAATAAATCAGTGGGTATATATACATACACACAAACACACACACACACATATATATATATGTATTTTCTGATATCCATATAACAAATGATTTATTCAGCATGTATCATAGGATAAATATAAATTGTCTTTTTAAATTTAGTAGAGTAGTATTCTATCAAAATTTTAAAATGTGAATAACATTTAACAAAGTACTACCATTCCAGGAATGTTATCCCAAAGAGAAAAATACTATTGAAAAAATTACATACAAAGATGTGCTATTTGGGACTATGTTTGCATGGGAAGGCTATAAAAAGTAAATGCCTATTACTTTGTGAATAATTAAATACATTTTATACCACAAAATATTAAGTAGCTATTGAAAAGAGTGAGGGGCTTCTATTTCTAGTAAACTTGACTACCACCAAATACTTCCACTCTAAACAACTAGAGGTACTAAAGTATAATTGCTTACCATATACAAATATTTTTGAATCTATGGTTTAATATACAACAAAGAAATAATTTTCAGGTGTCAGATGCAAAGTGAAAGCTGAAAGCCAAAACAGTAAGAAGGTGAGCTGACGTTACAGCAACCCTGGAAGGTTCGTTGAACTAACTAAAGGTTCAAGTCAGGTTTTACCACAGCACAGAATGAGAGTCAAGATCCTCCAACAACTACAAGCCTGCTGCTGCTGCTAAGTCGCTGCAGTCGTGTCCGACTGTGTGCGACCCCATAGACGGCAGCCCACCAGGCTCCCCCGTCCCTGGGATTCTCTAGGCAAGAACACTGGAGTGGGTTGCCATTTCCTTCTTCAATGCATGAAAGGGAAAAGTGAAAGTGAAGTCGCTCAGTCGTGTCGGACTCTTCGCAACCCCATGGACTGCAGCCTATCAGGCTCCTATGTCCATGGGATTTTCCAGGCAAGAGTACTGGAGTGGGTTGCCATTGCCCTCTCCGAACTAAAAGCCTACTGAAAAGAAAACATAGTCACTCTACCCACTAACCCAGAGAAATGACAAGAATGGTTTGTCAGATGTTACTGATAAATAAGTCATATCTTCTTGGCACTGGTCTGTACACATAAGATTGCTTACGACTAACACTTGTCATAACTTGCCTAAGGACATTTTTTTTTTTTCTTCAACTGGGTCCTGCACAATCACAGCTGTAAATCCTGGAAGTGGAGCAAGGACCCCCAGAGGAGCCCTCAGTCAGTGATAGCTGGGGAGCTGGCAGATAAATATACCTACTTCCTCATTCATTGCTAAGTGCTCTACACCTCCTCCTAGAATTTCCCAACCAGGACTGAGTTTTATTTGTCCAAAGTGGCAATCTGGTTGATGACTCAGCCTTTGTTGGTTTTCTTCTCCTTCCTGCCTTAAGTGGATAAACCCCTACCAGCTTCCCCAGTGTCATCTCTTAAATGGACAGAACTTGAACTCTTACTTAAAGGATCTAGAGGTATCTAAACTAAAATGAGACTTATTTTTATTCTGGATTTGAGTAGGATAAAAAATTTTCTTGAGAAAAATTTTAAACTTCTCTCACTGATCTGTACTCCATATTTACTTTGCCTAAGTGCTACAGAGAATTCTAAACCAAGATAATATATTTTTTTAAAAAACTATTCACATTGACTTTCTTTTTGTCACAGTCAAGTGATACACATAGTGCACCTAGAACAAAAGTTAAAACTTCTGTGGGGAGAAACTTCAACAATATCCCTATGAGAATCCCACAGTGTTAAAATTAATTTATACTTAAAATGAACTTATAATTAAGATAATTAAACACAAAGAGGAACAAACCACCATAAGTGAGAAAAAGATATAACAAACAGAAGATTTGGCAAACTCAGTAACTTAAGTTCACAAAAAGCAACATGATGAGGCTATAAAAACAATATAACAAAAAAGGGAATTTTTAACGTTGTTGAATGGAAAGGACATGATAAAGAAAAGAACAAGGTTTGAAAAAGAACTAGAGAATGAGAGTACTTTTATAAAAGAAAAATAAAGATTTCTTTTTAATACATATTGAAAACACAAAAGTACAAGTAAAGACACAAATTAACGAACCTGAAGATATGTGTGAGAAAATTATGTAAAATATAAAACAGAGTGGAAAATCGGTTGACTGTAATAAAAACATATGAAGAGACTTCTGATATCTAGGTAATAGGTTCAATATACACTTAAAATGTGAGTTAAATCTCTAATATTTGTCTTATAGCATTCTTCAAGTTGTATTATTAGGTGAGAAAAGTGAGCAGCAAGTAATTAAATAACCCAATTTTTCTAAAACAAATAGCATCAAATATAAAAGGAATCTGTATGTGTGTGTATGTGTGTGTGTGTCATAGTATATGATCAAGGCAGCAATTATTAAACAGGAATGTGGAGAAAAGGAAATCCTTTTGCACTGTTGATGGGAATGGAATGTTGTGCACCCACTATGGAAAAGAACATGGAGAGCCCTCAAAAAATTAAAAACGTAACTACTATCATGTGTGCTAAGTCACTTCCATCACGTCTGACTCTTTGCAATCCTATGGAGTGTAGCCCTCCAGGCTCCTCTGTCTATAGAGATTCTCCAGACATGGATACTGGAATTGGTTGCTGTGCCCTCCTCCATGGGATATTTTTGACCCAGGAATCAAACCCACATCTCTTATGCTTCCTGCATTGACAGGTGGGCTCTTTACCACTGGTGCCACCTGGGAAGCCCCAGAGCTTCTATACCAACTAATAATTTCACTTCTGGGTATTTACTCAAAGAAAATGACCAGAGTAACTTGGAAAGATACCTACACCTCCATGTTCATTGCTATCATGTATAATAGCCAAGACATGGAAACAACCTAAGTGTTTATTCATGAATGAATGGGTAAAGAAGACGTAGTGTGTATACATATATATATATATATATATATATATATGATGGAATATTATTCAGCCATAAAAATAAAGAAATCTTGCCATTGTGACAACATGGATGGACCTTGAGGACATTATGTTAAGTGAGATAAGTCAGTTAAACACAAATATTGTACAATCTTACTCATATGTGGTAACTTTAAAAATAAAAATAAACTTGTAGAGAATAGATTAGTGGTTGCCAGATTCAAGGCATGGGTGAGGGTTAAATTGGTAAAGGAAGTCAAAAGTTACAAACTTCCAATTATAAAATAAATAGGTCTAGGGGATACAATGTGTAACATGGAAACTCTACCTAATAATACTGTACTGCACATTTGAAAGTTGGTAAGAGAGTAAATCTTCAAAAATCTCATCACAAGAAAAAAAATTCTGTAACTGTCTGGTGATGAATGTTAATTACTTATTGTGGTGATTATTTTATAATATATATGAATATCAAATCATTATGTTGTACATCTTAGGCTAATATAATGTTGTATGTCAGTTATTCTTCAGTAAAAAATCATTTTTTAAAAAGAACACCCAAAGAATCATTATTTTTAAAGTATACTAAGCTATCTTAGAGACATTTCTTTTTTTCTTTTTTTTAAAATAAATTTATTTATTTTCGTTGGGGGCTAATTACTTTACAATATTGTAGTGGTTTTTGCCATACATTGACATTAATCAGCCATGGGTTTACATGTGTTCCCCTTCCTGGACCCCCCACCCACCTCCCTCCCCATCCCGTCCCTCTGGGTCATCCCATTGCCCCGGCCCTGAGCCCTTGTCTCATGCATCGAACCTGGAATGGTGTTCTGTTTCACATATGATAATATACATGTTTCAATGCTATTCTCCCAGAACATCCTACCCTCACCTTCTCCCTCAGAGTCCATAAGACTGTTCTATGCATCTGTGTCTCTTATTGAGACATTTCTGTTTATTCAACATTTCTTATTTATTCAACCTAGAAACCAATAAATAGGTAGTTTTAGTCAACAATCAATTCTAGTTCAGTTGGACATGTGCTGTTGTTGACTGTACCTTTTCTTATTGACTTTGACATTATCAGAATTGTTATACAATTATAAAATGACACCTGAATACCTAAATAAGATTTACATGTCATCTTAGTCTCTGTAGAACTGCCAATCCCAAAACCAACATAAACACAAACACATGCACACAGTTTAATTTTCTTCATACTTAACAACAGATAATTGATGCAAAAAGAGCAGTTTTTTAAAGGGATCAATAACCCTTTAAAGGTGATCAACATCAGAATTTTAAAGTCAAAATCTTGCTGTATGTATTATGTGTGTGTGTGTGTTTCTGTGTGTGTGTGAACTTTAGGGAAATTATTACTGTTTTTTTCCTTGGATTTTTCACAAGGATCACACACACACAAGTATTGTGCCTCACACTGTCTGGGAAAAATAGGAGAACATATAACTCATTGCCTTGTGTGTACAATTAACTCTTTTGCTCCTGTACTGTGAGAACAAGTATCATGATGCTTAGGTGGTTGTGGGTGTCATTTGGACTTTAACACCAGGGTTAGACCTTTGGTATCATTATAAATGAATCTACACTCAATGCTTTAATATGACTGAGGAAGATAATTAGTCACAGTTGAATAAAAAAGATGCTAGTGGAGTTCTACTTCATTAAGGGAATGCCAGCAGAACATGTAAGGGTCTCTATAATTTCACACTCCTGCTCTTCATATTAATGTCTGTCAAATCAATGCTTTTATTTTAGCGTGTGAGTTTGACTCGACTCTCTCAGAACATGTACCAAATTTATCTTTGCTTCAGCAGGTTGAGAAACTAGTTTGAGCAAAAAAAATTTGCTATTACAAATTTACCAAATTTATTTTTTTATTGATAAATAATCTTTGAGCAATTTTTCTAAAGTGTAGCTCCATAAGTTATATGGATGAAAGAGACTGAATACAAAATAGACAATACTCCAGAAAATTTATTATCCTTTGCAGTTTTGAATAATTACTTGTTTATATTATTCTGATAATTTTCTTCCATTAATATTATTTTCATATAGATGCTAACTTTAAATTTCTTCCCTGTATTTCAAGTCTTTTACATAACTCTAGTACTCAAAAGTGATTCCATCACCATGTCAATTCTCTGTTATGCCTTTTAAAAATAATTTACCACACTGCACAAGTATAGTGGAGGTGACTAAAAGCAGAGGTGACTAAAGTATCTGGGTAAAGTATTAATAGCTACTATTATATGGAGCCCAGCAGAAGAAGTAACTTTTTTGGAGAAGCAATGATAACATGATACTAAAAGCACTAAAAGCAGAAAAAAGATAGAATTTTAAATATTGGAACATTAAAGCCTGATGTTTGGCTATTTGGGGTTTTCTGGTTCCATGCAAATTTTAGGATCGTTTGTTTTATTTCTGTTAAAAATGCTGTTGGGATTTTGACAGGTATTGAACTGAATCTGTAGATTGCTTTGGGTAATATGGACATTTTGACAATATTAATTCTTACAATCTGTGAGTACAGAATATCTTTCCATTTATTAATGTCTTCTTCAATTTCTTTCATCAATATCTTATAGTTGTCAGTGTACAAGTTTTTCACTCTTGGTTAAATTTATGTCTTGTATTTTATTCTTTTTGGTGCAGTTGTAGAAAGCAGCATATTTTTAATTTCTCTTTCTGATAGTTCATTATCAGTATGTAGAAACACAATAGATTTTGTATATTGATTTTGTATCCTGTAACTTTACTGAATTAGTTCTAACACTTACTTAGTTGAATCATTAGGATTTTCTATACATAATATTGGAGAAGGCAATGGCACCCCACTCCAGTACTCTTGCCTGGAAAATCCCATGGACTGAGAAGCCTGGTGGGCTACAGTCCATGGGGTCGCTAAGAGTCGGACACGACTGAGCGACTTCACTTTCACTTTTCCCTTTCATGCACTGGAAAAGGAAATGGCAACCCACTCCAGTATTCTTGCCTGGAGAATCCCAGGGACGGTGGAGCCTGGTGGGCTGCCGTCTATGGGGTCGCACAGAGTCGGACACGACTGAAGCGACTTAGCAGCAGCAGCAGCAGCTTAGCAGTAGCAGCATATATAATATATCATTTGCATATAATGACAGTTTTACTTCTTCCACTCCAGTTTGGATGCCCTTTTCTTCTAACTGCTCTGTCTAGGACTTCTAATACTATATTGAATAAAAGTTACAAGAGAGTGAGCATCCATGTCTTTTTCCTGATCTTAGAAGAAAAGCTTTCAAATTTTCATCATTGAGCATAATGTTAACTGTGGACTTGTCACATACAACCTTTCTTATGTTGAGGTACATTCCCTCTATAACCACTTTGTTGAGTTTTTATCATCTCTACATTCATTATGAACTGTGTATGGCATATAAACAAAAAAGTCATTAAAAACACAAAATTTGTTCAGAAACAAGGAAGAAAAAATTTAGAAATAAATACAACATGTGAACTGTGGTTGTACAGCCCTCGAGGTAAGAATGCTTTTCAAGATTTTTAAAGAATTAGAAGAGTATATATGACAGAAATATTATGAGTTCTACAAAGCCTAGATTACTTGGCCCTTTTACATACAAAATGCTTGCTGACTTCTGATGAATGGAATTATAGTCCCAAAAAGAGATTCAAGGTCATATGAAACAGGAGCAATATTTTAAGAAATGAGCCTGTTATTGGATATGGAGAGTCAAAAAGGACCCTTCCTTGTGGGCCTTGGTTCTTTGTAAGGACAGAAAGAAAAATGTCAGGTGGCAATACCAGTTTATTGAAGAAAGAACATAAAGAATGCCTCAAGGGAGAGGTGGGCCACGCCAAGAGAGGTAATGGCACCAGAATGATGAGGTACTGCATTTTCAAGACAGGGCTATTACATATTCATCTAGGTGGATGTGGACTGACTGTTTTGATAGACAGTTGCAAGTTACATAAAAACAGACTATATTGCACATGTTTTTCCCATAATTCAGTCTGTTATAATCAGATGTATGTATGTATAGAATATTTATGAACACTTAGTAGGCTCCTGGCTACCTAAGGTCATTTGAGGACATAACTGTGCCTCGAGGGGGCATGTGCTGGAGTTGAATTTCATGCGGTTAGTCTGTATCCACTGTGCGCCTAGGGCACATCTTCCAGAGTTGGAAAGCTCTCTGTGTTATTTCATAGCATATCTGTGTGTCTCCTTGGCCCTGACTGGGGTGGTGTTTAGAGATCAGCTTGAATCTTTTTTGGCTAGGCCATTCCTCATTGTTCATGCCTAACTTCCTACCTAACAGGTCTGTATTCAAAAACTAATGAAAACTATCAAGCCAATTACAGAAGCAATACAAAAAAACAGCAAGATAAAAATTATTAAAGTATAATTCTGCATATCATAATAAATTAGTAAATATCAAAGGTGGCAAGAAAACTCATGAATCTAAATCAAAACAAAGTTATATCACACTTGAACATGGCAAGAAAAATACTGAGAGCTAATTTCTCAAGAGAAATAAGAGCTAAAAATCTTTAGTTATACGTTCAAAGTTCTGAAAGAAAAAAATCTCAACCAGAAATTCTGTATCTATCTTAAATATCTTTCAAAATTAATGGTGACATTAAATAACAAAACTATAAACAAACCAAATATAAAATAACATGATATAAGTAGACCCACATACATGAAAAATAAACAGAATTATTCAAAAGGAAAAAAAGATAACCCCAGTGTAAACACAGAGATGTAGAAAAACAGAAAATGTATTGTTGATTGATCTAATGAACAATTACTTGAGAAACAAACATTTGTGTTTTAAATACAGAGAGAATTCATGCTAGAATTTTAAAAATACCTATAAAAGAGTTAGAATAAAAGATTCCAAAGACTGAACTTTCTGAGAAGTGATAATACTATTCACTGATAACAAATTATGGTACGTCAAGGAGATAAACTTTAAACACTTTGTTGTTGTTCAATCTCTAAGTCCTGTCCAACACTTTGTGACCCCATGGAATGCAGCACTCCAGGCTTCCCTATCTTTCTCTGTCTCCCAGAGTTTGCTCAGATTCATGTCCATTGAGTCAGTGGTGGGATCTAATCATCTCATACTCTGCTGCCCTCTTCTCCTTTTGCCTTCAATCTTTCCCACCATCAGGGTTTTTTTCCAATGGGTCAGCTCTTCCCATCAAGTGGCCAAAATATTGGAACTTCAGTTTCAGCATCAGTCCTTCCAATGAATATGCAGATTGATTTCCTTTAGGATTGACTGGTTTGATCTCCTAGCTGTCCAAGGGACTCTCAAGAGTCTTCTCAAGCACCACAATTGGAAGGCATCAATTCTTCAGTGCTCAGCCTTCTTTATGGTCCAAATCTCACATCTGTACATGAGTACTGGTCATAGCTTTGACTATTTGGACCTTTCACTAAAATGATGTTAAGAAAATTGTAGATTTAAAATTGAAAATAATAGTGACTACATTAAATGTAAACTGAATGATCTGGTTGAAAGATGAAGATTGTTAGAATGGATATTAAAAACAGATGATGCAAAATTAGGACACAAAAAATTTTAAAATGGAAGGATAGGAAAAGATACATCATATACAATCACACTTATACACGCATATATATGTGTATATATATATAATGTGTATAGGCTTCCCTGGTGGCTCAGATGGTAAAGAATTTGCCTGCAGTGCAGGACACCAAGGTTCAATCCCTGGGTTGGAAAGATCCTCTGGACAAGGGAATAGCTACCCACTCCAGTATTCTTACCTGGAGAATGCAAAATGCAGAATGCAAAATATATTCATGCATGCATATATATGTACCACATATATACGTAGGCACATGTATTCTTATATATATCATATGTGTATATATGTATGATACATATCTCAAAATTATGAAAAAATTGACAAGTAGAAAAGGAGTAAGATCCTCAATTATGTTTGAAAATTGTAATGCAGCTTTTAGAAATTCATAGAAAATTCAGGAAATAAATACTAACAACACTATAGAAGGTTTGAAAAACACAATTACCTCTTTTGAGCTAAAAATATATACTAAAAACAATCACCTGGATAAAATGTAATTGCTGTTGTTGTTTAGTCACCAAGTTATGTCCAACTCTTTTGTGATTCCATGGACTGTAGCCCACTAGGCTCCTCTGTCCATGGGATTTCCCAGGCAAGAATACTGGAGTGGGTTGCCATTTCCTTTTCCAGGGGATTTTCCCCACCCAAAGATTGAACACACGTCTCTTGCATTGGCAGGAATATTCTTTACCACTGAGCTAGCAAGGAAGCAGGCATATATAAGTCATACATATTTGACATATGTGGCCTCTGAAAGTTAGTCTGTCAAATTTTAAATTCAGAAATCAGAGAAATTATCTTTTCTGACCATAAAGAAATTATGATAAGAAGTAATTTTAAATGATAACTAAAAATATTCTCTATGTTTAGAATTAAGCTACATATTACTAAACTATTCTGAAGAAATAAAATAAAAATCAGAAATTATTTATGTTGAAAATAGTAAAATAAAATCAACTTGATACAGCTAAAATTATGTTTAGGGAGAATTATTGATGTTGTTCAGTCATTGTTCCCTGTCCTTCACCATCTCCCAGAATTTGCTCAGATTCATGTCCATTGAGTTAGTAATGCCATCCAACCATCTCATCCCCTGTAACCACCTTCTCCTCTTGCCCTCAGTTTTTCCCAGCATCAGGGTCTTTTCCAGTGAGTCAACACTTCTCATCAGTTGGCCAAAGTATTAGAGCTTCAGCTTCAGCATCAGTCCTTCCAATGAATATTCAGAGTTGATTTACTTTAAGGTTGACTGGTTTGATCTCCCTGCTATCCAGTCTTATAATATTAATATATATTTGAAAAAAAGAGTAAAAATAAATGTTTACATCTCAAAAAGCGAAGGGAAAAAATAAGTGAAACTCAAGGAAAATGGAAGAAAGAAAAAGTAAGAAAAATTTCCAATTCATTTTATAAAGCCAACATAACCTTGCTGATTAAAAAAAAAAAACCTAACAAGTACATTAGAGAAAAGGAAAATTGTAAATTGACATCTTCAAGGAAAAAAAATATAAAATTTCTAAGTAAATATTAACAAACCAAATCTAGCTATAACTTTTATATACATATACATACACACATATAGAGATATATAAGCCAATCAAATAGAATAAAATACAAAAGCATGATATTTGAGGAAAACTCCTAGAAAAAGGTTAAGGTTAGATTTTGTACTATTTCAACTTCTATTTAACATTTTACTGGATATTCTAGACAGCATGACAAGGCATGGATAATAAAATTGTAATATTATTAAGAATGTGATAAGAAATCTGATAAATAATATAGAAGTGATAAGGAATTTATATGAAATATAATAAGTGATAAGAAATATGTCATATTCAAGTGATATGACTATGTATGCAGAAATTATATATATTATAAAGAAAACTGTTAATATCCATAATTAGACTGAACAGGTTTGTGGGTGACAAGGTCAATAAACACATAATTGTAGCTTTTTATCAGCTATATGGCCCCCATCAAAAATCTCACTTCTCATTCTTTCACCAGCTTAAACTCAAGATTCCCCACACGTTTTCTTTGCATTTGATATGACCAAAGTGTATGACAAACGCATTTCTCAATTAACTTACAAAATTAGAAACATTAAAATCTTTAAAACAACTTTATAAATCACTTTTTTTTGGAAACTCCAGTTTACTAAGAGATATGACAGAATCTTAAAGAAAAATAAAGGACATCTGAACTGAAAAGGCAAAGGATAGGACAATGAAATGAAATCCTCAGGTCAGTAGGTACCCAATATAATACTGGAGACTGGTGGAGAAATAACTTCAGAAAGAGTGAAGAGACAGAACCAAAGCAAAATCAACACCCAGTTGTGGATGTGACTGGTGATGGAAGTAAAGTCCAATGCTATAAAGAGCAATATTGCATAGGAACCTGGAATGTCAGGTCCATGAATCAAGGCAAATTGGAAGTGGTCAAAGAGGAGATGGCAAGAGTGAACATTGACATTTTAAGAATCAGCAAATTAAAATGGACTGGAATGGGTGAATATAACTCAGATGACCCTTATATCTACTACTGTGGCCAAGAATCCCTCAGAAGAAATGGAGTAGGCATCACAGTCAAAAATAAGAACCCAAAATTCAGTACTTGGATGCAATCTCAAAAGTGACAGAATGATCTCTGCTTGTTTACATGGCAAACCATTCAATATCACAGTAATCCAAGCCTATGCCCTGAAGAGTAATGCTGAAGAAGGGGAGTTGAACGGTTCTATGGAGACCTGCAAGACCTCCTAGAATGAACACCCCAAAAAGATGTCCTTTTCACTATAGGGGACTGGAATGCAAAAGTAGGAAGTCAAGAAGTACCTGGAGTAACAGGCAAATTTGGCATGGAGTACAGAATGAAGCAGGGCAAAGGCTAATAGAGTTTTGCCAAGAGAACACACTGGTCATAGCAAACATCCTCTTCCAACAACACAAGAGAAGACTTTACACATGGACATCACCAGATGGTCAATACTAAACTCAGATTGATTATATTCTATGCAGCCAAAGGTGGAGAAGCTCTACACAGTCAGAAAAAACAAGACCAGGAGCTGACTGTGGCTCAGATCATGAACCCCTTATTGCCAAATTCAGACTTAAATGGAAGAAATAGGGAAAAACACTAGAACATTCAGATATGACCTACATCAAATCTCTTATGAATATACTGTGGAAGTGACAAATAGATTCAAGGGATTAGATCTGATAGAGTGCCTGAAGAACTATAGACGGAGATTCATGACATTGTACAGGAGGCAATGATCAAGACCATCCACAAGAAAAAGAAATGCAAAAAGGCAAAATAGTTGTCTAAGTAGGTCTTACAAATAGCTGTGAAAAGAAGACAAGTGAAAGGCAAAGGAGAAAAGGAAAGATATACGCATTTGAACACAGAGTTCCAAAGAATAGCAAGGAGAGATAAGAAAGCCTTCCTCAGTGATCAATGCAAAGAAAAAGGGAAAAACAATAGAATGGAAAAGACTAGAGATCTTTCAAGAAAATCAGAGATGCCAAGGGAACATTTCATGCACAGATGGGCACAATAAAAGACAGAAATCGTACAGACCTAACAGGAGAAGAAGATATTAAGAAGAGGTGGCAAGAATACACAGAAGAACTATACAGAAAAGATTTTCCTGACTCAGATAATCATAATGGTATGATCACTCTCCTAGAGCCAGACATCCTGGAATGTGAAGTCAGGTGGGCCTTAGGAAGCATCACTACGAACAAAGCTAGTGGAGGTGATGGAATTCCAGTTGAGCTACATCATATCCTAAAAGATGATGCTGCGAAAGTGCTGCACTCAACATGCAGCAAATTTGGAAAACTCAGCAGTGGCTCCAGGACTGGAAAAGGTCAGTTTTCATCCCAATCCCAAAGAAAGGCAATGCCAAAGAATGCTCAAATTACTGCACAATTGCACTCATCTCACACGCTAGCAAAGTAATGCTCAAAATTCTCCAAGCCAGGCTTCAACAGTATGTGAATCGTGAACTTCCAGATGTTCAAGCTGGATTTATAAAAAGCATAAGAACCAAAGATCAAACTGCCAACATCCGTTGAATCATTGACAAAGCAAGTGAGTCCCAGGAAAACATCTACTTCTGTTTTATTGACTATGCCAAAGCATTTGAATGTGTGGATCACAACAAATTGTGGAAAATTCTTAAAGTGATAGGAATACCAGACAACCTGACATGCCTCCTGAGAAATCTATATGCTGCTCAAGAAGGAACAGGTAGAACTGGGCATGAAACAACAGACTGGTTCCAAATTGGGAAGGAGTATGTCAAGGCTGTATATTGTTACCTTGCTTATTTAAATTTTATGCAGAGTACATCATGGGAAATATTGGACTGGATGAAGCACAAGCTGGAATCAAGATTACCAGGAGAATTGTCAATAATCTCAGATATGCTGATGACACCACACTTGTGGCAGAAAGTGAAGAAGAACAAATGAGCCTCTTGATGAAAGTGAAAGAAGAGAGTGAAAAAGTTAGCTTAAAACTCAACATTCAGAAAACTAAGATTATGACATCTGATCCCATCACTTCATTGCAAATAGATGGGGAAACAATGTAAACAGTGACAGACTTTATTTTGGGGGGCTCCAAAATCACTGCACATGGTGACTGCAATCATGAAATTAAAAGACACTTGGTTCTTGGAAGAAAAGTTATGATCAGCCTAGACAGCATATTAAAAAGCAGAGACATTAATTTGCCAACAAAGGTCCATCTAGTCAAAGCTATGGTTTTTCTAGTAGTCATGTATGGATGTGAGAGTTGGACTAAAAAGAAAGCTTAGCACCAAAGAATTGATGTTTTTGAACTGTGGTGTTGGAGAAGACTCTTTAGAGTCCCTTGGACTGCAAGGAGATCCAACCAGTCCATCCTAAAGGAAATCAGTCCAAAATATTGATTGGAAGGACTGATGCTGAAGCTGAAACTCCAATACTTTGGCCACCTAATGAGAAGAACTAACTCATTGGAAAAGACTCTGATGCTGGGAAAGATTGAAGGGGGGAGGAGAAGGTGAAGAGAGATGATGAGATGGTTGGATGGCATCACTGACTCAATGGTCATGAGTTTGAGGAAGCTCCGGGAGTTGGTGATGTACAGGGAAGCCTAGCATGCTGCAGTCCATGGGGTTGCAAAGAGTTGGACATGACTGAGTGAATGAACTGAACTGAAAGAAGAAAGGGTTCAGCATGGAGTCAAAATTACCCGTTCCAGGTTACAGTTCAAGGTAAAATATCTTTTCTGGTATGTAGAGTTCCACTGACATGATATCTCCTATCTATGATATCTTATCCTTTCACTTAAAGGCATTTAGATCGAAGCATGAGCTTTTAAAAGTCTATTTTAATTCAATTTGAAGAAAAGTACTCTGTGGGAGACATTTTACATGTACAACTACTAGTATCAAAAACCTGTGGAAAAAAATGTCCATTTTCTCCCACCCAATTACAACAAAAATAAACTTTAAAACATTCTAACAATTCTATGTTTTTATCTATAAATCTGTCCATTTGCTTCATTAAAGTTTGCATTATAAAAGATCATAAATTTGAGTTTAAAAGACTTCTCAATTTAGAAAAGTAGTAATACAGTTTTACAGTGTGTCAGTTCCTTTTCTCACCAAAGATATGAGTGGGCTACTAACTCATGATCAAGAAGTCTACTTCAGTAAACTTAAACATGTTAAGTTTACCATGTAAAGTTTACCTTTAACTTCACATAGTTTGACCCACTCCAATATTCTTGCCTGGAAAATCCCACGGACAGAGAAGCCTGGTGGGCTACAGTCCATGGGGTCGCAAAGAGTCAGACACGACTGAGCGACTTCACTTTCACATAGTTTACCATGGGAAGAATGTCCATATCATTAATTATACACACTGACAGAATGTTATTTTGAGATGTTATTTTGAGACATGTTATTTCACATAATTGAAACGTAAATGGAAAGTGGGCTACCTAAATACTTTTTTCAGGTTTTTTTTTTAATTGTGATATTACATTGACAATTCAACTGCTGGAACCCTTTAAAATATATTCACTAACCTGATATTTTGAGGAAACAATTCACTCAGCAGGGAGAAACAAAAAATTTAGATTTGCTGAGCTATAAAAAGGGCAATGCTTGTAAAACTTTATTCCTTATAGATGTGTCTGTATATCACAAAGTCAGAGAGCAGCTTCCTCTTGATTTACAACTACAATATACTTGTATTTTATAAAAGATATTGGTTTCCAAATACACTTAGAACGTATTCTTTCCATCTAGATAGATTTCTTTTCAATGGCACCAGTTGTAGTCAGCAAAATAAGACATGCTCTTTCACTGGCCTAGGAGAAAGCCATCATTCTGTTTCGGTGGCAAATGGCCAAGCAAATGGCTAAAGTCTTCTCACTTTAGCATTACTTTCAGCCAGATTAACATAGAGCCATTCTTGCTTCCCATATAATAATCCTATTACATACAAACCCTAAGGGCATAGAAGACATGATCCAATCAGAACATATTATTCAAGTACAAAATAATAGATGTAGCCATCCTTCAGATAGTTACAGTTAATTCTATAGAAGCATTTTGTTTTCAAATGGCATGCATGCATTAGAACTGGCTTATGAAACATAGCTTCTCTCATAGCTCAGTTGGAAAAGAATCCTCCTGCAATGCAGGAGACCTTGGTTTGATTCCTGGGTCAGAAAGATCTCCTGGAGAAGGGATAGGCTACCCACTCCAGTATTCTTGGGCTTCCCTGGTGGCTCAGCTGGTAAAGAATCCGCCTACAATGTGGAAGACCTGAGTTCAATCCCTGGGTTGGGAAGATCCCCTGGAGAAGGGAAAGGCTACCCACTCCAGTATTCTGGCCTGAAGAATCCCATGAACTGTATAGTCCATGGAGTCACAAAGAGTAGGACAAGACTGAGCAACTTTCACTTTCAAGCAAACATATATTAATAATAGGGAAGCTCTTATATCTCTGATAACCCAATGAAAAGAAAGAAGTGTCTCAGCATCAACCAGTACTAAAAGCAGAAGTGTGGCTATCACTTTCCCTTTTATCTCCTCTCTAAAACTCTACTCTGCTTTTCTCTCCTTTTCTCACCCTGAAAGCCAGTTATCTCTGTTCCAATAATATGAACCCACATACTCTAGTAGTCTTGTGTATTATAAGTTCTAAACCTCAACAGCCTTTGACTGTGTGGATCACAAGAAACTGTGGAAAATTCTGAAAGAGATGGGAATACCAGACCACCTGACCTACCTCTTGAGAAATCTGTATGCAGGTCAGGAAGTAACTGAACTGGACATGGAACAACAGACTGGTTCTAAATAGGAAAAGGAGTACGTCAAGGCTGTATATTGTCACTGTGCTTATTTAACTTATATGCAGAGTACATTATGAGAAACGCTGGGCTGGATGAAGAACAAGCTGGAATCAATATTGCCAGGAGAAATATCAATAACCTCAGATATGCAGAGAGAAGGCAATGGCAACCCACTCCAGTACTCTTGCCTAGAAAATCCCATGGATGGAGGAGCCTGGTAGTCTGCAGTCCATGGGGTCGCAAAGAGTCAGACATGACTGAGTGACTTCACTTTCATGCATTGGAGAAGGAAATGGCAACCCACTCCAGTGTTCTTGCCTGGAGAATCCCAGGGACAGCGGAGCCCGGTGGGCTGCCATCTGTAGGGTAGCACAGAGTCTGACATGACTGAAGCAACTTAGCAGCAGCAGCTGCAGCAGCAGATATGCAGATAACACCACCTTTATGGCAGAAAGTGAAGAAGAACTAAAGAGCCTCTTGATAAAAGTGAAAGGGGAGAATGGAGACGTTGGCTTAAAGCTCAACATTCAGCAAACAAAAATCATGGCATCCGGTCCCATCACTTCATGGCAAATAGATAGAGAAACAGTGGCAGACTTTTTTTGGGGGGGCTCCAAAATCACTGCAGATGGTGACTGCAGCCATGAAATTAAAAGATGCTTACCCTCTCCTTGGAATAAAAGTTATGATCAACCCAGACAGCATATTAAAAAGCAGAGACATTACTTTGCCAACAAAGGTGCGTCTAGTTAAGGCTATGGTTTTTCCAGTGGTCATGTATGGATATGAGAGTTGGACTATAAAGAAAGCTGAGCATTGAAGAATTGATGTTTTTGAACTATCATGTTGGAGAAGACTCTTGAGAGTCCCTTGGACTGCACGGAGATCCAACCAGTCCATCCTAAAGGAAACCAGTCCTGAATATTCATTGGAGGGACTGATGTTGAACCTGAAACTCCAATATTTTGGCCACCTGATGAGAAGAGCTGACTCATTTGAAAAGACCCTGTTGCTGGGAAAGACTGAAGGCAGGAGAAGAAGGGAATGACAGAGGATGACAAGGTTGGATGACATCACCGACTCAATGGACATGAGTTTGAGTAAACTCCAGGAGTTGGTGATGGACAGGGAGGCCTGCCGTGTTGCAGTCCACGGGCTTGCAAAGTGTCGGACACGACTGAGCAACTGAACTGAACTGAACTGAGACCTCAACTGGACCAGTCTGTCCATTTTCCAGCCTGGGAAATTAGACTCAAAAAGACAGGCAATTTTAGGGGGTTGCAGCTGAATCTGTTACATGGACAACTGAAATGTCGCCAAGTGAAAATATACTCATTCCCAAGATGCTTTTCATCTTTATCTTACATGATGTACTTCTCTGAAATAATCCTTAAAAAATTGACTCATGACCCTACATTAAGATTTTCAAATAAAGGAGAAACAAGATGTATTTGTAAATGTTCTGACAGTTATATGTACTCTTACTTCTCAACTCTATAAGGAAGCCCAAAGCCACTGAAGTCACATTGTAAAATAACAACAAAAATTTTACAATGCATTTGCTATTAACTATTCCTTCAGTTAGTTCAGTAGCTCAGTCACGTCTGACTCTTTGCGACCCCATGGACTGCAGCACCCCAGGCTTCGCTGTCCTTCACCATCTTCTGGAGCCTGCTCAAACTCATGTCCATTGAGTCAGTGATGCCATCCAACCATCCTGCCCTCTGTCATCCCCTTCTCCCCTGTCTTCAATATTTCCCAGCACCAGGGTCTTTTCTATTGAGTAGGCTCTTCGTATCAAGTGGCCAAAGTATTGAAGCTTCAGCTCCAACATCAGTCCATCTAACGCATATTCAAGATTGATTTACTTTAGGATTGACTGGTTTGATCTCCTTATCATCCAAGGAACTCTCAAGAGTCTTCTTCAACACCACAGTTCAAAAGTATCAATTCTTTGGCATTCAGCCTTCTTTATGGTCCAATTGTCACATTCATACATATTTACTGGAAAAGCCACAGCTTTGACTCTAAGGAACTTTGTAGGCAAAGTAGTATCTCTTAAAAATATTCCTCTTAAAATTAAGACCTGGGCCTGTCCTTCAGCATGATCAACCCTCTGAGCTTTGGGACCCTCTGCATGCTTGGTCACTAAGTCGTGTCCAACTCTTTGTGACCCCTTGGACTATAGACCACCTGGTTCCTCTGTCCATGAGATTCACCAGGCAAGAACACTGGAGTGGGTTGCCATTTCCTTCTCCAGGGGATCGTCCTGACTCAGGGATTGAACCCAAGTGTGTCTTTTGTGTCTTCTGCATTGGTAGGCAGATTGTCTAACACCAAGCCACCTAGGAAGCCCTGAGATCTGGGGAGATGATTAAATCAAAGTTTCTGACTCTTCTAGTTAAATATGTCTCACTGATATTAAGATATAATAAGCAAGAGATTATGAGTCAGTATCCAAATTGCACTACCATTAAGTGTAAAATAGCCACAAACATCTACTCAGCTTGTTGTTCAGTCCCTAAGTCATGTTCAACTCTATGTGATCCCATGAACTGCAGCATGCCAGGCTTCCCTGTCTTTCACTATCTCCCTGAGTTTGCTCAAACTCATGTCCATTTAGTTAGTGATGCCATCCAACCATCTCATCCTCTGTCACCCCCTTCTCTCTTGCCCTTAATCATTCCCAGCATCAGAGTCTTTTCCAATGAGTTGGCTCTTAGCATCAGGTGGCCAAAGTATTGGGATTTCAATTCAGCATAAATTCTTCCAATGAATATTCAGGGTTGATTTCCGTTAGGATTGACTGATTTGGTCTCCTTGCCATCCAAGGGACTCTCAAGAGTCTTCTCCAGCACCACAGTTCAAAAGCATCAATTCTTCAGCTTTCAGCCGTCTTTCATTGTCCAACTCTCACAGCCATAGATGACTACTGGAAAAACCATAGCTTTGACTATACAGACCTTTGCTGGTAAAGTGATGTCTCTGCTTTTTAATACACTGTCTAGATTTATCATAGCTTTTCTTCCAAGAGCAAACATCTTTTAATTTCATGGCTGCAGCCAAGTTCCCATTGATTCTGGAGACCAAGAAAATGAAATCTGACACTGTTTTCACTTTTCCCCTATGAAATGATAGGACTGGATGCCATGATCTTTGTTTTTTGAACGTTTAGTTTTAAGCCAGCTTTTTCCCTCTCCTCTTTCACATTCATCACGAGGCTTGTTAGTTCCTCTTCACTTTCTGTCATTAAAATAGTATCATCTGCATACCTGAGGTCGTTGATACTTCTCCCAGCAATCTTGATTCCAGCTTGTGTGTCACCCAGCCCAGCATTTCGTATGATGTACTCTGCATATAAGTTAAATAAATATGGTAACAATATACATCCTTGACATATTCCTTTCCAAATTTTGAATCAGTACATTGTTCCATGTCCAGTTCTAAGCAGTGATTTTGGAGCCCACAGTATTTCTTAAAATTTGAACCTTTGGAGTTTGGGAATGTAAAGGAACTGTTCACCTGTATATGAGGTTTTCTTTGAGAAAATATAAAGCACATCCCCCCACCCCCCCCAACACACACACACAGAAAACATAAGATAAAAAGTCATGCTGTTATGTTTAGGTTTTGGGAATTCAGCATCCTTAGGTTTCAAATGTATAATGAGTCAAAAATAGTTTTCTAATAAATGTGAGACCTAAGAAATTTATTGTGTTAAGCCTATTTTTCTAAGTCAAGTAAAGTAGGTGAATCACTCTGATAGAGATAAGAGGAAATAAGCCATTAAAAAATAAGCCCATTTTTAATCTAGCAATCTTATTGAAGAGCCATTAAGGAAAAGATGCACATCTCTTAGCTGGAGTATGGCATCACAAGTGAGAGAATTTTGTGTGTACATCTTGCTTTTCAGAAGATTTCTTTGAGATCCACATCAAATTTGACAATTTCTATGAGAACATGTCAAACAATAGTTCCCAGAAGCAATTAAGAAAAGTCTTGTATATACATCTCTTGTAAGTACTTAAATCTTGAGATAAATTTCTCTCCCTGAACAAAGATAATAGTTGTATGAGCAATAGATGCTGCACAATCTATGCCATTTTTCCATAACACTCCCCTAATTAGCTTCATTTTTTAGGTGCATGGTGCTTAATTATTATTTTATTATTTTAGTTTAATTATATCATGTGGTGGCGAAAGGGAAACTGAAACAGGCTGTTGTAATGTGTTTAAGATAATCACTAACAATTTCTCATACACAGATTGTTTTTAAAATTTTATTATGATTTCAAAATTATAATATTTCTCATGATTATATTGATCTTAAATACAAACATAAATGTATTTGCAAAGGCTTGTCTACATACCTGTACACTGACATTTACTTAACAGGACTGTGTTATCAAACTAAGGTGAAATCTTATGCTTCTTTTCAATTTAACATTTGTATTTAACAGTGTAGGTTGACCTTGAAGAATCTTTGTTTTAGCATCTGTAAGAAATATTGAACGACTTTTTACAATATTTCAGTTTTTCTACTTTGAATAGTGAAAGTGCTTTATACCATAGCTTTGTCAATAGATCTTTAAATCAGTTTTTAAAAGGATTTGTTTATATAACATTTAACAACTAGGTTTTTTTGTTAGTTTATTTATTTATTTTTTTGCTATAAACTTTTAGCACTAATGCTCCGAGTGGAAATTTTCAAGGAAATAGGCATGTCATCTCTGGACCATAGTTTATAGTGCTGAGAAAAAAGAAAAATGTATGTGTTTACACACACTCATGCATACATACATACATATGCACACAAGCATGCTCCTATCAACTGCAAAGCTAATTTCCTTTAATAAAAGCCAAATGTATGCAAAGATTTTTTAGAAGGGTCTAGTGCTTTTTGGCGGAGAAGGCAATGGCACCCCACTCCAGTACTCTTGCCTGGGAAACACCATGGACAGAGGAGCCTGGTAGGCTGCAGCCCATGGGGTCTCGAAGAATCGGACACGACTGAGCGACTTCACTTTCACTTTTCACTTTCATGCACTGGAGGAGGAAATGGCAACCCACTCCAGTGTTCTTGCCTGGAGAATCCCAGGGACGGAGGAGCCTGGTGGGCTGCAGTCTATGGGATCGCACAGGGTCGGACACGACTGACGCGGCTTAGCAGCAGCAGCAGTACTTTTTAGAGAAACTCTGTAAGACCTAATGCTGCTGCTGCTGCTAAGTCACTTCAGTCGTGTCCGACTCTGTGTGACCCCATAGACGGCAGCCCACCAGGATCCTCCGTCCCTGGGATTTTCCAGGCAAGAGTACTGAAGTGGGGTGCCACTGCCTTCTCCGATAAGACCTAATATAGCTACCCAAACGCATTTAAACTGGCCATATAGTATTTTCTTAAACAATTTTGTATTTAATTATGTTTTCACATTCAAACTTGAAGAAAAATCACATGTAAACTGACATACATTTCCTTCTTACTTTAAATAACCGAAGTATCTGATAGCACTGGGCCTTGTCCCTTAATCTTAGTCACCACGATACCACAGTTCTCACTAGTCTCTATTTTTTCCCCTATACTGAGGCCAAATATTGGTTGAATTGTTAGATGTGATATTTACTGAAGTTGGTTATATTGCAATTTACTAAGCTTGTTGTATATTTGATATTTGTAGTAAATAATTGAAAAAAGTATTTATTTTTCCCTTTGTCTATTACAAATACAGAAATGAAATAGAGATGTATTCACAAAAAAAAAAATAGGAGAACATGTGTTTCTTTGTGTCAGTCCTACCTGCTTCAAATGGCTGTGCCAGAGGAATTTTCTGGATTACTGCATTCATGGTACATGTATAAGTACTGTAGGGGTTAGTATAACAGCCTTTTCCTAGGGCAATACACAGGAAAAAGATGACAACCCCTGCCCTTATGGATCTTACAACCATTAAGAAAGATATGACCTAAATGTACTAAATTGCATTGGAAATACAAATATTGGGAAAACAGGAAAAGAGAAAATTCAAAATTCGCTAAATAATTGTGAGGAATAGATATACTTAGCTGCCCTGAGATAGTTTTTAAGTTCAACTCAACTCATAGACAAAATATTATAAATGTTTTCAAGGTTTCCTTTTCTACAACCTCTTGAAGAAAATCACTTACTGACAGCAAAGAAAAGTAATACTGGTAATGATGATTTTATTATACTGGCAACTTCTGTGGAAGAATGTAAGTTAGTAAACATTTTTAAAAACATGCTAGTAAAATGTTGACTTCTGTTACAAGGCTACATGTAAAAAAAAAGGCTACATGTATTTTTCCATGTAAGATTTTTTAATTATCTTTCTGTCTGAGGAAGAAAAATTATCAATTTTAACATCTAAACACGTTTTGATTGAAAAGAAGTTTCTGTCAGAATATTATAAATAATTATCAAAGATATTTAAAAAATCCCAAGTAGACCAAGATGTTATTGTGACAAGTCAGTTATACTTTTCGCTAATTATTTCTGAATGCTATATGATCAAGCAAGAAAGTTTCATGAAAGAGTAAAAAAATAAAAAATAAAAAAATAAATATACTATTTTGGAAAAAGCATTTATGTATTCAGGCATCATATAGCACATTCTATTAGAATTGTTCAGTCATCAAACCTATGTCAGGTAAAGAAACAGATTTTTCATTTTCTAACAATAAAACTATAATCTAAAAGGATATGGAGAATGTATTCCTCCTTTACAGTAAAAAAAACAAACAAACAGAGTTTTAAAAAGAAAGCTGTGGTAATAATCGTTCAGTTTTTAAGTGTTGTTTGGTTTACAGCAAAAAAAAACTTCAAAAAGTACATTAAGGTCTCTTTCCCCAAAGGCCGTCAATTCTAAAACTTAGCACTTTACGTTATTGAAAACAATTTTAAAAGAAATAATTACAGCAGTAATTGTGTTTTTCTGAATAAACTTTGTGCAAATGATGCATGAATCAAAACATGATGAAACCTGTGCTCCATTTAACTCTTTGCATGATCCACAATAAGTTCAAATGCATAATTATGTTATCCAAACCTGTCAAGAGACTAGAATATCTAGAGCTTGTTGCCTTGGAGAAAGATGAGGGGAAAATGGAACAAATACAGCTCAGTATGGCAAGGTGCTGATCTTGAGATG
Organism: Giraffa tippelskirchi; assembly: GCF_054371585.1. Lineage (NCBI taxonomy): Eukaryota > Metazoa > Chordata > Mammalia > Artiodactyla > Giraffidae > Giraffa > Giraffa tippelskirchi. Next base: position 46,301,198 of record NC_137276.1, read on the forward strand.
GAATTTGAAATAGAAGAAATGGTCCTAGGGAAAAAGCTTTCTTCAGAGAGAACTGATGGGCTTATACACAGAAAATATATTCAGGTCTTCCTAAATATGCAATTTTTCTGTTGAGATTCACAATTGGCTTCTTTCAAATGTATCAGAGACATTGTTGCATTGTCTGTGCTTAGGAGGCAGGAGAGTAGCTGAAAAATGCATCTTACCTGTTGGAAATGAATCATAAAACCTTGCTGAAGGAAATAGAATGTATGCTGACACTTGAAGAAAGAGTTTAAAGTTATTTAGGTGATACAAAGGGTGCAAGCATTCAGAAAAAAAGCAAGAAATGTGGTTAATAAATGACCATACTACATATACTTAGACATCAAGCCAGAAAATGAGATCTTTAGGTCCAGCTACTACCAAGCACTCTTAAATCACAAAAGAAGCTCATCTTGTTTTTGTTTTTATTGTTGGAACATAAGTTCTGGGCTTTAAATCATTTCTCTATCAAGCATACTGCATGATACAGAGTAGGTGACCAATAAATATTTATTAAGTACTGTAGAAATGAATAAATGGATGTCAAGTGCTGCTCAATTGTTGTGTATATTCACATCATTACCTGCATTGTCTAATGTAATCAATTCCAAACTGTATTTACTGTCTCTAGTCTCATTTCTCTCTCCTAAATTATAAATGTGGGTATGTTATTATTCTATTTATAACCCTTCCATAATTAAGATTCAATGACTTCAAAATATGCTAGGACAATGTAACTTTGAATAACTATTTTGAAAAGCAATTTGGCTTTAAAGAGTGAAAAATTTGTTTCCAATAATTCCATGTCTTGAAATCTGTGCTAAGAATACCATTAGAATATATATATATATATATATATATATATGTGTGTGTGTGTGTGTGTTCATGCATTCTAAGTCACCCGGTCATGTCCAAATCTTTGTGTGCCTGTGGACTGTAGCCCTCTAGGCTCCTCTGTCCATGAAATACTCCACGCAAGAATACTGGAGTGGATCTTCCCAATCCAGGGTTTGAATCCACGTCTCTTATGTCCCCTGCATTGGCAGGTGGGTTCTTTACTACTAGCACACCGTATGCATATACTGTTGTTGCTGTTCTGTCACCAAGTCGTGTCCGACTCTCTGTGACCCCATGAACTGCAGTACATCAGGCTTCCTGTCCTTCACTATCTTCCTGAGTTTGTTCAAACTTATGTCCATTGAATCAGTGATGCCATCCAACCATCTTATCCTCTGTCGCCCTCTTCTCCTCAATCTTCCCCAGCATCAGGGTCCTTGACAATGAATCGGCTTTTTGCATCAGGTGGCAAAGTATTGGAGCTTAACTTCACCATCAATCCTTCCAACGAATATTCAGGGTTGATATTCGTTAGGATTGACTGGTTTAGTCTCCTTGCTGTCCAAGGGACTCTCAAGAGTCTTCTCCAATACCACAGTTCTAATACATCAATTCTTAGGCTAGGCTCTATATTATCACCCTGTTTATATTTAACTTATATGCAGAGTAAATCATGCAAAATGTCAGGTTAGATGAAGCACAAGCTGGGATCAAGATTGCAGGGAGAAATATCAATAACCTCAGATGTGCAGATAACACTACCCTTATGGCAGAAAGCAAAGAAGAACGAAAGAGCCTCTTGATGAAGGTGAAAGAGAAGAGTGAAAAACAAATGGCTTAAACTCAACATTCAAAAAAGGAAGATCATGGCATCAGATCCCATCACTTCATGGCAAATAGATGGGGAAACAATGGAAACAGTGACAGACTTTATTTTCTTGGACTCCAAAATCACTGCAGATAATGATTGCAGCCACAGAACTAAAAGATACTAACTCCTTAGAAGAAAAGCTATGACAAACCTAGACAGCATATTAAAAAGCAGAGACATTACTTTGCCAACAAAGGTCCATCTAGCCAAAGCTATGGTTTTTCTAGTAGTCAAGACGCTTGCTCCTTGGAAGAAAAGCTATGACCAACTTAGACAGCATATTAAAAAGCAGAGACATTACTTTGCCAACAAAGGTCCACTTAGTCAAAGCTATGTTTTTTCCAGTAGTCATGTGTGAATGTGAGAGTTGGACTATAAATAAATCTGAGCACCGAAGAATTGACAATTTTCAACTGTGATGTTGGAGAAGGCTTTTGAGAGTCCCTTGGACTGCAGGGAGATCCAACCAATCCATCCTAAAGGAAAACAGTCCTGAATATTCATTGGAAGGACTGATGCTGAAGCTGAAACTCCAATACTTTGGCCACCTGATGTGAAGAACTGACTCGCTAGAAAAGACCCTGATGCTGGGAAAGATTGAAGGCAGGAGGAGAAGGGGATGACAGAGGATGAGATGGTTGGATAGCATCATGAACTCGATGGACATGAATTTGAGCAAGCTCCAGGAGTTGGTGATGGACAGGGAGGCAAGGTGTGCTTCAGTCCGTGGGGTCGCAAAGAGTTGGACATGACTGAATTACTGAACTGAACTGATGTATGGATGTGAGAGTTGGACCATAAAGAAGGCTGAATGCTGAAGAATTGATGCTTTTGAACTGTGGTTTAGGAGAAAACTTTTGAAAGTTCCTTGGACTACAAGGAGATCAAACCAGTCAATCATAAAGGAAATCAACCCTGAATAGTCATTGGAAAGACTGATGCTAAAGCTGAAGCTCCAATACTTTGGCCACCTGATGTGAAGAACTGACTCATTAGAAAAGACCTTGATACTGGGTAAGACTGAAAGCAGGAGAAGGGGATGACATAGGATGAGATGGTTGGTGACATCCCCGACTCAATGGACATGAGTTTGAGCAAGCTCTGGATGATGAGGAAGGACAATGAAGCCTGGCTTACTGCAGCCCATGGGGTCGCAAATAGTCGGACAAGACTGAGCTATTGAACAACAACAACAACTCACATTCATACATGACTGCAGGAAAAGCCATAGCTTTGACTATATGGACCTTTGTTGGTAAAGTGATATCTCTGCTTTTTAATACACTTTGTCATAAGTTTGTCATAGCTTTAAGATTGGCTGGTTTGATTTCTTGCAGTCCAAGTGACTCTCAAGGATCTTCTCCAACACCACAGTTCAAAAGCATCAGTTCTTCGACATTCAGCCTTCTTTATGGTCCAACTCTCACATTCATACATGACTACTAGAGAAACCATGGCTTTGACTAGACAAACCTTTGGACCATGAGCCATGTGTCAGAGCAGCTCTCCTGGTTTCCCTTACCCTACTGCTTTCCACCCAGGTGCCCTTTCTCAAAATAATCTCTTGCTTTATCAGCACATGTGTCTCCTTGGACAATTCATTTCCGAGTGTTAGACAAGAGCCCAGTTCGGGGCCTGGAAGGGGTACCCCTTCCTGCAACATCATGATTATCTAGTTTAGTGATAAATCTTTTGTTCAGGAAGTACAAATGTGACCTTTTTTTCTGATTATTTTACATGAAATTTATGTCCTTTTCATATCTTTATGAATTTTAGAGTTTCTCAATTAAACAACAAAAGTCTGCTAAAGCTGTCATTGGAATTGCATTAAATGTATATATTAGATTGGGAGAATTGGAATCTTAAGATTTGAAACAAGAACATGCATAACATCCCATATCAATGATCAGACCATAGTATATCTCTACATCCTAGTATAGAGGTTGTTTTCTCCCCTTAATTGCTGAATATTTTGGTATTGCTTTAAGTATAATTGTTATTTTTTCATTTCATATTTATTTTTTTGTTGCTGGTATGTAAAAGTAAAATAGGTTCTTTTATATGGACCTTGTACCTTGGGTGTGTGTTAGACTCATTACAAGCTGTAGTACTTATTAACACTTAGGATAGTCTATATAAATAATCATGTCATTTCTGGATATGTAAATTTTAATTTTCTTTCAAATCTTTTGCCTCTGTTTCTTTTGCTGCACTGGTAAGTTCCTTCTCTCATATGTGGTGAATAAAAGTGGACAGGAAAATGTCCTCTTTATTTTTAACCTTATTTTTATGTAGAAAGCAGTCATTGTTTTACTTTTATGTGACTTGTTGCAGGATCTTATGTTAGAAGCTCTTTATCACATTAAGGAAATTTCATTGAATTCCTAGCTTTCTTAGAAATTTTTTCGTGAAAGTGTATTGAATTCTGCCAAATGCTTTTGTTGCAACAATTAAAGCCTTTCTCTTAAAATGTAAATGTTTTAGGTCCCCTAAAGCCTGTACCCATTTTTGCCATCCTTTCAACATTTTATTGGAAGGTATTATTTCAAGTTTCTATCACCATCTCAGTATGTGTATTCTGGAGCCATTTCAGTTTATCAATATTTTTCTTTTTTGTCTTAAGGTATTTTTTGATTTCCTCTTGAATATCTTCATTGACTCTAGTTTTTTAATAGCATGCTTTTTAGTTTCTGTGTTTGTGTTTCTCCAGTTTTCTTTCTGTAATTGATTCTATCTCAGAATTGATCCATAGTTATAGTGGTTTTGTACTGTGTCAGCCTGGATAAGGTGGAATTGTGTTTCCCAGAATCCCCTTTCCTGTGTCATATCAGGTTTGATTTATCAAAAAGAAAATTTGCTCAAGATTTATATGGATAATTTAAGCAACAATCACTATTTTAAAGTCATAATGTTATAAACAGAATGCCCAGCCAGTAGCAGCAAGGTGTTCTCCCCCATTTTGCTTCTAGATCTTTTCTCACCTGTTGATCTTGCTGGCCAAAACTGATACCTGGGCAACATCAAATGCAAAGGCAATATGCCTCCATAAACTTTCCCACCAGTCTCTTTTCATAGTCACCCTCTGATAGGTGGATGTGCCTGATTTTAGGAAGTTTGCTTAGTGATTTCTAATCAACTTGCCAGTCTCAACTTTTACTTACACAATTGTGTGAGATCTTATTCCTCTAATAAATTTTTATTCCATAATACATTTAGTAGTTCTCTTTGGTCAAACTCTAACTGATTTAATAATTGATATCTGGGAATGGAATGCTGTTATACTAAAAATATGAACTATATGGCATTGGCTTTGGAGACAGATGACTGAACTATTTCCAACCTGCACTGGACTGTGATATGAGCAAGAAATGAAACTTTGTTGCATTAAGACACTGTTATTTTGGGCTATTTTTCATAGGAATGAAACTGTACTGATTAATACATCTCTGCCATCAAGTCTTTCCTCACCACCCAGTCTGAATTAGCGTCAGTCTTCCTTACTTTATCACCTCATTTTAACTTCTGGATAGCATGTGTGTAATATTCATCTTTTTTAAAATTTATTCATTTCTATTACTAGAACTAGAATGTAAATTTTGTGACAGCAGAGGTCTTTAATCTGCTTTTTTTACAATAATAAATATTTATTGAATTTATTAATGATGGAGTAAATGAATGAACAAAATAAGAGAATTAAAGCATTACAGTGAACAGGTATGTGACATGCCTGTTCAATGTTTTTGCTGTTTTCCTCTTAGTGTCTAGGAATTCTTGCTATCTATTATTCTATCCATGTAAAGAACTCACTAAAAACAATTAAAGAATCTTTTTTATTTTCCCTCGTTCATACATTATCTTAGTTAGCTGGTTTAAGAAAGATTCACTGATGCAAATAGGCCCAAGTTCATCTCAAACGTAACTGTGAGAAAATTTCACTTCAAAGTGATTTTTTTTTAAGAAAATTATCTCCTAAAATAGGTATGTGAGATTATAACTATGAGACTAGTCTAAAGTCAAGCATCAGGAAATTAGTGTTTGAGTTTATATTTCTTGAGGAATAGCTGAGAGGCATTAGTTTTCTACTTGTATAAAACTGCACACTGCAAATCCACAAGGCAAGAAATTTCTATGTCTTGCTAGTATTAGAGATAATCAGGTAGTATACCTGGGACTGAGTTGCAAGGCGGATCATTGAAGTGCCTACATTTTTGTTGTTGTTTTGTTGCTAAGTCATATATAACTCTTCTGACACTCCATAGACTGTAGCCCAACAGGTTCCTCTGTCCAAGGGATTTCTCAGGCAAGAATACTGGAGTGGGCTGCTGTTTCCTTCTCCAGTGGATCTTCCCTACCCAGGGATTGAATCCACATCTCCTGCATTGGAAGGCAGATTCTTTACCACTGAGCCACCAAGGAAGCCCATGAGCATGGTAATAAGCATTTCATATAAAGTCTTCATTTCTCACTCAAACTAAACGTGCAAGATTGGTATTCTTAACAATTAGATATACCTATTGAAGATGAAGAAACTATAATTACAAAGGTTATTTGGCACCATGCCTCACAGATGGGAAATATTGGAGGTTAAAAACAAACCTTGTTCTGACACTATTTTTAGTAAATACTTTTCATAATGCCAATTTATTTTCTAATATATTTTAAAATAAAATGTTTTTACAAGGTCAAGGAGATCTAAGAGAATAGAGTAAACATTACCTTGGGTTTGGAGTCAGAAACCTAGATTTCATTTTTCAGTTCTTCAATCAATGATTCTATGATCTGGGACAGGTCAAGATCAGTGGAGCCTTTCCTAGTGTAAAGGAAAGAAAATCACCCAGGTAGTGTGGTGGTAAAGAATCTGTCTGCCAAAGCTAGGAGAAACAAGAAATGAGGGTTCGATCCCTGGGTGAGGAAGATCCCCTGAAGTAGGAAATGGCAACCCACTCCAGTATTCTTGCCTGGTAAATTCCATGGACAGAGGAGTCTGATGGGGTACAGTCCCTGGGGTTGCAAAGAGTCAGAGCATGCATGCAGTTCATACTGTAACCTAATCATTTCTTCACAAAGTAAGAAACAATCTATTTTATCCTGAAAGTAGAAACTAAAGAATTAAACTGTTACCTAGGTGCTCCTTGAGTAATGGACACCTGATTTAGAAAAATCTCATATATCTGTACATGAACAGCTGGTAGCCCTCTACCTCCTCTTCCTATTCCGCCTCTGTAGGGTCCAGAAACTGGAAACTGAAATTTTCTAATGGTGAATCCTGGAAGGGATTCATTCAAATGCACGTTATTCCTTGCTATGTCCAACAGTCATGTGTGGATGTGAGAGTTGGATCATAAAGAAAGCTGAGTGGAGTGAGTGCATGAGTGAAAGTCACTCAGTCATGTCCGATTCTTTGCGACCCCATGGGCTCTACAGTCCATGGACGTCTCCAGGCCAGATTACTGAGCACTGAAGAATTGATGCATTTGAACTGTGGTGTTAGAGAAGACTCTTGAGAGTCCCTTGGACTGCAAGGAGACCCACTAGTCAATCCTAAAGGAAATCAGTCCTGAATATTCATTGGAAGGACTGATGTTGAAGCTGAAACTCCAATACTTTGGCCACCTGATGCAAATAACTGATTCATTGGAAAAGACTGGGAAAAATGGGAAATGCTGGGAAAGATTCAAGGCAGGAGAAGAGGATGACAGAGGATGAGACAATTGGATGGCATCACTGACTCGATGGCCTTGAGTTTGAGCAAGCTTCAGGAGTTGGCGATGGACAGGGAAGCCTGGCGTGCTGCAGTCCATGGAGTTGCAAAGAGTCAGACAAGACTCAGTGACTGAAATGAACTTGGTCTTTCATGACTAACTCATCTGGCTCCAGCAATTTTTCACAGATAAACACACATCCTTTTTAATCCTCTTCCTCTATTCTTTGAATCTTACCTAATTTCTTCAAGAAAATATATCTCTACCATTTAATTCTCTCCTTTCCCCCATGTCATCCTGGTTTTCTCAGCCTTTTCAACTTATTTTTCTCTGTGTTCAGTTTGTGACTCTAACCATGGCTGTTTAGAGCCGAGCTAGTTTAGGCACAACTCCACTCAGAAAAAGGATATCTGAACATTTTGAACTGACAAGAAAGTGCTTTCTGCCTCCAAGGCCTATTTAAATTTCCACAAACTTCTAAAGAACTGATTTCCATCATCTTGAATAAGCTTATTTCTCCTTAAGTTCTAACACTCATGATAATTAAATTATTTAACTTTGTGGGTTTTTCCCCCCTATTTTGCACTATAGCAGTGATTTAAGAGTGTTCTTTCCTAATGTGAATAGTATTTCAACTGTAGTGAATGATAAGAAACCATTTGTTAGAAGCCAAGAAACTAATCACTTTATGTAACAACTCTTTTTGAATGTATTCCAGATTCCTAATAACTGTCTGAAAAAAAAAAATCAGTAATGCAGTCAGTCTATGGAGGAAATACCCAGCGACTTAAACACCACATCCCCCAATTTTTTCATATTACTAATCTTGGTTGGGCAACTCATTCAAATTCTCTAGGTCTTAAATTCTTCATCATAAATCAAAGTAGTAGACTAGTGCCTTATTGTTTAGGTCCCTGCTATTGAGACAACATGTCACATACATGTCTTCCCTGTCAACATTAAAACTTTAATTTAGAAATTACATTTTTAAATTTTAGAAATGATATAATGCATAAATATTGCATCTTCCTCAAAACATAAACTCTCTGAGGACAATTGTAAATATTCCTTCTAACCAAAATACATGATTACAGATATTATGTGGAAATAATTTCTAAAAGAGCAATAATAGAAGACATTTTTCCAGAAATCATAACCTGATTTTTATATATAATATGTAAGCATCTAGAAAATAAATTTAATGTTTCTTCAATTTAATTAATAATAATACCTAGATTAAGTGATTTTCATAGAACTATTGAAAAATAAATCTCATTACTATAAATCACACAACCATTGTGTAACTTGATGATAATGCCCTAGATGTCAGAAGTGACAGCCTGTTTTCTATGCACTACTGTAAAAATGTGTAAGTGAAGTCACTCAGTTGTGTCCGACTCTTTGTGACCCCATGGGCTGTAGACTGTCAGGCTCCTCCATCCACGGGATTTTCCAGGCAAGAATACTGGAGTTGTTTGCCATTTCCTTCTCCAGGGGATCTTCCTGACCCAGGGATAGAACGCGAGTCTCCCACAGTACAGGCAGACTTTTTACAGTCTGAGCCACCAGCAAAACCCATAAAAAGGTATGGATGATATAAAGTCATTGCATTTTCCAAGTTAATGTCACTCACTAAATCCACACCTATCTCCTGGTTTGTCATGTTAAGCAATAGTAAAAAATTAGACTCCCACAGTCTTATGTAAATTACAGCTTTCATTCTGGTCAATAATTTTATCCTTAATGTATTATTCATCTCACAAAACAACAACAAAAAGCTTTATGACTATCACTGCTTATCAAATTCCTTTTTTTATCATAGAATTTGTCACATTTCCTAAACTATATGTTTACCTCATATTAAAGTTTTAAATTAAACAAAACATGTAAGGCGCTGGTGAATGTTCACTAAATATTAGCTTTATGATTGCTATTATTGTTATTTAAACTGAAGGGACAGTACAAAGAGGAAAGGCCAAAGCACAGGGTAGGTACAGCAAAGAGAACTCAGGCTGTTGGACTTCCTTTGCTGCTAATACTGATCTCTCGAGTCACTTAGGATAAATGAATACAGAAAAATTGCTAAACGTATTTACAACAAACCATACTCCAGTGTCCCTTGTAGAATTAGGAGCCTGAAAGGCAAGAAAGACTCACAAACAACATCCATTTTAGTTAAATCCTCTTTCCTAGTAGATAAGAACCCACTTGCTGAAAAGTAGTTACTCAAGTTTCAGAGGTTTTATCATGCCCGGTTTACTTCAGTGACTCTGCAGTGCCTGCTGGAAGACTTATTTTATTTCTTTGCATGAAGATAAGCTTTAACCAACTAGGCTTAACATAGCAAGGACTAGGGAAATGTTGAGATTTGACTTTTCATTTAATGAAGGAATCTTTTGTATTCATTAAGCAAGTATGTTTGAATCTTTGCCATACATCAGGTGATTCATGCTGAGGTGCCGTGTTAAAGAATCCAGTGATTTTCTCTTTGATGGTATCCCTGTCCCTGAGCCTGTTTTGCCATGAAAACACTATGAACATTGTCTTGGATCAAGTTCCCTAGACATGGAGCCTGATTATGGATTTATTGAAGGGATGCCCTCAGGAAAATCCTGCGAGTGGGCAAGAGAAACAGGACAGGTCGGGGAAAGCAATACAGCAAATATGTGATTTTCAAAGTTTTAATCTCAGTCTGATTCCAATCATTGCTCTGGAGCATAAGTTGTGTCTTGTCCAGAGGAAAGAAAGTTGGGTATTATTTCTGGCTTTGGCTTGAAGAGAGTGGAAAGAGGATGTAAGTTTCTAGACACCTTTAAGAAACTTGGCTCCTTCAGCCAAAGGCTAATGAACCTTCTTATCTTCTCTAAGAAGGTGACGGTGTGAACTGTTGATAGCTAAAACATACAGCTGAGACATGTGTGCCAACTCAATAAAGAGAATCTGGGTAGGGTACCAACACCATCAGCTATAAGTGGAATCTCAAGAGAAGATCCATACGATGTGATAATATGATGCAAAACAAAACAAATATATTTATGGCAGTTTTCTTCCATAATTTATTGAATTAATTTTTTGTGTAAGATCTGGCCAAGAGGTCCAGAAAGATGAGAACAAAGAAAAAAACAATGTCAAAGGCATTAAAAACAATCAATGTTAATTCTTAATATGTGCCAAGAAATATGCTAAATACTTTACAAATATTAACTAAGTTAAATATTTCAACTGACTGGTAAGATTTTCCTGCTTTTGCAGATGAGGAAACTGGAGGTCACTAACTCACCCGTGATCACACAACCATTTCCTTAAATCTTGATTTCTGTGTTTTGCTGCTTGTGTTTTAGTTTCTTCATTCACAACAAGAAAGACACAATAGTTAGATTATATCCTTGATATAATTTATTTAGATGAAAGACAGTGTTTTCCTGAGAATACCTTGCATAATTTTGTTACAAGATAGTTCCTAGGATCCTACCTAAAACATATTCATACAGAATCTCTAGAACAAGGAGTCTAAGAAAATGATTCAAATATCACATAAAATGTTTGCAAATTGATGAACTAGATAAATAGTACTTTAAATACATCAGTAGCATTAGCTCTGGAACAAATGAGGCTTACCCACAAGAGTCATTGAACCATTACACACACACACACATACACACACACACAAACATAAAACTAACATGTTTGTATCCAGGCAAGGTATTTCAAAATGCAGTCTACATATTGTCCCAGAGTAGGATTTTTAAACAATGAAAGGGAGTCTTTCTGAGGTCATGTTCACAACATGAAAACTGATCTCTTCCTTACACAAAAAATGTCAAGAACTATAGAGGAGACACAGTGGAAGAATTGAGGTGATAGAAATACAGAGGAAAGCAAACCAAATATAGAGCAGGCACCAGCAGGCATTCCTCAGAGCGCATTGGACAAAAAATTTTAAATTATTTTTGGTGAGCACAGGTGTGCAAGTCATGGTGTGATATTGCTTAGGTCTCTAGTTAACTCTGATGTAGCTGGAGATAACTAGACATTTTCAGAACTAATACTGAAAGCCTTGATAACAGGGAAGCAATGCAACATGCACAGTTAAAACTGCATAAAGGAAGCTGGTAGGGACAGAGTAAATGGACAAAGCCAGTGATTAAATAGTTAATCCCGCTAGGGGATTATAAGCAGAAAAATCATGGGAGATTCCTGTAAGCCAATAATCTCTCAAGAAACCAGGTTTTCTTAACCACAAAATCAAGCAGGCTTGCTTAGCAACAAAATCAGGCAGCAGAAACACAAGACATGCCCCCAAATAATAAAACAGTGGTGGCATGAGACCTACATACTGCCCAGTGAGCTAAGATGATGATCCCTAAAATGAATACTATGCACACATAAAGCAATAATTTATGGATCGAGCTTGACCATGTAGGGACAAGTAAACTCTTCCGCTCAACCTAGAGGAGGAACTGATGATGGAAGCAGACGTTTACTTAAGAAAGACAAAGAAGTTCTCCTCCTCACTGTTCCTTTGATTATAAGTACCCCAGTATGTCCTTCAGGTGAAGCATTTCTTTCCCATCTGCTTGTAAACTTCACAAGCATCCTATTGTAATGAATCACTTCTTACCTATCCCTTTGTCTCTCAGTGAATTCTTTTCTACACTGAGACATAAAGGACTATGGTACTGGAGCTCTTCGGAGCCCCTGATATGACACCTATTGGTTCAAAGCAATAGACTGAAAGTAAAGTTAGCATAATGAAGAGATTGAAGGGCTCTTGCCATTCCTCATCAAGGTTTTCACTAGGATTTGAAATAAAAAAAGGAAGAGACCACTCAGTTTTAGTTTGATGCATATATCTATTAATACTAACTGGTTCAGTAAACTGTTCAAGATTCTCTTTAGAGGCTCTGTGTTCAACAATTAACAGTGAATACTTTCTTACTATTAAAATATGAAATTAAATAATCCCTTCAAACATTTATTTCTTTTAATTTGTTTATTTTAATTGGAGGCTAATTACTTTGCAATATTGTAGTGGTTTTTGCCATACATTGACATGAATCACCCATGCGTGTACATCTGTTCCCCATCCTGAAATGCCTCCCACCTCACTCCCCATCCTATCCCTCAAGGTCATCCCAGTGCACCAGCTCCAAGCACCCTGTACCATACATCAAACCTGGACTGGTGATCTGTTTCACATATGATAATATACATGTTTCAGTGCTATTCTCTCAAATCATCCCACCCTAGCCTTCTCCTACAGAGTCCAAAAGTCTGTTCTATACATCTGTGTCTCTTTTTCTGTCTCGCATACAGGGTCATCGTTACCATCTTTCTAAATTCCAATTATATGAATTAGTATACTGTATTGGTGTTTTTCTTTCTGACTTACTTCACTTTGTATAATAGGCTCCAGTTTCACCCACCTCATTAGAACTGATTCGAATGCATTCTTTTTAATGGCTGAGTAATATTCCATTGTGTATATGTACCACAGCTTTCTTATCCATTCGTTTGCCAATGGACATCTAGGTTGCTACCATGTCCTGGCTATTATAAACAGTGCTGCGATGAACTTTGGGGTACACATGTCTCTTTCAATTCTGGTTTCCTCGGTGTGTATGCCCAGCAGTGGGATTGCTGGGTCATATGGCAGTTCTATTTCTAGTTTTTTTAAGGAATCTCCACACTGTTCTCCATAGTGGCTGTACTAGTTTGCATTCCCACCAACAGTGTAAGAGAGTCCCCTTTTCTCCACACCCTCTCCAGCATCTATTTATTGTTTGTAGACTTTTGGATATCAGTCATTCTGTCCGGCTTGAGCTGGTACCTCATTGTGGTTTTGATTTGCATTTCTCTGATAATGAGTGATGTTGAGCATCTTTTCATGTGTCTGTTAGCCATCTGTATGTCTTCTTTGGAGAAATGTCTGTTTAGTTCTTTGGCCCATTTTTTGATTGGGTCATTTATTTTTCTGGAATTGAGCTGCAGGAGTTGCTTATATATTTTTGAGATTAATTCTTTTTCAGTTGCTTCATTTGCTATTATTGTCTCCATTTCTGAAGGCTGTCTTTTCACCTTGCTTATAGTTTCCTTCGTTGTGCAAAAGCTTTTAAGTTTAATTAAATCCCATTTGTTTATTTTTGCTTTTATTTCCATTACTCTGGTAGGTGGGTCATAGAGGATCCTGCTGTGATTTATGTCAGAGAGTGTTTTGCCTATGTTTTCCTCTAGGAGTTTTATAGGTTCTGGTCTTACGTTTAGATCTTTAATCCATTTTGAGTTTATTTTTGTGTCTGGTATTAGAAAGTGTTCTAGTTTCATTCTTTTAAAAGTGGTTGACCAGTTTTCCCAGCATCACTTGTTAAAGAGATTGTCTTTTCTTCATTGTATATTCTTGCCTTCTTTGTTGAAGATAAAGTGTCCATAGGTGTGTGGATTTATCTCTGGGGTTTCTATTTTGTTCCATTGATCTATATTTCTGTCTTTGTGCCAGTACCATACTGTCTTTATGACTGGCTTTATAGTAGAGCCTGAAGTCAGGCAGGGTGATTCCTCCAGTTCCATTCTTATTTCTCAAGATTGCTTTGACTGTTTGAGGTTTTTTTGTATTTCCATACAAATTGCGAAATTATTTTTTCTAGTTCTCTGAAAAATACGGTTGGTAGCTTAATAGGAATTGCATTGAATCAATAGATTGCTTTGGGTAATATACTCATTTTCACTATATTGATTCTTCCAATCCATGAACATGGTATATTTCTCCATCTATTTGTGTCATCTTTGATTTCTTTCACCAGTGTTTTATAGTTTTCTATATATAGGTCTTTTGTTTCTTTAGGTAGATTTATCCCCAAGTATTTTATTCTTTTAGTTGCAATGGTGAATGGAGTTGTTTACTTAATTCATCTTTCTGTTTTCTCATTGTTAGTGTATAGGAATGCAAGGGATTTCTGTGTGTTAATTATATATCCTAAAACTTTACTATATTCATTGATTAGCTCTAGTAGTTTTCTGGTGGAGTCTTTAGGGTCTTCTATATAGAGGATCATGTCATCTGCAAACAGTGAGTTTTACTTCTTCTTTCCCAATCTAGATTTCTTTTATTTCTTTTTCTTCTCCTATTGCTGTGGCTAAAGCTTCCAAAACTATGTTGAATAGTAGTGGTGAGAATAGGCACCATTTTCTTGTTCCTGACTTTAGGGGAAATGGTTTCAATATTTCACCATTGAGGATAATGTTTGCTGTGGGTTTGTCATATATAGCTTTTATTATGTTGAGGTATGTTCCTTCTATAAATAGATATCAAAACCAGAATAGCTCAAAGGGAAACTATAATGAAGATTTTGGTGTCTAAAATGGGCATTTCTCGTAATAAGCAGAGGTTCCAGATTCTGTTTTAACAAAACTCATTGTACAGTTACACACTCCCTGGGTTAAATCTTGAGTAATCATCCCATAAAATTAAGATATTTAAATTCTACCAACAGTCATTAATCCTGAGAAAATACATTCCTAAATAGTGCACTAATATGAACATAGGAAGTCAAGAGATAACTGGACTAAAAGGCAAGTTTGGCCTTGAAGTACAAAATGAAGCAGGGCAAAAGCCAACAGAGTTTTGCCAAGAGAACTCACTGGTCACAGCAAACACCCTCTTCCAATAATGCAAGAGATGACTCTACACATGGACATCACCAGATGGTCAATACCAAAATCAGATTGATTATATTCTTTGCAATGGAAACAGTGAGAGACTTTACTTTTTTATACTCCAAAATCAATGCAGTTGGTGACTGCAGCCATGAAATTAAAAGCTGCTTGCTCCTTGGAAGAAAAGCTATGGCCAACCTAGACAGCATATTAAAAAGCAGAGACATTATTTTGCCAACAATGTTCCATCTAGTCAAAGCTATGGTTTTTCTAGTAGTCATATATGGATATGAGAGTTGGACTATAAAGAAAGGTGGGTGCCAAAGAATTGATGCTTTTGAACTGTGGTGTTGATGAAGACTCTTTGAGAGTCCCTTGGACTTTGAGGAGATCCAGTCAGTCAATACTAAAGGAAATCAATCCTGAATATTCATTGGAAGAACTGATGCTGAAGCTGAACTTCCAATGCTTTTGCCACCTGATGTGAAGGGCTGACTCTTTGGAAAAGACCCTGATGCTGGGAAAGATTGAATGCAGAAAGAGAAGGGGACAACAGAGGACAAGATATTTGGATTTTATCACCGACTCAATGGATATGAGTTTGAGCAAGCTCTCGGAACAGTGAAGGACAGAGAAGCCTTGCATAATGCAGTCCATGGGGTCGCAAGGAGTTGGGCATGGTTGAGCGACTGAAGAACAATGCACATAACTCTAGTAATCCTTGCAAAACATTTATGAAGAAATAATCCCAATGACTTCATTCAAGGCAAATATGGACATATAATTTTATTTGACCAATTAAAATGTGAGCTGAATGTGTCGTGTCACTTCTGGATGGAAGTTTTAAGAGCTGGACAGTAGTTCATATTCTTTTTTCTTTATCTTGGCAAATGTCAACTGAAAAAAAAAATGCATAACCTAAAAGTTGAGAATTATATTTTACTTAGTGGACAAAACTGAGGACTTAAGCCTGGGACATAGCATTTCAGATAATTCTGAGAAACTGACCAAAGGAGGCAGCGTTGAAGCCTAGATACATAGGAGTTTTTATAACCAAAGACCAGATATTTGTAACATTGAGATTACTGTTAATTAAAGAAAACTTGTTACATCAAGTTAAGGAGTTGAGTGTTTTTCTACCTGTGGGAAGATACAAGTGTCTGGGATCACTGAAATCATTCCTTTGATATGGACCTCTGCTATCTGGGACCAGTATCCTGTGTTTTCTTATCATGAGTCTCCTCAGGGAGCACAGTGGGAGTGGTGGTGACTGGAGTGGTGGGCATTGTTCACATCCTGAGTTCCCTCAGGGCTCACCAGCCATTGGGCAGCTGTAACGTGATGGCTGCAGCATCCTTTGTTAACTGATATGGCAGATAGTATTTTTCATTCACACAACCTGTGACATTTTAGATGTTGATTATCTCATTAGCCTCCTTCTCAGAAAGAAGAAAACAGATAGGACATCCTCCAGGCAGCCAGTAATGGACATGAAGTATGAGCAAGAAATTAACACTTGTTTTCACTCAGCCCTCAAGACATTAAGGATTACTTGTAACTGCAACAGAGCTTGGTCTTCTGGACTGATACAATTGCAGACTAGCATCTCTCATTTCTTTTCTAAAAATATATGGTATTATAAATGGCCCTTTTCATATCTCATGTTAAATTTAACAGAAATTGCAATAAATTAAATATACCTTATGCAGTAATAATCTTCAAAAAGAACTGATATTTCTCTAGTTGTATGGTTCCTTAGTGATTACATAGTGCAGATCAGGGAACCCAAGAGTGTTTCTGAAGGAAACAGCTTTCAGTCATCCGGATCAGTGAGAGTTGTGCATGGGTCACAGAATGGAACTCAGCCTCATTAACAACAGAAAGCAGTTTTAAGAACTGAAAAAACAAAGAGTGAATCCTTCAGACTGCATTAACAGCTCCCATCAGCATTAGAAGTTCTGATGTGTTTGTGGCTAAAATACAAATTGCTCTTTTATTGACTTCCCTGGTGGCTCAGAGGGTAAGGAGTCTGCCTGCAATGTGGGATTCCGGGTTTGATCCCTGGGTTGGAAAGACCCCCTGGAGAAGGAAATGGCAACCCACTCCAGTATTCTTGCCTGGAAAATCCCATGAATGGAGGAACCCGGCAGGCTACAGTCCATGGGGTCACAAAGAATTGGACACGACTGAGCGACTTCACTTCTTTTATTGACAGCAGTCTTTTTTTCAGTGACCACTACACTCTCTCCCATATCTTAAATTTTGATGTTTAGAACAAACTGCTTGCAAAAAAATTCTTACCTTAGCATGGATTTTTTAATTCATAGAGAATGTTGTAGAGAAATTTGGAATTACAATAACTTAGTATTCAAAAGATTTATTAACCTAAATTCAAGAATATGTTAAGAAGGCATGAAACAAATATTTTTATTTCTTAATATACCTATGTATCAGATGATAAATTATTTTAAGGACCCAATTAAAAAAAAAATCCCTCTACATGTACCTGCATTTATGACTTTTAAAAAAAATCACAGTTACCTTTAATAATGCATGTAAAACATGAGTTTTCATTTGACTAGTAATTATGCCATTTCATTTTATTAAATTCAGCTATCTCAAGGTTAATTTAAAATCATCATTCTAATTTAAAATCATCACTGCTTTCTTGAATTTTTCTAGGGAATTTCATAGTTCAGGAAGTCAGCAATAATCTATTTTACATCATCTAGGTCAGGTACTTATCTTACCAGAGCAGGAGAAATCAGACCAAGGTGATTGAATCAAATAACTTAAAGTGCTTAATATTCTAGCAGTCAGCTCCTAAGGAGCTCTGAGCATTAGAAAAACACATTTAGCATTCCAAGACAACAGTTATGATTCTAAAGTCTGTGTCTGGATGAATCATATTTTAAATTCATGTATTCCAAATTAAAGTCAAAGACAGTTTTAATAAACAATTGGCTGTTTATTAACAATAAGATGAAGAATGCTACTCTCCCCTCATTGTTTTCTTCATGTTCTTTCATGATTCTTCCATGTCAATACAATGTTGTTGGCTTAAAAAATGCATAACAAAAACAAAATCTTTGATATGAACTTCAGCTTTGTATCTTTTTTGAAAGAGACAGTTTTGGTCTTCTATATCAGTACTATAAATTTTATAGTATAAAAATTGTTTGTTGTATCAATATAAGAAACTGTGGTGTACTAATGTGCAGTGTTCTTCAAAAAATAGCATGTGATTTTCCAAAAACTTAACTTTTCTGTTAAAAACGTTTTCCCTTATGTGGGTCAAGTAATTTGAGTGGCCATTAAAAGGCAAAAAACTCTGTATTCTACTTTCACTGACAAATCTAAGTATATTTTAATTAGATATGATTCCATGGACTGTAGTCTGCCAGGTTCCTCCATTCATGGGATTTTCCAGGCAAGAATACTGGAGTGGGTTGCCATTTCCTTCTCCAGGGGGTCTTCCCAATCCAGGGATTGAACCCGGAATCCCACATTGCAGGCAGACTCCTTACCCTCTGAGCCACCAGGGAAGTCAACTACTGTATAGATACGGTCATATAGGAAGACAATGGCAGAGGTGGAACTCAAAGCCAAGTTTCATTACCATAGTACTGATAACTTACATTGAATTATGTCAGATTCCTGTTCTGAAGAAGAAGATTTAGCTTCAGGACCAGAGACCAGGCTTGACCACTCAGGGCTCTTGTGTGGCAGAAGTTTTACCAGTGAAAAGGGACAGACAAAGCTTCTGACACAGACATCAGAAGTGGGCAGAGAGTGCCCCACTCGCTAGTCTTAACAGGGGAGCTATATACTTTTTTAATTGTTTATTACAATAAATCAAAAGAATGTCTCAAGGTTGTAAAGATCTTACTAGACCCACTCCAATTTGCATTTTAAGATGACAGGATTAGAACCAACAATAGAAAGATTTTACCAAACCCACTCCCACAATTTACATTTTAAAATAACAGGATTAGTCATAAAGTTTTCAAGGAGAGATTGTCCTCAAGCAAGATACATTGTTGTTATATAATCCTTAGTACAGAGTTTAAGCTGAGTTGTTTTGTTGTGTAATCATCAGCTCCAGGCTTAAAGAAAAAAAAAAAACCTTTTCTGTGACTAAGACTAAGGAATGTAGGGAAAAAGTGTGTCCTTTTCTCCTTGATAATTCCAGAACCCTCTCTCCTCCTCCAGGACCCTGGACTTATCAACCTAGCTAAAAATTGACTCTCCCAGTACCATACTTCCCCAGCACGTATTTGTAGTAGCAAAATGTGTCCTAGAATAAGATAGCAGAATCTCTAATGAAAATATTACTGAATCAGTGTTATTGTGAACATAGTATGTGTTTTATTTATACTGATTATTTGATTTCTTCAACCATGTATTATGCCAGAGTTATTTATCTCTCAGTCTATTTCTCACCTTATTATTATTATTTTTTGCCCTATTTTAATAAAACTAGAGCTGAACTAACACAAATAGAAAGACAAATAAGTGAAAACTTGCTGGTAGCCATTGCAACATATTACTATAGTTTCTCTCCGATGTCTGAATAGTGTACTCAGGTAAAACCATAGCACATGCTACTATACATAAAATAGATAACTAACAAGGACCTACTGTATAACAGTATAGAAAACTCTAATGTATAGGAAACTCTCCTCAATACTCTGCTGTGGCCTATATGGGAAAATAATCTAAAAGAGTGGCTATGTGTATATGTATGGCTCATTCACTGTGCTATGCACTGGAAACTAACAGAACATTGTAAATCAATTACACACCAATAGGAATTTTTAAAAAATAGTAAATTTTTCACATAGTTGACATCTCACTTGGGCCAATCATGCATTCACTGGGTTAAGAAACGTCTAGAGCATTTAACAAAATGGTATGGGCATGAAGACTAGAGTCTTCTAGTTCCTACTAAGGCTCAGAAAAGAACTGTTTTTACCTGACTGAAAAAGAAAGTATTACTATTCAGAAAAAAGGGTCAATTTTGAGCACCTTTGTCTTTGTCACTAATATTTGTCTTCCAGAATAGATAAGCCCCTCATTGATTCATATCCTAGCCTTACAAACTACAGTAAATCTGTAAATAAAAATTTTACATGCTCACTAAAAATTTTGTATAGCTTTGGAGTAAATAACAGAAGCAAATGAGATTAAGAAGAGGTGGCAAGAATACACAGAAGAACCATAGAATAAAGGTCTTAATGATCTGGATAACCATGACGCTGTGGTCATTCACCTAAAGCCAGACATCTTGAAGTCAAGTGGGCCTTAGGAAGCATTACTATGAACAAAGCTAGTATAAGTGATAGAATTTAGCTGAGCTATTTAAAATCCTAGAAGATGATGCTGTGAAAGTGCTGCATTCAATATGTCACCAAATTTGGAGAACTCAGCAGTGGCCACAGGTCTGGAAAAGGTCAGTTTTCATTCCAATCCAAAAGAAGGGCAAGGCCAAAGAATGTTCAAACTACTGAAAAATTATAATCATTTTACTTGCTAGCAAAGTAATTCTTAAAATCCTTCAGGCTAAGTTTCAACAGTACAAATGAGAACTTCCACATTTATAAGCTGGATTTTAAAAAGGCAGAAGAACCATAGATTAAATTGCCAACATCCACTGGATCACAGAATAAGCAAGAGAATTCCAGGAAAATATCTGCTTCACTGACTACACTAAAGCCTTTGACTGTGGACCACAATAAACTGAGGAAAATTCTTAAAGAGGCAGGAATACTAGATCACCTTATCTGTCTCCTGAGAAACCTGTATGCAGGTAAGGAAGCAACAGTTAGAACAGGATGTGGAACAACAGACTGGTTTCAAATAGAGAAAGGAGTACATCAAGGCTGTATATTGTCACCCTGCTTATTTAACTTATATGCAGAGTAAATAATGCAAAATGCCAAGCTATATGAAGCACAAGCTGGAATCAAGATTGCTGGGAGAAATATCAATAACCTCAGATATGCAGATGAAACCACCCTTATGGCGGAAAGTGAAGAACTGAAGAACCTCTTGATGAAAGTGAAAGAGGAGAATGAAAAAGCTGGCTTAAAACTCAACATTCAGAAGACTAAGATCATGGCATCCAGTCCCATCACTTTATGGCAAATAGATGGGGAAACAATGGAAAACTGACAAACTATTTTTTTCAGCTCCAAAATCACTGTTGATGGTGATGGGCAGCCATGAAACTAAAAGACATTTGCTCCTTGGAAGAAAAGTTATGACTAACATAGACAGCATATTTAAAAGCAGAGACATTACTTTGCCAACAAAGGTCTGTCTAGTCAAGGCTATGGTTTTTCCAGTAGTCATGTATGGATGTGAGAGTTGGACTATAAAGAAAGCTGAGCACCAAAGAATTGATGCTTTTGAGCTGTGGTATTAGAGAAGACTCTTGAGAGTCCCTTGTACTGTAAGGAGGTCCAACCAGTCCATCCTAAAGGAGATCAGTCCTAAGTATTCATTGGAAGGACTGGTGTTGAAGCTGAAACTCCAATGCTTTGGCCACCTGATGTGAAGAACTGAATAATTTGAAAAGACCGTGATGCTGGGAAAGATTGAAGGTGGGAGAAAGGACGACAGAGGATGGATGGCTGGATGGCATCACTGACTCAATGGACATGAGTTTGAGTAACTCCGGGAGTTGATTATGAACAGGGAGGCCTGACGTGCTGCGGTCCATGGGGTTGCAAAGAGTCAGACACGACTGAGCAGCTGAACTGAACTGTAGAATACATCATGCAAAATTCCAGTCTGCATGAATCACAAACTGGAGTCAAGATTGCTAGGAGAAATATTAACAATGTCAGATATGCAAATGATGTCATTCTAATGGAAGAAAGAGAAGAGGAACTAAAGAGTCTCTCTCTTTTATTTTAAATAAATTTATTTATTTTAGTTGGGGGCTAATTACTTTACAATATTGTAGTGGTTTTTGCCATACATTGACATGAATCAGCCATGGGTTTACATGTGTTCCCCATCCTGAACCCCCCTCCCACCTCCCTCCCCATCCCATCCCTCTGGGTCATCCCATTGCCCCAGCCTTGAGTATTTGTCTCATGCATCGAACCTAGAATGGTGTTCTGTTTCACATATGATAATATACATGTTTTGATGCTATTCTCCCAGAACCTCTCACCCTCACCTTCTCCCTCAGAGTCCATAAGACTGTTCTATGTATCTGTGTCTCTTATTCTGTCTCACATATAGGGTTATCGTTACCATCTATCAAATTCCATATATATGCATTCAGTTCAGTTCAGTCGCTCAGTCGTGTCCGACTCTTCGCGACCCCATGAATTGCAGCACGCCAGGCCTCTCTGTCCATCACCAACTCCCGGAGTCTACCCAAACCCATGTCCATCGAGTTGGTGATGCCATCCAACCATCTCATCCTCTGTCGTCCCCTTTTTCTCCCGCCCCCAATCCTACCCAGCATTAGGGTCTTTTCCAATGAGTCAACCCTTCGCATGAGGTGCCCAAAGTATTGGAGTTTCAGCTTCAATATCAGACCTTCCAATGAACACCCAGGATTGATCTCTTTTAGGATGGATTGATTGGATCTCCTTGCAGTCCAAGGTACTCTCAATATATGCATTAGTATACTGTATTGGTGTTTTTCTTTCTGGCTTACTTCACTCTGTATAATGGGCTCCAGTTTCATCCATCTCAATAGAACTGATTCAAATGTATTCTTTTTAATGGCTGAGTAATATTCCATTGTGTATATGTACCACAGCTTTCTTATCCATTCATCTGCTGATGGACATCTAGGTTGCTTCCATGTCCTGGCTATTATAAACAGTGCTGCGATGAACATTTGGGTACACATGTCTCTTTCAATTCTGGTTTCCTCAGTGTGTATGCCCAGCAGTGGGATTGCTGGGTCATATGGCAGTTCTATTCCCAGTTTTTTAAGGAATCTCCATAATGGCTGTACTAGTTTGCATTCCCACCGACAGTGTAAGAGGGTTCCTAAAGAGTCTCTTGATGAGGGTGAAAGTATTAGTCGCTCAGTCATGTCTGACTCTAGACCCCATGGACTGGAGCCCACCAGGCTCCTCTGTCCATGGGATTCCTGAAGCAAGGATACTGGAGTGGGTTGCCATTTCCTTCTCCAGGTTATCTTCCCAACCCAGGGATCGAACTGGGGTCTCCTGTATTGCAGGCAGATTCTTTACCATCTGAGCCTCAGTGATCAATGCAAAAAAATAGAGGAAAGTAAGAGAATGGGAAAGACTAAAGTTCTCTTCAAGAAAATTTGTGAGACCAAGGGAACGTTTCATGCAAAGATGGTCATAATAAAGGACAGAAATGATATGAATCTAACAGAAGCAGAAGATACTACGAAAAGGTGGCAAGAATACACCAAAGAACTATACAAAAGATATCTTCATGACCCAGATAACCATGATGATGTGAATACTCACCTACAGCCAGACATCCTGGAATGTGAAGTCAAGTGGGCCTTAGGAAGCATCACTACGAACAAAGCCAGTGGAGGTCATGGAATTCCATTTCAGCTATTTCAAGTCCTAAAAGATGATACTGTTAATGTGCTACACTCAATATGCCAGCAAATTTGGAAAATACATCAGTGGCACAGAAATGGAAAAGGGCAGTTTTCATTCCAATCCCAAAGAAAAGCAATGTCAAAGAATGTTAAAACTACTGCACAATTGCACTCATCTCACACGTTAACAAAGCAATGCTCAAGATTCTCAAAGTGAGTATTCCACAGTATGTGAACCGTGAACTTTCAGATGTTCAAGCTGGATTTAGAAAAGGCAGAGGAACCAGAGATAAAATAGCCAACATCTGTTGGATCATAGAAAAAGCAAGAGAGTTCTAAAGAAGCATCTACTTTTGCTTTACTGTCTATGCCAAAGTCTTTGACTGTGTGGATCACAACAAACTGTGGAAATTTCTTCACCCCCTGCCCCCAGTTTTATTTATTTATTTTTACTTTACAATATTGTATTGGTTTTGCCATACATTGACATGAAACCAACATGGGTGTTCATATGTTCCCCATCCTGACCACCCCTCCCACCTCCTTCCCCATCTCATCCCTCTGGGTCATCCCAGTGCACCAGCCCCAAGCACACTGTATCATGCATCAAACCTGGACTGGTGATTCATTTCACATATGATAATTTACATGTTTCAATGCCATTCTCCCATATCATCCCACCCTCACCCTCTACCATAGAATCCAAAAGACTATTCTTTACATCTGTGTCTCTTTTTCTGTCTCACATACAGTGTTATCATTACCATCTTTCTAAATTCCTTATATATGCATTAGTATACTGTATTGGTGTTTTTCTTTCTGACTTACTTCATTCTGTATAATAGGCTCCAGTTTCATCCATCTCATTAGAACTGATTTTAATGTATTCTTTTTAATGGCTGAGTAATATTCCATTGTGTATATGTACCACAGCTTTCTTATCCATTCATCTGCTGATGGACATCTAGGTTGCTTCCATGTCCTGGCTATTATAAACTGTGCTGTGATGAACATTGGGGTACATGTATCTCTTTCAATTCTGGTTTCCTCGGTATGTATGCCCAGCAGTGGGATTGCTGGGTCCTATGGCAGTTCTATTCCCAGTTTTTTACGGAATCTCCACACTGTTCTCCATAATGGCTGTACTAGTTTGCATTCCCACCAACAGTGTAAGAGAGTTCCCTTTTCTCCACACACTCTCCAGCATTTATTGCTTGTAGACTTTTGGATAGCAGCCATTCTGACTGGTGTGAAATGGTACCTCATTGTGGTTTTGATTTGCATTTCTCTGATAATGAGTGATGTTGAGCATCTTTTCATGTGTCTGTTAGCCATCTGTATGTCTTCTTTGGAGAAATGTCTGTTTAGTTCTTTGGCCCATTTTTTGATTGGGTCGTTTATCTTTCTGAAATTGAGCTGCAGGAGTTGTTTGTATATTTTTGAGATTAATCCTTTGTCCATTGCTTCATTTGTTATTATTTTCTCCCATTCTGAAGGCTGTCTTTTCACCTTGCTTATAGTTTCCTTTGTTGTGCAGAATCTCTTAATTTTAGTTAAGTCCCATTTGTTTATTTTTGCTTTTATTTCCAATATTATGGGAGGTGGATCATAGAGGATAGAGCTGTGATTTATGCTGGAGTGTGATTTGCCAAAACTGTCACTGTTTGCAGATGACATGATCCTCTACATAGAAAACCCTAAAGCCTCCACCAGAAATTACTAGAGCTAACCAATGAATATAGTAAAGTTGCAGGATATAAAATCAACACACAGAAATCCCTTGCATTTTTATACACTAACAATGAGAAAAGAGAAGGAGAAATTAAGGAAACAATCCTATTAACCATTGCAATGAAAAGAATAAAATATTTAGGAATATATCTACCTAAAGAAACAAAAGACCTATATATAGAAAACTATAAAAGACTGGTGAAAGAAATCAAAGAGGACACAAATAGATGGAGAAATATACCGTGTTCATGGATCAGAAGAATCAATATAGTGAAAATGAGTATACTAACTAAGACAATCATCTATAGATTCAATGCAATCCCTATCAAGCTACCAATGGTATTTTTCAGAGAACTAGAAAAAATAATTTCACAATTTGTATGGAAATACAAAAAACCTCGAATAGCCAAAGCAATCTTGAGAAAGAAGAATGGAACTGGAGGAATCAACCTGCCTGACTTCAGGCTCTACTACAAAGCCACAGTCATCAAGACAGTATGGTACTGGCACAAAGACAGAAATATAGATCAATGGAACAAAATAGAAACCCCAGAGATAAATCCATGCATCTATGTACACCTTACCTTCAACAAAGGAGGCAAGAATATACAATGGAGAAAAGACAATCTCTTTAACAAGTGGTGCTGGGAAAACCTGTCAACCACTTGCAAAAGAATGAAACTAGAACACTTTCTGACACCAAACACAAAAGCAAACTCAAAATGGATTAAAGATCTAAAAGTAAGACCAGAAACCGTAAAACTCTAAGAGGAAAACATAGGCATACCACTCTCTGACATAAATCACAGCAGGATCCTCTATGACCCACTTCCCAGAATGTGGAAATTTCTTAAAGAGATGGGGATACCAGACCACCTTACCTGCCTCCTGAGAAATCTGTATGCAGATCAAGAAACAACAGATAGAACTGGACATAGAACAAGAGACTGGTTCCAAATTGGGATAGGAGTATGTCAAGGCTGTATATTGTGACCCTGCTTATTTAAATTATATGCAGGGTGCATCATGCAAAATGCCAGGCTAGATGAACCACAAGCTGGAATCAAGATTCCTGGGAGTAACGTCAAAAACCTCAGATATGCATATGACACTACCCTTAAGAGCCTCTTGATGAAAGTGAAAGAGGAGAGTGAAGAAGGCTTGAAACTCAACATTCAAAAATGTTGATCATGGCATCTGGTCCCATCATTTCATGGCCAACAGATGGGGAAATAATGGAAACAGTGACAGACTTTATTTACTTGGGCTCCAAAATCACTGCAGAGGGTGACTGCAGCCATGAAATTAACAGACACTTGCCCTTGGAAGAAAAGCTATGTCGAAACTAGACAACATATTAAAAAACAGAGACATTACTTTGCCAACAAAAGTCCATTTAGTCAAGGCTATGGTTTTTCCAGTAGACTTGTGCGGATGTGAGAGTTGGATTATAAACAAGGTTGCATGCAGGAGAACTGATACTTTCAAAATTTGGTCCTGGAAAAGATTCCTAAGAGTCCCTTGGACTACAAGAAGATAAAACCAGTCAATCCTAAAGGAAATCAACCCTGTATAGTCATTGGAAGGACTGATGCTGAATCTCCATTATATTTGCCACCTGATGTAAAGAGCTGACTAATTGGAAAAGACCCTTATGCCCACATCAGAAAGATTGAAGGTAAAAGGAGAATATGGTGGCAGAGTATGAGATGCTTAGATAGCATCTCCAACTCACTAGACATGGAATTGGTGCAAAATCTGAGGGATGCTGGCATGCTTCAGTCCATGGGGTTGAAAAGAGTCAGACATGACTTAGTGACTGAACAACAAGGGCGTAAAAAGTCATGAAATGATGAGGAGGAAGATAATAACGAGGATGGTTATGAACTGTGTGTGTGCTGAGTGGTGTCAAACTCTTTGTAATCCCAAGGAGTGTAGCCTACCACAACACTCTGTCCATAGAATTTCCCAAGCAAGAATACTGGAGTGGGTTACCACCTCCTTTTGCAGGAGAACTTCCCAACCCAGGGATCAACCTGTGTCTCTTATGTCTGCTAGCATTGGCAGGCAGATTCTTTCCCAATGGGCCACTTGGGTGGTGGTTATGAACTAACCGTCAATAAAGTCAGTTCAGTCACTCAGTCATGCCCAACTCTATGTGACCCCATGGACTGCTGCATGCCAGGCTTCCCTATCCATCACCAACTCCTGAAGCCTGATAAAACTTATGTCGGTGATACCATCCAGCCATCTAATCCTCTGTCATCCCCTTCTTCTCCTGCCTTCAATCTTTCCCAGCATCAGGGTCTTTTCCAATGAATCAGTTCTTCACATCAGGTGGCCAAAGTATTGGAGCTTCAGCTTCAGCATCAGTCCTTCCAATGAATATTCAGCACTGATTTCCTGTATGATTGACTGGCTGGATCTCTTTGCAGTTCAAGGAACTCTCAAGTGTCTTCTCCAACACCACAGTTCAAAAGCATCAATTCTTTGGCACTCAGCTTTCTTTATAGTCCAATTCTCACATCCATACACGACTACTGAAAAAATCATAGCTTTGACTAGACAGACTTTTGTTGACAATGTAATGTCTCTTCCTTTTAATATGCTGTATAGGTTGGTAATAGGTTTTCTTCCAAGGAGTAAGCATCTTTTAATTTCATATCTGCAGTCACTATCTGCTGTGATACTGGAGCCCAAGAAAATAATGTCTGTCACTGTTTCCAATGTTTCCCCATCTATTTGCCATGAAGTGATGGGACCAGATGCCATGATCTTAGCTTTCTGAATGTTGAGTTTTAAGACAACTTTTTCACTCTCCTCTTTCACTTTCATCAAAAGGCTCTTTAGTTGTTTGCTTTCTGCCATAAGGGTGGTGTCATCTGCGTATCTGAAGTTATTGATATTCCTCCTGGCAATCTTGATTCCAGCTTGTGCTTCATCTAGCCTGGCATTACGCATGATGTACTCTGCATGTAAGTTAAATAAGCAGAGTGACAATATACAACCTTGATGCACTCCTTTCCTGATTTGGAACCAGTCTCTTGTTCCATGTCCAGTTCTAACTATTGTTTCTTGACCTGCATACATATTTCTCAGAAGGCAGGTAAGGTCATCTGGTATCCCCTTCTCTTGAAGAAATTTCTAGTTTGTTGTGATCCACAGAGTCAAAGGCTTCGGCATAGTCCATAAAGCACAAGTTGATGTTTTTCTGGAACTCCCTTGCTTTTTCTATGATCCAATGGATATTGGTAATTTTACCTATGGTTCCTCTGCCTTTTCTAAATCCAGCTTGAACATCTGGAAGTTCACAGTTCACATACTGTGGATGACTTACTTTGAGAATCTTGAGCATTACTTAGCTAGAGTGTGAGATGAGTGCAATCATGCAGTAGTTTGAACACTCTTTGGCATTGACTCTTTGGGATTGGAATGAAAACTGACCTTTTCAAGTCCTGTGGCCACTGCTGAGTTTCCAAATTTGCTGGCATGTTGAGTGCAGCACTTTCACAGCATCATCTCTTAGGATTTGAAATAGTTCGAATGGAATTCCATCACCTCCACTAGCTTTGTTCGTAGTGATGCTTCCTAAGGTCCAGTTGAGTACACATTCCAGGGTGTCTGTCTATAGGTGAGTGATAACACCTTTGTGGTTATCTGGGTCACTAAGAACTTTTTTTTTATAGTTCTTCTGTGTATTTTTGCCACCTCCTCTTAATATCTTCTGCTTCTGTTTGCTACATACAATTTCTGTCCTTTTTTGTGCCTGTCTTTGTATGAATTGTTCCCTTGGTGTGACTAATTTTCTTGAAGAGATCTCTAGTCTTTCACATTCTATTGCTTTCCTGTATTTCTTGGCATTGATCACTGAGGAAGGCTTTCTTATCTCTCCATGCTATTCTTTGGAATGCTGCGTTCAAATGGGTCGATCTTTCCTTTAGTCCTTTGCCTTTCATTTCTCTGCTTTTCTCAGCTATTTGTAAGGCCTCCTCAGACAACTAATTTGCCTTTTTTTTTTTTCTTTTTCTTGCCGGTGATCTTGATCACTGCCTCCTGTATAATGACATGAACTTCCGTCCATAGTTCTTCAGGAACTCTGTCTATCAGATCGAATCCCTTGAATCTATTTGTCACTTCCACTGTATAATCATAAGGGACTTGATTTAAGTCATATCTGAATGGACTAGTGGTTTTCTGTATTTTCTTCAATTTTAGGCTGAATTAGGCAATAGCGAGTTCATGATCTGAGCCACAGTCAGTTCCTGGTCTTGTTTTTGCTGACTGTATAGAGCTTCTCCATATACGGCTGCATAGAATATAATCAATTTGATTTCGGTATTGACCATCTGGTGATGTCCATGTGTAGAGTCTTCTCTTGTGTTGTTGGAAGGGATGTTTGTTATGACCATTGTGTTCTCTTGGCAAAACTCTGCTAACCTTTGCCTTGCTTCATTTTGTACTCCAAGGCCAAATTTTCCTGTTACTCCAGGTATCTCTTGACTTCCTACTTTGGCATTCCAGTCCTCTATAATGAAAAAGACATCTTTTTTGAGTGTTAGTTCTAGAAGGTCTTGTAAGTCTTCATAGAACCGTTCGACTTCAGCTTTTTCAGCATTAATGGTCGGGGCATAGACTTGGATTACTGTGATATTGAATGGTTTGCCTTGGAAACAAACAGATCATTCTGTCCTTTTTGAGACTGCACCCAAATACTGCATTTCAGACTCTTGTTGACTATGATGGCTACTTCATTTCTTCTAAGGGATTCTTGACCACAGTAGTAGATATAATGCTCACGTGAGTTAAATTCACCCATTCCAGTCCATTTTATTTCACTGATTCCTAAAATGTCAATGTTCACTCTTGCCATCTCATGTTTTACCATTTCCAATTTATTTGATTCATGGACCAAACATTCCAGGCTCCTATGAAATATTGTTCTTTACATCATCGAACTTTACTTCCATCACCAGTCACATCCTCAACTGGGCATTGTTTTTGCTTTGGCTCTATCTCTTCATTGTTTCTTGTGTTAATTCTGCGCTCCTCTCCAGTAGCATATTGGGCACCTACCCACCTGGGGAGTTCATCTTTCAGTGTCATATCTTCTTACTTTTTCATACTGTTCATGATGTTCAAGCTGGATTTAGAAAAGGCAGAGGAACCAGAGATCAAATTGTCAACATCTGCTGGATCATCGAAAAAGCAAGAGAGTTCCAGAAAAACATCTACCTCTGCTTTATTGACTATGCCAAAGCCTTTGACTGTGTGGATCACAATAAACTGTGGAAAATTCTTCAAGAGATGGGAATACCAGACCATCTGACCTGCCTCTTGAGAAACCTGTATGCAGGTCAAGAAGCAACAGTTAGAACTGGACATGGAACAACAGACTGGTTCCAAATAGGAAAAGGAGTACATGAAGGCTGTATATTGTCACCCTGCTTATTTAACTTATATGCAGAGTACATCATGAGAAATGCTGGGCTTTAGGAAGCACAAGCTGGAATCAAGATTGCTGGGAGAAATATCAATAACCTCAGATGTGCAGATGACACCACCCTTATGGCAGAAAGTGAAGAACTAAAGAGCCTCTTGATGAAAGTGAAAGAGGAGAGTCAAAAAGTTGGCTTAAAGGTCAACATTCAGAAAATTAAGTTCATGGCAACCTGTCCTGTCACTTCATGGCAGATAGATAGGCAAACAGTGGAAACCATGGCTGACTTTATTTTTCTGGGTTCCAAAATCACTGCAGATGGTGACTGCAGCCATGAAATTAAAAGATATTTACTCCTTGGAAGGAAAGTTATGACCAACCTAGACAGCATATTAAAAAGCAGAGACATTACTTTGCCAACAAAGTCCATCTAGTCAAGGCTATGGTTTTTCCACTAGTCATGTGTGGATGTGAGAGTTGGACTATAAAGAAAACTGAGCACCGAAGAATTGATGCTTTTGAACTATGTTGTTGGAGAAGACTCTTGAGAGTCTCTTGGACTGCAAGGAGATCCAACCAGTCCATCCTAAAGGAGATCAGTCCTGGGTTTTCATTGGAAGGACTGATGTTGAAATTGAAACTCCAGTACTTTGGCCAACTGATGCGAAGAGCTGACTCATTTGAAAAGACCCTGATGCTGGGAAAGATTGTGGGCAGGAGGAGAAAAGGACAACAGAGGATGAGATGGTTAGATGGCATCATCGACTCAATGGGCATGGGTTTGGGTTGACTCTGGGAGTTGGTGATGGAAAGGGAGGCCTGGCTTGCTGTGGTTCATGGGGTTGCAGAGTCAGACATGACTGAGTGACTAAACTGAACTGAATGGGGTCCTCAAGGCAAGAATAATGAAGTGGTTTGCCATTGCCTTTTGCAATAGACCACTTTTGTCAGAATTCTCCACCATGACCCATCCATCTTGGATGGCCCTACATGGTATGGCTCATAGTTTCATTGAGTTAGACAAGACTGTGGTCCATGTGATCAGTTTGATTAGTTTTCTGTGATTTGGTTTTCATTTTGTCTGCCCTGTGAAGGACAAGGATAAGAGTAATCGTAAGTACTAATAAAACTAACTAATACTAACTAACAGTATGTATTAATAAAACAAAAGAAATGCATAGGATTCACTTTGCTACAGAACATCAAAGAGTTTACCATCCTAAGGAGCATGCTTCATCAGTTATATAAAATGATATTGCTGTCCAGTGGGCAAAGTGGTAATCTGTGGATGTTAGGCAGAAGACAATGGCACAGTGCTATTGCTTAGCAGTAAGAGAATTGTTTGTAAGAATGTCAGAGCCCTCAAGAAATACTTGAGTATACTTCCCAGAAGTACCTGGAGGTGACCCTAAGATAGACTAAAATCTTATATTAAAAATGGGAACTTCCCTGGGGTCCAGTGGTTAAGACTCTGAGCTCCCAATTTAGAGGCTCTGGGTTCAATCCCTGATTAGGGAGATAGATCTCACATGCCACAATTAAGAGTCCCAATGCTGCCACTAAAGATCCTGCATGCTATAACTAGGATCCGATATAGCTTAATAAGTAAATAAATATTTTTTAAAGGTACAAGTGAATGTTAGATGAATTAAATTATACTAAAACTGTGAATCTTTACTATTCATAAATTTGAGTGGGCTGGAGAAACTCACATTGTATATGCAAGCTTTCTATATATTTTAGAAGCTACTGAAGGGCTTCCCTCGTTGCTCAGCTGATAAAGAATCTGCCTGCAATGCAGGAGACCCCGGTTTGGTTCCTGAGTTGGAAAGATCCCCTGGAGAAGGGGTAAGCTACTCATTCCAATATTCTTACCTGGAGAATGCCCATGGATAGAGCAGCCTGGCAGGCTACAGTCCATGGGGTTGCAGAGTCAGACACAACTGAGTGACTAAGCACAGCACAGCTACTGAAAAGACTCTTGGTGAATCTGATGTAGGCTAACTCCATCTAAATCAGTTGATACCTACTGAAGCAAGTTTTTTTGTTTTTTTTTTTGTTTGTTTGTTTTTGAGAGGTAGCCAAAAGTGCACATACTAATTGAATAGCACAAAGAAGGAGGTAAAAATAAAGAATCTTCTTTGGGACCTAAAAAAAAAAAAAAAAAATGATTCCAATCTTGGGACTGAAAGTTCATTACATACGGCCACAGCTGGGAGACAACTATCCAATCATGCATTCACAAATGTAAATTATTCCAGCATGTTAAAATTTGTAATGGCAATTACCATAGCTTGTAAGATTGAGAAATGTGTAACAGAGTCCTCCATTGACCCAGAAAAAAAAAATCTTTCCATAAATTCGTACCTTAGTTGATCACCTTAACTTTTTCACCTTACACTTTGATTTGTAGTCTCAATGCAGTAATCTGGTAAATAACAAATTATATTAATTACATTGACATGTCTTTCTCAAATCCTGTAAGCAATGTTAAGTGAAAGAAAAAAGATAAAATAAAGATATCCCATTTAAATATATGTTCCCTCCACATAAAGTGTTTAAAAAGCAAAACTAAACTATATATTTTTGAAGGCATACATGGTTACTAAACCTACACAGAAAAGCAAACTTAAGATCATAGTTATCCTATGTGGGAAAAAAATACTTACTGTGATCTTATAGAGTGTTGAAAATGTTCTCTTTTGTGGCTATCATGACTATTTGTTAAAATGTAAATCTCTGGTGGCTCAGACAATAATTGATCCCTGGGTCAGGAAGATCCCCTGGAGAAGGGAATTGCTACCACTCTAGTATTCTTGCCTGGAGAATTCCATGGACAGAGGAGCTTGGCAGGCTACAGTCCATGGGGTGTCAAAGAGTTGACACCATTGAACGACAGACACTTTCACTTTTTTCACTTCACTTTCCTGCATGTGTTCTCTATTTCACAGTGAAAATATTTTAAAAATATTCTCCCTTCATCTTCTTTAAGCCAAATAAAGCATTTATGGGCTTGATAGTGATGGCACTCTACAATTTAGTGACAATAGATCTCACAAGATGTCAAAACAGCATACATAATGTCCTTGGCCAAGTTTCTTCATTTTCTTGCTTGATGCTCTTGTGTTTGAGTTTCCCAGGTTATGCAGTGGTGAAGAATCTCCCTGCCAATGCAGGAGACACAAGAGATGTGTGTTTGATCCCTGGGTCAGGAAAGACTCCCAGGGAGTATTCTTGCCTGAAAAGTTCCATGAACAGAGGAGCCTGGTGGGTTAGTCTATGGGGTCACAAAGAGTCAGACACAACTGAGCACACACTCCTGCATTAGTAGAATAATATTAATAATCAGTATTCTTTCAACTATTACATGAAGGCTATCTATGCCCAAATATCTTATAAAGAGTTTCACAAAATACCCTTTTGACTTTTTAATCACAATCTCCCACTGTAATCACTGT
Source organism: Giraffa tippelskirchi (assembly GCF_054371585.1). Lineage (NCBI taxonomy): Eukaryota > Metazoa > Chordata > Mammalia > Artiodactyla > Giraffidae > Giraffa > Giraffa tippelskirchi. The sequence continues at coordinate 46,335,468 of NC_137276.1, forward strand.
AAAAGGAAGCTGAACTGGGTTTAACTGAGGCAAATCTTAGAGATGGGCTCCAGGGTACATTTTCTATGCATCCTCTTCATTTCAATGAAAACCTCTATGTTCTTGTTAAATATGGAAACTAGTAAAACATGCCTAAGAGATGTGCTGATAGAATTTCCCAAGGGTCTATTAACACCTGGTGTTGTAAATCAGCCACTTTGATATTCATTTCTTCCTCTGCAGGTTTTGACTGCCATCTGTCAGTCAGATGTAGATTCAGTTCTCTGGGCAGCCCCATGTGCTGTCAGACTCATCTCTGGGGTTGGCTCTCCCTTCCTAATGCACTCTGCTGCAGCCACTCTGGCAGTATTTCTTTCTCTGGGGGCAGGAACCCTTCCAAGGTTTAAGGTAAGCCCAACTGGACTTATATAGGATAGTGTGATGAAAAACACCTCCTCCCTTCTCAAGGGTCACTCATTTTCTCTGGCTGTCCAATTGTATGATAGAAAATAGCTTTTCTAACTCTAAAACTACATGTTCTTCCCACAGCAGTGCCACCAGCCATCACTTTCACATTCTCAGGCATCCAACCAAGATTCAAACTGCTGTGTCTGAATGAATAGACTTACAGAATTCAAAAAGGCTACAGAGTACACCATTGTAAACGTGTAAAGTACTTATAGAAGCAGCATGAGAAAATGAGGAAACATCTCTTGTTCACAGACCTAAGGTTGACTTCCAGCCCTGCCACTTACTTCTAGTAACTCAAGCAACTACTTCATGGGGTGGGTATATATTGCAGATGCAGGGCATAGGGCATTGCATATAGTAGATGCTCAATGACTGTGAGTTAGTATGTTACTGTTACCGTTACACTGAAAACTTCAAATCTTATACAAAATATAGAGCAGCTATTTCCATTTTTATAAAAGTCCACAAAGAACATCATAAATAAAACCAAAGCCTTATGAAATTTTAACTTCAACTAGGCAAACCCTGGCAAAACTTTGAAGAAAATTATCTATCCCTTCATTTTGCCCAGATGAACCTGAACTCTTGCCTTACCCCTCCTTTTTTTTCTCATCATCTTTTAGTATCCAGTAATTTTCTAACAAATCTCAGTTCTATGAAATTGCCTTTAATCCTGAACTGCAGTGTAAGAGGAGAGAAATTTATACAAACTCTTAATTCAAACTCTCCCATTCTTTGTCTAATTTCTCAAAAATTAATATCTCAACTATGTTTTACTTAGGTAATTTAACCAACCAGTCCACAGACATGGGATCCTGAATGTCAGTGGATTCTCATTAACCTAAGTAACCTGTATTTTAACAGTAATAATGGATAAGAAATACCACTACATAGGAACAAAAAAAATAATTAAAATGTAAAACGAGAAAATATTAAACTATTAACAAGCATGTAAACACTAGGGCATTGGTGAACTGAGGGGGGAAAAAGAAATAGAACAAGTTTGTCACTAAAGAAGAAAAAAAATAAATGAAGCAAATGATGATTCTTGCCACACTATGATGTAGATTCCAGAGTGGGAAGAAAATAAAAGATAATTTCTCAGAATAATTGGTCATTATGCTCACATTGCTAGAAAATTTCAGTTCAATCATTCTGGAAGAAAAAAATTATAATTTGATAACTCTTTTACATACAAAAGACTTTTGTTACCATTTTCAAAGGCTTTAGGCAATATTTAACTCATAAGAATAACTGATTGTTAATTAAAGACATTTCAGCCAAAATAAGAGGGGAATTGTTAGCTCTGATTTCTATCTGTCAAAGGACTCCTGTCATTCAAAGGGCCAGAATTGTAGATTCGATTTGACAGAAACTTTCTGCTTACTAAAACCAAGAAGAATATGCTGGCTTTAAGAGGCTAATTTGAGGGCCATGAAGTGTATCTTTTGGAACTACATGAGCTATAGCCCACCAGACTCCTCTGTCCATGGGATTTCCCAGGCAAGAATACTGGAGTGGGTTGCCATTTTCTTCTCCAAGGGATCTTTCTGACCCAAGGAACAAACCTGCATCTCCCGCATTGCAGGCAGATTCTTTACTGCCAAGCCACTGGGGAAGCCCTGAAAATAGCATAGCTGGATGAAAACAAAGGCAGAAATTAAGTATAAATAAAAGAGACAAGAGATAATTAGAGGTAAAACCATTAATCTTCTGTGCTCAGTGTCTGAAGTCAGCCAGGGCATCTAGGAATTTGATTTCTATAGGAAACAAGACTTAAGAGTGCTTCCTTGTATGGGGAGGCAAGCCTGGGTTACTAGCTAAATCCGCAAAGTAAAGTGACGCATTCCACCTCCTAGAAGTGTCCTGACATCAAATTTCTGTTTTAAACTATAACTAGGAATCTCTGGAATAGAAAGACATAGTGTTTATATTCCAGAACCAAGTCAAGTTACCAACTAGATTTGTGAATGAATCTACATCTTCATATCATCCAAGGGCATCATTATTTAAAATGTCTTTAAGAGACTGTGTTGTGAACTAAGGACTGCTAGAGAGAATGGAAGAACTTAACCAAGGGGAGGGAAGGAAAGAGGAAGGAATAGAGGAAAGAAAAGAAGCAATAGAGCAAAAGAAAAAAAAAAAAAACAAACAAAACAATGAAGTTAAAATGAAGCTTCAACACTAAAATTCCAAGGAACAGGAAGAAATTATTTTTTTTTAATTAAAATTAAAGATATGGTAAAAAGATAGACGGGCAGAAGACGTGAACCGTGAACTTCCAGATGTTCAAGCTGGTTTTAGAAAAGGCAGAGGAACCAGAGATCAAATTGCCAATATCCACTGGATCATCGAAAAAGCAAGAGAGTTCCAGAAAAACATCTACCTCTGCTTTATTGACTATGCCAAAGCCTTTGACTGTGTGGATCACAATAAACTGTGGAAAATTCTTAAAGAGATGGGAATACCAGACCACCTGAGCTGCCTCTTGAGAAACCTGTATGCAGGTCAGGAAGCAATAGTTAGATCAGGACATGGAACAACAGACTGGTTCCAAATAGGAAAAGGAGTACGTCAAGGCTGTATATTGTCACCCTGCTTATTTAACTTGTATGCAGAGTACATCATGAGAAACGCTGGGCTGGAAGAAATGCAAGCTGGAATCAAGATTGCTGGGAGAAATATCAATAACCTCAGATATGCAGATGACACCACCCTTATGGCAGAAAGTGAAGAACTAAAGAGCCTCTTGATGAAAGTGAAAGAGGAGAGTGAAAAAGTTGGCTTAAAGCTCAACGTTCAGAAAACTAAGATCATGGCATCTGGTTCCATCACTTCATGGGAAATAGATGGGGAAAGAGTGGAAACAGTGTCAGACTTTATTTTTTTGGGCTCCAAAATCACTGCTGATGGTGATTGCAGCCATGAAATTAAAAGACGCTTACTCCTTGGAAGGAAGGTTATGGCCAACCTAGATAGCATATTTAAAAGCAGAGACATTACTTTGCCAACAAAAGTCCGTCTAGTCAAGGCTATGGTTTTTCCAGTGGTCATGTATGGATGTGAGAGTTGGACGGTGAAGAAAGCTGAGCGCCGAAGAATTGATGCTTTTGAACTGTGGTGTTGGATAAGACTCTTGAGAGTCCCTTGGACTGCAAGGAGATCCAATCAATCCATCCTAAAAGAGATCAATCCTGGGTGTTCATTGGAAGGACTGATGTTGAAGCTGAAACTTCAATACTTTGGCCACCTCATGCGAAGAGTTGACTCATTGGAAAAGACCCTAATGCTGGGTAGGATTGGGGGCAGGAGGAGAAGGGGATGACAGAGGATGAGATGGTTGGATGGCATCACCAACTCGATGGACATGGGTTTAGGTAGACTCCAGGAGTTGGTGATGGACAGAGAGTCTTGGCATGCTGCAATTCATGGGGTCGCAAAGAGTCGGACACGACTGAGCGACTGAACTGAACTGAAAAAGATAGATGACAAAAGTGGGCATAAAATAAATTTTTTGTTAATAGTTAAAGCTTGATAACATCTAGATTCCGTTTCTGATGATAACAGAAGTAGTGAATTATTTTTCACATTGTAATAAATATTTATAGCTATGTATGTAGGATTTTGAAGAATAACCATTCAGTAGCATATTTTACAGTTTATAATAAAAATGTAGAGTATAGAAGAAAAGGATATATGGAAAACAAAATTATAGAAAAGTCAGGAAAGAAGAAAAACATAAAGGGGGTGTGTAAATAGAAAGCAAAAATTATAAATATTGCAAAAATTCTAAAGATATCAGAAATCCCAAATAATATAATTATTCAATCACTGATTGGACAAAGATAAAATTTCCCTTACAGTTCATTTGCAAGAGAGAAATATAAATCATAACGAAGAAGTTTCAAAATAAAGAAAATATCTAAGGTGAACAAAATAGCAAATTGAACATTTCATCTAAAAAATCAATAATTATTCATTAATCAATGATTTATAAAATCTGATGTAGCAAAAATATTTTAGGACAGAAATAGAGCTCAAGGCAAAATATTGGAAATATGAGAAACAATATTACATAATAATAAAAAAGCAATAGGCTTAGAAAATAAAATAATAAACAATAACATGTCTTACACGATTTTAAAATATCACCCTACAGATCATTAAGAAGTTTCAAGGGGGAAAAATTATAGCTACAAAGTTAAGAAATCAAATAGTCAATCAATAATAAAATCATCAGTGATGCATAGATGGACACCTCCAAGTGTGATATTCTAAAAAATACAATTCTTATAAGGTATTTGGTCTAGTTTTTGTTGCTGTTTAATGACTGAGTCATGTCAAACTCTTTTGCAACCCCATAACTGTAGACCGCCAGGTTCCTCTGTCCATGGGATTTCCCAGGCAAGAATACTAGAATGGGTTGCCATTTCTTCTCCAGGGGATCTTCTTGACCCAGTGATTGAACCCCTGCTGAACTGCATCTAATTCTAGTACTGAGAAAGCTTTAGATAGACCCAAAATAACAGGTATTCTTAATTATATCAATATTGTTGGAGCAAAAAAAGCTGTGTGAAACTTTAAAGATTAAAATAGAGACATAACACTTAGATGCAGGATCTTGTGTGTTGGTTTGAAAACTGACTCCTGAACACAAATGGGAGGAAGAGACTAAAGAGGCAGACCACCCAAGATTGATAGGTGGTAGGTTTAACAAGCAAGAAAACTTATATTTTATACTTGTCTTGGGTGGCCATAAAATGAGCAGATCTCTGCAACTGCATGCCAGAATCTTAAAAGTTTATACACAGGTCTGCATATACCGTTCAGATCGTCTCAACAACACAGTACTCTCTATAAGGCGGCATCCTTAAAACAGCTCTTTCTGTGGGCAGAACATACACTCCAAGGACAGGGAGAGAGTGAAGAGGCTTCCGATTGCCCAGGTCCAGCTCATGGGTCAACTGACAGTCATATCTTTTCAATGATTTTCAGTGTTGCTGCTACACTTATAGAAGTTTCATGCTTACTAATGATGAGAAGATTCATTTTTTTAATTTATGTAATTATTCAACAAACATTCATTAAGTACCTACTACATGTTGGACATTTCTCTAAGGCCGTGAGACATTGTGGGGGGGAAAAAGTGCTTCTCTTCTCCTGGGCAATGAGCAAGTTTGTTTATTACTAAAATACTGATATGATTCCCCTAAGGGAATCAGTTCAGTTCAGTCGCTCAGTCGTGTCCGACTCTTTGCGACCCCATGAATCGCAGCATGCCAGGCCTCTCTAAGGGAATACCTCCTGCAAAATTAAGATTGTGTTAAGTGTTGTGTGGCTTTGAGGTTATATGGCTTACTGAAAGTCAGATAATACTCAGTAGATAAAAGCTTGATCATAAATATGTCTCTACTGGAGGAAAAACAAGGTAATTAAGGGTTAGAATAATTAGAATCAGAAAGAAAAAAATAATTTCCAATATTTTCTTACTTTCGTTTTTTTCCCCCCCTAGAGATAAGAATAGTGTTTGAATTGATTAAACAGCTACATATTGCATTTCACTGATGTCTCTACTCAACCACTGCCTTTTGTTTGTTACACTGCTTTTGAAAAATACTTCATCAATTCTACTGTAAAATCCCCTCACTGTGAATTTCATCGACTGCATACTCAGGGTGTTATTTAACATGTTCCCATGCCTCTTGTGTTTTCTGTAAACTAGATGTTAGATGAGGAAGTTTAGATTTAATTGATTTCAATTTTCTGGCAATGCATTAAAATTGCCAGAAGAGTTGTTTATTTTAGTAATAAAGAAACTTACCCATTTCCAAAACCATTATTCATGAAGCCCAGAAATTTTGTACATATACATAAACATATATATATGTGTGTGTGTGTGTGTAGGATTGAACCCAAGTCTCTTACATCTTCTGCGTTGGCAGGCAGGTTCTTTACCACTAGTGCCACCTTAGAAGCCTATATATATACGTGTGTGTGTGTGTATATGTATATTTAACAGTTTCTTATACAGCTAGTTTTCTACTAAGCTTCTTCCTAATGAAGATAATGGCAGCAATCATACTGCTAGTATCAGGTTTGTCCCTCAGTGGAAAAACTTCAAACATGAACAAAACTAAAACAAATAGGACAATGAACCTCCATGTAGTCATTACCAAGCTATTCAAAATTAAAAAAATCCACCGTCTTGTTTTATGTTTCTAAACTGGGTTGTTTTGAGTTTAATTCTAAAATAACATAACTCCAGTAATATTTTTTAACAGGAAGTAAAATATAAGTAATTGATACAATTAAGTATGCTGCCAGAGTTCAAATTTTCCCATTTTTGTTCAAAGAAAGTTCATGTACTAGCATTTAGCTAAGTCTCTGCTCAACAAATGTTTCTTTCCTCTTTTTTTCTGTTTTAATTAAGCTATTCAACATAGACCATTTTTCCTATAGTGTTCTTATATGCTGAAATTTCCTAATTACATGCTTTGGAGTATCATTTTATATGTTCTACCATCCTTGAATTTTCTCTAAACTGTGAGATTTACATACAGTCTTTGTTTCAGGGTTTTTGTTTTTTTTTTCCCTTTCTTTCTTTTCTTTTGGGTATACTATGTCATACTGGTGATATGTACACCAATCAGTTCAGTTCAGTTCAGTCACTCAGTTGTGTCTGACTTTTTGCGACCCCATGGACTGTAGCATGCCAGGCCTCCCTGTCCATCACCAACTCCCGGAGCTTCCTCAAACTCAAGTCCATTGAGTCAGTGATGCCATCCAACTATTTCAACCTCTTTCCTCCTCTTCTCCTCCCACCTTAATTTTTCCCGGCATCAGGGTCTTTTCAAGTGAGTCAGTTCTTTGTATCAGGTGGCCAAATTATTGGAGTTTCAGCTTCAGCATCAGTCCTTCCAATGAATATTCAGGATTGATTTCCTTTAGGATGGACTGGTTGGATCTCCTTGCAGTCCAAGGGATTCTCGAGGGTCTTCTCCAACAGCACAGTTCATAAGCATCAGTTGTTGGGTGCTCAGCTTTCTTTATGGTCCAACTCTCACATCCATACATGACTACTTGAAAAACCATAGCCTTGACTAGATGGACCTTTGCTGGCAAAGTAATGTCTCTGCTTTTTAATAAGCTATCTAGGTTGGTCAAACTTTTCTTCCAAGGAGTAAGCATCTTTTAATTTCATGGCTGCAGTCACCATTTGCAGTGAGTTTGGAGCCCTCCAAAATAAAGTCTGTCACTGTTTCCACTGTTTCCCCATCTATTTGCCATGAAGTGATGGAACCAGATGCCATGATCTTAGTTTTCTGAATGTTGAATTTTAAGCCAACTTTTTCACTCTGTTCTTTCACTTTCATCAAGGGGCTCTTTAGTTCTTCTTCACTTTCTGCCATAAGGGTGGTGTCATCTGCATATCTGAGGTTATTGATATTTCTCCTGGCAATCTTGATTCCAGCTTGTGCTTCATCCAGCTCAGCATTTCTCATGATGTACTCTGCATATAAGTTAAATAAGCAGGGTGACAATATACACCCTTGACATACTCCTTTTCCTATTTGGAACCAGTCTGTTGTTCCATGTCCAGTTCTAACTGTTGCTTCCTGACTTGCATACAGATTTCTCAAGAGACAGGTCAGGTGGTCTGGTATTCCCATCTCTTTAAGAATTTTCCACAGTTTATGGTGACCCACACAGTCAAAGGTTTTGGCATAGTCAATAAAGCAGAAATAGATGTTTTTCTGGAACTCTCTTGCTTTTTTGATAATCCAATGCATGTTGGCAATTTGATAAATGTTATCTAGTTGTTTCACTTTTTTGTGATATCAGTGCCCATTGATGATTATTGTCTAGTTTCATTATTTAATTATATGTTAAAATAGATTGCATTATAATTATATTTATGCCAGTTTTATCAATTGCAGAGAAAAGCAATGACAAATTGCATGTTCATCTTCTATGGGGCACTGCTCAGATTACACTTCCACGATCCATCTAGCAAAGTAGAATCTGGCTACTTACAGCTTCCCAAAATTTTACTTTATTCATCCTGCATAGATTGTGTCAGACAATGAATCAATCATTAACACATATTAAGTACAGGCATATCTCATTTTTATGTGCTTTGCTTTATTATGCCTTACAGATGTTGTATATTTTACAAATTAAATATTTGTGGCCACTGTACATGTAGCAAGTCTGTCATCACCAGTTTTCTGAAAACATTATTTTTTAAATAAGGTATGTACATGGTGTTTAAAGACATGATGCCTTTGCATACTTAATAGACTACATTATATGCATTGGGAAATCAAAAATATGCTATTTACACTATTGCAATACTCATTTAATTGCAGTGCTCTGAAACTGAGTCCTCAATATCACCAAGAAATGCCTGTATTTAATAATAGTCCAAGTTCTCCCCTAGTTTATGAGGATTCATCAGGTAACAAGAGAGACAAAGTTCCTTCCTTTATGTACCTCATATCCTATTAGGGAATGATTGAAAATGAGAAATTCAACAAATTTTTATTTTGTTAAACACTGAGAGAAAATGTTGTGTTGTTGATTAGTACGAGAGTATGCCTTATAAAAGATGGTGCTTTTCTCCCAATTATCTTCTTGAACCTTGCCCTAATTTCCAAATACCATGGACTGAAAATGGAAAATCCAGTCTTGGTTTAGAATAAAACTAAATTTTTAAAAAGTAGTCAGTTTTGGTATAGAATGAAAAGAGGAAAGTTGGATTGATATGTTTCTTGTACCCAGATTTACTTCTTTGACATTCATCCTTATGATTTTAAGAGCAACAATATTCTCTTTTCAAAATTCTAGAATTCTAATAAATAAATTAGAGGGTAGGAAAAATTATTTAATTCAGTAAACTTTATGAGACCAGTTATAACAGCAAAATATATAAAATAATTGAGTATGTTCGCTAAAAGAATAAACATTGTATGTATGTATGTGTTATTAATATTACATGCAATGCTTGTGAAGTGAGAGGCATCTCCCTCATGCAAAAAACAAACACACAAAAAAAGAAATAATGAAATCAAGTCTAATTTTCATCTCTTTCCCATCACTCAGAACCACTCAAACTCCACAGGGATCCATTTCTTGAAATACAGGGGAAAGTTAAGATGGGAAGTGAAGATTTGGGAGTTTATTTTTGAAGAATTAAACTATAATTAGAGAGATTTGAAAAGCAATTGAGAAAAAGTTTTCTTATAGCTCAATTCCTTTAAGCTCCATAAGTGTGAGTCAGGGTTCTCCAGAGAAACAGAATCAACAGAATATATAGAAACATGTATGAGTGGAGATTTATAATTAAATTGACTTATATGGTTAGGGAGGTTGTCTCAATCATGATGTGGAATGTCTCCATTCAGCTGAGAAGATGTCAGGTAAAAACAGTAAATATCTATCTAAAATGTCTTTGTGCCCAGGGCTTTACTGTAAAACAACTTGCCATTCTTGACCTGGAAATGTGCCTCTACACTGAGTAGGGGTTACTCCCTTGACCTTGGTGAGGCCGGGGTGAGTATTGGGGTTATTTTGGAGACAACTAGGGCATGTTTCAAACACCTCTTTAAGGTTGTCGTTCAATGACTCAGTAGTATCTGACTCTGCGACCCCACGGACTCCAGCATGTCAGGGTTCCCTGCCCTTTACTATCTCCAAGAGTTTGCTCAACTCATGCCCACTGAGTTGATGATGCAATCTAACCATCTCATCCTCTGTTGCCCCCTTCTCCTCCTGTCTTCAATCTTTTCCAGCATCGGGGTCTTTTCCAATGAGTTGACTTTTCCCATGGGTGGCCAAACTATTGAAGCTTCAGCTTCAGCATCAGTTCTTCCAATGAATATTCAGAATTTATTTCCCTTAGGAATGACTGGTTTGATCTCCTTGCTGTCCAAGAGACTCAAGACTCCTCCAGCATCACAGTTTGAAAGCATCAGTTCTTTGGTGCTCCCCCCTCTTTATGGTCCAGCTCTCTTTATGATCCACTACTGGGGTGGGTTGCCAATTCCTCCTCCAGGGGATCTTCCCAACTCAGAGATCAAACCCACGTCTCTTGTGTCACCTACATTGGCAGGAGGAGTCTTTACCACTAGCACCACATGGGAATCCCAATGGAAATTGGGAGTAGTCATGGATTTGTTGAACCATTGATAACCATTGATATACAGCCTCCTGTCTGTTTGCGTGCTCTCTGAAGTCGGATCCCGTGCTCTGTTGCTTGTTTGGCTGCCATATCCGCTCTGTTAGTTCCTCATTATGTCTGTTTCTCCATTTTGTTGGCCTCTAGTGAATAACTTCCACCTCCTTTGGCAGAAGTATTGCCTCTGAAAGCTGCATAATTTCCTCCCCATTCTTAATCTTTTTATTCCCTGAGGTCAGCAATCCTCTTTCCTTCCTGTTGGCCCCAAGGGACTGTAGGATTGAATAGGCACATTTATAGTCAGTGTAAATATTGACAACTTTTCCTTTTCCTAGTTCTATTGCTCTGATTAAGGCAATTAATTTAGCATTCTGGGCAGAATAGCCGGAGGGCAAAGTTTTAGCTTCCACCACTTCTGTGATGGAAACCTACTGCAATATAAACGGCCTTTTCTCTCTTTCACAAAACTACTCTCACCAAAGAACCATTTCAATTATGCATTCTCACTATAGATCTTTAGGTCAGGCTGCTAGAGTATAGTTGTTTCATAACTTCTTTACATTTATAAATTAATTTTGGACCTGTTTGAGGTAGAAAGTAGACAGGATTAAGGACATTGCAGAACCTTAGAGTCACAGATGTGTTGTCTAGAAGCATGACTTGGACCAGGGGATAATTAATCTGCAACCATCCTTTCCTTTAAAAGGAGTTGGAAGTGGTAGTGATACCAAAAATGTGGCTTCTGTGTCCTGATGCCATTTGAATCATAGAGTTTTGGGTGAAGTAGAAAAGAATAGCTTTAATTGCTCTGCCAGGCAAAGGAGGACATATCAGACTCATGCCCTGAGGTGGCTCAGAGGGTAAAGAATCCACCTGCCCTGCAGGAGACATGGGTTCAATCCCTGGGTTGGGCAGATGCCATGGAGGAGGGCATGGCAACCCACTCCAGTATCCTTGCCTGGAGAATCCCCATGAACAGAGGAGCCTGGAGGGCTACAGTCCATGGGATTGCAAAGAGTCGGACATGACTGAGCGACTAAGCACATAGCACAACTGGTGAGGATTTGGTCAGTTCAGTTCAGTTGCTCAGTCGTATCCGACTCTGCAACCCCATGGACTGCAGCGTACCAGGCCTCCCTGTCTATCACCAACTCCCGGAGTTTACTCAAACTCATGTTCATTGGGTTGGTGGTGCCATCCAACAACCATCTCATCCTCTGTCGTCTCCTACTCTTCTTGCCTTCAATCTTTCCCAGCATCAGGGTCTTTTCTAATAAGACCGTTCTTCTCATCAGGTGGCGAAATTATTGGAGCTTCAGCATCAGTCCTTCCAATGAATATTCAGGACTGATTTCCTTTAGGATTGACTGGTTTGATCTCCTTGCAGTCCAAGGTACTCTCAAGAGCCTTCTCCAACACCACAGTTCAAATGCATCAATTCTTTGCTGCTCAGCTTTATTTATAGTCCAACTCTCACATCCATACATGACTACTTAAAAAAGCATAGCTTTGACTAGATGGACCTTTGCTGGCAAAGTAATGTCTCTGCTTTTTAATATGCTGTCTAGTTTGGTCATAAATTTTCTTCCAACGAGCAAGTGTTTTTTAATTTCATGGCTGCAGTCACTATCTGCAGTGATTTTGGAGCCCCCCAAAATAAAGTCTGTCACTGTTTCCATTGTTTCCCCACCTATTTGCCATGAAGTGATGGGACCAGATGCCATGATCTTAGTATTCTGAATGTTGAGTTTTAAGCCAACTTTTTCACTCTCTTTCACTTTCATCAAGAGGCTCTTTAGTTTTCCTTCACTTTCTACCATAGTGTGGTGTCATCTGTGTATCTGAGATCACTGATATTTCTCCTGGTAATCTTGATTCCAGCCTGTGTCTCATCCAGCCTGGCATTTCACATGATGTACTCTGAATATAAGTAAAATAAGCAAGATGACAATATACAGCCTTGACATATTTCTTTCCGAATTTGGAACCAGTCTGTTGTCTCATATCTGGTTCTAATTGTTGCTTCTTGACCTACATACAGATTTCTCAGGAGGCAGGTATGGTGGTCTGGTATTCTCACCTCTTTAAGAATTTTCCAAAAATTGCTGTGATCCACACAGTCAAAGACTTTGGCATAGTCAATAAGGCAGAAGTAGATGTTTTCTTGGAACTCTCTTGCTTTTCTATAATCCAGCAGATATTGGCAATTTTATCTATGGTTCCTCTGCCTTTTCTAAATCCAGCTTGAACATCTGGAAGTTCACGGTTCACATGCTGTGGATGACTTACTTTGAGAATCTTGAGCATTACTTAGCTAGAGTGTGAGATGAGTGCAATCATGCAGTAGTTTGAACACTCTTTGGCACTGACTTTCTTTGGGATTGGAATGAAAACTGACCTTTTCCAGTCCTGTGGCCACTGCTGAGTTTTCCAAATTTGCTGGAATATTGGCGGAAGCACTTTCACAGCATCACCTTTTAGAATTTGAAATAGCTAAGCTGGAATTCCATCACCTCCACTAGCTTTGTTCATAGTGATGCTTCCTAAGGCCCACTTGATTTTGCATCCCAGGATGTCTCACTCTAGGTGAGTGATCACACCATTGTGATTATCTGTGTCATGAAGATCATTTTTGTATAGTTCTTCTGTGTGTTCTTGCTACCTCTTCTTAATATCATCTACTTCTGTTAGATCCATACCATTTCTGTGCTTTATTGTGCCCATCCTTGCATAAAATGTTCACTTGGTATCTCCAATTTTCTGGAAGTGTTCTCTAGTATTTCCCATTTTATTGCTTTCATCTATTTCTTTGCATTGACCACCAAGGAAGGTTTTCTTATCTCTCCTTGCTATCCTTTGGAACTCTGCTTTCAAATGGGTATATCTTTCTTTTTCTCTTTTGCCTTTAGTTTCTCTTCTTTTCTTAGCTATTTTTAAGGCCTTCTCAGACAACCATTTTTCCTTTTTGCTTTTCTTTTTTTGGGGGATGGTCTTGATCACTGCCTCCTACACAATGTCACAAACCTCCATCCATAGTTCTTCAAGCATGAAGTTCTTCAGATTTTGCATGCACATTCTACCCACTGGAGGGAGATTTGGGATTTTTATTTGAAACTTTATATCCTCTCTTTGCCAGATGACTTAAGGTGTTAACTATATTATATTCAGAAAGCTCTTAGGTGGGGCTGATGATTAGAATGTCATCCTCATATTGAAGTTTAGCTCCCTATTCTAACTCAAGGTCACCATGATCCTCAGCTAAAATGTTTCCAAAAATGTTGAGAAAGTTTTTAAATCCCTGGGGCAGAACTGTCCAGTATAACTGTTGTTTTCCCCTGCTATCTGAGCCTGCCATTCAAAAGCAAAAAATGTATTGAGATTCTAGGGCTAAGTGCACACAAGAGAAGGCATCTTTTAAATCTAACACGGAATACCAGATTCTCCCAGGGTTTAGAGTAGACGAAAGGATGTAACTGTTGGGCACCACTGAGTGAATCCTTAGTAGCTTAATTACAGCTCAAGGAAGCTGAGTAAGCTGGTATTTCTTTCTTTCTTTTTGGCAAGATAGGAGGGTTGCAAGGGGACTGACAGGGTCTAAGAAGCCTTTGTTTGAGTAAGCTTTCTATTATAGGCTCAATGCCTAGCTAAAAGGCCTGTTGACTGAAGAAAATGAAGAACCTACAAGTTAAGAGTCATGTTTTACCTCACAGACATTCTAATTTTTAGGAGTTCAAGTCTTGGAGCCAGCATCTCAGATAGCACTAAGAAAACTACTCTGAGGAGGCAAGAGGGGAGCTAGAATATCTAGTTTTTGCAGCAGAGGACAAGTAGTCAGAATGTCAAAATGTTACTGCGAATTAAAGAAAACCAGATACCTCGAGTTAAGGAATCTAGTGCCTTTCTATGTGTGAAGATTCACGAGTCTGGGCTCACTGATTTATTATTCCTTTGATATGATCTCAACTCTCTGGGGCCAGTATCCTGTGTTTTCTCATCTTTAGTGTCCTCAAGCTACACCACTGTGGGTGGCTGCAGTGTGAGGGCTGCTAGATGGCAGGCATTCCTTGTTTCCATCCTGAGTTCCCTTAGGACAATCGCTGATGCGGTGACATTCATTTTTTATTGATATGGCAGGCAGCATTCTTAGTCCACAGGGTATTGCTTTATATTTGGGTGATTGGAGTCAGGTCACAGCTTGACTGTGGGGGGGGTGGATCTTCCGTCTCTGCCTATTGTTCATTTGCCCATATTGAGGGACTGAATCCCTTCAGGGTTAATCAGGCCATTATCCTTCGCAGAGAGTGGTAGCAATAGGGCTACATAATGGAAGAGAGTCTTAGGTATATAGATGGTAAGGTTTTTGTCTCTGAGATAAATTGTAGATCCCAATTTATATAATAAGTCTCTTCTTCTTAGCAGAATTCAGCATTCTGGAACATATAAGAAAGAGTGAGATAATATTTTCCCTTTCAAATCACGCTCAAGTTGCTCTATAAAATTGCCCTCCTGTGGCTTTCCTTTCACTCCCACTATTTTATATTTAACATTGGTCATTCTGTCTTGTTAGTGCCCCTGTGTCCACTAAAAAGTCAACCTTTTTATCCCTAATGGTCAGGGTGAGCCTAGGTTCCTTGGAGTATTTCCAGGGCTCCCGTAGGAGCCCTAGGTCACTTCAGTGCTCCTTTGATGTGTACAACCAGTGAGGATGGGTCAGGACATGACATTATGCTTAATTTCTTTCTGAGACATTTGGGGCATTCCCCTTTCCAACGACCCTCCTCCGTGCAGTGTGCACATTGGCTTTAAGCCTTTCTCTCCACTGTGCAGGTCGTCTTTGAAACCCCGGGCAGCTCATCCATATTACTGGGTTCCTTCAGGACAGGTGGCATGTGGGGAGGTCATTCCTGGGAGGTCAACTCACCCTGAATTGCTAAAGCCAAAATACTGGCAATTCGTTCTGCTCATCTATCTTCCTTTGCATCTGCCTCCAGATACTGCTTGCTGAACACGTGAAATGTTGATACACCAGCTGGGAAGTGGGCATGGTAGGCCCTATCTCCAACATTTGTATATTGAATAATTTTTTCCTAATGTCTGGGAAATGCTGGGAAGTTAAATGAGACTTAAGAATGGCTTGACCTTCCACTGACTTTGGGTTCACATTTGTATACGCCTGGAGACACTCCCTTAGACTCTCAAGGGAGGTCCGTGAATTTTCCTTCCCTCTCTGGGTGACTTTCTGAAACCTACTTCAGTTTGTGAATTTCTTCCCCATTGGCTGAATGTCCTTATGAATTAAATCCCTGAAGTGTGTGAGGTGCTGCCAATGACTGTTTCTCTCTCAGTGGTCCCAGCCAGAAACGATTATGAGAATGGGCTGGACTCCAGGCTGATATACAGCCTTCACTGAATTATTTTTATTAGTTTTATCAGCTTCCTCCCTTGCAACAATTATAACTAGTGCTTTTTCTTCCCCAGAGAATAAGACGTTTAGGAGGATTTGAACATCCACCCCAGTGGGGAAATAAGTGTGGAATATTCCCTGAACAAAATTAAGGAGTCGCTTGGGTGGGATCTTTCCTCAAATCCTTGGAGCAATCATAGATCTGAGGAAGAGGAGGGTATGTACTGTGGTCAGTCCACCCCCTCCACTGGGGAAATCCTGAAGGGAGAAGAGCTTATTGATTCCAGGGGCTGATGTGCTGCTTTGAGTGTGCATTGGACTAGTTTTTGTAGGGAGGCATACAGAGAGACAGAGGTGGGAGAGTCCAGGAAGGTACTCATCCGTTGGGAAAAGGAAGAAGCACCTAATAGGGAGGTGGAGAACCTTAAGGCATAGAAGGTGCTGGTACTTAGGAGAGATAGATACTCTTGAAAGAGGAATTCAAGAAGATCCTCAGACTGAGATGTCAATATTGGGAGAGCAAGATTTGAACTAGCCTCATGTTTCTTACAGAGGTCCTTATTTTGGCAAAGCACCATGAAAAACTGGGCATAGGAGATATCATCCCATATTTTAAAGTCTGGCAATAGAGGTCCAATTGAAAAATAATATTATAAATTTTTCCTCCACACTCCATGAGGGACCCTACAAATCATTTACCTTTGGGAATCCTGATGGAATAAAATTATCTGAAATACCAAGAGATATGAACTTTCATTTTTTCTTTTTCCAAACTTTTTTTTTTACATGCTTGTATGCTGTGAGATCTAATAACGACCAGACAGGTGTTTAACTGTGTATCTATAGATCAAAGGTGGAGTGTTTTGATAATCACCATCATTTCTTTCCTTTCTCTCAAAGGAAGACTTTGGCACAAAAGGACAGAATAGATTAGAGTAAATCTCTAGGACCCAATAAAAGTAATATTAAAGTCTTATATACCTCCTTTTTGATACACCTAAGCCGTAGGAAGAATAGGAAATAAAGCTTTCAGGAGGACACAATGGTTTCAAAGACAAACAGGGAAGGTATCTTATTAAAGAAGTAAGTTTTTGGTTATCATGAGTTAATGTTTCACTGTCTCTTAAAAACTGATGTTTGTCCTTGCAATGAAAGTTATTATTAGTAGATTATTATTTTAATACATCAGTGCATGCATGCATGCTAAGTCTCTTCAGTCTTGTCCTACTCTTTGTGACTCTATGGACTATAGCCCACAAGGCTCTTCTGTTCAAGTATCCTTTTCTCCAGTAGTAAAGAATTAGTAGGTCTATAATCTAGAAAGAGTATTGAAAAGGATACTTGAATAAAAAAAAATGCATTTCTCTGACTAATGAGATAGTAGGAATTTATCTTTCTTACCCCGTTTCTACTCCCGCCTCACCGCAATAACTGTGAAACTCAGTATCAGACATTATAAGTATTGAATGTTTCTTGATTTTGTATAGCCCAAATTTGGGCCATTGCACAGATCCTACAAGGAATTTCCAAAGAGGGTATTTCTTATTAAAGAGAAGGGATTGGGGTTTCAGATCAAGGGCCTTGAAGAGGTATTGTCCAAACTGAAGACAAAAATGTCAGATTAGGACAAAAGAAAATTCTCCTGAGGACTTTCTTTGATCTCTGAAATCATAGAAAGGCCATGTCAGTCAAAACCTTAACCTTTAACTTCCTACACTGTAATTTCTTTCTAAAACTGCTCTAACTCCTCAGCAAAGAAATGTTTTAAGTACAATGAAGCCACATTGACCAAATACTTGATAGATAAGTGTTAAATTCTCTATTCAGCTAAAGCCAAGACTGAAGCAGAATATCATCAGCATAAAATGAACATTTGAGGTTCAGGATTAAAATATAAAATGTACTCATGTACTGAGGAGCACTAGCACAATTATATAAATTTGAAGCCCTGTGGTGACATTTTTAAAGGTTTGGTATTAAAGTTAAAAAAGAATATTTCAGCATTTTCACCTGCTAATTTCATCTGCAGAGGCTACACTGAATAATTACAGTACTAAATAAATGCCCACTTTAAGCTGAGGGTAGTGGAAGCACAAAGTAAATTTGACCAACGCAATCTCTATAGGTTCCTTGACCATGATGATGTTTCTACCAAGTTCTTGGGTTCTCTTCTGCTCTAATGTAGGTGACCAAGGTGAAGTTCAAAATATAGTGATCTTCTCTTTAAATCTTGGACTTTAAAACTGTATCAGTCATGATGTTGCAATTTCATGGAGGCAATCTCACATGATGACTTTGTACGTTTTAAGAAAATGCCTTCTCAGTATTTTCAGAAACTGTCCAGTGCTATTTTATATTTCTCACATTTTGCATGCATTTGCCATTTCACATAATCACTTAAAGAAATTTTGCCGTTAAATCTCAGACAAAAAACTGTGACTAGGTAGGCATGTGAATTTCCAATTGCATCTCAGATTTCCTTATATGAATATCAATTTTAACATTTTTCAAGAATGGAAAAAAAGCATCATGAGAGAAATACCTGCACTCTCAAAATTGCCATCTTGGTTACACATCAGCAGGTTTCAGTAAATGAACAATATTCTTTAAAGCAATCAGTGGTTACTAGTGTCTATATTGGAATTGTTATATTATTTGAAATATCTATACTGATATTCCTCAGTGGCCAGTCCTACTAGAGGGTGTGTGCGTATGTGGGTGCTGGGTCATGTCTGACTCATTGTGACCTCATGGACTGTAACCCACCAATCTCCTCTATCCATGGAATTTTCCAGGCAAGAATACTGGAGTGGGTTGCCATATCCTTCTCCAGGGAATATTCCCAACCTAGGGACTGAACTCACATCTCTTGCATCTCCTGAATTGGCAGGTGGATTCGTTACTATTGAGCCACTTGTGATGACCTACAACACCATACACACTGTTGAGAGGTAACTGTAGCTTTTCTAGACATCTTGCACTATCTTTTCAAGCATGTCTTTATAGTCAGTGGCCTTAAAAGGTAGAGAGAGCATCTCACTTTAGGTCAGTGAATAGATTTAACTCCTGACCAAAGTAACAAAATACTATCTTGTTTAGGTACAAAATTAGGCAGCTCATGGTGGCTTAATGGTAAAGAATATGCCTGCCAAGCCGGAAACACAGGTTCCATCCCTGGGTCAGGAAGATACTCTGGAGGAGGAAATGGCAACCCATTCCAATATTCTTGCCTGGGAAAGCCCATAGAGAGAGGAGCTTAGTGGGCTACTGTCTATGGGTTCTCAAAAGAGTCACACATGACTTAATGACCAAACAACAGTGACATTATAAGACTGGTGGTTTCCTATCAGACACATATCCACTGAGTGCTCAGTGTTCATCTGGGCCTGCCTCCATATCAACTCTGTAGGACTTGAGAGGAATGGGAAACCAGTGAAAAATTCAGGATGCCTGGTATGCTGGTGAGTAATAAATTATCTAAAAGTGCATTGTTTTCTTGCCTATTCAATGTACAAAACTGTGACAAGTACACCTACCAGTTACATTGTTGCTTATAGGTTACGTTTGTTACCTAGGTAACCTAGCAGTTATGTTCAGGCTTTCCTGGTGGCTCAGCTGGTAAAGAATCTGCCTGCAATAAGGGAGACCTGGGTTTGATCCCTGGGTCAGGAGAATCCCCTGGAGAATGGAATGGCTACCCACTCCAGTATTCTGGCCTGGGGAATTCCATGGACTGTATAGTCCATAGGGCTGCAAAGAGTCGGACAAGACTGAGTGATTTTCACTCACTCATAACAGGTATGTTGTTTAGTATGCAGGGCATACTAGAAGAAGAGCCCAGGGAATATATCATCAAAAAAGAATGTATGGACAAACTTTCTGGTTGTATCCATAGGCTAGAAAAAACCGTTTCCTCCACCGAGGAGAGAAGAGGCTAGCAAACAAACCGGGCTTACTTAAGTTAGAAGTTTAGGCAGGCTTCCCTGTGATTCAGATGGTAAAGAATCTGGCTGCAATACAGGAGACCCAAGTTCGATTCCTGAGTCAGGAAGATCCCCTGGAGAAGGGAATGGCAATCCACTCCAGTATTCTTGCCTGGAGAATCCCATGGATAAAAGAGCCTGACAGGCTACAGTCTATGGGGTCGCAGAGTCGGACATGATTGAACAACCGACACTTTCACTTTCAAGTTATAAGTAGCCTGAAATTAATTGTTCTACCTATTCTTTGTGAACGAATGATCACGACTCAGCAATTAAAAAGGTAGAATATTGATACTAATGCCAAAACACTCTTTTTTTAAATTTTAGCATAGGAAAGAAAAATAACTAGACAGGGATAATTAAAAAGACTACTTTTAACAATAATAGGGAGAATATTAAAAATGTAAAAATGTCCAACAATGAAATGCTTACTTGTTTAACTTGATGATGAACACAAATAAGCAAGAATTCAAGCTCTGGGCAGATGAAAAATGATGACTAAAATATTTAACAAACTAAGCCATTTAAACAAGAAATAAAGGTTTATATTTTAAATGTCACACTACATTCAGGCATTTTGCTTCAATGTTTTTGTAGAGTAAAACATTTATGGACTTTTTGATAAGACTCTTTATGAGAATGTGTTACAGTATGTGTTATAGGTAATCCTATAAGTCACATCTGTTTTTATCTAACTTTTTGCAAATCCTTTTAAGATGTCATAAGCATGTCTGGATACTTTTGACTACAAAGTTTACTAGTTGTACACAATAGTTGCTGAATTGAATATACTTAAATGTAATCTCTCCTGTGTTATTTACAGAATCCCTATCTTTTCTTCATATAGATAGGTATTGGTCCTTAATTATACCACAGATAGATTAATGTTTATGATGGAAAATTTAGAAAATATTGATATTTAATGAAAACAAACAAACAACAACAAAAAGTAAATAGTTCCCATAATCCCAACACTAAAGTTAATCACCACTAATGTTTAAAGCTTATCTTTTCAGTTCAATTCAGTTCATTTCAGTTGCTCAGTCGTGTCTGACTCCCTGCAACCCAATGGACTACAGCACGCTAGGCCTCCCTGTCCATCAACAACTCCAAGACTTGACTCAAACTCATGTCCACTGAGTCGGTGATGCCATCCAACCATCTCATTCTCTGTTGTCCCCTTCTCCTTCCGCCTTCAATCTTTCTCAGCATCAGGGTCTTTTCAAATAAGTCAGCTCTTTGCATCAAGTGGACAAAGTATTGGAGTTTAAGCTTCAGCATCAGTCCTTCCAATGAATATTCAGGGTTGATTTAATTTAGGATGCACTGGTTGGCTCTCCTTGCTGTCCAAGGGACTCTTCAAGAGTCTTCTCTAACACAGTTGAAAAGCATCAATTTTCAGGGCTCTATTTTCTTTATTGTCCAACTCTCACATCCATACATGACTATTGGATAACTGTAGCTTTGACTAGATGAACCTTTATCGGAAAAGTAATGTCTCTGCTTTTTAATATGCTGTCTAGGTTGGTCGTAACTTTTCTTCCAAGGAGCAAGTGTCTTTTAATTTCACAGCTGCAGTCACCATCTGCAGTGATTTTGGGGCCCCCCAAAATAAAGTCTGTCACTGTTTCCACTGTTTCCCCATCTATTTCCCATGCAGAGATAGGACCATATGCCATGATCCGAGTTTTCTGAATATTGAACTTTAAGCCCACTTTTCCACTCTCCCCTTTCACTTTCATCAAGAGCCTCTTTATGCCCTGTCAATCAAGATCCTTTTGTCATAATCTTACAACTTTGGTTCACAACAGAAGCCTGGAAATTTACCAGAAAAATATCTTCTTTTACAAATGCAAACTTGTCCAGAGTTGTCAAAAGATTGTCTGATGGTTCACAGAATTAAAAACTCACTGACTATTTTTACTATTATTGCTTTCCAATTCAGACTTTTATAAAGCTATGTTTGATAGTTCAGTCAACTGAGTTCTGCTAGACTGATTTATAATCATTCATTTATTCAATATTATTACATGCCTGCAATAAAATAAGCACTGTGCAGCTTAAGCAGGAGACATTGATGAGCAAATGCTGTCCTTTGAAGAAAGACAATTATAATATGATGTGATCAGTATAGGGGATCATACATAATAAAAAACCCAAGGCATTACGAGTTTAATAATTACAGACCCTATCTTAGTCTTAAAGGTTATAGGAATGTCAACACTGAGTCCTAAAAAGTAAAATGATATTCAGGTAAAGGAGGGTAGGAAAGGCTGTAACCAGCAATATAATGGAAGTCTGGTAGAGTTCCTGGTATATTCACCTCCTTCAGGTCTGTTACTAATTCTACCCTCTCTGTATATGTTCTTTCTCCTAATCCCAATTATAAGCAGTAAGGTGCTACTTATCAGAACTATGGAAAATCCTATTTGTTCTTATTGACCATATTCAAAACAAGGCAGGGAAAACTCTTCATATTTATATTCAATGTGTATCTCTCTTTTGCTATAATATTACTATTGTCTGCAAAAGTGAAATATATGTTTAAATCTAGGGGTTTTTCATGCACAAAGCCGAGTGGTTTTGAAAATACTTTAGATGATTCTTCATTCCTCCCCATCCCACCCTTGGCAACCACTGATTTTCTCTTACTACCCTGTAGCTTTGGGGGCTTCCCAGGTGGCACTGGTGGTAAAGAACCCACCTCTCAATGCAGGGGACATAAGAGATATGGATTCAGACCCTGGGTTAGGAAATCCCCTGGAGAAGGGATAGGCTACCAACTCCAGTATTCTTGTTTAGAGAATCCCTGTGGACAGAGAAGCCTGGTGGGCTATAGTTCATGGGGTCACAAAGAATTGGACACAACTGAAGCAACTTAACACACACTAGGTGGTTCTTTAAAGGTGAATGGGACTTTCAGTCATTTGTTTAAATTTATTAAAAGGTTATAGAAAGTAAATGGGCCTTCAATGCGGTCTCTAGGTCACATAATCACATAGTTTTGCAGTCTCTGGTTTTAAACAAGGATGGTTTCTGATCAATAGCACAGGAGCAAGCACAGGAGCAAATTACTTCAGATACTGCTGACCTTCCCTCCAAAATACTCTTAAAAATAGGTGTTCAAGTCTGTTGCATTCTATCAAATGTTTAAACAACAATTAACATGAATTTTGTATTACGTTCTGTGGTGAAATAAAAGTTACTCATTTCACAGTGTGCCCGTGTTGTCCATGGAGAGAGGTTGAGACTGCAGAGCTCCGGCCCTAGGTACCTGGCCACCAGGATGGTGAGGATGTCAGCTTCCTTAGTCTGGGCCAGGGTCCCGGCTGTGAGCAAGAGAAAGTGGCAGCCACCCCACCCCCTACCCCCCCAACACACACACTCCTGGGCCGCCCTCACCCTGACACCTTCAGCAGTAAAGAAGATAAAACAACTTCTTAAAGATAAACCTGAACATGTTGGTGTCTGAACCAGGGGTTGTAATGGCCTTTCCTACACTTTAGAATATACAAAGATAAAAGGAGACTCTGATGAAGAAGTTATTCAAGATGGTGTCAGAGTGTTCACTGAGAAGAAAGCACAGCTAACAAACACTGTTAGGAACAGAAATGGACTATGTTGAAGACAAATTATCCAGTGAGTTTGTGTTCAATAACTCAAACATCAAAGGAACTTGTTGCTGTGGAGAAAGCTTTAACATTTGACTCCTCAGGACTACTTGGGCTGTAGGCCCCAGGAGAGCTGTGGAAACTCTAAGGCTTATTGAAGAAATCATGTGGCTGTCATGTGGTTAAGGTGTTTAATGTATGGCTGTCTTACAAGGAAAATACAGTGATGCATTTGAGAATGAAGCCAGTATGTTAGATTCCAGAAGAATTGATACTTTTGTTCTTTATATGGGACAGAAAATGAGAATCTATCAGTGTCTTTGGGTAATCTTTCTGATCTGTAAAGAAAAAGCTAAATTCTCCTTCCTGCAACCTTTCTGTTAGAACTAGTTCCATGGAAATCGCCTTTCTGGGAGGATTTCAGAAAACATACCCTTAACAGTTGCGCATTGGTGGATCCTTTGAAAGACTTGAAGGTACATCTCCCAACAAGATTAATGACTTTTGAAATTCAGAGGCAAGAAGTCTTGATTGCTGGTGTCATGTGATGGTGCACTGTTTTTCTCCCCAGACTTGGCATAGTGTTCTTACATTTTTTGTCTAAAATTTCAGGGTCAGATGCCTCATTTGCTTATTACTCTGTAGCATCCCCAGCCATTAGATTAAATATTGGACAAAGATTTCCTTGAACTCTAGTGCCCAATAGTTCCACAAGATGAGATCAGAAGGTAAATACTTCACCCACCTGTTTTTAAGTCCATTTCTTTTGCCACCCTAAGTGTCTGCCACAGGTGAGATGTTAAGCTGACTTAGATCCTTTCTCTTGGAGTCTCTTAACGGACTTCCCTGGTAGTCCAGTAGGTAATATTGGATGCTTCCACTGCAAGGGGCATGGGTTCTATCTCTGGCCAAGGAAATAAGATCCCAACAAGCTACATGTCAAGGCCTTAAAAAAAAAAAAAAAAAGGCAGGAAGTTCTCTTAAAAGCCATCTAACCTACTCCCTCAGTCTTCACCTGGGGAATAAAACCCCAGGGATGCTGAAGGGCTTTTGTTCCCCCCAACACTGCAGGCTGGATAGGGGCAGGGTGATAACCACCCACACCTCCTCTCTTGTAGGTGCCACACCAGTTCTGTGCTCTGAGGCAGTCAGAGGAGGGAAATGGGTGATCTGGCTTCTTTATCTGGTCAGCATTTTGATTAGATTTCCTTGTAATTTGGAGAGGATATTTGGCTTTATTTTATTTTGGGTGAGAAGAATCTTATTTTAAAACCCATTTATGTGAATTACCACTTTGTTTCACTAGGACTTAGAAGAGAAGTTCATACTAGCAGGGAAGAGGACACCGTAGCAACCCAGAATTGTTCTTTCAGAACGTGATAGTAATTGTGAAGCAGAACATGGAGATCTTTTCTCGCATTTCCAGTGTGTGTACACTTTGTGGATCCTAAGTGCAATTGCTAAAATTTTAAGCCTAATATTTTAACCTAACATTTTTATCGCCACCCTTTCTTTAACAGTGTTCCTTTTGCCCTTTAGTTATCAAATTTCCTGGATTTGACTTATTAAATGTTCTATGAGATGATATTTGCTTCTTTTGAAAGCCCGTTCTTATGAATTAAAGTAGCTGAGTTCCTTTATGTTTGTCATATTTACTAAGGTACCTGGTACAAAATGCACCAAAACCTAGAGCAGCAGCTTTATGTAAATGCTCATGAATTTGTATTGTTACTATAATTGCCAACCCACTTAAAATTTATGCAATATTGTATATATATAGAGTTTGAGTTGCCAATAAAAAAAAGTAGCCTCTTGGTGATCATAAAAAAAAATAATAATTTCATATGCCTTCTAATATTACCACAAAACTTAAGTCATTTATATGGATAAACAATCATTAAAAAAATGATATTTTTTAATTTTCTATTTGAAAATTTATATATTATAGAATACATAAAGTGACCATATACAACATATATAGTGTATCAATATAAGAAAGGCTTTTTTGCAGGATTTATAAATATGGTAGTGAAAGTTCACTAAAAACATACTTGTTGGAATATCAGATTTTTGACATTTAAATGTGATATAAAATTTAAATCTACAGTTATTAGTTATAAAATATGAAAAGCCTCTGCATATTTTCTTATTAGTACATAAATTTAAGTAATTATAAATGTAGTCTAAAGGAAACATTCTCTAAACAGAGAAGAATAAGATTGATTTTCATAAAATAATTAATACTGGAGAAAATTCCTATTTTGTTCAATATAAGAGATAAGAGTGATTCTATTTAGATAATTTAATTTTAATACTAAAATTTGCAAATTACAGATGTTACATTTAAAATATTTTATACTTTACAATATAAAGTGAAAGTGAAGTTGCTCAGTTGTGTCCAACTCTGCGACCCCATGGACTGTAGCCTATCAGGCTTCTCCATCCATGGGATTTTCCAGGCAAGAGTACTGGAGTGGGTTGCCATTTCCTTCTCCAGGGGATCTTCCTGACCCAGGGATCGAACCCAGGTCTCCCACATTGCAGGTAGACGCTTTTATCCTCTGAGCCACCAGGGAAGCCCTACAATAGAAAGTTATAGCCAATATTATGATATTGATGCAATTTTATGAGCAGAACATTTTCTGTTTTAAAGAAATTGTGAGTTTAAAAATAAAAATATTGAAAGGGGTTCCCTGGTGGTTCAGATGGTAAAGAATCCACCTGCAATGCGGGAGACCTGGGTTCGATCCCTGGGTTGGCAAGATCCCCTGGAGGAGGGCAGGGCAACCTACTCCAATGTTCTTGTCTGGAGAATTCCATGGACAGAAGAGGCTGGCAGGCTACAGTCCATGGGGTTACAAAGAATAGGACACGACTGAGAGACCTTCACATGCTGTTTATCTAAAAATTGGCACAACAAAAATAAATCATCTTATATATTGTTTTTGTGTAATAGCATATAGAAAAATACTAAAAGTAATAAAAAAATATGCTGTGTAGACTAACCTGTACTATGATAGGTATGTTGTCCCAGTCTATCAAAGATTGCTCTAAATTATTTTAAATATCAAATTCAAATGTTGTAATTTGATACTAATAAAATATTGCTCTTATTAGGTAAATTTACTTATTCAACTCCAGCCTCACCCAGGCTCTCATTTTCACCTAGTGGCTAAAATCTAAATGAATACTATCCTTAAAGATACATACTCCAGGCTGAAGAACTCTACTTATATTCAGCCCCAAGAAAGTTTCCTAATGGTCTGAAATGTGAAGACTTGGACAAATATTTCACAATTTGGGCACTCAATTAAAAAAAAAGTACTGAACACCTACTTAAAAAATAAATCCAATATGCATTTAGTGCAGACTTTATCCTGCTATGAACAAAATAACTGTAATTTGTTGTGTGATCAGAGATGTAAGATTTAGCCAAAAAAAAACCTGAAGATGTTCAGTTAAAATTCAATTTCATAAACAAGAGAATATGTTTTTAGCATAAGTATGTCCCTTGTAATATTTGAGATATATCTATAATTTTTAGAAATTATTCATTGTTTATTTAAAATTTAAATCAAACTGAACTACCTGAATTTTTTCTGGTAACCTTATGTGAGATGTTATGTTATGCTGCTGCTTGTTTCAATGTCTGTCCTTTCTCCCAACTGTCTTTTTTTTTCTGTTCATCCTGCTCAGAGTCCCTCCCTATAGTCCCTAACTATAGGCTACCTCTGGCCAGTATGTTTATTATGCTTACCCAGTGTCACATCTTCTTCTGATAAACTTAATATTTTCCTAAGCCTAAGTGCTTGGCTTAAATTTGGTTGACTAGTCATTTAAGGTGCTTCATCGGATTTAATAATTAATCTCAGAACTTGCTTATATTCTGCTGAATAATCTTTTCTAAGCATATTTGATACATATGGTCTTCCTGTGATCACCCTGCTCTCTTTCTGCCTTCTAAGGAGCTAGATGTGTCATTGACTCAGAATGACATTTCTAGCATCACAGTCTCTAGTTATTAAGGTACAATAATGAGTTGTTACAGTGATGAGTCCTTCAGTTCAGTTCAGTCGCTCAGTCGTGTCCGACTCTTTGCAACACCATGAACTGCAGCACGCCAGGCCTCCCTGTCCATCACCAACTCCCTGAGTGCACCCAAACTCATGTCCATCGAGTCGGCGATGCCATCCAGCCATCTCATCCTCTGTCGTCCTCTTCTCCTCCTGCCCTCAATCTTTCCCAGAATCAGGATCTTTTCCAATGAGTCAGCTCTTCACATCAGGTGGCCAAAGTATTGGAGTTTCAGCTTCAACATCAGTCCTTCCAATGTCAGGACTGATCTCCTTTAGGATGGGCTGGTTGGATCTCCTTGCATTCCAAGGGACTCTCAAGAGTCTTATCCAACACCACAGTTCAAAAGCATCCATTCTTCGGCGCTCAGCTTTCTTTATAGTCCAACTCTCACATCCATACATGACCACTGGAAAAACGATAGCCTTGACTAGACAGACCTTTATTGGCAAAGTAATGTCTCTGCTTTTTAAAATGCTATCTAGGTTGGTCATAACTTTCCTTCCAAGGAGTAAGCATCTTTTAATTTCATGCCTACAGTCACCATCTGCAGTGATTTTGGAGCCCAGAAAAATAACATCAGCCACTGTTTCCACTGTTTCCCCATCTATCTGCCATGAAGTGATGGGACAGGATGCCATGATCTTAGTTTTCTGAATGTTGAGCTTTAAGCCAACTTTTTCACTCTCTTCTTTCACTTTCATCAAGAGGCTCTTTAGTTCTTCTTCACGTTCTGCCATAAGTGTTGTGTCATATGCATATCTGAGGTTATTGATATTTCTCCTGGCAATCTTGATTCCAGCATGTGCTTCCTCCAGCCCAGCATTTCTCATGATGTACTCTGCATATAAGTTAAATAACCAGGGTGACAATATACAGCTTTGACGTACTCCTTTTCCTATTTGGAACCAGTCTGTTGTTCCATGTTCACTTCTAACTGTTGCTTCCTGACCTACATACAGGTTTCTCAAGAGGCAGGTCAGGTGGTCTGATATTCCCATCTCTTTCAGAATTTTCCATAGTTTATTGCGATCCACACAGTCAAAGACTTTGACATCAAGACAAAAAAAATTAAATTAATCCAATTCCTAGAATAAAGTATAAAGATAAGCTCCTGACATTGGTCTTAACAATAATGTCTTGGATTTAAACAAGTGGAAGTACATCAAACTAAAAAGCTTCTGTGCAGCAAGAAAGCCAATAACTAAATGAAAAAGCAGAGGGGAGGAAATATTTATAAATTATCCATCTGATAAGCAGTTAATATGCAAAATATATAAAACAAACTGAATAGCAAAAAAACCCCAATAATTATATTTTGAAAATAAGCAGAGAGAGTGAGTAGATATTTTTCCAAAAAAGACACACAAATGGCCAACAGGAACATGGAAAGGTGCTCGATGCCACTGACCATCAGGGAAATGCAAATCAAAAACACAATGAAATATGACCTCACATCTTTTAGAATGCATGTTCTCAAAAAGATAAGAATAGCATGTATTGGAGAGGGTATAAAAGAAGAGAATCCTTGTTCACTGCTGGTGGGAATGTAAATTGGTGCAGCCACTATGAGAAATAATCTGAAGGTTCCACGGAAATTTCCTGGTGGTCCAGTGGTTAGGATTCCATGCTTCCACTGCAGGGAACATGTGTTCAATCCCTGGTTGAACAACTAGAATCCCACACGCTGCACTGCATGCCCCCCCCCCAAAATCTGGAGGGTCCTCAAAAAATTAAAAATAGAACTACCGTATGTTTCATCAATCCCACTTCTGGGTATATGTCCAAAGGAAATGAAAACAGAAACCAATGAGGTATATGTAATCCCGTGTTCATTACAGCATTACTCACAGTAGCCTAAATATGGAAACAACTTAAGATTCAACAGATGAATGGATAAAAAAATTACACATATATATATATATATATTATTGAGTCATTAGAAAGAAGGAGATTCTTCCCTTTGCAACAAAAATTGGACCTTAAAGACATTATAATAAGTGAAATAAGTCAGATGGACAAAGACAAATTCTGCAAGGTATACCTTATATGTGGAATCTAAAAAAATAGAGCTCAAAATAGAGACTAGAATGGTGGTAACTAGGGGTTGGAGGGTGGGGGAAATGGAGAGATGTTGGTCAAAGTTACAGACTTGCAGTTATAAGATGAATAAGTCCTGGGAATCTAATGTACAGCATAGTGATTATAGTTAATAATACTATATCATGAACTTGAAAGTTGCTAAAAGAATAGATTGTAAATGTTCTCACCATAAAAAAAGAAACAGTAATTATGTGATGTAAGGTACATTTTAGCTGATGTATCATGGTAATAATTTTGCAAAGAATATGTATCAATACTTTGTAATTTAAACTTACACAACATTATATTTCAACTATATCTAGCTAAAGTTGGAAATAACTCATATTTATTATTTGATAGAATTGTTCCTGTGTGCCCTCTCTGAAGTTAGATACAGTCATGTGACTTTTTTTCCCAAGTGAAAGGTTAGCAGAAGTGTCAATTCTGGACTGTAGCTTTAAGAGTCAGAACAAGACTTACCATCTTTCTTCCTACTGCTGAGATGATTTTGGAAGTATGTTTTAAAATGTGTCTGAGTTCAGATTAGCAGAACTTTGTTGGTGACCCATTTATTTCTTACAAGCCCTAGTAGGAAATAAACTTATTTTAAGAATTTACAGTCATTAATATGTGAAATAAACCTACCCATGCTGATGCATATAGCCACTGCAGATAATCTGTATCATAAAATCAGACAGGCTTATTTGCCTGAGAGGAACTATAACTAGTGAGTCATTGTGAATCCTATATTATGAAGCAGTGAATCAAAAATTAAAGTCATTCATTTAAATTTAAATAGGAATTAAAGGACGATTTACTCATTTTAGCTAAAAAAAAAGATATTTTATATTCCAGATTTCATACTTTCTAAAATAATGGTGCAAATATCAAGACCAGTTTTTTTCATTCCAGCTCTAAAAGGATGTAACTAATTTTGGAAGCATCATTCAATTTACTATCCTATGTACACTTATCATATTATCTATTAACCATCTATAAATAAGTTTCTGATTAATTATATATATATTAATTTAAATTTAATAATCTAATCATTATTTAATTGTAAGTATGTTTTATTGAATTTTAGCACTATATTTTATTTATTCTAAAGGTAATGTTATGTTCTAATATACCATGTTTGTTATTAATACATTGTTAATGCATTTATTCATTTATTTAAAAAATAATAGCATTGTTATTTAATATTCAAACTATCACAATCTACATTATATCTGACCAATATTATATCTTAGAAACATTCTAAATTTTTTGACTTGTTAATGGTTAGTAAAAAAACTAAATATAGGAAAACATCACCTGTTAAGTATAAAGAATATTTTTGAACACATAGAATGAGAAGTTTGGTATGAGAATCACATTCAAACCCTTTGCTGTGCTTATAGCTATAACTCAGTTTTCCTATACTGGGGTCTTGTACTTTCACTGTCATATTTTGATGAATATATACCAGCAAAGGTTTGCTCTTCTAGTTTGTCTTCTACTTCATAGATTTTTGTCTTAGGTTTCAGAGAATTTCACTTAGTTTTATAATGTAATATAGTCTCTAATGTCCTGTTAGTATTTCTTATAGTTTCTCAGGATTCCTACTCACTTTGAATATTTGAATTAAGGAAGTGAATAATCAGAAGTGCATCAGTTCAGTTCAGTTGCCTAGTCACAACTGACTGCGACCCCATGGATTGCTGCATGCTAGGCTTCCCCGTCCATCACCAACTCCCAGAGCTTGCTCAAACTCATGTCCATTGAGTTGGTGATGCCATCCAACCACCCATCTTCTGTCATCTCCTTCTCCTTCTGCCTTCAATCTTTCCCAGCATCAGGGTCTTTTCTAACGAATCAGTTCTTCGCATCAGGTAGCCAAAGTATTGCAGTTTCATCTTCAGCATCAGTCCTTCCAATGAATATTCAGGACTGATTTCCTTTAGGATTGACTGGCTTGATCTCCCTGCAGTCCAAGGGATTCTCAAAAGTCTTCTCCAACACCACAGTTTGAAAGCATCCATTCTTCGGTGCTCAGCTTTCTTTATAGTCCAACTCTCACATCCATACATGACTACTGGAAAAACAATAGCATTGACTAGACAGACCTTTGTTGGCAAAATAATGTCTCTGCTTTTTACTATGCTATCTAGGTTGGTCATAGTTTTTCTTCCAAGGAGCAAGTGTCTTTTAATTTCATGGCTGTAGTTACCATCTTCAGTGATTTTGGAGCCCCCCAAAATAAAATCTGTCACTATCTCCATTGTTTACCCATCTATTTGCCATGAAGTGATGGGACTGGATGCCATGATTTTAGCTTTTTGAATTTTGAGTTTTAAGCCAGCTTTTTCATTCTCCTGTTTCACTTTCATGAAGAGGCTATTTAGTTCTTCTTTGCTTTTTGCCATAAGGGTGGAGTCATCTGCGTATCTGAGGTTATTGCTATTTCTCCCAGCAATCTTGATTCTAGCTAGTGCTTCATCCAGCCTGGCATTTCACATGGTGTACTCTGCATATAAGTTAAATAAGCAGGGTGACAATATACAGCCTTGACATACTGCTTTCCCAGTTTGGAACCAGTCCATTGTTCCATGTCCAGTTGGAACTATTGCTTCTTGACCTGCATACAGATTTCTCAGGAGGCAGGTCAGGTGGTCTGGTATTCCCATCTCTTTAAGGATTTTTCCACAGTTTGTCATGATCCACACAGTCAAAGGCTTTGACATAGTAAATAAAGCAGAAGTAGATGTTTTCCTGGAACTCTCTTGCTTTTTCTATGATCCAACGGATGTTGGCAATTTGATCTCTGGTGCCTCTGCCTTTTCTAAATCCAGCTTGAATTTGAAGCAGAAATGCATGATATCTTTATACACATACTTGAATCAGAAGTGTATAATATCTTTATATACATAGGTTTGTTTATGCAGGTTTTAAAAAGTGATACATGTCTAATTTTACATGTGGTAATCCTGACTTTCATCCAAAATGAACAATCACTAAGAAATCATGTAGTTTTTATATTAAATCACTATCTGTCATCTCTCAAGATTAACTGGATGCACATATAATATTTTAATGTATCAAGTTTTCACATTTGAAATTACCAGTCTGACAATGACAATGGTTGGTGGAGAGAGGTTGAGAGAAAGAGGTTACATATTGGAGAGAATGAGCACTTTTGATTCTCTAGGTGATGATAAATTACATAGATTAATAAATAGTGAAAATGACATAAAATAGTGGTAGTTTGATTGCAAAACTTTCAGTAGATTTTTATATATATATACCATTGTTTCCTCGCCCAACTCACCTTATCCTTCTGACAACAAAACAATTCCTGAGTTGATCATATAAAGGACTGATTAAATAGTTTAATCAATAATCTTGGTTCAGGTCACTTTTCAGACTCCATAATCCAGCCTTCCAGCTCCTTCATTCTTCTTCAGTGGACTCAGTATTTATCACCATTTCCAAGACAATCCAGCCCCTCTTACAACTTTTCTCAATGCATGCTATTCTCTCTTCTCCACCTGACAAGCTCCTACTTCAGAACATTAGTTTTGCTGCTTTAAGTAGTAATAAAAACAAGAAGAAAAGAGGACAATTTCAAACTAGCTTAAATACTACTGAGAATTTATTGATTCATAACAGAGAGTTAGGTTTTAAAGTGTTAGTTGCTCAGTCGAGTCTGACTCTTTGAGACCCTAAGAGTCATGGATTGTAGACCACCAGGTTCCTCTGTCCATGGGATTCTCCAGGCAAGGATACTGGAGTGGGTAGCCATTCCCTTTTCCAGGAGATCTTCCCAACTCAGGGATAGAACCCAGGTCTTTTGTGTTGCAGGGAGATTCTTTACTGTCTGAGCCACCAGAGAAACTCTAGTTAAGTTTTATGGCCGAGTTAATTTATAAGCTCTATGTTGACATTAAAAATTGAGTTTTTTACTTTTTTGTCCCCTTGAACAGGAGATGAAGCTATCAGCATTATTCATAAATCATCTGGAAATCACTCTTGCTTTCTAAAATTTACCTTTTTGTTTTCTATCCAGTGTCTCACAAACATCTCATTTTCAACGTTACCATCTCACATAAAAATGATTTTAGTAATAGATACTCTAGAATAACATTAATAGTAATGGAAAGATATATTAATTAGATGGAGGTTTAACAATTTAACTTTTAAATCTTCCAATATCCCCTTTTCTTCTAAGCCCTATGTGAATGAATAATTAAACATTTAAATAACATATTTTCTTCTGTTCTTTTTAATGCCCTGAAAATTTTTTTAGATTGTCCAGGTGAATTCTCATATCTCAAGTAATCCCATTGATAGTTTTAAGTTCTGTTGCTTGTGAAGCAAAATGTTTTGGTGGATATAGCAGTTGTTTAATATACTAGAATGAGGCATGGTCTCTGGATATTTTAGGGTCAGAAACTCCTATCCTCATGATATTAGTTACTTGCATAGCCGTAATGATGGAAACAGACTAGAAGAGGAATAATGGAAATGTTGTACTATTTTAACTTTTAAAAAATATCTCTCTGAATCCATTTTGTTGTAGGATGTTGCCTACTTCAAATGATATGGGTAACAGCATTTCCTCATATAACCCTAAGGTTTGTCTGGCCAACAGTTCCTTTTATGTGTGAAGCTAGCTCAGAAATCCCAAGAACCATTCATAATAAAAAAGGAACTATATGGGACATGGGTACTAGGCTTCCCAGGTGATGCAGTGATAAAGAATCCACCTGCAATGCAAAAGACAAGCGAGATGCAGGTAGGATCCCTGGATCAGGAAGATCCCCTGGAGTAGGAATTGGCAACACACTCCAGTATCCTTGGCTGGAAACTCCATGCACAGAGGGGCCTGAAAGCTCCAGTCCATGGGATCTCAAAGAGTCAGATATGACTTAGCGACTCAACAGCAACAAAGGACATGTGTACTAGCAGTCAAATCACTTGCCAGAGAAAGAAGTTTGAATTTCATTCTAAATGCAGTGGGAAATCCTCAGTGCTTTTAATCAGGAAAAGTAAACTCTGGTTACTTTGTAGAGAATAATTTTTAGGGAAAAGAGGTTGAATGTAGAACACTCAGGAAGCAATTAAAATAGACCAGGGGAGCGATAATAATAGCTAGATGAAGGTATTAGTGATGGAATAAAGAAGATAAATCTGAAATACAATGGTAGTATCAAAGAAGTTTATTTTTGGTTCTTTGTTGAATGAACATCCTACAGATCATTATAGGATACCAATAAAAATCTTGGCATCCATGAAACACCTATATTTTAGTGACTTTGCAAACAGATGTCCTGTTGTACTTATGTTCAAAACTGTACAAATTTCTCCTGTATGTCATTATTATTAGACAATTTACTGAAGCTGTCAATAATGCTAAGTCATTATGGTATAAATAAATAAATTTTTAAAACCTTTTAAATATTATGGCTGGAGAAAGAGAATTTTTAAAACATCCATCTTATTAAATATAATTCAAAATGCCCCACATTTTGTCATACTATTTTAAGGATAGGATTCCAAAATATCAAATGATTCTTCTTTAGAATTGAATGAAGGTGTTTATTTTGTTATATATAAGTGCTCTGTAAAAATCCATCAAATGATTCACACGAAGGACTATTACAGATGCAAGCTCAGTACATGCATGCTCACTGTCACTCCCAGCTCTCTGTGACCCCATGGACTGTAGCCCACAAGGCTCCTCTGTCTGTGGAATTTTCAAGCAAGAATACTGGAGTGAGTCACCATTTCTTCCTCCAAGGAATCTCACCAAACCCATATCTCTTGTGTCTCCTGCAGTGGCAGGAGGATTCTTCACCACTGAGCCACCTGTGAAGCCCCTATTACTATCACACAGATATTCTATAAGATAATCACCACAGACTTCACAAGTTCAACAAAATAAATGGGAAAATTTGAAGGACATAGTGTGAGTAAATTGAATGTTTTTCTTAAGCAAATTTCTATAATTGCCAAAGTGATTAATAGTGCCATAAGTTACTATTTGAAAGTTGTTACCTATTATATTATCACAGTTTGTTACTAAGATTATTAAATCATTTTAATAAATTCTCTAACCTGCATTTGAAAAGAAAAATTGATCTCAAAGTGAAAATTAGGATATATATCTTCTCTGTAAATTTTAAGTTCCACTATCAGAATCTCCACAAATTAGAAATAGCACCTTTCTCCTGAGTAGGCAATAACGTAAGGAAAAACACTTCAGGATACTGGGGAAGAGTAGGTAATCATCTGGATTAAAACCCCAGCTGTCACTTAGAATCTATGTATCCTAAGAACTGCTTAAACATAATTATCTAATCTGTAAAGGATAAACAATAATACTTACTTTGGAAGGTTTGGCATGGATTACAAATATCATGTACCATACACCTAGAACAAATATTTGAGATCTTGTTGAGAACTCAGTAAGAGATAAACTACACAACTGATGAAGATTTTGAGTTACGTTTCACATTATATTAATGATATATGCCTGAAAACATTTATCAAAAAGCAATATTCTTATTGAAAATCCTTTAATAATACTGGTCATCATTATACTTGGAAACTTGTATCTCTGGGGGAAAAATGTTTTAGATATTTTTAAAATGTGAGAACTTTTCAAAATCAAATGTTTTAAGGAGAAAAAAGAGGATAGTTTTAAAATATAATAAAACATGTTAAAATTCATAAATGATCAATATAAAGAAGCTGATATAAATTTTATTCCTAGCCCAGTAGCTTTAGTGTACAAAGTGGCAGAGTCACAATTTAGCTTAGAGATTTCACTGAACTGAAATATCAACTATATCATGACCTTAATAGACTTTACCACATGATTAGACAAAGATTTAAGTCAGAAATATTTCCTATATGGTTAATGCACTTTAAATGCAGTGATGATAAATTAATTTGATTTTTAAAAAATAAGCCATTATACCTATTCAGAATGCCTTTACTTTCAAGGTCCTAGTTTCCTCCTCTTCTTTCTCTAGTTTCTTCTTTTACATCATTACTTCTTTTACATCGTTCTTCTTTTACATACATTACCTTTGGTCAAGGTAGTGTCAGTGGATCTTTCCAACTGTAATACTCCCTGATTTTTTTCTCTGATACCAAAGAGTGTGAGTGGGCTGGTAATCACAAGGTTGGCCATCACACTTTGCCACAAAGATAAAGGTTTTATACAAACTAAAGTAAAGCTCCTATCATAAAGGAATTGTTCTTAGTCTTTTGGGAAGTTCTAGAACCATTTACGGGCTTCCCTAGTGGATCAGATGGTAAAGCGTCTGCCTGCAATGCGGGAGACCTAGGTTCATTTCCTGGGTCAGGAAGATTCCCCTGGAGAAGGAAATGGCAACCCACTCCAGTACTCTTGGCTGGAAAATTCCATGGATGGAGGAGCCTGGTAGGCTACAGTCCATGGGATCGCAAAGAGTCGGACATGACTGAGCAACTTCACTTCACACAGAACCATTTACAAAGCTAATAAAGCTATGGCATCTTTCACCAAAACCATATAACACGTCAGAAGATCTATCTACGAGCCCCGAAGTAAAAACCTCTGCATTAGAAAGTTATACTTAGTAATGCTGTGTGAGTTCCTAGCGCCTCACCCTGTTTTCCTGAGATAAAAACACATACCTCAAACAATTATCCCTGGCAAGTTAAAAATCCACATATCACCACAAAATTTTGAGATTTGCCTCAAGGTATTCACTTCCTTTGAAATGAAGTGAAGGGAAAGTCACTCAGTCGTGACTGACTCTTTGCGACCCACGGACTAGACAGTCCATGGAATTCTCCAGGATACTGGGGTGGGTAGCCTTTCCCTTTTCCAGGGGATGATTCTGCTGCTGCTGCTGCTGCTAAGTCGCTTCAGTCGTGTCCGACTCTATGCGACCCCATAGACGGCAGCTCACCAGGCTCCGCCGTCCCTAGGATTCTCCAGGCAAGAATACTGGAGTGGATTGCCATTTCCTACTCCAGTGCATGAAAGGGAAAAGTGAAAGTTAAGTCGCTCAGTCGTGTCCGACTCCTAGCGACCCCATGGACTGTAGCCCACCAGGCTCCTCTGTCCATGAGATTTTCCAGCCAAGAGGACTGGAGTGGGGTGCCATTGCCTTCTCCGGGGATGATTCTACCCAGGGATCAAACCCAGGTCTCCCGCATTGCAGGCAGATACTTTACCAGCTGATCTCCAGCCATATCTTTCCCACCCAGAAATCAAACCCGGGTCTCCTGCATTGCAGGCGGATTCTTTACCAACTGAGCTATCAGGGAAGCCGGGCTTCCTTTATTTCACTCAAAAGTATATTTGGTAGCTTTTTCTATTATAAGATTTAAAGTATTTCTTCTTAGTTGAGGAAATAAACTCATAAATCTAAAATCTATCAAAATGGTCAACTTGAAGAAAACAATTTCTTAGAGCCCTTTGAATCTCAGTTTCTCCCATCTGTAAATTAAGATGATGACACAGGACATGTCTAATCATGGGGTGACTATGAAAAACCGCTAAGATCATGAATATAGCAGTAATAATAATAATTGCAAAATTACATAATAAATTACATATTAAAATCATAATTGAAAGTTATTATCATTACAAGTTATTTTCCAATTATTTTGTGCCAAACTCTTTGCTAAGGAGCATATATGCATAAATTCACTGAATTCTTTTTTTTTTAAAGAGTTTATTTAGAAAGTATCATAGTGTAAACAAATTGTACCACTTTGATTTTCTTTTTAAAACAAGACTCATAATGCAAAGCTGAAGCCACTCATGAGGACTGTGCTTCTCTAGAAAGTTGGTTTGTTTTTTTTTTAAAAAAAGAACATCTGTGAACCATACACGATTAATAAAGATTTCCTTTAAGGCAGAGGCTGGCCGGGGTCCTGCTGTTCTCGTCTGCCGCAGGCAGTGGACGGGGTCTTGTTTCTCAGGTTCTTACCACCGGGCACTCTGCTAAGCGGCCACGTCGCCTGAGCAAGGGCGGTGGGGTGAAGGGTGTTTTCCCGAGGACTAACTGATGGTGAAGGACGTACAGGTACATACCGTAAGAAAGCTTATGGCGGCGGATTTCCAAGGGTGACAGTAAAAAGGCTTCATACCCAGGAGGGCGTGAATCAGGACACCAGGGACGTGGCCGACTGCAGCCCCAACGCAGCCCTGCCTTCCTTGGTCTGGAGCTCGAGTTGATCCCCTCTGCGCACAGAAGACGGGCGACCTCTGGAAGGCAGACCGAACGCAGGGCATCCTCCGCCACCTGCTGCTGCTTCCGGTCTGGGCTCCACTGTGGGGCCGTAGGGTGTCCCCAGTCCCTGACACCCGACCTGGAATAGTTCGTGCAGCCCTCCTGCCCCCTCCTGAGGGGCAGAGACAATCAGAACCTTCCTAGGAACTCATAGAAAGGTCAGGACGAGCCATGTGGAACCTCCTACGTCCAGTTTCCACGAGAGACATCGAATCCTGACGTTCACATGGACTCTGGCTTCACATTCCCTAATGAAATCTTGCAGGAGAGACAGAAGTATTCCTTGAACAGTAATAAGCAATCGGTCAAGTGTCAACACCCAAACAAGGCTATGGCAGCGGCACTGGCTTACTCAGGCACGTGTCAGGGGTACCACGGCTTTCACGGCGGGGTACCACGGCTTTCACGGCGGCTCACCACCCTCCGTGAGAGGCACCCGCAGAGACAGGAAGTCCAGGAGGGGCTGGAAAAGTGGCTCTTCCACAGGCATCGGGGGCGTGTGTGTGAAATCTGCTCCAAGTTGTGGACCAGCCACCTTATGAACAAGTCATGAAATTCACTGAATTCTTACACATATCCAATGAAGTAGGTCTACTGCTATTCTCGATACATATGAGGAAATGGAGGTACAGAGAGAGAAGCAACTTGTACAAAATCAAAGTGCTAGTAGGGATGCAGTCAGTATTCAAACCAAGGCAGTCTGATGACAGAATAAAGACTCGTAAGTGTTACAATCAATTCCTTGCTTTAAGAGCCATACTTGAAAGATCTTGTAAATAATACCTAAGAAGTTATTCCTATGTACATATGCATGAGACATCTGTGATCCATATAGAAGGGTAAAGGTTGAGAATTTTTTTAAAATCCCCATACACAGAAAAGACTGGCAGTTCTGTGGTTACGGTGTGATGTAAGGTAATGAAAACAGCAAGTCTTTTTCACTTGGCCCTGGCTCATCTCTGGAGCTATGATAACAAATCTTGACTAGACTTTGAGAACTGATCTATTGGAATATTTCCTCAGTTACTGGGTATTGATGCTATTCTGTTCATTTAAAGCAGCGGATAAAGTTGAACCATTTTCCACATGTTTAAAGTAGACTTAAAGATTCATGATGGGCACATGGTACCTGGTTTAGACTGCACCGTGGCTAGCCAGGTGGTAAATATGAAACCAGCTCCCTTTAAGAAAGTTAGACTCCAAGTTTCAATCAGGATTATTTTGGGCAATGTCATCTTACATACCTCCCTGAAATTCATTGCTGTAGAGAAAGATGTGTCTGTGTGATCCTATAGAGAAAGAACACGAAGTATTTTGTTCAGCTTCTCTAGCCTCCACCTTTCTATTTATTTTTCCTGCTGTGCTGGACTGTATCCATTACTGTGACAAATCTTAGCATTAACTGTAGTTTATGTTGAGTCACATGAATCCTGCGAATGAATCATCAAACTGATAGGTGGTTATGGGATTGCTGATGCTCATGGTGACAAGTAAACACTAGAAATGGTTTTAAATCTGTTTGCCCAATCTATTGCAGTTGTATAGCCATGGTGCCTATTAAAGATCAAAATGTTTTAAGCCTGACTTATCAATGGCATTAAGCTTCCATAAATACAACTTGACACTTTGAAAGTCAGTGGATGGACTATGGACTCTCATCAATGATTATTCCTCTAAGGCTGATGTCAATCCATTTCTTTTCTGAAGTCAACATAAACATGTTTAAACAACTGGTATCTATGCTCTCTTATATCTGTAACCAACAAAATTCGAAAGCCAACTCTTTCAAAAAATCTTATATAATTTTAGCAAGTTGCTTTGCTACACAAGACTATCCCAGTAGAATGTCTTTACACAAACAATTAATTCAGCTTTTTGCTTTCATATATTGAGTGTTCACTTTGTCTTTCAATGAGGTCATTGAAACTAGTGGTGATAGGAAAACAAGAAGAGCCGAGACATGGATTTGTATCCCAGCTCTACCACTTTCCAGCTATGACTTTGGTTCAGTTAATCTCCTTTACCCCTCGTTTCTTTAGTTAAAAATTGTGAACAAAAATGTCTATCTGGGGGTGTCTAGTATTGAAAAAAATCCATATTAGTTGTCTGAAAATCAGGCAACTTTTATGATGCTATTTTATACCAATATATCCA
This sequence comes from Giraffa tippelskirchi, assembly GCF_054371585.1. Taxonomy (NCBI): domain Eukaryota; kingdom Metazoa; phylum Chordata; class Mammalia; order Artiodactyla; family Giraffidae; genus Giraffa; species Giraffa tippelskirchi. The sequence goes on from NC_137276.1 coordinate 46,376,681, forward strand.
ATGTTGTTTAGGCAATTATTACCTTTTCAGTTTTCCTACTTATGCAGGATATGGAAACATACACTTATATTACATGGATAATATGTCAATAAAGAATTTGACATATGAACAATATTTTATTTCTTTGAAAGATTATTTTATTTTATAATTTTAAAGGCAATTGAATTTTTGAAAAATAAATATTCTTGTTTAAGGCATAATTGTTAAACTCTATATACCCTTTGCATTACTGAGTTAAAAGAGACATTGGAAACTCTAAATTTATACATTTGTTATTTGGATGAGAAACAGGAGGCTCAGACAATTTAGGTGACTTGTCCAAAGTCACAAAGTACTAAACTCCTGGCAGAGCAGGAGCTGACTATTGATTTAGTGCCATTTCCCCCATACTATGCAGCCTTCAGTGGTTTTCCCAGGATTATAAACTTACTAGTTTTCTGGAGTAATTATTTATTTTGAAATAGCAGTTACTTCAGTGTTTTTTATAGGTTTACAAAAAAACTGCCTGCATAATTGGCTTTTTTTTTCAGCCTGAGCTGCAATTTAAGCTAAAATTGACCTTTTTTTTTTTCAAAATCAGAGAGTTTGTTTTACCAAATAAAATTTTAAAAAAACCTCCTTATCAATGCCTAGCAACAGAAATCAAAGCCTGAAAACAATACATGTTTTCCAAATTAAAGCATATTAAACTGTATATTTACTTAGCAAACCAGAATTTTTTAGTGCTCAACAAGCAAGGAATAGATGCACATGCTTTCCACTAATGTTTATTGAATATAGTTTGAACAAGAGCAAGTCTCTAATAACTCTCCAATATACTTTATAAGGTCAGCATTATTTACATATTTAACAGTACTAAATAAAAGGAAAAACAATCTAATTATAATTCCTTTGGGGTGTCCTTAAGGCTGTCATGATCTAAGGAACATATTTTCAAAGAGCTATATCCTTTAATGCCCTTCATCCAATGTGCTTTCAAGGTAAGGGTGAGCTCAGAATTAATACCATACTTCAAGAGAGGTTACTGATAGGACATATTCAAGCATCTTCCCCACAAAGCAGTCAAGCCTTGAAAGAACAATGTAAGTGGGAAATTTTCACTAAACTTGACTTGAAGGAAGAAAGTGTACAGAAACAGTATAGTCTTTGTAGCTATACAGACAAAATTTCAATTTTTTTTTTTTTTGTGCAATAGAGTTTATTAAAGTATAAAAGGGATAGAGAAAGCTTCTGACATAGGCATCAGAAAGGGGCAGAAGGAGTACCCCCTTGCTAGTGTTAGCAGTGGAGTTATATACTCTAAGATAAAATAAGAGGCATAGTCCCTAAATTGTTGAGGCAACATATTCTCCTAACCCTCATACTGAGAGTCTCTGATCCAGGGGCCCCAAGTAATAGTTGGAGGAGGCTGTGGCACTCGTAGGAGCTTGGACAACCATTTGTAACTTAAAAGCTTTTAGATGGTTAGAAAACCCATTATACAGTTACAGACGTAAGGCAAAATAGTCATTTAACCAAGTTAAAATCAAAATGAAAAGTCACATTATGTCCATAGTTACATCAGTCCATCTTAAGGTAGTTAGATGTCATCAGTTTAAGAAGAGGCATCACATAATTGTTGTTGAAGGTATTCGCAGACTTGGAGAAAGTCTTTTCCTTGATGTGGAGATGTCCACCATGGGAAGCCTTCTACTGATTAAGAGGGGAGTGCTCCACAGATCCAGCAGTTAGACTGATTATGAAAGGCAGCATATGAGTGAGCCCAGGACAGGAAGGCATTGTCTTGAGGATCAAACGGCAGACTCAGGATCTTTGGAGTCAGCAGAAGTAGGCTCACATAGATTATCAGGCCCATCCACAAAGCAATTCCTGGCACTTTGACAGCTGTGGGAGAAGAAAGAATAACCGGGTAAGGGCCTTCCCAGAGGGGCTCAAGGGATTGGCCACCAGACCCCAGTGTTTTTATGAGGACCTCGATTCCTGGCTCAAATAGAGGCTTGCTTGACTCAGAGGCTGGGTCAGGAGTCATCTCCCGGAATTCTGTTAACGCCTGTTGAAAAGCTGAGAGCTGAGTTACTGGTCCTTCTAACAACAATGACTGATACTTAAGAAGCCTACTGTCTGTCATCCAAATATTAACCTTAGAATTTAAGATTCCACTCACATCATGAGAAGTCAATACAGTAATGTTTTGTCCATTAATTATTTTTAAAGCTTCAGGTGCTAATAAAGCCTCTTCCCCAGTTACTCTTAAGCAATGGGGCCACCCACATGAAACCACATCTAATTCTCTACTTAGATAAGCAATAGGATGCTGGTGAGGCCCTCCAGGTTGTGTCAAAACGCCCAAGGCCATACCTTTTCTTTCAGTGACAAACAAATTAAATTCTGACCCTGTGGGCAAGCTCAAAACGGGAGCTTGCAGGAGAGCAGTCTGAAGAACCTTAAAAGCCTTTTGAGTATCTGGAGACCAAACCAGTTTGTAGGTTTGGGCCTGCTGAGTTTCAGCTATAAGTTTATATAAAGGCTGGGCAAGTTCCCCATAACCAGGAATCCAAATGACAGTAGCCTGTGATTCCCAAAAATCCTCTCAGTTGTCTTAAAGTCATAGGTAGGGGATGACCTAGTATAGGTTTAATTCTCTCAGGGCCTATGGCCCTAGTATCTTCTGATATGATTAGGCCCATATATCTAACAGATTGTTGACAAAGCTGAGCCTTTTCCCTTGATGCCTTGTAACCGCAGCCTGCCAGAAAGTTTAAGGAACCTTCTGAGCTCGTGAACAAGCTTCCTCTGTCTCAGCACAGAGCGAAATATCATCTACATATTGTAATATCACCGCTTCAGAACTAGTAAAGTTTTGTAGATCCTGTGACAAACTTTGTCCAAATAAGTGAGGACTGTCACGAAATCCCTGGGGCAAAACTGTCCAGGTTAACTGAGAAGCTGGCTGCTAGGGTCTTCAAAGGCAAATAGAAATTGACTTTCCTCCGCCAAAGGCATTGAATAGAAAGCATCTTTCAAATCAATTACTGAGAAATATTTGGCTCTTTCAGGAATTTCAGACAATAGAGTATAAGAATTAGGAACTACGGGGTGTAAAGGAACTACAGCCTCATTTATTATTTGTAAATCTTGAACTTGTTCTCCATTTACCATTTGATTTCTTTATATCCAAAATAGGAGTGTTGCATGGACTGTTACAGGGAATTAATAGTTCCTGCTCCTTTAAATTCTCAATGATGGGTTTTAACCCTTCCTTAACCTCAGGCTTCAGTGGTTACTGCTTCCTATGTGGAAATAAGTGTGGGTCTTTGAGCTTGACAACTACAGTAATAGCATTTTGTGCTCGACCCACAGATTTTTCATCAGACCACACTATAGGATTTACATTTTGTTCTATTAAAGGGAGAGAAAGGGAAGGCTCCATATTCATGAAAACAGAGGCGTGGACCTTGCTCAGTATGTCCCTCCCCAAAAGGGGTGAGGGAGACTCTGGCACAATCAGAAATTCGTGTGAAAATAGCACCGAATCCCAGTCACAACTGACAGCAACACAGAAGTAATACCTTTTGGCTAGTCCAGACAGTCCCATTACGGAAGCAGATCGGGAAGAAAGTGGGCCAGGGGCTTCAGTAAGCACGGAATAAGTCGCCCCCGTATCTAAAAGGAAATCGACGGATTGGCCTCCCACAGTTATTAGTATCTTGGGTTCCTCAGGTGTAATTAGGACGGGAGCTTGTGTGGGGACCCCCGGGCACCTTCAGTCCTGATTGTCTTGAGAGTCCGACCCCTGAAACCTACGCCTCTGGGGGCGGTCTCTCCTCCAGTGTGGTCTTTGCAGACTGGACATGGAGCCAGGGGCGGCTTAGATGCCTGAGGGCAATCTCACTTGAGGTGCCCCTCCTTTCCACAGTAATAGCAAGCCCATCCCTTTTCACCTGGGTCCCTCTGGGCATTTTTCTCAGGCTGTTTAAGAACAGTTCTTACAGCCATTGTGAAGCTTCTGCCTGTTCCTTTGTCTTTTTTTGCCTTTCTTTGCCTTTCTTTTTTTCATATTCCCTACCATAATAGACTGTCTGAGCCAGCTGTAACAGATTATTTTAAGACTGGTTATGTCCATACGCCCATTTTAATAGCTTACGGCGGATATCTGGAGCCGACTGAGTGAGAAATCTATCTTTTAAGATCACTTTTCCCTCTTCACTTTTGGGATCAATCTCAGTGAATCTGCGAAGGGCTTCTCTCAGTCTATCTAGGAATTTACCACGAGCTTCCTTCTCCTCCTGTTCTATGCTTGCCAATTTGCCATAGTTTAAAGGCTTAGCACGCGCTTGCCTGAGTCCTTCAAGAATGTATCTGACAAAATGACTCTGATCCCCTCTTCCTTTAGCTGTGTTGTAGTCTCAATCTGGTTCTATAGTTGGGACCGCCTGATTCCCAGTGGGGAGGGCAGCTATCTCGTCCTCCCTCTTCCCTACTGATTCATTACCAAGCCATTCATCTCCGTAAGCAACCGCTTTCCCCAAAACTTGACTCTGAGTCCGGAGTCAGCATTTCTCCCAAGATATACATCACATCCTTCCAAGTAAGGTCATAAAGCAGAGTAACGCCTTTAAAAGCTCTAATATATTTTTCTGGGTCCTCTAAATAGTCTCCCAGATCCTCCTTAATTCTTTGTATTTCTTGATAAGAAAAAGGCTTATTAACTCTCATAGACTGATTATTTCTCCCGGTGGGTGCTTCATGAAGAGGCAACAGCTTGTGCGGCTGTTCCTCAGCCTCTCTGGCTGCTCTGCATATGTGATCCCAGGGACAGAGTGGAGAAACCTGCTTCACTTTCTCTCCTCGTCTCCTGTCCTCCTCCTCATCTCTTACTTCAATGGTCTGAGTTTTTACGAAACCAGAGTAGTCTGAGGTCGTACTGAGACAGGAGGTGTTTGGACCTCTGCATGGGCAGTTTGAATCTCAGTTTGGGTTTCCACTGAGACCAAGGCAGCCCTTCTTGGGGGGTTTCTCTGGCTTTCAGTTTGTTCAGTTGGGAGCCCCAGGTACGGGGGCAAAGTAGGAGGACAGGAGGGAGCTGAAGGAGTCACACCCAAATCTATACCCTTAGGACACAAGTCTGGCATATTTCACAGAGAGAAAAAGGGCAACACATATGCTGCTGCTAAGTAGCTTCAGTCGTGTCCGACTCTGTGCGACCCCATAGACGGCAGCCCACCAGGCTCCGCTGTCCCTGGGATTCTCTAGGCAAGAACACTGGAGTCGGTTGCCATTTCCTTCTCCAGTGCATGAAAGGGAAAAGTGAAAGTGAAGTTGCTCAGTCGTGTCCAACTCTTAGCAACCCCATGGACTGTGGCCTACCAGGCTCCTCTGTCCATGGGACTTTCCAGGCAAGAGTACTGGAGTGGGGTGCCATTGCCTTCTCCGACATATATATGCTACTTCTACCCATTTCCCTTGTTTTCTACAGAACCGGTCTAATTGTAAAACAGTATTATACTTAAGAAACCCTCCAACTGGCCACCGTTTGCCATCCTCCAGTGGGTACCGCAGCCATGCAGTATCACACAGGAAGACCAGATGTGTCTTCTTTAAGCCCTGGGGATCACATCTATCCCAGTTTTTCAGTATACAGTTCAAAGGAGTGAGGCTGGAATTGTTAGCTCCCATCTGTAAGAGAGAAAAAAAGCAACCAGCGCCCTCTTTCTACCGGAGGCATCCCTCCCTGCTCTAGATGGGGGTGTAGACAGACTTTACACCAAAGCTTTTCCTTCCTGGTCGGACTTAGTCTGTCCCTTACCGACGCAGGCAACATACTCGTCCCTCTCGGTTCTATCACCAAGACGGGGTGGGGATGCACCAGGGGTAGACCTGGTGGCATCCTTAACTGACATCCAGCTCTTCACCGTTAAAACCTTGCTTGCCTCTGATGCCACCCGGAGTGCAATCAGAGTAACCTTCCGGAATGCCTCCCAGGCTAAGACCACTGGGGGAAACATTCGTCACCTGAGTGCCTGTGCACGACCCTGAGTATATTCCTGACCACAATAAGACCGATACGAACTTAAAACTGAGATGTTCCTTCCACGTGTCACCACACCAGTATAAGAGTCTCCTCTGGTCCACTAAGAGCCAGCTCTACCAAAGGAAATAACCATTGCAGTTCCAATCCGAATATCCTTTAACCTCAGAGATGTTCTTGTAGCTAGAGCTCCCTCTAACTTCCGAACTTCCGATTCCTAACGAGGCTAGGCGCTTCCTGACTACCAATCCAAACTTGGGACCTAAGTCACAGTACACAGTAACAGCGTAGATCACAAGTCCGTTGAAAGTCTATGATCCGATAGATTAGGTTAGTACTTCTAATTTCCAAGGAGTGATGAAATGGACAAAGAGACCGAAAAGTTTGACCGAGAAAGGAGAGTTCGGTCCACACGCTTTGCCCATTTCTGGTCAGTCCAAAGGAGATATTGGGTACCTCTTGGCATTGGCAGGTCGGTATAAACCCCCGGTAGATTTCTGCCATAAGCCATATGAGGCCACCGCGGAACCGCAGAGCAGGGCTCCTCACTGCTTTGCACAGGGCGTTTCATTCATTCACACAAGCACACTGTAGAGTTAGGAAAGTACAGCAGAAAACGTGTTCGCTAGGAGAACTAGAGCTCCAAGCATCCTTACCATGTCCTGAAGAATCCCGGACGAGCCCCCAAGATAAAAGGTTGTTTGCTGAATTACAAAGATGGCCGGGATTCTTGGCCTCTAAAGGAGAGGAATTCAATCCGGGGCCAGAGATGAGGCTTGATCGCTCAGAGCTTTTGTGCAATAGAGTTTATTAAAGTATAAAAGGGATAGAGAAAGCTTCTGACATAGGCATCAGAAGGGGGCAGAAAGAGTACCCCCTCATTTTTTTTTTAAATCAACTATTAACACTAGTTATGCGGCCTTTAGTCCATTGCTTAACTTCTCAATGTATCAGTTTTCTCATGTATTAACATAAATATAGTGAGATCTTAGGGATTCTCTGGTGGCTCAGCTGGTAAAGAATCCGCCAGCAATGCAGGAGACCCGGGTTCAATTCTGGTTCAGGAAAATCTACTGGAGAAAGGATAGGCTACACTCTCCAGTGTTCCAGCCTGGAGAATTCCTTGGGCAATTCCATGGGGTCATAAAGAGTCAGACACAACTGAGCAACTTTCACTTTCATCAGTTGAGACTGATGTATATGGTGAGACCTACTAGTTGAATGATTAGTATTTAGTATTAAATGAGATAATAAGTAAAACCAGTTATCGTTACTTAAAATGGAAAATTTTATTATGGAGGTATTATATAGTTATTACTAATGATAGATGACAGTGGTGATGATGGTAGTGATGAAAGTATAGCAGTAACAATGTAGATGGGAATGATGGTGATTCATTACTTTACCAGAGGCACACAACCATTTAATTATCTCAAAGTGGACAATATATATGGGTAGAATCAAAATAAAAGGATATTACTCATAGATTCATTAGTTAGAGATCCTTGGACTCACCCTTCTATTGGCACACAGTCCATAAAGTGGAAGACCTACCATCATATTAGGGCTGATGGTAGAATTTAGAATATATTAACTGAAATTTGTGATATCCAAGAGAGTATTTTTGTCTCTGAATCTAGGCAAACAATAGCTTAAACTCCCACCTTCTGTACTCTAACCTTTTTTCAAGAATGTTCAGTTCAGTTGCTCAGTCCTGTCCGACTCTTCATGACCCCACGGACTGCAGCACGCCAGGCCTCCCTGTCCATCCCCAACTCCTGGAGTCTACTCAAACTCATCTCCATTGAGTCAGTGATGCCATCCAACCATCTCATCCTCTGTTTTCCCCTTCTCCTCCTTCCCTCAATCTTTCCCAGCATCAGGGTCTGTTCAAATGAGTCAGCTCTTAGCATCAGGTGGCCAAAGTATTGGAGTTTCAGCTTCAACATCAGTCCTTCCAAAGAACACTCAGGACTGATCTCCTTTAGGATGGACTGGTTGGATCTCCTTGCATTCCAAGGGACCCTCAAGAGTCTTCTCCAACACCACAGTTCAAAAGTGTCAATTCTTTGGTGCTCAGCTTTCTTTATAGTCCAACTCTCACATCTATACATGACTTCTGGAATGTTAGTGCATTTAATTCCCACAGTCTACATTTCAACCAGGTTCTCACATTTGTATATGGAACTGGTCAAAGAGCCTTCCAAAAAGTCTGAGATGATATTTTGGAGGCATAAAGTTTTCTTTTCAAAGTGCTCGAGAGCCAGAAATTCACCTGTATTAAAGAGATCAAAAAGAGTTAAGAAAATAAATCTGTTAATGGGATTGAGTTAGGCGGGAAGGAAGATACCTCACAATAAATGGTGTTAAGACTTTTCTCCTCCTCTTCACCATTCTAGATTTTGTCTGAAAGGAGGGTAGAATTGTATTGCCAATTTATGTCCCCATCTTTCCTTCTCCCACTTGCTTTTAGGAATTCTTGATCTTATAGGCAAAAGTACCCAGAGTAAGAGTTTAAATCTTGTCAAATATAATGTATAATTAGAAATTTGAGCTATAGAACACAAGTTTTCTTGCTAACAAATAAAGATAATATGAAAAATGTTTCATGGCAACAGTCACGCAATATTCTTAATAACTGCTTATTATTATTTTTATAACTCATCACTAACACTATTGTGATAATTAATTAAGGCAGTACTGGACACAATATACACAAAATTACTTAGCTGCTTGCTAAGTGAAGAAAGGTTGAAGAAATCTCTCTCAGATCAGTGTCATGAGCAATCTGGCTGACTACAATCTTTAAGAACTCTCTATAAGAAAAAAAGTAGAAATCAAATATACGATGCTTGACTGAGGTCTTAAAAACTGATTTGACATTTGGTCAACTTGCTCTGGGGTTTGTGTGGGATGAGTAGATGTAAATAGGTTTTATATAGACAGATGCAAAGCTCTTTACTGTAAAAAACTGGATTCATAAATATGAATTTTATTGCAGTTGAAAGTAAGTGCTTTCTCTTTGCACTCCCATAGAATTTCATAAACCATGATTTTATCATCCTAGTCAATGGAGCAATAATTCAATAGTCCCCACATTTTAATAAAGTTATGTGATTTAGAATAAATTTTCTTTTAAAATCACTATGGAATAAAGATTCTAATATATATATATGAAGAATTTTATTATATTTTTGCCTCCTAAAAAGAAACAAAAAAGCCCCACATCTGAATAGCTACAAAAATAAAGGACTTATTCTTTGTTGGATTTTTCTGGCTTCCTAAAATGCATCTTGTACGATTGTGCTTAGTTTGAAAAGAAGGATAGATGCAGGATGACCCCATGAATGAAAAGAACCGGTCACTCTGGCTGTTGACAGGCAGATCCTCCTATTCTGTTTCATTGTCGCATGGATTCCAATAACTTCCCTAAAGGAGTCTGTGCTGATTACTCCAGGAATGGAGATGCCCATCTTCCTTTATTTCATCTATAAACTAAATGGATAGTTTTCAGTTGTTGATCAGGCTGTGAAAAGTCTATAGAAAAGTGCTTTGAGCATTTCACAGCAATTAAGAGTGGTAATTGCTACAGGCTCAGATTTGCCCACTTCATTCCACACTCTGAGAAACTGGGGTGACTGCCCTGTCTCAGTCTGTGAAAAGTTTCTGAGGGCATAAAGCAGAGACAGCAACACTCCAGTGGCTCTCTCCATTTCAGCAGAGGCATTCTCAGTTATTATCCTTTGCTGTAGTCTATATCATCTATCAGATCAATAATTCCCAAATGATAGATTCTTGAAGAAATTTTACTGGGAAGACCGGTATGGGGTATGTGAGCATCCAAAGCAAAAGTGGAGGGTCTAGTTCCTGTTACAGTTCTGATACAGGATGATGAGATCTTAGACAAGGCAGTTACCCTCTGTGTCTCTGTGTTCACTAATTACTAGTTTTACAATATTATGTCTGCTTATACTTTGGGATACAAAGAGAAATGGTGAGTTCTTGCCAGTAGTTTCGATTTTGTTCATTTTATACTTTGTCTTCTAGAAATTTAGAAGAAAATGCACCAAAGTGAAAATAATATTTGTATCTGATCATTTTCATTTCTTTGATTTTATGAATTTTTTCACAGTTAATAAATTGTTAGTATGGAAAATCACTAAAGAAAAACTTAGGCATTTCTACGTGTACAGCTCTTAAGATCTAAGCCCTTGTTGTTGTTCAGTTGTTAAGTCATGACGGACTCTTTGTGACCCCATGGACTGTAGCATACCAGGTTCTTCTGTCCTCCATTATCTCCTGGAGCTTGCTCAGATTTATTGTCATTGAGTCAGTGATGCTGTCTAGCCATCCATCCTCTGTCACCCCCTTTTCCTCCTGTCCTTAATCTTCCTCAGCATCAGGGTCTTTTCCAATGAGTTGGCTCTTCGGATCATGTGGCCATAGTATTGGAGCTTCAGCTTCAGCAACAGCCCATCCAATGAACATTCAGGGTTGATTTCCTTTAGGATGACTGGTTTGATTTCCTTGCAATCCAAGGGAGTTTCAGGAGTCTTCTCCAGGACCACAGTTCAAAAGTATCAATTCTTTGGTGCTCAGCCTTCTTTATGGTCCAACTCTCACATCTGTACATGACTACTGGAAAAACCATAGCTTTGTGGACTTTTGATATCTCTTCTTTTAAATATGTTGTCTAGGTTTGTCATTGGTTTCCCTCCAAGGAACAAATGTCTTTGAATTTCATCTCCATAGCACTGTCGGCAGCAATTTTGGAGCCCAAGAAAATAAAGTCTGTTACTGCTTCTACTTTTTTCCCTTCTATTTATCATAAAGTGATGGGACAGGATGGCATGATCTTAGTCTTTTTCTATGTTGAATTTCAAGCAAGGTTTTTCACTCTCCTCTTTCACCCTCATCAAGAGGCTCTTTAGTTCCTCTTAATTTTCTGCCATTGGAGTGTATCATATGCATATCTGAGGTTGCTAATATTTCTCCCAGCAATCTTGATTCCAGCTTGTGATTCATCCAGCTTGGCATTTCAAATGATCTACTCTGCATATAAGTTAAATAAGAAGAGTGACAATATATAGCCTTGTTATACTCCTTTCCCAATTTGGAACCAGTCATTTGTTTCAGATCTGGTTCTAACTGTTGCTTCTTGACCCACATACAAGTTTCTAAGGAGGTAAGTAAGGTGGTCTGGTATTCTCTCTTTAATAATTTTCCAGTTTTTGTGATCCAAACAGCCAAAGCTTTAGTATAACCAGTGAAGCAGAAGTACATGCTTTTCTGGAACACCCTTGCTTTCTCTATGATCCAACAAATGTTGACAATATGATTTCTGGTTCCTGTGCCTCTTTAAAGCCCAGATTGTATATCTGTAAGTTCTTGGTTCATGTACTGCTGAAGCCTAGCTTGAAGAGTTTTGAGCATAACCTTGCTAACATGTGAAATGAGCACAATTGTATGATAGTTTGAACATTCTTTGGTATTTCCCTTCTTTGGGATTAGAATGAAACAGATCTTTTCCAATCCTATGGCCACTGCTGTGTTTTCCAAATTTGCTGACATACCGAGTGTAGCACTTTAACAGCATCATCTTTTATGCTTCTCTATCTCTTTCCTTACATTTTTGTCCCATGTAATTATATAAACTATGTTCAGAACATCCGTCCCCCACCAAAGCAATTCTCTTGGTCATTTTCTGTACAGAAGATCGGAACTTGATTCTTTCCTGAAATAAAAAGAAAAGATGTACTTTCTGCTTCAAAGAAAAAGATGAAAAACATTGGCTACCACAATGGTTTATTTTCTTGGGCTCCAAAATCACTGTAGATAGTGACTGCAGCCATGAAATTTAAAGACTCTTGCTCCTTGGAAGAAAAGCTATGACCAACCTAGACAGCATATTAAAAAGCAGAGACATTACTTTGGCAACAAAATTCCATTTAGTCAAAGCTATGGTTTTTCCAGTAGTCATGTGGATGTGAGAGTTGGACCATAAAGAAAGCTGAGCACTGAAGAATTGATGCTTTTGAACTCTAGTGTTGGAGAAGACTCTTGAGAGTCCCTTGGGCTGAAAGGAAATCAAACCAGTCAGTCCTAAAGGAAATCAGTCCTAAATATTCATTGGAAGGACTGATGCCGAAACTGAGGCTCCAATCCTTTGGCCACCTGATGTGAAGAGCCGATTCATTGGAAAAGACCCTGATTCTGGGAAAGATTGAAGGCAGGAGGTGGGGGGACAACAGAGGATGAGATGGTTGGATGACATCACCAACTCCATGGACATGAGTCCGAGCAAGCTCTGGGAGCTGGTGATGTACAGGGAAGCCTGGCATGTTGCAGTACATGGGGTCTCAAAATGTTGGATGTGACTGAGCGACTGAACCAAAATGAACCACAATGCTTATTCGGAAAATATCATGTTTACTTGCTGAGTATTCAAGTTTCTTTGGGCTCTACATTCAACATAGGCAAAGCATCTAATTGAGTAGAATTGCTAGCTTAACATGTTACTTACAAAAGAATTTTTATCTCTGCATGTGTGCTGAGTCACTTCAGTCGTGTCAGACTCTTTGAGATCCTATATACTGTAGCCCACTGGGCTCTTTTGTCCATGAGATTCTCTAGGCAATAATACTGAAATGCGTTGCCATGCCCTACTCCAGGGTACCTTCCAGATATTGGGATGGAACCCACATCTCATGTCTCCTACAGTGGCAGTCGGGTTCTTTACCACCAACACCACTTGGAAAGTCTTTTTCTCTCTCTGAAAGTGAAAGTGAAGTCGCTCAGTCATGTCCGACTCTTTGTGACCCCATGGACTGCTAGACTCCTCTGTCCATGGGATTCTCCAGGCAAGAATACTTGAGTGGGTTGTCATTTCCTTCTCCAGGGGATCTTTCCGACACAGGGATTGAACCCGGGTCTCCCACACAGCAGGTATACTCTTTACAGTCTGAGCCAGCAGGGACTCCTTTTCTTTCTCTACTAATTCCTAACTTTGAAAGCTTTATAAATGAGGTGAATCTGTCTCACTTAAATCTCCCTCTTGAGTCAAGTTACCCTGATATCCATTCTGGATATTAGTTGACTACCAAAATAATGGATATTCAGTTAGTATCAGTGACAGTATGCTGTAACAATATTCCTTGGCATATGATTCCTCAAATGTTTCAGTAGAAGTAATCCAAGGGCCAAGAGGCAAAATTCTGAAAGTAAGCATTCCATATACAGTTGGTTGTGTAAATAGACTACTGCCAGGTATCCTGGGATTATGAACATTATAATGTGCATCAATAATCTAAAAAGGGGAGTAAATACATTGTGTAGCATATCCAAATTATTTAATAAAAGTATTTACTCAAGGGACCTTTCCTTTTTAATCTATACTCATTGGTCTCTAGTATTTTTAGAAGCATGTTTTGGGAAATGTCCTAAGGAGCAGGAGTAGATCAGTTTTTGAGATTTCAGAGATGAGGTTTATCTGTGTCATTCTGTGCCATGCATTTCAGCATGTTGTTTCTGAAATGAATCAAGAAGCCTGGCCAGGATAATTCAGAGAGTGGAAGGTTGTCACAAGTAAAATGTCAGGCAAAAATATTCAAGCATAAATAAGTACCTCTACATAAAGACCACTGTTTCAGAGAAACTGTTGTTAAAGATGAAATCCAATGGCTCTGATCTTGGTTGGAAGGCCCTAAAGAAATTCTCCCATAATATACCACCAGAGTCTCTAACATATTTTCATACTCAGATTGGGTTTGCTAGCTATGTGAGCCTGAGATTTAGGATTATGAGGACATCAACCAATCATATACGTAAGGCTTTAAATTCTGGACTCTCATTGTGGTAGGCAGAATAACAAACACTCAAAGATGTGCATGTTCTAATCCCAGGAACCTGTGAATATGCTATTACATGACAAAGGAGTTGCACATGGAATTAATGTTGCTTATCAGCTGACAATGAAACAGATAGATTATCCTGGATTTTCCAAGTGGTTCCAATGTTAATACAAAGGTTTACAAACATGGAATGACACATCAGAAGAGAGATTAAGAGACATGGCAACATGGGAATTAAGCAGTTGTTGGTAGTTTTAATGATGAAAGAAGGGAGCCATGACTCAAAGAATATAGGTGGCTGTAGGACCTGGAAAAGGCAAGGGAATGGGTTAACCCCAAGAGCCTCCACAGGGAATACAGCCTGCTGACACCTTAATTTTATCTCAGGAAGTTTTATGGGGACTAAAACAAAATCATGCATATAAAATGTTGAACACAGTGTATTTGTTGTTTAGTCACTAACTCATGTCTGTCTCTTTTGTGAACCCCCAAGGACTGTAGCCTGCCAGGATTCTCTGTCCATGGGATTTCCCAGGCAAGAATAGTGGAGTGGGTTGCCATTTCCTTCTCCAGAATATAGTATATAGGACATAGTAAGAAAATTCTTTCTCTGATTAACTTAAAACTTTGGATATAATTAATCTTCCTAACCCTCAGATTTAATGTAGTTTAAGTAGGATAATTCTCCTTAGCTTTCTAGATTTGTTGTTAGAATTAAGGAATAATGTTTGTAAAACAGGCATTAAGTACTTGAAATGCATTAGGCCCTCAACATTTATTAGTGGAAGAGGTAAATGGCAAAAGTTAAAGGCAGACCATATCAAGAGACAATAAGAATGTGGAGTTATAGAGACTTATAAGCTACTGGTGAGAATATAAATCAGTATATCCACTGTAGTAAACATTATCTTATAAAGTGAAGTTGTGTGTAACTTGTAAACTCAGTAATTCAACTTCTAACTGCATACTCCAGAGTCTCTGGCATGTATGTTCTAGGAGACATGTAACAATTTTTTAATTAGAAGGAAAGTAGAAAAAAAAATGTTCACTTACAAGAAAACTGATAAAATGTGGCACAGTCATAGAATTGAATAGCATATATCCCCATAAAAAGTGATAAACTAATGCTTCACATATGAACATAAATGAATCCCAAAAATGAATCCTAAAAATGTAATGTTGAGAGTAAAAGAAAGTCATAAAAGTTTATGTGTAGTAAGATGTGATTTACTTAGGACACAAACAATCAGAATAGCAAAATTGTATCTGTATATATATGTAATAAAAATTATGCAAATCAAGAGAATGATTAAGACAAAATTCAAAATATTTTAACATTGGGGGCAAGAAGAAGGAAAGCATGAATATTTAGAGAAAATACAGGGTTCCTCTAAGTTTTGTCAGCTTCTGATTCTAGCTAATTTGTAGGCAGTTTCTTACACAAGACACAGAAAATACAAGCCATAACAGAAGAAAAAATGATAAGCTAAAATTAATTGAAATTAAAAATTAAAATTTTCTGCTCATTGAAAGACATTGTTAAGGTGAATAGGCTTTCTACATGATGGAAGAATATACTTTACATAACTGTATCTATATCATTATATCAATATTGTCATTGATATGTATAGATATGATAAATCACTCTTCATATACATATAAAGGTAGACATACAAAGCAAGAATTGTATTCAGAATATTTAAAGAACTCTTAAGCAGTAATAAGAAAAACACAATTCTATCAGGAAATGGGTAAAAATATTCAACAGACAATTCAACAAGAAGAAAATAGATGCACTAAAAACTATGTCATTCAAGTTGGAAAATAAAATCATAATGTAGTAGTGAAATACACCCATTTAAACTGGCTAAGATTTGAAAATCTAATACCAAACATTGGGTAGAAAGTATACTAATTGGAACTGCCACATATTGTTGGTGAAGATGTAAAATGATATAACTGTTTGAAAGACAACCTTTTCTTAAAATGTTAAACATATAGAAATTTCACTTCAATGCATTTATCCAAAGAAAATGACAACATATGTCCATAAAATGACTTATCAGTTCAGTTCAGTTCAGTTCAGTCGCTCAGTCGTGTCCGACTCTTTGCGACCACATGAATTGCAGCACGCCAGGCCTCTCTGTCCATCACCAACTCCCGGAGTCTACCCAAACCCATGTCCATTGAGTCAGTGATGCCATCCAACCATCTCATCCTCTGTCATCCCCTTCTCCTCCTGCCCCAAATCCTACCCAGCATTAGGGTCTTTTCCAATGAGTCAACTATTTGCATGAGGTGGCCAAAGTATTGGAGTTTCAGCTTCAATATCAGTCCTAACAATGAACATCCAGGATTGATCTCCTTTAGGATAGACTGATTGGATCTCCTTGCAGTCCAAGGGACTCTCAAGAGTCTTCTCCAACACCACAGTTCAAAAGCATCAATTCTGCGATGCTCAGCTTTCTTCACTGTCCAACTCTCATATCCATACATGACCACTGGAAAAACCATAGCCTTTACTAGACGGACTTTTGTTGGCAAAGTAATATTTCTGCTTTTAAATATGCCATCCAGGTTGGCCATAACCTTCCTTCCAAGGAGTAAGCGTTTTTTAATTTCATGGCTGCAATCACCATCTGCAGTGATTTTGGAGCCCAAAAAAATAAAGTCTGACACAGTTTCCACTGTTTCCCCATCTATTTCCCATGGGGTGATGGGACCAGATGCCATGATCTTAGTTTTCTGAACGTTGAGCTTTAAGCCAACTTTTTCACTCTCCTCTTTCACTTTCATCAAGAGGCTCTTTAGTTCTTCTTCACTTTCTGCCATAAGGGTGGTGTCATCCGCATATCTGAGGTTATTGATATTTCTCCTGGCAATCTTGATTCCAGCTTGTGTTTCTTCCAGCCCAGCATTTCTCATGATGTACTCTGCATAGAAGTTAAATAAGCAAGGTGACAATATACAGCCTTGACATACTCCTTTTCCTATTTGGAACCAGTCTTCTGTTCCATGTCCAGTTCTAACTGTTGCTTCCTGACTTGCATACAGGTTTCTCAAGAGACAGGTCAGATGGTCTGGTATTCCCATCTCTTTCAGAATTTTCCACAGTTTATTGTGATCCACACAGTCAAAGGCTTTGGCATAGTCAATAAAGCAGACATAGATGTTTTTCTGGAACTCACTTGCTTTTTCGATGATCTAAAATGTATATAACGATCCATAAAAGGCCTAAACTGGAGACAACCATGAACAACTTGTGGTATAACTATGTAACATTGTTCTTCTCATCAATTAAAAAACTAAGATCTAATACACAATGAGATGCATGAATCTCAACATAGCCTTAACAAAAGAACCTGGACACAAAAGACTGCCTCGCGCACAAGTCCATTTATGTAAGGTTTCTAGAATAGGCAAAACTAACTAATGGTGAAAGAGATTTTAAAGAAGTGTTCTCCTGGGGATACTGATTGGAGGGGAAGGGCCACAGGGAATCTTCTGTGATGATGGAACATTGTATATTTTAATAGGGTTAAGTTTTGCAGTAGCATATGTGTTTGTCAAAACCCATCAGTCTGTAACACTGAAAATATGAGCGTCTGTTTATTTCTAAATCATACCTCTAAAGAAATTTTGGAAAAAAAAAACAAAAAAATCTTGCATTATCCACTACTGTTTCTTCCCTTGTTCTTCTCTTCTGAGTCTCATGTAACTGAATTGAATCTGAAAACTTAAAAAAGATAATCTAAAACCTAGTTGATAAGGGAGTCTGGGAAATGTGATCACAGGCATCAAAGGAAGGTAACTATACTAAGCGCTAATAGACAACTCACAGCAAAATATTCATTCACTTCTATGGACTACACAGACTCTCAAAATCAAATGCTTACACAACTGGGGTATTATGCTGAGGAAGTAGATGGCATGAGAGAGCATGGGCTACGTCTCAATAGTACAGCAACTCAGCTCAGGACAATTGCCGATATGCAGAATTTCAGGTCGAGGATAGCCACATTCCTAGATTTTTCAAGAAAAGCTACAAATCTGGATGCTGTAAAAATTGAAATATCTAACCTCAAATGTGGGCTCAAATATTTTTTAATCAATTTCAAATCAAATGAAGTCTGTCTATAACAAACTTATATAAGGGAAGCATTGCATTATAAACAGGAAAACATGGGAGCCATCTAATTTCTGTGAGTCATCTGTGAAAATTTATGTTCTCCTGCTAAAGCACATCATGAAATGTGGTGTTGAAGTTGTGTCTTGGAGTTCTCACCCAAGAACCATACCTCCTTTTCTAAGTTTCAAGTGTTGGTTGTTGTTCACTCAGTCGTGTCTGACTCTTTGCTACCCATGGACTGCAGCACACCAGGCTTCCCACCCTTCATCATCTCCCAGAGTTTGCTCAAACTCAGGCCGTTGAGCTGGTGATGCCATCCAGCCATCTCATCCTCTGTCATCCCATTCTCCTCCTGCCTTCAGTCTTTCATTGAAGCATCAGGGTCTTTTCCAATGAGTCTGTTCTTCGTATCAGGTGGCCAAAGTATCGGAGCTTCACTTTCAGCATCAGTCCTTCCAATGTATATTCAGCACTGATTTCCTTTAGGATTGACTGCTTTGATTTCCTTACAGTCCAAGGAACTCTCACGAGTCTTATCCAACACCACAGTTCAAAAGCATTAATTCTTCAGTGCTCCGCCTTCTTTAGGGCCCAACTCTCACATCTGTACATGACTATGGGAAAATCCACAGCTTTGACTATATGGAACATTGTCGACAAAGTAATGCCTCCGCTTTTGGCTTTCCTTCCAAGGAGATATCATCTTTTAATTTCATGGCTGCAATCACCACCTGCAGTAATTTTTGAGCCCAAGAAAAACTCTGTCACTGTCTCCATTGTTTCCCCAAGTATTTGCCATGAAGTGATGGACTCAGATGCCGTGATCTTAGCTTTTTGAATGTTGAGTTTTAAGCCAGTTTTTTCACTCTCCTTTTTCACCTTCATCAAGAGGTTCTTTTATTCCTCTTTGCTTTCTACCATAAGGGTGGTGTCATCTGCATATCTGAGGTTATTGATATTTTTCCTGACAATCTTGATTCCAGCTGTGCTTCATCCAGCTCGGCATTTTGCATGATGTACTCTGCATATAAGGTAAATAAGTAGGTGACAATATACAGCCTTGATGTATTTCTTTCCCAATTTTGAAGCAGTCTATTGTTCCATGTTCAGTTCTAACTGTTGCTTCTTGACCTGCACACAGGTTTTGCAGGAGGCAGGTAAGGTGGTCCGGTATTCCCATCTCCTTAAGTATTTTCCACAGTTTGTTGTGATCCACACAGTCAAGTAGATGTTTTTCTGGAATTCTCTTGCTTTTTCTATGATCCAACAGATGTTGGCAATTTGATCTCTGGTTCCTCTGCCTTTTCTAAATCCAGCTTAAATATCTGGAAGTTCTCGGTTCACATATTGTTGAAGCCTAGCTTGGAGAATTTTGAGCATTATTTTGCTAGCATGTGAAATGGGTGCAGTCGTGCAGTAACAAGACACAGTAATTTTAGTATTTGGCATTGCAAGTGTTGGGATCTGCATGAAAATACATAGAGAGTCATAGAGAACTAACTATATGTTAAATTTTGTTCTCTATCCCCTTCTTATCTACTGCTCTGAAGCATTTTGCAGCATTTGTGCTTACTCTGACCATCTCACTGCAGCCTCTGTCTAATTCCTCCATAAGTGTTACCGCGTCTGAGATGAGACCCTAACCACATCCAAATTGCCCACTTTGTTCCCCCAGGTTTCCATTATAGAGCAGGAATTTTAAAAATATAACATCTGATCTATTCAGTTAGTGTCCACTCCTAATACCTATGTATTTTACAAATTGTTATTTGAGAAGAGGTTCAAAGATAAGCTATACTTCCTTTTCTTTCGCCCAGGTCTTATTAGTGGAGAGATTTCCTTCATGATATCCTACTGGATTATTAAGCTCTATAAGAGTAGAGACTGAGCCTATTTTGTTCACTGCTGAATAGTGTCTAGATCCTAGAATAGTGTATGAACCTCAAAAAATTTTGTAAAAAGTTTGAGTCAATGAATAACTACACAAAAACTGAAATTGGGAAAATGCTCATTTAATATGGTCTAAACAAGAAGCAGCATTAAAAACCTTAGTATTCCTAGGAGAGTGAAAGCATTTTCCACCTCTTATATTGTCAGTTGCTGAGGATCTACTAAATTCCAGGGTCGAGGTTAGTTTCCTTAAAGTCATTGGTTCACATCATTATGCAAAGTAAGGGCTTTTACTTCTAATTTACAGATGAAGAATGTAATGTCCAGAAAGATTACATAATATATTCCATTGCACATAGTTCCTGGTGAGCCAGAATTCTAATCCTAGTCTGCCCAGCTCCAAAGAACATGGTGAGCTTAATGTCATCTCTATGTTAAACTCAATTTTCTTTAGATAAATTAATCTTGGGGATAGGGCACAGGTTTTCCTTAGTCATATGTTCTGGCCATATTTCATTTCCTTTATAAGGTTTAAACTCAGCTCTTTCACCAGGTTGTTCTTAATTCTGCCTTCTTTTTATTGAGGAGCTGCCACCCCAGACCATTCACCCAGTTTGTCACCCAAGCAATAAACTGAAGAGGCTTCACTGACTCATCCTTCTGACTCACACCTCATCAACTCCTGTTTAATCTATCTCCCTAATGAATCTGAAAATTACTCCATCTCTATTGCAGTGTTTATGATGTGGATCTTAATCAGTTGTGCCTTAAATTCTTTCAGAAAACTTTTTTTGGTCTCCATAGTCTCTTTTTCCCTTCAATTAATTCTCCACTCTGACACAAAGTGTCCAAAGATACAGATTATCATGAAGGAAGGTGCCCTAAAACCTTTCATAGATCCCTATGCCAAAAGGATAATGCTTAGACTCCTTAGCAAGGAATAAAATGTTCTTCACAAACTATAGCCAGACTAGTGTCACTGTAGTCACTCCTCATTTTACATACCATCTACTCTGGCAACTCTGAAATTCTTGTTTAAATGAATATGCCAAAGTCTATTCCTTCCTTCCTTTGCTGCTGCTTTTATCTACCCAGAATGTCCTCCTCTTCCCCATTCTGCACTTCCCTCCCTTGCCTTGTTGGTTAAATTCTTCACAACTTTAATAACTCAGATGGAATACTAAGTCTCCTTTGTAGCTCTCCTTGATTTCAACACTCCAGTCCAAATCATGTACAGTACCTGTTTTCCCATAGACTGTTTTGAGTAATTCCATTAGAGATCCCAACACACGGCATTATGAACTCTCTAGCTATTGTGAAAATCTTGAGGATGGATCTTGTACAGTACCTAGCAGAGAGGAGAAATTAGTCAATGTTAATATAATGAACTGAAGAGTTTATGGGTTATGGAATAACATGAAACATGGTGTAAAATGTAATTTTCTGGAATATTTTAAAAGACTCTAATAAAATCCAAAATAAACACAGGAAAACATTTAACTTATCAGTGAGGGCAAGTAGGATGTTAAAACTTATTAAAAGACCTTTTGAGGAGCAAGGTATTCTAGATGAGTTAATAAAAGTTTGTTAGGATTGCTGGTTAGATACAAAAATGGAATGATCTGCTTCACTGGACAGGTATGATTTTCATTCTGACGAAAATTCTAAAGCTTATATGTAACTCCATTAGGTCTGGGAAACATTAGTCAACAAACTTAACAGTGAGATGGCTTTTATTTTCACTAACGACTAACTATTATAAAGATATTTTGTTTAGATGGAAGTTATACTAGAAAAGTGAAAGTGAAGTCGCTAAGTCATGTCCAACTCTTAGCAACCCCACGGACTGCAGCCTATCAGGCTCTTCCGTCCATGGGATTTTCCAGGCAAGAGTACTGGAGTGGGCTGCCATTGCCTTCTCCGTTCTTTATTGAGGCTGAATAATATTTCATTGTGCATATGTATTACATGTCTTTATCCATTCATTTGTTGATAGACATTGGCATTATTTCCATATTTTATTAAGAGGCCATTTTGAGGCTTTGCTCCTTTTCAGTATGGTTTAACATAAGGAAAAATGGCCCTTGAGGTCCAAAGGGATAAGAGAGATGGTGAGGACACATAGAAACAGGGAAATTTATACAATAAGGTGTAACTCTGCCCCACTAGCCATCATCCGGTGATTACTATTTCATTAATATTTTGATACATTTCCTTCCAGTATTACATACTATATATTTTCTATACTTGTGAATCATTCTTCCTATATAACCAAAAATCATTACCCTTATTGCTAAAATTTAGAAAGACAGAATATCAATGATTGGTAAAGATGCAGGAACTTGGCAACATAGCCTATAGGCATGTAACTTAATACAATCACATTGAAAAACAATTTGGAAATCATAAGAGAAGCTGTATTTGCACAAGCTCTTTTTTCCTAGCAATTCCATTTCTAGATTTATACCCGAGAAAAACCCTGGCAACCCACTCCAGTGTCCTTGCCTGGAGAATCCCAGGGACGGGGAGCCTTGTGGGCTGCCGTCTATGGGGTTGCACAGAGTCGGACACGACTGAAGCTACTTAGCAGCAGCAGCAGCAGCATACTAGAAAAGTTAGATTCCCTGATTCTAATCTCTGTGAAATCTCACCAGCACATTTTTAGGCTATCACCAAAAATATGGAAAACATCCTCACTTTTGGCTGTTTTCTCTTACCTTTTATTTAAATGCCACTAAATCTTCCAATTAGTAACTATTCCCTATCTATAGGATATAGAATAGTATTTTAATTGTTAATAGAAGCATATTTAAAAATAAGTTGAACAACACTACAATTGCTAAGTGTCTATGTAGGCCATCACATTGGGCTAGCTATGGCCCAGGTTGGTACAAACCTTTTTTTTTTTTTTTCCTGGCTTATCACAGCTGTAAGTCTATAGCCAGGCCACAGATCAGACCCAATTCAAAAACATGAAGTTTTATCAGAGACCAAGCCATGGAATGGATATCCATTCTTGGTCATGTCCAGGGTAAGTTTGTGCACAAAGACTAAGGGCATCTTCAGGTCAATAACTAACAAGTCCCCTAATCCTAATAGCAAATGGTCATATGCCTCTGGGCCATCCAGTGAGCAAATCTTTCTGACCTGTAGCACATCAGAGACAGAAAAACTTGATGAGAAAGGAAAGAAAAACAATCTATAAATAAAGCTAATATTTTCATTCTAAGCATTTAATCAACTAAGTCCAGAAATAAGTTAGTGACAAAAATAATCTCGAATTGGAACATCAATAAATACAAGCATCTAAGGATTTTTCATATCATAGGAGAAACTTACACATTTTGCAACATTTCTAGAGCTTGAATGCCTCTTACTCAGTGATATTAAAATGTCTTACAGGACTATGATCATTAACCAAAAATCAGCAAATAAGTCAAGGGACAAATGAGCAGACAACAAGTTCAGCTATCTTTTGATATAATAAAATCAAATAATCATCTGATTTAATAGAGAAGATCAATTATCAAATAAAGGCTTGTGTCCCATGTTGAGCTTTGTGCTTTGCCAAAGAGCTTACTATAGGCTACCTTTTTTGGTCACACCACTAGGCACACAGGATCTTAGTCCTCTGACCAGGGATTGAGCCCATGCACCCTTCAGTGGAAGCATGGAAGGCTTTAACCACTGGACCACCAAGGAAGTCCTAGGCCACATTTCGGGTTTTGTTGTTGTTAAGCAGGTTTACTGAGTCTTGAAATAAAAGTGAAGTCACTTAGTCTTGTCCAACTCTTTGCTACCCCGTGGACTGTAGCCTACCAGGCTTCTCTGTCCATGGAATTTTCCAGGCAAGAGTACTGGTGTGGGTTACCATTTCCTTCTCCAGGGGAGCTTCCCAACCCAGGGATTGAACCCGTTAGTTACATACAATAAGGTCGATAAATTTAATTATATAATTCCATAAGTTTTGACAAATGAATTAAATCATGTGCCTACTGTCACTGCCTTGATTTTAATTACACCAAAAATTTCCCTGATGCAGTCATTTTCTCCCCTCTCCCCCTGACCTCTGGCAATCACTTAGTTTGGGACTCCAAAACTGTTTGTTTTTTTTTAAGAATCATACAGTATGTAAACTTTTATATTCTCTAACTTAGCACAATGTCTTCTGACCTGCAAAGTTTTTGATGGACAATTTACAGTCATTTTTGTTGTTCTGTATGAAGTATTTCTTCTTCAAGCACTTTTAGTATTTTCTCTTTATCACCAGTATTCATCAGTTTGATTACATGACTTGAGATGATTTTCTTTGTACTTATTTGTTCATGGTCATTTGAGCCTCTTAAATCTGTGGGTTTACAGATCTCATCAAATTTGAAGATTTTTTCAGCTATTATTTCTTCAAATATTTTTCCTTCTCCTCTTCTTCGACTCTAGTTACACAAAATCTTGACTGAATGCTATCTTCCTTAGTATTATCCCACAGATCACACTTTTAATTTATTTTTCTGTCTTTTCTCTCTGAATCTCTTTTTGGATAATTTCTATTACTATGCCTTCTGGCTCATTGATCCTTTTTTCTGCAATGTCTAATCTCAGGTTTATTTTATCAGGGTTTTTTTTTTTCTTAATTTCAGGTAAGTTTAGACATTCTATTCCATTTTGTTGTTGTTGTTGTCTTTACTTTTTCCTCTTCATCAACACAAACTTTTCTTCTATCACTTAAACATAGCTAGCATATTTTGTAAAGAAACTGTTTTTAATAACTTTTTCTATTAATTTCACAACCCCTGTCACTTTTGGGTCTGTTTCTATTGATCAGTTATTTTCTTTGTCATGAGTTAAACATTCCTGTTTATTTGAATGTT
Organism: Giraffa tippelskirchi; assembly: GCF_054371585.1. Lineage (NCBI taxonomy): Eukaryota > Metazoa > Chordata > Mammalia > Artiodactyla > Giraffidae > Giraffa > Giraffa tippelskirchi. Next base: position 46,401,446 of record NC_137276.1, read on the forward strand.
GGGCGATTTTTATTAGATGCGTGACATTTGTGAATTTTAAGTGGTTATGTTCTGGATTTTGATATATTTCTTTAAATAGTGTTTGACTTTGTTCTGCTATCTGTTAAATTAAAATTGGTTGTATCATTCTGTGGCTTGCTTTATTGGGACAGATTTGGAGTAGCCTTTCAGTAGCTAATACAGCCATAATGTTAAGGTGGCATATTTCTGAAGACTACACCTGAGGTCAAGTGTACACGGAGGAATTTCTATTCTGGCTCATGGGAATGCATACTCGTTTTAGCCCTGAATGAACTCTGGGAATTGCTTAGCCTATTGCTGCCTGCTGCTTCTTTCTCTGGGTGGCAGTCATGTGACTCCATGGGACCCCTGCAGATCTCCACAGCATTCTCTCCTTGCCGCCCCTTCCTCTCTTGTACTCTGCCTCACAAATGTCAGTCGTTGTGGCTTCCCTCTTCAACTTACATCTCTTTCTCTTCAATTCAATTCTGCTACAATGCTCTGCATGTGTTCTTCTTTCTATTCTATGGCCTAGAAATTGCCCTCAGGCCTTAAGTTAAAGTGATCATAAACCCCATCTAGTTTTGTTTCACTTCACTGAAGGATCATGTGTCCTGCACTTCCCATTGTTCAATGTCTGAAACCCAATGCTTTAAATATACCTTCCCAATTTTCTATTTATATAATGCAGGACTAAAATATGGTCACTGTGCTCCAAATGGCCAAAAAAAATTTTTTTAATAAAATTTCATAGACAGAAATTTGAGTTATTTGTAAGCTTTCAGTTTTTTCCTCTGATGTTTCTCCACATAAACCATTACTATGGTCAATTTAATCTAGAGAGATTAAGTTTCCAGGGTCTGTTGGAAAAGGTAACCAACAGTTATTAATCAAGGGGCGTCAAGTTTCAGTTAGGAAGGATGAACTAGCTCTTGAGAACTGCTGTACAATAGTGTACCTATATTCAATAAGACTGTATTGTACACTTAAAATCTGCTAATAAATCTAATATTAACTTATTTTGCGACAGTAAAATATTTTTTAAAGAGTACATTAAAGAGATTGAGACATCCCACTCTTTTTCTTTTAAACTGTCTATACACCATTCCTTGCAACCCCTGCTCTCACAGTTTCCTTCCTAATAGAACATCAGGTTCCTAATGCAGCATCTGATGTGAGTTTTTCTGCCATCCTATTTAGTATTTTGCAAGGAGTTTCTCTCTCTCCATCCTTTGCCACCTTCCACTTTGTGAATATGAATCACAATTATCCCCTTGACAACCTGTAAGACAGACAGTTATTACAAGTTTAATTTCAACTTACGTCCTGTGCCCTTTTCTTTTCCATGACACTTACACTGACAGTTTCACAGAAAACATATCTGTGAAAAGTTATTTGTACTTAGAATAAAAATAGTCTTTGTACTTAACTAAAATTTTAAAGTGCTCTGGTATCTGCCCAGTAAATTCTCTCTGAGCTTATTCCTTAAATAGTCATTGTCAAGTGTATTTGCAAAGATTACATTAATTGATGAATTTATGGTATCAAATAGCACTATATTTCTTACATGTTATTTCATTTATTTTTATTTTCTTCTAATCTATTTGGAACATATACAAATATGAATGTAAGATAATTGCTATTTAAACCCACTCAGTTGATATTTTGTCAATCCAATAGAAAAGCCAAAGGTCTATGACCTTCATCCTTTCATATATGTTCTTGTAAGAGTTATGACTAGTATTTACTTACTTTTAAAGGCAAGGATATGATTACAAAGAAATGATAGGAGATAACTTATTATCTCCTTGAAGACAAAGTCTATTTTATCCGACTATATATTCAGTGCCTGGAACACAATTGGCCCTTGATAAAAGTCTATGAAATTGCTTTTGTTAAATGACTGCTTTAAATCAGGATTTCATAATACTGTAACTATTGATCTTCGAGATTAGATAATGTACTGTTGAATGGAGCTGCCCTAACTGTGCGCTGTAGGATGATGAGTGGCATCTGCGGCCTGCTGTTGTTCAGTTGCTAAGTCGTGCCCAGTCTTCGCGACCCTATCGACTGTAGCATACCAGGCTTCCCTGTCATTCTCTGTCTCCCAGAGTTTGCTCAAACTCATGTCCATTGTGCCAACAATGTCATCCACCATCTCATCCTCTGTCAACCCTTCTCCTCCTGCTCTCAATTTTTCCCAGCGTCAGGGTCTCTTCTAATGAGTCGACTCTTTGCATCAGGTGGCCAAATTATTGGAGCTTCAGCTTCAACATCAGTCCTTCCAATCAGTATTCAGGACTAATTTCCTTTAGGATGGACTGGTTTGATCTCCTTGCAGTCCAAGGGACTCTTGAGAGTCTTCAGCACCACAGTTCAAAAGCATCAGTTCTTCGGAGCTCAGTATTCTTCATGGTCCATCTCTCACATCCTTACATGATGATTGGAAGAACCATGGCTTTGACTAGACAGACCTTTGTCGGCAAAGTAATGTCTCTGCTTTTTAATATGCTGTCTAGGTTTGTCATAGCTTTCCTTCCAAGGAGAAAGTGTCTTTTAATTTCATGGCTGCAGTCACCATCTGCAGTGATTTTGGAGCTCAGGAAGACAAAATCTGTCACCGTTACCACTTTTTCCCATCTTCAGTGGCATAGTACCTTCATTCATTCTCAATCTTAATCAAAAATGTCTCCAGACGTGGCCAAATGTCTCTGGTAGGGGAAAAAATGTTATAATTTGAGAATTGTTACTCGAAATATTTTGATTATGCTCGTGTATCCTATTCACTTCAGAATATTCTAAAGTATAAGTTTTCAATATTTAAAATTAGTAAGACACATACAAGTGGATTTTACAATCAATATAATGGCCTTTATAGAATCATATATAATTCATATAGACTTTTACAACTATTTTTTTAAAGAGCAGTTAGGAGAAAGAGAGACAATGAGAGAGATTCATTAGCCTACTTCTCTATAACATAGGCAAAACAAAACAATGAAAGAGAAAATAAAATGGGGATGCAGGAAAACAAAATAAAATAACATAAGAAAGAAACAAAACAAGAAACAAAAAACTTTATCTTGAGCTCAAAGAAGTGCTGCAATGAGGGAGACCTGGGTTCAATCCCAGGGTTGGGAAGATCTCCTGGAGAAGGAAATGGCTATCCACTCTGTATTCTGGCCTGGAGAATTCCATAGACAGAGGAACCTGGCAGGCTACAGTCCATGGGGTTGCAAAGAGTTGGACAGGACTGAGCGACTTTAACTTTTATTTTCATTCAGGTTTATAGTCAGCAAAAATGGTTTAGAATCCAGACTTGGTGATTTGTAATCCATTACTATTTCTACCACTGCATTGCTTTGCATACTTCCTGTCCTGTACAACTTGTACTGATAATAATAATGACAATAAAGACTAATATTTATCAAGCTCTTATTATCTTCCAGGCAATTGTACATAATTTGCACTTTTCTCATTTGATCTCAATAGAATAGGAGATAGGTGAAATTACCATCTGCACTTTATAAATTAAGAGATTAAATGGTTAGTCCAATGTTACCAATCAGGTAAATGTTATTTAATTTACTTTACATTTAGAGGTCTTTAGAGGTATCCCCTATACCTGTGTCTGTAGTATGATCATTGTCATACTTTCCCTAGTACATTTATTTATATCCTGATCAACTTTAGCCTGAAATAAACAACATGGCCATTGTCAGAACAAACTTATTTCTTTTCAGAAGATTCTGCCTTCACCAGTAGCTAACACAGTGTTATATATCTTGATTCTTTTAAGGTCCTCCCAAATGTGAAGAACAGAAAATGGAAATGAATGGAAACTATTTCTGCCAAATGATTTTTAATGAACTCATTGATCCATATTTCCAGGTACAGAGATTCCCTTCAGTGTCACACAAGTTCTTTGTAATTCTAGCAGACAGCCACAACCTGTTTCAAAAAGCACTGATTCACATTCTGTTTTGCTTGACTCTGAACCACAAATAAGTTCTGCAAAAGTCATAAGTACAGTCAATATCCAGTAATGCTGGGTTCATTTTCTCTGGAATATCATTTCACATTCATCTGAAACTCAAAGAAAACAGGCCATAGAAATAGCAGGTAGGGAGGATGCAATAATTCTTCTGTGTTAGTAGAGGACATGATGCTGAATCACAGCTGCCATACTGGAGGTGGTTCACAAGGAATGTCCTCTGAATATTAAGAAACATAGCCTGGTGGCTCCAACCTACAATTTTAAAAAGGGTGGTGTTCTGATTCCTGCTATTGTTACTGACACCCTTCCCTTAATAAAAGTTGTTTATCATGTTCTACGTGGCAGTCTCATGAATAATTCAATTGCACACTCCCTTTTCACATATCAAGCCATGGTCACGTTTGTTGCATTTGGAGTTTGTATTTTCACAAATGCTGAAAGGGCAAGCTAAAATATTTGTGGTATGCAGTGTTTTCAAATTTCACATAGAATTTGATTTACATGACTTCCATTTTAAAACTCTTATATGTCATTAATAACAGCCTACAGTAGAGTGTAACTTGGAAAGTAGCTGGAGAAAAATAGGCAGAAGAAACCATAAACTCTTATAAAGTGTATAGACTTTGAAAGTTACTCTCCTCCTCCAAGGTCTAGAATCCTTACATATTTCCTGTTTTAATATTTCTAGTGACCTAGAAGTTTCTAGTTCATTTAATTGTTAAAAGACTTTAATTGTTACAGAAATTTTTCTTTAACAATTTTTTATCTTAAGGCACAAGAAATTCCATGTGCTTCTTTCCAGAGGAGAGATTGTGCAACTAGGAAGAGGAACAAGAGTGTCTGAAAATTTCTGCTTAATGCTCTTAAGTTTACAAACCACATATGCTTTACTTTTAAGTTCCTGTAAAAGGATAGGAAGCTATATTTCAATGTCCCAAACACTAAATCTTAGAGCCTCTTTGAACTCTTGGCTTGGATGAAACTCTGAATTTTGCTATCTATTTTCTTCCAAAGCATAATAAGATTTTCATGAATGGAACTGTAACTATGTACTAGAAAAAAAAAAACCGAAACATGAAGAGATTGTGTCATACAGTCAACTTATTATACATAGCAATTGTGGAGTCAAGAAGACAACTCCAAGTGAGACAAGAGACCATGTTCAAGGCTGGAAAAGAAAACCACTCTCATTTTCTTTTTTCTTCTCTTTTTTTCCTTTTGCTGAAATTCTCACAGAAATGCAAGCCAAAGAAAAGTCCCTGCTTCTTTGTACAGAATCTCTCTGTAAAAATTTGGCACACCCTATCCAAATACAATGACAAGTGTTATAATGACTTACAAATGCCACAATATAGTAAAAGGAAAAAAGGAAATGTAAACTTTAGCTTTTCCCTTTATGTTCTCTTTTACAAGAGACTCTCATTTCTGTGAACATTTTGAATGGCAAATAACACATGCTGGAAGATTTCAAGGGAAAGGAGTCAGTTATTTCTCTTGTCATCTGCTCAGTGCTAAATAAGGCACAGATTTCTATTCTCCAAAGGTACAATCTGACTTCTCTTTATTTAGAAACCAGAGCAGCGTTAAGAACAATGTTTATTTCTTTGATACTAACAACAATGGCATGAAATTGCTTGTGCAAAAAATTAAACTTACTCTCCCCTGCTGCTATTGCTTATGAGTCAAAACAGTGTTTAGTTTAATAAAGTGAGCTCTGTTCTTTTTTAAAATTTTTACTGAAATATAGTTGATTTACAGTGTTGTGTTAATTTCAGGTGTACAGCAAACTGATTCAGTTTTGTTCTTAATACAAAGTACATCTCAAAAACTGAATAAATATTTATGTCTAATAACCACAGTGATATCTAAAAGGCCTCCCATCTCCCCCTACCCTGGAGATGATCCAGTTCAGTTCAGTTGCTCAGTTGTGTCCAACTCTGTGACCCCATGGACTGCAGCAGGGCAGCTTCCCTGCCCATCACCAACTCCCAGAGCTTGCTCAGACTCATGTTCATCGAGTCGGTGATGCCATCCACCCATCTCATCCTCTGTCATCCCTCTCTCCTCTTGCCTTCAGTCTTTCCCAGCATCAGGGTCTTTTCCAATGAGTCAGTTCTTTGCATCAGGTGGCCAAAGTATTGAAGCTGAAACTTCAGCATCAGTCCTTCCAATGAATATTCAGGACTGATTTCCTTTAGGATGGACTCCTTGCAGTCCAAGGGACTCTCAAGAGTCTTCTCCAACACCACAGTTCAAAAGCATCAATTCTTTGGCTCTCAGCTTTCTTTATAGCTCAACTCTCACATTCATACATGACGACTGGAAAAATCATAGATTTGACTAGACGGACTTTTGTCAGCAAAGTAATGTCTCTGCTTTTTTTTTTTTTTTTTGCAGATGAGTAGATACTTGACATTTAGGATTCCCCTGTTACCCAAAGATGGTAATTGGAAAAACTATTTTTTTATTATTGGAAAATACATCAAATCTAAATAAAATGAAGTATTTTAATATGTCCAAACCATGAAAATCAACTCTGATAATTGCATTTTTCTAAATTTGCATTTCTGAATTTTCTGAATTCCATTCTGAATTTCTGAAAATTGCATTAATCTGAATTTTAAAACGTTATTCATCTTCAATGTGTTCTATGTGGTGGATTATAATGATTTATTTTTGAATGCTTTGCAAGCCTTGCATACCTAGAATAAATACCTCTTTGTTATGACCTATGTTCCTTTTTGTACATTGCTGAATCCAAAATACTACTTTTTTGAGAATTAGCGTATCTGTGGTTGGTCATGAGAGATACAGGTTTGCAATTTTACTTTAACAGTTTTTTTTGTTTGTTTGTTATTAAGGAAATGGCCTCACAAAATGAATTAAGAAATAGTTCTTCTGCTCCTATTTTACTGAGAGATCGTGTAGAATTGGTAATAATGTTTCCTTAAATGTTTTGTAAAATTCCTTTTGTAAAATTCCTCAGAATTTTTGAAATCTGAACCTGGGATTTTTCTCTTTTATAAGATCACTAATTATTGATTAAATTTCTTTAATAGATAAAGGCCTATTCAAATTATTGATTCCTTTTTGTGTAAGGTTTTTTAGTCTGTCTTTCAAGTAGTTGTTCCTTTGCATCTGATTTATATAATATGTGTGCATAGAATTGTTTATATTATACCTTTATGATCTTTTTAATGCCCATGAAATAAATAATGATATAAACTTTTCAAATTTCAATAGTATAACCTGCAGTTTGACCTCTGGTAATGGGTTTTATGTGCTGGATTCTAATATCCTTGAGCCAGGGCAAGTACACAAGACTTTTCAAAAGAAGCATAGTTTATTTGCACAAAAATGACCAGTTTTGAAAGATCTTGAAGTGGTTTCTGTGGGAGTTATACAAATGGTGAGAATGTTATTCCTCTTAATATAGTATTAAAATTGTTCCCTGATTTTATACACTTGTATCTATCGATGAACACTATGATAATTGAAAAAAAAAATGTAAACTGTGTCTCCTCTCTTTTTATATTTTTGTCTAGTCTGATTAGAGACTAATTAATTTTATTTAACTTTTCAAAGATGGAGCTTTTGGTTTGGTTGATTTTCTCTGTTTTTCTGTTTTCAATTTCATGATTTCTGCTCTAATTTATATAAATATTTTTTTGTTATGCTAACTTTTTTTCCCATGGAAAATGTTATCACTTGGAAGAAATTCAGATTTCACTAGCCAGTCATATCTGCTTTCCTCTCATATAGCATTACTCTGATTTAGCAATCATTATAACTCTGAGATTATTAAATACAATAGAAAAATACTCACTAGTAAGATTTATTTTTAGGAACAAAAATAGTATCGTATTCCCTAAATTTCTGCCCAAATTTTTGAGGTTGTTGCCATGTTTCTTTGTTTGCATCATACAAGGACTAGCAGGAGAAACTTAACTGACATGTTATTTTACTAGGTTCTACTTTGGTAGAACTAAGTGGTCAATTTCCTGTGTTGCCTTCATGTATTTGGACCACTTTGCTAGCTATAAAATAATTGATTAACATAATCTTTTGCTAGAACAATATTGACAGAATAGTATACCCAAGCATAAAATATATTTTTATTTAAAACTGTGGAAGTAACATTAAAGGGAAAAATACTTGTAAGAAAGGAATAAAAGTGACAGTGACTCAGCGATAAAGAATCTGCCTGCAATGCAGGAGATACTAGTTCAGTCTCTGGGTCAGGAAAATCCCCTGGAGAAAGAAATGGCCACCCACTCCAGTATTCTCACCTGGAAAATACCATGGACAGAGGAGCCTGACAGGCCACAGTCCATGGGGTCACAAAAGAGTTGGGCATAACTTAGCTACTAAACAGCAACAACAAACTATACTTAATTTGCTCTCCTCTCATTAGTTTCCTAAGGGAAACAGATTGGTAATCTTAGAGTGTTGATTTTATGTTTTCACCTTCTCTAGTAAATGCATTTAAAACTATAAATTTCCCTCTGAATATGAATTTACTGCATCCCACAAGTTTTAATAAATTTTATTTTATTTCATTAAGTTCAAAAAAAATTTTTAATCTCTTGAGACTTCGCTATTTCTAAATGGGTTATTTAGAAGTATTCTGTTTAAACGCCCAGCATTTGAGTGTTTTTCAGCCATCTTTTTGTTATCGATTTTTAGTTTATTTGCAATATAGTCTAAGACATATTCTAAGTGATTCCAGTTTTTCAATCTGTTAATGTATATTTTAAGGCCAAGAATGTGTTCTGTTTTGGCCACTGTTCCATGTAAGTTTAAGAGGAATATTTATATTGTTGTTGTTAGATGGGTAATTATATAACTGTCAGATTAAATTGATTGATAGTGCTATTCAGGTCAACACTAATCTTACTGATTTTCAGACTGCTTGGTGTATCAGTTATGAAAGAGTTTATTGAAATATCCAAATATAACTGGATTTATCCATTTGTTTCTATCAGTTCTAACAATTTCTGCTTTATGCCCTTGATGTTTGATTGTTAGTTGTGTACATATTAAGGACAGTTATGTCTTCCTTTCTCTTTTTGTTCTTTCTCAGCTTTCAGTTGAACCTTTTATATGATACTCATTTATCTTCTGTATGATCACATCAGTTATACTTCTTTTGAATTTTTTTTTAGTGTTTGTCTTAGAGTTGGCAATATACATTTGTAACTTATCTGAATTCACATTAAATAATATTATATTTATTTACTTATAGTGTACATAACTTATAATGTAATATTTCCTACTCCTCTCTCCTTTCCCTTATGTCACTGATATCATTTCACTTATCCACAGACTACAATCATCCAATATGATGTTGCTAAGTCGCTTCAGCCATGTCCGACTCCGTGCGACCCCATAGACGGCAGCCCACCAGGCTCCGCCGTCCCTAGGATTCTCCAGGCAAGAATACTGGAGTGGGTTGCCATTTCCTTCTCCAGTGCATGAAAGGGAAAAGTGAAAGTGAAGTCGCTCAGTCGTGTCCGACTCTTAGCGACCCCATGGACTGTAGCCTACCAGGCTCCTCCGTCCATGGGATTTTCCAGGCAAGAGTACTGGAGTGGGGTGCTATTGCCTTCTCCATCATCCAATATATGTTACTGCTATTATTAATACTTTGAATCATTATCTCTTATATCAATTGTAAAATATAAAAATGATACTTAACTTTCATTTATTCCTTTTCTGATGTTCTACTTTTCTTTATAGAGATCTTATTTTATGACCTATATTATTTTACTTCTTTTTGAAGAGCTGCTTTTAATATTTCTTTCAGGTTAGGCTTCCTGACAGTGATCCTTTCAGTTGTTCAACTGAGAAAATTTTAATTTCCTTGCCTTGGCTCCAATTTTCAGAGGGTTTCTGTGTATGTGTAAACATAATTTTATTTCAATGACTTATTTTTATTTTAGAATCCCTAAAGAATTTTATTTCCCTTTTCCTCATTTCTTTCTCTTGTCTAAATTTCATGTTTTTTTTTCATCATTTTATATTGTCTTATTCTTTATATTTGTCATGTTCATTGTTAATCTTTTAAAGTGTTTAATTATATTTATTCCTTGGTATTTTTCTGCAGATTATTTCCTCTAGTTTTTGTGACTGTTAATCTCATGATTATTGTGATGAGGCCAACTACTGTGGGCACACTGATCAACAGGGCTGTTCCCCAGCCAAGCCCTGCCTTGTGAGATTGCTGCAGGTGTGCTGGTGGACAAGGCAGGCTCTTGGTGCAACTGTTGTGATGCCTGGCAGTGCACAAGTGCTGTGAGCCAGCTGGTGAGTAGGGCAGCCTCCCCAGGTAGCTGACTTTGTGACCCAGCAGAGTGCTTCTGCTACAGGCTTGCTAGGGAGCAGGATAAGCCTCTGGTGTTAATAGAACAGAGGAAGTATTCTCTGTCCTGTTGAAAGATGGTATTTTCCCATGCCAATGTTATAGTGGTAGAATGCAATCCCCAAAATGGCTGCCACCAGGGGCTCTGCCCTCAGGGAGAGTTCTAGCTGATTCTTGCCCCTCCAGAAAGCCTTTCCAGAAATCTCTCTCTATGATCAGCAAGTGACCCAGGAGCCTTTTAAACTACTGCCTCTGTGCTAGGACTTGGAGTATGTAAGATTTTGTGCACACTCTTTAAATGCAGAGTCTGTTTCCTATAGCTCTCTGACTCTCTCTGAAGATAAGGGCCACTGCTTTTCAAAACCGGACATTCTAGGGGCTCCTCTTCCTGGTGAAGAACCCTCAGGCTAGGGAGCTTTGTATGGAGCTTGGATGCTTCACTCTTTGGAGAGAACGTCTGTGGTTGGGGTCCCACAACATCTGTGGTTGTGTGATCCCTGTTAGTGAGTGGCTGACCTGGGAGTATGAGTCATGATTAGAACATATCTCTATCCCTCCTACCATCTCATTGTGGCTCCTTCTTTATATCTTAGTTGTGGAAAATTTTTATGTTAGTCTTCAGGTTGTTCTCATGAGTAGTTGCCTGACAAGTAGTTGTGTTCTGCCCACAGAAAGCAGAGAGTTCAGGATTTTTGAACTCCATCATCTTGATCTGGCCCCCTCCTATTTTTAATTTACTTAAGTAAAGGGCTCTCTCTTTCTAGAGGGCTGCTCTATTCAGGGTTCTAGTAAGAAACGTGAGATGGTTGGATGACATCACTGACTCAATGGACATGAGTTTGAGTCAACTCTGGGAGTTGGTGATGGACAGGGTGGCCTGGTGTGCTTCAGTCCATGGGGTTGCAAAGAGATGGACACAACAGAGCAACTGAATTGAACTGAAGGAATAAGTATTATCATTTAATTGGTGTTTTTATATGTTAATTAACAACTATTTTTATATTCTTTTAGACTAAAGACTCTATTAAATATATTGTTAGCAGAGCTCCTGATAATGCTTGAATTCAAAAGTTATAAATGTATACTTTTAATAATCCATACATTGCTCTTTTTAAATTAATTCAGTTTAAACATTACCATTAATCTGAATTAAGGAAACTTTTCCATGCACTGTTACTCTACTCACTCAGAGCTATGGCTTTGGGTAGCATATTAACCAGGATAGAAAATGTGTAATATTATACAAATCACTACCTACTACTTCTTTATATCATACACTGAGTTTAACTCTTTAAATGTATTGTATAGCTTAATCCTCTTACAAACATTATGACTCTACTTCTAATATATCCTCTTTTAATAAAGACTCAAGTTAAGTGACTTGCCTGATGTCACTACTTTAAAAGGGACAGAGCTAGTATTTAAATGTAGCTCTGACTCCTTGGTGGAGATATTAACCACTGGATTCCGCTGATGCGAGATTTGAATGTGAAGAATAAGGAAAGATTTGTAAGTGATATCATTCCTTGCAGGCTCAGTAAATGAGTATATGAAAAATATCTGGCATTTAAACAGTGTCTACTAAATATGGGTAGGAGACAGAAATTGAAAATGAGTGACATGAAAAAAATTTCAGAAGTAATGAATATGCTCATTATCTTGAACCTGGTGATGGTTTTACATGATCTAATCAAACTGCACACTTTAAAAAGGTGCAGTTTGTCGTATACAATTTATTCTTCCATAAAGCTTTTAATTTTTTTTCCAAATAGGTGTATATCCCCATTAAAAAATTCTTCATATTTAAATAATCTGAAGAATACCTAGTCCTGATAATGTTGAACTTTACATAAGCTTTGTGATCCCAGAAAACAGTGATAGTTATTAAATCCTCTCACCCTTTCAGCTTCCTAAATACCTCCATCTTTTGTGTTCTGTGAAACAGCCAATCTCAGAGGGCCACTTCATCTTGCATGTTCCAAGAAAATACCATCTCTTCCATTTCTTGTGACACCTACAAGACTCATGGATGAATCCTTTGTTTACCTGTCCCTATAAAACCTTTCTTTTCTTTGAGATGTTCCTCACTAATAAACATTATCCTTATTGCAATAGCCTGAATAAAATCATCTTAATTGTCTAGTGGTTCTGTCTTTCTCAGTATCAAGACAAGTTCACAGTGACTTAAATACATAATATATAATTCTGATATAATACTATGTCTGGGTGGATGCAAGTACTGACTTTGCTTCAGGAGATAGTAATATCAGGGCTCTGGTCAGTTGTTAATTGTTTACAAGTTTCTATGAACTCCTTCTGACTGTATTTTCAGACACTGATAGAAATACATATATTTTTTTAATTGGGAGAGGTCAATATGTTTTAGTCATTCTTATTTTTTCCATTCTTCTTTTCTCCCAGTGCCTACACACTATGTGGAGGGGAGAAATGAAAACAGGATTAGAAAATCCAGTCTGTCTAATGTTCTCTGTTTTACGTGAGTGAGGTCAGGGAAAAAGCTAAATGGTTGAGCACTAGCTGTGCCAGCTTTGTTGCACTCATACCTAGAAGTCGTTTAGTCCAGCTACCAAGGAGACAGACTGAGACATTATTTTTTAGGAGAACTAAAATGGCAAGTTGGAGATGAGAGTAATAACTGTTTGTTTGTAGTCTGGTCTATTAAGCTGAACTGAGATTCTTTGGTATAAGAAGCCTCATTTCAGGTCAGAATAGTCTCTGATGTCCTTTTAGCAAAAGAATAAAATGTATCTCGTTTTTGAAAAGTCATCTCTTGTCCTTCCTGTATGACAAGAGAAAATTCCCTGGGATATCACATGTATAGGCTGTCATTAATTTGAAGCTTTTACTCACAAATATGCTTTTACTGCTCTGAGACAAGAATATTAGTGTTATAAAATGTTCCCTCTAATAAAATCACATTGTTTTCTCCTAATAATTAACAGCTTTGGGCACCAAAGACCACCAACAGTAATTATTGCCACTGTCTTAGCTGGAAGCACCCTTTTCTATTTTGTGCTGAGGTTGACCCTGATTTAGAATTGACATATTGATGTAACTATAAACAAACCATGCTCAGCAGGGTGAATTCAACATAAGAGACTTCTTCCTAAGATAACTTCTTATTAAAAAATACAGACTAAACTAAGAAATTATAGATGATTTACAATCCCAGATGTAAACAATGAGAAGTGAAAGGTTAGAGTAACTGAAAGTCATTGCTTCAAATCACTATTTTTTAATGTGATCTTGGAATAAACAATCAAATTAGAAATAACTAAGGATATATATATTAAAATAAGATGATTTGGCATGAGCACAAATACCGTGAATACCCACCCATTATACAGAATAGGAATGAATAATATTTACAAAACAGGTAAGTTGCTTTTTTTTAAGTAATGAGCAATTTCATAAATAATTACAAACTATTGAAGAGCTATATGACATACTGGGTGCTAAGAGTTTTAAAAATTAAATTTTAAACCATACTAAATCATCTTGCTTTCACATACTTTCTAACTCCAAGGCACTACAGAATCTACTGTAGAAAAAGAAAAACCTGATAATTTGACCTGCTTTTAATATCAATAAATGTAATATCTACCAATGATACATATATACAAATACTTAAAAAATGGAAGAAAAATGTGTTTTCATCCTGAAATAAAATGAAAAGCAAGGGAGTAATAAAAAAACAATAGCAATTACAATGCCAACAAATACAAGGTGATCCTATTTTTGGTCCTAAAATAACAGAACCTTAAATATGTCCCATTACCCGGGTTTCCACAGAAACAAGAGTTGATTCTGGCTTTGCTAATGTCTAGACAGATTTGATATGACCTTTGTAAATGTGATCTCATGTGGTTGTCTTATCACTGTTTTCTATTACAAACAGATTAACTGGTTACCTTGGCAACTTTTGCAATTTTTTTTTTCTTTAAATTCTTATATTTTCAACTGGGTTGGCCAGTCCATCTGAAGGCTCACTCACATTCATTTATATTTATTTATTTATTAGAGCTTAACAAATTTATTGATATTTTAGTGAAGACATTCATCTCAGTGATTTCTCTTTCCCGCTTTGACCTTAGGTTAATATCTAATTTGAGTAAGAAAATAAAATGTAGGAGAGGGATGCTATTTCAAGATAAACATTAAAGTGAACAAAAATAAGTAGTTTACCTATGTTAAAGCAAGTTAAATTTATTATCTTGATATTATATCATGAAGTAAGGAAACCAATAGTTCTATATACATTTCATTGTTTTCCTTGGGGCTTACTTTAAACTCAAATGCAAGTGAACAAAATATTAAGAATATGTACAAGCTGCTTCTCTGGATTTATTACCTATTAAAACAGCTCAGCAAGTAGTTTCCACCAATCAAACAGTCTGAAGCTGCCTCTGAATCTAACATTGTAGGAGTTTTCAAGGAAATCATTATACTGTAAGTTTCTTTTATGTGTGACTCTGCTTTTAAAGATGTAACTGTCACAAAAAAATAATTCATATACAATACAAAAAAATGCAATTCTACAACACATATATTAACAAGGTATATGTAGTCAAAGATTCCATAAAATATGTTTGAAGAAGCATTTTCTTTCCTTTTGTTTTCAGTGTCTAAAATGTGCTTTTGAGAAGCCACTGGTTAAAATGTATGCAGTTAAGCCATGTTATTTTGCTAAATTTTGTTGTTCAGTCACTAAGTTGTGTCCAACTCTTTGAGACCACATGGACTGCAGCATGCCAGGCTTCCCTGTCCATCACCAACTCCCGGAGTTAGTCAAACTCATGTACATTGGTCAGTGATGCTATCAACCATCTCATGCTCTGACACCCCTTCTCCTCTTGTCCTCAATCTTTCCCAGCATCAGAGTGTTTTACAACGAGTCAGCTCTTCGCATCAGGTGGCCAAAATATTGGAGCTTCAGCTTTAGCATCAGTCCTTCCAATGAACATTCAGGGTTGATTTCTTTTAGGATTGACTGGTTTGATCTCCTTGCTGTCCAGGGGACTCTCAAGAGTCTTCTCCAACACCACAGTTTGAAAGCACCAATTCTTCAGTGCTCAGCCTTCATTATGATCCAACTCTCACATCTGTACATGACTATTGGAAAAAACCATAACTTTGACTATACAGACCTATGTCAGCAAAGTGATGTCTCTGCTTTTTAATACACTGTTTAGGTTTGTCATAGCTTTCCTACTAAGGAGCAAGTGTCCTTTAATTTCATGGCTACAGTCATTGTCCACAGTGTTTGGAGTTCAAGAAAATAAAATCTATCACTCTTTCCACTTTTTCCCCATTTATTTGCCATAAAGTGATGGGACCAGATGTCATGATCTTGGTTTTTTGAATGCTGAGTATTTTTATTTTTTTAATTTTTTAAATTGAAGGATAATTGGTTTACAAAATTGTGTTGACTTCTGCCAAACATCAACATGAATCAGCCATAGGTATGTATATACCTATATATATGTAAATGATGGGACTAGATGCCATGATCTTGGTTTTTTGAATGCTAAGTTTTAAACCAGCCTTTTCACTCTCCTGTTTCACCTTTATCAAGAGGTTCTTTAGTTCCTCTTTGCTTTCTGCCCTTAGCGTGGTATCATCTGCATATCTGAGGCTGTTGATATATTTCTCCCAGCAATCTTGATTCCAGCTTGTGCTTCATCCAGCCCAGCATTTCTCATGATGTACTCTGCATTTAAGTTAAATAAGCAGAGTGACAATATGCAGCTTTGATGTACTTCTTTTCCAATTTTGAACTAGTCCATTGTTCCATGTCTTGTTCTAACTGTTGCTTCTTGACCTGCACACAGATTTCTCAGGAGGCAGGTAACCTGGTCTGGTGTTTCCATCTCTTTAAGAATTTTCCACAGTTTGTTGTGATCCACACAGTCAAAGGCTTTGTGTTAAATAAGAATTCCTATAAATTAGTTCAGAACAAATTGGATTTCACAAGTTAGTAACATATATGATTTGATAAATTCACAGATAGTATATCCTTCTTATTTACCATCTTCATACAATGTTGCCTTTTTTGTGTATTTATACCCTTTATAAAAATAACAGCCAAACATTTAACTATTATTTACATTTAAATTGCTGATTTAATAGCTTCCTTCTTTAGAAGAAACAGCTTCTTTATGATATTCCTCGAGAGCTGGTGGAAATGTTAACAGAACTAGATAACAAAAATCTAGGGAAGCAGATGCAATATAACTATTTACTTTGGTAGCAAATGGCTGTTCTCTGAAGAATAATAAAGGTAGACAAGACCCTTTAAAATGAAGCATGTTATTTCAAATTCTTGATGGTTTACATAAATTTTAAAATATTCTTTTTAAAGAGCTTGGTACACATCTGTATCCACTGATAGCAATGCAATAAGTAGTCTCTGATGATTTGAAACAAAACACATGCCATTTGGGGAGAAAAAAAAAAAGCTGTATTTTAATTTTATCTAATTTGTTTTCTCAGTTAATATATCCAGTAACATTTTCCTCCCAATACAATACTCCTTTCTTTCTGTGTTTGTTCTTGGGAGCCAGACAGGATCTGTTAACACAGGAGTTAAGTTAGAGCAATTACTTACAGTTTAAACAGACAACTTTTTGCTTCCCTCTTAATGTGCTAATAGTTGTGTCTAAAAATATGCAATTCTTAGAAAGATAGCACTTCTGATTTTTTAATTATCTATTAACTTTGGAAACTAATCACATGAAACTACAAAATTAGTAAATGTCTTAAAATTTATATATAAAACATAAATTACCTCTAATTTCAACTCAGTCTTTAAAAGAAAAAAACACTGCTCCAAAGAGTCTAATGCCATTCTTTAAAAAAGGAAATTGTTCCTTTTACCTTTACACTCTCCCCATACCCCATTTTCAAAACACATGATTTAATCATTTGGTCATGGACATTTCTAAGATAAGATCTTATATTTCACTTCCATAGCTTCTAGTTATCAGAAAACCCATGTCCTTTATTGATGGAATTGGTCCTGCTGATGTTGGTGTATCCCATCCAGTAGGCTTCATCCTCAGCTTTGCCTCTGGAGGCATTTCCTCTGGTTCACTATTTTCATCTTCATTTAAGCTGCTGCTTCCAAAATAGTTTTTGGAGTAAGTGTTGGAAAGATTTCTTTAGTCTTACTTAAACCAAGTTCATTGGATAGGGGTTTCTTTGTCATCTGACTACCTACCAAGTTGGTAGACTGCCAACTACCTCCAAGTTTGGGAAATTCAAACTTGGAGATCTCAGTAGGCTTTGATGGGAGGTCTGCAGCTTCTTCTGCTTATTGCTTCTCAGCACTATGGCTGATATTTCCCCCTCCATTACTGGAAGAAACAGTCTTAGCTTTCCCAGATTTTTCTGCTTCTTCTTTAGATCATCTGGTGGCCCCAGTTCACTGCTCTGCCACCTTCTTGTCCTCCATTTTCCCTGCCACAGCCTCCAAATTTTTAATCTTTTAGTAAACATTTTTGGGCTTTCCCGGTGGTGCTAGTGATAAAGAACCTGCCTGCCACTGCTGCAGAAGACGTAAGAGATGTGAGTTTGATCTCTGGTCAAGAAGATCCCCTGGAGGAGGCCGTGGCAATCTACTCCAGTATTTTTGCCTGGAGAATCCCATGGACAGAGGAGCCTGGCAGGCTGTGGTCCATAGAGTCACAAAGAGGTGGACATGACTGAAGTGACTTAGCACGCACACAGACAATAAACATTTTAAGAAACTAAATGTTCCTGTCTCTAAGATGATCTTTGATACTTCAATGAGCAAAAACATCTTCCTCTTTCATCTTAACCATTCTTCTCTGAATATGCATTATATGTCATATGTAGAGAATAGTGCAGTGTTTATGAGACCAAGGTATCAAGTCACACTACCTAATTTTTATCTTACATCCAACACTTAATAGTTCTAATCCATACAGTTAATAATAATGGTAGCTAATATTCATTTAAAAATTATTTCATTTAATTCTTACTAATCTATGAGATGGGCACTCACTCATTATTCCCAGCTAGATATACATGGAAATGGGGCTTCCTTGATGGCTCAGCAGGTAAAGAATCCACCTGCAATGCAGGAGACACAGGATACTGGAGTTCGATCCCTGGGTTGGGAAGATCCCCTGGAGGAGGAAATGGCAATTTTCCAGTATTCTTGCCTGGAAAATCTCAGGGACAGAGTGGCTTGGAGCCTACAGCCCATGGAGCTGCAAAGAGTATGAAAGGGCTGAGTGCAAGCGCATGCACTCATGTGCACACACACACACACACACACACACAGAGGAATGGAATTTCCATCTGCAAATGAGGCCCTAAACATCTAAGTAAATGGCCTGGAATCACTCAGCTAAGATTTGACTCAGATTTATTGGAATTCAAATTTATTCCTTTGGCTAGCATTTTGTATGAATAAAGGAGAAGCTAATCTCTTATGGGTTTCCCTGGTGGCTCCATGGTAAAACAAACAAACAAACAAACAACAAAAAAAACACACCTGCCAATGCAGGATACATGGGTTTGATCCCTGGATTGGGAAGATCCCCCGGAGGAGGAAATGGCAACCCATCCCAGTATTCTTGCCTGGGAAATTCTGTAAACAGAGGAGCATGGTGGGCTACAGTCCAAGGTGTTGCAGAGTTGGACATGACTTAGTGGACTGAGCACTCATGCGTATCTCTTATAAATCCGCCTGAATGACAAGACAATATATACGTTGTACCAAGTACATGCAGAGAGCAGTAGTTATGTACAATCAAATTTTTTTTTCAGAAATAGAGCTTTCTACATTTGTTTTTTAAATACAAATCAACTCTGAAAGTAGAGTGTTAAATATTGAAATTAAGCATTTAGTAACAAGGGTAGAATATGCCCTTGAAGAAAAACACATTTTCCTTAACTGTGGAAACTCTCATGAGTATTTTATAAAACATCTCATGAGTATTTTATAAAACATCCCCTAAATATCAGGACAGCTGTTATTTAATCTCCTGGAGGTAAATTATTGACTATAAAATATCACTTTATAGAACCTGGCCTATTAACAAGATTCTTACTGAAATGTTCTTTCTGTTGTTTTATTACTATGGCCAGATCAGCAACTGCAACCCCTCTAGTTCTAATATTTTTCCCTTACTCCAAGCTCTGTATGATGTTCTAGCAGCGATGTTCCATGAGACTAGTCGATAGATAGTGGCTGAATGCCAGAGACAAGTCCTCCTAAGGATGTTTATGCAAGGAGCATCAGGAGATAGGGAATTTGCACTCCTTCCTCAACCACTGCTTTATAATTATTCTGTGAAAATTCTTGTTTCTGGCCAGCGTTTCTCTCCTCCCTCTTCTCTCTTCCCCTTTTTGGAACAGAAGAAATATCACAGATTTTCCCCCCAACCAAGTTGTCTCTAAACTAAACACCTGCAGTGCTTTGTACATTCTATGTCCAAAAATACAAAAATGAGGACGTAAAACTTCCCTCTATATGTGTCCCCACATTTATGATTAGTCTTTTCTATTCTGTACCTCTTGGTAATCATAAATCTGTAGGTTTCTAAAGATCCAAAAATCAGATAGCACATAAAAAGAAAAACAGACTCCAGATATATTGATTTTTTTTATCACAAAGATAAACTCAAGTTCTAAGTTAAAGCCACAGAGCTGGTTCTTGCAGAAACAAAAGGGGATGGAAAGGAAAGTAGAATTCCTGGACCTCTGACTGGGGAGGCCAGTGCTGGGGGTGGGTAATTTGAAGGGTGACTAGAGAAAGGAGTGATTAGAGAATAATCTCCTTTCTTCTTCCCCATCACACTTCCAAATTATTGAAAATTAGAAACAGGTAGACAGTGTTGTGTTTGTGGGCACTATTTGGTCCCCTGAGTTACTAGTAGCCTGATCACTGCCCTGAATTCTCTGAAATCTGTCCATACTTAAACGACAAACGTATGTAAATAACTGTGGCATATGTGTGAATTTTTTTTCATTCCATGTCAAGTTTAGGTTCAGGGCACTATCTGGTACATTCAACAGTAACCACCCCAGGTGAACAAGACTTTTTCGATTTTCATTTACTTTTACATTTACTTTTACATTACATTTACATTACATTTCATTTAATTGCACCTTTTAAAAAAATTTGGATTCCTAGATTTTGGGCTTGTGCTTGGTGCTTCAGTCCCAAATATGAGAGAGTTGGTTGCTGGTTCAAAAGACAGAGAAGTCCCATTCTGAGCTTTAAAGACCATCTCCTGAGAGAACAAAGGCCAACCCCACAAGACCAGCAAGAAGGCTTTCTATGACATACTCCCTAAGATCTTATCCAGGTCCAGTAATTCTGATTTAATAATATCACTGACCTAATTCATAAGGACATTTCTTTATTATTCCTTGCTTATAACAGGTTTTCCATAAAGTTTGCTATTTTGAGTTAACTTTATCAAATTGCAATCATCAAGTAGATAATTGCTTCTAGGCTTAAGCAGAATTATTCTAAAGTTTAACAAGAAACATAAATTTCAAAATTAGAAATACCAATATTCATAGAATGTTTAAGGAGGCCAAGAGACCATTTAGTCCAATACATACATACAAAATGAAGGCCTCAGAGCTACTGAATCTCTCTTAAATCTACATTTTAATAATTTTTTATTGAAAATAATCTACTCTAACACATTTGAAAACTGTGACTATAGCATTGTTTCCCTGTATTTTCAAAACTATTTCAATCTTACTTGCAATAAGATTTTCCTTTGAGGTAGAAAATGCATTTTAATACAATAATGAGCAGTTGGGTGCCTGGCCTAGCTTAATAATAAATAAGTTCAATAAATCTTTGTCTGCATTTCCTAATTTATCAAGTTGTTTGTTTTGTTAGCAGTATAAAACAGTGAGAGCAAAGAAAGAATATGGTACACTTGTCATGTACACATACAAAACTTATAGTTCTTCTAAAATATCTTTCTCATATGATGGCATTAGAAGAACATGTTCTAAAATGTAGAAAATAATTAAGTGATAATAATAAAGTTTCTAAATAGTTAGAGTAATTTTGCAAATAATTTGCCCTAATTGCAAAAGTAGAGCAAATATTTATTAATGAAAAATGGGAAAGTTAATGGTGAAATACCAGATGATAAGTGCTATAGTTTAGAAAGCTATTTCACTTCTGGAATGCTGCAAAACTCAAATAAAATTCAACTGCATTTATGAACAATATGCTTTACTAACATGCTTCAGTAATGATTATTTCTAGTACACCTAATGTGATCATTGAAAGAGAAACCTTAAATTAGAAGGAACTGACTTGACTGTAAATTTATCATTATTACCACCTCCCTTTGCTTGGGTAGAACATATATGTTATTAATTGTTAAGTGGAGAAGTCTTTGAAAATAAATGTTTATAAATTAATTAATAGAATAATTACAGTAAATGACTCACTATAAACTCTTACAGGACCAGTACAGTCATTCTTGAGAAACTGCTAAGAAAACTAATTTTATATATGTGCCAAGATGTAATGAAATAAAGTTACATAATAGTACAAAATAATCCATAATAATGAAAGCTTATTACAAAATATTTGCTTCATCAATTTCTGCCTTGACGTAACAACTTCTTATAATCATTAAAATTACAAAAGTACATCATGCAAAATTAGATGATCTATATTGATTTTTGTCAGTAAATTCAATATTGGAAACCTAATGCCTGCTCAGTTAGAAACAATTTTATATTGATAATTAACAAATTTGGAAAGAGAAACTATAAAGGGACTGATTCAAACAGATGCTATTTTTTAAGAAAATTAACAGTTGGTAATCATTAAGATTTACTACAATTTATTGTTAGAAAATTGTAATGATTCAAAAGTTTTGTGTGGAAAAAAATCACTTCCTATAGAAGGAATCTCTCCCCCATTCCACACACTGCCATCAAGAAAAACTGGAAAGAGAAAATAAAAGCTAAAACCTATTGTTATGCAATCTTCCTGCTAACACTTCATAATAATGACAAAATTAGTTCTGTAAGAGCTTTGTTCCATGGAGTTACCCACTGGTAGTACACAAGTCTGCTGTCAATGAATGGGTATTAAGCTTCTCAGGCATATGTTGTTTGTTGACAGACATTCTTCTCTAAAGATATTTCCTTTTCCCATATTTGTTTACTTATTGTTTTATTATATTCACAGTGGACTTGTGTATTACTCTCTTATTCAGTTTGTGTACTGTGGTATTGGCATTGTTTTTTTCATGCTCTAATTATACTGTATTTGGTCAATGTGAACTATTTCAAGATGGCATCTCCACCATCTTTGAATATGTTCTTAATTTCTATTAAATGCCACAAGATATTTCAAGTTCACCTCATTCTTGTGAAGTTCAGATATTTCTCCAAGGAGACTTTATTTCGTTTGTTAGAGGGTGGTATTCAGAGACTAAGATCTAGGAACTAATTGCGCTTCTTACTCATTTCTAAAGTGGAAACTATCTACACTTGCTCTACCACACACTTTCCAACCACTACAGCATCCTCCAAATTGTTTTACTGCTAGCTTTCTATCTTTCATTCTATACCAATACAAGTATTCTTAAAACAGTCTGAGAAGTCTTTTTTAAAAAGTATATTGTATCGTTTAATTCATCATCTTACGCTCTCTAAAGTCTTTATTTTTCATTTTAAGGTACACACACAGAGACAAACACATACCCCAGTGTTTCTCATGAATTTAGACACAAAGTGAAGTGAAAGTCACTCAGTCATATCTGACCTTTTGCAACCCCATAGACTATACAGCCCATGGAATTCTCCAGGCCAGAATACTGAACTGGGTAGCCTTTTCTTTCTCCAGGGGATCCTCTCAACACAGGGATCGAACCCAGGTCTCCTACATTGCAGGTGGATTCTTTACCAGCTGAGCCACCAGGGAAGTCCAAGAACACTGGAGTGGGAAACCTATCCTTTCTCCAGCAGATCTTCCCAACCCAGGAATCGAACTGGGGTCTCCTGCATTGAAGGCAGATTCTTTACCAACCGAGCTATCAGGGAAGCCCAAAAGTTCTCAAGAAAATATCAGTATATTTAATTCATTAATATAGAAATGGAGTTGTGTACCATGATCAAGTAGGATTGATTTCATGTACACAAAACTAAACATTCCAAAACCAATCAATGTATTTCAGCAAATCAACAGATTATAAAAGAAAGACTATATCATATCAATAGATGCAGGAAAATAACTCTAATAAAATACAAAATTCATTCATAATAGCTTTCAGGAAATGAGAAATAATAAAGGACTTCCTCAACTTGATAAAGAGCATCTGAAAAGAAAAAACTACTCTTAACATAAAAAAAACGTGAGAGAGTGTTTTCTCTGGAAGACAGAATTTGGCAAGGACTTCTATCACTATTCTTACTTAACATAGTACTGGATATACTAGCCACTACAACAAGGTAAGAAAAAAATAAAAGGCATCAGATAAGAAAGGGAAAAATAAAATTATCTCTACTCACAGATGAAATGGTTGCCTATGTAGAAAATCAAAAGTAGTCTATTTAAAATTTCATAGAATTAATAAGTGAGTTCAGCTAGGTGACAGATACAAGATCAATACACAAAAGTTGAGTGCATTTCTGTATTAACAATGAAAATGTGGGCTGAATTAAAATCACTGTAATGTATACTGAAGGATGTAAAAGAAGCTTTGAACAAGCGGAAATACTTTTTAATGTAAATACAGTATTAGAAAGATGGCTGTTGTTTAGTTACTAAATCATGTCTGACTCTTTTGTGACCCCATGGACTGTAGCCCTCCAGGCTCCTTATGTCCATGGGATTTCCAGGCAAGAATACTGCAGTGAGTTGCCATTTCTTTCTTAAGGGTATCTTCCCAACCCAGGGATCAAACCCACGTCTCTTGAATTGGCAGGTGGGTTCTTTACCACTGAGCCGCCAAGAAAGCCCAGAAAGATTATCTCAATTTATCTGAAAATGTAATTCCAATCAAAATCTCAACATTTCACATAAAAGTGTATATGCATGAAAACAGCCAAGGCAATTTTCAAATTATCATGTGATAAATTATAATAATGCAAATAAAATATCTGAATAAAGTTAAATAAATGAATATTTAAATAAATAAAACTATGAAACAAGCTAGAGAGTTTAATATAAAATTGAGCTTCAATTTAGTGTAGAAAAGATGAATAGCCCAGGAAGTGTTGAAAAAATTGATTATCCATTCATAAACATAAACCTGAAATTCATTAAGAATTCTGTATGTGTGTATTTCGCACACACTTACCACTAGAGGTATTTATGCATTTGCACAAGGAGGTACGTAAATGGAAAATCATACCATGGTTATTTATAATAATGAAAACTCAGAAACAAATTATCCATCAAAGCTAGAATCATGAAACAAATTATGGCATTTCCAAATATGAAATCCTATTTAATAGATAAAAGAATACTGCACTGACATGAAAAATCTCAGAGTCATACTGTTGGGAGTACAAAGCAAGTTATAGAAAATATTCAATGTTGTTTTTGTTAAGTTGTTCAGTCATGTACGATTCTTTGTGACCCCATAACCTGGAGCACACCAGGCTTCCCTGTCCTTCACCATCTCCCGGAGTTTGCTCAAACTCATTTTATTGAAAATATTCAATAAAATAGCTATTTTTTTTCTTTCTTTAAAAGAGCCAAACACCGCATATTGCTATATTAAAAAAAAAAAAAAAGGATAAACTTCAGGAAGATTACAGAGCCTCTGTCTCTTGATTCCCCAGTTAACTGTGACTTTTCAGAGCGCTTCCATCCAGGATTCTCTTTCTTAAAAAACATATTTCAGAACAACCTAGAAAATGTCAGTTCTTCAACATCTGAATCACTCCTTCTGAGGGAGTTCCTTTGAAAGATATCAGGGTAGACATTCAATCATCAGGATCCACTTCAATGATTAAAAAAAAAAAAGATGGTTAGGAACATAGTTTCTACAATGTTAGCAACTCTTTTGAATACTGTATTGATATCTTCTCCCTTGTAGGAAGAAAATTAAATAATACATGTTCCCTAATATATTTAAGAGAAAAATAGAGAAAGAGTGAGAAAAAGATATAGCTACAACCTGAGGTCGAGATGAGCAGCAAGTCATTCTGAGCATTGAATTGAGATTCTGACTACATTTATCATATCTGTCAACCTGCTAGACCAAGGACAAGCTAGTAAAGTATAAATACTGATCATTAGATATTGTTCTCTTATTTACCAGATTGGATAGATAAATATTCACCTTTTTTCAGATCCTAAACTCTGGAGAGAATAGCAGTTATTCTTATTCTATCTATTTTTTTGTTGACTGTAATTTCTAGCTTTATTGCTTACTAAATAACATTTTATTGCTTACTAAATAACACCACTCTGCAAAACTCATTATCTTTCCTAACCTCAAACAACACCAGGAGTTAAAGAGCCACAGGTATTGCTATGCCCATTTTCAAAAAAGAAAATGTGACAGCTATTTTAAGTCATGTGGTTGAGAAGGAAAAGTGGTGTCATTGTTACTAGTTATTTTGCTGCAGAATAACTATTTTCCTTTCAACTGGTAGAGTAAGTGATATTCTTCTCCCTTCTATACTGTCTAGAGAAGCATTTACCAAGCTCCCTGTCTTCCCCCTGAAGTAGAAGAGCACAAGATGTAAGCCAGGCCAATGCACATTCTTGTTGGATTTTGCATCTTGAATGGAGATATTAAGAGGGCAAAACAAAATTATCATGTTCATCCGAGAGGCTTGCCACCATTGAGACTGTTGACTAGATTTCACCACCCTGGGGATCATATTGGCCCTCACTTCTGTGATTCTGAACCCTCTTCTTTAGTGTTTCCTTCACTTTTATGAGTCCCCCTCATTCCCAAGCAATCTCTCTTACCCCCTTTAATTAACAGAATCATTATCTCTTGCTCGCCATCAATAAAGAACCACAGTATGCAGTTGGCCACGTGCAGAATTAGAGAGGGCTCGTTTGAATTTTGAGGAAGCATCATGCCCACACCATACCCCCTCCCCATCCCCTCATAGACTATTCCATCCTCAGTCACATGTATTTGCAGTTTCTTCCTACTCCCACCTTCCATAATGGACACATATACTCAAAGACTTTGATTTCCTACCAAATTTCCTCCATCAAAATCTGCTTTCTGGAAGAAACTTGAACTTTTTTGCATACGTATGTAGAAGAGTATTTTGGTTTTTCTTTTATCCAAAAAGTTTTATTCAAATCCTCCTACATACATATTATAGTGCTAAGAAAGATAATAGTGTAAGTAAGAAAGATTTGTCCCTTGTCTTGTGGCTGATAAATCCATCAAACACTGCAAAGGATATCTAATTACAGGATTCAGAGATCTGGAGGGGAGACAAAGTACCTTCATTCCAACTCTGAAGTCAGATGAAATCTGAAATTTGTAGCTGCTTACTAGTGTTTCCTGTTTAGGAAATAAAGCCACATCTAGTTTAACAGTGAATAGAATATCACCAGCAATATTCTGATTTTCCACATAAAGTCAGACAATGGGTTCATTGTCTTCCCCTCATCCTTCATATTTTTATTACCTGTTGACACAGTTAGTGTCTCATTGTGGAACCTTCTACAGTGCTCAGGCTAACACTAAGCCTAGCTGACTAGAACAACCCTTGACTGAGGAAACTGCTCTCAAACTCTCTACCTGAAAAAGCAAATAATAAAGAAAATATAATTTACATTATTACTGAACTTATTTTAATAACTTAAAAATATTGGAAAATTTAAATCATCCAAAATGAGGTAAACAAGAATACCTGTAATTCTAAAATAGAGCTGCTGCTGCTGCTAAGTCGCTTCAGTCGTGTCCGACTCTGTGCGACCCCATAGACGGCAGCCCACCAGGCTCTCCCGTCCCTGGGATTCTCCAGGCAAGAATACTGGGAGACTGCCACTGTTGACAGTTTAACCTATATGTTTTCATTATTTATACTCATACGTACATGAGTAATGCACCTTCTTCATATGTATTTGTTTCTGAAAAACAGGGATTGTTTTAAGTACTCTTTTAAATTATGAGTGGATAATATATTTGAAACAGAACAGAATTAAACTTGTCAAGTATAATCATGATCATGATCATCATTTTTATAGTTAACCCTGCCAGATACTGGTTTAGTACATTGAGTACTTGATCTCATTTAATCCTTCCAACAAACTTACGGTGTTGGTACTACTGTTATCATCAATTTTACTGACTAAGAAACAGGATTTAACCAGGCAACAGCTCAAGACCCTACAGAATAAACTGAATATGAAATATGGATAAAGGGAGATACCTAGAGGAAACTTTTTGAGCCATGCTGACTCCCCACAAGAGAGTGTAACAAAGATTAAAGAAGTATGTCTAGAAGATTTGGAATCTTTCTTTCCAGATTCTCTTGGTGAGGGTACAAACAAAGCATTGCGACTCCCATTCAAAGTGTGTGCTGTGTTGCTATGGTGAGTGTATATTACTCAATCTACCCAGTTTAAAAGGTCCTCAAAGGTGCCACAACCAGACATTGGGAGGAAATGGTTTGCTTTCCCTTATAGCTTAACTTCTAGCATGAACTACAGGTTTTCCATGCCCCACTAACTCCTTCCCTGGTGGCTCAGCAGTAAAAATCCACCTGCAATGCAGGAGACATAGGAGACACGAGGTCAATCCCTGGGTTGGGAAGACCCCTGGAAGAGGGCACGGCGAGCCACTCCAATATTCTCTCCTGGAGAATCTCATGGACAGAGGAGCCTGGTGGGCTACAGTCCATAGGGTTGCAAAGAGTTGGACACAACTGAAGAGACTGAGCATGCATGCAGGTGTGATCCACTAAACCAGAGAGGGGATGATGAAAGCAGGGTAGCCCTGAAAAGCTGGAGGTCAGCACCTGTGACAGGGATCTTTTCGGCAGTTGGGCTTCTGCCCAATTTTGCTTCTTCTATGGATAGAATCAGTAGTTCTTTGTTTCTATGGATAGAAACAAAGTTCCCAGGTTCCCTTGGCAGAAGCTCCCACAAAGCAGATGTGAAAGCAAAACGCCACCTACACAAAGACAAAAGCTCTGGCACAGGAGAGAACCAGGTTCCTGACGTCTCTGAGAAGTGGATGCAAGGTTCAGGATAAGTGTTGGACAGGTGCTTGTGGTCCTCAGGGTAGTACTGACCTCAGAGCATGATAAGGCAGCTTCTCCCTTTTGACTATGTACCTTTGTAATTTACCCTGAAGAAGGGGTGCTGCAAGGTAAAAAGGCCTCCAACAGGCCTACATGCTCCTCAGAGCCAACCCCAAGGAGACTTTAGCTCTTTTCAGCTGGACCTGACTCTATCTGCCTCTACCAATTCCTGCCACTCTGAAAGCTGTGAGGGAAACCACTCCACATGCTAAAACAATAAAATAAATAAAAATAACAATAATAAAATGCTTAGTTCCACGAAAGAGTCTCAAGATGACAAGCTGATTTCTTACCTCCTAATCACCACTGTCCAGTATCAAAATTAATAGAGTAATTTCTTGGGGATTCTCCAATGGCTCAGTGGCTAAAGAATCCACCTGCAGGAGACACAGGAGATGTGGGTTCAATCTATGAGTCAGAAAGATCCCCTGGAGGAGGAAATGGCAACCCATTCCAGTATTCTTGTCTGGGAAATCCCATGAACAGAGGACCCTGGCAGGCTACAGTCCATGGGGTTGCAGAGAGTTGGACATGGCTGAACAGCAGAGCTGGCACTTCCCTTAGCCTCAAAAGAAAATATAAAATACTTTGTAACCACACAGGATTGGGATTAATTTTTGAGTCGTTAGCATCTTTTCCCAAATGACAAAGCCTCTACTGAGACACACCTCAGCTGCACACAAAGGCCTCCAAAGAGACTCTCAGCACCCCCAGCTTCAGTTCTTCTCAAACCCCCATTCCCATCCCCTACAGCAGGCTTAAGAAGAAGCCTCAACATTAAATGAAAAAAGAGTTCAAAGTATGACTATAACACAAGCAAGAACATTTTGTTTACTGACAAGAATCTCAACTTCTTTTCAAGTGACTAGAATTTAATGGACCAGAGGAAGAAATAGCTCAACAGAGAGAACTTTAAAAGTCTCTAGGAGATAAAAATAAATTGCTTTATTAAGTATATCCCTTGATGTGCCATGCTTGTCCAAAGATGCAGTTATAGATGCACTAAAGGAGTATTGGCTATTTTTATCACCTTTCCGCATGTTAGTACCACACACATGGGAAGGGCTCATTCATTCACTTGTTCAGACATTTATTGAGGAGTTCCTTTGTGCCAGTCTGTACCACCCCTGAGGATACAGAGATGACAATAATAGACTGTCCACAAAAAACAGAGAAGTTTAATAGATTAGATGACAAGAAAAATGAGAGTAATTTAAGCATGAAGTGCTTTACAGAGTGTGGTATTTACAAAGTACCACTGGACCTAAAGGAAGATGGGGGAACCTCAGAGTGAAAGAATCAATACAGTTGGTCAAGAAATAGTTTTTTCAACTTTATACTGTTAAACTTACTAAATTGTTGCTACTTATGGAACTATCTGAATTCAGAGGAAGCAACTATTTTGGATAATATTCACAGTGAAGGTTAGGGAAAATCCCATGAACAAATATGAATCACTTCCAGCTCTTAGAAGTCAAGTGCAATTCTGGAAGGCAGCTGTTGGCTTCTAAGCAGGAAGCAACATTACTACTGGAGGTTGTCTATGGTGCATCATTTCAGGAATGCCTAGGCAGATCTCTTTTCATGTGTCCTAAAGTATCTGCTCCAGCTACTTCACTGTTGTCTAAAACTATATGGAGTAATTTATTCCTTCATTCATCCTAAATTTCTCTCCCATTAATATGAAAATATTTTTGGAAAGGAAATAGATAATTACTCTAACATAGAGCCTTTTTTTTTTTTTTTTTTTTTTTTGCTATTTATCAAGAAGAAGCTTTAAAAGAAAAAAGAGGGAAAATTAGTTCCCTGTATACCGAGGGAACTAAAAGGGCACCATAAGTCTGATAGGAAACAGAGAAAAGATCCAGAACATGGGCTAAACACAAACTCTCTGGTTTCATTATTTTACCTTGTTCTACTAATTTCTTTCTTAAACTCCTTTGAAATTTCAGCACTAACCATATGCTTTTCTTTCCTCCACATTTCTGAATTCCCAAGCCTCCCTTCAAGAAACAATAAAAAATTCTATTTAATATCTATGAAGCTCCTTTAACCACCTCAGTTTCTCTGTTGAGATCAATCACTGAGAGGTCAAAACAAAATGGTCCACAGACATCACAGGTCAAAATAAACACAATGTACATTGGCCTCTGCTCAGAAGTACACTCTAGGCACTGTCCCATTTTATAGTAGTGAGCATTTGGGGCTCAAATAAGACACTTTATGTGCAACACATGTACATCATCAGCATGCCTTGGAAGCAATTATATCTAGTTCTATAAATCCCTGGGCTTTGTTAAGGAGCCAAAAATTCTTTTTTTACGTCATAGAATTCTCTAGTGCCAGGAATTTGCAGAGATTCTCTTAGACTCATATCCAGGAGATTGATATCCAAAGCATCCTTTACAGACAAACAATTCATGAACACATTCGCTTACTCAAAATACATTTCCTTGGTGCCAGGAAAGCTACTTATCAGTGGGGACTGAAACATAATCCCAGCCTTTGGGAATCTCAAAACATTCTCATTTAAAAGGGGTGGATGGGACTTCTATGTTTTCATATAGGGCACTATTGACTTACTGGAGAGGAAATTATTCACCTGGTCAGATAACCTGTGCTTTCAAAAATGTGAAATATTCCTTGCCAAAAATCTCAACAGAAAAATTATCAAAAGTATATTTTCCATTAAATAGGTTTCTATATAAAATTCCTCTAGTAGCATGTGTGTCTTTGAATTATAAAATGGGCTCTTAAGTGACAGCTTCCATTCTCCAAACTACAGAGTAAGTTGTATCTTCAAATCAGGTCCTGGCATCCAAGGCCAGACCAGACAGTTATACATTGTAAACCTGAACACAAAGAGCTGATCAGAAAACTTTGTTTTACACTATCTAAATTATCCAAGCTAAAAGATTGAATTTCCTCATTTCACATCCTAAAGAGAATTGTTTTAAGATTCTAAAAATATTTTTTTAGCTGTGTGGTAAAGAAATTGTTGAATAATCTTTGTTAATTAAGCCAAACTAGGTGCATTATGACAAATAAAGTTGCTAGTTAAGATGCAGACAAATCAAACAAGACCTTGGGAGTCAGGGTAAGTGCTTTGTAAATGATTATCTCAGCAAAGGAGAGTAAGTTCTTCTAAGAAAGCAAGAGACTTCCTAACATTGAAGTTTTGGAAAGTACAAACTGTTGACTGTGTAAAATGAATTGGAAATTGGACAAGGAGTCTGAATCAAGGTTATTTCCTTCATGAAAAGTAGATGGAATGGTGTTTAAAAGTGAATAGAAAATGAAGGTAGACTATAAGATTCCTTTCAAAGAAACACAATGTATTTGGATTTTTCTACTCTTTGGCAATTTAAACAACTTAAAATTGAAGAACATAATGTTAATCCCAGTTGGCTACCCTAAGGATGTTACTTACCTATAAAACCGAGTTGACAGTAGCACCTACCTCACAAAGTTATTGTGATGGTAGAAGGACATGAGACGTTATGTATATCGGTAGCAGAATGCCTGCTTCATAACAAGTGACCTATCAAAACCAGGTTTTCAAGATTACAATATTATTATTATTATAAACAACATAAATGAGATAAAACTGTACTTTCCTTTTGACTAAAAGAATACCTTTCTTCCTTTTATGTTCACCATGTTCTTTTGACACTTCAAATGAAAGCTTAAATAAATAGATGTTAGTGTAAAACATTACTGGGTGAAATAGCAAGTGAGGCACTGTAAGGAAAAGGAACCTACTTTTCACTATATATCCTTTGGCATTTTAATTTTAAAAATGTATTACCTATTTAAAAAATATGTTAAATATAAAACAAACAACAACTCGTGGTCACTTAGGAAAGAAAGTACCAAATGATTGATATATGTTTATTAAAACATGAGTATAATATTTATGTTAATATTTATTAAGTGCCTACTATATGCCTGTGATTGCTTTAAGCTATTTCATACATGTGTTAATGAATTAAATGAGTTTAATGTCTTTAGTCTCCTGAAGCAAAAGAGTGATAATATTAGTACTCCAAGTTATTGATGAACTAGTTACAAAGAGGTTTATCTACTTCCCTCAGGTTTACTCCACTTATTAGTAGCTGAAGTAAGAAATAAGCCCATACAATATTGCTATATATATATACATACTTGTAAATATATCACTTAACCAAATAAAATCAGAAAGCAAGTCTCCATATGATCATTCTTATCTCTGCCAGCCACAATATGGGGCAGAGTTTCCTGTAAGCAAATACTCCTTGCCTGTTCCCATGTTTGATAAATCTACATATCCACAGTCCAGTGATTGGAGACATCTGAACAACCGTTGATATTCAAGGCATTAAATAGACAACAGAGATAAAGTTATTGGTGGTGGGTGTTTCTTTAAAAAGAAGAATAAAAATTACACAATAAAAATCTCTGTAGTTCTATGCATCTGTGTCTCTTATTCTGTCTCGCATATAGGGTTATCGTTACCATCTTTCAAATTCCATATATATGCATTAGTATAGAACAATTTTATGGACTCTGAGGGAGAAGGTGAGGGTGGGACGTTCTGGGAGAATAGCATTGAAACATGTATATTATCATATGTGAAACAGAACACCATTCCATGTTCGATGCATGAGACAAGGGCTCAGGGCCGGGGCAATGGGATGACCCAGAGGGATGGGATGGGGAGGGAGGTGGGTGGGGGGTCCAGGAAGGGGAACACATGTAAACCCATGGCTGATTCATGTCAATGTGTGGCAAAAACTATTACAATATTGTAAAGTAATTAGCCCCCAACTAAAATAAATAAATTTATAAAAAAAAAAAATCTCTGTAGTGTAAACAGTTTGAGACTAGTAAGTCCTCCTCATTATCTTTTTATACTTCTCCCAAAATTCTTGAGGTTTCTTAAAAATCTGTCTACTTTGCACCTTCCAAATGAATTATTGGACAGATAAATGTGAAGCTAAGCCCAAGCTACTGATCAGTGAAATTGTTTGCAACTGGGTGGAAGAGCTGCAGTGTTGGGAACTCCAAAAAATGGTAACATCACTCAAAGCATGCAATATCCTACGGTGGAAATAGCACACAGTGGCCTGCCCCTTAATGCCTGGTTCAGGTGAGAAGTCATTTTAGGAGTCTCGTGAAACTTCTGAATGGTATTGGGTCCATGGCTTTGCAATTTCACAAGAGTTGAGTTTGGAAGTAATGTGGTCTGAATTGGCCTTTGCCAAAAGGTTCCATGATAATCCACTGTATAAAAAACAACCATCTTTTTTTTTTTTTAAGTTTTTCTGAATTTCTCAGTTTTATACATGAAAGTGAAAGTCCCTCAGTCGTGTCCAACTCTTTGCTACCCCATGGATTATATAGTCCATGGAATTCTTTACGCCAGAATACTGGAGTGGGTAGACTTTCCCTTCTCCAGGGTATCTTCCCAAACAAGGGCTCGAACCCAGGTCTCCCACATTGCAGGCAGACTCTTTACCAGCTGAGCCACAAGGGGAGCCCAAGAATACTGGAGTGGATAGCCTACCCTTCTCCAGCAGATCTTCTCAACCCAGGAATAGAACCGGGGTCTCCTGCATGGCAGACGGATTCTTTACCAACTGAGCTATGAGGGATACTTGCCATATTTGTGTTAAATTGTCTAACTCTGAGATGACAAATTAAGTCTGTGATCTTTGACAGAAGTTGGTAAACTACATTAAGGAGTTTATCCCCAGTTAGTTGTAACATATTGTGCACTGTTGCAGTTTTAAGTCCTAGGAAGACTTTTTGATTCATTTATACATATAGTATTTTCAAATGGAGGGAGCTAAAGACACATTTTGGTGAAAAGGTTCAGGTGATCTGTGAGTTCATTTACTGCAAACCATGAATTTTTCACTTGTAAGAAGAATTGAAAGCTACTTATTTGTGACCACTAAGTGAGTAATGAGTCATTACAAAAAGCTTCATGTTACAAGAGTTTACTGAAGAACTGATTTCATTAATCTACTGTTAAATCTTGGCAACATTTAACAATATAACAACATCAATGTTTGTTTAATGAATGAATAAAGGAGTACACATCAGTGCGTACAAACCTACTCAGAGTCTTGAAGAAGAATGAAAGAGGCCCTCCAAAGAGGATCCCCAAGAGGGCACTTTTATTTGGTTGTCCTTTACAGCTTAGAATCTGAGTTCTAAAGAATGTCATGGGTAAGACTGTTGGCCTTTGGTTTCCCCGGTGTGGTTAGTCTAGCTAGTTCCACCAGGCCAGGGCAAGAGAAAGGAATTTCTAAGAAGAAAGCAAAGTCTAACCAAACCCAGAGAGAAAATATAGACTCTCTTCCCAATCTGAAAAAAAAAAAAAAAAAAAAGACAAGTTACTGAAGACAAGACACTGAATCCAGGAGACTTGGAGTCAGGAGTTTGAAAACTAGGAAATGAATATACCAGACAGCATGTCATCAGTTAATGGGGAGCTTTGAAGCTGTAGCCAAAAAAACTCTGATGCTTAAGTCTGTGGTCAGAAGCTAGTCAGAGGTGCATGAAACTGTCTCAAGAAGATAAAGGTTGGACTCTCCTACCACAAAGCAGCATTGTGTGGACAGGCTTTCTATGCTGTTGTTTTAAGGCTTTGAGTGATATAAGAACGTTTGGCAGCTGAGGGAAAGAAAGCACGTATCCAGTTTGTGCACTCTCGTTTCTTTTGATGCAATAGTTTTTCATTTTATTTATCATCATTTAAAAAATTATTTTTAGTATGTAATCCAGTTATTTTCAACCATGACTGTATACCAGAATAACCTATGCAGTTTTCTAAAAAAGCAAATAAGAACAGTCACTTGGAAAGTATGATTTAGTTAGTTTCTAGGTTTGGCTGCTGTTTGTGTCTTAGTTCCAGCATTGACTCAATAGTCAATCAAGTTTGAGAACTGTTCACTTAAATTACATAAGGCTCAAGATCACCCTCTGGTGCCTACACTCAAGTTACATTTCAGAAAACTTGTTGTCTCTGGAGGCTGTAATTGCAGTTGGCATTTTTTTCTTACTACCTGTCTGCATTTTATAAATGTTCCCCAATAAACATAGGTGAATTTCATAATAAAATAAAACAAATGCTATTTTTTTAAAGACTGCATGAATTTGAAATATTTTTTTTACTCTGCAAGAGAATTCCAGAAAAACATGTGCTTCTGCTTTATTGACTATGCTAAAGCCTTTGACTGTGTGGATCACAACAAACTGTGGAAAATTCTTAAAGAGATGAAAATACCAGGCCATCTCACCTGCCTCCTGAGAAACCTGTATGCAGGTCAAGAAGCAACAGTTAGAACTGGACATGGAACAACGAACTGATTCCAAATTGGGAAAGAAGTACTTCAAGGCTGTATATTGTCTTCATGCTTATTTAACTAATATGCAGAATACATCATGTGAAATGCCAGGCTGGATGAAGCACAAGGTGGAAACAAGATTGCCAGGAAAAATATCAATAACTTCAGCTATGCAGATGACACTACCCTTATGGCAGAAAGTAAAGAATAACTAAAGAGCCTCTTGATGAAGGTGAAAGAGTGAAAAAGCTGGCTTAAAGCTCAACATTCAAAAAATAAAGATCATGGCATCCAGTCCCTTCATTTCATGGCAAATAGATGGGGAAACAATGGAGACAGTGACAGACTTTATTTTCCTGGGCTCCAAAATCATGGCAGATGGTGACTGCAGCCATGAAATTAAAAGACATTTGCTCCTTGGAAGAAAAGCTATGACACACCTAGACAGCATAGTAAAAAACAGAGACATTACTTGGCCAAGAAAGATTGGTATAGTCAAAGCTATGGTTTTTCCAGTAGTCATGTATGGATGTGAGAGTTGAACCATAAAGAAGGCTGAGCACTGAGGAATTGATGCTTTTGAACTGTGGTGTTGGAGAATACTCTTGAGAGTCCCTTGGACTGCAAGGAGATCAAATCAGTCAATTGTAAAGGAAATAAGTCCTGAATATTCATTGGAAGGACTGATACTGAAGCTGAAGTTCCAATACCTTGGTCACCTGATGTGAAGAGCCGACTCATTGGAAAAGACCCTCATGCTGGGAAAGATTGAAGGCAGGAGGAGAGGGGGATGACAGAGGATGAGATGATTGGATGGCATCACCGACTCCATGGACATGAGTTTGAGGAAGCTCCAGGAGATAGTGAAGGACAGGGAATCCTGGCATGCTGCAGTCCATGGAATCACAAATAGTCAACAGGACTGAGTGATTGAACAACTTTAGTTTGATTCCAAACCAGAGAAATTATTAACCATGTCCCTAACTGCACATGGGTGTTGCTGTTTTATTTAAGGACTGATGGCAGTTCTGAGTCTTCATTTTTTTTTTTTTTAATGAATGCTTGTTTATAGCAGTTCTTAAAATATTTGAACAGATCAGAGATAACTCTCTTTAAAAAAAAATTAGAAAAATGTCCCTGTTAATTACTTATCTTTCCCCATGTCAAAAATCACTAATGGATTAACCCTGTAGTATTTATTAGCTATAGAAGTCTACTGCTGAAATGAAATGTCTCTCCTTGCTAGGCTACAGACTTTACTATGGTCTATTCACAGTCATTTGATGTTGAGTCACTTTGTCTCTGATATGAGAGATGTCTATAAAATCTTTGTTATGTCTATCGAATGTTCTTAGATTTGCATGTCTGGATATTGAAATTATTTCAGGGTCAGAGTCGAGCAAAAAGATCTTCAGGCAGCCAGTATGACCTACAAAGCTGCCTCCATAGAAAGCAAAAATCGAAACCAGGCGCAGAGTCTCCACTACAGTGTTAATACTGGCTCCATGGACATCCAAGGACAGTTCAGAAATGAAGCCTCCTAAGAGTGACAGTGTGAGTCCTGCCACTGTGAGTTCACAATGAGACAACAGCCGTTCATAATGACCTGTGTTAGGGGGACCCGGTACTCCCTGGATCCTGTGAGCTCGCCTGCTGGAGTACAGTGCAGTAAGCTCTGTGAGGCAGCTCCCCAGGTCTGCTAACAGGTCTCCCATCTAGGTCAGACTGACTCAGGGTTCCTGGGATGGTTCCCTTCCCAGTCTCTTTGATTTCCTGTTTATCTCAAATGGGTTCATTTGGCTGGCTCTGTGTTTGGCTCATTGTGGAAATAGTTGCCACAGGGGAACATTATTGTGTTTAGGAGTGAAGTGTTAAGAGGAGCAGGTGCAGAGAGAGAACACCACGCTGGGAAGACAAGCATTCCTACCTCGATCTATTCATTACACACAGTGCAACTGCAGTGAGGGCTAGGGATGCAATGCTAACGAGAGAAAGAACACACTTCTCAGTTCATAAATTTGATGCTAAGGAAACCAAACAGAAAGCAAAGGCATGATAATAAAAAGAACTGCTCTAGGGTTGTATGGATCTAATTCCCATATTAGTTTCAAATAGAGATAAATTTTTGTATAGGCCTAGATGACTATTCTAAAATTTTGTAACTGCCATATTTATATACATATATATATATAATCTGTACTTAACTATACTTTAAGCTCCTTAAAATGTAGAACTTTATACACTTAAGATTCTTTTGCATGTACTAGTACTCAATAAATTAGAGAAGGAAATTAATGTTTGTTGAGTACCTTATGTATGTTCCCCACCATGAATTACTATGTTTAATTTATTTCTGGTAGAACTCTTCTGGCACATGTTATATTTTGTGCTTTGCAGATGAGCAAACGTGCCCAGAATGTTTTAGTGACAAGCCCAATGTCTCAGAGTTACTAACTGGCAGGATCTGCACTCAAACGCATGCTCTCTCAGCTCTACCACCTTGTGAGGAGTCCCACAGTCTTATCTTCTTCCTTTTCTTTCTACTTTTAACAATTCATGTGATTATAGTAGATCCACCTAACTAGTACAGAATAATCTCTACCTTAAATTCAATCAGTTATTAACCATAATTACATCACTAGTTCCTTTTATGACAAGGCAGTCTATTGGTGATGGGTTAGAGTGTGTAATCATCTTCAGGGTCAAAATTCTTCCTACCACACCACCTCAGAGAGATATAAATCTCACTGATTTTAGCCAATGTATTTAGCAAAGTTCCTTGTGCACTTGTAAGGGCAGAAAAGACTATAAGATACATCTCTATTGCTCACATCAGAACCAGTTTTATCCTCTGAATCAAGTTTAAGTCATTTTATGCAGGATGACTGAATACTGAAACTTCCTTAAGCTGTTCTGCTCATAACTCTGACGTTGAAGACCGATGAAGTGATACATTTAGGCTGCTGTACAAACTGAGAAACTGCTCAGGGTGCTAGGATTAGAATGTGACACAATATCCTGTGTAAGGGCATAGATCTCATGCAGGTGAGGAAGAGCATCAGAGCTTTGATAGTGCCCTTAAGAGATTCAGAGTTATTATTAAACTCTCTCTGGATGGGAAGACCAATGGTAAATTTATCAAGAATTCTACAAGCATTATTAAAGTGAGTGATTTTTATGCATCTCAAATAAGAGACTCATATAGGCATCAAAGTTAGCCAAGATAAAATGTCCAAAATATGAACGTGAGGAATTTATATGTGCAAGCAAGTGATGGCATTAACCTTAAAAGATGTCTTTCGACTTAAGTGACCTTCCAACTAGATGATTTTCCTGACCTAGATTTTTCACCTTAACAGTCTAATTTACTTCATACCTATCTAAATGCTGATTTGGTTTTCATTCATATATGCCAGAAAATAAATCAGAGAAAACTATTTCCTAGCTTCCAGGCATCACCAACAAAGTTATAAAAAAACTTTTTCAGTGAGAAGAAACTCCTATTAACTTGTCTTAGAAAGAAAATGGAAAATCATACAAGACAACTAAATTGAAAAGGTCCAAGACTCTTGCCAGGTAACTAGTTCTAGAAATTAGATTGTAGGAGTGTACTAAGACTATTTACTCTACCTGAGAACCTAGAAGGGGAGCAGGTTCTTAGAAAGTGCTCAGGGTCCAGCCAAGGAGACTAGCATCAACCAGCTGCAATGATGTTGATATGACAAGTTTAAGGACCAGGAGCCAGACAGAAGGTAAAAACAGAATGTGAATAGGGATGAGGGCCAAGTTCAGAGGGTTGATAGGCAATCAATTTTATGGAAAATAAAATGAATTAAATCCAGGAAATGGATGGAGCTGGCTTAAAGGAATAAGGCAGGCATGCAAAAACCTTAACGATATCACCAATATTTTTCTTAGGGTACACACTGACTTTATATATGAAATAATATGTGCGATTTAAGAGTTACCAATATACTTATCTTCTTAAAAGCACTTAACTTCTTTGCCAGTCATGTTCCTAATACTTCTACATGCCCTTGTTATATTAGACTGAGAGGTAGGTACAGTGTAACACATGTAGAGGCTCTCATATCTGGACATGTCTGACTTGTCCAATAGTACATATTGTTGTTGTTGTTTAGTCACTAACTCCTGTCTGACTCTTTGGGATCCCACGGACTGCAGCATGCCAGGCTCTTCTGTCTAGGGGAATTTCTAGGCAAATACACTGGAGTGGGTTGCCATTTCCTTCTCTAGGGGAACTTTCCAATCCAGGGATGGATTTCGTGTCTCCTGCATTGGAAGGCAGAGTCTTTTCCACTAAGCCATTAGGGAAGTTCGCAGTAGTGCATACTTGATCTGAAACCAAGCAATCCATTGCTTAGCAAACAACCAAGGAAAATGTCTTTCTTTACACTGGATCCATCTCAGCTGTTCTCATTGATTGGAAGGTGTTAGATTGGAAGGTGTTAGATCTGAAAGTCTATGTAGAACTCTGAGATCTCCATGTATCTGGTTCATTTGGATAAATAAAGTAGAAGCAGCCAATTT
The DNA here is from genome assembly GCF_054371585.1 of Giraffa tippelskirchi. NCBI lineage: Eukaryota > Metazoa > Chordata > Mammalia > Artiodactyla > Giraffidae > Giraffa > Giraffa tippelskirchi. Next base: position 46,441,965 of record NC_137276.1, read on the forward strand.
TCACATGAGGAAAATGGAGCATAAGTAAGAGCCTAGAATCCTAGAAAGAACGAGAGAGACATAGGAAGGCTGCCTTGGCAATCAATAGTTTAACAAGTCTCAGCAAAATTTGTATGAAATCTATCTACAAATGCTTTGTTCAGTGAAGTCTCCTTATTCTTACATCAAACCCACTCCTCTTTATTTGAGCAAACCACAGTGGACTTTTATCTCTTGTACCTGAGAAGACTTTGGTTAGAGGGCATCATTATTATTGTATCTTCACTGTTTTTGGAAGGTCCTGAGTAGATAGAGAAGTCATCTAAAGAGAAAAGTAACTCTGGAAAGAGAACAGAGAATGAAAATTAGAGAAGATAATAAGGATAAACTTTGCCAATATCAGTATTACTACAAGAGTTCAAGAGTTCGTCCTTTATACTCAAAAATGTTTGTACATATTCATGTTTGATAAGATGGTATAAAATATCATATATTCATCATATGAGTTAAAGTCATTGTAGTTCTTGATGGTCTTAGAGTTAACTTCACTCATAACTTATAAATGTTCTAAATGATTTAATATGTGTTCTTTTTTTCCTTATCTTTCTTATTCTTCAAATTAATAATAGCTAGTTTCTATTCTACTCAAGGGGAAAGCTGCAGTGTCTATTTCTCTATGCCATAAGACAATTTCTAGCTGAGTTTTAAGAAAAGTTGAGCCGGTAAAGTGAAAAAATAGAGAAAATTGGATAATCTTGCTTTTCTTAGGGAAGTCCAAAAAGAAAATGTGCTGCTTAAAGGAAAAAAAAAAAAAAAAAAAACAACAATGCTTGTTGGCTACAACATGCAAAATCTTAAATAAGAAAGAATAACCAGCAATTCTATTAATAGTTTATCCACATGCATCTCCAAGTTCACTATAAAGTTCCAAGGTAACTTTTCTAGTAAATGGCATAATTGGCATTTGAAAACCATGTAAGGCATTTTTCCTTTTACAAAGAGTAAACAGTAAAGTACAAAAGTTTTTATGAAGCTGTCTTATTCTATTGCGTACATTTGTTTAATTATGTGTCTTTTTTTGTTGTGGGTTCATTTTTTTCCAAGTATAAAAGGCAGATCTTCATAAATTTCTAAAATTATTCCACAGTTATCAATTGCAGATTTAATAATGCTCACTTATATTTTCTTGGAAATCACCTACATTATCCAGACTTCCAAAGTTATTTATATATTGACATTTAATTATTTGGGTGTCTAATGTTCTTTCCTCTTTTTCCTTCAAGCTTTGTACTTTTCATATTGGATAGGTTAGTGATATGTGTATTTTAGTGGTTCATTAAAAATATTAGCTCAAACAATAAACAAAAATATTGGCTCTTATAATTACATATCAGTTTTTTTTTTCTTTTTGCTAAATGATATGTATTTTTATTGCTTCTTTTCTCTCTTTCTATTGCTAGAATCTGAAGTTGCTGAGATGTTGGAAAAATAGAACCACACTTTGTTTAGGAATGCCTGAATGCTATAGTATAAGACTATTCTAGTATAGAGCCTGAATTTAAACAGAGAGAATTTCATAGTTTTTCCTGAACACTTGTAGAATCCAATGGGTGTAGACTGTGTCTTCAATATTTTCCTGCTTTATAGGCAAGCCAGAGACAAAGAAAAGAAAATGTGCTGAGATGATTCTGTCCCTATTCTGTGTGACCCTAAACCTTTTAAGTAATGTACTCTTGACTGAATATATCAGCAACTTTTAAAAATAAATGATTACGTGTATAATTTCTTATAATCAATTCATAATGAAACTGGAATTTTTAGTTCTTTTAATCTACTCTAGTTAAATGTTCAGTTTTTTCTGTTCTATTTTAATAATGTGTCTAAAATAGATTTCCTCTGTGTACTGCTTTTGACATGGCTCTTGGACTTAGATTATGATGTCATTTGTTATTTTTATTTCTATATATTCTGTCTTTTGTTTATATCCCTAATGGAGGGGGAGAGAGAGACAGAAAGAGAGCGGGTTACTTACATTTTTTAAATTCTTTTTTTATATTATTAATTGCTATTTGTACTGCAGCTCGTATAGAAGACTATTCAAAATCACATTTTAAACTTCTCGAGAATAGGATACATCTCTGACTACAGGTATTTCAACACAGTTATATCAGGGAAAGAGATCAAATCAGTCAATCGTAAAGGAAATCAACCCTGAATATTCATTGTTGCCAAAGCTGAAATACTTTGGTCACCTGATGTGAAGAGCCAGAGCTCACTCATTGGAAAAGAGCTTGATGCTGGGAAGGATTGAAGGTAAAAGGAGAAAGGGGCAACAGAGGAAGAGATGGATGGGATCAATGACTCAATGGACATGAGTTTGAGCAAACTCTGTGACACAGTGAGGGACAGGGAAGCCTGGCGTGCTGCAGTTCATGGGGTCACAAAGAGTAGGACACGACTTAGTGACTGAACAGCAGCAGCAACATGTAAAGCTGACACTGGCAAAGTTAGCTAGAATGGATCTTAGCATTTGACTTAAATTCTAATATCTAAGGATTTCATAATGAATACTTCTTTGTCTGCAGGCAAGAACTAATGATTGTAATAAACCTGTGTGGAAGACATTAACTAGTCCTATAAACTCTAACTAGCGTCTGACTCTCTGGTCCTCAACGTTCTCATACACAAAATGAAATGGTGGCTTACATGATTCCTAAGCTTCCCTCTAGCTGTAATATTTTATGACTCTATTCTTAGAATTTGATAACTTTTATCTCCTATGCACTTCCACATATGGCAAGGGATTAGCTAAATATAAATGAAAAAAACAGCTATTAAGTTAAGCTTATTATACCTAAGTTTATTAATACAATTTAATATAATCTCCTAAAGGATGTGGAGAAAAAAATAAGTGGGTAGAAACGTACATGAGGAAGAATAGATCATCTTCCTATTGCTAGTTGAAGTTGTTTTATCAAAAAGACTCTTAGAGAGAAAAATGAATGAGTAAAAATAGAAGTCTATTTGTAGCCAGAGCTAAACACTATTATAGTGATTAAATAAATGATTATTTTCCCAGATGGTGATTTTTTGTCTAGTAGACTGTTAGATTGCTTTTAAAAAGTAAACAAAGAAACAACAATAACAATAAAACTTGAAACTCCATTTCAAGTAAGTATTCTTGACTTAGAAATTTAACATTTATATTTGGGAAAAATAGCTTTGATGCATTCCAAAGAGAAAGAAAAACATATGCCAAGAAAGAATGGTGGGAGAGCAAGTTAGAAGTTGGAAGCAATGACACAATATTCAAGAAACTCAGAGTGCTGGACATGCTTGTGACATCAGATAGAGGTGAAAGATGGAAAGAGGTGGTCATGGATATGAGGAATGAGGATGGAGTCTTTATATGTCATGGTAAGCCACTAGGGCTAAGGAATAGATACTCAATGTTTACTTAATTTTTATCCAGTTAGTTATAAAAAGTTGAGTGTGAAAAATCTGAATAGTCTACAATAATGTGCTTTCCTTGTGTGGCCTCAGTTTTATGCTCTTGTTAGTGCTATAGTTTTGGTAGATTGTGATTTATGGATCTTTTTCCCTTTAATTATAATTGTCCCTTTTAACTGATTTTGCCTTTTTCTTCCTTGATTTTTGTCTTGATATTAATGTAATTGATCTAACTTTATCTTTATAACATTTTCTGAACAAATAGATAATTCCATTCCTACTTTAACCAAGACATATTTATTTATTTAGAGCTTCAAGGTGAGAGTGGGAGTTTAGAAGAAGACAGCTTAGTTGGTGCTTTTGGAAAGTCACAAATAGTGGACCTGACCTCTGCTTTCCGTGATATTGTTGTTCAGTTGCTAAGTTGCATCTGACTTTTAGAGACCCCGTGGACTGCAGCACACCAGGCTTCCCTGTCCTTCATATCAATCCTTCCAATGAATATTCAGTTGATTTCCTTCAGGATTCACTGGTTTGATTTCCTTGCTGTCCAAGGGACTCTCAAAAGACTTTTCAATTCAAAAGCATCAATTCTTAGGCGCTCAACCTTCTCTGTGGTCCAACTTTCACATCTGTACATGACTACTGGAAAACCACAGCTTTGACTATACAAACCTTTGTCGGCTTTACATGATGTCCTTTCAGTAGAGAGAGCAGAGAACACTGCCATCAATCAACAGTTAGACATCTCTGAGAATGCAGTGGGCTCTGGCACACAGCAATAGATCTAATCACAGCATCTTCAGCAATTAGGGAGTGCTTTGCAATTGGTGTGACGCTTTCCAAGCCATTCACTCATGTATTCATGTTCACTGAGCACCTCCCTGGGGGAGGTGTCACATGAGGCTCCAACGAACTATCAGAAGGTGAACCAGAGAGAAACATTCATGCCAGCCTGGAGCTTATACTCTGTGGGAGAAAGCAGCACATAAAACGGGAAACAAATGCACAGGTAATTAAGGTATATGATAAGTGCTATGAAGAAAATAGATATGATAGTTTTGATGAAAGTGTGAAGAAGGGTCACTCTGAGGAAGGAAAATTTAAGCTGAGGGCTTTTGTAGGAAAAGTTAAAATAAAACATTTTTTTCCAATCATAATTTTTTAAAATGCCATCTATTGCTGCATTTCAAACTAAAAGCCCAGAAAGTCAAGTTTATTGTAATATACATTCTGTTTTCTAACAAAGAAATGCTTGTTGAAATGTACCAACTAGTTTTTAATATCTCATGTCACTCAAGTAGTTTTTTAACCTCCAACTAATGCATAGAACCAGGGAATTATCATAGAGATGAAACTGGTTGGTAAAAACTAAACATGTTTTCTCTTTGAAAGCTTTTCCCAAGGAATTTCACTGAAACAAACAAGAGTGAGGATGAATATTAACATTCAAACTGTGAACAGCTCTCTGCAGCCTCTGTTATTTTTTGTTACCCAGAATAAAACATTACCTCTGCCCCCACTTAAAAAATAACAAATTTTTAAAACTTAAAAAAAGGAAAAATAACCCATTTTATTAAGAATCTTAAGAAAGTGACTTTAGCTCCCTCAAGGCTACTGTTTATCTTCTGGAAAATGGAATAAATGAATATTTCAAAAAATTTATCAATCTGATGCCCATTTTTAACCGTTTTTTTTTTAGGTTCTTGGGTTGATCCACACTAAGGTAAATCTTAAACAGCGTTAATGAATGCCATCCACAAGAAGGATATAATTGCATTAAATCCTCATCCAATAAAGCCGAAAGAACCCAAGCCTAAAGCACAATCTTATTTGCAAGTAATATTCTGTATTTAACAGCCACAGAACAATATCTTACCAGTAAGTGAAATTCCTGGTTGTATCTCGAGTGCATGTGTGTGTACTAAGTCACTTGAGTCATGTATGACTCTTCGGAACCCTACTCTGGCTCCTCTGTTCATGAGATTCTCCAGGTAAGAACATTGGAGTGGGTTGCCATGCCCCTCTCCAGAGGATCTTTCCAACCTGTGGGATCGAATCTTCATCTCCTCCATCTCCTGCACTGGCAGGAAAGCTCTTCATCACTAGTGTCAGCTGGGAAGACCTTGTATCTGGACACACATACAATAACAAAACTATTTCTACTGATTAAAACACTAGTGAATGACATCTCCATTTCTAGGTATCTATTTGTCACCTAAAATATTTGCCTTACCTCCTGAATCCTAAACGCTTACCAATTTTAAGCACAGCCTCATGTAATTATGTTTCTTGCTACTGCTATTAGATCAGCTACAACCAATTCTTAATGGAATAAATAGCAAGCAGTAGGCACTCTTCACTCAAAATGCACTGTGGTAATAAAGCCCTTAGGATGAAAGCAATTGGGAAAATTGTAACTTGCTCATAAAATGGTAAACTGAGTGAAATTTCAAAGAGGCGAGTCGAGGGTGTACCTCTGTTTCTGCTAGCAAGACATTGGGGTAAATAGGACTCATAGTTTATTTGTTTACATTAAAAAAATACGGATAAATTCAGGAAGCAAAGAGATAAGACATGAGATGCTCTGGATGCTAGGTGGAGAAGTCCACTGAGATTTAGATTATTGATTTGCATCTCACTGTCATCAAAGTTATGAAGGCTCCTTCAGTGATGGGCAGGCCATTAAAAACTTTGATGCATGGCCTCCTCTGTCTGAGGAAGCCTTACTAATAGTTGTGAAAAGAAGAGAAGCAAAAAGCAAAGGAGAAAAGGAAAGATATACCCATTTGAATGCAGAGTTCCAAAGAATAGCAAGGAGCCATAAAGCCTTCCTCAACGATCACTGCAAAGAAATAGAGGAAAACAATAGAAAGGAAAGATGCAATCTCTTCAAGAAAATTGTAGATACCAAGAGAACTTTTCATGCAAAGCTGGGCACAATAAAGGACAAAAATGGTATGGACCTAATAGAAGCAGAAGATATTGAGAAGAGGTGGCAAGAATACACAGAAGAGCTATACAAAAAAAGATATTCATGACCCAGATAATCACGATGGTGTGATCACTCATCTAGAGCCAGACATCCTAGATGTGAAGTCAAGTGGGCCTTAGAAAGCATCACTATGAACAAAGCTAGTGGAGGTGATGGAATTCCAGTTGAGCTATTTCAAATCCTAAAAGATGATGCTGTTACAGTGCTGCACTCAATATGCCAGCAAATTTGGAAAACTCAGCAGTGGTCACAGGACTGGAAAAGGTCAGTTTTCATTCCAATCCCAAAGAAAGGCAATGCCAAAGAATGCTCAAACTACTGCACAATTACACGCATCTCACACGCTAGTAAAGTAATGCTCAAAATTCTCCAAGCCAGGCTTCAGAAATACGTGAACCGTGAACTTCCAGATGTTCAACCTGGTTTTAGAAAAGGCAAAGGAACCAGAGATCAAACTGCCAACACCTGGTGGATCACCAAAAAAGCAAGAGAGTTCCAGAGAAACATCTATTTCTGCTTTATTGACTATGCCAAAGCCTTTGACTGTATGGATCACAATAAACTGTGGAAAATTCTGAAAGAGATGAGAATACCAGACCACCTGAGCTGCCTCTTGAGAAACCTGTATGCAGGTCAGGAAGTAACAGTTAGAAATGGACATGGAACAACAGACTGGTTTCAAATAGGGAAAAGAGTACATCAAGGCTGAATATTGTCACCCTGCTTATTTAACTTATATGCAGAGTACATCATGAGAAACACTGGGCTGGATGAAACACAAGCTGGAATCAAAATTGCCGGGAGAAATATCGATAACCTCAGATATGCGGATGACACCACCCTTATGGCAGAAAGTGAAGAAGAACTAAAGAGCCTCTTGATGAAATTGAAAAAGGAGAGTGAAAAAGTTGGCTTAAAGCTCAACATTCAGAAAACTAAGATCATGGCATCCGGTCCCATCACTTCATGGCAGATAGATGGGGAAACAGTGGAAACAGTGGCTGACTTTATTTTTTTTTGGCCTCCAAAATCACTGCAGATGGTGACTGCAGCCATGAAATTAAAAGACACTTACTCCTTGGAAGGAAAGTTATGACCAACCTAGACAGCATATTAAAAAGCAGAGACATTATTTTGTCAACAAAGGTACGTCTAGTCAAGGCTATGGTTTTTCCAGTAGTCATGTATGGATATGTGAGTTGGACTATAAAGAAAGCTGAGTGCCAAAGAATTGATGCTTTTGAACTGTGGTGTTGGAGAAGACTCTTGAGAGTCCCTTGGACTGCAAATAGATCCAACCAGTCCATCCTAAAGGAGATTAGTCCTGGGTGTTCATTGTTAGGACTGATGTTGAAGCTGAAACTCCAATACTTTGGCCACCTTATGCGAAGAGCTGATTCATTTGAAAAGACCCTGATGCTGGGAAAGATTGAGGGCAGGAGGAGAAGGGGACGACAGAGGATGAGATGGTTGGATAGCATCACCGACTCAATGGACATGAGTTTGGGTAAACTCTGGGAATTGGTTATGGACAGGGAGGCCTGGCATGCTGTGGTTCATGGGGTCACAAAGATTTGGACACGACTGAGCGACTGAACTAAAGTGAACTCCATTAAAATGGGAGTATAGTCTTTTAAAAGAAATTCATAGGATTTTAGGAGTGAAGAGGAGGAAAAAGAAGAAAAATAATTTGATTTCTGTTATCCAAGTATTAAGATAACATTGGAAAACGTGTATAGACATATTATGAAATTACTTTCACAGTGTATGAATATCAGCGACCCTAGTCTGGCATAATATTCTTTAAAAGATTTGTGGTCCAGGTACTTTAGATTTCAGCTCTTGGCTGATAACACCCTACAGAACATCATCATGAATTAAAGATGGAAGGATCATACAACTCAGTGTAACACAAGGGGAAGCTGATCAGGTTTAGTTTTATGCATGTGCGGTGAAAATAAAATGCATTGGAAAATACTTTTAGAGCCAAAGAAAGTAGCCTTACAAAGGAGTAAGCAAAAAAGACATCAATGACTAATAAATGTACCTTTTGCAATAGATTTTTCTAAGTTAATATTTATAAGGAACATGCAAAACAGCCCAGGAGACAGTGCCTTAATCATTTCTCAATGAATGTGTGTGTGTCTACAATGACCCAGTAAAATCCTGGGTACTGGGAATAAAAAATTAAGAAGGCAAAGATGTTCTCATCTTTGTAGAACTTAGATTCTAGGCTGCGGGAGGAAGGAGATGATGACAGATAAGTCAATGATGATAAATATATCATGAGGCCCCTAACCTCTGAGGGGGACTTCCCAGGTGGCACTAGTGGTAAAGAACTTACTTGCTAATGCAGGAGACATAAGAATTACGGGTTCGATCCCTGGGTTGGGAAGATCCCCTGGAGGAGGGCATGGCAACACACTCCAGCATTTTTGCCTGGAGAATCCCAGGGACAGAGGAGCCTGGTGGGCTATGATCCACAGAGTCGCAAAGAGTTAGACATGACTGAGGCGATTCTGCAAGCAACTTTTGAGGACACAATCAGATTGGGGAAAAAGATATCAAAACAAATATTTTTGACAATATAAGAGGAAGCAGAGGAATCACTTTAGTTATGTATGGTCAGTCTCTGTTATTTATCACCATGCTCTTATTCAATGAATAGTAGTTTCTATAAGGGCCAATCCAAGTCTCAATCAAGTCACATTTTGTCAGTGATGCTAGTTATGAATGGCAGCAAGTGCAATTAAATGAGGAAGCATGTCAAACACTTAGGAATTTGGACTGCCCTAGTAATCTTCCTAGCCATGATCAAAGCTCAGAAATAATGTGTCCCGTATTTTCATGGGGCTACACATGCATATGTAGGAAATGCAACATATGCAACAAAACATTGCTATCCATGCTATAGGAAATGACTCTAAGAATGCTTTCCCTAACTCAGCAAGCCTGATTCCTTACCTGGCCAGTTGTTACTCTCCTGTACCCTTTCCATCTCCTTTTGTCGGGGGAGTGTGTAATTTCCTTGGTTCTGTTTTGTCACAACAAAAATTTGAAGTGACAGACCAGTGTCACAGTTCTGTGCTATAGCTCAGTTTTATTTAGAAAGTAAAGGACAATACATCCTCGGGGCATGAGGGCATGCCAACCCAAAAGATGCAAAGAGAAGAGAGCGAGCGAGCACGCGAGACCCCCGCCCTTTTGCTCCTCTTTTTTTATGTTTTATTCTCCTCTCCTGGGCCTGCCTTATGTAAATTGGGCTAGCCAGGAGTGCATTTTGTTCTACCTGAGGTCCTCACTCGGGTCCTCGGATCTTCCTTTGTTCTATTTTCACAGGCTTTTCCCTTCCTTGTCTTTTAGCCACTGCCATTCTGGACTCCTTTTTCCTATTCTACCTACCTAACATTCCCCCCTCAAGAGATGGGAGGCCCAATTCTTTGGGAATAGGGGCGTCAAGGTCTTTCTGGCTACTTTCTGCTGAATTGGGATGGCAAGGGGCATTGGGCCTCCCCCTCTTGCTAGGCTCAGGCCTCAGAGTCCTTATAGTGGTGTCCATCTAAGGGTGAGTAATATTTTCTGTGGTTGGCTGTAGTTTTATATATCCTTGATTGAACTGGCACTGCATGTTGTAGCTTGTTGACTTGGGCAGAGACGAAACAGGTTAGACAATTGATAATACACGGAGCAATCATAAGCAGCATCAGTATGGTGATAACAAGGACTAGTAGGGGCATTAGCCAACTCCAAATTCTCACCACCAGGAGGATCAAGTCCCTTCCTTTTCAGGGATCAAAAGATCTATCTCCTGTCTGTTTTGGAGTACAACCCCTGCCAAGATGTGTTGGCTCCTGAGAGCTGTCCTGAGAAATCTTATCCCCAGAAACTTAATTTTGGGGGTGTTCATTAGGCGCATCCATTTGTAATTCTGAATAGGCATCTGAGATCTCCCAGGGGCTCACAGGTGTACTGGGTGTCCTCTTTTGTTTGCTTCCATGGCTTGACTCGTCAGTAGTGAATATAGGAGTAGTGTCCTGGTACCTTGACTGCTGTGGGGGTAGAAAGTATTACAGGGTAGGAGCCCTTCCAAGTGGGCTGGGGTTGAGCCTTTGGGGACCCATCTTTACAGACTTTAATTAGGACTTGAGTCCCTGGAGCACACAGTGGTGACTCCTTAGAATCTTTTGGGTCCTGGTTGACACCCCACAAGCATATATCCTGTTGGAATTGCCCAATAGCCATGGTATAAGACCAGGGGTTCTGAGACTCTGGATCTAGGAAGAGGTCATTGACATAAACAAAAGATCTCCCATATAGCATCTCATAAGGTCTAAGACCAAACTGTTCCTTAGGGGCAATACAGGTGTGGAGGAGAGCTATTGGTAAAGCCTTCTCCCACCCCAGGGAGGTCTCCTGGGTTATCTTTTTCAACGCTGATTTTAAGAATTGGTTGGATCTTTCTACTTTTCCTGAAGACTGAGGCCTCCAGGCACAATGGAGATAATAATTAATGCCCAATGCTTTAGAGATCCCTTGGGTGACCTTAGAAATAAATGATGTCCCATTGTCACTTTGTAATGAATGACCTGGGCAGACCAAATCTTTAAATGATTTCATGGAGAAGTTTTTTTTTTTTTTTTTTTTTTTTTTTTACCACCTCCTCACCCTTCTCAGTCTGGGTGGGAAAGCCTTCAATCCATCCTGTGAATGTATCTATCATGACTAATATGTATTTATACCCTTGAGAAACTGGCATCTGGGTAAAAGTCCATCTGCCAGTCCTCTCCTGGGTGGTCCCACGTCATTGGACAGGCTGGGCCAGCTGGGGTCTTTGAGCTCCTTGGGGATTGTTTAATTGGCAAATGGGACAAGAGGAGACCACTTGCCTTATAGTCATTTGGAGGCCTGTTCTTCTGAAGGACCTTTCTAGTAATCTTTGGAGGGCCTTTTCCCCTAAATGAGTGGTGTCATGTAAGGAGTTAACCAACTTCCATTGGAGGTTCCCAGGCAGAAAAAGGAGTCCCTCCTTTTAGAACCACCCAATATGATCTTCTGGAAAGCCCTCACTCTTAGCTTTAAGAGTCTCACCTTCACTATATGAAGGAGTTTCTGGAAAATTAGTCTGGAACTAAGGTGGCAACCACTATTAGGTCATTGTTCTGTAATACTGCTCTCTCAGCTGCCTGATCAGCTGCTTGGTTCCCTCATGCCACTTCTGTGTTCCCTTTATGGTGTCCTTTACAATGGGAGATAGAAACCTCAGCAGGCAGATGGACAACCTCCAAGAGTCTAAGGACTTGAGCACCATATGTGATTGGGGACCCTTGGGTGGTCAAGTGGCCTCTTTCCAAACAGCAGCATGTGCTTGTAGCACCAGAAAGGCATATTTGGAGTCAGTGTAAATTGCTACTCTTTTTTCCTTTTTCCAACTCTAAAATTCAAGTCAGAGCTATTGGAGTTTCAGCTTCAACATCAGTCCTTCCAATGAGCACCCAGGACTGATCTCCTTTAGGATGGACTGGTTGGATCTCCCTGCCATCCGAGGTACTCTCAAGAGTTTTCTCCAACACCACAGTTCAAAAACATGAATTCTTTGTCTCTCAGCTTTCTTTATAGCCCAACTCTCACATCCATACATGACTACTGGAAAAACCATAGCCTTGACTAGATGGAACTTTGTTGGTAAAGTAATATCTCTGCTTTCTAATATGCTGTCTAGGTTGGTCATAACTTTCCTTCCAAGGACTTTTAACTTTTAACTTCCAAGGACTTTTAGTCTTTTAACTTCATGGTTGCATTCACCATCTGCAGTGATTTTGGAGCCCAAAAAAATAAAGTCAGCCGCTGTTTCCACTGTTTTTCCATCTATTTGCCATGAAGTGATGGGGCCGGATGCCATGATCTTTGTTTTCTGAATGTTGAGCTTTAAGCCAACTTTTTCACTCTCCTCTTTCACTTTCATCAAGAGGCTCTTTAGTTCTTTTTTGCTTTCTGCCATAAGAGTGGTGTCATCTGCATATCTGAAGTTATTGATATTTCTCCCAGGAATTTTGATTCCAGCTTGTGCTTCATCCAGCCCAGCGATACTCATGATGTACTCTGCATGTAAGTTAAATAAGCAGGGTGACAATATACAGCCTTGAAGTACTTCTTTTCCTATTTGGAACCAGTCTGTTGTTCCATGTCCAGTTCTAAGTGTTGCTTCCTGGCCTGCATATCCCAAGAGGCAGGTCAGGTGGTCTGGTAGTCCCCTCTCTTTCAGAAAATTTCCACAGTTGATTGTGATCCACACAGTAGCAACTGTTTAATAAGTGGTATTAATCATTATTTGTTGTTTTTTTAATATTAAGTGTAAGCTAATGCTTTTCTTTCCAAGAAAGAAAAATAATGAAGAGGGAAAAAAATAGGAGAAGGAGATAAAAGACGACAAGGGGAGGTAAAGGAGGAAGAAGAAAAGAGGATAATGAGAGTAGTAACTGAATTAACAAAATGAGAGGAGATTCTTTACATTATGAATTTAACTTCTGTGAAGAAATAAGCATTGCCTTAATAAAGGGAGTCATACTGTACCAAATTTATGTTGCATTATATCATATCATAAATCATATATCATAAAATGATTATTGATCATATAATACATGATATGAAATGGTTAAGAATGTGGGCTCCCAAAAAAAAAAAAAACCAGACCCAGGTTGAAGTCATAGATTAAACATTTTTCTGTCAGTCTTCCAAATTGACAACAAACTTTCTGAGCCTGAATTTACCACTTTAATACTGAAATAATGAAACCACATATTTCATAGTATGTAATGATCAGCTGTATGCGTAAGCTTGGCTAGGCTATAATATCTAGATATTTGATATAACATTATTTTAGATTTTACTGTGACAGCATATTCCAGGTATAATTAACATTTAAATCAGTGAACTTTGTACAAAGCAAATTTCACTCCTTAATTTAGATGCACCTTGGTGAATCGGTTGGAAAATTTAATAGAAAAAGACGATCTTCCAGGAAGAAGAGGGAACTTTTTTCCATAAGACTGTCTTTGGACCCAACTGTAACTCTTTGCTGAGTCTTAAGCCTACTGGTTTACTGTGCAGATTTTGGACTTGCCTAGCCTCTATAATCTTGTAAGACAGTTCTTTCAAGTACATATTTCTGTTAATTTCAATCTCTTTCATTTTCTCTATTTATAGATCCCATTTGTTCTGTTTTTCTGGAGAGCCTTGACTAATGTGAGGATTTAATAAAATAATGCACAAAAAGTTGCTAGCACATAGTAACTGATCAGTAAATAGACCAATATCTACCATTTTAGTTGTAATCATTATTAAAGCTTTACTATTTTCTGGTTCATATAACATCATATAATTTGGCAAATTGATTTGGTGGTGGGATTTGAAGAGTGAAGAACCTTTAGATTTGACTGAAATCTTACTCTCTGGCACATTATGTACTGTGTGTGTTATATTTCTCATCTAGTTTATGTGTCATATTCCTCACTATAAACCTTTTTGCAGACAGTGTTATTTTATAAAGAAGGAAGCTAAGATCCAGAAAGATTAAGCATTATTTTCAGTGTCAACTGAAGTAACTACTCACAAATCTAGCCTACTAGATCTAATCAATTTGATCCCAGGACCTATACTCTTAAATTGTATCCTACATTTTTTCAAAGTAAAACGAGTTGAACAAAATTCAAGTCAAAAATAAACAATGGATTCAATTCTGCTTTAATTGTAATGAGGCTGTGAGCTTAGCCTCAAAAAGACTCCAGAGACAACATCAGAGGCATTCACAAAAGCCATGAGGGACCTAACTGGCTCAAGTGCAAAAGAGATATTTAGACAGTCACCCTGAAGGTGGGGTAAGGGCTTCTCTGATGCTCTCCTGACCTCACTCTCTCCACCCACCCTCAGGAAGGAAGACTTCACTATGAACTGGACTATTGTCCTTGGATTTACATTTGTTCAAAGGAGTTAAATATCATGTCCACAAATAGTTTTGTTGTTGTTGTTGTTTGTTTGCTTGTTTGTTTCTTTTTGGCTGCAGAAAAAATAAATGGAAATCTCTTACTCTCAGTTCAAGGAGCAGAAGAAGGAAACGGAAGAGATTATTGAACACTTTGTCTTCCCAGGTGGCTCAGGGGTAAAGAATCTACTTGCCATTGCAGGAGATGCAGGTTTGATCCCTGGGTTGGGAATATCCCCTGGAGAAGGAAATGGAAACCCAATCCAGTATTCTTGCCTGGAAAATTCTGTAGACAGACGAGTCTTGTGGGCTACAGTCCACGGGGTCACAAAGAGCTGAACATGACTGAACACACACACACACATTGAAAACTTGAAGATTGAGATCATCCCACATCTAAATATGGCAGCTGCTACTCAGCTTTAATCATTTTAATACAAACAGGGCTAATTTATCCCAAATTTATCCCTTACTTATCCCAAATATTCAAAAATTTCAAGAGAAACCTGAAATATGAAAATTTATAAGAAATATCTGAACTTTTTAAGTATTGGGAATGAGTAGTAATTTTAAAAATATGTTGAGAGGGCTATCAATTTTGAACAAATTGCATCTATAGAATTTTGACATATAGATCCTCAATTTACAAAAATATAATTAACAATGGGATGAGAAAAAAGCACCCTATTTCACTTCAAAAATGAATCACAAGTTAATTCTCAGAACATGTCTGTGCTATGATTTAATGGAGACTTAACAGAAAAAGATATATTCAGTATTTATCATCAACTTTTTCTAGTTCCCAGTCAAAAGTTAGTAATTTTCTCTTTTCCAAATTGCCTGTTGGCCTGATTACTACAGCTCAAAAAAGATAAACAATTAATTCAATTACCTGGATAAGTCATGATAAGCAAGGCATTTATATGGTATCCAGGGCACTCCAATGGCATTTTTATTTCAAAATAGGTAAATGAGTGTGTTGGTAAAGCAGATAAAGACTATTCACATTTATCAGGCAAAACCATAGAGGCGATATTCAAATACTTTAACACTTTTAAAAAAATCAAATGCAGCATTTCAGTTAGCTAATCTATGAGCACCTTTTGATTAGCAGAGGAGTCGGACTGTGAAGGTTTAAAGCAAAGCAAAACTCATCCAATCGTTATGATGTAATCCCACATTATCTTATCTAATTACAACCACATAGTCACTGAAAATCAAAACTAGGAGAAATCTGTTCTCTTTTCCTTGAATCATGTAAAAGTTTGATTTTAAATTAAAATACAGGTATATATAACATATATAATCCCATGCATACTACATCATTAGCCAAAGACTGCTAACCCTGTGATAATTTTAGACGTTTACTTATTATGTTCTACTGACAAACACAGAGCTGAGACTGATTAAATTTAAAAAGCCAGTCATTTTTTTTTAACAAATATTTTATTTTAATGAAGATGGTACAGACAATGTCCATTTAAAACCCACGTCCCAGGCCAAAAAGTACAAATAAAGTAAAAAAGAACACTGTTCTGCTGTATACACTTCTGCATGAATAACTTTAACTGCTAATGAAAACTAGATCTTTTGGGGGATCTTCTGCAAGAATTTTTTCTTTTATCTTAAAATGCTTTCGCTTCAGTGAAGCCATCTCTGGTGTTAGTCATTATTCTCAATACTTCTGTCACTTTGACTCCAACTTGAAATTCCTCTTCTTGTGGTTTGGACCCTCAGATTTTAAAAGTAGCTTCAAGTTAAGGAAAAGTCATTTTCCACAGTTCAGTTTTCTGAAAAACTTCCATCTCCCACTGAAAGTCATAGTCCAGGAGTGAAGCAATCACATGCTAGAACTTCAGGGCCAATTGAAGAGTCATTAGGAACACTCACATTAGTCAACCTTATTTATAACAAGCCTGCAAAGGTACAGTTCTGGAAAAGGTGGCCTCTCTATGCACACGTGTGATTTTTAAAAAGGACAGAGTGATATGAAAGGAGCTGAGGTTTGATCACCAAAAATCAGCACAATGAAAACAAACAGTGATGAATAATGGGCTCTAGAATTCAAGTTGCCAGATATTTTAAAGAGTTGGGGTGCCAGTTTTCAATTCTGTTTTGAATACCACATTACAAAAAAGGTATTTTTAAAAATAAAAAAGGATTAAGGGAAAAGAAAAAAAAATAATAAAAGAATACCTAAACCATTGAATGACCCCCTGTTTGTTTCGATAAATATTAATCATGTCTTTTTCTTCTATTCCCAGTTCTTTGGGAGTGTGATTATCAACAATTTTCTGACCTTCAAAGAAATACCTGAGTGAATTCATGGGAACTTCCTGTCTTTTGCAGCCTGATTCTTTTAGTTTCTTGAGATGTATCATCATTTTCACTTTGAAGTGAATCTCACTGCTATCCTGTCTGATGACTTTGAGTTTAATATATTCTCCTTCCTTCTTATCCCCCAAGTCCTCAGTTGAAGGTTTTGCTTCCTGGTCAGACATGATGACGGTGACTTCCCCTGGGGTCTCCACACAGCAGCAGCCTCAGCTAGGCAGAACCTCACTCCGGAGTTTACAAATCTCTTTTCCCCGTAGCACAACACCAAGGCTGGAAGGACTTCCTCTATGCCTTGAAGCCAGTTTCTCATATCAGCACTTTGTGATTCCTGTGCCAGTCAGTGAGCATGTGAGTGATATTCTTTTTCCAATGCAAACAGCAGAAATCTTGAATCTTGTTCTTTGTGAGTATAAGAAATAAGACAATTCAATGTGGTGTTTTTTTTTTTTAAATTACATGTTGCCAAAACTCTATCCCTGAGCTAATCTTTAAGAGGATATTTTGCTCCATTCCAATATTTATGGCACGTGCCTTGAGAAATAATTGCACTCTCCATAGAGGCCTGTATTGAAAAAGTTTGGTTTGGGAAATTTAAGTTGGTTTACCAACTTGTTTTAGACAACTTGTGAATGCTAGTTTTAGTGCAAGTTTGTGTGTCCGACACACAGACCAAACAAACCAAAATGTCAGAGTTTGGAGCAGAGAAATATTTATTGTAGGGCCATGCAAGGAGATAGTGGCTCCTGCCCCACAAAAACTTTTTTTATGGGATCACTTCCTGCACAATTCTCTGATTGGTTGATGATGAGGTAACAGGGCAATGTTACAGGGGTTAACTTTGTCAATCCTTTACATGCTATGTAGGTCTGGGGGCTCTGTGTTCATGATCATCAAGTAGTTAATTTCTTCCACTTGGTGATGGTTTTCACCTCTGCAGAACAGCTCAGGAATGTGCATTAGATTGCTGTTACCTGAGTACCTGAGAGAGGAGTTAAGCAGAGAGTAGGGGGGAAAGGGCCTCCACAACCCTGAAGGCCCCATGGGGTACTGCTTGGTTACAATAGAATATCAATCAGTGATGAAATAGCCCTAAGAGTTTTCTCTCTCTAGTTATGTACCCTACAGAAGTGTATTATGAAAAACTTGGGTTCCCTAAATATACATTTATCTGCCTTGGATGAAGACCTTGTCCATTCATGTTATTTTTATTTTTATTGTGCTGAAATGTATTAATAATTCATGAGGAACCAGATGATCATGGTAAAAACTGGGTAATCACACAAGGCTGTTTTTCAAATGATGTGTTTTGGAGATTGATTAACCAAATGGACAACCAGAGGAATACCAAATGTCATGAGCAAGAAATGATTTCGGTCAGTGCTTTCCTGGGATGTAATAAAAATGCATTACTAGATACCTTTACAGAAAAATATTTTAGTGAAATTTAATGAAAAAACAGGGGATAGGGAGCTAATTCAGAGCTAATAGAAAAGAGGTTTTCCCCAAAATGGAAAGCTTTGCTCCATCTGGGTATTTTTCAGTAATTGAGGCCTGCAAGCTCTGGCTAGCTATGAAATGACAACATACAATCTTAAAGTTACATTTAGTTGGAGAGCTTTTGTATTCCTCATCACCAAATGAAAAGTTCAATTGATTTTTTTTTCATTGAAATAACTAGTTATTGGACACAACTGTCTTAAATTGACTGGTGATTCAACCTATGCCTATATAACACTAAAACATCTCCTGATCAAACCAGGAGAAAAAACAACAGTCAAGCAAATCAGTTTCACACAAATTTAGCTAATTGATAGACCTTTCCACCTTTTAACCCATCATTTCTGTGTTAGAGATAAACAGCTCAGCAGCAACTCTGTCAAACCCCAAAACCCACACACAGAGAACACCTGACCTGCCTCCCTCATCAAATTTCAGCTTCTCCATTTTTGCCTTTGGAGAATAAAATATCATTACATTTTGCCTCCTTAATACTAAGCAATGAACTTGGCCAGCCCAAGGAAAAATAATGAAATAAAGTCTGCTTTGGGGATTATTTCAAATCACCTAATCAGAGATTTTTTTTTTTTTGCTTTTTGATAAAACTTCTACCTTTCTCACAGTCTCTAAACATTATTTGGATAACCCGTGCATTTCTGTGCAACACAATTCTCAAACTTGTCTCTCTCAAAAACACTTAACTTCCCAAATTCTCCTCCATGTGTCAAACTTGGTGCTTTACTGATTGTTTTTGATAATGTAAGAAACTATTTGATGATTAAGAAGCTAAGGGCTGTTAATGGGTTACATCCCATGTAACTGTTGCAAACCTTAGGATTCTGTGACACAAAATAGTGAGCAGTGAGGAGACTCTCAAAACTCCCTTTAAAGTGAAGGAGATAAAGGATCTGGAAAACCCTGGATTCTTTCAGTGCTTCTGAAATGGCAGGGTGTAGGGTATTAACACATGTGAGGCTGATTCTGAAAGCTTTTCTTTCTTTAGGCTTAAGAAATTACAAACGTCACTCCAAGAATAGAGTTCTGCAGTTTTCCAAACCTAACAGGCGTATGCCCATTACCCACCTCCAGGGATTTTAACTCTGTATTTAGGTTAGACCCAGGCACCATTATTTCTTGAAAGCCACATAGGTAAGTTTGAGACACAACCAAACTTGAATGCTAAGTGACTACATAATAATTGTTAGATGATTACCCAGAAACCTCAGAAAGATTATGCTAAATGAAAGAAACTGCTCACAAAAGATGGCATATTATACAATTACATTTATATGAAACATCTAGAATGGGCAAATCTGTAGAGACAGACAATAGTTTAGTGTTTCTAGGGCTAGAGAGGAGTAGAGAATGAGGAATCGGGTGATGATACCAGGGAAGCCCTAGCTAAATGGTACAGGGTTTCTTTTTAGGGTGATTAAGGTTCACTGTGGTAATGTTCACCCATATCTGTGAATATACTAAAAAACATTAACTGGGACACATTAAATCAGTGAATTTTTAAGGTATGTCAATTATATTTCAATAAAATTGTTATAAAATTTTTACATGATATGCACTGAAACCTATATATCTCCACAATTGTGAGAAGAAAATATATCTTTCTGTGTCACTTTTTTGGGGGGCCTGGAAACTTACAGAGTTTCAGCACTAAAATGCTGTCAGGTTTTTAAATCTGGATTTTATTTTTCTTCTAACATTCACCATTGATGAACTAGTGATTGAAACCCTAAGGAGGCTCTACTCCATTACTGAAATGAAGTGACAGTGTTCAAAAAAGCATCAGTGCCAAGCCGTCTATGATGTAAAAGGAAGTTCCCTGTAGATATCAGTCAATATATTTTTTGATGATAAAATACTGTTCTCTTTTTTATGTGTATGGATGATTATTTAATTAAGACAGCACACTATTTCTGTCAGAGAAAAATTGCTCTCCTAGCCACCCACCAAATGTTAACAAGAGCACTCTGTCATCCACTGATCAAAGCCAACACAAAAATCTGTCAACCTCGAGAGAGAAAAGGTGCTATTCTCACTCAGGCAGAATTCAGTTTTTATTCTCTGTAGCCATTGTCCATTCAACAATGCTTGAAGCAATGAAGAGACCAATGAGAAAATGTGTCAGTCTCTAAATATGGTTTAAACAAAAGTTTTAGTACCAATTTTTGTATGTATAAATAAGATAAATAAGTAAGGGAATATGGGCTTCCCAGGTGGTGCTAGTGGTAAAAACCTGCTTGCCAATGCAGCAGACATAAGAGATGTTAATTCAATCCCAGGGTCAGGAGGATCCCCTGGAAGAAGGCATGACAATCCACTCCAGTATTCTTGCCTGGAGAATCCCATGGACAGAGGAGCCTAGTGGGCTACAGTCCATAGGGTCACAAAGAGTTGGACATGACTGAAGTGACTTAATACACACACAAATAAGGGAACATATAAAATTTATTTTGAAGACTATTACTCATTAAAATTAGCTGAGGCAGTTTTAAGATCATGTTTTGAGATGCTCCTAATGAGTCCTGATTTAAATATTTTTGAAATGGGTGGAGTAAACTAATGGCTGTTAAATACTTAAATGCTAATTAGTGTATATGTTTATTTATCAAGATATAAATATTTATTAAGATTTAAGATTATATCAATACCCAGTAAATCTTTAGACATCAAATTAGAAAATGTTTTAATCATTTTGTTAACCCTTGGTAAAAGGGTAAGCTTCCCTTTACCAAGATGCCATACACTTATTTTTCTTAGAAGAAAACTTAATCAGACTCTCATTTTCAAACAGGAAAATAAAGGCTAGAGACATGAAGTTACTTGCTCAATGTCACAAACCCAGGTAGCATCAATGCTGGGGTCAGATCTGTAATTCTAGAAACCTCACCTCAAGATAGAGGTCTGATTCAGACCCTACGGCAACACTCACAGCCTGATCTGGCTTACAAATATATTGCATTAATACTAGTCAACTTGAGCTGATGTAACAAAACACCTTAGACTGAGTGGCTTAAACAATAGAAATTTATTTCTCACAGTTCTGGAGAAAGGAAAGTCCAAGATCAAGGTGTCGGTTAATTGGTTACTAATGAGGAACCTCTCTTCCTGGCTTGTTCAACCCAATAACAACAACAAAATTCTTAAACTCATAATGTTTGTTTATAACAAAAATGAACAGTTTCTTCTGTATCAGAAAATGAGCAGCCTGTGATCCTCCAATTGGCTGGGTGGGGAAGCATATGCTCTATAGATCTAACTGCACAGCCCAGTCTGGCTTTATTTGCAACAAAGTGAATTCTGTGTTTTAATTTCTACCTGGCTGCAAGGCACTTGGGACTAGGTCTCCTAACTCGTACACTTTGCCTTCTTTCTCTACCCTTCCCATTGACTTCTCTTTAAAACACACACACACACACACACACACACACACACACACACGCATGCACACGCACTCAAAGCATGCTCTATCCTATATCGTAATTTTAAAAAATAATTTTGAGACTACTTACATTAACTCTGAAGAGACATATACTCTACAGATGCTGTTTTTCCCAATAAACTTCATGTGGATTTTGTATGGGAACACTGTACAAAAAAAAAAAAAAATCAATTGCAGCTATTCCAAAATGATTGTTAAAGAACATTTAAACTTCCTTTTCATATCAATCTCCTTTATGCAAACTCCATTTACATTGCAGATAGAAAAGGAAAAAGAGTTCTGTTGTTACTTTTAAAAGCTTCTCGGGTCTTTTGTTGTTCTTGTTGTTTAAACAGAATCACTTCTTTAATAGAACAATGTAAAGTAGTAATGAAGAAGTAAGCACAATTGCACTTATTTCACGTGCTAGCAAGGTAATGTTCAAAATTCTTTAAGCTAGGCTTCAACAGCATGTGAACCAAGAACTTCCAGATGTACAAGTTGGATTTAGAAAAGCCAGAGGAACCAGAGATCAAATTGCCAAAATCCACTGGATCATGGAAAAACCAAGAGAATTCCAGAAAACCATCCACTTCTGTTTCATTGGTTATATTAAGCTTTTTGACTGTGTGGAAAATTCTTAGAAATGGTAATACCAGACCACCTTACTGCCTCTTGAGAAACCTGTATGCAGAACATGGAACAATAGACTGGTTCAAAATTGGGAAAAGAGTACGGCAAGGCTGTATATTGTCACCCTGCTTATTCAATTTATATGTAGAGTACATCATGTGACATGCCAGGCTGGATGAAGCTCAATCTGGAATCAAGATTGCCAAGAGAAATATCAATAACCTCAGATATGCAATGACACTACCTTAATGGCAGAAAGTGAAAAGGGACTAAAGAGCCTCCTGATGAAGGTGAAAGAGCAGAGTAAGAAGGCTGGCTTAAAACTCAACATTCAAAAAACTAAGCTCATGGCATCTGGTCCCATAACTTAATGGCAAATAGATGGTGAAAAAATGGAAACAGTGACAGACATTATTTGCTTGGGCTCCAAAATCACTGTGAATGGTGACAGCAGCCATGAAATAAAAAGACGCTTGCTCCTTGGAAGAAAAGCTATGAAAAACCTAGACAGCATATTTAAAAGCAGAGACATCACTTCAGTGACAAAGATTGTATAGTCAAAGTTATGGTTTTTCCAGTAGTCATGTACACATGCGAGAGTTGGACACTAAAGAAGGCTGAGCACCGAAGAATTGATGCTTTTGAACTGTGGTGCTTGAAAAGACTCTTGAGAGTCACTTGGGCAGCAAGGAGTTCAAACCAGTCAGTCCTAAAGGAAATCAACCCTGAATATTTATTGGAAGGACTGATGCTGAAGCTGAAGCTCCAATACTTCAGCCACCTGAAGTGAAGACTGACTCATTGGAAAAGACCCTGATGCTGGGAAATATTGAGGGCAGGAGAAGAGGGGAAACAGAGGACGAGGTGGTTGGATGGCTCTGCTAATTCAATGAACATGAGTTTGAGCAAACTCTGGGAAATAGTGAAGGACAGAAAAGCCTGGCATGCTGCAATCCATGCCACAAAGAGTCAGACACAACTGAGTGACTGAACAATAAAAATACAAGCACAACTTCCCAAACTGATCAGTCCAAGTCTTTCAATATTCCCCTCCACATGGAGAATTTCAGAGTATATTCCTGTGGCAACAATGACAGAGAAAGGAAATGATTTTCACACAGATAAACAAAAAATATATCAAAGCATAAAACTAATAAAATCTTCCTGTGTTTAAAGATCCTATCTTTTACTTGCAATTAGCTACATGAAGTCAAATGTCATCAGTTTGATTTTGCCAGAATGGAACTGATGATATTGCACATAGTAGGTAGTTTATTTTTTTCTTGGCAATGGAAAACAAAAATTTCTTGAGAAAAGAGCATTATCAAGCATATTCAGGGCCAGGGTTTTTTTTCTTTTTTTTTTTAGGACAAATAATGACCAAGCATTTAAAGAAATCTTTGGAAAAAATTAAGAAGCAAACATTACTGTCTCATTATATATTCTATTCTCTTTAGCAAATAAAAACAATACAGACACACAGTCAAAGCAGTTTCAGCAGTCATGTTGGATGTTCACTTCCGTTTCTATTCCCACCAAAAGGCAAAGCTGATCTAAAAGGATATATGACCTGACACACAGTCAAATAACTGGCATTCACAGACATAGTTTGGGACTGGTAAAAATTAGCAGAGTCCTACACTTCTAAAATCTGTCTACTTTCATTTCTTAAAATGTACAGTATACTGGAAATGTGACAGCAATATTCTTAGACTTGTGTTTTCATGTACAGATTATCAACCATTCCTAACATTTTTTATTAAAATAGGCCTAAATAGGAAGCTTCGAATATAAGCAGAGATGTGAAAGAAATTTATAGAATCCAATTTTTTTCCAAATATTCCTTTACTCAAAATGTCCTTTTAATTTGCATCGATTCAGTTACTCTTATAGTGACATGGGGCAATGGCTTTGAATTTTGTATCATATATCACCCTCTATAAAATGCTTTACATTAATGAGATGCAAAATCTCTGCAGATGGTGACTGCAGCCATGAAATTAAAAGATGCTTGCTCTTTGGAAGAAAAGCTATGACAAACGTAGACAGAATATTAAAAAGCAGAGACATTACTTTGCCAACAAAGGTCCGTCTAGTCAAGGCTATGGTTTTTCCAGTAGTCATGTATGGATGTGAAAGTTGGACCATAAAGAAGACTGAGCACCGAAGAACTGATGCTTTTGAACTGTGGTGATGGAGAAGACTCTTGAGAGTCCCTTGGACTGCAAGGAGATCAAACCAGTCAATCCTAAAGGAAGTCAATCTAGAATATTCATTGGAAGCACTGACGCTAAAGTTGAAGCTCCAATACTCTGGTCACCTGAGGCGAAGAGCCAACTCACTGGAAACTGGGAAACTCACCATGATACTGGAAAAGATTGAGGTTAGGAAGGGAAGGGAGCAATGGAAGATGAGACGGTTGGACGGCATCATTGACTCAATGAATTTGAGCAAACTCCAGGAGATAGTTAAGGACAGGAAGCCTGGAATGCTGCAGTCCATGGGGTCTCAAAGAGATGGAGCAACTGAACAACAACAAATAGATCTCATTGTTTCTGTTTCTTTGGCGAATGCTAATACACTCTTAAATCTCATATTTGGATTTCTTGTGAGGATTACATGGAAAGCAGATAGCACAGTGCTTTATACATAATATTAATATACAGAAGAAACACTCAGAATCTGGAGGCTATTATTACTTAAGTCCCAGGACTACAAAGGCCACATTCACTCTCTTGAAAATTATTATCCAGTCCATGGAATTTCTGGACTACACATCCCAGAATCCCAAAGTAGTTCTAGGGCTGTAGCTTACCTGCCTGGAGCAAAAATGCTTCCAACTAAAAAGTTCACTTGAAGGGGGTTTATTTAGCCTTCTTACCTAAATCTTACTATGGCATTTTCATCTTTAAAAATGATTTTTATAAAAAACAGTAATGTCATTACTGTACCTAAGATTCATATACAGCAAAATGGTATGTGGAGAGTGCTCAGTAAGTACTATGAACTGTTTTTTTCTTCTTCTTACCAAGGAAAAAAACGCTGATAGATTATTTTACAGATAAAGTTTTCCTGCAGTATATTGGATTGACAAGTGTTAAAACTAAGCTTTTCTTCTTCCTTGATGTAGTTTAAAAGAATTTGTTAGAGTCACCTGAAGAATCTGAATCTTCAAATTTACACAAAAATCTCACAGCAGAAGGAGCCAAAGATATGCTTCAACTGCTTCAGTATCATTAAGATTCCACTGATGGGGAAAGAGAGCTCAAAGATGGAGAGAAAACGTTCATGTGCTTCAGCAAAGGTGATGCCTCCTGGAGAGGTGAGAATTATTTGCTGCTTTGATGAGTCAGATAAAATTTATTAGCCTGATGGAGGTGAACAGGCTTTCCAAAATAATTGCTTAAATAAACTGTCTCTTGCATGGCTCCTAGTGGCTTTCTCTTCAGATGATACACCTCTTAGGTGCAAAGTTCAGTATTCACATTCAGTCTAATTGTCAGACCTTGGTAGAGAGGTTATATAATTGCCCTCTGTGCATGAGAAAATTTGGTTTACTCCACACTGGCATGCCAGTCTTTCAAGAGCTAAGTCTATACAGAAAAAGAGAAATATCATGTGATACTGCTTTTATGTGGAATCTAAAAAGAAATGATGCAAATGAACTTATTTATAAAACAGACTTACAGAGAAATGAACTTAGGTTTACCAGCTGTGAAGGGATAGTTAGGGGGTTTGGGATTGATATGTACACACTATTATATTTTAAATGGATAACTAACAAGGACCTACTGTATAACACATGGAACTCTGCTCAGTGTTAGGTGGTAGCCTGGATGGGGGGAAGTTTGCAGAATGGCTACATATATATGTGTGTGTGTGTATGTGTATATGGCTGAGTCGCTCTGCTGTGCACCTGTAGCTGTCACAATTTTGTTAGTTGACTATACTGCAATATAAAATTTTTAAAATTTAAAAAAAGAGTTAAGTCAATATGAATTTAAAGTGCAGAACTTGTGCCTTAAACAGATGATGTATGTTGGAAACTGAATTTAATTATATCATATGAATAGAAAAGATTTTCATAAATATGTAGCAACTAATAAGTATGTCAGAGAGTGGGCATTACTATCCTAATCTGCATACAATGGCTTTGAGCACAAGGATGCAACATTGCCCAAGGTTGTATGAGTTAAGAGAATACATGGAAAAAAATGTTGTTCTATTAGTCAATATTCTTCTAATATTCACTCTGTAGCATATAACCTGAAAGGGTCAAAATCTCATTTCCAGGCACAACCTAAATTCTAACAGAAAGTAAATTAGAAATCAATCAATTTAACCAGTTGACTTTTTCTGAGACAGCAAACACTACTGATACATATTAGAGATAAGGTCATAATTATTTTTATAACCAACAGTTTTGCAATATGCATGGGGATTTCAGTTTGTTTATAACATCTGTGTGTGTGCATGCTTGGTCATGTCTGACTCTTTGCAACCCCATGGCTATAGTCCACCAGGCTCCTATATCCATGGAATTTTCCATGCAAAAATACCGGAGTGGGTGGCCATTTCTTCCTCTGGGGATCTTTCTGAACCAGGGATTGAACTTGCATCTGTGGCATCTCATGCATTGCAGGCAGATTCTTTGCCACTAGTGCCACATAGGAAGCTCTATAATGTCTTTGTTTTTTCCCAAACAAGGAAGTTCCAAAAATGGTAAGGATAGAATATGGAAATTAATTTTTACTCAAATACTTGGTCAGATGGTTTTAACTCAGAACATGAGTTGTAACTTCCTTTATATTGCACATGAGCATAGGCAAACATTTTGTAGCACAAACATTCAATTGCTCTTCCAGTTAGTCTTGAACCTAGTCCTGACATATAGCCCTGTGTTTCTCATTCAAAATCTACCACTCTAGACATACCCAAAAAAAAAAAAAAAGGAAAACAACCAATACAAAGCCCAATATTAAAGTTAATTTTTATTTTTATTCTCTTTAACTTGTGTACTATTAGTAACTTCTCAATTGCTCACAAGGACTGAATGCCTTCAGATTGCCCTTTGGGTATCAAAACTGTCCTCAGTTCAAATGCCTTGGGCTTCCCTATCTTCTAATGTCATACTGATACCTAGCAGGACCCTGTGGGGCTCCTGGGCACAAAGGCTTCATTCAGTCTCCATGACCTTTCCTGATTTCCTATGATCAGATTCAAATAGCTGCTAATTAGGGAAGGGAGGGGATGTGGAGACAAGGGAGGAACAGTCAGAATAAACAATAGTGCAGCCTTGGGACAAGGTACTGGTTCCTCCTCAAGGGATATACATAACAATATTTTTTAGCTATTTTGCAGATATTGAAATCCCCGCTAGGTGGGAGAAATTAACAGCATGCTGCCCACAGACATGTCTTCAGAAGGTTGATGATGCTGACTCCCACTTACCTCACTACCAACCAATCAGAAGAATGTCCACAAGCTAACTATGCCCTCTTTGAAGCACTACTGTAAAACTTCTCACTATGCACTCCAAGTTGGGACACACAGTTTAAAGGCACAAACCTGCTGTGGCTCCCTTTGCCTGGCAAAGCAATAAAACTATTCTTTTCTACTTCACCTGAAACTATGTCTCTGAAGATTAATTCAGTGTCAAGGTACAGAGGCCATATTCAGCTCCAATGCACTCCACAGTTAGATATCTTTTCTCCAAAAAGCTCGCCACCACTCATGTGGACCTAAAATTGATGTTAAGAAAGCAATCTGATTGAACTAAAGCATCTGAGCAGAGAATTTCTGCTCTATACTCCCCTCACCTAATCCTCACATCTTCCCAAACAAATGTATGTTGTTTTAATTCTAGCAATTTTAAAATTATAGAAGTCAAGTCAAAAGATATTTGGGAAGAAATTTCTTTAAAAAGAAGTCTAGGCTTAATGATTTTTAAACATATTTTTAGCTCAAGAATATTTTCTTCAAGCAAAATGTGTAAAGAGTACAATGTATAAAACATTAAAAAAAAAAAAAACTTCTTGTTGAAGTAATGGCAAGAAGGACATAAAAGCCAGCCCTATTATCTACCCTCTCATGCAGAATCACCCTGGACATGCATCCTCAGAATTTTTAAAGCTTGGTTTCAGAGTCAACTTTGAAAATGACTTAAGGTTCATTCTAATGTATCTCAGCTTTCTCTGAGCCTTAGTTAGTAAGGAGAAAGATTGGTAGACCTTTAGCTACTTGCTTCCATCATATAAGACAAACAGGACTACAAATACAGTTATGTCATTCTCACCAATGTCAATGTACTGTCTATGGTCTAGTCCTTCTCTTAGAAGAAGGAATCACATAAAACCCACTAACACCCTTTTCCTTCCACTAAAAGATGTTTTTTCTAAACTCTGATGCCTAAAGGACCCCAATTTAATCACTGATCTACATTTAAAAGGACAAACATCACCAAGTGTTGAGGAACGCCATACTCTTTTAAATGAGTAAATCTATGTTGAGCAAATCTAGCCATGACATCTTTTCAACAGCATTTGTTCTGGCTTCTTTCCGAATCTTTTATCTTTGATTTTTGTAGTTTGAAAATGATAGATCAAAGTGTAGCTTTTTTGTTTATTTTTGGTATTCCTCCTACTTGATGTCCTCTGAGGCTCCTGGATCTGTAGACCGGTAGCTGATATTAATTTAGGAAAATTCTCAGACATAATTGTTTCAAACAGTTCTTCAGTTCCTTCCTTTCTTTATTCTCTGTGTGGTATTTGTCTTATGCATATGTTGTACCTTTTGTAGCTGTCTCACACTTCTTGGATATTCTTGTTTACTCCGTTTTTTTCCTGATTGCTTTTTAGCTTTGAAGGTTTCTATTGAGATTCTTTCCTCAGCTACGTCCAATCTACTAATGAACCCTCAAAGGCATTCTTCATTTCTATTCATGTTTTTATCTCTGGCATATCTTTTTGGTTCTTTCCTAGTATTTCCATGTATCTGTTTGCATTACCAGTCTGTTTTTTCATACTGTCCACTTTATCCATTAGAGTCCTTGACATATTAATCATAGTTGTTCTAAATTCCCAGTCTGATAATTCCAGTATTTCTGCCACATCTAAGTCTGGTTCTAATGCTTGCTCTGTCTCTTCAAACTGTATTTTTGGCATTTTAGTATATATTATTTTTTTCTTATTGATAGCAAGACTTGATGTACTAGATAAAAGGAAGTGCTATAAATAAGCCTGTAGTTTTACGGTGTTGAGGTATGCGTGAAGTGGACTATTCTACAGACCTGTGATTAGGACTCAGTTTTTCATAAAGCCTGTGTCTCTGGACTATGAACTTCAAATATGGTTCTCAGCCCATCTTGACCACCCTTAAGTGAGACAGAATAGAGAAAGCTAGAGTTAGGTATTTCTCTTCCCCTGAGGGCTGCAGTGATAAAGAATCTACCTGCCAATACAGGAGACCTGGGTTCGATTCCTGGGTCAGGAAGATCCCCTGGAGTAGGAAACAGCAACCCACTCCAGTATTCTTGCCTGGAAAACTCTATGGGCAGAGGAGCCTGGTGGGCTACAGTCCATGGGGTCGCAAAGAGTCAGACATGACTGAGCACACACGCACACAGGTTATTAACACTCTGATAAAACCCCAGCAGTTTAGGTTTTGGTTTAATAGTTTTTCTAAAGGGCTGGCCTTGTTTCAAGTTATTTCATATTGAGAGTTATGAAGGTGTTCTTTGCATTGAGACTGTGAGGGTCTCTGCTGTATGCTTGGAGTCACAATCCAGAGATGCTCTGGATTGTTTCAAAACAGTTCCTTTTACCCTCGCCCTGCTGTAAGTATAAGGGGAGATTTCTCTGATATTCACCATCATCAAAGCATAGTAGAGTTTTAATAAATAAAACACTTAAAATTGAGATTCTCCCACAACTGGGTTCTCCTGGAGATTTTATCTCAGCCTTTCCCTCACTGCTGCTGCTAAGTCACTTCAGTCGTGTCCGACTCTGTGCGACCCCATAGATGGCAGCTCACCAGGCTCCGCCGTCCCTAGGATTCTCCAGGCAAGAATACTGGAGTGGGTTGCCATTTCCTTCTCCAGTGCATGAAAGGGAAAAGTGAAAGTCATGTCCGACTCAGTCATGAGTCGACTCTTCTCAGTCATGTCCGACTCTTAGCAACCCCATGGACTGTAGCCTACCAGGCTCCTCCGTCCATGGGATTTTCCAGGCAAGAGAACTGGAGTGGGGTGCCATTGCCTTCTCCTTCCCTCACTGAGCCTCAAGCAATTTGTTAATTACCAGTCAGGTTTTACTACCCTGGCGCTGGTTCCTGTAGAGGTTTCTGCTCTGGTGGGTTGTGATTATCTGTATTTACCCGTCAGTCTCCCAAATTTTGGGGTCACTGGCTTGCTCTAGGACTTCGCTTTTTTTCATGATCTAGGCAGACTTTCTGACTTTTCAATTTGTTCAGCTTTTTACCTGTTAGGACAGAATAGTGACTTTCAGTTTGTTCAGCTTTTTACTTGTTGGGACAGAGTAGTGACTTTCAAGCTCCCCATATGCAGAACCAGAGACCTGAAAGCTCCTCCTTCCATCTTTGCTGAACCTTGAAAACCAGGCCTTCACTAACCACACAAGGTCCAGTCCTTGCTCAGGCTCTCTCTGTCCCACTCTGAAAAGGGATTCTCTAGCTACAGCCTGCTCTGATGACCCAATCAGACTCACTTGGAGTAGGGTAATCTCTCGCTTTTCTGTCCATTGATAATTTTTTGCCATGTGGCCAAAAAATGATTGTTTATACAGTGACTTAGCCATGAGTCATCACCAATCTCCCTTATTTCTATCAATTGGAAGCTTTGATTCAAAAGAACATAATGTAATAGCACCTTTGTTCCTAGATTCCAGTAAAAGTGGACATTAATGATTAATATACCCCTTTTATGATTCACCATGGCCTTGAAAACAGAGTCAAGAAACCAGAGCCCCTCAGAAGAACAGTGGGAATCCAGTGACTCCAAGCATACAGTAGAGACCCTCACAGTCTCAATGCAAAGAACACCTTCATAACTCTCAATATGAAATAACTTGAAAAAATAATGTGTGTCCTTGGAAGAGATGATTACAGGAACCCACCGTCTTTATCTCACCTTCACTTTCTTCTAACCCCAAGTGCCTGTAAAATATGTGGCCGGACAGCATGAATGCTGGACATATTTAAGTCTGTGTAGCCCAGAATTGTAGAATTGTCAGGGCAAGGATGGTAGTTTCCTTCCAGAGCAGGTTTCTCACTGTGGAGAGGGCCTGGAGTTACATGTTGAGGAGAGTGAACAGACGGCTACTCAGGAGGCCTGTGTAACCTGAGGGCAACAGAGCTGGGTCAGGAGGGAGGGCAGTGCCCTGGAGACTGTGTTCCCAGCTCCAAAGGAAAGACCCAGGTTTCTGGGACTTTTACTAGAAATTCTTATAAAGTAATGCCTGTCTGGGATTGCCTTAATTTTCATTAAAAAAAAAAAAGTGTATAAGTACAACAAAAATACATTTTAGTCAAATGCTGAGTGGCCAAGTATTTAATCAAACTTCAATCAAGCAAAGAGTGAAGCTGAATATCTTTACCACAAAATAACTTCTGATATAAGAGTACAGTTGACTCTTGAACACTATGGGGATTAGGGATACTAACCCTTAGTTCTGTCAAAATTCTGGGTATAACTTCCTCCAAATTTAACTACTAATAACCTACTATTGACTGAAAGTCTCACTGATAACATAAATAGCTGATTAATACATGTTTCATATGTTACAAATACTGTACATTGGATTCTTATACGGTAAACTAGAAAAAATAAAATGTTATTTAGAAAATCAAAGGAAGAGACAATACATTGACAGTACTGTATTATATTTATCCAACTGTTAGGGGAGTGTAATTTCCTTGGTTCTGCCTCATCACAACAAAAATTTGAAGCGATGGACATTAAAGTCCTTGGCTTGTCACAGCTCTCGCACTGTGTTACAGCTCTGTGTTACAGTTCAGTTTATTTAGAAAATAAAGGAAAATACATCCTTGAGGTGTGAGGGCATGCTGACCCAAAAGACACAAAGAAAAGAGAGCGAGAGCAAGCGCGCACAAAGGAGAGACACTCCCCACCCTTTGGCTCCTCTTTTTATATGTTCTTTCCTCCCCCTGGGCCTGCCCTATGTAAATTGGGCTAGCCAGGAGTGCTGTTTGTTCTACCTGAGGTCCCCACTCTGGTCCTCGGACCTTCCTTTGTTCTATTTTGTGGGCTTTTCCCTTCCTTGTCTTTTAGCCACTGTCATTCTGGACTCCTTTTTCCTATTCTAACTACCTAACACAAATATAAGTTTACATCATCTGTTTACAAGATGAATCATCTGTCAGTACCTCCATCAATATTGTCATGATACAAAACAATGTAGATGTTATACACATTGCTAACACTGGACGTCAGAAATAAAAAGATATATATGGATTTCTTTCTCACATTATTTACAGGCATAACAATTCATGCACTGATAACAAAAAAACAGCAATATGACTGCTTTATGGTAGCCTGCTGTAATCAGTATGATTGCTTCAAGGCAGTCTAGCCTACACACTAATGAATGAATCATAAAATTAGATGGCATTTAGAATAATACAGCATTCAAAACATAATTCTCCAGGCAAGAATACTGGAGTGGGTAGCCATTCCCTTCTCTAGGGGATCTTACTGACCCAGGGGTCAAACTCAGGTGTCCTGCATTGCAGGCAGATTCTTTACCATCTGAGTCCTCAGGGAAGCCCTTAAAAAAAAAAATACATCGCTAATGATAGGCTGATATACAGTTCTCCAATTGCAAGAAAGAGGGCAGAGAGAGGGAGGCATACTATACAGTAATATAACTCTTTGAAAACAAAGTAATGAAATGGTAAAGAAAACACACCATTGATTTTATATTAAATATCACTCACCTTATGCCTAAGGCATAGACTATCCACAGCAATACAAGTCTTGCACATCATGTTCTACGTAATGAATACTTAGGTGATAATGATAACAATGACACAAACATCTTACACAATTCTCACCACAGTTATTGACTTTTCATATGAAGACAAGTTTATTAACCATATGCATTATAATTATTTATGATTCATTAAGTGGAAGCAGATCACCTTGAAAGGTTTTATCCTCATCATCTTCATGTTGAGTAGGCTGAGGAGGAGGTAGAAAAGGGGTGGCCAAAGCAGAAGAGGTGAAGAAGGTAGAAAGAGAGCTAGAAGAGGCCAGCATACTCCATATCATTTTAAAGAAACGCATCCATACTGTATTTTACTGACTTTGCTGTTTTTTATTTCTCTGAAAATGTTTCCACAAGGTACTTACCAATCCTTATTCCACCATTTCCTTCAGTTTCATAGAACAGTCCCTGTCGTAAAAGAAGTCAAGGCATTCTTGAATAATCAGAACACTTCTGCCAGATTCTCTAATGTCAATTTGTTTTCTGGCACTGTTCTTTGTTTACAACTTCTTCCTCATCATCTGCCTCTGGTTTGGAAGCACTCATCTCCACCAAGTCCTGCTGTTAATTCCTCTGGTATAGTGCCTATTAACTCTTGAATTTATCCAAAATCCATATCTTGAAAACTTTCACACACAGGCTCCCCCTTTTTGCCATATCCACAAACTCTCATGATTTCCTTGATTGGTTCTGTTGTAAATCCTGTGAAGTCATGCACAACCTCTGGACACAGTTTTTTCCAACAGGCTTGAAAACTTGTCTGGGGTTCCATAATTTTCACAGCTTTTTCTATAACAACAAGGGCATCTTCAATGAGGAAGTAATCCCTCCAGACTTTCAAGATGTCCTCCCTATCAAGGTTTTCATCCATAGCACTGACAATCCTTTCCATAGAGTACTGTGTGTAGTAAACCCTAAAGGTGCTTAGGCTAGAATTAGAGACATTGCGTTTGGGGACTTGCAGATCACTTCAGTGCTTTCAGTGCCGAACTCATGGGGTTCTAGGTGGCCAGGGACATTGTCCAATATCAAAAAAAAATCTTAAAAGGCAGTCCTTTATAGAGATGGTACTTCCTGACTTCAGGAACAAAGCATTGATGGTACCAATTCAGAAGGGAAAAAAAATAAAAGTTCTTATTATCCAGGCTTTCTTGAACAGTCAGAAGACCAGCAGCTGATGTTTGTTTTCCCCTCAAGGCTCAGGGGTTAGCAGCTTTACATATAAGGGCAGTCCGGACCATAAACCTAACAGAATTAGCATGAAATAGTAGAGTTAGCCTGTTCCTTCCTGCCTTAAATCCTGGTGCTCACTTCTCTTCCTTACTAATAAATGTCCTTTGTCTAATTTTTTTTTTCTCCAGAATGGGTTACTTTTGTTGCATTAAAAACCTGTTCAGGCAGATATTCTTTCTCAATGATTTTATTAATGGCGTTTGGGAACTCATCTGCTGCCTCAGTCAGCAGAAGCTGCTTCTCCTACTA
Source organism: Giraffa tippelskirchi (assembly GCF_054371585.1). Classification (NCBI taxonomy): domain Eukaryota; kingdom Metazoa; phylum Chordata; class Mammalia; order Artiodactyla; family Giraffidae; genus Giraffa; species Giraffa tippelskirchi. The sequence continues at coordinate 46,476,770 of NC_137276.1, forward strand.
CCCTGACATTTAAGCCAAACCTCTTTGTAAAATTAGCAAACCACCCTTTGCTTCCATTAGATTTCACAGCTTTAGACCCTCCACTTTTTTGTGAATCATTTTAGAGTTTATAGGTGTTCTTGTCTTACAACATTCCTACGCTGCTGCTGCTGCTGCTAAGTCACTTCAGTCGTGTCCGACTCTGTGCGACCCCATAGATGGTAGCCCACCAGGCTCCCCCGTCCCTGGGATTCTCCAGGCAAGAACACTGGAGTGGGTTGCCATTTCCTTCTCCGATGCGTGCAAGTATACACCCACATAAAAGTTAAGCTGCAGTTTCAATACAAGAGAAAAGAATGTTTTGCAACAAGTGTTAAGTTTTTGCACCTTCTGGCAAAGCTGCAGCAACAGTTTCATGAATTTTGTTATTTTTTTTAAATGATCATTTCTCTGGATTCATTTATCTTGAAATAGTAGGCAACTGCAGGCACACATCTCAGTCTGTGGTACATATCAAGCAGTTCAACTTCTTGTAATGTCATGACTTTTCTCTGCTTCTTGGGAGCACTACCAGCATCACTAGTGGCACTTTACATGGGCCCCATGATGTTATTCAAGGTTTATGCTATTGCACTAAACATGATGAAAAGTACAAGAGAACTTCATGAGATCATTTTTTTACTGTGATACACAATTTACTCAAGAGACATAAGAGGAACTGTTCATGCAGTGATTATCAGCATCAAGTGAATACTAGCAACACTTAAGCTCACCACAGTAGAAAGAGAAAGTGGCTGCAAAATTATAGTAGAGTGTATACCACAGAACATTTTATGCAGTTAAATTTAATACTTCATTTTAGCATTTATTTATACCTCTCAACTGCAAATGACACCATGTACGGCCTGTAAGTGTACGTAAAAATTTTAACTTTTTATAATAAATTTGTTTATTTTATGGCACTAAATAAAAGACTAGTATCTACATATATTTTATGTACTTATAACTTTTTCCTGACTTATTTTGATATTTCTAGGCTACCTAGTTCATCAGTGAGTTTTTTAAATTGTGAGAAACTCCAAAGTATTTTCCAATATATTTGTTTTAAAAAATCAGCATATAAGTGGATCCACACAACAAAACCCCTGTTGTTCAAGGATCCACTGTAAATCTTAATTTATATCCCAAAACTGTGAAATGATATGACTATTTGCTATTCTATACTATTACCATTATAATACAATTGATTGTTTAATATAACACTCAGATTTTAAAAGTTTAGCACTAAAGAGAAATGGGAAAAAGCTTTAGTACAACTACCAGCTAATTGCTTCTGCAGCCCCTGAACAACACTAAGTCGATGCTCATTTCCAACCAGTCGGTAGAAAAAGAAAAATATATCAGTTCTGCCTCTGTTGTTTCCTGTTGCTCTTGCTGCTGTTGGCACTAAGTTCTTAAATTCCTTTCCTCTAATATCTCCGCTTCACTTCCTGAACCAAATGCTGATGGTGATCATGCTGATTAATTTTATGTATCAACTTGACTGAGGCATGGGATCCTCAGATATTTGGTGAAGATTATTCTGGATGTTTCTGTGAGGGTGTTTTTGGATAAGGTTAATATTTCAGTTGGAAGTTTAGGTAATGCAGGTTGCCCTTCCTAATGTGGGTAGGCCTCAATAAGTTGAAGGCCTGAATAAAATAAAAAGGCTGATCCTCCCCAAGTAACACTGAGTTCCTTTTACCTGACTGCATGCAAACTGGGATGTCAACTTTTTTCCTGCCCATGGATTTGTGAACAGTTGGCAGTTCCTGGATCTCAAGCCTGCCAGTCTCTGAGCAGAAATACCACCATTGTCTCCCCTGTTTCTTGGGTCTTCAGGCTTCGATTGGAACTGAACCATCAGCTTTCCTGGGCCTCCAAATTGTTTATTCACATTGCAACCCTTGGGACTTGCCCTCTTCCATTATCACAAGTCAATTCTTTACAATAAATCCACATACAGATATTTACAGAGAGGGAATATAGACATAAATAGAGATACAGATACACACAGAGATATATACAGATCTATTGGTTCTGTTTCTGGAGTACTCGAATATAGTGATGTTGCAGTTTTATTGATGCAGTCCCCAAAGTCTTGTGCTCTGCTTGAAGAAGCAAACACTATTTTTAGAAGCAAATTTAAGACCTTATTTTTATTTCTAATATATTTTCAGGCCTTGATTTTTAAAAATTTAAGAAAAACTTGTTTTTAAAACCCAAGCAGAAAAATGCAGCAATGGAGATATAAGCCTGTTTTAATAAAATTGTCTCCAATTTTCCACTTGCAATTCAGCTTTCATTGCACGTAGACCCATTGACCATTTTTTCCTAGAATAGAACAGTAGGAGGATCAAGCAAGCATTTTGTAACAAATACCTTCCTTCAATAAATTTCATCGAGTTCTGGTAAAAATGTTCATTATTCTATCTTGATATTATTAAATCAATTAGTTCATAGCTGTACAAGTAATGTTAACTACAAAGCACAATATTAAAACTATCTCTCAAGCAGTTTTTTTTACATGTAATTGTAGTTAATGCAAATAATTTGAATATCAAGGCAGTTCTGAAATTTCCTGCATATCATGCAGTTTGTCTATGGCTGAAGGATGATGATAAAAGAGTCCCAGTAGCTCTCTAGCTGTAACCAGTAATTCTGGAGTATCTTCTATGCGGATTTTCTTTCTGGACATCCAACTGAAAAGTACGCATAAACGTGAGAGGCTTCCCATACCCTTCAAAGCCCTCACCATGTGCATATGCCATCAGTAACATTTCTATGATGTTAAAATACCTATGCAATTACTCAGAGTCCCCAAAGCTAAGCCATAGAGCAAGTTTGTGCAAACACTGAGACAAAACTAAAACCAAGATTTAGTGTATCCCAAAAGTTGTGCAAGCTTCCTAATGGAAAGGACTGGCTGTGGGGAAAACTGGGTCTTGCTCTGTAAAACTTTAATCCAATTTTCTGCTGGTGGGTGGGCTGTGTTCTCTCCCTATAGTTTGGCCTGAAGCAGCCCAGTCCTGGAGTCTGCAGGCTCTATGGTAAGGCTAAAGTCCTCCAAGATAACTCATGCCAAGGCATCAACCTCCCAGGACTGCTGCTGCCAGTGCCCCTTACCTCATGGCAGGCCACTGTTGACATGCCTTCATGACCAGAGACTCCCAAGTCCTCACAGGCAAGTCTCACTCAGTCTCTTGTGGGACCACCGTTTCTTTCCTCTGGGTCCTGGTGCAGGTTTTGTTTGTGCAAGAGTCTCTTCTTCCCCAGTCTTGTGGAAATTCTGTAATCAAATTCTGCTGAACTTCAAAGTCAGATTTCCTGGGGATTCCCAGTCTCTTTACCAGATCCTCAAGTTGGGAAGTCTGATGTGTATAATTGTTCCTGGTATAATTGTTCTCCAGTTTGTGGGTCGCCCACCTGGCAGTTCTATGGTAGGTCTAATGGTGACCTCCTCCAAGAGCACTTATGCCACATGCCATGCCTCCCAGAACTGCTACTCCCAGTGCCCCTGTCCCCACAGCAAGCCACTGCTGACCCATGTCACCATGGAGACCATTAAACACTCACAGGCAGGTCTGGCTCAGTCTCTTGAGAGAGTCACTGCTCTTTCCCCCGGGTCCTGGTGTGCACAAGGTTTTATTTCTGCCCTCCAAGAGTCTCTGACTTGAATGGGGTTTGATTTTAACTTAATTGTGCTGCTCTTACCACCTTATTAAGGCTTCTCCTTTGTCCTTGGATGTGGGGTATCTTTTTTGGTGGGTTCTAACAAAGGTATGATCTAAATCAAATCCCTTATGATTATACAGTGGATGTGACAAATGGATTCAAGGGATTAGATATGCTAGAGTGCCTGAAGAACTATGGACGGAGGTTCATAACACTGTACAGGAGGCAGTGACCAAAACCATCCCCAAGAAAAAGAAATGCAACAAGGCAAAATGGTTGTCTGAGGAGGCCTTACAAGTATCTGAGAAAAGAAGCAAAGGCAAAGGAAAAAAAAAAGATATACCCATCTGAATTCAGAGTTCCAAAGAACAGCAAGAAGAGATAAGAAAACATTCTTAAATGAACAATACAAAGAAATAGAAGAAAACAATAGAATGGGAAAAACTAGAGATCTCTTCAAGAAAATTAGAAATCCCAATGGAACATTTCATGTAAAGATGGGAACAATAAAACACAGAAACAGTATGGACCTAATAGAAGCAAAAGAGATTAAGAAGAGTTGGCAAGAATATATAGAAGAACTATACAAAAAAGGTTGTAATGACCCAGATAACCATAACGGTGTGATCACTCACCTAGAGCCAGACATTCTGAAGTGCAAAGTCAAGTGAGCCTTAGGAAGCATTCAGTTTCAGTTCAGTCGCTCAGTCGTGTCCGACTCTTTGCAACCCCACGAACCACAGCACGCCAGGCCTCCCTGTCCGTCACCAACTCCCAGAGTTTACCCAAACTCATGTTCATTGAGTCGGTGATGCCATCCAACCATCTCATCCTCTGCCATCCCCTTCTCCTCCATTACTAAAAACAAAGATAGTGAAAGTGATGGAATTCCAGCTGAGTTATTTCAAATCCTAAGAGATGATGTGTTAAAGTGCTGCACTCAATATGCCAGCAAATTTGGAAAACTCCACAGTAGCCACAGGACTGGAAAAGATCAGTTTTCATTTCGATCCCAAGGAGGGCAATGCCAAAGAATGTTCAAATTACCGTACAATTTCACTCACTTCACATGCTAGCAAGTTAATACTCAAAATCCTGCAAGCTAGGCTTCAATAGTACGTTAACTGAGAAATTCCAGATGTTCAAGCTAGATTTAGAAAAGTTAGAGGAACCAGATATTAAATTGCCAACATCTGTGAATCATAGAAAAAGCAAGAGAATTCCAGAAAAATATCTAATTCTGCTTCATTGACTATGCTAAAGCCTTTGACTGTGTGGATCACAACAAACTCTGGAAAATTCTGAAAGAGATGAAAATACCAGACCACCTGACCTGCCTCCTGAGAAACCTGAATGTAGGACAAGAAGCAACAACAATGAGGATAGCACATGACAAAACGGACTGGTTCAAAATCATAAAAGGAGTCTATCAAGGCTGTATATTGTTACCCTGCTTATTTAACTTACATGCTGTGTACATTATAAGAAATGCCAGTCTGGATGAAGCTCAAGCTGGAATTAAGATTGCTGAGAAAAATATCAATAACCTCAGATATGCAGATGACACCACCCTTATTGCAGAAAGTGAAGAGGAAATAAAGAGCCTCCTGATGAAGGTGAAAGAGGAGAGAGAAAAGCTGGCTTAAAACTCAACATTCAAAAAACAAAGATCATGGCATCTGGTTGCATAACTTCATGGCAAATTGATGGGGAAAAAGATGGGAACAGTGACAGACTTTATTTTCTTGGGCTCCAAAATCACTGTGGATTGTGACTGCAGCCATGAAATTAAAAAGACACTTGCTCCCTGGAAGAATGCTATGACAAACCAAGACAGCCTATTGAAAAGCAGAGACATCACTTTACCAGCAAAATTTCAACCAGTCAAAGTTATAGTTTTTTACAATAGTCAAATATGGGTGTGAGAGTTGGACCACAATGAAGACTGAGCTTTATTTTATGGTCCATCATTTCAAAGACTTGATGCCTTTGAACTGTGGTGCTGGGGAGGACTCTTGAGTGTCCCTTGGACAATAAGGAGATCAAACCAGTCAATCCTAATGGAAATCAACCCCGAATATTCATTCATTGGAAGGACCGATGCTGAAGCTGAAACTCCAATACTTTGGCTACCTGATGTGAAGAGCTGACTCACTGGAAAAGACCCTAATGTTAGAAAAGATTGAGGGCAGGAAGAGAAGGGGGCAACAGAAGATGACATGGTTGGATGGCATCATCAACTCAACGGACATGAGTCTAAGCAAATTCCAGAAGATAGTGAAGGACAGGGAAGCCTAGTGTCCTGCAGTCCATGGGGTTCCAAAGAGTCAGACAAACCTGAGCGAATAAACACCACCACAAAAATTGGTTCTGGGAGACTAAAGCAATTAGGAACCAACACTATAGGAAAGGCTGGTCCACACTATCTCCTGGATCTGGCAAAGAACAGGCAGTTATGTACAGCATTTAGTAAGTAATGACTCAGATCCCTGGGAGGTGATCAGCACTATTGGAGGTGAACCACAGCTAATGCCCAATGACAGTGCACCATGAGGATATTCCAGGGATTACATGGGCAAGAAATAATCCACAACAAATCTTCCAGTTATACTCACAGGTTAAAGGACAGTTTCCTTTAACAAGAGAAGTTCCAATAAGTAACTGCGTTACAGATCAGATTATCTTAATTATAAGGTGACTGACATATGTGTTTCTACATATACCCCATGTTTCTACATACATTCCTAATGGATATATGTCACAACCTGGCAATAAAAGAAGAGAATACTGATGGTGATATCAAAGCTTCTCTTTAAAAAATTTTTAACTTTGGTTTATAAATGAAAATGAACTTGATTAAAAACTATAAATGTGTTAAAATGGCTACTTGTCATAATTATGCAGAAAAATGTCCTCTAAAATTAAAATATCCTGTTATTGGGAAAAGGTGAGCAGTTCCCATGATAAAAATGTGCTCTCTTGCTTAATTTAGTTGTGACCAGTAGTAATCTGGAATCAAACCCAGGGCAGATAAATAATGAATCACAGAGTTTTTTTTTTTTTAACCTATTGAACCATTTAGATAAGAAAAATGGGCTTATCTTTTAAATGCTGCACTCATTTCAGACATTTTGCTTCAGTGATTTGGGGAAGTAAGACATTTATGTGCTTTTATGAGCTTTGTGATAAGATTTTATACAAAAATGTTACAATATGCATTTGCTTTACTGTTAGAACAGCTCTTACGTCTTTGAAAGAGGACCATAAGTCACAATTACCATTCCTTTCTACATGCCAAGTTTTCTGGGTTATTTTCTTTGAGAGACCATTAGTCTACCTGGCTATTGATCAACTAGATCACTATATCTATCAGAATGAACAGCCGAAGTTGAGTATGGATAAATTTAACTTCTTCTGGGTCATTATAAAATTCTTACCTGTTAATGTTCATTGAATTTTGCTTATTACTAAAATAAATATAGATTCAATGGAGAAAATTTAGAAAACATGGAAATATAAATAGAAAAAAGGCAAATATGGAAAGTTCTACCAAAGATAACAGTGAATAAACAAGTTTATAAAACTATATCGATGAATCACCAAAACATTTTGTTAAGCAGAAGAAGCTAGACACAAAAAGTACATATTGTATGATTTCATTTTTATCAAGTAAAATCATCTATTATAATCAGAAAAATCACAGTGATTACATATGCATATTGACTAGAAGGCGGCACAGGGAACTTTGTGAAATAATGAAAATGAAAATATTCTGTATTTTATAAGATGTGTGTTACATGGTTCTGTGCATTTGTAAATCTTATCAAATTTCATACTTTCTGTGCAATTCATTACATGTGAATTATATTTTAATTAAAAACATGATGCTGTTATGAACTTTTCAAGAGGGCAAAATGATTTATGCCAGTTTGTTTTCATGTTATTTATAAATATTTTTAAAGCTTATCTTAAAACCACATATAGAAAAGGTTTTCAGAATAATGTTAATCTTCATGCAAAAAGTGAACTTTAGGACCATTAGCCATTTCTTTGAAGTTGGACACAACAATGCTACTAGAAGAGGTTGAAAAGGTCCCACCATCAGCCTAAGCAAGTTATGTTGTTGTTATTTGAATCTAGCAGAATAATTTTATTTATTGCCTTATTATAGTTAATCAGGGCATGTGAGCCAATATGAGTCAAATTCAGAGTCCATTGCCATTTAAATACTTGCTTCAGTTTAATTTCTAGGAGTATTAGTATCAATATCTAACATAATGACTAAACATTTATAAAATTCTTTCACACCTATTATCTTACATAGTGCTCTTAAGAACTCCATAGGTACAAACTTTTAGCCCCACTGAATTGATCTGATGTGAAAATTGGCCATCAGTGAGGTTAAGGGATTTTTCCAAGAAAATGTATAGCTATCAAGTAACAGAGTCAAGGTTCAAAATGAGATCTGTTTCCACACTTAGTGCTCCATCCAACATATTAGATATGACAAGTAGATGAAAACAAGGTTATTTCTTGACAAATTAATAAAAAGTTTCTTACTCATAAAAATAAACTCTCTGCTGCTGTAGGGTTATAATCTTTGCCATGTCTTAAAGACTAATAAAATATTTGAAAAAATTTCAGATAAGTTTAATAAGTCTATACAAAATAAAATTGTTTAAGCCTCAAAAAAACATAACACTAACATTTTGAGCTTTTTCTAATTTCTTTTCTTTATTTATTCCAACAATATTTTTATAAACATTAGTTATTTTATTGTATAACTTTTTCCCATATCTTGGTAGTTTAAAATAGCTACATATGCTATACTGATTTCCATTACATTAACTATTCATTTACAAAAGAATTTTAAAAACTACTTAGTATTCTACTATATGGGTGTGTTATCAAAATATTTAACCATGAATTATACATTTTTTAATTTAATGATAGCTATATTAAAAAAAAGTACAATGATGATTCAAATTGCATCTTTAAGCCATATGACCATTTCGCTTCTAATTATTGAAAATCAAAACTGGTATCAGTTCAGTTCAGTCGTGTCCAATTCTTTGTAAACCCATGGACTGCAGCACACCAAGCTGCCCTGTCCATAACAACTTCCGGAGCTTGCTCAAACTCCGGTCCATCGAGTCGGTGATGCCATCTAACCATCTCATCCTCTGTCGTTCCCTTGTCCTCCTGCCTTTGATCTTTCCCAGCATCAGGGTCTTTTCTAAAAGCTGGTATAGTTTCTAAGTTATCCAAAGTCCATTCTCCCCTTCTTCCTGAAAACCAAGAAGTTAGGGACCAGCTTCATTTTTCAATTCCCCTTGCTTCTAAGTGTTAAATGTAACCAGGCCTTGGCTTTAAAGCATTGCACATGTACTTCCCTGCTTTCATCTGTCCCCAACCACATCCCATCCCACACATGTCTCTCATGAGCCAAAAAACAGATTATACTCTAGAATGGTGCAGTGACTTGAAAATCTGATCCCCTGAATGACTTAGTGGAAGATAACTTTCCTCTACCATTCTAGGAAGACTGTGAGTGAAAGAAAATAATGTACAGTGGCCCTGGGTATCCACAGGCTGTGCCTCCTTACAATCTGCTGTTGATTGAATATCTGGATGCAGATCCATGATACTGAGGGCCAACTGTGAGATTGAACATCCACAGATTTTGGTATACTGAGGTAGGACTGTATTTGTTTTTTATTAGTAACTTCTATCAGTTCTCTTTGTTACAGTAGCAGTTGTACCTAATTCACCTTCTACTTGTCCAGTGGTGGTTTACCTACACTAAATAGTAACCCCAATTTAATTGGTCTGTAATTGATTGCATATTGGAGGAACTTCCTCTTCATAAAGTCTTTAGATCTACGTGATTCAGAAGCAATCCAATCATAATTTCCATTTCTGAATACCTGGCAATAATATGGAACAAGCAACATTCCTTTCACCACAAATAAGGAAAGTTCTCATTGTTATCTGCTTCTACTCGAGTTTACTGACATTTGACAAAGTAAGGCAATATTCACCCTCACCTCAAGGAAAAACTCACTAGCTCTGCCACTGATATCAAGTTGCTCTTCATATAATAACAGTATACATGTGCAAAGAAGCCCTGGAAATCAAGTTAAGGGTCTTCTTTTCACAAATACAGAAACAGGTGTCCGGAGAGGCTAGGAAGCTTGCCAACAGCATAGATGTATATGCCCTCTAAGTAGTAGAATTAGAACTCAAATACTGATCTAAGAATATGTTCCATTGCTCTAAAATACACAAGCATAAAGAAAACATCTTTTCTAAATGTTCTGACTTGGAATTTCCAGACATAGTTCATTTTCCTCCAATGTTATGTTGCTTTAAAGTCAAAATATGGTACTGGGAAAACTGGACAGTTACATGTAAAATAATGAAATTAGAGCACTTCCTAATACCATACACAAAAATAAATTCAAAATGGATTAAAGGCCATATAAAACTCAGAGAAAAACACATGTAGAACATTTTTGACATAATTGCAGCAAGATCTTTTTTGACCCACTTCCTAGAGTGATAAAAATAAAAAATTGGACTTAATTAAGCTTAAATTTTTTGTACAGCAAAGGAAACAATAAGATGAAAAGACAACCCTCAGAATGGGAGAAACTATTTGCAAATGAAGCAACTGACAAAGGATTAATCTTCAAAATATACAAGCAGCGCATACATGTCAATATACGAAAAAAACAAACAACACAGTAAAAAAAAAATGGGCAGAAGACCTAAACATGCATTTCTCCATAGAGGACATACAGATGGCCAACATGCCCATGAAAAGATGCTCAACATCTTTTAGATTCTCAACTAATTATTAGAGAAATGCAAATCAAAACTACAACAAGATATTACTTCACACCCACTGGTCAGAATGGCCATCATCAAAGAATCTACAAATAAATGCTGGAGAGGGTGTGGAGAAAAGGGAACCCTCTTGCACTGCTGGTGGGAATGTAAAATTGATATAGTCATTATAGAGAACAGGATGGAGGCTCCTTAAAAACTTAAACTAGAACTACCATGTATTAACCAGTGATAGCATTCCTGGGCATATATCCTGAGAAAACCATAACTGGAAAAGACTTATGTACCCCAATGTTTATTGCAGCACTATTTACAATAGCCAGTACATGGAAGCCACTTAAATATCCATTAACAGATGAATGGATTAAGACGATATGGTGCATATAGACAATGAAATACTACACAGCTGTAAAAAGGAATGAACTTGCATCATTTGTAGTGATGTGGATGAACCTAGAGTCAGTCACAGAGAGTGAAGTCAGAAAGAGCAAAATATTGTATATTAATGCATATATAATGAATCTAGAACAATAGCACTTATGAACCTATCTGCAGGGCAGTAAGAAATACAGACGTAGACGTAGAGAATGGTCTTGTGGACTGAAGTGGAGGTTGAAGAGAATGGGCTGAATTAAGAGAGTAGCATTCACATATACACACTACCATATGTAAAAGCGCTAGTGGGAAACTGCTGTATGGCACAAGGAGCTCAGCTTGTACTCAGTGCTGACCTGGAGCAGTGGGAAAGGGGTGGGGTAGTAGGGAGGCTCAAGACAGAGGGGATATATGTATACACACAGCTGATTCATGTCGCTGTACTAATACAACATTGTAAGGCGATTACACTCCAATTAAAAAATAAATTTAAAAAATTGCAAACACACACACACTAAAGCCAAATATACTTCAGTTCAGTACATATAGTTGAATCAGTTTTTCCAGTTGAATGATAATCATTTTTTCATTGATCAATTATTACACAACTACCATGAAGTTAGCACTCAGTGAGTCAGACACAATTCCTATCTAATGAAGCACACATCTGCAAAGCAAGAAATCATAGCACACCATTGAGTGTGAGGAGCTGTGCAGTATGGGGAAATGCAAAATACTTATGGTTTCCCTAACCCAGTCTTGAAGTTCATAAAAGGCTTCCTGGAAGGGGTGTCATGAAGTTATTCTTCAAAATGTATAGATGATAGCCAGATAAAATGTTCCTTCCCCCCACCCCCAGTCCTCTGCTTGACTTTTATCTGTGAAAAAACTTTAGCTGAGTAAGTTTAATTGGAGACATGAGAAAATGCAGAATCAAGGAAAAACAGTCCAAAAATTCTAAATAATAGTAGTCATTAAGTATAATCAAGGCCCCTTTAGTTCCTCTTCAGAGGCTATAGATAACATTCTGAGCCATGTCCTGTGAGCTTTGTAGATACTGAAACCCTTACCACATGAAAGACATTAACTACAAGATGACCAGACGGTAGCCATGACATAAGTGGCCACAATTCTGAGAACTGGCCTCAAGGAAATGGGAACAAACTGATTCTGGAACCAAAGATTAACTGGATTTAAAACAATCAAGATGATGCTGATCAGACCACCACATGACCAATTTCAAGATGACTGTCCGAGGTGACTGTGCTGTTTCTGAATGTAGCTTCCCCTCTCTATCCATAAAAGATTTTGCCCACTGATTATCTGGAGAGGAGGAGTTGGCTTTTGAACGAGTCCACCCTGCCTGCCAACCCCCCTCCCTTGCCATGTTGCTGGCATCTAAAGTAAGGCAACATTCCTTTCCACCAACTTTGCCTCTTTAACAGCTTTTGAATAGAGAGCAGCTGAACCTAACTTTCAGTTACAACTGGAAGTATCACATATATTGGAACTCTAGACAAATCCCAATTCAACAGCTGTGCCCATCTCCTTCAAATCCGTTACCTTATTATCCCTATATTCTTTTTCTCATATTTCAATTGCTGTTCTAAGTGGTGAGATAATACTAGTCATAACAATGAAAAAAGTATCAAGTCCCTACAACACAGACCTAAAATTATTAGAAATAACTTCATTTTACTGCCAATTTTACAATTCTTCTTTACCATCACTTTCATATTCTCTGAAAAACTGAAACACATGATGCTGAAAATACTCAGGTTTTTCATGCATGAAGGACCATGATTTTGGAACTGTTCTCTGCAGCTTCTTAAAAGATTGATGAAGCCTGTAATCATTTGTCTGGATGGGGGTGGTAAATGAGCCTGCAGTGAGGTCTCTGGGTCATGGAATCATCTGCTTCTCCAATCTTCATCGAGTTAAACAAGAAATGGTCCCAGTTAACAGCACAGGTGCAAGTTATTGCACATAACACTGGTCCTGGTGCTTAGTCGCTTTGGTCATGTCCGACTCTGTGCGACCCCATAGACAGCAGCCCACCAGGCTCCGCCGTCCCTGGGATTCTCCAAGCAAGAGTACTGGAGTGGGGTGCCATTGCCTTCTCCACACGTAACACTGGCCTTCCCCAAAAACATATTAGTCATAGATGTGGAGGTTTTTTGTGTTTATTAAATGTTTAAATAACATGACAATGACTTATGCTCCATGTTTGAAGATAAAATAGATTTCAGTATCTGTTAAAACATTACTGGTATAACTTTTCAAACAGTTTAATATAACTAAAGAAATACCCAGTTTTGTGAGAAACAGGGCACTTAAATAGTAGGATATTTAAAATATTTCTTAAGAATTAAAGCCTGCATTTTACAAGTAGCAAAAGGGCAATACTTGTGCTGTTTCCATCACTACTGTAAAGTGTACGTTGTGTTCTATTGCTTTCAAGAGAAAGTGAATGTTCTTCAATGGTTCTGCTATCTTCTCTTCTGTTTCCAACTGATTATCACATGGTTTGAAAAAATTAGTACTTATACAAGTTTAAGCATAGACAGTTGGAAAAACCACAGTAAGCCACCACTTTCACACTCAGTGTTCTTATATAATGCTATATAGTATTTATATAATACAAAGTTCTTTATTCATTTTTATATGTGATAAGACAAACCAAAGAGGAAAAAAAAAACAACTTACAATTTGAAAAGATAGACTGTGTAATGTCTCACCTTGACTGAAGTAATTGCTTTGACCCAGTCTATTAGAGATGTCTCTCAGTTGTTTTTAAGTATCAATTCAGATATTAAACCCTGGAGAAGGAAATGGCAACCCACTCCCGTACCCTTGCCTGGAAAATTCCATGGACGGAGGAGCCTGGTAGGCTGCAGTCCATGGGGTCTCAAAGAGTCGGACACGACTGAGCGATTTCACTTCACTTCAGATATTAACAAAATACCCCTTCTATAAGATAAATTTATGCCTTCAATCCCAATTCACCTTACTAAGTCTCTCAATTTTATCTAGTGTTTTAGATCCAAACAAATGCCATTCCCATGAGCACATCCCCAGTAATTTGAAAAACTCAACTTCTATTCACCTCCCAAGGAAGTTCCTTATTCACCTTAAGGCAATGGTTCTGCTTGAGTCAAATTTGATGAGCTCCAGTAAGAAACTCACACAAAAACAAAACAAACAGAAAAACATCCTTTGCCTTAATGACTATCTCCTGAAAAGCTAAAACATCCCACACAGAGTGTTATATACTAGTTGATTACCAAGTACCCCTTTCAAATATACCATTTGAACAACAAATCTTCAGCTGCATAAGCTGCACTTTGGGAATTGCACAATTTGTATTTGTCAGATTTAGTGTGGCATTGTTCTTCTCCTTTCCTTCCGTCAACACCACCCAGATGACTACATCTCACTTGTTTCAGTGTCAAAGATGCTCAGGGTTCCTGTGGGTGTTCTCATTCCTCATCAGCCAGGTAGTCCAATAAGTCTTGTCTTATTCTGACTGCCCAATATCAGTCCTCCTCCTCTGACTTAATCCAACTTTTAGTCCAAATTCAACTGGACTAATCATTTCACACATTGATTTGACCCTTTCATTAGTCTCAGAGCGCCCAGATTGCACTCAGCAGCGAACCCCTGTGTGGAACAATCATGGGCATCTGCTCTTGCTTTGGTGACACAAACACTTTTCTTCCTATTAACCTGGAGGTGAGCAGAGCCCCCTGCTGACTCATGTTGCACATGTAGTGTTGGTAAGAAAAAAACAGACAAACTTGTATGAAGCCACTGAGATTTTTGCAGGGGTTTCTTACTTTAGCTCACCATTGCCAATTCTGTCTAATAAAAGAATTAAAAGAAACAAAGGATAGAGTTAAAATATGCTTGTATATCTAACAGTATATGTAATTAGCTATAATTAAGGGGGTCCTTTTATCAATAAAGCAGTTAGCCAAAATTCAGTTGCCATCTACTTAATTTTAAATATAAATCAATTGACATTTTCTCATTTCAACTGAAAAAAAAAAAAGGTAGCCTTTAGACTCCAAAACTTCATTTGTTCTAAGTTAATAGTGTAAGAAATCAAGGCCAGTGTTTTTATTCCATAACATCTCTAAAGACTGCAACTCTACAAGGATACAACCTCATGAACATTCAGTTTAGGACTCTGGTCACACATTTGATATTAAACTAGCTATATATTTATCTGTAAATTCCTTAGCTATAGAATTAATTTATAGATTATAATTATGGAATTATTGGAAATCTGTTTCTGTTTACTAAAAATGATATTCTAAGTGTTCTTAGTTATTAATAAAACACTAAAAATATTATTTATTTTTAGTAAACAATTAAAAACCTTATGATCAAACTACCCAATGATCAAAATCTTCAGAGCAACATGTTATCTTTGACTAAATACTGAAGCCTGAATCTACCAAAGGGTACTTAATTAAAACATGTACCCATAGCTTGTTACAGGTGTTAAAAATCAATTTTGGAACTATTACCTTTCGACTGTGAGGGGTATAATTAAACAAATGAAAATAAAGGTACTTGTAGCTGGAAAAGCACAACCAAGTTTATTTCAGTGCACATAATTGGAACATTTTTCCTATTTTTATATTTTTGCCCTGTGATTTAAAAGTGTTTGCATCCAGTAATTCTATTTATACAGCCCTTTAATGTCTTCAAACATAGAAAACAGACTTGTGATTGCTGGGGTGAGGTGGGGAGGGGAGGGATGAATTGGGAGTTTGAGATTAGCAGATGCAAACTATCATATATAGATTGGATAAACAACTGCATCCTATTGTATAGCACAGGAACTATATTAAATATTCTGCAATAAACCATTATGGAAAGAATATGTAATATATATGTGTGCATATAACTGAATCACTGTGCTCTATACCAGAAACTAACACAACATTGCATATCAATGATATGTCAACAAAAGATAAAAAGTCCTTTAGTGTCTTGCTCATTTCTTTTCTACTTCATTTTTCTCTGTTCAAGTTAGTAACCACAGAATTTCACTGGATTTTCATAGTCTGATATTTCTTCTAATGATGCAATAATTTTTGTATAGTTTCTCAGGATTTCTATGCAAATTCCACCATTTTACAGTTGCAAAAATGGAATAAAATAAAAGGCAGTGGAAGAGGTTGTGTTTCTGTGTGGGTAGAGGGCATATTGGAACTCTCATTTTCCACTCCATTTCACTGTGAATCTAAAACAGGACTTAAAAACTGACTTCAGGCTCTACTACAAAGCCACAGTCATCAAGACAGTATGGTACTGGCACAAAGATAGAAATATAGATCAATGGAACAAAATAGAAAGCCCAGAGATAAACCCACGCACATATGGACACCTTATCTTCGACAAAGGAGGCAAGAATATACAATGGAGAAAAGACAATCTCTTTAACAAGTGGTGCTGGGAAAACTGGTCAACCACTTGTAAAAGAATGAAACTAGAACACTTCCTAACACCATACACAAAAATAAACTCAAAATGGATTAAAGATCTAAATGTAAGACCAGAAACTATAAAACTCCTAGAGGAAAACATAGGCAAAACACTCTCCGACATAAATCACAGCAGGATCCTCCATGACCCACCTCCCAGAATATTGGAAATAAAAGCAAAAATAAACAAATGGGACCTAATTAAAATTAAAAGCTTTTGCACAACAAAGGAAACTATAAGCAAGGTGAAAAGACAGCCTTCAGAATGGGAGAAAATAATAGCAAATGAAGCAACAGACAAACAATTAATCTCAAAAATAGTTTTGTTTTTTTAGATCAACCTAATTCTCTTAGGGACAGAACCACCATACCAGGTCATCTGATGTTTACCACCATTCCAACCCCATCAATGGTGCATGGGGTTTGAGGAGTGGAACTTTAGCCTCAGGAAGACTGCCTAGTGGGCAAGGTGGCGCGGTTATCTGACAGGCAGATATGACGACCTGGGAAAGTGCACGGAAGAGAAATGCTCATGCACTTACCTTGATGATTCGGCATCCAATCTTCCTGTCTGGACCATGTAGTGATAGACTGGGCACAAGTGGAGCCTTCTGGAGGAAAAATCGGGCTGCCAGGGTCCTTCTTCATCCTAAACAAGGTTGCTAATTCCCCTGAATATGCTGACTCTTTAGCCTCGTCCTCTGGCTGGTGGAGAGTCCGCTGATGAGACACACTGGGAGATGTCTATGTAACTTCCCAGGACAGGGCCAAAGCGGTCTGACTCAATGACTTTCACTGTCTGTTACCAGGCGTGCTGTCCAGTACGGGGACCCATTGCCCAGGAAGATGGCCGGCTGGGCATGGGCAGACCGTGTCCACGCAGAGCTAGAGGTCCTGGTGGCCAAGGTTAGGTGAGCGGAGTGACCTCCACAGGCATGTGATGTGTCACTCTGCTTCCAGGCTCCTCGGGAAGGGTCGTAGGTCTACGCTTATAGGGACAGACCTCACCACAGATTGGACTTCTAGGGGACGCATTAGCTGTCCGCATCCAACACACTCCTGGACAGAATTGCTGTTCCCCTGAAGCCAGAATTCACAGGATTTCCGAAGCCATCAAAGGGCTGCTGGAGATAGGAGGCAGCTGGGAATCAAGATTGTCAGGCAGGTCCCAAGTCCTATAAGAACAGCAGGACCACAAGCGGTCTGATGGTGGCCACCGGGCTCTGCAGGAACTGCTGGTCCAGGAAGCCAGCCTGGTGGGTGCTTCCTGGCCCTACCTAATTGGCAGACAGGCCCTGAAGACTGAGGCTGCTGCTTCGACTTGAAAGATGCTGTGCATGGGTGAGGAGGCTGCCTCGGCCTCAAGGCTTCCTGGGATAGATCCTCGTGTTCTGGCCAGGTAGCAATAAACTGGCCACAGGTGAGGGCTTCTCTGCGGCACACTGGGCTGTCAGGGTGCATCCCACTCTTAAGCAGAATTGTGGGGAATTACCGTGAAGGCAGATCACCTGAGCTCATGCCCACTGGGGCAGTCCTGGGAGTCCAATGATGAGAGACACCTGGGAGATCTACCCACAGGCAGGGCTTATATATCTTCCCAGAACAGGGCCTTAAGTGTTCTGGCTCAAACCAGCTTTCCTGTTCTAGAAGAAGAAGGAAAAAGGAGAGAGAGAGAAAGAAAAACAAATCACCAGTGTTCTATAGGCCATGCATTGCTTTACCATTGTTAAGATAACCCAGACACCCCTATGTAATTGAACAGGATCCTATGGGGTCTTCCCAGGACAAGACTCCCTGGCACCACGTCTTCCACTACCTTTGGTCTGTAGAAACACTTTAGTCAAAACATCAATTTAATAAGAGAAGTGAGAAAATGCAAAACGGAAAACGGTCAAGCAAGATAAACTAATAACAGTTTAGCCATCAAACAAAGTCACAGACCCTTAGTTCCTCCTCAAGGGCTATAGAAAATATTCTGAGCTATGTCCTTTGAACTTTTTAGCAGATACTGAAACCCCCACCAAGTGGGAGAAGTTAACTGTGTGCTGTAACAAGCACACAGACCCCACACCAGTTAGAATCAGAAGGTTGACGATATGATTTCCGATTATCTCATGACCACTAATCAGAAAAATGCCCATGAACTGATCACATACCCCACGATCTCCCTCCCTCAACCTGTCTTTACAAGTCTTTCCCTGAAAGCCTTCAGGGAGTTTAAGCCTTTTAAGCACTAGCTGCCCTGGACTCCTCACTTGTCTCCCTGCAATAAACACTGCACTTTCCTTCACCAGAACCTGATGTCAGCAGAAGGGCTTACTGATCATGGGCAAGCCAACCCAACTTTGGTTTGATAACACCTAGAGGACCAGGAATTGATATGAAATGGGTATGAATAGTCAAAATCACAATTATGATTTACTATGGTTTTTAAAAATGTTTTCATGAGGGTGGGGGGTGATGACCCTAAAGATAGGCATGATTATTTTATTCACTTAATATCATAGCTGTATTAGTGAAGCCATTTTGCAGCAACATGGATGGATTTAGAGATTATCATACTAAATGAAGTAAGCCAAAGACAAATATCATATAATATTGCTTTTCTGTGGAATCTGAAAAAAATGACACAAATGAACTTATTTACAAAACAGAAAGAGACTCACAGACATAGAAAACAAACTTATGATCCCCAAAGGAGAAAGGGAGGTGTGGGTAAGGAATAAATTAGGATGTTGGAATTAAATATACACATTCTATATATAAAATAAATAACCAACTAGGACCTACTGTATAGCACAGGGAACTGCAATCAATATTTTGTAATAACCTGTAAGAGAAAAGAATCTGAAACAGAATATATATATATATGTATAATATATATATATGTATATAAAACTTATATATGCGTGCATGCTAAGTCACATCAGTCATGTCTGACCCTTCGCGACACTATGGACTGTAGCCCACCATACAGTGGGCTAGGAGGAGGAGTGTAGCTCCTCCGTCCATGGGATTCTCCAGGCAAGAATACTGGAGTGGCTTACCATGCCCTCCTCCAAGGGACCTTCCTGAAGCAGGGATAGAATCTGCGTCTCTTATGTCTCTTGCATTGGCAGGCGGGTTCTTTACCACTAGCAACATCTGGGAAGACCAAAACTTATATATATGACTATGTATATATTTATGTATATAAAACCAAATCACTGTGCTATACACCTAAAACTAACATAATACTGTAAATAAACTGGACTTCAATAAAAACTTAAAAATAAAAATGATTCCTGACAATTAGACTATCTAGACAAAATTTGAAAAATGAAAATCAGATTAAGGATAAGGGTGGAATGAAGTGGTAATGGAGTGGAGGGGCAGGGGTGGTGTTTTGAGGGTCAATCTGAGGGATACATGTGGTGAAAGAATTGTACTGTTACGTTGATTCTGTATTTAGTGGTGTTAAAATGGACCTAAAATATATAATACAAATTAATCAAAGTAAAGACACACATATAAATAAGTACAAGTAAAACGGGAAATTCAAATGTCTTCATGGATTATATGAATCTCAACCAAATCAATCTCAACCAAACCAATCTTTGTGCTATCATTTTACAAACTACTGGTATTGAGAAAACTAAGGAAAGAGTATACAGGCTTTCTCTGTATTATTTCTTACATCTCCATGTGAATCTACAATTATTTCTATAATATATCCATTAAAATTATGTCATTTAAAACTGTCATATTAAGAGTTAATTAATGATTCCATTTAAGATTCAGTTCAGTTCAGTTTCTCAGTCGTGTCCAACTCTTTGCAACCCAATGAACCACAGCACATCAGGCCTCCCTGTCCATCACCAACTCCCGGAGTTTACTCAAACTCATGTCCATTGAGCTGGTGATGCCATCCAACCGTCTCATCCTCTGTCATACCCTTCTTCTCCAGCCTTCAATCTTTCCCAGCATCAGGGTTTTTTCCAATGAGTCAGCTCTTCCCATCAGGTGGCCAAAGTATCGGAGTTTCAGCTTCAACATCAGTCCTTCCAATGAATATTCAGGACTGATCTCCTTTAGGATAGACTGGTTGAAACTCCTTGCAGTCCAAGGGACGCTCAAGAGTCTTCTCCAACACCACAGTTTAAAAGCATCAATTCTTCCGCACTCAGTTTTCTTTATAGTCCATACGTGACTACTGGAAAAAACATAGCTTTAGCTAGACAGACCTTTGTTGGCAAAGTAATGTCTCTGCTTTTAATATGCTGTGTAGGTTGGTCATAACTTTCCTTCCAAGAACTGAGCGTCTTTTAATTTCATGGCTGCAGTCACCATCTGCAGTGATTTTGGAGCCCCTCAAAATAAAGTCTGCCACTGTTTCCACTGTTTCCCCATCTATTTGCCATGAAGTGATGGGACCGGATGCCATGATCTTAGTTTTCTGAACGTTGAGCTTTAAGCCAATTTTTTCACTCTTCTCTTTCACCTTCATCAAGAGGCTCTCTAGTTCTTATTCATTTTCTGCCATAAGGGTGGTGTCATCTGCATATCTGAGGTTATTGATATTTCTCCTGGCAATCTTGATTCCAGCTTTTGCTTCATCCAGCCCATCATTTCTCAAGATGTACTCTGCATAAAAGTTAAATAAGCAGGGTGACAATATACAACCTTGATGTACTCCTTTACCTATTTGGAACCAGTCTGTTGTTCCATGTCCAGTTTTAACTGTTGCTTCCTGACCTGAATACAGGTTTCTCAAGAGGTAGCTCAGGTGGTCTGGTATTCCCATCTCTTGAAAAAATTTCCACAGTTTATTGTGATCCACACAGTCAAAGGCTTTGGCATAGTCAATAAAGCAGAAATAGATGTTTTTCTGAAACTCTATTGCTTTTGTGATGATCCAACGGCTGTTGGCAATTTGATCTCTGGTTCCTCTTCCTTTTCTAAAACCAGCTTGAACATCTGGAAGCTCACAGTTCATGTATTGCTGAAGCCTGGCTTGGAGAATTTTGAGCTTTACTTTACTAGCATGTGAGATGAGTGCAATTGTGTGGTAGTTCGAGCATTCTTTGGCACTGCCTTTCTTTGGGATTGGAATGAAAACTGACCTTTTCCAGTCCTGAGGCCACTGCTGAGTTTTCCAAATTTGCTGGCATATTTAGTGCTGCACTTTCACAGCATCATCTTTTAGGATTTGAAATAGTTCAACTGGAATTCCATCCCTCCACTAGCTTTGTTCATGTTATGCTTCCTAAGGCCCACCTGACTTCACATCCAGGATGTCTGGCTCTAGGTGAGAGATCACACCATTGTGATTATCTGGGTCATGAAGATCTTTTTCATACAGTTCTTCTGTGTATTCCTGCCACCTCTTCTTAATATCTTCTGCTTCTGTTAGGTCATTACCATTTCTGTCCTTTATTGAGCCCATCTTTGCACAAAATATTCCCTTGGTATCTCTAATTTTCTTGAAGAGATCTCTAGTCTTTCCCATTCTATTGTTTTCCTCTATTTCTTTGCACTGATCACTGAGGAAGGCTTTCTTATCACTCCTTGCTATTCTTTGGAACTCTGCATTCAAATGGGTTTATCTTTCCTGTTCTCCTTTGCTTTTTGCTTCTTTTTCTTCTTTTCACAGCTCTTTGTAAGGCCTCCTCTGACAGCTATTTTGCGTTTTTGCATTTCTTTTTCTTGGGGATGGTCTTGATCCCTGTCTCTTGTACAATGTCATGAACCTCTGTCCATAGTTCATGAGGCACTCTGTCTATCAGATCTAATTCCTTGAATCTATTTGTCACTTCCACTGTATAATCATAAGGGATTTGATTTTGGTCATACCTGAATGGTCTAGTGGTTTTCTCCACTTTGTTGAATTTCAGTCTGAATTTGGCAATAAAGGGTTCGTGATCTGAGCCACAGTCTGCTCCCAGTCTTGTTTTCGCTGACTGTATAGAGCTTCTCCATCTTTGGCTGCAAAGAATATAATCAATCTGATTTTGGTGTTGACCATTTGGTGATGTCCATGTGTAGAGTCTTCTCTTGTGTTGTGGAAGAGAGTGTTTGCTATGACCAATTTGTTCTCTTGGCAAAACTCTATTAGCCTTTGCTCTGCTTCATTCTATACTCCAAGGCCAAATTTGCCAGTTAAGTTTACTTGAAAAGAAAAATATCCAAATGAAATTATTTTTATAATTATACCTAGTCAATATCATCTTTAGATCATTTTCCAGTCACCTAACAGCTGCTTAGACAAATTAAGTATGGCCGTGCCTGTTTTGAACAGTGAATATTCAAATTTATGAAAAATAATCTCAAGTATTAAAATAAATGCATAAAAAATAGCATTTCACCTAGATAGAATTATTTATCTTTAAAGATAAGATAATTTTAATATGCTATTTTATGTTCCATACTATTTATCAATTTTTATGATGAGCAAAATGCAAAACTGGGCATAAATACATCCACTTGCCATAGTTTCTTCATGGTTTCATTAGAGACTAATAACTAAAGCAATTGTAACTCCTAAGAATTTCTTAAGAATCTTCACACATAATTTTTCTGAAAACAAACAAAAAAACCCCACAGATTCTAAAATGATTTTGACATTTTTCATTCTCTTTTAAGTGATTATTATGCTTAGCAACCTGGAGAGCCTCTGATCCTTAAGCAATGCTAATGTAGTTATCTGAATTTTTTTTTTTTTTTGTAGTTATTTATAAAGCTCTCTCTTTGGTTGAAAAAAGAGAGCAGTAGCTCTTATCTTTATGGTCCTTAAGAAGGGAGTAATGGGAGGGTAATTGAAAGGTTAATTATGAGGAAGCTTAATCTGTAAGCAACAAGTGTAATTATTGTTTTTCATAAAATTAAAATCTTGTATCTTTGAACTGTGCTCATAAAAGCTCACAAAACCCTAGAGATTAGGACTGTTGACACTGTGAGCTCTTCATTTAATTCTAGCCAATATAACTATATAGGAACAGTTCCTAGAATAAGACTAGAAAGATTTTATCCTAGCTCCTATTTTTTTTTTTTATTTTAGTTGGAGGCTAATTACTTTACAATATTGTAGTAGTTTTTGTCATACATTGACATGAATCAGCCATGGGTTTACATGTGTTCCCCATCCTGAACCCCCCTCCCACCTCCCTCCCCATCCCATCCCTCTGGGTCATCCCATTGCCCCAGCCCTGAGCATTTGTCTCATGCATCGAACATGGAATGGTGTTCTGTTTCACATATGATAATATACATGTTTCAATGCTATTGTCCCAGAACGTCCCACCCTCACCTTCTTCCTCAGAGTCCATAAGACTGTTCTATGCATCTGTGTCTCTTATTCTGTCTCATATATAGGGTTATCGTTACCATCTTTCAAATTCCATATATATGCATTAGTATACTGTATTGGTGTTTTTCTTTCTGGCTTACTTCACTCTGTATAATGGGCTCCAGTTTCATCCATCTCAATAGAACCGATTCAAATGTATTTTTTTTAATGGCTGAGTAATATTCCGTTGTGTATATGTACCACAGCTTCCTTATCCATTCGTCTGCTGCTAGGTCCTATTTTTATTAAAGCTCAAGACCAGGGATGTTTAGATAGTTATCCCAGAAGGTCACAATTATAGGCCTAAAATGCAAAATCAAGCTCAAATCCCATTACAAGTTATTTTATGAAGAATTTTATGTCTTAAGTCAGTATTTTGGCAACCATTATTAGAATTACTGATTATCTTTACACTGTTGTTGTTTACTCGCTAAATTGTGTCTGACTCTTTTGCAACCCCATGGACTGTAGGCCTCCAGGCTCCTCTGTCCATGAGATTCTCCAGGCAAGAACACTGGAGTGGGTTGTCATTTCCTTTTCCAGGGGATCTTCCTGAACCAGGGATCGAAACTGTATCTCCTGCATTGCAGACATACATGACATAAATACGTGTTTGCATAAGTATTGCATGTGACTTCAATGGCCTCATCTCACTTCAAGCTGTACTTTAAAATTTGTTAAATTTATTCTGTTCTTTTTGTTTGAGGTCAATCAAGCAAATTAGTATTCATTTTTCAACACATTGCTTATTTATGAAATGCTATTCACCTGTCTACCTACCTATCTATGTATCTACTCTATGCATCTGGGCATATAGATGAGAATTTATTGCTTAAGATATCTGGTATGTGGTACTTTGTTACACGGTCCTAGGAAACTAATACACTGGAAAGACACGCTGATTTACCATATATCTATCGGTAATGTTTCATTGGCTAAAACTCAGTCATTGGCCTCATCTCATTTCAAGATGTACTTTACATTATTATCTTTTAGGTGTAAAGAATAAAATGGTAGAAAAATATGTGTTGGTGGGAATATAATGTGTTTGGTTTTACAATGGATAAAGTATTGTTTATGCCTTCAACAGGTCAGGTATAGTTTGCAAGTATATATTGAATCCCAAATTTCTTCTACTCTCTTCCCTGTTAACAGGAAACACACAGAATGAATAAGAGTACAGTCTCCAGGGGGCACAAGGAGCTGAGTTCTAATCCTTCCTTAATCATCTATTTACTGTACAAATTTGGAAAGCTTGCTTAGCTTCTCTAAATACCAGTTTCTTTTCTGTAAAATAAGGATTCTTGTGTTTACCTTATAAGAAGAATTAGATAATGTATATCAAACTTCTTATCACAAACTGATTTTTCACATGCTTCATCATGTTGAAACTTTCATCATTATCTCTGCTTCACTTTGCCTACATAGAATAAATAAATCAACCTATTTCAGTCCACTGGGTCACAAAGAGTTGGACACAGCTAAGCACACACACCCAACTTTATTACTTCTATCTTCTCAATAATTTTGTTCCTGTATTCTATTTCTTCTGTCAATATTTTGGTTAGAACTTTATCATTTCTTATTTGAATCGATACTTACTTTCACGTAATCTTTAATTTTACTCTTTACATTAATTCCTGTTTAATTCTAAAAACACATCTGGGTGGCTTCCCAGGTGGCTCAGTAGTAAAGAATCCACCAGCCAATGCAAGAACACACCTAACCAACACAACACTGTAAAGCAAATATCTTCCAATTAAAAATAAATTTTAAAAAAAGTACCAAATCATATCAATTACCTTTTTTAATATCTTGAATGACTTCCTCATCATCTCTTAATTTAATACATGTTCTTTATCTAAAAACCTGACATTATCTTACTCTTCTTAGATACAAGATGATCTTTCAAACGTTTAAACAATCTGCTAAAACTTCTACATTCTTGGTATTGTTGTTGTTCAGTTGCCAAATCATGTCTGACTCTTTGCGACCCCATGGACTGCAGCACTCCAGGCTTCCCTGTCCCTCACCATCTCCTGGAGTATGCCTAAGTTCACGTCCATTGAATCAGCGATGCCATCCAACCATCTCATCCTCTGTTGCCCTCTTCACCATCTGCCCTCAATCTTTCCCAGCATCAGGGTCTTTTCCAATAACTACCTCTAAATAGCAAGAGCTTTGTAAAACTCTGATTGCATAATTTACAAATTTCCTTTAAGTACCTATTTAACAATCTCCTTTCCAGTCCATTCACCAAACTGCAAACTCCCTAAAACTTTAAGGCAGTTTGAATTATTGTAAATTTACTTGGAATTATATTATAGTCATTTGAGTTTTTAATCTAATTTTGCATTGATTGTTGAAGTAATTTGAATATTTATTTTATAAATATATAGCTAATGAATATGTAACTTAGGGAGCTGATAATGCATAAAACCTACAAAGGATTAACTATTATTAGCCTATTTGACATATAATTTTCAACAATGTTTGTCTATCATGCTAACCATCTGTTTACTCATATTTCAATCAATATTTACATAAGTATATGTTCTTCCAGAAAATGTAGCTGGTATATTTTTTTAACTTTTTATTTTATATTGGAGTGCAACTGATTAAGAATGTTGTAATAGTTTCAGATGGACAGCAAAGGGACTCAGCCATACATACATACATATTCCCTCCCAAGCTCCCTTAAAATGTGGCTGTTTTAAAATGTATTTTTTAAATTTACTTTTACAATTTAAAAAAAAATTAAAAATTTATTTTTCTTCCAGTTTTGTTGAAGACCTAAATGACAGTGTAAGTTTAAGGTGTACAGTGTAATAATTTGACTTACATCCATCATGAAAAGATCTAAACTACAATAAGTTTGGAGGACATCCATCAGCTCATATAGAAATAAAGAAATATAAAAAAAATTTTCCTCATGATGAGAACAATTAGGATTTACTCTCTTAACCATTTTCATGTATAATGTAGAGCAATGTTAATTATACTTATCATGTATTTAAAACATTATATTTCTAGTACTCATTTGTCTTATAACTGGAAGTTTGTGCTTTTTGACTCTCTTCCTCCAATTTCCCCTCCCCCCACCCTTTGCTTCTGATAACCACAAACTTGAACTCTTTTTCTGCGAGTTTGTTTGTATCTGTTTTTGAAGTATAATTGACCTACAACATTATGTTGCTTCCTGGTACATAAGATAGTGATTTGATATTTCTATACATTTTAAAATGATCCTCATGATAAGTCTAATTGCCATATGTCACCATACAAAAATATTACATAATTATTGACTTATACTCCCAACTTATACTCTTATATTTTATACTGACTCATTTCTTTTATAAGTGAATTCTCATACCTCTTAATCTCCCTCACCTATTTTTCTCCTGTTTCCTCTGTCAATAACCTGTATATTCTCTGTATCTATAACTCTATTTCTGTTTAGTTATGTTTGTTCATTTGTTTTGTTTCTTGGACTTCCCTGGTGGCTCAGACCATAAAACGTCTACCTACAATGTGGGAGACCCAGGTTTGATCCCTCTGTCGAGAAGATCCCCTGGAGAAGGAAATAGCAACCCACTCCAGTACTGTTGCCTGGAGAATTCCATGGACAGGGGAGCCTGGTAGGCAGCAGTCCATGGGGTCACAAAGAGTCGAACACACTGAGCAACTTCACTTTCCTTTCTTTTCCTTTTGTTTCTTAGATTCCACATATGATTGAAATCATACAGTATTTGTCTTTGATTTATTTCAATTAGCATAATACTTTCCATGCCCAACCATGTTGCTGCAAATGGCAAAATTTCCTTCTTTTTAAGGCTGCAATGAACATAAAGGTGTATGTATTGTTTTGAATTAGTGTTCTGTTTTCTTCAGATTAATATGTACCCAGGAATGGACTTGCCGGATCATATTGTATTTCTTCATTTACTTCTTTGAGGAATTTTCATAATGTTTTTCATAGTGACTGGATAGTTTACATTCTCACCAACAGTGCACAAGGGTTCCCCTTTTCCTATATCCTTGCAACTTGTTATTTGTTGTATTTTGATAATGGCCATTCTGACAGGTGTAAGTTGATATCCCATTGTGGTTTTCATTTGCATTTTATTGATGATAAGTGATGTTGAGCATCTTTTTATGTGCCTGTTGGCCATCTGTATGTCTTCTTTTGAAATATGTCTACTCAAGTCCTTTACTCACTTTTAAAATCAGATTGCTTGGGTTTTGTTATGTTGAGTTGTATTAGTTCTTTGTTTTTTGGGTTTTTTTTTTAGATATTAACCCTTAATCAGATATATCCTTGCAAGAAAAGTTTCCCTTGACTTATACAGTTCACTTGATTGCTCTAGCCGTGTTGTTGCTCTCTCATGATGTTACATATCTAAGTAACTTCACCAAATGCTTCTCAGGATTTTTCAAAGTCTTCCAATTCCTAGGCGGTTCCTGAATTCCTCTGTCTGAGCTTAAAACTTACCTCTTCAGTCTTCTACCAACTATTCCTTACTGACTTCTGTCATCTCTCAACTTCAGGAGTTTCTCTTAGATAAATTTTTATTTTGTTTTGGTTTGTGTATACTTTTACCAAGATCAGTTGTCCAAATCCCTCTCTTGGAGTCTCTACCTTTTGAAAGGCAAATATGCAACTGCCCCACCACTTCTGGAAGTACACATCCTTCTAGAGCTTTCCCTGGTGGCTCAAGGGGCTAAAGAATCTGCCTGCAATTCAGGAGACCTAGGTTCAATCCCGGGGTCAAGAAGATCCCTTGGAGAAGGGAATGGCTACCCATTCCAGTATTCTTGCCTGGAGGATTCCATGATCAGAGGAGTATTTTGCATGTTTTCCAACTTTTTATTCAGATTTTACAACAGTAGGCAGTGAGTTATTGACAGTTATGAAAAAGAAGAATGCAGCAAATATCATTGTAAATTTTTCTATGAATTAATTATAAATGATTGGAAAATGACATGAACAAAATTATATCATAGCTGGCTAACAAACAATACTGGTTCAATATACTACTCAAAAAGTAATAGGCAAATTATTTGTAAAGAGTTTTATTTTTCAAAACTTAGATGATTAAAAATATTGTTGTCTCATGGAATGTGTTTGCATACACTTACTGTCAGACAGGAAATAATGATGCCATATGTTTACATAATGTTCAAAGCATTTTCACATATTCTTTGAGTTTGGTGTTTATAACAATGTTGTGAAATAGGTAAGATCAGTATTTTTAATCCGTGCTTCTCGCTGAGGAAAATAAACCACACAGTAGTTACTTCATTAAATTTAAATTCAGTTTTTGCCCACTATCAATTTGTTTCCTATCACATATCTTCTTTAGAGGGTATTATGATCATAAATAAAGTGCTTTCACTTTCCTTTTTCCATCTCTACCACATAAAATATAAGTTTAATACTAAAGAATTTCTTTCCTAAGTTTTCTGTATCACTAGCAATCCTACCATTGTATTTTGGCAAAGATATTTTTACAAGATTTACCTATCCTCTTCTTTTCAGGTGAAGGATTGCAAATGATATGTTAGTCCAAATATTTGAGATAAATCATAATTACCCCAAAATGTACACCTATTATCTGATTTTTTAAACTAATTATTCTGTCACAGATATTTCTATAACCCACATCTTTGGGTTCTTATTGTGAGTTCAAAATTTTATATAAGTACTTTGCTTTAGACTAGCTCAGTTGTCATTAAAAAGATTGCTATTTTGAGTTTATAGAGGTCATTGCCATGTGGGAAAAGTAATGCATATTTTGACGAATTTCAGGCACATAATAGAAGAAGAAAATGTTTAAGCTGTCAGAGTTGATTGCTCATTTTTGGAAGAGCAATAAATATGTGTTGGTCAGATAACAACTTGTGAAATAACAGAGTAATGAGCAGGTATCAAAAAAGAAAACTTTTCAATAAGGTAATTACTTCTAGGGTAATATGCATCAAGTATGCCTATATTTCTTTGGCATCAAATTTTCTGGACCACTTTTCTCCTTTTATATCTAAAGGAAACATCCAATCATGTGTGATATTTGCTCATAGACAAAAGGAGGTATTTTTCACTGTGGATTTCCTGTCAGAAGCAGTCAGCAGCCTGTCAAGTAAATCTATATTTGTCCATTGAAACAAGGACTGGAAATTACTAATTGCAGGAGCATGAAGTGACCAGGGAGAAGGAAAAGCATCCAGAATCAAAAGATTGAAACAATAGAAAAATCAGCTGATTTCAAATTTTCACTTTGCTTTGTAAGATAAGAATGTTGAGGCAACAATATTTACTATAACGGAGTAATAACTTAAAGGAAAATATTTAAAATATGAATAGCTTTCTAGTCAGTTACTTAATTTATTAAAAAATCATTTGCTGAACAATTGGAAACCTGGCTTCAGGTATACAGAAGGACATAAAAAAATGACACAGGTCAAAGTGATAATGACATTAATTGTCCAATTATTAAATATAATTCAAGATAGATTGTGCTTTGAGTATCACACAAACTTTAGTTCAATTCATTAGTTTTGTGACCTTTGTTAATTAATTTAATTTTACATGACATATAATTAACACACTAAAATTGCAAATATTTAAAGTGTACAATTTAATAAAGTTTTCACAAATGTTAATTCTCATGCAACCATCATTACAACAAAGACAATGAAAATACCATCACCCCCAGAAGTTTCCCCATGCTATTTGGTAACCACTCCTACCTGACCCACTTGTCCCCTCACCACCCATCTCATCTCTAAGCAGCAATATCTGATTCTTTAACTATAGATAAGTTTGCCTTTTCTAGAACTTTATATAATGGGGTCATACAATATGAACTTTTTTTCCTGACTTCTTTCACTCAGCATAATTTTTGAGATTCATCTACACTGTTCTCTATATCACTCGTTCATCCCTTTCAATTGTGTATGTGTGTGTATATATATATATATATATATATATAATTCAATTGTGTATATATATATATTATTCCATTGTATGTATATTTTTATGTATTTCTTTATGGATAGACAAATTGTCTAGCTTGTGGCTGACAATAAATATTTTTTTTCTCCTTTTCTCACACACACTTTAGATTCTGTAGTCATTCTCCAAGAAGAGTTAACAAGTAGAATAATGTTTGAAATTTATGAATTCTCCATTGTATGTGAATAAATTAGGATTTCATGTATATGATAATTGTTGTAAATTTAATTTTCTTAAATCCTTTTTATCATACTTGATTTTTCCAGCCTCTTCATAATATTCAAACTGGGACACATGCCA
Organism: Giraffa tippelskirchi; assembly: GCF_054371585.1. Classification (NCBI taxonomy): domain Eukaryota; kingdom Metazoa; phylum Chordata; class Mammalia; order Artiodactyla; family Giraffidae; genus Giraffa; species Giraffa tippelskirchi. The sequence continues at coordinate 46,507,818 of NC_137276.1, forward strand.
TGATTTTATAAGGCTCTACCTAAATCTGTCAGCTCATTTCTAAATCATTTAAAATTGGTTAGTCCTTTCCAGTGGCTCTTGTGGTCAGGAAGGCAATGTAAATGAGCAAAGCAAACTGAGAAGTCCACCAATTAAGTCTATAAGTAGTTGTCATGCAAAAATACAGGCCAATTATTTTTCAAGGGAAACTCTGTCAGGTGTTTTTTTAGGAAAACTTCAGATCGTTACAGGATAGCAAGAAATTTAAACAAAAAATGGTCATATATATATGTGTGTATTACAATTTTGTAATTGAAGTATAACATGTGAAATATGTGTATATTTATATTATAAATGTATATAAGTGTATAGTCTCCAGTATAACTGTTTCTTCTGACCTAATTATTGGCCAATGAATTAAATGCAGATCATGAGTTATGACGATGCTATGAATCACAGAACTAACTAATATTTATTCAACTCGTGCAAATTTATATTAATCCTGTTCATTTAAGTAATAGCCCTTGGGTAATTTTAATCTTATGAAAAGTCTTATTAATTTATATGCATTTATTTGTCTCTTATTCAAAACCCAACTGTAATATGTGAGGTTTGTGTTATAATGTCAGGATACTAAAAGGTAACAAGCTGTTTGTTAATGAAGAAAGAGAACATCATGGACTCAGTCATTGGGATAAACTTGGAATACTAAATATGTATAATATGAAATTTATCCATGCACTCTATATGTTAGCAAAATTGATTATTCAGATCCCACAATTTTTTACAAGGCTTGTATAACAGAATTTGAATTCAGAACATAAATTGACTTATAAAAATTTTTTTAAAATATTAATTTTCTTGTATCCCTGAATCAGTGGTCTAAGATTCATTTTCATTAAAGAAAACTGTTAACGTTCCATCTTATTGGGATTAAAAAATGAGCAACTATGGATTATTTAGCAAAAAGATAAAAATCACAAATGCAATGAGGCAACAATACAGAACCAATACATTCAGAAGCTCTACCTGCAGTGAGTCAGATTCTACACAGAGCACAATTTGACCTAGAGAATAAACTACTTCCTGTGTTACTCAGAATTGTTTTGTTAAAATAAGCAATTAATGCACTGAATACCTTCTGCTTGCCTGTACAGATCCACTTTCCACTTTTCTCCACGCTTTTAGAGGCTGACCCACAATGGATAAAATCTCTCATCTTTTACTCTCTTATTGGATTGCATCAACAAAAAAGCCCAGGAGGAAATCTGAGTGAGGAAATCATTTAAAACAAACTATCAGTCATAAAGATTACATATATTAATACAATTGATATATGAAATAAAAAGTTAATAATCAACACATGGTTAATAATTAACAAAGATATAATAAAAGCAGTTGCAGTTATTTATTAGAAAAATATAAAGATTTATTGTTAGCATCCATTTTATTGCTAATGGGCAAAACTGAGAGGAATAAATCTCAAGAAACTAAAATGTTGAAATTAGTAGAGAAGAACTTTGGACTTCCTAGGTGGCTCAGTAGTAAAGAATCTGCTTGCAATAGAGGAGATGAGAGTTCAATCCCTGGGTCGGACGATGCCCTGGAGAAGGAAATGGCAACCCACTCCAGTATTCTTGCCTGGAAAATCCTATGGATAGAGGAGCCTGGCGGGCTCCAGTCAGTCCATGGGGTCATAAAAGAATTGGACAAGACTTAGAGACTAAACAGCAACAGAAAAGGACTTTAATACAACTATATTAACATATTTATGTTTAACCTTAAAATAAATTATAATTATGGTCTGATTCCAAGTCAGTGAATTACAATTTTAATTTAAAAAGAATAGATTTTATATTGATGAGTTCTCCCACATTTCATCCTGTTGCATGTAACACATTGAGGGTTGAGGATGGAGTAAATACACAGCAAGAGGTTGACTATGTAAGATTCCCTTCATAAAAAAAAGTAGTGACAGGAGATAGTAAACAACTCAGCACGTGGAGTTAGTAGAAAAGTGTTGACTTCAAAAAAATCAACCACATACATTACATTAAATTTGTGACTTTGTGTGTGTGAATAACTGAGGTTATTCAGTTATATCTGAAAACTTGATCACATAACTCATTTAGAAGATTTCATGTGTTAGAATGTAATAGAGAATAGAGTGTGAAATGAAAAGAGCATCTCAAATATCAAAGTAAGTAACAAACATAAGGAAATAGTACAGAATAGAACAAACAGAACAACCAAACAAAATAGCACAAACACACTGTATAAGTAGGAATTTAGTGGTGAAATTGGCAAGGAGTAACTTATTAACTAGAGTTATATTAACCATAACAGCCAATTTGATATTGAAACGCTAGTCTAGTTTCATGCTAGTATATACTTGAGTGCCTATTGAATAGTACAATGTGATAGGCATTTTCAAATTAATAAATCCAAAATAGAGTTGTGACTCTTATCATCTTCTTAAACCTATTAAATATTCTAGTTTGTCCCGTATTAATACATAAAAAGCCTATCCATTCAATTACACAATAAAAACCTCCCTTTCTCACAACTTTCTTATTGGCTAAATTAACTTTATTTAAAAGGTAACTATTTTGTCATTTAAAGTAACTAGGTTACATATATAATAACTTCCAGAGATTTCTGAATTTGGTATTAAAGCTATTCAACAAAATAAAGAATGTGCATCAAAAACTCATCTTTACTTAAATATTTATATAAAATGAAAATATAGTTCTATTGGGAATGATATACATCAAATTTTAATAGTTGTTCATGATGTGGCAAAGTTTATGTATGTGTCCATCATATCAGTTTGTCTTCCTGAACATACAGAGTGACTCCATCTCTCAGATCTTTTAGTTCTACTGGTGTCACATAGTTCTGTTCTGATCAATGAGATAGGACAGAAATGTTAGAAGAAAGGTTTGGCCCTATACACCTATCCGGAAATAACTCTGGAGGTTATGTGTTCTGATAGCCAAACTACAAGGTGAAGAAGAGCTGCCTGGTCAGTGTGAGAATTTATGTCAATAAAAAGTAAAATTTTATTTTTCTATGACACTGAAGGATAGTGTATCCTTTCCTTACCAATAGCTTTTAAAAGTGAGATGATAAGGAGGATATCCACTCTTTTTAATTTAAATGTCACTAAATTAAATGCAAAAAAGATTTGGTACCCATTCTGGAATGTGTATATTTAACTTCCTTCTGAACATCTGTATGTTTAAGTCTCTGGATATAATATGTACATAACTGAACATATCTTCTGTTCAGGCATTTTCTTATGGCAGTATTCCTTAATTTTATACCACTACCATTCACTTAGGACAGAAAGCTCCAGTCCATCATTTAATTCTCTGACCTATGAAACTGCCACAGAACACATTTTTTTTTTCTTTTTGAAAAAAAATCCTCTAGATTCTACCCTACCTCTAAGTATTTTTCTTAAACTTTTATTTCTCTTGGCCTTGTATTTGCCATTGTTTTTGTTTGATTCTGAAAGGCTACTGCCTGGACCTGTGCAGTAGATTTATAACTAGCCTCCTTGCTCCCTTTGCAAATTAACACCCACCCATGATTTTTCCCAAAGGACTCATGATATGATAGAATGGGATCACAACATGTGCCTTCTTAGAAAAGTTAATTGATGTTTGATATTTTATAGCATGCATAAAAACTACAATCTAATCTTAATCTATATTTCTACCATCACCTTAACTCCAATCACACTTTCTTAGAAATTTCCCAGTAGGGAAAGACAATCTTATCCTAATAGGAGATAAGACACAGCTGTATCATAGCATTTATTAAATTGTTTGTCTGAGCTCTCAGTAAGTGGAAGAATCAGTGTTTTATTGATCTTTACAATAGCTGAAGTCTGAGGAATGTGTAACTTGTTAGGCACTTAATAATTGTGTTTTGAATTAATGAATTTTTTATTCAATCTTGTAAACTGCTTATCGCTCTTGAAATAAATGAAAGCAATTACAAGTTTTTACTAACCCAGTTATATTATAAATAAGCATTATCATATTATGATAGCTATGTCATATTATTTACCTGGCTTGATTAAATTATTCCATTAGAAGCTTCTAATTTATTGAAATATACTGGATATTTCAATAGTACTATATAAGGACATTCAACATCTATGATAATACTTCTTCAAGAATTACATTATTTAAGAAACAAATCTGATTGTACTTTCTCAGCAAACAGCAATCCTGAAGTGTACTGTCTAATAGAGTAACCACTGACTACCTGTGACTATTTACATTTAAATTAATTAAAATAAAATTAGAAATTCAGTTCTTTGGGCTCCTCTGTCCATGCGATTCTCTAGGCAAGAATATTGGAGTGAGTAGCCATTCCCTTCCCCAGTGGATCTCCCTGACCCAGGTTTCACACTCGGATCTCCTGCATTGCAGGCAGATTCTTTACCATCTGGGCCACCAGGAAGCCCTCTTTGGTCACATTCACTAACCATATTTCAAGTACTCAGTAGTCCCATAAAGCTAATGGTTTCTGAACTATGCAGTTACAGAACATTCTCATTGCTGCAAGAAGTTCTATTGAACAATACTGATCTTACAAAAGTATAGTCTAAAACTTCTATAATAAACTTGGGGAATTAAGATTTTACATATCCTGTAAGCAGTGAAAGAAATTTATCCCACTTTTACTTGTCATCCCTTCACTTCACAATTTTTTATTTGATAACCGCTTTATGCCAATTCCCTGCCTGTACGTTCTTTACTTGTCATTATAATCATAACCATGATAAAGATTAAAGTCTCTTTCTACATACAACTAAAATTTCTGCCTTTCTTATTCTATGTAATCTCATGGTACAGGCCAAGTTGAATGATCACTTCCTGACTGCCGCATATTGATGATCATTACATCAAGATCTATCAGAACGCAGAATAAAAACCTTCTTTTGTAAAGGTTACAATTCATTTTATATGTCATTCAGAAGACTCTTTTCAGATTTTAAAATAAAAGAGCTATGCTATTCATGAAAAGCAAAAATTCAATACCCTTAGATTTTCGATGTAACTTGAGCCACTGGGTGATAGTTTGACTGCCTAAATACCATGGAAATTGGAGGACTATCTTTCTTATAAGTTAAACACAAAATCTTGTTATAGTTACTGTTTTATTTCTTTAATTGCTAAGAAACTTCTATTAACATCCTAAAAGGGCATCATCTTCTATCATCTGCATTTAGGTAAAAATATCACTCATACATACACATAATGTTTCAGAAGAGATCTTTAGAATTATAAAAGACATATCTATTTCAGCTTTTTAAAAAATTTAAAGTCATATTAGAAACAAAAATCATAATAAACTTAATGTGGACTTGTGACTAAAGAAAGGTAGCAATTTTCTCTACATAGAAAGTAAAATTTGATGAAAAAAATTAATATTGAATGTTAGTAATTTGGAAAAAGTAATAAATTTAGTTAATAACTTAATATTTGCCTACAGTCTACTTTGTTATTGACTAAAGAACATGCTTACTTCTACAATAAGTTTAGCATGAAACCAAAAAGTTGCTTTTCCTCAAATTATGACTGATATAACTCCTAATAAATTATATCCAGTGCTAAGCCATTTTATGTATTCTTAAATCAAACATGTAACCAGGTCACTCTCACATGTGTGGACAGAAACCGAAACTGAAATATTTGAAAATTGTTATATGCCCCTTCTATAATCTAAGCTTTACCAAACCACATCTTTAAAAACTATTTTCGTTTTTTCTATGTATCCAAATCATTCATGCAGAAACTTCATTCAATACAATTACAGGATTAAGATTTTCACTACTATGGTTTATCAGATATATCCACAAGTTTATCTTAATCAACTATTTGTATGTATTATTTTATAATTTATCTCTTCTAAACTCAGTGCTTGGCTTTCCTGGTGGTTCAGTGGTAAAGAATCCATCCACCTGCCAGTGCAGGAGACTTGGGTTCAAATTCTGGGTGGGGATTTTCCCTGAAGAAGGAAATCACCTAGGAAAGCCCATGGACAGCTACAGTCCATGGGGTTGTAAAAGACTCAGACACGAATTAGTGACTAAACAAAAACAACTCAGTACTGTTGTGTTCAGTAGCTAAGTCCTGCCCAACTCTTCACTACCCCATGAACGGCAGTATGCCAAGTTTCCCTGTCCTTCACTATCTCCAGAATTTGCGTAAACTCATGTCTATTGAGTCAGTGATGCCATCCAGCTATCTCATCCTCTGTCACACCCTTATCCTCCTGCCCTCAATCTTTGCCAGCATCAGGGTCTTTTCCAATGAGTTGGCTCTTCACATCAGGTGACCAAATTATTGGAGCTTCAGATTCAGCATCAGTCCTTCCAATGAATATTCAGGGTTGATTTCCTTTAGGATTGAATGGTTTGATCTCTTTGCTGTCCACGGGACTCTCCAGCACCATAATTTGAAAGCATCAATTCTTCAGCACTCAGCCTTCTTTATGGTTCAACTCTCAGATTTGTATATGACTACTAGAAAAATCATAGCTTTGATTATGCAGACCTTTGTCGGCAAAGTGATGTCTCTGCTTTTAAACATATTGTCTAGTATTGTCATATCTTTTCTTCCAAGGAGCAATAATTTTTTTTTAATTTCATGGCTACAGTCACCATCTGCAATGATTTTAGAGCTCAAGAAAATAAAAGTGTGTCACTGTTTCCATTTTTCCCCCATCTATTTACCATGAAGTGATGAGACCAGATACCATGATCTTAGTTTTTTGAATGCTGAGTTTTAAGCCAGCTTTCTCACTATCCTCTTTCACCTTCATCAAGAGGCTCTTTAGTTCCTTTTTACTGCCTCCCATTACAGTGGTATCATCTGCATATATGAGGTTGTTGATATTTCTCCTGGAAACCTTGATTCCAGCTGTGAATCATCCAGCCTGGCATTTTGCATAAAGTACTCTACATGTAAGTTAAATAAGCAGGGTGACAATATACAGCCTTGACATACTCCTTTGCCAATTTTGAATCAGTCAATTATTTTATATCTGGTTCTAACTGTTGCTTCTTGTTCTTCACGTAGGTTCTCAGGAGACAGGTAAGGTGGTCCAGCATCCCCGTCTCTTTAAGGATTTTTCACAGTTTGTTGTGATCCACACAAAGGCTTTAGTGTAGTCAATGAAGCAGAAAGAAAAACAACTCCGTACTGGTTTCCCTCAAATTTCTGCTGTTTTTAATGTAATGTACCCTTGTTTTAGGACTATGATTTTATTCCTAGTGATGGCAACTGATTGTTTCTTTGGGGCCTCAGTAGTGCTCACCATTTAAAATTAGTCTTAAGACCCAACAACTGCTATCAAAGCTGCTTATTCTTGAAACCTACAAAACCAAACTCTTCTTGTAAGTTCTTTACTGGCCTCCATAGTTAGCTCCTAGGTGGTGCCAGTGGTATAGAATCTGCCTGCCAATGCAGGAGACACAGGTCCGATCCTCAGGTCAGGAAAATCCCCTGGAGAAGGGAATGGCTACCCACTCCAGTATTCTTGCCTGGAGAATTACATGGACAGAGGAGCCTGGCGGGCTACAGTCCATGGGGTCGCAAAGAATCAGACATGACTGAGTACACACATACACATAGTTAGCTCCAATTCTGTCACAAGGTGGGAGGAACCAGCTTTTTACCATCAGGAATAATTGGAATTTCTTGCATCAGAAACCAGTAATATTTGACATCAACTTTTTTTTTATTATTAACTTGACTATAGTTGATAACACTATTAAGGATCAAGTTCCTAGTTGTCTTGGGTATGAAAGCAGGAAGTCTTTCTTTAATTCACATTTTATCAAGACTAGCAATCTAATTTTGAAAGACCCATTTCATCCTTAAAATACATGAGCTGATTCTTCTATTTGATTTTTTATTCTATGACCTCTTGTCATATTGATGTTTCACAGAAGATTAATGAAAAAGGCTAAAGTTTTGACTTGAAATCTGTGGAGCAGGGGGAGGTTAGGTCCTAAAATTATACATAATATAATGCATTTATTTGATGAATTTTAACTTTTCTCCATACTAAGAGCATTGGACTATTCACAAATATACCATTTAATTTTAATCATTCATATTAAACATAGTGTTAGCTACATAATGGATATTTGTGAATTGGTATTTGGCTATCAAGTTCCTATTTTGCTAGGTGTGGCAAAGTATCATGGTAGGTTCATTCAGATTTTTACATTCATGCGTCAACATTTTCTTATTGAATTATCCAGTTTTGAATTCCTCATGAGACAAGCATTCTCATTTTAAATAACATTTATTAGTGTTCAACAAATGTTAGTTAAAGAATAAATGAAAGCAATCATGAAACTTGAATTACTTGTCTTTGGATGAGTACTATTGGATTTAAGAAGACATTTATAGATGCAGATGCATGTAGTTTGAAGTAACTGGGCAAGTTTTTTTTCCTACTGTTATTTCTGCCATTATTTTTACTAGATAGTAAGTTCAACAGAAGTTCAATTTCCTTGAACTACATTTTAAGTCTTTAGAAATTAGATTAATAGCAACTTGAAATAATTTCCTTTTTGAATACATATTGATCGCTATAAAATATATTACAGAATTCTGAGATAGTTTTATTATGACAAATAGTGAGCTAATTTTGAAATCTTAATAAATAAGCTCTAAGGAGAGTCAAATGCTAATATGTCAGTCTTGCTGATATATTGAGAGAACTTAAGTCACATTTTAAAAAAATATTTTGTAAAACATCACCAAAGTGGCTTGTCATATTGCAAGTATCAAAAGTATACATAAATGTGAAAACAATTATTGAGTATATCTTTGAATGTGATTAATTGCAAATAAGTTATTATATATCTGGGTTGATTAAAAGGAATTATTATGAGACATTTTTCAGGAGAATAAAAGCTACATTATTTGGAGATTCCTTGGATTTCTAACTTATTTCAAAGTTGGCCCAATTGTTTCATCATTAATTAATTGTTAAAGGAAAAAGAAAGTCTTGATATACTTTCTTTATTATAGAGGTACCATTTTCACTTTTTGTATATAAAATATGTTCACTCTAAACTACAAAAAGTTCTTATACTTTCATTTTTCTTTTTCTTTCTCTTTCTTTCTATAATGAAATAGAGTAACAGACCTCATCACTCTTCCAAAGGATTAACTCATATATTCAAGATATGAAGAAGAATTCTCCCTTCTGTATAAGACATCAAAATGTTTAGCAGATGAATTTTTTGAAAAGTAATACAGTAATAGGGCCTCCCAGGTGGGTCAAGTGGTAAAGAATCCACCTGTCAATGCAGGAGATTTGGGTTAGATCCCTGGGTCAGGAGGATCCTCTGGAGAAGGGAATGGCTTACCCACTCCCGTATTCTTGCCTGGAGAATTCCATGGACAGAGGAGCCTGGCAGTCTACAATCCATGGGATCTCAGAGAGTCAGACACAAGTTAGTGACTGAGGACACAATACAGTAGTAATAAGAAAATAGTTTTTCCTAGATTTTAAAATTTTCTCTTTTATTCATTAAAGATATCATGTCTTATTTTTCCCCAAGGAAAAAGTTTCAGAAATCTTCTTTTAATTTACCTTAAGGGCCATTTCATACCTCCTCTCCCCTTTTCCTATTTCTAAACCACATAAGAAGACAGACTAGATAGTCCTTATCACCCATAAATGTATGAAATCTTTTCTAAGAAGAAAGCAAGAGATTGAAAATAAAATGAACAATATGACTAGATTATTGCTTTGCCATACATTGCAGTAAAGTGTCTGAGAAGAAAACAGTTCTTCTGGTCATCCCCTTGATAGTAAAAGAGTCTGGCATGAATAGTTTGATTCCTTCAAACTAGATATAACCATAGATGGCAGTGCACTGCCTGCAGTGTGAAAACAAACAAATGGAATGCTGTTCTGTTTGTTAATCATGTCTTCTGTCTCAATGTTTAAAAAAAAGAAAGAGAAAAATTATTTCCTTGCTTATGCATGATCTGTCTTTTATTTCACTCAATATTTAAAAGCTGGGAATAGAAATATTTCAGAGTAAAGATAGGAAAACTATTGCTCTTTTGTGTGTGTGTGTGTGTCTGTGTGTGTGTGTGTCTGTGTGTCTGTGTGTTTGTACAAAGTAAAAAGCAAAACTGACAATATAACGGATTGTGGAAATGATAAACATTTCTTAATGCAGATTTTCTACAACTATAGATAAAAGGACTGATACTTGATTTCTTTTCTTTGTATCCATTGTTGAGGCAGTTGGGAGTAATGCTAATTTGAGGCAGAGACTATCTACAGACTGTCCATGCTCATTGTTGGTCTGATTCACCATTTATTGTCATTTTTTTGCTTGTTTTTCTCATTTGGATTCATTTTATAAGGGATGGATCTTCTTAACTAATCATGGGTTCCTTAAGCAATCATGCGTTGCTTTTCAGAAAAGTTTGAGTCAAATTTGTAGCCAACTGCTCATAAAACCATGCAGTTTTCATGGTATGCTTTCATACTTGGAAGAACTATGCATGAAACATTTTTGAATGCACAGTATTTTATAGGAGGTAACAGTAGCCAGTTTTGAAGAACTTATATAAAAAGTAGAGGAACTGAGAGAAATAAATCTTTGGGAGGCTCTTTCCTCCTTCTGGAAAGTGTTTCCATGGGAACCCTAGTTTCCTACATCAAGGCCTGTGCCAGGTCCGTTTGGCCAAGGGAGCCCTTCTGTGCAGCTGAAGTTAGGCCTTGGTCCCTAAAGAAGTCGAATACTACCTTCTTCCCAACACTTGAATGACCCTGATTAACCAACCATTGACCAACCTCTCGACCCCAGATGATATCCTAAAAGGCGTCCACAACAATAAAAGGGGGGAAAAGTGCAGATCTGAGGAAGCTGGGGAGCTTTCAGGGACAGTGGACTGAAGGCATTGATCTTCACTGTTCTTCCTGCTGAGTTGTGCAGGAGGCAAAAAGGGTGCTTCTCAGGAGACAACCTAAAGGTGTGCTGCGTAGGGACAAGACTAGAGTGAAATGAGAAAGGCACTTCTTGAAAGACAAATACTGAGAGAAAAAAATAGTAATTAAGATTAATAATGGTTTAATTAAATGTTGTTAAAGTCAAAATTAATGCAGAAAATCATGATGCATAAAACATCAAAACTGTCTACACAGACTCAATCAATACTACTATTTTTTTCATATTTCCAGGCTTCAGTATGGCATGGCACTATCACTAGGCACATTGTAGGCAGAAAACAAAGAAAGCTATCTGTCCTTTGACATCTTTCCACTCTTTCCAGGAAACCTGTTTATTTAAAAATATATTAAATATTATGTGTACTATTGATGCTTTTTTCCAGAGCTTTTCAATGTTCTGCTCCCCTACTCCTCTCTGATCTTTCTTTGTGTGATAAAGCTGGACACGTGTACCCTATAAAGACTGAAAGACTTTGTTGATGAATTATACAACTTGACACAATGATTCTGACACTTGACAGTTGCCTCTGGTAAAGTTTTGTTAGACTCCTGATATTAGTGCTCTTTTGCTACATAAATTAGCACCAAAATGAACTGCTCCAAATAACAAAACTTTATCATATCAGAGTTTCTGTGTGTGGAGATCCCAGGTGTCATTTAGCGAGTGCCTCTGGCTCAGGGTCTCTCATAAGCCTGCAATCAAGTCAACCCCAAAGCTGCAGTCATCTCAAGACTTCACTTGTGGGAGCATGTTCTTTTCAGCCTACTCACATGACAGTTGGCAGGCTTTAGATTCTCCCTAGCTCTTGGTCCCACAGGTCAGTTCTTTACCAGGACTTTTCTATTGGCTACCTCACAACAGCGCACCTGGTTTCCCTCAGAGAGAGCAAGCAAGGGAGCCAAAGAAGGAGCCCACAAAGATCCAGGCTAGCTTATTTGTTACCAAAACTTGGAAGTCAATAGCCATCTCTCTTCTAAGTTCTATTAATAAGAAGGAAATCAGAAAATCCAACACACACTCAAGAGGAGATGATACAAGAGCATGAATAGCAGGGAACAGGGATCTTTGAGGGTCATTACAGAGACTGCTTACCATACTTAGCTTAGGGCCAAGGATGGAGAAATAAGAAATTCTAAAATTTTTTTTAAAGTTATCCAGAGTAAATGAACTGTGTTTTTCCCCCCATTTTCACAGACTTTTGTAAAACTACAATATAAATTATTTGAGGAAAGAAAAAAGATGCATAAGCCCATTTTAAATATTAGATTAAAGTGATATGAAATATATTTCAATAAATAAAAGCAAAATAATCATTAATAGGAAGACAAAAGAATTCAAAATCTATGCACACCATTCATTGAAAGTGTGTGCATCTGATTAATACAGAAAGTTACTATTAAGCTCATGATCTATTTTTCTCATTCTGCAAATGTAACATAACCACAAGTTAAGGTGCAATGAGGACACCTCATATATAAATATAGACACACACACACCTTAAATGAACACTAATTGTATCAATAGGTACATTTTTAATGTGAGAAGTGAGTTTGCTTCTTGCTTGTCAACTTATTGGGTCGGTATTGAATTGATAATATTGCTATTTGCAGGGGAAAAACATATCTGAATTTTATAGGATTCATTTGTTAATACAGTAGAAAAAGCAGTCTTTCAGAAGTATCTTAATAGGAATGTGAACAGAGATGTTAAAGGCAATTTTAGGAACCTCAAGATACTCATTCTAAAATTTTATTGAAAATGAATCAAGTGATGCTGTATTTTCAAATTTCATCTTCAATCTTTCTTAAGTAAGCAGTTCCAATAAATAAATTGACAAATCATTATCAGCAGAAGTCCAGAGCTTACATTATTGTTCATTCTTGGTGTTGCACATTCTATGGTTTAGACATGTATCCAGCAGTATAGTATCATACAAAAGAGTTTCACTCCCCTAAAAACACTGTGCTCCGTCTATTCATGTGTCTCCTCTCACCAACCCCTGGCAGTCACTGATCTTTTTATCATCTTCATCGTTTTGTCTTTTCCAAACTGTCATATAGTTGAAATCATATAGTACATAGATTTTTCAGGTTTACTTCTTTCATTTAGTAATATATATTTAAGATTTTTCCATTTAAGGTTTTTATGTCTTGATAGCTCACTCCCTTTTGACACTGAGTAATGTTCTTTTGTCTGGAGGTAACACATTTTATTTATACACTCATTTAATCAAGGATATCTTGGTTGTTTCCAAGTTTTGGCAATTATGAATAAAACTTCTATAAATATCCACGTGCAGATTTTGTGTAGATGTAAATCTTTAACCTCTTTGCTCAAATACCAAGGAGTATGACAGATGGATCCAATGGTAAGAGTATGTTTAGTTTTGTAAGAAACCTCACACGGTCTTCCAATACCGTTGTACTGTTTTTCATTCTTACTAGCAGTGAATGAGAGTTCCCGTTGCTTCACATCCTTGCCAGTAATTGCTGTTGTAAGTGTTCCAGATTTTGTCCATTCTAATAGATATGTATTCACTTTCTTTTAATAACAGGATCTTAAGAAAAGTCAATATTGCTACCAGTATTTCAAGGACAGAAAAGAATTCTGCAGAAGTTTTAAAGCTGGGAGCAGCTTAACTTTTTATGCAAGTTGTGTACTATATATGAAGATTCACGTTAGGCAACCACTACAAGACTGAATAACAAAATTTTGGCACATTATTTTACTAAAGAACAATTGTAAGGCACAGAAATATGAGTACAATAATAACTCTGACATCTTAAGTTCCACAGAGAATAGAAACATAAAGGATCTACCAGACAAAACTTGTGAACATTGTATGCTTAGCATAGAAAGTGGTGGTAGTCACACAGTCATGTCCGACTCTTTGTGACCCCATGGACTGAAGCCTGCCAGGCTCCTCTGTCCATAGGATTCTCCAGGCAAGAATACTGGAGTGGGTTGCCATTCCCTTCTCCCTAGCATAGAAAAGGGTATTTTTAAAAAGCATCATACTCAGATTTCATTGAAAGTTGAAATTATGGAGCAAGACATTGTGTGGGAAAACATGCATAAGAAAACTTAAATGGAAATGCCCTTTCCCAAACGGAAAACATTTTCTAGCACCTTCCCATTGGGTACAAAAAGAGTACAGAAATAGATGTACAAATGATAGATTGTGCTCATAATAGCTTAGCACAGATGAGGGATATGTTGATGGCATGAAACATTTATTTGTTATACTAGGAATTTTATTTTAGATAATTAAATTGCTTTCATTTTTAAAGGGTTGGGTTAATAATATTAAGGAGCCAGAAAAAAAAATACATCTACACTTGGAATGCTATATAAAACTTTATATTTTGATTCTATATTTTACTATCTTTATACTTTTAATAAAATTTTGACTTTTTATAATCTTAGTAAAAATAATTATTAGTTTATTAGAAAACTATATAGACTGAAGAACAGGTGGATTAACCACCTGTTTAGCCTAGGCAAAATAGACCATTATTCAATATTAAAAGGTCAATTGAGTTTCTTCTAGCAATTTATCAACTAATCTCTTGGATATGAGTCATGGCTAAACTAATGAGTTATTAATATTCTTAAACCATAAATTGATCTTTTAAATATTGCCTTTGAAGCTATTATGAAGCTTTAAAAAAATCTGTTTTAGAGAAATAAAGTGTGCTGATACATTATCATGTGTATAATTGATAGCCAATGAGAATTTGCTGTATGACTCAGGGAACTCAAAGTGCGGCTTGGGAGCCACTATGGGGAGGGAGATGGGAGGAATGTTCAAGTGAGAGGGGGCATGGGTAAACCTATGGCTGATTCATGTTGATGTTTGATAGAAACCAGTGCAATACTGGAAAGCAATTACCCTTCAATTAAAAATAAATAAATTTAAAAAAAGAATCTGCCTGCAGTGCAGGAGACCTGGGTTTGATCTCTGGGTCAAGTAGATCCCCTGGAGAGGGGAATAGCAACCCAATCCCATATTCTTGCCTGGGAAATCCCATGGACAGAGGAGCTGGAAGGCTACAGTCCTTAATCAGACATGATTGAGTAACTAACACACACACACACATACAAATAGTTGAGTTAGTTTCAACTAACTAAAAAGTTGTGTTAGTTTCAGGTGTGTAGCAAGGTGATTTAGTTATACATATTCTTTTTCAGATTCTTGTCCACTGAAGGTTATTAGAAGATATTGATTATATAATTCCCTGAGTTATAGAGCAGGTTCTTGTTGTTTATCTATTTTATATATAGTAGTGTGTATCTTGGAGAGGGAAATGGCAACCCACTCCAGTATTCTTGCCTGGAGAATCCCAGGGATGGAGGAGCCTGTCGTCTATGGGTGGGCTGCAGTCTATGGGGTCGCACAGAGTCGGAAATGACTGAAGTGACTTAGCAGCAGTAGCAGTAGCAGTGTGTATCTGTTAATCCCAAACTCTTACTTTATCTACCACTCCCTTTCCCTTTGGTAAACACATTTGCTTTTTATGGCTATGAGTCTATTTTATAAGTCCATGATTTATAAATAAATTCATTTTTATCATTTTTTAGAATCCACATACAAACAATATCATCTAAAAAAAAAGAAAATATGTTGAGTTTTATAGCATAGTATGAAGTTGAGACAAATACATCAGAAGTACTACTTAAAATTATTTAGGACTATTGCAGTCAAAAGCAAAATTTCTTTTCTATTTTCAGAACTATAAATACATACATATGTGTGTGTATATATATATATATGTAATTGAAGAAGAAGTGAAAAGCAGGAGGAGGAGAAAAATGCTTTGATGGTTGATGGTAGAGGAGGGGAAGAAAAGAGGAAGGGTCTGAGAAGGGTAGGAGAGAGGAGAGAAGGAAGAAGAGGAAAAGAGAGGAGATGGAAAGGAGATGGGGGGAGAAAAGGAGAGAAAGGAAGGGAGAAGAAGAGTAATGATAATAATGATAAAAAAAATTATGAAATTAGGACAATTATTACTGTCAGGAGAAAATATTTGAAAAACAATTTCAAAGAAATTTTGAAAATATTTTATTTGTTATATATATATATACACTCATACATATATGCTCATATATATATACTCATATGTATATACTCAATTCAGTTCAGTCACTCAGTCATGTCTGACTCTTTGCTACCCCATGGACTGTAGCACGCCAGGCTTCCCTGTCCATCACCAACTCCTGGAGCTTGCTCAAACTCATGGCCACCTAGTCGGTGATGGCATCCAACCATCTCATCCTCTGTTGTCCCCTTCTCCTGTCTTCAATCTTTCCCAGCATCAGGGTCTTTTCTAATGAGTCAGACTTCTTTGCATCAGGTGGCCAAAGTGTTGGAGCTTCAGCTTCAGCATCAGTCCTTCCAGTGAATATTCAGGACTGATTTCCTTTAGGATGGACTGGTTGGATCTCCTTGCAGTCCAAGAGACTCTAGAGTCTTCTCCAACACCACAATTTAAAAGCGTCAATTCTTTGGCATTCAGGTTTCTTAATAGTCCAACTCTCACATCTATACATGACTACTGGAAAAACCGTAGCTTTGACTAGATGGACCTTTTTTTTGGCAAAATAATGTCTCTGCTTTTTAATATGCTGTCTAGGTTGGTCATAGTTTTTCTTCCAAGGAACAAGCATCTTTTAATTTCATGGCTGCAGTCACCATCTGCAGTGATTTTGGAGCCCAAAAAAAACAGTCTCTCACTGTTTCCACTGTTTTCCCATCTACTTGCCATGAAGTGATGGGACAAGATGCCATGATTTTAGTTTTCTGAATGTTGAGTTTTAAGCCAAATTTTTCATATATATATATACATATACATATATATATTCATATATATATACATATATACATATATATATATATTTACTGCTTTGAAAAGCTGGTAAAGACTACAATTTATATTTTTATAAATCCAGTATCTAAACATGGAGCACTGAAATTTTTTTCTTATATCTCAATTGATATGTATATATATAATCTTAAATGTCTTTTAAAATATATAACATTTAAATTTTTTTCATTTCATTCTTTATGTATCTTCATTTGTTATCCATATTATAGAACTGTGTTGCTAAAAAGAGTTTTCAGAGTCCGAATAAACAATAAGGAATAGTATTGAATTTTGTGAATATTACCATAAACATTGTATCTTTATGGTAATTAATATTTATACAGACTTTAAAGCATGTTTCAACTTAAACTAACTTATTGTTATTCAAAAATTTTCGTATCATAGATGTCAATGAAATCTGTTATAATTTAATTTTATGTGATTGCTATTGGTTCTTGGATATCTTATTTAGCTGAAAATATTGGATTCTCAACTATACAGTTTCTAAATCATTTTTTATTTTTAAGAACTAGACATTAATCATTGAAAATATTTAAAACACTAAACCAAATTTGCAAGTAAGTACTTTGGCACAGGGCATAGCATAAAAGAAATATTGTGAACACTATTTTATTTAATGTAAATAATCACTTATTTTTATTCCTATAAAAAAGACAATTGAGGTTTCATAGATGTAAATACATATATATATATATATATACATAAAGTGATTATGTATTACTATATACATAGATATACATTTAGATGATATATTGCTTTCATTCTAATCATAGCAGTAACAATTACAAATAAATTTTACAAATTTGATGATGTTCTTGGAATTAAGATGTATTTACATTTGGTTTGAAGACAGATGTAAAGTATTGGTTTAATTTTGGTGTCAATTTTAAGCATAGTGGGCCAATTTGGTTAGGCTTTGGTGTTCTAAGATACAGCCTTTACATTAATGTTTAGTGTCCCCCAATATGTTGGAAACAGATGAAATTCTCTTTTGCAAAATCCTTTGAGAAAGCAACACTCACTTTCCTTCATAATTGCCCAACTATGAGAATATGAATCTGGACCTAGCTAACACCTAATGGCGCAGTATACAGGAATCACGATGATAATGAAGTCAACACAGGAAACCCAGCTAAAACAGAGAGAGCATAGAGAGAGAACTGGACATGGTACAATGTGCTGGTTCAAAACTGTGAAAGGAGAAGGTCAATGCTGTATATTATCACCCTGCTTATTTAATTTATATGCAGTGTACATCATGTGAAATGCTGGGCTGAATGAAGCACAAACTGGAAACAAGATTGTCAAGAGAAATATTAATAACCTCAGATATGCAGATGACACCATCTTAATGGCAGAAAGTGAAGGGGAACTAAAGAGCCTCTTGATGAAGGTGAAAGAGGAGAGTGAGAAAGCTGGCTTAAAGCTCAACATTCAAAAAACTAAGATTATGGCATCACGTCCCATCACTTCATGGCAAATACATGGGAAAACAATGGAAATAGTGTCAGACTTTATTTTCTTGGGCTCCAAACTCACTGTGGATGGTGACTGCAGCCATGAAATTAAAAGACACTTTGTCCTTGGAAGAAAAGCTATGACAAATCTATACAGCATTTAAAAAGTAGAGATACCACTTTACCAACAAAAGTCCGTCTAGTCAAAGCTATGGTTTTTCCAGTAGTCAAGTATGGATTTGAGAGTTGGACCATAAAGAAACCTGAGCACTGAAGAATTGATGCTTTTAAACTGTGGTTTTGGAGAAGACTCTTGAGAGTTCGTTAGACAGCCAGGAGCTGAAACCAGTCAATCCTAAAGGAAATCAACCCTGAATATTTATTGGAAGGACTGATACTGAAGCTGAAGCTCCAATACTTTGGCCACCTGATGTGAAGAGCTGACTCATTGGAAAATACCCTGATGCTGGGAAAGATTGAGAGCAGGAGGAGAAGAGGGTGACAGAGGATGTGATGGATGGATGGCATCATTGGCTCAATGGACGTAAGTTTGAGCAAACTCCAGGAAATAGTGAAGGACAGGGAAGCCTGGCATACTGCAGTCCGTGATGTTACAAAGAGTCAGACATAACTGAGCCACTGAACAACAACAAATAGAGAAACAAATTATTCTAGTACTTCATCTGGGTCTGGATTTACCCAGGCTAGAAACTAAGTATTCCTTGATTTCAATTACTTGAAGCAGTGTTTTCCTATTCTACCCTCTCTCCCACATTTAAGCTAGTTGGGTTTGTCATTTGCAACTGAAAAATTCCCAAGTAATACTTTTCCTATTTACTTAAACATTCACAAAATCTGTAACTAGTATTTTGAATTTTACTTTTCATAATAACTCTGATTTTATGAGTGCATGGATCAATCTTATCAAGTTTTGTACTCTCTAGAGAGTATAGCACTGTATTCTGATGAGAGCAGTTGCTTAACAAAAGTTCATGGTATATAACTGAGGTAAAATACCATACATGATTGATTATTATCCGACATCTCAGTAATTTAATTCAAACAAGCCAAAACTCATACAAGAAAATGCGTGTTGTCTTTAAGTCTTTCCATAAATGATAATTCGATTACTCGGTACACTTTGAGAGCTGCTAGTTTGAAACTGTCTTCAGATTCAGTGCTTTTTTGGTATTATACATTTAACTGATAAATTTCATTCCATGAACCATGACAGGATTTCTACAAATAGCCAAAAAGCAATTGGAGTAAGGTCTGCTAATTAATGAAAAAGGCTAAAAGTTATGGGTAATATTTGTGGAAGTGAGAGACAATAACTTATTTAAAGGGCCTACTATGCACTAGGTCTTTTGCCAAACACTACATGTATAACCACTAATATTAGTTGAGTATATGCTTTGGCCTCAAAGTAATGGTACTAGGTACTTTACATGAATTTACTTGTTTAATCTTTATATGAACATACATGAAAGACACTATTATTCAAATTTATATCTGAGAAATTAATAAATTGCCTGAGTTTACACAGTCAGTAAGGCATGCCAGATAATGGTCAAGTGAAATGGCTGAGCAAAATCAAGGTTTGTAAGAGAAGACTTCCAAGCAAAAATCAGCAGAATGTACCCCATCATCCAACCCACCTCTAAACTTACTGCTATACACATATGCATTTCCAATCCAAAAAAAAAAAAAAAAGGATCATTTCTATCCTTAGATACACAGTACTTCTATAGGTGTTACTGTCCAATAAAAAAAAAAATGCTAAGGCATAGCTGGATATACATAGGGAAGCTCTCCCAAATAAGTACCTCACTTTGGTGTACTCAGTATATTTCTTGACAGTGCCAAAGGAGCAGGAAACAAAAATCTAGCTATGTTTGTGATAACAGAAGCTTTCTGTTTATAAGAAATAGCCTTTTGGGGAAAATAAAGTCTTCAAAGTCCACATGTCAATAACTTACGGAGGTTTTATACTAGTACTCGTACGAGCTACTGAGCTTGCAGCTAGTCATCTCACCCAGCTCCATTCTGCTGAGCTAGCTCATCACTAGACAAGATAATGAGTGAGGGTCATTAGCAAATAAATAATTTGACTTTTTCTCAGTAAGTATATAGCTTTCTGAGGTGTCTCCTCTATTTGAATATTTTATTGTTCAGTCACCAAGTCATGTCTGATTCTTTGTGACCCCATGGACTATAGCACACCAGGCTTCCCTGTCCCTCAGGGGGTAAGAATTCATTCTTTCAAAGTCTTACTTCTTTAGTTATCAATTCATTGTATATAGAAAATTCTTATGTGTAACCCCAGAAAGTAACAAATTCATGTTTCTTTTGAAAATGGCCTTCATGAGAGTGCCCTGAGCATATGTTATCCAGGTGACACTAGTGGTAAAGAATCTGCCTGCCAAGGCAGGAGATGCAGGAGACTCAGGTTTGATCCCTGGAGTAGGAGATGGCAACTCACTCCAGTGTTCTTGCCTGGAAAGTTCTATAGACAGAGGAGCCTGGCAGGCTACTCTCCATGGGGCCTCAGAGAGTCGGATAAGACTGAGCAACTAAACAACAACAAAAGGTCTTAGGAAGCCTTCTGGCACATGTTATCCAGGACTCTCAATTTCCTGTCTTTTCCAAAGAAAGTCTCCCATGAATTTCAACTGAGATAACAAGAAAGTACATCACTGTTGTATCAATGGTGACAATTCACAGACCAAACTGTGGTGTTGGAGAAGACTCATGAGTGTCCCTTGGACAGCTAGGAGATCAAACCAGTCAATCCTAAAGGAAATCAGTCCTGAATATTCATTGGAAGGACTGATGCTAAAGCTGAAACTCCAATACTTTGACCACCTGATGCAAAGAACTAACTCATTGGAAAAGACCCTGATGCTGGGAAAGATTGAGGGCAAGAAGAGAAAAGGGTGACAGAGGATGAGATGGCTGGATGGCATTACCGACTCAATGGACATGAGTTTGAGCAAGCTCTGAGAGTTGAGATGGATGGGGACGTCTTGCATGCTGCAGGCCATGAGGTCCCAAAGAGTCAGACATGACTGAGTGACTGAATTGAAATGAGAGCCCAAAGATCCCAGGGCAACAAAAAGACACAGGATTCTCTGATAGTATCATATTTTCTTTATTTGCTTCTCTGAAATTATTTCAGAGGCTGCAAGAGAGGCAGTAAGTTTTGAGGCCTGGTGGATACACAGGTTATTGTCTGCAAATAGAGGTCAATGTTGTTTAAAAGGATGTCTAATGCTTTGAGCAAGAGGTTTTCATTTTATCTACTTCTTCTCTATCACTCAATGACATCATTTTCCAGTGGTGATTGGAGTGGAGCACTGTCACATTTGGTAATTCTGAGTGTTGCCTATTCAGGAAATGGCTCAAAATTTCCTATGATTGAAGCATGTAAAAGAGACCTCTGCTGTGATGCCTTTTACAAAGGAAAGGATGGGCCAAGCTGCTTCTGGCTTTTAATGGAGACCTCAGGAAACAATACCAGGAGGCAGTGAGGGAGGGGTCTGATAGCAGATAGTTGAGAGATAAAGGGAGGTCAGATGTAAGCTGCTAACAGGCATGGATTTGGCAAGATATTTAATCTCTTCCTGCCTTGTTTCTCTATTTTTGTATTTGGACTACAGTAGTACTAATACTGAACAACAAAAATAACATACAAAGAAATGTTAACTGCTATCCATCTTTGGTCCATGCAGGCTGGCTGATTTTAATATTTGGCTGGGTTGAACATCAGAATACTATTACTAATTTTGTAACATAAATAAGTCACTTATCTTCCGTGATGGTCAGCTTTATGTGTCAACTTTGCTGGGTTATAATTCCCAGTAATTTAATCAAATACTAATCGAGGAGTTGCTGTGAAGGTATTTTGTAAATATGATTGACATTCATAATCAGTTGACTGTGAGTGAAGGAGTTTATCCTAGATAATCTGGCTGGGCCTGATTCAATCAGTTAAATGGCCTTAAAGGCACAATTGAGATTTCCTGGAAGAAGAAATTCAACCAGTAGGCCATATCCTGAGTTCATGCCAAAGAGTTCAAGACTGTTTTCTCTGATGGCCTACATTATTTTCATTTTCTAAGGCTGCTGTAACAAGTCATTGCAAGTTCACTGGCTTAAATGACAGACATTTATCTATATCTGTTTATCTATCGATCATCTATCTATCTATCTATCTTCCCCTACTGGTTCTGTTTCTCTCACTTAACAATGACTGACATGTTCTCCCTAGATCTTATTTCCTCATCTATAAAACCATGGGATGGGTGGACAGGAAAAGGAAAAGGTAATCTTCAAGGACCATATTAAATAAATAATTTTTTAAATGCCTTGTTATTAAAGAGATCAGGTTTCCCAATTCTTTAACCCTTGCTTTAAAAGAATCCTATAGTAAGCATAGAGTGGAAGATTGTTAGTAATGAGGATGTTGATTTAATTTCCTTCAATAATTAATATAGTAGAGAATCCCTAGGTACATGACACTACAGCATTGGTCACAATAGAATTTCTAGAGTTTACAGAATGTGAGTTTCTTCTTTACTTTGTATGCCTTTCTATCCAACCCATGCAGAGAAAATATAATTAGAGGATAAGTTTTCCTTGCCACTTCAGTCAAATATTGGCATTCTCTCTAGGGAGAAAGATGTAGCAAAGATCAGAACCTATTTAGAAAATTCTCTTTGTCAACACTTTCATAAGAAAATAACATATTAGTCAAATTTCCCTCCCTCTTGTGGTGACTAAATATTCCTGATGGATTCTAGTCCATTTTTTATTAAAACGATATTGAAGAAGTAAGCATATGTCCTGCTGTCTCATAAAGACATCTAACAATAAACTATTTGTGTTAAAATGGAAAGCACTCATGAGAATCAATTTTTGATGTAAAAAAAGAATAATTTTGCAATTTAGTGAACAAATATGACTTTCAAATATTTAAATTATAATGGAAAAAACTTGACCCTGGGGGGCCAAACCTGCTAGTCAAGTATAATACTGAAGTTCCATCCATATGGTCAGATCAATAACTTGCAGGGAACAAAGCATGTTCCTTTCCAGTTAATGTGTTTCCTTCCACTCACACATATGCAAAGTGAATATTTCCAGATGCTGATTAAATCATTCCTTGGTTGAAACATGCCTTCCAAGAATATAAAAATTTTAATGGGAAGTCTATAGAGCAATGGTGGGCTTCTCAGGTAAAGCAGTGATAAAGAATCTATCTGCCAATGCAGTAGACAAAGGAAATGCAGGTTCTATCCCTGGGTCAGGAAGAACCTCTGGAGAATGAGAATGCAACCCACCTCAGTATTCTTGCCTGGGAAATTCCATGGACAGAAGTGCCTGGAGGGCTATAGTCATGGGGTTGCAAAGAGTCAGACATGACTGAGCACAGGAACACAAGAAAAGACAATTATAGAGGAATGGCAAGATCACATCTTTTGTTATTCTAAATAGATGTCATTCATATTTGTATATTATGTATATATGTGTGTGTGTTATCTTTTAGAGTAAATGTTATTTATAATTTTCACCCTAATTGAGGGTGAAGAATATATAATTATTCTTAGTCAAAAGAAATGTGGAAAATTCCAGCTATAATGCATCTCATTTTGGTCAGTCCCTTAGTCATGTCCGACTCTTTGTGACCCCAATGGAATGCAGCACACCAGGATTCCCTGCCCATCACCAACCCTGGAGCTTGCTCAAACTCATGTCCATTGAGATGGTGATGCCATCCAACCATCTTATCCTCTGTCATCCCCTTCTCCTCTTGCCTTCAGTCTTTTCCAGCATCAGGGTCTTTTCCAATGAGTCAGATTCGCATATGACTACTAGAAAAGCCATAGCTTCGACTAAACAAAACTTTGTCAGCAAAGTAACATTTCTGCTTTTGAATATGCTGTCTAGGTTTGTCATAGCTTTTCTTCTAAGGAGCAAGCATCTTTTAATTTCATGGCTGCAGTTACCATCCACAGCGATTTTGGAGCCCAAGGGGGAAAAAAAAATCTGTCACTGTTTCCATTGCTTCCCTATCTATTTGCCATGAAGTGATGGGACTGGATGCTGTGATCTTAGCTTTTTGATCGTTGAGGTTTAAGCAAGCTTTTTTACTCTCCTCTTTCACCTTCATCAAGAGGCTCTTTAGTTCCTCTTCACTTTCTACCATAAGGGAGGTGTTATCTGCATATCTGAGGTTATTGATATTTCTTCCAGCAATCTTGATTCCAGTTTGTGCTTCATCCAGCCTGGCATTTCCCATGATGTACTCCGCATATTAGTTTAATAAGCAAGGTGATAATATACAGCCTTGACATACTCTTTTCCCAATTTTGAGCAAGCCTGTCACTCTATATCCAGTCTAACTGCTCCTTCTTGACCTGCATACTAGTTTTCTCAGGAAGAATGGTCTGATAGTCCCATCTTTTTAAGAATTTTCCACTGTTTGTTGTGATTCACACAGTCAAAGGCTTTAGTATAGTCAATGAAGCAGAAGTAGGTGTTTTTCTGGAATTCCCTTTCTTTTTCTATGATTCAGCAGATGTTGGCAATTTGATCTCTGGTTCCTCTAACTTTTCTAAATCCGGCTTGTACATCTGGAAATTTTCAGTTCGCATACTGTTGAAACCTAGCTTGAAGGATTTTCAGCATTACCTTGCTAGCCTGTGAAATGAGCACAATTGTATGGTAATTTGAACATTCTTTGGCATTGCCTTTCTTTGGGATTGGAGTGAAAACTGACTTTTTCCAGTCCTGTGGCCATTGCTGAGTTTTCCAAGTTTGCTGGCATATTGAGTGCAACACTTTAACAACATTATCTTTTAGGATTTGAAATAGCTCAGCTGGAATTCTATCACTTCCACTAGCTTCGTTCGTAGTAATGCTTCCTAAGGCCCACCTAGCTTCACACTCCAGGATATTTGACTCTAGTTGAGTGACCATGCCGTCATGGTTATCTGAGTCATTAAGAGCCTTTTTGTACAGTTATTCTGTGTATTCCTGTCACCTCTTCTTAATCTCTTCTGCTTCTGTTAGGTCCATACTGTTTCTGTCCTTTATTGTGCCCATCTTGGCATGAAATGTTCCATTGGTATCTTTAATTTTCTTGAAGATATCTGTAGTCTCCCATTCTATTGTTTTCCTCTATTTCTTTACACTGATCACTTAGAAAGGCTTTCTTATCTCTCCTTGCTGTTCTCTGGAACTCTGCATTCAGTTGGGTATATCTTCCCCCTCTTTGCCTTTCACTCTCTTCTTTTCTCAGCTATTTTTAAGGCCTCCTCAGACAATCATCTTGCCTTTTTGCAAGTCTTTTTCTTGAAGATGGTTTTGGTCTCCACCTCCTGTAAAATATTGAGATCCTTTGTCCATAGCTCTTTGGGCACTCAGTGTATCAGATCTAATCCCTTGAATCTATTCATCACCTCCACTGTATAATCACAAAGGATTTGATTTAGGTCTTACCTGAATGGCCTAGTGGTTTTCCTACTTTGTTCAATTTAAGCCTGAATTTTATAACAAGGAGCAGATGATCTGAGCCACAATCAGGTCCAGGTCTTGTTTTAGCTGACTAGTATAGAGCTTCTCCATCTTTGGCTGCAAAGAATATAATCAGTCTGATTTCAGTATTGACCATTTGGTGATTCCATGGGTAGAGTCATCTCTTGTGTTGTTGGAAAAGAGTGTTTGCTATGACCAGCGCGTTCTCTTGGCAAAACTCTGTTAGCCTTTTCCCTGTTTCATTTTGTACCCGAAGGCCAAACTTGCCTGTTACTCCAAGTATCTCTTGACATTCTACATTTGCATTACAATCCCCTATGACGTAAAAGACACCTTTTTTTGGTGTTAATTCTAGAAGGTCTTGTAGATTCATAGAACCATTCAACTTCATCTTTTTTGACATTAGTGGTAGGGTAGATAGATAGATACATAAAAGGAGCTCTATTATAGAATCTGAATCACACACTTAGAGCAGTGGAGCAGTCCCATGATCTGCTGTCTGCAAATTGGAGAACCAGGAATGTCGTAGGTGTAATTCAGTAGGTTCTGAAGGCCTGAGAATAGATTGCCATTGGTATCAGTTCCAGCCTGAATCTGAAAGCCTATGAACCAGAAGCACTGATATCCTTGCACAGGAAAAGATGTATGCCTCAGCCCAAAAAGAGAGCGTGAATTTACCCTTCCTCCCTCTTTTTGTCCTGTTCAGGCCCTCAGTGGGTAGAAGGATGCCCACTCCCATTGGTGAAATATTTTTGTCTACTGATTCAAATGCTGAGTCTCTTCAGGAGATATCTCAGACACACACACAAATAACATTCTACCAGCTATTTGGGCTCAGTCAAGGAGGTGACATATAAAATCAAAGAAAACAAAGTGTTCCTCCATTTTATAGATGATGAAACTAAGGCTTAGAGATTTAAATAACTTGTCTAGGTCATGCACAACTTCAAGTGGTACAGAAGGATTAAACCACATTCCTCACCTAATGTCTTCCCTCTATGAACTCAAAGACATTTCAATCTTCACCCTGGAAATAACTGAAGAATTCTGTCTTCAGAGTATGAAAAGATGAGTATCCTGCATCAACATTGCTGATGGACCGTGAAGCAAAAATATATGAAATGGAAGTTTTTCCATCACTTTTCAGGTAGAGGACATAATCTCCATCTCAAGTCCCAGTTTTCTTTCCACTTTGCCTCTTTTTCCCTCCCATATTCTAAGAATGAGACCTTGAAAGGAATGAGATTAATTCTGATAGAGCAAGTAGGGAGAAAAGGAAGACAAGTTTTCCCCTTTTGGGGTTTGGTCTCAAATTTTTTTCATAGAGAAAAAATAAACTTGATTTCAAAAAGCTTATTCTCAGTCCTTTCAAATACCTTGCTCTAATAACTAAGGAGAGATTGTGATAGATCAATCCATCACTTCTGTACATTTCAGTTTTTAAAAATCAAGATACAGAAATTTCATAAAGATGAATTTAAAAACAAACCTTCTGATGATGAATGTCAGGAAAATAATTCTTCACTCTCTTTTCTCCATAACTGAACTAACCATTTCATTTTTATATGACTATCCTAAGACCACATTTTTCATCTAGTACCTATAGTCTTGTTTATGGGCTTTTGGGGATTAGTACATGGTCAGAGGCTATAATAGGGAGAACTGGATCAATGTATTTAAAATTATTTTTCTACAGGTCACTATCACTTCACCTAGTTAGCTTCTTTCATGCTTAAGATAATCTGAAATTACTTTCATTATTTACTTATCATTGTCTTTTTTTCCTCAGCATAGTACCAGGATCACTAAAACACTGATCTTGTCTCTCTTGTGCCTTACTGTGTCTTTATAATCTAGGAATAGCCAGACACATATTAACTGCTCAATAAATTAACTAAAGAGGGGCCCTAATAGGACACACTTTTAAGAACGTAACATACATTCTGATTAGTGCTTTGTAGATAGGAAAGATTGAAGGTGGGAGGAGAAGGGGACAACAGAGGATGAGATGGTTGGATGGCATCACCGACTCATTGGATTCAAGTTTGAGCAAGCTCTAGGAGTTGGTGATGGACAGGGAAGCCTGGTGTGCTGCAGTCCATGGGTTGCAAAGAGTCGAACATGAGTGAACGACTGAACTGAGATAGGCAATGCATTTTTGCAATTGGAACAAAACTAATATCAAATATTATTAGAATATCACCAATTTGCAGCCTCCTAATGAAATAATGGATTTTTGCAAAGGTCATCAATACTGCTAATATCACAGATACCTACCACGTAAACTGATTCTTCAGGTGTAATTCACATAATCACCTATAAAGTATTCTTGACAAAAATTTTAGGCTAATTCATATAAACCTCCAAATTTGGCCACACTTTTACAGGAAATACAGGGCAGAAAAATACATTAAACAGCATCATGGCAATTTAATCAGCAAAATCTAAAATAAGGGACTTCTATATGACAAACAATTCTGTATCTTAAATAAATTAAAAGAAAAAAGGAAAAAGAAACACTGTGTTAAAGACAGGTGTCACAGTCAGCCAAAGTGTGTATTTTGTTTGGTTCCTATCTGAATGCCAACTGTTGAAAATAATTTTGAGTATTCACAGAACAGCAAATACCAATTGGATATTTACTGTTATTATAAAATTGCTATTTTTTAGAAATGGAGAAGGCTGTCCTTTAGAGAGCCCCGTACTGTAACTAGATCTCAAAGCTTAATAGCTTCACCTTCCTTGAAGGTGGTTGCGAGGGTGGGTGCAAAAAACATTTGAATGTTTTGTCATTATTCAGTGTCTCCTTTCTTTTTTTTTTTTTTTTATAAATTTATTTATTTTAGTTGGGGGCTAATTACTTTACAATATTGTAATAGTTTTTGCCATACATTGACATGAATCAGCCATGGGTTTACATGTGTTCCCCTTCCCGGACCCCCCACCCACCTCCCTCCCCATCCCATCCTTCTGGATCATCCCACTGCCCCGGCCCTGAGCCCTTGTCACATGCATCGAACATGGAATGGTGCTCTCTTTCACATATGACAATACACATGTCTCAATGCCATTCTCCCAGAACGTCCCACCCTCACCTTCTCCCTCAGAGTCCATAAAATTGTTCCATGCATCTGTGTCTCTTATTCTGTCTCGCATATAGGGTTATCGTTACCATCTTTCAAATTCCATATATATGCATTAGTATACTGTATTGTTGTTTTTCTTTCTGGCTTACTTCACTCTGTATAATGGGCTCCAGTTTCATCCATCTCAGTAGAACCGATTCAAATGTATTTTTTTTAATGGCTGAGTAATATTCCATTGTGTATATGTACCACAGCTTCCTTATCCATTCGCCTGCTGATGGACATCTAGGTTGCTTCCATGTCCTGGCTATTGTAAACAGTGCTGCGATGAACATTGGGGTACACGCGTCTCTTTCAATTCTGGTTTCCTCGGTGTATATGCCCAGCAGTGGGATTGCTGGGTCATATGGCAGTTCTATTCCCAGTTTTTTAAGGAATCTCCACACTGTTCTCCATAGTGGCTGTACTAGTTTGCATTCCCACCAACAGTGTAAGAGGGTTCCCTTTTCTCCACACCCTCTCCAGCATTTATTGCTTGTAGACTTTTGGATAGCAGCCATTCTGACTGGTGTGAAATGATACCTCCTTGTGGTTTTGATTTGCATTTCTCTAATAATGAGTGATGTTGAGCATCTTTTCATGTGTTTGTTAGCCATCTGTATGTCTTCTTTGGAGAAATGTCTGTTTAGTTCTTTGGCCCATTTTTTGATTGGGTCGTTTATTTTTCGGGAATTCAGCTGCAGAAGTTGCTTGTATATTTTTGAGATTAATTGTTTGTCTGTTGCTTCATTTGCTATTATTTTCTCCCATTCTGAAGGCTGTCTTTTCACCTTGTTTATAGTTTCCTTTGTTGTGCAAAAGCTTTTAAGTTTAATTAGGTCCCATTTGTTTATTTTTGCTTTTATTTCCAATATTCTGGGAGGTGGGTCATGGAGGATCCTGCTGTGATTTATGTCGGAGAGTGTTTTGCCTATGTTTTCCTCTAGGAGTTTTATTGTTTCTGGTCTTACGTTTAGATCTTTAATCCATTTTGAGTTTATTTTTGTGTACGGTGTTAGGAAGTGTTCTAGTTTCATTCTTTTACAAGTGGTTGACCAGTTTTCCCAGCACCACTTGTTAAAGAGATTGTCTTTTCTCCATTGTATATTCTTGCCTCCTTTGTCGAAGATAAGGTGTCCATATGTGCGTGGGTTTATCTCTGGGCTTTCTATTTTGTTCCATTGATCTATATTTCTATCTTTGTGCCAGTACCATACTGTCTTGATGACTGTGGCTTTGTAGTAGAGCCTGAAGTCAGGCAGGTTGATTCCTCCAGTTCCATTCTTCTTCCTCAAGATTGCTTTGGCTATTCGAGGTTTCTTATATTTCCATACAAATTGTGAGATGATTTGTTCTAGTTCTGTGAAAAATACCATTGGTAGCTTGATAGGGATTGCATTGAATCTGTAGATTGCTTTGGGTAGAATACTCATTTTCACTATATTAATTCTTCCAATCCATGAACACGGTATATTTCTCCATCTGTTTGTGTCCTCTTTGATTTCTTTCATCAGTGTTTTATAGTTTTCTATATATAAGTCTTTTGTTTCTTTAGGTAGATATATTCCTAAGTATTTTATTCTTTTTGATGCAATGGTGAATGGTATTGTTTCCTTAATTTCTCTTTCTGTTTTCTCATTATTGGAGTATAGGAATGCAAGGGATTTCTGTGTGTTAATTTTATATCCTGCAACTTTACTATATTCATTGATCAACTCTAGTAATTTTCTAGTAGAGTCTTTAGGGTTTTCTATGTAGAGGATCATGTCATCTGCAAACAGTGAGAGTTTTACTTCTTCTTTTCCTATCTGTATTCCTTTTATTTCTTTTTCAGCTCTGATTGCTGTGGCCAAAACTTCCAAAACTATGTTGAATAGTAGTGGTGAAAGTGGGCATCCTTGCCTTGTTCCTGACTTTAGGGGAAATGCTTTCAGTTTTTCACCATTGAGGATAATGTTTGCTGTGGGTTTGTCATATATAGCTTTTATTATGTTGAGATATGTTCCTTCTATTCCTGCTTTCTGGAGGGTTTTAATCATAAATGGATGCTGAATTTTGTCAAAGGCTTTTTCTGCATCTATTGAGATAACCATATGGTTTTTTTCTTTCAATTTGTTAATGTGGTGTATTACATTGATTGATTTGCGGATGTTAAAAAAACCTTGCATTCCTGGGATAAAGCCCACTTGGTCATGATGTATGATCTTTTTAATATGATGTTGGATTCTGTTTGCTAGAATTTTATTAAGGATTTTTGCATCTATGTTCATCAGTGATATTGGCCTGTAGTTTTCCTTTTTTGTGACATCTTTGTCTAGTTTTGGAATTAGGGTGATGGTGGCCTCATAGAATGAGTTTGGAAGTTTACCATCTTCTGCAATTTTCTGGAAGAGTTTGAGCAGGATAGGTGTTAGCTCTTCTCTAAATTTTTGGTAGAATTCCGCTGTGAAGCCGTCTGGTCCTGGGCTTTTGTTTGCTGGAAGATTTCTGATTACACTTTCGATTTCCGTGCTTGTGATGGGTCTGTTAAGATCTTCTATTTCTTCCTGGTTCAGTTTTGGAAAGTTATACTTTTCTAAGAATTTGTCCATTTCTTCCAAGTTGTCCATTTTATTGGCATATAGCTGTTGGTAGTAGTCTCTTATGATCCTTTGTATTTCTGTGGAATCTGTTGTGATCTCTCCATTTTCATTTCTAATTTTGTTGATCTGATTCTTCTCCCTTTGTTTCTTGATGAGTCTGGCTAATGGCTTATCAATTTTGTTTATCTTCTCGAAAAACCAGCTTTTAGTTTTGTTGATTTTTGCTATGGTCTCTTTTGTTTCTTTTGCATTTATTTCTGCTCTAATTTTTAAGATTTCTTTCCTTCTACTGACCCTGGGGTTTTTCATTTCTTCCTTCTCTAGTTGCTTTAGGTGTAGAGTTAGTTGATTTATTTGATTTTTTTCTTGTTTCTTGAGGTACGCCTGTATTGCTATGAACCTTCCCCTTAGTATTGCTTTTACAGTGTCCCATAGGTTTTGGGTTGTTGTGTTTTCATTTTCATTCGTTTCTATGCATAATTTTATTTCTGTTTTGATTTCTTCTGTGATTTGTTGGTTATTCAGAAGCGTGTTGTTTAGCCTCCATATGTTGGAACTTTTAATAGTTTTTTTCCTGTAATTGAGGTCTAATCTTACTGCATTGTGGTCAGAGAAGATGGCTGGGATGATTTCAATTTTTTTGAATTTACCAAGGCTAGATTTATGGCCCAGGATGTGATCTATCCTGGAGAAAGTTCCATGTGCACTTGAGAAAAAGGTAAAATTGATTGTTTTGGGGTGGAAACTCCTGTAAATATCAATTAAATCTAATTTGTCTATTGTATCATTTAAAGTTTGTGTTTCCTTGTTAATTTTCTGTTTAGTTGATCTATCCATATGCGTGAGTGGAGTATTAAAGTCTCCCACTATTATTGTGTTATTGTTAATTTCCCCTTTCATACTTGTTAGTATTTGCCTTATATATTGTGGTGCTCCTATGTTGGGTGCATATATATTTATGATTGTTACGTCTTCTTCTTGAATTGATCCTTTGATCTTTATGTAGTGTCCTTCTTTGTCCCTTTTCACATCCTTTATTTTAAAGTCTATTTTATCTGAAATGAGTATTGCGACTCCTGCTTTCTTTTGGTCTCCGTTTGCATGGAATATGTTTTTCCATCCTTTCACTTTCAGCCTGTGTGTGTCCCTAGTTTTGAGGTGGGTCTCTTGTAGACAGCATATATAGGGGTCTTGTTTTTGTATCCATTCAGCAACCCTTTGCCTTTTGGTTGGGGCATTCAACCCATTTACATTTAAGGTAATTATTGATAAGTATGATCCCGTTGCCATTTACTTTGTTGTTTTGAGTTCGTGTTGAAACATCCTTTCTGTGTTTCCTGTTTAGAGAAGATCCTTTAGCATTTGCTGGAGAGCTGGTTTGGTGGTGCTGAATTCCCTCAGCTCTTGCTTGTCTGTAAAGCTTTTGAATTCTCCTTCATATCTGAATGAGATCCTTGCTGGGTACAGTAATCTGGGTTGTAGATTATTCTCTTTCATTACTTTAAGTATGTCCTGCCATTCCCTTCTAGCCTGAAGGGTTTCTATTGAAAGATCAGCTGTTATCCTTATGGGGATCCCCTTGTGTGTTATTTGTTGTTTTTCCCTTGCTGCTTTTAATATTTGTTCTTTGTGTTTGATCTTTGTTAATTTGATTAATATGTGTCTTGGGGTGTTTCGCCTTGGGTTTATCCTGTTTGGAACTCTCTGGGTTTCTTGGACTTCTGTGACTATTTCTTTCCTCAATTTAGGGAAATTCTCAACTATTATCTCCTCGAGTATTTTTTCATGGGCTTTCCTTTTATCTTCTTCTTCTGGGACTCCTATGATTCGAATGTTGGGGCGTTTCATATTGTCCCAGAGGTCCCGGAGGTTTTCCTCATTTCTTTTGATTCTTTTTTCTTTTTTCCTCTCTGCTTCGTTTATTTCCATCATTCTATCTTCTACCTCACTTATCCTATCTTCTGCCTCCGTTATTCTACTGTTGGTTCCCTCCAGAGTGTCTTTTATCTCCTTTATTTCATTATTCATTCTATATTGATTCCTTTTTATTTCTTCTAAGTCCTTGATAAACATTTCTTGCATCTTCTCAATCTTTGTCTCCAGGCTATTTATCTGTAACTCCATTTTGCTTTCAAGATTTTGGATCATTTTTATTATCCTTATTCTAAATTCTTTTTCAGATAGATTCCCTATCTCCTCCTCTTTTGTTTGGCTTTGTGGGCATTTCTCATTGTCCTTTACTTGCTGAGTATTTCTCTGTCTTTTCATCTTGTTTAGATTGCTGTGTTAGGCGTGGCCCTTCTGTATTCTGGTAGTATGAAGTTCCTCTTTGTTGTGGAGGTTCCTCACTGCGGTTGGGGTTGGACAGGTGGCTTGTCAAGGTTTCCTGGTTGGGGGAGCTTGTGTCGGTGTTCTGGTGGGTGGAGCTGGATTTCTGCTCTCTAGAGTGTAATGGAGTGACCAGTATTAATTTTTGAGATGTCTATGGATTTGGTATGCCTCTGGGCAGCCTGTATATTGATGCTCAGGTCTATGTTCCTGCGTTGCTGGAGAATTTGCGTGGTATGTCTTGCTCTGGAACTTATTGTCTCTTGGGTGGAGCTTGGTTTCAGTGAATTTATGGAGGCTATTGGATGGTCTCTTATTAATTAATGTTTCCCCTGGCTTTCAGTCTTATTCTTGCAGTAGCCTCAAGACTTCTCCTTCCATACAGCCTCAATAATAAAACTTTTAGGTTAATGGTGAAAAGATTCTCCACAGTGAGGGATACCCAGAAAGGTTCACTGAGTTACATGGAGAGATGAGGTGGGGGGGGGTGGGTTGAGGTGACCAGGAGGGGAAGAGGGGAATTCAAATGTGGAGAGAGCAATCTAGCCAGTAAGCACTTCCCTCTGTGCTTTCCACAGTTTGGAACCCTCAGAGTGATTCACAGAGATACATAGAGAGGGGGGAGGAAGGTAACAGAGGTGAGCATGAGTAGAAAGGGAGGAATTAAGAGGGGAGAGAGAGATCTGGGCAGTATCCTGTTCCTGAAGTGTTCTCCGGTACCCAGAACACCCTCAGAGATTCACAGAATTGGGTTGAGAAGAGAAGGAGGAGGGTGGGAGATAGAGGTTCCCTGGGGGAGAAGAAAGAGCATCAATAGGGGGAGAGAGTGATCAGGCCAGTGATCACACTCCTGAGTAAAAATGGGTCCTAAAGATTGGGTTCTTAAATGTACAAAGTTGATATCAAATATGTAAAACAAAGATTAAAAATCTAGAGTAGAGGTTAGACTCTTATAAAACTTACAATCTAAAAAGAAAAAAAAGAAAAAAGGGAACAGTGTAAAAAGAAAAAAAACAGTAAAACAGTAAAAAAAGAAACAGTAAAAAAATGTAGAACAGGAAAAAAACATTAAAAAAAAAAAAGAAAACGCAAAAGGTATAAGATATATGTATGTAGTTTGCTTCAAAAATAGGGGTTTGTTTTTTTTTTGCAAGTTAATAGTGGGTTATGAAAATGAAAGTTAAAGGTGTAATAGAGGACTTGAAGAAAAAGGAAAGAAGAGAAAAAAAAATTTTTTTAATTAAAAAAAAATTAAAAAAAAATTAAAAAAAAAATAATAATAATAATAGTAAAAAATATATATATCCCGGACTTTCTCTGGAGCTGTTGTGAGCAGTGTGGGATCTGCTCAGTTTTAGATAGATCCTTATTCCTGCTTATACTTTTCAAGATCTATAGGTCCTTTTTAATGCAGTCGGTATTAACTACAGGGATCTTAATCTGTTGGCCTGTCCCTTCCAAAGCGCTTCCCTCTGTTTATTTGGCTTCTGTTTGGAGATCTCTTCAGTATCTAATTTCCGCCCTGCAACAAAGCGGTGGAGGTGATCTCTTTAGGTTCGCTTGTTCAATCGTGCTGTGGGGAGGAAGGAACACTGCAATTCTGGCGTGTGTGTGGTAAGCTCGCAGTGTCTCGGCCGCACTGGGTTCGCCCCCGCTCACGGCGTGTGTGCTTTCCCCGTCTACCCTGCTCAGGCTTCAGGTTACTCGGCCGGGGAGCGGGCCCTGAGCTGCGTGCAGTTCCCAGGTCTAAGCCGCTCAGGTTCAGGCTCCCGGTTACTCCACAAAGGCGCAGACTCGGTTTCGCCCGCGGCTTGTGCCGTTCCCGGTCGGAGCTGCCCAGGCGGCCAGGAGTTTGGCGAGGGCGCTGTCCCCTGTTGGGGCGGTGCGGCTTATCACCTCCCTGGTCCCCGCCTCGGTTTACGGGCGCGCCCGGCTCCGGTGCTTTGTGTCGGTTCTGGGGAGCTGGTCTCTGGCTGCGACCCTCCCGGCGGCTGTCGACCCCCCGGGATCTCAGGCAGTCTTTGCTTAGAAACTGGGAGCCTGTTTGCAGTTTGGTAGGGGGTGCCCTCTCTGGAGCCGAGTTTGCCCCTTTCCGGCTCTGGCGGGCCCCGCCTGCCCGCTGTGTCCGGCGGGGGATGGGGCGGTCCGCAGCCGGCTAGCTCTCCTCTGGTATCGCTCAGTCCTTTGTTCTGTGAGCGGGCCGGCAGTGCCTTAGAGTTGGGCTTTTCGCGGGATAGTTCTCTCTCTCTCTCGCTGTCCCACAGTTTAGGTTACTATCTCACGTTAGCTCCCTCAGATTGCCCTCGGGGCACTCGGGCCAGGTCCTTACCCTAGGCAATGCCGCCCGCTCCTCTCCGTTCAGCCCCCACTTGCTGGTGGCGGATGATGCGAGCGTCTGGGGTTCTTTGCTGGGAGTTGCTTTAGGCACGTAATCTGTGGATTTTATTTATTTTTTCCTCCCAGTTACGTTGCCCTCCGAGATAAAAAATCCTCCCCCACACCCGCCGGTGAGAGGGTTTCCTGGTGCTTGGAAATTCCTCCTCTTTTACGACTCCCTCCCCGGGACGGGTCTCCGTCCCTAACTCTTTTGTCTCTCTTTTTATCTTTTATAATTTCTCCTACCTCTTTTGAAGATAATGCGCAGTTTTTGTGAAAGCCTGACGTCCTCAGCCAGCCTTCAGAAGTAGTTTTGTGAAGTTTGGTCAGCGTTCAGATGTTCTTTCGATAAATTTGTGGAGGAGAGAGTGGTCTCCCCGTCCTATTCCTCCGCCATCTTAGCCCCGCTCCCCAGTGTCTCCTTTCATCTCTAGTAATAGTTTTCCCCTTAACATCTACTCTGTATAATATATTCTGATGTTTATACAGATTTTCCAATCTTTTTTGTAAGTATATTCCCATCCTTTTAATTTTTTTTGTTTTAGATGAATCTATTTCAAATTGCATATCTTTTACATCTAATTTTTTCATTTTATCTTTTAAGTGAATTAAGTTAATTTATATGTAAGATAATTACTGATGTGTTAGAAATTGAGTATACCACTCAATAAGTGTTTGTCTATTTCCTTTTTGTCTTTTTTACTTTTGTTTTCATTGAAAATTTCATTTCCACTTATTTAACATCTTATAAATTGTATATCTTTAAAATCTAGTTTTGATGATTACACCAGGTATTACAATATAAATTCTTGATTTATCAAATACTATTATAGTTTATGGTTTTACTTTCTTCCCACTTTGCAAGAATCTCTTACCTTTTTAATTTATTTCCTTAAGCTTTTCCTATAATATAGGCTTACTGGAGAAAACTCTCAAATTTGTCAGACTGAAATAGTCTTTACTCAACTTTCATTTTGGAAAAATATATTCGCTGAATAGAGGATTCTGACGTGAATTTTTTTTCCTCTTCAGCATGTTAAGAATGCCTTAACTTTTGGCATCTGTCATGTCTAGTATTATAAAGAGACAGTTACATGTTTTTTATCATTTAACAAATCTCAACACAAAATGTTTTTCATTTGGCTGCTTTTCAGATTATCTTTCTCTGATTTTTAGCAATCTGAGTAATATGCATTTAGATTGGACTTGTTCTCTTTGCATTCTTCTTGAAGATTTCAGAGCTTCTTCAATCCATGGGTTAATATTTTCAATACATTTTGGAAACCTTGTGGTGACTAACATTTATTTTTTTAATTGAAGTATAATAGATTTACAATATCATGTTGGTTTCAGTTATACATAAAACTACTACTTATTTTTTTTTCAGATTCTTTTCCCAAATAGGTTATTACAGAGTATTGAGTATAGTTTCTTGTGTTATACAGTGGATCTTTGTTAGTTATCTATTTTATATCCAGTAGTGTGCTTATGTTAATTCCCAACCTCCTGATTTATTTCTCCTCCCTCTTTCTCCCCTGTGCTGTGCTTAGTTGCTCAGTCGTGTCTGGCTCTTTGCACCCCATGGACTGTAGCCCATCAGGCTCCTCAGTCCATGGGATTCTCCAAACAAGAATACTGGAGTGGGTTGCCATGTCCTCCTCCAGGGGATGTTCCCAACCAAGGGATTGAACCCAGGTCTCCCACATTGCAGGTGGATTCTTTACCGACTGAGCCACTAGGGAAGCCCAAGAATACTGAAGTGGGTGGCCTATCTCTTCTCCAGAGGGTCTTCCCGACCCAAGAATCAAGAGAACCCAAGAACTGGCTTCTCCTGCATTGCAGGCAGATTCTTTACCAGCTGAGCTACCAGGAGTTTTGTTTTCTATGTCTGTGAGTCTCCATTTTGTAAATAAGTTCATTTGTATGTTTTTCTTTTTATATTTTACGTGTAAGTGATATCCTATGATACTTATCTTTGGTCATATTGCTGCAAAATAATATTATTTCATTCTTTTTTATGGTTGAGTAATATTCCAATGTACATATATGTACTGTGTCTTTTTTATCCATTCATCAATGGACATTTAGGTTGCTTCCATGTCTTAACTATTTTAAATAGTGCTGCAATGAACACTGGGGTGTATGTATCTTTCTGAATTATAGTTTTCTCCAGCTATATGCCCAGGACTAGGATCATTGGATCACATGGTAATTCTATTTTTAGTTTTTTAAGAAGCCACCATATTTTTCTCCAGAGTGGTTGTACCAATTTAAGTTCCCACCAACAATGTAGGAAGGTTCCTTTTTCTCCACACCCTCTCCAGCATTTATTTGCAGACATTTTGATGATGGCCATTATGAACAATTTAAAGTGGTACTTCATTGTATTTTTGATTTGCAGTCCTCTACTAGTTAGTCATGTTGAGCATATTTTCACGTGCCTGTTCACCATCTGTATCTTCTCTGGAGAAGCATGTTTAGAAATTCTGTCCATTTTACTGTTGATTTTTTCATATTAAGCTGTATGAGTTATTTGTATATTTCGGAGATTAATCCCTTGTAGGTTGCATCATTTGCAAATATTTTCTCCTAATCAGTAGGTTATCTTTTGTCTTGTTTATGGCTTATTTTGCTATGCAGAAGCTTTTAATGTTAATTAGGTCCCACTTGTTTTTCCTTTTTAAAATTTCCATTGCTCTAGGAAGTGGATCAAAATGATATTGCTGAGATTTGTCAGAGTCTATGTCTATGTTTTCCTCTAGAAGTTTTACAGTATCCAGTATTATATTTAGGTCTTTAATCCATTTTGAGTTTATTTTTGTATGTGGTGTTAGAGAATGTTCTAATTTCATTCTTTTACATGTAGCTGTCCAGTTTTCCAGCACCACTGTTGAAGAGACTGTCTTTTCTCCATTGTCTATTCTTGCCTCTTTTATTGTAGACTAGTTGAGTATAGGTGTGTGGGTTTATTTCTGGGCTCTCTATCCTGTTCCATTGATTTTTATTTCTGTTTTTGTGACAGTACTGTACAGTTTTGATGATGTAGCTTTGTAGGATAGTCAAATTCAGGGTGCCTGATTTCTTCAGCTCATTTTTTCTTTCTCAAGATTGCTTTGGCTATTTGGGGTCTCTTGTGTTTCCATACAGAGTAAAAATTTTTTTGTTTTAGTTCTGTGAAGGGCTTCCCTGATAGCTCAGTTGGTAAAGAATCTACCTGCAAAGCAGGAGATCCTGGTTCAACTCTTGGGTCTGGAAGATCCTCTGGAGAAGGGATAGGCTGCCCACTCCAGTATTCTTGGGCTTCCCTTGTGGCTCAGCTGGTAAAGAATCTGCCTGCAATGTGGGAGACTCGGGTTTGATCCCTGGGTTGGGAAGATCCTCTGGAGAAGGGAAGGCTATCCACTCCAGTATTCTGGCCTGGAGAATTCCATGGACTGTATAGAATTCCATGCACTGATTCCTCCAGCTTAATTTTTGTTCCTCAAGATTGCTTTGGCTATTTCGGGTCTCTTGTGTTTTCATACAGAGTTAAATTTTTTTTGTTTTAGTTCTGTGAAAAATGCTGTTGGTAATTTGATAGGGCTTGCCTTGAATCCATAGGTTGCCTTGGGTAATATAGTAACTTTGACAATATTGATTCTTGTAATGCAAAAGCATGGTATATCTTTGCATCTGTTTTTGACATCTTCAGTTTCTTTCATCAGCATCTTATAGCTTTCTGAGTAGAGATCTTTTGCCGCCTTAAGAAGGTTTATTCCTAGATGATTTATTCTTTTGATGTGATGATAAGTGGATTGTTTCCTTAATTTCTCTTTAGATGTTAGTGTATAAAAAATGCAACAAATTTCTGTATTAATTTTGTATTTTGCAACTTTACTGAATTTATTGATGAGGTCTAGTAGATTTCTGGTTTTATCTTCAGAATTTTCTGGTATAGTATCATGTCATCTATAAACGGTGACAGTTTTGCTTCTATTTTTACAGTTTTCTTTTTTTATTATTTTTCTTCTCTGATTTATGTAACTAGGACTTGCAAAATTATGTTCAATAAAAGTAATGAGAGTAGATATTCTTGTCTTGTTCCTGATCTTAGAGGAAATGCTTCCAGATTTTCACCATTGAATATGATGTTAGGTGTGGGTTTGCCATATAAGGCTTTTAGTGTGTTGAGTTATGTTCCCTCAATGCCCACTTTTTGGAGTTTTACCATAATGGATGTTGAATTTTATCAAAAGTTCTTTCTGTACCTGTTGAGATGATCATATGGTTTTCATTCTTCAATCTGTTAATGTGGTATATCACACTGACTGATTTGCTGATATTGAAAAATCTTTGTATCCTTGGGCTAAAATCCCACTTAATCATGATATATGATCCTTTTAATATTTTGTTGGTTTCAGTTGCTAGTATTTTGTTGAGGATTTTTGCATGTATGTTCATCAGTGCTGTGGTCCTGTAATTTTCATTTTTTGTGGCACCTTTGGTTTTGGTATCAGGGTGACAGAATGCGTTTGTAAGTTTTCCTTCCTCGGCATTTTTTTTTTTTTTTAATAGTTTCAGAAGGATAGGTGTTACCTCTTCTCTAAAAGCCTATGAAGCCATCTAGTCCTGGACTTCTAGGACTTTTTGTTTGTTGAAGTTTTTTAATTACAGATTCCTTTTCAAAAATTGTTATTGGTCTCTTCATATTTTCTATTTATTTTTGGTTGTTTTTTGAGATTGTACTTTCATAAGAATTTGTCCACTTCTTCTAGACTGTCCATTTTATTGGCATATATATAGTTGCCTGTAGTAGTTCCTTATGGTCCATTTCTGTGGTGTCAGATGTAACTTCTTTTTCATTCCTAGTTTTATTGATTTGAGCATTCTTATTTTTATAAATGAGTCTGGCTAAAAGTTTATCAATTTTGTTTATTGTTTTCTTTCTACTAACTTTGGGTTTTTTGTTGTTGTTGTTGTTCTTCCTCTAGTTTCTTAAGGTGTAAGGTTAGATTGTTTGAGATTCTTCTTTTTTCCTAAGGTTAGCTTGTATTGCCATAAACTTCCCTCTTAGAACTTCTTTTGCTGTGTCTCACAGGTTTGGGGTTATTGTGTTTTGTTTTCATTTGTCTCTAGGTATTTTTAAATTTTCTCTTTGATTCCTTTGGTGATCTGTTGGTTGTTTAATAGCAAATTATTTAGGTTCCATGTGTTTGTGTGTTTTTCAGTTTTTTTCTTATAGTTGATTTCCAATCTCATAGTGTTGTAGTCAGCAAAGATGCTTGACATGATTTCAATTTCCTTAAATTTACCGAGGCTTTCTTTGTGACCCATCAGGTGCCAATTTATCCTGGAGAATGTTTCATATGTACCTGAAAAGAATGTGTCTCAGTGTGTTCTTCCATGGGTTTATCCTGTGTGGGATCTTCTGCACTTCCTGGACTTGATGACTATTTCCTTTCCCATTTTGGGGAAGTTATCAGCTAGTATCTCTTCAAATATTTTCTCAGGCTCTTCTACTTTAGGGACTCCTGTAATACAAAAGTTCATTTTTGATGTTGTCCCAGAGGTCTCTTAAACTATCCTAATTTCTTTTCATCCTTTTTTCTTTATTCTGTTCTGTAGCAGTAATTGCCACCACTCTCTCTTCCAGCTCATTGATTTGTTATTTTACCTCATTTATTCTGCTATTGATTCCTCCTGGTGTAGTTTTAAATTTCTATTGTTCAATTTTCCATTGTTTGCTGTTGTTCATGTGTTATAACTCTTTGCTAGAAAAACTTCTTATAACTTCTTACTCTGTCCCTGCATTGTTTTCCCAAGTTCTTGGGTCATCTTTACAATCATTACTCTGAACTTTTTCTCAGGTAGACTGGCTATCTCCACATCACTCAGTTGTTCTTCTGGTGTTTTCTCTTGTTCCTTGATCTGGAACATGTTCCTTTGCCATCTCATTTTTTTTTTTTTTTAATTTCTATTTGTATTTTTTATGTATGTGGTAGCTTAGTAACATATCTAAGCATTGGAGAAGTGGCCCTGCATTGGGTTTGTTCTTTTTGTCCCCAGCAGTATAGTCCCCTCTCATCACCCATGGCCCAGGGACCAGCTGGTCTCAGGGTAGGTTCTGACATGTCTTTGCGAACTCAGTTCTGCAGATTGCAGGATCATAATTTCCTTGCTTTTGTGTCTGCCCCCTAGTGGATGAGGCAGGTCTAGAGGTTTATGCAGGCTTCTTGGTAGGAGGGGATGGTGTCTGCCCACTTGTAGGTGAAGCTGTGCTTTGGCCCTCTGGTGGGCAGGGCCATGTGGAGGGTTTTGTCTAGAGGTGGCTGTGAGCTCAAGAAATCTTTAGGCAGCCTTTCTTCTAATTGGTGAGGCTGTGTTCCCAATCAGATGAAGGATCCCAGCACTGGAGCTTACAGGCAATTGGATGGAGCCAGTCTCAGTACCAAGTACACAGAATGCCTGCCTCCAGCTACAGTTCACATAGGTCCCCACTATGTCCATCACCCCAGTTTTTATCACCCAAGAGAGAGCCATAGTTGCCTCCTTCTCTCCAGGAGACCCTGTAAGACCAGCAAGTAGGTCTGGCCCAAGTTCCTATGAAGTCACTGCTTTTTCCCTGTGATTAGTGCATGCAAGACTTTGTGTCTGTCCTCCAAGAGTAGACTCTGTTTCCTTGAAAATTGTGGAGCTCCTGCCATCAAGCCTTGCTAGCCTACAAAGTTAAATGCTCTAGAGGCTCCTCCTCCTGGTGCTGGACCGCCAGGCTGGGGAGCCTGGCACAGTGTCAGAGTTCTCATTCCTGTGGGAGAAGCTCTGCAATACAATTATTCTTCTGTCTGTGGGTCACCCAGCCAGGGGTATGGGATTTGATTATATTCTGAGTGTGCCCCTTCTACTATCTCATGGTTTCTTCTTTGTGTCTTTGGGTGTAGAATTTCAGGTTTGGTAAAATCCACTCCTTTTTTACCAATGTTTATTCAGTAGTTAGTGGTGATTTTGGTGTGCTCATGATAGGAGTTGAGCTTAGGCTCCTCCTCCAGTACTCTTGCCTGGAAAATCCCATGGATGGAGGAGCCTGGTAGGCTACAGTCCATGGGGTCGCTAAGAGTCGGACACGACTGAGCGACTTCCCTTTCACTTTTCCCTTTCATGCACTGGAGAAAGAAATGGCAACCCACTCCAGTATTCTTGCCTGGAGAATCCCAGGGACGATGGAGCCTGGTGGGCTGCCGTCTATGGGGTCGCACAGAGTCGGACACGACTGAAGCGACTTAGCAGCAGCAGCTGCTGCCATTTTGTCTCCCTCCAAGGACTCATTTTTAAAATATTGACACCTTATGTACAATTAGATATCTTTTACTACTAAATCAAAAGAGAATACAAATATAACTCAAATATAACTTTAAATGAATGATCATTGCAACAAAAAGCTTCTTGTGTAGAACTTCATTTCTGGCTTTTGAAAACCTGATGAGATTTTAAAGTAATGTGCTATCAGAAATCTTTTCAAGTACCTTATTGTCTTTGCAGCTCATTTAGAAAGGATAGAAGATAATCTGACAAATAAAACTTCCTCCCTCCCAAAATACTG
This sequence comes from Giraffa tippelskirchi, assembly GCF_054371585.1. Lineage (NCBI taxonomy): Eukaryota > Metazoa > Chordata > Mammalia > Artiodactyla > Giraffidae > Giraffa > Giraffa tippelskirchi. Next base: position 46,551,676 of record NC_137276.1, read on the forward strand.
TCCATCTGTTGATGGACATTTAGGTTGTTTCCATGCCCTGGCTATTGTAAACAGTGCTGCAATAAACATTGGGGTACATGTGTCTTTTCTAATTATAATTTTCTCACGGTATATGACCAGTCCTGGGATTTCTGGGTCATATGGTAGTTTGGGCTTCCCTGGTGACTTAGATGGTAAAGAATTTGCCTGCAATGTGAGAGACCCAGGTTTGATCCCTGGTTCAGGAAGATTCCCTACAGAAGGAAGTGACTACCCACTACAGTGTTTTTGCCTTGAAAATTTCATGGACAGAGGAGCCTGGCAGGTTACAGCTCATGGGGTCGCAAAATGTCAGACATGACTGAGCAGCTAACATACTTTATGGTAGTTTTATTCTTACTTAAGGAACCTCCATACTGTTTCCATAGTGGTTGTATCAATTTACATTCCCACCAAGAGTACAAGAAGGTTCCCTTTCTCTAACACCCTCTCCAGCATTTATTGCTTGTAGATTTTTTTGATTATGGCCATTCTGACTGGTGTAGGGTGATCCCTCATTGTAGTTTTGATTTGCATTTCTCTAATAATGAGTGAAGCTGAGCATCTTTTCATGTGTTTGTTGGCCATCCTGTATGTCTTCTTTGGAGAAATGTCTGTTTAGGTCTTCTATCCTTTTTTTTTTTTTTAATTTATTTTTTGATACTGAGTTTTATAAGCTGCTTGTGTATTTTGGAAATTAACCTTTTATCAGTTGTTTCATTTACAAATATTTTCTCCCATCCCAAAGGTTGTCTTTTCATCTTATTTATGGTTTCTTTTGCTGTGCAAAGCTTTTAAATTTACCTATGTCCCATTTGTTTATTTTGGTTTTTATTTTCATTACTCTAGGAGGTTTGTCAAAAAAGATCTTGCTGCAATTTATGTTAGAGAGTGTTCTGCCTATGTTTTCCTCTAAGAGTTTAATAGTGCCTGACATTATATTTAGGTCTTTAATACATTTTGAGTTTACTTTTGTGTATGGTGTTAGGAAGTGTTCTAATTTCATTCTTTTACATGCAGCTGTCCAGTTTGCCCAGCACTGCTTACTGAAGAGACTGTCTTTTCTCCATTGTACATTCTTGCCTCCTTTGTATGTCTTTGATTTTCTTTCTTCCTCTTTTCTAAATCTAACATAATTCTCTTCCTTTTTTTATTTTCTTTTCATGTTATTGGCTTTTTAAAAATTTCTCCATTTTAAAGAACAATTTCCATTCTAACCAATAATGTAATACTCTTGATTCTGTAAGAATCATTCACTTATGCTCTTTCAGTAGTTTTCTTAATTATTATGCAAGGCAAATAGTATCCTCTGTCAAATTCACAAATTCATTCTTTTATCTTTTATTCTTGAGCATTTTCTTGTATCATCTTTATTTTATCCTCTCCACTTTCTTTTCTCTCTTTTGGAAGTTCTTATTCACGGAGAAGGCAATGGCACCCCACTCCAGTACTCTTGCCTGGAAAATCCCGTGGACGGAGGAGCCTGGTAGGCTACAGTCCATGGGGTCGCTAAGAGTCAGACACGACTGAGCGACTTCACTTTCACTTTTTCCTTTCATGCACTGGAGAAGGAAATGGCAATCCACTCCAGTATTCTTGCCTGGAGAATCCCAGGGACGGCGGAGCCTGGTGGGCTGCCGTCTACGGGGTTGCACAGAGTCGGACACGACTGAAGCGACTTAGCATTCATCAAATGTTGGATGTCCCTAATCTTATTTGTCTTTTATTTTTATCTTTTTCTTTTCCTTTTGTAAGATTTCTATACTTCTAAAGTTATTATTCTTTCAGTATTAACTGGTATAGCTTTAAATTTCTATTTTTAAAAAATTGTAACTTTTATAGCATCATTTTCTCACATTAAAGATGCAACTTCTTTTATCTCTGAGGGTTATAAATAATATAGTAATATACTTTGAAATTATGTTTTGTTCCCTCGTTACCATTGTTTCTTCTAAATTCCTATAGAATATTGCACTGCTTAATCACATTTAAGAATTAGGCACTAAAATACTTACTTGAAATAATTTTATATGATCTAAATATGTAGAGTGAATTAGTAAGTAATGAATATTCCGTTGTCAGACACCCACATGTCATCATCTGAAGGTCTTTTCTCTGGCACTATTCACTTTCTTCAGATATGCATATTCTGTTCTGAACTGAGACACATGATTGGCTATTGACAATTTCAGAACAGGAAAATGGAGGTTGGTGAAGGGTGTTTCACTGTTTAACATATTACTCTATTTAACTCCCTTGTTTTGAACTCAGGATCTCCTAATCTGATATCCCTGGGCCCTGAGGCTTTCCACTGGCAGTCTTAGATAAACATTCATCCTGATAGGCTAACAGATTTGTATGGGCTGTAACAAATGAAAGTGCCTAAAAAATAAAAGGCTCAAAAGAGCAACTTTTGTAAATCAACAGTTTTCTTCACTACTTTCTTATTGTTGTCTGTGAATTGTTTGCAGATGTAGACACTTGGCATCCCAAGAATGTGCACATTATATAATAGAGAAATATTTTTTGTATCTGACTCTTTGCAACCCTGTGGACTGTAGCCTACCAGGCTCCTCGTCCGTGGGATTCCCCAGACAAGAATACTGGAGTGGCTTGCCATTTCCTTCTCCAGGGAATCTTCCCGACCCAGGGATTGAACCCAGGTCTCCCACATTGCAGGCAGATGCTTTAACCTCTGAGCCATCGGGGAAGCCCATAAATAGGATAAACAAAAGCAATATGAACTAGACCTAGGTAATAAGCAGGAACCTGCCAAATGGTTAATAATATATTCTAGATAACTGGAGAATGGCATTATCTAAAAATAACACCTGTTATTAAAATAGGTGATATTAGATTTAAAACTATCATGAAAGGTCATGCCAGCTTTTTTAATAGGATAACCTCCAACTCTAAGTGAATTGACAGAATAAGTGTTTTTCTCACTTTCGTTGGTCATTCAGTGACCGAAACACTCTTATATGTGTTTTCTGCCCTTCTATTAGTTCTCAGGTGGTTCAGTGGTTAAGAATTTACCTGCCACTGCAGGTGATGCAGATTCCATCCCTGGGCCAGGAAGATCCCCTGGAGAAGGAAATGGCAATCTACTCCAGCATTCTTTCTGGGAAAACCTCATGGACAGAGGAGCCTGGTGGACTACAGTACACGGGGTTGCAGAAGAGTTAAACACAATTTAGTGAGGAAACAGCAACATAAGTTCTGAGGCTTTTCATTCACGTGGAAGATGATGACACAGTGAGAGTGCAGAAAAGTACATGAGCTTTGAAACCATTTCAAGCATGAAGTGACACACATCACTTCTGCTTACACAGCACTCATTCATGAGTTCTCAAAACTCAACTTGATAAGTATGTATGCAACTGTCTTTATGAGCTTGTATGTCATCGTTAATGGAAAAGACCTTCTTATACTCCTGATTAATTTTATTATTTTCACCTATTCTTAATGGACTTGTTATTTTTTTTTATTATGGTGACAATATTGTTATATTACACCCCTCTAATTTGGTTTTCACTAATGGATTTTCAATAGTGAGTTGTAGGACATTTATTAAGACAACAAATTATATAAAATAAATTACTAAACAATGAAATTCAATATATTTTAACTGTAATAAAAATTACTCAATACTTTCTATTATTTGTACCCTGTTTAAACAAATGTTTTCCCCTCTGTTTTCTTTCACAGGCTTTATTTTCTGCAATTGGATTCTGTTTGTTTCAGTGCCCCTAGTTTGTGTCTCACTCTATGATTTAATCTCTGCGTTTGTATAACAAAGTGTGAAGCCATCTTCTCTTGCTTCTCATCTTGGATCTACTTATAATAATTTGTGGCCCAGAACAAGTCACACACCCTGTCTTGGTCTCTGCTTTCTGGTCAGGAAGCTATAAGAAAGGCTTTTAAACATCTCCGTGAAGTCCTTTCTAGAGCCAAAGTTCTGTAATTCTCAGAACACTGAACTTAAACATCATTCAAGGATTGCATTTTTACTTCCCCAGCCCACTGTAAATCATTAGACTGTTGTTATGGTGTTTCAGCAAACTTAATCTTCAATAATCTTCTATCTTAGCCTCTGAAATAAAAGCAATTATGGTCAAACATTTGTAATCACTGAAGCTTTCAAGTTGCATTTGCAGCAAAATGAAACTCATTACTTTCTCTAATCAGCAAACTACTCTAATGTTATCTGCAAATCTAAAGATAAATAATAAATACCTTAAAGAACTCTAGATTGAAATAAATCCATCATTCAGGGGAGAATCATGAACCCAGAAACTAAAGAATAAGAAAATTCCTAGGTAATAAGGATTGCTAATTTATAATCACCTTAAGTAATGTAGGTGTGCCTGAGAGAATTGAATCTGACAATACTTCTGTGCTTTGGCTTTCTGTAACCAAATTATGATAATCACGATGGTGTGATCACTCACCTAGAGCCAGACATCCTGGAATGTGAAGTCAAGTGGGCCTTAGAAAGCATCACTACGAACAAAGCTAGTGGAGGGGATGGAATTCCAGCTGAGCTATTTCAAATCCTGAAAGATAATGCTGTGAAAATGCTGCACTCAATACGCCAGCAAATTTGGAAAACTCAGCAGTGGCCACAGGACTGGAAAAGGTCAGTTTTCGTTCCAATCCCAAAGAAAGGCAATGCCAAAGAATGCTCAAACTACCACACAATTGCACTCATCTCACATGCTAGTAAAGTAATGCTCAAAATTCTCCAAGCTGGGCTTCAGCAATACGTGAACTGTGAACTTCCAGATGTTGAAGCTGGTTTTAGAAAAGGCAGAGGAACCAGAGATCAAATTGCTAACATCCGCTGGATCATCGAAAATGCAAGAGAGTTCCAGAAAAACATCTATTTCTGCTTTATTGACTATGCCAAAGCCTTTGACTCTGTGGATCACAATAAACTGTGGAAAATTCTGAAAGAGAGGGGAATACCAGACCACCTGACCTGCCTCTTGAGAAACCCGTATGCAGGTCAGGAAGCAACAGTTAGAACTGGACATGGAACAACAGACTGGTTCCAAATAGAAAAAGGAGTACATGAAGGCTGTATATTGTCACCCTGCTTAATTAACTTATATGCAGAGTACATCATGAGAAATGCTGGGCTAGAAGAAGCACAAGCTGGAATCAAGATTGCCGGGAGAAATATCAATAAACTCTGATATGCAGATGATATCACCCTTATGGCAGAAAGTGAAGAAGAACTAAAAAGCCTCTTGATGAAAGTGAAAGAGGAAAGTGAAAAAGTTGGCTTAAAGCTCAACATTCAGAAAACTAAGATCATGGCATCCAGTCCCATCCTTTCATGGGAAATAGATGGGAAAACAGTGGAAACAGTGTCAGACTTTATATTTTTGGGCTCCAAAATCAATGCTGATGGTGATTGCAGCCATGAAATTAAAAGACACTTACTCCTTGGAAGGAAAGTTATGACCAACCTAGATAGCATATTAAAAAGCAGAGACATTACTTTGCCAACAATAGTCCATCTAGTCAAGGCTATGGTTTTTCCAGTAGTCATCTATGGATGTGAGAGTTGGACTGTGAAGAAAGCTGAGCGCTGAAAAATTGATGCTTTTAAACTGTCGTGTTGGAGAAGATTCTAAAGAGTCCCTTGGACTACAAGGAGATCCAACCAGTCCATCCTAAAGGAGATCAGTCCTGAGTGTTCATTGAAAGGACTGATGTTGAAGCTGAAACTCCAATACTTTGGCCACCTCATCCTAAGAGTTGACTCATTGGAAAAGACCCTCATTCTGGGAAGGATTGGCGGCAGGAGGAGAAGGGGACGACAGAGGATGAGATGGCTGGATGGCATCACCGACTCAATGGACATGAGTTTGGGTAGACTCCGGGAGTTGGTGATGGACAGGGAGGCCTGGCATGCTGCGGGTCATGGGGTCACAAAAAGTCGGACACGACTGAGCGACTGAACTGAACTGAACCAAATTATATAATAATACATGGCATTTATAAAGTGATTGCAGTTTTTAATGTACTTTTCTATACCTTTTAATTAATTTTGTACTCATAACCCAAAAAAGTAATCATAATGGCATCATTTGACCACTGGAATCATGCTGTTCTCTTGGTTATTTCATTTAATACTTATAAATCTTTTTAAAAGGACACTAGAATTATACACTTTTTATGATGAAGGAAATGACACTTAGAAATATCAATACTGGGACTTCCCTGGTACTCCCGTGGCTAAGACTCTGCATGCCCAATGCAGGGGTTCTGTGTTTGCTCCCTGGTTGGGGAACTAGATCCTACATGCCACATCTAAGCACACATGGCACAACTGGAAAACCCACGCACTGCACACTGCAATGAAGACCCAGCACAGCCTGAGTAGATAAAATAAAAATGTTTTTTTAAAAAGAAATATCAATATTAAGTCACTTATTTGGGATAGTTCAACTGTTAGAAAGTAGTGTCAAGAAGCTGTTGTTACCCAGAGTGAGTTTCCACAATATGTGCCACAATGGAACATTGATTATTTTTAATTAAAGTTACTTAAGAAATGGCCAGTGCAAGAGGGCCACTTTGACTCTCCTCTCTGTCTCTGAAAGAAGGAAACAAATCCCTAACATGAAAGGCACACTCCCTGAATCTGGAGTTAGAAGGACTCTCTTATCACTAGAGAAAGGGAATTCAGAATAAGAAGCCTATATAAATGAACTTTTTTACTTCTTTAATTTACTACCCTCCAGCCCATCTCTGTTTAGATTCTTCACTAATGAAGTATCCAAAGGCTAAATTTTTTGTCCTGTCAGTTCCTCACACATTTATTGTTTCTTTGTCCAAATGTATAAGAGCAGCCTGCTTGGCCACCTGTAAGGTCCCATTTCTTTTGAGACCTGCATGTACATGAACCAAAATTTGTTTCTTTTTCTCCTGTTAATATGTCTTCGTCAATATTATTATTACCCCAACCATAAGAACTCTAGATGGATAGAGGAGGAAATTTCTCCTTCCCCAAGAAAGGTCACCAGGCATTGTCATGTAATTAGCAACAACACTGAGCTGACTGCATATTGAGGACTAGATCTGGATGTTGATGTGATTTGCTATCATTATTATTGTTGGCAAACTGTAAGTACTGTAAAATATTATGATACTTAAATTCTGGAAAATGACTTCTAGAGAGGCCACAAAATGATACAGATTTTTCCTGTTGGGTACTCAGGGTAGGCTTCTTGCTTGTGATTCCAAGCACTGTATAATTTCTGGTGTACTCGATATTGTCTTCATCATGGATAAGAAAGAGAGATACAGTGCAAGCTTTCTTACATGACTTCCATGTCACTGACTTGTCTGAAAACACAATACCCACCATTCCTTCTGGAAAACATACTAACTCTGCTAACAAGCTGAAGACTTGGAACTGAAAGCGTCTCTCTAGAATCCTCACTTACTATTGCTACACTAACCAAATCACTTCCAGCCTAGCTTTTGTCATAAACTAGGGCCTCTCGTAGAGTAAAGAAAGTGCCTGCAAAGTGGGAGACCTGGATTTGATGCCTGGGTCAGGAAGATCCCCTGGAGAAGGAAATGGCAATCCACTCTAGTATTCTTGCCTGGAGAATTCCATTGATAGAGGAGCTGGAGGGCTGCCTTCCATGGGGTGGCAGAGTCGGACACAACTGTGGGACCTTCTCTCTCTCTCTCAGGGTCTCTGCTGTACTCACAAAGGAATAAATGCATACAGATTCAGACTAAGTAAAGTATAGTCCATTTTAATACAAAGTCTGTCTTTCCATCCTAGCACTACCTCTTTTAGAATTAGCTGTTTGGAGGAAAAAGTGAAAAGATCCTTTGTGCAGAAATGAGTAATGATTTTCTCGATAACAATGTCATGTCCATACCACATTGTCTGAAATAGTCCGAGAACTCATCCTTTTTTTTTCTTTTTTTCCCTTTCCCTCAAATGGCCAGAAGGCATATGGGAGACATCTGATGAGTCACTCACACTCTGGGTATTGTTATTGGCCTCAGGAGGCTAGCTGGAACCTCTGTCTCTGTTTTTACTCATTTCCTCTTGGGTCTAAAATACTTGAAAGTGAAGTAAAAGTGTTAGTCGCTCAGTCATGTCTGACTCTTTGTGACCCCATGGACTGTAGCCTGCCAAGCTCCTCTGTCCATGGAATTCCCAGGCAAGAATACTGAAGTGGGTAGCCATCCCTTCTTCAGGGGATCTTCCCGACCCAGGAAATGAACCCAGGTCTCCTGCACTACAGGCAGATTCTTTACCATCTGAGCCACCAGGAATCCTTATGGCTAATGAAATTGCTCTTAATGGTGGGGCTCAGAGACCTCTCTACCACCTGCTGGTCTCACTAAGCTTGCTTCTGAAAGCTCATACTTTCATTTTCAGGCATGGTTATTTACATCTTGCCCATTTTCAGAAGCCATATTCAAATCTGAATACAAATTCAATGAGAATAGAATTCTTGGCTATTTTTAGTTCACTACTTTATCTACAGTGCTCTACACATGGTCTACCATATAGAAAGTGTGCAAGAAGTATTTGCTACATGAATTAATAAATGAACAAATTCCAAAAAGTCTTCACTAAACTCATGCATTTTTCTGGTGATAAAAGTAGTTATAAACTCCAAAATGGAATGCAGATTCCTTTCATTATATGCAGCTTCTATAACACAAATTCTTCATAACTAAAATAGAAGCTCTAAAATTACACCCACAAAACAAATAATGAAAAGATAACAGCTTACTATAAATAATAATGTACTATATAGTTTCTCACTGCATTAACCTTTTAGCTTAGAAAGTATATAGCTAGTTGTAGATGGAAAAGAAAGATTCTGGGCAACTCAGTAGATTCCTATAGTTTCAAATGAACATTTTGGTGACTCATCCTTTATTAAGAAAGGAAGAAAGCATAGGGAATAATAAGCTCTTCTGATTTCTAGATTGTTTTCTATGATCTCAGGAGAAAGCAAGATATTCTTCCTTCATAATATGTTAACAGATGCTGTTTCCTAATCAGTTTTATACTAATCTAGAGAAAAGAGACTTTTATTTGACCAGGAATGTTAAAAGACAATTATAAACACAAAAATATTATTAGATTTTAATTCCTTTTGTCATGTAGCTTTCATTTGTATCATGTTCATCGGTGTTATGTAGATAAAAAGAAGTTAAAAAGAAACAAAAAAGGTTAAGAAGTATAATTAAGAGGTTTTTTTAATTTGTTTTACTGGGCCAAGCCTGAAGTGGCACACATTATTACTGACCACATTTAATTGTCTATAAATCAGGTACATGGTAACATCTAACATCAAGTAATGCTGCAAAATGCAGTATTCTCAGAAGAAGGAGGAAATAGGTTTAATAACCAATTTCTGTCACAAAATGAAATATAAAATTAAAAAAAATGATTAGGAATTTTCTCACATTTGATGCTGTGAGTTTTGTATTTTCTTCATAATATATCCTTGCTGCCATCCTTTTTCCATCATTTCTCCTTTCCTATATTTCCTCTACCCCTCCATTGTCATGAAGTTCCACAAATAACGATTAAGCAACTAATTAGTGGCAGACCAACAAGTTCTGTATAGGGAGAGTTTAGGAGTACAGTCTGGTTAGAAGGGGAACTAGGGGACTTTTCCTGCAGCATCTTATAGTGTAATTTCATTTGTTACTGGATTCTATCACTATTTGGACAGGAATGGTGAATGAGGCTGGTGAAATTTGAAGGGGTTGAAATGACTTCATGACTGCCCTTTGATCTCATTTTTATTCAAGTTAACAATAAAGTAGGCACACTGTCATTCATATGCTCATATGCTCAATTCTCAGGCCAGGCCCTAAAAATTTTCTCAAACAATGGTTTTAGCAAGCCATTTTATTTGTTTGAACACTTTGTTTTGTTTTGAACTTTTTCTTTTATATTGGAGTATAGCCAATTAATAATGTTGTGATAATTTCTGGTGAAGAGCAAAAGGACTCAGCCATACATGTAAGTGTATCCCTTCTCCCACAAACTCCCCTCCCACCCAGGCTGCTACATAACATGGAGCAGACTTCCCTGTGCTATACAGTAGGTCCCTGTTGGCTATCTGTTTTAAACATAGCAGTGCATACATGTCGATCCCAAACTCCCTAATTATCCCTTCACCCTATCCTTTCCCCCCTTAGGTAACCTTAAGTTCATTCTCTAAGTATGGTGAGTCTCTTTCTGTTTTGTAAGCAAGTTCATTTGTATCATTTCTTCTTAGATTCCACATATAAGGAATATCATATGATATTTCTCTTCTCTGTTCAACTTACTTTACTCAGTATGACAATCTCTAGGCCCATTCATGTTGCTACAAATGACTTTATTTCATTCTTTTTAATGGCTGAGTAATGGCACCCCACTCCAGTACTCTTGCCTGGAAAATCCCATGGACGGAGGAGCCTGGTAGGCTACAGTCCATGGGGTCGCTAAGAGTCGGACACGACTGAGTGACTTCACTTTCACTTTTCCTTTTCATGCACTGGAGAGGGAAGTGGCGACCCACTCCAGTGTTCTTGCCTGCAGAATCCCAGAGACGGCGGAGCCTGGTGGGCTGCGGTCTGTGGGGTCGCACGGAGTCGGTCACGACTGAAGCGACTTAGCAGCAGCAGTACCCTATTGTATATATGTACCACATCTTCTTTATCCGTTCCTCTGTTGGATGGACATTTAGGTTGCTTCCTTGTCTTGGCTATTGTAAACAGTGCTGCAAAAAACATTATCCTTTCAGCCCATGTTTTCCTCCAGATATATGCCCAGGAGTGCGATTGCAGGGTCATATGGTAGCTCTATTTTTAGATTTTTAAGGATCCTCCATACTGTTCTCTGTAGTGGCCGTACCAATTTACATCCTGAACAATAGTGTAGGAGGGTTACCTTCTCTCTACACCTTCAGCATTTATTGTGGATTTCTTGATGATGGCTATTTTGACTGGTGTGAGGTGATATTTCATTGTAGTTTAGATTTGCATTTCTCTAATAATTAGCAATGATGAACATCTTTTCATGTGCCTCTTGGCCATCAGTATGTTTTCTTTGGAGAAATGTCTATTTAAGTTCTCAGCCCATTTTTTGATTGGGTTATTTGTTTTGATGATATTAAGCCTCATAAGTTGTTTGTAAATTTTGAAGACTAATCCCTTGTTGGTTAGATAAATTGCAAATATTTTCCCCATTCTTTGAACCTTTAAGCCTAATTATTTTCTACCACATTTTGTGTGTTTAACAATCACAATATTAAGTATTAAATAAAATGTTTCCTATGTTGTTTTTATTTATCACCTGCATCAGTATAAAAGTGGGAAAATATATATCCTCTGTTTTATAGCAGAGGATATATAAGTTAATGCAACCACTGAGAAGGTTTCATTTTTCACTGTGCTTAGAATATAATTACCATAATATGTCTTTTATTTTTAATGTGCTCATATCAAATTATATCTTGCTAACTATTAATTTGAATGACCTTGAGAGAGATGAATAATTAAAAGAAAACTTTATAACTATGATAATATTTCATAAAATAATTGTAAGTCACACATTTCTAATGTTAAGCATATTCTCTCTAGCTCATAGGATTCAATGACTATGAAAGCCTAAGATATAGAAATGAGTGGTCCCATGTGAATAAAGAGAAATAATTATGTTCAAAGGAGAACAAATCAAGACCATTGTCTTTTGTAGTTAGTGTGTATCCAGACATTAGTCTCTTAAAGAATGATAGATATTATTTCAAGGCAGTGTTCTAGATACCATGTTGAATTTTTAAAAGCACAAGACTCTTTCCTAGCAAAGGGGAAGAACATTAGTAAGGGTACATACAAGAATATCTAGATGAGTCTGGAAGAAATATTAACCTAAAACATTTTGTGTATAAATGACAAACACCCAACTTAAACTAACTTAAAGAAAAAAGAAATTTATTAACTCACACAACTATCAATTATGGTGTTGCTGAATCCAGAGGCATCAACAATATGATTAGGACTCTGTCTCTCCTTCCAACTCTAGGAACTGGTTCCTCCCATTCACTTGCTTCATTTTCAGATAGGTTCTGCCTAAGTAGTAGGAAAGAAGGCAGCTGTATACATATATACAACATTTATTAGAAAACTAGACTTTTAGAAAAATTTGATTGATTCTGTCATCTATCACCAAACTAATGATTCTGATCTAAGTGATATGTTGATGATACTGTGGTTTAAACTGGATTATAGGCCCAACTCTTAAGTGGTGATACAGGAAGATCCTACCTAAATTTTATGAAACAGGTTGTCTATGTAAAGATGGTTTCGTTTACCTGAATAACAAATGAAGGCATCTTGGAAAGGCACAAAACACCTATATTATTTACAGGAACGTCTAGTGTACTAACCTGCCAAAGTAAAGGAGATGATTCAGGGTGTATCTGGACACACAGAAAGAAAGTCAATTTAATATCAGATTGTGGAAGATTTTGAGAACCAATATGTTTTCTTGTATCTTTTAAATAATTAAGAGGATTTCTTTGGAATGAGTAGTAATACTCTGAAGGCCATATATTAGGAAGATTAATCTGACAGGAAATAGAATCTATTTCAATAAGGAGCCAATGGTAGCAAGAAGATGAATTTGGGGACTACAACAGATATCAAAGGGTGATGTGACAAATCCCTGACCATGACTAATGACGGTGAAAATAATGTGGAAATTATATCTATATATCTATGTGCATGCTAGTGCTAAGTTGCTTCAGTCGTGTCTGACTCTTTGCGACCCTATGGACTGTAGCCCACTAGGTTCCTCTTTCCATGGGATTCTCCAGGCAAGAATACTGGAGTGGGTTGCCATGCCCTCCTCCAGGGGATCTTCCCAACCCAGGGATTGAACCTGCATCTCTTTTGCCTCCCGTATTGGCAGACGAGTTCTTTACCCACTAGCGTCACCTGCAAAGCACCATCTATAAATCTACACCTATACCTATGTATAGGTATATGCATAGTGTGTGTTAATCACTCAGTTGTGTCCGGCTCTTTGTGACCCCATGGACTGTAGTCTGCCAGGCTCCTCTGTCCATGGGATTTCTCAAGCAAGAATACTGGAATGGGTAGCTATTCCCTTCTTCAGGGGATCTTCCCATCCCAGGGCTCGAACCCTGGTCTTCTGCCTTGCAGACAGATTCTTTACCATCTGAGCCATGAGGGAAACCCATACCTATATAAAAACTAGCAAAAAGACTACACTGGCATGACTTGTTGAATTATAGAACAAAAGAATTGATGAGGTAGTGATAGCTTACGGTGAATGGTGTTGGATTCTTGATCTCTGAGGAAGATTTAGCTTTGGGACCAGAGACCAGGGTTGATCACTCAAGAGCTTTTGTATAGCAGAGTTTTATTAACATGAAAAGGGACACGGAAAGCTTCTGACATAGACATCAGAAACGGGATGGAAAATGCCCCCTTGCTAGTCTTTTGCCAGATGTTTTATGTCTGTTAGAAAGCTATTAATCAGATAAGAGAGACACCTCAACCCTGACAGAGTTTCACCAGGTCCTTCTCCCACAATATGCATTTTTGAGGTAGGATGGCACTAGGTGTGTCATCTGCCAGCCATAAAATAATTGATATGAATACTGGTTTGTTGAGCTATTTTCAGCCAAAAGTTAGTCTTAGGTGGAATCATTTTGAAGAAAGGCACATTCCAAAGCAAATACTTAGTTTCATTAACATAGCTTAAGAAAAACATTTCCATAAGAAAAACACATTGGTTAGCTCAAGGTTTGAGAAAAGCTAAGTTCAGGTGGAACCAGGTGTCGTCATGGCAACACAGAATTTTAAGAGAAAAAAATCCTACACTTAGTTTGTTTCCTCTTGCTGCTTAAGGGAGATATTAAAAATGTCTGAGGAGTGACACACAGTCCGTGGAGCAGAGGTGTCCATGCAGCCTTTTCCTGGGAAGACCCCTGGTCTGAAGGGCCTCGTGAGACCTCTACACACTGCACCCTGTGAGCAGGTGACCCTAGACTAAGCACAAAGAAAAAGAGAAAGAAAGGAGTCAGATTTGGTTATATTTTAAATCCGTTCTCCACATTCAATGGTGTTGAGTGACCTTTAATTGCCAGGCATTGTGTCCAGACTGGAGATTGTTAGATATGAGTGTTACCATCAGAAGACATATTCTACTAAGTTTCACCAGGAGCTTTTTGGAGTTCTTGTGGAGTTCTCTCCATTTTCAACCCCAAGTCAGGTCCAAATGGTCCAAATATCCATTCTATATTTTCTACCTCTTCTGGCTTCTTTCATGGAGAGCTCCCCGACCAGATGTGCTTGAAATTTTATCAAGGAGTTACTTCAGAAAATTTATAATATTACAAGGACCTCAGGAAAGAAATCAAGGATGACACAAACAGATGGAGAGATACACCATGTTCCTGGATTGAAAGAATCAATGTAATGAAAATGACTACACTACCCAAAGCAATCTATAGATTCAGTGCAATCCCTATCAAACTACTAATGGTATTATTCACAGAATTAGAACAAATAATTTCACAATTTGTATGGAAACACAAAAAGCCAAAGCAATCTTGAGACAGAAAAATGAAACTGGAGGAATCAACAGTCCTGACTTCAGACTATACTACAAAGCTACAGTCATCAAGACAGTTTGGTACCAGCACAAAAAACAGAAATATAGACCAAAGGAACAAGATAGAAAGCCCAGAGATAAATCCACACACTTATGGGCACCTAATCTTTGACAAAGGAGGCAAAAATATGTAATGGAGAAAAACTGGTCAACTATGTGTAATAGAATAAAATTAGAATGAAATTAATGAAATGAATAGAAATGAAATAGAATGAAATTAGAATGAAATTAGAATGAAAAAAAAAGAAAAAAAAAAAGAAAAAAAAAATGAAATTAGAACATTTCCTAACACCATGCACAAGAATAAACTCAAAATGGATTAAAGACCTAAATGTAAGACCAGAAACTATAAAACTCTTAGAGGAAAACACAGACAAAACACTCTCTGGCATAAACCACAGCAAGATCCTTTATGACCCACTTCCTAGAATATAGGAAATAAAAACAAATGTAAACAAATGGGACCTAAATAAGCTTAAAAGTTTTTGCACAATGAAGGAAGCTATAAGCAAAGTGAAAAGACAAACCTCAGAATGGGAGAAATTAATAGTAAATGAAACAACTGACAAATAATTAATCTCTAAAATATACAAGTAGCCCATGCAGCTCAAAACCAAAAAGTAAACAATTAAACCAAAAAGTGGGCAGACTTATACAGATATTTCTCCAAAGAAGAAATACAGGTGGCTAATGAACATGAAAAGATGCTCAGCATCACTAATTATTAGAGAAATGCAAATAAAAACTACAATGAGGTATCATCTCACATTAGTCAGAACAGCCATCATCAAAAAGTCTACAAACAATAAATGCTGAAGAGGGTGTGGAGAAGAGGGGACTCTCTTATGCTGTTAGTGGGAATGAAAATTGATACAGCCGCTATGGAAAATAGTATGGAGATTCCTTAAAAAACTAGGAATAAAGCTACCATATGATCCAGCAATCCCACTACTGGGCATATGCCCTGAAGAAACCAAAATTGAAAGAGACACATGTACCCCAATGTTCACTGCAGCACTATTTACAATAGCTAGGACATCGAAGCAACCCAGATGTCCATTGACAGATGAATGGATAAGGAAATTACGGTACATACACACAGTGGAATATTACTCAGCTATAAAAAGGAATGTATTTGAGTCAGTACTAATGAAATGGATGAACCTAGAGTTTATTATACAGTGTGAAGTAAGTCAGAAAAAGAAAATAAATGTGGTATATTAACACATATATATGGAATCTAGAAAGATAGTATTGATGATCTACTTGCAGGGCAGCAAAAGAGACAGACATTTTGGACACAGTTGGGGAAAGAGAGGGTGGGATAATATGAGAGTATCGCATTGAAACATATATGCTACCATATGTAAAATAGCCAGTGGGAGTTTAGTTTATAATGCAGGGAACCCAAAGCTAGTGCTCTGTGACAACCAAGAGGGGTGTGTTGGGGAGGGAGGTGGTAAGGAAGGTTCAAGAGGAAGAAGACATATGTATACCTAACACTGATTCATGTTGATGTGTGCCAAAACCTATCACAATATTGTAAAGTAATTATCCTCTAATTAAAAATAAAATAAATTTAAAAAGTAAAAAATATATATGTATATATAACTTTTTAAATATATATATATATATATCTGATACTTGCAACCTTTTTCCTTCATTTGGAGACCCCTGACCTTCCTGCTTGTTACCCTCTCAGTAGAAATCATGTTAAGGAAACTTCTAGGAGATACTTAATCAGAACTAGAGTGAACTGGCAGTTAAGGAAACAAATTATTGAAAATTCTTCCTCTCCATTCTTCCTGAGATTAAATATTCTAGTTCAAAACTAAAGACATCTGTGCTTAAACATAAAAGTATTTTATTTCATATGTGGTTCCCCTGATTTGCTCTAGGCTATTTCTCCTCTACCTAGTTTTTCCTTTATATAAGAGACTTTAACTCCTACCTTTTTGTATCAAGTTTTTTGACTTGAAATCCTTAAGCATTATGTTCAATTTGTACAAAAGTAGACAAGATTTTGGTAATCTGAATGATATCAGGAAGAAAACTAAGGCTCTGAAGGGTAAATATCCAAACACTTGTCTCTTGTGATGTTTATTTTATAATTTTGACAGGAGTGAGTAGAATTGACATCCTTTTGACAAAGTAATAATAATATTACCAACCTCTCCAATCTCTTGGAGTTATTTTGAGGCTCAAATGAATATAATAAGTGCACACACTATTGAAGCATAAATGAGAAGTATTGTTATTTAATGCCTTTTATTCTGCAACTTTACTTCATCATAATGCAAACTTATGTACTGGTGAGTTAAGAGTGGAAATGGAAAGACAGGTTCAAGATTTCAAGCTTTAGTACTTTATTCCAATAACTGACAAACAGACTGCAGACTCTTTTTCATTCATGATAAATACAGTAAAGAAGTTGCATATTCCTAGCTATCTTCTCAAATAACAGGAATGAAATGGACAAGGAATTTTGACAGAAATTTATTTGGGCCAAGAAAGAAGTTGAGAACTACCAATCAATTCTATACAAAATATAATCACTGAATTTAAGCCTGTCTGTATTTCAGCTGTTTCACCGATAAAGTATTTGTCAATATTTCAAGTCAACTATCGTTGAATTCGCTACCTTCTTTTACTGGGCAACTATTTGAACAGCAATAGACAGGCTGGTTTGTGGCTTCTACTTGTATGGTAGTGGAACATGCATGAGTGATTTCTTGAAGGGAATTCAAAAATTACTTGAAAAGGTCAATACAAATCCAGCTTCAGACTTCAGTAACTGTGGTGAATTTGACATTTAGAATAACTAGGGTTATTTTCTGGTTTATCTGCATTCTTTTGCATGGTTTTAAATGCTAAAGATGTAAACAAAGAATATAAATCCAGTCACTAAAAACTCCCTGCTTTCCTGAAGATGATTGTTTATATTTTCATTATTCCACTGATTGTTGGGGTCCTTTAATGGACCGGGGTCTGGTGGTCCGGAGTCGATGGTAAGAAAATGAAAGAGAGAAAGATAGAGAGAAAAGGAATGAGAGAGAGAGAGAAAGGCATGGGGACCCAAGCCTCTGATGGAGGAAGGGTACTTTAATGATCTTTCTGTGAGTATATATATGCTGTGTTACAAGAAATTTCTTTTGACAATGACAAAGGTCAGAAAACCAAACATACAGCATCTGTTACCAAGGGAACAAGGGAATAGTAATAATCACAATGTCAGGAGACAAACCATATCTCAAGAAAGAGGATTGAGACTAACTAGTCTTGCCTAAGGAGAATGTTTACTGAAGGAGACCCGAGCTGTCTCATTCCATGACCTCTGTCTTGGGAGCAGCTTAACATTCCACTTGATAAGGAACAGAGGTTTTATGAGAAACAGCACATAGGAATCCTCCTGTCAACATTTCCTGACAATTTGAGGATTCATGAGAAACAACACGTAGAAATCCTCCTGTTAAACATCCCCTGATAACTGATTATTTAAATATGTGTTTAAGTTAATACTATAAGGAGACACACAAAGTAACACTTTTTAGAACATGAAGTCAGATGTAAACACAAATTTATGATGTGTTCTCAGTGAATCACATTAGGACAGAAAACCATCTTTATAATATTGGAATTTTAAATCTGAATTTCTTAAACTCCTGAAAATGTGTACTTTGTAGCAAGACCTCTCTCCCTCAGGTTCTTTCTTGGTCTCCTTACTTACTACTATGTGCCAAATATCCTCAGCCCCTGTGTCAGACTTTAATATTTTCCTGACTATTCAGTTACTGTTATTTATAGATTCTACACCTTATCTAGATGATTCTAATCCTTTCCTCCTTCCATGATATTTATGTTGGGAGATCAACAGTAAGGTAAGATCAGCTTTGTTTGCTGTCTTTGTCCATTTGTAAAACATATCCCAATAGGTAAGTATTGAAAAACCAAATTTTTCAACAAACCTATTTCCTCAGCATCATAATGATATAAACTTAATAAAATGAAGGATTTGTTGTTTGTATATTCTGTCCTTAAAGAGCACAAAATTGAAGATAGAGAATCAACTCATCATATATTTGGGCTTCCCCAGTGGCTCAGTGGGTAAAGAATTCCCCTTAAATGCATTAGACGCAGGAGATGCTGGTTCGATCCCTCTGTCAGAAAGATCCCCCTGGAGAAGGAAATGGCAACCCAATCCAGTATTCTTTCCTGGGAAATCCTGTGGACAGAGGAGCCTGGCAGGCTACAGGCCATGGGGTTGCAAAAGAGTTAATATGACTAAGAGACTGAACACACATTTCAATAAGAGTTTTACAGGTTGCCCAGTGGCAGTAACTTGCCAAAGGCCTCTGTTATCCACCTCCCTGCTCCCCTGAGCAGATAAGAGATTTGAGCAGAAGATGACAGACTATCACTACTTGCCATATGTCACTTGTGTTACCATGTTTCTTATATTTGCAGACCTATGAAAATGAATGCAAAACTCTGGGTTGAAAGCCAAACTTATCATAAAAGGAAGGATGCTGTGGATAAGAATTTGTAAAGCCTAAATTAGGCTGACCTATTGAATTGTATTACAAGACAGCCTATATTAGAGTTAGTTGCCAGTGTCTGTAAACTAGAAGGAATAACAACAGTGGCAGAGACAAAAGTGTGCTTAGTCACTGAGTCGTGTTCGACTCTTTGCAATCCTATGGACTGTAGCCCACCAGGCTCCTCTGTCCATGGAATTCTCCAGGCAAGAATATTGGAGTGGGTAGCCATTCCCTTCTCTGGGGGATTTTCCCAATCCAGGGATTGAACCTGGGTCTCCTGCATTGCAGGCAGATTCTTTACCATCTGAGCCACCAGGGGAAGCCAAGAGACAAAAGTGTTAGTAGTCAAAAACTGATTTCCATCAGTTGCCCCATCAATCTAGCAGTCGTATATGCATGTGTGTGTGTGTGTGTGTGTGTGTGTGTGTGTGTGTGTGTGTGTGTGTGTGTGTGTAGAGAGAGATAGCAAGAAGATAAATATATCAGTATATATCTAGAGAGAAAGAGAATTATAGAAGTTATACACAGAGTGAAAGAGTGCATGAATGCTCTATATCTGTGTAACAGGAGGTTGGGATAATTTTAAAATTAAAAAAAAAAAAATCACTTTCAGGGAAAAAAAAACAGCAACAGAAAAGCAAACATTCTCAATAAAGATGACTGGTGATCAAATGAGAATCTCTCATGTTTCTAAGCACTTTAAGGTAGACGATAAAAACTTTGTGATAACATTATTTCTTCTATGCACGTAAGTTATAATGTAATTAGTGACAGAGCTACATCTTCTGTCAAGCCCTTCTTTTCTTAAATAGTTTTTTTTTTTTTTTTTTCTAGGAGGTAGGATTAAGGGATGTGAAAGGAGCAGGACAACAGAAGGGGAATGGCTGACAGTGGTAAGCAACATCAGCACTAAATACAAAGAGATGGAAGATGGATCTTCACATTCATTCCCTTTTCTTCTGGCTCAGTTTCTCCAGAACAGCCCCAGGGGATCTAACTAACTGTAAGACGCTTGAAATCTTAGCCACTCTTCTGGAAATCCAACTAGTCATAGGACCCAGAATTAAACCCAGTGATATTTTAGTACCTGTAGATGATCCTTAGCAGGTGGTGCCAGTTTGGAAAAGGTCCCAGGGAAGAGTTTGATCCTGCTACTGCATCCCCAAATTCTGGGCCAGTTACTTTTGCATGCAGGTCATCCATCATTTCATTAATTCTAAACACATTTTGAAAATCTCTCATTTTGCACTGTTTGAATTTTGGTTCCACTTATCATATTATATCAGAGTTATATTTTATTTGAAGAAGTGTAATTGCTGGTGAAGCAAATTGAAAGTCACTCCATCATGTCTGACTCTTTGTGACCCCATGGACTATACAGTCCAAGGGATTCTCCAGGCCAGAATATTGGAGTGGGTAGCCTTTTTCTTCTCCAGGGAATCTTCCCAACCCAGGAATCGAACCGAGGTCTCCCGCGTTGCAGGCGGATTCTTTACCAGCTGAGCCACAAAGGAAGCCTGTAAGTGCTGGAGTCATTGAGTATCTTGATATATGGTAGTTATACAGGTATATACATAAGTAAAAATTGTTTGAATTTTGCACTCTTAAAATTAGTTCATTTTATACACATTATAGGCTTCTCTGGTGGTTCAGTGGTAGAGTCTACCTGCTAATGCAGGAGACATGGGTTTGATCCCTGGGTCAGGAAGATCCCCTGGAGAAGGAAATGGCAACCCACTCCAGTATTCTTGCCTGGAAAATCCCATGGACAGAGGAATCTGTTGAGCTACAGTCCATGGTGTCTCAAAGTGTCAGATATTACTTAGTGATTAAACAACAACAAGAAGAACAAATGCATATTACAGTATGTATTTTATACATCAACAGAGTTTAAAATATTTTTTTAAAATCATAACCTTTTGACTGGAGGAATTTCATTATAAAATAGTGAAGAATGATGTAATAGAGTGAAAATAGAAAGAGTAGGCTTATGTAATGCCTCTTTTTTTTTTTTAGAAGACTCTGATTTTCATAAAGCCCTTTGTCTCTCTTGACCTTGTTTCCAAATTTTGAAATAAATGAACTCTAAGTTCCTGAACCTGATCCTCAAGCTATTCCCTACAAAACCAAGTATAAATCGGGCAAATATTAGATCAATTTTATTAATGTGAAATGTAGTCCCAATCCCTGTCTAATCAGACATGAAAAGTTTCCATATTTTCTGTTAATGCCTTCTCAGATTTTATTATTACATGAAATTCACAAATAAAATATTTCTTGTATACTGCAATCTACACTTATGCATGAAACAAACCAGTTTCTATTCTTTCAAAGGATTACATTTTTGAGAATTCCTTAAAATTATCTTACAATTTATTAGTAACTGGATATAGCAACATATGTTCTGGGATGCTTTGATTTTGCATCAGCCATTTCTTTGAATCTAAGATGAAATTACATTTTTTATTAACAGAATGTGACTACACTGCCTTATATGATATCCAAGACAATAAGCAAATCAGAGAAGAAAGGAGACTTTGGTAAAAATTGGTATCTAATATTCCACTCATTCAGTTATTCATGTGTTTATAAAGAAAATGTTTAAGGAGCACCAAACTTAGTCCCAGGTAGCAAGAAAGAATCTGGAAACTCAAAGAAGAGTAAAATGCAGAAGTTTCCCTCAAGTAGCTCATAGTCTTAATGAATACGTTTTAAAAACATTACAATAATAAATGATGTAAACTCCTAAGTAATAGGTAAGGGCTTCCCTGGTAGCTCAGCTGGTAAACCATCCACCTGCAATGCAGGAGACCCCGGTTCGATTCCTAGATTGGGAAGACACCCTGAAGAAGGGAACAGCTGCCCACTCCAGTATTCTGGCCTGGAATTCTTGAACTATGTAGTCCATGTGGTCACAAAGTGTCAGACACAACTGAATGATTTTCACTTTGAAGGGAATATAGGAAACAATCAGTTCAGTTCAGTTCAGTGGCTCAGTTCCGTCCAACTCTGCAACCCCATGGATTGCAGCACGTCAGACTTTAATGTCCATCACCAACTCCTGGAGCTTGCTCAAACTGATGTCCATTGAGTCGGTGGTGCCATCCAACCATCTCATCCTCTGTCATCCCCTTCTCCTCCTGCTTTCAATCTTTCCTAGCATCACGGTCTTTTCCAGTGAGTTAGCTCTTCACATCAGGTGGCCAAAGTATTGGAGTTCAGGTTCGGCATCAGTCCTTCCAATGAATATTCAGGACTGATTTCCTTTATGATGGACTGGTTGGATCTCCTTGCGGTCCAAGGGGCTCTCAAGAGTCTTCTCCAACACCACAGTTCCAAAGCATCAGTTCTTCAGTCCTCAGCTTTCTTTATGGTCCAACTCTCACATCTAAACATGACTACTGGAAAAACCATAGCTTTGACTAGATGGAACTTTGCTGACAAAGTAATGTCTCTGCTTTTTAATATGCTGTCTAGGTTGGTCATAACTTTTCTTCCAAGCAGCAAGGGTCTTTTAATTTTATGGTGGCAGTCAACATCTGCAGTAATTTTGGAGCCCCCCCCCCCCAAAACAGTCTCTCACTGTTTCCATTATTTCCCCATCTATTTGCCTTGAAGTGATGAGACTGGATGCCATGATCTTAGTTTTCTTAATGTTGAGTTTTAAGCCAACTTTTTCACTCTCCTCTTTCACTTTCATCAAGAGGCTGTTTAGTTCTTCTTCACTTTCTGCCATAAGGGTGGTGTCATCTGCATATCTGAGGTTATTGATATTTCTCCTGGCAATCTTGATTCCAGTTTGTGCTTCTTCCAGCCTGGCATTTTGCATGATACACTCAGTATATAAGATAAATAAGCAGCATGACAATATACAGCCTTGATGTACTCCTTTTCCTATTTGGAGCCAGTCTATTTTTCCATGTCCAGTTCTAACTGTTGCTTCTTGACCTATATACAGATTTCTCAGGAGGCAGGTAAGGTGGTCTGTTACTCCCATCTCTTTCAGAATTTTCCACAGTTTTTTGTGATCTACACACTCAAAGGCTTTGGTGTAATCAATAAAACAGAAGTAGATGTTTTTGTGGAACTCTCTCGCTTTTTCAGTGATCCAGTGGATGTTGGCAATTTGATCTCTGATTCCTCTGCCTTTTCTAAATACAGTATGAACATCTGGAAGCTCACAGTTCACATACTGTTGAAACCTGGCTTGGAGAAATTTGAGCAATACTTTGCTAGCATGTAAGATGAGTGCAACTGTGTAGTACTTTGGGCATTCTTTGGCATTGCCTTTCTTTGAGACTGTAATGAAAACTGACCTTTTCCAGTCCTGTGGCCACTGCTGAGTTTTCCGGATTTGCTGGCATATTGAGTGCAGCACTTTAACAACATCATCTTTTAGGGTCTGAAATAGGTCAACTGGCATTCTGTCATTTCCATTAGCATTGTTCGCGGTGATGCTTCCTAAGGCCCACTTGATTTTGTATTCCAGGAAACAATAGAGATACTTATTAGGCATACAGTCACAACGGTGTGTTAGTTTTAGAAATAAACCTGCCTTTTGTTATGATTTCAGAGCTTTTTGCTAAATTTTAAAAATCATAATGAGTGAATTATACATATTCTAATGGAACTTCTTAGTTGGTAAAATAAACTAATCATGAAAAGACTATAAGCCATGTTAGGAATAAATATATCTAAATCATATTAGAATCATGAGTCATTAATTCAAATTATTATAAAAGTATAAAGATTTGTTAGCTCCAAATTTCATTACCAACTTCATTACCTGGCATTTCATTTTTTATGAGAACTAGCTTTAAATTTGTACTGCATATTGAATAATTCTGTACATTCAAGAGAACCCCTTTACAAGAGGTAAAAAGGTCTGAAAATTATGAAGCTTTTATTGTTGCTAGGAATTTGTTAGGATAATATGTTAGGATGTCATATTAGTACAAAGGTTAGTAAGATCATAGTCCAGTTAAAAATGTGTAGGGAGAAAGCAGTTATTGTACAAGATGGGCATGCCTGATAGCCAGGAAGGAAATAATCTCAGGTTTTTATGATTTAAGAGTGCTCAGTGTATGTGATGTAAAGATTATCACTTCAGGGAACTTTCAGATCCTGCCTTCATAGGGATCAATCCTGGGAGGGAGCCAACGCTGAAGTGTCATAGAAATGTAATAGTCATCTCCAAATTAAATTGTGATTTTAGTGTAGATTTATAGAGATAATTTGTTACAATTAAAGCAAAGAGTCTATAACTACCAAAGGAAGTAAATAAAATACTCATGTTTGATAGACTGGTCTATCAAAAGAAAATCTACTTTGGAAAATTAGGACCTAGTCGAAAATTTAAAAGTTTAAATATTTTAATATTTTTTCATTTGCTTTAATATAATTAATATAACATTTAAAATATACCATTTATATCTAAAGACTCATATATCCACCTTACTTTTGTGGATTTTCTGTCATAATGGATTTTCGATCATAATGTGATCTTTTTAAAGGTTTTAGATTTTATGCTAATAACCTTATCATATTTCTCTCAGATACTAGGTATACTCCCTGGTGGCTCAGACTGTAAAGCATCTACCTACAATGCAGGAGACCTGGGTTCGATCCCTGGGTTGGGAAGATCCCCTGGAGAAGGAAATGGCAACCCACTCCAGTATTCTTGCCTGGAAAATCCCATGGATGGAGGAGCCTGGTAGGCTACAGTTCATGGGATTGCAAAAAGTCGGACACGACTGAGCGACTTCACTTTCACTTTCAGGTATACTTACTGCCATTTAATATTCAGTGAGTTTTAATATTAGACATAAGTCTCTAATTTAAAAATTCACTCCATCACTATTAAATGTACATTGCTGCAATTTTAATTAACACATACTTGATCAATGCAAGTATATCGATTTCAAAAAATGATTCAACTCAAAAAATGAACGATTATTGGATTTGTGTTTCTCAGTGATTCAATAAGCAATTGAAAGCTTTTATTACATTTGTAAAATAAATACATTTGTTGAATTAATGACAAAAATAAATAAATGGAATCTAAACTTTATGTATAGGAAACATAAGAGTGAACATAACATGTATACATATCTCAGTTTATTTTCATAAACTGATTAACACCATGTTATAGGCCCCATATCAAGAAACAAACCATTATAAATACCCCCAGAAACTCATTTCATGTTTCATTCCAGTCAACATCCTGTCCTCAATGATAACTACAAATCAATGAGGATATTAATAATCATTTTTCTTTAAAAATAGCATTAGAGCTTTAAGCTTCAAATCTACTATTCAATTTCAGGTACTCCCTCAGCATTTGCTTCCTTTAATATCAGCTCATGTGTTGCCCCAAATCTGGGCATTGTTAAAACAAACTTCATAATGGAGCTGGACCTCCCTGTTATTAAATATAAGTGCTTTAGGAGAAGATTTCAAGTTGCAAGGTATCTGAAAATATTAATACATTGCAATTTCAGGATTAGTAAAATGTGTTAGGCACCTTAATGGGCACTTTACTATGTACTATTTAAATCTCATGACAACCTTCTGAGGTAAATATTATACTAAATTCTATGTGAGAGAATTGACGATCGGTGAGAATACATGACTTCCTTACAATCAAACATGTATTAAGAGGTCAGGTCAGGATTCAAGCCAAAATCTACCACAAGTGTCTTAAGTGAAAGTCGTTCAGTCGTGTCCGACTCTTTGGGACTCCATGATCCCAAAGATTGTGGTCTCCTGGATTGCAGGCAGATTCTTTACCAGGTGAGCCACCAGGGAAGCCCAAGAATACTGGAGAGGGGAGCCTATTCCTTCTCCAGCAGATCTTCCCGACCCAGGAATCGAAACAGGTCTCCTGCATTGCAGGCGGATTCTTTACCAGCT
This sequence comes from Giraffa tippelskirchi, assembly GCF_054371585.1. Classification (NCBI taxonomy): domain Eukaryota; kingdom Metazoa; phylum Chordata; class Mammalia; order Artiodactyla; family Giraffidae; genus Giraffa; species Giraffa tippelskirchi. Next base: position 46,577,836 of record NC_137276.1, read on the forward strand.
GAGCTACTAGGGTCTTAAATACTATACTAACTTCCCTCCATTTAATGTTTCATTTCTTTCTACAAAAATAAGAATATCACATATATAAGATTCATTATCCCATAACAGACTTAGTTAATTCTATAATTTAATATTCACTATTCTCTCTGATAAATTAATTTTATCTAATTGGATATAATTTAAAAATGAAAATGATGATTCACTGTAGTCTTTATTTTCCTTTCATTTGACATATTCATTTCAATTATTTAAAAAATAATAATACTGCTATTTTGAAGCACCCATGATATAATTTGTTTCATGTTTTTATTGTCTGAAGTGTTACTGATCAGTGTTTTCACAATTTAATTTTTCTTTGTCCTAATTATTACACGCAGGTGGAATCATATTTTATAAAATTAAAACACACATCTTTTTCTCATCTTAAATTTTAAGACACAAAGATGGATAAGATGAAATTAAATGTTTAGGAACTGTGTGTTTTAATATCATAAAAATGCTAAATCTTTCTAGGCCACTTCTATCATTATTAATGATAGCATTGACTCTTTCTTGAGTATATCAGTTTTTGGAGGTTCTTTACCTTCTGGATACAGAGAAATTCATCACAATGTGGATCTCAACAGAAATTCAGCCTACTTCACAAGCTCTAACAAGCAGAATAAAACAATATGTGAGAATATATGCAGTGTGCAAAACAGTTGCTCTAAAAGATTCATCAGGCCACAGGATCTCAGGGAGGGGAGAGTCTTGCTGGTACTAACTGTTCGGGAAGGAGCACCGAGGAGTTGGGATAAAGCTAAAATTTCTAAAGTAAAAACTTAAGGTACAGCATTCCAGAAAGAAGGAACAACCGGGGTGGCTCTTTTAACAGAAAAAATGGCAATGGCTTTAGCCAAATTTTAATGTTAATCTGACAAGCATCATAAGAAACAGACTAGAAGAGGAAACACTTTTGACAAGAGCATTGGTTAGAGAATTATTATCATTACCCTGATATGACATGAAAGTCTGAGGATATAATTACTTTTCAAAAGGATGATTTATATAAAGAAGTAATAGGTGTCCCTTGGCTCTTTTCTTTTCAAAATTCTAGTTGAATAAAAAAACTTTCTGGAAGGCCAAAAATTATAATAGGGTAGAATAAAATAAAAACAAAAGTACTTGGTAAAGAACTAAGAATTTGGGGGCAACATTTAAAAAAGTGTTTCAGTCTGAAATGAAAGCTAACCATAAGCAAAGAATTCTGGATATTTTATATAGCCACAAGCATAACTTGTAGCCTGAGTGTCCTTAATGGATGATCATGTATTTTTACAGTCCTGTTAGCACAATACCTGTCATGTTGTACATGCTGAAGAATTCTTAGTTGCTGAAATGGATTAAAACCAATGACTTCTTTTTTTTTTTTTATAAATTTATTTATTTTAGTTGGGGGCTGATTACTTTACAATATTGTAATAGTTTTTGCCATACATTGACATGAATCAGCCATGGGTTTACATGTGTTCCCCTTCCTGGACCCCCCACCCACCTCCCTCCCCAATGACTTCTTAAATGATGATAAATATTTTCCTTTCATGATGGAGAGATGCAATATGTACAACAGAGTGGGTATATACAATTAGGGCATATACAATGTGCTGTGGGCACCAAAGGAGATAAGGAAGAGCTGTGTTAGGGATCTAGAGAAGGTTAGCTCAACAGTGTAGATTTTTAACTAATTCACTAAATACAAATAAGATGGAGAAAGGGTCGACCTGAGTTACAGAGCAGATATTTCATGAAGAGATCTATTAATCTGAATGAATAAGACATCAGTTTATTATTCATTTTCTTAATGCATTAAATGATCATTTCCTGTCTGATTTTATAATTCTTACTTAAAATTTAAAGACCACAGCAATGAGAAATTAGAATATGTCCTGATTTTTATATTTTTCTATCAAAAACAGTCTAGCTCATTAATGTACTAATGTTCTATTTGTGTGATATGAAAGGGAAAATATCACTGAAGTTCAAATTAATAAAATTTACAAATGAAAATGAGGAAAGCAACTTAACAATGACGAAGGAATGATTGAAATACATCCGGGATTCCTCTCTACTCATTTAGCAAATAGTGACCAATAAATTTTGTTAAGAATCATGCTAAGTACTGGGGATTAATCCCTGAAAAAAAAAAAAAAGATGTGTAAAAATGTTACAGCCATTGACTCTGACCTCCTGGTGTTTTAATTACTCTGTAATGAATATCTACTCCTTCTACATGTTATAGCATCTCTTCCTCATTTTTCACATTATAGAGCTTCATACATATTTATGAATCTTCAACCAAGATACCAGGATAGAATGCATCTGGAGTTGAGTCATCTTATTGCTGCCATCAAAATTCCACCCATGAATTTTGAATATTGAGATTGTGAAAATGAGTGAGAAGTCTTTAAAATGTATGAAAGAAAACCTTCTTCAGTGAGAGACCATAAGGAAAGTAGAATTAAAAGATTGAGGGATAGAATGATAGGCTCAGTGTTAAGATAGTGTGCAAGAGACCTTGTTTAAACACTTAGATATGACAATAGAAATAGCACCATTCCTGAACGTTCTAGTTACATGAAGCCGTGAATCAATAAAGTCCCTCTGTTCTTAAACTATTATGAATTACATTTCTACCCTTAGAGACTAAAATATCCTTGACTTATAAAATCTAGGGCTTCCCTGGTGGTAAAGAATCTGCCTGCGACGTAGGAGACCTCGGTTCGATCCCTGGGTCGGGAAGATCCCCTGGAGAATGGAAGGGCTACCCACTCCAGTATTCTTGCCTCGAGAATTCCATGGACAAGAAGCCTGGTGGTCTACAGTCCATGGGATCGCAAAGAATCAGACACAACTGAGCAACTAACACTATAAAATCTAACATATGCTATATATGCTATTCACACTTATATACAACATACAAATAATTATAGAAGTTAGCTTATTAAGTAGAATAAAACTAAGGAAACAATGAAGACTTACATGAGGAAGTGACATTTAAGCATAGAACTTGATAACATTAAAATGGTAGCAATTTCTTTTTTCTGATCAATCCTTGCACAACTGTTGCTTAACCTAGCTCTTGGATTTCATATGTTATGATGTGATTTCTAATAGTTTATGTTTCTATTGCATTTTCCAATGATTTTAATAATATATACATATAAACAGTTGATTCTGTGTATTTTTCATATATGATGTGAACATTACTAAATTAACTGTTCAGTTGTAGCAGTGAGATAAAACCCACTTGGTCATAAGGTTTTATCAATTTTGTTTCATCCTAGATTTAATTTTCTAATACTGAATTTAAGAATTCTATATTGATCTGTAACTTTCTTTTCTTGGAATGTTGTAGCAGGTTTTGTTACATCGCTAAACTGGCCTCAGAAAATATTTATTCCTTCTCTGTTTTCTAAAAGAGTTTGAGTAAGCTTGTTTTTATTACATTATTAGATGCTGGATAGAACTAAGCAAACTGTCTGGTGCTAGAGTTCTGTTTGTGTAAAGTGTGTAATTACAGATTCAATTTCCTTAAGAGATCATAGCCACATTACTTTGTGTTTTATTTCAATTTCATAAAATGGTGAATTTCAAAGAATTTATCCACTTTTTTATGTTGTCGGTTTATTGGTTTATAATGATTCACAATCTACCTTCACATCATGATATCTTCATGAGATATTGTGAAGTTTCCTCTTTCTTGTTATTGGTTATTTCTCTTGATCATTCTTGCTAGAAATTTACCAATTTTACTCATTTTTCAATAAAGCAACTTTTATGTTTCCTTTGTTATTTTGCTCTATTGATTTCTCCTTACACCTTTATTATTTCCTTTTGGATATCTATTTTAGGGGAATAATTTTTTAAAATAGATTTTGAGATGGTAATGTGGTTATTCACTTTAAAATATTTTTCTTTATTAACTTATTCATTTGAAGTTATGTTTTTCCTTCTACACACTGCTTTAACTGCACTCCATGAATTTTGATTTTTTTAAATTATTGTTTAATTTCACTCTGTGTATTTTATGCTTCTTTATTGAAGACCTATAGACTACTTAGAAAAAGTATTGCTTGATTTTCAAGTGTTTGTGAATTTTGCAGGTATTATTTATTTTTGCTATTTAGTTGACTGAGATTATGGTTGACATAATCCATATTAATATGTGCTACGTTTTGAAATTTGTTTCGCTTTGAGTCTTCCCACAGTTTCCTCAGAATCCATTTTCTACCTGTGTAGCTTATGCTTTAATGAATATCCCAAGGGAAACCATGCTTGGAAATTGGAGGAATCTTTCTATGTGGTCTCCCTACTTTAATAACTCACTATAATCTTTGCCCATCTTAGCATCCCTAAACTCAATTTGTATTTTCTCCATCCACTGAGACTGTCCTTTACTGCTTCATATCTGGAACTACTTGTTTGAAAAATGTTCTCAGGGATAAACTCAGAGTGAATATAGAGCTTATTTTGTATATTACCCTTCTCTTAACAGTTTTAGTATTATGCTATCAATTGTTTGATATCTGTAGAGTTTTTTAATTTTATTTTTGTCATTTATATTGTCCAGCTGTGTATTTGCTTATAGTGCGAGGAAGATCTAAGATGAATTATTCCATCTTAGAGTAATTGGTCCTGAGCCTAATTCTGAGACTGGATAGAATAGCCACACAGAGCAAACTACCTAGGAAATTCAATTATTTACAGATAAGAGGGAGGTTAAAAGTTGGGTTAAAATCCACAAGGTCAATTGAACTTAAGTTTAATGTGGGTGGGGAGAACTCGAAATACTGAGACAAAACTAAACATTTCTCTATCAAATCTAATCTCTTGAATCTATTTGTCACTTCCACTGTATAATCAAAAGGGATTTGATTTAGGTCATACCTGAATGGTCTAGTGGTTTACCTTACTTTTTGCAATTTAAGTCTGAATTTGGCAATACGGAGTTCATGATCTGAGCCACAGTCAGCTCCTGGTCTTGTTTTTTCTGACTGTATACAGCTTCTCCATCTTTGGCTGCAAAGAATAGAATCAATCTGATTTTGGTATTGACTATCTGGTGATGTCCATGTGTAGAGTCTTCTCTTGTGCTGTTGGAAGGCAGTGCTTGCTATGACCAGTGCATTCTCTTGGCAAAACTCTATTAGCCTTTGCCCTGCTTCGTTTTGTACTCCAATGCCAAATTTGCCTGTTACTCCAGGTATCTTTTGACTTCCAACTTTTGCATTCCAGTCCCCTATGATGAAAAGGACAACTTTTTTCAGTATTGGTTCTAGAAGGTATTAGTTCTTGAGGTCTTGATAGAACCATTCAACTTCAGCTTCTTCAGCATTACTAGTTAGGGCATAGACTTGGATTACTGTGACATTGAATGGCTTGCCTTGGAAAAGAACAGAGATCATGCTGTTGTTTTTGAGATTGCATCCAAATACTGCATTTCAGACTCTTGTTGACTATGATAGCTACTCCAAAATTTTGATAAGGTTAAACTGTTAACACATTAATAATTTGTGATCCCCACTTTTAGATACACCTGGAAGTAAATTGGTAGTCAAAGTTCTTTTGGAGTTATAAGAAAGTCTTTGCATTAGTTGCCTGTAATTGCTAATATTTCTCATAGATTCTTAAATTGAAATAATCTTTGTAGAGGAGGAAAAATAATTTTCCCTCTATCCTAGGTTCTTGGCTAAGAGCCCTCTCCCCATAATAATAATAAAAACACACTAACAGGAGAAAAATAAACTTTAGTAACCTAGGTACTTTCTGTATATATGGGGAATTCTCAAGAAAACTGAATAACTCCCCAAAATGACCCACATCACAACATTAAATACCATCACCATTTCAAGACAAAAGGGTTTCCCTGGTGGCTCAGATGGTAAAGCGTCTGCCTGCAATGCGGGAGACGTGGGTTCGATCCCTGGGTTGGGAAGATCCCCTGGAGAAGGAAATGGAAACCCACTGCAGTACTCTTGCCTGGAAAATTCCACGGACAGAGGAGCCTGGTAGGCTACAGTCCATGGGGTCACAAAGAGTGGGACACAACTGAGTGACTTCACTTCTCACTTAAATACAAAAGGGAAGGAGAGGGAAGCCAGTTTTGGGAGGTTACCTGGCAAAGGCACAGTAAACAAAGATATGGTTGTTATGCAGATTTAACAATGGAGAAGGCAACCAACTTGAGTTTTAGAGGTTTAACCATGACCTTGTCCTAAATTACAGAGAGAGACAATCTTATAAGTGGAGAGTTCTTTTATAAATGCAAAATGTCACTTTCAGAAGGGTAATTTCTACTTGCTTTTTAGAGACTCTCCTATGCCTGCTATTTCTTAAAAATAATTGGCTAAAGGTAATCCTTATGCCAAAGACATATATTTTGTGGTGATATATTCTGCTCCTCTTCATCTTCAAAAGTAGACTAAAATATCCTTCCATTCTAGTGTGAAAATTTAAGGCATTTTGAAGCATATTGAGTTAAGAATTGGGTTGAAAGTCCAGGAGAACTTTTAAAGTATTCTCAACTTCCTTTTAAATTGTGACTCAAATTGATTCCTATGTTAAAATGTTGCATCATTTGACTTGGATAATGACAATGGAGGGCCCACATATTCTAGCAGAAGAGGGAAAAAAATGCTTGAATCAATGTAACCATAAAGGATGTATGCAAATGCTCAATAAACAAACAACATTTCTGAACAGAATTAATCATCAAGTGATGCAAATTAAAATGATAATGAAACAAAACCTCAAAACTTTAAAAGGCTAACATTAAAAATGCTAATAATCCCATGTCCTGGTAAACATGGGTAATAAGTGGTTTCTCTGACTCTCTTAGAGGACATGTAAAGTGATACAACTTTGGGAAACTGGTTGGTATTTACTTATAAAATTAAACATATATGTACCCTATGATCCTTAGGTGTTTACAAAGAGGAATGAAAGGATTTGTCGTCAAAATGACTTGTATAGAATGACTGTAAGATTCTTACATGTAATCAGAAACTGAAAACACCCAAATTCCCCTTTAAAGAAGGAAAATTAATAAATGATATATTCATGGAATAAAATAATAACCAGCAATATAAAGATACAGGCTATTGATACAAACTAACTATATAAATGTAGGGAAAAAAAGCCAAGACAAAAGAGTTTCTAGTTAAATTTCACTTATGTGAAGGTAATCTATGATGACAAAAATCAGAACAGCAGTTACCTCTGGCATGGAGGGATTACTAGAAAAGGTGCATGAGGGAAATTTCTACTTTGAAATTATACTACATTTAGTTTTTATTGAAAAGGCAATATTCTAGCTTTTCAGTACCTCTGATTCCTACAAAGGGAGTCAGCTCTGCAGATATTTGGGAAAAGAATGTCCTGGTCAGGAGGAACTACCTGCACAGTGTCCCTGAGGTAGCAACAACCCTGGTTGTACAGCATGTTGGCTAACATCTGGAGTGAAACAAAAAAAAATGGATGAAGGTCAATGCAGATGTTGGAAAGGATATCAAGTGTCAGATTATGTAGGACCTAGCAGAGACCACTATAAGGCTTTTCCCTTTACTTTAGTAATATGGAGAGTCAGGCAGAGTTTTATCAGAAGACAGATATGATCTAGTTTTTGTTTGTTTATTATTTTTTATTGAAGATAGTTGCTTTACAATAGTATGTTAGTTTCTACTGTACTGTATTGGACTTCTCTGGTGGCTCAGACAGTAAAGCGTCTGCCTACAATGCGGGAGACCTGGGTTCAGTCCCTGGGTTGGGAAGATCTCCTGGAGAAGGAAATGACAACCCACTCCAGTATTCTTGCCTGGAAAATCCCATGGACAGAGAAACCTGGTAGGCTATAGTCCATGGGGTCGCAGAGAGTTGGACATGACTGAGTGATTTCATTTTCACTTCTACTGTACAGCAAAGTGGAATCAGCCACATGTATACATATATCCCCTCTTCCTTGGATTTCCTTCCCATTTAGGTCACCACAGAGCGTTGAATAGAGCTTCCTGTGCTATATAATTGGTTCTCATTAGTTATCTATGGGTTGGGAAGATTGGAATTGGCATATATACAGATATAATCTAGTTTAATCTCTGCTTTCTAGGCTGAGAACAGACATTAGAAATCAAGGGAGGGAAACATGGAGATTAGTTAGATGATGATCAAATCCAGATAGGAAGCACTGTGGACTTGTATCAGGTGGTGTTTATAAATAAAGAAAGGAACAACAATGGATTTGGGATTTATTCTGGTGTCAACTAAAAAATATAATCACAACATGAAAGTAGAGAGTTATTTTATTTGGTGGGAATGCTTAGGACTCTGAGCCCAGGAGACAGCATCTCAGTAGCTCTGAGAAAACTGCTCTAAGGAGGCAGGAGGTGAAGTCAGGTTATATACAAGTTTGTAACAGGGAGCAGGCAGTCTGAACATCAAAGATCAGATATCAAGTTAAGGAATTTAGTATTCTATGAATGGGAAGATGCAAGGCTCTGGACTCACTGAATTCATTCCTTTCATATGCACCTCAGCTTTCTAGCGCAAGTACCATTTCCTTGCTCATCTTGCTTCTTGCATCCCCCCAGCTCCTCAGCAATCACCACGGAGGGTGGCAGCACCCACTGGACAGCAGTTTTGGGAGCCTTCATTCACATTTGGAGGCCAGAAATCACTGATGGCTGGGACATTACTTGTTTATCAACATGACAGGAGATATTTTCATTTCACATTGGATATTTCCTCACAGGTTGTGTGTGGCATGAGTGAACAAAAATAAATGAGTGGAAGTTGACAGAATGTTTTTGGCCTGAGTTGGAGTTGCCATCATCAGCTGTGGTTGGGAAGACTAAAGGAATCAAGTCTAAGTGGTATAGAAGCCCAGGAGTTTAATGCTAAGCATGTCACATTGGACATACAGACAGTTGACCCTTGAATAATGGAGGATGAGGCATTGACCCCTGCACCGTCAAAAATCCACACATAACTTGATCTGTCCTATAACCTTATCTGCAGTTCTGCATTCTCAGATTCAACCCATCATGGATTGTGCAATACATGTTTATCAAAAAACCTGCATAGAAGTAGACATGCTCATTTCAAACTGATGCTGTATAAGGATCAACTGTGTTAGAACAGAAACACAACTGGAAATATAGTAGGCAGTTGTATATAGATGTTTGGATTTTGAAAGAAAAGTCTGGACTACAGATATCAACATAGTATTCTCTGTCATATGGTGTTTAAAGTGAACAAATGCAAAAGTGACTAGACTAAGCCCTAGAATAATCCAACATTAACAGGTTGGAGAGAAGTGAAGAAACTCTCAAGGTAGAGTGAGAAGGAGTAGCCTGTGAGGAAGGAGAGGTATCAAGGTGAGGTATCTTACTTCAGCTAATACAAATCGCCCTTTTGGAGGGCGACATTGGAAAACAATCTTTTTATTATGGCACCTACAACCATCTGCTCAGAAAAGGAAATAAGATGTATGTAAAAATATAATGACTCTAAGATAAACAGTTTCCCTTTGCCATTGTGCCATGTGTAACTGATAACTGTAAGCACTTAAAGGACAAATTAAGAAAAGTATATAAAGATGGAAAAGTGAAAGTGAAAGTTGCTCAGTTGTGTCCAGCTGTTTGCAATCCCATGACTACACAGTCCATAGAATTCTCCAGGCCAGAATACTGGAGTGGGTAGCCTTTCCCTTCATCAAGGGATCTTTCCAACCCAGGAATCCAACAGGGTCTCCTGCATTGCAGGTGGATTCTTTACCAACTGAGCTATCAGGGAAGCCCATAAGGATAGAAGGAGTATGTCAAATCAGAACTTATCAATATTTTTAACAAAATAAGAGACATTGGTGACATTGGCAAAGCTGTTTTTGGCAATAAGGACATTAGAGGATATTAGAGATTTTGAAAGAGCTGTTTTAGTGGAGTCTTGAAGGAAAAACATCATTAGTTTGGGTTTCAGAGACAAATAAGAGAAAAACTGAAAATAGTGAAAATATATCATGGCATGGAAATTTGCAGGAAGTAAATAAGGAAAAGTTGATAGCTAGTAGAAAATTGAGATTTAAGAACACGTGTCTTTCTCCCCCCCACAAAAACAGCATCATCGACCAAATTATTAAACATCTTGGTGCCCAATGCTATATAAAGCACTTTTTATATGATCCCATTTCAACACCACAACAATCTTGTAAGATAAGAATTGCCATTTGCCTATAGTAAAGCGTCTGCCTACAATGCAGGAGACCTGGGTTCAATCCCTGGGTCAGGAAGATCTCCTGGAGAAGGCAATGGCAACCCACTCCATTATTCTTGCCTCGGGAATCCCATGGACAAAGGAGCCTGGTGGTCTTTAGTCCATGGGGTCGCAAAGAGTCGGACACGACTGAGCAACTTCACTTTCTTTCTTTCTTTTTAGGAAAAGATTGAATCTTGGAAAAATTAAATAATCTGCCTGAAGTCATCTACTAGTAAATGCATGAGCTAGAATTTATGTCCACACCTATTTGATTTGAAAGTCATTTTCTAATCATATCTTTAAGTGTGCCTTTTTTTTAAATGGAAGAAATAACAGAATGCCTCTAAACTGATGGGTATAATTCAGTAAATAAGAAATGATGGCAAAGGAAAGCGAGGAACAAAATACTAAAACAATATCTTTGAATAGCTGAATGAAAATGGGATCAGTAACACATGGGCAAGAATTGGCTTTGGAAGTAACATGAGTGTGTATGTACACACAAAATTTATGAGAACAGTTAAGAAACACAAATTATGAGGAGAGGTGCTAGTAGTTAGGTGGATGTGGTGATGAGCATCCGTAAATTCTCTTTATGTATAATTTTCTTAATAATTAGGAAGGGAATATTGATGCATAAATTAAAATGAGTAGGAAAGATGTGGTTGAGATTTTAGGAGAAAAATGATAATGTTTGGGACAGTCATTTAGGGAAGTGGTAGAGTGAATGGATTAGATAAATACAGTCTGACTTCTGGACATAATTGAGGTTGTTCATGGGGTTATAAATTTAAAGTGACACAAGTTAGTGTTGTTTGGTGTTTTTTCTGTCACCACGTTCAGCTGCATGGGTGAGAAGCATAATAGGAAGACATGTGGATATGCAGAGTAACAGGCACTTTCTGAAATGGCTACATAGTTATTTAGAGCAGAAAAACCGATATTACCAAATTAAGAATAAAGAAGAAAACATAGCTTTACTAACATTTCAGTAAGGAGTAACTCAAGGACACTATGAATTGTAATTGTGTGAGACTGAATTAATATCAGTGTTAGTGAGTTAAAGTAACAGATGTGAAAATGACTGTAAATGCATCAAGGTACAGTGGAGTACTCCTCTGGATCAAGATGTAGTTGTGTGCTCACTTGTTTAAAGCTAATAGACTGAATGATAAATTGCTTTGCAACAAGATAGATGTGAGTGAACTCTGATAACATTTTCTTATGAAAAGCATTAAAATGGCAAACCAAGCCTTTTAACAGAGTCTGCTCAACTCTAGAGAATTTACCTTTACTACCATCCTGCAACATCTTGTACTTTTCAGCTTAATGTATGTAAAAAAGTAAGCATCAATATCAGGTTCTGTAGTACAGAGTTTTCCTATTTAGCCTTTCGTAAACTTTATAAAGACTTGACTGAAAGAATTGTGCCTGGGACTCCATCATTATGCATTGGGAGATGACAGGTAGATTGTTTATCTGCTAAAATCATAAAGCTTTGGGTTACGGAAAGAAAGCACTCAGGGCTGAATTTGAGGAAAGGGAACCTGAACCATGATAAGGTTATTGCTTTTAATGAGATTCACACACCTTCAATAAGTCACATTGTGGAGCCAATATTTTCTGAAGTTTTGTCCAGTGATTTTTAGGGAGGAATAATCAAATCAGGAGGGAGTGAGCACTACTGGGGCATGGGAATGCAGATACTATCAAATGGTGAACTTCACCGTATAGTGCATTTTTAACCATTTATTCTAATATGTGGAGAAGGCAATGGCACCCCACTCCAGTACTCTTGCCTGGAAAATCCCATGGATGGAGGAGTCTGGTAAGCTGCAGACCATGGGGTCGCTAAGAGTCGGAAATGACTGAGCGACTTCACTTTCACTCTTCACTTTCATGCACTGGAGAAGGAAATGGCAACCCACTCCAGTATTCTTGCCTGGAAAATCCCAGGGACAGGGGAGCCTGGTGGGCTGCCATCTATGGGGTCGCACAGAGCCGGACAAGACTGGAGAGATTTAGCAGTGAATATACTAAGACTATATATGTGAATATACTAAGACTCATTTTTATGAATTTGTTCAAAGTTTAGAGAAATAAACATTCCTTACGCTCAAACTAAATAGGTCAACATCTACACTGGAATATCTTAAAGAAAGAAATATTTGAAAACTAAAAGTTTTGAGCTTCAGAGATGATATTAAACAGAGAATCTAAAAGTAATGGTTTTTGAAACTTCTGAAATGGATCCATAGATATCTAGTGGCCTGAAAAACTAAGATAATTCCAAAAGACTATGTGCTTAGAAAATGTCAAAGAAATGAGAATTAAATGAGATGACCTAGTTATAGTTAATTAAATTATGCAGTAGTTATAATTTTAATATTATAAACTATAATCTGATATGAAATAGCCATGTGAGTTATACAAGATGAAAAAGGATCAGATGATACATAGGAACATAAAACTGATTATCTTTTACTTTTTTTAGTCATCATAGACACAAATATTCATTATGATATTTAATGAGCAATGATGAGCTGTTGTAACCCAAGCTTTCGTCTTTTCACAAGGCTGTTAATATAAATCTAGACTATAGTTGATTAGCTTTGAGATGGACACAGGGTTCACGCAATCATCCTTGTGTGTATAAATTGAAGCTTATGGTATAAAATTTAACCTGAAGATTAACTGATGATATAAGGAAATATATATGTGAAAAATTGATTTCAGAATCTCTGTTCCTCATATTAGCATATCTTGGGGGCCAACATGGCTTAGAAAAAAGTATTGGTATTAATTTTTTTAATATACTTTATGTTATTGAATACTTGGGGAGGCTATTTCCCTTATAAGAAGATTCAATCATAACACAAACTGTGGCAAGGAGAAAAGGCATGGGTTTTATGATAAGAAATGTCTTTTTTTTTCTTTTCCCCTCTGACATTCTTTCTACATTTAACATACATTTATTGAGCCTGTTATGTGTTCTGGAGTCTACAATAGGTATTGATATAGACACACAGTAAGTGAGTGGTTGTGATTATATTATATAACTTTCCTGCATGTAAGTCTTATAACCTTTTAATTATGTGAATAGTGAGATAATGTCAAGTTGATATAACAGGGTAATCAGGCACTACTCTTTTATTTTTATAATTTCAACCTTAAAATGTCCAAGTTCTCATTTACTTTCCATATTAACACCAGAATAAAAGTATGCATTAATATAGAGAAATCTATAAAATGTTTTTATCAAAAACACTTTTCAAACCATGTTTTCTTACTGCAAATCTATTTTCATCCTATGTTTCATAGTCAGAATTCTTTGACTTTAGTTTCATTCAAATTTCTTATTCCTCACTTACTATTCGCTTCTTAAATGCATGACCTCACTAGCTCAGGTCAGTTTCTCAGTGTCTCCAGCTCTTTGTGACCCCACGGATTGCAGCATGCCAGTCTTCCCTGTCCTTCATCATCTCTTGGAACTTGCTCAAATTCATGTCCTTTGAGTAGGTGATACCAACCAACATCTCATCCTCTGTTGTCCCCTTCTGCTCCTGCCTTTTATCTTTCCCAACATCAGGGTCTTTTCCAACGTCTTGGCTCTTTTCATCAGGTGGCCAAAGTATTGGAGCTTCAGGATCAGTCCTTCCAATGAATATTCAGGGTTGATTTCATTTCAAATTGATTGGTTTAATTCCTTGCTATCCAAGGGACTCTCAAGAGTCTTCTCCAACGCCACAGTTCAGAGGCTTCAATTTTTCCATGCTCAGCCTTTTGTATGGTCCAACTTTCACATCTATACATGGCTACTGGAAAAAGCATATCTTTGACTAAACGGAGCTTTGTCAGCCAAATTACGTCTCTGCTTTTTAATATGCTGTCTAGGTTGGTCATAGCTTTTGTTCCAAGAAGCAAGTGTCTTAATTTCATGGCTGCAATCACCATCTGCATTGATTTTAGAGCCAAAGAAAATGAAGTCTGTCACTGTTTCCATTGTTTCCCCGTCTATTTGCCATGAAGTGATGGTACTGAATGCCATGATCTTAGTTTTTTGAATGTTGAGTTTTAAGCCAGCTTTTTCACTCTCATCTTTCACCTTTATCAAGGGGCTTTTTAGTTATTCTTCACTTTCTGCCATAAGGTTAGTGTCATCTGTCTATCTGAGGTTATTGATATTTCTCCCAGCAATCTTGATTCCAGCTTGGGCTTCATCCAGCCGCATTTTGCATGATATATTCTGCATATAAGTTAAATAATCAGGGTGACGATATACAGCGTTACTGGCATCTTGAGTGCAGCTGTTTCACAGCATCATCTTTTAGGATTTGAAATAGCTCAATTGGAATTCCATCATCTCCACTAGCTTTGTTCTTAGCAATGTTTCCTAAGTCCCACTTGACTTTGCACTCCAGGATATCTGGCTCTAGATGAGTGGTAGTACCATCGTGGTTATCCGGGTCTTTGATATTTTTCTGTATAGTTCTGTGTATTCTTGCCACCTTTTCTTAATATCTCCTGTTTCACTCTCACTCTCTTTTCCAGTGAGCCACCTCTTCACATCAGGTGGGCAAAGTATTGGAGATTCAGTTTCAGCAACAATCCTTCCAATTAATATTCAGTTGATTTTCTTTAGTATTTACTGGTTTGATCTTTCAGTACAAGGGAATCTCATGAGTCTTCTCTAGCACCACAATGTGAAAGCATCATTTCTTCATTGCTCAGCCTTCTTTATGGCCTAATTGTCACATTCATACATGACTACTGGTCATTTATAAATTTATAATGACTACTGGTCATTTACAAATCATAAATTTGATTACATGGACCTTTGTGAGCTAAGTGATGTCTGTGCTTTTAATACACTGTATAGGTTTGCCATAGCTTTCCAGGCAAAGAGCAAGTGTCTTTTAATTTCATGGCTGTGGTCACCATCCATAGTGATTTTGCAAAGAAGAAAAGAAAATCTGTCACTGTTTCCATTTTTTCCCCTTCTACTTGCCATGAAATGATAGGTCCAGATGCCATGATCTTAGTTTTTGAAAACTGAGTTTCAAGCCAGATTTTTCACTGTCTTCTTTCACCCTCATTAAGAGACACTTTTGTTTCTCTTCACTTTCTGTCATTGGAATGGTGCCATCTGAGGTTGTTGATATTTCCCTTCTTGCATTTCTTTTCCTTTGGGATGATTTTCACTATTGCCTCCTACACCATGTAATGAACTTCCACCCATAGATTATCAGACACTCTGTCTGCCAGATCTAATCTCTTGAATCTATTCATCACCTTCACTTTATAATCATGCAGGATTTGATTTAGGTAACACCTGAATGTCCTAGTAGTTTTCCCTACTTTCTTCAATTTAAGCCTGAATTTTTAAAAAGGAGCTCATGATCTGAGCCACAGTTAGCTCCTGGTCATGTTTTAGCTTACTGTATAGGGTTTCTCTGTCTTCAGTTGCAAAGAATATAATCAATCTGATTTCAGTATTGACCATCTGGTGATGTCCATGTGTAGAGTCATCTCTTGTGTTGTTGGAAGAGGGTATTTGCTATGACCAGTGTGTTCTCTTGGCAAAACACTTTTAGCCTTTTCCCTCCATAGAACCAATCAATTTCGGCTTCTTCAGCATCACTTGGAGCATAGACTTGGATTACTGTGATTTTAAATGGTTTGCTTTAGAACGAACTGAGATCATATTGTCATTTTTAAGACTGCACACAAGTACTGCATTTCGGACTCTTTTATTGCCTATGAGGAGTACTCCATCTCTTTCAAGGGATTCTTGCCCACAGTAGTAGATATAATCAGTTCAGTTCAGCTCAGTCACTCAGTCATGTCTGACTCTTTGCGACCACATGGACTGCAGCACCCCAAGCCTCCCTGTCCATCATCAACTCCCAGAGTTTACTCAGATTCATGTCCATTGAGTCGGTGATGCCATTCAGCCATCTCGTCCTCTGTCATCCGCTTCTTCTCCTGCCTTCAATCTTTCCCAGCGTAAGGGTCTTTTCAAATGAGTAAGTTCTTCACATCAGGTGGCCAAAGTATGGGAGTTCAGCTTCAGCATCAGTCCTTCCAATGAATATTCAGGATTGATTTCCTTTAGGATGAACTGTTTGGATCTCCCTGCAGTCCAAGGGACTCTCAAGAGTCTTCTCCAATACCACACTTCAAAAGCATCAATTCTTTGGTGCTCAGCTTTCTTTATAGTCCTACTCTCATATCCATATATGACTACTGGAAAAATCGTAGCTTTGACTAGACAGAACTTTGTTGGCAAAGTAATGTCTCTGATTTTTAATATTCTGTCTAGGTCATAGCTTTACTTCCAAGGAGCAAGTGTCTTTTAACTTCATGGCTGCAATCACCATCACAGTGATTTTGGAACCCAACAAAATAAAGTCTGTCATTGTTTCCATTGTTTTCCCATCTATCTGCCATGAAGTGATAGGCCCAGATGCCATGATCTTAGTTTTCTGAATGTTGAGCTTTAAGCCAACTTTTTCACTCTCCTCTTTCACTTTCATCAAGAGGCTCTTTAGTTCTTCTTCACTTTCTGCCATAAGGGTGGTGTCATCTGCATATCTGAGGTTACTGATATTTCTCCTGGCCATCTTGATTCCAGCTTGTGCTTCATTCAGCCCAGCAGTTCTCATGATGTACTCTGCATATAAGTTAAATAAGCAGGGTGACAATATACAGCCTTGACGTACTCCTTTTCCTATTTGGAACCAGTCTGTTGTTCCATGACCAGCTCTAACTGTTGCTTCCTGACCTGCATACAGGTTTCTCAAGAGACAGGTCAGATGGTCTGGTATTCCCATCTCTTGAAGAATTTTCCACAGTTTGTTGTGATCTGCACTGTCAAAGGCTTTGGGATAGTCAATAAAGCAGAGGTAAATAAAGCAGAGGTAAAGCAGAGTTCAAGCATTTCTCTTGAACTCTCTTGCTTTTTCAATGATCTAACAGATGTTGGCAATTTGATCTTTGGTTCCTCTGCCTTTTCTAAAACCGGCTTGAACATCTGGAAGCTCACGGTTCACGTACTTTTGAAGCCTGGCTTGGAGAATTTTGAGCATTACTTTGCTACCGTGTGAGATGAGGGCAATTGTGTGGTAGTTTGAACCTTCTTTGGCATTGCCTTTCTTTGGGATTGGAATGAAAACTTATCTTTCCCACTCCTGTGGCCACTGCTGAGTTTTCAAAAATTCCTGGCATACTGAGTGCAGCACTTTCACAGCATCATCTTTTAGGATTTGAAATAGCTCAACTGAAATTCCATTATCTCTACTAGTTTTGTTCATAGTGATGCTTCCTAAAGTCCACTTGACCTCACATTCCAGGATGTCTGGCTCTAGGTGAGTGATCATACCATCGTGATTATCTGGGTCATGAAGATCTTTTTTGTATAGTTCTTCTGTGTATCTTCTTAATATGTTCTTCTTCAACTATTCTTAATATATTCTGCTTCTGCAAGGTCTATACCATTTGTCTCTGTTATTGTGCCCATCTTTGCATGAAATAGTCCCTTGGTATCTCCAATTTTCTTGAAGAGATCTCTAGTATTTCCCATTGTATTGTTTTCCACTATTCTTTGCGTTGATCACTGAGGAAGGCTTTCTTATATCTCCTTGCTATTCTTTGGAACTCTGCATTCAAATGGGTGTATCTTTCCTTTTCTCCTTTGCCTTTCGTTTCTCTTCTTTTCACAGCTATTTGTAAGACCTCCTCAGACACCTATTTTGCCTTTTTGCATTTCTTTTTCTTGGGGATGATCTTGATCACTGCCTCCTGTAATGTCATGAACTTCCATCCATAGTTCTTCAGGCACTCTTGTCTGTCAGATCTAGTCTCTTAAATCTATTCGTCACCTCCACTGTATAATTGTAAGGGATTTGATTAAGGTCATACCTGAATGGTCTAGTGGTTTTCCCTACTTTCTTCAATTTAAGTCTGAGTTTGGCAATATGGGGTTCATGATCTGAGCCACAGTCAGCTCCTGGTCTTGTTTTTGCTGAATGTATAGAGCTTCTCCATCTTTGGCTGCAAAGAATATAATCAATATGACTTTGGTATTGACCATCTGGTGAGGTCTATGTGTAGAGTCTTTTCTTGTGTTGTTGGAAGGCAGTGCTTGCTATGACCAGTGTGTTCTCTTGGAAAAACTCTATTAGCCTTGCTCTGGTTCATTTTGTACTCCAAGGCCAAATTTGCCTGTTACTCCAGGTGTCTCTTAACTTCCTACTTTTGCATTCCAATCCTCTATGATGAAAAGGACATCTTTTTTGGGTGTTAATTCTAGGTCTTGTAGGTCTTCATAGAAGCATTCAACTTCAGCTTCTTCAGTATACTGGTCCGGCATAGGCTTGGATTACTAAAATATTGAATGGTTTGCCTTGAAAACGAACAGAGATCATTCTGTCATTTTTGACATTGCATTCAAGTACTGCATTTCCGACTCTTTACAGCTTTGGACTTTCACCACAAGATGCATCCACAGATGAGCATCATTCTCACTTTGGCACTGCTACTTCTTTCTTTCTGGAGCTATTTGTAGTTGCCCTCTGCTCTCCCCCAGTTACATATTAGACACCTTCCTGACCTGTGGGGCTCATCTTCCAGCCTCATATCTTATTACCTTTTCATACTGTCCATGGAGTTTTCCAGGCAAGAATACTAAAGTTGGTAGTCATTCCCTTCTCCAGTGGACCACATTTTGTCAGAACTCCAGCCATATCCTGTCTGTCTTGTTTGGCCCTTCATGGCATGTCTCATAGTTTCATTGAGTTATACAAGCCCCTTCGCTGCTATAAGGCTGTGATCCATGCAGAGGATATATTGGAATACTTATATGTAAGTCTAACAAAACATGGACTACAGTGGGATGATGAAAACTGCAGAACACTGATGGAAAAAACATCAAAGTATACCTCTCTAAATAAATAGATCAATATACTATTTCATGGAATAGAAGAAAACATAGTAAAGATGCCAATTCTCCTTAAATTTATATGCAGGTTAGATGTAATTTCTAACAAAATCATAGTCAGCCTTTTTATGGTGGTGGTGGTTTAGTCACTAAATCTTGTCTGACTCCTGCGACCCCGTAGACTATAGTCCTCCAAGCTCTTCTGTCCATGGAATTTTCCAGACAAAAATATTGGAGTGGGTTGCCATTTCCTTCTCCAGTTGATCTTCCTGACCCAGGGATCAAATCTAGATTTCCTGCATTACAGGTGTATTATTTACTGACTGAGCCACCAGGAAAGCCCAAGGCTTTTTGTAGGCAAAGACAATATTATTCTAAAATGTACACTGGAATACAAAGTATCTAGAACTGATAAAACAATTTGGAAAAAGAATATCAAAGTTTAAGACTATACTTGAGGAGGCGGCTGCGGCGGCTCGGCGCAGAAGCGAGGCGGCTGCGACGGCTCGGCGCAGAAGCGTGGCCGAGAGGAGCTAGGCCGGGCCGGGAGCCGGGGGCGGCGGCCGACAGGGCCTAGGCCGGGCCAGGGGCTGGGGCCGGCGGCGACGGCGACGGCGACGGCGACGGCGACGGAGGCGGCGAAAGGAATTGCCCAAGGCCCAAGGTAAGAGAAACCCAAGTAAGATGGTAAGTGTTGCGAGAGGGCATCAGAGGGCAGACACACTACAACTAAAATTACAGAAAACTAGCTAATCTGATCACACGGACCACAGCCTTGTCTATCTCAATGAAACTAAGCCATGCCGTTTGGGGCCATCCAAGATGGATGGGTCATGGTGGAGAGGTCTGACAGATTGTGATCCACTGGAGAAGGGCATGGAAAACCACTTTAGTATTCTTGCCTTGAGAACCCCTTGAAGAGTATGAAAAGGCAAAAGGACAGGACACTGAAAGATGAACTCCCCAGGTCAGTAGGTGCCCAATATGCTAATGGAGATCAGTGGAGAAATAACTCCAGAAAGAATGATGGGATGGAGCCAAAGCAAAAACGATACCCAACTGTGGATGTGACTGGTAATAGACGCAAAGTCCGATGCTGTAAAGAGCAATAATGCATAGGAACCTGGAATGTTAGATCCATGAATCAAGGCAAACTGGAAGTGGTCAAACAGGAGATGGCAAGAGTGAACGTCGACATTCTAGGAATCAGTGAACTAAGATGGACTGGAATGGGTGAATTTAACTCAGATGACCATTATATCTACTACTGTGGGCAAGAATCCCTTAGAAGAAATGGAGTAGCCATCATGGTCAACAAAAGAGTCCGAAATGCAGTACTTGGATGCAATCTCAAAAACGATAGAATGATCTCTGTTCGTTTCCAAGGCAAACCATTCAATATCACGGTAATCAAAGTCTATGCCCCGACCAGTAACGCTGAAGAAGCTGAAGTTGAACGGTTCTATGAAGACCTACAAGACCTTCTAGAACTAACACCCAAAAAAGATGTCCTTTTCATTATAGGGGACTGGAATGCAAAAGTAGGAAGTCAAGAAACACCTGGCGTAACAGGCAAGTTTGGCCTTGGAGTACAGAATGAAGCAGGGCAAAGGCTAATAGAGTTTTGCCACGAGAACGCACTGGTAATAGCAAACACCCTATTCCAACAACACAAGAGAAGACTCTACACGTGGACATCACCAGATGGTCAACACCGAAATCAGATTGATTATATTCTTTGCAGCCAAAGATGGAGAAGCTCTATACAGTCAGCAAAAACAGGACTGGGAGCAGACTGTGGCTCAGATCATGAACTGCTTATTGCCAAATTCAGACTTAAATTGAAGAAAGTAGGGAAAACCACTAGACCATTCAGGTATGACCTAGATCAAATCCCTTATGAGTATACAGTGGAAGTGACAAATAGATTTAAGGGACTAGGCCTGATAGACAGAGTGCCTGATGAACTATGGACAGAGGTTCGTGACATTGTACAGGAGACAGGGATCAAGAAAATCCCCATGGAAAAGAAATGCAAAAAAGCAAAATGGCTGTCTGAGGAGGCCTTACAGATAGCTGGGAAGAGAAGAGAAGCGAAAAGCAAAGGAGAAAAGGAAAGATATTCCCATCTCAATGCAGAGTTCCAAAGAATAGCAAGGAGAGATAAGAAAGCCTTCCTCAGTGATCAGTGCAAAGAAATAGAGGAAAACAACAGATTGGGAAAGACTAGAGATCTCTTTAAGAAAATTAGAGATACCAAAGGAATATTTCATACAAAGATAGGCTCGATAAAGGACAGAAATGGTATGGACCTAACAGAAGCAGAAGATATTAAGAAGAGGTGGCAAGAATACACAGAAGAACTGTACAAAAAAGGTCTTCACGACCCAGATAATCACGATGGTGTGATCACTCACCTAGAGCCAGACATCCTGGAATATGAAGTCAAGTGGGCCTTAGAAAGCATCACTATGAACAAAGCTAGTGGAGGTGATGGAATTCCAGTTGAGCTATTTCAAATCCTCAAGGGTGATGCTGTGAAAGTGCTGCACTCAATATGCCAGCAAATTTGGAAAACTCAGCAGTGGCCACAGGACTGGAAAAGGTCAGTTTTCGTTCCAATCCCAAAGAAAGGCAATGCCAAAGAATGCTCAAACTACCGCACAATTGCACTCATCTCACATGCTAGTAAAGTAATGCTCAAAATTCTTCAAGACAGGCTTCAGCAAACCGTGAACCGTGAACTTCCAGACGTTCAAGCTGGTTTTAGAAAAGGCAGAGGAACCAGAGATTCAATTGCCAATATCCGCTGGATCATCGAAAAAGCAAGAGAGTTCCAGAAAAACATCCATTTCTGCTTTATTGACTATGCCAAAGCCTTTGACTGTGTATCACAATAAACTATGGAAAATTCTGAAAGAGATGGGAATACCAGACCATCTGACCTGTCTCTTGAGAAACCTGTATGCAGGTCAGGAAACAACAGTTAGAACTGGTCATGGAACAACAGACTGGTTCCAAATAGGAAAAGGAGTACGTCAAGGCTGTATATTTTCACCCTGCTTATTTAACTTATATGCAGAGTGCATCATGAGAAACACTGGGCTGGAAGAAGCACAAGCTGGAATCAAGATTGCCAGGAGAAATATCAATAACCTCAGATATGCAGATGACACCACCCTTATGGCAGAAAGTGAAGAGGAACTAAAGAACCTCTTGATGAAAGTGAAAGAGGAGAGTGAAAAAGTTGGCTTAAAGCTCAACATTCCGAAAACTAAGATCATGGCATCTGTTCTCATCACTTCATGGCAGATAGATGGGCAAACAGTGGAAACAGTGTCAGACTTTATTTTTTTGGGCTCCAAAATCACTGCAGATGGTGATTGCAGCCATGAAATTAAAAGATGCTTACTCCTTGGAAGTAAAGTTATGACCAACCTAGAAAGCATATTAAAAATCAGAGACATTACTTTGCCAACAAAGGTCTGTCTAGTCAAGGCTATAGTTTTTCCAGTGGCCATGTATGAATGTGAGAGTTGGAATATAAAGAAAGCTGAGCGCAGAACTGATACTTTTGAACTGTGGTGTTGGAGAAGACTCTTGAGAATCCCTTGGACTGTAAGGAGATCCAACCAGTCCCTCCTAAAGGAGTTCAGTCCTGAGTGTTCATTGGAAGGACTGATGTTGAAGCTGAAACTCCAATACTTTGGCCACCTCATGTGAAGAGCTAACTCATTGGAAAAGTCCCTGATGCTAGGAAAGATTGAGGGCAGGAAGAGAAGGGGACGGCAGATGGCTGAATGGCATCACCAACTCCATTGACTTGGGTTTGGGTGGACTCCGGGAGTTGGTGATGAACAGGGAGGCCGGGCGTGCTGAGGTTCATGGGGTCACAAAGAGTCGGACACGACTGAGCGACTGAACTGAACTGAAAACAAACCTTGAGAATATTTCCAGAAGTGTCTGGGAGACTAGCAGACAATCTATAACAGTTAAAGTATTTTGATTACCAGAGCATCAAAAATGCCTAATGGTTTGGTGGAGTACTAATAGTATTTGTTTAGGCATGAATAAGAATCTAGATAATATACTCCCATTAGTATTCTGAATAAATAAGATGGTCCCAAGACAAAGGTTTTTTATTTTTTTAATTTCATAAACAAAATTCATATGAATTGAATGAAAGATGTTGCTCAAAAGTTTTTTGTTTTTTGTATATGAAAGAAAAAAATTTTTGAGGAGGATCAGGAAAAGCATAGTAGTCAGAGCCCAAACTGGGCCTCAGGCATAAGAAGCATTCTTTAACAGGGTGAGTCATTCTGCATACTTATTAGGGACATACCTGAAATAGCATATTTCCTGATTGAATGGCCTCAGAGCTACTGAATTTCCAAGCTTATTGGTTTCAATCTTTTTCCTTTTCTGTGAAGGTCACTGTAGGAAATTGTCTCAAATATACTGCATACAAATCTGGTCCCGTGCACAAATGTTCAACATCTTTCTAGTTTCTATTCTCATCACAATATATCTCTCAAAGTAGGCCAATATACATGAATAAAATATATCAACATATCTAGTTTCCTCTTTCCACATAATACTCAACTCCTAGTCTGACAGTTACAAAGAACTGAGCTACACCTCTGCCCTGCAAACTTTGCTCTTCCTCCAGTGTCTGTTGCTCAGAAAATTTACCATCTTCCTGTTGCTCACTCTAGAAACACAGACATCATTCTTTAAAGGACAGCTAAAAATGACTCTGCTAAAATATAGAGACACAATGTCATTCCTCTTCTCAACACTGTCAAGTGAATCTTCATTTCACTTAGAATAATGTTCAGATTTCTTAGTTTGACATACGAAGGCTTGCATGAACTGGCTCTTGGCTACTTCTCTGACTTTATCTCTTACTTCTCTCCCGGTAATTCTCTTCATTCCAGCCAGGTTGCCTTCTTGATGTTTCTCAGATATTCCTTAGACCCTTTGCATTTGCTGTTTCCCTTTGGCCAAATTTTTTTTACCATCTGAGCTTCCCTGGTGGCTCAGATGGTAAAGAATCTGCCTGTAATGCAGGAGGCCCAGTTTTGATCCCTGAGTCAGAAAAATCCCCTGGAGAAGGAAATGGCAACCCACTTCAGTATTCTTCCCTGGAGAAACCCATGGACAGAGGAGCCTGGTGGGCTACATAGTCCATGGGGTCACAAAGAGATAGACATGACTGAGAGACTAACACTTTCATTTTCTTTATTTTGGCCAAATGGCTTGCTTTGTTACTTAATTTAAATATGTCCTATTCATAGAGGCCTTCCTTATTCTGTCTAGTACCTCCATAACCCTCTCTTCTTATTTTGAATCATTTAAATTCTAGCTGGAGAAGGAAATGGCAATCCACTCCAGTATTCTTGCCTGGAGAACCCCATGGACAGAAAGGCTGGCAGCCTATAGGGTCACAAGGAATCAGTCACGACTGAGCACGCACTCATGCAAGTTCTAGTTGGAAGCAGATAAATCCTATGTGTACGTTTCCATGTTCAAACTTTACAAGAAAGCTCAAGAAAGTGCTTATTAATGTAAAGTGTGCTGATAAACGTTCAGCAGTGGGCTTTCCAAAATAAGAAGAAAAAAAAATATTCCAGTAGCATTTTGCAATGGTTGCTTCTGTTTGCAAGCTACCAACATTATGCCACTAATCTTGAAATGGGAAGAAATGCCACAAATTGGCTGAAGGTAGAGTGTCAACTGCAGTATAAAAGAGAACTTTAGCATCAGTGCAGCCTGAAATGTTGGAACAAGTTAAGGTTTCCAGCTTCTGTCGAGTTTGAAGTGGTCTTTGTGGGAGTAAGAGACAAACTATCGTCATTAAACCACTGATGTTGATGGGTTTTGCTACCATAAAGTAACCTCACTTATCTTGATTTGTACAAATATGTTTGGGGATTTGGGCATCATACTGGCTCTATGATTTCTGGTCATTAGGCAAATGCCATTGTTGCATATTTCATAAACCTTGTGATAAAAATACACAGGGTGCTCAGGAGAACCCCTGGTGGTCCAATGGTTAAGACTCTGTGCTTCCACTGCAGGGGGTTCGGGTTTGAACCCTGGTTGGGGCACTAAGATCCCACATGCAGTGGGGCACTGTAAAAAAAAAATTCTCTACATGGATTCAAAACCAGTGGGAATTTTGAAAATCTTCAAATAAGAGGATCATGTATGATACAATAAAAATAATAATTGTTAACTATTATTTGTTGCTTACTTGGTTCTGGAAACTGTTCTAAGTACTTTATCTCTGAGCATACTTCATCTTATTTACCAAATAAACCCGAGATTAATATGCTATTATTATTTCTAATTTATAATTATTCAATATGAGATTCAGAGTGATTAAGGATTTTTCCTATATAGTTAGTAAGGGGATGCAGAATTTTTTTTTTTGATGTCTTTCTTTTCTCTATAGAAAGTAGAAAACAAAAAGTATACAACTTCTCTTTAATCAAGGAAAGTTAAAAAAGTATCAGAGTTGAGACTCTCTCATTAATCAAGGATTCAGTAATAATTAATGAAAATATAAAACAAGTCACTTGGACCTAAAATACATTGTTGTTCAGGCCATATTTTATAAAGCACTTCTTTCTGCTGATAAGAGAAGTTAATGATAATGAATATTTATGTTCAATTTGTTAAACAATAAACCTTGTTGTTTAATCCCCAAGGTCATGTCTGACTCTTTTGTTTCCCCATGGACTATAGCCCACCAGCCTCCTCTGTCCATGGGATCTCCCAGGCAAGAATACTGGAGTGAGTTGCCATTTCCTTCTCTAGGGTATCTTCGCAATCCAGGGATCTGATTTGCAACTCTAGCATTGCAGGCGGATTCTTTACACTGAGCCACCAGGGAAGCCCCAAACAGTGAAACTCCAAACAATGAACCTACCACTAACCAGAATAGACACAGAGTAGACAAAAATAAATTTGATTCTTCCAAATACAGCAGATTTATTCAGTGGGCTTTTTTTCTTGCAATTTCAAAAAATTTCTAGTACAGAAATATAAAGACTTTCTTTAATGAAACATTTATAATTGTTCCAACTAGTGTATATCCTTTAAACTTAAGAGAATTACTTCAATCACAAAAGATGACTTTAGAGAGGTAGTGTTATTTCATATACATTTTAAGTTGTAAACTACCTGGACAACTTTTTTGTCTCATATTTTTCTCCAAATTAAGAAAGAAAAAAGTTTCTTTTCAGGTGTCTTCTCTGATTTATTATCTCTTTAAACAAAAGTTTGATGGTATAGATATTTAAAGAAACATGAAATGAAAGTGCTTTTGACACCTTTAAATATAAATAATACAAAGCTATAACAGTGAGTATGAGGAAGTTAACTATCAATTTTTAAAAAGTTTATTGACGTATAGTTAATTTATAATGTTGTTAATTTCAGGTGTATAACAAAGTCAATCAGTTTTATATGCACGTATCTACATCTACTCTTTTTTAGATTCTTTTCCCATATATGTGGCTTCCCTGATAGCTCAGTTGGTAAAGAATCCACCTGCAATGCAGGATACCCCATTTCAACTCCTGGATTGGGAAAATCCACCAGGCAAGGGATAGGCTATCCACATGGGCCATTATTGAGTAGAGTTCCCTGTTCTTATTATTATAGCTGTCTACTTTATACATGGTAGTAGTGTGTATATGTCAACCTCAGTCTCCTAGTTTATCCCTCTTTAGCCCTGATAACCGTAAGTTTGTTTTCTATATCTGTAACTCTATTTCTCTTTTGTAGGTAAGTTCATTTGTAGCCATTTTTAGGTTCCACACATAAACAATATCATATGATATTTGTCTTTTTCTGACTTACTTCATTCAGTATGACAGTCTTTAGGTCCATCCAAGTCACTGCAAATGGCACTATTTCATTCATTTTTATAGCCAAGTAATATTTCATCATATACATGTACCACATGTTCTTTATCCATTCCTCTGTTGGTGGACATTTAAGTTGCTTCCATGTCTTGGCTATTATAAAGAGTGCTTCAGTGAACATTGGAGTGCATGTATCATATTATTTTTTGAATTATAGTTTTCACCAGATATATGCCCAGGAGTGGAATTGCTGTATCATATGGTAGTTGTAATTTTAACTTTTTAAGGAATATCCATACTGTTCTCCATGGTGGCTATACCAATTTACATCCCTACCAACAGCATAGGGGGGTTCCCTTTTTGCTACATCTTCTTTAACATTTGCTGTTTATAACAGTTTTTTGATGATGGCCATTCTGACTGGTGTGAGGTGATACTTCATTATAGTTTTGATTTGCATTTCCCTAATGAGTAGTGGCAGAGAAGGAAATGGCAACCCACTCCAGTACTCTTGCCTGGAAAATCCCATGGACGGAGGAACCTGGTGGATCATGGTCCATGGGGTCGCAGAGAGTCAGACACGACTGAAGTGACTAAGCACGCACGCACACAATGAGTAGTGGTGCTTTTCTTGTGCCTCTTGAACATCTATATGTCTTCTTCAGAGAAGTGTCTATTTAGATCTTCCACCCATTTTTTGATTTTTTTCCTATTGAGCTAAATGAGTTGTTGGTACATTTTGGAGATTAATTTCTTGTCAGTTGATTCGATTACAGGTATTTTCTTGCATTCTGTGGAATGTCTTTTTGTTTTGTTTATGGTTTCCACTGCTTTGAAAAATCCTTTAAATTAGGTCCTATTCATTTATTTTTATTACTCTTGGAGATGGCTACAAAAAGTGCTTGCTGTGATTTATGTCAAAGTGTGTTCTGTGTATGTTTTCCTCTAAGAGTTTTATAGCATACAGCCTTGCATTTAGGTATTTGGAGTTCATTTTTGTGTGTGATGTTAGTGAATATTCTAATTTCATTCTTCTCCATGTAGCTGTGCAGTTTTCCCAGCATTACTTATTGAAGAGACTGTCTTTATTCTGTTGTAATTTTCGCACCCTTTGTTATAGATTAGGTGACAATAGGTGTGTGGGTTTACCTCTAGGCTTTCTATCCTGTTCCATTTATCTATATTTCAATTTTTGTGCCATTCCCCTACTGTTTTGATTACTGTAGCACTATACAATTTCTGAATTCAGAGGGCTTGATTACTTCAGCTTCATTTTACTTTCTCAAGACTGCTTTGGCTATTCATAGTCTTTAGTATTTCCAGACAAACTATAATTTTTTTTTTGTTGTAATTCTGTGAAAAATGCCATTGGTAGTTTGATATGGATTGCATGGAATATATAGATTGCTTTGGATAATATAGTCATTTTCAGAATATTGATTCTTCCGATCTAAGAACATGGTATATCTTTCCATTGTTTGTGTCATCTTTGATTTCTTTCATCAGTATCTTATAGTTTTCTGAGTATAGGTACTTTGTCTCCTTAAGTTGGTTTATTCCTAGGTATTTTATTATTTTCGATTCTATACTATGAGGCATTGTTACTTTGATTTTTCTTTCTGATCTTTAATTGTTAATGTATCGGAATACAACAGATTTTAAGGTATTAATTTTGTATCCTGCAAAAAAATCTAACCACATGGATCATAGTTCAGTTCAGTTTAGTTCAGTCACCCAGTCGTGTCCGACTCTCTGCGACCCAATGGACTGCAGCATGCCAGGCCTCCCTGTCCATCACCAACTCCCGAAGTTTACTCAAACTCATGTCCATTGAGTTGGTGATGCCATCCAACCATCTCATCCTCTGTGATCCCATATCCCTCATGCCTTCAATCTCTCCAGCATCAGGGTCTTTACCAGTGAGTCAGTTCTCCGCATAAGGTGGCCAAAATATTGAAGTTTCAGCTTCAACATCAGTCATTCCAGTGAACATTCAGAACTGATTTCCTTTAAGATTGACTTGATTGATCTACTTGCATTCCAAGGGACTCTTAAGAGGCTTCTCCAACACGACAGTTCAAAAGCAACAATTTAATGTCTCTGATTTTTAATATGCTGTCTAGGTTGGTCATAACTTTTATTCCAAGGAGTAAGTGTCTTTTAATTTCATGGCTCTGGTCACCATCCACAGTGAATTTGGAGCCCCAAAAAATAAAGTCAGCCACTGTTTCCACTGTTTCCCCATCTATTTGCCATGAAGTGATAGGACCGGATGCCATGATCTTAGTTTTCTGAATGTTGAGTTTTAAGCCAAAATCACTCTCCTTTTTCAGTTTCATCAACAAGCTCTTTAGTTTTTCTTCACTTTCTGCCATAAGGGTGGTGCCATCTGCATATCTGAGGTTATTGTTATTTCTCCTGGCAATCTTGATTTCAGCTTGTGCTTCCTCCAGCCCAGCGTTTCTCATGATGTACTCTGCATAGAAGTTAAATAAGCACGGTGACAATATACAGCCTTGACATACTCCTTTTCCTATTTGGAACCAGTCTGTTGTTCCATGTCCAGTTCTAACTGTTTCTCCTTGACCTGCATACAGGTTTCTCAAGAGACAGGTCAGGTGGTCTGGTATTCCCATCTCTTGAAGAATTTTCCACAGTTTATTGTGATCCACACAATCAAAGGCTTTGGCATAGTCTGTAAAGAATAGATGTTTTTCTGGAACTCTCTTGCTTTTTTGATGATACAGTGGATGTTGGCAATTTGATTTCTGGTTCCTCTGCCTTTTCTAAAACCAGCTTGAACATCAGGAAGTTCACGGTTCACGTATTGCTGAAGCCTGGCTTGGAGAATTTTGAACATTACTTTGCTAGCGTGTGAGATGAGTGCAATTGTGCAGTAGTTTGAGCATTCTTTGGCATTGCCTTTCTTTGGGATTGGAATGAAAACTGACCTTTTCCAGTCCTGTGGCCACTGCTGAGTTTTCCAAATTTGCTGGCATATTGAGTGCAGCACTTTCACAGCATCATCTTTTAGGATTTGAATAGCTCAACTGGAATTCCATCACCTCCACTAGCTTTGTTCATAGCAATGCTTCCTAAGGCCCACTTGACTTCACATTCCAGGATGTCTGGCTCTAGGTGAGTAATCACACCATCGTGATTATCTGGGTCATGAAGATCTTTTTTGTACAGTTCTTCTGTGTATTCTTGCTACCTCTTCTTAATATCTTCTGCTTCTGTTAGGTCCATACCATTTCTGTCCTTTATCGAACCTATCTTAGCATGAAATTTTCCCTTGTTATCTCTTATTTGGCTTAAATTGAAATAGGGAAAACCACTAGACTATTCAGATATGACCTAAATCAAATTCTTAACGATTATACAGTGGAAGTGAAAAACAGATTTATGGGACTAGATCTGATAGACAGAGTGCCTGATGAACTATGCATGAAGGTTCATGACATTGTATAGGAGACAGGGGGCAAGATCATCCCCAAGAAAAAGAAATGCAATGAGCAAAATGGCTGTCTGAGAAGGCCTTACAAATAGCTTTGAAAAGAATAGAAGTGAAAAGCAAAGGAGAAAAGGAAAGATATACTCACTTGAGTGCAGAGTTCCAAAGAATAGCAAGGAGAGATAAGAAAGACTTCCTCAGTGATCAGTGCAAAGAGATAGAGGAAAACTATAGAGTGGGAAAGACTAGAGATCTCTTCAAAAAAACTAGAGATACCAAGGGAACATAGATCACAGCTTTGTGTAAATCAGTGAAACTATGAGTCATGCCATGTAGGGCCACCCAAGACAGATGGGTTATGGTGCAGGGTTCTG
This sequence comes from Giraffa tippelskirchi, assembly GCF_054371585.1. NCBI lineage: Eukaryota > Metazoa > Chordata > Mammalia > Artiodactyla > Giraffidae > Giraffa > Giraffa tippelskirchi. The sequence goes on from NC_137276.1 coordinate 46,608,763, forward strand.
ACAAAATGTGGCCCACAGAGAAAAGAATGGCATACCACACCAGGATTCTTGCCTGGAGAACCCCATGAACAGTAGGAAATAGCAAAAAGATATGACACTGAAAGATGAACTCCCCACGTCAGTAGGAACCCAACAAACTCCTGGAGAAGAGCAGAGAAACATCTCCAAAAGTAGTGAAGAGGTTGAACCAAAGCAGAAACAATGCCAGTTGTGGATGTGTCTGGTGGCAAAAGTATAGTTTGATGCTGCAAAGAACATTATTGCACAGTAAACTAGAATGGTACGTCCATGAATCAAGGTAAATTGGAAGTGGTCAATAGGAGAGGGCAAGAGTGAATATTGACATTTTAGGAATCAGTGAACTAAAATGGACTGAAATAGGTGAATTTAATTCAGACAATTATGTTTACTATTGTGGGCAATAATCCCTTAGAAAAAATGAAGCAGCCTTTACAGTCAATGAAAGAATCTGAAATGCAGTACTTGGGTGCAATCTCAAAAACTACAGAATGATGTTAGTTCACTTCCAAGGCAAATCATTCAGTATCACAGTAATCCAAGCCTATGCCCCAACCACTAATGCTGAAGAAGCTGAAGTTGAATGGTTCTATGAAGACCTACAAGGCCTTCTAGAACTAACACCCCAAAATGATATCCTTTTCATCATAGGGGACTGAAATGAAGAGGATATCATTTTGGGGTGTTACTCCATTTTTTCTAAGGAGATACTAGAATAAAGGCAAGTTTGGCCTTGGAGTACAAAATTAAGCAGGGAGAAGGCTACCAGAGTTTTTCCAAGAGGACACACTAGTCATAGCAAACACCCTCTTCCAAAAACACAAGAGAAGACTCTAGACATGGACATCACCAGATGGTCAATACTGAAATCAGATTGTTTATATTCTTTGCAGCTGAAGATAGAGAACATTTATACAGTCAGCAAAAACAAGACAGGGAGCTGATTGCTACTCAGATCGTGAGCTCCTTTTTCAAAATTCAGATTTAAAATTCCTCTTGCTTCTGGTGTGTGCTCCCTAGTGGGCAAGGTTAGTCCAGAGGCTTGTGCATTTATCCTCTTGGTAGGAGATTTGACTGGCGTTGTGGTGACCAGAGTCTGCCCTGGATATTAAGCAGGATCTTCTCTTTGTTCTGTGTTTGTCACTATCCTGTTAGAGGTGGGGTCTGCTCCCTAGTTGCTGGAATAGAGGCCCCCAGATCGGTTTATTAGCTGTGTTTCTGACCTGTGGCATGAGATATGTGGGATGAGAGAACTCCCACTGGGAGAGAAGCCACTGAGTATTTCTCTTTTGGAGCTCTGTACCTGTGAGTATGCTCTGTTATGTCCCCTTTCACACAGCAGGTTCTCAAAGTATACTCTTGTTGGCACTGATTTAAGTTCCACCTTAACTGTGGGTATGCTGGCATTTGTCTCTGGTGACTCTCACCAGGCCACTCGTGCAGATCTACTGAGGTCAGATCAAGACTGCCATTGTCATGTACTTGGACCCACTGTGGGAGCTATGGAGGCAGATCAGATTCTGGCCTGGCCCAACCCTCACATGTGTATGTGCCCATAAAGTCCACTATTGCTGCTAAAGTCATACTTGTCCCAGTTACAGGAGTGGTTGTCCTTTAGGAGGTTTTTCAGGGGCTGAATTTAGGAAGCCTTCAACAAAGGTGTAACTTTGCATTTCATGCAGCCATAAAGAGAGATTTCAGCTCTTCTTCCTTAGTCACATGGTCCTTGGGGGTTAGCTGTGGTTTCATCCCCATCTCTGCATGTGTTCTTCCCACTGGATTCTGCTCCAAAGGTTGCCAGAGCACACAAACCTATCAGGCAGGAAGGAGCTGGAACCAAGGTGGTGATCAGAGCAAGAGGGTGCCTAAACAGGAGGATGCTGGGGTAGTGACTGGAACACATGAGCCCTTTGGGTCACAATCAAGGGGAGCAGATTGCCCAGGTAGGGTGGAAGAGGCAATGGCAGGGCAGGCGAGACAGCTCAAGTGAGAACCCTCCCTAGTACTGGTGGAGGCAGGGACTGGCATGTGAGGAGAGAGGCTACAATGGTGGCACATCACTGAACAATTATGCTTCACTTCTGTCACATTCTGGGCTTCCTCCAAGAGCATTCTTGGCTGCAGAGCTCCTCACTCCCATCCCCTCAGGCTTTCTCCTCACAGCCATCATCAGTCCTCTCTCCATGTCTCTTCTCCAAACCTTCAGCCCATCTCAGTACTGGTGGCTACCCATTTTAGGCGGGGGTGCACAGGGTTGTGGCATGAATCATCTGTGTAGGCCTCACTCTGTCCTGCCTGCCACAGACCAGTTATGGGCCTCTCTTCTGAGCCTCTGAAGCTCCGTGCTGGTCCAGTTGATCTCCCTGTTGGTGAGGGAGCTTCCCCACATGTAATAACCTCACTTAACCTTCATCTTCCAGTGGGGCGCAGGTCTCATCCTGCTTCTCTCTCCTCTTCCTTTCCCTTCTTCCTTTTATCCTATCAGGTTAGGTGGGTATCTTTCTTGTCCTTTTAGGTGTCCAGAGTCCTCTGCTAGTGTTCAGGAGGTGCTCTGTGAGAACTGTTTCATTTATAGAGGTATTATTTTGTGTGTTTGTAGGGAGAGATGAACTCCATGTCCTTCCAGTCCTCTGCCACCTTGGAAAGCCCTAGACTGATTTTCTAACAGCTTATTCATCTAAATATCAATTTCTGACTCTTAGCTGCATGATCTTAATTCCGAATAATACCTCTATATTGTCATTTTTCTAAATATCATCTGAATATATGCAAATATAAAAATTAGTAAAACCTTGATTTGTCTGTTATTGTCCTAAGCACCCCAATATTACTAGAAGCACAAGACTAATGGTGTGTACTAAATGATTTGCACTGTCTGAGTGCCCTTATAGAAAATAAGAAAACTAAACAAGATCAGAGATCAGGTTCTGAGCTCATGAACCTCAATTTCTCCAGCTGAAGCAAACTCACTAAAAATGTAAGGATTTAGGAGGTTCTTTGTTCTCCTGAATAATAAAACCAACCTGCCTTCAAACTCTTAAAACTTTGATACTTAATGTTTGTTGTTTAGTGATATCAAAGAGCATATTTGTTTTACACTGATAAAATTAAAAAAATTATAAAGTAAAATATTTCTTCACTAAATGCCAATTACAAATCATGCAGTATACAGGATTTTCTCCCAGTCTTAGCAGTTCTTGATGCAAATGTCATTATTTTATGAAATGAATTATAGGATATGGAAAAGAAAGGCTAAGGCCAAACACTATCTCTTTTCAGAAGTTTAATTACAACACCGGTAGAAAATCTCCAAAGTTTCCAATTCCAAATGAGTCATTTGGCAGAAATTCCTTTTTAATCATCTGTTATAAGATGTTTTTATACACAGTTTAATGTTCCAGCTTCTGCTTTGTGGTTACTCAAGGGCAAACATCAACTCCTTGAAAATAAGCTCCAATTATAACTTAATGCAATGAAGGGTTCAGGGGAAAAAACAGAATTTTTCTCTTTTATAGGTGTTTGTTTTGAATAAAAATATTAAGCAAAACAGAAATGGATAAAATAATTTAAAACAAAAAGACAAGATGATGTCTTAATACTTTAGATAAGTTGTCAGAAAAATAAAGAGTTGAAACATTCAACTTTCATGCATGACACAAATAACTAGTTTAAACATTTGTGACTGGACTAGATCTTTCATCAGACAAGTGGTAAAACTGTAAGAGTGAGTTCCATTCTATTCAATTTATCCATCCTTTATTTTTTTAAAGTGAATTGTATCCTATTGTTCTTCATTCCATCAATGTTGTTGATATAATTACAGTTGATAATGGCTGCTGTTAACATTTCAAACTTTGATCAAACCCTTGTAATGTATTGGCACCTTGCATTAAACTTAGTACACTGAAATATCAGTAGATCAGTCAATGTAGATGTCTTTTCCAGTATCTAGTTGACAGATGATACTGTCAATCATAGTAATATATCTCCCTTACCAGTGATTTGTTAAGATCAAAAAGTTCACCGCTCTGTCCTCATATTCAGAGAAGACAATAAAAATTTGAATAGATAAAAATTAATATTCAGGCCTCAGTTCAGTTGCTCAGTCAAGTCCGACTCTTTGCAACTCCATGGACTGTAGCAAGCCAGGCTTCCCGGTCCATCACCAACTCCCAGACCATGCTCACACTCATGTCCATTGAGTCAGTGATGCCATCCAACCATCTGTCATCCACTTCTCCTCCTCCCTTCAATCTTTCCCAGCGTCAGGGTCTTTTCCAATGAGTCAGTACTTCGCATCAGTTGTCCAAAGTATTGGAATTTCAGCTTCAGCATCAGTCCTTCCAATGAATATTCAGGACAGATATCTCCTTGCAATCCAAGAGACTCTCAAGATTCTTCTCCAACACCACAGTTCAAAAGCATCAATTCTTTGATGCTCAGCTTTCTCTATGGTCTGACTCTAACATTCACACATGACTACTGAAAAACCATAGCTTTGATTATAAGGATCTTTGTAGGAAGAGTAATGTCTCTGCTTTCTAATATGCTGTCTAAGTTGATCATAGTTTTTCATCCAAGGAGTAAGTGTCTTTTAATTCCATGGCTGCAATCACCATCTGCAGTGATTTTAGAGCCCAGGAAAATAAAGTCTGTCAGTGTTTCCATTGTTTTTCCATTTGCCATGAAGTGATAGAACCAGATGCCATGATCTTCATTTTTTGAATGTTGAATTTTAAGCCAATTTTTCACTCTCTTCTTTCACTTTCATCAAGAGGCACTGTAGTTCCTCTTCACTTTCTCCCATAAGGGTGGTGTCATCTGTATATCTGAGGTTATTGATATTTCTCCCAGCAATCTTGACTCCAACTTGTGCTTCATCCAGCCCAGCATGTCTCGTGATGTACTCTGCATATAAGTTAAATAAGCAGGGTGACCATATACAGCCTTGACATAACCCTTTCCCAATTTGAAACCAGTCTGTTGTCTCATATCCAGTTCTAACTGTTGCTTATTGACCTGCATACAGATTTCTCAGGAGGCAGGTAAAATGGTCTGGCATTCCCATCTCCTGAAGAATTTTCCAGTTTGTTGTGATCTACACAGTCAAAGGCTTTAGTGTAGTCAATGAAACAGATGTTTTTCTGGAATTCTCTTGCTTTATCTACGATCCAATGGGTTTTGGCAATTTGATCTCTGGTTCCTCTGCCTTTTCTAAATCCAGCTTGAAAATCTGGACGTTCTCAGTTCACTGTTGAAACCTAGCTTGGAGAATTTTGAGCATTATTTTGCTAGCGTGTGAGATGAGTTCAATTGTGCAATAGTTTGAACATTCTTTGGCATTGCAACATGCTATTTAGTTCTCCCATGAACATCTCATGGAGGGAAGCTTAGAAGGTTAATAAATTTTTTGCTGTGAAATGACAGAGAGACCAAATTCATTGAACTTCATGTTCCGAATGACTTGTCTATACTAATTCCTTCACAGACCCTCAGTTTCCTCAAGTAGGAAGTCATTCTCTCAAATGATTTGAAAGCTAGTGAGGAGCAACTGAGACTTCAATGCTTGGTAGACATTAATCCAGGCAACTACTCTTCCCAAAAACCTTTTCTGAGACTGAAAAGAAATGACCAAATGACCTCTGCCTAATCTTCTCCAAGGAAAGAAACTGATATATGTTTATTTTTAGAGGATATCCTGAAACATAAAATATCCCCCTACTCTGTGAAGGATAAGGCTATCTTATTATTTGAGAAATGATGTGCTGCTGCCAAATAACAGATATGAGGATGGAAAAGCTGGTGCTGAAGAATTGAATGCAGAGTTTTGCTGCCTCATGGGATGGATTTTAACTCCAGCTCTTTCACTGACTAATTGACAGTGAGGAATTATTATTATTATTATTATTATTTTGAGCCTTAACCGTCTCATCTCTAAAAAATACTGATGTGTAGATTTTTATGAAATGAGAACACATGTAAACATAGACAGCATATTGCCAGGCATATACTTTGCATGTTTTTAAACATAGATTCCCAATTCTATGCAGAGTTGGATTATTTACTTTTTCATGAACTCTATTCTAAACTCTGTTGAAGCAGAGACACTGTTATGCAATGTGGCATATAAAAAATGGTACACATTTTAATACACTGCTCTCATTGAGAATCTTCATTTATGTCTCTCCTCCTGAATGTGGATCTGCTATGGAAATGCTTTGTCCACTAGAACAGAGCAGGGTAATGCTATTCTATTTTGGGGTCCTGGACTTAAAGAGATTTGTGACTTGAACTTCATCTTCCTTAAAATACTCAGAAAATTGACTGAGTTAGAGATACCACATGAAGGGATAAGATATTCCAAGAAAGCAGAGAGGTGAATGACCAGGCCCCAGGTATTCCAAGCCTCAGGCAATTCTGTGTTATTCTGATTGAGGGCCTAGATATTTTTGGGCAGCAGAGATGAGTCATTCCAAATGAAATCTGTTCAAATTTGATTTATAAACATAAGAAATAATTGTTGTTGTCTAAGAACACTAAAGTTTAATGTTTGTAAGTAGTGACTGATATATGGACTATAGGATGAGATTTTATTAAGTGATTAGATTTTAAACAACTATAGAAAAAGCTGCTCAAGGGGAAGAACAGGAAGTTAGAGAATCAGGGGAGACTAGCCAGCATTAATCTATAGGTTTATTGGAAACAAGTTTATGTTTATAGGGGAATCTAAGAGGCATGTATTAATACTTATAGCTGCCATGATGGGGTCCTGAAGGATGTTTTGGAAGGGTTTAAGGAAGGCTGTTGCCCCTATGTAGTGACTGCTTCTACACCTCTGAGGTTCCTCAGCCAAGTAGTTGGTGGTAGGGCTGTCAGGACAAGCAATCAGAAAGAAGCGGATGTGGAAAGAAAGAAAGCTAGAGCAAGTTGAAACCTGCTGTAAATATTTGCTTGCATCAGTCCTCCACTGCTGAAGTTAAGTCATTCAGTCATGTCCAACTCTTTGCTACCCCATGGACTGTAGCCTGCCAAGCTCCTCAGTCCATGGGATTCTCCAGGCAAGAATACTGGAGTGGGTTGCCACTTGCTTCTCCAGGGGATTTTCCCAACCCAAAGATTGAACCCAGGTCTCTTGCATTGCAGGCAGATTCTTTACTATCTGAGTCACCAGAGAAGCCACCAGTGGAAGTCCTCCACTGCCTGATCATAAAAGCTTTCACATAATAATTTGTTGTTGTTCAGTCACTCAGTCCTGTCCAACTCTGTGTGACCCCATGGACTGCAGTATGCCAGGCTCACCTGTCCTTCACCAACTCCCAGAGCTTGCTCACACTCATGTCCATTGAGTCTGTGATGCCATCCAACCATCTCATTCTCTGTTGTCTCCTTCTCCTCTTGCCTTCAATCTTTCCCAGCGTCAGGGTCTTTTCCAGTGAGTCGACTCTTCACATCAGGTGGCCAAAGTTTTGGAGCTTCAGCATCAGTCCTTCCAATGAATATTCAGGGTCAATTTCCTTTAGGATTGACTGGTTTAATGTCCTTGCAGTCCAAGGGACTGTCAAGACTCTTTTCCAGTACCATCATTCAAAGTCATCAATTCTTTGGCTCTCAGCCCTTTTTATTCCCCAGCTCTCATATCTGTAAATGACTACTGGATAAAACATAGCTTTGACTATACAGACCTTTGTAGGCAGAGTGATGTCTCTGCTTTTTAATATATTGTCTCGATTTGTCATAGCTTATCTTCCATGGAGCAAGCATCTTTTAATTACATGGCTGCAGTCCCTGTCCACAGTGATTTTGGAGCCTGAGAAAATAAAGTCTGTCACTGTTTCCATTGTTTCGCCATTTATTTGCCATGGAGTGATGGGATCGGATGCCATGATCTTAGTTTTTTTTGAATTTTTATTTTTAAGCCAGCTTTTTCACTCTCCTCTTTCACCTTCATCAGGAGGCTCTTTAATTCCTCTTCTCTTTCTGCCATAAGGGTGATGTCATCAGTGTTCTCTTTAAAAAGTTGAAGTTCTTCTTTTGGCTAGCTTTTATATGGAAAACTACTGAGAAGAGGATTCTCAAATTAGACTTATCACCATAACAAATTTGATGAAGTAAAATCCAGTATGTATATAATATACAGCAAAGTGTTAGGCACAGCAAAAAACACACAATTTCCCCTTTAAATCAGATATGTCATAATTTTTCCATATTAATGACTATACATGATTTATCATACTTTGTTAAAGATTGAGGACTTATCCTATGCCCTTTGGGATTGTTAGAAATAAAAGTATATATGCAAAGAACCAAGGTCAAATAAGAAAATAAATAGTTTATAAAGGACCTCAAAGTGCCTAATTAACTTAAGTGAAGTTTTTTTCTGGTAAAAACCGCATTGGAGGACACAGGTCAGATGTGAAAAAAAAACTGAACATTCATTCTTCAACCTTGAATTGGAGGAAAACTTGCAGTAAAAGCTAACTTGACCTCTTGCTTACAGGTAGAGGGGAGATAGTGATAGAGAGAAAGAAAGCAAGAGAAAGTAGGACCTTTACACCACCACTGTAGGTCCTTCCCTGGTCCCTCATGATAGAAACCAGAAGAGAATCTAATGAACCAGAATAACAGCAAAGAGAAGCCAGGAAAATGTTTCATACCACAGAGGCACATTAATTCCATGTATTAACAAAACATTAATGAATGCCAAGATATGAATGATCTGGATCATTCTCTTTACCTTGATGAAAAAATGGAAGCCAAAAGTCTTCACTGAAAGTCTCTATTCCCCATCCAGTTGACACAGAAGTAAAACTTACCTTATAGGTCCTATTTTTTTAAGGCCTCTTTTTAATAAAGGCACATGGGTTAATTGCATATTTCCCCTTTATCTCATTCTACTATATAATAACATTTATCCAAAACATAGGAGAGAAACTTATGTAAAGCAGAAGTCTTTAGAGGATTAAATTTCAAAGTGCTTAGGCAAGAGCTCATATTAAAATAATTATTTCAAATGCAAATAACAATTAAATTTGTTCATGAGGGAAAGATTACACTAAAATATAAGTGTGTTAAATTTTATCCTTGAAAAATAACTATAAAGAAAATGTTATGATTAATTTATTAGGAAAAAACATTGGGCTAAAGCAATATCATATAGGAAAATTAATACATTAATTTTTAAAGGATCAGGGAGCAAGGATTGTACAAATCTCTGCTAGGAAAACTTTCTATAAATAACTAGAGACAGAAAGGGTTTATATTTGGCTATATTTTATAGTAAAACTTTGCTTAGCTACAATACTTGGGAGACAAATCTTAGGATAACTTCATAAAAGAGGCTTCCTTTCTCTGAATTATTATCATCATTATATAATTTTAATAAGTTTATAGTGGTGTAAATAGTATCCAATGAATTATACATATTTAAAATATACAATTTGACAATTTTTGTTATAAGGATAGATTTGAAAAATCATCACAATCAAGGTAGTAACATACTCATTGCCCCTAAAAGTTTCCATGTGTCCTATTTTAATTCCTCCCTCCTAGCCCTTACCCTCATTCCCAGGTAGCGAGTGATGTGTCTGTTACTACAAATTAATTTATATTTTCTATACTTACTTTTTTGGTAAGAGGAATCATATAGCGTGCATTTTTTTTTCCGGCTTCTTTCACTCAGGATAATTATTTTTAGGTTCATTCACCTTGTTGACACTATCAGTAGTTCATCTCTTTGACTTGAGTATTATTCCACTGTATATTTAACTAGTTGCTGATGATGGGCATTTGAATTATTTACAGTGTTTGACTATTACACATGAGGCTATTATTAAGATACAAGTATTTGTATGAAAAAGTTAGTTGATTTCTTTTCAGTAAATATTTGGGAGTGAAAGGAGTGAATCATGCAATACCTATATATTCAATTTTTTACATAATTGCCAAACTGTTACCCAAAGTAGTTGTAACATTTTTCATTCCCAACAAGAGTGAATTCCCAACAGTAGTGAATAGTGAGTCCTAGTTTCTCCTCACCTCATAAGCATGTGATAGGCTCAAATTTGTATTGCTTTTTATCTTTTCTTTCTTTTCTCTTTTACTTTCTCACTTTCTTTCATCTCTAATTTACATTTCTCTGATAACTAACAATGCTGAATATATTGTTATGTGCCATGTGTATATCTTTTTTGATAAGGTGTCTGCTCAAAATCTTTTCCCATTTTTTTCAGGTTGTTTTCTTATTTTTGAATTTAAGTAATTTTTATATATTCTAGATATGATTTTTATCAGATGTATGATTTGAAAATATTTTTTCCAAGACTGTGAATTATCTTTTCATTGTCTGATACAAGTAAGCTTTTTTTTTTTTTTAACGGATGGCATTTTGGTACCACAATTAAAAATCTTTGCTTATTACAAGGTCACTAAGACTTTCTCCTTTTATTTTTCTATACATTAGAAAGTATACAATTTTATGCTTTATATTTGGCTCCATGTTTCACTTTTTAGTTAATTTCACATATAATGCAATAATTGGATTGAAGTTTTTGTGTGTGTGTGTGTAGAGAGATACAATTTTTCCAGTATCATTTCTTAAAAAGATTATCCTTTCTTCATTAAATTGCCTTTTACTTTGTTGAAATCGTGTTATCTATATATATGTGAATATTTCTGTTCTGTTAATCTATTTACCTATATTTATGCCACTGTAACAAATCTTGATTACTACAGTTTTTATTGTGTTGAAATCAGGCATCATGATTCTTTTTTTGTCACTTAGAATTTTGGCAATTCTCTCCTCTGCATTTCTATGTGAGTGTTAATTTTTTTTAACTTTTTATTTATATTTATATTACAATGTTGTGATAGTTTCAGGTGCACAGCAAAAGGAATCAGCCATACATACACACATATAAATTCTCCCCCAAACTCCTTACCCTTCCAGGCTGTCACATAACATTGAGGAGAGTTCTCTGTGCTAAACAGTAGTTGCTGGTTAGTTATCCATTTTACATATAGCAGTGTGTGCATGTCGATCTCAAACTCCCTAACTATCCCTTTCCCCTACCCTTCATCTGTACACATAAGTTTGTTCTCTAAGTCTGTGTGTCTTGTAAATGCATTCATTTGTATCATCTCTTTTCAGATTCCACATATAAGGGATATCATATGATATTTCTCCTTCTCTGTCTGACTTACTTCACTCAGTATGACACTCTCTATATGCATCGATGTTGCTGCATATGGCATTATTTAATTCTTTTTGATGGTTGAGTAATATTCCATTGTATATATGTATCACTTCTTTATCCATTCTTCTGCCAATGTACATTTAGGTTGCTTCTATCTGTTAGCTACTGTAAACAGTGCTGCAATGAATATTGGGGTGCATGTATCCTTTCAGACCATGTCTTTCTCCAGATATATGCCCAGGAATGGGACTGCAGTGTCATATGGTAGCTGTACTTTTAGTTTTTTAGGGGACATCCATACTGTTCTCATATTGGCTGTACCAAATTTTATTCCCATCAATAGTGTAGGAGGATTGATTCTGTACTCTCCATACCCTCTCCAGCATTTATTATTTGTGAATTTTTTGTTGATAGTCATTTTGACTGGTGTGAGGTGATATCTCATTGCAGTTTTGATTTGTATTTCTGTAATAAAAATAATGATGTTGACATCTTTTCATGTGCCTCTCGGCCACCTGTATGTCTTCTTTGAAGAAATGTCTGTTTAGGTCTTCTGCATATTTTTTGATTGGACTGTTTGTTTTGATGATATTAAGCTTCATGGAATGTTTATAAATTTTGGAGACTAATCCTTTGTTGTTCACATCATTTGCAAATATTTTCTCCCAATCTGTAGGTTGTCTTTTCATTTTGTTTATTGTTTCCTTTGCTGTGCAGAAGCTTTTCTGTTTAATTAGTTCTGCTTAGTTTATTTATTTTTGTTTTTATTTCCATTATTCTGGGAGACAGATCGAAAAAGATAATGCTGAGATTTATGTCAGAGTGTTCTGCCTGTGTTTTTCTCTAGAAGCTTTATAGTGTCTAGTCTCACATTTAGGTTTTTAATGTATTTTGAGCTTACTTTTGTATATGGTGTTAAAGAATGATCTAATTTTGTTTTTTTTTACATGTAGCTTTCCAGTTTTTCCAGCACTGTTTATTGAAGAGACTATCTTTTCAACATTGTGTGGTCTTGTCTCCTTTGTCATAGAGTAATTAACCATAAGTGGATGGATTTATTTCTGAGTGAAATAGGGACAGGTCTGAAACTGTGACTAAAAATCTTCCAACAAACAAAAGTCCAAGACAAGTTGGCTCCATAGGAAAGTTCTATTTAACATTTAGAGAAGAGTTAATACCTATCCTTCTGAAACTGTTCCAGAAACTTGCAGAGGAAAGAAAACATACAAACTCATTCTATGAGACCACCATCACCCTTTTATCAAAATCAGACAAAGATATCACACACAAAATAATTACAGGCTAATATCAGTGATGAACATAGATGCAAAAATCCTCAACAAAATACTAGCAATCTGAAATCCAATAATACATGAAACGGATCACACACTGTGATCAAGTGGTGTTTATCCCAGGGATGCAAAGAATTTTTCATTATCCACACATCAATCAATGTGATACACCACATCAACAAATTGAAGAATAAAAATCATATGATCATTTCAATAGATACCAAAAAAGCTTTTTGACAGAATTCAGCACCCATTTATGATAAAAATGTTCTAGAAAGTGGTCATAGAGGGAACATACCTCAACATAACAAAGGCCATGTACAATAAACCAAGAGCTAACATCACACTCTGTGGTGAAAAGCTGAAAGCATTTCCTCTAAGCTCAGGAATAAAAATGTTGTCTATGTGAGTTTTAAAACTGCTTTAAAATTTCTACAAATATATGTTGGAATTTTAATTGGTGTTACACAGAATTTATTGATGAATGTGAAAATAACTTAATGTTTTAACAATATTGACTTCTGTAATAAATGGACAGGTGACTCTATGCAGTGTTCAGTTTTCCTTGTATAAGTCTCATGCATCTTTTATCAGTTACACTTTATATTTTTGATGTTATTATATGCAATAGCATTGTAAATTTCAATGTTGATCTTTTTTTTCTGAAAACAAAATACGAAATTTTATTTTTTGTTTTTGATTTTTTTTAAAGAAGTTTTAAGTTTGCAACAAAATTCAAAAGGAGTTAGAGATTTTCCACATACCACCTCCTCTAAAACATGCATAATCTTACCCGTTATCAACATCAGTTAACAGAATGGTAATTAATTACCAAGGATGAATCTATACTGACACATCATAATCATCCAAAATCCATAGTTATCTTAGGGATAACTTTTGATATAGTGCATTCTATGAGTTAGCATAAATGTATAATCATATATAGTCCTCATTATAATATTACACAGAGTATTTTCACTGACCTGAAAATCCTCTCTACCCTGCATATTCATCTGTTCCCTTATACTCCAACCCCTGGCAACAACTGATTTTTTTCCTGGAATCCATAATTTTGTCTTTTCCAGAATGTTATGCAGTTGGAATCATACAGAATGTATCTTTTTAACATTAGTAATATGCATTTAAGCTTCCTCCATGTTTTTTCATGGCTTTATGGCACCTTTCTTTTCAGTCCTGAAAAATATTCCATTGTCTGGGTATCAGTTCAGTTCCGTCACTCAGCCATGTTCAACTCTTTGTGACCCCATGTACCACAGCACGCCAGGCCTCCCTGTCCATCATCAATTCTCGGGGTCCACCCCAACTCAGGTCCATCAAGTCGATGATGCCATCCAACCATCTCATCCTCTGTCGTCTCGTTCTCCTCCTGCCCTCAAACTTTCCCAGCATCAGGGACTTTTCCAATGAGTTAGCTCTTCACATGAGGTGGCCAAAGTATTGGAGTTTCAGCTTCAACATCAGTCCTTCCAATGAACACTCAGGACTGATCTCCTTTAGGAGGGACTGGTTGGATCTCCTTGCAGTCCAAGGGATTCTCAAGAGTCTTCTCCAACACCACAGTTCAAACGCATCAATTCTTCAGCGCTCAGTTTCTTCACTGTCCAACTCTCACATCCATACATGACCACTGGAAAAACCATAGCCTTGACTAGACAGACCTTCGTTGGCAAAGTAATGTCTCTGCTTTTTAATATGCTATCTAGGTTGGTCATAACTTTCCTTCCAAGGAGTAAGCATCTTTTAATTTCATGGCTGTAATCACCATGTGTAGTGATTTTGGAGCCCCCCAAAATAAAGTCAGCCACTGTTTCCACTGTTTGCCCATCTATCTGCCATGAAGTGATGGGACTAGACGTCGTGATCTTAGTTTTCTGAATGTTGAGCTTTAAGCCAACTTTTTCACTCGCCTGTTTCACTGTCCTCAAGAGGCCCTTTAGTTCCTCTTCACTTTCTGCCATAAAGGTGGTGTCATATGCATATCTGAGGTTATTGATGTTTCTCCCGGCAATCTTGATTCCAGCTTGTGCTTCCTCCAGCCCAGTGTTCCTCATGATATACTCTGCATATAAGTTAAATAAGCAGGGTGACAATATACAGCCTTGACGTACTCCTTTTCCTATTTGGAACCAGTCTGTTGTTCCATGTCCAGTTCTAACTGTTGCTTACTGACCTGCATACAGGTTTCTCAAGAGACAGGTCAGGTGCTCTGGTATGCCCATCACTTTCAGAATTTTCCACAGTTCATTGTGATCCACACAGTCAAAGGCTTTGGCGTGGTCAATAATCCAGCGGATGTTGACAATTTGATCTCTGGTTCCTCTGCCTTTTCTAAAACCAGCTTGAACATCTGGAAGTTCACGGTTCACATATTGCTGAAGCCTGGCTTGGAGAATTTTAAGCATTACTTTACTAGCATGTGAGATGAGTGCAATTGTGCAGTAGTTTGAGCATTCTTTGGCCTTTCTTTGGGATTGGAATGAAAACTGACCTTTCCAATCCTGTGGCCACTGCTGAGTTTTCCAAATTTGCTGGCATATTGAGTGCAGCACTTTCACAGCATCATCTTTCAGGATTTGAAATAGCTCAACTGGAATTCCATCACCTCCACTAGTTTTGTTCACAGTGATGTTTTCTAAGGCCCACTTGACTTCACATTCCAGGATGTCTGGCTCTAGGTGAGTGATCACACCATCGTGATTATCTGGGTCGTGGAGATCTTTTTTGTACCGTTCTTCTGTGTATTCTTGCCACCTCTTCTTAATATCTTCTGCTTCTGTTAGGTCCATACAATTTCTGTCCTTTATTGAGCCCATCTTTGCATGAAATGTTCCCTTGGTATCTCTAATTTTCTTGAAGAGATCTTTAGTCTTTTCCATTCTGTTGTTTTCCTCTATTTCTTTTCATTGATCGCTGAGTAAGGCTTTCTTATCTCTCCTTGCTATTCTTTGGAACTCTGCATTCAGATGGATATATCTTTCCCTTTCTCCTTTGCTTTTCGCTTCCCGTCTTTTCATAGCTATTTGTAAGGCCTCCTCAGACAGCCGTTTTGCTTTTTTGCCTCTCTTTTTCTTGGGGATGGTCTTGATTCATGACTCCTGTACAATGTCACGGACCTCCATCCATAGTTCATCAGGTACTCTGTCTATCAGATCTAGTCCCTTAAATCTATTTCTCACTTCCACTGTGTAGTCATAAGGGATTTGATTTAGGCCATACCTGAAAAGTCTAGTGGTTTTCCTTACTTTCTTCAATTTCAGTCTGAATTTGGCAATAAAGAGTTCATGATCTGAGCCACAGTCAGCTCCCCATCTTGTTTTTGCTGACTGTATAGAGCTTCTCCATCTTTGGCTGCAAAGAATATAATCAATCTGATTTTGATGTCTACCATCTGGTGATGTCCATATGTAGAGTCTTCTCTTGTGTTGTTGGAAGAGGATGTTTGCTATGACCAGTGTGTCCTCTTGGCAAAACTCTATTAGCCTTTGCCCTGCTTCATTCTGTACTCCAAGGCCAAATTTGCCTGTTACTCCAGGTGTTTCTTGACTTCCTACTTTTGCATTCCAGTCCCCTATAATGTCTGGGTATATCATGGTATATTTATGCACATAGCTGCCCAAAGACATCTTGTGTTTTTTGCTTTTTTTTTTTTTTTAATTTTGGCAATTAGGAATAAAGTTTCCATAATCCTGGGCAGGTTTTTGTGTGAACTTGTTTGTAACTTATTTGAGTAAATGGCAAGGAGGGCATTTGCTATATTGCATGCTAAGAATATGTTTAGTATTGTAGTTACAGTTTTCAAAAGTTACTCTTTTCCCCACCAACATATGCAATTTTCTGAACTTCATATCCTTGCCAGCATTTGGTGTTATTAGTGTTCTGGATTTTGTCCATTCTAGTAGGTATAGAGTGGCATCTCACTGAATTTGCCTGGGACATATGATGTGGGGCATGTTTTCGTATGCTTATTTGCCATCAGTATATCTGCTTTGATGAGGTGTCCATTAAGGTCTTTAGTCCTTTTTAATTGGGTTGTTTTCATATTGCTGAGTTTTAAGAGTTCTTTATTCATTTTGGAAAAAAGATGAGTCTTCTGCAAAAAATTTTCTCACAGTGTGAGGCCTCTCTTCTGATTCTCTTGACATTATACTTCACAGCACTTGTTTTTAATCTTAATGAAGTTCAACTTATCAATTATTTCTTTCATGGAGTGTATCCTTGGTATTTTATCTAAAAGCATGTCACCGTACCCAAGGTCATTTAGGTTTTCTCCTATATTATCTTCTAGAAGTTTTATGGCTTTGCATTTTACATTTAAGTCTATGATCAATTTTGAGTTAATTTTTGTGAAAAGGTATAAGGTCCATGTCTAGAGTCACTGTTTTGCATGTGGATGTTCAGTTGTTTCAGCATCATTTATTGAAAAGACTGTCTTTGTTCCATTGTATTGACTTTGCTTCTTTGTCAGAAATAATTTGACTATTTTTATAGAGTTGTATTTCTGGGCTGTTTTATTCCATTGATCTGTTTGTCCATCCCTTGACCAATACAACATTGTCTTAACTATTAGAGCTTTATAGAAAGTCTTAAAGTTGGATAGCACCAGTCCTCCAATTTTGTTCTTCTTTCTCAATATTGTGTTGGCTCTTCAGGGCCAGTTGTCTCTTCATATAAACCTTAAAGTCAGTGTGCTGACATCTATAAAATAGCTTACTGGGATTTTGATTGAGAATATAAAAATCATTGAGCTATTTACATTCTTTTTTTCATGCTAAATTTTTGAAAGGCTGCATGCATCACATGCTTACAGTACACCTCACTTCAAACTAGCTACGTGTTAGGTGCTCAAGAACTGCTAGTGGCTTAGGAGAACTTGAAGAAGACTATGGACTTCTTCCCAGAAAAATTCTCACCAGCACACATTCCCCAAAAGCTTTCAGGGGACTCATGAACTCTTTGAAGCTGCCTTGGACTTCCTGTCATAAACTAATCTCAAACTGTCATACCTATATAACTAAACTTAAAATTTTCTTAATGGTGTCCTTTGGAAGTTATATAAATTATTTAAAAAGAAAATTTTAATCATTTCTGTAGATGCTGCTGCTGCTGCTAAGTCGCTTCAGTCGTGTCCGACTCTGTGCGACCGCATAGACGACAGCTCACCAGGCTCCGCTGTCCCTAGGATTCTCCAGGCAAGAATACTGGAGTGGGTTGCCATTTCCTTCTCCAGTGCATGAAAAGGAAAAGTGAAAGTGAAGTTGCTCAGTCGTGTCTGACTCCTAGCGACCCCATGGACTGTAGCCCACCAGGCTCCTCTGTCCATGAGATTTTCCAGGCAAGAGGACTGGAGTGGGGTGCCATTGCCTTCTCCGTTCTGTAGATGAGAAATCTGCTAAAAGATAACTGTGAAAAAGTTAACTATTTTTAATATTTTTTTTAAAAATTGAAGTATAGTTGATTTACAATGTTTTTGATGTACAGCAAAAGTGATTCAGTTGTGTGTGTGTCTGTGTGTATAGAATATATATATACATACATATATTAATATACTCTTTTTGGATTATTTTCCATTATATGTGATACTGTGTATATTTCCCTGTGCTTACAGTAGGTCCTTGTTGGTTATCTATCATATACATAGTAGCATGTTAATCCCAAACTCCTGATTTATCCCTCCCCACTCCCTTTTGGTAACCATAAGCTTGTTTTCTGTGTCTTGTTTTTGTTGTCTTTCTGTTTTGTCAATAAGTTCATGTGTATCATTAAAAAAATATTTAACTATTACATGACGTTAGCTATAGTTTTTTGAAGAGTCTATCAAATTGAGAAGTCTCTCTCTACTCCTGGATTACTGACTATTCGTATGAATGCATGTTATATTTTGTCAGATGCTTTTTCTGTGTGTACTGATATGATCATATGATTTTTCTTTTTTTTCTTTTTTGGGTTATTGATTTGATGGATTACAGTAATTGATTTTGAAGTGTTGAACCAGCTTTTCACATCTGGTATAAATTTCACTTGGTCATGGTGCATACTTTTTCTATACTTTTTCGGATTTTAATTGAAAGTATTTAGTTGAGGATTTCTATGTATGTGTTTATGAGAGATATTGATCTGTAGCATTTCTGTAGTGTCTTTGTCTGGTGTTGGTACTGGGATAAACGCTACCCTAGCAAAATGAGTTAGAAAGTATTTCCTCTGTTTCTATTCTCTGAAAGAGATTGTAGAGAATTGATATAGTTTCTCCCTTAAATGTTTGGTAGAATTCACCATTGAACCCATCTAGCCTGATGCTTATTTTGGAAGATTATTATTTATTTATTCATGTAATAAATGTAATTTGATTCAGATCATTGATTTCTTCTTGTGTAAGTCTGGCAGATTATGTCTTTGAAAGCAGGACACATTTTGGGTAGGTTATCAAATATGGGCTTAGAGTTGTAAGTAGTATTCATAGCATTCTTTTCATATTGCTTTTATTTCTATGGACCTGTAGTGATGCTCCTTATTTTATTTTTAATGTTAGTAACTGATGTCCTCTCTTTTTCCCTTAGCCTAGTTAGAAGCATATTAGTTCTGTTGATATTTTCAAAGAACCAGCTTTTGATTTTGTTGTTCTTCTCTAGTTCCTGTTTACAATTTCATGATTTATGTTCTAATTCTTTTTTAAATTGAGGTGTAGTTGATGTACAATATTATATAAGTATCAGATGTACAAAATAGTGATTCTCAAGTTTTAAATGTTATATTTCATTTATAGTTATTATAAACTCTTGGCTCTATTATTTCTTTTATTCTGGTTACTTGGGATTTCATTTGCTCTACATTTTCTGGTTTCCTAATGTGAAAATTTGGATGATTGATTTTAGATCTTTTTTCTTTTCTAATATATTCATTCAGTGCTATAAAATTCCCTATAAGCATTGCTTTTGCTGCCTCACACAAATGGTGATGTTTGTCTCTATTTTTATGTGTTTAAAAGTATATTTTATTTATTCTTGAGACTTCTTCTTTGATCCATATGTCACATGGAATTATGTTATTTAATTTCCAGGTATTTGGGGATTTTCCAGTTGTCTGTTGTTGATTTCTGGTTTAATTCCTTTATGATCTGTGATCAGATATTGTACGATTTCTATTCTTTTAAATTTGTTAAGGTGTGTTTTATGGTCCAAAATGTAATATATCTTAGTGAATGTTGCTAGTGAGCTTGAGAAGCATGTTCGTATTTTGTATACAACGATTTTGTATATTTTATTATGTTGTTGGATAAAGTAGTCTGTGTTAATTATATCCTGTTAGTTGATGACATTGTTGAATTGGACTCTGTCCTTACTGATTTCTGCCTGCCGGGTGTGTCCATTTCTGAGAGAGGGGTGCTGAAGCCTCTATTCATGATAATGGATACATTTATTTCTTCTTGCATTTCTATCAGTTTTTGCCTTGTATAGTTTGACATATAATGTCAGATTCATACACAATAAGAATTACATCTTCTTAGGGAACTAATTCTTTTATTAGTATGTAGATAAATTTCTTTATCCATGAATCTTTATTTGGCTTGAAATCTGCTCTGTCTGAAATTTATACAACTACTCCTCCTTTTTTTTCTTTTTTCAGGCAAGGCTTTACTGGGGCCCCTGCTGCAGCAGAGGGGAGGGAGCAAGAACAAACAACAGGTTCTCTTGCTTGTGTACTCCCGAAGGGGAGATGAGATTGTTCCTTATATTGGATGAGTGTTGGGGTGTGTCCAGGGGGACAGTCCAGAAGGGTGGCTTAGGTGGTTTACCCATCCTTTAGGTGATGTGTACAGGGGGGCATGCTCAGAAACTTGCTTTTGCTCTGGGCTGTTCAGAAGTGAAAGTTGGATTTTTCTGGCCTCTTTGTAGCTTTTGTCCAGAATTTGTCCTAACTACACTACATGTTTCCTTGTAGCTCAGTCAGTAAAAATTCTTTAGTCAGTAAAGAAACCTCCTATAATGCAGGAGACCCAAGTTCGATCTCTGGGTTGGGAAGATCCCCTGGAGAAGGAAATCGCAATCCATTCCAGTACTTTTGCCTGGAAAATCCCATGGATGGAGGAGCCTGGTCAGTTACAGTCCATGGAGTCTCAAGAGTTAGACATGGTTTAGCAACTAAGCCACCACTACCACACACACATGAAGTTCTTTTTAGTCCTATATAGTTTCTTCCAGTTTTGTTGCTTAAGGAGAGGTGTGTCCAAGTGCAAGCATTGCAACACTGCAGCAAGGATTCTAGGTCCCAGGTCTGACTCATTCCCCTCTGAGAGATTCTACACCTTTATTCTTAAGGGGCGTAAGGGACAGAAGGTTGGAAAGTATCTTCTGAAACTTCTTCCTACTGGACAGGGGCTATAGACCTTATCCTGCTTTAAAAGTATATGTCTCTCACTGACTGTTTCCAAAGACCTGTAAGGACCTAGGTCACTCTGCTGGAATGGGCTGAATTCCTTGAGCCATCATGAAGCCTTGCTTCAAACTGTTGAAGCCTAAAAGACACTGAGTTGACCAAAAAGTTAAACAAACAAGAGCTAAAAAGAACAACAACAATAGCCATTAAAGGGCCTAGAAAGAGAAGCAACCAGGTTAACTTTGGATTTCCAGGTTAACTGTTTACCAGACAATGGAAGCTATATCACCCCTGTCAAAATTATGAGACTACTCTGCCTGGGTGTATATTTCCTTAGTATTAATTTTTACATGTCCTGTTACATTGATCAAAGTGCAACAGAATGTTTTAGTTATCACACAAACTCTACCTTGTTTTGCCAGAAGGTGCTCAAGGGCCAGATAATTGTCAAGAACCATATCAGCCAATTAAATGAGAGGTCCTAAGTCCCATTAAGATTTAAGTAGGAGCCAACCCAGTGCATCATTTTACTTATCTGTTGATGGTGCCTGTCTTTTGAACAGGTATTTCAGACCTTCCACTGTCTCATAGGTGTATTGTTCTATTGTGACCAACAGGGTTTCTGGAGATAAAATCTTTAGTCTGGACAAATGTACCCAACTAGATATTCCTTGCAGTTTGACAGCAGTGGAGGTGGTTAAAATTACTTAATAGGGGCCCTTCCATTTTGGCAATAGTTGCTCTTAAGGAGACCCCTATTTCCAAGTTTTAAGAACTTGGTCCCTAGGGTTTATTTGTGAAGGAAATGCTCCCTCCTCTGTATTTTTAGTGGAAGCTGGTAGTGTCTTGTGGGCATTGTCCTGGACTGCCTTCTGAACTTGTCCTAAATTAACGATATATATCAAGGCCTGGTTCATGTCCTCATCCAGTAGAATGTCACTAGTAAAAGAAAAGGCCTTTCAAATGGACTGTGTCCCCAGTCCTGGGGGCTACGTGGAACTTGAGGTGGGCAATAGGAAGCAAGGTGGTCCAGGGTTTATCCATTTCTTGGCAGATCTTTTTGCTAAGGTTTTCTTTAAAGTATGGTTCATTTTCTCTACCTTCCCTGAAGACTGGAGGTGCTAAGAGGTGTATAGCTTATAGTCCATCCCTAGGTCTGGTGCAAACCCCTGTGCGATTTTGGCTATAAAAGAGGGACTGTAACCATTCTGGAGGGACTTTGGAAGTCCAAACTAATAAACTGTTTCTTTTAAAATGGACTTCAGTCAGTCAGTCAGTTCAGTCGCTCAGTCATGTCCAACTCTTTGTGACCCCATGGACTGCAACACACCAGGCTTCCCTGTCCATCACCAACTTCCGGAGCATGCTCAAACTCATGTCCATTGAATCAGGGATGCCATCCAACCATCTCATCCTCTGTTGTCCCCTTCTCCTCCCACCTTCAATCCTCCCAGCATCGGAGTCTTTTCCAATGAGTCAATTCTTTGCATCAGGTGGCCAAAGTATTGCTTTATCCAGCCCACCATTTCACATGATGTACTCTACATAAAAGTTAAATACGCAGGGTGACAATATGCAGCCTTGATGATGTACTCCTTTCCCAATTTTAACCAGTCCGTTGTCCCATGTCCTGTTCTAACGTTGCTTCTTGACCTGCATACAGATTTCTCAGGAGGCAGGTAAGGTGCTCTGGTATTCCCATTTCATTAAGAATTTTCCACAGTTTGTTGTGATCCACCCAGTCAAAGATTTTGGCATAATCAATAAAGCAGAAGTAGGTGTTTTTCTGGAATTCTCTGGTTTTTCTGATGATCCAACAGATTTTGGCAATTTGATCTCTGGTTCCTCTGCCTTTTTAAAATCCAGTTTGAATATCTGGAAATTCATGGTTCACGTACTATTGAAGCCTGGCTTGGAGAATTTTGAGCATTACATTGCTAGCATATGAGATGAGTGCAATTGTGCAGTAGTTTGAACATCATTTGGCATTGTCTTTCTTTGGAATTGCCTTACTATGGAATTGGAATGAAAACTGATCTTTTCCAGTCCTGTGGCCACTGCTGAGTTTTCCAAATTTGTTGACATATCGAGTGCAGCACTTTAACAGCATCATCTTTTAGGATTTGAAATAGCTCAACTGGAATTCCATCACCTCCACTAGTTTTGTTCACAGTGAGGCTTCCTAAGGCCCACTTGGACTTACAGATTTCCATAGCCTTTTCAGATTGGGTGGAGAAGACTTCAACCCATTCTATGAAAATATTGACCAACACCAGAAAGAAAGAAAGTGAAGTCTCTCAGTTTTGTCCAACTCTTTGCGACCCCATGGACTGTAGCCTACGAGGCTCCTCCATCCATGGGATTTTCCAGGCAAGCATACTGGAGTGGGTTGCCATTTCACCAAAAGAAATGTATATCCTTATTGCAGGAGCATTTGGGTGAAATCTAACTGCCAGTCTTCCCCTGTATATGTCCCTTGGCATTGAACTGACCTGAGGAACGAAGGGGGGATCAGATGGGTCTGTGGGCACATAAATCACAGGCAAGCATTATTTGTGTTACTCTTCTTTTAATCCTCTTCCCTGAAAAAGCCTTTTGCATCGAGTTCCATGATGTATCCCTCCCAAAGAGTAGCATGGTTTAAGCACCTGGAGAGTTGCCATTGTTGGGCCTCAGGGTTTAGAACCTCTTCCTTCTTTTTATACTAGCCTGTGTGTCCTTTCACATAGCCCTGTTTTTCAGCATTTTATTGTTCCTGTGGGGAACTCTGGGGAAGGCAAGGGAGTTCAGGGGAGCCAATCATTAGAGCTATAACTTGTTCAGGTTCCTGCAATCTAGCTGCTTTTGTGCAATTTGATCAGCTTTGCTGTTCCCTTGGCTCACAAAAGATCCATTCCTATGATGGCATCTACACTGTACTGCTACCTGTATTGGAGGCTGCATTGCTTCTAAAAGTGCAAGAGTCAAATCTTTGTTTTATGGGGGAATTTCTAGAGATTAACATTTCTCTTTCTTTCCAAATGACAGCCTGAGCATGTAGCCCAGGGAACCCACATTTACAGTGGATAAAAATATTTAATTTCTTATCCTTCCCTAATTGCAAAGCTCTCATTAATGCAATGAGTTCAGCCTTTGGGACTGATGTCTAGGGTGGTAGAGTCTTGGCTTCTATGACTTCATCTAGAAACTAAGTATTCCCTGCTTTTCGGGTCTCTATTTCTATAAAACTGCTCCCGTCAGTAAAGATTCAGCCTCAGGGCTATCAAGAGGCTCATCTAGAAGATCAGACCTGCTGGAATAAGTTTCTTCTAGGATCTTTATACACGGAAGCAATAAGTGTCCACTCTCGACTGCTGGAAGCAGAGTTGCTGGGTTTAGGATTTGGCACGCCTTTAAGATAATGTTGAGGGTGTCCATTAGGAGGGTTTGATATCTGTTAGCCTTCCTCCAGTCAACCAATGATGTCCTTTGACTTCCAGCACCGATTATACCCGATGAGGGGTTAACACATATAAATGTTGTCCCAGGGTGACCTTGGAAGCCTCATTAACCAACAGGGCTGTGACTGTTACTGCCTACAGGCAGCTTGGCTATCCCAAGGCCACCAAGTCTAGTTGTTTAGAAAGGTAAGCCACTGGTCTCTGATTGGTTCCAGCTTTAGGGTCAGGACTCCTAGTGCTATCACTGACCTCTTGTGAACACATGCAATAAAGGGCTTGTCCAAATTTGGAAGCCCCATTGCTGGTTCTCTACTCAGTCTTTAGGGTTTCAAAGGCCTGCTGGTGGTCCTTATTCTATTGAAGGGGCTCCCTTTATCCTCCCTTTAGAGCTTCATATAGGGCTTAGCTATAAGGCCATGATTTGGAATCCTGATACAACAGAATTCAGCCATCTCAAGAAAGACTTGGAGTTGCCTCTTTGTGG
Organism: Giraffa tippelskirchi; assembly: GCF_054371585.1. NCBI lineage: Eukaryota > Metazoa > Chordata > Mammalia > Artiodactyla > Giraffidae > Giraffa > Giraffa tippelskirchi. Next base: position 46,633,580 of record NC_137276.1, read on the forward strand.
TTGGAGATGGTAATGCACTAACTACTGTTTGATCTATGGCCAGGGCTCATGTTCCTGGGGTCAAAACAAATCCTAAATATTGAACCCGTTGCTTTGATATCTGAGCCTTGAAGATAGAATTTGGTTCAAAACCAACAAAACCTCAAGTCATTTTGCTGTGACGGAACTTGCATCAATCATTTCTCACTCACACTGTCAGCATGGCTTCAGTGTTCTTTACTGTCTTTGCTGGGGAGATACTTACTGATGGCATACTTTAGGAAATAAACTTGCATTATAAAATTGTAAGGTACAAACTTTGGCTTAGTAATGAAGGAAAATATTAGTTGCTGCTGAAGGCAGCCCTCAGGTGCAACCATATAAGGATAGGGTTGTCCTGACACTGGATAATTTATGTAAGTTCCAATTAAACTTGCTGGTTGTAAACTAAGATCTCCAGGACTCATGTGCTCATTAAATCTGTTTAATGTGTTTATTAAATTATACAAATCCTTTGCCAGATTTAAGAATGTAATTTACTTTCTCGGTTTGACTCTCATGCACAAATATTTATCCATGGTCAATTTGTTTGTATCCATAATATCAGTTTTTCTATTACATTTTAACTCATTTTAATGTCACATCAGGGAATAGAACTGATATTTTCCTTACAACTAAACCCTTTATATAGAATTACTGTCAGCAGTACTTACAAATTCAGCAGGTGTAATTTATAACTAAGACTATTTGTATAATTTGCAATGTTCCATTACCAAGTTTTGTTTAGTTATTTATATATACATGAGTGTGTATATATATATATATATAACTATATGTGTTGCCATTTAGCCATATGATTATATTATCTTTCTATTGGGCTGGCCATAAAGTAAGTTCAGGTTTTTCCATAGCATCTTATGGGAAAACCTGGACAAACTTTTTGCCAACTCAGTAGAAAGGATATACTATTGTAGTATGACTGAAGAATGTAATTTGTAAAATCCAAAGCCCTTACAAAAGTCTTGCAAAGTCCTCCATTATTTAGCTTAGACTTCATTTCTTAAAAGTTTCCTATTCACCTGTCATGCTTCAGCACATTTGCCTCCTGTCGTTCTTCAAACACAATACACCTCAAATATGAAGTAACATTAGGATCACCTAGGCCACAGATTGCAGTGCTCAATTCCAGAGCTTCTGGGTTAGTAGGTTGAGGTAGACACCAAAAATTTGCCTAACAGGTTTGTTGATGATGGTGATGCTGCTCGTTCAAGGATCTCAATTTGAGAACATGTACTCAAACAAGGGAAGCTATTTCCTACCTCAACCCTCTTCTCACTTCCTATTTCATCTCCCTGGAAAGCCCTTCCACTAGAGACATTTCCTTGATACCATTCAGGTTTATATTCAGTTGTCATATCTTAGGCCATTTGTCAGGAAATGTTTCTCCTATCTAAAGTAGCACTCCTGAGACTCTAGACCATTCATGTTCTTACATAGTGCTTTACTCTGCCCCTGTATCTGTCTCTTTTGAACACACATTATAAAACTATGTGTTTATATAATATATAGTATACTGTTCAGCTGAAAGATTTATGGTCTGCTGAAAAATTTACTCTTGGTTTCGGGTTCAGAGGATTCACTGGCAAAATAACTGCTCTACACTTAAGTAAGCAAGAAATAAGGAAGTTTATTATAATAGTAGTATGTTACAGTATGAGGACAGGTAATATAGTAAGATACAATTATGTATACATATATACACTGCAGCAAGAAATATGTCACCAAATTGGGGAAACATATCCAGATACAAGCAACACTGGGAGAGTCCTTCCTTCATTGAGAGGTCCTGGGTGGTATGTCCACCCCACATTTGAGACATCAGACTGCCATCCAAAGGAGTCCTTCTTTTATCACCAAGCTGTAAGCTGATAGCCATCAGCTTACATGCAAAGGTGCAGCTCTGGCTGTTATGTTAAATGCTTACATCTCTAGTAGTTAAGTCTCAGAATGTTTGCTGATCCCCAGAAACTGGGCAGATTCCCAAGGCCCAGGAAACTTTGTGACTTACTCCCTTCCTTATCTGTTGGTCCCCAAGACCTTAATACTTTCGCTATTTCTGCTGGTCAGCAGCTCGTCATGTAATTCCTTTCAGGATCTCCTTTCAATTAAAGGCCTATTGTTGCATCTAAAGGCTGAACAGGACTACTTATATTAATTTTCCTAACATATAGGGAGTAAATAAATATAGAACTTTTTATTCATTTATTTGCATGTAATCTGCCTTGTGCACGAGAATGTGATACCCTTGATGAAGAGGACTTTTTGTTGTTGTTGTTTATTGCCAAATCCTCAAAAAGTAGGACAACGCCTGTCACATAATAGGCTTTCAACAAATATTCATTCACTAAATGAATACAATGTAAATCTGTCATACTCCCTTTTCCAAAAGTATGAGCAAAGCTGAAAGAGTTATGAAGAGTAAAATTTGAGGCTATATAAAAAGATATACTCTTTATATAGAGTAAAGAGTAAGGCACTTTGAGTAAGAGTAAGGCATATTGGTCTTTATGGTGCAGTAGAATGGTACAAGGGAAAGAATATTAGACATAGAAGTGTCCTTCCTGAATTTCAGCTCTGATCATGTCAGTTGAACTGTGAAACTATTAGTGAATCTCACTTTTTTCACCTAATGGCCACATGGTTATGATGATTAAGTGAGATAACTTCTTTAAAAATCTGTTATTCAGTAGGATCTGAAAAGACTCTATAATATCCTTTGGCATAATCATTTTTAAGTAACAGAAATTAACATTTCCTGATATCTCTCAGTGATTACATGACTCTATAAAGAACTACTATAGGAATCTAAGTTACACTAGCTTCTCTCTTGATACAGGGAGAAGTAATGTTACTATGATATCAACACAGTGCTTAAATAACTCAGATATCCATTAGAATTCATGGGAGGACAATTCCTTTCAGGAAGATGATGAAAATTCAAAATACAACAGTGTGGACTCAATTATTACTTAGAAATATCCATCCCTTCCCCACTTCCTGCCCTCCAACACTACATGTACAGAGTAGTCTCTGCCCCTTAACTTTGGGTTTAGCCATGGAATATGCTTAAGCCAATATAATGTTAGCAGGCCTGATGAATTCATAAACTTGCAAAATTCTTATATCATTGTGATTTCCTTTTTGTACTTTGCCTTTGCTAAAAGAATTACATATTCAGAGTAGCCTGACAGTCCCAGAAAAAGTATTGCAAACATGTGGAACAGAGTCTCCTGTTGAGCCTACAAAGTAAACTTAAAATCTTTGACACAGCAAAGAAAACCATTAATTAAAGACAATTACTGAATGGGAGAAAATATTTGCAAATGATATGACTAATACAGGGTTACTGTCCAACAAACATAAACAGCTCGTTAAGCTTAACATCATAAAAAAAGCTCAATCAAAAAATGGGCAGAAGCTCTGAATAAACATTTTCCAAAGAGTAAATGTATATGGCCAATGCAAAGAAATAGAGGAAAACAACAAAATGGGACAGACTAGAGATCTCTTCAAGAAAATTAGAGATACCAAGGGAATACTTCATGCAAAGATGGGCTCGATAAAGGACAGAAATGGTATGGACCTAATAGAAGCAGAAGATATCAAGAAGAGGTGGCAAGAATACACAGAAGAACTGTACAAAAAAGATCTTCATGACCCAGATAATCACGATGGGGTGATCACTCACTTAGAGCCAGACATCCTGGAATGTGAAGTCAAGTGGGCTTAGGAAGCATCACTATGAACAAAGCTAGTGGAGGTGATAGAATTCCAGTTGAGCTATTTCAAATCCTCAAAGATGATGCTGTTACAGTGCTGCACTCAATATGCCAGCAAATTTGGAAAACTCAGCAGTGGCCACAGGGCTGGAAAAGGTCAGTTTTCGTTCCAATCCCAAAGAAAGGCAATGCCAAAGAATGCTCAAACCACTGCACAATTGCACTCATCTCATACGCTAGTAAAGTAATGCTCAAAATTCTCCAAGCCGGGCTTCAGCAATACGTGAACCGTGAACTTCCATATGTTCAAGCTGGTTTTAGAAAAGGCTGAAGAACCAGAGATCAAAGTGCCAACATCCGCTGGATCATCGAAAATGCAAGAGAGTTCCAGAAAAACATCTATTTCTGCTTTATTGACTATGCCAAAGCCTTTGACTGTGTGGATCACAATAAACTGTGGAAAATTCCGAAAGAGATGGGAATACCAGGCCACCTGACCTGTCTCTTGAGAAACCCGTGTGCAGGTCAGGAAGCAACAGTTAGAACTGGACATGGAACAACAGACTGGTTCCAAATAGGAAAAGGAGTAGGTCAAGGCTGTATATTGTCACCCTGCTTATTTAACTTATATGCAGAGTACATCATAAGAAACGCTGGGCTGGAAGAAACACAAGCTGGAATCAAGATTGCCGGGAGAAATATCAATAACCTCAGATATGCAGATGACACCACCCTTATGGCAGAAAGTGAAGAGGAACTAAAAAGCCTCTTGATAAAAGTGAACGAGGAGAGTGAAAAAGTTGGCTTAAAGTTCAACATTCAGAAAACTAAGATCATGGCATCTGGTCCCATCACTTCATGAGAAACAGATGGGGAAACAGTGGAAACAGTGGCTGACTTTATTTTCTGGGGGCTCCAAAATCACTGCAGATGGTGATTGCAGCCATGAAATTGAAAGATGCTTACTCCTTGGAAGGAAAGTTATGACCAACCTAGATAGCATATTATAAAGCAGAGACATTACTTTGCCAATAAAGTTCTGTCTAGTCAAGGCTATGGTTTTTCCAGTAGCCATGTATGGATGTGAGAGTTGGACTGTGAAGAAAGCTGAGCACTGAAGAATTGATGCTTTTGAACTCTGGTGTTGGAGAAGACTCTTGAGAGTCCTTTGGACTGCAAGGAGATCCAACCAGTCCATTCTAAAGGAGATCAGTCCTGGGTGTTCATTGAAAGTGTTGATGTTGAAGCTGAAACTCCAATACTTTGGCTACCTCATGTGAAGAGTTGACTCATTGGAAAAGACCCCGATGCTGTGAAGGATTGGGGGCATGAGGAGAAGGGGACGACAGAGGATGAGATGGCTGGATGACATCACTGGCTTGATGGACATGAGTTTGTGTAAACTCTGGGAGTTGGTGATGGACAGGGAGGCCTGGCGTACTGTGATTTATGGGGTCGCAAAGTGTTGGACACTACTGAGTGACTAAACTGAACTGAACTGAAGCCATTTTGAATGGAAAAATAATAGGTATCAAAACTTTTCAGAAAGAAATTCTGTAATGTAAAGGAGTACTCAAGGGTCAGGACTTACTGATTAGAAGCAAGGAGTGGTTCCCGGAAAAATGTCAAAATGGACTGTGATATCCCATCCTCCAGTATCACTTTTGAATAAAATGTTCTGTGCAAGGAAAGAGAAAGAAATTTGCTAAAACTGAAAGGATCATATTTTTTAGGTGATAAATTCTCTGTTGGTAGGAGAAAAGAACTCATAAAGATCAGAGGAGAAATAAACAAATAGAGATGAAGAAAAGATCAATGAAACTAAAAGATGGTTCTTTCATGCATCTGTGTCTCTTATTCTGTCTCGCATATAGTCGATTTAAAAAAAAAAAAAAATCTCTATAGTTGCCCTAAGGCACATAGTTTGGAGACAATTTGTCATCATTAATAAATAGCTAATACTAGAAATAAATTAATAAAAACTAACATAAATTAAAAAAAAAAAGATGGTTCTTTCAAAAGATAAATAAAAGTGATAAACCATTCGTGGAAATTCAAGAAAAAACAAAAAGGGAAAGTGCTCAAATCAATAAAATTAGCAATGAAAAAGAAGAAAATACAACCAACATCACAGAAATACAGAGGACCATAAGAGATCAAAATACTAGAAAACTGAATCCAACAATATAGTAAAAGGATATACCATTATTAAGTGGAATTTACCCTAGGAATGCAAGGATTTTTTCAATATCAGCAAATCAATCAGTGTGATGTACCACATTAACAAATTGAAAAATGAAAACTATATAATCATCTCAATAGATGCATAGAAAGCTTTTGATAAAATTCAACATCTATTTATGATTAAAAACTCCAGCAAGTGGACACAGAGGGAACATACCTTACAATAATAAAAGCCCAATATAGCAAATCAACACCTAACAGCATATTCAATGGTGAAAGTGAAGTCGCTCAGTCATGTCTGACTCTTTGCAATCCCATTGACAGTAGCCTACCAGGCTCCTCCATCCATGGCATTTTCCAGGCAAGAGTACTGAAGTGGGTTGCCATTTCCCTCTCCAGGGGATCTTCCCCACCCAGAGATCAAACCCAGGTCTCCGGCATTGCAGGCAGATGATTTACCCTCTGAGGCATCAGGGAAGCCCTGGTGAAAGGCTGAAAGCATTTCCTCTAGGATCAGGAGCAAGATAAGGATGTCCACTCTTGTCACTTTTCTTGAACATAGTTTTGCAAGTTCTAGTCACATCAGTCAGATAAGAAATAAAAGGAATCCAAATTGGAAAAGAAGCAAAACTGTCATTGTCTGCAGATGACATAATACCATACATAGAAAATCCTAAAGACACTACCATCCCTTTGATATATAACCTCTAATGATGAGGTAAATGATGATAATTAGGTCACCATTTTCATAGAATTTCTTTCAAATTTTATATCTTACATACACATGTCAGGAGGCTCTTCTATGTTTAATTTTTTTTTTAAGACATGAAAAACCAAACAGTTTTCTCTCCTGAACACTCTTCCACTTTGAACCTCTTATTCTCATTCTTTCATACATAGAGGTTTTCTTCTAGAGAATTATCTTTTTACAGGTTATATTTTCTCACCATTTTTGTATTTAAGTTATATATATATCTGAGTATTGGGAAAGAACAGATACTATTTGGAAGAAACTTTTCAGGTGATATATATACTCTACTTTTTGTTTCATTTGAACTAAATCAAGGTTTATTTTCAACTCATTGGCTCTGAATATAAATAGATATTCAATCATCATGCCAAGAGGCAAAGCAATTTACCAATAGTGATTTGGAACTTTAGAGGTGGGGAAGACAGCATTTCTTCCTTATTGAAATTGACTTTGTTTTCAGCTTTAAGTTGGCTTTACTTTATTGGAATATGATCTATTCCTTTTTAAAGCAAACAGACTTCTAGAATAACTCTCTTGAGAGGCAGAATGACTTAACAGACATGAGAATGCATCCTGGATCCGGACTGTTAGGGTTTGAATTCTCACCTTTGTAATGTCAACAAGTTATTCAGCAACTCTTGCCTTTATTTCCTTTTACACAAAAGAAGATAACAGCATCTGCTTTACGTGGTTGTTGTGAGGATTAAATGAAATAAACACATAAAGTTAATAGTATGCATTCAATAAAAGTTAGCTATTAACACTATTGCCCCAGGAAATGTCCTTTTATATTTTAATCATCTGTCTAAAAACAATTTTTATCCAACCCTCTACAGGAGCTACATTCCCTGATAATCACTTAACCATAATCCTTCAAGTGCTCATGAAAGCCAGCAAAACTCATCAACCTCCTAACAAAACTGATTCGTTATGCTCTCTTATCTTAACAACTTGACTTTATTTTCAAATGCCTTCTTTTCTCTTCTAACCTGTGCTATGTTCTTACTAGTCTTTAATTTTTTCTCCTTTTCAAGAAATTCTTTCTTTATTACCTCCCTCTAACCCAGTTTCTTTCAACATTTGAATGTGCTTAGTTACAACATTTGGTTTCTTCAACAAACTTATGTCACTGAAGTAAGAGACATTTATTTCACATTACTCCAGTCTCTTAAGCATCTCTTACAAATGAAAAGTGGATATAAATACATGGTGGAAAGTTACTGATTTCTCATCTAAAATACCTTAGTATTGCACGTATAAAAAATGGTATCCACAATGCTTAGATTTTATTTATTGATATCTCAGTTGCCTTCTGAAAATGTTATATTTTTTATTAAATCTCTAATGGCTTTCCCCCTAGTATCAGGGCAAATAAATCACTGAACTTTGAAAAGTACATAGAAATGTTATATATCTGATTTTAAAGTTAAGATTAGAAACCACAATGAGGCCATTTGTCCTAAAAATCTGGTGGGTTAAGGTCCAGAGTTCAGCTCAGAACTTTTCTTTCTGAGCTGAATGAACTCTGACAGTTTTAGGTCTCTTTTCTCTATCTCGCATTGATTTATACTCTACAACTAAATGCACATTCTGTCAGAAATTACATTAAGCATAGCTTAGTTAACTGCTTATATTGGGTCTCATATGTCCTTCAGGTTGCTAGAAAACATCATTTGCATTTCAGGAAGATTCTCTTGTATGAATTGTCCCCTTGATGAAGCCTGAATGGCTTATCAGTTGATACCTAATTCCCCTAATATCTCATTCTCATTGTTAACACTGTTGTGTGCCTAATCTCAGACTTACCTTTTAACATGGTCAATGTTGCATCCAAAGTGTTATTGAGAGCACTCGAGTATAAAGTACCTGCACTCCCAAACAGAAAACTTTGTTTTATCTATTAGTTCAGCTTTAGAAAATAAGTTAATTGTAACTCGTAAAGTATGTTCTGAGGTAAGGTCATCAGTTTTATCATGTTGATTTAATGAATATGAAAATATAACTCTATTAGAGAGTTTAACTTACACACTTCCTTCAGTAAAGGTAAATGCTGAAAATAATTGGACATATTACATTCAAAATTTTGGGAGATTTGACCTTCTTTAACACATTGTGACAGTGTAGTGGCTGTGTCTTCATGTTGAATATTATACATATTGTATTCAACAGCATATATTATATACACATATATATATTATATTCAGCAGCACAAGTTTTTTGATGATCTACTATTAATATCTGTCAAATGTTTTGCTGGGTATCAAAAAACAGAAGGAAATGATTTATCCTTCAAGGAGGTAATCTAGAAGAAAGGTAGATGAGTGAAAATAAGTGCTAATATAATGATCAAGCACTGGTTAAAACAGAAAGAACACAGTCTTTTCACAAAGATGAGGAAATATTTCTCAAAGATGAGATGCATTTAGAAGGAAAATTTCCCAAGTTACACTTACATACATGTTTTTGATTCCTTCATGAGTGAGTAAGTGAAAGTTGATCAGTTGTGTCCGACTCTTTGCGACCCCATGGACTATACAGTCCATGGAATTCTCCAGGCCAGAATACTGGAGTGGGTAGCCTTTCCCTTCTCCAGGGGAATCTTCCCCATCCAGGGATTGAACCCAGGTCTCCTGCATTGCAGGTGGATTCTTTATCAGCTGAGTCACAAGCCCTTCTATGAAGGGCTCTATGAGGAGTCCTTCATAGAGTCTCTAAATTCTATAAGTTAAAGACCGTGGGCTTGTGCTCAATAAATGTTCTACAAAGCATGTAGCATTAGTCCATTTTTTGAGATGAAAAATTTGATTCCTGACTTTTCTAATATAATTAGCTTTTAAGTGGCTCACCTTTGAGATCAAGTTCTTAAAAACCATGATTCATAGCCTGACCTTTCATTGAAAATATTAAACTGACAGTTTATATAAGAGATGTAAGATACATCCACTCTTAACTTGTTCATTTTCTGTCCTGTGGTTGTCAGGATAAGGTATTCTACCAATAAAAGCATTCATATAGGAAAATTGAAATAGATGATTATGTAGATAAGACTGACTCCATAGCCTTCAGAAAAATGTAACTGTGGATTCCTGCTAAGTATAGTAAAAAGAGAAGAAGATATGAATTTAAAGGCCTTCTGTTTAGCAGAAATTATTTTAATTTTAATACTAGTCATCCATAGAGTTACAAATAGCGTATGCAAATTTAGGACTTTGAAACATCAGAAAAACTTATCTTTTAAAGAATGAATTAATAATGAAACAATAAATAAATGAAACTTAATACAAAAGTTCCCTGGTCCCAAATCCTTCTACTTCCTTTATTCTCTTAGAACTTTCTCTAAACAGTGCCATAGACATTTGGTTGCTTACAGTTCTTTACCTGGGCCCTTCTGTATCACATGCTCTCATGTTTTCCCACTCACCTTCCCATTTTTGGACTTTGGCATTCCCTTGTTTCCATACTACTTCTACAGTTTATATAATCACCTCTTCCCTGGCCTATAGTTGAACTCTGATTTGGATTAGGCTGTCTTTAGCATCCATGGACATGACGGTCTCTTAGATGGTATTACTTAAAATAGTTCCCCTTCAGCAAAGTCTTTATTTATAGCATAAAGGAGGAGAAACATTTTCCTCTACCTTTCTAGTGTTTTGACTGAGAACTCTCCCCCAGAAAAAGAGATAGATTAACAGGAGAAAAAAATATAAATTTAATTACATGTATACCCCGTGAATATATGGGAAATACTCAGAAAAACTGAATAACTCTCCAAAGAGACCCAGGCCAGCATCTTAAATTCTATCTTCAGCTAAAGACAAAAAGATGTTGGTGGGGTGGAATTGAGTTTTGAAAAGTTACCAGGAAAAGCACATTAAACAAGAGTAAGGTTGTTTTTCAGATTTAGGTTGTTCCTTTCTCTATTGATAAGAGTTTGCAGAGATTGAGAGTCACCCTTCTTGATGCAGAGAAGGAGACAACTTTACAAATGAAGATTTCCCTTTTACATGTAAATATCTCTTACAAAAGACCAAGTTCTACCTACTTTTCAGAGGTTCACTTGTGTCTGTTTTTCTTAAAATTAACTAGCTCAAAATAACCAAGATGCTAAAGGGGCACATTTGAGGTGGGGGGGATATTTTGCTCCCATTCAGTAGCAACAAGACAAATTCAAATGGCACAATTAGTACTGCAAAGTGTAAGAAACAGAAAATAAAAATAGCAGAAAGGTGATAATATTTTTGCATTTTTATGAATGTATTTTCCAAGCTTGGCTTCATCCAGAGTGATTTTCATTCACATTTCTCTTTGTACTTTAACATCAGCCTACAATTAGGAGTCAAAATTCAAGCTGATGTGAACTTATATTCTCTATAATTATATTTTTAAAAGGCCCACAAAATATGGTATTCAATATCCTTTTCATTAAGTGTGCTGTTTCAAAGTTTTCTTTGAAATGGAAATGAGGGAATGAAAAAGCAACTTTTAGCTGATATGATTGAAGGAAAAAGCCAGTATCTTTGTTTATGCACAAAGCTCTGCCTACAAATGGAGACACTATGAAAGTATTATCATTCTTTGCACTTTCCTAGTGAATGTTAAAAAATTTAAGCATTTATAAATTAGCATTGATGAACTTTGTTCTCTTAACTGAAGAAAATGCTCTGCCACTTCTACTGATTCACTGCTCCAATTCATCATTTCTCAACAATAACCTGAGCCAAGACAAATAGCTGCTAGATAATGCTGAATTATTTTTGGATGACAGACAACTGGGCCCAGCGCCACCTCCACACTTCTGTTGCCATGGTTTTCAAATTAGATGCTTCTGTGGTCAAAGCAGACTCTCACTGTTGTATTCATCACCATTTAACTACAAGAGCTGCTGAGCACATCTATGATCTCTCTTGCTCGTGATGGCAGACGGATGAACATAAATGATTAGAAAACACCACCTGCTCAGTGCTTAATGCAGGAGGAAAAAAAAAATAGCTGTGCCATTTGGGATGGAAAACACATTAGCTTAAGCTCAGCATGCCACTTATATAACCAACCATGAAAATTACAAGTTACTGAGAATGTAGGATGAAACACTGCATGACAGATACCTGTTTTCTATTCAGGAATTTCCATCTGAAGACTGTCAAGCACACAGTGACTGATGATGCCTCTGTGGAACTTCCTCTAAATCTCCATACTTGCTATTTGAAATGTGAAAAAAAAGAGTTCTTGTGAAAGCAACAAGTCATCTATAAAGTGCCTCAGATGGTCCAAAATGTGCCTACAGAGTGGTTGTAGCTACAGCAGCCCTGTTGTAATGAGTGACAGAAAAGATTGTTTTCAGCAGGCTTTCACTGACATCAACTCATAAACCCAGAAGATTTTCTCTACAGTTGGATAAGAGAACCACAGATCATATGCATCGATACCTTAATTTTGGTGCAAACAGTTAATTGGAATCATTAAAGTATGAATGAACAGATTAATCACCAACAAAAGTTGATCTCCTTTTCCAGGTGCATTTTCCCTCTCTTAGCATGCTGCCAGAAATGAATGTCTTCTTTTTTTAGTTACTTTATAATCTCTTTTCCAAGTTTTACCTTTAATCAGTCAGGTGATACCTAATGTGACAAAGTTGTATTTGACAGGTAATTATAGATTTTACTTAAAAAAAAAAAAAAGTTGATCTTGAAGACAGTAATATATACACTATATATATATATATATATATATATATATACACACACACACACACATAATTAACCCACATATGTATACTATACAACCTCAGTTTAAACACAAAATGAATGCATAAAATTATTGAATTCCAGTTACTATTTTTAGTTGGCATAGGTTAGCAAATCTAAAACTACTATATATTTCAAAATTGAGCAACTGAGTCATGATTATGAGAAAAACTGGAGCCAAGTTTCTTTCTTCCCCAGCTTGACTGAGATAAAATTGACACAATAACACTGTATAAGTTTAAGATATGTAATGTGAAGATACAATGTATGTACATATTGCAAAATGATTACAATAAGTTTAGCTAACATCCATAACTTAACAAATTTACTTTTTTTAGTCTGTGGTGAGAATTTCAAGATCTACTCTTTAAGCAACTTTCAAGTATTTCAAGTATATTATTTTTCATTATAATCATCATGCTGTACATTTGATCCCCTGAACATTTTAATCTTATAATTGGAAGTTTGTATCCTTTGACCATCTTTACCCATTTCCTCCACTCTCTGGGCCACACCCCTTGCAGCCACCAATGTACTCTATATTTCTGAGTGTATTTCTTTTTAGATTCCATATATAAGTAATATCATATAGTATTTGTCTTTCTCTGTCAGACTTACTTCATTAAACATAATACCCTCTATTCATCAATGTATTGATGCTATTCATAAATGGCATGTTTTCCATCTTGATTATGGCTGAGTAATATTCCACTGTGTGTGTATATGTATGTGTGTGTGTGTGTGTGTGTGTATGTGTGTATACACACACACCACATCCTTCTTTATGCAGTCATCCTTTGTAGTACTCTTAGGTTATTTCCCTATTTGGCTTTTGTAAGGGAATTCCTGATATTTTATGTAAGTTTGAAATGACATAAACAAAAAGCAAAAATGTATTGCTTAGAAAAAATAAGTAGTAATTAAGAAAACAAATTAAACTAATAGAAAAAGGAAACATCTATGAGACAGTGGTTTTCAAACACTATCTCCCTAAATATTAAGAGTCAACACAAATAAACTTAAGCAAAAAAAATATTACGTGAAAAAGGCTAAAAAGGAATCTGTCTATATCTTTGTATGTTATAGACCCCACACAAAACTTATTCAAATGGACAATAAAATGATGCCATCGCTTGTGTCACCTAAAGGAATGGGGAAAGACATTTGAATAAGCCTTTACTGAAATGCTGAAAATAAGCATTCAAAATTGTATTTAGAGTGAGAATGTCTGAGTACCTTATAGTTCTGGAAAAGTCAGCAGAAGAAATTACTTTTACAGCTTGAATTCTTTTAAAGTGCTATTATTAAAGATTCAGTGAATGTTATTACAGTATCAGGCATTCCATAACAATACTATTCTGTGAAGCTGAAAGCAAGAACTTTCTGTGGCAAAGACTTATATGCTTCTTCTTACAAAGGGACTGAGAACTCCCAGAGAATTTGACGTTGGAGGCCAGTGGGATTTCATTGCAGAACTTACAAAGGACTACTGAAACAGACTATTGGAGAGAGCAAACAAAACCTTGTGTATACCAGGACCCAGGAGAAAGGAGCAGTAACCAAACAAGACACTATCCAGATATGCCTGATAGTGTCCAGGAGTCTCGGCGGAGCCATGAGTCAGCTGTAACCTATGGCAGGGTTGAGGGCACTAGGTGCAGCGGTGCATGCACACAACCTTTTGAAAGAGGTGCCATATCTTCATTACCTCCACAATAGTTTGGCCGCAGGTCAAACAAGAGGGAGAGAGCAGAGGCCCAGCCATCAACAGAAAATCAGATTAAAGATTTACTGATGGACCCACCCATCAGTTCAGTTCAGTTGCTCAGTCATAGCCAACTCTTTGTGACCCAATGGACTGCAGCACACCAGGCTTCCCTGTTCATCACCAACTCCCAGAGTTTACTCAAACTCATGTCCATCAAGTTGGTGATGTCATTCAGCCATCTCATCCTCTGTCGTCCCCTTCTTCTCCCGCCTTCAATCATTCCCAGCATCAGGGTCTTTTCCAAAGAGTCAGTTCTTCACATCAGGTGCCCAAAGTATTGCAGTTTCAGGTTCAACATCAGTCCTTCCGATGAATATTCAGGACTGATTTCCTTGGGATTGAACGAATAGATCTTCTTGCAGTCCGAGGGACTCTCAAGAGTCTTCTCCAGAACCACAGTTCAAAAGCATCAATTCTTCGGCGCTCAGCTTTCTTTATAGTCCAACTCTCACATCCATACAAGACTACTGGAAAAACCATAGCCTTGAATACACACACCCCTGTTGGCAAAGTAAACACTGCTTTTTAATATACTGTCTAGAGTGCTCATAGCTTTTCATCCAAGGAGCAAGGGTCTTTTAATTTTATGGCTGTAGTCATCATCTGCTGTGATTTTGGAGCCCATAAAAGCATAAAAGCAAAGTCAGCCACTGTTTCTATTGTTTTCCCCTCTATTTGCAATGAAGTGATGGGACTGGATGCCATGATCTTAGTTTTCTGAATGTTGAGTTTTAAGCCTACTTATTCACTCTACTCTTTCATTTTCATCAAGGGATCTTTAGTTCTTCTTAGCTTTCTGCCATAAGGCTGGTGTCATCTGCATGTCTGAGGTTATACATATTTATCCTGGCCATCTTGATTTCAGCTTGTACTCCATCCAGCATGGCATTTCACATGATGTACTCAGCATATAATTGAAATAAGCAGGGTGACAGTATACAGGCTTGATGTACTCCTTACCCAGTTAGGAACCAGTCTGTTGTTCCATGTCCAGATTTTATGTTGCTTCTTGATGTGCATATAGATTTCTCAGGAGCCAGGTAGGGTGGTCTGGTATTCCCACCTAATTAAGAATTTTCCACAATTTGTTGTGATACACAGTCAAAGGCTTTGCATAGTCAATAAAGCAAAAGTAGATGTTTTTCTGGAAATTTCTTGCTTTTCTGATGATCCAAAGGGTGATGGAAATTTGCTCTCTGATTCCTAAGCCTTTTCTAAATCCAGCTTGAACATATGGAAGTTTGCAGTTCATGTACTACTGAAGACCAACTTGGAGAATTTTGAGCATTACTTTGCTAGCATGTGAGATGAGTGCAATCATTCAATAGTTTGAACATTTTTGGAGATTAGAATGAAAACTTACCTTTTCCAGTCATGTGGCCACTGCTGAGTTTTCCAAATTTGCTAGCATATTGAGTGCAGCACTTTCAAAGCATCATCTTTCAGGATTTGAAATAGCTCAAATGGAATTTCATCACCTCCACTAGCTTTGTTCACAGTGATGCTTTCTAAGGCCCACTTGACTTTGCATTCCAGGATGTCTGGCTCTAGGTGAGTGATCATACCATCATGGTTATCTGGGTCATGAAGATCTTTTTTGTATAGTTCTTCTGTGTATTCTTTCCAGCTCTTCTTAATATCTTCTGTTTCTGTTAAGACTATACCATTTCTGTTCTTTATTGTGCCCATCTTCGCATGAAATGTTCCCTTGGTATATCTAATTTTCTTGAAGAGATCTCTAGTCTTCCCCATTCTATTGTTTTCTTCTATGTCTTTGCACTGATCACTGAAGAAGGGTTTATTTTCTCTCTTTGCTATTCTTTGGAACTCTGTCTTCAAATGTGTATATCTTTCTTCTTTTCCTTTGCTTTTCACTTCTCTTCTTTTCACAGCTATTTGTAAGGCATCCTCAGATAACTATTTTTCCTTTTTGCATTTCTTTTCCTTGGGGATGGTCTTGATCACCGCCTTCTGTACAGTGTCATGAACCTCCATCCGTAGTTCTTCAGGCACTCTGTCTGTCAGATATAATCCCTTGAATTTATCTGTCACTCCCACTGTATAATCAAAAGGGATTTGATTTAGGTCATATCTGAATGGTCTAGTGGTTTTCCCTACTTTCTTCAATTTAAGTCTGAATTTGGAAATAAGGAGCTCATGATCTGAACCACAGTCAGCTCCTAGTCTTGTTTTTGCTGACTGTATAGAGCTTTTTCATCTTTGGTTGCAAAGAATATAATCAATCTGATTTCAGTATTGACTGTGTGGTGATGTCCATATGTAGAGTCTTCTGTTATGTTGTTGGAAGAGAGTGTTTGCTATGACCAGTGCGTTCTCTTGGCAAAACTCTATTAGTCTTTGCCCTGCTTCTTTTTGCACTCCACGGCCAAATTTGCCTGTTATTCCAGGTGTTTCTTGACTTTTTACTTTTGCATTCCAGTCCCCTATGATGAAAAGGACATCTTTTTGGGGGGTTACTTCTAGAAGGTCTTATTGGTCTTCATAGAACCATTCATCTTCAACTTCTCCAGCATTACTGGTCGGGGCATAGACTTGGATTACTGTGATACTGAATGGTTTGCCTTGGAAACAAACAGAGATCATTCTATCATTTTTGAGATTGTACCCAAGTACTGCATTTTGGACTCTTTTGTTGACTGTGATGGGTACTCCATTTCTTCTATGGGATTCTTGCCCACAGTAGTTGATATAATGGTCATCTGAGTTAAATTCACCCATTCCAGTTCATTTTAGTTCACTGATTCCTAAAATGTACATGTTCACTCTTGCCATCTCTTTTTTCACCATTTCCAATTTGCCTTGACTAATGGACTTGATTCATTAACATTACAGGTTCTTATGCAATATTGTCCTTTACAGCATTGGACTTTACTTCCATCTCCAGTAACACACACAACATGGTGTTGTTTTTGCTTTGGTTCCATCTGTGCCCATCAGAACAAGACCCAGTTTCCCCACAGTTGGTTTTTCCCATCAGGAAGCTTGCATAAGCCTCATCTTTTTCCATCAGAGGGCAGGCAGAATGAAAACCACAATCAAGAAAACTAGGCAAACTGATCACATTCACCACAACCTTGTTTAACTCAGTGAAGCTATGAGCCATGCCGTGTAGGGCCATTCAATATGAATGGGTCATGGTGGAGAGTTCTGACAAAACGTGATCCACTGTAGAAGGGAATGGGAAGCCACTTTAGTATTCTTGTGTTGAGAACCTCATGAACAGCATGAAAAGGCAAAAAGTTATGGCACTGAAAGATGAACTCCCCAGTCAGTAGGTGCCCAACATGCTACTGGAGATCACTGGAGAAAGAATGGAGAGATGGAATGAAAGCACTAGCAAAGTAATGCTCAAAATTCTCCAAGCCAGGCTTCAACCGTATGTGACCATTAACTTCCAGATGTTCAAGCTGGACTTAGAAAAGGCAGAGGAACCAGAGATCAAATTGCCAACATCTGTTGGATTACAGAAAAAGCAAGAGAGTTCCAGAAAAACATCTACTTTTGTTTTCTTGATTATGCCAAAGCCTTTGACTATGTGGATCACAACAAACTGTGGAAAATTCTTAAAGAGATGGGAATAACAGACCACCTCACCTGCCTCCTGAGAAATCTGTATGCAGGTCAAGAAGCAACAGTTAGAACCAGACATGGAACAATAGACTGGTTCCAAATTGGAAAAGTGGTACGTCAAGGCTGTATATTGTCACCCTGCTTATTTAACTTATATGCAGCATACATCATGCGAAATGCCAGGCTATCCAGCACAACCTGGAATCAAGGTGTCCGGTGAAGTATCAATAACCTCACATATGCAGATGACACCACTCTTATGGCAGAAAGCAAAGAGGAACTAAAGAGCCTCTTGATGAAAGTGAAAGAGGAGAGTGGAAAATTTGGCTTAAAACTCAACATTCAGAAAACGAAGATCATGGCATCTGGTCCCATCACTCCATGGCAAATAGATGGAGAAACAATAGTAACTGTGAAAGACTTTATTTTCTTGGACTCCAATATCACTGCTTATGGTGAATGTAGCTATTAAATTAAAAGACGCTTGCTCCTTGGAAGAAAAGCTATGACCAACCTAGACAGCATATTAAAAAGCAGAGACATCACTTTGCCAACAAAGGTCCATCTAGTCAAAGCTATTTTTTCTCCAGTAGTCATGTATGGATGTGAGAATTGGACCTTAAAGAAAGCTGAGCACCAAAGAATTGATGCTTTTGAACTGTGATGTTGGAGAAGATTTTTGAGAGTCCCTTGGGCTGCAAGGAGGTCAAACCAGTGAATCCTCAAGGAATTCAGTCCTGATTATTCATTGGAGGGACTGATGCTGAAGCTGAAACTCCAATACTTTGGTCACCTGATGTGAAGAACTGACTCATTGGAACAGACTCTGTTCCTGGGAAAGATTGAAGGCAGGAGGATAAGAGGACGATGGAGGATGAGATGATTGGCTGGCATCACCGATTCGATGGACATGAGTTTGAGAAAACTCCAGGAGTTGCTGATGGAACAGGAAGCCTGGTATGCTGCAGTCCATGGGGTTGCAAAGAGTCAGACACAACGTAGCAACTGGACTGTACTGAGCTGATATTGAATATCCTGCTACTCAGAAACAATTTGTTCATTAATATTCCCCAGACCTTCTGAATGTGGACCTGATTCAAAACCGTAGTGAGATTGAATTAAAACATACACTGTGGAAACAATTTTTTTACTTATAGGATTTAGATAATTTTGTCTTCATGGAAGAAATCCTGGATGAAGCATTGAGAAGTTTATGCCATGTGATTGAAAACTGTAATTTTGTTAGCTCAAGGGTTTCTAATTAGTATGTTTGCTTGGCTAGTCTACCTGTATTGGTGGTTAATTTGAATCAGATAAATGTAGTTCAAAGGGAAAGTTAGTTGTTAACTTGCCTACAAGCCTATTCTGACTTTTGGTTGCCTGATCCTCCTTTGATCTTATTATAGGATAGTGGTTTCTTTATTGTTGTAGTTTGCACTTAGAGATATAGATTCTGGACTGTCATGTGTAAATTCTGGGCTCTGTCTTGTATCTCTGTTTTTTGGTCTTTCTGGCACTAATTCTCTCAACTCCAAAATAAGGTAATAAACTAATTTTAATTTCTTAAGTGCTAAATGTTTCAGAGATTCTCATGATGGAATCTTGGGGCACTGGATTAGCTTTCTCAAAAAAAAAAAAGAAAAAAACTTTGAGCGCTTATTGGTGAAAAATCCAGTCAAAATTTTTTATTTGACAATTGGTAGACCATGCTGATTAGCAGTTATACAGATCCCAATCTGACTGCTACTACTCATTATGTCAGCACCAGCCAGAATGTCAGTCAGCTGAATTTCTACACATGGAAACTCGAGCAATATGATATTATTTAGGAGAAAGACTTGTATCATATACTTCTGCTCTGTTTCCTCCCAAACAAGAGGACATTTTTGACTGTGAGGTGAAGATCATCAATAAGATGAATTCTAGAATAAGCACCATCCATTCATATGTTGGAATTTTTCATACTATGTTTGCAATATCCCTAACTTAGGTTTAATATCTATTCCCTAGAGGTAAAAAACATCTGGGTATCACCATCATTTTACATGAAACTCTCAAAAATAAATATCTATAATATGTATTTTCATATTACAAAATGTAATATTTTGAAATACCACTTTGTATATTTTGCCTTCCTATGAGCTTGTCTATAAGTGGAATCTTGCAATATTTGTCCTTCTGTGACTATCTTATTTCATTTAGCATAATGTCCTCCAGGTTTATACAGGTTGTTGCAAATGACAGGAGTTCCCTTTTCTTAAGACTAAATAATATTCCAGTATATTTATATACCATATTTTCTTTATGCATTAATCTTTGTAAGCAGGAAATAGTGTGGTTGCCATGGGTGGGGAAGAGAGAAATATGGAGTTGTTGAATTCGCATAAAGTTTCACGCAAGGTGACTTAAGTTCTAGAGATTTGCTGTACAACAGGGTTCTTATAATTATCAGTACTGTGTTATGCACTTACAAATTTAAGAGGCTAGATATAAAAGAAAAGGAACACAAAGATGTTTTTGGAAGTGATGGATATGTCTACTACCTTGAATGTGGTGATGGTTTCAAGCACATATGCCTATATCCAAACTCAAACTGTTTATGTTAGATAAGTTTAGTTTCTGTGTATCTATTACACCTCAATGAATCTGTTTAAAAGAAGAAATATTGGTCTTATTCATTAAACAAGGGTAGTATTAATGCCTTGCTCATTGGGTTGTTTTGAATTTTAATGCATGGATCCATTCATTCAACAAACATTGATTGAGCAACTTATCTGTATCATAACTATTCTAGGCAATGTTTGGCCTTCATTGAAAATCAGATTTCAGTGGCAACAGACAAATACATAGAAGTATATTTATATTGCAGTATTTGCTTTCCCTTCTCCAGGGGATATTCCTGACTCAGGGATTGAAACCTGACCTCCTGCATGGTAGGCACATTCTTTACTGTCTGAGCGACCAGGGAAGCCCAAAGTAATGCACAGTAAGAGAAAGATAACATTTTAGATAGCCATTAAGGAAAGCCCTCTGATATGGGGACATTTGATAAAATAAGTCAGATATATGGAAAATTCTGTGTGTGCTAAGTCACTTCAGTCATGTCCGACTCTTTGCGACACCATGGACTGCAGTCTGCCAGACTCCATCTGTTCATGGGATTCTCCAGGCAAGAATATTGGAGTGGGTTGCCATGCCCTTCTCTGGGGATCTTCCTGACCCAGGGATCGAACCTGCATCTCTTACATATCCTGCGTTGGCAGACAGGTTCTTTACCACTAGCGTCACCTGGTAAACCCTGGAAAATTATGGGGAAGGGTTAAAACTCTAACTCGGTAGATGAAAGTCTTGAAACATTCATGAATTTAAAGAGAATGTGGTGATAACAAAATGGACAATGGCTAAGAGTTCATTATCAACCACTTGGCCTGAAAGGCTACAGCCATAATGTTGCCACGGCCATAGCAGGTAATGAAAAAGATGGAATAAGAATAGAATCTTAAACACCTTGGCCTGGAAGAGCAGATAATACGTAGAGAGGCACATGACAGTTGGTGAGTAACATTCTCTGCTATGTAGTCAATTCACTAACTCCTGATTTATCTGGGTTCATCTCCCCTTATTTCTCATCTTGAAATATATTTTTTATTTGCAACAAACTTGTATCATGCCACCCATACATCATGAAATTCCATTCACATGTCCCTCATTCTTTTAACTTTATGGCTTCATTAATGATCCACTCACAAGTGAAGACCTCCAAAGTACCATCTCCTCCAGGAAATTTCCTCTGAAATTCAGAGCTGAATTAAATGTCTTTCCTCTCTGCCCAACAACATCTTTATTGTAGCATCTACTACACTTATGAAAATGTTTAAATATGAGTCTGATTTTGTCTTATCAATCGTTTATCCTAAGCAATCAAAGAATATATGACGTGTATTTGATGACTGATACCTGTTTATTGGTACTCTTGCCTGGAAAATCCCATGGACTGAGGAGCCTGGTAGGCTACAGTCCGTGGGGTCGCTAAGAGTCGGACACGACTGAAGCGACTTAGCAGCAGCAGCAGCACCTGTTTATTGGTGTTTCCCTGTCGGCTCATTGATAAAGAATTGATCTGCTAGTGCAGGAGACATGGGTTTGATCCCTGGGTCTGGAAGATCCTCTGGAGGAAGAAATGGCAACCCATTCCAGTATTCTTGCCTGGGAAATCTCATGAAAAGAGGAGCCTGGCAGGCTACAGTTCATGGGGTCACAAGAGAGTCAGACACAACTCGGTGACTAAACAACAACCCATTTATTATCTATAATTTTATTTAGAAAGAGAACTAGGTTTCATGACAATTCAAGGAAATAATCTTACAATTATTTACTGGAGAGTAAGATCATCAATTGAATATTACCCTTCCCTTCTATGAGACAGTTCACAGAGTAGAGTATAAGAGCATGGTGTCCAGAGTCAGGCTGCCCAACTTCATATTATCCTGACTCCCTTAATGGCTTGGTACATGAGCTTCAGATAGTCATTAAATGTCTATGCCTTAATTACTTTGGCTGTGAAATAGGAATAAGGATGACACTTCTTAAATTGAGGATTAAATGAATTAAACTTATAGTATGGTTAGGGCCAATGCATGGACTGTAATAAACAACTGATAACATATTAGCTGAAATTATTAGCAGCTGTCAATATCAGAAAAGTATGGATAATAAAACTTTTAAAAGTAACTGCTCAAGATACTTTCAAAAAGTATCAAAAACTACTGGTAAGACAAAGGAAAATGAGATGTCATTTTTGAACAATCAGGTAAGAAATTTTAAATGTGAGATGATGTTTAGCAGTGGTGAAAATATGAGACAGTAGTCAGTTTCACACACTGTTTTGGGGAAGACACAATGACTCAGTTTCTTTGAAGTATAAAATAAAGCAATGGTGGCTCAGATGGTAAAGAATCCACTTGCAGTGCAGGAGACCTGGGTTCGATCCCTGGATTGGAAAGATTCCCTGAAGAAGGGAATGGTTACCCACTCCAGCACTTTTGCTTGGAGAATTCCATGGACAGAGGATCCTGGCTGTCTACAGTCCATGGGGTCTAAAAGAGTCAGGTACAACTCAGCAATTTTCACTTACTCACGCACTGAAATTTAATTTGCATATTCCCTTTGACACACCAACTTCACTAGTATTAATTATCCCTACAGTTGTACTAACAAAAATTTTATTGTGCTGAAAGACAGACTTCCTCTCCCCACTGCAAACACACCAAGTAAGGTCATTGAATTTTTATCATAGTAAAATACAGATGACAACCAAAATGCCCATTAATAGAGAACTATTTAAATGAGTAATCACACAAGCCTGTGATGCAATGCTGTTCAGTCACTAAATGAAAGACACAGGTCTGCATGTGCTATTTGAAAAGATAAACAAATATATAAAATAATATTTGTGGATATATATCTATTTTTTGGGGGGACATGATCACAAACACACACATACACATACTTATTAATAGTGATAGCTCCAGGGTTACGAAATGTTAGAACACTCTCTTTTTCATTTTGAACTTCTTGGTACTGTTTGAGTGTTCCAATATGTCAACGACATGAATGTTCTACATGTCTATGAACTTAAACATATTGCTCTTTTTCCAGAAACTAAATATATCTAGATAGTGAACTTACATATTTAGTTTTCTTGCTTTTCACTATTTCAAAAATATTAAATATTCTTTTTAAATGTGTGAACAGAGTAAATTTGTTAATAGCACTTATGCTTGAGCTGGTTTTAGGTGGCCAAAAGTGGATTAGAAATTTTTATTCTCATGTGGAAAATTAAAAGAATTTGAATCTTATTGACAGATAAACCACAAACACACACAGACTACTTATATCAGTGTATACATTATTGTAGTATTTGGGCCACAGTAAATGTTTTCAATTACTTATTGTTATCTTTATTATTTTTAACCCATTTATTAGGCTGTTTAATTTAGAAGAGGAGTAGATAGACATATTATTGAATATATTTGGAAAAAGCAATCTCTTTAAATGAAACAATCTCTAAGTGTCCATAGGTGGATGAATGGATAAAGAAATTGGGGTGTGTACACACACACACACAATGAAATATTATTCAACCATAAACACATAATGAAATTTTGCCATTTGCAACAACATGGCTGGGCCTCAGAGGAATTATGTTAAGTGCAGTAAGTTGATAGAGAAAGACAAATACTGTATGATCTCTTTTATATGTGAAGTCTGAAAAACAAAACAGAGAACAGATTGGTGGTTGCAAAAGGCAGGGGGTAAAGGGTAGGAGAAGTGGGTAGGCTATTATTTTTGTAAAAAATCATAGATAAAAACAAACTTCAAAATAAGCTTCCAGAATAAAATATAGTTTATAACTCCTTTGAATAAAATTCCTTAATAATCTTGTTATAGAAGGATCAGTTTGTATAAATGATACTCCCCTAATTTTGATTATGACACTGAGATTGTGCTTTGAGTTCTTAAAGAAAGTACTCTTCTCAAGCCTGGTATGACATAATTTAGAACATTTTGGAAATGAGTGCTTTTACTCCTCTATCTTCTGGAGTGAAACACAAGGCTATGAAGTCTACAAGGACATTTCATCATAAAATCTTGCTCATCCTATAATATTCTATCATAATTACTATGAGGGGTATCAGCACATGTAAGATTAAGGTAGAAAAATTGAGATGGAGATTCCCCAAGGAGATGAACTAGAGGGAGAACTCTGTTTAGGAATTCAGTTATTTTGGGAAGAAATGAGTCCTATAAGCAGCAGGTGTGTATGCTAATAGAATGACTCTGTTTTAATTAAGCAGCATTTCCTCACAGAGTAATTACATATGTTGTTTACTCAACTTTTTTTTAAGTTCATTAACACATCTCTAAACGTTTTTCTTCCCATCCTACAAGTTAAAAGTTTTCTTTTAATGTGTTCTCATTATGAAACTTTTTCTCAAAATGAAAGAAGCATATAACATGTAGTACTAAGCTTTACGGCAAATGCGTGTTCCTCACAAAAGAGTCAATTCAGGAATTCGAATAAAAATTCTCATAATCTTACATACATGATATTCTTTGAGTCTATAACATGTATTGGGAAGTTTTATTCTAAAGAATTATGCCTTAAAATCTACAGCAAAGAAAAATGTTTTGAGTTAGTCTCAAGTGAGTATCAGTGAAGAAAACTTCTGCCACTAGCTCTTCTAGGTGCTCCGTGAGCTGTAATGAGAGGTATTATGAGTTAGTTCTTATATCTGGGAGCTGCACGGTGTGTTGTATTTTGAACTGAACAGTTGTCAACTGAATTTAAATTTCCCATGTGGATGTATCCAGAAATATATCACTTTTATTCCTTATGAAAGAAAATATCTGGAAGTCACTACAAAGTCATCATGAGAACTCTAAGTATTTCATATTTGTTAACATTCCTAGAAGACCCTACAAAAAGAGAGCACATGTTTAATACACTTATTTATACTTGGACAGTGACAAATCCCAAGTGCTTTACAAAAATATGTACTGGAGTTGTGTTCCTAGGAGAAAGACTACTCATTAGAGGAGGCCAAGAGATTAGATAATTTAAAAAATTTAATTAGAAAATCTCAGGACTAGAATAAGCCTGCTCTATTATATTTCAAAAGGTAAGGGGAAGGGGTAGAAGATGGCAGAGTAGAAGGACATGCACTCATCTTCTCCCACAAGAACTCCAAAATTATAGCTCACTGCTGAACAACCATCAACAGGAGAATGATCTGACTGTTGTTCAGATCATGAACTCCTTATTTCTAAATTCAGACTTAAATTGAAGAAAGTAGGGAAAACCACTAGACCATTCAGGTATGACCTAAATCAAATTCCTTACAATTATACAGTGGAAGTGAGAAATAAATTCAAGGGATTAGATCTGATAGACAGAGTGCCTGAAGAACTATGGATGGAGGTTTATGACACTGTATAGAAGGTGATAATCAAGACCATTCCCAAGGAAAACAACTACAAAAAGGAAAAATGGTTGTCTGAGGAGGCCTTACAAATAGCTGAGAAAAGAAGAGAAGCCAAAGGCAAAGGAGAAAAGGAAAGATATACCCATTTGAATGCAGAGTTCCAAAGAATAGGAAGGAGAGATAAGAAATCCTTCCTCAGCGATCAGTGAAAAGAAATAGAGGAAAACAATAGAATGGGAAAGACTAGAGATCTCTTCAAGAAAATTAGAGATACCAAGGGAACATTTCATGCGAAGATGGACACAATCAAGGACAGAAATGGTATGGTCTTAACAGAAGCAGAAGATATTAAGAAGAGGTGGCATGAATAGACAGAAGAACTACACAAAAAACATCTTCATGACCCAGATAACTATGATGGTGTGATCACTCACCTAGAGCCAGACATCCTGGAACGCAAAGTCAAGTGGGCCTTAGGAAGCATCACTGTGAACAAAGCTAGTGGAGGTGATGGAATTCCTTTTGAGCTATTTCAAATCCTAAAAGATGATGCTTTGAAAGTGCTGCACTCAATATGCCAGCAAATTTGGACAATTCAGAAGTGGCCACAGGACTCTGAAAGGTCAGCTTTCATTCCAATTCCAAAGATTGTTCAAACTACCACACAGTTGCACTCATCTCACATGCTAGCAAAGTAATGCTCAAATTTTTCCAAGCCAGGCTTCAACAGTATGTGAACTGTGAAATTCCAGATGTTCAAGCTGGATATAGAAAAGGCAGAGGAACCAGAGATCAAATTTCCATCATCCCTTGGATCATTGAAAAAGCAAGAGAGTTCCAGAAAAGCATCTACTTCTGGTTTATTAACTATGCCTAAGCCTTTGTCTGTGTGGATCACAACAAACTGTGGAAAATTCATCAAAAGATAGGAATACTAGATGACCTTACCTGCCTCCTGAGAAATCTATATGCAGGCTAAGAAGCAACAGTTAGAACTGGACATGGAACAAAAGAATGGTTCCCAGTTGCAAAAGGAGTATGTCAAGGCTGTATATTGTCACCCTGCTTATTTTACTTATATGCAGAGAACATATGAGAAATGCTGGGCTGGAAGAAGCACAAGATGGAATCAAGATTGCTGGGAGAATTGTCAATAACCTCAGATATGGCAGAAAGTGAAGAATTAAAGAGCCTCTTGATGAAAGTGAAACAGGAAAGTGAAAAAGTTGACTTAAAACTCCACATTCAGAAAACTAAGATCATGGCATCCAGTCTTATCACTTCATGGCAAACAGATGGGGAAAAAATGGAAACAGTGAGCGACTTTCTTTCCTCTTCATCACTGCAGATGGTGACTGCAGCCGCAAAATTAAAAGACCCTTCCTCCTTGGAAGAAAAGCTATGATCAATCTAGACAGCATATTAAAAATCAGAGACATTACTTTGCCAACAGATGTTCATCTAGTCAAAGTTATGGTTTTTCCAGTAGTCATGTATGGATGTGAGAGTTGGACTATAAAGAGGGCTGAGTGCCGAAGAATTGATGCTTTTGAACTGTGGTGCTAGAGAAGACTCTTGAGAGTCCCTTGGACAGCAAGGAGATCCAACCAGTCAATCCTAAAGGAAAGCAGTCCTGAATATTCATTGAAAGGACTGATGTTGAAGCTGAAATTCCAATACTTTTGCCAACTGTTTCGAAGAACTGAATCACTGGAAAAGACCCTGATGCTGGGAAGGATTGAAGGTGGGAGAAGAAGGGGACGCCAGAGGATGAGATGATTGGATGGCATCACTGACTCAATGGAGATGAGTTTGCGCAAGCTCCAGGAGTTGGTGATGGACAGGGAAGCCTGTCGTGCTGCAGTCCATGAGGTCGCAAAGAGTTGGACACAACTGAGTGACTGAACTGAACTGAACTGATTGTATTTCAAAATGTTGCAAGATTAGGTCCTGTATCTCTTCATTTTAGTGCTTCTGATTGAGTTACTCTATGTTGGTATAGTGATATCACAAAAGTAGTCACAAAATACTCCAGTTACATCATAGGAATCTTAAGGAAAGAAGAGAAAGTGTTTATAAATTAAATTACAAGATTGGAAAAAACAGTTATCTTCTTTATTTGCTTGTCCATATCAATTGTAGAAACAGATGTTCAAAAAGCATGGCTTCAAAATACATATGTATATCTTTATTCCTATTGCAGTTAAAGTAATGTACCGATTATGGCAATATACTACATATATGTTTTCATATATGAATGAAAGTGTTCTGCTTGGCGGCTCAAGGAATGATTTTTTTTAATGCCTTTTGAACATCTGTTTTTGACAATTTCAGTATGAAAATCTTGCTAGCAATTTCAAAGTACTATTTTTGTGAACAGAAACACCAATGGTATGTTGTTTCCAAGTACATCTTCCCAGACGTGAAATGCAATGTGTTTCTGAGGAGATATTACTGCAATTGATATCTGCAACATGATGGTAGGTTTTATAACAAAAAAAATGTGTTTGAGTATTTCCCTCATGTAAATTGCCTACATTGACAGTCACACACATTTCCTTAAATATAGAATATGAAAGTTTTCCTTATAACTTCTTTCCACTTAATAAAACAAAATAATAAATCTAAACTTTGTAATGCATTTGATAGATGTCACCTAATATTTGCATGAATTAGATGGCAAAATTAGATTAAAAAATAAGACTAGAGTCTCATTTGTCAGTCCAAAAGCTTCCCAATTTTTAAGGAATGTAGGCTATAGCACCATTTTTTTGTTAATCTAAAACTGGCCTGTTTCATGGAATCTTCAAAATATGCAAAAATAAATCCAACACTTAACTCCATGCAAAACAGTCATTAATACTTACAATGAATTACTTATAAATCCTTTTGCATCTAATGACCAAACAAGCAGTACAGTTAATTTTTGTTTGTTTTTTTGTTTTACCATCTGCCCTGAGTTTAAGGTCCATTAATGGTCTTTATTTAACTGTTGTGAAATTGCCTTCAAGGCTCTTGGTCTTATCACCTTTTGCTGTAATACCTTTCCTCAAGGAATGTGAGAGTGAAATTTGACTATCATGTAATTGTAAAATTCAGTTTTATTGTCTTCTGTGTATATTATGTAGATTTGAGGACTAGACTGTCATGAGGACTACGAATTTATTACTTTGTCTCTTTATACCAGACATAGTTGGTGTTCCATAAAGAAGGTTTCTGAGATTTATATGAGAATCACAAGTAAATCTTAAGCATCAGGATTTAAGTGAAGAAGTATAATACAGATTAATATTCTGACATTCTCCTTTATGTTTAATATCATGGGTGAATATATATACACACACACACACACACACACACACACACACACACATACACACACTAATGGATTTAAATCTTATAGTGATAATATTCTGGAAGGAAGAAATAACATCAGGCCATATTCTTATATGAAGAACTGAGAATAGGGTAATTATCTATTAAGTCCTGGTGGTAGCTATTTTATCATGATATTTCAGGTAGACATAATGTATAATATATGCTTTGACCTCATATTTCCTTTCCCTATTTCTAGACACACTACCCAACACTTTGTGACCCTATGAACTATAGCCTACCAGGCTCCTGTGTCCATGGGATTTCCGAGACAAAATACTGGAGTGGGTTGCCATTTCCTCCTCCAGGGGATCTTCCCAACCCAGGGATCAAATTCACGTCTCCTCTGTCTCCTGCATTGCACACAGATTCTTTACCCACTGAGTCATCAAGGAAGCCCCAGACATGATACTGTATTCCCTAAACTGTGCTTTGACGTTTCGTAATGAAATGTGAAGCTGCAGTGTTTCCTGTTTTATTTTATTTTTTTAAATAAAACTGCAAGAAATAAGTAAATGGCAGCATTAACATTTTTAGGTTAACACTTTAAATGTAACACCTTCAGTAATATTTTACTTTTTTAATGCTTTTAAAATTCTTTAGATTTCACTCTCATTTAATCTAAATGAATATATTCCTGCTGTGCAATATTTTCATTAAAAATTAGTAAAAAGTTATTACAATATGATTATTTTATCCATTTTGCTTTATTTTATGACATGCTTATTGTTTTAGATATAGGAACTAAGCAAGATTTCTTTATGCACAGCAGTTAATTGGTTTGAGAATGGCCATTATTTGAAATAAATGCAAATTTCATCTAAATATTTTCTTAAGATACTAGCAAAAGAGAAATCTGACTCATGAAATAAACTGCAATTAAAATATATGACAATAAAAATCTTGTAATAGAAAATATAAATTAGAAATTAAATTTATAATTGCTTCCTGATGCTTTGAACTGCCCTCAATAAGAGATTTCCAGCTGTAACTCCATTGGATATTTCTAGCATTTTCTTTTAAAAGGGAAAATTGATGGATATATTTAAATTAGTTTGGCTCTATCAGCTTTAATGGAGATCTATGTCTCTAAGAAATAAAAAGCTAGAGATATTTTTTGAACTCTGGATTCAATTTTAGGGTAAGGTATGTGTGGGCTTCTCCATGGCTCAGTGGTAAAAAAATCTGCCTGCAATGCAAGAGCCCCAGTAGATGCAAGTTCGATCCCTGTGTTGGGAAGATCCCTGTGTTGGGAAGATCCCCTGGAGGAGAAAATGGCAACCCACTCCAGTATTTCTGCCTGGAAAATTCCATGGACAGAGGAGGCTGGTGGGCTACAGTCCGTAGTGTCGCAAAGAGTCAGACACGACTAAAGCGACTTAGCACAGCACATGTGTGGTAAACAGAATTCTGAGATGGCTTCCCAAAGATTCTCACACACTGATTTAAATGCCTTGTATAATTTCTTCTCTTGACCAGGAGTAGGAAATGGAAACACACTCCACTATCCTTGCCTGGGAAATCCCATGGACAGAGAAGCCCGGTGGGCTATAGTCCATGTGGTTGCAAAGAGTCAGACAGGACTGAGCATACACACACACACATGATTTCTTCCCTTGATAGTACATATGATAGGTAAATAGCAAAAAAATGGGCATATCAGTCCTAACTGATACAAGAAAATATTTCATTAGCTGAGAAATTCACTTTAATTTTATTATCTTTTGCTCACATTTTTTTATTTTACTTGACAATGAAAATAATTTACATGTGGAGGCATTTTCCAGATTGACTTGATAAATGCCCTCATCGAAGTTAAAACTTGCTGCCTTCTACATTATGTTTTGCTTATAATACAATAAACTAATAAAAGGGTGCTGTTAATGTGCTACACTCAATATTCCAGCAAATATGGAAAACTTAGCAGTGGCCACAGGACTCTAAAAGGTGAGCTTTCATTCTGATCCCAAACAAAGGCAATGCCAAAGAATGTTGAAGCTACTGCACAATAGCACTCATTTCACACAAGAGCAAAGCAATGCTCAAAAGTCTCCAAGCCAGGCTTCAACAGTACGTGAACTGAGAACTTCCAGATGTTCAAGCTGGATTTAGAAAAGGCAGAGGAACAAGAGTTCAAATTTCCAACATCTGTTGGATCACAGAAAAAGCAAGAGAATTCCAGAAAAACATCTACTTCTGTTTCATTGACTACACTAAAGCCTGACTGTATGGATCACAACAAACTGGGGAAAATTCTGAAAGAGTTGGGAATATCAGACCACCTTATCTGCCTCCTTAGGCATCTGTATGCAGACCAAGAAGCAACAGTTAGCACCAGACATTGAACAATGGACTGGTTCCAAATTGGAAAAGTAGTACATCAAGGCTGTATATCGTCACCCTGCTTATTTAACTTATATGCAGAGTACACCATGTGAAATGCCAGGCTAGATGAACACAAGCTGGAATCAAGATTGCCGGGAGAAACATCAATAACCTCAGATATGCAGATGACCACCCTTATGGCAGAGAGTGAAGAAGAACTAAAGAATCTCTTGATGAAGGTGAAAGAGGAGAGTGAAAAAGCTGGCTTAAAACTCAACATTCAACAAACTAAGATCATGGCATCTGGTTCCATTACTTCATGACAATTAGATGGGGAACCAATGGAAACAGCGACAGACTTGGGCTCCAAAATCACTATAAACGGTGACTGCAGCCATGCAATTAAAAGACGCTTGCTTCTTGGAAGAAAAGCTATGACCACCCTAGACAGCATATTTAAAAGCAGAGACATTACTTTGCCGACAAAGGTCTGTATAGTCAAAGCTATAGTTTTACTAGTCGTCATGTATGAATGTGAGAGTTGCACTATAAAAAAGACTGAGTGCTGAGGAATTGATGCTTTTGAGCTTATTGGAGAAGACTCTTGAGAGTCCCTTGGACTGCAAGGAAATCAAACCAGTCAATCTTAAAGGAAATCAGTCCTGAATATTCATTGGAAGGACTGATGCTGAAGCTCCAATACTTTGTCTACCTGATGTGAAGACCTGACTCATTAGAAAAGGCCCTAATGCTGGGAAGGATTGAAGGCAGGAGCATAAGGGGATGACAGAGGATGAGATGGTTGGATGGCATCACCAACTCAATGGACATATGAGTTTGATTAAACTCCAGGAGTTGGTGATGGACAGGGAGGCCTGGAGTTTCGCAGTCCATTGGGTCACAAACAGTCAGACACGACTGAGCGACTCAACTGAACTGAATCATGGTTTGGTCTTTCTGAAGACCAGTCCCCACCCAGAAGCCCATCAAGAGTCACCTCATTAAAACAAAAGACATTGCTACGTCACAGGAAATTCCAAGGGATGTAAGGGATCTGTGTCAAGAAGCTGAGTCAAGATCAAGTATTAGAACACAAGATGCTCCTGTGCTCTTATAACTTTCAGAATTACAGTATTTTTATGACTTCTCCTTCAGGAAGTAGAGTGAAAGACTAAACGTTAGAATAAAAAGTTCTGTTGGCACGCTTCCCAGGGTTTTAGGAGCTCTGTGTCAAGAACTGAGGGACAGAGACTAATATGTGTATTTCTTATCTCACAGGTAGCTAAGAATAAAGGACTAATCATCTGCAGCAGTAAAAATGTTCAACTTCTGGAATGAATCTGTTTGCTGAGCTGTAATTTGGTAATCTGCTATTAATAATATGTTTCATCAAATTTATGAAGATGGGAATTGTTCAGCCAGGGCTGTAAAAGCATGGCGAGAACTTGTCACTGAAAGTGAGTATCAGGAAGAAATCTGGGCAAAGGCAACAGGATTAGAAGAGGAACATGATCATCAAAATAAATGAAGTGCCTTCTACTGGAGAGTCTAATCCAGTAGAGATATAACTGTAAATGTATCATCTCTATCAACAAAGATAAAAAAGATAATTTATAAAAGAAAGGACACTTAAACATTCATGGGAAAATTTTCAGCATATCTTTATCGAGGCCCTCATTCTAACTAGGAGTTGATTTTAGGAAGAGTTTTCTAGAGAGCTCAGTTGGACCTTTTCTAACTCTCACTATCCCCTGATAGAAAGTTTAACAGAGCTGTAGCTTTGCCACACAAATTATGGATACATCAATCTTAAGTAAGTGTACTCTGAAAACACTTGGAAGAATACTCTTTGAAGAAAAGCTAGTGTTTTTTGGAAATTTTCTTATCCTGAATTAAAGTGTTGTGAAAGTGAAATCAACTGTCTTGTATACTGATCCTTAGTGCTGGCCAAAATCAAAGTGCATTGTTGAATCCATCAGTATAAATTCCCTACTTACAAACTGCAATGGAAATTGTTTAAAAATCTTCTGCGTTGGCATTTTTATATGCATTAAATACAGAACTGTTTACTATTCATACTATTCATAGCAGGCAGTACAGCAGAGCAGGCAAGAGTAGTCGAGTTAAACTCAGACTGCCTGGATCCCCATTCCACAGCTGCAGTCTTGACAAGGTGAGTGAATTTGGGCAATATATGAGTAAATTCTCTCCATTCCTGCTCATATGTAAATTTTTGTTAAAATGCATGGTTCTTTTGTGGGGATTGATTGTGAAAATACATTAAAAAAATCTTCCCACATACATGGCACATAGTAATCCTTCAACAAATTATTATGCCATTATGATAAAATAAAAAATATACAATACTCTTACTACCAAGTAGTTGTTTAATCTTGAGAATGTGTATTGATCTCTCTGGGTCTCTTCCTTATGGTGCCCCCCACTTCACTGCTTCAACAACAAATTATCTCTGTCTGGGTGGACATATAACCCCACAAATGATCTCACATAATTTCAAAAGGAAATAATTTGATGATGGGATGCTTATTCAATAAAAAGTTCTCCACACTAAGATATCTTCATATTTATTCTCCTGTCCCTGATAGTAAGCATTATTATGTTATCATAACTAGCACACAGTAGGCTTTCAAGAAATATACATATAATCTTTACTTATTTTGATTAAATATTATCCTCAATCCTAAGAGATTTTGGAATATTAAAACATCAAGACTAAATAAAATGCTTCTATGGAAAAATATGGAACCTCATTCTGTAATGTATGTGGTTTTATTCCTATAACTGTTGCTTTCACAACAGTGCTTATGTACCTTCTCCCCTAGAGAAAAGCATCTTCCTATAACATAAATGTTGTTTCAACTTCTATATTTAATAAGTAGGGTCCTACTATGAATGGGCCTTGCAACAAAAATCTATTACAGTATCATAAAGACTAGAAATATTTAAAAATCAGGAATCAGGACATAAAGGTCACTATTATTCAACATTATATGAGTTACTATCTGACATAATTAAGTTAACCAAAATGGAAAATCAAAAATAAATAATAATATAGAAATGAAACAGGATAAATCAAACTGTAATTATAAGTAGATTATATGGAGTCTGATAGATTTTTTTCATTGAGATAGTTTAGTAATGTTATCTATAAATAAGACCAATGTACAAAATTTATTTACAGTGCTTTAGACTAAAAACAAATTTTGAAAGATAAGAGGTAAACATCTAAAAGTATATAATATGGATGGTAGTCATTTTAACAAAAGCTATTTAAGTTCTGTGAGGGGAGAAGTATACATCTTTAAAGAAAAACAGCAGAAAAAACCCTATATATAGGACTATATCCATGTATTACAATTCTAAATATAAAAAATATCTTTACTTCCAAAACTGATGAATGGAGTAAATGCTCTTCTGAACAAATCCTAACATTGCTTATGTAGAACTGGCATACTCATAAAATTTAAATAACCATGCCTCTCTTGAAGAACAAAAGAAAAGGACTAGTCCTGACAAGCAAAAAGAAATTGACAGCATTAAGTCATTAAGGTACTAATGCAGAAAGACAGAAAAATACCAATGTCAGAATGTAGGAAGACCCATATTATTCATATGTTGCATAATATATGGCAAAATGGGCTCCAGTGATCTGTAAAGATGTGCTAAACTATTCAACTGAAACAACTGAGTTGTTTCAATATAAAAAAACATTGAAGTTTTAGTCATACTGTGAACAAAAAGAATTACTACATGAATTAAAGGAAAATTTGAAAGTGAAAACTTAAAAACTTATGAGAGAGAATATAAGAGAATAACATCATGACCTTGGTGTTAGATTTCCTAAACAAAATTTAAAAAGGAATAATCATGATGAAAGATTGATAATTTAAGCTTTTTTTTTTAAATTGAAGTCTTTCATTTATCATAGAATACCACAAAACCAAAAACACAAAAAATTAGAAAAGTTATATCCCATAAAAATAAAAGCATATAATTACCCCTTTAAAAAGCACATACAAATAAAAAGAAACTTCAGATGGAAAAATATGAACAGATTAATGAATAGAAGATACTAATGCCTAATAAACAAAATTAAACATTCATAATGATTAGAAAAGTCCGAGATAAAACTGCAAGAAATACTTTCTCCAACTAAAAGAATGGCAAAAATTTTAAGGTTAGGTAATAGCAAGAATCAATAAAGAAAAGGGAACAAGAATTCAAACTCCTCAGAAAGTCATTCATTAAAATTGCTTTCCTTATTGAAATATAATTCGCATGTCATAAAATTCACATTTAAAAAACTTACAATTCAGTTGCTTTTACTATATTCACAAAGTTATGAAACCATCACCACTATCTAATTCAAAACTATTTCCATTCAGTTCAGTTCGGTCGCTCAGTCGTGTCCAATTCTTTGTGACCCCATGAACCGCAGCATGCTAGGCCTCCCTGTCCATCACCAACTGCCAGAGTCTACCCAAACCCATGTCCATTGAGTCAGTGATGCCATCCAACCATCTCATCTTATGTTGTTCCCTTCTCCTCCTGCCCTCAATCTTTCCCAGCATCAATATCTTCTCAAATGAGTCAGATCTTCACATCAGGTGGCCAAAGTACTAGAGCTTCAACTTCAACATCAGTCCTTCCAATGAATACCCAGGACTGATTTCCTTTAGGATGGACTGGTTGGATCTCCTTGCAGTCCAAGGGACTCTCAAGAGTCTTCTCCAACACCATAGTCCAAAAGCATCAATTCTTTGGCGCTCAGCTTTCTTCACAGTCCAATTCTCACATCCATACATGACTACTGGGAAAACCATAGCCTTGACTAGACAGAACTTTGTTGACAAAGTAGTGTCTCTGCTTTTTAATATGCTGTCTAGGGTCGTCAAAACTTTCCTTCCAAGGAGTAAGTGTCTTTTAATTTCATGGCTGCAGTCACCATCTGCAGTGATTTTGGAGCCCCAAAAAATAAAGTCAGCCACTGTTTCCACTGTTTCCCCATCTAGTTGCCATGAAGTGATGGGACTGGATGCCATGATCTTCGTCTTCTGAATGTTGAGCTTTAAGCCAACTTTTTCACTCTCCTCTCTCACTTGCATCAAGAGGCTCTTTAGTTCTTCTTCGCTTTCTGCCATGAGGGTAATGTCACCTGCATATCTGAGGTTATTGATATTTCTCCCAGCAATCTTGATTCCAGCTTGTGCTTCTTCCAGCCCAGCGTTTCTCATGATGTACTCTGAATATAAGTTAAATAAACTGGTGACAATATACAGCCTTGATGTTCTCCTTTTCCTATTTGGAACCAGTCTGGTGTTTCCATTATTCAAAAAATAAATCCCATTAGCAGTCAGTCCTCATTCCTCTATCCTCACCACCTATACCCACTCCCCATCTCAGTCCACAGGAAACATTAATCACTTTCAATCTATGGATGTGCCTTTGGTTTCTGGTTCATTCATGTACCATTGTATTTTCAAGGTTCATCTATGCTGTAGCATTATCAATGCTTCATTTTTATGACGTTGTAGTCTGCAGCCTTGCTGAACCTGTTTATTAGCTCAGTTTGTATTTAATCATGCTTTAGGATATTTAGGATATTTTTATACATAGCATATGTTAATACAATTTTACCCCCTTGTTTCCAACCTGGACGACTTTTATTTCTTTTTCTTACCTAAATGCCTTTACTAGATCCTCCAAAACAGCATTGAAAGAGAAATGGAAATAGGGAGCATCTTTGTCTTGCTCCTTATCTTAGGATAACCTATAGTCCTTCACCATTAAATGTGATGTTAGCTGTGGATTTTTCATAGATGTCCTTTATCTAGTAGATTAAGTTCCCTCTCTTCCTAGTTTGTTGAGTATTCTTATAAAAAATGTGAGTTGGATATTATCAATGCTTATTATGCATCCATTGAGATGGTCATGTATTTTTTTATATGCTGTATTATCATTAATTTACATTTAAATGTTGAACAAACCTTGTACACTTGGGATAAACACCACTTGGTTATGATGTATAATTCTGTTTATGTGTTACTAGATTCTGTTTGCTTTTATTTGAAGGATTTTTATATCCATATTCATAAGGATATTGGTCCATAGTTTTATTCTTGTGATGTCTTTGTCTTGTTTTGCTATGTTGCAATAATACTGGCATTCTAGAATAAGTTAGAATGTTTCTGTGTCTTCAATTTTAGAAAAAATCCATGAAAGAATTGATATTACCTTTTTCTTTAAAAATTTGTTGGATTTCACCAGTGAAATTATTTAATATTTTTGTGAAAGTCACTCAGTTTTATCTGATTCTTGTGACTCCATGGACTATACAGTCCATGGAATTCTCTAGGCCAGAATACTGGAGTGGCTAGCCTTTCCCTTCTCCAGGGGATCTTCCCAACCTAGGGACTGTACCCAGAATTCCCACATTGCAGGTGGATTCTTTACCAGCTGAGCCACAAGGGAAGCTCAAGAATACTGGAGTGGGTAGCCTATCCCTTCTCCAGCGGATCTTCCTGGCCCAGGAATTGAACCAGGGTCTCCTGCATTGTAGGCGAATTCTTTACCTACTGAGTTATCAGGCAAGCCCAATATTTTTGTGGGAAATATTACTACTATTTTAATATCTTCACTTATTATAAATCTATTCAGCTTGTCTGTTTATTAAATCAGATTTAGTAGTTTGTGTTTTTCTAGAAATTTGTCTGTTTCATCCATATTATCTAATTTGTTGACATCAAATTGACTTTTATCACTTACTGTACAAAAAACTTTTGAGATTTATCTACATTGTATCATGCATCATAATCACTTGCTTTTTAAAAATTTTGAGTCATATTTATGCTCCTTCCTTATTGTTCTAGTCTTTGACTTCTGTGATTAAAGCTTCTAAAACATTCCCATACCAGTCTCTGTATGAATGGATATTTAAATTTCTCTTGGTCTGATATCTAAAAGTTGGATTTTGTGATTTGTTGTTTCTTTCATTAGGTAAGAAAGTGGCAAAACTGCTTCTAAATTGTTGTTTCATATTGCATTTTTATCAGCAAAGTTTAAGAACTCTATTCCACATGCTATGAGCACTTAGTATTGTCTGTTATTTTGTTATTGGTGTTGGTGTTAGCCATTCCAATAAATGTGTAGTCACATATCATTATGGTTTAAATTATATTTTCATAATGACTAATGATGATATGTCTTTTTATAGCTTATTTGTCATCCTAATAATGTATATTTATTATTACAATTAAAAACAATTGATATAAAAATATGGAAAGATTATTTCTGGAGCCTTTGTGCTAACTGGAATCACCAAATAATACAAAACACAGAATGAAATTATTCTTGGTTGTGATATCCACGATTACATCAACATTTACTTTACAGAAATTACCTTTGGTAACTAAAATATGTAACACATTCATCATTGAAGGTATGTGGACTCTGCACATGTTTTTCTAGGAAATCCTGAAATTCTGGAAGTGATTTCCTAAATGTGTGAGCTGTACTCTATCTTAATCAATTTCCTAATGCTTCTAAAGTAGGTCATCAAAGTAAGTTGCATATTTTGGAGTGAGTTAGAAAGCTTTGCATTATATCAAGAATTTACATAGAAATTCAAATCCAACAGGACCTCAATGAAATGGTTAAATTGTAATTTAGAGGCTACACTTAATCCTTCAATGTAATAAATGGAGAATTTCAATTATATATTTACTGACCAAATAGAAACCTAGATATCTAAAATGTTTAATGTAACATTCAATGATGATTTATTTTAAAGCAAAATATTATGCACTTGATTTTGACTCAGCAATGATATTACTTCATTGTAATTTTCACTCAACTTTACTAGAGTATAACAGTTTGTATTTTATAATATGCTATGGAACAGGTAACATCAAGGAAAGTATTAATATTATCAAAAGTAAGTAATTTTATTCATTAGTGTCCTTTAAACCAATACAATGAGTATAATTATTTTTCTATGAATTTAAAAAATATATTAACCCAAGATAATTTTTTTAAACTATAAGGGTGCTGTGCTGTGTTTATTCACTTCAGTCATGTCCAGGTGTTTGTGACCCTATGGATTGTATGCCCCCTTGCTTCTCTGTCCATGGGATTCTCCAGGCAAGAATACAGGACTGAGTAACCATGCCCTCCTCCAGAGGATCTTCCCAACCAAGGAATTCAATCCACGCCTCTTGTATTGAAGGTAAATTCTTTACACTGAAACACCAGGGAAGCCCTTAAAACTACACACCAAATTCTCAGTTACTTGAAAAGTGTGAAAATGAGAAATCGGTCTTAAGTAAAAAAATAAAATAAACTTCTCATTTGACACTCAGTTCAGTTCCGTTGCTCAGTCTTCTCTGACTCTTTGTAACCCCATAGACTGCAGCACACCAGTCTTCCCTGTCCATCACACTCTCGGAACTTGCTCAGACTCATGTCTATCGAGTAGGTGATGCCATCCACCCATCTCATCCTCTGTCATCCCCTTCTCCTCCTGCCTTCAATCTTTCCCAACAAAAGGGTCTTTTCTAATGAGTCAGTTCTTCACATCAGGTGGTCGAAGTATTGGAGTTTCAGGTTCAACATCAGTCCTTCCAATGAATATTCAGGACTGGTTTCCTTTAGGACGGACTGGTTGGATTTCCTTGCAGTCCAAGGGACTCTCAAGAGTCTTCTCCAACACCACAGTTCAAAAGTATCAATTCTTCAGCACTCAGGTTTCTTTATAGTCCAACTCTCACATCCATACACGACTACTGGAAAAACCAAAGCTTTGACTAGATAGACCTTTGTTGACAAAGTAATGTCTCTGCTTTTTAATATGCTGTTTAGGGTGGTCATACATTTTCTTCCAAGGAGCAAGTGTCTTTTAATTTCATGGCTGCAGTCACCACCTGCAGTGATTTTGTAGCCCTCCAAAATAAAGTCTGTCACTGTTTCCATTGTTTCCCCATATATTTGCCATGAAGTGATGAGACCAGATGCCATGATCTTAGTTCTCTGAATGTTGAGTTTTAAGCCAGCTTTTTCACTCTCCTTTTTCACTTTCATCAAGATGCTCTTTAGTTCTTCTTCGCTTTCTACCATAAGGGTGGTGTCATCTGCATATCTGAGGTTACTGATATTTCTCCTGGCAATCTTGATTCCAGCTTGTGGTTCATCCAGCCCTGCATTTCTCATGATGTACTCTGCATATAAGTTAAATAAGCAGGGTGACAATACAGCATCGACGTACTCCTTTCCCAATTTGGAACTAGTCTGTTGTTCCATGTCTGGTGCTAACTGTTACTTCTTTACATGCAAATAGATTTCTCTGGAGGTAGGTAAGGTGGTCTGGTATTCCCATCTCTTTCAGAATTTTCCACAGTTTGTTGTGATCCACACAGTCAAAGGCTTTGGCATAGTCAATAATGCAGAAGGAAATGCTTTCTTGGAACTCTCTTTGCTTTTTCTATGATCCAACAGATGTTGGAAATTTTATCTCTGGTTCCTCTGCATTTTCTAAATCTAGCTTGAACATCTGGAAGTTCATGGTTCACATACTGTTGAAGCCTGACTTGGAGAATTTTGAGCATTACTTTACTAGCCTGTGAGATGAGTGCAATTGTGCAGGAGTTTGAACATTCTTTGTCATTGCCTTTCTTTGGGATTGGAATGAAAACCGATCTTTTCTAGTACTGTGGCCACTGTTGAGTTTTCCAAATTTGCTACCATATTGAGTGCAGCACCTTAACTGCATCATCTTTTAGGATTTGAAATAGCTCAACTGGAATTCCATCACCTTTGACACTAATTAATATTAAATGTTTATGAATATTGACCCCTAAATTCACTTTTTATCAATTTAATCTGCATGGAATTTGAATGGCTGCCTTACAAGAAATTTAGTCCCACATACCTAAAATTGTCCATAGAAAAGAATAACATTGCTCATTATAGAGCATTGTGGAGAAAATGATAAAATGATTATTACCTCATTGGATCTTGCTGGAAGTCCCCATTAGCACTAATATTTTATTATTCAAGAATACATAGATGGGAGTAATTTTTCTTTTCTTTTTATCTTTCTTCTTTCATAGGGAAATTATCTTGGATCATACAGAGTATACAATATATTAAATCACTTATTCCTTTTTGGTTTTTAAAGGTATAGAACATTAGTTTATTCCTACTTAGAAATAGGTTAATATTAGAAAAGGAAAGTTCAAATAAACCTACCTGTAACATGTTTCAAAAGTATAAAAGAATACGGTAGCTATCTTTAAAAGAGCCAGTCTTCTCCTTTTTTCTTTTATAATTCCAGGATTATAAAAGCACAAGAGGTTTTCCAGATAAAAATCATATTTTGCTGCTTCTCTTACTGCTACCTGTGGCCCTGCAACCAGTCTGTCCTATGTACTGGAAGTGGAAGGGATGGGGCATTTTCTGAACAACATTCTCCTGAGAAACTGCTTGACTCTCATGTCCTCTTTTCCCTTTTCACAATCTGTACAGAAGATAGGAACCAGGTTTTTACCATGCAGGGGGAACACTTGGGGATGGTAGATTAAGATATAGAGAAACCTAAGCCTCAGAATGACAGCAACACACTCAGTAGAATGATGAAAATTTGAAAAGACTGATAGTATCAAATGTTGGTGAGGATGTGGAGTACTGACAACTCATATGCATCATGTGTGAGATGGTATAATGGTAGAATCATTTTGGAGAATTCTTCAGCAATTTCTTATAAAATTAAACACATACCTGCCCTAAGACCCACCAATTCCATACCTATGTATTTATACAAAAGAAATAAGAACATGGGCACAGAGGAGAATATAGAGGTTTTGTTTAATGAGCACAGAGTTTCTTGGTATGATGAAAACATTTGAAATGATTGTGGTGTTTGTAGCACAACTCTGTGAATGTACTTAATGCTACTGAACTGTATATCTAAGATGATTAAAATGTAAAATTGATGTTATGTATATCTTGTTACAATAAGAAAATATATGCATAGAAAGACTTCTACAGAAATTTCCATGGTAATTTCATTCATAATAGTGCAAAACAAAAGACAATCAAAACATCTATCAAAAATTGAATGACAAAAGATACTGTCACGAACTCACAAACTGTATGGGTTGGCAAATTACAACCAACTGGACAAATCTGGCCTGGGGCTTATATTTATACAACTTAAATGCCATAGATGGTCTTTATATATTTTTCTAATTTATTTATTTTAGTTGGGGGCTAATTACTTTACAATATTGTAGTGGTTTTTGCCATACATTGACATGTATCAGCCATGGGTTTACATGTGTTCCCCATCCTGAACCCCCCTCCCACCTCCCTCCCCATCCCATCCCTCTGGGTCATCCCATTGCCCCAGCCCTGAGCATTTGTCTCATGCATCCAACCTGGAATGATATTCTGTTTCACATATGATAATATACATATTTCAATGCTATTCTCTCAGAACGTCCCACCCTCACCTTCTCCCTCAGAGTCCATAAGACTGTTCTATGCATCTGTGTCTCTTATTCCGTCTCACAAATAGGGTTATCGTTACCATATTTCAAATTCCATATATATGCATTAGTATACTGTATTGGTGTTTTTCTTTCTGGCTTACTTCACTCTGTATAATGGGCTCCAGTTTCATTCACCTCAATAGAACTGATTCAAATGTATTCTTTTTAATGGCTGAGTAATAGTCCATTGTGTATATGTACCACAGCTTTCTTATCCATTCATCTGACGATGGACATCTAGGTTGCTTCCATGTCCTGGCTATTATAAACAGTGCTGCGATGAACATTGGGGTACACGCGTCTCTTTCAATTCGGGTTTCCTAGGTGTGTATGCCCAGCAGTGGGATTGCTGGGTCATATGGCAGTTCTATTCCCAGTTTTATAAGGAATCTCCACACTGTTCTCCATAGCGGCTATACTAGTTTGCATTCCCACCAACAGTGCAAGAGGGTTCCCTTTTCTCCACACCCTCTCCAGCATTTGTTGCTTATAGACTTTTGGATAGCAGCCATTCTGACTGGCATGAAATGGTACCTCATTGTGGTTTTGATTTGCATTTCTCTAATAATGAGTGATGTTGAGCATCTTTCCATGTGTTTGTTAGCCCTCTGTATGTCTTCTTTGGAGAAATGTCTGTTTAGTTCTTTGGCCCATTTTTTGATTGGGTTGTTTATTTTTCTGGAATTCAGCTGCAGGAGTTGCTTCTATATTTTTGAGATTAATTGTTTGTCCGTTGCTTTGTTTGCTATTATTTTCTCCCATTCTGAAGGCTGTCTTTTCACCTTGCTTATAGTTTCCTTTGTCGTGCAAAAGCTTTTAATTTTAATTAGGTCCAAATTGTTTATTTTTGCTTTTATTTCCAATATTCTTGGAGGTGGGTCATAGAGAATCCTGCTGTAATTTATGTCGGAGAGTGTTTTGCCTATGTTTTCCTCTAAGAGTTTTATAGTTCAACATAGTTTTGGAAGTTTTGGCCACAGCAATCAGAGCAGAAAAAGAAATAAAAGG
Source organism: Giraffa tippelskirchi (assembly GCF_054371585.1). Taxonomy (NCBI): domain Eukaryota; kingdom Metazoa; phylum Chordata; class Mammalia; order Artiodactyla; family Giraffidae; genus Giraffa; species Giraffa tippelskirchi. Next base: position 46,677,633 of record NC_137276.1, read on the forward strand.
AATACAGATAGGAAAAGAAGTAAAACTCTCACTGTTTGCAGATGACATGATCCTCTACATAGAAAACCCTAAAGATTCTACCAGAAAATTACTAGAGCTAATCAATGAATATAGTAAATTTGCAGGATATAAAATTAACACACAGAAATCCCTTGCATTCCTATACTCCAATAATGAGAAAACAGAAAGAGAAATTAAGGAAACAATACCATTCACCATTGCAACGAAAAGAATAAAATATTCAGGAATATATCTACTTAAAGAAACAAAAGACTTATATGTAGAAAACTATAAAACACTGATGAAAGAAATCAAAGAGGACACAAACAGATGGAGAAATATACCATGTTCATGGATTGGAAGAATTAATATAGTGAAAATGAGTATACTACCAAAAGTAATCTATAGATTCAATGCAATCCCCATCAAGCTACCAACGGTATTTTTCACAGAACTAGAACAAATCATTTCACAATTTGTATGGAAACATAAAAAACCTCGAATAGCCAAAACAATCTTGAGAAAGAAGAATGGAACTGGAGGAATCAATCTGCCTGACTTCAGGCTCTACTACAAAGCCACAGTCATCAAGACAGTGTGGTACTGGCACAAGGACAAAAATATAGATCAATGGAACAAAATAGAAAGCCCAGAGATAAATCCACGCACCTATGCACCTTATCGTCAACAAAGGAGGCAAGAATATGCAATGGAAAAAAGACAATCTCTTTAACAAGTGGTGCTGGGAAAACTGGTCAACAACTTGTAAAAGAATGAACCTAGAACACTTTCTGACACCATACACAAAAATAAACTCAAAATGGATTAAAGATCTAAACATAAGGTCTTTATATTTTTAAAGGATTATACATTTTTTAAAGTTAATTACATAATAGAGATCAGTGTGTGACCAGCAAAATCTCAGATATTACCATATGACTTTTACATAAAATTACCAACCTTGATTTAGAAGGTAACTACTCAGCAATAAAAAGAGCACATTACTCAAACAGGCAACACTGAGACCAGGCACAAAAGATATATATTCCTTGGTTCAATTCATATAAAGTTATGGAGAAGAGCAAATAAATGTATTTAACACCAACAAATGTGATTAAATTGATAATGCATGTCTCCCAATGTGATCTTCTGAAAAGGATAAAAAATTAATTATATGATATTAGTGCCAAAAATGCACAATCAAAATTTAATCATCAGAATACATCAGAAAACAAAATCTGAGGGGCATTCTACAGAAAAACTGGCTCAGATTCCTCTAAACTATCAATGGTATGAAACACAAATAGGGGCTGAAGATTTATTTAAGTTTCAAAGTAACTAATAGATTATGACAATTAAACTCAATGTGTGACATTAAAATATGTTCAGTTCTAGTTATTAGAGAAATGCAAATCAAAACTACAATGAGGTACCACCTCATTCTGATCAGAATGGCCATCGTTAAAAAGTCTCCATATAACAAATACTGGAGAGGGTGTAGAGAAAGAGATCTCTTCTACACTACTGGTGGGAATGTAGTTGGTGCAGCCATAGTGTAAAACAGTAGGAAGGTTTCTCAGAAAACTAAAAATGGAACTGTCATATTCTTCAGCATTCCCACTCATGAGCATATATCCAGACAAAACTCTAACTCAAAAATATATAGGCACCTCTATTTTCACAACAGCACTCTTCACAATAGCCAAGACTTGGAAACAACCTAAATGTCCATAGACAGATGAATGGATAAGAAGATGTGATATATTTTATATATACAATGGAATACTATGCAGCCATCAAAAGAATGAAATGTCATTTGAAGCAACAATGGATGCTACTAGAGATTATCGTACTAAGTGCAGTAAATCAGGAAAAAAAAAAGGCAAACACCATATGATATCACTAATATTTACAATCTTATATATGACACAAATGAACGTATCTATGAAACAGAATCAAGGACATAGAGAATAGACTGCTAGTTGCCAAGGTGAAGGAGATGGGAAGGTTGGGATTAGGAATTTGGGATTAGCAGATACAAACTGGTATATATAGAGTGGATAAACAAGGTCCGACTGTATAGCACAGGGAATTATATTCAATAACTTGTGATAAACCATAATGGAAAAGAATATGAAAACAATGAACCATGCTCTGCAGGGCCACCCAAGATTGACAGGTCATAATGATAAATTCTGACAAAATCCAGTCCACTGAAAGAGAAAATGACTTCCCTTCATTATTTTTGCCTCGAGAACCCCATGAACAATATGAAAAGGCAGAAAGATATGACACTGAAAGATGAGCCCCCAGGTTGGAAGTTGTCCAATAGCTAATGGGGAAGAGCAGAGGGCAATTAGTAATAGCTACAGAAAGAATGAAGCAGATGGGCCACAGCAGAAATGATGCTCAAATGTGGACATGTCAAGTCTGATGCTGTAAAGAAACATATTGCATGGGAACCTGGAATTTCAGTCCATGAATCAAGGTAAATGGGACATGATCAAGCAGAACATGGCAAAATTGAACATTGACATCTTAGGAATCAGTGAACTAAAATGGACAGGAATAGATGAGTTTAATTCAGATGATCATTATATCTACTACTGTGAGAAAGAATCCTTTAGAAGAAATGGAGTAGCCCTCATTGTCAACAAGAGTCTGATATGATGTACTTGGGTACAACCCAACCCTAAAAAAAGATAGAATGATCTCAGTCTGTTTCCAAGGCAAACCATTCAATATGATAGTAATCCAAGTCTGTGCCCCAACCACTGATGTCTAAGAAACTGAAGTTGACCAGTTCTGTGAAGACCTACAACACATTCTAGAACTAACACCAGAAAAGAAAAAAAGATTTCCTTTTCATCATAGGGGATTGGAATGCAAAAGCAGGAAGTCAAAAGATACCTGGAGTAACAGCAAGTTTGGCTTTGGGGTACAAAATGAAGCAGGGCAAAAGCTAACAGAGTTTTGCCAAGAGAACATACTAGTCATAGAAAATACCATTTTCCAACAACACAAGAGACTACTGTACACATGGGCATCACCAGATGTTTCTATTTCAATCAGATTCATTATATTTTTTGCAGCCAAAGATGGAGAATCTCTATATTGTCAGCAAAAACAAGACCTGGAGCTGACTGTGGCTCAGATCATCAGCTCTTTATTGCAAAATTCAGGCTTAAATTGAAGAAGATGGGGAAAACCACTAGGCCAATCAGGAATGACCTAAATCATATCCCTTATGATTTCACCCACTGATGGCTCAGATGGTAAAGAATCCGCTCACAATGTTAGAGACCTGGGTAAGATCCCTCAGTTGGGAAGATCCCCTGAAGAAGGCAATGGCAACCCATTCCAGTATTCTTGCCTGGATAATCCCAAGGACAGAGGAGCCTGAAGGGCTATAGTCCGTGGAGTCACAAAAAGTTGGACATGACTGAGTGACTAATGCTTTCACTTATAATTATACAAATAAAGTGATGAATAGATTCAAGAGATTAGATCTCATAGACAGAATGCTTGAAGAACTATGGACGGAGGTTTGTAACACTCTAGAGGCTGTGGTGACCAAAACATTCCCCAGGAAAAGAAATGCAAGAAGGTAATGTGGTTGTCCGAGAAGGCCTTACAAATAGCTGAGGAAAAAAAAGAGAAGTGAAAGGAAAAGGAGGAAGGGAAAGATACACCTAACTGAATGCAGAGTTCCAGAGAATAGCAAGGAGAGATAAGAAAGTCTTCTTAAACAAACAGTGTAAAGAAACAGAGGAAAACAATAGAATGGGAAAGATTAGAGGTCTATTCAAGAAAATTAGATACATAAAGGGAACTTTCATGCAAGGTTGGGCACAATAAAGGACAAAAATGGTAAGGACCTAACAGAAACAGAAAATGTTATGAAGAGGTGACAAGTATACACAGACGAACTATACAGAAAAGGTCTTAATGACCCAGATAACCATGATGGTGTGGTTACTCACCTAGATTCAGACATCCTGGAGTGGGAGGTCAAGTGGGCCTTAGGAAGCATTAGTATGAACAAAGCTAGTGGAGGTGACAGAATTCTAGCTAAGCTATTTCAAATCCTAAAAGATGATGCTGTTAAAGTGCTGCAGTCACTATATCAGCAAAATTTGGAAAATTCATCAGTGACCACAGGACTAGAAAAGGTCAGTATTTATATAATCCCAAAGAAAGGCAATGCCAAAGAATGTTCCAACTACAATTGCATTCATTTCACACGTTAGTAAGCTTATGCTCATTATCCTTTAAATTAGGTTTCAGCAGTACATAAACTGAGAACTTGCAGATGCACAAGCTGAGTGTCGAAGAGGCAGAAGAAACAGAGATCCAATTGCCAACATTTGTGGGATCACTGAGAAGGCAAGGGAATTCCAGAAAAACCTCTATTTCTGCTTCATTGACTATACTAAAGCCTTTGACTGTATGGATCACAAAAACTGGAAAATTCTTAGAGAAGAGAGTATAGCAGATCACCTTACCTGTCTCCTGAGAAACCTATAGACGGTCAAAAAGCAACAGTTAGAACCAGACTTGGAACAACTGATTGTTCGAAATTGGGAAAGAAGTAGGTCAAGGCTGTATACTGGCATCCTAAGTTTATTTAAGTTTATTTAACTTATATGCAGAGCACATCATGTGAAACGCCTGGCTGAATGAATCACAGGCTGGAATCAAGATCGCCAGGAGAAATAACAACCTCAGCTATGCAAATGAAACCACCCTAATGGCAGAAAGCAAAGGGCAACTAAGGAATCTCTTGATGAGGGTGAAAGACGAGAATGAAAAAGCTGACTGAAACTCAACTATAAAAAAACTAAGATCATGGCCTCTGGTCCCATCACTTCATGGCAAATAGAAGAGGTAAAAAGTAGAAGAAGTGACAAATTTTATTTTCTTAGTCTCCAAAATCACTGCGGACGAGGACTGTGGCCATGAAAGTAAGATGTTTGCTTCTTGGAAGGAAAGCTATGATAAACCTAGGCAGCATATAATCTAGAGCCTATTATATAGACTAAAGTCAGTCAGAAAGAGAAAAACAAATATCATATACTAACAAACATATATGGAATCTAGAAAGATGGTACTCATGAAGTTATTTGCAGGGCAGCAATGGAGACTTAGACATAGAGAACAGATTTATAGGCACGGTACGGGGGAAGGGAACAGGAGGGGGGAATGTATGGAGAGAGTAACATAGAAATTACACTACCATATATAAAATAAATAGCCAATGAGAATTTCCTGTATGACTCAGGGAACTCAAATCAGGACTCTGTAACAACCTAGAGGGGTGGGATGTGGAGGGAGATGGGAGGGCAGTTCAAGAGGGAGGGGACATATGTATACCTATGGTTGGATTCATGTTGTTGTTTGGCAGAAACCAACCCAATTCTGTAAAGCAATTATCCTTCAATTAAATAAATAAATAAATTTAATTTTTTTTTTTAAAAGCAGAGAAATCACTTTGCCAACAAAGATCAGTGTAGACAAATCTATCCTTTTACCAGTAGTCATGTACAGATGTGAGAATTGGACCACCAAGAAGGCTGAGCACCAAAGAATTAATGCTTTCATCAATTCTTCAGTGCTGCTGGAGAAGACCCTTGAGAGTCCTTTGGACAGCAAGGAGATCAAACCAGTCAACCCTAAAGGAAATCAACCCTGAATATTCATTGGAAGGACTGATGCTGAAGCTCCAATACTTTGGCCACCTGATGTAAACAGCCAACTACCGGAAAAGACCCTGATGCTGGGAAAGACTGAAGGCAAAAGGAGAAGTGGGCAGCAGAGAATAAGATGGTTAGATAGAATCATTTACTCAATGGACATGAATCTGAACAAATTCCTGGAGGTAGTGGAGGACAGAGGAGCCTGGAGTGCTGCAGTCCATGGGGTTGCTGCTGCTGCTGCCAAGTCGCTTCAGTCGTGTCCGACTCTGTGCAACCCCATAGATGGCAGACCACCAGGCTCCCCCGTCCCTGGGATTTCCTTCTCCAGTGCATGAAAGTGAAAAGTGAAAGTGAAGCTGCTCAGTCCTGTCCGACTCTTCGCGATCCCATGGACTGCAGCCTACCAGGCTCCTCTGTCCATGCGATTTTCCAGGCAAGGGTACTGGAGTGCGGTGCCATCGTTGGGGTTACAAAGAGTCAAATATGACTTAGCAACTGAACAACAACAACAAAAATGTATAACTGGGTTATTTTGCTATACAACAATAATTAACACAATATTGTAATTCAACTATACTTCAATTAAAATAAATTAGAAAATAAATGCAATGGATGACTAGAGGAAAATGGTATAAAATAATTTAATGGGATAATTGGAAAATCTTGACTAAGGATGGTAATTTATATACTGAGTCAGCTATGTTTTTATATGCAACATTATTAATATATTTTCAAAAATATTAAAGATAGACTTTTTTAAACATCAACCTTTAAAACAATAACATACTGGGCACTACGAAGTTTATTAAAAAAAGTACCCACATAAATGTCTGTATTTGAAGGAAACTAAACTCAATCCTGGACTTCCCTGGAAGCTCAGCTGGTAAAGAATCTACCTGCAATGCAGGAGACCCTGGGTTGATTCCTGGGTTGAGAAGATCCCCTGGAGAAGGAATAGACTACCCACTCCTGTATTCTTGGGCTCCCCTGGTGGCTCAGACAGTAAAGAATCTGCCTGCAATGGAGGAGACCTGGCTTTAGTTCCTGGATTGGAAAGATACCCTGGAGGAGAGCATGGCAATCAAGCCAGTATTCTTGCCTAGAAAATCCCCACGTACAAAGGAGCCTGGCGAGCTACAGTCCATGGTATCGCAAAGAGTCAGACATGACTGAGTGACTAAGCACACAGCACAAACACAATCCTAAGTATAAAACTGAGTTAGAGATTACATTCCTGACTTTGTAGTTCAAACAGATTAAATTGTTATGGCTCTTACTGCTCTAGATAGTAGTAAAGGGCCTGATCTATGGTTTTTGGTTTTTCTCTTCATTTTATAAGCTTTGTAACAGGAATTAGGTTTCAGAATTTCAGGGCCTCATATTTTCTCTGAAAGATAATACTAGATTATTTACTTTTGACCTTTTCCATGTTATACAATTTCACTGAATTGTCACTCTGATCCTTTCCTTTACACGCTCAGCATAAAGTCATAAGATTAATAACAATACAGAAAATAGTATTTGGATTAAAAAGTGACTGAAAGCAGATGGTTCAGGCCTGTCTTTTCCACTGACTTTCCCAGTGTTGATTACTCACTTTGTAACCTAAATAGTACATAGACTTAAAACAAATGAAACAAAAAGATAAGTCAGTTATTGGAGGAAAATATTCCATTGAGGAGATTTATTAGCCTCAGTTCATTCAAACAAGTTTGTTACTTGGATCAGTATATAATTTACACTTTGAGTCCCATAAATACACAATGAAAATTCTGTCACAGTTCACACATACCTGTGATACCAAGAGTTATTATTTACCTAAGTAGATACATCCTGTCACCATTAACAAACATTAAGTTCTTGTTACATGCCAAACACTAGAGATAGCAAGTTACAATCCTTCCATTTATAATCTATTTGATCTTATTTATCTGGCAGGGCTGCTGCCTGGAAATTAGAATAAAATCAAAATTACTATCTTAGTTTATTCTCAGGTTTAGAATTTCTGATAATGATATATAGATCCTTGGAATACTCAGAAGTGTTGAGGATAAACTGTTAAATAAAATAGACAGCCACTTTTACAGCATCTTTGGTCATTCACCTGTCCAGTGTAGGAGACTGGTCCAGATGATGGTTGACAAGCCCTATCAGGTCTCTGATACACTGAGTCTGCTGCAAGGGATGTACACCCATCTCCCAGCTATTCCCTGTCTATCCATGTTCCGTGGCTGCAGGGTGAAGAAAAGAGAATATCTCATTCAACTGCTTTTGAGGTAAATATTTATAGACAAACCTGCCTAGCATGGACTCTTTAGGGACTGGTGTATTAAAGGGACTGTCAACTGAGAGGAAAAGTTATCTAAAAGTGAAACATTTTGTAGCTCCCTCTGCTCTGAAAAATATATTAATTAGCTAAAGAAGTAACTGAAAATCAGAAATAAATATCTCTTTAACCTTTGGCACACCCAAATAAGAGGGTATATTAATAAGAGAAATCAGAAATACTATGTTAATAAGTTATTATATGCATGTGCTGTGAATAAAAAATAATGTCCCTTTTCCATTAACTGATCTTGGATCAGGATGTGAAAAAGTTCTCAACAATCCATTGGTTTCTTTGTTATGGAGCTCTATTATGCATAAAGTCATAGAACTTGTCTACTTATTTATAATTATTTATTTAAAATTAATAAGCATTTGAGTCTCCTATGGTTCAATTCCTTACTAACTTATCTCATATCACGATAAGTACTTGAACTCTAATTTGAGAAGCAAAGATGAAGAAAGTAAGATAATGAGATAGAAATTGACTTAACCAAAGTGAATAGCATCTACCTGAAACAGAGCTCAAAATTCTACTGAGTGGTTTTCCTAATAATGAGCTATGAGTCATTATTAAGTAGAAAATAAGCAATGGAGAATATCTGAAAGGGGACTAGAAACTGTATGAAAAAATGTATTATGTGTTCACTAATATATGGTTGAAATCACTCCTTGACTATTAGTAGGATAAATTATTCATGAAGACATTGCTAATAGATGACAGATATTGTCATTTTCTACAGATATAACAGAATGATTTATATCAAAGAAATAGCTGTTTGGGATAGTTCTTGATTTTTATTATTTGTTGCTGTTTCCTTTCAAAGTTTTACATAGTTTAATCGATTGATTTATCTTTGGTGGTGATCTCACTAATGTTAAAAAGATTAGCTAATAAACATTATAGAAGTGGCTTTTCTTTTCTCTCTACTCTATTTAATAAAAAAGCATTTCCCAGAGACATCATTCATGTCAGACTGCCTGAAAGTGATGAGAGAAATATAAGTTCTTAAATATTATTAAGAGTTTTGTTTTTGACAAATTCTCCTTGATTTCTAAAAATGTTTTTAAGAATATAAACATGACCTGAATACATTACAACATGACACTTCAGTTTAGATTCTCACATTCTATTCATTTACCTTATTGTAATAAGTTTTTTAAGCACACTTGGTGATTAAAAGCCAAATTTCCAAATAGTTTTGTTAGCTGGCATTAAACTCACTGTCACATTCAAAGTTTGCTTTAAATAGTAATGGATCTGACTGTACCTCCAAAACATATGCATCTAATTTAATTTTGGGGGTGCAGGAGTAGTGGAGCATCATGACTTAGGTAGAGAAAGAGATTTAGAAAGACATTTGTCATAAAATTTGTTCTGCCTGAAATGCCAGGTTTGGAAATAATACCTCAAATCCTCAGTGTTCTTGGATAACAAAATAAATAGTCACTGAAGACAAACAGATAAACTAACAGCAAAGTGTATGAGACCCTGAGGGACAACTTCAGAAAAGTATGTAATAATAATACACAGTCTGTAGATTCAGAGATAAGGTATTAGAGTAGGGATCAGTTTTCCCTCCAACCCCAAAGAAAGGCAATGCCAAAGAATGTTCAAACCACCTCAAAATTGCACTCATCTCACATGCTAGCAAAGTACTGCTCAAAATCCTCCAAGCCAGGCTTCAACAACATGTGAATCATGAACTTCCAGATGTTCAAGCTGGATTTAGAAAAGGCAGAGGAACCAGAGATCAAATGGTCAACATCCGTTGGATCATAGAAAAAGCAAAGAGAGCTCCAGAAAACAAAACATCTACTTCTGCTTGGTTAATTACACGAAAACCTTTGACTGTGTGGATCACAACAAACTGTGGAACATTCTTAAAGAGATGGGAATACCAGACCACCCTACCTGCCTCCTGAGAAATCTGTATGCAGGTCAAGAAGCAACAGTTAGAACTGTACATGGAACAACAGACTGGTTCCAAATTGGGAAAGGAGTACATCAAGGCTATATATTTTCATCCTGCTTATTTAACTTCTATGCAGAGCACATCATGAGAAATGCCAGGCTGGATGAAGCACAAGCTGGAATCAAGATTGCCAGGAGAAATATAACCTCAGATATGCAGATGACACCACCCTATGGCAGAAGGTGAAGAAGAACTAAAGAGCCTCTTGATGAAAGTGAAAGAGGAGAGTGAAAAAGCTGGCTTAAAACTCAACATTCAGAGAACTAAGATCATGGCATCCAGTCCCATCACTTCATGGTAAATAGATGGGGAAACAATGGAAACACTGAGAGACTTGATTTTGGGGGGCTCCAAAATCACTGCAGATGGTGACTGCAGCCATGAAATTAAAAGACGCTTACTCCTTGAAAGAAAAGCTATGACTACCCTAGACAGCATATTAAAAGCAGAGACATTACTTTGCCAACAAAAGTCCATCTAGTCAAAGCTATGTTTTTTCCATTAGTCATGTATGGATGTGAGAGTTGGACTATAAAATAAATTGAGTGCCAAAGAAGTGATTCTTTTAAATTGTGGTGTTGCAGAAGACTCTTGAGAGTCCATTGGACTGCAAGGAGATCAAACCAGTCAATCCTCAAGGAAACCAGTCCTGAATATTCATTGGAAGGACTGATGCTAAAGCTGAAACTCCAATACTTTGGCCATTTGATGCGAAGAACTGACTCATTGGAAAAGATCATGATGCTGGGAAAGATTGAAGGTGGGAGGAGAAGGGGACAACAGAAGATGAGATGGTTGGATGGCATCACCGACTCGATGGACATGAGTTTGAGTAAGCTCTGGGAGTTGGTGATGGACAGGGAAGCCTGGTGTGCTACAGTCCAAGGGTTCGCAAAGATTCAGACATGACTGAGTGGCTGAACTGAACTGATTCTATTCTTATTTTACAAACCATTTAAGCATGTATCTGTGATCTTGTTTGCCCAATTCTCTGTCCGCATCTCCAGGCCTATTCCTGTTTAACTTCCTCCTAATGTCTGAAAAGAAAGTCCTTGTGTGTCTTGTCATCTTCTAATGCAGTCTGAAACTTGTATCAAACTCTCAGTGCTAACTGCAACTATCAATTAACAGAGGCACTGAGGAGCTTGCTTAGTATTTTAATGTCAGCTCTTAGTACAGTGTATTCCATGGATATTCTCTCAACAAACTGCTTGAATGAATACCTGGACCTGTTACCATTCAAGCAATGACTTTTCTATATTACTTAATATATTAGTTAAAAGTGAGCTTCTGAGTAATCAAAATCCCAACAAATACTGTCTTAACCAAGTATGGATTTCTTTGTCTCCCTTAACTGAAAGTAAGGAAGCTGCCAGTCCAGAGAGTAAAGTGCACAGTGTCCTCAGGGGTCCTGACTTCTTCGTTGTTACACTATGCCATCATGTTGTGTGGCTCTTCTCAAGTTTGCAAGAACACTGCTGCTAACTAAACAATAACTTTAAAAAGTGAAGAGTTTATTGATTTTACTTAAGATGTCAAGATATAGGCAGGTATAGTGATTCCGTGATAAGATTGTGAACCAATATCTCTTCTCCTTTTTCTGCTCCATTATCATTATCACTTGGCTTTTCTCCATCATACTTGTCATGTTTCTGCTACATCTCTGGGTATCATTCTAAGCAGAAAGACGACAAAAGCAGTACAGTGGAAAGCCAAAAGCAGCACATGAACGGAGACAATCCCTTGTCAAAAAGCCTTTTCAGAAATCTTATCTAGCAATTCTTGTTTACAATTTAATGGCTAGAAGTAGAACCTGACTCCTGTAAGTGGAACAAAGTTTACTTTTTAAATAGAGATAGCAATCCAGAGGAGAAGAGAAAAAGAATGTATATATTCTGCCTTCCATATTTAATCTATGCTAAGACAGTATCTATGGTTCTCTATGATATCTAATGTTTCCTTGCTCTGTTTGTAAAAATGCACAAACATCCCTTTAAAACCTTAAATTGAAATTAGTAATAGTGAAATAATCTATATTCGTATTTTTACAAACGTGCTTTAATGCCCAAAACTTAACTCAACATAAAAAGTGAGAAAATTTATTTTAATAAAGTAACATGCATTTAATTTTGCACATTTATATATACAAGTATAGAACTCATAATAAAGTAGATGTTTATCCTATACATGGAATCCCATCTAGTGTATGAATCACAAATGCAGACATACACACAATATTGGTGACCAAACAAAATATTCAGCATTACCATTAGTGATGTGATTTTCTATTTGGAATGTCTCTGACTCTGGTTTTCAACAAATTAAAGTGTAATTTCTATAGATTCACACTGAGATCTTTTGATTGTAAAAATTTAATGTTTAGTAAACCTGAGAACAACAAATATTTTGTTTATATGCATAGTGGAGCTAGACTTTATATACTTTTAAACAAGAATTTCCCTAAATGAATATCCTAAGCAACTTTTGAAATGTCACTGGGCTCAAGATAATTCATTTTTTGTGTGGGACTTCTTGCACATTGCCAGCTGTCTAATATCCCCAATCCCTACATAGTAAATGCCAGCAATATCCAACAATCTTTGAAATAAAATGTTCCTTATGGAGCTGAACAACCCTCTTGAGAACTACTGGCCTATATTAATACAATTTTTTAGTGAACAGAGAAGTTTTTTTTTTTTCTGGTACCTGTTTTTCTTTTGTTGTAGTTCAGAATGATATGATTGAGTTCCTCTCTTCACCCAGCTAAAAATGTTGAGAGTCACACCACACCATTTGCAGTCTTCAAATAGCTGACATCTTTACACTCCCTCATGATACTGTCAATGCTTCTTCCTCTCTAAGGAGAGCCTTATTCTGCAGTGTTCTGTTCTGCACAAACCTGCTCACTCATAAAAAATCAAATCAAAGCCTCTTCCTCTCAACCTCACTGATCAGAAGTATCTCACTTATCAGGCAAATTGCTTGATTTTTTTTTTTAATTTAAGCTTCTTAATTCAGGCAAAAAGGATTATGGTAATATCTCTAACATACGGTTGACTGTTCTAAATTTTAAATGGATGATATACTTAAAGGTGCTTAGCACTGTACTTGGAACAAAGTATGTTTCCAATAAATGCCTACTCTAATTATTATCATTACTCTGAGAGCCAAACACATGGTATTATATAGCTCCTTTTTTCCCAAAAAATTATCTTCCTCTTCTAGCTATAAAATCCTTGAAGATATTAATTTCTCCATCAAGTATATGTTTAGGACGGTGTGTAGCTGATAGTGGCCATTCAATAAATTTCTTCTTAAGAGAGATTAAGAGCATATATTGGAGTGAAAGTGTTAGTTGCTCAGCTGTGTCTGACTCTTTGCAACACTATGGACTGTCTGCTAGGCTCCTCAGTCCATGGAATTCTCCAGGCAAGAATACTGGAGTGGGATTTCCTTCTCCAGGGGATCTTTCTGATCCAGGGATAGAACCCAGGACTCCTGAATTGCAAGCAGATTCTTTACTGTCTGAGCTACCAGGGAAGCCCAAGAAGAGCATATATTCATCCTTACTAATTTGTCTCTTTAAATTTACTTTTCCACAATATATGAAAAAGTCCTGGGATAAAGCTAAATAGTATAAATTAATGTAACCACCATGTTATCATCATCCACATAACTAAGAAAGAGGTATTTCTGGAGTAGACTTCATTTCCTTTAAGTAGAAAATCAAATACAAATGAGCCATACTCAATTTTTATTAAAATACCATACTGCATAAAATTACGTTATTCCACAAGATTCAACAGAAGCATCAGGGTGAAAGGAGAACTACTTGACGTACAGAGGAGTTTGGGAATCAGTGGGTTAAATGCAATTAAATACCGTTGAATATATCTCTTTATTGCATGATTTTTCAGAGAATTTTATTTGATAAACTGCATTGTGAGCTCCCAGAGAATGATATGAAAAACATATTTTCCATCTTTTAAACTAAAAACAATCACTTTGATTTTTGTATTTGTTAGCTTGTGCTGCCATAAGAAGAAGATAACACAGACTGTGTGGCTTAAACAGAAATTTATTTTCTTACATTAGGAAACTATTATTGTGATCTCACTTAACATTAATTACCTGCTTAAAAACCCTATTTCCAATAATGTCACATCAAGGGTTAGGGCTTCCATGCTGGAATTTTGAGGGTACACAATTCAGTTCTTAAAACTCATTTTAGAAAAACTTAATTTTTGATTAATGTAAATTTAAGAGTAAATTAAATAAAAATGTATTTTGGCTAAAGTCTTCGGCAGAATGAATTTTCTAAAGATGCTTCCAAAAATATAACCCATTCTACATGCTCTTCTTACAATGAGACCTTAATATTCCTCCCAGTGAATATTGAGTTCATGTACCCTGTTCTTGTACTTGGGTAGACTTTGTGACCACTTCAGACAACGAAGTTTGGCATGAATGATGCTATGACTGAATTCTGAATCAAATATTTACCCACACTTCTATTCTCTTGGAACTATGGTCCTGAGAGAAGCCAGCTACCATTTAGAAAGTAGAGCTGCCCTGAGGCTCCCATACTGGGAAGAAGTGCAGACTACTGAATGTGAAAATATTATATGGGATGACCTTGAGACTACATAAAGACAGACATGTCTGAACAGTATCTAGCAGCTCCAGTACCCTGCCATTTCATATCCAGTCACTATCCAACTGCAGTCACATGAGATATCTTGAACCTGAACTGCCCATCTGATCTTTTTCCAAATTATTGACCTACAAAAGTCATGAATGATGATAAAATGATTATCCCTTCTTTAAGAGGCTAAGTTTTGGGGTGGTTTGTTATATAACATATACTAACTGAAAAATAATTTAGTTCTTGGACATATGAGAATGAATTTAGGTGTCAGGAGAAAATAGGAGAACATGAATGAATGATTGCAGAAATATAAAAAGAAAGCTGAGCACTGAAGAATTGATGCTTTTGAACTGTGGTGTTGGAGAAGACTCTTGAGAATCCCTTGGACTGCAAGGAGATCCAACCTGTCAGTCCTAAAGGAAATCAGTCCTGAATATTCATTGGAAGGACTGATGCTGAAGCTGAAACTCCAATACTTTAGCCACCTGATGCAAAGAACTGACTCATTTGAAAAGACCGTGATGCTGGGAAAGATTGAAGGAGGGAGGAGAAGAGGACGACAGAGGATGAGATGGTTGGATAGCATCACTGACTGAATGGACATGAGTTTGAGTAAATTCCGGGAGTTGATGATGGACAGGGAGGCCTGGTGTGCTGCAGTCCATGGGGTTGCAAAGAGTTGGACATGACTGAGTGACTGAACTGAACTGAAAGGTCCTAAGATGCTGTTCATGAGGAAATGAAAGAAAGTAAGCAATGAATGCGAGTGGAAGCTAAAGATATGTGATCTTTATTACTGTAATAGTGGCAAGTTTGCAACACTGCTTTCTGCAATGATTTCCTTCACTTAGAAAATGTACAAATTGGAAACGTACCTAAAAACTTTATTCCTAGCTAGGAAATTTTCAGACAGAATGTGGAAGATACCAGCTGACAACTGATTGACAATATAGAAGGAATATAGAAATTTCTTAGAGTGCCAGGCTCTGAATGAATAAATGAAAGCAAAAAGAAACCTAGGACTTATATAAACATATATATGTACATACATAGGTATATATATATATACACATACACTCTGATGAAGTTCTTGGGCTTAAAGATACCATAAGATTTAAAAATACAAAGCAAATGCTATATAAAATCTGCTGTTTAACCTAGAAAAAGAGGAAAATATATACATGTATTAAAAAAAACCAGAAAGCTACAAAAATATTGCAAAATTCATTAAAAAATTTTTGTCAAATTTTCAAGAAGAAAAAGTATGTTCTATATGAAACTAGTTTAAGAATAATAAATTTCAAGTTTGAAATGTATATAAGTCTTTAGCCCAAAGTAGAACAGTAGAAACTAATGCCTCTTCTACAATAGCTGATGAGAGCAAGGAAGTTTTGGGAGAAGACAGAGCTGAAATTGTCAGAGACAGTTAAAATGTACACATAGAAAATTCATGAAATGGTTAAAAATTTATGTAAAAATAAGAAGTTCCTGTAAAATTCAGAGTAAATGAGAGCCCATGTCTATTCCATCCTGCTTAGGCTAAAGACAAAGATTTTTCCAGAGAGATGATGTACACTGTCAATCAGAAAGCCTACTAAGATAAGCAAACCAAAAGATTTTAATAGATAACAGGTAGAGACTGTGAAACCACTCCCTCAAAGTAATAATTTACTGAATGCTTCCAATAAAAGGACCTCCAATGAAAAATATTAACAGCTTTATTTTTTCCCTCACATTAAGAGATGCAGAATCCTCTATGATCAGTGAAAAATATGCTAGTCTGCAATCTTTTTCCCTCTTATAAAGAAAGACATGGGTCTATGTCTGAAGATGGGCCTCATCCTGGCTCTAAAGGGCTAACCAAAATGTCCAGTGAAAGTTAAAGTGTTAGTCACTCAGTCATGTCTGACTCTTTGTGACCCCATGGACTGCAGCCCACCAGGTTCTTCTGTCCATGGAATTCTCCAGGCAAGAATACTGGAGTGGGTTGCTGTTTCCTTCTCCAAGGGATCTTCCCAACCCAGGTACTGAACCCGGGTCTCCTGCATTGCAGGTAGACTCTTTACTGACTAAGACACCAGGGAATTCTATTCTGGTTTTAGGCCACAAGCAGTTACACATCTAAGAATGCAAAAATGACTCTGTTCTTTAATACTAGGGGATGGACTGGGTATGCTAAAGTCTTCAAACACAGGCCACTTATGCTCTTAAGACTCACCCTTGGAAGAGTGACCACCTCCATCCGATCACCTCTGATCATCTCTCTAAATATGGAGATTGGGGGTTCTAACAACTTACTCCTTCCATTCACGCTGAGCATTGTCTTTAAGAGAATCTCTTTTGGTTTTCATACTTGAGATCTGCTTTCTAATCATTAAGAAAAAATTCAATGAAACCTTTGTTTGACATTTAACTCTGAATTTTATGATTAAAAAAACACAAAATGAGAATACTTCTGTAGATTTATCTATCTGTTTAGGTTCCTATAAATCATATACATAGTAAATAATTTAAAATTTGAATATATATCACTTTGCATAAATGCTTCTGTTTTATGTTTTTAAAATGTCCTGTTGCTCTAAAAGTGATTGGAAAGCATTGATGTACATCATACATTTGATTCAGAAATTCAGGAGTTTCCTTTGAACATTAAATACAACTAAAAGTATAGTTTCTAATATTTTGGGAAGATAAAATAGTCCTCTAGAGTAGCCATTTGTGTGCATGTGTGTGTATATATATATATAAAATTTTACATATATTTGTTTTATAGTAAAAGAACACTTAAAAATCTGTTAAGAGGGTAGATCTTATATTAAGTGTACTATGATTACCTAAAGACCCGATGTTGTATATCAGAGAGAACTTTTTCATCCTGCATAACTGAAGAACTTTTTCATACACTGATTAGCAACTTTCTGTTTCCCCCTCCCTTCAAACACTGGCAACCACCATTCAGTTCTTTCCTTCTATGAGTTTTATTAATTAGAAACATCATGCAAGTTAAATCATGCAGTATTTGTCCTTCTGTGACTGGGCCTTTATATGTTTTCAACTATTACATAATACCTTGGTTTACATGCCTGCAGGCTATTTTTCTAGCATTTAATCATCTTAACTATAACATTTACATTTGATACATTACTTTCTCCCTTTTTCGTTAAAAAAAAATGCACTTAATAAAAGCACATCTGTTTTCTGAACCAGCGTCAATCGCTATAAAAGTCAGTGTATAAAACTAAAATGGTGAAATGGCAGACATAAAAAGCAAATGAACCCTTAATCACTTCATTTAAATGTTTAGGAGAAAGAACATTGCTGCCTGGTGTGTGAATTTCTTGTTCCCTTTATGGAGATTATCAACCAAATAATCATTAAATGCTCTGTTAAACTGCTCCAGTTTACAACACATGTTCCTGGTTTGTTGGAGTTCTACATCCCAAGATATGTGCTGAGAAGCAGCCTACCCACATTGCCCTGTGTAGCCAAGTTGTCAAATAAATTAGTCCCTAACCATTAAGACACCTGAGGGAATTTAAGTCTTAAAGCTTTACTCAATCATGTGTAGAATAAAGATCATAAAAAAGGTCCTAAAGCTTTAATATGTACCTTTCAGAATAATCTCCTTAGGTGTGTTAGCATTTCCCTATCAAAAAGTCAACCATCTTCTGTTGCACACTTTCACGCTCAAATAAACAAACAAAAGCAAGATCATCCAAAGAACTTTGCAGGAATTAAATTTAAATCACTCTTCAAATTTACTACTACATTCTGCTTAAGGAAATGAACCTGCACAATACTATGATTCTCTTTTATCATTTTAATGAAATATATTTACCTAGATAATAGTAAAATAGATATATGACATAATAGATAAAAAAGTAAGGACATTTCTCTAATAATGAGTGATGTTGAGCATCTTTTCATGTGTTTGTTAGCCATCTGTATTTCTTCTTTGGAGAAATGTCTGTTTAGTTCTTTGGCCCATTTTTTGATTGGGTCGTTTATTTTTCTGGAATTCAGCTGCAGAAGTTGCTTGTATATTTTTGAGATTAATTGTTTGTCTGTTGCTTTGTTTGCTATTATTTTCTCCCAGTCCCATTTGTTTATTTTTGCTTTTATTTCCAATATTCTGGGAGGTGGGTCATGGAGGATCCTGCTGTGATTTATGTCGGAGAGTGTTTTGCCTATGTTTTCCTCTAGGAGTTTTATACTTTCTGGTCTTACGTTTACATCTTTAATCCATTTTGAGTTTATTTTTGTGTATGGTGTTAGGAAGTGTTCTAGTCTCATTCTTTTACAAGTGGTTGACCAGTTTTCCCAGCACCACTTGTTAAAGAGATTGTCTTTTCTCCACTGTATATTCTTGCCTCCTTTGTCGAAGATAAGGTGTCCATATGTGCGTGGGTTTATCTCTGGGCTTTCTATTTTGTTCCATTGATCTATATTTCTATCTTTGTGCCAGTACCATACTGTCTTGATGATGGCTTTGTAGTAGAGCCTGAAGTCAGGCAGGTTGATTCCTCCAGTTCCATTCTTCTTCCTCAAGACTGTTTTGGCTATTCGAGGTTTCTTATATTTCCATACAAATTGTGAGGTGACTTGTTCTAGTTCTGTGAAAAATACCATTGGTAGCTTGATAGGGATTGCATTGAATCTATAGATTGCTTTGGGTAGTATACTCATTTTCACTATATTAATTCTTCCAATCCATGAACACGGTATATTTCTCCATCTGTTTGTGTCCTCTTTGATTTCTTTCATCAGTGTTTTATAGTTTTCTATACATAAGTCTTTTGTTTCTTTAGGTAGATATATTCCTAAGTATTTTATTCTTTTTGTTGCAATGGTGAGTGGTATTGTTTCCTTAATTTCTCTTTCTGTTTTCTCATTATTGGAGTATAGGAATGCAAGGGATTTCTGTGTGTTAATTTTATATCCTGCAACTTTACTATAGTCATTGCTTAACTCTAGTAATTTTCTAGTAGAGTCTTTAGGGTTTTCTATGTAGAGGATCATGTCATCTGCAAACAGTGAGAGTTTTACTTCTTCTTTTCCTATCTGTATTCCTTTTATTTCTTTTTCAGCTCTGATTGCTGTGGCCAAAACTTCCAAAACTATGTTGAATAGTAGTGGTGAAAGAAGGCATCCTTGCCTTGTTCCTGACTTTAGGGGAAATGCTTTCAATTTTTCACCATTGAGGATAATGTTTGCTCAACATCACTCATTATTAGAGAAATGCAAATCAAAACCACAATGAGGTATCATTTCACACCAGTCAGAATGGCTGCTATCCAAAAGTCTACAAGCAATAAATGCTGGAGAGGGTGTGGAGAAAAGGGAACCCTCTTACACTGTTGGTGGGAATGCAAACTAGTACAGCCACTAAGGAGAACAGTGTGGAGATTCCTTAAAAAACTGGGAATAGAACTGCCATATGACCCAGCAATCCCACTGCTGGGCATATACACCGAGGAAACCAGAATTGAAAGAGATGCGTGTACCCCAATGTTCATCGCAGCACTGTTTACAACAGCCAGGACATGGAAGCAACCTAGATGTCCATCAGCAGACGAATGGATAAGGAAGTTGTGGTACATATACACAATGGAATATTACTCAGCCATTAAAAAAAATACATTTGAATCGGTTCTACTGAGATGGATGAAACTGGAGCCCATTATACAGAGTGAAGTAAGCCAGAAAGAAAAACAACAATACAGTATACTAATGCATATATATGGAATTTGAAAGATGGTAATGATAACCCTATATGCGAGACAGAATAAGAGACACAGATGCATAGAACAATTTTATGGACTCTGAGGGAGAAGGTGAGGGTGGGATGTTCTGGGAGAATAGCATTGAAACATGTATATTATCATATGTGAAACAGAACACCATTCCATGTTCGATGCATGAGACAAGGGCTCAGGGCCAGGGCAATGGGATGACCCAGAGGGATGGGATGGGGAGGGAGGTGGGTGGGGGGTCCAGGAAGGGGAACTCATGTAAACCCATGGCTGATTCATGTCAATGTATGGCAAAAACTATTACAATATTGTAAAGTAATTAGCCCCCAACTAAAATAAATAAAAAATAAATAAAATAAAAAAAAAAAACAAATTAATCTCAATAAAACCTGACTATCTTTCCCTCAAAAAAAAAAAAAGTAAGGACATAATATATGAAAAACAATATCATACTTACTCCTATAGAAATGAATTCTCCTTTTTATTAACACTCTAAATGTAAAACATCTTTCTTATTATCTGTTGGTGATATTTTTATTTATTTATTTATGTTTGGTTCGACTGCTCAAATGAAATCAAGACTTTAGTGTTTGCTAAAACAAAAACATGGTTAATGTGATCTTTTTTTTTTTCAGATTTATCTACTGGAATGTTCATGGTACATGAGCCTACTATAAGAGTCACATAGTTATCAGTAAATTTTTATTAGTCTATGAAAATGTCAGTGTAGAGTTACCATTATCTGTTGGGTACACATTTTATCCTGTGAGTAAGGAAATAGAGGAAAACAATAGAATGGGAAATACTAGAGATCTCTTCCAGAAAATTAAAGATACTAAGGGAAATTTTCATGCAAAGATGGGCATGATAAAGGAGACAGAAAGGACCTAACACAAAGAAAAGAGACTAAGAAGAGGTGGCAAGAATACAAAAGAAGAACTGTACAATAACGGTCTTAATGACCCAGATAACCACAATGGTGCGGTCACTCACCTAGAGCCAGGCATCCTGGAGTGTGAAGTCAAGTGGGCCTTAGGAAGCATTATTACAAACAAAGCTAGTGGAGGTGATGAAATTACAGCTGAACTATTTCAAATCCTAAAAGATGATGCTGTGGAAGTACTGCACTCAATATGCCAGCAAATTTGGAAAACTCATTAGTAGCCACAGGACAGGAAAAAGTCAGCTTTCATTCCAATCCCAAAACAGGGCTATGCCAAAGAATGTTCAAAGTACCGTAAAAGTGCACTGATTTCACATGCTAGCTCAAAATCCTTCAAGCTAGGTTCCAACAGTACATGAATGGAGAATTTCCAGATGTACAAACTGGATTTAGAAAAGACAGAGGAACCAGAGATCAAATTCACAACAGCCATTGGATCAGAAAAAAAGCAAGAGAATTCCAGAAAAATATCTACTTCTGCTTCACTGATTATGCTAAAGCCTTTGACTTAGTGGATCACAACAAACTGTAGAAAATTCTTAAAGAGATGGAAATACCATACCACCTTACTAGCCTCCTAAGAAATTTGTATGCAGGTAAGGAAGCAACAGTTAGAACCAGACATGAAATAATGGACTGGCTCAAAATTGGGAAAGAAATCATCAAGGCTGTATACAGTCACCCTGCTTATTTAACTTATACGCAGAGTATATCATGCAAAATGCCAGGCTGGATGAATCACAAGTTGGTGTCAAGATTGCCAGGAGAAATATCAACAACCTCATATATGCAGCGGAGAAGGCAATGGCAACCCACTCCAGTACTCTTGCCTGGAGAATCCCTTGGACAGAGAAGCCTGGTAGGCTGCAGTCCATGGGGTGGCTAGGAGTCGGACACGACTGAGCGACTTCACTTTCACTTTTCACTTTCATGCATTGGAGAAGGAAATGGCAACCCACTCCAGTGTTCTTGCCTGGAGAATCCCAGGGACCGGGGAGCCTAGTGGGCTGCCGTGTATGGGGCAGCACAGAGTCGGACACGACTGAAGCAACTTAGCAGCAGCAGCAGCATATATGCAGATGATATCACCCTAATGGCAGAAAGTGAAGAGAAACTAAAGAATCTCTTGATAAAGATAAAAGAGGAGAGTGAAAAAGCTGGCTTAAAACTCAACCTTCAAGAAACTAAGATCATGGCATCTGGTCCCATCATGTAATGCCAAATGAATGGGGAAAAAGTGGAAACAGTAGCAGATTTTATTTACTGGGCTCCAAAAACACTGCAGACAGTGACCGCAGCCATGAAATTAAAAGATACTTGCTCCTTGGAAGAAAAGCTATGACAAACCTGGACACTGTATTGAAAAGCAGAGACATTACTTTGCCAACAAAGGTCCGTCTAGTCAAAGCTATGGTTTTTCCAATAGTCATGTATAGATGTGAGAGCTGTACAATAAAAAAGGCTGAGCACTGAAGAATTAATGCCTTTGAACTGTGGTGTTGGAGAAGACTCTTGAGAGTCCCTAGGACAGCAAGAAGATCCAACCAGTCAATCCTAAAGATAATCAACTCTGAATGTTCACTGGAAGGATCGATGCTGAAGCTGAAGCTCCAATACTTTGGCCACCTGATATGAAGAACTGACTCATTGGAAAAGATCCTGATGTTGGGAAAGATTGAGGGCAGGAGAAGAAGAGAGTGACAAAGGATGAGATGGTTGGACGGTGTCATTGGTGCAATAAACATGAACTTGGGCAAACTCTGGGAATTGTTGAGGGACAGAGAGGCCTGGTGTGCTGCAGTTCATGGGGTCATAAAGATTTGGACATGATAAGGACTTAACAACAGCAAATGAATTCTCTAGAGTAAAAGCATATTTTTTAGGCCTATATACAGCATTAAGTTTTCTGAGACAGAAAAAAGTCATTGGTTTTATAATAATATTGTTTCTTTTCCCAAAAACTGAAAGCAGAAATTGGCAGTGAGTGCTGAGCAGGGGTGAAACAGGGGGGATCACCCAAAACAAATAGTTTGGCAGTTACTGTGAACACCCCGCAGAATACCCTTCTTGGAGCCAGCTAGCCATGAACAGCTGGCTCATTACGACCATTCTAGTGTGAGGCCATACCTGATGGCTCTTCTTCAGGAAACTCAGAGGAGCAAGACATTGTGAGGGTACAGCCCCATGCTGTTTGCAAAATCTATCATTGAACTCAAGCCCAGCTGATTGCCACTCAAAATCAAATACTTGAGAGGCAAGTGTTGTAGAAAGGAAAGTTTGCTTTATTCAAGAAGCTGGCAGCCTGAAGAGAAGTTAGATTCCTGTCCAATGGCCAAATCCCTACTATTGAGCAGGGGGCAAGAATTTTTTTAAAGGGGAGTTTCAGAGGTGGATAGGTGGGAGGAAGGGGCTATGTGCAGAACAGCACAGTCAGCCCTGACAGTCATCATAAAATTGGCTATTCATGCCTGTTTTTCATAAACATAAATATCCTCTGGCCTTCCTATAACACTCTTTTAAATATAAAATAATTTAATATATAAATTTAATGAATTTCTACATTTTTCTCTAGCAATCAAGTGCATATAAATACATCTTTCAGAATCATGTGTTCTCTTTGCAATCCTGGAACTCCTACCTGTGGCTGAAAAACCTCAACAAATCATTATTTCATGTTATTTGAATTAATTAAAATGTCATAACCTATTGAACTCTTTCTGGGTACAGACTGCAGTTCAACCGTTATGCATTTATGGTGTAGCTAGATGATATGCTAGATGGAATATAAGCTTTTATCTTGTTCCAAAGACTGCAGTCTTACTCTCAGTGTGCTGAATTCAGAATAACGGCCTTAACTTCTCTAAGAATTTAAAAAACCAGAATGGTACTAAGGAAGGATAGCTAGAATTTACCTTAGAAAAAAATGTTTTAATTATATATGTTTAAAAAACATTATCAAAGGAAACATTTTAAACTACTAGCAACTATTAAAGCAATCAACTTGGAAAATGGTTTTTGAACATTTCTGACATGAAATCTAGTTGAGGGCTGCTTATTTTTAGAAAGCAATTAAAATTAGTCAAATAATATAACATAGAGCACAAATATCGAATGTACTGGTAATGCTTGCTATATATCTCAGGATATAAAAATATAACGATTTGTGATATATAAATATATCTCCATATCCTACTTCTCAGAATCTATGAGTATGTAATGTTACCTGACAAAGGAGGATTACATGGTTAACATTGCAGGTAGAATCAAGGTTGCTAACTAGCTTACCTTAAAACAGAGACCTCTGCCTTGGAATGATGAAGGGGCTTGCATAACTCAAAGAAGCTATGAGCCATGCCATGCAGGGCCACCCAAGATGGATGAGTCATAGCAGAGTTCTGACAAAACATGATCCACTGAGGAGGAAATGGCAAACCACTCCAGCATGTTTGCCATGAGAACTTCATAAACTATATAAAAGACCAAAAAGATATGACACCAAAAGATGAGTTCCCCAGATCTGAAGGTGTCTGATATGCTACTGGGAAAGAGCAAAGGAGAATTACCAATAGTACCAGAATGAATGAAGTGGCTGGGCCAAAGTGAATACGATGCTCAGTTGTGGATGTGTCCGGTGATGAAAGTAAAATCCGATGCTGCAAAGAAAAGTATTGTATAGGAACCTGGAATATTAGGTCTATGAATCAAGGAAAATTGGGCATGGTCAAGCAGGAGATGGTAAGAATAAACATCAACATCCTAGGAAACAGAAAACTAAAATGGATGGGAATGGGTGAATTTAATGCTAGGCTTCATCATTATGCAGATCAAGAACTTCCAGATGTACAAGAAGGGTTTAGAAAAGGAACAGGAACTAGAGATCAAACTGTCAACATTTGCTGGATTATAGAATAGAAAGCAAAGGAATTTCAGAAAAAACATCTATTTCTGTTTCATCGACTACTCAAAGTCTTTTACTTGTCATGTGTGGAACATGACAAACTGTGGAAAGCTCTTAGAGAGATGGGAATACCAGACAATCTTATCTGTCTCCTGAGAAACCCGTATGCGGGTCAAGAAGCAACAGTTAGAACCCTGCATGGAACAACTGGTTCAAGACTGGTTCAAGATCCAGAAAGGAGTGTGACAGGGCAGTCTGCTGTCACCCTATTTTGCTCAGTGTAACCTATACACTTGGGCACATCATGAGAAATGCCAGGATAGATGAGCTACAAGTGGAATCAAGATAAGTGGGAGAAACACCAACAACCTCAGATATGCAGATGATACCACTCTAATGGCAGAAAGGGAAGAGGAACTAAAGAGCCTCTTGATGAGGGTGAAAAACGAGAGTGAAAGAGCTGGCTTAAGACTAAATATTAAACAAAACTAAGATCATGGCATCTAGCCCCATTACTGTATGGCAAATAGAAGGGGAAAAGGTGGAAGTCATGACAGATTTCCTCTTCTTGGGCTCTAAAATCACTGCGGATGGTGGCTGCAGCCATGAAATCAGAGGATGATTGCTTCTTGCCAGGAAAGCAATGAGAAAACTAGACAATGTCTTGAAAAGCAGAGACATTACTCTGCCAACAAAGGTCCATATTGTCAAGGCTATGGTCTTCCCAGTGTTCACACACAGTTGTGAGAGCTGGACCATAAAAAAAGGCAGAATGCCAAAGAATTGATGCCCTCAAACTGCGGTGCTGGGGAAGACTCCTGAAAGTCCCTTGGAGAGCAAGGAGATCAAACCAGTTAATCTTAATGGAAATCAACCCTGGATATTCACTGGAAGGACTGATGCTGAAGCTCCAGTATTTTGGTCATCTGATGTGAACAGACGACTCATAGGAAAAGTCCCTGATGCTTGGAAAGATTGAGAGCAGAAGGAGAAGTGGGCATCAGAGGATGAGATGGCTGGATGGCATCATTGATGTAATGAACATGAACTTGGGCAAACTTCAGGAGATGTTGAGGGACAGGGAGGCCTGCTGTGCTGCAGTCCAAGGGGTCGCAAAGAGTTGGATACGACTGGGCAACTGACAAGAGCAACAACAAAATAGATTATCCTAGATATTCTGGGAGGATCATATATAATCCCAAGGGTCCTTAAAAGTGAAAGATGGAGGTATTGTTCAGAGTCAAAAGGAGATGTGACAAATGAAGAATGGTCATAGAAATGGAATGCTTCTGGCTTTAAAGATGGAGTCAGAGGCTGTGCAACAAAGAATGTGTCTGGCCCATAGAAGCAGAAAAAGGCAAGAAATTAGATTCTTTCATACAGAATCCAGAAAAACATGCAGTCCTGCCAACATCTTCGTTTTAGCCCACTGATATGTGTGAGAAACATCTTATGTACAGAACTATTAAGTAATAAATCTGTGTCAGTTTCAGACACCAGGATTGTGACAATTTAATTTATAAAACTGCATTGCACGCATTTTTGCTAAAAATATGACCTTTTCTGGAAATTTCAATTTTTTACTTTTACCTAGTCCATTTTAGAGGCTTACTTTTAGCAAGGTTTTTTTGTTTTTTAATATAGTTTTCATTCTCAAAATTTTTAAAAATTTAGTAAAACTGGTAACACTTAGTAGCATCGATCAAAAACATAGACTCTATAGACACAAAGGAGTGACACAAAGGAGAAAGTGACCAATTTTGAGTAAAATTCAGTGGAGGTTTACACATAAAATATTGAAAGTCAGGCAAGAATTCTTGAAGGAGAACAAGTATTTACATTTTATTCATTCTTTGATTCAGCAAAATATTTACTGAGAAACTTTCATGTAATTGTATTGTTTCAGGAGCCAGCAATTTATGGTTAACATAACAGACAAAACCTCCTGTTCCCAAAGAGTTTACAGTCCAGTAGGCATTTAAAGGTAAGGGAATAAAAAATGTTTCAATAATGTAAATAATTTGAAGCATATGGTAGTAAATATTGAAAGCAGTCAATTCCATTGGATATCCTAAATAGGGTAAAAATTAAAACAGGGCAAAAAAATTAAAAGCACATGAGAAAAATAATAAGTAGAAAAGGTAGCTATTGATAATAAAATGTAGTCTAAAAAACTTCATCTAAAACTCCATCGTTTAAAAACTCAATGCAATATATGAACCTGAAAATAGTAGGGGAGGAATTTTTCATTCATTTGTTTAGAAATTTCCTTTTTATTTATAGTAATTGAAAGGTTAAACTTTTAAACAATAGCATCTCCTTTTTATTCTCCAAATTAAAAATTTGACTGAATGTAAAGTTCTTTGATCATTTTGGATAATAGTCTTTTATAGAGCTATCTGCAGATGTAGTTAGAGGGTAAATATGGCATCTTTGACTATAACTATTCATTTTTTTAGCAAATACATAGGAAGATAGCTATATAGAGAAGCCGGAAGTGAAATGTTGACAATTGATAAAGCTTGGTGAAAATAAATGGAGACTATTATTTTATAAGATTTTGGTCAGTTTGCTGTTGTTCTGGTGCTAAGTTGTTTCTGATTTTTTGTGACCCCATTGACTGGTCACTTTAAATATTTTCAAAATTAATGTGTGCATCAAAATAAAGACAAACATCGCTATAGGGCAATAGTGGGTTTTGGAAGGAAATCAATGATTGAAACCTGAACATACCTTAGTCAGGCTTATGTGATAGAGGGAAGTAAATCCTGTTCATCCAGGATCCAGGATTCAGGAGTCAGGATGTGCAATACACATCAGTTCAGTTCAGTAGCTCAGTCATGTCTGACTCTTTCCAACCCCATGGACTATAGCACACTAGGCTTCCCTGTCCATCACCAACTCCTGGAGCTTACTCAAACTCATGTCCATTGACTCAGTGATGCCATCCAACCATCTCATCTTCTGTCATCCCCTTCTCCTCCTGCCTTCAATCTTTCCTAACAAAAGGGTCTTTTCCAATGAGTCAGTTCTTCACATTAAATGGCCAAAGTATTGGAATTTCAGCTTCAGCATCAGTCTGTCCAATGAATATTTAGGACTGATTTCCTTTAGGATAGACTGGTTGGATCTTCTTGCAGTCCAAGGGACTCTCAAGAGTCTTCTCCAACACCACAGTTCAAAAACATCATTTCTTTGACACTCAGCTTTCTTTATACTCCAACTCTCACATCTATACATGACTACTGGAAAAACCATAGCTTTGACTAGATGGACTTTGTTGGCAAAGTAATGTCTCTGCTTTTTAATATGCTGTCTATGTTGATCATAGCTTTCTTTCCAAGGAGCAATTGTCTTCTAATTTCATGGCTGCAGTCACCATCTGCAGTGATTTTGGAGCCCAACAAAATAGTCTCTTACTCTTTCCATTGTTTCCCCATCTATTTGCCATGAAATGATGGGACTGGATACAAAAAAAAGGCAAAATACACATAAAAAAAGGCAAAAGGCCAAAAAGGGCAAGAAAGTTGATGTCAACACAGGGAACTGAGAAATTAAAGTCTAATGGAGAAGTGAAAAAAAGAAAAGCTAATGTATTGGGAGATTGTTAAAGAATGTAAATCCTGATGGTGGTTAAAGAACAATTACATGAAAATAAGAGATGAGCAACCAAAGAGCAGAGGAGATTGTATCAGAGACAGTCACTGCTGCTGCTGCTGCTGCTGCTAAGTCGCTTCAGTCGTGTCCGACTCTGTGCGACCCCATAGACGGCAACCCACAGGCTCCGCCATCCCTGGGATTCTCCAGGCAAGAATACTGGAGTGGGTTGCCATTTCCTTCTCCAGTGCATGAAAGGGAAAAGTGAAAATGAAGTTGATCAGTCGTGTCCGACTCTTAGCGACCCCATGGATTGTAGCCTACCAGGCTCCTCTGTCCACGGGATTTTCCAGGCAAGAGTACTGGAGTGGGGTGCCATTGCCTTCTCCGGAGACAGTCCCTAGAGCATGCTATTTTAATATCATTGTAAATAACCTCTGGATGGTCACTTAAAAACACCAATCTCTGCACTCCACAGACTAAATTAATATTGAAAATTTTGGCCATTTGTAGTCTTTTGGACAGACTCTCAGATTTATCCAAAGCTTCATCCACACTTCTTTTCTTTTTTATTTGGTCTGCTACCAGTGCTTAAAATAATTTTGTATTCACAGAGAATTGGGGGAACTACCCTCTTTTTTAAACACTGTACTCTTAGAATGATATTTATTATTTTTAATATGTCAGTGCTGAGTGTCCTCGATATGCATTCCCTCCCCTAATAAGAGAAAAAAAAAATTTTTGTACTTTCTGAAACAGTTATCTTTTATCTAACATAGTCTAAAAGTTCAGTTTAAAAGATTAATTACATAAGTTATTTGGTCAAATATCTATATTAATAACAAGACGCATTAAAACATCTTAAAGAATCAAAGATATTTATAGTTCAGCATTCTGATTTGTATTTCATACTGATTAGCATATGAAATAAAAGAATAGAAACTAAGTATATAGAAATGAAGATATATAAAAGATATTTTGATGTTAGAATATTCAAGTGAATGGGTTTTCTCCAGTGTCTAATTCCTATTATTCAGTGCTACTATATGTACCTGAAATTGTTATAGAGGATATTAATATTGCCTTTTGATTAGAGTATGGTTTGGTCACATCAAATGTCACAGGATAGTTGGGTTATTCTTGACACTATAGATAGAAGTGAAAGGAAAAAATAATCCTTATTGTGCACATATACAAAATAAGAAAATATGCAAGTAAAATATAGATCCCTAAAGGTTATTATTCACATTGAAGAGCAATGATGATTTCAAAGTCTAGACAGGTATTTGGTTCCCTGAGTTTGAAAGAATATCTAGAAAAGAGAAACATACTGCACACAAGTACTTTGAAAATCAATCAAAATTATGTATGCCTTTACATTCTTTTTTTCCTGGTGGCAAGCTCTATGAAATTTATTCTATTCATAAAAAATTTCTAGAACCCCCAAATTTCAACATTTTCAGCATTTCCAGTGGGTTAATACTTGCTGAATCCTCTTTAAAAATTAATTTCAGAAAAAAAAATTCTCATTTGCTTTTGGCCTAATAACCTGAATAATTCATCTTAAATAAACTGTAAATGTATTTTAAGAGTATTTTATTGCAATCGAATCTCATTGTCAACAAGCTATCCAGAGAAAATGAATTGGGTCACCGCATTTATGTTCAGCTTATATGTCTTTGACTACAATTACCAAAATCACTTTTGATACATATATCTATTTGAATGCAGAGTTCTAAAGAATAGCAAGGAGAGATAAGAAAGCCTTCCTCAGTGATCAGTATGAAGAAATAGAGGAAAACAATAGGATGGAAAAGACTAGAGATCTCTCCAAGAAAATTAGATATACCAAGAGAATATTTCATGCAAAGATGAAGACAATGAAGGACAGAAATGGCATGGACCTAACAAAAGCAGAAGATATTAAGAAAAGGTGGCAAGAATACACAGTAGAATTACACAAAAAAAGATCTTTATGATCCAGATAACCACGATGATGTGATCATTCACTTAGAGCCAGACATCTTGGAATGCAAAGTCAAGTTGGTCTTAGGAAGCATCACTATGAACAAAGCTGATGGAGATGATAGAATTCCAGTTGAGCTATTTCAAATCCTAAACAATGATGCTATGAAAGAGCTGCACTCAGTATGCCAGCAAATTTGGAAAATGCAGCAGTGGCCACAGGACTGGAAAAGGTCAGTTTTCATTCCAATCCCAAAGAAAAGCAATGCCAAAGAATGTTCAAACCACCGCACAATTGCACTCATCTCACAAACCAGCAACGCAATGCTCAAAATTCTCCAAGTCAGGCTTTAACAGTACGTGAACCATGAACTTCCAAATGTTCAAACTGGATTTAGAAAAGGCAGAGGAACCAGATATCAAATTTTCAGCATCTTTTGGATCACCAGAAAAAGCAAGAGAGTTCCAGAAAAAACATCTATTTCTGCTTTATTGACTATGTCAAAGCCTCTGATTGTGTGGATCACAACAAACTGTGGAGCATTCTTAAAGAGATGGGAATACCAGACCACTTGACCTGGCTCCTGAGAAATCTGTATGCTGGCCAAGAAGCATCAGGTAGAACTGGACATGGAACAACAAACTGGTTCCAAATCAGAAAAGGAGTATGTTAAGGCTGCATATTGTCACCCTGCTTATTTAACTTATATGCAGAGTACATCATGTGAAATGCCTGGGTGAATGAAGCACAAGCTGGAATCAAGATTGCTGGGATAAATATGAATAACTTCAAATATGCATATGACACCACCCTTATGGCAGAAAGTGAAGAAGAACTAAAGAGCTTCTTGATGAAATTGAAAGAGGAGAATGAAAAAGTTGGCTTAAACATCAACATTCAGAAAACTAAGATCATGGCATTCAGTCCCATCACTTCATGGCAAATAGATGGGAAAACAATGGAAAGAGTAAGAGACTTTATTTTGTTGGGCTCCAAAATCACTGCAGATGGTGACTGCAGCCATGAAATTAGAAGACACTTGCTCCTTGGAAAGAAAGCTATGATCAACCCAGACAGCATATTAAAAATGTAGAGACATTACTTTGCCAACCAAGTCCATCTAGTCAAAGCTATGGTTTTTCCAGTAGTCATGTATAGATGTGAGAGTTGGAGTATAAAGAAAGCTGAGCGCCAAAGAAATGATGATGCTTTTGAACTGTGGTGTTGGAGAAGACTCTTGAGAGTCCCTTGGACTGCAAGGAGATCCAACCAATCTGTCCTAAAAGAAATCAGTCCTGAATATTCATTGGAAGAACTGATGCTGAAGCTGAAATTCCAATACTTTGGCCACTTAATGTGAAGAACTGACTCATTTGAAAAGACCCTGATGCTGGGAAAGATTGAAGGTGGGAGGAGAAGGGGATGACAGAGGATGAGATGGTTGGATGGCATCACTGAGTCAATGAACATGAGTTTAAGTAAGCTCCAGGAGTTGGTGCTGGACAGGGAAGCCTGGTGTTCTGCAGTCCATGGGGTCACAAAGAGTCGGACATGACTGAGCGTCTGCACTGAACTGAAGCTAATGAAATAAGAGCTAGTACAGATAATAAGAGACTACTGCTTGGATAAATAATTTAGGAATCAGTGATGAAATGTACTTGAAGATTCTGTTTCCAATACTGACACACATGTGCAAACATTCACATTTTTCTTCACTTTGGTTGTGGTTGTTAGTCACTGTCATGCCCAATTCTTTGCCACTCCATGGACTGTTGCTCACCAGGCTCCTCTGTCCATGGAATTCTCCAGGCAAGACTACTGGAGTCATTTGCCATTTCCTCCTCCAGTGGATCTTCCCAACTCAGGGATGGAAACTGGGTCTCCTGGTAGGCAGATTCTTTATTGTCTGAGCCACCATACTATTCCATAATTATAATAGAAACTTCTAAGGGAACCACGTAAGCTGATGTTTTCACTTACCTGAAATGTTGGTTGATGGTGTATCTGCACTGACTAGTCAATAAAAATGTCTAACAGATTAGAAAGGTTTTGGTTATTGCTCTGTTCTAGATCTTCCCAGCTTAATATCAGAGACAGCACAGGGCAACATATAAGAGCCTTAAGTTAGCAAATTTCATATCAATTGTTCTGAGTGGTTTTGTTGTTAAAGTTATTACTGAAAGGGACTGTTCTACTGTCTGTAAAAGCTAAATGCCAAGTATACGAGTAAAGTTTTATGTGTTATTAACCATCTTAAAAAAAAATCCTAGATGTTCTTAACATCCTCCTATAAATTATAACTCTTGGTTACTTCAGCAATTGCAAGCTCCATTCATGTTAATAAACCAATATTTCTTTCTACTCTTCATGAGTATCATGGTAATGTTCATAAGCCCAGACAGTTGAATAAAACATAGGACAAAAGAAGCCATGAAATGTATGTCTGGAGAATCTTTGATATTTTTTTTAAAAAGAAGAGAAACTTGGATGTGAAGTTGGGAAAATTAGGTTACAATACTGCCAGAGCCAGGTTAATTTATTCAAATAGAGTGAAGCAAAACTCTAAAACAGAGGCATGATTACAGAGAGCTGATATTATTCTTTATATTTTTTAAAGAGGCTCAGGAGGATAGATTTTGGAATTAGAACATAAAGGTGTATATTTAAGAGAATTATATTTATGTCAAGTCGTGTTCATATAAAAAATAGCATTTTGATAAAAAGTTGCAAGCTTAAATTATTTAATGCTGCTGCTAAGTCGCTTCAGTCGTGTCCGACTCTGTGCGACCCCATAGACGGCAGCCCACCAGGCTCCGCCGTCCCTGGGATTCTCCAGGCAAGAATACTGGAGTGGGTTGCCATTTCCTTCTCCAGTGCATGAAAGGGAAAAGTGAAAATGAAGTCGCTCAGTCGTGTCCGACTCTTAGCGACCCCATGGACTGCAGCCTACCAGGCTCCTCCATCCATGGGATTTTCCAGGCAAGAGTACTGGAGTGGGGTGCCATTGCCTTCTCCGATTATTTAATAAGTATCTTAAATATAGTAATTACACTTCATTTTTTGTTCTTATTTCATTCACTTTGATTTTTCTATGCTTCTTCTGATTAGCTAAGCATATTTTGCTACTCAGTAACTTAGTAATCTCAAGAAGGAAAAATTACATTTTTTTTTTTTTTTATAAATTTATTTATTTTAGTTGGGGGCCAATCACTTCACAACATTGCAATAGTTTTTGCCATACATTGACATGAATCAGCCATGGGTTTACATGTGTTCCCCCTCCTGGACCCCCCACCCACCTCCCTCCCCATCCCATCCTTCTGGATCATCCCATTGCCCCGGCCCTGAGCCCTTGTCTCATGCATCGAACATGGAATGGTGTTCTGTTTCACATATGATAATATACATGTTTCAATGCTACTGTGGGCATATACACCGAGGAAACCAGAATTGAAAGAGACGCGTGTACCCCAATGTTCATCGCAGCACTGTTTACAATAGCCAGGACATGGAAGCAACCTAGATGTCCATCAGCAGACGAATGGATAAGGAAGCTGTGGTACATATACACAATGGAATATTACTCAGCCATTAAAAAAAATACATTTGAATCGGTTCTACTGAGATGGATGAAACTGGAGCCCATTATACAGAGTGAAGTAAGCCAGAAAGAAAAACAACAATACAGTATACTAATGCATATATATGGAATTTGAAAGATGGTAACGATAACCCTATATGCGAGACAGAATAAGAGACACAGATGCATGGAACAATTTTATGGACTCTGAGGGAGAAGGTGAGGGTGGGACGTTCTGGGAGAATAGCATTGAAACATGTATATTATCATATGGGAAAAATTACATTTTATTTATAGTTCTCTGCTGAAAGAAGTTAAACTGTTTATTTTGAAATCTACATATCATTCTGTACAGAGTTCAATATTTCTTTGCCATATTGTGCTCTTTTCATGCTTTACTTTCCTATATCAACTGTGGCTTTATAAAAATATAATTTATATACCATAAAATCTATTTTAAAGTATACAATTCAGTGGTTTTTAGTATAGTTACAAAGTTGCACAACCATCATCACAATCTAATTCCACAACAATTTAATCCCCCCAAATAACTCCCATATCCATTAGTAACCCCCTGCCCCCAGCCCCTGGCAACTATTTTCTCTTTTCATATTTGCCTGTGCTGTACATTTCATATAAATGGAGTCATAAAATATGCAGCACTTGTGTCTCGCTTCTTTTACATAGCATAATGCTTTCATAGTTCACCAATGTTATAGCATGCAGTCGTACTTCAATCACTTTTATGGCTGAAAAATATTACACAGTATGGATATACATTTCATTTACCCATTTATCAATTGAACATTTAGATTATTTCCACTTTTTGCTATTGTGAATAACGCTGCTGTGAACATTTCTGTACAAGTTTGTGTGTGAACATGTTTCAGTTCTCTTGGGTGTATACCTATTGTGAAACTTCAGGACCATATAAATATCTCCATATTAAATTTACTGAGTAGCTGCCAAATTACCTTCCAAGTGCCTGCATGTTTTACATTCTCATCAAGAATGCATGCAGGAATTCCAACTCGCCATAACACTTACCAATGCCTGTTATTTCTGTCTAGTGTTAACTCTTTACAAACTAAAATTTTATCCATTTTTTTGCTTTCTTTAATTTCTTTCCATTTTTTCCCCAGTGACTAGTGTTCTTATCCTCTCTGTCCCTGCCCTTATTCTACTCCTCCTTCTTTAGTTAATTTTATACTTTACACTGGGACTTACCAGGTAGAACAGTGGTAAAAGAATCCACCTGCCAATGTAGGAGGTGCAGGAGATGCAGGTTTATCCCCAGGTCAGGAAGATCCCCTGCGGGAGGAAATGGCAACCTGCTCCTGCATTCCTGCCTGGAAAATTCCATGGACAGAGGCACCCGGCAGGCTCCAGTGCCCAGGGTTGCAAAGAGTGGGACATGACTGAGCACACATGCACATACACATACATACATACACACACTCACACACTTTACAATAGCTGAAGCACTATCAATTCAGTTCAGTTCAGTTGCTCAGTCACGTCCGACTCTTTGCGACACCATGAACTGCAGCACACCAGGCCTCCCTGTCCATCACCAACTCCCGGAGTTTACTCAAACTATGTCCAATGAGTCGGTGATGCCATCCAACCATCTCATCCTCTGTTGTCTCCTTCTCCTCCTGCCTTCAATCTTTCCCAGCATCAGGGTCTTTCCAATGAGTCAATTTCTTCGCATCAGGTAGCCAAAGTATTGGAGTTTCAGCTTCAACATCAGTCCTTCCAATGAACACCCAGGACTGATCTCCTTTAGGATGGACTGGTTGGATCTCCTTGCAGTCCAAGGGACTCTCAAGAGTTTTCTCCAACACCACAGTTCAAAAGCGTCAATTCTTTAGCACTCAGTTTTCTGTATAGTCCGACTCTCACATCCATACATGATCACTGGAAAAACCATAGCCTTGACTAGATGGACCTTTGTTGGCAAAGTAATGTCTCTGCTTTTTAATAGGCTGTCTAGGGTGGTCATAACTTTCCTTCCAAGTAGTAAGCGTCTTTTAATTTCATGGCTGCAATTAACATCTGCAGTGATTTTGGAGCCCCCCAAAAATCAAGTCAGCCACAGTTTCCACTGTTTCTCCATCCATTTCCCATGAAGTGATGGGACATGATTCCATGATCTTAGTTTTCTGAATGTTGAGCTTTAAGCCAATTTTTTCACTCTCCTCTTTCACTTTCATCAAGAGGCTCTCTAGTTCTTCTTCACTTTCAGCCATAAGGGCTATAGTAAGGACCTGAGATTATGTTATCCTGTTTGATATTCACAACAACCTAACATGATAGCTATTATTATCACCAGTTTGTAGATTAAAAACTTTACACAAAAGGGCTCAAAAATTTTCCTGATTATATACAGATACTTGGTGGCAAAGCCTTCATTTAAACCTATCCAGCCTTTGGAGCTCACATTTTAGTCTCCATCTCATATTCTCACATTTGCATTATTTCCCTGTGATTTTCTTTCTGTCATGTCTCTTTCCTATTGATAAGCAACCCAATGACTCCTATATCACCAGTCTCCCTGTCACCTCCTGTGAAATGAGAATTCTGAGAGCTGTGAATTACAGCACTTCCAGAACCCCAAGAGCTTCAGGACAGAAAGAGTATGATTTCTTTCATATATGAAAGGAGGAGATTTTCTCAGTCCTAATTGGGACTGGCTATTAGACCAGGAAACAGAATGGGAAACAGATTTTTGTCAAGTGACAATATCTCTGTACAAGTTCAGTGTTCTTTGGGCAGAGTAGCCATGATTGCTATAAAAAATATTTGTCTCCAAAATGGGTTTTCATATTATAGATATCAATTAAAGTGTTTTAAAATGAATTATTTTTGGAGTGGATAAAAATTATATTTATTCTTATTGATAACTTACTATATATTAGATAACATGATAAATATTTTGCACAAATTATTTCCTCTTCTGAGGTGAGTTTTTTTTATCATGTATTACATATGCAACAATTGAAATGTAAAGAGACTATCTGATTGCCAAAATCTCATAGCTACAAAGTGGTAAGGTAAGATTCAACATCAGGTCAATGTGACAATAAAATTCCTGATTTTAGCAGCTAATAAAAACTGGTTCTTAAAGTTAGGATCTAAGTCTTCACCTCACAACCATTATTAAATAAAGATGAAAGGAAAAAAAAAGTATCTAGGAACTCAAATATCTGATTGATTGACTAATTAGTTGATTACAGAGTTTGGTTTTCTACTAATTTGTTATATTATTTAAGAAATACTACAGAAGAAATATAAGGCTTTTGTTATCGTATTTAAGGAAATAGGAAAGATTAGGCTCCTCTTGACTGTTAATGAGATGATTTTACGGATAAGGTTGAAGAGCTAACAACTTCTAGTTTTCGTAGGTGTTTATTGCTTAAATTTACACTAAAGTCTTCAATATTATTACAGCCCAATTTATGTATAAGTTTAGTCTTTTGTCCTTATAATCTGTTAAACATCAGAAGTATGTAAAATTCAGTCTTAGGGAGTTTTCTGTGGGCAAATTTCCTCTACAAATTTCTACCTTCTTTAATGTAACTAGTGGTTGTTGTCATTTAGTCACCCAGTCATGTCCAAGTCTTTGTGACCCAATGGAATGCAGCACACCAGGCCTCCCTGTCCCTTACCATCTCCTGAAGTTTGCCCAAATACATGTCCATTGCACCTGTGATGACATACAGCCATCTCATCCTCTGATGCCCTCTTCTCCTTCTGCCCTCAATCTTTCCCAGGTTTAGGGACCTCTCCAATGAGTCAGCTGTTCCCATTAGATGAACAAAATACTGGAGCTTCAGCTTCAGCATCAGTCCTTCCAATGAGTATTCAGGGTTGATTCCCTTAAGATTGACTGGCTTTATCTCCTTGCTGTCCAGGAGACTTTCAGGAGCATTCTCCAGCACCACAGTTTGAAGGCATCAATTCTGTAGAGTTCTGCCTTTTTTATGGTCCAGGTCTCACAACTGTATATGACCACAGAGAAGGCCATAGCCTTGACTGTACAGACCTTTTTGGTAGAGTAAGTCTCTGCTTTTCAACACTGTCTAGGTTTTTCATAGATTTCCTGCCAAAAAGCAATTGTCTTCTGATTTCATGGCTGCAATCACTATCCACAGTGATATTGGAGTGCAAGAAGAGGAAATCTGTCACTACTTCCACATTTTCCCCTTCTATTTGCCATGAAGTAATGGGGCAAGATGCCATGATCTTAGTTTTTGTTAATATTTAGTCTTAAGAGAACTCTTTCACTCTCCTTCTTCACCCTCAACAAGAAGCTCTTTAGTTCCTCTTTGCTTTCTGCCATTAGAGTATTTATGCCCATGAAACCAAACAACCTCAGATATGCAGATGAAAGTAACTAGTATCCCCCACTAAATAACATTAATTTTGAATACTTGAAAATTAAGAGAAATGTTAGATTTATGAACTATTGAGAGAATCATGGGGCTTAGAATCAATAATATTTATGCATATAATTTAACCAAACTATTAACAGATTGTTAAGAACTATCACATTTGTTCACCTGAAATTTGCAAAAGCATGGGTAACTATGGTGTTGGAGAAGACTCTTGAGAGTCCCTTGGACTACAAAGAGATCCAACCAGTCCATCCTAAAGAAAATCAGTCCTGAATATTCATTGGAAGGACTGATGCTGAAGCTGAAACTCCAATACTTTAGCCACCTGATGCAAAGAACTGACTCATCTGAAAAGACCCTGATGCTGGGAAAGACTGAAGGCAGGAGGAGAAGGGGATGACAGGGGATGAGATGGTTGGATGGCATCACCGACTCAATGGACATGAGTTTGAGTAAACTCTGGGAGTTGATGATGGACAGGGAGGCCTGGCGTGCTGCAGTCCATGGGGTCGCAAAGAGTCGGACACGACTGAGAGACTGAGCTGAACTGATGAGTAAAAAAGATACTGAAATTACCTAGGGTGCAATGGGCCACATCTTTATCCTTTTCTACTACCTAGTTAAAATCAGCTTGGAGGCTAAACAGCTTATAAAATTGTGAACTTTATAAACATTAGTACTTTCAGATCTTACTTTGTGAAAAGAATAATAACTATGCTGCATAGCTATTTTAGGCATAAATAAAATGGCAGAATACAGTCTTGATTGTTCTTCTTGTGCTATACTAATATAATTTTAACTGTGTTTTCTTCAATAGAAATCAAAAGGTGCCAATGAGTGACAGAAGAAAAATAAATCTATCTCTGAAAAATAATAGATCTGAAAATAAATCCATCTTCTTGTTGCTGTTCAGTCATTCTGTCATATCGAACTCTTTGCCACCCCATGGACTGAAGCATGCCAGGCTTCCCTGTCCTTCACCATCTCCAGGATCTTGCTCAAACTCATGTTCATTGTGTCAGTGATGCCATCCAAACTTCTTGTCCTCTTACATTCATTTAAATTCATTGTTTAGATATTTTTTTATTACTCACAAGTAGAAGAAAATGAGGAAAATGTATAAGCTATATATATCTATATATATCTATATAGATATATGTTTCTTTCTAAGCTGAATGACTTTGCAAACTTACAAAAAATAATTTGCAAAGGTTTTATTTTATAACGTTTCCAAGAAAGGACATAATGCTTTGAAAAACTAGCCTTTCATGTCAATTACTGAACTTAGTCAACCTCTAAATGGTTATTATGTTTTTAAATATGTACATAGTGATTTCAGCTTGAAATTATACAACCAGTAAAATACACTCTGATCCAACTCTCCAAAATATGAAAACAGAGCATTTGCCAATTAGATGTTTTGCCATCTAAAGATGTGAACATGATGATATATTTTTTAAAAGAAAGACAAATGACATAAAACCATTTTATATAATTAAGAGAGTCCATATCACTTTTGGGCTTCCCTTGTGGTTCAGCTGGTAAAAAATCTGCCTGCAATGTGGGAGATCTGGTTTCGATCCCTGAGTCGGGAAGATCCCCTGGAGATGGAAATGGCAGTTCACTCCAGTACTCTTGCCTGGAAAATTCCATGGACAGAGTGGGACAAGCTGCAGTCCATGGAATCGCGAAAAGTTAGACATGACTGTGCTACTAACTTTCACATATCACTTTTAACTGGCAACCTAACTCAGATGATTTTACTTCTGGATAGCAGAAACTTTGTCATAACCTGCCTTCTCTGTGCAGACTGGCATTAGCATTAATCTTTTCTTTTGCCTGCAAATGATAAGAGAGTTTCTTATTTTGCAGAATCATTCCATTCTCAGTTGCTTGTCTTTTGCTCATGAATTAAAGTAAAATACTAATGACAATGACTAAATTTGGAGTAACCGAAGTTCTCTATGTTAACAAGGTTATTAAGGGCAACATACATATGATACCTCATAAACCAAGTATTTCTGTATAAGCTTTAGGGTAACTTTTGCTTTAATCTGCATGGGCATAATAATGATCTATATTTTAATGTTTACATTTTTATGTTCATAATCACTTTTATTTTTACTTAGAAATTTATCAGTTCAATCATTGTTCAAAAGCTAATAAAATGATACATAAACACTTACTACCTCGCGCACAGATAAACGTGTTTTTGAACATAAGTTGTATATGCCACAGTAAAAGAAAAAGATAATGAAAAATATAGATCATATAAAAGCAATGTTGAAACACTAACTTTAGAGAAATGCAAATCAAAACTACACTGAGGGAGTTCCCTGGAGGTCCAGTGGTTAGGAGTCAGTGCTTTCACTGCCATGGCCAGGGTTTAGTCCCTGGTGAGGTATCACTTCACCCTGGTCAGAACAGCCATCATCAAAATTTCTACAAACAATAAATATTGGAGAGGATATGGAGAAAATAGAACCCTCCTACACTGTTGGGGAATGTAAATTGGTATAACCGCTATGGAAAACTGTATGAAGTTTCCTTAAGAAACTAAAATTAAAGCTACCCATATGATCCAGCACTCCTACTTCTGGCCATATATCCAGAGAAACCCATAATTTTCAAAGATACATGCATTCCAGTGTTCTCTACAGCACTGTTTACAATAGCCAAGACATGGAAGCAACCTAAGTGTCTACCAATAGATGAATGGATAAAGAAGCTGTGGTATATATAGGGCTTCCTTGATGACTCAGACTGTTAAGAATCTTCCTGCAATGCAGGAGACCTGAGATAAATCCCTGGGTTGGGAAGATCCCATGGAGAAAGGAATGGCTACCCACTCCAGTATTCTTACCTGGAGAATTCCATGCAGTGGAATATTGCTGAGCCATAAAAAAGAATGAAATAACGCCGTTTGCAGCAACATGGATGGACATAGAGATCATCATACTAAGTGAAGTCAGAGAAAGACAAATATTATATGATACCACTTATATGTGGAATCTTAACAATGACACAAATGAACTTATTTACAAAACAAAAACAGACTCATAGACTTCAAAAGCAAACTTACGGTTACCAAAAGGGAATGGAGGAGGTCATAAATTATGAGATCAGTATTAATAGATAGACGCTGCTATACATAAAATAGATAAGCAATGACGACCTACTATATAGCACAGGAAACTCTACTCAATACTTAGTAATAACCTAAATAGGAAGACCTAAATACCAGACCCCCTGCCTCTTGAGAAATCTGTATGCAGGTCAGGAAGCAACAGTTAGAACTGGACATGGAAAAACAGACTGGTTCCAAATTGGGAAAGGAGTACATCAAGGCTGCATATTGTCACCCTGCTTATTTAATTTATATGCAGAATACATCATGAGAAATGTTAGGCTGGATGAAGCACGAGCTGGAATCAAGATTGCCAGGAGAAATATCAATAACCTCAGATATGCAGATGACACCACCCTTATGGCAGAAAGTGAAGAAGAACTAAAGAGCCTCTTGATGAAAGTCAAAGAGGAGAGTGAAAAAGTTGACTTAAAACTCAACATTCAGAAAACAAAGATCATGGCATATGGTCCCATCACTTCATGGCAAATAGGTGGGGAAACAGTGGAAATGATGACAGACTTTATTTTGTTGGGCTCCCAAGTCACTGCAGATGGTGACTTGAAATTAAAAGATGCTTACTCCTTGGAAAAAAAGTTATGACCAACGTAGATAGCATATTAAAAAGCAGAGACATTACTTTGCCAACAAAGGTCCATCTAGTCAAGGCTATGGTTTTTCAGCAGTCATGTATGGATGTGTGAGTTATAGTTTATACTATAAAGAAAGCTGAACATCAAAGAATTGATCTTTTGAACTGTGGTATTGGAGAAGACTCTGAGAGCCCCTTGGACTAGAAGGAGATCCAACCAGTCCATCCTAAAGGAAATCAGTCCTGAATATTCATTGGAAGGACTGATGCTGAAGCTGAAACTCCAATACTTTGGCTACCTGATGCGAAGAACTGACTCATTGGAATGACCCTGATGCTGGGAAAGATTGGAGGCAGGAGGAGAAGGAGACAACAGAGGATGAGATGGTTGGATGACATCACCGACTCATTGGACATGAGTTTGAATAAACTCTGGGAGCTGGTGATGGACAGGGAGGCCTGGTGTGCTGCAGTCCATGGGGTCACAAAGAGTCGGACACCACTGAGCAACTGAACTAAACTGAAATAGGAAGAGAATCTGAAAAAGAATAGATATATGTACACATATAAGTAAATCACTTTGCTCTAAACCTGAAACTAGCACAACATTATAAATCAAATATACTCCCACCTTCTGCCAGAAAACAAACCAACTACTTTAACTCAGTGGTAAAGTATAGCAATTGTCATCTTTGATGTAAAGTTTTCCAGTAATAAATAAAGGGGAGCTGATTTTGCCACAACAAAATTTAGCTCCATGGCATATCAACTATTTTAAGTTGGTTAATTTTTAAGAAACAACAGACACAGGTAGAATTCTAGAAAACTGAGCAGAAATTACATTTTTATAAGAAAAATTGACATTCATAAGTGAAGTCTCCATTTGTAAGGGTTTCTTCCACTCTGGAACCAAAAGAGGAGGATGACTGAATCTTTAGAAACTCATCAACAGAGAAGACAATGACCTAAATTTGCATTATAGCCTTAGTTTGGTTTACTGTGCATTTCCTGGTCAGTTACCCTTCATAATTGACTTCCCAAGTCCTTCACCCTCTTTTGGTTTTAGTTGAAGATGGTATTTAAAGTAATGGCTTTATTCATTTTCAGGAATTACTCAGTTTTCTTGGGTCTCTCCCATGTGTATGGGTGGGACATGTGTTATTAAATTTGTTTTTTTTTTCCTCCTATCAATCTGTCACATATCAATTTAATTA
Organism: Giraffa tippelskirchi; assembly: GCF_054371585.1. Classification (NCBI taxonomy): domain Eukaryota; kingdom Metazoa; phylum Chordata; class Mammalia; order Artiodactyla; family Giraffidae; genus Giraffa; species Giraffa tippelskirchi. The sequence continues at coordinate 46,721,348 of NC_137276.1, forward strand.
TTAGACCAGCCAAAGAACCTAGAAGAGTAGAAAAAATTTCTATCTGTACATAAAATACTATGGACTTCTTAGTCACTTTTGTGAAAACACAGATGGAATTATGGAAATTCAAACAAACTAATGTTGTCTGATGAATTATAATTTTTAGAGGGTAAGTCTGAAATAACAGGAAAGATGCTTGAGCCAAAACCCATTGTGGTATACAGCATATAATCATATTTATATTTAATATCTCTTATAGAGTATAAAAGATTTATATTTGTAAAATACTCAGCTATTATACATATTTTTTTGAATTTATAGCTTGTATCTCATGCATACAGAATATACAGAATATAGAATATACCACCTGTACCAAATGTCACTAATCAAACATAGCACTTATTTTCAGACAAAGGTGTGTGTTCATTTTCAATGCAAAGTCTGGCATATAATTTGAAAGACATTTGAAATCCCAAATGAAAAGTTTTAATGAATTCAAATGGAAAACATTATTACTAACAGTTCCTATCCTTTTTTCTCTATATTTATTAATTTGTTAAAATAAATCAGTTATCAAAATTGAAACACAGCAGTACCCTCTCCAAGTGCAAAGTATCCTTCCTGCCTCCTGCCTCTTGTTTATAGAATAGCTGAAGTCTCTCAGGCATCCCAGAGTCACAAAGAAGCAGACTCAAGCTGCTAATGATTGGAACAATAGAGTCACACAGACTCAAGAGTCTGATGCACATTCCTGACTTGTTTTGCAGATACCGTAACTGCAAACAGAGGGAAAAAGCTGAATGCATAATGACCAGAGTGCAGCCATGACATAAACTGCTTCATCTTGAGCAATACTGAGTCTATGGCTAGCACAGTTCCAATAACTGGCTTTAAGAAAATGGAATTAACACTATTACTCATAATAATCTATATTTTTGTGGGCATCAAAATAACTGTAGCTTGTTCTGCCCATTTATATAAATCGGCAACCACAACTGTCAGCAAAGAAATGTTACAGACCCATGTGGACATCTTCTACTCTAAGAATATAGCACTCTGTGTCAGCAGGAAGAAGTTACAGAAGACAGACCTTTGTCCATGATCCCACAGAAATGGAATGATGTTCTGACAAGTAGGGATTTGTAAGCAGCTTTTGGCAGGAAACACTTCTTTGTAGGAAAGAGCTCTCTGCACGAGTTCCCTTTTGTCTTGCCACTAACCTGAAACCAGTCACCCTCATGTTCTACTCACCTCCAGTTCTAACACACCTTTCACGTCTTTTCATCACACAATACTTCGCCTAATTTGTTGGTACTTCCCATAAATTAAAGAAGAAGAAATGAAGAATAATTAACAGATGATCAGGTATCTTCCCTAGTCTCCCCTTCAGTAAACTCACAAACTGTGTGAACAAGATAGCATCTAAAGAAAGATCACAAACAGTCAACAAGCCTGCACATGTGGGTGGTGGCAACAACTCTGACTTCCTGTCTCAATGATTAACTGAGATAACTTCTCTGTTTACCTTTAAAAGCATTCATGGCCAAGCATCATCTTCAGAGGTGGTTTTGGGGGAGCACTAAGTTTACCATTTCCTCAGATTGTTGGCATTCTGATGAAAGGCATCTTTCCTTTCTACCATTGGTGAGTATTGATTTTGTAAGCTGTGAGCAGTGGGAACACCCCAATCTTCCCCATCCCCAATTTGTTTGGTAACATCATGATCCAACACTACCTGTATTAAATTTAGAAAATAGAAAAAAATAATATGAGATCTGCTCTGAAAAATGTCTCCTTTAATCATTAAAGGACATTCTGACTACAAACACATTTGATGAGAGTAAATACTAACATTTCTTCAGTAATTCCAGAGTTAAAAATCAAATTTCAAAGAATATAAGGGTCCACAGCTTTAATTTGCCCTATGGCTAATAGGGGCTTCCCTGATGGCTCAAAGAGTGAAGAATCTGCCTACAATGCAGGAGACCTGAGTTCAGTCCCTGGGTTGGGAAGATCCCCTGGAGGAGGACATGGCTAATAGACCAAATATAGTTTAAATCACATCTCTCGGAATAACAAGATATTGTGGAGTGGGGGGAAATAAGAGAGAAAGGCTTCTTTATTTCAGTCTTTATTTGTGTACCTGCTATTAAGTGTGTTTCTTTTTTTAATTATTGAACAGTTTTAACTATCACTAGAGTGAATGCTTCTTGGGGATTGTCTACTTTTCTGTATTGACACTGTGAACTGGGCTTTAATATTTTGTGTCTTGAATACGTTTCATATTTATAGTGATGTGAAAATTTAAAAGAACAAAATAAATACTTGATGTACAACTTATCCATTTGTTGTATGTTAATGGATAACAGCATTTTGTCAATGAGTTTAGGCATTCTTGTCCTCAGTTCAATTTTTTTTCTCTTTTTTAAGACTTCTGGAAAACGCATTCATTTTTCAGAAGTAAAAGTGAATTCCACCTCTAGTTTAATAAATTATAAAAGATGTTTCTCTCTTCTTAATTGGAAAACTGGAATGACTAATAATCAAAGCTATTTGATAAACACTCTAACTTCAGACTTTCTACTGCTTAATAACTTTAGGTCAGGGAACATGTAATACTCAAAAGGTCATCTGATATGGGATACACTCCTTGTTTCTCTATGAATAGTTTTAAATTCATTCTTGCCTTATGAAGGCCATGATAACTGTGCGCTCTGAAAATATTATTTAGTGAATGTGATGGTTCAGCTGTAAGAAACTAGGCTTTATTATATTAATGAAGGTATATATTGAAATGTGCTATGGCAAAGAATCCTTCAACTCCAGCTTCTGTATCTGTGGTAAGTATGTCACTCATACTAATCACCTAGCATCATATAATACATAAACTCTTTACTACATTATATAACATTCTATATAACATAAGGGAATATATCCTTTTAGGTATTAATAAGAGGAACATAATACTCTCACTTCCCCTGAGCAAGAACATTTAATTTATGGACATCATGGATCTTATAATTACTATGTTTTCATATTTACTTTCTGTGAAATACAGGATGTAAAATTACCCATATTAGTAATTTAAATGATTCTCTGACATGGTTTCTGTGTGTTAAAATCTAGTTTCGTGTGATTTTTCCTTCAATCATTGGTTTTTCTTTGTCTTTATTTTTCTTTAGATTGTTTTATATGTCCAAATAACACTGAAAACACACATTATAAATGAGCCCTGTAAGCATATTCCTACATCTTCCTGTTTTGCCAGGAGAATTAAGCAAAAGAGAAGAGAAAAAAAACTGGCTTCAGATATGCAAACAGATGATAATTTATATAGTTGCTTTAATTTGACATTTCTATATACAATCATATTCTTTCAAAGAAATGAGATTTTTTTTTTCTTTAAACTTTAGGATAAAGAAGCTCATAATTATCTTATTTAGGATTTAACATTAAAAAATGTGTGGAATTAATGATATAGATAAAGCTAAAACCAGGAATTCTAAGAGACAAAGTATTGTTTTTTCCATCCCCCTGAGTAGTACAGATGTTTTTTGGTCACATTAATTTATTATCATTACTTTATATATATATATGCGGATCACATCAATATTCCACAGGCTAAGACCTGATTAATTAGGTTTTATCCGGCAATTCTTATCCAGATAATGGCAGCTGGCTTGTATTCTCCAAAGTTTGGAATTATTGTGTCATTGTCACAATCAGTTAATATGTAGTACAATGATTTAGGCTAAATTAATATTCAATCTATATCCTCACACTTCGTAACTTAAAATAATCAAGAGTCGTCCTACCTACACACAAAAAAGGCTCAATCTGTTACAGTATGATATTCCAACACAAATGTGATTAGAACAGAGATAAACATAAAACTTTGGAGATGTATTATTTAAATTGAGTCAGAGAACATCTCTTATCAGGATCCTGAATTAAAATTAAAAAAACTACTTAGTCGAGCGGCAAATTGCAGTGTTTCTCAGAGAGTAATGAATTTGAATTGACAAGAATAATTACAGTCTGTTTGCAAATGCAAAAGAAGGAAAAAAAAAAAAACTACCTAACTAAAAATGGTATGTACAGGCATGGTAATTATAGCTACCATATATTTGACCTATGTCTTCAATATTCTTGACAAGTTTAAAAAGAAATTTAATTAGTAGAACTTCCAAAGTTATTTTCTAATAAAAAAGGAAAGATACTACTTTAACTTTTAATTACTGATTGTCATAAAAATAGAGTGAGTTAGCAGTTAATTTTGTCAACAATAAATCTGTTCATAGTCAACTATGTTTAATCATCTTCCTGTATATGTTTTTACAAATATTACTAATACACAACAGATGTAATTAGAATCTCAGAAGTCCTTTCGAGTATTATTATATTTAATTTCCTGAAATAAGAGGACATTTACAAATCTAAGCAACAGAGTGAAAATGAGTTGGCCTTGGATTCATTTCAAATGCCTGAGGATTTCCTTTTGGAATGAATACAGAATTGAACAGAGAGACAGCAAAAATTGAGTATCTATGATGAGATAAGATTAATTACATATGTGACATACTGTGAAATACCAAACAAATTTTCTCCTTTTCATATATATTCTATATACTTCTAAACAGCTTCTTAAACTGTATGTTTATCAGGCTTTTCTGAATTATGTACTTAAATTACAGATTCACATATTTTAAATTCTAGATTCTTATTTAGTGGATCTAAATATCTTGCTTTTTAATCAGCACTTCTGATGTTTTCTCTGCTGAAGTTACAACATAAGCCACATTTGCAAAACACTGATCTGGAAAATATTCATGAATTCCAACTACTAGTTTTAAAGCTTATAACTTCAATCACCGTGAAGCACTCAACATGGTCTGGAAAAGGTTGAAAGAGTTGTCCGAAAAAGATCTTGGAAAAAGGAGAGGAATGAAAGCAATTTAGTTAACTGTGGTCTTCCCTAGTGGCTCAGATGATAAAGAATCTGCCTGCAATGCAGGTGACCTGGGTTCAATCCTTGGGTTGGGAAGATTCCCTGCAGGAGGGCATGGCAACCTACTCCAGTATTCTTGCCTAGAGAATCCCCATGGACAGAGGAGCCTGGCAGGCTGCAGTCCATGAGGTTACAAAGAGTCAGACACAGCTGAGCAGCTAAGCACAACACAACATGATGATACAAGTAAACCCATCATAGTTTCCATAGCTGACATGGAAAGAGAATGATTTCAGAATTAGGTCTACATAATCTGCCTGCAACGCAGGAGACCTGGGATGGATCCCTGGGTTGGAAAGATTTCCTGGAGAAGGTCATGACACCCACTCCAGAATTCTTTCCTAGAGTATTCCCACAGACAGAGGAGCCTGGCAGGCTACAGTCCATGGGGTCCTAAGAGTCAGACATGACTGAGTAACTAAGCATAGCACAGCAACTACATGCTTAGAAATATATTCGAGCTCAAGTTTCTCCCTTTGGTAAGCAAGAGTGTTACTTTTAATGTTTACTTCTAAACTGCCCAGTTCTACTTCAATAGGATTAGACTTGAGAGAGGTTGAAGGTTGATTCCTCTTCAGTAATAAAAATTGTGTAACTCACCCTCTTAAAATGACTATCATAGATTCTGGATAAGGACTATAGATGAAATGTATCAAATATAAAAACATACGAGGAAGTTAGTGAAAATGGTGCTTTATTATTCCTTTTGGAGTTAGTTCAGTTCAGTTGCTCAGCCATGTCCGACTCTTTGTGAACCCATGAACCGCAGCACTCCAGGCCTCCCTGTCCATCACCAACTCCCGGAGTTTACCCAAACTCATGTCCATCGAGTCGGTGATGCCATCCAACCATCTCATCCTCTGTCGTCCCCTTCTCCTTCTGCCCTCAATCTTTCCCAGCATCAGAGTCTTTTCCAATGAGTCAGCTCTTTGCATGAGGTGGTCAAAGTATTGGAGTTTCAGCTTCAACATCAGTCCTTCCAATGAACACCCAGGACTGATCTCCTTTAGGATGGACTGATTGGATCTCCTTGCAGTCCAAGAGACTCTCAAGAGTCTTCTCCAACACCACAGTTCAAAAGCATCCATTCTTCTGTGCTCAGCTTTCTTTATAGTCCAACTGTCACATCCATACATGACCACTGGAAAAATCATAGCCTTGACTAGATGGACCTTTGTTGGCAAAGTATTGTCTCTGCTTTTTAATATGCTGTCTAGGTTGGTCATAACTTTCCTTCCAAGGACTTAAGATCAAATTATATGGATATGTATACATATGCGTGGCCTTCCATGATAGCTCAGCTTGTATAGAATCCACCTTCAATACAGGCACCACGGTTCGAATCCTGGGTAAGGAAGAACCCCCTGGAGAAGGGATAGGCTACCCATTCCAGTATTCTTGGACTTCCTGATAGCTCACCTGGTAAGGAATCCATCTGCAAGGCAATGCAGTAGACCTGGGTTCGATCCCTAGGTTGGGAAGATCCCCTGGAGGAGGGCACAGCAACCCACTCCAGTATTCTTGCCTGGAGAATCCCCATGGACAGAGGAGCCTGGTAGGCTACAGTCAATGGGATCGCAAAGAGTCATACACAACTGAGCAACTTCAATTTCTTTTTCAACCAGTTGATTTAATGCTTTTCAAAATAACTTTCTGAAGTTAAAAAGATGATATTCTTAGTTTTCTGTTACTTATTTAACTCACAAGACTGCAACGCTGCAGTCCGAGGTCAAGAGCGGTGGCCGAGAGGAAAAACCCCACATCCAAGGAGTGGCGGCTGCGCCGGCGCAGGAGGGCCGAGAGAAGCTACTCCACATTTAAGGTCAGGACGGGCGACCTCGTCCAAGGTAAGGAGCAGCGGCTGCGCCTTGCTGGAGCAGCCGTGAAGAGATACCCACGTCCAAGATAAGAGAAACCCAAGTAAGACGGTAGGTGTTGGGAGAGGGCATCACAGGGCAGACACACTGAAACCATAAACCCAGAAAACTAGCCAATATGATTACACAGACCACAGCCTTATCTAACTCAATGAAACTAAGCCATGCCATGTGGGGCCACCCAAGGCGGACAGATTATGGTGGAGAGGGCTGACAGAATGTGGTCCACTGGAGAAGGGCATGGCAAACCACTTCAGTATTCTTGCCTTGAGAACCCCATGAACAGTATGAAAAGGCAAAATGATAGGATACTGAAAGAGGAACTCCCCAGATCGGTAGGTGCCCAATATGCTACTGGAGATCAGTGGAGAAATAACTCCAGAAAGAATGAAGGGATGGAGCCAAAACAAAAACAATACCCAGTTGTGGATGTGACTGGCGATAGAAGCAAGGTCCGATGCTTTAAAGAGCAATATTGCATAGGAACCTGGAACGTAAGGTCCATGAATCAAGGCAAATTGGAAGTGGTCAAACAGGAGATGACAAGAGTGAACGTCAACATTCTAGGAATCAGTGAACTAAGATGGACTGGAAGGGGTGAATTTAACTCAAATGACCATTATATCTACTACTGTGGGCAGGAATCCCTTAGAAGAAATAGAGCAGCCAATATGATCAACAAAATAGTCAAAAATGCAGTACTTGGATGCAATCTCAAAAGTGACAGAATGATCTCTGTTCATTTCCAAGGCAAACCATCCAATATCAGGGTAATCCAAGCCTATGCCCCAACCAGTAACACTGAAGAAGCTGAGGTTGAACGGTTCTATGAAGACCTACAAGACCTTCTAGAACTAACACCCAAAAAAGATGTCCTTTTCATTATAGGGGACTAGAATGCAAAAGTAGGAAGTCAAGAAACACCTGGACTAACAGGCAAATTTGGCCTTGGAGTACATAATGAAGCAGGGCAAAGTCTAATAGAGTTTTGCCAAGAGAACGCACTGGTCATAGCAAACACCCTCTTCCAACAACACAAGAGAAGACTCTACACATGGACATCACCAGATGGTCAACACCAAAATCAGATTGATTATATTCTTTGCAGCCAAAGATGGAGAAGGTCTATACAGTCAGCAAAAACAAGACCAGGAGCTGACTGTGGCTCAGATCATGAACTCCTTATTGTCAAATTCAGACTGAAATTGAAAAAAGTAGGGAAAACCTCTAGACCATTCAGGTATGACCTAAATCAAATCCCTTATGATTATACAGTGGAAGTGACAAATAGATTTAAGGGACTAGATCTGATAGACAGAGTGCCTGATGAACTATGGACGGAAGTTTGTGACATTGTACAGGAGACAGGGATCAAGACCATTGCCATGAAAAGAAATGCGAAAAAGCAAAATGGCTGTCTGAGGAGGCCTTACAAAAGCTGTGAAAAGAAGGGAAGCGAAAAACAAAGGAGAAAAGGAACGATACACCCATTTGAATGAGGAGTTACAAAGAATAGCAAGGAGAGATAAGAAAGCCTTCCTCACGGATCAATGCAAAGAAAAGAGGAAAACAATAGAATGGGAAAGACTAGAGATCTCTTCAAGAAAATGAGAGATACCGAGGGAATATTTCACGCAAAGATGGGCTCAATAAAGGACAGAAATGGTATGGACCTAACAGAAGCAGAAGATATTAAGAAGAGGTGGCAAGAATACACAGAAGAGCTGTACAAAAAAAAGATCTTCACAACCCAGATAATCACGATGGCGTGATCACTCACCTAGAGCCAGGCATCCTGGAATGTGAAGTCAAGTGAGCCTTAGAAAGCATCACTATGAACAAAGCTAGTGGAGGTGATGGAATTCCAGTTGAGCTATTTCTAATCCTGAAAGATGATGCTGTGAAAGTGCTGCACTCAATACGCCAGCAAATTTGGAAAACTCAGCAGTGGCCACAGGACTGGAAAAGGTCAATTTTCATTCCAATCCCAAAGAAAGGCAATGCCAAAGAATGCTCAAACTACCACACAATTGCACTCATCTCACACGCTAGTAAATTAATCCTCAAAATTCTCCAAGCCAGGCTTCAGCAACACGTGAACCGTGAACTTTCAGATGTTCAAGCTGGATTTAGAAAAGACAGAGGAACCAGACATCAAATGCCAACATCCATTGGATGATTGAAAAAGCAAGAGAGTTCCAGAAACATCTATTTCTGCTTTTTTGACTATGCCAAAGCCTTTGAGTGTGTGGATCACAATGAACTGTGGAAAATTCTTAAAGAGATGGTAATACCAGACCACCTGACTTGTTTCTTGAGAAACCTGTATGCAGGTCAGGAAGCAACAGTTATAACTGGACATGGAACAACAGATTGGTTCCAAATAGGAAAAGGAGTACATCAAGGGTGTATATTGTTACCCTGCTTATTTAACTTATATTCAGAGTGCATCATGAGAAACGCTGGGCTGAAAGAAGCACAAGCTTGAATCAAGATTGCCAGGAGAAATATCAATAACGTCAGATAGGCACATGTTCAGTTCAGTTTAGTTCAGTCGCTCAGTCTTGTGTGACTCTTTGTGACCCCATGAATTGCAGCACGCCAGGCCTCCCTGTCCATCACCAACTCCTGGAGTTTACCCAAACCCATGTCCATTGAGTCAGTGATGCCATCCAACCATCTCATCCTCTGTCGTCCCCTTCTCCTCCTGCCCCCAATCCTTCCCAGCATTAGAGTCTTTTCCAATGAGTCAACTCTGAATTGATAAAAGGTATTCCATTCTATAAAAGAGGGAAGACTAAGGATTATTCTCTTTCCAGTTCCAACTCTGCCCTTTGATTCATAAACGTGGACTATATTAGAAAATTCTCGAAATTTCAACAGAACTATGCAGCACACACTTAGTGCTTAATATGTCCCATGTACTGTATTATGTGCTTTACAGAAATGAATTCATTAAATATTCATAAGAAACCTGTAAGATAGATGCTAAAATTATCCTTCTTTTACAAATGAAGAAACTGAATCACAAAAAGTTTAAGAAACTTGACAAATATTAGGTGTTTATTAAAGGACTAAGATTCCATGTCTTGCATTCCAGAGTGCAAGCTATATAAACTACTCTACACTGGAATCTTGGCTCCCTCCCTACTTCCTGTTCCTATGTCACATCACTGAGAAAGAAAGAACTGAGCAGAATTCAGATATCAAAGAAGAAATGCAAATTGTCTAAAAATAACATTATTTCATTTACAAACTATTTATGAGTACTTCTTAAATGCTAGGAAACCACACATTTTATCAGGGCCAACTAAAGGGAAAATATATGTAGCTTTGATTCCATATCTTCATTCTTATTTTATTATCTACCTCAATGCCTCCATACCTCCTCCTCAAATCTTACCCCATAATCACAACTTGAAACCATGTATGAAGTCTGAAAAGAAGCTATAGCTTTCTACACAAAATGTCACATAAAAATGGATTTTAGTCTGCAGATGTATCTTGACAACTGATCAGGTTAACATATTTCAGAAGATATTCTTCTGCTGTACTACATTTATAAAATAATATATAATCTCTGACTGAAGTCAGCGGATATTTGAAAATATCAGCAGCAACAATACTCAGAATAGACAGGAAAGATTAATTACCAAAGTTAGAAGAAAATGATGGCTTTTAGATTTCTCACCAACTGCAAATGATGATCACATAATACAGGGCCTCTTTTGTATGCAGCAAACCACATGAGAGGCAGTCATTGAAAATAGAAGTTTACAAGAGAAAAAAGTGCAAATATGTATATTTGTTTTCCCAAGAAAATTCTGACAATGATGACTTGTCATCCCTAAATTAATTTAGCATATATCTAGAAGGCGTAGGTGTAGGTGTATGCAAGTTAGAAAGAAATAGTATGTGCTAGACATTCCAGTAAACACAAGGGCTTATTTTAAGAATTTGATACATTTGAATTGCTGCTATTATTTTACTCATTCTGAATTCTTATTATAGATGCAACAAATAAAGTTTGCCCCAACCTGATTTTACACAACCTTAGCTGCTTTCATAAAGGTTCACAATTTGTTAGTCTAATTACTACCTAATTAAAACAGTTAGAAATTGACTTGAGACATCTTTAAAATTATTTTCAAATTGTTTGAATATTGGTCTTTTTGCTAGAATATTATTTCAGTCTATATTTGAGCCAAAGTTTCTATCACTTGATTTTCAGATACAGGTTTAGTACTAGAATTAAGGAGAGGAAAAAAATAAGACATTCCAATAGACAATTAAAAAAAAAAACTATTTGGCTATTGTAACAACAAAAACCTATCGTACTATTGCTTTAAATTGAAACTAAGCACATATTACACATCTTTCCTATCCTTTTAGTTACCTGTAATTTAGGATTATGTTCCTCATTTAATGAAATATTGTTGCAGCTAATGGTCTTTAGGGGTTTCTTTTTAAAATATGAAAAGAACAAAAGTGCAAAAATGTAATTTCAAAGACTTGCTTCTTTGGAGAGATTGATATATAATTGAACTCCTGATCTTTCCTTACTGAACTGGAAATGATTTAAAAACATGCAATGATAGCAAAATAACATATCTTTGTAAATTATTGGCTTTTTCACTCCTTACTCCATGTGCTAGAATAACCCAAAATTCAGAATACTTTTGACATTTAAGATAGGAAAAGTTTTGGGTAATCATTTTAAACTTTACTTTTTCTCATGCAATGATAGCTAAAGAAAGCATTTTATAAATCCTTTCCTTTATTTTAAAGGGATATTTAGCCTTAGCACCCCACAGTGAAAATTGGGGAGCTGATAAAATGAATATTTAAATGATTAATTTAGTGTACTTTATGGAAAATCCTCCAAAGTAGGGCTAGCACCATTCTTTATAAAGTGTGTATAAATATGACCTACTCCCCCATCTTTGGATATCAGACAGGACTCTGAGACTCATTTGTTCTCCTGTGATGTTCATCATCAGTCATTTAAATATATAGGGTTTACACCACAGGCTTGAACCTTTATCATTTCTAGTTCCTCAGTAATTCTATAGTCTAATGGAGTGTTTTCTGTTTTTTTTCTTTTATACTTTGTATGAACTTTTTCCATAAACCTCTAAGCCCATAATCACACTTCACTTTGTAATCCATCCTTCAGTGTGTCTGCTTTTTACCCTTAAGTTTCTTTTCTCAGGAGGAACGCTCCCCTTTACATAGATACATAATACTACCAGGATGCATTATTTATGAGCTTAGATTGCCTGAGTTTCCAGCTATAAGCACCTATTGCAACCTTTGAAATACTAAGATATTTTTAAAGTTGATTTTACTCTTAAAACAGGTTCATACACTGGCTTTGAATGTGCATCCTTCGATTTTCATGACCCTGTGAAGGAGAAATATATCACTCAAGAAAGGACTCTCTAGTGACATCTTGTCCCAGTTCATCATCAGTACAATGGGGCTTTAATAATATATTGCCAAGTGTCACATATCAGTAAGCACTGGGGCAAGGAGAGAAGTCACTTTAATCAATTATTAGTGCTATGTATCATCATAGTGTCACCAGCTGGCACTCAAGAACACAAACCTATATAAGAGAGGTGATGTCACTGCTATTTTTGCTAGTATCTTTGAATCCAAGGTGAATAAAAATAAGGTTGTTAAGAGGCTTTTTAAAAAGTATGGTGATTTCAGTGTTTATATAAATGCATTGGAAGTATGTTGGAGTACAAGTAGCATATAGAAATATTAGTTTAAATTTCTCCTTAGAATGTTAAGCTATTTGAAAATTCTACACACAAATTGTAACTGATTTTAGTTTCTTCAGGGTACATTTGATTGTGGATCATGAATATTTTAAAAATTATTTTGAAAAACTAAAATGTATACATACCTATGCAACCACAAACTTTTATCTTTATATGTCTTTTAACTATCTTCATTTACTTAAATTAATATATATTCCAAAATAACTATAAAACAAACTCAACAAAGCTAAGTACTTTGTTCCTTCATTCTTTCATTTTTTTTTTTTAAGATTTCAGTTTAATTCTAGTGAAAAATATTGGATGTTTTCATTTCTTGCAAGGGATATTTCTATGATAGCTACTATAGATTATTAAGTTCAAAAAGAAATACTATCTTAAAAATTCACTTTAAACTAGCAATTGTTTACAATGATTTTTGCTTCTGATTAGAAGACAAGAAGTTTTTCTTCTAAGATGGATTTTTCAGCTGCCATCCAGGTATTGTGAGTTGGGACTACAAAGAACAGAGAAAGGGCCTTTCTTCTCAGACGTGTCTCCTCCAGTGTCTGCTGACAGAGGATTATGTGCTACAAACAGTGGCAGAGTCCAACCAACCATAGCAATCCTTTGGCAGGCTCCTAAGTGAAACTTTCCCTGTTGTCTCATGAGTTCCACAGGAGGTGCAAAATGAGGACAGTGGACAATATTTTGCTGTACATTCTAAAGAATGGTCGCTAGTTAGGCTTTGGGAATAGATATTTGAAAACATGTGAAATCTACTTCTTCCAACCATTCTCAGATGCTTTTAGGCATTATTTGTCTGTTGTTCAAAGATGACTCAAAAGTCACTCCTAAAACTTTAGCTTAAATGTCTTTTAAACCCATCAAATACAGTTAGGTGTTATCTTATTATCATGTCTATGCCACTTTGTAACTACTCCTGTTTCTTTATATTATTAAATTCCTTATGATGAAATTCTATATCTTTGGATGAACTGTAAAGCTTTGAACCAAAGGACTATATAATTTTTATCATTGTGATCCCATCATCTAACTGAATGTCTAAAGCAGAGTAGGTCTTATCTGTTGAATTATATGTAATTCACCTTTAATTTGTGTATTAAAAATAGATTTGGAAATGGTGGTAAGTTCCCATAAGATAATTCCAATAATAAAAATGTAAGTGACATGTAATCAAGGATATGCGTAGCTTCAACTACACATGAAATGTTCCTGAAGACTGGATTTTTCAGCTGCCTTCCAGATGTTGTGAAACTGACCTTTGAAAAAGATTTTCCAGGTCTCAGACTCAGCCTCGAAACTGAAATTAAGCTCCTAATTGCTGAGATTTCCATTACATTCAACTGATTGCAATGCTGCTCCTACAAAGTTATATCTGCTTAACTGTCCTAAAGTTATCATGTGAAATGCTGGGCTGGAAGAAGCACAAATTGGATTCAAGATTACCAGGAGAAATATCAACAACCTCAAATATACCAATGATACCACTCTAATGGCAGAAAGTTAAGAGGAACTAAAGAGCTCCTTGATGAGGGTGAAAGAGGAGAGTGAAAAAGCTGGCTTGAAATTAAACATTAAAAAAAAAAAACTAAGATCACGGCATCTGGTCCCATTACTTCATGGCAAATATAAGGAGAAAAAGTGGAAACAGTGACAGATTTTATTTTCTTGGGCTCCAAAATCACTGTGGACAGTGACTGCAGTCATGAAATTAAAAGACATTTGCCCTTTGGAAGGAGAGCTATGACAATCTAGCAGTGAAAATGAAATGTTAGTTGCTCAGTCATGCCATTTCTGACTTTGCAACCCCATGGACTGTAGCCTGCCAGGCTCCTCAGTCCATGGAATTCCCCAGGCAAGAATACTGGAGTGGGTAGCCATCCCCTTCTCCCGGGAATCTTCCCAATCCAGGGATTGAACCCAGGTCTCCTGCTTTGCAGGCAGATTCCTTACTGTCTGAGCCACTAGGGAAGCTCAACCTAGACAACCTAAACAGCATTAAAAAGCAGAGACAGTAGTAGTCACGTACAGTCACATACAGATGTAGGAGTTGGACCATAAAGAAGGCTGAGCACTGAAGAATTGATGCTTTTGAATTGTGTTGCTAGAGAAGACTCTTGAGAGTCCTTTGACCCCAGTGCTGGGCAGGACTGAAGGCAAAAGGAGAAGAGGGTGGCAGAGGATGAGATGGTTAGATAGCATCACTGACTCAACGGACATGAGCTTGAGCAAACTCTGGGAGGTAATGGAGGACAGTGGAGAGCCTGGCATGCTATAGTCTGTGTGTGCATGCTAAGTTGCTTCAGTCATATCTGACTCTTTGCAATCCTATGGACTGTAGCCCACCAGGCTCCTCTGTCCATGGATTCTCCAGGCAACAATACCGGAGAGGGTTGCCATGCCCTCCTCTAGCTAGGGGAACTTTCCGACCCAGGGAGGGAATCCCATGTCTCTTAAGTCTCCTGCATGGGCAGCGGGTTCTTTACCCCTAGCACCACCTGGGAAGCCCACGCTGCAGTCCATGTGATTGCAAAGAGTAGAACTGACAACAACAAAAACAAATTTTCTTAAAATAATGTTGAGTAATTCCATACTAAATTACATTTTTATATGGGCATTACCTGGGATGTGAAAAGTACTAGACATTTAGAGAGAAACTATTAGGACTAGAAATATAGAATAGTATTTCCAGGTATAGCTTTATTACACCTACTGTTGATTTTGTTGAAGTTAATTCACTACTAAGAAATCAGAAGCACTAAAAACTAAGATTGCTTACTGTTATCTAAAGGTTACTGCTTGTCATAAAATTTCTTGATTATGCCTTAGTTTTTTTCTTCTTTTTCCTCCATGAATTTTCAAATAACTCATCTGAATTTTGTTAATTTTATTCTGTGTGTGCATGCTCAGTTGTGTCCCACTCTTTGTGTCTCTGTGGACTGTAGTCTGACATGTTCCTCCATCCATGGAATTCTCCATGCAAGAATACTGCAGTGGATTGCCATTTCCTACTCCAGAGGATCTTCCTGATCCAGGGATTGAACCAGTGTCTCTTGTGTCTCCAGTATTGACAGGCTTTATTCCATGAAATTGCCGATTTGTTTATGAATTCTATCTTAGTTTATTTACTTGACACACATATTGTATAATTCCAAGACGACTCAATTCTAGGTACTGTACAGAGTTGAATAAGTGACTATATGTTAGAAGCTGTCTTATTGCTCAACCTTACCAGGTGGAGACTATTTGATTAGTTACTACAAATCTTTTCCACAACATTCATAAGCTGTTTACAAAATTATAACTTTCTTACTATGTATAATGTAAAATACATTTAATATAACATAAATCATGCAATATAGAGTACATATATAAGAATTATGAAAATACAGTATTATATTTTATATTAGGGAATATTAGTATGTATTTTATATTAGTAAAATTTGACATTGTAAATGAACAAAAAAAATGATAAAAAGAAGATATCTATAAACTTATAAGCCAGACACATTATACTCTTTTATATGTTATATTTATGTTATATATATTATAAAATATGTTATAATATTCTTATAAAATTATATAATATTATATGTGTTATACAAATTGAATCTACTTCTTATTTTATAGACTATGTTTTCTTGATGAAGAAAATATGAAGAGACTCTATCAAGAGAATCTATTCTCTATTCAAAGAGAATATTCTTTTAAAATGATAGATTTATCCAGAAACAAAAGAATTCTTTCACTTCTTATAAAATATGAAGCACTATTTAATTTATTTCTTATTTAAATGAAGAGATATAGAGATTATATTGAAATGAAAGGACACTGCTGGATGGAATATGATATTTAAGATTCAAGATGTGGGAATTCAGTCTTCTATTTTAACAAGGAAGACTTAGTCCATGAAGGCAGACAATGAGAAACTGCCTTCAATATTTTCATAACAATGCTCTGGGCTCTCATCTCCAATTTCCTCACTCGGACAGAAGTCACCCTGCACTATCTCCCAGTGTCAGCCACTTTTCTGTCATGGGCTCAGCAGTCACTGAGTGTGAAAGGCATAGCTTTGATCTACTGAAAAGCTCAGGCTTTCCCTGGAGATTAGGCTGTCAGTCAGAATATAGAAAGTATACCACTTGTCAGAAAACTCTTTGCTCTAGTAACACACAGAGAAAGGATTAAAAATAAGAAAGAGACAGTATATCTTCTCACTGAACCTATTCTATTTTTTAGAGTCACTTCTGACTTACTATTTACAACAACTCTCATTTCTAGCAAGTAAAAGATATGTGTGTGAGCAACTGTTTATTTGATTCTTCTGCCAGAAGTGGCCTGGTCAATTTATTATAATTTAAGATTTACCTCCACTAGTGTGGTAACAGAGAACAGAGAACTGGCAAGTAATCATATATGTTTAAATCATATGCTATATAATGCCAAAAAAGTCTGTATAAAACTGAAATTTGGTCCTAAAATTAAATTTCTTTTAAACTACTTGCCTCTTTAGCATCATAAAATTTAAACATCTGATTTTGTTTCCTACATAGTTCAAATTATCCTCAACTGCAATTTATAAATCTAGAATCACTGAAATATCCCTCCATATTAAAATTATCAAAGAAAATAAAACTTGTTGGTCATAATGACTTTAATTTTAACCTCAATTTTTCCATTTAGAATAATTATTCCAATCTTGATTCATCAGTTATTAAAAAATATTTATTTGGTATCTGCTTTACATCAGACACTATTCTAGAAGCTGAATAAAAATAGCAATGGACAAAAAAGGAAAGTTCCTTGCCTTCACAGAGTTTATATTACTAGTAAGCAGAGTCACAGCAAACAGGAAACCAATAAATGAAAAATATTATTACACATTATTATCATGCTATTAGTCCATGAAAAAAAAAAAAAAAAAGAACATACTTAAATTAGATAGCCAGATTCACACTAGAATAAATCAAACAACTTATTTGTTTGTTTGCTTGCTCATTTGTTTTGTTTACAAGAAAGGACAGTTTACAAAGACTTGTGCTTAGTGGAATACCAAGAGCTCATGCAGTGACTTATAGCTAAGAATAGTTATTACCACCCTAGGCCTAAGGGGATAAGAAGAGGGAAGGGTTACGAGAAACCACAAGTGTGAAGTTGTCCAGGATTCAGGAACCAGCACAAAGAAACTTCACAGGGAGGGAGATAGAGCTGTAAATTCTCTGACTTTATTCTCGTTTCTCACCTCCTACCAAAACTCCTCCCAAGCTGGAGCCAACCAGAACCTAAAGGGCAGGAAAGGCTATTAATATTTTTATACAAGTGAGCCTCGCTGAGAACAATCCCAGGTGGAGACTCACAATGAGAGTGGATCTGGAGGGGCAAATGGAAGAAATTTGGAACAACAATATAATATATCAACTCGGTGGGCCAGGAGAGGGCGAGAAGGGGCCTACTGTGAGATGATAGTGAGGAAAAGCATTTTAGAAGAGACAATGCTTGTGTGTTGACACCTAAAGAATGAGAAATGTTCAGCCAACTTGGAATCATCAGGGAGAGCATCATTTGCTTGAAATAAGAAAGAACTTGATGAGTTTAAAGAAGAGAAAGAAACTAGAATGACTGGAGCATACTGAGAAGTCCAAGAATGCAACAGATGAGGGTGGAAGTCAGAAGGGGATGGTTGCTTAGACTGCTAAATAAGTATAGATTATGTATAAGCAAGAGTGGAAGCCAGGATATAGATAGGAGGCTGTTGTAGGAGGGTAAGAGGGAAGAGTGGTCATATTCAGTCTCCTTTAGAGGTAAATATTCCTAATGAGAGATTATAGTAGGAGATTATACAGCAGGAGTGTTACCAAAGAGAAATGGGGAAATGTGAGATATATTTTGAAATTAAACTAATAGGTCTGCTGATGAGATGGATGTGGGAGACAGACTCCAGCAGTAGTATGAATGATTGGTAATTTACTAAAATGGAGGCAAATAAGGGGAAACAGCTTGATGAAGGATCTAGGAATAGGGAATTCTGTTTTAACGACATTGACTATAAAATATCTACTTATCAAGGTGTACATTTCAACTTAGCTAATTGGTCTCCAAATCTCTAGTTCAGAGTAGAGATCAGGGCTAAACATAAAATTGTTGATGGAAAGATGATATTTAAAATTACAAGGTTAAACAAGTTCACTGATGGAAAGAAAGCAAAACAAGAAAGATCTCACGACTCAGACTGAAGCTTGCCAAAAAACAGTAGATGAAAAACTGAAAATATAATAGACCGTACTGAATATTACCATAGATACATCACATATTCTCTCATCTTTTTTATAAACAGATATTTCTGAGTTCAATTTTCAATTCCTAAAAGGAATAGGGGAATACTTGTGTGTGTGTGTTTGTGTGTGTGTGTATGTGCGTGTGTGTATACACATATATATGCACATAAAGTTTTAGTACATCAAATTAGTTTTCAAATAAATTTTACAACAGATTTCAAATTAAATCATTATGCAACGTAAGTGATGATATTATTCTGAAAATTTAAGTACAGAAGATTGTTTCTATAATAAGACTATGAAAACAGAAAAAACTGTGGGTATTATCTAGTTAGGTGATATATTTTTAGGGTTTGCAAACAGGCTTCTGTAGTCCCAATAAATGAAAAATAAGTAACATGATTGAGAGTGCAGGATAGGTTGCAACTTTAAGGAGAAATATTCTGATGTGTCCTTTCCTTTCACTGGTGTATTGTTAAGAGTAACATAAGTGAATTCATAAGATACAGTAGAAATTCAGAAAAAAAAACTTTGAAATACAGGGCTAAAATATTTTCCTTTGATATAACGGAGGCAGTGAAAAGTTGGAAAACATTTTTGAGAAAGGGATTAAAGCAAACATTTGTGTATATTATATGTGTGTGTGTATTGGAAAGATAAATCTATTTATAGTTTTCATGACAAATTAGTGAGTCTTAAAGTTGAAGGCAGATAGATAAATTAAAAGCTTATTATAATAGCCTATGAAATAAGTAATAAAACTTGATTACAACAAACTGTAATTCCGAAAGTGAATCTTACTCTTTATGGCCTCATGCCAGTTCTTCATCTGAATTTCTAGGACTTTAAATACATCTTTATATATCACATTCCTTTACATTAACCAACTTTCTTCCATGAGAAACAGACTTGGATATGACCCTCTTTCTAACCTCTTTGTAGCTATCATGTAAAAATTTCAAGTCAAATTAATCCAAATAAGGTACCTCTATGCCCTAAAACATCCATTTCTACTGTAGTTTTATACAGTCCCTTCAAAAATGGTCATGCAATTGCACTTGGACTCTCCTTTCACTTGTTAATCTAGTAAAATATTTTCAACACTCACCTAGAAAGTCACTTTCTCCATAAGTATACCCTAAATTTCCTTGGCAGGAAGTCCCTGGTAGCTCAGCTGATGAAGAATTCACCTGCAATGCTAGAGACCTGGGTTTGATCCCTGGATTGGGAAGATCCCCTGAAGAAGAGCATAGCCATCCACTTCCGTATTCTTGCCCAGAGAATCCCCATGGAGACAGGAGCCTGGCCGGGGTACAGTTCATGGGATCACAAAGAGTTGGATGTACACACAGCACAACTTCCTTGGCATCATTAAGTGCATTCTCCTTTATAGTCTCACACATAATTCTACATATCCTCATTATTATATTCATCCTTCTTTTTACTATTTTTTCATCCCCTTTCCCCCTGCTATTCTGGAGTTTCATTAAGAAAATATGTCATGTATACACAGCTTCTACCATATTACTTGGATGCAATTCATGTACTTAATAGATGCTTGCTGAGTATATTTTTAAGAAATGCTCAGAATTAGGCTATACTTTAAAATATTCTAAACACTTCTAGTTTATTTTTAATATTTGATTCTGAACTTAAATTTATATTTTCATTAGAAAATGCATCAAACCAAAATTATAATCATCTTTGTCATCAAATATTTAAAAAGTAACATTAAATGTTCATGAAGACATAAACTGAGTTTATTTGTGATAATTTATCCAAATTCTACACATCATATCTAGGAGAAAATAATACTGCTCCTGGAGTCATTGCCTTGCCATCTTTATAAAATTTAAAAAGCATTATACTTTTCCATGTATAATGTGTATCTCAATATTAGATTTTAATTCATATGTGCTTTCCCTTTTCACCTTTGGAAAAGTGAAGTGCTTGGTATAGACATGTATATGTCTGTACATATATATAGGTATACATATATACATATATACACATAGATATGTATAAATATATACATATACATGTGAGACATGGTTTGGAATTTGAGTGAGACATAATCAAATTTGTACTAAAATACTGGATAGTCTAAAGTTTCTAAACTATATACTGTTAAGAATATTAATTATCTATTACTATCCATCATTCAAGATGCACTTGTACATAAAACAAGTTATGAAAATGAATTAACATCACTAATTCAGCTCCATCTTCGTCATCAAAATAGATTATATGTTAAAATGACATTTGAGCTGATGGTTTATGTTACACTAATCAATGCAAAAATTAGAAAAATGAAAGAAATTTATTTTGTAACTATGAATAAGTCATGACTTGCTTTGAAGTCTTACCAGACACTTTCCTTTTCACAATAAATATGAGTCTTATGATAGTTAGTAGTAAAAAAGTGAAAAGTGAAAGTGTTAGTCATTCAGTCATGTCCAACTCTTTGACACTTCATGGATTGTAGCTCACCAGGCTTCTCTGTCCATGGAATTTTCCAGGCAAAAATACTGGAGTGGGTAGCCATTCCCTTCTCCAGGGGATCTTCCTGATCTAGTGATTGAGCCCAGATCTCCTGCACTGCAGGCAGATTTTTCACCTTCAGGGCCACCAGGGAAGCCCCAGTAGTTGGTGGTACTAGGCATTTAAATAATACTGAACAAACTGAAAAAAAAAAAAATTGAAATCTCATCATACTTTTAGGACAAAGGATGAACTTATGTTTCAGAAGGCATTCTTCATCAAAGCTAGAAAAATAAATGTAGTTTTCAGAATATTATTATTTTAACTGAATATTTAAGCACCATTATATTTTGCAAAATTTTGCCTGACCTGAAACTATTACACATAGATTTATATTCAACGTGATTTTTTTTAAATTTACAGTTATTTATCCATGTTAATGTCATGAGCATTGAAAATCTGAGATTTTAAGATATTTTATATAACAATAACCTTTTAAAGGATTTTACCAAAATTTTTGATTAGAATCATGTGTTATTCTCAAGTGAGGTGTCTGACTATATTTACTTGGACATTATGAACATTCTCGTCCCCACGACATAAACAAAAAAGAAGCCAACAAGAAATAATACTTGCTGTTAGACTTTTAGGCTGAAAATCTGGAATCAACAATGATCTTTTTTCTTCTATACTTCCCATAATAGTAACTGTCCCTGTTAATCACAACTGTACAAATTATATCAATATTTTGTAATTTTATGCCTTGCATTTTTGTTGTTACTGCTTTCTTCACTAAATGAGCTCTTTCAAAGAAAATACTGCTCATGAGGTTTTTTTCAGTGCCTATTCTCCCCATTCATTTTCTTTTTTTGCTTGTCTGTTTGTTGTTTTTTGTTGTTGTTGTTGTTTGTTTTTATTAGGTACCAGGCTATTAAGAACTTTTTTTTAATTTTTATTTTTTTATTTTAATTGGAGGCTAATTACTTTACAATATTGTGGTGGTTTTGCCATACATTCAGATGACTCAGCCATGGGTGTACGTGTGTTCCTCATCCTGACCCTCTCTCTCATCTCCTTCCCCATCCCATCCCTCAGGGTCATCTCAGTGCACCAGCCCTGAGCACGCTGCCTCATGCATCAAACCTGGACTGGCTATCTATTTCACATATGTTAATATACATGTTTCAATGCTATTCTCTCAAATCATCCCAACCTCGCCTTCTCCCACATAGTCCAACAGTCTGTTCTTTACATCTGTGTCTCTTTTTGCTGTCTCGCATATAGGGTCATCATTACCATCTTTCTAAATTCCATACATATGCATTAATATACTGTATTGGTGTTTTTCTTTCTGACTTACTTCTCTCTGTATAATAGGCTCCAGTTTCATCCACCTCATTAAAACTGATTCAAATGCATTCTTTTTCATAGCTGAGTAATATTCCATTGTGTATATGTACCACGGCTTTCTTATCCATTCATCTGCCAATGGACATCTAGGTTGCTTCCATGTCCTGGCTACTGTAATCAGTTCTGTGATGAACATTGGGGTACACGTGTCTCTTTCAATTCTGGTTTTCTCAGTGTGTATGCCCAGCAGTGGGATTGCTGGGTCATATGGCAGTTCTATTTCCAGTTTTTTAAGGAATCTCCACACTGTTCTCCATAGTGGCTGTACTAGTTTGCACTCCCATCAATAGTGTAAGAGGGCTCCTTTTTCTTTGCCCCCTCCAGCATTTATTGTTTGTAGACTTTTTGAGAGCAGCCATTCTGACCAGCATGAAATGGGTACCTCACTGTGGTTTTGATTTGCATTTCTCTGATAATGAGTGATGTTGAGCATTTTTCCATGTGTTTGTTAGCCATTTGTATGTCTTCTTTGGAGAAATGTCTGTTTAGTTCTTTGGCCCATTTTTTGATTGGGTCGTTTATTTTTCTGGAATTGAGCTGCAGGAGTTGCTTGTATATTTTTGAAGTTAATTCTTTGTCAGTTGCTTCGTTTGCTATTATTTTCTCCCATTCTGAAGGCTGTCTTTCCACCTTTCTTATAGTTTCCTTTGTTATGCGAAAGCTTTTAAGTTTAATTAGTTCCCAGTTGTTTATTTTTGCTTTTATTTCCATTACTCTGGGAGGTGGGCCATAGAGGATCCTGCTGTGATTTGTCGTAGACTGTTTTGCCTACGTTTTCCTCTAGGCATTTTATAGTTTCTGGTCTTACATTTAGATCTTTAATCCATTTTGAGTTTATTTTTGTGTATGGTGGTAGAAAGTGTTCTAATTTCATTCTTTTACAAGTGGTTGACCAGTTTTCCCAGCACCATTTGTTAAAGAGATTGTCTTTTCTCCATTGTATATTCTTGCCTCCTTTGTCAAAGATAAGGTACTCATAGGTGCGTGTTCTAAAAGTATAGTACAGTGCCTAACTGAAATAAGCATACTTATATCAGTTAGATGTAGTATGAGTTCATCTCAAAGGCTTTGTCAACATAGGGTTGGATATAATTTTTGTCATAAGTATGGAATTATAAAATATTAAATGGCCATAGTTACAAAAGTAGTTATGTTCCTTAGTAGACATATCTTTGTATTTGTACTCATACTTTGCCTAAAAGAAACTGTGAAATATGAATTCTATTTTGAAGAATTTCCTCTACCAAGTAATGCTTATCCTGAACTCATATTTACTCCTGAAATTTTCTTGTACTCTATGGATATATGCTCTTCAGAGTAATAATATGCAATTATAATAATAACCAAAAATTTTTTAATAACTTACTAATCATTATTTTTAAACAAAAAAGTACTCTGACTTCCATTATTATGTGCAAATGAAATTAATATTGTCATATCAACTAATATCTCCATAAAATTGTGTTATAAGGTAGCTTTAAAAACAAAACTACAGCAGAAATATTAACAATCAAAACACTCACAACAAAACCACATTTTTAGGTGAAATAAAACTATAAAGACCATTCAAACATGTGACCCATAACTGTAATAAAATCAAATAAACGCAAAAGAAAACTAGATTCTAAACAGAATGCATAGTTCATGACTCTGCTGAAAATACCTACAATTTCAAGGATACACTTAATATTTCTATCATTTGGAAATCACTAAGAAAGGTATCTTTTCTGAAGTGAACAAAATTGAGATAATCCTTCCCCACACCCTTGATAGCCTCTGAAATCAAAAGACTATGAAAAACAGAGACTATTAAGCATTCAGGAACAACGGCAATCAGTGAACTATATGCTAATTAATTCAATTAATATTACTAAATTATTAAGCATTTCATATGTATCAGTTACTGGACTTGATAATATGACCAAGAAAAACACAATCCCTGCTCTCTTAAGATTTAACATGTTGAAAAGGATGATAAGCAAAGAACAAATAATTACACAATTAATAAATTATCCATGTAATAAAGGAATATCATATTCTATAAAAATTCTTAACTTTTTTTTACAAAAGTTAAATAAATCATAGATGCTCACAAAGCATCAATAGAGATCATCTTTATTAAATGTAAAGATGACAAAAAAGAAACAAGGTCTCCAAGAGCCTCTTCATCATCAAATGCATCACATCATACACTGTCCATATTTATACAATGCAAGGTCTCTGTCAATACTCTAGACAAACACACATTTTGCCCATTATGAAGTGCATAGGAATTTTATCACTGTATCTTAATTGCTTTCCCTACTTTCATAGTTATGCTCTCTAAAATAGAAACTCATGTGGGTCTAAATTTAAGAATTGTACTCAATAGTATGGCATTGCTGTTGCTCACTTAATCACAGACCTAAAGGAAAAGCAATGACTCTATAAAAATACTTTGAACTTAATCCATTATTGTTGCTTTCTTTTTTAAGAAACTGAGTATCCACAGAAATGTTCATACTTCTTAGACCAAAAAATATCCAGTCAAAACAGGTTTGAATTTGTCAGGCTTAATACAAGATCATATTTTTTTTTAATTTTCTAGCTATAAAAAGCAGCTTAAAAGTAAAAGGAAAATCATAGCTTTAGCAGAGAATGGAATTAACTAAATACTAGAAAGGTTAGCATAGAATCGTTGAAATGGACTTTAATTAATTTTAAAGGACAGATTAGTTTTCAATCCTTTATGATTATACAGTGGAAGTGACAAATAGATTTAAGTGACTAGATCTGATAAACAGAGTGTCTGATGAACTATGGACAGAGGTTCGTGACATTGTACAGGAGACAGGGATCAAGACAATCCCCATGGAAAAGAAATGCAAAAGAGCAAAATGGCTGTCTGAAGAGGCCTTACAGATAGCTGTGAAAAGAAGAGAAGCAAAAAGCAAAGGAGAAAAGGAACGATATTCCCAATTGAATGCAGAGTTCCCAAGAATAGTGAGGAGAGATAAGAAAGCCTTCCTCAGCAATCAGTGCAAAGAATTACAGGAAAACTACAGAATGGGAAAGACTAGAGATCTCTTCAAAAAAATTAGAGATACCAAGGGAATATTTCACGCAAAGATGGTCTCAATAAAGGACAGAAATTGTATGGACCTAACAGAAGCAGAAGATATTAAGAAGAGGTGGCAAGAATACACAGAAGAACTGTACAAAAAAAGATCTTCACGACCCAGATAATCACGATGGTGTGATCACTCACCTAGAGACAGACATCGTGGAATGTGAAGTCAAGTGGGCCTTAGAAAGCATCACTACGAACAAAGCTAGTGGAGGGGATGGAATTCCAGTTGAACTATTTCAAATCCCGGAGAAGGCAATGGCACCCCACTCCAGTACTCTTGCCTGGAAAATCCCATGGATGGAGGAGCCCGGTAGGCTGCAGTCCATGGGGTCGCTAAGAGTCGAACACGACTGAGCGACTTCACTTTCACTTTTCCCTTTCATGCACTGGAGAAGGAAATGGTAACCCACTCCAGTATTCTTGCCTGGAGAATCCCAGGGACGGCAGAGCCTGGTGGGCTGCCATCTATGGGGTTGCAAAGAGTCGGACACGACTGAAGCGACTTAGCAATAGCAGTATTTCAAATCCTGAAAGATGATGCTGTGAAAGTGCTGCACTCAATGTGCTAGCAAATCTGGAAAACTCAGCAGTGGCCGCAGGACTGGAAAAGGTCAGTTTTCATTCCAATCCCAAAGAAAGGCAATGCCAAAGAATAGTCAAACTACCACACAATTGCACTCATCTCATACGCTAGTAAAGTAATGCTCAAAATTCTCCAAGCCAGGATTCAACAATACGTGAACCGTGAACTTCCAGATATTCAAGCTGGTTTTAGAAAAGGCAGAGGAACCAGAGATCAAATTGCCAACATCCGATGGATCATCGAAAAAGCAAGCTGCTAAGCTGCTAAGTCACTTCAGTCGTGTCCGACTGTGTGCGACCCCATAGATGGAAGCCCACCAGGCTCTGCCATCCCTGGGATTCTCCAGGCAAGAGTACTGGAGTGGGGTGCCATTGCCTTCTCCGCAAAAAAGCAAGAGAGTACCAGAAAAACATCTATTTCTGCTTTATTGACTATGCCAAAGCCTTTGACTGTGTGGATCACAATAAACTGTGGAAAATTCTGAAAGAGATGGGAATACCAGACCACCTGACCTGCCTCTTGAGAAACCTGTATCAGGTCAGGAAGCAACAGTTAGAACTGGACATGGAACAACAGACTGGTTCCAAATAGGAAAAGGAGTACGTTAAGGCTGTATATTGTCATGCTGCTTATTTAACTTATATGAAGAGTACATCATGAGAAACGCTGGGCTGGAAGAAATACAAGCTGGAATCAAGATTGCAGGGAGAAATATCAATAACCTCAGATATGCAGATGACACCACCCTTATGGCAGAAAGTGAAGAAGAACTAAAGAGCCTCTTGATGAAAGTGAAAGAGGAGAGTGAAAAAGTTGGCTTAAAGCTCAACGTTCAGAAAACTAAGATCATGGCATCTGGTCCCATCACTTCATGGGAAATAGATGGGGAAGCAGTGGAAACAGTGTCAGACTTTATTTTTTTGGGCTCCAAAATCACTGCTGATGGTGACTGCAGCCATGAAATTAAAAGACACTTACTCCTTGGAAGGAAGGTTATGACCAACCTAGATAGCATATTGAAAAGCAGAGACATTACTCTGCCAACAAAGGTCCGTCTAGTCAAGGCTATGGTTTTTCCAGTCGTCATGTATGGATGTGAGTTGGATGGTGAAGAAAGGTGAGCACCGCAGAGTTGATGCTTTTGAACTGTGGTGTTGGGTAAGACTCTTGAGAGTCCCTTGGACTGCAAGAACATCCAACCAGTCCATCCTAAAGGACATTAGTCCTGGGTGTTCATTGGAAGGACCGATGCTGAAGCTGAAACTCCAATACTTTGGCCACTTCATGGGAAGAGTTGATTCATTGGAAAAGACCCTAATGCTGGGAAGGATTGGGGGCAGGAGGAGAAGGGGACGACAGAGGGTGGCATCACCGACTCGATGGACATGGGTTTGGGTAGACTCTGGGAGTTGGTGATGGACAGGTAGGCCTGGTGTGCTGCGATTCATGGGGTCGCAAAGAGTCGGACACGACTGAGCGACTGAACTGAACTGAACTGAACTGAATATTTGAAATGGAAGGGCTACTAGGAAGCATTAAATCCAACTGTCTCGCTTTAGATAAAAGAAGGCATTACTTAACTTCTTTAGGATCACTGTATTGTTTAGTAGCTTCCTGGGATTGAAAAGATTTCTTGTGATCTGAGTAGTGTTCTCAGCAGCACTAGATGACTACCTTCCACTGGGGTAGACATTTTCCCCTTAAAATAAGGACTTCTTCATAAAAATAACATTTCAATTTCCACTGAGAATTCAAAATTTTGTTAAAAGTAGTAATTTGTATTTAATTATTGTTGGTAAGATAAATCTTCAGTTACCAGTAATTTGGGATTTATTATCATAATGATTTTAGTTTATTATAGGTAAATAAATATATTGGAAATATGCAAAGTCCTAGATGAGAGAAAGAACTTAATGGATGTAATTAAGAAACCCAATGGAAGAGCAAGACAATTATAAAGGGGAATGGTTTGCTATCGGAACATGAAACACTAGAAAACTGTGAGACATTTTCATTCACATACACATACATAGTAATTAAGCTTTATGCCTGTGACTGCGCTGAATGCAAAAGACACACATGATGGATGAAATGGAGTTTCTGTTGTCAAGGGCATAGAAAGATGGAAAAAACAAAGGAAGAAAATTGTAAACTTTAAAACAATGAGCATATAAATATATAGTAACAGATACATATGTCAGTCTTTACAATAGCCTGAAGACTGGATAAAAATATGGAAATCTTTCTAAGAAAATGATACAAATGCTGGGCTTTCAATGGTAGAGTTTTGGGGGCAGTTTGTAAGGAAACAAATTCCTGATGGGTAGAGGCAGCCATAGCAAAACAATAAAGGAAGGCACAATATTATAGTAAAGCTTTCATCATCAGATTCAAAATATTTTGAAGATGTTGGGTAGATGTTTGTAGTGTCCTTGGATTTTCAAAGTGATTATGCCCTTAGTCAAAGTGATATATCAGGATTGTTCGACAGGTGCAGTTACAATCTGAGGATGTTACGTTTCAATTGACAAACAAAAACATCCTGATTTACTCAAAAGCAACTAATTCCAGTGATATGATCTGGAAAGCCAAAATAAAGTTCACACTTTTTTCACTATTTGACAGAATAAAAGAATATGGCAAAATATAGTAATTTGATAATAGAAGCATGCTGAAATATAGTTTAAAAGCATTATTTAACCTTGTTCTTATAAATTTTTCATATGTTTGCAACACATTTCTTTTTAAAAAAATGAGTCTGCAACTGTGACCTAAATGTAGTATACATGTGTATATATATACATATGCTCCTTAAATGTTAAACATTCCACACCTTTCTTCAATAATAATTCAAAATAAAATTTTTGCTAAATAGTTTAAAGGCTTTTTTTCCTCCACAATAAATATTTCACATATAAAAGGTAACACAAACACAAAACAATTAACTTTGGGTTTGTCTAGTGCATAGTTTAATATTCTATCTTTCCTCACATTTCCTTTTTTAAGAAATAATGCTTTAGTTCTCATTGTTAAATGTTCAAGATATTTAAATATATATTTAACTGATTTTTAAAAATTCACATAAGGGCTCACTTCAGTGATAATCATTGTTTTGCACAATTACAAATTTGTTTTTTAGCTCAAATAGAACTGGAGTTTAACAGAATTTCTTGAAGCAGTAACTAACTCACTATAGAAATTTATGTATGAAATTGCTAGTAGGCTTCCAGAGAACTAGATAGAATGAACACTATTGGGACTTCCCTGGTGGTCCAGTGGCTAAGGCTCCATGCTCTCAATGCAGGGGGCCCAGGGTTCGATCCCTGGTCAGGGAAATAGATCCCACATGCTGCAACTAAGACCCTGCCCAATCAAATAAATAAATAAACATAAATATTATAAAAAAAAAAAAAAAGAATGAACACTATTTTGTCTTCCACTCCAATCTTCCATTGAAAAGTTTTGTTAATTATGGGAGAAATTGCAGCGAGGGGAAGGGAATGAAGATTGTAAATACCAAGGAAGAAAGTGTATGTTATAACAGATTACAAATAGGAACTTTATATACCATCTCTACCTCTCTAACTTTCCTCCTATTGCCTTCTGTGTGAGAGTAGGATCATCAATCAATGTTAGCAGGTTATGCTGTGTATTTCTCCCTGTCCTCCTAATATTTATAGGTTGTATAGAAGATAAATGACCTGCCTTCTTGAAGTTTATAAGTTGCTAATGGTATGTTATTTAAAAGGTTAATATAACTATGTTACTTAAAATATATTTAGCAAAATCTAACATTAAGTGAGTGGTACCATGTATCAAGGAATACACACACAAATACACAGGCACACAAACACACACATGCACATCATGTACATTTAAATTTCACATAAATATCCGATCAATTATCTACTCTTGCTCTTTACTAAACTAGACCAATATAGCTAGAATACACAGCTTTGGATTGGGTAACAACAAAAAAAAAAAGGACTCAAAATTAGAGACCTTGTTAAGCTATTTCAGCATTCAGAGTTTCTTTTCAATATAATAATGTAATGATTTCCTATTTTGTTCCATGGTCTCTAGAACTTTGCCTATCACTATGATTACTTATCCAAGAAATAACTCACAAGAGATATCTTTAAAGCATATATTTCCTGGCTAAAATAACACTAAAAATTTGTATTAGATATAGGCTTCAGCCAAATGCATCAGTGTTTCGAGGAGAGAAGAGAAAAATCTTATGATCCCATACTATGGATTCCAACTTCTCAATGTCATACAGTTTTCTTTGTGCATTTATCAAATGTTAATCAAGGAGGGTCAAGTTGGTGAGAACAAGAAATAAGAAAGATGTCTGTCATTTAATAATAGCTACAAATCTATAGTGGATTGTTACTTTAAATTTTGTAAGGTTTCTCAGAACAAATGGGTTATCTATTTTAGCAAGTTGTGTCTGTTTCAAATAATGTATCCAGTATAGTTTACATTATTGTAGAATTGTGCATACCTATAAAGACCATGTCAATGGTTCATAAACAAAGAAAATGCCAATAATGTTGGACTTTCTATCAGTTAAATAATGTTTACATATTGCTTACCACAAGATACAGAATATAGTTCCCTATAGTTGCACTATGAGGGACACACTGGCAGTGAGTGCTCTGTAATGTCTGCCCAATATTTAGAAATTTATCCTCTATAGAAAAGATACTGAACTTTGGGGAAATATGAAACAAATGTTCTGGTTTTTAAGTTGACTATTTTCAAGTCAACTATGTTTTTCATGCGTTTCACCAAATCCCTCCCAACATAGTTACAGAAAGATATGCCTCCCTCTAGAATGACAATGTCATAATATTGTTACCTAGGAAGGAGGCAACAATAATATGTATGGTTGGAGGAAACTTAGTACAAGAAAGGAGTTGACAGGAGTTTAAAATAAAGCATGATTTGTTATGATTATATTCTATCTTGATCTCAGCTACTCTTAAATAGAACAAAATGGCAATATTTCCCTTTATGTTACTAAATTATCTGTGGCTTATTTGATTTTGTTTGTTGTTGAGCAGTT
Organism: Giraffa tippelskirchi; assembly: GCF_054371585.1. Taxonomy (NCBI): domain Eukaryota; kingdom Metazoa; phylum Chordata; class Mammalia; order Artiodactyla; family Giraffidae; genus Giraffa; species Giraffa tippelskirchi. The sequence continues at coordinate 46,752,933 of NC_137276.1, forward strand.
TCCCCAGAGAATCTTCTTTCAACCATCTTTTAGGAATAATATCAATTACATCATGTAAAATTACAGTTCTCATAAATACATGTAAAAATTGGGTGTTGTATAAAGATAGAAATTAATATCTTTAAATACAGGGTTTATTTTAGGGAAAAAAGAAAATTCCTGTAAATGAAGCCATCCGTGTGATAAATAAGAACTAGAAAGGGAAAGATAAAATCTTGTCAAATAAGCAAGTATGTCTTTTATCATGTAACCACTAGAAATAATATACATTCTTTCCAGTGTGTGGATGTTGAAGTGTGTAAATATTATACTTCAGAAACAAGACTAATTCAGGTATTTCAGAATGATTTATGATCACATATCATTTTTTCCATACAGAATTCTTATACATCAACTTAATGGGAATTTTAACTGACTTAAATTCAAGTTTGAAACAATTTTAATGGTAGATATTTTAACTGCAAAGTTATGCTTGATTTGTGTAATTCAGTGATTACATGACATATTTCACAATAAATACTTGCTATGTAAAATAGGAGCATGAAAGTGCCATACAATGCTTATATTCTTTGTCCTGATCACTTTTCAATCATCTCCTACTTTGTAGGTGATAAAGGGAACTAATTTTTCTTGGCAATAAGTCCTTCTATGTGCTTTTCACTTAGAAAAGTCAATCTTCAAAAGAGATGAAATTGGATTGACTATAAAAATATAACAATATAAGTATTTCTACTTTTGGAAGTAAGAATAACTAATTTAATTATAATTGCCTTACTTGTTTTTTGTTTCTATGCCTTATGTTTGCAAATTTGGGGAGAATATACAGGTTAAATTAAATTTCTTTTTTTCCAGGCTCCTCTTTCCATGGGGATTCTCAAGACAAGAATACTGGAATGGGTTGCCATGCCCTCCTCCAGGGGATCATCTCAACCCAGGGACTGAAGCCAAGTCTCCCACATTGCAGGTGGATTCTTTACTGACTGAGCCACCAGGGAGGCCCAAGAATACTGGAGCGAATAGCCTATCCCTGCTCCAGGGTATCTTTCCAACCAAGGAATTGAACCAACGTCTACTTCACTGCCGGCGGATTCTTTACCCGCTGAGATACAAAGAAAGCCCAAGAATAACTAATTTAATTATAATTGGATTACTTTTTTTAGTTTCTGTCTTGTGTTTGCAAATTTGGGGAGAATATACATGTCCTATTAAATTTCTTTTCTTTTCTAATTTTTTTCTTTCTTTCCTTAAATTTCTCTAATTTTAACAAACTATAATTGATTATTTAAACACATTAAAGGGTGAAATCACAATAGTCTCATTTCTTGATTAAATACATCCTATCTTTCTCATAGTTAGTATTGGTTAACCATTTCCGTATCTCACTTAGCCAACTGCCTTACAAGTATAAATTCATTCATTCATACCATCATAGTATATATTTGCTATTATTACTGATGTACTTACACATGAAGTGTAATATTGAGAGGTTCAAGAGATATAAGTATAGTTTGTGTGTGTGTGTGTGCACGCACTAAGTCACTTCAGTTGTGTCCCACTCTTTGTGACCCTATGGACTGTAACCTGCCAGTCTCCTCTGTCCATGAGATTCTCCAGGCAAGAATACTGGAGTGAGTTGCCATGCATTTTTCCAGATGATCTTCCAGACCCAGAGATCAAACCACATCTCTTAATACATCTTCTACATTGGCAAGCAGGTTCTTTACCATTAGCACCACTTGGGAAACCCTTAAATGTAGTTTACTAATTTACTGGTTTACTACTACTTAATCAGGAGTAGAATTGTGAATCATGCCAAGTCAGGCTTATTCTAGAAAAAAAACATATATAAATTACTATAAGTTATTTCTGATATATTTGTTAATGGAGATCTTAATCCTTCATATAATAAGTCATATATCATATATGGTTGGCCCATCTCATGTGAAAATGATGTTATTAACTCAGCATCACTGTATCATGTATTTTGAGGTTTTTTTCCAATAAGGATGATCACACTGTAGTAAGCTATTCACATTTCTTTACCATGCCCACCTCCTAAGTGCAGTTTAACTATGAGACCATATGTTCTTTCATCATACTCTGAGTTTCTTAACATCTTTAAGGACAACTGGAAAGAGAAAGTAGGTATGACTCTGTCTAACGAGGTGAGAGAAGAGAATTTTGAATGCCTTTTGCTATATCACTGAAGCCTGGTACATAATGAATTTCAATCGGTTACCTTTTTTAGTAAATTAATTTAGCATATGATACATCATCTTCAGTTATTCACAAGGCATGTAACTTGCATGTTAAACCAGAAACTCCCTTCACTTCTCACCCCAAATCTTGGACTACCCCCTTTCTCCCAATAAGTAGATGCCATTGTTCCAGGTCTTGCCTTCTACTTAAACCAGAGATTCTATCACTGATCTACAATCTCTATTCTCCAGGCAACTGTCTTTCCCTCCTTCATGACCTACCCAATAAAAAAAGTGTAGGGATTTTTATTCTATAGCACAATTTAAAAGAGTTACATAACCAAAGTCTGGTGTCAGAAAACAAAGGAAGATGAGAAATGATACACAACAGTATAGATGAAATACAATGCTTAGTTTAGTATTTCCCTGGTGGCTCAGATAGCAAAGAATCTGCCTGCAATGTGGGAGACCTGGGTTCAATCCCTGTGTTGGGAAGATTCCCTGGAGGAGGGCATGGCAATCCACTCCAGTATTCTTGCCTGGAGAATCTCCATGGACAGAGAAGCCTGGTCAGCTGCAGTCCATGGGGTGGCAAAGAGTCAGACACAACTGAACGAATAATCACAGAGTAAAAACTATTAACATTGTGTAACCTAAAAACAGGGTATGTTCCCTGTTAATCACATTTGATATTATATCACAAATTATACACATTTGGAGATTATTTTCAAACACACTTTGAATTACTACATAAAAGTTGATCATAGCTCTCATTTTATCTTTGACAATATGGCACTAAGAAATTTCAGAAAATCACCACTTATCATTGTCAACCTTCTTGTAAAATCACTTCTGTGGTACACAGTGAAGTGAGAACATCTCATAATTACTTTCAAGTCAATCTAACACCTTTTATGTAAAGATATTTTCCTAGGAGCAGATGGAGATTCAATAAATAGTAAAATATGACCTGTCCCCTAAAGAAGATAGAGTCTAGTCTTGGACACCAAAATATGCACAATTATCTGTAATAGAAGACAGTGTGTGAATGTGCTGGGCAGGGAGCAATTACCAGAAGATTCAGAGAGTCAGAATAATTATGAAAGTGAGGCTGTAGTAGCTGATTAGCATTTTAGCAGGTAGGAAAGGAGAAGAGATTTTTTAAATTAGAGAAATATGTATATATGTGCAATATGCAGAAAATAATAGTCTGGTGAAACTCGACTGTAATGCATGCGGCATTCAAGTGAACTTGAGTCAGATCTGGAAATCCCTATATGTTAGACTATGCAGAGTACATCATGAGAAACGCTGGGCTGGATGAAGCACAAGCTGGAATCAAGATTGCCGGGAGAATTATCAATAACCTCAGATATGCAGATGACACCACCCTTATGGCAGAAAGTGAAGAAGAGCTAAAGAGCATCTTGATGAAAGTGAAAAAGGAGAGTAAAACATTGGCTTAAAACTCAACATTCAGAAAACTAAGATCATAGCATCTGGTCCCATCACTTCATGGCAAATAGATTGGGAAACAGTGAGAGACTTTATATTTTGGAGCTCCAAAATCACTGCAGATAGTGACTGCAGCCATGAAATTAAATTACGCTTGCTCCTTGGAAGAAAAATTATGACCAACCTAGACAGCATATTAAAAACCAGAGACATTACTTTGTCTACAAATGTCCATATAGTCAAAGCTTTGGTTTTTCCAGTAGTCATGTATGGATGTGAGAGTTGGACCATAAAGAAAGCTGAGGGCAGAAGAATTGATGCTTTTGAACTTGTGGTATTGGAGATGGCTCTTGAGAATCCCTTGGACAGCAAGGAGATCCAACCAGTCTATCCTAAAGGAAATCAGTCCTTAACACTCATTGGAAGGACTGATGCTGAAGCTGAAATGCTAATACCTTGGTCACCTAATGTGAAGAGCTGATTCATTGGAAAAGACACTGATGCTGGGAAAGATTGAAGGTGGGAGGAGAATGGGACAACAGAGGATGAGATGGTTGGATGGCATCACCGACTCAATGGACATGAGTTTGAGTTAACTCCAGGAGTAGATGATGGACAGGGAGGCCTGGCGTGCTGCAGTCCATGGGTCGCAAAGAGTTGGACATGACTGAGCAACTGAACTGAACTGAAGCACTTTGCAACATTTATTAAGATCATCATTGGGTAGGGCTTTACATATGTACATTTCAATTAAATATTGCTTTTTCTTCTCTAAGAGAAAAAATTCAGGAAATAAAATCCTAATTTACACATATCTTTTGTCATTCAAAATTTAAACACTGAACTGAATCTAAGGGAAAAAAAGATACATCCTGGAAGCTTTAATTTCTATCAGTTAGAAAAGGTTGTTCTCAGCCCTCAAACATTGCTAAGAATGTATATTCTCATAATGCAAGATTTACAAACATAATATATGTATATCAAAAGATTAAGACAATATCTCTTTTCAACTATCTCATTCCCATTCTGTTCCTAGAGGTGATAAACATGACCCTTATGTAAATGAATTATAATATGTACAATATTCTGCACCTTGATTTTTTTTCACTTAACAATGACATTCCATTGTTAAATTCTCTAATATTGTAAAACGTGTTGCAATGATCTATCTTTATTCTGCATGCCTCTTAACTCACAAATGTAAATTTTAGCTCAGATTTTAAAGCATACTTTCTACTTTTCCCTGATTCAGTCTTGGGAGACTGTACATTGCTAGGAATGGTCAGGAAGATCCCCTGGAAAAGGAAATGGCAACTCACTCCAGTATTCTTGCCTGGGAAATCCCATGGACAGAGTACTCTGGTGGACTACAGTACATGGGTTGCAAAAGAGTCGGACAGGACTTAGCGAGTAACAACAGCAGCAGTATTTCAGGTTGTCCTCAGAGATAGCTGCTCAGTCAGTAGTTATATTTTGGTGTGTCGATGGGAAACTATGAGCTCAGGATCCTCAATCTCTATATCTTGATCCAGCAGGATGTTTTCTTACTGCTGAGTTTTTTAAAATTCTTTGTATATTTTATATACAAGTTCTTTATCAGATATACTTTGAAAATATTTTTTCCCAGCATTTGGTTTGTCTTCTCAATCTCTTAACAGTATCTTTCACAGAGAAAAAAACTTTTTTAAAAGTTTTTCTAATTAATTATAACTTTTTTTCTTACATTATCATACCTTTGGTGTTGTCAATAATCTATTCTGCCTTTTAACTAAATTACTCATATATGTTCTTTATAATTCTTTAAAATTATGATTTCTATTGAAATGTCTTGATGAAATAGTATTTTGTACTTAGAGATAAAAATTTCAGGGTTTTCTCTCCTATTGAATATGAGGATTTTTGTCTTATACCAATTTGTGTAATTTTCAAATACTATGTTTGAATATTACATTTCTTTATTCTTTCTAATTTGTACTTCTGCAATTTTATCACAGGCATGTTGAACTTTCTCATTAATATAGTTCTATCCCTCACATTTGAACTGAATTCTTTTTCACATCAAATCTATTTTACAGTTTCTCAATTTTTCATTTTATTATTATCCAATGTTTCACTAATTCATTAAAATTTTCATTTTAATGACCCTCTTAGTGAATGTGTATATACATATAACCACTTTACAAAATAGTTGGCATCACTTTGTAACTATGAATAATATACCCTAGGAACTGAACTATTGGCATCCCTGAGAGGTCAGTTGGTAAAGTATCCACCTGTAATGCAGGAGACTCCAGTTCAATTCTTGGGTTGGGAAGATCCACTAGAGAAGGGATAGGCTACCCACTCCAGTGTTCTTGGGCTTCCCTTGTGGTTCAGCTGGTAAAGAATGTGCTTGCAGGTGAGGGTGGGACATTCTGAGAGAATAGCATTGAAACATGTATATTATCATATGTGAAACAGAACACCATTCCAGCTTCGATGCATGAGACAAATGCTCAGGGCTGGGGCAATGGGATGACCCAGAGGGATGGGATGGGGAGGGAGGTGGGAGGGGGGTTCAGGATGGGGAACACATGTAAACCCATGGCTGATTCATGTCAATGTATGGCAAAAACCACTACACTATTGTAAAGTCATTAGCCCCCAACTAAAATAAATAAATTTATTAAAAAAAAAAAAAAAAAAAAAAGAATGTGCTTGCAATGTGGGAGACCTGGTTTCAATCCCTGGGTTGGGAAGATCCACTGGAGAAAAGAAAGGCTATCCACTCCAGTATTCTGGCCTGGAGAATTCCATGGACTATACAGTCCATGGGGTCACAAAGAGTTGTACATGTCTGAGCGACTTTCAATCACTCCCTCACAAGCAATTTGAACAAGCAATTTGAACAACTTGGATAAGACTGCTCTAGGCAGTATTTTATAGTAAAAAAAAAAAAGAAAAACATAGGAAGAAAATTGTGTTTCTATCAGTAGTACAATGGGAAAATGACCGTGAAAAATAAATGAACTAGAACTATATGTATCAACAATGAATAGTATATATATATATATCTTGGAGCAAGAAAGAAATCTAGTTTCAGAGAAATGCACAAATTATGTTTCTAGTCATCTCAAGATCAAAAGCAGATGAAGTTATCAAAATTGTTTAGGAATAAATTCTAATACAGTACAATATTTAATATGCAAACCAATTATTAATAGAAAATTTATAAAAGTGGTTAACCTCTGGAAGGAAAGAAACGATAAACTTGTAGAGGGACATTCAGGAGTAGTCAAAGTTATTGGTTTTTACTCTGGGTAGGAGGTACATAGATTTGCTTTTTTCATCAGTACTTAACAGTGCATATCTTAAGTCTGTACATGTGCATTCCACATGCAAATGTATATATGTGCATATTTATATTTATCTTTAGGTGAAGAGGGGCAGATGGGAGATGAAACACATAACTTTATCTTAGGAGGTATTTGTCTTTAGAAATGTTAAATATTATCTGGAGCTATATGTTGGTTATATGCTCAGCAGCTGCTGAAATGCAGAGCTTGCTTTTTACAAATATTGCTTCACTGCCTTCTGTTCAATTTTAATGTCACTTCCTAATATCTCAACTTTAATTGACTGTAGTCTCCCTGTTAGTTAAGAAAATGGAAAAGGTCCAAGCTTATTAAATCAATATACTTAACCTAATAGTCAATTTAAAACCACTTTTTAAAGTGACAATGGCTTTACATATTTCTTTGGAGATAAATTTATGTCTTGATGAGATTTTTATTCAAAGATAATTCTATAACTTGCTACATAAAAATGTATTCTTAGTAGCTAAGAATGGTTTATAATAACCTAGGCTTTTACTATGTGTAAAACATACATCTAAATTATCTTAAATGGTGTACTCACTGAACTCATGAAAAAAAATTAAAATACTCAGAGTCATGTTTTACCAAAACCGGTTGCTAAGTGCCTTTCTGCCAAAATTGTCTCTATGTACTGTTCAAAATAAATTAACCTGGCTGTGTAATTCTCCACTCAAGGACACCTATGATTATATAGATAAGTAAAAATAACACACATATGATAAATAAACACACAAGTAAATTAGTGAAGATAATATTGTGACAGATGAGCAAGGGACTATACAGGAATTTGTGTTTCATGATCAAAAAGAAGTCTTTTCTTTTGATCAGTATTTGAAGAAAAAAAAAATCATTTTTATTCATTTACATAAAATTCATTTTGTTCATTTACACTGTTCCTCCCTATTCCAAACTGAAATAGAGTCATTCTATTTTACATATTTTTGTCTGTATTATCTTTATTTAACTGCTGTTCAGTCTTACTCTGGTAGGTAGTTTATCATCCTTCTTTTCCTAACAAGTTAGTTTTATTCTTTAAGAAGTTCTATTTTGTTTGTAGCCCTTAGTCTGATGATCTAAATTATGGTCTTCACTTTTAAGCTGTGTCTGAAGTCTCAATTGAATGCTTAAAGCACTCCTATGTCTTGCTAACCCAGAACTCTAATATATAGTTCTGTAATTCTTCTCCACTTCTATTCAACTTCTGGCTTGCAACAGTCACTCTTCGAGGCCACAAAGAATTTCCATTGATCATTTATAAGCCAGTCCTTTGACAAGAACCAGCAGGGAAACCAGTAGGCATTTAAATTTTTGTGGCCCGTCTGTGCAGTTTCCTTATTTCTAGGGCCATGACATACATACTCCTGGGAATTTACATTGTGATACTTACACATAAGGGTGAGTGCATATGCATGTTAAGAAAAGACATGGAAAGATCCTAAATTCTCAACGCTAAATGAACTTGAGGCTTTGTACATACAGAAATTGAAGGCTAAAATTGCAAAGCTGTAGACTCGTACTAGAAATTGACTAAAGGGTTGCAAAATTTAGGAAGTTAGAAGAAATTTATCAAAGGAAAATGGTTAAATCTGGATGAGAAGAGAAAGACTATTCAACTTGGCTGGTTGTTAAAGATATGTTCCAACACGCACACAGATCTCTTTGAAAGACTGGGAGACATGCTGGAGCAGGAAAGGAAATCCCTGTCTTAGCTGGCCACTAAGTTAACAGAATAGAGACTTCATTAGACTGAAACGCCAAAGAATACAGGTTTGATGGAATTAGTTCAGAAAAGGTACTAGACAAACTGAGTTAATAACTACAATAGCAACTAAAACAGAAATAACAAAACAGGAGGGAATCTGTTTTCCAGAGTCATCACATTATATTATATAAAATGTCAAGTGCTCATTAAAAATTGAGACATAAAAGAGATAAGAAACTATGGCCCATACAGAAAAACTAGCAGACAAAAGAAAAGTTACTGAGGATACAACTTATTCTTATTAGGGAAAAATTATAAAATCAACCATTTAAAAATTCTTCAATGATATAAAAGAAACCATGCTTAAATAACTAAATGAAAGTATACAAATTGTGTCTCACTAAAGATGGAATATTGGTAAGGAAATGGAAATTATAGAAAAATAAAAATGATGGAATCAGAAAGCATAATACAATGCTTAATGTAAAAAATTCAGAGAGGCTCAAGGGAATATTCAAACTGGAAGAAAAATGCATCGGCTAAGTTAAGAGAGAGGAACTGAGATGGTCCAATATATGGAATAGGAATTTTAAAAATAGGGGAAAGAATAGCCTTTTCAACAAATGGTGCTGGGATAACTGGATATCCATGGGGAAAAGAATACAGTTGGACTCTTATCTGACAACATATACAAAATTAACTAAAATTAGATCAAATACTTCAATGTAAGAAGTCAAAATAAACACTTAACATTTGTATAAATCTTCTTAACTTTGAATTAGGCAATGAATTTTAGATACAAGTACAAGCAACAAAAGAGTTAAACTGGACTTCACTAAAATTAAAAACTTTGTACTTAAAGTGGCTCTATCAAAAAAGTGTAAAGAAAACCTACAGAAAGAAATGTGTGTGTGTATATATATATATATGTAATATATGAATAACCTATATGGAAAGAATCTATAATCTAGAATATATTTTTAAAAACTCCAAGAAAAATACTTGCAAACCAAATCCAACAATAAATTTAAAAGATCATACACCATGATGAAGTGGGATTTATCCCATGGATGCAAGGATTTCTCAAATCAATCAATATGATACACTACAAATTGAAGAATAAAGCCATTTCAACAGATGCAGAAAAAGTTTTAATAAAATTTGTTGAACTGTATCAACATTTGTTTAATGATGATAAAAACTCTCCATAAAGTGAGCATAGAGGGAACATACCTCAGCATAACAAAGGTCATATATGACAAACCCACTGGTAATATCATACTCAAGTGTGAAAAGCTAAACACATTTTTTCCTAAGATCAGCAACAAGACAAGGATGTCCATTCTTGCCACTTTTATTCAACATAGTTTTGGAAATCCTAGCCACATCAATCAGAGAAAAGAAATAAAAATAAAAGGCATCCAGTTGGAAAGGAAGAAGTAAACATGTCACTGTTTACAAATAACATGATACCATGGCACCCCACTCCAGTACTCTTGCCTGGAAAATCCCATGGATGGAGGAGCCTGGTAGGCTGCAGTCCATGGGGTTGCTAGGAGTTGGACACGACTGAGTGACTTCACTTTCACTTTTCACTTTCCTGCATTGGAGAAGGAAATGGCAACCCACTCCAGTGTTCTTGCCTGGAGAATCCCAGGGACAGGGGAGCCTGGTGGGCTGCCGTCTATGGGGTCGCACAGAGTCGGACACGACTGACGCGACTTAGCAGCAGCAGCAGCAGCAGCATAAATAGAAAATTCTAAAGACGCCACTAGAAAACTGTTAGAGCTCATCAATGAATTTGGTAAAGTTGCAGGACACAAAATTAATCTACACAAATCTGTTGCATTTCTACACACTAACAATGAAGTATCAGAAGAGAAATTAAGGAAACAATCCAATTTACAATTGCATCAAAGAATAAAATATTTAAGAATAAACATACCCAAGGATGCAAATGACTTGAATTCCCAAAACTATAAGTTTCTTATGAAATAAACTGAAAATGACACAAACACATGGAAAAATATATATTCTTGGATTGGAAGAATCAATAATGTGAAAATGACCATACTACTCAAAGCAATCTACAGATTCAATGCAATTCCTATCAAAACACAGTGGGATTTTTCATAGAACTAGAACTAAAAATTTTTAAATTCATATGTAAACATGAAAGACCCCAAAGAGCCAAAACAATCTTGAGAAAGGATAATGGACCTGGAGGAATTAGGTTCCCTGGCCTCAGGCTATCTTACAAAGCTACAGTAACCAAAACAGTATGGTACTGACACAAAAACAGACACATAGATCAACCATAACAAGACAGAGAGCCCAGAAATAAATACATTCACTTGTGATCAGTTAATCTACAACAAAGGTAGCAAGGATATACAATGGAGAAGAGAGTCTTCAGTGAATGCTGCTAGAAGAACTAGACAGTTACATGTAAAAGAATGAAATTACAACAGTTTCTAACACCATTTAGAAAAATAAACTCAAAATGAATTAACAAACTAAACATAAGACCAGATTCTATAAAACTCCCAGGGGAAAACATAGGCAGAACACACTTTGACATAAATCACAGCAATATTTTTTTGGATCAATCTACAAAAGTAAAGAAAATAAAAGCAATGACAAATAAAAGAGACCTAATTAAACTTAAAAGGTTTTTGCATAGCAAAGGAAATCATAAACAAAAAGGCAACCTACTGAATGGGAAAAAATATTTGCACATGATATAACTAATAGAGGCTTAATATCCAACATTTATAAGCAGCTCACACAATTCAATATCAAAAAAAAATCTGATTAAAAATTGGGTAGAGGAACTGAATAGATATTTTTCCAAAGAGGAAATGCAGATGGCCAACAGGGACATGAAAAAAGACTCAACATAACTAACTGTCAGGGAAATGCAAATCAAAACCGCAATGAGATATCAACTCACACATGTCAGAATGGTTGTCATTAAAAAAAAAACACAACTAAAAAATGCTGACAAGGATGTGTAGAAAGGGGAGCCCTTGTACATCACTGGTGGGAAAATAAATTGGGTCAGCCACTGCAGAAAATGGTATAAAAGTTTCTAAAAAACTAACAGAACTACCATATGATGCAGCAATTCCACTCCTAAGTATATATGCAAAGTATATGTATATATATATATGTAAACACTATACATGCACCTCAATGTTCATAGTAGCATTATTCACAATTGCCAAGAAAAGGAAACAACTTAAGCATTCATTGACAATGAATAAAGAAGACGTTGGTGTACATATACAATGGAATAATACTCAGCCATAAAAAGAATGAAATTCTGCCACTTGCAGCAACACGGATAGATTTGGAAGGCATTATGCTAAGGGAAATAAGTAAGAGAAAGAAAAATACTATATGTTATCACTTATGTAAAATCTAAAAAAAACAAGAAACTAGTGAATATAACAAAAAAGAAAGAGTCACAGAGACAGAGAACTAGTGGTTACCAGTGGAGAGGGGCAAGGAGTGGGGAAGTGGGAGGCACAAACTATTTGGTATAAGATAGGCTCAGGATGTACTGTACAACACAGGGAATATAGCCAGTATTTTGTAATAACTGCAAATGGAAAGTAACATTTAAAAATTAATTTTTTTTAAATATTAAATATTCATAACTCAACCATACATGACAAAAAGCCCAATTTAAAAAGGGAGCAATGGGAAATATGAGCAAAGATGTTTAATCAACATTTTTTCAGAGAACACATATAAATTACCCATAAGAAGAAGAAAAGATGTTCAACATTACTAGTCACTAGGAAAATACAAATCAAAACCACAATGAGATACCACTTCACACCCACTAGGATGGCTATAACCAAAAAGACAGAACATAAAAAGTATGAGAATGGGTAAAGAGAAAGTACAACACTCATATACTGACGGCAGGGTGGTAAAATGATACAGCTGCTTTGAAAAATGGTTTGGCAAATACTCCAAAAGTAAACATTCAACTAACACATAACCCAGCAATCTTTCTCCTAGATGAATGTGAACGGGAGTTGAAAACACAGATCCACGTAAAAGTAGTATATGGATGTTCACAGCATCATTATTCAAAAATACAAAACATGGAAATAACCTATACATTTATCAATGATTAATAAAATTTAGTATTGATAAGTAAATGGAATGTATCATTAAATAATGAAGCACTGATCCAGGCTATAATATATCAGAGGTTTAAGAATTCCGGCACAGATGTCATATTATATGAATGAAGTTATATAAAAGATTCAGAACAGGCAAATCCACAGAGACAGAAACTAAGTTAGTAGTTGCCAAGGGCTAGGATAGTGAAAAAGTTGGCTTAAAGCTCAACATTCAGAAAACTAAGATCATGGCATCTGGTCCCACCACTTCATGGCAAATAGACGAGGAAACAGTGGAAAGTGGCTGACTTTATATTGGGGGGCTCCAAAATCACTGCAGATGGTGATTGTAGCCATGAAATCAAAAGATGCTTACTCCTTGGAAGGAAAGTTATGACCAACCTTGACAGCGTATTAAAAAGCAGAGACATTAGTTTGCCAACAAAGGTCTGTCTAGTCAAGGCTATGGTTTTTCCAGTAATCATGTATAGGTGTGAGAGTTGGACTATAAAGAAAGCTGAGGGCAGAAGAATTGATGCTTTTGAACTGTGGCATTGGAGAAGACTCTTGAGAGTCCCTTGGACTGCAAGGAGATCCAACCAGCCCATCCTAAAGGAGATCAGTCCTGGGTGTTCATTGGAAGGACTGATGTTGAAGCTGAAACTCCAATATTTTGGCCACCTGGTGCGAAGAGCTGACTGATTTGAAGAGCTCCAGATGCTGGGAAAGATTGAGGGCAGGAGGAGAAGGGGACAGCAGAGGATGAGATGGTTGGATGGCATCACAATGGACATGAGTTTGGGTAGGCTCCAGGAGTTGGTGATGGACAGGGAGGCCTGGCGTGCTGCGGTTCACGGGGTCACAAAGAGTCAAACATGACTGAGCGACTGAACTGAATTGAACTGAACTGAAGGGCTAGAGGAAAGAAAATTGGAGGGTGACCGCTGATGGGTACAGGGTTTCTTTTTGGAGTAATAATAGTGCTATGTGATTATACAGTAGTAATGTATGCACATTTGGTAAATATACTAAAACCCACTGAATTTTACTCCTTAAAAGAGTGAATTTTATAATAGGCAAATAACATCTCTAAAGCAAATAATTAAAGTTTTTAAAAAGAGCATCAATAATACTCTTTTAAATTTGAGTTCATTTTCTAGCAATAAATGCACTCCAATGAACACCTGAACTCAGCCTCTGTAGCAGGAGCAAAGAAAACAAAATTGCTTTAAGAGATTTAGGTAAAAGGGTTAATGAAAACAGAAATGCCATTTTGTTTTTTTCAAGTAGGTTGAGAAAAAGAGATGTATACTCACATTTAAAAGAAAAAGATAAGTGTAAAACATACTTTAATTCCTCATGGTATCAAGGGATCCCAAAGGTTCCTTTATCCTAACTGTCTTACAGGGAGAGAAACAGAAGTTTAAGGAACAATCTCAGCCAGTAGAAACACTTGACTCTAAATGAGTGATTAAGACTCTATAGAACACTTTCTGAATGGAATTAATAGACTGACAGATAAACACACATTTAATTTTTGTCCTTGTCTAAATGCATCACATTATTTCAGCAAATCTGAAACCAATGCAAAAAAAAAAGTAGAAAGTGTTTCTTAGGCTCTTATAAACTGCATACAGTAGAGAAGAATTCACATGGTAACTAGTAGACTGTGACCATTAGCTCTCTTACTATGCAAAAGGAATACACAACAACTTAGGGAGTAGTCAGCCTTTAAGTGAGATTGAGTTTATAAAACAAACAAAAATTTTTTCTCATCAGTAAGAGGCCAATCCAAGAATGTACATAAATGTAGTTTGTAGATACATCTGACTTTCATTAAAACATACATTTAGATTTTAATGAACACCGTGGTGTAATACATGGGTAAAAAAATACTTTTCCTTCCTTTGAGGATATTTTGCTTCAAGGAGCCTGAATTATTTAATAATATATGAGAAATAAAATGACGCACAGTACACATATATGTGCATGCACATATACATCCTCAACATGAACTAAACATGTGGATAGGCAGAGTATAAAATTATTGATACTCTATGGAAATGAATGCAATCAGTACTAATTCAAAATAAAAGAGCACTTCTAAGTCATTTTTTAAAACACCACCAAGTAGCTATGTGTCAAACACTTAAACTTTGCTAATTCTCTTTTGATACAAACAATACTTCTGAGTACTTAGCTAGGTTCAAGGATGTTTTGCATAATGCTGCTATCAGAAATAGCGCAGATGTTTAATGCCAAGGATCATTAATGATTTGAGTTAGTAATTATTCTATAATAATTTGAGAAGGCAAGAAAACATAATTCATATATTCAGAGTGGTATAGTATTTATAAAAATTAAAAATAAATGAACAAAGTTTGATGCACAAATTTCATTAATTCACCTGTAAAATCTTACTACTAAGCGACTATTTATGTATTATTGAACTTATTGTTCTTGATAATTCCATTAAATTAATATCAAAGATAGCACATAAAATTTGTTATTTTTATACAAAAGAGATTTACATGTGCAATGTGAAAAAAAACAAAAACAAAGTGGTGTAAATTAGTGGAAGGAGTTTTTAAAAAATATAATAAGAGGCATATTTCTATAAAATATATCTGAATAATTATTTACCCTTTTGGTATGTGTGTGTGTTTTCATAAATAGCATAGTTATTCTGTGACCTAAATATTTTTTCTATGGCTTAATAATTTCCAGTAGAGCCATTGTTTTGCCTAAACTGTTTCTTTGAATAACAAAAATTAATTATAAGGAGCATAGAATATATTTCATTTACTTATAGTTTGGAAATATGTTTGAAAAACAAATTTTTGGACCTTGCTATATATTAAAAAGTACAGAAAGATAATTTAGTCCTTTCCAAAATGTAGTTAAATTTGAAAAAATAATGTCTTTGAGATACATAAGTTTCTGTGCAAAGGTGATTTGGTTTTATTTGATTAACCAAAAAAATTATGTTAGAAACAAGGATATAAAGAAAAAACTAAAAAACCTACTCACATAGCAAAATAAGGGCAAAGTTTAGAGTATTAAGGATAACAATAGATCCTTATAAAGTGAATTTTTAAAATATCATGTATGGATGTGAGAGTTAGACCATAAAGAAGGCTGAGCACCCAAGAATTGATGTTTTCAAACTGTGGTGCTGGAAAAGACTTGAGAGTCCCTTGAACAGCAAGGAGACCAAACCAGTCAATCCTAAAGAAAATCATCTCTGAGTATTCATTGGAAGGACTGACACTGAAGCTGAAGCTCCAATATTTTGGTCACCTGATGTAAAGAGTCTACTCACTGGAAAAGACCCTGATGCTGGGAATGACTGACGGCAGGAGGAGAAGACAGTGACAGAGGATGAGATGGTTGGATGGCATCACTGATTCAATGAACATGAGTTTGCGAAAACTCTGGGAGGTAGCAAGGACAAGAAAGCCTGGCATGCTGCAATCCATGGGGTCACACAGAGTCCGACACAACTGAGCAACTTAACAATCACAACAAAATTTGCTATTAGTAGGACAGACAGAGCATTGGGCTTTTGCACACCTATACAATGACTATACAACACTAGTCATCTACTCTGTCTTTAAATATAAACAACATCTCACTTCCAAGGTAAAATTTCTCAATCCATTGTCCAGGCACCATATGCATCAGCCCTCATCTGACAAGTCAGAATCTCTGGATTTGGGACACTTAAGTGTGTATGTTAAATAGCCTTTTATTTCATCCCAGTTATTCTTATGCTGAAGTATGAGGAAAAGGGGAAGAGGGTCCAGCATTCACTGATTTGGTTTAAGTGGCAGACACAGTTCTTCCTTCATCTCCCTTTATCCTGAATACTGTTACTATTTTAAATAGTATTACTGCTATATTATAGACTAGGAGACAGAGGTTCAGAGAGTTTAAAATTATGTAAAACTTGTAAGAGGACATGTAAGTATTCAACATTCTACAAGTAATCTGCCTACAGAAGTTATTTCCTACTTGATACATACTTAGAGGAATTTTCAGAGTGCACACATATGAATGAATAACCAGATTAGCTTGTCCCACCAACCGGAATCACACATACCCAGTCAAGTTTGTATAAACTATAAATTACATAATCCACATCTGTCTTATCAAAAAATACTGAATATATGGTGATGTGATTGTTCTTGTTGTTAGAAAATCAGTTGTGGATATAATTTTCGAGAAAATTAAGAAACACACAATGGTGAAATAAACTCTAAAATTCTAAAAGCAAAGTTTCAGCCCTTGTTATCATATGATAATATAGGCAATGCATTCAGAAATGTTATCTACTTATAAGGTATCTAAGTAACAAATTGCAAAATGGCCACTGAAAAAGTGTCTATCTAGAGAAGCCAAATGTAATAACAGTTTACCTGTTGATATGTGCATATTGACTTAAGAATTTTTTCCTAACAGCAATAATTCTTGGAAGAGGATAACTTAAACATTCTAAGAAGCTATGTATCTGGCTCTCACTGAGGCACATCCCTAGGTGTATTGGTTACATTTTATTAAGAACATATTAATTAAGAAAGTTTAATGTTTAGCTATATGAAAAACAGATTTGGAAAGACTGTCATTACTCCATGGAATTCACAAAAATAAAAATTAATAAAGATATTGAATCATTCATTTCAAGATAATAAATAATATAGTTTTTAATCTTCTCTTTATTATTAAAAAGAACTAAAGATCTTTATCTATGGCCAATTTCAATACATTAGATACAGCTAAAATTTGTTGGATAGATTCTTCTTGTTCTTTTAATAAAATAATTTCATCTGTGCCAAATGTAA
Organism: Giraffa tippelskirchi; assembly: GCF_054371585.1. NCBI lineage: Eukaryota > Metazoa > Chordata > Mammalia > Artiodactyla > Giraffidae > Giraffa > Giraffa tippelskirchi. Next base: position 46,770,624 of record NC_137276.1, read on the forward strand.
AAGTTTATTTTCTATACCTTCCTTCTTTGGCAAGCAATTGTTAAGTTTTTGTTCTTTAATCTTTTAATTAAATCAGCTCTGATTTTAATTCCATCAACAATTAAACACCTGTACTACGTAACTTTGGGCTGATACACTGTGAAAATTTCCAGACTAGCCACACAACTCCTATTAAAATTAATGGTTCTACATGCTAATTATCCATGTTCCAGGATGAAAATTTCCCCATGGTGTTCAATAAACCTTAAAATTCCCCAGTTCTTATTTTGTCACCAAATGCCAATGAGGAGATTGTGCCACCTGCTATCAATCCATAGGTATAAAAAGAGGATAGAAAGAAAATACAATTGAGAATCTTTTCTCATACAGGGAATATAAACCATGTTATAGTTTTGAACATATAGGTAGCAGTTATAAAGCATTCTTTTGATGCTTGATTAATATACTGAAATGAATATTAATGTAAGAAACCTCATATATTTCTAAGTAACATGAGTTCACTTTGATTCAACTTTTAGGCAGCTTTTGATTCAACTTTCTCTTTATTGACAAAGTGAAAAATATAAATCAAAGTCACCAACAAATATCTTTAACAGACAGAGAGCAAAAAGCAGTCATGTAGCTTATCAAGATCTGTTGTTATCTTATAGACTTAACTGGTTATTACATTTTTTTAAAGTTGATTGTTTTTAATTTTATTACTTGTAAGTAATATTGATATAATATTTGATAAGAAAAAATTTTCAATAGAACAATCTTATCTTAAGTATAACATTTACTACTTTCACTTAGAGCTACTATCCACTTCACTGTCCTCTACCTTATCATGGTGTCTTTCATATTAAGGTGATCATCCTGGGATCAATTCCTCCTGTGTCCGGGATCAAAATCACTCCCTAGCTTTCAAGTAGGCTGAAACAGATATTTCTTCAGGCTCTGTCTTCATCAATAGAACTAGACCCTCATCTCTGATAGACAACTCTCAGACTACTCTGATGACTAAAATAACCCTCAAAGAAATGTGAACATGATCAACTTAAATATATTATGAATTCATTGATAAAAATTCTGTAGACAAAATACTCTCAATGAGTGAAACTTTGTACCTCAAGAAAGATTTGGCAATGTCTGGAGACATGTTTAGATGACATGAGTGAGGGGAATGCTACTGGCATCTAGTAGGTAGAAGCCAGAGATGTGGTTAAATATCTACAATTCATGAGACAGCTCCCCACAACAATCATCCAATGTAAAATGTCACCAGTCTCAAGGTTAAGAAACCTTGTTCAGATATTAAAAATGATCATTTCTAAAACTATCCAGAGCAGAATATAGAATATGTGTACCATATATAAAAATAGTTTAGGTTAATAAACAACTAAATATGCTCATAATAAAATAGGAAATATCTTTAAAGTCAAAATATTTACTTTTATTTTTTACAAAGACCTTTATTTATTTTTAAGTTCTGTTACATTTGTGTCTTGCTCACCTGGCTGTAAGCTTTGTGAGGATAGGAACTAACTCACAATACTCCTGAAATAACTATTTTTTTCCAATTTTTCATGATTGGTTTATGTTAATATGAGTCCTTATTATAATCTCTTATTTGTCAATCCATTCTTAGAAAAGATAATTTTGGAAAAAACATGACTACCACCTAGAAGACTTTGATTCCTTTCAGGAAAAAATGAATAATTTGACTTACCAAGAGATGAAGAGGTATCTGAACTCTGGCAGAGGGAAAGACAGAAATGATTGCCTTTACTGAAACCAACACTGTGAAAAGAAATATAATTACCTTTATTAGTCAAATTTTTGTTTAAACAATTAAATTTACTATCATAGATAATTGGTTATTATATTACTAGTATATTTGTTCATATGCATTATATGCATACACACATGTATTTGTTTACCTTTTATTTTTCAAATACATAACCTCATAATAATAATAAGCAATACAAGAAAACAGAATATAGAGAAGGTATATACAGAAAACTTAACTAAAATATCAATTTGATTAAAATGACCTGCTTTCCTAATTTAAGACATTTACACTAGTATGAATATACATGTTAGTATATCATTACTATATGTATATATATTATATACCACATAATATATATTAGATCACATGATTATATATGTGACAATGAAGGCTCCTTTTGAACTGAAACAATTCATATAGATGGGTAAGAGATGTTGAAGAAAATAGTGGGCTGGTTTTGTTAGGGTCCTAAGCATTTGAAGAAATATCTAAAATGCTTTTTTTTAGTTTAATGATGTTCCTAAATATTTACTTCTAAGTTTCTCCCAATTTTCTCATCTATTTGCATTTTTTAATATCAGACAAACTAAATAATCTGTTTTGCTTCATTAAAAGGTAATAAAAACCCAGAAAGGAAGGCAAATGATGTTAATAGCTAGTAGCTAAACATTTAAATTCAGGCACAAATATATTGCAGAAAAAAAAAATTTTGCTTTAGTGAAAAGAAATATATAGTTTTTGAAAGACAAAGAGTACTTACGCCTTTTTACATATAAATTGCTCCCACTGTTAGTAGTCAAGAAAAGTTCAACATGGCAACATAGGTTGATCCTGAACTCACTTCCTCCCAGGGAATACAGTCTAGAGCTACATATGGAACAGTTTTCTCCTAAAAGAACCTAATGGCTGACTTAGTGATGGTTACACAAGGCAAACAAGAAAAAAAGACACCGAAGCAGCTAGCAGAGCTATCTCTCCATAAACCCCATCCCTGACAACTGTGACCTGCAATCGGGAGGGAACACAAAACCCTGAGTTTCTCCATGAGGAGTGAAGGTTTAAACACCACATTGGGTACTTCAACTTTTACGACCTCCACCTGAAAGACAAGCTCCCAAAATATCTAATTTTGAAAACTGACAGGGCTCTCATCCTGAGACCCACAGAATGAAGTAATCTGACAATGGCTGCACCTGTACAATTAGACTCACCACACCAGGGCCCATCTCATAGGCAGCTGATCTCACCGAGACTTAAAGTGAAGGAAGTTGAAAGTTTTAGTCACTCAGCTGTGTCCGACTCTTCGCAACCCCATGGACTTGCCCCTGCCAGGCTCCTCTGTCCATGGGATTTCCCAGGCAAGAACACTGGAGTGGGTAGCCATTTCCTTCCCCAGTGGATCTTCCTGACCCAGGGATCAAACCTGGGTCTCCTGCATTGAAGCCACATTCTTTACCATGTGAGCCACCAAAGATGCCCCAAAGTGAAGGAAGCTCACCTGCTTATGTTCGAGTTTCAGCTAGAGGAGCTGGCATCTAATATAACACAGACATCAAGGAACTTGATGGAAACATTCACTGGGGATGCTGCCATTGCATTTTCCTTTCACCATGCTGTTAGAGTGCCTGTATCTCCCAGAAGGACAGACATCTGGTGCCCTGATATTTGTGTCTGTTTCCCAGGGGACATTTCTTGAACACATGGTTCTGGAGGCCAGCAGAGCTTCTGTTCAAGGTCCTATGGGACTTTGACAAACACAGTTACCCAGAGAGGAGATTATATACTTGTCCAGCACCCCAACTATTTTGGCTACTGCCAGGGAACACCACTACATAACTCTGGTCTGGTGGGCATGAAGTTTATGTTTGTGGGTCTCATAGGCTGTAACAAATGGAGAAAGAGTTCTTACACAGATAACACACCTAGAGCAGAGCGAGAGGCAACAAACCCCAGGAGACAAATCTTTCTGTAAAGGAGGCCTATGAACTAGTTATTATAGCTGCAGCCTGTGGAGCAGGCTTATACTTAAATGTACACCTAGGGGATGGCTGTAATCTTTTCCAGGTACCTTGGAGGGAAGGTGCTATTTTTGTATTCTCTCTCTGCTGCACTCCAGAGATCCAGAGTCTTTCAGGGATTTACACATGTATCTGGCACCCTGGTTTTAGGTATGATGCTCCAGGTTTTGTGGCTGCTACTTAGAGGACACCCTTTGATCATGTGGTTCTGGTAGCCAAGAATGTTTGCGTTCTTGAGTCCAGAGGACTACGATAATCAGAGAGACTGTTCTTAGCAGGCTAATAGCCTAAGGCACTGTACAGACAGCAGACTAGAGCACATTCATCCAATTATTCTCTGAAGAGGCCTCTTTGCTTATCTAGTGGCTGATGGAGCCACTCTCAAGGAGAATGGGCAATGAACTCCATCTTGGTGCTCTCCCTCTGCCTTGTCCCAGCTAATTGGTGTCTCCCAGAAAAGAGTTTATATACTTATCTGACACTCCAAATTTTACCACTGCCACCCAGGGAACACCTCCAGATTGCCAGGCTTTGGTGGCCAGTGGGGCTTATGCATATTTTTAAAAACTGCTGCCTAAGGGTCTGACATCCAATCAGCCTGAATCTAGATGCTGAGATCCTCTCATCTGAGACACTGACAGGTGTTGGCATATACTTAACTACTGGGAGCTATTAAAAATATAACAGACTGCTTAGATAAGCACAAAGGATTGAGAGATAAACAAGATCTAGGGCAGGATTGATCAACAAATTTCATCACCTAGAAATATCTACTCTTTCAAGACTGAAAGAGGTGGTAGTTTCATCTACTGTGGAAAAACCAACTCGGAGAATCAAGAAAAATGAATAAATAAATGACTCTGTTCCAAATGAAAGAACAAGATCAACAGTCAGGAATAAAACCTTAATAAAATGGAGATAAGTAATTTACCTAATAAGGAGCTCAAAGTAACAGTCATAAAGAGGCTAATAAAACTGGGGAGAATAGATGAAAACAATTAAAATTTCAGCAAAGAGATGAAAAATATAAGAAAGAACCAAATAGAAGTATAAGAACTCCAGAATATAGTAACTGAACTGAAAAATAAACTAGAGGGGTTCAACAACAGACTGGATGAGAGAAAAGAACAAATCCATGAGCTCAAAGACAAGTACTTGGAACTCACTGAATGAGACACAAATATAAAAAAATGAAAAAAAAATTGGAGATACCTTAAGGGTCTTATGAGACAAAATCAAATGAACTAATGCTCAATTTAAAGAACTCCCAGGAGGAAAAGAGAGCAAGAAAGAGGCAGAAATCATATTTGAAGAAATAATAGCTGAAAACTTCCCTAAAAATGGAGAAGGAAACATACTTCCAGATCCAGGAAGACAAGAGAATTCCAAACAAGATAAACCCAAAGAGATACACATCAAGACATATTATAATTAAAATGTCAAAAATCAAAAACAAGGAGAGAATCTTAAAAGCAGTGAGAAAAATGATTTGATACATATGAAAGAAACTCCATAAGACTGTCAGCAGATCTCACAGGAGAAATGTTGTAAAAGAGAAGGGAGTATCATGAAATATTCAAAGTGCTAAAAGAAAAAACTGCTAACCAAGAATACTCTACTCATCAAAGTTATTCAGAGTTGAATAGTTAAAGAGATTGTCAGACAAGCAAAACTAAAGGAGTCCATCACTACTAAACTGACACTATAAGAAATGTTAAAGGGATTTTAATTTGAAAAGAAAAGGTAAAAACTAGCAGCAAAAAAGCATTTGAAAGAATAAATCTCACTGGAAAAGTAAATATATATTAAAGGTAGTGCTTTCAGTTCAATTCAGTTCAATCAATCAGGCGTGTCAGACTCTGCAACCCCTGGATTGCAGCACGCCAGGCTGCCCTGAACATCACCAATTCCCACAGCTAGCTCAAATTCGTGTCCAGTGAGTCAGTGATGCCATCCAACCATCTCAGCCTCTCTGTTGTCCCCTTCTCCTCCTGCCATCAATCTTTCCCAACATGAGGGTCTTTTCTAATGTGTCAGTTCTTTGCATCAGTGGGCAAGGTATTGGAGCTTAAGCTTCACTATCAGTCCTTCCAATGAATATTCAGGACTGATTTCCTTTAGGATGGACTGGTTGGATCTCCTTGCAGTCCAAGGAACTCTCAAGAGACTTCTCCAACACCACAGTTCAAAAGCATTAATTCTTCAGTGCTCAGCTTTCTTTACGGTCCAATTCTCACATCCATACATGACTACTGGAAAAACCATAGCTTTGACTAGATGGACCTTTGTTGGCAAAGTAATGTCTCTGCTGTCTAAGTTTGTCGTAGCTGTTCTTCTTAGGAGCACGTGTCTTTTAATTTCACGGCTGCAATCACCATCTGCAGTGATTTTGGAGCCCAAGAAAATAAAGTTTCTCACTGTTTCCATTGTTTCCCATATTTGCCATGAAGTGATGGGACCAGATGTCATGATCTCAGTTTTTTGAATGTTGAGTTTCACGCCAGTTTTTTCACTCTCTTCTTTCACTTTCATCAAGAGGCTCTTTAGTTCCTCTTCACTTTCTGCCATAAGGGTGGTATCATCTGCATATCTGAGGTTATTGATATTTCTCCCAGCAATTTTGATTCCAGCGTGTGCTTCATCCAGTCCAGCATTTCACATGACGTACTCTGCATATAAGTTAAATAAGCAGGGTGACAATATAGAGCCGTGACGTCCTCCTTTCCCAATTTGGAACCGGTCCATTGTTCCATGTCTGGTGCTAAAACTGTTGCTTCTTGACTTGCATACAGATGTCTCAGGAGGGAGGTAAGGTGGTCTGGTATTCCCATCTCTTGAAGAATTTTCCATGATTTGTTGTGATCCACACAGTCAAAAGCTTTAGTGTAGTCAATGAAGCAGTAGACTGTTTTAATCACTTATAAAGCTAGTACGCATAATGCAAGACACATATATAACAAACTTCCTAGTAGCCACATTTAAATATGTAAAATAAAATATCAATAAAAGAACAGGTTAACCTAGCTTTAGTATTATATTTTATTTAACTCAGTATGTCCAAAATATTATTTCAACATGTAATCAATGTAACAAAACTACTAACAAGCTCTAAAATTTTTCCTGCTGATAGTAGTGATTTAATAAGACATGTGATGTGGCAAAATTGGGACTTGCAACAACTGCTGTATATTGAGATGATGCAGAATAAATGGTTATCAAGAAAGAGTTAGGGAGAGAAAATGCTCGAGTTACATTAGAATTATTGTGAATATTGGTGAGTGGAAAATAAGAATTGTGTCAGCAATAACAGCAACAGGACAGCCATGAAACACATTCTACTCAGTGGTAGCTGAGAAAATTAAAACCAGCTTTATATTTCATAGAAACTTAATTCTGGGTCTATGAGATATGTAAAATTAAGTATTCCTGGTTCACTCATTCCCTTTGTCCCCCATAAGAATACAGAAAATATAAATACATTTTTAAGCATTTAAGTGCTGAAAAGTTTCAGTCACTGTTCACAAAATTTATATTATTTGTAGCAATAGAATAAGGAAGAACAGAATAAGGAAAATGTATAACTATTGTAAATATGAGGAAATTTAGCCAAAATAAGTGCTTGCCTTATTTTGAGAGTCCCTTGGACTAACTACAAGGAGATCAAACCAGTCAATCCAAAAGGAAATCAGTCCTGAATATTCATTGGAGGGACTGAAGCTGAGGCTGAAGCTCCAATATCTTGGTTATCTGATACAAAGAATTGACTCATTGGAAAAGACCCTGATATTGGGGAAGATTGAAGGCAGGAGGAAAAGGGGACAACAGAGGATGAGACGGTTGGATGGCATCACCAACTCAATGGACATGAGTTTGAGCAAGCTCTGGGAGATGATGAAGGACAGAGAAGGCTGGTGTGCTGCAGTCCATGGGGATGCTAACAGTCAGACATGACTGAGCAACGGAACAACAACAACCAAGTGCTTGTCTAATGTTGCACATTTGCAAATTGGCAGAACTGGAATTTGACACTGAAATCTCCGAATTCTGGATGAGCACATTAGAAAAAAGAGATAAGTATTCTTCTATCAATCTTATTTTAAACTTTCATCTGGTCATTCACCATTTAACTATTAATGCATAGTCCTAACCTGTGGACAAATGGGTTACAAAATAAGCATAATTCCTGCTGCTATGAGAGGGTAGTTTCTCAGAAAAAAGTAATATATATATCATGGTATGCATATGAGAATAAATGTACCAGAAACAAAAAAAACACAAATTAAAATCATAATGAGATGCCATTATATGCTTACTAGAATCACAAAAATTAAAATCAATAGCAAAATCAAATGTTGACAGTAATTTGGAACCGTTGAAATTTTCATAAAGTACTGCTAGGAGAATAAAGAACAATCACTTGGGGAAAAGTTCTGTTCATTTCTTATGAATTGAAACTGATGCCTATCCTATGACTCAACACTTCCTAAGTATGGACTAAACAAATATAAACTTATGTTCCCATTAAAAACTTGTAAAGAATATTCCTAGGATTTCTCTGCTCTGCAACTAACTGCCCCTCAAGTGCAGAATGGTTGAAACACACTGCAATATATTCATAAGTGGGAATTTACTCACCCATCAAAATTGAAAACTAATATATGCAGCAACAAAAACCAATCTTTAAAAATACAAACAACACAAAAGAATAGATACTGTATGATTTCATTTATACAATTATCAGGTGAAACCAAACAAAAATATGAGGAAATAACTATCTGCAAGGAAAGGAATTACTGCAAAATATATTCACCTCTTTCCAACATTTCCTAAAATCTTTTCTACTATGGTATCAGGCTTGAACTCAAGGCCCAGGTTTTTGCATATGATTACATTCATTTTGGGAGAAGGCAATGGCACCCCACTCCAGTACTCTTGCCTGGAAACTCCCATGGATGGAGGAGCCTGGTAGGCTGTAGTCCATGGGGTCGCGAAGAATCAGACACGACTGAGCGACTTCACTTTCACTTTTCACTTTCATGCATTGGAGAAGGAAATGGCAACCCACTCCAGTGTTCTTGCCTGGAGAATCCCAGGGACGGGGGAGCCTGGTGGGCTGCCGTCTATGGGAGCACAGAGTCGGACACGACTGAAGCGACTTGGCAGCAGCAGTAGCAGCACATTCATTTTGTAGGGTAACTCTGCAACTTCAGTTTCTCAGGTGATTCCTCTCAATATAAATACCTAATAATAAGAGACACATTTTCTTTCCCAAATACACCTCACAAGTAATGGTAAGTCAAAGATAGCACAACAGCAACAAACACTTCATTTAATAAGGGGGAAAATGGTAGGCACATAGTAAATAGTATAGAAATTCTGAAATCCCACCAGGCAAATATCATCAGTTCCTTGGTTACAGTCCAGTACTTTTCCTCTTGCAACTATTTGCCATGAATCTTTTTGCTCTCTGGGCTCCTCTCCCCACTCCTGTCATCTTCCTTTTTCCTATTCATAGATGGCAAGCCTTCTCAGCCTGTTACTTGCCTAATGAAAGAGCAGACCTCACAATGGATATCACAGAAATAAAAAGGAGCATAAAAGACTATAAAAATTTATATACCAACAAACTGAATAACCTAGGGAAATGGATAAATTCCTAGAAACACACAACCTACCAAGACCAAAGCATAAAAAAATAGAAACTTGAATAGATTGAATCAGTAATCAAAAACTATCAAATAAAGAAAATCCAGAATTAGATGACTTCACTAGTAAATTTCACCAAACATGAAAAGAAGAATTCTAAGAATGCTAGTTCTTCTTAAATTCTTCCAAAAACTTTAACAACAGAGAACACTTCCAAAATCATTTTATGGGGCCAGCTGATCCCAAAACCAAAGACATTATGAGCAAAGAAAATTACAGACCAATATCCCTCATACACAAAGATGCAAAAATCCTTAGGAAAATACTAGTAAATTCAATTCACCAGCATATTAAAAGGATCATATGCTGTAATAAAGTAGAATTTATCCCTGTAATGTGAAAACTGTTCAAAATACACAAATTAGTTTATGATATTAAATATACCATACCAATGAAAGATAACATAATAATTTCAAAAGATGCAGGGAAAGTATTTGGTAAAATTCAATACCTTTTCATGATAAAAGCTATCAAAAAACTGGGTGTAGAAGGGATGTACTTCAACATAATAAAAGCCATATAAACCCATGATAAACCCATAGCTAACATCATAGTCAATAGTGAAAAATTGAAAGGTTTTCCTCTAAGATCATGAACCAGACAAGGATGACAACTCTCACCACTTTTATTCAAAACACTGGAAGTCATAACCAAAGTAACTAGGCAACAAAAAGAAAAAAAAAATTATACAAGTTAAAAGAAAGATGTACAACTGCCTCTACTTCATGATAACATGGTATTATATATAGGAAATTCTAAAGACTGCACAAAAGAAAAAAAAAAAACTTAGAATTAATCAGTGAATCCAATAGTGTTGGAGATTACAAAATAAAAATACAAAAACCAAAGGCAATTCTGTACACTAGCAACAAACCACTTGAAGAGGTAATTTTTAAAAATTTCACTTATAATAGCATCCAAAAGAATAAAATACACAGGAATAAACTGCCAAGGAGGTGCAAGATCTATATAACATAAATTAAAAAATACTGATGAACGAAATTGAAGGAAACAAATAAATGAAGATATTTCATGTTCATAAATTGGAAGAATTAATATTGTTAAAGTGTTTGTATTACCCCAAAGCAATCTAGAGAGTCAATGCTAGCACATCAAAATCTCAATGCCATTTTTTAATAGAAATATATAAAACACCTCTAATACTCATATGGAATCACAAAAGAATAGCTAAAGCAATCTTGAGAAAGAACAAAACTGGAGACATCACTCTCACTGACTTCAAAATACATTCCAAAGTTACAATAATTAAAACAATATGGTACTAGCATAAAGACAGACATAAAGACCAATGGAACAGAACAGAGAGACTAGAAATAAACCCATGCATAAACTTACAACTGTACCTTTGTCAAGGATGCCACGATAACACAGTGGAGGAAGGAGAATATTTTAAAGAATATTTTAAAGAATTATTGAAAAAGTGTATATCCAAATGTAAAAAGAGTAAAATAAAATAAAATTGTCACTGACCTGATACCATATCAAAAATTCAGTTCAAAATGAATTAAAGATTTAAACATAATACCTGAAAATGTAAAACTAGGGAAAAGATAAAAGCCTCTTGAAATTTGTCTTGGCAATGATTTCTTGGATATTACACCAAAACCACAGACAACAAAATCATAAATAGATATCAAGCAAAACTCTCCTGCACGTCACAGGAAACAATCAACATAGTGAAAAGACAAACTATCTTGGAGTGAGAGAAAGTATTTGCAAACCATATACCTAAAAAGTAATTAATTTTCAGCATATATAAGGAACTGTTACAACTCAATAAAAAGGAAAAAAAACCTCAAATAAAAACATACACAAAGGACTCAAATAGACATTTTTCAAGAAGACTTACAAATGGCCTACAGGTGTATGAAAAGATGCACAACATCATTATCAAGAAAACAGAAATAAAAACTACAGTGAGATATTACCTCACACCTGGTAGGATAGCTATTATAGAAAACAATAATGTGTTGACAAAATTGTGGAACAATTGCAACTTTTGCACTCTGCTGGTGGGAATGTAAAATGGTGCCACAGCTATGGAAAACAATATGAAAATCCCTCAAAAAAATTGAACTAACATATGATCCTGCAATCCCACTTACAGATATGTACACAAACTAATTCAGATAAGGAACTCAAAGAACTGTCTGTACTCCCATGTTTATTGCTGCATTCTTCACGATAGCTGAGATATGTAAGCAACTCATGTACACTAACAGATGAATAGACAAAGAAAAAGGTGGATACACACACACATAAACACAGATGCATTACAAAACAATGTTTGAATGTTTGCCTGTTTATAATCTGCTTTTTATTACAATTATGATTTACTTATAAAAACTTACTCAACACTAATTAGAACCAGCTGTTTCCTTGAGCTCACTTTTGTGTTCATGAGAATGGGTTCAGGAATAGGGGCTAGGATAGGTCATGATATGGATCGGTTTTTAGTACATCCTTTCTTGTTGTTGCTGTTTCCTCTGAAATTATATTTTAAATTGTTCTATTGTATTATAGGTCAACTCAATCATTCTCCTTCCACTTCAAACTCTTCATTAAAGGTGGATGTGAATATTTCAATCAACTAGTTCTGGTATCAGGATATATGTGACCTGGGATAAATTGTCTACATTGGGAAAACTTACCCCATGGTGATCTTTTAAAAAGATATACCCAGCTGTTCTAATCTACAATTAATTATCTCTCAATGAATTTTTCTCACTTTTGTTACTACTGTCATCTGATACAATTGAGATAATCATATAGTCAATATTCTTGGGAACTTGAAGAGAGAGAATAAACAATTTTTGTAAATGTCATTAATTCTATGGGTTGCTTGGGTCAAAGTTAAAAAATTACTGCCTTATGTTGGACTGAGCAGTGTCCTTATGATATAAAGCATGTAATGCAATTTCCTTACTTAAAATTTAATTAGCTGGGATTTAGAACACTTGAGAAACTTCGTGGCAAATTTCCAATTGGCAATAAATGCTCTTGGTCTCTTCCGCTTAAGCAAATCATGCAAGAGTGATATATTTAGATGCTGACTGGCTATTTCCTTTATTTCTAACTAGGCAAGTTCTGACCCTGAATAACTAGTGTCAGAGTGCACACTAGAGTACAAAAATTTGGCAGAAGTATACAGTAACAATGCAGATAAATTTCAAACTTAAAGCAGGCCAAGGACAAACTCCCCTTGTGCTCACACATCACTATTTTTCTTCCTGACCTACTTCCTCAAAAATGATTAGCACTTGACATTTATTTACAATATGTACAACATTGTAAATGTACAATATGTGATGATTCACACATTGTTAAAACTAAATGCTACCTTTTTGTTCTACTCAAAACACTTGAGCTCTATCTCTTATGACTGTGATCACTTAATATATTTCAAAGTTCATATCCTTCGTTAGAATTATTTTAAAAAAACAAAAGCAAGATGACATGTAATGTAATCAGATTCTCTAAAAATACATAATTTTGATGTTATATAAGTGAGACCATATCCAGAGTTAATTGACAATCTGATATTGATAAATGTATTACTAAGAAAGGAGAGTTACAAACTTAGTAAGTGCAGATGCAAAAGTTCTAAATAAGATATTAGCTATGGAAAAACTAAAAATACATCTAGATAATTTATAACCAAATGGGTATATTCAGTGATGCAAAATTAAACAAATTAATCAATATAAACAGTTCTTGCATCATAAATGACAGAATATAAAATGCCATAATAATAATAGATACTGGAAATGGTTGATAAGCAGTGTAATCATTACCAATAAAATTTGAAATGAAATAGAAATAATTTCACATAATAAAATCATTTTGTTAAAAATACATATATTATGCTAGATGTTGACATTATAAAAGATTTTCAATTAATATCAAGTAGTAGATGGGATGCTTAAACTATGATTTAACATTGACTCAAAGGTAAAATGATATTCAAAGAATTCAAGGAAGAGGACTCATGTTATCTTCTAATATACAAAGATCTTAAAGGATCTTATTATGCTATTAAAATAATCTTTCCTATGTCAAAAGTACTTGACAGCTTTATATTCATAATTTTTGAGTTTGCCCCATATCTAATATTTTCCTCTTTACTAAGATCTTTGCTCAATGAATTTAGGCATAAAAGTATATACTGACTAAATGCATTAATAGGACTGTCATGTCATGATCAAATTTTCAAAGATCTAGCAGAATCTTTCTTCTTTTCTTTTCTTCCAGGTTTAATGAATTTAATTAGCATACGTCACTGTATCAGTTTAAGGTATTCAGCATAATGATTTAACTTTATCAAGATCATAAAATGATTATCATAATAAGTTTAGTGAACACCTATCATTTTGTATAGATATGAAATAAAAGAAAAAAGTTATTTTTTCCCTGTAATGAGAACTCTGTGCTTTATTCTCTGAACAATCTTCATATATAACATGCAGTAGTATTCTTTATATTAATCATGCTACTAGTACTTATTCATTTTATAAGGAAGTCTGTACCTTTTGACCATCTTTGTCACCATACAAAGATAATACATTATTATTGACTACATTCATCATGCTGTACATTTCATCCCAAGACTCATTTATTGTAACTTTAAGTTTGTACCTCTTTATGTCCCTCAACTATTTCAATCATCCCCCGACCTACCTCCTTCTGTAAAGATAAGCTTCAGACTCGGAGAAAATATTTTAAACTGCATACCTGACAAAAGACTAATAACTATGATATATGATATATAAATAATTTTTGAAATTCAATAGTAATATCAACATACAGCCCAGTTAGAAAAAGGGCAACAGACACAAAAAGACATTTCACCAAATATACACAGATGGCAAATAAGCTCATGAAAACACTTCAATATCATTAGACAAAGGGGAAATTCAAAATAAACTCATAATGTGATATCACTATACACCTATTAGGATGGCTAAAACAGAAAATAGTGACAACATCAAAATGCCAGAAATGAGGCAGGGAAATCAGATCACTCAGACATTGTTGACAGGAATATAAAATGGCATAGCCACTCTGGAAAAACAGTTTGGAAGATTAAATAACTACATATGTAACTGCTGTACCAGCAGTTGCATCCCCGGGCATTTATCGTAGAGAAATGAAGACTTCTGCAGACGAAAATCTATACTTAATAGCTTATAGAAACTCTACTGATAATTAAGAAAAACTGGAAATAACCTAGCTTTTCTTCAACAAAGCAAGCAAATTGAAACATATCATAGCATAAAATACTATTTGGCAATATAAAGGAATACACTGCCGTTGCTGCTGCTAAGTCGCTCCAGTCATCTGTGACTCTGTGCGACCCCATAGACGGCAGCCCACCAGGCTCCGCCATCCCTGGGATTTTCCAGGCAAGAGTACTGGAGTGGGGTGCCATTGCCTTCTCCAAAAGGAATACACTATTGATATACATAAAAACCTTGATGAATCACCAAGAAATTATACTGAGTGAAAACCAATATCCATAAGTTACACATAGGATGATTCCATTGGTATATCATTCTTGAAATGAGAAAATTAAAGAAATAAAAAACACACCAGTGCTTTCAGTATTTAAGAAAAGAAAGAACTCACTTCCTGGGAAGGAAATGAGTATGGCTATAAAAGGGCAACACAATGGACAGGTATTGATCAAAATGTTCTGCATATTGAGTATATTAAAGCCAATATCCTGGTGTGACATTTATTGTATTGTTATCATTGGTTGAAACTCCATAAAGTATGTAAGATTCCTCCATAGTATTTTTCACAATTGAAGCTGAACCTATAATCATATTAAAATATGACATTTAATTTAAAACTAGTGCATTAAAATTGCATGCCTTGAAAAATTAATGCCAAATTATAGAGCTAGTTTGGTAAACTATGATTCAATAAAACAGAGATAAAATAGAGCACCCTTTGGGTAAAATTGGATGTTTTTATTTAACCAGGAAAATATTTTTTAAAAATGAGATGGCATTAGTTTCCTGGGGCTGCCATAACAAAGGGGCTTCCCTGATACTCAGTTGGCAAAGAATTTGCCTGCAATGCAGGAGACCCCGGTTTGATTCCTGGGTTGGGAATATCCCCTGAAGAAGGGATAGGATACCCACTTCAATATTCTGGCCTGGAGAATTCCATGGACTGTATGATCCATGGGGTCACAAAGAGTCAGACACGACTGAGTGACTTCATTTTGGATGGCTTAACCAATAGAATCTTTTTTGTTACAGTCCTATAAGCTAGAAATCCAATATTAAAGTGTCAGCACATTTTGTTTCTTCCAAGACCTCTCTCTCTGACTTGCAGATGGCCTTCTTGTACAGATCAAAAAGCAATAGTTAGAACCAGAAATGGAAAAATGGACTAGTTCTAAATTGAGGGAGGAGTACATCAAGGCTGTATATTGTCACCCTGCTTATTTAACTTATATGCAGAGTACATCATGTGAAATGCCAGGCTAAATGAAGCACAAACTGGAATCAAGACTGTCAGGAGAAGTATCAATAACCTGACATGCAGATGACACCACCCTTATGGCAGAAAGCGAAGAGGAACCGAGGAGCTTCCTGATGAAAGTGAAAGAAGGGAGTGAAAAAGCTGGTTTAAAACTCAATATTCAAAAAACTAAGATCATGGCATCCTGTCCTATCACTTCATGGCAAATAGACAGAGAAAGTATGGAAACAGTGAGAGACTTTATTTTCTTGGGCTCCAAAATCACTGCAGATGGTGACTACAGCCATGAAATTAAAAGACGCTTGCTCCTTAGAAGAAAAGTTATGACCAACCTAGACAGCATATTAAAAAGCAGAGATGTTACTTTGCTGACAAAGGTCAGTCTAGTCAAAGCTATGGTTTTTCCAGTATCATGTATGGATGTGAGAGTTGGACCATAAAGAAGGCTGAAGAATTGACGCTTTTGAACTGTGGTGTTGGAGAAGACTCTTGAGAGTCCCCCTTGGACTGCAAGGAGATCAAACCAGTCAAAGGAAATCAATCCTGAATATTCATCGGAAAGACTGATGCTGAAGCTGAAGGTCCAATACTTTGGCCACCTGATGCGAAGAGCTGACTCATTAGAAAAGACCCTGATGCTGGGAAAGACTGAAGGAAGGAGGGGAAGTGGACAACAAAGAGGGTGAGATGGTTGGATGACATCACCGACTCAATAAACATGAGTTTGAGCAAGCTCCAGAGATGGTAAAGGACAGGGAAGTCTGACGTGCTGCAGTCCATGGGGTCTCAAAGAGGTGGACAAGACTAAGCGACTTAACAGCAAAGGCCTCTCTCTGACTTTCATCTGGCCTACCTCTTGCTGTGTGCTCTTTGGATCACCCCTTTAGAATTGTCCGTGTCATAAACTCTTCCTCTCATATGAACATCAGTCTTATTGGACTAGGCCCCATACATATGACCTCATTTTACCTGATTTACTTCTTTAAAAATCCTATCTCCAAATACAATCACTTTTTTAGTTACTAGGGTTAAAACTTACATAAAATTGGTGGGAGTCAGAGGAAACACAATTCACCCCATAACTGAAACTGACATTTAGAAATGAAGAGATCCCAAATAAAAATGTAGTCTTTATGTTATTTCGAGAGCACATAATTAGTTATGGAAGCAATTAGAAACACTTGAGAGTCCCTGCTTCAAAAGCACATGCACTCAAAAATTTATAACACTCATACATCACACACACACACACACACACACACACACACACACACACACACACTCATAATGTCCTCTTAAGTCTTTTACTAAATGCCTGGCCTTTGTGTCTTTTAATTTGTGATGGCTGGAATATGGCATCATATAGGCTTCTAATGATGTCAGGAGACACAAACGAAGAGAAAAACTCTGAAAGGAGAAATATGAAGGCTCCATAAACAAGTAGTCTTCTTAACAATTTTGTCAGCAACATCTTCAGTTGTCAAGAAGTGGCAGCCAGTTCGTGTGACATTTGCCGAGAGCATATAGTGTCTCTCTCAAAAGAGTTTAAAAACATTCTGTAAACAATGAATCAATCCATTATTTTAATCCTTCTTTATCCTTCTTTGTTTGATCAAGAGTTGAAATTTATCCCAGGCTCTGCCTTTTCAGTTTACCAAGTATACAGATTCAGTTTTCTGGTTTACTGAGAACATTTCTATGAACATATAGAAATGATGACCCTAATGTGAACCATTAAACCAGTTTAGCAAGAATGTCACTGCAGTTTGTGGATGAAAATATTTTGCTAAATAAGGAAAAAACCAATCCTTATTAGTATGAAAGCTATAAAAGAAAAAGATAAAAACGTGACAAGCATTTACTTAAATGCAAAGTAAAAGTCTCAGTTCTACATGATGCAAAATAGAGAAGTGACATGAAATATAAAGAAACAGATGACAATTTCATTTTACATCGGGGCATAGAGGGAGCTTGTCGAAAAAGGCCTGGGATTGTGGTTACATCCCTGTATCACACTGTTTCCTTGCCTAGTAAGTAATTTCCATTTCACTAAATGAAAGGTCACTAATCAGCTTATTAAAAGGCAAACAACTGGAAAAAAATCACATGCCACTGCATTAGGCATTTTATTTCAGAAAATAAAATGTTTATAAAGTGAAGAATTAACCAATATGTGTATAATAGTGTTTTCAGTTCCAGTATAACGTTTGATTTTATCCTCATCAATTTGTGAGGAAAATTTAAACAAAAATGTGTTTTCCAAACAGATTTATATTTGAATTTAACAATTGGCCCCAGTGTTTCCCAGCAGCAATGTTGACTTAGCTAGTATTCAGGACACTGGTTGTCCAATCTAAGGAGATTAAATAGCCAGTTTAGCTCACTGAGTTACACACACACAGACACACACACACACGCACACAAAGAATTTTCAAGGTTCATTGAAATAACCCATAAGTTTCCTCTGATTTTATATTTTATAACTTGATAATCCTGTTTGTTTAATTAGATTATTCTTGCTCACATAGGACACTAGCAAACAACAAAGCCTAAGGAGATAACAAATGAAAGTTAAAACAGAATTCTGTTTAGGAGCTGCTAGTAATAAACAGATGGAGTAAATCTATTTTTGTGTCTATGGCCACCCAGAAGAGATAATCTGTCACACAAATTATCTTTAAGACCAAATAAATTTGTAAGCTATGGTTTCCAGAAAATGACAAAGTAATTTTCTTTAAAATAGTTTTAACATATGTTTTTTCCTCCTCCTTCTCAAGGCCTACTGGAGATCATAAAATTATAATGTATTGTTATAATAATATGCCTTTTAGTAAAAATAACTCATAATCTTAAGCTCATACTTTGAATACTGAGTCTTTTTTTTGGCTTTAGAATTAAGCAATGAGTGATTCCAATATATGAGGAAAACATCTCTCAATTTGTAGTTGAATGTCTGTTTTCACAGAAGAAAAAGAGAGAATTAAGCAGAAAAGTAGATCTTGAATTGTTATGAAATAATATACAGAAAGATATAGATATATGCCTGTTTTGGAAAACGTCTGATTAAGTTAATGTTTACCTTTGAAGTACAGGTTTACCTTTTACAGTACATTTCAAAGCTTTTAAAAGCCACACTAGATGCAGGAAATCACAGGAATTCAAGGCATAAATCTTAGGCCATTTAGGAGGTAAATAACCTTCAATACAATTTGGATATGATATGATATGATATGATAAAGGAGTAATTAATGTTATAGATATATTCACAATTAAGAATGCATTATTATGTAAAAGTTGAAGCTCATTCAAAACATTTTTTAAGGAGGAGAACAAGTGGATGGGCATGGACTTTGTATCCAAAAGGAGATTCTAACTGACCTTAATTGTAAACTCTTCTTGATTTTGACCCTTACACAGCTGACAACCTGTTAAAGCAGAAACCCCTTTATCTCTAAAATATAGATAAAATCACCAATATTTATGTATTCTTGAGAAGACTACTGATTTTTTGGTCAGTAGTATATACTAAAAGAGTCTATTACTACTACCATTTCTTTACCACTACAAAGAAAAGTACATGGAATTTGTACTGAAAAGATTTATAACTAATAGTGTTTATAAGAACAATACTACAAGACTTCCATTGTATGAAGACAACTGATTCTATTTATGCTGGATAGCTGCACTTATCCTTTGGTTGTGGTGGTGGTATTTATAATTTTCCTCTCTCAAAAGTTTTATACTCACTGTCTTTAAGCTGCTTCAAAAATATTCTGAAAGTAAGAGATGAGTACATCTTTAAAAAGATGGGCTTCCATGTGGCTCAGTGGTAAAGAATCCACTTCAATGCAGGAGACGCCAGTTCGATCCCTGGATTGAGAAGATTCCCTGAAGAAGGAAATGACAACCCACTCCAGTATTCTTGCCTGGGAAATCCACGGACAGAGGAGTTTGGCAGACTGTAGTCCATGGAGTCCCCACTCCAGTACTCTTGCCTGGAAAATCCCAGGGATGGAGGAGCCTGGTAGGCTACAGTCCATGGGGTCGCTAAGAGTCGGACACGACTGAGCGACTTCACTTTCACTTTTCCCTTTCATGCACTGGAGAAAGAAATGGCAACCCACTCCAGTATTCTTGCCTGGAGAATCCTAGGGACGGCAGAGCCTGGTGAGCTGCCGTCTATGGGGTCGCACAGAGTCGGACACGACTGAAGCGACTTAGCATAGCATAGCATAGTCAATGGAGTCACAAAGAGTTGGACATCACTGAGCACACACACACGAGGCCACTTGTTTCCTCAGTGTGCTCTTGGGAGCTTTGGGTATACTCTCCAGGCTCTTTGGAACTAGCTCTTCTCTTTTTCTTATGATTAGGGTAAATGCAGAATTTCTTTGCTGTGATTTACAGGGACTTCCAAAGAGTTGAGAGAGCATCTTCTTGACCATCTTTTTTGAAGTGGGATAAAAGACATCCTTCTAAGTATCACCTCTCTAGTGGTATTATTTCTATCTTTTATTTTGTGTAACACTTTCAAAACTGATGTCATTTGGGGGACAACAGATTGCTTCAGGGTTTCTCAAATTTTAAAACAAATATTAAATTTGAATTTCAATTTGACAGCTATCTCAAAAAAAATAAATATGAGTATATTTTGGCTCAATTTGATGACCTCCAAAGAAAAAATTCTAAGATCGGATATCAGCACTTGGCTTGAAGCAAAGTGAGTTCCCCAAAGAGATAACATTTAACATTTAATATGTTGGTAAATGCCAGTATGTCTGATGCCTTTAAGTTGACATGATATAATGTCAAAATTACAATAGTTTTACACTTTTGTGGTTAAATTGAATTCTTATCTTAAACACTGACAATTCCTGTATGACTGAAGAATATTTTTTAAGAACAGGTATGTGTCCCTTTAATCTTTAAATAACATGAGCTACTGATTTGACAAAATACACTGTTATAGTGTAAGAAACTATTTTAAATAAATATAGAATAATTTTAAAAATTCTAAGTGATACATTTTTTGACAACTGAAGGGTAACTTATATGACAGAGGCTCAAAAGAATGAAAATTACTTAGTTATTACAATCAAGGTAAGCCATGGCAGATCTGAAGTCAGTATTAATAGAATGTTGAACTTGAGGCATTTTGACAGTTACTGACATGATCAAATCATAAGTAGAGGTATTACCTGTATCCTGATTTTATACAAACTAATATAATATAGTTCATTAGTAGTAGCTATAATTTACTGTTCTTAAAGAGTTGAAATCTCCCACAGCACTACAGGTATAAACAGGTGTCAGTTTTATTTCAGAAAGTTTCCCATTTTATTTGACTTAATATGAATAGTCTTGAAATAAAATTCTAATTTTTATAAAATTGTAATCGCTCTCATTTAACCATGAGCTCTAAATTATTTAACATATAAAAAGTAGTTATCAAAAATAAAAAGAACTTATAACATCACCAGTTTACATCTAAAAGTATATTTTGGTATCATGGAACATCTTGTGTCAGTAATTCAAATTTCTTCTATTTTGAGCAAAGTATATTTGTTATTATAAATTAAATCAGATCAGTATATTTATAACAAATTTATAATAATTTTATTAAATTATCTGTAGGAAAAGTGTCTATGTAAGACAAAATTTTTAAAAAGTATAATGTAGCATTATCTTCATCAAAAATGTAAGACACTGAAAATATTTATTTTTTCAATTATGTTCTTTATGAGTTACACTTTCTCTCATAAAAATCTCCAAATAAATAACAAATTGTGCTTAAAGAGCTATATCTAACATCTTTAAGTCTTCATATTTCTACCATATGATTTTATTATTAATTTATACTTTAAAATTATGTGGTTAGATTTAGAACTAAATTAGATATTAAAGTACTAATTTCTGTATTTTTATGAAGAAAAATTTTAAAGACAATCTTGGTGGTTTTAAAGACTCAGTTCACTTCAGTCACTCAGTAGTATCTGACTCTTTGTGACTGCATGGACTGCAGCACACCAAGCTTCCCTGTCCATTGCCAAGTCCTGGAGTTTACTCAAACTCATGTCCATCAAGTCGGTGATGCCATCCAACCATCTCATCCTCTGTCATCCCCTTCTCCTCCTGCCTTCAATCTTTCCCAGCATCAGGGTCTTTCCAAATGAGTCTGTTCTTCGCATCAGGTTGCCAAAGTATTGGAGTTTCAGCTTCAGCATCAGTCCTTCCAATGAATATTCAGGACTGATTTCCTTTAGGATGGACTAGTTGGGTCTCCTTGCAGTCCAAGGGACTCTCAAGAGTCTTCTCCAACACCACAGTTCAAAGGCATCAATTCTCCAGTGTTCAACCTTCTTTATGGTCCAGTTCTCACATCCATACATGATACTGGAAAAACCATAGCTTTGACTAGACAGACCTTTGTCAGCAAAGTAACATCTCTGGTTTTTAACATGCTGTCTAGGTTGGCCATAACTTTTCTTCCAAGGAGCAAGCATCATGGCTGCAGTCACCATCTGCAGTGATTTTGAAACCCAACAAAATAGTCTGTCACTGTTTCCCCATCTATTTGTCAGGAAGTAATGGGACCAGATGCCATGATCTTAGTTTTCATTTTTTTAATTAATTAAATTGGAAGATAATTACTTCACAACATTGTAGTGGTTTTTGCCATACATTGACATGAATCAGCTATGGGTGTACATGTGTCCCCCATTCTGAACCCTCCTCCCACTTCCCTTCTCATCCTTAATGTTGATTTTAAGCCAACTTTTTCACTCTCCTTTTTTCACTTTCATCAAGAGGCCCTTTAGTTCTTCTTCACTTTCTGCCATAAGGGTGGTGTCATCTGAATATCTGAGGTTATTGATATTTCTCCCGGCAATCTTGATTCCAGCTTGTGCTTTATCCAGCCCAGCATTTCTCGTGATGTACTCTGCATATAAGTTAAATAAGCACAGTGACAATAGAGACCCTTGATGTACTCCTTTCCCTATTTGGAACCAGTCTGTTGTTCCATGTCCACTTCTAACTGTTGCTTCTTGACCTGCATACAGGTTTCTCAAGAGACGGGTCAGGTGGTCTGGTATTCCCATCTCTTTCAGAATTTTCCACAGTTTGTTGTGGTCCACAGTCAAAGGCTTTGACATAGTCAATAAAGCAGAAGTAGATGGTTTTCTGGAACTCTCTTGCTTTTTCAGTGATCCAGTGGATGTTGGCAATTTGATCTCTGGTTCCTCTGCCTTTTCTAAGTCCAGCTTGAACATCTGGAATTTCATGATTCACGTACTGTCGAAGCCTGGCTTGGAGAATTTTGAGCACTATCTTATTAGTGTGTGAGATGAGTGCAATTGTTCAGTGGTTTGAACATTCTTTGCATTGCCTTTCTTTGGGATTGGAATGAAAACTGACCTTTTCCAGTCCTGTGGCCACTGCTTAGTTTTCCAAATTTCTGGTACATGGAGTGCAACACTTTCACAGCATCATCTTTTAAAGACTAGCAAAACTTTAAACTATTTTCTTCTGGATATACAATCTGCAGAAATTTTAGCTCTATACGTGGATATATTTATTTTTAGTGAATATTTATAAGAATTTCTTTTCCCTTAAGTTCGTGTTGTGTTTCACCTTAAAGAATCCGTTTTAATTATTAGAAAATTTAAAGATAAGTGTGTTTATCTCAACAGAAGATAAAAATATTGTGGTCTGAAAATTTTCTCCTTTTCCCTAATAAACTGCTATTTTCAATTACAGTGACTGCTGGGCAACACAGGAGTGTGACAGCCCTATTTATCCTCCAACATGAGACTATAAAGGGCCTTACTAGCTTCATCTTACCCCATAGATTTTGCTGAGGCAATTATTGAAATTTCAGCCAGTTCCCTCTTTGATGGCACAGGTAACAGTGTAATTGTTGAAATCTTACCTGGTGGCGAACTCTGTGGCGTACCATTGGGGGCAGGGGGGGTGGGGTGGGGGGATGAAGCTAGTGGTGAAAAGTGTGAGGTACTTAAGACATGTGAGGAAAATAGCAATTTCAACAGTAATAAAACTGGATAGTTGTAGGGGCAAGGGATGCTCTAGATAAATCAAACGAAAGGCTTTGGGTCATAAGTCATCAATTAAAAGCTAGGTGTGAACACAACAGTGCCTCTTTCACAGTATATAAAAAGGCTTTTATAGCCACCAGCAGATGGGCAGAGGAAACATAGAATCAGACCCAGAGTTTTTCCATAAAAGTAGCAGAATTTATGAGAAACTAAAATTCTCAACATAGGCATGTCTGCTGTACTAATCAGAGCTCTGATTAAGAAATAACAGGAGCACTTGCCTATGGGTTGGGGGTTGATGAAACTGGGAATCTTAAATTATTACAATTCCTTCTATGCAGAGAGCTCCCTAAAGTAGTCCATGCTTCCACGTTAAGGTTCAGCGCTCCTCTCTGGCTTGTGGATGGTACAGACAGCCCTTCTCTGCCACTCAACGGTAAGTGAGTGACTGAGTGAAAGTCATTCAGTTGAGTCAGACACTTTGCGATCCCATGGACTGTAGCACAACAGCCTTCTCTGTCATGGGGATTCTCCAGGCAAGAATACTGGAGTGGGTTGCTATTTCCTCCTCCAGGGGATCTTCCCAACCCAGGGATCGAACCCAGGTCTCCTGCACCGCAGGCGGATTCTTTACCACCTGAGCCACTAGGGAAGCCCCACACAAGGTAAACTTCCTGCCAGTTTTCCCCTCAGTTGCCTCCTGGTCACCAGGTCAGTAATTAGGAACTGTACCCTGAAGGAGTTTCAGGAACTAGTTAACATATATATGAGTACCTTTGTGTACACATACATATGTGTACCCTCCTTTTGGACACACTAGCTCAAGAGAGGAAGGTGTACATAAACTGTTTAAGAAAGAATTTAATGAGATGAGAGCAATCCCTTGCAATACAGGATTTAACACTTTGGAAAAACTCCACGGGGTGATCCAAAATGTTGTGAAGATGATCCCAGAAACTCAAGAAGAGCAATGGCCCACATAAAAGTAGAAATGCAATAACTGCCCTGGAAGCTCCTGGAAAAATTGAGCAAAAAAGGACATGTAAGATGTTCTGTAACATGCTCCAGGAGATTTTACATTTGCTCATTATTTAGTGAGAAATACACAGCAGAAAGGAACGCCAGCATCTTGAGGAGCAGCTCAGTGATGTCTGTTTTCTTATGGGTAGGGATTAATTGTAGCAGATGTTGCTATTGAACTATACTCATTGATGCTGAATTTTGTCAAGTGCTTTTTCTGTATTTATTGAGATAGTCATATGATTTTTATCCTACATTTTGTCAGTATGGTGTATAATGTTTATTAATTTTCTTATGTTGAACCACCTTTGAATCCTAGCTTTTTAGAGGTATAATCGCCCTATAAAATTGTAAAGTATTTAAAGTATATACCATGTTGATTTGATATATGTACGTGCTGTGAAAATTTTTCCTTTTTTTAAAATTGAAGGATTACAAAAGGAGAAGGCACCTCAGAGACCAAAAAGAAACTGATGTATTTCTGAAGTAAGGAATATAAAATTTACCAATGAGTAGATCTATTGTTTATGTGTTCCCTTGCTATCTTTCTTGAGCTTCATTTTTTTTAGTTTTATTTAAGTCTTGCACTATAGGGTAATTGTTTTCCATGTTCATGTACTTTCTCCAAAATAAGATTCTAACCTGGTTGAGCAACGACTCTGAAGCGTGACCATCTAGGTTTGTATTCCATTCTCCAGTAGCTCTCAGCTGTGTGTGACTCTGAAGAAGCTGCTTAAACAGCTTGTGCTGTAGTTGAATTAAAAAAATCAGAAAAATAATAAAATACTCCCTATAATTTAAGCAGGCTATTTTAATTTGTATATTAAAGTACTTCAAGTTTTATATCATTATTAGTCAATACAGAGTCCAGCATAAGATGGATGGGATACTTCATACCAATATTTTTCAATTAAATAAATGAATATGAATACTCTTTAATAGGAATCTACATGAAAATATGAATACTATATCTTATGCATGATATAAACATAAAAAGACACATAAGACCATCACTGAATGAGAAAACAAACATTTACTACATTGTAGTTTATGCTGCCACATAATAGTTGTTCAAACAAATTATGATACAGATTCATCTATGTGTCCTCCCTTGTTCTGAGAGGAACTTATTACTTGACCTGATCTTAAATACTCCTGTGATCACATTTCCAGAGGCTTATATGTTTTATAAAAACAAACTAAAATATCTTTTTTGACTAATTAAAAGGCTTGGAAGTTACTGAATCCTCTCAACATAATCTTCTAGGACAGACGCCATCTCTTTTTAATTATCAATGAAAAAAGTTTACTAAAATACTATATTTTTTACCTTTTTAATTACATGATTTATTGTATGTATTTTTAAAATGAAGGCTTTGCACCTAACTACAAGGCTGTGGAAAATCCTTGCTCTCACAATATTAATATGAAAATTCCATGACGCTATTCACCATGCATTAATTCTCAAATGATGATTCTCTATATTAGCAGGTTTCATGGTTCACTAGTGAATGCATGCAAAAAATAATGAATTAACAATGCAAAAAAAAGGAAGTTGTATGAATTGTTTGTTTTCCTCATTTCCAATCTACCTTCTCTAGTAGAAAAGAAATGGGATAACACCACAGCCAATCTTATCTATGTTGAAGGTGATAGTCCATGGTCATTACTGACATTCATTTAAAATTTAATAATGCCTCTGGAGATGCTCGCTCATATGACTGTTATTCATCATACTAATACATGTGATTGTAGAACTAAGGGCTAAAAACAGACTTTCTAACTACTTCTTATGTTGCTAATTATGAAATACATTTATTAATTCCCCAAAGCTAATGTCTCAAACAAATTTATGCATCACCAATTATTTCTGGGTGGAAAATTTCAGATGTATTCTGTTTACAAAAACATGTTTTGAATTCTTCATATTCTTACTATTCTTTTCACAAACTGTTGAGTAAAAATTCTTCTTAAAATTTGAAAGCTGGATTAAATATAGCACATTCTGAGAGATCTGAATCAGGCTGTGCTTTTCATTCTTTTTTGTAAGTTGAACTGTTCTGAATATTAGAAATTGGGAGTAAAACATTTCAGAATTAAATTACTAACAAAAAATTAAGTTCACTAAATTTATATTTTAATTGTTTTCAGTTCAGTTGCTCAGTCGTGTCCGACTCTGCGACCTCATGGACTGCAGCATGCCAGGCTTCCCTGTCCATCACCAACTTCCGGAGCTTCCTCAAACTCATGTCTACTGAGTTGCTGATGCCATCCAATCATCTTGTCCTCCATCATCTCCTTCTGCTCCTGCCTTCAATCTTTCCAAGCACCAGGGTCTTTTCAAACGAGTCAGTTCTTCGAATCAGGTGGCCAAAGTGTTGGAGCTTCAGCATCAGTCCTTCTAATGAATATTCAGGACTGATTTCCTTTAAGATTGACTGGTTTGATCTCCTAGCAAGGATATTAATTATTGTAGATACTGACAATTTTCTCAAGGGTTTTCCAAGTGGCACAGTGGTAAAGAATCTGCATGCCAATACAGGGGACTTGGGTTAAATCCCTGGGTTGGGAAGATCCCCTAACGTTGGAAATGGCAACCCACTCCAGTATTCTTGCCTGGAAAATCCCATGGACAGAGGAGCCTGGCAGGCTACAGTCTAGGGGGTCACAAAGAATTGGCCATGACTGAGTGACTGAGCGCAATTCTCTCAATATCTATGGATTATCTACTGTCATCACAACTGTGACATTCAACCTGACTGCCATTGTCTGGGTACAGCTGAGTTTACTGCTCTCACTAAGTTCCCTCACACACTTGTGAGGCAAAAGCTTTGTGTTCTTCATGTGTTTTCATTCGTGACAGTTTGATGTATACTAAGATTTACCTATTTGCTGGAAGTACTAGGAATCTGCTTTCTTTTTCCTTCTTTGATTTACACATAACTTTCATGTACAATTGTTGCTTCAGGGCAATAAAAAGTTCTTAGATTTTTGTGTCTCTACTAATGCATTAAGGAATGAGATTTAAATCAATTAACTTCAGTGGAACTCTGCTTCCAACCACATCACAGTGCAAAATAGTGACTGCCCCTCAGCTAACTTATCAATAGAAACAAATGTGTGTTGCTGTGCCCACTCTTTTCAGGTAATATATATTGTTCTGAACATCATTCTGTGCCATGTAATGATTACAAAGCAGAATTTTCATCTCCATATGGCATGAAGTGAAACTTGTGAGAGTCAATTTCTAGGTAGGTTGATAAGAAGTGTGGGGTCCCCAAGGAAGAGAGAGGGGTCTGGGGCTTCTCAAAGAAGAGATAGGGGACTGGAATCTCAAGGAGGAGGAAAGGACAAACGTCTTTTTTTTTAATTTATTTTTTCTCTACATTCTTTAGTCTTAGTCACATAAACATTTCTTTCTTTAAGCCTGGAACTGATGATCACACAACAAAAAACTCAACTTAAACTCTGTAATAAGGATTCAGTTCAGTCGCTCAGTCGTGTCCAACTCTTTGCGACCACATGGACTGCAGCACACCAAGCTTCCCTGTCCATCAACAACTCCTGGAGCTTACTCAAACTCATGTCCATCAAGTAGGTGATGCCATCCAACCATCTCATCCTCTGTCGTCCCCTTCTCCTCCTGCATTCATTCCTTCTGAACATCAAGGTCTTTCCCATTAAGTCACTTCTTCACATCAGGTGTCCAAAGTATTGGAATTTCAGCTTCAGCATCAGTCCTTCCCAAGTATTTTCAGGACTAATTTCCTTTAGGATGGACTGGTTGGATCTCCTTCCAGTCCAAGGGACTCTCAAGAGTCTTCTCCAACACCACAGTTCAAAAGCATCAATTCTTCAGCACTCAGATTTCTTCAGAGTCCAACTTTCACATCCATACATGACTACTGGAAAAAACATAGCTTTGACTAAATGGGCCTTGTTGGCAAAGTAATGTCTCTGCTTTTTAATATGCTATCTAGGTTGGTCATAACTTTCCTTCCAAGGAGTAAGTGTCTTTTAATTTCATGGCTGCAATCACCATCAGCAGTAATTTTGGAGCCCAAGAAAATAGTCTCTCACTGTTTCCATTGTGTCCCCATCTACTTGCCATGAAGTGATGGGGCTGGATGCCATGATATTAGTCTTCTGAATGTTGAGCTTTAAGCCAACATTTTCACTCTTTCACTTTCATCAGAAGGCTCTTTATTTCTTCTTCACTTTATACCATAAGGGTGGTGTCATCTGCATATATGAGGTTATTGGTATTTCTCCTGGCAATCTTGATTCCAGCTTGTGCTTTATCCAGCCCAGTATTTCCCATGATGTACTATGCATATAAGTAAAATAAGCAGGGTAACAATATAGAGCCGTGACATACTCCTTTCCCTATTTGGAACCAGTCTGTTGTTCCATGTCCAGTTCTTGCTAACCTGCATACAGCAAGTAGTTGCTTGCTAACCTGCATACAGCTTTCTCAAGAGGCAGGTCAGGTGATCTGGTATTCCTATCTCTTGAAGAATTTTCCACGTTTTTGTCTGATCTGCACAGTCAAAGGCTTTGACAGAGTCAATAAAGCAGATAGATGTTTTTCTGGAACTCTCTTGGTTTTCTGATGATCCAGTGGATGTTGGCAATTTGATGTCTGGTTCCTCTGCCTTGTCTAAATCAAGCTTGAGCATGTGGAAGTTCATGGTTCATGTACTGTTGAAGCCTGGTGGAGAATTTTGAGCATTACTTTTCTAGTGTGTGAGATGAGTGCAACTGTGCAGTAGTTTGAACATTCATTGGCATTGCCTTTCTTTGGGATTGGAATGAATATTGACCTTTTCCAGTCCTGTGGCCACTGCTGAGTTTTCCAAATAGTCTGGCATACTGAGTGTGGCACTTTCACAGCATCATCTTTTAAGATTTGAAATAGCTCAAATGGAATTCCATCATCTTCACTAGCTTTGTTCATAGTGATGCTTCCTAAGGCCCCCTTGACTTCGCATTCCAGGATGTCTGGCTCTAGGTGAGTTATCACACCATCGTGATTATCTGGGTCATTAAGATCTTTTTTGTATAGTTCCGTGTGTTCTTGCCACCTCTTCTTAATATCTTCTGCTTCTGTTAGGTCCATACCATTTCTGTTCTTTATTGTGCCCATCTTAGCATGAAATGTTCTCTTGGTATTTCTATTTTTCTTGAAGTGATATTTAGTTTTTCCCATTCTATTATTTTCCTCTAATTTCTTTGCATTGATCACTGAGGAAGGCTTTCTTATCTCTCTTTGCTATTCTTTGGAACTCTGCATTCAAATGGGTATATCTTTCCTTTTTCCCTTTGCCTTTCATTTTTTTTCTTCTTGTCTCAGCTGTTTGTAAGTCCTCCTCAGACAACTAGTTTTCCTTTTTGGATTTCTTTTTCTTGTGGATGGTCTTGATCACTGCCTCTTGTACGATATCACAAACCTCCATCCATAGTTCTTCAGGCACTCTGTCTATCAGATTTAATCCCTTGAATCTATTTTTCATTTCCACTGTATAATCATAAGGCATTTGATTTAGGTCACACCTGAATGGTCAAGTGTTTTTCCCTACTTTCTTCAATTTGAGTCTGAATTTGGCAATAATGTGTTCATGATCTGAGCCACAGTCAGCTCCTGGTCTTGTTTTTGCTAACTGTATAAAGTTTCTTCCATTTTTGTCTGCAAAGAATATAAATAAGTAAGTGTCATTCACCCAGTCGTGCCCAACTCTTTGCGACCCCATGGACTGCAGCCCACCAGGCTCTTCTGTCCATGAGATTTTCCAGGCAAGGATACTTGAGTGGGTTGCCATTTCCTTCTCCAGGGGATCTTCCAGACCCAGGGATCGAACCCAGGTCTCCTGCACTGCAGGCAGATTCTTTACCAACTGAGCTACAAGGGAAGCCCAAAGAATATAATCAATCTGATTTTGGTATTGACCATCTGGTGATGTCCATGTGTAGAGTCTTCTCTTGTGTTGTTGGAAGAGGGTGTTTGCTATGACCAGTGCGTTCTCTTGGCAAAACTCGGTTAGCCTTTCACCTGCTTCAGTTTGTACTCCAAGGCCAAATTTGCCTGTTACTCCAGGTGTTTCTTGACTTCCTACTTTTGCATTCCAGTCCACTATAATGAAAAGAACATCTTTTTTGGGTGTTAGTTCTCGAAGGTCTTGTAGGTCTTCATCGAACCATTCAACTTTAGCTTCTTCAGCATTACTGGTCAGGGCATAGACTTGGATTACTGTGATATTGAATGGTTTGCCTTGGAAACAAACAGATCATTCTGCCATTTTTGAGATTGCACCCAAGTACTGCATTTTGGACTCTAAGGATTATATAACAACAATGTATCCTGTTTGAGGACAGTTTCTCCTTCCTGAAAACCTTCTGACTAATCCTGTTATTTTAAAATGTATATTATGGGAGTGGGTCTGGTAAGATCTATCTATTATTAAATTCTAATCCTGTTATCTTAAAATGTATATTGTGGAGTGGGTCTGGTAAGATCTTTACAATCTTGAGATTCTTTTGATTTATTTTAATAACTAATTTAAAAAGTATATAGCTCCCTTGCTAACACTAGCATGGGAGGCGCTCTCCACCCCCTCTGATGTCTGCGTCAGAAATTTTCTCTGTCCCTTTTCATTGTAATAAAACTTCTGCCACAGAAAAGCCCTGAGTGATCAAGCCTGGTGTCTGGTCCCGAAGCTAAATCTTTCTTCTTTGGAGATCACAAATTCGACATTGTTCACCGTAAACTATCACTTTGTTTAATTCTCAGCTGAAAATGTCTGCTACATTGTGAAGAAGTATGTAGCTTCTTAGAGAACTATAAAACACCACTGACTCAGTGTCCTATAGTCTCCAGGTATTTTGTGAGTATCAAATAGTAGAAATAGAAGAAAAAAAAAAGGGAGGGGGGCAAGTTGTGCTCTAGCAGCCCTTGCATGCCTTATTTATTATTGGGTAAGGCAAAGCAAAGACAGATGAAAGATCAAGGGCAGGAAATATGTGAAGTACTCAAAGATTGTGTAGTCATTGTAGAAGCAATCCATCTCTATGTAAGTTTAAAATATGGACACTGATCCAAAGATTTTATTGTAAAAGCCATGGGTGCTTTAGGAACTCCCAGGAGGGACATCTGAGACAGTCTAGGGATTGGGGGTAGTTAGAAGGAGCTACCTTAAAAAGGTGTGTCTTAGCTTGGTTTGAAATCTAGCAGACCTATGTAGAGACCTTCCTGGTGAAAAGATCTCCAGTGAGTCCCCTGCTTGCTGGTAATTAGAGGGAAGAAAAAAAAAAAAATTGTGGCCATATACTGTGGCTTCTGAGACCTTCCATGAGGAAAGAAAGAAAGAAACAAGCTGTAATAGCTATCTTTAGAAAAGCTAATAGATGCAGAAACAAAGATAGGACAGTCAGGCCTCTAGAACAATAACTATAACTTAATAAATCCACCTCATGGACTCCTAGTTCCATCTCAAAGGTAAAGTCTAATGCACATTTCTCAGTTGTTTTTCAGAAACCAGACCCCAATCAGATGGAGAGCGATGACCATAAGCATGTAGTCCCCAGAACAATTGGAGCCTGAACATTGATAATTTATCCCCGGTAGTTTATCATCTGGTTACTTCACAACTCACCACTCAGAGAACTGTGCACCAGCTCATCACAGTCCCCGGAATACTCTCCCTCACCTTGCCTTCACAGTTCCTTCCCTGAAAGCGCTCAGAGAGATTAGGTCTTTTGAGCATTAGCCACTCTGTATTCTTTGTTTGGAACCTTGCAGTAAATGTAATACTTTCCTCCAAAAAGTACAGCAGATTGGCTTTCCTGCACATCATGTCACTGGACCCAAGTTTGGTTCAGTAACAAGTTTTCCCCCAAGAACGGGCCAGAGACAAAGACTTATGTACAGGTAGGTTTTTTAGGTGATCCCAGAGACCACAAGTGAGAAAATGGTCAGACTGAGAAAGGAACAAAGGAAAACCCAATAGAGTCTTCATTATCAAGGGGCCTACCACAAGGACAAGGTGCTTGATCAAAAGGATGCTGAAAATATTGAATGAATATTCAAAACTGTAAAAGAAAAAAGTAGGAAGGAATTTTACTTGAATCTACTGAATTATCTCAAGTATTTTTTCTGTTGCTTGTGAAAACATGGTTTGACATATATTCTTTCCTCAATGTTTCATATTTGATCAACTAAATAAGACAGAAAATGAGATTGGGGATATCTGAAGGAGAGATAGTGATTAGCCTGAGAGATGTATGATACAGTATTTAAGAGCATAGACTTTGAAGTTACACAAACTTGGTTTTGACACTGATTATATATGTACTTAATAATGGGTCCATTGGAAATACAGTTTCCTCATTTGCAAAATAAATATATTATCACAAACTTTGTAGTGTTATTATTGTGTTAATTAAATGATATGATATATGTAAATATCTTAACCGAATCTGGTTCATAGTAAATATTCCTGCTTGATTTTACTGCTTCAAGAAATAAAATGTGCTTTAGGCAGAGAAAAGAACTGCAACAGTTGAAAAATAGTTTGCACACTGATCTCTTAGATTTAGTCTAGCTAATCTACATTTTTAAAGTATTCTATTTGTTCCTATTGAATAAAAATGAGATATTCATTTTCCTAATTTGAATACCAAGATTTTAGTTATGCATAGACCTCTTCATATATACACTACATCCAAACTTGGTGCATAGTTGATTTTGAAGAGTTATATCAGAAATTGAAGTATAATATGGCCCTATTTTGTGATATTTCTGCATTAATTAGATCATCATCTAAAGAACGAAAGAAAAACAGGAATGCCACTCTTTCATTATTTCTAATTCTGTTTTATTTGAAAACAATTTCCACCATACATTTTGGGATTCTATGGCAGTATATTAACTCCAAAAAGACTATTACTATCTTCTAAATCAGTAGTTGACAAGCTACAGCTCACTGACCAAATCTTGCTTTCTCTTTTGTTAATAAAGTTTTACTGCAATACAGCAATATTCATTTATTTAGATAACCTCATAAATTATCAAATTTGCTAGTGAGAAAAAAATATATATCAAGCAGGTTAGAACATTTTCTGAAAGTTACAGGGCAAGTCAGTGACAGAACAGAAGACCTAGTGCCCAGTTTCCTCTTTGATATTTCAATGCATTCCAATTTGAAAGCAAGTTTACCCTTTTAATTAATGGGGATGACATATACAACCTATGGTTCCTCAGAAGTTTGAGTTAATTTATAAAAAGCAAAGCCTGCTTTTCTTCATGCAATTTTGTCAAATATTAAGAAAATAAAAATTGAAATGCATTGAAAATACTAGATTATGCTCTCCTTGTTTGGGCAGTCTCCCTCCAAAAATAACAAAATATACCTAAAGGCATACATCTGTATAGCTGATAGCAAAATCAATAGAGAAGCAATATTATATTGCATCAAAATGTGGGAATTTGAATGAAATTTCTAACATTTATGAATTATAAGACATTTACTTTAATCTTTCAAATTCATTTAGTCCTTAGATTTTAACATAAAAATGAAATGAAATAATCTGAAGCTATAAACAGAAAAGCAAAATTGGTCAAAGAGGATCATCAAGGAAACTAATGTGACTGTTTACTAAAATATCACAATATGTATCTGCAGAACTTGTGGCAATTAAATTCTAGAAACAGAGGTCTTTGTCCTGTTCTGCCTTTAACTCAGTGTCTTTTGCAGAAAAGCATTTCCTTTCCATATACCTCAAACTCTTCAAAGAACAATTAGAGAGTAAATGAAAGCAGTAGCTATATCGAGTAGACAAGTAATATCCTTGGACATTTACTGCCTAAAGGCATAACATGAGAGAGAAGAGCACTATACTGACCACTGGTCTATCGTAACAACTTTTTTGTTGTTGTAGTTCGGTCACTAAGTCGTATCTGACTCTGTGACCCCATGGACTACAGCCAGGCTCCTCTGTCCTCCACTATCTTGAGTTTGCTCAAATTCATGTCCATTGAAAAAACAAATATCTGCATTCTAGTGCTACATTGGACTCTCCAGGTGGAGATGGATAAATGTGTAAAGTGACCATTTCCCTAACACCACCACCATAAAATGACGCATTAAGGTTTGCTAGTTAGTGGCTAAAATTGATAAAAAAAATTTCAATTTTCCTGCTTTGGTCTTGTCATCTGGGCACCAGGATGGTAACATATTAGTCAAGATTTATCATAGATTTTAAAATGAACACACTGACAAAAATGGGCATATACTGCACACACACACATGCCATTGCATTAATACATGATGGGACATGTTGATTATAAAATGATGTAGATTATCATTCTGTCCTTTTAGTAGAGTTTCAATAAGTCAAATAATCAGAAATGAAGTTTATTAAATCAGAGATAAGAAAATTGATTACTTGACTTGTCCATTCCACTCTATTGATGCACTTAAAATACCTGGAAGATATACATGTATGAAGGATTGTGGAATCCATTTAACAGATAGCACCAACTATTGTGAGTGACTTCACTTCACTCACTTCATACTTTATCACTGGAGAAGGAAATGGCAACCCACTCGAGTATTCTTGCCTGGAGAACCCCATGGACAGAGGAGCCTGGCGGGCCGTGGTCCATGGGGTCACAGAGAGTCGGACATGACTGAAGTGACTGAGCCCGGGCACCATCTATTGTGGGAAGGAAGATAAAATATTCTGTTCTGGTTTTACATCCCTAATCAGTTAGTGCCAACACTAATATTTTTGTCTCTTCTAGGTCTGTATAAAAGTTACAACAACTCTGAAACCAGTGTGAGAGTTTATTCAGTTTGCCTCTCTCATTTTATCAAAGCCATTGAATTCAATTTACATGAAGGAATTCTAGAGAGGCTCTCCATGGATTTCTGCAAGAGATCACCAAAGATGCCATCCCTATAGATGAACCAACTAGGACTAGCACATATGTGAAATGAAGAGAAACTAATGGCTTTATAGTGTAACCACCTACTATAAGATATATTTTGCCTTAAGAGATAATTAAAAATGCAATTCTGAGATAGCCAAAATTTCAAAATATAAAAATGCAATTAATCATCTTTCATGGAAGGAAAAACATGCATTTGGAGAGATGAAATCATCACAAAAGCCTAACCAAAGGCTTTAAATACTATTTAACAGATAAAGACATCTGTATTTTATAAAGTGAACTTGTATATGCTTCAAGACACAGTATGAATACTTTATAGTGAAAGGTAGAATAAGAAGGGATAGTGCATTAACCAAGAATATTTTATTGTCTAAATGCCTCCATGACAGACAGCATAACACTGTAAGTACATATTATAAACTCCAAGCTGTTTCAACAATAGAATACTTCTGCACTGAACTCTTCAGTGTGTAATAAATGTTATAAACATTACTGAGAATCAAAATCATCTGCAGGCTGTCTGCCCATTTCAGTGGAGTTTTAAAATTTTTTACTTACATTTTATATTTTATGAGCAGAGAGCTCTGCAAGCCAAGTGAGTTATCAACCATTTATATTTCTGATAATCTTAATATTAGAATAACAAATGCAGCCCAGCATGACTGATGATTATGCAATAAGGAGATTAGTTCACCATTGTACTGACAGATCATTTTGTTTTCATTATGCCTAAGGTCTCATTTTAAACAATTATTATCTTGTAAAGTTGGTCTTGCTTTGGCTAAAGGAAGAAAAGAGTATTAGACAAGTTCTTCGGATTTACTCAGGCAACAATATGCAATATCATTGCTAGAATGAGAACTTGAAAGGCAACATTTTAAGATAAACATTACATTTTTCTTCAGGCTGTACCTTCACATTGTGCTCTTATGTTAACCCTATCTTTACTTAAAATCAGTCACTGATGTCAGAAGAGACAGTCAAGTTCAGTCCCTCATTCTTCTTATTTATGTTACAATTGATGTAAAAAAGAAAATCTTCATTGGGATTGGGATTTGGAGAGAGAATAAATAATTTTTCTCACAACAATAATTTCTTAGTTTTTTCTCCTTGGGTTACCGTGGTTTTTTAACAGAAATATAAGTAGACACTTATTCTGTTATCAGTAGCATGACATAATAAAAAGTGGTTACCTATATTTGGCTTGGCACCTATGTTTAAGAGATAAAAGCGCTCCAGTACTCTGAGATGGTGCAGTTTACTTCTTCTCCAA
The DNA here is from genome assembly GCF_054371585.1 of Giraffa tippelskirchi. Lineage (NCBI taxonomy): Eukaryota > Metazoa > Chordata > Mammalia > Artiodactyla > Giraffidae > Giraffa > Giraffa tippelskirchi. Next base: position 46,807,927 of record NC_137276.1, read on the forward strand.
AATACTGTGTGATCTGGCTGTTATCTTTATTCTACTACCTACTATAGGATAAAGATACAACTAGAGGACAAAGGGTACAAGAGGACCACATGAGAAAGGAAGCTGACTTGGTGTTTGGGGTGAAAATATCATCTGTTTTCATTATTTTCCCTTCTTTTTAAGAGAATTTAAGTTTCAACAGGCCAACATGAACTGTTGTCTCGAGATAATGTGGTATTATTCTATACAGCATCTATCAGATAGTCAGAAATAGAAAACTGTTTCTGATATCATTTTTAAATACAAAGATGCGGCGGACAAAGAAGATGAGAGGCAAGAAAGAAGTTTGAGGTTGGAGTTTGAATTGAAATAGTTGTTTTATCTACTTAATGGTGCGTGTGCTGTCACTTCAGTTGTGTCCAACTCTGTGCAGCCCTATGGACTGTAGCCCACCAGGCTCCTCTGTCCTTAGGATTCTCCAGGCAGGAATACTGGAGTGGGTTGCCATGCCCTCCTCCATGAGATCTTCCCAACCCAGGGATTGAACCCATGTGTCTTATGTCTGCTGCATTGGCAGGTAGGTTCTTTACCACTAGTGCCACCTGGTAAACCCTCTTTAATGGTATCAGAATTCAATTCAGTATTATGTGATTTTGTGAGGTCCAGCTATCTAAATTGTTGGCTCTTGATTACCTATTTTACCAAGTTTTTCTGGTTTGCATAAACCAATCCATTATATGGTCTGTTTTTAACCAATACTACAATTTAACAAATTTTATTTATTATACTTCTCTTATTTTTCATAGACAAATATTGAAAGAGTTTCAAATATATTGAGAAACCAGAGAGAAAAATCCTTTGGTGGTTGTCTAAATATCTGGGGTCTCCAAAATACTCTAAAAATACTATGAATCCATTTCCTTTGATTTCCATATTTTTGTGTTACTATGGCTTTATCAATGGATGATTATGATGGCTTTTAAAAATACAGTTATAGTTTCTAATTTTGCTTCAGACCAATCTAATGTCTCCACAGAAAAACAGAATAAACTGAAATATACACAGTTCTGTATTTAGAACCAAGTTTACCTAGGGTCATTAGAGAAAGGTGTTGTTTAAATTGTAGCTGGATGCTACTGACATGATTTTGCATAAATTCTTGCATAAATCACTAGTAGCTCCCAGCTACAACTTAAACATCTTTCTCTGATAACCCTATATTAACTTGGTTCTTCCTTCTTAATATCTGAAAGGATAGAATTCTACTTACTTACGGCACTTACCATAATTTATACTCATATATGTGATTATATTCATGTTTGTATATACCTGTATACATATTTATATTTGCTTCATAATATCTATATTTCTTTAAATAATTATTTTCTTCTCCCCCTCCAAAACACACACAAAGAGAGGGAATTCATGAGGGCCAATTTCATTTAACAGCAATTATTAAAGGATTAAAAATACTTATTAATAAGTCCAATTATAATAGAACTATTTCTCTATGAAATTAACTTTGTGTCAAAAGAAAGTATATCAAAAACTAAGAAATTTCAGCTTTTGTAGTTATTTTCTTTCCCTATCTAAAATAAGATTGACAAAATAATATTTTAAAAATTATTTGATTTTGCTCTTTGTAGCAATCGTTTTGATCTTTCAAGAATAACACACAGTTTGATTTTTTTTTAAATCATTAGCCTTCTATACAATGAATAATGAACTTTGTTAAATGAGTAACTTAATGCTTCATGCTAGGACTTTACTAAGGACTATGCAGAATACAAATACCAGCCCTGATCAGTGTTTTGTTTTTTTTCTTTAATTCTTTATTTTTATTTTTTAATTGGTGGAAAATCACTTTCAAGGAGATTATAGTCTAGTTAGGGAGACCAGTTATAACATTTTGTTAGATGTTCACTGTATACAGAGACTATACAGTCTCTGTACTATATACAGAGATTACATAGGTAAGTTGGAATGACAGGCCTCAGGAAAACATTTTTTCGCTGCTAGACCATACAAGCAGACTCTTTTGGATGGATAATTTACCTCAGTGAATTAAACAGATCTATTTAAATTACATATTTAACTAAAACTGAAAGAAAATGGGTAGTTCTATTTCCCTAAACTATGGACACAATTTTGTGTTAAATATTTTTCTGTCAGGTTATTAAAGTTCTTAATTAAGTACAAGTGAATTAAATTTATGGAAGCCCAAAAGAGTTTAATTAGAGATTTTATAAAGCATGTTAGTAGTTGTTTCAAGGTCAGAGACTGTGATATAGAGAAGTGATTTTTCCTCATGTATGACAACTTCCTTTACTTTTAGACACTCTTTCCCCCCTTAATCTCTGCATGTCTCATGAATCACAGTTCACTGTTTGAGCTTATTAATTAATTTTAAAATAGAAATAAGCTAGAATCAGATGAATGATCCTTTACCTTTACCTGTTATTTCTATGTGTTTTAAGAAATAGAAAATAAAAATCTCTTGCATCTCATTTAAGTGTCCAGTGTTCTTCTGAGCCCATTGCTTATTTGAAAAAAAAGGCAAAATATTGAGAGGATTTCTTTAAATCACTAAGAAAAATATTCTCTATTCTCTTGTCATTTCTTTAGATACTCTCTTATAGGACCTATGTATTTCTGTCTTCTTTTTATTTTCCCACTATTTTCAAGGTTCCCAGCAGATGTAATTCACAAAGGTGAGAAACATTTATCAGATAGTTACTCGAATAGCCTTGTAACCCCTCAGGGAAATCTTTCTGGTTCAATAGAAACAGTCTATGATTGAAAGAAAGAGACTTTGAATCTTGCTTTGGCTAAAAATGTCACTACAGTAAAATCATTAATCAACCTGTCTCAATTAATTTAATCTCATAGGAAAATGATATCTCTTTTAAGCACAAAACATCTAGCTAAATATGGTCATATGGTCTTGAGTCTTGTTGAAATGTTTAACAAATGAAGAGTAAGGCATAACTCATGTGAGTCAAGAAACAACATATAGAACATGTTAATTTAGATTGAATAGAAAAATAGCAACTTTTTTCTAATTAAAAGGAAAAGATTTCATTAGTATCTCAAGTGTTTTTCTTTATTTGAATTTTTTTTAATGTGAATGAATGGAAAATTTTGAGTAAAATATTGATTAATGTTAGATTGAAATTAGAAATCAGCTCCATGAAAAAATAGAGCAAATGTTAGGGGGAAAGGTGCTTAGAGTAGAAAACAGAAAGTTGGGAAAAGTATTCTCTTGATATTTAAAGGCATGATTTTTTCTTATAATTACGAGTTTGTGTTTAGGACTTCTGCAGTCCTCATCAACATCTTTGTTAACAGAGACAGATATAGGCATATGAGAAGATGCAAAACATTATGGATTTATTTAGGGACAGCTCTACAAATAGGAATCCCAGAGGTTAGCTCCCCAAAATGCTTTGAGGATACATCAGATAACCCCCATGTCTATTAAGGGAAAGAAAATGAGAAATAATTACAAATTATTACTAGATCTCTCTCAGACTACTGTAATAATCTCCCATCTGGTCTTCACCACACTCTCTCTCTCTTTAGTCGCTAAGTCGTGTCCAACTCTTGCGACCCCATGGACTGTAGCCTGCCAGGCTCACGACCCCATGGACTGTAGCCTGCCAGGCTCCTCTGTCCATGGGATTCTCCAGGAAAGAATGCTGGAATGGGTTGCCATTTCCTTCTCCAGGGGATCTTCCCAACCCAGGAATGAAACCCCAGTCTCCTGCATTGCAGGCAGATTCTTTACCGACTAGGCTATGAGGGAAGCCCTTACCACATTAATTTTTCTAAAATATAAATTAAATTGTGTTACCTTCTTGCTTAAAAACAATATTCGGTAGTTTCCCTTGCCTTTAGGGATAAAAGCCAACTTCTGTTCATGACCTACAAAGCTTTGCATAATAAGGCTGTTGCTTACATTTCCAATTTTGTCTTATACCATTCTTCTATTCGTTCAATATATTTCATTCCCATTGTACTATCATGAGTTCATATAGTGCACCAACCTAGTTCAATCAAAATGTTTCAGCACATGCAGGTCCCTCTGCTTGGAGTGCTCCTTCAACCACTTTTCATATGACTCCTTCTCATCCTCTAGATCTGAGTTGAAGTCTCGTCTTCTAAGGCCTTTCTTGAGGTATCCTTTATTTAACTGGATAAGTTAGATGTACTTTATAATAACTACTCCAATGACATTTTAAAACAATAACTGTTTGTAGTTCATGATTCTTTCAGTAAAGTATTTTGGCTGAGCTCAGGTAGGCATGTTCTCCTGGTCTTGGTCAGATCATTCATTCAGCCCATTCAACTGTGTGTCATTAGGAACTAGGAAGACAAACCATGTGGCTTTTACATTCTAGAAGTCTAGGCCAATTTGTTCACATGATGAAAAGGCAGGTTACTATGCCCACGTGTGTATATGTGTGTGTGTATTTGTAGCAGAGAGAGAGAGAGTCAGAGAGATTCAGAAGCATGCTAGGCTTCTTGAGGCTAGTGCTCAGCACAGGCACACTGTCATCTCTACCACAGTTCACTGTTCAAGTCACCAGACAGTCCAGAGGGAACAGACTTCAGCTTTTAACGATAGAAGCTACTGTGTCACATTGCAGGGCTGTGGAAACAGAAAGGATGGAGAATTGTGGCCATTTTTGCAGTTGACTACACCATTATAAGTGAGAGAGGACCCTGTTTATTCTTTTTATGATGCATAACAATGGCTTCCCTGATGGCTCCATGGTAAAGAATCCTCCTATCAATGCAGAAGACTCGTGTTTGATTTCTAATCCAAGAAGATGGTACATGCTGAGGAGCACCTAAGCCAAGGAGCCACAATGACTGAGCCCACAGGCCACAACTGCTGAAGCCCACGTGCCCTAGAGCCTGTGCTCTGCAAGAGAAGGCCCACAGTGAGAAGCCCACACACCGCAACTAGAGAGTAGCCTAAACGCACCACAACTAGAGAAAAGCCCACACAGCAACGAAGACCCAGTACAACCAAAAATAAAAATAAAATTGTAATACATATCAAATATGTTTCACCCATTTGATATTTGCTGGGTTATTGTCTGTTATTCCCTCTAGATTATAAACTCTATGAGACCAGAGACTGTTTTCTCTTTATTAACTATAGGACAGCCATGGGCTGGCATAATCTCAGGCAATACAATTGGCATTTAAAAAAATACCTAAAATAACAACTAAAAAATAAAATAAGAAATCTCTGTAGGGAAGATTTCCCTTATACTTTTGCAAATATGAAGGTCTTGTTGAGGCTCATATGTCTGTCATATATTCACAATCTCGGTAACTAGAAATGACATTAAAATATATAATAGCAATGGAAGAAAGTTCTATCACAGCAACTGAAAAAGAAACTAGTAGAAGGAATGCATTGCCTTATTAACAGAATGGAGATGACTTACATTTGCTCTGTGCATTCAGTGTGTCAGACACTATGCTGATAAATTTGCCTACACAATCACTTGTCTGCAAAGCTGATGAGAGAGCAAAGGTGACCAAAGGGAGATAGCATGAATTCTCTGACTTGGGGATTGAAGCTAGTGTTATCTGTCAGGAATCTAGGAAAGGCTGGCACATACAATAAGGTAGAAAGAAATTACATAAAGAATGAATGCTTGTATGTGATTACCTAGGTCTCAGTAAAACACATAGTTGCTATCTACTCTAGAACTTGTTTGTAAGTAATCTGCCTCAATATATTATAACTCCAGAATTTCAGCCCAATTACTGAAATACCCACAATAGAATACATTTTAGAATCCATTAGTACTTAAGAATCCTAAATGTACTTGAGATTTCATGAACTATAATTTTCAGATGAACCTTGGCATCAGAGAAGACTGAGAATAAAATGCTATGACAGTTTCTCTACAGTACTTATTCCTTCATTCAGACGCCTCCAAAGTTGAGTTTAATATTTACAATGCCAATATATAGCTTGAGCATAAAAAAAAAATTATTTTGAACTAATGATAAGAAAAGTGCAATAAGGTAAATGAAACTTGCTCTTATAAAAATGGAATAATTGTTGTAATACTAATGCTGTATTTATGAAGCACTGTGTGTTTTCAAAACTTTTCACACAGTTTAAAGCTCTTTGGCTAGTGAAATTCAGAATTAAAGAGGTTAAATAACTTGCATGAAGGCTACGAGGTGTAAGTACAAATAAATTCAATGCTCCTAATTTAGAGCCCAATGTCTTATGCTGGTTTCTGATTCAACAGCAAATATAGAAAGGCATTTACAAATAAATAAAATTCATAGAATGGATTGGCATAATACTTAACAAATTGTATGATCCTTGAGAGTGTATTAAATTTCTGTTTAAACAGTCATTATTTATTAAAGAACACACAAACCAAACTATCAACAGTTAAAAGATAAAAATACAGTTTTAATTTTGTTTTATAATGATGCAAGCATGCTCAATTTATTTATCTCACTTTCTTCAATCTCCCATCCTCTCTAGATTCCCCATTCTTTAATGTCTTTATGCTGAAATTATATTAGAACAAGAAGAAAACTTTTGTTTTTTACTAAAAATAAAATTAAAAATAGTCTTTCAAGAGGATATAAGATGATCTTATTTCTTATGCTTCCTATACTATTTTTCAAATTAAATATGTAAATATTTCTAATGAGATATATATTTCAATAATCACAATAGAAATAACAACCTCCTAAAAATATTAGTATTTTTGGATCATTAAGATTTTGCCACCATTTACTTACATATCTGAAAACAAGGTAAGCTTTTCTTTACTAAGCTGTGTCCTAGTCAGCCTTGTTTACTGGTATGGACTGAATTGTGCCCTCCTAAAATTCTTGTGTTAAAGCTGTAACCCCCACCACCTTAGAATGTGACTTTATTTGGAGATAGGGACTTCAAGGAGCAATTAAGATTAAATGAGCACATATAAGTGAATTCTAGTCCCATCTGACTGATGTTCTTATAAGAAGAGGAAATTTGGACACACGTGAGAGACACCAGGGATATATGTACATAGAGATAAGACATGTGAAGATGTGAAGACACAGCAGAAAGGGAACCATCTGGAAGCCAAAGGCAGACCTCAGGAGACCACAAACTGTGATATCTTGATCTTAAACTTCCAGCCTCTAGGACTGTGAGGAAATATTAATATTATCTGCAGTTTAAGCCACCGAGGTTGGAATATTTTGGTATGGCAGCCCTAGCAAATGAAAACATCCAATTTCAGCAAAAATATCTCTTAAGATCTGGCTGAAGGCAACTGGCTTCTATTATAGGAGCAACAGTCATAGCTCGCGATACCTCTTGAGTCTAACAGAGCCTCTAAAGATGATAACCTTCTAGGAATCCGCTTGTCTCTAGCCCTTTCTTCTTTGAAATGACTAACTAAAGACTCATCTATGTCCCTTCTACTAAGAATCTCCTCTCTGCCTGACTACTGACAGATGATCACAAAAACAGAGCTTGGATCTGAGTAGACCCTGTTACACACTGCATGTGAAGTGAAGTGTTAGTCGCTCAGTTGTGTCCGACTCTTTGCAACCCCATGGGCTGGGGCTCACCAGGCTCTTCTGTCCATGGGATTCTCCAGGCAAGAATACTGGAGAGGGTTGCCATTTCCTTCTCCAACACACTGCCTACACTTCGAAGTTTTTTTACTGTTCCTTTGCACTGTGTTCAGACTCTTATCATGCCGGCTTCCCATTCATGGCTCTTTCTAGCAAGTGCACTGTTTGACCATCGGCCAAAACTTTAGTCCTACCCAATAGATTTGATGACCAGCATATCAAAGAGATCGTTAATGGTGTAGGAGACTATGGTGTAGAAGCAGCTCATGTGTTCCTCTGTACACAATCATACTACTGGGGAGTGGCAGTAATCCAGGTGGAAACTGACCCTTTTGCCTACAGGTAACACATGGGCTTCCCTTGTGGCTCGGCTGGTAAAGAATCGCCTGTAATGCAGGAGACCTGGGTTCAATCCTTGGGTTGGGAAGATCCCCTGGAGAAGGGAAAGGCTACCCACTCCAGTATTCTGGCCTGAAGAACTCCATGGACTGTATAGTCCATGGGGTCACAAAGAGTCGGACACGACTGAGTGACACTCACTCATTCACTCAACACGTGGCAAAAAGCTCAAGTTTCACATCACTATGGCACATGCTTTTACAGCATTTAGAGACCAAAAATGTAGAAAATCATGTTAAAGTTGTAACTTGTGTATCAGAATAAATGCAGGACTGATAAGCTATTCACGGTGATCTCAGATCTATGCAATCCTAGGCGAAAGCAATGGAGAGGACAACGGACCAACACTTTTCCTCTTTTACACTGTGATGCTTCTCCTTCATCTTGGAGGAGGAAGAGAGATGATGACACTGGAGAGTTTGGTTTTTTTTTTTTTGGACTTTGATTTATATCTTGGAAACCCCAAGGTATTTTGAGAGAAATGTAGTATATTTAATGTTGTCAGGGCACTTATTTGCCATTATATACTCCTGGAAAAGAAAAAGGAGGCGCAACTGGCGATTTGAAAGACACATTTTGAGCCTATCTCACAAACCCTGCAAATATATGAGTCACCAATGTGTAGCAATTTTTATAAAAAGCTAACTTTGTGTGTAAAAGAACATTTTTTTTGTTTTCTGAAACTGTGGCAAAACTTCTGATCTGGATATAAACCAAAGAAGTATTAAAAGTGCTAGGGCTCCCTCTAATGATCATCAAACCAAAACAGGACTTTTTTTTTGCCTTTTACAAAATACATTTGTTCACTCCTTTGGCAAATTATATTAAACATGCTAATCTACTCATGTCTCTCCTTTGCTAAAAAACATTCAGATTCCCTGGTGTTTGGGTTCTGACTGTCCCATGGGAACATTGACCATAATTTGTTTAATCCTGAAAACCTAATGTCTTCTCTCCAAATCTTCTTCTCCCCTCTCCTGGTCATTTTACTAAGTTACCAAAGCCAGTAGATAGGAAGCCTTCTTAGTAATGTGCATATCCTCCTAAAAGGAAGACTATTCTCCCACCCTAAATTCTGATGTCTCTGTCCTAATTGAGAGTCATCAGCACAACCAATCTGAACAATCACAAAGTCCTTCTTGCCTTGCCCCTTACTTCTCTCTGTCATTCTCTGCTCCCCTAGATCTCTTCACTATTGTCATATGTTACTCTCATTTATGGAGAGGGAAATGGCAACCCACTCCAGTATTCTTGCTTGGAGAATCCTGTGGACAGAGGAGCCTGGAGGGCTGCTGTCCATAGGGTTGCACAGAGTCGGACACAACTGAAGAGACTTAGCATGCATGCATGCATTGGAGAAGGAAATGGCAACCCACTCCAGTGTTCTTGCCTGGAGAATCCCAGGGACAGAGGAGCCTGGTGGGCTGCCGTCTTTGGGGTTACAAAGAGTCGGACATAACTAAAGCGATTTAGCAGCAGCAGCAACTCTCTCATTTATCTTCTCTTCAGATCTCTTCATATCAATACTTACTCAAAAATGTTCAATATCTGCCTTTTGTCCATGTGTGAGACCCTTGACCTGGCCAATCATGATCTGATTTAAAGTACTTCTCTAATAACTACTGAAGATAAAAAGAGATTGAATCACTAATGGTGATATCTGTCGAATGATGGGAAATTGTCTTCACTGGTCCCTCATTTTTTCAAAATTCCTTATAAATTTTCCTGCTGCTGTAAAGGTGCTATCACCATGGGTTTCACAGGCATTTGTCTAATAGTAGTGAATGAATGAATGAAACCTACTGGTTCAGAGGGAGATGAGATTACATGTGCTTTTAGAGGACAATAAATAGCAATATTTTCCTATAATTACTTTCTTGCATGGTATTATTCCAATGCAAGGCATGAGTTACTCTCCTGTTAATTTCTAAACCTTGCATTCTTCAATAATAAGTTGATTTGTACACTTCAAAATGACATGTAGAGAATATGTGTTGCTTCTGCTACCTAACCCTTAAGGATTTAAAAGCACCAAGAACCATGTTTCACTGTCCTAGACTCATTTGTCTCACAACACGATATCCATATTTAAAAAAAAAAAAAAAAAAGGTTTCACCATCACACAAAAGCCTTGAGCAGACACTGGTAAAACATCCAGAAGGTTTATGAAGCCTCATGTACCCTTAGTACCTGAATGACACAGTGATAATCTCTCATCTTTGCTTTGGATATTGGCTTGCATTTCTGTCAGGGAGGAAGTCCTTAGGTCTTATTTCAATATAATTACTATGGCAAGTTCTTAGTTTTATTTAGATGTAACTATCCCAGGTGACGCTAGTGGTAAAGACCCTGCCTGCCAAAGCAGGAGACATGAGATGTGGGTTTGACCCCTGGGTTGGGAAGATCCCCTGGAGGAAGGCATGACAACCCACTCCAATATTCTGCTTGGAGAATCCCATGGACAGAGGAGCCTGGCGGGCTACAGTCCATGAGATCCACAGAGTCGGACACAACTGAAACAACTTAGCACATTAAATATGCCTTAATATTAAGCAGTCAAGAGAATAGCATGTTTACCTAAAAGAGATATTCTTAAATGCAAACTATTATTTTGACATTACTGTTTTAAAATATAGTAATAGTATACTGAAATTTAACCCTTTAACACACCCACACACAGAAACACATATATCACTAATAAATATTTCATACTTTGGAAAGAGAGGGTGAGAATTGGTTTTGGAGAAATCATGAACACCCCTAAATATAAGGCAAGCAATTAGAAACATTAAGACCATAAACAGGAGTCTCTCAGAAAACTTATAAAAGTTTGAGCAAGGTTAAGCTCTATAAAACAAAAAGTATTATTGCATTAATATTCATAAACACTGTCTCTTGCATTGTAGGGATAATTCTGGCTTTGGCTATAATTTTCCTCCCTTCGCCCCAGTCATGGATTTTTTTCTTTTTTAAATTCTGCTGTGCCAGAGTTTGTGGGGAAAGAATGTGAGGAGATTTAGAGAAAATGATAACCCAAGCCAATGATTAAGGATGACTAAGAAAGGGTTTTTCAGTAGTCTGGAGGGAACAGGCCCTGGTGTGCTCATCAACTGCCTTTTATGCAAACATATTCTAAAGGAATAAATGATTTGGGATCGGATGAACAGGGTAAATTTTGTTTACTGCATGTTTTTCCTAGACTTTGCCACCACTGTGACCTTCCTCTCTATCCCTTCCCATTCTCTGCTCCCTTTTCCACTCTCCACATCTCCTCTCTCCCCTCCTTTTTTTCCTTTCTTCACTTCCCTTTTTTTCTCCTTCTCCTCATTCTCCTTGGTTACATCTATGTGTTGTAGATTTTGTATGAGAACTAGATGACTAATTTTACTTCCAGTTATTTGGATAAAATGTTGACCTTTGGGTTATTCTCATACAATATAATGCTGCTTTTAACCATGTAAGCTATGTGTATACTTGAAAAGATACTTTTGCCTCCAGCCATGAACAGTAATCTGTTTGAAAAAAGACATATGAAGGTAATGACAGCTGTTGATTCTTTTATCCAATAACCCATGTGCAGTATAACACAGCAAAGAAAATGTGAAGATTATTATAACGAAAGCTAGCAAATCATGCTAAAATGTTTTAAGTGTATGTATTATTTAGCCAAAACTTAAATCATAAATCCATGAAATTAAAAGATGCTTGCTCTTTAGAAGGAAAGAAATGACAAACTTAGATAGTGTATTAAAAAGTAGAGACATCACTCTGCCAACAAAGATATGTATAGACAAAGCTATGGTTTTCCAGTAGTCAGAAATGCTTTTTATGGTACACAAATTTTTCTTTTTTTATGTCTATGAGAAAAGACCTCAACAGAGTATAAACACTTGAAGGATATAATAAAGGTATGGCAGTTGTTCATACCAGTTCAGTTCAGTTCAGTCACTCAGCAGTGTCCGACTCTTGGCGACCCTATGAATCGCAGCACGCCAGGCCTCCCTGTCCATCACCAACTCCCAGAGTTTACATAAACTCATGTCCATGGAGTCAGTGATGTCATTCAGCCATTTAATCCTCTGTCATCCCCTTCTACTCCTGCACCTAATCCTTCTCAGCATCAGGGCCTTTTCCAGTGAGTCAGCTCTTCACATGAGGTGGCCAAAGCATTGGAGTTTCAGCTTCAACATCAGTCCTTCCAATGAACACCCAGGGCTGATCTCCTTTAGGATAGACAGGCTGGATCTCCTTGCAGTCCAAGGGACTCTCCAGAGTCTTCTCCAATACCACAGTTTAAAAAAATCAATTCTTCAGTGCTCAGCCCTCTTCACAGTCCAACCCTCACATCCATACATGACTATTGGAGAAACCATAGCCTTGACTAGTCGTTCCTTTATTGGCAAAGTAATGTCTCTGCTTTTGGATATGCTATCTAGGTTGATCATAACCTTCCTTCCAAGGAGTAAGCGTCTTTTAATTTCATGGCTGCAGTCACCATTCTCAGTGACCTTGGAGCCCCAAAAAATAGAGTCTGACACTGTTTCCACTGTTCCCCAATCTATTTCCCATGACATGATGAGACCAGATGCCATGATCTTAGTTTTCTGAATGTTGAGTTTTAAGACAACTTTTTCACTTTTCTCTTTCACTTTCATCAAGAAGCTTTTTAGTTCCTCTTCACTTTCTGCCATAAGGGTGGTGTCATCTGCATATCTGAGGTTATTGATATTTCTCCTGGCAATCTTGATTCCAGCTAGTGCTTCTTCTAGCCCAGAGTTTCTCATGATGCATATAAATAAGCAGAGTGACAATATACAGCCTTGACGTACTCCATTTCCTATCTGGAACCAGTCTGTTGTTCCATGTCCAGTTCTAACTGTTCCTTCCTGACCTGCATACAGGTTTCTCAAGAGGCAGGTCAGGTGGTCTGGTATTCCCATCTCTTTCAGGATTTTCCACAGTTTATTGTGACCCACACAGTCAAAGGCTTTGGCATACTCAATAAAGCAGAAATAGACGTTTATGTTTTTCTGAAACTCTCTTGCTTTTTCAATGATCCAGCAGATGCTGCCAATTTGATCTCTGGTTCCTCCGCCTTTTCCAAAACCAGCTTGAACATTTGGAATTTCACGGTTCACGTATTGCTGAACCCTGGCTTGGAGAATTTTGAGCATTACTTTACTAGCTTGTGAGATGAGTGCAATTATGCGGTAGTTTGAGCATTCTTTGGCATTGCCTTTCTTTGGGATTGGAACGAAAACTGACATTTTCCAGTCCTGTGGCCACTGCTAAGTTTTCCAAATTTGCTAGCATAATGAGTGCAGCACTTTCACAGCATCATCTTTGAGGATTTGAAATAGCTCAACTGGAATTCCATCACCTCCACTAGCTTTGCTCGTAGTGATGCTTTCTAAGGCCCACTTGATTTCACATTCCAGGATGTCTGGCTCTAGGTGAGTGATCACACCATCATGATTATCTGGGTCGTGAAGATCTTTTTTGTACAGTTCTTCTGTGTATTCTTGCCACCTCTTCTTAATATCTTCTGCTTCTGTTAGGTCCATACCATTTCTGTCCTTTATCGAGCCCAACTTTGCATGAAATATTCCCTTGGTATTTCTAATTTTCTTGAAGAGATCTCTAGTCTTTCCCATTCTGTTGTTTTCCTCTATTTCTTTGCATTGATCACTGAGGAAGACTCACGTCCAAGGTAAGAGAAACCCATGTAAGACAGTAGGTGTTGTGAGAGGGCATCAGAGGGCAGACACACTGAAACCTAAATCACAGAAAACTAGCCAATCTGATCATATGCACCACAGCCTTGTCTAACTCAATGAAACTAAGCCATGCCGTGTGGGGCCACCCAAGGTGGATGGGTCATGGTGAGGAGGTCTGACAGAATGTGGTCCACTGGAGAAGGAAATGGCAAACCACTTCAGTAGTCTTGTCTTGAGAACCCCATGAACAGTAGGAAAAGGCAAAATGATAGAATACTGAAAGAGGAACTCCCCAGGTCAGTAGGTGCCCAATATGCTACTGGAGATCAGTGGAGAAATAACTCCAGAAAAATGAAGGGATGGAGTCAAAGCAAAACAATACCCAGTTGTGGATGTGACTCATGATAGAAGCAAGGTCCGATGCTGTAAAGAGCAATATTGCATAGGAACCTGGAATGTTAGGTCCATGAATCAAGGCAAATTGCAAGTGGTCAAACAGGAGATGGCAAGAGTGAACGTCAACATTCTAGAAATCAGCAAACTAAGATGGGCTGGAAGGGGTGAATTTAACTCAGATGACCATTATATCTACTACTGTGGGCAAGAATCCCATAGAAGAAATGGAGTAGCCATCATGGTCAATGAAATGCAGTACTTGGATGCAATCTCAAAAACGACAAAATGATCTCTGTTCATTTCCAAGGCAAACCATTCAATATCACAGTAATCCAAGCCTATGCCCCAACCAGTAACGCTGAAGAAGCTGAAATTGAATGGTTCTCTGAAGACCTACAAGACCTTTTAGAACTAACACCCAAAAAAAAGATGTCCTTTTCATTATAGGGGACTAGAATGCAAAAGTGGGAAGTCAAGAAACACCTGGACTAACAGGCAAATTTGGCCTTGGAGTACAGAATGAAGCAGGGCAAAGGCTAATAGAGTTTTGCCAAGAGGACGCACTGGTCATAGCAAACACCCTCTTCCAACAACACAAGAGAAGACCCTACACATGGACCTCACCAGATGGTCAACATCAAAATCAGATTGATTATATTCTTTGCAGCCAAAGATGGAGAAGCTCTATACAGTCAGCAAAAACACGACTGGTAGCTGACTGTGGCTCAGATCATGAACTGCTTATTGCCAAATTCAGACTTAAATTGAAGAAAGTAGGGAAAACCACTAGACCATTCAGGTATAATCTAAATCAAGTCCCTTACGATTATACAGTGGAAGTGAGAAATAGATTTAAGGGACTAGATCTGATAGACAGAGTGCCTGATGAACTATGGATGGAAGTTCATGACACTGTACAGGAGACAGGGATCAAGACCATCCTCAAGATAAAGAAATGCAAAAAAGCAAATGGCTGTCTGAAGAGGCCTTACAAATAGCTGTGAAAAGAAGAGAAGCGAAAAGCAAAGGAGAAAAGGAAAGATATTCCCAATTTTTCATACCAAAGTGTCAGGAAATACAAATAACCCAAAGATACAGTGTGGATAAAAAATACAATTATTAAATCATTTCATACCTGAGTGTGTGAAGATATCTGGAGGAAGAGTAGTCTAGAAAAGTGAGCACGCTGTGACTGACCCAGAGCCAAGAACATTGCTGTGGTTTTCAAGGAATAGCAGAGTCAGCATTGATAAAGACAAGTACATCAGAGGACAGTCAGAGTAACTGAGGACAGAATGTTACCAGTAGCCAAGATATGTGAGGCCTATTATGCTTTTTAAAACTAATTTTTAATATCAAGATATGTATACCCAATTTGAAATAAAGGAAAAAGAAAAATATTTGGACTCAGGGAACTTTGAGAAATCATGTTCAGCTGGATCCAGGGGCTCACATTGTGTCATTTTTTTTTCTTTTCTGTTTCCCTCTCTCTGATGACAATAATCTTGTTTTTTCTATTGGACTGCTTTATGAATCTTGAACATGGCCAATAGCAGTAGTTGTGGCTACCAGTTTAAAACTTTCATTATAAAGAATTTGCTCCTGATGATAAATTATCAATACAATTGAAGTACTTCAACTAACTTTGCTTAATCATTTTCCCATTCCCTGAAACTGACTATTGGCAATGCCATGTATTACTACAATGTGATTTAAGCCTAGATCACAAAACAATTCATGCATCCTGGGTGAGATGCTAAGACTGACATCCATCAGAACCACATGGAATGACACAGATGAGTTTCCCCAATAAAAGGGATGCTGGGAAGACCTAATGAATCTATCATTCGGTCCTTCAATTTCCCAGTCAATGGAGTAAAATAAGGTATGTCTTTGGATTTAAACCTTGCCTTCTTTCCATCTGCAAAGACATTATTAAAGATACCTATGCAACCCCTAAAAAGCTCTAGGGTTATATCTGTTGATATGGCTAACTGACTAGATATCTTCATGCTACTACATTTCATGATCTCGTGTGTTCATGTCCTTTCTGAAGTCATATGCACAACTGGTGAGTATGCACTCTCTAAACAAAGGAAATTCTTAGTTCAGAGAGTGTAATCATAAATAGCACTAATCTCCTTCCTAGACTTTCAAACCTGTACTCAAAACTGCTCTACAATTGCACCTATGAAAGAAATCTGAGTACAGAATCAAATTCTTAGCAGATAAGATATAGAAGATACAACATTCTTTGAAAAATTACTTCATGGAGAAGGAAATGGCAACCCACTCCAGTATTCTTGCCTGGAAAAGTCCATGGACAGAGGAGCCTGGTGGGCTGCAGTCCATGGGGTTACATGACTGAGCACGCGTGCATGAGGGTGGAGGGAAATGGGTTGGTAGCAATAAACTGGTAGAACCAAAAAAAAAAAAGAAAAATTACTTCAAATTCTCAACCTTGAAGTAAAGTTACACACGATAATGAGTTTGTTGAGATCACTGTCTGTCTCTCATAGACATAGTGCTTTCTCATCTGATAATGGGCTATGAAAAGGCCAAGTATAATGGTTATATGGCTCAAAGGTTATTAAGTAGGTGGGGCTATGGAAACCTGCAGTACTTTGACTTCTCGGGTAAATGCCAGGGCACTGTCGTCTTTAGACTGATCACTTTAGAGCATGGACTTTTAGAGAATGAGCATCAGTAATCCCTTGGATATGACCCCAGATGAACACAGGTTATCTAAATTCAGCTCCACGCTGTATTTACAATTAGACACATTGACTTTGTATAGGAAAAACTGGGAATATATTCTATGCAATTTGCCTTTAGAAAATAGAGGGTTGTAGAAAACAATTTCTCTAAATAAGTTGCTTCTTCTTGCAGAAAGTTTGGTCTCTGCTTTTTTTTTTTTGGTCTATTTCTATTTTTGTGTATCTGAAAAGAGTGAAGTACAGGCAATGCTGAGCTAATAATAAGTCCCAACTATTAAATAATTATATGCAGCTAATTTGTTACCTTAGGATGTTTGTTTATTTACTGAACCTGAAAAAAAACTTGGGGTTCGGTCTTTTGAATTTTTTTTATAGTCTGTATTTTCTTAAATAATGTAAAACTAAATTTACAGTTACCCCTTAATTCTGAAATTTTAACCTCCACAGTACTACTTTACTTATAATTACAAATAAGGGAAATACTATAAAATGTTGATATTGTAACTCTGTTACAATAACTTTGTCATAATACTCTGACTAATATAACTAACCTGCATTATTTCTAAATACAACAACGATAAACATCTCAGACAAAGATCTCAGCGGTAAATAAAAGGCACATGATTCATTCACTTCCACACTGGGTCCTGAAATTCTTCATGGAGTCGTGGCTGATTTCCAAAATATCCAGAAAGTTATTTTACTTCTTGTATGCTATTAGTTTCCACTAATTAAGATGGCAAAGTGAAATACTTTGAAGTTATCCCATTTTTAGTTGACAGAGAGACATTTATTAGTTTGCCTTAAACTCAGTTTTATCTGGAACTGCATCACTTTTACCAGTTTAAAAACTAACTTCCAGGAAGGGGAACACATGTAAACCCATGGCTGATTCATAAAAAGAAAAAAAAAAATAACTTCTCTTTTGCAAAGAGAAAAAAAATTATGAATACTTTGTTTCTCTAAGCAAGATTTCTCAAGAATAGGACTACTGACATTTTGGGCTGGAAAATTATTTGTTGTCTGAGGCTGTCATGTGCATTGCAATTTGTTTAGCAGGATCCTGAAATTAACTCAATACATGATAGTATAATCCTCCCCACCACCAGCACACACTTACACTTACATGCACACACACACAATACACCCCACATGCAGAAACACCAAGTTATGACAAGCAAGACTGTCTTCAGATACCAAATGTCAACTGCACAGATAATCTCCCCAGGTTGAGAAGCACAGCTCTAAAATTATACCAACTGTCATATACAGAAGGTGCAGTCACACATTTTTCAAGGCGAAAGCAAATTTAAAGTTTGTATAGTCTAATAATCATTCCTATTACAAATAATTAATTTAAATAGGAGAGGTCTATGGAATTGAGTAAGGTCACACAAAGTTAGGATTTGAACCCAGCTTTTCCAACACTTTCTCAAATGTCTTACACTTAATTCACAATAAGGGAAAATACAATATGTCACAGAAATTATGAATCCAGTGGTTATTTCCTATTTACTGACATACTTAAATAAATTATTCAAACTGATAAATATTTTAATAGGTACTCCTTGTTCAGTAATATTTTTATGTATAATCCTTAGAGAAGGAAATGGCAACCCACTCCAGTATTCTTGCCTAGAGAATCCCACAGACAGAGAAGACTGGTGGGATACAGTCCATGGGGTGGCAAAGAGTCAGACACTACTGAGTGACTAACACTTCTTTCTTATGAAACTAAAATACTCAAATAAAATGTTACTTTACTAAAAACTCAAATACTAAATGCATATATTGTTAATATAAAAGAATAAAAAATCTTTATCATTTGAGTTTAAAATGTCAGTGACTCAATCATATGTGTTAAATATAGGTTTTTTATATTGGAAATATTCCATATTGAAAAGAATTACATTAAAATACTTTAAAATATGGAGTTTTTCCAAAAAAAAAAAACACTTGGAACTTTTTCATTGTCCCCAGATTTTTGCCTGAAAGATGGGCTCGATAAAGGACAGAAATGGTATGGACCTAACAGAAGCAGAAGATATTAAGAAGAAGTGGCAAGAATACACAGAAGAACTGTACAAAAAAAATCTTCATGATCCAGAAAATCACAATGGTGTGATCACTCACCTAGAGCCAGACAACCTGGAATGTGAACTCAAGTGGGCCTTAGAAAGCATCACTACAAACAAAGCTAGTGGAGGTGAAGGAATTCCAGTTGACCTATTTCAAATCCTGAAAGATGATGCAGTGAAAGTGCTGTATTCAATAGGCCAGCAAATTTGGAAAACTCAGCAGTGGCCACAGAACTGGAAAAGGTCAGTTTCATTCCAATCTCAAAGAAAGGCAGTGCCAAAGAATGCCCAAACTACCACACAATTGCACTCATCTCACACGCTAGTAAAGTAATGCTCAAAATTCTCCAAGCCAAGCTTCAACAATACGTGAACGGTGAACTTCCCAATGTTCAAGCTGGTTTTAGAAAAGGCAGAGGAACCAGAGATCAAATTGGCTACATCTGCTGGATCATCAAAAAGCAAGAAAGTTCCAGAAAAACATCTACCTCTGCTTTATTGACTAAGCCAAAGCCTTTGACTGTGTGGATCACAATAAACTGTGGAAAATTCTGAAAGAGATGGGAATACCAGACCACCTGACCTACCTCTTGAGAAACCTGCATGCAGGTCAGAAAGCAATAGTTAGAACTGGACATGGGACAACAGACTGATTCCAAATAGGGAAAGGAGTATGTCAAGGCTGTATATTGTCACCCTGCTTATTTAACTTATATGCAGAGTACATCATGAGAAACGCTGGGCTGGATGAAGCACAAGCTGGAATCAAGATTGCCAGGAGAAATATCAATAACCTCGGATGTGCAGATGACACCACTCTTATGGCAGAAAGTGAAGAGGAACTAAAAAGCCTCTTGATGAAAGTAAAAGAGGAGAGTGAAAAAGTTGTCTTAAAGCTCATCATTCAGAAAACTAAGATCATCGCATCTGGTCCCATCACTTCATGGGAAATATATGGGGAAACAGTGGAAACAGTGGCTGACTTTATTTTTAGGGGCTCCAAAATCACTGCTGATGGTGATTGCAGCCATGAAATTAAAAGACGCTTACTCTTTGGAAGGAAAGTTATGACCAACCTAGAGAGTATATTAAAAAGCAGAGACATTATTTTGCCAACAAAGGTCCGTCTAGTCAAGGCTATGGTTATTCCAGTAGACATGTATGGATATGACAGTTGGATGGTGAAGAAATCTGAGCACCACAGAATTGATGCTTTTGAACTGTGGTGTTGGAGAAGACTCTTGAGAGTCCCTTGGACTGCAAGGAGATCCAACCAGTCCATCCTAAAGGAGATCAGTCCTGGGTGTTCATTGGAAGGACTGATGTTGAAGCTGAAACTCCAATGCTTTGGCCACCTCATGGGAAGAGTTGACTCATTGGAAAAGACCCTGATGCTGGGAAGGATTGGGGGCAGGAGGAGAAAGGGATGACAGAGGATGAGATGGCTGGATGGCATCACTGACTCAGTGGAGATGAGTTTGCGTAAACTCCGGGAGCTGGTGATGGACAGGGAGGCCTGGCGTGCTGCGATTCATGGGGTTGCAAAGAGTTGGACACAACTGAGCAACTGAACTGAACTGAACTGAACTGAGACTACTATAGTATGTGTAAGTGTGTATATGTAAGTTGTGCTGCTAAGTCACTTCAGTTATGTCCAACTCTGTGTGACCCCATAGACAGCAGCCCACCAGGCTCCATTTTGCTAAATGATATCTTTACAATTCACCCAGTTGTATGTCTAGAACATATTGCACAAATTTTTCATCTTAGCCTTTTTTTTTTTGCTCCTGTATAACAAACCATGTATTTAGAGGCCTAAAACAATTCAAATTTACTATTATGCAGCTCTATAGTTGAGAGGTCCAAAATGGCCTTACTAGGCTAAAATCAAAGTGTCAAAAAGGCTGTGTTCCTTTCTTGAACCTCTTTTATTTTTTTAGATTTTCACAGGTTGCCCATATTCCTTCATTTGTGCCCCACTTCTTCCATCTTCTAAACTAGCCACATCAAATCCTTCTCTCTCTTTTTTTTTTACAGACATAACACTGTTTCTGACTATACCTGGAAAAAGTTCTTATGTTTTAAAAATTCATGATTACATGGGTTCCACTTGATAGATAGTCCAGATATTGTCAAGTTACTTAATCATGTATGTGAAGTCCCTCTTGCCATTTAAGGTACTGTATTCAAAGGTTCTTAGAATTATGATGTGGACATATTTAAACACTAAAATCTAAGATCATGGCATCTGGTTTCACCACCTTATGGCAAATAGAGAGGAAAAAGTGGAAGCAGTGACAGATTTTATGTTCTTGGGCCCCAAAATCACTGCAGACTGTGATTGCAGCCCTGAAATTAAGACGCTTGCTCCTTGGTAGGAAAGCTATGAAAAGCCTAGAGAGCATATTAAAAAGCAGAGACATCATTTTGACTACAAAGGTCAAATAGTCAAAGTTTTTCCAGTAGTCATGTAAAGTATGAGAGTTGGACCGTAAAGAAGACTGAATACCGAAGAAGTGAAACTTTCTAATCATGGTGCTGGGAGAGACTACTGACAGTCCCTTGGACGATAAGGAGATCAAACCAGTCAATCCTAAAGGAAGTCAACCCTAAATATTCACTGCAAGGACTGATGTTGAGGCTGAAACTTCAATATTTTGGCCACCTGATGAGAAGAGCCAACTCATTGGAAAAGATCCTGATGCTAGGAAAGACTGATGGCAAAATTAGAAGGGGATGGAAGAGGATGAGACGGTTAGATACCATCACCAATTCAATTAACATGAATGTGAGCACTTTGGGAGCTAGTGGAGGATAGAGGAGCCTGGTGTGCTCCTGTCCATGGGGACACAAAGAGTCAGACTTGACTTAGCAACTGAACAACAACGTATTTCAAGAGTTATTATCTTG
Organism: Giraffa tippelskirchi; assembly: GCF_054371585.1. Lineage (NCBI taxonomy): Eukaryota > Metazoa > Chordata > Mammalia > Artiodactyla > Giraffidae > Giraffa > Giraffa tippelskirchi. Next base: position 46,829,743 of record NC_137276.1, read on the forward strand.
CCTGTCACACTTCTATGTGGTACTTTTCCTCACTCACAGGATAACTGAGACAAACATAATATCTCAAAAAATGATCATTTTATATATAACTGATTTACCAAAACCTTTTTATGCTTAAAGACAAAGCAAAGGGGCAAGAGGGGGTGTTAGAAGTGAACTTCCTGATATTCTCAATGCGAAGCACTGAGCTTTTATATTAAAGTCTTTATCTTCCATTTAGAAATAGAAAATTCACATATGACTTTTTGGAAATACTATTGTAATGGATAAATTCAGCTAAGAAAATAAGATCTCTCCATTTTTAAAGGGAGTATACTCTGGCCCTTTATTTCTCTTAAGCTTGAATATATATTAAGTATTAAGTATTCCTCTTTACATAGCTAAAAAAAAAAAAAAAAAAAACACCTCACCAAATGTTTTCTCCTGAGGATTTTCACTAAAATAAATCATCTGGGTATTTTTCTGGCGGGTGTTGGGGGAAACATGCTATCCAAATACACATAAACACACACCCCAAAATGGACAAACAATTATAGAAAAATAGTTGTTTAATTTTAAATAAATGTCTTTGATAGTGACTTACATAACTCCTAACATATTACCTGGCTAATAGAATACATTTAAGACATTGCAAATTAATATATTATCCTTAAACAATCAAGCTGACTAAGACCATTCTTAAATTTATAGTATAATATTTTGTCCACGTAGATGGGATATACTAACAGTGAGAATATAATATTGAGTTAAGGAGGTCAAAAAATCCACCTGCCAATGTAGGAGATGCAGGTTCAATCCCTGGGTCGGGTTATCCCCTGGAGGAGGAAATGGCCACCCATACTAGTATTCTTGCCTGAAAAAATCAAGAGGCAGGAGGGATGAGACCGACAGGCTACAGTCCAAAAGATGGCAAAGAGTCGCACACAATCGAGTGACTATGCACACAGCAAGGAGATCAAACCAATCAATGCTAAAGGAAATCAACCCTGAATATTCACTGGAAGGACTGATGCTGAAGCTGAGGCACCACTACTTTGGCCACCTGATATGAAGAGCCAACTCATTGAAAAAAACCCTGATGCTGGAAAGATTGAAGGCAAAAGGAGAAGCGGGCAGCAGAGGATGCAATGGTTCAATAGTATTACCTAGTCAATGGACATGAATTTGAGCAAAATCCAGGAGACAGTGAAGGACAAGGGAGCCTGGCATGCTGCAGTACACTGTGTCCTAAAGAGTTGAACAGGGCTTAGTGACTGAACAACAATAGTGAGTTACTTTCTGCCAAAATACTTTTTTATCACTATTACAAATACATACTCTGAAAATTTTAAATGATTAATTTTATTTAAATATTTTTTTCTTTTTTCAAGTTTTAAACTGAAAAACGACCTATATATGGGCTTCACTGGTGGCTCAGACAATAAAGAATCTGCCTGCAATGAGGGAGACCCAGGTTCGATCCTTGGGTCAGGAAGATCCCCTGGAGAAGGGAATGGCTACCCACTCCAGTAATCTTGCCTGGAGAGTTCCATGGACTGAGGAGCCTGGTGGGCTATAGCCATGGGGTTGCAAAGAGTCAGACATGACTGAATGACTATAACATGACCTATATATGGAAACAAAAAGAACAAATTATAAATGTACACTTCAATGGGACAACACAAAAGGACTGTTGTGTAAACATGCTGCTGTTGCTATTTAGTCGCTAAGTCGTCTCCAACTTTTTGTGACCCCGTGAACTGTAGCCCGCCAGGCTCTTCTGCCCATGGGATTTCTTAAGCAAGAATATTGGAGTGAGTTATCATTTCCTTCTCCATGGGATCTTCCCCACCCAGGGATTGAACTCACGTCTCCTGTTTGGCAGGCAGATTCTTTACTACTGAGACACTCAGGAAGCCCCATGTAAACAATAGATTTGTTTAAAAATTTTTTATTAGAGTCTCCCCAAAGTCTCCTCATAGCCCCTTACATTAACTGTTCCCTCTCAACTTTTCAAAGTTAACTATTATCCTGGCTTCTAAAAGCAAAGTTACTTTCTCTAATTTTTTTCAGTTTTATAAGAATGGAATCATGCAATGTGATCTCTATTTTTTTTTTTTTGACTCATATCATGTTTATGTGATTTATCCATGTTGCTACATGTAGCTCTGGGGCCTTCCCAGGTAGCATTAGTGATAAAGAACCCACCTACCAGTACAGGAGACCTAAGAGACATAGGTCTGATTCCTGGGTCAGGAGGAGGGCATGGCAACCTATTCCAGAATTTTTGCCTGGAGAATCCCATGGACAGAGGAGCCTGGCAGGCTACAATCCACAGAAGTTCAAAGAATCAGACATGACTGAAGAGACTTAGTATGCAGACATGCACATGTAGCTCTAGTTTGTTCATTTTCATTAGAGTAGAACATTCCGTTATACAAACGTATGTATATTTTTGGTAGATGGCTTAATATTTTTTCATTAAAATACTGATGCTAAGTGAAAAACTATTAAGGAAAATCAACTTTTCATTAAATTCAATTGGAAAATCTTTATGTATTCATTTTAACTCAAAATATCCAAAATAATTACATAAAGTCTTTATTGTCTAATGAATAATCACCGCCAGAATCAAGTGCTTACTTTTATTTGATGGATACATGTAAGAATCTAGTTGGAAAGGGCATCCCTTTCTGTTCTTAAGCATCACTGACACTAACTCTATGACTGACTAGTCATCCTTCCATAAAATGTGTCTTAGCAATTTTCCAAAGACAAGATTCTGGATTTACATGTTTTTCAAATTTGAATGGCTTCAAGCAAAAAAAAAAAAAAATGCTAATATGGAGCAGTGGGTTTGAGATTTGACCATTTTATAATGTATAAATGGATATGTGAGGAGCTGAGATGTGATTTCTTCATGATGAATATTTTATACTAAAACCAAAATGACTTTAATCAAGTATCTAACAAGTTGCCAGGAAGGACTTTTGTAAGTGGACATCATTTCTGAAATCTGTAATTCTCCCTAGCTCTAAATTATCTACGTGGATGATTCTGTCCTTGAAATTACAAACAATCAACCACAACCAAGATTTTGCAGAAAAGTTTTACCATGATCTGCCCAAGTGAAAGGAGAAAAACCAACTGTCAATGTGAATTACCTTGCAAGAATATTCTAGGTAATTCAATTCAGGTGAAATAATGGAAAATAAGATGATTGTCTATCAGCTGAATTGTTTTGGGCTTTCTCTAGCCCTAGAGATATTTTAGAAAGGTCAAATAAATGAATGAATGTTTTAAAAAGAAAGAAAGGAAAACTATGGCAACTGAAATCTTACCCTATGAGATTACCTTCAGACTTGTCTCCTGCCTCCTGTACACTCAAGAGGATACACAAGGTAATGAGTAGAACTCTGTTTCAGGTTCTCTAATGCTGTCAGAACTCAGCACTGTCCAGTTGATCACTGTGATGATCATACCGTAAAGTGCCAGAAGGATATTGTTAGCAACAGTGTCAGAGATTTGCAAACTTTTGTGCATCAATAATCTCCAAATTACTCACTCAAAATAACCAAGAATCAAATATAAGGAGTATGGCAATTTTCTGAAGGATCTGAGTATCTTGTTATCAGTGTTCTTGTTTGTTTTAGAATATTCAGATCTTAGTAAAATGATTCCATTTCCCTTTTGGTCACGTATTAAAGAATATTGATGACTTGAAGTTCTGGGTGGGCAATAAGAGACACTTAAAATGATTAAATGGTTTAGCTGTCTCTTCCAGTTGAATAATGGCTACAGATAAGGGGGATTAAAAGTGTTTATATCAGTTTTGCTCAAGCTCAGGTTCTGTCTTCTTGTCAGTTTTGTAAAGCACAAATTTGTATGCACACACACATACACATACTCCTTTACACTGCAGTTCTTCATTCAATACCTGCTGAGTGTCTTTTCTATTTTGGGTACAGTCTTAAGTTCTGTGATGGGAAAAAATGGATAAGGCAAGGTCACTGTCAAACAGAGACTTGCAGTTGAGTTACTGCCTATTCTATTTTATAAGTTAATTAATTGAAACAATTAGGGTTCGAATGTCTTAACTTAATTAATCAGATTTTTTAATCTCACAGAAAAATTTGGTTCTTTTTGATAATATGTGAAATACTTAATTTCAAGGTCAAGATTATTTGGGAAAGAAAGGCCCTCAAAGTTCAAAAGATTATTTTAATGTGGTTACTTGGAGATATAAATCAGATGCCATCTATGTAGCACTCTGCATGTCATGCCACGGGGCTCCACAAAGGCCTTGGTGTCACTGCCCACTGCCCTGAGAAAGCAGTCAACAGCAGCAAAAGGACTGGCTTTCACTTCGATCTGGGCACAGCTTCCTCAACCTAGCATTTCTATATTTCAGGTTCATGGAGGGGGATTAGAGGCAGAGTATGGAAACATTGGTTGTATGTCCTATGGCTCTCTCTAGATTCTTTTTCTTCCAGTATTTGGTCATCTTTGTTCCTTTATTTGGGCTTCCCTGGTGGCTCAGACAGTAATCTGCCTGCAGTGAGGGAGATCTGGGATCGATCCCTGGGTTGGGAAGATCCCCTGGAGGAGGACATGGCAACCCACTCCAGTATTCTGGCCTGGAGAATCCCCATGGACTGAGGAGCCTGGCAAGCTACAGCCTATGGGATTGCAAGGAGCTGGACAAGACTGAGCAACCAAGCACAGAGCATCTTACCATACAGCATATTTACTAATGGTAAATTTTGAATATTTTAATATCATCTTTTTCTTTGCTTTGTTCATTATAATTGAATATAATAAAATTTTACATATATAAGAAGTATAGTGTAATGATTTAATATACGTATATGTAATGAAATGATAACCACAATAAAGCTAACACATCCATCACCTCATGCAGTTACAAATTTTTGTGTGTGTTAGGAGAACAATTAAGCTCCAATCAGTAAATTTTAAGTATATGATACTGATTTGTTAACTATAGTCACTATGCAGTACATTAGATTCCCCCTTAAAACTTAATCATCTTAAAACTCTGAATGCTTTTACCAATGTTTCCTTATCTTTCTTAAACCCCCAGGCCCTGGCAATCACCATTCTACTCTCTGTTTCTATGAGTTCAAGTGTTTTTTAGATTCTACATCTAAGTAATACTGGACAATATTTGTCTTCATCTGTCTGGCTTATTTCACTTTGCGTAGTTCCCTCCAGGTCTTCCATGTTCTTGCAAATGGCAGGATTCCTGAATAATATTTCATTGAATATAGAGACCACTTTTTTATATTTTAAAAATGGTAAGAATAGCATCTAGCATTATTTAACATTTAAGAGGACCAAGAGACTATGATAAGGACTTGTATATAATACTCATTTATTCAACAAACATTTGTGTCTACTCTGTGCTTCCTTGATGGTTAAGATGGTAAAGAATCTGCCTGCAATGCAAGAGACTCAGGTTCAATTCCTGGGTCAGGAAGATCTCTTGGAGAAGGGAATGGCATTCCACTACAGTATTACTGCCTGGAGAATTCCATGGACAGAGGAACTTGGCGGGCTACAGTTCACAGGGGTGGCAAAGAGTCGGACACAACTGAGTGACTAACACTTTCACTTCGCTCTGTGCTAGGAACTAGTATAGGCTAGGGCTTCCCACATATTTTCAAATAGAAAATCCATAGCCTTAGTCAAATAAGTTGTGATTAGCCTCCATCTTTTATAACCAGTTGAGTGTGATAAAAGTTTTACGTACTCCAAACTCCTCTACTTTTTTTTTTTTTTTAAACACACTATGAACTGAACAAGCGCATGAACAATTCTAATTCTCAGCACGCCCTACTAGGAATACTCTCTCTCTCTTTCTGCCATGCCCTGCTAAGTTGCTTCAGTCATGTCCAGCTCTGTGTGACCCCATAGACTGTAGCCCACCAGGCCTCTGTCCATGGGATTCTCCAGACAAGAATACTGGGCTGGGTTGCCATGCCTTTCTCCAGGGGTTCTTCTCCACCCAGGGATTGAACTCGACTCTCTTAAGTCTCCTGCATTGGCAAGTGTGTTATTTACCCCTAGTGGCACCTGGGAACCCTCTCTCTCTTTCTACTCTATGGCAATTTAATTTTTAGTGCAAAACCCCACAAAAAAAATCACATGTGTTCTTCCGATCCCAATTCCTTGTGAATCATTATTTTTCATTTTGTTGTGCCTTTTATGTTCAAAATAATGTTAAATTTATTGAAAAGTTTTAAGGACTGAAAAAAGATCTCAGACCAAAACTCTCTAAGCAGGAGTTTCTAATTTTTTTTCTTTTTACAGAAACTGACCAGCTTAAAAGTATATTAGGAAAAATTGTTATTGGAATTTAATTATAAAGCATCAGTGAAACAACAAATTGAAAAGTCATAAGATAAATGTGAACATCCAAAATATGGAACCTATACAGGCTTGGAAATTGGGAAAACAAAGATTAGAAAATTAGAGGACCAATTTAGGCAGCAATTGTTCAGTTGCTAAGTCATGTCTGATTCTTTGCAACCCCATGAACTGCAGCATGCCAGGCTTCCCAGTTCTTCATTATCTCCAGCAGTTTGCTCAAAATCATGTCCAACTCATCGACTGGTATTAACTGTCGGTTGGTGATACCAACCAGCTCATTCTCTATCTTTCACATTTCATTTAAGCAGTACATCTTTTAAAAAATCATACTGAACTGATCTTTCTGGGAAGGTGATGGAATCCTTCCAAAAAAATCTTAAACAGACAAAGTAGGGGAAAGGACTAATTCCAATAAGCAGATTTTAATATGGCCTCTGGAAATTAAATAGAATTCAGTTGTGCTTGGACAACATAATCTTACATAGTCAGTGGCTGTCTTAGTTTAGTGGAAATACAGAGATGAGAGGAAAAGCCCATCATTTTCATCACTACAGAAGATCCAATTTACCCTAATTGGAATGTCAGAAGAGAGCTGCCAACTGTAATACAGCCCTATAAGTTGGCAGGGAAGGGTAGAATCTCTCTCAGGCCTTCTTCTGTTCATTTGTTTTTAAATAAACAAAGATCATTTAAAATTAAAAGAAACAAACAAAAATCCTCCCCTAACACCTTTCATACAATAATATACATCATAATACTTAAAACTTAAATTCTAATAGCTCCTTGGAGAAAAAAATAATTCAAGGTTCCTGTTTCCCACATGGCCCACACCTGGTCAACATGTGACACGCATTCCTTGCCTTGTCATTGTTGGGTGCTCAGTTAATGCCCCAGTAGTCCTGTGTTTTTGCTTTCCCTGGTGTGAATAAGAACTAGTCAACAGGGTCCCACAGCTGCAGGAAGCACTTAAAAAGCAAGCTTCTGGGGTTCCCACTGAAGAACACCTCAACAATTTTAGAGTTAAAAAGTAGCACCCTCAACCCTCCCAATCAGTAGGGTTTGGTTGGAGAGCTCTGGGAGAGATTGATTAAAGAAGATAAAATGTGTAGAATATATAAAATTCCTGAAAATATTAAGAGATAAATTACACAACTGGAAAGTTCTGAATTAGTGTTAGAGACAAAAAAGACCTAAATAAATAATGCTGCTGCTGCTAAGTCGCTTCAGTCACGGCCGACTCTGTGTGACCCCATAGATGGAGGCCTTTATTAACACAAGAGAAAACAAAATGCTAGAAGGAGAGATCATGCAGCTCAGTGCATGACTGAGCTCTGAAGGCTTTCATTTAGCCATAAAATGATAAACATGAATATTCATTTAATCAAAATTATGATATATTATTTCAAGAGGACGGGAACTCGAAAGTGTGCACGTGTGTGACAGGGGCCGGCAGATGAAAGAGAGCTGAAGTCTCATTTCCCACAGTAGGAAGTCAACGATAAATCCTATTAATAACAAACCAAGAAATAGCAATATAAGCATGTTATTTAGAGATATGGAGAGATCTTAAAACAATCAGCTAATACAGTTGAAAGTGTTTGCATCTGTACAACAGGAAATGGGGTGGGTAAAAAGCACAAGAACCATTTGACACTTTAAACTGCATGAATACACAAATTTGACTAAAGGAAAAAATAAATTTAAAAATTCTATACAGCATATATTGAAATCTAAATCATGTTTGAGTTGGGAGTTTAAGAACACAAAACTAAAAATATTTACTTTCCTGTAAATTAAACAAGTCTTTTAAAGCTACTGAAGTTGAAATAAAGTAGAATATTTACTGTAGAAACCATACCATGTTCAACAGCAATAAATTTGACCAACAAGAAAAAGAATTTGATGTAAAAAATTCAGAATTATATAGATAATAAGTCATACATGAAATATTGAAATGAATATGCCCCATAGGAAAATGTCATGGAAAGTTTACAGTCCCCATTTCACAGTTAGCTGGATTATGGATGACCCTGAGAGATGTCACACATCAAAGCTGTGTCCTCAAATGTTGCTTTCAGACTTTAACATTCATAGGAAAACTAACAATAAAAGAATATTCATCATCAGTGACTTTAACAAGTCTGTAATGATACGGAAAAATTATATTTGATTTCCTTATGGAAACTAATTTTTATATTTTAACTTCAGTTATCAACGTATTAGTGTTTCAAAAATCCAACATGGTGATATGCTGAAATGAGTATAGTATAATAAAATTTTATACATGTTTTATTTTTTGGTCCTAAAACTGTCTTGACTCAAGCAAGTACCAATTAATGTTTTTAAATGTACAGATTTTAAAAAGTAAATAAATAACTGCCAAATCCCTGAACACCAGAGACCTCAATTTGTCCAGGTTAGACATAGCTCTAAAATATAGAAACTCAATAGAATGAATGACATTTTTTGACCCTTTTAATCCCACTCATCTCACATGCTAGTAAAGGAATGCTTAAAATTCTCCAAGCCAGGCTTCAGCAATACGTGAACCGTGAACTTCCGGATATTCAAGCTGGCTTTAGGAAAGGCAGAGGAACCAGAGATCAAATTGCTAACATCTGATGGATCATCAAAAAAGCAAGAGAGTTCCAGAAAACCAGCTATTTCTGCTTTATTGACTATGCCAGAGGCTTTGATCCTTGAGCCTTTGAGCCTTGTGTGGATCACAATAAACTGTGGAAAATTCTTAAAGAGATGGGAATACCAGACCATCTGACCTGGCTCGTGAGAAACCTGCATGCAGGTCAGGAAGCAACAGTTAGAACTGGACATGGAGCAACAGACTGGTTCCAAATAGGAAAAGGAGTATGTCAAGGCTGTATATTGTCACCCTGCTTACTTAACTTATATGCTGAGTACATCATGAGAAACGCTGGGCTGAAGGAAGCACAAGCTGGAAATCAAGACTGCCGGGAGAAATATCAATAACCTCAGATATGCAGATGACACCACCCTTATGGCAGAAAGTGAAGAAGAACTAAAGAGCCTCTTGATGAAACTGAAAGAGGAGAGTGAAAAAGTTGGCTTAAAGCTCAACATTCAGAAAACTAAGATCATGGCATCTGGTCCTATCACTTCATGGCAAATAGATGGGGAAACAGTGGAAACAGTGGCTGACTTTATTTTTCTGGGCTCCAAAATCACTGCTGATGGTGATTGCAGCCATGAAATTAAAAGACGCTTACTCCTTGGAAGGAAAGTTATGACCAACCTAGACAGCATATTAAAAAGCAGAGACATTACTTTGCCAACAAAGGCCCGTATAGTCAACGCTATGGTTTTTCCAGTGGTCATGTATGGATGTGAGAGCTGGACTATAAAGAAAGCTGAGCACCAAAGAATTGATGCTTTTGAACTGTAGTGCTGGAGAAGACTGTTGAGAGTCCCTTGGAATACAAGGAGATCCAACCAGTCCATCCTAAAGGAGATCAGTCCTGATTGTTCATTGGAAGAACTGATGTTGAAGCTGAAACTCCAATACTTTGGCCACCTCATGCGAAGAGCTGACTCATTTGAAAAGACCCTGATGCTGGGAAAGATTGAGGGCAGGAGGAGAAGGGGACAACAGAGAATGAGATGGTTGGATGGCATCACCAACTCAATAGACATGAGTTTGAGTAAGCTCCGGAAGTTGGTCATGGACAGGGAGGCCTGGTGTGCTGCAGTTCATGGGGTCACAAAGAGTCGGACACAACTGAGCGACTGAACTGAACTGAATCTAAATTTTTGTTTAGCTTTATGTTTCTACCAAGCTGAGGACAGAAAGGCAAGACTAGAAGGAAATCCAGCTAAAAAGTGCAAGCAATGGAATAAGAAAATGTATCCACAGGCCTACAGGAGAGCTTTCCTAGACCCCACCTTGGGATTCCATATCCATTTTAACTCATCAGTGTTAAAGATACACATGTGATATTTCCACATAATCTCTAGCCTTTGCCCCATGAGCACTGCAAAACTTTCCTTTCAGGTTCTGGATCTGGGATCCATGAACATAAACAAAATTCAGCGTAGTAAATCTTCTTCCAGGGACACAGAGTAAAAAGCTCAACCTAATCACATCACAATGAGATGTGAAGATTTTACCATAGAGGCTAGCAGATATTCATATTTGGGGGGCGTGTCATATACATTGTACAGCTTCTGCTAGTAATTACAACTAGGTGCAAAGAGAACCTCAGCAATACTCAATTTCAGGCTTGTGAGCTGGGATCATTTGTCATGAAAATAAGTCAAGAAATAAGCTGAGATTGATTCATGTCAGCATTATCTCCCAAGCATGTTATTGCAAGGGCTGGGCATTTCATTCAAAAATGTATACAACTTAAAGCAAGAAAAAAAAAAACCAATACACATTACGGTCAGAAAAATTCTTACTGAATCGCTAACCTACCTGTCACCAAGAAAGATACAAGACGTCCTCCAATCCTTTTGCCAACTGTTTGTTGTTTTATGCTCCTTAATGCTAAAATCTTCATGCAAATAACACTGGCATTTTCCATAGCCTGCCATACAAATTTAGGTTAAAACAGATCTTAAGGGTATACACATACATGTGAGCATGCATACACAACAGAGGAAGACAAATCAAAATGACCCTTTTGAGATACAGGTACTAAATGACCTCTCTCTCTCCTCTCTCTCAATGAATATTTAAATATAAAACATATAGAAATGAATCTATCTAACAGAGCAGATAGAAATTAATATATGCATATCTTTTCTAGAAATGAATAAAATAACCCCATGTAGCCATCATTTAAAAAACAAAGCGAAGTAATTTTGTACCTGAATTTTATGATGAAATGAGAAGCAACAACAATACCTTGAGGTTAAAATCTCCTTGAATACCTAATTTCAAAAGTGCTATTTACTGAATAATCTTATGAATGCTGAAAATTCACCTTGCACTCTGCTTACTAAAAGGTGCCTGCTGACATGCTCATAAAATGTTCTTATAAAGCACACAGCATAAGAAAACAGCTAAACAAAATAGTTCATAAACAGTTCATAAAAACTGTTTCCATACATGCAACCCAAAAAAACAGATTTGCTGCACATGCAGTTGTCTCAAAGTGCAACCTCATTGAAGAGTCCAGTTGGAAGGTGCTACTCTGTGCGGCCAATGTGGTAATCTCCAGTCAAAAAAGAAAAAAAATAAAAGGATGGTAGAGACTGCCCTGGTGGTCCAGTGACTAAGACACCATGCTCCCAATTCAAGGGGTCCGGGTTCCATTCCTGGTCAGGGAACTAGATCCCACATACCCCAACTAAGAATTCCCATGACGCAATGAAGATGCAACGGAGACCTGGTTTAGTCAAATAAATAAATTAAAAATAAATAAATAAAAGGATGGTGATGCAGACTGGGCCCTCACTATGACCGAGAGGGTAAAACTGACGTGGTATAGAGTTCAGTCCCAAGTGGGAAGTAGTAGGCAGCTGCTTTGAAAGTGAAAGTGTTAGCTGCTCAGTTGTGTCCAACTCTGCGATTGCGTGGACTGTAGCCACCACCAGGGTTCTCTGTCTATGGAATTCTCCAAGCAAGAATACTGGAGTGGGTAATCATTCCTTTCTCCAGAGGATCTTCCTGACCCAGGGATCGCACCCAGGTCTCCTACATTGCAGGTGAAATCTGTACCATCTGAGCTCAGTTGAAAATACACTGAACTGCAGTGAGGGGCCTGTGTTACCCTGGGTGAGGCCCTGGCCTATCTGGACCTTAGGTTCTCATTTGTGTCATGAAAGGGTCAAGCCTCCTTATCCTTTGCAGGTTATAGACTTATGGAGAGTTCAGCAGAAAATAATGTGCATATCCACTTACATGTGATAACTGGGTCCTAGGTGCTGAGGACCCCCAAATTAAATCATCTTTATTGTCTTTCCCAGCTTTTACACTCTTTCACTTTCCTTTCTAATACAAAAGATTTTTTGTACAGAATAAGATTTGACTTTTTCCTTATGACTATTTCCAGAGTTTAGATATCATAACAAAATAGTGATACTTCGACACCATATATGTATTTGTGTGGTTATGCATGTGAATAAGTGTAAATTTTAACCATTGTCTTCCCCAACAGAAATCCAGGTTGCTATGAATTTTACTTTCTATGTCACTGTAACAGCAACCTTGTGATTAAAGACTCCATTTTTTCTTTTAGGAAAAATTAAAGTGGCTAAATCTCCAGCTGCAGACAAATTTCATGCTTGCTGGACAATTCAGTGGTAACTTACAGTCACCTCTTAGAGAAAATGACAGTGACTAGGGCAGCAAGTACATACCCCCTGCTGATCTCAGAAAAAACTGGCTGTGCTTCTCTACTCCTGGACCACCACAGGTCAGATTACACCTCTCCAGCATGTCTGCCAGTACGGTTGTAGGATATGGTGAGAGAGATTGCTATAGAGGGTCTCATATGGGCCCTGCTCTGGCAGGTTCCTCCCCAGGGACAAATCAGATCTTGAGCCACCTTGTTAGACCATTCTCCAGATACTCAGAACACCCTGACCCTACCCAACTGAAACTTAGACTGCTTCTAGGTCTGTCTGAGCTTCCAGCTAGGCTGGAAGAGTGGCCAAGTATTGACTGTTTCCCAGGAGTGTGGAAACTGGAGTGCTTGCCCAGGTAAGATGACTGCAGGGCAGAACGAAGGAGAGAGCCGGAAGAAAAGCAGGATGCTCGGCAGGCCAGATGTTGAGGGCTGGTTAGGCCAACATCTTTGTTCAAAGAAAAACTCTGAGAGTTTTAAGTGTGAGCCTGTACACGCTAGTAGTTATGAAGGCAGATTTGAGATGGTAGAAGTATAGAACATATAAATTTTTAGTTTTTTTGCTTGACATATACTTTTTTAAGATTTTTTTTGATATGGATCATTTTTAAAGTCTTTATTGAATTTTTTACAATATTGCTTCTGTTTTTTGTTTTATGATTTGTTTGGCCATGAGATATATGGGATCTTAGCTCCACGGCCAGGGATCGAACCACACTCACTGCATTGGAAGGTGAAGTCTCAACCAATGGCCTGGAAGGGAAGCCCTGACAATTTTTTTTTTTTAATATTAGAACTATGATATATAGGCTTCCAGTCATACACTTGCCCCAGAACCATGATGCTACAGATGAGTCTGCCCATTGTGCTCCCACAAGATTATCCCCTCTTATCCACCCCACAGTCTAAATCACCCTCATCTAGTCTCCTGGGGAGTGAGGTAGTCTGTTTCTCTCTCTACTATTTTTCAAATCTATTAGATAGTATACACTCTATGACATATGTTCTGTTAACACAACACTTTTTTTTTTTTTCTATGGCAAGTGCTTTATTTTTCTCAATAATAGAAGATAAACATATTTTCTGAGAAATAGTCCAAGTCCAATATGCCATTAGCTTATAGTCCCTGGCAGAAGGTCTTTGATATCATTCCATATAGTCACCATCTTTTTTCTGACTTCTGAGTCACTTCTGACTCAAAAGAAAATAAAAAATAAAAAAATAAAGAAAAAAAATGCCATGGTAGTAAAGGGGACATATTATTTACATATCCTATATTTACTGTTGCTAATCAAGAATATATATCCCCTCTTTTTACCATGCTGACAAGAGTGGCACATATTTCCTAATGGAGGCTATGTCCTCAGAAGGCAGCCATAGCTTTCCAGAAGTGTACAAGTAGCTTTAGTGACATTTCATCACATCGTGTCCAATGTACAAGCTTTTAAGCCTTCAGCCCACTGGGTCACCTTTAAAAAGTAACCATGTCATTTGAAATAAGCTTAAGAAAAATAGTAAAGTGCCGGTTAGTGTGTGGAAATGGGTAGCATTGTTCACAGTTGCCCCTTTGCCTTCCTAGTCCCAATAAACCTCCACTTAACACAACACTTGTTTGCAAATAAAGTAGAGCTTTGAATGTTATCATTAAGATGTGGGTTTTTAAGGCCTGCTTTGGAAATAAAGAATAAAAATAATGATAAAATCCAAAATTTTATGGATGCCTCTGGAAGACTGAGGATAGAGATACAAGGAGACTTGGGAAAATAGCACAAAATTTGCTTTCTAAGATATTGTCTCATTTCTTGTAAATCATCATTTTTCAAAAATTTCACATAATAATTGGGGGGGGAACAATTAATATCTTGTGATCACTTAGAGCTAGGCAATTATTTGGAGACCTAAAATTCACTTAGGTGTAAAGGGTAAAATTCAAAGTAGAGAGATTGTATATAGATGTGAAATGTCTACTACTCGAGAATAATACTTGGCCTTTTCTTGTGTAAAAGTACTTAAGTTGTTCCTTTTATGATTCCTGTCTTCTTCAGAACACTAACACCTAGTGTTACTAGATTGAACACATTGATAGTCATCAGAAAAAGACAAGAGTACCAAAAACAGCTCAGCTGTCATGCTTTGCTGTCTATCCTTCATTCTATACAATAAAAAAAAAAAAAAAAACTATACAGCAAACACCAAAGAAATGGTTTAATATGAGTGGTGTTAATATAAAGTTGGTATAAATGAGAACACAATATGTGTTTTTCATTAAGTTGGGAAAATCACCCTATAATTTTAAAATAATGGCTCCCAGATAGAAAAACAGTGCTGAAAATGTTTATTCTAAACATGAAAGCATGATGACAACAATGACAAAATGACCATGACTTTTATTTTTAAACGGCCAACAGCAAAGGAAGAGGATGAAAGGTATAAAAGTCAAAAATTAATTTTGGAAAACATACTCAAAATATGGCAGTTCAATACTCTCTCAGTGATTTTAAGGACAGATAGCCTGTCAGTATTATGACAAGCTTTCCCAGTGGAGATAAGCAGAGGAAATTCCTGAAGGTTCAAACTGGCTGCATCTAGAGCCTTTAGTGTGTATAAATTGGGAGAAATTCTTAACAATACAGAATGTTAAATTATATATATATATGTTATAATACTTATATACAACATACATGTATTTATATTATATACATACATATATATAAAGTTTATATGCATTCATAGCAATCTTCATAATGCATTTGAAAATTCTAAGAAAGTGCCTTTGAATTCTATCAGGAAAGTTATTTATTCAAAAAGAAAAATAATATCTTCTTTTAAACATTGCTCTAATAAAAATTTTTAGGCACAAGAAGTTGCTAAATATTTGTTTCAACTCACAGGGTAATGATAATAGTTTTCTATACTATCTCACAAGATTACTTCAAAATGATACCTGGATAGTTTCACTGAAATCAAATCATTACAAATGAATCCTTGGTTATAAGTTAGAATGCTATATTCAGATTCAAAAGCCTATACATAACTTAAATTCTTAAATTTCATGGTCAAATAATATGTTTGAACAATAAAAGGTGAATATTCATGGAGCAAAGGTTAACTTAGCCACACAAAATAAATCATCTACTAAGGACTCACTTTTCACATGAATTATGAAATAGAAGTCAAATATAAAGTATCATTAACCTGGTAGGGTACCAAATCTTTCCAGTCTTATTATGATCCTGTTTTAATGGTTTCTTTCTCTGATTTTATCAATCAGATTAGATGGATTATATTAGACAAAGCATTTTTAGATCTAGATGCAAAAGCTGACCTCTTAGGAGATAGACATGGGCATAAAAATTGAATAATACATGCAATATTATTTTTTCTCTTTTTATTTTTCATTGAATGATAATTGCTTTACAAAATTTTGTTTTCTGTCAAACCCAAACATAAATCAGCCATAGATATACATATATTCCCTCCCTTTTGAACTTCCCTCCCATCCCTCTAGATTGATACAGAGCCCCTGTTTGAGTTTCCGGAGACAAACAGCAAATTCCTGTTGGCTATCTCTTTTACATATGGTAATATAAGTTTCCATGTTACTCTTTTCATACATCTCACCCTCTCCTCCCTTCTCCCCATGTCCATAAATCTATTCTCTATGTCTGTTTCTCCATTCCTACCCTGCAAATAAATTCTTCAGTATCATTTTTCTAGATTCCATATATATGCATTAGAATATGGTATTTATCTTTCTCTTTCTGACTCACTTCACTCTGTATAATAGGTTCTAGGTTCATCTGCTTCATCAGAACTGACTCAAATGCATTCCTTTTTATGGCTGAGTAATATTCCATTGTATATATGTACCACAACTTCTTTATCCATTCATCTGTCAATGGACATCTAGGTTGCTTCCATGCTCTAGCTATTGTAAATAGTGCTGCAATGAACGATGGGGTACATGTGTCCCTTTCAATTTTGGTGTTCTCAGGGTATATGCCTAGGAGTGGGATTGCTGGGTCATATGCTGGTTTTATTCCTAGTTTTTTAAGAAATCTCCATACCGTCTTCCTGGAGAAGGCAATGTCAACCCACTCCAGTACTCTTGCCTGGAAAATCCTATGGACGGAGGAGCCTGGTAGGCTACAGTCCATGGGGTCGTGAAGAGTCGGACATGACTGAGCGACTTCACTTTCACTTTTCACTTTCATGCATTGGAGAAGGAAATGGCAACCCACTCCAGTGTTCTTGCCTGGAGAATCCCAGGGATGGCGGAGCCTGGTGGGCTGCTGTCTATGGGGTCGCACAGAGTCGGACACGACTGAAGTGACTCAGCAGCAGCATACTGTCTTCCATAGTGGCTGTATCAATTTACATTCCCACCAACGGTGTAAGAGTATTCCCTTTTCTCCACACCTTCTCCAGCATTTATTGTTTGTAGATTTTTTGATGATGCCCATTCTGACCAGTGTGAGGTGATGCAATATTATCTTTGAAGATTGGATTGGGTGCTATGTTTTCTATTAAAGTCTGAATTATATAATTGTCTTGGTGCATCCTGAATGACACCAAATAACAGGAGCTCACAAGGATGAAACTGAATTTCAAACAAAGAGTTTGTTACAAAAAACCTCTCTCTTCCCTGTTAATGGTCTTCATCTCCCTCCCTCACCCTACTTCCTGCCAACACCACTAGCATTGCTGGTTAAAATTAGAAAATAACTAGTAACTGAGAGCTTTGGAGGATATTATAATAGTATTCCTTTTAAAATTTTATTGAAATCCATTTTTTTTTTTTGCCTTTTGTTGAGATATGGCTTGACTTCCATGAAATAAAGAACATAATAAAGCCAGTGAAATATCCTAAACCTTAGCTTAAAAGCATTATCTGTCTCATCTATAGCATGCTTGTTTTCCTGTTCCTAGAGTCAGTTCTCTCACTAGCCTGATTCATGATGGAGTTAAGAAAGAAATCTTTACCACATAAAATGGCACTAGTTACCTACTAATTTTATCCATATGACAGTCTTGGACTTTGAGGTCTATTTTTCTACTTTATATTATCTCCCCAATTCCCACACCATCTCTGTAGAGTATCTGCCATCCAGTGTATTAGTTTTCCATTGCTGAAATAACAAATACCTATAAACTTAGTGGCTCAAAACAACACAAACTTGTGTTTTTCAATTCTGTAGGTTGGAAGTCTAACATGGGTCTCACCAGGCTAAAATTAAGAAGTCAGCAAGCTATACTTCCTTCTGAAGTTTCCACAGGAAAAAAAAATGTGTTTCTTGCTCACTCAGGTTGTTGGCAGAATTGTTCCTTGGGGTTGTAGGGCCAAGGTCCTTATTGTCTGGCTGTAAAATGAGAGCTATTTTCAACTTCTAGAGGCCACCATATTTTTTGGTTCATGGGCCTCTTCTTCCATCTTTAAACCCAGTAACAGAGAAACAGTCTCATGTCTTACATCTGACCAAAATTTCTGCCTGCCTTTTCCATTTTTGAGGAATCATGTGATTATGTTGGATCCTAATAAGTAATTCAAGATAGTTTCCCCATCTCAAGGTCCATGCCCTTAATTCCCTTTTGCCATGCAATATAACATAGTCACAAGTTCCAAGGAGTAGAACAAAAATTCCCTTTCTTGGATTTTCAGGTTAACCCACCCACCCCAACCCTAGATCAGATTTTCCACATTGTACTTGTAAGAATTTCCCACTCTTATTCTTTTTTACACCTCTCCATACCCTAAGAGTCTCTTCCTGAAAATTGGATAATATATTAAGTCAATGGGTGAGAATTCATATTCCTTCTCCCAGTAAACATTTATTCATTGTCTCACAAACAGGGCTTCTCTATACATCAATCCCAAATTATAACTTAAAAACCATACACTGTACAACTCTTGATAAAATCATGTGATTAATATTGAAAGCAGCATGGTCCTTTAGTAGCCATTAATTCTTACCACATATTTGACTGCATGTAAATACAGAACTGGAGGAGGGAATGGCAAACCACCCAGTATACTTACCGTGAGAACCTCATGAACTGTATAAAAGCACAAAAAGATATGACACAGAAAGATGAGTCCCCCAGGTCAGAAGGTGTCTGATATGATACTAGGAAAGGGCGGAGGAGAATTACCAATGTAGTCCCCCAGGTCTGAAGGTGTCTGATATGCTACTGAGAAAGAGCAGAGGAGAATTACCAACAGCTCCAGAAAGAAGAAGGTGGCTGGGCCAAAGTGGAAATGAGGCTTAGTTGGGGATGTGTCTGTGATGAAAGTAAAATACAATGCAGCAAAGAACAGTATTGCACAGGAACCTAGAATGTTAGGTCCATGAATCAACGTAAATTGGACGTGGTCAAGCAGGAGATGGTAAGAATAAACATCGATGTCTTAGGAATCAGTGAACTAAAATGGATGGGTGAATTTAATTCAGTTGACCATTATATATACTACTTTGGGAAAGAATTCCATAGAAGAAACAGAGTAGCTCTCATAATCAACAAAAGAATCTGAAATTCAGTACTTGGGTGCAACCTCAGAAATGACAGAATGATCTCCATTCATTTCCAAAGAAAACCATTCAACATTACAGTAATTCAAGTCAATTCCCCTACCAATGATGCCAAAGAAACTGAATTTGATCAGTTCTATGAAGACCTAGAAGACATCCTAGAACTAACACCAAAAAATGATGTCCTATTCATCATTGGGAATTGGAATGCAAAAGTAGGAATTCAAGAGATATCTGGAGTAACAGGCAAGTTTGGCCTTGGAGAACAAAATGAAGCAGGGCAAAGGCTAACTGAATTCTGCTGAGAGACTGCACTGGTCATAGCAAATACTCTTTTTCAACAACACAAGAGATGACTCTACACATGGACATCACCAAATGATCAATACCAAAATCAAATTGATTACATTCTTTGTAACCGAAGATGGAGAAGCTGTATACAGTCAGCAAAAACAAGACTTGGAGCTGACTGTGACTCAAATCATCAGCTTCTCATAACAAAATTCAGGCTTAAACTAAAGAAAGTGGGGAAAACCACTAGGTCAGCCAGGTATGACTTAAACCAAATCCCCTATGAATACGCAGCGGAGGTAACAAATAGATTCAAGGGATTAGGTGTAATTAACTGTATGTCTGAAGAACTATGGATGGAGGTCTGTAATATTGCACAGGAGGCAGCAAATGAAACCATGCCAAAGAAAAAGAAAAGTAAGAAGGTAAAGCGGTTATCTGAGGAGGCTTTCCAAATAGCTGAAGAGAGAAGAGAAGTGAAAAACAAAGGAGAAAGGGAAAGGTAAATCTAACTAAACGCAGGGTTCCAAAGAATAGCATGAAGAGACAAGAAGGCCTTCTTCAATGAACAGTGCATAAAACTAGAAGGAGAAAACAGAAGAAGAAAGACAGAAATCTCTTCAGGAAAACTAAAATTATCAAGGGAACATTTTGCACAAAGATGGGAACAATAAAGGACAGAAACAGTCTTAATGAACAGGATTATCATGATGGTGTGGTCAGTCACCCAGAGCCACACATTCTGGAGAGGAAGTCAAGTGGGCCTTAGGAAGCACAGCTGTTAATAAAGCTAGTGGATGCAATGGAATTCCAGTAGAGCTATTCAAAACCCTAAAGGTTGGTGCCATCAGGGTGTTGCATTCAATATGTCAGCAAGTCTGAAAGACCCAGCAGTGGCCACAGGACTGGAAATGGTCAATCCTCATCCCAATTCCCAAGAAGGGTAGTACTAAAGAATATGCTAACCATCAGACAGTTGCACTAATAGCCCATGCTAGTAAGGTCATGCTTAAAATCTTGCATGTTAGGCTTCAGCATTATGCAAACCAAGAACTTCCAGATGTCCAAGTTGGGTTTAGAAAAGGAAGAGGAACCAGAGCTCAAATTGCCAAAACTTTGCTGGATCATTGGGAAAGCAAGGGGATTCAGAAAAACATCTACCTCTGTTTCATCGATTATGCTAAAGCATTTGACTGTGTGGATCATAACAAACTGGGGAAAGCTCTTAAAGAGATGGGGACATCAGACCATCCTATCTGTCTCCTGACAAATATGTATGTGGGTCAAAAAGCAACAGTTAGAACCCTGTAACTGATTGGTTCAAGATTGAGAAAGGAGTACGGCAGGGCTGTCTGCTGTCACCTTGTTTGTTTAACCTATACACTGAGCACATCATGACAAATAGAAGGCTGGATGAGTTACAAGCTGGCATCAAGATAGGTGGGAGAAACATCAACAACTTCAAATATGCAGATGATACAACTCTAATGGCAGAAGCCGAAGAGGAACTAAAGAGCCTCTTGATGAGGATGAAGGAGGAAAGCAAAAGAGCCAGTTTAAAACTATATATTAAACTAAAATCATAGCATCTAGTCGCATTACTTCATGGCAAATAGAAAGGGAAAAAGTGAAAATAGTGACAGATTTCCTCTTATTAGGCTCTAAAATCACTGCAGCTGGTGACTGCAGCCATGAAATCAGAAGACAACTGCTTCTTGGCAGGAAACCTATGAAAAACCTAGGCAGTGTGTTGAAAAGCTGAGACATTTCTCTGCCAACAAAGTTTCTTATAGTCAAGGCTATGGTTTTCCCACTGGTCACATACAGTTGTGAGAGCTGGACCATAAAGAAGAAAGAATGCCAAAGAATCGATGCCTTCAAACTGTGGTACTGGAGAAAACTCCTGAAAGTCCCTTGGACAGAAAGGAATTCAAACCAGTTAATCTTAAGAGAAAATAACTCCAAATACTCATTGGATGACTGATGCTGAAGCTGAAACTACAGCATTTTGGTCACCTGATGCAAACAGCTGACTCACTGGAAAAGTCCCTGATTCTGGGAAAGATTGAAGGCAGAAGAAGAGGACGTCAGAGGATGAGATGGCTGGATGGCATCACCAATGTAATGGACATGAGCTTGGGCAAACTTCAGGAGATGGTGAGGGACAGGGAGGCTCAGTGTGCTGAAGCCCATGGGGTTGCAAAGAGTCAAACATGAATGGGTGACTGGACAACAAATACAGAGCTAATAAAGCTCCTTAGCTTCCCTGAGTCTCAAGTTCCATAAGAGGAATAATTCCCTGCTTTTTATTTTGGCAAAAAATGTATATAATGTTAATTTATTATCCTGGAGTAGAGACAAATGCTTGGCCCTCATCAATAAAGGGTAATTTGATTCTGTTTTACATTTCTTTCTTCTGCATTATTTTTTAGAGAATTATATTCTTGGCTTATTTTTTATTACTGTTGAATTTGAATCCTAATAATTTTAGGATGTAAAAAGTAAGTTAAAAATAAACTTCCCCAAAACTTGGAAGGTAGGATAGTATATATAATTTAAGAAAAATAACATGATCTGATTTATTTATAAAGTATGAAGGCTTAATACCTGAATTCTATCCCACTATATATCTAAAATATCTATAGACACTCTGTTTCAGAAATGCACACAAAAAAAAAAGAAAAAGAAAAGAAACTTACTTTGAATTACTACTTTTTACTTTCTTTTCAACTCTCTAACTCCATTCCCCTGAAATAAGTTGTTTCAGATATTTTCTATTTTCAAATAGTAATGCAGTTTTGAAAATAACAATAAAACCTCCACTTGCATTGCTAGTCAACCTAGGAACTCAAAATTAAATTCTTCTGCACATTTCCACTGTAGAATTTACCATCAGAACTTGTAAAATGTGCTGATGATGAACAAAGGAAAATAAAATTCATTGGGGGGGGGTGGATAAATTAGCTCTCTGCAATGGGCAGGCACAGTCCCCAAGCAATAGCCTTGAATCTACAAAGGACTGAATGCTTGAAACCAGGACAAATATAAATTCCAGAGAAAAAGTCATATCCTCTTTATATATTTTTCCAGTTTAAGCATAGCTCACACTTTTTTGTTAATGTCGTATTCCTCTATTACAGAAAAATTTTTTTCAAAATCAAATAAATGAAAATGCATATCTGTATTATTGTTTACAGCCTAGGCACAAAAGTGTTCTTCAGAGGATAGGTAATTATTAACATCTCATTATTTTATTTTTCACACTGATTTTGAGTAAGAATACAGTATGTTATACATCTAAATCCAATAATAATCATTGAAAGTGCTTTATAATGACACATGAAATAAAATCTAACTTGTAACTATTAAGGAATAAGGAATAGTCTTGAAATTGAATTTTCCATGATGCCCTTTAGTAAAAAGCAAAAGAATAGCAACTGATCAAAAAGTACACATAAGTGAAAAAATACGTTTTTTAAAATATTATTAGAGATAAGGAAAAAAGGGAAAGCAGGGAATAAGAAATCAAATCAGATTTTGAATAATATTTTTAACATGTAAAATCTCCAAGTTACCATCAATGGCTGAGATTAAAGGCTAATGATTATTTATTATTTGCAAATTCTTTGTGCCGCCCAGGAAGGATTCTTTAAAATATTTGTTTAGATACTTGGTTGTACTAGACACAGACTAAGAAAAGAAAAAAAAAAAAAAGATGACTTTCAATTATTAATTCATCCACCCATATAATTGTGTGTCTATGGATCTATTACTCTTCAAACTCCCATTATCTCAGAATGCTTTCAGAGTAGAAAAATGACTCTTTTATTTTATTTTCACAAGAGCTGTGTTCCTTTTAGTCTGTTTCTCTGCCATGTTTGGAATATACGGATAAATAACAATTAACTATGCTAAGAAGTGGAGCAAGACATAATCTGTAAGACTATAAATCTCATGCTCATAAGCATGTAAATTGTTTTTCTTGAGAATAAAAGAGAAAATAATTGATGACCTTGAACAAGTTACTTAATTTTTCTGTGCCTCAGTCTTTTTTTTTTTTTGTAAAAAAACAATCATCTGTAGTATCTGCCCCATAAGGTGAGGATTAATTGATACCACAACGTGAAGTCCTTAAGGCAGAGTTTGGTATATATCAAGTGTTCAGTAATTCTTAGCCATATTTTTTAACTTAATTCATATTTATAGTTCAGTTAACCATAGTCACTCCTCATAGTAGCAGCCACAGTGGCCTCAAAGAATAAAAACTCACATGCTCTCAGATGTGCAAACTATTACTAAATCAAGGGTTCTGGTCCACAGTGGATCTTGTCAAATTTCGTTGTATTTCTACTTGCACAAGCCCACTTAAGAAAGGCTACTAGGAACACACTGAAAGCAAAGTACAGTTCATTTTACTAGCTTTTTTCAGCAAATGAAAATTAACACCAAAGGACCATAAGCTTCTCTAAGCGGGAGAATTAAGAGTGTGAACTTAGAAAATTTGAAGATATAGTTAGTCACAGGACAGTTTGGGCAGGACTTGGCCAGGATATGTAAACTAAGTGATTTCCTGGAACAGTTAGTGTTCCGAGCTTTAGAACAAAAAACCTAATGCCAAATTACCATTAGATTAGTTTGGCTGAGGTCGCATCATTAATACATGAGGATTAAATAGAGTTTGTGTTTAATGTGTCTCGCACATCCTGGTTTGATACAGTTTATCTATTTTGTGACTCACAGTAGTGTTTTGTAAATTTGGTTTATGTTCAATTCTAAAGTTCCACCCAATCACAACCAATATGCCAGAAGGGCCATTTTCACAACATCACTAATTACTTTGGAGACCTACAGTAGTTCTGGTAAGAAATAATTGTAGAAGATTGTTGTTAAGTGGAAATGGAAATAAATGGCTGAACTTGAGGAACATGATGAGGAACATTGCACGCTTAGAATGTTCTATCTGGTTTTGGTGATTGATGAGATGCTAGAAGAGAAAGGAAAAAGAAGTTTACCAAGGATGCCTTCTAGATGTTTAACATCTACCAAATTTTTTGACAAATATATTAATACATCTACACATAAATGGCAAAATCATTATCTGTATCAAAACCCACCACAACACATACAATAACACCCAGTATTCAGCTCAACTATTAATACTAAACTGAATGGAAAATCAAGTGATCCTTTTAAAACATGGCATACTCCATAAAGCATTTACATTGTTAAGATGAAGGAATTTTGAGCATGGAAATTAACTAGGGAAAACAATAATACAGTAATGAGTATTTCTAATCCATTCAATTGAGAAACTGCCTATATTTTATTACAGTCAGATTTTCAGAGCTACATTTCATTTTGTCTTTGATGCTATGATCTGAGTACAAATATTTTCCTTAACTATTCCATTGGATTTGATCATTTGGGCAGCAAAGATTTTAATAATTCATTGGTTTTTTAATCCATGTAAAAATTATTCTTCTTCACTGAATAACATTGCTGCTGCTTTCATATTCCTAATGCTTGTTCATTCCACACACAAGAGAACACTTTGAAATAATATTCAGCATCTGACCTGTGCTTTCTAACATTCACATATGCACAGGGCAGTAGTAAATCAAAGGTTCCTTTTAAGCACTAAGGAAAGCAATAGAAAGGATGAAATGAAGCTTAAAATTAGACCTATATTAAAAGGTCCAGCTAAACTCTAGAAAAGAGTTATGTAACAGAATTGGCTTATAAGCTGCTTGAAGAATCCTGCTGCTGTAGAGCATGTGTGAAATCCACCTCCCCAGGGACAGCTTTGGCCATGTTTGTGCTTTCCTTATCTGATAAGTAGTAAAAGAAACAAACGAGGTAGAGCCTTGTAATACAAGCTGAAAAAGTAAAGGTAAAACAAATCAGACTCTTTTCCCAAATATGCTAGAAAATTATAGGCTGCTGATCACCTATTCCAATTACCCAGTTATAATATTCAGCTCAGCTCTAGTTGACTTATCCTCTGGCCTAACTATCTTTATGAATAATCATCCTTGTCCCTTTGAGATGTCACCTTCTACTCCCCTTGGTGAAATTGAAGACTCTTCCTAAATGCTCCCAACCATACAAGATACAGGTATTCCCTATATGCTTTACCCCCAAACAAGCGCTTGTCACTAGGTATTACCCATCCATATAAAAATCTATACGCAAAGTTATTTGTCATAGCCAAACACTGGAAACAACTCATTTGTCCTTCACTAGGTGAATTGTTAAGCAAACTACAATACATTCATATTATAGAATGTTACTCAGCAATAGTAACTGTTGATAAACACAACTATTTGGAATGACCTCAATGGTATTACATTGCATGGCAAAAAATACCAAAAGGTTACAGACTATATGATTCCATTTATATGAAATTACCAAAATAACAGTATTTTTGCAACTTCCTCTGAATCTACATTTTAAAATAAAGTTAATAAACTCTAAAATGCATATTATAACACAATTCATCTGAATGCTGATTAGTTTATAAATGGGCTTCTGGCTAAAATGATAGTGAGACAAATATGTGAGGAAAAGATATTCTAGGAAGTTCCTTTACTTGTAGAAATCTGTGGGAGGAGAAAACTACCTTTTATGGCTCTGGCCTCTTTGTTATGCTGGGAACTGCGAAGTCACCTTGAGACCAGAGTAGTAAGCTACCATAATAATACAGGAAAAAAGCCACTTTTAGGAACGTCAAAGTAGAAAACAAAAATTAAAAACCTGTCATTCATAATATCAGTGATTTACTGATTTAAGGAAACCTTGTGATCTCCTTAACTTGGAACTTCTATACTCACTCATGTTCCAAATACTTAACTGAGTGCCAATTACGTACCACTCACTTATAAGTACTCAATATTTCAGCCACATTCCATAATATTTTTTGATGAAAATAGAGCTGAATATTAGAGAAGCCATGTAGCATCTGAAGAACCACACAATATGTAAATAACTGCCTCAGCTTACATCCAAATTTCATATAGAGCTAATTTTGTGGTTTTCCAATTATATTAAACTATCTTTTTATCTTATACATCAATATGTTAACCACTGACTATCTCTATTACCACAGGCAATTTTTTAACTAATAAAATCATTCCTACAAAAAGTGTAAATAGTAGCTATCTTTTTGGAAAAGGGACTGAAATCATGGTGAAGTACATAGAAGACTTCAAATACATTTGATTTATTTTATCTTTAATCTGGCAGATAGAATGACCATTACAGTTTTCTCCTATTTTATATATGCCTTAAATGTGTCATAAGAAATTTAGAAATAAATAAAAATTTAAACTACCTTTTATTTAAAATTTTAGTTTGAAGCAAGTAATAAGTGCAAGTAAACATTCTGGAGGAAAAACATCTTTTCATATGTCAACCAAGAGATATGGAATTTTATAAAGGTGTACACATCAAAAATTAGAACTTATGGACCATAATTGTTAATAGATACAAGTTCATATAAAGTAAGGTCAGAGTTTCTGGCCCAACAACATCTAGAAGAACAGGTAAAGATGAAAGCCTTGTCCTTATATGTAACTCAAAATGGATTTTCTGCATCATTATGCTGGGATCACAAAGCAAATAAGACTTTTTACAGATGGATACAATACAGTCTGAATCACTTTTGAACTGAGGTAGACACATATTTAGGGCTTCCCAGGTGGCACTAACGGTAAAGAACTATCCTGCCAATGCAGGAAACATAAGAGATGCAAGTTTGATCCCTGGCTCGGGAAGACCCCCTGGAGGAGGGCATGGCAACCCACTCTAGGATTCTTGCCTGGAGAATCCCACGGACAGAGGAGTCTGGCAGGCTACAGTTCATAGGGTCGCAAATAGTCAGACATGACTGAAGCAACTTAGCATGCACACACGCACACACAGACACATATTTACCAAACATATCATCAGATTAAAAACTATGTTCCACATTATCTCCCAAGAAACCGTATAACAGCTTTGCAAGATGTCTATCACCTTCCATAAAGTTAGGACTACAGTCTCTAAGCATAGATGAGTCATTTATAGTAACCTCTTGCCTGGAGTCTGATGGGCAAAGACCAAAAGAGTTTTCAGCAAGTTTTACAAATGAGAGATGATGTATCACCTTGTATCCTGATTGGCTGTTTTCTGAAACTGTGGATGGATGTTATAAAGAGACTGGGACTCCCACTGTGGCCCCAGAGGGCTACACTTGTAACTTCCAGATGGTAAAACAATAAAGAGGAAAATACCGCCCTATAAACATACAGATGTCCCATAAACACACAGAGCAGTGTACATCATCATTATTACTGGTTGTTATTCAGACATATGAAAGGCATCACACTTTAAACAAGATGAAGAGATTTGTTGTGCGTCACAACTAGGAATTATCTTTTTACTGAAAGCTATTAATGACAGAAAATATTTTACTGCATCCATAAATATATGGAAATACATTTATCACAATGGGATACATTTTGAGAACTATATGATTAAGGTGAATTATGGAGAGTGACAGCAATTATTAAATAAATCTACTCTTATAAAATAAATTCAAACTGAAAAAGGTAGACATTCCAGGTATCTCTCTGCATATTCATAACAAATTAAATTTTTAAAAATACATTATTGGTTTTTCAAAATGAACGCATTCCTTAATTTTGCTAGGCAATTTCTTTCTTTACACAATGACTTGGACTCAGTGTCATTATCAGTTAAAACTGTCAAAATCTCAATTGGAAATACTAACTCATAAAAAATACCATTCTAAATCAGCATGATAAATTATGTTAATGTCTTTGAGAAATATATTTTTATGAATACATATAGCACTTAAATCTGGTGCATTTCTAAATAATACTACACAGTATTTATCTTTATCTGACTTATTTCACTAAGCGTAATACCCTCCAAGTCCATCCATGTTGTTGCAAATAGTAAAATTTCATTCTTTGTTTATAGATATTGCTTTAAGAAAAAAGCCAGTCTATCAGCCAAGGGGAATTTAGTCTAAGCCATTGTTTTGAAGCTACACTGACTGGTGTTCAAGCTGTAAACCTGAACTCCAGCTCAGGAAGTAAGCTTGGTCAGGCCTTCTGTGAAGAATGAGGTACTTTTATTATACAGAGCCTTGCAGGAGGCTCTCCTAATTGTAAACAGAGACCTTGAACACCAGAGATTACTAGTTGCATTTATATAAAGCCCGGTAATTGAGAAGGTAGCCTCTCCCTATTATAGAGTAAAGAAAAGAATGTGGCTTTAACATTTTGTAACTTTTAGCTTTTGGTTCAGTGGGATATTTATCTTGGTCTGTTTATAGCCACCTTTTAAATTTTATCTATTCATACTCAATCAACCTCTATATTTTGATCACAGTGGAGGGCTGATGTCTCTACAAGAATGCTAATAGGAGCTAAGTCTGAGAAAAATAGTTACTGAAATATACATTAAATATTAGATGTTATAGAGTTAATATTTTAAGTAAGCTATGTAATTATTAAGAAAACAGGGGGAAAACAAATAGTTTAGTTTACAAAGTATCTACTGCATGAAAATGATCCAGCTATCTTCCCTTTTATGACCATAGAAAAGCTCACTTCTGTAATCAGTATTCATGTGAACACAAATCTACATGCCTAATGGTTAGTAATATTGAAGGACTGTTTCCCTTCTTTGCTAGATCTTTTTAATTTGAGCTTATGTTGCAGACAATGATCATTAGCCTTAACGAAAAACTCTTTTCTCCTTATTTATTCTCCCCTGTCAGCAAGAAGTTGATGTTGCATATAAACAGAGTATCTCCTTGGCAGCCCCCAAAACTGAAAACAAAGCAAGCAAAATGAGTGCAAGCCAACTAGAAGACTTCATCAAAGATTATTTTATTTATCCAAGTCAAAAGCATTATTATTACTTCACTTCAGCAGAGGAAGTATAATAAATTCATACTATGAAAACTTCAGTCTTGCATAACTATAATGTATCTCTAAATCACTCATAGGGCCATGCACAAAGGAAATCATTACCTTGTTGAAACTTCTGCCTTCTGTGATGGGGCAAGTGGAGATTTGCTGGTATGAACACATGCCCTCTGTTCTAAAGACTCCAAGGGATTGCCAGCTAAATGCCTTCAACCCTATATTTTGGAGCTTAAATCCAAGTTTAAATGACATCTCTCCTGTTCTGATACGACTTTCATTGCCTGGAATACTAAATTTCTTGCCCAATATCACTTGCCCAGTATCAACATGAATAAACTGGAAGTGGTAAAGCCTGTACAATTTTTAGCTAAGGTGTGCAACTGCCTCTTGGCATTCCATCTGATCAAAGCAAGGAAGTATCTGTTTCCACCCACATTGTTTTGTCAGCTGTGGTTGTATTCTGGCAATTGCACTAAGTGGCTGACTCCAAGATTAACCCTCTTTTCAAATAATTATTGATCATTCTTCTCCACCTGACAAATTTTAAGGATAGTAGAAGTAGATGAAAAGCTTTCTTCTCTGTGGATTTATATACATCAAAGAATCAACCTCTGACCTGCTTTTATAAGTATGAAAAATGTGTGCCTTTGAGTCAAGAGTGCCTTGTCAATTGGATCGCTTTAAGAATCTCTATTTAATTATATCTGACTGGGTATATTTAACTTGAAATTCATTAGGTCAACAAGAGGATTCGTTGTAAAGAATATAAATATACTGATGTGAAATGTAAACAGAAAATACGCAAACAATTGAGTTTAAATTAGCTTTTAAAAATTCATGATCTTTTTTTTTACATTTAAAGAAGTAGGTGGTTTTGTAATTTGCCATCTAAGTAGCATACAATTTGCAAAGCATTCATTATGTCACTGTGTTTTGGTTTGTTTAGTAGGCAGCCCTATGCTCAAATATTGGAACTTGTTCTCAATAATGAAATGACAGTAGTTATATGTCTTCTAAATTTTAACCTTTGGGTGGTGGCCGAGAGGAGCTACCCCACGTCCGAGGTCAGGGGCAGCAGCCAAGAGGAGTAACCCCACGTCCAAGGAGCAGAGGCTGGGCAGGCACAGGAGGGCCGAGAGGAGCTACTGCACATTCAAGGTCAGAAGGGGTGGCCTTGAGGACATAACCCTCGTCCAAGATAAGGAGCGGTGGCTGCGCATTGCTGGAGCAGCCGTGAAAAGATACCCCACGACCGAGGTAAGAGAAACCCAAGTAAGACGGTAGGTGTTGCAGGAGGGCATCAGAGGACAGACACACTGAAACCATAATCACAGAAAACTGGCCAATCTGATCACATATACCACAGCCTTGTCCAAAATGAAACACAGCCATGCCATGTGGGGCCACTCAAGACAGACGGGTCATGGTGGAGAGGTCTGACAGAATGTGGTCCACTGGAGAAGGGAATGGTAAACCACTATAATATTCTTGCCTTGAGAACCCTATGAACAGTAGGAAAAGGCAAAATGAGAGGACACTGAAAGAGTATCCCCCAGACCTACCCCAGGTCGGTAGGTGCCCAATATGCTACTGGAGATCAGTGGAGAAATAACTCCAGAAAAATGAAGGGATGGAGTAAAAGCAAAAACAACACCCAGTTGTGGATGTGACTCGTGATAGAAGCAAGGTCCGATGCTGTAAAGAGCAATATTGCATAGGAACCTGGAATGTTAGGTCCATGAATCAAGGCAAATTGCAAGTGGTCAAACAGGAGATGGCAAGAGTGAACGTCAACATTCTAGAAATCAGCAAACTAAGATGGGCTGGAAGGGGTGAATTTAACTCAGATGACCATTATATCTACTACTGTGGGCAGGAATCCCATAGAAGAAATGGAGTAGCCATCATGGTCAATGAAATGCAGTATTGGATGCAATCTCAAAAATGACAAAATGATCTCTGTTCATTTCCAAGGCAAACCATTCAATATAACGGTAACCCAGGCCTATGCCCCAACCAGCAACGCTGAAGAAGCTGAAATTGAACGGTTCTATAAGACCTAAAAGACCTTCTAGAACTAACACCCAAAAAATATGTCCTTTTCATTATAGGGGACTAGAATGCAAAAGTAGGAAGTCAAGAAACACCTGGAGTAACAGGCAAATTTGGCCTTGGACTACAGAATGAAGCATGGCAAAGACTAATAGAGTTTTGCCAAGAGAATGCATTGGTCATAGCAAATACCTTCTTCCAACAACACAAGAGAAGACTCTACACATGGGCCTCACCAGATGGTCAACACCAAAATCAGATTGATTGTATTCTTTGCAGCCAAAGATGGAGAAGCTCTATACAGTCAGCAAAAACATGACTGGTAGCTGACTGTGGCTCAGATCATGAACTGCTTATTGCCAAATTCAGACTTAAATTGAAGAAAGTAGGGAAAACCACTAGACCATTCAGGTATAATCTAAATCAAGTCCCTTACGATTATACAGTGGAAGTGAGAAACAGATTTAAGGGACTAGATCTGATAGACAGAGTGCCTGATGAACTATGGATGGAGGTTCATGACATTGTACAGGAGACAGGGATCAAGACCATCCTCAAGAAAAAGAAATGCAAAAAAGCAAATGGCTGTCTGAAGAGGCCTTACAAATAGCTGTGGAAAGAAAAGAAGTGAAAAGCAAAGGAGAAAAGGAAAGATATTCCCATCAGAATGCAGAGTTCCAAAGAATAGCAAAGAGAGATAAGAAAGCCTTCCTCAGCGATCGATGCTAAGAAATAGAGGAAAACAACAGAATGGGAAAGACTAGAGATATCTTCAAGAAAATTAGAGATACCAAGGGAACATTTCATGCAAAGATGGGCTCAATAAAGGACAGAAATGGTATGGACCTAACAGAAGCAGAAGATATTAAGAAGAGGTGGCAAGAAAACACAGAAGAACTGTACAAAAAAGATCTTCACGACCCAGATAATCACGATGGAGTGATCACTCACCTAGAGCCAGACATCCTGGAATGTGAAGTCAAGTGGGCGTTAGAAAGCATCACTATGAACAAAGCTAGTGGAGGTGATAGAATTCCAGTTGAGCTTTTTCAAATCCTCAAAGATGATGCTGTGAAAGTGCTGCACTCAATATGCCAGCAAATCTGGAGAACTCAGCAGTGGCCACAGAACTGGAAAATGACAGTTTTTGTTCCAATCCCAAAGAAAGGCAATGCCAAAGAATACTCAAACTACCACACAACTACACTCATCTCACATGCTAATAGAGTTTTGCCAAGAGAATGCATTGGTCATAGCAAATACCTTCTTCCAACAACAAAAGAGAAGACTCTACACATGGACCTTTACACATGTAAAGTAATGCTCAAATTTCTCCAAGCCAGGCTTCAGCAATATGTGAATCGTGAACTTCCAGATGTTCAAGCTGGTTTTAGAAAAGGCAGAGGAACCAGAGATCATTTGCCAACATCCTCTGGATCATCAAAAAAGCAAGAGGGTTCCAGACAAACATCTATTTCTGCTTTATTGACTATGCCAAAGCCTTTGACTGTGCGGATCACAACAAACTGTGGAAAATTCTGAAAGAGATGGGAATACCAGACCACCTGACCTGTCTCTTGAGAAACCTGTATGCAGGTCAGGAAGCAACAGTTAGAAGTGGACATGGAGCAACAGACTGGTTCCAAATAGGAGAAGGAGTACGTCAAGGCTGTATATTGTCACCCTGCTTATTTAACTTATATGCAGAGTACATCATGAGAAATACTGGGCTGGAAGAAGCACAAGCTGGATCAAGATTGCCGGGAGAAATATCAATAACCTCAGATATGCAGATGACACCACACTTATGGCAGAAACTGAAGAGGAACTAAAGAGCCTCTTGATGAAATTGAAAGAGAAGAGTGAAAACGTTGGCTTAAAGCTCAACGTTCAGAAAACTAAGATCATCACATCTGGTCCCATCACGTTATGGCAAAAAGATGGGGAAACAGCAGAAACAGTGTCAGATTTTATTTTGGGGGGCTCCAAAATCACTGCAGATGGTGACTGCAGCCATGAAATTAAAAGACGCTTACTCCTTTGAAAGAAAGTTATGACTAAGCTAGACAGCATATTCAAAAGCAGAGACATTACTTTGCCAACAAAGTCCATCTAGTCAAAGCTATGCTTTTTCCAGTTGTCATGTATGGATGTGAGAGTTGGACTGTGAAGAAAGCTGAGTGCTGAAGAATTGATGCTTTTGAACTGTGGTGTTGGAGAAGACTCTTGAGAGTCCCTTGGACTGAGAGGAGATCCAATCAATCCATCTAAAGGAGATCAGTCCTGGGTGTTCACTGGAAGGACTGATGTTGAAGCTGAAACTCCAATATTTTGGCTACCTCATGCGAAGAGTTGACTCATTGGAAAAGACCCTGACGTTGAGAAGTATTGGGGGCAGGACGAGAAGGGAACGACAGAGCATGAGATGGCTGGATGGCATCACCGACTTGATGGACATGAATTTGTGTAAACTCTGGGAGTGGGTGATGGACAGGGAGGCCTGGCATGCTGCAATTCACGGGGTCACAAAGAATCAGAGACGACTGAGCGACTGAGCTGAACTGAATCTATAAAATGGGGACAATAGCTTATTTCACATAGCAATTCTATAGATTTAATGAACTGCTATGCCAGTCATTTGCCAAATTTATTATGTATGAGAATCACCTGACATGCATGTTTAAATACACTTTGTATAGATTACAACTCTTTAGATTCTAATTCAGAATATCAAATGTCTTCCTGGTGTGTGAGAATATGCATTTTAAGCATGAATCAGAGTAACTTGACTTAGGTGGTCAGTAGATACTTCAGTTCAGTTCAGTTCAGTCGCTTAGTCGTGTCTGACTCTTTGCGATCCCATGGACGGCAGGACGCTGGGCCTCCCTGCCCATCACCAACTCCCGGAGTTTACTCAAACTCATGTCCATTGAGTTGGTGATGCCATCCAACCATCTCATCCTCTGTCATCCCCTTCTCCTCCCGCCTTCAATCTTTCCCAGCATCACAGTCTTTTCAAATTAGTCAGTACTTCGCATCAGGAGGCCAAAGTGTTGGAGCTTCAACTTCAGCATCAGTTCTTCCGATGAATATTCAGGACTGATTTCCTTTAGGATGGACTGGTTGGATCTCCTTGCAGTCCAAGGGACTCTGAAGACTCTTCTCCAACACCATAGTTCAAAAAGCATCAATTCTTTGGCACTCAGCTTTCTTTATAGTCCAACTCTCACATCCATACATGACTACTGGGAAAATCAAAGCCTTGATTACATGGACCTTTTTGGCAAAGTAATGTCTCTGCTTTTGAATATGCTGTCTAGTTTGGTCATAACATTTTTTCCAAGAAGTAAGCGTCTTTTAATTCCATGGCTGCAGTCACCGTCTGCACTGATTTTCGAGCCCAAAAATAAAGTCATCCACTGTTTCCACTGTTTCCCCATCTATTTGCCATGACGTGATGGGACCAGATGCCATGATCTTAGTTATTTTCTGAATGTTGAGCTTTAAGCCTCTTTTCACTCCCCTCTTTCACTTCCATCAAGAGGCTTTTTAGTTCTTCTTCACTTTCTGCCATAAGGGTGGTGTTATCTGCATATCTGAGGTTATTGATATTTCTCCCGGCAATCTTGATTCTGTGGTTCTTCCAGCCCAGCAGTTCTCATGATGTACTCTGCATATAAGTTAAATAAGCAAGGTGACTATATACAGCCTGAATGTACTCCTTTCCCTATTTGGAACCAGTCTGTTGTACCATGTCCACTTCTAACTGTTGCTTCCTGACCTGCATACAGGTTTCTCAAGAGGCAGGTCAGGTGTTCTGATATTCCCATCTCTTTCAGATTTTTCCACAGTTTGTTGTGATCCACACAGTCAAAGGCTTTGGCATAGTCAACAAAGCAGATGTTTTTTTCTGGAACTCTCTTGCTTTTTCAATGATACATCGGATGTTGGCGATTTTATCTCTGGTTCCTCTGCCTTTTCTAAATGCATTTGAACATCTGAAAGTTCATGGTTCATGTTCTGTTGAAGCCTGTTGGAAAATTTTGAGCATTACTTTACTAGCGTGTGAGATGAGTGTAATTATTTGGTAGTTTGAGCATTCTTTTGCATTGCCTT
Organism: Giraffa tippelskirchi; assembly: GCF_054371585.1. Classification (NCBI taxonomy): domain Eukaryota; kingdom Metazoa; phylum Chordata; class Mammalia; order Artiodactyla; family Giraffidae; genus Giraffa; species Giraffa tippelskirchi. Next base: position 46,865,362 of record NC_137276.1, read on the forward strand.
TCTTTGGGGTTGGAATGAAAACTCACCTTTTCCAGTCCTGTAACCACTGCTAAGTTTTCCAAATTTGCTGACATATTGAATGCAGCACCTTCACAGCATCGTCTTTTAGGATTTGAAATAGCTCACTGGAATTCCATCACCTCCACTAGCTTTGTTCATAGTGATGCTTCCTAAGGTCCACTTATCTTCACATTCCAGGATGTCTGGCTTGAGGTGAGTGATCACACCATTGTGATTATCTGGGTTGTGAAGATCTTTTTTGTATAGTTTTTCTGTGTGTTCTTGCCACCTCTTGTTAACATCTTCTGCTTCTGTTAGGTCCATACCATTTCTGTCCTTTATTGTGCCCATCTTTGCATGAAATATTCCCTTGGTATCTCTCATTTTCTTGAAGAAATCTCTAGTCTTTCCCATTCTATTATTTTCCTCTAATTTCTTTGCATTGATCACTGAGGAAGGGTGTCTTATACCTCTTTTCTATTCTTTGAAATCTCCATTCAAATGGGTATATCTTTCCTTTTCTCCTTTGCTTTTTGCTTCTCTTCTTTTCACACTATTTGTAAGGCCTCCTCAGACAGCCATTTTACTTTTCTGCATTTCTTTTTCTTGGGGAGTGTCTTGATCCCTGTCTCCTGTATAATGTCACGAACCTCTGTCCATAGTTCATCAGGCACTCTATCAGATCTAATAGATACTTAAGAATCTTTAATACATACACAATACAGTAGAAACTTAAGAATCATTAATACATATAAATTAAGTACTACACGTTCATAGGTTAAGGATTTTACTGGATCTAGGAATTAGATAACATGGTGTTAGAACTAGAATGAGATATTAGTGTTAGCTACAAAATTTTCCTGTAACTGCTACCGCTGCTGGTGTTGCTACATTGCTTTAGTCGTGTCCGACTCTGTGAGACCCCAGAGATGGCAGCCCACCAGGCTCCCCCATTCCTGGGATTCTCCAGGCAAGAGTACTGGAGTGGGTTACCATTTCCTTCTCCAAGGCACGAAAGTAAAAAGTGAAAGAAAGTGAAGTCGCTCAGTCCTGTCCGACTCCTAGCTACCCCATGGACTGCAGCCTACCAGGCTCCTCCATCCATGGGATTTTCCAGGCAAGAAGACTGGAGTGGCTTGCCATTGCCTTCTCGTGTCCTCTAACTGGGAAGGGTTAATTTTGACTTCATACTGGATCTGCTTCTATGACTATAACCCTTAACTTGCTGCTTTTATTATTATCAGCAGTGAAGTTGCTCAGTTATGTCTGACTCTTTGCAACCCCGTGGACCGTAGTCTGCCAGGCTACTCCATCCATGGGATTTTACAAGCAAGAATACTGGAGTGGGTTGTCATTTCCTTCTCCAGGGGATCTTCTCAACCCAGGGGTCGAATCCAAGTCTCCCACATTGCAGGCAGACTCTACTGTCTGAGCTATCATGGAATCCCTTATTATAGGCATACATAATGGCCTACCTCCTAGAGACAACCTGAGCCCGCCCACCTGCGAAATGACTGCAAGGAAGCAAAAATAACTCATCCCCCTGCCTGAGGCTTGCAATTCTAGGAGATATTTGCAAGAATTAAATGGTCTTTTTACTTTGTTTCCTCACCTCTCCCCATCTCTAATCCATAAAAGAACTCAGCATTCAGGCATCGACAAGTTGGGTTTATTCTGAGATGCAAGTCTGCCATCATCTCTGAATAAAGTCATAGTCCTTGCCTCAACACCTTGTCTCCCAGATTTACCGGTGCAACAGAGCAGAGCAAGTGAGGGTAACAGTTCCCCACTAGGGTGATGTTTAGCTCTCACCTAGGAATAACTAGAGAAGTGATTCCTGCTTAGCACCAGTCTATAGCCACTTACCATTACCATTGTACTTAATTTCTAATCATATTCTCAGATTCTGAATCTTATATATTGGTCAGTCTTTCTGATATAAATGCCAATACAAGAATGCAAAAATTTTATTCTCACAATTGACAATTGCTCAAATGTTTGTCTCCCATTCTGATATTTATCTTCCTAAATGTTCCACACAAGTCAAAGTGACACAGGATGGACGTCAGTACCCTCTCCTGGCTGTTTCTCTTTAGGTTTCCTGGAAGGCTTGAGAAAAGCATCTATCTTTTGCTTTGTTTCTTACCTCTGGCATTCACAAGTCCTTTCAGAAACATACCAATGAAAAAGACAGACTTTTATGGGAATCAAAGTTAAAGCAAGTCGGAACCTAGACAGAGTTCATGCAAATGATCAATAGTTTAAACATGATGGCCAGTTTATAAAATGGCCAGAAAATACAATATTTAATATATAAATAAAGTGATCTTAGATTAGTATCCTATATCCTTCTCTACTTGTTAACTGGAATGGTACTTAGAGGAATCTTGGGAATTGGTCTGATTTCAAACTACTACCTTAATAGGACTGTCACAAAATGTAAATAAAATAGTATACTAGCAAAATTATGTGGTTTGTGAGGAATCACCTTCACATCCTTCTCTTTGCAGGACTATAAAATCCAATTAATAGAGACTAATTTCCTCAATTAAACACTGAAACTTAAAGAATCTCTTATTAAAATCCAAATAAATTGTTAGGGGAGTGTGTGATTTCCTCGATTCTGTCTCATCACAACCAAAATTTGAAATGACAGACATTAAAGCCCTCCACAAGAACGTGTCTCAGCTGTCGGACAGACCATGTTACAGCTCTCAGTTCTTGGACAGACGTGTTATAACTCCGTGTTACAGCTCAGTTTTATTTAGAAAATAAAAGGAAACTACATCCTCAATGCATGAGGGCATGCCAAACCAAAAGATGCGAAGAAAAGAGAGAGCCCCTGCCCTTTGGCTCCTCTTTTTATAAGTTTTCCGCCCCCCTGGGCCTGTACTATGTAAACTGGGCTAGCCAGGAGTGCTGTTTGTTCCACCTGAGGTCCTCACTCTGGCCCTCAGACCTTCCTTTGTTCTATTTTTGTGGGCTTTTCCCTTCCTTGTATTTTAGCCACCGCCATTCTGGACTCCTTTTTCCTATTCTAACTACCTAACATAAATTATATATTTATTACATTAATTACCCTGTTGGAAAACTTACCTCAACAAACTGGCATTGCAAATTAGAGCTTTAAGACACTGGAAAGAAACACCGAAATAGATGTTTCCCAGGCAGTGGCAGAATGCCTCCAGATGACTGGGGTTTGGTTTCACATAGGAACATGTACTGAGAGGAAAGACTCATGCAATAAAAAGGGGTAATAAGGGCAGAAAGGAAAAGTGGATAGAATGAAACCAAAAATTCATTTATTTCACAATTTTTCACAGAGTTTTCCTGTTCCTAAATCATACTGAGAGGCAAAGTGGATTCTGTGCTAAGCCCTAAAGCAGGTGAGCAATAAATGCTATTCTGTATCCTCACCTTTGGGCAGAAGGTGTGAGAAAAATATCCTCTAATTGTCTTAAATCCCAAGCATCATAAATAAGAAATTTACATTATTTTATGGTGGCTGCTGAATTTCTAAATTATTTATATGATTTGAGATTTTCTTATAATTTTAAATAGAAAAAAATGAAAATAATGATTTGCAACAGGAACAGGTTGATTTGTTTGTGAAAATATTTTTTAAATTTAGTTTCTTAGATGATATCTCAGTTACTCCTCATAATGTTTACTGAAATCAACTTTATGCAGGGTACAGAACCATTTGAATCAGGGGTAGAAAAATAACAACCTGCCAAATCTGGCCTACCACCTGTTTTTGTAAATAAAGTTTTATTGGAACACGGCCACCTGCTGGCTACCTTCCAGTATTATTGGCAGAATTAAGGCTACAGCCTTACAGAGATCTATGACCTTCAAAGTCTACAATATTTGTTTAAACTTTTTTTTTCACAATGATGTTTTACAGTGTTTGCAGGTGACAAAAGAGGAAGATGATGTGATTTGGTGGGTGGCACATTACAAACAGATCTTCAGGGAAGCTATCTCCTTCACTCCACTTATAATGTCCAAAGCACAACACCAGGCTCAAACATGCCCATTTGTGGCAGCCTTAACCAGCTATCATTACTGCCCTGAATATCTGCTAAATGGAAAAGTTTCTTATGACTCATTAATCCTCAACAATGATGTACCATAGAAGAAAGACAATACCTGAATCAGACACATCACCGATTTATGTATCAAGTCAAGATGCTAAACTGAAACAGGGCTGGAGAATAAAAGGGGTTATAGGAAGATAGAGTGGAAAAAAGGAGAATCTTATGAAAAATTGGGGCAGGTGAACAGTGAAAAATGAATACAGTTCTGAGACATTTCCCACAATACTGAATAGTCTCCACAATGTTTCTTTTATATAGAAGCCACTTCATTTAACAGAAGTGAACTTTTTAAAGGGGCTAGGCAGAGAGTATGTTCCCAGAGAACTGCATATGGAGAAAGTTGCTTGTCTCACATATTAAAGCCCAGGTTTCTTGGCAACCAGCTGACTCTCTGATTTTGAAAAGTTTAAGTGTACTTAACTGCCCTAAATACACCACAGGAATACATTTGGAAGAGCTTTTCTTCCTCATAAGCTGCATTCTATATAAGAATGTCTGATCATTAAAATTTGGAAAACAAAAGTGATGACTTTGTCGGGGCGAGGGGGGATGTGAAATCCAAAAGCTCTGTAAACTGTAAATAACAAATACTGTATTATTTATTAAGAGCTATACTTCTATTTATAGACATTATTTATAGCTATGCCTCTACACTATGAAAAAAAGTACTTAAAATTATTTACTATGGCATAAAAATAGGCATGGCTATGTAGACAAAGAATATATACTATATATATATTACACATACACACATACATATATGGTCACCCTGCTTATTTAACATATGAAGAGTACATCATGCAAAATGCCAGGCTGGATGAACCACAAGCTAGACTCAAGATTGCCAGGAGAAATATCAACACCCTCAGATATGCAGGTGATACAACCCTAAGGGCAGAAAATGAAAAGGAGGCTCTTGATGAGGGTGAAAGAGGAGAGGGAAAAAGCTGGTTTAAAGCTCAGCATTCATAAAACTAAGATCATGGCATCTAGTCCCATCACTTCACAGTGAATAGATGGGGAAAAAGTGGAAGCAGTGACAAATTTTACCTTCCTGGGCTCCAAAATCACTCAGATGTGGACTGCGGCCATGAAATTAAAAGACTCTTGCTCCTTGGAAGGAAAGCATTGACAAATCTAGACAGCATATTAAGAAGCAGAGACATCTCGTCGACAAAGGTCCATGTAGTTCAGTTCAGTCACTCAGTCGTGTCCAACTCTTTGTGACCCCCATGGACTGTAACATCATAGGCTTCCCTGTCCATCACCAACTCCAGAGCTTGCTCCAACTCATGTCCATCGAGTCGGTGATGCCATCCAATCATCTCATCCTCTACCATCCACTTCTCCTCCTGTCTTCAATCTTTCCCAGCATCAGGGTCTTTTCCAATGAGTCAGTTCTTTGCATCTGGTGGCCAAAGTATTGGAGCTTCAGCTTCAACATCAGTCCTTCCAATGAACATCCAGGACTGATTTCCTTTAGGATGAACTGGTTGGACCTCTTTGCACTCCAAGGGACTCTCAAGAGCCTTTTCCAACACCATAGTTTAAAAGAATCAATTCTTCTGCACCCAGCTTTCTTTATAGTCCAACTCTCACATCCATACATGACTACTGGAAAAACCGTAGCTTTGACTCGATGGACCTTTGTTGGCAAAGTAATGTCTCTGCCTTTAATATGCTGTCTAGGTTGGTCATAGCTTTTCTTCCAAGGAGCAAGCGTCTTTTAATTTCATGGTTGCAGACACCATCTGCAGTGATTTTGGAGCCCAAGAATATAAAGTCTGTCACTGTTTCCATATAGTCAAAGCTAAGATTTTTCCAGTGTCTTGTACAGATGTGAGAGTTGGACCATAAAGAAAGCTAAACAGTTAAAACTTGATGCTTTCAAACTGTAAAGTTAGAGAAGACTCTTGAAAGTCCTTTGAACTGCAAGGAGATCGAGATCAGACCAGTCAATCCTAAAGGAAATCAACCCTACATATTCATTGGAAGGACTGATGATGAAGCCTTAATAGCCTGGCAACCTGATGTGAAGAGCCGACTCATTGAAAAAGACCCTGATGCTGGGAAAGATTAAAGGCAAATGGAGAAGGGGGCGGCAGAGGATGAGATGCTTAGATAGTATCACTGATGAACGACAATATATTGTATATATACATTGTAATATACATGTAATATATATAATATTCTATAATTATATTATATAACTATTATTATATAATATTGGGCTTCCCTGATAGCTCAGTTGGTAAAGAATCTGCCTGCAATGCAGGAGACTCTGGTTAGATTTCTGGGTCAGGAAGATCCGCTGGAGAAGGGATAGGCTATCCACTCTAGATCAGTGAATGTTTATCCCTGTTATATGTATATTATTAATTATATATTATATATGTAATATTAATATATTACTTATATATGTATATTATTACATATATATTAACAGGGATAAACATTCACTGATCTAGAAATCTTCCTTGCTCTATCATAAAGGCCAAATTCTTTACAGTCAGTGCAGTGCCTAAAAACATAATCCACAATGATGATCTTGATATTTAGAATAATAATAATAGTCTTCCATTTATTTCCCAATGTGCTTGCCACATTAAAAACATTAAATATAATCCTTCCAAAACTATAAAGAATATTTATATTTATATTTGCAGCATACAATCCTTCCAAACTATATCCTTCCAAAACTATAAAGAATATTTATATTTATATTTATATTTTCAGCAAACAAGAAAGGCTAAGTACACCTGCTTTCCCTATACAATCTTATATTTTAAGCCTGGCAACTATAATTGTGTTTAAATTGTGAAATTAATAAAAGTTTATGCTTACATAATAACCACATTTACATACTGAAAGAGAATCTAACTTAAGGACTCTGTCAAACTGCTACTCACAACAGTTTCTTAGCAGATAATGAGTCTATCAAATCTAACAATTTTAAATCCAGTAATCGTTCCTTGAAGTTCAGCTATAAATACATCAATGGCCAGAAAACCCAACTGTTTCCTTTACAGAAGTGAAAGTAGTTTTCTTAATTATAAAGCTATAGAAATATAAACCTAATCATTCTCTAATTATGAGAAATGCATATATGTTTATCCTCTGCAAGTAGCATTTGTTCACGTCTTCAAGAAACTCTCACGATGATCTTTGTAAATACCTCTGGTTATTTCAAATACTTTAATTTTGAAGAAAATTGTTCTATCTTTACTAATGTTAGAAAAGCTCAGAAGTTTCCAGATGTAAACCGTACACTTTTCATTTTTGCCTTCTCAATGTAATAAATAGGAAATCAGTTTAGGATGTCATATGAGAAAATATAATAATGTCATAGATTAGTATAAGAAATCCATATCATCCTACTAGTATGGGAACAGAGAAGGGAAAATACATAAATAATTAATCAGAGATTATGATACTAATACAAATAAACTGTGAATGATAGCATAAGCAGCATAGTTTGAAAAATTAATTGGACTTCTAATCACGTACTGAATTTTGTTTATTTAATGCAGCTGGAACTCTAACTGCACACAATCACTCAGATTTCACATTAATATATTTATACTTATCAATTCATATGCAGTTACTGGAACATGGAAGTCTTATTGCCACATGGAAGTCTTATTGCCAATCTAAAAGAGATAATGTATTAATAGCTTAGTCTCCCCAAATAGTATTTGTTCGAGACATGAATATTTCATATTTGGGAATGCTGTAAATTTGAATATAGATTGACTCATAATGTGTTCTTTGGTTCAAATAAGTAGTGCAAATGACACTGGATAATTCACACTTTTGAAAAATCTACAAGTCTATCCTTATTTATACCACTATACTAAAAACTTTTGCAAACTAACTCTAAATAAGAATCAGTTTTAGAAAATAAATATCCACAGGAAACCATGTGAATAAAAATTAATAGATGCTGCAAAGCATATGGAGCAACTGGAACTGTTCTTCATTGCTGGTGGAAATTCAAAATGGTACAGCCACTTTGGAATACAGTCTGGCAGTTTCTTACAAAATGAAACATATTCTTATCATGCAATTGAACATTTCATTTCATGGTATTTAACCAAAGGAGCCGAAAGCCTACATACACACAAAAACCTGCAAATTTATAGCAACTTAATTCCTAAATGCCAAAACTTGGCCTTTGAAAGTTGACTGGATAAAATGAAATATCCAGACAATGGAGCATTATTTAAGTTAAAAAGAAATGGACTATCAAATCATGAAAAGATATGGAGAAAATTTTAATGTTGGTTACTATATGAAAGAAGCCAATATTAAAAGGCTACATACTGCTTGATTTCAACTAAGCCATCTCTTGGATATATTGGAGGTTTGAATCCAGAAAAATAACAAAAAGATATTTTCTACAATAAAGGAAATACCACAAAAATCTAATATCACAATAAAGTATATTACACAATTTTTTCAGTTTCCATGTGCATATAAAAGTTATGCTTAAAATATTATACCTCAGTCTATTAAGAGTACAATAGCATTATGTGTGTATATATATATATGTGTGTGTGTGTGTGTGTGTGTGTGTAAATACACACACACACCTTAATTCAGCTGGTAAAGAACCCAGTTGCCAATCCAGGAGACCCAAGAGATGCCAGTTCAAGCCTTATGTTGGGAAGATCCCCTGGAGAAGGAAATGGCAACTCACTCCAATATTCTTGCCTGGGAAATCCCATGGACACAGGAGCCTGGCAGATTACAGTCCATGGGGTCACAAAGAGTCAGACACAACTGAAGCAACTTAGCACAGCACAATGCTCACATAAAAACCACATTCACATACTGAAAGGTAATCTAACTTAAGAATTCTGTCAAACTGCTACTCACAACAGTTTCTTAGCAGATAATGAATCTATCAGATCTAAAAATTTTAAATCCAGCAATCTTTACTTGAAGTTCAGCTATCAATGAGTTAATGGCCAGAAAACAAAACTGAGAAGAAATATGATAAACCCCAGAGGGAAAACTATGCAAAGCAGAGATATGGGCAGTATACCTGATAAATATTTAAAGGTAATGATCACAAAGATGTTCAAATAATTTGGTGAAGACTGGAGGAACAGTGAGAAGTTACACATTTCAAAGTAAAAACAACAAAGAAGAATAAAACAGAGAGGAAAAGCACAATAATTTAAATGAAACACATCCTAGAAAAGAATAAACAGTACATGAGAGGATAGAGGAATGGATTAGGGATCTGAAAGAATACTGGAAATCACTTAAGATGAATAGAAAAAAAAAAGAATTTAAAAAATGAGAACAGGTTAAGAAAACTCTCAGACAACATCAAGACTAGCAATATGTTCATTATAGGAGTCCTAGAAGGAGAAAAGAGAGATAAAGGGGGCAGAGAATATTTTTGAAAATATAACAGCTGAAAAATTCCCTAACCTAGAAAAGAAAACACACATCCTGTGTCCTCCTGTTCAGGAAGCACAGAAAGTCACAAACTGGATCAGACAAAGACCGTATCAGGACACATTACATTTAAAATGGCAAAAATAAAAGATAAAGAGGGAATATTATAAACATCAAGGGAAAAGCAACACGTTATTTACAAGGGAATTCCTATAATGCTATCAGCTGACTTTTCAGCAAAAACTCTACAGACTAGAAAAGTGTGGCATAATATATTTAAAGCTATGAAAGAGGAAATCTTAAAACCATGAATACTCTGCTCAGCAGGGCTTTCATTCAGATGGATGGAGAAATCAAAAATTTTATAAACTAGCCAAAGCTAAAAGAGAACAGCACCACCAAATCAGCTTTACAAGAAATGTTAAAGGATTTTTCCTAGTGAAAAAGAAAAGGCCGCAAGTAGAAACACACAAATTATGAAAGGAAAAAGAACATTGGCAAAGGCAAATATATAGTAAAGGTAGTAAATCAACCATGTAAAAAGTTCAAAAAAACGAAGTAGCAGAATTATCTAAAGTGAAGTGAAGTCGCTTAGTCATGACCAACTCTTTCTGACCCCATTGTAGCCTATCAGGCTTCTCCGTCCATGGGATTTTCTAGGCAAGAGTACTGGAGTGAGTTGCCATTTCCTTCTCCAGGGGATCTTCTTCACCCAGGGATCGAACCTGGGTCTCCCGCATTGCAGGCAGATGCTTTTACCCTCTGAGCCACCAGGGAAACCCCCAAATTATCTAAGAAATGCACAAAACAAAAACACATAAAATATGATAACAAAAACAGTAAATGTGGGAGGGAGAAGAGTTAAAATACAGGGTTGTTGAAATGTGTTTGAACTTAAGAACACCAACTTGAAATAATCATCTATCTATCCACACCAACATTAATGTCTTTAAAGTCACACACACACACACACACACACACACACCCTTCACAGTAACCACAAACCAAAAAATTATGATAGACACATACACATGAAAAAGAAATACAAACTTAACCTGAAGACAATCATCCAATCACAAGGGAAGAAAACAAAACAAAACAAAAAAGAATAAAGGAACAAAAAGAAATAACAAAAATAAACCTCCAAACAATTAACAAAATGGTGATATATACCTAATCATAAAAACTCTAGGGGCTTCTTTGGTAATTCACTGGTAAAGAATTAACTTGCTCATGAAGGAGACATGGGTTCAATCCCTAATCCACATGCAACAGAGCAACTAAACTCACGTGCCACAACTATTGAGCCTGTGCTCTAGAGACCAGGAGCCTCAACTACTGAGCCCATGTGCCTCAACTACTGAAGTCCACATGCCTAGAGCCCATGCTCCACAACAAAAGAAGCCAATGCAATGAGAAGACCATGAATTGCAACTAGAGAGTAGCCGGCACTCACCACAACTAGAGAAAGCCCACACACATCAATGAAGACCCAGCACAGACAAAAATAAATACATAGATAAAATTATTAAAAAATAAAAACTTTACATGCTAACAATAAAATGTTCCATTCAAGAGACATATATTGCTGAAGAGTTAAGAAAACAAGACCAACATATATTCTGTCTACTAGAGATTCACTTCAAATCTAAAGACACAAAAAGACTGAAAGTGAGGAATGAAAAAGGTTTTCCATCTAAATGGAAATGAAAAGAAGGGTAGGATTACAATAATTATATCAGTCAAAAATGACTTTCAAACACAGATTGCAACAAAAGACAAAGAAGGACATTAAATAATAATCAAGGGATCAATTTAAGAAGGTATAACAATTATAAATATACATGCATTCAATGTAGGAGCACCTAAAAATATAAAGAAAATATTAATAGACTTAAAGAGAGAAATCAACAGTAACACAAATAATAGAGGGAATTTTAACATCTCACTTACATTACTGGACAGATGAACTAGACAGAAATCAATAAGGAAACACTGACTTTGGGTGACACATTAGACCAGGTAGACTTAACAGACACTTATAGAGCATTCCATCCAAAAGCAGCAGAATACAAGTGCACATGGAATATTTTCCAAGATAGTATCATATTTAGCTACAAAACAAGTTTCAGTAAATCAAAGAAAACTGACATTATATCAAGTATCTTTTCTAATTATAACACTGTGAAAACAGAATACAAGTTTAAGAAAAAAATAGCAGAAAAAAAAACATATGAAGGCCAACCATTCTTCTACTGAACAACCAGTGGATCACTGAAAAAATCAAAGAAAAAATTAAAAAAAAAAAAAGACAAAAGAAAACAAAATGATCCAAAATCTACCTGCATGCATGCATGTGTGCTTAGTCGTGTCCAACTCTTTGTGACGCCATGGACTGTAGCCCACCAAGCTCCTCTATCCATGGAATTTTCTAGGCAAGAATACTTGAGAGTGGGTTGCCGTTTCCTCTCCAGAGGATCTTCTCAACCCAGAGATTGAACCCATGTCTCTGGTTTCTCCTGCATTGCAGGTGGATTCTCTACTGCTTGAGCCACCAAGGAGGCAGAAAAATTAAACTTAAGAGGGAAGTTTACAGTGATACAAGCTTAAATTAAGAAACATGAAAAATCTCAAACAAACAACCTAATCTCAAACAAACACCTAAAGGAACCAGAAGAGTAAGAACAAATGAAACTCAAAGTTAGTAGAAGGAAACAACTCATAAGGAACAGAGCAGAAATAAATGAAACACAGACTAAAAACAATGGAAAAGATTAATGAAACTAAGACCTAGTTCCTTGAAAAGATAAACAAAATGATAGAACTTCAGCCAAACTCATGAGGAAAAAAAAAAAGTGGATCCAAACCAATAATGTCAGAAACAATATAGGAAAAGTTAAACAGACACCAAAGATATACAAATGATCGTAAGAGATTACAATATATAATTATAAACCAATGAAATGGATACACAGAAGAAATAAATTCCTAGAAATGTATAATATCCTAAGAGTGAACCTAGAAGAAAAAGAAAATATAAACAGACCAGTTATCAGCAATAAAATTGAATCAGTAGTAAAATAACTCCCAGGAAACATAAGTTCAGGACCGGGTGACTTCACAGGTTAATTCTACCAGGTATATAGAAGAGTTAGTGTAGGGTAAGCGAGTTAGAAAAGGCGAGGTTCAGAGAAAGAACGAGAAGGGCATTTTACAGGAACAGATCACCTTTAATGAGGCGAGAAGTGGCAGAAGTCAGATTAGTGAGCTGCTGCTCTTACCCAAGAAGAGAGTAAGTATGTATAGGCATGTATGTGGAAAGCTACTGTCTTAAGGGGGCCTGTTCTTCTCCAAGGTTTTTCGAAGTAGTTATCTCTTAAATGACTGCGGCAAGGAATTTTGGAGATCGGCCAGAGGCTGGACCAGCTGAGAGTTGGGCGTAATCAACCTTAATGTCCATTTTTTCTTCAGGTGAGAGAGTTCTTTGTTTTGCATAGAATGGTGGGGAGGACTAGGAGGGGAGGTTTAACTCCAGGCTATTTTGAGCCACGTAACTTTCCTTCAGTTAACACCTATACTTCTAAAACAATTCCAAAAAACTGTAGACAAAGAAACACTTCCAAACTTATTCTATGAGGCCATTATCGCCCTGATATCTAAACCAAACAAAGATTTCACAAAAGTATATTACAGGCCAATATTACTGAGGAATATAGATGCAAAAATCTTCAACAAAATACTAGCAAACAGACTCCAACAACATATTACAAAGCTCATACACTATGGTCAAATGGGACTTAGCCCAGGGAGGCAAGGATTTTTCAGTATCTGCAAAAATCAATCAATGTGATATATCATATTAACTAATTGAAGAAAAAAAACCATATGACAATCTCAGTAAATGCATAAAAAGCTTTTGACAAAATTTGATAACCATTTATGACCAAAAAAAAAAGGAATAATAATAACTCTCCAGAAAGTCGACATACAGGGAAACGATCTCAATATAATAAAGGTCATATATGACAAATCTACAGCAAACATCATTCTCAATGGTGAAAAACTGGAGAAATTTCCTCTACAATGCGAAACAATACAAAAATGTCCACTTTCACCACTATTATTCAACATAGTTTTGGAAGTCCTAGCCACAGTAATCAGAGAAGAAAAAGAAATGAATGGAATCCAAATTGCAAAATATGAAGTAAAATTGTCACTGTTTGTAAATGACATGATACTGTACATAGAAAAATCTTTAAGAAGCCACCAGAAAAATACTAGAGATTATCAATGAACTTGGTAAAGTTTCAGGATACAAAATATATAGAAATCTCTTGCATTCCTAGATATAAACAACAAAAAAAATCAGAAAGAGAAATTAAGGAAACAATCTCATTAACCAGCTCAACAAAAATAATGAAATACCTAAGAATAAACTTACCTAAGGAGACAAAAGACCTGTACTCAGGAAAACTATAGGATACTGATGAAAGGAGTCAAAGATGACACAAACAGATGGAAAGATATACCACATTCTTAGACTGATAGAATCAACATTGTGAAAATGACTATACTACCCAGCAATCTACAGATTCAATACAATATCTATCAAATTACCAATGGCATTTTTCACAGAATTACAAAAAAAATTTTTTACTTTGTATGAAAACAAATTGTATGAAAAGACCCAGATAACCAAAGCAATCTTAAGAAAGAAAATAGAGCTGGAGAAATCAGGTTTCCTGACCTCAGACTATACTACAAAGCTACAGTTGTCAAAATGGCATGGTAATATCAGAAAAACAGAAGAAAAAAAAATAGAACAGGATAGAAAGCCCAGAGGTAAACCCAAGCACCTATGGTCACCTAGCCAATGACAAAGGAGTCAAAAATATACAATAAAGAAAGTGTCTTCAAGAAACAGTGCTGGATAACTAGACAGCTACATGTTAAAGAATGAAATTAGAACATTCTCTAACACTATGTACAAAGTAAACTTAAAATGGGTTAAATACCTAAATGTAAGTTCAGATACTATACAACTCCTAGAGGAAAATATATGCAGAATATTCTTTGACATAAATCACAATATATTTAGATCCATCTCCTATAATAGAATAATTTAATAAAATCAAAAATTAACAAGTAAGACCTAATTAAACTTAAAAGCTTTTGTACAGCAAAGGAAACCATAAAGAAAGTGAAAATACAACCTACTGAATGGAAGAAAATATTTGCAAATGACACTACCAACAAGGGATTAACTTCCAAAATACACAAAGAGTTCATATAGCTCAATATCAAAAAAAACAAACAATCCAGTCCTAAAATAGGTAGACCTAATAGCCATTTCTCCAAAGAAGACATACAGATGGCCAACAGGCACATGAAAATATGTTTAATATCACTAGAGAAATGCAAATCAAAACTACAATGAGGTATCACTTCACACCAGTCAGAATGGCCATCATTAAAAGTCTACAAATAATAAATACAGGAAAGGGTGTGGAGAATAAAGAACCGTCTTACACTGTTGGTGGGAATGTAAATTGCTGCAGCACTGTGGAGAACAGTATGGAGTATGGAGGCTCTGCTAAAAATAGAATCTCCATATGATCCAGCAAACTCACTCCTGGGCATATATCTGGAGAACACTCTAATTTGAAAAAAATACATGCACCCCAATATTCATAGCAGCACTATTACAATAGCCGAGATGCTGGAGTCCTGTTCCAGCAGGTCCAGGAGTACCCAAGGGATGAACAGCTTCAGAGAGAGGAAAGAAAGACACAGAGTCTTCTTATGGTCCAAGGATCATAATCTTTATTGCTTTTAGTCTCTACTTACATAGCACATGTTTTTCTATGTAATGACTCTTATGATATTTTTCCATTCAGATCAACATTCCCTGATTCTAAGATGTGTTAAAAGTTTTTTCCTAGTCCTTTGTACATTTTGGTTACATGTTTACCCCGAAACCTATTTTTATTCTACTAAAACATAGTCTATGAATCATATTGTTCCATCTAGTTATTCTGTACAGCCTGCTACTACAGCGAATACAGCGTCTTGCTTCAGTGAATAAGCACTATAGTGGCATGTAAGGTCAAGTTTCTCATAGGACAGCCATTGTCAGTGGTGGTTTGTTTAACATCTACCCACATACCACAAGACTATTTCTGGCAGGGATAAGTCTTTTGCAGTTTACCTAGAAATCATTTACAATACAATTCACATATTTCTTTCTGCTTATGCTTAGATTCTAAGGGGCACAAATATATCTAGCATCCCAATCTTTATGAGAAAATGTAACTAGTTTAGTTTCTGTAATTTTCCCTGATACACGACCCAAGTTTTCCAGTCATCAATAATAATCTCCTCATGAGGCCAGGTCACAATAGGCTTAGGGCTTGTTTTCCAAATGAACATGGCCTTATTCCCTGGCTGAGAGTTAGGGACCCACCAGCCAGGGGCCCCAGTAGGTTTAATCATTTTTGGAATGTTTCTCTGGGGCAAGGGATCATTTTTCTTTTCCCTGGCTCTCGTGACCTCGTCATGGAAGCCCCAACAACTCCAGCCACCAAAGAATGAAACAGAGTTAGCCACAACAAAAGCATAGAAACAGAAAGTGAAGGTTCTGGTCCTGGAGAGAAACTGCTTTGCAGTTTCTTCTTGAGTGGTGCCGTGACTTTGTCATCTGGCAGTAGATCCAGAACGGCTCCCAACACCAAGACATGTAAGCAACCTAAATGTCCACCAACAGAAGACTGGTTAAAGGTGTGGTATGTATATAGATAATGAAATAGTTTTCAGCCACAGAAAGAATGAAATAATGCCATTTGCAGCAACATGGACAGACCTAGAGATAATCATATTAAGTGAAGTCAGAGATAGAAAGGCAAATATCCTATGATATCACTTATACATGGAATCTAAAAAAAAAAAAACAATAGAAATGAAGTTATTTACAAAATAAGACTCAGACATTGAAAACAAACTTATGGTTACCAAAAGAGATAGCCAGGAGAGGAAGGAGAAAAGCTAGAATGGGGGATTAAAGTATATACTCTACTAAATAAACAATAAGGACCCACTATATAGCACAGAATACTATATTTAATATCGTATAATAACCTATAATGGAAAAATATGAAAAAGAAAATATATATGTACATAAATGGATCACTTTGCTATATATCTGAAACTAACACAACATTGTAAATTAACTCATTTCAATTAAAAGTGATTTAAAAAAAACTGTTGTTGAGGCTGAGGGGAAAAAAGCACTCTCATATATTTCAGGTAGCAATATAAATTTGAAAACCCTTTTAAGGGACATTTTGCATTATCCAGTAAATATACATATTGACTTAGCTTCTGATCCCCATCTAGAAATTTACCATGAAGATGCAACTCTTATAATATAACAACACATCTGCACAACGATATTCACAGTAGTAAAGTTTATAATTTCAACCCATTGTGATACCTTAAATGTTCAAATGTAGAAGAGTAGCTGAAGAAGATTTGGTACACCCATACAATGGAGTACCATGCTGTTGTAAAGAAAAGATCTTTAAGAGATGACATGGCATGATTTACTGGCTGCATTGCTAAGTAAAATGTGCAAAGGGAAAGGAGTATCCCTACAATGCTCTTTTTGCACAAACAAGGAGGGAAAACACATGCATATGTAGACACACACTCAGGCAGGAAGAATTAATCAGAAATTAATGAGATCGACTACCTCCAGACAAATGGTGAGTGGTGAGGGCAAAAGGGAAAAAAGAGTGAGGCAAGAATGTCATACTTCTCAGAGTTTCCATTGTGGTACAAAGCTATCTTTTAAAACTATATAACTTATTCATGTATTTAGAATAGCATAAATATATTGAGCCAAAATAATAGGTGAGGCTTATCCAAGTAATTTTTGAATGCATTTGGGTTAATGCTTGCTGATTAAAAACAAAATAATAAAATGAATATTGATCCAGAGTTGATAAACTGGTCTTTTTTTCCTTTTCTTCTATTGTTTTATGGGGAAAATTTTTAAGCTACTTTCAATGAATTTTGAGATTGAGCAAATAAATAATTCAGTTTTTCACATTTACTGCTTGAATAATTCAATATATATTTATTATCTAATCTATAATAGTACCATTTTAATACACAGATAACTACATGGAAATTAAGGAATGGCAATATATTCAGTAAGCTCAAATTTTATTTGAGAAGATGAGTGATAGTCGCTCAGTCATGTCCAGCTCTTTGAGACCCCATGGACTGTAGCCTGCCAGGCTCCTTTGTCCATGGAATTCTCCAGGCAAGAATACTGGAGTGGGTTGCCATTTCCTTCTCCAGAGCATCTTCCCAACCCAGGAATCAAACATAGGTTTCCTGCATGGCAAGTAGATTCTTTACCATCTGAACCACCAGGAAAGCCTACTATTAAGAGACATTTCTAAGTATAACATGTCAACTTTAAAAGTATCAGCAGATACATGCTTGACTTTGTCTTATAATCTACAGACAATAGAAATGAAAAAACATAATTTCAGGGTAGAAAATTAAATGTAAACAAAAAGCTATGTTAGAAAATTATACATATTTGCATTTAATTGTGAATTTTACATTAGAAAGTTTTCAGTAGGTAAATTTAAATGTATATGCACCTTCTTTGGGGGAAATGTGGCTAAACAGGAAATTTGATTACTCATTTGCCCCAAAATTAGTTAGAAGAGACATTAACACAACAGCCTGATCTACGTACACTACAAATGGATCACTGATGAAAGGCTCATAATAAAAGCAGCTGTCAGAAGTTTAAATTATAAATATATTCTTTTCTTAGGCATTCAGCTAACTTGTGAAATTAGCATAGTGCACACATAAAAGTATACAAATAATTTAATAATTTCTACTTAAATATATCTTAAGTATTCTTATTAAATTGTCAATGAATTGTTTGGTAGGTGATTAATAAAGGCCCTATGAATAAAAAGTGCTTTGTCAAAATCATTGTAATTCACCTCTTTGGGGGCATTCATATTCGGAATAGACTATTTATTACTGTTCCCAATACCCAAAAGTGTCTTCTAGAGGCAACCATTTTCAAACTGGCTTAATTACACTGTAGCATAATTTTAATTTGAATAGGATTTATGGCATCTATCCATAGACTTTCAAGTGAAATAAAAGACTCAATAAATGTATAATTAAATATAAAATCTTAGAAGGAAAGCATATCCTTTTATATATCACCAGAATAAATATACTTGTCAACTTGCAAATGAATTGTCAGAAGAGTAGGTAAAGAAAATCTGCTTTGCATGGCTGTCATAGGTTTATTTTATGCAAGGAATATTTGCTCTCTTTAATACAATTCATGCTGCTGCTGCTGCTAAGTCGCTTCAGCCGTGTCCGACTCTGTGCGACCCCATAGATGGCAGCGTACCAGGCTCCCCTGTCCCTGGGATTCTCCAGGCAAGAACACTGGAGTGGGTTGCCATTTCCTTCTCCAGTGCATGGAAGTGAAAAGTGAAAGTGAAGTCGCTCAGTCGTGTCGGACTCTTGGCGACCCCATGGACTGCAGTCTACCAGGCTCCTCAGTCCATGGGATTTTCCAGGCAAGAGTACTGGAGTGGGGTGCCATTGCCTACTCCGAATACAATTCATGGTGGAATGTAAAGAAAGCAGTCTTACTTATGTGCCACAAAGACCACATTTTGTCATATCACTTCAAGGGGAACTTAAATATGGATACCTAGATTCAGGTATCACACATTTTGGAAAAATAAGAATGAAGTATTCACTCCAGTCAGAGAAGGCAATGGCACCCCACTCCAGTACTCTTGCCTGGAAAATTCCACGGACGGAAGAGCCTGGTAGGCTCCGTGGGGTGGGGTCGCTAAGAGTCAGACACGACTGAGCGACTTCACTTTCACTTTTCCCTTTCATGCGCTGGAGAAGGCAATGGCAACCCACACCAGTATTCTTGCCTGGAGAATCCTGTGGACAGGGGAGCCTGGTGGGCTGCCGTCTATGGGGTCGCAGAGTCGGACACGACTGAAGCGACTTAGCAGCAGCAGCAGCATTCACTCCAATTTGCTTATCTGTTATTGTTTCCACGATAGGATCTAAGTACTGTGTAACAGGACATTCCCTTCTATGATCAAAGTGAGAGGATTTTTATGTGTCATAAAGTTAAAAAGCTTAATTTTATGTGTCAACTTGACTGAGCTAAGTGACGCCCAAATAGGTAAAATGCTATTTCTGGTGTGTCTGTGAGGGTGTATCTGGAAGAGACTAGCATTTGAACTGGTAGACTGAGTAAAGAAAAATGCTCACGCCAATTGTAGGCAGGCATCATCCAATCCATCAAAGATCTGAAAAGAACAAAAAGAATGAAGAGAAAATTTACTCTCTTTGTTTGAGCTGGGATGTCTATCTTCTCCTACCTGCAGATATCAATCAGTTCCCCTAGACCTTCAGACTCAAACTGAATTAAACCACTAGCTTTTCTGGTTCTCCAGCTTAAGGGCAACTTGTGGGACTTCTCAGCCTCCATAATCACATAAGCAAATTCTTACTGGTTCTGTTTGTCTGGAGAACCCTAATACAGGGAGAACTGGCTTTAAAAATATATATCTTAAGTACACCTGAGAGAAGTTCTTTACTTTTTCCACAAACAAGCTACACGTCTTTGGAAATGAAGGCATTGTGTCTCTAGAATGGTTCCCCTATGTCTTCTGATTAATACAGAATTCCTCCTCATGGGGAATGGTGGGAGGGCAGGGCATTCTGTTCCACAGTTTTAGACTCAGTACTAGAAAAGAAGTCACTAACTGCATAACTGAAATAATCTAACAGTCTATTCCTGATTCCTGCTGCTAGTTGCAAAGAAGAAAAGGTAAGAACTATTTGAAGAAATTCATCGTGTGTATATGTGTGTGTGTATGTGTTTTAAAGATACAAAATGTATTTTCTGCTGGAGTTATAGTCAGATGTAGGAAAGCAATTAATTTGTGTTTTTATTTTTAAGATACCAAGAGATTTTGCTGGTATAATCCACAGAATTCACAGAATGAATAATAACAACCTAGTACGCTCTAAGTAAGATAAAAGTTATTTTAAGTAATTAGTTTTAAATAAACTAAATCTACCACTTACATCTATTGCTATCTTTTATCAGTGATAAAATACATACTTCAACTTGATTAGTTGTAATATGTTACAATTTTACTGTGTGTGATGTCTTCAAAAGGATTATTTTATTGTGTGGATATTTAAAATCTCATTATAGAAACTGTAACATTTTATTTTGATTTGATATTGTGAGCCTTCTTGACACATTTTCAAGAAGGCATATATTTTGACACTATACAAAATAAAAAGTGTGCCTTAGTTTTGATTATCTCACAGACCCACTGACATGAGGACTTCAAAATAACCAGGCAGTAGTAATAACTCCAGGTTTAAAAAAACTCTCACTGTCTTTTGTCGGAAAAATCTATCACCTGCTGGGACACAGAGTCTCTAATACAGCAGGGCATAAATTCACAAGATAGGAATTACAAATTCTCCAGTAAGTTTCTGGAAGCAATGCTAGGAAGAACCAAACTTATTTTGAGCTTCTGTTTCCTTTAACTGTTGCTCTAGACACTAAGGAAACAGACTGGTTATGTTGGGTACTGGTTTGGTACATGCAGTGTACCACATTGTGGGTGCTATTTCTAAGACAGTTTAACATTGTGCTCAATAGGTCACTATATTTTTTTTCAAACTTTAAACTTTTTATTTTGTATTGGGGTATAGCCGATCAACAATGTTGTGGGTAGTTTCAGGTGAAGAGCAAAGGGACTCAGCCATATATATATATATATACATGCAGCCATTCTCCCCCAAAACCGCTCCCAACCAGGTTGGTACATAACATTGAGCAGAGCTTCATGTGCTATACAGTAAGTTCTTGTTGGTTATCCATTTGGTATACAGCAGTGTGTACATGAGCTTTCCAAACTCTCTAACTATCCTTTCCGCCTGGCAAATATAGGTCACTATATTGTTCTGTTGGCCATTTGTTTTTCCTAATGACATAGGATATGGAATAATAGGTAGAGTATATGACCACTCACTCATAGTCATGTCTCATTTACCATAAAATGACTCCCTAGGTATGGAAGATGTTATATGGTATTCCAAGTCGGCAAATAAAAAACATTGTAAATCCTTATGAAGTAGTAAAAGCAGAGGTACAGAAGGTATGGAATATTGCCAAAAGGGGAATGCCTGTTGCCTCCAGTGTGAAATAAGTCTGATGGAACTAACTTCTCAGTGTGAGGCTGGATGGTCTCCTCAAGTTACAGTATCCAGTTGAAGGCTCACTATTGGTAGTTGCACTTAACAGAGTAACCAATCACAGCATTACCTACACCATTCTTAATGAGAAGGTGCTGATTCTATTAGGGCCAGGCATTACATAATCCTACCTGCTGCCATGACCCATGGGCTTCCCTTGTGGCTCAGATGGTAAAGAATGAGCCTGCAATGCAGGAGACCTGAGTTCAATCCCTGGGTTAGGAATATCCCCTGGAGAAGGAAATGGCAACCCACTCCAGTATTTTTGCCTGGAGAATCCAATGGACAGAGGAGCGTGGTGGGCTACAGACCATGGGGTTGCAAAGAGTTGGACACAACTAAGCAAATAAGCGCGCACACACCATGATCCATGCATTCACAGGACTTTTGCACCAGGTGTATTGGAGGAGACAGGCTGCCTGTCATTATGCTCACCTATTATTTAAGTAAATTCTATATGGTAAGATATTAGGCAGCAGGGATTTGTAGGAGATAACATATCTACATGCTTTGTGTCCCCCTCCCCCATGTATAGGTCTATCTATATTCCTCTCTGTAGACTTCCTTGGTATTGAGTTTTTGATCTTGCCAATTTTATATTCATGACAAACTAATCATCCAACTCATGACTAGGTCATTCGCCACTGCCTGAGTCCATATATATTTTTACCTTAGACAATGAGAAAGAACAAATAAACTTTTAACAGAAATGCTCTTTGGAAAGATCCATCCTTTCATGCTATCATTTAAGGTAACTTATGAGAGGATATACATTGTACAGTATTGCATTTTTAGCTCACATCAACATACCAGACAAACCAACCTGTTATCTAAGTCCAAGATATTTTCCATTTCTATTAAGTGGTAACTGAGAATTCCCTATGAGAATACAGATATAGAAAACGGAGAGTGTTCAGTGTCAAAAAAAAAAAAAGAAGAACCTAGACTATATAGTTATGTAATGTGTTTGTAAACAACGTTATTATGACTGCATGCCATTAGACTCTACAGTATCTGATGTTTCTTCACATTTTAAATGCAGCTTTGGTTGAATGTAACAGAATCAGAACTTCAGAAAGCTTTTCAGTTCAGTTCAACTCAGTTCAGTCACTCAGTCGTGTCTGACTCTTTGTGACCCCATGGACTGCAGCACGCCAGGCTTCCCTGTCTATCACCAACTCCCGAAGCTTACTCAAACTCATGTACATCAAGTCAGTGATGCCATCCAATCATCTCATTCTCTGTTGTCGCCTTCTCTGAGTTAGATTCCAGTAACTCACTATAAGAACTATTTTGCAAATGGTAAGGAGTTGTCTGTTACAAATGACATGGCCTTGCTCTGCAATCCTTTTGAGGCATAGCAAAAAAAATCACAAAGCTACTATATCCAACCAACATGGATATCTGTAACAAGATAGTGAGTAATTTAGATATTATGAGTAATATGTTTTAAGACAAGAACAGCTTATATTGCATTCTGGATTTGATCAAGTTCCCATTCAAAACTAGTATCTTTCTGCATCATCTAATAGCTTTCAGTAGTATGCCCAAGTACAGTATTTAATATCTCCCAAATCCAACATTATGTTTTCTTTGCAGAGTGTCAATATAGAACATTTGCTCTTTACCTTTAAGCATGTCCTTTATCGATAATACTTCAAAACTTTCAAATCTCTAAATATTTTTTTTGATGAGTCAGGACTTTAAACTTACTGTAGTATCTTTCTCCCAAGTTTGGTCATATGTCTATCCTATATGAGATTGCCAGATCACTAGCATGGATTAACATAAGGTTATCCTGTTGTGGACAATTTTGTGACCAAAATCATAACACTTCACATAACCTGGGGCAAGACAGTAAGTGCTTCCTGTTGTCCTGCTCCTGTAAAAAGGGATTAGATTAATTTTCCTTAATAGTGGAGATTGAAGAGAAAGTATTCTGATTGGTAACTATGCATCAACTGTCATAGTTACTATATTAGCAACACCTAGATAGACTTGTCCTCTGCAGCTGCAGCTGTAATTATGGATGAAGTTGAGCTGATGTGAGGATGTGTAGCTAAAGTATCTCATATATAATAGAAAGCTGATTGTTATCAAAATATATATCAATTTCCAGTTTGGTATTAGTTTGAAGTTCTTTTACAACCTTTAAAGTGAGTTGAATATCCCATCTCATTATCCACATGGTAAAATAATGATGGAATGACAAAACTAATTATAATGTATTTACATAGTAATTATATATTATCTTCTTAAAACTAATGTCTTGATCGAAGAGGGCATGGCAATCCACTCCAGGGTTCTTGCCTGGAGAATCCCATGATCAGAGGAGCCTGGCAGGCTACACTCCATAGGGTTGCACAGAGTTGGACAGAACTGAAGTGACTTAGCATGCACGCACGCTATGTCTTGATCACTGTGCTAGATAGCATACACAGTTCCTTTGGTTGTTTTATAAACTGAAAAATTGGGGGCTCAGAAAGTTTCAGTTACTTGACAAAGTAACACAGTCATTATTTAGAAAAATCTGAGATTCAAACCTGGCTGAATCTAAAGCCAGTATGCTCTCTTCTAAAGGACCTTACTTTCCAGTTTCAAGGACTTTTATTTTCTAATGTTAGTTTTACAGCAACGACTATTTTCACAGAAAATTGGAAGAGAAAAAAAGAATAAACATGGCAGAGTGATATAAAAATGCAGACTATGACATTCTATTACCTGAAAAAAATAATATTAAAATCATATAAAAATTTATCATCACCAACCTATAAGCAAAAGAGAAGCTCCTAATGACAAAAAATTCACAACACATAAAGTAAGGAATAAAACAGATTCTGGGCCTATATAGAGCATGGCTCTGAACCACAGCACTAAGTATCCTCTAAATCTGTTATAATTATTCCCAAAAATTATTCTCACAGACAACTATTTAGACAGAAGAGAGGTAAACTAAGTGCATGTCTTTGCAATTTTCTCCTTTGTCTCTTCTGACTGTATATGTACTCTATACAAATTTTGCAGGAATGTGAGTGAAATGGTGGGGGGCTGGTGAATATCCAGGACTGATTCTGTTTGTGTAACTTAAGATTCCAGTACTGGGAGAATAAGGATATGTACCCATAAGACTGGGTTTTCCTATTATTATTATACAATTTTTCAGATCATTGGCTCTTTATTCTTCACAGACCCCAAATCCTGGACATGTCATCTCCTATGACTGCTCCTCATAGAAAGAATCTTTTCCCTGTTCTTAAACTCACTGAAGTCAGCCTAGACCTACTGTGGATAATAGTGCAATTACACAGGCAAGAAAAGAGCTGGTCCAGAGCATCAAAATAATTCCAGACATGGCAGAAAAATCAAAGAACCAAGTCAGAAATTATGGCAACTTGAACTTCCTAGAATTTAGAATTACTTTACACAGTATTCAGATATACAAGCCAAACCAAAGGAATCTTGTAAAGGAAGAATCCTATTGGGGAAAAAAAAAAAACCTGCATGGAAATAAAATGACTTTTAAAGGTTCTTTTTGCATTTCCCTGTGGTTCCCCTTCTGGTTTCAACAGATATACTTAGTCTGTTGATATTGTACTATCCTTTATTTCCTAATCTTTTCAAATAAGGTAACCTCAGTCTTGCAGGTGGTAAAAATGGAAATTATTGGATAAACATTAGTGCCACAGATGAGAATTGCTCTTTTAAAGTTAAATATTGTTCTGCTTTATGTGCCTTCTCTAAAGTGCATGCATTTCAATTCCCTATTTGCCCTTTCTTCTATTCTAATGTAATTGAGTGGAAATGATGTCCTCTGGAATATGTTCTTTGTGGAAGAAGGTAGACAGCATATACTCACTAGAGGGAAGAAAATTCTTCCTGAAACCTTTCACCCAGCATTGAGCTATACTTTGAGGTTTACAATTTCCTGGTTTTTCTACACTATAGAGTCCCACATACTAAATTATTTCTGTTACTTTGATGAAATTCTTTATTTTTCATTCAAGGGAAAGGTGCACTTTATTTTAATATCTAATAAAAATACTATTTAATAATATTTAAACATTAAGATTTAATAAAAAGAATTCATCCATGGATTTTTTTCTGACGCTATCTCTAAATTTATGGTTATTAAATTAATATTTCCAGTTCTATCCCCTTCACTGAATTTCAGACTTATATACTCAATTGCACACACAACATCTTCATATGGGTATATAACAGACATCTCAAATTAACATGTCTGCAGCACACCCCTGGAATTCCCTCCATGCTGATTATCAGTCCCAGTTTTTCTCATTCCAGTAAAAGTTTTATCCATTTTCTCAAAATCCAAACCTAAAGTTACCTTAAGTCCATCTCTTTTATTTTATACATCTCACAACTATTCTTGGATCCACTGACAAACTAAAGTTGCAGTGTAAACTGACACACTAAAACCTAGAAAGATAGATGAACCTAGAGAACCTGAGCTAATATCTCCTTTCCTAAAACAAAAATCAGTAGAGACATAAATTGGTAAATACACTTAAATGGTAATTTTAATGAATTGCTGGAGGCTGAACGTGGACTAGTGTGAGAGAGAGAAACTCCTAGGGAGTGCAGTTTTAGGAAGTTCCCTATTCTTTTACAAGTTTTGCCTCCAGGAAACCCACCAGGTTATCACTATAAAGATCTAAGAGAGACCATACAATAGCTGTAGCAGATGTAAGGAAAGAGTATTCATTGTGAAATATGCCCATGATATTCTCACCATAAAAGTCTGTCATTCTAGGGAAAAGGCTTTACCAGGGCATATCTCAAATGGAGAGGTGCATTCTTATCAATCCAGAATCATTAATTCTTTTTATTTTACTTAAAGAGAATACAAATGAGGTAAACCATAAGAGTAACACAGGTATGGTGTTAGGAAGTACACAAAAATAAACTCAAAATGGATTAAAGATCTAAACGTAAGACCAGAAACTATAAAACTTCTAGAGGAAAACATAGGCAAAACACTCTCCGACATAAATCACAGCAGGATCCTCCATGACCCACCTCCAAGAATATTGGAAATAAAAGCAAAAATAAACAAATGGGACCTAATTAAAATTAAAAGCTTTTGCACAACAAAGGAAACTATAAGCAAGGTGAAAAGACAGCCTTCAGAATGGGAGAAAATAATAGCAAATGAAACAACAGACAAACAATTAATCTCAAAAATATACAAGCAACTTCTGCAGCTGAATTCCAAAAAAATAAACGACCCAAACAAAAAATGGGCCAAAGAACTAAACAGACATTTTTCCAAAGAAGACATACAGATGGCTAACAAACACATGAAAAGATGCTCAACATCACTCATTATTAGAGAAATGCAAATCAAAACCACAATGAGGTATCATTTCACACCAGTCAGAATGGCTGCTATCCAAAAGTCTACAAGCAATAAATGCTGGAGAGGGTGTGGAGAAAAGGGAACTCTTTACACTGTTGGTGGGAATGAAAACTAGTACAGCCACCATGGAGAACAGTGTGGAGATTCCTTAAAAAACTGGGAATAGAACTGCCATATGACCCAGCAATCCCACTGCTGGGCATACACACCGAGGAAACCAGAATTGAAAGAGACGCGTGTACCCCAATGTTCATCGCAGCACTGTTTACAATAGCCAGGACATGGAAGCAACCTAGATGTCCATCAGCAGACGAATGGATAAGGAAGCTGTGGTACATATACACAATGGAATATTACTCAGCCATTAAAAAAATACATTTGAATCGGTTCTACTGAGATGGATGAAACTGGAGCCCATTATACACAGTGAAGTAAGCCAGAAAGAAAAACACCAATACAGTATACTAATGCATATATATGGAATTTGAAAGATGGTAACGATAACCCTATATGCGAGACAGAATAAGAGACACAGATGCATAGAACAATTTTATGGACTCTGAGGGAGAAGGTGAGGGTGGGACGTTCTGGGAGAGTAGCATTGAAACATGTATATTGTCATATGTGAAATACAACACCATTCCATGTTCGATGCATGAGACAAATGCTCAGGACCGGGGCAATGGGATGACCCAGAGGGATGGGATGGGGTGGGAGGTGGGTGGGGGGTCCAGGAAGGGGAACACATGTAAACCCATGGCTGATTCATGTCAGTGTATGGCAAAAACTATTACAATATTGTAAAGTAATTAGCCCCCAACTAAAATAAATAAATTTATTAAAAAAAAAAAAACAGGTAAATATCACATTCCATATCTCTACATTTAATCATAAATTAGAGAGGTATATGTCTTCCTTTATGGGCCTTTTAAACTAGTACTGAAATCAAGAACTGAGAATTTCAACAATCCTGGCCATATTTTATCACTTTTATCTACTTCCATCAAGCAAAGGAAAACTACTTCAGTTAGTTACTACCTTTTCCTTCGTTCTCATCACATAGACCAAGAAAACCCATTAACTAACTGACATAATTAGCTTTGGATTCTGTCAAACACCAAAAGAGTTTATCTGAAAGGACTCAATGGGAATATGTGTAAAAAACATGATCTTTATTTATAATACATGAGATTTTTTTCTAGAAATACAGCCATGATGCACTTAAATGAACTAATTATATATTAATTTGCAGTTACTTTACAGAAGTAGATTTAGATCTTGTGCAGGGATTATCCGAACTTTATATAATATAATAGGTGGCAATCATAATGTGGTTTGGTTTCTGATATTTTACTTAAAACTGGTTAAGGAAAAAAATGAACTAAATTTGGAAGGTAATACATGAGAACATAGTTTTCAGATCCAAGTAACCTGGCCATGGCAGATGACTGCCTTTTATAATCTACAAATTTACCCAAGTCGTTTCTTCATTCTGGGTCTCTGTTCTTTCATTTATAAGGGAAAAGGGTTAAACTAAATCTTATTACAAAGTCCTTTTTGGATCTAACATTCTAGGTTCCAAACAGAAATTTTATAGTCTATATATGACTCCATAAGTAATTAATAGTGGTAATAAATAATGTAAGAGAGGACACATCACTACAGTTAGCCATTTCTTCTACAGTTTAGCCAGATTAATAAATGATTCAGACTCATCTGCATGCCTATGTCAAAGATGGTTTAAGCAACCCCTTGTCTTTGACTTGAGTAGTGTCAAATAAATCATTCTACTATGCTCAGATACAGGAAAGTGAATAGCAAATTGCTTTTATTCATTTGCCAATAACTAACAACAATGGTATACAGAATGAAAACAAGACTGAAGAGTTATTGATTATACTATATTACACATCAGAGGAAATCTCAGAAGTATTAATTTGTAATATGAGAGAAGAGCCTGTAAGTGGGTACCACACCCAAACCATTTTGTCACAAACTCTCATACTTCCCATCTGTTTTAAAGCCCATTCATCTTTCCTAAAAGCCATTTAATCTTCCCTAAGAGACCTAGATGCCTCCTTCCCTTTCCCCATTAATTTTGCATTTAATCCTGAATTCTAAAGCCATATCTTTGAGTAACTCATTTTTCTTGGGTGTCTCTGATGTATACATGAAGTATACATATTAATAATCTTGTTTGCTTTTCTTTTGTTAACCTGTATTTTATTACAGGGGTCTCAGCAAAGAACTCAGACAGGGAAATATTTCCTTCTCTATAATATATATATAATTATACATTAAATTTTATATTTATTTTGAAAAAATCCTTCCAAACTGTGGATACAATCATGTTCTATGAGTGTCTGAAAATGTTTTCAGTTTTATGCCAAGTTGGCCTGATCAGAAAGATAAAGAGGAAAATTTACACAGTTGACTTTCGGAATCAAGATTATAAGACCATATTACATTTATATGTTTCTGGCCATAATTATGAGGTGGACTAAGGTCACAGTAGGAGCCCAGCCAAGTTGAAAACTGTTCTGGACAAAGACCAAACTGCACAAGCATCAGGTCTCAATGTTAGGTATACAGGGCCCACCCACATGCTAATGATATTATCATGTGATAAGTAACAGGTGGATCCATTTAGAAAACAGTAATCAGTAACTCATCATCTTGTGACTTAGTTAACTCCACCAGGACTGAAGATCTAGACCTGAATTTGAGGAGAATTTGTGAGGTAGACCAAGGATGGGATCATGGTGAACAGACCTGAAAGTGAAAGTTGCTCAGTCATATCAGATTCTTTGTGACCCCATGGACTATACAGTCCATGGAATTCTCCAGGCCAGAATACTGGAGCAGGTAGCCAATCCCTTCTCCAGGGGATCTTCCCAACCCAGGGAGCGAATGAACCTGAGTCTCCCACATTGCAAGAGGATTCTTTACCAGCTGAGCCACCAGGGAGCCACTAGGTGAATGGGCCTAGTGGTTAGCAAAAGAAATTATACTGAGCATCTGTGCATGATGAGAACTTCTCGGGTGAGATACAAGTGTATTATTTCTTCTACTTATTTGAATAGTCTTTTCAAAGTAACCAAGCGATTTTATGTACTCTTGTGGCCTCACTTTGCCCGTAAGCAATGTTACAGGAAAAGAAATCTGACCTGAGAAACCACAGAAGTTACTCTCCTGATAGCCTTTGTGAATTATCGGGGGACTGGAGCAAACATCGTAGCCTGTTGATTAGGGTGATTGCTCAGATCCTTCATTCTGGCAAAGAGGGTCAAGCCCACCTTCAGGAGAGTGAAGGTCTTAGAATGGGAAGTCAATAAGCCGGAATTACAATGGAAATAGGAAGAAAAACATGGCACAAATTTAGGAAAATTGGAGGACTGTACTCCAGACCATCAGATCTCCTTGAAAAATCAATAGTACATTTGGGGCAACATTCTACTAAAAGGAATTCCTAAAATGCTTATAAAATCCTGCACCTTCCAATTGGCCTTTATACATTGACACATGCATTGATTTCTTCTCCATTGTTCATTAAGTGCTTTTTTATTTTTTTTTTAAGAGCGCTACTTTATTGTGAAACAAACACCTTGTAGTTTGCATAGCTGGGAAGTTACTACGTTTTCTTGTTACTTCATATCTCAGAGCAAGAAACAAAAGGAAAAGCGGGAAAAAAAAGGCTAGGGTGGTGTTTACCCTGAGCTCTGTTCCTTTAACAGTCATATGTCAAATTTGCTCAGTCCTGTCCGACTCTTTGCCACCCCACAGACTGTAGCCCAATAGGCAACGCTGTCCATGGGATTTTCCAGGCAAGAATACTGGAGTGGATAGCCATTTCCTTCTCCAGGGGATCTTTCTGACCCAGGGATCAAACCCCAGTCTCCTGCATTGCAGGCAGATTCTTTACTGTCTGAGCCACCAGGGAAGTCCAACACTCATAACTGATACATTAACCAGTTTCATGATAGAATCATTTCTTATGGCTGTTCTCTGTTATCTTTTTAAAGAGATGCAGTGTGGAGATAAAAAAGAGATTTAAAAACTTTATTTCTACATGTGAAGATTTAAGAAGCTTTAGTTTTGTTTTGTTCCACGCCCCCACCCCCACCCCCAAAGGAGTCTGCTGAAGAATGAAGAATATTCATTCTGAGTCACTCAAATTTCCACTTTAAAATAGTAATTTAAGTCACAATTTTAGGGGTAAACAAGACCTTAATGAGATTGTCTAATAAGTGAAGTCACATATAAAATATGTAAACTATCACTTTCTGGTGCATAAGACTTTTTTTTGAGAAATCTTGTTTTATTTGAACTTGGACTTAATGAAACTGATTGCTTTATTTGGAAAGGGTCAGATAAGAAATATTTTTAACTCTGTTGTCTAGCCTTAAGTTCTTGATGTTACAATCACTCAACTTTATCCCTGCAGCATGAGAGAAGTTACAGGCATATGTTAAAAAAAAAAAAAAAAAAATGAGTGTGTCCATGTTCCAATAAAACTTTATTTATAAAACCAGGCAACTTAGTTTGTTTGGCCTGTGGACAGTAGTCTAGATGGCTCTTGTTGAAGGAATATATTAACAGTATTTTATCACCCATTATCTTTGAAATAACTCAAAATTCTAGAAAAAATAAGGAAAAAATATTTATTTTTATGACCCTTTTACTAAAAGATAATGATTCTTTAAATGAATAGTTTCCAGATTTTTTATGATCATGTATATGAGAAAATGGTGGAATCATATTGAATATACATTTTCTTGGGCTTCCCTGGTGGCTCAGACAGTAAAGAATCTGTCTGCAATGCTGGAGACTCAGGTTCGATCCCTGAGTCAGGAAGATCCTCTGGAGAAGGGAATGGCCACCCACCCACTCCAGTATTCTAGCTGAAGAATTCCATCGACAGAGGAGTCTGACTTTTTATGTCAATAAAATAGTTTTGAAAACCTCATTTTAGTTCAGTTCAGTTGCTCAGTCGAGTCAGACTCTTTGCAACCCCATGGACTACAACACACCAAGCTTCCCTGTCCATCACCAACTTCTGGAGTTTGCTCAAGCTCATGTCCACGGAGTCAGTGATGCCATCCAACCATCTCATCCTCTGTCATCCCCATCTCTTCCCACCTTCAATTTTTCCCAGCAGCAGGGTCTTTTCTAATGAGTCAGTTTTTGCATCAGGTGGCCAAAGTATTGGAGCTTCAGCTTCAGCATCAGTCCTTCCAATGAACACCCAGGACTGTTTTCCTTTACAGGGATCCAGCAAAGAGACTGAGAACCCCCAGGGAATTTGACTTTGGAGGCCAGTGGGATTTAATTACAGAACTTTCACAGGACTGGAGAAACAGACTCTTGGAGGACACAAACAAAACCTTGTGCACACAAGGAGACAGGGGAAAGGAGCAGTGTCCCCACAAGAGACTGAGCCAGACTCACCTGTGAGTGTCCAGGAGTCTCCAGAGAAGGCGTGGTTCAACAGCAGCCTGCTGCGGGGTCAGGGGCATTGAATACAACAGTGCAGGCAAAAGTCCTTTTTAAGGAGGTCACCATTACAGTCATTATCCCTACATAGTTTGGCCTCAGGCCAAAAAACAGGGAAGGAACACAGCCTTGCCCATCAACAGAAAATTGGATTAAAGATTTACTGAGCATGGTCCTGCCCATTACAAAAAGACCTAGATTCCCCCACAGTCAGTAGCTCCCATCAGGTAACTTCCACAAGCCTCTTATCTTTATCCATCAGAGGGCAGACTGAATGAAAATATAGTCACAGAAAACTAACCAAACTGACTACATGGATCACAGCCTTGTCTAACTCAATGAAATTATGAGCCATGCCATGTAGGGCCACCCAAGACAGACGGGTCATGGTGGAGAGTTCTGTCAAAACATGGTCCACTGGAGAAGGAAATTGCAAACCACTTCAGTATTCTTGTCTTGAGAACCCCATGAACAGTATGAAAAGGCATGTTAGTTACAAAAAATATTAAACTTTAATAGGTATAAATAAAACTTTGTTATTTTCTGTCATTGTAGTGATTTTATTATGCTTTCCAAGTGTCTGCCATATTGCAATCATCACATATTTTACAAAGAATGTAATCACTTATATTTTTTAATTAGGATGTATTTTGAAGTGGTAATTCTCAAAGTGTATGAACTTATTTTTTAATCTAGCTTTGCAATGCCAAATTATTTTTTCTAAGTAGAGGACTTCCTATTTCATTACATCTTCATTGATATCAGTGGTGATTGTGTAAAAGAAATTTTTCAACCCTTTTTTCTAAATTAAATGAGAGAGCAAACTAAGAAAATTATTCCCAACTTCTAACAAGAGTTAAATACACATACACATGCACACACATGACTTGATTGTTCTACATATATCATGGCACAGATCATTTTTCATCTAATGACAAGGGGTTATAATAACTATGGCTCTGTTCATTCATTTACACAAAGCAGGGCAAGTTTCTGAAGTTTTCCAATCTCGGGGAAATACACAATTGCACAATTTACAGAGGGCATCAAAGAGAAATAAACTACATGAAATTTGACAGGGATCTTGGCAAGCACCCAGTAAGATTTGCTTGCTCAAGGAATTTTAGCAGTAAGTAAAGTTATATAAAATCATTCACACTTTACAGTATAGTATATTAACGGACAATTCTTTTCCAATACTAAGAGAAGTTTAAGCAAGTCTGCAGCTTGATGTTTGGAGAGGCAAAACTTACTGATTATATGTAATACAGAGTCAGTGAAAGCATGAACACTACATGACAAAATTTTTAAAAATGAGTACAAGATATACACAAAGATATTACTTCTTATAGTAACTCTAATAAGCCCAGACATGAAAGGTACCTTGACCCAGAAGTAGACTTTAGGTAATATTTTCATATCCTATTCTGAGAGACACATAAATCCAATATTACTTCTATAAAAGTGATTTTCCTGAATAGAAACCTCTAAACCTTGTACTTCAGTACTATTTCCTTTTCCAACTTTGAAATGTTTGCCAATAAAATTGTCTAAATTTCTTATCAAAGTTGCTCCTCAAATCTTCAACATTTGAAGGGAATATCCTTAAATCTACATGAAATATACTATTTTGTGTATCCTACTAAGATATTATAGAATCTAAGTGATTTTTTCCAATATTATCTTTTTAATGTTTAGTTTTGATAATTTTCAAGTAGAAAAAATCTGAATAGGTAATACTGTAAATATGCATGCGTTTGTCTAAATTCAATAACATTTTATTCCTTTATCTACTTAGGAAGCTATAAAGACTAGGGTTTTTTTGTTTGTTTTTCTCTGAATGAGAAGATTACATTGCAAATACTTTATCCCAAACCATTCAGCTTCCATACATTAAAATCAGGACATTATGCTAACTAATCTCATCTCATTATTTCTTCCAAGAAAAAATAATCCCCTAATATAAAATATCTAGTGTATTTCCAAATTTCAAATATTTTCCCAAATGTGGCTGTTATACAGAAGGTTATATTTTCTTCATATTTTTTAATCTAGGACAATTCTCCTACCATTTGTTTTTTACACTTTAGAAGAAAATATTAGTGAATTTAAAAATACTGTAACACAAACTATGCAAAATGAAACTCAGAAAAATACTGGGAAACAAAGCAATGGTGAGTAGGAAAACTTTATGTGTCCCAACAAATGTGTAAATGTAGTCCTTGAAAGAAAAAGAACTGGAAGGAACAGTGCCAAAATTTTCAAATTGTGTGAAAAAAATATGAATTTAGATCAAGAAGTTCAGCAAACAAAGCACAAGAGACTGAGAAGAAAAAGAAGCCAAGGAAGACAATTTTTTTGTATCTCTCACATTTCTGTATTTTTTCTGAGCAAAGATGCTGTAGGACTTTCTTCTGAACTGGATTTAAGGATTTTTAAATAAAAGAGAGGGATGGTGTGGGGAAGGAGGAGGGAGGGAGCTTCAGGATTGGGGAACACATGTACACCGGTGACTGATTCATGTCCAATGTATGGCAAAAACCACCACAATATTGTAACATAATTGCTGCTACTGCTGCTAAGTCGCTTCAGTCGTGTCCGACTCTGTGAGACCCCATAGACGGCAGCCCACCGGGCTCCCCCGTCCCTGGGATTCTCCAGGCAAGAATACTGGAGTGGGTTGCCGTTTCCTTCTCCAGTGCATGAAAGGGAAAAGTGAAAGTGAAGTCGTGTCCAACTCTTAGCGACCCCATGGACTGTGGCCTACCAGGCTCCTCCATCCATGGGATTTTCTAGGCAAGAGTACTGGAGTGGGGTGCCATTGCCTTCTCCTTGTAACGTAATTAGCCTCCAATAAAAATAAATAAATTAATGTTTAAAAAATGCAAAAAAGAAAAAAAGAACCTTACAAGATAGAGATAATGTATCTCTCTGGAGCAAAATTTAGACATGACACTGTCCATTAACATTCAGATTTCCCTATAATGCAAACTGTTTCATGCACAGAGGTCACAAAGTTACCTTTATATCAACATTTGGGAACTAAAGTTTGGTGAACCAAACAGAACAATGCTGGTGCTAGAACAACAGGATATATGTATTGGGGGAAAAATTGAAGCTCTGTTTTTATTTCACACACTACATAAAAATCAACTCAACATGGACTGTAAACCTAAACGCTGAAATTATAAAATTCAAGAAGAAAATCTTACCGACCTTGGGATAAGCAAAGGTTTCTTGGAACCATAAGATCAGAAATTATGAACTGGGCTTCACCAGAATTTAAAAACTTTCAGGTCTTTGAAAAACACTATTAAGAAAATGAAAGGCATGTTACAGACTAGGAGAAATTATTTGCAAGTTTTACATTTGGCAGAAGACCTGTATCTATATAGAATATATAAAGAATAATTATAGCTCCTTAACAAGGCAGTAAAGAATCTGTATGCAATGCAGGAGACACAGGTTCAATCCCTGGGTTGGGAAGATCCCCTGGAGGAGAGCATGGTAACCCATTCCAGTGTTCTTGCCTGGGAAATCCCATGAGCAAAGAAGCCTGGCAGGCTACAGTCCTCCAGGTTGCAAAGAGTCAGACATGACTGAGAAACTCACACTTTCACTTTCATTAATAAGATAATTTTTTAAATGGCAAAAGTGTAAAAAATATTTTATAAAAGCAATTTTATATAATTGCTTTTAAACATACAAAAAAATGCTCAACATATTTTAGTCAGGGAAATGAAAATTAACATTGATGAGATATCACTATGAATGTACTAAAAATTTTAAAACTGACATAATTTGCAATATCTTTAGAGAATATAATTCATCAATAAAAAGAATGAACTATCATACATTTGAAAACATTAAAAATAAATGGTGAAGAATAAGAGCAAAATCCTCTATGATTCCATTTCTATGAAATTTTAGAAATCTAAAAACTAGTCTACAGTAAGAGAAGTAATTCAGTGGTTGCTTGTGTCTGGATCTATGAGCAGAGATTGGCCTGAAAGGGACAGGAAAAGACTTTTTACAGTAATGATAATATTCTACATTTTGACTGTAATAGTGATGAGTACCTATATTCACCAAGACCAACTGAACTATACAATTAAAATGGAAAATAATATCTCAATAAAGTTGATTAAAGTGTAAAAATCAGTGAAATAAAGTATAATATTTTACTTAGCAGAGATTTATAGAGGCTTTTTAATACAGAAAATTATGAGATTTATTCAGTTGTTAGGGATGTGAGGAGCAAGAGATATTTATTATGATAGGGGAGGACATTCAGATTTAATCAGATGGGTCCAGGGCAGCTTCACTGAGAGACTACGGAGGAAATTATTCCACAATCTTAGAAAGAAAAGGAAATGAAATTTCTAATGGATTGCAGTAGATAAAGTTTGCATCTCATCTGGTCAAAAATTATGTAATTTATTTGTAAGTAATCTTAAACTGCCTCTTGTTCACTGTGTTTATGAATAAGATTTGCTACTCATAATTCAGTATCTTTAAAATTAAATTCAATGTCTTGTACTTCCATATTCCCAGAGTAAGATTTTAATGCCCTGAAGTGCATTAATAATGAATAGTTAGTAGTTGATTAATTATTTTAAAATAAATTTCAAAGAACATGGCTGGTTTTCTCTCTTTCTTACCTATCCTCTTATCTTAATATTAAAGGAATATTTATCTATTAATTTATCCAGGTTTTAATTAAAAAATTTCATATTGCTACATCTCTTTTTTTCCCAATATGTATTCAAATACTATCACAGTATCTTAAAAGTTAGAATTAAGTTTTTTAGCTAAGTATCATACATTTAAGGTTACTGGGTTAAAATTTAAAAACTGATGATAATATGTATTTGTTTAAGCATCTTTTTTATTATTAAAGAATACTGATAATAGAGGATCTCTATGACTGAAAAATGATACTACTGGTTTACATATATAACATGGAATAATAAATGTGTGCTATTTGCTATTAGATGAATTAAAAGAGAATATTATCATTAACAACACAATTGATCTTAATAATATTAATAATGTATGTCATGTCATAAAATAGATAAGACAGATTCTATTTTATGGTGGCAACTCAATTATCTCCACCCCCATGCCCGGCTCTACTTTTCCCTCTCTAGTTGGTCTCATTTTCCTATCTTGCCACTCATATTTCTATTCCATAAAAATCACAAACTCAAGTGTCATAAATCTTTGCAAATGTTGGACTTCATTAAAGTCTAAAATCATATTATCTCTGTCTTAACAATCTCTTAGGTTTCCCTTCTACTTATTTTCAAGTGTTCTTTAAGAAGGTAACTAGCATTAGAGAGAAGCTAGGAACTGAAACGGAGAAGGCAACGGCAACCCACTGCAGTATTCTTGCCTGGAGAATCCCAGGGACGGCGGAGCCTGGTGGGCTGCCTTCTATGGGGTCGCACAGAGTCCGGCACGACTGAAGTGACTTAGCAGCAGCAGCAGCAGGAACTGAAAATCCTGTTTGATCATTGTTACCCTCCCACTATTGAAATATTCAGTTATCCACTATTAAAACCATATCCTATTGATTCTTGTGTAGCAAAATATTTACCCTTTCCCAAACAGAGTTCTGGCATTTACCCTAAAATGCTGCTACCATAATCTCTAAGCCCTAATAGAAGTGTCATTATTTAGGGTGAGTTCTGGCCACGCTAGAAATTCTAACACTGTGATTCATGGTGGGGTTTTGGGGTCATGCGGTGTCAGCTCAACCTAAAGAGGGGCTACAGAAAGAGATTAGCCACGTTGGCTGTCAATCTGCCTTTGTAATAGAGCCACCAAAGCTAACATGAGTTTCCTCACTTGGCAATACCCTTTATGTATTGTCACATATACTGCTAGCAGTTAACATTTTCATGACAACAGAGGGAGAGAATACCTAGAAGCTCCATGTTTGGAACCTCGTGTATTCTGTCCCATCAGTCTCTTTCCTTGGCAAATTTTACTCTAAACCCCTTTACTGTAATGATCGTAACCATGAGTGTAACAACCTTCAGTGAGTTTGAATTTTTGAACTTAAGGATTTTCTGACACCTCAAACTTGCAAATGGTGTCATAAGTGAGGGCTTTCTTCTGGATGGTGCCTCCTCTAAATTTTGCAGTATTCTACAATATGGTTCTCAAATCTCTCTACCGTGTTCTGTCTTCAAGATTACTTGGTCCTATCATATTATGAATACACACTTACAACAGATATGCAACTATTCTCCTCCCCTAGAAATCAGTTTTCCTTTTGTTTTTTTAAAATACAAATTTCTTTATGTACACTTTGTCAACAATGGATTGCCCCTTAACACAACAGTTAACACCCTGGCAATATGATCGCATTTAACTTTGGAGGCTTTGTATCCCTCATATCCTGCCCTTTACTACTCCCATGATTTTGCATTTCAGATTCTATCATGATTTTCTATTTAGTGCATGAAATTTCTTGCCTCTCCAATTTTTGCTTGAACATTGTTTATTTACTTGTCTACTCATCTTTCAACGATTTGTTGAACTCTAACTCTGCAGTGCTTTCCTTTGTGTTCCATGCAGAATTAATTTGTCTTTGTTCTGTATTATTTTAGTGTTTTATGCTTATACTTATAATAGAAAATTCCATGTTTCTCTCTTATTAAACTGTAAATAGATGCAAGCCATGTGATATATTACTGAGGAGGGAGAAAGCAAGAAAAGTCTTCCAATGACTGAGAGTTTGATGACTGTGAACTAACTTCATTTCAAAAGCATAATTTTTTCTTACAAATGCTAATATCACCTATCTATGCTTTGAGGTGACGTTGCTATCTGTAAAATTAAGGCTCAGATTTCAGTATCAAAGTAGGAAGATCTGGATGTTTGAAGTAGAGGGATGGAGAATTACTTTAAGTGGACATTTAATAATGTGAGTTTGATTACTTAATGTGCTTACTCTGTGCCAGGCACGCAGTAAATACTTTTCATGCACTATATTAATTAAGAAATGCAGAAATTAAAAAAAACAACAGTGTTAAAAAAAATAAGCCATGGTCTATTTCAAACCCAAAGTTCTTAGGCCAGAATCTTATCTAGTTATTTCATTTTCATTTTTTGTTTCCATTTATGTCACATAAAAATTAAGAATATATATGCATATGTATACATTTAGTACTATGTGAAGATAATTGGAATGGAGGTAATGTAATGTGACATGCAGCAACATAGAAGACAGATTATTCCTGTCTAGGTACATTATTTTGGAAATATTCCCTGATGGGGTAATAAGTGAACTTGGACTCCAGGACAATACCATTTTTCTTTATGATACAGACATGCTGGTCAAAATGTAGAAGGATATGCAGAGCCACATGGGGTTTATGTAACTGTTTAGCACGAAAGTATTTTCTACACTTACACCTGTCACATTCTTTTATTAAATTTATTAGAGATAGTAGCTTTACCAAGACTTTGGGCTTCATTAAAATAGATAATAGATCTCTCAGCAAATAATATAATGAATCTCGCCTGAAACCATCACAAATTTATACACAGCTTCTGAGTTTTTAGATTGTTTTGTCATTTTTACCATAATGTCATCAGTTACAGAAATAATATATTTTCAACTGTTTGATTATATGTCATCTAAAATTTAGCTTGACACTCTCAAAGTCACATATACTTCTAAGGATTCATGACCTTTTATCACAAGGAGGTTCTCCATCTTTAATTATTCCATTTGAATAAACGAGGCTCTAGTGGGCTTCCCTGGTGGTTCAGACGATAAAGAATCCACCTGCAGTGCAGGAGACCAGGGTTCAACCCCTGGGTAAAGAAGATTCCTTGAAGAAGGGAATGGCTCTCCAAGTATTCTTGCCTGTAGAACTCCATGGACAGAGGAGCCTGGTGGGCTACATACAGTCCATGGAGTCTAGTGTAAACATTCTTCACTGTACTCCCCTCAAAAATATTTTTTCCTGCTATCTTAATATCCTCTAATTTTATTCAACTGCTTAGGTCAACCTATAACAGTTTTTCTTTAGTATTTTGTGTTTTGACCTTTTGATTCTTTGTTTGTGCCCCTCTACCCTAAATGTATTTATTTTCAATATAGGAATGCTGCTTTTTTTGGTTCTTGTCCATAATGACAAGTGTACTTTTTATGGAGATAATGATACAAGTAGGAAAGTGGAGGATATATATTTTAAGAAGGATGTTGGTTTGTCGCACTGTAGAATGATGCAGATTGGGTATTTAATATTATTCACAAAAAGATTCCATAAAAGGCCCACTTTAGAAAACAATACACCAATTATTTTACCTTTTGTACAGGAACTCATTCTTTCTTCTGTGAAGTGCCACTGTACATTCACTCATCACTAACACCTGGATGACAGGTTCACACAAGCATTGCTGACTCTCTCCCAAATCATAAAATGAATTTGGGTCAAATTAAAATTATTACCTATTAAAAATAAAAATATGTGTAAAGTACACTTTCTGTCCTTTAATTTCAGCAAGATTGACACATTTAGAAACAGCTTTATAAAGTTCAGTCTGCAGAAGGTTAATAGCATGTCCCTTTCTATATTTAAAATGCTTGAATTTTATTTATCTTCAATTAATCAATATAAGCACAAATGGCAAGTCGTATGAACACCCACTGCTTGATGACTTTTTACACAAATCTCAAAATCCAATTGACATTTTGTGCTATTTTCCCTTCTTATTTATACCTCATAATAACCTTTTGCTTTTCAGAATTTTGTTTTCTTTTTAGAACTTTGCTTACGTTTCTGGATAGTTCTAGTATGTATCATCCATCAGTTCTAAAATGGTCAACAATGATAAAATGGCTGTGATATAACAAAAATCAAATTTCTTTCAATAGCATCATTTAGAATGACTTTGGTATTAAATTTAATGTTACATTGCTTAAGACGGGCATCTTTTTTCCCTTTTTCTCAAAGCACCAAGAGATGAAATTGGAATTTTCCACATTCAGCTCACTGTGTAACCAATCATATACATTTAACTTTGATATGGAATGGCATAAGGCAATGTCTTTCCTGTGTATGTTTTGTCTGCGTGTGTGTGTGTGTGTGTGTGTGTGTGTGTATATATATATTTGCTTATGCCCCCTGCATTTGGTTTCTTGATAAAAACTGTGAAAGTCAGTGTATATGAAGTACATAGGAAAGTATCTAGTTGTGGAATCTTCATGCTGGTATGTATTTGTTTTGGGCAATTAATTGTAAGTGACTTGAATTTATAATTAATGTACCCTGACTTACAAGTGAGTGAAAAGCTAAAGTGCAAACATATTTGAAATACTTAAGTTATTACAGCTATTATATATTAAAATAAAAATTCTCATTTTTTTCAACATTCAACAATCAATGCGCATGTGAGAGAGTCAATTACTGGGCAGATTGATAAGTCCAGGGTCCCAAGGAGGAGAAAGGGGGTCTGGGGAGATTGGGGGTCTAAAATTCTCAGAGGAGAAAAGGACAAACGTTTTTTTCCCTCTACATTGCTTAGTCTTAGTCACTTACACAACTCAGTTTAAACTCTGTACTAGGGGTTATACAACAATGTATCCAGCTGGAGGACAGTTTCTCCTTCCGGAAAACCTTCTGACTAATCCTGATATCTTAGAATGTATATTATGGGAGTGGGTCTGGAGGATCTTTCTACTGTTAAATTCTAATCTTGTTATCCTAAAATGTAAATTGTGGGAGTGGGTCTGGTAAAATTTTCACAAACTTGAGACATTCTTTTAATTCATTATAATAACTAATTAAAAGGTATATAACTCCATTGCTAACACTAGCAAGGGGGCATGCTTTCTCTATCCCTTTTATACTTTAATAAAACTTTATTGCACAAAAGCTCTGAACAATCAAGCCTCATCTGTCTCTGGCTCCAGACTGAATTCTCTTCCAGAGGCCAAGAATCCTGGTGTCTTTTCGTGGGTCGGCAACAACCTTTCACATGGATATTCAATATGATGCTTTTTAACTTTAATTAGTATGTATACTATGTGTTTTCTATATACTGTTTTTATGCTCAACTCCTTTATTCATATTTTATACAGTATATGCTACATGTTTAGAAATATATTCTAACATGATCTTACCTCATTTTAAATATCAGATGCCATTGTTGGCACACAAGAACATTTATTCATTTAATGCTTGATCAATACAATTTTTTCACTATCACAGTTCTGATATTTACATATTAAGCTGAGAAGGTTAATTAGCCATTTGCAAATTCCCTAAAAGCTAAATGCCAATAATTCTTCTAGAGGAATTAAAACCAAAGCACACACTATCAAAACATAAGTAGAGTAATTTAGTAAGCCTATATTGAAAATGCCTATCTGTAACTGTGTAGTTGTTATCTGTCTTTTAGTCAATAAACCAATATACTTGGAACAATGCTTAAAACCTTGGTAGTTATTAAAATAAATAAATACATGACTTTTGCCTAGCCTAAATGGATAATATAAAACCCATAACACAAATGAGAAAGAAAATTTTTCAAAGAAAAATTTTGAGACCACACATCAAGGTACTATTAAATAACATTTAATTTACATAGAATTGTAAAGAGATTTCCAGATTTCCACTAGTATGAGAAGTAGCCTGCTCCTAAAGGCAATACAAATGTAGCCTGTGAGAAGTGACTTATGGGAGTAATGTAGGAGACCGAAACTTTATACACAGTTGACAAAAGAATCTTAAAATTGTCAGAAGTAATTTAATATAGAGTGGAGCACTATAATCTACTTTGTGGTCTAAGGTATTATAATCACTCTGGAAGTGTTACAAAACAGATATGTATACTTATCATGGGGTCAATTGTGTCTCCCCCTAAATTCACATTTTGAACTCCCAAGCCCTAGCACCTCAGATAGAAACTTTAAAGGAAAGATCTAGGACACCCCTTTAGCTATTTGTTTCTCTTTTAGTTAAATGTTAAGAAGGAAAAAGACAAGGATTTATAAAGGGTATTCTATGTGAAATCTGAGATATTTAGAAGGATTGATTGGAATTTAGAATACTGTAATGGAAAATTCCCTGATAGTCTGAGAAAACAGTCATAATATTATCACTTACAAGAAAGGATAAAGCCATAGGTCTAGGGTATAAGAATTAGTGCACAATATGAGCACTATAATATATTAGTGCACAATTAGAGCACTGTATTTTCATTCTCTTTATTCCTCTGCATGGGAACTACTGAAAAGAAATATATAAAGGTGAATGAGTTAAACCTATTTAATATGTATAGATATATCTTATTTCTACTACA
The DNA here is from genome assembly GCF_054371585.1 of Giraffa tippelskirchi. Lineage (NCBI taxonomy): Eukaryota > Metazoa > Chordata > Mammalia > Artiodactyla > Giraffidae > Giraffa > Giraffa tippelskirchi. Next base: position 46,909,423 of record NC_137276.1, read on the forward strand.
AAATAAAGAATATTATCATACCAACATTGCTATCACTCAAATATAATTACTATTTCAATTTGTTTCAATTTTTAAAGAAATAACATCTTTAACCTTTCTATATTTAACAAAGTCAGTAACTTGCCAAGGAAGCCAATGTAACAGATTACCTGTTTACTTTTTTAAGGACAACTTTTAATCTTCCATTAGTCTAACTACCAAACGTTTGTTAGCAATTTGCAAATGTAAAACCTAAAAGAGTAAGTTCTCATGACTTAAGGGACAGAGACTGTGACAGAAGTTGTAGAAGTGAAGTAAATCTTCTACCATCAGCTACCTTCCTTCAGGAATTTTGTGTTTCCAGGCTTCAGCTATAGCAACAATAATCAGATTATGAATAAAATCTGATTTTGTGACATACTGCCACATAACAAATACACCAACATTTCATGCCCTAAAACAACCATTTTAAATTGCTCAAAATTTGATGGGTCATAAGTTTGTGAAGGGCTTAACTTCATGGTGGTCCCCTGATCAATGCCACAGCATGTGCTTAGGTAATTTTATAAACAGGGGAATGATTTTAACTTCACTTAAGTACTATCTACTTGGGGGAAAAAAAGTTTAAAAAAAAGTTAAAACTTTTAAACATGTGGCCTTCTTATACTAGATTAGGAAGATTAGACATCATGATCTAACTGAATTATAAAGACCAAAATAGTCACATTAGCAATAATAACTGCACACACTTAAAATTGATTATGATGAAATTAATTGTTTTAGTCAGAATCTATAGTATTTGTCAGTAAAAATTAGTTTCTAATATGGAAATTAAATGACAAGCTAATTATCTGTAACTGAAATAGGTCATTCTCTTAAAATTATAGACTTTTGTCTCCCAAAACTTTTATTATATTTCATATTCATATAAACACAAAAACCCCAGAATTTTAATATGTATATACTACATGTATACACACACACACACACATATATGAAATGCAAACCCTGCTTTAGATAGAAAAGCAAGATTATAGTGAAGGCTTGGTCTCTTCATTCTCCCTTTATAAGGAAGGTTATTGTGCCTCTCAGTCAGTTCAGTTCAGTCACTCAGTCGTGTCTGACTCTTTGTGACTCCATGGACTGCAGTATGCCAGGCCTCCCAGTCCATCACCAACTCCTGGAGCTTACTCAAACTCATTTCCATTGAGTCACTGATGCCATCCAACCATCTCATCCTCTGTTGTCCCCTTCTTCTCCTGCCTTCAATCTCTCCCAGCATCAGGGTCTTTTCAAGTGAATCAGCTCTTCACATCAGGTGGCCGAAGTATTGGAGTTTCAGCTTCAACATCAGTCCTTCCAATGAACACCCAGGACTGATCTCCTTTAGGATAGACTGGTTGGATCTCCTTTCAGTCCAAGGGGCTCTCAAGAGTCTTCTACAACACCACAGTTCAAAAGCATCAGTTCTCTGGTGCTCAGATTTCTTTGTAGTCCAACTCTCACATCCATACATGACTACTGGAAAAACCATAGCCTTGACTAGGTGGACCTTTGTTGGCAAAGTAGTGTCTCTGCTTTTGAATATGCTGTCTAGTTAGGTCATAACTTTCCTTCCAAGGAGTAAGCATCTTTTAATTTCATGGCTTCAGTCACCATCAGCAGTGATTTTGGAGCCCCCAAAAATAAAGTCAGCCACTGTTTCCACTGTTTCTCCATCTATTTCCCATGAAGTGATGAGACCAGATGCCATGATCTTTGTTTTCTGAATGTTGAGCTTTAAGCCAGCTTCTTCACTCTCCTCTTTCATTTCCATCAAGAGGCTCTTTAGTTCTTCTTCACTTTCTGCTATAAGGGTGGTGTCATCTGCATATCTGAGGTTATTGATATTTCTCCCAGCAATCTTGATTCCAATTTGTGCTTCATCCAGCCCAGTGTTTCTCATAATGTACTCTGCATATAAGTTAAATAAGCAGGGTGACAATATGCAGCCTTGATGTACTCCTTTTCCTATTTGGAACCAGTCTGTTGTTCCATGTCCAGTCTAACTGTTGCTTCCTGACCTACATACAGATTGCACCACTACTAGTGGGTAAAGAAAACACTTCGATTACCTATGAGCCTTAATAGAGGCAGTAGAAAGTTTTTTAACAAACATCTAAAATGTCTGATGCCAGGGGTGATTTAACAATTAAGATCTTTATGTTTCAATTTAGATTTATATTCCTCTGGTAAATTTACTTAGGTAAGTATTATAGTATTATTGGAGTTAATGCCCTGGGAAAACACTTGCCACTGACTGAAAAATACATGACATGATATTTGACTATCTGTAAGTTAAAACTCTCATGAGAATTCTAAAGACAGTCACTGACTTTGTTAGGAAGAGGGTGAATAGTTTTAACAATAAAAGTTTAAACAAATACACATTTCACAAATGTGTGATTAATTTGATTTCAGACTTTTAATCATAATGTTACAACAGAAGAAAACAGAGGCAAACCAATCTCTGATATAAATCGTAGCAATATTTTCTTAGAATGCTCTCTGAAGGTAAAACATATAAAAGCAAAAATAAAAAATGGAACTCAATCAAACTTAAAAATCTTTGCACAACAAAGGAAGCCATCAACAAAACCCAAAGATGACCTACAGAATAGGAGAAAATATATTCAAACAATGCAGCTGACAAAGGGCTAATATGCAAAATATATAAACAGCTTATACAACTTAGTATCAAAAAAAAAAACAATTCATCAAAAAATGAGCAGAAGACCTAAATAGATACTTGCCAAAGAAGACACAAAGAAAACCAACAGGGACATGAAACGATGTTCAACATCTTTAATTATTAGAGAAATGCAAACCAAAACCACAAAGAAGTATCACCTCATACTGGTCAGAATGGCTATCAAAAAATCTACAAATAATAAATGCTGGAGTGGATGTGGAGAAAAGAAACACCTCCTACACCACTGGCTGGAATACAAATTAGTGTAACCACTATGGAAAAAACCATGTAGGTACATTAAAAAGCTAAAAATAAAGCTGTCATATAATCCAGCAATCTTACTCCTGGATATATATCTGGGAAAAAAAATGAAAAGTCTAATTTGAAAAGATACACAAACTGCAAAGTTCACAGCAGCACTATATACAATAGCTAACACACAGAAATGACCCAAGTGCCAATCAACAGATGACTGGCCTAAGAAAATGTGGTGTATGCCAGTCAGAATGGCTGCTATCCAAAAGTCTACAAGCAATAAATGCTGGAGAGGGTGTGGAGAAAAGGGAACCCTCTTACACTGTTGGTGGGAATGCAAACTAGTACAGCCACTATGGAGAACAGTGTGGAGATTCCTTAAAAAACTGGGAATAGAACTGCCATATGACCCAGCAATCCCACTGCTGGGCATATACACCGAGGAAACCAGAATTGAAAGAGACACGTGTACCCCAATGTTCATCGCAGCACTGTTTACAATAGCCAGGACATGGAAGCAACCTAGATGTCCATCAGCAGACGAATGGATAAGGAAGCTGTGGTACATATACACAATGGAATATTACTCAGCCATTAAAAAAAATACATTTGAATCGGTTCTACTGAGATGGATGAAACTGGAGCCCATTATACAGAGTGAAGTAAGCCAGAAAGAAAAACAACAATACAGTATACTAATGCATATATATGGAATTTGAAAGATGGTAACGATAACCCTATATGCGAGACAGAATAAGAGACACAGATGCATGGAACAATTTTATGGACTCTGAGGGAGAAGGTGAGGGTGGGACGTTCTGGGAGAATAGCATTGAAACATGTATATTGTCATATGTGGGGCAGAACACCGTTCCATGTTCGATGCATGAGACGGGGGCTCGGGGCCGGGGCGGTGGGATGGCCCAGGGGGATGGGATGGGGGGGGGAGGTGGGGGGGGGTCCAGGAGGGGGAACACGTGTAGACCCATGGCTGATTCATGTCAATGTATGGCAAAAACTATTACAATATTGTAAAGTAATTAGCCCCCAACTAAAATAAATAAATTTATAAAATAAAATAAAAAAAAAAAAAAAGAAAATGTGGTGTATGTATATATATTCCATATATAGGTGATACCAGTCTGTTTCTGTCTGATTTACTTCATGAAGTAAGGAGTAATTCTATACTCCTAATGGGAATATAGAATTAACAGATATAAAATACACATACACACATATAGATATATATAATGGAATATCTGTTGCTTGTTGTTGTTTAGTTGCTAAGTTGCGTCTGACTCTTTGGTGACCCCATGGACTGTAGTCTGTCAGACTCCTCTGTCTATGAGATTTCCTAGGCAAGAACACTGGAATGAGTTGCCATTCCCTTCTCCAGGGGATCTTCCTGACCCAGGAATCAAATCCATGTCTCCTGCATTGGCAAGCAGATTCTTCGTCACTGAGTCACCAGGGAAGCCAGTATAATTGAATATTACTTACTCACCCATAAAAAAGAATGAAACACTGCCAGTTGCAGCATTATGGATGAACATAGAAAATATTATACTTAGTGAAGTAAACTAGACAGAAACAGACTGATACCACCTATATGTGGAATCTAAAATATAGTACAAATGAATACAAACAGACTCACAGATATAGGAAACAAATTTATGATTACCAAAGTGGCAGGGAGAGAGACAAATTAGGAGTATAGAATTAACAGATAGAAACCATTATACATAAAATAGATAAGCAACAAGGATTTTCTGTATAGCAAAGGGAATTATATTCAGTAACTTGTAATAATTAATAACTTATAATGGAAGAGGAACTACATAAAAAATACCTGAATCACTATGCTGTACAGCTAGTTTTAACACAATATTGTCTATACATTAATAAAAATTTGGAAAAAATAAACTAGCACATTTGTAATCTGCACTATGCAAGTTAGTACATAAAAACAGTCGCAAAATGCTGGATACGAATAAGCATTAAAAAAATCTCTTTTGCATTTTTCATTATTGTTTTCTCCCAATTAGAATACAAACACTTGAGCAGTATGAATCATGAGTTACACCTTATATCTACCCCAGAATCTAACACTATGTTGGATATATTAGGTAATAAAATACTTACTGGTATACTGACTTATCTAAAATTAAGTTTCTCAAGTTTCCATGGGTAGTTCTAGTATTTCAAGATTTGATGAGATAATCTGTCTTCCTTAAGTGAAAGTCACTCCATCGTGTATGACTCTTTGTGACCTCGTGGCCTGTAGCCTGCCAGGCTCTTTTGTCCATGGGATTTCCCATGGACAAGAATAATGGAGTGGGTTGCCATTTCCTTCTCCAAGGGATCTTCCCAACCCAGGGATCAAACCCAGGTCTCTTGCCTTGGAGGCAGATTATTTACCATCTGAGCCACCAGAGACTACCTTAACTAGAACTTTCTAACAGTTTTGTAAACTTTGATCCTACATCCAGTCAATGTTTATCTTTCTGAAAAAAAAGTTTCCTATGAGTATTCCTTCTGAAAACTTTACATATTATGTCAATCAAAACACATATGTAAATACTTGCATCTTTCCTTGGATATGTTTTCTTTTATTATCTTAGATAAAAATTGCAATGATTTTCTGTGTTTACTGCATATCAGAAGTTTTATATACCTAACTCGAATAATCTTAAAATCATATCTTTTACATAGGAGAACACAGACAAAAAGTCTGCGTCCTTCTTATAGATTAAAAGGAATAGAAGCAAGAGTCAATTCGACCCATTTCTTTCTAACTTCAGGTCTACCACCCTTTCCATTCACGATATCACATCTTCGTGGAAGAGATCCCAAATCTTATTCCATGGAATTAGATGAGCAAATGTCCCTCCAAGAAAACCAATTTTCTACTTAAAAGTTAAGGAATATGCTATGAAAAACCTCAGAAAGAATTACAAGATACATTAAAGTTTTTCAAAAGACTGATTTTCCTCTTCTTCTCTTTCCAAATAAGTGTATCAAATTTATTTGATTGTAGCACTTTTAAAAAACTTTTTAAAATTATGTTCTTGCTGTCCTAACACATTAACTTTACAAACTAGCAGCACTATCTGACATGCCCCCATCAGATAGAAAAGGATGACTTAGATTAAATATGTTCAACATGAGTTTTGTGCTTTAACTTTTGGCGAGGCCATCCAAAGTACAAAAATCCATCTTGCTTGCCAGTATGTATATCCAAAACTTCAGCATGTTTAATTGGATGACTCACTGTAGAGAATAAAAAATTTGTTCAAAAATATATTTTCTTATTAAAAAAAAAAAAAAAAGCCCAGATGCTGTAACTTGCCCAATCCTTATCTTTTTTCCCAGCGGCTCTATGTTCATTTAGAGAGTAACTGGACAGTGATTAAACACACACATGTTACTTCCCTTTACTCAACCTCAGAATCCCATACAAACCACCATGTTAGGCCAATATGTCTATCACCAAATAAGAAAAATTTTTTTATCTCCTTTTAATTCCAAGGGAAAGAGAGACTCTCATTTATTACAGGTAGTGCCAAAGTATTAATAACAAAGCAAACAGACTTATAAGCTATTGGTTGATATAGTAGCAAAAACACAGGGAAATTACTTAGAATGAAAAGCCTCAAGTATTTTATGTTGTTGTTCAGTCTCTACTAAGTCATGTCTGACTGTGACTCTATGAACTTCAGCATGCCAGGCTTTCCTGCCCTTCACTATCTCCCACAATTTGCTCAAATTCACATCCATTGAGTTAGTGATGCCATCCAACTACCTCATCCTCTGTTGTTCCCTTTTTCTCTTGCCCTCAATCTTTCCCAGCATCAGGATCTTTTCCAAAAATTCAGCTCTTCTCATTAGGTAGACAAAGTATTGAAGCTTCAGCTTGAGCATCATTTCTTCCAATGAAAGTTCAGGTTTCATTTCCTTTAGAATTGAATGGTTTTATTGCTTCTGGGCCTTTTGGCTAAGATCAAGTGTAGAACTGAATGGTTTAATCTCCTTGCTGTCCAAGGGAGTCTCAAGAGACTTCTCCAGCACCACAATTCAAAGGCATCAATTATTCGGCACTTAGCCTTCTTTTTGGTTGAACTCTCATATCCGTTCATGACTACTGGAAAAACCATAATTTGACTATGTGGACCTTTGTTGGCAAAATGATGTCTCTGCTTTTTAATATGTTGTCTAGGTTTGTTATAGCTTTTCTTCCAACAAGTGTCTTTTAATTTTGTGGTTGCATTCACTATCCCAAGTGATTTTGAGGCTCAAGAATATAAAATCTGCCACTGTTTCCATTTTTTCCCCATTTTTATCCTCATCTGCCATGAAGTGATGGGAGCAGATGCCATGATCTTAGATTTTGGAATGTTTAGTCTTAAGCCAGCTTTTTCACTCCCTCTTTCACCCTCATCAAGAGAGTGGTATCATCTGCATATCTGAGGTTGTTGCTGTTTCTCCCAGAAAACTTGATTCCATCTTTTGATTCAGTCTTCCAGCCCAGCATTTCTATGAGGTACTCTGCATATAAGTTAAATAAGTAGGGTGACAATACACAGTCTTGATGTACTCCTTCCCCAATTTGGAACCAGTCCATTGTTCCATGTCTGGTTCTAACTGTTTCTACTTGACTTGCATACAGGTTTCTCAGGAGACAGGTAAGGTGGTCTGGTATTCTCATCTCTTTAGAAAAGTTTAAGTAGCAGGCATTGGAGAAAATGTGAAGTTGCAAAGTTTGTCTTGCAATGATATCCCATTAAGTATAACTTAGTTCAGTCCTTCCAAACATGGACTCTCCTTATATTATCACCTGTTACCCAGGACCACCATAGAGTTCCCAGACTCCCCAGTTCTTCTTGTTTTGTATTCACTGAACCCATTTCACTTCCCAAAGGACTCCTTCCTACTCTGAGAAATACTGTAAGCCAATGTTTTATCCTCCTTTAGGAAATGCTTACCTGTGCAAAGAAAAAACTTGACAGTGGATTTGGGGATCACCAGTGTTCAAATACCTACTAATACCAAGTGCTTCAGAGCACATTGTTATTTAGTCACTCAGTCATGTCCATCACTCTCTGCGACCTCACAGACTGTAGCCCACCAGGTTCCTCTGTCCACGGGATTTCCCAGGCCAGTATACTGAAGCAGGTTGCCATTTCCTTCTCCACGGGATCTTCCCAAACCAGAAATCAAACACACATCTCCTGCATTGGCAGGTGGATTCTTTACCACTGAGCCACAAGGGAAGCCCTTCTTCAGATCACATAAACAGGATAATGGACCATTATAGTGAAACAACTTTGATTCCAGATAAGAAGGAACTCTGTTTATTAGATTCTTTGTTTAAGCACTTTGCTAGGTGTATTATCTACATCCTTTCATCACTTCACAAGGTATGTATTATTCTTCTTCCCGATTGAAAAAGTTGTAACAACAGTTTTCATACCCAAGATAACACAACAGGTGGGTATTGAGGCTGGGACATAATTATATCTATCTCATACCTAAGTTCATGATTATTTCACTGTACCACTACTTCCCTCTGGACTGTTTTCTGTCCTATGAAATACCAATTAGCTGATGCTTCTGTTTCTGTTTATTTCTCTGATGTCTATAGGAAATATCCTAAGCCCTTTGGACTGATTCAATAGATAATGTAATCCCATTTGTAATTAATTATTGTTTTAATAGTCTTCAAAGGATACATATTTTGATAATAATATTTAAGATTTGGAAAAAAGACTTTCTTAAAATTTTTCTTTGTGTGTAAGGATTACGTCTTTCAGTAAAAATGAATTAAGACACTATAAGAAACCACTCTTTGTCTGCACAGTACATAGCACAGCTCTTTAGGAGTATACAATAATTTTACAAAAAGCTTCAGTCAGAAGAATAATTATCCAGCCCCGTCTGTTGCATATAATGAATTGCTAATAGCTTCTAATATATTCCTTCTTTAAAGAGACAGCTTATCAATATAATATTTTTCTTTTCACAACTTTTTAGCTTATAATAGCTAGAGCTCATCTCCTTGCTTCAATTCAGGATCTGGCAATCTATCCTTAGGAAGTACTCTAATTGCCTTAATGACATTCATAACTTCTTTTTCATAAATCATTAATGTATATTATACAATGTTTATGAGTCACATATTTATAATTTCGATATCCACATTTGTTCAAATTAAAACAAACCAAATAAGTCCACATTCAAAGCAACTATTATTCCTTGGTGCTGTGATTTTTCTATAGATTAACTGCTATAATAAAATAATTTTTCCATTTAATATTTTTTGAGAAATGTTTCAAATATTTATATATGTTTATAAATTCGTATTAAAATTAAAGCATAGGACCAGTTATTTAGAAAGAATAGTTATGCTTAAAATACTTTGAAAATAAAGAATAGGCTGTTTGCTCTGCCATATTGATCTTTAGTATTGGTGATGGACAGGAAAGCCTGGCGTGCTGCAGTCCATGGGGTTGAAAAGAATCAGACACGACTGAGAGACTGAACTGAATTGAACTGATTGTTGATGATCAACGAGAACAATGGAATGAGTTGGCTCTTTGCAAAAAGATAGCCTAAACGCTTGAACTTGCTATATAAAATCCTCAGCTCTACACTCTACAGACCATGCATGTTAAAGGCTAATGATTCTCTTGATTCGGGGAAAGTTTATCCACAAATGCTCTACTGCCATTCTAATTAAAATATTATTATGTCACCATCTAAATATATTGACTAAATCATTTGGCAATCTCTATAACTTTAGTCATAACTTGGGGGAGAAACCAATGAAACTAGAAATGAATTGTTCTAATGATTCTAACTACTCAATTAGAATGTATACATATGTCTAAAAGAGCTGAGAAAAGAAGAGAAGCAAAAGGTAAAGGAGAAAGGGAAAAATATACCCAACAGAATGAAGTGTTCCAAAGAATAGTAAGGACAGATAAGAAAGCCTTCTTAAGTGGACAATACAAAAAAATAATAATAATAATAATAGAGGAAAACAATAGAATGGGAAGGAATAGAGACCTCTTCAAGAATTTTAGAGATACCAAGGGAAAACTTCATGCCCTGATGGGCACAATAAAGGACAGAAATGGTATGGACCTAAAAGAAGCAAAAGAGATTAAGAGGTGGCAAGACTACACAGAAGAACTGTACAAAAAATGTCTTAAATACTCAGATAACCATGATGGTGTGGTCACTTACCTAGAGCAGCTAGACATCCTGGAGTGTGAAGTAAGCCTCAGGAAGGATTACTACAAATAAAGCTGATGGAAGTGATGGAATTAAAGCTGAGCTACTTAAAATTGTAAAAGATGATGCTGTTAAGGTGCTGCACTGATTACGCCAGCAAGTTTGGAAAACTCAGCAGTGGCCACAGGACTGAAAAAGTCAGTTTTCATTCCAATCCCAAAGGCAAGGCAAAAGAATGTTCAAACTGCCATACACTCATGCTCATCTTACATGATAGCAAGATAACGCTGAAAATCCTAGAACCTAGGCTCAACAGTACATGAACTGAGAAATTCCAGATGTACAAGCTGGATTTAGAAAAGTCAGAGGAACCAGAGATCACACTGCCAACATCTGCTTAATGATAGAAAAAGCAAGGGAATTCCAGAAAAACATCTATTCTGTTCCATTGACTATCCTAAAGCCTTTGACTCTGTGGATTACAACAACTAGAAAGTTCTCAAAGTGATGGGAATACCAGACCACCTTAACTGTCTCCTGAGAAATCTGCATGCAGGTCAAAGAAGCAAGTTAGAACCAGACCTGAACAATGGACAGGTTCAAAATTGGGAAAGAAGTATGTCAAGGCTGTATATTGTCACCCTGCTTATTTAACTTATATGCAGAATACATCACGCAAAATGCCAGATGGGATGAAGCACAAGCTGGAATCAAGATTGCTGGGAGAAATATCAACAACCTCAGATATGCAGGCAGTAACAGTCTACTGGCAGAAAGTGAAGAGGAACTAAAGACCCTATTGTTGAGGGTGAAAGAGAAGAGATAAAAAGCAGGCTTAAAACTCAACATTCAAAAGACTAAGATCATGACATTCAGTCCCATCACTTCATGGGAAATAGATGGGGAAAAAGTGGAAACAGTGGCAGATTTTATTTTCTTGGTCTCCAAAATAACTGTGAATAGTGACTGCAGCCAAGAAATTAAAAGATGCTTTGCTCCTTGTTATAAAAGCTATGACAAACCAAAACAGTGTATTAAAAAGCAGAGACATCACTTTGCTGACAAAGGTCCCTATAGTAAAAGCTATGGTTTTTCTGGTAGTCATGTATAGGTGTGAGAGCTGGACCATAAAGAAGGCTAAGTCCCAAAGAATTGATGCATTCAAATTGTGGTGCTGGAGAACTCTTGAGAGTCCCTTGGACTGCAAGGAGATCAAACCAGTCAATCCTAAAGGAAATCAACCCTGAATATTCATTGGAAGGATTGAGGCTGAAGCTCCAATACTTTGGCTGCTCATGCAAAGAGCTGACTCATTAGAAAAGACCCTGAAGTTGGGAAAGATTGAAGCCAGAAGGAGAAGAGAAGGATAGAGGACAAGATGGTTGGATGTCATCACCAACTCAGTGGACATGAATTTGAGCAAGCTCGGGGGGAAGTGAAGGACAGGGAAGGCTGGCGTGCAGCAGTCCATGTGGTCATAAACAGTCAGATATGACTTAGTGACTAAACAACAACAACATATGTATAAATTGTTCTTAATATTCAGATTTTTCTGGAGAATCAAAACTGTGTACAAATAATACCCTTGTAATAATCAATACTCATTTGAGTATGTACAGTTTTGTGATTCTTATTTTGAGTATTTGTCTTTTTTAGTCAAGGTACATATCAAGCTGCCAGGTTACAACTATACCATATGTGCCACGTTAATTGATGCCATGGATTCCAGATGTATGGTAAGAAAAATTAGTGTACCTCATCTTGTGTAACTGAACTTGAAATATCTATGCAAAGAAGTTTCAAATCTAGAAAATTGTCCTGTATAAATGAAAAAGGATACACATCTTAAACTTTCAAAGATCAGATAGGCTATAAATAATCCCAAAAGTTGAAAAAGTTTATAATTTTATCAGCAATAGATAATAAGAAATTGTTTTTGTTCCCGCACACACATAGGAATTATCAAGACTTTTATCTCCTATGTACATCCATACTCTGCAAGCTTTGAAAGTTATATTTAGGGGTAGAATGTGCAATATCTGAACCTTGAATGAATAAAAATTACTCAGTCAACTTAAATTATATCTATGTAAGACCATATCTATTCATCCAAAGGAGAATAATGTGTTAAAACTTTGTATTGAAGTCAACCTAAACAGACATTTCTCCAAAGAAGACATACAGACAACTAACAAACACATGAAAAGATGCTCAACATCACTCATTATTAGAGAAATGCAAATTAAAGCAAGCATGAGATATCACCTCACACCAGTCAGAATGGCCTTCATCAAAAAGTCTACAAACAATAAATGCTGGAGAAAGTGTGGAGAAAAGGGAATGCTCTTGCACTATTGGTGGGAATGCAAATTGATACAGCCACTATGGAAGACAGTATGGAGATTCCCTAAAAAACTAGGAATAAAACCACCATATGACCCAGCAATCCCACTCTTAGGCATATACCACGAGGAAACCAAAGTTGAAAAAGACACATGTATCCCATTGTTCACTGCAGCACTATTTACAATAACTAGAACATGGAAGCAACCTAGAAGTCCACTGACAGATGAATGGATAAAGAAGTTGTGGTACATATACACAATGGAATATTACTCATCCATAAAAAGGAACACATCTGAGTCAGTTCTAATGAGGTGGATGAGCATAGAACCTATTATACAGAGTGAAGTGAGTCAGAAAGAGAAAGATAAATACCATATTCTAATGCATACATACGGAGTCTAAAAAACTGTCACTGAAGAATTTATTTACAGGGCAACAATGGAGAAACAGACAGAGAGAATAGATTTATGGACATGGGGAGAGGAGAGGAAAGAGTGAGATGTATGGAAAGAGTAACATGGAAACTTGTATTACCATATGTAAAATAGATAGCCAATGGGAATTCGCTGTATGGCTCAGAAAACTCAAACAGCGGCCCTGTATCAACCTAGAGGGGTGGGATGGGGCAGAAGATGGAAGGGAGTTTCAAAAGGGAGGGGATATCATGTATACCTATGGCTGATTCATGTTGAGGTTTGACAGAAAACAGCAAAAATTCTGTAAAGCAATTATCCTTCAATAAAAAATAAATTAATTAAAAAAAACTTTGTATTGAAATAAAAATTAAGTTATATCCAGAGTAAGACCATATCTATTCATCTCCAGGAGAATAATTCATTAAAACTTTATATTGAAGTCCAAATTATAATAAGTACATTTTGACAGACCAGACCCATGCTTTTTTTACTTGCCATAACAGCAATTTTAGAAGTCTAACAAATAAAGGAAAAAATTAATATAACATCTCAGATAAACTGAAAACTCCAGGAGGTAAATGGAATGAGAACATGTTTAAATACAAAAAAGTAATTAATTGCTAGGACTTTCAAACACAGAAGATGAAGAAATAAGATGATGGCAACATTAAAACATTTGCATAGAAGTTAACTTTTGAGATTTCTGTATCTTTATGTTTTCTTACATTCATTAATTCAAAAATGACTTAATGGAATTTATGATTAGTCCTAAGAATTCAATGATGAACAATGGAGACTAATTCCTACCCTGAGTTAATGAGCATCTCCATAAACGTGCCTTTTCTACTTGAGAAATGTAGTAATTTTGTATCTGTAAGAGAAATGTAGCAATTTTGTATTTATAATGGGAAACGGAGGCTATTTCTCTAATTGTGTGTGTGTGCACATGTGGTAGTAATATGCCTTTTAATATAAACTAATATTCTAATTTATTGGTAAGAACTCTGGAATATCTGTGTCTATCACTGATGATGGGGCTTCCCTGGTGGCTCACTGGCAAAGAATCTGCCTGGGAATGCAAGAGACACTGGTTTCATCTCTGGGTCAGAAAGATCCCCTGGAGAAGGAAACGGCAACCCACTCCAGTATTCTTACCAGGGAAATCCCGTGGACAGAGGAGCCTAGTGGGCTACGGTCCATGGGATCGGAAACAGCCAGACATGACTTAGCAGCTAAACAACAACAATCACTGAGAATAAAAATCATTTGTGAGTCCAAGAAATGAGGTAAGAAGAGACACAAATGAAGATGAATGTGTAATATTTTTGCCAGATCTCTTGGAATTCTTAATTGTAATCAAAGTAGGAGGCAAAAATGGACCTTTTAATGTGTGCTCAGTCACTCAGTTATGTCTAACTCTTTGCAACTCCATGGACTATAGCCCTTCAGTGCTCCTCAGTCCATACAATTTTTCAAGCAAGAATATTGGAGTGGGTTTTTTATTTCCTACTCCAGAGAAGTAGGAACAGACATGAACTTGGGCAAACTTCAGAAGATAGTGAGGGATAGAGAGACCTGATGTGCTTCAGTCCATGGGGTCGCAAAGAGTTGGATACAGGTGGACGACTGAACAACAGCAAAAATTTCAGGAGATCTTCCTGACTCAGGGATCGAACTGGAATCTCCATAATATCTTGCATTTGCAGGCGGATTATCTACACTGTGCCATCTTTTAATAAAACGCTTTAAAATTATCATTTGAGTAATATACAACAAGGACAATATTATAAGTGCCTATCCACATAAAGAATAAAAATAATATGGAGAACTTGTATAATTTTTAGGGAGTGGGATATATTTGATGTGGTATGCTCAATTATTTATAACTAGGAACACAAATAAGGGAGAGATTACCAATAGAAATAGACTTCAATTGTGAGGCGCGCGCACACATGCGCACACACACACAAAGGAAACATCCAAGAAAATAAGAGACCAAACTGTTTTAGTCAGAGTTCTGCATAGAAACAGACCAGCAGGGGATATATATACATAATATACACATAATCTTTGTACAAAGATTTGTACATCTCTTTGTACAAAGAGATGTATTTCAAAGAATCAGCTCATGAAGTTGTGAGAACTGGCAAGTATGAAATCTGACGGACCTAATGCTAGGCTCATGTAACAGCTGATGTTACAGTCTTGAAGCAGAACTTCTTCCTTTTCTGGGGGCGCCTCAATTTTTGCTCTTCAAGGCTTTCCACTAATTAGAGCTTTCTTACGCATGTTTGCATGCACGCGCACGCACACACACACACACACATTATTGGGATAATCTTCTTTACTTAAAATCAACTGAGTGTACATGTTAATCACAACTACAAATTACCTTCACAGCAACACCTAAATTAATATTTGATTAAATAACTAAGTTATTTAATCATGACATTTCTATTCATTGAGCTTCAACTATTCTCCAAGATCTCTGGCAAGAATATTACATACATTGTGTTCTTTATTCTCACAACAACACTATGTTCAATATGTGTTCAACATTCATTATCTCTACACTATAAACTATCAGTCTAAGTTTAAAAAGGATTAAGTTGTTCTGCTTGGGTGTGAACACAGAAATGTGCAGCTCTAAAGCATGTGACTGTAAGCACAGTTTCAAGATTCTGCCATGAAAATGATAGCTGTCAGTGTACTTCCACATTTATCTCTGGCCATAGGCTTCCTACTGAGCACTGCTTACCACTCCCACATAACAGAAACATTAAATAAATTTTCAAATAGTACCAGCTGTAAATGGATAAATTAGGAAAATACCTCTCCCTCCCAGTTCCAAAGTGAACGGCTCAGCACTACAAGCACAGGTTCGATTATCATTCTCACTGCTCTCTTTATAGTAATATATTATTCAGGGTGCAATCTAGGATCAGATCTGTATATTTATCTTATTCCTAAACCCCCCTATACATAGGCACTCTAAAGGACCTATGTCTCATGCTAAAAATCATACTTTTCTTCTTCACATTTGTTCATTCTCATCAATTTATGCTCTTCATGAGTAAGGAGACTGGATTTCCAAATCAAGCCTTTACACTTTTTATAATTTTTCTTCTCTACTTCTAATCACCTTTACATCAAGCCAGTAAACAAATAAAAAGATTATACATCTTTAATGAAGATGGTATCATTAGCATTCTCTCTATTCACTCTACCTAATCATGTTTTCATCATTTCTTGCCTAGGTTTCTCCAGTAACCATCTAGGTGATTACTCTATTTCCAATCTTAGCCCCAGAAATTAGATACCATCTTTTTGCCAGAGTAAACTTTCTATATAACAGATGTTTTCAAAGTAAACTTTCAGTACTTAACTGTAAAATATTTAGAAAAAATGTTTAATAAGGGACTTGCAAGTCTTATACACTGAAAACTACCAAACATTGTTAAAAGAAATTAAAGACCTACATAAATAGGAAGACACCAGTGTTCATGCATTGGAAGATTTAACATTATTGAAATGGTGTGTGCTGTGTGTGCTCAGTTGCGTCCAACTCCTTGTGACCCTATGACTGTAGCCCACCAGATTCCTCTGTCCATGGGATTTTCCAGACAAGAATACTGGGGTGGGTTGCCATTTCCTTCTCCAGGGAAGCTTCCTGACCCAAGGATCAAATCTGCATTTCCTGTACTGGCAGGCAGATAATCCTCCCTAAATTTATCCATAGATCTTAAAGAATACCTATCAAAATTCCAATTGCTTATTTTGCTGAAATGAGTAAGCTAAATTTGATTTGTACATGACAGTGCAAGGGACCCTGAAATACCCAAAGCAACCTTGAGAAAGAAGAACAACTAGAGGAGTCACACTTCTAGATTTTGAACTTGCCACAAAGCTACATTAATTTAAAAGAATGTGGTACTGGCATAAGAACAGATACAGTTGTAATCCTGGGCTCATCTTTGTCTTGCATCACTCAAGAAATGGCCTCTCTTGAGGCAATAGCCATGCAAGACAATTCTGATTCTCCTCAGGAACTATTCCCACCCACCGTTCCTCTTTGCCTACAGTCCTATAACTAGACTTAACAAGCAAGTTCCCTAAAGTGAAGTACAGAGTATGACCCATGAGGAGGTGCTCTACACTGAAAAAAAATGTACTATACTTGAGTTTTCTAATTTACTCAAGCAGGAATCTGGGAAACATGTGTGGGAAGGAATGTTAATGATGCAGGATACTGATGAAAGAAACATAAAGATGGATCAGGCCATATGTATCGATATGGGATCATTAAGGGGAAATCCTGGAGTTTGTATTGCAATGCAACTATGGCAGTTATAATGATCTCTTACACATTTTGTTTGTTTGGTTGAAATATGGATCAAAAGATGGCCCCATGGTGAGTAAAAATGCCCAGTCTTCTTTGGTTTAAGGTAGAGAAAGAAACTCAAAGACTTAAGAATATTGGAATGTTAGAGAGAAATTATTATTTAAGACCTGCTCATCCACAGTGGAAGGGTCCAGAAGACATATCTTTCACTTATACTTTGAGAAGAAAGTTTGTGACAGGAACTCCAGTGTCCCTGAAGAGCTCTGTGGTAATTCTTCTCTATAGGCTGACCTTACAGTGGGAACCACAGCCACTGAATTGAAAACTCTAAATGCAATTGGAACAGATGATCCCAGGTTGGCAGGGGCCAAGTAGATGTACTCAACCACCAAAGGCAGTGTGGGCACAGTTACCTTATTGGACAGCAGAGCTAAGGCAGTAATCAAAATAGGACTCAAGTAGTCATAAGAATTTTTCTAGTTAATCATGACATAGTAGAAGTGAAACAAGTAAATTCACTAAATTCTTACTTGATATGTAGAAGCAGAAAAGTTCTAGGATGAGTGAACAGAAGCCTTACTCAAATCATAAAAATAAAGAGTCCTAGTCCTTCAGTCAATTCCCAGACTTGAGCCACTTATAGGATATCAAGGGGAAAAATAAACATCACTCAAGGATTTACTTCTGTTGAGATAGGTTTATCACATTAGAAGGAACTATGATCTTGCTATTATTTTTATTTGGAGATTAAGTATGATTTAAAGAGATCAATATGAGTGTCAAGTTGACAAGGGACGGCCAATTTGACTAGGCACTGAAGGCCCAGATTTAAACATTATTTCTAGATATGTCTGTGAAGATGTTTTAAAATGAGATAAGCATTTGAACTGATCGATTCAGTAAAGTAGCTTGCCTTCCCCAGCATAGCTCGGTGTCTTCCACCTTGTTGATGGTTTGAATCAAACAAAAAGCAGAGGAAACATCACCTCTTTCCTTCCTGCTTACCTGCTGAACTGGGATACTGGACTTCTCGGATCTTGGACTAAGATTAACATCATCAGCTCCTCAGTTCTCAGGCTACCACTGGCTTTCCTAGGTCTCCTGCTTGCATACACCACACCATGAAATTTCTCAGCCTCCAAAATCAATCTCCCTCTCTCTTCTCTCTCTCTTCAATGATGGAAATAATAGTCTTTTCCACAAATGGTATTGTGACAATTGGATATCCGTATGCATGGAAAAAATAAATGTGGACTCCCACCTCATACCATATACAAAAATTAACTTAAATGGATTTTTAAAAACCTAAAGAGCTAAAATTATAAAGCTGTTGCAAAGACACATATGTCTAAAATTTCATGAATTTAATTAGGCAATGGTTTCTTGGCTATGACATCGAAACACAAGCAACAAAAGAAAAAATAAACTGAACATCATAAGAACTTTAGTGTGTCTAAAGATACTACCAAGAGAATGAAAATATAATCTACCTAATAGAATATTTGCAAATAACTTATCTGATAAGGGACTATTATAAGAAATATACAAAGAATTTTTACCACTCAATGATAAAAACACAAATAACTAAAAATTAGACAAAAGTCTGGACTAGACATTTCCAAAAAGAATAAATCAATAAGTACTTGAAAAGAAACTCAACCTCATTATTCATTAGGGAAATGCAAATTAAAACCGCAGTGGGATATCACTTTATACCTACAGGATGGCTAGTTGTTTTTAATAGGAAATAGCAAGTTTTAATGAAGATGGGAAGAAACTAGAACATCCATGAATTGTTGGTGGGAAGGTAAAATGGTAAAGCTGTTGTGGAAACATTTAAACAGTTTCTCAAAAAAGTTAAACATAGAGTTACCATATTACCCAGCACTTCCACTTCCAAGAGAATTGAAACATCCATTCACACAAAAACCTGTATACAAATAAATGTTCATAATAACATGATCAATTATAATCAAAATGTGGAAACAATTTAAGTATTCACCAGCTGATGAATGGATAAACAAAATGTGTGATAACTACACAATGGAATACTACTCAGTCTTTAAAAGGAATGAAATGTAAATGCATGCACAATATAGATGAATCTTGAAAGCACTGTGTTAAGTGAAAGAAGCCAATCATGAAAGACATCAAATTGTATGATTCCATTTATATTAAATGTCCAGAATGAAAAAATCCATACCTATAGAAAGCAGATTAATGGTTTCTAGGGAATGTGGAAGGACATATTTAGGAGATATGCAGATTCTCTTTAGAGTATGGAGATATTATGAAATTGGACATGGTGAATACACTGAAATCCATGACTTTTAATTGTTTAAATGGTTAAAGTGATGAATTTTATGTTATGTGAATTATATTTCAATTTTTAATTAAAAAATTTCTAAAAAAGCACATTAATAGATTATTGCAAATGGATAATGATAAACGTCTCTACTATTCTCTCTAGCCTCATTTTCACAAATCTTGAAAACATTCAATTTTAATCTATTGCAACTAATTGTTTGATGTTGTTGATAGTCATGATGCTGTTTCATGACTCTATACCTTTGTTTATGTTGTTTATTGTGTCTGAAACTCACTCTTTCTAGAACTCTTCTAAGACCTATTTAATCTTCACATCTCAATTTTAGTAGCCAGGATATTGTTTTTGTTCATTCATTTGACTCATTTGATTCTGCTCCTTGTTCCTATTGTGCTGTCAGTCATAAGTCTTATTCTTCTAACCTGAAAAATTTGATTACTTTGAGTGTTTCTGTAGTATTAAATCCTTAATTCCTTGAAGGCACTTAGAACTAAACAAAATGCTTGATGCATAGTGGCCACATACTTAATATTTGAAGTCTTAAGAAAGTTAAAAAGTGTCAAGAGCTAACCTGAGCTAGAGAGTATTGAGATACCAGATACTGGAGTAACCTATTAAGACAACAGGCCAAAATGAAAAACAGTCAAGTCTTTAATCGTTTATCACAATTGTATAAGCAAGACGCATGACTCATTGGAAAATATCCTGATGCTGGGAAAGATTGAAGGCGGGAGGAGAAGGGGACAACAGGATGAGATGGTTGGATGGCATCACCAACTCAATGGAGATGAGTTTGGGTAAACTCCGGGAGCTGGGGATGGACAGGGAGGCCTGGTGTGCTGCAGTCCATGGGCTCGCAGAGAGTCGGACACGACTGAGGGACTGAACTGAACTGACTGAAGTCAGAGAAAGTAGGAAGGATTTCCTCATGGAACAGACTACTGCTAAAGGACTGTGACGGAGAGCTGAGAAAAAGCCTCCTGTAATTCTATGTACCAGAGGTCCAGAGAATGGAGTTGGGAAGTGGTGATGTAGAAGGCCTAAGGGTGGGAAAATTTTTAGTATTGAGTTTCAGTGGAAGAAAAGTATTTTCAGGATCCCTCCAACCACTCCACCCATTCCCACCAAAAAGAAGTCTTGGCAGAAGCACCTATGAAAGGCATCTGCTGAAAGTCCCAGTTAAAGAGGCCTCCAAGTGGAAGTGCCTAGACTAGAAACATATATTTGTAAGAACATGGCTGGCTCGAAGGGTCTGAGTTTTTACTGTAACTCTCTACAAAATTGTAATGCAATGGCTGTGTATCAGGCCTGGAGTAGTTTTTCCCCATAAGATCAGCCAGCCAATGCCTTGTAATTGTCTATGGTCAGACCTGAAAAATCACACATAGGTTTTTAGCCAGAAGTGTACACTTTAAAAAGCAGGGAAAGGGGAGCCCCTCTCATACTTATCATCTTTGGGGAAATGTAAATCAAAATGACAATGAGATACACTTTGCACCTGCTAGGAATGACTGTAATTAAAAACAAACAAGCAAAAAGTACAAAGTGTACTTAAAAATAAGTACAAAGCACTTATTTTTTAACTTTACAAAAGAAGTGCTCTAGGACAGATTTCAAGAAAAACATTAAGATTTTGAGAAGGGAAATATAGTGAGGTCATGAAACTTTCATAAAGGTACTCTTGAAATTGACTGGATTTTACTGTGGGTAGGGTCATCTCAGGAACTGGAAACAAAATAAGCAAAATCATCAACACAAGGAAGTACTCAGAGAATAGAAAAGTTCTAGTAAAATTCTAATGTATCTGAAGTATAGAAGGGAAGACATCTCAAGAGACAATGGTGGAAAATAAGTAGTTTGTGACCGTGGTATAAAATGCCTTCAGTATTGTATTTTTAAGTCTTTAATTCTGAAAATGATAAAGAGTCATTTATGTTTTGATTACTATGAGACATGATTAAAGTTTGCTTTAAGAAGACCACTTAAAGACATTTTCATCATCAGAAAAAATAATTTACCACTAGTTTATTTTCTTTTGAAATAGTTCAAACTGTTTCAAATAATTAATAAAGCAAAATATATTAAATAATTGCGCATTCATTTATTCTCTCTAAAATAATAAAGGTAAATTGGAAGGTAAAATTATCTGCTTTAACTCTGTGACTCCAACACTCCTAGCAATCTACTTTGTTCAGAGAAGATAATCAATAAATGTTTCCTGTTTAAGCACTATCCTGAAGTTGCTACTTAACATGAAGTTGACGTTCAATAAATGCACTTAACTCAGAAATGAAACTAAATCTATTTCACACTTTCTTTCCTGTCCTTTTTAAGCTTCTTAAAGCACTTTAAAGATTTTCAGACTTATGGTCAATCGATATAAAGAGTAATAGTCACTGCTAGAATATAACAAATATATATATTGCTTGTGTAAAATGTCTTCTCGTTTCATATTCTGGATAAATGACATCTAATGAAGTTGAGAAAATTGTCCAGTATTGATATTAAACTATTTCATGAGTTTTGTGTTGAAAGTAGTAGTTTATATTTTGTTTGAAAAATTGTTCCTATACCCTAACATCCTCTTATCCCTGTAGGCAATCATTGTACTTATTCCACTTAATTGTTAGTGCTGTTATCAGGTTGTAAAGATGAAAAACTGTTGCTTCAAAGCTATGCAAGAAAATTCCATACTACTGTTTTACGGTTAACATAGTCTATATAGTGTGTTCAAGTCTCCTGGATAATTGGCTGTAGTGCACATTACATGATACTATACAAAGAAAAAGAGAGAAAACAAATGAAAAAGTCAAATTTGATTCACAAATGCATCAAGTTAAAAATCTGTTTCAAATATTTTAAAATAGCCTTATGCTGGAAGATACTGCACTCTTGCCTGCATTATCTTATTATACAGATTCATTTACATGATTGCAATTATTAACCAGTCTAATAAAAAAATCAGATCAACAAAACGACTGAGTAGCTTTTATAATGCAAAGAAATTTACTAGAAAAAAGTAGGGTGGATTTTGAGAAGTGTTAAAAAGTAAGTCCTATGAAGAGTTCATGATTCTTTTCAAATGAATAACCATGGTCACCATATAGCAAAAAGGAAGGAAAAAAAGGAAATTTGTTTACCTGTGCTGAGTCTTGGTTATCTTTTCACTCTTCTTTTTAAAAATGTTTTGTTAGAGCATGGAAAATTGAGACAATTGAGAGTTAACCTTAGTTTTATGAGGTATAACTCATTTTTTGAAAAGGAAAAGAAAGAAGAAAAAAGATAAAAAAGTAGTGATCTTTAAGCCTTTGTGTCTATTTATCCTCACTGTCTCCAGTGATATAACCAGATTGACAGGTGTATATTAGGCTCTCAAGGCATTAGACACCAAATAGGACTCTACAGAACATGTATTCACTGAAGAAGGAAACTAATTAAATACGTGATGCTGTTCTTACCCTCAATTTGCAAGTACCATTTATTTGAATAACTCATCTACTTTTCATAGTAAGATTGTCCTCAGATGTGCCTTATCTAACAATTTTAATGGATGGGCAAAGAGTTGGACATGACTGAGCATACACACACACAAACATAGCTTTGTGGTGGTAGTGTAAAATTTCTTCATTGACTCGTTGGTTTTTTAGGTGCATATAGTTTAGCCTCCACATTTTTGGGCTTTTCCCATTCTTCATTCTGTAACTGTTTTCTACTTTCATACCATTGTGGTAGGAAAAAATGCTTCATATCATCTCTATCCTCTTAAATTAGACTTGTTTTGTGGCCTAGCAAAGAGCCGACTCATTGGAAAAGACCCTGATGCTGAAAAAATTTAATGCAGGAGGAGAAGGGGATGACAGAGGACAAGATGGTTGGATGACATCACCAGCTCAATGGACATGAGTTTGAGCAAGCTCTGGGAGATGGTGAAGGACAGGGAAGCCTGGCATGCTGCAGCCTGTGGGGTCACAAGGAGTCAGACATGATTGAGCTGCTGAACAACAACAATAATTGGCAACACTTAAATTATTATTTCATTATTAAGCAGAGTGAGTAAAAGCCACATAGCATAGTGGTTAATAATACAGATTTTGGAACCAAACAGACAAGGATGGAATGACATACACACTAATTGGCTGTATGATTTTAAACTTATTAATTCTCTAAATCTCAGTTCCATTATCTGAAATGGAGATATAGTTACACATAAACAATAAGGTTGAATGCAAAATTAAAGAGATGATATGTGTAAAGTACTTAGAACAGAGTCTGGCCCATAATCAACATGCTGACATTTGCTAATATAATGTGTTCTGCCTTACGCCATTTTCAATATATGTAGTTTAGTATTGTAATATGTGTATTCAAAGTATTAAATGTATGGCATAACCATATATGAGACTACCTAGAGTAGAGGGAAAGCAAAGGTCATTTGTTGCAATCTGCAGGCGTGTATAAAAGGCTTACTCCACACATTGGAATTTATGAACAAGACCTTGGCATTTGTCATTATGAATGCTTAGGGTAGCACATTTACCCTGTCTGCTGATTAAGTATTTGGTATATTTCACCAAGACACAGTCCTGTTTCTCAGGCCAAAACAGCATTATGAGAAACTAAAATTGACAAAGAATAGGGATGTATCATTCATTTAGATCCTTCTGTTCATAAATGACAATTTAATCCTAATTTTTAACACAAATTGTTTCTGCTAATGGTAAATACAAAGTATAATGTTGGTGTTAATATCAAACATTTCTTGCTACCTGACATCTTGTAAGAATTAGCTTTAAGATCTGTCTTCACTTGCCAGCAATTACAGGTAGAACTGTATCCCATGTTTTTAATGACCAGCAAATAAGTGGTATGATGTGATTTTGAATAGCAGCCTTCCAGGAGTGCAGAAATCACAAAACTTACACAACACTATAGATTTTTATAACCCTTATCTTTGGAGCACTGGTTTATTTCCATGCTTATTGTAACAGATCATCAATGATTAGATAATGCTGGGGAGAACATATGGATTTTAAGAAAAATCATGATATTCTTTTGATGTTATCCAAGCTTATGTTATTCTTTACATGACTTACATGACATTTTGTTGTAACTAGTTAAAATTAATCAATACATTTTTGCTTCTGTGACAGGTGGTTGCTATTTTAATTATTTCTTTCAATAAATCAATAAAATAAAAATTAAAACCATGTGATCAGTAAAGCATTGTCTTCAAAACTGAGACTTTCTTTGATCTATAAAAATATATTTTAAGGACTTTATCATTCAGAGGATAATTACAGCAATCAATAGAATTTGACATAGAGCTCTCTTCTTTGGAAGGAGTATGATCCTGTAAGCAGGAATAAAAAGAAGAAAGAAAATAAAATGATGATGATGATATCAGGGTTTTACATTAGTTGGCTGTGTTAATTCATGATATGATATGCTTACATCCTCTTGAAAGATAAGTTTCAATAAAGTAATATCTTTAAAAAAGCATATTATGGATAAGTGACCAAACCAGAAACTACTCTTTAATTAAGCCCATTAATCTTACCCATTAGATCAGTTTCACCACCTATAGTCTTGGTTGAGGAAGAATCAGTGTGTGTGTGATACAATTAAAGTGAAAGGTGTGAGACTGAAGCATTTCTAGATTTATGTTCAAAACCAGGGTTTAGCTATTTGCATTGTAAAGAAAGAATTCAACCATCTCAAAGCAATACATCATCTTCCGAGTAGCATTTACCCTCCACAGCCCTAGCCAGCTGGTGTTACTGAGACTCTCCATTTACGAATTTTTCTTAAACGAGATCCTGAGTCAATTTAGAATAGCAATGCAATTATTTTTATGGACTTAACCTATTAAGAAGTGAGGAAGCTGCCACACAGCATGGTCTCTTAGCTACTCAGGACAAAACCTGAATCTCAATGTGTCTACTGGGTCAAGAACTAATTTTTCTCATCTACTATGATGCCACTTGCTACACTTGAAACTATATGACATAATGAAACAAATTGTATTTAAAGCCAGGTAGACTAAATTTGAATCCTTGCTCACGTAATTACCAGCTGTGTGACCTAGACATTATTTGTGAAAAACAGAGATTACAAATGTGAGAAGTTTTGCCATACTGCTGGACACATGATAGTTTCACAAAATATGTCTAATTTCTTATTATTTAGTTACTAATTGGATATGTGCCTCAGTTTCTGCATCAAGAAATCAGATTCCCCAAGTGGTGAAGAACCTCTGCCATGAATTCTAACCCACTGATGAATGTGATGATGTATTCTTTTTCCTTTTAAGTCTACTATTGTGGCATCCCTGGAATCTGATCCTCATTGGCTCTGCATATTTATATGGATGCCCTCTTTTCTGCTTGTCTATGGCTGTGAAGCAGAGCACATTGAGATTATGTAGCATAAAATAACCCCTTAGTCATGCTCTCAAGCTTCCCTCATTGCTCATTTGGTAAATTATCTGCCTGCAATGCAGGAGACCCAGGTTTGATTCCTGGGTCAGGAAAATCCCCTGGAGAAGGAAATGGCAACCAATTCCAGTATTCTTGCTTGGAGAATCCCATGGACAGAGGAGCCTGGCAGGCTACAGTCCACGGGATCACAAGAGTCGGACAACTTAGTGACTAAAAACCAGCAACATGCTCTCAATCTTATCGATCAAGAATTTAGGCAAAGCACAGCAAATATGGCCCATTCCTGCTCCATAAAGGGTGGCTCAAATGGCTGAAGACTGCTAAGACAGCTTAACTTGTGTCTTGTGTCTCAGACCTGCTGTTTTGTCTGTTGTTTATCTCCCTCAGTTCTTCTCCACATCTTTGGTCATGTCTGTTGCAGTCTAGACTATCCATAATGGTTTTTTCATTCACATGCTTGATATCTGGCCTGGAATGTTAAGACCAGCTGCATTGGATCAGACATTCTGCTCTCTCCATGGCCTTACCACATAGGTAGCTTGGGGTACCTCAGAGCCTGATATCGTAGGATAGTGAGAGTTCTTACGCGGAGGTTGACTTCCCCAAGAGTAGGCATTCCAAGTGGCCAGGAAGAAGCAAGTAGGCTTCTAATGACTTAACCATGGAAAGTATACAAAGCAAGAATCCTGCCTCATTCTTTTGGTCAACCTAATCACTAAGGCCACCTCAGACTCAGTTGCAGACATAACAAAGAATATATTATTTTAAATTTCCTCATTGTATCAGAACTTCTCATCAGGAACTATGGCAGAGTTTGGTTATGTTTACTGTCAGAAGAGGTGGCAAGAATACACAGAAGAACTGTACAAAAAAGATCTTCACGACCCAGATAATCACGATGGCATGATCACTCACCTAGAGCCAGACATCCTGGAATGTGAAGTCAAGTGGGCCTTAGAAAGCATCAATACGAACAAAGCTGGTGGAGGTGATGGAATTCCAGTTGAGCTATTTCAAATTCTCAAAGATGATGCTGTGAAAGTGCTGCACTCGATATGCCAGCAAATCTGGAAAACTCAACAGTGGCCACAGGACTGGAAAAGGTCAGTTCTCATTCCAATCCCAAAGAAAGGCAATGCCAAAGAATGCTCAAACTACCGCACACTTGCATTCATCTCACACGCTAGTAAAGTAATGCTCAAAATTCTCCAAGCCAGGCTTCAGCAATAGGTGAACAATGAAATTATAGATGTTCAAGCTGGTTTTAGAAAAGGCAGAGGAACCAGAGATCAAATTGCCAACATCCGCTAGATCATCAAAAAAGCAAGAGAGGTCCAGAAAAACATCTATCTCTGCTTTATTGATCATGGTGAAACATCTCAATCCTTCTATAGTTAATACCAGAAATGGATTTGGGGCAAAGGAGAATATCCTTGATTTAAAAAAAATACTATGTGAGTGCCTATCAAAGACCATTGGTAATTTAGTGTTAGATGCTTTCCTTTCTTCATGATTTTGTTACATCACAGAATTTGTAAATCAATTCCTAAGAACAGATCTCTATTCCTAAGGTTATATATATATATGTATCTGTCTGTACGTGTGTATCTGTGTCTGTGTACACATGGATATATATTCAAAAGCCTGAGTTAGCATTCTTATCAGCAGATATAAGTAGGAAATCAAACACTAGTAGAACTTAAAGATTTTTATAGCTACTAAACCCATTTACCTAAAGATAACATCTTTAGGTCTTCTTTACATGGTTTTATTAATCAAGCCTTCTACATAACAAATTCATGTGAGTTGAAGAACTAATCAATAAACCATATATCATTAACTAACCAGAATTATGTTAGGTATAAAAAATCCCATTATTTACTGGGATTTAATGGCCAGATACAAAGTCTTAGGACTGCTTTGACATATATTACTTTCAGTCAGTAAATGCTGCCTATGCTTAAGCTGGCTCTGTAAAAATGCATTTGGGGAAAACAACATGAGCAGTGTGGCTGCATGCAATGTCAATCAAATTATATTAATCTGAAATAATATTACTAACATTTATTTTATATATTATTTTTATATAATTTAAATGCCTCCAAAAAGTGGGTAACTGCATACCTTAGAAGAATCCTGAATGACTGAATCACAAGCTTGTGGCACAACCCCAGCTAGGTTAAACTGCCCGTTTTTAAACTTAGTTTCAAATATTAAGAGACTGTCAGGAATGCATATCTCATATAACCTGTGACTATTATCTATCTGTAAATCCATGCTTTCTCTTTTATCTTAATTCAATTTAAGAAAATATGACCATTTTACATAGCATGTATTTTTTACCTTCTTCACTTTATTTTATTGTATGCCGGAAACTACTTTGGCATTATGTCTACTTCTATATAACTAGAGGTACTGATGTGTATGTACCAAACAGTCATATAGGAAAACAATCCAATGAGTCAGATACTCTTATTAAGCCCATTTTACAAATGGAGAGTTGGAGGCACAGGGAAGGTAAATAACTTGCTCAAGTCACAAATTTACATTAAGTTACTATTTGGATTAGTTTCTTATTGTTGCCATAACAAATTACTGCAGCTTAAAACAACGCTTGCTTATTATCTCATAGTTCTGCAGGTTAGAAATCTGACACTGGTCTCACTGGGCTAAAATTAAAGTGTTGGCAGGACTGTATTCCTCACTGGAAGCTCTGGGAAAGAATCAGACTCCAAGCCCATTCCAACTGTTAGCCTAATTCAGTTCCTTACAACTGCAGGAATGAGGTCCTTGCTCACGAAAGGTATCAGCTAGGAGTTAGTCTTTATTCTTCAGGCTGTCTTCACTCCTTTACATGCTTTCCGTGAGTTCATAAAGGCCTCTCTTCAGACTTCCAAAGATATGGCCCCTATCTTTCAGAACCATTAAAGGTTCTGCAAATCTTTCATAGGGCTTCCCAGGTGGCTCAGAGTTAAAGAATCCACCTGCAATGCAGGAGATGCAAGAGGCACGGGTTCAATCCCTCACTCAGAAAGATTTCCCTGGAGGAGGAAATGGCAACCTACTCCAGTATTCTTGCCTGGAGAATCCCATGGACAGCTGTAGTCTATGGGATTACAAAGAGTTGAACTGAGCAAATGAGCACGTACACAAACAAGCACATACACAAACAAATCCTTCGTAAGCCTGGCGTTTCATACTCCTCAAATCCAGCCAGAGAAAGTGCTATACTCAAGATTAGATTGAGTCCACCTAGATAATGCACAATAACTGACCTATTTAAGGAACAAAAACCATAATTATATCTGGAAAGTTCCTTTTCCCATGCAATGTAATCTGTTCACAGGTTCTAGGGATTTTGTGTGGACATTGTTGGGGAGACCATTATTAAGCCTATTATACTATCACTCAATTTTTGTATTAGTTTTAGGGTAGTTTCATCTACCCTGATAAACCACTTAAAGGTAATTTATTACAGTAAAAATAAACTGTACCATTTTAATTAGTAGCAAGACTTATAAATCAAAGGCTTTTAACTACATAAGAATGATAATACAGACGTAGGCAGATTAGCCACCTTAATTTTTTCTGTTCACCTTAATCAGATTTCCAGGAAAAGTTTCATACATGGAGCAATGGGAAAAGATGAAAGAAGAAAAGAGGCAGTAACTCCTTAATCAAGGATCTAGGATGCCCAAATTTCCCATATTGTTCTCTGTGTTTTGATATATCATGAATAAGAAAACAGTGGGAACAGTACAAACTTCCTCAGAAACTCTGACAATTAAATACACTTCTTTCTATGCATTTATCCTCAGTTCCTTCATTACAGGCTGCTGTACCAAAGTGTCCATTCACTCAATTACTCTTTCTCAATCATTGCTGCAGAATTATGTCATAATGTACCAGTGAAGTATAAAGCCCTTTTTTTAATATATAACTACCAGTCATAGATAATGATTTACAAACCTACAGGAACTCATCCCAATTAATGATCCTATTCATTCTTGGTTTATAAATTATTCACAAAAGGCACACTAATTAATTCAACCTGAGTGATTATCAGAAATAAAATCTTGAACTGGTTTATGAGGTTCCTCCAGTTTTATTCATTCTATTGACAAGGTCTGAGAGGTGAAGTTAATGAAGACAAAAAAAGAGACATACATAATAGGAGAAGGCTGTGAGAGGGAACAGAATATATGGTAAAAAATAGATGGCAAAAGGATTGCAAAGAAAATGGTGACAATTAATACTCATGGAATTTTTGGTTATTTGAAGGACAGTAAAAAATAAATATCAAAAAGAAGCTTATTCTAGAGATTATAAGGCTAAAAGTTTTCCACTGTATTTCATGGTTAAAATATTTTAGCTTTCAAGCCATTTTTCCCTCTTAAATTAAGTTGCAAGAAGGAAATACTATTTTTTTCCACTTGTTTTTATTTTAATAATATAGAACATAGTTCAGGGTGTGGCTCATCTAGTCACTGGCACAACCCTGAAAATAAGTCTGCTCCCTAGAATGAAGCATGTGGAATGTTTCACACTCAGTTGAAATTTACGTAAAGAAGCACCAGTCCACAAAATCATGTAATAAATACATAGAGCTTTTTTGCAACGCACAGTAGATGGTAACTCTAACCTAGAGAGACACATAAGGGTAGACTCAGTGCTGATTTAGTGCCAATCACTGTAGGGCCATACTTCTTAATTTCTTGTGTCTTTGCTAGAGGCTGGGTTTGGAGAGTAGAAGAAAGCAGATTATCAAATGTGGGAACCAAAGCATCCAGCAACAGAGCAAACAAGGCCATTTTTAACGGTCATCATAAAGGTTCTCAAATTAAGCACGCTATATGAGCCATCACCCAAACTGACCCTCTAGATTATTTTTTATGAAGCATCATAAATCATCTGAATATTATATTTTGGAAAAATGGTTAGTTGCTAGAAAGTAGTCTTTGGAAAAAGAGCCATAATTTTATGTCAACATCTTCATGTCCTAGTTGTGTGATTTTTACCAAGTTACTTAAATTCACTAAGTCACAGCTTAACAGAATAAATGGTAATAAATGCTATCTCACAAGATTACATGAAAGGATAGTACATGTCACATTGTACATATTGAATATTTGCTCGTTGAAAACAACTACTCTTAATAGAGCTGAGAACAAGGCAAATCCTAAAGATCTCTATAAGGGAATTACTACACTTCATCCTTTATTCTGATTGGTAAAACTAAAGATATCACTTAGTTTTGAAAAATAAACTTTTTATAATATGCTATAAATATTATATCAAAGACATTTAGTGTTTGGGTGTCAAATAGAGAATCAAAAAGAGAATTCCTGTAACCTTTGTTTCCTTTATTCCTGAAAATGATCAAAAAGGGGGAAGTGAGTTTATAGCTAAAGGTATAATACAATGTGAATTCTGTGGGACATGATATAACAAAATCTGGTGGGAATAGACATTTGAAGTTTTCTTCAGAAGAGAAATGGAAGCTTCACAGTTCCAGAATTCACAGTTCTCCCAGGCTCCAGAATTTATAGCATTTTCCAAACTAGTATTTCATATGTAATATCTTTATTTGCTCATACTTAAAGAACAGAGAGAAGCTCAAACTTAAGCTACAACATGCTTCTGCCAACAGGAATAGCCAGAAACAAAGTACAGAAATAAACATAATTATATTACAACATAGAAAAATGTAGAAAGTTGACAAAAAAACATAATATTCTCGGTAAAAATATTATTACTTCAGTTAGCTTTTACTACTTTTTATATAGTATCGATGCTACTCTTTAGGGAGCATTTCCAGATTCCTTAATTATGTGAATTTGTTAATGATGTAGTAAACCTTGCATAGTTTTTTTTTCTTTAAAAAAAAAAAAGAATCTTTAATTTCTTATCTACAGTCAAATTAAAAAGAGAATAGCAAGGAGAGATAAGAAAGCCTTCCTCAGCAATCAGTGCAAAGAAATAGAGGAAAACAACAGATTGGGAAAGACTAGAGATCTCTTCAAGAAAATTAGAGATACCAAAGGAATATTTCATGCAAAGATGGGCTCGAAAAAGGACAGAAATGGTATGGACCTAACAGAAGCAGAAGATATTAAGAAGAGGTGGCAAGAATACACAGAAGAACTGTACAAAAAAGATCATCACGACCCAGATAATCACGATGGTGTGATCACTCACCTAGAGCCAGACATCCTGGAATGGGAAGTCAAGTGGGCCTTAGAAAGCATCACTACGAACAAAGCTAGTGGAGGTGATGGAATTCCAGTTGAGCTATTTCAAATCCTCAAAGGTGATGCTGTGAAAGTGCTGCACTCGATATGCCAGCAAATTTGGAAAACTCAGCAGTGGCCACAGGACTGGAAAAGGTCAGTTTTCGTTCCAATCCCAAAGAAAGGCAATGCCAAAGAATGCTCAAAC
Source organism: Giraffa tippelskirchi (assembly GCF_054371585.1). Classification (NCBI taxonomy): domain Eukaryota; kingdom Metazoa; phylum Chordata; class Mammalia; order Artiodactyla; family Giraffidae; genus Giraffa; species Giraffa tippelskirchi. The sequence goes on from NC_137276.1 coordinate 46,941,926, forward strand.
TACCGCACAATTGCATTCATCTCACATGCTAGTAAAGTAATGCTCAAAATTCTCCAAGCCAGGCTTCAGCAATACGTGAACCGTGAACTTCCAGATGTTCAAGCTGGTTTTAGAAAAGGCAGAGGAAGCAGAGATCAAATTGCCAATATCCGCTGGATCATCGAAAAAGCAAGAGAGTTCCAGAAAAACATCTATTTCTGCTTTATTGACTAGGCCAAAGCCTTTGATTGTATGGATCACAATAAACTGTGGAAAATTCTGAAAGAGATGGGAATAACAGACCATCTGACCTGTCTCTTGAGAAACCTGTATGCAGGTCAGGAAGCAACAGTTAGAACTGGACATGGAACAACAGACTGGTTCCAAATAGGAAAAGGAGTATGTCAAGGCTGTATATTGTCACCCTGCTTATTTAACTTCTATGCAGAGTACATCATGAGAAACGCTGGGCTGGAAGAAACACAAGCTGGTATCAAGATTGCCGGGAGAAATATCAATAACCTCAGATATGTGGATGACACCACCCTTATGGCAGAAAGTGAAGAAGAACTAAAGAGCCTCTTGATGAAGGTGAAGGAGGAGAGTGAAAAAGTTGGCTTAAAGCTCAACGTTCAGAAAACTAAGATCATGGCATCTGGTCCCATCACTCCATGGGAAATAGATGGGGAAACAGTGGAAACAGTGTCAGACTTTACTTTTTTGGGCTCCAGCATCACTGCTGATGGTGACTGCAGCCATGAAATTAAAAGACGCTTACTCCTTGGAAGGAAGGTTACGGCCAACCTAGATAGCATATTTAAAAGCAGAGACATTACTTTGCCAAAAGTCCATCTAGTCAAGGCTATGGTTTTTCCAGTAGTCATGTATGGATGTGAGAGTTGGACGGTGAAGAAAGCTGAGCGCCGCAGAATTGATGCTTTTGAACTGTGGTGTTGGAGAAGACTCTTGAGAGTCCCTTGGACTGCAAGGAGATCCAATCAATCCATCCTAAAAGAGATCAATCCTGGGTGTTCATTGGAAGGTCTGATGTTGAAGCTGAAACTCCAATACTTTGGCCACCTCATGGGAAGGATTGACTCATTGGAAAAGACCCTAATGCTGGGTAGGATTGGGGGCGGGAGGAGAAGGGGACAACAGAGGATGAGATGGTTGGATGGCATCACCAACTCGATGAACATGGGTTTGGGTAGACTCCGGGAGTTGGTGATGGACAGGGAGGCCTGGCGTGCTGCAATTCATGGGGTCGCAGAGAGTTGGACACAACTGAGCGACTGAACTGAACTGAGTTATTTGGGGACCTAAAAGAAATCTAATCTCTGATTATCATTATGACAAAAAGATACTTCCCCACTCTGTACACTATGACATATTTTCCAGTGTAATATTTACTCTTTAAATGTACGAGTTAAAAATTCCTCAAAATATGGTAATGAACTTTAAATATTTGGCTATAAGGACTGTCTATGATATGAAGCAGATTATCAGTATTAACTCACGTTCCTAATTTGCCAACAAATCAAGCAACAGAACAAAAGTTGCAAAAATTTTAAATGTTAGTGCCTGAACCATTTATACTCTAAATTGTAAAACAGCCAAAAGGTTAAGTTAGTCAAACATATGGCTCATAGCTAAAGAAAAGGAAAAGGAAATATATGGAAATTGATGTAAAATGAATTCAGCTGCACTGTATTATTCCAAACTTGAAGAAATTTGCATTTCTTTATTAATAGCTCAGTTGGTAGAGAATCCACCTGCAATGCAAGAGACTGCCTTGCAAGGCAGGAGATGCAGATTCAACCCCTGGGTCAGGAAGGTTCCCTGGAGAAGGAAATGGCAACCCACTCCAATATTCTTGCCTGGGAAATCCCAAGGACAGAGGGGCCTGGTGGCCTATGGTTCGTGGGGTTGCAAAGAGTCCGACACGACTTAGTGACTTGACCACATTAATAGCAAAGACAAATCTTGAAACTGAACTGTAAATTAAAAAAAAAAAAATTAGGTGAAAAATTAGTCAAGTCCATGACTTGTAAATTATATGACAGCGTTATAAATTAAGTCCACATAACCTAACAGATAGGGATTCCAGAATATGTCTTTTATTAATATATTTTAATGTAATTTCCTTGACCAAAGTGCTAGGAAAGAATCCATTTTTTAAAATTATAGATTTTGAAGTTCTGAAAAAAGAGAAATGTTTCAATAAATGTTTTTGACAAATGTATGAATATTTTTAAAATATCTTCCTGTATGTAATCAGCCAGATCTCAAGAGCTCTTTGGATAGCTATCTACAATGTTTTCTTCTCCTCCATGAATCTCTTAGCATTAGTATTTTATGCCATGTATCATCACTGCTTGTTGCAGTCATTTAAGATCTCCAAGTCATATTCCTTGAGAATTCTAGCTCTTGGCTCACTGTCATACCCTTCAAACATATTCTGTCATAATGTGTGGTGACAAATTTTCATTCAGACAATCATTCTACACCTTGACTTCTCCTCCCTTGACCTCCTTTCCTCCTTCTCCTCTCATCCACCCTATCTCAGCCATTCAATAACTAAGCATAGTATTGTGGTGAGCCAGGTACCCTTGATTTTACTGTATTAACAAAGATCATCAAACTGATCATCAAAATAATCCAGGATGCATTAACATTGCAGAGGTTTAACGTTGCCTTGTGGCCAAGAGCTGCCTGTCTTTGGCGTAGAGTTACAGAAGACTATGGGCATTTATTACATTTCATTTCTTACACTATTATAATTATTTAAGTATTTCCACAACTACAGCTTGAATAAAAGAACATCAAGAATGGAGAAATCTGGTTTTTAAATGCACCCAACATGGGAGTGACCCTTGTGGTCTCATTTCTTTGACCAATGCAAGTTACATGGATATATCCAAACTCAAAGACTGTAAAAGTGAAATCCTCCTATATGGTTGGGTCAGAGAGCAAAGAGGAAATATGAATAAGCACTAGTTCATTATATTATATATATATATATATATATATATATATAATATTAGTTCACTAAAACACACTTTAAAGTTTTTCCTAATAAATATACTTTATTTTCAATTTTATTTTCATATATTTTATCCTCTGATAACAAAATTTTATCTTCCTAGCTCACTCCCTCTAGTACTCCAACTGTAACAATTCTTCAGCTCCATCAAGAGGTACCATTCATTGCAAAAACTACTTTTTCACTCTCTCTCATATCCCCTCATCTTGTCATATCACTTCTTAACTTTAAAATAGGTTCAGCATTTTACACACACACACACACACACACACACACATACATATATATGTATATAAGATCAAGCTATCTGAACACATACTCAATCTCCATCCACCATCCTTCTTTCATGATACTTTCAGTTCAGTTTGGTTGCTCAGTTGTGTCCAACTCTGTGACCCCATGGACTGCAGCACTCCAGGCCTCCCTGTCCATCACCAACTCCCGGAGTTTACCCAAACTCATCTCCATTGAGTCGGTGATGCCATCCAACCATCTCATCCTCTGTTGTCCCCGTCTCCTCCTGCCCTCAATCTTTCCCAGCATCAGGAGCTTTTCCAATGAGTCAGTTCTTCACATTAGGTGGCCAAAGTATTGGAGTTTCAGCTTCAGCATCAGTACTTCCAATGATATTCAGGACTGATTTCCTTTAGGATGGACTGGCTGGATCTCCTTGCAGTCCAAGGGACTCTTAAGAGTCTTCTCTAACACCACAGTTCAAAAGCATCAATTCTTCAGTGCTCAGCTTTCTTTGGAGAAGGCAATGGCACCCCACTCCAGTACTCTTGCCTGGAAAATCCCGTGGATGGAGGAGCCTGGTAGGCTGCAGTCCATGGGGTCGCTAAGAGTCGGACACGACTGAGCGACTTCACTTTCACTTTTCCTTTTCATGCACTGGAGAAGGAAATGGCAAACCACTCCAGTGCTCTTGCCTGGAGAATCCCAGGGACAGGGGAGCCTGGTGGGCTGCCGTCTATGGGGTTGCACAGAGTCGGGCACGACTGAAGCGACTTAGCAGCAGCAGCAGCAGCAGCTTTCTTTGATGATACTTTAGTGGAAAATAAACGCAACTTGGTTAAATCCAGCTCAACATATTCTGCATCTGCACCTGCTGGCAGAACAGAGCCAACAGGCTTATTACTAAATGTACTCACGCTGACTTCATACTGCTTAGGACTGCTTATCATTCTTACTTCTTTTCTATTGTTTATTCATTCTTCTATTCTAAGACAAACAACATCAAAATTTCTTCCTCCAACTTTCACCACCTCCTACCTAATTTTAATTTTCACTCAATAACATCCCACGCCCCACAGCAATAATTTTAGCTTGCTGTAATTACACTTTGTGAAATATATCATACATATGAGGCTGTAAAGCAGATAAGCTGTCCATTGAAGGAATAGGAATCATCTGAAAAGATAATACTTAACCTTCCACCATAACTTCTTTCTATCTCTTTACACCTGTGTCTATATTCTTCCTCCCCTTTTACCAACAAGCAGCTGCTTTTGCCCTTCCTGAGGACATATCCTCCACTTTTTCTTTACATCTCATTTCTTACTTAAAAACCTTTGTCTATATATGCTATTAACTCTACATGTCCTGCTGCCAGTTCCTGTCCTATTTGTGTTGTTCTATTATTGTTCCTTTTAAAATTAAATTTCTCCAATAATTATCTATACTTATTTTATTTTACTGCAAACAGGCTTTAATCTTAACATCAACCAGAACTGTTTTGAATCTTCATGCTGCAAAATAAAAGCATTATTTCTCAGTTCTTGTTTATACATCCTCTCTGCAGGATTTAACAACTGATCATTCTATCTCCCCAGAAATATTTTCTCTATAGGACTTTCTGAATATATTCCTCACTACCACCTACCTTGCTAGTAGTCACCTCTTCATTCTTCTACTTTGCTGATTCCTCCATGTCTCCAACTTTCAAGTGATGGAATTTCCCAAGTACCTCTGCAGTTAGTTTTATTTTTTTCTACCTACTCTCTCCCTTGGCAATCTTATGCATGTTCATGGGTTTAAACAGTATCTATAAACTGATGCTCCCAAGTTGCATACCAACCTGAACCTCTCTCCTAAACTCCAGGTTAAAAAAAAAAAAAAAAAAACACAGAAAAACTGCCATCTTGACATCCTAGAGAAGTAAAAAAACTGGACATTTAATCTCAACCCTAAATATGTTCATATCACACTGCTCTTTATCTCAGTACATGAGAACTCCACCTTATCAATTCTTCAGGTCAAAAAAAAATTAGGGTCGCTCTTGACTCTTCTATCGTATATTCTACATTCAACCTATCAAAATATCCAGTTTGCCCTACCCAAAACTATATGAAAAATAGACTATTTATTACCTCTTTAAACACTATTATCCTGGCCCAAATCTTTCTTACAAAGATCAAGGAAGGGAAAAGAGAGATGGGCTACAGAATAAGGAGAAAGAGAAACAGAAGGAGAATCATCATCATCTGTGTCCTTGGTTTGAGACCACATCAAAGTCAAGAATAGAAAGCTGTGACAGTGGTTGCCACGGTTATATTAGTGCAGGTGAAAAGCAAAAAGAGAACAGAAAGAATAATCTTTTTACAATTCAGGAAGCTGGACCTTACCTCCCTTTCAGTCATTTTTTTCTCCCTCCTCTCTTCTTATTTCAACTACTCTAACCATCATGGACTTCTCACTACGCCACAGGCACAGTCAGCAATCTCTACTCTCAGGGCTTTGGTCCAAAAGTTTAGTCTTTCCAGGAGACTATTCTTCCAGTTATTTCACTGGCACACCACTTCACCTTACTCAGCTTTATATTCATATATCACCTTATTAGTTGTGGTTTTCCAGACCAATTATTTAATTTAAAACCTCTTCCATTTTACCTTACCTGTTTTTCTAAGAAATACCTGAAGTAATGCTCTATATTTTTATTTATTCACGTATGGCACTTTCACTCAAACAATAGCTGAGAAAGGGACTTTTATAATTCACCACTGCATCACCAGTGCCCAGAAGAGTGTCTGGCACATATTGAACTTGAAGTCGATATTTAAAAAAAGGAAAAAATAAACTACAAATCTATTGTTAGCATTTTTGTTTCATTAAAAAAAAAAAAAAATCTGAAGTGATCAGGAACTCAGTAATATGGCTAATCAGCATAAATCAGGTGTCTGCAAACTATGTCCAGAAGGCCACATTCACCCTGTTCTTTTTTTTTGTAAATAAAGTTCTTTGCAACATATCCAGGCTCATTTATTTGCCTTTGTCTATGGCTACTTTGGGGCTATGCCAAGAGTCTTTATGACCTGCAAAGCATAAAATATTTACCATCTGGCCCTTTTTAGAAAACATGTGCCAAGCCTTGACCTAACCTATAAAATTCAGGCTTAATTTCCTATGTTTCCTTTCTTTAGTGGGTGGGGGTCATTATTGCCTTTCTATATTGCTAGTTACCTCAAAGCAATGATGGAAACTTTTACTAACTTTTAAATAGGGAACTAGAGATAATTCTGAAGAACTCAGTGTCAGCTGTTCAACTTCAGAACCAGTAACAGAATTATAAGATGTTTCTCTTTTACTATTTCTTCCTATCACTTCGTCAGGCATTTTTCTGAGGTAACAGTGATCTATAAAGAAAAGTTCTGGGGATATTCTTTATTCCTAAGGTTGGAAACTACTTAGAACAATGTTGCTTGAATGAGAGGATTTTAATTGATTCATCAGTGTTTCTTGCCCAAACCATTGAATTTCATACCCACTAACCGACTTCTCAGGAAGACTGTCTCTCATTGGAAAATCTTTGCCTTATACTGATAGATGAACAGGAAGCAGAAATAGAAGGGGGAAATCTTTCCTAGTCAAATGCAACTTTATTATCAGTCATTAACTTGGGCTAATTTTCTGATATAAAGGTCTCCCACCAAGAAACGTAGGCAAGGATACATATTTCCCACACCCTATTTAATTTCGGTACTCAGGATTTAAAAAAAACAAAACAAAACTGATTTAATCTTTATCCTACTTTGCAGTGAAGAACCAAGTCTGACTCTACATTGGAACCATTTTCTTTGACTTGCTTTTCACTGATGTTGGGCTTCCCTGGTGGCTCGGGGGGAAAGCATCTGCCTGCAATGTGGAAGACCTGGGTTCGATCCCTGGGTTGGGTAGATCCCCTGGAGAAGGGAATGGCAACCCACTCCAGTACTCTTGCCTGGAAAATTCCACAGATGGTAGGCTACAGTCCATGGGATCGCAAAGACTCACACGTGATTGAAAAACTTCACTTCTTCGCTGATGTTGGTATTATAATCATACATAATGGCCTGCCTCAGAGGACCCTGCCCCTCTGCCTGCCTGTTAAACTGAAGAGCTTTTTTTCTTTATCTTCATAAAGAGATAATCTGACCCTGCCCACCTGTGAATGGCTAAAAAAAAGAGATTAACAAACACTTTCCAAAGGCTAGGATTTCCGGGAGATGTTTTGCAAGACTGAAAACTCTTTTTACTTTACTGTCTCATTGCCTCTCCCTCTATTCTGTCTTTTAACTATAGTTCCTCATTGTTTCTCTCTGGCTCAATAAAAGAACCTGGCATCCAGAACCCAACAAGATGGTTATTTTAAGACAGTCAGCCACCTTCTTGGTCAGCCAGCTTTCTAAATAAACTCGTATTCCTTGCCTCAATGCCTAGTCTCTCAGATTCACTGGCCTGCTGTGCAATGAGCAGAGTGAGCTTAAATAACACTACTTGTATAATTAAAACAATCACACATGACTCGAGCCTGAAATAAATAGTTCCATCCGCAGAGTCAGAAAAATATGGGTTTAAAGCTTTGTTCAGCTAGTTAATAGTAGGAGACCTGAGCACTTTGCTGGCCTTTTGGATGGTGGATAATAACCTACAAATAACTGAAGAGAAAAGTAAGGCCATTTAACACACTGACAGCACGCAATAAATGAGAAATCATTCAGTTCAGTTGCTCAGGCATGTCTGACTCTTTGCAACTCCATGGACTGCAACATGCTAGGTTTCCCTGTCCAACTTCCAGAGCTTGCTCAAACTCATGTCCATCGAGTTGGTGATGCCATCCAACCATCTCATCCTCTGTCATCCCCTTCTCCTCCCACCTTAAATCTTGCCCAGTATCAGGATCTTTTCCAATGAATCAGTTCTTCACATCAGGTGGCCAAAGTATCAGAGCTTCAGCTTCACCATCAGTCCTTCCAATGAATATCCCAGACTGATTTCCTTTAGGATGGACTGGTTGGATCTCCTTGCAGTCCAAGGGACTCTCAAGAGTCTTCTCCAACACCACAGTTCAAAAGCATCAATTCTTCAGCACTCAGCCTTCTTTATGGTCCAACTCTCACATCCATACATGACTAATGGAAAAACCATAGTTTTGACTTGATGGACCTTTATTGGCAAAGTGACATCTCTGCTTTTTAATATGCTGTCTAGGTTGGTCATAGTTTTTCTTCCAAGGAGCAAGTGTCTTTTAATTTCATGGCTGCAGTCACCATCTGCAGGGATTTTGGAGTCCAAAAAAATAAATTCTGTTTCCCTTCTTTTCCCATCTGTTTGCCATGAAGTGATGGGACCAGATGCCAGGATCTTAGTTTTTGAATGCTGAGTTTAAACCAGTTTTTTCACTCTCTTCTTTCACTTTTACCAGGAGGCTCATTAGTTCCTCTTTGCTTTCTGCCATAATGGTGATGTCATCTGCATATCTGGGATTATAGCTATTTCTCCCTGCATCTTGATTCCAGCTTGTGCTTCACCCAGCTCGGCATTTCACATGATGTACTTCATATATAAGTTAAATAAGCAGGGTGATAATATACAGCCTTGATATATTCCTTTCCCAATTTAGAACCAGTACGTTGTTCCATGTCCAGTTCTAAATGTTGCTTCCTGACCTGTATATAGATTTCTCAGGAGGCAGGTAAGGTGGTCTGGTATCCCCATCTCTTTAAGAATTTTCCACAGTTTGTTGTGATCCACACAGTCAAAGGCTTTGCCTAGTCAATAAAGCAGAAGTAGGTGTTTTGCAGGAACTCTCTTGCTTTTTCTATGATCCAACAGATGTTGGCAATTTGAAAAATCATTCGGTAACCTAATACTGGACCCAATCTCATTATAATCACAGTTCTGGGCATAATAACACGATATTTGGGGGAGAGGAGTCTTAGAATTTGGTCTACCTCAGGCCCAAACCCCGGTTTTACCTATCTCTTTATTTCATTTGTTGACAATTTTATACCAGCATATTGAAGTATAAAAATGTAAAATACTACAAGTAGATCAGTATTTTCATATTTATCACAAATTCTTTTGAACATATTGCCTCATATATACTTTCAAAATATATTAAAACATCTCAGTGTTGACATCTCAATTTAAACTCGGAATAGTGCAAAGAAGAAATGAGTTAGATAATAAATGGCAAATCATAATAATGAGCTTCATGGTGATACTGTAAGATAGGACTTAAGAAGTCACACTGGGTAAATTTGCTGCTTCTACATAAACTTCTACATGGAACTAACATGGAAAGGAAACCTGTTTGTATGCTTTTAATTGATGCTTTTGAACTGTTGTGTTGGAGAAGACTCTTGGGAGTCCATTGGACTGCAAGGAGATCGAACCAGTCAACCCTAAAGGAAATCAGTCCTGTATATTCATTGGAAGGACTGATGCTGAAGCTGAAACTCCAATACTTTGGCTACCTGATGCGAAGAACTGACTCATTGGAAAAGACCCTGATGCTGGGAAAGATTGAAGGCAGGAGAAGAAGGGGACGACAGAGAATGAGATAGTTGGATGGCATCACCGACTCGACGGACATGAGTCTGAGCAAACTCCAGGAGTTGGTGATGGACAGGGAAGCCTGGTGTGCTTCAGTCCATGGGGTTGCAAAGAGCTGGACATGACTGAATGACTGAACTGACTGAATGAAAATTATTATTGTTCAAATCCACATCAAAAATGAGGTCATAAACTTCATTTCCCTCCAAATGCTCTTTTAGTACCTTAGCTATTTTATGTTATATTAAGCACAAAAAGTTAAAATTTACATATTAATTTTCTTGCCTCAAAGATCTCAAAGGTTAAAGAACAAACACATTTGTACTAAGGAAGTTGTTAAGTATGTAACTCAGAAAAGAAAAAAGTAGGGAGGTATTTGTTTGCAGTTCATCAAGCCCTAATGGCCCCATATATCAAAAACAAAAGTTCGATGTTGCTCAACCAGTTTTCCTCTGAGGCAGAAAATGGCATAACCAGTGGGGGAAAAAAGAGAAGTCCTTTAAGTGGGTAATTGATATAGACATTATTTTTCCATTATTAAGATGGAAACATCTTCTCAGAATCATTGAACAAATGGAAAATAAAAATAAAAAACATCTGTTCTTGGAAAAAGCAAAATTTCTAATTCATTTTGAAGCAGTTATTGTGTAGCACTTGGGAAAAGGCTCTGAAAATCTTATTTACATTAGCACTCAAACAGAAAATCTACTTATATTAAGAAAGCAGGGAGCATCTTGGGGGCAAATTCACCCGAGATTCAAGGCACATTACACAAACATAAGTAATGAGACAAGAAAAATTTTTGCTATAAAGTATGAGGGAAAATGTCTTTCTACTTAACCAGATATTAAAAAATGATAAATCATACATTTGAGACTTACTGCGAGTTGGATGGGTTGTTCTAGAAATGGAAACTCTAAGAACTGTGTTTCTAGATCTCTGCCATGTGGCAAAGTCCATTTAAAAAAAGATAGAAAATCAGATGAAGAAAATCATACATATTAGTTAATATATTATTAATGAAATTGTGATCAAAATAGAGTTTTAAAGGAATATTTTTAAATCCTTTGTATTTTTTTCTGAATTTAACACTGTGGTACTATCCTTTCTATTCTAATAGGGGGTTCCCTGGTTAAAGAACATGTGGCTTAGCCATCTACTTCATATTTCCTCTTAGTTTTCTAAAATGTAGTTGCCCAAATGTTAATAATTTCATGACATTGGGGGCAAAATTCCAATACAGATCTCCCTAGTTTCAGAGTTACTGCTATACTGTTGATATACTACCTTTCTTTCCCTGTCTTTTTTCCTTCTCTCAATCTCCTCATCTTTTTCCCATCTTCTTTCTATTCCCCATGCCATAATTTATAGTACTTTTCTAACCCACGTAACAAAATGTACAGAGTGTGTATTTCATTTTGCCAGGAGACTACTGGGGAATTGATTTGCTCACTTAATCCACTGATTTAAGTCAAATATTCCTATAGTGGAACAAGTCATTGGGAAAACCTAGTAAGAAGCTAGAACAAACAACAAAAGTACTTTTGGATTCTTGCTGTGGGGTAAAGAAGTAAATTATGTGAAAGAAAGATACTACTCAAATGTGAAGATGAAATATGCTTCTTAATTTTCCTGTGCTAAGGTCACATCTAACTCCAGCTTAAAAGAAGATCTACAGAGAGGAAAGGTAGCAAAATACATTGCTGATCCCTACCCCCAACCCTGGTAAAAGGGAAACCAATCCACATAATTGATGATACATATTATAAAGGCACTGGATCCATATGTAATCTCAACAATGAGAATGCTGTTAGAGTACTTTGACTTGATCTACATGATATATTGTTTGAAAAACACCTTTAAATATATATCTAAATATATCAACAGAAAAAAAAGTATGTTTGCAATTTTCTCCACTTAATACATATCTTATTACTTAGCATAATTTTAGTTATTGAATACTTTGCCCAAATTCTTGAAGGCCTGGACCATAGTTTTTCCTAATTATTTGTGATAACCTTTTCCATTAGAATTTTTCTAGTTTCTTTAAAAATAACAGAATAGCATAGCAATTGTTTATAAGTATGTATTCCTTTCAAATAATATACACTAAGTAAATTATAACTTGTTATCCTTAGATTATGAAGCTAACATAACTTTTCCATAAAATGTAATAACTTTTATACATACATTTTATTGAAAACGAATATGGAATCATGCATAAGTCATAAGTTAGAGTTTAATAAAATTGTCAAATTGAACCCATCAAGTAATCAATAAAACATTATTACTATTACTCCCCAAATCTTCCTATACCCCTACTAATTATGTCTCTTTTCCCAAGAGGTAACCACTATACTTATTATTATATAGTAGTAGTAAACACTGTTTGTACATTTTAACTGTTTGTACATTTACTGTTTGTAAATGGCATTACATAACTATATTTTGCATCTATCTTCTTCTACTCATATTAAGTCTGTGAGATTCATCCACATTATAGTGTGCAGTAATCATAGTTTGTTTAATATTGTATAGTATTCCATTATTTGACTGAAATATTATTTATTCATTTTACTACGAGTAAATTTCATATTGTTTCCAATATGTGACCATTACAAATAATCCCTCTGTGACTACTATTATAGATTTCTTTTCATGCTCAGTCTGCATTATAAACATGTTACAAAGAATATTTGTGAAAATATATGTTTGGGAATGTGTATGTTTTTTGTAAGCTAAATTAATGGAAGTAGATGACTGGTTAACAAATATGCATATTTTTTTACCTTTAGTAAATACAAATTGATTGCAAGAGTTTACACAAAATTTATACTATCAAAAGAGCTTATTTTCTTAAAATTTCACAAATTTCCAACTTTGTTCATCTTATAGGAGAAAACGTGTGCTTGGTTGAGAATTATTTTGTGTGACTGTTAGCCATTTATTTTAGTTTTGCATATATATAATGCCTTTTCATATAGTTTATTCATATCGTTTGTCTATATTTTTCATCTTATATATTAAGAAAATTAGACTCAATGGATGCATGTTAAGAATAGTTCCTCAGTTCGTCATTTGCCCTTCAACTTTACTTAGTTTAGATTTTTATTTTGATGTGTTATTATTCCTTTATATAGAAGTAATTTGTTATTTTGAACTGCAGAGTTGTAATAATGAAGATAATGAAATCAACAAAGTATAATTCAAATTCCCTGTATAATTCTAGACCCAAATAGGTGAGATTTTGGCTTCGCTGCTGGCTAGGTTACTGCCAGTCTCTATATTCACTCCAGAAGATCCCCGCTTTTGAGTCTAAGCCAAACAGACCTCAGACCTGGAGAGAGGGTTAATTTTTCTTCTCTGAAGAGCCCCCCAAATCTTGATTCAGAGCTGACTACTTCTCCTGGATGCACAACAATGAAATATTTCCTTTAGCCTTATTTCCCAACTTTCTTCCTCGCTCCTTCTATGCTGAGATTAAGGGCACACACTTGTACCCAACCCCACCATGATTTTGATGCTTTTTATATGATCTCTTTATATGATCTTATGGCTTCCCTGGTGGCTCAATGGTAAAGAATCTGCCTGCAATGCAGGAAACACAGGAAATGTGGGTTCGATCCCTGGGTGAGGAAGATCCCCTGGAGTAAGAAATGGCAACTCACTCCAGCATTCTTCCCTGAAAAATTCCAGGGATAGAGGAACCTGGCAGACTACATTCCATGGGGTCACGAAGAGTTGGACACTACTGAGCAACTAAGCACACACACACATACTTCAAAAACAAATGATCTCACAGACAAAGAGATCAGATTTGTGGTAACCATAGGTGGGGGGGGGGGAAGAATTGGATGAAAGCAGTCAAAAGATATTAATACAAACCTCCAGTTATAAGATTAATAAGTATAGAGGATGTAGTGTACAACATGATAAAAACAATTAACACTGCATGTAGGTTAAATTCGAAAGTTGTTTATAAAAGCAAATCCTAAGAGTTTTCATAATAAAAATTATTTTTTCAATATTTCTTTAATTTTATATCTATATGAGATTATGGATGCTTACTAAACTAATTGTGGTAATTATTTCATGATGTACATAAGTCAAATCATTCTGTACACTCTAAACTTATACAGTGCTGTATGTCAGTTATATCTCAATAAAACTGGACAAAATATAGAGACTATTAAAGATCAAAAACTCATTAAGGTACACTCTTAAAGTAGGTGCATTTTATTTCATATAAATTAGATAGTAATAAAGCTGCCTTTCTTTTAGGGTTTTACTTTATTGGGCTTTGTATTATAAGATGTTACTAAACAGTAACTGTGAAGAGGTTATAAGAAGTTAATTATAAAAGTTTTCTGTTTCATGTATTTAGTTATTGGCTATTTGAATTTTTATTCTTCCACCACCACTGTTTCTCTTTTTGTTTTTTTGGTTCCTGGGGATATAATTTAGCTTCTCTTACAGATAAATAGACTGCTTTATCCTATTTCCTTGTCCAGAAAGATGAAACACAAAAGGGCATTAAAATAATCAAACCATTTGTATTAGCATGAGGGGGCATAATTTTCATCAACAGTTATCTTATACTATGTTCATCCCCTTGTCCTACCAAAACATTGAATTAAATACTCAGTTGTACAGAAGAGAAGACAAGTGTGTATCTATATGCGTGTATGTGAATGTGCATTCATGTGTGGTGTTTACTACTGCTGGAATGACAATTATAAGGAAAATAAATCATGTTTTAAATTGCAAATTTTAAAACTAAATCAATAAGTTACTATTATCTCTCTCCAAATAAACAACGTAGGTTTACAAAGTGAATGCAACTATTCCAAAGTGAATCAAGAAACAAGATGAGAAAATTTTTATCCCTGGGGGAAAAGATGTATCTATACTAAGGTCCATGAGAACTAGTTAAACTATTTACTAATGCAGTTATGTGCTTTCCAGTATCTGAAACTGACGTGTGTGCCCTGTGTTCGTTCAGTCACTCCTCTGCATTCAATTCTTCATGATCCCACTGACTGTAGCCCATCAGGTCCTTCTGTCCATGGGATTTTCCAGGCACGAATACTGGAGTGGGTGCCATTTCTTACTCCAAGGTATCTTACCAATCCAGGGATCGAACCCACGCCTCTTGCATCTCCTGTATTGGCAGGCAGATTCTTTACCACTGTGCCACCTGGGCCCTTGAAACTGATACCACATGTTAAAAATATATAGGTTACAGATTGGAAAACGGTTCCACAGATCTCCCCCTCACCTGGAAGCTCCCTTACATCCCTTCAAAGCAGGAGACTGGGTGCTACCCAAAGTGTGAAAGAGAGCAATGATCTGAGCAGCAACTTGAAGAAACTGAAAGGGATGCTGTGCTCCTCAGGATTGAGAAATATTAAAGAAAAGGGGGGATTGATGCCAAGCAGGGTCTTGTGGGGCTCCTGGGCATGGAAGCCTTTGTCCCCCACTTCTTATAGGCAAGACTCCAGCCTCCATGACCTTCTTCTCTGAGTTCCAAAGGCAAAACAGTTGCTAATCAAGAGAGGAGCAGCCAGGAAACCACCTGGGGCAAGATTAAAGGGACCAGAGAGGCCCATCAGATTAAGACTCGCATAGATACAGCACAAAGATTATATTCTTCCATTTTTCAATGTGACTTTTTTCTCATTATTATCTTCCCACATGGGGAGAGGTTGGCCTTGTTCTGGAGATGCCATGTCTATAAGCTTTGTTAAAAGGATCGCTTTGGGGAAAGGAAGGTATTTGCACTTGATACATTTCTTACTAATTTATAGCTGAGAATTCCCTGAAATCCTTGAAACACTTCACCTTTACCCCTTCTAAGAAAAGATGGGGCACAAACTGTTTTTAAAAATAGTGTTTATACATAAATTATTACCTGAATCCCCAAAAGTATTGAGTATCAATATTTATAAGCAATAAAATGGAAAAGTTACTCAGCGAAAGAAATCAGTTTTCTCTCTAGATTCTGAGTTATGATTATTAAGAGATTTCTCCTATAAAATACTTAACAAGCCTTGGTTATAAAATGGAGATGACAATTGTTTATCAGGCTAAAATGGAAGGGTAAGATAAACTTTTACGATTTTGATTAGTTTTAAGATATAGGATATTCAATGAAAATTACATATCAAAACATCTAATGTTTCCCTGATCTGTCAGGGATTTAAGTAATATTAAGTTGATATACAATACCAATTGTAAAAAAGAAAAGAGTGCTAAATACAGGCTATAGGATATATAGGAAAATATGTGTTACTACCAGGAAGTGTCTTAAAGATAAGAAGAAGCATCAACAGATTTTTTTTTTCTTTTGTTAATAGCAGCTTTGTTTATACAATATTCACATCCTGTCAATAACCAGTATAACTTCTATGAATACATTCAATTCTTGGTATCCCCAGTAGTAATGTTTTATAAAGTTACTATGAACACTGAATTAATAAATACTAAATCAGTGCTCCTAGTGGAAATATGTAAATATATAAGTAAATATATATACACATACCTATCTTGAATCCTAAAATCAATTCATCCTGGAAGATCCTATTTTCTTCATTTCACAAAAGAGAGTAAGATTCAGAAGTGTTAAGTGACTTGCCTGAGACAGCCCAACAACAGGTAGGTGCCAGAGTTGGGATTCAAGACTCATTCCATTGTCCCCAGAGTGAAAAGGGATAGTCACTAGGAAAAAAAAAAAAAAGTTGCCCTGGACAATATATGCATTTAACTGCAGGCAGCAGCAGTTTTATTCACTAAGGAGTTAGAGGTCAGAATATGGGGCTACCAGACATCTGGAAAGTGAATAGGACTCCCCAGTAAAGGGAATCATAGTGCGTATTTGCATAGAAATTTCCCTCAAATTCTTAGGCAGAATACTTCACTGAGTAATGCAAGAGTATGATTAAATGCATACAAAATAAACCAAAAGGTAGAAAAATCTAAATAGAGATGTCAGAAACTCCTAAGATAAAATTGAGAAAAAAATTTCCAACAGAATCATACCACAGTTAATACTAAATGAAGATCTATAGGCAAAAGGGAAATATTATCAAATGGAAATTCATATCTAGAAGAAGAAATGATGAAATGGTAGATATTTAGTTAAATATAAATGACTGTTCTTACTTCCTTTTCTTAAATACTATAAAGAAAATCATCTATTTACAGTAAAAGTTTTTCTAATGTGTTACCATGTCTATGACATTTAAGCAAAATGTCAGGGCTTAATCCCTGGGTCAGGAAGATCCCCTAGAGTAGGAAATGACAACCAACTCTAGCAGTCTTGCCAGGAAAATTCCACGGACAAAGGAGCCTGGAGGGCTACAGTTTACAGGGTCTCAGAGTCAGACATGACTGAGAACACACACCATCACCACCATGACAACAACAAGAAAAATAGAATGGAAATAAATGGATTTATGGGACAAGCAAAACAAATAGCAAGATGGTAGACTTAAACTAAACATGTAAATAATTATATTACATTTAATATAGTAAAAACTACAACTAAAAGGCAGATATCAAAAAGAAGTGAACATGAAAGTTGCTCAGTTGTGTTCAACTCTTTGTGACCCCATGGAATAGACCATGGAATTCTCCAGACCAGAATACTGGAATGGGTAGCTGTTCCCTTCTCCGGGGGATCTTCCCAAACCAGGGATCGAACCCAGGTCTCCCATATTGCAGGTGGATTTTTTACCAGCTAGGCCACCAGGGAAGCCAAGAATACTGGAGTGGGTAGCCTATCTCTTCTCCAGTGGTTTTTCCCAACCCAGGAATTGAACCAGGGTCTCCTGCATTGCAGGTGGATTCTTTACCAGCTGAACTATCAGGGAAGAGATATCAAAAGAGTGAATTAAAAAAATAAGACTAAACTATGTCAATATGTTGTTTACAATTTAAACACTTTGAATATAAAAACAGATACCTAAAATAGTATAATACTTCTTAAAAAATGGAAAATAAAAGGTTTAGAAAATATATTCCATGCACACAATAAAAGAATGAAAGCTGGCCTATATTAGTGTCAATAAATTTCAAGAAGAAGAATATTACAAGATATAAAAAAGGTCATTTCAAAGAGAAATCAAGCAGCAAATTATCACTAAGATGTGACAAGCCCTATTGTGTACAGACCTAATAACATAGTAAAAATTAATAGAAATGAAGGAAGAAATGAACAAATCCACAATCACCATTGGAGAATTTAATGATCCATTCTTTGGAGTTGATGAAACAATTAGACAAAACTAAGTAATAGAGAATGTTTTAATAACACCATCAACCAAATTGACCTAGTTGACGTTTATAGAACACTAGACCAATAATTGTTGAACACACATTATTTTCAAGTGGAATCATGTGTAAAAATAAGTTATAGTCCAAGACATAAGGTTTCAAAAACTTAAAAAAATTTTCAAGTAATCTTAAAGCACTTGGAGTCTACAAATCAAAATGAAAAGATACCCCAAACAAAGAAACACGTATTTGACAACTGAACAGCACTTCCAAATACTATGAGTCAAAGAAAAATAAGAGGAAAAAATATGATATTACTTTGAAGTGAAAGAATATTAAAGATAATGAAAGCATAATATATCAAAATGTATAGGATATAGGTGATACAATCTGTAGAGAAATTTATTGCATTCAGAGCTCATAATAGATAAGAAGGAAAAATTCAGTAATAATCTAAGATTTCTCATAACGTGCCTAGTTAAAGAGGTCTTCCCTGGTGGCTCAGATGGTAAAGTGTCTGCCTACAATGCGGGAGACCCAGGTTTGATCCCTGGGTCAGGAAGATCCCCTGGAGAAGGAAATGGCAACCCACTCCAGTACTCTTGCCTGGAAAATCCCATGAACAGAGGGGCCTGGTAGGCTACAGTCCATGGGGTCACAAAGAGTCGGACACGACTGAGCAACTTCACTTCACTTCACTGTACTAGTTAAAGAAGAGAAAATCAAGCCAAGGTTAGTATCACATAGTGAATAAAAAATTATTATGCACAATTATTGTTTGTGTAATTATAGCACAAACCTAGAAAAATACTCTTTAGAAATACTAATAAAATTGATGAATTCCTAAGGTAAGAATTATAAAAATTAAAAAAGAGAAAAACATATTATTTTTATCAAACATATTACTTATATCAAAAATGAGAAACCACTATATATTCTTAGAGCACTAACAGGATAAAGAAATCACTATGAAGCTATTTACACCAGTAAATTAAACAATTTAGATAAAACTGACAAATTTCTTGAAAAACAATGTACCAAAAATGACAAAATTTGAAATGGAAAATATCTCTGTCTTTATATCTGTTAATATAATAGTAGACACTTCAAAAAAGAGATATTTGAACAATTAGAATGTAAAAATAAGCTCAATAATAGCAATCATCTAGAAACTGTGAATTAAAACCATGAGATATCACTGTAAACTACTAGAGTAGCTAGAGTTAGAAAGACAAATCACATTTCAATGATATGAAGCTCCCAGAAAGTCATGCATTGTATGTAGGAGCAGAAAATGGTACAACTTCTTTGGAAATGATTCCTCAGTTTTTTATGAAATTACGCAGTCCCGTACTATATAAACCGTTCATTATATTCTTAGGCATTTACTCAAGAGAAATAAAAATATATGTCCACTTAAGAACTTCTATAAGAATGTGCATAGAAGTTTTAATTATAATAGTTCTAATTTGGAAGAAACTCTTAATTTTCATCCACAGGGGAATCAACAAATTGCATTCAGGCAATAGGATGATACTTATAAATTTTAAAGAAGAAAAAATTCATACTGATACATACAACTACATGAATGAGGAGTACATACGGATTTCATTATTATGAAATTTTAGATGAGGCAGAGGTTTTACCTAAGTAACAGAAAGCGCATCAGTGGTTACCTGTGGCAGTGGCTGTGGAGAAGTGACTGCAAAGGAAACACGGGGGAATATTCTGAGATGACAAAAATATTCTTAATCTTAATTTTGGTAGTGGTTTCCTGTTTATAATTGTCAAAACTCATCCAACTGCATACTTAAAATCACTTATGAAATTTTTTTCTCAAGATAGCTGAATAAAAACATTTGAGAATGCACAAATAATATTTTAAACACAGCTTTAAAAAACACAAGCAGGATGAACAGTGATATTTTACTCTTTTTTTTTTTTTCCATTGAAGGATTAGAAAGGTAAAATGTCTTCCTGACTAAAGTTGGAGACTAAAAGCCTGAAGACTACATAGTCTAAGTAAGAAATCAGATGAACAATTACCTATGAGTCATTAAGAAACTAATTTAAATCTCTCCAACCCTGGGTTTTCTGAGTGACTGCTAGACTCACCCTGTAGTAAGCACTTATTTTAAATATTAAAGAGAACTTCATAGCAAGCTGAGCTAAATAATATAAATAAATAATAAATGTCTTAAATCAGTGTAATTTTTGTAATGCATTCTTTACAAGTAAAATAACAGTCACACACATACACAATACTCCAGCTGTACTGAAATTCGTTTTCAATCAAATCAGAATCTGTCAAGCACTTACATCTTTACAATAGAAACAAAATCCTGGTATGACAACCCATAACACACTTTACTCAATGATTTTCTACATTTAGCTGTTCCAAATTATAAAACGCATATAACTGATTGAAACTCACAATGAGACAAGTATTTAGTAGCCTGACAATAAACAAATCATTTTCAGTTGAAAATTTATAATGACAATGTAATAATGTAATATCCTCTTAATGGGCTTCCCTTGTGGCTCAGCTGGTAAAGAATCCTTCTGCAATGTGGGACACCTGGATTTGATCCCTGGGTTGGGAAGATCCCCTGGAGAAGGGAAAGGCTACCCACTCCAGTATTCTGGCCTGGAGAATTCCATGTATAGTCCATGGGGTTGCAAAGAGTTGGACACGACTGAGTGACTTGCACTTTCCTGCTCTTAATGAAAAACTGTACAGAGATTGTGGTTGAACTTTTCTAATGATTTTCAAAGAGATGTCTCAATAGTTCATTAGTAGCATCAAAGTTTCAAGATGAAATAGCTCTATGAAGAAAAAGTACTGCAAGAAGGAAAAAGAGCTAGGAAAAAAGAAGAGAGGAAGACGGAAATGGAGTCCAAGAGGCAGAAGAGAGGGGAAGGGAGAATTGGGAAAGGAGAAGAGGTGAAGAAAGGGGAAAGAGGGAAAGAGAAACAAGAAGAAGTAGAACAGAATGGAAGAACTTTACTGAAGTTCTCAAAAAAAAAAGCAACTTTGTATCAGTTTCCCAAGATTATCCTCCACTGAATAATTGTTTCTTTTTTTTACAGCTATACAAACAATAAGGGTATTTTTAATTACTTCTGCTATAAAGATCACAGTCATTGATTTCAGTAGGATAAGAACATCTCATCCTGGAAAACCATATCGTTGCATAAAAAACAAAGCAACATATGTAACTATTAATAAAGAATACATTAACCTTAAAAGAATACATTAAGATTATTAAGCATTTAATTATAATTTTTCATTCTATAAGTTCTTTCATAATAATTATAAATACTACTGGTCATCATTTTGTTCTAATTTTGAAGAAACTAGCAAAAGGCTACAAGTGGTGGCTATGTATGATTTGTCAGATTCAAGTGTAAAATAATTTCTCTATGGCATTTTTACAAGTGCATTGTTTTGCTACAGTATGGATTTTTTTCAGGAGATTGCGTGACTAAAATGCAAAATCGTACAGAAACTTCAATGAAAATATGTACAAATAATAGATGGCAACTTAATGTATTTCCATTGCTTTGGGAAAACATGCATTTGTATGATGTTTTCCTTCCATCTTCAAGGTCTAATTTGTATTGCAGAAAAATCAGTTCAAATTTAACTACTGATATTCAGATGTTGTACTACCATATGCAAGTAATATAAAGATGAAGGGAACACAAATGCCTCTGTGTTCTCTTGATAGTGCCTGCCATTATCTCAACCCAGTATAAGAAAGAAACAGAAAGGGACCCATAACTGCAGCCTGTGAAGTTCAACTTCCTGAACTGAGAGCAGGTGAAGAAGAGGGAAACCTTTCCAGACACTCTCCAAAGTTCAGTTTCCTACCTACCTCTACCATTCACTGTGAAAGTCTCCTGGAACTTTGAGCTTTGAAGATCAGTAAATGGTTGTGGAGCAGTCAAGGCATGTGTATATACTGAAGGCTAGGGGAAACAGAGAAAGCCAGAAAATTCCTACTAAGGGACCAACTCCAGTTCAAGGTTCTTGTAGTTAGCAATTAACCACTAGCACACATTACTCTTTGCTATTTTTCCTTAAAAATCACTCCAAGAAAATACCATCCCTTTTCCCTAGAATTAGCCAGGTACCTTTTTCAGTCACTAGATGTAATGGATTGTTTGAAAACCAGTAAAGGCAGAGTGCCAGAATCCATGCCTCCAAATTGTGGTGCTGGAGAAGACTCCTTAGAGTCCTTTGGACAGCAAGGAGGTCAAACCAGACAATCTTAAGGGAAATCAACCCTGAATACTCATTGGAAGGACTGATGCTAAAGCTTCAGTATTTTGGTCACCTCATGTGAACAGCTGATTCATTGGAAAAGTCCCTGATGTTGGGAAAGGTTAAGGGCAGAAGGAGAAGAGGGTGTCAGAGGATGAGATGGCTGGGTGGCATTGCTGATGCAATGGACATGAACTTGGGAAAACTTCGGGAAATGCTGAGGGACAGGGAGGCATGGCATGCTGCAGTCCATGGGGAGTCACCATGACTGGGTGACTGACCAGCTTAATCCCCTCCGTAATGTAAAGTATTTACAGGTTCTAGAGACTAACCTGTGAACATCTTTGGAGGAGGGGGCATTATTTTGCCTACCACACCCACTACAGTTTTAAAAACTCAAATAACTCTGAATGACAAGGAGAAACAAGGTCTATAATGCTTTTACACTCAGAACCTTGGCCAGTGTCATTTAGCCACAGTTGGAGACAAGGCACAGGACACAGAGAATTATTTTAGTAAGTTTCCCCTTTCCAGGAAAAAACGTAATGATAGAGAAGAGATGGGTGACTGTCTAGTGCTGAGGCTGAGAGTAGGGGTTATCTGGAAGGGGCGTTAGAGTATTTCAAGGGATGAAGGAAATGTTCTAAAATGGGATGGTAGTGATGGTTATATATTTGATAAATGTATAAATTGTGAATTATATAACTAGTATCCCTATAAGGGTATGGATATTTTCACTTTGTCTTCTCACACATGTATTTTATTAAAATCAGAAGAATACCACTTGGGGAAATATTCAAGTATTTGAATGTCATGAGACTGAGAGGTACTCTCTTTTTCAGTTGGCTTTTTTTGTTTGTTTTTAATGTATCCATTTCTTCCATTTTTTTTTGCTTAAAATACTCTATCTTCCCTCAGACTTAAATGTTAATGAAATAAGCAGTTAGACATTGATTTTCAAAGAATTTATGCATGCTTTCAGTGATTTAAGGAAATTCTTACTAGTGTCCTTGATGCTACTAGAATACAAGCCTTGAGAAAATCAAGTGTAATTCTAGCTCTTTATCTTTGTGAAAAACCCCAGGATATCACCATGCTATCATCCTTCAAGAGTACTTACTGAACTGTATGTGCAGACTTTTGCTGATTTAACCCTTTCTGTTCACACTAGGTGACTAGGTCTTATCAAAGTCACAGGGCTAGCAGAGAGGAGTGGAAATACTTGATGACTAAGTTCTCTATGAATAGAAATGGCACCTACTATATTTCTCTTCTCTCCCTTTCCTATTCATTCTATTTGATATTCACAGATAAACTGTACCCAAGACACCATGTGACAGTGGAGTTTTAAGAAGACATGACCTGCGACAGAGGCATGTATCCACCCACAAACACTCTCACACACAGCATTCTAATACAGGCACTGAGCTGCAATAAAGAGGAATAGGTCAGAAGCCTTTACAAATGTTCTATATGTCTGAAATAAATGTTCCATCCTCTCTTGTATATTTCTACTTTCTGCCTAATAGTCACTTATTTAGAAAATTCATCTATTATTCTATCATTCATTACATCTGTCATAATTATTTATTTCTCTGATTAGATTTGTTGTCTGCATCCCCTACCTTGTTCATAATTATATACACAATGTTTCATAAGTATATGCTTTGTCTTGGACAAAGAATGTGTTACATAAATATTTAGGGACTAAATGAATGGATAAGTAAATAAGTGAAATGAAAGTGTCAGAAGACATTTCTTTGCTATTTTTAGGTCTCAGCTACTGGAAAAACCACTTATCATCTCTGAGCTTCAGGTTCCTCATATACGCAATACAGGAAAACAATAACTTCCCTGCTTTTCTCAAAATGTTACATGAGAGTTAATTCTGGAAACATCTAAACCCCAAAGAAAATAAGAAATACACTTCCCATCAAAAAACATAGCAGAGAAGTTAATCTTAAGAGTGATAAAATGTTCATTTCTCTAATCAGGTTACATTTACTAAATTAAAGAAAATGACCTTGAGAACATTACATAGACCCAAACTGTGGAAAAAGAAGCTTCAGTGCCTCAGAATCTCTTCCACTGATTTGTGTTTTATGTGAGAGATTGCTTGTTAAAATTAGCGAAATATACCCTCCTCCCAGGCTTTTCTCCTGTGGTTTTCCTATCACTCCAGAACACAGTAGGTGGTCAAAAATCTCAGCTGCCCTTGTAGTTCCCATGAACTATGGTTCAGGGAAGTTGAAACCTGCTCAAAAGAAGTGACGGCCAGTATCTTATCCCAGGTGTCATGACTCCCAAGCCTTGATATTAGTCACACACCTTAAAAGAATTTTGTGTAATTAAAACAGTTTAATCAAAACCAACCTTTATTTATCTATGGAGTGGTAGAAAATACAGGAAAAGAGAATCTGTTGAATTATGGACTTTATATAGTCCATATATAGTAGAATTGCAAATCAAAGCAAGACTGATTCATTTTTTTTAATATCTTCTCAACTCTCAACCATACACTTTTTTCTGAACTTGATCATAGCCCGTTGGTAGATAAAACTGGAGGATAATTTCAGAAATGGTGGGTATCAGTTGTGGGAGGTAATAGCAGTTCAGGAAAATGTTATCTGTGTGAATTGCAATTATGTAATTCTTAACTCAGCTATATTCTATGGCTTTGTCATTCATCTTACTTTGTGCTATTCATTGCCTAGGGGAATAAAAATAAAGAAATGCAGTATCTTTGGTTAATGTTTCTGAAGCAATTTTTCATGAATCAAACTAAAACTATCTTTCCCATTTAATTCTTAATAAAACCAAAGGCAATGTATACTTCAGTTGCTGTATAAGTACAGAACATGCTATTTTCAAGAAAACAATTATTCACCCCACTGAGAGAAAAACGTTCAAAAAACTTATCTCAACTAGCTCACTTTTTATAGTCCATGGAATTTTCCAGGCCAGAATACTGGAGTGGGTAGCTGTTTCCTTCTCCAGGGGATCTTCGCAACCCAAGGATTGAATTCAGGTCTCCCATATTGCAGGTGGATTATTTACCAGCTGAGCCACTAGGGAAGTCCAAAGAATACTGGAGTAGGTTGTCATTCCCTTCTCCAGGGGATCTTCCTGACCCAGGGATTGAACCTGCATCCCCTGCTTGGTAGGCGGATTCTTTACCATCTGAGCCATGAGGGAAGCCCAGAATGAGATTAGTCACACTAAAAAAGTTTGATGCCTGAAATTATTAGCTAGTAGTATCTCAATTTATCCAATCACTTCTCATCAAGAAAGTAGTAGAAAAGTGAATCCTAAGGGTGTGAAAAATGCTCACCAGATATTCAGTAAATAAATGCTGAGCAAACACTTCATTCCAGACACTGTATGAGGTATTTGAACAAAATAAAATGATGAACAATATTACAAGGCAAGGGGCCCCTAAGTGAAATGGCTAGAAAGGTACTTAATCAGAGATCTTTGAGTAGATCAAGGAATAAACTATAAAAGTCGCCAGCTGATTTCCACTTTATAAATTTGGTCATTCGGCTTAGAAAAGTATACTTACAGAAGTACCCAAAACTCAAATAATAAAATATCAAGGTTTTCTATGGCAGCTGATACTCTTTCATTACTCAAGAAATGCATCTACTCTAATACTTCTCATGATAGTATAATTGCAATAAAGTTTGGTGCTAATTCATAATCTGTCCTTTACTGCTTACTCTTTTGAAACTTTCACTTTGGCTTGAATATGGATTACACCAAAATACCCAGTTTTTCAATCAATTGCCTATTTGAATCATTTTGAGAAACAGACAAACCACTCCATTTTATAGGTCACATCAGGATTATGCCCAATGACATTGGCATTAAGTAATAAATCTGGCAGTTTGAATATTTTGAAGGTATGAGTATTGTCATCTAATCATGTGTTATTTGGATTTATTTTCTTAAGCTATCTCTAAAACATATGTGTTGTTTGAATATAGTGCTTAAATAATAAAATCCGACTTTAATACTTAAAGGGTAGTATGCATATTTCTGTGCTATATCATTTGATCCCAACACTTGAAAACATTATCAAAATCTTTTAATTTTTACTATGGACAGCTTCAAAAGATAAAAGAAGAATTACTTAATGTAGTTTCAATAATTATCAATTCACATCCTGAGCATCTCATGTGACTTCATATTTGCCCTTATTGCTTTCATTTTCAAAATGGTTCAAGATTGGATAATTATATAAAATCTCAAGCAATGTATCAATATCAATGTAATCATGTAAAAAAAGAATTTGATATACTTAATTATAAACCAGTAAGTTCTGATTTTTTAATTCTCTAATTCCCAAGGGGGAGAGAAACTCTTTAGAAAGTATTTGACTTAATTTTGCCATACGACACTGCCATTGTCTTGGTTTTGAATTCTTTCACACATGGAAGCCCAAATTGTTCTCTCTTCTTCCCAGTATGTAACTCTTTTTAAGAATACAGTCCTTTTGATCACTGTATCAAATGAAACCTTCCCTTTCTGTATACTTCTTGACATGATATTTGAAAAAGAGGCTCACTCGATTCAGTTCTGGCCCTTGGTCTATAAGGAATGGATCAGATATAAACAATTGAGCAGATCGATATTATTTGATAAATTATATAAGGACTTCTCTTGCAGACAAGGGAATATCCCCTTTGGGAAATATCCTGAGTTTGGAATCAAACAGTTCTCAGTTATATTCATGGCTCTGCTATCAGTGCTTCCCTGGTGGCTCAGAGGGTAAAGCGTCTGCCGGCAATGCAGGAGACC
Source organism: Giraffa tippelskirchi (assembly GCF_054371585.1). Lineage (NCBI taxonomy): Eukaryota > Metazoa > Chordata > Mammalia > Artiodactyla > Giraffidae > Giraffa > Giraffa tippelskirchi. Next base: position 46,969,102 of record NC_137276.1, read on the forward strand.
CGGGTTCGATCCCTGGGTCGGGAAGATCCCCTGGAGAAGGACATGGCAACCCCACTCCAGTATTCCTTCCTGGAGAATCCCATGGACGGAGGAGCCTGGTGGGCTATATATATAGTCCATGGGGTCACAGAGAGTCGGACACGACTGAGCGACTTCACTTTCATTGCTATCAGTACCAACAGACAATACAATACTTTACAATTTCATTAAGTCTCAGTCTCCTCATAGGTACCAAAAAAAAAAAGCTAATTTCTACCTCACACAGAGAAAGTGTTTATATAAAAAGAAATAACTATGTCACATAGTGAAGTTTACTAAATTTCTAAATTTCATGATCTTAATATTCTCTCCAGTTATGTGGTAACACTGAATATGGGCTGGGCAGAGAGGAAGTTATCATTAGAAATAAACCAGAAAGCACTGTTGCTGATTTCTTCACTACTGTGGACCCAAACTGCCTTGAGTCTTTCAGCAACAGCTAGAATTGTTGCTAAACCTGAAATTACCCTTTGATTGAGAAGAAGAACTAATAAGTTACACTAACATCAATAAGAACTAAATAAGAGTATTCACAGAAATAGTCAATTCTCTTCTGATATGAAAGCAGGGTCATTCTTATACTGCAGCAAATTAGGCAATTTCCTCAGACCTCATCTTTAGCCTTGGTTGCAAATTGTGAAAGAAACATGAAGAAGGAAAAAGGAACTGCTATCTGAAGCTAAATGTTCCTGGGTTGGTCCGTCATAAACAACCTTGCAATAGGAATCTAAATAACCAAAAACTGGCATCATTACCCTGATAAATTCACTTTATTATTATTAACCAGGTAGGCAATGAATTGTTAATCTGCTATAAACACTCCTGCATGCATTTAGAATACAATCCTGCAACAAGAACCCTGTTTCATGGAGTTTTCACTGGATGAGAAGAGGAACAAAACAAAGTAATTTCAGAGAGTGAGTGTTATGTAGATTGTAAAGCAGAATTAGAGACCGAGTGAAAGAAATTGGAACAGAGCTGTCCTGTTTCAAACAGGTTGTTGAGGAAAAGTCTTTGGAATAACCTTTGGAAAGACTCTTTAGAAAAGTCCTTTGGGAAGTTTGAGTAGAACTTGGAAAGATACAGAGAAGATGGCCATGATGCCTGGAGGAATAGCAAATGCCTAAAGCACTAGGGATAATGAAAGAGGAGAAGAGGAGTAGAGAGCAGGTTACCATGGAAGATAAGGGACAGTTCACATAAGGTCCTGTAAGGCTGGGAAAGAAGTTTAGACAGTGTACTAAGTGTGAGAAGAAGTCACGGAAATGTTTTGAGCGGGAAAATGATGGGATGTGATATGTGTCTGAAAAGAACTTGTGTTGCTGTGTGTAGCAAAGGCTGTTAACAGCAAGACTGAAAGCAGAATGAAGAGTTAGAGGTTAGTGCATTGACGATGGCCTAGGCTAGTACAGTGACAGAGGTAATGACAAGACTGTGACTAAACCTCACTGATGGATTGGATTGTGTATGAAGGGAAAAGAGTTAAGGACAAATCTCAAGATACTGATGGGTGAACTCAGCCTGGAAGTCCAGACTGAGGGGAAAGTGCACTCGGCAGCAGAAGAATGACACAAAAGGCATGAGGCCTCACAGCCTATGCCTCCAAGTTACTGGCAGGAGCCAATATATGAATTAGGTACAGTGAATTTAGGTGGGGACATCTAGTAGAGGGAAAGATTTTCTTTTTGAGGCATAATACCAAGAATTATCTTTGAACATACTGACACACCAATTAGCTTTCTAAGAAAGGTGTCACACAGACACCTGAAAATACATATTTACAGAGCATATATTTGTCTTAAAGTGGAAATAAATTTGGAGGCTACCAGTACATAGTATATAAAGACATGAAGCTAAATGAGATAACTCTGTCCTCTAAATGAGGACAGATAAACTCTGAGAATCTCATATGGTTTAAGTTTAGAAAGGGGATATAGCCACAGCAAATAAGTCCAAGAAGGAATATATCAAGTAATAGAAAGAAAACTTAGAGAATGTATTGAGATTGAAGTCATACAAAAAACATTTCAAAAAGTAGTAGTATTTACCATTGAAAAAAATGGATGTATAAGTAGACCTGAACAGTTCAAACCTGTGTTGTTGAAGGGTCAACTGTATGTGTGCGTGTGTATATATACACAGAAACAGACATATTGAGTTTCTTCAAAACCATGTTAAAGATTGTTCCTTTCCTCCCATATTTTAATCATTTTGTTTAAAACACAACCATGAACTATGTATGAGAGAATTTACAGGAGAGAAATGTGCCTCTTTTTTAAGAGCAGAATAGAAGATTCCAAATGTGTGTTTTATATGTGTTTTCTGTGGTAGTTAACCTAGTGAAAGGAAAGCAGCTGCTTTTATAAAACAGAGGGGAAGAAGGAGGTGACAGAGACACTCTTTTAGTAGAAAGGGAGAGAAATAGGCCTCATAATCAGGACATAGCTGTATGTAACACAAGCCTTCCTCTTTCTCACCTTTTCTGTCATCAAAATTAGCACTTTGCTGCCTTCTGGCTTTTGGAAATGGCCTTCACCTTTCATGTAATTCACACCTTCAGGCCCACAAGGCATCTACACTCTGACAGTAGGTCCAGCCTTTGCTTACAAGAAGTATCAGACGAAATGCTAGGTCAAAATTTCCTTTCCTCACCCGAGCTGCTGATTCATCTACAGCAGGCCATAAACACCATCCTAACCCCAGTACATCAAAATATTTAAAATTAATCATTTCTTTTTTGCTTGAACACCTCAAACTCATGGAGTTTTCCCTCTTCCAGAGAGTGGTAATTGTATAAGCTTTAGCCTTGGTCTTACAAACTCTTATTCCAAATCTTTACTTGTTACTAAATTCCAATATCCTTATGTTCCTTCCCAGCTCCATGCCCTCTGAGTGACATCCTGCACTTATCCTTGTTGGCCTGCAAACCCTAAGGCACACTTGCTAAATAATATGAGCCTTGAGGAACTGTTTTTATAGTTTCTAATTGGATTGCTTCACTCCATCTGCTACCAAATCTACCTGGATATACAACCTTAAAAATATTTACGCTAAGAGAAGCCCATAAATAACTTGACAGTTATGTTTTCTATGTTTACTTGTTAATTTTATGGCCTCAGTAATACAAGCCCAGCTAATAATCTTCCCTGCTTTGGCTTTTTGTGAATATGCTTCATTAAAGAATTTTATAGTTCCATTAATAAATCAAAATAAAATTTAATCAAAGATATAAATGCTGTGCAACCATCTGTTTTGACTTAACTACCTACAATTCTAATGTGTGATTTTGCAAACTGAATACCAATATTCCCATGTGGGTGGTGTGTGTGTGTGAAACTGAGACCTTTTCAACTACAAAGTAAAAAAAAAAAAAGCTATGTTGACCACAACAGAAGGAAAATTTGGAAAGAAGTATGTATTTTAAGAAGATTCATTCATCCCCTTAGGTTTCTGTTTAAATAGTCCAATGCATCTCCTTGGTTTCCTGTGCCTCGTACCAATAGAAAATATATTTCTCTACATATTACTTGTGCTTTCGGGCTACAAAAAGTGAAAGTGAAAGTGTTAGTCACTCAGTGGTGTCCAACTCCTTGCTACCTCATGGACTGTAGCCCACCAGGTTCCTCTGTCCATGAAGTTCTCCAGGCAAGAATCCTGGAGTGGGTAGCCAATCCCTTCTCCAGGGGATCTTCCCAACCCAAGGATCGAACCCAGATCTCCTGTATTGTAGGCATACTCTTTAACACCTAAACCAGTATCTATATATTAATGTATTAGTGCTGTGAGTCTATTGGAAGAGAGCTGTAGAATCTAAGGCCAGAAATGATAAAGTCAAAACAATAAAGGTCACAGCTTCCACTAAGATAAAAATCTTCTTGTATTTACATAAACACAAAATCACCTGCTTAACATAGTCATTCACGAAACCATCATTGTGATTTATATTTGCTCTTCCTTTCTAATTTTCAAAACAATTCCATGACTATTCAAAATGGAGATAACAAATAGCCAGAAGATATTATCCATGGATTTGGACCCACAACAGTTAAGAATATAATAAAGTTTTTATAGTTGAGCAGGATAATTAAAATATCCTTTATAACAGTTCTGCAAGAATAGTAATATCCTCGGTGACTGTAAGAAAAAGTAAAACCGATCAAGAAAAACTTTAAATATATGTAAAGAATGCATTACACAGAAAAAATCAAAAGTGATTGTCTTCAACCTGTGAATTTTACTACATTATCCACTGAACTTATCCTGTTTAGGCAACAGCCTAATATTTCCTTCTGGATTTTAACCCATTACCTAGCCACATGAACTGAAGAACAAATATGTATCCCCAAATTGATTTTTTACACTCAGATATGCCAATCTCCTTCTGCCTTTGGATGTTGCATTCTCTACCAGATGCCTGCCCTGCATCCTCTTCATCTTCTGTCCTCAGGTAAAATGCCCCCAACTCTGCCCACCCCAGAAAGTCTTTCTACAAGTATCTCAGCCACCACACACATCCCCAAACCATCCTAACCAAAGCAGATGGCTACCCATTGCTAATTATCATTGTGATTTATTTTCTTCTTAGAGGTCAGTACAATTTATTTCCTTATTTATTGTCTATCTCCCTAACAAAGTACTAAAACGCTTATAAGAAGGATTCTTGTCTACCTAGCTCACTAGAGCATAACTGCACATCATATGGTTGAATGGATTTTAAATGAACCATTTTGTAGCCCCATAGATTGCTCTTTACCTTCCCCTTGCAGCCTGCATTATGTAAAAAAATAAAACAAAATATATTGAGAAAGTCAGAAAGAAGTGTGTATTGATATTCTCAATAAGCCTCTTTCTCTCTCCCTGGTAAACAAACACACTTTATGAGTGTCTATAATGCTGATTATGACTTACACAGGTCAATGTTGACAAGCAAGTGATTTTGAAGGGAGGCATAATTGCCTGTAAAGGAGATGAGTAATTCTAAAGGCTAAAATTTGACCCACAAGGTCCACCTGATGGCAATAAGGCTGCCTCATGTCATATATTCTGAGGATGTGGTGACAAAGTTGAGACAGAGATGAACACAATTTCAACATCAGCCATTTTTCACAATAATTTATTTACAAAAAAATAAGCATAATTTGATTTACTGATTAAAAACTCTCAAGCAATAAAAATGTCTGACTTTATATTAATATATCATTTAACACTCTACATTTTTCTGTTTAATGTGCTTCCACATTCAATACTTCATGTAATCCTAAAAATACATTTTGAAGTTGGTACTACTGCTCTTTTTTTTTCAATGAAAAAAATGTAATCAAGGAAATGAGACTACTGAAGAGAGAAAAACGTCATGAAGTTGAAGGCTTAAAGAATTAAACGCAATAGTAAAAAGGAAAAGGCAGGAATATAAATAACTTTCTCTTTTGGTTGCTAGAGGCTCTTGCATCTGCTTCTCTGTCTCTGCCTTCCCTGCCTCCCTCCCACCCTCCCTCCCTTTCATTGCTTTTTCTATTCAATTTACCTTTAGTGTTTACCTTCTTTCCATAGTCCCTTTTCAAATAATATGTTCAGTTAATTGAGAATTTGCCAAAATGTACATATTTAATAAATCTTTGAGTGTGTATAAATTCTTTACAAAACTCCATACAGGTAACATGGCCTATTCAACTATAAAATAATTTATTTTTGCTGTTTCCTCAACTCTTTATATATCTTTATGTGAGCTTCCCTGGTAGCTCAGCTGGTAAAGAGTCTACCTGAAATGCAGGAGACCCCAGTTCGATTCCTGGGTCAGGAAGATCCCCTGGAGAAGGGATAGGGTACCCAGTACAGTATTCTTGGGCTTTCTTGGTGGCTCAGACAGTAAAGAATCCACCTGCAATGCAAGAGGCCTGGGTTCGATCCCTAGGTTGGTGAGATCCACTGAGGAGGGCATGGCAACACACTCAAGAATTCTTTCAATGTAATCATAAGACTCTTGGGTTTGTATATATTTGTCTTCATAGAAATTTTGCTTAAATACTAATTTCAATTAGTAACTTTCGCCCTTCTTGAATCTACTGAAAACAAAATCACCTCTTCAGAACAATGTAATCCCACCTCCTTTGAATTCAGAATTTTCTTCATATTATTGTATTGTATGTTATATCAGTTCAGTTCAGTCACTCAGTCATGTCCAACTCTTTATGACTCCATGATTCGCAGCATGCCAGGCCTCCCTGTCCATCACCAACTCCCGGAATTTACTGAAACTCATGTCCATCGAGGCGGTGATGCCATCCAGCCATACCATTCTCTATTGTCCCCTTCTCCTCCTGACCACAATCCTTCCCAGCATCAGGGTCTTTTCCAGTGAGTCAACTCTTCACATGAGGTGGCCAAAGTATTGGAGTTTCAGCTTCAACATCAGACCTTCCAATGAACACCCAGGATTGATCTCTTTTAGGATGGATTGATTGGATCTCCTTGCAGTCCAAGGACTCTCAAGAGTCTTCTCCAACACCGCAGCTCATTTAAATATGCTGTCTAGGTTGGTTATAACTTTCCCTCCAAGGAATAAGCATCTTTTAATTTCATGGCTGCAATCACCATCTGCAGTGATTTTGGAGCCCAGAAAAATAAAGTCAGCCACTGTTTCCACTGTTTCCCCATCTATTTCCCATGAAGTGATGGGACCAGATGCCATGATCTTAGTTTTCTGAATGTTGAGCTTTAAGCCAACTTTTTCACTCTCCTCTTTCACCTTCATCAAAAGGCTCTTTGGTTCTTCTTCACTTTCTGCCCTAAAGGTGGTGTCATCTGCATATCTGACGTTATGGATATTTCTTCTGGAAATCTTGATTCCAGCTTCTGCTTCCTCTAGCCCAGCGTTTCTCATGATGTACTCTGCATATAAGTTAAATAAGCAGGGTGACAACATACAGCCTTGACTTACTCCCTTTCCTATTTGGAACCAGTCTGTTGTTCCATGTCCAGTTCTAACTGTTGCTTCCTGACCTGCATACAGGTTTCTCAAGAGGCAGATCAGGTGGTCTGGTATTCCCATCTCTTTCAGAATTTTCCACAGTTTATTGTGCTCTACACAGTCAAAGTCTTTGGCCTAGTCAATAAAGCAGAAATAGATGTTTTTCTGGAACTCTCTTGCTTTTGCGATGATCCAGCGGATGTTGGCAATTTGATCTCTGATTTCTCTGCCTTTCCTAAAACCAGCTTGAACATCTGGAATTTCATGGTTCAAATACTGCTGAAGCCTGGCTTGGAGAATTTTGAGCATTACTTTACTAGCGTGTGAGATGAGTGCAATTTTGCGGTAGCTTGAGCGTTCTTTGGCATTGCCTTTCTTTGGGATTGGAATGCAAACTGACCTTTTCCAGTCCTGTGGCCACTGCTGAGTTTTCCAAATTTGCTGGCATATTGAGTGCAGCACTGTAACAGCATCATCTTTGAGGATTTGAAATAGCTCAACTGGAATTCCATCCCCTCCACTAGCTTTGTTGATAGTGATGCTTTCTAAGGCCCGCTTGACTTCACATTCCAGGATGTCTGGCTCTAGGTGAGTGATCACGCCATCGTGATTATCTGGGTTGTGAAGATCTTTTTTGTACAGTTCTTCTGTGTATTCTTGCCACCTCTTCTTAATATCTTCTGCTTCTGTTAGGTCCATACCATTTCTGTCCTTTATCGAGCCTATCTTTGCATGAAATGTTCCTTTGGTATCTCTAATTTTCTTGAAGAGGTCTCTAGTCTTTCCCATTCTGTTGTTTTCCTCTATTTCTGTGCATTGATTGCTGAGGAAGGCTTTCTTATCTCTCCTTGCTATTCTTTGGAACTCTGCATTCAGATGGGAATATCTTTCCTTTTCTCCTTTGCTGTTTGCTTCTCTTCTTTTCACAGCTATTTGTATGGTCTCCTCAGATAGCCATTTTGCTTTTTTGCATTTCTTTTCCATGGGGATGGTCTTGATCCCTGTCTCCTGTACAATGTCACAAACCTCTGTCCATAGTTCATCAGGCACTCTGTCTATCAGATCTAGTCCCTTAAATTGTATGCTATATATCTATTAATATATTTTAATCTATGCATGTTTATGCATAAATTTCAAGGCAGGTTATTAAACATGCTAAATCACATATGAGATCATATATTTGCCAGTAATCAAGTGACCTAGGATAACATAAATTTAGGATAAAAGTAACATCTTAGCTAAAACTCATTGGTTAAATACTTAACGATATAAATACAGATGGATATAGTTCCAAATTCTGAAAAGAAAGTTTCCTTCCAAAAGTGTTATAAGACTTTAGCAAATCGTATTTGATTTCCGTCAAAATAAAATGGTTCCTTACGGTTTTTCTCTTTATGGCACATTTGTTCTACCATGCCAAAATAAGAATGTTTGCAGCAGCTGGTTATTTTGTTTTCGAGCATAATGGTTAATGGCCTTTTCTGCTCTCCGAGTTTTCAAAGCCATTACTTTTATCTGAGGTCCTTTTTTGGCTCTCATACTTTCCTGAATATTAATTACATGTGTAAATTTCTCTTAAAACCACATCTCAGTAAGAACCAGAATCAATGTATTCCTCCCATCACATTTATTCAGACTCAGCCTCCTCTTCCATTACCCAGGCGACAAGTTGACAAAGTACCAAGCTTTAATTCTGTTTTGTTTTTCTTGGTGAGAAAATAATGATACAATGGATAATTTATGTCTTCATTTCAGCCAGCATTATATCACGGACCTGAGAGCTCTAACAGTTTGGAGGTCTTTCTCATCTAGAGTCTATGGGATGCATAGGTTTTGTTAATAAAATAATTTTAGCATTATTCAAATACAAGATGTCAGTTCAGATATGTGGTTTCATTCTACAAAAAAACAATATATGTGACTGGAAAAAGTTGATTAAAATTTCATATCATATCTCCCTATTAAGGAAAGTATTTTCAGGCTCCTAGGGGATGTGTCAAAAAATAACAAGTTAGAGCCCTTCTCTCCACTTCTGCAAACTTCCAGCTACCTTTTCCAAACCTAGATTCTGAAGTATAACTCATGTCAGTTGTCTCTTCTGCAGCTCAGGTGATTTACCTGCTCTTCCAGGAACTCACATTTCAAGTGTTTCAAGTAGCTTTTACTACCTTCCCGCATCCAACTTCCACAAACTTGTCTACTTTCTGCTTGCAGAGCACATTAGCTTCTCAGTTTCTGAGTTGTTGGTGAAAAAAAAATGGAAGACTGAACATATGTGCTTTTCTTCTCTGTTATAATTACTGTAAAATGATGATAAAAAGTTATAAACCTCTAATTAAGAAAAACATGAAAAAACAACCATCAGTAGAAGAAAAATATAGTTCTAAACAAATAAAAATGAAAGATGGAATAATTTTTTTTAAGGGTGCAATAATAGTAACCAAAAGTGAACCTGAGAAAAACTTGTCTTTTGAGTTTACAAGGTACAGGATATAACTCAGGAATCTTCAGCTTAATTATGAAAATACACATTGATCTGTCAATGCATATGTTTTTATGCTGGACATCTGATGGATTTTTTAAATTCCAAAGGCTTATATTCTTTAAATATAATACAGTTGATCCTCATTATTTGTAGATTCCACATTTATAGATTGGCCTACTCACCAAAATTTATTTGTAACCTCAAAATCAATACTTGGGCACTTATGTGTTTATTCGTGGACATGTACACAGAGGAAAGAACTTAAATCGCTGGACACACATGTTCCCAACTGAAGTCAAACAAGGCAAAGCTCTGAATTATTTCTGCTCTCATGCTGTAAACAAGTATTCTTTTCAAAGTCAATTTAGTACCATATATATTTTTTAAATTTTTGTACTTTTTCTTGGTGATTTGAGAATTCAAATTAATTGAAGAATTTAAATATTCTCCCAAGTATAATACTGAAATGTTGCTTAGTGTTCCTAAGTTCAAGGCTGTGATATACTTTATAGGGAAAATGTGTGTGTTAGATCAGCTTCATTCATGTGTAAGTTATAATGCTGTTGGCTATGAGCTCAATGTTAATGAATCAACAAGAAGGTACATCCAGAAAAATGAAGAGGAAATGTATCAATTTGTCTATAAGACTACTCCAGAATGTGCTAAAGCACCATCTATAATACAGAATGAGGTTATGGAAGATACAAGTAGCTCAACTTGTGGATTCATGAGGTGATGACCCATTTTTGTAAAAAATTTAATGGATGGCACTATTGTGAGGCTGAAAGCCAGAAAAATTTACACATCACATTACCCAGAATCAGAAAAATGTTAAACCCATTACATCTAGTGCTGGCTGGCTTGGCTATTTGCAAAGGTAATACAGCAGGTGTGGCAGATTCTGCAAGTAAATAGAGTGTGAAAGAATCTTAAAATACCTGCTAAGTGTTCTTCAGGAAAAGGATTTTGTAGAAGAGCAGATTTTTTCAACAATGAAGAGACTAGCTTGTTTTACAAGGACATTGCTGGCAAGCAAACTTACCTTACATATTTTGTGTTTTGGTTGATAAAAATGTCGTGACTGGAGGCTTGCAATAACCTTACCCCTAGGACTAAACGCTCAGTAAGGTCTCTAGTCAAGGCTATAGCTTTTCCAGTAGTCATGTTTGGATGTGAGAGTTGGACTATGAAGAAAGCTGAGCACTGAAGAATTGATGCTTTTGAACTGTGGTGTTGGAGAAGACTCTTGAGAGTCCCTTGGACTGCAAGGAGATCCAACTAGTCAATCCTAAAGGAAATCAGTCCTGAATGTTATTGGAAGAACTGATGTTAACTCTGAAACTCCAATACTTTGACCACCTGATGCAAAGAGCTGACTCATTTGAAAAGACCCTGATGCTGGGTAAGATTGAAGGCAGGAGGAGAAGGAGACGACGACAGAGGATGAGATGGTTGGATGGTATCACTGACTCAAAGGACATGAGTTTGAGTAAACTCCAGGAGTTGGTGATGGACAGGGAGGCATGGCATGCTGCAGTCCATGGGGTCGCAAAGAGTTGGACACAACTGAATGACTCAACTGAATCGAACTGATTCACCAATTCAGTGTCTATGGTAACTTCCTAGAACATCACGATAGCAAATTATGAGAATTAACTGTATATACAGCAGAAATTCCAGTTTAAACTTTACAGTTACATTTTCAGATAACTTTAAAGATCATCTCATGCTAATATCATCAATTACAAAACCGAATCAAGAGAAACAAAGAATATTTAAGATGGATAGAAGAGGTCTTTACTAACTCTAATTCAGGAAAAGACTGGTAAATTTCAAAGAAGCTGTGCAAAAGATAAAGATCAAGGACAGAAGCTTGTCAGAGAAACTGTAGCCTATGATGTGCACAAACGTCTTGAGTATTTCAGAGACGTTGTCTGTACAAGTGAGTAATGTCAGTAAACCAAGTGCTCATGAATCCACAATCTACTGATTAGAATCAATTCATGGAAGGATCAATAATTTAGGAACTAGATCATTATCCTGGTGGCATTTTTTAATTGGCCTATTTGCTCTTAATATGAAGGAGAAGGATGGGTATCACAGAGTATGGGAGGGAACTGAGCAGTCAGCCTGAAGAAAGACACCCTGAGAGAAAGACAAAGGATGTCTTTAAATGTTTGAGCGTGTAGTATAGTGTGTACCTTAAATTTATTTTTATTTCTTAAAATAAAAAGCAATGGTTGAAAAGTTACAAAGAGGAAGTTCTCAACTAACAGTCGCAAGTAACACTGAACACATATTCATTCAATAATAAAACTGAATGCATTGAGGGGTTCTGTTTTTCTCTTTACTGCCATAATTAATCAGAAATAGAGCAGTGCTTTGTCAGGGAGGATGTGCAGGGAATTTCCCTTTGGGTACAAGGATGTACCAAATGATGTTCAGGTTCCCAAGCTCTAATTCTCCAATATGGTGTATATTATTCTCCTTATAAAAATGTATTAGCACAAGTCAAAAAACAAATAATATTGTGTATGGATAGGAAAATTGTCAGGTAAATAAAACCTTTACTAAAACCCACTTGCTTTATATAAACAACTTGACAGGGAAATCTTGCTACATTATTTGGAATAAAGAAACAATCTCTCTTTCAAATATGATTCAGTAGAGAACCATAAAGCAAAAAGAATTGAATAGTGTACAGCAACAGTAACCACAAGGGTAACTAGGAGAAAAAAAGGATGGATGCACAGGATTAATTAAATTACAAATGTAATTACCTCAGGGAAACCAAACATGGGCTACAGAACAAATAGTCACTCATCAATAACTGCAATTAATAAGTCACTCCAGAAGTTTAAGAGATTGGTCCTCAGGAGTTATAAAACAGAATTAACATGCTGGTGCCACCGCTTCTGGCTTTGCATTCTTATCTCTAGGAGTGACAACGTCTTTAAGCCATAACTTTCCAATTTGTAAAAACAAATAATAATAATACCTCATTGCATTGTTATAAGGATAACATCAGACAATGTAAAGGCCTTAGTACAGTACCAAGCACAGAGTATAACCACCAAAACCTTTACAACAACAAAAACAATATAAATTACTGTACTGTCATCATCGTATCAGGCTGGAGACAACTGGAATGATTTCATTGAAAAGACAGCATTAAGAGCAGGTTCTTGAAGAAAGGCTTAGAATTAGATATGAAGTACTGTGAAGGGAATATTCCAGGGGACCAAATACTGTAGGGAAAAAAGTCACAGGGACAAGACATAGTTTGACTGCTAACCTAATGACCAACTCCATAAAAACAAAATTGGTTAAAACCCTACTTTCCCATTGCGCAGATTAAAAAAAAAAAATTGGTGTCATCACTGACTCTTTTCTTTCTCTAATATCCCATTATTTGTACAATCAATAAGTCTTATACGCTCACAGTTTTTTTCAATTTAAAAAATACTTTTAAAAATTTGACTACTTGTCACCACCATCACTGCCACTACCCTGGCTAATGAAATCATCTCCCACCTTATGTGATATTGAAATCCCTGAGGCTAAGAAAATTTATTATCTAAAACTTATCCAAAAAAAAAAAAAAAACCCAGTATAGCATGACTTCCAGTGTCACACAGGAGCATTCTTTAACAAGCCTGTTCAAGGAATATATAGTTTTAATCAAGATAGCCTTAATGTTCCCCTCAGCTTAACTTAAATTATAAAGATCAGAGCAGAAATGAATGAAAAAGTAATGAAGGAAACCAACAGTAAAGATTAATAAAACTAAAAGCTGGTTCTTTGAGAAGATAAACAAAATTAAATTATCTATACACAGGCTTCTTTCTAACTATAGGCCCCCAACCTTCCTTTTCTTAGAGCATTTATTTCAGAAAGCTTTATAATGGTAAATTCTTTCTCTGTTCTTTTGTGATGTATAAAAAAACTTTTCAAAAGCCTCTGACCAGTTTTCTGATCCACGCCTGACTTTCTCATGGACCTGAGAGCCATTCCTTTGAAATGTAATCATCAAAGAAGATAGATTCCCTTTCTCCCAGTCCCCATGGAAGGTAGGAGCCTACCTTCAATCAATCTCAATTAGCAAATTCAGAAGGCCTAATTACAGAGCAAAAGAGTTGAAACGTCAGGAATAATTCAATGTGCTAGACATATTCAACTGATAAGTCTCTCCGATAATAGTCTCCAGTATTTTTCCACTCAATTCACCTCAGTGATGAAAAACTCTCCTGCCTTTTGTTTCAGGGGAGCTAAGTTCAGACTTCAGTTTTGGTTTTTTACACTACTAGAATAGCCTTGAATAAAGTTTTCCCTGCCTTTTAAACTTTGGTGAAATTTTTGCTTTGCCATTCTCCACGACAATGGATGTATCTTTGATTTTTATTAGATTTTGTTAGCGTTCAGACACAGTGAAGATAAACATTGGGGCTTCCCCAGTGGCTCAGCGGTAAAGAGTCTGCCTGCAACGCAGGAGCCGCAGGAAAGGCGGGTTCCATCCCTTGGGCTGGAAGATTCCCTGGAGGGGGATATGGCAATCCACTCCAGTATCCTTGCTTGGAGAATCCCATGGACAGAAGAGACTGGTGGGCTATAGTCAATGGGATTGCAGAGTCTGACACAACTGAAGCAATTTAGCAGGCACGAAGATAAACATTAACTTGTAGATTTCTCTCTGGTGGAAAAAAATTACCTAAAATGTTACAGTTTTTAAAAAAAACAGTAATCTCAACAGTTTTAAAAAGTCATTTAAAACTATAAAGCCCATTTCTGATTTTCAAAAAACTCAGAAAGTTAGTAATAAAATAATTTCCTAGGCCTGATAAAGGCATGTACAAAAATCCTAATGCTAACAATGTACTTCCTGATGTAAGATGGGATTTTTTTTTCCCTCTAATATAATGTACAAGACAAAGATATCTGCCATCACTTCTATTCTTGCCTGGAAAATCCCATGGTCAGAGGAGCCTAGTGGGGTCACAAGTGACTAAACCACCACCATAAAACATTGTACTGGAGGTACTTGCCAGTGCAATAAGGAAAAAAATAAAAAGCATCAGAATCAGAAAGATTTAAAGTTGTCTTTAGAGAGGACACAACTGTCAAGGTAGAAAATATTATATTTCATTTCATTACTATGAAACCAATGAACTAAACACAAGAACTGATGAGTCGAACAGTGTTACAGAATTCAAGATCTATTTTCTAAAATCAGTAGTATAACTAGTAACAGACAAGTGGAAATTTAGAACTATCACTTATAATAGAAGCTATATTTATCAAATACCTAGGGATAGATCGTCCACATGATGGGAGAGACCTGTATACTGAGAACTTCAAAGCTTTGCAAAGAGGAATTTAAGATGATCTAAAGAAGTGGAAATAAATATTATGCTCATGAGACTAAAAAAAAAATCAACTTTATTAAGAAAAAATTCTTTCCAAATCAGTCTATAGCTTCAGTGCAATCTCAATCAATATTCTAATAGGCTTTTTTTTCCCCTGGAAGTTGAAAAAATTATACCTAACTTCTAACAGAAATACAAAGGGCCTAGAAAACCATAATAAGTTTGATAAAACCTGCAGACTCCTGTCATGTGTAGCTCTTGACACTTCCCTCCTTTGCCTCTTTGCTCCTTTCCTCTGACCCATCTTCTCAGCCTTCTCCTTCTGGAACTCAATGTGATATATGTTAAATCTCCTTGAATATCTTTTATATTGTCTTACATGCATCCAACTCTTTCATATTAACAAAATACTTTTATTTAACAACTTTTGGCATCAATATACAGAGAGGGCTCAGGAAACTGAATTTTGTGCATACAGAATACTAACCTCTTCTTGAGATTGTAAAATTAAAAGTACAAAGAACAGAAGGTAGAAAACTAAAACTGATTTAAAATGTAATTTTAATTGCAAATATCTGTATCTTTGGGCTTCCCTGGTAGCTCAGATGGTAAAGAATCTGCCTGCAGTGCAGTAGACCTGGAATTGATCCCTGAGTCAGGAAGATCCCCTGGAGAAGAGAATGGCAACCCACTCCAGTGTTCTTGCCTGGAGAATTTCATGGACAGAGGAGCTTGGTGGGCTACAGTCCATGAGATCGCAAAGAATTGAACATAACTGAGTAACACACACATACACATACATATCTCTCATAATAGGGAGTCATGAAACTAGCCACATTAGAGGATATAATTTTTAAAATTACCTAACTTCATTGTACAGTGTTAGAGATAAGCAATAGAAAGCAAGAACATCAACTGTCAAAAATAAAAGAAGTAGGTGGGGGTGGAGGACCATATAGAGAGAAATCCTCATCTCTCATAGCAAGAATCTATAAAAAATGTCCACGTTCTCAGATAAACAAGTGAGTATAAAAGAATACCGTTAACTATTATGGTGATAATCACAAAAACTAAAAATAGAAATAATTTAAAGTTTTACATATTTTGAGGGAGGGCTGATTGTAGGCGGAAGTATCAGTCAAGTATTTTTGAAGTAGCATTTCTGTATTATGTTTTATATCATTATGTGAATGTACAGTTTCCAATTTAAGAACTGAACTAAAAGAATTGATGTCTATTTTGCAATGAACCAAACTAGGTATTATACATACTTGAAAAAACAGAAAAATATGACTTTCAAAATATATATAAAGTGAAATGTTCCACTAGGAAACAAATACAATTCAGTAAAATGGCACTGTTTCAGAAATCAATCATAAGGAATAAACAGAGAGAAATGCAGACATATATGTATATACAGTAATGTTGTTTGCTCCAGCAAATAGAAAACTAAACAATCAACAATGAATAAATTCTTAAATTTACTATGAAACACTATGCAGATCTTCAAAGTTACATTTTTGAAAAATTTTAGATTACATGAGAAAAAAATGACTATATGGTAGCAGGTTAAAAATCACTATCAAAATTCATGTAATAAATAACACCAACTGACAAAGAAGAAATACTTACATAGTAAGACTGGATACAATATTGTGAGCAGTGGTAAGAACATTATTTTTATTTTAACCACTATAGCTTTCCATAATTTTATGATTTTTGTATTATAGTCAAGTGATACTTTTTGTTTAAAAAAAAAACAAAACAGCAAGCATTATATAAAAAAATGAAAAAATACAGTAACTGATGCCTAGAGCTCAGAATGATGCCACAAATCAGTCAGTATTTCTCATCAACATGCCAAGATGCTATTGATTTCCCCATCTTGCCAACTGTCTAACTCAATTTAATATTGTGGTGTATTTTATGTCTATGCTTTATTCACAAGACATTGGTTAATTTTCTCAGTGAACTCTGTGTCCTTGATATTTCTTAAGTTCTAAATTGCAAAAGAGCTTGTGAATTAGACAAGAACTAGTTCTCTGATCTCCTGACACTGTGAAGCAAACTTTGAATTAGATTCAGAAGAAGCAATGAAGCAAGGGTAACAATGACCCTTTTATAATATTGAAATAAAAATTGATTTTTTTTTTTCTCAGACAACTGAGTTGAGAAAAGGCCAAAAAGATCTGGCAGATAGTAAGTAACAATTTTTCATATACAGAAAGATAATTAGAGAAAAACTGAAAATAAGAAAATTTTAACCCAGAAAATTTAAGTGACAAAGAGCCATATATAATTTCAAAAATATTCTTCAATCTAGATATTTCAGAAACACCCTTACCTTGAACTTATTTTTTTTATTTTATAGATTATTACTTTACACACTCTACAACCAAGAATCTATTTATGTGTGTGTGTGCCCACTGGCTGGACTGACACTTTGGAAAATGTAATAAAATAAATTACTATAAAAAATGATTACATGCCAGTATATCATAGCAATGCTAATTTCAATAACAGTTTTTAAATGTGAAGTCTCACTTTCTTAACCCATTTTAAGGGCCATTGACAAACATTTCACAGTTCGCACATTTCCAGCAGTACTGCTCATGATAATTCTGGACAATCTTTCTTTCATCAGTTCAATTCAGTCGCTCAGTCATGTCCGACTCTTTGCAACCCCATGAATCGCAGCACACCAGGCCTCCCTGTTCATCACCAACTCCCAGAGTTTATCCAAACTCACGTCCATCGAGTCGGTGATGCCATCCAACCATCTCCTCCTCTGTCTTCCCCTTCTTCTCCCGCCTACAATCTTTCCCAGCATCAGAGCCTTTTCAGATGAGTCAGTTCTTTGCATCAGGTGGCCAAAGTATTGGAGCTTCAGCTTCAGCATCAGTCCTTCCAGTGAATATTCAGGACTGATTTCCTTTAAGATTGACTGGTTCGATCTCCTTGCTGTCCAAGGGACTCTCAAGAGTTTTCTCCAAGACCACAGTTCAAAAGCGTCAATACTTCAGTGCTCAGCTTTCTTTATAGTCCAACTCTCACATCCATACATGACCACTGGAAAAACCACAGCTTTGAGTAGATGGATCTTTGTCGGAGAAGTGATGTCTCTGCTTTTTAATATGCTGAATAGGTGGATCATAACTTTTCTTCCAAGGAGTAAGCATCTTTTAATTTTATGGCTTCAGTCACCATCTGCAGTGATTTTGGAGCCCCAAAAAATAAAGTCTCTCACAATTTCCACTGTTTCCCCATCTGTTAGCCATGAAGTGATGGGACTGAATGCCATGATCTTAGTTTTCTGAATGTTGAATTTTAAGCCAACTTCTTCACTCTCCTCTTTCACTTTCATCAAGAGGCTCTTTAGTTCTTCTTCACTTTCTGCCATAAGGGTGGTGTCATCTGCATATCTGAGGTTATTGATATTTCTCCCAGAAATCTTGATTCCAGCTTATGCTTCATCCAGCCCGGCATTTTGCATGGTGTACTTTGTATATAAGTTAAATAAGCAGGGTGACAATATACAGCCTTGACATACTCCTTTCCTAATTTGAAACCAGTCTGTTGTTCCATGTCCAGTTCTAACTGTTGCTTCTTGACCTGTATACAGATTTCTCGGGAGGCAGGTCATGTGGTCTGATATTTCCATCTTTTTAAGAATGTTCCACAGTTTGTTGTGAACCACACAGTCAAAGGCTTTGGCATAGTCAATAAAGCAGAAGTAGATGTTTTTCTGGAACTCTTTTGCATTTTCAAAGACTCAACGGATGCTGGCAATTTGATCTCTGGTTCCTCTCCTTTTTCTAAATCCAGCTTGACAAGTATATCCTTTATAAGCTTACATATTTGAGGATACTTAAAGACAAGTATTCTTTACTAACTTATACATTTCTTGTTTAATTGCCAAGTTGTGTCAGACACTTTTGCAACCCCATGGACTGTAGCCCCAACCCCAAGCTCCTCTGTCCATGGGACTTCCCAGGCAAGAATACTGGAGTGGATTGCAATTTCCTTCTCCAGGGCATCTTCCTGACCCAGGGATGGAATCTGTGCCTCCAGCATTGATTGGCAGATTCTTTACCATTGAGCCACCTGGGAAGGGCTACATATTTCTTACAAGTGTATAAAATCTATGTACTTCAAAAGTCACTCTATCTTTCTACCTGTATTTACACAAACACACCCATACAGTATACACATATAAACTTTTTTCTGGAGGAGAAATTACTTTGAAAGGGAATTCCAGAATATATAGTGCTTAAAAACCTGATTTTTGAAGTCAGGAGTAGGGTCTCTCATTTACTAGCTATGGGGCCATGAGCTTGCAGCTTGGCCATGTTGAACTTTCATTAAATAACTGTAATTCTCAAGAAGAGGACCTGACCCAGGAAATGAAGTACACAAACGTGAAGCATAGTGTTTGGTATGAGAATTGGTATAAGAAAACATTTGACAAATGATATTACTATTATTAATACATTCACTGATAACCTGTTACTGAGCTCTCTCCAATTCAGAAGTAAACATCCTACTTCCATGTACACCAAATTAACAGTTCTGAATAAGGATACAAACAAAGTCTGTGACATTTTAAGTTGCTATCCATATTCTTATTTGCCTATCAACTTACAGTTTTGAGTTCTCTTTGCTTGTTATTTTTTTAAACAAAGATATGAAAAAATCATTTTCAAAGTTTTTTGTTGTCTACATTGTGGGGTCTGTACCTTTTCGTTTTTCAAGAGACAGTCATCTTCCAAGTTCAGACACTAAGATTCAATTTCATGTTTGTTTTATTTCAGGGCACACTGCATGTTCTGGTATTTTAATCATTCGTGTACTCTAGTTTTTATCATACCATGTAGTTCAGATTCTGAACCCATAATTCTACTAAATCACTCGAGAACTGGACCCTTCCAACACTATTAATTTTGGTTCTATTTTTACATTTTCTGTACCAAATGACTAATCACTAATCAGGAAAGGCAACAATTTTCTTCTGATTTCCCCTCTGCTTTGCACCTAAATATATTGTCTATTTTTTTTTCCAGCTAAAACTGAACGACAAGCAACCTGTCCAAAGTTGTCACTTTTCTTTCCTGGAACTATCATGTCTTCTTTCCATTTTCTAAGAGATGGTATCCATGTTTAATTTTGAGTTTTTAAACCTTGATTTAGAGGCCCAAGATGAATCACTAGAGAACAACTGTTTAAAACATGTATGTGATTTTAACAAGTTAAAATGATGAAGTAGTTCAAAGTCAGACTTCCAAGGTTCCAATCAAAGCATACACTGTGGTACTCGAGGAACATATTTAACCATACTGTATCTGTTTACTCGTATCTAACATAGGGATAATATTAGTGCTAGCCTCTCAAGGTTAAGGATCAAATGGTTTAATATAAATTAAAATGTTTCATGCTGTGTCTGCACACAGTTAAACCATTTAGTAATAACTATTATTAACATTCCGTTTTTCACATGAGGCTTCTAAAGCTAGTATCTTGATGTTAAATTCAGGTCTCTACATCCTCATGGATCTTTTGAGAAGATATTAACTTCCGGTCTGCTCTTGCATCTAATTCTAATCCAATTTTACTATGCTCTACAGAAACGGCGCTTAGAAGGTCCAGTGTCTCTCTATACAATAACTCTCCCCATGAGCAACTAGATAGCCCTTGATTTATCCTTCTCCAGTTCCCTCTAGACTTCAGAATCAACACTAATAGTTGGTTCACTATACTGTATGGTAGAAACTAGCAATACTGGAAACCAACTATACTCCAACAAAAATAAAAAAAGAAAAACAGAACAAAACCACTAAATTCATAGAGAAAAATTAGATTTGTAGTTAAGGTGTGGGGGTGCAAACTGGAAGAAAGCAGTCAAAAGGTACAAGCATCTAGTTATAAGATAAATAAGCACTAGGGATGTAATACACAACGTGATGGTGATAGCTGACACTGCTCTGTGGTATATAGGAAAGTTAGAGTACATTCTAAGAGTTTTCATCACAGGGATAAAATTTTTCTTATCTCTCTCTTGTATGTATATGAAACAATAGATGTTAGCTGAGCCTACTGTGATAATTATTTCACAATATATGTAAATCAAATGACAACAAAAAATCAATATGGAGTGATACTTACAACATTGAGTTTGTGTTGGTCTCCCACCCAACAGTAGGAAAAGTTCTAAGAGTGTGGAAATAGACATCATATCTCTAAGTATGACCATGAGATAAATGTCAAGGACTTTACATTTGTCATCAAAAGCAGCGTGTGTGTGCTTACCATGTGGTCAGTCATGTCCAACTCTTTGTGATCCCATTAATTGCAGCCTGCCAGGCTCTTCTATTCATAGAATTTTACAGGCAAGAATACTGAAGTGGGTTGCCATTTCCTCCTCCGGAGATCTTCCCAAGCCAGCAATTGAACCCACAAAAGCAGAAGGTGGCCTAAAGTGGTATGATTATGCCTCTAATTAAGCCTCAACTTCCAGTTTCTAAGTATAAACAACTTCTCAAATCCTGTTGGCATTAGTCAAAAATTCATGCAGCAAAATTTTTCAATATTGCCTACTGAACACTGACTTCCATATTAAATCATAGTTCAGCTTCAAAACAAAAGGTTATAAATCTGGATCCATCAGTCTGACCTATTTACTAATTTTAGGATTCATATTGCACCACTGATTTAGTAAGAACTTACTGCCTTCATAAAGTTCTCTGAAAATCACTAACTCCGTGATTATTTAGAAAGATTTGTCTTTAAATCTTTTGATTTTGTATACAGCTAAGCAGTGATATCAAAGTTACATTCACATATCATTCATTTTTATAAGAAACTACCAGAGTAAGGCCATGAAGTAGTCTTTCTTTGATAAAGTAAAAGAGAAGAGGAAGAGAGGAGAAAAGATAGTTTGATCATGTCTTCCAAAATAAAATTCACTGCAAAATTTTACCAAGATCTACAGAAAACAAAAAAATAATACTTTCTAGTTTCATAATCTGTCTTCCCATTTTGTCTACAATGCATTATAATTCAAACTTTATTTAAAGATTAATATTCTTACAGGAGAATTTCAGTGGCATAATTCCTCAAGTTAAACTATCTAAGGTTCCATTGTATTTTTGGAATGAGGGCTAATTCTAGGTTGAGTCATGGTACATGCAAAATGAACCTGGTCATCTTGGTATGTCGGAAAATAAAAAACTTCTCCAAAAAAGTGATAGATCCATGTCCCATAGACCTGGCAAACAGTTAAAAGAAGCTTCCATTAACCACATCTCAGACAATTTGAGTTTTCTCTCCAAAAATAATAAGAAGCATAATAGATTATAAGCTATAGGGAGAAAGGTAGAAAAATATACATCTGTACTAATAGTAATAGATATGAAATAAATTAGGGTAGAAGGGAAACAGTGATATTCCTTATAGTACAAATGCTAATTGGTGAATATGGAAAGAGTGTTGGAGTTGAAAATCATCACTTTATCACCAAAGTAACTATTATTTCACATTTGCATCATCAAATAGGTGCCAAACTCGGAAGCAAATGTTCTAAGTGAGCAGAATATTTGCATGTTTCTAAAGTCTCCTAACAGATGGCTTATTAGTTGCAAGGGAAAAATCACTAACTACTCTTTGTCAAGGGCAACACCTTGATCAGATGATCAAAACTAACAATATCACCAATGAGGGGCAGATTGACATTGCATAACTTCAGCTGTGATAACCTAAAAAGTATATAGTATCATTTACATGTTGTATCATGTTCTAGCCAGGAACGCAAAACATGAATATAATCATAAGGAAATGTTGGACAAACTCAAAATTAGGAGTACTTCATTTTAAAGGGTGAATTCATTATTCAAAAGTAATAATTTAATAAAGCAAAAGAAAAGCATTTGAAAATACTCTAGCTTAAAAGTGATGTGACAACTAAATGCAAAAATTGATCTGAGACTGGGTTCTCACTAGAGTAACAAAATTGCTATCAAGGATATTATTTGGTCAAAAACTAAACTAAGTAACAGATTTGATAAAATTATTGTATCAAAAATAAGTTTGTTTAAATTGGTAACTATATTGTTACCTAAGAATGTAATCTTACTCTTAAGAACTACCCAGCAATGTTATCTAAGGGATTCAATATTTATAATTTCTGCTCATGATTCAGAAAAAGAACAACTCTATATGGAGAAAGTATATTAAGTTTCTTCTGGTTGTAAGTCTGAGGTTCATTCCTCCCTAGCTGTCCGCTAGAAAACTTCCAATTCTTTAAAAGCCACTCACATTTCTTTGTGCATCTTCAAACCCATAACAACATATGGAATCCTCACATTTTGAATTATTATGATCCCATCTTCTATCACATCTGTCTTCTGACTTTTAAAAGGTTCATGTGATTATATAAAACCCACCAGAATAAAATCTGTATCTTAAGGTTAACTGTCTTGGGAGTTTAATTACATTTGCAAAATCTCTTTCTAGTAGTATCTATATTAATGCTTGAGTGAATGACCAAGAAACAATAATCTGGGGGCTGGAAGGAGAACATCTTCAGAATTCTGCCTACCACAGCTGGAGATAGACAGACAGACAGATAGATAAAATATGACTGATAGATAATAATGATAGAACAAAATTAATAAAGCAACATAGGTAAGATAATAACACAGAATCTAGTAAAGTATGCTCCTGCACTAGTAACTGTAAGTTTGAAATTATTTTCAACTAGAAATTTCAAAGATACTTAGGGTTTTGTGTTAAAGACCATCAATAATATTGTCCCAAACTATCTTTTTTATTTTTGTCAACAGTTACTTCTGTAAGTTATCTGTAGATAAGTTATCTGTAGATATCTGGCATCCGTCAATACCCAGGAGAAAGCTCATGCTCTCCTGACACCTTACTTTCCTCATATTCTTTCAGGTAGCAGTGGTTGAACTGTTTCCAAGACCAAAAAAAAAGAAAAAAGTTAATTCTTTGGGGAAAGAGGAGGAACACAATAAACAAAAACAGTATCCAAATTCTCTTTTGACACTGTAGAAGTTCAAAGTATAGAAAAGTCTGGCTAACAACATGTACAGTAAGATTACTGACACGTTAAAAATGGGAGTTTTCCTGCTTATTGATTTTGACTAATAACCAAAGTCCAAAAGTACAGATTCCAAAGTATTCCTCTGCTCTAAATAAACTACTTGCTAACATGGAGCAAAAAACCAGCATCTCAACATTTAGCTCATTATTGACTCAGCCTAAATGAGGAAAAGCTTCAGATACTCCAGGAATTTTAAATACACTCATTGCCAAATAAGATGTGCTGCATTTGTCCCTTTCCCTCTTGTCACTGAGTATGTCTGTGTTTTTCATGAGATGAGGGGGTAACTTTTTCTATCACTTTAGAGAAAAGGGAGCTTTATTTAAACCACTTGAAAGAATTTGTCTGTAAGAAGGAAGACCAGCACCTCAACCTCAAACTGTGACCGTTGACGTGTAGAAGATCAAACATAGACTAAGACTGCTCAATGCCAATACTAATTTTGGCAGTTAAAGAGAGAGAGATTTGAAGCATCCTAAAATTTGAGGGCTATGAGACAAAAATTCATAACATCTTAAATGAGTCAGCATAGACAAGTGGTATTCCCTCTTGAGCTAGTTTGTTCGAGAAGTCTGTGTGGTAAGGTGAGCTGACTCCAGCAGAGAGAGACTGTGGTATGTCAACAGGCAGAAATAAATTTCAAGGGATTATAAGAAATCAGAGGGATATTGTACCACTTATGCAGATAAATGTGTAATTCAACAGATTCCACTTTGTGGGGGAGGTTGGAAATCTCTAAAGAATCCATCAAACCTTCCAATGAGAAGAGAGTCATTGTTTGGAAATATGCCTAGCTAGATGTTTTGATAGACAAAAAGCAATGATAAAAAGATTCAGCTATGTTAAGTGGTTTTCCCTTGGTCCTGATTTTCTTTCATCTCTTTCATCTCCCAGTCATGAAGGAATCAGATGTTATACAATGTCTACAGAAGACAGGACTCCCAAACTTTGCAAGTTCTGCAGCCTACAAGTATTTATATAATTTGTATGATTGAAGGAATAGTCTTAATCTTTACAAACTGGAGCTATAACATAGTTTACGCCTCATTTTCCTTGACAGAGACAGTAGTATTTTCTCATATTTCAAAATACTAGTTTGAAATTAGACTGCCTAGCCCATTTACTAGGACTTCTCTCGTGGCTCAGACAGTAAGGAATTTGCCTGCAATGCAGGAGACCCAGGCTTGATTCCTGGGTCAGGAAGACCCCCTGGATAAGGAAATTGCAACCCACTCCAGTATTTTTGCCAGGAGAATCCGACGGACAGAGGAGCCGAGAGGGCTACAGTCCATGGGATCACAAAGAGTTGGTTACGACTGAGCAGCTAACACACACAAACAAAACTTAATCAACCCTTTATCACGTTCATGGATTCTTTAAGTTAGAAAATCAAACACGGTATATTGGGCATGCTTGTCTTTGCTCCGTGAAACATGGGGTCTTCTATGAAATGACTTAAAGACAGGAGATGACTTGATAGCAAGAGGCTGGAATCATTTGAAAACTTGGTCACTCAGCGTAAACCTGCTCGCTCTTGAGGTTGACGCTGGCTGTCAGATGAATCCTTTACTGTGGCTCTCAGCCAGAACACCTATTACATGATCTCTCCTGAATTTCCTCCAAGGAGGCTGAGTTCCTAGGGTGACTGTACTGACACAAAATGAGACAATGGAAGCTGTCTTTTGTATAATCTAGTCTCAGTTGTTAAAAAAAAAAAACAAAACATTATTTCTGTCAGTTACACTTTATCAGATGGAGTAATCAAAGCCCACCAAGTTTTCTAGAAGGGGTAGGGGTGGAAGTTAGTATGGAGTCTACTTCTTGGTGAGGAATAGCAAGGTTTTTCAGGTTATGTGCTATTATTAGAAATACCACTTCAGCCATCTTAAGAAAGTACTATTTGCCACACTGCCTATTTTGCAGTCCAACAGCGCCAGATGTACCCATAATCAAGATACACAAAAAACTTGAAAACATCTATTTTCTTATCAATAAAATAGGATGAGAATAAAAGTAGATACTCATTGGTTTGTGATGAAGACTATATGAGAGTTTTAACATACAGGGCATATTAGTTCTTAGATGCATTATGAACATATAAATGAGCTATCATTATTTCTTACACCTACTAAGAAGGCTTCTAAATCTGATGGAGGGAAGCGTAAATTAGCATATTCACACTATTCGCTTATTCCTTCAGTTTCTTGAAATTTGGGTGAGCTATTTGTTTTGTTTAGATGGGTAATTATCAGCTTAATTGGAATTTTGGAAGGTGATTTAAGCAGATGGATGGTATATTTGAAGTAGGAAAGAATAATTACTGTTTAGTAACAATAACAATTATTGAGGGAAATGAACATTTACATCATTCATTTTCCCTTTATTACCTCAACTACAAATCACTCTGTAAATCTGGAAAAAAATAAATACTAGAAGGTAATAGGAACACATGCATGCACACACATACATAGTGTACACACAAAGAGAAGAGTTTAGACTATATAAATCACTGTCTCTAAATCAGTACAATGGTGCTTTGGGCCATCTGACAGATTAACCAAATCATGCTGTTATGGGAATCAAACTCTGTCATGCTAGCTACTCCTACCAGATTTAGCATAGTTTTGATATGCAAGTAAATTATAAGCTACATAACTCACAGTGCAAAATTACTGATAACATATCCAGAAGTAAATATTTGACAAAAAAAACTGGCCAAAACGTCCATTTGGCTACAGAAAACAATTATTATCTATTCTTAGGAATCTATTTGCATTTGGACTCGTTGTTTTTCACTGCATTTAGAAGAGGCAATGACTGTTCTGAAATAGTTTTCATGAAGCTTCATGACCCAAATGCAGGCAATATGAAGGACAGGAAAGCCGGGTGTGCTGCAGTACATGGGATGGCAAGGAGTTAGACACAACTGAGCTACAACAAAAATGGGAAGAAGGTCTCTAGAAAACATCTTCTGAAATGGCATTAAATTCTCAGAAATCTCATGTTGAACACTGCAAAATATTTCCCCTTCAGTGTAAAATATTTAAAGTTGATTTATGGGTATTATATGTATTAAATGTGTATAAATGTGATTTTAAACATTGTAGGAAATCAGGCAATGATTTTGTTTTCTCTTACAGACTCAGAGATATACATCACACTAAATAGGCTGAAAAGATAAATCCTAAGAATTAATAGCCATTTAAATCTCTATTCAGGAATTAACCCATTTAATTAAAAATGTAAAGTCACTAATAGAGAAAAGAATGTAATTTAAATGGCCAAATATAAAAAAAATCTGGATTTAAAAAAGTATTTTGTATCACTGTGTCCTAATCTCTCTAATGAATAATTAATATATAAAATACTTAAGAAATACTAATATTAATGATGTCATTTTAAATTAAGATATTCAAGACAGGGACAAGTAGAGGGGAAAAAAGAGACTGGATTAAGCTTTGTAGCCAACTGGAAAGAAATTAAAATTAGCAACCAGGATACTAGGAGTTTCTGCCTCTGCAGGTTGCTAGGAGGTTATAATTTATGTGCTTCATTTTACTCATCTCCAGTACATAAACACCAATTCTCTTGATCTTCCTCACAGAATGGTTTGAAATGTCCAACTAAAACACAGCATGGCATGGGGAGTTTCTATTTCAATTTCCTACCCTCTCTGCTTTGGGAGGAAGTAAGCATTCAGCAGATTCTCGACCATCTGAGGCACCAGGGAACAAACCGAGGGACTAACACTAGTTCTTATGCATTCAGCAGTAAACAGGCATTTCTGCACTCCTCACAAGCAGGGTCTGGGCTTCCTATAACCCTCTTCTTACTTCTGCTGGCCCTCCAACCAGCCAAGGTGGCTTGTCTTCCCTTTGTTGAATCCCAGGGTCAATAGGAAGCTTGAACTGCTCATTCCTCACGGAGGTCTCTGCCCTGTGCTCTCCTCCCACCAACATGGCTTTAATCTCCCTTTTCCTCTGAGTCACTCCTAGGGGCACAAGCCCTGACCTGATTGCTTTTCTTCCCTTCCTGATTCCAGGCGGATCTTTCTTACAGTCTTGGTTGTACAGGAGTCCTTCTGCCAGCCTCCAGTTAGTTATCAGTGAGAATTGCTCCCCATGTAGATGTATTTTTGATATGTTCATGGGGAGAGATAAATTCTGTGTTCTTTTACTCTGCCATCTTTAGTAGTGAGTAGTGACAGTCACTCAGCCATGTCTGACTCTTTGCAACCCCATCTACTGTTGCTCACTAGGCTCCTCTGTCCATGGAATTCTCCAGGCAAGAATACTGGAGTGGGTTTGCCTTCCATTCTCAAGGGGGTCTTCCCGACCCAGGCATCAAACCCGGGCTCCTGCATTGCAGGCAGATTCTTTAACACCTGAGCTACCAGGGAAACCCTTCATTACCTTTACTTCCGGTCAAATTGGTGGGCAAACCATACCCTCCCTCACATTTCAAAAGGAAGCCTCTTAAGTGAAATTTCAATGTACTATTCACAGATCCTTTAGCATATATTTGAATCAACTCTTAAATCATCAAAGGAGTGACTAAAGTGAAAGCAGAATAACTAGCTAATAAAGGACAGTTTGAAATATGGTTCTGATGGGCATACCACCAGAATTTGACAGTAGTTCTTATAATGGAAATGGGAAGAAAGTAGCTAAACCAATCATTTAATGAACTAAAATCTTCTAAACTAGTGGAATCACACTAGGCCCCAACTCTGACTTCCTGAATTAGCACTATGAGGATAGACTAAATAATCTAGATCTCTATACTTTTAATAGTTACACAAATAAGTCTAATAATTAGCCTTTATTTTTTTTAAATCATTGGATATCTATAGTGATGTATTGTAGACCTGAAATTTCAAAAGGCATCTTATTTCACTAATTCATTCACAGATATACATTAAATATATACTCTGTATGAGGTCTTATGCCATATAGTTTATTTATATTATTTCACAAGTGTTTGAAAGTTTTCCCTAATAGTTATGAAAGTGAAACCCTAAAGTGAAAGTGAAAGTCACTCAGCCATGTCCAACTCTTTGTGACCCCATGGACTATACAGTCCACGAAATTCTCCAGGCCACAATACTGGAATGGGTAGCCTTTCCCTTCTGCAGGGGACCTTCCCAACCCAGGTCTCCCACATTGCAGGCAGATTCTTTACCAGTTGAGCCACAAGGGAAGTCCAATAGTTATGGTAGGGTATTATTTAATAAAGTTATAAGCTACTCAGTATAAACCAGATATGTTACAAGGATTTAATGTACAGCACAGAGAATATATCCAATGTTTTATGACAACTTTATATGTAAACCTATAAATGCATTGAATTACTGTGCAGCACACCTGGAACTACTGATCCCATCATTATCCCTAGCTTCAGGACTGACTGCCTTCTAGTATGGAACTAGTTCCCTTTTAGTATCTTAACACTACTTAACTGTTACACTGTTTCCTCAAAACAGTGTAAACAAAAAACATTTTCCACTAAATAAACAAACTTAAAATTTTATTTCATATATCTGTCAATTACAACTATCTTCTAGATTAAAAGGTAAAATTCCATAAACTACTCTACCCTTAGCCTTCTACTCTGATTAAACTAGATTATAAAATTCTTCAGGACTACATACGTTTGTTTCTGATTATTCTTATCCCAGTATTGCAAACACTGTACTAAATATATTTTGTTGGCTCGGCATGGTACAATGTCCCATTTTGTATCTCAGCATACTTTAGCTATGTCATCAGACATTTTGTTAGTTGTTAGAAAACAGGCAATATATAGAGCAAGGAAAGGAAGAGAAGGTTTGGTTTAGCTTTCTATATTGCTGCTGTTAAGTCGCTTTAGTTGTGTCCGACTCTGTGCGACCCCATAGACGGCAGCCCACCAGGCTCTCCCGTCCCTGGGATTCTCCGGGCAAGAACACTGGAGTGGGTTGCCATTTCCTTCTCCAGTGCATGAAAGTGAAAAGTGAAAGTGAAGTCGCTCAGTAGTGTCCAACTCAATGGAAGAAAATAAGACCATGCATTAGGGAAAGAGGTAGAGAGAGAGTCATTTTTACCTAAAACTAAATTAGACTAACTTCCACTGCATAAAGTTTGCTTAGTCTTTCCAAAATGTTTTTCAAAATTCCTTGATTTTGTGCTTATTTGTTATTTCCTTCAGTACAAGTTTTCATCTTTATTTAAAATAAAATTCTTCAGTAAGGAATACATTATGTTTGAGCATATCATGCCTCCACCAAATGGCAGTAAGAGGAAAGGGATTAACATTCCTTCATTGGGTCAACAATGAAGTTTGAACAGGTTGATAAAATAGCATAAGACACCAATGTAATATCATGGATGAGAGAAAATATTCAGGCCCTTTGGCAAAGTTGAATGAGTGATCAATGTATTTAAAAGCCTCACAACTTATTCTAATTTTATTTAATATACAGACAGGAAGTAGAGACTATAAATAGAACAACAAAGTTGAAAAGAGAAAGATGCTCAGTTTTGTTTTGTTTTTTTCCCATCAGTCAGCTTAATCTTCCAATGTCACAGAACCGTAAAGTAGGAGAGCACCAAGAGTGCAAAGTGAGCAAGAGCTAGGTCTCAGACATTATATGAACCCACAGAAATGTGGTGCAGTGAATATTTTTATGACAGAAGACACTAACAATAAGATTTTTAAATAGTCATTTAACATAAATCCATATTTTTTACAAATATAAAGTACTGCTGACTTCATTTTTGACTTCAGATTGATAAAAACATTTTGCATTTGTTTCCGTTTGGTTTATGAAGTATTTTTCACTGCAGTATCTCAGTTGAGCCTCATAAAAAAAAACCTCTATGTTGCAGGGCAAGGTTTACCATCCTCATCTAATCAACAGGCAAATAGATGCTCATAGCAATTTCATATTATAGTAAAAATAGGACAAGAACTCAGATACTATGATTCCCATTCTCTATTAGGCAATTTCTAACAGAGTGCTAATCTAGATAATAACGTTCTTAATCTTTAAAAAAGTTTAGACCACCTACTAGATTCAAATAAAACAAAATCTATGCTCCTTTTAGTGCAAGATGAGTGCATCCATTAAATCTGGGAAAAAAACCTGGGAATTTTAGTTGGAAAACAAAATACATTTCTAAGAATATTAACTGTTGCTTACTTACATAAAAATTTTTACTGAGATGTATAACATATATGCAGAAAAGTACTCAAATATGTACAAATCATTATTTTCACAAAGTGAATATAGCATTCAGATCAAGAACAAAGCAAGACAGCATCAGAAGTCTCCCTCGTTGTCTTTTAGTCACCAAATCCTTAAAAGTAATCACTGTCTTGACTTCTAATACCATAAATTAGATTTGAAAATTTAAAAGTATGAGATTTATTTATGCAGTTTCAAAATCTATATTCTACAATCCACCCCAAAAGCATTATTTCTTCTAAAAGTAACCCTTTATATACTATATATCTACTGTTCTTGTTTTATTTAAGATCTGTCTTCAGATACTAGAAAAAGTATTTGCTTCCCAAGATTATTTTGCTTAGATTAATCCATAAAGATGAGATTCTGTTCTGCACATTTCTAAACTCTCTCCCTTGTATTCACAGGCCCAGTATACACCCTGTCCAAACTTGGGCAATCCAAGCATTAGACACCTGCTATTAGCATTAGACACCTCCTATTTCAACCTAGTGCCCATTAGTCAAAAACTCTTTTAATATTTTTATTTCACAAAATTATTTTAGGTGTTATCCCTTTCTGAAACTAATATTTATTTAATAAAGATCTGTCCTGCCAATATCACCTTATAAATTCAAAAAACAAATTCAAGAAAGAAGAATTTCAGCTGTTACTGATTTAAACCTTAAGAGTAAAATTTTCCCAGATTTATCTCATCCTGAAAATCATTAGTTAAAAATCATAAATTAGAATAGCTCTCAATAGTTTTACATATTTGTTGATTTGGCCACCTATTGAATAAATGTTGCAAAAAAAATAGATCATAACCAAAAAACATCAAATCATCCTCATTGTATTTGAAAAACTATCATTCTAGTCAGCTAAGTAGTTTTACTGACCCTAAACAAGCCAAGGTCTCTAGACATAGATTCTGCAACAGTGGCACAGGGTAACAGAAAGAAAGTTATAATTAAGGTAACATTAAGGTTTTTGTCAGAGAAGAAATTGGCACCCCACTCCAGTGTTCTTGCCTGGAGAATCCCAGGGACGGGGGAGCCTCATGGGCTGCCGTCTATGGGGTCACACAGAGTCGGACACAACTGAAGCGACTTAGCAGCAGCAGCAGCAGCAGCAAGGTTTTTGTCTTAACACTTAGTTATCTCCCTCCTAAGAGAACATTATAACAGAAGAATATAGAACTACAAGCCAGTGAACATATGTTTGAATCCTGGGTCCACCTATTCTCTTATGGAAGTGTTATTTTATAAATCTCACTTTTATAATTGTGAATTGTCATTAATGATGCACATTGTGTCTGCTTTGAGTCTGTATCTTGTACTTCTTTGCTATGCTCACAAACCTGGACACATATATAAATTTTATAAATATTTGCTAGTAAGGAAACTGTCAAATCTTAGAGAAAAATTCAAAGATTAAGTCCAGATTCAGACATCAAATATACAACATTTTTCTCAAAGAAGCGGAAATACTACACTTCCTGAAAATCTGTAATATCAACTGGATCAAAAACACAAGTAATAGTGAGCACGTCAATACTGCCTTGGGAGGAAGTGAAGTGACCGGACTTTTAGGTCTTTGCAGTCTCTCAATGAAATGACTCAGATGAGATAAATAAAAAAAGAAAAAAAAAGGTTACCATTTCTATTCTTCAAGTTTACCTTTTTCTTACAGAACAAAACAGAGAGCATATATCCCTAATAAAATTCCAGTGAAAAGTGAAAGTCATTCAGTCATGTCCAACTCTGTGACCCCCATGACTATACAGTCCAAGGAATCTCCAGGCCAGAACGCTGGAGTGGGTAGCCTTTCCCTTCTGCAGGGGATCTTCCCAACCCAGGTCTCCAGCATTGCAGGTGGATTCTTTACCAGCTGCACCACAAGGGAAGCCCAAGAATACTGGAATGGGTATCCTATCCCTTCTCCAGCGGATCTTCCCAACCCAGGGATTGAACCATCTGGCCTTAAAAAACTGGACTACTAGTCAAAGTTGCTCACATTACACCACAATTCTGACAGAATCTGTTTCCCCCTAGCTTTTAACACCTGCAGTCAGACAAAGCAAGTGAATACTGATGAGGATGGTGGTGATGAAGGTACATCATACCAACATTTGAATGACCATAGATGTTTGACTAACAATATAACTTTTATCTTCAAAATATTTTAAATAATGGCTATGCACATGAAAAATAAAACACATGAAATAGATCAGTATATCTCAACTTCATGTACAGATTGTAAAGCCCCAAACCAAAATAACACTGGCATTTTTTATGAAGGAGAAGGAGGGAAAGAAAGAGGGAGAGAGGAAAGGATGAGAAATAGGACAGAGGAGACAGGAGGAGGAGTTAATGATGCCTGTTCTATCTTGGTTCAAGTTATATACATTCACACTGTCCCTCACTCACTGAACAATAGAATAACTAAAGTCTGTGGTAGGAAGACCTAGCATCAGTACTGATGGGGAGGCTCAGAGAGAAGGAAAACAGAGATAAATGAATCACCTTCCATCAAGAAGAAGAACAGAATCAGCTAGGATCAGATGGAGAAAGATTATCATCAGGAAAAGATAAATGACACTCCTTCTTTTTGGATACTGGTACTGAATATCCAGGGGATGGTCCACTTTGGCAGTTTTTTCCCATTCTTTTTCTGGACTTGGCTTGTGTGGTGCCCCATGCTGTGCCTGACGGACATTTCCCTCATTCGGATGATAACTGCATTTGGCCCCCTTTATAAACAACAGCAGCAAACATGGTTCAAAGACTGACTCAGACCATGGACTCAGCATTTATTTGACTATTTCCCCCAGCACAGTGGAATTTTTTGATGTTATTAGAAATCTCAAATTTCAAACTTCATAATACAAAATTGACATGTTTAGACTATAACATTCAAGTTCGGTTTAAATAATATAGAAGTGAGATTTTAAATATGAAAATATAAAAATTCTAGACACTCCCATAGATGGATAATACATGCAAGTTGCCATTTTGGCCTCCCAATCATGATACCCACCACAACGGATCTTTCCACTCTTTGTCACTTGAATTGGGATGAGGCTCTCACTCCCGAATAGCAAACCCTCTTTCTATAGATGAACTTCACTTGCCATTTCTGCTCCTGACCATGCTAGAGTAAATAAAATATACAACAGGTATGATAGGTTAAATAGCAAAATTATATGTTCTGAAATATTTAGACAGAGGTCAGATTACCAGTGTAGTATGAGAAATAAAACAGGTATCAGTCACTTTTTTATCAAATGAGCAGTTTTAGTGATACCAAAGCCAAGAAAAACTAAAGATATTTACTAATGCCCAAATAATAAATAGAGTAAGTAATAAATAGAGAAAAGAAAAATCTATTCCAATAAGTTGAGCAAACATTTTGCAAAGCTTGGGTATTCCATTTATTTGAGGACATTTAATGATTAAAACTAATATCTTGAGTTAAGAGTGCCAGGGGACATATTTAATGCAGAGAAGCAAAAGCTTCAAGGGAAATCAATTGTAAAATAATCAATACTAAAATCTGTACTCTGAGCAAATGTTCACTCAAAGACTAAGGTTTGGTAATAAGGGCCCAAAGCAAAAACAGATGTATCGGCCCACACTAGCTTGTAAGAGCAGATGCAGAAAAGGATCTCGTATAGACAAACATTGGAATATACTATTTTAGCTAAGCTATTTAAGGAGAATTATGCCTTGTGAAGCTAAAAATGAGCACTGACTTCAGAAATGTTCTATCTTCTATATTTCATTGTACATGGAGAAGGCTGCTGAACAATCACTATTCTTTAGAGGTTAATTTTAGCAGTGTTTACAGTGTTTTGCTTTATAATGCCTTGCATTTTAGAAGTCTTATAGGATTTTCCATGCTGATTCTAGGATTGTAGAGGCTGTACCTGATTATCATGATATTATAGGAAGATAATTATTATACTGAACAAATACAGTTAATGAAATCTCATGAAAAATTTCAGCATCTTTTAATGCTACATATAAGCTATGAATTGGTATAGTAGTTAACAGGAACCAAAGGCACTGGAAGGGATATATAGTCCACTGAAATGTGAACTCTGAAAGAATCCACAGACCAAGACATCTCTATGAATTCTGGAAAAAGGAAGTCTGTGTATTTCTACCAAATCACTGTTAATTCAAGTGACCAGTGTTGGCAGTTAAGTATTTGACTCCAGAATCATATAAAGTAAATCTGAACACAATTATGTGATCTTAGACAACTAATTTAAAACTACTTCTCCTTAGTTACTCATTGTTAGAGCAGAAAAATAAAGATGTTTACTTCACAGTGTTGTTATGTGGGCTAAATGAAGTCAAGTATTACAAGTATCTAGCATATAGTGAAGAGCTTCAAAATGTTAGCTGCCATCAGCTACTAACAACTACCAATGGAGATCTCTCCTCATTTCCTCTGGATCCAATTATGCTCACTTCTTATCAGCCTGGCTATAGGAACCCTGTGTGTATGGATATGTGGAGATACCTATATAAATATATATGTATCTCATTCACACACATATACATAATATATGGAGAGAGAGAGAGAGATTCAGATATAGAGAAGAATTACAAAACCATAATACAATTATCAAAACCAAGAAATTAACTTTTGTACAGTACTCCTAACCAAAGCACAGAAATTATTCCAAGTTTTACCACTTCTACATTAACATCCTTTCTCTTGTTCCAAGATGCCACCACATTTACCTGTCTCCTTATTTTCTTCTAACTCCTGACATTCTTTCAGCCTTTCATATCCTTTACACTTTTGAAGAGCACTGGACTTTGTAGAATGTCCCTCAATTTAAGTGTGTGTGTCTGATGTTTTCTTATAATTTCTCATTAAATTTTGCATTAACAGAAGGATAATACAATGGCAATGTGCCATTTTTAGGTCATCATGTCAAGAGGTACATGACGTCGCTATGTACTATTGGGGAAGTTAATCTTGATCATTTGTCTAAGGTAGTTACTGGCAGAATTCTCCTGTGGAAATTTACTATTATTCCATTTCTAATTGGTAAATATTTCAGGGGAGAAAATTAAGCTATGCACAGATCCTGTTTCTGCTTTAACTTTCACCTGTTCTTTTAGTAGGATCTTTCCTATGATGGTGATTATTATGGTGTTATAAGAGTGATGATTTATTTCCCTCACTTCTTACATATTTATTAACTGGAATTTTTCTCAAGGAATTTTTTTTTTTCAATTCTCCATCACTTATTCAGCTACTTATATACACTCACGAAATGGAGCAGAACCCTGCGGGGCCTCCCAAGTACAAAAGCCCCTCCCTGTCCCCTTCTCCTTCTTTGTAGAAAAGCTGAAGTCATACAGGCCTCTCCTGAGTCACAAAGGAGTAGGCTCAAGCAGTTAATGATTAGGACAACAGAGTCACAGAGTCTTCAATTCTTCTCTAAAAGATATAGATAACAGTGTCTGGTGCACATACCTGAGTTGTTTTACAGATACTATAACTGCCACCAGAGAGAAAAAGCTAACTGCAAGATGACTAGACTGTAGCTATGACATAAGTGCTACATCTTGAGCAGTTATGAGTCTATGGCTAGCAAAATTCCAAGAACTGGCCTCAAGAGAATGAGAATAACATTATTGCTTGTAATAATCTGCATCTTTGTAGGCAGCAAAGTAATTGTAACTTGTTCTGCCCATATATGTAAGTGGGCAACTGATGTCAGCAAAGAGATGCTACAGACATGTCAACATCTTCCACTCAAAGATCTTGATGCCTTTTCTCAGCATGACCCCATAAAAATCGAATGATGTCTGACCAAGGATATTTCTAAGTGGTCCCTAAAAGTTAACATATAACAGATTTCACCAAGATATATTTTAACTTAAATTTTACACCAGATGCTTCCATGTTCCACAAACCTCCAGCCCTAGCACAGCTTACAAATATTTTGATCACACAATGCGTTGCTTAACATGTTGATTCTTTTCTTTAAGAAGTAAGACTGAATACTGAATAGTTAACGGTTGACTAGATTTTTCACCTAGCTTCTTTTACAGTAAACCCACAAGCAAACTGCGGAAACAAGATAGTATCTAAGGAAAGATCACAAGGAGTCAACAAATCTACATGCAGTGGAAAATGCCTCAATGATTAACTGAGATTTGTTTCCCCTTTCCTTTAAAAAAAAACGTTCATCTTCGAGCCGAATCTGAGGAGTTGGTTTTGGGACATGAATCTGCCTTCTCCCCAGATTGCTGACCTCCTGAATAAAGCAATTTTTCATTTTCCCAACAAAACATGTCTCTCAGTATTGTGGATGTGACTGGTGATGGAAGCAAAGTCCGATGCTGTAAAGAGAAATATTGCATAGGAACCTGGAATGTTAGGTCCATGAATCAAGGCAAATTGGAAGTGGTCAATCAGGAGATGACAAGAGTGAACATTGACATTCTAGGAATCAGCGAACTAAGATGGACTGGAATGGGTGCATTTAACTCAGATGACCATTATATCTGCTACTGTGGGCAGGAATCCCTTAGAAGAAATGGAGTAGAAATCATGGTCAACAAAAGAGTCCAAAATGCAGTACTTGGATGCAATCTCAAAAATGACAGAATGATCTCTGTTCGTTTCCAAGGCAAACCGTTCAATATCACGGTAATCCAACCCTATGCTCCAACCAGTAATGCTGAAGAAGCTGAAGCTGAACGGTTCTATGAAGACCTACAAGACCTTTTAGAACTAACACCCAAAAAAGATGCCCTTTTCATTATAGGGGACTGGAATGCAAAAGTAGGAAGTCAGGAAACATCTCGTATAACAGGCAAATTTGGCCTTGGAGTATAGAATGAACCAGGGCAAAGGCTAATAGAGTTTTGCCAAGAGAACACACTGGTCATAGCAAACACCCTATTCCAACAACACAAGAGAAGACTCTACACATGGACATCACCAGATGGTCAACACTGAAATCAGATTGATTATATTCTTTGCAGCCAAAGATGGAGAAGCCCTATACAGTCAGCAAAAACAAGACCAGGAGCAGACTGTGGCTCAGATTATGAACTCCTTATTGCCAAATTCAGACTTAAATTGAAGAAAGTAGGGAAAACCACTAGACCATTCAGATATGACTTAAATCAAATCCCTTATGATTATACAGTGGAAGTGAAATAGATTTAAAGGACTAGATCTGATAGACAAAGTGCCTGATGAGCTATGGACAGAGGTTCATGACATTGTACAGGAGACAGGGATCAGACCATCCCCATGGAAAAGAAATGCAAAAAAGCAAAATGGGTGTCTGAGGAGGCCATACAAACAGCTGTGAAAAGAAGAGAAGCGAAAAGCAAAGGAGAAAAGGAAAGATATTCCCAACTGAATGCAGAGTTCCAAAGAATACCAAGGAGAGATAAGAAAGCCTTCCTCAGCGATCAATGCAAAGAAATAGAGGAAAACAACAGAATAGGAAAGACTAGAGATCTCTTCAAGAAAATTAGAGATACCAGGGGAACATTTCATGCAAAGATGGGCTCGATAAAGGACAGAAATGGGGTGGACCTAACA
The DNA here is from genome assembly GCF_054371585.1 of Giraffa tippelskirchi. Taxonomy (NCBI): domain Eukaryota; kingdom Metazoa; phylum Chordata; class Mammalia; order Artiodactyla; family Giraffidae; genus Giraffa; species Giraffa tippelskirchi. The sequence goes on from NC_137276.1 coordinate 47,007,865, forward strand.
GAAGCAGAGGATAGTAAGAAGAGGTAGCAAGAATACACAGAAGATCTTCACAGCCCAGATAATTACAATGGTGTGATCACTCACCTAGAGCCAAACATCCTGGAATGTGAAGTCAAGTGTGCCTTAGAAAGCATCTCTACGAACAAAGCTAGTGGAGGTGATGGAATTCCAGTTGACCTATTTCAAATCCTGAAAGATGATGCTGTGAAAGTGCTGCACTCGATATGCCAGCAAATCTGGAAAACTCATCAGTGGCCACAGGACTGGAAAAGGTCAGTTTTCATTCCAATCCCAAAGAAAGGCAATGCCAAAGAATTCTTGAACTACCACACAATTGCTCTCATCTCACATGCTAGTAAAGTAATGCTCAAAATTTTCCAAGCCAGTGTTCAGCAATACATGAACCGTGAACTTCCAGATGTTCAAGCTGGTTTTAAAAAAAAACAGAGGAACCAGAGATAAAATTGCCACCATCCGCTGGATCATCGCAAAAGCAAGAGAGTTCCAGAAAAACATCTACTTCTGCTTCATTGACTATGCCAAATCCTTTGACTGTGTGGATCACAATAAACTGTGGAAAATTCTGAAAGAGATGGAAATACCAGACCATCTGACCTGTCTCTTGAGAAACCTGTATGCAGGTCAGGAAGCAACAGTTAGAACTGGACATGGAACAACAGACTGGTTCCAAATAGGAAAAGGAGTACGTCAAGGCTGTATATTGTTACCCTGCTTATTTAACTTATATGCAGAGCACATCATGAGAAATGCTGGGCTGGAAGAAACACAAGCTGGAATCAAGATTGCCGGGAGAAATATCAATAACCTCAGATATGCAGATGACACCACTCTTATGGCAGAAAGAGAAGAAGAACTAAAAAGCCTCTTGATGAAAATGAAAGAGGAGAGTGAAAAAGTTGGCTTAAAGGTCAACGTTCAGAAAACTAAGATCATGGCATCTGGTCCCATCACTTCATGGGAACTAGATTGGGCAACAGTGGAAACAGTGTCAGACTTTATTTTTTTGGGCTCCAAAATCACTGCTGATGGTGATTGCAGCCATGAAATTAAAAGACGTTTACTCCATGGAAGGAAAGTTATGACCAACCTAGATAGCATATTTAAAAGCAGAGACATTACTTTGCCAACAAAGGTCCGTCTAGTCAAGGCTATGCTTTTTCCATTAGTCATGTATGGATGTGAGAGTTGGATGGTGAAAAAAGCTGAGCACCGAAGAATTGATGCTTTTGAGCTGGAGAAGACTCTTGATAGTCCCTTGGACTGCAAGGAGATCCATCCAGTCCATCCTAAAGGAGATCAGTCCTGGGTGTTCATTGGGAGGACTGATGTTGAAGTTGAAACTCCAATACTTTGGCCACCTCATGCGAAGAGTTGACTCATTGGAAAAGACCCTAATGCTGGGAACGATTGGGGACAGCAGGAGAAGGAGATGACAGAGGATTAGATGGCTGGATGGCATTACTGACTCGACGGACATGGGTTTGGTTAAACCCCGGGAGGTGGTGATGGACAGGGAGGCCTGGTGTGCTGTGATTCATGGGGTCGCTAAGAGTCAGACACAACTGAGCGACTGAACTGAACTGATTGGCTTTCATGTGGCAAGCAGCCAAAACTGAGTTTGGTAACACTCATGTATGTTTATTTTATTCTTTGCTTTACAATCCATTATTATCTTTGTTGCTTAAGTCATAGCTTTGCCCATGAGAGCTTTTTAAAATTAGTTCTGGAGCCCTTTTAAAAATAGTTTCATTTTTAAAAACATTTCCTTACATTCTGTTACCACAAAATGCTCCAGAACCATCTTATATTTTCTATGCTATGGTCCTGAAATCAACCACCTGTGTTTTTTTCATTGTCAAGTAGAAACAAAGACCTGGGGTCTAGGTGTGTTCATTAAATAATAAACCCAATTTATTCAACTACAGGTATATTACTGGTGATCTTTGACTTAATGACATTGATAGGCTCATCACTTATTGAAGGATATTTGGATTTTTTTCCAATTTTTGGTGATTATACCTAAAGCTCTGACAAACATTTGCACAGCAACTTCTGCATGAATATAACTTTCCATTTCTCTTGGAAAGATCTCTAGGAGTGTTGGATTGTTGAATCATATGGCAGGTGTAGGATTAACTTAGTAAGAAACTATCAAACCATTTTCAAAGAGAATATGCCATTTGACATTCCTAACTGCAACATCTGAGTGTTCCAAAAGTTCCCCATCCTCACCAGTTTTCAGCACAAACACTTTTGTTTTCCATTTTAGACATTTTTGTAAGTATGTAATAACATCTCTAGATGGTTTTAAATTGCACTTGTCTGAATATTAATGATGTTGAGCATCTTTTCATATGCTTATCTCTCTTTTCAAATCTTTTGTTGTGAAGTGTCTATTCAAGTTGCTTGCCCATTTTTAAAACAGGATTGTTTTATTACTGTTTAGTCTTAAAAATTCTTCACATATTCTAGATACTCTTTAAGACAAATAATTTGCAAATGTTTTCTCCCACTCTGTGGCTTGCTTTGTATTCTCTTACACAGATAAGTTTTAACTTTGGAAATCATTGAGTTATCCTCATAATGTTTACACATTGTTTTTATTAAACAGTAACAACTATTCAGCAATGTTAACTGGAGAATTAAGAGTGGAGACATAGGGTGAGAAAAATAATAGTGGAAGTTGAAGAGGAATGAGGATTAATAAATCAATCAAGAGAGATCTTTCACACTGATTACTGAAGTATATCACTGACTCCATTCTTGGTGACTGAGGTCCAAGTGTGAAAGTAACTAACACCAACACAGCAACAATGCAACACATCAATGACTTCCAATGATTTCCCATTGCTTAGATTAAAATCCGAATTCATGTTTACCTAGCACTTGCTAATCTTTCTGCTGTCCTTTGTCACTGTATACAGACCACCAGCGAAGCCCCCACTATATACAGACACATTGCCTTTAATTTTGCTTCTCATATACACAAAGATCCTTTCAGCCTTAGAGCCTTTATTTTGACTTTTAGCTCTGCCTGGAAAGCCACATCCCCCAGGCTGCTTCCTGTTGTCACTTATTTATCAGTACAAATATCACCCACCTTGTCAGACATACTTTTCTTGACCTCAAAAAAAGCACCTTCATCTGCTTTTTATTCCCTTTCATATTACAGAGGAACCAGAGAAAAAATTGCCAACATCCGTTGGATCATCAAAAAAGCAAGAGAGTTCCAGAAAAATATCTACCAAAGCATTTGACTGTGTGGATCACAATAAACTGTGGACAATTCTGAAAGAGACGGTAGCACCAGGCCACATGACCTGACTCCTGAGAAATCTGTATGCAGGTCAGGAAGCAACAGATAGAACCGGACACAGAACAACAGACTGGTTCCAAATCGGAAAAGGAGTACGTCAAGGCTGTATATTGTCACCCTGCTTATTTAACTATGCAGAGTACATCATGATAAAGGCTGGGCTGGATGAAGCACAAGCTGGAATCAAGATTGCCAGGAGAAATATCAATAACCTCATATAGGCAGATGATATCACCCTTATGGCAGAAAGCAAAAAGAACTAAAGAGCCTTTTGATGAAAGTAAAAGAGGAGAGTGAAAAAGTTGGCTTAAAGCTCAACATTAAGAAAACTAAGATCATGGCATCTGGTGCCATCACTTCATGGGAAATAGATGGGGAAACAGTGGAAACAGTGTCAGACTTTATTTTTTGGGCTCCAAAATCACTGCAGATAGTGACTGCAACCATGAAATTAAAAGACGCTTGCTCCTTGGAAGAAAAGTTATGTCCAAACCAGACAGCATATTTAAAAGCCGAGACATTACTTTGTCAACAAAGGCCCATCTAGTCATTTATGGTTTTTCCAGTAGTCATGTGTGAATGTGAGAGTTGGACTATAAAGAAAGCTGAGAGCCAAAGAATCGATGCTTTTGAACTGCAGTGATGGAGCAGACTCTTGAGAGTCCCTTGGACTGCAAGGAGAGCCAACCAGTCCATCCTAAAGGAAATCAGTCCTGAATATTCTTTGGAAGGACTGATGCTGAAACTGAAACTCCAATACTTTGGCCACCTGATGCGAAGAACTGAGTCCTTGGAAAAGACCCTGAGGCTGGAAAAGATTGACAGTGGGAGAAGAAGGGGATGACAGAGGATGAGATAATTGGATGGCATCATCGACTCAATAGACATGACTTTGAGTAAATTCCAGGAGTTGGTGATGGACAGGGAGGCCTGGCATGCTGCAGTCCATGGGGTCGCAAAGAGTCAGACATGACTGAGCAACTGAACTGAACTGAACTGATGGGACCTTGCTTTGTTAACTTCAGAGTACATATCACCATTTGAAACCACTTGCTCCTTTGACAACCTTTCTGTTGACTCCATCTTTCCCTTCCTACTCATTAGAATGAAAGTCTCTCAAGAGTGGGGAAACATACCTTTCTGACGCATTTTTGTAATCAGTATCCACCACATAATAAACGGTAAACATTTTAAAATAAATAACAGTGAATAATAAGATGATAGAAAATATCCATGAAAATACTTCTTCGTGTTCTTAATTTTCTGAACAGAACTCTAATTAATTAAAATGTGCACACATTAGCCTTTACTAATAATTTGTGTACATAAACAAGTGAAAATTTCAACTGTTCAATTATTCTTTTTAAAGTAATAAATACCCCTTATGTTAATAGTAACTAAATGAATAAGATTGCTATCACATGCATATGATGATATTTTGGTATCTGATTTATTTAAGTTCTAACTTTAAGCCATTCATACATGTTATTTGGGTGCATTTTACTTCTTTTGAGACAACAAAGTCACTGCCTTGGTTGTTGGCAGGCTGAGTGGGGGTTTCAGACAAATTACAGGGCTTAGAGAAGAAGTAGTGACAGCCCAACTGGAGAACAGAAAGTACCTCAGTATGTCAGGACTATAGCTCCATATGATGGGGTATATTAATATTTTTTCATTTAGGCTCAATCACTCATGTACAGAATTAATATTTTATGTTAAAACAATTACATTAGTAAGCAAAATAATTACACTCTTTATTTTCTTCAATATCCAAAACATTCGAAGAGAGTTAATTGGTGATAAGGGATATGTTTAGCCACCAGGTAATTTATAAATCCTACTGACTGCATGCTCATTTGCCAAATTAAGCAGTAACTTCATGAGCCTTGATAGGCTTAATATATTTTTTCCAGGTACTTAATTTACCGAGGCAAAGTGGTTTTGGGGCTTGTCAAAATACAATACTTAATCATACAACATACAAAAATATATATCACCTCAACTAGTAAAATATTATTCATGCTAAACCTGCATTGATGAAATATTTGGAACCTTCATTTACAAGCACAGATCACAAAGACTACAAAAATTCAAATACATATAAAAATATTAATAATTTTGAACTAGATTGATAACTTAAAAAACTGCAATGATGAGAAAATTGTTAAATTTTTTGCTCAGAGTTTTAAACCCCTAACCGCTGGGAATTTTTATTTTTTTATTACACTGAGAAGGAGGCAATGATTGTTTCCTACAAGGTAAGGGGAATACATAAAGGAAATGCATTTGGACCCAGAAGGATAAGAACAGTGCTTAAAAGGATATGACATTTTTGAAATTAATAAAATCTCCTGCTTTGGTCTTTCTTTAGTGTGAATGCAAGGAGTTGCTGAAGTCCAAAATGCCACAAGTGGCAGGAAGGATAGGCCTGGGAGTTCATGCTTGGTAATGAGATGATGACATAGGGGTAAGCAGAGTGGAGCCATTGTGTCTTGAGCAAAGTATTTTAGGTAAAATGAGGTTTTAAAAGGAAACAAGAACATGATTACATAACCTGGCTCTCTATCCTCTGAGATGTATGAAGAACATACTTGCTGCATTATATTTATAAAAGGTGCATTACTGTTAATAGAAAAGCTGCTTCAAATTATTTTTAATATGTTACTGGAAATAAGTTATTAGGGTTTTATCACATTTTATCCCTGGGGTCACTTGCTTGAATCAAGACCACGACAGCAGTCACTGGTTGTTACTACTACCTGATGATTGTGTTGATCCCGGAAACCGCTGCCTCCCCTGCCCTGCTCTTCCCAGAGGTGCACTGAAGAAATGTCACTGTGGGAAGACAAAGTGATACTAGTCTAGGGATAGGGAGACCTGGGTTCCAGCTCTGTCACAGATTAGCTATTTTTCCTTAGGCAAGTCACCTCAATTCTACAGATTATCATTTAGACTCTGAAACGAGAAAGTTATGCTGGGTCTGTAAGTCCATTATCCAAGAATTGGACCCTAAATTATACCCCTCTGTCCACCAAATAATACAGTGAAGGAATTACAGGCATGTCTTATATTATTCCACATCACTTTACCCTGTTTCATAGACACTGCATCTTTCTTTTTTTTTTTTTTTTAATCACAAATTGAAGGTTGTGGACTGCATTGAGCCACTCTACTGGCACAATTTTTCCAATAGCATTTGTCACATTTTGGTATTTCTCACAGTATTTCAAAATTCTTCATCATATTTGCTATGATAAAGAAATCGTTAATCTTATTACCAGCAATCTTTAATCTTACTATAGCAAAAAGATTATGACTAGCTAAAGTCTCAGATGATAGAAATTTTTTAGCAATAAAGTATTTTATAAGGGATTAGATCTGGCAGAGAGTGCCTGAAGAACTAAGGATGGAGGTTTCTAACACTGTGAAGGAGGTGGTGACCAAAACCATCCCCAAGAAAAAGAAATACAAGAAGGCAAAGTGGTTGTCTGAGGAGGCTTTACAAATAGCTGAGAAAAGAAGAGAAGTGAAAGGCAAAGGAGAAAAGGAAAGATATACCCAACTGAATGGAGAATTCCAAAGACTAGCAAGGAGAGATAAGAAAACTTTCTTAACTGAACAAAGAAATAGAGGAAAACAATAGAATGGGAATGACTAGAGATATCTTCCAGAAAACTGGAGATATCAAAGGAACATTTTGTGCAAAGATGGGCACAGTCAAGGGCAAAATCTGTAAGGATCTAACCAAAGAAGAAGAGATTAAGAAGAGGTAGCAAGAATACACAGAAGAACTATACAAAACAAAAGTCTTAATAACCCAGATAACAATGATGGTGTGGTCACTCATCTAGAGCCAGACATCGTAGAGTGTGAAGTCAAGTTGGACTTAGGAAGTATAATTACTACAAGCAAAGCTAGTGGAAGTGATGGAATTCCAGCTGAGCTACTTCAAATCCAAAAGATGATGCTGGTGAAGTGCAGCACTCAATATGCCAGCAAATTTGGAAAATTCCAGAGTGGACACAGTAATGAAAAAGATCCGTTTTCATTCCAATCTCAAAGAAAGGCAATATCAAAGAATGTTCAAATTACCACACAATTGCACTCATTTCACATGCTAGCAAGGTAATAGTCAAAATTGTCCAAGCTAGGCTTCAACAGTACATGAACTGAGAACTTTCAGATGTACAAGCTGGATTTAGAAAAGGCAGGGGAACCAGATATCAAGTTGCCAACATCTGTTGGATCATAGAAAAAGAAAGAGAGTTCCCCCAAAAAATCTACTTCTGTTTCACTGACTATGCTAAAGCCTTTGGCTGTGTGGATCACAACAAACTGTGTAAAACTCTTCAAGAGATGGGAATACCATGCCACCTTACCTGTCTCCCAAGCAACCTGGATACAGGCTAAGACACAACAGTTTAAATCAGACGTGGAACAACGTATACTTGTTCAAAATTGGGAAAGCAGTAGAGGCTGTATACTGGCACCCTACTTATTTAACTTATATGCAGAGTACATCATGTGAAATGCCAGACTGAATGAATCACAAGCTGGAATCAAGAGTACCAGGAGAAATATCAACAATGTTAGAGATGCAGATGATTCCATGCTAATGGCAGAAAGCAAAGAGTAACTAAAGAGTCTCTTGAAAGAGGAGAGTGAAAAAGCTGACAAACTCAACACTCAGCAAACTAAGATCATGGCATTTGGTCCTAACACTTCATGGAAAATAGACTGGGAAAAAAATGGAAACAGTGGAAAATTTTATTTTCTTGGGCTCCAAAATCACTGTGGATGGGAAATCAAAAGATAACTGCTCCTTGGAAGAAAAGTTATGACAAACCAAGACAGCATATTAGAAAGCAGAGACATCACTTTACCAACAAAGGTCCATCTAGTCAAAGCTATGGTTTTTCCAATAGTCATGTATGGATATGAGACCTGGACCATAAAGAAGGCTGAGCGTCAAGAACTGATGCTTTTGAACTATGGTGTTGGAGAAGACTCTTGAGAGTCCCTTGGACAGAAAAGAGATCAAACCAGTCAATCCTAAAGGAAATCAACCCTGAGTATTCACTGGAAGGACTGATGCTGAAGCTGAAGCTCCAATACTTTGATCACCTGATGCAAAGAGCTGACTCATTGGAAAGGACCCTGATGATGGGAAAGATTGAGGGCAGGAGGTGAAGGTAGCAACAGAGGATTAAATGGTTGGATAGTATCACTGACTCAATGCATATGAATTTGGGTAAACTCTGGTAGATAGGAAAGCACAAAGAAGGCTGGCATGCTGCAGTTCATGATGTTGCAAAGAGTTGGACAAGTTAGCAAGTGAACAACAACAACATCATTTTTAACGACTTAGAAACTGAACAACAACATTTTTAGACATAATGCTATTGCTCAACTAATAGACACAAAACTTTTATATGCTCTGGGAAAAACAAAGAATTCACATGACTCACTTTGTTTCAATATACGATTAATATTGCAGTGGTACAGAACCAAACTCACAGTATCTCCAAGTAGTTAAAATCACAAACTAAACTCTTGATAATTGACATGGTATCCCCGTTTTCTGTAAAGTAGATTGCCAGAGGAGAGAACTTGAAGAAAAGAATGAACATGGAGACAAATCAGACAATTTGGAACAACAAAGCTGCCTTTGGCAAATGATTCGTCAGCAGTTCTATCTGACAAGCTGAGTTGAAAATTAATGAAAGCCCTCTGGTTCCATAACTTTATCACCTCAAAGAGGGGATTTCAGCACGGAATCAGTTGAGCCTGGCCACAGTTGTCATTCAGTACACTTGAAAATGGATGGTCCTTCCAAGACACCCTCGCCCTTCTTTGCTTATACGAGCCTAGCATATGAGACGTGAACAGGAGTTCAGCCCAGAATAACCCTTTTACTCAGGAAATGCTAATGTGGGATGAAGTTTGATCTGCCAACCTATCTTTCATATCTCAATTGCTGATTTAATTTGTCTCTCTTTTTCATTTTTACATTCTTCTAAACAGCTGGTTCAGTGTTTCAGCAAACCAACTCCTCTGATTCAGTCAGTGCCTATAAAGTATCCACGAACACAAAGAGCTTTAGATTCACCATTTGAGTATTTTCCATTGTGTCCACACATTGCCATTTTAATAAGAGGACTGCTTTATAGAACTGCTCTAATTATAGGTCTGTTGCAATAAGATAGGATTAAGAGACATTAGTTTCCAGCTCATTAGCTTATTCTTCACCAACCATTTTGGATTTTTAATATACTGGACAGGATGTATGTATGTTTCTGTGTGAGGCTGTAGAGAGACCCCCTAAAAGAGAAAAGGGAAACTTTTGGGAGGAAGCAGATTCTGAGATGTGTAGAATCCATCATCCTGCCTTCCTCCTTCCAGAGAGCCACTAATTTAATCATAAGCCCCTGATGCTCTTAGGTGTATCAGTAAACAAGGATGAGATTAATATAAGTAAATATTAAGAAAAGAAATGAAATATAAAGGAAAGAGTTCAGATAATTCACAGCACAGACAAACAGTAAGGCCTGAAAATTTACCAGAAACAAAGAGCCAGGGTCTTCAGTAAGAAATTGTTATCTCATTTTCATTTATATCTAATATCAATTATCTTGAACTGCACATCTAAATATACCAAAAATAACACCAGTTTTTTGTACTATTCTTTCTCAAGGAAACACTGTCAAGAGTTGTTTTTTTCCCCAAAATTAGTGCTTCCCAGTGTGTACTCATCCCAGATAATGATTTCAAAAGTATGAAAAGCACTAGGAAAATCACTACAAAAGCAAACATTACCAGGAAGTCTAATGTTATCATCTGTGCAGTTTTTCTCTTCTCATTTAGTTATACTTTATTTATCTATGCTGTATAATTTTGTTTAGAATAGATCTAAGGCTTAATTAGTAATATTTAATTTGCTTCCTGCACAAGCTTAAACCAATTAATTCTTATCTTCCTAGACTTCATAGCAATGCTAAACTTAGCTCAATCTTTGACCACATCTCACATGATCACTTTTACCATAATCCTAAAATCTAGTAATTCTATATTTAGAACTCTACACCACATCACCGACTCAATGGACATGAGTCTGGGTAAACTCCAGGAGTTGGTGATGGACAGGGAGGCCTGGCGTGCTGCGGTTCATGGGGTCGCAATGAGTCGGACACGACTGAGCAACTGAACTGAACTGAACACTAAAGATATAGTAAAAGTTGGAACTAGCATTTACATACAAGGATATAAATTTTATTCTTTTCTATTTGTAATTGTAAAAATCAGGAATTAAATGATAAAAATAGCAGTTAAATTAATTATACTTTCCATATACAAAAATGAAATAAAGTGATAAAATTGTATTTTCAAAGAAATTTTAATGACATGGGAAATACTTATGATATTTGAGTTTAAATTAAAAATATTTAATGTTGTTTTTGTTCATTTGCTCAGCTGTGTCTGACACTTTGCAACCCCATACAGCTCACCAGGCTTCCCTGTCCTTCACCATGTCCCAAAGCTTGCTCAAACTCATGTCCATCAAGTCAGTAATGCCATCTAACCATCTACTCCTCTGTTGTCCCCTTCTCCTCTTGCCTTCAATCTTTCCCAACATCAGAGTCTTTTCCAATGAGTTACTTCTTTGCATCAGGTGGTCAAAATATTGGAGCTTCAGCTTCAGCATTAGTCCTTTTGTTGAATATTCAGGGTTGATTTACTTTAATATTGATTGGTTTGATCTTCTTGCTGTCCAAAGGACTCTCAAGAGTCTTCTCCAACACCACAGTTCAAAAGCATCAATTCTTCACTGCTTAGCCTTCTCTATGGTCCAACTCTCACATCCATACATGACTACTGGAAAAACCATAGCTTTAACTAGATGGACTTTGGTTGGCAAAGTAATGTCGCTGCTTTTTAATATGCTGTCTAGGTGTCATAGCTTTTCTTCCAAGGAGCAAGTGTCTTTTAATTTCATGATTGCAGTCACCATCTGCAATGATTTTGCAGCCCAAGAAAATAAAATCTGTCACCGTTTCCATTTTTTACCCATCTATTTGCCATGAGGTGATGGGAGCTGATACCATGATCTTAGTTTTTTGAATGTTGAGTTTTAAGCCAGCCTTTTCACACTCCTCTTTCATTTTCATAAAGAAGTTCTTTAGTTCCTCTTCACTTTCTGCCATAACAGAGGTGTCATCTGCATACCTGAGGTTATTGATATTTCTCCTGAGAATCTTGATTCCAGCTGGTGCTTCATCCAGCCGGGCATTTTGCATGATATACTCTGCATATAAACTAAATAAGCAGGGTGACAATATACATCCTTGACATACTCCTTTGCCGATTCAGAACCAGTCTGTTATTCCACGTCCACTTCTAACTGCTTTTATTGACCAGCATACATGTAATAAAATACCAAAAGAAAATTGACAAAAACATAATCAGACAGATAATCTATATATTTAGAATATGAATGTATATATGTGTGTATATATATTTACCAAAAAATGTTAAACACAAAAAATACATTAGTTGCTCTAAGCAATAATGTTTTGAATGATTTTAAAATTTTTGTTATATTTATTATATTTTCTAAGTTTTTCATAACTTAGATTTTCTACGTTTATAAAGAAAAATCATTTTAAGTTTCTCTGAGTCACAGTATTGACCCACTGCTCCAGGCTTTACTCACGTCTTTATGGTTTGAATTAGATCTGTATCATATAAATCTGGTTCACATCAGGAGATATTTTAAAAAATGCAGACCATAGGGCCCCATCTCTGAACTAATTTAGGGATGAACTTCTTTAGGGATGAAAACTGGGAATCAACGGGGGTTTTGATCATTAAGAAGAGTTTTTAAATTGTGATCTAAATGACAGATGCAAATGCCTCATTCTCTAATCACAGAATGCCAGGGCTGGCAGGGATATTAGATGCCATCCATTACAGAAGCCATGTTTTATCAGTAATGGAAATTAGGCCACAAACTAAATATTCACACAGTTAGGACATCAGTCCAAGTCGCCTGATTTCAAATGTTCTCTGATTTAATATCATGCATCCTTAAGTTAAACCCTCTGAGTCTATGACTATATTCTAGAACCATTTACAATCTGGCTTCTTTCCTAAAGCAACAAAGACATTAGCCTATTTTTTTCTTCTTCTTCTTCTTTTTTTTTTTTTTTACAGTAGTAAGTATTCACTGAAGAATGGAATAGAAACCTCACCTCACAACATTTCAAGTAGCTGCCAGTCCGCGGAGACAAACTCAGAACTACTGTCTATTTGAGTCAAACCCAGTTGCCTGGAAGTAAAAAGACTCTTGCTTTCCTAGCATCTGAAATAAGGTTAAAGGTAAAATGTGAAGTAAATGAAAAGGGTCATGGATTATTTAATGTACATTATGCATGGTAAAGTGTATTTATGGAAAAAAATTAAAAGCCTCTAGAAATATAGAAAATAAGATCAAAAATTTTAATTTTGAATAAATAGTGAATAGAGAACTGATGAAGCTATAAAGAACTAGGTTTAGATACACCTACAGAGATTTATTTACTGTAAATAAAGCCCTAGAGTAGAACCACCAGAAAACAGCAGAGAAAGAATGAAGCTTTATTCACTAGCAGCAGGTCAGTCTGAAAATGAGACAGCACTGTGCTGTCTCAAGTCTCCTGCCTAGATTTATGAAATTACCATCTCTAACCTACTGCTCATAAGCTATGTCCATGGGCCTGGGCAAAGAGAAATGGAGAATCTTGCTGCTTTCTCAGAAACAAGGCACAAATTGTCTCCATCCTGCAATAAACCAAATGGGTTATGAGGCTTCTGCTGTTCTGCTGTTCCCCAGCTGCTTCCCCTTCCTTTGCTACTGACTGACACAGCGGCAAGTGTAAGACTTGAGCCTGAGGCTGTGTGGCATTAGACCAAGACTCCGGAAGGAGATGTAATAGGTTCCAAGTCTTTAACCACTGTGCCTTTGGCTGAAAACAGATGCAAATCATCTCTGGAGGAAAGCATCCTCAATCTAGTGTCCTAAGATTCTCACAGGTTAAATTTAACCAAAAACGAACTTACAACACAAGATCACAGAATTAAAGGAAAAAAAAAATTTCTCCCTCTCTCTGCTTCTCATGGGCATAAGCAGGCAGACATGGAGCAAAGGCTATGTGAGGACATACAGGCTGGCTGAAAAAAAATTCTGGTCTCCCTTCAGATGTTCAGTCTACCCGGGTGGCTTTTAACTCTGTATTTATTAATGGACTGAAACAGGATCTTTCTCTTCTAGTGACAAGAACCAAGGTGGAATGGGAAACATGTCTACTCCAGATTTAATTAATCTGACAATTCAGCTCTCTCACATTCTAGTTGAGACACCTAAAGGAAGGCAGATAAAATTTCTAATCATCAACTTCAGCAGTTGAAGGCCCCTAAATGAAACCAATTAAAAAAAAAAAAAAGTTCTGGCTATCACTGCAAAGAGTCAGGATGTTGGAAAATAGACTGTTACAAATTTAAGCATTTTAGGCACCTTCAGCCCACTAATCAGGCTTTTCAACATCCTCTCAACTCTAATGGCAGGACTTTGAGGAAGTACAGGGGCTCTTCCCAGTCCTCCCTCTTACCTGCCTTGGAGGAACATTTCTCCAGATTGGGGGTGAATTTCTTCCAGTCCTAACTGACACAAGAACCACATTCTCAGTTTTCAACCCCACAGTCATAAAGCAGCCCTGCCTTAGAGTACTAAAACAGTTCACATACTTGGGATGTTGACGAACTGCAAGAGGTTTCTGTTTCTGAATCTATTCCCTTTTGTTTTGGCTCTATGAGAGATCCACATCTTTTCTCCTCAGTTCCTTTTGTCCATTTATCAGGTTGAGACTTCTTAGAGAAGTGTCATGATAGAATTTCTTTCTTCAACAAGGAGGAACTAATTCTAGAATTTGACAATAGTCATCAAAATAGCCAACCAGGCTACTTCTATTTCTTCCATTTCTGATAATACTAAAGCTATTTCTCAAAATACTGACCATTTTGTCTCTATTGAATCGACTGCCAACCTCCTTACGAGCAAAATCTCCACCTGATATTGGAAAAATTCACAGCACATCTCCCATCAAGATTCAAATAAATCCCTCAAAATCTCCTTCCAGAATTAATGAATATCCTATAAGTAAAGAAGTTTTTCAAGGCATAAAGCCTTGATAGAAGACTATAAGCCTCAAGGATTCAATATTCCTTGTACTAGTCCCTGTGTTACTCTTATTTTATTAGTGAGAAAAACTAAAGGCTGAGGGTGCAGGTTTGTCCAGGACCTCTGAACAAGAAACATTGTTATCCTTCAACATCCTACTGTTCCTAACTCTCACACATAACTAACATCCATTACCATGGGAAGTGAATTGTAATTGATTTATGGAGTGTCTTATTCAGTACTCCAGTTGATGAAGCTAGCCAATTCCTTTTTGCCTTCACTTGGGAAGAAAAACAATTCATCTGGACAGTAATGCCTCAGGGTATACAGAGAGCCCTTATTTCTCACAAATTCTGAAGGCTGATCTGGATCATATAAAGTTCCCTAGAGTTCTACTTCATTGCAATATGTGAATGACTTGCTTCTTTGCTCTCCTTCTCAAGTTTCCTCATAGTACGACAGCAGCCACTTGCTATAGCTTTTAGCCTTAAAGAAACAAAAGGTCACCGAAGAAAAATTGCAGTTTGCCCAACCCAGGTTCACTACATAGGGTGTGTGTTTTCAGAACACGGGCTACACCTAGATCTAGATAGACTTTATGGTGTCCTCAGTTTCCTAAAACCCCGAACTAAGGTTTTCTTGAGCTATTTGGTTATTGCCAAAATTGGATTCCAAATTTCTCTTATGGCAAAATCTGTTTTACTTAATAACAAATCCAAGCCAGTTTTATGGGAAGAAGTGGATGACATAGCTTTTAAGGCTTTAAAAGGGAGTTTGATAAAGCCACCTGACCTCAGACATTCCAAACATCAGATTCCCATTTCCCTTTTTGATGAGGAACGCCCTTGAAGTACTCACCCGAAAATACAGAGACTACAATTGACCCATGGGGAATGATAGTCAGCAACAAGACCCTGTAGCACAGGAATCCCCTACCCGCCTCAACCCGCCGCCTTATAGCCATTACTGCCACTGCCCTTTTGGTTAAAGTCACTAGGATAATCATAGTAGGATCGCCTTTAACTGCATTTGTACCTCATGCAGTAGAAGTTCTAAATTCTCATCACAGTCAACATTTCTTAGCCAGTTGCCTCATGTACAAAGTTCTTTTGTTAACTGCCCTTCACTTTTTTTTTTTTTTTAACCATTTTAAACCTTAACCCAGCTACTTGTCTCCTCTCCATCACCAACAAACTACCTCAAAACTGCTTAACACTGGGGGACTACATCCTGACTCCTCATGATGATCTGCCGAAGATTCCTTTAAGTAATACCGACTTGTCACCGTTCAGTGATGGTTCTTGTTTCACAGGTGACAATGACAAATATGGTGCTGGATATGCTACTGCAACTCCTTTTGATGTTGCTGAGGCAGCATCTTTACCTACAGCTGCTTCACCTCAACAGGCTGAATTATACAATCTTACATAGGTCTGCACTTTAGCCAAGGACAAAACTGCTGATATTTATACTGATACTAGAAATGCTTTTGGAGTAGCTCATGATTTTGAATGTTGTGGAAACAAAGTGACTTCCTTACTTCCAGTGAAAATAAAATTTAAAATGGTCCCTAAGTTCAGGAATTATTGAATGCAATACATTTAACTGTCCTTTAGCCATTACTAAGATTCCAGGAAATTCTAAACTTGACTCTCTGAAAGCTAAGGAAAATCACCTTGCTGACATTTCTGCAAGGAACGGTTCCCTTAGAGAGGCCAGCAGCAGCCAAACCTCTGCCATGGTCCAAAGGGATATTCCCCCACATGATAACTTAAAAACATTGGCTAGAGAAGCCCAACAATTGACCTCAGAAAAGGAAAAACAATATTGGAAATTCAAGAATTGTTGATTTGATAAAAGGAGAAAGCTCTGATCTGGACCAAATAACAATCTAGTCCTACTGGAGACACTATAAAATTTCCACTCCTCACCATGTACATGCATTAAACTATTGTTCCACTGACAAAATGATAGCATTTACTCATCAATTTTGATAGAAAATACTAAAAAGGCCACAAAAAGTACCTACCTCACTTGTCACATTTGTCCAAATTACAATCCAAAGAAATCTGTTTATACTGCTCTTACACATTTTAAATCACCTAATGGACTAATCAAGTTCCAACAAATTTCATTGAACCTCTCACATCTCATGGATATAAATACATTTTATTCACATTCTGTATGCTTCTACATTGGACCAAAGTCTTCCCTTGCAAATAGGCTACTGCATCTTCTGTGGTTAAAAGTCTTTTGGAAAAGATTATTCTCACCTAGGTAACTCCTCTGGAACTTCAAGGTGACAGATGAACTTATTTTACTGGTCAAGTGTTACTGAGTTCAATCTTGCTCTTCTCTCTGCATGACAGGCCAATATTTCAGAGACAAGGTGTTGAGGCAAGAAATATGACTTTATTGGGAAATCCAGGTGACCAAGAAGATAACAGACTAATGTCTCAAAATAACCATCTTGTCAGGGTCTGAATGCCAGTTTCTTTTATAGAACAGAGAGAGGGAGGAGTTGAGGAAGTAAAGTAAAAAGGCCATTATCTTGCAAATCTCTCCTGGAATGGACAACTTTTGGGAGGGAATGTGTTAATCTCTTATTTTTTGCAGCCATTCACAGATGGGAAGGGTCAGATTATCTCCCAGTGAGCTAAACAAAGGCACTTTAGTTAAACAGTCAGGCAGAGGGGCAGGGTTCCCTGAGGCAGGCTATTATGTATGATTGTAATAACAAAAGCAATGACAAGTAAAGGTTAAAGACAAAGAAACATATCCAACAAGGAGTCAGAATTGACTCTTTCCTGAAACAAAGTACTTCAACCATAAGTGCTTTTTGACCAGTTTCACAATACTTCACTGTGCTTACTACCTTCAGTCTTCAGTCAGTCAGTCAGTTTAGTCACTCAGCCATGTCTGACTCTTTGCTGACTCTTCAGTCCTCTGGTAGAGTCAAATACACTAACAGCATCATTAAGAATCAATGGTAAAACTGGTAGAGGACCCTCTATATACGTTGGCCAAAAGTACTGCTGTTGGCCCTTCTAAATCTTAGATCCATCCCTTTTAAATTCATAAACTCTCATCATTGCGGAGAAGGCAATGGCACCCCACTCCAGTACTCTTGCCTGGAAAATCCCGTGGACGGAGGAGCCTGGTAGGCTACAGTCCATGGGGTCGCTAGGAGTCGGACACGACTGAGCGACTTCACTTTCACTTTTCCCTTTCATGTACTGGAGAAGGAAATGGAAACCCACTCCAGTATTCTTGCCTGGAGAATCCCAGGGATGGTGGAGCCTGGTGGGCTGCCGTCTATGGGGTCGCACAGAGTCGGACACGACTGAAGCAACTTAGCAGCTTAGCAGCTCATCATTGAGACAGTCACAGGATACCCAATGCACTTGGTTCCTACTTATTTTGACCTACAACTCATAAAAGGAGACATATTCCAGTATTGCAAAGGTCTAATTGCTTCTATTAAAAGTAATTGTTTTGGTAGAACAGTCCTTTCACAGTGTGACTTCAGGAGATAAAGACTTTAAGCATCACACTTGGCAACCTGGAGATTTCATCTACTAGAAAAGCTATCTCCAGAAGAACTCTCTTCAACTTCACTGGAAAGACACATATCAGGTATTGCTAACCAACCCTTGTGCCACCAGACTTCAAAGAAAAGACTTTTGGATTCACAAGACACATTTAAAGGAAGTACTAACCTCTGACTGGACCCACACATCACCTGGTGTTCTGAGAGTAAAGATTTCCCAGAATTGAAGCAGAAAACTGATGAGATACCTTTCCCTTGATATCCTATTGGAATCTTGTTGTCATGCCTTTAATGATGACAATGTTTCAGATGATATCCAGTGTCCATGATCCTGATAACATACCAACTTTAGATAAAAGAACCTGAGAGTTCTCACTTAACCCTCTTTATTGCTTTAATGTTACCTCAAAAGGCTTATAATTTTCCCCTCCAATGTGAGACCCTACACCAAGGAAAGGTCATTCTTGGGACTGAGGGAGAAAAAAGCCACTGAAAATGGAAAACCTAATTTTGATCAGCTATCTTTTCAAAGAAAGATCTTGATCAAAAGGGACAATGTAAAAAAATTAATACAGGCACACCCTGGAGAAAATGAGGCCTCAGTTCCAGACTACTACAATAAGATTAAAATCACAATATAGTGAGTAACATGAATTTTTTGATTTCACAGTGCATATAAGAATTATGTATAGTCTACTAAGTATTTTGTCTTTAAAAATGTGTACCTTAATTTTAAAAATACTTTATTGTCAAAAAATGCTAACCATCATCTGAGCCTTCAACAAGTCATAATCCTTTTATAATAGCAACATCAAAGATCTCAGATCACCATTAAAAAGTATAATAATTTTAAATATTGCAAGAATTTCCAAAGTGTGACACAAAGACATGAAGTGAGCAAACACTGTTGGAAAAATAGTGCCAAAAGACTTGTTCAATATAAGGTTGTCACAAACCTTCAACTTATAATAAAAAAAAAAATAAACATAGCATCTGGAAAAGACTATAAAACAAGGTATGCCTATATATAGAAACCTTTATCATGTAAGAGTCAAGAAGCCAGATGGTAGAGCTCTCAAGCATGACAATAACAGAGCCCAAGAGAAAGAAGAAAGATTCCTCTTCCTTCCTAGTAAGTCCTCAGCCAATGAAACTCTTTCTTTACTATAGCCCTCCCAAATTCCTTTTCCCTTCTATAAAAGTGCTCTCCTTCCACTGCTGCACAGGGACTTGCATGTGACTTGCCATGGCTGCAGATCCCAAATTGCAATTCTCTTCTGACACTGAATAAATCTTTTTTTTGCTAGGCCAATAATTGGCAGTCTATTTTTTTCAGGTCAACACAACTCAGTTAAAATGATTGTTTATAATGTCTAAAAGTCAAACAATTTCCTTTTTAATGTCATTACTGATATTCTTAAAAATGAAGAAAGTGCAGCTCTGAAGATTAAGTCACTTGCTCAAGATTATATACTCGTAAAAAGTAGAGATGGGATTCAAATACATGCCTTTCTGGCTCCAGAGCCAATTTTATTACAATCATCCTAAATCTGGTTTTGTTCTTCTCTTTCTTAATATCATTCAGTGTTTCCCCTTAACAATCTTTTATCTGTTCATTAATTCAAATATTTAAGTGCCTGCTACTGCTGCTAAGTCACTGCAGTCGTGTCCGACTCTGTGCGACCCCATAGACGACAGCCCACCAGACTCCCCCATCCCTGGGATTCTCCAGGCAAGAACACTGGAGTGGGTTGCCATTTCTTTCTCCAATGCATGAAAGCGAAAAGTGAAAGTGAAGTCGTTCAGTCGTGCCCGACTCTTAGCGACCCCATCGACTGCAGCCTACCAGGCTCCTCTGTCCATGGGATTTTCCAGGCAAGAGTACTGGAGTGGGTTGCCACTGCCTTCTCCGTTTAAGTGCCTAGTATGTACCATACCTTATCTATGAATGACAGACATAGCCTCTAATCTAATGATCTTATGATAATTATAAGATACAAGGAAATGACAGATAAAACATTAAATTGAAATAGAGGGTGAATACATACAGAAAGAGCACCTAACATCGACTTGGAGAGTGAGAGAAAGTTCTGGAGGAGAAGTTATATTGATTAATGAACAAATAACAGTGAAGGCAAAGGGGACAGTCTGTGATGCACTTTCTCCAAAATCTGAACATTCATGGCGTGTTACCTCAGTCTGATGAGAGCTAAAGTAGGAGGGAATCTCACAAGAGACGAAACTAAGGAGAGAAGCAGGGGCTATGTAAAGAAGTAATTTATGAGCCCTGTATAGCAGTTTGAGCGTAAAACCCCAGCAGATAGGAAGCCATTAAACATGCTTTTAAATGAGAGGGTGAAATTATTATATTTGCATTTTATTGAAAAGATCCATCTGGCTAAAGCAGGGGAGAGAGAGGCAAAAAAAAAAAAAAAAAAATCCTCAAGCCCAGTCAGAAGACTGTTCCACTAGTTAGATAAGAGATAAAAGACTTGAATAGGGTGATGGCAGTGGAATAGATAGACATGGAAGGACATTATGTAACCATTAGTAAGCCAGAGGAGAGACTTCCCTGGCTGTCCAGTAGTTAAGAATCGACCTGCCAATGAAGGGGACACAGGTTTGATCCCTCGTCCAAGAACTAAGATCCAACATGCCATATGGTGCAGCCAAAAACAAATTTTTTAAAGCCATAGGAGAAGGGATCAAGGTGTAAAGAATGATACCCAGGTTTCGGGATGCATGGTGCTATTACATGTGTAGATGGGGAAATATAGGAGGAGTTCATTGCAGAGAGCAGGATATCAAGGGAAGCCAGGGAGCTGGTTGCTTTGGTCTTCAGTTCAGGTCAGTCACAGTCATGTCCAACTTTTTGAAACCCCATGGACTGCATCATGCCAGGCTTCCCTGTCCATCACCAATTCCCAGAGCTTGCTCAAACTCATGTCCATCGAGCCATCCAACCATCTCATCCTCTGTCGTCTCCGCCTGCCTTCAATATTTCCCAACACCAAGGTCTTTTCCAGTGAGACAGTTCTTCTCATCAGGTGGCCAAAGTATTGGAGCTTCAGCTTCAGAATCAGTCCTTCTTCCAGTGAATATTCAGGACTGATTTCCTTGGGAATTGACTGGTTTGATCTCCTTGTAGTCCCAGGGACTCTCAAGAGTCTTCTCCAACATCACAGTTCAAAAGCATCAATTCTTCAGCGCTCAGCTTTCTTTATGCTCCAACTCTCACATCCATACGTGACTACTGGAAAAACCATAGCTTTGACTAGATGGACCTCTGTTGGCAGAGTCATGTCTCTGCTTTTTAATATGCTGTCTAGGCTGATCACAGCTTTTCCTCCAAAGAGCAAGCATCTTTTATTTTCATGGCTGCTGTCACCATCTGCAGTGATTTTGAAGCCCAAGAAAATAAAATCTGTCACTGTTTCCATTGTTTCCAAATCTATTTGCCATGAAGTGATGGGACCCAATGCCATGATCTTCATTTTTTGAATGTTGAATTTTAAGCCAGTTTTTTCTCTCTCCTGTTTCACTTTCATCAAGAGGCTCTTTAATTCCTCTTTGCTTTCTGCCATAAGAGTGTTGTCATCTGCATATCTGAGATTATTGATATTTCTCCCAGCAATCTTGATTCCAGCTTGTGCTTCATCCAGCCCAGCATTTCACATGATGTACTCTATACATAAATTAAATAAGCGGGGTGACAATATACAGCCTTGATGTATTCCTTTCCCAATATGGAACCAGTACATTGTTCCATGTCCAGTCCTAACTGTTGCTTCTTGACCTGCATATAGATGTCTCAGGAGGCAAGTAAGATGATCTGGTATTCCCATCTCTTTAAGAATGTTCCACAGTTTGCTGTGATTCACAAAATCAAAGGCTTTGGCACAGTCAGTAAAACAGAAGTAGATGTTTTCTGGAATTCTTTGATCTTAGGCTAAGCTTCAAGTGTCTTTGAGATATTTAAATATGACAGAAAAGTAACAGGATATTAATTCCAATACAAAGACAATGTTTTGAGCAGCTGCTAATTGTACTCTATGTGAGGCACTGAGGATGCAGAATAAAGAAAAAATAATAAGATGCAGAATGTTAGAATAAGGCATGCTTTTTTTTTTTTATCTGCCCTCAAGATCCTTACCATCTAGTAGAGAATATATAAGTAGAACAACTAATTACATGTGTACTGATGAATGCTATAATAGGGTAAGTATAAAAAGGCTCAGGAGAGGGAACTTTATTTGAAGGTGTCAAAGAAGAAGGCCTCCTTAAAAACTTCTATGAACTTTTTTTTTTTTTTGGCCATGTTTCATAGTTTGTGGAACCTTAGTTTCTTGACTTGAGGATGGAACTGGGGCCCTGCAAGTGAGAGCACAAAGTCCTAACCAGTAAACCACTAGGGAATTCTCTGATATGAAACTTTTATTTATTTGTGTGTGTGTGTGTAATAAAGTTTTATTAAAGTATGAAGGAGATAGAGAAAGCTTCTGACATAGGCATCAGAAGGGGGCAGAAAGAGCACCCCCTTGCTAGTGTTAGCAGTGGAGTTATATACTCTAAGATAACAGGATTAGCCAGAAGGTTTAATCCAGAGACTGTCCTTCAGGCAGGATACATTATTGTTATATAATCCTTGTAAAGACAGACCTACTCCCATAATTAACATTTTAAGATAAGAGAATTAGCCAGAAAGTTTAATCCAGAGACTGTCCTCAGGCAGTATACATTATTGTTATATAATCCTAAGGAATGTAGAGAGAAAAGAAAAAAAAAGTTTGTCTTTTCTTCTTCCTTGAGAATTCCAGACCCCTCTCTCCTTGGGGACCCCTAGACTTCCTATCAACCTGCCTAGGAAATGACTCTCTCATTCCCCCCTTTTCTTTTAGGAGAATTATGTTGCCAAGGGAAAGGGGCGTCGTTTTCATTCCATAACTACTTCCTGCTGTTTAGGGGCGTGGTCCCTAACTTGTTGAGGCAACATATTCTCCTAACCCTCATATTGAGGGTCTGTGATCCAGGGGCCCCAAGTAACAGTTGGAGGAGGCTGTGGCACTCGTAGGAGCTTGGACAACCGTTTGTATCTTAAAAGCTTTTAGATGGTTAGAAAACCCCATTATACAGTTACAGACATAAGGCAAAATAGTCATTTAACCAAGTTAAAATCAAAATGGAAAGTCACATTATGTCCATAGTTACATCAGTCCATCTTAAGGTTGTTAGATGGCATCAGTTGAAGAAGAGGCATCACATGTAATTGTTGTTGAAGGTATTCACAGACTTGGAGAAAGTCTTTTCCTTGAAGTGGAGATGTCTACCACGGGAAGCCTTCCACTGATGAAAAGGGGAGTGAGTGCTCCACAGACCCAGCAGTTAGACTGATTGTGAAATGCTGCACAGGAGTGAGCCCAAGACGGGAAGGTATTGTCTTGAGGATCAAACAGCAGACTCAGGATCTTTGGCGTTCGCAAAAGTAGGCTCACATAGATTATCAGGCCCATCTTTTGGCTCATTCAGACAGTCCCATTACGGAAGCGGATCAGGAAGAAAGTGGGCCAGGAGCTTCAGTAAGCACGGAGTGAGTCGCCCCCGTATCTAAAAGGAAATCGACGGATTGGCCTCCCACAGTTATTAGTACCCCAGGTTCCTCAGGTGTAATTAGGACGGGAGCTTGTGTGGGGACCCCCGGGCACCTTCAGTCCTGATTGTGAGAGTCCAACCCCTGAAACCTATGCCTCTGCGGGCAATCTCTCCTCCAGTGTGGTCCTTTGCAGACGGGACGTGGAGCCGGGGGCGGCTTAGATGCCTGAGGGCAATCTCGCTTGAGGTGCCCCTCCTTCCCACAGTAATAGCAAGCCCATCCCTTTTCACCTGGGTCCCTTTGGGCATTTTTCTCAGGCTGTTTGAGTAAGAACAGTTCTTACAGCCATTGTGAAGCTTCCGCCTGTTTCTTTGTCTTTTTTTGCCTTTCTTTGCCTTTCTTTTTTTCATATTCCCTACCATAATAGACTGTCTGAGACAGTTGTAACAGATTATTTTAAGACTGGTTAGGTCCATACGCCCATTTTAATAGCTTATGGTGGATATCTGGAGCCGACTGAGTGAGAAATCTATCTTTTAAGATCACTTTTCCCTCCTCACTTTTGGGATCAATCTCAGTGAAACTGCGAAGGGCTTCTCTCAGTCTATCTAGGAATTTACCAGGAGCTTCCTTCTCCTCCTGTTCTATGGTTGCCAATTTGCCATAGTTTAAAGGCTTAGCACGCGCTTGCCTGAGTCCTTCAAGAATTCATCTGACAAAATGACTCTGATCCCATCTTCCTTTAGCTGTGTTGTAGTCCCAATCTGGTTCTATAGTTGGGACCGCCTGATTCCCAGTGGGAAGGGCAGCTATTTTGTCCTCCCTCTTCCCTACCGATTCATTACCAAGCCATTCATCTCCGTAAGCAACCGCTTTCCCCAAAACTTGACTCTGAGTTGGGAGTCAGCGTTTGTCCCAAGATAAACATCACATCCTTCCAAGTAAGGTCATAAAGCAGAGTAACACCTTTAAAAGCTCTAATATATTTTTCTGGGTCCTCTAAATAGTCTCCCAGATCCTCCTTACTTCTTTGTATTTCTTGATAAGAAAAAGGCTTATTAACTCTCATAGACTGATTATTTCTCCCGGTGGGTGCTTCATGAAGAGGCAACAGCTTGTGCGGCTGTTCCTCAGCCTCTCTGGCTGCTCTGCATATGTGATCCCAGGGACAGAGTGGAGAAACCTGCTTCACTTTCTCTCCTCGTCTCCTGTCCTCCTCCTCATCTCTTACTTCGATGGTCTGAGTTTTTACTGAAACCAGAGTAGTCTGAGGTCGTACTGAGACAGGAGGTGTTTGCACCTCTGCATGGGCAGTTTGAATCTCAGTTTGGGTTTCCACTGAGACCAAGGCAGCCCTTCTTGGGGGGTTTCTCTGGCTTTCAGTTTGTTCAGTTGGGAGCCCCGGGTACGGGGGCAAAGTAGGAGGACAGGAGGGAGCTGAAGGAGTTACACCTAAATCTATACCCTTAGGGCACAAGTCTGGCCTATTTCGCAGAGAGAAAAAGGGCAACACATATGCTACTTCTAACCATTTCCCTTGTTTTCTACAGAACCGGTCTAATTGTAAAACAGTATTATACTTAAGAGACCCTCCAACCGGCCACCGTTTGCCATCCTCCAGTGGGTACTATGGCCATGCAGTATCACACAGGAAGACCAGGTGTGTCTTCTTTAAGCCCTGGGGATCAAATCTATCCCAGTTTTTCAGGATACAGTTCAAAGGAGTGAGGCTGGAATTGTTAGCTCCCATCTTGTCCTGAAGAATCCCAGAAGAGCCCCCAAGATAAAAGGTTGTTTGCTGAATCACGAAAAGACAGCTGGGATTCTTGGCCTCCGGAGGAGAGGAATTCAATCCGGGGCCAGAGACAAGGCTTGATTGCTCAGAGCTTTTGTGTAATAAAGTTTTATTAAAGTATAAAGGAGATAGAGAAAGCTTCTGACCTAGGCATCAGAAGGGGGCAGAAAGAGTACCCCTGATATGAAACTTTTAAATAAATTTTATCATTTGTTTTAAATCGCATGTCTCATCTGTAAATGTCAAACTCACTTAAGTTTTATTTTAAATTTGTTTTCATAATAGAACATATCAAACTAGCAAGATCTTAAGCTTTAAAAGATACTATAGTTCCAAGAATAAGAATCCAAAGGTATGTACATAAGCTACGCTACTTTTGCAATTTACTAATTGATTTCTATGGGCCAGTTATACAATTCTGTTTACAGAATTGAATACAATCATACAATTTTGAATGATACAATTCATAATATCAGTTATACAATTCTGATACTATGTAACATAGTATCAGACATGTTACACAAGTCGTAAGAGATGAAAATGACCAATGCTAAATTATTTGAGCTCTGATTTAGAATTTAAGTCATTGCCTTGATCAGACAGACACTAGACCATTGTTATAGAAAATTTGTGATCCAGTAGTTGTCACGATCAGACTTCCCAGGTGGTGCAGTGGTAAAGAATCTACCTGCCAATGCAGAAGACACAAGAGGTGTGGTTTCAATCCCTGGGTCAGGAAGATTCCCTAGAGGAGGAAATGGCAACCTACTCCAGTATTCTTGCTTGATAAATCCTTTGGACAGAGGACCCTGCAAGCTACAATCCATGGGGTCACAGAGAGTTGGACACACCTGAGCAACTAAGCACACAGTTGTCATGATCATGGTCCTAACATAGATTAATTTGCAAAAGCTTTCCTTTCAATCACATGTTAATATTAAGGAATTTTGATGTATTTTAAACTGTATCTCTCTCACACTGTTGTCTAGTATTGTTTTAGGGGTATATGATTCAATATTTTAAGCATAAATCACCCTTCCACATTCCTTAAAAATTTGATCACTGATTTCAGCAAATGCATAACAGAGTCTATTATGAAGACATGAATTGAATTATACTATCAATATTCAAGCAGAGGTTTAATAATAAAATACAACAAGGGTAGAATGAAAGGGCTATTCCAAACTTCTCCTCTATTCAGTGCTCATTAGAATAGCAGGCAAAATAAGGACTTGGCTTTGTTTTTTGTGTCATTAATTAGATTCCCTCTCTTGAAAAGCACACGTAAGACCTTGGAATCAGTTAATACCTCTGTAAATAGGCTGAAGATAATAGGAAAGGTAAAGACTGCATTTTTCCATATATATGGTACACAAATGAATGATTTGGGGGGTTTGGCATGTTCTTAAAAGGTCTGACTTAGATTCTTTGGGACTTATATGGGGTGCTGAAGGTCATAAAATGTAAAAACTAACTACTACCAGCAAGAGACCCCTCAGATAAGAGTAGCAGATGGCAGTACTGTGTCAATAACTGCATGGGTAGAGTAGAGAAAGTGTGAATATAGTATTAAGAGTAGGACCATCTATACAGTCCTATAGATGGAGGAAGTTTAGAATCACAAAACCTCATGAAATCCTTGCTCTCTAATCAGTTTAGACCTGAATCTTTCTTGACCTCATCAATGGCATGAAGGAAAATTTAGCGCAACTTAAATTTCTTAAACTTCTCTACATTTAATTATCCAGGGCATGGGGAAACCCAGTTATAGGAAAATTGGTTTTCTAACCATGGGATTAGGGAAATCTCTATTTTTGCCATCTGTCTGATTTATTTAAATTTTATACTGTGAACTGATGCTTCTTTTATAAGCAGGAGGAAAATTAATTCACTTAAGATTCCCTCTCTCACTTAGCATATATAAATATTTCAACAGATTCGAAATTATCTACAAATCTTTTAAGGCTATTGTAATGTTAATAAATTCCTAGGGAACAACATATTATCTCTTTAATAGTTGACAATTAAAACGTAGAGTCTACAGTGATGATTATAAATGAAACAGCAAGCATTTTGAAGGTATTATCAATAGAATTTTTACCTTAGGAGGAAAAAGAAGAAAAATGCCAGAGGCAAAAAATGAAATAGTAGTATACATAATCATCTGATTGTTGGTATCAGTACTCTCCATTTGAATGAAAACTCTAAAACTGTGTTCTAAAATGTGATAAATTATCTGGATATTGAGAGACTCAGCCAAATAGTGGAATGGAAGAGTTACTAGACAATGAAGACCCCTGATTAATAGAATGAGTCCCTGTATTTTCAGAAGACCTACAGAAAAGAGAATGACAACAGCACAATTTGTACATTCATAGCAATACTGTTGACATCTAATATTTTAGTGATCTTACAAAGGTCGAATCATTTTCCTCAGCACAGTTTTTATGCATCATCTCATTTAATCTTCACTACAATCATGGTAGTGGTGGTTTAGTCTCTAAATTGTGTCCGACTCTTGTGACCTCATGGACTGTAGCCCACCAGGAACCTCTGCCCATGGGATTTTTCAGGCAAGATTACTGGAGTGAGTTGCCATTTCTTTCTCCAGGGGATCTTCCCAACCCAGGGATTGAACTCGAGTCTCTTGCATTGCAGGAAGATTCTAATCATATGAAAAGATGACTTACTCCCTTCCCCAGTTCACAGATGTAGAGATTGAGGCTTAAAATGAATGAATAGTTTGCCCAAAGTTACACAAATAGCTAAGAAATAGAGGAGTATGAACCAAGCTCTATTTAATTTTTTTACCCCATTATTTAAACCACTATTATCATTAGAATTTATAGAAGGTATTAGTGTATCAAAAAATTATAAGCTTTCTTTACCATTTTAGATTTTTAAATATCCAGACATAATTGAACTGATGAAATTTCAGTAACTGATAAATTTGATATTTAAAATGAACTGATAAAATATTGAGAGTATCTCTATAATTCATATGTTCACATATAAATGTGTACCTAAATCTATCATTTGCACCCCTTCTCTGCCCAAGTCATTCATATTTCCAAGTGACTTTCACTGGTGTTGCCATATTCCTCCATTTCTTAGCCACAGAATAGCTCAAGCCAGTTCTTAACCTGTCCTTGGAAACAGACTCTTTTGAAAAGTTATAAAATGTTCTGGATATTCTCCATTGATCCCTAAATGCACACACTAATACAAAAATACAGTATTTAGACAATTTCAGGAGATTCACTAGTCCCCTGATTCACTAGTCTCCTGAAACTGGTTTTCCCAATATAGTCCCAGTTTATTCTTGTTTCCAGTGTCCCAAATGTCCATAGTAGTCTCCTCCTTAGGACAATAAATTACATGGACTCCCTACTTAAAATTAGGTTAAAAATATATGTCCATTCTTCACTGTCCATTCTTCATTTTTCTTCTTGGTCAAGAGTGTGTTTGCTTTTATTATATTATTATTGCTCATGATACAAGTAGAAGATGCACAGACAACAACCAATGAGGGGGAAAAAGTAAGTACCTGAAATCAATCCCCTTCTTGACAGATTCTTCAAGCCATTTCTCTATCCTGTCAATTTTCTGAGTTTCTTATAATAGACTGAACTGTGTATCCCCAAATTCTGCATGTTAACTCCTAATCTCCAGATCTCCTAATCTCAAAGTGTGATTATATTTGAAGATAGGGTCCTTAAAGATGTAATTAAGCTAAAATTAATTCACTAGGGTGGACCTTAATCCAAAACAACTGGTGCCCTTATATAAGAAGAGTAAATTTGGACACAAACCAGTTCAGAGGAAAGAAAATGCAAAGAAACAAAAATGGAGAAGATGCCATCTACAGGTAAAGAGAAAAGCATTGGAAGAAACCAGCCCTATAGACTGTCTTGATCTTGGACTTACAGCCTCCAGAATTCTAAGAAGTTAAGTTCCTACTGTTTAAGCCACCTAGTCTGTTTTTGCAGCCCTAGAAAACTAATATGCTTAAAAATTTACCCATAAGTCTTCCTACTGGGAATGCAGTTTTGAAAATTTTTTATTTGTATGACCAGAGCTCAGCATTGAATTGGACAATGAAAAATTCACAGTACTATTTTCTGCATTTAAGAATGATATTACTCCTCTCACTTCCTAGGCCTCAGAACTTATATCTAATATAATATTGAGCCTGGCATATTTATGATTATAATGAGAATTAGCTGTTGAAATGCTTAATAATCATAACACAGAGGAAGTATCAGGTGGAGCCAGTGCTAATTTCAAAAAGAAATTACTCTTTCCCACAAAATACTTTTCAGTAGGACTATCACCAAACCTGTGGGCAGAGGATGATGATCAGGGCAGAGAAAACCCAGCTGGCCAACAGCACAGAGACAGAAAAAGAGCTAAAGCTTCTGTCTGAGGTCAACCAAAGAGCAGGCATGCAGAATTTTGAAAGTTACATTGGAATACAGCAAAAACCTTTCTTATAAATTCATTTCAAAAATTGCACTAAAAGAAAATTTTGCTGTAGTAAATGTTCTCAGGTAAGTTATGCAAGTATAAACAAAATTTTCACCATTAATAAAGGTCTAGAAGATATACATGGACACCTAAGGTAAAAAATATTGAACATGACAATGTGGAATTCATAAGAGAAAGATGAATTCAGTTCAGTCTGGAATTATGTCCTAAGTCCCACTGCTTATCATCCAATTTTAAGTGAGAAACAACTGAGACATGACAAAATGTATTATATATCCTTGATGTGCTGCTACTTGTTAATCTGAATTTAAAATAATATGTAACTATCATTAAAGAAGATGGGTGTAATTATTTTGACAGGCTGTATTCATGTATTCTTAAAATTCCAAGATACCTTTCAAATTTAACATGAGAAGGTATCAACACTCTGTATAGATCATGAAGTCTAGTGCCCACATATGGCAAAATGAGATAGACAGACTTCTTCATGGAATCTTACCTAATAAAGGCTTATTTCTCTCTGAGTATAACAGATGTTAAAGACGACATAGCCTACTGGGTACCACACAAAATTGTTCATGGCTTTCAAAACAGGGGCAAATAACCAGGTATTTAGAGAACTTGCTTGAGATATAAAATTTCCACTTTTCCTGTATATTTATGATTGTGTATAAACACATTTACAAAAATACACACATATATTTACAGAGGAACATGATGTATTTTACAGATACTGACACAGAAAAATTGGCTATTGCATTATTCTACCAATTATATGCACATTACTAATTATGGCAACCAGCACTCTAACATTATTTGTTCAGTTGCTAAGTGATGTCTGACTCTTTGCAACCCTATGAACTGCAGCACACCAGGCTTCGCTGTCCTTCACTGTCTCCCCGAGTTTGCTCAAACTCATGTCCATTGAATCAGTGATATCATCCAATCATCTCATCCTCTGTCGCCTGCTTCTCCCCTTGCCCTCAATCTTTCACAGCATCAAGGTTTTTTCCAACGAGTAGGTTCTTTGCATCAAGTGATCAAAGTATTGGAGCTTCAGCATCAGTCCTTGCAATAAATATTCAGGACTGATTTCCTTTAGGATTGACTGGTTTGATCTCCTTACTACCCAAGGGACTCTGCATCTTCTCCATCACCACAATTTGAAAACATCAATTCTTCTGTACTTAGCCTTCTTTATGGTCCAACCCTCACATCCATACACGACTACTGGAAAAATGATAGCTTTGACTATATGGACCTTTGTCAGCAAAGTGATGTCTCTACTCTTTAATACACTGTCTCATCTGTCACAGTTTTTCTTCCGAGGAGCAAGTGTCTTTTAATTTCCTGGCTGCAGTCACCATCCACAGTGATGTTGTAGCCCAAGAAAATGAAACCGGTCACTCTCCACTTTTTCCCCATCTGTTTGCCATGAAGTGGAACTGGATGCCATTATCTTCATTTTTTGAATGTTGAGTTTTAAGCCAGCTTTTTCACTCTCCTGTTTCATTTTCATCAAGAGGATCTTCAGTCCCTCTTAACTTTCTGCCATTAGCGTGGTATCAACTGCATATACGAGGTTGTTGATATTTCTCCCAGCAATCTTGATTCCATTTTGTGAGTCATCCAGCCTGGCGTTTCACATGATGTACCCTGAATATAAGTTAAATAGGCAGGGAGACAATATGCAGCCTTGACATACTCCTTTCCCAGTTTTGAACCAGCTCATTGTCTCTTGTCCAGTTCTAACTGTTGCTTCTTGATCTGAATATAGGCTTTTCAGGAGATAGATAAAGTGGTCTGGTATTCCCATCTCTCTAAGAATTTTCCACAGTTTGTTGTGATCCACATAGTCAAAGGCTTTAGTGTAGTCAATGAAGCAGAAGCAGATGTTTTTCTGGAATTCCCTTGCTTTTTCTATGATCCAGCAGATGTTGGCAATTTTTTCTCTGGTTCTTCTGCCTTTGCTAAATCCAGCTTGTATCTGGAAGTTTTTGGTTCATGTACTGGTGAAGCCTACCCTGAAGGATTTTGAGCATTGCCTTGCTAGCATGTAAAATGAGTGCAATTGTACAGTAGTTTGAATATTCATTAACATTGCTTTTCTTTAGGATTGAAATGAAAACTGACCTTTCCAGTCCTGTGGCCACTACTGAGTTTTCCAAATTTTCTGGTATACTGAGTGCAGCACTTTGACAGCATCATCTTTTACCGATTCGACCAATTTCTAGAGAATAAGACCCGACTCTGAATACAGCAGAAAAACCAATAACTTAATCTCCATGATCTGTGCTTACTGGGGGAAAAAGTACAATGAGAAAAAGCAGGGAGGCTGAAAAACCAAAGCATCAAGAGGTGACTCAGTGCCTGAATGCCTCTATAGAATCTGGAAATAACTATTTTCAATTTCATAAACGAATGGCCCAGTGTACTCTAGAGGTGATTTTAAACACATTTATTTTCCTTAAAATTAACAAATAACTTGAAGAAAACCTTACTTCCCTCTTTCAGGAAATAATCTCCTTTAATGAGCATCATGGCATATTACAGCTTCACTTAAGGTGCTGTGCTATTGAGTATTTTTTTCAAATTTTTTGCAGCAGCAGGTCTGTACAATGGAAAACTCAATCAAATTTCAGTTCAGTAATCATGTTCTCCTCCTGTGATCATTTTACCTTGTTCTCAGATGTATTCTCATTTCAACTTACTTCTAACTACATAATAAAGCTCCATACTTTCTATCAATACATTTGTGCATAGTCATAAACAATCCGATCACTTTCAGGCCTCTTGAAAAATCTGATTTGTGATTTCAAGTGTCTTACAAATGCAAATAGAACAGTAACCAGTTTCACTTAAAAATAAGATTTCAACATTTCTAGAGTACTCTTTGTTTTGTTTTTTAACTATTTTTAAAGGAGACATGATGGTTAGCAAATTTTCTTTGACATCAGTTTTAAAATAATCTTGGTTTCAGAATGTGAAACTGTTCAAAAAATAATGCAAGCCACATTCTGTGTTTTCAAATTTCTTAGTAAAAAATAAATATGAGACTGTTCTACCAGTTATCTGAATTATTTTGATTAATCATGAAATTTCTCATTTCTTAGTACTTACTTAGTACTTAGTACTTACTAAGTCAGGCTTAAGTACTTGTTAAGAAGAATGAAATGATGGAGAAGAAGGAAAAGAAGAAGAGGAAGAAGAGAGTAGGAAAGGAATACCTCAAGTTCCCAAGTGTCTTCTACTTCTTTTGAATAATAACCAAATTACACCATAAATTTTCAGCATCATAAAGAAACAGTAGCAACAGCAACAATATCTGGGGACTATTTTGGTAATGGATTCAAACTTAACAAAAATAAATTCTTGAGATAGATACCCTTAACAGTATTATACAAAGTATTAATTACTATATTCTGTTATCACTAAGGGCTGTATGTGTGTGTGTGTTCATAATTAAGCTAATATTTTTCTGTGAATTCTCCAGATCCTCAGAGACAGAACCTCACAGATCAATAAAACCTAATTTTAATAAACTTTGCTGAAACTTAACCTTGAGTGAGTAGGCTACTGGGGCAACCCATCCTTTATTTGTGACTTAGTGCTCAGGAAAGTCATTAATGACAGGTTATTTTTTCGAATCTCCTTTTTATAACTGGACAACTTCAAAACCACTTCCAAACTCCACTTCTGCTTCCCCCAAAACACAGATACACACTCATTTCTTTAGGGGAACTGCTTCTCCCAGACCACTCATATCCATGACATTCTGGTGGGGCTTCTAATCATACTTTCATACTTATCAGCCATTATTCCAGAGTTCCGGCTGATACCTCAAACAAGGCCATTCAGATCCCTTTTACTTCATGTTTTTATATACTGAATCTGAGAAAGATGTTCCTTTGCTCTGAGACTATCTAACTGTAATAATGAAACACTGGAGCCATAAGAATAACCTGTCTGCAGAAAAGGAGTTAAAGGTTACAAAAAGCTTAGGGGTAATAGACTTGACCAGCTGCCCCAAGTTAGAGGGTTTACAGCCTTCCATAAGATTAGTATCACTTCTGACCCCGCCTGCAAGTTCTAGAGACTCCCCACACCACTCTCATGTTTGATGACTCACAGAACTCACCAACAGCTGATTCCCACTTACAGTTTATTACAGGAAGAGGATGCAGATTAACAATAGCCAAGGGAAGGGGCACACAGGACAGAATCCACAAAAGTTACAAATATATTTAGTTTCTGTTTCCTCTCCCCATGGAGTCAGGACGCATCCGTTATTTCTTGGCATTGATGCGTGACAATGCATATCTAGTACTGCCAACCAGGCAAGCTCACCTGAGCTTCAGTACTCAGAGAATTTATCTCACTCTCCAGGTAGGTTGATAACTCATCATCAAACTACTCTACTGTTGATCATCCTAGCATGGCCAGCGCCCAACCTAAATCACATTTTAAGACTATCCATATGACCCAAGGACTTCGCCGGTGGCTCAGTGGCAAAGAATCTGTCTGCAATGCAAGAGATGGGGGTTCGATCCCTGGGTCAGGAAGACACCCTGGGGAAGGAAATGGAAACCCACCCCAGTATTCTTGCCTGAGAAATCCCATGGACAGAGGAGCCTGGTGGGCTACAGTTCATGGGGCTGCGAAAGAGTCGGACATGACTTAGTGAATAAAGCTCTAAACAACGACATATGACCTAAAACCCTCAGACAAGCAAAGATACTACTGTCAGGCATAAAGTTCCAGGAGCCCAGATATTACTTTCCTAAAACCAAAGGCAAAGGCAAGACCTCTTCTTTGGGCAAAGCCAAATTCCTTTATACCCAGAGATCTACATATAATATATAATGTGGGGAGAGAGAGAGAGAGGAAAAAAAACAAAAAGAGACAGAGGAAGAGAGCATTTTTGAGCCCTATATCTGATGGTGCTTCAGGACTGCTCCACTTCTATCTTTCCAAGTTATTTAAGTCAATGCATTCCTTTTTTTCCTAAAAAAGACTCAGTGGGATTTCTGTTACTTTCCAACAAAAAGAAAGGGCAAGGAGGAGATAAAAAAGAAGAATATTTCAATTTTATTAAAAGGTTATTGTGACAACCCTGGTCAATAGTGGTATTTTAATAACTTATTAAATAGGCTATTAAAAACATGTTTAATAAGTATTACTCTTCTCTATCTGCACATTCCCGACTAACAAAGCCAAGATTCTCTCTATGCTCTGGAAAACTGAAACAACTGAAAGCATTCTAACTTGCGGTTGCATCATTACCCAGGTAGCTCTTTACTTTTATGCTCACAGTGATCACATGTAGCTACTGGTAAGGACTATAGACTATAGGGAGAGGAGTTACCCCAGGTCCAAGGAATGGGTGAATTTAACTCAAATGACCATTATATCTACTACTGTGGGTGGGAATCCCTTAGAAGAAATGGAGTAGCCATCATGGTCAACAAAACAGTCCAAAATGCAGTGCTTGGATGCAATCTCAAAAACGACAGAATGATCTCTGTTCGTTTCCAAGGCAAACCATTGAATATCACGGTAATCCAAGTCTATGACTGGACCAGTAACGTTGAAGAAGCTGAACTTGAACGGTTCTATGAAGGCCTACAAGACCTTTTAGAACTAACACTCAAAAAAGATGCCCTTTTCATTATAGGGGACTGGAATGCAAAAGTAGGATATCAGGAAACACCTGGAATAACAGGCAAATTTGGCCTTGGAGTACATAATGAAGCAGGGCAAAGGTTAATAGAGTTTTGCCAAGAGAACGCACTGGTCATAGCAAACACCCTCTTCCAACAACACAAGAGAAGACTCTACACATGGACATCACCAGATGGTCAACACCAAAATCAGACTGATTATATTCTTTGCAGCCAAAGATGGAGAAGCTCTATACAGTCAGCAAAAACAAGACCGGGAGCGGACTGTGGCTCAGATCATGAACTCCTTATTGTCAAATTCAAACTTAAATTGAAGAAAGTAGGGAAAACTACTAGACTATTCAGGTATGACCTAAATCAAGTCCCTTATGATTATACAGTGGAAGTAAGAAATAGATTCAAGGGACTAGATCTGATAGACAGAGTGCCTGATGAACTATGGATGGAGGTTCATGACATTGTACAGGAGACAGGGATCAAGACCATCCCCATGGAAAAGAAATGCAAAAAAGCCAATGGCTGCCTGAGGAGGCCTTACAAATAGCTGTGAAAAGAAGAGAAGCAAACAGCAAAGGAGAAAAGGAAAGATATTCCCATCTGAATGCAGAGTTCCAAAGAATAGCAAGGAGAGATAAGAAAGTCTTCCTCAGCAATCAATGCAAAGAAATAGAGGAAAACAACAGATTGGGAAAGACTAGAGACCTCTTCAAGAAAATTAGAGATACCAAGGGAATATTTCATGCAAAGATGGGCTCGATAAAGGACAGAAATGGTATGGACCTAATAGAAGCAGAAGATATTAAGAAGAGGTGGCAAGAATACACAGAAGAAGTGTAAAAAATGATCTTCATGACCCAGATAATCATGATGGTGTGATCACTCAGCTAGAGCCAAACATCCTGGAATGTGAAGTCAAGTGGGCCTTAGAAAGCATCACTGTGAACAAAACTAGTGGAGGTGATGGAATTCCAGTTGAGCTATTTCAAATACTGAAAATTGATGCTGTGAAAGTGCTGGACTCAATATGCCAGCAAATCTGGAAAACTCATCAGTGGCCACAGGACTGGAAAAGGTCAGTTTTCATTCCAATCCCAAAGAAAGACAATGCCAAAGAATGCTCGAACTTCTGCACAATTGCACTTATCTCACACGCTAATAAAGTAATGCTCAAAATTCTCCAAGCCAGGCTTCAGCAATACGTGAATCGTGAACTTCCAGATGCTCAAGCTGGTTTTAGAAAAGGCAGAGGAACCAGAGATCAAAATGCCAACATCCGCTGGATCATCGAAAAAGTAAGAGAGTTCCAGAAAAACATCTATTTCTGCTTTATTGACTATGCCAAAGCCTTTCACTGTGTGGATCACAATAAACTGGAAAATTCTGAAAGATATGGGAATACCAGACCATCTGACCTGTCTCTTGAGAAATCTGTATGCAGGTCAGGAAGCAACAGTTAGAACTGGACATGGAACAACAGGTTGGTTCCAAATAGGAAAAGGAGTACGTCAAGGCTGTATATTGTCACCCTGCTTATTTAACTTATATGCAGAGTACATCATGAGAAACGCTGGGCTGGAAGAAACACAAGCTGGAATCAAGATTGCTGGGAAAAATATCAATAACCTCAGATATGCAAATGACACCACCCTTATGGCAGAAAGTGAAGAAGAACTAAACAGCCTCCTGATGAAAGTGAAAGAGGAGAGTGAAAAAGTTGGCTTAAAGCTCAACATTCAGAAAACTAAGATCATGGCATCTGGTCCCATCACTTCATGGGAAATAGATGGGGAAACAGTGGTAACAGTGTCAGACTTTATTTTTGGGGGCTCCAAAATCACTGCAGATGGTGATTGCAGCCATGAAATTTAAAGATGCTTACTCTTTGGAAGGAAGGTTATGACCAACCTAGACAGCATATTGAAAAGCAGAGACATGACTCTGCCAACAAAGATCTGTCTAGTCAAGGCTATGGTTTTTCCAGTTGTCATGTATGGATGTGAGTTGGACGGTGAAGAAAGCTGAGCACCGAAGAATTGATGCTTTTGAACTGCGGTGTTGGAGAAGACTCTTGAGAGTCCCTTGGACTGCAAGGAGACCCAACAAGTCCATCCTAAAGGAGATCAGTCCTGGATGTTCATTGGAAGGACTGATGTTGAAGCTGAAACTCCAATACTTTGGCCACCTCATGCGAAGAGTTGACTCACTGGAAAAGACCCTAATTCTGGGAAGGGTTGGGGGCAGGAGGAGAAGGGGACGACGGAGGATGAGATGGTTGGATGGCATCACTGACTCGATGGACATGGGTTTGGGTAAACTCCGGGAGTTGGTGATGGACAGGGAGGCCTGGTGTGCTGTGATTCATGGGGTCGCAGAGTCAGACACGACTGAGCAACTGAACTGAACTGAACTGATAGACTATGGAGTGGTTCAGATTCTGTCTCTATCTCTGCAGGTCTCTGGGTACTTTAGCACTCAGAGTATTCATTTACTTATAAATACACTAAGATAAAACTATCTCAAATGGTTAGTGTAGGGATAAGGCACTATCCCTAGTGTTTTCTATTTAAAATGGCTCAGCAGGTACAGAAACCGCCTGCTACCTGCAATGCAAGAAACATAAGAGATGTAGGTTTAATTCCTTGGTTGGGAAGATCCCCTAGAGGAGGAAAATAGCAACCCACTCCAGTATTCTCACCTGAAAAATCCCATGGACAGAGGAGTCTGGCAGGCTACAGTCCAAAGGGTCATAAAGAGTCAGACACAACTGAGTGACTAAGCAAAACACTATAAAGAATACATAAGCATTTACCAACCCCAAAGCCTAGGCCAATTAGCTTTCTTCTCATTTATTCAGAATCTAATTTTATTAGAAAATGGAAAGATAAAGAACACTTCAGAGATGAAGTAAAATAGGAAATGAAAGGATGAAAGGTGGATAAGAGTGGGTCTAAACATTCAGCTTAGACTTTATACATTTTTGCCTATGGTCAGGCAGGTGCAATGATTCTTGAAGGCAGACAGCACCATCTAGAGGGAGCATGAGTATACTGGCCTGTAGTGGCACTGTTACTGAGTCTTTTGTAATAAGGGCATTTTGTAAGCATTTCCATCAAAGGAATTGATCATTGTGAAACTGGCATCTTGCCCAGATCCACAAACTGGAATGAACTCTGGCCCTGCTCTGATCCATTTAAATACTATGTGATTGTCTTAAGAAAACACTCCTCAGTAAATATCTGATTTTACTTCCTTTGACTTGACTTGGATACAAGCCCCAGCCTCCCAGCCAATGAGCTGTGGGATCTTAAGGAATTCACTTAAGCTCTGAAATGTGCCTCCCTGAAATGAGGATATATCAGAGTTATCAACAGCATATACTGTATAGTCCAATTATAATTCAACATCTGGCTCCACTAATTACCTTGAGAAAATTGTTTGCCCTTCAAAACCTTTGTTTCCTTAGCTGTGAGATGAGAACACTAGTACTTAAGTACTTATCTCATAAAGTTGTTAGTAAGAAGAACTTAAATGAGATGCTGCATGTAATGCAGTTACCACAGCACCTATCTAATGGAACTCGGGCTTAATAGCGGACTATTTTCTTCCCTTGGTCTCTCCAAGCCACAGAATCTATAGTTAAAATAATTCGGTCTAAGCCAATAGCTTTCAAAATGTATATGGTCACTGGCTTAAGAAGTTCAGCTTCCTAAACATCGATTTCTGACTCATTTTTCCCTCATGAGGTGATGTGAAGATGTGCTACTCAGTCAACTGCTGATGTGTAGATCCATGATCTGTATCCCTCAGGGCAGCTATTCAGAATCTGAGCAAACCCAATTAAACAATTAAACTCAAAGAAAGTATCCAAGGAGAAGTCCGCCCACCTCCAAATAACTTCTACCTCTTAATTCCATGAAGATTGGAATTTGCAGTGGAAATGAGATCAGGGCCATGTATATTTTTAGTTCAGAATACCCAAGTGGGCATTTTTCTTTAGATTTAACATGTACAGTATTTTAAACAACAATGGTTGTTTAATAGAAGAGTTCAAACTTCTCCTATGCAACTGTTGCTTTTAATTTCAAGAAGAAATTTTAATTATATGGTTAAACATTTTCATCAGGAACTTCTTAAAAATAACTTTTCTAATACATAAATTGGCCATTTGCGCTATTTCATCTCTATTCCCACTACTGAAAATTATTTGAAGTCCAATACAAATAGCTTAATATAGAATAAAATCTTGAGTCAAAAAATACAAGGACCAAATTCAATGCTATTTGGAAATTCTGTCCTTTTTGTTCCAACTCACAGAACTTTATCAACTCAACATTAAAAGTAACCAAGCACTGAAGCAGTGTATTCTAAACAAGCTGTTTAAATTTGTTTGGCCTCAGATATGACATGTATTAGTCAAGGTAGTTTTGTTTGGAATTTTAACTCAAAATACAAGGAGAGCTTTTATGTACACATAATCTGGTGAAGGAGGGGGGTCTAGAGAACTGTAACGTGCTGAAGTTTAACAACTATTAAATAATTCTCATGGTCTATTTCAGACCTGACACTACATCAACCCTATAAAACACATTCAAACCACATTTAGCATTTTAGCAAAATTATGCAACTAAATTCATGGATGACAGTGTACAATGGTTCAAAAAGAAATATCAGGGATGCTTAACAGTTCATTTACAACTTCGCTAAATGACAAAAAGGAGAGCAAATGTGCCATTCCACAATGGGTCTCATGGTGCTTCTCTGATGAGAACAGTACAGAACAGTTCAGTCTAGCAAATCATATGTACTGGTTTAGGAGGGGAAATTAATGCAGAAGTCATTGATGTGGACATTTTATGCAAGTTGTGCAGACCCCCCAAAGATATTTCCCCAGATATTTACAAGAATTTTTTAGTTGTATGTCATGAGAAGACTGACCTATCCTTGTAAAACACATGAGAAGATATAACTTAGTGCTCAGAAGGGTTTTAGAGTCACTGTGACACTGTCCTCATTTTTAAGAGTGTATTCTCATGACATTCCTGGGATTCAGTTTCCCCATAAGAGCCTTTTTGACATCTGGATGAGGCTCAAATTCAGCTATGCTATTAAACAGCTACTCAGTGACTATATCTAAAGAAATCTCACAAAATCATTTCTAAATAAGCGTCCAATATAAAACACAAAATCCCCACTCTTACAACTTATATTAGAATTGCTATCACATTGTGCTAAACATACAACTTCCAGATTTTAAGTAATTATCTGTTGCAGCTTTAAAGTGTACTTCATTTTTCCTATATGTCATCTAGGACTTACCAGTTATAGACTCACTAAGAAAAGGAAAGTATTTGAACATGCCTACTTTTTCAGCTTCAGCTTTACAAACAAATTTGACAGTCAAGAATATTGTTGCTCCACATAGCATTTAGATGACATTTTCTTTTAGCTCGGCCATAATAAGACGGTTTTCCTCACTCATTCTTGGGATTTTTTTTTTTATTTTCTTTATGCCATCTTATTAATTCAATTATAAAGTAGTAAGCACACTAATGATTGTTTAACTGACTGATATTTTAACTCCATTAGCTCATTCAAAAATGAAAGTTTCATTCATCACTGGTGTTCCTTTCAGAATACCCACAAACACATTTTTTCTTGTTCCCAGATATCTTAATCTTGGTCACATCAACTGGGAGACAGAGAAATATCTATAGATACACATAGGAAATTGTTCAGCTTGAGAGTAGAGCTGTGTGAAAGCTGCCCAAGCTCAAAGATATAGAGAACAGACTGGCAGTTACCAGAAATGGGAAATGGGGGATGGACAAAATGGGTGAAGGGATCATGGGTGAAGGGATCAAAAAGTACAAACTTCCAGTTACAGAATGTATAAGTCTTAGGGATGTAGTGTACAGTATGGTGACTATAGTTAACACTGTATTGCATGTTTCAAAGTTGTTAAGAAAGTTAAAAAAGTTCTCATCACAAGAAAAACATATTTAATTATAGATGGTGACAGATGTTAAGTAGACTTGTGGTGATCACTTCACAATATTTACAAATATCCAATAATTATGCTGTATGTCTGAAATTGAAAGAAAGTTACATGTCAATTACACCTCAAT
The DNA here is from genome assembly GCF_054371585.1 of Giraffa tippelskirchi. Classification (NCBI taxonomy): domain Eukaryota; kingdom Metazoa; phylum Chordata; class Mammalia; order Artiodactyla; family Giraffidae; genus Giraffa; species Giraffa tippelskirchi. The sequence continues at coordinate 47,049,643 of NC_137276.1, forward strand.
AAAAAAAGAGTCGGTTTGAGCATATCCTTTCCATTGTTTCATTGCTCAACAGTTACCTTCATAGCTTATTCAGTACCAAGACATTGCATGTTCTCAAGTAAATAACCCTAGTGAAGAAATAACCATTAATGGACAGTTAAGAGCAGAGATGGGAATACCAGGCCTCCTGACCTACCTCTTGAGAAATCTGTAAGCAGGTCAGGAAGCAACAGTTAGAACTGGACATAGAACAACAGACTGGTTCCAAACTGGGAAAGGAGTACATCAAGGCTATATGTTGTCACTCTACTTATTTAACATATATGCAGAATACATCATGCAAAATGCCAGGCTAGATAAAGCACAAGCTGGAATCAAGATTGCCGGGAGAAATAGCAATAACCTCAGATATGCAGATGACACCACCTTTATGGCAGAAAGGGAAGAGGAACTAAAGGGCCTCTTGATGAAAGTGAAAGAGGAGAGTGAAAAAGTTGGCTTAAAGCTCAACGTTCAGAAAACTAAGATCATGGCATCCAGTCCCATCACTTCATGGCAAGTAAATGGGGAAAAACTAGAAGACTTTATTTTCTTGGGCTCCAAAATCACTGCAGATGGCGACTGAAGCCATGAAATTAAAGACGCTTGCTCCTTGGAAGAAAAGCTCTGACCAACCCAGACAGCATATTAAAAAGCAGAGACATTACTTTGCCAACAAAGGTCCGTCTAGGCAAAGCTATGGTTTTTCCAGTAGTCATTTAAGGATGTAAGAGTTGGACCATAAAGAGGCTGAGCACTGAAGAATTGATGTTTTTGAACTGTGGTGTTGGAGAAGACTCTTCAGAGTCCCTTGGACTGCAAGGAGATCAGACCAGTCAATCCTAAAGGAAATCAACCCTGAATATTCATTGGAAGGACTGATGCTGAAGCTGAAGCTCCAGTACTTTGGCCACCTGATGGGAAGAGGTGACTCATTGGAAAAGACCCGGATGCTGGGAAAGGTTGAAGGCAGGAGTAGAAGGACACGACAGAGGACAAGATGGTTGGATGGCATCACCGACTCAATGGACATGAGTTTGAGCAAGCTCTGGGACTTAGTGATGAACAGAGAAGCCTGGTGTGCTGAGATTCATGGGGTTGCAAAAATTCAGACACAACTGAGTGACTGAACTGAGCTAATTACTTAAAAAATAACCTTATTAACATGACAAACAAAATCCTCCAGCAAATATTCTGACTACCTTACCAGAGCCACGTTTTCTTTAGAAACACTAACATTATTAGTTTAGTGAAAGAAAAAATGGGTGAAAAAAATTGTTTTAGTTCCTCCCTCACAATGATACCATGACATTTCACATGCTACGCCTTTGATGTTCTGCTTCTTACATCTTGAAATCCCTCTACTACCATGTCCATGGGAAAAAACTAACGTCTTCTAGGAGTTTACATACTTAATATCTCTTCTAGAAATTAGTTCTAAATTCTCCATCCACTGTTTTCTCCAGTACAGTAGATTAAATGTTTGTGCTTCCCCAAATTTATATGCTAAATCCTAACACCTAACTGGAGGTGGGGCCTTCAAAAAGTGATTAGATCATGAAGACAGAGCTCTCCTGAGTGGCATCAATCCCCCTAAAAGAGACCCAGGAGAGCTTCCTCTTCTTTTCTGCCATCTAAGGATATAGCAGAAAGATGGCTGTCCATGAAGTAGGAAGCAGACCCTCACCAGACAAGGAACTACAGTTATCTTGATCTTGGACTTCCCAGCCTCCAGAACCATGAGGAATAAATTTCTGTTCTTTGGTATTTTGCTACAGGTATCTGAACAGGCTAGGACATTCAGTGAGAATAGAACCACTCATTTGTGAATTTTCAATCACAGTGCTTGTATTATTTTACTGTAATAATAAATTTATTGTTATATTTCCAACTAGATTATAAACTGTTGAGGCAAAGTTTGTCTTATTCATTTTTCTATCCTGGGAGTTTCACACAATAGCGGCATAGAGTTGTCATTCCATAATTGGAGAACGAGCTACATAAAAAGAAATACAATGAAATTGTACTAATAAGCAAATACATTTTCAACTTTAAAAAATATATTTTTTATATTCTGTAAAGCTAAAAACACTTTCAAGGTCCTCTAGCTGTACTGTTTTGTGTTACACATAAGAAATCTGAGGCCAAGAGAATTTACATGATTTACTAATGGACCACCTAAGTTGGGGAACTATTGCCATTAACTTTTATATTACATTTTCTTTCCATTTGTCATTACATTTGGAAAATCATTAAAATGCTGTTGGAATGAAAATCCTTTGTTGCCTTTTTTAGGAATAAGTATTTTCTCATTAAAAATGATTTTTTGATAGCTTACCAAGAGCGGGTACTGAACTAATTCTTGAGAAGTGAGTGAGAAATTGTGCTAAATGAGAAAGTGTGCCTGAGCTTAGGGAGGTTGTTATTATTATAATTGAATGAAAATTCCACTCTGATTTATATACTTATATTCTCTTTCAGGCACTAAAATAGGACTAAACAAGGCAACTTGGCTGTTTCTTCTCATGACATCTTCAAATTGACGTTATCATGCTTACATGTAATAAATGACGTAGGATTTTATCATGACATATTATAGCGAAAGGAAGGAAAGAAAGAGGGAAGGATAGGGTAAACAGGAGGAAATAGGAAAAGGAAGAGAGCAAGTTCTTTTCTCCAAGACTTGAAACAAAGACCTAACACAGAAATTTTAATTTGGGGTGCTTTTTTTTTGGCTTAACCTATTAATTTTGTATTATATCATTCTCCTATTTCTTATCTATTATTCCTTTTTCTTACAGAGATAATGGATGATTATGCTGCTACCAATCTTATTACAATGTCTGTACTTTTACCCTATTTAAAATTTTAGAGTAAACATAATTACTTACTCTTATTGATGCTCACTGCTCTGTTGAAATGACTCATTTACATGCATATTTACTCAAATGATTTTCTTGCCTGAGATTTGGGGCAGTTAAATTATATTAGCTTATATCAACAGATATTTCTGAAATAATAATTACAGAATACATTGACAAGGAACTTAAGTACTATTATGCCACTTAGTCATTCCAAGAGATGTCATTGGTGTCCATAACTTGCAAAATATAGAGGAAAGGGGATATAAAAATAATGGAATGGACTTAAGAGAAGATCACTTTATGTACACAGTTAAAAAGAGAATTATTTAAAGATCAATGGCTTCTGAAACAACTACTTTAAAGAGCACTAAAAGGCCATATTTATTGCATTTCAGTGGGAAACAGGAGAATGATTAAAATGAGAAATTTTAAGCCAAATTTTCTAAAAATTACATTTATTGTGTATATAATAGACCCTTTCTTTACTATATGTTATGCACAAAATTAGACCTTATAGAAATATTGAAGGTCTGTGAACCATTATCATTCTTTCCAAGGATATTCAAAATAGTTTAAAAGTCCCTTGGTTATAAAATATAGTTAAGAGACATGTAATGTAATGCAATAAAAAGAGATGCAACAATTGTCAATGAAAAATGGCACACTATTACTGTTCTGGGTCATTCTCAAGTTCCCTCTTGCAAAACTGAAAGAACTGTATTTTCGGCAGGAGGACACAAATACACGAAACAATGATACTGCTGAATAATGTACTTCATTGGCAGAAGCCTGTTACCATGGTAACACAAGCACAGGAGGCAATTTGTTGTTCTACTCGTTTGTCCATGAAACTACTTAAGATAAAATATGATGTCAAAATCAACAAATTAAGATTATTTCCTAGAGTCAGAATTATATATCACAGGTAATGACAGCATTTTTTACCTCATACTTAAAAATGATGTAAAAACACTACACTGACTCTCTGTGATCTTGGAGAAATAGCTTAAACGTTAGCAACTCATCTGCTCCATTTCTAAATGGGCACCAACTTTCTATGGGCAGGAACCAGGCCAAAAAAAACTGCACAAAGAATATGATGCTCTCTAGTCAAAAGTGGTCAAGGAGCATGGAAAACAAAGTACATCCCAGAGGGTGAAGCAAAGAGGTGTGGAGAGTAATGGACTGATGAGCCACTCCCAAGCAGCCTAACTGGGCCTCATTCAGGAACAGCCTCTGGGTCCAGAGTAGGAAGACCTCACAGCATGGAGCCCTGCTGGATTTCAGAATTACTATGGACAAGTGTCTGCTCTGTGGTTTTCTTTCTCCCCGGTTTGAGTGAATATATCTCTTGTGAGTATACTGCCCCAAACTAACTCATGCTCTGGGTATATGTCATATTGATGAAGTTGTTCATAAGTCTCTGGATTAGGAAAAACATATTCTGACTTAAAGTACACCATAAAATATTAGACTCAGTCTAACGCTATGACAGGATGAGATTTTGTGGGGACTTTGAAGGGAATGAATGCATTTTGCATTTAGGAGACACATAATTTTGAATAGTATATAGACAATAGTAGACTGATGATGGCATTATCATCATTAATTAATGTCATCCATGCCATTTTTCTATTCTCTTTCTTTTATGACCCTGAGATCAGCCTAAGACTTTCTTTGGCCAATGAGATGTTAGCAAATGTACTGTAATCAGAGAACCGAAAAGTACATGTGTACTTCCATCTGCTATTTTACACAGTAGTGCTTGTCTCTTGATGTCTGCAATCGCCACAAGAACAAGTAAGCCTGAGAGAGCAAGACCTCAAAACATGCGAGAGAATATTGCCAAGATTAGTTAACCTCAGTCCAGGTCAGCAGAAATATTAACTACCGTGTAAATTTGTGAGGAATAAAAACAGTGATTGTTTTAAGCCACTAAGCCCTGGGACACTGTTAAATAGCTATAAGTAACTGATATACCCTCACAGGTGTGATCTAGGACTAAGGGTCCAAATTCTATGGTTGCCTGGAATTATCAGACTTTAGCCAGCTTCCATGGAGCTTTGTCAATCAATTCCTTTTCTAGGAAGCTACCCTCTAGGGAAAATTGCTGATGGGAGTAGGAAATGGCAGTTCACTCCAGTATTCTTGCCTGGAGAATCCCATGGACAGAGGAACCTGGTGGGCTACAGTCCATGGGGTTGCAAAGAGTCAGACATAACTGAGCACATATTAACTTTAACCTCTTAGTCCACCTTCCCTTTTCACAAAATGTGTCCTCTAAGCAAAATACCACATTCTGTTATCAATCTCCTAAGAGCGATGACTTTGAAATGAAGTTGGAGAGGAAAAATTAGAGATTTGTCAGCAGTGCCTGATAACCATCCTTAGTGTGCAGATTATCACTCCTGAAAAATATGGGTAAGACCATTTTTAGACAGCCTAAAAAATATACATTGTCTAGTATAGAAAGTATTAATAAGTCTGCCACTCACAGAAGCAGCATGAAGGTAAAGAAAGTCTTCTGAGGACTTTAAGATTTCTCCCAAGTATCCTCCAATAATCTACATTATTCTGGAAGAAAGCATCCAAATAACTTTTTCCAAAACCTTGAGATCTAAGTCCATTGTTAGCAATCACTTTCATTTGCCAGTGCTACTGCATGGAATATAGATCAAGGTTGCTAGGAAGTTTCAGGAGCAGAGTAGGTATCTTAGCAGATGCTCAAAGTATTCTCTCTCTCCCCCTTGTTGGCAGATCAGAGAGAGATGAACAAAGAAAGTCACTGCCCATGGAAACTTCAGCAAAGAATTTGGAATGACCTTAGCAGAAATTCTGGAGAAATTCAAGTGTAAGACAGTGGGTGCCTATTTCCAGCCTCCAATGAACTCAGTATTCCCCTCTTACTAAGTAAGGATCTTCTCCCTGGAATGTATCCATAGGCTGTTTTCCATACCAAATGAAGTTACCTCAATAGGGACCAGTGATTTTCCTATTACCATCATATTAATCGACCTTCATATTTCTGATGTGGTTGAAATACACTCATTTGTACTCATATCTGAATGAAAAAAGTCAGTATGGTACTTACATGGCATAATGTTTGGACCTGGAAATAAATTATCATATAAAACAAGACAAAAGTAACGGATATATCTCTAATGGCTTTCCATTCCCTGAGGGGGTCACCAGAAGTGCTTTTGACTGTCGTAGTGCCCTTAGTCTTCATCTACTCCTAAACACAGAGTGAAGCCAGATATCTGTAACAACAAAGGTGAAGCCAAGGTTGTGCCATGACATATACCATTATTTCTTAGTCACTAATCACACTAGAGGATGGGATTGTACTTCTCTAACCATATAACTTAAAATCCCATGGACAAACTATGACAGTGCCTTTTGCCAAGTCTGATTTCCAGCACTGAATTCTCGGCACTGACCTAGAATGCAATGAGCAGTCACACACCTGCTGCTACTACTCCTGTTTCCATGAAATTTCATTGACAAATGCTGTTCTGGCATATTTAATGTGTGTATGTGTGTGCTCTCTCATCATTTCCCCTCATTTGTAAGAGAGTCAGCAAAGCAAGATGTATGTCCTGTCAGGTAACCACCATGGTTTTCTTGAAGTGGATTGAGAGTCCAGAGGACAATGGCCAACCTTAAAGGAGGGAAAATCCACTGGTACAAGTCAGCCATCTTTAATATGTGTGCTCACTAGATGCTCCCAAGAACCAGCCCCATTTATTCTCCAAAAAGAGGGCACTCACAGCAAAAAGATCACCTGAACTAGAGTTCCTGGATATGATTAACTACTGAGGGAAATCCTACGGAAAAACTTGTACATGCAAACTGTTTCTGTGTGCACGTGTGTGCATGTACACACACGCACACCAGCACAGACAGTGTTCATCCAATGAGGACTAAAGGATGCATACAGTCAAACTGACTACTTTGTACCTAACATACTAACTACAAGTTAAGGACAAGATGTTATCCTCAAAATTATATAACTACACTATTAGATTAGGATACGACAGTGATGATTCAGAAGACAGTTTCTATGGTTCCACTATCTCACCATCTCTGCATTACCCCAAATTATCCCAAGATCCAAATGCTAAAGGAAAGGCAATGTCTCTCCAATGACGGACTGTCCTGCACATGAGTATAGAAGGGTAACTTTTCTTACCACCTTCATATACATCATTCAGTGAACCAATGAAAGGCCCTTCAATGTCCAAGAAATTCAACAACAGACAGGGATTACATGAGAATGATCATTTTTCCTTGTCTCTTACCACTTGCATAATAAGCAAACAGACCAATCCAAGCCAGCCATTTTCTTTCAATCTCTCAATATCTCTTTCTCCCTCTCTCATTATTCCTCTCCCTCCCTCTCCTCCTCCCCACACCTTTCCATTTTCTCTTCCTGAATGTGCTATGTTCAAAACTGATTGGGGGTGTCTGGGCAGTTCTTGGCCTTCTATATCTTAGGTTTCTTTGAATATCTGATAATCTTTGACTACCTATTTTTATGGGAGTGGGTCAGTAAAAACTAGGTCAGAGTTCCTGTGTCCATGGATGAAGTGTATTGATTGTGAGCTTTCTTGAAATATTCTGATTCACTGGGGAACCTTCATCTCTGTACTGAGTATTGTTAAGTCTTTATTTCTTGAGATGATGAGATACTCACATGAAAAATTATTTTATTATCTTATTTGGATGATATAAGCTTTGCTTCCAGTTTTCCAAAAATCAAGTGAGCAAGGACATAAGGTCTCCATATTCAGTACGTAAATTTTCACCATGTCACCACTTTCAATATGTAACCTGTACCTCCCATTTTGCTCTCCATCCTTCAGTCTAGAGATTTTGTTTATTCTCTTCAGATGAATCTCCAAAATAAATCATCAGAACTCTGCCAGGATAGGAGGTGGCAGTCACTCAAGTTTCAGAGTAGTGAGAGATATGGGTCCAAATGCTTTGTAAATAGACTTTAAACAATCTTTCTATTATTAGCTCTACCTTCACCTGTCCTTTACAGAGGTCCTGAAATCTACCAGTTCTGGGCCTTTGGGCATTCTATGAGGCTCAGAATTTGACTTCACTGACTGCCAGGTTAGGATTCAACTTCCTTGGACATGCAAAATCAATGACACCCATCATCTTCTATGTGAGCTTCCAAACTTTTAGTGTAATCTCTCTTGTCATACTCTGTCACTGACAAAATATGCATCCTAAAAATCCTTCTCTCTCACTTGAGTGGGGTTTCAATAGAGAAAAGATGTCTGTTCAAACCACTGTCTTAAACGAAAATTCTCAACTCGGCTTGTCTTAGAAAAATGTCCCACCACGTTGGCAAAGATCCTCAGGGTCTTAAGCTCAGACAAATGATGTGGTTGCAGTCATAATACATTTCCCACAGTGCCAAGTTGGGATATCAAGAAATATTATCATTTCAAAGATGTTCCTATAAATCTTCCACAGAAACACTATTCATTGTATCTATCTGCTAATCTGTAATGTTTCTCAGAAGTCCTAGTAAATACAGAGTCTGCAGATCTTTTTTATACCAGAAAGAGTTAGCACAGAGGGGGAAAGCTTCAATTACAGGAAGAGTGATTAAATCCTATGCCACACAATATCACTATCTTGAAAACTGAAATTATGAGGTACCAGCTGTTGGCTCTAACTTTCTCATAAATGCAAAAGTATACATTAATATCACTGCAGTAGAAAATGCTACAAGATCTAGGACAGTACTGTCAGTGAATATATATGCACGCCTTTTGAATATTTTTCATTCAATGTAAATAATCACTTCCTGGGAAATACACTGACATGTTTCTCAAGTAACTTTATGTTTTGGTCAATATGAATGTCTTAAAGTTATACGTGTTAGATAAATTTTATATATATTTTTTAGTAGGATTTCTTACCACAGGAATGAAATGCAAAACTGGGTTCTAGCTGTTTGATCTTTAAAGTCCTGTTCAATTTCACCATATAGGAGTTATTTCAACAACAACAACAAAACACTTTCAACTCCTCTTTTGTGGCATTTAAACCAGCCACCATCTACTATAATTTTCTAAAATTTCCTTTTAAATTGATTCCTCTGATTTCATGAAAACAGCAAACAACACTTTTCCAATGCCCAGTCCACAGGAGTTAGACTTTAAAATTATAAGTTTTTTCAGCTGCCAATAGCATTAAGTCAGCAAGAAGCCAAGTAATAAAGGTCAAGTATTAGGACCTACACTGTATCTACTATTTAATGAACACAGTAAATAATAAAAGATAAATAAAAGTGGCTAAACACAACTTTCCCACAATTTGAAGACACTAAATGCAGTTGCTTTAACACAAAATCTTTACAAAATGAAAACATCATCAGATGAATGATAGTGTAATTCTTCAGCTATAGGAACTAATAAAGAAATCACTTCAGTAAGAGTATATTTATTATCTTTAATAATTACAACAGATTGTAAATGTGATTCCATTTAAATTATAGGTAAATGAAATATTAGCAATTTTGTATCATCTATAAATATTTTGATATTCTGATAAAGTTTCATGACATATTAACTTAAAAACAAAAGGCTTTTCAAAAGTAACTATCAATCTTGCTGACTCTAGATATCTGATCTAGATATCATCATGTATTTTATGTTGATCTGTTCTTTACTTTGGGTCTTTGTTAGGATTTTAATGTTGACCCTTACTAATATTATCTTGAATGTACATACTCGGTATTCTGAATTAAAGACAGATCATTATTATTCAATTAAAAAGTAAATAATGACTGTGTTTTTCCCCAAACCCCAATTATTACTCCTAGAGCAATGAAAATCAAGTCAAATATCCCACACATACAAATTTCAAAGTTTGTATTACAGGTGAAGAATGGAGAAAACTGGATTTCATCTGCTTATCTATAGGAGAAAGAAGTGGCTACTTCCTCCTCCTTTCTTGAAGAAGCAAGAAAAACCTTTTTCTCTTTGGATACTGGATAAAAGGGTCTCTAGATCTAACTCTAAAGTTTTGGGGTATAAATACATACCTCCAAGGATCAATCAGATAAACTCAGTGTCTCTGGTTTTTCTGGCCTAGAGATGTCTCCAAAGTCCTGAGCCTCATCTTACTTTGAAAAGTAAGCATATACTTCTTGAGGTAGGAAAGCCTGTCTATAGTTCTCATACTATCTCTAAATTTGTAAATCAATTCCCCAAGTCTTGATCTTAGATCAACATCCCAAAATATCAGTAAAATGTATCCAAAATGCCCCAACTCTATAGAAACACAAAAATGTTTCCTCTGTATCCCACACTCTTGCTAGCTTCAATTATTGGAAGTATGAATTTTCTTTGAAGAATACCTCTAGCATTTCTAATATAAGTGATAAACAAGCAGATATAACCCTTAGAAAATCCAGACATTATGCTTGATATATTTAGTCCATATTATTAACAAAAAGTCGCTTTTAAATTTACAAGTCATCTTGTTTTATTTTATATTACAGGAGTTCCAGACTTCAGAAAGAAATTTGGGAAATAATGAATAATATTATTTAAGAGACCTTTTTAAACTTCCATCAAAAAGTTTCCCTCACTAACTTCTAGTAAGCTAATTTCTACCTTTTACATGAATTTGACAATAACACACCTTTTCTTCCTTTTTCCTTATATTACAATTAAATTATTTCTGAATGTGTCATAACTATGACACATTCAGAACAACTGATATTCTCTCTTTAATTAAGATTTGAAGGATTATTCCTGCCCTTTGTAGCAATTCATTCCATTATCTTTTTCAAATTTCTATGTGTCTAAAAATTATATTTCCTAAGCTTTGTAAAACCAAATTTGCATTTAAATACAATTCACTCTGCAGAAAAAGACAAGCCTTTAAAAGTATGGTTTAGCTTTAAATGTAGAGATTCAGGATTATGTCAACCACATAAATGGAGTATTTATTTAAATGCAGTACATTTCTGCAAAATGTTACCCATATGCTAATTGAGAATGATTAACCCTAATTCATGATTTATCAGACTAAGCTAGATTAGTTTTTGAACAGTCCCAACAATATAGAAAAAAAAAAAATTAAAATCATACAGTTTATCAGAAAAGATTATATTTCACAGAAGACAGAGAAGATGTTGAATTATACAGTCTATATAAAATAATACATTGTGGCTATTATTTATGCAATATTATTTAATATTTATCTATCATAATTCTAATTTTGCCTTCAGACACATTATTTGAAAATAATTAAGTGCATTTTGCAAATTTAATTGGTCTGATTCTAATTCCTTATATAAATAAACCTATTAAAGAACTTCCAGATGTTCAAGCTGGTTTTAGAAAAGGCAGAGGAACCAGAGATCAAACTGCCAACATCTGCTGGATCATCGAAAAAGCAAAAGAGTTCCAGAAAAACATCTATTTCTGCTTTATTGACTATGCCAAAGCCTTTGACTGTGTGGATCACAAGACTGTGGAAAATTCTGAAAGAGATGGGAATACCAGACCACCTGACCTGTCTCTTGAGAAACCTGTATGCAGGTCAGGAAGCAACAGTTAGAACTGGACATGGAACAACAGACTGGTTCCAAATAGGAAAAGGAGTACATCAAGGCTGTATATTGTTACCCTGTTTATTTAACTTATATGCAGAGCACATCATGAGAAACGCTGGGCTGGAAGAAACACAAGCTGGAATCAAGATTGCCGGGAGAAATATCAATAACCTCAGATATGAAGATGACACCACCCTTATGGCAGAAAGTGAAGAAGAACTAAAGAGCCTCTTGATGAAAGTGAAAGAGGAGAGTGAAAAAGTTGGCTTAAAGCTCAACGTTCAGAAAACTAAGATCATGGCATCTGGTCCCATCACTTCATGGGAAATAGATGGGGAAACAGTGGAAACAGTGTCAGACTTTATTTTGGGGGGCTCCAAAATCACTGCTGATGGTAATTGCAGCCATGAAATTAAAAGACGCTTTCTCCTTGGAAGGAAGGTTATGATCAACCTAGATAGCATATTTAAAAGCAGAGACATTACTTTGCCAACAAAAGTCCATCTAGTCAAGGCTATGGTTTTTCCAGTGGTCATGTATGGATGTGAGAGTTGGACAGTGAAGAAAGCTGAGCGCCGCAGAATTGGTACTTTTGAACTGTGGTGTTGGAGAAGACTCTTGAGAGTCCCTTGGACTGCAAGGAGACCCAACTAATCCATCCTAAAGGAAATCAGTCCTGGGTGTTCATTGGAAGGTCTGATGTTGAAGCTGAGACTCCTATACTTTGGCCACCTCATGCCAAGAGTTGACTCATTGGAAAAGACCCTGATGCTGGGTAGGATTGGGGGCCGGAGGAGAAGGGGACAACAGAGGATGAGATGGTTGGATGGCATCACCAACTCGATGGACATGGGTTTGGGCAGACTCCGGGAGTTGGTGATGGACAGAGAGGCCTGGCGTGCTGCAATTCATGGGGTCGCAAAGAGTTGGACACAACTGAGCGACTGAACTGAATTGAACTGAACTGATTAAAGATAATAACCTTTCTATAATCTAGACTCAAAATCACAGACATGAACCCATATAAGTTTTACATGTCACATACTGATTATATCAATTTAATCATAACACAAAACAACATTTGGGAGCAAACAGCAATGTAAGTCAATGTAGCAAAGCAAGAATAAAACAAAATCATAAAATAAATATAAAAATTTTCTATTTCCTACCAAATCATGTTTCCCTGACCTTCAGTCTTATAAAGTCAAAATTTTAGTTTACAGAGACGTACAAAAACATGCATTTTTATAAATGGAGACATATAAACATCTTGAGTACATAAAAGTAAAAGGAAACATAGCTAGCATCTCTCAAGAAACAGAAGTATTTTATGAGTACAACCCTTTCTCTATATCTCTAGTCTTAGAGGAACTTTGATGATTTAAGAATAATTCTAATAGCTTTCTTTTCTGACACACGTATTCACCACTCTCTGGACTCAAGACAAGTGACTGATCTTGAGTAACTTTTTATCTCTGTCTCAACTATTCTTTCTGCCTACCAACTGCTGGTTTAGGTAAAATGTTTGCCAATTTTTTTTATCATTTACCAAAAATCCCTCCAAGTCTTTATAGGATCTTTTCCCCAATTTATTTTAATCCAAAAATGTATCAGTGACCTGTTGATATAAATCCAACAACCTTATCAACAAATGTAGATTTTCAAGCATTAGCAGCCATCCTTAAGACTGGAATCTTTCGGGGACTCTTAGTTCCTAGTTCTCTGGTAGCTGGAACAAGCAGTTCATTTTGGTTTTATTTTTATTTTTCCCCCAAAGTATTTATACTTATTCTTTAAGGATTGTAAAATTTCTTGTTCATAAGGCTGCATTTCACATGTTATATGAGGGAAAAGTAATTTTTGAAAACATTACTTCCCATAAAATTTCATAAGAGGTATGGGCTGATCATTATCTACAAAATATAAAATTTTACAATTTTTCCCAATTAAACTTGCCTGTGATGATATTATACTAATAATTAGCAGCAATTGAATCCACCAATGTCTTGGTTACTCAAGTTTATATAAATTGTATATACTTTTAAATATCTGGATATTGGTAATTTCCAGTCACTATTGACTTTACTTTGTATATTCTGACAGCACCAGCATATCCACAAACAGTCCATCTATGCTCAGTGTCCCTAAAACCTTTTGATTATCTGTCCCTGCTGCTGTTTTTCTAGAACTCTAATACCAATAAAAGCTGTTGTATTGGCACTGTAAATTTGTTCATATTTTTATTAGGTATTATCTAAGCAAGTGCACTAATACAATCTGCAGCTTTATGATCAGCAGCAACTTTTCAGCAATAAATTTTCAGGTAATTTATACCATGAAGCAACTTAAACCTCTGCAGCCAGTATTCTGAAAATTCACACTCACATTCAGCATTCATGGTATATTCAAGTTCGCTTTGTGATCCATACCCCAGTCAGCAGTTCAGATCCACTCTGTAGTTGTTTAGTTTACTCATTCAACACACAATTGGAATCTTGTTTTTGTTTTGATTTTTCCACAGGATCAAATTTTTTCTCTTTTTGTATTGGTTTTCATTTATCATCATCAGTGAGAAACATTATCAATTGTTTTCCTATTTCCTTAAATTGTTGCTGCTGTTCAGTTGCTAAGTCATGTCCAACTCTTTGAGACCCCATGGACTGAAGCACAACAGGCATCCCTATCCTTCACTATCTCCTGGAGTTTGCTCAAACTCATGTCTATTGAGTTGGTGATGCTATCTAACCATCTCATCCTCTGTTACCACCTTCTCTTCCTGCCTTCAATCTTTCCCAGAATCAGGGTCATTTCCAATAAGTCGGCTCTTCACATCAGGTGGCCAAAGTATTGGAGTTTCAGCTTCAGCATCAGTCCTTCCAATGAATATTCAGGACTGACTTCCTTTAGAATTGACTGGTTTGATATCCCTGTAGTCTAAGGGACTTTCAAGTCTTCTCTAGCACCACAATTCAAAAGCATCTATTCTTCTCGGCTCAGCCCTCTTTATGGTCCAGTTTTCACATCTGTACATGACTACTGGACAAACCATAGCTTTGACTATATGGACCTTTGTTGGCAGAGTGATGTCTCTGCTTTTTAATATGCTGTCTAGGATTGTCATAGCTTTTCTTCCAAGCATCTTTTAATTTCATGGCAGCAGTCACAGTCTGCAGTGATTTTGGAGCCCAAGAAAATAAAGTCTATCGCTGTTTCCATTTTTCCCCATCTATTTGCATGAAGTGATGGGACTGGATGCCATGATCTTAGTCTTTTGAATGCTGAGTTTTAAGCCTGCTTTTTAACTCTCCTCTTTCACCCTCATCAATAGGGGTTTTTAGTTCCTCTTCACTTTCTGCCATTAGAGTGTTATTGTTGATATTTCTCCTGGCAATCTTTATTCCAGCTTGTGAGTCATTCAGCCTGGTATTCTGCATATAAGTTAAATAAGCAAGGTGACAATATACAGCCTTGACGTACTCCTTTCCCAGTTTTGGACCAGTCTGTTGTTCCATGTCCACTTCTAACTGTAGCTTCTTGCCTTGCATACAGGTTTCTCAAATAGGAGGTCATGTTTCCCATGTAGTATTCTTTAGTTAGACACTTCAGTTACACATTCCATTTGTAAAAGTCTTCCAAAAGTCTTAAAATGAGGCTTTGGAACATGGGCAGTAACTCTATTTCATTCATTATTAATTACAGCAAATGTTTACTCTTTTTCACTGCAACATGGTGGGGAAGGGGCACAGTTCAAAGAGGACAGAATACTTGCTTGCCTGTTTACATTTTCCCATTGCATCAAACTCAGGCAACAGAAAACAAGGGGTGGGGTGGGGGAGTAACAAAGTATCTATGAAGAGGAAATGAAAGTAACCTAATTGTACATTCCAGTCCAATTACATTACCCACTCAATTTTAATACCAAATGTATGAGAAAAAAACTACTACTGAGCTTCCCAGAACTGTGGAATTGTCTTCATTTATTTATGAGATAGGCTTTATAACTATCTTATTTTACAGAAAAAGAAACCCATATAGAAAAATTAAGTAAATTCCCATTGTCATGCATACCATGTAGGCAGCAGAAACAGGCTTCTAATTCACACAGTGTAGATCCACAGACCTTATTGTTAACCTACCTCTGCACTAGACTGACATCCCTCTAACCATTTCAACTTGTTTTCTCTTGTTTCTTTATCAATGGTCCTTAAGTGGCTCATTTATGGCCCAAGAAATTGACATTATTACCTTCTACTATATCTATAACATGATTTTGCATATATTCACATTCACATTTTGACTGATTTCTGACTATTTATCATTTAGCCCAAAGAACAGTTAGTTTGGACTTCATTTTCACTTAGGTGCATAGATATCTAAGTTCAATTCCCAAAGTTGTGCTTGCATGAAAGTATAAACATGTTAGTTAAAATCTGAAAAGTAAATAAGTAGAAAACATATTTATACAAAGCAGTCCTATGATTAACACTGAGAATGGGAAAATAAGAAGGTTCAATTCAGTTCAGTCATTCAGCCATGTCCGACTCTTTGCAACCCCATGGACTGCAGCACGCCAGGGTTATCTACCGCAAATTCTAAAAATCAGAAGGTAAAAGTAATATGCATGGGCTACAGTATAGGCATGTAATTTAGGCTACTTTTATATAGCTGACAAGAACTTTCTGCACCATTCCATTTCTTTCTACCCATAATGATCCTAATAAATATATAAACAAATCTACATTCAGAAAACATAAAATACACTATGCATACTTAGACCCAGTAACTCTCATTGATTTGAAATATAATGCTTAAGTCTTTAGACTCTCTAAACACTTGGACTTGTAAGAGTCTTGTTTAAGAGTTTATTTTACTGATGGAAACATTCTGTTTAAACTTCATACTCATGTATTTTACATATGTATTTTAGATTGCTTTCAAATACCATCAGTGAAAGTTTTCTGCTAGTGCCCAATGACAGCATATAAATTGTTATGGAAAAGCAAATTATGATGGAAAGTGCACTGAAACAGGATTGGGTTCTCACATCTTTATCCCTAATATTCCCAGCAATGGGCTCTGTCACCATCCTCCCTGAGTAACTTAGATAATAATTCCTTGTTGTTGTTTAGTCGCTCAGTCGTATCTGACTCTTTGCCACCCCATGTACTGCAGCACACCAGGATTCCCTGTCCTTCACTCCAGACTCCTGGAGTTTGCTCAGACTCACGTCCATTGAGTCAGTGATGCCATCCAACCATTATCTCCTGTCATCCCCTTCTCCTCCTGCCTTCAATCTTTCCCAGCATCAGGGTCTTTTCTAATGAGTTGGCTCTTCACATCAGGTGGCCAAAGTGTTGGAGCTTCAGCATCAGTCCTTCCAATGAATATTTAGGATTGATTTTCTTTAGGATTAATTGGTTTGATCTCCTTGGAGTCCAAGGGACTCTCAAGAGTCTTCTCCAACACCACAATTCAAAAGCATCAATTCTTCAGTGCTTGGCCTTCTCTATGGTCCCACTCTCACATCCATACATGACTATTGGAAAAACCATAGCTTTGACTATATGGACCTTTGTTGGCAAAGTAATGTTTCTGCTTTTTAATACACTGTCTAGGTTTGTCATAGGTTTTCTTCCAAGGAGCAGGAGTCTTTTAATTTCATGGCTTGGATAATAATACACGTTATTAATTTCATTTTATTGAAATGTGCTTATAAAATATGTTATAACTCTTAAATAATGTATGACATTTAGAGAATATACAAAAGCATAAATTAAATAATTCTTAATAAAACAGAAGCTCCAGATAATCAATAGGAAAATATAGTATAATATTTTTGTATACCTGTCTTAGTCTGCTCAGGCTGCTATATAAAAATACCACAGAAAGGATGCATAAATGAAAGGAATTTATTTCTCACAACTGGAGGTTAAAAAGTATAAAATCAAAATTCTGGCTGATTATGCTCCCTGCCTGACAAGGGCTGCTTTCCTGACTTCAGATGTTTACCTTCTCATTATGTCCTCACATGGCAGAAAGGGAGACAGAGAGGAAGCAAGCTCTCTGCCATCTCTCTTTTAAGGACACTAACCCCATCATGAACAGCCCCACCCTCATGATCTCATCTCTCTATAATTACCTCTCAAAGGTCTAATCTCCAAATACCATCACACTGGGAGTTAGGAATTCAATATATGAATTTTGGGGGAACACACTTCTGCCCTAACATTCTGTCTCTTGCTCCCTAAAATTCATGTTCTTCTCACAAGAAAAATGTATTCCTTCCATCTGAACATTTGCAAGAGTTTTAATTCATCTTAGTATCAATTCTGAAGTCCAAAGTCTAATCTAAATAATATCTGAGTCATATAAAATGAGAGTGACTTGAAGTATGATTTGCCTGGAGGCAAAATTTCTCTCCAGCTGTGAACCTGTAAGAACAAACAAGTTACGTGCTTTCTAAACGCAATGGTGAAACAGGCATAAAACAGATATTTATTCTAAAAGGGAGAATAGGAAAGAGGAAGGAATGACAGGTCCCAAGCAAGTCCAAAACCTAGTAAGACAAATTCCATTCGATTTTAAGACTTGAGAATAATCCTCTTTGGCTCTATGCTGTCTTCCAGACCCACTGTGGCAAGGGTTGCACCCCAAGACTCTGTTAGGCAGGGGTCAAGCTCCCAAGCCTCCAAGTATCCACACCCCCAAGGCTCCAGATAGCCTCCATCTGGCCTGTTGAAACTGAGCCAGTACCCACCCCCCAACACACACACACACACACACACACACACACACACACACACACACTCTGAAACATAGGAGGTAGGCCCACTGATCTCTGAACTGCCTTTAAGTCATTCCCCCCTTGTCTTGAAGAATAGCACATATTCACAACTGTAGAGCTCTATGGTCCAAGGCTCTAGTAGCTAAGAAGCCTGGCAGTCTTCTTTCATTTCATACTGTCTCCATCCTCTTCAAACCAACATTTCTGCTCTTATAATCCCACAATCTATTTATCAAGTGATAGTCCCTTTGTATTTTCTTCTAGACATACTTTCTAATTTTTTTTTTTTTGCAATATGAACAGATTTAATATTTTCCAAATTATTTAATTCTGGTTCCTTTATGCTTAAAATTTTCTTCTTCAACTCATTTCTTTCTTCTCACACTTTTATTTAAGCAGTTAGAAGGAGCCAAGCCATTTCTTTAACACTTTGCTTAGAAAGCTCCTCTGCTTGTCCAACTTCGATGCTCACAAATTCTACCTTCCACAAAACGCTAGAACATGGACACAATTTAGCCAAGTTCTTTGCCAATTTATAAGATAACATTTCTAACATATTCCTCCTTTATGAAATCTTACCAGAATCATCCTTAATGTTCATTTCTCGCATTAACCTCAAAACTCATCACCCAATTCCAAAGTCACTCCCACGTGTTTATGTATTTGTAACAGCACCATCCACACTTCTCATTACTAAATTCTTTCTTCATCTGCTCAGTCTGCTATAGCAAAATACCATAGGCAGGAAGGCTTCAACAAGAGGAACTTATTTCTCATATTTCTGGAGGCTGGGAAGTCCAAGATCACGGTGCTGGCCAATTCACCTTCCCTGTGACAGCTCTCTATCTGGTTTGCTGACAGCCTTTTCCCTGTGTCCTCACATGGCAGAGAAAGCTTTCTGAGGCCTTTATCTTTTATAAAGGCACTAACCCCATCCTGATGGCCCAACCTCACCTAAATCTAATTGTCTCTCAAAGCCTCTTTTCAAATAGCATCATTTTAGGGGTTAGAACTTCAACATATAATTTCGGGGGACACAATGCATTCCATAGCAATGTCCAACCAGTCTTTGTTTTAAAACTTCACTTCATTAGCAATATATATTTCCATTTGATTTTACACAGTACAGAGGTATTCATTTCCAGAAAGTCAATTATGTTCCTCAACCATTTCAATCCCACAACTCACAAGTAACTAAAATTAGTAGGCTGAGGTGTTTTATTACTCCATAGTTTTTCTGTTTTTACAAACGTAAAATTATGTATACATTATGAGGACTTTTAAAAAATGGAAATATTTTATATTTTTGTAAAACAGGCCCATTTTCTGTACATGTAGCCCTGCCTCATTCTTTTTTAATAGATGAATTGTAATCCTTAGTTTGGGTGTAGTAAAATTGCTCAATCTTTCTCCATTTATTAGAATTTCAAACTGTCTTCTCCATATATTGCTACTGAAAGTCCTTATACACAATAAAAAAAATTGAAGTGCATATGTTTGCATTACAATAATATTTTTTTTATTAATTTATTTATTTTAGTTGGAGGCTAATTACTTTACAATATTGTAGTGGTTTTTGCCATACATTGACATGAATCAGCCATGGGTTTACATGTGTTCCCCATCCTGAACCCCCCTCCCACCTCCTTCCCCATCTCATCCCTCTGGGTCATCCCATTGCCCCAGCCCTGAGCATTTGTCTCATGCATGGAACCTGGAATGACATTCTACTTCACGTATGATAATATACAATAATATTTTAAACATCTGAATATGCCTTATTCTTGTACTTTAAGGTACTTACTCTTTTTCCCAATGATCAAGAGACATATATCTAAGAAATATAAGCTTAGTAACAGAACTGTTCAAACAAGAATGCATGGAGAGAAAATTCATATTCAGTTTCTAATTTCCAATATAAAACCTTTGAATCTTCATCAAGGCAACAGACCTGAAAGACATTTAATTCCACTATATCCTCTCTTTATAGAGACAGAGGGTTTTATTATAGTGCATTATCATATCCTCAAAGTCTAAAGAGGGAGAATATGGAATACAGAGATTGAAAACCTAAAGCTCTCCTCTTTTGTCTCCTCTTTATTATAGAAGGAAGAAGGAAAAGAGAAGAAGAATGAGGTCAGATTCTAGAGTCCCTTCTCATCCTGGAGCTGAACTTTCGGACATATGAGCACGCAGGGACATTTATTCTCTAATTTACAGATAGTTATGCCACAATCCAAAATATTGGGCCTAATGGCACACTTGACTGGATATAGTAGGGGAATCATGCAAGCTTAGAGAAAAGTCCCAAGGGTGGCCATTCCCCACCAAGCTGCTGGCACAGCAGCCATAACAGAATAAATGAAATGGAAGCACTGTTCCTAATTCTCAGTGGTTATAGAGAACAAGAGACTTGGAAATGACCAAGTGTATCAGTAAAGAGTCAAAATGATGGAGAGTCCCGTGAATTCTCAGAAGCCTGGAGTTAGTATAAAGAAGCCACTTTGAGATGAGAATCAATGCCTGAACCACTGAACCACCCAAATGCCCTTAACTGGGTGAATGGATAAACAAACTGTGGTTCACTTTTTAGCTCCTGAAGTTCTAACACTCTTCTCTGAATCACCTCTCCTATAGCATCACCATGTTGTTAATGCAATCTATGCTTACTCACTCTGCAGTAGCTGAAATGCACTCCTCTCTGCTACTGTATTTTATTAAAACCGCATCAATAGCAACATTCAATGAATAAACAAGAATCACTTTCATCCCTCTCTCCAGACCACAAAGTATTTTACATGCCTGTGAATGAACTGCTCTGGCTGCCATGTCTTCCCACGGGATACAAATGATAGGCCTGGCACTGACATTTTCCCTGCTTGCCCAGCTGTCTGACAGTGATAACACAGCAGTCTCAGATCTGAACATAGAGCCACACAGCCATTCATGCTGCTTGCTTCAAAAATGGAAAAAATCACTTTACATCCCAAAGCTCAATAAAATCAAGGTTCTCTTACTTAATAGAAAAGTGTTTTATTTATTGCTGGTAACCAGTGAACATCGGATCTCAAAGGATTTTACTTGATGAGACAGTTGACCTTTAGCATCCATACTTATTACACCAACAAAATTAAAGTACATTTTTAAAAGCATTAATTTCCAATTACCAAGACCTCACATATTAAAATAAAATGTCCCCCTTAAAAGCTATTGCCAGATAATCACAGTATAACCTGTCCTCAGCACTGTATTGTCAAAGGTGCTCAAGTTCAATATGGTGATATATTAATTAGAAACAAATTATTTAGGTTTCCAAAAGCTGAGCCAAAGATATATTATGTATTTTTCTTCATTGGAGTTTTGTACTTTCTAATTTCTTCCTTTCTATCTAAATTAAAAATCATTCAGGGAAAAATTATACTTTTTTCAAAATGAAATATCATATTTTAATGCTTAGCTATCACTGAATCAGTATTAAAATACTAAATACATGGAATGCTGGATTGTATTTATAGGCCAATGAAGAGTCAGAAATGGTGTAAACAACTAGTATATTGCCACTTGCTCTTATTAGGGGAAATTTTAATCCAAAACTCTGTAAATGTGAGGCTTTTGCTTTTGTTAACTCTTTTTGTCTAAATCAATAATTTCCCTAAAATCAGACTACACATTTAAGAGTGAACAAAGTTTAATGTCTTACAATTCTTTAAATGTCAATATTTGTAAAGAGAATGTTAAAGCCACATAATACATCGTGCCAAGTTGCTTCAGTCGTGTCCTACTTTTTGCAACTCTATGGACTGCAGCCTGCCAGGCTCCTCTGTCCATGGGATTCTTCAGGCAAGAATACTGGAGTGGGCCGCCATGCCCTCCTCAGGGGATCTTTCCAAACCAGGGATCAAACCCGCATCTCTTATGTCTCCTGCATTGGCAGGTGAGTTCTTTACCTGCTGAGCTACCAGGGAAACACTGTCTACCACTAGAAGTATAACAAACACTGATTTTAACGTGGCACAGACCTCTTTCCTATGTTTCTTGTTATTTGTTCCTGGTTGCTAATTGTTGCTTAAGAACCAGTGAAAGTCGCTCAGTCGTGTCTGATTTTTTGTGACTCCAGGTACTATCGAGTCCACGAAATTCTCCAGGACAGAATACGGCGTAGGTAGCCTTTCCCTTCTCCAGGAGATCCTCCTAACCCAGGGATCAAACCACGGTCTCCCACATTTCAGGCGGATTCTTTACCAGATGAGCCACAAGGGAAACCCAAGAATACTGGAGTGGGTAGCCTATCCCTTCTCCAGCAAATCTTCCCAGCCCAGGAATCGAACTGGGGTCTCCTGCATTGCAGGCAGATGAGTCTGACTCTTTGAAACCCCACGAACTATACAAGTTCATGGAATTCTCCAGGCCAGAATACTGGAGTGGATAGCTGTTCCCTTCTCCAGGAGATCTTCCCAACCCAGGGATCGAATCCAGATCTCCCTCATTGCAGGCGGATTCTTTACCACCTTAGCCACCAGAGAATCCCTAAGAGCCAGAGTCTCCTATAAAAGAAGGACTCATAACATCCAAACTACCTTCTCTTGCAGACTTGCAGAATTTCTCTGAGAGCTTAAGATAGTCCAAAATGGACATTATGCAGGAAAAGATAGCAATGTCTCCTCCATCCACTCTCATGGAAGGGGAAGCATAAGGACCCAGGGACCTGTTACAGGCTCAGTGCATGGCTGGACCTGCAGAGCACTCTTCCCCACCCTGCTTGGCTGGCAAGCTCGGGGCTCTCTGAAGTGCTATACTGGGACATCTGGGATGTCATATCTACAGTGTTGTGGGTCAATTCCCTTCTCCCTTAGCTGAGTCTGAAACTTTTTTAGTTGTTTTAAAACACAATTTTACTTATATAAAAAAACATGTTTCCCTTCAACTTCACACAATACAATGGTATATAATTTTTAGGAAGTCAACAGTGTTCTTCAACCCCTCCAATCCCACATTCCTCAGGTAACTAAAGTTAGAGAGAGATCTTCTCTCTTTCTTTCCTTTCCTATTCCTCCCAAAAGCCACTGATACCAGACACTGCCCTAACAATACTTTGCTCAAACAGTACTATCATATGCTCCAAAAAGAGCACACTTTAAATGGGTGAATTTTAGGCTATGTGTATTATAATCTCAATAAAGCCATTTTAGATATATACACATACGTGGGTGCATGCATGAATGCTCACTCAGTCATACCTGATTCTTTGTGACCCCATGGACTATAGCCCACTAGGCTCCTCTGTCCAAGGGATTTTCTAGGCAAGAATACTGGAGTGGATTGCCATTTCTTCCTCCAGGGGATCTGCTCAACCTAAGGATTGAACTTGCATCTCTTGCATCTCCTGCATTTGCAGGCAGATTCTTTATCACTGTACCACCTGGGAAACCATATACACATGCATACTTGCACGCTAAGTTGCTTCGGTTATGTCTAACTCTGTGCGATCCTATGGACTGTAGCCCACCAGGCTCCTCTGTCCATGGGATTCTTCAGGCAAGAATACTGGAGTGGGTTTGCCATGCCCTCCTCCAGGGAATCGTCCCAACTCAGGGATCAAATCCAAGTCTCTTAAGTCTGCTGCATTGGCAGGTAGGTCCTTTACCACTAGTGCCACCTAGGAAGTATAGACATGTATATGTATATAAATGCATTCTGGTGTGTATTTTGTGTATACATATATATTCCTCTATATTTTTAACTTAGTCACTCAAACGCAGATGTTGAGGAATCCAGAATCAGTTTCAATGCCTCCTGAGTATGTTAATTAGGAGAAGAATTTCAAGAGTAAGAAAATGAACCTGGGTCATGAGGGCAAGCTACAGGAATGAAAGGAATTCATTCTTCAAACAAAACAAAGCATGGCAAGTCATAAAAACTATCTGCTCTCCCAGGCAGTTGTACAGGCCTCCCCTGCTCTGCAAATTGGGGATAATGATGCTGACTCTGAGAATTCATTTGTACACTGATGTGAAAGCCTCTGAGTAGATGTAAAGTATCATTATGTTATTACATGTGGCCCATGGGTCTAATCGATATATACAGAGTCAAATGCATTTTTTCTCCCTTCTGCTGCTGAAAGAAAATTGAAAAAGGAATATGTTGTTATTATTACTGCTAATCCATTTGGGCTTTGCCACATTTCATCCTCAAGTCAATTCACACATTTGACTAAGTGTATAGCTGATGTTTGATACTGCACTGTCCTTATATTTTATTTCATGTGACCTAGAACATGGAAGCAACCTAGATGTCCATCAACAGATGAATGGATAAAGAAGCTGTGGTACATACATGCAATAGAATACTACTCAGCCATAAAAAGGAACATATTTGAGTCAGTTCTAATGAGGTAGACGAACCAAGAGCCTATTATCAAAGTGAAGTAAGTCAGAAAGAGAAATATAAATATTGTATACTGATGCATATATATGGAATCTAGAAAGATAGTACTGATGAATTTATTTTCAGGGGAGCAATGGAAAAACAGTTATAGGAAACAGACCTAAGGACATGGGAGGAGGGGTGGAGGGAGAGGGTGAGATGTATGGAAAGAGTAACATGGACATTTATAATACCATATGTAAAATAGATAGCCAATAGGAATTTATATGACTCAGGGAACTCAAAGAGGAGCTCTGTGACAATCTAGAAGGGTGGGATGGGGAGGGAGCAGGAACGGAGGTTGGGGAGGGAGGAGACACGGGTGCACCTATAGCTGATTCTTGTTGATGTATGACAGAAAACCACAATATTCCACAAAGCAAATATCCTTCAATTAAAAAAATTAAGTGGCAGAAAAAAGGGAAAAATAATACATTATATATTCATGAGGGCAAAAAAAAACCTCATGTGAAAAATATAGACAGTATTTTGATCTTGCAGTTTTATATATATATCTCATGACTTTCTTAGGGAATGTAAGCCATGTTATTTTCTTAGTTTTACACTCATAGGATATAACCCTTGTCTGCTATTACCTGCCAATTATGCTTAATAGATTTATGTCAGCTGTTGAAATTATGACTTTCTTCTCCAAGTTCAAGTTCCATTCTTCTCTAATTCCCATGTCTCTGGCCTTATCCTATTCCTTTAACCAACCTGGCCCATTCTCACAGCTTATAGCTGACAATAACACATGCCACGTGACCTCTCATTTTGTAATCAATCTTCTTCCAGGTTCAAGCTTCCTTCATGCTCCTGCTTTTTATTTCAAATTGTTGTTTTGGCGTGGTTGTAAAGTTTTTCTCTTTTCTTGTTCTTTAGATTTGTCAGCTGATCTTGGTTTTCCCAGACTGATTGATGATGTCCTCTAAAATATCTTTCTTCTGACAAATTTTTCACTCCAGACTTCTGCTAGTAGTTTTACTCACAGAAATTCAGGTATTAAAACATAAACAAAAAATCCTAGAATTATTCTCCATAGACAGAAGCTTTTACAATGAGAGGAAGAAAGGAGAACCTAAACAAAACTTTATCAAAAGACTTTACTCTGTTAATTCCGCAAATGCAAGTCTACCATATTAAACTGGGCCAGGTTTATTTGACCACTGTTAGCATGGTCCTAGCACAACACTGGTTCTCCAACTGACTGCAGTTGGGTAAAATACTATCAAACAGCATTGCATACTACAAAGACACAGTTCATGAGTCAATTGATGCAACAAACTTCAATGTTGTCTTATATTTTTTAAATGCCACAGCCAACCCAACCTTCTGCAACCACCATCCTGATCAGTCAGCAGTCATCAACACTGAGGCAAGACCCTCCAACAGCAAAAATATTATAATTCACTGAAAGTTCAGATGATAGTTAGCTACTACACACTTAATAGAGTACAGTATAGTCTAAGCATAACTTTTATATGGGCAAGTGTGGCCAAGATGGCCGAGATACAAAATTACAACTATTTACAGTGCAACTACTGATGAGAAAAACAGAAAACTAGCAGGAAAGATCTACTGCTAAGAAAAAACCACAACAAGATGGGTTGGAGGAGCAGAATCATGGTACAGTCAAGTCTCGTACCTCCATGTGGGCAACCCACAAATGGAAAGATAATTAAAATTGGAGAGGTTCTCTCCAAGGAGTGAAGGGTCCAAGTCTTAAATCAAGCTTCTCAGCCTGGATGTCTTGCTTTTAGAAGACAAGCCTCCAGGCTATTTGGCTTCGAAGGCCAGTGGGGCTTATGTTTCAAGAGAGCCAGGGTCTGTGGGAAATAAGAGACTCCACTCTTAAAGGATGCCCACAAAACCTCACATGCTCTGGGACCCAGGGCAGAAGCAGTAATTTGAAAGAAGTCTAGATCAGACCTACCTGCTGATCTTGGAGAGCCTCCTGGAAAGGCAGGAGGCAACTGGGATCACCCTGGGGACATAGACACTGGTGGCAGTCATTTAGGGAAACTTACTCTACCGTAGGGACATTGGTGCTGACAAGTGCTATTTTGGAATACTCTCTCAAGCTTATTAACACCTAAGCCCAACCCCACCCACCAACCTGTCAGAACCAGTATTAATACCTCAGGCCAACCAACCAGCCAGGCAGGGACACTGCCCTACCCACCCACCAGAAGACCAGCTATCTAAAGAGCCCCCTGAGTCCAGAGCCAACTCAGGACACTGCACTATACACCAGAGGGCACAGAATCCATCTACACACACTAGTGTGCCTGTGCTAGTCCCAAGACTCCCAGGTCTCTGTAGTCAGAGACCCCACAATGTGGTTTCACCCACTAGTGAGCTGGCACTAGCTCTGGGACAAGCCTCACCGATCGTGGGCAAATACACCAACTCCAGGACCCCTGGGTCCTGCAGCCAGAGACCCCAGGACCAGAATCTGCTCACTAGTGAGCCAGTACTAGACTCAAGATCCCCTGGACCCCAGTGCTGACAACCAGAAGGTTCTCCATGCTCTGGGACATTTTGGGCCCCTCAGTTAGCCACCTCAGGATCTAACTCCTCCCACAAGTGGGCCACTACAAACTCAGGACACCCCAGACCTCACAGCCAGCTGTGGCAGGAACTAGCCCTGCCCACTCACAGGTTGACACTAGATCTGACACCCTAGTCCCACAACTACTTACCCTGAAACCTGGCTAAAGCCACTGACCAGTGTTAGCCATGGGATCCCCTGGACTGGAGTCGCCTAGACTGACTTGTGAGCTGGCCCACCTACCAGCATCAGGTAGCCTCCACACAAAGCAGACCTTGGAAACTAACCAGAGGCCAGCAATGCCTAACCAGACCACCCACACTCATCAGCCCACTACAACAGAAGGATCCATGTAGTGCATATAGGGGGCTCTGTCAGAACATAAAGCTCTGGAGAGCAGATGGAAGTGCGCTGCTAGGATGCATAGGACATCTCTACAAAAGGCCACTTCTCCAAGGTTAGGAAATATAAGCAACTTACCAAATACATGAAATAAAAAAAAGCAAATTAGGCAAAACGAGGTGACAGAGAAAAGTGCTCCAAACAAAGAAATAAGATAAAACTCTCATAAGAAGAGATTTTCTCCACTTCACATTTAAGTGAAGTGGAGATAAGCAATCTATCTAATAAAGAGTTCAAGATGTTCAAAGAACTTGGGAGAAGACTGGATGAACAGAGTTAGAAGTGAGAAGCTTTTAACAAAGAGTTAGAAAACAGAGAACCAAACAGATGAAAATACAATAACTGAAATATAAAATACAGCAGAAGGAATCAGCTGTAGATTAGATGATCCAGAGAAAAGGATCAGTGAACTGGAAGGAATCATTGACGAGTATTGGAAATTACTGAAGATGAACCAAAAAAATAAATACATAAAAAGAAATGAAGACAGTCTGAGGGACAACATTAAGTGTAGTAACACTTGCATTATAGGGGTCCCATAGCAGAAAAGAGAGAGAAAGGGGCAGAGGACATATTTGAAGACATCATGGCTGAAAATTTCCCTAACTTGAGAAAGGAAACACAGAGAAGAACCAAATAGACATGAAAAATATAATAACTGAAATAGAAAACACAGTTGAGGGAATCAACTGACCTGATCCAGGAATCACAGAGAGCCTCAAATCAACCCAAAGAGGACCTTTGTAATTTAAATGGAAAAGGGAAATAAAGAGAGAGTATTAACAAGTTATGTACAAGAGAATTCCTGTAAGGAGCTTTCAGCAGAAAACTGAATTTTTTCAACTGACTTTCAAGCAGTAGCTCTGTAGGACAGAAGGGAGTGGCATGATGTATCTAAAGTGATAAAAGGGAAAAACCTACAACCAGAATACACAGTAAGGCTTTCATCCAAATTGGATGAAAAGATCAAAAGTTTTACAGACAAGCAAAAGCTAAAGGAGTTCAACACCACCATACCAACTATACAAGAATTGTTAAAGGAACTCCACACACAAAAAAAGAAAAGGCAAAAACTAGAAATAACAAAGGGAAAATTTCATTGGTAAAGGCAAATATAGAATAGAGGTAGTAAACCACCCACGTATGGATGAAGGCAGTCAAAACGATTACACTTCCAGGTGTAAGATAATTACTAGGGATATAATGTACAACGTGATAAATATAATTAACACCGTGGTATGTTATATATGAAAGCTGTTAAGAGAGTAAATCTTAAGAGTTCTCATTACAAGGAAAAAAATTTTCTATTTGCTTAATTTTGTATATATATGAAACAATGGATATTCACTAAATTTATTGTAATAATGATTTCATGATGTAAATCAAAAAATTATGCTGTACACCTTAAATGTAAAAACTGGAAGAAAAAACACTTTTGTATGTCCTGGGAAACCAAAAACTTGTGATTTCACCTTGTTGCAATATTTGCTTTACTGTGGGAGCCTGAAACCAAACTCACATTATCTCCAAGATACATCTGTATAAATAAATAAGAGATTTATTTTAAGAAATTGTTTTTCATTAAACTTTTTTTTTTTAACTTTATTTTGTATTAGAGTATAGCCAATTAACAATATTGTGATAGTTTCAGGTGAACAGTGAAGGGACTCAGCCATACATACACATGTATCCATTCTCCCCCAAACTCTCTCCCATCCAGGCTTCCACATAATATTGAGCAGAGTTCCCTGTGCTATACAGCAGGCCCGAGTCAGTTATCTATTTTAAATATAGCAATGTGTTCCTCACATAACTATGGAGGCCAAAAAGTCTGAAATTCTTAGGACAGACCAACAAGCTGGAAAGTCAAGATTTGATGCTGCAGTCTTGAGGCTGAAATCTTCTCCAGGTAACCTCAGTCTTTGTTCCTAAAGCTTTCAACTGCTTGGTTGAGGTCCACTCACATTAAGGCAGGTAATCTGCTTTAATTTGAGTCAACTGATTAGAGCTATCAACCGTATTTCCGAAATTAGTGTTTATTTAAACAACTACAGACTACAGCCTAGAAAAGTTAACACATAAGACTATCATACTGCCCTGATTCTATAAATATACAAATAATTGTATGGCAACTTCTAAATATCTTATAAACCATTTTTGTTCTCTAATTTGGGGAAATAAAATGTGTCCATTGAGCAAATACTCTAGAGCTTTAAACTTAGCCTCAGGATTCTGAAGCCAGTAATAAAGCACTCAGTATTCTTGCAATGTGTAAGTCAGCAGAAAATCCTCAAATGAATTATAGGCACATTTAGGCACATTAGAACTACCATCTACTATTCTGGATATAAACATAAAGCATCTAGTTAGTAATAGGTAAAAGCTTTTGTGTAAAACTGTGAAGGTAATGTTTTGCTGTTAAGCATTATACATAAAAGCATGAATATTCCAGGTGAAATAACGATGTCCTAAGTCAACATCTGCCAAAATAAAAACTTTAGAGAGTAGGTATTTATTTACTTCATCCAACTGCCCTTCTTAGGCCACACTGGAAAACAAGTACACTTAAAAACACATGTAATAAATATTAGAGCATCACATGGGCCAATTCATTCATGTTCTTGAATATATAGCAATTCATCATGCATTTGGGATTTCCTTTCTTTAAAAATTCTTTCATGCTAACGGGCCAAATACTTTAATGTGTTTTTCTTCACACACAGTTTTACATACATACAACTAGTTACTTGACCCATGGAGCAGATGATTCAGTATGGTTGGTTTTTGAATAATTTAGCATAATAATCTTCAAAGAGTGCAACAAGACAGGAAAAAATATCTAACTAGAAGTCAGGATATGGATGTGCTTCTTTAGGTCTTGGGCAAAATATTTCATCTTAAAAATAGCTGAGGATTTGAAAAAAGAAAAATTGAGTTTAAGTTCATCCACTAGCTGTGCAATCTAAGGAAAATTAAAAACAAAAATTTGCCACTGTGAAACTGGGATAGCTGTAGCAATCTTACATATGAAAAATGAAAGACACTTAGCATAATGCCTGGCACTGTGACAAGCATACAATAAATACACACTGATTCTATTATCCTCCCTGGGTTTTGGTTTTTTCATTGTGATAATTTAGAGAATTGGGCTAAATGACTCCCTAGGTGTACTCCTCTCCCAAACATGTTCAAATTACTAAAGACAATTAGTTGCACTTTGAATAGTCAATTTCACAAAGTCTTCTGGTTTCCATGTCCTTTTCAGAGAAGGTTTGATTCAGGATGTAGCTATAACATTTCCCTTGTTTCTGGCATTTTTATTAGAATATGGTGCTGTGGAAGATATTTATTTTTTATTTATGATAGCAGACAACTCTTTCAACTGAATTTGTCTCTGGTCACATAAAAACTAGGTCTCGCAGCAAGAGAGACACAGATATATAGAACAGTATTATGGACTCTATGGGAGAGGGCGAGGGTGGGATGATATGGGAGAATGGCACTAAAGCATGTAAATTATCATATGTGAAACGAATTGCCAGTCCAGGTTCGATGCATGATACAGAGTGCTCAGCGCTAGTGCACTGGGATGACCCTGAGGGATGGGTTGGGGAGGGAGGTGGGAGGGGGGTTCTGGAAGGGGAACAAATGTACACCCATGGTGGATTCATGGCAATGTATAGAAAAACCAATACAATATTATAAAGTTAACAAATAGATAAATAAACTATCTAAAAAAACAAACAAACTAGGTCTCGGTACTTTAGAAGTACTCGGTACTAATTACTTTAGAAAATTAACATGTCTGGACCCAGCTATTCCTGATTTTAACCAACGATTTATGCTCTCAAAATCTTAGTGATTTCCAATTAATCACCATAGTCTCTTTATAGATAGTAAGGCAGAAGTCAAAGCTACCCATTTACTCTTACAAATCAAGGGTGAATGAATCTAGCTCTTTGAAAATGACAAACGTGTACAGCAGTGACTAGGGTGATTCTCTGGCCATGGTTAACAGAAATTGTGAAAGCTGAACTAAGCAAGTTATGCAGTCTGACTCCAAATAATTTTCTAAATTTAATTCTGCATCTAGTTACATGACCAAAAAAAAGAGTCACAAAGTGTCTCAAAGATTCCTTTTAATAATAAAGTCCAATCTCCTCTGGCCCATCTTCTAAAATCCAGATGTCTGCTGAGATCTCTTTGACCTTGAGATGTAAAACTGATATGATGGACCCTCATTTTCTAACCTGTAGAAGACCACTACCTTCCAGAGCTTCTCTCCAGGCCCACAGCCTATATTCTCATCTCTCTTGACTTTTTGTTCATACATACATTGTCCTGTAGCTATATCATGTCAAAACGGTCATAAAACTCAGTCATTGTTCCAAATTTCAGCAACTACCAAAAAAACTTAACATAGGCATAATATAAATGTACACATAGAAATGAAGAGATGGTGATATTTTTTTTCCAATTAAAATAAATCAATGCATTTTATTTTTATTTTTTTATAATAAAATTGGTCTTTATTTTGTGATGTTAAAACAAGACGTGAAATATTTGGCAATAAGCTGGGGAGAAGTCATCGATAAATGCATGTTATTCACAATATTTTAGTTATTCGTGTAAATTGTGAGATCAGGGAGGGTTTATAATACCATTTTAATAAAAAGAAAACTAATAGTAAAATAAACAAAGGAAAAGATGTACATATATCAACCAATCATTACATATCATCTAAAAAGGATTATTATTTCTTTTTTTTTCCTTAGTTTTTTTTTTAATAAATTTATTTATTTTAGTTGGGGGCTAACTACTTTACAATATTGTACTGGTTTTTGCCATACATTAACATGAATCAGCCATAAAATAGTGACTTGTGATTTGAGGGATATTCGTGAGAATTCAGTGGGGAAGAGGTATGTCTGGTATGCTTCTCTTCCCCTGACCTTGACATTCATTGATGACAGAGAAGTTTCAAGGGGAGTAATTTTGTACTTAATTACTTCATGCCAGCATTTTTCTCTTGATCTGAGTTATTGTACAGCTTGTATTATGATAGTTCCTTCCTTTATTGAACGGTAGGGAAGAGGCAATCCCCCAATTCTGAAATATTCTAGGGACAGTTTTTTCCACAGTTTATTTTTCAGAATGAGTTAACAGACATTATTTTTCAACTGTTATGCAAGCTTGTAATGCATAATGTGGTGCTTGGTTGAACTGCAAGTTGATCTTTACATAGACAGCACAGTATTGATCTCTGCTCCCATACACTTTCATTTCCTTCTGTCTTAAATACCCCATCACTCTCATTCCCCATCCCCCACCCATCCATTTGCACATCTCACAATCATTCTCATTTTTCAGAGTCTAGCTGAACTGTCATTCACTACTAGAAAGACTCCAACATCCCTAGTCAGAAATAAACTCTTCCGTTCATTAAGTCACACAGCACTTATTTCTTGTTTTTGATATAGCACTCTTTCACATAATGATTTCTGAACTGAATGAACTGATTTCTGACACCCCTATGGAACATATTTGTGAAACAAGAAATAAAATTTGCTAACTTCTAAGATTTTGCTTTGCTGAGTAGACTATGCAGGCTGGACAAAAACTAATCATCCTGGAATAAAAGGGAATTTGGAGACAGTCCACAGATGAAAAGAAAATTAAAAGTGAGGACCTGGCATTTATATGGCTAAAGCTAGAAACTTGAGACAGAGGACAAATGGCTAGCTAGTGAATTTACAACACACCCTGTAACCATATCCATTGCCAAAAAAAAAAAAAAAAACTTTAGTAAAATTTACATTAATTACCAATGCCTTTGGAATTATTTTGAGGTGAGAGGAAGGACACAGCAAAAAACAAAATCAAATTGTAAGACAGGCAAGAAGTAAAATCCAAGCTGCCAGCCATGTTGAGGTTACATGTATTATTGATGTATGTTTCCCATTTAAACTGTAAACTACTAGAGGTAGGGATACTTTATGAAGGAACTTTAGGTTTCTCATATTTCCTAGTACGGTCTTTAGTGCATAATATAAAGTTGCTGTTGTTTAGTTGCTAAGTCATGTCCAACTCTGTGATCCCATGCGCTATAGCCCATTACTGGGATTTTCCAAGCAAGAATACTGAAGTGGGTTGCCATTTCCTTATCGACCCAGGGATTGAACCTCTGTCTCATGCATTGGTAGGCAGATTCTTCACCCCTGAGCCACCAAGGAAGCCTCGCATAATACAATAGTGAGCATACTGTGGGTTCCTCCATGACCCAGATATTACAAAATAAGCATGCATCCTATGACACACCTATAATAACTTTAAGGGAAAACACTGTTTAAGTCAGTGACCCAAATTACATAGATTACAAGTGGTAGAGAAAGGATCTGGACCCAGGCATCTTGACACCAGGGCTTACACATTTAGTCAGCAAGCCCCTGGTGTGTTAGTGGCTACTGAATGAATAAAATGAATAAGCACTCAATGCTTATTAAATATCTGCTGATGAGTTGATATTTAGGGTTCATTCCTGGCCTTTTGAGGTAAAATCATAGGGAAAGATTAGGTCTTCTCCTCAAAACATGTTCATGATAGAGTACTGGTCAGAGAGATCCATAGTTCTGATTGAGGTCCTGATATTCATCTTCCCGGCTGGAATTTCTACTGTAGGTTCCATGGGTATATGCAGGTCATAAAAAAACAGTGCTTAATAAGTAGTGAAAATGGGTAAAGATGTAATATCTAGCATAAATCAGAAGTCAAGAGCAAATTCACAGGATCCATGAATACTAGCAGAACCAGCCAAGTAAGTAAGTTGACTCTTTGATGCAGAGACAGAGTAGGGTAAGGAGTGAACACTAGGGTTTATTATTTTTAAAAGTTTTAAAAATAAATTATGGAAAAGACATTCATAATCTTCTCTTCCCCTTTCTTCAACTGGCCTGGTAAGGCTATAGTTAAATGATTTGATTTAGTCATCAGCACAACTAGAATGTGATATCTAGGAAGAAGCATATCATAAGCAAATTGAATAAACTGTCACCAATCTGGTATAATTTTTAAAGTATACTGAGAACTTCCTATCTCATCTCAGCCTGGCAATTTGTCTGAAATTCCACCATTAGACCTCTAATAAGATTTGAAACTCCAATATTTTGGCCACCTGACGCAAAGAACTGACTCATTTGAAAAGACCCTGATGTTAGGAAAGATTGAAGGTGGGAGGAGAAGGGGACGACAGAAGATGAGATGGTTGGATGGCATCACCAACTCAATGGACGTGAGTTTGAGTAAACTCTGGGAGTTGGTGATGGACAGGGAGGCCTGACATGCTGCAGTCCACGGGATCGCAAAGAGTCGAACATAACTAAGCAACTGAATTGAACTGAAGTTCCTAGGAAAATCAATTAAAATTAATGTGCTAAGTTGCTTCAGTCATGCCCAACTCTGTGTGACCCTATGGACTGTAGCCCACCAGGCTCCTCTGTCTACAGGATTCTCCAGGCAAGAATACTAGAGTGGATTGCCATGCCTTCCTCCAGGGGATCTTCCCAACCCAGAGATCGAACCCATGTCTCTTTACATCTCCTGCAATGGCAGGCAGGTTCTTTACCACTAGTGCCACTTGGGAAGCCCCATTAAAATTTATAGACCTCCCAAAATGATAGCATATGGTCACATTACTGGTCACATAGTTCTTAAGGAAACTAGTATCCCAAGATATTTACATCCATAAAAGCAAATTGAGAAGCAATAATATAGGGGAACTTTTGAGAGGCAAATAAACTGCAAAGTGAATTTCTGATACATAGGAGTTATTTCCAAAGAACAGTGCCAGGAACTCCTCAGTGAGACATGTGAGGTATCTAGCACACATCAGGGAGGTGCTTCCAGTAAGAACATTTCTGAAAAGAGAGAGAAAACCATGGGCATAACCCAACTTTGCTATCTGTATCATTTTGTCTTTATAGATGAGGTAATTAAGAAGAATAGACAAGAGATGTATGTGGTCCTTGTCCTTTCAGCAGTCATATAGGCAGATGAATGGGCTCTGAAAACCCTAAAATGCAAGTGTTCAGAGGAAATAATTTTTGTCATAAAGTATTATTACTGCACTTACCCTCTAAACAAATGCCTTGAAAGATCACACTATGTCTTCCTTAGAGGATATTTTAACCACCTTTTTGAAACATTTAGGATTTAAAGGAAGTCAACAATGTCTACTCTCAGGGCCTAAAAAGACACATATGCACCAAACAAACCAAAAATAAATTAATTAAAAGCTATTTACTTTAAAGAGGCTGTGTTGTTCAGTTTTACTTTGAAAGAAGAATTATAAAAATATATTTTCAGAAAAGGTAAAATCATGACTCTCATACAAATATAAAATAAACATTTGTCGATGATTTTATTTAGCCCATCATCAATTAGGGAAACAGTTAGATATAAAACCCTCTTTCACAGAAGCAGCCAAAGAACAGTGGATTTACTAAATGGATACACAATCGGCCTTTTCTGCAGCACTTGAGGCATTGCCAGTGAACAAAATTCAGTTATGCTTCAATAGGCAAGAATTATTTGCATTACTTCTATCAATTTTCCAAAATATACAGAGTTGCAAAACAGTTCAAAGCCTATGAAAGGCAGACCCCTAGAGAGTCAGAAAATCCAGAAGGGTACACTAGGTAAGACATTGAAAAGACATCTATTTGTTTGCCCATTTCCAAGTCTTTCACAATTTTCCCTGAGATAAATAAGATAATATGTCTCATCAGGCTTGCCTATAGACACTGAGACTTTGGAAAAAGTGGCACACTCACGTTGGGTGACATTAGTCTAATAATCTTTCATTTCCCCAGTGCCACTTTGCTTAGTACAGATCAGAGGACTTAAATTCCAGAAGCTTCATTTCTGAGACAGGCTACAGAAACTCATTTTAAGTGAAAACAACTTTAGTTA
Organism: Giraffa tippelskirchi; assembly: GCF_054371585.1. Taxonomy (NCBI): domain Eukaryota; kingdom Metazoa; phylum Chordata; class Mammalia; order Artiodactyla; family Giraffidae; genus Giraffa; species Giraffa tippelskirchi. The sequence continues at coordinate 47,086,242 of NC_137276.1, forward strand.
GATTAAAGGACAATAAAAGAAGTACATTTCACTACCAAGTCTGAATTGCTGGTCACATTCCACACATAATTTATTAAAGAAGCTTGAACTTACACTAATCTCTGAGTTACATAAACAGGTAAATCATCTTAAAATAGCATGTTATCCCTTTACTTCTTATATAAAAACTCAGTCTGGGTATAATAATTGCAAGGTTGTCCAAATATGAACTCAAAAATGCAAGAAAGCAAAACAAGGCTAATTAAATACTATTTTCAAGTGACATTTCCCCATTATTATTTCCTCATTTAAAAGAAAATGTTTGTCATTTGAAACATTGCCAAAAGAATCCAAAGATAAGTATTTATCTCAAGAGGATATTTGGCTCACGGGGGAATGCATTTCAATATCTTTGCTTAAATAAAGAGTTCTCTTATCCTTATTTTATTTATTCAAAGACACTGAAGTGCATTCCCCCATGAGCCAAATATCCTCTTGAGAATTACAGTACATAGACTGGCCTAAGCATTTCCCTTCTATTCTTCATTCTAGTCATAGATAGACTTAACTGGAAAGAAGGGATTTCTAGATTTGAACTTATGAAACTGAGGAGAGCTTTCCTTCTCTAGAACATTTTTCTCATACATTCAGGGAGCTGGCTCATTTAAGTTCATCTCCATACCATCAAGCAGGAGACAGGAACACTTCAACAGAAAGGATATCTGAATAATGCAGGAAAGACTTTGTGGCCCAAAGCCTATCCCTTCAAAAGAGTTTTTCCCTTGGTTTCTCAGTTCTAAAACTACTATCATTTGTTTCTCCCTTCATCCTCTATGTTTTCCATTTTGAAAGAATTTTTTATAACAGGTCCTGATTCCTTGATTACATAGGTTAGCCCTTGCCTACATCTCGTATCCCATTTCACATCACTCTCCGCTTTATTCATGTACCACAGTCACATCAACCTCTTCTTGTCTTTAATCATATCAAAGCAAGTTAACTCCTCCTCAGGCCTTTGCATACACTCTCCCCATCAGCCTTTACTTCATGTGCTGGTTCCTTCTCAGTTTGCAGGGCTTACCTCAAACCTTATTTTCTTCAGAGATGCTTTCTCTGACTTTCTTACCTAAAAAGCACTAGTTTCATGCTAATTATTGTTGTTGTTCAGTTGCTAAATCATGTCCAACTCTTTGCGACCCCATGGACTGTAGCCTACCAGGCTCCTCTGTCCATGGGATTTCCCAGGCAAGAATACTGGAGTGGGTTGCCATTTCCTTCTCCAGGGTATCTTCCTGGACCAGGGATTGAACCCATATTTCCTACATTGACAAGTGAATTCTTTATGACTGAGCCACCAGGGAAGCCCCTATGCTAATTACTTGTAAAGATATAAAGGAAAAATTAATTTGTTATAGAAATAATGCAAACCTCAAAATATAGTGCAATGTTTTACTTGTTTGTCTACCTGTTTACCTCCCAAACAAACTGTAACCTTCTTAAATACAGAGGACTTATGTGACAGGTTCAATGACATGACCCCAGAATCCTGTATCAGGCCTGGCCCAGGGCATACTCTCATTAAATGTTTTCTAAATGGCTGAGTAAATGAAATGACCCAGTCTGAATGTATGTGCTGGCTTCACTATCTATTATAGCCTGTGTGATCTCAAACAAATAACTAAACCTCTCTATACACCAGGTTCTTCATCAGAAAGACAGCTAACTTAGAATGTTATTTCGATGAAATGAGGTAATGTTACTAAGAATCCTAGCTAATAGTTTCTAGTATTATAATTAGTGCCAATATTATAGTTAAAATAAACCCCATGAAGCTAAACTAATCAAAGTTGTCAAAGTTATAAAACATCCCCTCAACAACTTCAGTACTGAGAATAACAAACTTGCCCAAACATAGACCCCTCTTCCATCAGGAGATAGCCAAGGTTAATTTCTTATGCTTACTTCTTTCTCAAGGTACATACTGGACAAAGGGCTAACTAGAAAAGTCACTTTCAATCTATCATGTATGTCTTAATTCTATTATCAGTTGTTTATTAATTCATTGGCTTTAGCTGTAACTGCCATTTTCCAGTGCCTCCATTTTTAGTACATATTTGCAATGTCACTTTCTCAATCTTTGTCACTAAGAGAATTAGAGAAATCTTATTAAAATTATTGGGAATGTTAGGTAACAATATTATTGGAATACCAATGACAACAAACAAACAAAAAAATCCCAAGCTCTTAACTACTAGGCTTTCCTGCAACTCAAGAATACAAGCAGAAATACCTCTCCTGTGAACTCTGTCTCTAAATCATTAAGTGGAATTCAATGAAAGGTCTTAGGATCCCAACTCAAAATTAGACAAAAAAGTTGCCCAGTAGAAAACAGAACATCCTTGTTCCAGGTCTGGTTTTACAATTGCAGAGAACAAGCAAGTTTGCTCACCTTCAACAACCTACATAACCTTGTTCTTTAAAGCGCATCTAAGTGTATTAGAGTCACACTGTAATTGCAGTGAAAACACAGAACATACACTAATGCTTTTTCTGACTTCAAACGAGAGTTTGTGTAAAATGAAACTATCCACTTGAAAGAGAAATCTGTAGTCCTACATTTGAGCTCTTCATGATCCAAGCTTCTCTTTTCTTTCAGTATTTCAGAAAACCACCTCTAGCCAATCAAAAGAGTAAATGATCATCAACAATATCCACCCAAAAGTCACCAAAATATCAGAAATGTACAAGGCATTTATGAAAAGAGAGATTTGTAACACTTGTCAAAATTAACACCTCATAAATGCTTCACAAAGAAATAGCAACTCGGAAACTTTCCACTTTGAAGGGAATATAATTACACCTATTAAGAGTCACTTATTTTATCAAAAACTGTTAAAATTGACATAAAAAATACATATGTCCTCATATATTCAAATGTTCTTACATTCAGTTGTAACATGATTCTTGTGAAACTTCAAAAGAACTATTCCCATCAGATAAGTCAACTTCTATTTATTATATAATTAATATAGTCAATGTATTTGCCAGAGTACAAAATAGGATTAGAGTTGACACAACATGCATGATTGTTGTTGAGTCACTCAGTCATGTTCGACTCTTTGTGACCCCATGGACTATAGCATGACAGGCTTCCCTGTCCTTCACCATCTCCTGGAGCTTGCTCAAACTCATGTCCATTGAGTCAGTGATACCATCCAACCATCTCACCCTCTCTCTTGTCCCCTTCTCCTCCCTTCAATCTTAACCAGCATCGGGGTCTCTTCCAATGAGTCAGTTCTTCGCATCAGATGGTCAAAGTATTAGAGCTTCAGCCTCAGCCCCTCCAATGAATCTTCAGGATTGATTTCCTTTAGGATCTTATGGTTTCATCTCCTTGCAGTCCAAGGTACTCTCAAGAGTCTTCTCTAACACCACAGTTCAAAAGCATCAACTCTTCAGCACTCAGCTTTCTTCATAGTACAACTCTCACATCCATATATGACTAATGGAAAAATCACAGCCTTGACTAAATGGACTTTTGTTGGCAAAGTAATATCTCTGCTTTTTAATATACTGTCTAGGTTGTTCATAGCTTTTCTTCCACGGAGCAAGTGTCTTCTAATTTCATGGCTGCAGGCACTTTCCACAGTGGCTTTGGAGCCCAAGAAAATAAAGTCTGTCACTGTTTCCACTGTTTCCCCATCTATTCACCGTGAAGTGATGGGACCAGATGCCATAATCTTAGCTTTTAGAATGTTGAGCTTTAAGCTAGCTTTTTCACTCTCCTCTTTCACCTTCAAGAGGTTCTTTAGTTCTTCTTTGCTTTCTGCCATTAGGGTGGTGTCATCTGCATATCTGAGGTTATTGATATTTCTCCCAACAATCTTGATTTCCAGCTTGTGCTTCATTCAGCCCAGCATTTTGCATGATGTACTCCACATATAAGTTAAATAAACAGGATGACAATACATAGTCTTGACATACTCCTTTCCCAATTTGGAACCAGCCCTTTGTTCCGTGTCCAGTTCTAACTATTGCTTCTTGACCTGCAGGTTTCTCAGGAGGCAGGTAAGGTGGTCTGGTACTCCCATCACTTCACGAATTTTCCACAGTTGGTTGTGATCTGCTTAGTCAAAGGCTTTAGCAGAGTCACTGAAGCAGATGTTTTTCTGGCATTCTCTTGCTTTTTCTATGATCCATCAGATGGTGGCAATTTGCTCTCTGGTTCCTCTGCCTTTTCTAAATCTAACTTGAACATCTGAAAGTTCTCAGTTCACAGACTGTTGAAGCCTAGCTTAGAGAATTTTGAGCATTACTTTGCTAGCTTCTGAAATGAGTGCAACTAAGTGGTTGTTTGAACATTCTTTGGCATTGCCTTTGGGATTGGAATGAAAACTGACCTTTTCCAGTCCTGTGGCCACTGCTGAGTTTTCCAAATTTGCTGGCATATTAAATAACTATAAGTCTATATTTCACTGATTAAGCCAAGTACCTTTCTTCCTCAATCAACAGGCAAAAGAACTCCAAGTGCACTTACCCAGTCCACGTAGGACCAGACTTTGCAGAGAAGAGCCCAGGAAGACGGATCAGTTCAAAGTGCTTTTTCCTTCTACTGTTGATACTGCTATTGGAAAAAGGAAGTCTGATACAAACATGCAACGTAGAAGCAAGTCCCCCAGTACTCTCTCAGGAGACCCAGGAGTTGGAAGACAGAGCCTGTTTACTGCAGTTTTACTTCAATAGTTGGTGCTTTCCATAATTTATTCTAAACACTGGAGGATTTGTAGGTGTCAGTGAGGCCAGCTCACTCAGTTTAGACACAGACAGCCCTTTCTCCTCAGTGCCACATTCAGTGGCATGACAGCTAGGTAGGGCAGGAATCCAGCATCAGTCAAATGCTGAGCTCAAAATCAGCCCTCATCTCACTGCAGGGAGAGGACTCTGGTTGGTTAGTTCTTGTTCCTTTCTGTATTTGCTAGAGGGCCATAAATCAGAAGTATGCATCAATACCAAGTCATCTTTGCTGTAAGTAACCAAAACAGAGGTTTTGGGGGGCAGTACTCACATTCTCCTTCCTCTCACTAGGACTGACTAAACTGCTTAGCCAGATTCCAGAGCCTAGAAAGACTCTTTCACTGTACCAGCATTAGCTTCTAAGATGGTTTCCTTCATGGGAAAAGCCCACACTGATATGCCAAAAAATGGAAGTTTCCATACCTTTAGTTTGTACCCAAGACACTAGATGGTTAAATTTAGTGGACTCTAATATGCACTAGCCTTAGAGAAGACCGTTTCACTTCGAAGTCTCAGTGTCACCAACCACAAAATAATAATGCTTGTTTTCATTCTTCTAAAGATTGTTTTGAGAGTAGAATGCTATCACATAAGACAAAGAGTTTTAAAAATCAAGATTGAAATAATTATAGCATTTAATTACCTTTATACTCTTTTCATTTGATATCATAAATATCAGTTTTTTAATTACTAAAAATTTGTGTTCATTTGGTAAACTTTAAAATGAGCTAGGAGTGGAAAGTCTATCACTTCATATATATCCTAGCAATTCAGAGTGACAAAGCCCACAAAAAGGCCAGATTTAGTGTATATAGAAGTTATGGCACATGTTCCATTATTTGTATTAGCCCTGCACTTCTCTCATCATGCTCATTCCTATCTTTCACAGTGTTGTGTTTCATTTTTCTCCCTTTTTCCTTGTTTATTTTTCACTACTCCAAGTAGTACACAAGATATTGCTTAGCCACACCAAATTTAAATAAAAAGACATCTGCCCACTGAAAGATTACAATTTACCATGTATTATAGATGGCAATCATTTTCCTTCCTATCTCATGCATTCTCAATTTATAGACCAAAGTCATAGAACATGTCCATATACATATATTCATTTTTTTTTAGTAGAGGGGGAAAAATATACTCTACAAAATTTGTCTAAAATCTTACATAACAATGCAATAACTTTCATGTCAGATTGAGGATTATTTATAAGCAGTTGGTCACAAAGTAAAATAAATGGTGTATGCTGATCCAGTTATAAATGTTAAATGTTCAGGATAAAAAATATTCCATGATAAGTAAGGTTAAAATTTGAGGTAATCTTAGGAGATTATGTACAGTCATATTTAATTAGAGACAGGGAAATGCTTGGGCATTAGTTGGAATTGCCAGGCATGGACAAGGTCAGCAAAAAGGCACTGATCAGAGTAGCACCCAAAGCAGCAAGTCTTCCATCTTCAGGAGAGCTACTAATGCCCAGAGGAGACAGAAAAGCAGGACAACTGAGACAGCAGGCCACCAGGAGCCTATGTAGAAGAAGTGAACTTCAAAGACATGATTGTGAATCTCACTCAGGAGATTGCAACAACCCTGAACAGAGGCGTGAGGCTAGAGAAGTACAAATACAGGTCTCTCTTCACTAATCCCACATCAAAGTCCTGAGTATCCCCCCACAAGCCCGGCATTGGCTTCAAAATCAAACACAATCTCTCAAATATACAGGCATTAAAAACTAAGGAAGGGCTGTCCAAAGGAAGTAGCATTCATTAAAATGAAAATAGTAACTCATGATGGGGTATGTGGAAAGAAGTACTTTAGGAAAAAGACTGCTTGATTTCCAGTCATCTAGATACAGATAAACCATTTTCATGAACGTGACTTGAATATTAGTATTTGGATTATAATCCATTATTGGTAGTCATCAGAAGAGCAACAATGGTGGAAAAAACATGTGAACATAATAAATCTGGAATACTGACCTTATCTATCTTACAAAAACTCAAATAGATGGTAAAGAACACATATATGCTGATAGGGTTCAATATTTTGACCATGATGATTCCTTAAAAATGCATATACATTGTATGTATGTATGCACGTATGTGGTGGTGCCCATGCACTCAGTCATGTCCGATTCTTTGCAACTCCATGGACAGTAGCCTGCCAGGCTCCTCTGTCCACGGAGTTCTCTAAGCAAGAATGCTGGAGTGGGTTGTCATTTCCTACTCCATGGTATCTTCCTGACCCAGGGATCGAACTCCTGTCTCTTGCATCCCCTGCAGCAGATTCTTAACCACTGTGCCACGTGAGAAGCTTTGTATACATAACATGTGTGCATTCTCAGTTGCTTCAGTCATGTCTGACTCTTTGCAGCCCCATGGACTGTAGCCTACCAGGTTCCTTTGTCTATGGAATTCTCCAAGCAAGAATGCTGGAGAGGGGCTGTCACATCCTACTCCAAGGGACCTTCCTGACTCAGGGATTGAATCCACATTTCATGTCTCCTGCATTGCCAGGCAGGTTCTTTACCACTAATACCACCTAGGAAGCCCACACATAACATACGTGTATACACACACATGTAATACTACGTATACACATACATATTTATATAAAGTATGTATAAAGATATATTCTTAAGGATAGATATTCATTAAATATCAGTTCAGTTCAGTTGCTCAGTCGTGTCCGACTCTTTGCAACCCCATGAACCGCACCACGCCAGGCCTCCCTGACGATCACAAATTCCCGGAGTTTACCCAAACTCATGTCCATTGTGGAGAAGGCAATGGCAACCCACTCCAGTACTCTTGCCTGGAAAATCCCGTGGACGGAGGAGCCTGGTAGGCTGCAGTCCATGGGGTCGCTAAGAGTCGGACACGACTGAGCGACTTCACTTTCACTTTTCACTTTCATGCATTGGAGCAGGAAATGGCAACCCACTCCAGTGCTCTTGCCTGGAGAATCCCAGGGACGGGGGAGCCTGGTGGGCTGCCGCCTATGGGGTCACAAATAGTCGGACACGACTGAAGCAACTTACCAGCAGCAACAGCATGTCCACTGAGTCGGTGGTGCCATCTAACCATCTCATCCTCTGTCGTCCCCTTCTCCTCCTGAATATAAATGTTTTATATACTTTTTATATGATATTAATAACCATTTAATAAATTTTCTTTTTGTACTTATAAAATTAACAATTATAGGAACTTTAGTTGCTATATACAAAGTAGTTAACTATATACAAATGTTAGTTAATGTCACAATGTTAGTTAGTTAGTTAACAGTGTTAATGTTAGTTAACAGTGTTAGTTAATAGTGAATGTAAAAGTTAGCTATTTGCTTCTGAATAAGTCACCAAATAAATTTTACTACATTTTCAAAGGAAGTATCTAACCAATAATTATCACTCTTGAGAGATTTTTGAGAAAATTAGTGTATCTTATTATGAATATTTCTCTTTTTTAGGCTCCTTTTAAAATGCTTCCTAAAATAGTGTAAATTATGCCTATTCCTTTAAAGAACTTTCAACATTGACAAGAGATATTCATTTAGCAGAGTCAAATGTCAATATACTCTGATTAATCTTTAAGAAATCTTAAAATTTCTTTCTTAATAGGTTAAAGGGAAATCAAACATATTTTTTCCATCTAAGCACAAGATAATTGAGTTTTATTCTGGGTTCTAGAAACCACTTAACAGATATTCTGCCCCACCTCCCCAGAAAAAGAAAATAAGGGCTTATAATTTATTATGAAGTACCAAGGGGTCCTAAAATACACTTATTGCAAAGCTGAAAAAAATAACCCTGCTAAAGAACAAAAGTTGCTTTTATGAACAACATTCGATGGAAATGTCTATTTTTCAAAAAGAAATAGACTTCTAACCAATCTCTGTGCTATCAAGTCAAGTGTTATTGTGTTGATCTCAGGGATGTTTCAAAGAAATATTCATCAAAAAAAAAAAAGAACAAAAGCAGAGATAGAATAGATAATCTGAAACAAAGCTAATAAAAAGAGGAAAATTGAAATCATAAGTCAGAGCAACGAGAATCAAATAGTTGGGAACTGACAATTGAGATATAAAAACACTGAAAAAGGGAAGTTCTTGTATTTTCTGACATGGTACAAAGGGTAACATTCAGAAAAGAAGCAGGCAGTATTTTAATCAATCATTTGAAGATGAGCTTATAAATGAGAAGAGCAAAATTAAAAGGAACCCAAAAAGGCACTAATAAAATTTATGCAAAACTGGCTTTCAAGATGCATTCAAAACTCTGCTAATTGTCCCCATTTTGAAAGGATTAAGTACATATTTTTCCCAGTACATCATTTTTAAGCACACATTTTCTCAGTATTGAACACCATGAATAAACTCTGCAATAGTAGGTGCTAAATAAATATCTGATTAAAGAAAGAATTTTGGTGATCATTATATTTTACACACAGTATATTCAAACAACAACTGTCTGAGATATTTTCCTATTTGATGATACTGTAAGAATCTCAGTGACTGTGATCTTGACATATAATATCAGCTCCTAAAAGGATTTGCTATATACACTCAAAGAAGGACCACTTCACAATGACTATAAACTATTTAAAGAATGATTAAATCATCTTTGTATCACTGTCTTTTTTCAAAGATTATTTTTCTTTCCCTCTGTATTTTTTAGAACATAACTAAATTATGAGGCTAAAAATCTTGAACTACGATTTTTCTTTATATTAGATTTTGCTACATTTTCTTTACATTATATTTTGCTGCTTGGTAAATGATAAGAAGGGCTTCCCTGGTGGCTCATCTGGTAAAGAATCTGCCTGCAATGTGAGAAACCTGGATTCAATCCCTGTGTTGGGAAGATAACCTGAAGAAGGGAAAGGCCACCCACTCCAGTATTCTTGCCTGGAGAATTACATGGACTGTATAGTCCATGGGGTCACAAACAGTTGGACACGACTTTCACTCACAGATAAGTAAACAAATCAAATAACAAAGGCTTCCAGGGAATCAGTAATATTATTTTCTGTCCAAGTTTTGCTACTGACTTTCGGTAGACCCAGGTGACTCATCCTCTCCCTGTCCCTCATTTCCTTATCAGCAAAATGAAAACTAACTGCACTGGCCTAATTTGAGATTATTTTGATAAATATGGTGGCTTCCCTGGTGGTTCAGATGGTAAAGAATCTGCCTGCAATGTGGGAGACCTGGGTTCAATTCCTGGGTTGGGAAGATCCCCTGGAGGAAAACATGACAACTCACTCCAGTATTCCTGCCTGGAGAACCCCCATGGACAGAGGAGCCTTGTGTGCTACAATCCGTGGGGTCGCAAAGAATCAGACAAGACTGAGTGAATAAGCACAAAGAGTTTTTCAAGACGAAGGCTGAATGTAATAAAATTCAATGTTAAATTAGGTCTAACTTATAATATGAAAATTTAAGCATGAATTCCAAAGGACATTTAATGATTTTTATTGGGGAAAATATGGATGTTTATGAAAAGTAACCCTGTTTCATGTGATGATCAAGTGTAGAGTAGGGACACTAATTATGTGTATAAAGCTCTTGGAAATATTTCAGAAATAAGCAAATAATTCTGGTTTGCAATTTGACAATGTCTACAGAAAGAAAGTACCACAGAATTCAGTTTTATATCTATTGGATGAAACACAAGCTGCAATCATGGTTGTCAGGAGAAATATTAATAACCTCAGATATGCAGATGACACCACCCTAATGGCAGCAAGTGAAGAGGAACTAAGAGCTTCTTGAGGAAAGTGAAAGAGGAGAGTGAAAAAGGTGGCTTAAAACTCAGCATTCAAAAAATGAAGATCATGGCATCTGGTCCCATCACTTTATGGCAAATAGATGGGGAAACAATGGAAACAGTGAGAGACTGTTTTCTTGAGCTCCAAAATCACTGTGGATGATGACTGCAGCCATAAAGTTAAAAACTTACACCTTGGAAAAAAAGCAAAGACAAACCTAGACAGAATACTAAAAGCAGAGACATTACTTTGCCGACAATGGTCCATCTAGTCAAAGCTATCGTTTTTCCAGTAGCCATGTATGGATGTGGGAGTTGCACCACAAAGAAAGCTGAGCACTGAAGAATGATGCTTTTGAACTGTGGTGTCAAAGAAGACTCTTGAGAGTCCCTTGGACAGCAAGGAGCTCAAACCACTCAATCCTAAAGGAAATCAACCCTGAAAATTCATTGGAAGCACTGACGCTGAAGTTGAAGCTCCAATACTTTGGCCACCTGATGTGAAGAGCTGACTCACTGGAAATGACCTTGATGCTGGGAAAGTCTGAAGTCAGGAGAAGAAGGGGATGACAGAAGACAAGATGGTTGGATGGCATCACTGACTCAATGGACATGAGTTTGAGCAAACTCTGGGAGATAGTGAAGGACAGGGAAATCTGTCATGCTGTAGTCTATGGGGTTGCAAAGAGTCAGATATGACTGAACAACAACATTCTATGGCAAGATCAGATGTTCTCAGGCCTGATCCTTGCTTATAGACTTGTCGACCATATGACTGAAGACAAGAAAGGAAATAGAATTTTAATTTGGTCACTAATAACATGAAAGCTAATGGCTAGTCCTCAGGTCATTCACCTCTAATCCATCAGACAATAAAAGCTCCTCCACAAAGTTTCTCAAAAAGAACCAATAGTCCAATCTGAGAGTAAAAGGAGAAAAGATGCAAAGCCTTCATATATGGAAAATGTAAGATTTATGAGGGATCAAATCTGTTTATACTCTATCCAGTCACTCAGATTATCTTTTGGCCCAGTCCAAAATAACTTTCAAGAGTCCTAGTGAGAAGAGGTGACAGGGAGGACTATGTCAATGAGCTGTGTCTTCAAATTATCTTCAGAGTAGTAGGACAATGGCAAAGGTACACACAGGTTAGGAAAAGAAATGGAGCAGCGTAAAATAGCTAAGTCAATTTCTTAAACTGAAAAGCCTCACAACTGTTGTAACCTGAAGCCAATAGGATGATGAAAGAGACAACAGAACAAATTCTCCACTAGAAGAGAACACAGTGACCACAGACTGAATGGATTTTGTCTTGAGTGTCAAAAGAAAAGAGAAAAAAATATTAAGTGGGAAAAAAATTGATAGTCACAGTTCATTGCAAGCATACATAGGATACTTCAGGTACTCTCCTGAACTTGTAAAGAACACTTTGAGTCTGATATTTCCAGTTATTTTTACTTAGGACAGCTGAAACTCCGGTGATACAATGTTACTATTATTATTGTGACTCTATTGAAACACCAAGGGACAAGAAAAATAAGGCACTGAATTTTGGGGAATTGGGATAACAAGGAAAGGGATGACAAGTTTCTGAAACTTGAGGACAAACTTTCTTTTTGAGGTTTTGCCTGAGTCATTTTTCACTTACCTGGTGGTATACAAAATCTCACTATGGTGCTGAGGGTACCTGACTAGAAAATACGGCTTTTCAAATAATGACCAAATAAATATAAGAGGCTTTTTTTTTGGTAAAGAATTTGCCTTGTGTGCTGTATCTAAAAATAAAACGAACTTTAACCAGTTGTGAGTTCTTCTCACAAGTCTATTTAGTTACTTTATAGTTCTCCAAAATAATTATCATGAATCATGAAACCCTACTTTTTTCATGCCTGATGATTTAACATGCTTCATGATTAATTTTTCTATTTAGACAATTGTCTCGTCTTTTGAGAAGAAACAATTTAGTTTAAGTGACAGAGCCTTTTCTCATGTGGTTCTTTTTAATATCTGTGCTTGGATGACTCTTGCACTTCTTATCATTTCCACTACAGTAGTCAGATATCTGTGGAAATCTGGTTTCTTTTATGAATTTAACTGGGACAGAGTTTGGAAAATAAATCAGTTTGAAAAATCCATCTTTATTGGATTTTATGAGCGTATCCATAACTCTTCAAGAGACACTCTTCAGGAGAGAGGAGAAATAAGCAGAGCATAAATATACCATTAAAATTCAAAATGCTGGATACTGAGTCATGAATATAAAACACCTAAGAGATTGTGCAAGTTGTGGAGAAGAGTAATAGAAATGAAAAAGATGAGAAAAGTCCTTGGAGTCTGTTAATATCAGTAAAACAATTCGGGATAATCAGATATGAATATACGTGTTTAGGAAGAAATTCTCTTTGAAGATACCAAATTTAAATTATATGAACCAAACAAAAGCCTCCTCCTTATACCCTCAGATTCAAGGCCAATGAAGAATGACATTCAAAGAACTGGTAGTATATTTAGTCATCATAGCTAAGTATATAAGGCATATCAAGAACAAATGGAAAAACAATGAAACCAAATGCTCCAAGTCTCTGCAGAAATAGCCCAGGTCCCCAGCTTAGGAAAAACAGTGCCACACGTACCCTACTAATCAAAAATGGAGTACTATTTTCCAAGTGGAAAAAAAACATGTGATTTTAGTCTTAGACTTGCCTTATCACTGAAGTAAAGTCAAAAAAGGAAGAAAATTGTCCTTTCAAACTAATAGAATGAGTTGGTTGCTAAATTTCTAAAGAGCCTCAAGAAGGTTTTCACGTGAGCAGAATTCCCTTACTTTCTGAAATTTCTCTCAAAGCCCTTTACTTTGAAATATATTTTGCATAACCACACTAGATTTTCTTACGTGCCTATGAGACTGCTACCCACTTTAACTGTACTAAGTCAGGCAACATGAAGAATACCTAAATGGAATTTTTTAAACTTCTCTGCCTTATTGAATTTATTTTTCTGTTTGTAAATGTTAGTTTTGTATTGTTTGGCCTCATAATTCTGTTTACATTTTTTATTCTTTCTGATGGACACAGACAAATTTGAAGAGTTAAATGTATATTTGTTAGAAAATAAACTCATTGTTTTTCTTTTCTAAAGTCATATTCAACCAATGAATAATTCTATAATACCTTAAAAGCATAGCTATCTCTCAATCAACTAATGTGGACTACATGCCTATTTGCAACTAGAGATCTCACCAATCAGTAGCCCTCTGTTGCCTTTAGCTCAATAGAGTTCGCCTATGTTGTTTTTGTTATTGTTCAGTTGCCAAGTCACATCTGACTCTCCAACCCAATGAACTACAGCATGCCAGGCTTCCCTGTCCTCCATTATCTACCAGAGTTTGCTCAAATTCATGTTCACTAGTCAGTGATACCATCCAACCATTTCATCTTCTGCTGCCCACTTCTCCTATTGTCTTCAATCTTCCCCAGCATCAGGGTCTTTTCCGCTGAGTCAGCTATTTGTATCAGGTAGCCAAAGTATTAGAGCTTTAGCATCAGCCCTTCTAATGAATATTCAGGGTTGATTTCCTTTAGGATTGACTGGTTTGATCTCTTTTCTGTCCAAGGGACTCTCAAGAGTCTTCTCCAACACCACAATTCAAAAGTATCAATTCTTTGGCACTCAGCCTTCTTTTTATTGTCCAACGCTTACATCCATGCATGACTTCTGGAAAAATCATAACTTTGACTATAGTGAACCCTATGCTTTACTCATACATTCATTTCTGACACCTTGGAGGACATGATTTTTGTCAATAACTGGTTACTACACGAGCTAATTATCCTCCAAGACGAATACATAGTACATTGGGTATTAGAAGGGCTTAATTTGATTAGTTCAAGCATTTGGTTTAGGAGGACAGACATAATCCTCCTACTCCTGGGACAAATATGTCTTGATATCAAGTTCAGGGAATTAACATGATAATACTTCCTAGAGGAGTCATGGCCCACTTATCTTTAGTCCACCCAAAAATAAATCAGCAAAGTGAGCCCAGTAATGTGAGAATGTCCTGGTGCACTCAAGAAACACCTTATAGAATTAGGCTAAAGAGCAAATGCAAAAACTAATAGATATCTTCTGGAGTGCAGGTAGCTTGCTATCTTCTTTAATAATTGTTATGGGTTAAGTCTCCATTTTCTGAGCCAAGCTACACTTTGTTCTCCCCACGTTTATTTCCCTGAGTAACTTGGAGAAATAAAGAAAATCCAGAAGTAGTAATAGAAGCTTAATGCATACAAAATAATAATGCTCACTACTGCCCTGTGAAATAATAACTAGTCTAATTTGTAGGTACAGAAACTACAGCACAGGAGGGTTGGGTAACCTTCTCCAGGTCACAGAGCAATGAAGAGTCAAAGTCCATTTTGGAAATTAGGTATATGTGAATCCAAAGCCTGTGGTCTAAACTTGGGTTTTACCATCTCTCAGGAGCATAAATTTTAGGTCTTTTACAGTTTTCCTTAACACTAGAGGTAAATATATTTAAACCAGTTTTCCAAGAATCTTTTTCTGTCAGAAATATCCTTTCTGCTTGCTTGTGTTACGGGCATGCCCTTCCAGCTAACATACAACATCCGTTAGTCTAATGTGAGGCTGCTGCCAAGAGATACATCCTGTAGTTGAAATTGAATTTCATTTGAACAACACATTTCCTTAGGAATCTTAGGTAATCAATCAATGCTGGTAGTTCTGATGATTATAGGTTGTCTTTTCTGACACTAAGTAAGTGTCCTCCAAATCCTTTGTTGCCATGGAGTAGTAAAAAGTACTTAGTGGACTCAGTGTGGAGCACAATGGCACAGAGAGAAAAAGGCACTATTTGATTTCCATCTACATCAGGTATCAGCAATCTCAGAGAGAAGAGCATGCTAAAAACATTACTTTCTGATCACTTTGTGAACCAATCATAAAGTGGGCTTCCACTTAGAGCTTCCAATTTCCCCTGATTATCTAAGTGTTTCATAGCTTGGAGATGGTCATATTCCTCCCAAAGATAATCTTAAAGTGAGAGAAAAGGCAGGAAGCATTGACTTGTTACACAATTTCAGACCTTAAGGTTTCTGTTGTGAGTGCAAGTTTGGTCCTTTTCTGACCTGTGCAACTGAGGCATTATGATTTTTCTTTTAAATACTGTTCAGTTCAGTTCAGTCCCTCAGTCGTGTCCAACTCTTTGTGACCCCATGAACCGCACCACACCAGGCCTCCCTGTCCATCACCAGCTCCCGGAGTTTACCCAAACTCATGTCCATTGAGTCGGTGATGCCACCTAACCATCTCATCCTCTGTCATCCCCTTCTCCTCCTGCCTTCAATCTTTCCCAACATCAGGGTCCTTTCAAATGAGTCAGCTCTTTGCATCAGGCGGCCAAAATATCGGAGTTTCAGCTTCAACATCAGTCCTTCCAATGAACACCCAGGATTGATCTCCTTTAGGATGGACTGGTTGGATCTCCTTGCAGTCCAAGGGACTATCAAGAGTCTTCTCCAACACCACAGTTCAAAAGCATCAATTCTTCTGAGCTCAGCTTTCTTTATAGTCCAACTCTCACATCCATACATGACTAGTGGAAAAACTACAGCCTTGACTAGATGGACCTGTGTTGGCAAAGTAATGTCTCTGCTTTCTAATATGCTGTCTAGGTTGGTCATAATTTTCCTTCCAAAGAGTAAGCGTCTTTTAATTTCACGGCTGCAATTACCATCAGCAGTGATTTTGGAGCCAAAAAAAATGAAGTCTGTCTCCACTGTTTCCCCACCTATTTGCCATGAAGTGACAGAACCAGATGCCATGATCTTAGTTTTCTGAACGTTGAGCTTTAAGCCAACTTTTTCACTCTCCTCTTTCACTTTCATCAAGAGGCTCTTTTGTTCTTCTTCACTTTCTGCCATAAGGGTGGTGTCATCTGCATATCTGAGGTTATTGATATTTCTCCCAGCAGTCTTGATTCCAGCTTGTGCTTCATCCAGCCCATCCAGTGCTTCTCATGATGTACTCTGCATATAAGTTAAATAAGCAGAGTGACAATATTCACCCTTGACGTACTCCTTTTCCTATTTGGAACCAGTCTGTTGTTCCATGTCCAGTTCTAACTGTTGCTTCCTGACCTGCATACAGGTTTCTCAAGAGGCAGGTCAGGTGGTCTGATATTCCCATCTCCTGAATTTTCCACAGTTTATTGTGATCCACACAGTCAAAGGCTTTAGAATAGTCAATAAAGCAGAAATAGATGTTTTTCTGGAACTCTCTTGCTTTTTCAATGATCCAGTGGATGTTGGCAATTTGATCTCTGGTTTCTCTGGCTGTTCTAAAACCAGCTTGAACATCTGGAAGTTCACGGTTCATGTATTGCTGAAGCCTGGCTTGAAGAATTTTAAGCATTACTTTACTAATGTGTGAGATGAGTGCAATTGTGTGGTAGTTTGAGCATTCTTTGGCATTGCCTTTCTTTGGGATTGTAATGAAAACTGACCTTTTCCAGTCCTGTGGCCACTGCTGAGTTTTCCAAATTTGCTGACATATTGAGTGCAGGACTTTCAGAGCATCATCTTTTAGGATTTGAAATAGCTCAACTGGAATTCCATCAGCTCCACTAGTTTTGCTCATAGTGATACTTCCTAAGGCCCACTTGACTTCACATTCCAGGATGTCTGGCTCTAGGTGAGTGATCACATCATCATGATTATCTGGGTCATGAAGATCTTTTTTTGTATAGAAATATGGTTACTGAAAGACTGTTAAAACTTTATACAAACCTATGTATTTTTATTTCACCAATCTTGGACCCAGGTTTTTCCTTAGGTCATAGGGTTGTGTTCAATCAATGACTATACTTGCTAAACTACACCAGTGTAGCCCGAATAAAATACCAGTATTATCCATAACCACCAATTCTATCAAGAATGTCACATTAGCAGAAATAATTCATCTAAATAGCCACAGTAATCTTGCAAAATCCTTAAAATACCAGGGGAGAGAATAGGAAAGATCTAAATAAATGGACATGTCAACAGATAGGCACAGAATATAATGACCAGAGTTAAGTATAAGTGCAGAAAGAAGAAGAAATAAGAATTAAAAGAGAATGGGGAGATATCGAGATCAAAGAAATAAGTATATGACTTCAGATAAAAAGAAAATATTCTTTTTATATTCTTCAAATATTATGTATATGATAAAACAAATCCCTTCTGTAAATTCACCTTCCCCTGGTCACCCTACCTTAGCCTACAAGCATGTTTTTCTCATTTTAAACACATAAAATGAACAAAATAGCTACATCACTTAACTGGGAAATTTCCTTAGCTAATGGCCCTTCCCTCCCTCCCATTTGTTAAACTTATTAATAAAAAAAAATTGATCTACATCCTTATTTGTTCATTTTCTTCTACTGGCCCAGCGCACACCAAGAAAATCAGTAACATCATTGTTACCTAATCCAGTTGGTCTTACTATCTTACTTCCTCTCTGCAGAATGTCTTGCAATTCTACTCTTGACCTGCATTTTTTTCCTCATTGGTTCAGTGGGCTCATCTACCCTTTTCTGTATTTCTAATGAATCCCAAACAGTAACTTAAGCCCAACCTTCCAAGTTCCAGCCCTTTACCACCTACTGTGCATTGTATATGCCTCCCTGAAAGTGTTTTAGGTATCATATTTAATATATTCAAACTTATATTAGCTATAATCTATGCATCAAAACTACTTCTTGTTTTGCATTCACTATGTTAGCACTTCTATCTACTTAGTTATCCAAACAAGAAAAGGAATTCTTCCTAGATCTCTCTTCCATACTCAACACCTACATTCTATGTATCACAAGTTATATTATTTAGATTCAATCTACTCTACTATACCCCATATCCACTGCCTGATTTAGGAACACAAAATGGCCTTCTTAGAAAAATACAATAGCCCGTGTTTTACTTGTTGATAAATATTTGCCATAAGGTTTACCAGGCACTCCTCATCTTAAGTTGATTCTTAAATTGTTCCCTCTTACACAGAGAATTTGATCTTAACTCCTAACAAGTAATGAGGCTCCTCTCAACCCAGACCCTGTCTATTTTTCAAACTCAATTTCTCCCAGTCTCCAAAGAGCATGCTGTACTCTGCCCACACAGAACCATAAGAATGGATGACAGATATCAAGAAATTAGTATAAGCCAGTGGCCATTATAAGTCTATTTATTATCTACCTTAACTCTCAATAACTCACTGAGGCAGGTGACATTATCTTACTGATATTTTTCAGATGAGAAAACAAGAGACGCAGAGACCTATAAGCTAGTTGGTAAACCACAACCCTAACTCAAGCAGGCTAATTCCAGAGTCCAAGTTCTTTAAGAAAACCAGGATAAATGATCCTAGAATCCATGGGTCTTAATAATTGATTTGATATGAGGTGATTTTAACAATTTCACTTCCACAAGTCATTTTCAGAAGAAAGTCTTTACGATAAATTTTCACGCAAGGTTTATAAAATGTATTATTCACTGGCAACCTCTAACATATAGAAAAACTACATGAAAAATTAGGGCTCATTCATACACTAAATATGCTACTCACAAAAGGAAAATAAAATGCACAGAACATATAAGACAATGGTTAACACTGCCTAACTATAACCACATTGACATAGAGTTCGTTGGCTGCCTTTCTTATCCCTCTTTCCTGGAACCAAAGCACAAATATAAGAAATACACAGAGAGGTGGTTTAGCCATGGCACTTCCAAAAGATAATATTTCAAATAAGTTTTAATAAAAAGATATTTACACAGTGTGCTGTTTTACTATCTCTACTTTTAACACAGCAGACACGAAAGAAAAAAACAACTAACATTGTCAACTCTATATAGTAGTGAGTGTATAGCATATGGAACTCTACTCGATGCTCTGTAATGGCCTATATGGGAAAAGTATCTACAAAAGAGTGGATTCACTTTGCTGTACAGCTGATACTAACACAATATTGTAAGTCAACTATACTCCAATAAAAGTTTTTTAAATAAATTAAGTAACAAATATATAGTGACTAGAGGCTTCCCAGGTGGCTCAGTGGTAAAGAATCCACCTGCCAATGCAAAAGACATGGGTTGAATACCCGGGTCAGGAAGATCTCTTGGAGAAAGAAATGGCAACCCACTCCAGCGTTGTTTCTGGAATAATCCCAAGGACAGAAGAGCCTGGCAGGCTACAGTCCATGGGGTCACTAAACAGTTGGACATGACTGAGTGACTGACCACACATGCGCTTACAAAATAGATGCATAGAACAATAACAATAATATGAAAATGTCTTCTAAATATGACTAGAGTAGCATAGCTCCTCGCATGGAGTAAAGGCTGCCTGGTAGAGGCCTAGTTCTTTTCACATCACCTAGTGTACCTACAGGTGGGTCCAGCTATGGAGATATGCCTAGTAGAACTGATGCTGCTCTTTTAGGTAAATTTGAGTACTAGGCAAAAATACTGGCATGTGTGTATGTATATGTACGTGCACATATGTGTTTGTGTATACACACACACCACATAGGTGAGAAAGAAGAGATAAGTGTCCTCAATCAATTGATTCATCAAAATCTAGATTTCAAGCAGATCTGAATTTAATTTTCTATGTTTCATAACTCTAGGTACATGTCCTGAAAAGCTGCTTAATCTTTCTTGTGTGAAGTAACTGTGATAATAAATAATGAGACAACACCTGTAAAACAGAATAGCTCATTAGTTGACACCCAGGAAACACTCAAAAATCTTATTATTCACCTTAAAAAAAAATTGAGGGAGGTAGAGGAGTGAGGAAAAGATGCAAGATGCTATGGGAGTCATATTTCAGAACGTAGCTAATTTTATAATCAAATTCATTATAATTTACATTCTTACATTATAATTTACATTATTTAGAGATATATTCAACCAAATTTTTCCTATAAATGGACACCATTTATGTAACATTGTGATGGTTTCATATTTATTTTTGAGTTATAGTAACTACACATCCTATACACTTGGTTTAAAACTTTCCAGAAGGAAATTCACTATTTTGAATTGTGATAAAATTCACCAAGCCAACAAAAATGTTTAAGACTCTCCAGTGTTGTGATTCTTTCTGCATCCAAGTTATTAAACTCATTATGAAAGCCTTGATCCCCTCATAATACTATTAGTGAAGTTCAAACTTCTATCCTGCAGCAAAGTTCTTCCTGCTGAGAGGCTGAAGTTGAATGAAGTCCATAGGAGCTGGATATGAGTGAGAGATGGGAGCTTTGGCTGTCATATAAAGTAACTTCTATTTTCTCTCTACCCGAGGAGCTCCTTCTCTTTCATCTTAAGATAGAAGTACTGAATACTGATGAGGTATGTCTTCAACTAACCTCAGTGATGAATTTTTGGAAATCTCATTTGGATTCTGAACACATGGTCTAAATTTTCTGCAGGGTTAGGTAATCTGCCAGAAATAATAAGTTTCCTTTCCACAGAAAAAATGCACCAATGAATTACTTCAGATCTCTACCATTTGCCTTACTGTCAAGTAACTTATCTCTTTTTGCTACTCCAATTCTATTTTCATGCAGTCTGCTTTTTGAAGTTTTTACCAAATAGTAAAAGATTCAAATCAAATACCATCGAAGAAAGCAGAGAACAATGAAATGGAGCCACTACCAACTACGGATATATAAATTCAGGCTTAGGTATTTGTCTTACCTTTTAATCATCTTTTCAAGACATGTCAAAGACAATGATCACTTGGATGATTTTCTCATTTGAATCGGAACTTTTGGAAACGTTCTATATTGCTATGGAATAAACATAATTGAACTGAACCACTCAAAACTGCCAAAATATAAGGGGTAATGAGTAAGTTCATCTGCATTTGGTCCCCACAGGTAAAGAAACTGAACCTGTTGCTTGTTTTGGGAAGGAATAAAGGAGTAGAAAAAGAGGTCAAGCATAAATATTTAGCTGCATTTATCATAGTTCAGGTTTCCCTGGTAGCTCAGATGGTAAAAAGTCTGCCTGCAATGCAGGAGACCCGGGTTCAATCCCTGGAAGTTCCCCTGGAGAAGGAAATGGCAACCCACTCCAGTATTCTTGTCTGGAAAATCCCATGGACGGAGGAGCCTGGCGGGCTACAGTCCATGGGGTCACAAAGAGTTGGACACAACTGAGCAACTAATACTTTCTTTATCATCTCTCAGTTGGTAAAGAATCTACTTGCAATGCAGGAGACCTGGGTTCAATCCTTGAGTCAACAAGCCCCTTGGAGAAGGATATGGCAACCCACTCCAGCTTTCTTGCCTGAGAAATCCTGTGGACAGAGAAGCCTGGTGGGCATGGGGTTCCATGGGGTTGCAAGAAGCAGATACAATTTAGCGACTAAACTGCCACCACCACCAATTGTGGTTCACATAACATCACATCAGACCCACAAGTTTTTGCAAACACTCAAATTATGTTCAAAATATGAAATATATAGCTTGAACGAAGGGTAAATCCTGTTTTCTTTAATAACTAATCTATTCTCCTATTTTTTAAATCTTCAAGGAAACAGGATAAAGATGCTTTTCATGAACAGAACAAGTTATGTCTTGATGTATCATCCCATACATCCCAATCATGGAAAATATATCTTATTGGATTGATGAGAATAATAATACACTAATAATATACTTCTCTCCTGGAGAAAATAAATGTCTCCTGAAATGTTCATAATCTTTGATATGACTTTTTAGTTCCTCTCAATAAGGAAGTGGTTCCTATTTTCCCAATCCTTGTACCTTGATTTCAAAGCAACTTGCCAGTGGAATGTAGCAGAGGAGGCAGTATGCCACTTCCAAGCCTAGAACTCAAGAGACTTTGTATGTTTCTGTTTTTTCTCTTCTCCCTTTGCCATTGCCATGAGAACATATCTTCTGGAAGATGAGAAACATGTGGAATATAACCAAGTGTCCACACTCACTCCAGTAAAGACTGTACCAGATCAGAAGACCTCCATCAAAAACAAAAATTCATGAGTGAACCCAGTTGAGATCACCTGATCCCTTGCTTATTTTTCATAAGCTACGGTAATGACTGTTGTTTGTAGCTACGAAATTTTTCACTTGTCATGCAATAACAACATATTAATAATTGACACTAGACACTATGTTGATAATTGTGTGTGTGATTGTGTGTGTGTGTGTATATATATATATATATATATATGCTAGATACTCAAAACAGTCATTTAAGGTACTATTCTTTCATATTCTGAAACAAGAAATTTAGGCTCAGAGCAGAGTAACTTTGCAAAATACACAGTGAATTAAAATAATGGAGCTGAACCTTTGAATCTCTTATTTCAATAATATTATTTTCCCATATCACTGTGTATTCAAAAAGAATGTACATGTACACCAACGTTCATTGCAGCACTACTTAAAATAGCCAGGACATGGAAACAACCTAAACTGTCCATCAATAGATGAATGGATAAAGAAGATGTGGTACATATATACACAATGGAATATTATTCAGCCATAAAAAGAAACAAAAGTGGGTCATTTGTACAAACATGGATGGACCTAGGGTCTGTCATACAGAGTGAAATAAGTCAAAAGAGAAAAGCAAATATCATATATTAATGCATATATGTAGAATCTAGAAAAAATGGTACAAATTAACCTATGAAAAGTGGGTCATTTGTACAAACATGGATGGACCTAGGGTCTGTCATACAGAGTGAAATAAGTCAAAAGAGAAAAGCAAATATCATATATTAATGCATATATGTAGAATCTAGAAAAAATGGTACAAATTAACCTATTTCCAGGTCATGAACAGAGAGATTGGGAGATTGGGATTGACATATATATAATCCAGATGGGTGGGATGGTAGGACAGAGAGTGGCAGGAGGAGGAAGGTCCAAGAGGGAAGGAATATATGTAAACATATAGCTGAGTCACTTCATCATCCAGCAGAAACTAACACAAATTTGTAGGGCAACTGTACCCCAATTTAGAATAAAAAAAGAGAGAAAAGGTATACCTCAACTGAATTTGAACCTCATTCTCTTCATCTACCCTTGCCTGGAATAATAATATAATTAATCTACCTTTTGAAGTATGTTATTTCCTTATCGGCTTTTTAAGAAACGTTATCCTGTATGCTAAAAGCTTGTGAAATTATTATAACTCCTACAGTGAGCCTGTGTTTAAAAAAAATGTTGACAAGACAAAACAAAAATTGTTCTGAGACCAAACTGCTTACTGTAAATTAAATCTCCAATCAACATTATCAGAAAGTTCTTATTTTGTGTAATTTTTAAATGGGATGCTTTGTCACACAGTTTAAGATGTTTAAGGATGTCTGGTCAGATGGTATATTTGCACCAGATTTCTTGGGTTATGATATCCATGATTTCCAAACTCTCTAATCATTACGCTGCAAGGCTGGTCAAGTTTGTTGAGCAATGAGAATAAAAAATCATTCTCTCTTGCCTCCCAAATATATACAAATTGCTTATAGTCCTTGCATTCCAACTAATTCTGCTATCTTTGTTATTGTCACATTTTCCCTGTTCTTCCTTGAGGCACCCTAGTCATCATCATCACTGGTTCTGCACAGGAAGAAATGTCAGTTTTGGGCAACCCAAAGATCGAACAGATATACCTTCAAAGTATATCTCTCCAAAATACAGTCTGACAAAAATATATAGTATAGAGAGATCTCTTTGGAATATTCACTGCAGATCAACTGCTCCAGACCTAATTCTTTTCATTTTGAAATCACTGGTGACTAAGTCCTTGCTGTAAAAGGACAGGGCCAGGGCACAGCTACTACAGTTACATTCACTTCTAAATATTTCCTGCTCCATAGGAAATTGAAAGAAATAGACACAAAACTGTCCTTCAACTTGCTCTGCCTGTTTTGCTTTCTGTGCTAGTTTCTATTCTTCTGTATCTTATCTTAACAAGTATTCAAATATTTAATTTAATCCACATATATTTTGTTATCAACATAAATTTCCAAACAAGTATCATTTCCATTACTTGAATTCACTCAGCTTATTTAGCTCTGTATTTTTAGAATTATATTATAGTTTCTGTCACTTAATGTGAAAAACTGAACAGGAAATTACCAGCAGCCAGGTTCCTAGATTTATCAGAAAAATCAAGCTGTCTTACTTTTATGAGCATCTGACTCAAGGACAGATCTTCTAATGCAAAGTAAGGGCTTTAATAAATCACCATCTATGACCCCTACCATGGCCTCCCATTTCCAACACGGTAATAGTTCACCATACAGACTCTCTTGTGATTTTTTTAAAATTGGAAGTCTGAAATTTAACATTTCATTACTTTCAATTTATTAGGGGTTTATCTCCATTTAATGATGACAGATTTTGAAAGCCTGTTTTAACTTGCACAAAGTATTAATGAACACATATTTTTCATCACATTTGTCTGAGACTCACAGAACATTAACTCATTAATGAATTATCCTATATATAGTATGATAAATCATCAGACTGTCACTGTAATTCTATCCCTATTTTTAACTTAAAATTCCTATTTCATATTTTGTGCACATTTCATCACAATTTGATGATTCTTATTCAACCAAAATCACATATATGTGTCTGTGTATGTATACACATAGGGCTTCCCCTGTGGCATAGCAGTAGAGAATCCCCCTGCAATGCAGGAGATGTGGGTTTGATCCCTGGGTTGGGGAGATCCCCTGGAGAAGGAAATGGCAGTCCACTCCAGTATTCTTGCCTGGGAAATCCCATGACAGAGGAGCCTCGTGGACTACCCATACATGGGGTCATATGAGTTGAACAGGACTTAGTGACCAAACAACAACAGTATATATACATATAAAATCTTTGCAAACTACCACAATCAAGATACAGAAAATTCCAATCAAAAATTTTCTTTGTGTTCCTTTTCAATATTACTACACCCCACAGCATTTTCTCTCATCATAGATTAGTTTTGCCTGTACTTAAATTTCACATAAATTGATTTACAATTAATAAAGTTTTACTTTTGGCTTTGTTGTTCAACATGATATTTTTGAAGTTTATCACTGTTCTTATACATGTCAACATGTTCGTTCTCATGGATGAATGTGAAAGAAAGTGAAGTCTCTCAGTCGTGTCCAACTCTTTGAGACCCCATGGACTGTAGCCTACCAGGCTCCTCCGTCCATGGGATTTTCCCAGCAAGGGTACTGGAGTGGGTTGCCATTTCCTTCTCCAGGGGATCTTTCCAACACAGGAATTGAACCCGCGTCTCCCACACATGGATGAATAGTATCCTATTATATCAATACATCATAGTTTGCTTACTCATTCTCATGTTGATGAAAAGTTATGCTATTTGTTGTTGTTTGTTCAGTCATGTCCAACTCTTTGTGACCCCATGGATTGCACCATGCCAAGCACTCCTGTCCTTGGGTTATTATAAATGAGGCCACAATGAATATTTCTGTACATTTTGGGGAGGGGGGTGTAATGTATGTTTTTATTTTCTCGGCTAAATATTAAAGAGTAGAGCTGATAAATAATAACCATATGTTTTTTTCCTCTGCCCATGGAATTCTCCAGGCAAGAATACTGGAGTGGGCTGCCATTTCCTTCTCCAGGACATCTCTTTGACTCAGGGATCAAACCTGGGTCTTCCGCATTGCAGGGAGGTTCTTTACTATCTGAGATACCAGGGAAGCCCACACTAAAAGAAATGCCAAAAAGTTTCCCCTTAGCTGTTTTCTCATTTTCCATTCCCAAGTGCAGCAATGAAAACTCCAACTGCTCCTTAGCCTTATCAAATTTGATTATTTCAATTATTTTCATTTTAGCTGGTACACTGGATATTAAATTGTATCTACTTATATATATATATATATTTTTCCAATGAGTTAGCTCTTCACATCAGGTGGCCAAAATGTTGGAGCTTCAGCTTCAGCACCAGTCCTTCCAGTGAATGCTCAGGGTAGACCAGAAAAGACCTTGATGCTGGGAAAGACTGAAGGCAAAAGAAGAGGGCAGCAGAAGATGAGATAGTTAGATGGCATCACTGACTCAATGGGCATGAATTATGAGCAAACTCCAGGAGATAATGAAGGACAGGGAAGTCTGGCATGCTGCAGTCCATGGGGTCAAAAGTGAAGTGAAAGTGAAAGTTGCTCAAACGTGTCTTCTCTTTGCAATACCATGGACTATACAGTCCATGGAATTCTCCAGGCCAGAATACTGGAGTGGGTTGCCTTGCCCTTCTCCAGGGGATCTTCCCAACCTGGGATCGAACCCAGGTCTGCCACATTGCAGGCAGATTCTTTACCAACTGAGCTATCAGGGAAGCCCTGGGGTCATAAAGTACTCAGCATCATTAGTCATCAGAGAGATTAACATTGTAAGTGTTGTTGTTCAGTCGCTAAGTTGTGTCCAACCCTTTGTGACCCCGGACACAGCTTAGCGACTAAACAACAACACTTATAATGTTAATTTCTCTGATGACTAATGATGCTGAGTACTTTTTCTGTGCTTACTGAACTTTTTTATGTTGTGAAGTGTTTGTTCAAGTCTTGACTCATTTTCTATAAATTAGGTTGTTCTGCTTATTATAGAATTATTTAAATATATTCTTCATATCACCTGTTTCTTAGATTTATATACTAAAATATATATTCTAATAGTTTGTGGCATGCCCTTGATTTCTACCAAAATAAAAGACAATATTTTTTAATTGGAGAAAAATTGCTTTACAGTTGTGTTGGTTTCTGCCACCCACCAACACAAAAAATAAAAGACAATATTTATTGAGAATGCCCAAGTAACCTCAGAATTTTGCAATACTGGTACACCTTAAAAAATCAACCTCTGTCTCTATTACTCTTGTCTATTAAGTTAGCCTAATGACATAGTTTATCAAAAATACCTTACTGTAAAAATTAAGACAAAAGTATAAAATATTAAAAAATTATTTGAAGTGATAACATTTTCTGGTTTGAACTGGTATGTGAAAATATGTATCAATACCTTTTTCACAATATGCAAAGCCAACCCCAGTCCCAAGAAGTAAAAACCCTCCACCTCCGCATCTGCCCTCAGTGAAACATCTTTAATGAAAAATTATACCAAGTAATATACAAGTCAATGCTCAGTATTAAGTTTTAAGGCAGAATTTTGATGACCAGGTAACACATTTGAGAAAAAAAGGACTTTTGAGTTACAAACTTTTTCACATTGTGGACCGAAGGTTCTGGCTTAATACTAGATATTGTAAAACAGGCAGTCTTGTTCTAGTCACCCTCCTCCCTTTCCAAGGTTAGATAGACATCCTTCAAGGAGAGAAGAGGTAAAAGAATACCTGAAGAGGGAGCAAGATCAGACCGTGACAGACTTTCTGAGCAGAGAGTCATCCTTCCCACCCCTCTAGCTGTGCTCTGGCCAGGTATTGTGAAAGTTTGGAGTAGGAATGGAGTTTATATCAATGCAATTTGCCATCAGCTGATGAGCGTATACAGTCCATGGAATTCTCCAGGCCAGAACACTGGAGTGGGTAGTCATTCCCTTCTCCAGGGGATTTTTCCAACCCAGGGATTGAACCCAGGTCTCCTGTATTGCAGGCAGATTCTTTACCAGCTGGGCCACCAGGGAAGCCCGCTCTGGCCAGGAGTGCAATACAAATGCTAGACAGGTTTGAGGATCTGAAAGTTTGAGGATCTGAAAGACTTTACCCTGCTCCCCCAAACCAGGTACAGGAGTTTTTAATGGGTCTCCATGATGAAAGATATTAAAATGAGGTATATATAAATTGAGGCTGGTCCAGGAAACATACACACGTTTCTAGATTTGGCTTCACGCTGCTGCTGCTGCTGCTAAGTCGCGTCAGTCGTGTCCGACTCTGTGCGACCCCATAGATGGCAGCCCACCCGTCTCCCCCGTCGCTGGGATTCTCCAGGCAAGCGAAGCCAAATAGAGAAGCTTCTATTTTTTACGCCTCCAAGAAAGTAGCAGATGTTAACTGAGAGAGACAGACTGAATCAGGGCAGGGGGACAGGAGAGAGAAAGAAAGAGATTATCTGGAAACATCTTTGACTGTAATGAGAGTAACTATGTACAACTGGAGTGACCTGAACTGTAAAGTACTCACTTCAGAAACAGTAGCAGACGGCACTATGAAAGGCTGTTGTTGACACCTGCAGGAGATTGTGTGCACTTCATCAGATGCCACTGTGGGCAGCCACAAACAGGTAATCTGGTAACCCCACCCAGCAATGTAGCAATTTAGATGCCACTAAAGCTACAATGAAAGCGAAAAAGGAGACAATCATTAACTTGTTGTGTTTAAATGTCACTAGATAAAATCTAGTAAGCATAACCAAGGCTTCCCAGGTGGCTCAGTGGTAAAGAATTCGCCTGTTAATGCAGGAGATGAAGGTTTGATGCCTGGGTCTGGAAGATCCCCTGGAGAAGGAAATGGCAACCCACTCTAGTATTCTCGCTTGGGAAATCCCATGGACAGAGGAGTCTGGCAGGCTACAATCCATGATGTCATAAAATAGACACTACTTGGCCACTAAACAACAAGAACAAGCATAACCAAAATTACATTGACTGGTATCAGGCAGAAGAGGCACTTTATAAAATTTAAGTTGAATCACAGAAAAAATCACAGAAAAAAATTATTTTTTATGCACATCTGGGTACATAGCTTATAAAATTAAAACATTTTGAACTAAAAGGAACTTTAAAAGTTGTCTACTCCAAACTTGTCATTTAGCCAATAAAGAAGCAAAAGTCTTCTGAGGGTAAGAGGTTATTCTTACTTACACAACCTTACTCCACATAATTAGTAACACAGAACCAGAAGCCAGTGTCCTGTTTTCTAGTTTATACTTCTTTCTTCTACATCATACTACGTCACTATCCTGTGAAAGCTATATTTATATTATTGCAATAAAAATTACCATTGTAACACATAAGCAATTTCATGTGAATTATGAATATACTTATATAAGCTTGACAGGTAGGCAACTACAGCATGTCAATTTTTATTCTTGCTCTCAATGAATGTTAAAAATATACCATCTGGGTGTTCAAAGTAATTTTTGCTTCTAGGTTTGCTAGAGGCAAAAAAGGGATGTTTTATTATTAACACAACTCAAATCAAATTGTTAAAACCAATTTTAAATATTTTATCACCAACCTGTCAACATATATGTAAAAACTAGATGAAAAATAAATCTGTAGTAAATCTGACTTTTAAGTTTATTTTGTCTAGTAAGACAAATGTATTGCAGCTTCCCTGGTGGCTCAGATGGTAAAGAACCTGCCTGCAATGCAGGAGACCCAGGTTGGATCCCTGGGTTGGGAAGATCCCCTGGAGAAGGAAATGGCAACCCACTCCAACATTCTTGCCTGGAGAATCCCATGGACAGAGGAGCCTGGCAAGCTACAGTCTGTGGGGTCTCAGTGAGTCAGACATGACTGAGCGAGTAACACACACAGAAAGAAACTATACCAGATATGTTTTGGGGATATTTTCTTTAATCTTTGTTTTTTTATAGAAATACTTTGATATATGCTGTTTGGAAGATTTACTATTAAGCTGATTGCCCAGGTAAGAGTGAGTAGAAACTTTAGTGTCCTTTTGATTTTTTTTTTCCTTCTGATTTTTGGTTACAATCATGTTACATTTCTCATTAAAGCAGAAGTACTGGTATATACAAAATGCCTCATTATTTTGTTGGGGTTTTTTGTATTTTATGTCATGCTAATTTCTTTTTTTTTTTTTTTTATTTTAGTTGGGGGCTAATTACTTTACAATATTGTAGTAGTTTTTGCCATACATTGACATGGATCAGCCATGGGTTTACATGTGTTCCCCTTCCTGGACCCCCCTCCCACATCCCTCCCCATCCCATCCCTCTAGGTCATCCCATTGCCCCAGTCCTGAGCATTTGTCTCAATGTCATGCTAATTTCAATAAGTTTACTGAACTAATAACCTTCATCTCCTAACACCAAATCTGGTATTTTTCCTACTTTTAAGCTTTACATATTTACAAATATGTAGCCTGTTATAAGCCATTCTTTCCTAGAATTGATAAATGGATACTTTTCTTATATAATCATCATCATTTAATTTTCTTTTGAGATATTTCCAGAAGTCACATATTTATTCTACTAATCACAAGAATCATAAATAACTTTGAATGGAAATTAGCATTTACAAAAGATTTTGATATTCATTAGTGGATTTGATATTCAAAACAATCCAGAGAGGTAGAAATAATTTAAAAATAAGGATAATGTTAGTAACAAAAGAATGATATTGACAGGCAAGTTTATTTATAATTCTCAAAGATGCTTTTTAAAAAAAAGCTCAGGAAATTTAAATTGGCCAATGTCAAGTAGTTTATATTCCATACATACCCCAACTTAAATGTTAACAGAGGATTTATTTTAGACTAAAACCATCTTTAGTACAAATATTAATAAAAATACTTCATTAGTGTAAAGTAATAAAAAATGCAAGGAGATGTTATTCAATCATGAGAAGGAAAAAAATACAGACTTAGCCTTAGAACACATGTCACAAGTTACCTGACTCCTGCTGAGGGACTGAGAGAAATAATATTCCAGGAATAAGAGAGAAATGAAACACATTCTACCATCCCTGTATTTTGTCATTAGAGTAACTTGGTGATGCTAAATACTAACAAGAAAAATAAAATCAATATTATTATGAATTAAAAGTTTCCTAGGTATAGTGCTCTAAAATCAGCACTTATTTATGTGTGTATACGTAGACAGTTGTTACAGCCAAGTGGCTGAATCTGAGGATATTTAACCTTTCTATATCTGTGACTTATTTTTAAAGAAGTCTGCATCAGGATTCTCCCCCTGAGTAAGATACACTGGGATGCAACAGGCCAAAGCTCTCACTGAAGACCAAAAGCGCCTAACAAAAATATATCTTAAAGATACAAGAGATCTGTGAAAACAACAAGGATTCAATGAACTAAACTTTAATAAAGGGAAGAATCTTTCTGGCACTTTCTATCCCTTTCTGCTACTTCATTTTATTCATAAGATTAACACTACCCACATTATACAGATCACACTCACTTATCTGAAACTCTTAGATCATCTTGAGAAATCATATGCTTTTTAACTTTAGAAAAGCAATATATCGCATATACTCTTCTATTATAACATCCATATCAAATCAAGCAAATTAACACTCCTATAGAAAAATCTATGAATATCCACTCTAATTGTGATGAATAAAAATTATACACATTCTTTCACTAATTTAGGTCAGGGGATGATTTATAAGGACTCTTCTGGTCTTCAGAAGTTTTGATTTCAGAATTATACTAAAGAGAAATTTATTATATTTTTGTTATTAATTGTCTGCTTCCACTAAAAGGTCAGTTCTGTGAGGGCAAGGACTCTTTTATATTTGAATTATTGTAGCTCCAGATCCTAGAGCACTGCATGATTCATAGGAAGCTTCAAGTAAGTGAGCACATGATGGTATGCAAAAGGATGCCCAGGAAACAAAAAAGGAGCTGCTTTGTCAACCACAAGACGAGTCTGAGTACGGTTTATCTACTTTACCAGTAATGCATCATAAGTAACTGAGGGCTTTTCAGCTCAGCAGATGAGGATGTCCTGAAAAATTACAGCACTCACATATATCAAGTCAAGACCAACTGCAGATGTTTAATACAGAGGGAGCCTAGAGAATATAATAAAATAGGGAGAAATAATTTTTTTCATAAAGATGATCTCTATAAAAGCTCTTCATTTAAAATCCACCACCTCTTCCTGGGGAATGGCAATTTATAAATAAAATCCTATGAACTGTTTGCATGGAAAAAAAAATGCATGGAACAGAGGTCATTCCAATATACAAATACATACTAACAGTGCATTTAGCAAGCAAAATAGGAAAGAAAGAATGTAACATTTAAATTGGATCCATTTAAAAGACATTTCTTCATACAAAATACCTAAGCTTTTCATGATATTGCAATCTTTGTGTTGAATGAGATCTTGGGAGGTTACACAGGACTTATGCCTGAATCACCCTGGGCAGGGGAAAAGCTATACAGAAATCGACTTTTAAAAGAAACAGTCAAATAAGCACAATTTGTTTTAAAAAAAAGTACCAACCAATGAGTCTTCATTTTACCTTATGATATGTCTGAGGGTGTACAAGGACTGTTACAAAGATACATAAATGAAGATAATGTCCCTGAAGTTGCAGAATTTTTTCTTTTTTAAAGTAGAATACAATAAAGTTATTTAACTGAGGACTTAGAAGCATGAGGACATGTTCATCTGGTAGTCAGAACTGAGACAGGAAAAACATCAGTGTAGGCTGGTAAAGAACTGTGGGACTTGATCAGAACCTTCCATGATGTTCAGTTTGTGGATGAGTGGAATCTATAAGGAAAGCAATTTCCTAAGGAAGGGAGAAGCATGTGAGAATACATGGGATTAAGCATGACAGAGTGCAATAGCCTAAGCTAGGGCTTCCCTGGTGGCTCAGTGGGTAAAGAGTTTGCCTGCAATGCAGGAGACCCAGGTTTGATCCCTGGGTGGGGAAGATTCCCTGGAGAAGTAAATGGCAACCCACTCCAGTATTCTTGCCTGGAGAATCCCATGCCCAGGGGAGCCTGGCAGGCTACAGTCTATGAGTTCACAAGAGTTAGACACGCCTTAGTGACTAAACCCCCACCACCACACATCACTTTACTTATAAACCCAAGCAGAAAGCATGTGATATGAATGAGGTAATGCAGTCAAGTCATGAAGGGCCTGGACTCTGGAATTTGACCAACACTTGCTCAATTAGCATCATAGGCAAATGACCTGATTTCCTAAAGCCTTAACATATATTATAATTATAGGTAAAGCCAATAAAGCACTCAGAGTCTGGTACATAGTTTGAGTTCAGCATGTGTCACTTGTTAGTACCATCACTACTAATTGGCTTTATTGCCCTGCATTGTTCAAGAAAATAATTTGAAATGATCTATAAATATTTTAAAATTCATTAGCAACATTAAAGTATTACTTACAAGAACTATAATCAGTTTGTCATTTTAATAATTAATCTAGCATAGGGAGGAGAAGGCAATGGCACCCCACTCCAGTGCTCTTGCCTGGAAAATCCCATGGACAGAGGGTCCTGGTGGGCTACAGTCCATGGGGTTGCTAGGAGTCGGACACGACTGAGCGACTTCACTTTCACTTTTCCCTTTCATGCACTGGAGAAGGAAATGGCAACCCACTCCAGTATTCTTGCCTGGAGAATCCCAGGGACGGCGGAGCCTGGTGGGCGGCCGTCTCTGGTGTCGCACAGAGTCGGACACAACTGAAGCGACTTAGCAGCAGCATAGGGAATTCTACTCAGTACTCTGTATTGGAAAGAAATCTAAAAAGAGAGTGAATATATGTATAACTGATTCACTTTGTTGCACACCTAAAACTAACACATTATAAAGCAATTATACTCCAGTAAAAATATAAAAAAGAATTAAATAAAAACAAGCTTGTTCATTCTTCCACAAAATAACACTAATAAGGTCTTACATAATTTTCTATTTCATAACAGAACTTATTTTTAAGTTGGCACATTTGTTATTCAACTCTGCAGGGCAAAGATGAATCCACCCCTGGGGCTCTTTATCTTACAGCATGCTGTGTGAGCTCGCCTGTGTGCAAAGCAGCCTGATCACTAATCAGCCTCAGTTAATCAGCACATCTGCCTTAGTGACTTAATATTTTGGAGTAAATGGGTAACTTTAAGAAATCAGAGGTCATGGAGGTTGCTCCAAAGACTCGTCTCCTCATATTACATCCTGTTGAAATTTCTTAAAGGTCAGATCTAAATGTTTCTATGTTCATGTGCAGGCGCGCAGGCTCAGTCACATCCAACTCTTTGTGATCCACTGGACTGCAGCCTGCCAGGCCCCTCAGTCCATGGGATTCACCTGGCAGGAATTCTGGAGCAGGTTGCCAATTCCTCCTCCAGGAGATCTTCCTGACCCAGGGGTCAAAGTGGCATCTTCTGTGTCTCCTGCATTGGCAGGCAGATTCTTTTACTGTTGAGCCACCTTGGAAGCTTCTATGTTAATAAATACTTCCATTTCTCTGAGAGATTTGCATATTGGCTCCAATTTGAACTTACTAGTAGGAAAGCATGGAGAAGGAAATGGCAACCCACTCCAGTATTCTTACCTAGAGAATCCTGTGGACACAGGAGCCCGGTGGGCTGCTGTCCATGGGGTCGCATAGAGTCAGACACGACGGAAGCAACTTAGCATGCATGCATGCGTTGGAGAAGGAAATGGCAACCCACTCCAGTATTCTTGCCTGGAGAATGACAGGGACGGAGGAGCCTGATGGGCTGCCATCTATGGGGTCGCACAGAGTAGGACACGACTGAAGCGACTTAGCAGCAGCAGTAGGAAAGCATACAGCTTTCAGGACATGAAAATAGTGGCAACTTCTGGGACTTCAGATTTCTTAGAATCCTCACTTTGACACAACAATATGTAGGACTCACCTAATAAGAAGGAAACATCTTTTGGCTAGACAACAGCTTCTGCTGCCGGGGACAGTATCTAACTCTCAGCAGCCCTGCATATCTCTATTGACCGAGTCCTCTAAAACAAACATACAGGTCATGCATCCCATGTTCTGTCAGAAAATTCCAGTCGCACACACAAAACCTTTTGATAATAAATCCAGCTGCTTTCATGTACTGCAGTGCTAAACAGACACACACAAATTTTAGTATAGTTTTTTTTCTACCCCATCATATTAACCCATAAGATTTTCTCAAGATGTATGCCAGAATTTCTCCTCACAGTTGTGAAGAGAAGAGGGACTTATGTGTATGTCATTCCCTGTTTCTATAACCTTTAATTATTGTTAAATATACTGAAAATAACAATGTGCATTTGTAGATTTTCATTAATCTGTACCCAATGCAGTTACCTTCTACATCACTATTGCAAATTGTTGTAAGATTTCCCGTAATTAACCTTGACTCTATCAACATCATCTGTATAAAAATATAGAAACTAATTATGGGTATCATAATTAGTTTCTATTGGATTTATATTTCTGTTGGATCCAATATTTTCTGTTGGATTTATACTCCTAATCCCTTTCCCAAAAGGCTCTGAGGCAGCTAGACTTTGAACAGTTCCTTTCAATTTATAGAGTACCTTTGATTTTTTTATTAGACCCTCACAACAGCCCTATTAATGCATTTATAATTGTGATAAATTTGTGATTGAGAAAATTGTCTTGGAGTGGTCAAGTGACTGTCCAAAACCAAATGCCCTCCAAATTCCTCTGCCTAGGTTCTATCTGAAATTAGCATAATCCTATAGATGCTATATTCTTTTCACTTCACCACACTGCCTCCTGTAAGTAGGCATCAGTGAAGATGATTTGTAAAAGATATATTAATGGAATAGCTTTTTCCCATGTAATTAAGCTTGAGTCAATCACCAGGCACTCAGAATTACCAAGAATTTAGGAGGATACTAAATTTTTATGCATCCTCACTCACAAGTCTTATACTTTACCTTATTCCAAATTAAAAATTTATCACAGGGCAGATGTCACTAAACTCATCCACCATAGCAGCAAAATCTGCTCCTAAGCCATCCAGAAGTCCATACAATCCTATCATGGACCAAGCGGACCCAAGTATCCTAGCAGGACCAATAGGCCTCTATAATCTCGAATTACTCGTCCAGTACATTTCGATAGGAATATGATTGTTTCCAGCTTTGTCAACTGTAATAATATGATCATTAATGACCTTAAAAGCTTCAAAAAACAGTCTGGAAGCCCAATCCCAGGGAAATATTATGTATCACCCCTAACAATAACAACCACAACTGGGGTTGATGATTACGCATAAGAAGCTAATATCCTTGCTTATCCTGAATGGATCATCCCAGAGAAGATATGGTAGGTAGTGTTCAGTGATTTATCATAATCTGGGACTCAGAAATCCCCCTACCATGTACAGTTTTCACTTTTCATTAAAATTAAAAATAGACCATATGGTATGGACTTAAATTACTTGAATAATGGGCCAGTATATGAAACAATAGGACCTTGAGCCACTTTCTTAAGAATAAACTATAAGTGGAAGTGAATAAATTAGGGGAAATATAAAGAGATAAAATTTCATCTCCTAAAATGACACCCTGTTATAATTGAAACCTAACTCATGCTACTATGTTAAATACCAGGCTATTTCATTGTTAAGAAACATGCAAAAGTGTCCGTTAACCCAAAAAGCTCATTTTAAAAATGCATATGGATCTAAAATGTCAGATAGATTTGAATTCAAAGTAAAATTTTCTAATTTTCCAGTTTGGGGAAGTTACCTAACTACACTTGATTTCAACTGCTCATCTGAAAATGAGAATAAGAATTGGTAACTTCCAACATTTTTGTATATATCATGTCTAGCACATCATATGTGTGCATGGTCAGTCATGTCCGACTCTTTGGGACACCATGAACTGTAGTCCACCAGGCTCCTCCAGCCACGGGAGTATCCTGGCAAGAATACAGGAGTGGGCTGCCATTTCCTACTCCAGGAGATCTTCCCGACCCAGGGATTAAATCTGAGTCTTCAGTATTTGCAGGTGGATTCTTTGCCACTGAGCCACCTGGGAAGCACGTGTAAGGGATCGGCAAATGGCAATTCTAATGTTCTACCAAGTTTTAAAGGAAAATATTTCTTTGGCTTGAAACTCACTGTCAAAGTCGTAGGGTAGACATAAAGTAAGATTTATTCTTTAGAATAAGGGAAACAAATTGCAAATTAGGCTATAATTTCAAATATGAAAATAATACATCACTGTGATGACTTGATGTGTTGTATCCATAGACCAATATAATTATGATCTCCACTTCATTATTTCTCTAAATCTGTAAAATAAAAGTTTATACTATTTGTAAGTTGTTGACTAAGCCACCTAAAAGTTGGTCGGTCCTGAGAAAGCTCTTAGGTAAGGTTTTAGAGGATACTCTTTTTATATTTCAAGGCGTATTGCAACCCATGGGCTACTCCCCCAAAGCCCCTCCCCTTGTGTGCTACTCAGAACGTGTGAGAGCCAGAAAGGACACGGTAGTGCAGACGTGTTACCAAGGCTAGGACTGGATGAAAAGAACATTTTCACATATAACAAACAGTACATGTATAGACAGATGGTTAAATCTTAAGTACCCTGCAGGCTCCACATATTTCACAATCACCTTTTGAAATAACTGCTGCCACTTGAGTAGTACAGTCAAAACATCCCAAGGCTGTCAATTTATTCTCTAACTTTTAAAATTCTATCACCCGTTTCCCTAAGGTAACCAACTGTAATGTATTAACTCTCCAAAGATAGGAAGGCACATTTGCATTATATATTACACTAATATTTTCCTCAATTTCTTAATTTTACAGAAAGCAAATACAGACTTTAAGCTCATATTAATGTAGCTTGTGCTTAACTATCTTTTACTGCATTTGGATTTTTTAATTGGTGAAATAGATATATATGCTGAAAAAGGTACATTGGGGTAGAGAACTTTTATATTCCTTTGCCACAGATAATCTTCTTTATTACTTATCATAATGAGTTAAGTGCTATTTTCCTGAAACTTTGAGGTCTCATGTTTATTTTTTAAAACCAAACTTTAGTTTAGCATGCAGTTTAGGTTTATCCCTTAAGCACTTGCTACAGGCTTTTTAAAATATGCATGAAATGGCTAGTTAATGCATTGGTTTTTTCCTTTTTTGCAACTATATAAGTTTCAACAACACTATTGCACAGAAACCTTCCATTTTCAGTTGAATTTTTTTTATCAGACACGTAAGTGTAAATCTAGCAAAGCAAAACAGAGTAAAATTGGAGATCAAGATGGAAATCACTTCCCTGCCACAAACACATCAGTAATACATCTACGTGTAGAACAATTCTTGAAGAAAAATAACTGGGTACTGGCAGAAAGATTCCTGTACAGCCAAGGCTGAAAGAAAGATCCACACAGAATCAGGTATGAAGGGAAGGAAAAAAAATTAGGCAGGACCTGTGCCCCAGAGGAGAAGATTTACAGAGACAAAGATCCTCCGTGGGGAATGAGTGGTATAAGCCACGCACTGGGTGCTCCAGTCCTGGGGTTTGAAAAAGGGAAGATGGTTGGCTGGAGGACTGGTAGGACCAGCAGGAAAGCTGTGGGAAGCCTGGACTCCACTCAGCAGGACTGTACTTGTGCTTGCTTGCTCCTGAAGCAGGGCAGAAAAGGCAGATTGAAACCACACAGGTTTCAATGACTAGTTTCCCATGACCACTCTAGCACGTGCCCCAGCTTGAGTAGAGTTAATGCACTAACATTGCTTACTTCAAACCACAGCTTCACACTGGATGGAGGGCTACCAAAACCAAGGAAAGAACCTGGCCATGAGAAACTGCAGCAGCTCAAAAGTGGCATCTGAGAAGGGAGGGGACAGTCACTACTGGTGCTTGCAAGGGCAGTACATCAGAAATAGCCCCGGTCCACCAAAGCCTGCACCCTGACACTGAGAGCCCACATGGGCCCTGCCTGCCCTCCAATGCAGCCACACAACAGGGTGGGGGCAGCAGAGCACAAGAGGAGAGACTGGCCGTGAGGGACAAAGGAGATTCAAACAAGAGGCATCTGAGAAGGGTAGGAGTAGTCAATGTTGACAGTCGTACAAGCAGCACAACCAACCTCTAGCTGTATCTGGATCACCAGCATGCACACCATCACATACTAAGAGCCCAAATGGGCACCTCTTGCTCCCATATTACTTCCCTCTGGGACAAGGGTGCTGATGCTGGGAAGTAGAAGAACATACACCTAAAGGGAACTGAGCCAGTTTGGACTTGAACTTCAGAGCTTCTGCTCTAGTAACTTAGGGTCTGACGCTACCCTAGTAGGGCAATGACAGCCACTGAACACAGGGGACAGCCGCTGACAGCCTGCCTCATGGCAAGCTCCAGCCCTAGCCTGTCCATCTCCAGCTCCACCTCCTACCAAGGTGAAAGCTGCCAGCACAACTTAAGGAAAGATGTAACTCGGGTTCATGACAAATCCAGCTCTCCAACTAAAGACTCCATAAGGTCACTCCAGCGTAAGGATCCCCCACCTTCAAGACATAACTGCTCTCATCTTCTGCGATGGCCCTATTCACCTTCCGCAACAGCCCACACACTGCAGTGTGTTTCTCTCTAAATAAATCCACTTCTTACCTATCACTGTGTCTCTCGTTGAATTCTTTCTGCGTTGTGACATCAAGAACCTGAGTTTCATTAAGTCCTGAGACCAGGTGTGTGATCTCAGTTGGAAGACCATGGGATTTGCCTGGGTCCAAGGACTGGCCACATGAGTTGAAGTCCCAGTCTGAGGTGGATGGTCTCAGTATGATTATTCTTCTTGAATATAAAGGAAAGAAAACTCATGATTACCAATACAAATAAAGAAAAGAATATAAAAATGGCCTGAAATCCCAGAGGTTAACTATTGTCAACATTTTGCTGTATGTCATTCTAGAATTTATATATATATATATATTTACATATTTGTATATTAAAATATGTAATATATTTATAAAGCAAATAAAAATGGAATCACACTGTACATAGGGCCTTGTAACCTCTTTTTTTCCATCCATTAATGCCTATGAACATTTTCCTGTATTAGTAAAGAAAATTTCAAAAAAAAAAAGATAGCCATAGACAACTGTTTCTCCTAATTTCATAGAGACAGAGAAAGAGAACTAAAATGAGAAGACAGAGGAATTTGTCTCATTTGAAAGGGCAAGAGAAAATGCCCCCAAAAACAAAGTACACAACAGAAATAAACAACTTACCAGATGAAGAATTCAAAACACTAGCAAACCAAATCCAACAATACATAAACAGGCTCAAAGACCATGATCTAGTGAAATTTATTCCAGGGATGCAAGGAAGGTTCAATATTCACAAGTCAAACAATGTGATATACCACACTAACACAAGGAATGATAAAAATCACATAATCATTTTAACATATGCAGAAAAACATTTCACAAATTTCAACATCTTTTCACGATGAAAACTCCTGAAGTGTATATGGTGGTGGTAGTTTAGTTGCTAGGCTGTGTCCAAGTCTTGTTATCTCATGCACTGTAGCCTGTGAGGCTCCTCTGTCCGTGAGATTTCCCAGACAAGCATACTGAAGTAAGCTGCCATTTCCTTCTCCAGGAGATCTTCTCAACCCAGGGACTGAACCTGCATCTCCTGCACTGCAGGAAAATTTTTTATTGCTGAGCCACCAGGGAGGTCCAAAGAGGGTATAGAGGGAATATATCTCAACATAGTAAGATCTAATTATGGCAAATCCACAGCTAACATCACATTCATTGGTGAAAAACTGAAAGCCTTTCCTCTAAATCAGAAACAAGACAAGAATGCCCACTATCACCACTTCTACTCAATGTAGTATTGGAAGTCTTAGCCACAATAATCAGACAAAAAAAAGGAATAAAAGTCATCCAGTTTGGAAGCGAAGAAGTAAAACTGTCACTATTTGCAGATGACATGATAATATCATTAGATAAAACCCTGAAGTCCCCATTGGAAAACTACTAAAATAAATTCAGTAAAGTTGTAGGATATAAGATTAATATAGAGAAATCTGTTGCTTTTTATATACTAATAATAAATTATCAAAAAAGAAAACAATCCCATTTAAAATTGCATCAAAAAGAATAAAATATCTAGAAATAAACTTAACCAAGGAGTATTAAGACCTTTACATGGAAAATTATAAAACATTAATGAAGGAATTTAGAAATGATATAAAAAATGGACAGATATACTGTGTTTTGGCTTGGAAGAATATTCTTAAAAAGTCTGTATTTTACCCAAAGCAATCTGTAGATTTAATGCAATCCCTATCAAGTTACCCATGACATTTTTCACAGAACTAGAACAAAGTATCCTAAAATTTACATGAAACCACAAAAGATCCTGAATTGCCAAAGCAATGTGGAAAAGAAAGAACAAAGATGGAGGTATGACAGTCCCAAACTTCAAACTATGCTACCAAGCTACAGCAATCAAAACAGTATGATATTGGCACAAAAACAGACACACAGATAAATGGAACAGAACAGAGAATCCAGAAGTAAACCCACTCTTATGGTCAATTAGTCTACAACAAAGGAGGCCAGAATAAACGATAGGGAAAAGGCAGTCTCTTTGCTGGGAAACTGGATCACATGTGACTTCCTGGGTAGGAGAAGAGAGAAGGCTGTCCCTTCTGCCAGACTTGTGTCCTCAAGTCCTAGGATATGATATTATTTCTGGATCTTGTACAGCCCT
Source organism: Giraffa tippelskirchi (assembly GCF_054371585.1). Taxonomy (NCBI): domain Eukaryota; kingdom Metazoa; phylum Chordata; class Mammalia; order Artiodactyla; family Giraffidae; genus Giraffa; species Giraffa tippelskirchi. Next base: position 47,128,248 of record NC_137276.1, read on the forward strand.
CTTGGCCCATACATTAATAGCCAAACATTGAAAACGGTCAAGCAATGAGAGTTTTGATTTGGGCCCCTGATGATTATGGATCTTCTGCATCATTCTTGCATTACTTACTTACGCATTACATACACATAAGAATGAAAGAGATTTCTGTATTTTTTAACTCAATATTTTGGCTTTTCAGTTGCTTGCAGCTGGATATATTCTTAATAGATACATAAAACACAAATACACATATACCAAAAATAATTAATAAAATTTGAGCCCATCTAATAGAGCAGAAAACCATGGCTAAATGAAGTAAAAATACATATACAAGAAGCTATAAATAATATTTAGTAAGCTTCTGATAAAACCCCGAACTATAAGATGTATAATATAATTTTGTCCTAATCTGATGTGGATGTTTTTTCTCCTTTGTGTCCAAGGTTTATGGATAACTTTCAGTGTGTCACACTCTTCTCCACATCATTCATCAATAGGGGCAATTTCTTTGCAAAAGGATTCCACTCTCAACCCACAATGCCTAGACATTTAATATAGATTCTTCAACCCCTGTTGCTATCATAATCTCCATAAGTGTGTCATCAAATTTCTATGCAAGAATGATCTCTTCCTTTATTCTATAAGCTTTTTACTTCATCTCTAAGACTCTACTTCAGATATTGTTAAGTCTGAAATCTGCCCTTATCTTTTGCTCCACACTTGATAGATGACTTTTTTAAGGCGGTGAAGTTAACTTCTAGATTGAGTCAGAGTTGAAATAGATACCACTGGCCAGATGCATAGATGTGATGTGATTTTCTAGTAACACAAAAAGTATATATACTATCTGGTTGCAGCACAAGTTCCACTTGTCAAATTATGGCTACTCTAATGCAAGGTATACAAGAAGTGCACTTTTCATTAAGACTGATATACAGTCTAATCACAAAGCCCTGAGTGGGTCTCCAATCAAACCATATTCTCATATTCTTCTCAGCAGTAGCCTTAAATAAGTTAAGGCAGGATGGAAATGGAGTCCAGGATATAAGCAATCACTTATACATTATAGCCACAGGGCCACCTGCCTCTCTGCCTTCTGTTCACATAGTGCAACATAAAAATAAATATGTACCACCTATTTATTTTGAGAACAATTCAGAGTTGCAGGCAGACCAAAGGAAAAGAGAGAAGTTCCTTTTGTTTGAGCCTGTAACATCAAAGAGCAGTTTTATTTCTACCATTCATGATGTAGAAGTTTAATTTTTCAAGTATTAGTTTCTTTACAAATTATTTTCCTGTGTTACTTTACTTTCTTATCTATCACTCTGTATACAATAAAGGATGTCTGTGACCTTAACTTAAGTCACTTCAGTTATGTCCTACTCTCTGCAACCCTATAGACAGTAACCTGCCAGGCTCCTCTGTCCATTCTCCAGGCAAGAATACTGGAGTGGGTTGCCATGCCCTCCTCCAGAGGATCTTCTTGACCCACGAATCTAACCCTGTCTCTTATGTCTCCTGCATTGGCAGACAGGTTCTTATCACTAGCACCATACTGACATCTAAATACTTTATTTACAACCTAAATCTCAATAGCTAAATTGTACAAGACATTTATCTCTTTAGTTTATATGAGACCCCAAGTTTTAAATATGTGTATTAGCTTTTTCTTAAAATACATGTTGATACATCTTGGATGATAACCTTAACAATCAATCAAACTTTTAAAATTACATTTTCTGTGATATTGTTGCAGATAACACTTTAAGAAATCCCCACTGCAAAATAATTATGATTTAATGCAATTCAAGCCAAAGAATGATTGCCAAAATAAGAAAACTTGAGATGACATCATCAATACAGCCTAATTAAGTTTCTAGTATTTATTCTGCTATGTAGAAGGAACACACTGAAGAAGCCTAAAGTATCATCCTTACATCCAAAAACCCTACACCCAATGGGATAGTATAAGATATTTATGCATAAACTCTTCAGATAACAATATAAGGCAATGTTGACATGATACAAAGAAAGATGAATTTACAGACAGGTGAAATTTACAATAAGTAAATTCAAATTAAGAATCATTAGTGAGAGTCGCTCAGTCATGTCCAACTCTTTGCAACTCCATGGTCTATACAGTCCATGGAGTTCTCTAGGCCAGGATACTGGAATGGGTAGCCATTCCCTTCTCCAGGGGATCTTCCCAACCTAGGATCAAACCCAGGTCTCTCTCATTGCAGGGAGATTCTTTACCAGCTGAGCCAGATAGTTTAAATATTAGGTCAAAGTTTTGTGGAACAAGTGAGATTAGACAGGGAGGAGAAACCTGACCTTGCAACACTGGTGCCTAGAAATGATCCACTTTTTGAGCCATTAATGATCATATCTATAAGTAGCATATCTAAGCAGGGGATCAAATTTTTAATTTTTTCACTAGATTGTAAGCTATATGAAGACAAACTATATCTATCTTGTTCTGTACTGCAGCTTAAAGACTTTATGTAGTTCCTAATATATGATCAATGTTTAATATTTTTTAAATGATTAAAAGAAAATGCATACTAATTTCAAAAAGGACACTCATACATATATTATAAATAATTGTATTAGAAATAATTCTACTGAGATGGATGAAACTGGAGCCCATTATACAAAGTGAAGTAAGCCAGAAAGAAAAACAACAATACAGTATACTAATGCATATATATGGAATTTGAAAGATGGTAACGATAACCCTATATGCGAGACAGAATAAGAGACACAGATGCATAGAACAATTTTATGGACTCTGAGGGAGAAGGTGAGGGTGGGACGTTCTGGGAGAATAGCATTGAAACATGTATATTATCATATGTGAAACAGAACACCATTCCATGTTCGATGCATGAGACAAGGGCTCAGGGCCGGGGCAGTGGGATGACCCAGAGGGATGGGATGGGGAGGGAGGAGGGAGGGGGGTCCAGGAAGGGGAACACATGTAAACCCATGGCTGATTCATGTCAATGTATGGCAAAAACTATTACAATATTGTAAAGTAATTAGCCCCCAACTAAAATAAATAAATTTATAAAATAAAAAAAAAAAGACTTTATGTAGTTCCTAATATATGATCAATGTTTAATATTTCTTAAATGATTAAAAGAAAATGCATACTAATTTCAAAAAGGACACTCATACATATATTATAAATAATTGTATTTGGAATAAATGTTAATATTAAAAATACAAATATTGCAGAAGTTCTGCAACTTGTCATTTGTATAAATTACTCAATTTCTGATAGTATTTGACATTTGCCAAATTTAATTTTATCAGGAGAGAGGAAAAGAATATACACACATTCACACATATATAAATAAGACTATGAATTACCAGAGAAAAGACTAAAAGGAAGGTAGCCAAGGAGAGAAATAGTTGGTCTTGGGAGTCTGGATAATGTTGATCTATTGAACAGATGACATCAGAAAAGCGCCGATGTCAAAACAGGTCTAACACTATCAGTGGATGAGATAACTTTGATTAAATAAAATTGAGAACGAAATATACTAAAGATCATTGTTTTACTGACATTGAAAACTAAATTTAAGGGACAGATTCTGAAAGGAAATGACTGAAATGAAATTGGATGAAAATCCATTCATAAGGATTTTCTTTAAAAAAAACCATACGTCAAATAAAGGTGAGTGCCTGATAAAGAATAATCTTACACTGACAAGGAAGGGACTACTTGCCCTTTTAGATTTTCCTATGGACCAGTTTTATGTTTCTTTGGGGGCAATTTTCAGTCTGTGGAGTTAATTTTATAATGAGAAATGATTTATCAAGTTATATGCTTGATGTTTTTTAATTCGCTTCTTTTACTGAACCAGGTTATATTCATAAATCAGTGATCCTTTGTCACCTTGCTTATATACTTCAGCTCCAGTAAATAGTCTTTGGGTGTTCTCACTAATGCCCTAGTCAATTTTCAATTCTGTATATAGATATTTATCTCGAGTAGATGTCAAAATGACATTTGAATTAATATGCCTTACATTCCTGACCTCTGTTTTTACTGATACTTGGTTTAATTTTTAAATGGTGTATTTGTGCTTCAGGCACAGTATTAACAGAAATTCAAATATCTGGACAGAAGAATTTCTTGGTATTTTTATGCATCTACAATTATAGAAAGCTTTATAAATAGATATGTTTTAACATCTTTAAAAAACAAAGGCTCACTTCAGACTTTTAAGCATAATTATTTTCTCCAAGAAGATTCTTAAAAAAAACAACTAAGCAGTTAATATACAATAACTTGCACATATTTAGTATGTACACTGTGATAAGTTTCAATGTGTAAACACCATAAAATCATATTTATAATCAACATAATGAACACATCTATTATCACATAAAAATTTCCTTTTACTCCTTAGTAATCCCTTCATTCCACCCCTTCTTGTCCCTACTGTTACCAAGCAACCACTGATCTGCTATATGTTGGTAAATATTAGTTTGTATATCTTAGATTTTTACAAAATGTAATCAGACATTATGTGCTTTATTTTTCTGGTATAAACTTCTTTCACTCAACATATAGTAAGAACCTTCCATATTGTAGCATGTATCCAGAACTCTTTCCTTTTTATTGCTGAGTACTATTCAATTGTGCAATATAGCACAGTTTATCCATTCACCTCTTGATGGACACGTGGGTTGTTCCCAGTTTTCCACTGTTAAAAACAAAGCAGGTACAACATTCTGTATAAGTCTTCGTGTGGGGCTTCCCAGGTGATTCTAGTGGCAAAGAATGTGTCTGCCAATGCAAGAGATGCAAGAAATGCAGGTTTAATACTTGAGTGGGAAAGATTCCCTGCAGTAGGAAATGGCAACCCACTCCAGTATTCTTGCCTGGGAAATCATATGGACAGAGGAGCCTGACAGGGTACAGTCCATGGGGTCACAAAGAATTGGACATGACTGAGCGCGCGTGCGCACACACACATAAGTCTTTGTATAAATATATGCTCTTAGGAGTAGAAAGCCTGGTTCACATGGTAGGCATGCATTTAACTTTTTAAGAAATTTCCATACAATTTCCCAAGTGATTACACTATTTCATTAAGTGCATTTTGCCCAGACTGTAGGAGAGTGCCAGTTGTTTTATATCCTTGACCACATTTGGTAAAGTCAATCTTTTTAATTTTAGACTAATAAATGTGTGATGGTATCACATTGTGGTTTTAATTTGCACTTCCTAATATCTTGGAGAAGACTCTTGAGAGTTCCTTGGACTGCAAGGAGATCAAACCAGTCAATCCTAAAGGAAATCAGTCCTGAATATTCATTTGAAGGACTGATGCTGAAGCTGAAGTTCCAATACTTTGGCCACCTGATGGGAAGAACTGACTCATTAGAAAAGACCATGATGCTGGGAAGGATTGAAGGCAGGAGGAGAAGAAGACAGAGGATGAGATGTTTGGAGGGCATCACCAACTCGATGGACATGAATTTGAGCAAGCTCTGAGAGTAGGTGACGGACAGGAAAGCCTGGTGTGCTGCAATCCATGGGGTCACAAAGAGTTGGACACGACTGAGCAACCCACAAAATCCCATATCTAATGATGGCATTTTGATTTAATGTTTTGGAATCTGTACATCAATTTAGGGAGACTGAAATTCTAATATAATAAATCTGAACCATGAAATAGTATATTTCTCAATTTCTCCCATAAATATTAATTTTCATTATATAAGACTTTTACTCTTTTAAAATTTATATCTAAGTATTTTACATTTTAAGGCTATTTTAAATACAATTATTTTTATTTCAATTTCAAATTATCCATTCCTAGTATAAAGAAATAAAATAGAATTTTACATTGATCTTTCATCCTACAAACTTAAATTCCCTTTTTATTCCTGAAGATTTTTTTGTATCTGTGCTCAGATTTACTACAGAGATGATCATATCATGTATGAATAAAGACAATTTCAACTATTAGTCTTTCATTTGGATGTTTTCTTTTTCTGCCCTTACTGCTATTGAAAACCTCCAGTACAATAATGAATAGACATGGTAAGGGTGGACATCCTTGTCTTGGACTCCATCTTAGGGGTATAGCGCCCATGCTCTCACCATGTAGTATCATCTTATCTCTAGGTTTTTAATATATGTCATTCATCAATTTGAATAAACTCCTTCATTTACTGTAATTATTGACATGATTATATTTAAATACATTACCTAGTTTTCTAATTGTCCTTCAAATCTCTTTTCCTTTTCCTCTTGTCTTGTCTTCTATTGCATTAGTTGAAGAATTTTATTATAGTTTGCTCCTTTGTTGGAGGTACAGCTACTTGCTTTCTTAATTGTTGTTTTAGGGTTCATGGTATACATCTTCCAGAGAAGGCACTGGCAACCCACTCCAGTACTCTTGCCTGGAAAATCCCATGGACGGGAGGAGCCTGGTAGGCTGCAGTCCATGGGATCGTTAAGAGTCGGACACGACTGAGCGACTTCACTTTCACTTTTCACTTTCATGAATTGGAGAAGAAAATGGCAACTGACTCCAGTGTTCTTGCCTTGAGAATCCCAGGGACGGAGGAGCCTGGTGGGCTGCCGTCTATGGGGTCACAAAGAGTCGGACACTACTTGACACAACTTAGCAGCAGCAGCAGTATACATCTTTAACTTACCATTGTTAGCCTCCAAGTGGTATTATGCCATTTCACATATAGCATAAGTAACACTGTGATGATTCCTTACGACCCTGTGCTTCCCAACTTTTACACTCTGCTCTCAGTCTATCCAGCAGATACCTATTATTTTTCAGTAATAGACCTATGCAGTGCATTCTTTAGTATTCCAGTGGAAGAGGAAAGTCAACACTTTACCTTCATGTTGGAAGAATGTCAATATACCTGGATGGTTAACATCAGGACAATACTAAAAAGCCCTACTTATTTTTCTAATACTTAAAGCTGATTTGGCTGACATACATTTTTCTAGTGGCTGTGTCTTCATTAAATATGTAGATGACATTTTTATAGTCTAGGATTGAACAATACTCTCAAGAAGACACTGTTCACCTGTTACAATCAGCCTCTAAAAGGCAGAGGTGCCCAAAGACAAACCGCAATTCTGCTTACCAATTGTGAATGATTTAGGTAATTTGCTATCTAAGGAAGGACTGGTAACGGATTCTGAAAGAGCTCAGGGAATCCTGGCCTTCTTGCATCCCATAACAAAGAAACAGCTGAGAGGATTTTGAGGTCTAACTGGATATTGCAGGAATTGAATACCTAATTTTTCTTCTCATTGTCCAACTTCTGTATGCATTACTAGTCTGGTTGACCAGACCCAAATGTATGGCCAATAGAAAGAAAAAAGACTAGAGATGTCTTAAATTTTTCATCGACTCAGATTCCAACATTAGGCCTTATCACAAATTACCATTTTATTCTCCTCCTACATGAAAATAAAGGAAATTTTCTAGAAGTATTAACTCAAAGACACAGTGACCAGCATCGAACCATAGGCTTATACATCCAGGAGCTATATTTAGTGGCAAAAGAACTGTGTACGAGGGCTGTTTCAACAACAGCTGTCTGTGCAAAGATACTGAAGAGCTTATAATTGGTCTCCTTTGACTGTATTCCACACTCAGTTGAATCCCTTTTGAATTCTCATATTCAGCACTGATCTGTGAGACGACTCATCTTTATGAGGTATTGTTGCTTTCCTTACCTAAGATTACTTTGGCTGAATGCAATAATCTTAATCCCAAAACTTTGCTTCTAGCACCACAGGAAGAAAACAGTCACAACTGCATTTTACTAATTATTTTCTTATTTCTAGAAGTTATTCACAAGAAATTTCTATTAATAATGCTGACTTAATTTGGTTTACAGATGGATCCTACTTAAAAGATGAACAGAGACATTACTAAGCTGGACATGAAATAACATCCACCATGCACCTAACTGAAAGTTTGTACTTAACAGACAAAAATTTGACACAACCAGCTGAATTAGTTGCTCTAATCTAGATTTGTCAACCAGCCAAAGGCCAAATAGCAAATATTGACACCAATAGCCATTAAGCTTTCAGAGTGGTTCATGATTTTGGAATGCTTTAGAAGCAAAAAGAATTTCTTACTTCCTCAGGCCAATCCATAAAACTGGGAAACTAGTCTCAGAATTGTTAGACTCTATAAAATTATCCAGATGATTACCCATTTTCAAAATACATGGATATCCCAAATCTGATTCCATAGAGGCCACAGGGAATCAATTCGCTGACTCAGCAGTTACACTATTTCTGTCCAGCTTTGAGAAAGTCTGCTACTTAAACCTGATCCCAATGTGTCAAGCTAATTTCTTCAAAAATTAGCCCTGGATGATGAACAACAAATATGCAAGAAGAAAGGTAGTCTTTGGTCTCACATCACAAATATGGTTTAAACCAAATAAGAGGTCTCTAATGCCTATAGGTGTTTAATTATCTTTACTCTAGCACATGCATTCCATAACCCATTGGGATACTGAAAAAAATGATGTTACTGGAGAAACAATATATATGGGAACACTCCCCCACAGTAGCCCACGATGAATTTCCCTAAATATAGTCCTCAAAAGCCACTTCATGGATCTTAAGGTCACTTTTCCCTTCCTAAAGAACATTTTGAAGTGCAGTGACTGGATGTTGTCCAAATGCCACCATCAGGGATATAAATATATTTTGGTAACAGTTTGTATATTCTCATATGAAGTGGAAGACTTTTACAGGAGAGCAATGGCTTCACCAGTATAAAATCTGCTATTGGACAGTAATTTCTATTTGGATGGATTCTGAGTTGCACAGCAATCAAGGGATTCACTTTACTGAACAAAAAATTAATTCCACTTGTGGCATTTGGCCAATAATGCATCATATTCACTATGCTTATTATCCCCAACGTTTGGGATTGGTAAAAAGAACTAACAGTACTGTCAGAACTCAATTGGCAAAATTCTCAGAGGTTTTTAATCTTTTACAGCCAAAAGGCCTTTCACTGGTGCTTCTCAATCTCATGCTCACTCCTTTTGGGAAACATCAATGGTCTCTTTTTGAAATAATCACTGGGCAACCTTTGTGCTTAGATGTAGGCTTCTTAAGATGAAGGCATACTTAAAGGTGACATGCTATATTATTGCCAAGAACTTATTAAATCCCTTTCCCAGTGAGCTACAGGAGGTGAAGACCTGAAGAACCATAAGTTATGGCCTGGAGATTTTATCTACTGGACAAGACTTCAGATAAAGTACTTTTATAGACACAATGGCAAGGACCATATCAGGTCTTGTTAACAAATCCCTGTGGTGCAAAATTTAAAGCAGTAAACTCTTGGATTAGCATGTCTCACCTCAAAAATGCTTTCTCTCTTGAATGCACTACAACTCCTATTTCTGACACCTGACCTCTGCTAACTACCAGACCAGGATGAGATGATGATGATATATGAAGGAGACAGCTAACCAAATATGCTAAGCCAGGACTGTATGTTAACCACTTTGATAACTGCTCACATTTTTTATTATGAACTAAATGCATTTTTTCCCTTGGGCTCAATCATATGCAAGTTTCAAAACAAACAAACAAAAAAATCAATCCAACTACTGGGTTTCTGGCCAATTACCTATGGCTAGCACTTCTGGATTACCCTGATGGACTTCACCCCTTCAAAATTCAGATTGGCTGACCCTTAGGAATTATGTAGGGCTTCCCTGGTGGCTCAGACAGTAAACTGTCTGCCTGCAATGCGAGAGACCCAGGTTCAATCCCTGGGTTGGGAAGATCCCCTGGAGAAGGAAATAACAACCCACTCCAGTACTCTTGCCTGGAAAATTCCATGGACTGAGCAGCCTGGTAGGCTACAGTCCATGGGGTCGCAGAGTCGGACGCGACTGAGTGACTTCTCTTTCTTTCAGTTTCTTAGGAATTATATTAGAGGAAGAAATTCTACTGTGCTAGCCACCACCACTGCCACTAAATAGGACCCATTCACCAGGCTAACTAATGATACCTGTTCTAAATCTGGTCATAAATACTCCTTTTCACTCAGTATTACTCAGTTCCATTCAGAGCAGCATGCTACAGCTAAATCTAGAAACATAACAATCAGACTCTTTGGTGTCATTACTCCTCAGTTATGGGATGGATTTATCTGTCTGACATCAGGATATGGCCACCTAAATAGGAAGGCCCCTCTCTTCCGGGAACAAGTCAATCATGTCAAGGATAATCAACCTAACAATACTCAGACACTAAGATGGATAATCCCTGAAAATTTTCAATACACTATAACTTTTGGGTCCAGTTACTTTGGTTTGGAACTGATTGATTTAAGATGATCAGAAATACATTGTGTAGCTCCTAATGGCACCCAGAGGATTTGTGGAACAAACTTACAGGCTTGGTTTCCCTGAGGTTGGTTAGAAAGAGTCAAAGTTGGTGTCCGTTGGCTCAAGGTCACCTATGGATAACCTTGAAAACAGCCCCTGCCAGTCTGCCTCTAATATAGGCATGCAGGGTTCAATAAATTTTCCAATAGTATGACTATTTGGCCACGATAAGTTTCTTCACTTATATGAATAGATGTCATTACTTACATAGATGCTTTAACAAAATCTATTCAGCAAGCTTTGAAAGATAAACTTAAGCCATTAGCTTGTTAAACTCAGGAGACTCCATGATAAGAAAAGTAGTCCTACAGAATCACATGGCCCTTAATATTCTAACAGCTTCCTAAGGGGACATTTGTGCTATAAGACATACTGAATGTTGTGTTTTTACACCTTATGAGTCTTCTAATATAACCTGCATTATGACACATATGAAATAATCAGATATCTGCTCTGAAGAATCCTTTCCAAGTTTAGGAGAAACATTAGGAAAATGGTTTGGTTTAGGAGGTTCCTGGCTTAAATCTTCACACACTGTTAGGGGCTTCCCTAGTGGCTCAGATAGTAAAGAATCTGCCTGCAATTCAGGAGACCTGGGTTCGATCTCTGGGTCTGAAGATCCCCTGAAGAAGAGAATGGCTACCCATTGCAGTATTCTTGCCTGAAGAATTCTATGGCAGAGGAGCCTGGAGGGCCACAGTTCATGGGGTCGCAAAGAATGGGACACAACTGAGCGACTGTCACTTCTATCACATTGTTACACCTACTGGCGATTTTGCTTATATTTTGTGTAATTTATGAAGGGATTGTTTCTTGTCTTTCAGGCTAAGTATCATCTAATCCTACTAAGTTAATGATATTTAAACAACTTAAGACTATTGATCACTTATATAGTTCTACATAAAATGAAAATGTACAATGCGCATGTAAATTAAAATTGGCCTAAATCCTATTGAACAATTTGCAACTGACTGTTAGTCTCTGCCAGACATCTTACTAACACAGCTCCCTAAAAATAAGAAAGAAACGAGCAGTTAAGACCTGGTAGCCAAGGACATGACAGACTGTAAGTTTAGGTAAACAACCACCTTGGTATTGAAAGACCAAATATTTGATAACCTAATGCTATCAAAAAAATTAATGATCAAAAGGGAGAATGATGAAGTAAAATTATTTTAAGGCAGGACAAGAAAAAATTTTAACATTGAATTTTCTATGCCATTTGAGCTCCTAAACGTCTCCCCTTGAGTGTGTATTGTGCATCTGCATTGGGGCTTCCCAGGTGGCTCAGTGGCAAAGATTCCACCTGTCCATGCAGGAGACACAGAAGATATGTGTTCAATCCCTGGGTTGGGAAGATGCCCTGGAGGAGAAAATGGCAACCCACTCCAGTATTCTTGCCTGGGAAATTCCATGGACAGAGGAGCCTGGTGGGCTGCAGTCCCTGGGGTCACAAAGAGTCATACACGACAGAGCATGCACGTACACGCATCTATCTGCATTAAACATTAACTAGATCCCCTTTGAAGACATAGGAATGTCTACTTGCCAGAAAGGTAACATTTTCAGAAACAGCATTCCTTTCTTAATCGTGGAAGGAGTCACAGTGACCCACTGCTCACCTAGTTGGACTATGTGAACTGTCAATAGATTACTTTGATGTATAACCCTTTGCCTGAAAATCTTACATAACTGTGCTTTGACCTCTAAGGTGGAATAATCCTCAGAGCTTTCTGAAAGACTGTCTCCCAAATTATAATCCTTACATTGGCTCAAATAAAAATTTTTCTTTCTTAGACTAATGTGTGCATTAGTCGCTAGTCATGTCTGACTCTTTGTGACCCACAAACAGTAGCCTGCCAGGCTCCTCTGTCCATGGAATTCTCCAGGCAAGAAGACTGGAATGTGTTGCCATTTCCCTCTCCAGGGGATCTTCCCAAACCCAGGTCTCCTGCATTGCAGGCAGATTCTTGTCTGAGTCATGAGGAAAGCACATTGATTAATTTTTTCTCATAAACAATCTCAAGGCTGAAACTCCAAATGAAGTGTTTTGGAATATCTTAAGTATTTCAAACATATGACATCATCTAACTGGAGAGGTACAGTTTACATTTTGAAAACTTTAATAATCAAAATACTCTTTTGTTTTTAGCTAAAGATGGTCTTTAAGGTGAGGGCTTTGTGACTTAGTTTTCCTAGGTCTCTCTCATGTACACGTTACTAAACTTTTAATTTTTTCCTGTTAATCTACATCATGTCAATTTAGATCTTAGATTGGCCAGAAAGACCTAGAAGAGTAGACAGAAATTTCTTCCTCACCATCACTAAGAACCAGTTAACAATTTTACTCTTAGCTATTAAATTAGCTGGAAAGTATGGGTATACAGCTAAGTCTAGGAGAAAAAAATCCAAAAGTCAAGACTTCACATGGAATGTGGGTTTGCCTGCTTTTAGGAAGTGGTGGTATTTGGCCAGACTCTTTCTCCCTAACTCTTAATTTTCAAATCAATTTCACTTCTTTCCAGCTACCAGTACACTTGTTTCCCACACTTCCCTCTTCTTTGATAATTCAACCCTGTACCCATCTAAGGGGTTCTCCCCTTCATTTGATGCTATTTCAGATACTGGCTCTAACAAAGAGCATGCTTAAATTGACGTTAAATCCCAAATAGATTTTTTACTTAAACTCCCCTCTAACTCTTCTGAAATAATAAAGGCCACTACTCCTGTTCAAACAGTGGGTTTTCATTTCATTTTAAGGCTTCAGAGCCTTTCATTCAAGGCAAATTTCAGTTAGTTAACAAATAATTAATTCTCTTGCTGCTTTAATTGATATTCAAAGTGTTTATTTTACTCAGGGACCTGTTAACTTTCAAAGCTATTTTTAGTCTTTGCTATTATGGATTCACTTGAAAACTCTCCAGGGGTTGAGGAAATCATTTCTATTACATAATGTGCATATTCAATCATTTGTTCTAAAGTCAGCTCTTATCTCCTTTATTCCCCCCTTTCTTCATCCTGATCCATGCACTTGAATTCATGATAACTATTTATATCCAATTTTTTTTTAATGAAGTAAAATAAAAAGTTCATTTATCTGAGTGTGGGCCTAAAAGAAACCTTATAGGAAGCCTTCCTTTTTTAGGAAGTGGCAACAGTGAACAGTGAAAATGAAAACTAAGATAAAGCAAATTCCATGATACCCAAAGGGGAGACATTATGTCAAAATATACAGAGAAACAGAACTTTGCCAATATCTGAAAAATACGAAAATGCTATTCAATTTTGTTCTCTATAAGATGTCCTGAACTAACTTTCAAATTATTCTGTTTAGTAAATATTTTCAAGTGAAGTGAAAGTCGCTCAGTCGTGTCCGACTCTTTGCGACCCGTGGACTAGTCCACGGAATTCTCCAGGCCAGAATATTGGAGTGGGTAGCCTTTCCCTTCTCCAGGGATTTTCCTAACCCAGGGATCGAACCCTGGGTCTCCCACATTGCAGGCGGACTCTTTACCAGCTGAGCCACATGGGAAGCCCAAATCTTTTTTAAATGATGATTTTTTTATTATGACATCTTTTTAATTTCTTTAGATATTTAAATAAAAATAGTATGCATCTATATCAGGAATAAGGACCGAAATTTATTTGTGAAATTCGTCATCTTTCTCTCACATGACATACGTGTACTTCAACATTTGCTTTTATTCCCTCCTCACTCCGCTCTTCAGTTTCCCAGTGATCTCCCAGGATCAGGGTAGCTATCCACTCCTCAACACCTCTTAGGTAACAATAAGAACAAGTGTTACAAAAAACATATTCTGTTTCAGACACTCTCTTAAACAACATATACATTTTATTTACTTCTCACCATCACTATAAGAAAAAAATACTATTATCTCCATTTTACAGACAAGGAAAGTGAGAAGGAACAGAGAGGCTAAGTAACTTGCCCAAAGTCATACAAGCAGCAGATGGCAAAGGGAGCGCCTGAACCTGGAGGTCTGGATCTCTCTGCCTGCTCCGTACAATCACTACCGTGACTCCCTCACCCTCATTCACTTTGGCTCCCACCAGCAATCAATTCTGCTTGCTTGTGTGGGGGAAGAAAAATGTTTCCTTTTCCCCTTCCAGGTTCTTTGGCCAGTCTAATCATTAAATTGACAGAAGATAGATTAACAAGAGAAAAACAAAACAATAATCTCCTGTATACCAAGCAACTCTATGAAACGGCCAAGGCCTTAAATACGTCTTCAGCTAAAGTCAAAAGAAGTTGGAGGTGGGGAATCAGTTATGAGAGGCTACCAGGAAAAGCACAGTAAACATAGGTGAGGTTGTCATACAGATTTAAATCCTTGTTTCCACTGATAAAAGTTTCTAAAGACTTAGAATCATCTTTTTCTTCCTGGTACAAAGAGGGAGACAGCTTACAAACGGAGAATTCCCTTGTAGATTTCTCCTACAAAAGAGTAACTTTTACTTGGTTTTCAGAGCTTCTCCAGTGTCTGTTGTTTCTTACAAATAAGCATCCTAAAATAATTCTTATGCCAAAATGGTACATTTTGGGGTGACAAATTCTGCTCCCTTTAAAGAGCAATGAAGACATATGAAAGAATTTTCTACTCCAAAAAGTGCCAACTTTGCTTATCTCTCGGACAAAGTAAATTTCCACAAGCAATAATAAAGTTATATATAGTGTAAACAAAACCCCACATAGGGTCTTCCTGAAGAACATTTAATATCTTAAATGTTGTACTGAAAATTAAAACAATAAATCATCTTATGACAGGAAACCATGTGAAATGGGGATTTTTAGGTTCTGATAACAAATTGGACATTGCTCTGTCTCTCACCCAGAGACCTGACAAAGTGACACTTCTATTAAGTCACCAAAAAGGCCAACACCCTGGTTTCAACTTTTGGGTTGGTTAAAGATAATTAATTTGCTACTCTTTCTCTATAGGTTTGACATAACTCTTAAGTTTTAGTGTTGTTCATATGGGAGTCACCTTCTCTCCCAGAGACAAACATGCCCCAGAACTCATTGGAATGAATTTCTTCAAGGCCATGTTTAAAGAGCCCGCCTATACACTATGACTACAGTGTTCTCTGAGACTTTTCATGTCCATATGCAAAAGCATAAACAAGAACTGCAATAGCTTCTTGCAAGTCAAAGCATATTTCTAATTACTGACCAGATCCAAAACAGATTCCTTCCCTCATTCCTGCTTCTTTGACTTCTTAATTTCTTCCTGTCTTTCTTCCTTCAAGGTTATCTCCCCTGACTTCTTTTCCTTCTTCACCCTTCCTTGCTTTCTTCCTTTCCTAGAGGTAGCAACAAATACAGGATGAAACAGATTCTTGGAATGAGAAAGATGCAAAATATTGACTATAGACCTGTAGCAAATTATCCTCTTTAAGTCTCAACTTACAAATAGAGCTAATAATACCTATTTCACAGAATCAATGGTAGGATTAGACAGTGGTTGTGAAGAACTTGAGATATGTCAAAACTCAATATATTTACATCATTTTTAAAATATCATTTCTTCCTTGCTTTCTTATCCTTCTCTTCCATCTTTTCACTGCCTTAAATACTGTATGAAATGCACTGTGAAAGGACAATAAAATTGAGTCAATAGGACTGAGAGTTCTCTATAATGGAGCCAGGAAGCCCCTGAGGAAGTGGGACTTAACACATGCCTTAGACCAGATGGAATCTGAACTTTTGGCCACATATTATCTTAACTCAGGCATTCAACATCTGCATAGAAACTAAAGATATTTATCAGATCCTACCCTAAATAACTCATGACAATCCATCTCTTAAAGGAAAATACTTCCTTTTTGTATCAGATCTGATGAAATAAAATTCATATTTTATGGCAAGAAGAAAAAAATTTAGATATAAAATTTTCTTGGCCCATTTGGGTCTTCTCCCTTCCCTTTAGTGTGTATTGTGCATCTGCATTAATCCTCCATTCTCCATAGGAGGTAACATTCCTTCTTAATTGCATCAAGGGTCACAACACCTCAGGAGGTAACCTACTTTCTTAATCTTGTAGTAACCCAGATTCAGATTGTGTAAACTGTCAATAATACATCATTACTGTACAACCCTCTGTCTAAAACTCTCTCCAAGGGGAAGAACAGTTTGTAGAGCTTTCAGGGAGGCCATTCCTGGGTTCCAATCCTCAATTTGGTTGAACAAATCGTTCCATTTCTTTATCACATGAACTGATTAATATTTTGTCCACAGACCAATTGTGATTCTTGCAAGACAACTTTAACAAAATTGTGGCTTTTGCCTCCATATACCCGACTCTTTCTCTTCCCCAGAACACTGTTTCAATTTGACCTGAATATGTGTCTCCCAAATGACCATTCCTAAGACCCCAAATAAAGCTCTTTTGTTCTTTGCAACCTGGGTACTAATTCAACACCCGCTGAAAGGAGAACAGCAAGACAGGTCTTCAGATAGCTAGATATTTTCAGGAGCAGATTTTATGAGCCCAATTCTTATATCTCCCCAAATTTAGAAAAGCACTAAAATCCTTCACAGTGACGACTGTTCCTTGTGACTGGCAGAAAGCTTCACCAGACTATCAGAAACCTTCTGGAAAAATACATGCTTGACTGCATGTGTTTTCCCTTCACCAAAATCTGATCCATACTGACCTATCCCCTGCTTCTTTGGAATACTTTCTCAGAGCTATCTGAGGTGCTGTCTCCTGAGATGCAGTTCTCATTTTGCCCCAAATAAAACTTAACTTGCAACTTTCAGGTTGTGCTTTTTTACTTTTTTTACGTTAACAGGCTCAAGGTGCTATTAGATGATATAGAAAAAGGCAAGAGAAAGTTCTACAGAGTTTGACAAAGAAATCAAGAAGGACAATTTCTTTACTTTTACACTCCTTTAGCAGCATAACAGCTGACAGTTACTAAGGGCATGCTGAATAACATCTGTGCTGAGCAATTTAAGAGTTAGCTGGGTAGTCAAAGCTCTTGTTTGGAATTTCCCTAGTTTCATGACATTCTTTGCCCGACTGGTTTTCCTCAAAGGGAAACATTTTTACTGCTTGGGCTTTCTGAATATGTTGGATGCTATTGATTCCATCTGCATCCAGGTCAATCAAAGTAATAATAATCTCTTTTTAAATGCCTCGTTAAAATGACAAGAAGACACAAAATCCTAATTCCTCCTGTTCATCTGTGCTACTCTGGAGAAGAAGAAAATTTTTTTCTAACCATTTAGTTTCTTCTACTGGTGTAAAAATCAAATTGGCATGACATTAACAGAAGGAAATTAAAAATTTAACTATATGTGTACATGGGAGAGACCCAGGAAAGTTGTAACTCTCCAAAATGGTAAGGCTCTCCCCTTAAATATCATCCTCCACTAAAGACAAAAGAGCATGTTGAGGGTGAAGAAAGTCAGTTATGGGAGGTGACCAGGAAAAGAACAGCAAACAAAAGTTATTGAGATGCAAATTTAAAACATTACCATCTCCCTTAATAAAAAATTTCTAGATCTGGTCATCCTGCTCTTCCTGGGACATCCTAACAAATGGAGACTTCCCTTACAAATGTAAATACTTCTTCAGTTCAGTCGCTCAGTTGTGTCCAACTCTTTGTGACCCCATGGAATGAAGTACACCAGGCTTCCCTGTCCATCACCAACTCCAGATCTTACTCAAACACATGTCCATTAATTTGGTGATGCCATCCAACCATTTCATCCTCTATAATCCCCTTCTCCCGCCTTAAATCATTCCGAGCATCAGAGTCTTTTCAAGTGAGTCACTTCTTCGCATCAGGTGGCCCAAGTATTGGAGTTTCAGCTTCATCATCAGTCCTTCCAATGAATATTCAGGGCTGATTATTTTTAGGATGGACTGGATAGACCTCCTTGCAGTCCAAGGGACTCTCAAGAGTCTTCTCCAACACCACAGTTTAAAAGCATCAATTCTTTGGCGCTCAGCTTTCTTTATAGTCTAGCTCTCACATCCATACATGACTACTGGAAAAACAATAGCCTTGACTAGACATACCTTTGTGGGCAAAGTAATGTCTCTTTACTATGCTGTCTAGGTTGTTCATAGCTATTCTTCCAAGAAGCAAACATCTTTTAATTTCCTGGCTGCAGTCACCATCTGTAGTGATTCTGGAGCCCCCAAAAAAGTAAAGTCTGTCACTGTTTCCATTGTTTCCCCATCTATTTGCCATGAAGTGATGGGACCAGATGCCATGATCTTAGTTTTCTGAATGTTGAGTTTTAACCCAACTTTTTCACTCTCCTCTTTCACTTTTATCAAAAGGCTCTTCAGTTCTTTGCTTTCTGCCATAAGGGTGGTGTCATCTGCATATCTGAGGTTATTGATATTTCTCCCGGCAATCTTGATTCCAGCTTGTGCTTCCTCCATCCCGGCATTTCGCAAGATGTACTCTGCATATAAGTTAAATAAGCAGGGTGACAATATACAGTCTTGACATACTCCTTTCCCAATTTGGAACCAGTCTGTTCCATGTCAGGTTCTAACTATTGCTTCTTGACCTGTATACTAGATTTCTCAGGAGGCAGGTAAGGTGGTCTGGTATTTCCATCTCTTGGAAGAATTTTCCACAGATTGTTGTGATCTACAAACTTTGGTGTAATCAATAAAGCAGAAGTAGATGTTCTTCTGGAACTCTCTTGCTTTTTTGATGAACCAACAGATGTTGAAAATTTGATCTGTGGTTCCTCTGCCTTTTCTAAATCCAGCTTGAACATCTGGAAGTTCTTGGTTCATGTACTGTTGAAGCCTGACTTGGAGAATTTTGAGCATTACTTTCCCAGCATGTGAAATGAGTTCAATTGCATGGTAATTTGAACATTCTTTGGCATTGCTTTTCTTTGGGATTGGAATGAAAACTGACCTTTTCCAGTCCTGTGGCCACTGCTGAGTTTTCCAAATTTGCTGGCATATTGAGTGCAGCACTGTAACAGCATCATCTTTTAGGATTTGAAATAGCTCAACTGGAATTCCATCCCCTCCACTAGCTTTGTTCGCAATGATGCTTTCTAAGGCCCACTTGACTTTGCATTCCAGGATGTCTGGCTCTAGGTGAGTGATCACACCATCGTGATTACCTGGGTCATAAAGATCTCTTTTGTACAGTTCTTCTGTGTATTCTTGCCACCTCTTCTTAATATCTTCTGCTTCTGTTAGGTCCATACCATTTCAGTCCTTTATTGTGCCCATCTTTGCATGAAATGTTCCCTTGGTATCTGTAATTTTCTTGATGAGATCTCTAGTCTTTCCCATTCTATTGTTTTCCTCTATTTCTTTGCATTGATCACTGAGGAAGGCTTTCTTATCTCTCCTTACTATTCTTTGCAACTCTGCAGAGCATATAGCTTCACCAACTCTGAACAGTAGCAGAGTTCATGACTGTCTTTCATGCTATGCCTCTTGTACACTTTAAGCCTCTTTTTGTATCTTAGACATCTGTCCCTTAATTTGGTGAGATAGTCATGAAGAAAACAAATTTTTCGTTAATCTTCTGAAACTCCAAAACAGACAATTCCTAGTTCATGAAGTTTGAGCTTGGAAATAATGAATGTAATGGAAAGGACTTAAGAACCTAAGAGACCTAAGCCCAGATCATGTTTTGTAGCTTAACTGATGCTGATCTCAGTCAAGATCATTCATTCTTTCAATCTATTACTATGAACTTAATGCTAGGAAAGATTGAAGGCAAGAGGAGAAAGGGATGACAGAGGATGAGATGGTTGGATTGCATCACTGACTCAATGGACATGAGCTTCAGCAAGCTCCAGGACTTGGTGGTGGACAGGGAAGCCTGGTATGCTACAGTCCATGGGGTCGCAAAAAGTCAGACACAACTGAGCGACTGAACTGATTTACTATGAACCAGGAATTTGTTTAAGAAATACAGCTGTTTGCCTGGTCTCTCCTTATACTCCATTTACAAATCTGTTACTGGTCTATTAAAATGAGACAACCTAGGCTACAGAATGTAAGTTCCATTTTAAATGACAATGTTTCCTGGAATCACTTTATATACTTGAAATTAAAAATAAATTTAACACAGAATTACAACCTATGCATACAATATGGGGGTAAGGACAAGTACATTTTAAAAAAAATCTTCTACTTATTTTCGCTTCCTTCTTAACACAAAATCATTTAAAGAGCAGTAATTTGGAGTCCTATAGCAAGACTGCCATCTAAATCCTTACACAGAACCTGTGTGTGTGTGCGTTAGTTGCTCAGTAGTGTTTTATAACTGATTTCATAGTGGAAAAGTTTCTCCCAATGGTGAATATCACCATCAAAACACTTTTGCAAACTTTGTGACCAAATAATTATAGTAATTGGTGATCACTAAAACAACAGAGAGAATCTAAGGAGAGAAAGAAGGTATGTATTTTATGTCAGCCCATGAATATCAGAATAGATACAACAAAGAAATACAATCGTCATGGAACTCTGGGTAACTGACCACAGGCAGTCCTTGCATTGAGAGGCCAATCTGTAAAATTTCCAATTGAAGCAATGGTAATTATCCAAACTATGAAAGCATTAACCTAAAGTCTCTGATTACAGCAGCTTCCCTAGAGCATTTCAAATAAACTTTGACTTACACCAGATTTTTCAGAGTAAGGGTACAAAATGAAATAAACTTCCAGTTAACTTAGTCTCTACAATCCAATTTGGAAAAAGATTCATGTTTTCAGACATACTCAGGGAGAGGCTAATTATTGGTCATCTACAGACCTTGAATGGTCTGTAGAATTCCCTCAGTGTTTTGTGTGCCTCATTATAACTGAGGATAAAAAGAAGATATAATGGGTGTGTTGCAGGGAGGAAGCCAATTTTGACTCCATGTTGGAAACTGTTTTTTTGACTTGCTTTTTGTTACTTTTATTATTATAATCCTACTTAATAGCTTGCCTCAGAGAACCCTGTCCCTCTGCTTGATTGTCAACTAAAGTGTCTTTGGTTCAGCTCATAGATAATTTGTCCCTACCCACTTATGAATAGAAGAGGTTAACAGACATATTCCAAAGGCTGGCCATTCCCTTGGAGATGTTTTGCAAGACTGAAGACCCTTTCACTTTACTTCCCTCACCACCTCTCACTCTCTATTCGGCCTTTTGACTTTAGTTCCTCAGTGCTTCTTTCTCTCTGATCTATAAAAGAACCTGGCATCCAGACCCTGATAAGACAATTATTTTGAAGCACTAGCCTGTCATCTTCTCGGTCAGCTGGCTTTCCAAATAAAGTCATTTGCCTTACCTCACACTTCATCTCTCAGATTCATTGGCCTGTCATGCAGTGAGCAGAATGAACTTGGACTCAGTAACAGGTGTAATGAGTAGATATAAGACATGGCCTGAACTTCACTTTCTTGTACCCAAGAGGTAGGCCAAAGTTCTGGAAAAAATGACCCCTATTCCCTTTCAACTTGTTTCTGTGTGAGACTAGATAGGAGGCTTCTGCTGAGTCAGTAGGGAAGTTTCTGATCTATTCAGAAGCAAACATGCACTATTTACAATAGCCAGGACATGGATGCAACCTAGAGGTCCATCAACAGATAAATGGATAAAGAATATGTGGTACCTACATATATACAATGGAATATTACTCAGTCATAAAAAGGAATGAGACTGGGTCATTTGTAGCATGTGAACAAATCCAGAGTCTGAAATAGAGAGCAAAGTAAGTTAGAAAGAGAAAAACCAATATCCTGTATTAACACATATATACAGAATCTAGAAAAATATTACTGATGAACCTATTTGCAAGCCAGGAATAGAGATGCAGATGTAGTAGATAATGGACTAGTGGACACAGCAGGGAAAGGAGAGGGTGGACAGATTGAGAGTAGTAGTATATACCCTACCATATGTAAAATAGATAGCTAGTGGGAAACTGCTATATAGCACAAGGAACTCAGTTTGGTGCTCTGTTATGATGTAGAAGGGTGGGATGGAGGTGGGTCCAAGAGTGAGGGAATATATGTTTACTTATAGCTGATCCACATTGTTGTACAGCAGAAACTAATACAACATTGTAAAGCAATTATACTCCAATTAAAAATAAATGAAATAATTAAAATTAAAAATAACAATAACCATTAGTCTAAAGGGGCCAGGTAAGACTGATAGCAAACCAGCCTGAACTCATAAACAGAAAAATGTTCAAAGGGGCTTAGTGTCTCAACATTTATACCTAAGGCAAGGGCTTAGCATCTCAATATTTACATCTAAGGCAAAGAGCTTATTTAATGCTACTAATTTTCAAACTGGGCTTTTCTGGTGGCTCAGATAGTAAAGAATCCACCTGCAGTGCGGGAAACCTGGGTTCGATCCCTGGGTTGGGTAGACTCCTGGAGGAAGGCATGGCAACTCACTCCAGTATTCTTGCCTGGAGAATCCCCATGGACAGGAGGAGCCTGGAGGACTATAGTCCACAGGGTCGCAAAGAGTCAGACACGACTGAGTGACTAAACATGAGGTAATTTTTAAACTATTCCTCCGTTATTTCAACACTTCTAGTAGTTTAAGAGACAAGCTTACCCTAGGACTAGATCATCCTGTCCTCCACAACGTCCCTGGGAGAGCACACAGAATAATTAAAGACTAACATCTGAGGTGAAAAGTATTAGGGGCAAACCTGGACAGATAGAGTGCCAGGAAGAGGTTTTGTGACTGAGCAGGACCTGATGGGGCCTTCCTGGGACAGATCCCTGTCCCATATTCTCTGCTTTAGCTCTTCTCTGAAGTACTTAGGTAATAGTATCTGACGCACATTTCCTGCAGATGTTGAAACCTCCACCAAATGGAAGAAATTAACTATTTACTGACCAAGAGCACGTAGCCCCTAGACCTACTGGTGTTTGAGGATTGATAATGTAACACTGCCCTGTTACCTCACCATCAACCAATCAGAGAACTGTGCACAAACTGATCACATACCCTGCAACTCTCCTCTCTCACATGGCCTTCAAGAATGCTTTCCTGAAACCCCATTGAGGAATTCAAGTGTTTTGAGCACTAACTGAACTCCTTGCTTAGCACTCTCCAAGTGGCACCTAACACTGAACTTTCCTTTATAACAACTCAGTGTCAGAAGATTGGTTTTACTGTGCGAGGGCATGTGAACCAAAGTTTGGTTCATTAATAGTCTGTATATTCACAATGTGGGAAATGGGATAGCCTTATCACATACGAAGTTAGCATGGTCAAGGGGTGGTATCTTGAGTTCCACTGAAGACAGACAGTTCTCTGGTGATGACCACTAGATTATCATTTAAATTACCACTTCAGAGAAGCATTGGCTAATGTTATTTGTAAACATTTAGCATAATTCCTTAAGTCAATTTCAATTTACTCAAATTGGAATAAAAATAGCTTTAAAATCACCTGAGAAAAACATCTACATTCAACACTCACAACATCTCCAATAAAAAGTTCATTGTTAGAATGTTCAGAAGATAAAAATCTACCATGTAATTAATAACTAGAAGGCGTTTGTAAGCGTTCTATTCTAGGTCTTTGGGGATCACAATATAGTAAAAGATATAGGAACTCATAACAAAACTAGGGGACAAATGGCAGCTATACTGAAAGAGATAAACAATAATCCTACCCATCCTCAGGAATCCACTATTTATTAATTTTGCATACTAGCTATGCAATGGGTCATCAGAGTGAAAACAGATCAATCTTCCCCTTTGATGTGGAGCAATGAGGCAGGCTTCTCAAAATTGGTAGAACTATTTTTGGATCTTGAGAAATAAAACTTCTGACAGAAATGTAGAAATGTGAGTACCCCAGATTGGCAAAACAGATTGAATATAAAAATTGTATCTTGCAGAGCCCATAATGCTAACTGCTTTAACACACACAATAATTCCAATGCGCTAGTATAGTAACACTTTGTCACTTGTGTCCCTTATGTAAATTTTGATGTGCAAGCTCCCCTCATCCATCTTAGAGTTGTGCTATACTTAACACATCGTCTCCAAGTTCATCATTTAGGGAAAGAGATGGGAGGTGGTAGAGCAGCTTCTAACTTCCTTAACCTGGGAGTGATTCATGTCACTTCGTTGAAAGCCCATCCACCAAAACTAGTCATCCACCCCAAAAGGAGGGTAAATGTCTGGGGACACGTGAATATTTGGAAGCAATCACTGTCACAAGTAGGAATTTTTTAAAAAAATTTTGTTGTTGTTCAAATGAGAGAGTAACAGAATATGAACATGAAAGGATTGTCAGATCTTTTGATAGCAAGCTAAGAACTTGATCTTATTGTGTAACTAACTTAATTATATACCCCGGAAGGCATAATAAATGAAGACAGTGTGAATAGATGTAAAAGCTCATATATCAGGTTATAAAAGATGGGAAGAAAGTGATACAATTGCTTCTATTTTATTTCTTCAAGACTAAAATTGTACAATTATGTTATTTCCTCTAGCCTTTCGCAGCAACTGTTTGTGTGGAAGTTTGTGTGTGTATATCATTCAATAAATATATACTGAGAGCAACAAAATACATGTCAGATATTGTTAGGTGCTTAGGATACTTCACTGAATAAAAGATAAAATATCTGCCATGTGGCAGTAGGAAATTTTTTAATTTTTTTTTAAATCCTTAAGCACTGCAGGGAGATGCAACCAGTCCATTCTAAAGGAAATCAGTCCAAATATTCATTGGAAGGACTGATGCTGAAGCTGAAGTTCCAATACTTTGGCCACCTGATAGGAAGAACTGACTCATTAGAAAAGACCATAACGCTGGGAAGGATTGAAGGCAAGAGAAGGGGAAGACAGAAGATGACATGGTTGGATGGCATCACCAACTCGATGGACATGAGTTTGAGTAAACTCCAGGAGTTGATGATGGACAGGGAAGCCTGGCGTGTCACAATCCGTGGGGTTGCAAAGAGTCGTAAACAAGTGAGCTACTGAACTGAACTGAAGCAGTGTACTGGCTAGAATTACACTCCTGTATGTGTGCTTCTGCAATGAGCAATTTACCCAAAGTTCCTCTAGTTTATATCAAATATCCTTATCCAATAGAGGCAGTGTGTGTATTTTTGAAACAAAAACTACTGGGCAAAGATCAATAATCTTTAAAAAAAAAAAATTCTATTCATCAGGTGGAGAAAAATAGTCGCCTTTTCCCCTAAAGTCAAGATCTGAAGTATTAACATTTAATAAAGCCAATCTGATAAAGACTGCCACAGATCTTTCTAACTACAACAAAGGAGGGCACTTTAAAGCAACAGTGTAATGACACATCAAAGAAAGGAAGCAGCAGTTCTATTATAGGATTCCTGGGGAAGGGTGGAGTTTAGGTAAAATTTAAATGAGTTTTGATAGGCTCAAAGGGAAGAAAAAGCTTGATGTATAGAGGTTTATCTATACTACAAAGTGAACTCAAGCTTCTGTTCCTTGAAAACTATAAAGTTAAGATAAATTTAAATTTTTTTAATTTAGAAACTCATTATCTATAGAGCTCTGAACATGGGTTAGCAATTTAGGTTGCTTCAAAGTGACTCAGATCCTCTATCCAAAATGAACCATTCCATTCTTACTGATACGGTCTTCAAACAGCAAAGTTTCTGAAAGTTTATTATTTCAGAAAACAAAATAATTTCTCAGCATCATGCCCTTTTGTTCATCAACAAAATTAGCTTTTGCTGGGTCATTGTTTTCTTGTTTGCACTCCATTGGACCTACATGGAATTATCTCGTAAAAGACAATGAGGAATTACAATCTCTACCCTCTTCCTCTACTCAGTATCCTCAATGTTTATTGAATTCTTACTAAAGGTTTACTAATATAAACTAAATGTTTGCTATAAACAAGAAAAAATTAAGCAAAAAACATACAGCAAGTAAAGACAGTCATTGCCTTCAAGGAGTATCTCTTCACTTCACATAAAAATGATAAATGGATCACACTGCAGGACACCCTTTAGAAGAGATGATTTCTGTAAGCCTTTATATGCTGACTGATAGAAGTAAAAGGCCAAATGAATAATTGGTCAATGTTGCCACAAGGAAGAATCCAAAACCAAAATCATTGGCTTCGAACTAGTCCAGCTCTTTATGGCCAGTAATATTGAAACCAAAGATACAAAAGAGTGAAAAACAGCCTAGGCATTGGAAAAAGGGATTTTATTTTTCAACGTTCCTATAATTGGAAGGACATCTCTATTTGCTTGTATGTATTTAAGTACTAATCCTCTTTCAAGGCTCCTATACAGTCCCAGCTTCTCAACCAATCCTTCCCTAATTACTAGAGGCCACAGTGATTTCTCTCATCTATGAGTTGCTTTTGTAGTTGAAATCAGCATTAAGCAGCATAAACTCATGGCTCCCTAAGTGGCTAATTACTTAAGTTTTAAATAAAGCAGGGTTACTGATACATTCTGTTTAGTATAATTGTTTTCCTGTGAATATGACACTGTAAGTTATGGGCAACATGTAAAGTAGATTAGCTATCACTGGTATTCACCTTTATATTCCAGAAACTAGCTAAAGGAACTTCAGTAAAAATCTATTAAATATATAGATGGATAGATAGGTGTAATTCACTGCACAGTGTGTGATAAGTAACTTCATGCCCTTTTTGTCAGCTTATATTTTTTAAAGTGGCAATGAATTGCAGTTTATATACTTGCAATCATTTCAAAGTCACTGATCCAAATAGAATCCCCAATTCCTGACATTTAAAGGGAAACCTCAATTTCATTCTTTATTCAAGGATAATAAATGGTCTCCTTGAGAAAATGTAGCTAATGGGCATAAATATGTGGCAAGATTGGGATAACTCAAGCCTTAGGAACAGAAATAGGAAGGAAATCTTAGGAAGAAGATTTTTGCTTCACACAAAAAGATTAGCCAATGTAGCCTGTTTGTTTAGGTTAGGATAATGTAAGTAAGTGAGGGGATCAAGAGAAGAGAAAGGTATGTAGGTAAGGAGAACAATTATATGATGGTAGTGTTTTTAGTAGGGGTAGAATTGGGTTGGCCAAAAAGCTTGTTTAGGTTTTTCTGTAAGAAGTTATGAAAAATATGAACA
This sequence comes from Giraffa tippelskirchi, assembly GCF_054371585.1. Taxonomy (NCBI): domain Eukaryota; kingdom Metazoa; phylum Chordata; class Mammalia; order Artiodactyla; family Giraffidae; genus Giraffa; species Giraffa tippelskirchi. Next base: position 47,155,759 of record NC_137276.1, read on the forward strand.
AACTTTTGGGCTAACACAATAAATTTTTAAAGAAAGATAATAGGCATAATAACTAGTTTTGTGTTGCTGAACCTCAGACATGACTCTAAAAATAAGAGCTTTTAAACTACAACAAGTTGATCATTTCAATTAGTACAAAGGGCAATCATTTTTAATGGTAGGATCTATCTCTTTCCTTTTCCATGCATAATATAGAAGTGAAACTAATGAAAATTATAGTTCTGTCTGATTATCTTGATGGCCATTTTGCACTTAGAATGGTATGAGCCACACTGACTAGCCAAACAACAAATAAAAAGAGATTGTGCATTTCTGTCATTTTCAGGGACAATTGCATTCAGAGATGATCCCTTGAAAGCTATGAGAAAAGAGTACATCAGACCCATTACGCCTAGATCAATGAAAATCAAAATGAGCTAGTTTCCATCAGGCTCACCAACTCTGTGAATGAAACACACTGTTTGGTTTGAATCCAAATGCAGGTAATACTGAACATACATAGTGGTACGCAACAGTCTATATTTACTGGTCCTTCCCTTCCTCCCTGGCCTCTCCTCCTGCTGTTCTCTCCAATCTCCTTTCTACTTCACTGCCCTGTGGTTTAACAATGGCTTTTCCCATGAGGCTTAGCTGTAATGCACATGGTGCTTGTCCTCTAAATCCCAAAACATCCAAAACTAAAAAAGTGAACAGTCTGCAAGGATTCCACAAGTAAGGCTAAACCTCTGCCACAGTTCTCATGCTTATTACTGTTAGTTGCATTTATGTCCTTCCTTCTAGGTTTAAGAGCAGTGTTTGTACATATCACTTTGATATCATCTGTAAAGACTGTATAAGTGCCCTATGTATTAAGAGCTGAATAAATGCTCTCTGGGCTTCCCTGATGGCTCAGAGGTAAAAAATTCACCTGCAATGCAGGAGACTCAAGAGACGTGGGTTCAGTCCCTGAGTCAGGAAGCTGACCTGGAGGAGGGCATAGCAACCCACTCCAGTATTCTTATCTGAAAAATCCCATGGACAGAGGAGCTTAGCAGGCTCCAGTTCATAGGGGTCACAAAGAGTCAGACACAACTGTGGCAACTGAGCATGGGCTTAACTGAATAATTTCAGGAAATTACACAGTTTTCAAAGTCAGCAGATAATTCTTTTTACTATTTTCCTATCAAATGCTCACAGGGCTCAAAGGTCACTTGAAAACATCAAATTAAGAATTGACTTCTGGTCATATAACTTCTGGGACTTTTTCTCTGCAACTTATCTGCCCTATTGTACTGCAATTACTGACCTCCTATTAAAAGTTACTTAAAAGTCCCAAGGGAAGAAATATTGAATGTGAAAAAAACACTTTTTATACTGTGAGCAGAAAGAAGTCATGGAGGAGTCCAACTTGAAGGCCTACAGCCTCTTTGGAGTAGCTCAGGGGAGACAGGGATTAAACTGGGAGCTATAGTGCTCCCACTTAATGTAAGGTTGGGAAACAGAGCCAGAAGGTGAAACAAAGAATAGTTAAAGTCAGAAACCAGCAGAGTTAAGCTGGAAATCAAATGTCTGGAAGAGTAAGATAAAAAGTATGAAGCCCAGGATATAACTGTTCACTGGTGGTTCTCAGAGAGGGTGAAGCAAAGTTCCAGAGGCAGTTTTTTCCAATCAAATTACAGGTCCCTCCTACCAGCAAAAGGCAGAATTCTGGTGAGGAATACCTAAGCGGTGTATCTTGAAATTTTCTCTTGATAACTCAAAAAGACTCAACACATTTTCCCTATTTCCCCATTTATCTAGTTCTTCAAGTTAGGAGTTACTAAAGTAAATAAAGAAAATAAAGTTTGAGAGCATATCATAGTAGCTAAATGTTGAGTTCTAGAGTGAGACTGTAGTAGCAGTTTCAGCTCCATCGGGTGAGACCTATATAACCTGGAATAAGGTACTTGGACTTTTCAAGTTCTGTTTCATCTCCTACTAAACAGAAAAAAAATAACCTGAATTGTTATAAGAACTAAATGAATTGACTCCTCCAAGGACCCTGACACATTAGCTTGCATGGAATAAAGCTCAATAATGATTGGCTATAAATAGTAAGGGCACTGTGAATCATAACCAAAAGTAAAATACTATGGTAATGTAGGCATTTTGTCAGGGAAGGTCAATGGTAGACATAAGGAAATGGAGGCAACACAGGCATATCCAAGATGCAGCCCTCTTTAAAGCAAATGAGCCAGAGCCACTAGGGAGCTATTTGAGGTCAAGGGCAGCCCCATGTTAGCTACTTTACCCCCGGTACTTATTATAGCACTCAAGAAATACTTTTTAAAATAAACCAAGAGCAAAAATTAGTCCTTAGTGGATGTATGTTATCTCAGCACAACATCCCCATTTGAACAATACTAAGCACAACAAAAGAAATCTGAAACAGCAACTTGTAAACCAAGTCAGAGGTCCCAATCACAGCTAGTGAACTTTACCTGATATTACAGGAAATAGATCCAGGATCGTTCTTCTTAGTCATGTTTGAATAGAAATGGGAATATCAGGTAGCGGTCACAGAAAGTATTGATAGTTATTGTTCAAATGGTCAGAATACATCTTTTCCTCCACAGCTGTGGGTTTCAGTGGTAAACACAGCTCCTCTATCCATGGTATTCTCCAGGCAAGAATACTGGAGTGGGAAGCCATTCCCTTCTCCAGGGGATATTCCCAACCCAGGGATCAATCCCAGGTCTCTTGCATTGCAGGCAGATTCTTTGCCATCTGAGCCACCAGGGTAGCCCCAAAGACAGCTTCCTAAATGGTAAAAATTTCACCTATAACCACTATTCACCACTTTGATTCCCCTCATTCCTTTCTGCACATCATTAATATTAAGACAAACTTTTCAGTTACCTAAGATGCTGTGTGATACTGAGAAGGACCTTGTGGGACTTCTGGGCAAAAAAAACCTTTCTGTGTTCCTCCTTTCTTGATTATAGGAAACAGGCTTCAGTCAGCCTCCATGACCTTTCCTGGGTTTCAAGGAGCAGGTTGCAACAGTAGCTAATTAGGGAAGGGAGGGAATGTGGAGACAGGGAGGAACAGTCAAGAGAAACAATAGTGCAGCCTTGGGGCAAGGTCCTGGTTCCCCAACAAGAGATGTATAGAACAGTATCTTTGAATTATTTTGCAGATACTGAAACTCCCTCCAGGTGGGAGAAATTAACAGTATACTGCCTACAAGCACACTGACCCCAGACTAGCTGAAATCAGATTATGCTGACTTCCACTTACCTCACTGGCAAACAGTTAGAAGAAAGTCTAGGAGTTGATCGCATCCTCTGAACCATTACTAAAAACTTTTCACTACCCTTTCCAAGTTGGGACATAGTGAAGAGGGAATTCATAGGGCCTGGACTTCATCTTAGGCCTGTTCATGCTGATCATGCTCAGCCACCTCTCTAATGGACTCTAAACTCTGTACTTAGTGCCTATGGAAATGACAATAGAAGTGTAAGACCCCCTCCGGACAGGGGAACCTTGAAGATTGTATCCAGGTTACTCATCGCCTAAGAGAAAACATACACTAATCACCCCTGTCTCTAGACAGGCCATAAATTTTTCTGTACCTATCGGAGTGTAACCTTGGGCTTATTGATTATTGGCCAATTGTTTAACTGCTTGAACACATAACACATGAATGATGGAATTATTGCGATTGTATTTACCCTTTCTTTGTTTATGTAAGTCTCAAGGAATTTGGGGTGGTGAGTTCGGACAGGTACACATGGGGTATAAAAGATTTTCACAAATGCTGGTCGGGGTCCTTGGCTAAGACAAGACTCTGCCTTGGGCCCGCCAGTGTAATAAACTGCACTCCACTACCTGCACTGTCCTTCTGAGTAAGTTTGTTTCCCAGAACATGTGACTACAACAATAGTTTTGAGGGTTATTAGCCCACTGTTCGGCGAAGGCAATGGCACCCCACTCTAGTACTCCTGCCTGGAAAATCCCATGGATGGAGGAGCCTGGTAGGCTGCAGTCCATGGGGTCGCTAAGAGTCGGACACGACTGAGTGACTTCACTTTCCCTTTCATGCACTGGAGAAGGAAATGGCAACTCACTCCAGTATTCTTGCCTGGAGAATCCCAGGGATGGCGGAGTCTGGTAGGCTGCCGTCTATGGGGTCGCACAGAGTTGGACACGACTGAAGCGACTTAGCAGCAGCAGCCCACTGTGGCCCCCTTTGCCTGGCAAAGTAATAGAGCTATTCTTTTCTACTTAACCCAAAACTCCGTTTTCAAGATTTAATTTAGTGTTGAGGTACAAAGGTCAGATTTAGCTTCATTTGGAACAATGATAAACACAATATTATGAAACACTTATTCCAATAACCAGCCAGTAAACAATGGTTTACAGAGATGCTTCTTGCTTATTCTTATTCACCACTTGCTTTAGGAGATTACTTAATGCTGAGGGAATTACTAAAACGATCATAAGACACTGATCTATGTACAATAAGTAGGATATTTATAATAGTATTCACATATTATTGAATGTTTAAAGTTTTATAATATGAGTTGGAAACAAGTAACTTTGATTTTATAGACTTGATAGCTCTGAAAAGATATTTGACTGCTATTATCTAATAAAACATGAAGCACTGCAAATCCTACATGCATATTTTCATCATCTAAGGCTTGAATGTACTAAAATAATGTCAGAATTTACATTCAGTGTGAGAAATGGAATACTGCCGGTTGTATCAGTAAATAAAAAATGTCAGTCATCAGCTATTACAGCCACTGCCAACAGTGAGCTGGTGAGCCCTGAGGGAACTAAGGAAGGAAAAGAATACCTGTCATCTATCAGGCATCAGACTCAGCCACTCCCATAGTGACCCCTGAGGAAACTCAGGATATGAGAACACTGGCCTCAGATAGCTGCTTTCCACGTGGCACTATTGGAAAAGAACCTGCCTGCCAATGCAGGAGACATACAGAGGTGTGGGTTTAATCCTTGGGTCTGGAAGATTCCCTAGAGGACAGCATGGCAACACACTCCAGTATTCTTGCCTGGAAAATCCCACGGACAGAGGAGCCTGGCAGGCTACATCCCATGGGGTCGCAAAAGAGCTGAATACAACTGAAGCAACTTAGCACAGCACAGATAGCTGAGGTGTATATCAGAAGAATGACTTTAGTGATCCCACACTCCTGCATCTTCCCATACATAGAAAAGGACTTAACTCCTTAACTTGAGATATCTGGTAACAATACTCTTTCGACGTTCAGACTACCTGCACTCTGTTACAAAACTCCTATATATCCTGACTCCCTGCTTCACCTCCTTGTAGCTGTTCTCTGAGGGTTACTTGAGATGCTGCCTCCCAGGCTTGAAGTCTTAAAATTTTCTGCCAAATAAAATATAACTCTCAAATTTTAGGTTGTTGATATATTATTTTTAGCCAACAAGTTTAATAGAACTGCTGAGATATACCTGTTAGTTTTGAACGACTCAATGAAGAGCCAGTCTTATCTCTGGGGATAGTTTCTTTCTCATGTCCTTTTCACATATAGATTACACCTTAACTTTACTAAGTATTCATTACCATAAAGGTTAATTAAGTCCTCTATGGGAAACTGGATTATAGTAAAACCCACTTCAACTGTTCTAATTAGAGTTATTTAGGGTTTCCTAGTTAAGGGAATTTATACTGATTTTTTCCTATATATATATATATATGCAAATTTTACAAAAGGATTAATAAATTCAGTGTCTTTAAAGCATACATACAGGTTTCATCAAGGTGATTTCTATTTCCCAGTGACTAGTCAAAAAATTACATCATAATGGTCCATGATCATTTTGCCAAACATTTTGTTTTTTTATTTTTAATTTACTTTTTTAATTTTTAAAAAATATTTTTTAATTGAAGGATAATTGCTTTACAGAATTTTGTTTTCTGCCAAATATCACTATGAATCAGCCATAGGTATACATATGTTCCCTCCCTCTTGAACCTCCCTCCCATCTGCCTCCCCATCCCACCCCACTAGGTTGTTGCAGAGCCCCTATTTGAGTTCCCGGAATCATATAGCAAATTTCTATTGGCTATCTATTTTACACATGGTAATATAAGTTTCCATGTTACTCTCTCCATACATCTCACTCTCTCCTTTCTCCCCCCATTTTGTTAGTTTTTTTTTTTTTTACTACCAGCTATAACATTGATCCAGGACACTGGAGATGACTCGATTCAGGTCTGCTTAAATTCAACTATTAGAAGTAGGGAAAGGAATACTAAAGTGGAAATAGCTGGTAAGAACCCAAAACCCAGTAGTGTTGGTGGTATTGCATAACACAGGATCTGAAATCAATGGAACAGGACAGAAAACCTCGAAATAAACACATACACCTTTGGTCAGTTAATCTACAACAAAGGCAAGACTACACAATATTGGAAAGACAGTCTCTTCAACAAATAGTGCTGGGAAAATTGGACAGCTACACATAAAAAAATAAAATAAAATTAGATCATTCTTTAACACCATACATAAAAATAAGCTTAAAATGGATTAAAGACTGAAATGTGAGACCAGACAGCATAAAACCCCTAGAGGAAAACAGAACACTCTGACATAAACCACAGTATATCTTTTTTAATCTCTCTCCAGAATAATGGAAATAAAAATAAAAATAAATGGGACCTTCTGAAACTTAAAAGCTTTTGCACAGCAAAGCAAACAAACAAAATGAAAGGACAACCCACAGACTGGGAGAAAATATTTGCAAATGATGTGACCAACAAGGGATTAGTCTCCAAAATTTACAGATAGTCCATGATGCTTAATACCATCAAAACAAACAACCCAATCAAAAAATGGGCAGAAGACCTAAACAGAAGATGATATACTGATGGCCAAGCAGTACATGAAAAGATGTTCAACAATGCTAGTTATTAGAAAAGTGGAAATTAGAACTACAATGAGATACCACCTCACATCAGCCAGAATGGCTATCATCAAAAAATCCACAAACAGTAAATGCTGAAGAGGATGTGGGGAGAAGAGAACCCTCCCACTGCGTTGGCGGGAATGTAAATTGGTACAGCCAGTATGAAAAACAGCATGGAGGTTTCTTAAAAAAGTAAAAGTAGAGTTAACATATGACTCTACAATCCCATGCCTGAGCAGATATCTGGAGAAAAACATGATTGAAATGGATCCATGCACCCCAATGTTCATTGCAACACTTTACAATAGCCAAGACATGGAAGCAACCTAAATATCCATTGACAGAGCAATGGATAAAAAAGCTGTGGTACATAAAATGGATAACCAACAAGGACCTATTATACAGCACATGGAATTCTGCTCAATGTTATGTGGCATCCTGGATGGGAAGGGGATTTGGGGGAGAATGGATACATGTATATGTATGGCTGAGTTCCTTCACTGTTCACTTGAAACTATCACAACATTGTTAATCAGCTTTACCCCAATAAAATAAAAAATTTAAAGTTTGGGATAAAAAGAAGCTGTGGTACATATATATATACACACACATACACAGAGTGGAATATTACTCAGACATTAAAAAGAATAAAATAATGCCATTTATAGCAACACAGATGGACCTAGATATTGTTATACTGAATGAAGTAAGTCAGAGGAGAAATATATAACATCCCTTATATGTGGAGTCTAAAAAGAAATTATACAAATTAACTTACTTACAAAACAGAAAGAGACTCACAGACTTAGAGAACAAACTTATGGTTGCCAGGTAGAATTAGGGAGTTTGGGATGGACATGTACACATTGCTACAGTTAGGGAGTTTGGGAGGGACATGTACACATTGCTATGTATACTGCTTTGGATAACCAAACAGGGACCTACTGTATAGCACATGGAACTCACTCAATATTATGTGGCATCCTGGATGGGAGGGGAGTTTGGAGGAGAAAGGATACGTGTATGTGTATGGTTGAGTCCCTTTGCTGTTCACCCAAAACTACCACAACATTGTTAATCAGCTCAAACTCCACACAATTTTTTTTAAAAAAATCAGAATCTGATTGATGAAGGCAATGTTCACAACAACAAAACTTTCATATGATTGACTTGACTTTTCTCTTTTGAAAATAACCAAAATGGAATAGAACCTTCATCAATGACTGATTATACTACCATGTAAAAACAACATTTAAGGGCAATTATGAATTTCACACCTGATAAGTATTGTCCTGGTGATTCTTCAAATCACTTATCATTGGAATCATCCATTCACTATGAGCAACAGAAGTTCAAGAGAATGAAATTGACCCAGGGTTACATTAAGAAATGACCTGGGGTGCCATTTCATCTGGTGTTCCAATACATCTGAGGTTCTGAATAACTTACAGATGTTATCAAATGATCATAATAATGACTAATCCATAGTGAGTGCTTGCTATGTGCCAGGTACTTTTCTAAAATATTTACATATGTTAACTTAATCATTATGATCCCTTATTATCCCCATTTACAGATGATAGGAAAGAGTCACAAGATAAGTAACATGTCCAAAAAAAGAAAAAGAATGCTTCATTTGCCAGAATTCCTTCCAGAGCAATTGTTCTTTGTTTCTAGAAGGAACACTCTTATCAGTCACCTGGTGTAGGAAATGAGATTACTGAGATTACATTCCCTCCTGAATCAAACACAATCACATACAAGATTTACTTTAAAAAAGAATAAATGATCACAAATTACCATTTCAAGAGGATGGGTCATATTAACTGAGGGCTCTGGTTTTCCTGATGGTGTAGGCAAATTTTGACCCAAAGCCAAACTGATTAGCCACACTACTCCCTTTCACTCCAGTTAGTTTTAGGGGTGGAGGTATCTCTGCTACCTATATTTATCTCCAGTTCAGAAATTCATAGGACTTTGTCAGTGTTATTTAGATTAAGAAATTGAGGCCAGAGAAGAAAATAAGAGAAGAAAAGAAGAAGAAAATAAAAATATATCATCTCCACTGTCAAATTTACTTTGTAACTTTACACTCATGCAGATATGTTGAAAGAAACTGTCCAATCTAAAGAACAGAAAGTAGAAAATGTGGGATAAAATTGAATAAAGTAATCAAAAAACTGTAGGCAAAATCCCAATGTACCAATATATGTGTAGTAGTAGTCCTAGACTGACAAGAAAAAAAAGAAAAATTGTTTAAGGTAATAATGCCTGGAAATTTCCCAGATTATATTTTTAAATATTATTATATAGATGCAAAAATTTCAAGGAACCCAAAAGATAAACACAAAAAAATACACACCCAGACACATCATAGTCAAGCCACTGAAAGCAAGAAAGAAAGTCTTCAAAGCAGCAAGAGAAAAATGACTCATGACACACCAGGGACTAACAATATGATTAATGGCCGACTCATCAGAGACAGTGGTGGCTAGAAGGCAGATGAATGATATATTCAAAGTGCTGGGGGGGGGGGGGAAACTGTCAACAAGTAAAACTATCTTTCAAAAATGAAGGTGAAACAAAGACAGTGATATATAAATAAAAAGTGAAATAATTCATTTCTAGCAAAACTGCCTTACAAGAAATACTAAAGGAAGTCTTTAAGGCTGAAGGAAAATGACACAAAACAACAACTTTAATACACACAAAGAAACAAAGAGCATAAGAAATGGAAAACAGGTGAGTAAATATAAAAGACTATGTATTATGAATTATGTCCACCTCCCAAATTCACATGCTGAGATTCTAACCCCCAATACGACAGTATTAGCAGGTGGTGCCTTGGGGAAGTAAATCATGAGGGTGGCCCCCTTATGAATGGGATAGGTGCCCTTATAAAAGAGATCCCAGGGGCTCTCTTGCTTTTTCCACCATGTGGGGACACAGCAAAAAGACAACTGTCATGAACCAGGAAGCAAACCCTCACCAAACAATAAATATGCCAGTGCCTTGATTTGGGACATCTCAGCTTACAGAATTGTGAGAAATAAATGTTCATCACTTGTAAGCCACCTGCTCTATGGTACTCGTGCAGCCAACTGAATTAAGACACTATTATATATATACATATTTCCTCTTTTCTTAGTTTCTCTAAGAAACATGTTTATTAAAAAGCAATAATTACAGTACTCTTAGATTAGGTTTACAAAACATAAAAGTGTAATTTATGTTAATATTAGCACTAAGAATAAGGGAGGCAGAATTTGGAGCTATATTAGAGCAAAGTTGCTATGTTTTATACCAGAATTACATTCTTACTAGCCTAAAGAAACTTCTGATAAGATCGCGTATTATAATCTCTAGAACAATCAGCAAATAAACAACTCTAAAAATATAGTTAAAAATCAGAGGAATGAAATGATACAAAGAAAAACATTTATTAAGCAAACAAACAAAAAGATGATAGTATAGTAAGGAGAGGAGAGAACAAGATGGTGGAGGAGTAAGTGGACGTGGAGTACATCTCTCTCCACGGATACATCAGGAATACACCTTCAGAAACAGAAGTGCATGCAGAACACCAGCTGAGAGCAGACAGGAGTACCTGACCAGTGGAAAAGAATATAAAGAACCACGCAAAACACGGCAGGACAAAGGAACTAGGGGGAAAAACAGGAGTGTTAGTAGGACTGGATGGAGAAGGCAATGGCACCCCACTCCAGTACTCTTGCCTGGGAAACCCCATGGACAAGAGGAGCCTGGTAGGCTACAGCCCATGAGGTCGCGAAGAGTCAGACACGACTGACGCGACTTAGCAGCAGCAGCAGCAGTAGGATTGGACCTATCATCAGCGGGTGGGGGAACTGAAGCAGGGGTCTGATCCCCACAGCGGAGCAACGGTCTGAGTCAGAGGTGAAACATTTAAGGCTGAGAGTGAAACAGCTGATCTGTGGCAACCTAAATGGAATGAGGCTCAGTCCTTGCTGCAGCCATACATACCCCAGGCAGGAATGCAGGTCTCCTGGAAGGTGCGGTGGCTGGGAACTGGAGTTTAGGGATTGTGGAGCAAACCCAGAGCAAGGGCTGCTGTTGACTGCAGAGAGACGGATCGAGGGGATGTGAGGGTGGGGATTGTGGTGGGAAATGCCTGTGGAGGAAAGCCAAGCCGCCTGAAAGCAAGGTTATACTGCTGAGTCATGCGTAGACCGGAGCCATCACCATAGCCTCTCTCTCTCTCCACACACAAGCAACGGTAGCTGAACAGTAGAGAGACTGGCCCATCAAATGGCTGATGCACTGAACTACAAAGTAGGACCCCACCCAAGGTGCTCCTTTCAGTGACTGATGAGCAAATCTACAGAGTAGGACCCCAGTCAGGGGGGCCCCTCTATGTGTCTGACACGCTGAGCAACAGAGAAGGACCCCAGGCAAGGGATCTCTCTAAGTGCCTGAATGGGTGGAGCTATGGAGAAAGACTGGCCAAAGAGGCCTTCTGATCACCAGCTACAAGAGGCTCGAAAAAAGACTCTGATAGGGCCATGACACCTGCTGCGGAGGCAGTCCGTTTCGCTGAACACTTGGCGCCACCAGGGTCCCCGAAAGCCAAGCAGCTGTGTCACCTTCATGCTCAACTCTCACTGGGGCAGAGCTGCCACAGGCAAAAAAAAAACAAAACACAAGTCTTGTGTTTATGTGCGCAGGGTCGCTTCAGTCCTCTCCGACTCTTTGCGACCCTGTAGACTGTGGCCTGCCAGACTTTTCTGTCAGAGAGGGGGTTCTCCAGTCAAGAATACTGGAGCGTATTGGCCAATACTGGTTGCCATACCCTTTTAGACCACTGTATTTCCTGCTGCCCTAGCCGCCAACCCCTGAGTACCTGGTGCTGTCAGAAGTCCTGTGACCCAAGCAGCTGCACCACTTCCACATCTGCCCTCACAGGGGCAAACCCAAGTCCTCCAGGGCAGCCTCAGGAGCTAAACCCCAGTGGACGACCCACATGTAGAGGTGGAAATAAAACCACAATTGAAACCCAGGGGCAGTGCGGCTAAAGAAGAAGGCCCAAAAGCTTCCCACCAGCTGTGCAAGCTGCAGATTAAATCCACATGATCAACTAAGCAGACTCTGTGTCTATGCACTATATAAAAGTCCACTGAGTGCTCCCATAAAAGAAAACGCACTAGCTCTGATAGCTGTGAGCACTGGAGGCAAGAACACACAGCAGTAGGACCAGATTAGAACCTGAGCTGCCCCCACAGCAGGTCCAGAGGTCAGCACAGTGTTGGAGGGCATCCTAGGCAGCTAAGGTGGACTGTGATTCTCAGTGTGGGAAAGGACTCTGACAGCAGTGACTCAAGAAAAACATTTTCTTATTTTTTTTTACTTGTTCTGTAGATTCTTTTGGATTTTTTCTTTTTTCTCCCCCTCTGTTGTTGTCGATTGGCACTAATTCAATTGGCACTAAGAAATCCAGTTAAGCTTTTGAGCTTTTTCTTTTCCCTCAGTCACATCTTTTATTGTTGTCATAAACTTCTGCTTTTATGTTGGGCTTTTGCTGTTCTGTGGAGTTTCCCTCTTTTTTTTTCTTTTCTTTTTTTAATTTTAATTTTTTAAACCTATTATTTTTTCACATTTATGCCTTTGTTTGGTTTTCCTACTGTTCTTTTCCCCTTGCAGTTATTCTTTCACATGTATCTTCTTTATCCACCTCTTTTTAACTTAGCATATCTATTCTTTCTTTCTTTTCTTTCTCTTTCCTCTCAACATATTTGTTAGCTTTATTTTCATTGCCTTATTCCCCAATTGGCACCTTGTTTTAGTTTTGTTTTCCAGTTTGTGCCTTAATTAGTTTTGTTCTGGTAGATATAATTTTTGGTTTCCTTTGTGTGCGGGGTCAATCTATTGTACTTAATTTTCATTGGACTGTTTTGATTTTGCTTATGGGTGTATATGTATATGTGTATATTCAGTCACACTTTCTATTGTTTTAAACCTCTGACTCTACATTGGGCTTTTGCAGTTCTCTGGAGTTTTCCTTTTTTTCCCCTTTTTTCTTTCTTCTTCCATTTTTTTCTCTTTTATCTTTTTTATATTTTTAATTTTTTAAGCCTATTATATTTTTTTACATTTATTCCTTCATTTGCCTTTCTTACTATTCTTTTCCCCTTGCAATTAATCTTTAATGTATATAAATCTTCATCTACCTCTATTTAACTTTGCATATCTATTCTTTCTTTCCTTTCCTCTCAGCATATTAGTTAGTTTTGTTTTCATTGCTTTATTCTTCAGTTGGCACCTTACTTTAGTTTTGTTTTCCAGTTAGTGCTTAAGTTAGTTTTGTTCTTAACTGGTAAATATAATTTTTGATTTCCTTTGTTCACTGGGTCAATCTACTGGACTTTTTTGGACTGTTTTCACTTTGCTCATGGGTGTATATGTATATGTATATATTTCATTATTTTAATTATTACTTGCCTGATTTTGTAATTGCCATTTGTCTGGGGTCCATCTTTGGCTTCTCATTTTTGGATATTTGTTTTTACTTTCCCTTAATGCCATAAAAAACCACTTGTGGAATCTTTGTTCCTGATCAGAGATCAAACCCTGAGCCTTTGCAGTGGCAGCACTGACTCCAAGACCCTAGACTACCAGAGAACTGACCCTTGGGAGTATCAAACAGTGAGAACGCACACAAAGGAAACCATGTGAACACAAGACCCACCATCATTCAACCACCAGTAGCACCCTGTGCAGGATGCCTCATCTAAACAACAGACAAAACAAAAACACAAACCCAATTATCAGCAGACAGGAGTACCACCTTACGTAGCTTTGGCCGTCAGAGGAAAAACAAACTTTAAACAAAAATTCAGCACAAATCTCATCCTATACAAAGCTCACACAAACCACTGGACCAACCTTAGGAGGGCAGAAACTAAAAGGAAGAAAGAATTCAACCTTGAAGCCTGGGAAAAGGAGACATAAAACACAGTAACTTTAAAAAACAAAAATTAAAAGGCAGAGAAATACTGCACAAATGAAGGAACAAACTAGAAACATAGAAGTCCAAATAAATAAAGAGGAAATAGGAAAATTACCTGAAAAACAATTCAAAATAATGATAGTAAAGATGATCAAAAACCTTGAAAACAAAATGCAGCAAATGCAAGAATCAATTAGCAAAGAACTAGAAGAATTAAAGAATAAGCATACAGAGACAAACAACACAACTACTGAAGTTAAAAATACTCTAGAAGGAATCAATAGCAGAATATCTGAAGCAGAAGAACGAATCAGTGAGCTGGAAGATAAAATGGTGGAAATAACTTCTGAAGAGCAGAATAAGGTAAAAAGAATGAAAAGAGCTGAGGACAGTCCGAGAGACCTTAGGAATCATATAAAACAGACCAACATTCGAATTATAGGGGTCCCAGAAGAAGAAAAGAAAAAGAAAAATCTTTTTTTGAAGAGATTATAGCTGAAAATTTCCCCACCATGGAAAAGGAAATAGCCAATCAAGTCCAAGAGGCACAAAGAGATAAACCCAAGGAGAAACACACCAAGACACATACTAATCAAACTAACAAAGACTAAACACAAAGAAAGAATATTAAAAGCAGCAAGGGAGAAGCAGCAAGTAACATACATGGGAAACCCCATACATTTATCAGCTAATCTTTCAGCAGAAACTCTGCAGGCCAGAAGGGAATGGCAGGATATATTTAAAGTACTGAAAGGGAAAAATCTACAACCAAGATTACTGTACCCAGCAAGGATCTCATTCAAAATTGATGGAGAAATAAAAAGCTTTTCAGACAAGCAAAAGTTAAGAGAATTCAGTACCACCACACCAGCTTCACAACAAATGATAAACGGACTTATATAGTCAAGAAATACAACAGGAGAAAAAGGATCTACAAAATCAACCCCAAACAATTAGAAAATGGCAATAGGAACATATATCAATAATTACTTTAAATGTAAATTGATTAACTGTTCCAACCACAAGACACAGATCGGTTGAATGGATACAAAAAGAAGACCCATATATATACTGTCCACAAGAAAACCACTTCAGATCTCAAGACATATAGACTGAAAGTGAGAGGATGGAAAAATATATTCCATGCAAATGGGAAGCAAAAGAAAGCTGGAGCACCAATCCTCATATCAGACAAAATAGACCTTAAAATAAAGAAGATTACAAGAGATAAGGAAGGACACTACATATCAAGTGATCATATCATATCATAATGATCAAGGGATCAATCCAAGAGGAAGACATAACAATTGTAAATATCTATGCACCCAACATAGGAGCACCTCAATACATAAGACAAACACTAACAGACATAAAAGGAGAAATCGACAGTAACAGAAAAATAGTAGACTTTAACACCCCACTCACACCAATGGACAGATCATCAAAACAGAAAATTAATAAGGAAACACAAGTCTTAAATGATACATTAGATGAGATGGATCTCATTGATATCTTCAGGACATTCTATCCAAATGCAGAACAATACACCTTCTTCTCAAGTGCATATGGAAAGTTCTCCAGATAGACCACATCTTGGGTTACAAATCAACCCTCAGTAAATATAAGAAAATTGAAATTATATCAAGCATCTTCAACCACAATGCTATGAGACTAGATATCAATTACAAGAAAATTCTGTAGGAAACACAAACACATGGAGATTAAACAACACATTTCTAAATAAACAACAGTTTACTGAAGAAATCAAAAGGGAAATCAAAAAATTTCTAGAAACAAACAACAATGAAAACACAACTCAAAACCAATGGGATGCAAAACCAGTCCTAAGAGGGAAGTTTATAGTGATACAATCCTACCTCAAGAAACAAGAAAAACATCGAATACACAACCTAACGTTATGCCTAAAGCAACTGGAAAAAGAAGAAAGCAAAACCCAAAATTAGTAGAAGGAAAGAAATCATAAAGATCTGAGCAGAAATAAATGAAATAGAAATGAAAGAAACAATAGTAAAGATTAATAGAGCTAAAGCTGGTTCTTTGAGAAGATATACAAAATTGACAAGTCTTTAGCCAGACTCATCAAGAAAAAAAGAGAGAAGAACCAAATCAACACAATTAGAAATGAAAAAGGAGAGGTTACATCAGACAATGCAGAAAAACAAAGGATTATAAGACACTATTATGAACAACTATATGGCAATAAAATGGATAACCTGGAAGAAATGGACAGATTCTTAGAAAAATTCAATCTTCCAAGACTGAACAGGAAGAAACAGAAATTATGAACAACCCAGTTGCACTGAAATTGAAGCTGTGATCAAAAGTCTTCCAAAAACCAAAACCCCAGGACCAGATGTCTTCACAGGAGAATTCTATCAAACATTTCTGTTCTGCTCTGTTCAGTCGCTCAGTCGTGTCTGACTCTTTGCAACCCCATAAACCACAGCACGCCAGGCCTCCCTGTCCATCACCAACTCCTGGAGTACACCTAAACCTATTTCCATTGAGTCGGTGATGCCATGCAACCATCTCATTGTCTGTCGTCTCCTGCCCTCAATCTTTCCCAGCATCAGGGTCTTTTCAAACGAGTCAGCTCTTTGCATCAGGTGGCCAAAGTACTGGAGTTTCAGCTTCCACATCAGTCCTTCCAATGAACACCCAGGACTGACCTCCTTTAGGATGGACTGGTTGGATCTCCTTGCAGTCCAAGGGACTCTCAAGAGTCTTCTCCAACACCACAATTCAAAAGCATCAATTCTTCTGTGCTCAGCTTTCTTCATCATCCAACTCTCCCATCCATACATGACCACTGGAAAAACCGTAGCCTTGACTAGATGGACCTTTGTTGGCAAAGTAATGTCTCTGCTTTTTAATATGCTATCTAGGTTGGTCATAACTTTACTTTCAAGGAGTAAGCATCTTTTAATTTCATGGCTGTAATCACCATCTGCAGTGATTTTGGAGCCCAGAAAAATAAAGTCAGCCACTGTTTCCCCATCCATTTGCCATGAAGTGATGGGACCAGATGCCATGATCTTAGTTAGAGAAGAGCTAATGCCTATCCTTTTAAAATTCTCAAAAAAATTGCAGAGGAAGGAAGACTTCCAAATTCATTCTACAAGGCCACCATCACCCTAATACCAAAACCAGACAAAGACAACACAGGCAAGAAAACTACAGGCCAATATCACTGATGAACATAGATACAAAAATCCTCAACAAAATTTTTAGCAAACAGAATTCAGCAACACATCAAAAAGCTCATACACCATGGTCAAGTTGGGTTTATTCCGGGGATGCAAGGATTCTTCAATATACTCAAATCAATCAATGTGATACACCATATTAACAAATTGAATGATAAAAACCATATGATCGTCTCAATAGATGCAGAAAAAGCCTTTGACAAAATTCAGCACCCAAATATGATTAAAACTCTTCAAAAAATGGGCACAGAAGGGACCTACCTCAATATAGTAAAGGCCATATATGATAAGCCTACAGCAAACATTCTCAATGGTGAAAAACTGAAAGCATTCCCCCTAAGATCAGGAACAAGACAAGGGTGTCCACTTTCACCACTATTATTCAACATAATTCTTCAAGTCCTAGCTACAGCAATCAGAGAAGAAAAATAAATAAAAGGAATCCAGATTGGAAAAGAAGTAAAGTTCTCACTGTTTGCAAATGACATAGTACTACACATAGAAAACCCTAAAGATAGTATCAGAAAATTACTAGAGCTAATCAGTGAATTTAGCAAAGTTGCAGGATACAAAAATCAATACAGAGAAATCACTTGCATTTATATATACTAACAATGAAAAATCAGAAAGAGCAATTAAGGAATTAATCTCATTCACCATTGCAACAAAAAGAATTAAATATCTAGGAATAAACTTACCTAAGGAGATGAAAGAACTGTACACAGAAAATTACAAGACACTAATGAAATAAATCAAAGATGACATAAACAGATGGGGAGATAGTCCATGTTCCTGGGTAGGAAGAATCAATATTGTGAAAATGACTATACTACTGAATGCAATCTACAGATTTAATGCAATCCCTATCAAATTACCAATGGCATTTTTCACAGAACTAGAACAATTCACATGGAAATACCAAAGACCCCAAATAGCCAAAGCAGTCTTGAGAAAGAAAAATGGAGCTGGAGGAATCTAGCTTCCTGATTTGAGATTATACCACAAAGCTACAGTCACCAAGACAGTATGGTACTGGCACAAAAACAGAAATATAGACTAGTGGAATAAGATAGAAAGCCCAGAAATAAACCCATGCACCTATGGGTACCTTAATTTTGACAAAAGAGGCAAAAATATAAAATGGGGCAAAGACAGCCTCTTCAATAAATGGTGCTGGGAAAACTGGACAGCTACATTTCAAAGAATGAAATTAGAACACTTCCTAACACTATACACAAAGATAAACTCAAAATGGATTAATGACCTAACTGTAAGACCAGAAACTATAAAACTATTAGAGGAAAACATAGGCAGACCACTCTATGACATAAATTAAAGCAAGATCCTCTATGACCCACCACCCAGAGTAACAGAAATAAAAACAAAAGTAAACAAGTGGGACCTGATTAAACTTAAAAGCTTTTGCACAGCAAAGGAATCTATAAGCAAGGTGAAAAGACAACCGTCAGAATGGGAGAAAATAATAGCAAATGAAACAACTGACAAAGGATTAATTTCCAAAACATACAAGCAGCTCACACAACTCAATATTAGAAAAGCAAAGAGCCCAATCAAAAAGTGTGAAAAAGACCTAAACAGACATTTCTGCAAACAAATGGCTAACAAACACATGAAAAGATGCTCAACATTGCTCATTATTAGAGAAATGCAAATCAAAACTACAATGAGATATCACCTCACACTAGTCAGAATGGCTATCATCAAAAAGTCTACAAATGATAAATGCTGGAAAGGGTGTGAAGAAAAGGGAACACTCTTGCACTGTTGGTAGGAATGTAAATTGATACAGGCACTATGGAAGTTGGTATGTAGATTCCTTAAAAAACTAGGAATAAAACCACCATATGACCCAGCATCCTATTCGTAGGTATATACCCTGAGGAAACCAAAATTGAAAGAGACACGCATATCCCATTTTTATTGCAGCACTATTTACAATAGCTAGAACATGGAAACAACTTAGATGTCCATTGACAGATGAATGGATAAAGAAGCTGTTGTATATATACACAATGGAATATTACTCAGCCATAAAAAGGAACGCATTTGAGTCAATTCTAATGAGGTGGATGAACCTAGAACCTATTATACAGAGTGAAGTGAGTCAGAAAGAGAAAGATAAATACGATATTCTAACACATATATACAGAGTCTAGAAAAATGGTACTGAAGAATTTGTTTACAGGGCAACAATGGAGAAACAGACATAGAGAATAGACTTATGGACATGGGGAGAGGGGAGGACAAGGTGAGATGTACGGAAGGAGTAACATGGAAGCTTACATTACCGTATGTAAAATAGATAGCCAATGGGAATTTCCTGTATAGCTCAGGAAACTCAAACAGGGCCTCTGTACCAACCTATAGGAGTGGGATGGGGAGAGAGATTGGAGGGAGGTTCAAAAGAGAGGGGATGTTTGTATACCTATGGCTGATATATGTTGAGGTTTGACAGAAAACAGCAAAATTATGTAAAGCAATTATCCTTCAATAAAAAAATTAATTAATAAATTAAGATGAAAAGAATTACATGGAACAGAAAAAACAATAAAATGGCAGATATAAGTCCAAATATAGCAATTATATTAAATACAAATGGACGAAACACTCTAATCAAAACATGGAGATTGCCAAACATAACTAAGCATAATTCAACATGACTAAGCATAATTCAACATATGCTGTCTACTGAAATACACACAAATAGGTGGAAGTAAACGAATGGGGGAACAAGGCAAAATCTAATGATAAAAGAGGTGGAAGTATTATGCTAATACTAGACTAAACAGACCTTAAGAAACATCCCTAGAAACAAAGAATAATTTCATAATGCTAAATATCAGTACATCAGGAAAATATAAAAATTATAAAGGTATATGCATGTGTCAACTGAGTTCCAAAAACTTACAGAACTGAAGAGAGAAATAGAGAATTCAATATGTACAGCTGAATATTTCAATACCCTTCTCTTAGTAATTGAAAGAACAATTAGATATAATATCAGTAAGAACATTAAAGATGTGAACAGCAATATCAAATTGATGTAACTGGCATTTGTAGAATATTCTACCCAAAAGAGCACACTATGCCTTTTTTTGCAAATGTACATAAAACAGTATCTATAATATACCATTTGCTAAACCACATGCTACTCTATGTGTGGTATCAGACTGACCATGTACATAGTCATTATGGTTTAGCCAGTTGTGCCAGAATGAGAACCCTAAGGCAGTTCTGAATTTGAATCATGATTTAGGAATTTACTAGATGTTAAATTTTGCACAAGCTCTTCAACTTGTATGAGAGACCGTGGATGGTAATACTGCCTACTTCAGAGCTTGCTGAAAGAATTCAAGGCAATAAGTGCAAGTTTAGTGTCTAAAAAAGTAGGTACTCAATAAAAGGTAGCCAACAGCATTTCATTATCATGAACATGCAGAAGTAGGCATTATCATTTACTTATTCTGCCCCTTTAAGAAGTAGAGAACACCTTAGCTGCTCTATGTGATGAGAAGACAATCAATGGAAACAAGAATTCAGTATGGAGTGGAAATGAAGTAGTAACAAGCCATGCTCCCGGCAGCTATTTCTGGAGCTTGATAGTGAAGAGTCTGGTGCCCTAAACATATTTCCACACATTTTGAGTATTTGGGTCCAATCATAGGCTCAGTTAGTAGCCAAGATAATTTATATTATAGTTCCTGAAGGTAAATGGTATTCTAGAATGGCTAGGAAACAGGTTTGTTTCCAAGTTCATAATAAGTGGCAACAGTTCCCTCATGCCTTCTATTTTTATACTTTTATATACTTTTACCAGTAAAATAATAGCTATATTTTACTAGGATTTAACAAGTAGATTTTTTTTAAAGCAACATGGCAAATATTCAGTACAGATTTATATATTCAGTGAGCTCCACATCAGGTGCATTAAAATGCATATACATCCAATCATCTCTAGTCTGTCACATAGAATTTCACATTGTATAGTACGAACAACAAAATTGCTGATTTTATTCTGGGGGATCAAATTTAACTATCTACTTCCCTTTGAGTCTCAGGCAGAAGTAACAAACTGTCCAGGATCCTTCTCTTTCTTAACCCTTATAGAGCCAAGGTGAGATATTTAATCAATCAGGTTTCCTAACAGTTATTATGTAGCTACTGCATCAGAAAACAGTTGAAGAATTAGATTCTACAACTTGTAATAGAGAAAAATGTCCTCTAATAAAGTATTTCTTGACTAGCAGTTTGTAAAATATTGATAGATGTTATATGAGGAAAATTGTATATGAATAAATTAAAAATAAGGTTAAACAAAATTGAACTACTTTTTTCCCCTTACTACAAAACATCTGATTTTTTTAATGTTTAATGAGTAGACATGCTGTAGGAATTTCTGAGAGGGAGATAAAGAAAGCACTATCTTCCCAACTTGTTTAATTAATGAATCCAATTTTTCTGGAAGGTATTTTGAAAACTGTTGCTTCTATCCAACTCATTCTATATACAAAATGAAACTGAATTTCAGAAAATGGCTCATTCAAAATCACAGGTAATCACAGAACTAGGATCCAAGTTTTCTATGTCTAGAGGAAGAAATATTTTTCATGTTAATCTTTACTCTCCAGCTGATCTCATGGCCTGCTTTGAGAAGAATTTCAACTACATAATCTTATGTTTTAAACAAAATTGTATAATCTTGTAATGAAAAATATCTCTGCTACACTTTCATTGAGTGGTCAATTAACTCAGCTTCTCAAATATAGGAAAGTGATTCTAATTCTAATTCTTAGATTTTGGAGATTCTCTTATCTTTGGTTCCTTTCCTTGTTTCTATAATTTTTCTGCTACCATACTTCATGCCTCCTCAAGAATATGGCATGTCTTCCATTGTGTATATAATCTCACATTAGTGAGGGCACTTTTCTAAACAGTGTAGGCCCATTATTAACTCAGATTAATTGTCTTTGTCACAGATTCTATCTATATGGTAAATTCAGTCTTTCTTGGGATTATCATTGTTTCACATACCAGACATTATGTTAAATATTTTACATTTATATTTTTGTTTAATCTTTATAATAATTTTATTATATAATATAATATGCATATAATTTTATTATATGCATTATATTATTGAGTCTATCTCATAAATCAGAAAAATAAACTTTAAAATGTTAAGTACTCACTCATGCTTTCTCATTGTTGAGTTGCAGATGAAACACTGGCATTAGAACTCCAGAATTACACTCTTAATCACTCACCATATGGTTAGCTTAGCTTTTAAGTGCTCAGAGCAGTTAAATATCAAATCACTAAGACTAGAGTGCTTATTTGATGTGATGACTAAGCAAACAACAATAATTATGGCAAGATTAATGCTGAGTTGGTCACTCAAAAGCACACCAGCCTCACTCTCCAACAAAGCATCGTTTTCATCTTCAATACAAGGTTGATCATTATACCCGGTATCATTAAATCTCTAGGTACAAATGCATGTGAATAATCAGTAAACCATTAAGTGATGACAAATATTTCACTTATAATTAATAGCCCACTAGCAGGAAGAAAACATTTAAACAGAATATACCAAATAATACTTTCTTTTATACCTCAAAATAATCAATTCACAGAATGAATTCAAGGTCTCATTTAAGTATTTGAAAAATGATCTCTGCTATTCTAATCAACGTGTAATGAACACTCATATTTAGGATACAATTTTGACTTAGAAAAAAACTTCTGCATGTATTTTATCTTAGTTTGTCCTTCCAGATCCATTTTCAACCATCTGTGCCCTATTTTGTTCCTCAGGAGGCTGACTGGAAAGAATTTTGAACACTAAGCTCCCTTGCTCTCTAGCTTCCCACATTCAACCACTGGGAGACTCTGCAGGGGATCGGAAGGTAGGAACATATACAGGTCAAGGAATTTATTCCCCCCTACTCCCCTTCTGCCCAGATGCTATTTGGCAGTGGTTCTTTCCTCTCGTCTAAAGCCACAGCTCTTGTCAGAGCTATTTTTCCCATAGGTTCAGGTAACTGCTCCCTCTCCTTGCTATTTCATGCCTAGAAGTGATAACAGCTTTTCACTTTTACTAGCCTATGTTTCATGTTGATTCCCTTATTCCTGCCCACATCTCTGTAAACAACCTCTCTACCTCTTCACATACCCTCTGAGTAAGGTATGTGAAGGAAATGGGAAATCTATATTCACATTCAGTAAGGAGGGAATAAGAAATCTATATTCCACAGGAGACCTTGACTGATATATCTAATTTTAAAAAACAGAAATAAACAAGGAAACATCACCTGTCCACCGTGAAATGGCTTCTTACCACAGTATAGCAAGCATTATATATCCACTATGCAGTCAATGATCATCTGCCCACTTGAGTCCAGTCACCAATAGACTGTTTTGCAATCCACTTGGTTTAACTTTGAATCATAAAGGCCTGAATTGTAAGAAATGTGTCCCTGAAGAAAAAGTTTTGATACCTTAACTGAGAAATGAATTGAGAATTAAACAAGAAAATACTTTTAGTCAGCATGAACTATCTTTTTTCTTTTTGTTCGAATCAGTTCAAAAGTCACTTGTTTTTGATAGTTGAAGTCATTTACTAAGAATTTTTTCTTAATCACAGAGATTATTATTTTAATAAATCGTGAAGTCTTTATACCTTAATTTCATCAAGTATAACTGTAAGAGATATATTTCCAATTTTAATGCTATTTTAGGGAAGAAAATGGAAAATGAAAAAGGAAAGAAAAGGAAACAAGCATCCTCCTATAGAGCATAATATTGAAAATATTCTAAGTGAAATATTAGTTATAGAAAATTCTGCTCTAAAGCTACTGAAGGAAAATGCAATCCATGACACATTCAAATAAACACATTAAAAAATAAGATCTTCAAAAATGAGTACAGATTTGTATTGTTGAATATGAAAAAGGGCAGCTTTTCAAGATCTTACAGGCAATATGATAATCGAAATAAAATTCTATGTTAGGGTTTTTATTAATAATCACTGTCTCCTATAAATTCAATTATTCAAACATATTTTTGAGACCTCTGAATTCTTTCTAATGTTATGAGGAGAACTTAAGATGATTAGTAGGAAGAAATTAATATAATAATAAGCATTTACTAGGACTTTATTATGTATCAGGCACCATGCAGCGTGTTTTATATGTATTAACTTAACCTCCAAGTGGCCAATGTTAGTTGACACATATTGAGCACTTAGTAAGTATCAGATACAGTTTTAAATGCTTTATACACATGAACTTATTCAATCCTCACATCAAACCTATGAGATAGGTACTGTTACTATTTTCATAAGTGAAAGTCATTCAGTCATGACCGAGTCTTTGTGACCCCACGGACTATACAGTCCATGGAATTCTCCAGGCCAGAATACTGGAGTGGGTAGCCTTGCCCTTCTGCAGGGGATTTTCCCAAACCAGGGGTTGAACTCAGGTCTCCCACATTGCAGGCGGATTCTTTACCAGCTGAATCACAAGGGAAGCCCAGGAATACTGGAGTAGGTAGCCTATCCCTTCTCCAGAGGGTTTTCCCAACCCAGGAATTGAACCAGGGTCTCCTGCATTGCAGGCAGATTCTTTACCAACTGAGCTATCAGGGAAGCCCTGATAGCTATCTGATAGCCCTGATAACTGTTTTCACACTACACATTAAACACTGAGGCAGAGAGAAGTTAAGTAACCTGCTCAAAGTTATGCATCTATTATGGTAGAGTTGGAATACGAGCACAAGGGCTCACCTCAGAACTCATTCTTTTCAACAATTCTGTTTTTATCATTCCCACTTTGCAATGGGGAGAACTCAAGCTTTTTAAAAAAAAAATTAAGTCAATTGTCCAAGTAACACAGCTAATAAGTAATTGTATTAGTTTACGAGGGCTGTCTATTGTCACCCTGCTTATTTAACTTATATGCAGAGTACATCATGAGAAACACTGGGCTGGAAGAAACACAAGCTGGAATCAAGATTGCCGGGAGAAATATCAATAACCTCAGATATGCGGATGACACCACCCTTATGGCAGAAAGTGAAGAAGAACTAAAGAGCCTCTTGATGAAGGTGAAAGAGGAGAGTGAAAAAGTTGGCTTAAATTTCAATGTTCAGAAAACTAAGATCATGGCATCTGGTCCCATCACTTCATGGGAAATAGATGGGGAAACAGTGGAAACAGTGTCAGACTTTATTTTTGGGGGCTCCAGAATCACTGCTGATGGTGACTGCAGCCATGAAATTAAAAGACACTTACTCCTTGGAAGGAAGGTTATGGCCAACCTAGATAGCATGTTTAAAAGCAGAGACATTACTTTGCCAACAAAAGTCCGTCTAGTCAAGGCTATGGTTTTTCCAGTGGTCATGTATGGATGTGAGAGTTGGACGGTGAAGAAAGCTGAGCGCCGCAGAATTGATGCTTTTGAACTGTGGTGTTGGAGAAGACTCTTGAGAGTCCCTTGGACTGCAAGGAGATCCAACCAGTCCATCCTAAAGGAGATCAGTCCTGGGTGTTCATTGGAAGGTCTGATGTTGAAGCTGAAACTCCAATACTTTGGCCACCTCATGCGAAGGGTTGACTCATTGGAAAAGACCCTGATGCTGGGTAGGATTGGGGGCGGGAGGACAAGGGGACGACAGAGGATGAGATGGTTGGATGGCATCACCGACTCGATGGACATAGGTTTGGGTAGACTCCGGGAGTTGGTGATGGACAGAGAGGCCTGGCGTGCTTCAATTCATGGGGTCGCAAAGAGTCGGACATGACTGAGCGACTGAACTGAACTAGGGCTGTCATAACAGAGTACCACAATCTCGATGGCAGAAATGTAATACATCGTCTCAAAATTCTGGAGGCTAGAAGTCTAAAATCAAGGTGTTCACAGGATTGGTTCTTCTGAGGGCTGTGAGGGTTGGTTCTATTCCAGGCCTCTCTCCTTGATTTGTAGCAGATTATCTTCATGTTCACATGGCATTCTCACAGTGTGTGTATCAGCCTCCAAATTTTCCCTTTTCATAAGGACACCAGTTGTACTGGATTTGGACCCATCGTAACATACATCATCTTAACTATCTCTGTACAGATGCTAACTTCAAATAAAGTCTATCATAATGTACTGGGGATTAGGACTTGAACATACAAATTTGAGGAAGACATAATTCAACCCATAACAGTAATTTGAGCTAGAGTTCAAACCTAAATACACTTTCAAAGTTCTGACAATGATAAGGAAAACCTTATTTTCTCAGCAACTTAAATATAAATACAAGTATATCTCAGGGATATTTTTGGTTCAGTTCCATACTACCACAAAAGAACAAATATCACAATAAAGTGAACCACACAAATTCTTTGGCTTCCTGGTATACATGAAAGTTATCCTTATAATGTAGTCAACTGAGTGCACAATAGTATTATGTCTGAAAAAATTTACGTATTTTTAGATTAAAACACTTCACTGGTTTACCAATCTAAGCCTTCAATGACTCATAGAAGTAACAAAGGTCAATGATGACCAATCACCATAAGAAATATAGTAATGAAAAAGCTTGAAACATTACAAGAATTATCAAAATGTGATGCAGAGACACAAGTGAGCAAATGCTGTTGGGAAAATGATAAAAATAAACTTGCCTGACACAGGGTTACCACAAACCTACAATTTGTAAAAATCACAGTATTTGCTAAATGCAGAGTTAGTGAAAGTGTTAGTAGCTCAATCATGTCCCAACTCTCTGCAACCTCATGGGTTGTAGCCCATCAGGCTCCTCTGTCCATGGAATTTTCCAGGCAAGAGATGATACTGGAGTGGGTAGCCATTCCCTTCTCCAGGGGATCTTCACTAGCCAAAATCAAACCCAGATCTCTAACGTTGCAGGCAGGTTCTTTACTGTTTGAGCCATCAGGGAATCCTCAAATGCAATAA
Organism: Giraffa tippelskirchi; assembly: GCF_054371585.1. NCBI lineage: Eukaryota > Metazoa > Chordata > Mammalia > Artiodactyla > Giraffidae > Giraffa > Giraffa tippelskirchi. The sequence continues at coordinate 47,182,869 of NC_137276.1, forward strand.
AGTGAAGTACAATAAAACAAGCTATGCCCGTATGACTTATACACAATTCCAGGAGACAAAGATGTGCAGAGATCAGTGGCACTATTCTCCAGACTCTAACTGGGACACCATGTTTCTTCCGGGGCATTATGACATATACATTTAGGACCCTAATTCTCTAAGTGAAGGAAGATGATAGATAAATGGAATGACAGTTTTTCTTCTCTTTGTCACAGCCATTCTGGACAGTAAATTCTGAGAACTTATCTATGCTGCACATCTATTCTCTTAAATCACTTTATCAATAGTCATAACCCTGGGCCTGTGGCATGTCCAGCAAGACTGCTCGTGTATGTGTAGAAACCACTTAAATTATACCCCAGTCAAAGCCCTATGAGAACTAAGTGGCTTTAAATTAACACAAATTTACTTTCTTTGCATTTCATATTTTGAATAAACTTAATTTCCTTTATGCTAACAGACTCACAATCTTAATTTTCATTTTCCCCCACCCTTCAGAAAAAAATAGCTTTTTAGTACTCAGCAACTAGAGTACTAAAGAGATGTGATTCTGGAGACATAAAAAGCAGATGCTTCTTTTATGAAAGAACAGAGACCTCAGGGCTGCAATGTTCCCCTTAATAACATTTTTTTGCTTCCAGTGTGTATTTATAACTATTATTTGGGGGTGGGGGTGGAGGAATGAGATCAAATGCTGAGCCAACATTTTAATGTCTCATATTAGAAAGCTTATCCTACAAGATTAGTCTTGGGTATTTCATAAAACCTAAAATAATTATTTATATCAAGGCCTAAAGCAGGAGATGTAGTTTGCACATACATTTTCAATACCGCTGTTATTTGTTGTTGAGCAAATTTTAAAATCTATGTGTTTTAATTATGGTTTGATAATAATAATTGACACTGAGAATCCAAAGCCAGTTTCTCATGCAAGCAAGATTCTACTACTGTTTTCTGAAATTCTTGCCATATGTCTAGAACTTTTAAGCACTTCATATACATTTCATCAAATACAGTGTTAACCTATTTCTTAAAACAATTATTCAACACTGTTCTCAGTCTTACAGATGAAGACAAAGAGACGTAAAAGACTAAGGAATCGTCTAGACAGTGAAAGTGAAGTCGCTCAGTCGTGTCCGATTCTTTGTGACCCCATGGACTGTAGCCTACCAGGTTCCTCCATCCATGGGATTTTCCAGGCAAAAATAATGGAGTGGGTTGCCATTTCCTTCTCCAGGAGATCTTCCCAACCCAGGAATTGAACCCAGGTCTCCCACATTGTAGGCAGACGCTTTACCATCTGAGCCACCAGGGAAGTCCCTTGGCAGGTTGGTATAAACTCATGACAGGGTTTCTGCATAAGCCATATGAGGCCACCACAGAACCGCAGAGCAGGGCTCCTCACTTGCTTTGCGCAGGGCATGTCATTCATTCCCATGAGCACACTGTAGAGTTAGTAAAGTACAGCAGAAAACACGTTCACTAGGAGAACAAAGAACTAGAGCTCCAAGCATCCTTACCTTGTTCTGAAGAATCCCGGATGAGCCCCCAAGATGAAAGGTTGCTGCTGAACCACAAAAGATGCCAGGATTCTTGGCCTCTGGAGGAGAAGAATTCAATCCGGGGCCAGTGACGAGGCTTGATCGCTAAGAGCTTTTGTGTAATAAAGTTTTATTAAACTATAAAAGAGATAGAGAAAGCTTCTGACACAGACATCAGAAGGGGGCAGTAATCATCTAAGGAATGGTATACATAGAAATCAGTATTTGAAAGCTAATTCCTCCTTCCTTGGTGCCTCAACTGTAGCACAAGGTGCCAGAGAGACAGCTAGTCAGGAGGGGCTAGCTAGGCTTTCAATTCAGACAAAAAGCAGACGTTCTACACATACCACAGGATCCAAAGACAAGGAATCTAATTTCAGGACTTGTTGCTAAAACATAAGAGGTCAGTTATGATTATTCAGCCATAAAAAGGAATGAATTTGAATCAGTTGTAGTGAGGTGGATGAATCTTGAGCCTGTTTTACAGAGTGAAATAAGTCAGAAAGAGAAAAACAAATATATTAACACATGTATATGGAATCTAGAAAAATAGTACTGATGAACCTATTTTCAAGGAAGGAATGGAGACACAGATGCAGAGAACAGACTTATGAACACAGAGTGGGAAGGAGAAGGTGGGACGAATTGAGAGAGTAACATTAACATATATACAGTACCATGTACAAAATAGATAACAAGTGGGAAGCTGCTAGGTAACACAGGGAGTCCAGCCTGGCGCTCTGTGATGACCTTGAGGGATGGGATGGGATGGTAGAGGGAGCCTCCAGGAGGAGGGCGTATACAATTATGACTGATTCAGGTTGTTTTACAGCAGAAACCAACACAACACTGTAAAGCAATTATCCTCCAATTTAAAAAAAATATATTTTAAAGAGGCCAATTATGAACAAGTGCCCAGAGTTAAGCATACACACAGAGTCATGAACAGCATTGTGAGCGGACCTGCTGAGCCCTATACCTCAGACAGAAGCTGCTTTGCCTGATTCAAGCTACCTGCAGGTAGTCCTTGATATGTAGGCAGTGACTGCAGTTTAATGAGGATGAGACTTGTAGGTGATTATTTCCTTATAGCAAAGAAAGGAACAAAGATCTAAGTATTAACCCATGATGAACCATGAATTAAATGTGCTAGAGTTGGGGATATGGGTATACAGTGCTCCATACACCTTCACTACTCCAGCACTAATCTCCCCAAGAAGGTTCATGCTTTCCAAGACCTAAAGGCTGGATTAAATTGCTTCTTGGTCTTTATAATTCTACTGCAAGTCTACAATAGGAGTCCAGTTAATGAACATCTTGAAAATCCTGGCAAATTGAAGTTCTTTCCTATGTGTGTGTTTGTTTATAAATATGCTAAAAGTTTTACAAATACAAAAGCACTCTTTTTAATTTGGGGGAGAATGAATACATTTATATATATTTCTATGTATTTATATGCATTTATGTGGACAATTCCTTTGCTGTCCACCTGAAATTAGTAACAACATTGTGAATTGGCTATACTCCATAGAGTATAGTTAGAGCTATACTCTAACTTTAAAAAGTTAAAAAAACAAAAAACAAAAAAATAAAATGCCCAAAAAAGTACTGTTTTTAGAAAGCCTGCCAGGCTCCTCTGTCCATGGAATTCTTCAGGCAAGAATACTGGAGTGAATAGCCATTCCCTTCTCCAGAGGATCTTCCCAACCCAGGGATAGAACCCAGCTCTCCTGCATTGCAGGCAGATTCTTTACTGTCTGACTCACCAGGGAAGCCCTTAGAAAAGAGCAGGAAGTGTCAATTCTTACTAAATAAAACATGTGCTATTTCCTGAGCAAAATGATTTTGGGGGTGGTTGAGAGGTGTCTTGTAAATTCATGTTTAGAATTTGTAAGTAAATTATTCATAGTGAGAGTGAAAAGTGTTAGTAGCTCAGTTGTGTCGGGACTCTTTGTGACCCCCATGGACTGTAGTTCACCAGGTTCCTCTGTCCGTGGGATTCTTCAGGCAAGAATACTAGAGTAGGTTGCCATTGCCTTCTCCAGGGGATCTTCTTGAGCCAAGAATGGAACCTGGGTCGCCCACATTCCAGGCAGATTCTTTACCTGCCACCAGGGAAGCCCAAATTATTCATAAATAAATTATAAATACAGATATTGATAACGTGCAAATGAATGCTTATAAAAACAAGTATATTTTTAACTGAAATATACTCATTATAGTTTGTATAGTCACCAACTAGTTAAACACATACATTTTCCTCCCAGTTAGAGAGATCTATAATGGTTTATTATTCTGACAGAAGCTCAGTAAGCAAGTAGTTTCTGTGACTGCTGCTCCAGCATCATGTCTACACACATTTTTCCCCTTATAATAGCAAGTGCTCATTTCACCATTTCTGTTAAGATCCCCTACCCCCTTTAATGACAATGGATTTATGACTAAGATGGAAAGGTAAACCATTAAGGATAACTCATCTGTTCTTCAGATTTTCAAGTTCTTCATTCAACTGAAAGGTGATTTTGCAACAGATGAAAGAAGGCAAGCAGTTTAGGGGCAAGTCAAGCCTTTCTGTCTAAAACACATTGGTTTTGTGCATGAAAAACTAAATATTTCAGACAGTTTCCACTGTCCAGTGGTAATTTGATGAGGTAATCCTGATTTAGTAGGTGTAAGTGAGAAGGAAGTAAGCATTTTCCCCTAAATAACAAATTGGTTAAGGTAAGGTTTCTCAGGGGGTTCTTGTTCAGTTCTATTTTAAAGAAAAGAAGGGAAAACACAATTCTAAAGGAAATAAAGGGACGATTCACAATCTGGAGTTTAAAAAGTCATACAGTAAAGTGATTTTTCAGATCAAAGCTGCTGTGCCTGTACATCACAGAGGTCCATGCGAGTCTCTCAAAGATGTCAGATCTCACTGATGTCACACAGAAAGGTGAAATCAGGTTATCACTGTGCAACAGGGAAACCTAGCAGGGCAAGGGTACCACTGAGGTTCTGCTTCTATTCATCCGTGTCTCTCCTTCTGTCTTCACAACATCTCCCTTCTTTCTTTCCTCCCTCATTTTACTGACAGAACCATTTTCCAAACTCTTACAAATGGCTGTAGCTTGTCAGAATTCCAACATGAGATCCTACCTAGTGTACTACAATGCAATAGTTATAAATGGTTCAATCCAGAAACTCCAAAATCAGATAGACTCCTCCCAGTGTATCCTCCATATTGAAGAGTCACCTACATCAAATTTGGGTCACCATCTACCTACAAAACTATGAAATTACTTCTTTATTTACCTTCAATAACGTGAACTGTCTCTACTTTGGATCTCTACTCCTCCTCACAGCCCAGCAGCCTCTCCTCTACCTAGTTGTCAAAAGGGCTACTGATCAACTTCAGCAACCTGGGGTATTTTATACCTTACCAACTTGGTTGGATGGTCTTGATTAAGAATCCTTAACCTCTCTATGAGCCTCTGTTTTGAGGAGAGAAAGGCAGACATTAAACCAGATAATCCCCAAGATTATCTCCAGATCCAATGTGCTTGTAGAACACTTTGTTCTCAGTTATTTTGATAGATTCAGTATTAAATTCAGTTTGGTAAATGTCAGAGAAAGGAATACAGCTTCTCTTTTTATAAAAGATTGTTCTATTTCCTAATTAACTATCTCCTGTCTCACTACATTTCATACTCTACTGAGCATGACAATACTCACACAATACTCTTCTCTAAAGGCCAGAGCACACCAGCAACATTTCTCTGTATCTTTGTTATTACTGTTCTCTTAGCCAAGGATGTCCTTTGTACCCTTCCCCGCTATTGAAATACTATTTATCTTTGAAGACCCAGTTAAAAAAGTCACCTCCTCTCTGTAGCTCTCCCTGATAAGAAGAATTAATTGTCCTCTCTTCTGAGGCACAAGTTACTAATTCATCTCTTCTAGCATGAATTTAATATGGATTTAAACTGTACTTACTTAGTAAATGATATATAACTAATTTATTGTTGTTTAGTTGCTAAGTAATCTCCAATTCTTTGTGAACCCATGGACTGTAGCCTGCCAGGCTCCTCTGTCCATGGGATTTCCCAGGCAAGAATACTGGAGTGGGTTGCTATTTCCTTCTCCAGGGGTTCTTCCCGACTCAGAGATGGAACCTGCATTTTCTGCTTGGCAGGTGGATTCTTTACCAGAGAACCCCCACAGAATCAATTACCAAGTCATAAAAGCCAGTCCATGGGGTCACAAAGACATGGACACAGCTGAGCACAAATGTCTACAGCACGTGGATTATTTCTTAGGCATCTTTGAATCTGCCAATAATATCTAGCAAAGCATTTAGAATAGGGTAGGCTTTGAATGAATGAATGAAAACATGAATAAGTGAATGAGTCAGTTTTCATTAAAAACATCTAAGTTCAGGAATCCACCATTCATGAAAGCACAAAACATTTTTTAGACATTTTGGAAATTCCTCCATGGTGCAATGAGGATTTGATTTTTGTAAATATTATCACTTGATCTTATCAATATTATATTTAATCATGATCACCAGTTCAAGTAACCAGGTCAACAAGAAATAAACTAACTTCTAAAGTTAGTTTAAACTAAGTAATTTTTTCCCATTTTTAAAATATGGTTTTATATTCAAACATATCAATGTGTATTTTTTTATTAATTTATTTATTTTAGTTGGAGGCGAATTACTTTACAATATTGTAGTGGTTTTTGCCATACATTGACATGAATCAGCCATGGGTTTACATGTGTTCCCCATCCTGAACCCCCCTCCCACCTCCCTCCCTATCCCATCCCTCTGGGTCATCCCATTGCCCCAGCCCTGAGCACTTGTCTCATGCATCGAACCTGGACTGGCGTTCTGTTTCACATATGATAATATACATGTTTCAATGCTCTTCTCTCAGATTGTCCCACCTTCACCTTCTCCCACAGAGTCCAAAAGACTATTCTATGCATCCATGTCGCTTTTTCTGTCTTGCATATAGGGTTATCATTACCATCTTTCTAAATTCCATATATATGCGTTAGTATACTCTATTAGTGTTTTTCTTTCTGGCTTACTTCACTCTGTATAATGGGCTCCAGTTTCATCCATATCAATAGAACTGATTCAAATGTATTCTTTTTAATGGCTGAGTAATATTCCATTGTGTATATGTACCACAGCCTTTTTATCCATTCGTCTGTTGATGGACATCTAGGTTGCTTCCATGTCCTGGCTATTATACACAGTGCTGCGATGAATATTGGGGTACATGTGTCTCTTTCAATTCTGGTTTTAAAATCAGTCTCCTTTACTCACTGTTGTGCATCATGAACTTCAATGGAAATGTTAACTATTCTATACTCAAAATCTTCTAAAAGGCAAATATTTTATCTATTCTGCACTTTATGCCTGGTATCTTAACTATGGGGATCCGACCTTGCTATATTTCTGACTTTATCCTCAACACCATTTAACTAGTTGTTCTAGTTTCATCTTATAAAAATGTGGTAAGGTCCGCATTCTTGAATACAGTACTGTCACCTCTCCTGACCTGGATTCCACAGCTATGTCTAGCTCATTCTATGAAGACAAGTTATATCCTTCTTTTGCGTATTGCTCAGTTACATGAATGCATGTCTTCAGATCTTGGGCTGAAGTTAAGGGTCTCTTCTAAGGAATATTTAGGAAATATCAGCACTTCAGTACATGGGTTTGCAATCAATCTCTCAATCTGTTTTATCTGGCCCATGTGGCTGCCTGCTTGACTTTAAAAATGGATGAGCAAGAAGTGATGAGAACCAAGACAAAATTTGTCTGCAGTTTTTCAATTCATCAAGTATTCTCCAAACTAAGTAGAAACTGTGTTTCTCCCTATAATATTACTAGTTGTATTTTTCTCTCCTCACAGCTAGTGCTACTGCTTTCTATCCTCCATTCTAGAATTGGTTTAGGAAAAAAAAAAGGTAGGTTTTGAGAACAATTGTGTTATTTTCCCTGAAAAATACTTCTTTCAAGTAGAATATATTCTCATCTAGTTGAAATGGTTTATGTAATGTAGTTGGAACAGGGAGAAAGAACAATAATATTTAAATGTTTCTTCTAGTTATAAAGAAGTAAAAATAGTTTACTTTAATACTATCAGAATATTACTCAGCCATAAGAATGAACAAAATAATGCCATTTGTATCAACATGGATGCAACTAGAGATTATCATACTAAGAAAGACAAATGCTAATATTGCTTACATGTGTAATCTAAAACACGGCACAAATTAACCTACCTACAAAACAGACTCACAGACGTAGAGAACAGACTTGTGATTGCCAAGGGGAAGAGCAGGTGGGAGAGGAATAGACTGTGAATTCAGGATTAGTAGACACAAACTATAGAGAGAATGGATAAACAACAAGGTCCTACTGTATAGCACAAAGAAATAAATTCAGTATCCTGGGATAAAACATAATGGAAAATAATCCAAAAAAATAATGCATATATGTGTATAACTGAGTTGCTTTGCTGCACAGTAGAAATTAGTACAACATTGTAAATCAACTATACTTCAAGAAAAAATAAACTATAAAAATAATAATATTAAAGATTCATAAGTGAGGCCACAAGTTAGCCCCAGCGTACATGAAATTGAGACGGTTCTTTGAACACACACTAATTGAAGGTTATGGTTAATCATGTGGGGGAATGAACTAAGAAATAATTAATAAATGTGTGAGCAAAAAGCTGCTAATGTTCCAAGATGGTCCAAATGTCATCTCAGGTATAGAGAATTAAGATTTATCTGCAGTTGTCTGAAACATTTTTATATACATCTCCCTCTGTTGTTGTTCACTGAGTTGTGACCATCCCTTGCAACCCCCATTGGACTGCAGCACACCAGGCTTCCCTGTCCTTCACTATCTCCTGGAGTTTGCTCAAGCTCATGTCCACTGAGTCAATGAAGCCATCCAACATCTCACCTCGTGTCTCCCCCTCTCCTGCCCTCAATCTTTTCCAGCACCAAGGTCTTTTCCAATGAGTCAGCTCTTTGTAGCAGATGCCCAAAGTATTGGAGCTTCAGCTTCAGTCCTTCCAATGAATATATTAACACTCAGGGTTGATTTTCTTTAGGATTGGCTGGCTTGATCTCCCTGCTATCCAATGGACTCAAGAGTCTTCTCCAGCACCACAATTCAAAAGCATCAATTCTTCAGCACTCAGCCTTCTTTATAGTCCAACTCTTACAATTGTACATGACTACTGGAAAAAACATAGCTTTGATTATACAGGCTTTTGGGGGAAAAGAGATGTCTCTGCTTTTTAATATGTACATATGTATAGTCCAACTGTTAAAATTGTACATGACTAGTGGAAAAAACATAGCTTTGACTAGATGGACCTTTGTTGGCAAAGTAATGTCTCTGCTTTTTAATATGCTGTCTAGGTTGGTCATAGCTTTTCTTTCAAGGACCAATCGTCTTTTAATTTCAAGGCTGCAGTCACCATCTGCAGGGATTTTGGAGCCCAAAAGAGTAAAGTCTGTCACTGTTTTCCTTGTTTCCCCATCTATTTGCTATGAAGTGATGGGACCAGATGCCATGATCTTAGTTTTCTGAATGTTGAATTTTAAGCCAACTTTTTCACTCTCCTCTTTCACTTTTATCAAGAGGCTCTTTAGTTCTTCTTTGCTTTCTGCCATAAGGGTGGTGTCATCTGCACATCTGAGGTTATTGATATTTCTCCTGGCAATCTTGAGTACAGCTTGTGCTTCATCCAGTCCAGCGTTTCTCATGATGTACTCTGCATATAAGTTAAATAAGCAGGCAGACAATACACAGCTTTGATGTACTTCTTTCCTGATTTGGAACCAGTCTGTTGTTTCATGTCCAATTCTAACTGTTGCTTCTCGACCTGCATACAGATTTCTCAGGAGGCAGGTCAGGTAGTCTGGTATTCCCATCTCTTTAAGAATGTTCCACAGTTTGTTGTGATCCACACAGTCAAAGGCTTTGGTGTAGTCAATAAAGCAGAAGTAGATGTTTTTCTGGAACTCTCTCGCTTTTTCGATGATCCAGCAGATGTTGGCAATTTGATCTCTGGTTCCTCTGCCTTTTCTAAATCCAGCTTGAGCTTCTGAAAGTTCATGATTCACATACTGTTGAAGCCTGGCTTGGAGAATTTTGAGCATTACTTTAATGTGTGAGATGAGTGCAACTGGGAGGTAGTTTGAGCATTCTTTGGCATTGCCTTTCTTTGGGATTGGAATGAAAATTGACCTTTTCCAGTCCTGTGACTACTGGTGAATTTTCCAAATTTGCTGGCATATTGAGTCCGGCACTTTCACAGCATCATCTTTCAGGATTTGAAATAGCTCAACTGGAATTGCATCATCTCCACTAGCTTTGTTCATAGTGATGCTTCCTAAGGTCCACTTGACTTCGCATTCCAGGATGTCTGGCTTCAGGTGGGTGATTACACCATCGTGGTTATCTGGGTCATGAAGATCTGTTTTGTATAGTCTTCTGTGGATTCTTGCCACCTCTTCATATCTTCTGCTTCTGTTAGGTCCATACCATTTCTGTCCTTTATTGTGCCCATCTTTGCATGAAATATTCCCTTGGTATCTCTAATTTTCTTGAAGAGCTCTCTAGTCATTCCCATTGCTTGTTTTCCTCTATTTCTTTGCATTGATCACTGAGAAAGCTTTACATCATTACTGACTATTCTGTAAGTTTCTAGTGAAAAAGACCTCTAGACTAGAAACTAATATGAAATCTAAAAATATGACTCGTGTTCTCAAGAAACATAATTCAACAAAATTTGAACGAAGCACAGATGTGTCAGCATGTAATAGTTCTTTTCCTCAAAACTCCCTGAAAACAAGCCACAGGCATTGCACCTGTGCCCCCTCAGCTCCCATTGTATATGGCTAAGACTGCAGTGTCAGATGTTATGGAAAAACCCAAATGAACTTTTTGAGCAACATAATAAAAAGAAAGGTTCAATATGTTAAGTTTAAAAGGGCATATTAAGAAATGTCTAATATTTGTTCAACCATTCATTCTGGGCTGTCTGAGCATGCTGGACATAATCCATGTAGCCTAGATGATCGTGACCTCTGCACATCATAGACACTCGCACTTCTCACCTATTTTGGGCTCCAATGTCTTCTAACCCACTCTGGTTTAACTTTTTCAGTATGAAGAGCATCCTCCTTGACAGAGAAAACAGACTCAAAGTTCTGCCTACTCTGTCACCTGTTCACATTACACAGTTGGTCCCAAGCACCAAACCTAATTCTTTATCCTTTTTTCCTCTAAATATGATTTATAAACCTCTTTTATTTGTCCTTAGCAGCAGGTCTGCAAGTCTCAGTTCACACTGGGCTTTAGTGTTCCTGATGCTTTTTTTTTTTTTTGACAGATTTAGGCCATTCTCTCTATTCATCTTTAACTATATTTCCCTATTAACATCATTTGCAAATTTTCAATTAAAATCTGAACTAAACAGACAGTACCTTAGGCTTTCAAACTGGCTTCTTCAAATATCTTCCTCTTTTCCTCTTCATTAGGATCATCCAAATTTATTTAATCAGAATTGAATATTTGAGAGCAACTCAGTTCTTTTGTTCATGGTACATCTAGCACAATACATGCCAAATAAATATTTAATGCGTGAAGATAAATGAATGAAAATCTCTAAAAAGAAAAAAGAAATGTCACCCACAGATGCAACACTTATCTTGATTGGTTGTTTAGATTTTTTAGTGTAAATTCAGTAAAGACAAGTTTTCCCAGAAAGAAAAATACACTTAGTTGTAGATTAAGCATTCTAGTAGCCCCTCCAGATACCTAGATGGGGTTTTACTGCAACATTTGATGAAAAAGATTAACTGGACACCTTATCAGACCAAAGCAATGTTTACAAACACAGTTTGAGATAAAGAGTGTGGAAAAAAAGGAACTGTTATTATTATTATAAAGCACTTTCTACTTTATAGTCACTGTACTAAATGCTTTAAACTTATTTCTCAAGTTTATACTTGGAACTTTATGAGCTACTAAGTATTATCTAAATTTGAGAAAGTCTGAGTAAATTTTCGATGTTAATGATAGAGTGAAAGAGCCAGGACCCAAACCCAAGCCTACCTGACTCCAAAGCACAGGCTCTTGCACTAAACCATCCTGCCTCCCACATCCAACCACACTCAGGATTCAGAAAACAGCACAAAGATCAGTTTTGACAAATGTACCATTCTGGTGGGGAACACTGACAATGGAGAAGGCTACACATATGTGGGTGCAGGAGCAATATGAAAAATCTCTGTGCCTGACTCTTAATTTTCCCATGAACCTAAAACTGCTCTAAAAATCAAATCTTTTAAAAAACAACTCAAATAAAAAGAGGAGAAAAAAAAGTTTCTTCAAAGATCAACAGAACACGTTTTTCCTAATTATGAATAAACATTTATTTATTGCCCCTATGTAACAAGAAGTTTGCCCCCATTCTAAAGAGAATTCAAAGTGTATAATAAAAACATGCCATGAAGTGCAGATCCATAATTCCCCCCAAAAAAGAGATACCTAACAGACCTTGGAAAACATGCTCAACCTCATTATTACTAAAGGATTGGATTTAAACAACGAGATAACAGTTTTCATGTTTCATATTGGCAAAATTAACATTTGGCCCTTGTAAGTAATGACAAAGATATGTGGAAAGTAGTTTTGTCCAATATGGATAGTAAGACAATAAGATGGTTCAACCTGCTGTGACCTGTGGAGTAATTTTACAAAGTCTAATGAAATTGAAAAGAAATATATCCTATGACCTACCAGTTTCGTCTCTAGTAATATATCCTTCAGGAGATTTTTACACAGAACCTTGAGAAAGATATATATATAAACGTATTTCCACAGCACTTTTTGTTACACTGAAGAATCAAAACAACTTAGAAGTTTATCACTCAGGGAATAGATAAATTAAATATGGTCTATTCATATAATGAAATATAGCAATGATAAGACATGAGTTACATAAAAACTACATTACAACAAAGAAATAGATAAAATTAACATTTGGCCCTTGTAAATACTAACAAAGATATGTGGAAAGACGGAACAACATGTCTAGTGCAAAAGCAATGATGTCTACATTAGCATTACATGAATCACTTCCCCCAGAACTGTGCAGTGCCTTAAACAGCATTCATGGAGATTTGCAAGATAAATATTTATGATAGCAGATAGACAGAAGACAGGATAAATTTGAACATATATCTATATATAGTGATGTTTCTATATTTATCTTTATAGCTAGCCATCTGTAAGAGAATAATGACCAGTAGAAAACATACCGTATTCATAAGATTACCTCTAGGAATAGATAGAAGTGAACTTAAAACCAAGAGTGTTTGTTAAAAGAAACTATTTTCATTTGAAATATGTTTACCTTCTTTAAGAAAATATAGTAACGAACACATTTTTGGTATAACTATAGTACTTACTTTTATTCATTCATTCAAAACAAATATTTTTGTTTCAACATTCCATCCTTCTTAGTGATGTGAATAAGTGGAAAATAAATAGACCCACACCCAAGAAGCTTATATTCTGGGTTTTTTTTTAATATTATTTATTTTACTTCTAAAAAATAAAAATTAGAAAACACTGACAGTTATTTAACAAAATGATAGGCACCTTTGGGCTGAGGAACCCAAATCTATTAGAACAAGGCCACTTTCTGGCTTACTTGTATTCCAGCTGTCCTCCATCTCAACCTGGTGTTCAGCTTTGAAAAGAAATGGAGAGTGAGAAGCAAGAACTTTACTCCTTGGCTTTTTAGGCTATTAATTTATGGAGCCACCACATCCTGCTGTCCTATTAACGTGTACTGTAACATCTAACTCTGATTTTTTTTTTCCTTTAGCACTTTAAAATATCATTCCATTTTCCAGTGGCCTGCATAATTTATAAAAAGAAATCTGTAGTAATTTTCATCCTTTTTCTCTGCATATGCATTCTTTTCCCCAGCTGCTTTTAAGATTTTTTTCCTTTATCATTGGATTGCAGCAATTTGACAGTGTGCCTCAATGTTGTGTTTGACCTGCTTGGAGTTCACTAAGCTTTATATATGTGGAAAATTTTCAGCCATTATTTCTAAGAATAATTTTCCTTCCCCATCCCTACTCGTTTTGGGACTTCAATCAACACATATGTGAAACTGCTTGATAATTTCTCATTATTTATCAAGGCTCTGTGTTTTTTCCCAATTATGTTACTTTCTAGTTTTCATTTTGGATCATTTCTATTGCATGCATTGAAATTAACTGATTTAATTTAATCAGTTAATTTAAATACAATGTCATATCTGTGGTTAACTTTATCCAAAGAAATGTTACTTCAGTACTGTATTTTTTGTCCCTGGAAGTCTCATTTAGTTGTTTATGTTTTCCAATTCTTCCCTAATTATGTTCATGTTTTTGCTCACATCTTTGAGCATACGGAGCATACTTATAATAGCTGGTATGTTCTTTTTTGGATATTATTATCTCTGAATTTGTATCTGTTTTTGTTTGTTCTTCACATTATGTCACATTTTCTGCTTCTTTATAAATCCAGAATTTTTTATTTGAATGGTAGACATTTACATTGTTGAATACTAGATTGTGTATTTCTTACAAGGGTATGAGTTTTATTTTTTTTCTCTAGAAGGAAGTTAAGTTATTGCAGACCAGCTTGATCCTTTCAGGCCTTATTTTTAAAATTTCTTCTAGCAAAGCCCCAAAAAAACTTTACTCTTGTACTAATTCCACTTATTAGTCACAACCCATTTACATTCTCTATTATAATACCACATATATTCAATAAGATCTGTCCACTTTGGCTGGTGAGAACTTGTATGATCACCAGCCCTTTGTAAACCTATAAACTGTACAGCTTTCAGATGTTTTCCATAGAATTTGTTCTTTCCTGACCTCACAGGGTTTTATCCTATACATTCTCAGAATTGTATTTAACCGAAATCTCAGAAAAAAAAAAAATCCCTATCCAATTTTCTGGCATTCTTTCTCTATACATCCCTCTCCTATTGAGCACTACGCTCTCAAAATCCTGTGTTGGCTTCCAAAATTTAGTTGTATCTTCTCTTTAGGTTCTGTCTTTCTTCTTTACAATCTGGAAACTACCTTCAGGTGGAGAGTCTAGCTTATGTAGAGATAAGCATCTTCCTCCTTCTCAGGAATCATAGTTTCATGCTGCTTGCTTTCTAATGTCTGAAAATGTTTGCTTTCTATAGGTTTTTCTGGCTTCTGTTTGTGATGGAAGGGTAATTTCAAGTATTCCTACTTCATAGCTAAAAAGAAAAGTTGGATTTTTTTTTTTATTAATAAGAAGAAATGTGGGTTTCTAGTGGGATATTAATGCTAGTAGGAAAAAAATACAACAGGTAATATTTGATAAAGTACAAGAAGAGAGAATTACTAGAACTAGTGCCTTGCTGGCAAAGGCAAGAGGACGTAGTATTTGTAGAACTGGAGGGTTTCAGTTCAATTCAGTTGCTCAGTCGTGTCCAACTCTTTGCTACCCATGGACTGCACCATACCAGGCCTCCCTGTCCATTGCCAACTTCCGGAGTTTACTCAAACTCATGTCCATTGATGACATGATGATCAATGTCGGTGATGCCATCCAACCATCTCATCCTCTGTCATCCCCTTCTCTTCCCTCCTTCAATCTTTCCCGGCATCAATGTCTTTTCCAATGAGTCAGCTCTTCCCATCAGGTGGCCAAAGTATTGGAGTTTCAGCTTCAATATCAGTCCTTCCAATGAACACTCAGGACTGACTTCCTTTAGGATGGACTGGTTGGATCTCCTTGCAGGCCAAGGGACTCTCAAGAGTCTTCTCCAACACCACATTTCAAAAGCATCAATTCTTTGGTGCTCAGCTTTCTTTACAGTCCAAATCTTACATCCATATATGACTACTGGAAAAATCTCAGATAAAATCACAAAAACGTTGTGTATATGATTATGGGAGAAGAAATATTAGAGGTTTGAAAGAAGAGAAATATAAGTCATCATGGAAAATAGTAGAGTAAATGAACTAAAGTAGGATTTCTAAGCAGCAATGAAAGTGAACTTGAGATTTAGTAGTCCTGAATTTTAAATGAGAAAAGAAATGTGTGTTTCTAACCAGTTGTATTAAAACAGTATAGTTACAGACTATCAATGTTAAAGTTTCACTTTGGTGATCCAGAATTATATGCCTTTCTAAATTACTTACTCATTAATTTATGTATTCATTTTCTTGCCATATACACTCACGGTCCCCATAATATTTTTTTAATGTATCGCCACGGTAAAATAGACCATAAAATGAAATATATTTCATTTGTGTCTTGGAATGAAAGTCACACACTGTGTCCTGAAGCATGCTCAAATCTTGTGAACTCAGGATTTTAAATAATTTTATTGCATGATTCTCATGTTTAACTTTCTCAGGTTAGCTTGATTTGTATATAAGGGAAATTAAAAAATTCAAGGAAATACATGTACTTTTCTTCTGATAATATCCTGATAGTTTCAACAAATCACAGAAAGAAAAGATGCTTTAAAGTTTGCAATTTTATCTTCAAAAGAATAAAATTCTCAATCTATAATAGAATATGTTTATCATTAAATATTGACAGACAGATTGTTCTACTATCAATCCTTGTACACTTTTACTAGTTATCAGTTCAGTTCAGTCAGTCAGTTGTGTCCGACTCTTTGTGACCCCATGAATCGCAGCACAACAGGCCTCCCTGTCCATCACCAACTCCCAGAGTCCACCCAAATTCATGTCCATCGAGTCAGTGATGCCATCCAGCCATCTCATCCACTGTCGTCCCCTTCTCCTCCTGCCCCTAATCCTTCCCAGCATCACGGTCTTTTCCAATGAGTCAACTCTTCGCATGAAGTGGCCAAGGTATTGGAGTTTCAGCTTCAACATCAGTCCTTCCAATGAACACCCAGGACGGATCTCCTTTAGGATGGACTGGTTGGATCTCCTTGCAGTCCAAGGGACTCTCAAGAGTCTTCTCCAACACCACAGTTCAAAAGCATCAATTCTTTGGTGCTCAGCTTTCTTCACAGTCCAACTCTCACATCCATACATGACCACTGGAAAAACCATAGCCTTGAATAGACAGACCTTTGTTGGTAAAGTAATGTCTCTGCTTTTTAATATGCTATCTAGGTTGGTCATAACTTTCCTTCCAAGAGTAAGCGTCTTTTAATTTCATAGCTGCAATCACCATAAGCAGTGATTTAGGAGCCCCACAAAATAAAGTCTGACACTGTTTCCACTGTTTCCCCATCTATTTGCTATGAAGTGATGGGACCAGATGCTATGATCTTAGTTTCCTGAGTGTTGAGTTTTAAGCCAACTTTTTCACTTTCATCAAGAAGCTTTTTAGTTCTTCTTCACCTTCTGCCATAAGGGTGGTGTCATCTGCATATCTGAGGTATTGGTATTTCTCCCAGCAATCTTGATTCCAGCTTATGCTTCATCCAGCCCAGTGTTTCTCATGACGTACTCCGCATATAGGTTAAATAAGCAGGGTGACAATATACAACCTTGACGTGCTCCTTTGTCCAGTTCTAACTGTTGCTTCCTGACCTGCATATAGGTTTCTCAAGAGGCAAGTCAGGTGGCCTGGTATTCCCATCTCTTTCAGAATTGTCCACAGTTTATTGTGATCCACACAGTCAAAGGCTTTGGCATAGTCAATAAAGAAGAAATAGATGTTTTTCTGGAACTCTCTTGCTTTTTCGATGATCCAGCGGATGTTGGCAATTTGATCTCTGGTTCCTCTGCCTTATCGAAAACCAGCTTGAACATCTGGAAGTTCACGGTTCACGTATTGCTGAAGCCTGGCTTGGAGAATTTTGAGCATTACTTTACTAGCGTGTGAGATGAGTGCAATTGTGTGGTAGTTTGAGCATTCTTTGGCATTGCCTTACTTTGGGATTGGAATGAAAACTGACCTTCTCCAGTCCTGTGGCCACTGCTGAGTTTTCCAAATTTGCTGGCATATTGAGTCCAGCACTTTCACAGCATCATCTTTCAGGATGTGAAATAGCTCAACTGGAATTCCATCACCTCCACTAGCTTTGTTCGTAGTTCTGCTTTCTAAGGCCCACTTGACTTCACATTCCAGGATGTCTGGCTCTAGGTGAGTGATCACACCATCGTGATTATCTGGGTCGTGAAGATCTTTTATGTACAGTTCTTCTGTGTATTCTTGCCACCTCTTCTTAATATCTTCTGCTTCTGTTAGGTACATACCATTTCTGTCCTTTATCGAGCCCATCTTTGCATGAAATGTTCCCTTGGTATCTCTCATTTTCTTGAAGAGATCTCTAGTCATTCCCATTCTACTGTTTCTTCTATTTCTTTGCATTGATCACTGAGGAAGACTTTCTTATCTCTCCTTGCTATTCTTTGGAACTCTGCATTCAAATGGGAATATCTTTCCTTTTCTCCTTTGCTTTTCGCTTTCTTCTTTTCACAGCTATTTGTAAGGCCTCCTCAGACAGCCTTTTTGCTTTTTTTCATTTGTTTTCCATGGGGGTGGTCTTGATCCCTGTCTCCTCTACAGTGTCACGAACCTCCATCCATAGTTCATCAGGCACTCTGTCTATCAGATCTAGTCCCTTAAATCTATTTCTCACTTCCACTGTATAATCATAAGGGATTTGATTTAGGCCATACCTGAATGGTCTAGTGGTTTTCCCTACTTTCTTCAATTTAAGTCTGAATTTGGCAATAAGGAGCTCATGATCTGAGCCACAGTCTGCTCCCAGTCTTGTTTTTGCTGACTGTGTAGAGCTTCTCCACTTTTGGCTGCAAAGAATATAATCAATCTGATTTCGGTGTTGACCATCTGGTGAGGTCCATATGTAGAGTCTTCTTTTGTGTTGTTGGAAGAGGGTGTTTGCTATGACCAGTGTATTCTCTTGGCAAAACTCTGTTAGCCTTTGCCCTGCTTCATTCTGTACTTCAAGGCCAAATTTGCCTGTTACTCCAGGTGTTTCTTGGCTTCCCACTTTTGCATTCCAGTCCCCTATAATGAAAAGGACATCTTTTTTGGGTGTTAGTCCTGAAAGATCTTGTAGGTCTTCATAGAACTGTTCAACTTCAGCTTCTTCACTGTTACTGGTTGGGGCATAGGCTTGGATTACCCTGATATTGAATGGTTTGCCTTGGAAATGAACAAGATATTTCTGTCATTTTTGAGATTGCATCCAAGTACTGGTTATAGATAGTTACTATATAGAAAGTTACTATATAATCATTTTTTAATATATCAAGAGACATAGCCACACTGACCCATTATTACAGGACACATTCTTTGGATATTATCTCATCTATTCCTTAAAGAGTAATAGTAACAGATCAGTCGCAATGCTGCTTCTGTTTCACTTGAATTGTTTTAAGAAGCAAGGGTAAGCCTGACATGCTGAAGTCCATGGGGTTACAAAGAGTTGGACACAACTGAGCAACTGAACAACAACAAGAAGAAGCAAGGATTACAGCTTATTTTTCAATCTAGCATGTCCCATCATTTTCTGGGGAGAAGGGAAGACTTCAAGTCATAAAAACATGTATATTCTCTTTGCCCTTAACTTCAAAATGTATAAAGTAGTAACTTTAAACCTTTAAACTTATTAAGTATTATACTATCAATGCATGAATATGTATGATTATATAATAAATCAGTACTTGAGCCAAATAGAAAACAAGAAAATACTTTATAAAGTGAAAGCTTAGTAATATTCACACTTTCTTCATCACTTTCCTATTCTTCTAAAGTCATAAGTTATAGAAATACAGTGAATTCTCAAACTCAAAGCTAGCACCTATAATCCCTCTAACAAAACAATACTTTCTTCTTGAGGAAAACTCTCCTCCATTACAAAAATCAATTTTCTAATACTAAAGAACTACATAATTTGAGAGCTAGAATAGTGCACTACATTCTTCATATTTGTTTTAAGCTTTTATTGCCTTGACAGCTTTTCTCCAAATATGGAGAAATGGCAAGTTTGTCATAGCCATTCTTTTAAATGTTACACTCTTAAGAACCATAAACAATTATCCAGAGATTCCAAAAAATGCAATGAGACCAGTGGAATTGTCAGTCCACTGTTCTTGCTAGGATAATCCCATAGGCAGAGGAGTCTGGGGGGCTACAGTCCATGGGTTGCAAAGAACTGGGTATGACTGAGCACACACGCACTGCATTGAACACTCTTATTCCCATCTAAATAGTGCCTCTACTTCTGACATACGTGAACTCATTCTGAGACGGTATTGCCATTTTAATATGATCATTCCCCTCTTGTCCTTAGACATTTGATTATATGAACTCAGTATAGCCTATGATATTTTTAACTATTAAATGTCCTATTATTAAGGAGAGTTATTCCAACCTGTGAAGTTTTGTTTTTTGTTTTAACTGATATTAATTAACATTTTTGGCTTTCATTCATAAGTATAATAAAAATGTCTCAATCATTGAATCAAGACATATTTAGAGTTTTCTGTTTTAGGTATGCTGATCATACAGGTTAATTCATTGCTGGCACTCATAAAGCTTGCTCTTTGTAGATTTCTAGGCTTTCATATAATTTCATAATAAAAAATACTGAATGGAGCAGTTGTGTGGCTCAGCCCAGCCTGGTTATCAGTCTTCTGGCAAGTCATTCCTATATTCTGAGGCCAAGTGAAGTGCCCTCTGTGCTTCTGCAGCCTTGTTTGTTCAGAATCCAGTATACAAGCTTTTAGCATATAGCATTCAGCACAGCGACGTGTCTCTTCCACTACTGGATAATGAGTCTGTGTCTTTTTCATCTCAACATCCCTATCACCAAGCACCAAGCAGTAATCACAATTACTGACTTTCTGAGTAAATGTTAGTTTAGCTATTGAACTGAGCAAATCAGAGCAAGTTTACAGACTTGGAGCATGATATCCATTCATACAATACTTTCTCCTTCTCAACCATCAGCTTTTGATTAAACAAGCTACAATGTTATATAATTTTTATATCACTCAATAGAAAGATAAGTAGGTAGACTGATATAGATATTTTCACTTTTTTTTTTAAGATTGTTCTAAGAATGCTTCAGTTCTTCAAAACTCTCTTTCTCTCTCTAATCTCTAGGCTCTTGCATTCAACTCCTCTGCATCTCCTTCTCTAACCCCCAATTACCTTCAGGTCTCATTCTCAGCAAGTCTTCCCTGATCTTTCTTTATCAAAGCTGGTTTTACCTTTCTCTGCTTATATCATACTTTACCCCAATATAGCCCATTGTATTATAAGAACTAGTTTTAACTGTCTTATCTTTAGAGTCTTGATTCCAAGAGGGCAAGTGTATTTGTCTCCCTTACTCTTACATTCCCCATTCCTCACAGAATGCTTATCACATAGAAAGAGACCATTAATAATAATCCACAAAATGAATGAGTGATTTAAAGCAAATTTCTGGACTGCTTGAAACTCTGATTAAAAGGGGAAACAATGCCTGTTTATATATTTAAATATGAAAATATGTGGATTTTTTAGTTGTACATGGCTACACAGTTAAAATTAGAATTTTTGATATGTTTGATAAACAGAAAGGGTATATGATATTTCACAATCTGACATATATTCACACCATTCCAATACTTTACCTCTATTTCTCCCCATAAACCTCCCCCTAAATTCATCCTTCCAAGTTGTTGGCACTTCTCTTCATATATTTTATTGGGCATTCTTGAGAGCAGGGTCTGCATGTTGTTTTATCTTCATACATTGATATCACAGCACTCAATTCAGTGCTCAATCAATATTGCATTAATTGATGTTTAAAATCTATGAACGTTTGAGTGTACGATATTTTTATTTATCAACAAAATTTATAATTTTTTAAGCCATAAGAAGTATTAAAGTCACTAAGTTTACTCACTTCTTTGTAGATCCTCCCAAATACTAAATTTGAATTCCACATCAGAAAATAAGACTATCTTTATTTTGAAAACTTTAACTTCTACCTTTATATTTCAGGAGGTCAGTTAAAGTTTAGAAAACCCTCATTTTCTTCCTGCCAGTTACTAGTAATATTTTATATTGTTCCATCAGATAACTGGTGTTGACCTGAAAGAAATTCAATTTATTGCAGCTGTAGTTCTCAGAACATAACTATATTGGTTGTTTTCAATGCTGTTTCTATTTTCTATTGTATAGGCACTGTTTGGAGGGATCCATAATTTGAGATCATTACTGGGTCTGCAATGTAACTAGAAGAGACCCTGTTAGATTTATAAAGCACTGGGAACTCAGGAGGGACTGTTCACCAGAGCTCCTTGGTTGCCTTCCACATGACATCATCATGTGGCTTGGGCTTCTTACAGCATGGTGGCTAAGTGATAACAGGGAGCAGCCAAAAGTGAACATTTCAGGAAGGCAAGGTCCAGTGTGCAGGTGTTAGCAAGCCTTTGAATGCATCATGGTTGTTGATGATCCATCAGGAAAAGTTAAACCCAGAGTAAATACAAAAACGTGCGTACCCAGTGGGAAGCAACAGGAGTCCACTCCAGTAGGGAGAAGCTTGTGATTGCTAACATGGTTTAAAATCGAAGGAGAGGTGATAACAGAAAGCAGACCAACCCTTAGTTGATTTTATCATTATTTTTAAATTCTTTACAGACAAAGTCTGCATTCTAGGGCAGATGGCCCCCATCTACCAAAGGCATGAATATTAGATGCATAGTTCCTTTGGGGCAACCAAAGTAGCAGTCTACCACAGTGTGAGAGGTTATTTTAAGGCAACTGATTAAATATAGGAAATAAAGGAGAACAATAAGCCAAAAGTTGCAGTGAAGAGTTTCAAGCCTGAATGTCTTAGGATATGGCTTGCTTCTCAGAAATCAAACAACAATAATACTGAAGCCAGGAACTGTGTTAGTAAAATAAGATGTGTTTGGTGTAAAGTGCTGATAAAATATACAGGTAGAAATTAACCAAATGTAATTGAAAGTATCTCTCACTTACGTTAGGAGGGAATATGAGTTACCTGTGTGAGATACTAAAGCACAGAGAGAATGACATGAAGGCAGTTGAAGCACTGCAGGGGTGCTCACATTTAAAAGCTAGCAGGAGGAACATGAATCAGGGAAAATGACTTAGTGAGAACGAAGTAGAATGAGGAAAAAGATACCAGAGATGGAGAAAGCTTCAAGAAGTAGGAGACAGTAAACTGGACCAAATGCTAGGGAGATTAACAATAGTGATAACCACAAATAGGCCGATTATCTTAGGTACAGCATGTCCCTTCCAACAGAATACTTCAGTTGAATAGTGTAGAATAATCAGATCACAAAGGTTATAGAGGACAAATAATGACAATTTAATAACAACACCTCACATCTGAGTGATCACTACGTAATTTGTACGGGCTTAATATATAACATCTTATTTAAGACAACAATCCTGTGAGGTTGGTCAGAATAACCACATTTCATAATGTCAGAAAAGTATCTGAAATTTAGGAACTGTTAAAAGACATTGCTGATTTTTTTCCCAGTGTAATGCTAGACTTGACTATTATTGTCTGAGCGATTTAATAAAGTCTGAGAGGCAAAGGTTAAAGATTTTTGCTGAGCAGAGATGAAAATAATTTTGGTGACAGAACAGGTAATGTCTACTGACGTTAACCAATTTGGTAACTAAACAAGCAGTTTTCTTATAAAATTCTTCCTAAATTGCTGATTTTTCCCAACTTTTAAAATAATCTCTTGCTGATTTTAAAACCTTACTAGTTCCCTCACTGCAGTTTTCTGGAGGGAATAGCAGTCAAGGTCCTAGAAAGCAGGGGCAGTGAACTAGTGACACTCATACTCCTGCCTGCATTCCTAATCCAGGCGGCCATATGGGGGAGCTGCTGCTAAGTCACTTCAGTCGTGTCCGAGACTCTGCGACCCCAGAGACGGCAGCCCACCAGGCTCCCCCATTCCTGGTATTCTCCAGGCAAGAACACCAGAGTGGGTTGCCATTTCCTTCTCCAATGCATGAAAGGGAAAAGTGAAAGTGCAGGCCTTGCTAAAAACTTTTTCTCCCCTCTGAATCCCTACTTTTCCACCCCCAGCCCTTTCCTTTCCCTCTATCCCAAGACCAAGGTTTCATAAAAAGCACTTTATTTGAAGGCTGTGAAATAATTTTCTCATCTGTGCTACATCCGTTTGACCCTCTCCAGATGTCTTCCATGGGAGAAATGGAATATTGGAGAACCAGCGTCTTCCCTTTTTCGCCTTCTGACTGCACTGCAGTATAAGTGAATAAAGACTGGATTGTAACGCTTCGGTTTGGCTCATTAATCTTGCTGGCCATCCCTGTACCTGGTGGCCCATCATGTGTGAAGCACTGAACAAGCGTTTATTCAGAACAAACCTCCCTGAAATGTGCCATTTAGCACATGAATTATTTTAAGTTAAAGTCAATTGAGATCCTGCAGGCTCAAGAAAGACTTCTACCCTCCATTACTACTGAGAAGAATTTAAATTGGAGGTCTTTCTCAGAGTGAGAATTATTACCAGAGAAAATTTTTATCTGAGTGAGCTATCTGTATGGCAAGACAAGCATCTCATTAGCCAACATGTGCTTTTTCTTATTTTCCTGTGAATTACTCCCCGTCCTTGGAAGTCCCAGGCCCCTATCTTATCCCTTAGCTTAGAATGGCACATATACCTCATTTTACCTTTCTGTCTTGTCTCATGCATGTGTGGTCTCCATGTGTACAAAATTAAATTTGGTTTCTCTTCTGTTCATCTGTTTTGTAACAATTTGATTATGTGACCAGCCAAAAGAACCTTTGGATGACAGAGTAAAATTCTCCCTAACAGCGTAACATTAGGAACTTGATTTAACCAGAAATTTCTGACAATTATGGATACCAGGAAATGGATCGTGGGTGAGGAAGATAGTTTTAGATTGAGTCGAACACTTGTGTATGCATTCTGGAACTGGAAAAGAACAGGTCAGCTCAGAAGGAAGGTTACTTTTTTCTCTAAATCAGGAGGAAAGAAAGAAATATTGAAGCACAAATGCAGAGATAGACACAGCCAGGATATTGTTTTGGCAGGTAGCAACAGGTAAAGGAATGAGGGAGTTCTCACTCAGTGACCTCAATCTGCTCAGGAAAATGGAAGACAAGATCGTGTGCTGAGGATGAAATATTTGAGGTTGATTGGAAGGGACAAGACTGGAGTAGCCACTCAAGTGATGCATTAGGGAGTAAACGTGATATAAATACAAGGATTGCTAAGTAGCCGAGAGAGAGCAGCAGTGTTCTGACATATGGTCCAACAATGCAGGCTGAGGCTAGAATGGATAAAAAAGGGATTGCTGAGACCCAGGATTGGAAAACCTTCAGGTGGTCACAGGAAAGGGAAAGCAAACCTAAGATTTGCGGGTACTAAGAAAGACGCACCCCTCGAATGCCTGGGAGCAGCAATCTGGGAATCTCTGTGTTCTCATAGCATCCCATACTTCCACCATCACAACTTTTCTCATAAATAGTCATAACTGCTTACTCTGTAAGAGTCCCCCAAGCCAACTATATGCAACCCAAGGGCAGAGGCTTGACTCCCTTGCTCATCCCTCAGTGTGTATAATACCCGACATGGTACCAGACCTGACATGGTACCAGCCAAACATGCAGTCAGTAAAGAGCTATCCGTTTGGGCTCTGACCAACAGCACTGTGAGCCTTCCAGCTTGTGTACTGTTCTTATTCTAGTCAGTCTCCTAGGCTTGTCTGCTGCCGTAGGTTCTGATTCTCATGATTTGTGTAGTCCTAACTTTGACCTGCTTAATGGCTTTGTCTGCTACACTTGTTCTTACCTTTCAGACTGATTCTCTGATTCTAGAACCATTATTCTTGCTTGATTTCTAGTTATCAGGTAACCCTATCTTGGCTCACTGCTTAAATTCACCATATGTACTGCCATATTTATG
Source organism: Giraffa tippelskirchi (assembly GCF_054371585.1). Taxonomy (NCBI): domain Eukaryota; kingdom Metazoa; phylum Chordata; class Mammalia; order Artiodactyla; family Giraffidae; genus Giraffa; species Giraffa tippelskirchi. Next base: position 47,208,449 of record NC_137276.1, read on the forward strand.
CCCAGTACTCACTACAGTGTGGAGACCAAAGTGGGAATAAAGAAAAAGTAGAGTCAAGAGTGGCAAGAAGGCAGAAATGACAAAGAACAAATGTAGTCACTGTGGCCCACAGCCACCCACCCTGGAACTAAGTCCTCACCACCACAGTAGGTGGGCACCAAACCTACGATCCCACAGCCCACCTAGCCAGCTCACCTAGCCAGCCACCATCACCTGAATCATCATCAGCAACTCTGGGGACTGTGTGGCCAGTTGTACCAGGCCCAGCCCACCCATGCCATACAACCACCTGCCCAGGACCAGCCACAACCACCATCAGGCTGGCACCAACCCTAGGTTTCCTGGGCCACACAGCCAGCCATGCTGGGACCCTACTCACCTACCAGCACACCATCACCAGGCCCAGTAGCCAGACCCCAGAGCCAGCTAACTCAGCAATTGGCCATGCCCACCAATGGGGTCAAAACAAACCTCATGACTGGCCCTGCAGCCAGCCATGCTGAGACCAAGCCCTGCCCACCCACAGACAAGAGGAAATAAAAGGACTCTAAATGGGAAAGATGTAAATCTGTCAATGTTTGCAGATGACATGATAACCATATATAGAAAATCCTAAAGATGCCATCAAAAAACTATTAGAACTTAAAAGAATTCAGCACGCTTGCAGGATACAAGATTCGTATACAGAAATCTGTTGCCTTTCTATACACTAATGATGAGCTATCAGAAAACGAACTCAGGAAACAATTCCATTTACAAGTGCATCAAAAAAATAAATCTAACAAAGGAGGTAAAATAACTGTACTTGGAAAACTACAAGACATTAATGAAAAAAACCAAAGACAATACAAACAAATGGAAAGAGGTACTCTGCTCATGGACTGAAAGAAGTATTTTTAAAATGACCACACTACCCAAGGCAATCTACAGCTTCAAAGAAAAATGGACAGCTATGCATTGAAGAATTAAACTGAACTATTTTCTCATGTCATATATATAAAAATTCAAAGTGGATTAAAGAAATAAAAGATCTGAAACCATAATACTCTAAGAAAACATAGCTAGTGTACATGCTGGCTTCAATCTCAGGAATGTTATTTTTAATCTGTCTCTCCCCACAAAGGAAGCAAAAGCAAAAATAAACAAATAGGAATACATCAAAAAGCTGTTGCACAGCAAAGGAAACTATCAACAAAACAAAAAAGTAACCAACTGAATGGGAGTAGATATTTGCAAACAATGTATCTGATAAGGGGTCAATGTCCAAAATATACACAGAACTCATACAACAGTCAATAAAAATAAAATATAAATAACCCATATGAATTGGGCAGAAGACCTAAATAGATATTTTTCCAAATTAGACATACATATGACCAGCAAGCACATGAAAAAATACTCAACATCACTAATCATGGTAGACCTGAAACTAATATTGAATATAGTGCTATAAGTCAATTATACTTCAATTAAAAAATGAATAAATGTAATCTTATGGGTCAGAGGAGATAAAGCCAATGACTCATGTAGCCCAAGCAGCTTAGCTCTGGTACTTACAGATTTTTGGAGACAAAGAAGTGAGACTGAGACTTGAAAAGTAGTCATATGTCCTCAATTATATTTATGCTCATAAGCATGGTAGAATGTAATTATTACCAGGGGACTTATGGATTTAAGGCTGATCTAATATTTAAAATTAAAGTTGTAAGCCATGGATTCATGAATGTTTGTTGAACGTCCATTGCATGATTATGTGCAACTCAAGAATACCCAGAGCAATAAAGAAAAGGATAGTCACTGCTTTCAAGAAGCTGGTAATCTCTGGAAGACAGATGCATGAATATACCTAGGGCAGAGATATCTTCAGATGGTTAAGGGAGCGTTTCTTCCCCTGGAGGTATCAAAGGGGACTTTCGGAATAGGTGTCATTACAGCGAGTCCTAAAAGATGATAGAAGTTTGCAAGATAGAAACGTTCTTCAGACATAGAAAGAAATACACCTCTGAATACATCACTATGAAAGAGCACGGTTCATTTGGTAAACCATGTGTATTCTGGCATGATTGGCACATAGAAGTTTTAGAGAATGACAGAAGGTGAAACTAAAAAACAACAACAAAAAAAGTAAGCAGAAATTAGATGATTAAGGCCCTTGCCATGCTAACACACTTGGAATTTTTTGCTCTAGGTAGGAAGTAAGACTCCATAAAAGAATTCAGAAACAGGAAATTTTCAGCCAAGGGAATAGAGAACTCAAAGAGAACAGTATTCTTTTTCTGATATTAACTGGGTAAAATGCAGAAATGTAAGTTTCCTATGATATTTTACAGAACTAGCATCAATTTGTGGACCTTAAGAAATGCTCTACATAAGGAGGATCTTTTATTTCATGTAGGCTCTCTAACAGTGAAATAGCATTGTGAGGTGTTGAGTTTCTTACCACAGGAGGCATTAAAGTAGAGGTTGTAATTTGCCTATAAAAGGCACATAAAAATGTAAAGTGGGAAGTAGAAAAGACAACCAATAACATGTGTTCCCGCTTAGACTGTAAGATTTTCTGTTTCTTCTGTACTTTGGTATGCCGGTATGTTACATGCTACATAGCTATTGAGCAACTGATTGTCTATAGCAAAATACAAAATTAACTCTGAGATAAGCCTTTAAAAGCAGTTTCTAGACCTCACTGACTTTGTGGAAATACATTTATAAATCAAATTTCATTGTATAAAGAACTCAGACTTCAGAAGCTGAGATTTCAAGCTAAAAGTACAAAAGGGAAAGCTCTCGAATTATAGCTACAATAGTTTACCATTCCTAAAAGTCTATTTTCCAATATTAAGAATAATTTAGCCTTCACTTCATGAAGACAAAGTCAATTATATTAAAGTATTTTAAAACTGCCTTCTCACAAGTTGGGTTTATAACATGGCTGTGTTCTTTAACAAGAAAACTGTTCCCATATTCTTCTTAGTCTAAATTATCTTACTTGAATTATATTCCATGGAGATGAAAGTTAAACGGTATGTCAATCTTATTTTTCACCTCATATACAATTAATTCTCAGAGTTGCATTTAGCTTATCAATATGTTTAATAACATACAATTGTTCCTGCTAATTTTAACTAATAAAGGTGCTCAAACAGATGGAAATCTATGAATGGTGTTATTTTTATAGCTCTCTTTTGATCAGTAAAATAGTTGACAAACTAGTCTTTGTTTTAATGAAATCAACTCATGAGAATCTTGGAACTGATTCTTTAATATTGTTTACATGTCTTAAATATACTTGATTTGATTTTACCTGGAATCGTACCACACAGAGTAAATACTGGTTTAGTTAGCAGAGCCTCCTCAGAACAACTCAGATCATAACTAAACAAAGAAAAAATATAATACAACCAGGGAAATTTGGGGGTCTTGTGTTGCATTTTGTAAGCCTTTTTAACTCAGGAAGTTTATAGTCAGTCTCTTTTGACAGTCTGAATTTACATGATCATGTCCTCGTTCTCTCATCATGTTACCTGTTATCAGAAACTATTCCTATATTTTACGAATTGTCTAGGAGGTGTTTCCATAGCCTGACTGCTCATTAGAATCAAAAGCCAGAAAAAAAATTTTTTTTTAATTTCTAGGCTTCACCTAAGATCTAGAAATATTACATGTAAAGCTCTGAGATTTACATATTTTTTTAAAAGTTTCCGGTGGGGAACTGATAAAGCAGATCTACAGACTGATGTTGAGTCCAGATTTAACCTGAGTTCCACAGTTGTTCTTAAAGTGCCATATCAAAAATTTCTTGTATCAAGTTTCTCTCTACTTCTATGAATTGTATTTAAGTTTCTCCAGTGCTTTTCTACCACCTGCATGGCCCCGACTTCGGGATCTCTTCCCCTTCACTGGTCTTAAAGCCCTGAGATATCCTCAGTGCCCTCCTTCTCCATAAAACCCAAAAATCTTGTCCTCTATGTTTCACCACCTAGAAATGGGAGAGAGATTTCTAATTTTCACTCTTTTTGCTGATGCAGTTTGGATTACATTAACTTCTTATGTACTAGCCTTTACTTTGATGTTCTCATAGGACTAAATCAGTTGATATGAAAATGCATAGGTAGAGACACAGCACCCTCTTTTGGCCCTGCATAATTATCCTTTTAAATTTACTTTTCTAAACATATCAAAGTCCTTCAGTAGCTTAACTGTTCATGATTTATGCATTATGATCCATATCATTGCCCTACATATTGACTGACTTGCTACCATATAACACATTCAGTCCTACTCACTTATAGTGAATCTCTACATCATAATTGTACTGCCTGTGATCATCTCTCAAAATACAATTTCCTCAAGGCTTAAACATGAGTTTCTTCAAACCCAGCCTATCTGCTCTCAGTGCTCATTTCTTAATCTTAAAGACAACATCTGAAGTCTAACCTTGCCAGAGCTTTGACAGTATAATCACCTTTATGACATGTACAAATGCCACTGAACATCTTGATGGCATTCTCACTGTGCCAGGGCAAATCTAGCTTCTGGTCTGCTCTCACCAGAAAGTTTCTTCTGCCTCATGTCAGCTATGACAAATCTTCCCTTCCGTACAATTATTATATGATATTTTCTTAAAGTAAATCATTATGGATTGTTTGCATCCATCTCCATTTATTTATTTTTAAAATAAAAGCCCAAAGAACAAAAGGATGGCTGAATTTAGATGTCCTATTTTCAAGGATCAGCATACTCCATTATTTCTGAGGGATGGGATGAGCCAGGGGAATTCTTTGCTCTGGAACTAGCAAGAACCGGGTCGTGAAGATCAAAGGAATTCAGTGACAGAAGAAGGGTCCTGCTTGCATATTCTGATTAACAGGAGTCTTTTCCACAGCTTTTTCTCAGTAACTACAGCATTGTGGCTGTCAGTACCCTTATCCAAATAAACCTGGATCTGAAAACTTATTATGTAACCACATGAACCCCTAGTAAAACTATACAGGTCACCACTTGCATTTCATCCTGTAGCTCTATCACCCTTTATCTTAATTTTCATTTCCTTAAAAAAAAATAGAGGGAACTAGAGAATATGCTGTTTCTTCCTGGTGGCCTTGTGTATCCCTTAGTGCTATAGAAAATACACAACACTGATTCCACAAGTTACTAAAGCCATCCCGAGGGTCTGAATGTACACTAAATAACATTAATAAAGGTACTGACTGTGCAGAAAAGTTTTAACAAATGCTGGAAAGAGCTAATGATAAATGAAAATAACCAAGCTTGCTCCCTATGAACTGACAAATTAGAGGGCGAATCAAGCTCATTTCTAGTCTCTACGAATAAACAAAATCTATATATTTCAGAAAATTATCCTCGCTAATACAATGATCTAATTTCTTGACACATTCTAGATTTTGAGACTCCAAAGAGCCTTTGGAAATCATCTAAATAAGTCTTTGACAGATATAAAAATTGGGAATGAGACAGGAGTTAACTGGTTTGTATAAGGCCACATACAAATCTAGTTTGAAAAGTAATTAATTCTACCTTTCTGTTGCTATCTTACCAAACAACTCTATGCCAAAAATCTTCTACACCCTCAACTTTACTAGATCTTCTTGGGGATACTCAAATTTGGAAGAAGCATTTCTGGAGATAAGAAAGAGAACATTACTCTTCATTCAATAAGAAACATGAAACTGAGAGTATTTTGTGAGAGCTGATATAGAAATTACTTCAATAAAGTCAACTGTAATGGAATCAATGACTTTGAGATCTGTATGTAAACATTTAATGAGATCAAAAATTAGAAATAAAAACAAATGTTGTGAAAGAACCCATCAGAAAAGGATTAATAATAACTCAAGGAATGTTTCAGTTATTATATTCCATAGGAAATTCAATGCAGTTTCCCCAAGTTCCTCCAGAATCTCTTACACAAGAAAAGTTCTATTCAAACCTCCTGCTATTGACAAAATAGTAAAATGTATGGAGCTTCCCACCTTGTACCAACAAACTCATTGAAAAAAATTATTGTGTTAGTTACAGGGATAGCTACTAATAATATACTTCAATTTCCTATGTACAGCTCTATATTCTATCTTAAATAATAGAGAAAAATAAAGTACCCACTTCTAGCACTTGGCCTGTCAGGCTGTCCCAATTGATAGAGAAAATTTTCTTCATTATCTTCATTGTAAATGGTCTTACATGTTAAACAACATCCACCCAGAATGCAAAAAAGCAATGATTATGATTGCATCAGGGTACTGAAAGCTAAAGATACTATGGCATGACTAACTCCTGATAATATCAGCTCATAAAGTTGATGAATAAATACATTTTGGACAAAAGAAGGATATCAAACCACATATATGTGAGAATTCTGCACCTATGAAATGAAAGCTAGGTGATTTTTTTTTAATAATTAATTGTTATTAAAGGACCAAATAAATAACAGATATATTCACCTGACTGAAAGACAGTTTGAGGAAATTTCATGTGGATTTTTTCATAGCTTTTAATTCCCCCAAGCTCTAAGAAAAAAATACCATCTGCCCAATCCTAAGAAAAATTAAAAGCTAGAGACCATTATAGTCTTTGAAAGACGTTAAATGAATTCTTCTCTTTACAACTTGGAAATTGTCAGACCAAAAAATAGTATTTTCCACAAATCATAAGTCAGTTTACAGGGCAGCAGATTATTGGCATATGCCCCTCAAAGCTGACAATGTGTGAGGTTCTGTTTTTAAACAGCTTTCCATTCACAATCTGGTTTTATGTATTAAGCCACTGACATACAAGTAAATTAAAAGGATAACGATTGCTTCTATTATTACTTGCAATCTCCAGAGATACCCAAAGAGCTGGGTGAAAAATAAAGTTTTCAGTCAATTATCAGTCAACTGATAATAATTTCAGTTCAAGAGAGCAATCGGTATTTTCCTTACAAAAAAAATAGCATATTTTCTGCCACCATTCTGCATTCAAAAATCTTGTGCTGAGCCAGGAATAAATAGTATATATGGACAGATGAATTACCAGTATTTAAATTGAATCAGTAATTTTAAAACTCCCAACAAAAGTCCAGGACCAGATGCCTTCATGGGTGAATTCTACCTAACACTGAGTGGAAAGACAATACCTATGATCCTGAAACTATTCTAAAAAGTTGCAGAAGGAATACTCCCAAACTCATTCTCTGAGGCCACCATCACCCTGACACCAAAACCAGACAAAGCTATCACAAAGAAATAAATTACAGCCAAAATCACTGATAAACAGAGATGAAGAAATCCTATGCAAAATAATAGCAGACCAAATCTAATAATACGTTAAAGGATCACACACCATGATCAAGTGGGATTTATTCCAGGGATGCAAGGATTTTTCAATATTGACAAATTAATCAATGTGATAGACTACATTAGTAAATTAAAGAATACAAATCATACTATAATTTTAATAGGTGAAGAAAATGCTTTGATAAAATTTGTTCAATTTTACCAACATCCATTTAGGATAAAAACTCTCCAGAAAGTAGGCATGGACGGAACATATCTCAAAATAAAAAGACAATACGTGACAAACCCACAGATAACATCATATCCAATGATGAAGACCTGAAAGTATTCCCCTCTAATATCAGGAACAAAAGAAAGATGCTCACTCTCACCTCTTTTATTCAACAGTTTTAGAAGTCCTATCCACAGGATTCAGGGAATAAAAACAAATAAAAGGAATTCAAATTGGAATGGAAGAAGTAAAACTGTGTCACTGTTTGCAGATGACATTATACTATATATAGAAAATCCTCATGATGCCACCATAAACCACTAGAGCTCATCAATGAATTCAGTAAAGGTGTGACCCTGAATAGCCAAAATAATCTTAAGAAAAACAGAGTTGGAGGAATCACACTCCATAACTTCAAACTACAGTAATCCAAACAGTATGATACTGGCACAAAAAGACACACGAAAATCAATGGAATAAAATACAGAGCCCAGAAGTAAACCTATGCACTGAGGTCAATTAAACCAAGACTCAGTCATGGCTCAGTGGGTAACAAATCTGCCCACAATGCCAAAGACACAGGAGGTGTGGGTTTGATCCTTGGTCAGGAAGATTCCTCCAGAGTAGGAAATGGCAACCCTCTCCAGTATTCTTGCCAGGAGAGAATAATTCCATGGACAGAGGAGCCTGGTGGGCCCTAGTCCACAGGGTCACAAAGAGTTAGATGCGACTGAGCTCGCGAACAATAATGGCAACAGTCTCTTCAATAAGTGGTTCTGGGAAAACTGGACAGCTACATGTCAAAGAATAAAATTAAGACATTCTCTACATCATATGTGCTTCCCAGGTGGTGCAGTGGTAAAGAATCCACCTGCCAAGGCAGGGGACACAGGAGACGCAGGTTCGATCCCTGGGTCAGGAAGATCCCCTGGAGTAGGAAATGCAACCCACTCCAGTATTCTTGCCTGAAAAATTCCATGGACAGAGGAGCCTGGCATGCTACAGTCCATGGGGTCACAAAGAGTCCAAAGAGTTGAACACAACTGAGCGCGCACACATCACATACAAAAATAAACTCAAAAATGGATTAAAGATCTACATGTAAGACCAGATACTATAGAACTCCTAGAGTAAATCATTGGCAGAACATTCTTTGATATAAACTGTGGCAATTTATATTTTTTGAATCCATCTCCTAGAGTAACGGAAATAGTAACGGAAATAAAAGCAAAAATAAACAAATAGGACCTAATTAAACTGAAAACCTTTGGCACAGCAAAAGAAACTATGAAATCCAAAGACAGCCTACAGAATGGGAGAAACTATTTGTAAATGGTGTAACTGACAAGGGATTAATTTCCAAGATACACAAATAACTCCTACTGCTTAATATCAAAAAATCAAATAGCTCAATGAAAAAATGAGCAGAAGATATAAACAGACATTTCTCTAAAGATGATATACAAATGGCCAACAAGCACATGAATGGCCAACAGGGACATGAAAAGATGCTCAATATTGCTGATTATTAGAGAAATGCAAATCAAAACTACAATGAGGCAACACTCACACCAGTCATAATGGCCATCATCAGAAAGTTTATAAATAATAAATGCTGGAAAGGATGTGGAGAAAAGGAAACCCTCCAATACCACTGGTGGTAATGTAAATTGGTGCAATCACTATGGAAAACAGTATGGTGGTGCCTCAAAAAACTAAGAATAGAGGTATCATATGATCCAGCAATTCCACTCCTGGGCATATATCTGGAAAAGATGAAAACTCAAATTCTAAAAGATAAATTTACCTCAGTATTTGTATCAGCACTATTTACAATAGCCAAGACACAGAAGCAACCTAAACTTCCATCAATAGATGAACAGATAAAGATGTGGTATACATACACACACACACACAATGGGATATTACTCAGAAATAAAAAGGAATGAAATAACACCATTTGCAGCAACATAAATAGATCTAGAGATTATCATATTAAATGAAGTTAAGTCAGACAGAAAAACAAATATGGTATCACTTAATGTGGAATCTAAACAATGATACAAATGAACTTATTTACAAAACAGAAACAGACTTGGAGACAATAGAAAACAAACTTATGGCTACCAAAGGGGAAAGGGGCAGGGAAGTGATAAGCTAGGAGTTTGGAATTAACTTATACCCCCTACTATATATATAAAATATATAAGCAACAATGATTTATTGTGCCACAGGGAACTATATTCAATATCTTATAATAACCTATAATGAGAAAGAAACTAAAAAAAATATATAACTTAATTTCTCTGAAACTATAATACTGTAAATAAACTACATTTCAATCTGAAAAAGTCTCTGTATCCATTGTCCATTTCCAACTAAGCTATAAACTATAAATGCTCAAGATGGTCCATACCAAGAAGTCATCTCAATGTAAATGACATTTTTAAAGACAACACATTCACATGCCCATTTGAGTTATAAGATGGCACAAGTTTTGCAATGAGAAGCACCAATGTTCTCCTTAGTTGCCAAGCCAACTATTCAGTTATCAGAGTTTATTGCCTTTAACTATTTGTCTTTACTTCTGATTGTTACCTTCAGAGCACTAAATAATATCCTTATCTCTCCTTCTATTTCTTTATTGACTTTCACCCCTCTAACTATTCCCTACTATAAAAAAAATAGGATTTATTTCTTTAGGGTAACTGTTCTTAATCTTTTTGATTTTTGAGAGATATTAAATTTTTCAGTTCTTCTATTGTTTGCCTTGGTAAAGTTGAGTGCTATACATAAAAAACTCTATATTTGGATATCAACTTTAAATAATCAGTTGTTCACTATGCGAAATCTTTGTTTCTATTCTCTTTTTCCTGCCTGTCTTCCTAACTTTGATCTCCCAGTTTCTGCTCTTTTCTGTTTTTACACTGTTAGCAGTAATAGCATATACATTTTATTTTGTAAGCTTAATTACATTATCTAAATTTTGATGAAAAGTTGATCATAAAGTTGAAAATGATAATAAACAAAAGTTACATTGACATGTCTATACAATGATTCATTCAGTACAGGAAAAATAAGGTTGATTCTAAGAAGCTATAAAATAACTGGTTTTGTTTCCTCAACAGGCCTATCAACTGAATGGCAAAGCAACTTGAGCTGTCTCTACTGGAAAGGGTTTGTTGCCTGGGAGGCTAACTTTAGGACGCAGAGCAAGAAGTCAGTGGACAGACTCCCCCGCACAACCACATGGGTCAAATGAGAAGCATTTCACTTCACAATGCCAACACCCACCCTAAGGTTCTCCTTTAATTTCTTTAGAACACTGGTTCTCAATGTATGCTCCTCAGAATAGCAGCGGCAGCAGCAGCACCTAGAACTTGTTAGAGTTGTAAATTCTTACTGTCTACTCCACAACTACTAAATCAGAAACTGAGAGCAAGGCACAGTGATCTGTGTTTGAACAAGGCTCCAGGTGATCGTGAGGCAGACGAGGGTTTGAGAACCACTGCTTTAGAGAGAACACTCTAGGGTTTGGCATTGACACAAATGTGAACTACAAACAGAAATAAGGTAAAAGGTTTGTCACAGCTGGTCTAAACCTTAAATAATTCTACTCTTTTTTGAGCACACTCTCATTCTTACCTGGTACCTCAGCTGGTAGAGAATCTGCCTACAATGCAGGAGACCCTGATTCAATTCCTAGGTCAGGAAGATCTTCTGGAGAAGGGATAGGCTACCACTCCAGTATTCTTGGACTTCCCTGGTGGCTCAGCTGGTAAAGAATCCACCCACAATGTGGGAGACCTGGGTTTGATCCCTGGGTTGGGAAGATCCCCTGGAAAAGGGAAAGGCTACCCACTTCAGTATTCTGGCCTGGAGAATTCCATGGACTGTATAGTTCATGGGGTCACAAAGAGTTGGACACGACTGAACGACTTTCACTCATTCTTACCATTTGGACCAGATTATCAAAATCGTGAATTTTCTATGGGGATCTTTACAGTGATGTACTGGTAAATGTACAGTAGCTAATGAGAAGGAAAAAGCCCAGATTTGTGCTCTCAGTATGGCCAATTTCAAGCTACCCACATGATATCTGTGAAGTCACAGTTAGGAAGAGATGATCACAATTCCAGGTCATTGAGACCTGGCTCCACTACATCACTGGTTCCCTGGGAAAATCAGTTATCTGCAGTACTCTTCTGCCTTCATAAGCTTTTTGTCTTACAGAAGTTCTATTAACATCTCTTTCAACTATTGATACTTTATGATTAAAGCTTTTATCATCTTTTGTAATTCTTTACTGGACTTCTATGGTAGTTCAGTCGGTAAAGAATCTGCCTGCAGTGCAGGAGACCTGGGTTCAGTTCCTGGGTCAGGAAGATCCCCTACAGAAGAAAATGCAACCCACTCCAGTATTCTTGCCTGGAAAATCCTATGGACAGAGGAGCCTGGCAGGCTACCATGGGGTTGCAAGAAACGGACACGACTTAGCAACTAAAACACCACCAATTCTTTACTAATATTCCACTAGGATTTCAAATGCATGTGTTTAGCTTGTTACCTTAAGGCAGAGTCTGAAAATATGTTTATCCAAAGTTTATGAGGCAGGAGGAGAAGGGGACGACAGAGGAGGAGGTGGTTGGATAGCATCACCGACTCGATGGGCATGAGTTTGAGTAGGCTCTGGGAGTTGGTGATGAACAGGGAAGCCTGGCATGCTGCAGTCCATGGGGCAGCAAAGAGTCAGACACAACTGAGCGACTGAACTGAAAGTTTTTGACCCTACTGCACTGGTCAAAAAAAGAAAAGTGGCCAGTCACCAATGTGTTGTTAACGTTACTATTTGTATTATAAGAAGGCAGTGAATCCCATATTAACAACAGCCCTGGAATTTGAGTAGTCTTCTATAGATTAATCATTCATCTGTTCAGTCAACAAATATTCAAATTCCTTCTATATGCCAAGAATTGATTAGGAAGATACAAATAAACAAAAAAGACTAAAATTATAACAGGCCCTGAAATTGTTACACTGGGGACACTGGGATGACATAAGTATGAAGGTCAGCCCAGAATGGGAAAATCACATGAGAGCAGCTAAAATAGCTTGATGATAGGAGTACTGACCCAGCTCTGCTCTCTCCCTAATAAAATGAGTGGGGAGAAATTTATGAGACTTGTTTCAACCACAGAAATCATACACACTATAAAGCAAACATAAATAGCATAATGGGACTATATTGCATATGATTTCTAACAAGACTCATCCCTCAATCATGGTACATGTATCTTTGACATTCCAGATATACAGTCACTATTCAGTTACTCAGAAAACAGTGGAACAGAATCCCCTAAAAAGATACACCTTAAGAGAACAACACTAATCCTTCTATAACTTACTTAACTCGCCAGCAATGAGCTCATTCCCAGACACACGTCTTTTTGACCATGAAGCACAGTTTCACATCTAGCAAGGAGCATGGAGCTGAAGTCTTAAACATGCTTGCACATCCTGATCAGCCTCTCCCCACTTCATAGCCTTGGCACATTCATAACCAAAGTCAAAGTTTCCTCATCTATAAAATTAATTTTGTAATAGTACTTCAGAAACTTGCCAAAAGAATTGAAATAATGCAAAGGCAAGGTGCACAGTAAAAGCTTACTAAATGCTTGCTACATAGATTTCATCGTGCTCTATTCTGCTTCTTTGTACTACAGTCTATGCTGTCTTCTACTCACTCAACTTTGACATTACAAAATTGTGATGATTTACAACTTCCTTCTCTCTTTTTTTTTTAAACAAAATATGTCACATTTCAGCTCTCAAAAACTTCTAATTTATAGTGAGGAAAGCCTTTTCCTCACCCAGAAAAAAAATCACTGCGTGCATGCTAAGTTGCTTCAGTCGTGTGCAACTCTTTGTAACTTCATGGACCATACCCCACCTAGCTCTTCTGTCCACGGGATTTTCCAGGCAAGAATACTGGAGTAGGTTGCCATTTCTTCCTCCAGGGCATCTTCCCAACCCAGGGATCGAACCTATGTCTCTTAATTCTTCTGCATTGGCAAGCAGGTTCTTTACCACTACCATCAGCTGGGAAGCCCTTGGGACCAATCCTGTGATGTTCCACAGCAGCCTGAAGGTTCAGAAACTGGCCTTTCCTAACTTGTCCATTCTTTAGCTAGAGTATTCAGTCTCAAAGAAGGCAAACAAAAAAAATTTCAGTCTTTTAAATTACAATGCACAAATATACAAACAATTTGGGTTATATGATAAATGAACAAAAGTTCCACTGGAGTACAAATGTTCCACTAGAGAACACAAACAGATATAGTTTATCTATGGTACTGACATTTCATGGAGAGGGTGGATAACTAGGAAAAAATTGTAAAAAGGCTAAGGAGAAATAATGGGAAAAAGATAAAGAAGCATTGAGTTATAGAAAAATACTCACAGCTCCTAGTTTACAAAGATGTAAATTGATAACTTGGAAGTTATCATGGAAAAAGTACCTAAAGTCACAATGCTTCAAGCACCCAATAGCACTCCATAATGTTTTCGATTCTTATCTGGTCTGCCCAAGAAAAAGCATGTCCCTGCCTTCTACAGTGGCTGCTACAAGACAGAAGGCTCTGTAATGTCAGCAGAGCCCCTGTAATAGAAGTCCACAAGAATGTAATCTACAATTCAGGCCTGAACTCAGAGTGGAAGAAAGAATACACCAATTGGTAAAACCTAGAATGGACTGTGATTACAAACAATTCCAATATCTCTGTGGTTTATAACAAAAAAATTTTATTTCTGACTCAGGTAGCACCCCTGTGGATGAACTGTGGCTCTGCCCTAGGTCATCTCCCCTCTAGGATCCAGGCTATTGAAGCAGCCTTCTTCTGGAATATTCATGGTTATGACAAAGGGAACTGGGATTTGGGCCATGTGCTGGGATCTAAACTTTTTATGTAGATGTGACTCATGGGACTTTAATCGTATTTTTTTGATCAGAGAAGTCACATGGACAAAACTAATTTAATTAGGATAGGGAAATATAATTCTTCCCCAGGGAGACTAAACAACTGTGCATAATCTTTCAGTTCAGCATGCTAGAGTAATAAGAATGGTAACTTAAGTTAGATCTCAAGTCACTCAGTATACTACCTTTCCTATAAGCATTATCTCATCGTATCCTTACAAGTTCGTGATATAAAAAAAGGTAGTAGTCATTTCATCCAGTTAGATTTGCATAACTGAAAACAAAAGAACTCTGTGGAGAATATACTATTAGAGTTGCCTGAAAGTGGCCAAGTTCCCTTGGGTGGTCTTGAGTTCCCCATCATTGGAAGGAGTTGCACAGAATCTGGACAACTACTTCATACCTATGCTGAAGAAGAGAATCAGAATCCTATTATTAATAGTAGACTGGGCAAGATAAGATTCCTTTTATCCAGAAGATTTTATAATTCTTCAAGTCATCAAATTTCACACAGCTATTAAGCAGCTAGTCAGTAGTAAATGTCTTTCTCCTCTGAATGAACATGTATACAGAAAGGAAAAAAGAAAGTCCAGGGTAATTTAGTGATCTGGCATTCAGGTTCACCTGTTCCAGTATATAAATGTTGGGAAAAGTATCACAAATCACTTCTTAATCAATATGCATGAAATGTTTGTTGTTGGTGTGGTGACTAAAATGCTATTATCAAACTTTCTGAATACTCCAGGTTTGCTGCACTGATGTGGTTCTGAATAAAATATAAGCATATTGGTACTAGCCACTCAATCAGTCCCCCAGACACAAATTATCAAACTTTCTGAATACTCTAGGTTTGTTGCACTGATGTGGTTCTGAATAAAATATGGGCATATTGGTACCAGCCTCTCGATCAGTCCCCCAGACACAAATATTCTCTTGGGTTGCATAATAAATGTTCCACTAGGGAGCAAAAATTATATGTCATTACTTAACGGAAGAATAGTCCTTGAACAGGTGAGTTGTACTGAGGTCCTGCCTTTTAAAGATATTTTTATAACTTTACAAAGAAACAATTCACTTACTGATGACTCTTCTTTCCTCCTCTTATTCTCCCCTGAGTTCTGGGTTTCATTAGCTCTAATTCTATAAGGTTATGGCTCTAATATGATTATTTGACACAGTGATTTGAATTTTTACCATTTATCAAATGAGTATGTATTATTGGCATAAAAATAAAAAACCTAATTTTAGTATTTTAAGCATTTTTAATTTAAAACGTCCCATAATTTTCTCCTAATTATTTAACGTTATCAGAGGGCATAAAAAAAATCAGCAGGCATAAAAAACACAACAGATGATGAGTATCTGATTATTGTAAGTATGATTACTCATTCATTGTTCATTTTGGTTGGAGACCTAACATTGATCAACTTCTCCTGAAAAATTGAAATAACATTCTCATCGTCCAAAAACAAAAAAAGGTTCAGTATTTCACAAATTCAACCTCTGACATCTGATCAGGATGTTGGCTCAGCCTATCCAGGAGCCACTGATGCCAACAGCTAGCAGGGCAGTGTTAGCAAATGAAATTCTTTTCAAGCTGGTCCGAGCCAGAGACAGAGTAAATTATCTCCTTCAAACCCAATTTTAAGTGAGGCCAACCATTTAAAACTGATTTAAGTTCTGGCTCTCAGAAAGTCAGAAGTTATGAATGGCACCACGCTGAGCAGGCTGTCCAGGATAGAATATATCCAATATTTCCCTCCATTATTTCCCCTGAGTTATCTTCGTATGACATGAACTTTGACCTGATTATGGATACGGTTTGAATATGGCCAATACCAGTACCTTCCTAGGAAAACCTCAAGCCCCACAGTAAAAGTATAACCAATTAGGAAACATATATATATATATCATTCTGCTTCAGTTGGTTTGCTCCCAGGAAGCATTTCTGAATCCCAGAGTGGTGCTCTTCCAAATGTAATAACCAATGAGGTGCACGGAGCCAGAAGAGGCACCGCTACGCTCAGATAGAGGAGTCTGAAATACATGACTCTAGGGTTGAAATCAATCCATCTTCTGCAGAATTCATGGGTGATTTTTCTGGTAAGGTTTAAAATTCCATTGCATCATATTTGACACATCCAAGCTCAAACCAAGAAGACAAGAAGATTCATACCTCTTAAGGAATGTTTCAGATTTCTGTAAAAGTTTAGGTATCTATTAATAACAGATGCCCCAGTTTTAGATTGAACAAGAAGGGAGAAAAGAAAAGCTGATTTTACACACACACACACAAATTAATGCTTTAAAAAATTTTGAACTCTTTCAACATGGGAGTTTATGTTTATAGGTTTCAGACTATTATCAGGTTTGGCCACTCACATGACCAGTTCTTGTTTTCACAAGAGTTTATCACTTAAATTTGCCTCTCTAAATCAAGGAGATGGCATTTCATATTCTGGTGTGTTGAGGAATACAAAGCAAGGTTTTTTTTTATTAATACTACTGGATTTAGGTGATTTTCTTGGGATTTCTACTTATATAATTATGTTAAAAATTCTATCTCAGTCTTGAATTGCTACTGCCCTATAAGTCAGCAACTGTTCATTTTTAAAAATATTTAGATATACACATTTGTGTAATTATTAGAAAAAAAAATCAAAGGATCAGAATCAAGGAGGCTAAAATAAATATCCCTAGATTTAAACCCCAGCTCTGACACTTACTCATTGGATAACCCTCAGGAAACCTCTTCATCTCTCTGCCTTGATTTCTTACTATCAAAATATTGACTATGATAATACTTTTTCATAAGGATGCTTCATAAGGTTGTTTAGAGGTTTAGATGGCTTAATGTTTATAACACACTTAGAACAGAGCTTGCTACCATTTTATGGTGTTTATGTAATTAAAATAGAAAATACATATAATAATTTTATACATGCATTCAACTGTCATTCAACTGCCATCTTCATCTCTTTCAAATCTATAAAAACCCCTTTCTCCACAAATTTTTTAACTGTGTGACCTTGGACAGGTTATGTAACATCTATACACCTCAGTTTCTTCATCTGTAAAATGGGGAAAATGAAAGTACACACATCATAAAGTTATTGTGTATAACAGAAAAAATCATACTGATAAAAATGCTTAACAGTTGTCACATAGTAAAAGCTCAAACACATATTAACATTCTAATTGAGGCCTTGAATATACAATAAATGTGATAGTCAATTTTAGCGATGAACAGATGAGTCACCCAATAACTGGCATGGAGCAACCATCATGTAGGAATGTAATGTAGTTATAGTTTTACATCTTATTTCAAAATAAAAGCAAAAATAAAAATTAAGTTTTTAATCCTAGTTGGAGATATAGTATATATACAGTATATATACAGTTTTCTACAGTATATAACTTTAATGTGTAATTTTGTCTGAAGTACTAAAGTATTTTAAAGGAAAATGAGAAGATAGCATAGTTATTTAACAGGGATACCAAATAAGGAAATAGTTTGGGCCTCATACTGCAAAATGGGCATTTTTCAGTATTTAAAATTTTGAGGACCATACAGTTTCTGTCACGTATTCTCAACTCTGTAGCTGTAGCAGCAAAGTACCTATAGAAAATAACAAAAAGCTATAGTTGTACACCAGAAAAACTTTATTTACAAAAATAGGCTAAGGACCAGGCTCCGGGGCCATTTTTCCAATCCTTGCCTAATTCATCCCAGTGTCCCAACCAAAACCAACATAAAACTCAGCAAAAATCATGATGGCTTATGAAGTCTGTCATATTATCTTGGGCCTAGACTCCACAGAACATCATAAAAAAGAAACATATAATGTGCTCTCTACCTTCAAGAACATTGCCATCTCATCAAGTAGTTCCAAATAATGAGATACATGAAAAGTTAAATACACAAACATGTGTTTCAAATTACATATGGTTTATAGTCAACTCAAACTATATGTCAAATCTTAAAGAAAATTATATGAAATTTAATTGAAAGGTTTTTCAGTGGGATAGTAATTCTATGTATGCTCATTTTCCATGAACACCAGCCTGTTTTTCTTAAAAAATGAGGGAACTGGAAGATCTAATGTTCTTTCACAAATTAGATCAAGCATTTATATAAAATATGATACATTTTAATCCACATACTTTGAGAATTTTATAAGAGCACCAACAATGAAAATATTCTCTTTGGGTTTTCTTTGCCAAATATCTGAAAATAAGGCAGCTTCATAATCTCATTTGTTCATGTTTTTCTCATTCCGTAATCAGACCCTGACTTTCATTTTTTTTTGCCTTAAATTGGATAGTAAATTGATTTTCTAAAATGTAAGCCTGAGTTATCCCTCAGTTAACTTGTTAAATTATATATCAACTGTGCCATCAAGGAATTATTTTCTAGTGAACAATTAAGTTTTACAAGCATTATTCTGTCTGTTCATTCTGGCATGACAAATATAGCACTTCAGGCATCAAACTTCTGTAAACTGTCTGTTAACATGTAATCTAATTGAGCTTGAGAATATACTTTTTGTCCAATGGGAAGAAGGAATCTCCAAGATACACACTTAAAGGATGAAAAAAGCCATGTTTTTCTCTGATTCTTCCATTAATTGCCTCAAGTTCTTTAAAAAAAAAAAAAAAAAAAACCTTCCCATTGAGCCTTGGGAAGCTGTGGTGTGATCCAGTCTCTGGTTTCCCCAGAGGTCTCTTTTTTTTTCACAACCCAGAAAACAAGCTGTTATTGACTTGCTTCTAAGCATGGTTGGCTTCCTCCATGGCTCAGTGGATAAAGAATCCACCAGCAATGCAGGAGACACACAGGTGATGAGGGTTCAATCCCTGGGTCAGGAAGATCCCCTGAAGGAAGAAAATGGGAACCCACTCCAGTATTCTTGCCTTAAAAATTCCATGGACAGAGAAGCCTGGTGGGCTACAGTGCATGGCATCGCAAAGAGTTGGACACAACTAAGCACAAAAGCATGATTCACTACATTCCTGCCACACTGGGCTTCACAAACCACCAGTCATTCCTGAGTCTTTGTATTTGGTATTCCCCTCTGCAAGGAAATTAATGTCTTATTAACCAATACTCTGCAGGTCTTAACTCATCTTTAGTTCTTCAAAGTACCTCTTCCAGATTCCTTACTTCAAAGATGACACACACATAGCCTCCATCAATCACTATGAGATGATCATCTACTCCATTTTCATTACCAAGGTCTGAAATATTTCATGTGTTTGTATATGCATTTGTCTATTTTATGACTCCCTTTACCAGAATGTAAAATCCCTAAGAACAGAATTATATGTTGTTTTATTCTTTGTTGCATCTTCAGGTCCTAGAATAGGGTCTGGCACACAGTAAGCCCTAAATAGAGAATAATAGAAAGAAAGAGGGGAAAGGAGGGAAAGAGAAAAAGGAAAAGAAGCCAAGAGAGAAGAAGGAAGAAAAACCAATAGAGAGTGGATGAAGTTAGTCCAGTCTCTTCCGGAATTGCCAGAGCCACATTACCTTCCAAGAGCCCTTCCTTACTCTGCTACTCTTACAGGTATAAAGAGCCACGTTAGGTGTTAAACACACGGCTGTTCTCCTAGGAAGGTCTCCTGTACTGTACACAGGCAAGATCAGTCTGTTAGAGCAGCTATTTTCTCTGCTTCTGAGTTCACACTCTTCATGTTTGTGTGTGTGTGTGTGTTTCCATCCGATTCTATTCAACAATTTATTGACTGCTGGCTGGGTACAGTATATTTTCAGCCCTTTCAATTATTGCTCCTCTCAGTTAGATCCCATGACCTTTTCTCAATCCTTAGGTCTCTACATAAAACAAAATTTTATTTAAAAAACTTTCCATTTTTTGATTCAAACTTTGAGCCAAAAAAATAATAATCACTTACAAAATGATTTTTTTCATATTTCAGTTAGCATATTTTACCATTATGGAATTTCTTCTACTAACATTCTTTTCCATATTTTTACCCAATTAAACAAAAAAGTTTTAGAAAAACAGCTCCCATAATTTAATATAGCATTGACCACACTGCCCCCACATCATGAATGTTCCAATCTTTTAAGTATATGTTATAATCACATAGATTTAATTTTTGTGTCAAATAGGAAAAAGAGCAAAACTTGGGTGTCTAATATTAGGGGAAGATTTAATTATGGAACATTTCTTGAATGAAACCCCACACAGCTTAATAAATATGATTATGATGTGCCAATGCAGGTTTGTCAATGGTAACAAATGTACCTCTCTAATGAGTGAGGCTGATAATGAAAAAGGCTATGCATGTGTCAAGGCAGGAAGTATGTGAGAAACCTCTGTACTTTCCTCTAAACTTTGATGTGAACCTAAACTGCTCTAAAAAATTAAATCTCTATAATTACCAAATCTACAAAAAATTATACATGTATGTGAAATAGGCAAAAATAGCAAGCACCATCAGAGAAAATGGCCAACAGTTTGATGCGTGTGATTGATGGACTCAGAGATCTTTATTTTTTAACTTTATCATCAATAATAATAAAATATAATAAAATTATATTTATACTTGAAATAAAGTAAATGATCATCTAAAGTAATTTTCCAATGATGAAAAACTTTTTTTTTCATTCACACAACAAAATATAGACCTTCAATTGTCACAAACACAGGAATTTACTGTGAGATATAAACATGGTTTCTGATCTGCAGAGCTTATGATATAATAGAGGAGTTGAAAAATGTACAAAAATTACTACTCTGTCAGGTAGCACATGACAAGCCTTTAATGTGAACTGTAAACTAAAATTATTATATTTCCAATGTGAACAAATGAAGGCTTCAGATGGAGGAAAGCTTTAAGGACAGAAAGACTTCAAGTTGGTTCTTGAAAGATGGAGGTAATCTTCACAGATAATGTTGGAAATGAGAGAATTTCTAGTTGAGTGAATGCAATTCTAGCTCTGATTCCTACAGAATCTTATTGAATCATTAGCATAAGCAATTGGTTAAATTTAATGACTACTTTCTGCCCAAAAGAGCAACATTTCACCCTACTATGAAACTTCTCTTTGGCAAGAATATACCAGGATACAAAAGCTGGCTGCTTTAATAACCAGTATCAGTTTTTCTTGAAATGTGTTTTGCAGAAGCCTGGCTCCTGGTGATATTCCACCAAACTCACCCAACTCTGATCGTGGATTAACAGTCCACAAATCTGCATAATAAAGTCAACACTTGTAAACTTACTTCCCCACAAAACCCTTTTAGGCTAATAGGCAATAGCTATTAACATCTTAACAGTATAATAGAATTAGGAAGTAATATGGTATAGTGGTGGAGAAGGAAATGGCAACCCACTCCAGTATTCTTGCCTGAAGAATCTCAGGGACGGAGGAGCCTGGTGGGCTGCCATCTATGGGGTTGCACAGAGTCTGACACGACTGAAGCGACTTAGCAGCAGCAGCAGCAGCAGCATGGTATAGTGGTGAATAGCATAGTAGACTATGGAGATGGAGTACCTGGGCTGTAATTCTGGCTGGCCTCAGGCCAGTTACTTAACCTTTCTGTGTCTTCCTTAACACTGCTTCATAAAATTGTTGTAGGCGATCAAATGAGGTCCCATGTGTAAACCCCTTAGAATAGTTCCTGACACATGGTAAGCACTAGATAAGAGTTATCATTAGAGCAGCCTTCTCTGGGTTCATTATGGGAAAAGGAAGTTCATCAGAGACAAGCAAACATGAAGTGAGCTTGTCATCGCTGGTATAAAATCTAACAAGGCTGCTTCATCCGTAATTCTGGCACTTGGACAAAAGCTTCTGCTTTTCCCCTGCAGCAGAGTACCTCGGGAACGAGAGTAGCACGCTCAGGTGAAAGTGAAAGTTGCTCAGTCATGTCTCTTTGTGACCCCACAGACTATGCGGTCCATGGAATTCTCCAGGCCAGAATACCGGAGTGTGTAGCCTTTCCCTTCTCCAGGAGATCTTCCCAACCCAAGGATTGAACCCAGGTCTCCCACATTGCAGACGGATTCTTTACAAGCTGAGCCACAAGGGAAGCCGACATGCTCAAGTACATGACATGTTAAGCTTGAGATGCCAATAGTACAGACAGACTGGTATGTGTAGTAGACTGCAGGCCATGTTCATTTCCAGTCTACAGTTCAAAACAAAGCTTTTCAATTAACTTCCATCATTTCCTCTTTTTTGGCATACCCCTATATACTAATAGCCTTAGGACTTGAACCCTGCTACCCTCCTATCTGTTCTTATCTTAAGGACTGACTAAGGCTTGATGATCTGCTGAGAGGCTTCCCTAAATCAATCTTCTTATTCATGCTCCAAGCCCATATTGATATATCTTTATTCCGCTATAATGGCCAAACCTGATGTCAATGACTGTGTTGAACTGCTTCCCCTTGCCATTAACATATATGTTATACCTGCATCACTGACACCACTTCCCATGAGTGGGCAAATGAAAGTTCCAAGTCCTAGACCTGAAAGTATGTACCATCCTATGCATATACAACATGAGGACGCCCCTGAAATCATTAATCCCATCCATGATGAAACTGAGCATGGTCCAGTCAAGTCAAATAGACCTGGAGCTTGGTTCTGGGGCCTGAGCTGGTAGAATGGCATGTCCAATCAAAGCTGACTAAAAATATTAAGAGCCAGAGGATGAATCAGAACCAAAGTTTTCAAAGAGCAAAAAGGCTCAATGTTGGAAACCTAAGGCCACTCAAACTCAAGAAGTATTCTTGAACCACTACAGATATTTCAACTACTGATTCTTCTTGAGAAGTCTGTAAAGGATCTTCTCATTTAAACCACATTCTAACTGAAATGTCACAGTAACAGTATTATCTCAGTTCATTTCAGTCGCGTCCGACTCTTTGCGACCCCATGAACCCCAGCACACCAGGCCTCTCTGTCCATCAACAGCTCCCAGAGTCTACTCAAACAAATGTCCATCGAGTCGATGATGCCATTCAGCCATCTCATTCTCTGTCATCCCCTTCTCCTCCTGCCCTCAATCTTTCCCAGCATCAGGGTGTTTTCCAGTGAGTCAACTCTTCGCATCAGGTGGCCGAAGTATTGGAGTTTCAGCTTCAACATCAGTCCTTCCAATGAACACACAGGACTGATCTCTAAGCATGGATAATAAGCCATATGTGTATTCCCAGATTTATCTGGCCTGTAGAATCACCTGTTCCTGATGACCTGCCAGGTGTGGAAGCCATAACGATTCACTGGTTGATGCATATCCCTAATTCCCAACATTTATTTGGTTCTCAGTTACCTGAACCTAAGAATGTGCTCCATTCAGCAACAATGACACAATGGCTGAAATATACCCTGCCATGAATTGAATGCTTGACTTGAAGCTCTAATCCCCCCCGAAACGCATGTGTTGCAGCCATAATCCCTACTGTGATGGTATTTGGAGGAGGAGTGCTTTTGAGAGATTATTAGGTTTGGATAAGGTCATGAAGATGGGGCCCATATGATGCAATTAGTGCTCTTATAAGAAGAAGAGGAGGCCAGAACCCTCTCTCCTTCTGTCATTTGCAGGTGCAACAAGGAGACTGCCATCTACAAACAGGAAGAGGGCTCCCCACCCCACCCCCGGATACTGAATCTGTCAGCATCTTGATCTTGGATTTCCCAGCCTCTGGAACTACAAGAAATAAAGGCATGTTGTTTAAGTCACCCAGACAACGGTATTCTTTAAGGCAGCCAGAGCTGACTAAGGCATGCTCCAGGTATACATAATCTCAGAACATGAGTATATTTTAAAAGATATCCATAGAATTATCATACTTCCCATATTATAACTCTGGGACTCACTCTTGCATATAAATATGTCTAATACACACCTATCAAATAGTGAGGTTAGCTGTACATATAAAATATCATAATTTTTAATATGTATTACCTTGTTTTTCTCAGTGAATCTAAAATTCTGTATCAGAGTGAAACTCAGTAAGTTAAACATTAATAAGTGGCAGATAGAGATGTAGCCTTTGAAATTTTATATGTTGACATTTCTCCTTCCCATTTTTCTGTCACAAGACTTCATAATGTCTAATAAATCTAAATTTCAGTTTTCTTATCATCTCTATTGAGGCAATGATACCTTGCCTATCTCAGAATTTATAGAGAGCAAAGAAAGAAAAACAAATGCACCTGTATAAAAGATTCTACTTAATTAAAATAGCATTTCCTCTAGTATAAGTATTACCCTTAATACTATCAAGCAAGTAATACTTAATATTTAAAGTTCATTGTTTCACTAAGTCACTGTCAATACAAATCAATTCTATTAAGGGAGCCAAAGAGAACAAGAATAGTCTCTTTTTTAAGTCCTTTACCAGCCAACATTAAATTGATATGCAAATAAATATGATAAATAATATGAAAAAATTGCTATTTATTAATTGCCTTGACTTTGATCATAAAATAACCAAGCCATTCAGTGAATTTTCATGAGCTATCTTCAAACACTGTAAGTGAGCCAGCTGTGTTATACACATCAATCATTACATCAGTAACCCCTAGAGATTTGGTCTATGCTTGGGCTCTTCAGTCACTATGCTTATTTCCAAGATAATATTAACTATGTAACAGTACTTTTGCCCTTGGGCAAGTTGTTTCCATTTATCAGAGAACAGTGGCAACTATGTGGTTTCTTAGTTGGGTGAATGACTGTTGACAACCCTTCAGAAGCAGGAAGAAAGTCAATTTTGAAGATTTGCAGTATAAAAATAAGCATATCATCACCCCAAGAGATAAGAAACCTTACACTATTGAAATGAAATCAAGTCACTGGCAATATTGCACCAAACACACTGACACATGTTTATTATTGTAATTTTATGTGGCATTCTCTACGGACATGCAGTGTATGTCACATTTCAAGACTGCAAATAATTCCTTAACTTTAATCAAGAAAGCTGAAGAATGTCCCCCCTACCCATTGCCCTACATCATTAAAAAGAGAAAGCCTTTGCTTAAAGCTTTGCTCTGTTTGGAAATCAAATTATCCACTGTAAAGCAACACTGAAATTTATAACATATTAAAAGTATTCTCTCTGGAATTATTTTCATCATATTACTGAGACTATAATGTTACAGGTGACTCACTGGAAATAAATAATTCACTAGCAAGTTACAATGTCTTTTTTCTGAATTAATCATAGAGGCAGTGATATTGCATATTATTATAGGGGAGGGAAAAACCTTAGCGTAAGAGTTAATTTTCATGAAGAAAAAAATCTAAACATTAGAATCTATGCAGAATTTAAAGTTACCAAGTCACTGACAAAGTAGCCAGCAAAAGATAATTGTACACTTGTGTGAAGAGTCACTGGTTGATGTTTAATATGCATTGCAGGAACAGGATAATTTACAGTTTGTCTTTCCAAAGTAAAGGGATTTGTAAGGGCAAGAAAGGGGCTGGCTAGAGCACCAAAGACAGACTTAAAGTGCAACTAGCTTTCCAAAGACTCTTTAATGTGAGTTTTATTTTTAAATTCAGATAATGCCATAAATATTTTAAGTGATCAAGTCACTTAGCAAATCATTTTCAGCCTTTGCATAATGTGGGAAATCATCCAAATCATACTTTAGCCAGTAAACTTTTTAATAAAATATTTTTACCTGAAGTCTAAAACCTAATATATACATGTAAATATATACATGGTTAGCTGTCAAAGAGAAGAAAAATGTTTCTCGACTCTATGAGTTAGAAGAACTAAACCACCTCTACATTCTACATCTAGGAATCACTAAATTTCAATTTAAAAGCTGATCCATCAGGGTTCAACCACTGAAAATAAAATGCATTCTGGATGATTTTTCAATAGAAATTACAGGGCTGAGCCACCGACGGGCTGCAACTCCTCACAAGATCAGAATGGGTCCCCTACCAAATTAAAAAGTCGCAAGCTGCTGACTTCAAAACAACCACCTCCACTTGGGAAGCTACCAGTCCAAAAGATAACCATACTATAGAAGCAATCAGAAACTGTTATCTCCTTTCTAAATAAAAATGTTGGCACAAAATAGATATTCCATAGCTTCTACAGGTACCTGGTCACAACAAAAAGAAGTTAACTCACCCTGAGAAACTCATTCAATATCCACTGTGTTTAATAATACCCTCTCTGTGTATGGTTCTCAGCTTGTTCCTAAAAGTATTTACCTCCCACTGGAGACCAGCAAAATTATAGGACAATTTGTTGAATCAAGATCCCACAAAAATTCACAATAACAATGACATAGCATTTTCGTTTCACTAGAATTTCATTTCACTAGAATACTTAAATATAAGTATTAGTTCTAGGATACTGAATATCCTAGAAATGTTGGCATATAAAAATTTTGCTAAATGGTATGTAGGAACACATAGGACTATGTCTCTGCAAGATGATAAAACCCAAGAGTTGAAAATGACCTTATAGATCAGCAGGTATACCCCCTTTCCAGGCAAGCATGTCCAAAGACTGGTCATCCAGACTATGTTTGGGCATGCACTGGCAAGGGGTACTCTGGTAGATGCATTATTAGACTCAATTCCTCACTCACCCTTGGGATCCTCAGCACTAATGAGATTTCCCATGTCTTTTCTCAAATTCAAAACAATAAACTTCCTTACGTGCATCCACAATGTCTTTTCCATCCTTTGTCATTTACAATAGCAAGCACTGTCAGTGCCACGCACAGATTCTTAGAATTCCTTTTACTCAATTAATATATCTGTTGCCACTAACAGCTTTCTCTTGCCACCTTCTCTGAAGGAGTACCCTTGGAAAATGAAAGCTGTTTTGCCTGGAAACAGGCAAGGTTGTGACCACCCTCCGTTACATCCAGTAGCCAGAGACTGGTATGAGGGGTACAAAAGCCCAACTCTCTTTATAGCTGAGAACTTGCCACAGGATCAGACTGAGGTTAGATTTCACCTGAAGACACCTCTCTGCCTAGCTTCTCTCTCTGGCTTCCTCACTCCTTTTCAGGTTTCTCTTGAAAGCATTGCTTTGTATCACTAGAAAAGAAATCTGTCTCAGGCACTATGTCCAGAGAACCACCTGTAACCCTACTTTCCTTGAGTATATACTCAGAGACATTTTCTAAGCCCAATTCCTTGTTCATTCTGTATTCTTGAGCCCTAAGAATAACACATAGGCATTCAATTACACATCTGAAGAAAAAATATCAATAGCACTTATTATTGATGATTAAAAACTTGCTGTTATGGTTCTGTAGTTTTCTGTGATTCCTGAATTTACTTTGTCCTTAGCATTTAAAAAAAAAAAAACTTTTTAGTTTGGATTGAGGTATATAGCTGATTAACAATGTTGTGATAGTTTCAGGTGACGAGTGAAGGGACTCAGCCATACATATACATGTATCCATCCTCCCCTAAACTCCCCTCCCATCCAGGCTGCCACATAACACTGAGCAGAATTCCCCATGTTATACAGTAGGTTCCTGTTGCTTATCCATTTTAAATATAGCAGTGTGTACATCTCAGTTCCAAACTCCCTAACTATCCCTTCCCTCCAAACTTCCCCTCAACAACCATAAGTTCATTTTACTTTGTCCTTAGTATCTTGACCATGGGTTCATACCTATCTTTCTCTGAATTGTTTTCCAGTTTCACAATATAATAACTACATACCTTAAGTGTGTTGAATTTCCTAATAAACACAATTTTTAAACCACAGTATCATAGAACAAAGTTATTTCTTCCCTAGAAATTTCATAGTGCTTCTCTGCAGATTTTTTTTTTTGTCAGAAGATAATGATATCGAATGAGAGCCTTAAAGGAAAATATTGCCTTTATTTTGGTTACAACTTGTGCACTGTGACAGCATTCAATATCTAGGTGGACAGATACGCTGCTGCTGCTAAGTCGCTTCAGTCGTGTCTGACTCTGTGCGACCCTACAGACGGCAGCCCACCAGGCTCCGCCATCCCTAGGATTCTCCAGGCAAGAATACTGGAGTGGGTTGCCGTTTCCTTCTCCAGTGCATGAAAGGGAAAAGTTAAAGTGAAGTCGCTCAGTCGTGTCCGACTCTTAGCGACCCCGTGGACTATAGCCTACCAGGCTCCTCCGTCCATGGGATTTTCCAGGCAAGAGTACTGGAGTGGGGTGCCATTGCCTTCTCCGGGACAGATACGCTAGATGGGTAATATTAGATTTCTGTAATCTGGGATAAAGAAGAACGCCACCTCATTGCTACAAGGTCTCATGACAGCCGCCCTAGAATAGTTGAAGTGTTTTTCACATCCAGATGACATACGTGAACATCTTACAGGAAGTGCTGGATTCTCTCATCTCTTTTGAGAATGACATCATAAAACAAGGAGATGCAATATTAGACAAATACAAATACTGAATACAAGTTTTTCAGATTATAGGCAGTGCTATAAGACCCTGGAGAGAGCTGAGGTCATTCACTAAATACTGTTTCATATTGGTCTTTCTAGAAACCAGCATTTAACGCTGGTCTTTTCTTTCTTTTTTCCCCGTAACACTTTTTCTTCAGTTCTATGAAAGGATATGTGATTTCAACTTTCCTCCCAGCTGCTCTAAGTTTTAATTATCTTTACATCTCCTAAATTTCTCTGCTAATACTGAAACAATTGCAGCACACTATCCTTGTCAGCTTCCTTAAGGAACAGAGGAACTTTAAATATTCAGGGGCCTGCATTCTTGTCTTCACCTGTTAGGATTTTCCTTTATCCTCTTCGTTCCTTTTTTATGGTGTACAGTCATCTGTTTCCTTGGGCTTAAGGCTTATTATAGACTCCTTTGTAACTAGAGTACAGATAATGACAGATATTCCAAGAGGTTGGGAGCAACAGAGCTACATTTATAGAATATTGGCAGGGTTCACTTGGGAGAAGTGGTGAAGCTGTATATCAGAGTTTAAGGGATCAAATTAAAGGGCCATTCAGTAGTGGTAGAACAAATGCACAATTCAAAAGTAGAAGAGAATACAAAATATTTATGCAGCACCTGTAAGAAAGGAGAAATGGACATGATTTTGAAATCATTACAAAACAAAAGATGTCAGAGATTCTTCTTTCATACAATGTTTACAAAATGTGTTACTGAAAGAATTCATTGTAAACACAGAGAAAAACATGGTTGGAATTTTAATAATACAGTAAAGCCACATACATAATATGGCACTATTATTTTATATTTTTTATAAGCAGTTACTGTTTAAAGAGATTGTAGGGACTTCCCTGGCAGTCTAGTGGTAAAGAATCCACCTGCCAAGGCAGGGGACATGGGTTTGATCCCTGATCTGGGAAAATTCCACATGCCACAGAGCAACTAAATCTGTGCACCACAACTACTGAGCCCACTCTCTAGAGCCGATGCTCCACCACAGGAGAAGCACAACACAGCTAGAGAAAGCCTGCACACAGCAATGAAGACAGTGCAGCCAAAAATTATTTAATTAAATTTTTAAAAAGAGATTATAAATTCAATATAGGCACAATTGTACTTGAGCTATATAATAAGACACAATTTTTCGACAGTGTTAAACAGAATAGCTAGTTGCTATTAAGGAAGTAAAAAAATTCCTCTAAACAAGCCACATAAAAATAATTCCAACACTTTGGCCACCTGATGGGGATAGCCAGCTCATTAGAAAAGACCCTAATGCTGGGAAAGACTGCAGGAAGAGAAGGGGGCAACAGAGGATGAGATGGTTGGACAGCATCACCGACTCAATGGACATGAGATGGAGCAACCGCCGGAAGATAGTGAAAGACAGGAAAGCCTGGCATGCTGCAGTCCATGGGGTTCCAAAGAGTCAGACATGACTTAGCAACTGAACAACAACAAAAATAATGCCTATGTTAAGTTGGAAGTGACAATCTAATATGAAATTATTTCAGGGAACTAGCTTCTTAGAAAGTTTTTATCTGCAAAAAGAGATCACAGGATTAACACAAATTAGTTTTGTTGAATCCTTTTGTAGACTGTTTTCTGATGTTTTTCCATCAGTTCTCGAAAACATTTTGCATTTCTACAAATTTGCAGTACACATCAGAGACAATGTCACTGATATATTTGCATAAATCAATATGAAGGGAATGATTCTGACATAAAGAATATAAGAAACAATGTTCCTGATATTTACATTGATGAGTTTTAACAATTGTATTAAAATAGCACCACAACTTTAAATGGAGTACTATAAAAACTCTGATTTTGCAAAGCATTTTGAATATATGAACATGAAACATGGTACAATATCCTCTCTTAATGATTTTAACATTAAGCTAGAAGCACCAGACCAAAAAAAAGACCAGAATTTGAAATCCTCCGACAGTTCAAAACTATTCCAACTTCACATATTTGCTAAGTGTTTTAGGTGCAAAATAAACTATCCTAAACAAGGAAAGAAGGAATAATCACTAAAAGCAAATTCAATATTCACTGTGGAAGTTAAAGTGTTAGTCTCTCAGTCGTGTTCGACTCTTTGCAATCCCATGGACTGTAATCCATCACACTCCTCTGCCCATGGGATTCTCCAGGCAAAAATATTGGAGTAGGTAGCCATTCCCTTCTCCAGGGGCTCTTCCTGACCCAGGGACTGAACCTAGGTCTCCTGCATTGCAGGCAGATTCTTTACCATCTGAGCCACCTATATCAATATGGCCTGGGAGAAAATCTCTGGGACCAGAACTTAAATTATCTATGGTTGTTTTCAACAACTTCATTAACCGACAATGAGGCCTCAGAATATCACCTGCATCTCAGATTCCTTCCCTCTGTCAATTGTAGGCATTCTGCCCACCTATATCACATGGGTAAAGTGAAAACAGAATAAGAAAACAGGTATGAAAGTGTTTTAAAGATGCTAACACCAGAAGCAATGAAGACAGTGAGCCTGACTTGCCTTGGTCTCAGCCACTGCTCATGGCTCTCACTTTGCACCACTTATCCCTTGGCCTCTGGACTCCACACACCTGCCACCTTCTCTCAGTTACTCCCCACCCCAGTCCTAGGTCATTCCCAGCGGTCTCTTTCCCCATGATGTTCTTTCACCTGTAACACACTTCCTCTCTGTGCCCTACCCACTTGCCCCACCCTCTCTGCAAACCTCTATACCCCACTGTCCTTCAGATCTTGACTCAAGCACTGTTTCCTCAAGGGAACATTCTTAGACTACCCTTTGAAATTAAATCAAGGTCTCTCATACATTCTTAAGGCATCATTAACCTTCCTTCAGGGCACTTGTCTCCCACAACCAATCAAATAAATAAACAGGTGAATCTACAATAGCCTCTTCAAGAGAAGTTACACCACTTGAAGACTTAAGATATCCTCTCCTAACCAAAACTCCTTATCTACCCCTGCACCAAAAAAAAAAAAGACAATTATTTATAACTTTCTGGACATACATAAAATGTTATTCTGAAAGCCAAAACTCATTTCTAACAATTTCTGAATACACAACGAGTAAACAAATAGAAATAAGTAGAATTGATTAAAGTTATTTTCAGCTAATAAAATGGAATTTATACTTTGAAAAAACCTTTTTCTGAGATTTTCATGTGCTCACAAAAACTAGAAAAAGATTTACAATTATGTTACAGCGTTTTTTGGAGAAGGCAATTGCACCCCACTCCAGTACTCTTGCCTGGAAACTCCCATGGACGGAGGAGCCTGGTAGGCTGCCATCCACGGGGTCGCTAAGAGTCGGACACGACTGAGCGACTTCACTTTCATTTTTCACTTTCATGCATTGGAGAAGGAAATGGCAACCCACTCCAGTGTTCTTGCCTGGAGAATCCCAGGGATGGCGGAGCCTGGTGGGCTGCCGTCTGTGGGGTCGCACAGAGTTGGACACGACTGAAGCGACTTAGCAGCAGCAGCAGCAGCAGCACAGCGTTTTTCACTGGTGCATAAATTATATTAAATATTGTCCTTGTAGTGCTTGAAAATTATTATCTGGTAGTTTTAAATACTTGCTTTATAGTCTTTATATTATTGAGATTTTACCCAAAATAATATAAAAATAAATTTCAACATAACTACTGATTTTAAAATTATAAATTCTGAATTTAAGATTTGAATAATGATAATATAGTAGTTAAATCTCAATCAGGACTTTTCTGGTCGCACACTGGATAAGAATCCACCTGCCAATGCAGGGGACCTGGGTTCAATCCCTGGTCTGGGAAGATTCCACATACCACGGAGTAAACAAGCCTATGTGCCACAGCTACTGAAGCCTGCATGCTTAAAGCCTGTGCTTTGAAAATTAAAAAAACAAAAAACAGTGTTTTCGTCTTTATAGGTAGAATTAATTTTATGGGAATTGTATTTTAATGGAATGAAATAGTATTGCATTCAGTATTGATCATTTTCTTCTAGAAGTTTCTCAGTTCACATAGAAATATTTTAAATGCAGAAGCCAGGGCCACACAGAGCTTGGGAGATCTTTATCAACTGGAATGTGTCAGAAATAAGACACTCATTTTAACAGAGATAAACCAAGTTGACTTTAGAGAAGCCTTTCTAGTAAACAGTGCCAGAAACCTTTGAATTCAAGCATCCCCAAGATAACTTTGAGACTACACATTTTAAAAGGCAGTCGGACTTTTTTACATTCCAAGGAAGTAGTTATTTCATCTGATTTCATGACCATGTTCTAATTACTATACTGATGTCTCCAGGCAGCCATTATCCCAGGTTATAGTTCCCTAAGGACTCATACCAAGCACCTGAATGACCCCTCATTATCCAAGGAGCTAAGAAGTAATAATTTTCCTTAGATAGAGTTAGTTTTACTTGGAAGTGAGGATTTATTATTTCTTTTTCTCTGGTCCAGGTATAAATAATAGTTTGTATAGTCTCAACTTTCAGGGTTTGCAGCCACAAAGTTTGCAGATTTATCGTTCAATCCTTGTGCTTTGGTTTTATTGTTATTATACAGTTTTTCTGTTTAAGTGAAGGGCAAAATTATTTTCTTTGAGGAGCTAGGGAATTAAAGTATTAATGTTCCAAGGAAAAGATTTTAATTTCTGATCGATTTTAATTTCTGATCGATAAGACTGATCAATCTTTCCAGCAGAATGCATTGCTGGTGGAAATATAAATCACTGTAGCTTTTCTGGAATGCAGTAAATAATTAATCTATTAAAATATCTGGAATGTTATATCACTTCCAGGGCATTATCCCATACATAAAAGCACTACAACAAAAGATCCATGTAAAGGGGAGCATATAGTAGCTACATGTTTACAGTGCAAAAAAACAAGCAACAAAAACCTAGAAACAAAAAAATAAATGTCCACAGCCAAGTAAATAGTTTGAATGAATGTGAATTCATTCCTTATTATACTATACAGCTATTTAAAAGAGTCAGATGTCCTCAAATTCCAGCAAAATGATGAACCTGTCAGCAAAAAAAAAAAGAAGTGCTAAAAGCAAGGAGAACGCTGAAAACCACGGCAGTGTGCACACTTGCCAATGGTGCGGCTCCCAGGGGAAATATTGGAGCTGGCAATGGCTAGAGGCTTAGGGTTTAACATCCCCACAGAACAGGAGAACAGGCCACAGGTCTACATGAGGAAGGGATTAGAACTCAGCACTCTGTAGATAGCTGGACCCTGAAAGGGCTGTGAGTCCAGTGCAAACTCTCCATTTAATCAACTCCCTCATCCAGGGAAATGACAGAAGAGTTTCGACAGAGGTCTTCAGCACCCTGTCCCTGTCTCTCACTATGGACAGCAAGTACCTGAGTATCCAGTAAAATGTAATCGTCTGAGGAAATCTTGTGGGGTTTTTTGGCTTTGTGTATAGACAGGGCAAATGAACTGCTGGAGAGAATGTCTCTCAGAAGTCTTCTAACCAACGACAGCCAACATGTGGGTATATAAACATCTCACCATTTTCCCTCCTTTGCGGAGGTAACTCTGAGGTAGGTGCTACCTTATCTCTCGCTGAATTGTTTTCTAGTTACCCACCGTGGTATCCTCGACCTACATACTAAAAGTGAGAATGTGGGAACTGAAGACAAAGGTACTGTCTCATTTACAGTTGTCAATCAATCTTTGTTGGTTTTCTTTCCCTCTGTCTCGCTTTGGCAAGTCCCCCACTGCTGTTATCTGGGATAACTGCCCAAATAAACTACTTGCATTTGAATCCTTACCTTGGGGTCTCCTTCAGGGGAAACTCAGACTAAGACAGGTTGGGTCTGTCTTAGATATGAAAGGAAAAAGCAATTCTCCTGTGAGAACTGCATTCCACTGATTTGGAGTTCGATTTTACTATGCTACAAGAGGTACCGAAAAATATCAAGTCACAAAATTATTTTGAAAATTGTGGAAAGAAAGAAACACATCTACAGCACCTGAAAAAAAGCAAATTCAAAACCATTCCAGAAAATTGTTTCCCTAAAACTTTCCATATTTCCTCTCTTCAAGGAGAGAACATTTTGGGAACTTAAAAATGAGTTCAAAATACAGTATTATTAAAACACACAAATAGCCTACTATGAATGAGTCCAAAACAAAGTAAGCAGGGATTAGTGCTCTCCAAAACATGATGTAACAACAACTTGATGATAAAATACCTTTTAAATTATTAGTCATTTTTAAAATCACAGAAACAAGGGACTTTCCTTCTAGTCTGGTGGTTAAGACTCCATGCTTACAATGCAGGGGCATGGGTTTGATGCCTCATCATGGAACTAGGATTCCACATGCTGTGTGGAGCAGCCAAAAATTTTTTTAAGTTTTTAATTACAATAAAAAATACAATTACAGAAATGGTAAGAAACAGATAAGGATGATTATAGCTAAGCTAATAACTTGGGTTTTGTTCACTATTATTTTTTGGTTACACAAAGAAACTGGTTTTCTCACAATAACAAATGCATACATCATCACTCTTTTCAACATGGTACTAGAAATTTTAGCCAGTGCAATGAAGCAAGAAATAAAAGACATATTGGAAAGAAGAAATGCAACTGTATTTGCGGACAACATGATTGTCTATGCAGACAATCTCAAGTAATCTACAAAAAGACCTCTAGGACTAATAAGTGAGTTCAGCAAGTTGAAGATACAAGAAACATATACACACAAAAAAGAATGAGTTGCTAAGTTAGACACAGAAAGACAAATGTCATATATCACTTGTATGTGGAATCCAAAAAAGGGAATAAATGAACTTATTTACAAAACAGAAGTAGAGTCAAAGATGTAGAAAACAAACCTATGATTACCAGGGGAAAAGGAGAGGAGGGATAACTGGGAGACTGTTATTGATATATACACACTACTATATATAAAAGATATAACTAATGAGAACCTACTGTAAATAGAACTCTACTCAATACTCTGTATTGAGAAATATAGGAGAAAATATATTTGCTCCTCAATACAGGAGAAAAAGTCTTAAAAAAGTGGATATACATATATGTGTATCTGATTCACTTTGCTATACACCTGAAAATAACACAACACTGTAAATCAACTATACTCCAATAAAAATTTCAAAAATAATAAAATCAATTAAAATCAATTGCTTTTCTATATATGAAAAATGAACATGTGGAAACTGAAAATTAAAAACGCAATACCATCTACTATGCTGCAGTCCGTGGGGTTGCAAAGAGTCAGACACGACTGAGCAACTGAACTGAACCATCTACTATTGATCCAAAATACGCTTCCCTGGTAGCTCAGGGGAAAGAATCCACCTGCAATGCAGGAGACCCTGATTCAATCCTTGGGTTGGAAAGATGCACTGGAGAAGGGATAGGCTACCCACTTCAGTATTCTTGGGCTTCCCTGGTGGCTCAGATGGTAAAGAAACTGCCTGCAATGAGGGAGACCTAGGTTTGATCCCTGGGTTGGGAAAATCCCCTGGAGAAGGGAAAGGTTACCCACTCCAGTATTCTGGCCTGGAGAATTCCATGGACTATATAGTCCATGGGGTCGCAAAGAGTAGGACATGACTGAGCAACTTTCACTTTCTGTTGATCCCAAAAAATAAAATGCTTATGTATAAACCTAACAAAACATGTATAGTACACAAAAAGCTGATGAAAAATATCAAAGTAGACCAAAATAAACAGTGAGACGTATTAGGTCCATAACTCAATAAAAAGTTGCCAATTCTCTCCAAACTGATCAGCTTTAATGCAATTTCATCAAAATTTTGGCAAAATTTATTTACCAAATAATCTAGATGAGTAAGTTCTAAAATTTAAATGGAAACAAGCTAGCCTTAGCTAAAACAATCTTGAAGGGAAAAAAGAATAAGAGGTAACACTCTAACTAATATTAAGTTTTGCTATATAGCTACAGTAACGAATACTGTGTGGCATCAGCAAAGAGGCACTTAGGTCAAAAGAACAGAATATAGAACCCACACAAATATGCTTAATGGCTCTTTGAAAAAAGAGCAAAATCAATTCAATGGAAAGAGGATAACCTATTCAAAAAATGGTGCTGGAGAAATCAGACATCCAGAGGCATAAATGAATTAAATAAATCACAGCCTGACTCTCATACCTTACATAAAAATTAACTCAAAATGGATTATGGACTTAGACGTAAAATAGAAAACAATGAAACATTTGGGGAAAACTGCAAGAGAAAATTTGGGGGCCTAGAGAAAGGTAAAGAGTTCATCTTGACAACATACATATGATCCATAAAAATGATGAACTTCACCTCATCAAAATTTAAAATGTTTGCTCTGCAGAGACCCTGTGAACAGAACTAAAAGGCACAGACTAATAAAAAGTATTTGTAAGCCATTTATCCAACAAAGGACTTCTATCCAGAGTGTTTATATACAAAACAAAAAAATTCAACCACACACATAAAAAACCCAATTAAAAATTGGGCAAAGACATGAGCAGGTATCTCAGCAAAATGGATATATGGATAGCAAATAAGTTCATACAAATACATTCAACACCTTCTGTCATTAGAGAAATGCAAATTAAAATCTCAGAGTTATCACTACATTATCAGAACAGCTAAAACTTAAACAGTGACAACATCAAATGGTGGTGAAAGCATGGGGAAGCTGAATTACTCACACATTGCTGATAGGAAGGTAAAATGGCACAGCCACTCTGGAAAGCAGTTAGGCAGTTTTACATAAAACTAAACATGCAACTATTATACAGCCACAGTTGTACTCTTGTTCATTTATCCCAGGGAAATAAGAATTCACATCCACATGAAAAGCTGTACACAATTGTTCCATCAATGCTATTCATAATAACCCAAAACCAGAAATAACACAATTGTCCTTCAATGAATGAATATTTAAACTGTGGTACATCCATACCATGTAACACTACACAGGAATACAAAGGAACAAACTATTGACACATGCAACAACCTGGATGAATTTCAAGCAAATCATGTTGAATAATAAAATACAATCCCCAAAGATTACATATTATAGGATTCCATTCAAATGACACTCAAAATATTTTACAAACAGAGAGATCAGTGATCAGCAGGAGCTGGGGTTAGCAGGGGAAGAAGGCTGTGGGAGGGAGGTGGGTATGGATGCAGAGGAGCAGCCTGAGGGAACGCGTGGTGATGGGACTGCCCTATATCCAAACTGTAGCGGCAGACACACAAAACCACACATATGATAAAATCACATATGAAAAGAATAAACACACACATTTCACATTCAAGTAAGTACAAGTAAAAAGGAATAAATGAGAACAAGATCAGTGGATTGTATCAATGTCAATATCCTGATTGTGATATTGCACTATATAGCCTGTAAGACTTTTTCATAATTAATTTATTTTTAATTGAAGGATAATTGCTTTACAGTATCGTGTTGGTTTCTGCCAAACATTAACATGAATCAGCCAAAGTTATACCTATGTCCGCTCCCTCCTGTGTCTCCTTCCCTAGCCAGCAAGATGTTTTCACTGGGGACACTAAGTAAAGGGTATCAAGGATCTCCCTATGTCATTTCTTACAATTGCATGTGAGTCTAGAGTTACCTCACAATTAAAGTGTATTTTAAAAACAAGTTAATGAAAACAAAAAAAAAACTACACAGAATGTGTAAACTGAAACACAATCCACTAAAAATATTGCACAAAACAGTTATCACTCTTCTGTAATTTCTATACTTGAGTTTAGTTTGCAACAGACTGAAGCAGTGAAAGTCGCTCAGTCATGTCCAACTCTTTGCAACCCCACAGACTGTATAGTCCATGGAATTCTCTAGGCCAGAATACTGGAGTGGGTTAGCCATTTCCTTCTCCAGGGGATCTTCCCAACCCAGGGATCAAACCCAGGTCTCCTGCATTGCAGGCGAATTCTTTACCAGCTGAGCTATCAGGGAAGCAGAGAGCTTCTTAGGACGGGCTTACAATTTATGTAATAAAATAAAGGAGCACCACAACATATCATAGTGAAAAAACATGAGGGAATTCCCTGGTGGTCCAATAAGTTAGGACTCAGTGCTTCCACCACCAGGGCCTGGGTTTAATCCCTGGCTGGGAAACTAAGATCCCACAAGCCATTCCGACAAGCCATGCAGCACACTCCCATCCCCTATCCCCAAAAGAAAGAAAATGAGGCTCTTTTTCTTTTTCAAATGTTAGGTGTGAACATATTTCAGATTTTATTTTTTATTTATTTTTTTGTAATTTTATTAATTTTGGCTGCGCTGGGTCTTGGTTTCTGTGCGAGGGCTACTCTCTAGTTGCGGTGTGCAGGCTTCTCATTGTGGTGGCTTCTCTTGTTGGGGAGCTCTAGGGCTTGCAGGCTCAGTAGTTGTGGCACGTGGGGCTTAGTGGCTCTGTGGCATGTTTATTTTCCCAGACCTGGGATCGAACATGTGTCCCTTTGCAACACGTATTGCAAGGTGGACTCTTAGTCACAAGACCACCAGGGAGCCCGAAAATGAGGTTCTGAGTAGAGTGCATGTCTGACTCTTTGTGATCCCATGGACTGTAATCCACCAGGCTCC
This sequence comes from Giraffa tippelskirchi, assembly GCF_054371585.1. Lineage (NCBI taxonomy): Eukaryota > Metazoa > Chordata > Mammalia > Artiodactyla > Giraffidae > Giraffa > Giraffa tippelskirchi. The sequence continues at coordinate 47,247,945 of NC_137276.1, forward strand.
TCTGTCCATGGAAATTTCTGCACAAGAATACTGGAATGGGTTGCCATTTCCTACTCCAGGGAACAATCCCAACCCAGGGATTAAACCTGAGTCTCTTATGCCTCCTGCACTGGCAGATTCTTTACCACCAAGCCACCTGGGAAGCCACTGTGAAGACAGTAGGTTAAAGTTTGATCTTTGCTACTTCCTGGATGTGTTATTTTAGGAGCTACTTAACCTCTCTAATCTCCAAATTTCCTATCAGAAAAATACAAATCATAGTATCAAATTCAATAGGTGTTATGAGTATCAAATAAAAGAATACATGTAAGACACCTGATGCACAGATGACCATAATAAAAGCTCATTAAAATTAAATATGGCTTATATGTGCATGTGTTGTCATGTGGCACTGGCTGTACTTGGATTCTGAATTATGATTTAGGGTCTCTCTCCTCTCTCTCACAAGCGCACACACACAAACACATACAATATTCAGAGATCATGAATTTCCTTTCACAATTGCCTAATTTTTTTTTTCAGAACCCTATAGCTCTGCTTTATCCCACAGGAGAAAGACAAATTCATATATCACAAGTTAACTATGGAACGACACATGTGTATCCAAATTCAGTTCAGTTGCTCAGTCGTATCCAACTCTTTGCAACCCCATGGACTGCAGAATGCCAGGCTTCCCTGTCCATCACCAACTCCCAGAGCTTGCTCAAATTCATGTCCATTGAGTCAGTGATGCCATCCAACCATCTCATCCTCTGTTGTCCCTTTCTCCTCCCGCCTTCAATCTTTCCCAGCATCAGGGTCTTTTCCAATGAGTCATTTCTTCACATCAGGTGGCCAAAGTATTGGAGCTTCAGCTTCAACATCAGTCCTTGCAGTGAATATTCAGGACTGATTTCCTTTAGGATGGACTGGTTGGATCTCCTTGCAGTCCAAGAGACTCTCAAGAGTTTTCTCCAACACCACTGTTCAAAAGCATCAATTCTTCAGTGCTCAGCTTTCTTTATTGTCCAACTCTCACATCCATACATGACTACTGGAAAAACCAAAGCTTTAACTAGATGGACCTTTGTCGGCAAAGTAATGTCTCTGCTTTCTAATATGCTGTCTAGGTTTGTCATAGCTTTTCTTCCAAGGAGCAAGCATCTTTAAATTTCATGGCTGCAGTCACCATCTGCAGTGATTCTGGATCCCAGAAAAATAAAGTCTCTCACTGTTTCCATTGTTTCCCCATCCAAATTAATGTGCCATATTTCTGAGGCATTCCAGGGATGTTTCAGAGACACAAACTGGAACTGCAGAAGCTGCCAACTGGCCTCACTCTTTGTATATCTTGTATATCAACACTTAATCCACTATTATTTCATGCTTACAAGAATACTATAGGTAAGTACTTTACAGATGAGGAAACAGAGGCTTAGAAAGATTAAGCAACTTGCCCAAGGTCAGAGAGCTAAAATCTAAAAGTAAAAATGTTAATACACAGTCATCTGGCCCTCAAGCCAATGTTCTCAGTTATTCTATAAAACTAAATATCAAATCAGAAATTTATAAACTTTCTGATCACATAAGATCAGAGCTCCGATTCCAGAGTGAAACCAAGTAGAATTACTCCTCAGTGATACTGAGGAGTGTTTGGTTTGTGACCACTAACGATTTCCTGATCCCTATACCGCCTTCTAACTTCAGCAATTTGTCTTACCTCTCCAGGCTTCAGTTTGCTCACCTATTAAATTTTAAATTAATATCTTCTCCAAAAAAAAGACATTTCTGCAGATTAAGAGAGACAATGCATTTAAATTGCCTTAGAAAAATCTAGAATCTTCCAACCTCCCATCACTGCCACCATTGCTGCCAAAACGTGTCCACTGATAGAGAAATGCGGGACAATCAATTCTTAATATATAAAAACAAAAATACAAATAATACATATTCCTCTTGGGACTGTTAGAAGGAAAACCAGAATATTCTCCGTGGCTTGCACAACCCTGGCTCTTTCTTTCTTGGCCTGTCCTGACTCCCAGAGTCATAACTTATGCCACATAGCTTTGAATGTGAGCATCTGTTCACTCTTCCATCAGTCCCCAGAAAGCAGTATATGAGCTTGCTGTTGTCTTAGTTAATCCTCTGAACATGAAGAAAATTCCAAGGAGATTTTATTGGAGTTCCTTTTCTATGCGCGGAAGCACTTGCCCTTCTGTCACAGCTCTACCATCTGGCAATAAATGCTCTCATGAATCTGTGTACATTGTTTTAACAAATATGGCCCCATCTTTTCACACAAGGAATAATCCGGCAAATTCTGATTCCAAACAGGAGCACTAATGAACATGGGGTTTAGGGAATATAAAGTTTGCAGTGACCCATCAAAGCAGACTGTGAGCTCTGGCCCTGCAATAATCCTGCCAAACTGATTAACACAGAGAAATAAATTGTCATCCACATAGTGACTGCCAAGGATGACAGTGAGCAGACTTTTTTCCTTATTCATTCAGAAGTGGTCATCTGGTTTTTCACTGCTTCTTGACCAACCAAAACTCAAGGTCCCCACATCTTTGCCTCCCAGTGTATTTCCAAATTGTCTATACCTTCCCAGTCCTCATTACATGACAGCTCTAGCTATGCCCTTGGAGAACTATTGCCAGCTGATAACCAGAGGGTTTTTTGTGTTGTTTTGTTTTGTTTTTAACTACAGTGTTATGCCCATATCAATCATATCTTGGATTCTATATAGAAAGCTAATTTAAAAGTTTAAAACCAAGGCAAATTTTTAAAACTCAGCACTGCCCATCTCATTAACTGGCATTATTTTATATGCATTTATATACATTCATTCAGGACCAGGTACAGAATATTATTCCATGAAGTTTAAAGTAATGAACAAATACGTCAGACCTAAGTTCATTCACTAGCTAATGCTCACTAGAAGTAAACATTAAAGATGTGTTTTTAGACACTTTAATTATAAATCTGACTAATAATTTCTGACTCATTAAAATTTTTTGTTTTTATTTTTTAATTGAGGGATAATTGCTTTGCAGAATTTTGTTGTTTTCTGTCAAACCTCAACATGAATCAGCCATAGGTGTACATCTATCCTCTCCCTCTAAAGCCTCCCTCCCATCTCCCTCCCCATCCCACCCCTCTAGGTTAATACAGAGCCCCTGTTTGAGTTCCCTGAGACATACAGCAAATTCCCATTGGCTATCTATATATTTAATTGAAACATCAATTAAGATTAAATTATAGTTTGGTGGTTTAGAAACTAGACAATAAAGCTGGAATGTGCCAGTTTGTGGATGATTAATTCATATTAGACACAGAGAGTCACTATATTTTTCACTCAGAAATAAAAGTGAGCACATTGATCATGATTTAACAATTTGTAAGGTTCAAGTTTAATTTTCTGCCTTAACTCAAGTAAGTCAAAACTCATAGGGTATTGTATTTTAATCACTTTTTACAATTCTTGGTTATTAATAATTATTTTAACTATTGAAGATTTTGACGTTTTATAAGAGTTCTTATTCTATACAAAATATAACATTTAGGTTTAGAATATGTTGGTGGTTGAAACCATTCAGGAATTCAATATACAGGCTACTTTATTACCTTTGGAAAATGAATAATTATCAGTTTTCTAAATGGACTTTCATTTATCTAATCTTCTTTGAGCATCTATACTTGCCAGCTACTGCTCTGGGTTGTACTGATTCTGATTGAAGAACAAGATTCTGTCTTTAGGAAGTTGACATTCTACTGAGTAGGATAAGGAAAGACAATCATTACAAGCAAAATTACCTAGATTTTCATTCACAATGGTTATTTCCTTCTCTTTATATTATTCGTATTCTTTGTTCATGTTTTGAAAACTGAAATGGCATTACAATAAAATCATAAGAGCATACCAATGAATAAAAATAGATTTTAGTTGAATTTTCTCTGGATTGGAAGTGATTTATAGTTTTAGACAATATTGTGTTTCATTTTGCTGAATATGGTGACTAATGTTCAGTTTTTTTATTTTAACATTAATAACAATGGCCAAACTTGATTGATATCTAATTCAGCCATATGACATTAACAATCTAGTTTTGTCTGTATGGCATTTAATCATGTGCAACTATTTTAAATAGATAGGCATTAAAATAAAAAATTACTCTGCTATAAACATGGTCATATGAGAATTAATAACAGATTTTGTGTGAATTCATTGCAGTCTGACATTTGTTCTGACTGATTATTGAGTCAAGAGTAATTTGTTCTTTGAATAGCTAGGTTTAACTTAGCTTTTTTGTTTTGAAAATATCACCATCTAATTCAATGTTTACTTACGTTCAGTCACATAAATAGAAACTATTATAAGCCCCATATTACAAAAATCCAAATCATACCTTTCCAACCCTTACCTGATGTCTTGAAAGGAAAAAGATTTGCTTAAATACCCACACATAAGGAAAAATAAAGTAATAGGTGACAGGAATCCTGCAATATGAATTCATAGTTCATTTACCCCTGGTATTCCCTTTTACTCAGTCTTGTTTACCCATGAAAATCTCCTATTTTTATGTCATCCACTTTATCTCTCAAGGTTTAAAACCATATAGCCCATTATCAATTAAAAATCAAGGTGATGATGTTTGATTCAAATAATTCTCCAACTATGCATTTTATAAAAAACTTCTTGGCAGAAAACAGGGAGCACCACCCTAAAACAGCACAATTTTAAACTAAAAGTTTTTTCCAAAACTGAACCAGGAAGAAATAGAAAATTTGAACAGACCAATCACAAGCACAGAAATCAAAACTGTAATCAAAAACCTTCCAACAAACAAAAGCCCAAAACCAGATGGCTTCATAGGTGAATTCCACCAAAAATTTAGAGAAGAGCTAACACTTATCACATTCAAACTCTTCCAGAAAATTCCAGAGGGAAAAAAACTCCCAAACTCCTTCTACAAGGCCTCCATCACCCTTATACCAAAACCAGACAAAGATGCCACAAAAAAAGAAAACTACATGCCAATATCACAGATGAACATAGATGCAAAAATCCTCAACAAAATTCTAGCAAACAGAATCCAGCAACATATTAAAAAGATCATACATCATGACCAAATGGGCTTTATTCCAGGGATGCAAGGCTGTATATTGTCACCCTGCTTATTTAACTTGTATGCAGAGTACATTATGCAAAATGCCAGGCTGGATGAAGCACAAGCTGGAATCAAGATTTCCAGGAGAAATATGAGTAACTTCAGATACACAGATGACACCACCCTAATGGCAGAAAGCAAAGAGGAATTGAAGAGCCTCTTGATGAAGGTGAAAGGAGAGTGAAAAACCTGGCTTAAAATTCAATATTCAAAAAACAAAAGTCATGGCATCTGGTCCCATCATTTTATGGCAAATAGATGGGGAAAAAATGGAAATAGTGACAGACTATTTTCTTGGCTCCAAAATCACGGCAGATGGTGACTACAGCTTGAAATTAAAAGACACCTGCTCCTTGGTAGAAAAGCTATGACAAACCTAGACAGCATATTAAAAAGCAGAGACATTACTTTGCCAACAAAGGTCCATCTAGTCAAAGCTATGGTTTTTCCAGTAGTCATGTACAGATGTGAAAGCTAGACCATAAAAGAAGCTGAATGCCGAAGAAATGATGCTTTTGAATTGTGGTATTGGAGAAGACTCTTGAGAGTCCCTTGGACTGCAAAGGGATCAAACCAGTTAATCCTAAAAGAAATCAGTCCTGAATACTGATTGGAAGGACTGATGCTGAAGCTCCAATAGTTTGACCACCTGATGAAAAGAACTGATTTCTTAGAAAAGTCCCTGATGCTGGGAAAAAATTGAAGGCAGGAGAAGGGGACTACAGAGAATGAGATGGTTGGATGGCATCACTGACTCAATGGACATGAGTTTGAACAAGCTCTAGGAGTTGGTGATGGACAGGGAAGACTGGTATGCTGCAGTCCATGGGGTTCCAAATAGTCGGACACAACTGAGCAACTGAACTGAAGGACTCTTCAATATTTGCAAATAAATCAATGTGATACACATTAACAAATTGAAAACCACTAGTTTTTAAAAATGATAAAAACCATATGATTATTTCAATAGTTGCAGAGAAAGCCTTTGACAAAATTCAACATCCGTTTATGATAAAAACACTCCAGAATGTAGGCATAGAGGGAATATACCTTAACATAATAAAAAGCCATATATGACAATAAACCCCACCACAGAGCTGCCAGAACTTACATAGGACTGGGAAATAGGCTCTTGGAGGACACAAACAGAATCTTGTGCACAAGAACCCAGGAGAAAGGAGCAGTGATCCCACAAGAGACTGACCCAGATTTGCATGTGAGTGTCCAGGAGTCTCTAGCAGAGGTGTGGGTTGGTGGTGGCCTGATGCAGGGATGGGGGCGCTGAGTGTAGCAATACATGCATGGGATCTTTTGAAGGAGGTCACCAATATCTTCATTACCTCCACCATAGTTTGGCCCCAGCTAAATAGCAGGGAGGGGACATAGTTCCACCCATCAACAGAAAATTGGATTAAAGATTCACTGAGCATGGCCCCGCCCATCAGATAAAGACCCAGTTTCCCCCTCTCACTCTCTCCCATCAGGAAGCTTCCAAAATCCTCTTATCCTTCTCCATCAGAGGGCAGACAGACTGAAAAGCACAATCACAGAAAACTAACCAATCTAATCACATGGACCACAGCCTTGTCTAACTCAATGAAACTATGAGCCATGCCATGTAGGGACACCCAAGATAGACAGGTCATGATGGAAAGTTCTGACAAAATGCAGTCCACTGGAGAAGGGAATGGCAAACCATTTCACTATACTTGCCTTGAGAGCCCCATAAACAGTATGAAAAGGCAAAAATACAGTACACTGAAAGATGAACTCCCCAGGTCAGTAGGTGCCCAATATGCTACTGGAGATCAGTGGAGAAATATAACTCCAGAAAGAATGAAGAGACAGAGCCAAAGCAAAAACAACACACAGCTGTGGATGTGACTGGTGATGGAAGCAAGGTCCGATGCTGTAAAGACCAATATTACATAGGAAACTGGAATATTAGGTCCAGGAATCAAGGCACATTCGAAGTAGTCAAACAGGAGATGACAAGAGTGAACGCTGACATTTTAGGAATCAGCGAACTAAAATGGACTGGAATGGGTGAATTTAACTCAGATGACCATTATATCTACTACTGTGGGCAAGAATCCCTTAGAAGAAATGGAGTAGCCATCATAGTCGAAAGGAAAGATACACCAATTTGAATCAAGAGTTCCAAAGAATAGCAAGGAGAGATAAGAAAGCCTCCCTCAGGGATCAGTGCAAAGAAGTAGAAGAAAACAACAGAATGGGAAAGACTAGAGATCGCTTCAAGAAAATGAGAGATACCAAGGGAACATTTCATGCAAACATGGGCTCAATGAAGGACGGAAATGGTATGGACCTAACAGAAGCAGAAGATATTAAGAAGAGGTGGCAAGAACACACAGAAGAACTATACAAAGAATATCTTCACAACCCAGATAATCATGATGGTGTGATCACTTACCTAGAGCCAGACATCCTGGAATGTGAAGTCAAGTGGGCCTTAGGAAGCATCACTACGAACAAAGCTAGTGGAGGTGATGGAATTTTTCCGGGAGAAATATCAATAACCTCAGATATGCAGATGACACCACTCTTATGGCAGAAAGTGAAGAAGAACTAAAGAGCCTCTTGATGAAAGTGAAAGAGGAGAGTGAAAAAGTTGGCCTAAAGCTCAACTTAGTTTTCTGAATGATCATGGCATCTGGTCCCATAACTTCATGGCAAACAGATGGGGAAACAGCGGAAACAGTGACAGACTTTATTTTGGGGGGCTCCAAAATCACTGCAGATGGGGACTGCAGCCATGAAATTAAAAGAAGCTTACTCCTTGGAAGGAAAGTTATGGCTAACCTAGACAGCATATTAAAAAGCAGACACTACTTTGCCAACAAAGGTCCATCTAGTCAAGGCTATGGTTTTTCCAGTAGTCATGTATAGATGTGAGAGTTGGACAATAAAGAAAGCTGAGCACTGAAGAATTGATGCTTTTTAACTGTGGTGTTGGAGAAGACTCTTGAGAGTCCCTTGGACTGCAAGGAGATCCAACCAGTCCATCCTAAAGGAGATCAGTCCTAGGTGTTCATTGGAAGGACTGATGTTGAAGCTGAAGCTCCAATACTTTGGCCACCTGATGTGAAGAAATGGCTCATTGGAAAAGACCCTAATGCTGGGAAAGATTGAAGGCGGGAAGAGAAGGGGATGACAGAGGATGAGATGGTTGGATGGCATCACCGACTCAATGGACGTGAGTCTGGGTAAACTCCGGGAGATGGTGATAGACAGGGAGCCCTGGTGTGCTGCAGTCCATGGGGTTGCAAAGAGTCAGACATGACTGAGCGATTGAACTGATATATGACAAACCCACAACAAACATTATCCTCAATGGCAAAAAATTTAAAGTATTTCTTCCCAAATCAGGGAGAAGACAAGAGTGCCCACTCTTACCACTACGATTCAACATAGTTTGAAAGTGGTAGCCATAGCAATAAGAGAAGAATTAAAAGGAATTCAGATTGGAAAAGAAAAATACAAAACTCTCACTGTTTGCAGATGATATGATTCTCTACATAGAAAACCCTAAGGCACTTCCAGACGTGCTGGTGTGGCGGGGCACTCTCTGCGAGCCCGGGGACTTTTCTCCACCCCCGGGACTGCCTACTGAGGATTGGCTTGTCCAGAACCATCAAGACCCATACAAAGTGGAGGAGGTCTGCAAAGCCAATGAGCCCTGTACAAATTTTGCCAAGTGCATGTGTGATGAAAATTGTGAGAAGGAAGCTCTGTGTAAATGGCTTCTGAAAAAAGAAGGAAAGGACAAAAATGGTATGCCTGTGGAACCAAAACCTGAACCTGAGACACAAAGACTCCCTGAACATGTGGCTCTCTCCAGCCAGAAGAGAGGCAGCAGAACAAGCTAAGGCATCAAAGGCAATGGCTTCTTCTAGAATTGCTGATTCCTTCCAAGTTATAAGGAACAGTCCTTTGTCAGAGTGGCTCATGACCCCCTCACACAAAGAAGGATGTCTCAACAAGGAAGTGCCTCTTACAGAGGACAGGGCTACCAAACAAAAGCTTACAAACCCCTTGCCCACTTCCTGGTGTCTCTTTAACACAGCTGACTGGGTCTTGCCAGGAAAGACGACAGGAAATTTTAGCCCATTATCCTCAGGAGAAGACAAGTGGCTACTCTGAAAGAAGGCCAAGGAAGTGTTGCTTAATTCGCCCCTACAGGAGGAACACAACTTCCCCCTAGACTGTTACAGCCTACCAGGAGTTTGTGATCTCTTCGCCTGTATGCAGCTTAAAGTTGATTTTTTTAAAAAAGTGATTGTATCAAACCCCTCTACAGATGTGAAGGAATCAAGTACTAGTCAAGCAAATTTTCTGCAGATTATCACAAATCCATGAGCTGAGTGACTGCAGTTTGTGAAATCATTGTTTCTGGGTCTGATGTAGTTCTTTTGCTGCCCAATTTTGAACTAAAGAGAAATTAGTCATCAAATTATGAGTTATTGTGTAAAGGAAAATGGCTATTTGTTGATGCTGAGGTGATTCAGTTCCTTCTTACAGAAGTATTAATTCACTCCTCCCCTAGAAATGCATCTTAGTAGGTAGGTCTTTTTCATAAGCCTCCATGGCTCCTTAGATAGGGTTGTTATTAGAAGTACATTAAAATGCTGCAGTTTTAAAAAATGAAATAGTTTGATAATCAAAGTGTATTGATGTATTCTACAGCTAGTAAAATTACCCAACCTTTTGATTGCCAGTCTTTGGATGCTTTCCTTATCATGGGTTTTCTTCCATTAATGGTGAATTCTTCTGTTTAATTAAGATACTATTGTATTTTACACAATTAACCTTGCCAATATAGTGGTTTTTCCTTACCAAAACATGTATTGAAAGTCTTGGCAATTTTTGACATTTATCACAAAACATTTTAGCTTAGGTTCCAGATTCTACATTATTTTTCTTCTTTTGAAAGAAACTCAGCTTTTCATGTTCTGTCTTTATTCCCTTCTCTAAATGTTATTATGAAAGAAGACAGCTCTTCCAGAAGGGCTCCATATTGCTTGAAGACTATATTCAGGGTAGTTCTACCCTCTTTCAAAATATTCTGAAAAACTACAGGCAGAAGAGCTCCAGTGCTGACTAATCAAAAAGCGAAGTTATGCTGGAAATGTAGTACTTGAACTATTCACTATCCTAAGTGTTATTGGTGCATCCTGTGTAAATGGAAGCTGAACTTGACACCTGGTGCTTTTAACTAGGCATAAATTAAACGTCCGCTCACTGCAAGCAGAGCATACCTATACCTCTAAAAGTATTATGCAGTGACATTTTAGTGAATAGGAAGTTTTGAACACTTGTGCCTTGGGTGTTTATTGAAGCTTTATGAAAACTATCGATGTTTCCTTAGTATCTTTATTATGTCCATGCTTTGAAAAGTTTCTCTGTAGGAGAGAGATGGTATTTATACCATGTTTTAAAATCCTCTAAGATGAGACATCTTAGCTGCTTTCTACTTTTAAACTATCAAGCCACTCAACTTGCCTGTTATTGGAAATACCTTTAAAGTTTGTGATGTGGTAATCCTGAAAGCCCTTTTGGGGAAACTTCACAGTCTCTGTGTCATTGCCTTACAGCTTCACTAGAGTTCTTAACCACAGCTGAAAGGAGCCTATTATTTTTTAGTTCTTCCAGACACCATTTCAAACTTTAAAGGTGGTTGGTAAAAACTTAAGGAGCTTTTCCATTATCTTAGGTTGCAGGAAACTTTGTAACTGAGGTTTAACACATTGTGTATCCCTAAATTAACATTAATCACTATGCTAATGAGTATGTAAAACATTCTTTTGCATTGATGCATTTTGTACCTCCCTCCATTCATTAAAAGCATAAGAGCCAAAAATAAAAAGAAAGAAAACCCTAAAGATGCCACCAGAAAATTACTAGATGAATATAGTAAAGTTGCACAATATAAAATTAACGCACACAAATCCCTTGCATTCATATATACTAACAATGAAAAACCAGAAAATTAAGGAAATAATCCCATTCACCATTGCAACAAAAAGAATAAAATACTTAGGAATAAATTTACCTAAAGAAACAAAAGACTTGTATACAGAAAACTATAAAACACTGATGAAAAAAATCAAAGATGACACAGATGGAGAAATATACCATGTTCTTGGATTGGTACAATCAGTATAGTGAAAATGAGTGTACTACCAAAGCAATCTATAGATTTAATGCAATCTCTATCAAACTATCAACAGTATTTTTCAAAGAACTAGAACAAATAATTTCACAATTTGTATGGAAACACAAAAGACCCTGAATAGCCAAAGCAATCTTGAGAAAGAAGAATGGAACTGGATCAATCAACCTGCCTGACTTCAGGCTCTACTACAAACTACGGTCATCAAGACAGTATGGTACTGGCACAAAGACAGAAATATAGATCAATGGAACAAAATAGAAAGTCCAGAGATAAATCCACATACATCTAGACACCTTGTCTTTGACAAAGGAGGCAAATATGTACAGTGGAGAAAAGATAGTCTCTTCAACAAGTGGTGCTGGGAAAACTGGTCAACTACATACAAAATAATGAAACTAGAACATTTTCTAACACCACACACAAAAATAAACTCAAAATGGATTAGCAACCTAAATAAAGACCACAGACTATAAATTCCTAGAGGAAAACACAGGCAGAACACTCTGATATAAATCACAGCAAGAATCTCTATAACCCACCTAACAGAGTAATGAAAATAAAAACAAAAATAAACAAATGGGACCTAATTAAACTTAAAAGCACAGCGAAGGAATTTTGCACAATGAAGGAAACTATAAGCAAGGTGAAAAGACAGACCTCAGAATGGGAGAAAATAACAAACAAAACAGCTGACAAGGAATTAATCTCCAAAATATACAAGCAGTTCATGCAACTCAATACCAGAAAAATGAACAACCCAATCAAAAGTAGGCAAAAGACCTAAACAAACATTTCTCCAAAAAAGACATACATGGATAATAAACACATGAGTTGATACTCAGCATCACTCAATATTAGAGAAATGCAAATCAAAACCACAATGAGGCATTGTCTCACACCAGTCAGAATGGCCATCATCAAAAAGTTTACAAACAATAAATGCTGGAGAGGGTGTAGAGAAAAGGGAACCCTCTTATACTGTTGGTGGGAATGCAAACTGGTACAGCCACTATGGAGAACACTGTGGAGATTCCCTAAAAAACTGGGAATAGAACTGCCATGTGACCCAGCAATCCCACTGCTGGACGTATACCCTGAGGAAACCAGAATTGAAAGAGACACATGTACCCCAATGTTCACTGCAGCACTATTTACAACAGCTAGGACATGGAACAACTTAAATATCCATCAACAGGTGAATGGATAAGGAAATTCTGGTACATATACACAATGGAATATTACTCAGCTATAAAAAGGAAACCATTTGACTCAGTTCTAACAAGGTGGATGAACCTAAAGCCTATTATACAGAGTGAAGTAAGTCAGAAGTGAGTAAGTGAGTGAAGTCGCTCAGTCGTGTCCGACTCTTTGCGACCCCATGGACTGTAGCCCACCAGGCTCCTCCGTCCATGGGATTCTCCAGGCAAGAATACTGGAGTGGGTTGCCATTTCCTTCTCCAGGGGATCTTACCGACCCAAGGATCGAACCCGGGTCTCCTGCATTGGAGGCAGACGCTTTAACCTCTGAGCCACCAGGGAAGTCCTATAAGTCAGAAAGAGAAAGACAAATACCATATATTAACGCATATATATGGAATTTAGAAAGCTGATACCAACAATCCTACATTCAGGGCAGCAAAGGAGACACACATGTAAAAACAGACTTTTGGACTCAGTGGGAGAAAGAGAGGTGGGATGATTCGAGAGAATATCATTGAAACATGTACATTACCATATGTCAAATCCCAAAGCAAGTTTGATGCCTGAAGCACAGCACCCAAAGTCAGTGCTCTGGGACAACCCAGAGGAATAGGGTGGGGAGGGCAGAGGGAGGGGGGTTCAGGATGGTTGGGGGGAACATATGTATACCTGTGGCTGATCCATGTTGATGTATGGCAAAAACCATCACAATATTGTAAAGGAATTATCCTCCAATTAAAATAAATTTTTTAAAAAAATTGGAGGGTTTTTGTAAATATATACATATATATATAGACACACACACACACATATCCATTATACCCTTGGCCCGTGTGCTCAGAACATGAGAGTAGCAAAGAGAAGATATAAACATCTAATATTTGAGGAGAAAGACTGAAGGAATCATCATTTGGTGTAGTTAACATTTAGTGTCTCAAATTGTCAGCAATTTTTCATAGGAAGCAACAGCTGAGAAATGCCAAAATCCACTCAATTTGAACCTGTAAGTTTTATCCCAAGATGAGCTTTATAGAGCAGCTGTCAGGGTTATTTCTTAAAAAGTTAGTTGTATTTAATTCAGTTTCACTTCAAATGTAAATATCTTATTGGATTTTTAAATTACAATTTTTTGTAAGAGCTATGAGAGTATGATTAATAAATTACACCACTAAAATAACGGAATAATCAGTAGAATAATAAAAGCTTTGAAACAAATGTGTAAATCCTTTCTTTTAGTGTATAAGAATCTAAAGTAAACTAAGAGAATCATAGGAAAATACGAGTAAGAACTATGAAGTGCATAGTTTCCTCCCTATATATGATTCGCCAATGACTTCGGGTCATAAGTGTAAGTCTCATTAATAACAGCAAGGAAAAGATAAGACCAATGGCTTAGCTACTCAGAACTTTTAATTAATAACTTATACTCCTCGTTTTCTTAGGAGTCTGAAGAGAGTTAAGAAAAGTAGATTACTACAGTATGGGCCTATTCATTTGAAGGCAATCTGTTTGGAGTTTGAGACTCTCAGATAAAGTCATTTTTCACTGCATTGTAAGGCAGTGTCTTACATAATGGAAGAGAGCACACACGTGAATTATCATTGCCAACAAAACTCAGAAGTATACAGCTAATACTCCCCTCTTAAATTAAAACAACTGATTTTATACACACCTGATTTATTTAAAGATATAATCATTTTATCATGATGAAAATTTTAAAATCACATTTTCTGAGGCTTAGTTCTTAATAAAACACCAGTAACACCACTTTTTCTATGTCAGTGATTCTGATTATTCCCTTTTTTCTATGCTTAAAAGAGGGATAATGACTAACACAAATCCCAGTATCTCTATTTTGTTCATGGAAACAGCATTACAATGTATGCAGGTTTGAGGCATGTGACTACAAATAATTGAGTTTTAAGAGGAAGTGGACTACCTGGACAAATTCCTTCCTTTCTAAAATTGTGAATTCCAATCTCCATCAGAGGCCATGAAAGTGTATTTTCCGCTCCTGACTTTCTGGGGGGAAAAATTTATCCTGTAGAGAGATCTAAGAAATTTCTACTATCAACACAGGGTAAGGCTCAAAACAATAAATTCATTCCATATAGTGGTATCACAAAGTGTGAGTTCACACACCTCTTGATTTACAATGACAATAGACACCAAGCAGTATATTATAAAAAGATATTGGTTTCCAAATATACTTAGAATATATTCTCTATGCCTGCATGTATTTGTTTCAATAGTAGTCAGAAAAATATGACTTACACTTCAGTTGGCTTAAGGGAAAGTCATATCCTCTATCAATGACAAATGGGTAAAACAGAACTATCAGATCTTCCTTCAGATGAAAATATTTTAGCAAATTTACCTGGAGTCAAGATTTTTTCCCAAAACATTATGAGGATAAAGGTGACAACGTAGTGAGAGCTTTGGTAGATTCCAAAGCTTTCCGCAAAAATAAAATATTGGCTCTTGTTATAAAGCAGATCCTGTTGCAAAAAGTTATTCTACGGATTTTGACAATGAGATAGGTACTAGAATATATAGGATTTTTGCTGCAAATAATATGTATACATCTTAAAGGAGCTTAAGTAGAGAGTATATTAATCATAAGGATGGTGGTTACAGAGAACACAAGTTGAGGAGTGGGATAAGGCCTCTGCAACAAGCTAGAACTCAGGACTTAGAATACCACACCAAGGCAATTCCTGCCGTTCTATGGACTCCTGTCTATACATCTTCTCTGGTCCTCTCCCTTTCCTTCTTACAAAACCATTTCTCTCTTCCCCAAGACCCTCTCCAGTGGCACCCAATCTTGGATCAATCCCAACTGGGGCTCATAAGTCCCTCTTTCAGATTTTGGAATCTAGGATTAAAGTTGTAACATGTAAATTCTGGTAGATTTAAACTGCTGATGCCATTCTCATTTATAAGACAGTTTTACCCTCACCTTAGGAGACCCCTCTGCCACATGTGAAGAGGCCAACTATCTTCTTTTTGAAACTCTCCACCCTTATTTAAAACTTCAACTTAACATCTGGTAGTTCTGTTTTACCCATTTGTATAAAGTGGTGGATGTCTGTTCAAGCTTGATGTACTTTCAGATCTATATTTTGAAAGGAACAGAAAGTAGTAGTAGGTGTTTCCATAATCCTTAATTGTTATAGGTATTTTCTCTTCCCAACCTTGTGAAAATGAAGGTCGCTCAGTCGTGTCCAATTCTTTGCGACTCCATGGACTATACAGTCCATGAAATTCTCCAGGCCAGAATACTGGAGTGGCTAGCGCTTCCCTTCTCCAGGGGATCTTTCCAACCCGGGGATCGAACCCAGGTCTCCCGCATTGTGGGCAGATTCTTTACCAGCTGAGCCACAAGGGAAGCCCAAGAATACTGGAGTGGGTAACCTATCCCTTCTCCAGCAGATCTTCCCAATCCAGGAATTGAACCAGGGTCTCCTGCATTGCAGGCACATTTTTTTTACCAACTGAGCTATGAGGGAAGCCCGGTCCCAACCTTACAGGGAAACATAAAACCACAGAAATCACATACATGGCAAAAAATCCTCAACGAAATTTTAAGGAACATAATTGTCAAGTACATTCCCAAACTGTAGAACTCAGAACAACATACATGGAAAGACAAACAGGTGGTTGGAGAAAGAAACAAAAGTTTAATATGAAATGAAAATTTCCAGCAAGATTTCAATATGCAGTTTTAATTAGCTTTAGAAATAAGTGCTATTTCTAATGTACAAATATGTACCTACTGATATAAAAAGTGTACTTAAATTTCTAATTAGAAGTTAACTTTGTCAGTCTGGATTGTTAGTCAGTTTATATCTGTTTTTCATAAAAGCTCAGCAAACAAATATATGATAGAATCAAATTCCTTGAAATAAAAGAAAAATAGATAAAGTTTAAATTTAATTCTACAGGTTTCTGTGCATAACTTTTCAAGTTTATTAAAAGAATCACTGAAATAATCCACATAAATATATTCATGACTGTCATTTAGGAAATTCATATTTGTGAGTACCAAATTTGTATGCTATTCAAAGTATAGTTTTTATTTAATTAAAATTTAGAAAATTTAAAAATTATGCAATGAATATGCCTAAAATCCATCAACTAGAAAAGATGAAACATAGTATTGCCATTTTTGGAAGGTTCCTCCAGGAAGACATTGAAAATTAATTAAGGGCAGAATTTTAAAATCATTAAGTCATTTTAAGCATTCATTTAGGTAATAAGATTTTGATAAATGTGACATTATGCTAACCAAACTGAAATTTAATTCAGGAAGCAAAAACGAATTAGTATCTACAAAGGCAGGTAGGACTATTCTGCAAAATACCGGATTTATGAAGTCTCTTCAGAAGCATCTAAAAAACATGAGTGTAATTAAATTTTTCATTTTGCAAGTATGAAAAACTTAGAATTTTTCATGACATATTTAAACCAAATGAAAGAGAAATCATAGCATACAGACAAAATCACTTATATCTAGTTTCTTTATGTGATAACATATACCAATTTCACTGTGATATCATAGGTGCAAATGACATGCTTTGGAAAGCATGATTATTTTCTCCCATGTGAGTCAGTGTGTTGTACTCTGTACCTTGGCTGTTGCAGAGTCAACGCCTTATGATCATCAAATGCCATTTCCTTTTCCTCTTGGGCCTACATTCTCCGGTTTGCCCATGGGTTTGCATTCCAAAAATTGCAATTCTATGCTTAAGCTTTGCAAATTGATAAGAGTTTAAGAAAACACATTGCATACATTTTTAATTTTCCAAGTTTTAATTTTTCCAATTGAACTGTGAATACCATGCAAATATTATACCCATAAGCATGAATTTCCTAAATGTCAATAATGAATATTTTATATGGATTATTTTAGTGATACTTTTAATTAATGAACTTAGAAATTTCTAAGCTATAACCTGTAGAAGTTAATTTGACTTTTAATTTCTCTCTTCAATGGACTGCGAGCAAAGTGATATGCCATTTTCAGGCCACACCTCTAAAACTTCCTGCATGACCTTCCATGGTCAGCCATATGCAGAGGACCCAGTGCAGAACTCCAAGGCCCTAAATGATGGTGGAGACACTATATGAAAATAGCCCAGTCCCTCCATGACTCTGTGAAGGAAAATGAGCTGTAGACCTACATTGGACAATCCAGTGAGTGAGAAATAAAGTTGCATTGTGTTTCAACACAGAGATATGGAAGCTGTTTGCAATAGCAGGTAATTACACTGATTTAAGAACCTGACTTATTTCTAGTTATTATTAATGGGAAGTCAGTACACATATTGGAGAGGGAAATGGCAACCCACTACAGAGGAGCCTGGTGGTCTATATACAGTCCATGGGGTCGCAAGGAGTCAGACACGACTGAGTGACTAAATAGCAGTAGCAGCATACATATAGGTACAAGAGTATTACTGTCACATACTGAATTTTTGGTAATAATGTGATTTAATGAATTACAATAGGATACTAACAATTAATGTCATGTACATATATGCCAGCCACTGAGTCAAGCACTTGACATGTATGACCCCAAATAAACCTTAACATCAATGAAATAAGCAATATCATCACTCTTCCAACACAAATATTTAATAGTTGATCCTGGGAAAATCATTTCAAAATCTAGACCTCAGATTTCTAAGGTTCCTTGAGTAGTAACATTTTTTAATTCTAATCCAGAATTAAGATGCTTAAAATTGCTCAGTTATCAAGTGCAAGTCGCTCAGTAGTGTCCGACTCTTTGAGACCCCATAGACTATACAGTCCATGCAATTCTCCAGGCCAAAATACTGGAGTGGATAGTCTTTCCCTTACTTCAGGGGGTCTTCCCAAGCCAGGGATTGAACCCAGGTCTCTCACATAGCAGCCGGATTCTTTACCAGCTGAGCCACAAGGGAAGCCTCTTTTTAAATCAAGCTCTCATATGTCTGCATTTTTTCCTGATATAGAGCATATTTCTTAAAATTCTAAATTTGGGAAGTTGGGATAAAAATAAAGCATCACATATAGAAATTTTTTATATTAGAGAATTGTTACCTTTTTTGCCTCTTGGAAGAAAACAAGCAAAAATATTATGTTATGTTTAGGATTTTGAAACTGAGCATCTTAGGGCCTGCAAATGAACAATGAATCAAAGATATTGTGAGACAAAGAAATGTGAGACCTCATATGAGAAACAATTTCATTTGTAAGTTTATGAAACACTTTGAGTCTTTCAAATAAAAGGTACTGAAATAAGCTCATGGTCTAAGTATTAGTCTTAAAGAAGAAGAACCAATCAGAAAAAGACTGGACTGTGTCTGACAGGGCAGAAGTG
Organism: Giraffa tippelskirchi; assembly: GCF_054371585.1. Lineage (NCBI taxonomy): Eukaryota > Metazoa > Chordata > Mammalia > Artiodactyla > Giraffidae > Giraffa > Giraffa tippelskirchi. The sequence goes on from NC_137276.1 coordinate 47,266,858, forward strand.
GGGTTCATGCCTTGGCATGTCTTAAGGGAACATATTTTTCAGAAAATTACTTGAGACCCTGCTTAACCTTGACATCTCCTATGAGAACCAGTCAAAGATAAGATCCCTGGAGAAGCCAAGAAGGTGTTCTATACACTGTAGTCACAAACATCCTGAGGAAAAAAAATTCCTTCCTGAGAAACCTCCTACTTGAGGTCAGGATATATGAGTAGGGCCATAGATGACTGCTGCTACACTCTTTCACACTTTCTCTTTAATACTCAATCACGTATTTTCCTTTCTTGGGATACCTGGTGTTAATAACCCTTAAACTGAAAAATGAGTAGACACGAGAAAATTGAAGTGGGCTGTTAGTAATACATTAGTGAAAGTCGCTCAGTCGTGTACAATTCCTTGCGACCCCATGGACTATACAGTCCATGGAATTCTCTAGGCCAGAATACTGGAGTGGGTAGCCATTCTCTTCTCCAGAGGATCAACCTCAGCAGGCAGATTCTTTACCAGATGAGCCATGAGGGAAGCCCAATATTAGAGATAATCCAAAAACAATTCTACAACACCTGGATATCACAATTGTTCACATGTGTATTGTTTTGTAAAGCATTTAATCTAAAGTTTCACTATTAGCTACATCAGGATTTCCTTTGTATTTTGTTTAACTTACAAGGTTGATTTAAAGTATGTTAAACTAAATCTAAAGTGGAATCATATACTTCCTTATAACAAGATATTCATATTTTATAATTTAATATGGTCTCAAATAGTCTTACTGTAGCTGTGATTTGTTATACATTTAAAGATTACTATTTTAAACAATTAGAGTGATTTAACACAAGTTTATCTTTATATCATGTTTCTAATTTATTTTGGTCATTTATTTAAAAAAAACTATGCTGCTGTTTCATCTCTGTCATTCAGCACTGTATCTCTGATTGCACATGGATAGCTAGAGTGCCAAGACAGAAAGAAAACATGAAATAAAGAAAAGAGCAAAAGAAGGATACAAATCTACCTAGTAACTTCAGTTCAGTTCAGCTGCTCAGTGGAGTCTGACTCTTTGGGACCCAATGAACCACAGCATGCCAGGCCTCCCTGTACATCACCAACTCCCAGAGTCCACCCAGACTCATGTCCACTGAGTCGATGATGCCATCCAACCATCTCATCCTCTGTCATCCCCTTCTCCTCCCACCTTCAATCTTTCCCAGCAACAGGGTCTTTTCCAATGGGTCAGTTCTTCGCATCAGGTGGCCAAAGTATTGGAGTTTCAGCTTCAACATCAGTCCTAACAATGAACACCCAGGACTGATCTCCTTTAGGATGGACTGGTTGGATCTCCTTGCAGTCCAAGGGACTCTCAAGAGTTTTCTCCAACACCACTGTTCAAAAGCATCAATTCTTTGGTGCTCAGCTTACTTTATTGTCCAACTCTCACATCCATACATGACTACTGGAAAAACCATAGCTTTAACTAGACGGACCATTGTTGGCAAAGTAATGTCTGCTTTTTAATATGCTGTCTAGGTTGGTCATAACTTTTCTTCCAAGGAGTAAGCATCTTTTAATTTCATGGCTGCAGTCTCCATTTGCAGTGATTTTGGAGCCCAGAAAAATAAAGTCAGCCACTGTTTCCCCATCTATTTGCCATGAAGTGATGGGACCAGATGCCATGATCTTAGTTTTCTGAATGTTGAGCTTTAGGCCAACTTTTTCACTCTCCTCTTTCAGTTACATCAAGAGGCTCTTTAGTTCTTCTTCGCTTTCTGCCATAAGGGTGGTGTCATCTGCATCTCTGAGGTTATTGATATTTCTCCCAGCAATCTTGATTTCAGCTTGTGCTTCACCCAGTCCAGGTTTTGCATGATGTACTCTGCATATAAGTTAAATAAGCAGGGTGACAATATACAGCCTTGACATACTCCTTTTCCTATTTGGAACCAGCCTGTTGTTCCACGTCCAGTTCTAACTGTTCCTCAGTTTATTGTGATCCACACAGTCAAAGGCTTTGGCATAGTCAATAAAGCAGAAATAGATGTTTTTCTGGAACTCTCTTGATTTTTTGATGATCCATCAGATGTTGGCAATTTGATCTCTGGTTCCTCTACCTTTTCTAAATCCAGCTTGAACATCTGGAAGTTCACGGTTCACATACCGTTGAAGCCTACCTTAGAGAATTTTGATCATTACTGTGCTAGCGTGTGAGATGAGTGCAATTGTGTGGTAGTTTGAGCATTCTTTGGCACTGCCTTTCTTTGGGATTGGAATGAACTGACATTTTCCAGTCCTGTGGCCACTGCTGAGTTTTCCAAATTTGCTGGCATATTGAGTACAGTACTTTCACAGCATCATCTTTCAGGATTTGAAATAGCTCAACTGGAATTCCATCACCTCCACTAGCTTTGTCCATAGTGATGCTTTCTAAGGCCCACTTGACTTCACATTCCAGGATGTCTGGCTCTAGGTGACTGATCACACCATCATGATATTCTGGGTCATGAAGATATTTTTTGCACAGTTCTTCTGTGTATTCTTGCCACCTCTTCTTAATATCTTCTGCTTCTGTTAGGTCCATACCATTTCTAGTAACTTCAGTGGGCAAGAACACAATAGATAAAAAGATTCTCAAAGGAATCACTGCTTTATACAATCACTCTATGAAAATATTTCAAATACCATGAAGAACACATTCCTGCCTTACCCTGGAACTGTCACACATCACACTTGCAAACTGGAGGTCTCTTCTAATCATGTTATTACCAAGAATATGCGATAAGGAAACCAGAAAGAGCTACACCAATCTGCCTTGGATCAAGAGAGGTGGAAGTAACTCCTTATGATATGGAAAAGATAGAAACAGGCTTTAACTGTCTTAATTGGATTAAACTCAAAAGGGAGAAAAGGTATTTATCTTGCCTACCTTGCTTATCTAAATTTCTCAAGCTATCACTGTTAGCAGTTCTCAAGCTCTTTCCCCAGCCTCATACAGTCCGTAGTTGTTCAATGCCTATATATACGGGTGCCACCCTCTTGCTCAGGACTATTTTTTCAGAAAATAGTGGTTTTCTTTGCCAACTACTAAATTCTTACCATTCAGCTTTTCACTATACTCAGCTACAAGGCAAAATGAGAAAAGGATCATTTGCCCTCATTATTATTTTAAGGAACAGTTCTCACAGTCCTACCATAAACTTCTTTACCAACTACTAGTCAGTCTTTTACATCTTTATCTTTACACATTACTTTTTGTATCTGTGTCACATCTGACAAGATATGTGCTCTCAGAATTTTTCCTTATATGTACCCCACCAGAATATGTTCCATACCTCTACATGAAACTATTAAACTAATAAATATTAAACAATGAGGAGCAAATGAGGAGCAAAATTAAAGGTCTGAATAAATGAAGAGACTCCATGTCCGTGGATTGGAAGACTCAGTGTTTTCAGAGATGTATAACAATTAAAACTTTCTCTTCTTCCAAACACACCAATTAAAACTTTATCTTTTCCCAAATATATCATCAGGAAATGCAAAGACAAGCTAAGCTACAGACTGAGAGGAAATCTTCGACATATGTATTTGCTTATATAGAGCTGTGGCTCAGCTGGTAAAGAATCCACCTGCTATGTGGGAGTCCTAGGTTCGATCTCTGGGTTGGGAAGATCCTCCGGAGAAGGAAAAGGCTACACACTCCAGTATTCTAGCCTAGAGAATTCCATGGACTGTATAGTCCATGGGGTTGCAAAGAGTTGGACACGACTGAGCGACTTTCACTTTCACTGTATATAGAGTATATATCAAGAGATCAGCAGTGAGGAAATAAGCAACTTAATAAAAATAAGGCAAACGAAAATAAAAAAATAAGGCAAAGGATTTTAACATTCATGTCACAAACACACAAAAGTTGCAAATAAGCACATGAAAAGATGCTAAACATCATTACTTTCAAGAAAATTGAAGTAAAAGCACAAAGAGATAGGACGTCGTATCCTTTAGAATGGCAGGAATTAAAAAGACTGATGATACTGACAAGTGTTTGTAGAGAGATATAGAGAAACTGAAACTCTCATATTGTGGATGGGGTGAAAACTGTGGAACAATTTAAGTTTCTCAACTATAAAGTTAAGACAACACTTTGTATCATCTAGCAATTTCACTTCTGGATATAGGCATATCTCATTTTACTGTGTTTCACTGTGTCGTGCTTTACAGATACTATGGGGGGGGTGCGTTATTAATAAACTGAAGGTTTATGACAGCCATGTTTTGAGCAAGACTATCAGCAACATTTTCCAACAGCATTTACTCACTTCATGTCTTCTGTCATATTGATAGTTCTGGCAATATGTTAAACGTTTTCATTATTATTATATTTTTATGGTGATATGTGATCAGTGCTCTTTGATGCCACTATTGTAAATGTTTCGAGGCACCACAAACTGTGCTCTTATCAGACAGCAATCTTAATAAATAAACGTTGTGTGTTCTGACTGCTCCGCTAACCAGCCATTTCCGCTTCTCTCTGCCTCTCCACAGGCCTCCCTATTCCCTGAGACATAACAACATTAAAATTAAGCTAATCAATAACCATACAATGGCCTCTAACTGTTCAGGGTAAAGGAAGAGCCACAAGTCTCTCACTTTAAACCAAAAGCTAGAAATGATTAAGCTTAGGGGCAAAGGCATAGTAAAAGCTGTGACAGGCCAAAAGCTAAGACCCCTGCACAGTTAGCCAAGTTGTGAACACCAAGTTAAAGTTCTTGAAGGACATTAAGAGTGTTTCTCCAGTGAATACACAAAGGATAAGAATGCAAAACCGTCTTATGCTGATATGGCGAATGTGTTAGTGGTCTGGATAGAAGATCAAACCAGTCACAATAATTCTCTTAAGCCAAAGCCCATTCCAGGACAAGGCCCTAAAACTCCTCAGTTCTGTGAATGTTGAGAAAGGTAAGGAAGCTGCAGAAGAAAAGTCTGAGGCTAGCAGAAGTTGATTCATGAGGTTTTAGGAAAGAAGCTGCCTCGATAACATCAAAGTGCAAGGTGAAGCTGCAAGTCTGGATGTAGAAGCTGCAGCAGGTCCTGATGCAGAAGCTGTAGCAAATTATCAAGAAGATGTAGCTAGATAATTAATGAAGGTGACTATGCTAAACAATGGCTTCCCAGGTGGCACTAGTGGCAAAGAATCCACCTGCCAGTGTAGGAGACTTAAGAGACATCAGTTCAATCCCTGGGTTGGAAAGATCCCTTGGAGAAGGAAATGGCTACCCACTCCAGTATTCCTGCCTGGAGAATCCCCTGGACAGAGAAGCCTGGAAAGCTATACTTCATAGCTTCGCAAAGAGTTAGACATGATTGAAATGACTTAGCACGCACACATGCTAAACCACAGATTTTCAATGTAGACAAAAACAGCTTTATACTGGAAGAAAATGCCATCTAGGACTTTCAAAATTAGGGAGAAGTCGATGCCTGGCTTCAAAGCATATAGTCTGACTCTTTTTGTAGTGTCTCCTGCAGCTGGAGACTTGAAGTCAATGTTCATTCACTGTTTGGAAAATCTTAGGGCCCTTTAGAATTATGCTAAATCTACTCTGCCTGTGCTCTATGAATGGAACAACAAAGACTGGGTGACAGCACATTTCTTTATAACACAGTTCACTGAATATCATCGAATATTTTAATCCCACTATTGAGACTTGCTGCTTAGAGAAAAGATTCCTTTAGAAATGTTACTACTCATCGATAATACACCTGGTCACCCAAGAGCTCTGATGGAGATATACAATGGGATTAATGTTTTCACACTTGCCAAAGCAGCATCCTTTCTGCAGCTCACGGATCAAGGAGTCATTTCAACATTCAAGTCATATTATTTAAGAAATACATTTCTTAAGGCTATAGCTGCTGTAGACACTAATTCCTCTTATGGATCTAGGTGGAGCCAACTGAAAGTGTTCTGAAGAGGATTCACATTCTACATGCCATTAAAAATATTCACGACTCAGGGGAAGAGGTCAAAATATCAACATCAACAGGAATTTGAAGGAAGTTGCCAACCCTCATGATGACCTTTGGAGGCTCAAATATTTCACTGAAGAAAGTAATCGCAGATGTGGTGAAAACTGCAATAAAACTTTAGAAGTGGAGTTAGAAGTTGTTACTGATTTGCTGCAATATGATGTAAAATTTTAATTAATGAGGAATTGCTTCTTGTGGATGAGTAAAAATGGTTTCTTTAGATGGAATCTACTCCTGGTGAAAATGCTATGAAGACTGTTGAAATGATAAGGATTTAGAGCATTACATAATCTTAGTTGATAAAGAAGTCACAGGGTTTGAGAAGACTCCAGTTTTGAAAGAAGTTCTATTATGGGTAAAACACTATCAAACAGCACTGCACACTATGAAGAAATCATAGGTGAAAGGGAGAGCCAATTGATGCAGAAAACCTTACTGCTATCTTAAGAAATTTCCACAACCACCCCAAATTTCAACCACCACCAACCGGATCAGTCAGCAAACATCAAGGTAAGACCTTTCACTTGCAAAACGATTATGATTCTCTGAAGGCTCAGATGATAGTTAGCATTTTTTAGCAATAAGGCATTTTTTTAATTAAGGTAATTATGTTATTTTTTAAGATATGCCAATGCATAATTAATAGACTATATTGTAAACATAACTTCTATAATGCACTGGGAAACCAAAAAATTCATGTGACTTGCTTTATTGTCATATTCCTTAACTGCAGTGCCCTGGAACCAAACCTGCAGTATCTCCAAGGTATGCCTACATCTACTCAAAATGAATTAAAATATACGTTCATACAAAGGCTTCTATACAGATATTCATAGCAGTCTTGTTTATCATACCCGTAATTGGAAAAATGCTAATGGAACAAGAATTAAAATATTCTGGTAGATCTGCACAATGAATATCAATCTGCAATAAAAGGAATGAGCTACTAATAAAAGCAACAACATGGATATCTCACAGATACAAAGCCAAGTGAAGAATTATTTTAAGTGCAAGGCAAGGATTCCATTTATATGAAAATATAGAAAATGCAAAATTAATATACAGTGCAAGAATTCAGATCAGTGATTTCCTGAAGTGAGTGGAAATGGAGAATATTGACTTTGAAAGGACCCACGGAACTTTCTGGGGAAACAGAACTGTCTTACATATTAAGTGGCTTGGTGGTAACACAGACATTGACCTAAACATCTAAATGTGTGAACTGATCATATGTAAACTATATAACAATAAAAATAGTATGGTAAATGTAGAACAAAACACTCTTCTTGATGACTTGACCTGTGGTCAATCCCTAAGCTTCTACTCTATGCTACAGATAGCTTACTGATGGACTAAACCTGGAAATCGCAAAGAGCTGGACACGACTGAGTAACTGAACTGAACTGAAACCTGGAAACATCATTGTTAGTCATCTTTCATTAATAATAACACATTTTTTCAACATACACATCTCATGTAGCTGAGATATTTAAATTAAGGAACTACAGGTAAAGTTATAATCAATTTAAAGTAATTATCACATGGTCATTTCAAAGTCCCACTGCACTAATAACAACTAATTTAACATATACTCTGATAAGGGGCTTCCCTGGTAGTGCAGTGGTAAAGACTGTCTGCCAATGCAGGATATGCAGATTAGATACTTGGGTTGGGAAGATCCTATGGAGAAGGAAATGGCAATCTTCTCCAGTATTGTGGCTTAGGAAATCTCATGGACAGAGGAGCTGGCGGGGCGGGGGCTACAGTCTCTGGGATCTCAAGAGTCGGACATGACTTAGGAACTAAGCAATTAATAATGCTCTGATGAATGAAACCTGCTTAGCCAGTTCTTTATAGCTGAAGAGCAAGCTTAGCCTCTAACTATGAAAGAAAAGTTGGTTCCATATCATGAACACATTGTGTAAACAGTGCTGATGAGCACTTTTCATTGTTATATACTACAGACCAGAGGTGGCAAATTGATGGTACACCTATTTTATATGGACCACATGGTCTTGGCCTGCACTATCTTCATTTTTTTAATTATTTGTGAAGATATAAAACTTGGGAGAACTCCCAAATAATTCTGTATTTCTTTCTTTGCTTAAATAATTTGCCCATTTGGCATCCTGAGCTTCACTCTCATGTGGTATTCTCCACACAGCCACAGTCTCTACTGCTCCCTAGTGTGGCCCTTACACCGAAGCCAAGAATCAGTTGTATTATTCTCATTTTAGCAGTAAACCAGACAGTGAAGTATTTCTTATACCCAAAGTGATGACAAAGCAAACAATGAAGTCAAGAATGTTTTTGAGAAAGGGAATGCATACATCTCTTTATAGCAGTTCTGTCTAAAATGCCAACCAAGCATGTCTGTGTCAAAGGAACTAACCTGGCCGCCGTATTCATGTTTGCTGTTCGACCACTCTAACCCTCTTACAGAAAATATACTGGATGGAGTTGGCAATTATTTCTCTCATGGACCTTGTATGTGTTAGCCGCTAGTCGTGTCTGACTCTTTGTGATCCCATGGATTGTAGGCTGCCAGGCTTCTCTGTCCATGGAATTCTCCAGGCAAGAATACTGGAGTGCATTGCCATCTCCCTCTCCAAATAACAACTAGGAGCTCAAAAACTACAGTATATCATCAAGTACTAAACTAGTTAAGAAACATTTAGAAATGTGGTTTAAAGTTCTTTTTTCAGGGAAGAGGAAACTCAATGTTAACTAAAAAGTTTGGGAAGTTGGTTGAGATAGATACGTCAAGCTTTTCTCAAGTGCATGCTAAGGGCTAAGTTGCTTCAGTCATGTCCGATTCTTTGCGACCCTTTGGACAGTAGCCTGCCAGGCTCCTCTATCCATGGGATTCTCCAGGCAAGAATACTGGAGTGGGTTGCCATCACCTTCTCCAGGGGATCTTCCTGAGCCAGGGATCGAACCCAGGTCTCTTATTTCTCCTGCATTGGCAAGTGGGTTCTTTACCACTAGCTCCACCTGGAAATGAATATAACAAATATTGTATATGCTTCCAATACATCTATGTCATTTAAGTCTTTAATAAAAATTAACACTCATGAAAAAAGAAAAAAAAATGTTAGTAATATGGTAATGTCCATGAGAAAATTTATAAAAAGTAAAAGACACACAAACTAGTAACTTTGGATCTTTGTTTAAAATATTACATGTAGAATTGCCATTCTGTTACCTCAAGACATAATAATTGAAACTAAAAATCTGCCATTGTTTTGTAAACAACATATTGGTAAAATTGTAAATAAAATCTCCATTAGCCATTGCTATCAATGGTTAATCTTTTTATGTGGTTTTGAATAAATTATTTCAGAAGCCTCTACAATCAGAGGAGAAGTTTTCAAAGTAAATTATGACAGTGGAAAAAATCACTTAACAGACCCTATTTGTACACTTCATATTATGTAATCTATTGAACTTTATATGAAGTCAACAAAACTCAGTGATGTAAAGAAACAGATTTTATTTTCTAAACTGTCAAACTGTGAACTATGAGAATTAACGAGATTTGTTCCTCTTATCAAGAAAAGCTAAAAATAATTTATAGGAAACTGTGTACTCTTGCCTGGAAAATCCCATGGACGGAGAAGCCTGGTGGGCTGCAGTCCATGCGGTCGCGAAGAATCGGACACGACTGAGCGACTTCCCTTTCACTTTTCACTTTCATGCATTGGAGAAGGAAATGGCAATCCACTCCAGTGTTCTTGCCTGGAGAATCTCAGGGACGGGGGAGCCTGGTAGGCTGCCGTCTATGGGGTCGCACAGAGTCAGACACAACTGATGCGACTTAGCAGCAGCAGCATGTTAAGTATGATTCATTTTTTTAGTATTGTTAGGCCTGGTGTGTGTGTGTGTGTGCGTGTGTGTGTGTGTGTGTGTGTAAGTCTATCTCTCTAAAAGACTATCAGTTCTGAAATGATAACATCTTTACACTGCAGAAAACTCTTTTAAATGAATTGTAACAGCAGTAACTACTTCTCTGGGCCAACTGCTTTGCAAATGGTACATGAATCGATACACAATGAGACACAAACAATTTATCTTTGCGTGATCCATAAGAAATTCAAGTGTATAATTAAATTATCTATCACCTGTCAAAAGAGCAAAATAAATAGAGCTTGTTACGCAAGAGATAAAGAAAGAAATAGAATAAATACAGACCAAGACAGCAAGGTGCTGAAATGATTAAGGGGAAAAATGTTCCTTTTGAAAGGTCTGGGAACCACAACAGTAAAAGGGTGAAAGTGAAAGTCACTCAGTCTTTTCTGACTCTTTGCAACCCCATGGACTATAGTCCATGGAATTCTCCATGCCAGAATACTGGAGTGGGTAGCCTTTCCCTTCTCCAGGGGATCTTTCCAAACCAGGGATCAACCCAGGTCTCCGGCATTGTGGGCGGGATTCTTAACCAGCTGAGCCACAAGGGAAGCCCAGTAAAGGGGTAACTAGGTTTTATGTTTGAAACGCTAGGGTTGAAATTAACAACTGTCATATATAATATGATTATAGTTATGTATAGAGGAGAAGCTTCTATACATGTTATGTTCTATACAAGTTATGTATAGAAGAGAAGCTATGTATAGAAAAGAAGTGAAAGGCAAAGGAGTAAAGGAAAGATATACCCATCTGAATGAAGAGTTCCAAAGAATAGCAAGGAGAGATAAGAAATCCTCCGTCACTGATCAGTGCAAAGAAACAGAGGAAAACAATAGAATGGGAAAGATCAGAGATCTCTTCAAGAAAATTAGAGATACCAAGGAAACATTTCATGCAAAGATGGGCTCAATAAAGGACAGAAATGGCATGGACCTAACAGAAGCAGAAGATATTAAGAAGAGGTGGCAAGAATACACAGAAAACTCTACAAAAAAGATCTTCACGACCCAGATAATCACGATGGTGTGATCACTCACCTAGAGCCAGACATCCTGGAATGTGAAGTCAAGTGGGCCTTAGAAAGCATCACTATGGACAAAGCTAGTGGAGGTGATGGAATTCCAGCTGAGCTATTTCAAATCCTGAATGATGATGCTGTGAAAGTGCTGGACTCAATATGCCAGCAAATTTGGAAAACTCAGCAGTGGCCACAGGACTGGAAAAGGTCAGCTTTAATACCAATCCCTAAGGCAGGCAATGCCAAAGAATGCTCAAACTACCACACAGTTGTACTCATCTCACATGCTAGTAAAGTAATGCTCAAAATTCTCCAAGCCAGGCTTCAGCAATACGAGAACTGTGAACTTCCAGATGTTCAAGCTGGTTTTAGAAAAGGTAGAGGAACCAGAGATCAAATTGTCAACATCCGCTGGATCATCGAAAAAGCAAGAGAGTTCCAGAAAAACATCTATTTCTGCTTTATTGACTATGCCAAAGCCTTCAACTGTGTGGACCACAACAAACTGTGGAAAATTCTGAAAGAGATGGGAATACTAGACCACCTGACCTGCCTCCTGAGAAATCTGTATGCAGGTCAGGAAGCAACAGTTAGAACTGGAAATGGAACAAAAGGCTGGTTCCAAATCGGGAAAGGAGTACGTCAAGGCTCTATATGGTAACCCTGCTTATTTAACTTATATGCAGAGTACATCATGAGAAATGCTGGGCTGGGTGAAGCACAAGCTGGAATCAAGATTGCCGGGAGAAATATCAATAACCTCAGATATGCAGATGACACCACCCATATGGCAGAAAGTGAAGAAGAACTAAAGAGCCTCTTGAGGAAGGTGAAAGAGGAGAGTGAAAAAGTTGGCTTAAAGCTCAACATTCAGAAAACTAAGATCATGACATCTGGTCCCATCACTTCATGGCAAATAGCTGGGCAAACAGTGGAAATGGTGACAGACTTTATTTTCTTGGACTCCAAAATAACGGCAGATGGTGACTCCAGCCATGAAATTAAAAGATGTTTACTCCTTGGAAGAAAAGTTATGACCAACCTAGACAGCATATTAAAAAGCAGAGAGATTACTTTGCCAACAAAGGTCCGTCTAGTCAAGGTTATGGTTTTTCCAGTGGTCATGTATGGATGTGAGAGTTGGACAATAAAGAAAGCTGAGCACCAAAGAACTGATGCTTTTTAACTGTGGTGTTGGAGAACACCCTGGAGAGTCCCTTGGACTGCAAGGAACCAACCATTCCATCCTAAAGGAAATAATTCCTAGTATTCATTGGAAGAGTGCCTGATGAACTATGGACAGAGGTTCGTGACATTGTACAGGAGACAGGGATCAAGAAAATCCCCATGGAAAAGAAATGCAAAAAAGCAAAATGGCTGTCTGAGGAGGCCTTACAGATAGCTGGGAAGAGAAGAGAAGCGAAAAGCAAAGGAGAAAAGGAAAGATATTCCCATCTGAATGCAGAGTTCCAAAGAATACCAAGGAGAGATAAGAAAGCCTTCCTCAGCGATCAGTGCAAAGAAATAGAGGAAAACAACAGATTGGGAAAGACTAGAGATCTCTTCAAGAAAATTAGAGATACCAAAGGAACATTTCATGCAAAGATGGGCTCGATAAAGGACAGAAATGGTATGGCCCTAACAGAAGCAGAAGATATTAAGAAGAGGTGGCAAGAATACACAGAAGAACTGTACAAAAAAAGATCTTCACGACCCAGATAATCACGATGGTGTGATCACTCACCTAGAGCCAGACATCCTGGAATGTGAAGTCTAGTGGGCCTTAGAAAGCATCATTACGAACAAAGCTAGTGGAGGTGATGGAATTCCAGTTGAGCTATTTCAAATCCTGAATGATGATGCTGTGAAAGTGCTGGACTCAATATGCCAGCAAATTTGGAAAACTCAGCAGTGGCCACAGGACTGGAAAAGGTCAGCTTTAATACCAATCCCTAAGGCAGGCAATGCCAAAGAATGCTCAAACTACTGCACAATTACACTCATCTCACATGCTAGTAAAGTAATGCTCAAAATTCTCCAAGCCAGGCTTCAGCAATACCTGAACCGTGAACTTCCAGATGTTCAAGCTGGTTTTAGAACAGGCAGAGGAAGCAGAGATCAAATTGCCAATATCCGCTGGATCATCAAAAAAGCAAGAGAGTTCCAGAAAAACATCTATTTCTGCTTTATTGACTATGCCAAAGCCTTTGACTGTGTGGATCACAATAAACTGTGGACAATTCTGAAAGAGATGGGAATACCAGACCATCTGACCTGTCTCTTGAGAAACCTGTATGCAGGTCAGGAAGCAACAGTTAGAACTGGACATGGAACAACAGGCTGGTTCCAAATGGGAAAAGGAGTCCGTCAAGGCTGTATATTGTCACCCTGCTTATTTAACTTATATGCAGAGTACATCATGAGAAACACTGGGCTGGAAGAAACACAAGCTGGAATCAAGATTGCCGGAAGAAATATCAATAACCTCAGATATGCGGATGACACCACCCTTATGGCAGAAAGTGAAGAAGAACTAAAGAGCCTCTTGATGAAGGTGAAAGAGGAGAGTGAAAAAGTTGGCTTAAAGCTCAACATTCAGAAAACTAAGATCATGGCATCTGGTCCCATCACGTCGTGGGAAATAGATGGGGAAACAGTGGAAACAGTGTCAGACTTTATTTTTTTGGGCTCCAGAATCACTGCTGATGGTGACTGCAGCCATGAAATTAAAAGACGCTTACTCCTTGGAAGGAAGATTATGGCCAACCTAGATAGCATATTTAAAAGCAGAGACATTACTTTGCCAACAAAAGTCTGTCTAGTCAAGGCTGTGGTTTTTCCATTGGTCATGTATGCATGTGAGAGTTGGATGGTGAAGACAGCTGAGTGCCGAAGAATTGATGCTTTTGAACTGTGGTGTTGGAGAAGACTCTTGAGAGTCCCTTGGACTGCAAGGAGATCCAATCAATCCATCCTAAAAGAGATTAATCCTGGGTGTTCATTGGAAGGTCTGATGTTGAAGCTGAAACTCCAATAGTTTGGCCACCTCATGTGAAGGGTTGACTCATTGGAAAAGACCCTAATGCTGGGTAGGATTGGGGGCGGGAGGAGAAGGGGATGGCAGAGGATGAGATGGTTGGATGGCATAACCGACTCGATGGACATGGGTTTGGGTAGACTCTGGGAGTTGATGATGGACAGAGAGGCCGGGCGTGCTGCATTTCATGGGGTCGCAAAGAGTCGGACACGACTGAGCGACTGAACTAAACTGATTCATTGGAAGGACTGATGCTGAAGCTGAAACTCCAATACTTTGGCCACCTCATGTGAAGAACTGACTCCTTGGAAAAGACCCTGATGCTGGGAAAGATTGAAGATGGGAGGAGAAGGGGATGACAGAGGATGAGATGGTTGGATGGCATCACCGAGTCAATGTACATGAGTTTGAATAAACTCCGGGAGTTGGTAATGAACTGGCAGGCCTGTCATGCTGCCGTCCATGGGGTCACAAAGAGTTGGATACGACTGAGCAACTGAACTGAACCAAAAGTACTCCAGTTAGAGAAATAGTATCAAGAAATGTGAGCCTAGCATATCTGTGTATTATGAATAAAACTCCTTCACCGAAAAGGAAAGTACAAGTTGTATGGCAGAATAATGGTAAAAAAAGATGATTTTAAAAATGCTTAATCATCACAAGAAAAGCACCAAGTATTCTAAAGTATTTGCTCTAAGGGTACATAAAAAGGCAAACATCACAAAGAAATGGGGAAAGTGTGTATAATCATATAACTGATTCAAAAAATTCAACATCAATGAGTTTCCAGATTTAAATAACCAACTATGCGCCCAGAATAATGACTCAGAATTCTAGTTGTATCAATGATCATTATTATGAAATTTCAGAACTCCAGGAATAAAAATGAAAATACTAAAGCTTCAAAAGAGAAAATAAATTGTTTGACTCCAGTACTAAGAATGAGACCAAACTTCTCAGGAGCAAAATTGAAAACCACAAAAAAATAAATAAATACCTTGACAATCTTAAATTATTTTACATCTGGAAGAACTATCCTTTAAGTAAGAGAACAGAATAAAGATATTTCAGAGATTCAGTGGCTTAAGTAATAAATTTCTTGTGCACTTTTCTCAGGAAACTAATTAGAGGCCCATGAAACAACATGAAGAAATGTAAAGTATCAAAGCTTTTCATATGTTGTAATGCCCTTAAAATATAAACTCCTTTTAAAACATGAATAAATATTCTTTCCACTAAAATTACACCACTGACAACATTTCTCAGAAAACCCTCTTAAAGGAGTAATATTGGAAAATTTTTTCAGAATCTGAAACACCATTTTTACACATAATACACAAATTGTCTGCAAAATAATTTCCAATGAGCCCCATTCTAATTAGCACCTGCCCGAAGTCAAGTAATTCTTTATAAAACTATTGAGAAGTAAATTACATTATTGTGAATCACACAACCATTGTATAGCACAGTGATAATGTCCATATATCAGAAATGACAGCCCATTTTCCACCCACTATTATAAAAAGGAACAGGTGATACAAAGTCATTGCATTTTCTGAGTTAATGCCACATTATACAGCCAGCTTGTCTCCTACTTTGTCAATTTTCCCCAAATGAAACAAATAAGGCTGCCACTGGCTCATGTAGATAATAGCCTTCATGCTGGTCTATGCATTTCATCACTGATGTATTAGGCAGTTCACACACACACACCAAAAAAAAAAAAAAGATTTTGACTGCCACTACTTATTAGGTTCCCCTCAATTGTTTTCCACAGAAACTGTCTCTGCTCTCAGAAAATGACTGCACACAGCACTGCCTCTAAAGGTCATTCCAAAATAATAGTCTTTGTATTATATGGAGATAATAGAATCTACCTCATAAGTTGAGAGCTTTAATTGAGGCAATGGGAGGCACTGAGCACAGTGTCTGGTACATAGCAAGTGTTCAATAAATAATGCATTTATTAGTGGCTCTTAAACTGGGGAATAGCATGAAAAAAATCAAGACTCAGGAAAAAGTAGAGCAAGGAACACGAAATCAAGACTGTGGGACTTGTCTTGATGCTAAGATTTGCCCCTTGGCATTTAAACAGGTAAGAGGAATTGTATAAGAGTAAAATTAGAGTTAATCAGAGGCATAATATCTTCTATAGTGTTTAGGGGCCTGAAGACAGAGGCCACTATTTTAGGAGAAGTATCCAGGAGGTGTGATTTAAAGGCCTGAGTGTGAGCTTCATTCTGTGTATTCAAGATTTCCAAAAAAATTTCACAGGTTATTATGTGAGCGAGTCCCTCCATAATTCCATGATACATTGCATATATAAATATCATCCACTTCAGCTAATCACTATGAAATTGCAGGTAGCACCCAGTTGTTAAAAACCCATTACTCAACTTGTGAAGATGTTTTACATGGAACTTCCTAACTATAAGTTCTTTAACTCTCCATTGTGCCTGTCTTGATTTTTTCCATCTACACCAGGAACACAGTGGCACATGCCCACCACCTATTCATTTGCTAAAGTACATCAGATAATTTGACATAAGAGACATCATGACAATCTGTAGAAACTTACTAATGAAAACCCAGATATCAGGGCCTCATCCAAGATACACTGCATCAGAATTTCTTGGATAGAGGGTCCAGGAAACGATCTAGTAAGTTAATGCTGCTGCTGCTGCTAAGTAGCTTCAGTTGTGTCCGACTCTGTGCGACCCCATAGATAGCAGCCCATCAGGCTCCCCTGTCCCTGGGATTCTCCAGGTAAGAATACTGGAGTGGGTTGCCATTTAAAGTTCTAGAGATTTCTTAAACTAGAAAAGCAGCATTGGCTTAGAAATAAATGGAGTCTATTCATAATAGAGACTATACAATCAATACAAATACATAATTCTTGAAATGTGTGCAATCAGGAAACATGTTTGATTTTACAACACAAAGTATCTGAGCCTCTGATCAAAGGAATATGATAGGAGTCATTCTGACATGATTTTCAAAGTAAACTCATTTCTTTCTACCAGTACATCAAAGAATGTTATGAAGTCAGAGAGGAATAAAGAGAAGGAAAAAATACAAAGGGGAGAAAATGTACAGGGAAAAGACAATAGGAGTATTTGAATATGTGCTAGTTTCAAAAATCTTAAAATCCAATTAATTTTTAAAAAGGCAATACTCTCCATAAAAATTGTTTCTTAAGCCTTGACACCTAAGCAAACTTTGAATAAGACCATACGGAGAAACAAAGGAGTTTTTAAATTAATGCTAAAATTCTTGACAGAATATATGTAATAGTAAAGATAAGATGAAGACTATAGAAGAGAGGCACTATATATTAAACGAAGATTCAGGCAAATGAAAAAAGAAGACAAAGAGGTCTTTCCTACAGCCACCCTCAGCTGTAAGGTTTTCACTGGTTTATGAAGTTAAGGACTGAAATGCATATTATGATTGTATGCATGTACCTACTAAAATTAATAGATTCAGTAAACTATGCACAGTTCTTATTATAGAATTTTGTTTAATGATTCACTAATAATCCTTTTTTATGTTAAGGTTACAAAGTATCTCTCATGTATTGCTAAAAATCAGACATCCAAACTAAACTAACTGGGTTACACTGTCAGCAATGGTGGAGTAAACTCCTAGGGCTGACACTCACACAGATAACTATAAACTCTAGACAAAAAAGAAAAATTACATGAGCATACTGCAAAGCTAAGAAAAGTATACACATTTTTTAGGAAAGCTGATATTTGGGGGTGGGGGAAGGGGGGAGGCTAGCTCTGGGCCAGTTTTCTGCTTTTAGAGTTTTTAGTTGAGAGCAGGCCCTGTCAAACACCATGCATGGGAGCTAAAATCCCACTACAAAACCCACCATCATTCTAGAACCAGTGGAAGAGATTGAGAGCATGACAGCCACTGTTTAAAAGTGAGAGAGGCAAACTGGAAAAGAGAGCCAGAGGTTGGCTGCCCAAAATTCTATGTATAAATTTTGCCCATTCTCTGGTGAACCTCTAAATAATGCATGCATGGGCAGATGTCAAGTAGCTAAAGAGACTGAGCAAATAACTAAGCCACTGTCGAAGAGTCAGAGCTAGAGTTTGAGACCAACCAAATATGTTACCACCTAGAAGAGATTAAATAGAATTTAAACAAGTGGGGAGCTAAACCATGTCCATGGATCAAAACATCCAGTATTGTTTAGATATCAATTCTCTCCAAACCAATCTTGAGAGTTAACAAAATCCCTACCATATTCCTAGCATGCTTTTATGCAGAAATTGACAAATGATATAAGCATGCCAATGTTCACTGAAGCATTATTTACAACATGGCTATGATATAGAAGTGTCTAGTCTAATTCCACTGGCAGATAAATGGATTAAGATGATATAGGGGAATATGTATTTACACGCACATTCATAAGCATGAAAAAGAATTGCAACAACATGGTTGGACCTAGAAGATACTACGTGAACTAAGTCAGACAAAGACAATACTGTATGTTTTCACTTAAATGTAGAACCTAAAAAACAAAGCAAGCAAATAAGCATAACGTAACAGAAAAAGACTCACAGAGAACTAGTCACTGCCAGATGTAGGGGAAGAGGGGATGTGCAAAGTAGGTTAAGAGGCATAAATATTAGTTATAAAGTAAGTATAAAACAGGGAATATAGTCAATAATATTGTAATAGTTTTATGTTGTATGAAAGTGAAAGTCGCTCAGTCGTGTCCGACTCTTTGTGACCCCATGTACTATACAGTCCATGGAATTCTCTAGGCCAGAATACTGGAGTGGGTTGCCATGTCCTTCTCCAGGGGATCTTCCCAACCCAGGGATTGAACCCAGGTCTCTCGCATTGCATGCGGATTCTTTACGAGCTGAGCCACACTGCATTACTAAGTCTTACACCTGAAATAATATAATATTGTAAATCAACTATATTTCATTTAAAAGAAATAATCCAGAATGAATGTTTCTCCACATGGGTAATCTTCTAATGACTAAACCGTACAGATCAGGGAATTTCATAACACAACGTCATGAACAAAAATTCATTGTTCAGAGTAGTATGTCACTGAGCATTGTGCACAAGGAACAAAATGGAATTTAGCCTCGTTAATAGCAGAAAACAATAACTGCAAGACCTTAGAAAAGAAGGGGTGAACACTTCAGGCCACAATCAATAGCTAGTGGCAGCAAAAGCAGCTATGATGGAAGTTTGGTTCAAAAGACAAATTGTTCTTTTATTGACAGGATTCCTTTGCTGTGACCAGTCTCAAGAATTGAAGGAAGCAATGGGATTGCAAAATTATCACCAAAAACAATCATTTAAGGGGAGAACATTTGCAAAGATTTTTTGTAAATAAATGGTTATATAAACACTTGAAAATCAGGGGCTCCATTCTCAACAGGTCAGTTAATTCCAAAATAATAAATCTCTTTTGCTTGCTGGCTTGGAAGAGTCACAGCAACAATGATTACCCCACTTTTCCTTCCCAAGGACTCTTATTTTGACATTTGATTGAATTTCATAGAAACTCCCCTCAACTTTCTTAAACTTAACTTTATCAACATTCAGCAGGATTTTCCAGAACCCTGTAGATGCTGAGTTACTAAGTTTGCATAATGGTAAAAAGTAATTTGAAGCATCAGACTCATTTTTTAAAACTCCCATTAAGAAGCTCACATAGAGCACAGGGATCTCAGCTGGATACTTTGAGATGACCTAAAGGAGTCGGATGAGTGGGGTGGGGAGTAATAGGGAGACGCCAAACGGAGGGGATATATGTATATCTATAGCTGATTCACGTTGCTGTACAGCAGAAACTAACAACATTGTAAAGCAATTATATGCCAATTAAAAATAAAGAAAAAAAATAAAAACTAAAACTCCATTAAGTAATATGAGACACTATACATAGAACACTAACGTCTGGCTCATAGTAGGCACTCCCCTCCTCCCCGTCCATACTTCACAAATGAGCATCCATAAGTCATAATTTTGTATTTCAGACTTTGGTGCAACAATTAACCTTCCACACACATATGGTATGTTTAAGCAGCAGCAGTACAGCCTCCAAAATTACCTTATTTTCTGCTGTCAGAACACATCTTTCCCAAAGACAAGAGGAAAATGAGATTGCAGTTTCTCCAGGTCAGGTTTTTCTCACCCATGATCTCCTACTTTATTCAAAATGTACAGTATCAGGCTCAATATATCTTCCTCCAGTGGTAATTTGTCTGAGATCAAAACCTCTGGTTTTTTAATCATTAAAAACATATAATGTGCCAGTCATAGTTTGCCACTCTGCAGTACTATTTATATTGAAAATCTCATATGAAATATGCCAAAGTTATCCACAGAGCATGTCTATTTTGCTTATATTTTACAGCTCCAACCTTTTCAGTCTATAAACCCTGTCTACCAAAAGTGGTTTTGACAGTGACAGATATCAGGATAAATTTTAAAAACAAGTAACTGATCTCAGTATTCAGTTCCCATAAGCCAATAGTTCATGTCACAGATAACAAATGACAGATTCTTTGTTGACTTTTTCACTAAAGAGGAAGTTTAGAAACAGCAGTAATTTTTTCTAAAAATAAACCTGAATAAGACAGTGTCATCTACCATAACACATCTTATTTAAATCAGCAAATATTTACTGCATGAATAATTTATTTCCTAGTAGAAAAAAAAGACTTTCAAATAGGAAACACTCAGATTCAAATCCTGATTATACCAATGCTGATCATGTGACCTACAGACAAACAAATAAGCTCAATCCTGTTTCCTTGTCTCAAAAATTGGATTAATATCTCACATTTAACCTTCCAGTATATCTGGTACCATCTTTTGGATTTCACTTCAGCAGAAAACGTGCTGTGCTTAGTCGCTCAGTTGTGTCCAACTCTTTGTGACCCCATGGACTGTAGCCTGCCAGGCTCTTCTGTCCATGGGGATTCTCCAGGCAAAAATACCTGAGTGGGTTGCCATACCCTCCCCTTCAGGGGATCTCCCCAACTCAGGGATCAAACCCAGGTCTCCCGCATTGCAGGCAAATTCTTAGTCATCTGAGCCACCATGTACACCTAATCTTTCCCAGATGTAATCACACAGTTACTTTAGTCTTCGTATCCACACTGGTAATAATGTTCCTATATCTTTTTACATAGACAGTGTGCTTCCATCTGGTTCTAAACAGTTCAGAGAAAGTCTGTCTAAATTAGGCCTTACATTAGCTTGCAGCTCAAGAGACACAACAGCATCCTGGCAGGTATCCCAGTTTAAACCCACGTACCCTCAACAGGTTCAGCAGATTTCAAACTGGTCTTACATCTAATCCTTAGTCAAATACTTCAAGCAAACATACATCATCAAATACAACAAGCCTTAATAGCCACAGGTCCGCCACCTCATCTGCTGTGCCACATCCCCCAACAATTCATTCGCCCAGCACTTTACAGTCACCTGTCCCTAGTTAGTATAATACTAAGAATATTTAAATAAGGCCTTGAAAAACAGGTGACATTAAACCTGTAAACATCCAAAGTTCAAGAAATTGGAAGAAATTGTTTTTAACCAATACATTGAATATTGTCAAATTGACAGTGTGACAAGAAGTTTCTCACAAATTTTTCTGTGAAAAGTCAATCCATAGAGCTAGTAATACCATGTACATTGTTGCAAAAAACAAACGTCGTATGATGTCACATATGTAGAATCTAAACCAGCCAAACTCATGACAACAGAGACGAGAATACTGGTTACCAGGGGCTGGGAAATGGGGGACGTGGGGAGATGTTGGTCAAAGGGTACAAACTTCCAGTTATTTGATGAGTGAGTTCTGGGAAGCTAATGCACAGCATGGGGATTACAGTTAATAAAACTGTATTACAATCAAACAGCATAACTTTGTATGTCAATTATACCTCAAGAAAGCTGAAATTTTTAAAAATAATACTGCATTATATACTTGGAAGTTGCTGAAAGAGTAGATCTTAAATGTTCTTGCCACAAAAAAAGAAATGGTAATTTTGCAATGTGATAGAGGTGTTAGCTAATGCTATGATGGTAATCATTTCACAATATAAGTGTATCAACACATTGTACATCTTAGACATATACAATGTTATATTTCAGTTATCTCAATAAAGCTGGAAGAAGTTTTAAAATAAAATTAAATCAAATTAAATTCCTCACATGAAACGTGGTCTGCTGGAAGACTTGGTCACCAGTGCCTAAACATATACCCTGGTCTCGTACCCTATTATGCTTAACTGTGTATATATATTCAATGCTTAGATTTTCCTAATACTTTTTCAGCCATCTCACTACTAACTTTTGACACAAAGGGGAAAAAAAAAAAGAATGAGGGCTATTTGATGTCTAAAGCTTTCAGTGAAACAATGCACCTGTGAAGAAAAGGAACAAGGTTTAACTAAACCGCTTTCCACTGCACAGAGCCAGTGGTTAGTGGTATTCTTGGCCTTGTCTTTGTCTACCTCAAAAGTGTCTCCCCACAGTGAAGCTAGCATCTGAAATCTAAAGATGAAAAGAGAAGAAGCATGTTTTCTGTACAACAGATGCGATAAAATACCCCAAAGCTTTTCTTATTGAACACATCTCCAGAGTCCGCTTGAAGTGATTTCTTTTCATCTTTAGTCCTTTCTTATATCTCTACATGTATAGTTTAATAGCCTTTAGTAAACTGGTTTTCTTTTCTCATTTTTAGTGAGCAAGCAGGATCATGTTGCTTTTAAAGACTTCCCTGAAAGAAGCAACGTCTTAACATAAAGTAACATTAGGGAAATGAAGCCACACACAAAATGACTGCTTTCCACTTATCCTGAACTTTCCTTTCAACTGTGCTGAAGTACCATGAAGACCTGCAGAAACTACATAGGGAAATGTAGAAAATACTTTAAAAGCTATGTTTTTAGGTCATACTATTTTCTGAGTTTTGCAGTTGCTAACATGGCATAGTGGTTTATTTTCCATGGGTAACTCAAAACCTGACAGAGAAACAAGTTTAAATTTACTTCATCTGTTCAGTGACTTAAATCTTTTACAAGAGATCATTAGCAAGTTTGAGTTCAAATCCAGCAACAGGAGCAGTACATATGACTCTCATTTTTTAAAGAAATAAATATGCTTTACTGTTTGTTGAGCTGTGCTTAGTCACTCGGTCATGTCTGACTGTTTGCGACCCTGTGAACTGTAGCCCACCAGAGTCCTCCATGCATGGGGATTCTCCAGGCAAGAATACTGGAGTGGGTTGCCATGCCTTCTCCAGGGGATCTTCCAAACCCACGTCTTCTGCATCGCAGGCAGGTTCTTTACCGTCTGAGTCACCGGAAAGCTTTATTGTATAGGTATTTGTAAACCCAACTTGGTGACAATACCATATATACTTTTAAAAATCAAAACAGTAAAAACAATTTGGAAAAAGAAAAGTAAACTTGAGCACTGAAGCAACCTCAAGCATTCCTTTATTTTGGTGACTTTTTGTAAGGGTAGTTTTTACATGATAAATTTATTTAAAAGTAGAAGTAAACAAAGAAAATAACTGCTTACAAACACAACATGTGGGAATTTACGGATCAATATTTGGAATGGAATTAAAGGAAGAGCTGGAATGTAGCCAGAGTCAAGAGACAATGAAAAATGTCATCCATTGCAAAGCTTACAGGGACTCTGAAAAATGAACGGGATTATTACAGGTGACCAAGTTGAATGTGAACCTTGACGAGGCTCTGCACTTTGTAAATCAGAAGAAATACAATACATCCTAAACAATTAGGCAATAGGTCCAAAGTCTGTGTTTGATTAATTTTATTTCATAAATAGGCTTTGTTTACAACTTTGTCTGTGGCTCTGTGTGAATATCAATACATCAGTTTTGTTAATAAAACCAAATTCAGATATCTCAAGTTGATGGTTTTGTGATCTATGAGCAACCTACCTTTATAACAGAAAAAAGTTTTATTTATATTTCATATTTATAAAAATCGAAATTATAGTCTTAAAGCTAAAAAAAAGAACCAGTGAGGATCTGGATGAGGCAGTCACAGTACCCCTGGAGACGTAAGAATAGAATTGAGATATTTATTAGTTTAAAATCAACAACATCTATTCATTAAGTGACTGTTAAATAATGGCAGAGAACTGAGAAAGAACAGGATTCACTACTGACTCCCATGTACTGATATTTCACATTTCCACCAATCACATTTGGCAATGTAGGAGAAGATACAGACTTCAGCAGAAGGTAAGGAATCTGAAGTACCTATAGTGTGCCATTTTGAAAGTTACGACAATAATAAAAGCAGTTATTACACTTACCATTGCCAGTTATCTACTGTGAGCAAAGTCTATACTAAATGTTTTATATGAAGTAGTCTGTATAGTCCTTGTATCTATCATTACCTCCATTTTGCATGAGGAAACTGAAGCACAAAGAAGTTTAGTAATTTGCCCTAAGTCACACAGTCAGTAGGTGGCAAGGCCAATATTATCCACACGAGAACTGGTCCCAAACTTGTTTGAGACTCATACATTTGTTAATCCTAAAGCTCATGAGTATTACTTGCTGGGTGTGTAACCTAAGGCTTGTAGTTCAATCGACATTATCCTTATAGGGACAGTGCTTCATGATCACTAAACTCTTCCAGTTACTAAACTTTTCATATTTAAAAAAAAAGAAGAAGAAAGAAATTTGCTGAAAAGCCTTATGCAAGCAATAATTTGCAACTTCAAAGGGGGAATCTTGCTGGGCAGTGTAGATTTATAATGATCAAGAAGGCAAATTATTGCCCAAAGATAGAATGTTCTTATATCAATATTTAATTTGAAGTGAATATAAAAGAAAACTTTCCCTCTTCATATCTAAGGCTACTAAAGGAATTAAATTATTTTTAAGGCAGTGCTTGAGAAACTACTCAAACATTTTAGAAGGAAGCATATTCTTCAGAATCTAAGAATTTGTCAAACAAACCAGGTTACCTTCCAGGACTCTGAGGTGTCTTCATGAGGAAATTAACATGTTTTTGGGGGCCAGCTCATGTTCATATACTTGTAAGCCTCTTCTCTCGTCTTCCAGTAGTTGCTGATGATAAAGTAATAGCATCAACTACTCATCCTCTTAGCTCAAAGTATCTCAAATAATCTATTTTACCAAAAATAAAATTGTTTTCCTACTCAACAGAATATTTCCATACCTTACAGTAAAACCTTACGGAGGGAAAAACAACCTTATCCATATGTATAGCTGTGCCTATGACTATTCTCTTTGGCATTGACTTTCTTTGGGATTGGAATGAAAACTGACCTTTTCCAGTCCTGTGGCCACTGCTGAGTTTTCCAAATTTGCTGGCATATTGAGTCCAGCACTTTCACAGCATCATCTTTGAGGATTTGAAATAACTCAACTGGAATTCCATCACCTCCACTAGCTTTGTTCGTAGTGATGCTTTCTAAGGCCCACTTGACTTCACATTCCAGGATGTCTGGCTCTAGGTGAGTGATCATACCATCGTGATTATCTGGGTCGTGAAGATCTTTTTTGTACAGTTCTTCTGTGTATTCTTGCCACCTCTTAATATCTTCTGCTTCTGTTAGGTCCATCCCATTTCTGTCCTTTATCGAGCCCATCTTTGCATGAAATGTTCCCTTGGTATCTCTAATCTTCTTGAAGAGATTGCTAGTCTTTCCCATTCTGTTGTTTTCCTCTATTTCTTTCATTGATCGCTGAGGAAGGCTTTCTTATCTCTCCTTGCTATTCTTTGGAACTCCGCATTCAGATGGGAATATCTTTCTTTTTCTCCTTTGCTTTTCACTTCTCTTCTCTTCCCAGCTATCTGTAAGGCCTCCTCAGACAGCCATTTTGCTTTTTTGCATTTCTTTTCCATGGGGGTGGTCTTGATCCCTGTCTCCTGTACAATGTCACGAACCTCTGTCCATAGTTCATCAGGCACTCTATTAGATCTAGTCCCTTAAATCTATTTCTCACTTCCACTGTATAATCATAAGAGATTTGCTTTAGGTCATACCTGAATGGTCTAGTGGTTTTCCCTACGTTCTTCAATTTAAGTCTGAATTTGGCAATAAGGAGTTCATGATCTGAGCCACAGTCAGCTCTCGGTCCTGTTTTTGCTGACTGTATAGAGCTTCTCCATCTTTGGCTGCAAAGAATATAATCTGATTTCGGTGTTGACCATCAGATGATGTCCACGTGTAGAGTCTTCTCTTGTGTTGTTGGAAGAGGGTGTTTGCTATGATCAGTGCATTCTCTTGACAAAACTCTATTAGCCTTTGCCCTGCTTCATTCTGTACTCCAAGGCCACATTTGCCTGTTACTCCAGGTGTTTCTTGACTTCCTACTTTTGAATTCCAGTCCCCTATAATGAAAAGAAAATCTTTTTGGTGTGTTAGTTCTAGAAGGTCTTGTAGGTTTTCATAGTACTGTTCAACTTCAGCTTCTTCAGTGTTACTGGTTGGAGCATAGGCTTGGATTACCATGATATTGAATGGTTTGCCTTGGAAACTAACAGAGATCATGCTGTCATTTTTGAGATTGCATCCAAGTACTGCATTTCAGACTCTCTTGTTGACCATGATGGCTACTCCATTTCTTCTAAGGGATTCTTGCCCACAGTAGTAGATATAATGGTCATCTGAGTTAAATTCACCCATTCCAGTCCATTTTAGTTCGCTGATTCCTAGAATGTCAACGTTCACTCTTGCCATCTCCTGTTTGACCACTTCCAATTTGCCTTGATTCATGGACCTAACATTCCAGGCTCCTATGCAATATTGCTCTTTACAGCATCAGACCTTGCTTCTATCACCAGTCACATCAACAACTGGGTACTGTTTTTGCTTTGACTCCATCCCATCATTCTTTCTGGAGTTATTTCTCCACTGATCTCCAGTAGCATATTGGGCACCTACCGACCTGGGGAATTCCTCTTTCAGTATCCTATCATTTTGCCTTTTCATACTGTTCATTGGATTCTCAAGGCAAGAATACTGAAGTGGTTTGCCATGCCCTTCTCCAGTGGACCACATTCTGTCAGACCTCTCCACAATGACCCGTCCGTCTTGGGTGGCCCAACACGGCACAGCTTAGTTTCATTGAGTTAGACAAGGCTGTGGTCTGTGTGGCTTTAGAAAAGGCAGAGGAACCAGAGAGCAAATTGTCAACATCTGCTGGATCATCGAAAAAGCAAGAGAGTTCCAGAAAAACATCTATTTCTGCTTTATTGACTATAGCAAAGCCTTTGACTGTGTGGATCACAATAAACTGTAGAAAATTCTGAAAGAGATGAGCATACCAGACCACCTGACCTGCCTCTTGAGAAATCTGTATGCACATCAGGAAGGCACTGCATGTCCAGTTAGAACTGGACATGGAACAACAGACTGATTCCAAGGAGGAAAAGGAGTACATCAAGGCTGTATATTGTCACCCTGCTTCTTTAACTTATATGCAGAGTACATCATGAGAAATGCTGGGCTGGAAGAAGCACAAGCTGGAATCAAATTTGCCAGGAGAAATATCAATAACCTCAGATATGCAGATGACACCACCCTTATGGTAGAAAGCAAAGAAGAACTAAAGAGCCTCTTGATGAAAGTGAAAGAGGAGAGTGAAAAAGTCGGCTTAAAACTCAACATTCAGAAAACTAAGATCATGGCATCTGGTCCCATCACTTCATGGGAAATAGATGGGGAAACAGTGGAAACAGTGTCAGACTTTATTTTTCTGGGCTCCAAAATCACTGCTGATGGTGATTGCAGCCATGAAATTAAAAGATGCTTACTCCTTGGAAGGAAAGTTATGGCCAATCTAAGCATATTAAAAAGCAGAGACATTACTTTGCCAACAAAGGTCTGTCTAGTCAAGGCTATGGTTTTTCCAGTGGTCATGTATGGATGTGAGAGTTGGACTGTGAAGAAAGCTGAGTGCCGAAGAACTGACGCTTTTGAACTGTGGTGTTGGAGAAGACTCTTGAGAGTCCCTTGGACTGAAAGGAGATCCAACCAGTCCATCCTAAAGGAGGTCAGCCCTGGGTGTTCATTGGAAGGACTGATGAAGCTGAAACTCCAATACTTTGGCCACCTCATGTGAAGAGTTGACTCACTGGAAAAGACCCTGATGCTGGGAAGGATTGTGGGGAAGGAGGAAAAGAGGACAACAGAGGATGAGATTGTTGGATGGCATCACCACCTCGATGGACATGAGTTTGGGTAAACTCCGGGAGTTGGTGAGGGACAGGGAGGCCGGGCGTGCTGTGATTCATCGGGTCGCAAAGAGTCGGACACGACTGAGCGACTGAACTGATGACTATTCTCACAACTAATGATTTCAGCATCAACAACACATGATGCTCTATAAAATAGAGCATCATGTGGGAAGCTGCTGTATAGCATAGAGAGCTCAGCTCAGTGCTCTGTGATGACCTAGAAGGGTGGGACAGGAGGTGGGGGACGCTCAAGAGGGAGGAGATGTATGTATACATATAACTGATTCACGTTGTTGTACAGCAGAAATATAATAGTGTAAAGCAATTATACTCCAATTTAAAAAAAATTTTTTTAAAGGAAAAAAAATACGATGTGAATTTTGGCTATAAAGAATCATGCCATCTGACCTTTCTAAATGCAGCTGATTTTAAAGTAACTGTCCACTGATATCTAAAAGGCTGATGTGGTGGCTTATTAATAGATTCTTCCAGGGAAGTAATTGTTTTCCTTAGATTAGACAGTCAGCAGAGAACCCATGTGTGTTGTTAGCTCTGTGATGTAGTATCTTTGTTAATGTCTTATCACACCAGAACAGGAGCAATCAAAATAATCCTTTGTCAGGTGCTTCTAAAGACCTCTGGGACTTAAAGAAAATCATTCAGTTTTACTGGCATATTAATTACCAAGATACCAGTAAAAAACTTGAGATGGTTCGAAGAAATCATTTTTAAAAGCCCCTTGTTCCAAATTAAACATTCAAAGGCAATTTTTAATAAACTCCTGGCTATTTATTATAATAAAATGAATGTTATCCTCTATTGTTTGCTCATATTGTTCTTTCATGATTTCTCCATGGCAGTACAATGGTGTCAGCAATCAAAAATAGGAATGTAAGAAGCAAATTCTCTGAAATAAATTTCAGTCTGGTATCTTTTTGTAACAGACAATTTAGTCATCCCCTCATACCTTTTGTAAGCATGAAGAAATACATGTGTCTTGTATTCATGCAAGAAACTACACTGCAACAACATCTGTTTCCCTCTCTAATACATATTATAAAAAGTCCAGCTTTTCCAGGCAAAAAAATATCATCCTTTCCACCATCTGGATTGAGTTCTTTCAATGATCATTAAAATGCATGTAAAGTTCTGTCATCTTCAAATGCAAGGTCTAAGTTTGATTTGCATGAAAATTTTTTCAGCATATAAACTGGTGGGTCTCATGGAATGTCGGTAATCATTCACCCAAAATTTTTAAATTGCCCCTAGTTAAGAGTCACTGGCTGTGTGGATAAGTTTAGTATTTTGATAAAAGTCACCTTATCCAACATATTAATAGGAACAGAACCCTATCTTTCTATAAGATGTACAAATAGAGAAAACACATTTTACTTATTCATCTTGAAAAAACTATGTAGGATTTAATTAAAATGGTCTCCCTTAAAACTCTTTTATGATGGAATTGAATAAATGGTAGGACCAAAGGAAAAAAGAGGGGGAATCAGGATGGGACCTGCACCCCTAGGGAGCTATGAAAGAGGAAACCCTCATACCAGAAACCTCCTTCTCCTGCTGGGAATCAGCTGGGACGGACAGGGAGCTTCAAGGCCCATAGGGGAGTGAAGCAGCTGGCCTGTGGCAGGTGGGGCAGGGAGAGACCAGCACAGACGGTCCTTGTCACATCACTGCACTTCCCACGCAGCCCAAGAGGCCCACCTGCTGGTATGTGCAGCAGCTGGGTGCTGAAACTCAGACTTCAGTGGACAGTCCTGGGGAGAAGACTCAGTTTGGCTGTTCAGAGACAGCCTGGGAGGCCTGGAGTGTGGTCTGGCCTGCAACTGGAGGTGTGCCCAGAACACAGCCTGGGTCCACTGTAGGAGCCCCATTGTCAACATGCACAGGAAGGGAGGGGCATGGCCTAGCCTTAGCAGTCACATTCCACCCTGCTTACAGCAGATGTGACTCCACCACTAAGAGCTCTAGGAATCAAGTGCCAGCTGGTAGCCGCCCAAATGGAGGCAGGGCTGAAATCTGAGCTGAGTATCAGCACTCCCACAGCAGGTGTAGGGCACAGCTTCAGTAGGTATGTTCCAGCACCTCTGTGAGTGCAGCACTTGAGGGACATCCAAGCCGACTACTGGTGTTCCCACAGCTGAGGCAGGTCCGGCAGGCTTGCTTGGTGCTGACACCGGGTGGCAAGTGACATTACAGAGCATGCATCCTGGTGGACAGGACTACACCGTGTCTCCTTTCCCAGCAGAAGCACTCTCCACCCACCTACTTCACATCACAGTTTGGAACCAAATGTGAGGGCTTCTATTTTAGCAACTGCCAAGCAGATCCTGCCCCCAAGACAGCTATGACGACCATGAGCAAAGAGGAGGCCCCCGCTAACATTCAGTGCAAGCTCTGATCACCAGCAACACCCATCACAGTCCCTATCAAGTAGTTAAGGGTCAGCACACACTGAGCAAAGACCAGGCATTCACACCCAGAACAAACCTCACACCGAGAACATCGGACTCACACAGGCAATCTGGGGATGCTCCAACCTAAAAACAGCCATTCAAGAATACACTAGACAGTTGCTTCTCCTAAATTCATAAACTCAGACCACTCCACTTTAAACATACCAAAACAAAAACAGGAAACAACCAATACCCAGCCCAATTTTAAAGTAAATTTTTATCTTTATTCCCTTTAACCTGTGTACTACTAATACCTTCCCTTACTCTGTTACTCCACAAGAATACCTTCCAATTGGTCTTTGGCTGTCAAAATTTTGCTCAGTGTGAGTCATTTGGGCTTCCCTATCTTCCATGTCATATGCTCCACAGTTACATCTTTTTCCCTTTCCCACAAAGCTCCCCTCTCTCTCCTCGTGCGGACCTAAAATGGATGTTAGGAAAGCAACCTGTTTGGACTAAAGCACCTGAGCAAAGGATTTCTGATCTGATACCTCCCACTGGGTTAGCACCCAGTCCTCATATCTTCCCAAACAAATGTGTTTTAATCCTAATGATTTTAAAATTACAGAAGTCAAGACAAAAGATATTTGGGAAGAGATTTATTTAAAAAGAAGTCCTGGATTAATGATTTTTCAAGCATATTTTTTTTAGCTTAAGAACATTTTCTTCAAACAAAACACACAGAATTCCATTGCATATAACAAACAAACAACAACAAAAACAGAACTTCTTGTTACCGTAATGGCAGCAGGACATAAAGACCAGCACTATAGTTTGCTCTCTCACACGGAATAGCCTTAGACAAGCATTCTCAGAATCTTTAAGGATTGCTGTTGAAATCAACTTTGAAAATGACTGAAGGTTCATTCTAACCTTTCTCTGCTATCTCTGAGCCTTAATTAGGAAGGAGAAAGAGAAGCAGAACTTTAGCTACTTGCTTCCATCATACAAGACAAAACCCATTAACTATTAGGACTACAAATAGTTATGCCATTCTCAGCCACCACCAATGTCCCGTCTATAGTCTAGTCTTCTCTTAGAAGAAGGAATCACAGGAAAACCACTACTACCACCCTTTTCCTTCCAGTACAAGAACTTTTTCTAAACTCTGATGCCTGGAAGAGCCCAATTCAATCACTTGACATACTACATTAAAAAGGACAAATGCCACAAGTGTTGAGGAATACCATACTCTTTTAAATGAAATATTCTAAGAATCTAGCTATATCATGCATAATCAAAAAGTTTGTGAAATTATAGAATAAATTATATTTTAAATAAATATATTAAATATATTTGAAACCCCTACTCTGAAAACATCTTCCATTTTTATTTTTGTGATTTAAAGGCTTCATTCATGTCAAATGGCTTTCCTGTATGATTAGTTTCAAATATGGAAACAAAAGTCACATGTAGACAAATTTAATCAATAAGTCATTTCCTGGATGATTGGTAAATTTTTACCGACCCAAAACTGCCAGATAGCAATGGTATTCTCAGTTCAGTCACTCAGTTGTGTCCAACTCTTTGCAACCTCATGGACTGCAGCACGCCAGACCTCCCTGTCGATCACCAACTCCCAGAGTTCACTCAAACTCATGTCCATTGAGTCTGTGATGCCATCCAACCATCTCATCCTCTGTCATCCCCTTCTCCTCCCGCCTTCAATCTTTCCCAGCATCAGAGTCTTTTCCAATGAGTCAGCTCTTCGCATCAGGTGGCTAAAGTACTGGAGTTTCAGCTTCAGTATCATTCCTTCCAATGAATATTCAAGGACTGATTTCCTTTCGGATGGACTGCTTTGATCTCCTTGCAGTCCAAGGAACTCTCAAGAATCTTCTCCAACACCACAGTTCAAAAGCATCAATTCTTCACCGCTCAGCTTTCTTTATAGTCCAACTCTCACATTCATACATGACTACTGGAAAAACCATAGCTTTAACTAGACGGACCTTTGTTGGCAAACTAATGTCTCTGCTTTTTAATATGCTGTCTAAGTTGGTCATAGCTTTTCTTCCAAGGAGCAAGTGTCTTTTAATTTCATGGGTGCAATCACCATCTGCAGTGATTTTGGAGCCCAAAGAAGTAAAGTCTGTCACTGTTTCCACTGTTTGCCCATCTATCTGTCATGAAGTGATGGGACCAGATGCCATGATCTTAGTTTTCTGAATGTTGTTTTAAGCCAACTTTTTCACTCTCCTCTTTCACTTTCATCAAGAGGCTCCTTATTTCTTCACTTTCTGCCATAAGGGTGGTGTCATCTGCATATCTGAGGTTATTGATATTTCTCCCGGCAATCTTGATTCCAGCTTGTGCTTCATCCAGCCCAGCATTTCTCATGATGTACTCTGCATATAAGTTAAATAAGTAGGGTGACAATATACAGCCTTGGTGTACTCATTTGGAACCAGTCTGTTGTTCCATGTCCAGTTCTAACTGTTGCTTCCTGACCTGCATACAGATTTCTCAAGAGGCAGGTCAGGTGGTCAAGTTGAGTGCTATTGGAAACATACTTTTTCAGCTTTTCAAAAGTTTTATTAATTTGCCTGCCTTTCAGGAGTTGCTTTGGAAATTGAAATATATCTTAAATTGCTTATAAGATTCAAATATACTACATAACTTCCTCACACCTGATTAAAATTATTACTTGCAAAGCAAAGAGTACCATATTCCAACCACTGCTTTCTACTACTCTGTCACTTTCTAATAAGGAATTTGGATGTAATTTTCAAAGGAAGGAAAACAAAGAGGCAAAGATTTTCCAAAGAAAATCCAAATAAAATAATTTGGCAATTAAAAAGAAAGCTGTACACTTTAAAAGACTTCCATTCCTTTAAAAATTGGACATATATACCTCCAAATGTGTATAAATAGGAAATTGGTTTGTCTGCTAGAAATCATTTCCTTTTGGACAGTTTCAGATTGTTACCCTACCGTTTAGTAGCTTCCCTAAGTCTGTCCTACTGCTCTGTTGAATGGAGGAAGCCAGATGTTAGTAGTTAATGGTACCATGACAGTCTCCAATAAACAGAAGCATATTCTAGATTAACAAACATTTGCTTTTAATTTATGGATATATAGAACTATTGAGTAAAATAAGCAGTTTTTTAAGTTATTATAAAATAATGGCTATATTTCCCTACAGCCTTGTGATTTATCTTAGTCCCACACCCCTATCTTGCTCCTCCTTCTCCCCATTGATAAGCACTAGATTGCTCTCTATATTTGTGAGTCAGTTTGTTTATATATTTGGTTTTAAATATACACATTTGCTTTATTTTTTAGATTCCACATATTAAATAAGAGTATTTGTCTTTTTTCTGATTTTATTTCACTAAGCATAATACTCTCAAGGTTCATCCACATTGCTCCAAACGGCAAAATTTATTTTTTATGGCTGAGTAATATTACATCGTATGTGTGTGTGTATTTATGTTCTTTATCCATTTATCTGTTGATGGAGAGGTTGCTTCTTTGTCTTGGCTACTGTAAATAGTGCTTCTATGAACATTGGGTGTATATATCTTTTTGAATTAGTGTTTTCATTTTCTCTGCATAAATACCCAGGAGTGGAAATGTTGGATCATATGGTAGTTCTTGATAACTTTTATAGCTTTTTCTCTAACATTGGCATATTCAATGATGTAATCCTTCTAGACTTCCATGATGTCCTCTCTATAGGCGTTCTCATCCATAGTGTTGACAATCCCTGTGTCTAATAAGCCTTAAAGGTTCTTATGACATGCCCCCTCCCCAATCTAGAGGCTGAATTAGAGACATTGTATTTGGGCACCAGAAAATCACTTCAATACCTTCAGTGTTGAACTCATGGGGTTCAAGGTGGCCAGGGACATTGTCCAATTATCATAAAAACTTTAAAAGTCAGTCCTTCACTGGCATGATGGGTTTCCCTGGTGGCTCAGTCAGTAAAGAATCCACCGACAATGTGGGAGACCTGGGTTCGATCCCTGGGTTGGGAAGATCCCCTGGAGAAGGGAAGGACTACCCACTCTAGTATTCTGGCCTAGAGAATTCCATGGATAGAGCACCCTGGCAGGTTACAGTCCATGGGGTCACAAAGAGTTAGACATGATTGAGCAACTGTCACTTTACTTCACTGACATGATACTTCCTGACTTCAGGAACAAAGCAACAATGGAACCAATTCAGAAAAAAGTTCTCATTGTCCAGCACTTCTTGCACAATCAAAATATTAGCAGCTGGTGCTGCTTTTCCCTTCAAGGCTCAGGGTTAGCAGCTTTATACATAACAGCAGTACTGACCGTAAACCCAACTGCATTCACATGAAATAGTAATTAGCCTATCCCTTCCTGTCCCTAAGTCCTGTTGCTCGCTTCTCTTCCTTACTAATAAATGTCCTTTGTGGCATTTTTTTCCCCAAAATAGGAAAAAATTCATCTGCATTAAAAACCTGGTCAGGCAGATATTCTTTCTCAATGATTTTCTTAATGGCATCTGGGAACTAGTTTGCTGCCTCAGTCAGCAGAAGCTGCTTCTCCTGCTACTCTGACATTTAAGCCAAATCGCTTTCTAAAATTATCAAACCACCCTTTGCTTGCGTTAAATTCTCCAGCTTTAGATCCTCCACCTTTTCTTGCTTTAAGTTAGCATATAATGACTTTGCTTTTTCTTGAATCATAGTCTATAAGCATGCCTTTCTTAAAGCATTCCTACACCCACATAAAAACTAAGCTGCATTTTCAATACAAGAGAAAAGAGTGTTTCACAACAAGTATAAGGTTTTCGTACCTGCTGGCATAACTAGAGAAACAGCTTCATGAATTTGTTTAAAAAAAAAAAAAAATGGTCCTTAGGCTGGATTCATTTATCTTGAAATGGTGGGCAACTGCAGCTGTAGATCTCTATCTGTGGAAGAGACAAAGCAATTCAACCCCTTGTAACATCATGACTTTTCTCTGCTTCTTGGAAGCACTTCTAGCATCACAAGTGCCACTTTGTATGGGCCTCATGGTATTATTCAAGGTTTATGGTATTGAACTAAACATGATGAAAAATATGTGAGAACTACAAGAAATCACTTTTTTACTGTGATACACAATTTACTTGAGACAAACTTCTCACAGGGAGATTAGCATTACATGGTGCTTTTAAGGGAATACTTGCAACACTTGAGCTCACCACACTAGCAACAGGAGGCAGCGGCTACAAAGTTACTACAGTAGTACAGTGTGTACTGCAGTGAATTTTATGCAGTTATAGTTTAATATTTTATCTTTACATTTCTCACAACTGCAAATGACACCATGTATGGCCTGTGTGTGCATAAAATTTGATAAATTTTAACTTCTTATAATAAATTTGTGATAAAACAGACTAGCATCTACCTATATTTGATGTACTCATGACATAACTTTTTCTTTAGTTTTTTGATATTTCTAAGCCCCATGGTTCATCTGGGAGTTTTTTGACCTGTCACAAAATTCAAATATTTTCCCATCTATTTTAAAAAATCAGCTTAAGTAGACCCACCGAACAAGCCCTGTTGTTTGAGGATAAACTAGATATCTTAATTTATATCCAAAAATTGTGAAACAACATTTGACTATTTTCTATTACTGTACTATTACCATTATAATACAATTGACTGTTTCAAAACATAATGGTCAAATTTTAAAAGTTTATCACTAAAGAGAAAGAAAAAAAGCCTGAGCAGCACAATCACCAGCTAATTGTTTCTGCAGCCCCTGAACTGTACATCTGCAACACTAAGTCAATGCTTACTTCGAACCACGGTCAGTAGAAAAAGCAAAATATATCAGTTCTGCTTCTACTGTTTCCTGTTGCTGCTGCTGATGTTGGCACTAAGTTCTTAAATTCTTTTCCTCTAATATTTCCTCTTTACCTCCTGAACCAAATGTTGATGGTGATTATGCTGATTAACTTTATATATCAACTTGACTGAGCCATGGGGTCCTCAGATTATTTGGTCAAGATTATTCTGTATGTTTCTATGATGATTTTTTGGATAAGGTTAATATTTCAATTGGAAGTTTAGGTAAAGCAGATTGCTCTCCCTAATGTGGGTAGGCCTCAATCAGTTAAAGGCCTGAACAAAATAAAAAGGCTAACTCTCCCCCCAAGTAACACTGAATTCCTTTTACCCAACTTGCCTGAAATCTGGGACATCAATTTTTTTCCTGTCTGTGGATTTGAACTGAAACATTGGCAGTTCCTGGATCTCGAGTTTGCCAGTCTCTGTGCAGAAACAACACTATTATCTCTCCTGGTTCTTGGTTTAGTTCCAATCTAAGCCTGAAGACCCATCAGCTCTCCTGAGTCTCCAATTTGCTGACTCACTCTGCAGCCCTTGGGACTTGCCGTCTTCCATTATCACAAGTCAAGTTTTTACAATAATTCCACATATGTAGTTATAGAAGGGAGATATACAGAGATAGAGAAAGATACACAAACAGATCTCTCATTGGTTCTGTTTCTCTGGAGAACCCTAACTAATATAGTGGTGTTACGATTTTATTGATACAATCCTCAAACCAAAGATTTGTGCACTACTTGTAGAAGACATGGGTAATTTTCAGTAGCAAAATTTAAGACCCCAATTTATTTTTATTTCTAATATGTTTGCAGGCCCTTGATGATTCACATAACCATTTTAGAAAACATTACCTTTAAACAGAAAACTGTTTCAATGGAGATATAAATTTGAGTTTCAAGATGATAAAATTATCCCCAAATTTCCACCTGCAATTCAGCTTTCATTGCATATATACTCATTTTACTAGCTTTCCTGGAGTAGAATAGTAGGAAGATCAAGCAAGCCTTTTGTAACAAATACCTGCCTTCAAGAAATTTCAGCAAGTTCTGGCAAAATGAACTATTTTCTCTAAGACCAGTACTGCTTCTTTATAATTCTATCCTGGTATTAGTAAACCAATTAGTTCATAGCTATATAAGTAATGTTAATTGCAAAATACAGTATTAAAGCTATTTGCCTCAAACAGTTTTTTATACGCAATTACAGCTATTCCAAATTATTTGAATATAATAAGGCAGCTATGAAATTTTTTACATATCATTCAGTCTGTCTATGGCTGAAGAATAATGATAAAAGAGACCCATTATCTCTCTAGCTATGACAATTCTGGAGTATCTTCAGAAAGAAAACCCAGCATAGAACACCCAAATGAAAAGTGTGCATAAACATGAGAGGCTTCCCGTAACCTTCACAGCCCTCACAAGCGCATGTACCACCAGTAACATTTCTATGATGTTAAAATACATATGCAGTTACTCAGTTTCCCAAAAGCTAAGCCATTCAGCAGATGTGTTAAAGTACAGTAAAACAAGACCAAAGCCGAGATTTAGTGCATCCCTAAAGTCAGACTCGGAGACTAACTCAATTAGCCAAAAATATAAGAAAAACTGGTCCACCCTATCTCTCGGATTGAACACTTATCTGAAGTATTTAGTCAGTAATGACTCAGATCCCTGGGTGGTGATAAGCGCTACTAGAAGTGAACCACAGCTAATGCCCAATGACAGTGCACCATGAGGACATTCCAGGGATTACATGGGCAAGAAATAATCCACAACAAATCTTCCGGTTATATCCACAGATTAAAGGACAGTTTCCTTTAACAAGAGAAGGGTCAATAAGTAACTGAGTTACAGATCAGATTATCTTATTTACAAGGTGACTGACGTGGCAACAAAAGAAGAGAATACTGATGTTAATATCAAAGCTTTTCTAAAATCTCTTTTTAATTTCGGCTTGTATATGAAAACGAACTCGACTAAAAAACAAAAATAGGAGTGAGTTAAAATGGTTACTTGTTATAATCACATGGAAAAATGATGTCTAAAAGTAAAATATCCCATTGTTTGGGAAAGGTGAGCAGTCCCCATGATGAAAACTTTGCTCCTTTTTTTAATTTGGTTGTGACCAAAAGTAACCTGGAATCAAACTCAGGGCAGGTAAATTATTAATCGCTGAATTTTTTAACCAGCTGAGCCATTTAGATAAGAAAAAGGGGCTTATCTTTTAAATGCTGCATTCATTTCAGACATTTTGCTTCACTGATTTTGAGAAGTAAGACATTTATGTGCTTTTATGGGCTTTGTGATAAGATATTATACAAAAATTCTATAATATGCATTTGCTTTACTATGAGAACAGCTCGTGTATCATTGAAAGGGGACCATAAGTCACAATTACCACTTCTTTCTACCTGCCAAGTTATCTAGGTTATTTTCTTTGAGAGACCATAAGTCTACCTGACTGACCAAAGAGATCACTAATTCTAGTACAGTCAACAGCTGAAGTTGAGCATGGGTAAATTTAACTTCTCCTGGGTAATTACAAAATTCTCACTTGTGAATATGTTTACTTCCTTATTGCTAAAATCTATGTTCAGGAGAGAAAATTTAGAAAACATGGAAAACACAGACACAAAATAAATGACTTAAATTCTACCATTAAGATTGATTGAAGGTGAGAGGAGAAGGGGACGACAGAGGATGAGATGGTTGGATGGCATCAACAATTCGATGGACATGAGTTTGAGCAGACTCTGGGAGATGGTGAAGGACAGGGAAGCCTGGCAAGCTGTAGTCCATGTGGTCACAAAGAGTCGGACACAAATGAGCGACTGAACAGCAAAGGTAACTGAGTAAACAACAGGTTTACAAAACTATATTGATGAATACCCAAAATATTTTGTTAAGCAAAATAAATCTGACACAGAAAAGTACATGTTATATGATTCCATTTTTATCAAGTTCAAATAAGTAAAATCATCTTTTAGATAGGAATAAGCACCGTGGCTGCATATGAGGATACTGAATGGAAGAAGGCACGGGAGAATTTTCTGAAGTAATGAAAACGTAAATATTCCATATTTTTATAAGATATGGGTAACATGGTTCTATGAATTTGTAAATCTTATCAAATTTCACACTTTAGATCTACGCAATTCATTACACGTGAGTTATATTTTAACTAAAAACATAATGCTGTTAATGGGTTTTCCAGGAGAGCCAAATTATTTACATCATTTTATTTTGTTGTCAAGTTATTTATAAACTTTTTTTAAAGCTTACCTTAAAATTAACCACACAAAAGCTTTATCAGAATATTGTCAATCTTTATTTTAAAAGTGAATTTTAGGGCCACTAGCCATTTCTTTGTAAGTTGGACACAACAATGTTACTAGAAGAACTTTAAATGATCCCACCACCACCCTGTTTAAACAAGTTATCTTGTGGTTATTTGAATCTAGCAGAATAACTATTTATTGCCCTATAATTAATTAGGGCATGGGAGCCAATATGAATGAGCAAAATTCAGTCAACTGTCATTTAAATATTTGCTACATCAATTTAATTTCTAGCAGTATTAGTATCAATACCCAACATAGATCAACCATTTATAAAATTC
This sequence comes from Giraffa tippelskirchi, assembly GCF_054371585.1. Taxonomy (NCBI): domain Eukaryota; kingdom Metazoa; phylum Chordata; class Mammalia; order Artiodactyla; family Giraffidae; genus Giraffa; species Giraffa tippelskirchi. Next base: position 47,306,996 of record NC_137276.1, read on the forward strand.
TTTCACACCTGTTATCTTACTTAGAGCTCTTAACAACTTGATAGAGTAGGTACTTTTAGCCCTCCTGACTTGATATGAAAATGGGCAATCAGTGAGGTTTAAGAAATTTTTCAGAGAAAATGTGTAGCTATCAAATATCAGAGTTAAGATTCAGAGATCTGTTTCCATGCTTAGTGCTCCATCCAACATACCGGATCTGCCTAGCGTATGAAAATAATGTTATTTCTCAACAAATTCATAAAAGCAAGGAGAGAAGTGAGAAACTCTGTTGCTGTAGGGCTAAGATAGTAGCCATGTCTTAAATCATAGACTAACAAAATATTTGAAAAAAACTTTTAGATGACTTTAGTAAAAGGTCTATACAAAATAAAATTGTTTAAGCCTCAAAAGATAACAGTAACATTTACCTATTTTCTAATCTTTACCTATGATATTTTTATAAAAGTTTTATTTTATTACATACCTTTTTCCATATCTTGCTAGTTTAAATTAACTGCATATGGTATATACTCATTGCCACTGAATTAACTATTCTTTTACAAAAACCATTTTAACAGCTATATACCATTCTACTATATGGGTATGCTATAAAATATTTAATTATGGAATTATCTATTTCTAATTTGATGATGGGTATCTTTTTTAAGTTTTAAAAATCAATGATGATTCAAAGTGCATTGACTATTTCCCTAATTACTGAAAGTCATAGAACTGATAGAGATTAAATTATTCACCAAAGTCTATTCTCCCCCTTCTTCCTGGAAACATTGCTGGGGACCAACTACATTCTCCAATTCCCTTGCTTCTAAGTGTGGAATGTAACCAGAAGAATATGTGCCATTGCCAGGCCTTAACTGTAAAGCATTGCACATATGCTTCCCTCCATTCATTTCTCCCCAAACACATCCCATCCACCTATGCCTCAACTGAAACCAAAAATTCCCAGCAACCCAGCTTTAATCAAAACAGATAATGACATGTCCTAGAATAGCTCACTGACTTGAAAGAAACCCGATTCCCTGAATGACTGAGTGGAAGATCACTTCTCCACACCATTCCAGGACAACTGTGAGGAAAAGAAAAGAATGTACCGCGCCCCTCAGTATCTGAAGGTTCCGCATCCTCAGATTCAACCAACCACAGATTATGTACTATTGCTATAACCTGCAGCTGACTGAATACATGAATGGGGATCCACAAACACTGAGGGCCAACTATGAGACTTGAGCATCCCCAGATTTTGGTATACTGAAGTAGGACTGTATTTGTTCTTTATTAGTAACTTTATTGGTTCTCTTTGTTACAGTAGCAATTACACCTAACTCACCTTCTACTTGTCCAATGGTAGTTTCTCTACAGCAAATAGTAATCCCATTTTAACTTGGTCTGTAATTCATTGCATATTGGAACTTGCTAAAGTCTTTAGACCTATGTGAAGCAATTCAATCATAACTTCCATTTCTGCATCTAGTGGTAATAATATAAACTAAGCAACATTCCTTTCACTACTAATAAGGTTCTCAATGTTACCTGCTTCCTCTAGAGTTCACTGACATCTGACAAAACAAGGCAATACCAACCCTCAACTCAAGAAGCAGCTCACTAGCCCTGTCACTGATATCAAATTGCTACTCACATACTAGTAGATATGCTCAAAGAAGCCCTGGAAATCAAATTAAGGGCCTTCTCTTCACAAATACAGAAACTGATGTCCAGAGTTTAGAAGTCTGCTAACAGTACACAGATGTAGATGCCACTGAAGTACCAGAATTAGAACTCAAATCCTGATCTAGTTGAGAATATGTTCCACTGTTCCAAAATGCACTAGCATAAAGAAAAATTATTTTCCAAATGTTCTGACTTTTGAATACTCAGCCATATTTCTTTTTTCCCCCATGTTACGCTTCTTTGAAGTCAGGCATATTGCAGTCCAGTGCACACAGTCCAATCAGTTTTTCCATGCTGAGTGATAGCCATTCAATGATCAATTATTACACAACCACTATGAATTTAGCACTAGTGAATCAGACACAATTTTTAGGGAAACAAGTATCTGGAAAGCAAGAAATTATAATAAAATCTTCTGAACGTGAAGAGCTATGCAGTAGGGGAGGGGAATACAAATGTTTACAGTTTTATATAATCAGAAACCCTAACCCAGTCTTAAAGGTCATGGAAGGCTTCCTGGAAGGGGTGCCATGAAGCTGATTCCTAACAATGTATAGAAGTCACTTCAGTCACGTCCGACTCTGTGCGAACCCACAGACGGCAGCCCACCAAGCTCCCCTATCCCTGGGATTCTCCAGGCAAGAACACCAGAATGGGTTTCGACAAACCTCAATTTAACAGCTGTGCCCATCTCTTTCGAATACTTTACCTTCTTATCCTCTCCATATTCTTTCTCATATTCCAATTTCTATTCTAAGTGGGGAGACAATAGTAGTCATAACCATGAGGGGGTAAATGTAAAACCCTTATAATACCACAGACTTCAATTTAAATTAAAATTTGGGGCAATAACTTCACTTTACTGCTGATTTACAATTCTTCTTTACCATCAAATTAATGTTCTCTACAAAACTGAAATATATGATGCTGAAAATATCCATGTTTTTCATGCATGAAGGACCATGATTTTAAAACTTTAAAACGTGTCTCTGTAGTTACTTAAAAGATTGATGAAGCTTGTAATATCTGTCTGGATGGAGAAGGTAAACGGACCTGCAACAGGGTCTCTGGGTCATGTAATCATCTGATTCTCCAATCTCTCAAGTTAAACAAGGAACTCTTCTGATTGATAGCACAGGTGCAAATTATTTCACATAACCCTGACCTTTCAAAAAAAACTTCTTTATTATCAATGTAGAGGTTTGTTGCATTTTATTAAATGTTTAAACAACTATGAAGATGATCTATGCTCCATATTTAAATCTGTTAAAGCATTACCAATAAAACTTTTCAAACAGTTTAATAATATAATCACAAGGTTATATCATTAATGAATTTTTAGTATATATATATATAATGACGATGTACAAAATACTAATGTGTCAATATAATGAAGTCTTTTCAAGGATGTACAGATATATACTAAAAATTCATTAATGATATAATCTTGGGATTATACCAATTTTGAAAGATTCCAACCTGACATAACAATTTTAAATAAAGACTAGAAGCATGAAATGGACCAAAATTAAATATTTTCTACCCAGTACTGGATAAAAGGCAATTTATTAATGATGCATACCAAAGTAACTCTTTTGAAAAAATATGGAGAAAATCTTTTAAATTATGTATTAATATTATGAAAAGCTACTGAATGAAAAAAATTTAAGAGATCAATTAATATTAGCATAGTCCAATTTTAAGACAAAAGTTTACCCAATGCAAAACCCTCATTAAGAAATCCTTATACTAAAGTCACAGATGTAATAACACCATCATAAAGATGCAGATCTCATGAATCAAACATTTGTTTCATAGGAAGAAGTACACTCAAAGACCAGGATATTTTAAAAATTTAAGAATTAAAGGCACCATTTTACAAGTAGCAAAAGGTAATAACAACATCCTGAAAAAGCGAAAACGTCCACCCAGAGTGTAATATACTGGTTGATTACTAAGTACCCCTTTCTAATACATCTTTTGAACAACAAGCCTTCAATATCATAAGCAGCCTCTTGGGAACTGTACAATTATTGTCAGGCTTAATGTGGCATTTCTCTCCTACTTTCAACATCACCCAAATGACTACACCCCTACCTGTTCCAAAGTCCCAAATGGTTAGGGTTCCTATGGGTATTCTCACTCCTATCAACAGTCCAGTAAGTCCTGTGTTACTCTGATTACCCCATATCAATCCTCTCCTATGACCCCAGCTCTTACTCCAAATTCAACTGCACACCTGATTTGACTCTTTAATTAGTCTCAGTATATCCAGATGGTACTCAGCTGTGTAGCTTGTCTGGAGCCATCCTATGCATCTATCTGATCTTGATTTGAAAATGCTGACACATTTCTGTCTATTAACACCAAGGTGAGCCAAGGCCCCTCCAGGCTCATGTTGAACGTGTAGTATTAGCAAGAAAAAAACTTGTTGGAGTGGTTTCTTACCTCTAGTGTAACCACTGTCAATTCTAATATAGTAATTAAAAGAAATGTAAAGAACAGAGTTAAACACACGTGTATACATAACAAAATCTGTAATTAGTTAGACCTAAGGTATGCTGTAGTCCATGGGGATCACGAAGAGTCAGACACGACTTAGCAACTGGACAACAACAAGGGAGTCCCTTAGGGATTAGGTGGGAGCTGGGGCGGTGCGGGGAGCACTAGCCTCAGGAACACCGCCTGGTAGGGGAAGGCAAGCAGATTAGCCAACAAGCAAGAGAGCCTGATGACCTGAGCAGGCACACAGGAGCGAAATGCGCATCCACTTACCGTCATGACTCAGCATCCAGGCTCCTGGGATCAGTCTCCCGGTCTGGATCACGTAAGGATACGCCAGGCACAGGCGAAGACTTCGGGGGGACAAATTGGGCAGCCAGGGTCCTTTCCCGCTCCAAAGCCGAGTTGCTAATATCCCCTGAAGCCAAAACTCACAGGAACTCCGTAGCCTCCTCCTCGGCCTGGGAGGGGGGCGGGGGGGCGCGTGGAGCCCACTGATGAGGCACACCTAGGAGATGCCATCTGGCTCAACGACCTTCACTCTGTACCAGGCATGCAGTCCAGTCCGTGGAACCGCTGGCCCAGGAAGATGGCTGGCTGGGTGAGGGCAGCCCATCTCCAGGCAGAGCTGGAGGTCCTGGTGGCCGTGGTTAGGTGAGCGGAGTGCCCTCCAAAGGTGCGTGCTGTGTCGCTCTGTTTCCAGGCTCTTCAGGAAGGGTCGTAGGTCCAGGCATGTAGGGATAGACCGCCACAAGTTGGGACTTCTGGGGACACATCAACTGTCTGCATCCAACACATTCCAGGACAGAGTTGCTGATTCCCCTGAAGCCAGAATTCACAGGATTTCTGAAGCTTTTGTAGGGCTGCAAAAGGTGGGAGGCAGCCAGGAATCAAGATTGGCAGGCAGGCCCCAAGTTCACTTAGAACAACAGTGCCACAAGCGGTCTGACAGTGGCCACCGCTCACTGCAGGAACTGCTGGTCCAGAAAGCCTGCTTGGTGGGTGCTGCCTGATTATACCTAACCCGCGGACAGGCCCTGAAGACTGAGGCTGCTGCGTGGACGCCGAAAATGCTGTGTGTGGGTGAGGACGCAGCCTCAGCCTCAAGGCTTCCTGGGATACATTCTCGTGTTCTGGCCACTTAGGAATTAACTGGCCACAGGTGGGGGCTTTTCGGAGCCACACCGGGCTCAGGGTGAATCCCGCTCCTAAAGAGCTGCTAATTCCACTGAAGCCAGATCACCTGTGCTCATGCTGGCGCACAGTACCAAGAGTCCAATGATGAGAGACACCTGGGACATCTACGGACACAGAGGACTTGTGTTTCTCCCCAGGACAGGACCTTATGTGGTCTGGGCTCAAACCAACCTTCCTGTTTTGGGAATAAAGAAAAAAAACAGAAGAGAGGGAAGGAGGGAGAAAGAGAGAAGGAGGCAGGGAGGGAGGAAGGAAAACACAATCTACTGGCCATTCGTGTCTTTATTGTATTAAGCTAACCCAGACACCCCTAGAGGGCCATAGCTACTAAAACAGGAATGGATCTGGCATGGGTAGTAATAGTCAAAAACTACAATTATGATTTGCTGTTTTTTTTTTTAAGGAAGGTGATGAGTAATGACCTTAAAGACAGGCATGATTATTGTCTTCATTTAATAATATCAGAACAGTATTACTGAAGCTGAGCAATTTGCCCAGTATCATACAGCAAGTAGGAAGACATGGGAATTTACCCCCAAGCCCATTCTTATGTCCGTTCTGATGCTCTTAGCCACCCACTGATTCAGTATTTATGGATAAATCTGTTATATCCCTGATCCTTTTCTAGATGCTGTAGACACAGTAGTGAATAAGACAGATTCCATGGAGGTGGTATTTTAAGATGGTATAGGAGTAAAGCTAAAAGAAAACTATATATACATTTATAGAGAGAGATGATAAATAGATAATTTATATATAAATATGTATGTACACTTAAAACACACACCGAAGTATATTTTTTTCAGGAAATATAAAGGCTAAGCAGAGATTTTAGTAGAAAGTGACTGGAAAACCATGTCAGACAGGTTAGACAGGGAAGGTATCTCTGAGGAGTCTGGACTTTAAACTGAGACAGGAATGATAGAGCCAGTCATCTGAACATCAGAGGTAGAACATCCCAGTGCAAAATTCCTAAGGCAGAAGTGAAGTCAGCTTTGTCTGTGCACGCTAAGTCACTTCAATCATGTCCAACTCTTTGCAATCCCATGGACTATAGCCCACCAGGGTCCTCTGTCCATGGGATTTTCCAGGTTAAGAATACTGGAGTGGATTGCCATGCCCTCCTCCAGGGGATCTTCCTGACCCAGAGATCAAACCCAGATCTCCCTGCATTGGCAGGCAGGGTTCTATACCACTAGAGCCACTTGGGAAACCCCAGGTTTGCCTAAGCAACCAGAATAAGGACAGTACGACTTTAACAGAGCAGAGAGGCAGAAGGAAGGGGGCAGGATAAGGATTCAGGATTTAATTCTAAATGTAATAGAAAGAAGCCACTGGTTATTTTAACCAGGAAAGTGACATTCCAGGTACTGTGTAGATAACAGATTGTATGTAGCACACAGGAGACAGTCTAGTTAGGCACAGATTAGGCTCATCTAGGGCATTCCTGATAGCTCAGTTGGTAAAGAATCCACCTGCAATGCAGAAGACCCTGGTTCCATTCCTGGGTCGGGAAGACCCACTGGAGAAGGGATAGGCTACCCACTCCAGTATTCTTGGGCTTCCCCTGTGGCTCAGCTGGTAAAGAATCTGCCTGCAATGCTGGAGACCTGGGTTCGATTCCTGGGTTGGGAAGATCCCCTGGAGTAAGGGAAAGGCTACCCACTCCAGTATTCTGGCCTGGAGAATTCCCTGGACTCCATAGTCCATGGGGTTGCAAAGAGTCAGACACAACTGAGTGGCTTTCACTAGGCTCATCTAAGAGGGAGATGATGGTAGTTTGGACTAAGGTGCTAATGGTAAAAAATTAAATCAAAAAGGTAAATTCTGGATGTGTAAATAGAGACACAGAGTTTATGGTCCTACCTCCCTACTGAATGAACATCCTAAAAAATCACTATGAAGACAACAGCACTGTCATCTTCCATGAAATAGTTCTACTTTAGCAGACTCAGCAAAGAGCTAATATCCTATCGAATTTTGGTTTGAGGTGGTATAGAGTCCTTGGGGAAATTACTCCTGCATGTCAACACCATTATACTATTTGCTGTGTTCATCAATGATGCTGTACTATAATGGTAGAAATAAAAATAAAGTGAAATAAAACCTTAAAAACTCTAATCATCTTAATAAACACATATTTTAGTTCCTCTAAGCATTTTATTGCATGATTTTAAATATAAGAGTAAGTCTCAGAAACCAAACTATCCTTCTTTAAAATTGCCTCCCTAAGTGCATTTTGTAATATATGAGAGTTCTGTAAATCTCTTCAAATGATGCAAGGAAAGAACTAATGAAGAATACTGGCTCCTTATTCTTGTGTGTTTACAGAGGTCCCATTTTCCTTTACGGGCTTTTAATGAAGTTTAAGCAAAGTGATTCCCAACAAAGTGAGAAATTGTCAGTACAATTTTGAATTTAAACCAGGGCATTGAATGGTTTTATAACTCTCAGGAAAAACACATCCATAGGTAAAGTTCCTATCATCCTATTTGATAGGTTTATCATAAGAAATTACTTTTACATAAATATGATTAGTGAGATCCTGTAAAATCACAATCTAAGTTGAAGATTTCAGCATTCTTCTTTCACTACCAAGACTAGTGAAGTGGCAAAAATGAAAGTCGCTCAGTTGTGTCTGACTCTTTGAGACTCTGTGGACTGAATTCTCCAGGCCAGAATACTGGAGTGGGGTAGCCTTTCCCTTCTCCAGGGGATCTTGCCAACCCAGGGATTGAACCCAGGTCTCCTGCATTGCAGAATTCTCTACCAGCTGAACCATAAGGGAAGACCAAGAATACTGGAGTGAGTAGCCTATCCCTTCTCCAGTGGGTCTCCCCGACCCAGGAATGGAACCAGGGTCTCCTGCATTGCAGGCAGATTCTTTACCAACTGAGCTATCAAGGAAGCCCATGTGGTTATTCTCACCACATCCAAACTCCATGTAGAGTTTCCATCTTATCTTTAAAAGAACATTTACTGAAATGTGCTTAAAATTTTTCTACTCATTCTGCTTCCTTTGTTCTGCTTATAGTCGTTTATCTTATAGAATTTCTGTGGTTCCATTCCCTACTTGCTTGACCTTGTGATCTGAGTGGGCAATTTATAAACATGTATTATTAACGTACAGTTTGTGCTTTACTTGTGTTTCTGTATCTCTGTTTCTTCTGAAACTTGTATTGTTCTTGATTTGAGAAATTTTGAGCTGGTAAACACTTAAATGTTTATTTATATACACTGGTTCCTCACCTACCTCTTCAGAGTAGTTCCTCAGAGCTGAGAGGCTGTTTCCCAGACTATAGTCCTCAGTAAGCTTCCTGAATAAAACTGAAACTCAAAACTCTTACATTGTGTATTTCTCTTTCAGGTGACAGTTTGCACTAGATGAAAGATAGTTACTGAGCATTGAAATATGACTGGTCAAACTTGAGAGGTGCTCTAAGTTTACAGTTCACACCAGATTTGGAAATCTTAATTTTTTAGTTGCTAAGTCATGTCCAACTCTTGTGACCCCATGGACTGTAGCCCATCAGGCTCCTCTCTTTATTACATTAAATAAAATACATACCTAAAGTTAATCCATCTGTTTCTTTCTACTTTTTTAATATGGCTACTAGAAAACTTAAAATTACATATATGGCTTGCATTTGTGGCTCTTTCATGTAGTATATTTTCAGCTTGCTGAAATTTCAGATAAAGCACATACCTTAGATCAAATCCCTATGGCATATGAGGTTTCTTTATCACTTGATTGAGACTTCTACTTCCAGTAACAGAAATTCATATCACACTATATTTTAATGGGCAATTGTTCACATAACTAGCTTATAACCCATCCAGTATCTAAATAATTTAAATTTTGCTCAGTATGTGTGTGTGTGCATATTTTGAGAACCCATAATTTTCTCCCCTCACTGAAGAATTTTAAGTAGCCCTATTGTCTTCTGCTGTCTATAAATGCACATTCTATTCTGTAACCTCACCCATTTTATAGATCAGTAGTTCTCAATCAATGATCCTTGCTACACCAGTGTACCATGAGGTTTTCATAACTGTGCCACCAAAAATGTTGATCACTAAAAATTTGTTTTTGCAATAAACAGGCTGAAAACAGCTCTGTGTATATATATATATATACATATATCTGTTATATGGAGCATCGAGCTGAGAGAGCAGAACTGAGAGAGCATGTACACATTTTCATGCAGTGCTAAGAGGTATAACATAATATCAAGCAGGCACCAGAGAACCAGAACACACAAAAATGTTGCCTCACATGTACATGTGGAAGTAGAATGCAGCTAAGACATTAAACTATTCTATTCTAGTAAGACTACTCTAATAAGGAACTGGGAGAAAGTGTGACCAAGAGAAAAGCCCAGTAACTATGGCTGTCAATTATTTCAATCATACTATTGAAAATTCTAGATTGGAAAGTGTGCCACAAACTTAAAAATACTGAGAATTACTGCTTTAGATTAAAACATCATAGAAGAGGACCAGACTAGACTTATGAGACTCAGCACTGGAGAATTTACAAGAAGACATTGAACTTAATTGCTATATGATCTGAGTATAAATTCAGCCAATTTGGTTATAAGTAAGTCTATTTGTTATTATCTTGTCCATAACTGTATAATATGTAAAAAATTGTATAGTGTCTATAGCATTCATCTTTTTAACCATACTGTTTTTATGAAACCAGATTTAGCATTACCTATTTTGCAGAAGGCCTGTGTTCATATTTAATGGTTCCTTCTTTCTTTTATAACCGTTCCTAAGCTGTTTAATAATCAGTTTCAATGTCTGGATCAATATCAAGCTTATGAACTTTAGTTTTGGGGATTCAAATTTTCCTCTTTTTTGAAATTTGAAATATTTGTCTATTTCTAGAGTTTTGAAAAATTTAAAAATCAGTTTGGCATAGTATTTTAAAAAGATACCCTCTCAAGCCAAACTCCAGCTTTGGCACTGTCTATCGCATTTTACGGAGAAGGCAATGGCACCCCACTCCAGTACTCTTGCCTAGAAAATCCCATGGATGGAGGAGCCTGGTAGGCTGCAGTCCATGGAGTCGCTAAGAGTCGGACACAACTGAGTGACTTCACTTTCACTTTTCACTTTCATGCATTGGAGAAGGAAATGGCAACCCACTCCAGTGTTCTTGCCTAGAGAATCCCAGGGATGGCAGAGCCTGGTGGGCTGCCGTCTACGGGGTCGCACAGAGTCAGACACAACTGAAGCAACTTAGCAGCAGCAGCAGCATAGTATTTTAAGCAAGTTACTTTACCATAAGACTTCAGTTTATTCATCAGTAAACTAAGAAAAGTGAAACTATATGTTGGGTATTTGCAAGGACAAATAAAACTTAAAATTGTGAACTGAGAGGCATCCAATAGATCTAATTCTTAAAGAAAAAAAAACTGAAATGAACATTGTTTATGTAGATATATGCTATATCATTTTTAACTTATGAATGATTTAGCAGAGCTTGTCATAACTTGAGCAAAATGCTAATAATTTAGCATAGTTAGCTCCACGATTACAATTTTTTAAAATTACAGGTAACAAACCTGTAAGTGTTTCAAGATAGATCACATAGCTCAGAGAAAGAGAACAGATCTTTCTGTGTTCAATCACTAACAAGCTGGTAATGCTTGGGAAAACTTCTTCACATCCAGGAGCTTTGTTCTTAATTTTTAAAATTAAAATAATCATATCTACCTTCAAGAGATATTTTAAGACTTATACAGAACATGCTATACAGCACATATCTGACACAGTGTTTCCCTGAAAAGAAAATAACAGTTGCAATTATTACCCTGGGATATGATTTTTATGGACTTGTTGATACAAATTTATTTGTTGTTCAGTCTCTCGGTTGTGTCTGACTCTGTGACCCCATGGAATGCAACATGCCAGGCTTCCCAGCCTTCACTGTCTCCCTGAGTTTGTTCAAACTCATGTCCATTGAGTCAATGATGCCATTCAACCATCTCATCCTCTGTCTCCCCCTTCTCCTCCTGCCCTCAATCTTTCCCAGCATCAGAGTCTCTTCCAGTGAGTCATCTCTTAGCATCGGGTGGCCAAAGTATTGGAGCTTCACCATCTGTCCTTCAAATGAATGGACTGGTTTGGTTAAGAGTGACTGGTTTGAACTTCTTGCAGTCCAGGGGACTCTTAAGAGTCTTCTCCAGAATCACAATTCAAAAGCATCAATTCTTTGGCACTCAGCCTCCTTTATGATCCAATTCTCACATCTGTACACAACTACTGGAAACATCATAGCTTTGACTATACAGACTTTTGTCGGCAAAGTAATGTCTCTGCTTTTTAATATGCTGTTTAGGTTGGTCACAGCTTTTCTTCCAAGGAACAAGCGTCTTTTAATTTCCTGGCTGCAGTCACCATCTGTAGTGATTTGGGAGCCCAAGAAAATAAAGTCTGTCACTGTTTCTATAACAATAGAAACATCTCCATCTATTTGCCATAAAGTGATGGGACCAGATGCCATGATTTTAGTTTTTTGAAGGTTGAGTTTTAAGCCAGATTTTTCACTCTCTTCTTTCATCTTCATCAAGAGGCTCTTTAGTACCTGTTCACTTTCTGCCATTAGGGTGGTGTCATCTGCATATCTGAGGTTGTTGATATTTCTCCAGGCAGTCTTGATTCCAGCTTGAGCTTCATCCAGCCCAGCATTTCGCATGATGTACTCTGCATAGATGTTTAATAAGCAGGGTGACAATATATAGCATTGACATAGTCCTTTCCCAATTTGGAACCAGTCCATTGTTCCATGTCTGGTTCTAATTGTTGCTTCTTGACCTGCATACGGGTTTCTCATGAGGCAAGTAATGTGGTCTGGTACTTTCACCTCTTTAAGAATTTTCCACAGTTTGTTGTGATCCACACAGTCAAAGGCTTTAGTGTAGTCAATGAAGCAGATGTTTTTCTGGAATTCTCTTGCTTTTTCTATGATCCAACAGATGTTGGCAATCTGATCTCTGGTTCCTCTGCCTTTTCTAAATTCAACTTGTACATCTAGAAGTTCTTGGTTCACATACTGTAGGAGCCTAGCTTAGAGAATTTTGAGAATTACTTTGCTACATGTGAAATGAGTGCAATTGTGTGGTAGTTTGAACATTCTTTGGCATTGCCCTTCTTTGGAAGTGGAATGAAAACTGACCTTTTCTCAGTCCTGTGGCCACTGCTGAGTTCTCCAAATTTGCTAGCCTGTGCAGCACTTTCACAGCATCTTCTTTTAGGATTTGAAATAGGTCAACTGGAATTCCATCACCTCCACTAGCTCTGTTCGTAGTGATGCTTCCTGAGGCCCACTTGACTTCACACTCCAGGATATCTGGCTCAAGGTGAGTGAAAACACCATCGTGGTTATCTGGGTCATTAAGACCTTGTATTTAAATTTACAAAGTACTTTTTCTTAACGATTATAGTTTCATAGAGTTTTAATATTTCTTTACTACTTTTTTCCTTTCCAATTCAAGCATCATTTTTTTCAGCTCATGAATAAGTTATTTATTTAAGCCACCATCTCTCATAACCAAAGGGATGCAAGATCAGCACAATGGTCATCAAGTATAATAGTCATCACTGGATACAAGGTGGTGAGCTTAAGGTCCTGTATACTTTTCTGGTCCATTTATGCAGAGTAATTGTCCAAACCAGTGCTGTGGTCCCCACTGGGTAGTGGCTCAGGTTCTCTTTATTCAACTTCATAGCCAGTTGGAACTGGATTCACACAGGGTTATGGAATAGAATATGGTTGCCATCTCCCCAGGGAAAGGGCTTGGAAGGGGTAGGCGATGAACTCAGGTCTCTTCTCTCCATGGTGCAACTTTAGATAGACATTCAGCATGCTCACTCCCACCCTGGGAAGTGCCACAAAGTAGGTGAGGACCTTCCACAGGCAAGCTGAGCCCTCTTCACCATTGACCCCACTAGACATAGGCTGACTCAGCTGCAGCCAGGTACAACTTAGCAGCCAAGAAACCTGGGATCCAGCTGCCACTGCCATTTTCAATCTGGATCCTAAGCATCACTTTTACACCCCTAGGCAGGTAACATCTGACTCCTGCCCTTCCCACATTTCTCATATCTAATTAGGCATCCCACCCTGTTCACTCAGCCTAAATGATGTGTCTTGCCACAGCCCCTCTTCTCCTCTCCCACCACCACCATCTGTGTTCAGATACTCATTGCCTCTTATCTAGACTATTAAAATAAATGTTTAACTCCTGTTGCTTTCCCATCCAATGAATTCTACACACCAATGTCAAATTAATCTTCTACAGTTCAGAATAAGTTACTCTCCTGCTAAGAAACCTTCAAAGACTCCCCATTGCCTACAGAATAAAATTCTCACCCTCACTTTCTTACCCTTCATGAAATGCCCTGAACTTTTTTTCCAATTTAATCTCTCACAGCTTCCTGCAGCTTACATTCTGGGCAAGTGGGTAAAGAACTGCCTGAAGACATGATGGCTATTCCTGATTTTCTGACTTATGTGAGTTATTTAAGTTAAGAAGAAAGTTCAGAAGGAATTGCTTGCATGATAAATAAATTCAATAAAAATATCAAATTTTCAAATTGCTTAGTTCAATTTCATGATTCATAAATACTAAACATATCATTGGTAGGGATTTAGGCTATTTTGATCCAGGGTACTTAAATTTTCTCTTAAATGTTGAGGATATTTTCCTGTCTTATTAAGTAGTAGATAAGAGCATTTCTTTTTTGCTTCTCTAATGTATGACGGGATCACAGGGATTACATTTTGAATCACAGAGTTAAAAGGAGTATTAAGACAGTTTCACCTGTGTGAAAGAGGCAAGGTAGTGAGTATTAGAAGCCAACTAAGGGAAAGTGGGGACAGTGAGCAGTGAACATATGCAACTGAAAAGAATCTGTGTGTGCTGTGCTGTGTTTAGTCGCTCATTTGTTTCCAACTCTTTGTAACCTCAGGGACTGTTGCCCACCAGTCTCCTCTGTCCATGGAATTCTCCAGCCAAGAATCCAGGGGATCTTTCCAACCTGAGGATTGAACCTAGGTCTCCTGCATTGCAGGTGGATTCTTTACCAGCTGAGCTGCCAGGGACACCTGAAAAGAATCTGGGGGAAAGTGAATTCAACTAAGGCTCTGTGTAACTTTGCTCTAAATTTTTCTTCTTGATTATACCCTAGTGTTAGTCACTCAGTCACAATCTGACTCTTTGCAACCTCATGGACTGTAGCCTACCAGGCTCCTCTGTCCATGGAATTCTCCAGGCAAGAATACTGGAGTGGGTAGCCATTCCCTTCTCCATGGGATCTTCCTGACCCAGGGATTGAACCTGGATCTGCCACATTGTAGGCAGATTCTTTACCATCTGAGTCACTCAGAAAACCCCACTCCTTGCCCTAGCACTTAATTTATTAAATAGGATCCACATGTTCTTTCAAATATATATCCTCCATCATCTGTGTGTTTGCAACTTGTTTCTTCATTTCAGAGAGCCTTTAAATAAAATGATCGCTCTCCTCAAAAAAAAAAACAAAAAAAAAACGTTGCTCCTGTTTTACAAATGACAAAACTGAAGCTCACAGAGCAACCATTTCAATTGCTCTAAGTCACCTACCCACATAGGGGCACCAGGAGGTTGAGTCCAATGTGTATACTAACCACAAAGAAATTTTTTTCCTTATTTTTGTTTGTTGAAATTTGTTTGGAAACACTTCATATGTATGTGTATCATAATCATTTTCCTATAACCCCTAAAAATCAAATATAATTAACAGATAGTTTAAAATTCACCATTTTGGTTAATTACATGCAAAGTATTGTTGTAATAAATAAATGCTATCACATAGACCTCTACTTCCAGGAAAGAAAATTGTTTCCAAAAGTTTTTCAGTGTCAAGGTTTTTAATGAAATATTTATTGATCTTTTTGTTTTATGTCCAATTCTATCTTTCCCCAAAAATCTTAATCACTGATAGTGCAGGGAGCAAGATATGAAATTATTTTGTAACTGGTATCATTTGCAACGGAGGGCTGTGCACTCAATAAATACATTTTAAAATGAGTTTTGCTTACAATTTTCTGAGTCTCAAGCAGTTATATAATTATTTACATCATAGAAATTGCTATTCCCTGACAAACTGGAAATAAAAAATGCAGACATGGTGTATAACTATAGGAGAGGCAAGTTTTTACTTCACACTTAGGATTTTTAAGCTGGGCCTGAGAATTAATCTGACATAAAACAGATTAACAAGAGAAAAGCATACAAATTTGTATAAATTTTATGTGACACAAGAGCCTTCATACCAAAAAGAAGACCCAAAGAAATGGCAAAACCTACGTACTTTATATCAGATTGAACAAAAAGAGGAAAATGTGGAAAAGTACTAAAATTTATGGAGAGACTAAAAGAAGATAATAATTAGTTTAACATGATCTGTTCATACAGAATTCTCACAACTTTGACTCTGTAGAGGAATGTTTATTTCTGCTGTTCAAGGAGTGCATCTTTCATATAGGAGTTTTTATCTCCTGCTTTCTGGAATAAAAGAGATTGGAATGCCCTTCTTACATCTGCTGTTTTTTTTTTATGTCCAGAATAATCCTTTAGCTCAGAGTAAACCTTAGGCATATATCATCATTCTTTGTAACTAACATCCATTTATTCAAAGTAAAAAGTAAGGCACACAAGTTCTCGCTCGACTCTTGAATTCCAGATAGATTTGATTTAAAAAAAAAAAAAAAGGCAGCTGTTTTTCACCTGCCACAAACACAAATAGAATCCTGGCAGGGTCACATAAATGAGCAGGGAGCATTAACACAGGTGAGAGAGTTCCATGAACTGTAGCTGCATTGCCTGGGACTTGCTCTTATGAATGATGCATTATAGCACCAAATTGGAAAGCAGACATTATCTGTTTTGTTAAGTTTTACAACAGATAAAGGAAAACAAAGAGTATTTACTTCTTGGTAAACATGTAACATTTGAGGAAAATGGGGAACATTTGATCCAAATCTCCACCAGGCAACAGTCTGCCTATACACATGTTCAAATGGACCAGTGAGTCCATTGACCAAAGACCTGCAAACTGTTTTTCAGTCAACTTGTTTTATTCATCTCATTCTGACATGGGGTATAAATTCACAAGCTATACCAGGTCTAATGAATGACACCACCAAAGTGTGAGATAACAAGAACTTTTTCCGAGGACCAAAGATTTCAGTCTAAATCACTAGTACCTCATCTTACCACTATCCTACAGAGTTATAATTCTATCCTTTGTCATAACTTTGCACTAGTCCAGGGTCCAATCAACTCTCCCCTGGGAATTTGCAGCAAGCCTCTAACATCCCTCATTTCAATCCCTACTGTGACACATTTCTTTAACTCCCCTTCAACGCATTCTGCACACTGCAGCCAGAATGATGTTTCTAAAGTGCAATTCTGAAAAGTTGCTCCTCTGATGAAACCTTGCCAGGGTTTCCCATGGCCTCTAGGACAAAAATGGTTTAACATCATTGCAAGACTTTCTATCTAGTCTTTCATCATTCATATGGTTCCATCTAGCCCAATGGTTCCAATGGACATGGTACCTAGAATCCTCAAGTTTTTCAGGTATCTATGGAAAGGTTTAAAAGTTAAATAAAAAATTGACTTTGAAACATAAAAGAAATCAGATATCAAATTTAGAAAATAGTGCATGAAATTTCCCAAAAGCATAACATTTTTCAACTATTCAGTTGCTGTTCAATATAGTTCTTATGACGTTATCTATGAAGTCTTATGGAGAAGGCAATGGCACCCCACTCCAGTACTCTTGCCTGGAAAATCCCATGGATGGAGGAGCCTGGTAGGCTACAGTCCACGGGGTCGCTAAGAGTCGGACACGACTGAGTGACTTCACTTTCACTTTTCCCTTTCATGCACTGGAGAAGGAAATGGCAACCCACTCCAGTGTTCTTGCCTGGAGAATCCCAGGGATGGCGGAGCCTGGTGGGCTGCTGTCTATGGGGTCGCACAGAGTCGGACACGACTGAAGCGACTTAGCAGCAGCAGCAGCATGAGGTCTTATAATTTGGGATACGGGCACTGGATATAGTGTGAAATGAGAGCTTCAGGGTAAGAGTGGGGGATGCTAATGTCTTTAAACTACCCTGAGATCTTGCCACTTTCTCACCCTCCACCCCACCCCACTCTCACTCTTCACTCTAGACACACTGAACCTCTTTTGGTACCTTAACATGTCATGCTATGTTTTTTTCTATAGGCTTCGTCAATGCCATTCTTTCTTGTTGGATGACTCCTTTGCACATTTGACCCCTGTTTACTTGGCTGACTGCCCAATTTAACCAACGTGAATTCAGCGGCCTCCCATCAATTTCCACAGCATCCAACACTCTCTGCTGTTGTTAACACTTACCACACATGACGGTACCTCATTGTCCAGCCACTGGTATCCCCACTCAGGAACATAGTTTCTGGAAAGACATGGGCTCTTTCTGTCCTTTCTCCTGTTTACCACCAAGTCCTCAGAGGTTAATACAGAGCCAGGCATGTAGTAATGAATGTCTGTTGATCGAATATGTAAAACCCTCTGCCTTACCCAACCACAATCGCACTGTTTCTGTTAAATCTTTATATAAAACAACCGATTGGTATTTTTATTTGCCAGTTGATCTCACTGGTCTCATAAAGACTGCAAAGTGTGGGGACCTCATCCATTTCTCTTAAATTTGAAGTGTTCTTATTTGTCTTTCAAACATACTCTACCTTACAGGAAAAATGATATGAAGGGTCGAAAATTTTCTCTTTACTTTGTATTTGTCTTTACATTGAAATACCATCTGTGTTTGAATTGTTCATATATCTATAAACTGAATTTTCCAAAGTTTTTGCAAATCATACTATCACTGTTTCACTATATTTTTTATTGTTTAAGTGAATTTGTTTCATTCTGCAGCTGAGAAGAATAACTGGTATGTATCTCAAAGAGGCGATAAAAGGATAAGTAATTTCTCAGTAAACAGTAACTTCTGTTATGAGAATCTCGCATAGCAACCTCTGGAAAACAGCCCTTTCCTTCCTTCCTGACAGGAAGAAAGCAGTGTGACAGAGTGGAAAGAGTAGTTAAGCCTGTGTTTGAATCCTGCCTCTAGCATTTACAATTCATTCATCTTGCCAAGTTACTTAAGTGCAGCTAGTTTCCCCTTCTATAAAATGAAAAAATTAAAACCCACATCACATAGTTTTAGTGTGAATTACGGATTAGATAGGGACTTCCCTGCAGCTCAGATGGTAAAGAATTGCCTGCAGTGCAGGAGACCCAGGTTCTATCCTTGAGTCAGGAAGATCCCCTGGAGAAGGAAATGGCAACCCACTCCAGTAGTCTTGCCTGGAGAATTCCATGGACAAAGGAGCCTGGTGGGCTACAGTCCATGGGATCGCAAAGAGCTGGACACAACTGAGCAACTAACACACACACACAATTACTTGGACAAAATACATTGCTCATTTAATAAAAACTGGCATTCTTTTTATGCAGATTTTGAAATATTTTTAACTCTGTGCAAATGATGTATTCTTGAAACTCTTTCTTGTAAAGCAATATTCTTCATTCAAATTCCTTTCATCATACTGGCTCTAATTATAACATGTAAATTTGCTGGGGGGTGGAAAGCAAGAGGAATTTTAAAATGTGACTTTAACCTTTTTTTAGGCCTGTAAACTTTTCTAAAACATATGTTTAAATGGAAGAAACATGATCACTTTTGGCCAAAGGAAAATGTTTAAACTCCTATATGTTTATATAAAGGGTACACAGTAAACTTTATTTGGGGCATTGTAGCTTAAGTTCAGAATAGAATAGTTTAGAATATAACTTCTAAACAGTCAATCCTAAAGGAAATCAACCCTGAATATTCATTGGAAGGACTGATGCTGAAGGTGAAGCTCCAATAATTTGGCCTCCTAATGTGAAGAGCTGACTCATTGGAAAAGACCTTGATGCTAGGAAATATTGAAGTTAGAGGGAGAAGGAGGCAACAGAGGACAAAATGGTTGGATGGAATCACCAACTCAGTGGACATGCATTTGGACAAACTCTGGGAAATAATGAAGGACAAGGAAGCCTAGCATGCTTCCTTGGAGTCACAGAGTCAGACACAACTGAATGACTGAACAACAACAAGAATGTAACTTAAGTATATAGCTCAGCAAACCCAGTGGAAAGAAATACAATCACATTGTGATCTGAATAGTTTTGAACTGTAAATAAAGCTATACAAATAACAATTTTTTAAAATAAAATAAACAATTATATTCAGATTATCTTGTAGTAATTTGAGGCCAGTCTCCTCCTTTTTCAAATGATAGATTTGGTTGAGATAATGTCAGTGGTCCCTCCAGCTGTAATAAATATTTCTTGACTCATTTATCTGATTCTATAGACTCTGAGAAACATTGATAAAAATGAGGTTGGTCATCACAATCGACCAAGGATGACAGTTTTGTGTCAATCTCAATAAAGCATCAAAGCCTAAAGCAGTTGTTCTTAACCTTCAGGAGGTCACAGACTCTTTAAGAAGCTGAGGAAAGCTATGATGTGTCTCATAAGAACAAAATTTATAATTCCACGTTATCTCAAGGAACCCATAAGTTGTAGATTAAGAACCTCTGCATCAGGGAGTTTCCTACTTTGGAGATGTCTTCTCAGTTCAGGTTACTATAACAAAATACCATAAAGTAGGTGGCTTATAAATAACAGTAATGTACTTCTCACAGTTCTGGAGACAGGAAGTCAGGGATATTTATTCAACAACTGCCAGTACTCTTTGAGTGAGGGCTGCTCCTAAGGGAACATTACTTCTAAAACATGTAGATACTTCTGGATTGCCGTTACACAGAAGTGCAGCCTAACAGCTGCTTTTAATAGAAAAGGTCCTTAAGCAAAGAGATACACATGCTGCTGGTAACTCAAGTCCAGACCCCTTGCAATAATGAAAGTGAAATTCCCTCAGTCGTGTCCGACTCTGTGACC
Organism: Giraffa tippelskirchi; assembly: GCF_054371585.1. Classification (NCBI taxonomy): domain Eukaryota; kingdom Metazoa; phylum Chordata; class Mammalia; order Artiodactyla; family Giraffidae; genus Giraffa; species Giraffa tippelskirchi. Next base: position 47,327,420 of record NC_137276.1, read on the forward strand.
CCATATGGACTGTATAGTCCATGGAATTCTCCAGGCCAGAATACTAGAGTGGGTAGCCTTTCCCTTCTCCAGGAAATGTTCCCAACCCAGGGATCAAATCCAGGTCTCCCACATTACAGGCAGATTCTTTGCCAGCTGAGGCATCAGGGAAGCCCAAGAATACTGGAGTGAGTAACCTATCCCTTCTCCAGTGGATCTTCCCAACCCAGGAATCGAACCAAGGTCTGCTGCATTGCAGGCGGATTCTTTACCAACTGAGCTATGAGGGAAGGGCAAATATGCAAGGCACAAACAGCATTTGCTACCCTTAAAGTTCCCTCGGCTGCAAAATGTGCAAAAGATCTACACTTCAGGTGCTGTAAAATGAACCACAGTGTCTATTACTTGCCTGGAAATGAAGGGGCCTCTAGGATCAGTCTCTGCTCCTCAGCAATAAAGCCAATGCCCGTTTTGGCAGCTACTAACTTTCAGTTCCTATCTTTGTTAATAGGTAGGCAAATCTACATAGAATACATGCATAATATGAAAACAAAGGATTTAACACAAGAACAAATTTGGATTTCTAAAAACAAAGAGTATTATTTAAATTCAAACTACTCCACTAACTTTTATATTCTAAGGAGAATCAAAAGAATAAATGGAAGACTAAACATCCCAGCAAATGGGCAAATGCTTGTTCAGTATACACTTCAAAACAGTAGATACAGCTCAACAGGAATATACTAATAATCAGTATAACATAGAAACACGGCAATTCTCATTGTGTTTAAAGAGAAGTGAAACTCAGAAAAGGTGAATGATTTGTCCAAGGTCACAAGGGCATGGCACAGCTCCTGATTCACTGTCCTTTTCCCTACATCATTCAGCCTTCTGTGGCTTTCCCAGGATTACAGAAGTGAAGTCTGCAAATTCCTGGAGTTATTATTTGCTCTAGTACTAACCCTTAATATTATTAGTTCACAAGGAGCTGCCTTCCTAACTGGCTTTGCATTTCAACCTAAACTACAATTTAAGCTAACACTGATTTTTCAGGTGCTCATCTTTATAAAAGATTAGAAAAATGTCCTCACTGAACCTACTAACGAAAATCACAACCAGAAGACAATACACATTTTCCAAATTAAAACACACACTAAAATGTGTAGTACTCGAATAGATAAGGATGCATTATCATTCAAACCAAATAGCACAAGCATGTCTTTCTACTACTGTATGTTACTTAACTGTGGATTGAGCAAAAAGCAGGTATTTTTAAAAACCTTTAAAAAAACTCTGCAAGTTCAAAAAAACTCCAAAAATTCAACATTATCTATATATTTTTTTAAAAAGCAGAAAGAGGAAAAGAAATTCAATTACTATTTCTTTAGGAGTGTTCTTGGGACTCTCTCGATCTAAGGAAAGCATCTTCTAAGAGTCATGCAGTGTGATCTTTCTTCCACTGAGAGTTTACCTCAGTAATAACATCACACTTCAGGAAGAGCTATTGTTTATAGTCACTCATCTTCTGTGACAGGAAGAAGATGGAGACCTTTATCTAACCTGACTTAAAGAAGGAACAAGTAGCCAAAAGAGTAATGGGCTAAGGGCTTTGTACAAATTTTAAAAACTGTCATTTACTAGCTGTGCAGCCTTAGCAAGTTGCTCAACTTCTCTGTGCCTCAGGTATCTTCATCTGTGAAAATACAGATAACAAAACCTACTTGGTGAAGTGTGAGGATAAAATGAGATAATATATAAATATCATGAATCACAGAGCTTGGCAAGGAATAGGAATTTTTTATAAAAGTTGTTAAGAAAGATTCTCCAAACTTGGAGGAAACAATAAAAGATAATTACGTGATCTTCTACTGTCCTGTGTGTGCATGCTCAGTTGCTCAGTCACGTCTGACTTTGCAAACCCCATGGACTGTAACCTACCAGGCTCCTCTGTCCATGGGATTCTCAGGCAAGAATACTGGAGTGGGTTTCCATTTCTACTCCACCTGTTAGTGGTATTTTTTAAACAAATCGGCCTCAGAGCTATCTGACTTTGTAAGAGATTACAAGTGTGTTGGCATAACTAATTAGCATGCAAACATTTTATAAAGTAAAACACTGTTAAGGTATAAATAGTTGGTTGAAGGAGAAGGTGATGGAACCCCACTCCAGTATTCTTGCCTGGAAAATCCCATGGACAGAGGAGCCTGGCAGGCTGCAGTCCACGGAGTCGCTAAGAGTTGGACACGACTGAGCGACTTCACTTTCACTTTTCACTTTCATGCATTGGAGAAGGAAATGGCAACCCACTCCAGTGTTCTTGCCTGGAGAATCCCAGGGACGAGGGAGCCTGGTGGGCTGCCGTCTATGGGGTCGCACAGAATCGGACACGACTGAAGTGACTTAGCAGCAGTAGCGGTTGGTTGAATGCTTTCTCCCCAAAACTCACGTCTTCTTGGAATCTCAAAAGTATTAGTTGCTCAGTCGTGTCTGCCAGGCTTCTCTGTCCATGAGATTCTCCAGGCAAGAGTACTGGGGTGGGCTGCTATTCCCTTCTCCGGGGGATCTTCTCGACCCAGGGATCGAACCCAGGTCTCCTACATTGCAGGCAGATTCCTTACCATCTGAGCTACCAGGGAGGCCCTTGGAATCTCAGAATGTGACTTTATTTGGAAATAGGGACCTTGTGGATGTAATTAATTAAGAATCCCAAGATTAAGTCATCCTGGATTTAGAGTGACTGGTGTTTTCCCAAGAGGAGAAGAAACAGAGATAAAGAGGGAAGAGGCCAGTGAAAATGAAGGCAGAAACTGGAGCTATGCTGTCACAAGCCGAGGAATACTAAGGAATGCTTCTCTAAGAAAGAACTAACTTGCCCTGCCTAGAAAAGGCAAGAAAGGGTTCTTCCCCAGACCCTTTAGGAGGGAGCGTGGCTCTGCCAACACCTTGATTTCAGACTTCCAACCTCAAGAAAAGTGGTAATAAATGTGTGTTGTTTTAAGCCATAGTATTTGTGGTAATTTGTTACAGCAGCCCTAGGAAACTTTAATAGAGTATGATTGTCTTACTTTCTGTTTCTTAGAGAAGAAAACCCCAATATATGGGTTTAATATGGTTTTATTCCTCTATGAGACGTGAATCAGTTTTGTTTCTAATTTGGCAATCCTCTCAGCATTCCTTTTTTGTTTTTCTACCAACTAAAAAGACAAAAATAAAACCCTAGTTCCTCCTGTTTTCTTTTGAAACCATTCTGTCATGCTATTGGCATTTTCTTAGTTCCATTAAATAAAACTTGACATAGGCCTACATTATGTATGAGAATCATGATTTTAAATCTTAAGAATTACACTGTGATGAAGTACTCACTGATGACTAACAATGATGATGTTAGAGATGGTCATAGGATGGAAAAGATAAAGATGATGATGATTGCTTGTCTTCCCATCATACAAGCTTTCATATGGGACAGAAGACAGGCATTACTCTTAGGCTCTTGAGCCACCCAGGCAATGGCACATACAACAGGCAATGTGAGACTTTCCTCAAGCCACCAAGGATGATGTGTGGAAATCAAGGTTTCATGGCCTGGAGAGTATGTCTCACTGACTTTAGGAAAATATCGTTAAGTTCCCACCAGCAGCCTTTAAAACAGCCTTGTCAGGGAATAAACATGCAGACGTAGAGAATGGACTTGTGGACACAGAGTGGGAAAGAGTAGGTGGGACGAACCGAGAGAGTAGCATTGACGTATATACACTACTGTGTGTAAAACAGACAGCTAGTGGGCAGCTGCTACATAGCACTGGGAGCTCAACTCAGTGTTCTGCGATGGCCTAGAGGGCAGGAGGGGGAGGAAGCTCAAGAGGGAGGAGATATATTTACATATAGCTGATTCACATTGTTGTACAGCAGAAACTAACACAACATTGTAAAGAACTGTGCTCCAATTTTTAAATTTGTTTTTTTAAAAAGCCCTGTCAGAAAGAGGCCCATTCCCATGATGCCCAATCAGGATTTTAGTCAAAGGCTCACTCTCAGATCTGGAACAATCCAAAGAGACTTCAGGGGAACTTAAACTTGATTTTCTGGTGGGTTTTGTGGGAGATAATTCAATGTAAACACTCTCCACACACACAGATGCTCTTTTTTGTGAATGCTGGTGAATACAAATTTTATTATAGTTGAAGCGCATTTTTTCCCCTTAGAACACAGAATTTTGAAAACCATGATTTTATCATCCTGATCAGTGAGGAAATGATTCAATTCTCAAAAATTCTCATATTGAGATAAATTTGCCACTGTGGAAGAATTCTTATAATTTTTATGACAAGCTATATGTTTTTATCTCCTGAAAGGAGACAAAAACAAATGAATAGATACAGAAAAAGAACAAACCAATTACTTTATTCTGTGTTCTTTTGACCTCCAAAACCACATCTTGCTGCATCATGTTTCTTGGAAAGAGGGAAAGATGCAGGATAATAACCCCAGAAAGAAAGAGGATGATGGCACAAATCTGTTATTTTCGCAGCTGGTCAGTGGTGAGGTTCCTATTCTATCCCGTTGCCTAGTGGTTTCCTTAACCCTCCTGAAAACAATCTGTACTGATTACCTAAGAAATGGGGATGTCCATCTTCCTCTGTTTCATTTATAAACTAAATGGATGGTTTTCAGTCGTGGATCACCCCATGAAAAGCATCCTGTCCATTTCAAAGCAATTAAGAGTGGTAATTGCTCCAGGGCCATTTTTCCCTCTTCATTTCTCACTGAGAGAGGCCAGCAGTGTGACCCTCCTGCCTGTACCCTCCACCATGTCTCTGAGGGCTCAAGCAGGGAAAGCAACACCCCAGGGACACAGTCCATTTTGACAGCAATTTTCTCACTTATGCTCCCTTGCTGCAGGCTAAATCACCCATCAGATCAATAGCCCCCAAATGACAGTTTCAGAGGTGTGGGATAGGATGTCAGCATCAGGGGTTGGAGCTGAAGGCACTGATTCGAGTATCAGACACAGAACAAGGGGCCTTGGTTCTATTTTCAGCTCTCCTGGAAACGTAAGCAGGCCATTTACCCTTCTGCATCCATGTGATCTCATCGGGATCTATTTTGACATTTCTTTTGCTAAAGTCTTGGGATAGAGGTCTTTCCAGAAACACATACACATTTTAATAATCTAAATGAAAACTTAAAAATTATAATAGATCCAAAAAATGGAACATAATATAGTCATTACAAATAACGTTCATAAACGATTTTTACTGACAGATAAACGTTTGCAACATAATATTAAGTGAGCGAAGCTAAGGCGGAACTTGTTTTACATTATGTTCAATATATACTGAGACGGAAAAACATCAAAGTGTTATCAAGTGGTTGCATCTGGTCAACCACTTTTTCTCTTAACATTTTTCTGAATTTTCTGCAAATAAAATGAACAATTTTATTATTTGCCAAAGAGTTACTGAATACATGTATTTATATGTATGTGAAACAGCTACAGGGGAAATGTCTTACAAGTTGTTCCTCTCTTATCCACCTCTTACTATTTCTTTGTCTTACGTTTCTACCCAAACTGGCAGGTTCAAACTAGGTTCCCGAAAGCGACCTAGTTTGAATGTTACCTGTACACAAAAACTATACTTTGACTCTTATAGAAATACGAAGAGAGAGGAGATATGCTTTCTATTCTCAAAAAACCAAAAGAAAGATTTTGACCATCACCATGTACACGTGAGAAACCATATCCTCCAATGGCTTTACATCCAACCCTAGTGACTTTAAACCCTACTTGAAAAGAGATCTTTCTTTAATTCCAATTTTTTAAATATTTACTTAATTTGGCTGTGCCAGGTCTTAGTTGCAACACAGGAGATCCTCTATCTTAATTGCAGCATGTGAGATCTAGTTTGCTGACCAGGGATCAAATCCAGGCCCCTTGCATTGGGAGCATGAAGTCCTAGCCATCGGACCACCAGGGAAGTCCCTAATTCCAATAATTAAAAGCTTAAAGCAGTGGTGTACCTGTTATCTCTAGACACCCTGCTCCTTCTTTATACTTTCCCAAAGTGTCCTCAGTTGGATAGTGGTTGATGGTTAAAACACCATATAGCTAACTGATACCCAAACAACATTCTATGGCAATGTTATGGAGGATGACCTACCAATATTTTACAAGATATGTGACCAAGGAGGCTGGGGTTAAGATTCCTGGGTAAACTTTTCAGATCAATTTTACTTGGGAAACAGCAAAATTAAATACATTCCTTTATTGACAACCTCCTGAAGGCCATTAATATACTAATGTGTATTGCTCATACAGAGAGTGAATATTATATCTAGCATTTACCCAAAACATGCAACCACAGAAACTTTTTTGCTTCTCCTGAGACTCTAAAGTTCTGAGGGGAACCATTTTGGAAGTACTTCTCTAAAGAGTTGAGTCAGTTTGTGAGGTTTGACAAATGAGACCAAAATGGGCCACCCTATGACATACAATTCAATCTACGATACCAATTCATTCTGAATCAAGCCACCTGGCCCACAGCATTCTGTTGAGTGGTCAGTTGTGGGTGGTGAAAGGACAGGCAACAGATCCAGGAGAAAGAAAAGCCTCTGCCTCTCACTGTTTTAGGTATTCACGAGAACTGCTGTTGATGAGGGAACTCAGTGAGCTTAATCTTTGCTGGTCAAACCCTAGAGATTCTATCTTCCATAAGCTATTTTTTAGTGCTGCAGCCTCTTCTCTCCTCAGCTGCAGGAATCATGGCAAAACCACTTTGAACTGAGAATTACTGGCCACTGAAGAGAATCTGAGACTTGACTATTTTTGTTGGGCTAGTTGAGTAGCTGGGCTGGATGAGGGAATTCATGTTACACCTAAAAGCAGCAGCTGCTTGGTTGCTGCTGATGGCTTGGTCCCTGCTGATGTGGGAATGTAGGTCCAAGATTGCCAGATAGTTTGGATTTTTCAAAAGAAACAAGAAATACAGATTTGCAATAGCTTTGCTGAATCTAATTCATAAAATATAAAGCCCATCCATTTTAAGTATCTTCACATAGGATATTCACAGAATTGTGTAACCATCACCACAATCCAATTTTACAGTTTTTTCAATTTTTAAATGTTAGTTCAAACATATTAAAAATGAAGTACAAGGCCAAAAATAAGTACATCTATTATCCCTGTTCAGCATGTAGGCTACTAATCAAAATGGCTTCTTTCATAGACAAAAAGGGGAAAAATCACCACATACCTCTTTCTAACATTGTAACCAGGAGGATTGAGCTGGTACCCAAGAAATAAACAGGACTGACTGACTAATAGTCTAGTTAGAAACCTATTTATTGCGTATTTTGGGACATTTTATATACATGTAGCAAAGAAATACATTGGAATAGCTCAATTTTATGGGCTATCTGTAAGGAATTTTAAGCAATAAAACACAACAACAAAAAAGTCATCCCTTGAGGTTGGGAACTAAGTTCAATTTGTCTAGACATAACATGTCGTGCTCAACACGACAGCCGGTACAGAGATGGTACTTATTAGATTGTGCTATAACTCTGTGCTCAATAATTTGTACATATGAGTTTGATGATTTTCCTTTCACTAATGACCACTTATCTTTCAAGAGGAATATAAGAGGAGATAGTCTGAGACTAGATAAGAAACACAAGAAAATTCTTAAGACTCTATGATTCTATTCCTTAAGAATATTTCCAAAATGATGCATTTGAGAATTAATATAAAATAAATGAGGCTTCCCTGATAGCTCAGCTGGTAAAGAATCTACCTGAAATGCAGGAGACCCCAGTTTGATTCCTGGGTAGGGAAGATTCCCTGGAAAAGGGATAGGCTACCCACTCCAGTATTCGTGGGCTTCGCTGGTGGTTCAGACAGTAAAGAATCCACCTGCAATGCTGTTCGATCCCCAGGTTGGGAAGATCCCCTGGAGGAGGAAACAGCAAACCACTCTAGTATTCTTGCCTGGAGAATCCCCATGGATAGAGGAGCCTGGCAGGCTACAGTCCATGGGGTCACAAAAAGTCTGACACAACTGAGCAACTAAACACAGCACATAAAATATATGAAAACCTGCTTCACTTATATCAATTCTCTATTAAGCAATACCCCAGCACTCTGAATGTTACTAAGTCACCCTGTCAATAAGAACTCACTATACAAACTTAGGGTGCAGAGGCATAATAAAGCCCTTGAAGCCAGGAAGTCACATCTAGGAGACAGGAACTGAATAATCTCTTGCTTATCAGACCAGCAAATTGGCCTGTTATGGCCCAGGGTGATCCAGGGCTGTTCTCTTCTAGGTCAACAGAGACTTAAGACTAGGTCAGAGGTCAGACCCAGTTTAAAGCATTCACAGACGTGGGATTGATAACTACTCTGGGTCATATCCAAAGTGACCAACAGCCCGTAAAGTAATAGGACCCTCAACTTAACCTCAAACGAACATACATATTCAAGGGATATGCAGAGCAAGCCCAGCTTCCTGATTCAGTCAAATCATTTGCCCCATTCCATTAAAAAAAGATCTCAGTTTATCAGTCCAGACTTGATGGCATTTCCAAGACAGAGTTAAAACCAAAACAACCTAATAGAATCAGAGGATTGAGGGTGGGCTGAACAAGATTTTAAAAGCCTGGTAAGAAAGGATAAAGAACAAAGAAGAAACTAGCATTCTCATCTTAGACATTTAACTGTTAAATCCAGCAATAAGATCGTATCAAAAACACTTACAGAGCTGAATATATCTGAGTACATAATCTATGAATTTTTAACATTAAGGCCAAGCTAGCAACCTTTGCAAAATGTCAAGAGCTTAAGATTAAACTCCCCTACCGACACTTGGACTTAGGTCACTGAGAGGAAGGTAATCAATTTCCAAAAGAAAGAAAACATTAAGAACAGCTATTTCCTCTGATAAGGAAAGCAAGTATTAAAATTATCAATCGAATTGGCAAGTATTAATATATATTTATGCCACAAAAGAATTCTTAGTTATATCAGAGGATTTATAAGAAAAGTGCCTTTTAAAATAAAATTTTACAGGGAATTCCCTGGCAGTCCAGTTGTTAGGACTTGGCACTTTCACTGCTGTGGCCTGGATTCAGTCCCTTGTCAGAGAACTAAGATCCCACAAGCCATACAGTGTGGCCAAAAAAAAAAAAGAAAAGAAAAGAAAATTTTACATGCAAAAAAATTGAATTGCATTTCAGAGAGAACTCTGTATTCTATATCCTATAAATATAAATAATCCATAAATAAGTATACATATAAATATATATGTATATTTATAAAGATAAGTACATCTATAAATATATAAATAGTGCATAAGTATATTTATGTAGTCAGATATATTCTCGTTATCTAACACAGTAGTTTTTTCCCAGGTATTTCCCCACACACTGGGCATAGCTATGGACATCTGGAATTAAAAAGAGCAAAACCTCTCACTCATTTTTGTTTTTCAGCTTTTCCTTTGAAAGCTATATACACCTAATGTAGAAAGCTCAGTTCTCAGCCAGTAGACCACCAGCTACTAGCCAACGAATACCTAATTCAGCATCTTTGATCAAGCTAGTTTTTACTATCTTGTTCTCTCCACGACTTCAAAGTCTGACCAACAGAACAAAGAAAGACAATTGGCTAATGCTTCTAGTCATCAACATGCATTCTCCATTCCCTATCATCAAGACATTAAGAACTTTGACAAATTAAAGGATTTGAGAAATCAAAAGGAAATTCCTAACCTGAAATAGATGGGGATCATCTCTTGTTTTGATCTGGTATTTTGTGAGATGGCTTCTTCTTTCTGCCCACCTCACACTGGATCATCATCAGCCCCCTGCAACCTGAAGGCCAGAGAGTCATTAGAAGTTTAATTTCATTTTACTTCCTAAGCCCTTTTCTTACCATGACACTCACATTGACAGTTTAAAGAAAATAAGTTTTGTGCAAAATTCTTTCCGGGGCAGAATTATCCACAGTTCTTAACTGAAAAGTGAATTTTATGACAATTTCTGATCATAAAAGTTTGCAGGGGTTAAAACTGGCAGCAAGAAATACTATTAGTGAGAAATAAATTAAGACAGCACAACTGCTCCAGTCCTACAATCTTTTGGTGCTCACTTATATTCAGGATAATTTCATTTGCCCATTCCATAGATGTTTTGATTCTTAAGACCCAAAGGGGAGAAAAATGGAAACTGAGACTTGCATCTCCTCAGTAATTTCCATCTGATTTTAGTCCCCAAAATATCATCATTTGTCAAATAGCTCTTCCAGAGCTATTGCTGTACTTTCTGAATTGATGTGATGAATTGGTATTATATTTCTAATATACTGATTTATTTCAATTATTTTTCTTTTATTTTCTTCCAAACTGTTCTAACCACAAATAGATACAAATAAGAGAGCATTAATATTCAAATTCATGTGAGAGTTTGATGTTCAAAAAGAGAAGCCAAAGTGAGAAGACCTGAGACCTTTACCCTTTTTCAGATGATTTGGGAAAGTGTTAGAAATGAAGAATCACAAGCCCCACCCTCCCCAGACCTACCAAATAGGAATCTGCACTGTACCAGCTCCCAAGAATTCCCCCAACTGATTCAAATACACATAAAAATGTGGGAAGTACTGATCTAAGTCACTTAATTGATACATGCTCTTTGTCATAATGCATAGTTTTTAATATTTAAAGTCAGTAAGGAATATGCATTGTTTTCATAGTCATGATGTTGGCTTACATAAAATCAAAGATTTTTATACTTGAAAAAACTTAGAGACTATTAAGTCTAGATAAGGGGCTTCCCAAGTGGCACTAGTGGTAAAGAATCTGCCTGCCAGTGCAGAACATGCAAGAGTCAGTGTTTAAATCCCTGGGTTGGGAAAATCCCCCGGAGAAGGAAATGGCAACCCACTTCAGTAGTCTTGCCTGAAGAATCCCATGGACAGAGGAGCCTGGCAGGCTACAGTCCATAGGGTCAGGCACACACATACAAGTCTAGATATCTATTCATGGAAAAACAAAACAAAATTTAATCGAGGTCCAGAGTGGACAAGTGATTTGCTAACAGCAACACAGCATTTAAGTGATAAAGCAAGGACATGAAGCCAGGCCCACTGATACACAATCTGGTACTATTTCTACCACCGTGCTGTTTCCCACCAAGCAGACCAAACGTGGGCATTTATGCTGGTGCTGCTAAGTCACTTCAGTCATGTCCAACTCTTTGCAACCAGGGATCCAACCTGGGTCTCTTACATCTCCTGCATTGCCAGGTGGGTTCTTTACCACTAGCGCCCTGTGGGAAGTCTATGGACTTTCATAACAAGAGCCAAAAAAAGGGTTATATTGATCAATTCCTTACTACATATCAATCCGTTTCTTGCCCAACATGTATATTCTCATTTAATCTTGACAATAAGAGTATAGTACAGACAAAATTATCACTTTTATTTTACAAATGAAAATTCCGAAGCTCAGGGAGAGTGAGTTATGGGTCTAAGATCACACATTTAGAAATGGTGAGTTAACTTCAGGAAGACAGACTGGTCTCCTCTGGTCACCATGTCATTAATGTCACACTATTTATGATGAAAATATTCATTCTACATTCATTTTTAATCCATAATACCCAACACACTTGCTAATAGAATTTATCATAATTTACTCTAAACAAGTGTGCAGTTACACCCACAAGTAACATGGTCTTATTGCACTTGATTCCATTGAGATTGTTTCCAAAGAGAAACAACAGAGAATTTAAACTCAGGTAAATTACAGTGGCCTCACCTTATCCTTGGAGTGTATATTCCAAGACCCCCAGTAGATGCCCAAAACCACAGATAGTGCTGTGTCTTTTCCTATACATATGTATCTATGATAAAGTTTAATTTATAAACTAGATTTTAAATACATATACACATAAATATAATATATTAAAATATATAGTATATAAATATGTAAACTTGAGATTAATAGCAACTAAGATAAAATCGACCAATTATAACATATACTGCAAATGTAGCTTCTTTTTCTCTCTCTCAAAATATTGTACTTTACTCACCATTCTTCTTGTGATAATGTGAGATAAAATGCCTACATGATGAGATGAAGGAAGGTGAATGATGTAGGCACTGTGATGCAGCATTAGGATACAACTGACCTTCCAATGATATGTTAGAAGGAAGGTTATCTGCTTGGAGTGGTCCTGGATCACTGACCCTGCAACTTAAAACTAATGAATTACTTATTTCTAGAACTTTCTATTTAATATTTTTTGACCATGGATGGCCACAGATAACTAAAACCATAGAAAGTGAAGTCATCAATAGAGGAGATGGTGGTAACTTTGTGTAGATTTTTTTTTTTTTCAGCAACACATTACTTCACATTTCTAGGCAAAAGAATCACAGCAGCATCATACAAACTGTTTGTGACCCTAGCAGACAACCATGACAGTTTTATAAAGCACTGATTCTCACTGTTTAACTTATATAAATAAGAATGGCCAATATCTTTGCAATGCCAGATTTATTTTCTTGGAAATATCACTTCACACTCATTTTAAGACTCAGATAAAATGAGCCACAAGAAGTTCATGCAAGGGTTGTTCTTGTTGTTCAGAATGCAGCACACCAGTCTTCCCTATCCTTCACTATCTCCAGGAGTTTGCCCAAACTAATGTACTTTGAGTCAGTGATGTCATCCAACCATCTCACCCTCTATCACCCCCTTATCCTCCTGCACTCAATCTTTCCCAACATCAGGGTCTTTTCCAATGAGTCGCTCTTCTCATCAAGTGACCAAAGTATTGAAGCTTCAGCTTCAGCATCGGCCCTTCCAATGAATATTCAGGGTTGATTTCATTTAGGATTGACTGGTTTGATCTCCTTGCTGTCCAAGAGACTCTTAAGAGTCTTCTCCAGCACCACAGTTTGAAAACATCAATTCTTCAGTGCTCAGCCTTTATAGTCCAACTGTCACGTTTATACATGACTGCTGGAAAAATAGACCTTTGTCAGCAAAGTGATATCTCTGCTTTTTAATATGCTGTCTGGGTTGGTGATAGCTTTCCTTCCAAGGAGCAAGTGTCTTTTAAATTTCATGACTGTAGTCACCATCCACAGTGATTTTGGAGCCCAAGAAAATAAAATCTGCCACTGTTTCCACTTATTCCCCATCTATTTGCCATAAAGTGATGGGACTGGATGCCATGATTTTAGTTTTTTGAACACTGAGTTTTAAGCCAGCTTTTTCACTATCCTCTCTCACCTTTATCAAGAAGTTATTTAGTTCCTCTTCACTTTCTGCCATTAAACTGCTATCATCTGCATATCTGAGGCTGTAGATATTTCTCCCAGAAATTGTGAGTCATCCATCCTGGCATTTCACATGATGTACTCTGCATAGAAATTAAATAAATAAGGTGACAATATACAGCCTTGTTGTACTCCCTTTCCCAATTTTTAACCAGTCCATTGTTCCATGTCTGGTTCTAACTGTTGCTTCTTGACCTGCATACAGGTTTCTCAAGAGGTAGATAAGGTGGTCTGGCATTTCCATCTATAAGAATTTTCTAGTTTGTTGTGATCCACACAGTCAAAGACTTTAGTGTAGTCAGTGAAGCAGAAGTAGATGTTCATCTGGAATTCCCTTGCTTTTCCTATGATCCAACAGATGTTGGCAATTTGATTTCTGGTTCCTCTGTTTTTTCTAAATCCAGCTTGTATATCTGGAAGTTCTCAGTTCACACACTGTTGAAGTCTAGCCTGAAGGATTTTGAGCATGACTTTGCTAGCATGTGAAATGAATACAATTGTGTGGTAGTTTGAACATTCTTTGGCATTGCCTTTCTTTGGGATTGGGAGGAAAATTGACCTTTTCCAGTCCTGTGGCCAATGCTGAGTTTTTCAAATTTGCTGACATATTGAGTAAAGCACTTTAACAGCATCATCTTTTAGGATTTGAAATAGCTCATCTGGAATTCCATCACGTCCACTATTATTTGTAGTAATGCTTCCTAAGGTCCACTTGACTTCACACTCCAGGATTCCAGTTCTAGGTGAGTGACCACAGCATCATGGTTATCCCGGTCATTAAGACTTTTTTGTTTAGTTCTTCTGTGTATTCTTGCCACCTCTTCTTAATCTTTTCAGCTTCATGCAAACGAGAATGTGATAACTCCTGTTGGGAATAGGGAACAAGGAATAATGATCCTGAATCAGGTAATTCACAAGGATTCACTCTCCTCAATATTAAGAAACATAGTACTAGTGGCTTAGATATAAGAGGTAAAAAGATGGTGTCTCATCCAAGATTTTGGCACTGACTTCCACTCCTTCATAAAGACTGTTCATCAACTCTCTAGCACTTTCATGAATCATTCCATTATCTAAATTTCTAGTTTACCAAGCCATGAGTATATCTGTTGCCTCCAAAATTTGGATTTTTGCACAAAAAGAAAGAGTATGTTACAAAGTAATGATGTCTCATACAATGTTCCAGAATTCATCATAAACATTTATGCGTGTACCATATACAAAAGTTCTGTGATAGCATTAACAATGATTATGACTAAAAGTGCCTGAAAAAGGAGGGGGTTGGGGAAATTTAGGAGAAAACAACCATACACTCTGTATGTGACACTGGACCTTTTTAAAGGCCCTAACTAGTCCCCAGATCCCTTCTCTGTAATCACTGTTGGAATAGTCCTAGCTCCAAGAGACTCTTAGAGCATATAATTATTGAATAGCTCCAATGCTTAAAAACATTTTGCCTTACCATTTGAGAAATCCTTTTCATGGGACATGAGACTTCTGTAGCAAACAATTGTTTCTTCTTATGGAAAGCAATGATTGTCATCTAGCCTTAAAAGTAGTGAAGTCTCTCAGTCATCTCCAATTCTTTGCGACCCCATGGACTGTAGCCTACCAGGCTCCTCCGTCCATGGGACTTTCCAGGCAAGAGTACTGGAGTGGATTGCCATTTCCTTATCCAGGGGATCTTCCTGACCCAGGGATTGAACCTGGATCTCCTGCATTATAGGCAGACGCTTTACTGTCTGAGCCACCAGGGAAACCCATCTAGTCTTAAATGAGGTATCAAAAATGCAAGTGCCCCTTCACAGAGGATAGACCACATATCTGCAAAAAAACTGAAAGAAATGCATTCTGTCTGCAAATTCTCTGCGTAACCCCCCTCCTTTTTTTATAGAAATTATGTGTGTTCTACTTTCTTGTTTAAAAATTTTTATTTTGTATTGGGGTATAGCTGATAACAATGTTGTGATAGTTTCAGGTGAACAGCAAAGGGACTCAGCCATACATATAGAGGGCTATCCTTCCATATTCCTGCAAGAAAACAGAGAGAAAAGTATACCATAGTTTCCCAAATGGGAATTGTGTTTCATGTCATTATACACACACAATTTCCACCCTGAGTGAAACAATATGAGAGTTCAGTACCTTCCACACCCACTCCAACCCCTGAAAAGATTAATAGTGTTGGATAGAGGGATCCTTGCCCCTCTGCCTGTCTTGAGTTCTTGTGGTTTAACTAATAATAAAATTGACACAAGAGAGGTTAACAGGAGAAAAAGAAACACATTTAATTTTTGCACACAGAGGTCTCATAGAAAGGGACCTAAGAATGGCTCTTACAATTTTTACACAAAGAAATAATAAATTTGTAAATAATTTACAGAAAAAAACAATCTTGTTTGAGTGCTTAATTGTTAAGAAATTTAAGTGCGAGTTTGGGCTTGGGTAGTAAATTAGTAAAGAAGTAACATGGTTTACTTCTCAGCCCTGAATTCCCTGCATCTGTTGATAATGGTGCCTTTCTATCTCCAGGTACAGGAAGGGCCCCTTTCATATGGCAGGTTTATTTCCTGCTTTCAGTGAGACAGAGAGGAATGTGTCTCTCTTCAATTGGCTGTTTCCTAAGTAACTAAATCAGTAATCAGTATGCTATTGAGACATATTTTGGGGTGACCTGTCCCAGGCCCCAGTGCTGATCAGTGGTAACCAGGATGGGAGGCAGTTTGCTTCACATGGTGGTTCAGAGACATAGACTGATGGAGGAGTCATCATCTTGAACCACACCAGCCAGAGAATATAATCTGATCATCACGGTGGAGAAGATGGCATTGGAGGGTCTCAGATCAGGCATGAAATACCAGCCTGGAAATGACACACACCCTTCCTCTGCTGGTTCATTGACCAGAACTGTGGATTTCACAGCTGCTAAAAAGCTGAAAAACACAGTCCTCCAAGTTCTTGGAAAAAGACAACTGAATATTGGTGAGCTCTGGTAATGACTGCTTCAGGTCTCTTTGGTATCTTTCCTTTCTCAAATTAAGCATCCATAATTCCATGAACTGATCTTCATGTGATATGGTTTCCACAGCCCTCATCTTTCTGATTGCCCATTGGTCATCTCTACTTTTACAAGTTCTCAACCTACACCTAAAAATCATAAATTCCCACAAATTATATGTGATTTTTGTGATTATGTTTATACTCTTTGGATAAAGGATGCAGCCTTCAAAAGGGTCAGCCCAAGAAAAGGGAGCTCTAAGGGGTCAGCCTGAGAACATTTAGAAACCCTCACTTCAGCTGCCTTTAAGGGCCTTCATTACTGCCTTTCAAGGGCCATGCTTACGGATGCAATAGCTTAGCAATGGTCTGACTCTTGGTGAATACTGTTATGCCTATTATATCATTGGTGAATACTATCATTCTGTTATATCTTCTGATTGGAACATAAATACATCACCTCTCATGAAAATGGCCTAAGATTGCACTTAACTTTTTGACAGAATACTGTATTACATGGATATTATGGACAGTTAAAACACACAAATATGTACCAATTAAACTGCTATCAAGTGATATATCACCAATCCTGACACCACCCTTATAGCAGAAAGTGAAGAAGAACTTAAGAGCCTCTTGATGAAAGTGAAAGAGGAGAGTGAAACTTTGGCTTAAAGCTCAACATTCAGAAAACTAAGATAAGGCATCCAGTCCCATCACTTCATGGCAAATAGAAGGGGGAACAGTGGAAACAGTGGCTGACTTTATTTTGGGGGGGCTTCAAAATCACTGCAGATGGTGATTGCAGCCATGAAGTTAAAAGATGCTTACTCCTTGGAAGGAAAGTTATGACCAACCTAGACAGCATATTGAAAAGCAGAGACATTACTTTGCCAACAGGGGTTCATCTAGTCAAGGCTATGGTTTTTCCAGTAGGAAGCTGAGCGCCAAATAATTGATGCTTTTGCACTGTGGTGTTGGAGAAGACTCTTGAGAGTCCCTTGGACTGCAAGGAGATACAACCAGTCCATCCTAAAGGAGATCAGTCCTGGGTGTTCACTGGAAGGACTGATGTTGAAGCTGAAACCCCAATACTTTGGCCACCTCATGTGAAGAGCTGACTCATTTGAAAAGACCATGATGCTGGGAAAGATTGAAGGCAGGAGGACAAAGGGATGACAGAGGATGAGATGGCTGGATAGCATCACCGACTCAATGGACATGAGTTTGGGTCAACTCTGGGAGTTGGTGATGGACAGGGAGGCCTGGCGTGCTGCGGTTCATGGGGTCGCAAAGAGTCAGATACGACTGAGCGACTGAACAGAACTGAACTGAGCTTCTACAAGTTCTTTGCAATTGTTTTAGTTACTTCTCCTGGCTCTATTCTCATGTTAATTCATCTCTTTGGGCTAAAGGTTTGTTTCTGTATAAATGGCCTTGAATCTTAATTCTGTCATTAAACATATTACATGTTCTTTACGCCTATATTTTTATTTTCTGATTGCCATCTATTATATGGATTTATCCAAGTCAACTGCATAAAACACTGGGCAGTTCAGTGCCAAGGACTAAGCTGTAGAGCATACCGCATGAGAACTCTCTCCAGGATGACACAACTCTGGTCACCCACACTCTGGATTGTCACCCTTTTCTGCATCTATTCCCAGGTTTGTCAGTTTTTGTAAATGTGTTTACCTGGCTATCATGGTTCACGTCCCCTGCCTTTTCATAAATGAGCAGGTTTCTGGTCTCATGCACACTCTTGGTGATACCTTCAGTCCAGTTGATCTGTGTGTATTTGTTTTCTCAAATTTTCTTGATCTAAAATGTGGTTTTTAGGTGTGTTTTTTAACATTAAAATTTTGATCACAGCTCTTACAGCAGATCTGAATTCAGGCAAATCACTGAATGACTCTGGGAAATATTTTTTTCATAAATAAAGAAATTGTTGGACCCAAAACCTTACAGTCCATTGTAACTCTAGAAGTGTAAGATTCTCTGAATTTTGCTAGACACTTTCATCTGAAGAGCAAAAAACTTCCCAGATATAATTGTACCAATGCTGTGACGAGAAAAACACTGAAGCATGAAGGGGTTTTCCAAATTGCTTTACACAGTCTATTATGGAACAGGGAAGAATCCCACTCTATCAATATTCCCTCTAGAAAGATAGCATTTTCCTCTCTTGCCAGACATTACAATGGTCCATGTGCCACCTAACAGTATTAACTGTTTAACCTTGGCTAATGCCACCTATCAATTCACATTACTTTGGCTTGTTAGCTTCAAAAAACCTCACAAGGTTAACTGTGTGATAATTCAGTGACATTTATCTAAGGATCAAAATATTATGAGATCACAGTAGAGAAAATAATACAGATGTCATACACTTGTTATAGCTATTCAGAAAAAATGGAAAATTTATGGCTGTATTGCTCTGCCTATTCTTGTGTGAAATATTTATCCTAGACAACCACTATTCTCGGACTAATGCCATTTAATCTTATTTAAAAGGGTTGGCAATCATGCCCTTCCTCCCTTACTAGGGTCCTGCCTGATAATCACACAATATTCCAGAAGCACTTCCTATATTAAGTCACCAGAAGACACTTTATGGGTTTCAGTGAGCTCCATTCCTTTCAATATGAGAGGACATCGGTTTACTTTTTAAAGAAAAAAAAAAAAACCGTAGCATATACTCTGGAACTCAAATGAGTAGAGAGCTTAAATGCATTTCAATACACTACATTTTAATACATTACAATAGCTTAATGTATTCTCTAAGAAATTTTAAAAATCTATAAATAAACCCTATGCCTGAGATGCCAGGCCAGCCACTGATGCCCCCAGGGAAAATGGGAGTTGCTTTTAGGAAGAAATTAAGCTGATCATTGTTTTTCTGCCTTCTTGCCTCGGTTCTCTTCACTTTATTTTTTTTTTTTTTTTCTTTCTTTTTTTTTTTTTTTTTTTTTTTTTTCTTATAAATTTATTTATTTTAGTTGGGGGCTAATTACTTTACAATATTGTAATAGTTTTTGCCATACATTGACATGAATCAGCCATGGGTTTACATGTGTTCCCCTTCTTGGACCCCCCACCCACCTCCCTCCCCATCCCATCCTTCTGGATCATCCCATTGCCCCGGCCCTGAGCCCTTGTCACATGCATCGAACATGGAATGGTGTTCTGTTTCACATATGATAATATACATGTTTCAATGCTATTCTCCCAGAACGTCCCACCCTCACCTTCTCCCTCAGAGTCCATAAAATTGTTCCATGCATCTGTGTCTCTTATTCTGTCTCGCATATAGGGTTATCGTTACCATCTTTCAGATTCCATATATATGCATTAGTATACTGTATTGTTGTTTTTCTTTCTGGCTTACTTCACTCTGTATAATGGGCTCCAGTTTCATCCATCTCAGTAGAACCGATTCAAATGTATTTTTTTTAATGGCTGAGTAATATTCCATTGTGTATATGTACCACAGCTTCCTTATCCATTCGTCTGCTGATGGACATCTAGGTTGCTTCCATGTCCTGGCTATTATAAACAGTGCTGCGATGAACATTGGGGTACACGCGTCTTTTTCAATTCTGGTTTCCTCGGTGTATATGCCCAGCAGTGGGATTGCTGGGTCATATGGCAGTTCTATTCCCAGTTTTTTAAGGAATCTCCACACTGTTCTCCATAGTGGCTGTACGAGTTTGCATTCCCACCAACAGTGTAAGAGGGTTCCCTTTTCTCCACACCCTCTCCAGCATTTATTGCTTGTAGACTTTTGGATAGCAGCCATTCTGACTGGTGTGAAATGATACCTCATTGTGGTTTTGATTTGCATTTCTCTAATAATGAGTGATGTTGAGCATCTTTTCATGTGTTTGTTAGCCATCTGTATGTCTTCTTTGGAGAAATGTCTGTTTAGTTCTTTGGCCCATTTTTTGATTGGGTCGTTTATTTTTCGGGAATTCAGCTGCAGAAGTTGCTTGTATATTTTTGATATTAATTGTTTGTCTGTTGCTTCATTTGCTATTATTTTCTCCCATTCTGAAGGCTGTCTTTTCACCTTGTTTATAGTTTCCTTTGTTGTGCAAAAGCTTTTAATTTTAATTAGGTCCCATTTGTTTATTTTTGCTTTTATTTCCAATATTCTGGGAGGTGGGTCATGGAGGATCCTGCTGTGACTTATGTCGGAGAGTGTTTTGCCTATGTTTTCCTCTAGGAGTTTTATTGTTTCTGGTCTTACATTTAGATCTTTAATCCATTTTGAGTTTATTTTTGTGTACGGTGTTAGGAAGTGTTCTAGTTTCATTCTTTTACAAGTGGTTGACCAGTTTTCCCAGCACCACTTGTTAAAGAGATTGTCTTTTCTCCATTGTATATTCTTGCCTCCTTTGTCGAAGATAAGGTGTCCATATGTGCGTGGGTTTATCTCTGGGCTTTCTATTTTGTTCCATTGATCTATATTTCTATCTTTGTGCCAGTACCATACTGTCTTGATGACTGTGGCTTTGTAATAGAGCCTGAAGTCAGGCAGGTTGATTCCTCCAGTTCCATTCTTCTTCCTCAAGATTGCTTTGGCTATTCGAGGTTTCTTATATTTCCATACAAATTGTGAGATGATTTGTTCTAGTTCTGTGAAAAATACCATTGGTAGCTTGATAGGGATTGCATTGAATCTATAGATTGCTTTGGGTAGTATACTCATTTTCACTATATTAATTCTTCCAATCCATGAACACGGTATATTTCTCCATCTGTTTGTGTCCTCTTTGATTTCTTTCATCAGTGTTTTATAGTTTTCTATATATAAGTCTTTTGTTTCTTTAGGTAGATATATTCCTAAGTATTTTATTCTTTTTGATGCAATGGTGAATGGTATTGTTTCCTTAATTTCTCTTTCTGTTTTCTCAATATTGGAGTATAGGAATGCAAGGGATTTCTGTGTGTTAATTTTATATCCTGCAACTTTACTATATTCATTGATCAACTCTAGTAATTTTCTAGTAGAATCTTTAGGGTTTTCTATGTAGAGGATCATGTCATCTGCAAACAGTGAGAGTTTTACTTCTTCTTTTCCTATCTGTATTCCTTTTATTTCTTTTTCAGCTCTGATTGCTGTGGCCAAAACTTCCAAAACTATGTTGAATAGTAGTGGTGAAAGTGGGCATCCTTGCCTTGTTCCTGACTTTAGGGGAAATGCTTTCAATTTTTCACCATTGAGGATAATGTTTGCTGTGGGTTTGTCATATATAGCTTTTATTATGTTGAGATATGTTCCTTCTATTCCTGCTTTCTGGAGGGTTTTAATCATAAATGGATGCTGAATTTTGTCAAAGGCTTTTTCTGCATCTATTGAGATAACCATATGGTTTTTTTCTTTCAATGTGTTAATGTGGTGTATTACATTGATTGATTTGCGGATGTTAAAAAAACCTTGCATTCCTGGGATAAAGCCCACTTGGTCATGATGTATGATCTTTTTAATATGATGTTGGATTCTGTTTGCTAGAATTTTATTAAGGATTTTTGCATCTATGTTCATCAGTGATATTGGCCTGTAGTTTTCCTTTTTTGTGACATCTTTGTCTGGTTTTGGAATTAGGGTGATGGTGGCCTCATAGAATGAGTTTGGAAGTTAACCATCTTCTGCAATTTTCTGGAAGAGTTTGAGTAGGATAGGTGTTAGCTCTTCTCTAAATTTTTGGTAGAATTCCGCTGTGAAGCCGTCTGGTCCTGGGCTTTTGTTTGCTGGAAGATTTCTGATTACAGTTTCGATTTCTGTGCTTGTGATGGGTCTGTTAAGATCTTCTATTTCTTCATGGTTCAGTTTTGGAAAGTTATATTTTTCTAAGAATGTGTCCATTTCTTCCAAGTTGTCCATTTTATTGGCATATAGCTGTTGGTAGTAGTCTCTTATGATCCTTTGTATTTCTGTGGAGTCTGTTGTGATCTCTCCATTTTCATTTCTAATTTTGTTGATCTGATTCTTCTCCCTTTGTTTCT
This sequence comes from Giraffa tippelskirchi, assembly GCF_054371585.1. Lineage (NCBI taxonomy): Eukaryota > Metazoa > Chordata > Mammalia > Artiodactyla > Giraffidae > Giraffa > Giraffa tippelskirchi. Next base: position 47,349,744 of record NC_137276.1, read on the forward strand.
TGATGAGTCTGGCTAATGGCTTGTCAATTTTGTTTATCTTCTCGAAAAACCAGCTTTTAGTTTTGTTGATTTTTGCTATGGTCTCTTTTGTTTCTTTTGCATTTATTTCTGCCCTAATTTTTAAGATTTCTTTCCTTCTACTGACCCTGGGGTTTTTCATTTCTTCCTTCTCTAGTTGCTTTAGGTGTAGAGTTAGTTGATTTATTTGATTTTTTTCTTGTTTCTTGAGGTACGCCTGTATTGCTATGAACCTTCCCCTTAGTATTGCTTTTACAGTGTCCCATAGGTTTTGGGTTGTTGTGTTTTCATTTTCATTCGTTTCTATGCATAATTTGATTTCTTTTTTGATTTCTTCTGTGATTTGTTGGTTATTCAGAAGCGTGTTGTTTAGCCTCCATATGTTGGAACTTTTAATAGTTTTTTTCCTGTAATTGAGGTCTAATCTTACTGCATTGTGGTCAGAGAAGATGGCTGGGATGATTTCAATTTTTTTGAATTTACCAAGGCTAGATTTATGGCCCAGGATGTGATCTATCCTGGAGAAAGTTCCATGTGCACTTGAGAAAAAGGTAAAATTGATTGTTTTGGGGTGGAAACTCCTGTAAATATCAATTAAATCTAATTTGTCTATTGTATCATTTAAAGTTTGTGTTTCCTTGTTAATTTTCTGTTTAGTTGATCTATCCATATGCGTGAGTGGAGTATTAAAGTCTCCCACTATTATTGTGTTATTGTTAATTTCCCCTTTCATACTTGTTAGTATTTGCCTTATATATTGTGGTGCTCCTATGTTGGGTGCATATATATTTATGATTGTTACGTCTTCTTCTTGAATTGATCCTTTGATCTTTATGTAGTGTCCTTCTTTGTCCCTTTTCACATCCTTTATTTTAAAGTCTATTTTATCTGAAATGAGTATTGCGACTCCTGCTTTCTTTTGGTCTCCGTTTGCATGGAATATGTTTTTCCATCCTTTCACTTTCAGCCTGTGTGTGTCTCTAGTTTTGAGGTGGGTCTCTTGTAGACAGCATATATAGGGGTCTTGTTTTTGTATCCATTCAGCAACCCTTTGTCTTTTGGTTGGGGCATTCAACCCATTTACATTTAAGGTAATTATTGATAAGTATGATCCCGTTGCCATTTACTTTGTTGTTTTGAGTTCGTGTTGAAACATCCTTTCTGTGTTTCCTGTTTAGAGAAGATCCTTTAGCATTTGCTGGAGAGCTGGTTTGGTGGTGCTGAATTCCCTCAGCTCTTGCTTGTCTGTAAAGCTTTTGAATTCTCCTTCATATCTGAATGAGACCCTTGCTGGGTACAGTAATCTGGGTTGTAGATTATTCTCTTTCATTACTTTAAGTATGTCCTGCCATTCCCTTCTAGCCTGAAGGGTTTCTATTGAAAGATCAGCTGTTATCCTTATGGGGATCCCCTTGTGTGTTATTTGTTGTTTTTCCCTTGCTGCTTTTAATATTTGTTCTTTGTGTTTGATCTTTGTTAATTTGATTAATATGTGTCTTGGGGTGTTTCGCCTTGGGTTTATCCTGTTTGGAACTCTCTGGGTTTCTTGGACTTCTGTGACTATTTCTTTCCTCAATTTAGGGAAATTCTCAACTATTATCTCCTCGAGTATTTTTTCATGGCCTTTCCTTTTATCTTCTTCTTCTGGGACTCCTATGATTCGAATGTTGGGGCGTTTCATATTGTCCCAGAGGTCCCGGAGGTTTTCCTCATTTCTTTTGATTCTTTTTTCTTTTTTCCTCTCTGCTTCGTTTATTTCCACCATTCTATCTTCTACCTCACTTATCCTATCTTCTGCCTCCGTTATTCTACTGTTGGTTCCCTCCAGAGTGTCTTTTATCTCCTTTATTTCATTATTCATTCTATATTGATTCCTTTTTATTTCTTCTAAGTCCTTGATAAACATTTCTTGCATCTTCTCAATCTTTGTCTCCAGGCTATTTATCTGTAACTCCATTTTGCTTTCAAGATTTTGGATCATTTTTATTATCCTTATTCTAAATTCTTTTTCAGATAGATTCCCTATCTCCTCCTCTTTTGTTTGGCTTTGTGGGCATTTCTCATTTTCCTTTACTTGCTGAGTATTTCTCTGTCTTTTCATCTTGTTTAGATTGCTGTGTTAGGCGTGGCCCTTCTGTATTCTGGTAGTATGAAGTTCCTCTTTGTTGTGGAGGTTCCTCACTGCGGTTGGGGTTGGACAGGTGGCTTGTCAAGGCTTCCTGGTTGGGGGAGCTTGTGTCGGTGTTCTGGTGGGTGGAGCTGGATTTCTGCTCTCTAGAGTGTAATGGAGTGACCAGTATTAATTTTTGAGATGTCTATGGATTTGGTGTGCCTCTGGGCAGCCTGTATATTGATGCTCAGGTCTATGTTCCTGCGTTGCTGGAGAATTTGCGTGGTATGTCTTGCTCTGGAACTTATTGTCTCTTGGGTGGAGCTTGGTTTCAGTGAATTTATGGAGGCTATTGGATGGTCTCTTATTAATTAATGTTTCCCCTGGCTTTCAGTCTTATTCTTGCAGTAGCCTCCAGACTTCTCCTTCCATACAGCCTCAATAATAAAACTTTTAGGTTAATGGTGAAACGATTCTCCACAGTGAGGGATACCCAGAAAGGTTCACTGAGTTACATGGAGAGATGAGGTGGGGGGGGGGGTTGAGGTGACCAGGAGGGGAAGAGGGGAATTCAAATGTGGAGAGAGCAATCTAGCCAGTAAGCACTTCCCTCTGTGCTTTCCACAGTTTGGAACCCTCAGAGTGATTCACAGAGATACATAGAGAGGGGGGAGGAAGGTAACAGAGGTGAGCATGAGTAGAAAGGGAGGAATTAAGAGGGGAGAGAGAGATCTGGGCAGTATCCTGTTCCTGAAGTGTTCTCCGGTACCCAGAACACCCTCAGAGATTCACAGAATTGGGTTGAGAAGAGAAGGAGGAGGGTGGGAGATAGAGGTTCCCTGAGGGAGAAGAAAGAGCATCAATAGGGGGAGAGAGTGATCAGGCCAGTGATCACACTCCTGAGTAAAAATGGGTCCTAAAGATTGGGTTCTTAAATGTACAAAGTTGATATCAAATATGTAAAACAAAGATTAAAAATCTAGAGTAGAGGTTAGACTCTTATAAAACTTACAATCTAAAAAAAAAAAAAAAAGAAAGAAAAAAGGAAACAGTGTAAAAAGAAAAAAAAAACAGTAAAACAGTAAAAAAAGAAACAGTAAAAAAATGTAGAACAGGAAAAAAACATTAAAAAAAAGAAAACACAAAAGGTATAAGATATACGTATGTAGTTTGCTTCAAAAATAGGGTTTTTTTTTTTTTTGCAAGTTAATAGTGGGTTATGAAAATGAAAGTTAAAGGTGTAATAGAGGACTTGAAGAAAAAGGAAAGAAGAGGAAAAAAAAATTGTTTTTTTAATTAAAAAAAAAATAATAATAGTAAAAAATATATATATCCCGGACTTTCTCTGGAGCTGTTGTGAGCAGTGTGGGATCTGCTCAGTTTTAGATAGATCCTTATTCCTGCTTATACTTTTCAAGATCTATAGGTCCTTTTCAATGCAGTCGGTATTAACTACAGTGATCTTAATCTGCTGGCCTGTCCCTTCCAAAGCGCTTCCCTCTGTTTATTTGGCTTCTGTTTGGAGATCTCTTCAGTATCTAATTTCCGCCCTGCAACAAAGCGGTGGAGGTGATCTCTTTAGGTTCGCTTGTTCAATCGTGCTGTGGGGAGGAAGGAACACTGCAATTCTGGCGTGTGTGTGGTAAGCTCGCAGTGTCTCGGCCGCACTGGGTTCGCCCCCGCTCACGGCGTGTGTGCTTTCCCCGTCTACCCTGCTCAGGCTTCAGGTTACTCGGCCAGGGAGCGGGCCCTGAGCTGCGTGCACTTCCCAGGTCTAAGCCGCTCAGGTTCAGGCTCCCGGTTACTCCACAAAGGCGCAGACTCGGTTTCGCCCGCGGCTTGTGGGTTTCGCCCGCGGCTTGTGCCGTTCCCGGTCGGGGCTGCCCAGGCGGCCAGGAGTTTGGCGAGGGCGCTCTCCCTTGTTGGGGTGGTGCGGCTTATCACCTCCCTGGTCCCCGCCTCGGTTTACGGGCGCGCCCGGCTCCGGTGTGCTTTGTGTCGGTTCTGGGGAGCTGGTCTCTGGCTGCGACCCTCCCGGCGGCTGTCGACCCTCCGGGATCTCAGGCAGTCTTTGCTTAGAAACTGGGAGCCTGCTTGCAGTTTGGTAGGGGGTGCCCTCTCTGGAGCCGAGTTTGCCCCTTTCCGGCTCTGGCGGGCCCCGCCTGCCCGCTGTGTCCGGCGGGGGATGGGGCGGTCCGCAGCCGGCTAGCTCTCCTCTGGTATCGATCGCTCAGTCCTTTGTTCTGTGAGCGGTCCGGCAGTGCCTTAGAGTTGGGCTTTTCGCGGGATAGTTCTCTCTCTCTCGCTGTCCCACAGTTTAGGTTACTATCTCACGTTAGCTCCCTCAGATTGCCCTCGGGGCACTCGGGCCCGGTCCTTACCCTAGGCAATGCCGCCCGCTCCTCTCCGTTCTGCCCCCACTTGCTGGTGGCGGATGATGCGAGCGTCTGGGGTTCTTTGCTGGGAGTTGCTTTAGGCACGTAATCTGTGGATTTTATTTATTTTTTTCCTCCCAGTTACGTTGCCCTCCGAGATAAAAAATCCTCCCCCACACCCGCCGGTGAAAGGGTTTCCTGGTGCTTGGAAATTCCTCCTCTTTTACAACTCCCTCCCCGGGACGGGTCTCCGTCCCTAACTCTTTTGTCTCTCTTTTTATCTTTTATAATTTCTCCTACCTCTTTTGAAGATAATGCGCAGTTTTTGTGGAAGCCTGACGTCCTCTGCCTGCCTTCAGAAGTAGTTTTGTGAAGTTTGGTCAGCGTTCAGATGTTCTTTCAATAAATTTGTGGAGGAGAGAGTGGTCTCCCCGTCCTATTCCTCCGCCATCTTAGCCCCGCCTCTCCGGTTCTCTTCACTTTAAACTAACATTCCCTTATAAAGGAATCTTTCACTCAGGGACATCTAAAACATCAAATAATTGTCTTACGCTTTACTGTAAGAATAAATATGCTTGTTGCTGGTCTAAGCTTAAGAGGGCCACAACTTTCTCTGTCTCTAGTGGCAATGAAACCACTTTGAGTACTTTTTAAAGGCTTTCCTCAGGTCTTTCATGAGTGAAAATATGAGCTATGTAAAGACGTCAGTTGTTACAAGGGCTTCTATGAACTACTTATCCAGCAAGAAAAAAATCTTTCTGAAACCAACTACTCCCTTCCAGGGAAATGGACAAACATCCTTTGTCAGCCTGGCAGAAAAAAAGTCCTTAATTATAATTTTTACCAACTGATAAAGCAACAATGGCTTACATAGTGTAGGTCCTCAAGAAATATCTGTATATATGTTGACTGAAGAGTGTTTGTTCAGTGCTATGCTTCCAGGACCAGAAAAAAAATAATTTAAAAGTATAAGACCTAGCATGGGGTTTCAAAAAATGTATAGTACATTTGAGGACAGCAACGACATATTTAATATAACTTGAAATCAATATCAGAAAAATGCACATTTTAAAAGACTTATAGATTTAAAATTCTTTGCAGACTTTGGAAAAGGAGAAACAAACATAAACTAGAATAAGCACTAAAAACTTTGTGAAAGAAGTGGATATAGAACTTTTGTTTGTTTATGCTGGGTGACAACACTAAACAAATAACCAAAATTTTCAATGGTTTACCACACATTTATTTTTGATTCACATACATGATACCTAGGGTTGGCTTCATTTCTGTTCCATATCTTCCTTATTCAAGGACTCAGGCTAAAGGACCAGTCTCATTTTAAACTGCTGGGACAGAGAAGTTATAGAAATAATGAAACCACACAATGGCTGCAATGGCTGTTGAAGCTTCTATTTGGTCACAGCATATATTACTTCCATCCACACTCCACCAGCTAACAAGTCATGTGAATAAGACTGCCATACATGGAGAACCAAGTATAGTTTTCCTACTGGGAGGAGCATAGCAAATCACTTAATAACCAATGAGGATATAAAATCCTCTTAGAGTGAAGACAGCATATAATACAACAGTAATACATTACTGTAATATAACAATACAGTAATATAATCTCCAAGAGCTCTACCATAAAGTAGATATGGAATGTGGGTTGGAGATACAAATAGCAGAAATATCTGGATCAAAAGGTATGCCTATATTGATTTTATCTGAGTCTTCCAAAGGGTTTTCCAAAACTGTTAAAATAATGCACATTTCAACAGTGTATGAAAAGATATTTCCAACCCATATTATCAATTGCTCAATATGCCAATTGGTAAGAGGGTAATTCATGTTCCCATTTTCATTCCTCTGGTTATAAGGATGAATATTTGTTCATATATTTTATGACTATTTTCCCTATTTATATACTTTTAAAACAATAACATTTTAGTATATAGAGAGAATTTATATAGCTTGTTAAAATTCATCACAATCTGCTCAGATTTTAGGCCTTGACTAAAGTAAAGTGGTTGAGGATTGTTGTTTATGTGGTATCTGTCAGAATTTATTCTGCTTTTTTATAAAACTTTAAAATACCACTCCACACACACTCAACTTACCAGATAAGGCATGAAATTGCCTAGAAAGAAAGATCACAGATTTTAAAATGCTGAATTCTGGCCATAAACAGTGTACAGCTAATCATTTACGAGGCTAGTATTTAGCCTACTGCACAAGGTGATCAACATTTCTGTCCTGATTAACTCCTCAAGAATCCTCCAATTCCTTCAGACTAAACTCTACCAAAACATAGATTATTTCTGAAATTCTGTAACATTCACATATTCATCATACACTTTTCTTTACTACTAGATGCAAGGTCACTGATGGTAAGCTGTGTTCTGTCCTGTTTACCATGAATCACTAATGCCAAGTACAGTGATCCAAATAGGTGTCCCATGAATTTTTGTTGAGGAAGATAATGACTGAATGTACACAACAGTTCAAGGGAAAACTTTAAATCAATAAAAGTAAAACTGCAAATAAATTTTCATATTGTTTAATCATTCAATGCACCAGGAAGAATACTGAATGGCTTCAGTCAGATTTGCTTAAAGATAAAAATGTAAACTAGTTTGGATGAAACTTGCATTGGCAGAAGGTTTAAATTTTCATTCCTAACTTAACATACATCAAGAAGTAGCTGAACCAGTTCTAAGTTCATACCAAGTGCCTGTGATAGAGCCCAATGTAAACTTAAATGCTCAGGTTTTACTGATTAAAAAATGAAGCTAACTGAATATTAAGCAAATATTGTATTTTTGCATAATAGAGACATAACATTGAATGACTAGATTCAATTCCATTAAAAAGTATATTATGTCAGAGGTCTCCTAAGACCATCCCCAGTTTCAAGGATTCACAAGGAAGATGCACAGGACATAACCACATTAACCTTTTTCTAAATGATAATTGAAATTTCCATCAGTATCTGGAATCCTCTTCCTTCACACACTAGATGATGTGTATTGGATTTTCCCACTGTTCCCAAAACTTGTGTCTTGCACGTATTTGAGAATGATTGCCTATTGCGAATAAATGAACAAGGAAGTATTCATACAAAAACGCCTATGACAAAACTGGCTAGCATTAAAATACTGACAAATTTTACACTGAGTTGCAGAAATGTATGGGGCATCAAGAAAGATAAATATTATCACGGCATTAATAGGTAGCTCTGAAATATGCACCAATTTAAATTCAATAATATGCAAATGTTTTTTGTTTAAAGTGATACATTTTGTGCTAGATGTTTGAGGAAACATTTAAGAAAATAAATATTTATGTTATGAGCAAGAAAGCATAAAAAAGCAAAATTTAATTTTTGATTATAAAAGCTAACATGTTGAGCAGATAATTCAGCTTAAATACATTTACTTAACAGATATAACTTATGTTATTACATATATACATATATTCAGTACATAATTTTGGCATATGAGTTACACATTTTATTATTAATCTTCCTCACTACACCTTCTTTTACAATATCTACTTGTCTTACAAAATTCAAATCTATAATTTCTAAAAGCCTGGGCAACATTTACCTTTGTGCTGTCCATAAAAAAGTAAAAAATAAGCAAATCAATAATATCAGCAAGATTAAAGGTGAGCATCTACCTCCCTAACAGAATATATTGTCTTGTTGGTTTGTTCAGCATTTCCTAACCAAATACACCAGGACTAGAGAAAAGTACTGAATAAAACAGATTCATCCTGCCGGTAAAGAATCTGCTTGTAAGGCAGAAGACCTGAGCTTGATACCTGAGTTGGGAAGATCCCCTAGAAATCTTGCTCCAGCATTCTTCTTTTACTGGAGTAATCACTCCAGTATTCTTGCCTGGGAAATCTCATGGACAGAGGAGCCTAGAGGGCTACCGTCTCTGGGGTCACCAAAAGTCAGACACGACTGAGCAACTAAAACACATCCCTAAAAGACTTAACCTCTAGGAGAGGAAATAAGCTCTCAAACTAATTTACTAAGAGTGATATTGCTTCAACAGAGGTGTAAGCAAGGCATTAAGTAAACTCAGAGAGAAGAGAGGGGCGACAAAATCAGGCAAGGGAAGACTTGTGAAGAGGATAAGACCTCAGACTTGAATTATGTGAAGCTTCAGGGTCAGACAGAGGAAGGACTAGCACATCCAGTACACAGAGAATATGCCAAGTTTCCTGTGGGCAGGGCTGGTTTGTCCTGCTCCTTGGTCCAGTTCAAGCCCAGGGTCAGGAGCTGGGCACCCCACCAGCTAAACACTTGTTCCCTTTCCTCCTCAGGCACCCAGTGTCCCAACTACCATGGGTCAAGGAAATATTGCTACACAACTATTTTATGTCCGCCAGGCTCCCAAGTGTTTCATGGATCAGAAACTAGTTTTAATCAGAATTTCTTGGCTTGGAGATTTCAGTACAATGTGTGTATTATTAGCCCAGAGATAAACCCACGCACCTATGGACACCTTATCTTCGACAAAGGAGGCAAGAATATACAATGGAGAAAAGACAATCTCTTTAACAAGTGGTGCTGGGAAAACTGGTCAACCACTTGTAAAAGAATGAAACTAGAACACTTCCTAACACCATACACAAAAATAAACTCAAAATGGATTAAAGATCTAAACGTAAGACCAGAAACTATAAAACTCCTAGAGGAAAACATAGGCAAAACACTCTCCGACATAAATCACAGCAGGATCCTCCATGACCCACCTCCCAGAATATTGGAAATAAAAGCAAAAATAAACAAATGGGACCTAATTAAAATTAAAAGCTTTTGCACAACAAAGGAAACTATAAGCAAGGTGAAAAGACAGCCTTCACAATGGGAGAAAATAATAGCAAATGAAGCAACAGACAAACAATTAATCTCAAAAATATACAAGCAACTTCTGCAGCTGAATTCCAGAAAAATAAACGACCCAATCAAAAAATGGGCCAAAGAACTAAACAGACATTTCTCCAAAGAAGACATACAGATGGCTAACAAACACATGAAAAGATGCTCAACATCGCTCATTATTAGAGAAATGCAAATCAAAACCACAATGAGGTATCATTTCACACCAGTCAGAATGGCTGCTATCCAAAAGTCTACAAGCAATAAATGCTGGAGAGGGTGTGGAGAAAAGGGAACCCTCTTACACTGTTGGTGGGAATGCAAACTAGTACAGCCACTATGGAGAACGGTGTGGAGATTCCTTAAAAAACTGGGAATAGAACTGCCATATGACCCAGCAATCCCACTGCTGGGCATATACACCGAGGAAACCAGAATTGAAAGAGACGGATGTACCCCAATGTTCATCGCAGCACTGTTTACAATAGCCAGGACATGGAAGCAACCTAGATGTCCATCAGCAGACGAATGGATAAGGAAGCTGTGGTACATATACACAATGGAATATTACTCAGCCATTAAAAAAAATACATTTGAATCGGTTCTACTGAGATGGATGAAACTGGAGCCCATTATACAGAGTGAAGTAAGCCAGAAAGAAAAACAACAATACAGTATACTAATGCATATACATGGAATTTGAAAGATGGCAACGATAACCCTATATGCGAGACAGAATAAGAGACACAGATGCATAGAACAATTTTATGGACTCTGAGGGAGAAGGTGAGGGTGGGACGTTCTGGGAGAATAGCATTGAAACATGTATATTATCATATGTGAAACAGAACACCATTCCATGTTCGATGCATGAGACAAGGGCTCAGGGCCGGGGCAATGGGATGACCCAGAGGGATGGGATGGGGAGGGAGGTGGGTGGGGGATCCAGGAAGGGGAACACATGTAAACCCATGGCTGATTCATGTCAATGTATGGCAAAAACTATTACAATATTGTAAAGTAATTAGCCCCCAACTAAAATAAATAAATTTATAAAAAAAAAAAAAAAAAATTGGAGAAGAAAAGTGTAGCAAACAATACAATGATAAAAAAATAAATAAATAAAAATAAATAAATAAATAAATAAATAAATAAATAAATAAATAAATAAATAAAAATAAGTAGAAATCACTGAAAGAAAAAAGAAAAAAAAAAAAAAAAGACTCAACTTGGCCCTGAAATAGATGGGGCTCTAACTTCTTGTGGGACTTGCTTCCACGAGTCAAAATGATAGTTTTTTTTTATTATTCATAGACTAGTTCCCATACCATGCCTGGGTCTCAGTAAGTATAAAGAATACCATTTAATGGGCTTTGACATACTAATCATTGTTATCTATTCTTAGAATAGAAACTCTAGTAAAGATTTTGTTAGGATATTTCTGGATAACATGAGAATTTTAAAGATACAAGTCTCCACTTACTTTTAAGAAGTCATAAATCTTCTTTGTTAATTTAGCTGGAATATCCCAGGTGGCTCAGATGGTAAAGAATCTGCTTGCCAATGAGGAGACACAAGAAACAATGGGTTTGATTCATGAGTCAGGTAGATTCCCTGGAGTAGGAAATGGCACCCCACTCTAGTCCTCTTGCCTGGAAAATTTCATGAAAAGAGGAGACTGGCAGGCTACAGTTAGAAATGACTAAGCAACTAAGCGCGCACACACACACACACACACACTCACTCACACATTCCCCCATTAATTAACTTCCACTAACTAATAGAATTTGCTGCACCTTTGCTCTACCTGCTCAGAGAGGCTGCTGTGGACATGGTATTACCCAGAAGTGGAGAATGTTATACTAACAGCTATTATTTTTAAGTATGTAGTAAATACTAGGCATGGAACCAAACACTTTACATGTATTGTTTTCCTGAATCTTCAAAACATCTCTATATTTAGGTTCTTTTAAAATCTTCATCTTACAGAGATTTATTTAACAGATAAGTGAATTGTGTAAGATCACACAAGCTAAGTGTCAGAGCTAAAATTCCAATGTAGATTTGTTTGACTGCTAAGCACAAAAGATTAAACATTGTACTTTATGGCCCTTCAAAATGAAGACAGAAAATTACAAAAAAAATCTCATAAGGAGAGATAAGTCCTTCTACACTGTGATAATGTTATCTGTATTAGCACAACACCTGGCAAGTATGGATATCCAGTAAATACAGGATGGATAAATAATTTTAATTGTCATCTTAGAGAAAAATACTGCATGGTGGCAATATTATGTGGAACCAAAAAAAAAAAAAAAGGCAAACTCACAGAACATAGTAGAATTACAATTGCCAGGGGCTAGGGGATGAGGCAAATGGGAAGACGTTGATCAAAAGGTATAAACTTTCAGTTCTAAGATGAATAAAGTCTGAGAACCTATTTATAACATGGTGATCATTATTGTTAATGCTGGACTGTGTAACTGAAATTTGCTAAGAGAGTAGAACTTAAACATTCTTACCAATTCCACAAACAAAAGTAAATATGTGAGCTAATAGATGTGTTAATTCACTCAATTGTTGGAATTCTTTCACAATGTATTTGTTGTTTAGTCACTAAATTATACCCAATTCTTTTGAGACCAGTCTGTTGTTCCATGTCCAGTTCTAACTGTTGCTTCCTGACCTGCATACAGGTTTCTCAAGAGACAGGTCAGATGGTCTGGTATTCCCATCTCTTTCAGAATTGTCCACAGTTTATTGTGATCCACACAGTCAAAGGCTTTGGCATAGTCAATAAAGCAGAAATAGATGTTTTTCTGGAACTTTCTTGCTTTTTCGATGATCCAGCGGATATTGGCAATTTGATCTCTGCTTCCTCTGCCTTTTCTAAAACCAGCTTGAGCATCTGGAAGTTCACGGTTCACGTATTGCTGAAGCCTGGCTTGGAGAATTTTGAGCATTACTTTACTAGCATGTGAGATGAGTGCAATTGTGCGGTAGTTTGAGCATTCTTTGGCATTGCCTTTCTTTGGGATTGGAACAAAAACTGACTTTTTCCAGTCCTGTGGCCACTTCTGAGTTTTCCAAATTTGCTGGCATATCGAGTGCAGCACTTTCACAGCATCACCCTTGAGGATTTGAAATAGCTCAACTGGAATTCCATCACCTCCACTAGCTTTGTTCGTAGTGATGCTTTCTAAGGCCCACTTGACTTCACATTCCAGGATGTCTGGCTCTAGGTGAGTGATTACACCATCGTGATTATCTGGGTCATGAAGATCTTTTTTGAACAGTTCTTCTGTGTATTCTTGCCACCTCTTCTTAATATCTTCTGCTTCTATTAGGTCCATACCATTTCTGTCCTTTATCGAGCCTATCTTTGTATGAAATGTTCCTTTGGTATCTCTAATTTTCTTGAAGAGATCTCTAGTCTTTCCCAATCTGTTGTTTTCCTCTATTTCTTTGCACTGATCGCTGAGGAAGGCTTTCTTATCTCTCCTTGCTATTCTTTGGAATTCTGCATTCAGATGGGAATATCTTTCCTTTTCTCCTTTGCTTTTTGCTTCTCTTCTCTTCCCAGCTATCTGTAAGGCCTCCTCAGACAGCCATTTTGCTTTTTTGCATTTCTTTTCCATGGGGATGGTCTTGATCCCTGTCTCCTGTACAATGTCACGAACCTCTGTCCATAGTTCGTCAGGCACTCTGTCTATCAGGTCTAGTCCCTTAAATCTATTTGTCTCTTCCACTGTATACTCATAAGGGATTTGATCTAGGTCATACCTGAATGGACTAGTGGTTTTCCCTACTTTCTTCAATTTAAGTCTGAATTTGGCAATAAGCAGTTCATGATCTGAGCCACAGTCTGCTCCTGGTCTTGTTTTTGCTGACTGTATAGAGCTTCTCCATCTTTGGCTGCAAAGAATATAATCAATCTGATTTCGGTGTTGACCATCTGGTGATGTCCATGTGTAGAGTCTTCTCTTGTGTTGTTGGAATAGGGTGGTTCCAAATAGGAAAAGGAGTATGTCAAGGCTGTATATTGTCACCCTGCTTATTTAACTTATATGCAGAGTACATCATGAGAAATGCTGGGCTGGAAGAAACACAAGCTGGAATCAAGATTGCCGGGGAGAAATATCAATAACCTCAGATATGTGGATGACACCACCCTTATGGCAGAAAGTGAAGAAGAACTAAAGAGCCTCTTGATGAAGGTGAAAGAGGAAAGTGAAAAAGTTGGCTTAAAGCTCAACATTCAGAAAACTAAGATCATGGCATCTGGTCCCATCACTCCATGGGAAATAGATGGGGAAACAGTGGAAACAGTGTCAGACTTTATTTTTTTGGGCTCCAGAATCACTGCTGATGGTGACTGCAGCCATGAAAGTAAAAGACGCTTACTCCTTGGCAGGAAGGTTATGGCCAACCTAGATAGCATATTTAAAAGCAGAGACATTACTTTGCCAACAAAAGTCCGTCTAGTCAAGGCTATGGTTTTTCCAGTGGTCATGTATGGATGTGAGAGTTGGACGGTGAAGAAAGCTGAGCACCGCAGAATTGATGCTTTTGAACTGTGGTGTTGGAGAAGACTCTTGAGAGTCCCTTGGACTGCAAGGAGATCCAATCAATCCATCCTAAAAGAGATCAATCCTGGGTGTTCACTGGAAGGTCTGATGTTGAAGCTGAAACTCCAATACTTTGGCCACCTCATGTGAAGGTAGACTCATTGGAAAAGACCCTGATGCTGGGTAGGATTGAGGGTGTGATGAGAAGGGGACGACAGAGGATGAGATGGTTGGATGGCATCACCGACTCGATGGACATGGGTTTGGTGGACTCCGGGAGTTGGTGATGGACAGAGAGGCCTGGCGTGCTGCAATTCATGGGGTCGCAAAGAGTCGGACACGACTGATTGACTGAACTTCTGAGACCCCATGAACTGTAGCCTGCCAGGCTCCTCTGTCCATGGGATTTCCCAAGCAAGAATCCTGGAGTGGGTTGCCATTTCCTTCTCCAGGGGATCTTCCCAACCCAGGAATCAAACCTGGATCTCCTACATAGGCAGGAAGATTCTTTACCACTGAGCCACCAGTGTATCAAATTATCACTCTGTGCACTTTAAATATATTACAATTTTATTTGGCAACCATACCTCAATAAATCTGAAAAAAACTCTCTTGTAGTCTTGTTCACATTATTAATTTATTTGTATTGTCTATAATACATAGTCGTATTGAGTGGAAAAATGAAAACAGAGCTCACAATCCCACTCTGTCCATTTGTTTCATCCTTCATCTTCATTTCAGGGGGGTGGAGAAAGTGGAGGGAAAATGATAAGAGGCTGGGAATGATTTGTATCAATTTTGCTGCATTTCATGCCAGTAGATCATTTAATCTAACTCCCCAGAAGCAGTCTCAGTCACTGTTATTTTAAAGAAAAGAGTTGAAACAGAAATCAGAGATGAGAGTATTCCCATCTAGTGCTACTGCTCTCTTTAAACTGAACTGAGATCCTTTTATAAGAACAGTCCCCAGAGCCCTCCTTATGACAAGAATGATGCATATCTTTATTTAAAATGTCATCCCTGCCCCTTCCTCCATGGTAAGAATGAATGTCCTGGATATTCATTACAAAACCTCTGATCAATTTGGTTTGAAACTTTTCACACAAATACGCCCAGATGAATTGTATTTACTGCTCTGAGACAAGAATATTGCTGTTACAGAACTATTTTCTCTAATGAAATTGACATTTTCTTCCCCTGATGATTAATAGCTTCAGGCACCAGAAACAGTAAAGAAGAAGATAGCTCTTAATACTCAGCTGGCAAGCCTATGTTTCAATGGAGGCTGCAGGGGAAGAAAGTAGGAGCTAGCCTTGGTTCAGAGGTGACCTCTAACTATGAGCCATTCTGCCCAGTGGGAAGAAACCAAAGGCGGAAATGGCACCTTCAGCCAACTCCATCTTTACTGAATAAAGTTAAAAATTGTGAGGGGGGCAGGGGTACATTTCTAGCAATAAAGAATGAGAGTTGAAAGATGGGGCCATGGAAGAATATTTCCTTCCAAGTCAATAGTATTTTTAAAGTGAGTCTGGAGTAAGTTGTTAAAATCAGAAGTGACTGATGGTATTATTTTCTTAAGATAATTCATTGCAAGAGTGATTAAAGGCAATTAACTGTCTCCATGATACAGATGAGCACAAGAGATATACCTAAAATTATGCTCATTTTTTATTAAACAATGAGCAGTTTTTGTCAGTTCAGTTCAGTTCAGTTCAGTCACTCAGTCGTGTCCGACTCTCTGCGGCCCCATGAATTGCAGCACGCCAGGCCTCCCTGTCCATCACCAACTCCCGGAGTCCACCCAAACCCATGTCTATCGAGTCGGTGATGCCATCCAACCATCTCATCCTCTGTCGTCCCCTTCTCATCACACCCTCAATCCTACCCAGCATCAGGGTCTTTTCCAATGAGTCTACCTTTGCATGAGGTGGCCAAAGTATTGGAGTTTCAGCTTCAACATCAGACCTTCCAATGAACACCCAGGATTGATCTCTTTTAGGATGGATTGATTGGATCTCCTTGCAGTCCAAGGGACTCTCAAGAGTCTTCTCCAACACCACAGTTCAAAAGCATCAATTCTGCGGTGCTCAGCTTTCTTCACCGTCCAACTCTCACATCCATACATGACCACTGGAAAAACCATAGCCTTGACTAGACGGACTTTTGTTGGCAAAATAATGTCTTTGCTTTTAAATATGCTATCTAGGTTGGCCATAACCTTCCTGCCAAGGAGTAAGCGTCTTTTACTTTCATGGCTGCAGTCACCATCAGCAGTGATTCTGGAGCCCAAAAAAATAAAGTCTGACACTGTTTCCACTGTTTCCCCATCTATTTCCCACGGAGTGATGGGACCAGATGCCATGATCTTAGTTTTCTGAATGTTGAGCTTTAAGCCAACTTTTTCACTCTCCTCCTTCACCTTCATCAAGAGGCTCTTCAGTTCTTCTTCACTTTCTGCCATAAGGGTGGTGTCATCCGCATATCTGAGGTTATTGATATTTCTCCCGGCAATCTTGATTCCAGCTTGTGTTTCTTCCAGCCCAGCATTTCTCATGATGTACTCTGCATATAAGTTAGGTGACTGCAAATCATTACAAGGTTTTCTTGAAATTGCAGGAGGCAAGAAGGCAAATATTAACCCAAAGAATTGCATGAAATCTTGCTGTCTCCTCAGTCTCCCTCACTGTAAGCCATCCTACAGTCTCATAGACAGAAGTATCTCCCTCATCTTCACACTTGGCTCCTCTCCCCAGGTCACTTTAAACCTCATTCATGAACTCAGGACAGCATATTGGTTAAAAGAAGGGTTCAGGAACCAGACTGCCTGGGTTGAATCCTGCCTTGGCTTTTTGCTCTACACCATTCACTTCACCTCTCTTGGGATGATATCTACTCTAGGACTAAAGGAGTTTCTTACATGTAGAGGATTCAGAATAACGCCTGGCACACAGTGACTGTGGTTGCTGCTGCCAGATGTTTGTCGCTGTTGTTGCTGTTATTTAAAATCAGATATGCTCTAAGTCATGGATTTCAAAGTCTTAACCTTCCCCTCCATTTACCTTGAGCTTCTAGTATGTTCTACCTTAGTAGTTTTCAAAGCAGGAGTTCAGGGATAGGGTGCACATGAGAATCCCCTAGAGTACTCCTGCCAAACATTCATTTTTTTATCCTCAGTCAGGACTGTATGAGTCAAATTCTCAAGGAAGAAAAGAATTTCAGGAGGCATTCACTGGGCCTACATTTTGGAAAAAAACATCTCTTCTAGTTAACTTCCAGTTAACAATAAATGTGACTTGTAGTCAACTGACAACCCTAAGACTTTGAATAAATAATCCTTTCCTTTCCTTTGTAGCTCAGTCGGTAAAGAATCAGGTTCAATACCTGGATCAGGAGGATCCCCTGGAGAAGGAAATGACAAGCCACTCCAGTATTCTTGCCTGGAGAATCCCACGGACAGAGGAGCCTGGCAGGCTACAGTCCATGGGTTCGCAAGAGTCGGACACGACTGAGCGACTAAACCACGAAAATGCAGTTATCATTCTTGCAATTCAGACAAGAGTAAGCATTTTAGTCCGTGTATTAGTTGCTAAGGTCCAAGACATAAGATGGCTATAACTGATGTCCACATACAAGGAAGTTCTTCAAATTAGGTGCCTTACACTTCTGTGTATATATTAAAACAATGACTGATTTTTCTAACTGAATTTCCTCTCATTTAGAATAAATTCTGTTGTGCTTAGAAAAAAAAAAAAGGAACAGGTTAGCCTCTCATTATAAGAAACCAAGCACAAGTCTCATTTGAAATGCTAATAAGCATCACTATTTCCTCTATGAAATTAGCCAAAATGTAACTCATTTCTACCCGCTGTTTTATTTACTCTGATTCCCACACATCCCTGTTCGAGTAAAGCTTGTTGACTATGTACTATAAAGTTTACACACTATAAACTTTTCCTTTGGTGGTCAGGGTTGGCAAACTTAAATACCCATGGGAGCCAAGCCAATCATGGAAATTAGAGAAATGTGTCCCCCAAGTGTGACATGATGAATAGCACGTGACCCTCAGCTTCCGTGTCAGAGACACAGGAGGGATTGGCAGGGACTCTGGCACAATGGAGAGTGCAGGAAGCATTTGTAGGGCATTATACAGCTCCAATGGAGTAGGAAATGGCAATCCACTCCAGTATTCTTGCCAGGATAATCCCATAGACAAAGGAACCTGGCAGGCTGCAGCCCATGGGGTCGGAAGGGGTCAGACAAGACTGAAGCAACTGAGCACATACAACTCCAACAATAGAAAAAGATCAATAGTAGGCCCAATATTGCCCAGAAATTCCAATTTTTCAACAGGAACTAGAAATCTGGAATGTTACATGAATTTTTGCATTATTAACAACTAAATCAAATTTAATATGTGTGAACAACATAAATCCAATGGTGCCTATCTGCTGATAAAAATCAGCTTTGGGGCTAGCAATTAAAATCTCTGCTTTCAATGTTCTTGCCCTTCCTAGTAGAATAGGAGATGCTGAGGGTTCCCTGGATGCCTTCCTCACAACACTCCTCACACTACACATCATTGTTTAGTATGTATCTTGTCCCTGCTAAGCTGTCAACTCCATGAGAAAACACAACTTCTATCTTGTCCTCCAGGCACAGAAAGTGTGCTTGATAAATATCTGTGGACTGTGACTGAAGGCACGGTCCTCATCTCTAGCTCCTTTGTTAACTCAAAAGTGCCCGACATCATGTTCGGCTTATAGTGACGCTATAAGGGTATAGATGGTTAATTGTCCCACCTGGCTAATGTCCAGATTCAATGTACCTGGAACAGTAACCAACAACATCCATTGAAGATTACAATACAAACTTTCAAATACAAAAGCAAACCAGAAACTAGGGGAATTTGAACAAATCCTTGGAAAATAAGGTCAAAGTTAATCTACTTTAGGTTTGAGTTTCCTTGATATACCAGAGTATCTTGAGCAGTCCTGTCCCTGCATAAAGACCTTTTAGTCAGTTCAGTTCAGTCACTCAGTCATGTCCGACTCTTTGCAACCCCATGGACTGCAGCATGCCAGGCCTCCCTGTCCACCACCAGCTCCCAGAGTTTACTCAAACTCATGTCCGTTGAGTCGGTGATGCCATCCAACCATCTCTTCCTCTGTAGTCCCCTTCTCCTCCTGCTTTCAATCTTTCCCAGCATCAGGGTCTTTAAAAAAGACCTTGCCATTTTCTATATGACAGTCTTTCCTTCATCTGGAAATTAGATCTGTCATCAAGAGAATAGACTACCATACAGCTTACATGGTTTTGTATATTATATCTTTATTATATATATATTATATTATATTGTATCTTTTGTATATATATATATCTTTCCTAAGAGATAATATACATAAATTAAAAGAATAAAATTAAATGATAAAAAGTTTTTCATTCTTTATATCATTATAATTTTTTGCATTTTTGCTGCTTCACAAAATTCTATTAAGCCTGCCTCTCAGTGCATGAAATGAAGAAGTTGTAACTGAATGCCAGTCTTCTCTAGTACAAAACAGGGAGTCAGGTAAATCCTTGGCCCCAGGGAAGCAGCGACCAGGTTATAAAAAGTTAAGATTAGGGGTAAAAGGAGAATGGATGAGGATAAGTTTGCCTTTTAAAAGACTGTGTTGCACAACTGAAACTAATATTCTAAACAAACTATATATCAATTTTTAAAAAAAGAGACTCCACAGAATAAAACCTCACAGTTAGAGACTTGACAAAGCGATTGAGTTTATACGTGATTACTGGTTAATATTGAAAACCTCTTTTTGATTGATGTCTCCCTTAGAGTGTTAATTTACAGAAAGAACTATTATTTAATTTGGGACTTGACAAGAAAAAGAAGGAGGTTTTCTCTTCTGATACATATTCAAGGATTTTCCTAAAGCTTTTTCATTTCCTCTGGCCATAGAGACCCAAGATGCTGCTGCTGCTGCTGATGATGACAACAACAAACTTTATTTAGAATTTATTTAGAATTCACTGCGATTTCCCTGGTGGGCCAGTGGTTAAGACTTTGCCTTCCAATGCAGAGGGTGTGGATTTGATGCTTGGTCAGGGAGGACTCCACATGCCTTTCAGTCTAAAAACCAAACCATAAAACAGAAGCAACGTAGCAATGTTGTGACAAAATCAATGAAGGTTTTAAACATGGTCCACATCAAAAAAAAAATCTTTTTAAAGAAAACAAACTTACTATGTCATTTAATTTTCACAACCCCTCTGTGAGATGGTATCAAACCTAGTTCATCTGTGCTCATAACCAGTTGACTCTACTGTAGTTTCTCTGTGTGAACAAAAGAAAACAACTCTGTTAGGAATCTGCTTGAAGAACAGGGTCAACATCCATGTTGCCCCATATCCATGGGGGATATTGTAATGTCAATATGTAATTCAACCTATTTTACAAAAACATTTTTACATACCTATTTGTTTTTTCATTGGAGATACATCATTGGTGTCAAATATTGAATTTAGACCTTTGCTAACAAGGAGAATACATACCTTTGAAAGAAAGCATGTTTTCCTCAATTCTGTATTTCTGCAATCCCCTTGAGCATTGTAGGAAACTCGCTGTAAATATTAGGTCTTATATTAGTTTTCTATTCCTGTGTAAAAAAAATTACAAATTAAATATAACATTAAATATAAATAATTAAATTTAAATATAATTAAATTAAATTTAAATATAATCATTATGGATTAAAAATATAACAGATTAAAGAAACAAAAATAGCTCACGGTTCTGCAGATCAGAAGTACAGCACCATTAGACTAGATTCTCTGCTCTCAGTCATGTAGCTCAAACCAAGGTGTCCCAGAGCTACATCCCTTCCCAGATACTCCGGAGAAGAATCTGCTTCCAGGGTTGCCCAGGTTGGTGGCAGAATTCAGTTCCTAGCGGTGCTAGGACTGAGGTCCTTGTTTTCTTACAAACTATCAGATGGAAGCCACTCTCAATTCGCAGAGGCTGCCCACACTCCTCTCATGTAGCCCCTTCCATCTTCTGTCAACAGCCCCAAGTCAAAGCTTTCTTGGGCTTGGAATCTCTCTGACTTTCCCTTCTTTTAAAGAACCTGTGTGATTCAAACAGGCCCAACTGGATTATCTTCCTATTTTGAGGTTAAACAGTTTGGGACTATAATTACATTTGTAAAATCTCTTCACAGCAGCACTTAGGTTAGTGGTTGATTGATGAACCAGGTGACAGGAATCCTTGGGAGGAGAGAGGAACAGAGAAGAGGCATCTTTAGAATACCATCTACCATAGGACTGTTTGCTAACTTTCTGAAGCTAAACTTCTTGGCAGCAAGATGCTGTTCTGCTGAATCTGGGCACAAGGTTTTTTGGTTTTTTTTTACCAGAATGAGCCTTTGGATTCCTAACCAGAGATACTTAAAATCAGCAACTGCCCCACTTCACCCCTCTATCCCCTCCTGGTATTTCCTTCCTCCAAGCTGTACCTAGAGATGGGGCTAGAGGCCTAGAGATGGAGCTCTGTGAGATTAATAGATGAGTTGTGCCCAAAAGTGAAACAAGTGATCTAGGGAATGGAAGGCAAGAAGTCTCAGCTCCAACTTATCCCATCTCCCCATCACTACCTTCACATCCTGTATACCTCGGGACCACTTTCTTCTCTTTCAGGGCAGTTTGGTGCCTCTGATCAGTTTCTACCTTCCCCTCTCATCCTCAGTTTTCCCCAGTATTTTTTGCCCTGATTAGCACCCAACTTTCTAATTACTGTACAACTGCACAAGAATACATGGGGAGAGAGAAATTTTCTTCCTATGGATCTTCGCACACTCTTTATACTTCTTTTAGATTCTATGTACATGGGTAATAACATAGTGGGTCTGTAGGTGGTGGTGGAGGAGCAGATTAATTTACACATCCAAGTGAGACTCCAGGCATCCTGGGCTTCTTAAACCTCAAGTTAGAGCAGAGGAACCTAAAATGAACAGCAGGTCTGGGTCCTGCAGAAGGAACAGGGAAATAAATGAAAGAAGGGTTGAGAAAGCTGGAAGTAGGAATGGGGAATTTGCAGGTGATGAGAGAAGCGGGAACCAATGATTTCCTTCCTTTCTCATCACTGTTTTATCCATTGACACAGGGCCAGCCCTGTACTGAGAAATAGGAACTGGGAAGGCAGGCAGGAGTTTTGTTTTCAGGCAACATTAGAGCAACAACTGGTATTTCCATGAGGAAGCAGGCTAGTGTTAGCACATTCTTTACCCTTCAGCTGTTAGGAATTTCATATCTAAGACTCATCTAGGTCAGGGACTGCTACGTCAACCTGACCTCGTTTAATCCCAAATCAACTCCATATTCAAAGCAGTATCTGCAAATAGGTTCTGCAGTGTGATGAAGAAGAATTCCTTTGAGGACCTGAATGTTATTTTTATTTTTAATTGACATAATTTTTTATATGAGCTCCTAGTGCTAGAGTAGTAACTTATATGTTCCAATCACAAATATGGGAGGGATGAAAAAAGTGAAAGCCTTAGCTACAGAGGTCACATCTTGAGAGGGCAAACAAGACTACCAGACACACAAAGCTACCAGAACATAGGTGTTCTATATATCCTTACTTTCAAAGATTTAACCCCTGTCCAGTAAATCTGATGCAGTAATGCTCCAGAAGTCTTTCATCATCCCTCAATTCCTAAAGGACCTAAAAGATAGCACCGCTTTGGACTCCCTGCAGCATCTTACTGCAACCTAAAACTCGGTATTAGGTTTCAACTTTCCAAAAAGACCTAACTCTTTTAGCTGTAGCAAGTTCATTTGTTCTCCCTCTGGAACTGACACACCAGAAACCAAAGGGAAAATAAGCACTGGACACCAAGGCTCGGAAATTGGAAAGCAATTTGATTTATTGGTTACACAATGGATAATGACAGAAAGTGATCCCACTGCTTCTTGGTTCATCTTCACCAAAGTGAATTAATTAAAACTGGGGACTAATTTCTAATTGGTTTATTCATACCTCAGGCTATTCATTAATAGGTAAAGATCACTTTTTTGTGTGAGAAAATGAAAAATAGCCCTAGCACATGACAGCTAGGCCTTAATGTTTTCAAGAAAACATAAACAACATAAACAAGGATTGGACAAGGCTTCACCGTGCGACAGTCTAACAAAACAGAGCTAAGACTTCCCTGTGATTGTGTCTGAAACCAGACTGAGGCAAGGATGCCCAGTCACAAATGGGCATCACAAATGCCCAAGTATTTGCAATCACACAAATACCTGAATATTCCTTGTGTTGCTCACTGGGTGACTGCTGCTTCTTGAACAAGGAACAGTGACCCCACTTTAACACTTCTACCTCCAGATAAAATTTACCAAGGAATACTTGCTGCCCGGACACTCCCTTTTAGAATCTGGGCACCATGATGTGGCATGGTGGCAAGTTCAAGCCACAAAAAAAGTCCACCTGCAAATGCTCTGGTTGACAGCCCCAGTTTAACACAGCCTGAAGGCCACCCCAGCCCAGGCATCAGAGATTAGAAAAGCAATTTTCCAGATGATTCCAGCTCAAGCTGTCACTGCATCATTTGCAACTTCCCAGCTGGGGCTTCAGTGAGCCATCTGTGCTACCCTATCTGAATTCCTGACCCACTGAATCCATGAGCAAAATAAGTTTGGATGGTTTGTTGCACAGAAATAGATAACCTGAACAGACAGTGTAGATATCGCCTTGTCTAGTATGTTGACCATTACTCACATGTGCTTATTTCTTTCTCGCTGTCTTTTTTTAATGTGGCTATTTAAATTGAAATTTAAATCAAGTTAAATTGGTTTAGTCGTTAAGCCGTGTCTGACTCTCGCGACCCCATGGACTGTAGCCTGCCAGGCTCCCCTGTCCATGGGATTTCCTAGGCAAGAATACTGGAGTGGGTTGCCATTTCCTTCTCCAGGGGATCTTCCCAACTCAGAAATCGAACCCAGGTCTTCTGCATTGCAGGCGGATTCTTTACCAACTGAGCTATGAGGGAAGTCATCAAGTCAAATTAAGTAACGTTAAAATTTTTCATCTTCAGTCACCTTAGCCACATTTCAAACACTCAAAAACCAAATATGGCTAATAGCTAGCGGATTAAACAATGATAGAGAGCATCTTTATCAATACAGAAAGATCTACTGGAGAGTGCTGCTCTAGAAAAGTTAGTTTTTCTGTAGTTTAACAGGGGTTGCAAACTTACCTGTTTTCATAATGCTACACACGTAAGTAAATGAATGAAACAGACTTGGTGGAGACAACAGAGACCGAATCTTGACAAACTAGAGACCATTTGCCCCAACTCATATTCTGAATACTTTACAGGAGAAGCAAAACACATAAAACAGCTGCATATGGCCAAGAGCCCATTACTCTCTAGCTCTCAGTTTATAAGAGCAAGACTATATTAAAAAGCAGAACCATCCCAGAAAACCCAAGGAGAATGATTATAATTGCCATAAACTTCATAGAATGTTGAGCTAATCTGTAGGGATATTTATCGTCCCTTGTATATTGTAGATTGGCCAATAAATTCTTCTACTTTGAATTGAATTTGTTAAATTGCAATGATCAAACAATTGCATTCAATATCAGGGTAAGGAAAAAATTAGAAAAATCAACACGACACATTAAATAAAAAAATTTTAAACGGAAAGATCAGTCGATTGAGTCGAAAGGTTTCTGGAGAACCTTAAATCCAATTCATTTATTTTATTCATGGAAAGAATGAAAGCCAGAGAAGTTAAGTGGCTTGTCTAATATCAAACAGGTAGCTATTAGGAGAACCACCAGGGGCCTTCTATCTGCAAACATCTGTGAGAGATGAAGAGGTAGGCTTATCTGATAATTGAAGACTGAGTGTTGAAGTAACAGGTCACTTGTCCTTCTCTACTCCAAACTTAACATAGCAAATTTGCATTGAACTGAGTATTCAATAGAAAGTGTCTTTATAATTAAAAGGAAAAAAAAAAGGACTAGTTTCAGAGCCTTGACAAGCCACTTGTGAAATGCCTTGGATCAGAGCAATTTCAGCATCCCTCAAATAACATTCAAGCCAACCTTGAACAACCTAGAAGACCCTGAAAAATTAAATCAAACAGAGTTAGGCCAGACAATTAGAATGAGCTTTCAGAAATAAAAGACACTCAAAAATAGCCCTGAAGTTTGAAGTTACCAGTCTGTTTATTGCACTTCTAACTCAAAATCTACATATGCCTATGAACTCACATAATTTCCTTAGGCTTTCTAAATGCAGTTACTGCATGCAACCACTTCAAGAAATCTGAAATTGGCTTCACTTTCCTGGTAACATTTGATTCTTTTGTCACTATTCCCACCATGCCACAATTCTAACAGCAGAGAAACTGTGAACACAGAAAATATCTAAAAATTACAGGAAGCAAATGTCTGTTGTGTTTCATTTGCAAGATATTTAATGCTGTCTTTTGTCCACATCAGCAAAATGTCACCAAAAAAAAAAAGGAAAAGAAAGAAAAAAAGGAGTAAAAAAATGTTCTTTTGGCATAGCTTTTTCACATGGTAAGATATTCCACACACTAATTAAGGCTCTGTTAGGGGCCTGACTTGCAGTGATGAGGTGCTTATTAAACTGCTTTGGTTTCAGCCTCTGACTATGATAGAACTAGATAAAAATCTTACTTAAATGCTAATAAGAAACCACTTTAGTTGAGAACTTTGATGTTACGTATGCACCGTGGATTGAAGACTCAATTGATAGGCTGGGTTTGTTTTTTCACACATACCCTTCTCCCCATGAACTATACAGAAACATTCTTGTTTTCCTTGATACCGGTTCTTAACTAAATTTAAAACAGACATGACTCATTCTACTGCATCTAGTAAGTTTTTTCTGTTTTGTTTTTTCCTTTTCTAATTACACAATTACACACAGGCAAGTACAACTTGAGAATCTTGGGGTCTGAATGATCAAAAAACTGATTTTTTAAAAAATACTGACTCTGACACAAAGATCAAGATCAGACAGGCAGATTTAATAAATAATACTGAAATTGTCAAAGGCAGCAAATTTTTAAAACTGCATATTAACAAAAATTTGAGGTTTTAGACCTTGTGCTCCTTTTATTAAATTCTGAGAACCACTTACATCAGGATCATTATATAATATTACCACATAGGCTTCTTATTTTTTCAAATACAGATTTTGAGGCTCCCCCTAGATTTATTGAACCTCTCTATCCTAGAATCTTCACTTGAATAAGTTCTATAACTGACTTAATATAAATTTTTTGAAAATTACCTTTATAGAGGGATTTTCCACTAGTTTCCTCCCTGCTCAAGTAAACTTAATCCAACTTTGTAGTAATGATTTGCCCTTGGGGTAGAAGCTTTATTTTACTGTAATAATAGTCAGGAACCAGTCTATCAGACTACCATGCATGAAATAATTCAATAAGTGTTACTAATAAATGTGGTTCTATCAAGATCTCCAGCCATCTAATGCACTAACTCGTCCATTACTTTCTTCAGCCACAAAAGCAAAGGCAGAAAAAGAACAGAAATGCTTTACTCATATATTATCAAAACCAAACATACAGACATCTGAAAAAATTTCCAGACACTGCTTTGGAAGAATGGGCTCTACAACACAGATGTTAATTAAGTGGGTTTGGGTTAATTTTGCAAATAATTTGTCCCGAATGACTATGTAAGATAAAGGCTTTTCAGTGGAGAATGAGGACATTGGTGGTAGAACAGAGTGCAGAGTGCAATGGTTAGGCCAGCCACCTCCCTTCTGGGATGCTACAGAACTCAATTAAAATTCTACTGCAGTTGTGAATGGCATGCTTTATTAATGTGCTTCCAGGAAATGTTTGCGCTTGACAATCCTAATACAATTTAGTGAAAGCAAAGCCTTTACATGAAAAAATGCTGTGTTTCACAAAGAGCTGATTTTGATTCTCTACAAATTATTCTTGCTGCCTCCCTTGGCCTTGAGAAAAGTGTTTGTTATTACCTACAAAGTGAGAAAGTGATGCAAAGTAAATATCTATAAAGTAAATACAGTAAATGAATCAGTAAATACAGTAAATACAGAAACTTTTACATGTATAGGCATACTTTTTTTCTAGAAGATCATTGACAAAATTAACTGTACATTTATGTCAAGAAGAAATGAAATAAACAAGTAACATTAATGTTATAATGTGATTTTAATAGTAAGAAAGAACTTAGAAAATGTCTGCCTCATCAACTTCGGCCTCCAAATAACAAGGCATTGCTTATGGTCATTAAGAGCATCATGCAAAATTAGATTACCTTATTTTTTTTTAAATAAAATTTATAAGTCCTAATAACATACAAAAGATATGGTACACAAAAATTAAGATCGTAGAACTATAAATGTTACACAGTTAGCATTTTTTAGACATTATGAAGTACTAAGTAATGAATATACTTCTTCTCATCTTATAATAGTGGTAAATTTAAATTAGTTTTCTTTTTGTTTTTCTTTTTTTTTTTTATAAATTTATTTATTTTAGTTGGGGGCTAATTAGATTACCTTATTAAATTAAATTACAAGCATTTGGTTTGTTGATTTTTATCAATAAATTCCATTTTGCAAGCCTTAGTTCTACTCAGCCAGATATAGTTTTAATTGGAGAGGGACACATGGAGTAGCTGACCTAGATTGGTAATTCTTGATTTAACAGAACTGTGAATTATTAAGATTTATCCCCCACAGAAGGCTGTTAATAATAGGGAAGTCTTTGAGCGGGAAAAGGTACCTTTAACATCCACTCATTTTCTTCCTGGAATGAGGCAGAGAATGGAAAAAGAAAACCAGATACTCTTTTGTTATGTCATTGCCTGCTAAGTTTCTCTATTATTGACAAACTCAGTCCTATGAGTGTCCCCAAAGCCAGGTCTAATAACAGGAACCATAGATTCAAATCAACCAGCTAATTCTGTGCCTTTGCGTGGGTCAGGCTGCCAGTCACACTGCTCTTCCCCTGGGACAGTCAGATTCTGCCGAGAGGCCAACTGGTACCCCAGCACCGCTCCACTAGAACAGCCAGGCCTCGTTCATTTTCTACTTGAAAGCCTTATATGTGGCACACTGCACTAGGTGTTTGGAGCCATGGTAGCTTTGTTAATAATCTCAGAGTCAACCTCTCAACCTGGAGAAATCAGAGTTAACAGGATCGGAAAACCAGCATGTGATGCCAAGCCCTGTCAGGTCACACAGAATGGGCAGAGTACTATGCATGTTGACAATCTCTCTTGCATCCATGGAACTTGATTACCTCAGCCAGAAGCAAATTCTGACCATCAGGAGAAAAAAAATTTTTTTGTGTCAATGAGAATTCTTAGCTTTACTCTCTTAACAACTTCCAATATGAACTGATACACTCTTCAGGAGCTAGGGTGTTACCTTCCAATTAAGGACTGCTTTGGCCCATTCTCAGGGGGAGTGGAAATTGCTTCCTGCATAAACCGAGGA
Source organism: Giraffa tippelskirchi (assembly GCF_054371585.1). Lineage (NCBI taxonomy): Eukaryota > Metazoa > Chordata > Mammalia > Artiodactyla > Giraffidae > Giraffa > Giraffa tippelskirchi. The sequence goes on from NC_137276.1 coordinate 47,378,243, forward strand.
ACCAAAAAGAATTATCCCTCCTCAGACCAGTAACTAAAACCACCTGTCCACCCATTCAAGTCTTAACTTAGAAGTGGAGCCTTCTGAGATATTTATGAAAAACCAATCTTGAAACAACAGAACACCAAATTTGCCCTGTATGTAGGTGTGGAGCTCAAATTCTCACCACCTTTTCACTGCCTTATTATTGTTATTCAGTCGCTCAGTCATGTCTGACTCTTTACAGCCCCATAGACTGCAGCATGCCAGGCTTCCTTGTCCTTCACTGTCTCCCTGAGTTTGTTCAGATTCATGTCCATTGAGTTGATGATGCCATCCAACCACCTCATCCTCTGTTGCACCCTTCTCCTCCTGCCCTAAATCTTTCCCAGCATCAGTCTTTTTCTGTGAGTCAGTTCTTTCCATCAGGTGGCCAAAGTATTGGAGTTTCAGCTTCAGCATCAGTTCTTTCAGTGAGTATTCAGGGTTGATTTCCTTTAGGATTTACTAATTTGATCTTGCTGTCCAAGGGACTTTCAAGAGTATTCTACAGCACCACAGTTTAAAGGCATCAATTCTTTGATGCTCAGCTTTCTTTATGGTCCAACTCTCACATCACATAGATGACTACTGGAAAAACTATGGCTTTGTTGGCAAAAAAACTTAGTCAGCAAAATAATGTCTCTGCTTTTTAATACACTGTCTAGGTTTGTCATAGCTTTTCTCCAAAGGACCAAGTATCTTTTAATTTCATGGCTGCAGTCACCATCCACGGTGATTTTGGAGCCCAAGAAAATAAAGTCTGTCACTATTTCCATTGTTTCCCCATCTATTTGCCATGGAGTGATAACAAGAAGCCATGATTTTAGTTTTTTGAACGTTGAGTTTTAAACCAGCTTTTTCACTCTCTTCTTTCACCTTCATCAGGAGGCTCTTTAGTTCCTCTTCACTTTTTGCCATTAGGGTGGTATCATTTGCATATCTGAGGTAATCGGTATTTCTCCCAGAAATCTTGATTTCAGCCTGGGCCTCATCCAGCCCAGCATTTTGCATGATGTATTCTGCATATAAGTTAAATAAGCAGGGTGACAATATTCAGCCTTGATGTACTACTTTCCCAATTTGGAACCAGTCCATTGTTTCATGTTCGGTTCTAACCATTGCTTCTTGACCAGCATGCAGGTTTCTCAGGAGGCAGGTCAGGTGATCTGGTACTCCCATCTCTTCAAGAATTTTCCATGGTTTGTTGTGATCCTCACAGTCAAAGGCTTTAGTGTAGTCAATGAAGCAGAAGTAGATATTTTTCTGAAAATTCTCTTGCTTTTTCTATGATCCGATGGATGTTGGCAATTTGATCTCTGGTTTCTCTACCTTTTCTAAATCCAGCTTGAACATCTAGAAGTTCTCAATTCATGTACTGTTGAAGCCTGGCTTGGAGAATTTTGAGCATGACTTTGCTAGCATGTGAAATGAGTGTAATTGTGCAGCAGTTTGAACATTCTTTGGCATTTCCCTTCTTTGGAATTAGAATGAAAACTGACCTTTTCCAGTCCTGTGGCCACTGGTGAATTTTCCAAATTTGCTGAATATTGAGTGCAGCACTTTAACAGTATCACTTTAAGGATTTGAAATTGTTCAGCTAGAATTCCATCACCTCCACTAGCTTTGTTTGTAGTAATGTTTCCTAAGGTCCACTTGACTTTACACTCTAGTATGTCTGACTCTAGTTGAAAGACCACACAATTGTGGTTATCCAGGTCATTAAGAATATTTCTGTACAGTTCTTCTGTATATTCACTGCCGAAAAAGTAAGAAAACCCAGGTAGAGAAACTAACGTAAAAATTATCTCTGCCATCCAAAGTACTCATTTGTTGTTGTTCATTCACTCAATTGTATCTGACTCTTTGTGACCCCATGGACTGCAGCACTCCAGGCTTCCCTGTCCTTCATTATCTCCCAAAGTCTGTTCAAACTCCTGTCCATTGAGTCAATGTTGCCATCCAACCATCTCATTCTCTGTCGCCCCCTTCTCCTCCTTCCCTCAACCTTTCCTAACATTAGGGTTTTTTCCAATGAGTCAGCTCCTCACATCAGGTGGCCAAAGTATTGAAGCTTCAGCTTCAGCATCAGTTCTTCCAATGAATATTCAGGGTTGATTTCCTTTAGGAATGACTGGTTTGATCTCCTTGCTGTCCAAGGGACCCTCAAGAGTCTTCTTCCAGCACTATAGTTTGAAAGCATTAATTCTTCAGCACCTTCTTTATGTGAAGTACCCATTGGACTCTCACAAAAGAAAATTCGTACTGAAGATGAGCCCATAAACAAAAGTTTAAAAAGCAGGAAGAAGCCCACCAGCACAAAAGACAGCCAGCCATACAATAAATGGGAGAATTCACACCTAATGTGATGAAAACAGAACAATCTCAAGAAGCAAAGGGACATATCCAAAAGTTAAATGTATGATACTAGGAAAAAACATGCAGATATAGTGGGAGGGAAAAAGAAATTCTAGAAATTAAAAAAGAATCGTTGAATTTTTTTAAGTTAATACAGTGCTTAAATAGTGAGGTAGATCCCCTGTAGGAGGAAATGGCAACACACTCCAGTATTCTTGTCTGGAAATTCCACAGAGAGAGAAGCCTGGTGGGCTGCAGTCCATGAGGTCGCAAAGAGTCAGACACAACTGAGCATGTGAGCACACACAGCACACAGTTTTTAAGAGAGAATGAATACTTTTGGAAAACAGAGACAAAGTAATTTCCCAGAATGCAACAGAGAGGAATGGAGCAGCAATACCGGGATAGAGTGGGGATGTTTCAAGTCTAAATATTGTTGGTAAAATATAGGGCAATCTAACCTTCATGAATATTGTGACACCAAGGACAGGCTGGCTGTTTTATAATAACCTGTTCATCCAAATAGCCTGAGGAGGAAGCACTGCTAAGTGTAAACTGGTCCCTGAGGGCTCCATTTCAAGTTATACTCAGTATGTCACTGTGAAAAAAAAAATTAATAAAGAGAAAACTCAACTAACTAGAGTAGGGAAACCAGAAGGGGAAGTTCTCACACCCTGCAATTATAGCAGAGCCCAACAGGAAGACTCCTTCTTGACAAGGACTCAGCCAATGAATAGCCATGGACTCTGTTATAGTCTTCCCAACTTCCTTTTGCTTTCTATAAAAGTGTCCTCTTTCTCTTGTCATATGGGAACCTACACACATGACTCTTCCCAGTTGCAGGCCTCACATTGCTATTCTCCGCTGATTCTGCATAAACCCATCTTTGCTGGAGAAATATCAACTGCCTGTTTATTTCAGGTCAACATCACCAACCCGCTGCATCATTCAAGCTCCAGAAACCTCTCCCCACTTCTTCCCCTTGTTTCTTCTTGGCTGTGCTATTAGTTCCTATTCTGTTACTTCTTTTTAATGTTTTAGATTTCAAATCCATGGGCTTGAGTCCCAACTTCAGAGTCATAACTTCACCTCCCATTAAATTTGCTTAGAAAGGTAGACTTCCCCTAAATGTGTCCATGAATGCTGGGTCTCAGGACTGGATTAGAAGGAACGTGGGTTTTGGTCTACTATAACAGTTCTCCATTTGCTCTAACATGAAGACTTTTAATGTCTTACTTAAAATGAGAGCCAGTTTCCACATTTTCTATCTTTCTCACATTTTCAGTCTCTTCAGTGAGACTCAGATTTCCCACTTAAATTACTTCCAAAGAAATTCTGTGTTCAAGACCCTTGAGAAATGGAATATTTGCCGCCATATCAGTAAACAAAAGCTGTCACATTCATCAGCAATTGCAGCCACCACTGATGGTGAGCTGATGATCCCTGGGGAAACTCAGAAAGGAAAGAATAAACCTAGTAGGCATCAGACTGCAGCCACTCCCTATGGTGAGCCTTAAGGAAACTCAGGATGTGAAAACAGGATACTGGACCCAGATAACTGACATACATATCAAGGAATGGTTTCAGTGAGCCCAAACTCTTGCATTTTCCTATACGTAGAAAAGCTGTAAGTTCCTTAATTTGAGATATCTGGTTTTCCTTTAACTAACAATAAATTTTGACATTCACAGTGCCTGCTTTTTGTTGCAAAACTTCTATATAACCAGGCTCCCCACCTCACTTCCTCAGAGCAGTTCTCTCAGGGTTACTTGAGATGCTGCCTCCCAGGCTTGAAGTCCTAAAAATTCTCATAAAATAAAACATAATTCTCAACTTTTAAGACAACATCCCTATTCTTTTATTTATTTATTTATTTTACAAGACTGGTATAATATAAAATGTCCCAAAACTTGGAGTCACACATTCACATAAGGAAGGATATGCTCAGTTCTGTCTGACTCTTTGCAACTCCATGGACTGTAACCTGCCAGGATCCACTGTTCATGGGATTTTCCAGGCAAGAATGCTGGAGTGGGTTGCCATTTCCTTCTCCAGGGTATCTTCCCAACTCAGGGATCAAACTCACATCTTCTGCATCTCCTACATCTCCTGCATTGGCAGGCAGATTCTTTACCACTGAGCTGCCTGGGAAGCCCTAAGGAAGGACAGGGCCATCTAATTGGAAGAGCAAGCTGAAGGAAGCCAAGAGGCATCATCTGGCATCCAACTGTCTGCTTGCCAGGAGGAGGCAGGGAGCTCACAAAGATGCTGTTACACAGGATGCTCTGCATTAAGACCAAGAAGACTTAAATTCTTCTGCTTTGGAGTCACTCAGAAAATGTTAGAATGGCACTAAGATATTTAGAGTGCCTATGTGGTCCTGAAATCAATTTACAAATAAATCCATGACCTGAACAACTATCTGTAAAAAAACAATAAAAAGTTACAGCAAGGTGTAAATGATATCTTTCCTGTGAAAGGATTTTAAAAACCAAAAAAGATTACTTACACCAATAAAATTTGTGTTTATTCATTTGGAATCAAAGTAAGCACATTTTATCAGTTGCCTGGATTTATGGTAGAAAGTGAGGTAGATTTAATTCAAGGGAGGGAAGAAGTAAATTAGAAGAACTTATACTTAAACATTTTTTTTTTATCTGCCATATTTTCTCCCATTAAAAAGAGTCAAACACCTTCACATTACACAAAAAAGAAGATCACTTTCAGGAACATTCAGAGCCTCTCTCTCCAGATGCCTGATTTCTTTTTTTTTAATAAATTTATTTATTTTAGTTGGGGGCTAATTACTTTACAATATTGTAGTGGTTTTTGCCATACATTGACATGAATCAGCCATGGGTTTACATGTGTTCCCCCCTGAACTCCCCTCCCACCTCCCTCCCCATCCCATCCCTCTGGGTCATCCCATTGCCCCAGCCCTGAGCATTTCTCTCATGCATCGAACCTGGAATGGTGTTCTGTTTCACATATGATAATATACATGTTTCAATGCTATTCTCTCAGAATGTCCCACCCTCACCTTCTCCCTCAGAGTCCATAAGACTGTTCACTGCATCTGTGTCTCTTATTCTGTCTCACATATAGGGTTATAGTTACCTTCTTTCAAATTCTATATATATGCATTAGTATACTGTATTGGTGTTTTTCTTCTGAAGATGCCTGATTTCAATTGTGACCTCCCAGAGGTCCTTCCACCCAGGATTGTCCTACCTTAAAACCATGTTACAGAACAATCTAGAAAGTGCCTGTTCCTTGGCTTCTGAAACACTCAATTCCAACGGATTCCCTTTAAAAGGTTAAGTGTTAAGTGTTAGTCTGGCAGTCATGTCCAGCTCTTTGTGACTCCACAGACTGTAGCCCACCAGGCTCCTCCATCCATGGAATTCTCCAGACAAGAATATTGGAGTGGGTTGCCATTCCTTTCTCCAGGGGATCTTTCTGACCCATGGATCAAACCCAGCTCTCCTGCATTGCAGGCAGATTCTTTACTGTCTAAGCCACCAGGGAAGCTTCAAAAGATATCAAGTATGCTAGTTCACTCAGTCACATCCAACTCTGCAACCCCATGGACTATGGCCCACCAGGCTCCTCTGTCCATGGAATTTTCCAGGCAAGAACACTGGAGTGGGTTGCCATTTCCTCCTCCAAGGAAAGTTGCCAATCCAGGGATCAAACATGGGTCTCCTGCATTGCAGGCAGATTCTTTACCATCTAGAGCCACCAAGGAAGCCCCCAAAATATCAAGGCAGTTATTAAATCATCATGGTCTTCTTTTACTGGTGGCAGGGAAAAGGTTTAGGAGCATGCTTTCTACACAGTTAGCAGCTCTTGGTTAGAAAGAACCTCTCTCTTGTGAAGTCAAGATGAAACAAGGAGAAATGTCTCCTAACTTTAAAAAAAAATAATAGGGACTATATATATATATATATATATATAGTCCCTATTATACACACACACACACACACACACACACACACACACATATATATATACACACGTACAGTCAACAGCTGCAGCCTTGAAACCAGCAGCCAGTCATGAAGAGCAACAAGTGAAGAAATTGTCTTCGTTTATTTTACGTGCTCTGACCTTCTGGACAGAAGACAAGCTAGTGAAATATAAACAGGTCATCATATGGTACTTTCTTATGTAGCAGATTCTATATAAATGGTGGTCTGCATTGTTCTAGAATTTAAGCTCTGAAGAGTGGTTTGCTTCCCAAAATAATCTCTAGCTTGTTTTCATAAACATAAAGGCATATAAAATATGTGTTGTCTATATATAGCAACTTTTTGAAAACAAGGATTGTTTGGTACTTTGCTTTACAAATTATGTATGGAAAAGGTCTTCAGAGTGCAACTAAAGTAAGCAATTCTGTCAATCAAAATCATTAGCATAAGGGCTGCCATTTGTCTACCAGGCAGGCCCTCTGTGCATTACAAGCCTCATCACATTTAATCCCTATGAAATGTCTATGAGGTTGGTATGATTATTATAACCATTATGCTGAAAAGACAGACTTATCCCCTCAGCTTGAGTAAACCTGAGACAGGCTTGACCTGACCTCTCTTCTTGGAACATTTATTTTAGAAAACTTGTCATTGTAAAGTCTTTCTCTGCCCTCTGAGATGTCAGTTATCCCTCAAGAACCTGGGAGCCATCCCTTTGAAATGTAATTCTAGAATTCTTACCTCCTAGTTTCTGTGGGAGGGTGGGAGCCTAACTTCTGTAAGCAACAATTAATAAACATGGATGAGATGGCCTCATCACCTGGACCAACTTCCCTTAACAACCTCCAGTCCTTTTTCATTAGCTTCTCCTGCATTTATCTCAGCAGAGTTGTTGTTCAGTTGTAAGTCATGTCCGACTCTGCAACCCCATGGACTGCAGCACACCAGGCTTTCCTGTCGTTCACTGTCTCCTAGAATTTGCTCAAACTCATGTCCATCGAGTCAGTGATGCCATCCAACCATCTTATCCTCTGTCGTCCCCTTTTCCTCCTGCACTCAATCTTTCCCAGCATCAGGGTCTTTTCCAAAGAGTTGAGTTTCAGCAGAGTTGAGTTCTCTCCTATTACCAAATCCTCAAATCATGTCTTTCTTGCCTGCTAAACTCTGTTTGGTGCATCTTTTCTTGACAGTTAAGTTGGCTTAAACCTCAACATTCAGAAAACTAAGATCATGGCATCTGGTCCCATCACTTCATAGGAAATAGAGGGGGAAACAGTGGAAACACTGTCAGACTTTATTTTGGGGGGCTCCAAAATCACTGCAGATGGTGATTGCAGCCATGAAATTAAAAGACGCTTACTCCTTGGAAGGAAAGTTATGACCAACCTAGACAGCATATTAAAAAGTAGAGACTAATGTCTTTGTTGTCTTTGCCAACAAAGGTCAGTCTAGTCAAGGCTATGGTTTTTCCAGTGGTCATGTATGGATGTGAGAGTTGGACAATGAAGAAAGCTGAGTGCCGAAGAACTGATGCTTTTGAATTGTGGTGTTGGAGAAGACTCTTGAAAGTCCCTTGGACTGCAAGGAGATCCAACCAGTCCATCCTAAAGGAGATCAGTCCTAGGTGTTCACTGGAAGGACTGATGTTGAAGCTGAAACTCCAATACTTTGGCCACCTCATGCAAAGAATTGACTCATTGGAAAAGACCCTGATGCTAAGAAAGATTGAGGGCAGGAGGAGAAGGGGACAACAGAGGATGAGATGGCTGGATGGCATCACAGGCTCAATGGACATGAGTTTGGGTAAACTCCGGGAGTTGGTGATGGACAGGGAAGTCCGGCGTGCTGCAATTTATGGAGTCGCAAAGAGTTGGACATGACTGAGTGACTGAACTGAACTGAACTTCTTGACAGTTCAGAGGAAGAGATTGAGCTGTATAAAACTTCCTTAACTTGCCTGATATCATCCCTTTAGCTATGGGGCTTGAAACCAATCTTTATTCAATGCAGGTAAAAGGAGATGCCCAGGGAGAGCTTTCTGAGCCCTCCATCCTACACAAGAGGATGAAAACCAAGAAATGCCACAAGCGAAAGCTCAGACTCTACTTCTGTCCTGATTCCCCTAAAGGCTCTTTGATCATGGTGAATACCTGTGATTTCACCCACCCTCTAGGCCCTGACCTCCATCTGTGTCACTTGCAGACCCAGGAAGAACACAGGCTAGGGTGCACTCTTGTGTGTAGCCTCCTTGCTGGGTCTTCCCAGAGCTGTCAGGTGGCACCTCCTCCTGTGACACTACTCCCCAGAGCAGCAGCCCCAGGAGAGGCCCAAAGGGACCCTTTCAGAAGCAGCTACCCCCTCAAAGCAAATAATATCTGACAGGGTAGCCCTTCCGACAGAGCTGGACCTGCTCCCCACTCATTCCTGCTACCCCACAAGTCATGAGGAAACCCCTTTTTCTCTTTCTCTCTGTCTCTCTCTATCTCTTCCATACACACACACACACACACACACACACACACAATTTAACTCCCACAACCTCAAGAGAGGTTTCCTCAAGCAGGCTTCCTCCACCCTTAATATTCATGCACACACCTGCAGACTTCTTACCACCTACCTCCAGTATCTGAATTCTTAATGAGCTCTTGTCCTCAGCCTCAAAAGAGTAAGACATTTTGTAAATATGAATTTAGATAAAACTTCTCAGACTCTTCCCAAATGCCAAAGCCTCTACCCAGACATGCCTCAGCCATGCACACAAGCCTGTACATGGAGTCTGAGGCCCCAGATGCCTCTCTTCTCCCGCCCACCCCGACCCCTCAACTTCCTGGGTGATTCTACATTCTCAAACAGCAGAAATTTCAGTCTTTCTCTTAGAGAATCCAGAAACTTTCCAGTTTATTTTTTCCAAGCTATACTTCATCCCCTTAAAATATATATGTTAAAATTTTTTACTGAAATTCAGTCTTCTCGGTCAGTTTTAGTCCTGGCTCCATAAAGGTTTCAGCCTGACATGACTGCAAAATCTGTGCCCCATCAAAGGAAAAAAAAAAAAAATCAAAAACCAGGAAGGGAGGCTAAACCTTGCATGGTCCCAGAGTGCCATCTAGTGTCTAAAAGTTTAAACAACAGCCTCCAGATCACTGCAAAAAAAAAAAAAAAGCAGCAGCAGGATGCCAGGACACACTGGAGAAGGCAATGGCACCCCACTCCAGTACTCTTGCCTGGAAAACCCCATGGACGGAGGAGCCTGGTAGGCTGCAGCCCATGGGGTCGCGAGGAGTCGTACACGACTGAGCGACTTCACTTTCACTTTTCACTTTCATGCACTGGAGAAGGAAATGGCAACCCACTCCAGTATTCTTGACTGGAGAATCCCAGGGACGGAGGAGCCTGGTGGGCTGCTGTCTATGGGGTCGTACAGAGTCGGATACGACTGACGCGACTTAGCAGCAGCAGCAGAACACACTTGTTCATTCTCTTCCCAAAGTGGTCTAGTCAGCTGGTCACAACATCCATATACACGGTGAACTAAGGGGAATGGGAAGCCCTTAGGAGTCTTAGGATAGAGTAGTAAAATGATTTAACTACATATTAAAAGGATCTTTCTGGGTGGAAAACAAACCTAACAATACAAAATGGAAGATGGTTGAACAGTTGAGAAGATATTAGAACAATACCTTCCAACACTGAAGGTTCAGAAACTGTGGCTAGCAAGGTGGAGGAGAAGGAGAAGACAAGTATTAGGTGAGAAATGAGAGGAAGCTACCCACACAGCCCTCTCTAACTGCCTATTTCCCCTAGCTGTCAAACTTGGACTGGGGGATGAAGAAAAGCCTCAGTGTTAAATCAAGTTCAAAATTTTTATAATAATATAGGTATCAGGGTTTTCCAGGTGATGCTAGTAGTAAAGAACCTGCCTACCAATGCAGGAGATGTTTAAGAGATGCAGGTTTGATCCCTGGGTTGGGAAGATCCCCTGGAGGAGGGCATGGCAAACCATTCCAGTATTCTTGCCTGGAAAATCCCATGGACAGAGGAGCCTGGCAGGCTACAATACACAGGGTCGTAACGAGTCTGACATGACTGAATTGACTTAGCACCAGATATGGACATTTTAATTACTTGTCTTACCTAAACATAAACAATGACTTAGACAAATAGAAGTGAAAGTCAAGGTGCTTTATAACTGCTTCCCATGGGTCATGCTTGTTCAAGGTACAGCTCAGTAAGTATTCGGGGTCTGTGAGCTATTTGTAACATTTTTGTTCCCCTTTGTGCTTTAGAGCATCTTGCACAAGGAGGTGCTTATTTGTTTACTTATCCATTCAAAGAGTTATGGAGCAACTGCTATGTGCCAGGGTAATGGCTGGGAACCAGGGATGGAGATGTGACAATGAAATGGCCCTTATCATGTAAGACTAATCACTAAAGGATAACTTTAAAAAATGAGAAGAGAGAGCTCTGTAGAGATGTGCAAAGAGCCACTGAAGGGGAAAAAAAAGGAATGAATAATGCCTGGGAAGTCAGGGAGCTGACACAGTAAAAGAACTGTTTGTCCTGAAGATATACTTGTTAACTTTGAACTATTTGCCTTTTGCTACCTTGAAAACATTCAAATTTAGAGGAAGCAGGAAATTTAGATGGAGCCCAGGTGAAGGTCAAGTGAATGCTGGTGGGGAAAAAAAAAAAATTACTGAGCTTTTCTCTTCTAATGTGCCAAGCGTAGGACTATTGCTCTGAGATGCAGGGAGCCAAATGCAGGCTCTCAGCATCTCAGAGCAATCATCCTCACTCCTACAGAAGCAGCAGCCTCACCACCAGCAGGCCACCAGCGGGGTGCATTTCAGAGGCACGTGGGTGGTACCTCCTTTTAGGCACCCAGAAAGATTCCCCTACTCAGTTGCTTGGAACTCTATACAGAATCATTTATTGTTTTGTCCTAAGGGTCTCATGCCCATTAAAAAGGAGTGGATAATCACATTTACATTTTAGCATGAAGGAATTATTGAACTGTTTTCTAAAGGCGAGTTTTGATACAGAAAAAGAAAAACAGAAATGCATCACATCTCAGGGTAACAAAGGAAAGAAAAAGAGCACTTTCCCCAGATTCTCCAGAAAACAGCCTCTTCAGCTCTGAGACTGGCCTGCAAGAGGTTTATAAAGGATTATTTAGGGGAACCAGGCTGAAAGAGGCAAGTATGGACAGAGGTAGCACTGAACTGCAACACAGTTGCAACGGAGACATTAGTTGTACAGGTGAGGCTAGGAAGCCAGGCTTTGCAATCAGCTTTGATCTGTCACTGGATGAGGCTGCCTCTAGGGGTTGGGGATTGTGGGCTTGCAAGGTAGCTTCCTTCAGCCAAGAGCAACTGCTGGAGAAGGACTCAGCTATGAGCCATCAGCAAGTAGTGGGCATGAATGCTTCTGTCATAAAGGTGATTCTGGAGATACACTCAGTGTTCACTACAGGAACCACTGAGGCTAGCAAAGAAAACAGAGAACAGACCACAGCTGAACACAAACTTCCACTCCTCTCTCCTGCATCCCCACTCTAATAATGTATTTCTTTACTTGTGATGTCCCCTCCTAGTGTTAACTGTCTATAGTTTCTCCTAGCTCCTGAATATTCAACCCTCTCCTCAAGAAAACAAGTAAGAAACATTACTAACATTTATTAGAAGTGGCTGTACTGCCTCAGTTTCCCCAACGAAGTTGGGAGAACAAAGAGAAAATGAGTCAGAGCTTACAGTAAACATAAGGGTTATTGGCCCCTCTGCTCAGAAGTACTGTCCAAGGTTGGATCCATGACATGCCAGGGAATAGCTGTGCTCAATCACACCTTCATGGACATCACCAGCATATCCTGAGTTATTAGTTCTAATCCTCTAGTTCTCTGGGTGTCATTAAGGAGCTACATGGACCAGAAATTCCCATTGCACATTTTATATCTTTCTATTGCCAGAAAATTTGCAGCAATCCATAAGCCAAGTTCATTGAACTTGGAAGAAGCTGACATCCAGATCTCCCTTTGTGAGCAAATAGTGCCCTGCATCCATTTATTCACCAGACAAACATTTCCACAGTGCCTACTCTGTGCCAGGAAATGTGGTTGGCATAAGCAAGACATACAGCAGCTTTTTAGGGCCTCAGTTCACTCTCATAGAAAATCCATGTGCGTGCATGCATGCATGGTCACTCAGTCATGTCCAACTCTTTGTGAACCTGTGGACTGTAGCCCACCAGGCTCCTCTGTCTGTGGGGTTCTCCAGCAAGAACACTGGAGTGGGTTGCTATTTCCTCCTCCGGTAGAAAAGGCATGGGTGAGACTTAACGCTATCAAGCATGGCTCTACCAACTTGTTGGACAGGAAACAATTCACCAGGCCAAGGCAATCTGTTCTTCCAACTATGCCCTGAACTCTGCCAAATTACGCTAACATCCCTTGCCAAAATCTCAACAGGAAACACTACAGCCAAGCAGTGATGTGATTCCTCTGGAGTAGGGCAATATTTAAACGCCTCTGTGTTAGCAGGGAGTTCTTTGTGAATCCTACAATTGGCTTTATGATGGTGGGTTTCCATTTTCCAGACTATCAAGTAATTGTACCTTCACGCCAGGCCCTTTCTTCTGAGGCAAGGTCAAGCTGTTGAAGTCTGCTCCAGTTTAAACAAAAGCACCGCAATTTGGCATTGTCTGACCTGGAGTACTGCTGTGCCTCAAATTCTGGCCCCTAGAAGAAAAAATTAAAACTTATAACTGCCTGTTCACCTTCCCAAATTTTCAGACAATAATTAACCTATAGTCCCAAACAATGTAGGTCACAGAAAATGTAGTGCTGCAATATCCAAATCACCAAAATTGGAAACTGAAATTGTTTAAATTCTTCATTCTCTATGGAGAGTTTTTTAAGTGGTTTTTATTTCCAGATGTGTCACTAAAGAAATTACTGAATTGTTTTATAAGTTAGGCTTATCAATTCCTCAATTCTACAAGGGCTTATTGAGGGACACATTGTGTGATGCAATGTGCTAGGCTCACAGTTGGCAATAAAACCAGAAGGTGCAAATGGAGCCAGAGAAGGGAAGGCCTGGTAAGCCAGGCTACGTAATTTGTACTCGATTCTCTAGGAGGTGACAAGCTAATGAGGCTTTCTGAGCAAGCAAGAGGCTTAATGAAAATGAATTTTAGAAAAAGCAAAACAGAAGAGAGTACAGAGTGAACTAAAGTGGAGTCTGGGCAAGGAGTCCAGATTGTGACCTGTTTTCAGCGGACAAAGGTGGTGGCATGAAAGAGGGACAGGAAGGAAAGTTAAAATAAAAGAAGGAATTCAAAGGAAAAAAATCAGTGTATTTGGATTCTGATGATTTTCCCTAAAACTTTCTTACCTGCTCTATCATTTATTAGCTGAGCTACCTTGAGGAAGTTAATTAGCTTCTCTAGCCTTCAGTTTTTTAATCTGTAAAATGAGGATGCTGATAGTACCTACTACATAGGTTTGTTTTTATTGTTACGGTATTAAGTGAGGTAATAAATGATAGAGAATGAACAGCACAATGCCTGCCATCAAGCTCAGTAAAGTGCAGCTAATATAACTTGTCAAAATACAAATGAGAGAGACCTAATTTTTCCCCTTTTGTATAATATGCAGCTTTTAGTATTCACCACAGTTTTCAAAGTTCCAAATACATTTAAGCAAATGTATTTCTTTTATCTGGCATGTGGGGTCTTTTTTTAAAATATTTATTGGCTTATTTGGCTGCATTAGATCTTAGTTGTGGCACTCACGATCTTCTGTCTTGGTTGTGGCATGTGAACTCTTAGTTGCACCAAATGGGATTTAATTCCCTGACCAGGGATCAAACCAGGGTACCCCGCACTGAGAGTTCAGAGTCTTAGTCACTGGACCAACAAATACATTTCTATATACAGAACATCTCTAGAAGGTGTACAAGACATGGTAACAGTTATTATCTGATGGGGCAGAGGCAGGGGGAGTCTGGGAGAGGGAATGGAAAAGGGATAGAAAGGAGAGAGAGCTTTTACGTTGTTTTCTTTAGTACTGGTGGAATTTTTTTTACTATGTGCATGTATTATTCAAGAAAATAGTTTACAAACTAATCTGTGAACACACAAGAGAAGAATTAATATGTTTATTTTGTTTACATAGATGTTTATATAGAATGAGAATAATAACCATAACATAACAATGAATGTGTATTGGGCACTTATCAAGCTCTTTTGCATGAACTCACTTGATCAATCCCCACAATACCGTATGAGGCTAATAGGATTGGTGTCAAGTACAGATGGTGTTTTATAAACATCCCTAAGTTCCAGATAAGGCATAACAAGTGCTAATAACTTATAAAAAATGACCTAGCTAATTAGCAGCAGAACCAAGACCAGAACCATGACCAGAACCCAGGCTCCACAAATGTATAGATCTGCATATACAAATAGGCTGAAAACCTATTTTTAAGTATCTGTATGGACTGAGACATGATGAACAAATGTAGTGTGGGATCTTGGACTCGGTCTTGGAACAGAAAAGGAACAGTCATGGAAAACTGAGGAAATCCAAATAAAGTCTATATTTAGTTACAAGTTATTGTACCCATGTTAATTTCTTAGTTTTGACAGATGTAGCATAGTCATATAAGATGCTCACATTAGGAGAAGTTGGTGAAGGAGAACTCTCTGCACTGTCTTTACAACTTTTCTAAAAATAAATTTTAGAAAAGCAGTCTCTGCAGGATATCAGCTGCTGAACACGATTGCAGTTTCAGAAAGATATTTCTTCAGTGTGGAAATGCTCACTTGTTTTCCCATTCTGGTCTATCCCCATGCTTGATCAGCCCAACTCTATGGCCCAGTGGCTGGCCACATCTGAACAACTTACAGATAGTGCTGGTATTTTAGAAAAATCTACAGATTGAAACCATTTTGCAGGAGAAGGAATAAACATCTAATTCATTTTTTAAAAAATAACAATAAATATTTCTGGTGCCAGAATATGCTAAAACTATTGATCCTCCTCGGATCCAAAGACAATGGAAGAATCCAAGAGAGAGTAAACAATACTAATTTTCCTCATTCTTCCAAGATGTTGTAATTCCTTTTGAGGTATGTTGACTCTGCGCCTGCCAACTGAATTATTGAGCATGTGAGGATGAAGCTAAGCCAGAGCTACTGATCAGTAAAATTGGGTGCAACTGGATGGAAGAGCTGCACTGCTGAGAACCCCAGCAAAGCACAACATCACTCATAGTGTGAAAACATTGCATTACTTGGATGCCTAGATGTATAAGGCTCTGGGGAAAGGTTACTTTAGGAGCCTCGTGGAACTTCATTATTCTAGGTCCATTGCTCTTCAAAGAAATGTGAGGAAAGTTTGTAAGAACAGTGGCCTAACTCTGGAACTGAACTTCATTTGTTGAGATATTCTATCAAAACTCACTTTCTAGAAAATAAAACCTTAAAATATTTTTAATTTGTCTTTAGAGAACTATCTAATTTCACAGTCACATTTAATCAACATCATAAGTAGACATACAAGGCAAAGCAAATGTCACAAATGTGTGCATAACCCTAAAGGGGCAAATTACTCTATAACATCCAGCCAGGGATGGATAAAGCAGTGAAAGCCTAGGATTTGTCCTCAGCATCATATAGCCTGAGGTGCACACTACAGATCATATGTTGTTGTTTAGTCGTTAAGTCGCGTTTGACTATTTTGCGACCCCACGGACTATAGCCCACCAGCAACTCTGTCTGTGGGGTTTCCCAGGCAAGAATACTGGAGTGGGTTGCCATTTCCTTCTCCAGGGATCATCCTCACCCAGGGATCAAACCTGCATCTCCTGCATTGGCAGGCGAGTTCTTTACCACTGTGCCACTAGGAAAGCCCCAGAGAAAAAGGAAGCCTCAAGGGAAAAAATTCTGATCCAATTACTATGCATTTTGCTTTTTTAATCGAGACAGCTATAGTCATGTTTTGGTTCGATATCTGAGAACTTCTACAGCAAAGTACAAGTTTTTATTTTTATGGGAAATCACAGGCCACTTTTTGCAACCAGCTAGGTCAGTTATGAAATGGTCTTCAATCAAGTTGCCTCAAAGAAGACTCTGCGTTTAGAACTCCTGTGCAGAAGATTCATTTAGAGAGTGCTTCCAACAGTGACCAATAAGGGAATGAGGGAAGCAGGACAGAAAAGCAGAAGAAGCCAAGCAAGGAAGGGATTTCAGGCAAAGTTACCCAGAAGCTAACTTCAGCTTCATGCTGTGGGGAACTCAGAACTATAAGCTTTGCCCCAGAATTTGTCCTAATTCACAGCAAGGTTGCTGCGCTTTGGTACTGACAGGGTAAGGGTCAGTCATTGGCTAAAGGTTACCATGTGTACATGCAAATTCCCAGGCATTTCTGCAAGCACAGGCTCAAGCAAGCTCCAGGACCCAAGGGCAGGCCTTCAAAGAGAATCACAGGTGTGGGTAACAGAAGCAAAAGCAAACAGAAGCCAGGGATGTGCAAGCTCAGTCGCTTCAGTTGTGTCCCACTCTTTGAGACCCCATGGACTGTAGCCCACCGAACTCCTCTGCCCATGGGATTCTCCAGACAAGAATATGGAGTGGGTTGCCATGCCCTCTTCCAGAGGATCTTCCCAACCCAGGGATCAAACCCATGTCTCCTGTGTCTACTGCACTGCAGGCAAATTCTTCAACCACTGAGCCACCTGGGAAGCCCAGAAGCCAGGAAATGGATGTGCGAAGAAAAGAGGACACAAGAGGTTCTGGGCAGAGCTGGCAGAGTGCCTCCAGGTCTGCAGCAATTACAGAGTCTAGTATTAGAATACATGCCACATGTCACAAAAATTTGCTGAAAACCGTAACTCTGTATAACAAGGCTCTCACTAGGCACCTGAATGTAGCTTGAACTCCCAAGTTTCTCACCAAACATAACAACCATTGTGTTGTTTTTCATTGTTTTCAGTCATTGCCACATTTATTTTTAATTATATATTACTGTTAACAATACTGTATTATATACTCAAAATTTCCTAAGATCGTAAATGTTTTCACCACCAAAAAAAGAAGGTAAATAACTATGGAAGGTGTTAATTAATCTTATTGCGCTAATCATTTCATAATATATATGTATATTAAATCATTGCGTTGTGTACCTAACTTTAAACAATATTATTTTTCAACCACATTCAGTAAAGCTCAAAAACTTTTCATTTACTAAATTATAAATTAATATTAATTAGGTTTGTATCATCATGATCAGTTTAGTTATAGTGAGTTGTCTGGTTAACACTATGGTACGTAGTAAAGTGTATTTGCATCAACAGTACTTTTGGCCTATAATTTTCTAATATCTAGGTTTCTTTCAATTATCTACATGTCAGAAAGAAGTATATGAAATTCACATGCCTGTTGCTAAAGCACATGTATATATACATACAAGAACAGGGAGATGACAGTGGCTCAGATCAAGATGTCCTTATTGCAAAATTCAGACTTAAATTGAAGAAAGTAGGGAAAACCACTAGGCCATTCAGGTATGACCTAAATCAAATTCCTTATCATTATACAGTGAAAGTGACAAATAGATTCAAGGGATTAGATCTGATACACAGAGTGCCACAAGAACTATGGATAGAGGTTCATAACATTGACAGGAGGTGGTGGCCAAAACCATCCCAGGAAAGAGAAATGTAAGAAGGCAAACTGGTTGTCTGAGGAGGCCTTACAAATAGCTGAGAAAGAAGAGATGTGAAAGGCAAAGGAGAAAAGGAAAGATATACCCATCTGAATGCAGAGTTCCAAAGACTAGCAAGGATAAGAAAGCCTTCTTAAGTGAACAATGCAAAGAAACATAGGAAAACAACAGAATGGGAAAGACTAAAGATCTCTTCAGAAAGTTAGAGATACCAAGGGAACATTTCATGCAAAGATGGGCACAATAAAGGACAGAAATGATATGGACCTAACAGAAGCAGAAGATATTAAGGTGGCAAGAATACACAGAAGAACTATACAAAAAAGATCTTCATGACCCAGATAACCATGATGTTGTCATCAATCACCTAGAGCCAGACATCCTGGAATGCAAAGTCAAGTGGGCCTTAGGAAGCATCACTATGAACAAAGCTAGTGGAGGTGATGGAATTCCAGTTGAGCTATTTCAAATCCTAAAAGATGATGTTGTTAAAGTGCTGCATTCAATATGTCAGCAAATTTGGAAAATTCAACACTGGCCACAGGACTGGAAAAGGTCAGTTTTCATTCTAATCCCAAAGGGAAATGCCAAAGAATGTTCAAACTACTGCACAATTGCACTCATCTCACACACTAGCAAAGTAATGCTCAAAATTCTCCAAGCCAGGTTTCAACAGTACATGAACTATGAACTTCCAGATGTTCAAGCTGGATTTAGAAAAGGCAGAGGAACCAGAGATCAAATTGCCAACCTCTGTTGAACCATCAAAAAAGCAAGAGAGTTACAGAAAAACATCTACTTCTGCTTTATTGACTATGCCAAAGCCTTTGACTGTTTGGTTCACAACAAACTGTGGGAAATTCTTAAAGAAATGGGAATACCAGACCACCTTACCTGCCTCCTGAGAAATCTATATGCAGATCAGGAAGCAACAGTTAGAACCAGACATGGAACAACAGACTGGTTCCAAATTGGGAAAGGAGTACATCAAAGCTGTACATTGTCACCTGGCTTATTTAACTTATATGCAGAGTACATCATGGGAAATGCCAGGCTGGATGAAGCACAAGCTGGAATCAAGATTGCCAGGAGAAATATTAATAACATCAGATACAGAGATGACACCACCCTTATGGCAGAAAGCAAAGAAGAACTAAAGATCCTCTTGATGAAAGTGAAAGAGGAGAGTGAAAAAGTTGGCTTAAAACTCAACATTCAAAAAATGAAGATCATGGCATCCAATCCCTTCACTTCATGGCAAATAGATGGGGAAACAATGAAAATAGTGAGAGACTATTTTGAGGGGTTCCAAAATCACTGCAGATGGTGACTGCAGCCATGAAAATAAGAAAAGCTTACAAGCTTTTCCTTGTAAGAAAAGCTATGACCAACCTAGACAGCATATTAAAAAGCAGACATTACTTTGCCAACAAAGGTCTGTATAGTCAAAGCTATGGTTTTTCCAGTAGCCATGTATGGATGTGAGTGTTGGAACATAAAGAAAGTTGAGCACTGAAGAACTGATACTTTTGAACTGTGGTGTTGGAGAAGACTCTTGAGAGTCCCTTGGACAGCAAGGAGATCAAACCAGTCAATCCTAAAGGAAATCAGCCCTGAATATTTATTGGAAGGACTAATGCTGAAGCTGAAACTCCAGTACTTTGGCCACCTGATGCGAAGAACTGACTCATTGGAAAAGATCCTGATGCTGGGAAAGATTGAAGGCAGGAGGAGAAGGGAATGACAGAGGATGAGATAGTTGGATGGCATCACTGACTCAATGGACATGAGTTTGAGCAAGTTCTGGGAGCTGGTAAAGGACAGGGAAGCCTGTCATGCTGTAGTCCATGGGGTCACAAACAGTGGGGCATGACTGAGTGACTGAACTGAACTGAACTGAAGTGAAGGGAACATTTCATGCAAAGATGGGCCCAATAAAGTACAGAAACAGTATGGACCTAACAGAAGCAGAAGATACTAAAAAGAGGTAGCAAAAATACACAAAAGAACTATACAAAATGGGTCTTTATGACCCAGATACCATGATGGTGTGATCAATCACCTAGAGCCATACATCCTGGAGTGTGACATCAAGAGGGCCTTAGGAAACATTAATATGAACAAAGCTAGTGAAGGTAATGGAATTCCAGCTGAACTATTTGAAATCTTAAAAGATGATGCTGTGAAAGTGCTGTACTCAATATGCCAGCAAATTCAGAAAATTCCGCAGTGGCCACAGGACTGGAAAAGGTCAGTTTTCACTCTAATCCCAAAGAAGAGTAATGCCAAAAAATATTCAAACTAATACACAATTACACTTATTTCACATGCTAGCAAGGTAATGCTCAAAATTCTCCATGCTAGACTTCAAGAGTACTTCCAGATGTATAAGCTGGATCTAGAAAAGGCGAAGGAAACAGAGATCAAATTGTGAACATCTGTTGGATCATAGAAAAAGCAAAGTAATCCCAGAAAAACATCTATTTCTGCTTCATTGACTACACTAAAGCCTTTGACTGTGGGGATCACAACAAACTGGAAAATTCTTCAAGAGATGGGAATACCAGGGCACCTTACCTGCCTCCTGAGAAACCTGTATTCAGGTCAAGAAGTGACAGTTAGAAACAGGCATGGAACAACGGACTAGTTCAAAATTGGGAAAGGAGTACATCAAGGCTGAATATCATTACCCTGATAATTCAACTTCTATGCAGAGTGTATCACATGAAATTCTGGGCTGATGAAGCTCAAGCTGGAATTAAGATTCCCAGGAGAAATATCAATAACCCCAGATATACAGATGATACCACGGTAATGGCAGAAAGTGAAGCCTCTTATGAAGGTGAAAGAGAAGAGTGAAAAGCTGGCTTGAAACTCATCATTTATAAAAGGAAGATCATGATATCAGGTCCCACCCCTTTATGGCAAATTGATGGGGAAACAAATGGAAACAGTGACAGACTTTATTTTCTTGGGCTCCAAAATCACTGCTGATGGTGACAGCAGCCATGAAATTAAAAGACACTTGCTTCTTGGATGAAAAGCTATGACCAACCTAGACAGCTTATTAAAAAGCAGAAACATCACTTTGCAGACAAAGGTCCATATAGTAGAAGCTATGGTTTTTCCAGTAGTCATGTATGGATGTAAGAGTTGGACCATAAAGAAGGCTGAATGTCAAAGAATTGATGCTTTTGAACTGTGGTGTTGGAGAAGACTCTTGAGAGTCCCTTGGAGAGCAAAGAGATCCAACTAGTCAATCCTAAAGGAAATCAACCTAAATATTCATTGGAAGAACTGATGCTGAAGCTGAAGCTCCAGTACTTTGGCCACCTGATGGGAAGAGCTGACTCATTGGAAAAGACCCTGATGCTGGGAAATATTGAGTGCAGGAGGGGAAGGTGATGACAGAATATGAGATGGTTGGATGGCATCACCAATTCAATAGGCACGAGTTTGAACAAACTCCCAGAGAGAGTGAAGGACAGGGATGCCTGGCGTGCTGCAGTCCATGGGGTCGCAGAGCATCAGACAAAACTGAGCAACTGAACAACAACATGTCATGTAATTAAGCTCCTAAAATATATTTGTTCAAAGATTTATCATATCATCTTTTTCAAAGAGTGGGACTGGGTGGGGTTGGAGGAGTGCAGGGCCTTGTTTATTTGACATTCATTCCCGAAAGTGACAATCTTCAACTCCTGGGAATAAAACTACCAATTACACCATCACTGTCTGTATGAGGGTGTTAAGTAGTTAGAACAGGAAAAAGGAGTCCAGAATGGCAGTGGCTAAAAGACAAGGAAGGGAAAAGCCCGCAAAAATAGAACAAAGGAAGGGCCGAGGACCGGAGTGAGGACCTCAGATAGAACAAACAGCACTTCTAGCTAGCCCAGTTTACATAGGGCAGGCCCAGGGGAGGAAAAAACATATAAAATGAGGAGCCAAAGGGCCGGAGTGGGAGAGGGGTCTCTCTTCCATGCGTGCGCTCTCTCTCTCTTCTCTTCATGTCTTTTGGGTTGGCATGCCCTCACGCCTTAAGGATGTATTTTCCTTTATTTTGTAAATAAAACTGAGCTGTAAGTCTGTCCGAGAGCTGTGATGCCCTGAGGGCTTTAACGTCCAGTGCTTCAAATTTTTCTTGTGATGAGACAGAACCAA
Source organism: Giraffa tippelskirchi (assembly GCF_054371585.1). Lineage (NCBI taxonomy): Eukaryota > Metazoa > Chordata > Mammalia > Artiodactyla > Giraffidae > Giraffa > Giraffa tippelskirchi. Next base: position 47,400,473 of record NC_137276.1, read on the forward strand.
GGAAATTACACACTCCCCTGAAAAGGCTTTGGCTAGACAGACCTTTGCCAGCAATGTCATATCTCTGCTTTTTAATAGGCTGTCTAGGTTGGTCATAGCTTTTCTTCTAAGGACCAAGCATCTTTTAATTTCATGGCTTCAGTCACCATCTGCAGTGATTTTGGAGCCCCCAAAAATAAAGTCTGTCACTGTTTCCACTGTTTCCCCATCTATTTGCCATGAAGTGATGGGACCAGATGCCATGATCTTAGTTTTCTGAATGCTGAGTTTTAACCCAATTTTTTGACTCTCCTCTTTCACTTTCATCAAGAGGCTCTTTAGTTCTTCTTCACTTTCTGACATAAGTGTGGTGTCATCTGCATATCTGAGGTTATTGATATTTCTCCTGGAAATCTTGATTCCAGCTTGTGCTTCATCCAGTCCAGAATTTCTCAAAATAAGCAGGCTGACAGAACCAATAAGGGCTCAACAAACCACTATGTTTTACTCATACATTGTTCTCCTAATCTATGTTAATTAAACTATATATTTACTTGGAAACCTGTCTTTCTTCAAGATTCATGTCAATCATTTTATGGCCCAGGATGACTCACCTTGTGCCAATGTTATCTCAATATGCATGTTGTGAGTGAGGGGCCTGGGGCCATTCTGAGTTTTGAGACATTTCCTTTCTCTAATTAACAGCTTGCTGATAGGTATATAACTTATTGCTAAAGGCTAGCGGGGGGCACTCTTTCTGTCCCCTTCTGATGTCTCTGTCAGAAGCTTTCTCTATCTCTTTTATACTTTAATAAAACTTTATTACACAAAAGCTCTGAGCAATCAAGCCTTGTCACTGGCCCTGGATTGCATTCCTCTCCTCCAGAGGCCAAGAATCCCAGTCTCTTTCACAGCTCAGCAACAACCTTTCACAAGGACAGAGGGGCCTGGTGGACCACAGTCCATGGGGGTCACAAAGAGTCAGACAGGACTGAGCAACTGAAAACACACACACGAAAGGACATTCATTCCCAGTGAAGAATCAGATACTTCTGTTTTCCTCTATAAACTTTTGCCTACTCAAACTAAATAAAAAATAAACTTCTAAAAAATTCCTCAACTAATAGAAAACATCACCCCCACCTCAACTCCACCAAAAGAAAACATTAGAACCTACTATTTCCTATACCAACAATTTATGAAATGTCAAAATGGAAGTTTAGACATTATCTATTATGACATCTGGAGAAAGAAATGGCAACCCACTCCAGTATTCTTGTCTGGAAAATCCCAGGGATGGAGGAGCCTGGGGGGCTACAGTCCATGGGATTAAAAAGAGTCGGCCACGACTGAGTGACTTCACTTCACTTTCATTATGACATCTCTTCATTTAGTATTAGGTGTGATTTGTCCTGAATATGGTTCTATGTATTTTCAAACCAATGATTCCTATATAAGTACAGCCAAAATTACACAAGTAATTGCACTTCAACCAAGTGACAGTTAACCAGAAAGAAACATAGCATTTAGCAAGTCATTTGAAATATCTTGGTCATATTTCCACAAAATAAATCTATTACATGAGAGCTTGGGTTAAAGAACTCTACTACCAAGTCCTTAGCATTATAACTCAACTAAATGTTTACCAAATAGGAAGTTTCTAGCATAATTTTCCACTTGTATTCTCACCATTGGGCTAAATTTACCAACTGCACCTGCTGTCCCATTCACTGCTGGCACTTCGTTTAAACTGGAATTACTCCTCATCACTTGGCACTCAGAATTTTTTAGCAGACCAGAAAGTGAAAAGTACAACACAATAAACTCAGCAATTCAATTTCTAAAATCACATTTGGGTTTTTTTTCATTATCTCTCCCTAAGGAAGAGATAAGTTAGGTGTGTTTCTGGTATGTTCCAGGCCATGGTGATTCATTCAAATAACTTCTGTCCATCTGCTATCTACACAGGATCTCTTGACCATTAAGTCAACCCTGGAACCCAACTTGACTAGTGACAGTGCCACAGTCTCTAAGTTTACCCCAGTCTGACCCACGTACTTTAAAAAGTCAGCTTTCAATCTCAAGTCTATACTCCTGAAGACCCTAGGGATGCCTTACCTCACTGCATTATGGGGTCTTGGGAATGCCCAATTAAAAGAGCAGAACCAACATGAGTTGCTGATGTCTTGTAGTCAAGCATTTCTTTGTTCAATCTCAAGCCTTTCCATGTAACTCCTCTCATCATCAGTTTCTTAATCTATAAAATGGGAGTAAAATTAGCTACTTCACAAGATTATGGTGAAGATTTTAAATAATGATGGAAGTTGTCTTATAAATGTCCATTATGTACTAGACACTTAATAAATGGAGGTTAACAGCAGTGGTCTAAATGTTGTTGAGCCAGAGAAAGGGAGAATGGGCATGGGCTATTGGATTGCCTCCCTCCACATATTTTGGGTACCTGTGACTGGAAGCCACCAGTGAAGATGCTGGTGTTCTAGAACACCCATCCACCACTTAGCTTTGACTTATTTGTTGTATCTTGATAGGCATTAACTCTCCACTAATGACTCTGCTCTGTGCTCAGAAATATAAACCACTTCAATCCACAAATGGGTTCTGTTTGGCTGAGGTAAAACAAAGCCTAAGACTGTGGATCCTGCTATAAATAAATCAACAACCACAAGCTGGACCATCTTAATACCCACATTTCTATCTTCAGCACTTAGCAAATTACTCCTGTAATAAGTACTCAGAAATACTTCTTAGTGAATGACAGAGGAGCCCCATTCCTCACTGGCAGGGCAGGAAGGGGAGCAGGGAAGCAAAGCACTATGGAAGAATTCTGGGCTGCAGAATCAAACAGAGTTTTATTCAATCTTGATTCTACCACTTAGTAACTCTTAACTTAGTTCAGCATAGCTGACTTGTTTTATGTATGCCTGTTATTAATATTTTACCAAGTTATTTAGGTAGCAGCACTTCTTTAGTATCTAGTTACTTATCCTCTCTTATCCTCTATGTCTTCAGCTATAAGATGAAGATACTTGCTCCCCCCAGGCTTGTTGTAAGGGTTAAATGACATTATGTATATAGATAATCAAAATGCTATTACCCTTGCATTGATAAATAACTATTATCTTATTGTCATTATTTACTGTTGCAGCTCTGTCTTCTCTCATATTTTAGAACACTCATTTTTCTATTGTTTCTAAATTATTTTCATTAAAAGTATAAGTACAGTACCTTTCAAACCTCTGAGGCAAGACTTCTGTTTCTGCCACTCTCTTCGGCAGTCTCAGCATCATAGACTCCTCATAGAATATGAAATCAGGGATGCTGATGTTACAAGCATTTGTCTATGAATATGCCACAGCCAAAACAAAAAATGCCAATCCATTTCTTGGATCACCTATAGATCAATATTCCACTAGTTCTATTCAACATTTGCCACTAAGTCTATTTAACTGACAAATGCAGCACAGACTTAAATGTATATTTGTACTGATATACTTTAATGATTTACTAAGGCTGTCCATTTTCTTGGCATATATATACACATAGATATGACATATGCCATATTCATTTCACATTAAATACTAAAGACAAGTATTTTTTTATTATTATTCTTTTTTAATTTATTTATTTATTTTAATTGGAAGCCAATTACTTTACAGCATTGTGGTGGGTTTTGCCATACATTGACATGAATCAACCATGGGTGCACATGTGTCCCCCTGTTCCAAACCCCTCTTCTACCTCCCTCCCCATCCCATCCCTATGGGTTGTCCCAGTGTACTGGCTCTGAGTACCCTGTTTCATGCATTGAACCTGGACTGGTCATCTATTTCGCATACAGTAATATATATATTTCAATGCTATTTTCTCAAATCATCCCAACCTTGCCTTCTCCCACAGAGTCCAAAAGTCTGTTCTTTATATCTGTGTCTCTTTTGCTGTTTTGCATATTGGGTCGTTATTACCATATTTCTAAATTCCATATATATAAATTAATATACTGTATTGGTGTTTTTCTTTCTGACTTACTTCACTCTGTATAATGGGCTCCAGTTTCATCCACCTCATTAGAACTGACTCAAATGTGTTCTTTGTAATAGCTGAGTAATATTCCATTGTGTATACATACCACAACTTCCTTATCCATTTGTCTGCCAATAGACATCTAGGTCACTTCCACATCCTGGCTATTGTAAACAGTGCTTCAGTGAACATTGGGATACATGTGTCTCTTTCAATTCTGATTTCCTCGGTGTGTATGCCCAGCTGTAGGATTGCTGGGTCATATGGCAGTTCTATTTCCAGTTTTTTAAGGAATCTCCCCACTGTATGAATCTATGTGGAGTAGAATCTATCTACTCCATATTATGAATCTCCAGAGTGGCTGTATCAATTTACATTCCCACCAACAATGCAAGAGCATTCCCTTTTCTCCACACCCTCTCCAGCATTTATTGTTCGTAGACATTTTGATCACAGCCATTCTGACTGGCATGAGATGGTACATCATTGTGGTTTTGGTTTGCATTTCTCTGACAAAGAGTGATGTTGAGCATCTTTTCATGTGTTTGTTAGCCATCTGTACGTCTTCTTTGGAGAAATGTCTGTTTTGTTCTTTGGCCCATTTTTTGATTGGGTCATTTATTTTTCTGGTATTGAGCTACAAGAACTGCTTGTATATTTTTGAGATTAATTCTTTGTCAGTTGCTTCATTTGCTATTATTTTCTCCCATTCTGAAGGCTGTCTTTTCACCTTGCTTATAGTTTCTTTCATTGCGCAAAAGCTTTTAAGCTTAATTAGGTCCCATTTTTATATTTTTGCTTTTATTTCCCTTACTCTCAGAGGTGGGTCATAGAGGATCTTGCTGTGATTTATGTCAAAGAGTGTTCTGCCTATATTTTCCTCTAGGAGTTTTATAGTTTCTGGTCTTACATTTAGATCTTTAATCCATTTTGAGTATATTTTTGTGTATGGTGTTAGAAAGTATTCTAGTTTCATTCTTTTACAGGTGGTTGACCAGTTTTCCTAGCATCACTTGTTAAAGAGATTGTCTTTTCTCCATTGTATATTATTGCCTCCTTTGTCAAAGATAAGGTGTCCATAGGTGTGTGGATAAATCTCTCGGCTTTCTATTTTGTTCCACTGATCTATATTTCTGTCTTTGTGCCAGTACTGTCTTGATGACTATAGCTTTGTAGTATAGTGAAGACAAGTATTTTCATAAGTGTTTTTGCAGGCTCAAGATGGCCCCTTAAAAATGACTGCCTTTCAGCTATGTCAAGACTGGATATATGAGCTTCCCCGGTGGTGGCTCAGTGCTGAAGAAGCCACTTGCCAAAGCAGAAGACACAGTTTCTATCCCTGGTCCAGGAAGATCCCACATGCTGTGAAGCAACTAAGCCCATGAGCCACAACTATTGAGCCTGTGCTCTAGACCCCGGGACCACAACTATTGAGTCCTCGCGCTGCAACTACTGAAGCCCACATGTCTAGAGCTGTTGCTCTGAAACAAGAGAAGCCACCACAATGAGAGACCTGCATACCACAGCTAGAGAGTTGCCCCTACTCGCCACAAGTAGGAAAAAGCCCAAGCAGCAACAAAGACCCAGCACAGCCAAAAATAAATTTTTTAAAAAAGGATTGGAGATGAATTGAGTATGCTGAATTCACCCTTGTTAACTGACAATATTAACAATGGACAACATTTATGTACTATGCTTTACTTACATCTGTATTTATTCATTAAATCCTCACAATAATCCTAGTTAATAGATACTACTATCATCTCCATTTTACTGACAAGAGAACTGAAACAAAGACAGGCTAAGGGACTTCCCTGGTGGTACGGTAGATAAGGATTCCCCAGCCAATGCAGGGGACATGGGTTCAATCCCAGGAAAATTTCACATGCTGCAGAGCAACTAAACCCATGCACTACAACTACTGAGCCAGAGCACTGCAGCTACTGAAGCCTGCATGCCTAGAGCCTGTGCTCCACAAGAAGAGAAGATACTGCCATGACAAGCCTGTGCACTGCAAGGAAGAGGAGTCCCTGCTTGCCGCAACCAGGGAAAGCCCGAATGCAGCAATGAAGACCCAGAGAAACAAAAATTAATTAATTAATTTTTTAAAAAGACAGGTTAAGCAACTCACCCAAGTTCACATAGCTGGGATTTGAACCTTGTTCTCTACTATATCATAATGTCTCTGAAAGATTACAGGGGAAAAAAAAAAACTTGAAAATGATTAATCTAAGCTGTGCCTACATATGGAGAAGGAAATGGCAACCCACTCCAGTATTCTTGCCTGGAGAACCCTGTGGACAGAGGAGCCTGGTAGGCTGCTGTCCATGGGGTCGCACAGAGTCGGACGTGACTGAAGCGATTTAGCATGCATGCATGCATTGGAGAAGGAAATGGCAACCCACTCCAGTATTCTTGCCTGGAGAATCCCAGGGACGCAGGAGCCAGGTGGGCTGCGGTCTACGGGGTTGCACAGAGTTGGACACGACTGAAGCAACTTAGCAGCAGCAGCAGAAGTGCCTACATAAGACTGAAAAATCAGTTAAAGGGTGACGATACCATTGACTCTTTCTGGTAATAAGTCTCAGACTATTTACTGTGCACATCCATTCTGCCAGGTGCTGGTTGTTTACCATTATTTCTGGTTAATTTTGCATGAAACCCTGGCCCCGATCATTGCGTAGTCTGAGAGCTGTGCAGAACTACACAATGGAACATCTGTGTCAGAGCATCCTTCCATGAGTTTCCTCTGTGGTTAGTTTCATGCAATTTTGCTTTTACTAAAATATGCTGAGACACCATCACATCCCCATCCCTGGCCCCCATCAACCTGCCTGGAATTCCTGAGAGTATATAAGCTCAGGGTGAGAAGTGCCTGTCCAGCCTTCTGATTTGTTACAAGATTACTGGAGCAGTGTTGGGACAAAATTTAATTAGCAGAAAATTATAATACACAGTAATCCATTAAGCCAGTCTATAATGGGAACATTGTGAGGCCTGGACAATCATTGCTTCCTAACTAAAGATTACTCCTTTCATGTGAAGAGAAAATTAGATCCAGATAATTCAGTCTCTCTCCCCTGAACACTGAATTAAATACTACCATCTTCTGTATCTTTGGAAAAAGTTTCTATTCTTTGAAGCCTTTATTGGACTGACAATGGCCTTCTCAATTGTGTTGCATCCTCTCTGATGTAGCCATATGGAGACTTCCATTCATTCATTCAGTCAGTAATTACTAAGAACCTGCCAAGACCTGTGCTGGTGATAGCCTTGTCTCTGCCCTTGAGGAGCTTGTAATCTGTTGGATGACAAAGACGTTAAACAATATGAAGGAGTATGAAATGGGGCCACTGCTTTCAGTAATTCCAGGAGTCCTAGAAAATCCTCTCATCACTGTTACTGTCACTTTTCTTGACTTCAGAGGTTATTTCAAGCTCCTCTTTCCTCCCCCATGTCTTACATTTTCTTTCTCTAGAACAACTACAAGTCTTCCACTTGCATTAAGACCCATTCTCCTCCCTTCTCCACAATGCTATGCATCTTTGGAAGTGTAGAGAGTATACCAGAAAGTTCTCTTGCTCTTGACTTCCTGTTGGGTTTAGCCAAAGGGGAGCATTAACCCACTAACCAGATTTTTAAAAAGAAGAAAAGAGAAAGTGAGATTTGGGTATTTTTTACCAACTGTCTCCATCAGCATCATTGTGGGGTGGCAAAAGTCCTCAGCCAGAGACAACAGCTTCTATGAGACAACCCTCTCCATGCAGCTCTCTTTCCCTAACTGCCCCCCTCTTGTCCTAATCCCACCCCAGGTTCTGGTAACAACACAGAGCCCCAGATATTGTGCTATCTCTACAGCTTTGTAACTAGTTCTTTAGTAAATTCCCCTCAAATTATACACATTGAATATGCTGTTTCCTGCAAGGACTCTGACTTTTATACAGCTGCTTTGAATGTCTCCTTCATTCTGGCTTTTTCCTATGCAGAGAATTATTTTTGACATTTCCTGAAGTGTTTTTGGCCCAAGCAGTTCAGGAAACCTTTATTGAATGCCCACAATAGGCTTCACTATTCAAAATGCTAAAGATAGAAAGATAACCAGGACAATGGTTTTATCCTGAAGGAACCTGGTCTAATGATACAAATAGGTGCATAAATAGGGTGTGCCAAGCTTTATTCTCTACTGCAACAATTTTAAAAATAAAGGAGTTGGTATTAATAATTACATGAAGACAAGAAGTTCAAACTGTAACAGTACCAAGTTTATCCTACATATAAAGAGATCATTGCCTCATTGCCTTATGCTTTAGTGAGAGTATAGATGGAGTGTAAACAGGCTACCACAGGTAAATAAGGCTGAACCCCTTGAAGAATGGTCAAGAGGAGGCTTCTTGAAGGAGTCTTAATTCTGACCTGCCCATGCCCCATCTGTCACATCAACTCCTTTGCTAGAGACTCACCTTACCCACAGCTGACAGACTGAGAAATTAGAACTAAGTACATCTTTATTTCAACAAGAAATAAAAGATCCACTCTCTGACTTCAGAAATAAAAATCTTTTAAACAATATATATGTAAATATTCACACCATGACAGATATTTGTAGCTTGTAAATATACCTTAGCCCACAAATTATAGAGTGAAAGAATCATTCTTTTTAAAATTTTCTTAATTCCACTGGATGCTGGGTACATTATTGGAGTCAATTCAAGCTCTTCTAATCCAGAATTTTGAAGTGTCTATGGGTACTGGGGTGAGGCACCATAGCACTAAGGGTATAGAGACATCTGGTCCTTGAGGCTTTCACTCATTCATTATTGACTAGTGTTTGGGCCTCAAAAGTCACTGCAATTTCTCTCCATTCCTACCTGCAAAACTTCTTCATGTCCTTTCTCCCAGTCTCTGAACTATGTTTCCTCCCCTCTCTGATATGTCAAGATTATCTGGTCCTGGACAGGGGGAGGACAGGCAGGGCACAAGTCTCCTCTGGATCTCACTGACTTGAATGTACTGGCAACTCCTATCACAACCAAGGGAATCTTCATCATGCCTGGGGTGCTCATGCTTACTTTATATTCTTCCAGATCTCTATCTTCTGCATCTGGGCTTATGATATTGAATCTCAAGACACAAAGATTTTTCCTTTGTCTTCACAGTCTGTTTCATCACTCCTTCAACAAACAAATCAAGATGGACTGCTCAGCCATCCAAAGGAAGGTAGGGTAGCAGTCACAGGTAATAACTGGTGGGAGAAAGAGGTTAGGCATCCATTATTATTTATAATATTTTCCCACCCCAGAATTGTTAAGTGTCATCCATATGCCCAAGAATTGGAGACACAAAGAGGAGTATGAGAAAGAGTTTGCCCTCTGGAAGTTCAGAGCCTATTAGGAATTGTAGAATCAAACAAAATATCAATATAAAAAGTATTTTTGGAAAAATGGACTTTTCAGAAGACTGAAAAACTAAATGAAAAATAAAAATATTATTCATGGATATGTGGACATTAACTCTGCTTTCTCCCTGTTTAAGGATCAAGAATGTTATATATATTCCTTGAAACTAAAGCATATGGATTGCCAGAATAAGTTTTGTCCTAAACAGTTCAAAAATTGCTGAGTGCCCATCACATGCTTGAGCAATTATTAGTATAGCAATCATTGAGGTTTCTGGATTTGATCAGACTCTATCTTAAATGGTATTCATGACAGAGTTCTCAGACTTGGTGATTTACAGTCTTACTGACCTGGAACAAGCATGTTCTAGATGAGATGCATCCTGCCATTTCTTGAGGAACAGGGGTTCTCCTTCGATAATCATTTCAGGATATACACTCACTCCCAAATCTTCAAATAATAGTTCAAAATAATACAAAAGAATAGAGGTGGGAAGACAACCTGAATATCTCTGCTGAGTTTATTAATAATGAAAATACCATCCATACATACATGAAATGCTCCTCAGTCTATTAGTAGGATGGTATCTAACTCTTACCTGGTTCCATGTGAGGTCCACTTCTAGCAGTTCATTTCTAAACTTGCCACAGAAGGAAAAGTGGTTAAAATAAAGTCATTTTCCCTTTCTCTCAGGAAAATTATTAAGGACTAATATTCTTAAGATGTGTTTGGAAGCTTTCAATGCACTCCAGGCTATAGCAATTTGACACAAAACCTCAAAAGTGCACAAGTGGAGATTTGACTACATTTTCTGATAGAAAACTTCTATTACCCAGGAAATCTTTAGGATTAAGTGCTGTGTAGTCACCAATTTATATACATAGATAGAATCTGCTCTCAGTCATAAAATAACAGCGGCTGCTTATCACTCACATAATCCCACTGGATCAGTGAACTAGTAGTCTGAGAAGCTTCTGCCTTTCAGACCAAAATATGTGAACATCAACTCTGAGGAGACAGTACCTTAAATTTAGAGCTCTGGTTCAATTTAACCCTACTTCTTTTATAAAAGAAAATCTATCATTTCTTCCCAAAGAACTTCAACAGCTATCTTGCTAACTAAGAAATCTTACTGACAGTTATAGAACAACCAGTGTGAGAGTAACCATGAAGGAACTGACACCACTGAATGGCCATCTTTGCTGACAAACAAAATTCAAAAGAGGGTGCCCTTGCCTTTGAGTGGTTACAATTAATCTGCAAGCCTCCAGGGTGGAGGAACTGAGAGGTATTTGCAACTATTGCAAAAGAAATAGAAAATAATTGGCTGTCCCCTTATTCCCCCTAGGGCTCACTCTGTAAAATTTTCACTACCTAAGCAAAAATGGTATTCTGAATATTGAGAGGCTTTATCTCATGGGGATGATTTAAAACTTTCTGATACTGTTATCAAAACATCAATTATTGAATTATAATAAGTTTGAAATAAATGGATCAGTCCAAACTTACTGTTCTGTTTTCTGAATTGGTCCCTAGCATTCTTATCAGGCAAAAACTTGATGGGAATACTTGGATTTTATCCACACATATAAATAGACTTTTAAATATAGATCAAAAAAGAATCAGAGTCCTTAAAGAAAAAGTCTGTGGTCATCAAACCATTGAGGCATCTTCTTAATTAGTGAAAGTGTCATACACAGCTGGAAACAGTCTCTGGAAGTCAACCCTGGGATAATGGAAAGACCAGGTACAAAAGCAAATGACAGATGGCAAAAGTTTCGGAAGAAACATAAAAGAGAATTTTTTTTCAAGTGAAATCTTGGTGGAACAAGCTCAGCATCAACCTCTGATAACAAAACTCTTAACAAAACTCTTAGCAAAGTATGAAGACACAGGGAATTCCTTGACGTAGCAAAGGTATCTACTAAACACTTACTGCAAACCAAATAGTAATATAATAGAGGAATCCTTTCTGAGTCAGTAAGAAGGTAAGAAGCCTGCTATCATGCTTAACAAACTCAAATGAAAGGTCCCAGGTAGTGAACAAAGAAGAAAGGATGGGGAAAGAGGAAGAGAAGAGTGGAAAAGAGAAGAAAGCAAGAGAGAGAGAGAAGTCAAGGATAGTAAGTAGGAAAGAAAGAGTACAAAGATTGGAGGAAAATAACAGCGCTATTTTTTGCAAATAGTGTGTAATTTTCTATGCAGAAAATTCAGGAGACTCCACAGACCAAAAATCAAGACAAAGAGCAAGTTTGAAATTGTGCTGAACATAAAGTCAATACAAAAAAAAAAAATAGTCAATTACAGTCCCGCACACAAATCACAATTAGAAAATGTAATTTTTTAAAGATAGTATTTAAATGACACAGTAATCTATAAGATACTTAGAAATAAATGTAACAAAAGATGTCAGCATTTTATTAAGTTCAAAACTGTGGAAAGACTTTAAATTTAAGTATATTTATGGATAGTAAAACTCAGTATCTTAAAGATGTCATGTACTACCAGATTAATCTATAAATTAAATATAATTTCAGGCAAAATCTAACAGATTTTTTCGTGCAACCTGACAAGGTGCTTCTAAAGCTTATATGGAGTCAACCAGACAGTTACAAGCAAAAAGACAATTCTAAGAGAAAAGGACAAAGTAGGTGACACTATAGCATATATAAAGACATTACTCATGGGTTGTAATTTAAAAAATTATACTATTTCCCAAGAACAGACAATTAGAAGAGTAGAACAAAATAGCCCAGAAACTAATTCTTGCTTAAATGGATGTAAATTTACATCTCTAATGTAACAGAGATGAAGTCACAAATCAAGAAGAGGTGGATGGGCTAGTCAATAAATGATACGGGAACAGTGAGTTCACCTGGTGGACACCAAGTGCTCAACAATGTCGATTTTTCCTTTCCTGCTAGACAGACTGAAGTTAACACTGCCTTTCAGCTGGTCAGGGAATGTGAGAGGCCATGGCAATAAGCTGTGTGCAGAAATGATATGAACAGGAGTAGGAGCTCCCTGCACTCCCCTCATATAGTGCTAACAGAGGAGGCTGTGCACTCTGAAAAAACTGAGAGCTACTTCCACCCGGGTCTTGGAGAGACTTGTGGAGCAGAGAACCAACTGTGCTCACTCAACCCCAGAATGGCCACCAGTGTTGGACACATAAGAAAGAAACAAATCTGGACTTCCCTGGGAGTTCAGTGGTAAAGAATCCACCTGCCAATGCAGGAGACATGGCTTCAATCCCTGATCTGGATAGATACTACAGGCCATGAAGCGACGAAGCCCAGGCACCACAACTATTGAGCCTGTGATCTAGAAGCTGGGAGCTCCAATTACTGAGCTCACGTGCTGCAACTACTGAAGCGCTTGCATGTGATGCCTGAGCTCTACAACAAAAGAAGCCACCACAACTAGAGAGTAGCTCCTGCACGCTGCGACTAGAAAAAAGCCCACATAGCAACAGAAAACACCCATCACAGCCAAAAAAGAAGTTTTTTAAATGATAAATAAATATCAAATTTTTAAATGTTAAAAAACAAAAAAGACACAAATCTTTGTTGTATTAAGCCATTAAGATTTAGAGCTTATATAGATGGCTAACATACACACGAAAAGATGCTCAACATCTCTCATTATTAGAGAAATGCAAATCAAAACTACAATGAGATATCACCTCACACCAGTCAGAACGACCATCATCAAAAAGTCTAAAAACAATAAATGCTGGAGAGGGTGTGGAGAAAAGGGACTGCTCTTGCACCATTAGTGGAAATGTAAATTGATACAGCCACTATGAAAGACCATATGGAGATTCCTTAAAAAACTAGGAATGAAACTGCCATATGACCCAGCAATCCCACTCTTAGGCATATACTTTGAGGAAACCAAAATTGAAAAAGATACATGTATCCCATTGTTCACTGCAGCACTATTTACAATAGGTAGAACATGGAAACAACCTAGATGTCCATCGACAGATAAACAGATAAAGAAGTTGTGGTACATATACACAAAGGAATATTACTCAGCCATAAAAAGGAATGTGCTTAAGTCCATTCTAATGAGGTGGATGAACCTAGAGTCTATTACACATAGTGAAGTAAGTCAGAAAGAGAAAGATAAATATTGTATTCTAACGCATATATCAGAGAAGGCAATGGCAACCTACTCCAGTACTCTTGCCTGGAAAATCCCATGGACGGAGGAGCCTGGTAGGCTGCAGTCCATGGGGTCGCAAAGAGTCAGACACGACTGAGCAATTTCACTTTCACTTTTCACTTTCATGCATTGGAAAAGGAAATGGCAACCCACCCCAGTGTTCTTGCCTGGAAAATCCCAGGGACGGCGGAGCCTGGTGGGCTGCCATCTACAGGGTCGCACAGAGTCGGACACGACTGAAGCAACTTCGCAGCAGCAGCAGCAATGCATGTATACAGAATTTAGAAAAACGGTACTGAAGAATTTATTTACAGGGCAACAATAGAGAAACAAGCATAGAGGATAGACTTATAGACATGGGAAGAGGGAAGGAGAGGATGAGATGTATGGAAAGAATAACATGGAAACTTACATTGCCATACACAAAATAGATAGCCAAAGGGAATTTGCTGTATGTCTCAGGAAACTCAAACAGGGGCTCTGTATCAACCTAGAGGGGTGGGATGGGAAGGGAGATGGGAGGAAGGTTCAAAAGGGAGGGGATATATGTATACCTTTGGCTGATTCATGTTGAGGTTTGACAGAAAACAACAAAATTCTGTAAAGCAATTATCCTTCAATTAAAATATAAATAAATTTTTAAAAAAAGATTTAGACCTTAGTTTGTTGTTGTTGTTATTGTTGTTGTTCAGTCACTAAGTCATGTCTCTTTGTGACCCTATGGACTGCAGCATGCCAGGCTTCCCTGTCCTTCATTATCTCCAGGAGCTTGCTCAAACTCATGTCCATTGAGTCAGTGATGTCATCCAACCATCTCATTCTCTGTTGCCGCCTTCTCCTCCTGCCCTCAATCTTTCCCAGCATCAGGATCTTTTCTAATGTGTCGGTTCTTCACATCAGGCGGCCAAAGAATTGAAGCTTCAGCATTAGTCCTTCCAATGAATATTCAGGTTGATTTACTTTAAGATTGACTGGTTTGATCTCTTTGCTGTCCAAGGGACTCTCAAGAGTCTTCTCCAACACCACAATTCAAAAGCATCAATTCTTTGGCACTCAGCCTTCTTTATGGTCCAACTTTCACATCCATACATGACTACTGGAAAAACCATAGCTTTGATCATATGGACTTTTGTTGGAAAAGTGATGTCTCTACTTTTTAATATGCTATCTAGGTTTGTCATAGCTTTTTTCCAAGGAACAAGTGTCTTTTAATTTTGTGGCTGCAGTCACCATCTGCAGTGATTTTGGAGCCCAAGAAAATAAAATCTGCCACTGTTTCCCCATCTATTTGCCATGAAGTGATGGGGCCGCATGCCATGATCTTCGTTTTTTGAATGTTGAGCTTTAAATCAACTTTTTCACTCTCCTCTTTCACCTTCACCAAGAGGCTCTTTAGTTCCTCTTCACTTTCTGCTATTAGGGTGGTACCATCTGCATATCTGAAGCTGTTGATATTTCTCCTGGCTCAGTTTGTTACTATGGCATAACTAGCTTATCCGGGTAATGCACATGCCAACTAAAGAATGTCACTCGCCATCCAGCTCTACAATGATTAGGTCACTAGCCACTATAGTCACTGACTTTAACACATGCAAAAGGAGTTCAGAGCATTCTACGCTCTGGGAAAAACTGGCAGAACAGGCCTTTAGACAGTTAGATATTTTCAGGAGAAAATTTTACGAACCCAATTTCTTGCATGTTCTCACAGCCAAGAAAGCACTAAAATCATTAACAGAGACGTCTGCTCCTTATGAGTAACAGCGACCCTCTACCAAGACGTATGCTAGATGGCATGTACTCCCTTTTCCAAAATCACATATATGCTGACCTTCACCACTGCCTCTTTGGAGCAGTTCCTTAGAGCTATCTGAGAGACTGTCTCCCAGGCTACAGTCCTCAGTCAGTCCTCAAATAAAACTAAACTCACAGTTCTCTCATTGTACAGTTATTTTCAGTCGACATATGAAAAAAAGTAAGCACAACTAGATCTCTATCTCAGGCCACAAGTGGATTTTAATTTAATTTAGACCTAAAGAAAAACTTTAACAAACTTTAGAAGAAAATATAAAAGGATACCCTTATGACCTTATGGCATAGAGGAGTTCTTAAATAAAAGACAACAAAACTCAAACCATAAGAAAACTGATAAATCTGAGCACAATAAAATTTTAAAACTTTGCTACAACAAAAGACACTATAAACAGAGTAAAAAACCAAACTCATTTTGGAGAAGACAGTTGGAAAAACTCACATAACCAAAAAAAGATTAGTATCTAGTTTATATAGAAATCTATAAAATGATAATGTAGCATACCTTGAATAAAGAATATAAATAAATTTTCATATTCTAATGAATACAACTTTAAAGTACATACATTATATATAAATTATATATGTGCTAAGTCGTTCAGTCATGTCTGACTCTGTGCAACCTCATGGACTGTAGCCCTCCAGGCCCCTCTCCTCTGTCCATTGGATTCTCCAGGCAAGAATACTGGAGTGGGTTGCCATGCCTTCCTCCAGGGGATCTTGCTGACCCAGGGATTGAACCTGCCTCTCTTATGTCTCCTGCATTGGCAGGCAGGTTCTTTACCACTAGCACCACCTGGGAAGACCTATAAATTATATATATAGTATATAATAAAAAATAAATAAAATACAATCATATTTAATAAAGTATGTGCAAATGCTTGTGATCAAGAAAACCATGTAAACACTGTGACTTGTGACCTGATAATCTGCTCTGAGCCCTAGTGCTCCTCAGTGCTAGAGATCTACAGACCGATCTTTTTTTTTTTTTTTTTGAAGTCTAGTCCTTTTACATTTCTCTTAGGAATGTTTTCCCTTAATGAGATTGTTTTTCTCCTAATGAAATTACAAACTGTCAAGGGTGGGGTTGAATTCTGCAACCCACATGCCTATACTGCCTGCAAGTGTTTTGGGTTACCTGGCATGATGCTTTTTTCAAAGATTTAAATTGAATGTCTCTAAGTAAAGCTGTGAAGCCCCTCCATTCACAATAAACCCCACTATTCTCTAAAGTCTTATTTTCAGCACAAGACCACATGTCTCTTAACTTCCTGATCTCTGTATACATTAGAGTCATGACTTCTGCCTACAGGCAATGATTAGCCTTCATTTTTTTAATGGATAAATCTATAAAGTCACTAATGGTCAGATAGTGTGCTATTGGCTGGAACAAGGCAAATAAAACACAGTCCCAGCTTTTGTTGGATTTCTAAGCCTATTAGAGACAGACATAAGTAAATAAATTATAACACTAATGAGTGCAATTAGAGTTATACACAAGAGAGCTCCAAGAGCTAGAAGAGACTGAATAAGCAAAGGTAGGGGTGGAGGAGTGAGTAGAGGCTGCTTATAAAGCCTCCTTAGAGGAGATAACACTTGAACTACATTTTGAAAAATAAATTCTGCAGCAATCAAAAGGGAAACGAGCATTCCTGGCAGAAGGAACCTCATATACGAAATCACAGGTAATCAGCATGGGGAGCACATCAAGTAGGAGAGAGTGATAGGAGTTAAGGCAGCAGCTCAATTATAAAGGGCCTTGTATGACTTCAGTTAAAACCGTGGCTCTAATGATTGTTAAATGGGTGACTTTAGACACCTTGCTTAACCTTTACGAGTTTCAGTTTCCTCAAGAGTCAAATACAGATAATATTTTCTTCCAGTATTCTAATGAGGGTTTAATGTGACAATGTTAGCTTAAATTCTTAGCATATCACCTAATCTAATGCAAAGGGCAGTTCTCCAGACCTCATGTCACTTTGATGGTGAGCCCATTACAGAATTTCTTCTTAACAATTATCTATAGTCTCTAATTTTTCAATGATAAACATATGTGGCTTTTATAATAAAGTTTTTTTATAATGAGGACTTTTGGGTAGACATAGACAAGCTTATTTTAAAATTTATATAAAAGGTAAAGAACCTAAAGTTGGTTAAAAAAAAGAATTTTGGAAAATTAGAATAAACTTGAAAGAATCACTCTGTTTAGGCTAGAATGTCACAGCTACAGTTATCAAGAAGGTGTGGTATTGGCAGAGGGCTAGACACATAGATTGATGGAACAAAACAGAAAACCCAGAAGTAGACCTACAGAGAGAGATTCATTAATTTTTAAAACTGGTTCACATAATTGTAAGGGGCCAGAAAACTCAAACCCTTGCAGGCAGTCCAAGCCAGCCTGGAGAACCAAGGAAGAGTTGATTTTGCAGTCTTGAATCTGAAGGCAGTCAATCTAGAGGCAGAATTCCTTCCTTTCTCCCTGGAGAATCTCAGTCTTTCCTCTAAGAACTTCAGCTGATTGAATGAAGCCCATCCACGTTATTAACGGTAATCTGCTTTACTCACAGGCTACTGTATAAAACAGAAGGGTAATATAAAACAAAACAAAAGTATCTGATCCAGCCTCTCAAATAGAGCACATGATTAGAGCTGAAGTCTAATGTAAAATATGGAGTGAACTGCAGTAGGTGCTGAAAATGTACAACTTTACCTGAGCCCTGTACCCAGGCAAAGGCAGGATCAATACATTCTTTTGTATTTCAGAAAACAGCTTATTGCAAAGGATCATCCTTTCACATATGACTTTTATGTAAAACCTATGGATGACCCCACTGCTTGTCCATGACAAGGCCAGACACAAACCCTCAAAATTTCCAATTCTTTGTCACACACAATATTGGTTGAGGACTTCCTTTCCTGTTGGTCCCATGGTTAAGAATCTACCTGCCAATGCAGAGGACACAGATTCAATCCCTAGTTCCAGAAGATCCCACATGCTGCAGAGCAACTAAGCCCATGCACCACAACTACTGAAACTGTGCTCCAGAGCCCTTGTTCTGCAACAAGAGCAGCCACAACAGTGAGAAACCCATGGACCACAAGTAGAGAGTAGCCCCCACTCAACTGCAACTAGAGAAAGCCCATGTGTAACAACGAAGACCCAGAGCAGCCAAAACTAAATAAATAAATAAAGACTGGTTGAACTGCTTGTCCCACTGTACGCCAAAACAATCTGGACACTAGCCTGTCAAACAACCAAACTTTTATCAGGTATCTCTCCTTCCACCAGGGCCCTGAAGTGTTACCCACCTTTGAGCTTAAGCAAGCAATGGGAGCTTAAGGAAGAGAGGAAAAAAAAAAAAAAACACTTAACAGCCTCTCCTGAGAATCAGCCAATCACAAAAAATCAAACATTTTCTGCTCAGCTGACCAGTCAATCCCCTGCTCACTCCACTCCCCACACTCAGATCTTTCAGGCCTTGTTTACTTGGCCCTTTAAAAGAAAACCTTTTCTGCCTGGTCTTTGCCACATCTGTAGACATTATGGTTGGAGTCTTCTGTTGCAATAGTTCCTTTCTTCCTGATGTAATAGTCCCCCCTCTCCTAATTACAATATTTTTAAATAAAGTGTCTCCTTACTTAAGTCTGTATTTGTTTTTTATTTGACACTGCCTAAAGATAGCATTTCTAATATTTTTGGAAGTATTTTTCTCCTCTGTCATGTTTGCTTTTACTTATGAGTTTCCTTTTATGGATTTTAAGTATTCATGCCTGGTTCAGAAGCCACATAGGCAGAGGGATCAAACCCTGGGAGGGTACCAACAAGCTTCCCACATACTTCTTAGGTTAAAATGGAAATAAATAGGTAGGAGGGCCGTTTCCATATGCAAACACCTCCAGATAATCAATTCTATTCTAATATCTTGCTGGCTGCAGAATTACAGCTTCTGGGGCCATTTAATTCACTTCCAGCTAAAGCCTGAGGTGCCAAGCATAACAAAGAGAAAAGATAAAGTAGATCAAGCTAAAATATTTCATTAGATCACAGCAAGTTAAAAGCTTGGCCAACTCCAAGCTTCACAGAACATCTTTGTCATATTATCTCTGAATGGACTCAAATAAAAAGTTTGCCAGTGTTTACAAACTATTGACTTTGCACCTTGAAAATATTTATGTTATCATAGGAAGTTTGATGTCATTCTTCTCAAAAACAAAAGTAAGTATAAGTAGACTAGATTATTATTTGGCTAGTGTTATTTGTTATTTTTGGCTAGTGCATTTAAGGGAGGCCAGGCATGCTGCAGTCCAAGGGGTTGCAAAGAGTCGAACACAACTGGGCGACTGAAAAACAACAAAGTCATAAATTAAGTTAAACATTGTAGATCACATTTAATTATGCATATTTAATGAATTGCTGGTCTTCCCAGGTAGAGCTAGTGGTCAAGAACCTGCCTGCCAATGCAGGAGGCATAAGTGACTCGAGTTCAATCCCTGAGTTGGGAAGATCCCCTGGAGGAGGGTACAGCAACCCACTCCAGTGTTTTTGCCTGGAGAATCTCATGGACAGAGGACCCTGGCAGGCTACAGTCCACAGGATCACGAAGAGTTGGACATGACTGAAGCAACTTAACATGCATGCATACAATGAATTACTCACCAAAATCATAACTAATTTTAAACATCCAGAGTATGTACTATGTACATAGTTATAGGATACTTTTGCTGGTTTCTTGCTCAGAAGTTTCCGGTGTACACTGTCATGGTTACCAGGATCAGCAGTATGATGAGAAATGTTTTAAAACGTGCCTTCAGGGATAAAGTAGACCCTGATGGGTAGCCCTTGCCAATGTCCATACGTGCTAAGTTACTTCAGTAGAGTCCAACTCTGTGCAATCCTATGGACTATAGCCCACCAGGCGCTTCTATCCGAGGGATTCTCCAGGCAAGAATACTGGAGTGGGTTGCTATCTCCTCCTCCACGGGATCTTCCCAACCCAGGGATCAAACCCATGTCTGTTATGTCTCCTGCATTGACAGGTGGGTTCTTTACCACTTGCGCCACCTGGGAAGCTCCATGGTGTAAATATTCCCACCATGGTTCACTTCAAGCTATCAATGTGACTGCACTTGGAGTTGAGAAAGAGATGCTCAGCAACACACCGTACAGATACAGTAGAATTAAATAACCTCAAGAGTACATAATAATAAAATGAAGTAAGATAACTAGGAAATGATGAGCTTTTAGTACATATAATTTTGGGTTTCAATATGACTTATTTAACTGTAAGTTTATATAATTTAATTTTTAATAATGGCTGTATGAAACAACAGGCTTGCAAAATCCCTGGAAATTTAAAAGTCAGCTTCTCTACACTGGCATAAGCTAGTACCAGTGCCCGCTAGTGAGTACAGGATCCATCCTTCACTTTGGCAACAACACCTAGGTGACATTATTTAAGACAGAAATGATTTGGTTCACAGAAGCTTAAGGGATTTTGCTGGTCAAAATGGTAAAAGGCTTATACTACCAGTGCTGGGTTGAATGATGGCTCCCAAAAGATATGTCCAACTGGATCCTGTGAGTATGGGCTTATTTGGAAAAAGGGTCTTTGCTGATGGAATTAAGTATCACAAGATGAGATCATCCTGGATAATCTGGGTGGGCCCTAAACCCAATGTCTTAATGAAAGCAGACAGATGGAAGAGAACACAGAGATAGAGGGAGGAAGACCACATAAAGAAGGAAGCAAAGGAATGTCCCTAGTAGTCCAGTGACTGGGAGTCTGCCTTCCAGTGCAGGGGACGCAGGTTCAGTTCCCGGTCAGGGAACTAAAATCCCACATGCCACAGGGCAACTAGGCCTGCATACCACAACTAGAGAGAAACCCACAAGTCACAATGAAGGATCCCACATGCTGCAAGTAATAGCTGACACAGCCAAATAAATAAATACTTTAAAAAAAAAAAAAAAAGAAGGAAGCAAAAATTGGAGTAATCCATCTACAAGCCAAGGAATGCCAAGCACTGCCAGCAGTCACACGAAGCTAGGAGAAAGACATGGAACAATTCTTCTTAGACTCTAGAAGGGACCAACCCTGCTGACATCTTGATTTTGGATGGCTGGCCTCAGAACTGTGAGAAAATTAATTTGTTTTTTTAAGCTACCAAGTTTATGGTAACTTACTATGACACCCTTAAGAAACATATATGCTACCCCATGACAATTAGTCTTGGTCAAACTGGATGCAAAGAAAGAGGTTTTCCAGATTTAAAAAGCTAAAATTAATAACAGAAAATTATGCAACACTGTGATCATGTAGAATCACAGAGAAAGAGGTGAAGCTTAAAGGGAAAGACAGCTTATTGCTGGCATTCTCTGTCATAAAACATCATCTCATATCTTAATATTCCTTATATGTCAGGCATGGCTAGACTCCTTGGTGACCCAGACACAGCCTCAGAAGTACCAATAGCCAAAGCTTATTTACTATCTATCTGGGGAAAACAGATTCTTAAATTTCTCAGCTATAGCTTTTTTTTTTTTTACCTCCAGAGAGTTTGCTTCTGTTTTACAGAATATTCTATTTCTATTCACCGGGAAAGAAAAAGGTAAAGGAAAAATAACTGTGATATGTAAACATCCAAAAGACCTTGAAAACAACAGTAGATTTAAAATTTTACCATTGATTGTGATTGTTACTCTGACTATATAATTTGTGGGGCCCAGGGCAAAATCTCACATCTTTCATTTGAAAGTAAAACAAACTGGTATATCCATACAAGGGAATACCACCAAAAAGCAACACTGATGAATTGCCAAGACATTATGATCAGTGAAAGAAGTCAGCCTCCACAGGTCACACTGTGCATGATTATATTTACATGATACTTTAGAAAAGGCAAATGCACAGAGTTGGAGAACAGATCACTGTTTGTCAGAAGTTGGGGTGGGACAAGGGCTTGACTACAAAGGGGAAGCATAAGAGAATATTAAGGAGTAAGGCAACTGCTCTGTGTTTCCGCTCTGTGGTGATGGTTACATAAAACCATACATGTGTCAAACCCTTAGAACTGTACATTCAAAAACAAGTTTATTTTATGTCATGTTAACTCAGGAAAATTTTCAAATAAAAAAAAATTGGCTATATATATCCAAATAAATTTCTCTTAAAAAGTACTGTAAAAGAAATTTTCCATCTGAGTTTCTGCCAGAAAGCCTGCTTTGGGGGCTCTGCTACATCAGCCCTGGTATTCTATGGGATTGTTTTTCCATTTGTAAAACAAGACCAGCCCAGAGCAATGCTTTTCCATTCATTTTTCTTCCTAGTTTCATCTGTGAGCAATTCTTTGCGGAAGCAGGGCAGGGGCACATTCAGAGAGAAAGACTGTTCAGCCTCCATCAGGCTCCAGACCCCCAGCTCTGCATCAATCAAAACAGTTGTACTTTCATTTATTTCTTATATTATTTCTCTGCAGAACTTTCACTTGAATAGTTGGTCCAAAACCACATTATTAGGTACCTGAGGAGTTTGAACAGTCCAAGATTCTGGGGCCTAGTGGTGGGAGCAACTCAATTATCCCTTGAAAAAGTGCCCACATGGATCTCAGTGGTTAGCCAGACTGAGGCACCTGTTTAAATGGTCAGTGATTCTAAACAAGATGTTTGAGAAGTAGCTCGAATCATGCTCCTTGCTTCACAACATTTGGATATACAATGAGATTCTGAAAAGGCTGCTAAGTCTAGGCTTCCCCTGACATATAACCTGAAAGGATCTTAAGCTTACCTGTCCCCACACAAGATGGATGATTTGGGGAAACAGCACTCACTAAACAATAAAGGGCTGTGCACAGACAGGGGAAATGCTGCTAGGAGGATGAAGATGCTGACCAAGAAGCAGGAGAGCCTGAGAGTAGCATTAATCACAAAAGCCCCCCTTTACTCTTAAGCAAATACCTTGTGCCAGTTACACTGCTGGCAATCCTTCAATCTTCATAGCAACCCTGGGAGAAAAGGAGACTGTCACCGCAGAGACTGGTAAGGAAATGGAACCTCTGAGAAGCTCCAGATCATATGATGACAGAGCCGGGTCTCAGCCCACATCTCCAACCTTCCAAGTTGAGAGGAAACCTGGAGGCCTGTTATTAAGGCTTGCTCTCTCATCGTGTGCCCTAGAGAAAGGGACTAATGCCCACCTTTCATCAGAGCTGTTGAGAAGTCACCAAAGGCACCTTGAGACCTTGCCATCTGCAACAGCACTCAAAAATTATTTTTAAATTTAATATAAGGAAATGCTTTCTTCAAAAACTATCTTACACTTAAGTCCAATCTATAAAGCCAGAGTTGAGCTCTGTGGTTGAAGGTGGGGGCAAGGGTGGCCTGAGTCTCCCAGGGCTCCCAGAGCATCACTTGATAACTACTTATCTACTAAATTGACACTTACTATGAGAGGTGCAGAAGCCATGACTCCCAAGGCCCTGGCTTTGGGTTCCAAAGAATGAAGTGGGATTCTGGCTGACTTGCTCCTGAGAAGTGGGCCTGGGGGAGGGCTGTGGGATTCCAGGCCTGCCACTTGCCCTGAGCATGGCTGGCAGGTCCATCTGAATGGCCACCACCTGCCTCTCCTCCTCTCTGACCTGGCCCCAGTGGTTATGCCCTGGCACTCACAGGGTAGAAAACTTATTTTCACTACCTCAAATTTAGTGAGTACTTTTATTCTTCAAAGGTATGAATTATAAGGTTAAAAACTGCAGTCACCCTCCCTTTTGCCTTGGCCTTATAAGAGCCATCATCTGATTTTCTGTATCAACTAAAGTAGAATGTTCAAGTTCAGACCTTGATATAGGATCAACAGCAGATCCACACCTCTGACCCCTGGGGTAGGGGCTCACCAGGATGGCTCACTGTTTGCCTGCCATAAAACCGACCTACTTCTCATAGATGTCTGGGATCATATCCAATTGGGAGTTGACCCTGTGCACAGTGTTCTTGCCAAACAGCTGGAACTCATAGTGGACAAACTACTCCCAAAAACCGTTGTTGGGAAGGATGAGAGCCGGCGTGGCTTACTCCCAGCTAGGGAATCCAGTGGGGCAGGGGATGGTGTTTCCAGAGGCCTCAGAGCATTGGAGTAGAAACGGTGACTTGGAGCAGCAGGGGGCAGCCCTGCTTCATCTCTGGATTGTGGGTGCACTCAGAGATGCGGCCCAGAAAGTCACAGAGGCTTGAGATGGATGCATAGGCCACAAATACCTGCACCTACTGGATGTCCTTGTATAAGGTGTTCTCTGCCTACACCGCAACGTTGATGACCACTGTGATCTGGTTGCTGGACAGCAAGAGCTTGTTGCTAGCAGTCACACCGTTGCAGATGTACAGGCTGCTGGTGATCTGCGAGCAGCAGAGGGCAGCCGGAAACAAACCAGGAGGCACCAGGGGTGTGGTCATCAAAGCAGAGGGGCAATGGCCAGCAAGGAGCTAAAGCTGCATTTTACTTCTGGGTCAAGTCCACTGAAAACTCAACCATCGGCAGGTGGGCTCCTTTAAGAAGCAGTCACACCAAGAAGTCTTGGGAAAGTGTCCGGGAAAGAGAAGACTGGTCACAACTTTGGAGCCACAATTCCCACTGGCCAGGCAGTCCTTTAGTTTCCACTGGCTGATGAACCCTACCTGGTCTTCCACCAGACTGTGGGCTCTGCTCCTTGGTGCAGCACTGCTTGGGGCTGGGCTCACCTGGTTATCAGCCCACAATTGTGACAGGCCCCACAGCTACCTTTGCCAAAAAGTCTACACTGAATTTTATTGAGCATTATAAATAAAATTAGGTAATTTCTCCAAATTTCTTAAGGAGTTTGGAAGGTAGTTTACCACCTCTTCTAAGCACAAACAGAAGCAAACTCATTTAGCCTCCCATATTAGATATTAAGTTCAGAATAAAAACTATTGAGAATGGCAGCGCTTAACACTGGCATGCAGCTTAATGAAAAAAAAGCCCTCTCTGGAAAATTTTAGGATGGGTTAGATACCAGTTCCCTGAGATTACTTCAGTAAGGCCATCTAAACAGCTCTATCAGAGCTGGGACCCAAAAGCCAAATGAAAGACTCCCAAAAAACAATCCAGCAGCCAGAGGAAATAATATCCTCAACTACCTTGAATATTTTACTGATTTTCCAAGAGATCATCTATCTGTGTCTCCATAAAAGTAAACACTCACATTGGCTAATTTTTCTCAAGTGCCTGGATAGTTCCCCACTGGCTGTTGCTGTTTCTGATGTTATTTAAGATTCATGATTCACCAGACTATAGCTTAGAGGCTCTGGAGGGACCATGACCCTGCCAACACCTTGATTTTGGACTATTGGCCTCTAAAACTGTGAGAGAATAAATTTCTGTTGTTCTACGTCACCCAGTGTGTGACATTTTGTTACAACAGCTCTGGGAAATCAATCCACCTCTGTAGTCTTTTACTCATGAAAGCACACCTTAATGCAAGCAAATGAGAGAACAATCTTATAGGAACAGGCTTGAATTCACGTCTTTAAAAAAGTATTTCCCAAACCTCACTATTTTCATTGTAATCTGTAACAAACAATCTATGACACATTTTGCAACCAACACAAAACACAACACAACACAACACACTCAAGCAACCAACCCACTGCCTGAACCAGGAACTGACAATCCCACCCAACACCTTAATTTTACTGAGGAAATAGAGCTCCCAAGAGGCCAAATGGCTCACCAACTTAACTATGTGTTTATCCTCATACCTGGCCTACCACGTTCTAGCAAGTTCCCTGAGCAAAGGTAGAAAAAGACAACTTGAGGAATGTAAAGGATACTTCAGTATTGCTCATACCAGTCCTCAAATTCTGCCCCCTGACTGCAGTTTAAATCATTTTGTGCAGAACGACTGAACGTTGAAACTTCCATAAGCAAATCGGCTCACAGCCCTGACTGTAAAGGCTGGTAAAGTGATGCATTCAGGCTGCTGTACAAACTAAGACACCACTCAGCGTGACACAATATCCTGTGTCAGGGTATAGATCTCATGCAGGAGGGAACAACATCTGTGCTTTGATACTACTATCAAGAGACTCAGATTTATCATTAAATTCTCCTGGGGTAGAAAGACCAATGGTGAATTTATCAAGAAGCCTGCAGTATAATTTTAAAGAGAGTGATTTCTCTGCACTTCAAATAAAAGTCTAATATAGGCCTCAAGTAGAGCCAAGATAAAATGTCAGAAATCTGAAGGTAAGTAATTTATGAGTGCAATTAACTAATATCTTTAGCCTGAAAGTGGTCCTCTTGGTTAGGATGCCCTTCCAACAGGATGACTTTTGCTGACCTAGATTTCTCACCGTAATAATCCTATTTGCTTCCTGCATAAGTGTTAATTTAGTTGTCATCCATGTTTCAGAAAATAATACATCTTCTATTTTTGAGACATAACCAATAAAAAAGAAAGTTATTTAAAAACTGCTCTGCTAGTAAACCTACTCTTCTTAGAAAGAAATTGGAGAGTCATATAAGTAACCTAAACATTCAAACAACACCTCCAAGGAGGTCCAAAGACTCACCAAATAATCTAGTACTAGAGTTTGGGTCTAAAAACCTGAGTTAAAGCAAGATAAGCTCTCTAAGGCACTAGAAGAGGCAAGAATCAAGGACAGTGCTGGGAGATGCCAAGGGTCCACAAAAGCCAGCAAATCTACCTTCTAGCCAGAGATTGCCATGTTATCTAAATGAGAATAAAGGTTAGGGCCAGGAGCCAGGCAGAAAGAAAGCCAAAAATACAACTGAGAGAAAGCAATTGGGGTCCTGACAATTGCTTTTAATAAAACTGAAAGGGCCTAAAATGTCAATGAGTCAAAGTAGATTAAAGACATGATGAGGTATTTTCTTAGTACCCACTGCTGACTTTATTTATAAATTAAACAAGGTTGACTTGATCTATAAAAAATAATAATAATTTTTCTCAAAACCACTTAACTCTGAGCCGACTGGCTCATAGTTCCTATTACCTCTTAGAGTCTGTAAATGTGCATACCCTATTCTCAACCCTGAAGCAGTCTAAAGTACACATGTTACCCATTGTAGGATCACTGTGATTGATTGGATCAATACTAGATATAAGATCTAAGACCACAGCTTCCTTATCCATTCGTCTGCTGATGGACATCTAGGTTGCTTCCATGTCCTGGCTATTGTAAACAGTGCTGCGATGAACATTGGGGTACACGCGTCTCTTTCAATTCTGGTTTCCTCGGTGTATATGCCCAGCAGTGGGATTGCTGGGTCATATGGCAGTTCTATTCCCAGTTTTTTAAGGAATCTCCACACTGTTCTCCATAGTGGCTGTACTAGTTTGCATTCCCACCAACAGTGTAAGAGGGTTCCCTTTTCTCCACACCCTCTCCAGCATTTATTGCTTGTAGACTTTTGGATAGCAGCCATTCTGACTGGTGTGAAATGATACCTCATTGTGGTTTTGATTTGCATTTCTCTAATAATGAGTGATGTTGAGCATCTTTTCATGTGTTTGTTAGCCATCTGTATGTCTTCTTTGGAGAAATGTCTGTTTAGTTCTTTGGCCCATTTTTTGATCGGGTCGTTTATTTTTCGGGAATACAGCTGCAGAAGTTTACAATAGCCAGGACATGGAAGCAACCTAGATGTCCATCAGCAGACGAATGGATAAGGAAGCTGTGGTACATATACACAATGGAATATTACTCAGCCATTAAAAAAAATACATTTGAATCGGTTCTACTGAGATGGATGAAACTGGAGCCCATTATACAGAGTGAAGTAAGCCAGAAAGAAAAACAACAATACAGTATACTAATGCATATATATGGAATTTGAAAGATGGTAACAATAACCCTATATGCGAGACAGAATAAGAGACACAGATGCATGGAACAATTATATGGACTCTGAGGGAGAAGGTGAGGGTGGGACGTTCTGGGAGAATGGCATTGAGACATGTGTATTGTCATATGTGAAACAGAGCACCATTCCAAGTTTGATGCATGTGACAAGGGCTCAGGGCCGGGGCAATGGGATGATCCAGAAGGATGGGATGGGGAGGGAGGTGGGTGGGGGGTCCGGGAAGGGGAACACATGTAAACCCATGGCTGATTCATGTCAATGTATGGCAAAAACTATTACAATATTGTAAAGTAATTAGCCCCCAACTAAAATAAATAAATTTATTAAAAAAAATAAATAAATAAATATGGTAGTGTCTCACAAAAAAAAAAAAAAAAAAAAAAGATCTAAGACCAAGCAATTCATTTTCTAGCCAGCAACCAATCGAAATACTTCCTCAAGAATTTAAACTAAGGCATACAACTATACTCAGTGTAGACTGCAATTGAACTAACCAGATATGTGCCTCTGACTTAGCTCACTATTTTGGTGGAGACAGATGTGTGAATAGATGATACCAATCTGCAGAAAGAGATTTAAAGTGAAAATGAAAGTGTTAGTGGCTCAGTCATGTCCAACTCTTTGCAACCCCATGGACTATGCAGTCTACCAGGCTCCTCTGTCCATGGGATTTTCCAGGCAAGAATACTGGAGTGGGTTGCATTCCCTTCTCCAGGGAATCTTCCTGACCCAGGGATTGAACCTGGGTCTCCTGCATTGCAGGCAGATTCTTTACCATCCAAGCCATCAGGGAAGCTCAACTAGAAAGAGATTACAGCAACATAAAGAAATAAGCACTTGAGAGCATGTGGTCCAAGAAAAAATGAGAGAGAGAGATGGGCAGAGCAGCTGTCTTGGTGTCAAATGGCATAACTATCCTAAGTCACAATTTGTATGAAATATCTATAAGGACTTTGTCTCAGTGAAGTTTCTGTATCCTTTTGACAAATGTCTCTTGAGTTTTGTCAAATTCTCAAAGTCAAGTGATTTTGGCTAACAAAGCACAATTAGGTTTTCCTCAAATATACTCCTACTGCTATCAAATGGCCCTTGGGGTGGAAGAGAAAAAGACAATGCTGGGAAAAGAGAGGATGCTAAGAACAAATTATCAAAATTGTACTCTAAAAATAAAATTCATGTATATAATATTTATAGGAATGTAAAGCAGTATAAAATATTATAGATTCATTGGTGTTAAATGGGACAAACTTAATTCTTGCTTTTGGGAAAGCTACAGTTAGCTTCACCCAGAGGTAACAATTGTTCATAATGATCTCAAATTTTACTGATATACATATCCCTTTTTATTTCTCTTCCTTGTCTCTCAAAATAATGTAGACTACTCTGAATGTTACCTGAGGGGGAAAGCAGTGATACCTAGATGTTTCTACAAGATGAAATCTAGATGAGAAAAGTTGAACAAAGCTTTTTTGTTTTTTTTAAAGAAAAAGGCAATGCCATCATTTTTACAAAATGCAAAGAAAGTGGATAATCTTACCCCTCAACCTTCAGTGGAAGGCAGGATTCAAAACAGAAAATATGCTGCAAAGAACATTTTTGATGCTTTTTTGGGCAAAATATGCAAGATTGTTAAAAAAGAGAGAGAGAGAAAGCAGGGAGGGGAATAATCAAAAGACCTAGATTATCAGATAGTCGCTGCTAGTTTCAACATAAAGACCCAAACAAAATCACTCTAATAAAAATCGTATTTAAATGACATATTCAAACCTGCACTCAAAATACAGCCGTGCCAACAGAACAAACAGAAAGGATTAACTCTTTTTACTCAGAGGAAGAAACAAATCTCTAAAAGAAAATGATGATAAAAAAAAGCCAGCAACAGCATTCTACACAGGCTGTCATTTCTGAAGAATCCTGCTCTCAAGATGGTTTAATACAAGGCAGTTCTTTCCAGAGAACCCAGAATACTCTAATGATGATTCAAACCACATAAAAAAGAAACAATAAAGAGAAAGTACTGGAAGTTTTCAATATATTTTCATCTTAAAAGACATTTTCTGTTACTACAACAGAAGACATGCCTCTGTGGTTGATTTTACATGCTTGTTTTCGGAGCTTGCTTTTGTGAATGGAAAAAGGCTTCAAATTATTGCAATAAAGACTATAATAGCAATATGTCCAAAAAAACTAAAACTTATAGACAGATCATTCTATAAAAAGGCTGTTTGAATTAATTCTGGTTACCATAACTTTTAGGGCAATGGGTATAAATTGTCCATTCATTATGGGTAACTATACATACATATATTTGGATGGCATATTTAACTCTGAAACAGAAGATGACAAAAGATTTTGGAGGAAAGATAAGTCCAAATGGTGAAACGGAAATCACGTATATAGTCTTTAATGGGTAAGTCCACATACTGTTATGATTAAGCTCTTAAAGCAGAACAGTTTGATTGAGTAATGGCTCCATTACATACCAGTTATGTAATCACGGGCAAAGTAGTTAACCTTTCCAGATCCTCACCTATAAAATCAACATAAGAGGATCTATCTCATAGATTTCTTTGGAGAATAAACAAACACATAAATCACTTAACACAGAGCCTGAGTCACAGCAAGTACTGAATAAGTCAATGTGATGATGATGACACTGACAACATCAGTTTCAAAGTGCCTCCTCATTAGGGATCCAGTAATGATCTATGAGACCTGTGTATCTGCTCAGGTCCAGTCTCAGCATTTTTGGTCCCCGTGTTCTCATTATTCTGTTGATCACTCTCTGTGTTTCCCAAGTCTTTTCCAATGATATTGGATTTGGGAGGCCATTTTCTTCTTTCAGTTTCCCAGTAGCTCTTCTTGTATATAATCCCTAGTTTTTGAACCTAAAAATATGTAAAGTTCTCTTTAGAATCTTTAGAAATAGTTTTTCTTCTTTCTTATTGTTACCTGTAAATGTGACCTGCTTACTTTACTTGCTTGTATAGGAATAACCTGCATTTGTCTCTCTAACGTTGTAGTTCTTCAAACTCAACACCACTCTCTTTGTATTCTTTGGCATGTCAGTACTTTAGTGAGCAGACACATTCCAACTGGATTCCAACTGAAAACTAATACCTTATGTGTGAAAAAAAGATACATCCTACATAATACCATTAAACATTATTCCTGACTATTAAATTACATTATGGCTACCATTGCTTATCCTATACTAACCAAGTATTGGACTGAAACAGTAGACAAGAAATGCCTGTTAAACTAAATTAAATTGGATTATAACAATACCATGGAAGAGTGATGCTTCTGGAAGCCTTTGGAAAGTCTGTTTCAGTTACTGAGACCATGGCCATTGCTGTATGATGAAGTTTCCCTCCTCTGCTAACACCTAGACATGAAAAATATTCAACGTGAGACAATGATGCCTCTGGTTTAGGAGGGTTTATTCCCACTAGTCATAGGAAATGGAGGAAATAAAAACATGAGCAGTTCTTCAGTCTTACATCTTATCCTATCTAATATCACATGAATTTTTGCATGTTTGCTGCTCTGTAATTATTCTATTCATGAAAAAAATTAAGCCTGTCTCTCAGCCCAAATAAGAAAGTAAATGTTTTCATGTAATGTCAGCATTGCACATCATCTTGGCTTAAAAAGAGGGGGGCAGGTCAATTGGCCACCAAAGTAATAATCCTGAAGTCATGTCCATGGAGTTTAATTGTGAGTGAACCATGAATGTGGTCCCCACTCTTCTGATGTATAAATTATCCAAGGAAAGAAAATTCACCAGCTAATGGTTGAAACACCAGAATGGGTAAAACTTAATGATTCCTTAATATTATTCTAAGTAGAAAATAAAACAGGATTTGTTTGGAGAAGAAGATCTACTTCTCTTGTCAATATTTGTGATTCTTGTTTTATACATGGTTCAGTCATTTGCCTCTGCTCAGAGAATTTGAAAGTCACCCTTATAAAGGACCTAGAAAATTACAATGAATACCCTAAACCTGATTTTGTACAAAGATGGAAAAAGGAGTCCAGGACAATGGACCCATGCCAGAAGCACAATAGTTCTCATGACATCTTATCTTACTGGACAGGTGAGGTAGGCCCAGGCAGAGCAACTCATACCACGAGCAAACTGAGTATAGCATTACCTCTGATCTTACCTAGTAAGTAGACAACACCCCAGATATAGGTTGTGAACAGCTAAGACAGAAAACACTATCCAGTGCCCATGAAAATAATAAAAGAGCAAAATTCAGTAAGCAAAACAAACAAACTAACTAACAAATACCACTACAAATCTACAGTGCATCCATAGCCTGGATAACCAGGGGGGAAGCTGCTATCCTCAAATCCAAACCACTGTCCAAACATACTTCCAAGTGCATCAGGAATTTGTCTGTCCCTTACTAGTCTTTACAGGTCACTGTATTCAGTTTTATTGTCTTCACAATGAGTTAGACTAGATGATATATTATATATAGAAATATACATTTATGTAATTTTATATATATTGTTGCTGTTTAGTCACTAAGTCATGTCCAATTCTTTGCAACCCCACAGACTGTAGCCCACCAGGCTCCTCTGTCTGTGGGATTTTCCAGGCACGCATACTGGAGTGGGTTGCCATTTCCTTCTCCAGGGGATCTTTCTTACCCAGGGATCGAATTCTTGTCTCCTGCTTGACAGGCAGATTCTTTACCACAGAGCCACCTGGGAAGCCCATACTTTTATATATATGTGTATACATACATATATATGTGTGTGTGTATGTGTGTGTGTACTTTTATTAGATGCCTGGAGAATTATAATTGGTTTGTTTCTCAGAATTTGCAAAAAGACTGCTATAATCTCTCAGCAAATTCCTTTTATTGGTCAGTTACTGCTACAAAATTGCTGTATGTCAATCAACTACAAAGTCTCAATGATATACAAGGGACATGTATTTTTCATACTTCTGAGGGGTTCTGCTGATCCAAGCTAAACGTAGCTGATCTTTGTTGGATTTCTTACTCATTCATGTGGTCTGGCCAGCTCATTCACATGTTTCTAGCTTGGCTCTGCACCATGTGACTTCATTCTTTTCCTGGGACCAGGGCATGGGCATGGCCCACACCCTGGGCATGATCTTTTCATGGTAAAGGCAGAAATAAAAGAGTGAAAGTTCATTAAGCAAAATCTTTAAAGGGCCAAGCTCAGAAGTAATACACTGGCATTTCAACCACATTTATTGTCAAAGAAAGTCACATGACAAAGCCCAGAGTCATAGCAGAAGGGTACTGCAAATTTACATGACAAAGAGCATGAATTCAGGGATGAGTGAAGGACTCGAGTCACTGTACAATCTACCGCGAGTCCACCATAGACAAGAATTATTCACGTTACTCCCATCTGAAATATATGTTCATCTACCATCCTAGAACTCCCAAGGGTTTTAGCAAACACAACATCAAGTTTGAATTACATGTAAGAGATGTGCATCCAAGACCTCCTGATCCAGAAACCTAAGAATGAAGAAGGCAACATAAGCACCTCACAAGCACACAGCACACAACTGTGGAACAAGGACAGGAAAATCACAATAAACATTCCAGTTCAGAGAGGAGGAAAAAGGACTTCCCTGGCAGTCGAGTGGCTAAGACACCATTTTCCCAATGCAGGGGTCCTGGGTTCGATCCCTAATCAGGAAATAAAATCCCATAAGCCTCCCAGTGCAGCCCCCCAAAAGAGTGGAATTGGATTAGTTGGAAATATATACTGCAAACCATAGAGCAATCACTAAAAGAAAATTGCTGGCAGGAATGTAAAATGCTGTAGCCAGTATGAAAAAGCCTGTTATTTCCTCAAAAACTTAAACATACAGTTACTATATGATCCTACTATATAATGCCTAGCCATTCCAATCCTAGGCATCCAAGAGAAATAAAAACATAAGTTCACACAAAAACTTGTTTACAAATGTTCATAGGAAAAGCATTTATAATAGCCAAAATGTGGAACAATTCAAAATAGCCATCAACTGTGAATGAATATTTTTTTAAAAAATATGGTATATTCAATGGAATATTGTTTATGAAAAGGAATTAACTACTATACAAATATATGCTTCAATGGGCTTCCTAAGTGGCACTAGTGGTAAAGAACCTGCCTGCCAATGCAGGAGAAGTAAGAGATGTGGGTTCGATCTCTGGATCAGGAAGATCCCCTGGAGAAGGACATAGCAACCAATGCCAGTGTTCTTGCCTGGAGAATCCTACGGGCAGAGGAGCCTGGCAGGCTACAGTCCATAGCATCGTAAAGAGTCAGACATGACTGAAGTGACTTACACTGGAGTGACACACACCCACATGCTACAGCATGATTGAACCTTTAAAAATGCTAAGTGAAAGAAGCCAGACACAAAGGTCACCTTTTATATGATTCCATTTTTATGAACTGTTCAGATTAGGCAAGACCATAGAGACAGAAAGCAGGTTAGCAGTCGCCAGACAAACCTAAAAGAAAGCTCATAATTTATATTTTTAAAATGTCTATGAATTTTTTATAAAATTCTAAAAAGCAAAACTAATTTGTAGTGGAAAACATCAGAACCCTGGTTGTCTCTGACAGGTAGAGATAGGAATTGACTAAGAAGGAGAAGGAGGAAACTTTCTGGGGAAATGAAAATATTTATGTCTTAAAGAAATTAGAGTTACAGTAATCTTAATACACAGATCAATTCCCTTAAATGTAACCAGTCTGTCAATACCACTTTTACCATTCCTACGTTGGTACAGTCATACTCCTCTACCAATTCAAACACCCCATTCTGAGCCACCACCACTGTCCTCCCATATGGACAACGTTTTCAGCCCACTTTGTCTCCAACACCCTGCTCTGGGCCACCACAGCTCACAAACACATGCCTGCTTTATTCAGCATTATCTGATGACTTTAGGGGGAAGGGCTTTTCTTTTACCTTTGAAAAGACCCTTCCATTTCATCTGAGCCCTCAAAGACACTATGAAATAGACAAAGTATGTAATTTTAACCCATTTTACAGCTCACAAAAAGTTAAAAATCTTCCCCAAAGTTACTCATTGGTAAGGTGGGCACACTTCAGGATACCACATCCCTATTCTAATGTTGCTTCTACCACTTTACAATGAAGTCCTCATCCATACCTCTAATCCCTAAATCCCACTTTCGAAACCAGGGGATTTGGAGAACAAAGAATCAGGTAGGATAACAAAATGGAACCTGTAAACAGCCTCTGTGACTAAGGTGGGAAGCACCATAACACACTTTTCATTAAGTTGCACAATCTGCTTCCACAAATAACCAACCAGACCAGTATACTTACCTTCATGTACTTCTGATATACACCTCACATGCCAGGCCCTCCGGTTCACTTCTCCAATCATTCTCATAAGAGGAAGAGTTAGGGTAATGTATTAGATTCCTAATCCTGCCCTAAGAAATCATTACAAATACGGTGGCTTGCTGCAGCTGCTAAGTCGCTTCAGTCGTGTCCGACTCTGTGCGACCCCATAGACGGCAGCCCACCGGGCTCCGCTGTCCCTGGGATTCTCCAGGCAAGAACACTGGAGTGGGTTGCCATTTCCTTCTCCAATGCATGAAAGTGAAAAGTGAAAGTGAAGTCGCTCAGTCGTGTCCGACTCTTCGCGACCCCATGGACTGCAGCCCACCAGGCTCCTCCATACACGGGATTCTCCAGGCAAAAGTACTGGAGTGGGGTGCCATTGCCTTCTCTGGAATATGGTGGCTTTAAAGAACCCAATTTGTTCTCTTATGGTTCTGGAAGCCAGAAGTCCAAAGTCAGTCTCAGAAAGTTAGCAGGCCTCACTGCCTCCAGAGGCTCTACAGAAGAATATGCTTCCTTTCCTCCTTCAGCTTCTAGAGCTGCATTCCTTGGTTCATTATCCCTTTATCTAGCTTCAAAGACAGCCAAGTAGTATTTTCACATCTCTCTGCTTCCATCCTCACATCACCTTCTGTCACAGTGTCAAATCTCTGCTCTCTTTTCACATCACTTTCTCCTCTATCATAAAATCTCCCTCCGCCTTCCTCTTATAAAAACACTTGTGGACTTTTGGGGTTCATAATCTTCTGCTTCAAAATCCTTAAACATATCTACAAAGTCCCTTTTGCTACATGTTCCAAAAATTAGAACCTGGATATCTTCAGGGGCCATGATTCAGTCTACCACAGGGAGCAGTGAAAACAGTATTACCTCCTTCAGATGCAAGCACTAAACACGTTTCTACTTAGAAACTGTGCGGGAAGAATTAGAATAAAGCTGATTTATTTTTCCAGTCATGGTTAAGATAATGCCACCAGCCAAGGCATTTCAAACATTTTAGAGAGTCAAGAGTATCCTCCTGCTCTTTCTGTTTTCCACAAAAGAACTGTTTGTTGAAATTTACCAACTGATTTTCAACAGCCTCTTTCACTCAAGTAGCTTTTCCATCTCCAACTGATGCTCAGAGACAGGGAATTATCATAGAAATGAAAATGTTTGGTGAAAACTAAATATATATTCCCTTAAAATGCACTTTGAAAGCTTTGTCCAAGCAGTTTCACCCAAAGAAACAATTATTTTAAGCACGAAATTGAATGTTAACATTCTGAATATGAATGAACTTTCTCTGTCTCCCTTGGTCTTTGTCTTCAGGGAAGTGGGGGAAGGAGCCCCAAAAGCACAGAAAAATGCAATTTTTTAGTTGTTCCTAATTTTTCTTGTTATTTTATTTTAGAAAGTTTCAAATTAATACAAAAGCAGAAAACATAACTTCATGTATCTATCACCAGCTTTCACAGTTTCCAACACTCTGACGCTACCTTTCCACATGTTAATGCTTCATACCACCTTTTTTTTTTCTGGACTATTTTTAAGCATATCCCAGACATCATAAAAAATTTCTCCTCAACTCTTAGCTTTTATTATTAAAAATGAGACCTTTTAAAATATATATATAACTACTACATCAATACCCCATTATACAGAATTCACAACAATTTACTAATAGTTTTCAATACCACCCAGTCTTCAGTTACCACCACTTGTTTCAAAAATACCTTTTAACAGATGGCTTGTTCAAACCAGAATCCAAACAAGGTTATTATTGTTTTTAAAATCTCTCTTGTATCTACAATTACTTTTCCTTTTTAATTCTGTTATTTTTTTCTTTTTGTATCTTTTCTCCTTTTTCTTAATTGGCATTACCAAAGATCTACCAGTTTTAGTTTTGTGAATCTTCTCTATTATTTTTTGCGGCTGTTGTCCTTTTGTGTGGATGTGTTTGGTAAAATCTACTGATACTATCTTAACCATTTTAAGTGTACAATTTCATGACATTAAGTATATTCACAATGCTATGCAACCACTACCATTTATCCATTTCCAGAACTTAGAAAGGATCAATTTTATAAGGAGACCCAAGAGAGTAACTATCCTAAAAAATAGGTTAAATGCAGATCTCAAAAGAGAGATTTATAGATTCATTAGTAGTTTCCAATTTCATGCCACTTTTTAAAGCTCTGACCTAGATTCACAGTTATATAGCTTTAACTGGCATTTAATAAATGTCACTTGCAGGAAGGATATATAACTGCATTATATATCCAAATAACTCATCCAAATAACTGCCTTCCAAATAACTCATACAAATAACTGTCAGGGTACCACCTACTAGGTATTGATCTTTTATATTCAGCACCCCACCAAACATCATCACATAGTAAATGAAACTGCTGATTTCATCCCAAGGTTCATAGAACTATAAAACTGTTTATAATGTTTAACTCACTAATGAATGGCATCTCAATTCAGAAGCACTGGTTTACTCCTTGAAATGTTTGCACTCCATCAATAGTCACAACCTCACTGAGCCACTTTCCTTGCTATTAATTAGAAGAGGTACAAATAATTCTTGGGAAAATAACTAGCAAGCTGTTCATAATCTTCTTTGAAAATGTACTGAGGTTAAAGCAATTAGCAAAAGTGTAACCTGATTAAAACAACTGGTAAATTCAAGAGAACCTCTATGATACAATTTGCTCCTCTAGTACTACTGGTAAGAGGTTGAAATAAAATGTGATACATGTATTAACTAAGTGTTTATTCAAGAAAATTACAAGGATAAGAGAGCAGACATCCTGAACACTGCATAGAATATTCCACATGATATATGGTTTACAGCATCACAACTCACCGTCTTAGAAAATGTGAGAGATTCAGTCAGTGATAGGCAGGCCGTTAAGTACTCTGATGCATGGGTCTCCATTATAATGAGATTCATTTCTGATTGAAAAAATTCATAGAATTGAAGAGGAGAGGAAAGGGGAAGAAATAATCCTATTTTTATGTCTCATCCAAATGTGTAGATAACATTGGAAAACCTGCATGGGGAATAAGGTATGAAATTACTTTCACGGTATATGAACATCATGGTCACTGCTGGCTGTCATAATATTCTTTAAGGGATGTTTTATTCCAAGATCTTAGATTTTAACACTTGGCTGATAGGAGCCTACAAAACATCAGCATGAATTAAACATGGAAGTTTCACGAAACTAAATGAAATAAGGGAAGATTGATAAATCATGTTTTAATTGTACCCCTAAGAAGCCAGAGAAAATCCTTCTCAGAGACAAAGGAAGCAGTTTTACAGAAGAGTAAACAAAGATGCCTCCAATGTAATTATCTTAACTAAATTGGAATAAGCGGAAATGGTTGGTTCAGCAATTTTACTTCTGCAACTGATTTTCTTGATTTGTAGAAGGAACAAGAAAAACAGCTCCAGGGCCAATGTTTTAACTGTTTATTTATGGAAAATATGAGTGCCGGTCATGCTCTGGCACTAGGCTAATTGTTGGGAATACAGTGGGGGAAAAAACAACATGCTCCCATCTTCATGAAGCTTCTATCCTGATAGAAGAGGTGATAAATAACCAGATACTTTCTAAAAATAGTACATTAAACAGAACCACATAAAACAAATAATTATAACAGTTTTAGCAGACACAAGAACAACACCCCAGAGGAGA
Organism: Giraffa tippelskirchi; assembly: GCF_054371585.1. Lineage (NCBI taxonomy): Eukaryota > Metazoa > Chordata > Mammalia > Artiodactyla > Giraffidae > Giraffa > Giraffa tippelskirchi. Next base: position 47,439,819 of record NC_137276.1, read on the forward strand.
CATGAGTGGTGAGAGTTCAGTTCAGTTCCGTCGCTCAGTCGTGTCCGACTCTTTGCGACCCCATGAATTGCAGCACATCAGGCCTTTCTGTCCATCACCAACTCCCGGAGTCTACCCAAACCCATGTTCATCGAGTCGGTGATGCCACCCAACCATCTTATCCTCTGTCGTCCCCTTCTCTTCCCGCCCCCAATCCTACCCAGCATTAGGGTCTTTTCCAATGAGTCAACCCTTCGCATGAGGTGGCCAAAGTATTGGAGTTTCAGCTTCAACATCAGACCTTCCAATGAACACCCAGGATTGATCTCTTTTAGGATGGATTGATTGGATCTCCTTGCAGTCCAAGGGACTCTCAAGAGTCTTCTCCAACACCACAGCTCAAAAGCATCAATTCTGTGGTGCTCAGCTTTCTTCACCGTCCAACTCTCACATCCATACATGACCACTGGAAAAACCATAGCCTTGACTAGACGGACTTTTGTTGGCAAAGTAATGTCTCTGCTTTTAAATATGCTATCTAGGTTGGCCATAACCTTCCTTCCAAGGAGTAAGCGTCTCTTAATTTCATGGCTGCAGTCACCATCAGCAGTGATTCTGGAGCCCAAAAAAAATAAAGTCTGACACTGTTTCCACTGTTTCCCCATCTATTTCCCATGGAGTGATGGGACCAGATGCCATGATCTTAGTTTTCTGAACGTTGAGCTTTAAGCCAACTTTTTCACTCTCCTCCTTCACCTTCATCAAGAGGCTCTTTAGTTCTTCTTCACTCTCTGCCATAAGGGTGGTGTCATCCGCATATCTGAGGTTATTGATATTTCTCCCGGGAATCTTGATTCCAGCTTGTGTTTCTTCCAGCCCAGCGTTTCTCATGATGTACTCTGCATATAAGTTAAATAAGCAGGGTGACAATATACAGCCTTGACGTACTCCTTTTCCTATTTGGAACCAGTCTGTTGTTCCATGTCCAGTTCTAACTGTTGCTTCCTGACCTGCATACAGGTTTCTCAAGAGACAGGTCAGATGGTCTGGTATTCCCATCTCTTTCAGAATTTTCCACAGTTTATTGTGATCCACACAGTCAAAGGCTTTGGCATAGTCAATGAAGCAGAAATAGATGTTTTTCTGGAACTCTCTTGCTTTTACGATGATCCAGCGGATATTGGCAATTTGATCTCTGGTTCCTCTGCCTTTTCGAAAACCAGCTTGAACATCTGGAAGTTCACGGTTCACGTATTGCTGAAGCCTGGCTTGGAGAATTTTGAGCATTACTTTACTAGCATGTGAGATGAGTGCAATTGTGCGGTAGTTTGAGCATTCTTTGGCATTGCCTTTCTTTGGGATTGGAACGAAAACTGACCTTTTCCAGTCCTGTGGCCACTGCTGAGTTTTCCAAATTTGCTGGCATATCGAGTGCAGCACTTTCACAGCATCACCTTTGAGGATTTGAAATAGCTCAACTGGAATTCCATCACCTCCACTAGCTTTGTTTGTAGTGATGCTTTTCAAGGCCCACTTGACTTCACATTCCAGGATGTCTGGCTCTAGGTGAGTGATCACACCATCGTGATTATCTGGGTTGTGAAGATCTTTTTTGTACAGTTCTTCTGTGTATTCTTGCCATCTCTTCTTAATATCTTCTGCTTCTGTTAGGTCCAAACCATTTATGTCCTTTATCGAGCCTATCTTTGCATGAAATGTTCCTTTGGTATCTCTAATTTTCTTGAAGAGATCTCTAGTCTTTCCCAATCTGTTGTTTTCCTCTATTTCTTTGCACTGATCGCTTAGGATGGCTTTCTTATCTCTCCTTGCTATTCTTTGGAACTCTGCATTGAGATGGGAATATCTTCCCTTTTCTCCTTTGCTTTTCGCTTCTCTTCTCTTCCCAGCTATCTGTAAGGCCTCCTCAGACAGCCATTTTGCTTTCTTGCATTTCTTTTCCATGGGGATTTTCTTGATCCCTGTCTCCTGTACAATGTCACGAACCTCGGTCCATAGTTCGTCAGGCACTCTGTCTATCAGGTCTAGTCCCTTAAATCTATTTGTCACTTCCACTGTATACTCATAAGGGATTTGATCTAGGTCATACCTGAATGGTCTAGTGGTTTTCCCTACTTTCGTCAATTTAAGTCTGAATTTGGCAATAAGCAGTTCATGATCTGAGCCACAGTCTGCTTCCGGTCTTGTTTTTGCTGACTGTATAGAGCTTCTCCATCTTTGGCTGCAAAGAATATAATCAATCTGATTTCGGTGTTGACCATCTGGTGATGTCCACATATAGAGTCTTCTCTTGTGTTGTTGGAATAGGGTGTTTGCTATTGCCAGTGCGTTCTCGTGGCAAAACTCTATTAGCCTTTGCCCTGCTTCATTCTGTACTCCAAGGCCAAACTTGCCTGTTACGCCAGGTGTTTCTTGACTTCCTACTTTTGCATTCCAGTCCCCTATAATGAAAAGGACATCTTTTTTGGGTGTTAGTTCTAGGAGGTCTTGTAGGTCTTCATAGAACCGTTCAACTTCAGCTTCTTCAGCGTTACTGGTCGGGGCATAGACTTGGATTACCGTGATATTGAATGGTTTGCCTTGGAAACGAACAGAGATCATTCTGTCATTTTTGAGATTGCATCCAAGTACTGCATTTCGGACTCTGGTCACTGATTACTGTTTCTGTGGTGGGTGGTGGTTTTCCACAATAGTCAGCCAGACACCCACAGACTCAATTCATTGATGATGCTGGTTATGGTTGCAATTAAAATGAGAGAATACTCATGTATGTCAAGTACTTAAGAAGCTGAGCTGCTTCTGGAAGTCTCCCTAACAAAGACAAAGAGTGAGATGCAAACTGTTTGTAGAAGAACATATATATGTAGGTATATTCAGTGAATACAAGGAAATACAATGTTCTACAAGACAGAAATGGCTCTAGAAAATGTGTCCCTAACAGAAATTTTATAACTTATTTGGCCAGTTGCACACTCCCATGCTGTTTATCTCATTACAGAGAAAAGAGAAGTAAATGTAGAGATCCAGCTTCCCCATCACGCCCCTTCCTTGTCAAGCCCTGATTAGTGTGTAGGTTAAGGAAGCTGCCACACTCCACCCCAGCCCACTCCCTCAGCCTTATTGCTATTGTTCAATCATTCAGTCGTGTCCAACTCTTTGCAACCCCGGGGACTGCAGCACGCCTATCTTTCCTGTCCTTCACCATCTTCCAGAGCTTGCTCAGATTCATGTCCATTGAGTCTGTGATGCCATCCAACCATCTCATCCTCTGTCGTCCCATTCTCCTCCTGTCCTCAATCTTTCCCAGCATCAGGGTTTTTTCCAATGAGTCTGCTCTTCACATCAGGTGGCCAAAATATTGGAGCTTCTGTTCTAGCCATGCATTCTGGGAAACAAACTCACTCAGAAGGACAATGCAGGTAGTGGAGTGCAGTTTATTACACTGGCGAGCCCAAAGCAGAGTCTCCTCTTAGGCAAGGACACCAACCAGTTTTTGTGAAAACCGTATATACCCTAAGTGTATGTGCGCAAACACACCTCCTCAAATTCCATGAAAGTAGTCTGGATAAAGTAAAAGAGCGCTACCATCGAGGTTAACCTATGGTTCATGTGTCATAAGCCTAGATAGTTAAACAGTGAACATTTATCAATAGGCCTGTGGTCATATCCTGATAAACATAATGGGATTTATGACTTTGTTCTGTTACAGAGATAATCAGCATATTCTTTTAGGCAATGGAGAGTCCAAGTACAAGTCCTAAGGCTGTTTTATCCGGGGGGTCTGGTTTTCCATTGGTATGCCATTTCTATAGACACCGGGCACAAAGTTCCGAGTCCACTGGGAGGGTGACAGTGCGTTTTAGCCCAATGTTCGCAGCCTGGCCTAAGATGGAGTCCAGCTCTGTCTGTTTCCTCCCTCACTTCACCTTCAGCATGAGTCCTTCCAATGACTATTCAGGGTTGATTTGCTTTAGGATTGATTGGTTTGATCTCTTTGCAGTCCAAGGGACTCTCAAGAGTCTTCTCCCACACCACAACTCAAAAGCATCAATTCTTTGGTGCTCAGCCTTCTTTATGGTCCAACTCTCACATCCATACATGACTACTAGGAAAACTATACAGCTTTGACTAGATGGACCTCACTCAACCTATGAACACTTATCCCAAAGACTAAAAGTCCCACCCAACATTTTCTTTCAGAGTTAGACATTAAGAGCCTCTATTCATATTCAAATATGCTACCAGGTCCACTTGAGCCATTTCCTGACTGCATAGGAGAATCATCTGAAAGGCTTCTAGAATTTTTTTTTTTTGGTGTCACAGATATTGATTTATTGGTTGGAATGGAACTCAGCATGGATACATTTGAAAAGCTGCCCAGGTGTTTCCAATGATGCAAACAGGGCCAGGAACCGCTGAGTAAATGCTTTAGTATAAATTAGTTTGTCCATTTGGTTTTTTTAAATTAATTAATTAACTTTTGGCTGCACTGGATCTTCATTGCTGCTTAGGCTTTCCTGCAGTGGGGGTTGGGGGGTCCTCTCCAATTGAGGTGTGTGGGCTTCTCATTATGGTGGCTTCTCTTGTTGCAGAGCAGAGGCTCTAGAGTACGGGTTCATTAGTTGTGGCCTATGGGCTTAGTTGCCCCCCAGCATGTGGAATCTTCCCAGACCAGGAATCAAACTCGTGTCCCTACATTAGCAGGCAGATTCTTTACCACTCGACCACCAGGGAAGTCCTAGTTTATCTCTTTAAATAACAGAGGTTGAAGAGAAAGGAACGCACTTCAGCAGGAAGGAACAGCCAGGTGGGGGGTAAGCAGATTACCCATCTGGAGTGGGTGGAAGAATGGATAGCTTTGAAGAGACAGGGGTCATGAAAAGACACAGGAATATTGAAGGAGGCACAAAATACATAAGCCTCTGAACAAGATTCTGCTGAGATAATATGCTCTTGGTCTCTGGAGCTTGTGTTGTAGAATTAAAGAAGGCTGATCCTGGGGAAGCTCGGGAATAACAGACTGCTTCCAAATAGGAAAACGAGTACATCAAGGCTGTATATTGTCACCCTGCTTATTTAACTTATATGCAGAGTACATCATGAGAAACGCTGGACTGGATGAAGCACAAGCTGGAGTCAGATTGCCGGGGGAAATATCAATAACCCCAGATATGCAGATGATACCACCCTTATGGCAGAAAGTGAAGAAGAACTAAAGAGCCTCTTGATGAAAGTGAAAGTGGAGAGTGAAAAAGTTGGCTTAAAGCTCAACGTTCAGAAAACTAAGATCATGGCATCTGGTCCCATCACTTCATGGCAAATAGATGGGGAAACAGTGGAAACAGTGTCAGACTTTATTTATTTGGGCTCCAAAATCACTGCAGATGGTGACTGCAGCCATGACATTAAAAGATGCTTACTCCTTGGAAGGAAGGTTATGACCAACCTAGATAGCATATTAAAAAGCAGAGACATTACTTTGCCAACAAAGGTCTGTCTAGTCAAGGCTATGGTTTTTCCAGTAGTCATGTATGGATGTGAGAGTTGGACTCTGAAGAAAGCTAAGCGCCAAAGAATTGATGCATTTGAACTGTGGTGTTGGAGAAGACTCTTGAGGGTCCCTTGGACTGCAAGGAGATTCAACCAGTCCATCCTAAAGGAGATCAGTCCTGGGTGTTCATTGGAAGGACTGATGTTGAAGCTGAAACTCCAATACTTTGGCCACCTCCCTCATGTGAAGAGTTGACTCATTGGAAAAGACCCTGATGCTGGAAAGAATTGGGGGCAGGAGGAGAAGGGGATGACAGAGGATGAGATGGTTGGATGGCATCACCGACATGATGGACATGAGTTTGGGTAAACTCCGGGAGTTGGTGATGGACAGGGAGGCCTGGCATGCTGTGATTCATGGGGTCGCAAAGAGTCAGACACAACTGAGCAACTGAACTGAACTGAACTGATCCTGGGGAGAAGCTGTGTAATGAAAAAACTCAGTTCCCCTCCTGTGTTTCTCCTTTACTCTTCACATTACCACCATACTCACAACACTTCTGACAACAGCAACGTGGGGGTTGTTTCCCCACACCCAGCAATTCTCTGAGAAATCTACTGAGTGTCCTACAATTTAACTCAATTCTGATGCTCTCTACCTGGAGATTACATAAATTCCATAGTTAAGGGCTCAGTCGAGACTACCACACACTTCAGATGCCAATCACAAGTAAAGGCCCTCAGGTTACCTACAATTTCTTTCCCACTTGGCTACAAATCCAAGGTTCCTAAGCCCTCCTTCTCCTTGGATTCAGTTATTTGCCAGAACAGCCTACAGAACTCAAGGAAACACTTACTTATGCTTACCAGTTTGTTGTAAGGATTTATGGTAAAGAATATGGTAAAGAATACAGATGAACAGCCAGATGAAGAGATACACAGGGTGAGGTCTGAGAAGGTACCAACTGTGGAAGCTTCTGCCTCCAGAGTTGGAGTGTCTCACAACCCTGGTATGTGGGTATGTTCTACCTGGAAACTCTCTGAACCCGGTACACAAACAATTGATATTTTAGACATATTATTCTTTAAGCATAAGAGGCATTAACTGCCCTATCCCATACTATTGATCTTTGTTTTTTAACAAATATTACAAAGAAAAATTGTTGCTCATTTCACATTGATATTAAGAGTTCATCCAAAAACATTTTTATATTGGGTGTCAGCATACATGTCGCTTCTGATAAGTTCATTTTCATTCATGCTTGATATTGGGTGTGACATTGAAATAGATACTGCTTTTACTAATACAGATCTTATATAACTTGTGATTGCATGTCAGAGTATTCCACATAAATATACACATCTTTTCTGTATTTCTCTGTTAAAGTATTTACAATTTTAGATACTGGAAAACACCAGCAAACATTTTCAGGTATATTCTAATACCTAAAATTCAGATCTTCTAGCAAAGTTAGCAGCGCTACTAGAAATCATGTGTCAAAACTCCCAATTTAAGAACTATTTTGTCTACAAAACTTATTTTTTGGAATGCCACTCATACAAGTTGCATATAGTATATAATACATGTAAACTTATTAATATTAATTCCTCTTTTACATAAATGACTCACTGTGAAAAGTAAACAAGGCCACAAGCACCCAGTTATGTCAACAGCTCTAAGGCTGAATGATTATATCATGACCACTTCCCTCCTATGTGCTCCTGTACCAGTTCTCAGAAATGTCAGACTCAACCTTCAACTTCACATGGCAGCTTTCCTGTTCTTGTTTTTAACTTTACTTCAGTGAAATCTCAAATTAGTAATATCTTTATGTTCATTGTTAAGCTTTAATTCCTTCAAGATCTGGAATTTTAAAAAACATACAAGTCATAAGATCTACAAGGAAGGATCCTTGCATGGAAATACAAAGGCTGATCAATAACTAATTAGTAAATACAGCCAATAAGTAAAATGTAACAGTGTTCAAGGTCCCCCAGCTGTGGACGCCATGTTCTAGTAAAGCACTTACTTTTGGTCCAGATGTATGAACTAATAATAGAGTTGCACTATCCCTGGCTTCCGGGATTTTTCTAAGGGCAGGAGCTTCCCACCATGCCAAAGTGAGCCTCAAAATCCTCAAGAGTCCAAGGAGATAACTCACAGGGATACAAAGAAAAGATCGGGGAAACTTTCATCCTAGACATCTACACTTATTTCTATTGCCTTCAGCATAAGACTCCCTGCTTTGAGGCAGTGGTCTTTGAAAATGTGAAAAAATTGATATGGGAAACACTCAGCATGGTAGTAGAAGCATAGACAACTCTTCTGTTATGTTTAAATAAAATCCTTCCAAAGTAATACACTGGCCTTGTCCCTTCTCCCTGAAAACCCATTTAGAGTCATTCATTTTCACTGGATTTTAATGGTCTTGTTGATCTACATCCCCTCACCTCATCCTCTATGGTACCCACCTGTGTTGAATTCGTTCCTTTTGCAATCCTGCTCCACTTTTAATAGAAGCTTGTGAGCAGTCATCCTTATTTCATCACTTCACTTCTAATCATTCTGCAGAACCCAAACGGGAAGTCACAGAGTCCACAGGGCAGGGAAGAGGAAGGGACGATGATGCCAGTTTAACTCTAGCACTTCCTAGTCCTAGCTGTGTCATTAAAATTTGGCCAATGACTGAGAATACACTAACCAGGAATTCATAGCCAAGATATATGAAAACTGAAGAAACCTCACAAATGAACCTTCTTTCTACCAGCCTGCTTCTATCCACTCATTTTATCATCTTCTAATTTTACCTACTCATTCCCTTTTTACCTCTTCTCTTCTCCTCCATCTCCATTCTCTTCCTCATTTGCTCTTCGGCTTACTTTTTCCCCATGGCAAAAAAAAAAAATGCATATAGAAATAAAAAGAACATAAACATTGAAGTCAGGTGAAAGAAAATAAATGTTGCAAAGCAGAAAACACATGCACATTAAATCATTTCTTGCTGTGTGTCCTTGAGTAATGTGTTTAACCTCTCTGAGCTTTGTTTCCACCATGAAGAAATATGTTACAAGAATTAAATGGGAACAATATATGTCATTTCTATTATATGTAACTAAAAATACTCAATAATTGGTAACTACTATTATTTATTATAGGCAGCAACATAATTTGCTATCTTTTATAACAAACTTTGGAAAATTCTTAAAGAGATGGGAATATCAGACCACCTGACCTGCCTCTTGAGAAACCTGTATGCAGGTCAGGAAGCAACAGTTAGAACTGGACATGGAACAACAGACTGGTTCCAAATCAGAAAAGGAATACATCAAGACTGAATATTGTCACCCTGCTTATTTAACTTACCTGCAGAGTACATCATGAGAAAAACTGGGCTGGATGAAACACAAGCTGGAATCAAGATTGGCGGGAGAAATATCAATAACTTCAGATATGCAGATGACACCACTCTTATGGCAGAAAGTGAAGAAGAACTAAAGAGCCTCCTGATGAAAGTGAAAGAGGAGAGTGAAAAAGTTGGCTTAAAGCTCAACATTCAGAAAACTAAGATCATGGCATCCGGTCCCATCTCTTCATGGGAAATAGGTGGCGAAACAGTGCAAACAGTGAGAGACTTTATTTGGGGGGGCTCCAAAATCACTGCAGATGGTGACCACAGCCATGAAATTAAAAGACAGTTGCTCCTTGGAAGAAAAGTTATGATCAACCCAGACAGCATATTAAAAAGCAGAGACGTTACTTTGCCAACAAAGGGCCATCTAGTCAAAGCTATGGTTTTTTCAGTAGTCAAGTATGGATGTGAGAGTTGGACTATCAAGAAAGCTGAGCGGTGAAGAATTGATGCTTTTGAACTGTGGTGTTGGAGAAGACTCTTGAGAGTCCCTTGGACTGCAAGGAGATCCAACCAGTCCATCCTAAAGGAAATCAGTCCTGGATATCCATTGGAAAGACTGATGTTGAAGCTGAAACTCCAATACTTTGGCCACCTGATGTGAAGAACTGACTCATCTGAAAAGACCCTGATCCTGGGAAAGACTGAAGGCAAGAGAAAGGGACAACAGAGGATGGATGGCATCACCGACTCAATGGACATGAGTTTGAGTCAACTCCAGGAGTTGGCAATGGACAGGGAGGCCTGGCGCACTGCAGTCCATGGGGCCACAAAGAGTCGGACACACCTGAGCGACTGAACTGAACTGATAGGCTAGACACAGTGCTGAGTGTTAAGACATAGATTATTTCATTTTAAAGTTTGATTTATTTTTCAATTATTATGTGTGTGCATGCTTAGTCACTTCAGTTTGTCTGACTGTTTGCAACACTATGGACTAAAGCCTGCCAGTCTCCTCTATCCACAGGGATTCTCCAGTCAAAAATACGGGGCGGGGGGGGGAGTTACCATGCCCTCCTCCAGGGGATCTTCCCAACCTAGGGATGGAACCTGAGTCTCTTATGTCTCCTGCATTAACAGGCAGTTTCTTTACCACCAGTGCCACCTAGAAAGCCCCAATTACTATGTATTTGAATTTTTATTTATTATTTATTAGTTAGCACCACCTTATGAAGTAGGTACTATTACTTTAAAAATGATGAATCTGAGATTCAGAAAGCATTTTACTAAGGTCAACACAGATAGTAATTAGTGACTCTAGGAATGTAAATCCCAGTGATAATACTCCAGGGTCTACCATCTCAACAAGGATCAATTAAAACATATTTCAACAAAATTCAAGTCAAAAATAAGAAGAATATGACTTCTCAGGTACTATAGAGAATGGTGCTGGGTCTAACCTCAAAGAGGTTTCTCGGGCAATGTCACAAAAGCCTTGGAAAATCCAAGCTGCCCATTTCATGGTCACAGATGCAGACTCAGAGACTGAGCCAGTGATCTCAGTGAGGTCAGGACACTAATATTTCCTGACTTTCACATCTGATTCTACTCCTAAGGAGGAAAAGTTTGTCTCTGGATTGACCTCTGTCCTTAAATGTGTATGTTCAAGGGAGTTAAAGATCATGAGCATACATATATGTTCTTTCCTTGTATTCCCTTGATTCATTGAAGCTGGAGAAGGAAAACAGAAACAGGGCCTGCTCTGTCCTGGGGGAAAATACATCCATCTCTGTTTCCTTTTTGCCTCCTTCTCCCTTTTGAGACCTACATAATCCCACCTGGTGAGGAAAGATGTGTCTGCTGATGACTCCTTCTTGAGGGCTTCTAGAGCTTCTTATTCTTTTATTCATTGCTGGGCACTCTGGCCCCTGCCATTGGAGCAGAAAGACCCGAGACTCAGGGGTGCACTTAATGGGAAGGAAGCAGAATAGATTAGTGGTTATTATCCTTGACTACACATTAGAATCCACCTTGATAGATTTTTTAAATTTCTGTTGGCCAACCTACATATTATACCAAATCAGCCAGTATCTTTGGTGGCAGAAAAGAGAAGAACCAAAAACAAAACAAAACAGTGTTTTTTAAATCTCAGATCACTCCAATGGGCAACTCGCAAAAGAGGCTATATAATCTGTTTTGGTTCCAAAACTCAGAACCACCCTGACCTGAGAAGGAAAAAAAAAAGTTTTCTTTTTAACTCAGTACAGACTATTATAGTTCTACAACAAGTTTAAAGGTCATATCCAGAGCATAATAAAGAATGCTCCTTGATCCCACCATTTTATCCGGTTCATAAGTATTCCCTCTGGGGACTTTGAATGATTAAACAGCAATGGTATTTATTCCAAGGTTTTGGGTCATATACAACCCTCTTATTGCATGATATTTCTCACAAACTGCAGAGACCACATTTCTCTCCAATCACAATTGTGCTCTTTCCCTTTTCCCTCACATCTTCAGCAACGCATGAGCTGGAAATTAGTTTCTATATAATTATGATATTGTTCCATGAAATATCAGAATTGATTTTTTTATATTTTTTATTTTATTTAGTAATTTATTTCTGGATGTGCTGGGTCTTCATTGCTGCACAGGCTTTTCTCTAGTTGCAGTGAGCAAGGGCTACACTCTAGTTGTGGTGCGCGGGCTTATTGCAATGGCTTCTCTTGTTGTGGAACACAGGCTCTAGGGTGCTCAGACTTCAGTAGTTGCAGCATGTGAGCTCAGTAGTTGCAAATCCCAGGCTCTAGAGTGCTGACTCAATAGCTGTGGCACACAGGCTTAGCTGCTCCAAAGCATGTGAGATCTTCCCGGATCAGGGATTGAATCCATGTCTCCTGCATTGGCAGGCAGATTCCTGCCACTGAGCCATCAGGGAGGCCCAGGAATGATTTTTTAAAGTGTCATAAAAACATTTCCAAGAGGATGAAATTCTTGTATCTGACAGAAATGTAATAGGTCAGCCAAAACTTCTATTTATGTGTCATGAAACAAAAATAATGTTCTGTTCTTCCTAGAACTATGAAAAAAATCACGAATTATCTTCACCAAAAAAGAAAATTTTTAAACAAAAATATCGAATTATGCACAGAGGGAGAAGCTGCAGTATCAGACTCAAACAACACCGTCATAGAAACATGCTCTCAACTTGGTTCACATGTTAACCTCGCAGTGAGTTTTTTTTTCCTTTTTAATTTATTTTTTATTGAAGGATAATTGCTTTACAGAATTTTGTTGTTTTCTGTCAAACCTCAACATGAATCAGCCATAGGTATACATATATCCCTTGCCTTTTGAAACTCCCACCCATCTCCCTCCCCATCCCATCCCTCTAGGTTGATACAGAGCCCCTGTTTGAGTTTCCTGAGACATACAGCAAATTCCCGTTGGCTATCTATTTTACATGTAGTAATGTAAGTTTCCATGTTACTCTTCCCATACATCTCACCCTCTCCTCCCCTCCCCTCATATCCATAAGTCTGTTCTCTATATCTGTTTCTCCATTGCTTCCCTGTAAACAAATTCTTCAGTACCATTTTTCTAGGTTCCATATATGTACGTTAGAACATGATATTTACCTTTCTCTTTCTGACTCACTTCACTCTGTATAGTAGGTTCTAGGTTCATCCACCTCATTAGAACTGACTCAAATGCACTCCTTTTTATGGCTGAGAAATATTCAGTTGTGTATATGTACCATTACTTCTTTATCCATTCATCTGTCGATGAACATCTAGGTTGCTTCCATGTTCAAGCTATTGTAAATAGTGCTGTAATGAACAATGAACATGTGTCTTATTCGATTTTGGTTTCCTCAGGGTATATGCCTAGGAGTGGGATTGCTGGGTCATATGGTGGTTTTATTCCTAGTTTTTTAAGGAATCTCCATACCATCTTCCATGGTGGCTGTGTCAATTTACATTCCCACCAACAGTGCAAGAGCATTCCCTTTACTCCACACCCTCTCCAGCATTTATTGTTTTTAGACTTTTTGATGATGGCCATTTTGACTGGGTGTGAGGTGATATCTCCTTGTAGTTTTGATTTGCATTTCTCTAATAATGAGCAATGTTGAGTATCTTTTCATGTGTTTGTTAGCCATCTGTATGTCTTCTTTGGAGAAATGTCTGTTTAGGTCTTTTCCCCACTTTTTGGTTGGGCTCTTTGTTTTGCTAGTATTGAGTTGTATGAGCTGCTTGTATATTTTGGAAATTAATCCTTTGTCAGTTGTTTCATTTGCTATTATTTTCTCCCATTCTGAGGGCTGTATTTTCACCTTGCTTATAGTTTCCTTTGCTGTGCAAAAGCTTTTAAGTTTAATCAGGTCCCACTTGTTTACTTTTTTAAAATTTCCATTACTCTAGGTGGGTCCCAGAGGATCTTGCTTTGATTTATGTCCTCAGGTGTTCTGCCTATGTTTTCCTCTAATAAATTTATAGTTTCTGGTCTTACATTTTGAGTTTATCTTTGTGTATGAAGTTAGGAAGTGTCCTAATTTCATTCTTTTACACATAGCTGTCCAGTTTTCCCAGCACCATTTATTGAAGAGGCTATCTTTGCCCCATTGTATTTTCTTGCCTCCTTTGTCAAGAATAAGGTACCCATAGGTGCATGGGTTTATTTCTGGGCTTTCTATCTTGTTCCACTGGTCTATATTTCTGTTTTTGTGCCAGTTCCATACTGTCTTGATGGCTGTAGCTTTGTAGTATAATCTGAAGTCAGGAAGGTTGATTCCTCCAGCTCCGTTCTTCCTTCTCAAGACTGCTTTGGCTATTCAGGGTCTTTTGTGTTTCCACATGAATTGTGAAATTTTATGTTCTAGTTCTGTGAAAAATGCCATTGGTAATTTGATAGGGATCACATTGAATCTGTAGATTGCATTTGGTAGTAAAGTCATTTTCACAATATTGATTCTTCCTACCCAGGAACATGGAATCTCTCTCCATCTGTTTATGTCATCTTTGATTTCTTTCATTAGTGTCTTATAATTTTCTGGGTACAGTTCTTTTGTCTCCTTAGGTAAATTTATTCCTAGATATTTAATTCTTTTTGTTGTAATGGTGAATGGGATTGATTCCTTAATTTTCCTTTCTGATTTTTGTTTGTTAGTATATAGAAATGCAAGTGATTTCTGTGTATTGATTTTGTATCCTGCAACTTTGCTAAATTCACTGATTAGCTCCAGTAATTTTCTGATACTGTCTTTAGGGTTTTCTATGTACAGTATCATGTCATCTGCAAACAGTGAGAGCTTTACTTCTTCCTTTCTGATCTGGATTCATTTTATTTCTTTTTCTTCCCTGATTGCTGTAGCTAGGACTTCCAGAACTATGTTGAATAATAGTGGTGAAAGTGGACACCCATGTCTTGTTCCTGCTCTTAGTGGGTGTGCCTTCAGTTTTTTACCATTGAGAATAATGTTTGCTGTAGGCTTGTCATACACGGCCTTTACTATGTTGAGGTAGGTTCTTTTCTATGTCCATTTTTTGAAGAATTTTAATCATAAATGGGTGCTGAATTTTGTCAAAGGCTTTTTCTGCATCTATTGAGATGATCATATGGTTTTTATCTTTCAATTTGTTAATATGGTGTACCACAATGATTGATTTGAGTATATTGGAGATCTTTGCATTCCTGGAATCAACCCAACTTGATCATGGTGTATGAGCTTTTTGATGTGTTGCTGAATTCTGTTTGCTAAAATTTTGTTGAGGATTTTTGCATCTATGTTCATCAGTGATATTGGCTGTAGTTTGCTTTTTTTGTGTTGTCTTTGTCTGGTTTTGGTATCAGAGTGATGGTGGCCTCATAGAATGAGTTTGGAAGTCCTTCCTCTGCAATTTTTTGAAAGAGTTTTAGAAGGATAGGCATTAGCTCTTCTTTAAATTTTTGATAGAATTCTCCTGTGAAGCCATCTGGTCCTGGGCTTTTGTTTTTTGGGAGATATTTGATCACAGCTTAAATTTCAGTGCTTGTAATTGGGTTGTTCATAATTTTTATTTCTTCCTGGTTCAGTTTTGGAAGATCAAGCTTTTCTAAGAATCTGTCCATTTCTTCCAGGTTATCCATTTTATTGCCATATAATTGTTCTTAATAGTCTCTTATAATCCTTTGTTTTTCTGCATTGTCTGTTGTAACCTCTCCTTTTTCATTTCTAATTTTGTTGATTTGATTCTTTTTTTTTTTCTTGATGAGTCTGGCTAAAGGCTTGTCAATTTTGTCTATCTTCTTAAAGAACCAGCTTTTAGTTTTATTAATCTTTACTATTGTTTCTTTTATTTCTTTTTCATTTATTTCTGCTTGGATCTTTATGATTTCTTTACCTCTACTAATTTTGGGGGTTTTTTCTTCTTCTTTTCCCAGTTGCTTTAGGTGTAAAGTTAGGTTATCTATTCGATCTTTTCCTTGTTTCTTGAGGTAGGATTTTATTGCTATAAACCTCCCTTTTAGAACTGCTCTTGCTGCATCCCATAGGTTTGGAGTTTTCATGTAATCATTGTCATTTGTTTCTAGAAATTTTTTGATTTCCTTTTTGATTTCTTCAGTAACTTGTTGGTTATTTAGAAATGTGTTGTTTAATCTCCATGTGTTTGTGTTTCCTACAGAATTTTCTTGTAATTGATATCTAGTCTCATAGCATTGTGGTTGAAGATGCTTGATACAATTTCAATTTTCTTATATTTACTGAGGTTGGATTTGTGACCCAAGCTGTGGTCTATCTGGAGAACTTTCCATGTGCACTTCAGAAGAAGATGGTATTGTTCTGCATTTGGATGGAATGCTCTGAAGATATCAATGAGATCCATCTCATCTAATATATCATTTAAGACTTGTTTTCCTTATTAATTTTCTGTTTTGATGATCTGTCCATTGGTGTGAGTGGGGTGTTAAAGTCTACTATTTTTCTGTTACTGTCGATTTCTCCTTTAATGTCTGTTAGTGTTTGTCTTATGTATTGAGGTGCTCCTATGTTGGGTGCATAAATATTTACAATTGCTATGTCTTCCTCTTGGATTGATCCCTTGATCATTATGTAGTGTCCTTCCTTATCTCTTGTAATCTTCTTTATTTTAAGGTCTATTTTGTCTGATATGAGGATTGGTACTCCAGCTTTCTTTTGCTTCCCATTTGCATGGAATATATTTTTCCATCCTCTCACTTTCAGTCTGTATGTCTTGAGATTTGAAGTGGATTTCTCGTAGACAGTATATATATGGGTCTTGCTTTTGTATCCATTCAGCCAGTCTGTGTCTTTTGGTTGGAACATTTAATCCATTTACATTTAAAGTAATTATTGATATATATGTTCCTATTGTCATTTTCTTAACTGTTTGGGTTGATTTTGTAGATCCTTTTTCTTCTCTTGTATTCCTTGACTATATATGTTCCTTTAACATTTGTTGTAAAGCTGGTTTGGTGGTACTGAATTCTCTTAACTTTTGCTTGTCTGAAAAGCTTTTTATTTATCCATCAATTTTGAATGAGATTCTTGCTAGGTACAATAATCTTGGTTGTAGATTTTTCCCTTTCAGTACTTTAAATATATCCTGCCATTCCCTTCTGGCCTGCAGAGTTTCTGCTGAAAGATCAGCTGTGAAGCATATGGGGTTTCTCTTGTGTGTTACTTGTTGCTTCTCCCTTGCTGCTTTTAATATTCTTTCTTTGTGTTTAGTCTTTGTTAGTTTGATTAGTATGTGTCCTGCTGTGTTTCTCCTTGGGTATATCCTATATGGGACTCTTTGTGCCTCTTGGACTTGACTATTTCCTTTTCCATGGTGGGAAAATTTTCAACTATAATCTCTTCAAAAATTTTCTCATACCCTTTCTTTTTCTCTTCTTTTTCTGGGACTCCTATAGTTCAAATGGTGTGTTTGATACATTCCCAGAGGTCTCTGAAACACTATCCTCAGTTCTTTTCATTCTCTTTACTTTATTCTGCTCTTCAGAAGTTATTTCCACCATTTTATCTTCCAGCTCACTGATTAGTTCTTCTGCTTCAGATATTCAGCTATTGATTCTTTCTAGAGTATTTTTAATTTCAGTAATTGTGTTGTTTGTCTCTGTATGTTTATTCTTTAATTCTTCTAGGTCTTTGTTAATTGAGTCTTGCATTTTCTCCACTTTGTTTTCAATGTTTTTGATCATCTTTACTATCATTATTCTGAATTCTTTTTCAGGGGGTTTGCCTATTTCCTCTTCATTTATTTGGACTTATGTGTTTCTAGTTTATTCCTTCATTTGTGTAGTATTCCTCTGCTTTTTCAGTATTTTTTTTAACTTATTGTGTTTGAGGTCTCCTTTTCCAAGGTTTCAAGGTTGAATTCTTTCTTCCTTTTGGTTTCTGCCCTCCTAAGGTTGGTCCAGTGGTTTGTGTAAGCTTTGTATAGGGTGAGATCTGTGCTGAGTTTTTGTTTTGTTTGTTTTTCCTCTGATGGGCAGGGCTGAGTGAGGTGGTAATCCTATCTATTGATGATTGGGTCTGTATCTTTGTTTTGTTTGTTGTTTAGATGAGGCATCCTGCACAGGGTGCTACTGGTGATTGGGTGACGCTGAGTCTTGTATTCAAGTGGTTCGCTTTGTGTGAGTTCTCACTATTTGATACTCCCTATGGTTAGTTCTCTTGTAGTCTAGGGTCTGGAGTCAGTGCTCCCTCTCCAAAGGCTCAGGGCTTGATCTCTGGTCGGGAATGAAGATTCCACAAGTGGCTTGTTATGGCATTAAGTGAGATTAAAACAAATATTCAAAAATGAGAAACCAAAGATGAACCCCAGAAAAATGGCAATTACAAAATCAGGCAAATAATAATTAAAATAATGGAATATACACATATATATATACATCCATGAGCAAAATCAAAACAGTCCAACAAAAATAAAGTACAATAGATTGACCCGGAGAACAAAGGGAATCAAAAATTATATTTACCAGTTAAGAACAAAACTAACTAAAGCACAAAGTGGAAAGCAAAACGAAAGCAAGGTGCCAAGAGGGGAATAAAGCAATGAAAACAAAGCTAACAAATATGCTGAGAGGAAAGGAAAGAAAGAAAAGGAAGAAAGAATAGATATGCAAAGTTAAATAGAGGTAGATGAAGAAGATTTATACACATTATAGATTAACTATAAGGGGAAAAGAACAGTAGGAAAGGCAAACAAAGGAATAAATGTAGAAAAAATATAATAGGTTTAAAAAATTAAAGTTAAAATGATAAAGAAGAGAAAAAAATAAAAGAAGGGAAGAAGAAAGAAAAAAGGAAAATGCCACAGAACTGCAAAAGCCCAACATAGAGGCAGAGGTTTATAATAATAATAAAGAATGTGACTGAGGGAAAAAAAGCTCAAAAGCTTACTTAGATTTCATAGTGCCAATAAAATCGACAACTACAAAATAGGTGGGGAAAAGAGAAAAAAATAAAAAAGAATCTACAGAACAAGTCAAAACATAAGAATAACAAATGTTTTTCCTCAGTCACTGCTGTCAGAGTCCTTTCCCTCGCTGGGAGTCACAGTCCACCTCACCTCCCTAGGATGCCCTCAAACACTGTGCTGATCTCTGGACCTGCTGTGGGGGCAGCTCAGATTCTAATCTGGACCTACTCCTCTGTGTTCTTGCCTCCCGCGTCCACAGCTATCAGAATTAGCGCGTTTTCTTTTTGGGGAGCTCTCAATGACCTTTTATATATTCCACAGACACAGAGTCTGCCTAGTTGATCATGTGGATTTAATCTGCAGCTTGTACAGCTGGTGGGAATGTTTGGGTCTTCTTCATTAGTCACACTGTCCCTGGGTTTCAATTGTGGTTTTATTTCCACCTCTGGATGTGGGTCGTCCACTGGGGTTTGCTCCTGAGGCTTCCCTGGAGGACTTGGGTTTGCCCCTGTGAGGGCCAGGTTTGCAGGTTGCACAGCTGCTTGGGTTGCAGGGGTTCTGGCAGCACCAGGTACTCAGGGGAGTTGGCATCTAGGGCAGCAGGAAATATAGTGCTCTAGAAGGGTATGGCAACCAATATTGGCCAATACACTCCAGCATTCTTGCCTGGAGAACCCCCTTCCCTGACAGAGAAGCCTGGAAGGCCACAGTCTACAGGGTCGCAAAAAGTCAAACATGACCAAAGCAACACTGTGCACATAGACGCAAGACATTTGGCAGCCTTGCCCCAGTTAGAGTTGAGTGTGAAGGTGGCACAGCTGCTTGGCTTATGGAGACTCTGGCGGCACCAAGTGTACAGAGACATGGACTGCCTCCACCGCAAGAGTTATGGTCTTATCAGAGTCGGTTTTCAAGCCTCTTGTAGCTGGCAATCAGAAGGCCTCTTTGGCCAGTCTTTCTCCATAGCTCTGCCCATTCAGGCACATAGAGGGGCCCCCTTGCCTGGGGTCCTTCTCTGTTGTTCAATGCGTCAAGCATTTGATGGCCCGGCCTCTCTATTGTTCAGCTGCCAATGCTGGCATGTTGGGGGAGAGAGGCTATGGTGATGGCTCCACCCACTACGTGTGACTCAGCAGTGTCACCTTGCTTCCATGGCTGCCTGGCTTTCCTCCTCCACAGGCATTTCCCATCACAATCTCCTCCCTCACATCCCCTCAATTCATCTCTCTGCAGTCAACAGCAGTCCTTGCCCTGGGATTGCTCCACAATCCCTAAACTCGAGCTCCCAGCCGCTGTATCGTCCAGGGGATCTATGACCCTGTCCAGGGTTTGTATGGCTGCGGCAAAGACTGTCTGATTCTCATTCCATTTAGGCTACCACAGATCAGCTGTTTCACTCTCAGCCTTAAATGTTTCTCCTCTGACTCAGACAATTGCCCCAATGTAGGGATTCGACCCCTGCTTCAGTTCCCCCACCTGCTGAGGGCAGGTCCAGTCCTACTAACACTCCTATTTTTCCTCCTAGTTCCTTCGTCCTGCTGAGTTTTGTGTAGGTCTATATATTCTTTTCCAATGGTCAGGTACTCCTGTCCGCTCTCAGCTGGTGTTCTGCATGCACTTCTGTGTCTGAAGGTGTATTCCGGATGTATCCGTGGAGAGAGATGTACTCCATGTCCACCAACTCCTCCACCATCTTGTTCTCCCTAGTGAAAGATGAATTAAACCAGAATCTGTAGAGATGAGACCTATATATGAGGTTGGTGGGGTGGTTTGTTTATTTGTTTGTTTGTTTTTTCAAGCTCTCCAGAGGACTCCAATATTCAGCCAAAATTAAGACCAATGCTCAAGTAATGTTTCAGGACCTTGAACAACTAGATACAGAATAGGCAGAAGTAAGAAAAAATAATAATAAATTGAGACACTGTTCACTTTTTACAAAAGATATGATCACTTTTTACTAAAGAGACAGAAAAGTAGAAAAAAACAGGAAGGAAAAAAGTACAAAGCATCAAGAGAAAATTCCATTCTTATTTAAAATAGTGTTCTCAAACCAAAATGACATAAAGGGTTCAGATAGAAAATGTTAAGAAAAGGAACAGACAAGGTTTGTTATGTAATGGTGGTTTAAGTTTACTCTTTTGACAAAGACCCTCTTTGCATATAGAGTGCCCTCCAGTTACACATACACTCACACGGACACAAACACACACACACACACACATTCTTTGATTCTTCTAGAAAAGCCATGACCCTCTAGATCTGGATTTTACTTTTCTACTTTTTTGGTTTTGTTTTGTTTCTTTATATGGAATCATAAATTGTCAGAGCAGGAATTCTGGAACTTTATGTTTATCCTTCCTTCTTTTTTTAATTTTTTAAAATTAATTTCTTTATTTTAATTGGAGGCTAATTACTTTACAATATTGTGGTGGTTTTTCCCATACATTGACATGAATCAACCATGGGTGCACATGTGTCCCCCATTCCGAACCCCCCTCCCACCTCCCTCCCTATCCCCTCCCTCTGAGTTGTCCGAGTGCACTGGCTTTGAGTGCCCTGTTTCATGCATTGAACTTGGACTGGTCATATATTTCACATATGGTAATATAAGGGAAATGCTCTTCTCTCAAATCATCCCACCCTTGCCTTCTCCCACAGAGTCCAAGTCTGTTCTTTATATCTGTGTCTCTTTTGCTGTCTCACGTATAGGGTCATCATTACCATCTTTCTAAATTCCATATGTATGTGTTAATATACTGTATTGGTGTCTTTCTGTCTGACTTACTTCACTCTGTACTTTTAATAGGAAGATATTCTTAAGACTTAATTGTATTTTCCTTTTTATTCAACTATAAGAAAAACAAGATGATGATAAATGGAAATTTTGGGGGGAGGGAACAGCATGAAGGTTAAACAGAACACATCTGTAGGATGATTTTGGCATAGGTTACATCAACTTGCAACTATATGAAATTAAAAAAATGCAAAACGTGAAAATTTCTGTCTCACTTCAAAACAAAGCTCAAATTAATTCTCAGGCTTAAATGTGCTCTAGGACTTATGAGGTATTTAAGGGGAAGAGATTTTTTCACTATTTATCATCAGCTTTCCCACTTTCCAGTCAAATTACATTAGCAAATTTCTGTTTTGTAAAGCATCTGTTGGCCTGATCCCTATAGTTCACACAATGCAAAAAACTGTAGCAATTACGTGGACAATTCATGATGAACAGGGCATTGGCATAGCATTTGGGATATTCCATTATCATTTTCATTACAATGTAGGCAAATTATTTATTGGAAACCTAGATAAAGCAGTTCACATTTATCAGGCAAAGCCACAAAGGCTCTATGCAAATACCTCAACCTTTTCTGCCACTTGAGTTATTTCAGTCAGTTCATCATTGAAAGCACCTTTCATTAAGCAAAGGAGTCTGACTGTGAAGGACTAAACCAAGCAAAAGCTCTTTTCATCCAATCAGTCATGAGAAAATAGATAGTACCCACATTATCTAATTTATTTATAACTGATTTGTCATTGGAAATCCAAAAAAGAGGAGAGAAATTTGCTTTTTCCATGAATAAAGTAAATCATTTTTATGTTATTTCTTTAAAAGGAGGATCCTTCAGGCATCTGGTTCATCTTGTCAATCACTCTGGATGCTCTGATTTTAAATAGCATTCATCCTGGTAGAATTAGAAGCCAGTTTTTCATTCTATCCCATCACACTCCTGTGACCTCTGTGTACTACTCTTTCCAACAAATGGCAAGCCCTGGACCATGCTTTCTGTGACTTTGAAGAGGAGAAGCATTAAGGCATAATGTCAGAAATATTTACAGCTGCCAACAATTCCACCTATGAGCTAAAGTTATAAATACTTGACTAAATTCTAAAGGAATATTTATGAGATGTTTTTCCCTCGAGAAAGAATTGCAATCTCCAAAACTGCCTGTTGTAAAAAATATATATAACCAGTTTGAAAAATGTGTATTTCTTTCTGGGTTCACAGAACTTTAGAATCTATGATACAAGAGGATTAGGGCTCATCTCTCCAACCCTAAGTGCTGCCTGGGTGCCATCGGTAAAACTCGGACGCTTGGGCTGCCTGAGTGCTAGTGTAGACTGCCCTGGCTGAAGGCCTCTCTGATCAATCCTGATTCTTACAAAGTGGCTACAACCTGCCCATCAATTAGGAACTGGGATAGCATCACTATTCATATTGGAAGGCTAAGCAGATTGATTTCCAAAGATTTCTGAAATTGATTAACCACATAGGCACCCGGAGACCACCAAGTGTCACTGCACACAGCTCATTCTATACCCTGAATACTCTATGCTTGCCTTCCCTGAGTATAATAAAAACCAACACAGAGGAAAACTCTAGTGATAAAAAAGACATGTGGTAAATGGCTAATTTAGAATTGATAAACAGAAAGTTTCCCCCAAGTGGGAAATGTTGCTCTTTCCAGTTATCATGTGTGTGTCTGTGTGTCTGTTTTATCTAGGTGAAATTCATATAACATAAAACTAACCTTTTTTTTTATTTTTTGTCTTTTACTTGGTGAAAAATTGCTTTACAGTTTTGTGTTGGTTTCTGCAATACAACAAAACAAATCAGTTTTAATTATATATACATATATTCCTTCCCTCCTGAGCCTCCTGAGCCTCTTGAGCCTCCCACCCCTCTAGATCATCACAGAGCACCAGGCTGGACTCCTTGTATTTTTTAGCAACTTCCCACTGGGTATCTATTTTACACATAGTAGTATATATGTCAAGGCTACTTTCTCAATTCGTCCCACCCTTACATTCCCCCTCTGTGTCCACAAGCCCTTTCTTTACTAGGTTCATTTGTACCATTTTTCTAGATTCCATATATATGCATTAATATATGATGCTTGTTTTTCTCTTTCTGACTCACTTCACTCTGTATAAGAGCTCTAGATCCATCTACCTCACTACAACTGACTCAAATTTGTTCATTTTTAAACGGCTGAATAATACTCCATTGTATAAATGTATCACAACTTCTTTACCCATTTATCTGTCAATGGACATCTAGGTTGCTTCCATGTCCTGGCTGTTGTAAATACTGCTGCAGTGAACACTGGGGTACACGTGTCTTTTAGAACTGTGGTTTTCTGAGAGCATATGCTCAGTAATGGGATTGCTGGGTCATATGGTAGATGTTTTCCTAGTTTTTTAAGGAATTTCCATATTGTTTTCTATAATGGCTGTAGCAGTTTACATTCCCACCAATGGTGCAGGAGGGTTCCCTTTTCTCTCTCCAGCATTTGTTATTCGTAGATTTTTGATGATGACCATTCTGACAGGTGTGAGGTGATACCTCATTATAGTTTCAATTTGTATTTCTCTAATAATGAGTGATGTTGAGCATCTTTCCATGTGTTTATTGGCCATCTGTAGGTCTTCTCTGGCGAAATGTCTGTTTAGGTCTTCTGCCCATTATTTTTTACTGGATTGTTTGTTTTTCTGATATTGAGCTATGTGAGCTGCTTATATATTTTGGAGATTAACCCTTTGTCAGTTTCTTCAATTGCAATTATTTTCTCCCATTCTGAGGATTATCTTTTCATTTTGTTTATAGTTTCCTTTGTTATGCAAAAGCTTTTAAGTTTTATTAGACCCCATTTGTTTATTTTTTATTTACATTAATCTGGGGGGTGGATCAGAGAGAATCTAGCTACAATTTATGTCAAAGAGTTTACTGCCTATATCTTCCTCTAAGAGCTTTACAGTTTCTGACCTTACATTTAAGTCTTTAATCCATTTTGAGTTTATTTTAGTGTATGGTGTTAGGAAGTGTTCTAATTTCATTCTTTTGCACTTGGCTGTCCAGTTTTCTCAGCACCACTTACTGAAGAGGCTGTCTTTTCTCTATTGTATATTCTTGCCTCCTTTATCAAAGACAAGGTACCCATAGGTGCATGGGTTTATCTGGGCTTTCACTGGTCTATATTTCTGTTATTGTACTAGTACTATACTGTCTTGATGACTGTAGCTTTGTAGTATAATTTGAAGTCAGGGAGGTTGATTCTTCCAGTTCTGTTTTTCTTTCTCAAGATTGCTTTGGCCATTTGGGGTCTTTTGTGTTTCCATATAAATTGTGAATTTTTTTTGTTCTAGTTCTGTGTGAAATACCCTTGGTGATTTGAAAGGGATTACATTGAATCTGTAGATTGCTTTGGGTAGTACAATCATTTTGACATTATCGACTCGTCCAATCCAAGAACATGGTATATCTCTCCAGACAAAGATACCACACACACAAAAAAGAAAATTACAGGTCAATATCACTATGAACATAGGTGCAAAAATCCTCAACAAAATTCTAGCAAACAGAATCCGACACACATTTAAAGAATCATACACCATGATCAAGTGGGGTTTATCCCAAGGATACAAGGATTCTTCAATATATGCAAATCATGCATGCATGCTAGAACATGCTTTTGATACTGCTGGATTTAGCTTCTTCTTTCCTCCCAAAAGAAGAAGTATACCATACAGTGGACTCCTCCAAACTAAGAACTGTGCCTGGGGCAGTACACTGCAAAATTAGAAAACGCACAAAGTCTGCTTTAGGGAACCTCCAGACCTTCTTACCAGAATTCTTCCCCTGCCTTGTTTTGCTCTGGTGTCCAGTGAATTTCTGTATTTCCCCATAGCCAAGCCTGCCCTTCCCAAGAGGACACCAAAATCCTAAAACTTCTTCAGTTCTGAGCAACCTAGTGCTTAATGTCCAGTGCTTTACTGACTGCTTTTCTTCGAGATTTTTTAAAATTTGTATTTATTGATTTTTTCAGCTGTGCTCGGTTTCCATTGCTGTGCAAGCTTTTCTCTAGTTGCAGTGAGAGGGGGCTACTCTCTAGCAGCGGTGCATGGACTTCCCATTGCAGTGGCTTCTCCTGTTGAGGGGCACAGGATGTAGGGCACACCAGCTTCAGTAGTTGCAGCATGTGGACTCAGTAGTTTTACCTCCCAAGCTCTAGAACACAGGCTTAGTTGCTACACAGCATCTGGAATCTTCCCGGATCAGGGATCAAACCCTGTCTCCTGCTTTGGCAGGTGGATTCTTTACCATTGAGCTACCAGGAAAGCGCTACTGATTACTTTTAATAACACAATAAACAGCTCAGAACTATTAAGCTAAAGGTTAATGATGAGAGAAGACTCAAACCTCCTACTGAAGGGGAAAACGAACTTGGGACCCCAGGGTTCTTTCTGTGCTCCTGAAACCACCACTATGGTCTGTTAGCTTGTGAAACTGATCCTGAGAATGTGTTTAGGTTATGCTTAAGAGATTACAAGTGTTACTCTAGGGTGGAAATTTCACTCCAGATTCACCCGTTCTCAAACGGAAGATGCCTGTGGCTGTTTCTGCCTCCAGGGATGCTGTCTCTAGCATCCAGGCATCCGTACTTTTTGAAAGCACCGGGGTGAGTTTCAGCCAGTCAAGGTTGACTCTCTCTCTGTGGAGATTCTAATCAGGTGACCACTGAGGGTCAACCTGTCTCTCAAGTTCTATGATAGTCAGTGAAACTTCTCTTCCTCCACAATCATGAGAGAAAATTACACCCTACTGCTATGGCCAACCTAGATAGCATATTTAAAAGCAGAGACATTACTTTGCCAACAAAAGTCCGTCTAGTCAAGGCTATGGTTTTTCCAGTGGTCATGTATGGATGTGAGAGTTGGACGGTGAAGAAAGCTGAGCGCCGCAGAATTGATGCTTTTGAGCTGTGGTGTTGGAGAAGACTCTCGAGAGTCCCTTGGACTGCTAGGAGATCCAATCAATCCATCTTAAAAGAGATCAGTCCTTGGTGTTCATTGGAAGGACTGATGTTGAAGCTGAAACTCCAATACTTTGGCCATCTCATGCGAAGAGTTGACTCATTGGAAAAGACCCTGATGCTGGGTAGGATTGGGGGCAGGAGGAGAAGGGGATGACAGAGGATGAGATGGTTGGATGGCATCACCGACTCGATGGACATGAGTTTGGGTAGACCCAGGGAGTTGGTGATGGACAGATAGGCCTGGCATGCTGCAATTCATGGGGTCGCGAAGAGTCGGACACGACTGAGCGACTGAACTGAACTGAACTGAACTGAACTGTCCTGTTAGCCTCTTCTAAGGCCCCAAAATTTTTAGGCATTGATTTTTAGTACCAAGCATGACACCTTAGCCTTAAATCAGATTTCATTTTTCTCCTAATGCTCACCATTGATGAATGAGAGGTTGAGACCTGCGTGACTCCGTTCCATTACTGAAATGAATTGAAAGGCCTCAAAAAAGCATCCTCAGCCAAGCCATCAATAATGTAAAAACATGGTCCCCACGGATTGCAAAAGTGTTGTCTATTTCGATGGGAACATCCTGTGTGGCCTTTGTGTGTGAGGAGGTGACTGTTTAATTAAGAAAGAGCACTGTTCCTGGCAGGACAAAGCAGCTCTCCAAACGCAATCGTCGTCTTAACTAGAGCACGTCTGCCACCTAGTGTTCAGAGCTAGCATAACATTCTGTCAGTCTTCAGGCACAAGAGGCTGCTTTATTTCAGGCCTACTTCAGTTTTACTTTCTTTAGTTAAGGTCGTTTCTAGACTGCTTGGGGGTAACAGTGGGAGGTATTATTTCTGAGTAACACCTAAGCACGAAACCTAAAAATACAAACACTTGCACTCATCACTCACTCACTAAGGACTGTAGTATTTTGGTGCTGAAATTTACATTTCATAAAATACAATTCAATCAAAATGTTCTGTCCCTAGGAAATGCCTGCGGCTCACAGTTCAGCAGACTAAACAGCCCTCTCTCCCTGGGTGATAGTTATAAAGACACTAAATAGAATAAACATGAACTTACAGGGAGATATTGAGGAACAGCTATTAGATGTAGGGGTAAAGGATCTTGTCAAAGCAAAGATGTAGGTGTATCTTATGTGGTTTAATGCCCTTTCCCCAGCCAGAGTAAGAGCTGTCCTACAGCTAATGTAAGTGGGGATGCATCACCAGGTAATGGATTCAGAGAGAGAAACCTATGGGGATAACTAACTCTTTCTTCCTCACGGTGCCACTCTACAATGCAGTCGATCCTCTTTGCACTCTTCCAGGTTCAAGATGAAAAAGGGCTAACAGCTATTAGGAGAATTTATCCAGGCACCACTGAAATTAACTGGTATCAATCAAGCACTTATGACATGCCAGGCCCTGTGCTTCACCTACATTACTACTCCAGTGAGACAGAATCAACTGTCAATACCCTGTGTCAGTCATCCTGGAAGAACTAAAGGTCTTCCCTACATCCAGGGAATTCCCACATTCCAATTTTCCTTGGTACCAAGAGCCAATTGACCCTAGGAGCTAGGACAAAAGTTTTTAAGGATGCCAGGACTGAACCCAGGCAATGGGCAGCCAGTTCTAGAATCTGGGCTCTTGAACACTGTACTATACTCCCTTCCTGTAGCACAATGTTATACATTCTCCCTGACAGCTTATTCTCAGCCCAGTAAAACCAAAAGAGAAATATCTCAATCTGATGCCATTTCAACTTAAATCAGACACTGAACAACTCCACTTTTCCCTAAAAAAAAAAAAAAAAGAGAAAGAAAGAAAACCATTATAGAAATGTCTGATTCTTACCCTAATTCTGACAGCTGTTCCTGAAAGCATGGTTGAGTGCCATGATGAAGAAGGAAACCACAAAACCATTCCTAGGCCACCAACTCTGACAGCAGCAAGCCCAGGATGGCTGTCCTGGCTCTAACAATGGTGTACATCTCACAGCCTCAGTCCTTCTCTTGGTTACACAAAATGACCATTGCATAATATTTAAAGTTCCTTTCTACTGGATTGGACAATATCAGTATAATGCATTCACATTATTTATAAACATTTGCAAATATTTACAGTTTGCCAAGCAATTTAAGACAAAAAATGTAAAGATAATCTAAATCAGTAAGAATTTTCCATGGTTTTAATTTCTTATATTGGGATTGTTTTACTCCTCTATGTTGGACTATTTCCTCCCAGCAGAAAAAATGTATATCTGGCTTGTGAAATAGCTTTAGGAAGACAGAGCTTCCAGGGTTTAAGTCAATAGTTCAAGACCTAGCTAATCATCAAAACTTCCTGCCAAAATTTTCAGAAATACAGGCTCCCAGGCTCCATCCTGAAGCATCTGAATCTAATTCTTCTGAGGGCCCAATATTTATCAATATAATTTTTTAAAACTCCCAGTGATTCTGATGGTCAGTCGGGTTTGAGACCCTCTGCTCCAGACCACAGGAGGAGCCCTTCTCTTTCTCTTTGTTCCTACATTGGATCATTTAATGGGAACTTTCAGAATGAATTTTACCCTAAATGTTAAGGCGAAAGTTTCTGCCAGCCCTTGGTTCCTCCTTCCCTCACTTGCTTCCACCAGAGAAGAGGAATGACCTGTCTTAGTTGGGGAAGTTGAAGAAAGGTCACTGCATGTGCATGGCTTGTCCTCTAGTTGCTGCTGGCTCCCAAGTAGACCAAAGCAGTAGCATCCCCTCCAATCTGCTTCTGCTTCCAGGCTCTAAGAAGCCCTACAATGGCCCCTTCTTCAAGGCTTCTCCCTCGGCCCTCTGACTCTTGGCTATTTAAACTTGAAGGGCTATGACCCTCCAATTGCTTTAATATGCATCACATCAAAGGGATTGACATTCTTTTTTTTCTTTTGAACAATCAAAGCAACTTAAATTTTATTATTCTATCAATCATTGAGGCAAATGTATTCATAAAATGTTTTCATAAAATGTATTTCTAAAATTTACTTTTTTTTTAAGATGTCATTGATTAGACCAACAAAAGCATTAGACCAACAAAAGCATTATAGAAAGAATATTTGTAAATGTGCATAGTTAGGTATGTTTTGCTTGCTGTTCTCTTCTATGTGATTTTATTAGATTACTATAACTTGGAAAATATTCAATTATACAGAAATTGAGTCAACATAATACTACTCAAGCTTTTAAAAATATATAGTTGCATAATAATGAAAGATAACTTATTAAAGATACTTGAACACAGGGAGTATGTGAATTTTTTCAATTAGTGTTTATAATTTCCCAGATATGACTAACATCAAAACATTACAAATATTAGATGACATTCAAGTTTAAGACATGGCCTCTATCATTATAATGACATTTACTTCAGAAATTTTAAAACAAACTGTGATTGACATTCTTAAGTTATCAGTCAAGATGACATCCTAAGCAAGATGTTATTTAATCAGATATTTGGAAATCATCCAAGTTCACATGAGACTGAGGGAAAGAAAACTCATTAACTGGCAAAGAAAATGCATTTTCACCTATAGGAATATTGATTTGGTCATATGAATGAAAGATAACTGATCTATCTTACCAGCAGAAATATATCATTTGGACCTTTGGGTCTATATTGTACTGTAATGTCAAATATTTGAAAGTTAAATTCTTCTAACAAGTTCCAAATTTATTCCTCTCAACAATAAAAATTTATTCCTGTGTGATTTTCCCATGGCAGCACACAAAAAAATATATTGCTAGGTGCGTTTATAAGATAGCAGGAAATATGATTATCTCTTTGATATTCTTTTAATCAAAAAATGGACTGGAAAGCATAAAGAACATTAAGTCACATCTAGAGAGAGAGAAATTTAACTAACTTGCTATTTCCTTATGAAAATGTCAAAAAAAGAGGAATGCTTCTAAATAACTTTTTCTGTTTGTTACATCTTTCTTCCTAGAGAAAAAGGCAATAGTTGAGTGAGGGTGACAAGAAAAAACATATTGTAACTTTATGATTTTTCTGCATGACTCATATGAAAAACAATAAAAGGAAAGAATAAAATTCTTATTTTATAATCACAAGAAATAAGATTACAACTATCATAGCAGTGTAATATGTGAAAGGAACTCCTTGGGATATTAAATAAAAGGAATATAGTCAGCCCACCATATTCATAGGTTCCACATCCATGGATTCAACCAACCTATGGATCAAAACTATTTGGAAAAATTTTTTTTTCTAGAAAGTTCCAAAAGGCAAACAAATTTACCAGGCACCAACAACTATTTACATGGCTTTTACATTGTATTTACAACCATTTACATAGCATTTATGTTATATTAGGTGTTATACATAATCTGGAGAGGATTTGACCTAAATCAAATCCCTTATGATTATATAGTAGAAGTGACAAATAGATTCAAGGGATTATATCTGATAGAGTGCCTGAAAAACTATCGACAGAGGTTTGTGACACAGTACAGAAGGCAGTGATCAAGGTCCCCCCCAAGAAAAAGAAAAGCAAAATGGTTGTTTGAGGAGGCCTTACAAATAGCCGAGAAAAGAAGAGAAGCTAAAGGCAAAGGAGAAAAGGAAAGATATACCCATCTGAATGCAGAGTTCCAAAGAATAGTAAGGAGAGATAAGAAAGCCTTCCTCAGTGATCAACGCAAAGAAATAGAGGAAAACAATAGAATGGGAAAGGCTAGAGATCTCTTCAAGAAAATTAAAGATACAAAGGGAATATTTCATGCAAAGATGGACACAATAAAGGACAGAAAGAGTATGGAAGAGTAACAGAAGCAGAAGATATTAAGAAAGGGTGGCAAGAATACACAGAAGAACTATACAAAAAAGACCTTAATGACCCAGATAACCACGGTGGTGTGATCACTCACCTAGAGCTAGACATCCTGGAGTCTGAAGTCAAGTGGGCCTTAGGAAGCATCACTACGAATAAAGCTAGTGGAAGTGATGGAATTCCAGCTGAGCTACTTCAAATACTAAAAGATGATTTTGTGAAAATGCTGCACTCAATATGTCAGCAAATTTGGAAAACTCAGCAGTGGCCACAGAAATG
Organism: Giraffa tippelskirchi; assembly: GCF_054371585.1. Taxonomy (NCBI): domain Eukaryota; kingdom Metazoa; phylum Chordata; class Mammalia; order Artiodactyla; family Giraffidae; genus Giraffa; species Giraffa tippelskirchi. The sequence continues at coordinate 47,470,981 of NC_137276.1, forward strand.
GAAAATGTCAGTTTTCATTTCAATCACAAAGAAAGGCAGTGCCCAAAATGTTCAAACCACCATACAACTGCACTCTTCTCACATGCTAGCAAAGTAATGTTCAAAATTCTCCAAACCAGGCTTCAACAGTATGTGAAATTCCAGATGTTCAAGCTTGATTTAGAAAAGGCAGAGGAACCAGAGATCAAATTGCCAACATTCACTGGATCATCAAACAAGCAAGAGAGTTCCACAAAAACATCAACTTCTTTATTGACTCTGCCAAAGCCTTTGACGTGTGGATCACAACAAACTGTGGAAAATTCTTAAAGAGATGGGAGTACCAGGTCACCTTACCTGCCTCTTGAGAAATCTGTATGCAGGTCAAAAACCAACAGTTAGAACTGCACATGGAACAACAGACAGGTTCTAAATTGGGAAAGGAATACATCAAGGCTGTATATAGGCACCCGGCTTATTTAACCTATATGCAGAGTACATCATGTGAAATGCTGGGATGGATGAAGCACAAGCTGGAATCAAGATTGCCAGGAGAAAAATCAGTAACCTCAGATATGCAGATGACATCACCCTTATGGCAGAAATCAAAGAGGAACTAAAGAGCCTCTTGATGAAAGTGAAAGAGGAGCATGAAAAAGTTGGCTTAAAACTCAACATTCAGAAAACTAAAATCATGGCATCTGGTCCCATCACTTCATGGCAAATAGATGGGAAAACAATGGAAACAGTGAGAGACTTTATTTTCTTGGGCTCCAAAATCATTGCAGATGGTGACTGTAACCATGAAATTAAAAGACACTTGCTCCTTGGAAGAAAAGTTATGACCAACCTAGACAGCATTACTTTGCTGACAAAGGTCCGTCTAGCAAAAGCTGTGGTTTTTCCAGTGGTCATGAATGGATGTGAGAGTTGGACCATAAAGAAAGCTAAGCACCAAAAAATTGATGCTTTTGAGCTGTGGTGTTTGAGAAGACTCTTGAGAGTCCCTTGGACTGCAAGGAGATCCAACCAGTCTATCCTAAAAGAAATCAGTCCTGAATATTCATTGGAAGGACTTATGCTGAAGATGAAACTCCAGTACTTTGGCCAACTGATGCGAAGAACTGACTCATTGGAATAGACCCTGATCCTGGGAAAGACTGAAGGCAGGAGGAGAAGGGGACGACAGAGGATGAGATGGTTGGATGGCATCACCAACTCGATGGACAGGAGTTTGAACAAGCTCTGGGAGTTGGTGATGGACAGGGAAGCCTGACATCCTGCAGTTCATGGGGTCACAAAGAGTCAGACATGACTGAGCGACTGAACTGAACTGAACTGGAAAGGACTTTAAAGTATACAGGAGGATATGTATAGGTTATATGCAAATACACACCATTTTATATAAGGGACTTTAACATCCACAGATTTTTGGTATCCAAGGAAGTCATGGGACTAGTGACCCACAGATACTGAAGAACACCTATAAATCAACATCCTCATCTATTTCAAGATGATGTTCAATAAGATAATTGATATACCATCATATCACAGCAGTATTAAAGGTATTGTGCTATTCAAATTCTTGTCTGGGAAATTCCATGGGCAGAGGAGCCTGGTGAGCCACAGTCCATGGGGTCCAAAAGAGTCAGACACAACTCAGCAACTAAACAGCAGTAGCAGCTGCTGCTCTTCAAATTTTATTGTATTTCAGGTGTTCCAATTTAAGCTGGTGACATAGGAAGATCCTGAACTCACCTCGCCCCAGTAGCACACTCATGTATAGCTATATACAGAATAATTTCCTCTGAAAAAAAAAATTTAAAAATAGCCGGCAAGCCTGGATGAAAAGGGGGCTTGGAGGAGAATGGATACATGTATATGTATGGCTGAGTCCCTTCATTGTTCACCTGAAACTACCAAAACATTGTTAATCATCTGTATCCCAATACAAAATGATTTTTGAGTAAAAAATTAAAAATTAAAAATAAGCAACCTAGATGTCCATCAACAGATGAACGGATAAGGAAGCTGTGGTACATATACACAATGGAATATTACTCAGCCATTAAAAAGAATACATTTGAATCAGTTCTATTGAGATGGATGAAACTGGAGCCCATTATACAGAGTGAAGTAAGCCAGAAAGAAAAACACCAATACAGTATACTAATGCATATATATGGAATTTGAAAGATGGTAACGATAACCCCATATGTGAGACAGAATAAGAGACACAGATGCATAGAACAGTCTTATGGACTCTGAGGGAGAAGGTGAGGGTGGAACATTCTGAGAGAATAGCATTGAAACATGTATATTATCATATGTGAAACAGAACACCATTCCAGGTTCGATGCGTGAGACAAATGCTCAGGGCTGGAGTAATGGGATGACCCAGAGGGACGGGATGGGGAGGGAGGTGGGAGGGGGGTTCAGGAGGGGGAACACATGTAAACCCATGGCTGATTCATGTCAATGTATGGCAAAAACCACCACAATATTGTAAAGTAATTAACCCCCAACTAAAATAAATAAATTTATTTAAAAATAAATAAATAAATAACAATAATAATAATAAATTTCAAAAAATAAATATGGCTAGCAAATAAGAAAAAAAACACATCAAAAGGGTAGGAGAGGCTGGGACACAATCTCATCATAAACCATACCCTCTGTGGGGTGAACCACAATCAGAAGGAAACTAGAAACCTGGAACTTCTCCCTGAGGAAGGAAAGGTTTATACCCCACATTGGGCATCCCAACTTTTAAGGCCTGCATCTGTGACACAATCCCAAAAATAATCTGGCTGTGAAAACCAAAGGAGCTCACATCCACAAGACCCAGAGGGCTATGGAGAACTGAGAAACAGCTCTCCCTAGGTCCCCACACAACTTACTCACCTCAGGGCTCAGCACAGAAGCAGCCCTTTGCAAAGCACTCAGACTTCCTGTGAAAGAGGCTCATTTGCTAGTTTTCAAGCATTGGACTGAGGGGCAGAGGCCTGCTGGATACTCAGGGGACCAAGATTGGTACATGCCACCTTCCTGCTCTCCCTCTGCTGACCTCCAGAGTGACAGTATCTCCTGAAGAGGAGCTTCTACACACAACTGGTGCCCTGGCTTTTGTGGCTACAGCTCAAGGGACACCCCTTGATTGCCTGATTCTGGAGGCCAGGGGGGTTTGCACTGTATTTTAATATTTGTATATCTTAAAGATGAACACTGGAGGCTATGCACCTAGTCCACCCCTTTTGTTTTATAAATGAAGAAGCTGAGGTCTGGGGAAGATAAGTCACCTGTCCAGGGTTACAAAAGTAATGCTAGAGGGAGGGTTTTCAAGCCAGTGTTCTATGTCAAATATGACTAGCTCATTCAGTTGGCTTGGGGCAAAGGATCGAACCAACACTTATTGAACAGTTACTATGAACCACAAGAAAACCCTGTGTGCCAATTAGCAATGTATTGCCTCTCAGCTTTACCTTAAATGTACCTCTTCAACACATGCTCTGCAATAAGGAGTGGATTTAATGCATTTCTCTTTTAAAGTGAGTGCAGTTTTAAAACACTTTCAGTAAAGGGTGCTGCAGGAAACTTTCTAAAGGAAAGATACCTGCTCTTTGCTGTGGCTTCAGGGTCAGTCCTTGGTGTTGGTGTGAGGGCAAAATGTAGTACTTGACCCCAGCCAGCTGCCAGAATGTATGGTCTTTTGACAACCTTGCAGCCTCAGCCTGACCTAGCAATCACCTTCTCAGAGCCCTCTCAACAGTGATGGCAACCCACAATGGTGCCCTCACTCTTTCTGCACAGCCACACACCAGCCAGCTGGCTACAGCTCTCCTGCACCCGACATGCTCCTGGAGAGTTGTTTCCTGCCTGCCCAGAATATGCAGACCATGCAAATCAAAATTTTTTACCATCTAGTGGGCTGTAACTACAACTTTTCCAACAAAATCCGAACCCCAGCCTTAAGGATGAGCCCCTCTCCCAGGTGTGTCTTTCCTGTGTACTCTCCCTCAGTCTAGGAACCCTGTAAAGTCTTCTTTTATCTTACATTTACCCTTTTCTCAACACTGAAGAGGTCTTTATATGATACACCCTTGTTTAAATTATTTTGTGGTTTCTCTCACCAGATTGGATACAGACTGATATATGTTGCCGGATGCCTTCAAAATGCCCGTCCTCTCCCGTGACGTCCTTGCATGCACGTGTGCTCAGTTGTGTCCGACTCTTTGCGACCCCATGGATTGTAGCCCGACAGGCTCCTCTATCCATGGGATTTCCTGGAGTGGGTTGCCATTTGGTATCTTCCCAACCAAGGGATCAAACCAACATCTCTTGCAGTGCAGATGGATTCTTTATCATTGAGCCACCATGATGCCCTTAGTAATTATAATTATTGTCGTCAACATCCTAACAAAATATAGCACTTTTATTGCTTACCATGATACCTCCACACAGCAGACACTCTAGAAATCGAATTGTTTAATCTCACCAGTTTTATGGGGTATTCATGCTGGAGGAGGTCACTGAGAGGATGTGCTGCAGGTTGGCCCTTGAGCTGGACCCAGACAGTGGGAGGCTCCCCACCCACTTCCTTGTCCTTGGAATGAACTTGTGCTTACTGTCCCCATACTAGCAGCCAATTCAAGGATGCAGCCTTAAAAGGGGAAGGAGTTGTTGAGACCCCCTGGACGGTATATGTGACTGAACCCCTGAAGACCTCTTTATAAACTTTTAAGATTCTGTTGTGCAGGTACAGAGATGTATTCATCTTGTGGTCACACAAAACAAACCTCACATGTCAATTTTCTTGCTTACTAAATGAGCCGTATACCAATCTGTAGTGGTCAGCCTCGTTCTTCAGTTTCTCCCTACCCTCCACGTATGGGGGCCAGTCTTAACGTTCACCCAGGGAACTCCTAAGGTTTCAAACCAACAAGGTATTATTATAATTCCCATTTTCAGACAGATGTGAGGCAGAGAGGTTCAGTAACTTGTGCAGGATAACACAGCCAGGAGATAATGGAATCCACAGTAGTTATGTCTGTTAGCAGCTCACATACGACCTCCCTTTATCTCCCAACTATCTGCTTCCAGACCCCTCCCCTCACTATGCTCCTGGTATTGTTTCCTGCGATCCTCATCAAAAGCCAGAAGCAGCTTGGCCCGTCCTTTCCTTTATAAAAGGCACCACAGCAAAGCTGTCTTTTACATGCTGCAATTGCAGAAAATTCCCAGCCACTTCTTGAAGAGATAACAGACAGAGACACAGAATGTGACAGTGCTCCACTCCACAGTCACCACTGGAAAACGACGTCATTAGGTGGTAGAGAAGAAGCAGGTAAAATAAAAGTCTCCTGCCCAAAGCTTAGACAACCTTTTTAAAAATATCAGCCCTTATCTGTAGACAACAACACATGCATCCATCAAAACAGCTGACTCATTGCCTCTATTCCCATCTCTGGATTAGGTTCAAAAGAACAGATAGAGAAAATACGATACTATCAGAGAGTCTTGGACTTTTGTTACCCTGGGATGTTCTGGTTACTGATTATCACCACAGATGCTCAAGATAACCATGACGTATTCCTCTTCTCTGTTGAAGCTCCTGGGAGACTTTTTTCCAAATAGACAGCAAGCTAAGAGTCTTGGGTCATATATGCCATAGATACACTCTACAGCAGCTCATTTCCAAAAGAGAATTGAATCTGTTACCCTTTGGAGGCACAAAACAAACATATCCACACTCTAGAACATACAAACAAACATACTGAGTCCCAGGTCACATACGCCTAAAACACACTCTACAGCAGCTAATTTTCAAGAGTATTCAATCTGTAAGTTACCCTTTGGGTGCACATTCTAGAACAAACAAACATATCCATTCAAAATAAATTAGTCATGTCAGGAAAGTACACATTTGCTGAAAAAAGACAAACCGTAAACCTGATGGATGGCCCCAGTGGCTCCACCTACACCCGCCCTCTTCCTGTCCCCCTCATCACTGCCCATCCTTTTGGTGACCTGGCAAAGAGTTTGCTCAGTAGGAGTGAGCTGGCTCAGCTGAAGCTCTACAAGGTAAGTAGCTCCGACCAGCTTCTGGCATGTGAACCCCCTAAACTAATGACCCGTGGGCAATGAATACTCTCTTTTTTCAGCAAGGCCACTTCTTGCCACTAGAAAACTCTCATTGTACGTGATCAAACAAGTGTTTTCTGCTCCCCCTCAGTATTTTTGTAGTCCTTTCAGGCTGCTATAACAAAACAGATTATAAACAACAGAAACACGTATCTCACAGCTTTGGAGGCTATTTGTCTGAGACCAACACGCCAATACAGTCGGGTTCTGGTCAGGGGCCGCTTCCAGGTTGCAGACTGCTAACTTCTCACTGTGTTCTCATGTGGTGAAAGAGGCAAACTAGCCCTCTGGAGCCTCTTTTATAAGGGCTCTAATCCCATTCACATGGGCTTGACCCTTAGGACCTAATTGCCTCCCAAAGGCCCCACCTGCTAATAGCATTGCCTTGGACATTGGGTTTTCAACTTGTAAACTTTGGAGGGACACAAATATTCAGACCACAGCATTCTCTGTTTTCCAAGAAGTACAGTGGCAGGATTCTTCTCAGGAGCTGTTTTCAACAGTACATTCTGCTAAGCCTAAACTAAGCACCCTACACATGATGGGCTGACCTTCTTTAAATCTCCCCTAATAAACTTCATTTGATCCTTACCCCTTGTGACACTAGAAGTGTTTGTCTCTACCCTATGTCATGACACTTACATGACAAAACTCAAGAGGAAGTAAGTCTCTTTGCTTTGCATGCTGTGCTTCAGTCGTGTTCAACTCTTTGCGACCCTGTGGACTGTAGACCACCAGGCTCCTATGTCCATGGGATTCTCCAGGAAAGAATACTGGAGTGAGTTGCCATGTCCTCTTCCAGGGGATCTTCCTGATCCAGGGATTGAACCCAAGTCTCTTACATTTCCTGCACTGGCAGGTGGGCTCTTTACCATTAGCACCACCAGCAGTTTTTATTCCAAATAAAATCAGCCTTGTCTATGGCCATACCACCCTGAATGTACCCAATCTCATCAAACAAAGTCAGCCTTAAGGAGGCAAAATGGTGGAAAAAGTCAGTCTTTGGAGTGAGACAGATCTGAGATTGGGTCCTAGCCCTGGCTACAAGGACTATGAATCCTCAGGCCATTTACACAACTTCTCCTAGGTAAACTGAAGTTAATAATGCCTACTAAATATATTTTAATGAGTTTTAATGAAATGTATTAAAAGTTCATTTCCTTTCTAGTATCCCTTCTTCCACTTTTGCTCCTGAGTCTCTTTCTCTCTAAACTTAGTAGACTTAATTTCAACTCGTTTGGCTGTTTGCAGAAGCCAAGTCATTTTCACATGATAAAGGCTTATTACTATTGAGTTACAAAGAAAAAAAAATGCCACAGATGTTGAAGGCAATTTATAAGACCATTTCTCAAAATATACTGAGCAGTAGCAGTAACATTTATTGAAAGATGCTTAAAGACCCCAATGTGACTACTTTGGAAATAGTAATAAGCATTCTATGAGTTCTGGCCTTCAAAATAAAATTAGATATCTGATAGTGGTTGGTCACCCCACTCCAGTACTCTTGCCTGGAAAATCCCATGGACAGAGGAGCCTGGTAGGCTGCAGTCCATGGGGTCGCTAAGAGTCGGACACGACTGAGCGACTTCACTTTCACTTTTCACTTTCATGCATTGGAGAAGGGAATGGCAACCCACTCCAGTGTTCTTGCCTGGAGAATCCCAGGGACGGCGGAGCCTGGTGGGCTGCCGTCTATGGGGTCGCACAGAGTTGGACACGACTGAAGCGACTTAGCAGCAGCAGCAGCAGCAATGGTTGGTCATACCATTGTCAGGTACTAGCTCTCTTGAAGATACTGTTGTCTATGAAAAGTGCAAAAATAAAAAAAGAATAAAATCCAGTCTTAGTTTTCCTACCTAATTGATATGTATGTTTTGAGAATTAAAATAAGAAAATGGCACATGCAAAACATTTTGTAACTAAGTAAAGAGGAGAAGTAATAATCAGGAACTTTTAGTCATAAATGACAAGTTCAATTGGCTTGAGAATTATTGACTCAAGTAATTAGAGGCCAGGAATATTTAGCTTCAGGGATGGCTAGATCAAAATGCTCAAATGATGTTACAATCTTTTGGTGTCTTTGTGTGTGGGTGGGTGGGTGTATGTGTGTGTGTGAACTCCATGCCAATATTTTTCCTGTGTTGGCCTCTCCTTCAGACAAGCTCTCGTTTATGCTAAAAAGAGCCTCAGATTCAAGTCCTCATAGTTTATCAACTGTGGTGGAAAAAGAGCTTCTCCTTCCTATTAGTTCTAACAAAAGTCCCAGATTGCACCTCATTAGTCTGGGATGGATCCTGTGACTATCTGTGAACCAATCACTGAGGCCCACGAGATGGAATGCTACGATTGGTGAGGCAAGGCTCACATGCCCTTCCTTGTAACTGGGGTACTAGTCTCAGCCTCATCTAATCACATGTATAAAAATAGGAAAACTGAGATAGTATATCCTGAAGAATGGAACGTGTATGCTTGACATGCAAAAACATTGTAGAGTCTGTTAGCTAAGATTATATTAGAATGTAAGTGCCAAATAGCTAAAAATCATAGTGGTTTAAACGAAAATGGAAGTTTATTTCTCTCTCATATTCAAGAAGCCAAATGGTAGCCATATCAGAGCTCTTAAAGCACTTGTAGTATAAGAGATCAAACTTATTATCTTGTTATTGCTCTCTATAGGATTTCTAGCCTAAAGGTCACCTCATTGTCCAAGATAAATGCTGTAGTTCCAGCTATTACATCTTTATCTACCTAACAAATATAAGAAAGTATAAAAGAAGGCAGATTTCCCCCCCCTCAACTTTATACATTACTTCCAGATACATCCCATTGAGTGGAACATAATCATTTGGCCATATCTAGCTACAAAAGAGGCTGGGAAATCTGTTCTTTTTTCTGAGTAACCAAGCACTGAACCAAAAATTGGAGTTTAAAAATTGGGGCGAGAACAATGAATACTGGGGGAAAACTATAAGTTTTTAGCACAAAGATTTAAATAATTATAGTGCAATACAAACTAGTAAATGATAATAAAACAAAATAAAGGAATGATGTGTTTGGCTTTATATTTCTGGAACTCTAAGCATCTATAATTCAAATTGATCTCCTGATAACACTGTCAAATTAGGGAATCATTGATCCAGAAGAATACTAAATCATGATAAAAGTCAAACTGTGTCAGCCAGTGACTTTAGGTACGTCACTTATATAGCTGTAGACATTCACTGAAGACATTGTTTTGAGAGTAATAATGAGATAATTTTTCAGACATTGGGGGTTTATCATTTCAGATCTTCAAATAATGTCACAAACAGTCACAAGTAGTTTACATGACAATGTTGAGAATAATATTAAGTAAATGTTTTCCCTGTTCTATTATTAAGAAATCAGAAGCAAAGCCAAACCAACAGTATTTCAGAACTGTACAAAGTCTGCAGGATAAAATGAAGAGCCTCATTTCAAAGATTTTTGCTAACATGGATTCAACATACACTTCCACATTCCCCTCCCAGAGATACACAACACTGCCAGTACTAAGCGTAACCATTCATTCAGCACAGTCCCCACATTTTCAGCTGAATCTTTTAGCAGTGTTGTCATTCTGGGTAAAACTCCCTGAAAATATCCATTCTTGTCAAAATTCCACACTTCTTCTTACAGTTGCAAAACCACTAAAGAAGAGTAGCTGAGCACAGCAAGAGAGAGAGAAATAATAACTAAAATAAAATTTCCCTCTCAAGAATGTCCTCCAATGCCACAATCATTGAAAAGATCTAATCAAGCCAAGAAATAAACACAATCAACTTCTATAATTGTTTGGCAAACACCAGAATAATCATAAGGTGATCATCAAAATAATTGCAAAAAGCATTATTCTAAGAAGAACAACTATAATTCTAAAACTATGTTATATATTTACAACATAGTCCTCTCGGAAAGTGATATAACAAACAGACAAGAATAAGTGATGATATCAAAGATGTGAACAATTAATACTGTACTGGATTTATCAAATATATTAAATGTTGGAATATACACACACAGAGCCATTAAGAATATATATTTTTTGGATACACATAAAACATTTATAAAAGTAAACCATTTTAGGTCTTTGAAATAATCTTAATAAATCCCAAAAGATCAATATACAACTCAGATTACTTCAACCATAGTGCAATAAAATTTGAAATTAATGCCAAAAAATATAGTTATTAAGACCCTTCAAATGCTTGAGGATTAAATAACATAAGACCAGGCAACTCGTGGAGTTAAAAAAAAAAAGAAAAACAGAGAAAATAAAGATCTGCTTAGAACTGAACATGAACAAAACACCACTCATGTAAAAAATTATTTGACATAGCTAAGCCAGCACTTAGAAGGAAATTGATTGTTCTACAAGCACTCATTAGGAATTAAGGTTAAAAATAGAAATGTTTATTACTTCTTTTCTTCTTATCTCTTTTGATGTGCTTTGTTACCCTTTCCCAATTCACTGAGTTAGATGCTGTGCTTAAATGACTAATAAGTATATGAAAAATATGTTCAGCCTCATTAATATTCAGAGATAAGCAAATGAAAACAATGAGATACAAGGCTGGTTTGTTACACACATATGCATAGTCCACATTTGCATTCCAGACATCAGAAAAAGAAGGAAATGGAGGGGAATGGGAAATCCCTTCCTTTAAAAAATACATGGCCTGAAAAATACACACATGACCACAGCTCACAACCAACAGACCAGAATTTGTTCACATGACTATACATGACACCTCAGAGCTTTCTCAAGGTCTGGGATATGTATACTTTACAGTAAGGCTTCCATATACCAAGGTGATAACTGGGGTTTTACATTTATGTTGAAGGAGCAGAGAATGGATACTGAGCAGAGAGCTGGCATGCTCTGTCACAGTTGATACACTTCAATGAATTTTTTTTTTTTTTTACCCTTGGACTTCTATGAAGGTTCCAGCTCCCTTCTGATGTTCTCATTTAGTTGTAAAAAAGTCTTTGGTGCTCAGATTTGGATTTCAAAAACATGCCAAAAGTAGCTTTGGAAAGAAAAAATATATATATGGAATTTTCCTCTAGGAAAATCTTTATTTAGTCCAATATTTAATTTTTAAGCATGTACCTTTCATGGAGTGTTCAAATTAATGCTATCTGTGGTCTTATAAAGTGGGACTGATTAGGAAGTTCAGACCCTGAGGATTGATGGCAGTCAACTATGTATACTTAAAATCAGACTATTTTGCATTTCTGTTCATGATATTCCATGATTTACTAATGTTTTTATCTTTTCAATTCTTTCACCCTAAGAAAAATGTATTGGAGAAGGCAATGGCAACTCACTCCAGTACTCTTGCCTGGAAAATCCCATGGACGGAGGAGCCTGGTAGGCTGCAGTCCATGGGGTCGCGAAGAGTCGGACACAACAGAGCAACTTCACTTTCACTTTTCACTTTCATGCATTGGAGAAGGAAATGGCAACCCACTCCAGTGTTCTTGCGTGGAGAATCCCAGGGACGGTGGAGCCTGGTGGGCTGCCATCTATGGGGTCGCACAGAGTCGGACACGACTGAAGTGACTTAGCAGCAGCAGCAAAAAAATCGTATAAACCTCTTTGCATGCTATGACAAGAACTTTTAACACCTCTTTTGTATCTCTGTTAAATGAATGGGTATTTGACAAATAAATTGTTTAACTGAATACAGAGCAGAATATTTTCTTTGGAATAACTGACTCCTCTCAATTAATATGAAAAGCCACAATTTCCTCTCTCAGACCCTTTCCACTTATTTCCCAGGAAACAAGATAGCCTAGGCTTATCAGTTTATAAAAGTCTGATTTCTTTATACAGAAACATTCTAGTCTTCAACCTTCAAAGCAAAATCTTAAGATTCTGTCACACACAGAAAGAATCAAGAGACATATTGTCACCTATGACTGATTCATGATAGAAGCAAGCAGGAAAATGAGAATAAATGAGTAGAAAAGCAAAAGCCAAGAGATGGAGGGTTGTGATACAAGGCAAGGTGCTGGCACTAGAGTTGAAGGTCATTGCACTTATATCAAGGGTCAGCAGACCCAAGATCCTCACCCCATTGACTGAACAGGGATGAAATATCACATTTTATTCTACCTCTTCTCTGCTGTCCCCCATAGCACTCAAAGAAATGTAGATACACAAGTAAAATCCATCTAACATTTGCATTTGTTCCCAAAAAGTGCATAAAAGAGAGAATAATGTAGGAAGTGGCAACACTATCTCTTTCCTGGAGTGCCACTGGCTGCCTATCAGAGTCAGTGCTGGTACCAGATAAATAATTCATGATACCCTAGGGATGAATCTAACTGTAGCCAGTGAAAATAATCTTCTTTCACATGACACATACATTTTCCCATGTCCCGGGGTCTGAAATGTGTTTGTGCAGAGAGGCATTACTCTTCACTAGTCCCCAAGCTTACTTCTGAAGTCTTGGGAGAGGTTTAGCAGGGAAGTGTAGGTACAAGATAGGCAAAAATGGAAAATGAGTAAGAGGAGCTATAAATACCAAAGTTGGGCAAAGATGGTGTCATGAGCTGAACTGTGTCCTTTACATATTTTTACCTCAGTTTCCCCATTTGTGAAATTACAATAATTTTTTTACCTCTTAAGAGTTTTTGCAATTACTAAAATGAGTCAACATATATAAGAGCTTAGAACAGATGGCACATAATAACAGCTCTGCAAGTTTTACCTGTGATTATATGCTACGTTAAACTACCTTTAGAACGAAGTCCACATAGGTTCCAACCAACAGCTGTTCCACTGAAAGCAGTAGCTAGGACCTTTTCTGGTGCTCAGGCTCTGTCCTGATGTGTTTCACATCTCTGTCTCACTGCCTCTCCCAGCAGAGCCAGTCTGAACACCTTCCATGCTGAGCTTGTGCAAGTAGCTAAGGAAACAAAGACAATGACAAAGCTGTATATGCTGCTACCTGGTTCATGATATGTGACCTGTAACATGGAAAAGAACTATATAGTGAAACTGAAACACTGAGACCCAGATTACAGTTCTCCCTTTGTATGTAACTGCCATTTCTTGAGGGCCTTCAGTGTGACATGCACTGTGCACTTCCCGCTTTCCATGCTGCCCTGAACTGAATGTTTTCATCCCCCCAGAATCCATGTTTAGGCCCTAAGTCCCAGTGTGATGGTGTTTGGAGGTGGAGCTTTTAGGAGGTAATTAGGGTTAGATGAGGTCATAAGGTTAGAGCCCCAGTGATAGGATTTGTATCCTTATAAGAAGAGCCACCAGAGGACTCTCTCTCTCTCATTCTCTCTTTCTACAATATTAGGACACAGCAAGAGGGTCAACCGTGCTGACACCATGATTTCACATTTCTAGCCTCCAGAGTTGTGAGGAAAAAAATTATTTTTATTTAAGCCACTTGGTTTATGGTATTTTGTTAAGGCAGCTCGAGCTGACTAAGAAACAGGTATTATTCTTTGTTCTCATCAGAGTGCACAAGACCCAGTCTCTGCCCTCAGGGGACTTACGGTTTAGTGATTAGATACTAATCTCAAACAATTACTTAGTGTAACAAGGAAATACAACAATGATAGTTCAAGGGAAGAAATATATAAACTACCCCCTAGATACATGCCCATAGCTTTCTGCCAAAAGCAAGGGATTTATTTCTGTCTTGATGACAGCAAGCAATGAAATTTATAAATACGAAGCACCATTTTTTTTTTCCCACTCATCATCCTGGCAAATTCTCCAGAGCTATGCTTCTCTCTCTCTCTTCCTCACACTCTTCCTCTCTGTGTGTGTGTATGTGTGTGTACACATTTCCCTTCACTTGGAAATCCCCAATATCCTAAGGTTTCACAACAATCTTGCCCTCCGGAGTGATGGTGGTTTCAGAACCAAGGACAGCACCTGAGCCCTACCATTTCCATACTTTTATTTTGTATTTACACCTATTAAAGTGGTGTGATCAGATTTCTTCTACAGTCACAGGTTAAGCCACCCTTCATACACCACTCTAAGAAAATAATACTAATAGTAAAGTAATAGCAACAATATCTAACATTCATTGTGTTCTTACTATATGGTATACATGCATTGTTTATTATCTCCTGCTTTTAGTTGAGAGAGATTCAGCAAAAGGAGGTCCAGTGACTTGCCCAAGATCACACAAATAGTACGAGTTAAGGCAGGATTGGAACCTATATTAGGTAATTATTATTATTCGATTTGACATCTCTAATTATATAACTGAAATTACGGTTTCTCTGAAACATATTTCTAGAATAAAGTACTGCTTTTTAGGAATGCTATCTGAAAAATATGTGCATTTCACCATATAAATATTACATTGTTGATCACAATTTAATTAATTTTGGGTCACTGAGCTCCAATGAACTCAGGTAACATGTGGGGTTTCCAGCAAGAAAGTTAAGCTGTGAGGCTGAGTCAGGTGCTCCTTGAGTTAGCTACCGCCTTCAGTCCTAGCCTGTGAATGACGTATTTACTGCCACCAAAAGAGAAGAATGGAGAAGGCGATGGCACCCCACTCCAGTACTCTTGCCTGAAAAATCCCATGGACAGAGGAACCTGATAGGCTGCAGTCCATGGGGTTGCTAAGAGTCAGACACCACTGAACTACTTCACTTTCACTTTTCACTTTCGTGCATTGGAGAAGGAAATGGCAACCCACTCCAGTGTTCTTGCCTGGAGAATCCCAGGGACGGGGTAGCCTGGTGGGCTGCCGTCTATGGGGTCACACAGAGTCGGACACGACTGAAGCGACTTAGCAGCAGCAGCAGCAGCAGCAGCATAGAGAAGAATCCAGGAGGGGGGAAGTAATGGAAAATTACTATCTTTCATGGACTTTGGTGGATATTTTTGCAATATTTTAAAAATTTGATATTCACCTTTAAAAATAAAAGTGTTCAACTATAAATACACACTCGAGAGAGAAATAAGACCAAAAGGAAGAATTTATTCATTTCCCAATCACTCTTTTTTATTTTTTGTGTATTTCTCCAATCTTGTATTTATAAAATTAGTTTCATCAAGTAGGGAACAAGTAGTCCCCATTCCTGCTTCAGTTGTGACCACTTATCAGCTAAACATATTGAGACTTCAAGTAAACTTTCAATTGAAGAATGCCATTAATTTTAATTAAGCTTTTAAAATTTTATCTAGTAATGGTTTTAGATAACTTTGTAGATACTTTCAAATTGAATTTCATTCATAAACTGTAAATATTTATAGCTGATTTAGTGATCCCACGGAAGAAAACAAGGAAACACGAATCTGAGGATTTCAGGAATTCAGATATCAACTTGCTATCTACTCAAAAACCACTAGGTGGTACTAGGTGATTTTCCTTTTCCCTTAAAGTGAGACGTGTGTGTGTGTGTGTGTGTGTGTGTGTGTGTGTGTGTGTGTGTGTGTGTGATTTTTCTTTTCCCTTAAAGTGAGACGTGTGTGCGTGTGTGTGTGTGGGGGGGTGATTTTTCTTTTCCCTTAAAGTGAGACGCGTGTGTGTGTGTGTGTGTGTGTGTGTGTGATTTTTCTTTTCCCTTAAAGTGAGACGTGTGTGTGTGTGTTTGTGTGTGTGTGTGTGTGTGTTTCCTCTCTCGGTCCTGTTAAGAACAGTGAAAAAAGTGCAATATGCTTAAAGGAAATTTGGGGGTTGATGAAAAAGTTCCCAAATTGGGGGTTGATGAAAAAGTTCCCAAACTGGATTGTGGTGATGGCTCACAAATTTAAATCATAATTTTTTTCTAAACCAGCTTGAATTGTACTTCAATAAAATAGTAAAAAAAAAAAAAAAAAGGAAAAAAGCTAAAATAAACATTTCCATACATGGCACATCTTGAAATTTACATATACTTTGTCTACATATTCATAAAAAAGCTCTCTGGTTAGCTACAAGTTAAAATTTTTAATTCATGTATATAATCTGAACCAATGTAAATACTTAAACTCTTTTCCTGTGTTAGGTAGTACTCTCAAATAGAAATAATCCAGTATTTAGTTTTGGCCTTTTCAACGTCTTCTTTACTATTCAGAGTATCTCCATGTTGCCCATAGTGGACCCTGAAGGCATTATACTGACTGGAAAAAAAACAGAGAAAATAAACATCACCTGATCCTACTTATGTTACTGTGCTAGGTCGCTCCAGTTGTGATCCTTCAATAGGATCTTCGGAACCTACTTATATGTGGAATTAAAAAAAAAAAAAAAAAAGAACTCATAAACACAAAGAACAGATTGGTGGAGGGTCAGGGGTACAAAATGGGTTGTTGTTTAGTCACTAAGTCATCTCTGACTCTTCCAACCTCATGAACTGCAGAATGCCAGGCTTCCTTGTCCTTCACTATCTCCTGGAGTTTGCTCAAACTCATGTCCATTGAGTCAGTGATGCCATCCAACCATCTCAGCCTCTGTCGCTCCCTTCTCCTTTTGCCTTCAATCATTCCCAGCATCAGGTGGCCAAAGGATTGGACCTTCAGCTTTTGCATCAGTTCTTCCAATGCATATTCAGGGTTGATTTCCTTTAGGACTGACTGATTTGATCTCCTTGCTGTCCAAGGGACTCTCAAGAGTCTTCTCTAGCACCACAATTTGAAAGAATCAATTAATCAGCGCTCAGCCTTCTTTATGGTCCAACTCTCACATCCATACATGACTACTAGAAACACCATATCTTTGACTAGATGGACCTTTGTTGGCAAAGTGATGTCTCTGCTTTTTTAACAACACTGTCTATGTCTGTCAGCTCTCCTTCCAAGGAACAAGTGTCTTAATTTCATTGCTGCAGTCACCAGCCACACTGATTTTGGAGCCCAAGAAAACTGTTACTGTTTCCACATTTTCCCCATCATTTGCCATGAAGTGATGGAACCGGATGCCATGATCTTCGTTTCTTAAATGTTGAGTTTTAAGTCAGCTTTTATATGGGGTCAGAAAGTACAAACTTCTAGCCATAAAGTAAGTCATTCATGGGGATATAATGTACAGCATGGTGTCTATAACTAATAATAATATATCCATTGGATATTTGATGTATTGCATATTTAAAACTTCCTGCGCAGCACTGCAGCGGGAGCAGCGGCTGCGTGGCACTGGAACGACTTTGAGGAGATAGCCCACATCCAACAGCAAAGGAGAAGCCCCAGCAAGATGGTAGGAGGGGCGAAATCACATTTAGAATCAAACCCCATACTGCCAGAGACTCTCAGAGGGCTCAAACAAACCTTGTGCACACCAGGACCCAGAGACCCCACAGAGACTGAGTCAGAACTGTGTTTGGGTGTCTCCTGAGGAGGTATATGGGTCAGCAGTGGACTGCTGCAGGGGCAGGGGCTCTGGATGCATTAGACCTGGGTATGGCATAAGCCCTTTTGGAGGAGGTCGCAATTAACCCCACCATAGAGCCGCCAGAACTTACACAGGACTGGAACACAGACTCTTGGAGGGCACACCTTGTGCACACCAGGACCCAGGAGAAAGGAGCAGTCACCCCACAAGAGACTGACCCAGACTTGCCCGTGAGTGCCCAGGAGTCTCTGCCAGAAGCATGGGTCGGCAGAGGCCTGCTGCAGGGTAGGGGGCCCTGAGTGCAACACTGTCTGCATGGGACCTTTATCTCCACTATAGCTTGGCCTCAGGTCAAATAACAGAGAGGGAACACAGCTCTGCCTATCAATAGAAAATTGGATTAAAGATTTGCTGAGCATGGCCCCGCCCATCAGAACAAGACCATTTCCCCCTCAATCAGTCTCCCCCATCAGGAAGCTTCCATAAGCCTCTTACCTTTCTCCATCAGCGGGCAGACACACTGAAAACCATGATAACAGAAAACTAACCAATCTGATCTCATGGACCACAGCCTTGTCTAACTCAATGAAACTATGAGCCATGCTGTGTAGGGCCACCCAAGATGGATGGTCATGGTAGAGAGTTCTGACAAAATGTGGTCCACTGGAGAAGGAATGGCAAACAACTTCAGTATTCTTGCCTTGAGAACCCCATGAACAGTATGAAAAGGCAAAAAAATAGGACACTGAAAGATGATATCTCCAGGTCAGTAAGTGCCCAGTATGCTCCTGGAGATCAGTGGGGAAATAACTCCAGAAAGAATGAAGAGATGGAACCAAAGCAAAAACAGCATCCAGTTGTGGATGTGACTGGTGATGGAAGTAAAGTCCGATGCTGTAAGAGCAATATTGCATAGGAACCTGGAATGCTAGGTCCATGCAAGGAAAATTGGAAGTGATCAAACAGAAGATGGCAAGAGTGAATGTCGACATTCTAAGAATCAGCGAACTAAAATGGACTGGAATGGGTAAATTTAACTCAAATGACCATTATCTCTACTACTGTGGGCAAGAATCCTATAGAAGAAATGGAGTAGCCACCATAGTCAACAAAAGAGTCTGAAATGCAGTACTTGGATGCAATCTCAAAAACGACAGATGGTCTCTGTTCGTTTCCAAGGCAAACCATTAAATATAACAGTAATACAAGTCTATGCCCCAACCAGTAACGCTTAAGAAGCTGAAGTTGAACGGTTCTATGAAGACCTACAAGATCTTCTAGAACTAACACCCCAAAAAGATGTCCTTTTCATTAAGGGGACTGGAATGCAAAAGTAAGAAGTCATGAAATACCTGGAGCAACAGGCAAATTTGGCCTTGGAGTACAGAATGACGCAGGGAAAAGGCTAATAGAGTTTTGCCAAGAGAACGCACTGGTCATAGCAAACACCCTCTTCCAACAACACAAGAGAAGACTCTACACATGGACATCACCAGATGGTCAATACAGAAATCAGATTGATTCTATTCTTTGCAGCCAAAGATGGAAAAGCTCTATACAGTCAGCAAAAGCAAGACTGGAAGCTGACTGTGGCTCAGATCATGAACTCCTGATTGCCAAATTCAGACATAAATTAAAGAAAGTCAGGAAAACCACTAGACCATTCAGGTATGACTTAAATCAAATCCCTTACAATTATACAGTGAAAGTGACAAATAGTTTCAAGGGATTAGATCTGCTAGACAAGAGTGCCTGAAGAATTATGGATGAAGGTTCGTGACATTGTACAGGAGGCAGGGATCAAGACCATCCCCAAGAAAAAGAAAGGCAAAAAGGCAAAAAGGTTGTTTGTGGAGGCCTTACAAATAGCTGTGAAAAGAAGACAAGCAAAAGGCAAAGGAGAAAAGGGAAGATATACCCATCTGAGTTCAGTTCCAAATAGCAAGGAGAGATAAGAAAGCCTTCCTCAGTGATCAATGCAAAGAAATAAAGGAAAACAATAGCATAGGAAAGATTAGAGATCTTCTCAAGAAAATTAGAGATACCAAGGGAACATTTCATGCAAAGATGGGCACAATAAAGGACAGAAATGGTATGGACCTAATGGAAGCAGAAGATATTACGAAAGGGTGGCAAGAATACACAGAACTATACAAAAAAGATCTTCATGATCCAGATAACCACGGTGGTATGATCACTCACCTAGAGCCAGACATCCTGGAATGCAAAGTCAAGTAGGCCTTAGGAAGCATCACTACGAATGAAGCTAGTGGAGATGATGGAATCCAGTTGAGCTATTTCAAATCCTAAAAGATGATGCTCTGAAAGTGCTGCACTCAATATGTCAGCAAATTTGGAAAACTCAGCAGTGGCCACAGGACTGGAAAAGGTCAGTTTTCATTCCAATCTCAAAGAAAAGGCAATGCCAAAGAATGACCAAACTACTGCACAACTGCACTCATCTCACAAGCTAGTAAAGTAATGCTCAAAATTCCCCAAGCCAGGCTTCAACAGTACGTGAACTGTGAACTTCTAGATGTTCAACCTGGATTTAGAAAAGCAGAGGAACCAGAGATCAAATTGCCAACATCCGTTGGAGCATCAAAAAAGTAAGCGAGTTCCAGAAAAACATCTACTTCTGTTTTATTGACTATGCCAAATCCTTTGACTGTGTGGATTGAAACAAACTGTGGAAAATTCAGACCTGCCTCTTGAGAAATCTGTATGCAGGTCAAGAAGCAACAGTTAGAACCAGACATGGAACAACAGACTGGTTCCAAGTAGGGAAAGGAGTATGTCAAGGCTGTATATTGTCACCCTGCTTATTTAACTTATATGCAGAGTACATCATGAGAAACGCTGGGCTCAATGAAGCACAGGTGGAATCAAGATTGCCAGGAGAAATATCAATAACCTTAGATATGCAGATGATACCACCCTTATGGCAGAAAGTGAAGAACTAAAGAGCCTCTTGATGAAAGTGAAAGGAGTGAAAAAGTTCGCTTAAAACTCAACATTCAGAAAACTAAGATCATGGCATCCAGTCCCAACACGTCATGGCAAATCGATGGGGAAACAGTGGAAACAGTGACAGACTTTATTTTGGGGGGCTCCAAAATCACTGCAGATGGTGACCTAGACAGCATATTAGAAAGCAGAGACAGTACTTTGCCAACAAAAGTCCATCTAGTCAAAGGTATGGTTTTTCCAGCACTCATGTATGGATGTAAGACCTGGACTATAAAGAAAGCCAAGCGCTGAAGAATTGATGCTTTTGAACTGTGTGAACCTTGAGAGTCCGCTGGACTGCAAGGAAATTCAACCAGCCCATCCTAAAGGAAATCGGTCCTGAATATTCATTGGAAGGACTGATACTGAAGTTGAAACTCCAATACTTTGGCCACCTGATGTGAAGAGCTGACTCATTGGAAAAGACCCTGATGCTGGGAAAAACTGAAGGCTGGAGAAGGGGACGAGAGAGGATGAGACAGTTGGATGGCATCACTGACTCAATGGACATGAGTTTGAGTAAACTCCGGGAGTTGGCAACGGACAGGGAGGCCTGGCATGCTGCCGGCCATGGGGTGGAAAAAAGTCGGATACAACTGCACGACTGAACTGAACTGAACTGAGCCTGATCTAATACTTCTTCCTGATGAAAAATCATGGACCATGAATGACATGATAAGACTTGATTTTCTGGGGTCCCATGTGAGCTGGTCTGAGATTAGAGCATGCTGTTGATTGCATTGTGGCATCCTGGCATGTACTTCTGTAGAGTCCTCCCACACTGACTCAGGATTTGGCAATCTTCTCTTGGACCCAAAACTACTATTAAGAGAAAATGCCTGAACTCGCCTGACTGGACTAGCTCACAACCCATCCTCACTAGGCCCCACTCAGCCAACCTGCCAGCTGATCGTAGATGCCCAAGTCCAGCCAAGATTAGCAGAACCACTCAATTAACTTGCAGATCCATACAAATAATAAAAGATCATTGGTTGTTTAGGCCACTTACATTTTGGGGTGTTTGCAGCAATAATTGCTGACAGGGTATTCAGGCTACTGCAACTTAGACTGTCCTCTCTGCCTCTGGCATAACCTAGATAGGTTCATTCAGTTCAGTGTAGTTCAGTCGCTCAGTAGTGTCTGACTCATTGCAACCCCTTGGACTGCAGCACACCAGGCTTCTCTGTCCATCACCAACTCCCAGAGCTTGCTCAAACCACAGTGGGTTAGAGTCAACCATACTAGAGTGAAAAATGGAAGTTAAGATGGATGAGAACTAAGTTACATTATAGCTTCTAAACAAATTTATAACAACAAAGATATTCTTTGAACTGGATCCAAGCTCTATAATCTGTAAGTTAAGCCCATACATGTAAACTTAAATTCATATTCTTCAAAATGTGTGAGGTGATACTCTTTTACTCTCCCATAGGCTAACATGTCCACATGGGTCTTCCACATTCATCACTTTTTTGTGCCCATCCCAAGGCAGTTTGTCAAATTATATTAACTTAAATAACAATTTTAACTAACTTCTCTTAGAAACACACAGATCTGACTTTATTTCAGAGTATCTAAACCAATGATACCATGTCGTTTATGCCTAAAGCACTTCTGGAATGTTGTTAGATGGCAAGTAAATTAAAAAGCATATATAGAATGTTTCCTTCAGTTGGCAAATTAGTCAACATTCACATGCAAATAATAGAAAATGAATGTCTATGATTACAGAATTCTTAAGATCTGCTGCAAAAGGAAAGTTTAATGGCCTGACAGAATGGCCATTACCTTGAACCCTTGTTGACTGTATTTCCTCACATTGTAAACCCTTTTCTTTCTCAGCACTCTCCTAGCTTTGAAATGGCTCTCCATTCCTTGGATCAAGTTCCACTATACACTCTGCCTTCCACAAAAAGATTTTTGAAAACCTTGCTATTCAAAGTGTGATCCATGAATCAGGAATATCACAAACCCCATCCAAACATGCTGAATAAGAATCTGCATTTTTTAGAAAATCTCCAAGTGATTGCTTTTCACTCTTAGTTATACTACTATTATTTTCATTTATTATTTCATTTCAGGCTCTATTTAGTTATACTTAGCCATAACTTGGAGACTATGGCAGTGGGATTCTCTATTGTTTTCAGTGGTTAGGCAAGCAGTCTTTTTTCTTCTTCCATAAAGAGCCTGTCTTAAAAAGACTGTAAGTTTCAATTGGGTGTGTCCACTTACATATGGTTTTTAGATAAATGTATGCAGGCCCTCCATATCTGTGGATTTGAAACCCATGAATATGGACTGCTGACTGTACTAGCCATTTTATATGAGGGGCTTGACCTGTGGATTTGGTATCCGTGGGGGCTCCTGAAACCAATCCCAAAGATACCGAAGGAGTGTACTTCACACAGCACTGCTCCTCCCCACAGTGCACAGCAGCAGGCATGAGTAATGCCACACAACCTTCGAGAGCTTTGACTCACAACTGCTGTGAAGTGTTCACCCTCTTACATGCCATCAGAACTGATTCCCTTCTCCATCTCTGCTGGATATTGATAAGTATGCATCATAGCCCCAATGACATTTTCCCCACATTTACATGTTTTTCTTCTATCAGACAGTGCATATCTTGAGGGCAAGTACTAGATCCTTTATTCAACTTTTTAGAATCTCCAAGGCCAAATACAGTGCCTGATACAGAGTAGGTAGACGTCGGATTGTGTTCTCTTTAATGAATGAATGGAAAAAAAACAAAAACTTGGTGACTAAGTGACTCATGAAGTTTCAAATACATGTAAAAATATCTTACCTATTTCTGGTTTTAAATTATAGTATATATTTTCACAGTTTAGTCAATATTTTTCTCTTATAGTCTATTTCTCCTACTAGGCTGATTCCAAAGATTTCAGACTATGACAGAAAAAAATATTAATACAAAGTAGTTTACGCACTTTTTCATTTCCAATTCATATGCTTCTATCTATTAATATTTTGTCTTAATCATCTTTGACTCTCCAATGATTCCTATAGTTTTTGGTACATAACATGTACTCAAACATTTGTTGAATGAGTAAGTTATTTTCAAACTACCAGGAGTCTGTGAGCATATTACAATTAATGAAAAAAGCTCCAATGCAAAACATTTTAATAGGTGGTCAAATATACAGTTATTAGGATTACCTAAATATCACTTATATAAAAATTGGTATATCACATTAGATGACTCTATAAAAACACAAATCACACATTGACAACAACCCCTGCAGTCCAAGAATACCCCCCTCATCAATAGTACAAATTACACATTTTTTTTAAAAAAGACACTGTTTAGACATTTAAACCAAAGTAACTTTGACTAGACTAAATACATTCATTCATCAAGTACAATAAATTTAGCATAATCACTAACAACACAATTTTAGGTGCAATTTCACATGCTTTCATAAATCTTCCAGTTCAGTTCCCACAGTAAAGTGTCTTTGTGCACTCCATTTTCATATATAGGTGCATCATACATCATACTTAAGACTATTTTACTTCATAATTAAATGTGTTTATGTATATTGTAAGTGAATACCAGGCCAAAATTTAACCCCAGTGATGACAAATTTCAACCATTAAAAAAAAAATTCCTTACAGTATATTCTAATTTGTTTAATTGCATGGGTACTATTTCCTCTTACTAAATATTATCAAAATAAGTAATAAGAATTTAAATATTAAATCCAAAAACATGGAGATTCCAACCTTCTTAAAATATTAATAAGCATTTTAGTAACATGATCATTTAAGTCAAAAAGTAATTTCATATTCATTGCCAAATTAAAATACCTATGATTTGAAGACAGAGGCCTAAAATACTTGCAGTCAATTGAAAAGTACAATTTTTAAAATGTGTAGTAATTTGCTTATGAATTTGTAATGGAATGTTTTCCACAGTAATACTATGTTAAAACATTACTCTAAATAATCAGTCTAAGTACACGTACCTTTACCAGCAAGAAAAATTAAGGCCTTTTAATGCTATCAATAATTACAGCTGAACTCAAATGTCAAATAGAGGTTACAATGCTGCAAACTATTATTTTTAACCTCTAACATATTGTTAGTTGCTTCATCTCAACTCAATTACTTATCTTTCCACGAAGTTGAATGTTAGTTAACTATTACCTTTAAAAAAGCATTTCTCTGTATCTCTATTTTCATTTAGCCCTGAACCCAGTCAATCTAGAGAGAATGCTGGAAATGTTAGGGCTTTGCCTGATTGGATCACAACTATATATTCAGGGGTTAAAAATGTTTGTCCCATTTATATTTCTGAATGAACTAAGATGCCTGGTCTCCATAGACAACACTACTTATTTTCCCAAAGCATTGGCAGATAATTGCCTACTTCTTCACCTGAACAAACTGACTTTTTTTTTTTAATTTAAGTCCAGGCTATGAAGACATTACAGAATGTAAGGAAGGATAACCAAGGCTACAAATATATCAAATCAAGGTTAAAGGCACTGGATAAGGAAGATTATTACAAAGCACTGTAAACAATTTTTAAAGCAAATCAAGTTGTACAGTATCAAATGCCAAACTACTAAGAGCAAATGGTACTAAAATGATGACAATGCTTTAAAATAGTGGACAAAAATTCTGTAATTTCGCAAATAAAATTCTTTCATTGTTCTACCATTTTTTTTCATCCTACATGTTCTTTAATATTCCAAATCCTAGAAACAAAAGTGTTTTCAGTTGCATGAAATAAGAAAACTGCAACTGAAATATCTCTGAAAATTAATTTTATCTTAAGTTACATTATAAATTTGATATATATATATATATATATGGTACAGAGATATGAAGATCATTTTGGAAATCATAAAACAGTAAATTATACTCAATTAAAATCACAAAAAAAGATCTTATTCAGTTGAACACAATTTAAAGCCCCACAACAGCAAACTGTAGTGTAAAGAGGCACAGTAAGTACAATTTCCAGACACATTAAACAAATAATGAACACGGAGTTGAAAATACCACATGCTCCAGTTTAGAGTCATTTAATACACACATTTTCACAATCGTTTCTTGAAAAACTATTTAGATAAAATATTTAGCATTTGTTATCAATTTTAAATTTATCTGAATCTATGCAAGTTTCATTCATATTAAAATATTGATTACTCTAAATACTTTATTATAAAACTATTACACAATTTAAATTTTTATTAGAGAAATGTATTATTCACTATCCATAATTAAAGTCCTTTTCATGAGAGTATTTCATAAGAAATACACAAAAATCATTATTTATGATTCCTAGGGTGAAAAAACTATGATAATCCTATTAACCCAAACTATATCCTTATTATTATTTCTTAAACATTTAAATGTTTAAATATGTTTGCCTAGTGATGGTGACTAGTGATCATTCATTCCCACAGTGGTAAATTTCAGCATAATGTTAAATGACTGGACTAGACAATAAAATAGTCACATGTAGATAAACACAAGCCAATACTTGTTCTCTTACATGTAACCTTACTTATAAAGTAACATCAAATGGGCAGTGAATAACAGTGATTTAAAAAAATGTAAACAGAATAAAATGTGAATCCCTTCCCTGAAGAACAAAAGATAAAAGTATGTCTCGTTTTATGAAAACAAAACATTATCTATCAAAAAGGTAAGACACTGATTTTACAAATCTATTATTTCTAAATATGGTTAAAGAAAATCTGGAACAATAGATTCACATTTTATTGAGCTAAAATGCACAAAAAATATGATAATACTTAAATTTATTAATTCATTGTACATAGGTTGATACTATTCCATACTAAAAAGTATCTGGTTAAGATTCAAAATAGTGTTTAGTTATCTGAGCTTAAGATTTGCTGAATCATTATCCAAGTAACAACAACAACAAAAGTCTACATTGTAGGACAAAAAAAGCAAAACTGAAAAATTTCTATTCACTATGACTTGAATTTCATCCCCACAAAAAAAGCTACAGCAATATCCATTTAGGCAATAGGCAAAAATATGAAGTCCTTATGGAAAATACTTACACTGACTCTAAATAAAAAATGCAAAATAATCAAATTTTGCTATAATAAATGCATGTGAATTTTAAAGGTATACAAGCTTAATAAAGTTACTAAGCATAGAATTACTTTCGTACTTCTCTTTGTGCTCAGATGATTGCAAAAGTACATTTGGAGAGAGGGTTGGGAAGGTGAGATAAACATAAAAATTGTGATACTTTCCTTCACACTATAAAAGGGTATTTTAATTCTGAGGGGGAAAGAAAGGGAAGAGTCTAACAGGTCACAACTCAAAAACAACTTCCAAGAATATGACAAGACTGTTAACTATTTAAGACATTTTGTTAGTGAATCAAAGTTCAATGAAAACAAACATTTAACATTTTTGCAAATTTAATTTCAAAGTTTTAAATGTTTCTAATAATAACTAGTTATTTTTTTTAAAGGTGGTGAATGTGAAACAGAGATAATACTTACACATCTACTTCTTCCAAGAAAATTAGCACTGCCCCCTTCATGAAATTAAATTATAATCTCTCTCTTTCTTGAATATGATATAAAACTGTTTTGAGTAAGAAGGAAACAGAAACATGAATTTAGATATGCACCAAGCTCTGTATGACGTACTAATTTACACATGGTATTTTTGACAACTGAATGTTGTCCTTCACTGTTTATTAGAATTCTGAGAAACATTTTTTAGCAACATATAGTCATACCACTGCTTAACTAAATGGGGACATATAAATACATGAATTATAAAAGAAAAAACTCAAAATGAGTTATTTAAAGGGGAAATAAAAAGAGCTTCAATCATCCATCTTTTTGAAGCTACAGAGTAAAAGGCAAGGTATTTTATGGTTTATAAATACTTGTCACAATGTAGTAAATACATATTCCAATTTTCCCATAAATTAAACATTTTAAAAGAAAAATATTTTGTTCCTTGCAAATATCTTCTCTTTTCCCTAACCCTGGCAAGACTAATAAGTGCCCTTAATTTCAAGACTTCTGTCGTTGTTGTTTTTATCCATTTCAATGACCTTTTTCATGAAGTATGTATATAAGTGAAAATGAAAGGATAAAATCTGCTTTTGGAATGCAATAATTCTAAATCATTTTACTAAGATAAGAAGCACCTTTTGATATGCTGGTTTGAAGTTTTAATACAAAACCTAAAAGAGTAATTTTTTTCTGTAGAATTTTCTCCAGTTTTAATAACTTCATACATAGCAATACTAAGGATACCAGCCTATGCTTTCTACATTTTTTAAAGTGTTCTAATAATGTAATGAGTTATAGATATGGCTCACTATGGCCGAGTAGACAGAGGTTTCATGATAAATGGCTACAGAAAACAAACTATACTCATTATGATTGAATAATGGTTTGCATTTTGTTTGAGCCAACAGACATTTAAGCCACGTACCACCACATTCCCTGCATAACATTCTTAAGTTTCTTTACTCTTTATAGTTTTCTAATGAACAAATAATTAGTTTTCCTGAGTAAGATTATAAAAAAGTTAACCCTTCTACCAAAAGTATAAAGACAAAATGTAGACTCACAATACAAATTGTTTACACAGCATTACAAGTGCAGAGTTATTAACTGCTGCTCTTTGTTATGATTGCCCCACCCCTTTAAAAGACTGCAGCAAAAGAGTCAATTGTCTAATATGCTCTGCAGTACAGTAATTAAATGCTTCAGCCCATAAACATATCCCTCATCTACTGTGTTGCTAGGGAACACATGAGCAAAGTCTATCATTCGCACTTCTACTTCTGCAGTCTCTTGACAACCAGTAGGAAGATGGTAGAAAACTTTTTCCAGTTGGGAAAGTACATTTCCGTTTAAACGCTCCTGTGACATGCTTTTCCACCCATTGTCTTGCTCTATATTTTCAACTTTCAATGAAGTCTGACTGTGATGCTTTTTTGAATACATTTTTCTGTGACAAGCATACATTTTGGACAAGCTTTTACCCACTGAAGCTTCTATTTTTCCATTTGCTGTAGAATTTAACACATGAAAGTTATTATTGTACTCCAGTACATCTGTGTCTGAGAGCTGTCCTTTGGACAAAAACTTTTCTGCCAAAGTCCTGTCATTCAATTTTGTAGTAGTTGGCTGAGATGAACCTTCATAAACAAACAGTAGTGAACTTGCATAGAA
The DNA here is from genome assembly GCF_054371585.1 of Giraffa tippelskirchi. Taxonomy (NCBI): domain Eukaryota; kingdom Metazoa; phylum Chordata; class Mammalia; order Artiodactyla; family Giraffidae; genus Giraffa; species Giraffa tippelskirchi. The sequence continues at coordinate 47,499,644 of NC_137276.1, forward strand.
GTTAAGCTGCTTCTGGCTTTCAAACCACTGGAGAATTTTCTCAATCTTCTGAATACTGGCAGCAATAGCATCTCTTCTTAAGCAGATTCCATTATGAAAAAAACGGGAGACTCCTATAAAAAGGAAAATACTAGGATTATAATGAAATTATGAAATAACTATCACTGGGGAAGTAATTTCATCTTAGATACAATTCTTAAACTTTCTCCCATCAGCCCTTGCAATTAAGTGAACAGATAAGAATTCCAGTTAAACACAGATTCTTGGAGCTCGACTTAATTTCTGGTGAAGATGTTCTTATTAGAAAACATACAAATGACACTTACATAAAGCAAAATACCTTATTTAGACAAAAAATTTACTACAGGTAGACTACTAGTTTAGTGCCCTCTCTATATATTCTCTTAAGGAATAGGATTTCAAGATTTGCTTCATTTGCTATTATGAGAAATTTTATAGTAAGACTGTACGTTTGTTAGAATTATGAACTAATCTGGAACCTAGAGTCAAAGCATAACCATTTTCAATTATATCAACAGCCCATTATCAAAATACCAAATCATAACTGTACTTAATTTTTTATGCTCTCAACAATACTAATTAAACCAGCCTTTTCACAAAAGGTGAGCTCACTTTGGGGACTAGCAGTAGTCCAAGTTAAATATGTTATTCAATATTGAGACTTAATGTTTCATATTAGGCCTCTTTTAAAATTATTTATGCATATTTTATCATATTTGGGAATTTATGGAATTTGATTTTTGCTGTTCCCCTACTTTGGGACAGAAACTGCTAAAAAAATATATTTATATTAGCCTGAGAAATATTTTAATATAGAGCCAATCTGAATGTTATCTTGCTATTGGTTAAGTATACCAAGGCAAATATCAACTGTTAAGAGCACATCGTAAATGAGTATTTTGTAAGCATAAACATTTTTTCAACTATTTACATGACTCAACTTCTTCCTCATCCTGGATACAGTTAATAATAAACTTTAATAGAACATTATATCTGGAAGTCTGTTATCATTGCTTTTATAATATCTTGGCCATACATACTTTAGAAGTATATATGTTAAGACAGTATTGAGAATTGAATCACTACACCAAAGAAGAACTAAAACTGAAATCACTTTAGAATTATTCTGATTAATTCTATACTAATAAAAAACACTGAAGTATGGTTTTTCAATCCTTACCATCCTTTAGAGTTTCTTTTGTTAAGCTTCTTCCATAGTGCTGGTTTTTTGTCTCATAGCTATCAGAATGAACATGATAAACCTGTCAGAAAAAATACTGAATATTAAAAACTAATACTCCTTAACCCTGGGGAGTTTTATCCCAGCAATGAAAGGATGGCTAAAGATGGGAAGATCTACTCATACAATTCATTCTAATGGATTTAAGATGAAAAAAGAATCATAGTGTCATATCAATGATGCTGAAACGGCATTTAGCATATTTATATCCACTACCGACGAAAACTCTCTAAAAAGATAGATAAGTATTTCCAATATGAAAAAAATTATCCATTTCAATCCACCAAAAGTTAGTCTCAGGTTTAAAAAAGAAGTAAGGAAGCATCTGTCTTAAAATAGAAGAAACTTCCATAAAAACTACTCTACCACAATACTTTTTATCATTATTATTACCTAATATTGTTCCAGAGCTTCTAGCAAATCCAAATAGATTACAAAGAAATAAGAGGCATAATTTGAAAAGGAGGAAAAAAATATTACCCTTTGTATATAATGGTTATGTAATTGGAAAAAATCAATTTAAAAAGTAACACAAACAATAAAAACCTGAAATGGTGACAGTACAAATTAATAAATAGAAAACAAGCTTTCATATATTCAAACAACTGACTAGAAAATGTAAGACTCCATTTATAAATCAAGTAAAGAGATAAAACAAAGGAATAAAACAGAAGGCATGAACCTCATGTGCAAAGTACTTATAAAATGTAAAAGAGATTATATGGAAAAGTGAAAGCGTTAATCGCTCAGTTATGTCCCACTCTTTGAGACCCCCATGGACTGTAGCCTGCCAGGCTCCTTTGTCCATGGGATTTCCCAGGCAAGAATATTGGAGTGGGTTGGACAGGGAGGCCTGGTGTGCTACAGTCCAGGGGTCTCAAAGAGTTGGACACAACTAAGCAACTGAATTAAAACTAAACACAGTAGAATGATTACTAAGATCAAGAAAATAAACACATGCACCACTTCATACAGTTAACTCATTTTTAGTGTGTATGTATGTAAGATCTACTCTCAGCCAATTTCAAGAATATTGTATTATTAACTGGTGACACTACTGGTAAAGAACCCACCTGCCAATGCAGGAGACATAAGAGACGCAGCTACAATCGCTGGGTCAGAAAGATCCCCTGGAGGAAGAGATGGCAACCCACTCCAATATTTTTGCCTGGAGAATCCTAGGGACAGAGGAGCCTGGCATGCTATAGTCCATGGGGCCGCAAAGAGTCGGACAAAACTGAAGCGATTTAGTACACTTGTAGTCACTATGCTATACATTAGTTTCTAAGAACTTATCTTATAACTGAAAGTTTGTATCTTCTGATCTCCCCATTTCTCCCTTCCCCAAGTCCCGGGAAAGCCTCATTCCATTTTCTGTTTTTATGAAATCAGCTTTGTCTTTTGGGTTTCTGTTTTTGACTACATATGTAAGTGCCACCACACGGTATCTGTCTTTCTTTGGTTTATTGCAGTCATTGCATGGTTTCATCCATGTTGTTGCAAATGGCAGGATTTCCTTCTTTATAATGGCTGAATAATATTCTACTGTGTAAAGAACCACACCTTCTATGTCCATAAATCTGTACACGAACACTTAGGTTGTTCCCAGATAGGTTGTTTCCACCTCTTGGCTATTGTGTACAATGCTGCAATGAACACAGGAGTAGAGATATCCCTTCAGGATAATAATTCTATTAAAACCTATTATAGAATCAAAAACATATGAGAAGCCTGTGTGACCATGGTATTTTAAACCAGTAGAAGAAGATGGATGATTATTAAATGGTGTTAGTATCATTAAATGGTGATCTGGAAAAAAATAAGTTGTATTTATAACTTATACTAAAACATTAATAACAATCCAAATACATCAAAGATCAAAATGAACAAAATAAAATGCCTCCCCACCTCAAGATGGCAGAATCCTTGAATAACTGGTAACTAGGGAAGGCATTTCCAACTAAAACTCAATCTAGCACATACAATACGCTTTTTAAAATGTTGATAGTGTTTTTGCCATTCAGAAATCAAAAGACCAACAGAAAAAAAAAGGTATTTGAAATTTATCTGATGAACAAAGAGCATGTTTACTCATGGGAAAATGAACAATGGACCTGAAGAGTTCACTGAAATCAGGTCTCAAACATACCAGGAACACAGACTATCCCAAAAGTGTGGCAACCAAAAGTATCTCCAGACACTGCCAAATGACTCCCTGGGAAATTAAACTGCCCCTGGTTCAAAATCATCTACTTCTGCTTTATTGACTTTGCCAAAGCTTTTGACTGTGTGAATCACAACAAACTGTGGAAAATTCTTAAAGAGATGGGAATACCAGACCACCTGACCTGCCTCCTGAGAAATCTGTATGCAGGTCAAGAAGCAATAGTTAGAATGCTGCAATAGTCCCATGCTGCAGTCCATGGGATCACAAAGAGTCAGACACGACTGAGCGACTGAACCGAACTGGTTCAAAATCACTGCTCTGTATCAAGCAGATTGCTAATATCTACCACAATTATAAATGCATACACACTCAATTCCCCTCTAGGTACTTATTCCATAGATACCCTAGCACACTGGTGAAAAGAGGAAGGTCTCCAGTCATTCATTTCTAACATTATTCGTAATAGCAAAAGACTGGATCCATTAAAGAGAGCTGGTTATGCCACTATGGAAAAATCTCCATGATACGTTAAATAGAAAAAAAGCAAGATACAGAACAGTGTTCAAAGCAGATGGTTTTGCAATATTGGAACAATTATCTCTGGAAGGATACATTGGTGAGGAAAAAAAAGATCACTATTAGGTCCGGGGCTAAGATGGCGGAGGAATAGGACGGGGAGACCACTCTCTCCCCCACAAATTCATCGAAAGAACATCTGAACGCTGAGAAAACTTCACAAAACAACTTCTGAACGCTGGAAGAAGACATCAGGCATCCAGAAAAACAGCCCATTGTCTTCGGAAGGAGGTAGGACAAAATATAAAAGATAAAAGGAGAGACAAAAGAGTTAGGGATGGAGACCCATCCCAGGGAGGGAGTCGTAAAAGAGGAGACGTTTCCAAAACAAACACCAGGAAACCCTCTCACTGGCGGGTCTGGGGGAAGTTTTCAAATCTCGGAGGGCAACATAACCAGGAGGAAAAATAAATAAATAAAACCCACAGATTACATGCCTAAAGGCAACTCCCCACAAAGTACCCCAGATGCTCACATACGCCACCAGCAAGTGGGGGCTGAACGGAGAGGAGCCAGCAGCACTGCTTAGGGTAAGGACCAGGCTGAATGCCCTGAGAACAATCTGAGGGAGCTAATGTGAGATAGCAACCTAAACTGTGGGATAGCCAGAGAGAGAGAGAACTATCCTGAGAAAAGCCCAAACCTAAGGCACTGCTGGCCCGCTCACAGAACAAAAGACTGAGCAATACCAGAGAAGAGCTAGCCAGCTGTGGACTGTTCCATTCCCCTGCCAGACGCAGTAGGCAGGCAGGGCCAGCCAGAGCCAGAAAGGGGCAAACTTGGCCCCAGAGAGCAAAGACTTCTTGAGATTCCGGAAGGCTGAAATCCGCTGGGAGGGTCTCAGACAGAGACCAGCTAACCAGAACTGACACAAGGGACACCAGAGCCGGGCGCGCCCAGAAACCAAGGCTGGGAACAGGGAGGTGACAAGTCGCACCGCCCCAACAGGGGAGAGTGCATTCGCCAAACATCTGGCTGCCTGAGCCGCCCCGACCAGGGATCGGCACAAACCGCGAGCCCAAACGACTCTGCACCTTTGTGGCCTACCCGAGAACCTGAACCTGAGCGGCTTAGACCTGGGAAGTGCACGCATCTCAGGGCCCACTCCCCAGCAGAGTAACCTGAAGCCTGAGCAGGGCAGACGGGGAAAGCACACACGCCGTGAGCGGGGGCAAACCCAGTGTGGCTGGGACACTGCAAGTTCTCCACACACACACTAGTGATATTGGTTTGCAGTGTTCCTCCCTCCCCACAGCACGACTGAACAAGTGAACCTAAAGAGAGCACCTCCACCCCCTTGTGTCAGGGCGAAAATCACACACTGAAGAGACCTGCAAACAGAAGCCACAAATAAACAGAGGAAACCGCTTTGGAAGTGACAGGTCAACAGATTAAAATCCCTGTAGTTAACACCGACTACACAGAAAGGAGCCTATAGATCGTGAAAAGAATACGCAGGAATAAGGATCTATCTGAAACTGAACTGACCCCACACTGCTCGCAACAGCTCCAGAGAAAGTCCTGGATAAATTTTTACTATTATCATTTTTTTTTAATTTTTTTTCTTTAAGTCCTCTATTACACCTTTAATTTTCATTTTTATAACCCACTATTACCTTGCAAAAAAAAAAAAGACCCTATTTTTAAAGCAAACTGCACACAAATATCTTATACTTTTTGTGATTTTGTTTTATTTTTAATAGTGTATTTTTTTAAGAGTCTAACCTTTACTCTAGATTTTTAATCTTTGTTTTATATATATTTGATATCAATTTTGTACATTTAAGAACCCAAACTTTAGTACCCATTTTTACTCAGGAGTATGATTACTGGCTTGATTACTCTCCCCCCCTACTGACTCTCTTGCTTCTCCCCCAGGGCACCTCTATCTCCCCCCCTCCTCCTTCTCTTCTCAACCCAATTCTGTGAATCTCTGTGGGTGTTCTGGGCACGGGAGAAGACTTAGGGAACAGAGTACTGCCCAGATCTCTCTCTCTCCTCTTGATTCCCCCCTTTCTACTCATGCTCACCTCTATCTCCTTCCTCCCTCCTCTCTATGTAACTCCGCGAACCTCTCTGAGGGTTCCAGACTGTGGAGAGCACATACGGAAGTGCTCACTGGCTGGACTGCTCTCTCCACGTTTGAGCCCCCCTCTTCTCCTCCTGGTCACCTCTATCTCCCTCCTCCCTCTTCACCTCTCCATGTAACTGAGGGAACCTCTCTGGGTATCCCTCACTGTGGAGAGTCTTTTCACCATCAGCCTAGAAGTTTTATTATCAGTGCTGTATGGATGGAGAAGTCTTGAGGCTACTGCAAGAAAAAGACTGAAAACCAGAGGCAGGAGGCTTAAGCCCAAAACCTGAGAACACCAGAGAACTCCTGACTCCAGGAAACATTAATTAATAAGAGATCATCCAAAAGCCTCCATACATACACTGAAACAGGCTCCACCCAAGAGCCAATAAGTTCCAGAGCAAGACATACCACGCAGTCTCCAGCAACGCAGGAACATAGCCCTGAGCATCAATATACAGGCTGCCCAGAGTCACAACAAACCCACAGACATCTCAAAACTCACTACTGGACACTACATTGCACTCCAGACAGAAGAAATCCAGCTCCACCCACCAGAACACCAACACAAGCTTCCCCAACCAGGAAACCTTGACAAGCCACCCGTCCAACCCCACCCACAGCGAGCAGCCTCCACAATAAAGAGGAACGTCAAACTACCAAAATACAGAAAGGCCACCCCAAACACAGCAATCTAAACAAGATGAAAAGGCAGAGAAATACTCAGCAAGTCGAGGAAAACGATATATGCCGACCAAACCAAAAAAAAGAGGAGGAGATAGGGAACCTATTTGAAAAAGAATTTAGAATAATGATAATAAAAATGATCCAAAATCTTGAAAACAAAATGGAGTTACAGATAAATAGCCTGGAGACAAAGATTCAGAAGATGCAAGAAATGTTTAACAAGGACCTAGAAGAAATGAAAAAGAGTCAATATATAATGAATAATGAAATGAGATCAAAAACACTCTGGAGGGAATCAAAGGTAGAATAATGGAGGCAGAAGATAGAACGGTGGAAATAAATGAAGCAGAGAGGAAAAAAGAATCAAAATAAATGAGGAAAACCTCAGGGACCTCTGGGACAATATGAAATGCCCCAACATTGGAATCATAGGAGTCCCAGAAGAAGATAAAAGGTAAGGCCATGAAAAAATACTTGAGGAGATAATAGTTGAAAATTTCCCTAAAATGGGGAAGGAAATAGTCACACAAGTCCAAGAAACCCAGAGAGTCCCAAACAGGATAAACCCAAGGCAAAACACCCCAAGAAACATATTAATCAAATTAACAAAGATCAAACACAAAGAACAAATATTAAAAGCAGCAAAGGAAAAACAACAAATAACACACAAGGGGATTCCCATAAGGATAACAGCTGATCTTTCAATAGAAACTCTTCAGGCTAGAAGGGAATGGCAGGACATACTTAAAGTAATGAAAGAGAATAACCTACAACCCAGATTACTGTACCCAGCAAGGATCTCATTCAGACATGAAGGAGGATTCAAAAGCTTTACAGACAAGCAAAAGCTCAGAGAATTCAGCACCACCAAACCAGCCCTCCAACAAATGCTAAAGGATCTTCTCTAGACAGAAAACACAGAAAGGGTGTTTAAACACAAACTCAAAACAACAAAGTAAATGGCAACGGGAACATACTTATCAATAATTACCTTAAATGTAAATGGGTTGAATGCCCCAACCAAAAGACAAAGACTGGCTAAATGGATACAAAAACAAGACCCTATATATACTGTCTACAAGAGACCCACCTCAAAACAAGGGACACATACAGACTGAAAGTGAAGGGATGGAAAAACATATTTCACACAAACGGAGACCAAAAGAAAGCAGGAGTCGCAATACTCATTTCAGATAAAATAGACTTTAAAATAAAGGCTGTGAAAAGAGACAAAGAAGGACACTACATACTGATCAAAGGATCAATTCATGAAGAAGATATAACAATTATAAATATATATGCACCCAACATAGGAGCACCACAATATGTAAGGCAAATGCTAACAAGTATGAAAGGGGAAATTAACAATAACACAATAATAGCGGGAGACTTTAATACCCCACTCACACATATGGATAGATCAACTAAACAGAAAATTAACAAGGAAACACAAACTTTAAATGGTACAATAGATCAGCTAGATTTAATTGGTGTTTACAGGACATTTCACCTCAAAACAATCAATTTCACCTTTTTCTCAAGCGCACACGGAACCTTCTCCAGGATAGATCACATCATGGGCCATAAATCAAGCCTTGGTAAATTCAAAAAAATTGAAATCATCCCAATCATCTTCTCTGACCACAATGCAGTAAGATTAGACCTCAATTACAGGAAAAAAAACTATCAAAAATTGCAACATACGGAGGCTAAACAACACGCTTCTGAATAACCAACAAATCACAGAAGAAATCAAAAAAGAAATCAAAATATGCATAGAAATGAATGAAAATGAAAACACAACAACCCAAAACCTATGGGACACTGTAAAAGCAGTACTAAGGGGAAGGTTCATAGTAATACAGGCGTACCTCAAGAAACAAGAAAAAAATCAAATAAATAACCTAACTCTACACCTAAAGCAACTAGGGAAGGAAGAAATGAAGAACCCCAGGGTTAGTAGAAGGAAAGAAATCTTAAAAATTAGGGCAGAAATAAATGCAAAAGAAACAAAAGAGACCATAGCAAAAATCAACAAAACTAAAAGCTGGCTTTTTGAGAAGATAAACAAAATTGACAAACCATTAGCCAGACTCATCAAGAAACAAAGGGAGAAAAATCAGATCAACAAAATCAGAAATGAAAATGGAGAGATCACAACAGACTCCACAGAAATACAAAGGATCCTAAGAGACTACTACCAACAGCTATATGCCAATAAAATGGACAACTTGGAAGAAATGGACAAATTCTTAGAAAAGTATAACTTTCCAAAACAGAACCAGGAAGAAATAGAAGATCTTAACAGACCCATCACAAGCACGGAAATTGAAACTGTAATCAGAAATCTTCCAGCAAACAAAAGCCCAGGACCAGATGGCTTCACAGCTGAATTCTACCAAAAATTTAGAGAAGAGCTAACACCTATCCTACTCAAACTCTTCCAGAAAATTGCAGAAGATGGTAAACTTCCAAACTCATTCTATGAGGCCACCATCACACTAATTCCAAAACCAGACAAAGATGCCACAAAAAAAGAAAACTACAGGCCGATCATCACTAATGAACAAAGATGCAAAAATCCTTAATAAAATTCTAGCAAACAGAATCTAACAACATATTAAAAAGATCACACATCATGACCAAGTGGGCTGTATCCCAGGAATGCAAGGTTTCTTTAATATCCACAAATCAATCAATGTAATACACCACATTAACAAATTGAAAGATAAAAACCATATGATTATCTCAGTAGATGCAGAAAAAGCCTTTGACAAAATTCAACATCCATTTATGATAAAAACTCTCCAGAAAGCAGGAATAGAAGGAACATACCTCAACATAATAAAAGCTATATATGACAAACCCACAGCAAACATTATCCTCAATGGTGAAAAATTGAAAGCGTTTCCCGTAAAGTCAGGAACAAGGTAAGGGTGCCCACTTTCACCACTACTATTCAACATACTTTTGGAAGTTTTGGTGACAGCAATCAGAGCAGAAAAAGAAATAAAAGGAATACAGATAGGAAAAGAAGAAGTAAAACTCTCACTGTTTGCAGATGACATGATCCTCTACATAGAAAACCCTGAAGATTCTACCAGAAAATTACTAGAGCTAATCAATGAATATAGTAAAGTTGCAGGATATAAAATTAACACACAGAAATCCCTTGCATTCCTATACACTAACAATGAGAAAATAGAAAGAGAAATTAAGGAAACAATACCATTCACCACTGCAACAAAAAGAATAAAATACTTAGGAATATATCTACCTAAAGAAACAAAAGACTTATATATAGAAAACTATAAAACACTGATGAAAGAAATCAAAGAGGACACAAACAGATGGAGAAATATACCGTGTTCATGGATTGGAAGAATTAATATAGTGAAAATGAGTATACTACCCAAAGCAATCTATAGATTCAATGCAATCCCTATCAAGCTACCAACGGTATTTTTCACAGAACTAGAACAAATCATTTCACAATTTGTATGGAAATATAAAAAACCTTGAATAGCCAAAGCAATCTTGAGAAAGAAGAATGGAACTGGAGGAATCAACCTGCCTGACTTCAGGCTCTACTACAAAGCCACAGTCATCAAGACAGTATGGTACTGGCACAAAGAAGAAATATAGATCAATGGAACAAAATAGAAAGCCCAGAGATAAATCCACGCACCTATGGACACCTTATCTTCGACAAAGGAGGCAAGAATATACAATGGAGAAAAGACAATCTCTTTAACAAGTGGTGCTGGGAAAACAGGTCAACCACTTGTAAAAGAATGAAACTAGAACACTTCCTAACACCATACACAAAAATAAACTCAAAATGGATTAAAGATCTAAACGTAAGACCAGAAACTATAAAACTCCTAGAGGAAAACATAGGCAAAACACTCTCCGACATAAATCACAGCAGGATCCTCCATGATCCACCTCCCAGAATATTGGAAATAAAAGCAAAAATAAACATTCGGGACCTAATTAAAATTAAAAGCTTTTGCACAACAAAGGAAACTATAAGTAAGGTGAAAAGACAGCCTCCAGAATGGGAGAAAATAATAGCAAACGAAGCAACAGACAAACAATTAATCTCAAAAATATACAAGCAACTCCTGCAGCTCAATTCCAGAAAAATAAACGACCCAATCAAAAAATGGGCCAAAGAACTAAACAGACATTTCTCCAAAGAAGACATACAGATGGCTAACAAACACATGAAAAGATGCTCAACATCACTCATTATTAGAGAAATGCAAATCAAAACCACAATGAGGTACCATCTCACGCCAGTCAGAATGGCTGCTTTCCAAAAGTCTACAAGCAATAAATGCTGCAGAGGGTGTGGAGAAAAGGGAACCCTCTTACACTGTTGGTGGGAATGCAAACTAGTACAGCCACTATGGAGAACAGTGTGGAGATTCCTTATAAAACTGGGAATAGAACTGCCATATGACCCAGCAATCCCATTGCTGGGCATACACACCGAGGAAACCAGAATTGAAAGAGACACGTGTACCCCAATGTTCATCGCAGCACTGTTTATAATAGCCAGGACATGGAAGCAACCTAGATGTCCATAAGCAGATGAATGGATAAGGAAGCTGTGGTACATATACACAATGGAATATTACTCAGCCATTAAAAAGAATACATTTGAATCGGTTCTACTGAGATAGATGAAACTGGAGCCCATTATACAGAGTGAAGTAAGCCAGAAAGAAAAACACCAATACAGTATACTAATGCATATATATGGAATTTGAAAGATGGTAACGATAACCCTATATGTGAGACACAATAAGAGACACAGATGCATAGAACAGTCCTATGGACTCTGAGGGAGAAGGTGAGGGTGGGACATTCTGAGAGAATAGCATTGAAACATGTATATTATCATATGTGAAACAACACCATTCCAGGTTCGATGCATGAAACAAGTGCTCAGGGCTGGGGCAATGGGATGACCCAGAGGGATGGGATGGGGAGGGAGGTGGGAGGGGGGTTCAGGATGGGGAACACATGTAAACCCATAGCTGATTCATGTCAATATATGGCAAAAAGCACTACAATATTGTAAAGTAACTAACCCCCAACTAAAATAAATAAATTTAAAAAAAAAGAATGCAAAAAAAAACATATCACTATTAATATAATATCCTGTATGGGAAGGGTGACTTCTCCCAGTATATGTTTCTATACTTTTTGGCATCTGAACCATACAGTGATGTATTTCATCAATTTTTAATTAAATATTTTTAAGAAGCATTAAGAATACATTGCTTTAGAAACGGGTATAACTTTCAGTATGATATGGCTAATTACTCTTTGTCTCAAATGTGCCATTTTATTCAAAAAATCCAAACAGAACTCTGTTCTTTTTAATACATACACTTAGCAGCCTATTTCAGTTCAGTTCAGTTCAGTCGCTCAGTCGTGTCCGACACTTTGTGACCTCATGAATTGCAGCATGCCAGGCCTCCCTGTCCATCACCAACTCCCGGAGTCCACCCAAACCCATGTCCATCGAGTCAGTGATGCCATCCAACCATCTCATCCTCTGTCGTCCCTTACTCCTCTTGCCCCCAATCCTTCCCAGCATCAGGGTCTTTTCCAATGAGTCAACCCTTCGCATGAGGTGGCCAAAGTATTGAAGTTTCAGCTTCAACATCAGACCTTCCAATGAACACCCAGGATTGATCTCTTTTAGGATGGATTGATTGGATCTCCTTGCAGTCCAAGGGACTCTCAAGAATCTTCTCCAACACCACAGTTCAAAAGCATCAATTCTGCGGGACTCAGCTTTCTTCACCGTCCAACTCTCACATCCATACATGACCACTGGAAAAACCATAGCCTTGACTAGACGGACTTGTGTTGGCAAAGTAATGTCTCTGCTTTTAAATATGCTATCTAGGTTGGCCATAACCTTCCTTCCAAGGAGTAAGCGTCTTTTAATTTCATGGCTGCAGTCACCATCAGCAGTGATTCTGGAGCCCAAAAAAATAAAGTCTGACACTGTTTCCACTGTTTCCCCATCTATTTCCCATGGAGTGATGGGACCAGATGCCATGATCTTAGTTTTCTGAACGTTGAGCTTTAAGCCAACTTTTTCACTCTCCTCCTTCACCTTCATCAAGAGGCTCTTTAGTTCTTCTTCACTCTCTGCCATAAGGGTGGTGTCATCCGTATACCTGAGGTTATTGATATTTCTCCTGGCAATTTTGATTCCAGCTTGTGTTTCTTCCAGCCCAGCGTTTCTCATGATGTACTCTGCATATAAGTTAAATAAGCAGGGTGACAATATACAGCCTTGACGGACTCCTTTTCCTATTTGGAAACAGTCTGTTGTTCCATGTCCAGTTCTAACTGTTGCTTCCTGACCTGCATACAGGTTTCTCAAGAGACAGGTCAGATGGTCTGGTATTCCCATCTCTTTCAGAATTTTCCACAGTTTATTGTGATCCACACAGTCAAAGGCTTTGGCATAGTCAATAAAGCAGAAATAGATGTTTTTCTGGAACTCTCTTGCTTTTTCGATGATCCAGTGGATATTGGCAATTTGATCTCTGGTTCCTCTGCCTTTTCGAAAACCAGCTTGAACATCTGGAAGTTCACGGTTCACGTATTGCTGAAGCCTGGCTTGGAAAATTTTGAGCATTACTTTACTAGCATGTGAGATGAGTGCAATTGTGCGGTAGTTTGAGCGTTCTTTGGCATTGCCTTTCTTTGGGATTGGAATGAAAACTGACCTTTTCCAGTCCTGTGGCCACTGCCGAGTTTTCCAAATTTGCTGGCATATCGAGTGCAGCACTTTCACAGCATCACCTTTGAGGATTTGAAATAGCTCAACTGGAATTCCATCACCTCCACTAGCTTTGTTCGTAGTGATGCTTTCTAAGGCCCACTTGACTTCACATTCCAGGACGTCTGGCTCTAGGTGAGTGATCACACCATCATGATTATATGGGTCGTGAAGATCTTTTTTGTACAGTTCACCTCTTCTTAATATCTTCTGCTTCTGTTAGGTCCATACCATTTCTGTCCTTTATCGAGCCTATCTTTGCATGAAATGTTCCTTTGGTATCTCTAATTTTCTTGAAGAGATCTCTAGTCTTTCCCAATTGGTTGTTTTCCTCTATTTCTTTGCACTGATTGCTGAGGAAGGCTTTCTTATCTCTCCTTGCTATTCTTTGGAACTCTGCATTGAGATAGGAGTATCTTTCCTTTTCTCCTTTGCTTTTCGCTTCTCTTCTCTTCCCAGCTATCTATAAGGCCTCCTCAGACAGCCATTTTGCTTTTTTGCATTTCTTTTCCATGGGGATTTTCTTGATCCCTGTCTCCTGTACAATGTCACAAACCTCTGTCCATAGTTCATCAGGCACTCTGTCTATCAGGTCTAGTCCCTTAAATCTATTTGTCACTTCCACTGTATACTCATAAGGGATTTGATCTAGGTCATACCTGAATGGTCTAGTGGTTTTCCCTACTTTCGTCAATTTAAGTCTGAATTTGCCAATAAGCAGTTCATGATCTGAGCCACAGTCTGCTCCCGGTCTTGTTTTTGCTGACTGTATAGAGCTTCTCCATCTATGGCTACAAAGAATATAATCAATCTGATTTCAGTGTTAACCATCTGGTGATGTCCACGTGTAGAGTCTTCTCTTGTGTTGTTGGAATAGGGTGTTTGCTATTGCCAGTGCGTTCTCGTGGCAAAACTCTATTAGCCTTTGCCCTGCTTCATTCTGTACTCCAAGGCCAAACTTGCTTATTACACCAGGTTTTTCTTGACTTCCTACTTTTGCATTCCAGTCCCCTATAATGAAAAGGACATCTTTTTTGAGTGTTAGTTCTAGAAGGTCTTGTAGGTCTTCATAGAACCGCTCAACTTCTGCTTCTTCGGCATTACTGGTCGGGGCATAGACTTGGATTACTGTGATATTGAATGGTTTGCCTTGGAAACGAACAGAGATCATTCTCTTGTTTTTGAGATTGCATCCAAGTACTGCATTTTGGACTCTTTTGTTGACCATGATGGCTACTCCATTTCTTCTAAGGGATTCTTGCCCACAGTAGTAGATATAATGGTCATCTGAGTTAAATTCACCCATTCCAGTCCATCTTAGTTCGCCGATTCCTAGAATGTCGACGTTCACTCTTGCCATCTCCTGTTTGACCACTTCCAATTTGCCTTGATTCATGGACCTAACATTCCAGGTTCCTATGCAATATTGCTCTTTACAGCATCGGACTTTGCGTCTATCACCAGTCACATCCACAGTTGGGTATCGTTTTTGCTTTGGCTCCATCCCATCATTCTTTCGGGAGTTATTTCTCCATTGATCTCCAGTAGCATATTGGGCACCTACTGATCTGGGGCGTTCATCTTTCAGTGTCCTATCTTTTTGCCTTTTCATACTGTTCATGGGGTTCTCAAGGCAAGAATACTGAAGTGGTTTGCCATGCCCTTCTCCAGTGGACCACGTTCTGTCAGACCTCTCCACCATGACTCATCCGTCTTGGGTGGCCCCACACGGCATGGCTTAGTTTCATTGAGATAGACAAGGCTGTGGTCCGTGTGATCATAGTAGCTAGTTTTCTGTAATTTTAGTTTCAGTGTGTCTGCCCTCTGATGCCCTCTTGCAACACTTACCGTCTTACTTGGGTTTCTCTTACCTTGGGCCTTGGGTAATTCCTCTCAACGCCGCCGCCGGCCCCCAGCCTCCAGCCCGGCCTAGCCCCTCTCGGCCGCCAGCCCCCAGCCCCGGGCCCGGCCTAGCCCCTCTTGGCAGCCACCCCCGGCCCCCGGCCCAGGCCCTGTCAGCCGTCGCCCCCCCGGCCCCCAGCCCTGCCTAGCCCCTCTCGGCCGCCGCCCCCGGCCCCCGGCCCCCGCCAGGCCTAGCCCCTGTCAGCCACCACCTCCGGCCCCCAGGCCCAGCCTAGGCCCTGTCGGCCGCCGCCCCCGGCCCCCGGCCCCCAGCCCGGCCTAGCCCCTCTCGGCCGCCGCCCCCGGCCCCCGGCCCGGCCTAACCCCTCTCGGCCGCCGCCACCGGCCCCCGGCCTGGCCTAGCCCCTCTCCAGGCCTAGCCCCTCTCGGCCGCCGCCACCAGCCCCCAGCCCCCGGCCCGGCCTAGTCCCTCTCGGCCGCCGCCCACGGCTCCCAGCCCCCAGCCCAGCCTAGCTCCTCTCGGCCACGCTTCTGCGCCGAGCCGTCTGTTTAAAGAAAGACAATTTATCTTGAACAAAGTGTTACTATGAATAGAAGAAAAACACTTTATATATACCAAAATTACATTTGACTATAGGAAAAATCATTTTTATAAGGACAGTTAATCATATCCAGAATGTGTTTTTTAAAAAGTACTCATGTTCTCTATGCCCAGAAATACGTGTAAAAGAGGATTTTCAAAGTGGCAGAGGTGTTAGCTAATACTATATGGCAATAAGATGGCAATATATAAATTTATCAAATCAACATGCTGTACAGCTCAAGCATACACAATGTCATGTGTCACTTATCTTGCAATAAAAAGATGAAATTGAGAAAATCAATGTGATAAAATTAAATACAAAAAATAAATGAGAAGAATTTTCAAATACCCAGTCATGTAAACTACCAACTAGGAGATGTTTTTAGAATCCCCAAAAAAGGATTCTCAAAACTTCACCATTCTACTATCCAGGGATGTATTTTCTGAGCTAAATTAAATTTCACATATGAAAAATCTAGATTTCACCTACAGATTAAAGCTAACTAGTTTCAGTGGGCCTCCTTTATTCATATTTTCTCTTTCTCTATTTACTTAATTTTATTTACTCATTTATTTTTTATTGAAGTATAGTTGATTTACAATGTTGTATTCATTTCAGGCATGTCTGTTTACTTCTACTTTACTAGTTAAAGCTAGAACGTAAAGAGATCTGAGAATTTCTCCAATCTCAACCCACTACCCAGACTTGGTCAGTTACAAAGACATTGGTAAATCAAAAGTTAACAGTACCACCTTGAAAATATCTAAACAGATAACAAAAAAGATACTTTTTTTTTTAAAGGAAAGGTAACCTGGAAGACATGAGGAGGGGGAGAAAATGACAAGTATATCAACTAAAATCTTGAATCATATGTTTTAAAGAAATTTCAGGTGAATTTCTACAAATTGTATTTCAATTACTTGTGGTTAATATTTTAAGTGTTAGTCTCTCAGTCACGTCTGACTCTTTGCGACCCCAACACCTGCAGCCCAACAGGTTCCTCTGTCCACAGAATTCTCCAGGCAAGAATACTGAGTGGTTAGCCATTCTCTTCTTCAGGGGATCTTCCCAACCCAGAAACTGAACCCACATCTCCTGCATTGCAGGCAGATTCTTTACTGCCTGAGCCAACAGGGAAGGCCAATAAATATTATACAGCACATGTTTAAAAAGTCAATATAAAACTGCAAAATTAAACAACCATTCATTCACATAATAGTTAACCACTAAGGACGCTACTTGAAAAAGGCAGAAAGTCCCAAAGCAAGCTGCTGATATATTTACTTCTCTCAAGTCTGATACTTTAAGCTAAAATACACTCCACCTGCCTATATATAATATGCTCCTTACATAAACTTACAGCCATCTTTCATGAACTATTTCAAAAAATGCTCTGCTTCTTGGTTTTCTACCTATTTTCCCTGTTGCCAGTTCAAAATACTATCTTTTCCAAAGTCCCTCTATACTCCTCCTCTCTTGACTGCTTTGCACTTATAGCTCCTATTTTCTCTTTGGTTACAAATTATCTTAATAAATCTTTTGTTATTAAATCAAAGTGAGTCTTAAAATCTAGACACAGATGCATGGAACAATTTTATGGACTCTGAGGGAGAAGGTGAGGGTGGGACGTTCTGGGAGAATAGCATTGAAACATGTATATTATCATATGTGAAAGAGAACACCATTCCATGTTCGATGCATGTGACAAGGGCTCAGGGCCAGGGCAATGGGATGATCCAGAAGGATGGGATGGGGAGGGAGGTGGGTGGGGGGTCCAGGAAGGGGAACACATGTAAACCCATGGCTGATTCATGTCAATGTATGGCAAAAACTATTACAATATTGTAAAGTAATTAGCCCCCAACTAAAATAAATAAATTTATAAATAAATAAATAAATAAATAAAAAATAAAAATAAAAAAAAATCAATTATCTTAAAAAAAAAAAAAATCTATACCATCTTGGGATCAAGGAAATAACAGTGTAATTGTTGACAGTCATTTAAAAACAAGGAATTCCTGGGACTTCCCTGGCAGTCCAGTGCTTAAGATTCTATGCTGCCAATGCAGAGGGCATGGGTTTGATTCCTGGTCAGGGAACTAAGATCCCACATGCTGCACAGTGCAACCAAAAGATTTAATTAATTAATTTCTTGTATTTATATAAAGAATTTATGTATTTACATGCAATAAATTCCTTTAAATATAATAAATACCTATAAATATATTTATATGTATAAATTCCTTATATTTCTATAAGAAATAATTATATATAATTCAGTTCTGTTCAGTCACTCAAGTTGTGTCCGACTGTTTCCAACCCCATGGACTACAGCACACCAGGCTTCCCTGTCCATCACCAACTCCCAGAGCTTGCTCAAACTCATATCCATCAAGTCAGTGATGCCATCCAACTATCTCATCCTCTGTCGTCCCCTTCTCCTCCTGCCTTCAATCTTTCCCAGCATCAGGGTCTCTTCCAGTGAGTCAGTTCTTCGCATCAGGTGGCCAAAGTATTGGAGCTTCAGCATCAGACCTTCCTTCCAATGAACATGTGGGACTGATTTCCTTTAGGATAGACTGGTTGGATCTCCTTGCAGTCCAAGGGACTCTCAAGAGTCTTCTCCAACACCACTGTTCAAAAGCATCAATTTTTCAGCACTCAGTTTTCTTTATGGTCCAACTTTCACATCCATACATGACTACTGGAAAAACTATAGCTTTGACTATACAGACCTTTGCTGGCATATAATTAATTAAATATAAGGAATTCATAACCTGGCATTTTCTTCTGCCCACCAAACCTCTTCCTACTTACTGGTTAAACATAACAGAAAAACAATTTAAAACTGGTATATTTGGTAAACTTCAGTATACTCAGTAAGGGTTGGTTTTGGGGGGGGGTGTTATTTTTTAATTTAAATTAGGCATGACTGTCTTGGAGGAAAATTTTTACAATTTGGAACACTGATTCTAAAATTATCCAACTCTATCTTTAGTATTAATCTATAAACCCACTGTGATTGAAAAGTTTAATAAATTTACCAGACACTAAAGAAATACCTATCTGAAAAAAAAATCCTAATAGAACTCCTATTAAAATTCAAGGTATGTCTCCCAATTTTAATATTCTAGAATTATATAATCCAGTCTATATTTACATTATCATTCTCATTCATTATTTCACACTGCAATCATATCCTTTCTCAGATAAGCAAACTATATGTAACTATAAACTGCTAAATACTATACAAAGGAAAGCCATGAGAATAAAATTAGGAGAACTCAAATTAATCTACAGATTCAACATAATTCCTACCAAAATCCCAGGTGGACACTTGCTTGCAGAAACTGACAGACTGATCCTAAAATTCACAAGGAAATTGAAGGGACCATAGGTAGTCCAAAGAATCTTGGAAAAGAAGAACAAAGTTGGAAGTCTAACAATTCCTTGTTTCAAAAGTTATTCCAAAGCTACATTAGTCAAGACAGTGTGGTTCTTGGGAATTCCCTGGTGGTTCGGTGGTTAGCACTCAGTGCTTTCACTAACATGGGCCAGAGTTCAATCCCTAATCAGAGAACTAAGATCTAGCAAGCCATGTGGTATAGCCCCCCCAAAAAAAGACAGTGTGATTCTGAGAAAATAGCTGCTGCAAATCAATTTATCTGGTAAAGGGTTAATATTCAAAACATATAAAGAAGTCAGACAATTTGATAGGAAAAACTAACAAGTGTTGTTGAGAATATGAAGGAAAGGGAAACCTTGAGTACTACTAGTAGGAATGTAAACTGGTACAGCCACTATGAAAAACAGTATGAAAGTTCCTCAAAAACTTAAAAAAAGAACTACCATTATATACCCAAGAAAAAGAAAACACAATATCCTGGCACTACATGCACTATCTGTTCACTGCAGCATGATTCACAATAGCCAACATATAAAACAATTTAACTGTACATCAGTGAATGAAAGGATAAAGATGAGGTATGTACAGGCATACCTCATTTTATTGCACTTCATAGATACTGTGTAAACCTTCACAGTATAGAAACCTTCGAAATGAAAGTTTATGGCAACCCTACATTGAACAAGTCTATCAGAGCCATTTTTCCAACAGCATTTGCCTCAGTTCATATCTCTATGTCACATCTGGTAATTCTTACAATATTTCAAACTTTTTCATTATTACTGTATTGTTATGTTAGCTGGGATCAGTGATCTTTGATGTTACTATCATAATTGTTTTGGCATTTCTTTAGCAATAAAGTGTTTTTAAATTAAGTCACATCCATTTTTTTTAGACATAATGCTATTGCATACTTAACAGATTACAGTACAGCGTAAACAAAATTTTCATATACACTGAGAAACTAAAAATTCTTATGACTTGTTTTCTTGTAATATCTGCTTTATTGCTAAACTCACAGTATCTCCAAGGTATGCCTGTACATAAACAATAGATTATTCAGTCATTAAGAAGAAGGAAATCTGCTATCTGGAGTAACATAGATGATCCTTAAAGGCATTATGCTAAGTGAACTAAGACAAAGACAAATACTGCACATCTCATAGAAACAAGAGGGTAGAAAGTGGTAAAGTTTACCAAGGACTGGGAGGGGAAATAGAAAGAGGTTTGTATTCATCTTTCAATTATAAGATTAAAGTCTGAGAATCTAATGTAAAACATGGTGACACATCAATAACACTACTACATAACTGATATTTGCTAAGAGGATAGAACTTAAATTTTCTCATAAACACAAATAAAAGATATGTGAGGTGAAAGATGTGTTAATAAACTAAATGAGTGAATCCTTCTACAATGTGTATGTATTTCAAATCACCACAATGTATACTATAAATATCTTGTATAAATGATACCTCAATAAAGCTGAAGAAGGAAAAAAAAAAAAAGACTCAGGTTCTGGCATAAAGATAGACAATATGAATCAACAGGAGAATTGAGAGTCCAGAAATAAACTCTCATTTATGGTCAACTTATTTCAACAAGTATGTCCGGAGCATTCAATGAGGGAAAAAATGGTCTTCTCAACAAATGGTGCTGGGACAACTGGACATCCATACACAAAAGAGAAAGGTCGACCCCGTCCTCAGTCAGTTCAGTTCAGTTCAGAATCTCAGTCGTGTCCGACTCTTTGAGACCCCATGAATTGCAGCACGCCAGGCCTCTCTGTCCATCACCAACTCCCGGAGTCTACCCAAACCCATGTTCATCGAGTCAGTGATGCCATCCAACCATCTCATCCTCTGTCGTCCCCTTCTCCTCCTGCCCCCAATCCTTCCCAGCATTAGGGTCTTTTCCAATGAGTCAACTTTTCGCATGATGTGGCCAAAGTATTGGAGTTTCAGCTTCAACATCAGACCTTCCAATGAACACCCAGGACTGATCTCCTTTAGGATGGATTGATTGGATCTCCTTGCAGTCCAAGGGACTCTCAAGAGTCTTCTCCAACACCACAGTTCAAAAGCATCAATTCTGCGGTGCTCAGCTTTCTTCACCATCCAACTCTCACATCCATACATGACTACTAGAAAAACCATAGCCTTGACTAGACGGACTTTTGTTGGCAAAGTAATGTCTCTGCTTTTAAATATGCTATCTAGGTTGGCCATAACCTTCCTTCCAAGGAGTAAGCATCTTTTAATTTCATGGCTGCAATCACCATCAGCAGTGATTTTGGAGCCCAAAAAAACAAAGTCTGACACTGTTTCCCCATCTATTTGCCATGAAGTGATGGGACCAGATGCCATGATCTTAGTTTTCTGAACGTTGAGCTTTAAGCCAACTTTTCACTCTCCTCTTTCACCTTCATCAGGAGGCTCTTTAGTTCGTCTTCAATTTCTGCCATAAGGGTGGTGTCATCCGCATATCTGAGGTTATTGATATTTCTCCTGGCAATCTTGATTCCAGCTTGTGTTTCTTCCAGCCCAGCATTTCTCATGATGTACTCTGCATATACGTTAAATAAGCAGGGTGACAATATACAGCCTTGACGTACTCCTTTTCCTATTTGGAACCAGTCTGTTGTTCCATGTCCAGTTCTAACTATTGCTTTCTGAGACAGGTCAGATGGTCTGGTATTCCCATCGCTTTCAGAATTTTCCACAGTTTATTGTGATCCACACAGTCAAAGGCTTTGGCATAGTCAATAAAGCAGAAATAGATGTTTTTCTGGAACTCTCTTGCTTTTTTGATGATCCAGCAGATATTGGCAATTTGATCTCTGGTTCCTCTGCCTTTTCGAAAACCAGCTTGAACATCTGGAAGTTCATGGTTCACATATTGCTGAAGCCTGGCTTGGAGAATTTTGAGCGTTACTTTACTAGCATGTGAGATGAGTGCAATTGTGCGGTAGTTTGAGCATTCTTTGGCATTGCCTTTCTTTGGGATTGGAATGAAAACTGACCTTTTCCAGTCCTGTGGCCACTGCTGAGTTTTCCAGATTTGCTGGCATATTGAGTGCAGCACTTTCACAGCATCACCTTTGAGGATTTGAAATAGCTCAATTGGAATTCCATCACCTCCACTAGCTTTGTTCGTAGTGATGCTTTCTAAGGCCCACTTGACTTCACATTCCAGGATGTCTGGCTCTAGGTGAGTGATCACACCATCGTGATTATCTGTGTCGTGAAGATCTTTTTTGTACAGTTCTTCTGTGTATTCTTGCCACCTCTTCTTAATATCTTCTGCTTCAGTTAGGGCCATACCATTTCTGTCCTTTATCAAGCCCATCTTTGCATGAAATGTTCCTTTGGTATCTCTAATTTTCTTGAAGAGATCTCTAGTGTTCCCCAATCTGTTGTCTTCCTCTATTTCTCCCCTTCCTCAAACCACACCCAAAAAACTAACTTAAAATATATATATATCTCAATGTAACAGTTAAAACTGTAGAAGAAATATAGGAGTAAATTTTCACGACTTTAGGTTTGCTAATGGCTTCTTAGCCATGAAACCAAGAGCACAAGTAACAAAACGCAAAATTAAATTAGACTTCAAAATTAAAAATATTTCTACTCCAAAGGTATTATCAAAAAAGTGAAAAAACAACCCACAGAAAAAAATAACCCAAATTAAAAGTGGACAAAGGACCAGAATAGACATTTCTCCAAAGAAGACATGAACATGGGTTAATAAGCACATGAAAAGAGGCTCAATTCCATGAGCCATTAGGGAAATGCAAATAAAAACCAGAATGAGATACCACTTCACACACACTAGAATGCCTTATAAAAAAAGAAGAGAGACAGAATAACAAGGTTTGGGTTTTGGGTAACAATGCAGAGAAACTGAAACTCCTATACATCACTGGTAGAAATGTAAAATGGTGCAAGAACTTTGGAAAACACTTTGGCAGTTTCTTTAAAATTTAAATTTAATCATAGCATCCACTAATCTCAAATTCAGGAACATCATACCTTAAAAAACATATGCACATTAACAACTTGTACATGAATGTTCATAACAGCATTACTAATAACAGCCCCAAAGTGGAAACAACCCAAAGTTGATCAATGAACCAATGGATAAACAAAATGTGGTATATCCATACAAAAACAATAAAAATAAAATACTGATTTATGCTAACAACATGGTCGAACTGTGAAAACATTATGAAAGAATCCAGTCACAAAAGACTACCTATTGTATTACATGATTCCATTTATATGAAAGGTCCAAAAGCAGCAAAGCTATACAGTCAGAAAGTAGACTAGAGCTGTCTATGGCTAATGAGTTGGAAGGAAATAAGTGACTGCTAATATGTATAGCTTTTCTTTTCAGGTGATGAAAATGTTCTACAGTTGAATACATTGATGGCTGTCCAACTCTATGAGTATACTAAACCAATGAACTGCTACTTTAAATGAGTGAATTGAATGGTGGGTAAATCGTATCTCAATAAAAATGTTATTAAAAAATAGAAACAGAGGAACTTCTATACACACACACACACACACACACACACACACACATATAAAGGCAATGGAAACCAACCAAAGAATTTTTAAGCTGGGGAATGTCAAAATTAGATATACATTTTAAAATGTTTGGAGAACAGACCAGAAGAGAACAAAACTGAGAGTTAAGATACTTGTCTAGAGAGAAGTAATTTTGAAAATGGGACTCAGGTGCTTGAAAATTAAGATCAACAAAATTGATGGATGGCTTTGAGAGATGATAGTACTAAAAGGTTTCTCTTCTCATTCATAAAACTGGATATATGATAATGTCATTCACTGAGACAGAGAATAACAGAGATTTGCTGTTACTGCTTTGGTTGTTATTTTGCAAGAGGGATGTAAGTCAGTTTTTTACATGTTAGTCCTAGATGTCTTTAAGTTATCCAAGTAAAATGTTGAATAGGCTGTTAGTTATATAGATTAGGAGATTAAAGAAAAACCAGAGACTAGATATGTATGTTCAGGAGTTATCAATGTAAGTGAAACTGAATCAATGAGAATAAAGGACACTGCTTGAGAAGAAACAGAAAAGAGAGGCAGGCAGTAAATGGAACTAAATGGAATACTTCAATATTTAAAGAACAAAGAAATGAGCTGGCAAAAAAAGACTGCAAAGTGCTCTTAGGAAAAAAACAGGAGAGACTGCAGTGTTATGGACACAAAAAGGAATGTTTCAAGGAGGACACAGTCATGTTGAAGACTGCTTTTAAAAGTGAAGTAAGATGAAAAATGAAAAATGCCATCTGAATTTAGTGACACAGAGATGTCATTAGGGACCTTCATGAGGCACCAGTCTGGTGGCATGATGAAGCTAAAGCCAGATTAAAATGGGTTCCAGAATACAGCATGGGAAGTAAGGTAACAGTAACAAATATAACAAGTTTGGGTACAAAAGGAAAGCAATTTAAATTCACTGCTGGAGAACAGAGCAGGATAAAAGTGGGTTTTGATTTTTTTCTTTTTCAATTGAGAGTGATTTGAACATTATTTGAAACAAAAAGGAAAAACAACTAAAGAGAGACCAAAGTTGAAGATTAACAAAAAAAGATAAAATAAAATAACAAGAGAGAATCAACAATATTAGGATCAGAAGAGGCGGAAGAGAAATACAATCCAGAGGGCAAAGGGAAGGGCTGCCTCTGACAGGAGGATGGAAAATTCTTCAATGTAGGGAGAAATAACGAGGAAATGAAAGCATATTCAGGTTAGATGTGTACGTCTGTTAGCAGGAAATTAAAGGAAACCCTGTATAATGGCTTGTTTTTTTCTGAAGCAGAAGCCAAAATTATCTCCTAAAAGAAGGAAAGTGGAAGGATGAATGATTTGAAAACAGTGAAGGTTTAAATAGGCATCACTTGTTTATAGAATTTTATTCCACATTACCTAACTGTGGTATACTGTTTGCAAAGAGGGCCTCAACATCCTTGTGCACACTGCCATTCATGTTGTGACTTCCCTTTTTCCGCAATCAGAAGTGGAGTCTTCTCCTCCCTATCATTATGGACTGGCCCTGTGATATACTTTGACATATATAACTCCATAAAAGTGACAGAAGGTGACTTCCTAACCTAGATTTCAACAGACCTTGTTGCTTTCACTCTTGCCTTCCTAAAATGTATATAGTACATGAAGAAGCTCCAGTCAGCCTTCTGGAAGGAACCTTATGGGGAAAAGCCCAGCCAACAGTTAGTATCAACTTGTAAGACATAAGAGTGAGGTCACTAGGACCAACTAGACCCAGAGGAGCCATCAGATGAGTATACTCACAAGAAGGACTCTGGATGAGATCAGAACTGACTATCTGAGCCCAACTCAAACTGCCAGTCCAGGGAAAAATAAGCAAAGAAAACAATGGCTTTAAATCACATTCTTAAACCAGTAACCTAATTTATTTCCCTTTTTTGTTTTAAACATACAGAAAAATTACTGGCACTTTTCTCATGGGAAAAAAAAAATCACAAATAATATCACATTCATTTATCATATTATTTCTTTTGCAGTAAACTTAAAACTTCTTTAAAACAAAATTACTAGAGTCAGAGCTTTGAGGTTCAGCCACTCATTTGTTTATTAATCATGTACTGCATCCCAGAATAAATCTAGACACTGCCCATATACCAGTGAACAAAAGAGATAAAAATCTCTGCCTGCACTGAGGAGTTATGGATAACCTAATTCTAAAATATATGTGACATCTGTAACCTTCAAGAAAACATGTAATGAGAAATGTATGTATTACACTAAAAATCACTCTTACCCTCATGCCAAGCACCAAGAACCCAATCTCTTCCATTAATGGGTACTTGCTGACCTGTTGCTGAATCTTCTCAGATGAAGCAAAAGGATCATAGCTTTTCCGCCCTATCTTTACATCCATTATACAGGGCTTATTAAATTTATGGGTCACATCTTCCAGTTTTAGGTATAAATCTGTTATTAAAGAAAAACCCTAATTAGTAATAGGAAAACATATTACTACTTAAGGGAAAACAAAAATGAGGAAATCTTAAAACTGAGAAAAAAGTTAAAACAAATCCAGAGTCAACAATTATTATTACTTCACCTGGAGGAAAAAAAAAAAAGACTAATAAATTTATAACTGGTATAAATATCACAGAGAAACTCTTGCAAGAAGTGGAATAAAATATTCAACCATAAATAAAAGGTATGAATTAGATATAAGGCTTCTAAGAACATTAAAAAGGCAATGCGATTATTTTTAAAAACCGTCCTTGAATACATTCTCCTTTTGAACATGATTTACATCCTATGTACCTCAGCAGGCATCTTAGTATCTTAACAATTTTTTAAATTCTTCATTTAAGAATAGTAAAAGGAATAAATCCTTTCCACAGAGGATACAACAGGTATAGGTTAAGAAAGGTAAATCAATCCAAATGATGTTAATGCCAAATATACATTCTAGGCTTACTAAGTCCTAAAGGAAAAAGAAACTCCCTGCTTTTTAGAACACAAAAAGTCCTCAAAAGTTCATTTGTAAATAACTTTGGCATCCTGTATACACCTTCCCTCAGAAAACTATTATAAAGGGAGATTCAAGTAAAAAATTATAAACATCTCAGTTATCACACACTGCAGCTGACCTTATAGTTTAGGTTGAAACTGAGGGAAAGTAAGGAAGTCTTTCCCCTTTCCTAGGTGAATAAATCTTCCCAAACAAAATTCTGAATGAGATCACAAATTTCAGTCATGTTATAAGAAGCACTTCTTGTAAAAACCTTTCCTTACAAACAGAAAATATTTTACTTTTTATCAAAGTAACAAGGCTTGATTTTTTTAAATAAATGAATTTATTTTTTAAAATCTTATCCCTTAGTCAAAGGAAAATGGAGAGAGGGAGGATTGTGTAGAACTAGGTGAAGTTAAGAGACAAAAAATGAACAGTAGCCTGAGACTAGCACTCACAGAAACAAAAAGGAACATGCCACATTTAAAAGAAAGGTTCTAACAAAGGGACATTTTCAACAAGATAAAAGGTCTGGACACAGACATGAGCCTGTTGATGGTGAGAGATAATGAGACAAGTAAGAATATCCTGCTCAAGAAACTGGAATCCACCCATTTCTGTACTTTAAAAGATAACCACAGGAAAGTATGATAAGATGGGGAAGGCAGAAGCACAGGAGTCCCTTTCACACTCTCTCTTCCCATTTTCAGCTGTCTGAGGAAAGAGAAAGAGATCCAGCCTCTCCCTAAAATTGTATAAAAATTTCAGTAACAAGGCTTATGTTTCAAATATCAGAAGAGACTAATTAGATCCTAATACAGTAAATCATTAACATTCACAAGTTTATCATTATTAATTTCCATAACTCAAGAAACCCTGAAGGCCTTAGTGAGGTCAGGCTATACACAGAAAGATAAAGATAGTGTGCAAATGTAGCTAAATATCACAGCATCTACAGTTCAGTGTAGGGTTATTATTTTCTACCTGCCAATTTGGTAGTGATTAAAAACAAAAACTGTTTTTTGCCATACAACAGAAACAAGAGAAGCTAAAGACTTTGCAAATCCCTATTTTATCCTTCTCTTGGGAAAGAGAAAAATTCAAATGCAAACTCTCCTTACAGTAGGACTATAATAAATGTCTGCTTGAGTGAATCAGTGTTTGCCCTTCTCATTCTCTTTCTGCCCAGAGGGATTTTGGATTTGGCCTTCTTCATCCTGTGATAAGTTGAGCCATTCCTTCAGTAAACAGGCCTAAGTATCATCAGTTTTATCTGACATTTATTTTGACTAGGCAAGGACTTCCCTGGTGGTTCAGATGGTAAACAATCTGCCTGCAATGGAGGAGACCTGGGTTCAATCTCTGGGTGGGGAAGACCGCCAGGAGAAGGAAATGGCAACCCACTCCAACATTCTTGCCTGGAGAATTCAATGGACAGAGGAATCTGGCAGGCTACAGCCCATGGGGTCGCAAAGAGTTGGACATGACTGAGTGACTAATACTTGACTAGGCAAATGTGTTTTTATCTTACTTTCAGATTCTTGATATGCTTTCTCTGATTTGAATTACCAAATCATATAAAACATATATATATATATAAATGGTTAAATTATTGATTATTAGCCTTAAGTTCATAATCCTTAAATTAAGGCCTACTGAGAGTTGGTTTAGTGTATTCTTTTAATTCTCTAAGTGAAAAGTTAAAATTTTAAGATTCTTGTTTCTTTCCCTCTAAGTTATTTAAAAAAAAAAAAATCAACATCAAAACCTGCTTTAGAGATGCATAGTTTAAAAAAAACAAACACTGTTATATATCTAGCAGTTTGCCACAGCTGCTTCTGAATAAAATAGGGAAATGAGACATGATCTGAGAACTGAGATTTAAATTGATTTTTTTTTCAGATCATCATCACTAGAAAATAAATCTGAATACTGATTCTCTCTGAAAAAAATGCAAGAGAGCTTAATTCAAAGTAAGTCAATCTCAAGACAATAACTTAAATGATCAAAGGCATTTTAACTACAGGAGAGCCTCATTTATAAGGCAATGCTACAGACTGGATAACAAAGGACACTCAGCTAAAGCCCCTCTGGATATAGAATGGTACAATAGTTTTCAATTTTTAGGTATATAGAGAATATGTTCCAAAAATTTGATGGACTAAGAACAAGATAGTGTTCTATCTGGAATAATTTAGGTTCACTTTGACCAAAGTCAAGGAAATAAATTAAACTATATTGATATGGTGTTTGGAAAATAATTATGACTATTTACTATGATGTAACTTGTAAGGAAAGTAAAAGGTAAAAAACATTTAATATTTTTAAATATTAAAAAATAAAGAAAAGTTGATTTTTTTCATATATACATATGAATTAATGTGTGTATAAATCATATAGGTAGCAAAATAACTATATTTACTTTTTTGAATTCTTAAAAGCTCTATTTAGTACAACAGATTCTGATGAAGCCAGTCAGTCTGTCAAAGGTCTAAAGACTGACATTTGTGAACCTCAAATCTAAGAGATATTCCATTAAGCTTAGTCTTAATATTTGTGTAATAAATAACAGGACATCTACTTTTCATAAATATATGGATCTCATTATAAGAACTCACACTGACTAGAAGTATAGTTCTCTATAATTGCAAGAGAGAAATCTGTTATCTATTAATTTATGGAACTTCTATAGTTCTTTAATTTTTTGAGGTAAAAATCATAAAAATATCTACCAGGTAGTCCAAAATATACCACTTCATGCTTTTATAAGCAGTCTATTATGTTAAGATTTCTCAGTGGCTGTACCAACGACAAGGTTAACATGCTCAAAATATTTATATATTTCATGCTGTTGACAATAGTATGTTTAAGATTACACAAGGTTACTATGAACAAAAAGCTTCTCTATTTTAAATATATTTTCTATTCAAATATATATAATTAAATATAATTATCTTAAATATAAATTAAATACTTACACTGTTTTCTAATACATTACACATAAAAAAATTCTACTGCTGGAATACAGTCCTGATACTAAGAAAAAAAAAAAAAAAAAAGGCAGAAAATTCCCCAGTAACAAAGGAGAAAAAATAAAAACATTTGAAATATTATGGGAAACTGAAAGATCTGCAAATAACTAAACAGTAAAGATGAGATAACTATTCCTTTAAAGGAAAGACAAAGGTGAGGACATTTAGAGAGTTGAAGATTGATTCAGATCCTCTTAATGAATATTGATTATATATATCATTACAACATAGGTTCCAAGTTTCATCACATTCCTTCCCACCCTATCTAGGTATTGGCTACCATCTTCATTTCTAAACCTCCCAAAATGTAAAAAAGGCCTGGTGGTGAAACCCTGCCCATTTATGAGGCCAAATGGAAAAACAGAGGATGCCTTTCTTCTGCCTTTCACATCAATCATCAGCTATTTCTGAGAGCAACAGAAGCTTGAAGTATAAGGAATCATAAATAGAAGAGACCTTGAGTCTCCAGTTGTGGGGTGAAGGAAGAGAAAGGGAACAGCTTATTTCAATCCATGCTTCTTAAAACCTGACTAGTAGTGAGATCCATAAACCCATCAATCAATGAGACTGGAGATTACATTTGAGATCTCTCAATTTGCTCAAACCTACTTGAAGATACACTTTTCTATTCCTCCAAATAAATTTTGATGGTATATGTATTAGGTATCTGTGTGCTTATACACAAGTAAAATGAGATTTAACATGTATAACTAGTTCCAAATCTTCAAATATAATTGTAACAAATGCTTTACCTTAAAAAAAAAAAAACTAGTCATATTCTAAGGTTTGCTAATGTGATGTTGTATAACTCTATGATTATAATTTAAAAACTACTATACTATACACTTTAAATGAGTGAGATTTATGGTACATATATTAAATGTCAATAAAACTGCCATAAAAAATTTAAAAGGTAAAAAACTGTTGGTCAGGACATCCTTATGCTTCCCTTAAGTGACAAAAACTTGCTGTGCAAACTGGCAGTACTTTCTATGTTTTACAACTTTGGATTCTAAGAATTTTACAAAGTTGTATAACACTCTACCCTGAGACTTCCCCCGTGGAGCAAGGGATAGGAAATCTTCCTGCCAAGGCAGGGGACACAGGTTTGATCCCTGATCTGGGAACATTCCACATGCCTCTAAGCAAGTAAGCACGCACACATGCTGCAACTACTGAAGCCCCATGTGCCTAGAGCTTTTGCTCCAAAACAAGAAAAGCCACTGCAATGAGAAGCTCAGTTACCGCAACGAAAAGTGGCCCCTACTCACCACGATTAGAGAAAGCCCACATGCATAACCAAAGACCTAGCACAGCCATAAATAAATAAATAAATAAAGATGCTCAAGTAGAAAGAGGGGAAAAAGAGTCGAGAAGTAAATTATTTCAATTTAATACTATGTAAAGTATAGTAATGCAAATCAGTGTTGTGCTAAAATTTCAGAAAATATTTATTTTCATGATCCTGTGGGCAAAAGATGTCAAAAAGTTTCCCATCTTATATTTGTTTCATTTACAATCAAAATGATAAAATCAGAAAGAGGACTCCTTGAATTCTCTAGCAAAATCAAAGCTTAACAATCTCTATGGTGCAGTTCTCCTTCCAGAGCTAAAAACTGGAAAGGAAGGGGGTTCCCTGACTGTCCAGTGGTTAGGACTCAGTGCTTTCACTGCTCTGGCCCAAGTTCAATCCCCGGTCAAAGGAAGTCCCAGGAAGTTGCACAGAGTGGCTAAAAAGAAAAAATATATTTTTAATTTTAAAAAATAAATTAAAATATTTTTCAAAAGATTACAAAGGAATAGGGAATTTCCTAAGGCAATTGTTGGTATTACATGACCACATCTATTTACATGTGTACTTCTGTTTATATTTTCTCGACTTTTTTCTCATTTTCCTCACCTCATCTCTTCAGCTCAGTAGTACCAACATCTCCATTTACACTCAAATAAGAGTTTCAGAGTTCACAAAGCATTTTCACATAAAATAACATACATTTTCACAACTCCACGTGCCAAGCCTTCTGACTTCAAAGTTACTGATCTTTCTACGTTAGCATAGATATCCCTCAGGATTATTTGGCATTGAAAACCAAAAAGGTGTTGATTGCTAGCAAGTCTTTGATTTTTAAATTATTTTGAATTATGTATTCTAGACTATAAAATGTTTCAATTAAAAAACATTTCTTCGCTTACCCAAATTCTTCCTGTAAACTCTACTTTTCAAAATAATGATGCTGTTGGCTCAGTTATTTGACCCATTCTATTTTTTTTTTTTTTGGCTGTGCCTCGTGACATGCAGCATCTTAGTTCTCTGACCAGGGATTGAAACTGTGTCCCTTGCAGTGGAAGCGTGGAGTCCTAACCACTGGACCACCAGGGAATTCTCTCTACTCCTTCTAAATAATTTTTTAAACTTAATATTTAACTATCTAGATATAGATTAGATAGATAAGGGAAAAGGAGGGGAGGGAATAGGGAAGAAAGGCAAGGAAAGAAAAAAGGAGGGAAAAGAGAAGAGGGAAAGGAAAGAAGAGGAAAGTGAGAAGAGATGGGGGAGGAGAGGAAGGAGGGAAAGAAAGGAAAAGCAGAGCGGAGCGAACCTCAAGTCCCCTGTCTCCCCAAATGAAGCGCGGAAGAATCCTACATACCCTGGGGAGCCATTAATTTACTATGATCTGAGGATACTCACAAGAGATACCATCATTCCTTATTAATGAAACCTAGCACAAGTAGTGACAAAGAAGTGAGGCAAAGAACAAGCTCAAACTGGAGTCCCCATCTCTTACTGTTCTCAAAATGTGGTTCAAGCACTATCTCCATTAAAAAAAAAAACAACACACACTTTTATTTAACAAGCATATCATGAACTCCAACACAGATACACATTACCAAAATGTCTGGGAGTTGAGCCTATTAATTCGCATTTTAGCAAGACTATGGGTTTTTCTTAAACTCAGTCAAGTCTGAAACTCTTCCCTCATTCATGAATCTTCTTCAATGGTTAGCAGTCATGTTACCAGTTTAACTGACTTTTGTCTGTTCTGTCAAAGGCCTTAATGTGGCAAATACTGCTTCAAGTATTAACTAATATTAAGAGAGAAATTCTGCACCCTTACATAAAAAAATTTGTCCTCTATATGAAAATTACCAATATTTTTTAAAGCGTGCAAGTAGGGAATGAAGGAACAAGATATAAGATAGGAAGGAAGTTACACAAAGAAAATATTTCTTGATTTTTCTTTTTTCAAAATGGGAAAAGAAATTGCTCAAAATGTTTGGAAAAAGAACATCTGATAATGAAGAGTATTAAGTACTAGTGTGTGTATATATATATCTGTTCATTCAACTGTCTAAGAAATTGGTCATTAATTTATATATGCTATTTAAGAAACTGGTTATGAAAAGCAAAAGTATTAATAAGTTTTCTTAATGAATAAGAGAAAGAGTAGTAAGAAAAACACATATATTCTGTTTTTATAATACTAGGCCTTAAACTTACTTAAATCTTTTAAAAAACAATTCTCATGAATTAAGACTAAAAGATGGATTTTAAAGAAAAGATTACCATTTGGTGCAGTAGGAGGTGACCAGATGCCATAATATTTTGGCAAATATTTTCGTAGCTCTAAAAGAACATCATCAGTACAATCAGCAGCAAAAACCTGAAACAAAGAGAAACAGAACATTTGCAAGTTAGTTCCTTGTAATGCTTTCTAACTGCTTCACACATTTCTCAAATAACACAATACACTGAATCATAATTTATCTAGTATGAGTTTTAACTGGAATTTAATGAGTTTAAATCTGGAATAAGCCAAAAAACAAAAACTCTATGTGTCTCCAATGAGAAACTCTGTATTATTTAGAGCATATTCTTGGTTATCTAATTCTAGGCTTTCACTGTCCTTGAACTATTTTACAACAAAGTAAGTTGTAGATAACTCTTAGCAAATGTAAAAGAATTCTTGTCCATAGACAAAGAATAAATTCTGGCCAGAGGGGGATCTGTGCCTCCCTGGAGTCTCAATGGTAAAGAATCCATCTGCAATGCAGGAGACTTGCAGGAGACATGGGTTCAATCCCTGGGTCAGGGAAATCCTATGGAGAAGGAAACGGCAACCCACTCCAATACTTATGTCTGGGAAATTCCATAGACATAGAAGCCTGGCAGTTTGCAGCCCATGGGGTCACAAAGAGTGGGACACAACTGACCACTAAACAGCAACAGAGGAGGATTACTGACTGCCCTCCAACCTCCCTGGAAAGAGAGAGTTTACAGTGTTCTTATGTACACTCTGTCCAAGGCTGCGACAGACGGACGGTGCACAAGCACAGCCAAGAGGAACTACCCCACGCCCAAGGTCAGGGGCGGCAGCTGAGAGCACCAGGCTGCGACGGTGCAGGAGCAGCAGAGAGGAGCTACCCCACGTCCAAGGTCAGGGGCGGCAGCCAAGAGGAGCAACCCCACGTCCAAGGAGCGGCAGCTGCGCGGGTGCAGGAGGGCAGAGAGGAGCTACTCCACGTTCCAAGCCAGAAGGGGCAGCCATGAGGACATACCCCTCATCCAAGGTAAGGAACAGCGGCTGTGCTTTGCTGGAGCAGCCGTGAAGAGATATCCCACGTCCAAGGTAAGAGAAATCCAAGTAAGATGGTAGGTGTTGCGAGAGGGCATCAGAGGGCAGACACACTGAAACCATAATCATAGAAAACTAGCCAATCTGATCACATGGACCACAGCCTTGTCTAACTCAATGAAACTAAGCCATGCTGTGTGGGGCCACCTAAGACGGATGGGTCATGGTGGAGAGGTCTGACAGACTGTGGTCCACTAGAGAAGGGAATGGCAAACCACTTCAGTATTCTTGCCTTGAGAACCCCATGAACAGTATGAAAAGGCAAAAAGATAGGACACTGAAAGAGGAACTCCCCAGGTCGGTAGGTGCCCAGTATGCTACTGGAGATCAGTGGAGAAATAACTCCAGAAAGAATGAAGGGATGGAGCCAAAGCAAAAACAACATCCAGTTGTGGGTGTGACTGGTGATAGAAGCAAGGTCCAATGCTGTAAAGAGCAATATTGCATAGGAACCTGGAATGTTAGGTCCATGAATCAAGGCAAATTGGAAGTGGTCAAACAGGAGATGGCAAGAGTGAACATCGACATTCTCGGAATCAGCGAGCTAAAATGGACTGGAATGGGTAAATTTAACTCAGATGACCATTATGTCTACTACTGTGGGCAAGAAATCCATAGAAGAAATGGAGTAGCCAACGTAGTACACAAAAGAGTCTGAAATGCAGTACTTGAATGCAATGTCAAAAACGAGAGAATGATCTCTGTTTCCAAGGCAAACCATCAATAACACGGTAATCCAAGCCTATGCTCCAACCAGTAACACTGAAGAAGCTGAAGTTGAACGACCTACAAGACCTTCTAGAACTAACATTCAAAAAAGATGTCCTTTTCATTATAGGGGACTGGAATGCAAAAGTAGGAAGTCAAGAAACACCTGGAGTAACAGGCAAATTTGGCCTTGGAGTACAGAATGACGCAGGGAAAAGGCTAATAGAGTTTTGTCAAGAGAACACACTGGTCATAGCAAACACCCTCTTCCAACAACACAAGAGAAGACTCTACATATGGACATCACCAGATGGTCAACGCCGAAATCAGACTGATTCTATTCTTTGCAGCCAAAGATGGAGAAGCTCTATACAGTCAGCAAAAACAAGACCGGGAGCTGACTGTGGCTCAGATCATGAACTCCTTATTGCCAAATTCAGACTTAAATTGAAGAAGGTTAGGAAAACCACTAGACCATTCAGGTATGACCTAAATCAAATCCCTTATGATTATACAGTGGAAGTGAGAAATAGATTTAAGGGACTAGATCTGATAGACAAGAGCGCCAGACGAACTATGGACGGAGATTTGTGACATTGTACAGGAGTAAGGGATCAAGACCATCCCCATGGAAAAGAAACGCAAAAGAGTAAAATGGCTGTCTGAGGAGGCCTTAGAAATAGCTGTGAAAAGAAGAGAAGCGAAAAGTAAAGGAGAAAAGGAAAGATATTCCCATTTGAATGTAGAGTTCCAAAGAAAAGCAAGGAAAGATAAGAAAGCCTTCCTCAGTGATCAGTGCAAAGAAATAAAGGAAAACAACAGAATGGGAAAGACTAGAGATCTCTTCAAGAAAATTAGAGATACCAAGGGAACATTTCAAGCAAAGATGGGCTTGATAAAGGACAGAAATGGTATGGCCCTAACAGAAGCAGAAGATATTAAGAAGAGGTGGCAAGAATACACAGAAGAACTGTACAAAAAAGATCTTCACGACACAGATAATCACGACGGTATGATCACTCACCTAGAGCCAGACATCCTGGAATGTGAAGTCAAGTCGGCCTTAAAAAGCATCACTACGAACAAAGCTAGTGGAGGGGATGGAATTCCAGTTGAGCTATTTCAAATTCTGAAAGATGATGCTGTGAAACTGCTACACTCAATATCCCAGAAAATTTGGAAAACTCAGCAGTGGCCACAGGACTGGAAAAGGTCAGTTTTCATTCCAATCCCTAAGAAAGGCAATGCCAAAGAATGCTCAAATTACCGCACAATTGCACTCATCTCACACGCTAGTAAAGTAATGCTCAAAATTCTCCACGCCAGGCTTCAGCAATACATGAACCGTGAACTTGCAGATGTTCAAGCTGGTTTTAGAAAAGGCAGAGGAACCAGAGATCAAATTGCCAACATCCACTGGATCACTGAAAAAGCAAGAGAGTTCCAGAAAAACATCTACTTCTGCTTTATTGATTATGCCAAAGCCTTTGACTGTGTGGATCACAATAAACTGTGGAAAATTCTGAAAGAGATGGGAATACCAGACCATCTGACCTGTCTCTTGAGAAACCTGTATGCAGGTCAGGAAGCAACAGTTAGAACCGGACATGGAACAACAGACTGGTTCCAAATAGGAAAAGGAGTACGTCAAGGCTGTATTGGAGAAGGCAATGGCAACCCACTCCAGTACTCTTGCCTGCAAAGTCCCATGGATGGAGGAGCCTGATAAGCTGCAGTCCATGGGGTTGGGAAGAGTTGGACACAAATGAAGCGACTTAACAGCAGCAGCAGCAGCAGCAAGGCTGAATATTGTCACCCTGCTTATTTGTATTTACAGAGTACATCATGAGAAACGCTGGGCTGGATGAAGCACAAGCTGGAATCAAGATTGCCGGGAGAAATATCAATAACCTCAGATATGCAGATGATACCACCCTTATGGCAGAAAGTGAAGAGGAACTAAAAAACCTCTTGATGAAAGTGAAAGAGGAGAGTGAAAAAGTTGGCTTAAAGCTCAGCATTCAGAAAACTAAGATCATGGCATCTGGTCCCATCACTTCATGGGAAATAGATGGGGAAACAGTGGAAACAGTGGCAGACTTTATTTTTTGGGCTCCAAAATCACTGCAGATGGTAATTGCAGCCATGAAATTAAAAGACGCTTACTTACTCCTTGGAAGGAAAGTTATGACCAACATAGACAGCATATTAAAAAGCAGAGACATTACTTTACCAACAAAGGTCCGTCTATTCAAGGCTATGGTTTTTAGTAGTCATGTATGGATGTGAGAGGTGGACTGTGAAGAAAGCTGAGCGCAGAAGAATTGATGCTTTTGAACTGTGGTGTTGGAGAAGACTCTTGAGAGTCCCTTGGACTGCAAGGAGATCCAAGCAGTCCATCCTAAAAGAGATCAGTCCTGGGTGTTCACTGGAAGGACTGATGTTGAAGCTGAAACTCCAATACTTTGGCCACCTCATGCGAAGAGTTGACTCATTGGAAAAGACCCTAATGCTGGGTAGGATTGGGGGCAGGAGGAGAAGGGGACGACAGAGGATAAGATGGCTGGGTGGCATCACTGACTCGATGGACTTGAGTTTGGGTAAACTCTGGGAGTTGGTGATGGACAGGGAGGCCTGGCGTGCTGCGATTGATGGGGTCGCAAAGAGTCGGACACAACTGAGCGACTGAACTATGTACACTCATTTCACCTTCACTTTATGCCATATAGATTTGTGCTTCTTTGACTTTTCTTTTGAACTGTTTTTAATGTCTGCTTAGTTCTGATACTAAGTAGGGCCCTGCGGGGCTCCTGAGCACAAAGCCTTTCCGGATTCCCCATTTCTTTGATTATGTGAAAAAGGCTTCATTCAGCCTCCATGACTTTCCCTGAGTTCCAATGGGCAGATGCAAGCAGTTACTAAATAGGAAAGAGAGGTGAAGTGAGACCAGGGAGAAACAGTCAAGAGCACCCTTCACGGAAGGCCCTGTTTCCCTATCAAGGGATACACACAATACTATCTTTGAGCTGTTTTGACCCCAAACAAGTTTGAACATGAAAGCTGATGACCCTGACTCCTACTTACCTCACCACTAACCCATCAGAAGAATGCAAGCCAGTCACTGCTTTGATTCTTATCACCTACCCCACCCCATGTCTGTTAAGACCTTTCCCTATTGCCCAGGGATGGGGGCACAGTTCTTGAGGAGATAGCCTGCTGGGTTCCCTCTTTGCCTGGCAAAGAAATAAAGCCACTTTTTCTCTCTCCTCCATAACTATTTCCATATTTCTATTCGGCATCAACGCACAGAGAGCCAATATTTTCACATCACTTTCAAAATCTTTAACGTGTATTTATTTTATATCTGTAAGGAAACTGTGATTTTACCTTAAAAAAAAAAAGTATCATTTAACTCAATGTAAGTCTAAGTATTGTTCATTTAATTATTTGATTTATAACCAGTAATAATTATAGAAAACAACAGAAATATCCAGATATCCTGGAACTAGATTTTTAATTTTTTTTCTAGAAAAGCAGAAAGAAAATATTTTGTTTCAGACTCACAGACTAAGGGAATGAACTTGTGGTTGCCAGGGAAAGGGTGGGTGAAAGGAATAGTTAGGGAGTTTGGGATAACAGGTATACACTGTTATATCTACAATGGAAAATCAACAAGGACCTACTGTATAGCACAGAGAAGTCTGCTCAATGTTATGTGGCAGCCTGGATAGGAAGGTAGTTTGGGGAGAATGGATACATGTATATGTATGCTGAGTCCCTTTGCCGTCCACCTGAAACTATCACAGCACTGTTAATTGACTATATTCCAATACAAAGTAAAAGGTTTAATAATAATAATAACTAGCAAGACATCTTACCCATTAACTCTTGCCAAATATGGTCTACCTAAGTACTCAAAACCATTTAAGTTTACTCATGTAAAACGCTTATGAAATCTCAGTATCAGAATTCCAATTATATATGTCAAACCACATTCACATCAAGTAGTTATATATGACATAATTCTATTGAATAAACTCAAGTATGGCAGAAACTCACCAAACGTGATACACTGTATTTTCTAGCTTCCCCTATTGAAATGTGAGCAGAAATGATATCAGTCACTTCCTGGCCAAAGTAATTAAAAGCAGGGTGTACCTTATTATCCCTTTGTTCCTGGCACAAAGACATTGAAGACACAGTGTTCATGATGACCTAACAAGATGGAGGAGCCAAATATATCTCTATGTGCTTACCTGAAGAAGTCCACGATATAAGTGAAAAGATAAAAGAACTAGAAGAATAGAAAGGTAAACTTTCTCTTATGTTAAATATTTTTTTTTAAAGTAGTAAGACTGATCTTTACTACAATATGCCAAACAAGATAACCTAAACAACTCTGTACCTAGAAATGTAGGATAAAATATAATATTTCTTACATGTATAGCTGAGCTCCCATGATTAAAAAAAGGAAATTCACAGAGATCTAAAATAAAGAGGAAACCCAAAGTGCTAAGCTGAGCAGTGACATTTGGGCGCAGAGGTCCACTCTGAAGACCTGAACCAAAGGATCTCTGAACTTAGGACCAGTCCTAGAGGACAGAGATAGTGAAAGAGGGAGAGTAAAGAATGCTGTGGGCCAAGCTAACACAGAAAAAAACAGCAAATAAACAATATCAGGAATAAAAAGGGAGTGATAATTAAACTAGCATAGCATTTTAAAAAATACTATGAAGAACTTTATCAGGTGGATAATTACATAAAACTATAATCTATATTTTAATACCACATTAACAAAGAAAATCAAAACATTTAAGAAACGAATCATTAGTTAAAAAATATATCCCTTCCCAGGAACAAATGAGAGAAAGGAAAGATGGAAAGGACTTACGGAAGAAAAAGAGACAAGTCAACAGGCTGCTCTGATGAATTTATAGGTAAGTTTTATCAAGTCTAAGGAATCAAATACTTATCTGATACAAATTCTTCCACAAAAAGAAAAAGGAATGCCCCTCAAAACTTATTTTATGAAGCTAAAAGAAACTTGGTATCAAAACCAGACAAGGACAATATGTGAAGAAAATAATAATCTCATTCATGAGCATAGCTGGAAAAAATCTTATATATATAACACTAGCAAACAAAATCCAGTAATGCATATTATTAAAAAACAAAAACGACATGTCCAAGTACATTTTATTTCAAAAACCAAAGGTAATATGGCATTTACCAGTGGCTTCCCCAGTGGCTCAGATGGTAAGGAATCTGCCTGCAATGCAGGAGACCTGGGTTCGACCCCTGGCTTGGGAAGATCCCATGGAGAAGGGAATGGCTACCCATTCCAGTATTCTTGCCTGGAGAATTCCATGGAGGAGAGTGAAAAAGCTGGCTTAAAACTCAACATTCAAAAACTAAAATTGCGGCATTTGCTTCCATCACTATATGGCAAATAGATGGGGAAAAAGTGGTAAAGTGGAAACAGTGGCAGATTTTATTTTCCTGGGCTCAAAAATCACTGTGGACAGTTACTGCAGCCACAAAATTACAAGACGTTTGCTCCTTGGAAGAAAAGCTATCATAAAGCTAGACAGCGTATTAAAAAACAGTCATCACTTTGCCAACAAAGGTCCGTCTAAGTCAAAGCTATGGTTTTTCCAGTAGTCATGTATGAATGTCAGAGTTGGACCATAAAGAAGGCTGAGCACCAAAGAAGTGATGCTTTCAAACTGCAGTGCTGGAGAAGACCCTTGAGAGTCCACTTGGACAGCAAGGAAATCAACCCTGAATATTCTTTGGAAGGATTGATGCTGAAGCTAAAGCTCCAATCCTGTGGCCACTAGATATGAAGAGCTGACTCACTGGAAAAGACCCTGATGCTGGGAAAGACTGAGGGCAGGAGGAGAAGGGGGCGGCGAAGGATGAGATGGTTGGATGGCATCACTGATTCAATGGACATGAGTCTGAGCAAACTCTAGCCTGGCTTGCTATATATAATTCATGGGGTCAAAAGAGTCAGACACAACTTAGCAAATGAACAACAAGGGTATTTACCACATTAACAGATTAAAAGAGGAAACTCATGACCATTTCAACAGATACAGAAAATCTTTGCCCTCCTGCATTGTCTCTTCCTGGTACAAGAGACTGAGGGGTTGGTGAAGACCTGAGGTCACTTATTTACTTCTCTAGTTCCCTCCTTATCAGTCCAAGTCTTCTCTCAAAGTTACCTTGCTGAGTTCCAGCAACCACTCCCTCTCCATGCTGACCAGCCTACAGGTGGTATAGCCTTATCTCTTGCAGGTGAACTTAAACTCTGACTACAACATTGTAAACAGTCCTTTCATTAAACTGACAGAGTGCATCACTTGTTCCTTGACAGAATCCTAACTCACAAAGAAAGTACTTTTCTTAATCTGTGGAGAAGTATCTCTCAAAAACTTAGCTTGAAAGTCATACTTTAATAGGGAAATGTTAGAAGCACTTTTACTAAATGAGGAGACGATCCCCCCAACATTGCTTCAGTTCATCACACTGAACTATATAGAAATCCCAAACAGAAGTATGTAGATTCAAAAGAGACAAAGAAAGCTTCCAGTCACAGAAGATGTAACCGTCTATACAGAAAGCAACCAAAATTGTTAGAAAGTCTCAGATAACTATAAGTTACTAAGAGTTCACCAAGATTACTATATGTAAGAACACCATGCAAATATCTATTTCATCCCTGTGTATTAGCAATCATTGGAAAACTTAACTCAAAAAAATACTGTTTACGATAGAAACAAAAAATAAGAATAAATCCAACTTAGAATGAATCCAACAAAGTATGTGCAAGACTTTTACAGAGTAAATATAAAATATTTTCTTTGAAAAAGAGGAAGTGTCAGCAATTGAAGACATATTCTAGAGCCAGACTGCCTATGTTCAAACCCAGGGACCATCATTAACTATTTGAATGATCCTGGTCAAATTATTTAGACTAATCATACTGTAGTATAAAATGAGGATAAGAACAGTGTGCCTAACTCACAGGTTGTTGTTAAATGAATTGGTAAAGCATTAATATCAAGTACTTGTTTTTTGTTTTGCATTATCTTTTTACTTGCACCTAAATTTAAGAGGTAAAGTTATAAAATTCTTAGAAGAAAATATGAGCATACACCTTCATGACATTAAATATGACACTAAAAGTCTGCACTTCAAAAGACACTAACAAGAAAATGAAGACAACCCAGAGAATAGGGGAAATATTTACAAGTCACATAAGAAAATCAAAGCAAACTACAATAAGATTAACATTTCACACTCACTTGAATGCCTATTTAAAAACAAAAACAAAACTAACAAGTGTTGATGAGGATATGGAGAAACTGGAATCCTCAAATATTAGTGGTGAAAATGTAAAATAGGGCAGCCACTT
Source organism: Giraffa tippelskirchi (assembly GCF_054371585.1). Lineage (NCBI taxonomy): Eukaryota > Metazoa > Chordata > Mammalia > Artiodactyla > Giraffidae > Giraffa > Giraffa tippelskirchi. Next base: position 47,542,415 of record NC_137276.1, read on the forward strand.
TGGGAAACACTTTTGACAGTTTCTCAATTAATTAAATGTAGAATTACTATATGACCCAGTAATTCCACTTCATATCCAATTCTAATATGTAAAATAATTAGAAACAGGTATTCAAACAAATACCAATACGTAAATGTTCATAACAGCCTTATCTACAAAAGCCAGAAGATGGAAACAATCCAAATGTCCTTCAATGAGTGAATGAATAAACAAAATGTGGTGTGTAAATTTAATGGGAGTATTACTCAGCCACAAAAAGGAACAAAGTACTAGTGCCTGCCACAGACTTTAAAAACATGCTCAACAAAAGAAGCTAGACACAAGAATAGCTAAATCCATAGAAAGCAAGTTGGTGGGTGGAAGACATTGGGGTGAGGGAGGAATAGGACATCGTGGCTTAATGGGTACAGGGTTTTTTTGGTGTGTGTGGTGAAAATGTTTTGTAACTAGATAGAGGTGATGGTTATAAAACATTGTGAATCTTCTAAAAATTATTCCTAGTAATAAGGTTAATTAAATGTTAACTGTCCCCCAACCCTTCCCCTCTACCCTCCTTTGGAGTTTCATAGTACACACTAACATGTTCAAGGCTCTAAGAAATTCTGTAGTAAAAAAAAAAAAGTACTTATTTAAACTCAGCATTTCTGAAAAATACAGTCTATCATCTAAGTGTTTTTCAAAAATGTAGGTCAAAACCCATCAATCCAAATTAATTCAGTATATCAAAATAATCGCTCAAAAATGAAATAGAATACAAAATACTAGAATATATTGATAAAGATAAACATTGTATTTTTTTGAGCTGTTGTTTCAGTCACATACACAGCATACTGCTGCTGCTGCTGCTGCTGCTGCTGCTGCTAAGTCGCTTCAGTCGTGTCCGACTCTGTGCGACCCCATAGACGGCAGCCCACCAGGCTCCGCCGTCCCTGGGATTCTCTAGGCAAGAACACTGGAGCGGGTTGCCATTTTCTTCTCCAATGCATGAAAGTGAAAAATGAAAGTGAAGTCACTCAGTCATGTCCGACTCTTAGCAACCCCATGGACTGCAGCCTACCAGGCTTCTCCATAAGACATGCTAACAAATGTATTTCTTACTGAGTCAGCAGCAGAAAACTATGAAAAGCATTTTGGATACAACAAAACAAATCTTACCTCACTTACCATATTATAAAATTCCAGCTCTCTTGGACCCCTTGGAGGTGGCTGCAATTGTTTCAAAACTGTGCCATCTGGATGTTGCAGTATACCTACAGAACAAAAATAAGATATTCTAAAATGCTTTAATAGCCAATTTCATAAATTTAACAGTTTCCTGTTACTTATTTCAGAAACAGAAACATTCAAACAACATATTTCAGTGCCTGCACCAGGAACACAAATTTTAAATAGCTTGCTTTTGTTGTCTCCAACTGTTATGCCCCTTATAGCCCCCTCAGACTTTCTAATAAATAGAACATATTTAAATTTTTATAGAAATTCTTCAATAATAGACTTTCCAGGAGATGTTAATTTATAGTTAAATAAGAAGCAAATTGGGCCTCCCTGATAGCTCAGTTGGGTAAAGAATCCACCTGCAATGCAGGAGACCCCAGTTCAATTCCTGAGTCGGGAAGATCCGCTGGAAAAGGGATAGGCTACCCACTCCAATGTTCTTGGGCTTCCCTTGTGGCTCAGCTGGTAAAGAATCCACCTGCAATGCGGGAGACCTGGGTTTGACCCCTGGGTTGAGAAGATTCCCTGGAGAAGGGAAAGGCTACCCACCCCAGTATTCTGGCCTGGACTATTCCATGGACTGTATAGTCCATGGGGTTGCAAAGAGTCAGACACGGCTGAGTGACCTTCACTTTCAAGAAGCAAATTAAAAGCAGTAACATAAACTGATCCCACTTTTATAAGCAAACAAAAAAAAGTTGACAATGGTTCTATATGAATTTCCCATTTTTTAAGTTTCTCTCATCTGTTATAAGAAAGCAACTAAAGTTTTTTCCTGAGTCAGATGCACTGTGTACAGCTGTACTTACAGCGTGAGGGCACCGAGCCAATGCGAAATGTAGGGATTGAAATCAGGCACCAAGCCTGGACAGGAAGGGGCACCATCTTATGATATGCCCACTCAAAGGGGAGACTGTTTTTCATTTATATATGAAAATCTTAAATTTTCATATATTGAGATTTCATAAAATCATGCCAGTTAGAACACAACAGAGCTCAAATAAATCTATTTCCAATTTTAATGAAATACACTACTTAAGTTTCTATTTCTTTGGCAAGTGTTAGGAATTTTTAAGGACAAAAATGCAGAATTTAATCAACAAAGACAAAGTATCAACCTAAAAGATACAGTAATTGAGTTTGTTTAAGTGCTACTTATAGAATATAAGGAAGGTAAACATTAATTCATATGGGTAAGATTGGTTGGTAAGCAATGAAAAGATTTTGGGACTTCAAAGAACAGTCTAATATAGCTAAAAGTTACTGAAGAGAAATACTGTTCCCAAAGGCTGAGAAAGCCTTCACGACCATGGTAACAAACATTTCCAATGGGCTAACGAATAAAGGTAGACATAAAAAAAGACTTGGAGCTTCCTGATGGCTCAGTGGTAAACAATCAGCCTGCCAATGTAAGAAACACAGGTTCGATCCCTGATCCAGGAAGATCCCACATGCCGCAGGGCAACTAGGCCCCTGCGCCACAACTACTGAGCCTGTGTTCTAGAGCCCAGGAGCTGATACTGAGCCTTTATGCCACAACTACTGAAGCCCACGAGCCCTAGAGCCTGTGCTCCTCAAGAGAAGCCATCATAATGAGAAGCTTATGCACCAAAACTACAGATTAGCCCCCTCTCTGCAACTAGACAAAAGCGTGTGCAGCAATGTAGACCCAGGACAGCCAAAAATTAATAAATAAATAAACCTTAAAAATACTTTACTTAGAAAAAAGGATTGATGAGCTGAATTTGGAGGGGTCAGGGAGCATTTATAAGTGAAGAGAAAACTATGAAGGTTCCCCACCTTGAGGCAGACACCTCATCTAGATACAGGTGAATCTGCCATTAGACAAACATTTTAGCAGGCAAGCAGAAATCAGACTGCAGACAACAGTGTGGGGTAGCAGGATGGATTAGAGACAATAGTCCTAACACAGAAACAGATTGCTTGATCCAGCAATTCTCCCACACTATTCACTCTGAAAAATACCACTCCAGGTTTTCAGAGAAAGCAGCCATGGAGAAGGAGATAGTAATACCAGACATTCTCCCAGTGAATGAATTATAGGATCTAAAAGTAAACCAATAGTATCTTACACGGCAGCCAAATCCCTCACAGCTGAAAAACAGTCATGATAAGAAAAAAAACATTTTGGAAGGCTGAGCCAACACCACATGAACTGAATCTAAGACTGCAGCCCAGCACCAGTTCAACTAAATTCTAGAGGGAATATGATTTATCAGTACCTCACTCTAAACAGAGGGAAGGGCTTATACTCTATGTGCAACAAAACAAAACAAAAAATAGTATATTTCACTTCCCAGGGTTCTTTTCTTTCTTCCCACTGTTTTTTAAATAAGATATCCAAAATTCAATTTAAAAATTGAGACATACCAAAAGAAGGAAGTGTGAAGTATAACCAAAAGAAAACACAGTCAACAGATGATGACACATAGATGAACAAGTACTTATAACTAGCAAACAAGGATGTTACAACAATTATTAAGTATGATGCAATAGAAACTATAGGAAAAATGGATATAAACACTGAATAGATACTTCAGGAGAAATGCAAAGTCTAAAAAAGAACCAAAAGAAATTCTAGAAGTAAAAAGACACAGTATCTGAAATACAATTATCAGCAGATGATTAAGAACAGGCAATCAAAGGGACTGATAATAAACTTTAAGGGAGGTCTATAGAAAATATCTAAATTAGTGCAGTGAGAGAACAAGTATCTAAAAAGAAAAATGGAATAAAGCACTAGAAGCCTGTAGGATAGTATCAAGCCTTCTAACAAATACATAGTTGGAGTATCATAAGGAGAAAAGAGAATGGGTCAGAAAAATAATTCTGGACTTCCACTTCTACACAGGATACAAAAAGCTGAAAGAACACCACTCCCATCTAAAATTAAGGAAAAGTTAGATAATCTACAAAATTATAACTTTTCTTGAAACCATTAGAGCACTGAGACTGTAAACTACAAACATAAAATCTAACCACTATGATATGCCTGATGGGAGCACTCCCTCGCTTACGGTAGCACACGGCAGGAAGATGAGACTACCTTACAAGAAAGTAAGAATAATTCAGCTAATATTTTAACAAACAGTTAACAATAACAAAATACAGGTTAGGGAGAGAATACTGACTTCGAAAAGTTACAAAACACTTGCAACATCTTTTTCAGAAACCCCTCTGTGTCCAAGAGAAAGACTGGAGTAAAAGAAAAAAAAAAAAAAAACTCAATAAAAAGATAAAAAGCAATCCTCAAAAGTACAGTCCTTGAGGAAGCAGATACCATTCCTGTATGCAGATAGGGCAGGGAGTCCCTGGAGAAAAAGAACTAGGCACAGCTTTCTTGACATAAGAGAAACCATTTTAGGTCTAAGTCGTTTGGGGATCTAAGCCTGGCCACAATGCTTGCCCTTGAACAGGACCCAGTAATTAATCTTAAGGGAAGTTGGATGGCATCACCGGCTTAACGGACAAGAGTTTGAGTAAATTCTGGGAGATAGTGAAGGACAGGGAAGCCTGGAATGCTGCAGTTCATGGGGTCACAAAGAGTCACAACTTAGCAACTGAACAATACGAGAAGTGAAGGACTGCAGGAACAAAGGAAAAGCAGTCAAGAAACAATGTGCTGTGCTGTGCTTAGCCGCTTACTAGTGTTCCACTCTTTGCAACCCTATGGACAGTAGCCTGCCAGGCTCCTCTGTCCATGGGGATTCTCCAGGCAAGAATACTGGAGTGGGTTGCCATTTCCTCCTCCAGGGTTCTTCCCAACCCTGGGATCGAACCCAGATCTTCCGCATTGCAGATGGATTCTTTACCTTCTCAACCACCAGGGAAGCCCCAAGAAACAATAGTTCAGTGATAAAGGCCTAGTTCTTCCTCAAGCTATATATATAACAATCTGATACAAATCATAGTTGTTCAGGAACTACACCCCTACTTAAATGAAGGATGGAATGATGAGGTTTCCTCTTCGAATCCTCTATAATTTCAATCAACTAAAACTTGGACTCTATCAATCTCTGCCCCAATTCTAAACTGAATTCTCTGCTCAAGCCCCTCCATGAATATTCCATACATCCTTAACTTAAAGTTTCCCCAATTTTACCATTTAGGGAGACACCACTATGGGAAAGAGCTCCTTACTTACTGCAGGTAATAAATCCTTCTTCTCCTGATCTTTGACTTGGTTATGTCTTTTGGCTCAACACCCACCAAGAGAAAACTAATTTTTCAGGTAACACAACTACAGGAAAAAACAGTTCCTCCCAGAACCTTTTCCCCTGTGAACAAAATTCTTAAGCTTCTAGGGTAAGGGCAGTAAATCATGTTGCCCCCAAAGCACAAAGATGGGCAAAATACTAAGAGAAAAAAATCCTTTAATCCTGCAGGCAAAGAGGGAACATAAAATCATAATGAGTCCTGACTCCAGAGGTGGTCTATTGCTGGGGGAAGAAAAAGAAACTCACTTGCTAAAGAGTTTGTCTCCCACACACACACACACAAAAAAGGAGCAAGAGACAGGAGGGAAAAGGGTAGGTCACACATGCTAGATAAATGAAGGGGTGCAACCCTTGGGATCCAGACTGGCTGGAACCAGCTAAAACTAATGTGGCTCTGAGAACAGTCCAATCACTGACCTTTAGTTCATTATACCTTCATTGTAATAGGTGGTACAGTTGGTAATGAACCTGCCTGTCAATGCAGGAGACATAAGAGACATGAGTTTGTTCGATCCCTGGGTCGGGAAGATCCCCTGGAAAAGAGAATGGTAACCCACTCCAATATTCTTGCCTGCAAAATTCCATGGACAGAGGAGCCTGGTGTGCTACAGGCCATGGGGTTGAAAGAGTCGGACACAACTGAACACATACAACCACAACCAGTACTAAAAATCACCCCCACTTAAGCTGAGACAGTTACAAGATAGATCATAAAAGGTCAGAAGGTGGGCAGTGGCCCAAATCCTGGGAAATCCCCACCCTTCCCAGACCTAACAAGAATACTCACCGCCCTCATTAGCACATGAAATTACTGAGCCCTTAAATCCACACCCTGGGGCAGCTCTCAGTTTCTGACACCATCTGTCAGCAATAAGCAACAGTAGTCTACATATGGAGGAGGGGCATGAACAAAGAGAAAAAACACTTCTGAAGCATGGGTGCAAAGAAGACCTAAAGCAGAGGGCTGGAAAGGAATATTGAGAAAAATCCTCCAGCAAATCACTCTCACTCTAAACATAAGATTACAACAGAGGAGTTTCAAGCCCATGATACACTAAAGGTATATTAGTCTGCTTGTACTTCTGAAATACCAAAGACTGGATGCTTAAACAACGCAAGTCTATTTTCTCACAGTTATAGAGCTAGAAGGCCCAGATCATGGTGCCAGGTACCTTGGCAAGAGGCCTGTGTACAGCCACCTTCTCACTGTGTCTTCACATGGTGGGGAAACAGAGTATACGCTCTCATGTCTATTTTTTATAAGGACACTAATCCTATCGGATCAAGCCCCACCTTATGATCTTGCTTAGTTATAATAAGAAAAGGGAAGGAAGGAAGGGAAGTCGCTCAGTCGTGTCCGACTCTTTGCGACCCCGTGGACCGTAGCCTACCAGGCTCCTCCATCCATGGGATTCTCCAGGCAAGAATACTGGAGTGGTTTGCCATTTCCTTCTCCAGAGGATCTTCCCGACCCAGGGATCGAACCCAGGTCTCCCGCATTGGAGGCAGACGCTTTAACCTCTAAGCCACCAGGGAAGTCCTATAATAAGAAAAAGGAATGGCTAAAAGACAAAGATCCAGCCAATATCCGCTGGATCATCGAAGAAGCAAGAGAGTTCCAGAAAAACATCTATTTCTGCTTTATTGACTGTGCCAAAGCCTTTGACTGTGTGGATCACAATAAACTGTGGAAAATTCTGAAAGAGATGGGAATACCAGACCATCTGACCTGTCTCTTGAGAAACCTGGATGCAGGTCAGGAAGCAACAGTTAGAACCGGACATGGAACAACAGACTGGTTCCAAATAGGAAAAGGAGTCCGTCAAGGCTGTATATTGTCACCCTGCTTATTTAACTTATATGCAGAGTACATCATGAGAAATGCTGGGCTGGAAGAAACACAAGCTGGAATCAAGATTGCCGGAAGAAATATCAATAACCTCAGATATGCAGATGACACCACCCTTATGGCAGAGAGTGAAGAAGAACTAAAGAGCCTCTTGATGAAGGTGAAGGAGGAGAGTGAAAAAGTTGGCTTAAAGCTCAACGTTCAGAAAACTAAGATCATGGCATCTGGTCCCATCACTCCATGGGAAATAGATGGGGAAACAGTGGAAACCGTGTCAGACTTTATTTTTGGGGGCTCCAAAATCACTGCTGATAGTGATTGCAGCCATGAAATTAAAAGACGCTTACTCCTTGGAAGGAAGGTTATGGCCAACCTAGATAGCATATTTAAAAGCAGAGACATTACTTTGCCAACAAAGTCCGTCTAGTCAAGGCTATGGTTTTTCCAGTGGTCATGTATGGATGTGAGAGTTGGACGGTGAAGAAAGCTGAGTCCCGCAGAATTGATGCTTTTGAACTGTGGTGTTGGAGAAGATTCTTGAGAGTCCCTTGGACTGCAAGGAGATCCAATCAATCCATCCTAAAAGAGATCAATCCTGGGTGTTCATTGGAAGGTCTGATGTTGAAGCTGAAACTCCAATACTTTGGCCACCTCATGCGAAGGGTTGACTCATTGGAAAAGACCTTAATGCTGGGTAGGATTGGGGGCGGGAGGAGAAGGGGACGACAGAGGATGAGATGGTTGGATGGCATCACCGACTCGATGAACATGGGTTTGGGTAGACTCTGGGAGTTGGTGATGGACAGAGAGGCCTGGCGTGCTGCAGTTCATGGGGTCGCAAAGAGTCAGACACGACTGAGCGACTGAACTGAAGTGAAAAGACAAAGGGAAAAGCCCTTAAAAATAGAACAAAAGAAAATCCCAGTACCAATTCCTCAGGTGAAACAAACACGCCCCCTTCCTAGCTAGCCCTAATTTGCATAGGGGAGAGGAGGGGGGAGGAGACAAAACTTAAAAAGAGACAGCCAAGACAGGTTGAAACTCCAATACTTTGGCCACCTGATGCAAAAAACTGACTCACTGGAAAAGATCCTGATGCTGGGAAAGATTGAAAGCAGGAGGAGACGGGGACGACAGAGGATGAGATGGTTGGATGGCATCACTGACTCAATGGACATGAGTTTGAGCAAGCTCTGGGAGTTGGTGATGGACAGGGAAGCCTGGAGTGCTGCAGTCCATAGAGTAGCAAAGAGTCGGACATGACTGAGCAACGGAACTAACTGAAGATGTGTTGAGGCCTCTCCTCATTAATCTTAAAGGCCCTGTCTCCAAATACAATCATACTGGGAGTTAGTGATTCAATATATTAATTTTGGAGAGCACAACAGTCAATCCACAACAGAAGGTAACTACAACAACAGAATTCAAACTTGGCTCTACTCCTGACTAGACTGGTTCAATCACCAACATTAACAGCCTAGCAGAAGAGGTATATTCATTTCAGGCATAAATACTGTTTTTGCCTCAGTTACTTCAGTCCTACATATGATATCCAGATTTTAATTAAAAAAGCACAAGTCATATAAAAAACTAAGGGAAAAAACACTGCCAAGAGATAATACAACATACAGAACAGTTTCAGAGATTACACTGATGTTATAATTATCAAACTTAAAATAACCATAATTAATGTATTAAAAACTGTAACAGGAAAGGTAAGACATGCATGAAAAGATGCGTAATTTCAGCACAGATAAATTTTGAGTTAATGGAATGTAAGAAATAAAAAACATGGTAAGAGAGATTAAAAACTGCTTTCTATTGGTTTACCAGTAGACATAAAACAACAGAGGAAGAAATCAGTAAATGTGGGGACAAGGAATCCATAGGGACAGAGGAGCCTGGCAGGCCACAGTGAAGCGACTTAGCACACACACATGCGTGCAACAGAAATTACCCAAATTGAAACACACAAAAAAATAACTACATGTTAAAATTTCTATCTGTGGATGGAATAGTGTAGGTAATTTTTAACTTTTTTTTTTTTTTTGGTAACTTTTCCCAGAAATTTCAATAATAAACATATTTTGCTTTCATTAATAGAAAACATACTTGACACAGGAAAACATATACACTAAATAATTACATACTCTGTATAATCTCAATTATGTAACCAAGTTATTAAAAAGATTTTTTTAATGACCAAAATGACAATGTCCAAAATGTTCTAAAACTAATAAAAACAAACTATAGAGCCAGGAAGCCCAGAGAATGATAAATAGTATGGAAAAAAAAAAATTCCTAAGACATTTTAATACAAAATTGAAACACAAAAACAAAAATGGTTAAAAGGATGGGGGATTAAAAAAAGATATACTACTCATAAGAAAGTTGATATACTAATATTCTTATATATCAAGTTATGCTAATGTCATATAGACTTCAAGAAAAGAAATATTGTATGTAAACGACATGCCATAATGATAAGGTCAATTCATTAAGACACAATGGTAGCAAAGTTTCAAAATACATGAAACAAAAACTGAAAAGACAGACTCACAATTACTATCTCAATCATTCATAAAAAAAAGTATTCAGAACATTAGTATTGATATATAAAACTTGAACAACAGTATCAAACAACTTGACTACACTGACACTTATAGAATACTACATCCAACAGAATATATATATTTTTTCATGTATAAATGGAACTTTTATCAAAACTGACCATCTGCTGTACTACAGAAAATAAATCACACAGAGAATATTCTCTGACCACAATGGAAGTAATAATAAGACATCTGGGAAAATACCAAATAGACAGAAAGTAAACACACTTCTCCTGGAGAAGGAAATGGCAACCCACTCCAATATTCTTGCCTGGAAAATCCCATGGTCAGAGAAGTCTGGTGGGTTACAGTCCATGGGGTCACAAAGAGTCAGACACAACTAAGCGACTTCACTTTAAACACACTTCTAACTAATCCATGGATCAAAATTCACAAGGGAAATTAGGAAATATTTTAACTAGGTGATAATGAAACCAACATATCAAAATTGTGAAATGCACCTAAAAGTACCATTTAGTGCTTAGAGAAAAATGCATAGTTTTAAATGCTTATATTGCAAAAGAAAGAAGTTCCAACTTAAGATACAGAAAAAAAAAGATTAAAGAAAGACAGGAGCAAAAAAAAAATCAGTGCAATAAAAATAGACAACAGAAAAGAATCAGTGAAACTAAATGGTTGTCTGAGATCAATAAAACTGATAAACCTCTAGCTAGACAGATCAAGGAAAACAAATAATCATTATTAGAAATAAATGAAAGATGAGAAGTCACTACAAATGCTACAAACATTAAAAGCATAAAAGAATTATGAATTTCACACTAATAAATTCAACAACTTATGGGTTTCCCCGGTGGCTCAGTGGTAAAAAATTCACCTGTCAATGCAGGAGACATAGGTTCGATCCTTGGTCCAGAAAGGTCCCACATGACACAGAGCAACTAAGCCCATGTGCCACAACTACTGAGCCTGCACTCTAGAGCCCAGGAATTGCAACTACTGGGCCAACGTGCTACAAGCACTGAAGCCCATGCACCTTAGAGTCCATTCTCTGCAACAAAAGAAGCCACCACAGTAAGAAGCCCACACACCACAACAAAGAGTAGTGCCAGCTCACTGCAACTAGAGAAAAGCCTATGCAGCAATGAAGACCCAGCATAGCCAAAAATAAATTAAACTTATTAAAAAAAAAAAAACTTAGATAAAGTGTACAAACATCTTTAGACAGAGAATAGAAAATTTAAGTTGTCCTATGTATACCAGTACTTTGTCCACCTAATGCAAAGAACTGACTCATTTGAAAAGATCTTGAATAAATTTATAAAAAAAAAAAAAAAAGAAAAGATCTCGATACCAACAGCTATATGCCAATAAAATGGACAACTTGGAAGAAATGGAGAAATTCTTAGAAAAGTATAACTTTCCAAAACTGAACCAGGAAGAAATAGAAGATCTTAACAGACCCATCACAAGCACGGAAATCGAAACTGTAATCAGAAATCTTCCAGCAAACAAAACCCCAGGACCAGACGGCTTCACAGCTGAATTCTACCAAAAATTTAGAGAAGAGCTAACACCTATCCTCGGAGAAGGCAATGGCACCCCACTCCAGTACTCTTGCCTGGAAAATCCCATGGGTGGAGGAGCCTGGTAGGCTGCAGACCCATGGGGTTGCTAGGAGTTGGACACGACTGAGCGACTTCACTTTCACTTTTCCCTTTCATGCACTGGAGAAGGAAATGGCAACCCACTCCAGTATTCTTGCCTGGAGAATCCCAGGGACAGCGGAGCCTGGTGGGCTGCCGTCTATGGGGTCGCACAGAGTCGGACACGACTGAAGCGACTTAGCAGCAGCAGCAGCAACACCTATCCTACTCAAACTCTTCCAGAAAATTGTAGAAGATGGTCAACTTCCAAACTCATTCTGAGGCCACCATCACCCTAATTCCAAAACCAGACAAAGATGCCACAAAAAAAGAAAACTACAGGCTTATATCACTGATGAACATAGATGTAAAAATCCTTAATAAAATTCTAGCAAACAGAATCTAACAACATATTAAAAAGATCACACATCATGACCAAGTGGGCTTTATCCCAGGAATGCAAGGTTTCTTCAACATCTGCAAATCAATCAATGTAATACACCACATTAACAAATTGAAAGATAAAAACCATATGATTATCTCAATAGATGCAGAAAAAGCCTTTGACAAAATTCAACATCCATTTATGATAAAAACCCTCCAGAAAGCAGGAATAGAAAGAACATACCTCAACATAATAAAAGCTATATTTGACAGACCCACAGCAAACATTATCCTCGGTGGTGAAAAATTGAAAGCATTTCCCCTAAAGTCAGGAACAAGGCAAGGGTGCCCACTTTCACCACTACTATTCAACATAGTTTTGGAAGTTTTGGCCACAGCAATCAGAGCTGAAAAAGAAATAAAAGGAATACAGATAGGAAAAGAAGAAGTAAAACTCTCACTGTTTGCAGATGACATGATCCTCTACATAGAAAACCCTAAAGATTCTACCAGAAGATTACTAGAGCTAATCAATGAATATAGTAAAGTTGCAGGATATAAAATTAACACACAGAAATCCCTTGCATTCCTATACACCAATAATGAGAAAACAGAAAGAGAAATTAAGGAAACAATACCATTCACCATTGCAACAAAAAGAATAAAATACTTAGGAATATATCTACCTAAAGAAACAAAAGACTTATATATATAGAAAACTATAAAACACTGATGAAAGAAATCAAAGAGGACACAAACAGATGGAGAAATATACCGTGTTCATGGATTGGAAGAATTAATATAGTGAAAATGAGTATACTACCCAAAGCAATCTATAGATTCAATGCAATCCCTATCAAGCTACCAACGGTATTTTTCACAGAACTAAGACAAATCATTTCACAATTTGTATGGAAATATAAAAAACCTTGAATAGCCAAAGCAATCTTGAGAAAGAAGAATGGAACTGGAGGAATCAACCTGCCTGACTTCAGGCTCTACTACAAAGCTACAGTCATCAAGACAGTATGGTACTGGCACAAAGATAGAAATATAGATCAATGGAACAAAATAGAAAGCCCAGAGATAAATCCACGCACCTATGGACACCTTATCTTCGACAAAGGAGGCAAGAATATACAATGGAGAAAAGACAATCTCTTTAACAAGTGGTGCTGGGAAAACTGGTCAACCACTTGTAAAAGAATGAAACTAGAACACTTCCTAACACCATACACAAAAATAAACTCAAAATGGATTAAAGATCTAAACGTAAGACCAGAAACTATAAAATTCCTAGAGGAAAACATAGGCAAAACACTCTCCGACATAAATCACAGCAGGATCCTCCATGATCCACCTCCCAGAATATTGGAAATAAAAGCAAAAATAAACAAACGGGACCTAATTAAAATTAAAAGCTTTTGCACAACAAAGGAAACTATAAGTAAGGTGAAAAGACAGCCTCCAGAATGGGAGAAAATAATAGCAAACGAAGCAACAGACAAACAATTAATCTCAAAAATATACAAGCAACTCCTGCAGCTCAATTCCAGAAAAATAAACGACCCAATCAAAAAATGGGTCAAAGAACTAAACAGACATTTCTCCAAAGAAGACATACAGATGGCTAACAAACACATGAAAAGATGCTCAACATCACTCATTATTAGAGAAATGCAAATCAAAACCACAATGAGGTACCATCTCACACCAGTCAGAATGGCTGCTATCCAGAAGTCTACAAGCAATAAATGCTGGAGAGGGTGTGGAGAAAAGGGAACCCTCTTACACTGTTGGTGGGAATGCAAACTAGTACAGCCACTATGGAGAACAGTGTGGAGATTCCTTAAAAAACTGGGAATAGAACTGCCATATGACCCAGCAATCCCACTGCTGGGCATACACACCGAGGAAACCAGAATTGAAAGAGACACGTGTACCCCAATGTTCATTGCAGCACTGTTTACAATAGCCAGGACATGGAAGCAACCTAGATGTCCATCAGCAGATGAATGGATAAGGAAGCTGTGGTACATATACACAATGGAATATTACTCAGCCATTAAAAAGAATACATTTGAATCAGTTCTATTGAGATGGATGAAACTGGAGCCCATTATACAGAGTGAAGTAAGCCAGAAAGAAAAACACCAATACAGTATACTAATGCATACATATGGAATTTGAAAGATGGTAACAATAACCCTATATGCGAGACAGTAAGAGACACAGATGCATAGAACTGTCTTATGGACTCTGAGGGAGAAGGTGAGGGTGGGACGTTCTGAGAGAATAGCATTGAAACATGTATATTATCATATGTGAAACAGAACACCATTCCAGGTTCGATGCATGAGACAAATGCTCAGGGCTGGGGCAATGGGATGACCCAGAGGGATAGGAAGGGGAGGGAGGTGGGAGGGGGGTTCAGGATGGGGAACACATGTAAACCCATGGCTGATTCATGTCAATGTATGGCAAAAACCACTACAATATTGTAAAGTAATTAGCCCCCAACTAAAATAAATAATTTATTTTTTTTTAAAGTGGAAAAAAAAAAAAAAAAGAAAAGATCTTGATGCTGGGAAAGATTGAAGGTGGGAAGAGAATTGGACAACAGAAGATGAGATGGTTGGATGGCATCACTGACTCAATGGACATGAGTTTGAGTAAACTCCTGGAGTTGGTGATGGACAGGGAGGCCTGGTGTGTTGCAGTCCATGGGGTCGAAAAGAGTCGGACATGACTGACTGACTGAACTGAACTGATGTATACCAAAGGCTTCCTGCGCAGCTCAGTCAGTAAAGCATCTGCCCGCAATGCAGGAGACCTGGGTTCAGTTCCTGGGTCAGGAAGCTCCCCTGGAGAGGGAAAACGCAACCGATTCCAGTATTCTTGCCTGGAGGATCCCATGGACAGAGGAACCTGTTGGACTAGGGCTCATGGGATCACACGAGTCGGACACAACTTAGCACTAACTTTTTATGTGTACCAAAAACATTGATTTCATATTTTTAAATATACTGAGACAATTGAAGCCAAAATGTGCTCATTAGTATATTCTATCCAACATTTACAGAAAGATACCAGTTTTACCAAGAAAAGTAGGGAACATTTCCCCGCTCACTTTATGAAGCCAGCATATTCATTTTTAAAAACCTCAACGAAGACTTAAAACTATAGGCAATTATCTCAAATGAACACAGTCAAAGAAATCTTTAATAAAAACACTAAGAAACCAAATCCAAATATGCCAACAAACTTGGAAAACTCAGCAGTGGCCACTGGACTGGAAAAGGTCAGTTTTCATTCTAATCCCAAAGAAGGGCAATGCCAAAGAATGTTCAAACTACCCTACAATTGTACTCATTTCACATGCTAGCAAGGTTATTATACTCAAAATCCTCCAAAATAGGCTTCAACAGTAAATGAACTGAGAACTTCCAGATGTACAAGCTGGATTTAGAAAAGGCAGAGGAACCAGAGATCAAATTGCCAACGTCTGCTGGATCACAGAAAGAGCAAGAGAATTCCAGAAAAACATCTGCTTCATTGACTATGCTAAAGTCTTTGACTGTATGGGTCACAACAAACTGCAGACAATTCTTAAAGAGATGAGAGTACCAGACCACCTTACCTGCCTCCTGAGAAATCTGTATGAAGGTCAAGAAGCAACAGTTAGAACCAACCATGGACAACACACTGGTTTAAAATTGGGAAAGGAGTGCATAAAGGCGTATATTGTCACACTGTTTATTTAACTTGTATGCAGAGTACATCATGTGAAATGTCAGGCTGGATGAATCACAAGCTAGAATCAAGACTGCTGGAAGAAATATCAATAACCTCAGATATGCAGATAATACCATTTTAATGGCAGAAAATGAAGAGCAACTACAGAACCTCCTGATGTAGGTGAAAGAGGAGAGTGAAAAAGCTGGCTTGAAACTTAACATTCAAAAAACTAAGATCATGGCATCTGCTCTCATCACTTCATGGCATATAGATGGGAAAACAATGGAAACAGTGACAGACTTTATTTTCCTGGGCTCCAAAATCACTGTGGACAGTGACTGTAGCCATGAAATTAAAAGATGCTTGCTCCTTGGAAGAAAAACTATGACAAACCTAGATAGCTTATTAAAAAGCAGACATTACTTTGCCGATAAAGGTACCTATCATTAAAGATATGGTTTTTCCAGTAGTCACGTACATATGTCAGAGTTGGACCATAAAAGAGGGCTGCTGCTGCTGCTGCTAAGTCACTTTAGTCGTGTCCGACTCTGTGCGACCCCACAGACGGCAGCCTGAGTGCTGAAGAATTGATGCTTTTGAACTATGGTGTTGGAGAAGGCTCTGAGAGTCCCTTGGACTGCAAGGAGATCAAATCAGTTAATCCTAAAGGAAATCAATCCTAAATATTCTTTGGAAGGACTGATGCTGAAGGTGAGGCTCCAATACTCTGGCTACCTGATGCAAAGAGCCAACTCATTGGAAAAGACCCTGAGGCTGGGAAAGACAGAAGGCAGAAGGAGAAGGGGATGACAGAGGACGAAATCCTTGGATGGCATCACCAACTCAATGGACATGAGTTTGAAGGACAGAGAAGTCTGGCATGCTGCAGTCCAAGGGGTTGCAAAGACTCAGACATGACTGAGCAACTGAACAACAATTTATCACAACCATGTGGACCTTAATCCAGGAACACACAGTTGATTTAAATATTCCAAGATGAGTAAACATATTGATGTTTGGGAAGACAGTTTTCTGAGAAAAAAGGGAGATATGAATATAGAACAGGGAGAAGAAAGAAGAACTCTGTGATATTAGATTTTAATTACAGATATGAATATTAACTTTAATTTTTACCAATAAGAAATTATTTCTTAATTTATTCTGCTGAAAGGACCAACAACAGTAACAATCAAGGAGCAATGAGTATACCTGTTGCCCAGATGTTGGTTTTTAAATACCATTTACCCCCAAAGGATGTACCTTTCCCTCCCTTCCTTGCTTTTTGCTTCTCTTCATTCTTCCACTATTCATAAAGCTTCCTCAGATAACCACTTCACCTTCTTGCTTTTCTTTTTCTTTGGGATGGTTTTGTTCACCACCTCCTACACAATATTACAGACCTCTGTCCATAGTTCTTCAGGCATACTGCTATCTAGATCAAGTCCCTTGAATCTATTCATTACATCTACTGTGAATTCATATGGGATTTGATTTAAATTATACCTGGCTGGCCTAGTGTTTTTCCCGGTTTTCTTTAGTTTAAGCCTGAATTTTGCTATGAGAAGCTTATCATCTTAGCCACAGTCAGCTCCAGGTCTTGCTTTTGCTGACTGTATACACAGCTTCTCCATCTTTGGCTACAAAGAATGTAATCAATTTGATTTTGGTATTGACCATTTGGTGATGCCCATGTGTAAAGTATTCTCTTGTGTTGGTGAAAAAGGGTAGAGAGCTGGCTTAAGACTAAATATTAAAAAAATCTAAGATCATGGCATCTGGTCCCATTACTGCATGGGAATAGAAGGGGAAAACATGGAAGCAGTGACAGATTCCTCTTTTTGGACTCCAAAATCACTGTGGACAGTGACTACAGGCCATGAAATCAGAGGACAATTGCTTCCTGGCAGGAAGGTGATGACAAACCAAGACAGTGTGTTGAAGAACAGAGACATTACTCTGCCATGATGCTGAAGCTCCAGTATTTTGGTCACCCGATGCGAACAGACGACTCACTGAAAAAGTCCCTGATGCTGGAAAAGATCGAGGGCAAAAGGAAAAGATGCTGTCAGAGGATGAGATGGCTGGACGGCATTACTGATGCAATAAACATGAATCCAACTGGGCAAACTCCAGAAGATGGTGAGGGACAAGAAGGCCTGGCACACTGCAGTCCATGGAGTTGCAAAGAGTCAGACATGACTGGGCAACTGAACAACAACAACCCCCCAAATGAACTAGGTTCTTGAGAAAATAGTGTCTTATTCTAACGCTGGGACCCTAAAGGTGTAAGATGAACGTGGGACATCTTTTCATGCCACAAAGTGAGAAAATGCTTTAAAGTATGGGGACGTTAAAAAGACACAGGAGCCAGCTTGAAGAAGCTCCCACTGCCAAAATCTGGGACAACTGAGCATCAAAATTAAGCAGCAACAATAAAGGCTAAGATCCATCCATTGAAGTTGAAAAACCCAGCAGTCCATCCTACTCATTAAAGAGAGAGAGAAGGAAAATCTATATTCCTTAAAGAAGAATGCCAACTAACAAATATAACAGGAATAAGAGATTAGAACATCATTTTCCAGCTAACATGGTAATAAGTTGAGTTGGTCAAATATCATTAATGAGTGCTTGTAACATTTGGTGAAAATGCCAATGATATGCAGAATGTTTAACAGTCTCAAAATATTCCTCTCAAATTATTTACCTACAATAGGAAAAATTAAACTTAACTGTGGAAAATCTGGCAGACATCATTAATCAGCTGATTAAAGTTATATCACCAGTAATGCAATTGACATCCTGTGCTGTACGATATGATGCTTCAAGAAAACAACATAATTCATTTGGTATTCTTATAAAAAATGCATTCATCTTATTCTAATCATAAGGAAATAATCAGAGAATCTTGACGAATATTCTAAAAGTCATATGCCTATAGTCTTCAAATATTTCACAGTTAAGAAAGATAAAGAAAAAATTTTAAGAACTGCTCCATATGACAGGCAACTAGAGGGTGATAACAACTAAATGCAATGTATATAACCTTAGATGGGGGAAAACTGCTATAAAGAAACATTATAGGAACAGTGGCAAAAGCCAAATGATAAATATTCTGGATTTGATAATTTTACCATGGTTAGGTAAGAAAATGTTCTTATTTTTAGGAGATAGACAAGAGGTCATGATGCCGGCAACTTGGTTTTCAATGGTTCCACAAAATCATTATCATACATGATGAAGCAATCGTGGCAGAATATTAATTGGCAAATCCAGATGAATGGTAATATATATTAGTTTGTTGTTCTATATTTGCAACTTTTAAATTTGAAATTTCCCAACACAAAAATCTTTTAAATTCTTAAAAAAGGAAGTATGATATACAGTAGCATCAATTATTTAGTTAAAATCTAGTGTAAGACTTTTACACTGAATGCAAATGGCCAGAAATAGTCAAGACAATCAAAAGTGAGATGTTTATTCTACCATACATCAAGATTTATTATACAGCAGCTTAAATTAAGGCAGTGAGGTATTACTGCTAGGATAAACAAACCAGTAAAACAAGTCCTATATGAAATGAAAGAACTGAGGTATATATTCACAACGGAGTACTAATAAGCTGTAAAAAGCCAATAAGGAAGCACTCTATGAACTGCTAATACTAATTTCTAGGAAATACTGCTAAGTTTAAAAAACAAAGTACAAAAGAGTATATACAGTATACTACTTTTTGTCGGAAGAAAGGAAAAGAAGAAAATAGAGATCTGCTTAATTCTGCAACAATAAATTCAGAAAATAAATCAGAAACAATGAAACTGGTTACCTACAAAGGATGCTGAGAAATGGGATAGAGTGATAGAGAATGACACTTCTAATATACCTTTTCTGCAAAGTTTTGCTTTTGGAAGCATATTAATTTTATAAGCATTCAAAAACTGATCACTGAAGGAAGCAAAATGAATTTAGACAGAAACAAACATATTTCAAATGAATAATATTACCATTGAGAAGAGGGAAGTAAAAATAACCACACACACAAAAAATCCTAATCCAAATAGCTTTTGAAAAGTTTCCAACCACATACCCTCAATGAAAGGGAATCTAATCTTGAATTCTTTATTTTAGGTTTGTTTTCTACAGTAGTATGAGTATAGAAATTCTGAAGATCATAGGATTAAAAAAAATTTACTATTGCTGGGAGCCAGGTTCTCACTGAGGTAAATGGAAAATACAAATTTAGATTCAGGAAAAGGAAAAGAACTCCACGGAGTTGGAATGAAACTAGAAGTATCAATATGCAATTATGATTTCTAAAATATTAATATTTATACACACTTTTTAGTAATGTCCATTGAAAATACCTGGAAGCAGTGACACCCCAGTGGTAACAAGCAAACCTGCACCCAGATCTTGATTTCTAAAAACCATTTCCCACTAAAAATGAACCAGGGCTCCTTAGAGAAATGGCATGTTCCAGAGCTGTGGGGACTTCCCTGGCAGTCCATTGGTTAAGACCCCATGCTTCCAGTGCAGGTCTTCAATCCCTGGTTTGGCAAACTAAGACCCCACAGGTCATGTGGTGTGCACTCCCCCAAAAAAATTATTGAAAAAAAAATAGCTTGTGACAGAAAGGAAGGAAGTGGTCAAATCTGGGACAATTTGAACAGCAAAATAAACAAGTTCTATAATAGATTATGACCCTATAAAATAAAAATCCATGACTCCAAATTGATCATAAAAAAGAACACACATACATAGGAATAACAGACAGCTATTTCTTATTTTTTCTTTTCTTACAAAGTCAACTATGCTCCAATAAATAAAATATCAACTATATTCCCTATGTTGTATATTACATCATTGTAACTAATTTTATTAATCCCCTTCACCTATTTCACTCTTCCCCAGTGCCCATCCCCTCTAAGAATCATTAGTTTGTTCTCTATATCTGTGAGTGGAGGGCCCCCCGCCAATCCCCCGCAATCTGCTAGAGCTATTTCTTAGATTCAGTGCTCAGTCACTCGGTAGTGTCTGACTCTTTGCAACCTGACTGACTATAGAATGCTGACTGTTAAGATAGAGTGGTAGAATGAAAAAAGAAAATCACAATTTTTCAACTATCAGAGTAAAGGCTGCTTCAGGCAGAATCATCATTAGATGTGTAATCTAGGAGTCAAGTATGAGGATCCCAATATTTGCATGAACTTGTAAGTATCTCTCCACAGACAGCTTAATAACACAGGGAGAAAATATTAACTATATACTAGAGAAGCCAAACCACACTTGGACCAGATGATCAAGTTAACATCACTAATAACAGGCAGATAGACAGTGTGGACCTCTAGATGTGATACCCTAAAAAGGATATATTATATATCATTTGTATAACATTCTAGCCAAAAAAGTATCACCTGAATCTCATCGTAAGAACCCATCATAAATCCAAATTAAATAATACTTTATTAAGTAACTAGCCTGTACTCTTCAAAGTCTTATCATTTTTTAAAAAGCTGAGAAACTGTTACAAATTATAGAATTCCAAGAGACAAGAGAACTAAATGAAACAAATGATTCTAGACTAGATCCTAGCCTGAAAAAACCAAATATAAAAGACATTATTGGAACAGTGGACAAAATTAGAATATGGACTATAGATGGAAGTACTGTATTGTTACCGAAACATAAGTTAGTGTGCCCAACACACAGTGAGGCCAAATGATACCAAAATGAGCTTGGAACAGAGAAAGGTTTACTGCAGGGCCATGCAAGATCAGTGGTTCATGCCTTAAAAACCCCCAACTTCCCAAGAGCTATCAGCAAAGCACTGTTAAAGGAAAGGTGAGCGAGGGGTGTGGTTAGTTGTTGCACCGTCAGATCCTTTGTTCTCGAGGTCAGGTCATGGTCAGGTAACGATGTTCCTGTAAACCTCCACCAAACAAATTATGTGTTAATGTGTTATTCTCTGTTCTGACAAGAAAGAACCAGATCCCAAGGCACAACTTTCACCCTTTGAGATCCAGGTCCTGGTTAAGAGGAGGCAGATCTCAGCTGGTGGCTCCCTCAGGGCCAGGTCCCCAGACTCTGCCCAACTGTCATCAGTGAGGGAGCCTAGTGCTCTGGGCCCACCTGGCCCTCAGGCTCCTCAGGCCACCCAAATGGCAAGGGCCAGCGCCCACCCATTGCGCCCCATGCAGACCACCACTGCCATTAGTTGGCAGAGGTAGAGGAGAGGTTCACTGCAGTCCCCAGGCCTGGGCCAGGCCAGCAGGTGGCCCTGGCCAGGGCTCTGGAACTCTGCAGAACACAGCCCCCAGTCTGTTTCCTGGGCCCCCCAGATCATCCAGCAGCCCAAGGTTGGGTGAGCTGGAGGGCCCTCCCCCGCCCCGGGCAAAGGCTGGGGTCTGCCTCTTACCTCACTCTCCACCTCAGGACCACCACTCCCCCAACTGTTGGCTGAATCCCCCACTTAACAGTAATTCACTGACAGTTGGTTGCTCATGGGAGGGGACCACTACAACACTGACCAATGGCAGAGCAGGACCACTACCGGTTGCTCACTGACAGTTGGTTGCTTGTGGGAGGGGCCCACTGTTGGGGGTGGGGTGTCTGGTGTGAGGCGGTAATGGAGCTCAGTGACAGTCAGGTGCTAAGGCCTGTGCTCCACGGCTCTGTCACCATTTCAAACTGTTAAATTTTCCATATTTGATAAACGTGCTGTGGTTACAGAAATACACACTAACGTACATTCTTAAGATTCACACACTGAGGTATTACTGTGTAAAGAAAGGCGCATGATGTATGCAACCAACTCTCAAATAGTTAAGAAAAAATGTTGTTGTTCAGTCACTAAGTCATATCTGACTCTTTCGTGATCCCATGGACTGTAGCCCACCAGGCTCCTCTGTCCATGGGATTTCAGACACAATAATTCTGCAGTGTGTTGTCATTTCCTTCTCCAAGGGATCTTCCCAACCCAGGGATCAAATCCACGTCTCCTACATTGGCAGGTGGATTCTTTACCACAGAGCCACCAGGGAAGCCCCCCAAAAAAGGAAGTGTATATACAGAGAGATAAATTCAGAAAAATGTTAAATTCCCTATATTGTTCTTGTAACTTTTCTGTAAGTTTGAAATTATTTTAAGTCAATTAGTTTCAGAGGATATCTTAAAAAAAATAGTACTGTAAGCCAAAATAGTTGTGGGTCTTCCCCCCAGAACAATATCAGTTTAAATCCTTCTTTTCCCTATAGACCATCTCATTTTTATATCCTAAATTGGATTAAGATACAAATACCTGAGTTCAGCTTGTTTAAAACCTCAAGGATGTTTGAAGGAAATTAATGGTACATGTTAAGTATCAAAACAAAAAAGGATTTTACATTTTGGCAAGATTTGGGATTTCAAATTGATAGCAATTACATTTTTGTGAAACATAACTATAGAAAAAGTTGTATAAAACAAGACCCAGGAGTTCCCTGGTGGTAAGGATTCCAGGCCTTCACTGCTGAAGCCCAGGTTCAATCCCTGGTCAAGGGAACTGAGATTCTGCAAGGCCTGCAGCATGGCCCAAAAAAGGTTGTATAATGTGCAAGGTATACTATAATGTACAAGAATGTTTAATACATTATTTGTAACAGCAAAAAAAAAAAATAGTGAAAATCTAAAATTTCATCACCAGAAGACTAGTTATGACACATTCACACTATAGAATACTACAGTTTTTTAGATGAAGTATATTATAGGGAGGAAAATATGACATACTATATAACACAATACAAAATGAAAGCAAGAAGTTGCATATATATTCATACGAAAAATTGGAAGTGTGTCAATGTGTTTACATATGTGACCAGAAACAAAGGCCTGAAAGGACACACCAGAAAGTTACCAGTGATTGCCCTGGGAGAGGGAAAATAGGGGGAAAGGCACTCATGTAATATTTGAACTTTTTTTCGTGAAAGATCATGTACAACTTACAACTTGAAAATGTAAATATTTTGTATTCTTAAAAATAAGACATAAATATACTTTGATGAAATGATTTCACTGAAGAACAAAAAATATAGCTCTTGATATCAGAAATATAGCATCCCTTCTTAAGCAGTTATAACGATGCAACAAGATCTATTTTTCTGTTCAAGTACTTGGTGCTATTAGTTCTATGTTTTTAAATTTTAATTTAATAAAGCCAACAACTCCCTTTCGGAAATAGGTAAGACATTAATCCTAAATTGAAAAACCCTGCTTACTAAATGATAATAATTTTTTTTAAAAATCCACAATGTCTTTAGGAAAGTTTATTCTGAGAATTACAGTTGATAGCCAAAGTAAAGTATGAACTACAAGATGTACTTTACAACTCTAAGTGATTTATGATAGTACAGAGACATAATAAACTCGAACTTTGAATTACTGACCATCTTGTTATCCATGCTATGAATAAAGTAGATTATCATCATTCACGTGTCCTTTCACTAATAACATTTTAAGTTAAATGTAATAATAAATAAAGCTAAGGACTCCAGCTTCTAGAATCTATACTACTCCTTTGATTAGTTCATTTGGATGACAAACTCTTTCAGTCACTGTTTGCAATGTAGCTTTAAGGTATATTTGTTATTAGTCAGAGATAACTCTGAACAGGTTCACTATTACATACTTTGATAAGGAGTGTTTGTGGCTTAATTTCAGGTATTTTGTTCATTCTCCTTTGTATATAAGTCCATCTTAGGGGCCCTTAGGGAAACAATTATTTTTTTCATGCCTCTAGAATATTATTAGGAATATCATCCTTACAATTCATTAATATAAATCAATAGGTATGCAGTATAAATCTATTAAAAAGTATTCCATAATTACTCTCAAACTTCCGTTAACAGAGGGGACATAACAGGAGAACATCTCTATTCTAAGCACGTTGATAATGTTTCCTTACATCTAAGCTAAGCACTTGAGAACAATTATTTGTTTCCTAACCTGGGTGTATCAAAAGAACTGATAATTTTCACTCTTTCAACATTTCCACATTTCCGGAGTTAACCTGAGCCTCAGGCCACGCAGGAGGCTACTGGGATAAAAAGATTCAGTCTCTAAGGAAGTAATAATTTAACAATTTAAAGGGAAGAAAGGAATAC
Organism: Giraffa tippelskirchi; assembly: GCF_054371585.1. Lineage (NCBI taxonomy): Eukaryota > Metazoa > Chordata > Mammalia > Artiodactyla > Giraffidae > Giraffa > Giraffa tippelskirchi. The sequence goes on from NC_137276.1 coordinate 47,567,189, forward strand.
AACTGACACATCATTAACCCCTAACTTTGAAAAAGAGAAAAGTAGATAAAAGTATTCGGAAATGTTTTTCTCTGACAATTGACATACATACATTGTCTCATCCATTCTCAAAAATCCTTGTGTGAGTGGTTTTGCAAGCACAATGTGTTCACTCAGTCTTGTTCAACTCTTTGAGACCCCATGGCCTGTAGCCAGCCTGCCAGGCTCCTCTGTCCATGGAATTTCCCAGGCAATACTGGAGTGAGTTGTCATTTCCTCCTCAAGGGGATCTTCCCCACCCAGGGATGGAACCCATCTCCACAGTCTCCTGCAGTGGCAGGCGGATTCTTTATCACTGGGCCACCTGAGAACATGGTGGGGAAAAAGTGCCACGAGGCTTCCAGATTCTCCACACAGTAGCTGTATGACCTTAGGTTTGTCACTTAACCAGCCTTGGCCTGTTATCTCACCTTAAAATGTATTATCTTACTAGCCTAAACCAGAATCATCTTACCAGCACAAACCAAATCGTCCTCAATGGTTTCCAGGTCAAAGATCCGCATTACTCACATACTCATCTGATTTCCCAAGTAATCATGGCCTAGGAACCAGTGTGAGTAAGCTAGGTGAATTCCAGTTCCTGAACTGAACTTTTACATCACCAAGAGAATAAAAAGGCACTGGAGTGTGCTTTAAACGCTGTGACTCAAAAAATGTATTACACAGGCTAAAGATATAGTCTTAAAAAAGATGATCAAGAATCTTTATCTGTGTACCATCCTAGTACAACAGCAGGGTGTATTTTCGACTGTGAATCCGAGTTTCAGCATTACTGAAACCACGCCTCCCATAGAAATCCAGGAGCTATCAGAAAAACCTCTCCAAAGGGCGGGGGAGAGAGATAAACCAGGACAAGCTTTCCAAAAACAAAACAGAATCCAAACAAACAAACATTAAAAAACAAAACTGTTTTTTCTTCCCCTCCAGCTATACAGCTGCACCGAAAAGAGAAGCACTTAGATTAGCATCATCTGCGTTTCATTCCTTTTCTTTTGCAATACTAGCTACCCGCCTATAATAAACAGACCTTGTGCTCAGGGGAGAATTTACTTCCCCATCCAGTAAAAACGAAGTTCCTTATTTTCACTAACAACGAACGCCGTCTCCAATCAATATCCACCCTCCCTGGGGAGACCAGACACTCCTCTCTCGCCACCTCCCACTGCGGGCCTGACACCCCACATCCCAGAAATCGCCCCACTTTTCGAGCCCCTGCTGCACGCGTCGCGAGGCTCTGGGGGAAAGCGAAAGAGACCCAGGGTGCGGCGTGCACACCAGCACAAGCGTCCAGCCCGGTTAGTGAGCCCCTCGGTGCCTCCGCCGGCCGGGGTCTCGCGAAGGCGGAAGGGGAGCGGCGAGCCCCGCGCCACCCCCACTTACCCACTTTGTCCTTCCCGTACATGTGCCCGGCCACCTGATGCGAGAGGGGCACGCAGCCGTTGAGGAAGCGGAGCCTGCCGCCCGCCGGCTTCGGGGTGCCCTCGGGGGCGGTCTCGCTCGCCGGTGGGGTCCGCATTTCTGGGGGGCCGGGCGCCTCAAGCCGGAGAGGGGATGGCGGCTCCGTTGCCATAACGGAGAGCTGAGGCGGCAGCGGCGACGAGAGCAGGGAAAAAAATAGGGCGGAGGGAGAGGGCGCTGGAGAACCCGAGGGTCGCTCAGGCTCGGCCGCGAGGAGGCCCGGGGGTTCCTGCGGCTGGTGCCCGCTGTGGCCCGGGGAGGGGGCCCATGACGCCGCGGAGGCGCGGGCGCTCCCCTGCCCAACTCTCCGCGAGGGGCGGTTCTCGGCTCCCGCTGCTCTGCCGCCGCGGCTGCCGTTCCCGGCGCAGCCCTGGAGACAGATCCAAGCACAAGAGCAGCGGCGGCGACGGCGCCCCGCGCTCCCCGGGGCCTTGACGGCGACGACAGCCCCACCTCCCGCGCCCCCGCCCCCTCCCGCCGTCCTCCAGTCCCCTTAGCTGCCGCGCGCGCGTCAGCGCCGCCTGCACGGCCGCCTCCGCCGCGAGCTTCCTACTGCGCGACCCGCGGCAGCCGCCGCTACTGAGCATGCCCAGAGGCCGCCCGACGGGACCCCCGCGGCGGGGCGCGCGCTCGGCGCTGCCCCGGCGAGCGGAAGGACCTGGAAGGGGCGAGCACGAGCGGAGCTCTTCTCACCCTGCGCGATGGGCCTCTTGGTGCAGCCCGGGCTATTCCTTCATTCATTCAGTACGCGCTTCAGCGCGTCCCCGGCTTAAAGACGTCTGATTCTCGCAGTTGTAAGCGGCAGTCAGTCACTCGTTAAGAGTTGGGAGGCAGAAGCGTTGCCCTGGGTGGCTTGGGAGACCACCTTTTACCGCAATCACCTCCCTCCAACTCCCGCTCCGGAAAGATACAATAGGAGTAAAACCAGGCAGCCTTCGAAACACCCTAATCCTATCCTCCTCACCAAATTAGTGCTTCTAAACAACTTATAACAAGTTATAAACAACTTATTCAAAAAATTTTGAAACCGACACTAATTTCAGACTGTAGAAGATAGGAAATAATCTTAATTTTTTTTTTAAGTGAGCACGTTTTTTAAAAGAAATGAGCCAGATTTTTTTCTCTCTCCCACTGGACCCTTAGCGCAAGTTCCAAGATGCTCAATAGATGGAGAATTGTGTCGAAATCAGGGGAAAAAAGGGGAGGGGGGGTTGCACACTGGGAGCGAGGGGGAGATTCTGGGATGGGACGCCACAGTTGGTTCCTGTGTTTGGCATTTCAAATGAAAACTGGACCTGGCCTTACAGGTACCAGACTAAGCAAGAAATTTGGGAGTGAAATCTTAGATATCCGACTATGGCAAGTGTTATATCAGCACGTACAATCTGCCCCCATAAATCCGCACACCTGGGAGAGACATAAAACCCGGCCCGGACTCTCTATTCCAAAGGTGGGTCGGCTGGGCTCCAGGACCAAGCCCCTCAGGATTGCGCAAACTCAGTTGCTACCTCTCTCGGTCTCTTCCTCCTCCCTCGTCTTGTGGCTGTCAAAATCCATACTCAACACTTCCTAAAGGTCCGGGACTCAGCTCCGCGCATGCTCAGTATCAGCCCGGGTGCTTAATACACACGTGCTGACGGCCAGGCGCGGCGCCTGCGCGGTAGCTGCCTGGAGTCAGTGCCCTTAGGACGTACGCCTGTCGCACCTTGACTCCTACTGTCCGCACGAGCTGGTTTGTGCTCAGTGTCCTGTGCACACCCTTGCAAGCGACGGCGCCATGAGTATGACTTCCAGCGTACGAGGTGAAGTGGGGCATGGGCGTGGGTGCGGCTGGCGGCCTGCGCAGTGGTTGCAGCTTACTCTGCACCTCCTTGGACTGATACTGCTGCCGTGCGTTCCCGCCAGTCCTATAACCTTGAGATACAGAAGGGCAAAAGCTCCGCGGGCCTGCAGGCTCCCCGGGCCTCATGGGGCAAGGGGGCGAGATCAGGCTACGATGGCGGGGCATAAGTGGCGTGGGGGCCATGCAGGTGTCTACCCAGGTCTAGACCTCGTTTCCCCTAGCTAGCCAAACCCTAAATCCTAATGATCCCGCTACGCTGCTAGCTTTTCTTGTTCTCCCCTGAAACTCCTCTGTTAGGTCACAGGGCTTAGGAAAAAAGGAAAGGTGAAAACAAAAGCAAAAAAAAAAAAAAGCCACCCTTGCCCCTTCTCAAGGTTTAAATCACCGTGGAGTGAAAACGTGGATTTCCTGAAGCCTTCAAGCGAGGCATGACTAATCACATCTTAGTTTTGCACATTTTTTTTAAAAGGAAGAAACCCAATCCGAAGTCTTCAGTTTTACCAGTTTTGGGGTGTTTTGGTTTTTTTGTTTTGTTTTTTTTTTTAATTATGCCTCTGGCATCTGGCGCTCGGTGGCGGTAGTCCAGGAGAGAGAATTGAAAACAGCTCGTTGAGCCTTCACGTTTCTCAGCTTTGCTTCCCTAGTGCTGGTACCTAGCTTTCTGAAATGTTACTTCACAGAAGGTCCAATTAAAATTAAGAGACTTTCTAGAAGTCAGTTAATATGGAGCTTCACTTTACAGCAACTCTTAGTGGTAGTATAATTGTTAATAATAATGTATACCCGCTGCGTGATAGAAGTGACCTTTGCCCAGATATAAAACGCCACGCCTCAAGGTTTGGTTGCCTTTAAAAGTAGTTAGGTAAAGAGATTGTCCAGAAGGTAATTTAAAATAGCCTTATTGATTCATTTAGTGCCAGGTTCTGTAACAGATCCCTGTAACTTGTGCCCTAATTTTGTAATAGATTCTATAAATTGGAGAATTCACTTCTAGCCAAAAGTTACCTAACTGAGAGTGATAACGCATGACATTTTTAAGTTACTAATGCAGTATATAAGAGCTGGTTATTTGCAAAACTTATTTTGAAGTTTTGAAACTTTTTATTTCACCTAAAAGCATAAGGATTGTTGTGAGGACTATGGGGAGAGGTCCAAAGCCTTTGTAAATCACCTCTATGGGTGCCTTCTTCCACAAATACTGTGGTGTGGCAAGGGACAGAATATCCATTTAGATCTCAAATTCTTCTACTCTGTTTTTAAACCAACCTGTTCATTGCTATAGATTGAAAATCAGCTTAAATCTTTTGATTTGGGGGAGGATGATCATGTCTTTTCTCAGTTAAGTAAGTGAATTATATATATGTTTTATAGTTTGTGTGTATATTATATTGTTATAAAGGGAATAGGATGGTATTTGGCACTGGACAGAGGAGCCTGGTGGGCTACTGTCCATGGGGTCATAAAAGAGTCAGACACGACTTAGCAACTAAACCCACCATAACAACAAAGCACGATATAAATAAATGTTAAGTAAAAAATAAAAGGGTGTGTATATGCATGCAGAATTCTTGTTTATATTCAAGGAAAAAAATAATGGGTAGGAGACTTCCTTGAGGGTCTGGTGGTTAGGACTCCGGACAGATGGAGTAGCAAATCTCTTAGAGAAAAGCTTCATCTCAATTATTTCATCTGATTGATGATTGTCATTTACAACTTTACTGCTACTTCTATCTCAGGTATTCCTTTGGAAAAGGTGTGTGGATTCATTACATATTCTAATGTATTGTCTATAGGTATAAGATAAAGTCAAGCATGTATCTGCTGATACTTTTTAAGTTGACCTATCTTTATACTTAGAAGTGTCTCTTAATAGTAAGCTTCCGGGGTGGCTCAGATGTTAAAGAATCTGCCTGCAATGCAGGAGACCGGTGTTTGATCCCTGGGTCGGGAAGATCCCCTAGAGAAGAAAATGGCAACCCACTCCAGTATTCTTGCCTGGAGAATTCCATGGACAGAAGAGCCTGGCAGGCTCTTCCAGGTCCATGGGGTTGCAAAGAGTCGGACTGAGCGACTGTCACTCACTCACTTCCAATTCAGGGGTCCTGGGATCCGTCCTTGGTCGGGGAACTAAGATCCTATATGCCACTCGCCTCACCCAAAAATTAAGTAAATAAATTACAATAAGAATGATAAAATAAAGTTTAAAAAATAATGGTTGGGCTAGAAATAAAATGAATGCAGATCAAGTCAGGACACGAATCTGGGAGAGGCAATGAGGATGAGTAATTGGAATTGTAATCCTACAATCCCAGTCAGAGGGATGGCTTTTGGTACCCACTTTTTTTCCTTACTGATGTATAATTGACATTCTTATACCAAACTTACTTTTTATATAATGTCTGTGTGTTTGTATGTGTGCTCGGTCATGTCCAATTCTTTGTGACCCCATGGACTATAGCTTGATAGACTCCTCGGTCCATGAAATTTTCCAGGCAAGAATACTGGGGTGGGTTGCCATTTCCTACAAGAGGAGATCTTCCTGACCCAGGGATTGAACCCAAGTCTCTGGCATCTCGTGCATTAGCAGGCAGATTCTTTATCACTAGTGCCACCTGAAAAGCCCCTTTTTATAGAACACCAAATATTTATTACAGTTTTAGAAACTATAAGAAACATTAAGCAGCTTTCACTGCTACAGACAGAGTGCCCATTCTCTAATGACTCTTCCTCATACCCAATAGATGACTTACAGGAAGTTTACTAAACTTCTTGCTCCTCTGTATCTCTAAAACTCATTGAATCTGCTCTCATCCTTAATCCCTTTCCTTCTACTTTACTCTCAAGATATAAAATAGGTGTTAGGCTATCTGCCTTGTGCTTTATTATGTAACCCAAACCCTGAGCACTACAGTGGAGGTGGTGGTTTAGTTGCCAAGTAGTGTCTGACTTTTTGCGACCCCATGGACTGTAGCCCACCAGACTCCTCTGTCCATGGGATTTTCTAGGCAAGAATACTGGAGTGGTTGCCATTTCCTCCTCCAGGGGAGCTTTCCAACCCTGGTCTCCTATGTTGCAGGGGGATTTTTTACCGACTGAACCATCAAGGAAGCCACCAAGCACTACAATGCATGTAACCAAAACTAATTCTCTGACTTACATTGTTGTCTCTTTTATTGAAACTAACTATAATTTTCCAATCCATTTAATCTCAACATATAAAAATACGGCTTGGGTTCAATAAATTTATCGAGTCATTTAAAGTAACTATTCAAGGATTTGTTTTTTATCTGAGAAGGAATGTGCAGATCATACTGCAAATAAAGGAGATAGCTCCTATAGGTTATAAGCAATAAATAATGAAGCTCCTATAGGTTATAAGCAATAAATAATGAAGGGACTTGGGAGCTATCGATGAAACAAGATTGGCAGAGAATTGATATTTGTTGGAGCTGAGTGAGGATAAGTGGAAATTCATTACACTATTTTCTGTGTTGGTCTGAAGCATTCCATAATGAAGTTTTATTTTTAATCTCAGGAAGTATTTGAATTCCACACTTTGATACTGAAGGATAAGATGAGGCCAAAGAAAAGTCATTTTTGTGAAAGCAGTGTGATAGTAGGATGGACAGATGGAGTAGCAAATTCAAATTAGGAGTCTATTATATCTTTTTATTGAACTAGCATTGGACACTGCCTGTACACTGGGCCTGGAAAGAAAAACATTACCAGGCATAGCCTACGGATCTGAGGGAGACCCAAGAAAGGCAGATATTTAAGCACAGCTCCCCTCCCCCTCTCCTGGGGTGGAGGGTACATTCTGATTCCATGACAGTTGACACTGGTTAGGAGAGGACAGTTTGGGGCCGAAAAGGGGCTAAAGGAAAAGAAGCAGGGTGAGATTTCTGTCTTGGGCTAAAGCAAATGATTCCCACAGTAAAGAAAAGTTAAGAAATGAGTTATAAATGAGGGTGTGGGATTTGGGAACAAGTTGATGTTTTCTCTTTAATACTAAGAAAACCAAAGATTATATACAAAGAATGTAAGCCAAGGGAAGAGTAAGAAAGGGAAGGATTATTTAGAAATGTATTTTTTGTATTTTCTATATTGGCATATGTGATAATTGTATAGAAGAAAGCATTGTTAAGCAAAGTAAGCATTTGATCTAACTATAGGACTACTGTACATTGAGAGAGGCGTGCAAAACAGGGAAGTAAGGATAACTAGAAGAGGCAGAAATAAAGCTCAGGATATTTCTGGACCCCAGTTTTGAAAGAATGTCTGAAAAGTGCCAACTGAAATATCTTTAGAAATTAGGCCTTGACAAAATCCCTTGTTTACCCTGAGATTGTGTCTGTTCTTCATGGACATATACACTATCAAGAACTAAAAGTTACTTGGGTTTTACTTATTGCTTTTATCTGTTCACTGTCTTTGTCCATTGTAATTGTTGACTTTTGAATCTGTCATTATTCTGTCTTATCTCCATATAGTTCCCTTTTCTCTCTTTTCCCTAGAGTTGCCAGTGGCATCCATAGCTTTTTGCCAGAAAGACTGATTCAGGCTGCAGTAATGAAATGATAAAACAGCAACATTTTTCTTATTCTGGGAACTTTTACATTTGCCTCTAATGAGGTTAGAGAATTAGAATTTGGGAAGGAGGGAGGGATGGAAGTTGTTTTCTTAAGACCTTATCTGACTCCATGATTCTATCAAACTCATTGGAGCAAATGCAAAGCCATTTGCCTAGCACACATATGGTGCCATGAAATTTATATATACTGTCATAAGTGACCCTTCTTGGGTTAGGGTAACAGAGTACATGTTTTGAGACAAATTAATCCTAGCCAATTGTAGTTGTTTTTCAATCTCAGACCTTTATATAATATGTAGGCACCATTAAAACAAATATGTTAGCAATACTTCAAATTTCACCTCAAAAGTAAGGAGTAACTGAGATCAACAGCATTTAGAGAGTTATTTTATTTCAGTCTTTTGGCTGTTTCCCGCTTTTAAGTTTGCCCTAAGGATTCAGCATTCAGAAGACATAATTGAATATATACCTTCGAAGCTCTGTTTTAGCCCATTTTGTGATGGGTAATTAGCTATTCAGAGTGGCTTTCCCTTAGCTAAGAAGTGGATTCCCATACCTCCTGACATTTTTTCAAGGGAATTCCATGCTTGAAAAAATCCATCAGAAAGGAAGATCTTGAATCAAACTAGAAACCAGAGCTAGTGTCAGCCCTGCTTGGAGTTGCCACAGAATGATACTATAAAGCAGCAGTAAAATTCAAGGCAGGGAACTCCCCGGCAGTCCAGTGGTTAGGATTCCATGCCTTTATTGCCATGGGCCTGGGTTCAATCCCTGGTCAGGGAACTAAGTTCCCATCAGATGCACAGTGGCACCAAAACCAAAAAATATATATCCTTTATCACTGAGGGAAAAAAATAACATTTGTAATAAAGAAACAAAATTTTTTAAAATGTTTGATTAATAAAACAGCATTCAATACAAATCTATACAAGGTGTGTAGCTGAAAATATCTTTCAGTGAGGCCAAAGGTTTGAAGCTGTCAAATGACTTATTAACTTTTCACAGTCATGCAGCACATGGGAAGGGTATAAAGTTAATGTTTGTTTTAGGGGATTATAGCAGGGAGGAATAGAAGGGTTATATTGCCAGAAAAACAAACTAAATTTTTTTTGCAGAGAAAAATACTGTGGTTGAAAACAGGAGCCAAGGAACATGCTAATTAGAAACACTTGGTAAAAACTAAGTTATTTAACAAGCTAGAAGACCAAGGTAAAAGGAACTAAGTGTGAGAATGGTTATTTCCTTCCATTAGAGTTTTGTAAGAATGAGCTCCAATTTTATGTAAGGTACAATTAGAGTCAGTGATTACTCACATTAGTACAAGAAGAAATTTGACTCAGTAGTGCAAGTAAGCCGTACAGTTAATTATTCATTTTATGTTTTTATTTGGCTTTGGAATGTGTTTTTTGTACTTATCTCTCTAGGGCTTTATTTGATAGTCTGGGAACTTATTTCAAACACTGAGAAGATCTGACTCAGGAAATGCTGGGACGCAGTCCAGTGTGTTTATCCTGACCCCTGTTCAACTTCTTCCTGCAGTCCACTCCATGCTGGGACTAGACAACTCTCCTCTGAGGCTAACCAGACTATGCAGCACTCTCTTCTCTCCACAATTCTCTGGAACTGGGGTAGTTAAGTGCTTGGATTTCCAAGGGATCCTTGAAAAGCTACTTTAAAAAAGAATAAATAGATGGCCTATTAGTAAAGCAAATAATTGGGCAGGAAAATGTCATTAATTTTTTTTTAGTTAATTTTTTTAACACTGAAAACATTTTGTATTAGAGTTTAGTCTATTAACGATGTTGGCGATAGTTTCGGGTGAACAGTGAAGAGACTCAGCCATACAAACAGTCATTAAATTTAAAATGAATTTGTAGAGAATTCAGATCATCCACTAGTGGATCATGGAAATTTAGAATTTACTAAAGGAGAATCTAACTGTAATTATATTAATTATGTTTTCTATGAAATTAGTATATTCTGGTTTTTATTTTAATGAGACACTATGAAATTAAAAACCAAACAAAAAAAAATTTACATGACTTGAAGACCAGAGTACTGCTGGATATATTCCTTTGAATGTTTAATATTAAGGGTTGGTTTAATTTTATTTGTCCTTTCTTGCTTTTTCTTTGGACACCATTTCTCTTTGAGGTTATTCATTTTTAAATGACTAAAGGACCTATTTAAATGAACTGTGATGAGTCATTTTGTTAACATAATCACTTCCTGGCAGTAAGAGGGATAATGGGGTCTTGTTTGTAATCTGAATTTTTATGGCCTTATTTGTAATCTGAATTTCGTTATGTATCAGAGTTTTTTTTGCGGTTTTTTTTTTTTTTTAAACAATAGGTATGTGCAGGCTCACAGGTTACTTTAAATCTATGAACACTTTTAAATGATTGCTAAGCCTTGTTTTTCCTTCTCCAACCATGAAATAATTTTTAAGTTTCTCTCTTCTATCTTAATTTAGCTAACATCACTCAATAGAAAATATACAGTTGCCTCAGTAAGGGCTGGGGAAAGTTTTAACAAGGGACTACTACACCAATGTGCTCTGATCATTTTCTTAACATTAAAAGCCTTTAACTGTTGGGATGCTTAATACTCAAAACTTAGATTTCCTGAACGTTCATGTTAGATTATTAGTACGCATTTTGGTTTTGATAATTATTTCTGTTTTCCTTCCCTACTCTAGTTGAATGGATCGCAGCTGTTACCATTGCTGCTGGAACAGCTGCAATTGGTTATCTAGCTTACAAAAGATTTTATGTTAAAGATCATCGCAACAAATCTATGGTAAACCCTCACATCCAGAAAGACAACCCCAAGGTAGTACATGCTTTTGACATGGAGGATTTGGGAGATAAAGCTGTGTACTGCCGTTGTTGGAGGTCCAAAAAGGTAAGAGAAACAAGTCCTTTATGTCAATGTCATTTTTAATGTAACATTTCTTTTTAAACTATTCTGTCAAGCTGGCATCATTAAGAATTGTTAAGATATCTGTTCTTTGGGCTTCCTTGATATCTCAATTGGTAAAGAATCCACCTGCAATGCAGGAGACCTGGAGTCCTTGAATCGGGATGATCCCTTGGAGAAGGAAATGGCAACCCATTCCAGTATTCTTGCCTGGAAAGTCCCATGGATGGAGGAGTCTGGTGGGCTGCAGTTCATGGGGTTGCAAGAATCAGACATGACTTAGCAACTACACCACCTCCACTACCATCCCTTCTTCTTTTCTTTCTCGTTTTAATGGAATCTCTGTTTTTTCTATTTTCTGTATACTCTTGAGGAATATATTTACTAAAGTGTATAACCACCATGCAGTAAAGTTACATCACACCCTCGTTGAGTTAGGTGAATGTAACCATATTCTTTGCCAAAGAAGAGGGAAAAATTCCTTTGCTTACGTTTAGAATTTCCTCCCCACCCCTAGTGTGTCTTAGTGTTCACTATCCCAGGAAGAGAGAGTATGCAACCTAAATAAAAAGAGAAACAAAAAATTAAATAAAATAATAAATAAATACAAAGAGAAACAGAAGAGGTCTTTTTTTTTTTCCTCTTGGGATTTCAAGCTCCTGGATTCTAGAACAAGTTTTGGAAATATCTAGAGATTCACCTGAAACTATCACAACGTTGTTTGTTAATCAGCTATTAGCTCTGTTGGTAAAGAATCCTCCTGCAATGCAGAAGACCTGGATTCGATTCCTGGGTCAGGAAGATCCCCTGGAGAAGGGATAGACTACCCATTCCAATATTCTTGAGCTTCTCTTGTGGCTCAGCTGGTAAAGAATCTACCTACAATGCAGGAGACCTGAGTTCAATCCTTGGGTTGGGAAGATCCCCTGGAGAAGGGAAAGACTACTACCCACTCCAGTGTTCTGGCCTGGAGAATTCCATGGACTATACAGTCCATGGGGTCGCAAAGAGTCAGACACAACTGAGTGACTCATTTTACTTTACTTTATACCTCAATAGAAAATAAAAAGTTTTATTTTTAAATAAATAAAAGTTAAATGCTAGTTTAAAAAAAGAAAGAAATATCAAGAGAAACTATTAGAAAATTGCCCCTGAAGATTTCTTACCTAGTACATATATACTGACCCTGTATCCTAAGCTTTCTTTAAGCTGCAACTCCTATATTTAAATATCTAACACAAGATTTTTTGGTATCTTTTTTTCTTTTGTGAGAATTGCATTTTATCAAGTTCCATTTGGAAGTATCTCTGTGATACCTGCAGCTTCTAGATAGTGATGACAGCTAGTGATCTAAAGATGGTAAAATGTTCTTCCAAAGTCATCTTGAAAAGCTTCATACATTGAATGACTTTAGAATTTCTGGTATATTTAGAGAAATACGATGACATACTATGTGTACTGCTACTATTTAGCATTTAAATAAAATAGATTTGACACTATGAGGCCTAAGAACATAGACAATAAAAATGATGTATCTATTTCTGAAAGCATGTTGTATCAGGGACCTTGTCCCACAGTGGAAAGCCATTATCACAAATTACATGTCACAGATAAGAAAGAAGTCACATACCAGGTACTAGAAAGCATATTCTACTTACCCCCTTCTCTGGCTGCAGTTGATGTATAATCCAGTGGTGACAGACCACTTAGATTATGTCATTCTGTTTGAAAACTGCTTGATGAACATATGGAATATGAACCAAAAATTAATAGTCCCATTACAACAAATTGTTCCTTCAGAAGAGCACTGTTCATTTGGAATGTGGGATTGTTTATACGTACTACTGAGGTTGCTAGAAAATAATCCTCAATAATATTCTATAGACTAGGTCTGTTTGTTTGTTTTTTTTAATTAACACCTATAATAGGTTTCATTCTCTAGTTGCTCACCAAGATATAAAAAGTAATATCTTTAGAAATTAAGGAATTTCTAAGTCCAGAGTTGTATTGGTTCTTTAGTCAGTTATCTTAAATAGTTCATTTAGCTTCTATTACTAGATACATGTGCGAGAACACTTAAATAGTGAAACAGCAGGTGTCATAGATGTGTATAGTTGGTGCACTATGAGTGCTTTAAATAAAAGAAAGAGCTTGTTAAACTGTGGGCTCGAATTTTCTGGAAAGACATAGTGATATCCATAGGAGTTCAATTGCCCCTGGGAAGATGAATCAATGAAGACTCTAGTCTGGTCCTTGCACCTGCTTCCTCGGAAGAATAAGTCCGAATCAAAAATCTTAACTACTAAGGAAACAGTTCACCTCAAACTGGGACTTGAACCCATGTGCTGGGTCTCGAACCCAACAAGAACCCTGCTTGGGACTGTTGCCCACGTGGCTGGGACTTGAACCCATGTGGTGGGGACTGGAACCCAGTATTATAATGATCTTATATGGAAGCTCAAGTTCTAGTGGAAGTCGACTTGTTCGCCATCTTGGACCTGTTTGGTTCTAATCAGTTTATGTCATGTCCTTGGGCTACGTCATTCTTTTAAAGACTGTGCCTTGCCCCCTTCCCTCCTGTTTCACCTTCGCAAGGAGTTTGCCTCCCAACATAGGGGAGCTCCCTGTCAGGGAGTTCAGACATAAAGTTATACTTAAACCAGAGTGCTCACTGTGGGAATGAAGAAAAATGAACAGATATATGAAACATTTTGAAGGAAGGATTAGCTGTTAATGATTTGTATGGAAGATTGAGGGAGGAAAACTGAAGCTCACTGAAGTGTCTTGCTTAAGATAGGGTTGTAGGGTTAGACGAGATGGTGCCATCAGTGGACATAAGGAATTCGGAGTGAATGGTTGATTTTTCAGGACACCAATGGAGAGTGCAATTTCAAAGAGTGACATTTGAATGGGAATGTACAGCAGACAGTCTGAAGTGTGGAACTAAAGTTGAGACATCGGGGTTGTAGATAGCAATCAGCAGAACTGTGTGTCAAGGGTAGGAATGCAGCAAATCCTTGGTACAGATGAAAATCAAGGAAGGGCTAAGAAAGAAATCTTTGGAGAATTTTCTGTGTGTTCTAAAAAGGAAAAAGAACCAAAAAAAGGAGATGAAATGGACACCAGAGTTAAATGTAAACTGAGAATATCATGGCTTCAGAGTGAAAAAGGGAAAAATTTCAAAGAAGATTTTGTTATGAACATCAGCGTGTGCAAAAGACAAGGAGGTGAACAGACTATTATACTAAGACTGTGGGGTTAAGCAATTAAGCAATTGACCTTTTAGCGTCATTTGGACAAAATAATTAGAATAGGAGCTGTGTCCAAGTTGGTTGCAGTATGAATGTGTAAATATGACACTGAATGGAAAGAAAAAGAAATACGATGACTGCTTGAGTGAAGCCAAGTGAAGAGTGTTTGCTTTGGTTGGTTGGTTGGACTGCAAGGAGATCAAGCCAGTTGATCCTAAAGGAAATCAACCCTGAAGATTGATTTGAAAGACAGATGCTGAAACTGAAGCTCCAATACTTTGGCCACTTTATGCAAAGACGCAACTCATTGTAATTAACCCTAGGACACTGGGAAAGACTGAAGGCAAAAGGAGAAAGGTGTGGCATAGGATGAGATGGTTAGATAGCATTACCAACTCAATGGGCATGAATGTGGGCAAACTCCAGGAGATGGTGAAGGACAGAGGAGCCTGGCATGCTGCAGGCCATGGGGTCACAAAGAGTCGGGCATGACTAAGCAACTGAACAACAGCAACGAAGGGTCAATAAAGCAAATATGGACTTTTTTTTCAAATATGGACTTTTACAAACTAAGATCTCAAGTATTTCAGGAAGAATCACAAATGGACACAAGCTAATGGTTTAAATGTTTCAATTTTCCTAATTTCTTCTTTCTTTTTAAGCTAGTCTCTTATGTCATTAATCCTCTTTGCATCTATGATTTGTCAGTTCTAAATTTTTACTGAAGCTTGGACACTTTTTATTCCCACATGAGTGGATTCAGAGATCACTTTGAATGCTTTTCAAATTAGTGGTTGTGCTTGTTCTCCAGAAAATTTTGGAAACTCCACACATTCCTGAGGTTCTTAAGGTTATCACACAGGTGCCAAGTCATATATTTACATGTCTATGCACAGAAGGCTTATAACCAGTAACTTTGATTAGATGGCTATATTGAGTTATATTCAGTAGTTTTTCTTCATATAAACCAGTTGTTTTTATAATATTTATAACAAAATTTAAACACCTATCCAAAAAAAAAAGTTGCATGTGATATAAACTAACTCAATTTTAATTCATTCTTTTTTTATCAAAGTATAGTCAATTTACAGTATTGCGTAAGTTTCAATGTATATGTTTGGCCGGGTCCCTTTGCTGTTCACCTGAAACTATCACAACATTGCTTGTTAATCAGCTATACCCCAATACAAAATAAAAAGTTAAAAAAAAAATATTGCATAAGTTTCAGGTGTACAGTGTAGTGATTCAGTTTGGGGTTTTTTTTTTGCTGATTGTATTCCGTTACAGGTTATTACAAGATATTGGATATAATTTTCTGTGCTATATAGTAAATCCATATTGCTTATCTATTTTTTATGTGTGGTAGTTTGTATCTGTTTATCCCATACTCTTAATTTGTCCATCTCCCTTCTAATTCATTCTTAAGGTACAGTCACTAGTAACCTGTTGTGTGTTTCTAACATTTTGAGCAGTTTTCTCAGACCTAATGAATCTTAGTCATGTTCAGAAATTACATGCTTTTAACATGCCTCATTCCTCCTTTCTTCCCACCCACACCCCACCCCACTGGTGTGGCCTCTGCTCTTCAGAAACTGGTCTGTTTCATAGTATTTCACAAAAGGGCTATCCCTAAGTAAGGTGAGAGAAAAAGGAGCCAATACGAAGGAAATGATTAAAACAACTACAGGGAGAAATCCCATCTGGGACAGTGGTGTGTTGAGAGAGTGGAAGGAAACGAGTACAAGCAATGATTTGAGACTTGGCCTTAACAAGAAATAGTCTTTCAAAACAAGGCAAGGGAACCTTGATATCAGAGGGAACAGTGTTCAGCAGTCTCACTAGATTTCCACCCCCTTCGCACCTCAAATAGGTTACATCGTTTACTGAGTTGTGTGCTGGCCATTGGGTAGGCAGGAGAAAGTGTGAACAAGGACCGAAGGAGAAAGCAGACTAAGAAATAAGAGGAAAGATGAGCCAGTTCATATCAGGAGCTCAACTGAAATTGAAATGAAATGTAACTGGAGAATCATTTTCTTTCCTTTACAACTTCAGAATTTGAGTTGGGGTTTTTTGTTAGTGGTGGGTTTGTTTTTGTTTTGGGGGGCTGAGGTGTGATTATGGAAAGTCTCCATCCCATTAATGGTTAGAGGTGTGTTGCACTGACTGCCTTTCTTCACAGACACAATATTTTAAACATTGGTTACATTGCTTGCCCAATCCATATGAAGACAGTCTTGTAAAGTCTTAATTTTTTCTTATGTATTTTCCTATTACATCTACTATCTTATGCTTAGCTAAAGTTAAGTACATAAGAATGGTATAAAATGTCATATTCTCTCTTGTAGTCTCAAAGATCTCATTGCTTTTATTTTCTTTCTCAACCAAAGCAAGCTCATTCCTCAGAACAAGTTATGGTAATGAGCCAAATGGCCCCAGGCAGCCTCCTTGGAAATTATAATCCAAACTCTAATTAAAATTACAAAGTTTAGAGAAGGAAGATCCAATTTTTTTTTTAATTTTTGCAAGTAGAATAGATAATTCAAGAAGGAATATTTATTTATCTCCATGTTGAATCTCCCTAAAAACAGAAACAGCTTAATTTGGGATGTGGGAACCAACCATTAAAAAGAAACACATTCTGTGTTTTCTTATGAACATCCTGCCGAGTTTGCTAGATTTCCAAGAAGAGAACAAGGATCTCTAGGGTTTTTTCCCCTAAACATTTATTCCCATCTCTTCTCCACACCCTGTCTTCTCTAGTCATAAAGCTGTTTGGGATTTGTAATTTTCTAATTGGGTTAACAAATGATAGGATATTTTCTGGACATAGAGAGAATTCAGCCAATTTAATTCTCAAAATTTTCTCTAGGATTTGTTAATAAACAGACGGTGACATCTTAGAACAAATTTAAAATCATCTGTGAGCTAAACGTTTTCTCCTCATTAATTTTCTGATTCTTTTAAGTATTGATACTACATGAACTGAATTAAATATACCCTTTGTGTTTTTTTTTTAATTTCAGCTCTTTGCTTGACATTGTTAACACATTTAAAATTTTAAATGCAAGAGGGCTAATAAAATTCATGTTTTCATTATATTATTATTTAATACAAAAACTGCTGTACTTCCTAGATTATGCTCAAAAGTATATATCCACCACATGTTTTCTTTCTCCTGCACAGAAAGGTCAAAAATGAAGCAAGACACTTTCTGAAAAACACAAATATTGTCAGATAATTTGCCACTTGAATTTTTGTACCAATAATTACCATTCATTAGTTTATACTGTATTCAGAAATATGAGTTAATTTTAATAAATATATTTCATTAATACATATAGCATATTCTTATGAAATTGCTAATCCTTTCTTAAAATAACTCATTTTGGCTCTTTGTTGTTTGTTGGAAAAAAAAGTCAAGTCTTTTCATCATCTTAAAATAAGAAATCTCTAATGGATAAATATAAAATGCCTAATCTTCAAATGAAGTTAGCGAAATTATTCTGACTAATGTTAGGTAATATAGGAAGTACTATTAAAAGATATACGTGCCTCTGAACAGAATGATTTTGAATCCTGAGTTTACATTTTAAAGGCATGCAAAGCTTTATATACTTTAAAAAGCATAAAAGTTAGTTAAGAAATAGCCAGGGTCTACTTAGTCACTCCTTTTGGAGGAAAAACGTAAGTGAAAGTCACTCAGTCGTGTCTGACTCTGTGACCCCATGGACTATACGGTCCATGGAATTCTCCAGGCCAGAATACTGCAGTGAGTAGCTATTCCCTTCTCCATGGGATCTTCCCAACCTAGGGATTGAACCCAGGTCTCCTGCGTTTCAGATGGATTCTTTACCAGCTGAGCCACAAGGGAAGCCCTTTGGAGGAGAGGGGTAGTATAATTGATTTACAGTGTTAGTTTCAGGTGTACAGCAAAGTGAATCAGTTATACATATACATATATCCACTCTAGTTTCTTTTCCCGAATTAATCATTACAGAGTAGTTAATCTATTTTATATATAGAAGTGTGTATATGTCGATCCCAATTTATAAAAATGGAAGGTGGTTTTCTCAATGCAAACCTTTTTTCTCACTGTAAAATCACCTGTGTTTGTATATTAACTATATGTCACTTTGAAATGCTGTTCTTTGCTGTGGAATACATCACCATTTGATTTTTGTATGGCCTGTTTTGTCATCCATGCAAGAAAACCCTGAAAGCTTGAGTTCATGTTCTTGCTGCAAGGACTTGTTTTTAATATGAATATACTGTGCCACATCTTATTGACAGAAACAATGTAAATTTCCTATATATCACATTTGTATTGCTACCCCGGGATAGACTTTACATCTAGAAATTTACAATATGATGATACCTTGAGTTTTTTTCAAGGTAGTTTTTAACTAATTTACTGCCTCTCAGAATTATATACAGATAGTAAAATTAAGATTGAATTTCTTTAACATCAACTAAATATTATTTTAGTCTTAGACACATTTCATCAAAGTTAAAGATTATATACCATCATTGTCTAGTTTCAGGTACTGAAAATTATACTTCCTTGATGGAGTAATAAGGTGATTTTACTCTTCAGACCAAGACTTCTAGTACTTTAATCTTCTAAATAGGCTCCTTCAGTGGAAGAGTGTACCTTATACCAAACAGTGAAGCTAGATTCTAGAGTGAAGGTATGTTCCAGACAAAAAGAATACAACAAAGATGCTAGGTATCATCATTTGACATGAAGTAAAAATAAAAGGTAAAATATAGAAGGAAAGAAAATAATTTACTGATAATTGTAAGATCCTGAGGAGACACCTGAAAACATTGTTGAGTTCTTATTTTTATCATTTAACGATAAAACGGATATACTTGCAAAAAACAAGTGATATACAGGCACACACACACAAATATATATTTATATATGTGATATATATCAAGAATAGTCAGATATGAAAATATATACTTAATACCTGTAAAACATATAAAGCAGAAATGTTCTTTCAGAAAAATGCGTGAGACCTGAGGATGAAGAACAGGAGAGAAATAAAATAGGGCTTGGCCGAAAACTCTCAAGTTTATTTGGAAGAATAAATAGGTAAAGGATAAATCGGAAAGTTTTAACAAAGAAGAAATGTGAAGAAAAACCAGCCCTACCTAATATTGAAGCAATTTTTAACACAGTCATTATCTCTTGTTAGGCTGATGAATATGATAATGTGGGACCTATAAATAAGCACTTTATGCTATGCTATGCTAAGTCGCTTCAGTCGTGTCCGACTCTGTGCGACCCCATAGACGGCAGCTCACCAGGCTCTGCCGTCCCTAGGATTCTCCAGGCAAGAATACTGGAGTGGGTTGCCATTTCTTTCTCCAGTGCATGAAAGGGAAAAGTGAAAGTGAAGTTGCTCAGTCGTGTCCGACTCTTAGCGACCCCATGGACTGTAGCCTACCAGGCTCCTCCGTCCATGGGATTTTCCAGGCAAGAGTACTGGAGTGGGGTGCCATTGCCTTCTCCAAGCACTTTATATGTAGACTTAATTTTGATGAAATTTTGAATAAAGGTATAACAATTTGGGAGGCAACCACTTCTAATAATACTGAAGCAACAGGTTCTTAGTGCTGTTCTTAGAACAGCATTTTGCGCATTGCACTCCACAGAACATGATGATAATGGACATCAAAGGAGAAGTGTTTGTAAATCCAGTCAGCCCGGGAAATTTGAGGTTAAAATTGTGTGTGTATCTGTGTATGTTTTTATTGGAGAATAATTGCTTTACAATATTGTGTTGGTTCTGCCACACGTCAACATGAATCAGCCACAGGTATACATATGTCCCTTCCCTCCTGAGCCACCCCTCCCATCTCCCACCCCATGTGTGTGTGTTTTTAATAGTAGATCCTCTTTAAAATAATAATTTATGTTGTGAATCAAGAGAACTGTATATGTTTTTTGTATACGAAATGAAACCAAATCAGAGTATTTTGCAGGACTTCTTAGTTTACAGAGCTCACTTTGGGAAACACCATGTTAGATATTTAGTTTTGTCCCTTTTCCTCCCACTGGACACCAAAATGTCTGTTTTATCTAAAATGTGAGATCTTGAAAACGAATGGAAATTTATCACATCTCCAGGAGAAAGAAGTCTCCATGACGAATGTTAACAAGGGAAATACTGGCTTATTTGTATGAAAGTACAGAAATTAAGGATATGAACAAATAAGCAAAATAAAAAGGGTTGGGGTGAAAAATTGCTATAAAGTTGATTAGCAAAAGGATAATGAACAGATTGATTTTGAACATATTATGAACTTAGACTCTTTCCAGTAGATAGGTCAGGGATACAATTCACTAGAAAGGAAATATGACTAGTACATAAACATAAAAAAGATTTTTCACATCCATAAGCAGATATCACAAATGGAAATGCAGTTAATGATCTGTGTTTTATCCACAAGTCAATTTCTTCTTCCTCCTTAGTGTGTGCACTTTACATATGCTCATTCAGAAAACCATCTCTAAGGTAGCCAAGAAAAATCTACCGAGTTATCGTGTTGTATATGTGAATTAAGTGTCACCCTACTCTGCCAAACATAATACTGATTTTGCAGTTAGACATTTCACGTTCTTTCTCTTCCTAGTTCCCACTTTGTGATGGATCTCACACAAAACACAATGAAGAAACTGGAGACAACGTGGGACCTCTGATCATTAAGAAAAAAGACACTTAAATGGACACTTTTGATGCTGCAAACCAACTTGTCATGACATTTCCTGATTGTTTAATTAGAATGACTACCACTCCCGTCTAATTCACCTCTCCTGGGTTCTAGATGTGTGGTAAACTATAGCTTTCATATTCACGGCATTTGCCTTACATGTGGAACCATTGTGGTGCAATCTGTTGAAACAAAAAAGGAAAAACAAAAAACCAATCTCATGGCCTGTGGGTTATTTTGGTCTTGTAAGGATCTGTTTCTTTACATTTAAAACTGATGTTAGAATATAGTTGTATGTCAAAGTTAACATATTAAATTATTCTCAAAATCATGTATGTGCAGATTGTACGTATAAGTTTCAAAGAAGAATTTATCACCATTTAATGATACTTAGCCTAGAAAGTAAAATGGGTGTGATTAAGCTACATTAATCTCCTAATAACAATCTAGGAAAAACCTATTATGACCTTGGTTTTCTTCTTAGTCATAGTACTGATAACTAAGAAAAGACAGTTTCTGTGATTTCAATCAAAGTGAACTTTGAATGTTAATTCTGCTTAATTATAAGTGGGCCAGGTCAGTAATAAAGGGACAGTAACTTCTTTGTATTCATCTTCCTGGATATTTAATCAATCTATTAAGGAAACCAATAGTGGAAATTTAGATCAAAGTAATAAAGACATCTTAAGTTGTCATGAAGGATGTCTTAAAATGTTATGTTCCAGAATTCTCACCAAGGAGTGGCAAGCACTTGAACTGGGACACTGAAGGAGTTGGAGCACATAATGCCAAGTCTCTTGAACGCTAAACACACATCCTTGGCAGAAATAGTGATAATGAGGGTAGATCAAAGGCATGGGAAGATTTTTATTTCTGCATTCTCAATCACCAGGCAAATGGTTACAAAAGAAACTATTTTGGGGAGAAAAATAAGAATTATATCCTCTTTTAAATTATATAATCTTAAAAGCAAAAATTTGAAGAAAAGTTTTTGTTTATGTAATATTCTTCAAAGACAGACCAGTAGCTTTGCATTTCATTGCTGATTTAGAAAAGAATATGAAAACTGAAGATAATTAGGACCAACAAAATAATGAAGACAGGAATAGTTTACATATATATATATATATAGGCAGACTATATATATATAGTTGGAAATTGACAAAGGTAACAGGTAAACTCATTTCTTTGCAGATGCTTGAATTCTCAGTAGTAATCAGTTGTTTCTACTTGGTAGAATCCAGAATTACCTTAACCAAACATCAATGTTCTTGTATTAAATATGGTCATTGGTATTTTTTTTAACATATGGGTTTGTATATTACGGTAGATAAAGTTGATCCCAAAATTGTGTGTACCATTTTTTAAGTAGTGCACGTGACTTAGTTGAACTTGTCTTCAAGTCACATCTTCACAAAATCTAAAGTTACTGAAACTGAGTGGGACCCTGTGGGGCTTTCTCCCAGGCCGTTCTGTCCACCATTTCTTGTAGGCAAGACTCCAGCCATTATGACCTTCCATGAGTTCCAAAGGGTAGATTTGAACAGTTGCAAATCAAGAGAAGAGCAGCCAGGAAATCACCTGAAGCAAGATTGAAGGGAGCAAAGAAGCTCATCAAGATTCAGTTCAGTTCAGTTCAGTTGCTCAGTCATGTCCGACTCTGCGACCCCATGGACTGCAGCACACGAGGCCTCCCTGTCCTTCACCAACTCCCGGAGTTGACTCAAACTCATGTCCATTGAGTCAGTGATGCCATCCAACCATCTCATACTCTGTCGTCCCCTTCTCCTCCTGCCTTCAATCTTTCCCAGCATCAGGGTCTTTTCAGATGAGTCAGTTCTTCACATCAGGTGGCCAAAGTATTAGAGTTTAAGCTTCAACATCAGTCCTTCCAATGAACATGCAGGACTGATTTCCTTTAGGATGAACTGGTTGGATCTTCTTCCTGTCCAAGGGACTCTCAAGAGTCTTCTCCAACACCACAGTTCAAAAGCATCAATTCTTCCACGCTCAGCTTTCTCTATAGTCCAATTCTCACATCTCATACATGATAACTGGAAAGACCATAGCCTTGACTAGACGGACCTTTGTTGGCAAAGTAATGTCTCTGCTTTTTAATATGCTATCTAGGTTGGTCATAACTTTCCTTCCAAGGAGTAAGCGTCTTTTTATTTCATGGCTGCAGTCACCATCTGCAGTGATTTTGGAGCCCCAAAAAATAAAGTCTGCCACTGTTTCCATTGTTTCCCTGTCTTTCTGCCATGAAGTGATGGGACCAGATGCCATGATCTTAGTTTTCTGAATGTTGAGCTTTAAGCCAACTTTTGCACTCTCCTCTTTCACTTTCATCAGGAGGCTCTTTAGTTCTTCACTTTCTGCCATAAGGGTGGTGTCATCTGCCTATCTGAGGTTATTGATATTTCTCCTGGCAGTCCTGATTCCAGCTTGTACTTCATCCAGCCCAGCATTTTGCATGACGTACTCTGCAAGTTAAATAAGCACAGTGACAATATACAGCCTAGATGTACTCCTTTTCCTATTTGGAACCAGTCTATTGTTCCATGTCCAGTTCTAACTGTTGCTTCCTGACCTGCTTACAGATTTCTCAAGAGGCAGGTCAGGTGGTCTGGTATTCCCATCTCTTGAAGAATTTTCCAGTTTATATTATCCACACAAAGGCTTTGGCATAGTCATCAAGATTAGGAGCCCCTTATCTTATCAGAGACCACCTTTGATCTACTGTTAGAAAAACCCTCATCAAGCTCTCCAGTTGAGACAGTGTTTCAAGGCTAAAGCCAGGTTTGTCTCCCTTTGCCTGGTAAAGCAATAAAGCCATCCTTTCTGCTGCTGCTGCTGCTGCTAAGTCGCTTCAGTTGTGTCCGACTCGGTGCGACCCCATAGACGGCAGCCCACCAGGCTCCTTCGTCCCTGGGATTCTCCAGGCAAGAATACTGGAGCGGGTTGCCATTTCCTTCTCCAGCCATCCTTTCTACTACATCCAAAACCGTCTCTTGGGTTTGATTGGCACCAGTGTACAGAGAGGCAGAGCTTTTGGTGATAGTACTACAAACTCTGATTCTACCTGTAAAATTCTTAGGGTGAATCTTTGCATGCCTCTTCTCCCCTTTTTTTAGTAAGTGTGACTAAGTCAGCAATAGCATCATGCTTTTAACGGTGAATTGCTTTAAAGAAAAATACATCTATGAACTCCCAGATTTACTGATGGAAGGACATCCTCTAAACAGACTAAGCTGTATTTTCTTTTTTGGCCATGCATGTGGGATCTTAGTTCCCCGACAAAGGATTGAACCCGTGTCCCCTGCTGTGGAAGTTGTGAGTCCTAACCACTGGACCACTAGTGAATTCTTCTGTAGTCTTAATTTTGAATTTAAAATGATAAATTATGAGCTATGCATTTTTATAGCTAGTGGGAGAAAAAAAAAACTAGTGCCAATTCTCAAAACTTTGTCAGTGGTATAGGTGGGTGAGTATGTTTATGGTACAATTGGAAATGATCACCTTATTGTGAAAGGCAGATCTACTGTAGCATTTAATTAGATAAATGTAGTTCCAGGGTCGTGTAAAATTCTATTACATGCTTTTGAACTAGAATTCCTTTAGGATTTTAAAACCTTTTCATGTTACTAACCTACAAAGTAAAGTAGGTGTTGTGTACAGTTACTGTTCTCACTTAAACACCTTAAAACTTCTAATTGCTTTTTCCTTTGATTAGAGATCAAGCAAGTGGGACTCCCCCATACCATCACCATCTTTTTTTCTTTATATCATGTATGTTTTAGGGATTTCTGCAGTAAGAATCTGCCAGGTTAGGAAGTTTCTAATGTTATAAAGAAATTGTTTTGCAGCTATTTAGAGTGATATACACCTATTCATGTAGATATTTATTAAGCATTTATTATAGACCATGTAATTGAGAACAAAACACTTTAGAGAATTAAAAGCTCACAGTTTGGATTATATCATCTATGACATAGGTTATATTATTATGATAATTTATGATTTGGGGTTATTTTCCTTGACATTATAACAGGTACAGTCAGTACACCAATTCTTTCTACCAAGTAGGTGGATTTATTTGATTTTATATTAGCTATCAAAGATTTTAAGATGAACATTGGTAGGACTGCCCTGGTGGTCCAGTGGCTAAGACTCCACACTTCCAGTGCAGGGGGCCTGGGTTCAATCCCTGGCCAAGGAACTAGATCCCACATGCTTCACCGAAGAATTCACACACAGCAACTATTAGTAAAAGATCCCACATGCCACAACTAAAGAACCTGCATGCTGCAACTAGGACCTGGCCGCCAAATAAATACATAACTTTTTAAATTGGTTAAGGTTCCTCCTAATTGGCAACATGTTTAATGCTTGGGTATCTGTCAGGGTATTTTACTCTACTAGTTGTCAGGAGCTGTGCTTTTCCTCCCCAATTTTAACACCAACTGATGTCAGGCAAAGCCACCTCTTAGCCTTTTAATTAGAACAGTTGGAAAAAATGGCATGTTAGGCATGTGTTCCCTAATTCTAGACCACAACTAAAATTTCAGCATCCCTAAAGGGGCTAAAAAATAAGGTTGATAGACGATCAAGTCGAACTTCATTTTTATTACATGATTAATCCCTACTTTTGTGGTATTGAAGTATTGTTTTATGAAATACTATTGTTAGTAGTATTAGTTGGTTTCAATATTCTTGGCAAAATAAAATGTTGACAGCCCCATATTAGCTCCCTCTTTAACTGCTCCATGAAATCTAAAAATCTGGGAACCACTAAACCAAGAGTTTTTCCAAAGTTCTGGGACTTAGTTATTATTTTATAAAGATGTTAAAACAATAGGTTCATTGATCTTGATATTTAGTTTGTATATTTGAAATTTTTCATATGTGACTTAAGACAATGTATGAACCTTCATGCAAAGTTATTAATGTAAGAAAAGTGGATTTTACTTCCACTCAACTTACTATCATGATTGAGATTAAGAATAATGTCAATCCAGGCTTCCCTACTGGCTCAGTGGTAAAGAATCCACCTGCCAATGCAGGAGACACGGGCTCGATCCCTGGTTCAGGAAGATCCCACATGCCTCAGAGCAACTAAGCCCAGGAGCCACAACTACTGAGCCTTTGCTCTAGAGCCCGGGAACCAGGACTAGTGAGACCATAAACCAAAACTACTGAAGCCAGCATGCCCTAGAGCCCATGCTCCACAACAAGACAAGCTACCACAATGAGAAGCCCTCACAGTGCAACAATGAGAAGCCCTTGCTCACCACAACTAGAGGAAAGCCCACACAGCAATGGATACCCAGCACCGCCAAAAAATAAAAAAGAATAACATCAATCCATCCTAATGCCTTCACAACTTATGACTTTAAAGGGTTAAATAACACTGAGATTTGCATAGGATGATTGTTAACTGCACATCTGCATTTTCTGAGGGAAGTATTTTTTTATGAACTTAAGCAGTATTTCATAAACAAAAGAATTGCATGTATGAGCTGAAGTTATCAGTAATCATGCTCAAGGCCAAAGACTAGGAATCAAATTTTAATCAGCAAATGGGTAAATATCATTCAGATTATAAATTAAGAGTATTGGTATGATGTTTGTCCTAAGGTCTCTGAACAACATTAAAGGCAGTTCAACCTCAAACATGGGACTGAACAGTGCCAGGCTGAGAATGTTGTCAGCTAGGCCGTGTAGAAACTGGATGTTCTTCACTTGCAGTAATACCTGTGTCTTTGAGGACAGTCTATATCTTTCATGTTCTTCCAACTTGTCCCTTACAGATGAACAAAAGTCAATTTCTGTCAACACTTGGTTCTTCAAGTTCTATTTCAAAATATTTTTTCATTTGTAAGCATATAGAGTTTTATAGATTCTCAGCTTTATTTCCAATTTAAAATAACTTTGAACATTGCCCACTGCCTCTACATGTTCATTACTAGGATAAATTGGTTTTCTGCTGTTAATACTGCCTGTCAACATTTTCATTATTGGGTTAGGCAGCAGCTCGTCTCACTCCATGTATAAGATAGACATGAGAGATGGTGTCTCTTATGTCTGTATCAACCATTAAACTTAGCTAACTAAATGTGTTAAATTTATTTCAAAATCTCCCAACTATGAAAAGTAGAGTTCCACTTATGTATTCCATCTCTGCACAGCACTCTTTTACCATAAACTTTCTTGATACTTATTTCCTCTCCTCATTCTAGACAATAAGATATTATATGTTCCCTTTAATATTATGATTTTATACCTTTAGAATTGGTCAGCCTTTATCTTTCCAACTGAAAATCTGCCTGGCAGTCATCACATGAACCTTTATCTCTTCACCTCTGCAATCCTTCAGGTGAAGAGCATTTTGATCATCATATAAAGCAACCTCATCCCTTTCTCATTTAATACTATTTCTCAGGACCCACTGGGAAGCTGCTTCTAGCACAGAAGCTAAAACAATATTGACTTTTCATTGTTGGTTACTGTTTCTATCCTGACCCTGAAAGCCACCTGCTGTAGACTCTCTTGTAATGGGAATATAATATCATGAATTACATGTCTTAATTTAACAGTGCCACCCAGCGTATTCACTTGAGGTGAGTCCCTGATCCTGAAGAACCTTTCAGTTCAGTTGCTCAGTCATGTCCAACTCTTTGTGACCCCATGGACTGCAGCACGCCAGGCTTCCCTTGTCCATCACTAACTCCCGGAGTTTACTCAACCTCATGTCCATCGATTTGGTGATGCCATCCAACCATCTCATCCTCTGTCATCCCCTTCTCCTCCTGCCTTCAATCTTTCCCAGCATCACAGTCTTTTCCAATGAGTCAGTTCTTCGTATCAGGTGGCCAAAGTATTGGAGTTTCAGCTTTAGCATCAGTCCTTCCAATGAATATTCAGGACTGATTTCCTTTAGGGTTGACTGGTTGGATCTCCTTGCAATCCAAGGGACTCTCAAGAGTCTTCTCCAATACCACAGTTCAAAAGCATCAATTCTTCCACGCTCAGCTTTCTTTATAGTCCAACTCTCACATCCATACATGGATACTGGAAAAACCATACTTTTGACTAGTTGGACCTTTGTTGGCAAAGTAATGTCTCTGCTTTTTAATATGCTATCTAGGTTGGTCATAGCTTTTCTTCCAAGGAACAAGTGTCTTTTAACTTCATGGCTGCAGTCACCATCTGTAGTGATTTTGGAGCCCAAGAAAATAAAGTCTGTCACTGTTTCCATTGTTACCCCATCTATTTGTCATGAAGTGATGGGACCAGATGCTTTGATCTTAGTTTTCTGAATGTTGAGCTTTAAGCCAACTTTTGCACTCTCCTCTTTCACTTTCATCAGGAGGCTCTTTAGTTCTTCACTTTCTGCCATAAGGGTGGTGTCATCTGCATATCTGAGGTTATTGATATTTCTCCCGGCTATTGATATGTCTCCCGGCAATCCTGATTCCAGCTTCTACTTCATCCAGCCCAGCATTTTGCGTGATGGTACTCTGCAAGTTAAATAAGCAGGGTGACAATATATAGCCTTGAATTACTCCTTTCCCTATTTGGAACCAGTCTGTTGTTCCATGTGTAGTTCTGTTGCTTCTTGACCTGCATACAGATTTCTCAGGAGGCAGGTCAGGTGATCTGGTATTCCCATCTCTTTCAGAATTTTCCACAGTTTATTGTGATCCACACAGTCAAAGGCTTTGGCATAGTCAATAAAGAAGAAGTAGATGTTTTTCTGGAACTCTCTTGCTTTTTCAATGATCCAACGGACGTTGGCAATTTGATCTCTGGTTCCTCTGCCTTTTCTAAATCCGGATTGAATATCTGGAAGTTCACGGTTCATGTACTGTTGAAGCCTGGCTTGGAGAATTTTGAGCATTACTTCACAAGCGTGTGAGATGAGTTCAATTGTGTGGTAGTTTGAACATTCTTTGACATTGCCTTTCTTTGGGGTTGGAATGAAAACTGACCTTTTCCAGTCCTGTGGCCACTGCTGAGTTTTCCAAATTTGCTGGCATATTGAGTGCAGCACTTTCACAGCATCATTTTTTAGGACTTGAAATAGCTCAACTGGAATTCCATCATCTCCATTAGCTTTGTTTGTAGTAATGCTTCCTAAGGCCCACTTGACTTTGGACTCCAGGATGTCTGGCTCTAGGCAAGTGATCACACCATTGTGGTTATCTGGGTCATGAAGATCTTTTTTGTATAATTCTTCTGTGTATTCTGGTCACCTCTTCTTAATATCTGCTGCCTCTGTTAGGTCCATTCCATTTCTGTCCTTTATTGTGCCCATCTTTGCATGAAGTGTTTGTTCCCTTGGTATCTCTAATTTTCTTGAAGAGATTTCTAGTCTTTCCCATTCTGTTATTTTCCTCTATTTCTTTGCATTGATCACTGAGGAAGGCTTTCTTATCTCTGCTTGCTCTTCTTTGGAACTCTGCATTCAAATGGGTATATCTTTCATTTCCTTCTTTGTTTTTAGTTTCTCTTCTTTTCTCAGCTGTTTGTAAGAACCTTTATATCCCCAGAATTCTAGTGACTTACAAGTTCAGTTTACAGTTCTGTGATTCTCTTGTGCTTTTGGTGTCTGGTTTGCCAAGACATTGGTAATGCTACATGACTCGCTTTTTTTTTTTTCAGTCCTGGGAAAAAAATGTTTCAAATTTTAATCATTACATAAATCTGCCCAGTACCCCCAAACTACTGGGGTATGGCAGTGTAGTGAAATTACAACACTACAAAATAATTTTGAAGAAGGTTAAGTGGGTATTTATACCAAAATCATCCTAGTTACTCACTGCCCATCCATGAGCATGCTAGAGAGTCCCTAACAAAGCAAAAAGATAGTGAAGTGAAAGGACTTCCCATGTGGCGCTAGTGGTAAAGAACCTGCCTGCCATTGCAGGTAGATGTAAGAGACATGGATTGGATACATGGGTCAGGAAGATCCCCTGGAGAAGGGCACAGTGACCCACTCCAGTATTCTTGCCTGGAGAATACCTTGGACAGAGGAGCCTGGTGGGCTGCAGTCCACAGGGTCACAAAGAGTTGGACACAACTGAAGTGACTAAGAGCTAGAGATTCTGTGTATTCCACTGTGTGAACTTGATCAGATCACTTAACCTAGTTGAGCCCCTGTAAAACAGCAATAATAGGGCTGTCTCACAGAGCTGTCATGAAGATGAAATGCATGTGAAGCACTTCACACTGTGCTCAGCCCCAGGTAGGTGTACTCAATTATTATTGTCCTTTATTGAATTTCAGCTGTTTAACAGTGTATCAAAATGCTGTAGGAATCACTACTATTGCATCTGCCATGACCATTTCAATTCAAAGAAACCTTTTCTTAATAAAAAAAAAAAAAAAAACTATTGTTTGGTTAGAACTATAGGCAACCAACCATATATTTAGTTTTGAGTGTAAGGAGGTTTGTATTGTTACACGCTTTATTTGGTCAGTATCCTGAACAAGAAGCTGGAAAAAAACAGAAGCAATAAACACATCACACAAAGTAATGAGATTGGAAATTTAAGCTGAGAGAAGTAACCCAAACATTGCTACATTATTCTCCTTCCCTTTTTGTCCTTTGGTGGTTTAGTCACTAAGCTGTACCTGACTCTTGCAACTCCATGGACTGTAGCCCACCAGGCTCCTCTTACTAATAGGATTTCCCAGGCAAAGATACTGGAGTGAGTTGCCATTTCCTTCTCCAGGGGATCTTCCTGACCCAGGGATAGAACGCTTGTCTCCTACATTGGCAGGTGGATTCTTCACTGACTGAGCCAACAGGGAAGTCTTTTGTCCTTTAGCCTTTTCTATTAATGTCTACTCCAAAGAATGAAAAATCCTGGTGAGAAATGCAAAGTTCTGAAGACTCCCATGTACTTTTTACCATGACCACCAGGGGGAGTCCTGGCCACACATTTCTATGGCAAGGTACTAGGTAGAGTGGAGCATTCTCATTTTGCAAGTTTATTAACATTTAATCTAGATTAGAAGAACTACGAAGAACTAAAGAGCCTCTTGATGAAAGTGAAAGAGGAGAGTGAAAAAGTTGGTTTAAAACTCAACATTCAGAAAACTAAGATCATGGCATCTGGTCCCATCACTTCATGGCAAATAGATGGGGAAACAGTGGAAATAATGACAAACTTCATTTTGGGGGGCTCCAAAATCACTGCAGATGGTGACTGCAGCCATGAAATTAAAAGACGCCTGCTCTTTGGAAGAAAAGTTATTACCAACCTAGAAAGAAAGTGAAAGTGAAGTCGCTCAGTCGTGTCCGACTCTTTTCGACCCCATGGACTGTAGCCAATCAGGCTCCTCCGTCCATGGGATTTTCCAGGCAAGAATACTGGAATGGGCTGCCATTTCCTTCTTCAGGAGATCCTCCTGACCTAGGGATTGAACCCGTGTCTCCCGCATTGTAGGCAGACGCTTTACATCTGAGCCGCCAAGGAAGTCTGACCAACTCAGACAGCTTATTAAAAACAGAGACATTACTTTGCCAACAAAGGTCCATCTAGTCAAAGCTATGGTTTTTCCAGTAGTCATGCGTGGATGTGAGAGTTGGACTATAATGAAAGCTGAGCGCCGAAGAATTGATGCTTCTGAACTGTGGTGTTGGAGAAAACTCTTGAGAGTCCTTTGGACAGCAGGGAGATCCAACCAGTTCATCCTAAAGAAAATCAGTCCTGAATATTCATTGGAAGGAGTGATGCTGAAGCTTAAATTCCAATACTTTGGCCACCTGAGGTGAAGAACTGACTCATTGGAAAAGACTCTGATGCTGGGAAAGATTGTAGGCGGGAGGAGAAGGGGACGACAGAGGATGAGATGGTTGGATGGCATTACCGACTCAATGAGCATGAGTTTGAGTAAACTCCAGGAGTTGGTGATAGAAAGGGAGGCCTGGCGTGCTGCGATTCATGGGGTCGCAAAGATTCAGACACAACTGAGCGACTGAAGTGAACTGAACTGAGAAGAACTACAGTACTGTTGACTAATGGGGAGTACCACTGGATTTCAAAGAAGCCGTTTCATCCAGTTAAGTTTTTATTACTGTCCTAAGAAGAAGAGAATGTAAACCCTAAGGGCAGAATCAAACTCCAAATTAATGAGCAGATCAAAGCAAGTGGATCTGAGACTGTTCTTTATCAGTAAGCACAGAAAAATGCACACTTGCAGGGGAAGAGCTTTGTAAAAGTCCATGTGTAATATCAAATAATATTTCTAATCTTCTATTGCCTTCAAACACATCTTAAATGATAGGAAACTTTTAAAATAATATACTTCCTAAGTGAAGTACATTTCTCTAGGCTTAATCTCCTAATTTCCAAAGAGAAATAAGATTTATTTTTCCATCTTAGTCACTCAGTCGTATCCGACTCTTTTCGACCCTGTGGACTGTATGTAGCTTGCAAGGTTCCTCTGTCCATGGAATTCTCCAGGCAAGAATACTGGAGTGGGTAGCCATTCCCTTCTCCAGGGGATCTTCCTGGTTTGACCCAAGGATCAAACTGGGTCTCCTGCATTTCAGGAAGATTCTTTACTGTCTGAACCACCAGGAAAGCCCTTTTCTTCTTGGTAAGAAAGATTCAATATACTCATAATTCTCTGGGAAGGTGAAATGAAGAGTCAGTTCTTTCTCTCTGTGTATTTATATATGTGGTAAATATTTATATATTTTTTGTTTTGTCTTTCTTTTTTTATTTTTTCCTTGTCTTCTCTTTCTCATAAATATTTATATTTTGCATGTATCAGCTCCAAGTCAAAAAGTCACTTTACAGATACAAATCAAAATAAAAAGTATACAATTGCAAAAGAAATAATCCTGCCTTTGTGGAAGATGTACCAGCAGAACCTCTGTCTATAGCTCTTCAGACACTCTATCAGATCTAATACCTTGAATCTATTTGTTACTTCCACTGTATAATTGTAATGAATTTGATTTAGGTCATTCCTGAATGGTCTAGTATGGAAAACGTCAGTTTTCATTCCAATGCCAAAGAAAGGCAATGCCAAAGAATGCTCAAACTACCACACAATTGCACTCATCTCACATGCTAGCAAAGTCATCCTCAAAATTCTCCAAGCCAGGCTTCAAGTGGCTCGGTGGTAAGGATCCACCTGCCGATGTAGGAGACAAGGGTTTGATCCTTGGTTTAGGAAGATCCATAGAGAAGGAAATGGCAGCTCTCTCCACTATTCTTGCCTGGGACATCCCATGGGTGGAGGAGACTGGCAGGTTACCATCCATGGGGTCACAAAAGAGTGGGACATGACTTAGTGACTAAACAACAACACAGAACTAGAAGACCTGTCATAGTACTCTGTTCAACTGCACTAGCACACACACACATAAGAACAAATAGCTCCACCGCCTCAAAAATGTTTGAACAAGGGTAAAGTAATAGAAGAGAGCTCAGTGTGAAATGGAATTTTATTACAATCTTCCTCCTATGCAAATATTATCAAATTTTCTTTATCCCCACTAATCACTTGGGCAGTCATTTTAATCCAAATGATTTAATAAGAAATCATATTTTGGGGCTCCCTGGTGGTCCAGTAGCTGAGAATCCACCTGCCAATGCAAGGAACACAGGTTCTATCCCTCTGGGAAGATTCCATATGCCGAGGGGCAGCTACGCCCATGCATCACAACTACTGAGACCCCACTCTGAAGCCTGTGAGCCACAACTAGTGAAGCCCAAGCACCCTAGAGCCCCATGCTCCGCCACAAGAGAAGCCACTGAAAACAGAAGCCTGAGCACTGCAACTAGAGAGAGACTGCTCGCAGCAACAAAGACCCAGCACAGCCAAAAATACACAATAAAAATAAATAAATTATATTCTTTAAAAAGTCACATCTTTACTTGTGCTATTCCATTTGCATATATGCCCTCCTTCACTCTTTTTTGTGTATATTGCTTCTGTTCAACGTCCACAAATGTTATTTCCTCTGAAAAGTTGATGACAATCTCCCATTCCTTTTGCACTTCCAAAACACTAATATGGAGATAGTCATTCGAGGAACAAATACGAAATATCTTAACAGATGTTTTGGAGACAAAGATGTACTAAAAAACAGCCCTTGACCTCAAAACAATTCCAGCCTAGTTTGAGAATTAATAACTACAATGGTTCAGACGGAAAAGAATCTGCCTGCAATGCGGGATACCCTGGTTCAAACCCTGGATTGGGAAGATCCCCTGGAGAAGGAAATGGCAATCCACTCCAGTATTTTTGCCTGGAGAATTTCATGAACAGAGAAACCTGGCAGGCTACGGTTCATAGGGTCGCAGAGTCAGATACGACTGAGTGACTAACACTTTCACTTTCACATAAACAAAATAATTACAGCTAAAATAAAAGTATGTGCAAAGTACAGTGGTTCAATCAATTCAAATTCCATTCTTAGGGACATGACCGAGTAACTGAACCACAACCACAATAAAAGGGGTTACAGAGAGGTTGAGATCATTTTTCCAAAAAACTCGTATTTGAACTGGTACATGAAGGATAAATGAGATGTTCCCAGTCAGAAAATAAGAAGAAATTATAGAATGCAGCGAAAAAAACCCATTGAGAAAAAAAGTGAATAGTCATCAAGTTGTGCAGAGTGCTAGTTGTCGTATGAAGTTACAGATTCAATACAGTTGTTTGTGACCAAGGCTGACTATCCTCCAGCACCATCATTAATCTTTCCCAACGCATGCTCTAGGAATCAGCAATCCCAGTCTAATTTAGATCTCATACCACTCTGCTTTCTCTTCTTGGAATGCCTCCCCACGCTTTTTTTTTTTTTAATATATATATACATCTTCTCCAAGAATCAAACAATCAATTCAGAGAGTTAATGCCTCCTTTGGAAACCATACCTACTCTCTCTGTTAGGATTAGGTGTCCCATCTTTGCAGCCCACAGAACTCTGCTTATTTTCTGAATCCTAATTATACTTATAAGCCTTTTCAGTTAAGCTATGAAATCTTTTCTGTTTCCCTGCTACCTAACATTTGTTGAACCAAAAAATGAATGAATGGAGCCCTGTTAAGTACCAGAAACTCTGGTGGGGGCAGGAGAGGGAGAGAGGGATGCAATTAGGACATAATCCTTGTTCTTAAGGTGTTTACAGTTCAGATAAGGGGTTTATAGTCACAGGTGGTGTTATTAGTGGCTGAGAATGAAGGGAGAAGAGGGAGAGAGAGATTACCTTTTGTGTGTCCCCAACACCTACTGAACACAAAGAACTGGTAGACGCATGGCCCAAAGTGCCACAGGCAAGCGTTGTTTGCCCCTTTAAGCTAATATCAAAAAAATCAGAAGATTTTATAGAATAAGGTAGATTTTTGGCTTTATTTGAATAATTTGGTAACATAGAACTACATTCTCAGACCTGAGAAATAGCTTCCTTTCTTAGATATGACATTCACATTTACCAGTTTTTATATTACATAAACTTATTTCAGTTAAAGAATATGTCACTTCAAAGAAAAGCATAAGGTAAATAACTCTACAGGCAGTATCTGGATACATCCTAAAAAGTGAACGTGGTACTCAAATGATGATTCAAGGAGGAGATGGTTAGATAACATCCCTAACTCACTGAACATGAGTTTGAGCAAACTCTGGGAGATAGTGAAGGACAGGGAAGTCTGGCGTGCTGTACTCCATGGGGTCACAGAGTCGAACACGACTTAGTGACTGAACAACAGGCCATAGGAAGCAATGCAGGGGCCTCCAGATTCTCTGTCACTGCTACCACACCCCCATCCTCACCTGTGATTTCCAACCATTTTGGTCAAATTGTACATATGAGTTGGGCATAACTGTCTGTAAGAACTTCATTGTATATTGGACAGTTTATAAAGTGTCATCTTTGTAATTGTTTTCCAGAATTTAATCTCATATGATATTAATATCATAAACCCTACTTCCTTTTGGGCTTCCCTTGTAGCTCAGCTGGTAAAGAATCCGCCTGCAATGTGGGAGACCTGGGTTCAGTCCCTGGGTTGGGAAAATCCCCTGGAGAAGGGAAAGGCTACCCATTCTAGTATTCTGGGCTGGAGAATTCCATGGACTGTACAGTCCATGGGGTCGCAAAGAGTCAGACACGACTGGGCAACTTTCACACCACTGTATAGTCCATAGGGTCACAAAGAGTTGGAGACGACTCAGCAACTTTCATTTTCACTTCCTTTTATTTGTATTTTCCTAGGATATTTTTGCTCATCCTTTTATTCACAAAGTTACTGAATAATTTTAACATAGTACTTTCTCTTTGTACAGAATATACATAGAGAAGTGCATAAAGTTCTTTGTTTTATAATTCAGTAGGAGTCTTTTATTTAATAGGTAGTTCTTAACATATTTCCACCTATGGATACAATAGTTACATGAGTCTCAGTTTCATAGTTTTTGTAAGGATTTCCTTCCTAATTTTAGTTTTTTTACAATAGGTTTTCACTATATACTCTATGCTTGTTCTGTATTGGTACATGTTTTTCATCTGACAGTTTGGGAAAAAAAGTTCATGTTTTTATTTTAGTTGTTACCTTTATTATAAAATAGACTTTCTCCTCTGTTTCTTTAGGTAGAGTCTTACTGCTATCTATTCAAAAATTATGACATGAGCATATTTGCGTTTCTTTGTCCCTTTCTTTCCTCTTTGCTGCCTACTGAAATAGGCGTCTGAGGGAAGTAAGTTATGGGTGGCAGATCAGCAGTTTTTAAGACCTGGAGTAAATTATGCTAAGTGTTTTTTGTTTACGTGTTTCAAGAATAGCAAAGAGGCCCTTGGGGCTGCAGCTGAGTGAAGGAAGGAGTGGGAGGTGATGAGGTTAGGGCTTTGTGAGTATTTGTCTTTATCCCAGCAAGATCAAATGCTACTGGAGGTTTTTGAGCAGGAGGCTAACATCTGACTTACTTAAAACACAGGCTTCTGTATGGAGATAACTGTAGGGACACCAAGCACAGAAAAGTGGACACCATTCCAGAGTCTGCTCCAATAACTCAAATGAGAGAAATGATGGCAGCTTCATCTGGGAAAGAATCGTAGTGCATTGGTCAGATGCAGGATATAGTTTGAAACTAGAATAGATTGGATTTTACTGATAGACTGGATGTAGCCTGTAAGAAAAAGAGAAAGGGTTACTGCAAGGCTTTTGACCCGAGCATTTACTGAGCATTCTCCAGATTGCTGTAGGAGGAAAGCAAAACCTATTATTAAACCCCAAATTAGCAACCTCAGATAGTTAAACCTATTAATAAGCTACAATAATAATTGAAATGGTGTGATAATGGAGCATGAATTTACACACCAAAAAAAAAATCTATGAAAAGAATAGAAGCCTCCTAGAAAGGATATTAAGTCAATTAAAGATTTAAAGGACAAGTGGTATTTCTAATCATCATCAAAAGAATAAACAATTCACAGGATTGTGCTGAAACAACTAAATAACCATCTGGGAAGAAAGAATTGTGTGGGATACGTGCCGCTACCTGAGATCTTAAAATAATTGCTAATCTTCTCTCAAAATTAAAGACGGTGAAAGATTATAAAGTTCTGGAAGAAAAGACAGAACTGTTGTTGTGTGTATGTGTGTGTGTTTGTGTGTGTGTGCTCAGTCGTATCTGACCCTTTGAGACCCCATTGACAGAAGCCTGCTTGGCTCCTCTATCCATGGAATTTTTCAGACAAGAATACTGGAGCAGGTGGCTGTATCTTCCTCAAGGGGATCTTCCCGACCCAAGGATCATACCTGAATCTCTGCGGATTCTTTACCATTGCGCCACCTGGGAAGCCCCTATATGTATATGCGTATGGCTGCACTGTGCAGCTTGTAGGATCTTAGTTCCCCCACTGGCTCTCAGCAATAAGAGGTCAGAGTCCTAACTATTGGACAGCCAGGGAATTCCAATGACAGTATTTCTTAACTCCTGAAGTGGGAAAGAGTTTTATAACACAAACACAGAAGCCATCATTTTTTACTTCATTTTAAAAAACAAAAAAATTTTTTTGCATGACAAATACCCAATAAATAAAATTAAAAAAACAAACAAGAAACTGGGAGTAGGGGGGGTAATATTGGAACAGACATGTATCACGTTATTTGTCAACTTTTTGTATTAATCAAAAAATTGTTTTTTAATCTCACAGTAAAAATGTTGATAAGAAAATATAATTCTACAGAGATTCAGGAATTGGAGTAACTGTGAACATGGGGGAAGGGGTATGGCACTAAAAACAAGAGGATATATTCAACATCTGACTAGGAAGCTGTATACACTCCTCATCAAATTTCCTGTGAGGCTCGTACGGGCTGGTCTGTCCCTCCCATGCCTCCACTCTCTGAAAGATGGCTTGAAATTTATTCTGAGGAAAGGTTGTCATGAATGGGCACTGGATTCCAGGCCCTAAACTTAACAGGAAACTGGGTTGAAAACAGAGGGTTAAGTTGATGTCTGTTATTAAATATGAAAACCTGCAGCTCCTTTTCCTGATGAGTTGCTTATAACTCCTTTACACTTCTCCTCCCACTCTTATTCAGTTTGGGATGCTGTAACATGAATAATCATAGACTAGGTAGCTTATGTAGCAGTCATTTATTTTCCACAATTCTGGAGGCTAAGATCAAGATCAAGGTGCTCAGAAGATCTGGTGACTGACTAGTGAGAACCCACTTCCTGGTTTACAGATGAATGTGTCCTTGTTGTATCTACACATGGTAGAGAGTCAAGAGAGGACTAACCCTCTTGCCCTTCTTACAAGGACATTAATCCTATTATAGGGTCTCCATATCCATGAATGAATTACCTTCCAAAGGACCTACCTACATTAGGGTTTCAACGTATAAACTTAGGGGTGGGGTAGACACCAACATCTGGTTGATAGCGTCACCCCAACTCAGAATAATTGAGAGAAAACACTGACGATTGTAATTTAAATAGATAACCTTAAAGTAATACCCATGGGTCAGCAAACTCTGTTGATACACTCAGAGACTGAAGCTAGCCTTTCAGTGCCTGCTTTTAAATATGAACCAATAGCCAATGATCACCAGGCCAAACCAATAACAGAGAAGTCATTTTGGAGTTAGTAGATGCATGATAAATTCTAAGACAAGTAAATATGATACAAGATGAGAAAAATCTATGTGTGTGGCTGTGCTATGAATAATGTTTATGTGGTT
The DNA here is from genome assembly GCF_054371585.1 of Giraffa tippelskirchi. NCBI lineage: Eukaryota > Metazoa > Chordata > Mammalia > Artiodactyla > Giraffidae > Giraffa > Giraffa tippelskirchi. The sequence continues at coordinate 47,606,225 of NC_137276.1, forward strand.
ATAATGATTAAATCATTAACCAATATGGCTAATATTTTAACATCCATATACATATGTATTGTATATCTAACATTATATAACCAATATTATACATAGCTATGTGTTCAGAAACATGTGATAAAATTATAAAAGCATACACCAAGATCACCAAAACTTCAAAAGAGGAGCTACCTCTCTAGAAAGAACTAGGGGAATGAAATGTCTTTATCTGTAATATTAAACACCACAGAACATAAAGATTCATTATATCTGAGTAGTGGGAATTGAACTGGGGATCTTTTATATAACTTGGCATTTCTGTATGCTTAAAATATGTCATAATTTAAAGAGAGAAGCAGACAAGCTTTTAATCTAGTACCAAAGCCTTAGTCATCACTGGGAAGTTGGGATTTAAAGTAACACATGATGTTTCTACTCACTTTTTTCATTGAGCCAAGTCTCTACTCTCCCCATGGGCTCATGCCCAGGGTTTGCTGGGGAAAACTGGCAGAGAGGAGAGGAGGAGAGAGGGAGTGAAGTTCTGTAAATAAAAACTGAAAATAGTTTCTTTAAAATTCTAGAGACACAGTGATGTAGGGCATGGGTGGGCAAGTTTTTTTCCTCACATTTCTTTTATGATTCGTGGTATGTACTAAGGCTGTGAAAACAGACAGGAGCCTTGGTAATGCAACTCAAGACCAAGAAGGAGACAGGCATCCTTTCAGCCTATTGGAGCTATGTTGACAGGAGGCTAATTTTAGCAGCGTGAAAGGCTGGCTTTTTTTTTTAGGTACTCCATCAGTTGTCCAGAGCACAGAAAGTGCCTCTTCCTTGTTGCTTGTCCTACCTTTGTGTGCTCAGTCTCTTCAGCCATGTCTGACTCTTTGCAACCCCATGGACTATAGTCTGCCAGGCTCCTCTGTCCATGAAATTCTCTGGGCAAGAATACTGGAGTGGGTTGCCATGCCCTCCTCTAGGAGATCTTCCTGACCCAGGGATGGAACCTGTGTCTCTTATGTCTCCTGCATTGGCAAGCAGGTTCTTTAACACTAGCGCCACCTGTCCTACCTTTAGGATCTGAAAATCCCTGGCCCCTTCTGATAATCCAAGCAATAAGAACAATTTAAACCCCAGGAATGAGGGAGGAGCAAAGGGATTTAAAAGAACCAAACCAAGAAAGAGAAGGAAGAAGGTAGACTATGCCAAGGGAGAGAGGGTTTTGGACAATAAGGAGAGATTGGTCTTGCAGAGTGTTCCTAGAGCTGGGAGCTGAGACCATATCTGAGCGCTCTGGATAAGATAGGCAGGGATATGTTATGCTCTCTGGGGGCCGCACACAGAACACTGAGGGCTGCAGGGAACACGATGCCACTAAAGGGCTGTAAGATCCGGGAGGTGGATGGTTCCTTTTGGGAGGTCTGGAGAAAGCAGAGGTAGCAGGGCTCATTGCATGTGACAAGTCCCCATTGGATGCAGCTCTCTTCTGGGCACTAAAGGTAACTGCAGGAGGGCCCCAAGTCCCGTGGCAATACTGGAATCAGGACATGCAAATTATACATAGTGATATGTGTGTTAGTCACTCAGTCGTGTCCGACTCTTTGCGACCAACCCTATGAACTGTATCCCACCAGGTTCCTCTGTCCATGGAATTCTCCAGGCCAGAATACTGGAGTGAGGAGCCATTCCTTTCTCCAGGGGATCTTCCTGACCCAGGAATTGAACCCAAGTCTCCCGCATTGCAGGCAGTTTCTTTACTATCTGAGCCACCAGGGAAGCCCATACGTACTGACAGAGGGCTTCAAATGGAGGACTGTGGGGAACCTTTGAGAGGTGGTGGAGGAATTCTATTCCATGGAGCTGGATGAGTTCTATGCTGTATCTGTGCACCAACACTCCTTTTTTTTTTTTTTTGAATGCAATACTTTTAAAAACATATATTTAGTTGGCTAAGTTGGGTCTTAGTTGCAGGATGCGGGATCTTTTAGTTGCTGCTGGTGAGATCTAGATCCCTGACCAGGAATGGGATCTGAGCTTCCTGCAATTGAAAGCACGATGTCTTAGTCCCTGACCACCAGGGAAGTCCCTTTCTTTCTTATATATGGTATATCTTTGCTTCTGGAGTTTGTAACTTTGGGATGGTCCTTGTGAAATGTTTATATGGGATAAGCAAACTGTGGATGAAGATTTATCATAGAGTGAATTTCCTTTAAAACCTATGTGGTGGTGGTATTGTTGTTTGGAAGGAAAAGTAATGATAGCACTTCAGTACTTCATTCCAGGGAGCTGAAAACTAGAAAAGGAAATGGAATAGGGGCGTTTGGCCCAATGGCTGAGCTATTAGCTTCACTGATCCCAGGAAAATATAGTTAAGAACCTGAGGGGCTCCTGGGCAGGGACCCTGGCAGGGCTGATGCTCAGGCCAGGAAGCACCAGGATGGGCATTCAAGATGTGAAATCATTGAAGTTCCTCTGAACCAGATGGCAAATGGCTACTGCCCCAGCTTTCATGTATCTTCTCCCAGACTCCTCTTCTATCTACTTCCCTGTAACCCAACAACGAAAAGGTCTCCACAGTCCTGTTCCAACATTACAGTCCAAAGGAATGAATGACCAGAAGAAAGTTTCTGCTGTCTCTACTTTAGCTTTTGCGTCCTTTCTCAAACACTGTTATAGCCTCTCCTGCAGGATAAACTTCTCTGTTCCTCTTCCTTTTCTACTTCCCATATAGAAGTAGCTAGCACTTAATGTTTCTCCCTACATTTACTTCCACCGAGCCTGTCTTCTCAAGATAATGTTGATGAAACTAAGACCCTGGTGAGACTAAGACTTCTATTTGAGAAATGCCCAGCTTCGTCTTGTTTCTTGAAGGCCTTGGATTATTTTCTGTAGCCCTTGAGAATGATTGAGTTAAAAAAGGAGGGTGAAGTTTCTCAAAAAAAGTGGTGTGCTCCTCCCAGTTCTTTTCCTTCCTGTCCTCTCATTTCTGCCTTATTTTCTTCCTTTTATTCCTCAGTTTCTCTCCACTAGGCAGAATCTATAAATACAGACACTGCCAAGCCCTGTGGTAGAGACCGGGACATTCTGGACACCTGGTTTTTAAAATGTCCTTTCATTTCCTGTGTCTGTTGGGAGTAGGAATACAGCCACTTCTCTTCTGCCTTCTCTTCTCTTTTTAAACAATATAAGAAATGGTTTCTTTTTCCCTAATTTACTTGACTACTTTCCTCTATAAAATATTTTCTCATTTCTAGGACAGGTGAATTTTGTAAAATGCATTTTGCCCAAAATAGACACTAGGAATACTCTTCAAGTGAATGGTGTGCGTTCCATCAGAGCCTTTTAAAATGGGGTCGTCTCTGTTTAAATCGTTGTAAAGGTAAAATAAAAGCAAAATTGAAATCTCCCATTATTTCAATAGATTAAATGAAATATGCAAAGTCTTTCTCATCCCCAGATGAATAAGTACATTTTCTTATAAGAACTAACCAGGAATTTAAATTTGATATCTAATGGTATTTTTCCCAGATGATATAAGAGTGAAGGACTCCTGTACAATCAGGACCCGTTTTATATTTGACACTAGTTAATGCTACTTGGCGTTGCTAAGAAGAACTGTTAGCTACTGGTGCTTCTGCTGCTCAATTGAGTGCATAGTATTTAGAGATGCCCATAGAAGAAGCAGCTTGACTACAAGGAAATGCCTAAAACTTAAATCTTCCACCCTGGTTCAATAATTTTATGCCCATTTTACTTTAAGTGAAGCACAGAGAGGTTGAATAACTTGCCTCAGTTCATATAGGTGTTATGTGGATGGATCAGGATTCAAACCCAAGTCTTTCTGACTCCACAAACCCAATGGAATCATTTTTCACTCACTCCTAGATAAAGACGAATGCTAAAGATATTACTTGCTATATATAAAGAAGAGAGAGGAGTTCCAGATGGATAAGAATCTGCTTGCCAATGCAGAGGACACAAGTTCGATCCCTGGTCCAGAAAGAAAGACTGCACATGCTGCTGAGCAACTAAACCAACGTGCTGCAACTACTGAAACCCATGCACCTAGAACCTGTGCTCTGCAACAAGAGAAGCCACTGTACGAGAAGCCTGTGAACCACAACAAAGAGTAGCCCCTACTCATCACAACTTGAGAAAACCCACACACAGTAACGAAGACCCAGTGTAACCAAATAAATAAACAGGAGAGAGAACATTCTGGACTGACTGGCAGAAAAGTCAGCTTAGTTCCTCTCTTTGAAAGAAAGAAAGAGGGAAGAAGGAGATGCTTTAAAACAAAGAAAGATAATGAAGAAGAAGAAAAGGAACAGGAAGAGAAAATGCATCGGGGTATCACTTATCTATAGCAATACTGTTATGCAGCACATAACAGTATTATGAGAAATTTAGCAACTTAAAATAACACACATTTATTATCTCACAGCTTTTGTGGGTCATGACTCCTTATTTGAGGGCCCCACAAGGCCAAGATCAAAGTGTTGGCCAGTCGTTCATCTCACCTTAGGGTCTGACTGGGCCAGGACCTGTTTCAAACTCAGGTAATTGTTAGCAGAGATCAGTTCTGTGTGGCCAGTTGGACTGAGATCTTCAGTTTCTTGCTATGAGAAGATGCCATCTTCAGTTTTGGCTAGTTGCTGGCCAAAGGCCTCCCGTAGTTCTTTACCATGTAGGCCTCCCCAACATGGCTTTTGTTTCATCAGTGCTATTGAGATGGGCATTATTCCTTGTGTAGTAAAATTGCAGAAGTGACAGGCTGTCACCTTTGCAATGTTCTGTTGGTTAGAAGCAAAATACAGGCCCCACCCAAATGGAAGGGATTACACAATTGTATCAATACCAGAAGACAAGGATCAGTGCAGGCCATCTTTAAAGTCTGTCCACCACAAGGACCAAGGAATTGCAGGTCTCCAAACTCTCATTTGCCTTTCTATAAGCCCAAAAGAAATCTCTGGAACCAACATCTCCTAAAATCATTTCCCCATTCCTTCACCTGCCAAATTCAACCTTCAAAACCTAGATCAAATATTTATTTAATGATGAAGTAGGTGTTTTTTCATGGTACCCCATCCATCTATTCTATTATTCCCTCTTTGTTGTTCCATAGTATTTTCTTCAAACCTCTAGTAGAGATAGCACTTAACAATTATTATTATCTGTTTATGGTCTTACATACTTCCAGATTCAAGGATATGAACCTGTTTTAGTCATTGAAATAATAACAGGATGTATGCAAATGCCTGCTACATTATAGAGCGGCAATAGGTGTTCCCTGATAAATTGTCATATTAAATATCTCAATATAAATTATAATAAGTGCTACAGAAATGACATAGACAATAAGTACTATAAGCATTCAAAGGAGTGAGAAGTTAAATTTATTTCATGACAATAGATATTACAAGGTGAATAGTACAAGGAAATCAAGTTTAGACTTACTGTAAAGAGAAGTGTTAATGATGAAACTATCCCAGGAGCTGTCTGTTCCCAAACTTACTAGAGTTTCTTGTCATTAGAGAGCACTGGTCTGGGAATTCCCATATTTTTTGAATGATGGGACCAAGTGACCCTTTAACATTCTTGCCGAACTTCCAGTCTATGACTTTATAAAGTTATTGGATTTTTAGTTCCCACTAACATCTCTATCGGAGAAGGCAATGGCACCCCACTCCAGTACTCTTGCCTGGAAAATCCCATGGACGGAGGAGCCTGGTAGACTGCAGTCCATGGGGTCGCTAAGAGTCGGACACGACTGAGCGACTTCACTTTCACTTTTCACTTTCATGCATTGGAGAAGGAAATGGCAACCCACTCCAGTGTTCTTGCCTGGAGAATCCCAGGGACAGCGGAGCCTGGTGGGCTGCCGTCTATGGGGTCACACAGAGTCGGACATGACTGAAGCGACTTAGCAGCAGCAGCAGCATCTCTGTATTTTCTTCCTGAGGTTGATATATGAGGGGATCTTTTCTGGAGGACCTGGTGAAGGAATTGGAAGTAGAAAGAGCTCAGAGCTTTTTCAGCAAAGCAACTCCTGCCTGCATTCAGATAATTGATTCACCCTACATTACGTATCCTGTCTGTTGCAGTGAGTAAGGAGTTCAAGGATAAGATCCCATTTACAAAGGAGGTAACCATCTGCCTGGGTTTACACCAACCATTTGGTACAAAGAAGGAAAGAAGCAAGAAGAGGAAGACGAGGCCACCAGATGCTTTGGCTTGTGTCTCAATGGAAGGAAAACAGTGGTCTTGAGTCTAGGCTGGTATTGAAGCGGCTTTAAATAGAAAAAACTCAAGAGATAATGGCAGGAAAGGGATTATGATAAACCTATTTTCAACAAACGCTTTCCCTTACCTTTTCTTTTATAACCTCTGTCCTCTCTGTCCTCTCTGCCTCCCAAGAGGCCCAATCCCTCCTCCCCACTGAATCCCCTTCTAAAGCTTCTCCCTTCTCTCCACTACCACCACCCAGACTTTTCCTTAGCTGATCGCCTTGATGATATCCACTTTCTCAGTGTACTTACTCAAGCCTGACCTCTGTTGCCAGAGTTTCCTGCCTGTCTGAAGACTGGGACAGCCAAGCCCCCCACCTTGCCTGTCCTAGACTTCTCAAGGCTGTGAGCAGGGCCTTAGAAAAAAACACAAAAGGGCTCTTCTTTCAAGATTTCTCTGTACTTTCCACCTGTGTGAAAGTGGGTGTTTTGGTGAAGAAGGATTTTTTTTCCTTCTCTTAGTATTTACAATATGTTCCCATTTCTCCCCCTCAGTCTTTTTTTTTTGCTCATTATTTTAAGTTATGCTTTGCATGTAGCACAGGCTCCAGAAATATGGACTGAAATGAATTGACTGCACTTTCATGGTAGGCTGCTTTAGCGGACCCAGAAGACAGTACAAACATTAATGGATCAATCTTTCCCACCCCCACCTCCACACCCCTGCCCCTCCCCCCCCGGCCCCCAACTATTCTGAGTCTTCGTTTCTGCGTGTGAGAGCTTTTCTCTGGAAGTGGAGAGGGGGTGCTCGGGCTTCTAACTCTGGTGGCTTCTCTTGTTTCCCAGCACAGGCTTTAGGGTGCGTGGACTTCAGTACTTGTGGCTCCCATGCTCTAGAGTGCAGGCTCAACAGTTGTGGCACACAGGCTTAGTTGCTCTGTGGCATGTGGGATGTACCAGGACCAGGGATCGAACCCGTGTCTTCTGCATTGACAGGTGGATTCTTTGTCACTGAACCACAGGAAAGTCTGGATCAATCTTTTGTTTCTACAAGAAAATAATTTGGTTCTAGGTAAGTTAAAAACTATTAATGCCAACCTCTATGAAGGAAATTTTTGTCACTATTTTTAAAAATAAAAAATTCAGGACTTCCCTGGTGGTCCAGGGGTTAAGAATCCACCTTCCACTGCAGGAGACACAGGTTCGACCGCTGGTTGGGAAACTAAGATTCTACATGTCAAGGGGCCACTAAGCCCATGTGCCACAAGGCAAGATCCCATGTGCTGCAACTAAGACTGGACATAGCCAAAAATAAATGAATAAATATTAAAGAAAATTAAGGCAGACCTTTATGTGCTGACATTAAATTTTTAAAAAGGTGCAGAAGAATATGCATGTGTTTATCCATAGCTATCTTTTCCGTGAAAATGTATATTTTGTATGTGTATATTTGGGAAGATTCATCTTTCTTTTATAGTTCTGTTTATAAATACTCCCTCCAGGCCCTGCTCCATCTTCTCCCCACAAAACCTTCTCAACTGCGAGAGCTCCTAGTGATGGTTCCTTTTTTTTTTTAATGGCTCCATTTTTTGACTCAGTAAAGTTGTTGGTCAGGCACTTGGCATGTATTATTTATATTATTTTATCTTTTTAATCTTCAATTATGGGTTCTGAATTCCCAGGTAGGCTGTAAACACCAACAATACAAGGCCTCTCATCCAAGTAGACCTGGATTCAAATCCCCTAGAAAGCACATGTTACTATGTAACCTTGTTTACTTTGCTAAACCTCTCTAAACCTCATCTGTAAATTGAAAACAGTAAGACCTACCCCACTGAGTTGGAATGATTGATTCAAGCACAGGAGAAACTGTCTTAGCCTCTCACACATGTGAGTACCAGATGTCCTTTCAGGAAGTCATTAGTGTTATCTCCACACCACTCCCATGCCCACCCCACCAGGGCAGTGAAAATACAGAGTCCAAACCACTGGACTGCCAGGAATTTCCCAGCTTAGTTTATCTTTATTTATGATAACATAGGTTTGAAAAAAACCAAACGTAAAAGTAATTTTCAACGATGATCAACATAGTGATCAAATAGCTTGCTTACCTGACAGAGCAGATTATTTTATTGTTGTTGCTTTTAAACACGTTCTAGTCTACAAGAAAAAATTAGCTTCAGCAATATTATGTTGTGTGTGTGTTCAGTCCCTTAGTCATGTCACACTCTTTGTGGCCCCATGGACAGTAACCTGCCAGGCTTCTCTGTCCATGGGATTTCAGGCAAGAATACTGAAGTGGGTTGCAATGTTCTATTCCAGGGGATCTTACCAACCCAGAGATCGAACCCTCCTGAGTCTCTTACATCTCCTGCTTTGGCAGGTGGGTTCTTTACCACTAGTGTTACCTGGGAAGCCCTAGTAAGATTATAAAAGGGAATAAGTAATAATAGTGGCCAGAAAAGAAATAGAGATGGAGAAATTTTTGTTTTATAAAAGCATGCTGGTAAAAACTAAAATTAAAATAGTTCAGTAAAATAAAGGAAAAATAAGCATTGTTTTAAAATTACATTCATGTATTTCTTGAAAGAAAAGAAAAACATGTACATATTTGTCTGTGATGGAAATAAATAACATTACATTTTCTGTTTTGGGGGTGTTGACTTAGAGAAATTTGTCAGTGACTTCATCAAAGCAGACGTTCTTCATATCTTCACATTCAATAGATTTGTTGATCTATCTTTAGAGCAAACAACATGTTTTAATAATTTTCACTTGGATAAGTTTCTTTCACACAAAAAAACAGACATACAAAGAGTTAGGGAAAGCTGTAAACATGAGGATAAATTTGGCAGAGTTATAAAAATGAGATTTAACAAGAAATTCCAGAAGTTGCAATATGCTTCATGTCTTTGTCTTCACGAATGATTCTAGAGGCTTTCAAATGTCCCCACAATCAAAAATTTTCTATTAAAATGTTTTCTTTATCAGAGATTACTTTCTCGGTAATTTAGTAAACACTTCCAACGTTTTGTATCTCATAAAACAATCTGAAAAAATGAACGAATAATAGTAAATATTGGCATTTATTTTTATTCGTTGCTTTAAAATGCGTGTCCAGGGCTTGGAATTCAAACATTGACTTTTGATTTCTTTTAGCAATGTAAGACCAGAATGTTTCATTGTTCCTTTTGGCATCTTTGAGCTTTTATTCTTTTTATTTTTTTTAATGTGAATGTACCATTTCCTTACATTTTGTTGTTGTATAGCCTACCCCTCAATTTCTATGCACAGCTCTTCACGGAGCAATTTCAAGGCGTAGCATTTCATCAGATATTCAAGTCTGGCTCTCACTGTTTGCAAGTATTTTCATATCTGATTAACCTTATCTAAAATTTTCATACCGGAAAAAAAGACAACAACAACAAAAATACTTACATCTATCGTTGCTTATTTTGAATCTGCAGTTCAAATGTTAAGAATATATAAATTACAAGGATTGGAGGCAAAAACTGCCCAGAGACCTAAAAATTCTTGATTGTTATGAACTTATTTTCCAAGTGAATGGATGGAGCTAAATTCTACTGGATCAGAAATCAACAGTACATTTGGAAATTCTCCAGATTAACCTCTATGTAGAATGCGCAGCTATTAAGGATTAGTAATAACGATGTGCTAATTAGAAGCTTATATATGTATTACTGAAACCCAACAGGTGATGAAAACGTTCCTAACTCAGATTGTGGGGATGGCTGCACAATTCTGTGAATATACTAAAAATTATCGAATTGTATAAAGAGGTGAATTTTATAGTAGGTGGATTATATCACAGTAAAGACACTTTTAAAAACTCAAAAGGAGCTGCAGCAATAGTCTAGAATTTATATCAATAAAAGATTTTTGTGGGTAGGAGAATTTTACTACTGGCAGTTTTATATTATTCTTAAATTCTCTACAGTGAGCCCCATATAGTCATACCCAGGGTGAACAGCTCACTTAGCATGCCACTGGGTAAATTCATGTGTTCATAATTCTATGTAATGTAATTGTCATTAAATTTTACTCCTTTAGACTCTAAACTCAGGGCAGCTGTGTTATGGCTGCCCAAATGCTAAACCACACAGTAATCCAGGGGATTGTGGAATCTAGTATTAAATGACATTCAGGGATGACTTTGCAGTTTCCCTGCCTCTGATAATGAATTTTCTGTCTTGTGGTTCCTCTGTCTCTCTCTCCCACACTCTCTCTCTTTCCCTCTCCCTTCCCCAGCATTCTATGTTAGAAATATCTGAAAACTATTCCAAGAGGCTTAATGTTCTTAAATCTGTCAGTTTTCTGAGACTTTTTAACACCAGCAGAATAAGGTGATTTTTTTTTTAAGGTATGAAGGCTGCAGCAGCTATGTAACTACAACACCTACATCCTCACTAATTCCACCTCCTTTTTCCTGCAAAGGCAAAAGAAACTTCAATCCAGATGCCAAACATTTATTTTTTTGGGGGGTGGGTGGGATGTTAATGTTCAGAGGTGACTCAGTTTTTTCCCATCCCCTACTAGAGTGGTGGGATGGGGAGACTTAAGAAATTAACCAAATAGCAGGCGCTTATGTAAGTGCACCTTTATGGGATGTTTTTGTCAAAAGCCAGACATTTTCCCATTTCTATACAACTGCCCTCTCCCATTTCCCTACGGTTTTCTAGTAGTCATGTATGGATGTGATAGTTGGACCATAAAGAAAGCTGCTGCTGCTGCTGCTAAGTCACTTCAGTTGTGTCCGACTCTGTGTGACCCCATAGACGGCAGCCCACCAGGCTCCCCCGTCCCTGGGATTCTCCAGGCAAGAACACTGGAGTGGGTTGCCATTTCCTTCTCCAATGCATGAAAGTGAAAAGTGAAAGTGAAGTCGCTCAGTCGTGTCCGACTCTTAGCGACCCCATGGACTGCAGCCTACCAGGCTCCTCCGTCCATGGGAGTTTCCAGGCAAGAGTACTGTGGTGGGTTGCCATTGCCTTCTCCAAAAGAAAGCTGAGCACCGAAGAATTGATGCTTCTGAACTGTGTTGTTGGAGAAGACTCTTGAGAGTCCCTTGGACTGCAAGGAGATCCAACCAGTCCATCCTAAAGGAAATCAGTCCTGAATATTCATTGGATATTGAAACTCCAATACTTTGGCCACCTGAGCCGAAGAACTGACTCATTGGAAAAGACCCTGATGCTGGGAAATATTGAAGGCAGGAGGAGAAGGGGACGACAGAGGATGAGATGGTTGAATGGCATCACCAACTCAATGGACATAAGTTTGAGTAAACTCTGGGAGTTGGTGATGGACAAGGAGGCCTGGAGTGTTACAGTCCATGGGGTCGCAAAGAGTCTGACACGACTGAGCGTCTGAACTGAACTGAACTGATTTCCCAACAGGCAAGCATCAAAACAGCACAGTTGTCTCCTAGCAAACAGAGGGCCTCTGCCCAAAGTCTTGCACATTTTCTCCTGGACAAATATGTTTTCTCTTCACTGTTCGCCAAGCAGATGACTTCTTTTTATTTTAAGTTTTACAAGGTAGATTGCTCTCTCATTTTCAATCTCTTCTCATCTCTAGCATTTCCTGATCATCTAATGATAGAGTACGTCTCTTTTTTTTTAGGACAGCAATGGATAGAGTTCTCTCACAAATAAAAGCCAGAGACAGTGTGCAAAAGGGACTGGCTCCAAGTTGAGTCACCCATCTGCTGTCTCTCTAATAGAAGGGTTGGCAGAGTGAATACCACATCCCACACTGAAAGATCAACTGTTCTCAAGAGAGGGGCATTATTTGTTGAGAGAGCATATATTATACATTTAGAAAAAGTGTATTCTAGTGCAGTGGAAGGGACTAAAGTGCCATGGCTAACAACATGGAATATTTGCTCTGTTACTTACAGGTTATGTGACCTCACAAAATAACTTTTTCTCTTTAAATCTTAGTTTCTATATATGTAAAAAGGGCCTAAAAGTTATTTCCTTAATTGAAATGTGGACTTTTTTTTGGATTTAAATATTTACAATTGGGATGTCGTTTAGGATTTCTGACAATCTATTTTACTTTATATTTTCTTTTCTTTTATTATTTTTTGCTCCCTATACCCTGGAAACCACTATTCTACTTTCTATGAATTTGATACCTCATATAAGTGGAATCACATAATACTTGTCTTCTAGTGACTGGCTTATTTCACCTAGCATAATGTCCTCAAGATTTATTCCTTCTTTTTTTAGGTTGAAGGCATGGGTTTTTAAAGGCTAAGGAGTATTTATCATCCTGAGGGTTAAGCAAAGTCTCTTGTGCAGTCTTAAGTGCAGGGGAGGGAAGGGGAAAAAGAAGGAAAAGAGGAAGGAAGATAAGAGAAGGATGTTCTGGAGGAAAGTTTCTGAAAAGGAGAAAGAAGTACAGAAAGGAATTAGGAATACACACTTTATCCCATTTTGCCCAAGGTAAGCCCAACCACCAAACTCCCCTGGGAAGTCAGAAGTTAACCCCCTTTCTGCCTTTCAGAAGGCAGAAATATATATTTATATACATAAAGGTCTTCCAGGCCAGGCTGATTTTTGGAGTCCTTGCAGTTTTAAATTGATTATGCAGTTGGGTTTGCATTTACTGCTCATAATTAGATCCTGTTAGACTTTGCAGAAAAGCACATCCTGCCATGATTCAGGGCACCTGAAAATGAGTTTGTTTGTTAAAGGGTAGTATCAGGTAGACTTGTTTAACAACTATTTAAAATTTTTTTATTTATTCATTTAGTTAATTTTGGCTGTGCTGGGTCTTCACTGCTGCATGCCAGCTTTCTCTAGTTGTGGTGAGCGGGGGCAATTCTCTAGATGCGGCATATGGGCTTCTCATTGCAGCAGCTTCTCTTGTTGCAGAACTCCAGCAATGGATGGAGTTCTCTCACAAATAAAAGTCTTGGGCTTTTCCTCCTGGACAAATATGTTTTCTCTTCACTGTTTGCCAAGCAGCTGACTTCTTTTTACTTTTAAGTTTTACAACAGTTGCAGCTCTAGGAGCACGGGCTTCAATAGTTGCAGCACTTGGGCTCAGTAGTTGTGGCACGTGGGCTTAGTTGCCCCGTGGCATGTGAAATCTTCCTGGACCAGGGATCAAACTGGTGTCCCCTGCAATGGCAGATGGATTCTGAACCACTGGACCACCAAGGAAGTCCATGTTAAACAACTTTTATAGCATTAACATGCTTAATATTGTTTAAACTGGGGAGGAAAGTTACTAATATCCCTTTCTCAGTAAATTGTCATTAATTGTCCTGGATTACTTGGAGAATTTAGAGTGGGGTAGTCATATATTGCCTCTAAAGAATAATCTTTACCACTATATGTTAATACAAAATGGAAAAGGAACAACTGTTGTAAAATAGAATGAAAATTCTCAGAGCAATGAAATGTGGGGTGAAGTTGAAAGACTCCATCCATAATATTTATATCATAGCCTGATATAACATGTTGTATCAAAGAATGAAAAAACTAAGTTAATGAAAATACTTGTGGAGAGGGAAAAGATGTCCTGGCATAGGGAGAGAATTGGTAAATGGAATTGCAAAAAAAGAGAAGAGATCTGAGAAGGAAGAATTCTGCAAAAGAGTAGAGCACATCTAACCAGGAAATAAAATTCTCTCTACAGATAGTTTTCCGCTCTAGGACTATCACTGCCTTAATCTGTTTTACATTAAAAATTTGAACTGAGTTAATTCATGACATTTTCTTACAGAGATTTTTTTTTTCTCATTTTAGAGAATAAAATATGAGGGGAGACTGCTGTATGGTCACTGTTACTTCTTTAAAAAATTTTACACAAATGAATTCACGTACTATTTGTATGATTTATCAAAACACTTTTTTAATGAGGACAACATCGAGGAGTCCCAAACCCGTTTTTCAAGTACATAGAAGCCAATCTTCTAACCAAGTCTAAAGTAGAATCCAAACACAATAGCAGTTAACATTTTTCTGACAAGTGCCATGATCCCCTCACTGTGCTAAGCGCATCACATGCATTACCTCATTTTATTATATGAGGTAGGTGCTATTAAACCCATGTTTATATGAGGAAACTTACCCACGTCCACCAAGATAGTTTAGAAAAACAGGTACATATTGAACTGCTCCAGTTCCTTTTGAGGTTGAGAGGAGCCAGGCCTAGAGCCTCATCTACCCATCTGCCCTCACCCCTGTTTTGTCCTGCCTTCCACAATCCTAGTCCTAGCTTCCGGGACTTCAGTGAGACACTCCTCTGCCTCAGAGAGAACAGTCTGGAGCCTGTTTGCTGGACACTGTGCTAAAGAATGAGGTGACTCAGCTGCTCTGTTTAAGAAGAGTTCTAGCTACCCAGATGTGCTTAACTTTATGTGTCCACTTGACTGAACTAATGGATGCCCAGACAGCTGGGTGAGTGTGTGACAGTGATCACTAGACTGAGTAAAGAAGAGCCACCCTCACATACATACACTGTGTGTGTGGGTATGCTCAGTTACTCAGTCGTGTCTGACTCTTTACGACCCCACAGACTATAGCCCGCCAGGCTCCTCTGTCCATGGGATTTTCCAGGCAGAATACTGGAGTGGGTTGCTGTTTCTTTCTCTGGAGGATCTTCCTGACCCAGGGATCAAACCCATATCTCTTGCATCTCCTGCATTAGCAGGGGGGTTCTTTACCACTGTGCCACCTGGGAAGCCCTGTATATATACACTACTATGTATAAAACAGATAACTAATGAGAACTGGGGTGGGGGGGAGGTGGGGCTTCCCTGATAGCACAGTTGGTAAAGAAGCCACCTGCAAAGCAGGAGATCCCGGTTCGATTCCTGGGTTGAGAAGATCCCCTGGAGAAGGGATAGGCTACCCACTCCAGTATTCTTGGGCTTACCTTGTGGCTCAGGGGGTCAAGAATCCACGGGCAATGTGGGAGACCTGGGTTCAGTCCCTGGGTTGGGAAGATCCCCTAGAGAAGGAACGGCTCTCCACTCCAATATTCTGGCCTGGAGAATTCCATGGACTGTATAGTCCATGGGATCACAAAGAGTCAGTCGGACACAACTGAGAGAGTTCCACTTTCACTTTTCACTTAATGAGAACTGACTGTATAGCACAAGGAACTCTACCCAGTGCTCTGTGGTGACCTAAGTGGAAAGCAAATCCAAAAAAGAGGGGATATATGTATATGTAAAGCTGATTCATTTTGTTGTACAGAAGAAACTAACACAGCATTGTAAAACAATTATACTCCAATAAAATAAAAATATAGAAGATCCACCCTCACCAATGTGGGCAGGTGTCATCCAATCCTTTGAGGGCCGAATAGAACAAAAAGGCTGAGAAAGGGCAAATTCCCTCCCTCTCTTCTTGAATTCAGACATCCATTTTCTCTTGCCCTTGGACATAGAAGGACACAAGAGTCCCTGATGTGGGACCTTTAGACTCCAGAATTTACACCAGTACCCCTCTCTCTCATTCCTCTGTCTCAGGCCTTTGGCCTAAGGTTGAAAGTTACATTATAGGCTTCTTTGATTTTTAGAGCTTCAGAGTTGGACACCACTGGATTTCCTGGTTCTGCAACTTGCAGACAGCATATCATGGCATGTCTCAGCCCCATAATCATGTAAGACAATCCCCATGAAAAATCTCCTCTTACATATTTATGTACCATATACCATATTGGTTCTGTTTCTCCTGAGAGTCTTGCCTAATACACAGGGCTGATCAAAACTTTATTAAAATAGATTATGACTGGAACCACAGAACACTTTCCCTCTCAGACCTCATCAAACAGAAACCAAAAAATACTTAAACATTCTTGTGCTTGCTGTTAAGCACTCAGTTGGTTTTAATTAACCATTTAAAAAATAGGTTAAAAAATGGACAAAAACAGTTTTGAAGGACACATAGGCCCTAGAAGGGTACATGTAACAGAAAATACCCATAAAGGAAGTACCTGCCTGTCACTCCTGAAAAGTTTACGTTGACTTCACAACCTTCGAGGCTGTATGCACTGTGCCCTTCTTAATCTATGGTTCTGGCCTAGTTTCAAGCAGATGCTCAGTCAACACTGGGTCCTGACCCTATGGAGATTTACTTGCATACAAGGAAGTTCGTGCTTCAAGCCCAAGCCCCAGCTGGGGAATGGTCCCCTTGAATCTTCTGGCCTGTAGCTAGACAGAGTTAGTGAGGGAGGGTGTAAGGATAGAATCTGTGAGCCAACAAGCCAGACAGATATTCTGGAAATACTTTAAAAGTATTCAAAAAGAATGCTTGAATTATATGTGCACCAAACACCTGTTCTGAGCCATCCCAACTCTCCTGACTGGGATTCACCTACTGGTGACTCTGGTTTTCAGTTATGGGACAGTCGACTCACAAGGGAAAAAGGCCCTGCTGTGTCTGAAGACCATACCGTGGGTCAACTGTCCCAGGACAAATGAGAGGTCTCATCAGCCAAAAAGAGCACCCAGAGGTCAAAAGAAAGGGGAGCACTTGGGTGGGGAGGTCCTTCACAAAGACTTTTATTTATTCATTTATTTTTGGCTGCACTGGATCTTCATTGCTGCATGGGTTTTTCTCTGCGGGGAGCTGAGGCTACTCTTCATTGCGCTGCTTGGGCTTCTCATCATGGTGGCTTCTCCTGTTGCGGAGCATAGGCTCTAGGTGCTCTGGATTCGGTAGTTGTGGTGCGTGGGCTCAGTAGTTTTGGTGCACAGGCTTCGTTGCTGCACAGCATGTGGGATCTTCCCACACCAGGGACTGAATCCATGTCCCCTGCATTGGCAGGTGAATTCTTAACCATTAGATCACCAGAGAAGCCCTACAAAGACTTTTGACAGCAAACCACAAAGAGGCACAAAGAAGAAACCAAAAGGAGCTCTTCTATTTGCAAAGACAAATGTGTTTTCATGGAGAACAGGTGGAAGAGAAGCAAAATTGGCAGTCAGGGACTGTTCCCCGCAGTACCTAGGAAATAGGTAACTTCTGTTCCAGAGAGGCAGAGCTAGTGGTGGTATTCCTAGCAGGGCAGTCACTCTGCTTGCCTCACTTATCCATGGTTAAGTTAAGGAACTACAGACTCTGGACTCCTGACACATGCCCCATTCCATCATGCCACACTCATCAGGAATGCCTGAATCTTTCCATCAGACCCTTCCTTTTCACTCTACTCTGAAAATTTCTGGTGAGAACAATGTGTCAGTTTCTCTAGGGTCTTCATTAAACTGCCCAGATTGTTGCTTTGATTCTATCAAAGAGTCAGCACTCTCCTCCTGGTCCCAGGAAGCTCTTCATTCATCTCTTTTACTCAGTGAGCAAACCTCTCCAGAGACTTCTCCAAATGGTTTAATTCCTTATTTCAGTTTCTTCCCCAGGATCATGCTTTTTCCCGATAAACAGCATTTGGCAACCATTCCATATTCCAAGTGCTAAGAATGACTGTTCCATATCTTGAAATATGAGTTTCTGAAATTAAGCGCAATCCCTTTCATAAAGTCTGTATCATTTGAGTTGGGTCATGAAGGATGTGTTTGTAAGGTGCATGGTGGGAAGTCACTCTATGCAAAGAGAATACATTGTGCACAGCTACATGAACATGTGTGAGCTAAAAGATGAAAATGAGGCATCTAGGGACAAATCAGGATGGGTATTTTTCAGTACACTGAGGCATTGAACTTCCATGATACAAACCAATAGAAATTTTTAAGCAGTGGAGTGATATGATTAGTGTGTCTTTTAGTAGTATGTACGGTAACCTGGAAACCAACTCTTTGGAAAAGATCCTGATGCTGGGTAAGATTGAAAGCAAAAAGAGAAGGGGGCAGCAGAGGATGAGATGGTTAGATAGCCTCACCGACTCAATGGACATGAATTTGAGCAAATTCTGGGAGACAGTGAAGGACAGGGAAGCCTGGCATGCTGAAGTTCATGGGGTTGCAATGAGTCAGACATGACTCAGCAACTGAACACACACACACACACACACACACACACACACACACACACACAGGTGTCTTGGACTCTCAGTGTCTTTTGAATGAAACTGCCCTGATTGTCGTCTCTGACTGTGTGTTTTTATTTATTGAGTGATGATAGACTGACTGATCAGGACTGTCCATTTAACAACACTGGAGGGTTTTTTCCTGGTCTTCCTGGTAATGAGTACTTACTTGGAATTAGTGCTTCCTTGTAGTGGGAGTGGCTGGGGACGGCCTCACTTGCTGCATTATATCCAAATACTCTTAGCTTGGGAATGTAACTCTCCAAAGCAGCTGGTGCCCAAGCCCAGACTGTTTCTCTCCTATTTACAAGGACACTCTCACACTTGCCCTATGAAAAAGAAGATCAATGTTTGGTAGGGTCCTACTTT
The DNA here is from genome assembly GCF_054371585.1 of Giraffa tippelskirchi. Taxonomy (NCBI): domain Eukaryota; kingdom Metazoa; phylum Chordata; class Mammalia; order Artiodactyla; family Giraffidae; genus Giraffa; species Giraffa tippelskirchi. The sequence continues at coordinate 47,624,821 of NC_137276.1, forward strand.
CAGGAGCCCAAAGATGGTGCATCAAGCTAGCCCCAGTACACCTCCCTGCAGGATCATACGAACTTGCTGGTGTGTTTCAGAAACCTGTTTGCCCCAAAGTACTTCAAATTTCCCACAGCTGATTGGACCACGGTTGGCAAACTAATCCAAAAGTAGTCAATCTATACTTTGCTCACTAGCTGAAAATGTGTAGCCTGAAGTAAAAAGATGAACTGTGTCAATGGGATTCTTCCCTTTAGGGAGATAAACAGGGAGTACCAAAAAGCTTGGCCATTTAGCAGCAGAAATAGTTGCTTGAAGAGTGTCAGAAAGTGGAGTAAGGGTGGTGGGAGCTCATACCTTGTACAAGAGAAGTTAACGGGGAGCTGGAAAAAGGAAGATGGGCCAGCGTGCAGACAGGACCAACATCTCAGGAAAAGGAAAATAAGACAGTAGCCAGACTCCAGACTGGTTTTAGTTTTTATGTTTATTTTGAATGTGGAGAAGGGAGAATGAGAGGCTTCTAAATTAAGTTTCAGATTCTGTTAATATTTCTATCAATCTTTCACTATCTTATTTCCCTGAACATTTTCTTATAAGTTACCTGAGTGGATTTTTGTTCCTTGCTCTTTGTAAGCATTTAGAATGGTATGGTAGCTATTGTTTAGGGTTTCCTGGAAAGCTTTCTTCCAACCCTCACCTTGTAACACATTCTGATTCCTGGCCACAGGGAAGAAAGGTGGACATGTCCAGGAGGTTTTTGGATATACAATGCTGAAACTGGGGTAAGAGTTTGGCTGGAAAGAGAGATTTTAAAATCATTATCATATACATAAAAACAAGGAAATAATATTTATAGAGCACTTTCAATATAGTATACGTGAACCGTGAACTTTCAGATGTTCAAGCTGGTTTTAGAAAAGGTAGAGGAACCAGAGATCAAATTGCCAACATCCCCTGGATCATTGAAAAAGCAAGAGAGTTCCAGAAAAACATCTACTTCTGCTTTATTGAGTATGCCAAAGCCTTTGACTGTGTGGATCAAAATAAACTGTGGAAAATTCTGAAAGAGATGGGAATACCAGAAAATCTGACCTGTCTCTTGAGAAACCTGTATGCAGGTCAGGAAGCAACAGTTAGAACTGGTCATGGAACAACAGACTGGTTCCAAATAGGAAAAGGAGTACGTCAAGGCTGTATATTGTCACATTGCTTATTTAACTTATATGCAGAGTACATCATGAGCAATGCTGGGCTGGAAGAAACACAAGCTGGAATCAAGATTGCCGGGGGAAATATCAATAACCTCAGATATGCAGATGACACAACCCTTATGGCAGAAAGTGAGGAAGAACTAAAGAGCCTCTTGATGAAAGTGAAAGAGGAGAGTGAAAAAGTTGGCTTAAAGCTCAACGTTCAGAAAACTAAGATCATGGCATCTGGTCCCATCACTTCATGGGAAATGGATGGGGAAACAGTGGAAACAGTGTCAGACTTTATTTTTTTGGGCTCCAAAATCACTGCTGATGATGATTGCAGCCATGAGATTAAAAGACGCTTACTCCTTGGAAGGAAGGTTATGCCCAACCTAGATAACATATTTAAAGGCAGAGACATTACTTTGCCAACAAAGGTCCATCTAGACAAGGCTATGGTTTTTCCAGTGGTCATGTATGGATGTGAGATCCAACCAGTCCATCCTAAAAGAGATCAGTCCTGGGTGTTCATTGTAAGGACTGATGTTGAAGCTGAAACTCCAATACTTTGGCCACCTCATGCGAAGAGTTGACTCATTGGAAAAGACCCTAATGCTGGGAAGGATTGGGGGCAGGAGGAGAAGGGGACGACAGAGGATGAGATGGTTGGATGGCATCACTGACTCGATGGACATGGGTTTGGGTAAACTCCAGGAGCTGGTGATGGACAGGGAGGCCTGGCGTGCTGCGAATCATGGGGTCAGAAAGAGTCGGATACGACTGAGCGACTGAAATGAACTGAACTTGGCACATTATATTAATATCAGTTAATTCTTACAATAATATATGGAGATTACTTTTTCTTTGGACACGCGGAAACTGAGGCTTAGAGAATTTAAGCGCTACAAGGTCACACAGTAGATAGAGATCAGAGCTTGGATTCCATCCTGGGACAGGGGTCAGTCCACAAAGCCCACGCTTCTCCGGCTATGCTGGGTGGCCTTCCATTTCATGGGAGGACACAAAGTCTATCGTCTAGGAAGATATTAATGGCGAGAGGTCTGAGATCGGAACTCCAGGGCACTGTAACTCTTGAGAAGAGGATTTGGTAACAGAAAAAGAGAAGATGAAAAAAAAAATTACAAGATGAGCTGTAGCACACATTAGAATCCGGTACATGTTTTTCGAGCTAATTTGTTATTCTCATTTTACAGATTGGGAACTCCAGTTTCAGTTACTTGATCAAAATCCACCTGCAGAGACTAACCCAGACCTGGCATCTCTGAGACCAGACAGTAGGTGAAGGTCTCCGACCCCGGGCAACGGCCGAGTAGGATGCAGGAACTACATTTCCCAGTATGCTCGGCGGGAGGGGGCGGGGCCGGGAGGCCGCAGGTTCCTTCCCAGAAGCAAAAGCGGAAACAAAAGAGTCTCGCCGGCGTCCCCGCCCGCATACTCGCACACATTAGCGCTCGGGCGCACTCGGAGCAGGCACCCGCGCCCAGAGCGAGCCAGACAGCAGCGAGCCGGGAACCCATCCGGCTGAGCCAGCTGAGTAGCCGGCGATCCGAGCCCGCACGATCCCACGCCCCCGAGCCCTGCAGCAGTCTCCCGCTGGCCAGTGTCCCCGCCGCCCTCCCTGACCGATGGCGCTGAAGCGGATTCAGAAAGTGAGTGCCGGGGCCGGGCCTGGGACGGCTGGGCGGGCTTCGGCTCCCTGCTCACGCTGACCCCGGTGGTGGTCCCGAGAGACGCGCCTGGAGGGAACGTGCAGGGAGGATGGGCTAGGGCGGGGGCCGGGGGCCAGAGACGCCGGCGGGGCCAGCGGGTACCCGACAGGTGAGGTGGGAGCAGCGGCAGGTCCCCGGTGCTGGAGGTGCTTGGAGGCAGGGGGCCCGCTGTGCGCTCGCGCCGGAGCTGCGCCCGGGGAGCCCTGGCTGGAGAGCCTCTTCTGTCTCCAGACCTTCCCAGAATATGTGCCGCTCGGTCACTGCTGGATTTTGCCCTATACCCGGCTAGCTTTGGCCCTTGTCATGCTGCTTTCTTCACGCTGTTTCTGAAGCCTGTCCTCTTCTATGATCTTGCCTTCCCGTGCTCCCGGGAGGGCATGGAAGGTGTGGTGGGCCTGCAACCTTCCTCCGCGGAGCTGTTGGGTTTGTTCTTTCTCTTCTCTGCGGTTGGCTTTTGCTCAGATGCCCGAATGGACTGGGAAAGCCCATTTGGGGCCGAGAAACCAGCAGAAGCCTCCTGCCCCTTCTATTTTGGTGCCTCTGCTGCTGCCACTTGAGGTCACATAGCTGTAGTGAAAACATAGTTGCTGATACACAACAAGATGACCTCCTGGCTGTGATTCATGGTGAGTCAAGCCAAGCAGGTTTTTTTTTTTCCTCGCCATGATAAACTTATATGTAAAGTTTGAGACACAACAGAAACTGTCACAAATTAAATTGTTTGATGCTTTGACACATGGGTATAGAATGAGGAAGAAATGTGTATAGTCGTTAAACAAATATGTATCTGTCCCAACTCAGTGTAAAGAATTGTTTTCTCTTGAATGTTTTTTGCTACCATCTCTAATGTGAACATCTTACAAACCTTAGATTGGGGCGTTTTTTTTCTGTTCACTTTTGTTTCTTGTTGGGTTATTTGATCTGTTCACTGACACAAGTTTTAGGCTTTACTGTTATGGTTCATGTGGAGAACATTGAGAATTTGTTTTTTTAATGGGAAGTGCATTCAGCAGGTTAAACCAGCAATGGACAGCATGTTTTGTAAAGGATTTCAGAAGAAATACTACCGAAAATTTTTTTTATCAAGTTTTTCAGGCATAAATCAATAGGGCAGTGATAAGGAAGTATACATTGTATTCTCAGTCACCATTGATATCATCTTCTGGTACAGAGGACAGCAACTTTCTGACCCAGCCAATTTGGTGGTGATGAAGGGGAGGGGTCAAATGATAGATCTGAGAAATACTGTTATTTTTTGTGCTTATTAAGGTTACTCTCACTGTAAAGCACATAACTAATAATCAGCATGTATTGATTAATATGTTTTCTGATTTGAAGATAATGCAGTTATACACTTTTTTTCATATACATGATTCTAATTTTGAAACCCCACTCAGCATCTTTGCCATGCCTTGTGTACTTTTAAATGATGATGTAATGTTGGCTCACATTTGAGATAAACACACATTTTCCAAGGAAGTCTTAAAATTCCATTTCCTTCTTCCCTAGTTGTGAAAATTTTTTGCAAGACTGCATGTACAGTAGCTTCAAATAGTGTAAAATTTGTTGACAGTAAGTGAATATTCAAAGAAAATGGACACTGTTAAGTGTCCTGGGCAGTTTATCAATCTCCTTGCTGAGCCAGTGTATTTGGCTTATATTTATAATATGGCATATACCCAGATCATATTTTTAGTCACTATTAGTTGTTATTAGTTTATAAGAGAATTGGTAAAAAAAAAAGTTGGGAATGACATAACATCCCATCTCTGCGTGTCAATCTTTGGCTTCCCTTCTCTGTTACCAAAAAAAGTGACTTGTACAGATCTCTTTTCCATTAATCACTTGTTCAGACCTCAACTTTAGGAAGTATTTTGATTCCCCACATTTTCTCTTTCTTTGCTACCTTCTTGATGAGAAGTGAATTCCAGGGGAGGTGTGCTGTTTGTCATATGAACAGTTAAGTTACAGAGCCCTCTTTGATATCATCAGTATATAAATTCTTTTTGAATCTTGCATGCTTCAACAAAAGAATACATGTTATTGACTTTTGGCCTTTCTTTTAAAATGTATTAAAGTAACACTGTCAGGTAAGGTCATTGGGTTGCAATTTTCCTGGGCCTACAGTGGCAGGCTTTGGAACTGTGCAGAACCTTAAAGAACTTTGAGGAGTGAAGATCAGGGGAACAGCTTCTAGGGTAGTACATCAGAATCAACCATGGGACATTTCAGACCATCCCCACTGCTGTAGTCCATGGGGTTGCAAAGAGTTGGACATGACTGAGCCACTGAACTGAATGAACCATTGCTGTAAATGGAGAGATGCTGCTGAGTCCCTCAGATGGGCTGCCATGGAAAAAAGGTTGTGAACCACTGACTGACATTCTAGTCTACTCACTGTTGTTCAGAGAAGGAGCTTGAGGTTTGGAGTGGAGTGCTTTGTCCAAGTTAATCTCTTAAGAAGTGATTTGGCATGTTTTAAAAAGGTTATGACTTCACAGTTTTTCACTTCATAGGAAAAGATGAAAGATGGTTGAATTAAATGTATTTGTATGAATATACAAAGCATGTGGATATGAGTGCTTAAAATATATTTCTATGCTAAGAGTATGCTAAGTGATTTAATACTCTAATTTATACATTCAGTGCCAGTTTTGCATTTCAGTTCATAAATTCACACACTCTTTCCCTATTTTTAGATACAGTGGAAGATGTAGTCACAGTCACCTAAATCACTAAAGGGAAAAAATTCGAACAAAGTCTGAGGAAAGATATCCTCAAACATGTCTGAAAAAAGAGAATAGTTTTTCAGGTGGACATTTATTATTTTCCAGAATTAATTCTGAAGTGTTTCTTCTTCTTTTTTCTTTTCTTTTCTTTTTTTTGAAGTATTTCTTCCATCAATGGGGCTTCCCTGGTGGCTCAGATGGTAAAGCGTCTGCTTGCAATGAGAGAGACCAGAGTTCGATCCCTGGGTTGGGAAGATCCCCTGGAGAAGGAAATGGCCACCCACTCCAGTACTCTTGCCTGGAAAATTCCATGGACAGAGGAGCCTGGCAGGCTACATTCCATGGGGTCACAAAGAGTCGGACACGACTGAGCGACTTCACTCTCTCTCTCTCTCTTCTTTTGTAAACATATTTTGGAAATCATTTTTTAAATTGCAAATATCATAGTCCTAAATGTCTTGAAAACCAGAAGGAAAAAAAAAGGAAATTCTAACACAGTTATCATCTTAGTATTTTCCTTCTAGATTTGAGTTTTGCTTTGCAAATATAGCAACACAGATGACTGTTTCTCAGTGTATACTTCTGTGAACAAAATGGAATATTTATATTTTTAATTTAATTTCGATTTAACTTAAAATGTATATATATAATATAGATTAAAATACAACTTTATAAGTGTTTTGAGCTGTTGAATTTTTTGATTTGTACGATTTCACATTACACTGCTTTTTGTCAGTCTAGAAAACCTTCTGATACTTCAAAATTGCAACAACAACAAATGAAATATCAAATGGGAGAAGAAGCTCTGGTTTCTATTCCTGGCTCTGTGACTTACTAGCTTGTTTCCCTATCCATACAATTATGCTGCTGATAAGTAAAACTGGCATGTATGACATATAATGATTACTCTCTGCTAGACACTGGATTAAATGCTTGACATGTATTAGTTGATTTAATCATTAGTGGACCCACAAGGTAGAAATGATTATTATTCCCATGTTACAGATGATGAAACTAAGGCACAAAGATGTTGAGTAATGTACTCAGAATCACATTCTGTAATTGTAAGTGGTAGTGCTAGGAGTCCAAACCAGACAGATGGCTCCAGAATCCCTGCTCTTAACTATTTCGGTATATCCAGATGGACTCACATCTTCTATCTTTTGTACTTAAATTGAAGGACATAGAGTCAAATGAGTTTATGAACATGTTTTGCAAACTGGAACATTCTATACAAATGTAAAGTGGTATTATAATTAATACCTTGGCATATTTAATCATCTTCATAGATACATCACTCAGTGTGTTGACTATGCATTGTAAATTTCTGCTTTAAAGTGATGTGCACTAGATCAGTTAACATGGTAAAAGAATAATATAACTTTGTTTATCTTTGTTCCATCACTTTAAATTTTTCCCCTCTGAAAGGATTTAGGAAAAAATGTTTGTAATTCATAAATGTTCTGTCAAAAGAAAATTTCATTGGGAAGTTTTTATTTGAGAAAATGGTTTATGAATTAATCTAGCTGTTAGATCCCATAATGGCTTTGGAAAGTAGTCAACAGTTCAGATATGTTAGAAAGATTTTCAGATTATAAGATTAAGACTCCAGGTTCCTTCCGTTAAAAAGAATATGACTTAAAACGTTTTAAAAAGAAGGAACACAGTATTTGTGCTTCTTGGTAGATAAATGGTTTGCCTTGAGATGAAAGGAAGAAAATGTTCTTTTTCTAAAAAGACACTGTATGAATTTTTCTGCTTTTAAATCTTTGTAATTAAGTTCAGTCTTTCTTTTGCCTCCAGGATCATGTATTCTTCTTCCTTTATCACAACAGAGGTGTAAAAAGATTAGATAACCTATCCTACTTTAAAAGTTCTGAGGTTCCTTCTCTGTGGAAATAAATAGCATAGATCTAAATATGGCAGTTTATGCCTATTTTAGGAAGCCAGGCACATATAAAAACTAAACCTAGCAGGATGTGGGATTGCCTCCTGCAAAGCAAAGTAGCATCCTTATTCATTTTAGTTCCCTGAAATACATGTAGAAAACATATTTAATGAACACCACTAATCAAAATGATTAGTTAGTAATACTTTCCATCAAACTGAGTTAATGGTTGTCTATAATGAATTGGCTCCCCATCCCCCTTTTTAAACACTGGATAAATTGAGAGTATGTTTAATTAAAAATAAGTATTTAAATACTTATCCTGTCTCCTCTTAACCCTGTATACTGGCTTAAAAAATACCAGAATAGGGCTTCCCTGATGGCCCAGTGATTAAGAATCTGTCTTGTAGTACAAGGGACATGGGTTCAATCCCTAGTCCGGGAAGATCCCACATGCCGTGGAGCAACCAAGCCCATTTGCCACAACTCCTGAAGCCCATGCACCTAGAGCCAGTGCCCACAACAGGAGAAACCACCGTGATGAGAAGCCCACGCACCACGGTGAAGAGTAGCCCCTACTCCCTGCTGCTGGAGGAAGCCCACTCACAGCAACAAAGACCCACCACAGCCAAAATAAATAAACCTTAAAAAAAAAATACTGGAATATTTAATATAATCCAGATTTGCAGGTTTGGGTATTGGAGGGACCCTCAGGGCACCTCAGGACAATTGAAAGCAAGACAGTTTCTATTTCTGTTGGTCTAGATGGCCTCTGAGAAGCGGAGGGTTTTTCCCCTCGAATTTAACTTGGTTCTGGGAGGAATCGGAAGGTTCAGTGACTCACATTAGACAGTAGTGATGGATAGGCTCCTGTGTTCCAGGCGTTGTCTTCAGTATGGGGAGGAAACCACCACAACGCACCTCAGCTACCACTGTGGGTCAGATCACCACCGTGCTCTGCAGCTTCCTGCCTTGCCTTTTCCTGGATGTGGTCCCCACTCTTCTCTATTCATATTATCCTGTTGGCGTGGCTCTTCTTCACTGACAGCTTATTAGATTCCTACTCTCTTTTCAGATTTAGGAAAGCCTTTCTATCTGGGGTGAGGTGGGGATTGGTTCCTTCATCTTTATTAGCAGTAAAATTAACCCAATGGTTTTCCCTCCAGGTTGCCACCCTCCTTTTGTGAGCAGTTTGGATTGCTCTAGGGTATCAGCGACTCAACGAACATGAGTTTATGTAAGCTCTGGGAGCTGGTGATGGACAGGGAAGCCTGGCGTGCTGCAGTCCATAGGGTCACAAAGGGTCGGATGCGACTGAGCGACTGAACTGAACTGAGAGGGAACCCAGCTGAGGTGGTAGCCTGGGCCTGTTGTTCTTTTTTAAACCCGTAAAACTCTTGAGGGTGTTTTTTTGCTTTCCCCAAGTTTTAATGTGTTGTATTTTCATTTAGTTAAAAATACTTTCTAATTTACCTTTTTATTTCCTTTTTGGTCTTTGAGTTATTTGGAAATACATGATTTATTTTCCAAATAATTGGGATGTTACAGAGCTTTCTGTTACTGATTTCTAACTTAATTCCATTGTGATCATAATATGTGTTATTACTTGATTTTAAAATTTTTGACCTGTTTTATGGCCAAGAATATAGTCTTTATTTTTTATTTACACAATAATAACATCCTTCCAGCATTCAATATAGATTTTTGAATGAATAGTGGTTAGTGATTTCTAGTCTTAATTTTGCATCTGTTGTTTAATCGCTCAGTTGTGTCTGACTCTGCGACCCTATCGACTGTAGCCCAGTAGGCTCCTCTGTCCGTGGGATTCTCCAGGCAAGAATACTGGAGTGGGTTGTTGCTATTTCCTTCTCCAGGGGATCTTCCTGATGACCCAGGGATTGAACCCCAGTCTCCTGCATTGCAGACAGGCTCTTTACTGTCTGAGCTACCAGGGATTTCTAGTCTTCATTTTGCCAGTGTCTGGTTGGCATCTAGGCTATGTCTAAGGAATGTATGCAAAACTAAAGTCTACACCTTGCTGATATTTTAGTGTTTTCTTGCACTTTTATGAGCTTTCAGAACAGGGGTGACAAAATCAGTTTAGTGGATCACAAACAGCAGTTTTAAAAATGGAATAGAAAATATTAGTGCTTTGGATATAGTAATGGTGTTGTTTCCTGAAACCTTAGTTTTAGTTATGCATATGTTCCTGTGCATGTGTGTTATGTGTACTAGGTTGTGGTGTATAATCCTTTTTTTATTATGAATCGCTGTAATGAAAGTTTGAAAGTCACTGTCCCATAGCAGAAGATCTTTAGGTAAGATCACTATTGTCAGAAATACATGCCATATATTTATGCATGCATGCATGCATGCTCAGCCGCTCAGTCTTTGTGACCCCATGGACTTTAGCCCGCCAGGCTCCTCTGTCCATGGCGTTTTCCAGGTGAGAATACTGGAGTGGATTGTTATTATTTCCTTCTCCAGGGGATCTTCCTGACCCAGGGATCGAACCTGTATCTCCTATCTTCTGCATTGGCAGGCTGATTCTTTACCACTGAGCCACCTGGGAAACCTACCATATATTCATACATATAACTATATGTGTATATATATATAGAGAGAAAGCAAATGAACCTATATACATACATACAGGCACACATACACACATACACGTACACACACATTGTAAAGTGTTCTAGTCTTGGAACATTTCTGTTTGATACAAACTGTCAATGCTCATTATTTTCTACTACAAGTAGAAGCATTTTATAGTCACTGAGGTATAGCTGCAGTATTCAAGAATAGTACTGGGTGATTCTAAGACAGATTAGTTACTTTATTATGAAAATGCTTATTAAGTGCCTACTATGTGCCAGTTATTAGGGGTGAAACCATAAAAATGTAAATATTGGTAGATAGGTTTGTGTTTTAAGTGGGCTTTGAGAAAATAGGCTGCTGCCTTTTTTTCTTTTTCCCTGAAGCATATCTTTCTTGGTTACTATGAAATAAATAGTAACTTTTGATAATGTAGCATTTAAAATGCTCTGTGTTGCATGTTCCATCATGTGTCAAAATTCTATTATGTATGTAATTTCCTATCATGTTTTTCTTGCTTTTCAGAGTGTCTGAACACAGACACTCTCAAAGCTTGTGAAGTAGTGTTCATTTCTATCCGTTTATAAGGTAGAAGCCTCCTGGGAAAAGATAATAAGAATTCCTTTTCATTCCTTCATTCGTCACACTTTGGTTTCTCTTGAGCATGACTGAAAATGTGCAAATGGCCTTAATTCAGTACTGGCACATTGTTGGCATCAGTGTCGATTGAAAATAATGTGCTCTAGTTATTACAGTCTTGAGATGAGTATTGTTTCGAGGTAGGAAGAGTGCTGCAGTGGAAGTCAGATGGTCTGAGCCTTTGTCCTGGCTTTGGCTTTGTGACCTTGGCCAAGAAACTCATAGTCCTTATTTTCTTTATCTAGAAATGTAATGGGTTGAACTAGGTAACTACTGTGGCCTTTTCTGACTTATAATTTCCAGCACACTTAACTAATGTTATGTGCTGTTTTCCTTTTGTCCCGCAAACAGCAAAAATGGTCACAAAAATAAATATTGAGCAGTGGTACTGTGTTTTGCTGCTACATGAAACTTGAATTAAAATTCTATTTTAAATTGTCAGAATTGAAATAAATGTGGGCATCTTAATGTATAATGTAAAATTAATGAGTCTCAAGATATATTACCTTTTGATTAAAGAGCATTTATTTGAGATGCAAATAAGATATATTTCTCTTTTTATACTGGTAACATAGTGTGATTTTCTCATTCCATTTAGCATCCATCTGTTTCACAGGTATCTTTTGTACTTTAAAGATTATTTTAGGACTTTCCTGGTGGTACAGTGGATAAGAATCCTCCTACCAATGCAGGGGACATGGGTTCAGTCCCTGGTCTGGAAAGATTTCACATGCCACAGAGCAGCTAAGCCTGTGCACCACAACTACTGAGCCCACAAGCTGCAACCACTGAAGCCCCTGTACCTAGAGCCTGTGCTCCACAACAAGAGAAGCCACTGCAATGAGAAACCCATCATGCACCACAAATAGAGAGTAGTCCCTGCTCACCACAACTAGAGAAAGCCTGTGAACAGCAACAAAGACCCAGTACAACCAAAAAAAAAAAAAGATTATCCATATATTTAGACAACTGCCTTACACAACTGCTTTACATATAGTAGATTTTTTAGATTCAAATTAATGCATTTATGGAACACCTTATGTATACAAGGCATATACAAAATATGATAAGATGTATGGGAAAGCAAGGTATAAGCAGCATTAACTAAGAACTTTTAAACTAATAAAGATATGAGATGTACCACAACAACTCGGTATACTAAGGAAAATACACCGTACTTGAGCATGAACGGCGTCAAAGGTGAGAGAAGCCAAATTTATTTGGGGGAAATCAGGAAAAAGTCTATGGAGAAGATAGAATTAGATATAGGTTTGGAAGATTGGTAGCATTTTATTTTCCATTATAAAAGATATCCATGTTTATTGTAGAAAATTCAGAAACTGCAGACCAAAAAAGAATGGAATGGGATTTCCCTGGTAGTCCAGTGGCTAAGAATCCATGTTCCCAATGCATGGGGCCCAGGTTCATTCCCTGGTCAGAAAACTAGATCCCACATGCCACAACTAAGACTGAGAAGAGCCAAATAAATAAGTAAATATTAAAAAAAAAAAGTGGAATGATGGTGTTGGTTAGCAAAGACGTGGAAACCAGGTTCATAGAGGAAGCTACAGAAATGCAAGCAATACAAAGTACATGACTTATTTGGAAAGGAACAGGTAATCCTGTTTTGGGGGGTCAGAAAATAGTATGACCTTAAAAATTCATACTGGGGAGGGCCTTGAATACCTATACTGACAGGTGTTAGTTGCTCAGTCGTGTCTGACTCTGCAACCTCATGGGCTGTAGCCCACCAGGCTCCTCTGCCCGTGGGATTCTCCAGGCAAGAATACTGGAATGGATGCCATTCCCTTCTCCAGGGGATCTTCCCGACCCAGGGATTGAACCCAGGTCTCCTGCATTGCAGGTGGATTCTTTACTGTCTGAGCCACCATGCTGACAAATGTGTTCTTAATGCGGAAGTTGGGAGATACCATTGAAGGTTTTTAAATGAAGAAGTTAACATTCTTAATCCTATTGCTGTATATACATTCTTGCCCTCATAGAACACAAGATTCTTTACCATTTATAGATTTGTCACAAAAAGGGAAGTATAGAGTGCCATGCGAATATAGCAGGGACCCTTTGGAGGGTTCAGGGAAAGCCCCCTTAAGGAAATGATATTTAAGATGAGACAAAGTGATTGTGTGTGTATATGGGGGAGGAGGCGGCATGATTAGGAGTCTTCTGTCTAAAATGAAATCATGTTTGAAACTAGAGACAAGACAGCATTTTGGGGAAGTGAAAGTCATTATGACTGATACAGAGAATGGTTGGGGGAAAGTGGTTGCACATGTTGGGCTAGAGAGGGGACAGATCCTCAAAGTCGTTTTAAGCATTTATAAATCCTCTGTTAAGGCTAATAAAAAACATTGAAAAAGTTTGACAGGGTGCTTTAAGATGACTTTGACCACAGAGTGTTGGTAGAGAAATAGGTTAGTTAAGACATGATTGCACTTGTTTAAGTGAGATCCAGGAGGGTCTGACCTAGCCTTGATGGCAGAGGACATTTGGAAAGAGGGGTATATGAGAAGAGTTGTAGGATGATTGTACCACCCAGCCTTTTTGAGTTGGTCTGATCCACCACACCTCCCTGTGCTTGGCCCTTCAAGTCACATCTCAGGCTCTGGGCCTTAAGAGTCTCTACAGACTCTTTGGTCTACTGCCCAGTCTGATCCCAGATTCTTTAATAGTGTCTCCCTGGTTCAAACCTTTGGCTTGTTATTCTGAAATGTCTCTCTGACTTTTCTCAGACTCTTCTTCCCTTTGGACCTCAGTTTTTCTACATGATGGGCCTCCTCCTGGGACCCTTTCAGTGGAAGGATTTGGACTAAAGGAGAATCTGAACAGCCTGGTACTGGTTAGTATAGAGGGTGGGATGGGGCGTGCAGGAAAGAAGGAATCATGGTGATCCCAAGGTTTAGAGTTCAAGTTACTGGAATAAGTGTATTTTTTACCACAATCTTCATAAGGTGGACTCAAACACAGTTTTTACTGGGATACCTTGAATTTGTCAAGGTATATTTTTATTTATGTAAGTCCTATGATGAAAATACTACGTATGGTGGTGGCTTAGTCACTAAATTGTGTCCGACTCTTGGGACCCCATGGACTGTAGCCTGCCAGGTTCCTCTGTCCATGAGATTTCCCAGTTAAGGATACTGGAGTGGGTTGCCTTTCCCTTCTCCAGGAGATCTTCCTGAGGAAATATCATGTATGAAGTGAAAGTCGCTCAGTCATGTCCCACTCTTGTGACCCCATGGACTGGAGCCTGCAAGGCTGCGCTGTCTGTGGAATTCTCCAGGCCAGAATACTGGAGTCGGTAGCTGTTCCCTTCTCCAGGGGATCTTCCCAACCCAGGGATCAAACCCAGGTCTCCTACATTGCAGGTGGATTCTTTACCAGCTGAGCCACCAGGGAAGCCCAAGAATACTGGAGTGGGTAGCCTATCCCTACTCCAGTGGATCTTCCTGACCCAGGAATTGAACTGGGGTTTCCTCATTACAAGCAGATTCTTTACCAGCTGAGCTACCAGGGAAATATTATGTATAAAGGGAGATTATTGAGTCTTTTCTTTAAAAGGAAGTCATGTTTTAAACTAGAGGCAAAATAACATTTTTGGAAATTGAAAGTCATCATATTGTGGTACTATTGAGAGCACTAGGGGAAAGTGGTTACAGATCTGAGACGCTGGCTAGATAATGTCCCTAAGTGACCTCCAACATTTATTCTAAATTGTGCTCTTTATAGTTCAGACTCAATAAATATTACTTTGATGCAGCAAAGTCAATAGTGTCATTTCTTTCTTCATCATCTTTTTGTGTGGAATTTGGCTGCGATATCATCATTTTTAATAGACAGTCTTTGCCAGAGATACCTGATCCAAAGAGACAATGAAGCAGCCAGGACCTTTTTATTGAGGTGAATTTGGTTCCTCTAACTTAATTAATTGGATGTCGTCAGCATTTTGAAGTCTTCCAGAAGGAATCTGCATGGTCTAAAATACTTTTTTTTCTTTTCTTTTTTTTTTAATTCAAGGGCTTAGAGAGGTTCTGTATTCAGAGACATTTCTGAGAATTGTTTGACATCTCCTTATTGAAATAGCTCTAGTCAACTGGATGAGGAGATCAGAGTCTGAACTGTAAGACCATGAAATGTTTATTTACAGACAAACCAAATATAGCTCATATATCCCTTTAGAGACAATATCAAAAATGCAATCCAGTAAGAATTGCTGTCTTGTTTTAGGAGTTTTGAGATAAAGATGGTTGTGTCACATTAATTAATTGCCTGTTGAGCCAGGATTTTTTAAATAACATTTTCATATGCTTTGGATTCAGTAATTTAGATTTTGGACTGTAAATCAGTTCCTGTGCATGGGCTGCTAATGTCTTTTACATTGGGGTATATATTCTATCTGTTGTGGAGATTGAGGCCTTCTGAATGTTGAGACTAGAGAACAACAAAGTGTTTTCAGTCTGGTCAGCACAATTTGTTGGAGAATGTTTACTGCATCCTGTCATATTAAGGATGATGGTAAATAAGGAAACTCTGACTTGTCAGCTTTCCTTCTCCACTGTTCAGATTGGGCTCTTACCCTTCTAGGAGCTGAGAGATTAATACAGGCTTCTCTGCTCTTACATTCCCTTCTTTGTTTCCTTGTATTTGTTTACTCTCTTTGAATTAGGCTGCCTCATCTACTTTTAGATTTTAAGTCCCCTAGAGGCAGGGACTGTGTCTAGGTTGGTTTCATGGAGAACACTCAGCATATTGTAGGGATGTTATAAACATGCCATCTGTGCCAATTTAAAATTCAGTTTCAGGCCTCTCAGTACTTTTCTTTGTGTCTGGTTGGATATAAAAATCTGAACTAAAATAGAGATGCTTAGCAATGTAAGGCTATATAAATTCATTAAGTACATGCTTTTGTGGACTCAATAGTGCTTTTATAGTGCTAGTCATAATACAGGAACAATATCTTGTCATCTGCCTTTCATTACTGTATCTTGTATTTTTTTTTGAAATTTAAATACCCTAATTAATTTTTTTTTTTGAGTGTCAGATTGGAATGGAAAACTGCTTCATTTCCATGGACTATTTTAGGGTGTACATTCACCACTTTGATACTTAGTGCATAGTCTCTGTTTAAATATAACATTAGTTTGTTTTAAGCTTACTTTGTCTCAAAGAAGACAAAAGTTGAAACTATGTATTTCAGTTTTCAATTTAAAAAGCCACCAGAAATGAAATGGAAAGATACACACACAAAATATATATATATACACAGTGTGTTAACCATAACGAGTTCTTTTCATAATGGACTTACAGCTATAGTCTCATTATTTGACAACCTCTTTTACATTATATGATTTCTCTCTGTGTAACTAGCAGTAAAAATCTGGATCATGGTATGTTCCTATGTTCACCTTTAATGGTTACTGTCAGACTTTTTTACTAGTGGCATATGAGAGTTCCAGTTGCTTCACATCTTTGCTATCATTTGTACTTTTCTTATATTTTCACCATCCTTTGAAGGTTATAGTGACATAGCATTTTGGTTTTAATTTACAATTTCCTTGATGACGAATGAAGCTGGTGCATGTTGGCCAGTTGGATACTCTCTTTTGTAATGTGCTTATTTGTCTGTCTTTGAAAAATTGACCTGTAGGAATATATTTTTTTTTAACATATTCTGGATTCAAGCCTTTTGTCAGATATATGTATTACAAATATCTTTTATTTCATGGCTTACCTTTTCACACTTTTAATGTGTCTTTTCTATGAACAGATAGATGTTCTTTATTTTAATCAAGTTCACATTTTTCTTTTTCTCTTATGGTTAATGCTCTGTGTGTCTTATTTAAGAAATCTCTGTCTCCCCCAAGGTCAGGAATACATTTTATGTTTTCTTTTTAAAGCACTACTACGTTACCTTCCATATTTAAACCTATGATCTATTTAGAATTGGTTGGGTTTTTTGGTAAGTTTGAAGTGGAGGAGATCAAGTTTCTTTTTTTTTTCCCTACATTTTTTCCCCTAGTTGACCTGGCAGCACTTATCAAAAAAAACCTTTCCTTTTTCCTCCACTAGAATGTCACTGTCTTCACTTTTAATTTTTGAATTTCAAGCTTGCTATTTTCTTTCCATTTTCAGCACATTGTTGAAGTTAAAGTAAGTGCTAGTAGTACCACTCAGATGTCAAACACCATCCCTTTTGCTTCTACATCAAAAGTGTTATTTGTTTATTCAAAACAGATCATATCCTAAGTTGGGTTTAAAAGATATGCTTTCCATTTTTTAAAATGTGCAGCTTTCTGTAGTGAAGTTTTGTAGAGCCCTGGGGAACACCATTCACATTGAAATCTATGTGAATGGTGCCGCTTAGAGTTGGTGCACGTGGCCTATGGGGCAAAATGCAGCAGCCCTGAGTGCTGCGTTTAGTAACTGGCAAATTAAAAAAGAAAAACCATTACCTTTTTCTGTGCTCCAGCAATCCACATTTTTAACAAATGAGCGCTATTTGTGCTCAAGTATTGTGGTGTGCCACAAATTTAAAGAAGAGTGAAAAAAGAAAACAAAACTCTGAGGCGATCCATGTGGCTGTTTAGAATTTCCTAGCTCTTATAACTTTTTTAATGTTTCACATTTGAGTTTATTTTTCATATGGAAAGTAGTTTGTGTCAGCCAAGATATTTTATACCAGTTCCTTTCTAGATCACATTTTCTATCCTAGGAGAAACTTTTCAGGACTCCCTTGAGTGATCTAAACTTTAATGGACACATTCAGGAGGTGACCCTTGAGGCCTGTAGCTACTCTTATATGTATTTTCCTGGAGACATGTAAGGTTCCAGAGGACCTCTTTCCTATATCTTTTAAGCTATATCTAATGAAGTTACTTTTCTCCACAAATAAATTCTTCTTAAATTTCATGCCCTGGCTTTAAACATCAGCAAATGTGCCTGACCAGTGACTTGTGAAGATTTTTTATTAACATCATAATCTTATATCATTAAAAGAAATCTTGAAAACATTGGGAGTGGAGTTGGGACAAGAATGTAAAATCAGAATCATGACCCCTATTAGGAAGGATGTGGAAGTGCCTCACTCCTGCTAGGCTTAGTTCAGCTGGTTAAGTTGAGCTTGGTATAAGTAAGAAAAAAAAACCTCTGTCTGTGCCACAGACTGCAGCTCTGTCTATGGGTATCTCCGCCACCAATGATCGCTGGTGATTGGCAGACAGCTTAACTTTGAGACTAGGTCAGCTCAGCACAAAACCCTAACTCATCTTGGAAAGGCAGCCCAAAGCTATGTTCTGAAAGTAGGTCAGCAGCATCTTAAATAAACAATAAGGATGGAATATTTAAACTTTTGAGGTCTTCCAAATCAGAAGAACCACAACAAAAAAGGTCTAACAGAAATTTTGTGTGGCTTTAGACACTTTGCTAGAATATCATACATTCTGTAAATTGAAAATAGTTGTCACAGCAGCATATGTTTTTGATACCTTAATGATGAATATTCTTTAGAGATGCATTTCTAGATGTTGTTATATGTTATTTAAAAGGCTACCCCAGCCTTTTTAAGTGACCTGCACTGTTCTCTAACACCTGTTTTTAAGATTTTTTTTTTATTATATGCAATCTACATAAGGGAGTATTGACTCTGATTCTGTTGTCAAATATAATTATTTGCATTTTGAAAAAAATAGAAATTTGAGAGACCTATGCTCTGCTAATCATACTGTTTCTTCAACTGTATTAACTCAAACAATATCAAGCACATTATACGAAAGGCATTGTGCTAAGTATAGTGGAGGAGATCATGAAAAAATGCAAAAAAATTCCTAGTTTTAAAATAATATTCTGGTGGAAGAGGAGAGGGGAGGAGGAAATTAGTATTTCTTGAGGTCTATTATACATGCTAGGTATTAAGCTACTTCACTTACATGTTTTCATTTAATTCTCAATATAGTTCTTCCAGTGATGTCCTCATGTGAGGCCTTTGAGCAAGGGGTTAAGGGAGTTGCCTAAGGTCACATAGCTAGTAAGGGTCAGTAGCAAGGCCAGATCTGACTCCAAACCTCATGTTTTTAAAGTGCCTATTGAGAAGACAGCTACTGTTACTGTTAAGAAGAAAGGGTAAAATTTGGGCATAGGGAGATAGACAGAAGGTTGTTTTAGGAGAGGGAAAATTTTGAAGGCCAGAAAACTTAGCCATGTTCAGCGAATATCCAGGTACTCAGGCCAGACCTGACTACATGATTGTCAAACTTTTTGGTCTCAGGACCCCCTTATATTAAAAGCACTGAGTGTCTCAATGAGCTCTTGTTTGTATAGGCTGTGTCTATTAGTATTTACCATGTGAGAAATTAAAACAAATATAAAAATATTTAGAAATTTAAAAATAACAATAAACTCATTATGTATTAACATAAATAATGTTTTTATTAAAAACAACTATATATTCCAAAACAGCAACAACAAAAGTAAAGGGCCATTGTTTTATACATGTTCAGATCTCATTATAGTCAGGCTTATAAATGATGAATTCTCACATCTCATGCATTCAGTCTGTCACAGTATTACGTATCTTTAACCTGGAAAAGAGATCTCTTCAAGAAAATTAGAGATACCAAGGGAACATTTCATGCAAAGATGGGATCGATAAAGGACAGAAATGGTATGGACCTAACAGAAGCATAAGATATTTAGAAGAGGTGGTAAGAATACACAGAAGAACTGTACAAAAAAGATTTTCATGACCCAGATAATCACAATGGTGTGATCACTCACCTAGAGCCAGACATCCTGGAATGTGAAGTCAAGTGGGCCTTAGAAAGCATCACTATGAACAAAGCTAGTGGAGGTGATGGAATTCCAGTTGAGCTATTTCAAATCCTGAAAGATGATGCTGTGAAAGTGCTGCATTCGATATGCCAGCAAATTTGGAAAACTCAGCAGTGGCCACAGGACTGGAAGAGGTCAGTCTTTGTTCCAATCCCAAAGAAAGGCAATGCCAAAGAATGCTCAAGTGAAAGTGAAAGTGAAAGTGAAGTCACTCAGTCGTGACTGACTCTTTGCGACCCCATGGACTATAGCCTACCAGGCTCCTCCATCCATGGGATTTTCCAGGCAAGAGTACTGGAGTGGGTTGCCATTTCCTTCTCCAGGGGATCTTCCCGACCCAGGGATCGAACCCAGGTCTCCTGCATTGCAGGCAGACGATTTTACCCTCTGAGCCACAAGAATGCTCAAACTACCGCACAATTGCACTCACTCACACGCTAGTAAAGTAATGCTCAAAATTCTCCAAGCCAGGCTTCAGCAATACGTGAACCGTGAACTTCCAGATGTTCAAGCTGGATTTAGAAAAGGCAGAGGAACCAGAGTTCAAATTGCCAGCATCCGCTGGATCATCGAAAAAGCAAGAGAGTTCCAGAAAAACATCTATTTCTGCTTTATTGACTATGCCAAAGCCTTTGACTGTGTGGATCACAATAAACTGTGGAAAATTCTGAAAGAGATGGGAATACCAGACCATCTGACCTGTCTCCTGAGAAACCTGTATGCAGGTCAGGAAGCAACAGTTAGAACTGGACATGGAATAACAGGCTGGTTCCAAATATGAAAAGGAGTACATCAAGGCTGTATATTGTCACCCTGCCTATTTAACTTATATGCAGAGTACATCATGAGAAACGCTGGGCTGGAAGAAACACAAGCTGGAATCAAGATTGCCGGGAGAAATATCAATAACCTCAGATATGCGGATGACACCACCCTTATGGCAGAAAGTGAAGAAGAACTAAAGAGCCTCTTGATGAAAGTGAAAGAGGAGACTGAAAAAGTTGGCTTAAAGCTCAGCATTCAGAAAACTAAGTCATGGTTTCTGGTCCCATCACTTCATGGGAAGTAGATGAGGAAACAGTGGAAACAGTATCAGACTTTATATTTTTGGGCTCCAAAATCACTGCTGTTGGTGATTGCAGCCATGAAATTAAAAGACGCTTACTCCTTGGAAGGAAGGTTATGACCAACCTGGATAGCATATTTAAAAGCACAGACGTTACTTTGCCAACAAAGGTCCGTCTAGTCAAGGCTGTGGTTTTTCCAGTGGTCATGTGTGGATGTGAGAGTTGGACGGTGAGGAAAGCTGAGGGCCGCAGAATTGATGCTTTTGAACTGTGGTGTTGGAGAAGACTCTTGAGAGTCCCTTGGACTGCAAGAAGATCCAACCAGTCCATCCTAAAGGAGATCAGTCCTGGTTGTTCATTGGAAGGACTGATGTTGAAGCTGAAACTCCAATACTTTGGCCACCTCGTGCGAAGAGTTGACTCATTGGAAAAGAGCCTAATGCTGGGAAGGATTGGGGGCAAGAGGAGAACGGGACGACAGAGAATGAGATGGTTGGATGACATCACCGACTCAATGGACATGGGCTTGGGTAAACTCCGGGAGTTGGTGATGGACAGGGAGGCCTGGCGTGCTGCGATTCATGGGGTCGCAAAGAGTCAGACATGACTGAGCAACTGAACTGAAACTGACTGAACCTGGAAAATTCTACTGTATACCCAAGATATAATTGAGAGTGAAAAATACAAATGTTTTAGTCTTATGAAATTAATTTTGACTTCCCGAATGTGTTTTAGAAAACCCATGGGCATTCTTTGGAGAATTATTGGACATGTTTGTGAATGGGAACCCTATTGAAAGGGTAGGGTTAGGACTAGAAAATGAAAAGACCTTCATTGGTTGAATTTGGTCTTTAATAAGTAATAGGGAGCCACTGACATTTTCTAAACAGAAAAATGAAATAAATCAAACTGTGCTTTTAGAAGATTGTTATGCAAGTAATTCATAGAGTATTGGGAAGCAATTATAGTTGAACTGTAATAGGTTTTTGAGGTAATAGTTACTGGGGGCTTCCTAGGTGGCTCAGTGGTTAAGAATCTGTCTGCCAAGCAGGGTTCAATCCTTGGGTCAGAAAGATCCCCTGGAGAAGGAAATGGCAACCTACTTCAGTATTCTTGCCTGGGAAATCCCACGGAGAGAGAAGGCTTGTGGGCTATAGTCCGTGGGGTCTCAAAAGAGTCAGCCACAACTTGGTGACTACACAACAACAACAAATAGGTATTGGGGTAGAATGTATTATTTTGTTTGTCCAACAAAGTGAACAAGAAAAAGGGGAGTCAAAATGAGCCTGGTGACAAGGAGACTAAGAATTCCATTAATAAATAAAGGGAACACATAAAAAGAAGGAAGCTTGGGAAGGAAAATTGTGAATTAAGTTTTAGAATATATAAAAAATATTTTTCATTATTTTTTATTTTGAAATAATTTAGTCTTATAGAAAATTTGCCAAATTAGTACAGAAAGTTCTCATAAATCCTTCACTTAATTTCCCCTAATATTTACAACTTACCATAGATATAGCTATAGCTCAGTTGGTGAAGAATTTGCCTGCAGTGCAGGAGACCTCAGTTTGATCCCTGGGTTGGGAAGATCCCCTGGAGAAGGGAAAGGCTGCCCATTCCAGTATTCTGGCCTGGAGAATTCCACGGACCGTAGAGTCCATGGGGTTGCAAAGAGTTGGACACAACTGAGTGACTTTCACTTTCACTTTAATTATAGTACAGTCATCAAAATAAGGTAAGGAACATTGATACAGTATTGTAAACTAAACTACTGACCTAATTCAGATTTTACCAATTTTTCACTGTTGTTTTCCTGCCCAAGGATCCACTCTGGGATCCCAGGTTTGGTTGTTGTACCCCCTTTGTGTGTGTGTGTGTGTGTGTGTGTGTGTGTGTGTGTACTTTAATCTGTGACAGTTCCTCAGCCTTTCCTTGTCGTGTAAAAATTTTTAATTAAAAAAAAATGACAGAAGGACTTCCCTGTTGGCGCAGTGAATAAGAATCTGCCTGCCAATGCAAGGGACACGGATTTGATCCCTGATCTTGGAAGAGAGCATCTGAGCCCATGCACCACAACTACTGAGCCCACATGTAGCAACTACTGAAGCCTGTGTGCCTAGAGCCTGTGCTCCATGACTAGAAAAGCCAGTGCAATGCCCGTGCATCTCAACAAAGAGTAGTCCTGCCTCACCGCAACTAGAGAAAGCTGGTGCACAGCACTGAAGACCCAGGGCAACCAAAAATAAACAAATAAGTTAAAGTGACCTTAAAAAAAAATGAGAAGATGCTTATATGTAGTGGGAGAGAAAAGTGTCTGTCATTTAATCTCTCTTAAAAATGCAGAAGAAGCTGAGTAAAACAGCATTTTTTTCCTCTAAAAAGTTGAAAAATTAGGGAGAGTGGGAGGGGAGGCTCAACAGGGAGGGGATATATATGTAAAATTTTATATATATGTATATAAAATTATGACTGATTCATGTTGTATGGCAGAAACCAACACAACATTGTAAAGCAGTTTACTTCAAAATTTTAAAAAGTTGAAAAATTATTGTAAAAATTTAAAACAATGTAAAAAAAAATTAAAAGTGACAACCCACCCCTAGAGATAACTACTATTAAGAACTTGATGTGTATTCTTTTAGTTTATTTTCTGTGCATGTATAGTATTATGGGATCTCCTGGGCATACTTCTGCCACATATATTTTTCACTCAAAAACTGTATTATTTTCACACAACATTGTTTGATGTCAACATACGTATCTCATTCTTTTTTTTTTTTTTTTGGCCCTGTAGTATGTGGGATCTTAGTTACCTGGCCAGTATTTGAACCTATACCCTTTGCAGTGAAAGCACAGAGCCTTAACCACTGGACCACCAGGGAAGTCCTTTCTTTTTTTTTTTTTTTTAAAAACATTTATTTATTTGGCTGCATCAGGTCTTAGTTGTGAAACTCAAGTCATTTGAGATCTTTCCTTGAGGCATGTGGGCTTAGTTGCTCCACACATGGAATCTGAGTTCCCCACCCAGGGATTGAACTCATGTTCCCTGAATGGCAAGGCATATTCTTCACCACTGGACCACCAGGGAAATCCCTCTCTCATTCTTTTTTAACAGCTGTAGTATCTACTAATATGGCTGTATCATGGAACCATTCCCTTTGTGATGGGCCTTTAAGTTATCTCAGTTTTTCATAATTATACAAAATGCCTGACTAAACATCTTTATATGTGTGTCTTTGTCTGTTTGGATGATTATTACTATGAGGTGAAGCTCCTGGATCAGAGACCGTATGCATTTTGCACTTTGATAATTATTGCTAGATTTCCTTCCAGAAAGTACTATCTCAGCTTATACTCCCTCCAACAGCAAGTGACATGCTTATTTCTTGCCAAAGTCATAATGGAGGTATTCTAATAGGGTGATAGTGGTTTGATTTGGGAAATAGCCTTATGAGTGTCTCACAGTTTATACATTGCTTTATCTTATTTTTCCCTACAAAGCCCTCTTTTGCTTTGCTTTGCTTTTGTACACACACACACAATAATTAAAATGAATGATTCTAAATGCTTTGTCTTTGAGATCTTTTGCTTTTGATCAGCATGGACTACATTGGATCTTATGAGGATCTTACGGAGTTAAACAACTTGTATAATTCACAAGACAGTAGTTCAGTATTAATTCTTTTTTTTTTTTATTCTTAAAGAGTGGAGAGAGGAGCAAAGGAAGAGATTACTGACCCTGGCATTTCTTTTTAAAATAAGAATCATTAAATTATTTTTAATACTCCATATGTGGCTGTGATGCTTAAAGTAGATAAATAAGAATTCCAGTTATGGTAGAGAAAGCATAAATCAGGTAACAGGGCAGTTTCTGGAAAACTTTGAGTAAACTAAATCAAAAGAGAAAAGTATAAGTAGTCTTTGATTTTTTTGTGTTTATCTAAAAGTACACTGGCTTCTGAATAGACTTAGAGCAAAAAGGTGCCGTTTTAATATGTCTGGTTATAGTTTTTTGTTTTATATTTTCACCTCCTTAGGATATCTCAGAATTTTTCCTTTTTCGAATTTGAGGTCTGTGTTTTTGCAGGCAGGAGAGGGTGTATATTGTGTTTTTTGTTTTCTGTTGGTCACTCTGTCTGTGCTTATGTACCATAGTTTCAGTCACATATTTCCGAACAGGGTAACAGGGCATATTTCCAGATACATATTTTGATAAAAGGATAGAACATTAGAAATTTCAGTTCAGTTCAGTTCAGTCACTCAGTCGTGTCTGACTCTGCAATCCCATGAACTGCAGCACGCTAGGCCTCCCTGTCTATCACGAACTCCCGGAGCCTACCCAAACTCATGTCCATTGAGTCGGTGATGCCATCCAACCATCTCATCCTCTGTCATCCCCTTCTCCTCCTCCTGCCCTCAGTCTTTACCAGCATCAGAGTCTTTTCAAATGAGTCAAATCTTCGCATCAGGTGGCCCAAGTATTGGAGTTTCAGCTTCAACATCAGTCCTTCCAATGAACACCCAGGACTGATCTCCTTTAGGATGGACTGGTTGGATCTCCTTGCAGTCCAAGGGACTCTCAAGACCCTCCTAAAAATTCTAGGATGTGTAAGTCTTCTCACCAAAGCACTTGTGTCATTTTTAGTAGTAACTAATGATTGATGTGACTATTAAGAATGTTTGATGT
Organism: Giraffa tippelskirchi; assembly: GCF_054371585.1. Taxonomy (NCBI): domain Eukaryota; kingdom Metazoa; phylum Chordata; class Mammalia; order Artiodactyla; family Giraffidae; genus Giraffa; species Giraffa tippelskirchi. The sequence goes on from NC_137276.1 coordinate 47,650,178, forward strand.
ACCATCAGCGCCTCTTTTCTATAATAAGTGAGCTTTCCTATAATGTCAGCTTTATTAGACAACTTAAGAACCTGGTGTTTGCAGGAGTTCACTTGTTAGATTTTATCTTTCTCATCCTTAGCTCTAACTTCCAACAGGAGGTAGAATCAGGGCACAAAAATTTAAGAACATGACAACAAATATTTTTCTATACTATTTTGAAGGGCTTTGAAAGAACAGTCTGACATTTGAAATTTGAACGCTATTCAAGGCTATTCCAAGTAAAATATGGTTTGGGGTTTTTTTGTTAGTAAACAAAATTAATTTGTATGTATTTATGTATGATTTACTCACATATGCATTACTCTGTAAAATATATACATGCAAATCATTAACAGTTTTTTAAATCTCAATTAGAGACTTTTTTTTTAAATTATTTTTTAATTAAAGTATGGTTGATTTACAATGTTGTTAATTACTGCTATACAGCAAAGTGATTCAGTTATACATGTATATATATATACACACACACATTCTTATGTATATTTTCTTTTCCATTATGGTTTATCATAGGAATATTGAATGTAGTTCTCGATGGTATACAGTAGGGCCTTGTTGTTTATCCACTCTATTTAAAAGCTTACATCAGCTGACCCCAACCTCCCATTCCACCCCTCCTCCAGCTATGTGTGTGATTCTGTTTCAGTTTCATGAGACACTGTCATTTTCTATTTAACTAGTTTTCTAGTTAAAATCAGGGCCAAGAAGTTCCATTTATTCGTTTACACTAACGTTTAGAAAACTCAATGTGATGAATCTTTTTAAAAGCAGTCTCCTAAAAGCCCAAATTAGAAAATGGTTAAATAAAGCAGTCATTCTAAAATGAGGCTATGGGGAATTCCCTGGAGGTCCAGTGGTAAGGACTCTGTGCTTCCACTTTTGGGGCCCCAAGTTTGATCCCTGGTTGGGGAACTGATTCCTCAAGCCACTTGTAGAGTGAAAAAGAGATTTTGGCCAAGATCATGTGGCAAATAAGTGATGGTACTTGGACTTAAACTTCAAAGCCTTGCTTTTTTAACACTGTCACTGAAATCTTCCACTTTATTGTTGAACTATACTGGGACCAAAGAAGCTGCTAACTCTGTTAGTTAATTCTTGTTAGGAAGAGAAGCACAGTATAAGCTGTGGGGAAGAAACAACAAAAACAAAAAGGAAAGTACCGAGTTATGCTAGAAGGCACTAGAAAACTTGGAAGGAGACCTGAGTTTGCACTTGGCTTGGTTACTTAGCTCATGTATCAGTTTCTTAGGAAAGCTTCTCCCTACCACATCCTCTTGTTTGTCTCTGTTAGAGCACTAAACTCATTGCAATGATGCTAAGATGCCCATCTTTTTCATTTTAACATTTCTAAAATCTGGATGCACCTTGTAATTGATGGTGTCTTAAAATTAATCAGCAACATTTCTGCTTAATTATTGATACATAAAACAAGGATGTGATTTACCATTGACAGCATCTTAGATTTGATGAGTGCAGTATTTGTTTACATGTGTTCCCATGAAATTGTTCACATCATCTCCACAGTTTCCAAATACAGAGTATATACAACGATTTTCTGATTTCTAGTATCATCCTTTTTTAAGCTCTAGCCTTGTTATGTTGAATAAATTTTTCTTCGCTATCACAGGGATCGCAGATTTGGTGTATCTACTTTCCAGATCAACATCATCTAGTATATTCCCACATCTCAGTAAATGATATCTACACCTGTAGAAGGTCTACTGCCAGGGTCTGAATCCCATTTCCACCCTATACTAGTTCTGTGAGCACATAGTGAACCATGTCACTTTTATTCTTTGTTTGTAACATGGGAAGTATAATAACACCTACCTGACAGGATTATTAAAATGATAAAACATTGAGTAAATATCAGCTCCTGCTTGTTTTCATCATATATATTTGTGACTTTTCTCCTTCCTCTATAAACATAATTCATCATCAATCCTGTCATAAGTAGTCTTTTCACAATATCCCAAATCCGTCCTCTTTTATCTACCTCTTCTCTAGTCCAAGCCCCTATTATTGCCTGTAGCAATTAATTTTGTAGCTTCCCCTTTTTCCCATCTCTGATCCATTCAGTACATAGATCAGTCAGAGCCATCTTTTAAATCAGATTATGCCACTTCTTAAAACCCCTCCCAATGCACTTGGTAGAAAGCCCCAAATTCTTAATATGGTGTATATTCTCAGTTTTCTGCCTGGCCTCTGCCTGCTCTTTCAACCTCATCTTATGCTGCCGTGCCTGACAGTATCACTCAGTTCTCCCCAAACTAACTTCTACTCATCCCTTTAGATTCAAGCTGAAATGTAACTTTCTCAAAGACATTCCCTAACTGATTGCCTAACTAAATTAGGTTCTTCAGTCCTAACTTACAGTCTTTTATATTGAATTTATACCTTTCATAGTTGGTGGTGGTCATTTCCTTTCCAACTGAAGGTAAATTACTTCCCCGTGGTCATAGCGTTAGTTATGGTAGGACTGGAATGCCAGCCTAGGACTGACCAACTACAACTGTGCCATTTCCATGATCTTTTGCTTCCTTGAAAGCAAAAAAGAGCATATGAATCAATATGCTAGGCTTTAAGATATGGCCCAGCTGCTCTCCTTTCTTTGCATTTAACCTTCATGTTGTTCCTTAAATATCCATCTGTCTGAGCCTTCACTCTCCCAAATTAGATTATAAACTGGTTGAAGTAGGATCTGTGTTTTTTTTTTAATCTATATTATACACCTAGTACCTATATAAGTACTAGGTGTATAATACAGATTTGAGGGAAAAAAAATCCTAAGTTACCCTGCATACAATAGATACTCAAAAATATTTTGTATTAGGGATGCTAAAGAAAAACAGTATTTTAATTCATTTAATTTTTTTAAAGTTTGGAGCTGTCTCATGAAGGAATTTAATACCTTATTCCATATTCTTCTATCAGTGACTGATACAATATATATAGTACATTTTATGTACATATAGTATATATAGTGACTGTACAATATATATAGTATATTTTATGTGCCCATATTTTGAATAGAACTGCCTAAAATGATATTTAAATGAATTGTTTGTGTCTTCATGTATTATTGTGCTTGTTTCATTGGAAAAGAATTAATGTGAAGTATTTTTGCTTTGCTTCAGGAGTTAAGTGATCTACAACGTGACCCGCCTGCTCACTGTTCAGCTGGACCTGTGGGAGATGACTGTAAGCCTTACTCTCTTCCTAGGATTTTGCTACCATTAATAGTACAGGTTTGAACTCTTGTTAATGACTCCAAAACTCCTTTGTTTGTTTCAGTGTTCCACTGGCAAGCAACTATTATGGGGCCTGTAAGTATGATTCATATATGTGAAATTAATCCCTTCAGCCATCCGTCATTCTTACCATTTCATCTTTGATCAGATGTTTGTGGCTAGGGTTGAATTTTCTTGTACTCTGAGTCACTCAGAAAGCAAAATACAAGTAAAGGATTTATGATGATTTTCTAGAGCCCTGGTGGCAAATACTTGCTCAGAACACATTTACAGTGCTTTGCCAAATCCCTGATCATTATGCATAGTAATGCATAATTTGCAACCAGGCTTCCTGTTTGCTTTATCTTTTTTTAAATACAGAAGGTTGTTTGGAACTAAGCGTAATTACTCTCAATGTTTTAGTAGGTTAGATATAAGTCTAATTAACCCAATAATGGAATTACTACAAGTAACAAACAGTAAGTTTCATTGCAGTGTTTCATCACTGTGGGAGAGGTCAGATACAATTTTGCAGTGGCTCTGTTGTCATCTCATGAGCTTGCCTCTTTTGTTGCATTGTCCTGAATTCAAAATCACCTGCTGTTCTGTAACAGGCTTCTCTTTATACTTATTGCCTTTGTTAAGATTATTTCTTTCTACACCTGAGAAGCAGTTGTGACTTTTCTTTTTGTGGACAAAAATCTGATTGCGTGAGAATGGGCACTGACAGCTCAGGTCTGCTTCTGGATAAGAGTGTATTAGTAACATGTTTCCATGAGCATCATTCTGTCCTCCCTCCTTTGAAAGAGCTTTATCCAGGAAGCCATAGAGTTTTTAATCATATTGCCTCATGCTTAACTTTTAAAACATACACTAGTTACTGAATTTTCAGAGCAGGAGTCCTGGGCAAATGTTTTAAATCACTAGATTGTTACATTGTTAGTTTTTTAAAGGGTGAAGTGCAACATATTTATTTAACTACTTTGATAGGAATCTTTTTTCATTGCTTATCAAGAACTTTCAAAATAATATCACCTCTCACCCTTATGAATTATAGCCCTCCACAAATATTTCTCAAGTCAATCACATGTAGCAATTTATGTTACTCATACCACCCTTTATTTTAGTAATGTAAATATACCACTGTATAGTATAATTTGAGTATCTAAGAAGATCATATCTGTTGATTGTAATTAACTTATATTTTCTACATTCCTTATAATTTTTGCTAAACTAGAATTAAACAATATATATAGTAAGAATAATTATACAGTACAGTCCTCTAATATCTATGTAGAAACTTAAGGAGGAAGTAATGATAGCCTTGCTGTTCTTACCAACACGTTAACAGAGTATAACGTGATACGTTTAATTAAAATGAATGAATTCAAATAGAATTTAAAGGTATTTTTGCTACTTTTTCCCCCTTTCCCCCTTTTTAAAATTATCCTTTTTTTTCTTGCTTGTAACATAAATATTTCCTAATTGCTATAAAGACATATGGCCAAATTTAAATTCCTCTTGTAAAGTTGATTCCTAATAATTCTGTGAAACTGAATTTCTCTAGTTTCATTTGCGGCTTTTTCACATTTTCCACATTATTTTGTAAACTGTTACTGAGTGAAGATTTGAGGTTTAAATTATGTAACAGTGTCACTTAGCCTTTTCTTTTCATAAATTAGTCATTTCAGTTTATCTCTATTCTTGCCCCTTTAAGGGAAGGAGCACGAAAACTTAGGTTTTATAATTAAGAGGAAATATACTAGCCTCAACCCTTTTCTTTCATACTGATTACTGCTGTGAAGCATCATTCTTTTCTCACAGAGTCTTGTGTGTATACTTATCTTTAACAATCTGTACTCACAAACAGGTTTGTTTGGGCAAGTCACACCACTCTACTGTGTGTGCCCTATTTTTGTTTTGTTTTGAACTATGATTTCAGCATGATTGCTGGAAAATCCTCCTTCATGCCTACAAAGAGAAACCTGTTTTCAAGGTAAATGATTTGAACTTAAGACAAAATGATGGCATTTTCTTTTTCAAACCGTTTTATTTGGAGGGAATCATCTTGGATTACTAATAAATACAACAGTCAGACACTGATGTAATTATTTTGTAATTTCAGCCTGATAGCGCATATCAAGGTGGAGTCTTCTTTCTCACTGTACATTTTCCGACAGACTATCCTTTTAAACCACCAAAGGTATTTTCATTTTTATCATTGATATCATCTCTGTGTCAGGGAATTTACTCTGTATCCAGAGATATTTTCATGATGTCAAAAGACTGTGGGTGGGTTGGCGTGTCCAAACTTTTATATAAAGCCACTGAATCTAAAATATGTTTCCTCATCAAATATTTTAGTATGTCTATAAACAAAAAGCATTTATCTGTTAGGTTAGAAATTAGCTTCCCTAACCTGTCTTACCTTCCTCATTATGTATGTGTAGTTTGGAAGTTTTTATGGTCAAGAATTAGACTTTTCATTCAGGGGATTTTCTTTCCAAGGCTGATCCTTCTTTCTCAATTTTTAAGTATTCAACTAACATTTATTGAGCACCTACCATATTTTGTTGCACTGGGGAATACAAAATATAATAAATAAGATACAGTCCTTTTATTATATTTAGTATAGGAAAGATTAAGGGCTTCCCTGGTAGCTAAGCTGGTAAAGAATCTGCCTGCAATACAAGAGACCCCGGTTTGATTCCAGGGCTGGGAAGTTCCCCTGGAGAAGGGATATGCTACCCACTCCAGTATTCTTGGGCTTCCCTGGTGGCTCAGATGGTAAAGAATCCACCTGCAATGTGGGAGACTTGGGTTTGATCCCTGGGTTGGAAAGATCCCCTAGAGGAGGGCATGGCAACACACTCAAGTATTCTTGCCTAGAGAATCCCCAGAGACAGAGGAGCCTGGAGAGCTGGAGTTCATAGGGTCACAGAGAGTTGGACACAACTGAGCAACTAAGCACAAAAATAGGAAAGATTAAAACACATTCTTATTAAATTTAGCTTAGCTCTAAAGAGGAAACCAACAAATGATGAGGTGTCAGTGAGGGAGAGAATCATTAACAAATTCTGTCACTCATGAGAAAATTACTTCAGATTTTTAAAAACATCTGATTAAGTTTATATATGAAATGATATAACAATTCTTGTGAAAGATTAGAATTCTTGGTAGATTTCTTAGGACAGGTAATAAGCTGGGGCCCCTCAACTTTCCTCCAGAATAGGGTCAGCATTCTATTTCTAGACTCAGGTGTCAATTGATAATCAAATTAAGGAAAGGATTGCCTTGAGGGATGATGAAAGCCATGGTTAATTATCTCAGGTGCTACTCAACTAGTCATACCAGCTATTACAGACTTATTTATTATACTTTCTAAAATGCTTCTCCATTGCTTGGTGTTAGGAAGAGCAGGAAACTGAATTTATTTGCTTTCACATTATCAGTAGCTAAAGCTACATTCGGATAAAGTAGATGCTTGTCCAGTTTGTGTTGAATACATTTCTCCTCTAAGGTCATATGAAATTGAGGACATTTTACCCTAGAGCAAATTGGTTCTGTTTGCTTTCATAGTTCATGGATTATCAACAGTTTTGTTTTGTTTTATGTTTAGATTGCTTTCACAACAAAAATTTACCATCCAAACATAAACAGTAATGGAAGTATTTGTCTTGATATCCTGAGGTCACAGTGGTCACCAGCTCTGACTGTGTCAAAAGGTAATTTCATTTATCAGATTTAAAACAGTTAATAACAGTGAGACAGAAAAAATACAGCAAAAATGTCTTAGGGACCAAAGTTTGAAAAAAAAAACCAGTCTACTGTGTTTTCTTCTGTTTGCTTTTGCTTTCCTTTCATAGCTTTTATATTACTCTTGCTTGGGGGGGGGTTGATGGGCTGATCTAAATGATGAAATGAGAGAATTTTAAAATGGTAGAACTAGAAATTTGGGGTTAAGCCTGTTGACGTTTCATTCCTTTAGTTTGGGCTTTATCTTTAAAAACAGACGACACAGAAAGAGATACACACACAGAAGTAAAAATAAGATTTTAGGACCTGTTGTCCCGTTCATTAAATGGAATTATTTATTGACATAATAAAGCTTTACCTCTCTTTTACTTCATCTAAGAAGTAATGGCAAACTAGGCAGATAAAGTAAATGATTTAAAATGAAAGACAGGAATTCCCTGGCAGTCCAATGGGTAGGATGCCAGAATTTCACTGCCAAGGGCCCTAGGTTCAATCTCTGGTCAGGGAACAAGCCTCATGGTATGGCCAAAAAAAAAAAAAATGAAACACATATTCACACTTTAGAATAATACAGTACATATAGCATGTTAGTCTAAACTTCAAGTAATCAGTAGCATCATTGTAAGGACTGATAACTACTCCCTGCAGATTCTCAACTTTCACAGTTGTATAGCATTATTCTTTGCTAAATTATGAGATGTGTATATAGGGCATCTGAAGCTGTTTGTTTCATTCACTAATGCTGTTTGCTTTGCCACCCTCTTAATTTTGTCTTGTCTCTCACAGAAGAGAGCCTGAGTTACTATTTTGATTTAGAAACATCTGCCCCTCAAAGTAACTTGGTAGTTTCCCCTTTTTATAAAATTTAAGAAAACTATTTCTTTTGAAGAATTTAGAGGAAGAATCAATGATCATTAAAAAAAAATTTGAAATAAATGCTACCTGATTACATAACTTGTGTAAAAATTGATAAGCTTTATAGGAAGCAGTGTTCACAGCCATGATTATTTCATGTATTAGATAAGTGACAGCCCTTTGGATCAGTTATTTATGAATGGCAATTTTTCTGACCTAAAATGTCCCTATAAAATGTTTGTAGATTCTAGTGTTTTTTAAAAAATCTTTCAAATAACTGTTACATACTAGATATAGGAAAGATAACTGTCATAAGGTTATTCAAAATAATAAACTTTGCTGGAATAGTATCACAAAATGAAATTCAGTTAGCTTATGCAGGAGGAGAAGGGGACAACAGAGGATGAGATGGTTGGATGGCATCACCAACTCTATGGACATGAGTTTGAGCAAAGCTCCAGGAGTTGAAGGACAGGGAAACCTGGCATGCTGCAGTCTATGGAGTCGCAAAGAGTTGGACACGACTGAACTGACTGAACTATGCAGCTAAATACTTACAAGAGAAAGTGCAGACTACCACGTGCTAAATACTTACCTTCTGATATTGGTAGCTTTTTATAAAAAATGATTCATTTTATCGACTTCTAGAAACTTAAAAAAAAAAATTATTGGAGTATATTTGCTTTACAATATTATGTTAGTTTCTGCTGTACAGCAAAGTGAATCAGCTTTACGTATATGTATATCCCCTCTTTTTGGATTGCCTTCCCGTTTAGGTCACTAAAAGCATTGAGTAGAATTCCCTGTGCTCATTAGTTAGCTTAGAAGCTGTCGTTTAAGAACAGTTCCACATAGCCTTAGTTTCCTCATATGTCAAATGAGAATTATAATAGTATTATCACGTATGGTCACTATGCAACTAGCACATAGTAAAGCATTCAGTTCAGTCGCTCAGTCATGTCCGACTCTTTGCAACCCCATGGACTGCAGCACGCCAGGCCTCCCTGTCCATCACCAACTCCCAGAATTTACCCAAACTCATGCCCATTGAGTCAGTGATGCCATCCAATCATCTCATCCTTTGTCATCCCCTTCTCCTCCTGCCTTCAATCGTGCCCAGCATCAGTGTCTTCCGATGAGTCAGCTCTTTGCATCAGGTGACCAAAGTATTGGAGTTTCAGCTTCAACATCCGTCCTTCCAATGAACACTGAGTACTGATCTCCTTTAGGATGGACTGGTTGGATCTCCTTGCAGTCCAAGGGACTCTCAAGAGTCTTCTCCAACACCACAGTTCAAAAGCATCAATTCTTCAGCGCTCAGCTTTCTTTATAGTCCAACTCTCACATCCATACATGATCACTGGAAAAACCATAGCCTTGACTAGACGGACCTTTGTTGGCAAAGTAATGTCTCTGCTTTTTAATATGCTATCTAGGTTGGTCATAACTTTCCTTCCAAGGAGTAAGCGTCTTTTAATTTCATTGCTGCAATCACCATCTGCAGTGATTTTGGAGCCCCCCAAAATAAAGCCAGCCACTGTTTTCACTGTTTCCCCATCTATTTGCCATGAAGTGATGGGACTGGATGCCATGACCTTAGTTTTCTGAATGTTGAGTTTTAAGCCAACTTTTTCACTCTCCTCTTTCACTTTCATCAAGAGGCTCTTTAGGTCTTCTTCACTTTCTGCCATAAGGGTGGTGTCATCTGCATATCTGAGGTTATTGATATTTCTCCCAGCAATCTTGATTCCAGCTTGTGCTTCATCCAGACCAGCATTTCTCATGATGTACTCTGCATATAAGTTATATAAGCAGGGTGACAATATACAGCCTTGATGTACTCCTTTTCCTATTTGGAACCAGTCTGTTGTTCCGTGTCCAGTTCTACCTGTTGCTTCCTGATCTGCATACAGATTTCTCAACAGGCAGGTCAGGTAGTCTGGTATTCCCATCTCTTTCAGAATTTTCCACAGTTTATTGTGATCCACACAGTCAAAGGCTTTGGCATAGTCAATAAAGCAGAAGTAGATGTTTTTCTGGAACTCTCTTGCTTTTTCGATGATCCAGCAGATGTTGGCAATTTGAACTCGGGTTCCTCTGGCTTTTCTAAATCCAGCTTGAACGTCTGGAAGTTCATGGTTCATGTATTGCTGAAGCCTGGCTGGGAGAATTTTGAGCATTACTTTACTAGCATGTGAGATGAGTGCAATTGCGTGGTAGTTTGAGCATTCTTTGGCATTGCCTTTCTTTGGGATTGGAATGAAAACTGACCTTTTCCAGTCCTGTGGCCTCAAATGAACATTAACTGTTGTTACCTTTACCCTTAAAACATTTGTTTTGTGTGCATAATAGTGAAATCAGGGTATAGGGCTCTTGGTAGCAGGAGGGGGGAGATGAGGAACCTCCCTCTTGCTTAGTTTATAAAGTAGCTTGTATTTTCTTTATATGTGTTCATTTTTCACTTTTTAATATTTTAAATGTTTTATTTCACTTTTTATCATGAGTTTAGTTTGGAAACTTTCTGGAGACATAAGCCCAGATAATTTACCCTGTTTGTATAATATACTGACTTAAAATTTCATTGGGTAGATGAAAGATAAAAGAGGAATGAAATATTAGTTTTTCTTAGCCCTTATCGCCGCCTTTCCAGGTCATTTAAGGATCAACTCTGCCTTATAAATTCACCTTTGGATGTGTAACAGTAGGAAAAGATAAAGGAACATAGTAGAGGAAGGTGAAGATGGAAGATTGTTCCAAAGACTCCATGTATCCCCTTGGAAGTGGTGGCATGGAAGGAGACAAATGAGGAACCAGAGTCATTGTTCCCTTCTTTTTCAGATACTTAGTTTTTTGTTTGTTTGTTTTTGCTTTTTAAAGTATAGCTATTTGCATTAGTATTTGGATTCAACATGGCAATAAACAACTACTATATTTTTTCATTTTTAGTTTACATTGTAAAATGTACAAGTTATGTAATGATAGCTGCGCATATTATTTTTAAATGCATTTGATACAAATTATGTACATGTAATAAAAAGTTCCATTGAAAATAATTTACAAATCTTCCTTCTTTAGCTCTAAGCCCAAATAAAAAGTACATGAGCTCAGTCTCTCAAAATAGTTTGATCTACTAACTATAATTTGATTGCTTTACCTTGAATTTATTAGAACACAGATTTTTTGCATTAAAATAGAATAAAAAGTGGACAGTTTTCTTGTTAAAGTAAAAGAGTATCTCTAAGAAACATCTGAGGTTAGGATGCTATTCTAATATTTTCCAACTGTGTCTTTGGAGTCTGTGTGTTTTAATTTCAAATGTAATTTAATGTGTTCATTTTGCTTTTTTGTTTATAAGTTTATTGTCTATTCATTAAAATTATTTTTACATATGTACTTTTGTGTAAAGTAGAAAACTCATTACCTAATATGGTGTTCTCTTTTAAATCTAGTTTTATTGTCCATATGTTCTCTGCTTTGTGACCCTAATCCAGATGATCCCTTAGTACCAGATATTGCACAAATCTATAAATCAGACAAAGAAAAGTAAGTGTTGGCTTATATTGGTTTCTGTGCATTTCTATGTAGTCTGCCAGAACATAAGTATTATCAGTTTATTTAAGTACATTTAGTTATGCTTATTATTTTTGTTAAGTTTATCTTTCCAAAGGAGTAAATCTTTCTTTTTAAACTGTTACTCTTTTTACAAAAAATCTCTCCCCTTCCCATTATTGTTTCATCCTTTACTATTTAGTAGTATTTGGTTTGCCTTTGCATAATATGCGTGTTTTTTCATAGCAACTATCAAGCTATATATAATTCTAAGCAGTAAATTTAAAATTTAAGAAGTTGGTAATTGGAAAGTGCTGAATATCATATTCCTTACTTTCTCCCAGGAAGAGAAGTTATCCCTAACTACCCCTAAACTGACCTACATCTTGCTGGTACCATTGATTCATTTGCATTTTATAGATAATGAGCATTCAGAGTTGACTTTTATAGATTTGTATTAGAAATTGACTTCTTTATTTTGTTATTTATAACTTAGGTACATTTTCATATAGGTTGTAAAGAGATCTATTAGTTTAAGAAATCCCTTATGTTTTCTGTTTTATTTACATATGAACCAAAGTCACATTGACCCAATAATTGGTATATGTATGATTATTGTGATTAAATGTAAAAAGTTACACAGCTTTACATAGACAGATCTTCTAAACCATTTAATTTGTATGTTTTTACTGTATCCCTTTTGTATATCTACAGATACAACAGACACGCAAGAGAATGGACTCAGAAATATGCAATGTAAAATGAAAAAAAATTTCATATATACCAGAGTACTGTAAAATCTAGGTTTTTTTCAACATTAGCAGTAAATTGAGCTCTGTTTACTGTTTCATTGTACCATGAAATCCTTTGATTTTTACCCATTTTAAATGTATTTCTGAAGCAAGACAAAACAAACTTCCAAAAATATTCTTGAGACTGTGATGAGAGCATTTATCATTTTGTATGCATTGAGAAAGACATTTATTATGGTTTTTAAGATACTTGGACATCTGCATCTTCAGCTTACAAGATCTACAATGCATCTGAAAAGCAACCAAATTATTTTTTGCTGAAACTAGATGTTTTTACATGAAAATACTGTATGTGTTATCTAAGATGTCGTCAGTTTTATAAATCTGTATTCAGATTTCATTCTTTGTTAGCTCACTTTATAATTTGTATTTTTTTACTGTATAGACTAAATATATTCTATTTACATGTATGTCAACTTGTTACTTTTTTCCTGTGAACAGTATTGAAAAAAACCCAACAGCTGATAATGAAATGAATTAACTGTCTCCCTTGACTTGGGGTATTCTGTAGATTGATTGCAGATTTCTTAAACCTGAAATGATCTTTACACTGTAATTCTCAGTATACTGATTATGGAGAAACACTTGTTTTGATTTTGTTATACTTGACTTAACTTTATTACAATGTGAATTAATTGCACTGCTAAGTAGAAAGATGTATAACTTTTATTTGTTGCTTTTCACATTTGAATTTTTTTCTGTATAGGCAATATTATATTGACACCTTTTACAGATCTTAATGTAGCTTTTTCCATTTAAATAAAATGCTTTTTCTACTATTTGTCTTGATTACTTTGAAAGATAAAAAATTGCCTTATCTACAAGTAAGGATCAATACTCTATATAAAATTTTGCATGAAAATTAATTCCAAATTGTAAGGATTAAGTCTGTTGTACTTGGCATTGAGTGCGTGCTTAGTCTCTCAGTTGTGTCCAACTTAAGCACCATTAATTATATAAATTTTGCTTTAGATTTGTATCTGTCTACTAAATTGTCAATCTAAAGGATGATATACATTAGTCCTTTGTTATAGAAGAGAATTTAGGATATGTCGGGGTTTGTCTTGTATCACATATAAAATGAATTATTTTCTACAGTACTGAGATGAATATAAGGCAATGTCATCCACATTGAAGAAAAGTCTTTATAGACCTGAAGAATAATTAGGTTAATTCATTAAAATACCCCTCTAGATGTAACTAGCATTGTATTTCTTAACATTGTAAAATCTAGAATTTTAAAAATAGAATTTTAGTGCTATCAGTTTGAAAGAGGACATACATGTTTTAACCATAGAAATTATAAAGAAAATTCTAAAATGACACTTTTCCTCTGTTTTATAATTTGTCAGTTTAAAGTGACTTAAATCAGCAGATTATCTTTGCAGATTTTAAAGAAAACTAGAAAATCCTAATGATTAAAATACATCTCTAATTATTAGCATGCTTACCAAACTTGAGTGTCATTTTTAAGAAGAGTTGTAGCTCTTCTGATTATTGCAGTAGCTGTGTAAGTGTCCAAAAAATCTGTGATGGGTATAGTCATTAGCAAAGATTTTAAATCACTAAAGTATTTTACCATGGTTCATTATTATTAAAGCACAAAATAACCCAGTGTTAGAAAATGTGTTTTTATAAAGGAATGTAAAATAAATAAATGAATTGTGAAATGGATGTTTAAGAAAATATAGGTTTAAAAAGTAACTATATTAAGTGATGTCTTAAAACAGCCTTATCATGAAAAACACTACTTTACTATGTTGTTATAAGCTACTTTGGCCCAGAATTTGAACACTCAACATCATTAGATTTAAGTATTTAGTATATTTTGATAATAAAGGGTTTTGTTTCATGAATATCTTTCACTTTTTAAAAACCTTTTATTTGTGTGACATTTATTTTTGGAAGTGTCTTTTTTTCTATATTAAAGTTTTGAAGCTTGCCTAACTCTTGTTTTCCTTTGCTTACATATGAAATGTACAGCCACTCTTGAGGAGTGAGCACAAATTCTCATCATTAATTAAAAGTCTTTAAAGTTCAGAAGCAGCATAATGATCAGTCAGATCACTATTTTGGGTTTTTGATGTGTTTAATTCTAAAATAGAGTACATCAGTACGTGACTAAATCTGAAGACAAGGACCTTCTTTCGTAGATTAGCCATTAATTTAAGGACCTCTAGGGAATGAGGACGGAGAAGGCAATGGCACCCCACTCCAGTACTGTTGCTTAGAAAATCCCATGGACGGAGGAGCCTGGTAGGCTACGGTCCATGGGGTCGCTAAGAGTCGGACACGACTGAGCAACTTCACTTTCACTTTTCCCTTTCATGCACTGGAGAAGGAAATGGCAACCCACTCCAGTATTCTTGCCTGGAGAATCCCAGGGATGGCGGGGCCTGGTGGGCTGCCATCTATGGGGTTGCACAGAGGCAGACACAACTGAAGCGACTTAGCAGCAGTAGCAGCAGGGAATGAGGAAAATGGGTAGTCTTTTGGATCCCACCTTTTAAGGTCCTCAGTGCTTTGAGACAGTTAGAAACCATATTTAAATTGGGTTCTGGACACTGACAACTGCCATATACAATAAATCCATGATACAGGCTATGCAGGATAACCTAACTCTTATCCCCCAACTATCTCAAAAACATGATTGCTGAACAAGCTTTACACATGCCTGTGTAAACCATATATGATTATTCATTTTTGCTACCCCTCCATGAATTCTGTTAGGGGAATTTTTAAAGTTACTTTGTCAATTTCAAAAGACTCAAAATGGGTTAGGTGAGAAACACAAACAGCACAGAAGTTAGTATTTGAAAGAGTAACTTTTTTAAAAAAATGATAAAAACATTACCATATGTAGTTTTTCATTTCCTTTATTATTTTATCACAATGACCTGCTTTGTACATGATTCAGTCATTGATCGGAGAAGGCAATGGCACCCCACTCCAGTACTCTTGCCTGGAAAATCCCATGGATGGAGGAGCCTGGTAGGCTGCGGTCCATGGGGTCGCTAAGAGTTGGACACGACTGAGCGATTCACTTTCACTTTTCACTTTCATGCATTGGAGAAGGAAATGGCAACCCACTCCAGTGTTCTTGCCTGGAGAATCCCAGGGACAGGGGAGCCTGGTGGGCTGCCGTCTATGGGGTCGCACAGAGTTGGACACAACTGAAGCGACTTAGCAGCAGCAGCAGTCATTGATGTTTTGCAGAATCTTGCTCTGTCACAGTTCTGTATTTTTAATGTGGAAAGATTAGGGAAATTTATTTTCCCCTTGGATTAAGAGAGATTCTTGGTGAAGCTATTGAAGTGACTATTAATAAAATAATGACAAATCTGGATTTTAAAAGTTTATTTCCATCACTTTATCAACTGTTAACTATGACTTCCAAAAATTTTTCTTAAAGCAGAAGTTTAACTGCAGTTTAATGCCCCTAAAATGTGATGCCAATTATTTGTGACAGTTCTCATTTTTATAGTACTTCTCTGACTGCTCTGACAGTTGTGTTGTACAGACAAGATAGCAAGCAGGTAGAGATTGATCTAATTTCACTAGTAGAAATTCCTATGTATAAATAACTGCTGCTACTGCTGCTGCTTAGTCTCTCAGTCATGTCTGACTCTACAACCTTATGGACTGTAGCCCACCAGGCTCCTCTGTCCATGGGTTCTCTAGGTAAGAATACTGGAGTGCATTGCCATTCCCTTCTCTAGGGGATCTTCCCAACCCGGGGATTGAACCCAGCTCTCCTGCATTGCAGGCAGATTCCTTACCATCTGAGCCACCAAGGAAGCCCATAATAACTAGTCATTTCTAAAAAAATTTTTTTGTACTGAGATCTGCAAACTCCTAAGCTGCATATTGATACACTTTGACCAGGAGTTTTTTTCATTAATAGTAATGACTTTGTAGTAGAAATTAGTAGAAAATTTGTGTACAGCTGACATTTTTGGTTCTAGAAATAATTTGTGATGCGGTAGTGTCTTGGTGATAACCTAAAATAGTGTGCTATCACTTATTTGTATCATGTTACATTTAAATTTCTGCTCTCATTATATATGTAAGAATGTGGTTTTGCAGTAATAGGAAGAGGGAATATTTACCTAAAAGTTCTAGCAGTTGAAGGCATTTTCATTTAATACGACACATTTCTTTAAAAACTTACTTTCAGCACTCTCTTAGGTTCTGCGGTTGCAGAGGGAGAGGCATGTCTTTCTCACCTCAGGAGGAAGTTGTTTTTATTATGCTGGCATGTGTCCAAGTTCTGAGCTGTGCTTTCCTCCTATCTTTTGCTTGCTTTTGTTGAAATCTTTTTAGTGCAAAAGAACACTATGAGTTGTGTGTACAGTATTTTATTGTAAACTCTTAATATACATTTTGGGGAACAGTTGTGATGCCACTTGTATAAACACTTCTGATATACTCATCTTGGTCCCATGACCAGCCACACATTCAATGTGTCAATAGAAGAATTCACAAGATGAAGCATATGCTCATACTCACAGCTAAGATTTGTTGATTTGTTTCAGCAACACAGAAGAGGTATGCAGCTGCATCTGTAGGGGGAAAAGACAGATCAGAGTCTGGAGGAAACCGTGAAGCTCCCTCTGAAGGGGCCACACAGAGTGCAGTCTTCCTCTAGCAGTGAACGCAGGAATACGGGCACAGTGTTCAGGGGCTTTACTGGGGGCTAAACCATGTAGACATACATGGCCCACCAAAATTCTAGGCTCCCAGAAGGTAAGCAGGTGTTCACTGAAATGATGCCAGCACAGCAGATACAACCTCACATTGCATAGGAAGAGTTTCAAAAGCAATGTTCCTAGATGCCAGCTGAGGGCCAACCTGGTGCACCATTTGTTGACAAGACTGTTCTTTCCTCTTGAAAGATCAAGTTGGTTAATTGTGCTTTTAATATTTGTTTGTTCTCACAGCCATTATGGGTGATGTGTGCAAGTTTCCCCCCTCTTTTTAAAAATATTTGGCTGCATCAGGTTTTGGTTGCTTCTCTGTAGTTGTGGAGTGAAGGCTTAGTTGTCCCATGCAAGGTGGGATCTTAGTTCATCTACCAGGGATCGAACCCGCTTCCCCCGAGTTAGAAGGCAGATTCTTCACCAGGGAAGTCCCAAGTTCCCCCTTTATGATTGTGAAATTGTCTATTTTTTAGTTTATATTTGCTGTAAAGATTTTGAAATCATGTTGTTGGAAACACACACACACACACTACACACACAGGTGAAATCATGATATTTTACTGGCAGAATGATCCCTTTCTCATTAAGAAATGTCTTTAATAATGCTTTTAGCTTAAAGTCTACTTTAATATTAATACAGCTTTCTTTTTGGCTAGTATTGTAGTGTATCCCTATGTTGTTTAATTTTGGGCCTTTCTGTGTCTTTTTAAAAAACGTGTGTCTCCTGTACTAATTATAGTTTGGTTTTCTCTGATTTGGTTTTTAATCCAACATGACAATTTTAGTATTTTAATTGGAGTATTTAGTCCTTTGCATTTAATGGAATTACTGATATAGTTTGGTTTCTACCTACTATGTTACTGATTTTTTAAAATTAATTAATTAATATTTTGGCCGTGCTGTTCAGTTTGTGGGATCTTAGCTTCTCTATCAGGGATTGAACCCTGGCCACAGCAGTGAAAGCACCCAGTCCTAACCACTGGATGGCCAGGGAATTCCCATGTTCCTGATATGTTTAAAATCATGTTTTATTTTTTCCTCCTTTCTTGTCCTCTTTTGTTTCAGTTTTTATAATAGTCCTATTTTTCCCTCTAATAACTTATTAGACATCCTTTTATTTTTTTGTAATTACCCTGAATTAAAAGATCCATCTTTGTCTTATCTCAGTTTAATGTAAATTATTACTTATACCATTTTCCCATAATGTAAGAACTATTTGGGCCCTGTTGACTCCTTTTCCACATTTTACATCATCATTATGAAGTTTGATTTTACATATATGTAGAATAATGATCCCTTACATTCCACAAGACAAGTCTTATTTTGTGTGTTATTGCCAGTATACTGATCTCTATATATATACTTTTCCAGTGGTCCTCATTGCTTCTTGAATTTTCATGTTTCTATCTGAGATCATTTGCCTTCTGACTAAAGAATTTCATTTAGTATTACTTTTAGTGCAAGTCTTCTGGTGACAAATACTCTTTTTCTTTTTTTGTTTTGCTATTATTTATATAGGATATTTTCTCTGGAAGTAGAATTTAGCTTGCTATTTTCTTTCAGCACTTTAAAGATATCATTCCATTGTCTTCGGATCCCACAATTCTGTTGAGAAATCTGCTATTAGGTTTATTGTTGCTGCTTTAACAAGTATCTAGTTTCTCTGCCTGCTTTTAAGATTATATTTTTTTTTACTTAAGAGTTTTACTGTGATATTACAAGGTATAATTTTCTTCATCTTATTCTGCTTGAGGTTCACAGAGCTTCTTGATCTATAGGTTGATACATTTTCATGAGTTTTGCAAAATCTTGGCCCTTATTTCATCAAATATTGCCTCTGTCCCATTCTATTTTTCCCCTTTAGGACTCCAGTATAAAATGTACTAGATCTGTTTCCTAACCTTTTTCCTATGTTTTTCTCTTTTTTTCCTTTGAGCTTCTGTTTGGAAATTTTGTATTTATCTTTTCTTTTCCAGTTCACTAATCCTGTCTTCTGCATATCAATCTGCTCTTAAAACTATCCCTTCAATTTCAGATATTATAGTTAACTGCAGATTGTCTTTCTCAGTCTTAGAACTATCATTTGATTTTTTAAAATATTTTAGTTTTCTATTTTGTTCCAAAATTGTTTATTTTGTCCATGTTTCTTTCTATTTTTGAAGTTCTTAATTACCGTTATTTTAAGTCTTTGTTAACTTCAAGGAAATGAATCACCTGTGGGAATGTGCTTTCACGCTTTTATTGAAAGCCATGTACTGTGTATAGAAACTGTAGAGTCTCTAGATGCTGTTCTCTTCCACAAGAGAGGGTTCACCCTCTCCTCTGTCAGACAAATAGTGTGCAGAGATGATCACTGTAAGGCAATCAGGGTCTGTGCTTAGTTGAAGCTGGTTGCAGTTTTATGAGATTCAGTCTATGTCTGGTTTACCCTTGTGCATAGTGCACAACCCTCTAGGATTCTCTTGGTTTCCTCAGACCAGAGAAATTACAGGAAATTCCATTCTGCTTTTCAATAGTAATTTTGATTCACAGGTTTAGCCTCTTGCTTCTTAGAGTTACAGAATATGGCAGACATCTTGATGGAGGACTAACCATATGTTTGAAGTCTTTCGAATCCACCATTTTGTCACTTCCGCTCAGTACAATCATCAAAAGTACTACTAGCTTTTCTGTTATGAACAGCCGCTCTCAGAGATCAAGCCTGAATTCTCAGCTTTATGCCGCATCCAGATTAAGTGCCCCAGGTTAAAAGGGAGGCTGTAGATGATTAGTGTCAGATTTCCACATCAGTCTTTTAACTTCTAGTACGTTTTTTGGGGCTCCTGTCCTCTAGCAAGCCTTTGTCTTCTCAATGGTACAAGACTGCAAAAATTTATACTATGTTTTCAAAAGTTTATTTCTTTAACTTCCTGACCAACATAGCTCAAGATTCTGAGAAAACAAGTTGCATGTTGAGGTCCTTTAATTTTCTAACTTTGTCACTCTAGCACTGTGCAACCACAGAAAGCTCTGTTAGCTTCTCTGCCCCAGCAGCAGCCTGCTGCCTGTGCTAAGGCCAAATTCTCAGCTCTAGCCTGTACTCCAGGAGAAGAATGACCACACAAATTCAGAGATTACTTTTGATGTATTTCATCTCATTCAGGTTTTCAGTAGGACCATCTATCTGCAGACAGCTGTGTCTATTTCTGCACTCTTTAAATGCAGTACTGGTACAACCTCCTATCTTTCCCCCTATCCTCAGATTAACCATCCTCAGAAAGTCAAAGTATTAATAACTGAAATTTAATCTTGTGGGTTATCATTTTGAAAAATGTTGAGAGGCTTCCCTGGCAATTCAATGGTTAAGACTGTGCTTTCACTGCGGGTTGAGGGTTCAATCCCTAGTGGAGAAGCTAAGATCCTGCATGCTGCATGGTGCAGCCAAAAAAAAAAAAAGTTTAATAATAGTTCCCCACATTCTCAGAGGTTTTGGAGAGGAGTCTGGGAAAGAGAGAATGGAGATACTAACGGGTTAGCCTTTGAATCCTACACTTCTGCTTTGAAGCTCATTTTTATCAGATATGTTTGTGTCCTATGGCTCACACATTCATTTCCAATTTCAACCAGCAGAGTTAAAGCACTAAGCCTTCAAAACTGAATTGTAATGATCTGATGTGGCTTGCATCTCCAGACTCATTTTCCACTCCCTGCCTCCCACCAAACTTCGTGCATTTCCCATTGGCTACCAACCTCTTCCACTTCCAGTAAAGTGGTGCTTCTCAATCTCACACTTTGGTCAATCTGCCTAAAATGCCATCTTCAATCCTTTAACTACCTTGCCAAGTGCTGATAGCTTCCCTTTTGTTTTCCCAAAGGTGGTGCTAAAGCTCTAGTTTATGGTTTTCTCTCTGGCCTGCAGATTCTTGACTGGCTTTCTGTGTGTGCTGTCGTGTCTGACTCTTTGTGACCCCACGGATTGTAACCCACTATGCTCCTCTATGGAATTTTCCAGGCAAGAGAATCCTGGAGTGGGTTGTCATTTCTTACTCCAGGGGATCTTCCTGACCCAGGGATCGAACCTGCATTCGATCGTCTGCTGCATCACCTGCATTGGCAGGTGGATTCGTTACTGCTATGCAACCATTAAGTAGAATGAGGGATATCTACATGCACTAACATGGGTGTGTTTGAATCTGCCCTTCAGAATTCAGGGAAGGTCATGAAAGCTGGAGTCTTGCCCAGAGAAATAGGAATCAAAATGAGGCCTCTGTGCCCGGGGGCCCCACTCAGTTTCATCACTACTGTTGTCAGAAATGCACACAGGGAGCTAGACACAGGGTGGGGGCATGTGTGTATATTAGTTGTGCCAAGAACTAGAAGTGCTTGTGAAACAGCTAGGGGGATCATGAGTGATGCATCCCCAGCAGCTTATGGTTTCTTGATGGAGTCCACAGCACAGTATGAACCGTGTTCCTTCAACACCCTCCAAGAAGTCTATCTGGTGTCCTCCCAGACTCTTCCCACTCCCCAGTGCTGAAGTTCGTGATTCACTTCATGGATAGGCTGAAAAGGAAATGAGCTCCTTTCTGTGTTCCACACAGCTGGGAAGGCGAGCTGGTCACTCACACACTCTCACTTTCCCTCGTTGGAGATATCACAGGCTCAGAAGATAGCTCTTGGCCCTAAGCTGTGCTGTGTTGGAGGAGGGTTGATGTAGTAAAATCTTGGGTTTTTTTTTTAACCCTTTCCCACATGTCCAAACTTGTAATTCTTTTGCTTCAGTATTGTGCTGGAAGTTCTCTGCTGGAAACCTGGAGTTCTACAATGGCTGTTTCATCCGTAAGTGATTGTCTAAGACAGTGTTTTGCAGGAGTTCCAGAGCTGAGGACATGAGGAGCTGGAGCCAGTTCACGGGCCACTGCAGGGTCCAAAGCCAGGACCAAGACCATGGTTTGTATGTCTATTACCCAGTGCACATTTGGGCAAGATTCCTCCCAGATCCCTCATCATAGACACTTATAGCTCCCACAAAGGCACTTTTGTCTGTGGAGAGATGCCAAATTTTTGTTAGGGGTGGGGCACAAGCAAGGGTCAACTTACACAGCTAATAGTGCTGATATCACTCTATCCCCAGTGTGTATCTTTATGAGTACCCTCACCATTCTGTATTATCAGTGTCCTTAACCATGAGATCCTTAGTGTTTCTCATTTTTGATTCCTTGAGACCTAGCACAGTATCTGGCACACAAGAACTCAAACATTTATTGAGTAAACAAATGAGTGAACTGGGTCTCAGATGATACTTAGGATTTTAAATGGCATATTTTAGTGGGGAAGACATTCATTCAAATAAGAGAAACCAAATGGACATAATAAAGTAAAAACAAGTAAAAATGGCCTTGGTAAGTCTGTGTGCAATTAATGAGAGAAAAGTTTAGGTGGAGAAGGCAGAGTAACTCGATGTGAAACCTTGATTTGATGGTTAGAGATCAATAGGGCTTCCCAGGTAAAGAACCCACCTGCCAATGCAGGAGATGGACACAGGAGACCTGGGTTCGATTCCTGGGTTGGGAAGATCCCCTGGAGGAGGGTATGGCAACCCACTCCAGTATTCTTGCCTGGGAAATTCCATGGACAATGGAGTCTGGTGGGGTACAGTCTGTGGGATCACAAACAGTCAGACATGACTGATGTACTTAGCACACATGCACAAGAAATCAATGTAAGTTTTTAATCAGCAAAATGATGTAATAAAAGTGTTTGTTTAGGGCTACTTACTTAGCAGAGTGCAGAACTGGAATTAGATTAGTTTGTCATACTAGAATCCTCAGAATCATTCTTGGCTTCCACCTATTAATGAAATCCTGCTGATTGTACTCAGAAATGCCTTCTGGAGTGTGAGCCATGACAGAATCTTAGCTCAGGATCTTAACCTCTTTCCTAGGTTACGACAATAGCCTCCTAATTCATCCCTCTCTTTAGAGTCTCATTTTCATCACTCTCCATATGCCTACCAAAGAGATTTTCCTAAAAATGAGCTTAAGCTGCCTAAAAAGCTATTTGTCCATCTTTTACTAACAAATTCCTTAGCATATCATACATAGCCTTTCACAAACGAATGCCACCCAATCTCTTTGGTTGTCTCAGACCACTCCTTTTCACATATATTTTATCTTTCTGATGACACCATATCCTTGTGCATCTGTGACTCGCACATACTGTTTCTCTTTTCTGGAAAGCACTTCTACCCTTCCTTGCTTGAAAAAAAAATAGTTCAGATGTCACCTACTCTATGAAGCCATTCCCTACTCTCCCAGCAGATTTAAACAGATGGATCATGCCTTAGTCACCTTTGTATTTTTAGAACTCATTGCAATATTTAGCATAGCACTGGCTTCTACTAGAAACAGTTTTAAAAATGTTTAATGATAAATATTGTTATATTCTGGAAAAATGCAAAACAATACAGACCTATATAAAGTAAAAACTGAGTAAAGTAAAAACCATCTACTCACGCCTGCAATACTGAGGTACAATCACCATTAAATTGGATTTTGTGTGTATTATTTTACATAGTTGTGTTTGTATAGTGGAGAAGGCACCCCACTCCAGTACTCTAGCCTGGAAAATCCCATGGATGGAGGAGCCTGGTAGGCTACAGTCCATGGCGTCGCGAAGAGTCGGACACGACTGAGCGACTTAACTTTGACTTTTCACTCTCATACATTGGAGAAGGAAATGGCAACCTACTCCAGTGTCCTTGCCTGGAGAATCCCAGGGACGGGGGAGCCTGGTGGGCTGCCATCTATGGGGTCGCACAGAGTCGGACACGACTGAAGCGACTTAGCAGCAGCAGCAGCAGTGTGTCTAGTTTTTAAAAATTCAAGCCTGTTTTTGAATGACTGAATGGATGAGTGAGTAAAGGAACTTCAGATGTTATTTATAACAATCCACTAATTAGTTGAAGTCAAAAAAGAATTTTTATGAGTATAGAAAAGAAACAATAGACTGTGAAGGAGTATTGAAAGAAAAAACAAACAAACAGGGAATTCCCTGGTGGTCCAGTGGTTAGGACTCCACACTTCCACTGCAGGGGACATGGGTTCCATCCCTTGTCTGGGAACTAAGATCCTGCAAGCCATGAGGGGTGGCCAAAAAACCAAAAACAAAAAAATAAAAAACTACTGCAACTTCATGACTGAGTTGCCTGTGTTACACTTAAAATAGAATCAAACATAATTTCAAAGCTGCAAATTGTGGATTCATAGGTGGAAATTTTTAACAAGATGCAACAAGAAAGATAATCCTTCATGTATATCTCTCTGAATACAGTTTTCATACCTGTACAACACAAGTAATCCCAATTTGTAGGGTTTATGAAAGGATTAGGGATAAAATATATTAACATGTTTGCCATGCAGTCGAGCAATAAATTATTATAATTATTATCACTTGTATTGATAGAGTGTTTTACAATAATGTGAGGGCAGACAATGTAGGTTATCTTGTTTACTAATAACATTATTCCCTCAATATAATCATGCTGAGTTTCTTCTATTCTTTAAGTCGGCTTTTAGGAATATCCAATGATATGAATTTGGGTTTCATAAATTTGCATACAATTACACCTGTCCTTTTTACTTGTCCTTCCTCCTGCTGAGTCACAGAATCAGCTTTAAAATAGAAAAGATATATTTATTTTGCATAATACTGCTACAGCAATGGCTAAAAATAACTGATATGCTCTTAATAATTAAGGCTGCATACCTTGTTCTAATTGAGAAGTAATTCATAAACTAATTTGGATATCTGGGAACTAGTAACATGCAATAGATCCTTCTTTCTTATTTTTCTCTCCCTTTCATCCTTTTGTATACTGTTTTAAAAGGCAAAACCCTGTGAAGTGATAACAGACCCTAAGGAAATGAAAATGGTTTGAAGGAAAAAATTACACATGTAGCTTTCTTCACATATAATTCATTAAAATCTTGATTTACAGGAAAGATAAGCTAGGAGATATTCAGATTATAATTTCTTTCTTGTATTGCTCAATTAATTGTTATACTTCTATAATTTGTGTGTATTTAGGAGTCCAGGATTACATCTATTCCTCGTGCTAAACCTATTTGATGATTGCCCTTGTTGTAGCTGTGTTATTTATCCACTATAATTAGAAAAGCAACACTGCTTTCTCTTAGGAATATTTTTTTCTCCAAGTGATATCTATATATCTAACTCTGTTATTCACCAGGGAATTATCTTGGTCTCTGACTGCTGCTACTGTTTATTGGTGCTACCTTCAGCTTTACCACTGTGCAAGTATCAATAAACCATGATCACTGCATGATGAACATTATATATATGTTCCCAAATTTTACATGGTTCTCATGTAACTGTCCCTTCCACACATAACTGTCCCTTCTATTGGCAAACGGCACTTTTAACAGGTAGTTGCCTTTTTCTATGGGGTCAAATTTGTATATAAATAATTTGTGCAGAACTAATCTTTTTATGTTTTTTATCTCCTTCTTTTTCTCCCTCCATCTGTTCATCAGTCATGTGCAATGTATCAATACTATGCTAATACTATAGGGAACAGAAAGAAGCATAAGACTTAATCTTGTCCTCAAGTATAGTTTACCATTGGGACTTCCTTGGTGGTCCAGTGGCTAAGACTCCATGCTCGCAATGCAGTGGTCCCAGGTTCGATCTCTCTTTAGGGAACTAGATCCTGCATGCCACAGCTGAAAGAAAAACAAACAAAAAAAAACCCCCTACATTCTGCAACTAAAAAGATCCTGCATGCTGCAACTAAGATCTGCAGCCAAAACAGATAAATAATTTTTTAAAGTATTGAGGAAAAAATACTTACCATCTATTGAGGAAAAAAAATGTGCATCAGTTCAGTTCATTTCAGTTCAGTTCAGTCGCTCAGTCGTGTCCGACTCTTCGCGACCCCATGAATTGCAGCACGCCAGGCCTCTCTGTCCATCACCAACTCCCGGAGTCCACCCAAACCCATGTCCATCGAGTCGGTGATGCCATCCAACCATCTCATCCTCTGTCATCCCCTTCTCCTCCCGCCCTCAATCCTACCCAGCATTAGGGTCTTTTCCAATGAGTCAACCCTTCCCATGAGGTGCCCAAAGTATTGGAGTTTCAGCTTCAACATCAGACCTTCCAATGAACACCCAGGATTGATCTCTTTTAGGATGGGTTGATTGGATCTCCTTGCAGTCCAAGGGACTCTCAAGAGTCTTCTCCAACACCACAGCTCAAAAGCATCAATTCTTCGGCGCTCAGCTTTCTTCACCGTCCAACTCTCACATCCATACATGACCACTGGAAAAACCATAGCCTTGACTAGATGTACTTTTGTTGGCAAAGTAATGTCTCTGCTTTTAAATATGCTATCTAGGTTGGCCATAACCTTCCTTCCAAGGAGTAAGCGTCTTTTAATTTCATGGCTGCAATCACCATCAGCAGTGATTTTGGAGCCCAAAAAAATAAAGTCTGACACTGTTTCCACTGTTTCCCCATCTATTTCCCATGAAGTGATGGGACCAGATGCCATGATCTTAGTTTTCTGAACGTTGAGCTTTAAGCCAACTTTTTCACTCTCCTCTTTCACCTTCATCAAGAGGCTCCTTAGTTCTTCTTCACTTTCTGCCATAAGGGTGGTGTCATCCGCATATCTGAGGTTATTGATATTTCTCCCGGCAATCTTGATTCCAGCTTGTGTTTCTTCCAGCCCAGCGTTTCTCATGATGTACTCTGCATATAAGTTAAATAAGCAGGGTGACAATATACAGCCTTGACATACTCCTTTTCCTATTTGGAACCAGTCTGTTGTTCCATGTCCAGTTCTAACTGTTGCTTCCTGACCTGCATACAGGTTTCTCAAGAGACAGGTCAGATGGTCTGGTATTCCCATCTCTTTCAGAATTGTCTACAGTTTACTGTGATCCACACAGTCAAAGGCTTTGGCATAGTCAATAAAGCAGAAATAGATGTTTTTCTGGAACTCTCTTGCTTTTTCGATGATCCAGCGGATATTGGCAATTTGATCTCTGCTTCCTCTGCCTTTTCTAAAACCAGCTTGAACATCTGGAAGTTCACGGTTCACGTATTGCTGAAGCCTGGCTTGGAGAATTTTGAGCATTACTTTACTAGCATGTGAGATGAGTGCAATTGTGCGGTAGTTTGAGCATTCTTTGGCATTGCCTTTCTTTGGGATTGGAACAAAGACTGACCTCTTCCAGTCCTGTGGCCACTGCTGAGTTTTCCAGATTTGCTGGCATATCAAGTGCAGCACTTTCACAGCATCACCTTTGAGGATTTGAAATAGCTCAATTGGAATTCCATCACCTCCACTAGCTTTGTTCGTAGTGATGCTTTCTAAGGCCCACTTGACTTCACATTCCAGGATGTCTGGCTCTAGGTGAGTGATCACACCATTGTGATTATCTGGGTCGTGAAGATCTTTTTTGTACAGTTCTTCTGTGTATTCTTGCCACCTCTTCTTAATATCTTCTGCTTCTGTTAGGTCCATACCATTTCTGTCCTTTATCGAGTCCATCTGTGCATGAAATGTTCCTTTGGTATCTCTAATTTTCTTGAAGAGATCTCTAGTCTTTCCCAATCTGTTGTTTTCCTCTATTTGTTTGCACTGATCGCTGAGGAAGGCTTTCTTATCTCTCCTTGCTATTCTTTGGAACTCTGCATTGAGATGGGAATATCTTTCCTTTTCTCCTTTGCTTTTCGCTT
The DNA here is from genome assembly GCF_054371585.1 of Giraffa tippelskirchi. Taxonomy (NCBI): domain Eukaryota; kingdom Metazoa; phylum Chordata; class Mammalia; order Artiodactyla; family Giraffidae; genus Giraffa; species Giraffa tippelskirchi. The sequence goes on from NC_137276.1 coordinate 47,677,865, forward strand.
CTCTTCTCTTCCCAGCTATCTGTAAGGCCTCCTCAGACAGCCATTTTGCTTTTTTGCATTTCTTTTCCATGGGGATTTTCTTGATCCCTGTTTCCTTACAATGCATATAAAACATCAACAACCAAAATGCTATATGATATGTCACAAGTAACCAGCACAAATTCATATAGTCTAGAAGATCCAAGGAAGATATCTGGGGCTGGAATGATGTGATGTGTTGACTGAGTCCGAGTAATAGTCTGATATAAAGGGAAAAGCACATACAATGAATTGGAAGACCAGGTGTTCACTTCCACTGACTATTGTAACCTGAACTTAATTTCTCTCATCTGTAAGTTGGGAACCATGTTTATAATAATACTTCTCTTCTACTTCAATTTGTGAATCATACAATCAAATACAGTTATATAAAGGATGTTCTGAAAACATTAAAAAATTTCCAGCCTAAGGGTGTGTTGTTTTAATTTTTCATCACATACCATAGTGTTTACGTTCAAACATCACTAATAATTAAGAAACGTTCAAAGTTCAATAGGAAGAGGGGAGCGATGCTGATATATAATATATTATTTAATCGGGAGAGAAAATGACAAACGACAGGGCAAACAAATATGATACAAATATGATTTTTTTGCGTACAATCCATACTATATTATACCTATACTTAATTAAAGCTAATAACTGTTATGAATAATGTGGGGATAATGATAGGCAATACTTACTGAACTTTTACTATGTGCCAGGGACTGTGCTAAGAACTTTTTATGTATTCTCTAATTTAATCTTCATAACAATCCTAAGAATCTATCATCATTGTTCCCATTTCACAGAGGAGGAAACCCTGGGTCAGAGAGATTTTCATTTGGCAAAGTCACACAGCTCATAACAAGCACAGGGTTTGAATCTAGATCTGTCTAACTTCTAAGCCTCTATTTTTTTTTTTTATTATTTATTTTTGGCTGTGCTGGGTCTTTGTTGCTGCATTGGCTTCTCTCTAGCTGTGGCTCGGGGTGTCTCTTGTTGCTCTAGGGTGAGGGTTTCAATAGTTGTGGAAGGTGGGCTCAATAGTTGCGGCTCCCTGGCTCTACAGCACAGGCTCAATAGTTGTGGCACACAGGCTCAGCAGCTCCGTGGAATGTGGGATCTTCCTGGATCAGGTATTGAACCCATGACTCCTGCATTGGCAGGTGGATTCTTTATCACTGAGCCACCAGGGAAGCCCTAAGCCTGTATTCTTATCCAGTAACTTCCATAGCTTTGGCATATCACACAAAACGCAGTGGTAAAGTCAGAACCAAACTGAAGTGCTTTGATGTATTTATTAAACCAGATAAGAAATGGATATTTAAATAATAAATTATTACAAGCAAAGGTGAAGTGAGGAATGAAGCTTTAGAAGGAAGAGAAAGGCCAGTGCATAGGTGGCCTAATTTGCCATGTATGACAATTTAAACTTGATTCTGTGGGTAATAAGGAGCCACAGAAGGTGTTAAGTACAGAAATGTGATCACTGCCTGACTGGCATAGTGTTGGTGCTCCATACACACTTCATGAACAAATGAATGAATGTGATTTGTCTCTTAAAAAGACTGACCTAATGACATTGTGAAATATGGTTTGGAGGGAACTAAGACTGAAAGTAGAAAAGCTCCTGTAAAAGTTTGGGAAAAGATAGCAGAGCTGTACTGGAGCTGACCAGTACTGGTTTGAAGAGGCAATCATATGTACTTCTTCCCAACTTCAGGTTCAGTGACATTCAGTGGATGGTTTGAAACCAGCCCTGGTGGGGGTATCTACACCACAGATCTCAGCAAACACTACAAATTAAGGCTCTCTTTTTGGAGAGCAGATTTACCAACACACTACTAGCCTGAACAAACGCCACAGCAATGGGACAGAAGAGGAAGAAATACTTACTAGAGGGTAATGAAGTAGAATCAGCAATACTTATCATTAGTTGGTTGATGGGTGAGGAGGGTCAGTGAGGGAGATTACACAATGGTTTATAAGGTTATTGGGTTGCATGATTCCAACAGGATACTGGTGCCTCTTACCAAGTAGAGGAGTTCAAGATAGGCAAAAGATAGTGAATTCTGTTCAGGAAAAACTGAGGTATTTGTGAAACATGATGGTAAAGATGTCCAGAAGACAGTGGCTATATAGACGTGAGAGTAAAAGGAGAGGTATGGATTCAATATGAAATATGAGAATCATGAGGATGTAACTGATAGTGGAAGTCAGTTGGAACTGAAACACTGGGAGTAGATGAACTTTTAAAGCAAAATAAAGGGACAGAACCTTGAAAAACGCTGTGGTAAGTCTTCAGGTTTTATAAAGTAAATATACATAAAGCCACATGCTTTTTTGTACAAAGACATTTTGGCTGAGTAGGTAGAATTATATTTCCTGTGTAAATACTGAATTTGGAATAAAATTATCACAGCAATGTATATGAGTCTTAATAGTCACATCTGATGAAAACAGATTTACAGATCAGATTTATAAGAACTTTATAGCAAGATTTATCAAAATGACACTTTAAAACAATAAAAAGACTTTAAATATTCAAAAAAGTTTAACTTTATATCTATCAAACATCTGAAAGAATAAAAACACTCTAGAAAAATGTAAAGAAAAATTGTTGCAGAAATCAGCTAAAATGCAGTTATAGAGAATTCTATCCTATACTTTTAGCTTGACATTGTAATGTAACTGTTCATTTCTTTGCCTCTGCCACTCCAGTTCACTGGCGGTGAGAAGGCTATGTTTTTTATCTAAGTTTGTGGCCTTGTACATAATGTGTAGTCAGAAAATAAGCAAACAAACAAAATCCAACCCTGTTTCTTCCATGACAGAGTGAGAGATTTGAACAGATGACCTAAAAGGTCGCTTCCAATCCTGAGAATTTTTGAAAAGGAAGTGGTGATAGTTGCTTACCACTTAAAAGAACTGGGCTTAGTGGTAGCACCAAAGGGCCAGTGTTTCAAAGATAAAGACTCTCAGCTCAATATGACACTAGTAAGAATTTTCTTACAAAGCTATTCAACAGAGAAAAAGCTGTTTCAGGAAGCGGCTCTTCGAAATAAATGGAACCTGAGAGCTAGAAGGGTCCTTAGATAGCTTTAGTTTAGGTTTTCCCAATCTTTTTTCATGCCATTGTCCACGTGGAAAATGGCTGTACTGCACATCAATCAATATCTCAAGGCATACTTGTCACACGTTCTCAGAGCTTTGGTTGGGAAGACTGATCTGGTCCAACATCCTCGACTACAGTCGGGGAAATTAAATCTTACAGCGGGGAAGTGACATTCCTAGATCAAGACGTTAATGTAAATGATGGGGCTAGAATTCTAGCCTCTGGACAAATAACTAGCCAGTCTCCTCCTCACAAAGTAAGCAGAGTTGGGTGTCAAGCTTGAAGATTAGGTCTGCAATAGTCTCAGTGGATGGGGCCATGGTCTGGATCGGTGTTGCTTTAAATGTGGTTCCATAACCACTGGCATCAGAGCTTGTTAAACCTTGAAGAATTTGTTAAAAAAAGCTGAGACATGGGACCCACGCAAACATACTGAATAAGGCTCTGCGGCAAGGGCCGGGAATCTGCATTTTAAGGTTAGAAACCGTGACCACCCCACCTCCTCTACGGTAATTTTGGACTATGCGCTCCAGCTCCCACTTGAACTGAGGGACTCTGCTTGGGCGCATAGCACCGAGCAACGTGACCTCAGAGCTGCGTGGGCGGCACAGCTACCACCGTCCTAGTGGTAAAACTGTCTGTTACGTACTAGCCATTCCAGTCGTCACAGACCAGCCAGTGCCCCATCCGGGTGAGGACACCGCCGTGCCTCCCTCAGCCTCCTGGCCGGGCGGCGGAGCAGGCTGCGGGGGTGGGGGGTGGGGGGGGTGGGGGGTGGGGGTTGGGACAGAGGCGGCTCAGCTTCGCCCCCTCGAGGCCAGGTCCCTCCGCAGGCTACGCGGGTTATAATTTCCCTTCTCCGCCTCCGAGCTCCTCTTATTTCTTCGTAGTCCCGCCCACCAAGGAAGCCACAGCGCCTGTGCCTTCTACCTTGCCCCGCCTCCTATCTAAACCGGAAGTTAGCCGACTTCCCATAGTGCCTCGCGAGTGGCGGGCCTGATGGTGGATTTGGTAGGCTCTCTCGCGGGTTTAAGTCGGCTTTGTCGGGGTTTCTCTTGTGGCAGGGCGCTGTAGGGAATTGGGGCCTGGTCAGTGCTTTGTCTGCGGATGCAATGGCGCTTCTCCGGGGCGTGTGGGGCGTGCTGAATGCACTGGGAAAGTCAGGAGCGGATCTCTGCGCGGGCTGTGGCATTCGACTGCGCTCTCCCTTTAGGTAAGTCTCTCGCCTGCACCTTAGGAGGCGTAATGGTTCAGGACGCTTTGGGGTTTGAATGTAGACGCTGTTCTCCGCTTTCTGTCCCCCCTAAAATGGTCAGGACTGACTTGGCCCTGTGATTCAGACCTCGACCTTGCCAAGGGGATGGTGGCTTTGAGACCAGGCCTTACTCCATCAGTACCCCTTGCCTTCCTTCCGGCCACCTTTCCCCTCCTCCCGTCCCTCCTCACTCTCGTACCTTGGAGCACCGGGCTCGACGTCCCCTGCGAAGTGGCTCCAAGAGTCTCCTGCCTTCATCTAGGCATTGAGGGCAGGGCCCAGGAGCTGGAGATACATGTTGTCCTTCACTCTCTGCCCTTGCTAGGAGGTTAGAGCTTTGAGACTTCAGTTTTGCAAGCTTTTTCCCCTGGATAGGATAGGATTTTAAATATCATTAGTGTTCTTGTTGAAGGTGTTAGGTGTCAGATATGTAGCATCTTGATATCTTGTTTGGCATCTGTGTTCACATAATTATGAATACGGGTACTTAAATGTTTAACACTGGTTATTTTCTTTTTATTTGTATGTAGTTTTGCGTATATTCAAAAATGGTTTTCCTCCAGCTTGAGTGGTTATCCAAAGAAGCCTATGACTTCATATGTTCGATTTTCTAAAGAACAGCTACCCATATTTAAAGCTCAGAACCCAGGTAAGGAGTTGGGGTTATATACTCTTCTCTGATGTAGTAAAGATGCCACTAAGCAGTTAAATTGCAGACTTGATTTTCAGTATCAAGGCATCTGCTGAATGCAGAAACATAACCATTCTGTTTGATGGCCTGTAAAATAGATATAACATGGGCTTCCTATGTGGCCCTAGTGGTAAAGAAGCCACCTTTACCAATGCAGGAGACATAGGAGTCGCGGGTTCAATCCCTGGGTGGGGAAGATCCCCTGGAAAAGGCAATGGTGACCCAATCCTTTATTCTTGCCTGGAAAACTATGGACAGAGGAGCCTGGCAGGCCACAGTCCATGGATTTGCAGAGTCAGACACGACTGAAGCGACCTAGCAGGCATGCATAAGAAATCAGTGTAAGTACAGCAGTAAGGTAATTTTTACCAAATAAAAATGCTTTAAATGTAACTGAGAACTGGTGACAGGTATTTTAAAAATAGCATGTAGAATGGAAAATACCCAGGAAAGAGGATGAAAAAGCTGAATTTGGGGCCTTGTGGCCATTGGCCCAGAGGACCATTGAAGAATCATTTTACGTCTTGCTTAGCTCCTGCTGCTGCCACTGCGAATTATTAATAAAGTTGCAGTGAAATAATTTATGTGGATGTGTTGCATAAACTTTAAAGCTGAATGCAGGTTATTGTTAATTTTAAGAGCTTTTTGACTGAAAGCCAGTTCTTGAATTTCTGAAAGATTTCCAGTTAGGTTTGTTGACTCCCTAGAAAGACTGGGTCCTTATTGGGGCTATAGTGTAAAGATAATGACCACATTAGTAATTGCTGAGCTTTTCTTATAATTTCTAAAGCTTTTTCATATGCAGTACGTCACAGGGCACTTATGAAAATCACATGAGCTGTAATAATCACATAAAGAACTGGTTTAAGAGACATGCTTCAGAACTCACATCTTTTAAAATGTAGGAGTTGAAACTAACAAGTGGTTTGTTAAATCATTTATACCTTGTCATTCCAGTTAAGATGAGGAAGGAAATGGAGAATAATGAATTGGTTTTAGAATAATTTAGCTTGTTTGCAAACAATATTTCTGTAATTGAAATACAGGGTGATATTATATGAATCAAGACTATATTTTGTTGTTTAGTCAGGTTTTATGAACTTGATCATTCCTGAAAGACTTGAAAAAAATGTTTTTGATTGAAACATGAAGTAGAAAACTTGTAGACACTGATTCCCCAATTGCTTTAACTTAGTAATCAATTCCTGAGGACCATTTTGGTGGTAAGTGATACTATTCCTTAATTTAATTATTAAATAATAGACTCTAACAATGTTAGATAAAATATTAAATTATTTATTGTACTTAGTTGGTTAAAGAAAAACTAAATCATTTTAAGTTGTGTGTGGTAAAACGTCTGTAAAAATACTTAATTTTAGAGCTAATGGATTATGCTTTCCTGAAAGTCTTTAGAAATTGATCCTGAGATGTAAAATGGTGACATCAATTTTTATTTCATTTCATAGATGCAAAAAATTCAGAACTAATTAAAAAAATCGCCAAGCTGTGGAGGGAACTTCCTGATTCAGAGAAAAAGGTAAGCATATAAATTTTCAACATTGCTGACCAGTTATTTTGCAGCTAAGGACAACTCCCATGTCCTTTAAGGAACCAGGTGTCCCAGAGTTTCTTTTTTTTTTTTTTTCAACATTTGTTATCTCAAAGGAATGTCCTTTCTCATCCACATAAATGATGCTGCTGCTGCTGCTAAGTCACTTCAGTCGTGTCCGACTCTGTGTGACCCCATAGACAGAAGCCCACCAGGCTCCCCCGTCCCTGGGATTCTCCAGGCAAGCAAACTGGGGTGGGTTGCCATTTCCTTCTCCAACGCGTGAGAGTGAAAAGTGAAAGTGAAGATGCTCAGTCGTGTCCGACTCTTAGCGACCCCATGGACCACAGCCTACCAGGCTCCTCCATCCATGGGATTTTCCAGGCAAGAGTACTGGAGTGGGGTGCCATTGCCTTCTCCGCATAAATGATGAGAATATGGATAAATGGCAGTGATGATGAAGGGTTGGTAGCAATTTGAAGTTGGAGGCCAGTTGCTAGACCTTCACCTTAGATAACATATTTGAAGAACATGTGATTTATAAATGGGATTTCAGAGCACATTTTCCACTTGGTGGTTCAGTCAGTTACCTGAAGTTATGCAGTTGTCTTTCCTTGCCAGGTGTGCTATGTTTAATAGCCAGCAATAGTTTATTAACTTCTTATTTGGGTTTTATATTTATAGATATATGAAGATGCTTACAGGGCAGACTGGCAGGTATACAAGGAAGAGATAAACAGAATTCGAGAACAACTAACTCCAAGTCAAATGGTATCTTTGGAAAAAGAAATCATGCAGAAACGTTTAAAAAAGAAAGCGTTAATAAAAAAGAGAGTGAGTATGGTTGAAAAATTCTTTATCTTTGGCAAAAACCTGAAATTTATATATCTATAAATATGGGGGTTTTTTTTTCTTTATTTTGATGATATGGTAGAGAATGTACTTCAGTTAGGAAAAATAGGATAGTTTCCTTCTGCCACTAGGACCACTTGACTTTGAGTATATTGTAAACCGTTTTTGCTCCTTTTGGATGTGTCTGCGTTCAAGATGCATAATTAGGACTGGTGTGAAAGCTGTAGGAAGAGAGTCATGAAACAGGCAAATCAGAAATAGCAAAAGTCTTGCTTCTGGGTCTTTTCTAGAGTAACTTACTGATTTGAATTGTTCTATAGGTGATGGTGAATTTGATTCTGAATATTGCTGAATAGACTGAATTCATTAACTTATCAATGTTTTAAAAGTGCCTATTGTAGCTAATAAAGTGCCTTTAGGATGAAATTCGATTTTTCCTCATTAAAAATCCCACATGGGTCAAAATTAGTGGCTTCCAGTTTAAGGTATTAGTCCATATAAATTCTGTTGTTTGACAGACTACATCTTTCCATAGTATTAGGTGTGAGGTGGTGAACTTGCTGATCCAGTATATATACCATAGAAAATGGTCATCAGAGCAAAAACTTAATTCTCTGGAAAAGTAGATTCCAGCCTTTAATGTGAAGTGATGGGATCTCTCTTCCTGATCGGTCTTAAGCCCTACTACCTGTTGGGTTGAGGACTCACCCAATTTCAAGTCAATGATAGTAATCTGAGACGGCTAATCCAATTAGTAAAAGGAAGCCAGAAAAGATAGGGATGGTATTTGGAGGGTGGAAAACTAGGGTTTACTCTCTCGATTGAGCTCTCCCTTGCTCTTTAATGCACCCAACTAGTACTTTGAGTGGGGAGGACCAGAAATGAGGATTGAGCAGATATAAGGAATTTCCTATTCAGGTATTTCTGTTCCTTTCTCTGTTCTCCTCTATTCCAGTTCAGTTCAGTTGCTCAGTCATGTCCCACTCTTTGCAACCCCATGGACTGCAGCATGCCAGGCCTCCCTGTCCATTACCAGCTCCCGGAGGTTACTCAAACTCATGTCCATTGAGTCGGTGATGCCATCCAGCCATCCTCTGTCGTCCCCTTCTCCTCCTGCCTTCAATCTCTCCCAGCATCAGGGTCTTTTCCAGTGAGTCAGCTCTTTCCATCAGGTGGCCAGAGTTGGAGTTTCAGCTTCAACATCAGTCCTTCCAATGAACACCCAAGACTGATCTCCTTTAGGATGGACTGGTTGGATCTCCTTGCAGTCCAAGAGACTCTCAAGAGTATTCTCTAACACCACAGTTTAAAAGCATCAATTCTTTGGCGCTCAGCTTTCTTTATAGTCCAACTCATATCCATACATGACCACTGGAAAAACTGTAGCCTTGACTAGACGAACCTTTGTTGGCAAAGTAATGTCTCTGCTTTTTAATATGCTGTCTAGGTTAGTCATAACTTTTCTTCCAAGGAGCAAGCATCTTTTAATTTCATGGCTACAGTCACCACCTGCAGTGATTTTGGAGCCCCCCAAAATAAAGTCTGACACTGTTTCCACTATTTCCCCATCTATTTGCCATGAAGTGATGGGACCAGATGCCATGATCTTAGTTTTCTGAATGTTGAGCTTTAAGCCAACTTTTTCACTCTCCTCTTTCACTTTCATCAGGAGGCTCTTTAGTTCTTTACTTTCTGCCGTAAGAGTGGTGTGATCTGCATATCTGAGGTTATTGATATTTCTGCCGGCAATCTTGATTCCAGCTTGTGCTTCATCCAGCCCAGCATTTCTCTTGCATGTGTGCTATACATATTGTAGTTGTCCCATAGTGGTTGGATGTTCTTTTTTTTTCCTCTTCAGTCTGTTCTGTTTACTTTTGGATTTTCGAGGATTTTTTTTTTTTTAAGCCATGCCGTGTGGCTTTTGGGATCCTAGTTCCTTGACCAGGGATTGAATGCGTGCCCCCTGCAGTGAAAGCTTGGAATCCTAACCACTAGACTGCCAGGAAATTCCCTTTTCTCTAGCACTTCTTTTTGGTTCTTTCTTATGATTTCCCTCTCTGCTTACAATGCCTCTTCTTGCAAGCTGTCTAGAATCCTTAGCGTATTAATCACAGTTGTTTTAAAATCCTGGTCTGATAATTTCATATCCCTGCCAGTTCTGATGCTTGTTTTGTTTGTTTACGTTAGGCTTTTTGTCTTTTAGTACGCCTTGAGATTTTTTCTTGATAGTTAGAGATATGATGTGCTGGGTTAAAGGAACTGCTGTATATGGGCCTTCATGATGTGGTAAGGCATGGGGCAGGGGAAGCATTCTACAGTCTTATGATTAGGTCTTGGTCCTTTAACAAGGGCTTTCTTGGTGACTCAGTGGTAAAGAATCCACCTGCCAATGCAGAAGATCAGTTCAGAAGATCCCCTGGGGAAGAAAATGGCTTACCCACTCTAGTATTCTTGCCTGGGAAATCCCATAGACAGAGGAGCCTGGTGGGCTACATACAGTCCATGGGATTGCAAAAGAGTCGGATATGAGTTAGCAATTAAAACACAAAAAAACCTTTAATGAGCCTGTGGCTTTGCGCTGAGGTGGTACAGGATGGCTAAAGTAAGGTTTAGTCTAGTATTTCCTTTCATTGAAGTCTGTTAGGTTCTGATAGTATAACAGCAGGTTAGGTTCTTAATGTTTATTTATGTGTTTATTTTTTATTTGACTGCACCAGATCATTAGTTGCAGCACGTGGGATCCAGTTCCCCTACCATAACTTGAACCCCAACCCCCTCCATTGGGAGCACAGTCTTAACCGGTAAACCAATAGGGAAGTCCTAGCAGATTAGGTTCTGATTAACTGGTTTCCCTTGAGGGCAGGCCTTGTTAAGAATAATAAAGTAAAAAAAAAAAAAAGAATAATAAAGTACTCTGGCAATTCGAAATGATTCCTTTTCTTCCTGCTGGAAGCAAGAGGATTTTTTTTTTCTTGATATTTACTGTGGGAATCTTGGTAAGTTCCTGGAGAAAAGCCTCACAATATTATGAGGCTTTCCTATGAGTAGGGGTAACTCTCAGAGTTGTCCACATGGAGCTTCGAGCAGTTAGTTAACTGTGGTTCGATTTCTTCCACACCACTGGTTTCCATTCCTCTATCTGTTCCAGTAAGTCTCAACTCCTTGTGTTCACCTGTCTGTGTCTGTCTCTCCAACCTTAGGAGCAGCAATCCGCCCTGTGTCCCCTCTTCTATGGATCCAAGAGCGTTGTTGATTTTTCAGTCTGATAAGCTTTATACTTATTAGGATGGAGTGGTGACTTCCAAACTCCTTACATGTAGAACTAGAAACTTGAAAGTCTGAGTGATTTTTCCCTGAGACTTCTATTTGCTCTCCCTGTTGGAATTTTTCTTCCCATTAGATTCCCAGTTCCAACTACTTACAGATTAGGTGAGAAGTGAAGTTGCAAGTGAAGCACCTAGAAGAAATCCCTATCAGTATCTCTGGAAACAAAAGGGGAAATGCAGAGTTAAGTTGTAAAATGCCTCCTTTCCTGAGAGGTTCAGGGCCGAGAAAGTGATCTCTACATGTAAATCAGAGGAGCCCTACTTATGAATGAAAGTTTGGTTTGCTATTGACTGTAAACTAAATTGCCATTAAAATCTCCATCATTTTATAAATTTCTATCTAAATTCAGAAACTCAGTAGGTTAGGATGATGCAGTATCCTTCATTAGATAATGCAGCAAATACTCTAATGTTCTTGAGTTTGCAAGTGGAGGTATGTAGTGCTTTGTCCAAGGAGAAGTGATGCCTTACAAGGATAAAACAGTTTTTTTTTTAACGTTTAAAAAGATTTTGTACATACTGCTCATTTATTCAGTTCATGGAGACCTTGAAAATAATATATAAAGGAAATGTTTCTGTATGAAAAGTAACTCATAAAATCTATTAGAATTTTCAAAACAGTACTATCAAAAATTCTGATCCCAAGAGGGAACAATCGCATACTCATAATGTTCATTTTAAAGAACATTCTGTAATGCATGGTAGTGAATGAAGTTTCTCTAGGTAAAATTAAGTATCATAGAGTTTAAAACTTTATCTCATCTTTCATTTTTTTTCCTCAGGAGTTAACAATGCTTGGAAAACCGAAGAGACCTCGCTCAGCTTACAACATTTTTATAGCTGAACGTTTTCAGGAAGCTAGAGATGGCACATCACAGGTAAAACAGTTTTAAAAATGTTTATTCTAATTTTTAAAATAATATAGACAGGAAACTTTAGGGGTGCAACCTGTCAAGTGGTGAAAAAAGTGGTAAATTACTATAAACAAATAGTATATATAAATAAGACCAAAAAAATCCTTTTTCTTACCACATAAAATGTTTAAAATTTGAATGTGTATATATACATATTCATCTATGTATATACATAGTCAACTTTTTAAATTAAAAAACAAAATTTTCACTCTTATAGGAGCATTCAAGTTCTGGAGACTTTTCTTATCCAGCACTTCTGAATGGTTTTACAATCACTGGAAAAGAATGAGAGTAGAGGTATAATGTTTCATACTGGGATTTGAGTGTAACCTGTGGCTTCATGTTATGTCCTTTAAAAATTTTTGGTTATACCCATGGGAATGTATTATATTACACATATGAATGGCATCTATGACTGCAGAAAGAAAAAAAAAGCTTGTCATTCTTGCCGTGGCTTAGTCTTTCCTTTATTTCCTTCTTAGAGGCTCTAAATTGTCAGTTGTATTATTCCTCTTATAATATGCCATGGTAAGAAAAGTTGTCTGCTCAGATTCCTAATTCTTGTCAACGTGAGATGAAGGTTTTTGCCACTCTGATTCTTTGGGTTATTTAGATCTGTAGTTCATTTCACAAATCCTGTTGGACATATGATTAAATGATGTGTATATGTAATGTATTTTTCTGGCTATATATGATTTCACTGATTACTTCCCTTGGGATTTTATTTTTCTTTTGAAAAGCAGTACCATTTTATTTAGTGTTGTAGGAAATTTTAGGTTACTTCTGAAAAACAAAAAGGGGACCTTCTTGGATCGGGGATTGAACCCACGTCTCCTTCATTGGCAGGCGGAAAGGCATACTCATAGTTTTAAAGAATCAAAATAAGGCTTGTTATGAAAGATACAAGTTTTACTGTGCTGTGATATTCCTTATTCCAGAAGCAAATACATTCTATTTTAGTTGATTCTTGTGATATTTACCTCCATATCTCTAAATAATGTTCTTATATTGTTACTTCCTGATTTTTCTAAAATTCTAAGCATTACCTGTATTTTAGGCATTATCTCTCACTATGTAAGATGAACATTTAACTCTGTCTCATTCCACTGTTCACTTTTCTATCAATCTACCTCCCAATATAGTTACCATAATTTTGGTTAGATCAGTATTGAGTACTTAATACTATCATGCACGCATGCTAATTTGCTTCAGTCGAATCCGACTCTTTGTGACCCTATGGACCGTAGCCTTCCAGGCTCCTCTGTCCAGGGGATTCTCTAGGCAAGAATACTGGAGTGGGTTGCCATGCCCTCCTCCAGGGAATCTTCCTGACCCAAAGATCAAACCAGTGTCTCTTAAATCTCCTGGATTGACAGGTGGATTCTTTACCACTAGCACCATCTGGGAAGCCCAGTGGCTCAACTGGTAAAGAATCTGCCTGGAGAGGAGAGCCAGGTTCAATCCCTGGGTCAGGAAAAATCCCCTGGGGAACAGAATGGCTGCCTACCCCAGTATTCTTGCCTGGAGAATTCCATGGACAGAGGAGTCTGGAAGGCTGTGGTCCATAGGATTGCAGTGTTGGACATGACTGAGCGACTAACACTTTCTGCACTTAGAGCTTGGGATTAGCTCTGCTTTTCTGCTCCCCAAATGCTGTGTTGGTAGTGTCCGCTCCTATTGTCTTTGTCTATGTGGTTTTTATGCCTTTAGAAATTTTAGTTGTTTAATTAAAAAAAATAAATCACAGAAATGAATTGTTTACAGTTCTGAAGGGTAAAAGCCCACGATCAAGGCACCCTCATGGTAAGGGCCCTCTCTGGTCCATAGCTGGCACCTTCTCTCACTGTGTCCTCACATGGTGTGAGTGCTCATGTAATGTGACTTTAGATAGCACCAGAAGTAAGTACCTTCCCATCCCTTTAATGTTTTTTCCATGAATTAGTTTTTTAGGTGAAAGATTATGTATGCATGCAGCTTCATAAATTATTGTTTAACACACTGAATATGAAACTTTATGGATTAAATAGAAGCAAAAAGATACATTATGAAAGAACTAAAAGCATGAAAGCAATTCTTTTCAAAGCTAAGAGAGCAGTTATTTAATGAGTAACTACCCCTGAATATACTAAATGTATTTATAAAGGTAAGTTTAAAATATTCAAAACATAGGCTCGGATACTATCTGGGTACCTCACTTTTTGTTGATAGGAAAACAAAATTCAGTGAAAGTTCTGGTCAGAATAGTAAAGTTAGTAGTTTTAACTCTACTTCTTAAGATCACTGTTGATATCCTCCTGCCTTTAATAGGTACTTTACATATTCCTCTTTCCTCACATTCTCCTCCTATCTCTCTATTTCTTCTCTGCTCCTTATTCTCCACCCACCCATTTTCCTCTTCAGTCTTTTTTCTCTGGTAGCAACACCACAGGCTATGTGAGGTGTATTCACTGTCTCTCTGCCTCTCCTCCAACTGTGGGATTCCTGCATCCCTTTAATTTTATAGATTAAACCTCCCAAGCCTAAGGGAGGTCATAGAACTTTTTCCAGGTCACATAATTAAGTTCAGCTATGTAGAAGAAGAATTGTTGTTGTATTGTTCCTGTGACATCAACTAACTGCTGATGGTGATTGCAGCCATGAAATTAAAAGACGCTTACTCCTTGGAAGGAAGGTTATGGCCAACCTAGATAGCATATTTAAAAGCAGAGACATTACTTTGCCAACAAAAATCCGTCTAGTCAAGGCTATGGTTTTTCCAGTGGTCATGTATGGATGTGAGAGTTGGATGGTGAAGAAAGCTGAGCGCCGCAGAATTGATGCTTTTGAACTGTGGTGTTGGAGAAGACTCTTGAGAGTCCCTTGGACTGCAAGGAGATCCAATCAATCCATCCTAAAAGAGATCAATCCTGGGTATTCATTGGAAGGGCTGATGTTGAAGCTGAAACTCCAGTACTTTGGCCACCTCATGCGAAGAGTTGACTCATTGGAAAAGACCCTAATGCTGGGTAGGATTGGGGGTAGGAGAAGAAGGGGACGACAGAGGATGAGATGGTTGGATGGCATCACCGACTCGATGGACATGGGTTTGGGTAGACTCCGGGAGTTGGTGATGGACAGAGAGGCCTGGCGTGCTGCAATTCATGGGGTCGCAAAGAGTCGGACACGACTGAGCGACTGAACTGATCTGAAAACATGGTGGCACAAATGTTAGAATTAAGTAAGCATTAAGCCACAGAGGAAATAAAACAGTATTTGAAGCTAGTCTGTGACAGAATAGCTTATATTTGAATATTAATATCTTTGAATTCAAAAAGATAAAAAACTGCACAAAGGAACCATCAACAAAATGAAAAGTAATCCTACCAAATGGGAGAAAATACTTGCAAATAATTTAGAGAACTCATATGACTCATTCCCTCCCCAGAAGAAAAAATCTGATTTAAAAATGGTCAAAGGATCTGAATAGATATTTTCCCAAAGAAGACATAGAGATGGCTAACAAGTATATGAAAGGGGGCTCAACATCATTATCAGGGAAATGTAAATCAAAACTACAATGAAATACTACCTCATATTTGTTAGAATGGCTATTATTAAAAAAAAGTATTACTGAGGATGCAATAGAAAGGGAACCCTTGTGCTAAAACGCTAACTCAAAAAAAAAGAGCACGTAGACACAAATAACACATTGGTAATTACTCGAGTTAGTGGGTGGGGTAGGAGGGTGAAATGGGTAAAGGTGGTCAAAAGGTACAGACTTCCAGTAATCATTATGTTGTACACATGAAAGTATTGTTATATGTCGGTTATATCTCAGATTTTTGAGGAGTCTTTACCTGTGATTCTTGATATCTGAGTGTTTGTTGTTGGAATGGATAATAAAACAGTATCTTTCTTTCACTGAAGTCCCTATATCTGGTACTTAAATGTATATTGTTTTTATAGGTAAAGCTGAAAGCTATAAATGAAAACTGGAAAAATCTCTCTAATTCTCAAAAGCAAGTAAGTAGTGTGGTTTTAGTCCCAAGTGCCTAGTTAGAATATCTGTGAGAATATATTAGGGCAAGGCTTGATTCATGTGAAAACAACCTTATATTACACAGTGTTTTTAAATTATTGTCATATTCTTGGAACCAGTTTGGCTTTTTTCTTTTGGTAGTTTTTGATTCCAGTTTTGATGAAAAACTGGTATTTAAAACAGTGTCACTTGTAACTTACTATCATCACATCCAGTGGTGATCACACCCTGCCCCTGTTGCTTTTCCACACTCCAAACCCTGAAATTGTAGCAACTTCATTAATACTTAAAAATCTTTATCTCTTATCTGTTTCTCATCTAATTTTTATCTCACAAGAATATTTCTTTCCCAACCCCCCTTTAACATATAGAATAGTAAGATAATTTCTAGAATATTTTTGGAGAGCATTGCAGAAATTAACTGCAAAGATTCCTCTAAAGAAATCATTTTAACAATTACACTCTTTCTCAGGTATATATTCAACTTGCTAAAGATGATAAAATTCGTTATTATAACGAAATGAAATCTTGGGAGGAACAAATGATGGAAGTTGGACGAGAAGATCTTATACGTCGCTCAATTAAATACCCAGCAAAAAATGATCCTGAGAAGTATTAAAATAGAAGATTGAGTTATGTTCATAATGGATAGACACAAGAAACCAACTAGGTCTCAATACCTGAAGCTGTTGTAAAATTAGAATGGATAAAGTTGGTGAACATTTATATTTAATTCCTTTTCTGTAGCCCATGGACTTCTGGCAGCTTATTCAATACATTTTCTATCAGTGTCTTGCTTTTGAAAACCCAAACAGATAAGAGTTCATGTGGAATTTATTTTGTGGAACTACTGAGCATCAAAATAATCCATGAAAAGTAGCAGTGAATCATTTTACCTTTGATAAAGGTAAATCAGACTGTGAAGTTTTTTTACACTTGATGATTATGGAAAGAATATTCTTGTTTCCTTATATTATGGAAGCAGGAGTTTCCTATTCATAAGTATCTCAAAAGTTTGTAGAAGCCATAGTGTTCTATGATATAACTGCATTTTTAAAAGAGCATCCAGAACTCAGGCTGGTAAATTCCAAATCCTTGGTATAATTCATATTGTAATCAGAGTTGATGGTTGTACATGTGAGGAATTTCTGGTGTCAGTTGCAACTTTTATAAAAGGGATAGATTTATAAACCTTTTCCTCATCTTTGTCCTAAATTAAAAATTATGTACCAAATCTATGCATGTTTTATATTGCATAGAATAAAAAATTATGTGTTTCCTTATTATGTTTTAAGATGAAACATCCATTTTATAGCTTTCTGGGATTTTTGTTTGTTTTTTTAAAGTAGGAGTTTGTATACTGAATTATTTTTTCTCTTATGTAAATATATTTATCCAGAAAGTAGAGAACTTGTTTGGCGTAAGTTTTAAAATGAGAGATCTAAAAAAATCATGTCTCCCAAGTCTCTCAAATTGGAACCTATAATTTTTAAACATTTGCATAACATATAAAAGCCTGTATAATAATGGATAGCCAGTTCTAGCCTGATGCCCCCATCTAGCCCACTGCTTGCTTTTCATGGCCTTGTCAACTAAGAATTGTTCACAGTTTTAAATAGTTGAAAAAAAAAGCATACTTCAAGACACATGAAAATTAATATGAAATTCAGTGTCCATAAAAAAAAGTTTTATTGGAACACAGCCACACTCATTGTTTATGGCTGCTTTTGTACAACAGTGCAGTTGACTAGTTGCTACAGAGATGTGTAGCCTGCAAAGACTGACCCGTGTAGTGTGGAATGAAATGCTCTTAAGTTACTTGCTATGGCTCAGTAAAATACATCGTAACAGTTTTCCAGTTAGCATTTAAACCTTACCATCTTATAGCATTTGATTATCCTCTTAACAAGAGTCAAAGGTTTTCAAAATCCACACCACCTTTTTGAGCAAAATATTCAACTGTCATTGTCAGTTCACATAAGTTTATAACTCAAAATTTATATATTTACTTTGTATTTTGCAAAATATGCAAAAAAAAAAGTGTGTATTCTAGATCTCCAGAAATAAGTGAAGATTTTGTAGTTTGTTGATAGAAAATAAGTAAAAGAATCACTAAAAAATGACTTGTTACGTACTGAACTTGGCAAAAGTCCGGACTGTAGAGAAAAATACAGCTTAAGAGAACTAGCCTAAGATTTAAATATATGAAGTTGAGTGTTTTCAAACAACTTTCCTCTGTGAATGGTAATGCAGGACAAAGTCTGCCATTATGTAAATAACCCTTGGTCTGAGGCTAGAGTATTCTGGGGAGGAAGAGATAGGGAAGAAAAGGACATTTGCTAGTGTCTGTCACAAGCTTTCTCAGTTAGGTTTCCAGGAGCGAATTAAGCCCTAATTCCCTATGGCACCTAGAATGGTACCAATTTTGTACCATCCTTAGGAGAATGGAGAAAATAATCACTCAAATAATTTACTGTGTTCTGTGCTTCAGATGAGCCCAGGGAGCACATGGGAGTCAGCATTTATAATAAATATAGAATGGGTGAGGAAGAGAAATGAATTATAAACTCCTGTAGCACAAATGTATAAAACACATCTTTGTACCTACCTTCTGAGCTCTAGGCATTTAGCTGCCTATACTGTTTTACACTGAACACATTCAAATATCTTCCTGAATATACTGGGAAGTTCAGTGTCTACTAAGTTCTCATGTATATATTTCTTACATAGGGAGGAAAGGTATGAAACAGTGAAAGGAGCTATAGCAAAACCATTTTGTTTCTAAAAGACTGTCATTGTTAATACTTTAAATATTAGGATAATCTGATTTCACACCTTTCTTAATAAACTTCAGTACATGGCATGCCATATATTAAATGCCATCCAGTTTAACAGTATATACAAATACTCTTGTTATGAAGAATGAGAGCTTATATCAGTAACCAGTGGCTAGGTGTGTAACTGGTCGCCATTCTTAAATTGACTGAACAAGAAATTCTAAAAGCTAAAGAATTGTGACCAGGGAAAAGATGCTTAAGAAGTGAAAAAAGTGTTTATGCTGTCTGAGCAGCCAGTCGCAGAGAGGGCTTATGTTCACTAGAGTACCAATATTAGATTTTATAAAATAATTTGACAAGGGTGTGTATGTAATTATTTTCTGATGTTTAAGGGATATGTGCAGATTCAGCCTACTGTAATCATGTAATTTTGCTATTGCTTTTGGCTAACTCCTTTTTTGGAAATGCCATTTGTTTTTTATAAGGTATATGCTTTTTTAAGTAGTTGGCCATGAATGTGTATATTTACATTTCTGAATTAAAATGGAGTTAAAGTAACTAGCAAATTTTATTGATATTTCTGACATTCACTGTACCTAAAATTAATCACCACCAGATTGTGCTAAAGCAGCAGGAACTTCTTATATAGGTAAGTAATTAATTCCCGTTATTTCTCTTAATTTTACCAGTCTTTTTACTGTAAGACTACTCCAACAAAAAAGAATACTCTCTTCTCTTTCTCTCCTCACAGCCACTGTTCCTCTTCCTTTTCAAAGCACCAAGCTCTTAAAGACAAATTTGAAAATGTTATAAGCGCAGATAATGTTTTGAAATTCTAAAGCAGTAATACTCTTTTAAATTGGACTTTTGGGAAGAATAAGAAATGAACATATTTATTATTCTGAATTTGTTAAATTTTCCAAATAGTAAAACTGTACAAAGTTAGTATCATCATTCTCTCACACTGTTCACAAATAAAGTATTTTTGGTAATTAAATCATTGAGTATATTTGATGGAAAATACATAAAACATGAAACCATCTTCTAGCACATTAAAAATACTTTAAAAAAAATTTACTGGCTAAGAAACTACATACTTAAAATTGACTGTAAACAAAAATTTTAAATAGCCTAAACATTTAAAAATGACCCTAATGGCAGAAAGTAAAGAACTAAAGACCCTCTTGAAGGTAAAAGAGGAGAGTGAAAAAGCTGGCTTGAAACTCAACATTCAAAAAACTAAGATCATTGCATCCGTTTCCATCACTTTATGGCAAATAGAAGGGGAAAAATTGGAAGCAGTGACGTGTTATTTTCTTGGGTTCCAAAATCGCTGTGGATGGTGACTACAGCCATGAAATTAAAAGACACTTCTTGGAAGGAAAGCTATGACAAACCTAGACAGTATTAAAAAGCAGAGACATTACTTTGCTGACGAAAGTCTGTATAGTCAAGGCTATGCACAGAAGTGAGAGCTGGACCATAACGGAGGCTGAGCGCTGAAGAATTGGTGCTTTCAAACAGCGGTGCTGGAGAAGACTCTTGAGAGTCCCTTGGGATGCAAGGAGATCAAATCAGTCAATCCTAAAGGAAATAACCCTGAATATTCATTGGAAGGACTGATGCTGAAGCTGAAGCTCCAATACTTTGGCCCCCTGATGTGAAGACCTGACTCATTGGAAAAGACCCTGATGCTGGAAAAAATTGAAAGCAAAAGGGAGAAAGGGGTGGTAGAGGATGAGATGGTTAGATACCAAACTGTCAGATGAAATTCATCCACCTCTGAGCAAAGGATTGCCTGTTGAGTACAGTGCTGTCGTATTTTATCAGAATATAAATTATGCAAATTTAAAATAATATGAATAAATATTTGAAAGTTGTATGTTATACACGATGTTTAAAATAGTGCAATCTTAAAATTTTTAAAAATGGCTGGGAGTCATAGAATTTCAAAACACTTGAACAGCAAAGTGAGGGCAGTGTTTGATATTACTATATGCAGTCACCTTTAACACAAAAAATTTTAACTTTATCGTGTCAGTCTCATATATATGTTGTGTATGTGCTTTGAAAGTTTTGTAAATGATCTGGCTTGTACTGCTATTTTAATATTCAGTGTTGTTATAATTCAAAAAACTTCTTTAAAAAATCAACTAACCCAAATACTCATTTAGGAATGGTGTTAATTCTTGTGCTGTAAAACATTTCTAAAAACTGGTAACTCTGGAACAGAATCATGTTTGTAATAAAATTTGATTCTGATGCACTGTTTAGTTGGATTGATAGATAATAGCTTGGGATACTTAGAACCTATGGAGCAGATTAAAGTTCCATAGAGATTAAAATTTCTCTATCCTATTTGTAGATTTATGATTTTTAAGAATTCTCTCTCTGGGACCCTCCTGGCAGTCCAGTGGTTAAGACTCTACAGTTCCACTGCACAGGGCATGGGTTTGATCTCGACCTGGAACTAGGATCCTGCATTCTGCCTGGCATAGCCAAAAACAAAAAGACAACAAAGGAATACCCTCTTTGCACTTTTTTCCAATGGGAAAATCAGTACTTGATGAGTGAATCTTGTCCTGTCCACACTTACACATTCCTCACTCCACTACTGTGTATTAAATACATGGGTTTGTTGAATCTTGGTTTAAAAAACCTAACACAATCTCTGTAACAGACACTCTTAGGATGAGCACTTTGAATATGGGCTTTGTATTAGATGCTTTTTATGGTTAAATTTTATAGGTGTGATAATGGTATTGTGATTATGTAAAAGTATGTCCTTAGAAGATACCAGATGACCCATTTAGAGCTCAAGTTTCACCACAAGTAAAGACACATCTAGATAAAGCCACGGAAAGATACTAACATCTGTTGATTCCAGATGAAGTATGCCTTCTCACTGAATCTTCCAAATTTTCTGTTTGAAATTGTCGAAATATGTGGACAATTTTATATATATTGGGAAATACATTGACCAAGAAAATGTTTATATTGCTTACTGAAATTCTTATGGCTTGAAAATCCCATTTGAGTAAAACGTCAAATGGTTGTGCACGTTATCTAAGAGAGATACTTTTTTTCAGTTGGTGTGCATTTTCCCTCATCTAACAATTTTGTGTATTGTCAATGTCAACCGAAAAAGAATGCACAACCTAAAAGCTGAGTTGTTTTATACAATAGACATTCTTAGGACTTCAGGCCTGGGAGGCAGCCTCTCAAGTAACCTTGGGAAAATTGTTCCAAGGAAGCGAGGGGTTAGCTAGGATATACAGGGGTTTTGCAACAAAGGGTCGATAGTCCGAATGACACAAAATTATTGTAAATTAAAGGAAAACCAAACATCTCAAGGAATTTTGCGCTTTTCTACGCATGGGAAGATACACGAGTCTGGGCTCGAACCAATCCTTTGATAGGCACCTCAGCTATCGGCCAGTATCCTGAGCTTTCTCAGGGCGCATGCACCATGGGGTGTGGTTGCAATCTGGAGGCTGCCAGAAGGCAGGTATTCCTTGTTTCCTTCCTGAGTTCCCTTAGGGCTCACCAATTCATTCTCAGGGGTGGCCATAACCACTGATGACTATGACATCCTTTGTTTACTGATATGGCAGGCAATATTCCATTTCTCACGAGTAATTCTGAGAAGCTGGCATCATATTTTATCATGATTACTACAACTGCCAACACCACCACACCGAACTGCTGTCCCTCCTGGGAGAAGCCCTATTGTCAACAGGTTTTCAAGCTTTGCACTCTAGGTCTCTTCCATCATCTCTTCCACCTGCGTCAGGATTTCAGCTAGCGCAACAGGCACCTCACATCCCCTTCCCTTCTCTGACCGACGGTTTAGGTCTCACTGCCAGCTTGCGGCCAGGATACCGCCTGTAGGCCAGATGTAGAAGTGCCCTTCAAGTCGGACAGACGCTCTGGCGCATGCGCCACGTGGCGCGCAGCATGTCAGGTGCGGCGGGACTGAAGCGCTCTTGGGGCGTGGCCGGTGCGAACGGCAGGTCGAGCTTGCGTGAGGGTCTGCTTCGGTCCTCCCTTACTGCCGGCGGGATCCCTTGGAGAGTGAACGGTTCGGTCCCGTCCTTGAGGTCTTATCGGCTCCTTCGAGTCCCAGGGAAAGCCGCTGTATTGCTGGCGGTCACTACTCAGAAGTCATTGCGCAATCCGTGAGGACTGCAGGGTGTCCTCGCCCTTCCACTCTAATAGGTCAGGAAACAGATTCAGAGAGGCCAGCTAGTGCCTCATAACCGCACCGGCAGCGGGAGATGGCGCTAGGATGCACATCCACCTTAGTTTCCTCCCCACAAAACCATCTGCCTAGTCTGGCGTTGTATCTGTCCCTGCACTGAGCCAGAGGACATCGCTTGCAGTATAACGTGGACTCTCACCACGGGGCACTTGTATTTCTGGGTTTCTTGGTGTTCCTTAAGGGCTCTGGGATGACAATTCATAATGAGTTATGGGCCTGGCCTGATGTGTCCAGCCTGTGTGTTTTCAGAAGTCCTGATTTGAGTTTATTGAAAGACCTACCTGAGATTTGGGGGCTCTGGAGTTGGAATCCTCATGTAGGTTCCAACTAAAATGATTTTGTCCCCTAGGTTCAGCTCCTGCTTCCCAGGAACAAAGCCGATCTTGTAAGGTTAAGTGGAATCTCACCTGGAAAGTGGCTCGTCTGAGTGGAGACCTCCCACTAGGACTGCAGAACCCATGAGAAACAAGGCCAAGAAAGAGCAGATCTGCTGATGGCACAAAGTAACCCTTGTGTTCTACAAGGCACCCTTCAGACTGTGACAACTTGTTTGAACTGGAGAGGAGAGATGAGCTGGGCTAAGGCAAGGGGCAAATTTGCCCAGGACATTACACTTTTGAGGGTTTGAGAGAGCATAGTATGGGGGAAAGATACACCACCTACCACTAAGAAAATGTTATCTCAGACATTCCTAAAAGCTTTTGACTTATTTCAGATTCTCCACTCTTTCCAGTTCCTGAGAAGGCCTCACAACATGCCCCTTATCACATGGGGCATTGAGAGCTGTGTGTGCTGCCTTCATCCTCACTTCACAGACACAGGAAGTGAGTGAAGGAAAGAGCTTCCTGGATTACTTGTTTCTGCCTAGCAGGAAAGAAGAAAACTCAGCCCCAGAGAATGAATGTCCAGGTCATCCCATTCTCAGCAGCCTAGGCAATAGTCAGATTTTCAGACACAGTTAAGTCAAACCTACTTTCTATCAAAAGACTGAGAAACTACTGCCAAGTAGGTAAGGACCAAAAGATGTTCTACAGGAGGACATTTCATCTAGCTAGTGTATGGAGCGTACAGTTAAGAGAACCAGGAAATGCAAGGTAGATCAGGTCTCTTGTGGTCTTTCTCCTCCAGCCCCACTCTTGTAGTTCTCTACATGTGTCCTTGATCCCACAGAAAATAACAGATCTCAAGTGAGTTATTCTTTCCCTCCTTCGTTTAGTGTTTTATATGAGACTTTTTAGGGTTATTGAGTTAGAATGGAAATACAGAAATAGATGAAAACCAACTTCAAGGGTAATATACAGGAACACATCAGTACCAGGATGAAGTAATATGCGGAAATACGCAGGTTCTATGCTGTCACTATTCTGTGCTATTGTTGACCCAGTTTGTCTGCGTTTTCTCAGTCAGCAAAAATGCAAATGTTGTTACCTGATTTGTGTTGGCCCTTAAAGAAATCATCATGCTAATTCCTCATGAGACAGTAAGAATCTTAAAAAAAAGTTCCTTTCCTGATCTTCCTGTAGGTATCACAGTAAATAATCTTTCAGTGACTATGGGAAATGGGTGCAACCAGCTGCCTGCAGTTGCTCCTCAGGGAAGCAGCACTTTGTGCTGAAGGAGAATTCAGTCAGTTCAGGTTTCTAGGGGATGCAAGACTGTGGTCTTGCAGTCTCTTTGGCTTTAGTATGTAGGCAATGTTGGCTCCTAAAATAAGTTGGAATGGGTTTATTCCTAGAAGAGTTCATATAGAATTGTTACTATGTCTTCCATAAATGTTTGGTAGAATTCACTTGTACCATCTGGCCTGTACTTTGCGTGCGAAGGTTGTCAGCTACAAATTGTTAGTTTAATAGGGCTATTCAGTTTTCTCTTTCTTCTTGAATGAGCTTTGGTAGTTTGTACCTTTCAACAACTTTTTCTATTTCAATTAAGTTGTTGGATTTATTGGCATAATTAATAAAATTTCATGCTACTTTAGCCACATCCCACACATTGTTATACTCATTCAAACTATTTTCAGATTTTCATTGTTATTTTCTCTTTATCCCATGGCTTATTTAGGAGTCATTAACTTCCAAATGTTTGGTGACACTACAGATATCTTTGTTAGCAATATCTAATTAAATTCTATTCTGGTCAGAGTGTATCTTGTATGATTTCCATTCTTTTAAATTGTTTGCAACTTTTTTTTTGCCCATAACGTGCAGTTGGAAAGAATGTGTATTATGCTGTTGGAGTATTCTATAAATGTTAGTCAAGTTAGTTGATAATCTTATATATCTTAACTGATTTTCTGTCCATTTGTGCTATCAATTTGTGTTGAGATTGATAATTTGCCTACAGCTATTTCAATTTTGTTTTTATTTCATGAATTTTGAAGCTGTTATAAATGTATTGGAGCTAGAAGATAACTGTTTTCCTGTTGGACTCACAAAAGTAGAATGCAGGTCTGTCCCTAAGAGCCATTTGATTTCTACAGAGAAGAAATTTCTCATCTTTTGCTGGAGGGTGGGTCTCTGGTTGACAGTGCACATGGGTTAGAGGAGGAGGACAAGTGTGTTTGGAATGAGGGGAATGTCCTGAATACAACTGAACATTAAGTTCACTGCTTTCCCTTTCCTGTCTCATGTTTACAGTATTATGCATTTCTGAGCCTGCAGCCAAACTGGTTCCTTCTTGTCCTTAATGTAAGCAGTATAAATGGCCCCTGCTTCTGCTGATACAATAGTTGTCCTCCATATTTCAAATTTTTATCAAGACCTCCTGTTTACTGGTGGTTTTTCTTGTTCTCTTCATTGCTGTGGTTTTATAAATGTAAGTTTCTAGCATTTTAATGCTGTCCAGAGAGATGTTTAACACAGCACATTTTCTAGTCCTTTCCCCATACCCTTTTGCTTAGCTGACCAAACCCTGAATGATTTCTGTAGCGGCTGGAATGAGCTGCCACACACTCCCTATGTATTAGCTTTTCCCAGCTCTGTCTTGAACCTGCTTGTCAGTATCACCTACTCTCAGGTACCACTCCAATGCCAGTTTTACTCTCACAACTACTTTGGGCATGTTGCTTTGGACTTTCCCTGGCTCTCATCACCTACCTTGCCTCCATGCTCAGTCATGACCCTTTTTTGCCAATGACAGTAAGAAAGGTCATGAAGCTGCAAATGTGAACTTCCAAATTTCTTTCTTTCTGGCTGTGCTGGGTCTTTCTTGCTGCACCATCTTTCTCTAGTTGCGGTGCGCAGGCTTCTCATTGTGGTGGCTTTTCTTGTTGCAGGGCACAGGCTTGAGAGAGAGTGGACTTCAGTAGTTGTGGTATATGTGCTTAACTGCCCCTCGGCATGTGGAATCTTCCCAGACCAGGGATCAAACCCTGTACCCTGCATTGGTGGGCAGATTCTTAACCACTGGATCACCAGGGAAGTACCCCGTTTCTTTTTATCCCCTGACCGTCAGTGGGTTAAAAGATTCTAATTTAGAAGTGTAACTGCAAGTAGTGATCATATATTCACCAGTATTTTGGCCTTAAGATCTTAAACAATCCATATAGAAAGTAAACAGTACCTACTGAGTAGGTAAGAATTTTAAGAATTTAATCTGTAACCTAGATTCTTTGCCAAATTTGTGATGAAAGTATCAATCGAATACAATTATTGAGATTTTCCAAATGTCTTTGTTCAGGTACCAGTAAAGAATCAATCTTACGACAACCCTTGAATTCTGAAAAAGAACCATTTTGCAACACATCTGGGTTTTTTTTTTTTCATTTTCACACATTTGAAGTTGGGATGTCTTAAAAATTAACAAAGTGTTTTCTCTTTGTCAATCTATGGCATCTTTAGGACTTGATGAAATGTGAGACATGCCCTGTTGTTCTTCCTGCATTTTCTTTTTTTAATAATTTTGTTTATTTTTGGCTGTGCTGGGTCTTTATTGCTGCATGGGCTTTTCTCTAGTTGCAGTGAGTAGAGGCTACTCTTTAGTTGCAGTTAGAAGGTTTCTCATTTGCTGTGGCTTCTCTTGTTGCAGAACACAGGCAATAGGGCATGCAGGCTTCAGTAGCTATGGGCTTAGTAGTTGGGGCTCCTGAGCTCTAGAGCACAGGCTTAGTTGGTCGAAGCCATGTGGGGTATTTTCAGATCAGGGATTTAACTTATGTCTCCTGCATTGGCAGGCAGATTCTCTTATCATTGAGCCATCAGGAAGGCTCCTTTTCCTGCATTTTCATGCACAAGTTCCTTTTTCTGACTTTCCATCCAAACTTCCTTACCACAATCAGCAAGATGCCTCCCAAGGACTCTGACCACATTTCAATTGTATTAAGAAAGCTAATGCTTAATAGAGAACAATAAAAGCTAAACAGAGCTAAAAACATTGCTAAATTAAGGTATGTATAAAAGGAGACTTGGAAAACAGGCTAGTTTACAACCATTTGAGACTTGGACTTTAGATCTACTCTCTGGATGTATAAATTAAGGTATGTATAAAAGGAGACTTGGAAAACAGGCTAGTTTACAACCATTTGAGACTTGGACTTTAGATCTACTCTCTGGACTCACTACACATGGATTCTTATGATCATATTTGGCTCTAAGTCCCAAACAGATTATATATATCAGCCAATTAGAAGACATATGTGACAAACAAGAGTCAAATCCAGAAGAGATGTTCACATATAATCTTATGAAGGCAGAAGGAACTGGGAGGGATTCATAATTCTAGAGATCACCAATGCAGAATCACATCAGTTGTGATATCATCTTATGGTATCCAAACTAGTGAGGGTATTATGCAATGCCAAAGTGCAGATGCTCAGTCACTACCCTAATCATTCTATGTGGGCTCCTTTGAGTTGGAGTCAAATATTCTGGGATTGTCTCTTGAAGGAAAGCAAGTCTCAATCTGTCACCTTCCTCCATTTCTTATTAGACATTAGCTACATTTCCTCTAAATTTAACATGTCACTTTCCTGTTATCCATGTCCAGTTAACTGCTTCAGGTTACCTTTGATCAGGATGTACCAGTTATAACCCCACCTCCTCAAGGTAATAAATATTGCATCCGTATTTCCCCCACCATTTTTTCATGTATGGATACTAGTCACTGGTGAATAAGTAAAATATAGGTGACTAGGGAGCCTCTTAAGCACCACTTGGGGAATCAGTCATTGTTTAGAAAATCAGGGTTGCAATTAGTTCATTGTATAGTAATTTCTGCTTTACTTACGTATTCACTAAAAATCAATCAATTTTCTCTCAACTATTTTACAAGTTTCTTGTTTTAACTTCTAGGAGATGATCCTTAACCCTCTGAGGTATCCTAGCTCCACACCCCAATTGAATTATGTGATAGAGTGCATATTTTAAGCCTTGTCATCTCAAAACATACTCTCCAAGCCTTCCCCAAGTTCCAAAGTGTAAATTTAATCAGAGAAGAGAGAAAATGCAGAAAGAAAGGAAAAAAGCCAAGCAAAACAAAATAATAATAGTTTAGCCTTTAAGTGAAGCAAGGACCTGTAATTCCTCCATAATACAGATAACATTCTGAGCCATGTCCTTTGAGCTGTTTTGCAGATACTGAAACTGCCACCAGATGCAAGAAGTTAATTGTTTGCTGCCCACAAGCAAGCAGACCCCAGATGGGTTAGAAACAGAAGGTTGATGATGTTGACTCCGAAATTGCCTCACCATCAGCCAATGAGAAGAATATCCATGAGCTGATCATGCACCCCACAGTCCCCTGTTCCTCACCTTGTGTTTCCCTGAAAGCCATCAGTTTGGGTCTGATGAGCACTAGCTGCTTGGACTCCTTTGGTGCCCTGCAATAAACGGTGCACTTCCTTTACAACCCAGTGTCAGTAGATTGGCTTTACTCTGGTTGGCCAAGAAGACCCAAGTTTGGCTCAGTAACAATGCTGCAAAAGCAAATGACTTTTGGGGTTTATAGCAAATATTACAACATATTGTGCAATCATAATTTAAAGAGGGCTACTCAGGGCTGGAAGGAAATATGAAAAACACAAGGCACACGATTTGAAGAGAAAGCCAAAGTTCTAGATTCTCAGAGAGTGTGAACAAAGGAAACATGTTCTGCTTAGACAAATATAAGGTTCTTGCACTTAGAAATGCTGGGTGGGATATGTAGCTCTAGTAACACTGGCTGAATGGCAAAGTACAGACATTTTCACTCTGCCCATCTGAGCAACAAGAACAATCAATTCACTGTGTAGCATAACAAAGTGCTTGGTACTTAAATACCTTAAGTGAATGACTTTCAGTGAGGGAACATATCTGAATAACTCTTACTATATCCTGAGAATGTGAAAGTAAGAGTAATGTTAGAAATACTGAAGTCTTTGGAGTAAGAGCATGTGATTGAAGACCTTATTTAATGGGGATCTTTCCTGTGGACCCGCTGGTGGATGTGGAGGTTGGAGCTCTGGCTGAAGCCCTTCCCACATTTGTTGCACTCATAGGGCTTCTCTCCAGTGTGGACTCTCTGGTGGATGAGGAGTTTGGAGCTCTGGCTGAAGCCCTTCCCACACTTGCCGCAGTGATAGGGCTTCTCCCCAGTGTGGACTCTCAGGTGGATGCGGAGGTCTGAGCTCTGGCTGAAGCCCTTCCCACACTCGTAGCACTGGTAAGGCTTCTCCCCCGTGTGTGAACAGCGGTGGATGTGAAGGTTTGAACTCTGACTGAAGCCCTTTCCGCACTCCCCACACTTGTAGGGCCTCTCCCCTGTGTGGATACGCTGGTGGATGTGCAGGTTGGAGCGCTGACTGAAGCTCATACCGCACTCTCCACACTCGTAGGGCTTCTCACCGGTGTGCACTCGCTGGTGGATGTGCAGTTTGGAGCTCTGAGTAAAGCCCTTCCCACACTTGTCGCATTTATAAGGCTTCTCACCTGTGTGGACTGAGTGATGAATGAGCAGACTTGAACTCCTGGTGAAGCCCTTCCCACACTTATCACACTTATAAGGCTTCTCATCCGCGTGGACTTCACGGTGGATGAGGAGACTCGAGCTCCTTGTGAAGCCCTTCCCGCACTGATCACATCTGTAGGGCTTTTCTTCGGTGTGGTCCCTCTGATGAAGGACTAGCTCTGAGCGCTCACTGAAGTCCCTACCACACTGACTACATCTGTATACTTTCTCTGAAGGGTGGATTTTCTCACCAGGGTGACCACCTGGGCTGGCGGTACATGTTTTCCCACAGTCTTGATGGCTACAGGGCTTCTCTGTATGAGCTTTCTGATGATGATGACTGGCCACCCGGGATTTCCAACTGCAAACGTCTTTGTGGTTATAGTCAAAGGGCTCCAAGGATTCTTTCAACTGGCCAATATGGCAAATTGTCTCCCCTTTGAACAATGGCAAGACCACTTCTTTTACATCAGCCACAAGTTTATCTTGAAGGCTCTCTGAACAATGCTCAATGGGAGGACTCTTTCCCTCTGTCAGTTTCCTCTCAGTGCTTTCTTCAGTTACAAACAGACTTTTGCTTTCCTGAGGATCCTGGGGCTCATTCTTACAGAATGAGGAGTCCTGGGTGGCCATTTGGATTGGGACTTTCAAAAATGAATATTCTTCACTCTCCATGTTTTTTTAAATCATCACTCTCAAGAGTCACCACACTGCTTGTGGTTCCTGGAAATATGAGAAGATACTTTTCTCGACTTCTGACAAGTAGAAAGATCCAGTTCAGGGTTATTTACACCTCCCTCTGAATATTCACAATTTAATTCTGACTCCTCGTTACTGTACTAAGCCACCTCTTCCAAAATTTGCCAGCAGGAAATAGATAATAGATGAGGTAATAGATAACGTAAGCACTTTATCTTCATTTTCCACAAAATTTTCATTCAAGTCTCCTAGGGAACAAAGGGAATTCAGTGATAACAAACAAAATTTCAAGATTTCAGAGCTGCCTAAGGTAACTAGCAAAAAGTTCAGTCTTGTCCTTATACTCATGTCCTTTGGGTTAATGTCAGGAAGGGAGAGGGCTTGGGTACACAAGACAGAAATCTTGTCTCTGCTTTTAAATACTGCCAATAAAAGTATTTGTACCCTAGCCTTGTAGAAGGCTATGAATCCCACATCCTTGTCATCCCACAATTAGCATTTCATTCCATTTTACCAATTAAATGTCAATTAAAATAAAATGAAGTACTCAACTTTAATAAGTGCTTGGGATACAAGGAAGAAAATACAAATCCTTTTGCTTGATAAGCTAGAATCTACTGGGAAGAAAGACAAATAGGTCAACAATAATGCCATGTAAGTGCTACTTTATAGATACATGCACAGCTAGGCACGGGAACACAGAGGGAGGGGCAGTTGACTCAAACCTTGGGGAAGATTTCTGGGAGCAAATTAAGGGAAAAAACAGTGGAATGTGGAGAGAAAATATGACATGTTCTGGAAAAGTATAAGTAGTTTCTTGTGAAGGAAATAAAACAGGTAACAGTGGTAAAGACTATGCCTGGAGAGGAAGACAAGAGCCAGAACAAAGGGCTCGGTGTGTAGTTAAGAGATCCCCTCAGAGATGTAAAGCTATTAAGGACTACAGTTGGGAGTAAAATGACTGACTCTGTGATTATAAATACCATTATAAATGAGCAAGACTTTAAGGTAGAGAGACAACTGCTGTAGCAAATCAGACAAGTAATGAGGAGGATGGTTATGGAGAGAAAGGGAGAGATTTGTTCTAAATCACATGATGACTGACTAAACTCAAAAGGGAAAGAAGGCCCCAAGCATGACTCTCAAGTCCCTTGAATGAGTGACTACGTATGGGTTACTGTATCATAAGACAGGGGATCTTAATCTCCAAGGCTAGAGTAGGGAAGGGGGACAGAAAACAAACTTGGAATCTGACTTTTTAAATTTGTGGTGCTGATGGAATATTCTGTTCAGTAACTGAAACATGTGGGTCTGGAACTCCTGGGAGAGAACTGTGCTAGGAATATAGATTTTAGACTTACTATAGATGGTCCCTGACTTACGATGGCTTCACTTACAAATTTTCAACTTTATGGTGGTGTGACAGTGCTATGCTTTTGAATTTTGGTCTTTTCCTGGGCTAGCAATATGCTAGACAAACCTCCCTCGTGATGCTGGGCAATGGCAGCAGCTGCAGCTCCAAATAGCGCACTTACAGCCATTCTGTCTTTCACTTTCGTATAGTATTCAATGAACTGCATGAGATATTCAACACTATTATAAAACAGGCTTTGTGTTAGATGATTTTGCCCAACTGTAGGCCAGTGTAAATGTTCTGAGCATAATTAAGGTAGGTTAGGCTAAGCTATGATGTTCAGTAGATTAGGTGTATTAAAGGCATTTTTGACTTAAAAGTATTTTTCAATTTACAATGAGTTTATGGGGATATAACCCAACTATAAGTTAAGGAAGATCTGTAGTATGTATGTTAGTCAAAACAATTAGGGTAAAGATCCTTATATTACACTGAAATGACCAAAATAAAAAAATACACAATGGTCTTGGAAAAAAAAGAAAGACTGCCATTACTAGAATAAAATTGCTAGGGAACTCCTTGTGATAAAGTATAGATGGATGAGGTCTAATGGGGAAACAAACAAACAAAAACCAAATGCACAGCTCAAATTATGTACAGAAAAAGGCTCCTGAAGAAGTAGGAGAACGTCTGAAGAAGTCCTAGAAATTAAAATTCTAAGCTCAGAATCAACTATTCTGAAGTAAGAGAGGTTTATTCTGGAAACAGGTTTATTATATTATGTTGGGCATTTCTAATGTCTTGACTAGTTGTTGCCATTAGCAGCGCCACTGTCCCAAGTACCCTCCTCCCCACAAAAAAATGAAAACCTAGGAGGTTAAGGGTAGTGGCCCCATATAAAGCTTCAAAAACAAACTGTCTTCAAAGAAGGACTCCTAATAGTATAATTTGGGCTGAAGATAGCAGCATAAGTTGAGGTAATGCCAAACCTGCACAACGACAGGACTGAGGTACAAAAAGACGCACCCAACTCCACACGTGCCCAGGACAAAGCCTCAAGCTAATCTGTGAGGTGGAATTTCTGACAAGAAGGACATCCCAGAGCTGGAAACTGAAGCAGGGCATGTCCCAGGTAACATACTGGCCTTAAGAGGCAATCTCAAAAAGAGGGTCTACATCACTTACCATCTGGATTCTTATTAGATTCATCCCAAGCCCAGTCAGCAGAGGTGTCCCCTGTAAGCTGAATACACATGCACCAAAAAAGGACTGAGCATCAGCTGAGGGTGGTACACTCCAGTATCATGCTGCGAACATAAGACTTTTGGGAAAAAAAAAAGAGACAATAAACATAAGGAAACAAACAAAAAAAGTAGAAACTAACATCAATAAAGAGAGGTGCAAACTCATGAAACAGTAAACAGAGGTAACAGAATTTAAAAGGTTCATAACAAAAATCCCAGAGAAATCTGAGGGGATATCACATCTAAAACAACTACAATCTAATAATAACATATAAACACATTGCTATAAAGAATAATTAGAATTTTTATAAATTATTAAAAAGATTGAAAACAATGATAATCTAATATTTAAGACTTGTTGTACAGACACAGAATTGTGCTTGTCTCTTTACGACCCAAGGACTGCAGCACGCCAGGCTTCCCTGTCCTTCACTATCTCCCGGAGTTTGCTTAAACTCATGTCCATTGAGTTGGTGATGCCATCCAACATTTAAGATTTACTGTCCTCATTTGGAGCACTCAGACAGCAGATGCATGATCTTATGTGAGAAAAACTATTAGGACACTCATTCTACACTGGAAGAACCAAGGTTAAAATGATCAAGTAATTTGTGTCATAGCTCCTGTCAGGCAGTCTGATTTTAAGGTCTGCAGTCTAGATGGGTTGAATAGCTAAATGAATATCCACCTAAAATGAAGACTGAGGGGTACTCAAGGAATGCAAAGTAAAGGTAGACAGATGGAATGATAAAAGCCTATCTTGTGGGAGTTCGAGGAATATAGTGGAGGTAGAATGAAGAGAAAGAACTGATCAAAGAATTAGCAGGGGAAAAAAATTTCTTAGAATTCAGGAGTCACGGCTCACTAAACGTCAAAAATTGTTTGTGAAACCTCAGGACTTCAACGAAACAAAAAAACTCAAAAAAAAAAGACAAACCCCAGAAAATGCTAAAAGCATCTAGACAGAAAAGCCAGGTTATGTGCAAATACAAATGAGAATTATATTGACAGTGAACTACAGAACAGCAGTATTGTACACCTGAAGATAAATAAGCAATATCTTCTAATTTAGGAAGTAAACTGACTGTAAAATTAGCCTTCTATCTCATACCCAAGTCAATCAGTAGACTGGCTAGACACTTTTTCAGGTTAGAAAGGATTTAAAAAATTACTGGAACAATTATTCAGCAATGTACTGTAGTAAAAATTTTTAAATTAAGAAAAAGATGACATTAAGAAATAACAGTGAGCATTAAGAAATCAATAAAATAAACAAGCTGAATCAACTGTTGATATATAAAAGAAAACAGTAATTAACCAAATCAACCAAAATGCGCTAGAAACAGAATGGAAAGGGAAAAACCTCAAATAAAATATATTTTGAAAAGCAAAACTTAGTTGTAGGAAAGGGAAAAAACAAAAAAAGGAACTGTAATCTATGTATACTATTTGACTCTGCAGGAATGAGCATTATGAAGCAAAGCAATGTAAGTATTAATTACTGATGTGACTCTGACATAAACTCTTGGGATGATGGGCATGTTGGGGGAAATTATGAAGTCATTACAAAATATCAAATATTGATAAACTGAAAAAATAGCAGTATATCATAATATAATAAAAATTAAAACTATCTGTTAACACTGGTTAAAAACCCAAAGCCTGCTGACACATGTTGCTTGTGAATGTAAATTGGTATCACCCCTCAAGAAGGACATTTTAACAATTATGTGTCAAAATCAAAAATGTATGCACTCAGCAGTCCAGCTCGGGGGTTTTATTCTTCAGATTTCTTGGCACAGTTGTGAGTGCTACTTGCACAAGATTTATTCACTGCAGATAGCTTGTGACAGCAAATGATCAGAATTCTAAGTATAGATCCTAACTTCACTTTTGCCTCTCTGCAAACCAGTCTTACCAAGCAGTCCCAGTGATACTGGCTAAATCAGTTCATACCATTTTATTGTTCCAATGGCTTCCCACTGGACTCAACACAAATTCACATTTTTTTACCAATGCCTTCAATGCCACGAATGAATCAACCCCCACTCTATTCTTCCCAGATGCTTCCTGTATTCTAGCCACACTCCTTCTTTTAGGTGCCTGGGTCTTCTCGTGAACTATTCTCTTGCCTGGAATATTCTTCCCCTACCCAGTCACCTGTTTAATGCCCATTCAAACTTTAGGTCTCAGTTTAAACATCACTTCAGAGGCTTTCCTTGAATCTCTCAACAATACATTTATCACTCTCATCCCATCCCATGCCCTCATTCTCTCAGAACACAATTCTCCATCCTTCACAGGACTTAATGAATTCACAATAACACGCTGTGCTTACTATAATGTCTCTTTTACAAGACTATAAGACATATTTCTTTGCTGCTAAACTCCACAGCAGTCAATTTTTAAATCTTGATTCCCTGGTGGCTCAGACTGTAAAGAATATGCCTGCAACGTGGGAGACCTGGGTTCGATCCCTGGGTCAGGAAGATCCTCTGGAGAAGGGAATGGCAACCCACTCCAGTATCCTTGCCTGGAGAATTCCACGGGTAGAGGAGCCTGGAGAGCTATAGTGCATGGGATTGCAAAGAGTCGGACACGACTGAGCGACTCACACACACACATGTACATAAATCAGTGGAGTATTAGATACATTGCTTTCCCTCCAGAAACCTGGCTGGAACCAAAGAAAATAAATCAGACTTGCAGATCTAATGGTTAAAATAAAAGTATACAAAAAAATATGTCATCAGGTCTGAGCCTGTGAGATATAAATTGAAAGTTCCGAGAAAAGAAGGAGATTGAGGACTTCCCTGTTTGGTACAGGGGACATGAATCTGCCTGCCAATGCAGGTGATACAGGTTTGATCCCTGGTCCAGGAAGATCCCACATGCCATGGAGCAACTAAGCCATGCACCACAACTAATGAGCCCTCGTGCCTCAACTACTGAAGCCCACGTGCTCCAGGGCCTGTGCTCCACAACAAAAGCCACGGCAATGAGAAGCCTACTCACCGCAACAAAGAGTAGTCCCTGCTCTCTGCAACAAGAGAAAAGCTGGCACATAGCCAAGAAGACCCAGCAGAGCCAAGACAGATAAAATTAACAAAAAAAAAAAAAAAAAAGGAAAAGAGAAGGAGATTGAATGGGAGGGGTGGTTGAAGATCTCACACAGGTAAAGTACTTCAAATAAAATCTTGACAGACAAAATTAACAAGAAACCAGAGCATGGTAATCAAGGGCCCCAGAGCAAGGAAGCATGGAGGACCTCAGGAAAACAGGCTTAGCTGGAAAGGAAGGTGACCGTGGGGTGGCAGAGAATAATGCTCTGTAGTAAAAGTAGAGCTTGAAAGGCTCTGAAAGTGAGGGGGCAGTTTAGAGGCTCTACACCAGCAACTAAAGGTAATGGGCATGGAGCTTTCTCCATTATACTATAATCCTCAACTTGCTCCAACTGAGGGAGCACATCTGAGACACACAGGTGGGGGTGACTGTACAAAAAAAAAAAGGCAGTCTCAAACTCTGGCTTATAAAGGATGGACGACGTATGGTTTCTTGGACAGTTCTCCAAGTAAGGTTGCCATTCTCCAGTTCTCACCAAGTAAAGTTCTTTAGGGCTTTCCGGGTGGAACAGTGGTGAAGAACTCACCTGCCAATGCAGGAGATGCCAGAGACATGGGTTCGATCCCTGGGTCAGGAAGATACCCTGGGGCAGGAAATGGCAACCTACTCCAGTATTCTTGCCTAGAAAATTCCACGGACAAAGGAGCCTGGCGAGCTACAGTTCATAGGGTCACAAAAAGCTGGACATGGCTGAGCATACACACACAAAGTTCTTTAGCTGCTTAGAATAATCAAAAACATCCTTTTATGCCAAAAAGAAATTAAGAAAGTGATTCCTCAACTATAGCTCCTGGGGCCTCATCAATATTTAAAACTGAAGAAACAGAGACTCCAGGGCACTGGTGTTCAAGCTCATGTTCTTACCCACTGAGACCAAGTGGCTGTAGTTCTCCAGCATCACAGCTCTGTGCAGCTTCCTCTGAACGGAGTCCAGCAACCCCACTCTTTCTTGGTGAAGTCCACAGAGGCATCCTTGAATGCTACTGGTTCCTAAAACATTCAGCACATTCCTCCTCAACTGACAACCGTCTGAACAAATGTCCGGGAAGGAAGGTGAGGTTGGGAGCACTGGAAGAGGGGAGAAGGATACAGAGAAAGTATGCAGTTCAGGCTGCTCTCAGTCTAGTTTGGATGGAGAACCTTTCCTTTCTCATTTCCTTGCTGAGCTGTCCTTTTGCCCCATTCCTACTATTACCCTGATAACCTTAACGCTCAGGAGAACGCTTTACCCAACATGCTAACCTCACATTTCTTAATCTCGTTAATGCCAACGATCTTTGCCTCATTTCAAACTCAGGAACCATAATTAGGGCCATTTCACTATTTGGATCACTCTGTTTTTGAAATATTGTCTCAAAATTCACACCTTAAAAACATCTTCCTATTTTTTCTTCTCTTCTTCCTCCCTCACATCTGTTTTACCAAGATCATCATCCTTTAATCTTTCTTATTTTTCCTCTCAGCCAAAGTATATTTCTGATATCAATTTTTCCTCTAGTCATATAAATCATATGTCCTTTCTTGTTCTAAACAAAGTAGTTGAACATTCCTAGAAAAAACAAAATAGCACATTAACCCACAACCATAAAACACTCTTCTTAGTATTCCCAAACATTTATCTCTAGACCTAACCTTTCTTCTCAATTCCAGGTTCCAACTTCCTACCTACATCTACACTTGGATGTCTAAAAGGCACTTAAAACATATTAAGCCCAAACAATTTTTTTTTTTAAGTCTTTTGGCTGTGCCGCATAGCATGTAGGGATCTTAGTTCCCTGACATGGGATCAAACCCATGCCCCCTGCTTTGGCAGTTCGGAGTCTTAACCACTGGACCACTAAGTGAGTCACCCCAACAGAATTCTTGCTCCCACAATCTACATCAGTATCTGCTCTTCCCTGTTGTCCCCCAAGTGCCACACAACCTACTAAATTGCTCAAGCCCAAATCCCAGAAGTTCTTTTGATTTTCTTCTCACTTCTTCACGTTTTAGTCATCACCAAGTCATCTCAACTCTGCCTTTAAAACATATCTGAAGCCACCTACTTCTTTCCAGCTTGCACTATTATCATTACAAGTCCCAGCTGTCATTAACTTTCCACCTACACCAACCTCCTAAATTTGTCTTTTTTGTTCCCCCACATGATGAATCTTCCACACAGCAGAGAGGGTGATCTTTTAAAACACATACCACGCCAGGCATGAAACTCTCCAAAGGCTTTTCCATGCACATGGAGTAAAATCCAGACTCTTCATTCTGGCCTGCAAGGCTTTACAGACTGGGGTCCTGTCAATTCTTCAAGCTCACCCTGAGTCCTTCCTCCCTTATATTTCACCTGGCTTCTGTGACCACACTCAACTAATCTTTAAATCCTCAGCAAACAGCACACCTGACTCAAAATCTAAATGACAAATATTTATTTATAAATTCACAATTTAAAATAATGAAATGATACAAGTAAAAGAGAAATCTCGAGATCATCCAACTCAGCACTCAATTTACAGATGAGAAAACTAGGTTCATAACTGCAAAGTGACTCATTCAAAGTCACAGAGGAAGAGAAGGGTTCAATGGGACTCCTACCTTTCAGCAGACTCAAGGACAATGTCTGGTATACAGAAAACAGTTAAGTACTGATGGAATGAAGTCCTTTCTTTAAATTCAAAAAATTATTAACATATGCCAGGATCTCAAAATGTCACCGTTCTAGCAATCCCCAACTTCATCACAGTGCATAATCATTAGGGAAGAGACAGAAGGAAAAAAAAAGAGCACAGGTTCTTACTTATGTCAATCTTTGCTGACGTTCTCAATTATATTCAAAGCACAAAGATGTCACACTTTCAATACTTTGAGGCAGGTTACTGTCCTCTAAACAAACTGATTTTTATAAGAACTCATGGTACCTTTCTATGGATGTGGATGTGAGGATGGTTTTTGCCAACCAAAAAGATGGTCTTGCTGGTGGTGCTGTTAAGAATTAGTTCTTTTTTTTTCCCCCCTTAAAATCCAGTCTGTATGCCTGTATGCCTGAAACACTGTAAATCAACTATTCTTCAATTTTTTAAAAATCATCTAATATAAAAAAAAAAACCAGCCTGATATTTTATTCAAATAACTCCTGGTGTGATGACCTGTTTAGTTACAGAGAAGAAACAGCATGAAGTTAGAAAACATTGGATTGACTTCTGACTTGGCTGTTCTCTGCAATAAAACAAGAGGTACTTCCCTTCTTCTCCCTCAGAATTAGAGCTCTCCTCTGTAAGATGGTGGCACCAGGGCAGAAAGTTAAGAGGGGCTTCCCTGGTGGCTGGCTAACCCCTTCCTTTTCAAACATTCTATAATACTAAGTGTCAGTTTTGAAGTAGCTTTCTAGAAGTGGTTTTGTACAGACAAAGGACAAGTTCTTTACAAAAGCCTACAGGGTAATTCAACAATTCATTGTACCAATTAAAATGTAGATACGTTGATAAAGGGAACAAAACAAGCAGAGCACAAAAGATGAGCAACCCATCCTACCTACCTTAGTGGTGCTCACATCAAGTATGCAGAGAAATACTTCACAATAAATGCAATAAATCTTTGGATTGTACAAAGATCAAAGAGATAAAAAAGGAGTGAAATTCTCCTTTCAGTAAGTCTAGGGGAATGTTGCTTAGGAACCTTTAATTCTTAAAGAACACCACGGATAATTCTGATGCACAGCCTGGCTGAGAAAGATTTCTGGGAGTGACATGGTAATTACTGAGCTGTTATGTAACAAATTTTCTCATGTCTTTAACTCAAGTTTAATAAATGATTATTGTTAATGTGCATCCTTTTTTCCATACACATCACATGCTCATGAAGAAAAGCACCTCAGTTTATAATTCTATTTGCTTTCCTGAGACCACTTAGCACTGGATTGAGCATGTAAATAGCTTTGGATGACTTTCAATGTGAGTGAAATGTCTGGCAGGAAAAGGCATGCTCCTGGAGATTGGACCAAACATGCTGTGTGAAGTCTTTCAATAAAAGAGCATAGCCCAGTCCTCTGAGGAGGGAGTCAAACTCAAGGAGGCAGAGAAGTTCAGTGAAAACAGGGGGTAGAATTTAAAGTCAGCAGATTGTGCAGACCCTGGTGACATCATTTGATAGCTATATGCTCTTAGTATCTTAATGTTCCTATACTCACATTTATAAACACTATATGTCTCATGCTGAAGTCTGACAAAGAAAAAGAACCACACAGAACCAACACAGGACCTGACACCAGATACACACTCAGTTAATGCTGATGTCCTTCCCAAATAAGAAAGGATATTCTCATTCTCAGAGAAGAGAAATCTCAACTCACCTGGAACATGGTCATTTTCTCCTTTCAGGAAGGACAGATTCCTGGAAAAGTGGAGTTAAGGGAAACGAAAAAGCCGTGAAAATCAGGTCCACTTTGCTGGACACAGACTAGCCAGTCCAGCAAGACTGCCGGGGGGAAAAAAGTTATCAGGTCCTGTTACCTTTACATACCCTCTCCTGGATGCTTTTGCTGTCTCTTCACGCTGCGCCTCCCTCACCTCTCTCCACAGGGCTTGGATCAAATAGGCCAAGCCTCCCTCTCAAACCCATGAATGTAAGAAAATCCCACTGCCCCCAGCAGCTCTAAGATGTGCCTATTTCCCCAGCCTTTGCCCTAAAGTACTAGTTAGAGCAGTAGCTCTCCGGATGAATGTGTCGCCGCCTCTCGGAGATATTTCGGCTGCCCCTGACGCCTGTAAGTCAGACTCTATCAGGGATGCAGGGGCTCTGACGCAATCTCTTTTCAGCGAGGACAGGACTGTGGGAACGGGCGGGTTGGTCCCTCACAGGAGCCCCTCTCGGTCCCCTAACGTCCACCGAAAACCTCCTTCGAATAAGGCCAGTCATCGGCGTGTAAAAGGCCGGTGTGGCCAACTGCGAAGCTCCCAGGCCGGCCAAGGCCTGAGCTCAGGCAGTAGAGAGGAGGACCCCTCGGAGCCACTGCCGGCTCAGTGCTTGGGTCCGCCTGGTCTCAGTTGGTCACCGCTAGATCTGGGGAACGCAGCGCCGGCCACTGCGCGCGGACACACGTGCGGCCCTTGATCGCACCTCCGTCAGGACGCGCGCCCTCCCACGGCCACCCGCCAGGCTTCCGGGCCCCCGCAGCCCAGCGCCTCCCCCGGCGACACTCCCACAACTCAAACGCCAGACGCCTCTCAGCCGGCTGGGCAGGCTGCGCTGCTTGCCAGGCCTTTCTCACCTCTCACCTGGAATCTGATACCTGGAAGCGCAGGATTCGTGATACTGACCCGCGCCAGCGCCGAGGGCCCCGAACTACAAGTCCCAGAAAGCCGCGGGAGGGCCACGCCCACTTCCGGCGCCATTCCCGGGGCTTTGCCAGAAGCTGCGCTAGAGGGTATGGTCCAGTTCCCTGCGAAGTGTTCTTTGAATTTCGCGACTAGTTCCTTCAAGTTATCCTCATGTGTGGTATTTTCTTTATTTCTTTCTTGTATTTATTTTAGGAATACCCATTAACATGCTTTTCGTTTTGTTAAAGTGCTACTGGGGGAAAAGAACGGAAATATCACCCGTAATTTCTCTTTCTCTTTAAAAACATTCTGAAATGAGTATCCCTTCTCACCTCTGAAGTTCGTTCATTTAGCAGACATTTGAGGTCCTGCTATGTTCCAGGAACTGTCCAAGACGCTTACGCCAAAAAATCACCGTGGATGTTAAATTCTAGTGAGAGCTCCCACTAGAGCAGTATACGATTTTGATAAAAGGTATAGTGTGTTATAAAAGTTATATGTGTTATGGAAAAAGCGGAGTTGAGTCGGGAGATTGAAGGTGTTGGGGGGGTGTGGATAGGGACATGCTGGAACAAAGACTGAGGAGAGGAGGGAATCAGTCAGTCATGCGATACTGAGGGGTTCGAACTCTTTCCTAAATGTCCACAGACATGACTGTTTGTACAAACAGATACACTTTTTAAACAAAAATGGGGTCATGCCGTGTATGGTAGTACTGTGTATCATTGATTTACATGAAAACCTTGCTGCCTGAGACCCTTTTAGTTGTTAATGCTTTCAAAGGAATGGCACCATAATTCTCCCCAGTGGTATCTCCATTATTTTCACTCCTCACTGAGTGACGTAGGGCCTCTCAGTCTCTCCAGAATACTTTGTCTTCAGATTTATCCTGGGGGTGAAAGAGCTGTTGTCTAGACATCTCCTCTATACCTTTCCCCTTCTTGGTATATTAGCTTCCAATTGCTTGT
The DNA here is from genome assembly GCF_054371585.1 of Giraffa tippelskirchi. Classification (NCBI taxonomy): domain Eukaryota; kingdom Metazoa; phylum Chordata; class Mammalia; order Artiodactyla; family Giraffidae; genus Giraffa; species Giraffa tippelskirchi. The sequence goes on from NC_137276.1 coordinate 47,720,256, forward strand.
ATGTAAGTTACCATACATTTAGTGACATACAACAAAAACAAGTTTATTCTCTTACAGTTCTGGAGGTCAGACATCTGAAATCAATTTCACTGAGCTAAAGTCAAGACGTGGGCACTGTTGGCTCCTGAAGGCACCAGAGGAGGATCTGTTTCCTTGCCTCTTTCAAGATACGTTGTGGCCTATATTCCTTAGCTTGTGGCCTCTTCCTCCGTCTTCAAAGCACATGACTCCAGTCTCTGCTTCTGTCAACACATTATCTTCTTTGGCACTAATTCTTCCTGTATCTCTCTTTTGAGGACTGATGTGATTTACATTAGGCCCACCTGGTCAGTTCAAGATAAATCTCTCCACTTCACAACCTTTAATCACATTTGTAAAGTTCCTTTTGCCATATAAAGTAACAATCACAGTTTCTGGGGATTAGGACGTGGAGACACTTTCGGGAGAGGCCCATGACATTTGGAGAGGCTCCTCCTCAGGGATACTCTCCTACCTTTTGTCTGAGGAACACAAACTATCTCCCCAGGACTCACTGTTTGCTGATTCATTGATTCTGTCACTCTTGCTCTGATGCTCATGTCTTCATGTTCTCACTTCCCTCCTCCTGCTGCTGCTGCTAAGTCGCATCAGTCGTGTCCGACTCTGTGCGACCCCATAGACGGCAGCCCAACAGGCTCCTCTGTCCCTGGGATTCTCCAGGCAAGAACACTGGAGTGGGTTGCCATTTCCTTCTCCAATACATGAAAGTGAAAAGTGAAAATGAAGTTGCTCAGTCGTGTCCGACTCTCTGCGACCCCATGGACGGCAGCCTACCAGGCTCCTCCATCCATGGTATTCTCCAGGCAAGAGTACTGGAGTGGGTTGCCATTGCCTTCTCCATATACTTCTACCTGTGTAGCAGATGTGGCCTGAGAAAAATGCAAGGCTCTGATGATTGGTCTCACTTTCAGTTTACGAGTGCTAAAGTCAAGTGGGCCCTTAATGCTGTCAAACTATCCTATTACATTTTCTTAGTCCATCCATCCTCCTCAATGACTATCTCACAGTTTTTCCTTTTTTCACACCTCCAACAACTGCTTCTTCCATCTCACTCACAACTGATGACTTTTGCTTTCTATGGGAAAAGAGAATTTTATACCCTCACACAAGTGCATTTATCCGCATCTCTCCATTGGAGCCTGTATGCTCTACTTTCCATTCTGAATGAACAGCCCCTATTTCTGTTTAAGAAAACCCTCTGTTTGTACCCTGAATCTTATCCCTTTTCTTACACATGGAGGCATTCTCCTCTCTCATCTGTATTAGCAGTTTTCATTCTGTAAAAATTTGGGAGGTCTTCATTTGTGGCCTACATCTTCTGCATGTTAAGGTCTTGGGATCCGGAGAAGCACTAGTTAGGGAGCACTTGAGGCTTTAGGTCTTATCTGGGGAGCCCTTGGGTGACACGCAGAAAGAAAGGTGGAGACACGTCCATTTCCTTCTGGGTGACCTACCCTGGGCTCGTAGTCCAGTGTCATCACCTATGAGCAGCACTGTGGAGTAACGGTTCTTCCTCACTCATCTTAAGATGAAGTCACAGAGGATGAGAGAAAGAGAGGCAGTGACTTGCCCAAGATTCTGCTTCTGGCAAATGACCAAAGCCAGGGTCCAAACTCAGCATATTGAGTATTGAACTGGGGTTACTTTCACTATAGCATGACTGTCACCTCATCTTTTCAGGGTATCACAATTGGAACAGGTCAGGTGAGAGATGAAGAAAGGAGTTTATGTTAGACCCCTTGGGCCCTGCCTCCAGTCCAACCTGCTAGGGGGATCACTCCAGCACAGAAAAGCACCAGACGAAGGTGGGTGGTGGCAGATGCAAGTCTGGCCATGCTGGACTGCCTGGAAAGCTGGAGAAACCACAATTGGAGCTGGAAAAGGGAGTCCAGGTTCCCTATGTAGATATGAGCCCTGTCCCTAGCAGGCTGGCTCCTGACTGAAGCAAGGGCACACAGAGCTCCCTCCTTCCAGATCTTTGCGAGTTCAAAGAATGTCTCCTGGTCTAGTACCCAAACTGTGGTCAGGATGTCCTCAAGAGCCATGGAAATGAGGAGAGTGATAAGGAGGGTCTCATCCATTCATCTTCAGTTTTCAGACTGAAAACTGAGGCCCAAAGAAAAGAAGAGACTTGTTCAAGGGCACCCAGGCAAGCAGCAAGGGCAGCAGGAAAGATGTTAATCTTGCCCAATAATGAAGGGCTCTTGGTGCTGCCCTGTGAGGAGTCCAGGGAAGATGGCCTCAGGGCTGTCGAAGCCCATTATTATAGTGTACATGCTGCTAGAAGCAGCTCAGCATCATTCCTGCATTTACTCATTCAAATGCACTCAGCCGGTATATTCAGTGTATCTCGTCACGTGAAATGCTGTTTCTCCACAAGGCTCCACCAGCAGTGGGAATGAGAGTTTCAGTGGTTTTTAGCATTATGAATCCTCTCTCCTCCCCTGTCAGCCTCTTTTCCCTGACTGTGCTGTTGCTTTGTTTCTCACCTTTATTCATACTCCACCTGTCCACTTTTTGAAAGATGTTGGGCACAACCAACTAAGTACACTAATAAGTAGGTAACAACTTAAAAGGGTGTCCCCCTCAAGCCAAGGTTAAATGTATCATAGGGTATCCCAAAATATCTAGAAATCTTTAAACCAAAAACTGTGGCTTTTTAGATATTGTATTAGGATAAGAGAGATTTTTTTTAGAAAAAAATCTATATGGAATGAACAGGGTTGGGTTGCCAGATTTAGCAAATAAAAATACAGTATGCCTAGGTAAATTTGAATTTCAGATAAACAATGAGCAATTTTTAGGAAAATATGTGTCCCCTGCAGTGTTTTTTTCTGAAATTCAAATGTTACTAGGTGTCCTGTATTTCATCTGGGAACTCTAGAGGAGCGGTATGCTTCCCAGAACTCCTGGAAAGACTAAGTAGGTAATTGACCTCCTGTAAGCCAACCCAAAAGATGTCCTAAGCCCTGCCTTCAACTCAGTCACCTACTACAGAGAAAGAGGATCTGAGGCTAGCTGCCCAAACCCCTTCAACAGGAGGAGACCTAACCAGCCTCTTCTGGCTCACCCTGTCCTCTGTCCTCTCTTCATATTTAGTGATAATTCACAGCTTCACTTCAGGAGCCAACCCAGAGCAGCTAAAGGCAGGGGCTGTGGATGAGACAGTCTGGGTTCAAACACAGGTTCTGCCAACAGAAAACTGCACCATCATGAACAAGTTTATCAGTCACTAAGCCCTGATTTCTTCCTCTTTAAAGTGAGGCTTACAATACTCGCCTTTTTGGCTGTGGTGAAGACTGCATGAAATCATAACATGTGTAAGGTACTTATCAACATGCGTGTTCAGTCGCTTCAGTTATATCCGACTCTTTGCAATCCCATGGACTGTAACCCAGCGGATTCCTCTGTCCCTGGGGATTCTCCAGGCAAGAATACTGGAGTGGATTGTCACGCCCTTCCCCAGGGGATCTTCCAACCCAGGGGTTGAATCTGCCTCTTTTATGGCTCCTGCATTGGCAGGTGGGTTCTTTACCACTAGCACCACCTGGGAATCCCACTTATCAACGAGCCAGACAGGAAAAGTTAGCTGTACCATTCTCATTATTGGCCTCCAGGTGGCAGCAGTCACTAGGGACATGCCCTTGGATGTTTTGCACCTGCTCCAGGTACGTCTGCTCTTGTGCTTGCTCTCTGTGGTGTCTCTCTCCTTGGATCTCTAACTTTTCATTTCTGTTATCTCAGTTAATTCTCATAACAATCCTTGGAAGTAGGCAAGCGGAGATTATTAACTGTTTTGCACATGAGTGAATTGAGGCTACATTTTTAGCCTCTCTAGAATGTCCAAATTACCATACAGTTGTGCTTATTTCACATGCTAGTGAGGTTATGCTCAAAATCCTTCAAGCTAGGCTTCAGCGATAAGTGAACCAAGAACTTCCAGAGATACAACCTGGGTTTCAAAGAGGCAGAGGAACCCAGAGATCAAATTGCCAACATTCACTGAGTCATGGAGAAAGCAAAGGGTTTCCAGAAAAACATCTACTTCTGCTTCAGACTAGCTAAAGCCTTTGACTGTGTGGATCACAGCAAACTGTGGAAAATTCTTAAAGAGATGGGAGAACCAGACTGCCTTACCTGTCTTGTGAGAAACCTGTATGCAGGGCAAGAAGCAACAGTTAGAACCGGACATGGAACAACGGACTGGTTCCAAATTGGGAAAGGAGTATGTTAAGGCTGTATATTGTAACCCTGATTATTTAAGGTCTATGCTGAGTGTATCCTGTGAAATGCCAGGCTGGATGGATCACAAGCTGAAATCAAGATTGCCAGGAGAAATATCAACAATCTCACATATGCAGATGATACTACTCTCATTCTAATGGCAGAAAGTGAAGAGGAAATAAAGAGCCTCTTGATAAGAGTGAAACAGGAGAGTGAGAAAGCTGGCTTGAAACTCAACATTAAGTAAACTAAGATCATGGCATCCAGTCCCATCACTTCATGGCAAATGCTGCTGCTGCTGCTAAGTCGCTTCAGTCGTGTCCGACTCTGTGTGACCCCATAGACGGCAGCCCACTAGGCTCCCCCATCCCTGAGATTCTCCAGGCAAGAACACTGGAGTGGGTTGCCATTTCCTTCTCCAATGCATGAAAGTGAAAAGTGAAAGTGAAGTCGCTCAGTCGTGTCTGACTCTTCGTGACCCCATGGACTGCAACCTACCAGGCCCCTCTGTCCATAGGATTTTCCAGGCAAGAGTACTGGAGTGGGTTGCCATTGCCTTCTCCATCATGGCAAATAGAAGAGGAAAAAGTGAATGCAGTGACAAATTTTATTTTCTTTGGGCTTCAAAATCAATCTGACTAATGCAGTGTTGGTCCTTTTAGTCCATTATAAAGACACAGGCTTTTATTTCAACTGAGTAAGAAGCCATCAGAATGTGGAGAAATTGGGATGCTTATTTGTTGTGTGTGTGTGTTAGTCACTCAGTCGTGTCTGACTCTTTGTGACCCCATGGACTCCTTTGTCCATAGGATTCTCAAAATCCTGGCAGTTCCTCAAAATGATAAATATAAAATTACCATATCACTACTTGATTCCATTCCTAGATAGCTAACAAAGAGCAATGAAAGTACACATCCACACAAAAACTTGTATCCTATTAACAAGTGAGGAGTCAGAGTTCTCAAGAGAAACAGAACCAATAGTGTGTGTAATTAATGAATTAGTTGGCTCCTATGGTTATGGAGACTAAGAAGTTCAGTGATTGCCACCTTCAAGCTGGAGAACTAGGAAAGCCAGTGGTGTGATCTGGTCTGTATCTGAAGACCTAAAACTATGGGAACCAATGATGTAACTCCCAGTTGGAGGCCAAATGCCTGAGAAGGAAGGGATTGTATGCTGCTTTAAGTTCCTGGATCTGAATGTCTGAGAACCAGAAGCTCTGAGGTCTGAGGGCAGGAGAAGATGAATGTCTTAGCTCAAGGGGAGAGACCAAATTATCCCTTTCTCCACTTTTTAAATTGTATTTAGGCCCTCAATAGGTTGGATGTTGCCCACTCAGATTGAGGAGAGCAATCTGCTTTACACAGTTCACCAATTCACATGTTGATCTCTCTGGAAACACCCTTACAGATGGACCCAGAAATAATATTTACAAGCTATCTGGGTATCACTCAGCTCAGTCACGGTGACACATAAAATTAGCCATCACAAACATCTGACTTTTTCTTATGTTTTTAGTATTCCAGCCTCACTGAAGTTTTGCTGTTTTCAAATAAACCAAGCACACTCTCTGCAGTGTCTTTGGATCTGCTGTTTCCTCTGCCTGGAACAGACTTCCCACAGATACACTCCTTGTTACCTCACTTCCTTCAGACTCGGCTCAAATGATCTCTTATTAAAGAAGGCAGTTTTTACAGCTCTATGTTGAAGAGGAATCCTTCTCCCATCTCTTTTTCCTTTGTTTTTGTTTAATTTCTCTCTTCCTGACCCCTATTTGAATGTAGGATCTTTGAGGGGAGGAACGTTATTTATTTTGTTTACTATGTTAAAGAGATATTATTCTGACATTTGTTGAAACCTGCAAAGAAGACTATATTCAAGACTCTTGTTCTCCTTTCAGGGCGAGTTGAAGGTCAGCAGCTGCAGCAGCACATGATTTAATCCTTAATGGATTAAAGGTAGGTAGATGGCAGTGCCCAGCACAAATGCCAATTTGTAGTTGACAATATCAAGGATTGGGATTCTTGGATGAACTGGCTTAGCAGGATTCTTTGCTGAAATTGGACCCAGCAGGCTAAAGACAAGGTCTAGAGGTGAAGAGGAACCATAGGATCCTGACTGAAGTTTGGTCAGGGGAAGGAGTCACTGACATCTGCTTTATCCTTAGCATCTAAAACAGTGAGTGGCATATAGTGGGACACTATAATCATTGGTAGGTTGGTGAATGCATGCCCCATTCTGAGGAATTTTCTTTGAAATAAAAAGTCCTAGTTGAATGAAAGAGATGCATTTTTCCTTCCTAGCTGTCAGATTGCTGGATTTTATAAGTAGATTTTTTTTTTTCCCTAGAAAATAATACATTTGTTAAAACTGATTAAATCTTGTTCCATGTTCTATGTCAGTTAATGGTGAGAAAATATTTTTTAGTGTTCACGTCTTTTCTTTGTTTGAAATCAAAGCAGGATTATTTGGAAACAAATCATAAATAGCTCACCCAAGGGAACTTAGACCATGCTTTGCAGATCCAAATCAGTTTCTAGCAGTGGGTGCAGTCTTGGCTGAATATTAAAATCGTTTAGGAACTTTAAAAAATAGCGATGCCGGGATCACACCCAGAGCATTAATGCAAAATCTGTGGAGCTGGCACCAAAGCACGATTACTTTTCCAGGCTCCCCAGGTGATGCGAACCTGCGCATGGGGTGAAGAACCTAAGCCACGGGATTGTATCCCAGACTACATTTCCCAGAAGCCTCAACGGGAACTTCCGTTTCCGGCCTTGTCAGTCACCGTTTGAGTAGAGCGCGGCATTCGCTTGCTTGTGGGTTTCGGCGGTAAATACAGGTTTGGGTTCTTGTGGCTGTTCTGTGCGGAGCTTTGCTGCAGAGCCCTCCCAGCTTGGTCGAGAATGGCTGCTGCCGGGCAGGGATACAGACCGGTGCGCTCCTCCTTTGCTCGAGGGGCAGGTTGAGGAAAGAGCGAGCTAGGAGGCCGGGCAGTAGTAGGGCGGTGCGGACGGTGGTGGCGGTGATGGCGGTGGAAAGCCTGGAGCCGTGGTGTCCCAGCAGGTTTAAAGGCTTGCGCTGAGGCCCGGGGATTGAATCTCCGACGAGACTTTCCACCCCTGTTGGCGAAGGCGCCTGAGTAACTCACAGTCAGAGCTTGGCCTTGAGCTTGCTGCAACGCCTGACTCCAGGCAGGTGTTTCGTGCCTTCTTCCTGCTCACGTCTTTTTATTAAGAAAGTTTTGTTCTTTCAAATTAAGCATGGATATTGAATTTATCAAATGCCTTTTCAACAGATATGGAGATATTTGTCTTTTCCCTTTTGATCTGTTAATACGATAAATTTTATTCTTAATGACTTTGCATTCTTAGTAGAACCTCACTTGGTCATGGCCTATTATACTATTTTAACATCAGTAAGATGATTCCCTTTGGTTGTGTTTTTTTTTAAGTATTGATGATTGGACGATTTTTCCCCCCTTTTGAGCCATTTTCATTGCCTTTGGTTTAAATTTTGTAATAATTTTTGTAAAAGTTTTTTACTATTTTCATTCTTTGTTATAATTTAATTTACGTGGTAGGTGGTTCCCTGAAGGTTTGGGTGCTTTTTTTTTTTTAAAAAAAAACTTTTTTGTGTGATATAGGGAGTAGGACAGAGAAATAGTTCTTAACAGTATTCTCTCTTATACAGTGATTTGGCCAACTGAAATTCTTTCTCGAAACAGTTTTGATAATTTCCAACTTCCTAAAAAATATCCAGTAATTAAAGTTCTCAGGTTTGTCTGCATAGTTCGTAGTCCTTTTTTGGTTCTACATTTATCCTTTATGTTTATGGTTACTTTTATCTTCTGTATTCATGGTTACTTATAATTTCTTATAGTATTTGGTTTTTTCCCATTTCCCCCCCATCATTAGCTCTGTTTTATTTTTTAAAGAACTCTTAGATGTATCTATTAGTGTTACTATTTTACTTTTTAAAAAATCTTTAATTCCTTTTTCTTTTCTCCTCCTTAGGTTTATTTCCTTTTTCTAACCTTTTGTAGTTGATTCTTTAATCAATTCATTGATTTTCCTTCTTGTTTATGTAATATAAATACTTGAAGCTGTAAACTTTTGTTTGTGTAGTGTTTTGATTGTATTGTAGTTTTTATTATTATTTTTTAGATATTTTTCAATTTGCATTTCTTTGATCCAAGTGTTCAGGAAGTCATAAGCTAACTTTTTTCTTAAAGTCTTATAGAAGAGTTGATTTTATATACATATGGTCTAAATTGGTATTTCTGAAATGAATGTTCATGTAACCAGCACTCAGGTCAAGAAATAGAACACTGCCAGTAATGTGCTAAATCATATTTGATCCCTTCCAGTCATTAGCCACATTCTCCTCCACCCCTTGAACTAGCACCATAATTTATTTTGGCCTGTTTCTTTAACTATATGAATGAAACTATATATATATATATATATAGCTATATATATATAGTTATATACAGTATATATAGTTATATACTATATATATATATATTTGGTGCATATATATATTTTTATGCATAGCATTTTCTGAGATTCATCCATTTTCATGCATTGTCTTTGTTGTGGATCATTACAATGCATGTTTAAGCGTAATTGCTGGGCCTTACCCTCAAAATATTTTATTCATTAGGTCTGAAGTGTGGACTAAAAGTCTACAGGTTCTTAGGTGATGGTGATGTTATTGATCTGGCGACTAGTCTTGTAAAACTACTGCAATAGCATATTTCATTATCTCATATTTTAGATGGATATTTGGGATGTTTCTAGCTTTTAATGCTATGAACATTCATATATATTATTGCTTGGTTTGTATGTAGATACATTTTTTGGGGGCATGATTCTACCTCAGAGTGGGATTTCTAGTTTATAGGATGTGTATGTATTCAACTTTAGCACATAATGCCAGATAGTTTTTCTAAGTTTTGTACCAGTCTGCATTTTCACCATTGGTGTGTGAGAGTACTCATTGTTCCATATCCTTGTCAACTTTTAATATTGTCAGTCCTCTGAAGTTAATCATTTTTAAGGTCTATCATGTATCTCATTGTATCTTAATATTCATACTCGTGATATCTAATGATGCGGAGGACTTTTCAAATGTTTTTTGGCCATTATATGTCATCTTTTAAGAAGTATTTATTCAAAAAACTTTGTTGATTATATATGTGTATTCCTCTTCTCCTTGTGGCTTGCTTTTCACTAATAGTGGCCTTTTGATGAGTAGAAGCTTTTAATTTTAATGAGCTCATCTCCTTTCTTCTCATTGTTCTTGTGTACTGTTTTAATAAATCTTGCCTTTCCTCAAGTCGTGAAGATATTCTTCTGTGTTAACTTTTAGAAGCTTTATTGCTTGTCTTTTAGATTTATCATCCTCTTAGAATTGATTTTCATGCATGCTGTGAGGTAGGATTCATGTTTACTCCTTCCTCCTCCTCAATATGCCAATGTAATTTCCTTTTCATCACTCCTTTGCAATGCTACTTTCATCATAGAACATGTGTCCTTAAGAGTGCCTTCGTCTTCATATGACTAGTTTGCCTCCATTTAACCTTTACAATCAGTATCTTGAAATTTTCTCGACCTTAATCACACATTAAATACATATCCCATCGAAGGCCATTTGGGCTGCTTATTACCAGACTTCACCTCCAACTTGCATTTACTTAAATAAATCTCAGCTCTAGTATTTGATGTATGGAATTTCTTCTCAGGCTAATGAATACAAATATGTATATAAATAAAAATGTGTGTATATATGTGTGTGTGTATGTCTTTATCTCTGAGCCATTAAATGTTGCTTCTCTGCTAAATTCTCACAGAGGAATGTTATTCTGAAATTCTTGGAGATGCACAGTGTTACATTATAATGTTCTCAAATGTACCACCCTTTTGAAATCTGTCCTTGTAATCCTGGCTTGCTTTGTGATGTATGGTTTTCTCCCCAAAGTTGTGTTTATCCTCACATTTTGATTTTTTTTTTTTTTTTTAAGGCTGCGTGGTGTGGCATGCGTAATCTTAGTTCCCTGACCAGGGATTGAACCCGTGCCCCCTTCAGTGGAAGCTCAGAATCTTAATCACTGGACCGGCAGGGAAGTCCCTATCCTCACATTTTAATCTTTTTTCTGTTTTGGTGTTTTCCTATGTTAGCTTCCTAATTTTCCAACTACTTAGATGCTCCTTACATTCTTTATATACAATATATGCTTTTAAAATTAATTAATTTTATTTTCGTTTATTTTCAGCTGTCTGGGTCTTCATTGCTACATGAGGGCTTTCTCTAGTTGTGAGGAGCAGAGGCTGCTTTCTAGTTGCAGTGCTTGGGCTTCTCATTGCAGTGTCTTGTTGTGGAGCATGGGCTGTAGGGCACTTTGGCTTCTGTAGTTGTGGCGTGTGGGCTCAGTAGTTGTGGCTTGTGAGCTGAAGAGCGTGGGCTCAGTAGTTGTGGTATATGGGCTTAGTTACCTCATAGCATGTGGAATCTTCCCAGACCAGGGCTCAAACCTGTGTCCCCTGCTTTGGCATGCAGATTCTTAATCACTGGCCCACCAGGGAAGTCCTAAATACAGTATTTATAATATGACTTCCTTCTATTTCCTTGGGACTTCCCTGTGGCTCATATGATAAAGAACCTGCCTGCAATGCAGGAGACCTGGGTTCGATCCCTGGGTCAGGAAGATCCCCTGGAGAAGGGAATGGCAACTGACTCCAGTATTCTTGCCTGGAGAATTCCATGGACAGAGGAGCCTGGCAGACTACAGTCCATGGGATTGCAAAGAGTCGGGCACAATGGAGCAACTAACCCTTTCTATTTGCTTGGATCCTACTTGCTTCTCCAATCTTTAATCTTGCCATCTTTTCTTAGCAAGCATCACAAGCAGGATGAATTAATTTTACATAACCTTTAGCTGTATAGACCAGAACATTATTCTTATCCATGTGCAGCTCTCATTTTCCGTATTTCAATATTACATTGAAATTAAAAAAAATTTTTTCAGTTCAGTCAGTTCAGTTCAGTTCAGTCAGTCAGTCGTGTCTGACTCTTTGTGACCCCATGAATTGCAGCACGCCAGGCCTCTCTCTCCATCACCAACTCCCGGAGTCTGTCCAAACCCATGTCCATCGAGTCGGTGATGCCATCCTACCATCTCATCCTCTGTCGTCCCCTTCTCCTCCTGCCCCCAATCCTACCCAGCATTAGGGTCTTTTCCAATGAGTCAACTCTTCGCATGAGGTGGCAAAAGTATTGGAGTTTCAGCTTCAACATCAGTCCTTCCAATGAACACCCAGGATTGATCTCCTTTAGGATGGATTGACTAGATCTCCTTGCAGTCCAAGGGACTCTCAAAAGTCTTCTCCAACACCACAGTTCAAAAGCATCAGTTCTGCGGCGCTCAGCTTTCTTCACCGTCCAACTCTCACATCCATACATGACCACTGGAAAAACCATAGCCTTGACTAGATGAACTTTGGTTGGCAAAGTAATGTCTCTGCTTTTAAATATGCTATCTAGGTTGGCCATAACCTTCCTTCCAAGGAGTAAGCGTCTTTTAATTTCATGGCTGCAATCACCATCAGCAGTGATTTTGGAGCCCCAAAAAATAAAGTCTGAAACTGTTTCCACTGTTTCCCCATCTATTTCCCATGAAGTGATGGGACCAGATGCCATGATCTTAGTTTTCTGAACATAGAGCTTTAAGCCAACTTTTTCACTCTCTTCTTTCACTTTCATCAAGAGGCTCTTTAGTTCTTCACTTTCTGCCGTAAGGGTGGTGTCATCCGCATATCTGAGGTTATTGATATTTCTCCCGGCAATCTTGATTCCAGCTTGTGATTCTTCCAGCCCAGCGTTTCTCATGATGTACTCTGCATATAGGTTATATAAGCAGGGTGACAATATACAGCCTTGATGTACTCCTTTTCCTATTTGGAACCAGTCTGTTATTCCATGTCCAGTTCTAACTGTTGCTTCCTGACCTGCATACAGGTTTCTCAGCAGACAGGTCAGATGGTCTGGTATTCCCATCTCTTTCAGAATTTTCCACAGTTTATTGTGATCCACACAGTCAAAGGCCTTGGCATAGACAATAAAGCAGAAATAGATGTTTTTGTGGAACTCTCTTGCTTTTTCGATGATCCAGCAGATGTTTGCAATTTGATCTCTGGTTCCTCTGCCTTTTCTAAATCCAGATTGAACATCTGGAAGTTCGTGGTTCATGTATTGCTGAAGCCTGGCTTGGAGAATTTTGAGCATTACTCTACTAGCATGTGATATGAGTGCAATTGTGTGGTAGTTTGAGCATTCTTTGGCATTGCCTTTCTTTGGGATTGGAAAGAAAACTGACCTTTTCCAATCCTGTGGCCACTGCTGAGTTTTCCAAATTTGCTGGCATATCGAGTGCAGCACTTTCACAGCATCATCTTTCAGGATTTGAAATAGCTCAATTGGAATTCCATCACCTCCACTAGCTTTGTTCGTAGTGATGCTTTCTAAGGCCCACTTGACTTCACATTCCAGGATGTCTGGCTCTAGGTGAGTGATCACACCATCGTGATTATCTGGGTCGTGAAGATCTTTTTCATACAGTTCTTCTGTGTATTCTTGCCACCTCTTCTTAATATCTTCTGCTTCTGTTAGGTCCATACCATTTCTGTCCTTTATCGAGCCTATCTTTGCATGAAATGTTCCTTTGGTATCTCTAATTTTCTTGGTGGGAACTCTAGTCTTTCCCATTCTGTTGTTTTCCTCTATTTCTTTCATTGATCGCTGAGGAAGGCTTTCTTATCTCTCCTTGCTATTCTTTGGAGCTCTGCATTCAGATGGGAATATCTTTCCTTTTCTCCTTTGCTTTTCACTTCTCTTCTCTTCCCATCTATCTGTAAGGCCTCCTCAGACAGCCATTTTGCTTTTTTGCATTTCTTTTTCTTGGGGATGGTCTTGATCCCTGTCTCCTGTACAATGTCACGAACCTCTGTCCATAGTTCATCAGGCACTCTGTCTATCAGATCTAGTCCCTTAAATCTATTTGTCACTTCCACTGTATACTCATAAGGGATTTGATCTAGGTCATACCTGAATGGACTAGGGGTTCTCCCTACTTTCTTCAATTTAAGTCTGAATTTGGCAATAAGCAGTTCATGATCTGAGCCACAGTCCGTTCCCGGTCTTGTTTTTGCTGACTGTATAGAGCTTCTCCATCTTTGGCTGCAAAGAATATAATCAGTCTGATTTCGGTGTTGACCATCTGGTGATGTCCACGTGTAGAGTCTTCTCTTGCATTGTTGGAAGAGGGTGTTTGCTATGACCAGTGCGTTCTCTTGGCAAAACTTGATGAGCCTTTTCCCTGCTTCATTCTGGACTCCAAGGCCAAATTTGCCTGTTACACCAGGTGTTTCTTGACTTCCTACTTTTGCATTCCAGTCCCCCATAATGAAAAGGACATCTTTTTTGGGTGTTTGTTCTAGAAGGTCTTGTAGGTCTTCATAGAACCGTTCAACTTCAGCTTCTTCGGCATTACTGGTCGGGGCATAGACTTGGATTACCGTGATATTGAATGGTTTGCCTTGGAAACGAACAGAGATCATTCTGTCGTTTTTGAGATTGCATCCAAGTACTGCCCTTCAGACTCTTTTGTTGACCATGATGGCTACTCCATTTCTTCTAAGGGATTCTTGCCCACAGTAGTAGATATAATGGTCATCTGAGTTAAATTCACCCATTCCAGTCCATCTCAGTTTGCTGATTCCTAGAATGTCCACGTTCACTCTTGCCATCTCCTGTTTGACCACTTCCAATTTGCCTTGATTCATGGATCTAACATTCCAGGTTCCTATGCAATATTGCTCTTTACAGCATTGGTCTTTGCGTCTATCACCAGTCACATCCACAGCTGGGTATCGTTTTTGCTTTGGCTCCATCCCATCATTCTTTCTGGAGTTATTTCTCCACTGATCTCCAGTAGCATATTGGGCACTTAATGACCTGGGGAGTTCATCTTTCAGTGTCTTATCTTTTTGCCTTTTCATACTGTTCATGGGGTTCTCAAGGCAAGAATACTGAAGTGGTTTGCCATGCCCTTCTCCAGTGGACCACATTCTGTCAGACCTCTCCACCATGACCCATCCGTCTTGGGTGGCCCCACACAGCATGGCTTAGTTTCATTGAGATAGACAAGGCTGTGGTCTGTGTGATCAGATTAGCTAGTTTTCTGTAATTCAAGTTTCAGTGTGTCTGCCCTCTGATGCCCTCTTGCAACACTTTTTCAGTTCAGGAGTGTGTATTTGAAACAAAGAGGTCAGCCCTAAAGCAAAATACTGAGATGTGATTTGGGAGAACAAACAGAGTGACATGATGGTAAGCATCCTGTATTGGGAAGGCAGAAGCTATACAGAGAAGACACACTATAAATGAGAGGAAGGTGAGAAAGACTTCAAATATTATCCATTAGAGAAATCATACTGATGAGAAACCTCATAAATGTAAAGAATGTGGGAAAGCCTTTATGAGCAGCTCATCCCTTTTAAATCATAAAATTCATATGCAAGAAATCTTACAGATGGGTTAATTGTAGGCAGTTCCTCAAGAACCACGCAACATTTGTTAATCATCAGAAAATTCATTCTAAAGAGAAACCACATAAATGCAATGAATGTGGAATAGCTTTCAGAAATAATTCTGTCCTTTTAAGTCACCAAAGACTTTATTATATTAGAAACTCTACAAATATAAAGATTGTGGGAAAGCTCAGAATTTAGGCCTTGCTTGTCATGTGAAAATATATAGTGGAGAGAAGCCTTAAATGTAATGAATGTGTGAAAGCTTGCAGGGATAACTCAGCTGTCTTGGAACATCAGAGAATACATACTGGTGAGAAATCATATCCATGTAATTAATATGGAAAATTCTTTTGGAAAATTCTAAGACTTATTAATCATCAAAGAATGCAAACAGGAGAAAAACTGTATCACTGTAATAAATGTGGAAAATCTTTGAGGGACAGTTTATCCTTTGCTGGACATCAGAAAACTCATAGTGGGAATAAATCCTATCAATATAATGATCGTGGGAAAGCCTTTTTGAAGAGCTCAGCCCTTATTGAACATTGGAGAATTCATACTGAAGAAAAACCCTATCGTAAGAAATATAGGAAGTCCTTCAGGCATAACTCTGGCCTTGTTGAATATCTCAAAATCCATCCTGGAGAAAAACCTTATGAATATAATGAGTGTGGGAAGGCTTTCCCTCAGAATTCAAGCCTCAAATGATATAAGAAAATTCATAATAAAATTCACAATTTGAGCCATCAAATGTAATTTGGTAAATCATGCAGAGATAGTTTATTCCTTTTTGGCCATAAAAGAGGAGACATTCAATAAATTACATACTTAACAAATATATTCTGTGACCCTCTGTCCTGGAAAACGTCTCAGTAGTGACGATATTCATTGTAGTTATACTACTATCTGGTTTATATTAGTGAAATATTTGAAGAACCTAAATGTCTATATGGAAACATTTACTACAGAATGCTATGTGGCAAGTGAAAAGAATGAGGCAGAGCTCTATTTACAATCATAGAAACATCTACATGATACCTTGTTAAAAAAGCAAGTTGCAAAGAATTAATATTGTATAAATGCAGTCTACAGATTCAATGCAATCTCTACCAAATTACCCATGACATTTTTCACAGAACTAGAACAAGTAATCCTAAAATTTACATACAACCACAACAGACTCAGAATTGTGAAAGCAATCTTGAGGAAAAAGAACAAAGTTGGAGGCATAACCCTCCTAGACTTCATACAGTACTACAAAGCTACAGTATTCAGAACAGATCGGTGTTGGCACAAAAACAGACAGGAATCAGTGGAACAGACTAGCGAGCCTGGAAATAAACCAACACAACTATTGTCAATTAACCTGTAACAAAGGAAACAAGAATGTACAGTGGAGAAAAGACAGTCTCTTTAGCAAGTGGTGTTGAGCAAGCTGCACAGTTGCTTGCAAATCAATGAAGTTAGAACACTCCCTCATACTATACACAATAAGCTCAAAATGGCTTAGAGACTTCGATGTAAGACATAACATCATAAAAATCCCAGAAAAGAACATAGGCAAAACATTCTCTGATATAAATCATAGTAATATTTTCTTAGGTCAGTCTCCTAAGGAAAAATAAATAAAAACAAGCAAATAGGATCTAATCAAACTTTGCACAGTAAAGGAAACTAAAGAGGAAAAAACAATCTATGGACTGGGAGAAAATATTCGCAAACGATATGACCAACAAGGGCTTAATTTCCAAAATATATGAACAGTTCATGCAGCTCAATAAAAAGTAAAACCCCAGTCAAAAAATGGGCAGGAAACCTAAATAGATATTTCTCCAGGGAAGACATCTAGATGGCCAACAGGCATGTGAAAAGATGCTCAGCATTGCCATTTTTTAGAGAAATGCAAGTCAAAAATACTGTATATACATATATACATGATAAGTGAATCACTTTTGTTGTACAAAGCAGGAAATCTCTAGCATGAAACTTTGCAAACCACTTTTGATACAGTTGGTCACAACATCTCCATACACTACAATTTTTTTTGCATTTCAGTTTCATTTTTACCGTTCTTGAAATAATAAAGCATAAGCTGCTGAGAAATGTTGCTTTTTTCTTCTGTCTTCAATATTAAAATGGCTACACAAAAATTCACTGATGTGGACAAGTTTTTAAAAAATGCATACTGATATGACAGCTATCACAATACAGTCTAATAAAATTGTTTTGAATAAAGTTACAGACAACTAAAGCACTACTAGATCCATCTTATGGCAAAAACCAAACAAACTTTGGCCAACTCAAAACTTCTTTATATTGTAACTTGGATTGCATCTGTGTTAGCTGATCTAAACCTTACCTCCTATTTTGTCAAGGGGAATGTTTATTTTTAAACCTTAAGCTTTCCTGTGAACCATAAATCATAGTTTCCTGTTTTTATTTAATCAGTACTAAGTTGCTCCCCAGATTTTTCATTTTTTTAAAATAGTTTATCTTTAAGAAATGTCTTGGTGGGAATGCAAACTAGTACAGCCACTATGGAGAACGGTGTGGAGATTCCTCAAAAAACTGGAAATAGAACTGCCATATGACCCAGCAATCCCACTGCTGGGCATACACACTGAGGAAACCAGACTTGAAAGAGACACGTGTACCCCAATGTTCATCGCAGCACTGTTTATAATAACCAGGACATGGAAGCAGCCTAGATGCCCATCAGCAGATGAATGGATAAGGAAGCTGTGGTACATATACCCAGTGGAATATTACTCAGCCATTAAAAAGAATACATTCAAATCAGTTCTAATGAGGTGGATGAAACTGGAGCCTATCATACAGAGTGCAGTAAGCCAGAAAGAAAAACACCAATACAGTATACTAACACATACATACGGTATTTAGTCAATCGGTAAAGATAACCCTGTATGCGAGACATCAAAAGAGACACAGATAAATAGAACAGTATTATGGACTCTATGGGAGAGGGCGAGGGCAGGATGATATGGGAGAATGGCATAGAAGCATGTAAATTATCATATGTGAAAGGAATTGCCAGTCCAGGTCAATGCATGATACAGGGTACTTGGGGCTGGTGCACCAGGATGACCTGGAGGGATGGGATGGGGAGGGAGGTGGAAGGGGGGTTCTGGAAGGGGAAAACATGTACACCCATGGTAGATTCATGTCAATGTATGGCAAAACAAATACAATATTGTAAAGTTAAAATATGCCAGCAAATTTGGAAAACTCAGCAGTGGCCACAGGACTGGAAGAGGTCAGTCTTCGTTCCAATCCCAAAGACAATGCCAAAGAATGCTCAAACTACCACACAGTTGCACTGATCTCACATGCTAGTAAAGTAATGCTCAAAATTCTCCAAGCCAGGCTTCAGCAATACGTGAACCGTGAACTTCCAGATGTTCAAGCTGGTTTTAGAAAAGGCAGAGGAAGCAGAGATCAAATTGCCAATATCCGCTGGATCATCGAAAAAGCAAGAGAGTTCCAGAAAAACATCTATTTCTGCTTTATTGACTATGCCAAAGCCTTTGTGTGGATCACAATAAACTGTGGAAAATTCTGAAAGAGATGGGAATACCAGACCATCTGACCTGTCTCCTGAGAAACCTGTATGCAGGTCAGGAAGCAAAAGTTAGAACTGGACATGGAACAAGAGACTGGTTCCAAATAGGAAAAGGAGTACATCAAGGCTGTATATTGTCACCCTGCTTATTTAACTTATATGCAGAGTACATCATGAGAAACGCTGGGCTGGAAGAAACACAAGCTGGAATCAAGATTGCCGGGAGAAATATCAATAACCTCAGATATGCGGATGACACCACCCTTATGGCAGAAAGTGAAGAAGAACTAAAGAGCCTCTTGATGAAGGTGAAAGAAGAGAGTGAAAAAGTTGGCTTAAAGCTCTATGTTCAGAAAACTAAGATCATGGCATCTGGTCCCATCACTTCATGGGAAATAGATGGGGAAAGAGTGGAAACAGTGTCAGACTATTTTTTTGGGCTCCAAAATCACTGCTGATGGTGATTGCAGCCATGAAATTAAAAGACGCTTACTCCTTGGAAGGAAGGTTATGGCCAACCTAGATAGCATATTTAAAAGCAGAGACATTACTTTGCCAACAAAAGTCCGTCTAGTCAAGGCTATGGTTTTTCCAGTGGTCACGTATGGATGTGAGAGTTGGACGGTGAAGAAAGCTGAGTCCCGCAGAATTGATGCTTTTGAACTGTGGTGTTGGAGAAGACTCTTGAGAGTCCCTTGGACTGCAAGGAGATCCAATCAATCCATCCTAAAAGAGATCAATCCTGGGTGTTCATTGGAAGGTCTGATGTTGAAGCTGAAACTCCAATACTTGGGGCACCTCATGCGAAGGGTTGACTCATTGGAAAAGACCCTAATGCTGGGTAGGATTGGGGGTGGGAGGAGAAGGGGACGACAGAGGATGAGATGGTTGGATGGCATCACCAACTTGATGGACATGGGTTTGGGTGGACTACGGGAGTTGGTGATGGACAGAGAGGCCTGGCGTGCTGCAATTCATGGGGTCGCAGAGAGTCGGACACGACTGATTGACTGAACTGAACTGAACTGAAAGTTAAAAAATAAAACATAAACTAATTTAAAAAAAAAGAAATGTCTTAACTAATATTGCTGTATATCAAATAACCTGAAAATTTAGTGGTGTAAAAACATAACCTTTAATTTTTTTGCATGATTTTGTGTGTTTGGAAGTTGGCAAGAAAGTTCTAACTAGCGGGTTTCTCATCTTGTTTTCATGAGATGTCATCTGGGGCTTTAGTCAATCTGTAGATTCTCCTGGGCTTGGCATATATTATGGCTCACTCACATGGCTGAGAGTTGATGCTGACTGTTGGGAAGTAAGGTGAACTTGTCCACTGGAACACTTACATACTGTTTGTCCAGCAGAGTGGCCTTGAGATAGTTGGAGTTTTCACTTAGCACCTGGTTGTCTCCAGAGTAGGTGTCCTGAGAATCATGCAGAACTTTTCAGACTTTTAAAGAGCTTTTTAGACCTATTCTGGGAAGTCATGTAGCATCACTTCTACAACGTTTCATTGTTTGAAGCTGTCATAGGCCTATCTGGATTTAAGGGGAGATGATATGGACATGAGATGGGTGTCAAAGAACTTTTGGGCAGTATTTTAAAATTACTTCATTGTTAAACTTTACATACACTATACTTTATATATAAAGTGTACTTTACATATCTACATACATGCATAGATTCTAAGTATTAAGTTCAATCAGTTTTGACAGCTGTATAGACCCATGCATCTATCACTTGAAGAAAGAATAGAATATTTTTTTGTGAGCTTGCCTTGTGCTTCTTTCAAGTAAGTCCTCTCCCTCCATGTCCATAGAGGAAACCCGTTTGACGTGTTTTAACACAGATTAGTTTTTTCTGTTCTGTGAAATTATATAAATGGAATTATATATGTGTGTGTGTGTGTGTGTATGTTTGGGTTCTTTCACTCAACACAAATTTTTGAGATTTTTTTCCTATTTTATTGTATTTATCAGTGTTAAAATTGCTGAGTGGTATTTTATTATATGAGTGTACCATAGTTTATTACCTTGCCTGTTATTGGAGCTTTGGGCTGTTTTCAGTTATAAATAAATAAGGATGATATGAACATTTTTATATGCATCTTCAAATATTATCAGAGCAATATTGTATTACTATTGAAACCCAAGGGGCGTCCCTGGTGATTCAGTGGTAAAGACTCCGCCTGCCAGTGTAGGAGATGTGGGTTTGATCTCTGGATCGAGAAGATCCCCTAGAGAAGGAAATGGCAATGGTATTCTTGCTTGGGAAATTCCATGGACAGGGGAGCCTGGTGGGCTGCAGTCCTTAGGGTCGCAAAAGAGTTGGACATGACTGAGCAACTAAACAACAATTCAAACCCATAGTGTTTCTATGTTCAAAGATCTTTTGATAAAATTTACCTATTTTCTGTCAAGTTTCTTGGGATTAAGGAGCCTCCAGCCTATTAGGATCTACTAGAGGGAACCTATCGTTTATAAGAACCCACAGTTTATAGGATAAAGAATGATAATCTTATCAAGAAAACCATTCTATTTACATCATTCATCATTTTAATTACATAAAAGCTCACAGTGAAAAGTTAGAGATAGCTAAAGTTAAAAAACAAAAATGGAAATTCTCCCTTAAAAGTAACTTCTCTAATATTCCTCAAATCTCATCTACTAGAAGTTAAAAAAAAAAAAGTTAATAGATTATCCTTCCAAATTTTCTTCCAGTGTGTCCATGCGTGTGTGCAGGAAGAAGACTGTTGTTGGAGGACTGGATCTTCATTATTGACTACAAATCAGCTCAGTAATGAGGATACTTATGCCCTTACTGGGCTTCCCAGGTGGACTAGTTGGAAAGAATCTGCCTGCCAATGCGGGAGATGCAAGTCATAGGTTTGATCCCTGGGTTGGGAAGATCCCCCAGAGGAGGAAATGGCAACCTGCTCCAGTATTCTTGCTTGGAAAATTCCAAGGACAGGAGCCTGGCAGGCTACAGTCCCAGGGGTCGCAGAGTCGGACACAACTGAGTGACTAAGTGCACACACACATGCCCTTACTGGGTGATTCTGAGATATTGCTACTGCTGCCAAAAGGGAGTGAAAGTCATTGTATCTCTTCCCAAACTGTAGATACTTTTCTGCTCTTTGGCTCTAGGCAAGTAATCTCTATTCTAGTTAGGAGTGGAAGACTGAAGTGAACCACAGTGCAGACTTGGAAAGGATCCTGTTTTGTAAGGAAAGGTTAGGGCCTCTGCTATGAACATGGGTGATTTGTTAGAATATGCTCTTGAGGCTATCATCTAGATAATACAGTGTTCAATATGAGGGATTATTAGATTTGCCTCATAAATTTTGCCCACTGGTCTTGAATGCAAAACAAAATTAATTTGAATATGTAGAGAAGAAAAGAATCTTGGGATTGGTAAGGGGCTGGATTTTTTGTATAGGCCGATGGTGTCAATTGCAAATATAAAACCTGTATCTGCGACATAAATCTCCAGTTGTGTACTAAATTAATGGAGGTACCTTAGGAAATCAAGTCAAAATAAATGGACAGAAATTATGAACCATACGTGATAATGATAATAAACAAGACATTTATTTTTCATACTCATTTGGGGGGAAAAAGAAAACTCAGTTTGCTCTACCCAGTGATGGTCTTTCTGAAGGGGTCTCCATTCATTCCATAAAATTGAATAGGCTGTTTAATCTCAGGTGATTTTATGCTGTTAATTCACAAAGAGAACTTCCTCTGAAGAGAGTGGTTATAGGGTGAGCCTTTGTGAGCAGCTTCGCTGATGCACAGCCAGACTCCCTCTCTGAGTGAAGCTTTTCCCACACTGGCCACACAGATAGGGTGTCTCTCCTGTGTGGATTTTGCCATGCAGAACACAGTTTCCCCTGGTGTGGAAACTCTTCCTGCATTGTGCACAGGCATAGGGTTTCAGGCCTGTGTGGACTCTGATATGAACAATTAAGCTTCCTTTCTGACTGAAGGCTTTTCCACACTGATCACATCTATAGGGCTTCTCACCACTATGAACTCTTCTGTGAACAGCAAGGTTACTTTGATTCCTGAAGCTTCTCTGACAAATAGCACACTCATAGGGTTTCTGTCCCGTGTGGAGTCTTTCGTGAACGGCCAGACTACCTCGTTGACTAAAGCTTTTCCCACACTCCTTGCACTGATAGGGCTTCTCTCCTGTGTGTATTCGTTGATGTGTAACAAGATTGCCTTTGGCCCTAAAGCTTTTTCCACAATGGGTGCACTCAAAGGGCTTCTGACCAGTGTGGATTCTTTCATGTAACGTTAGACTACCCTTCTGCCTGAAGGATTTTCCACATTCCTGGCACTCATAGACCCTCTGTCTCACTCCAGGTGAATCTTCCTGTAGTGTCTTAGAATCTGGGGATTTTTGTTCCAGCTTCTCTCTTCTGAAAGAATTCTGGAAATCCCAGCTTGAGGATCCTGTGGCCTCAGAGTGATCATATTTGTGGTGGGCTTCTGTCATCACATCTGGTAAAATGAGAGGGAAGTCATGTAAGATGCACCAATATGCTGAGTGAGAAGAACAGGGAAAAAAGAAACAATGCTTTGAGTGCTTATTATGTGCCAAATATTATACTATAAACTTTGCATAGATAATTTAATCCTGAAAACAATCTTTTGTTACTGTTAAGGAAATGAACGTATAGGGAGATTGTCAAAGATCACTCGGCTAGGTAAGCATAGAATTAGGATTCAGACACAAGGACACTCTGTAGCAGTGTACTGCCTCTAAATTTAGTTTAATTTAGCTTCCCAAATAGTCTTGTGTATAGACATGATTATCTCCATTTTACAGATAAGAAAACAAGCCAGAAAAATAAAACAATATAAGATCACATTTAGTCCCATACCGAAGTTTTATCTGACACCAAGACAGGTGTGGATCCAGGTTGTATGGGGCCTAAAGTTTTAAATTTTGGAGAGATTCCCATTAAAAAGTAGTATAAAAGTAAGGACAGGACCTTGAAGAGACCAGTGTAACGGAAAGCTCCTGAAGCTTGTTTTGTAGGCTTCATGAGAAATCCATCTCTGCTCTAGTCTGTTCTCCCTAACAGTGGAGTAGAGTAAGCCTACGCTGTCAGGATATATGTAGCAGAATCCTGGGTACTTTACATCTATTAATTTTAATCACTGCAAATCTGCAAGATAGAGCTTATTGTCCCATTTTACAGATGAAGAGCCTGGAGCTCAAGAAGGTTAAATAACTTGTCTGATACCACAGATCCAGTCATGGCAATCATAGAATTTGATCCAAGGAATTTTTCCCTTTAAAATCCATGCTGTTTCAAGCTGCTAAGCTATGGTGAAAACTGAAGTTAGTTTTGGTTTGGAAGTTTTTCTCAACCCTTCCTATGCAGATATTGACAGTATTTCCCAATATTGCCCTGTATATGAGCCTCCTACTGCACTTTAAATATGAGTCCATTCATCACTAATAATAGTTTTCTTGGAGTCATCCTAGGTAGATTTCAACTTGTTCCTCTGTCTTACCGTTTCTCATTCAGTGATTGTGCTGAGATTTAAAACTGCTCATTCATTTTCTCAGATACTACCTCCATATCAAGACTGTTCCCTTGTTGTTTCTAACTCGAGCTTGTAGGCTTTCCCTGTAACCCCTAAAAATAGTGAGCTTCACCAAAGGAACATCTTCTCTGCATCCCCAGCCTGTTGTCCAGTGCTGTGAACAGGGACACTGATTATTGTGACTTGAGGGCATCCCAGCAATCAACAGACTCACTGAAAAAGGCTACATTCTGGGCATATCTTCCGTGACAGTCCAGCAGGGTAGCTGTTGGAAATCCAAACATGTCCACTCCTGCTGTATGAGCTTAATCACCACCTCTTCGTATGATTCTTCCATGGGCTGTACTTGAGTACCTAGGGAGGGAAAAACAAAAACAGAACAACAAAAACAGGAATGGATAAGAGAATTGATAAGTGAGAACAGTCAACAGGAGCTCTGGTTTGGGATATGAGTGAATGGAGGAAATCTTGTTTGCCTGATGTAATACAGGTCATCTATAACATAACTGCAAAATGGGCCAAGAGGTACCATAGCTACTTATAAATGAGTCCCGGAGGAAGCAAGAGGTGCAAAAGCAGAGAAGACAAAAAGCAAACATGTTTCTCTTCCTGCCTATGCCAAGAAAATGGCCCTTACTATTTGTACCTTAGCTTTCGCAGGGGATTGGAATCTTCTACTTCCTTCCCCCACCTAACTGCCTGCTATTTTATCCTCCAAGCTTCCAGAGGAATTCAGAATATAAAAAACAACATTTCAGCCTTCATAATTGGTTCTGTGATTGAAATGTCTCTGACTCTCCTCTCCAGTCCCCTCTAGACTATTAGGACAAAACAAGAGCTTTCATATTTCCTTTTAGCACTTCTTGGGAGGCTCTTCAAGATATGAGAATGCCAGTTCTGAGGAAGCATACTACTTGTCAATTCTTAGAAAAAGAAGAACTACTTCAGATTCCAAATCAAGTAACTTGCCCCAAGTCCCAGAGCCAGTACAGAGTCAAGGTGGAGCAAAGGTTCAAATCCAAGACTTCTTGGATCCAAAGCCTATGTCTAGACAATTCTTTACTTTCTTATCACTAAAAAGCGAATGGAACAGAGCTTGACCAGACTTTACTATTCTTCCAATCCTAGGAATCCTCCTACTCCATATTATCATTTTCTATTTTGGGGGGAATATTCTTATTTCAGGACCCTAATTACTGAATTCTTACACTTAATGCAGTGGTTCAGTGTGTATAATCTTTGTTTCCCTCTAACATATCCCATGAAAATGCTGGCCTCCTGATTTAATGAAATTAGCAGTGTGATGTTACAATTCTTTGTTAACCCAAGCATCTGGTCATCTTGACAGCTGCACTTTCTGCTACATGCTGTGATGACTGTAGAGGCATGAAAAACTCTTATTTGCAAGACTCAGCTCCAGTTTGCATTGCAAGCCACCAAGCAATGTCCTATTAGTGTCAGGACATTATAGCACCATTCACTAGGAAGTCCTAGGTGTTACTGATCAACCCCACATCCACCAAGAGTCTGAAAAGTACATGGGTACCTGCTGCCTGAGGCTGGACCCTGTCCTTGGTGAGTCAACATATAGTTTGCTCAGAACACCTTGGGTAGAATTTTCAGCTGTGCCTCTCCACATGCTGTGAGATATTCAAGTAACAGCTCAGCTATGTTTCAAGAACCTCCTGATTAATGAAGGGAAATTGCCATATTTTTCTCCATAGGTTCCACAGGTGTGAGGAATCAAATTCCTGAAGTTTCTGTGGAAAGACACTTTATAATAGAAAATAGTGCTTTTTCCTATCAAGAAAGCCATTATATCCTGCTCACAATGAGGCCATGAGAGACGAATCTTACCCTCTGTCTCCCCTTAAATGACACTGGGGGAAGTAACCAAACAGCCCAGACCTATTCACTCATTTACTAAATGCTGTAATATCAAGTAGCTTCTGGGAGACTCAGAGAGTCAAACGTGAAGGGCCTCTGACATGACCTAACAGACTTAAGGCCTCAAGTTGAGAGTCCTCAGTGAAGGACCAGGACAGGGAGAACTCGGCTGTATCCGGGGCATAGTTTCTTAGATTCTGGGGAGGGGTGATTATTTCCCCAGCACACCAGAATTCACTTTGTCCTTTCCCATTTCCCCACTCAGAGGAATTTGTCCTTTCTTTCACCCAGCCTAGAGACTGCATTTCCCGTCTCCATCTTCTGAAGCCCTCCCCGCGGGCCCGGAGGCACACCTGCCCGTGGTCCCTCTCGCGTCTCCAGGTGCGGGGCCTTCCCGCACTCACAGCCCTGCCTTGCGGCAGAGGGGCCCCTGCTCCTCCCGACATACTCTCTGCCATTTCCCGCCTCAGCGATTTCCCCACCCGGACCCGCGCCAGACCTCAGCACCCCGCTCTCCGGTCCAGCTAGACCTTTCCTTGCGGGCCGCAGACCTCTCGCCTCGCAGCTGGCCTCTCTGGGTAGGCTCCAGGCTGGTCAGGCCTGCTCGGGGACGCGAGGGGGTGGAGGTCGGAGGCGGCGGCCTGAAGGCGGGGCCCTGCCTCTTCTGGGTGTACTGACCCAGCCAGCGGCCTCACTCACCACAGCCGCGCGCGCCCGCAGACAGACAAAGGCCGGCACCGAGCCCTTAGGAACGCCGGCGCGAGCGGACCGGACTACAACTCCCAGGAGGCTCCGCGCGAGCCCTAGCCCCGTGCCTTGGCGGCCCCGGCTTCCCCGAGCACTGTGGGAAACGTAGTTCAGCGATTCGACCCGCCACTCGGGCTTGGCGGGCCTCGGCGAGCGCTGGGCGCTCAGGTCACTCCTGTCTGGACCGAGTCAGAGGCGCCGACTTGTTCGCGGCCATAGAGAGAGGACCAAGAGCGCCAAATGGCCACTCAGATTAGCCAGGCATGGGATGAGAGCTTGGTGAAGCCATCCTCCGAGCCAGGGTTCTTGCTTGGCATTGTGGAAGGAAACAAAGCGTTGGGAAGAAATGAGTTGATAAAGCGTGGGGTGCTTAGGGTTTTGTGTTGAGCAGTTCCCTGAGCCAGGCATAGGTGTTCTGAAATTAGAGTTCTGAGGCAAGGAGCAAATATTTCAAGCGAAGTCTGTGGGAGAAGAGAATTTGAAACACCACAGGAGAATTCCAAGACGTAGTGTCGAGGGAGTGTGTAATTTCCTTGGTTCTGTCTCATGGCAACAAAAATTTGAAGCGATGGACGGACTAGTGTTACAGCCCTCGAAGGGACCAGTGTTACAGGTCCATGTTATAGCTCAGTTTTATTTAGAAAGTAACGGAAAATACAGCCTCCAGGCATGAGGCCATGCCAACCCAAAAGAAGAAAGGCCCCTGGCCAATTTTGGCCCCTCTTTTATATGTTTTTTCTCCTCCCCCTGAGCCTTCCCTATGTAAATTGGGCTAGCCAGGAGGGCTGTTTTACCTGTGGTTCTCACTCCTGTCCTCCTCAGACCTTCCTTTGTTCTACTTTCTTGGGCTTTCCCCTTTGTTGTCCTTTAACCACCGCCATTCTGGACTCCCTTTTTCCTATTCTGACTACCTAACAGTAGGAAAGGAGGATAGTTAAATCTGGTGGACAGCTATGCCCTTCGGATACTGTCAGTGAGAATTTGCACCCGGAATAACGGATAAGAGATCAGGTTTGGATTTGTCTTGAATTTGCTTGTCAGCTCCATCACTGACTAGCTGCAGGATTCTGGACAGGCTTCTTACCTGGTGGGGAACCAAGGATAGGATCAGGTGGCAGCTTCAGTGGCTAGGTGAAGGCTTCTTGAAAGGGTCAGGGTCTTGGCCAGCCTCCTCCCCCAGAACCATCATATTGCTTCAGAGCAAAGGCAGGTTAGTATGTGAGTCAACTCAGAAAAAAACAATCGTTCTACACGTACCCCATGAATTATGGAGAGAAAAGAGTATTTTCTAGGGTAATAAATAGATTTTTTTCTTAACTGACTATGTGTCTGAAGAACTGACAAATTGTAAGCCCTAAAAATTACTCCTGTTTCAAATCCTAAAAGATGATGCTGTGAAAGTGCTGCACTAAATAGACCAGCAAGTTTGGAAAACTCAGCAGTGGCCACAGGACTGGAAAAGGTCAGTTTTTATTCCAGTCTCAAAGAAAGGCAATGCTAAAGAACGTTCAAACTACCGCCCAATTGCACTCATCTCACATGCTAGCAAAGTAATGCTCAAAATTCTCCAAGCTAGATTTCAACAGTATGTGAACCAAGAACTTCCAAATGTTCAAGCTGGTTTTAGAAAAGACAGAGGAACCAGAGATCAAATTGCCGACATTTGTTGGATCATAGAAAAATCAAGAGAATTCCAGAAAAACATCTACTTCTGCTTCATTGACTACGCTAAAGCCTTTAACTGTGTGGAACATAACAAACTGTGGAAAATTCTTCAAGAGATGGGAATATCAGACCACCTTACCTGAGAAATCTGTATGCAGATCAAGAAGCAACAGTTAGAACTGGACTTGGAACAACGGACTGGTTCCAAATTGGGAAAAGGGTATGTCAAGGCCGTATGTTGTCACCTTGCTTATTTAACTTGTAGGCAGAAATGCCAGTCTGGATGAAGCACAAGCTGGAATCAAGATTGCAGGGAGAAATATCAACAACCTCAGATATGCAGATGACACTACATTTATGGCAGAAAGCAAAGAGAAACTAAAGAACCTCTTGGTGAAAGTGAAAGAGGAGAATGAAAAAGCTGGCTTAAAACTCAACTTTCAAAAAACTAAGATCGTGGCATCCGGTCCCATCACTTCATGGCAAATAGATGGGGAAACAGAGGAAACAGTGACAGACTTTATTTTTTTTTGGACTCCAAAATCACTGCAGATGGTGACTGCAGCCATGAAATTAAAAGACGCTTGCTCCTTGGAAGGAAAGCTATGACAAACCTGGACAGCATATTAAAAAGCTGACAAAGGTCCATCTAGTCAAAGCTATGGTTTTTCCAGTAGTCATTTATGGATGTGAGAGTTGGACCATAAAGAAAGCTGGGTTCTGAAGGATGATGCTTTTGAACTGTGGTGTTGGAGAATACTCTTGAGAATTCCTTGGACTGCAAGGAGATCAAACCACTCAATCCTAAAGGGAATCAGTCCTGAATATTCATTGGAAGGACTGATGCTGAAACTGAAGCTCTAATACTTTGGCCCCTGATGCGAAGAACTGACTCATTGGAAAAGCCCCTGATGCTGGGAAAGATTGAAGGCAGGAGGAGAAGGGTATGACAGAGGATGAGATGGTTGGATGGCATCACAGACTCAATGCACATGAGTTTGAGCAAGCTCTGGGAGTTGGTGAAGGACAGGGAAGCCTGGCATGCTGCAGTCCATGGTGTCACAAAGAGTTGGACATGACTGAGCTGCACTGAAGAATCACTCAGTACATGGGGCAAGAGCTCTTTTTTTAATGGGACTTCTCTGAAGAGCCACTCAAGCACAGGCAGTCAAATCCTTAACCCTGTTTTATGATACTGGGAGGGGGCACAGGTTGATTTTGAGAACCTGTGAGATAAAGCCTCTCTTAAATGCCTTAGGTCACCTTCAAATGTATTTTTATAGGGTCTTGGTCTCAGAGGGAATTTGAACAGGGAAGACTGGCATTAAAGTTCATGGTGACTGAGACTGCTTGGCTTCCTCCCCCTTGGAACCGCCCTTGTTTTCCTTCATCCTGGAGCTCTCCTCAGTGTACTTCTCTCTAGGCTCCCTGCTCCAGAGCTCCCACTCAGAGACTATCCTGTTGAATGAGGGGTTTCACAAGGAATGCTTCCTTTTGCTAGGTCTGTGTTCTCTACCAAAAAGCCACCTGTTAAACAAAACATTTAATTTAACACAGTGTGCAAAGTGTAATAAGTTGATTCCTAAATGTTAGTTATTACTATTACTAACAACACATCATTATGTAAATTCTTTGACTTGTATGTCCTGAGCCCTTTTTAAATGTCAGGTACTGTGCTGGGTTTTGGGGACACAAATGTCAACAAGATAGACTCCTTTCTCCTAGGAAGGGAGCTGACAATCTAGTTGAGAAGAATCCACCACCTTCCTTAAACATGGGCCAGTAGCTGTCTCATAGAGAATTTCCTGCACGGGAAACTGTCCTGTAGGCCCCACTCCCAAAAGACCTCTCAGCATGAACGCAGGGCTCCCTGTGGTGCCTCCTTCATTACTTGTTCCAGCATCAGAGAGAGAAAAGGGTAGAGCCTTAGGGGGCTGGCACAATCACCGCTCTTTTTTTCCTTCTGCACAGCCACAGATACTTTATTTTCAAAGCCCAGGTGGCCCAAAGCAAGGGCCAGTTCTTGCACCTGATTGAATGGTGCCGTATGAGTGTCTTTGCTCCCTTTTCTCCCAAGGCTGTGTCAGTAAGACTGTGTGGGTCACCCCCAGGACTGGGAGTCATTTTTCCTGCTGATAAACAACACCCAGCACCTAGAAGTCCTGTCAGTTCTGTTGAGGTCAGGATCAGCTGTGGTTGTTGGGACATTTCAGTTCCTATTGTGAAAGTAGATGACAAATCTTTGGTGGGAAAAGGTGACTATAAAGGGGGAATGGTCACCTTTCACAACAAATCTTCAGGTGTCTCAAGAAAGTGGACACATTGAATAGAATGTAGAGGAGAAAGCAGTTAGGAATGGAGTTGATGAGACCCATGTGAGACCCACCCACCATCCCCTTGACACACACTTAGCAGTCTTTACCCAGATCCTACACGGGGCTGAGTCCTCAACCACTGCCTGCATCTTAAGACACACACTCAACAGGAAGGAGGGAAGCTGGGTGAGGGTGTCAGCAGGTGAGGGTGTCAGCAATGTAAATTTAAAATATTGTCAAAAAACTATTCTTTTACTTCACATGCATTTCAAAACATTACAGAAGGACAAACAGTTCAATAACTGATGCTACAACAAAAGGCAAACCATTTGGCAAAAAAAAAGGTAAATGTTTATGTAACTCCTATCCCAAGATAGCCTTCAGATGGATTACATGTAAAATGTAAAACCCAGATCTATAAAAGACCCAGAAGAATGTATGGTTTAATATTTTAAAATCTTGGCATAGGAAAGGTTTCCATAACCATGGTAACAAAGGCAGAAACAATTAAGAATAAGATTGCTGGATTTGACTCCATTAAAATTCAATAGCTCTGTGTCAGCAACATCATTAAATGAAGTTAACACATGCTAGGAAAATGTTAATAATTGTCATATTTAAAGAGACCATGCAAATCAATAAGAAAGAGAAAACATTTCAATGGAAATTTGGCAAAGGATAGCAACTCATACATACATAAAAATAGAATTCAGGAAAAGTACTCAGACCCTATTAATTTTTGAAAGTGCTAATTGAAACAAAGAAAAATTTTCCCTAGCTAGTGAATGGCAAAGTATTGCAAAGAGGACTAGGGAAATAGAAATTTTTCATCCCTGTGTTAATTGAGACAGTCATTCTGATTAGATATTTGCTAATATGTATCAAAAAGCCCTAAAAATATACATATGACTGCTACAGTTTTTTTTTTTCCTTAGGAAAATGAAAAATGAAATAATTGTATCCTAAATATGAAATGAAAGCTGTGGAATTCTGCAGTAAAGTCTAAAGTGAATTATTGACTTGGAAAGGATTCCTGGTTCCTTTGAAGGGAGAGACTGCCCCAGAAGCTTTCATGAGATGGCATGATGCTCAAGGAAAGGTAAGGGCTTCTTTTGCTGCCATATTCTCAACAAAGTCCTTGGATCCATAGTGGTAGAATGAGGATCTGCCCTCCTGGAGGAGTTTATCAGAATAATTTTCACTATGCCTCAAGTCTTTGTTTACTCCAGTCCCCATGAGAAATGCAACCCCCTTACAAATCCCCATCTCATCCCACTACTCCGTTCATTCACTGAACTAACCAGTCTTCCCATCCCTCTGAAACCATCACACTAGGTCCAACATGGAGACCAGTGCTGGGGAGAAAGCTGGCTTTCTTTCATACCCCTCCTGCTCAGTGGACAAGCTTGAGTAGCTGAACTCACCAGAAAGAAAGGGGTCTGTGATTTAATGCAATTCTATGGAGGGTTGTTAGTACCTTGATTAGAGCCATACAAGTCTCTTGACTTGCCAGCTATTTCTCAGAGCTGGAAATCATCTTGGCCTCTCCTTGGAAAAGCCATTCCTGTTCTCTGCAGCTACTGCTGTCTCTGCACAATTATGTCTTCTCACTAAGTAGTTTGATCTCACTACTCTTACCTGATTTATAAATTCAGGACACTAATAATTTGGGCTTAATGATGCCTTGTGTGTGCCTCTTAGCTTTTGTAACCTCAAAATTCCTTCAGCTATTCAAATAGAAATTATTTATTGTTCAGTTCAGTTCAGTCGCTCAGTTGTGTCCGACTCAGTCCCCATGGACTGCAGCACGCCAGGCTTCCCTGTCCATCACCAATTCCCGGAGCCTTCTCAAACTCATTTCCATTGAGTTGGTGATGCCATCCAACCATCTCATCCTCTATCATCCCCTTCTCCTCCTGCCCTCAATCTTTCCCAGCATCAGGGTCTTTTCCAATGAGTCAGTTCTTTGAATCAAGTGGCCAAAGTTTATCCTTAAGGGAGCTATTTATGCATGCTTCCGATATTTTTAAATTCTTGCCACTTATTTCTAGCATATAACTAGCTGTGCCTTTCTACATTTAGCCTCTTGACGGAATTGCTTATAAACCAGAATATGGGAGGGAAAGTTTGGGGTGGGAACTGATGCCCTGCACTTAGTATATATTTGCATGTTTCCGGGGCTATGGGCCTGGCCATCATTTCCTGCTGAGCCTTTCATGTCTAGAGCTGATTATTCTGTTTGGTATCATTTAATGGGGCTGCCATAAGTTCCCTTTAGGATATAGAGGCTGCTTGACACAAAAAGAGGAGGTGCCCTTTGTTGTGTGTGTGAGTGTTATGCTCTCATAATGTGCCTTCTGAGTAAGTGTCAGGGAGGAGCACAGCCCATTTTGTAGGGAGGCCTCCAAAGCAACGAGAGGTTAAGATGTGAATGCGACTGCAGGTGGGAGCTTAGCTTCTCAGGTTGTCTGTTATATTTGAAACAAAGACACAGCATTTAGAATTAAGGAACATTTGACAAAATATGCTCTTTAGAAACTTGTTTACCATGATCAGTTTATATTAAGTCAAAAGATAGGTATACATTATAAAACAATAAAATAGAATTAACTGATAGAATCTGAGCTCTAGAGCTTCCCAGAGTCTGAAATCTACAAAGTATTATAATTCATTATGATATAAAAGAACAAATACATTACAAAAAAAGAAGAAAAATCTTACAGGCAATGACCCCTTTCCCAATTTGGCAAAACTAGTAACAATGAATGCTTCTATAGGAGGTACAAAATTGTGCCATTGACAACTTGCTCAGTTATTTCTTAAGTAATAATTGGCCAGAGTGGGAAACTAAAGAATATAGCAACATAATGTTTATTAAATAACAACTGAACTAACAACATATAAAATTATCTAAAATTCTGTAATGTTTATCAAAGCAATACTCAAAAGAAAATTCACATAATGTATTTTATCATCGACAAAGAAAAAAGAAAAGAAGAAAAAATTCAATTTACATTACTTGGAAAAGATGACTCAAAGATGTGAAAGACAAAAATAATATTAATAAAAGGAGAAATAAATTAGAAAACACAGAAGATAAAAGTTACAAACCCCCCAAAACACAACTCACTAAAAATATCTGATCAAGAAAAACAGATCAATATGTACAAACAATATTTAATTAGGAAAGAGTATGGCAAAGATAATATAAGCTGGAATCAAGATTCCTGGAAGAAATATCAATAACCTCAGATATGCAGATGATACCACCCTTACGGCAGAAAGCAAAGAACTAGAGAGCCTCTTGATGAAAGTGAAAGAGGAGAGTAAAAAAAGTTGGCTTAAAACTAAACATTCAGAAAACTAAGATCATGGCATCCAGTCTCATCACTTCATGGCAAATAGATGGGGAAGCAATTGAAACAGTGAAAGACTATTTTTTGAGGTGCCAAAATCACTGCAAATGGTGACTGCAGCCATGAAATTAAAAGACGCTTGCTCCTTGGAAGAAAAGCTATGACAAACCTAGACAGCATATTAAAAAGCAAAGACATTACTTTGCCAACAAAGGTCTGTCTAGTCAAAGCTATGGTTTTACCAGTAGTCATGTATGGATGAGAAAGTTGGACTATAAAGAAAGCTGAGCGCCAAAGAATTGATGCTTTTGAACTGTGTTGTTGGAGAAGACTCTTGAGAGTCCCTTGGACTGCAAGGAGATCCAACCAGTCCATCCTAAAGGAAATCAGTCCTGAATATTCATTGGAAGTGTTGATGTTGAAGCTGAAGCTCCAATACTTTGGCCACCTGATGCGAAGAACTGACTTATTGGAAAAGACCCTGATTCTGGGAAAGATTGAAGGTAGGAGGAGAAGGGGACGACAGAGGATGAGATGGTCGGGTGGCATCATAGACTCGATGGGCATGAGTTTGAGTAAACTACGGGAGTTGGCGATGGACAGGGAGGCCTGGCGTGCTGCAGTCTGTGGGATCACAAAGAGTCAGACGCAACTAAGCGACTGAACTGAACTGAATAGATATTTTGGGGTCTTTGGTTTCACTGATGACCACCAGAGGGCACAATAACATAAAATTTTTTTTTTCCCTTCCCTTTTCTTTGCTAAGAAGTTCTGGATGAGTTCTGGGCTGTTTATTTGACAGACACTATGGGGTTTGTGGTGGGGGGTGGGGGTGAAGTGGAGGAGGAGCCAGCCTGCTTAAGAGTTAGTTTCAGAAGGGATCAAGGAGATTTGGGTTTGCCCACCTTCCATTGGACCTAGTGCATGAATGCTTAGTTGTCTTTGACTCTTTGTGACCCTATGGACTGTAGCCCAACAGGCTCCTCTGTCCATGGAATTTTCCAGGCAAGAATAATGGAGTTGGTTGCCATCTCCTTCTCCAGGGTATCTTCCTGCCCCAGGGATCAAACACATGTCTCTTGTGACTCCTGCATTGACAGGTGGATTCTTGCTCAACTGTGCCACCTGCAGATTTTTTACAGTCTGAGCCACCAGGGAAACCACCAGGGAAGCCCACCTTCTGTTGCAGGGAACATCAAAATGAGGATCCTAAAGCCCTGACAGGAAAAGAAAAGAAAAAGACATGTAATTTATAGCATGAATTAGTAAATGGATATAATTTCCAGGAAAAAAAAATAATGGATTTCTGAACAGGAAAATCTGCTAGCGCAAAATGCAGTTGAAGTTCACTCCTGGAGCACCAGAGATGGGGGGATTTTGCTTCTCTTCTTTGTGTTGAAAGTGCTTCAGAAACTCAGAAAGGCAGAATTAATTGGCTTCTAACTCGTCCATGCCCCGAGAGGGTAAACAATCCTTCCGGAATAGCAGTGCTAAATTAGAAAAGAAATTTATCAAAGTTCCTTTCTGGCCCAAAGATTTTTTTTTTAATTATTAAATAACTTCCAAGGGCCATCTTTGGCCCTGTGGTAGAAAGTGTACCAGTATAAAAGTCACACACCTGTCACAAACCCACCCTTTTGTGACTTTGGGCATATGACTTCAAATGACTCAAATAATGACAACGATCTTGCCTGTGGCATGGAGCGGTGAACGTTAATTCTGGTAGTAACGTTTCACTTTTTGAAAACATAAGACTGTCTGTGTATGTAAGGGTTTCATGTTACCCAGTGGGCCTAGAACTAGTCTCTCCCCTAGAACTAGCACCTCCCACAGTGCTGTCAGTATGCAGTTTTTGAGCCTTACATCTTTCTCTGCTACATTAGCAAGTTATATACATGTCTCCTCTTGACTATGAGAGCAAGATCTTGACCCAGAGCATTTGTGAACCTCTTCATTCCTGAGCAGTGTCATACATGTTCAGTTCAGCTCAGTTGTTCAGTTGTGTCCGACTCTATGGACTGCAGTACGCCAGGCTTCCCTGTTTATCACCAACTCCTGGAGCTTACTCAAACTCATGTCCATCGAGTCAATGATGCCATCTGACCATCTCATCCTCTGTCGTCCCCTTCTCCTCCTACCTTCAATCTTTCCCAGCATCTTTCCCAGGGTCTTTTCCATTAAGTCATTTCTTCACATCAGGTGGCCAAATATTGGAGCTTCAGCTTCAGCATCAGTACTTCCAATGAATATTTAGGACTGATCTCCTTTAGGATGGACTGGTTGGATCTCCTTGCAGTCCAAGGGACTCTCAAGAGTCTTCTCCAACAACACAGCTGGAAGCATCAATTCTTCAGTGCTCAGCTTTCTTTATAGTCCAACTCTCACATCCATAAATGACTACTGGTAAAACCATAGCTTTGACTAGACAGACCTTTGTTGGCAAAGTAATGTCTCTGTTTTTTAATATGCTGTCTAGGTTGATCATAACTTTTCTTCCAAGGAGCAAGCGTCTTTTAATTTCATGGCTGCAATCACCATCTGCAGTGATTTTGGTGCCTCAAAAAATAGTCTTTCACTGCTTCAATTGCTTCCCCATCTATTTGCCATGAAGTGATGGGACTGGATGCCATGATCTTAGTTTTCTGAATGTTTAGTTTTAAGCCAACTTTTTCACTCTCCTCTTTCACTTTCATCAAGAGGCTTTTTAGTTCTTCTTTGCTTTCTGCCATTAGGGTGGTATCATCTGCATGTCTGAGGTTATTGATATTTCTCCTGGCAATCTTGATTCCAGCTTGTGCTTCATCCAGTCCAGCATTTCTCATGATGTACACTGCATATAAGTTAAATAAGCAGGGTGACAATATACAGCCATGATGTATTCCTTTCCCGATTTGTAACCTGTCTGTTGTTCCATGTCCAGTTCTAACTGTTGCTTCCTGACCTGCAAACAGATTTCTCAGGAGACAGGTCAGGTGATCTGGTATATCCATCTCTTTAAGAAGTTTCCAAAGTTTGTTGTGATCCACACAGTCAAAGGCTTTGACATAGTCAATAAAGCAGAACTGGATGTTCTTCCAGAACTCTCTTGCTTTTTCGATGATCCAGCGGATGTTGGCAATTTGATCTCTGGTTCCTCTGGCTTTTCTAAATCCAGGTTGAACATCTGGAAGTTCACTGTTCACGTACTGTTGAAGCCTGGCTTGGAGAATTTTGAGCATTACTTTGCTAGCGTGTGAAATGGGTGCAATTGTGCGGTAGTTTGAGCGTTCTTTGGTATTGCCTTTCTTTGGGATTGGAATGAAAACTGACCTTTTCCAGTCCTGTGACCACTGTTGAGTTTTCCAAATTTGCTGGCATACTGAGTGCAGCACTTTCACAGCATCATCTTTTAGGATTTGAAATAGCTCAACTGGAATTCCATCACCTCCACCTCCAGGGTCATACATGTAGCAGATACTCAAAGAATATTTACTAAGGGGGTACATGAAACTTTGTTCAGTAATACCAATGCCTCTCCTCTTCATTCTAACCCTAGAGTAGCCAAAGCATACAGATTGGGAAAAAAGTGTCATCAGTCACTGTCATGGTGGTATATGTAGAAAATCCTTTGGATAATAAAAATAAAATCACTAGAAAATACTTTGAATTTTGTATGGTCACAGGACACAGTCAGTTAACAATTGTATTCATACATAATGGCAACACAGAATTAGAAAATGAAAGAAAAGCACTTTTTATAATAGTGTCAAAACATCAAATATCTATGAAGAAATTAGCAAAATACATACAACATCTCTATACTAAAAGCTGCAAAATAGTGCTGAGAAAAATTAAGGCAGACCTAAATAAGTGGAGAGGTATATTATGTTTATTAATTCAGTTAAGATGGCATTTCTCTCAAAATGGATTTATAGGCTCAGTGGAAGTCCCAGAGAGACTTTTAAATTTATTTTAAAAAATGTTTATTTTGTTTTTGGTTGTGCTGGGTCTTTGTTGCTGCACCTGGGTTTTCTCTAGTTTTGGAGAGCAGGCTTCTCATTGAGATGGCTCCTCTTGTTGCAGACACAGGCTCTAAGCTTGAGGACTTCAGTAGTTGCAACAGGAGAAGTAGAATGTGTAGGTTCAGTAGTTGTGGTGCACGGGCTTAGATGCTCTGAGGCATTTGGAATCTTCCCAGACCAAGGATCAAATCTGTGTCTCCTGCATTGGCAGGGGGATTCTTACCCACTGTACCACCAGGGAAGTCCTCAGTAAGACTTTTTAAGACGTAGACAGCTGATTCTAAAATTTACAGAGAACGGCAAAGAATCTAGAATAACTAAAACAATCTTTTAAAAGAGGAACAATGTTAGAGAACTTATCTAACCTGATTTCAAGAGTTATTATAAACTAGTAATAAGGAGAGTGTTTATTGACATAAGAATAGACAAACCAATGGGACAGAATAGAGAGTCAAGAAACAGACTCACACAGTCAATTAATTTTCTACAATGGTACCAGATCAACCCAATTGGGAAAGAAGGTCTAATAAATACAGTGTTTAACACTTAATAATTGTACCTAAAAAAAAAAGGAAACTCAACCCCTATCTCACTACATACACAAAAATTAAGATGAATCATAGCCCTAAAAATAAAAACTAGGACCATAAAGTATCTACAAAATTACATAGGAGATTGTTTTTATGACTTTGGAGTAGGCCAATTTTCTTAGGACACAAAAACACCAATCATTAAAAAATAATAAATTAGCCTTTGTAAAATATTTCTATTAAAACGGGAAAAGGACTTGAATAGACATTTCTCCAAAGATGATCTACAGATGGCCACTAAACACACAAAAACGCACACATCACTAATCACTAGGGGAGTTAAAATCAAAACCACATTGAGAT
Source organism: Giraffa tippelskirchi (assembly GCF_054371585.1). Lineage (NCBI taxonomy): Eukaryota > Metazoa > Chordata > Mammalia > Artiodactyla > Giraffidae > Giraffa > Giraffa tippelskirchi. The sequence continues at coordinate 47,759,116 of NC_137276.1, forward strand.
ACTACTTCACATGCAATAGGATGGCCATTATATATACATTAATATCAAGTATTTTGGTGAGAATGTGGCAAAATTGGAACCCTTGTGCACTCTTGGTGGAAATGTAAAATGGCACTGCCGTTGTGGAAATGATGTGGCACTCCTCAAAAAAGTCAACATAGCAATTCCACCTCTGGGTAAATACCTAGAAGAATCAAAGCATGGACTCGAACAGACATTTGAATACCAATGTTTATGGAAGCATTATTCACAATAGCCAAAAGTAGAAACAACCCACATGTCCATCCATGGATGAATGGATAAGCAAGATGTGTATATACCTGAAATGGAATATTATTCAGTTTTAAATAGGAAGGAATTCTAATACATGCTACAGCATAGGTAAACCTGGATAATCTTGAAAGCAGTCACAAAAGGACAAATATTGCATGATTCCATTTATGTGAGGTACCTGGAGCAGTCAAATTCATAGAGACGAATTTGAATGGTGGTTGCCAGCAGCTTCAGGGAGGAAAAAATGGGAAGTTACGGTTTAATGGGTACAGAGTTTAGTTTGGGATGATGCAAAAATTCTGGAGATGGATAGTGCTGATGGTTTTACAACAATGTAAATGTTTATTCCATGCCACTGAGCTGTATATTTAAAAATGGTTAAAATGGTTAATTTTGGCGTGTATATTTAGCAGCAGTAATACAGAGAGACTGTGTGCATATTTGTCATCACAGAATTTGTGAAGGCAAAGGCAAGTTGTGATGCATCTAACCGACACAGCAGAGGCTAATGCATGTCTTTAACAGCACACCCCAGCTTGTTCCAGAGTTCCTCAGAGGTGCCTGCAGCTAAACACAGTCATCTAACACTTAATGGGTGCTTGCTCTGTGTGTGGATCCTCTTCCAAGAGCTCTATGGGTGGTATAATATTTATTTTTTTATTTATTTGGTTGTGCTGGGTCTTAGTTGCAGCATGCAGGATCTTTTAGTGGTGGCCTTTGGGATCTAGTTCCCTGATCTGGGATCGAACCTTGGCACTCTGCACTGGGAGCTGGGACTCTTAACTACCTAACCATCAGAGAAGTCCCTCTATGGATGGTGATTTGTGTTTCCTCTTCACAGCTTTAAGAGGCAGGTAATTACCCTCCTGAGGAAGGGGGTTAAATCAGGGGAGCCACAGTGATGAGCGTGCCACAACCCTCAAGGCAAGAAAGAAGTGGAACCACAGAGCCTCTGTGGTCCAGCCCCAGGTTCATATCTCTGACCACTGGACACCCTGTTTCCTGCATATCCTCTTTCAGCTCCCTCTGCCACTCCTCAGGCTCTCCTTTCAGGCATTTGTCTTCTTTTCATGTGCAGAATCCCGTTCTGTTTTGAGGAAGCGAACACAGCGGGCCTGAGCCCCCAGCTCTTCTGTCCCACTGCTGCCACAGGAGCCCTTGTGGGGCCACCTGACACTTCTTTTGGAAGCAGACAGAAGGTCAAGCATTCTAACCTGCTTGTCTTCTTCGGAGACTTGTTCTTTCATATATCCTCTCTTGTTCCCAAATGTTCTTTCTTTTTTCAGGAAAAGATGTTGTGGGGATAAGAACAATACAACAGTAGAAGAATACTGAAAAAAAGAGGAAAAATTTGTTACTAATTCTGTCAAACAGAGAAAAGCATCATGAACATTTCTGTTAAAGGCTCAATGTGGTCATAGTGGTAAATAAAAATTGCCCACCCAATCAAATGGATATTATTAATGATAACATAACCATTCCCACACCGTTGAACATTTAAGATATTTCATATTTGCAATTTAATGTTGGGTGATATTCTAAAGCCTCCCCCCCCATTAGGATAATTTTACACTATTCTCTCTTATTGCAGCAGCTTCTGTTGCTGCCCCTCCCTTCTGGAGGTCCCTTAGAGGTACTCCTGCCCACTTTGAGATTTTGAATCCCCCCAGTAAGTTGGTCTCAGAGACTCCCTGTGGCTCAGAAGTCACCTTGGACCCCTTCCCTGCCTGGAAGTCTCTTTGGCTTATATGTCAGTGGATGGAAAAGGGCACAACCACAGCTGACCCCAGAAGCATCAGACCACGTGTTGCCACACAGAGACACAAATCACCTCCTTGAGCAGCCTCTTGGCTCACATTTGGTACCTACAGTTGGCAAGTTGGTGTGCCCTCTGGACATCTTGTAGTCCGTAGGCCCTGTGGAGGGTCCCAGAAGAGCTCACTGAGCCCAAGTGAGCGTCTGTCACACAGTGATTTCCAAGAATTAAGAACGATGTTACTTAGAAGGCCGCTTAGCAAGTGTTTTTTTTTTTTTTTTTATAAATTTATTTATTTTAGTTGGGGGCTAATTACTTTACAATATTGTAATAGTTTTTGCCATACATTGACATGAATCAGCCATGGGTTTACATGTGTTCCCCTTCCTGGACCCCCCACCCACCTCCCTCCCCATCCCATCCCTCTGGGTCATCCCATTGCCCCGGCCCTGAGCCCTTGTCTCATGCATCGAACATGGAATGGTGTTCTGTTTCACATATGATAATATACATGTTTCAATGCTATTCTCCCAGAACGTCCCACCCTCACCTTCTCCCTCAGAGTCCATAAAATTGTTCTATGCATCTGTGTCTCTTATTCTGTTTCGCATATAGGGTTATCGTTACCATCTTTCAAGTGTTTTATAAAGACAGATGGGTTAGCAGGGGAAGCGCCGACGCCTGGCAGGCTCTGAGCGCACTGATGACTGCAAAAGGGCACGCCGTGGATCGAGACGCGTCTCTCCTGGAAGCTTCCAGCAGGGGGCAGGGCACGCACGTTTAGGAACCTCTTTCTGGACTGCACCGGGCTTTACGTTGCAGAATCACTGAAAAGGTTTGGAACGCACTCTATTTACGAACTGAAGTTTATTGACTTTCCAAACAGAATCATTCTATCCCGAAGGAATTCTTTTAAAAAACAACAGCATGTGTTACAATCAAGTGGATCCGGTGGAACTTGCTTGCTCACCTTTCTTTGGACTTCATCACACGGAGTGATATCCAGACCGCAGGTAGGGTCCCGCCTGTGGGAAACAGCAGGGGAGGTGGATTCCTTCTGATGCCGCCACTTGAGGGTGCTGATTAAACAGACTCGCAGATCAGGGGGAAATGCGTCTGTAGTGGCCCACAGCTCCCAGTTAGACTTGGACATGAAAGAAATGGAAGTATTTTCCGTAATTCCAATCTAATTTCTTTCCATTTTATGCCTAACTCAACCACTTCTTGGTTAATTCTGCCGAGTTAGTGATGGTTCAGCCATTTTAGATTTAAAACTGGCTGGCACCCCCTCCCCTCACCCTTGGGTTGACTATAGCTGGGAGGAACAGGCCTGGATACCACTGCACACGTGGTACCATGGGGGCGGCTGTGTAGAAAGTGCTGATGGGTGAGCAGGTGGGGGCTCCTCCCTTCCTATATGGGTCAGAATGGATTGAACACTGGCCTGTGTTTTCTGTGCCAGAGGGGTTATGCTGAATGCCCTGTGCTCAAAGAAGGCAGTCTTCACAACATGTCTTCCCAGAGAAACCTCATATTCCTAGATAGAAGCTTCAACATGGAAGTTTAGTCAGGACATGAGGAGATGGAAACTGGTTTTTAAAACTTGTCAAGGGCCTTGACATTCATGGTGGACATGGGATTGGGTGAGCCACAATACTCAGCCCTTCCCACGCAGCATTTCCCTCCTGAGGTCCTGGAGAACACCCTGGGGGCCTGGCCCCTCACACTACACCCCCCACACCGGCCTTTGCCCACAAAGGACCCATTGTCTCTGCACTGGAGTGCTGATGCCGAACTGCCCTGTGCAGCTGTCATAACACTGGGATCTGCTGGCTCTTCCTTGGACAGTTGAGTAACCAGATCTGGGTCTGATGTTTGCACTTTCTGCTTGACCCCTACCCCTGGCCTGACAAGGGGCTCTCTGCATCCCAGGTCCTGTGAATTCCAGCTGACATGCACCTTAGGCTTCCCAAGCCTTCACTGTGCCCACACCTGTTTTGCTGTGAGAACTCTTGACCTGGATTCACAACCTTCCTGGAAGCACTGCAAATGTCTAGAGACTTGGGGGCAGAGAGAAATAAATTACCCCCTGTTTCTTCTTTCCCTTCTTCCCTAGAGTAAATAGCAAAGGTTTTGGTTTTAAATTTGGAATGGTGGACCCTATAGTCTTTGCAAATATCCCATGATCTCATTCTCTGACCCTTTTCCCTTTTCATTTTGACACCTGGGGATTTGTTGCTAAATCCTGAAAGCCTGGAGCCATGTTATTGACTATCTTCTAGTGTTTTGTGGTTTTCCTATTACACTTTACATGAGCAGAACCAGCTCTTTTGCTTTCACCTCCTGTTTTCACTCCAGCCTTTGGGTCAGGGGATCACACATTCTAATAGTAATGCTGTGCAAAAGGTGTTCATTTCACTGTCACATAACTTCTATGACACAGCAACATTTTGTTGTATTGTCCTCTAAGGAACAGAAAAACCAGGGAAGGAGGAAGCCAGGTCTTGGCCCAAGATCAGTGAAAAAGGTTAGCCTCACTCAAGTTCTTCTGGCTGTCTGTGCCAAGTCTTTTCAGAATTAATAGAACCTCAGTGCTGTGTGGACTGGCTGTGGCTTAGAAGGACTGTCATGCAATATGCTCAAGTTGACAGGTGCTGATGGCCTCTTCCCCTCTCTGTCTCTTCAGGGTCTCTGGAGGCAAGTTGGTGGGACTCCCATTTACCTGAGAAGGGCCTTCTGTAGAACACCTTCATCGTAGGTGAATCCTTCAGACACTGAACGAGAACAGCAATGAGATCTCTTCTTTCCTTCCTTCTTTCCCTTCCCCAAATTCTAGGAAGCTGTGGAACAGAGATCTTTTTGTCATTTGTGTGACATCTTCTGGGACTCCTGTGAGTTAGCTGCTTCCCCTTCTATATTTCCCAATCCCAGGGCCACTGCTTAAATTGAGCAAATGCTCATTGCAAAACTTGAAGTGAAAGCTGTTCTAATTCATGATCTGGGTGGATCTGTTTATTAGTATAATGATTTTCCAGCAGATGGCAGAAAAGTGTCATGAAGAGCAGGTGCCTTGTTCTCATTTGTGTGGCATCTCTGAATTAGCAGTGGATGTGCCCTTGTTACATCTGAGCTGGTGCCACAGCAGAAAGACGGCCACCATGAGCAAGACCTGCACCTTGAGGCCCAGCTGGGCTGCACCTGAGGGAGCGGGGTGCCGGGGCCTCCCTTCCACTGCAGCCAGATGGGGCCAGGGCAGTGAGGTCTGGTCCTCAGGACTGGCCACGAAGGCTCTTCAAGACACATGATTTAGTCCAGAGGTTCTCAAACTGTGACTGATGAGCCAGTCCAGCCACTCTTTGTTTATGTTTGGCCAGAAAGACAAGAATGGTTTTTATACTTTTAATTGGAAGAAAAATCAAAAAGAAATGATATTTTGAGACATGAGAAAGCCATATAAATTCAAATTCAGTATCCACAAATGAAGCTTTGTTGGCACACAGCCATGCTCATTTGTTTACATGTTGACTCTAGCTGCTTCTGACCTACAATAGCAGAGCTGAGGAGTCGTGACGGATGCCACAAAACCTCAAATATTTTTCTCTGGCCCTTTACAGAAAAATGTTGTCAACCCCTAGATTAGTCCTTTGGGGCTTGCATTGGCTCCAAGCTATCACTGTATATTTGGTTGTACATACCTAAGCAGATGGTGAGCCAGGGCCAGAATGGGGCAAGAGACCCAGGGGCTGCTGATACATGGTGGGTTCTGGAGAACCTTGGGAGTTGGAGGTTATGGGTCCTATTCCAGGCCATAGTACCCTATCCAGAGGGAGCGGTAATTTGGGGGAAAGTGGTTTCTCTTCAGCCTGAGGCCTGGCTGCAGTTGCTACAGCCCTAGTTGCAAAGGTGGTTTTTGTTTCAGTATCGCTGTCTGCCTATACACCAGCCATGACTCCTGGACCTAGCAGAAGACATCCAACCTTTCAAACTCCTTTGGTGACAAATTTGAGCATCTACTGATGTCTTGTGCATGCTAAGCTGCTTCAGTCATTTCCGACTATTTGTGACCCCATGGACAGTAGCCTGCCAGGCTCCTCTGACCATGGAATTTTCCAGGCAAGAATACTGGAGTGGATTGCCATTCCCTTCTCCAGGAGATCTTCTTGACCCAGGGATCGAACCCATATCTCATGTCTCCTGCACCGGCAGTCGTGTTCTCTACCTCTAGTGCCACCATGTCTTAAACCTGAGTAAACTCTCAGCTGATTTCTAACAATGTGTAAGGGAGATCCTCCATGACCTTCAGGATAATAAGGTGGAGTTGGATGTACACAAGAGGTAGCCATACTCTGAAAACCTAAACTTGAAGCCCTTGGATTCTCTATAGAAACATCTTCAACAGATCAATTCACTGAAAGGAATCTCTGTAGCCCAGCAGTTGACTTCCTGGGCCACGTTCTGTTCGAAATAGATATGCTTATAATATCAGATCAAAGATCTGTCAGGAAGTCTGGCTGTCTTCACTTTCAAAAGATATCCAAATTTCAGTTTTGCAAGATAAAAGGAGTTTGTAAATAGATGATGGTGATGGTTGCACAACAATATGAATGTTTTTAATACCACTGAACTGTACACTTAAAGGGTTAAGATGGTAAATTTTATGTTATATGTATTTTACCACAATAAAAAAAATGCAAAACGGAAGTCCAGAATCTAACCACTTACCTCCTCCTCTGCTGCCACTTAGTCCAAGACACTGTTACTTCATTCCTAAGGATTATTCTAAGAGCTTCTAAACAGGTTCCCCTCCTTCACCCCTGCTGTATTATAGCCTCCTCTCAATGAAGCAACTGGAATGATCCTTTTAAAATGTCAGAGCACTCAAGGACCTCTTATGTTCAAAATCTGCAATGCCTCTCAGCTCACTTAGAACAGAGGCTAAAATCCGTCCTGTTGTCCTCACGTCCTTCCACAGTCTGGCTCCAGCATCTCTGTGACCTTCTGTCCTTCCCTCTTTCCAATCTCTCCCCCATGGACTCCTTGCTCTTCCTCTGGGACACCAGGCACGTATCCATCAAGAACGTTCATGCTTTAGGGTAACTCTTGCTGGAATATTCCTCCCCAGATGTACACTTTCAAGCTTTTGCTTAGATATTGTTTTCTCCTCGAGGTCTAATTTGACTCTCCTTAATACTCAACCTTTCTCCCCACTCCCTTTGTGCTGCTTTATTTCTTATACTATAGTGCTTACTTATCCCTTCTGGCATACTATATGATTTGCCTATTTGTTATCTACTGTTTATTCTACTAGAATGTAAACTGCATGAGGTTAGGCATGTTTTTTTGCATTGGCTTAGAATAATATCTGGAACATTGAAGGTGCTAAACACATAGTTTTTTTAAAAAAACTTTTTATTTTGTATTGGGCTATAGCTGATACCAGTGTTGTGATGGTTTCAGGTGAACAGCAAAGGGACTCAGCCATACATATACATGTATCTGTTCTCCCCCAAACTCCCCTCCCATCCAGGCTGCCACATAACATTGAGCAGAGTTCCATGTACTATATAGTAGGACCTTGTTGGTTATCCATTTTAGATGTAGCAGTGAAAACACATATTTTTTGACTGATAAAGTAAATGAATTCTAAGAAGCAAGCCTTCTCAAGTATTGAAGCTTGTATTCGAATTACATGTACCTCCTCCTCTAACAAATTAGCTGAAAAAGTTTGGGTTTTGTCTTCATGGGGCTCCTAGTCAGGATCCATGAGGCAGCTTCTTTAAGTGAGGTAGATGCACTTATTCTCCTTGTTAAACAGAAGAGGAAACCAAGGCAGCCCTAAGACTTGAACCTAGGGCGCTGGCTGGAGACTCTGTTTTTTAATGCTACACTGTACAACCTTTCCTGCAGTGCGCTGGATTTTGAACTTGTCTTCTCTCCAGTCAAGGTCACTTCTTGCCTCTGCTCTATTTGACTTTTTCCTTCGTTGAATCCTTCCTGTATCCCCACTTTTCTGGGATGGAGTACAGATAATTTTCTACTTCACAGGCAGGGAAACTGAGTTTTCAGTACTGTGATTCTAATCACAATGTTAGTAGGTGACAGGACTGACCCCGGAACCTAGGAATTTCAGACTCCGAGCTGAATACACATGCTGTGCAGCCTCATGTTCTGCTCTTTGTTCTTGCCAATAATTGGATAAAGATATGGAGTGGATGCCAGTTAGATCAACAACAGTAGAAATTGGGGTGGAGGGTGAGACGTGAGTGGGGAGAGTGGGAAGGTGGCTGGGATCAAGAAAGGATACAGAATCATGGGGAATAGTGGAAGGAGCAGAGTGTTTTCAGCTTTGAGAGAATTCAGGGTGAGGGTGGGGCATATGAAAACTCTCAATATTTAGGTGTCTGTGTGGAGGTCTTAGATGGCAGGAGATTCTGGAGAGATGCTGTTTTAGGGTGAGGGACAAAAGTCTCTGAACTTGAGTTTTCCTATCAGTGTAATGAGGGCCCACTAAGGCCCATTTTGCAGAGTTGTGTTAGAAAGTCATTGTGAAAGGCAGCCAGCAGAACTCCTCACACCCCGTGAATGCCTTCTATCATGAGTGTGGTTGTGAGGCAATTGTGATAAAGATGACAATCTACAAGTCTGGAAAACCACTTTGGCAACTTAGTGGGAATGGTTTCAAGGATTAGGTTAGAGGACATGATGTGTTCTGTCATTCTACCCTTGGCTGTTTTATTTCATTAAAACCAATTTAGTTTTTGTCGAGCACAGGGAACTATAGTCCATATTTTTGTGTGTGTGTATTCATGCGCACTCAGTCATGTCTGTAGTCCACCAGGCTCCACTGTCTGTGGAATTTTTCAGGCAAGAATTCTGGAGTGGATTGTCATTTCCTACTCCAAGGGATCTTCCTGACACAGGGATCGAACCTGGGTCTCTTGCATTTCAGGTGAATGCTTTACTGACTGAGCTACTAGGGAAACCCCAATATTTTGTAATAATGAATAACAAAAGATTATGAAAAAGAATATCTATCTACTGAATCACTGTGCTGTACACCTGAAACTGATATGACATTGTAAAACAGTTATACTTCAATTAAAAAAAGAGATTGAAAAAGCAATTTTGTTTGGGTTGCCAACCACAACATCTATGATATTTTGGACAGTTTCATTTACCTTGAAACATAGAATGGATGTAATATTATTTTCTGTATGACAGAGGATTAGCTAGGATGATTGAAACAGAAATATTTGTTGTGTATTTGGATGGTTACATATAACACTAAATATTCTATAGCTTGTTCCTTTCCAAAAACATGTGGAAAAATGAACAAAAAACAACCATGGCATTACAGCATGACAGGGTTAGGGAATTTTAGGAATGGAAAGGACATTAGAAATGGGGTTAGGGTGAAATTCAATGTCTAGAGGAAGGAGTCAGAAGTCTCACCAGAGGCCCTTTCTGGTGGTGTGCAGCAGTCTCCTATCCTGCTCAAGTGTCACATTTGGCAAGCACTCCTGGAAAACTAGCAAAGGTTTCAGTCTTTTTCAACTAAATTCCATGATGCTGTCCCTCTTGCCAACCTGATGTTAATTTGCCTCCCATTGCTGTACCTTCGGTGTTTTCCCATCTCCTTCAGGATGAACTCCAAAGGAATTCATAATCTGGCACCAATATACCTAAGACTGTTAATTCCCTTAATGTGTCCAGTCTTGGCCTGAGGGTGAGCTCAGATTTCTGCGATGGGGCCACAGGGCTCTGGGGCTCCAGAGACAAGGGGCCAGGTGTATCAGCAGAGGCATTGTCTTAATCTTACTTGCTCTGGGGTTCTACTCTTACCTCTTTTCACACTTCAGTGCAGTGGAGGGAAAGTCAATGTTATTAAACCACCATGAACCTCTGTGAATCCAGGCAAGATTAGAGAAGCTTGTATGTAGCAGGTATTCACTAAACAGCAAACCCCACAATGGATGGTCTTTTGTAATGTAGGAGAGGCGTAGTATGTGCTGGTCTATTTGATTTTCACATAAGAACCCTTCCTGTAGCTAAAACAAGTACTTCCATGTCACCTGCCTGCCAGTCCAAGCATGCCTGTCCCTACAGCCCCTCCTGTGATGATACTGTCCCCCTTCCTTTGAGTTCAGGCTGGCACAGTGTGTGCTTAAGGTTATTCTTTTCACCAACCCCTTTTGTATTATTTTTGTCACAAGGAGGCTTGATTCAAACAGAGGAAAGAAATGCAAAACAATTCATTTCAGAGTCAGATAGGTGTAGATCTGCACCATTCAGTAGAAATTTAATGTGAACTACAAATACAATTAAAACATTTCTAGTGTCAACTAAAAAGGTAGTCACAACCTGAAAGTAGAGAATTATTTTATTTGGTGGGAATATTAGGACTCCAAGCTCTGGAGATAGCATTTCAGGTAGCCCTGGGAGACTACTCTGAGAAGGCGTAAGACAGTGTCAGACTATTTACAGGTTTGCAACAAAAGAGGCAGGCAGTCTGAACATCATAGATTTTTGTAAGGAAAATCAGATATCAAGTTAAGGAGTTTAGCGCTCTTCTATATGTGGGAAAATGCAAGAGTCTGGGATTATCGAAGTCATCTCTTTTATATACATCTCAGCTATCTGGGGCCAATGTCTTGTCTTTTTGATTTCTCACATCTCCCCACCCCCAGCTCCTCAGCAATCACTGTGAGGGTTGGTGGCATCTGTTGGATTGCAGGCATTGTGTTCTCTTTTGGGAGTCCTTATTCACATTTGGAGGACTGAAATCACTGATGACTGTTACATCCTTGTTTATTGATATGGTAGGAGATATTCCATTTCATAATAGTAGTTGTTAAAATTAATTTAAAACCATATTTTATTTAATTCAATATATACAAAATACTGATTCAACACACAACATTAAAAATGATCAGAAATATTTTCTTTTCTTTTTTTCTGTTTCGAGTTTAAGAAATTTGGTGTGTCTTTTATACTCTGAGCACATCTCAATTCAGACTTTCTTCACTTTTGGTGCTCAGCAGCTGCTTTTAATAGTGGCCGCTGTGTTGACACAGCAGGTCTGCAGAGTCTTATGGCTAACCAATGTTAGTCCTAGAGTCACGTGGATCTGAGTGTGAATTCTGACTTTGCCCATGAGAGGCTGTTCAGACTTAGAAAGCCTCCTTCACTTTTAGGAGCCTCAGTTTTCTCACCTATAAAATGGTCATATTAGTTATTGCCTCATAGGGCTGTCCTGAAGATAAAAATGAGATAATACATGTTCTGGCACAGAGTAAAGGTTAAATAAGTGTTAATTTCTAATATCATTCCAGCTAGATTTTATTTTATTTTTTGGTTTTCCCAGTGAGTTTTATTTGGACCGACCTAGGGACAGAGAAGGCCTGCACTTAAGAGAAGATGTTAGCCTCTTGGTGGTGAAGCCTGGCTTGTGCTGATGATGGAGGACCCGGTGGGGCAGCAGGAACTTGATCTGGCAGTCGTGGAACTGCTGGTCTGTGGCACTTGCTGGCTGCGATCTCCTTCACCTTCATGATCTGGATTGAGTGGGCCTGGGCATGGTGCCACGTGCGCATGGGTGATGGTTCCAGCTGTGATCAGTTCCAGGTACTCTTGGTACATGTTGTGGGTGCTGCTGTGGGAGTCATAGCGCAGTCAGATGCCAAAGTTCTTCACTGGCAGCAGAGATTTCCCTGTCCACAGTAGACCATTTCCCCTGAGGACTTCATCTTCCTCAGCTGAGACACAGAAGAGGGACTTGGCAACAATATGCTCAGGCACAGAAATTTTCATGCGTATCCGATAGAAAAGTGGGCTGCAGAGTCTGGGAGTCAGGCAGGCAGACAGGCATCGCCCCACCATCTTGTACTCTTGAATTGTGCCTGAGGATTTCATGGCACTCTGTCTGTGCTCGCTGCCACCCCTGAAAAGGTCTAGCTAGATTTTAAATTTGAGTGTTTATATGTAAGACAGTGGTGTTACATTTTCTTGTGTCAACTTTATTCCATAATACCTGTGGGTGATGAAGACAAGTTAAATTGCTTTGAGCACTTTAGTTGGTGGACATTCTTAAAGTACACATCTGTGAAGTTGGTTTTAAAATTTTGTTTCTCTTGAATATTTTATTATGAAAATATTCAAACAGAAAAGTTGAAAGAATTATACAGTGAACACCTGAATATGCAGCTATCAAGAGTCTACAATGAACATTTTGTTTTACTTGCTTTATTAAATACCTATCCATCTTTCTGCTATCCATCTATAAATCCATCTTATTTAACTTTTTTGCATTTTTATAGTTATTGGGGCTGTTGTTCATATTATAAAAGTTAAAAAACCTACTAAGATGCATTACTTATGAGTGTTTTTGCATATCTTTCAGAAAATTGCTAAGATAGTGAAAACAAATATGTAAGAAGTCAAATAATTTGAATAATACAATTAATATAATTGATGTACTCTAATATTTAATAAACAAGATACATATTCTTTTTCAATACCATGTTGTTTATTTATCAACACATTTTGTTGTTGGTAAGATGTTACTGTACAAATGTTTGATATGGTCCATTTGTTTATTTTTCCTTGTGTTTCCCTTGCCTGAGGCTGCTGCTGCTGCTAAGTCGCTTCAGTTGTGTCCAACTCTGTGCGACCCCATAGACGGCAGCCCACCAGGCTCCTCCGTCCATGGGATTTTCCAGGCAAGAGTACTGGAGTGGGGTGCCATTGCCTTCTCCGTTGCCTGAGGAGACACGTCAAAAAAAAAATATTGCTAAGACATGTCAAAGAGTGTACTACCTATGTTTTTTTCTAGAAGTTTTGTGGTTTCAGATTTTACATTTAATAAGTCTTTAATTCATTTTGGGTTTATTTTTATAGATGGTGTGAGAAAGTAGTCCACTTTGGTTCTTTTCTGTGTGGCAGTCCAGTTTTCCCAATACCACTTATTGAAGAGGCTGTCTTTTCCCCATTGTATATTCTTGCTCTTTTGTCATAAATTAATTGACTGTATAAGTGTGGGTTCATTTCTGGGTTTTGTATGTCCCTTAATTACTATATAGATGATCTTACTACTTTTGTCTTTTAACCATCCTAACGTTTAAGTGGTTGTTCTACTACCTTTACCCTATGTTTGCGTTCACCAATGAAATTTTTTGTTTTGTAATTGTTATAATTTTAGTTGTGGTCTATTTTTTCCACTTAGAGAAGTCCCTTTAACATTTTTTGTTAAGTTGATTTAGTGGTGCTGAGCTCTTTTGGTCTTTTTCTTGCCTGTTAAACTCTTTCTCTCTCCTTCAAATCTGAATGAAAGCCTTGCTGGGTAGAGTATTCTTGGTCGTAGGTTTTTCCTTTCAACAATTTGGATGTATTGGTCCACTCCCTTCTGTCCTGCAATGTTTTTGCTGTAAAGTTAGAGAACAGTTTTATGTGAATTCCTTTGTATGTAACTAGTTGCTTTTTTCTTGCTCCTTTTAAGGGGCTCTCTTTATCTTTAATTTTTGCCATTTTAATTATTATGTGTCTCTGTGAGGACCTCTTTGGGTTCATCTTGTTTGGAACTCTCTGTGCTTATCAGACCTGGATGTCTGTTCTCGTTTCCAGATTATGGGATTTTTTTAAGTTATTATTTCTTCAGATAAGTTCTCTGCCTCTCTCTCTCTTCTCCTTCTGGGACCTTATAATGTAAATATTAGTATGCTTCATGTTGTCCCAGAGGTCTCTTAAATGATCTTCATTTTCTAAAATTATTTTTTTCCTTCTTTCTGTTCTGCTTTAGTGATTTCCACCACTCTGTCTTCCAGTTTGATGATTTATTTCTCTATATCATCTTAGTAAAACTTCTTGTGTATTTTTGATTTCAGTATTGTATTCATCAGCTCTTTTTGGTTTTTCTTTCTATTTTCTAATTCTTTGTTAAGCTTCTCTCTGTTCATCCATTTTTCTCCCAAGTTTGCTGAGCATCTTTATGATCATTACTTTGAACTTTTTATGGGTAGATTTCTTATCTCCACTTCTCTTAGTTCTTCTTCTGAGATTTTATCTTGTTCCCTCCTTTGGAACATATTCCTCTGTAGCCTCATTTTGCCTAATTCTCTGGGTGTGTTATTGTATAGTAGGTGGGGTGGTTATGTTTCTTGATCTTGCAGAAGTGGCCTTGTTTAGATCTCTGTGGCTTCATGGACTGTAGCCCACCAGGCTCCTCTGTCCATGGAATTTTCCAGACAAGAACACTGGAGTAAGTTGCCCTTTCCTACTCCAGGGGGTCTTCCTGACCCAGAGATTAAACCCATGACTCTTGTATCTCCTGCATTGGCGGGCAGGTTCTTTACCATTAGTGCCACCTGGGAATCCCTCTTTATTTTTTTAAATTGGAGTATATTGCTTTACAATGTTGTGTTAGTCTCTGCTGTACAACAAAGTGAATCAGCTATATGTTTACATATATCTCCTTCCTCTTGGATCTTCCCCCACACCCTAGGAGACTTCTTAGGGGACCCAGCAGCATTCTCTATTCTGATCGCCAGAACTATATTCTCTAGCAGTTCCCCCTGTGTGGGCTTGCTGCAGGGCCAGGGGGATCCTGGGTCTGGTGCTGGTCCGCTGGTGGAAGGCTCCTTGTCCCAGGGTTGGCTGTGGGTTTTGGGGGGCTCCAGGCTAGTGCCAGCCTGCTGGTGAGTGGGACCAGTTCTTGGGTGGCTGGCTGCAGGGGTTGTGGGGTTCCCTGGGCTGGTGCTGGCCCAGTGGTAGAAGGGGCCAGGTCTCTGAAAGGCTAGCTGCTTGGCCTGGGAATTTCGGGACTGGTGCTGGCCCTCTGATGCTATAGGCTAGTGGGAAGACTCCAGAAATTTGCTTGTCAACACCAGTGTCTTCATGGTAGAATGAGTTCCCCCAAATGGCTGCCATCATCTCTCCACAGGGGGTGTCCCAGTTGCTGCCTGCCTTTGTGAGGCTTTCCAAGATCAGCAAGTGGATCTGACCTGAGCACCTTTTAAATTATTGCCTCTGCACTGGAATTTGGTGGATGAGTGTTTTTGTGTTCCCTTTAGGAGCAGAGTCTGTTTCCTATAGTCCTCTGGCTCACATATACAAGCCCTGCTGGCCTTCAAAGCTGGACATTATGGGGGCTTGTCTTCGTGATGCAGGAGGCCCAAAGCTTGGGGACCCTGATGTGAGGCTTAGACTCCTCACTACTTGGAGAGAACCTGTGCAATTGTGATTATCTCCCATATGTGGCTCACTCACCCAGGGGAATGATTCTTGACTATACTGTGTCTCTACTCCCTTTACTCATCTAATTCTAGTTCTTTTTTTATATTTTTAATTGTGGAAAATCTTTTTTGCTAGTCTTCAGTTTGTCCTCATAAATAGTTGTTTTATAGATAGTTGTGGTTTGGTGTGCCTGCAGGAGGCCTACAGGCATTTTGGCCATACCTCTAAACAACTTTTGACTATAGAAAATATCAGTTAGAAAGTAGAGTGTATTTAAAAGTGAAAACTACCCACAGCGTGACATGATGTGTCTAAATGTAACTCAAGAAGAGTATTCTTGCTTTTATTTTTATTTTTTATTAAAAATTTTTTCTTTGGCCACACCACAAAGGATATGAGATCTTAATTCCCTGATGAGGAATTGAACCCATGTCCCCTGCAGTGGAAGTGTGGAGTCTTAACCACTGAATTCACTAGGGAATTCCCCCTCCCTTAAAATGTATTTATTAGATAAGAAAAAATAAGATGAAAAGTCAAGAAGGTAAAAAACGAAAACAAAAAGCCAAATTTAAAAAAATAAATAAAAGTAGTGGGAAGGACTAATTAAACACTGAAAGTACAAATTAATGAAGAGAAATGAAAGAAAAAGATGATTCTTTGAAAATACCAAAACAGGCCAACCTGTTGACAGTAGTCAAGAGAAAAAGAGAAGACAGATATTAGCCGTGAAGATTGAGAAACTCAGTGTGCTTCATGAAGGTTAAGAAATTTTAAAAAGAAGAAATCCACGGGAATTCCTTGGTGGTCCAGTGGTTAGGACTCCATGCTTCCACTTCAGGGGGCATGGGTTTGGTCCCTGGTCAGGGAACTAAGATCCCATAAGTTGGGCAGCATGGCCAAAATTTTAAAAAAAAAAAAGAAGAAGAAATTCTTTATAAAAGCTTTTAAACAATCTAGATGGAAAGAACAAATTCTGGGAAACTAAATTTCTAAATTTGATTCAAGAAGGGTATAGAAATTCCCCCAAACGAGGGGAGAAATGTAAAAAGTGATCCAAAATATATACCACTAAAGTAGTCACTATCTTTCAAAAGATTGATAATTTCTATTATTTAATCTGTTCCAGAACCCAGAAAAAGATGAAACAGTCCTCATCTTTTTCTAAACAGTGAACATAACCCTCATCCTACATTAGATTAAAGAACAGCATTAAAAGGGAAATGTATAGGTTAATCTCACTCATAAACAAAGATGCAAAATCACATTTGAAATGTTAACCAATCAAACAATGAAGAATAGCCTGGTGGGCTACAGTCCATGGAGCCACAAAGATCTAAACAATGAAAGAATAGTGCGTTCTGATGAAGACTGGTTTGTTCAAGGCATGCAAGGATAGTTCAACAAAAAGAAATCTGTTTTAACATTATTCACCCTGTAACTAAAGTAGAAAAAAAGTAACTTTGTGATGTCCCAGGTAGATGCCAGAAAAAACATTTTTGAAAAGCTGTAAAACTCTTCTCTGAGAGCCACCACTGAGCACAATTGCTTGAAAAAGTAAATAGATGCCATTAAACAGATGTGACAATTACCCATCATTGTTCCCAAGAGGATAATACTGGGGTTAAATTAATGTTTTCCATAAGCTCTGATTCTCTGAGTGATTCTGCCTGTCATTTAAAAAATATCTTATTCTATCTTCAGCTCTTTATATTTTGGGAATATTCATATTGTTTTTGTGAATTTTAAATAAAAAAGTGCAGGGGCCATAGCTAACCCCAGGCTAGAAGTGGAATAGAAGTTCCTGAGAATCCAGGAGTACGTGCTTCTGTGCTGATAGCACACAGCCTCCAGGTTAAGTTAGGAGAGCTCTCCTTCTGCATGGAAGGATTTGAACAGAGCCCCAAACCATATAATGCATGTGGTCAAGCTTTGACCTTTCTCATTATGAGGAATTGCTGAAGCATTCCTACAAATGGTGTTTTAATCATAGCATAAGTTATTAATTTAAACCAGACAAAGTGCCCTTGGGGAGTCTTCATTCTGTGTAGGAGTTTTTATAAACTTCCATGATTTTTCACCTAATTCTCCCTTGTTTACTTTTGTTGAGACATTGGCAGTGTTTTATAATTTAGACTTTTTCACCTTTGGAAATAAACCAGGCTTGTAAAAAAAAGTTTTGTCAGAATTTTGGATGGATTGAGAAAACTGTGTAATTTATGAAATCAGGACTGCTAATTTGAGGAAGTACAAAAGATGGAGTGTAGCCCAGGCCTGGGTCAGCATTGGGCCTTCTGACCCCATATCAGTCTCAGGCACAGCAAGTCTACGGCCTTTTGAGCCACATTTCCATTTTGAGCCCAGTGAATAATCAACCTGGATTTTCATGGTACTCAGCACAGAAACACTGGGCTGAAAGGGATCACAGGAGAAGCCAGTTAATGTCAGTGGATCAGCAAATGGTTTCTGACAGAAAAGCGTGGTGACCATCCTTTGGGAAAAATTCATTCCTTTGGATGTGGTGAATTTCTCAGAGGACCAGCAGTTGTGTGTCATGAACACTGTTAATTAGCTATTCAGTGTTTGCCTCTTGAAAAACCCACTCAGAGAGACAGCAGACCCAATGGTTAACTATTCAGCATTTACTATTGCCCACATTACCCGCTTGAACTTTCCCCCTTTTCTGTTTTCTGCAATTCGGGGTGAAGCTGAGGACCCAACCCAGTTCTTGCTGTGGACTGGCACTAGCATTGCCCCGACCATGCTCTCTGGGGCAGGAGACTAGAATAGAATATTTGAAATAGTGGGGCCTCCTTTAGGTGAGAATGAAGCAGCATGTAGCAACCAGATTGCAGTCATAAGGAGGAGATGGAGCTCACACTGTGGCAGAAAGATACAGACTTCATCTTCACGACATCAGAGAGTCCCTGAGTCAACCACTTCCGGAGATGTCTTAACTCTTGGACCACCAGTTCTGTGTTTTAATTGTTTTTGAGCCAGGTTAAGGTGAGCTTTCTCTTACATGCATGTTAAAGCTCTCAAGTAACACAGAGTGAGAATTATTCTCTGTAATTTTCTTTTTTTAAAAAAAATTATTTATTTGACTGCATCTGGTCTTAGTTGTGGCATGTAGGATCTTTTGTTGTGGCGTGAAGTTTTAGTAGTTGTGGCGGGTGTGGACTAGTTGCCCTGAAGCATGTGGGATCTTAGTTCCTGGACCAGGGATTGAACACTTGTCCCCTGCATTGCAAGGCAGATTCTTAACCAGGGAAGTCCCTTTGTAATTTTCTGAGTGTAGGACTTTTTCTACTTCCCTTCTGATGCCCACTTACTTATAACCTTAATATTCCAAATCTCTCAAACTAACCATTTCTTCTTTTTTAATAATGTTTTGAAGCCCCCAATCATGTTATAGTCACTAATATATACTGTGCATTTACTCTTTGTTGGACACTCATAAGCATTTTATTTGTACAGCATTTCATATTTATGAATTTAGAATGAATTTGTCTTTTAAAAGTTTGGCTTTTACCTATAACATTCTCCAAAAGGAATCAGTTCAGTTCAGTCACTCAGTTGTGTCTGACTCTTTGCAATTCCATGGACTGCAGCCTGCCAGGCTTCTCTGTCCATCACCAACTCCTGGAGCTTGCTCAAACTCATGTTTATCAAGTTGGTGATTCCATCCAACCATCTCATCCTCTGTGGTCCCCTTCCCCTCCTGCCTTCAATCAGCATCATGGTCTTTTCCAGTGAGTCAATTCTTTGTATCAGGTGGCCAAAGTATTGGAGTTTCAGCTTCAGCATCAGTCCTTCCAATGAATGTTCAGGACTTATTTCCTTTAGGACTGACTAGTTTGCTCTCCTTGCAGTCCAAGGGACTCTCAAGAGTCTTCTCCAGCACCACAATTTGAAAGCATCAATTCTTTGGTGCTCAGCCTTCATTATGGTCCAATGCTCACATCCATACATGACTACTGGGAAAACCATAGCTTTGACTAGATAGATGGACCTTTGTTGGCAATAAATATTTCTATTATTCCCAGTGTGGATAGGCTTAAACTCTATGTATGTATTTAAAAACAGCACTTACTATAAGCTTTCATTCAATTGACTCTATAAGGCTTTGGGGCCAAGACTGTCATTTCCACATTTTAAATAGGACTAAAGTAGGGAGGGGGCTTCTCTAATGACTTAGTGGTAAAGAATCCATCTGCAAAGCAGGTGACACAGGAGACTTGGGTTCCATCCCTGGGTTGGGAAGATCCCCCAGAGGAGTAAATGGCAAACTGTTCCAGTATTCCTGCCTGAAAAATCCCATGGACAGAGGAGCCTGGTAGGCTATGGTCTGTAGGGACACAAAGAGTCAGACACAACTGAGTGACTGAGTAAAGTAGAGAGAGTTGCCCAAGATCACATTGTTAATGACAGGCTGTACCCAGGTGCAATCAGTTCCATCCCAAGGACTGTGCACTACATTGCCTCCCTGTGTAGATTTTCCTGGATACTATTGGGCTACTGCTGTATGTCTTTCCAGGAGATGGCACAGGCAAGCTGAGCAGAGAGATGAGTTTTATTATGAAGATTTGGAATTGAAAACATGACTAACTGTGAGCTCCTCTAAAGTAGTATTCTGAAATATATGGCAAAATGTTTCTGAATCAAGGACTGATTATATGTTATTTTAATCCTTTTCATCTTCATTTTTATGTTATTTGATCTGTTAAAAACATATGTTGGAAGAGATACATTAAAATCTTCCAGAAAAAAAAAAAGGCAAACTGGGACTTCCCTGGCAGTTTAGTGGTTAAGACTCTTCTGCTTCCAGTGCAGGGGATGAGGGATTGATTTGTGATCAGGCAACTAAGATCCCATCGGAGAAAGCAATGGCACCCCTCTCCAGTACTCTTGCCTGGAAAATCCCATGGACGGAGGAGCCTGGTAGGCTACAGTCCATGGGGTTGCTAAGAGTCGGACACGACTGAGCAACTTCACTTTCACTTTTCCCTTTCATGCACTGGAGAAGGAAATGGCAACCCACTCCAGTATTCTTGCCTGGAGAATCCCAGGGATGGTGGAGCCTGGTGAGCTGCCATCTATGTGATCTCACAGAGTCGGACACGACTGAAGCAACTTAGCAGCAGCAACAGCAGCAGCAACTAAGATCTCATATGCTGCTGTGCTGCAAAAAAAAAAAAAAAAGAAGAAGAAAGAAAAAAAGAAAAACCACTCAGGGCACTAGTTTGTTCTATTTTATCCTTGTAATTCCTACAGGAATCATTTTACCTGTTGGTTAATTATGTTATTTGGACTGGAACCACAGTGAAGGTTAAATGTTCTTCTTGATTTAGCCTCCCATCAACACAATATGGCCCTCTTTGTGCCTTTTCCTGTCTTCCCCTACCCTCCAGCCCCACCTCCTTGAATGTTACACTGTGTTGGGTAAACAAAAATATTTATAGAAGAGTCTTAATTATAACCTTTGGTAGCAAGCAGATCTCTTCTAAGATGAGGTGGCGACCAAGAACAAAGGGCACAACTTGGTTTCTTTAAAAGACTGTTTATTCTTCATTTATTCTTGATTTGTCAGTAATAAACAAACAAACACATACATAAAACGAAAACCTGAGGCCAAGGAGAAGGCCCAACCTGAGCTACCTCACAGATGTCGTGGTAATAAAGTGCTTCGGGGAACTCCCAGGGAGGGAAGGTAGCAAGGGCGGCCTTAGGCGAAACCTGAGATGAAGTGGTCCAATTTTGATGGCTGGTGGGAAGTTTTCATCTTCTCATCTGGGTGTAGTCCAGGTATGATGTCCGAGTCTGGGCCACCAGACTGAATGGGGCAGGGGAAGGGCACGTCACTTTCGGCGTGTTTGTGTGGCTTCCTGCCATGTCGTGCACCAACACGTTCTCTCTGGCACTGTGTTTCCCTGGCGCCATTTTCTCCTCCTGGCCTCTCGCTAACATTATGCATTGCTTCCACATCTCTTCCCCACACCTTCTCAGCCCACAATTTTTTCTAATATTTAGCAAACGCTTTTCACATCAGTGAAGTTATCTGTTTACACATATATTTTGACTTGTGGAAATGCCTGTCTACAATTTGAATCTACCATAAGCACTATTTTTTTCAGACTACTCTTGATCCAAAGGGGAAACCCAAGAAAATGTGGTAGATGGAAATGGAGGTGTAAGGAGTTGAGGATTTCCCAAAAAACCACTCTCATCCAGTTTCATATTAATACCATATATTTACTTTCCTTTGCATTTGTTCCTTTTCTGACTTACAGATTTTCTGATGCTTCATTTTAGGGAGCTCTTTTACAGTTGGACTTAATTTTTTTTTTTTTTTTTTGCAAGGGAATTCATGACTGTGGTTCAAAATGATTTTTCCTGGTACATCAAAATATGATCTTTTTAGTTGCTGTTTTTGTTTAAAGCCATGGTAACGTAGTTGAATTACTGTTGGGAGTAGCCACTTCACAGAACGTTTAAAAATATTGAGCCAAATCTGTTTGACATGGCACTTTACAGTACTAGGATTAAATCCTGTTTGACAAATGTTTTAATTGCCAAAAAATGAAACTTTAGGAGGAATGTGGAGAAGTTTCTCCTGGTGGCCCCGTGCCTGCTGTTAGGTGCTCACATGGCCATAAGGAGCTCTGGTCGGCAGGAGGTTACTGGCAACCAGAGCTGCCAGTTTGGCCTGTGACTTCTGCAGTTTCCTGAATCTTTCTGTGCCTCTGCCTCTCGTGCCTGTTGGACAGGGCAGGATGTGGCTACTCAGGTCAGCATGACTTGAGTGAGCCCTTGTTGAGAGGGCAGAGAGCTTGAGACTGGGTCACACCCTTTCCCCAGCACACAGGTCCCCTGCACAACTGATCAGTCTCCTATTCTGAATTCCTCCGGTGCTCATGCTTTAAGTCCGTAACAAGGTAGTTGTTACTGGACTCAAAGTTATTTTATTTAAAAAATTAACATACAAGGAGTGTGACTTTTGGGGGAGTGTACAATTCTGTCAGTTTTAACACATGTATATATTCAACACAGTCAGGATGCAGAACTGTTTATCACTCCAGAAACTCCTTGGTGCTGGTCCTTTACAGGCATACCATTCCTTCATCCTTGTTCCCGGCACCCACAAACTGTCCTCTGTCATTGTAATGTTATCATTTTGAGAATGTCATATGAATGGAATCACAGAGTATGTAACCTTTGAGACTGGTTTGTTTACTCAACATAATACCTTTGAGATTCATCCAAGTTGTTGTGTGTATCAGTAATGTGTGTCTTTTATTGCTAAGTAGTATTCTATTGTATGGGTGTACCAGAGTTTGTTTATCCATTCAACCATTGAAGGGCATTGGATTATTTCCAGTTGTTAGTGACTATGAATGGAGTGGCTATAAACATTCATGTATAGGTCTAGTTATCCTTAAGAAGTTCTGTTTTAAGATAGTTCTTTTAAAGAGATTCCTTTCTGTGTATTATTGCTTCCTGTTGCGATTTTAAAAGATAGCTGTAAATTCTTTGACATTCTTCTCACTGAGAGGTGGTGTCTGTGTCCCTTTTTCTTGAACCTGAGTGGGCTGCTATGAACAGTAATATAAAGGAGAAGTGAGGCTATGACTGAGGTCTAGGTCTGAGACTAGGACTGGTCATAAAAAGCCATGCATTCTGCCTTGTTTAACAAGAACACCCACTCTGGAATTCTCTGTCACCATTTGGGAAGTCCAGTTACGCTGAGACAGCTCTGCTGGAGAGGGCAGATGTGGGAGCTTTGGCTGACCATCCCAGCTGAGCTTTCCCCCATCTATTTCAAGTCGATAGATGTGTGGGTGAAACCAGCTTGGTCCTGTCAAAAGTCACCTGGCACCTAAATACCATCAAGTGACTTCTGCTATGCCACATGGAACAGAAATTACCCAGTAACACTGCCAAATTTCTGAGCCAAGAGATCAAGGGGCGTAATAAAGTGGTTTTTGTTTTTACCCACTAAGTTTAGGTTTGTTTGATCCACAGATGTGAATAACTGGACTACTATATAATGAATATTTAAGCTTCATAGAAACAAGGATCATATCTCTCAACAAACCTAAACTTTTGGATACAGTGCTCATTTTTATTTTTTGAAACTCTGATTTCCACACCGTGCTTGGCAAAGTCCCTTATAAATGTTGTGTGATGGTGATGATGAGGAATTGAATTATGTTGCTAATTATCTTGGTGGTAAGAAAATTATCTGTGTACGTCCTCAGTCGTGTCTGACTCTTTGCGATCCTATGGACTGTAGTCCACCAGGCTCCTCTGTCCATGGGATTTCCCAGGCAAGAATACTGGAGTAGGTTGGCGTTTCCTTCTCTAGGAGATCTTCCTGACCCAGGGTCTCCTGTGTCTCCTGCATTGGCAGGCAGATTCTTTACCACTGAGCACCTGGGAAGCCCAAGAAAATTATCTAGTAGCTGTCATATGCTATTAAGTGTGTTGCTCATGGACTCACCAGCTGCAGAATTTGGAAAGGGAGGTTAAGGACCATCCATTTTACCTCCATACCAGGTGAGTGGGCAGTGAGGCACTGGGGAGGCACAGTGGGCAGTGGGGAGGCTCCCAGCGGGAGCAAGGACTTGGAGCCTGATGCCTGATTTCTGGCTCCAAGTGATCAATCAAGGCCTCTGTTCACAAATGTGATTGGGTCACATAGAACCACTGGGTGGCTCTGTAAGCCAGCAGTGCATAAGGAGGGGTCTGGCCAGGCAATCAAAGGACCCCAACCCAAATAGTTAATGCAGAAAACAGAAGCATTTCTATTCAGTTCGGGTCTGTGGTCTCAGAGGTGTGTAGGAGCCATGGCTTTGATTAAACACAAGTGTAGGCAAAGCAAAGAGCAGTAGGAGAATAAAGAAGTGTTCTTGGAAAATTTTTTTTAAAAAGTCCCAAATGGGCCAAATTAAAGCAAAACTCACTAGAAGTAAGGAGTGACAAATGGACTCTGAAATCTGAGGCAAAGAGTAGAACTTGAGGGATCCTTATAGATCAGAACAAAAAAAAAATGGTGATGGAAATTGTAGGAAAGAAGATATAAAGGAGAGAAAGTAAAAAGAGTCATGTTTTATTCATGCATTTATTGAACAAAGATCTGTTGAGGCTCTCCTCTTGGTCTCAGATTTGGGGCAACAAACAGGAAATAAAAACAGGGAAAAAAAAAAAACAGGGAAAAAAATTCCTGGCTTGCTTGGAGCTTGTGTTCAGTGAGGGATGGAGTGGGTGGGAGAAAGAAAACAAATGTATAAACAAGTAAAAATTATCAAATGAGAGAAAGTGATCAGTGCCCTGGAAACACAGAGCAGAGAAGAGTGAAAGTAGTGGGGCAATGAGGAGGGAGGGAGCTGGCAATCTTAAATCAAGTGGTCAGGAAAAGCTGACTGCGAAGGTAGCCTCAGCAGAGGTCTGAAGGAATAAGGTATCCAGCCAGGAGGAGACACGGGGGAGCACGTTCCAAGCAAAGGGGACAGCCCATGAAGGCCTTCTGAGACTGGAGCCCAAGACCTTTTGTGGTGGAGCTGGGATGAATCCTGGCAGAGGATGTAGGAGCAGTGGGGTGGGGTGGAGGTGTCGGTGATTAGAGACTTCAGGCCACGGTTAATTATTTGGGTCATTTTTAAGGAATTTGAGAGAGAAAGGCATTGAAGTATTTTAACAAAGGAGTAACATGATTTCATTTAAGCTTTAGAAAGGTTGTTCTGGCTGTTGCGTTGTGATGAGATTTGGGGAAGGGCGGCTAATGTAAGGGCAGAAGCAGGAGAAGAGGGAAAAGGTCCATGTAATGATTCAAGGAAGGGAAGGTGGCACTCTGTGGTGGTTTGCACGGGCCTGAGAGTGATGGAGGTGATAAGAAGTGGCCACATTCTGGGTTTATTTTAAAGGCAGGTCCAACAGATCAATTTGGGATGGAGGAGAAGAGGGCCTTCAAAGATGAATGCGATTTGGGCTAAGCAACTGAGAGAAGCTGCTTTTTACTGAGGAAAAGAAGATCTAGGGGACACTGGGTTTTTTTGTGGAGAGTGGGGGGAAGATAATCAGGAGTTTGCTTTTTAAAAAATTGAATTATAACTGAGATACAATATGGTATTAGTTTCAGGTGTACAACAGTGATTTGATACTTTTATACCTTTTGGAATGATTGCCTTGATTAGTTTAGTTATCGTCTGTCCCCATACAGAGTTTTTACAGAATTATTCACTGTATTCCCTCTGCTATACATTACATCCCTGTGACTTATTTATTTTATAGCTGGAAGTTTGTGCCTTTCATTCCCCTTTACCTATTTTTCACTCTCCTTTCTTCCCCTCTGACAACCACCTGTTTGTTCTTTGTATCTGTGAGTCTATTTCTGTTTTGTCCTGTTTGTTCGCTTGTTTTGTTTTTTAGATTCCACATACAAGTGAAATTTGTCTTTCTCTGATTTCTTTCACTTAGTGTAATATCTTCCAGGTCCATCCATGTTGTCACAAATGGTAAGATTTCATTCTTTTTTATGGCTGAATAATATTCCAGGAGTTTGCTTTTTGATTTTCCAAACACTTTTTCAACATTTGAGAGAAGCTGTCTGGTACACTATTGGAAATGTAAGAACGGAGTTGAGGTGAGAAGTTCAATGGGAGAGGAATGTATTTTATGAATCATTAGTATATAGGTGATATTTAACCTGTGAGAGTGGATGAGATCCCTCAGAAGTGAGTCCTGACAGAGACAGCACATAGGCAGAGATGAAGGGCTGAAGTGGATGTCTGGGTTGGAGACACACAGCACAGGAGGCTTAGTGCGAGTGCCCAGTGGGGTAGGGAGAAACTTAGAGGGCCTGAAGAAAAGTGTGGAAGGGGGTGGGGTAATCACCTGTATCAAATACTGCGAACTCTAGTAAGATGAGGATGGAAAAGTGACCATTACTGACCTTGTCAAAGTGGTTTTGGTCAAACTGTGGGGCAAAAGTTAAATGTGACAGAATGTCAAAAGAGAGAAATTGGATTGCGCAGAGTTGGGGAGTGGGGCAGTAGCTGAAGGAAGATGGGGGGTTCTTTTTTGTTTTTTATTGTGGTAAAATACACAGAATATAAAATTTACCATTTTAAGTGTGTAGTTCACTTATGTTGAATACATTCACATTGTTGTGCACCCATCACCACCATCCATCTCCAGAACTCACCTTCCCAAACTGAAATCTGTCCCCATTACACATTACCCCCTATTCCACTGTCCCCACAGCCCCAGGCAACCACCATTTTACTTTCTGTCTCTTTGACTCCCCTAGGTACCTCAGATAAGGGGAACTATACAGTGTTTGTCCTTTTGTAAGCAGATTATTTCATTCAGCATAATGTCCTCAAGGTTCATGCATCTTGCAGCATATGTCAGCATTTTCTTCTTTTTTCAGGCTGAGTAATATTCTATTGTATGTATATACCATATTTTATTTTCCCATTCATCTGTAGATAGACACTTGGTTTGTTTGCACTTTTTGTTTATTGTGGATAATGTTGCTATGAGCATGCATAAGCATATTTCCAAATATGTCTTGGAAACCTTGCTTTCAGTTCTTTTTGAAGTAGAACTGCTGGATTACAAGATAATTCTATTTTTAATTTTTTGAATCACCACTCTACTGTTTTCTTGGAGAAGGAAATGGCAACCCACTCCAGTACTCTTGCCTGGAAACTCCCATGGATGGAGGAGCCTGGTAGGCTGCAGTCCATGGGGTCGCTAAGGGTCAGACATGATTGAGCGACTTCACTTTCACTTTTCACTTTCATGCATTGGAGAAGGAAATGGCAACCCACTCCAGTGTTCTTGCCTGGAGAATCCCGGGGACGGGGGAGCCTGGTGGGCTACCGTCTATGGGGTCGCACAGAGTCGGACACGACTGAAGCGACTTAGCAGCAGCAGCAGCAGTACTGTTTTCTACAACAGCTGCATCATTAAAATTCCCACCAGCAGTGCATAAAAATTCCAATTTATCTACTTCCTTCCCAATCCTTATTTTCTGTTTTTAATTTAATTTAATTTTTTTGAGATAGCCATTCTAATAGGTGTGATGTGGTAGGGGGTTTCTTCTTAAGATAGATAAATTCTACCATATTTGATTTTACTGTAATAATTTAATAGAGAGGGGAAATTAGAGGAGGCCGAGAAGGTTTTCGGGGGTGACTAAATAGACAAGAGTACATTCACCAGATGGAGAATGGTCCTTAAGAACTCAGAGGCAGGATTTGTGGCAGAATAGATGGACACATATGCAGTTGGGTGGGAATCTCATCTCATTGCTTCTGTTTTCTCAGGGAAATCAGAATAGAGTGAGCATTTGAGAAAAGTGCTGGAAGGTTGATGAGAAAGGAGAGGGAATGAATAGCCATTAAGGAGATCCAAATTGTGAAAGGTCCAGAGACCTCAGGAGGGTTTATTTTTAAACAGCCCTGGGGACCCACCTCAAGAAGTCTGTGGTCACCAATTTGAAATGCCACCCATCTCTCCCAGTGCCATTCAGCTGCTCAGGGACAGGCAGTGAGTATGCAGAGAGTGGGATTAATGGGTGAAAGTGAAGAACTGATGGAGGGAGAGAGTGTGAGGTCCTTCAGGGCAAATTAAGGAAGTGCTTCAATAGCAAATCCAGTTTCAAGCTGGGGTGAGGGCAAGAGGGTGTGAGTATAGGGCTACTGGAGTCAGGGGCACTGTGGGGAGTCGGGGGCAACGGGGTTTTGAGACCCTGGGATGAAAGGGG
The DNA here is from genome assembly GCF_054371585.1 of Giraffa tippelskirchi. Lineage (NCBI taxonomy): Eukaryota > Metazoa > Chordata > Mammalia > Artiodactyla > Giraffidae > Giraffa > Giraffa tippelskirchi. The sequence continues at coordinate 47,787,141 of NC_137276.1, forward strand.
ATGAAAGTCTGGGAGGTGAGCATGACCTGGCCAACTTGATTTTCTTGGCTGACTCCTATAAGGAGAAAGAAGTCCCAAGTCACTCTTGCAGCCCCAGTCCAGCCCTGGTCACCGAGCTGTGAGCTTGGGGGAAGAAGAAGCACAGAGGTTTGGAGCCCACTCTTCTCTCCAGTTAATGTTGGTGTGCAGGTTGCAAAGGGGCTTCCCGGGTAGCTCAGTGGTAAAGAAGCCGCCTGCAATTCAGAAACCTTAGGAGCCATGGATTCAATCTTTGGGAAGATTCCCTGGAGGAGGGCATGGTAACTCACCCCAGAATTCTTGCATGGAGAATCCCATGGACAGAGGAGCTTGCTGGGCTGCAGTCCACAGAATTGCAAAGAACTGGACATGACTGAAGCGACTTAGCATGCACACAGGCTGTGAAGGGTGGGCCTGCCCTTGAGGGGCCCATCTTCCTTTCAGTCTCTGCGGAGAGCGTGCATAATATGCAATTATTGATTCCTTTCTACAAAGCCTTTTCAGGGAAGAGAGAACCAAGACCTGGATCCAAGGCCTTTGCTGTCTAGTGTGGTTCTTCACACATCCACACTCACTGGGCTGTCACCCAATTGCCTTTCTCCACTGCCACTGTGCCCAGTTAACTCTTTCTCATTGTTCAGGACTCTTTTCAGGGTAAACAGGTTCATCCTGTGGATTGAGGGACACTAGAAATGCGGTGTCCAGATCTCTTACAATTTCTGGTCTTTTGAAGAAGAGATAAGTCAACATCCACCAGGAAGCCCAGAGCCATTGGAGAACTGCTATTTGTATTTAACTGTGGAAGTCAACCAGAAAGGCCTTTTGCGCTCCTGGTTGCTTGCACACGTGGCTGGCTGGTCGGTGCTGTGGGAAGGAGCTGCGCTTTTAGCTCTGTCTGGCAGGGGATGCTGTGGGAGAGCAGTGTGACAGGGCCCCATTGCCTTGACCTTGCCCGGGTGAGTCTGCGCATGTTTCATTCACCTGCCTTGCTTCTCTGTTCAACTTGACACCACAGGCTCCTTCCACGAGCAGCAGTTCGGCTCCTCGTGCTCATTTCTGCCAGGAGCTAGTGACAGAATTTGGAGATTATGTATGGTTGATGGAGGGCAGGATTGCTGCGCAGGGATCACAAATGCAAGGCCATGCTTGATGCCCGGGTGGGAAACTGGTAGATAGTGGACTGGCTTGCTCCTGCTGCACAGCGTGTGGTGGCTGCCAGGTGCTAGGTGGGGATGGCCCCAGAGGAGTTGAGGTTCCTGGTTCTCTCGCTGAGTCCTGAGCAGGAGACACCTCCGCAGTAGGCCATGCTGCTGCGACCCATCTGTCTGCTGGAGTCTGTCATCAGATCCCAGGCAGGGAAGTGCAGAGAGAGTAACATCTTAACACCCTGCGTGCTCTACTAATCCGCAGTCCTTCAGCCAAAAGCATGGCTGGTGGTCTTGGAGTAGGGAAAGGAATCATCTGCATGATTAAAAAAATGTTTTTTTTTCAAATTGTGGTAAAATGTACATGACACAAAATGTACCTTTTAAAAAACTGTTTTAAATTTCAAAATGTACCATTATAAACCAAAGTTCCACAGTAGTAAATACATTCTCATTGTTGTGCAATCATCCCCATCATCCGTCTTCACAACTCTTTTCATCTTTCAAAACTGAAACTCAATACCCATTAAGCAATAACTTCCCATTGACTCCTCATCCCCACCCCTCAGCCCCTGGCAGCCACCATTCTACTTTCCATCTCTATGAATTTGACTGCTCTAGTGCTGTAGACTGGATGTTTGTGTCCTGACAAAAACTCATAAGTTGAAACCTAATCCCTAATGTGATGGTATCTGGAGGTGGAACTTTGGGGAGGTGATTAGGTCATGAGGGTACAGCTCTCGTGACTGAGATTAGCACTCTTCTAAAAAAGAAACTAGAGAGTTCCCTTGCCCCTTCTTCTATGTGGGAACACAGTGGGAAGAAGGAATTCTGTGAACCAGAAATTGGCCAGACCCCAAATGAGCCAGCATCTTGGACTTCCAGCCTCTAGAACTGTTAGAAATAAGTTTCTGTTCTTTACAAGTCACCTAGTCTGTGGTATTTTTGTTATAGCAGCCTAAATGGACTGAGACATTTAGTTACCTCACATTAGTGAAATCATACCATATTTGTCCTTTTGTGTCTGGCTTATTTTCCTTAACATAATGTCTTCAAGAGAAGTCCATATTAGAAATTACTTCCTTTTTTAAGGCTGAATAATACTCCATCATATATATATGCCACATTTCATTTTTCCATTCATTTGTTATTCATCAGTGGCAATCCACTCCAGTACTCTTGCCTGGAAAATCCCATGGACGGAAGAGCCTGGTGGGCTGGAGTCCATGGGGCTGTGAAGAGTTGGACATGACTGAGCGACTTCACTTTCACTTTTCACCTTCATGCTTTGGAGAAGGAAATGGCAACCCACTCCAGTGTTCTTGCCTGGAGAATCCCAGAGATGGTGGAGCCTCGTGGGCTGCCGTCTATGGGGTTGCACAGAGTCGGACACGACTGAAATGACTTAGCATCAGCAGCAGCAGCATCTGTTGATGGACATTTGGATTATTTCTATCTTTTGGGTATTTTGAGTACTGCTGCTATCTATGCACATGGGTGTAAAAATATCTGTTCAAGTCCCTGCTTTCAGTTCTTATGGGGGTATATGCAGAAGTGGAATTGCTGGATCCTATGGTGATTTTATGTTTAATATTTTGAGGAACCAGCATATTATTTTCCACAGTGGCAGTTGCATGATTTTTTGAAAGTGGCATATATTCAACACATTTTTAAGGTAATATTTTGGACCAGATGATTATTAAAACTGTGGTGAAGAGATGTAAGATTCTGGGAAGATGGTCAAATAGTGGCATTCTTCTTCGTTCTTACTTTTGTCTGCTTCAGGCCCATGCCTCTGAGGTCAGCTTGGCATCCATCTGGAAGCCAGGAAGGGGCCCAGACCCAGTCTTGGGAGCCTGGTATACCCTTTCTGATAGTGTCCACTTACTTTTTTCCCACATCAGTCTTCCTCATTCTCTAAATAGCTCTCACACTAAGTGGAATGTTTTTTGTTTGCATTGGGGTGGGGAGGAGTTCTTAGGAGGACACTAAAGAAATGACTTTAGACTGACAGCTCAGTAAGAAGGAAGGGATCATGTTCAGCTAGAATTTTGGGGGCATGAGCTCCCAAAGGTCCTGGACCCTATTTTACAGATGAAGGAACAAATATTGCTGCAAGGAGAAAGTGGAAGAAGATATTTCCATGGATAGTCCTGAAGGTCGTGTCTACCAATTCTGGAGGAGAATACCATCAGAATTCTTGTGTTCCCTGGAGCCTGGGGTCCCTTGTGGACACTGCGTGGGCACTGACCACTGCCTGTGCATGTGGATGTGTCACGTTTCCTCCCAGCATCTTAGATGACCCGACAGCTTTGTTTTCTTCAGTGTACTGAGGCTAACTGGGAAGTTTGTATATTTAGCATTTGTCTGCTGTGTTGAAAGAGAGGTGGGGGTACAAGATTAAGAAACCTTTAAACAAAACTTTAAGGAGAGTGATCTCACCATAACTCGAAACTGAACACTTGGACGCCTGATAATATAAATCTTGCCAATTCCCATTACAACACAGATTGCAACACGCCTCTCTTCTCGTAAATGTGTTTTTGAGGTCACTCTAGCTCTATCAGATCCTTCTCCCCCTTGACGTTTTGCCAATAGTCAACTATGAATTTGCTTTCCTCTTCTTGCTCACCTGAAGCCAAGGGCTGGTCAGGGATATAGGAGAGCTGTACTATTTGTTCAACGACTAGTGTGTGGTCTTTATGCTCCACTGCACACAGGGTTCTGTCTGGCAACCTCTTCTGTCTCCCAGAATGACTATTCTACCCATTCTCACTCTCCTCCATCTCCTCTTTCCACATCTCTTACCTTGTGTTAGTGAGGGTTCCTTTAGCTTCTCACCCCCAAACCCACAAACAACCTTCCCCATGGTTCTTGGGTCTTGGAAGCAAAGGCATCATCCTCTCCTCCAGGGATAATTCCTCCATCTTGAATCTTGAGGCCTCATCCCTTTACTTTATTTTTTTATTTTATTTATTTATTTATTTGGTTGGGGGCTAATTACTTTACAATATTGTAGTGGTTTTTGCCATACACTGACATCAATCAGCCATGGGTTTACATGTGTTCCCCATCCTGAACCCCCCTCCCACCTCCCTCCCCATCCCATCCCTCTGGGTCATCCCATTTCCCTAGCCCTGAGCATTTGTCTCATGCATTGAACCTGGAATGGCATTCCATTTCACATATGATAATATACATGTTTCAATACTATTCTCTCAGATCATCCCACCCTCACCTTCTCCCACAGAGTCCATAAGACCCCTTTACTTTAGATACTTCGTTTCTTCTTGTATTCGTCCCCTTGCTTTCCTGAGCCCTCAACTTTTCCTTCTTGCATCCTTCCCCACAGATTATGAACATGCGCAAACTCAAAATACCCATAGCAGCCCAAAGGGAGAAAACACAAATGCTCTTGCTCTGAAGCCTGTGTGAAATTGGTCTTATCTTCTCAGTCGAGCTCCAGGCAAGAGAACCTTGCATATGTCACTCCCTCCCCATCTCTCCTGTAGTGACTCAGTCTTGCTCTGATTCCCAAGCTCCACAGGAACCAGGACAGAAACCATGCTCCAATTATCACAGTGGATGGGAGATTTTCAACCCATTTTTCACCTCTTCTCTTTCCAGAATCTGAAGGTGTGATGCTCCTACTCTTTAACAATCCTGGTGCTGCCGGGCAAAGTGGAAAGAGCATGTGCTTTGTAATAAATTGGAATCACAGCTCATCCATTTAATAGCTGTGTGACCATGGACTATAGTGTGACTACAGTCACTTAGTGCTGAGACTCAGTTTTCTCATCTACAAAATGGGGAAGGTAGCATCAGCGTCAGGGGAGGACTGATGAGGAAGATATAAAGCTCCCTACTACTGATGACTGCGTGCATGCTCAGTTGCTCCATTGTGTCTGACTCTTTGAGACCCCATGGACTCTAGCCCACCAGGCTTCTCTGTCCATGGGATTGCTCAGGCAAGTCTCAACCAGAGGCATAATTTTTGGTTCTGGATCCTCAACCCTCATGCTGGGGTCATGCTTCATGCCTCAGCTGCTTAACCCTTGTTATGGAAGGTCTTTGGAATCCACTCTCCTTTGATAGGTCCTGTATTTTTCCCCTTTCTCTATTTATATTGCCTCTTCCTTAGTTTAATTCTTCAAGCTCTTGGCCTTTGCATGAGACATTTCCTTCCTCTGAACTGCCTTTCTCCTTTTATCCATTTAGCAAACCCCCACCTATCTGCCAACCCCTGCTCAGTGTCCCTTCCTGGACTTGCTGGTCACCCCCATGCTTGGTGCCTCCCTTGTCACTAACACATCGCACATCTATCATGAGTCAGGACCCAAGTAATGGGAGCTCTCCAGTGGCCTTGGTTCTTAGCACATGTGTGGCATTCATAGGGGTTCATGAAATGGATCCATCTCTAAGAAAATATGCCTCTGAGTAGCGCATTTACCTCAAGCAACATTCAGTAAAATAAGCATTATCGATAAGATAAAGGCATTCTTTATGGATTTTAACCGGTGATGTCAACATATAAGATAACCTTATTGGTTGAGGAAGAAATGGAAGCACTGTTTTTGATGAGCTTCTGGAATCACCAGTGATGCATTTGCCTGACAAGGCTGAATAAATGATGCTCATGTCCTGAAGTCCGATTCTTTCTGCTGGAGGAGAATTCTGTGCACCAAAGGCCCCATATGGTAGTGTGAATGGTGCACAGTGAATGGCAGAGCTGGGATCTGGGCACTATTCTGTGGTGGGGAAGGAGGTCCTTTCTCACTCACTTTGTATTTAATGCTTTTTCTTCTCTAGGTTTAATGGTTCTTTAGCTGAGAATATAAAGGCAGTAAGGGAGAACTGCAGGCCCTCATTTTCTCTACTGGTAGAACTTTCCCACCAGGATAAGGGAACTGCTCTTTTTCTCTTTAGAATGATTTCTTGGGGCTACCTAGGCTCTTCTCTGTTTTTTATTTCTGTAAGTGGCATTGTCTTGGGAGAGCATCGACCTCTCCTCGCAGTCATTCAGTCAGTCTGAGAGAAACCTCCATCCTGTCCATTGGCCTTACCTTTGCAGGTCAGTGGCTTTAACCACAACTCGGATGTGCCCCATCTCACTCAATTCAGTCTGCTTTGCACATTGCCACAAGAACATTATTTAAAAGTCTTTACTGACTTTCTTTTGCTTATGAAGTAGCATTCATACTTCCAGGTGTGGAGTTGAAGGACCCACCACCATCTGGTTACAAACTGTACTTCAGTCCCTGCCCCTGAGGAGGCTCTTGCTTTCCCACCCCACCGTATAGGGTCCTCTCATCTTCAAGTCCTACCTCAGAACTCAGTTCCTCTATGAAACAGCTCTGCCCTCCTCAGAAAGGCCTGTTCTAGAATTATTTATGGGTGTGCTTTAGCTCTTCCAGCAGTGGGAAGCCTCAACAGCAGCTGCTGCATCTTATTAATTTTTAATGTCCCCATGGCAGCTAGTACAGGGCTGAGTGTGTGTGTGTATATGTGTGTGTGTGTGTATATGTGTGTGTAGGCATTGATTCTCTAGGCTCAGTCTTTAAACTGTTGAAGAAAATTATTTCTAACTCACTGTGTTATTCCAGATAAATTGGAAGACTCTCAACACATTTTTCTACAATGCAGCAATTATTTCCAAAAGAAAAATAGTATCATTCACACTTGCTCTTTCCATTTATAATAGGAGGAGGGTTTCCTATAAAGTTTAATGGTAATGATTTCAGGAAGGGAACCTATTGCATTGGTAAAATTACATTAAGCTGAGAAAATTTTGTTTCAATTTATTTTGAACTTAAACATCTAGAAATAAAGATGTATAAAAGTTTCATGTTTGTTCTACATTGAGGGGTGGACATATCCTATGATTTCATTGATCTATTATGGTTTAGTTTAAAAAAAAAAACATCTTTTAGAAAGTGAATCTTAGTATGGGTTGTATTCTGAAATAGAAAGAGGGAACTGTCCCCAGACAAATGAATCCCCCAACAGGCCAAGCGGGATGCTCTGCCTTGCCTGCCTGTGGGGCACCCGTGCTTTCCCACATGGGCACCCCCACCCACCTCTACGGGCCCCATGGCCGCAGTGTGACCCGGCTGCTGATGGCTGGGAGGCCCTCGCTGATGTGACTGTCCAGCTTCTGATGGGACTGGCTGTTACTCTTTCGGAAAAGTGTGTTGTATTCTATTTCAGACCTCCCAGGGGCCGGCCCCACATTGAGCGTCTGCCCTTTTGCCTTCCTCACATTGGTTTCTCCTGTCAAAAGAATTTCTCTAATGCCTGAAAATCCCGATTTCACCTCCAGCGCACATAGCTACTGCTCTCTGAGAGGTTTTAATGTCCATGTGAAATGTGATAATAAGATTTGAGTTTAATGGAGTTGGTTTTCTTGACATGACTTTATCTGTGATGATCAGCACTTGACTCAAGCTATCTGCCCTCAGCAGAGTTGCGCCCCTGCTCCCTCCACCTTGGCCACCTCTCTGCTCCTTCTCTGTGCTGCCTTCCCTTCTCCCTGAAGTGGGGAAGGGAGAGCATGGCCACAGATGACCAGGCTCCTGTCATCCATGTTAGCAAATCTAGAGGAAAGAGAGAATGTCCCTTTTTTGGGTCCCAACCTGTCCCATGTAGGGCAGGACTCTGATTGACCAGGCTGGGGCCTGAGCCCACCAGGGCACTGACCTGGCAGAAACTGGTCATGTACCTGCAATGGTCCATCCTCAAAGAATATAGGTGTCCTTACCAGGAAGACAGTAGGGCTGTGGGGCAGAGAAGGACAAACATACGCCATGTCAGCTACGTCCTATAAAATCTATTTCTCAGAGTGATGGTATTCAATTTTTTCTTCTATTTTTTAATGAATGTTTTCTGTAATATCTTTTAACAAATTATTTATTTTTAACTGGAGGGTAATTTACAATATTATGTTGGTTCTGCCATACATCAACATGAGTCAGCCATAGATATACATATGTCCCCTCCCTCTTGAACCTCTCTCCCACCTCCCACCCTATCCCACCCCTCTAACTTGTCACAGAGCATCGGATTTGAGCTCTGTGCATCATACAGCAAATTCCCACTGACTATTTTACATATGGTAATGTATATATATCAATGCTGCTCTCTCAATTTGTCCCACCCTCTCCTTCCTCCAGTGTGTCTGTTACTTATGTCTGCATCTCCTTTGCTGCCCTGCAGATGAGTTCATCAGTACCATCTTTCTAGATTCCATATATGTGTGTTAATATACAATTTTTGTCTTTCTTTTTCTGACTCACTTCACTCTATATAATAGGCTCTAGGTTCATCCACCTCATTAGGACTGACTCAAGTACATTCTTTTTTATAGCTGAGTAAAGTAATGCTCAAAATTCTCCAAGCCAGACTTCAGCAATAAGTGAACTGTGAACTTCCAGATGTTCAAGCTGGTTTTAGAAAAGGCAGAGGAACCAGAGATCAAATTGCCAACATCCGCTGGATCATCGAAAAAGCAAGAGAGTTCCAGAAAAACATCTATTTTTGCTTTATTGACTATGCCAAAGCCTTTGACTGTGTGGATCACAATAAACTGTGGAAAATTCTGAAAGAGATGGGAATACCAGACCACTTGACCTGCCTCTTAAGAAACCTGTTTGCAGGTCAGGAAGCAACAGTTAGAACTGGGCATGAAACAAGACTGGTTCCAAATAGGAAAAGGAGTACATCAAGGCTGTATATTGTCACCCTGCTTATTTAACTTATATGCAGAGTATATCACGAGGAACGCTGGGCTGGAAGAAGCACAAGCTGGAATCAAGATCGCTGGGAGAAATATCAATAACCTCAGATATGCAGATGACACCACCCTTATGGCAGAAAGTGAAGAAGAACTAAAAAGCCTCTTGATGAAAGTGAGAGAGGAGAGTGAAAAAGTTGGCTTAAAGTTCAACATTCAGAAAACTAAGATCATGGCATCTGGTCCCATCACTTGTGGGAAATAGATGGGGAAACAGTGGAAATAGTGTCAGACTTAATTTTGGGGGGCTCCAAAATCACTGCTGATGGTGATTGCAGCCATGAAATTAAAAGACACTTACTCCTTGGAAGAAAAGTTATGACCAACCTAGATAACATATTAAAAAGCAGAGTCATTACTTTGCCAACAAAGGTCTGTCTAGTCAAGGCTATGGTTTTTCCAGTAGTCATGTATGGATGTGAGAATTGGACTGTGAAGAAAGCTGAGTGCTGAAGAATTGATGCTTTTGAACTGTGGTGTTGGAGAAGACTCTTGAAAGTCCCTTATCCTGCAAGGAGATCCAACCAGTCTGTCCTAAAGGAGATCAGCCCTGGGTGTTCATTGTAAGGACTGATGTTGAAGCTGAAACTCCAATACTTTGGCCACCTCATGTGAAGAGTTGACTCATTGGAAAAGACCCTGATGCTGGGAAGGATTGGGGGCAGGAGGAGAAGGGGACGACAGAGGATGAGATGGCTGGATGGCATCACCGACTCAATGGACATGAGTTTGGGTAAACTCTGGGAGTTAGTGATGGACAGGGAGGCCTGGCGTGCTGCGGTTCACGGGGTTGCAAAGAGTCGGACACGACTGAGCGACTGAAATGAACTGAACTGAACTGAATATTCCGTCATATATATGTACCATCGCTTCTTTATCCATTCATCTGTTGATGGACATCTAAGTTGCTTCCATGTTCTAGCTATTGTAAATAGTGCTGCAATGAATGTCAGGGTACATGTGTCTTTTTCAATTCTGGTTTCCTCAGGATATATGCCCAGTAATGGGATTATTGTGTCATATGGTAGTTTTATTGTAGTTTTTAAAGGAATCTCCATATTGTTCTCCATAGTGGCTGTATCTCTTCAGTTTTTTCAAAGAACATTTTGTGAAATTATCAACTTTAAAATAGGGGCACTAGAGGCTACTAAACATCTCATTTCTCCACCTGAACAGGGTTGGTCCACCACAGGCTCACTCCGGGGGTCTGAATGACGGCTGCTTTTCAGGGAAGGGATCAGGGTGTGCCCCTCCACAGGGACCTGAGGTACTGTTGTGCACAGTTTTAACCCAAGCATTCTTCAGAGCAGAGTTGGAAAGGAGAGGAGCAAGTCCACAGGGCTTCATTTTCTGTGGTGCTCAACAAGTGAGGCATTTTTGTTTCACCATTTCAGGCCAGATGATTCCATAAAAACCTCGCTCTGCTCTGATCCATCTCCATGAGATTCCATTGAGGATCTGACCTCCCTTGCCCCCTGCAGTGCATCTCACGGAGGCCTGCAAGCTCTCACACCTGAGACCGACAGTTGAAGTCAGTCAAAAAGTGCCCGTGTGTTTACTTCCATGTGTGTACACATACTGCTTTTGTGTTGTGTCCATGTATGAAAAAATGTGTGCTTTGCATGTCTTTACACGTCAGGATGTGCTCTGTGTGTGTTTTTGTGGGTCTGCATTTGTGTATGTGTCTCTGTGGTGCTTATGTGTATATAAGAGAGGATATGTGAGCTGAGTTGATGTTTATGTTTAGACTGTGTTTGTGGGTGTATCTGAAGAGTTGGAGGAACAACATTCCTTGACTTACATTTACTAATTTGTTCCTTAATGTGCTTAATTTATGAAGTCGCCAGCTGCCGTCCTTCCCTCTCCCCCCAGCCAAGCAGGAGGCAGTTTGGTCCAGCTGTCATGCTGGAATGCATTCTGCTCTTCTTGAGCATGCTTTATTATTATTATTTTTAAAGCTCTTGGAAGGCCTTGTGAGAGAGGTGCTGGGAGTTCATCGCAGATTATTTTTAATAACAGAATCCTAGAGGGAAATGGAAAGCTGTGTTTTATTGGCAAGCTGTCTTCTCCATCTCTAAAGTAAACAAGACTCCATTTTCTACATTATTTAATGTGTCATCCCTCCCTCCCTCTTTTAATCATCCTCCAAATGGACTCATGAGATCCAAACCGACAGGCACAGATCCCTCCCTGTGAGCACGCCTGTATCGGGCCCTGCTCGGGAGAGGGTGCACCCATTGGGACACAGATCCATTCTGCTGGGAGGCAGGTCCTCCCTGGGTCACAGGTGGCCTCCTCCCTGCTTAGAGTGGCCAGCCCTGGACCCTGGTGATGTGTAAAGCTTGGGAGGAATCAGAACATGATGGATGGAGGGCAACCTGTGATCTAGAGAAGCTTCTGATAGGCTCTGGTGGCAGCACCAGCTGCTAGTCATTTCAGCTCAACTCAGTTTGATCCAAATAAGCACAGAGAGCACCTGCTCACTACCTGGGATTCTGCTAAGTGTGCATGTGTGTGTAAATGAATGAAAGTGGACACCTCTATTACCCTTTGAAAATGTCGATATGTTGATGCAATTGACCCAAAGCCAAACTCTCTAGGCTGCAATATAGACCCTGCCACATCTGTGAGTCCCACTGCCCTCTGGAGCCACAGCTCTGTGTTCTGTGAGAGCTTTTCTGCTCTACCATGGACATGGACAGGGAAATCCTCTCCACTGGCGTCTGCAGATCCACACACAGCAAGCACGTTTTGATTTCTGCTGCCGGCAGCAAGGTTGTGGAGCCACCGGCCTGGAGGCTTGCATCCCAGCCTTGCCCCCCACACCTGCTCCTGCTTATGCTCTCCTTCTCATATCCCTGCACAGCTGGCCTTCATATCCACACAGGAGTGTCCTCCCAACTTCAGACTCCCGAAGACACTCAGCTTTTTATCCTTCATGAGCTTAGTAAGAAGTATGTTTTCTGAATAGAGAGGAATTTTGATTAGTGCCTTGTTCTGCCTGAATACATATATAAAGCTGACAGTCAGGTAGGAATCTGTTTTCAAACTGTTTATGTGGAAGGTGTTAGTCTGAAGGGGAAGAGCTTGTGTTGATCCTTTCAGGAAACTCTTCCCTCAAAGTTTCCAGGATTCTAGGAACCACTGGTGAGGAGTTAATACACCTGTTTCTCCAAAGCCTCTCTTTGCATCCTTCCTCTTCCTCTTCTCTCCTCCTCTTTCTTTCTTCTCTTTTCTTTCCATCATAAAATTGTTAAAGCACTTTCCTTGTGCCAGGACAAAATCTTGAGGCAAGATCACACAGTTGGAGTGCTTACAAATCACCTAGGTTCAGTAACCCTTAAAATTGTTGAGTGTCTGGGCTCCAGGATCAGTGCAGGGTGCTGAGGGACTTTTGAAAATAATATGGATTTGATCTTCTGTCTTGGAGCTTCTGCAACATCTGACAAGGTAGGAAGTCACAACATTTATCTGATGTAGATGTGCATTCTTGGCATGCTGCAGGCAGCTTGAAGGAGGGGAAGGAGAAACACAGCAAGTGTGTGTTTGCAGGTGATTCCACCTACCTCCCCACCTGCCCATATCTTCACCCTTCATCTGACGTTTTGAGCTGGGGACTTACGGCGCTCCCCAAAGTCTCTTTCGCTGCTTTCACCTCCCTCTAAGGTGTGTGTAGAATATGCTACAGAATAACTTGTTGAAGTTGGAAATGCTGTAGGAAAGAATTATTCTTTCGTGAAAACACATGCAGAATCCCTCTGTCCCAGCTGCTATAGAAGGTGGACGAGAGCAGTGTTTGAACTCTGAGAGATGCTGTCACCCGTGCACTGGGAGCTGGAGAGCTGGCTGCATGGTGGCAAGTTTGTTCCCACTTTTCTGGAGTAGAACTGGGATGGGGAAGTTTTTTTTCCCCAAGGCCTTACCCTTCAGGGCAGAAAGGGAGGGCGGTATGGGGGTGACCGTGGATGCGTGCTGAGACAGCAAGGCCGGCCCGGTTCTTGGCGTGGTAGGTGGTCCCAGAGCATCCCTTGCTTTGCTGCGCTTCGTCAGTTCTCCTAGCTTGTTTTCTCTAATGACCTGGACAAGGGAATGGAGAGACTTCTAGACCTTCTCTGGCTTGATGCCCTCAGCCCTTCTGAACTGAAGAACTAGGCAGAACTAGGACCAGCGTCTGAAACAACAGGCGTCCCGGAGGCAAGGCTTTTGGTCCTGCTAAGAATGAAAGCCTCGGGAGCTCACAAGCTCTCGAGGAGCTCATGGGGTCAGAGCTTCATGCATGGAGATGTTGTGGAGGATTCTTGGGGCTTGGCTAGGGTATTTGAGTCTTGCATCCTGCGGTCCTGAGGTCTATCCATCTTATTGGTGGCACATCTGAGCTCAGCTTTTATCTACCTTCTTCCTGAAGGAAGGTGCGAGACCTCAGAATCCTAGATGGCCCAGTATCTGTGCTACACGGAGCCCTGGACCCCTGACTCCCACAGCTGACTCATCCAGGACAACCTGCTTCACGTGCTGGACTCATCTCCTGCCTTCCAAGGAGCTTTCACATGGCTTTTGACCGCTCCTTCTCTCTTAGGATTTTTTACATCCCAAGGCCTGACCTAGATCTCAGCCTGGTTCCAGAGTAGCTTCTGGTCCCAAATATTTCAGTCCAAGCTCTTGACATTTGTACTTTCCTTCCTGAGAACCTACCGGGCGCCAACTTCTAGGCTCTGTGTTTTGAGAGCATCAAGGTGAATGAGACTAGCTGTGACCTGAAGCTATTTCAACCCTAAGTAATCTCTCTTCCACCTTGTCCTTAAAATATACATGAAAGTGCAAAAAAATGACCAAAAACAACACAAAAAACCTCACAGGAACACCGCCAACAATCTCTAGCCTTGGGAGGGATTTCCATTATCTTCAGCAACAATGAGACAGATTCAGAAGCACAATTGATGACATTTTCATTGTTAGTGGCTCAGTTGGCTAGAGGTGAGTGAGAAGAGGCCTTGGTGATCCCCTCCCCACCAAGATCTGAAGAAGCCCTTGAACCCAGCAGGGTATTGAATAGTACCGTGCCCCATCTCCCCTCCCTGCCCATTGCAATCTGGGGGAGTTTACAGGGGAAGGCATGTTACAACAGTCCTAAAAGTTGTGGTTTTCACAGGTTCAGTGCTGCTGGCGGGCTGAGGGAGAAAGAGAGCCATTTCATCTTCTGTGCCTTATACAGGGTGGAAGAAAATTAAGCCCCTCCCCATGTTTATTGAGGCATTATGTGGGAGACCCTGACCATTCTCAGCCCACCAGATGAGTACCTGACACCAAGCACTGCCATGTGGATGGGATATGAACCAACTTTGCCTTCCAACTTTAGCTCTGCAGGGAGCATTCTCCGAGGAACTGGGGGATCAGAGGATGGGCAAAAATAGTAAAATTTTGCTACATCTCTTCTGTCAACAAGATCTTGTGCAAGATGAATATACAACAACAACCAAAAAACAAACAAACAAAAAACAACCAAGCCAAAAACCAAACCACTAGGGACCCAAGAAAATAGTTCTGAACTAAATATACTGACTCCATTTGAAAACACAACTTTTGAAAAAATATTTTTTTAGGAGGAAATAAAAAGTAATTTAAAGATCTATATTTCATGTTCTTAGTGAGTTATTAGAATGTATGAAATTATTGGAAGAGATCAGGCTGATGACAAACAGAGCAGGCTGAGACGTGAGCTCAGATAAAAAGGACAACAGTGATATTAGGAAAGGACTTCCAGAGAACACACAACAGGAGAGCTTAAATCTCTTGTCAGTGGCAATAAAGGGAAGAACTAAACTATCAGAAAAAATCTATAATGTTAAGGGCAAACTGAAGTTCCTTTTCTAGAATTCATTGAAAAAGGACAAAGGGATGGAAATAAGAAGAAATACAATAGTTACAGAGTCCAATAAAAGTACATCAACCTTTGAATAATATGGCTATTGTGAGGAAGAAATACAAGCAGTCAGAAGAAGCAATGATCAAAGGTATAATGTTTGAAAAATTTTCTGATCTGGGAAAGATGTACTTCATAGATAATAATCAATGATGATATCTAAAGGCAAATTTGCTCAAAAACAAGCATAGATATACTCTTTTAATCAGTGATTTAAAGACAGCTATAAAAGCATTCAATCTGAGAGTACATGTTACTCAGAAAGGAACAAAACACCAGTCAGGATAATGTTAGATTATTCATTAACAGCAGGAAATTAGAAAACAATGGAACATCTTCTGAGTTTTCAGAGAAATCATGTTTTAGTACCATCAATTTGAACTTTATATGTTAAGGAAATAAAAACATTTTTATATGTAGGGACTCTGAATGTACACTAAACCTTATACAGTATTGTTATAACTGTAAGAAGAATCAAATGGAAGAACTCTGGGGTGTAGAGGTCAATTGACAAATGTCTGCATGTCAGTTTGGATGAAAAAGCCAGAGAGCAAAATGAAGGCTGAAGATACATGATAAACAAAAACTGTCACTTGGTCACAGTGGCCTGACTCTTGACTTCCTGATGTTCTCAGTTGCACAGTCATGTCCGACTCTTTGCGACCCCATGGCCTGTAGCCCTCCAGGCTCCTCTGTCCATGGAATTTTCCAGGCAAGAATGCTAGAGTCACTTGCCATTTCCTACTCTAGGGGATCTTCCTGACCCAGGGATTGAACCTGTGTCTCCTACACTGGCAGGTGGATTTTTTTACCACTGAGCCACCTGGTAAGCCTGATAGGTGCATGTACACTGAATGATAGGTGCATATAAACTGAGCAGGATATCTGAGCTGGCGTGATTTAGAAGCCAGGGGTGAAGACAGACAGAATTTCTGTTTTTATGAGGTACATATTCTTTTTTTAAAAAATTAACTAATTTTTTTAAATTGGAGGATAATTGCTTTACAATATTGTATTGATTTCTGCCATACAGCAACATGAATCAGCCATAGGGATACATATGTCTCCTCCGTCTTGAATTTCTCTCCTGCTGCTGCTGCTGCTGCTGCTAAGTCGCTTCAGTCGTGTCCGACTCTGTGCGACCCCATAGACGGCAGCCCATCAGGCTCCGCCGTCCCTGGGATTCTCCAGGCAAGAATACTGGAGTGGATTGCCATTTCCTTCTCCAGTGCATGAAAGGGAAAAGTGAAAGTGAAGTCACTCAGTCGTGTCCGACTCTTAGCGACCCCATGGACTGTAGCCTACCAGGCTCCTCCGTCCATGGGATTTTCCAGGCAAGAGTACTGGAGTGGGGTGCCATTGCCTTCTCCGGAATTTCTCTCCTACCCCCACCCCATCCCATCCCTGTATGTTTTCACAGAGCATATGAGATACATATTCTAAAGAACACACTAGTAATTGATAAGCTGATTTTTCAGATTGTGATGAAGTCACAAAGAAAATAACACAAGGTCATTGATGAGGAGGAATAGCGTGAGTTGGAAGGCCACTTGGTGAGGAATATTCAGGTTCTCTTTTGGATGTGCTAACTTGGAAAACTCAGCCAGGCAGTTGGATATGAGTCTGGAGCTTGAGGGGTAAGTCTAGGCTATTAAAATCACTTTGAGTGCTTGTGGATGATATTTTAAGCTGTGGGATTTGCTGCCTACATCAATCTACTGTTTAGAGAAGGGAGAGGAGGGCCTGGCAAAGGAGGCTTAGAAGGGGCAAGGATTTTGGGAGGAGAGAAATCAACAGAATTTTTTCAGTTGGAAATGTATTCAATGTTTGGCATCTAGTAACAGAGACCAAACTTAATAATGGCTGGAGTCATAGAGAACGGTCTTTCCCCACTGCCATGTGAAAAGTTAGATATGTGCCCAAGGAAAACATGGTAGGTAACTCCACAGATCAGGGACACAGACATCCTCTGTCTAATTTTTGTCAATTTGAGCCCACAACTTCATCTTTGAGAGTCTGTGATGGCTGCTGGAACTCCAGCAATCACATCTGTATCCTTACACCTAGAAAGAGGAAAGACAAGCAAACAAGAGAGGTTCAGGCCGCTTGTCAGTCTCTTCTAACCCACTTGCTTAGAATTTCTATTCTTGACTTCCACTTACATCTCCTTGGCCACCTCTGTCTCAAGAAAGGCATTCAGTTTTGCTGAATACAGTTCAGATACACTATAATTTTTCTGACTCAATATCCTCATCTGCAAAAAATAGGGATTTCTCCATATATTCAGTTCAGTTCAATCATTCAGTCGTGTCTGACTCTTTGTGACCCCATGGACTGCAGCATGCCAGGCTTCCCTGTCCCATCACCAACTCCGGGAGCTTACTCAAACTCATGTCCATAGAGTCGGTGATGCCATCCAACAATCTCATCCTCTGTCATCCCCTTCTCCTGTCTTCAATCTTTCCCAGCATCAGGGTCTTTTCCAATGAGTCAGTTCTTCGCATCAGATGGCCGAAGTATTGGAGTTTCAGCTTCAACATCAGTCCTTCCAATGATTATTCAGGACTGATTTTCTTTAGGATGGACTGGTTGGATCTCCTTGCAGTCCAAGGGACTCTCAAGAGTCTTCTCCAACACCACAGCTCAAAAGCATCAATTCTTTGGTGCTCAGCTTTCTTCATAGTCCAACTCTCACATCCATACATGACTACTGGAAAAACCATAGCTTTGACTATACAGACCTTTGTTGGCAAAGTAATGTCTCTGCTATTTAATATGCTGTCTAGGTTTGTCATAGCTTTCCTTCCAAGGAGCAAGCATCTTTTAATTTCATGGCTGCAGTCACCATCTGCAGTGATTTTGGAGCCAAAAAAAAATAAAGTCTGCCACTGTTTCCACTGTTTCTCCATCTATTTGACATGAAGTGATGGAACCAGATGCTGGGATCTTAGTTTTCTGAATGTTGAGTTTTAAGCCAACTTTTTCACTCTCTTCTTTCACTTTCATCAAGTGCTCTTTAGTTCTTTACTTTCTGCCATAAGGGTGGTGTCATCTGCACATCTGAGGTTATTGATATTTCTCCAGGTAATCTTGAGTCCAGCTTTGCTTCATCTAGCCCAGCATTTCTCATGGTGTACTCTGCATATAAGTACTCTGCTTATTTAGCAGTATAGTATACTATACTATACAATACTAGCAATATACAGCCTTGATGGACTCCTTTTCCTATTTGGAATCAGTCTGTTGCTCCATGTCCAGTTCTAACTGTTACTTCCTGACCTGCACACAGATTTCTTAAGAGGCAGATCAGGTGGTCTGGTATTCCCGTCTCTTTAAGAATTTTCCACAGTTTGTTGTGATCCACACAGTCAAAGGCTTTGGCATAGTCAATAAAGCAGAAGTAGATGTTTTTCTGGAACTCTCATTCTTTTTCAATGATCCAACGGATGTTGGCAATTTGATCTCTGGTTCCTCTGCCTTTTCTAAATCCAGCTTGAACATCTGGAAGTTCACAGTTCATGTACTGTTGAAGCCTGGCTTGGAGAATTTTGACCATTACTTTGCTAGCATGTGTTTCATTATTTATGGGCTTCCCTGATGGCTCAGTGGTAAAGAATCCACCTGCCAATGCGGGCGACATGGGTTCAGCCCTGGGCTGGGAAGATCCCCTGGAGAAGGAAATGGCAACCCACTCCAATATTCTTGCCTGGGAAGTCCCATGGACAGAGGAGCCTGGTGGGCTGCAGTCCATGTGTTCGCAAAAAAGTTGAACATGACTTAGCTACTAAACAACAACAACCTTTATGGGTTCATTTATTTATTCATGAACCAAATCAAGCATTAAGACTGAACAGATGGCTTAATGCATCTGGACCTGGTGACTGGGACTGTGTCCCTGTTTCTGATCACTGCTGAGCACTGACCATATGACAGGCTGGGTGCAAAATGCTCCATGTAGAGTTATACTCACCATTACTCCATGGGTTGCTTTTGTCCCCATTTGTTGTGTGAAGACAGCAGCGAGCCTGCGGGGTGAGTCCAGTGGTGATGTCACTGTGCAGTGACAGGCGGTGTGCAGCTCAATGCCTTCCCTACCTGTGGGGCCCGAGGAAGTGAGCAGACTCTGCAGACTTGCTGACGACGGGGACAGCTTCATGCAGGGTGCAGGAAGTGTCAGAACAATGAATCGCTGCAGCCTGGAGGTCTGGGCACGCCCCTAGAGATTTCCCCTGTGTGTTCTGGAATGTTTAGTGTGGTTGACCTTGCCAGTGATTTATTAAATACCTTAAAAATAGTTTTTACCTAGTGATAAAATATGGCTCTGATTCTTGTGCATACAATAACCATTGTACTTGTTGATGACTTCAGCTATAGTTGTTTGAAATCAGTATTATATTCACCCAGAACACTTAATAAAATAATTTCCCTAGTAAGCAACTAGTTTCTGAGAAGAATTTCCTCTGGTGGTATAAGAAAACCATTCTTGTCTTACCCTTAAGAGGTGATGGATAAAATTATCCTGATTACAAAGAAATTATTTGTTCAGTAGAGAAAGCCTGTGGACTCTATT
Organism: Giraffa tippelskirchi; assembly: GCF_054371585.1. Classification (NCBI taxonomy): domain Eukaryota; kingdom Metazoa; phylum Chordata; class Mammalia; order Artiodactyla; family Giraffidae; genus Giraffa; species Giraffa tippelskirchi. The sequence goes on from NC_137276.1 coordinate 47,806,583, forward strand.
GTGTAGATGTGCAGATTTTTCTGAGTCTGACCTCATTCAGCTCTGGCAGCAAGGATCACAGGCATACCTGCCCTGGGATGCCCCCTGATATGGCCAATGTGAGGATCCCCCTCCCCATGCTGCCCCCCACCCAAATCAGGCTTAATCTGGCTGCGGCCTTGACCTTAATCTTCCTAACTTTTCTCCTCAACATATAGAGGGCACCAGATTTATAGTGTTTGAATTTCTGTTTCTCATTAGTTGGCATTTCCTTCAAGTCCCAAACGTCCTTAACTTTTACATTATCAGCAGACAGAAAGGTGGCAGCCTCTAATGCCAGCTCCATTCTGCATGTGGCTAGACCCTTCTTGCCTGTCACATGGGCACTCTGGGAGACACTCCAATGGAAAGATCCCCTTGTTCTCTGCACAGAATCAGTCTCAAGACTGGAAAAGAGAAATTGCTTGTGGTGTGGGTGGCCATGCAATAACAACACTCAAAGACAACGCTAAATCAGGGGCCACTTTGTTTTCATGGACTCATTAGCAAGCATAGGCAATGGAGCCCCACAAGACTGAAGTCTAGATTCTAACCCTACCAATCACTGGCCTGCAATCCTGGGCAGGTCACCTAACTTCTTCAAGTGTATCTTTCTAACTTTTTAAAAATAAACTTTTATTTTAAGGGTAGTTTTAGGTTCACAGCACAAGTGAGAAGGTAGTTCAGATTTCCCTTTTCCCCCATCTACTCCCACACAGGCACAACCTCCCCTACTGTCAACATTTCCCAGCTAGTACATTTGTTATAATTGATGAACCAACACTGATACATCTTTATCACCCAAGGTCCGTAGTTTACATTAGGGTTCAATCTTGGTGTTGTACGTTTAATGGGTTTGGGGAAACGTATAATGATATGTATCCATCATTGTAGTATCATACTGGTTAATTTCATTGCCCTAAAAATCCTCTGTGCTCTATTTCTCTCTCTCTTGTCCCTCACCTGGCAACTACTGATCTATTACTATCTCTGTTGTTGTTCAGTCGCTAAGTCGTGTCCGACTCTTTGCAACCCCATGGATTGCAGTGTGCCAGGCTTCCCTGTCCTTTGCTATCTCCTGGAGTTTGCTCAAACTCATGTCCATTGAGTCAGTGATGCTATCCAACCATCTCATCCTCTGTCACCCTCTTCTCCTTCTGCCCTCAATCTTTCCCAGCATCAGGGTCTTTTCCAGTGAGTTGACTCTTTGCATCAGTTGGCCAAAGTACTGGAGCTTCAGCTTTAGCATCAGTCCTTCCAATGAAGATTCGGGGTTGATTTCCTTTAGGATCGACTAGTTTGATCTCTTTGCAGTCCAAGAGACTCTCAAGAGTCTTCTCCAGCACCACTGTTAGAAAGCATCAATTCTTTGGTGACCAGCCTTCTTTATGGTCCAACTCTCACATCTGTGCATGACTACTGGAAAAGCTATAGCTTTGACTAGATAGATCTTTGTTGGTAAAGTGATGTCTCTGCTTTTTACTACACTGTCTAGGTTGGTCATAGCTTTTTTCCAAGGAGCAAGCGTCTTTTAATTTCATGGTTGCTGTCACCATCCACAGTGATTTTGGAACCCAAGAAAATAAAATCTGCTGCTGTTTCCACTTTTTCCCCATCTATTTGCCATGAAGTGATGGGATGGAATGCCATGATATTAGTTTTCTGAATGTTGAGTTTTAGGCCAGCTTTTTCACTCTCTTCTTTCACCCTCATCAAAAGGTCCTTTAGTTCCTCTTCACTTTCTGCCATTAGAGTGATATCATCTGCATATCTGAGGTTATTGACATTTCTCCTGGAAATCTTGATCCCAGCTTGTGCTTCATCCAGCCCGGCATTTGCTTGATGTCATCTGCATAGAAATTAAATAAGCAGGGTACAATATACAGCCTTGACATGCTGCTTTCCCAATTTTGAACCAGTTAGTTGTTCCATGTCTAGTTCTAACTATTGCTGCTGTCTCTGTAGTTTTGCCTATTCCAGAATGTTATATAGTTGGAATCCTATAGTATGTAGCCTTTATAGATTGTATTCTTTCATTTAGTAATAGTCACTTTAGGTTCCCCGTGTCTGGATAGCTCATTGTTTTTTTTTTTTTAACACTGAACATCCATCATCTGGATGTACCATAGTTTATCTATGCACTCACCAAAGGGCACCTTGGTTGCTTCCAGGTTTTGGTAGTTACAAACAAAGCTGCTATAAACATCTCTGTTCAGATTTTCAAGTGTCCCTTTCTTCACTAGCAGCAGCATAGATATTTGGGAAACATGACCTGCCTCTTGAGAAACCTGTATGCAGGTCAGGAAGCAACAGTTAGAACTGGACATGAAACAGCAGACTGGTTCCAAATAGGAAAAGGAGTACGTCAAGGCTGTATATTGTCCCCCTGCTTATTTAACTTATATGCAGAGTACATCATGAGAAACACTGGGCTGGAAGAAACACAAGCTGGAATCAAGATTGCCGGGAGAAATATCAATAACCTCAGATGTGCAGATGACACCACCCTTATGGCAGAAAGTGAAGAACTAAAGAGCCTCTTGATGAAAATGAAAGAGGAGAGTGAAAAAGTTGACTTAAAGCTCAACATTCAGAAAACTAAGATCATGGCATCTGGTCCCATCACTTCATGGCAGATGGATGGGGAAACAGTGGAAACAGTGGCTGGCTTTATTTTTCTGGGCTCCAAAATCACTGCAGATGGTGATTGCAGCCATGAAATTAAAAGACGCTTACTCCTTGGAAGGAAAGTTATGACCAACCTAGATAACATATTAAAAAGCAGAGACATTACTTTGCCAACAAAGGTCTGTCTAGTCAAGGCTATGGTTTTTCCAGTGGTCATGTATGGATGTGAGAGTTGGACGGTGAAGAAAGCTGAGCGCCGAAGAATTGAAGCTTTTGAGCTGTGGTGTTGGAGAAGACTCTTGAGAGTCCCTTGGACTGCAAGGAGATCCAACCAGTCCATCCTAAAGGAGATGAGCCCTGGGTTTTCATTGGAAGGACTGATGTTGAAGCTGAAACTCCAATACTTTGGCCACCTGATGCAAAGAGTTGACTCTTTGGAAAAGACCCTGATGCTGGGAAGGATTGGGGGCAGGAGGAGAAGGGAACGAAAGAGGATGAGATGGTTGGATGGCATCACCGACTCGATGGACATGGGTTTGGGTGGACTTAGGGAGTTGGTGATGGACATGCAGGCCTGCTGTGCTGCAGTTCATGGGGTTGCAAAGAGTCGGACACGACTGAGCGACTGAACTGAACTGAAGCTGGATAAGACACAGACAGCCCCTAACACAATGCTAGGTACCACTCGTGCTTCATGTCCCTGTTCCCAATCACTACTCTTGTCTTTCCCTCTCCGGTACTAATGACAGACTTGTGAAGAGACTTCACTGTAGATGGTCTTTAGGTTTCATTTACTGGAAAGGGAGGGGGACAGAGTTTGAAGTAAAGAGAGTTTCCAAAGAAAAAGACCAAAAAAATAACTGTGTTACTCAGGGAAAGAGAATGCTTCTCAGAACTGAACAATGTGTCGAGCATTATGGGGGTATGGAAGGAAGGGCGACAGGCCATGAATAGTTGTAAATCATGGACAAGGAGGTTATCTATTCCTGAGGCACGTGTGTACCCTCATGACTCTCAGAAGTCTGAAGCACAAGTCCTATAAGCTACAATCACGGAAAAAATGACAGTCAAAAGAAACTTCACCACATGGAATAGGGATATAAGGCCTCTGAAGCTTAGGTCTGGGGTGGCCTTCAAGTGGCCTGGACAGCTGACATCCTTCTGCAGTGTAGACCTCTGTCCCTGCACATCTGTGAGGAGTGCAGTGTGGTAGGGAAGGCCTGAGCTCTCTAGGTGGGTAGATAGGAATGAGTTCCAGTCCCAGCTCTGCTTTGTGGCTCTGGGAAAGTTATATAACCTGTTTGATTCTCAGCTCAGGAATAGCATTATAATACCTATGTGTGGAGTCATGGTGGGGGCCAAATGAATAATATGTATGAAATATTTTGAGGAATGTGCAGTTGTGGTAGATAGTTTATTTATTTATTCTTTTTTAGATAGTTTTTAAAAAATTTAATTAATTAGTTTTTGACTGTGTGGGTCTTCATTGCTGCATGTGGGCTTTTCTCTAGTTGAGGCAAGTGGGGGCTACTCTCTAGTTGGGGTGCACAGGCTTCTCACTGAGGTGTCTTCTCGTGCTGCAGAGCATGGGCTCTAGAGCACTCGGGCTTCAGTGGTTGCAGCACGTGGGCTCAGAAGTTCTGACTCCTGGGCTCTAGAGCACAGGCTCAATAGTTGTGACACACGGGCTTATTTGCTCCACGGCATGTGGTGTCTTCCTGGATCAGGGATCGAACCCATGTCTCCTTCCTTGACAGGCTGATTGTTTACCACTGAGCCACCAGGGAAGCCCAGATAGTTGTTTTTATAGCAGGCCATCTGGAAAGCAGAATTGGCTTGGGCATTGCTTGTTGTGTGGAACCACTGTTTTAGGCAAACCAGTCCCACTGTTACAAATATGTCCTTAGTTCAGTTCAGTTCAGTTCAGTCACTCAGTCATGTCCAACTCTTTGTGACCCCATGGACTGTAGCACACCAGGCTTCCCTGTCCGTCGCCAACTCCCAGAGTTTACTCAAACTCATGTCTATTGAGTCAGTGATGCCATCCAACCATCTCATCCTCTGTCATCCCCTTCTCTGGTTAATATGTCCTTAACCTAAGCTGAAATCAGTCTCCTGGTGAAAGCGAAAGTGAAGTTGTTCAGTTGTGTTCAACTCTTTGTGACCCCTTGGACTGTAGCCTACCAGACTCCTCCGTCCATGGGATTCTCCAGGCAAGAATACTGGAGTGGGTTGCTGTTTCCTTCTCCAGGGGATCTTCCTGACCCAGGGATGGAACCCAGGTTTCCCACATTGCAGGCAGACGCTTTACCTTCTGAGCCACCAGGGAAGCCAGTCCCCTGGTAGTTAAGCTGAAATCAGTTCTCCTGTGCACAGAACATGGGACAAGAACACATCTGGCTCCTGTTGTGTGAAATATTTGAGATGTTTCACAGTGATGACAGCTTCTTTTTCTGCCTCAACCATGCCTTCTTCTGGATAAAGTGTCCTCAGTGCCTCTAAGTGTCCCTTTCTGTCACTGGTCAAGCCTGAGATCAAGATCTAGAATTGGATAGATGACAGCACAGTTACTTATTCACAACAATATGATAATGGCAATTGTATCTTGTCATTATAGAGTATTTTCAGCAATGTGTTCCCAGCATATATTATCTCATCTCATTTACTTCTCATTTGAGCCTTGTGAATTAAGCATAGGATTTATTGTTATCCTATTTGAAAAAATTAAGACAGTGATATTTGGAGCATGATTTTACTTGCCTGGGAAGTAGGATCTGGGACTTGCACTGGATCTTTCCTCTGAGTCCCAGTCCAGTGCTCAGGCTGTATCCGTTCACATGTCACAGGACACTGAGTTATCATTCTCCACTGCCAGAGACTCAGTTGTGCATGACCAGCATATTCGTAGGCTCTGTAACTCTGTATTAGGGGAGAGACAGCAAATATGGCAGAAGGTGCTTAAGATCATTTTTGAAGCTAAAATTCCACATTTTCAAGTTGCTATGGAAGCTTGAGAGTGCCTGGTGTACACAGAAGCCCTGACTGTTTCATTTGGGGAAATGGTTGTTGTCAAACAGGGTCAAGCCAGATGGAGCTGGATCTTGAACAGGGCTTACAGAAGTAAGACATATGGTGATAAGATGGAGGGTGGTGTGGAAGGGATAGAGCTTGTGGGAACTGGGATAAAAACTGTGAGTTGCTTTCCAGTGAGTGAAGAGTGGACTAGGGGCAGGATGACACAAAGATCAGATATCCAAGCAGCCCCCTTCTAAACTATGTTGGCAAGGGGCCCCTATTAAGCAACCTAAGAACAAACAGACATATAAACAGCATCAAGAAAGGCCACACAGCAGTGTCTGAGCTGTCACCAAATGCAGTCTGATCACTAAATACGTGACAGAGGCGAGTGGGGGAGGAATAGACAAGGCTCCTCTCCAATCTCCTGAAGATATAAAACACAAGCAGATCCAAGGTCAATAAACCAATGCCATCAGAGTGGGAGCAGGAGGGGAAAATGGAGGAAAGAAGTGAAAGTGGAAGCATGATTTAGTAATTCTGGAAAGAACAATGCTGCACAGAACTGAGAAGCTATTTCAGTGGGTGGTGAAAAGAAAACAAAAATCTCAAAATTGTAGAGGGAGACTGAGAGGGGAACATGAGAAAAGAAATGAAAATGGAAGAATGATTTAATGAGTTCTGGGAAGAAAGTGTGTAACTGAACTGAGGGTTGATGGAATGGATTTTAGCAAGAAAACAGAATCTTAAGAGAAGTTGGGAATGTTTGAAATGGTTTCTGATTCATCAGTTTTGAATTAAAATTTTATATGTAAAATTAAGTTATGTTCAGTCTTTGCCTACAGGATGTATAGCATCTCTATTGATACTGTTTACCACTCCGAGGGTTTACAAGGAGAATAAAATTTAAAGATACCATGTATCCCCCAGGAGGGAAGGCTGGAGGTGATTAGGAAGAACCTTTCATTAGTTGCTCCAAGCTGTAGCTAAGAGAGAGAAGAAACGAATGAGGAAAATAGGTACAAGCTTCCTATGAGCTGGAATCCCAGTAATTTAACTGGCTTTTTAGAGGCACAGCTCCATGTGGAAAGAGGGAGTGGATGATAGAGGTAATAGCTGACTGAGGAGGCAAAAAGTTGGGGAAGTGGGCCTGAGACTCAAGTGTGAGAATCCTTAGCCATGGGGTTGAAAGGTGCCAGGATGACTGTTACTTGGCAGTTACTTATCCGCTCTGAGATGCCTACACTGGGGGCAGCTTATGCAGAGACATAAACGTCAGATGAGGCTTTTGAGTATTACACCAAGAGGTAAGAAGCATTAGAGGTACTGTTGCCAAAGAATTCTCAATCAGGGTTACAGTTAAAAGATCGCTGTGTGCCTTCATGATCAAGGTTCTTCAGGGAAACAGAACCAACAGTGTATATATATATGTGTGTGTGTGTGTATATATATATATACACACATATATATATACATATATATGCATATATATATATACATATATATATACATACATATATATATATATAGAGAGAGAGAGAGTTATTGGCTCATGTGGTTATGGAGGCCCAGAAGGGCCACCCACAATCTGCTGTCTGCAAGCTGGAGACCCAGGAGTCGGTAGTGTAATTCAGTCTAAGGCTGAAGCCTGAGAATTGGGGAGGAGTGTGGAGCTGATGATGTGAATTCCAATCTGAGTCTGAAAGTCTGAGAACCAGGAGCACTGGAGTCCGAGGGCAGAGATGGGTATCTCAGCTCCAGCAGAGCATCCCTCTACATTTTGGACCTTCAATAAATTGGATGTTGCCCATCTATACTGGGGAGGGTGATTTGCTTTGCTCAGCTGCCTGATTCAAATGCTAATCTCTTCTTGAAACAGTATCAGACAGGCCCAGAAATAATATTTTATAAGCTACCTGGGTATCCCATAGCTTAGTCTAGTTGACAAAAAATTGACCATGACAGTGTAGCAGTATTGACTCCTTTCTCCTCCCAAGAGCCTGGGTCAAAAAATAGGCCACCTTTACTTATGCCCATGCAGAGGGTGGGCATTGTCTGGAGGTGCCAATGAAGTAGGGAGGAAAGGTGGTCATGCGTTTTGACTGCAGTTGCGGGAGGAGGGCAGAGGATTGGAGTGATTCAAATGGGTATCAGCTGCTACAAAGCCACACATACCTTTACAAGTGACTGGGGTTATTGAGTTACTGAGGCCCTTTAGCAACCTATACAAGCACACTATGGCCTTCCACTTCAGGCCTTTGGTCTGGTGACTGAGTTCTCTGAGGCTAGGATTGGGTAGGAATTAAATTTTTTTTTTTCAGTTTAGAAATAACTTTAGATTTACAGAAAAACTGGGGAAAATGTACAGAGAATGCCTGTATATGCAGCTTTTGGGCAAATAACTAGGAAGGAGTTCAGAGAACAGAGAGACATCTCCATAGCACAACTCTGTTCTTTTCTTCTTATTTAAGAGTATAGTTTCTCAAGACTTAGATTTATAAAAACTGAAAAATAAGTAATGTTCATCTTTGTATGCATGAACTGATTTCTACAAACATCTCATCCATCTCATTAGGCAACAAGTTTACCATATAATTTTGCTTTTCACATACTTTAATTATCTAAATTTATAATATTTGTATTATTGCCATCAATTAGGTGCTATTAATAATTATAATAATTACCTAAAGATAAACATTATTAGCAACTATTAGGGCCTTGTAATCACAGGAAATATTTTAAAAATCTATATTTCATTTATATACATATAAGTAGGAGTATGATAAAGTAATCAGTAATAGACTTTCAGCCATGAAAACACATTACAAGAAAATTCAGTGGTGGAAATGGGAAATGGAAATGCAATTCAAGAAAAGAAAGGAACACATAAATTTCCAGCTATTAAAGTGCTGGTGGTGGTTTAGTCACTGAGTCATGTCCAACTCTTATAACCCCATGGATTGTAGCCCACCGGGCTCCTCTGTCCATGAGATTTTCCAAGCAAGAATACTGGAGTGAGTTGCCATTTTCTTCTCCAGAGGATCTTCCCGAGCCAGGAATCAAACCCAGGTCCCCTGCGTTGCAGGAAGATTCTTTACTGACTGAGCTGCAAGGGAATCCTAGGTTCAAATATATTTTCTTCATTTTTTGAAATGTATTTTAAAATAGATAATAGCATCAAATTGTAAGGTATTTAAATTCTATCAGATGTGTTTTAAAGGAGTATTGTAATATGTTTGTTTCAAATTGTCAGTGTTTATAATATGCAAATTGTATCCCTTACAGTTATAGAAATATAAGATAAAATAATTCAAGTGTCTTTGAAACATGTATCATTTTCAAAATTCCTGGGGGATATGCAGAAATAAAGGAACAAAAAAATTTAAAAAAAAACAGCTCTGCAATAATTGAAAGCTACAGCTTTGGAGGATGCCTTGGGTCTGTGCTATTCATCTCCCTGGCTAATTCTCTGGATCATATCCTTGCCACCTTTTACCTGGACAAGAGCCTGAACGCCCCAGAGTCTCTCCCTGTGTGGGCAGAATTGACTTTGCTGCCAAAGGGGCCTCCCTACAGACAAATCTGGTCATGTGGTCCCTTCAGAATTTCTGTTGGGTGTCACCCCACTTGCAGCTTGTTGCCGGGCTAGGTGAACTTTTACAGGAGTCATTAGTTGAGACAGAGCTATTGGAAATATTGACTTGGAGTTTACTCATTCTTTCTAATAAAGATTTCTGCATTTAGATGGCATAGGACAGAGTTGGAAAATCAATAGCTCCTGGGCCGTATCTGTCTTGCAGATGTGCTTGGTTTGAAATCTAAAACATTTAAAAATATTTTGAAGGAGAAACATTGGAATCTTGCTAGCAGCAAGCTTTGTGGCGTTTTAACTTGCCGTATTTCCATCCCCCCTGCCAGCTGTGTAGTAGCCTTGGAAAGCAACAGCCCACAACAAAGGTGAAAGCCAGCAGACTAACATCCTTTGGAGGGGCAGGATGGGGTTGGAACACTTCCAAAGACCCATTTCCAGAGAACTGTCATTACCTCAATTTCACCTGTCTAATGGCTCCCCATTCAGAAGAGTTTTCTTTGTTTGACGTGACTTAGCGCTTTCCCAGGGTGATGAAAAGGCATTTATAAAAAACAATCAGTGGTGATGGTTTAGTATCACAGCTCCTTGAGATGATGATAGCAGCGGAGCAAACAACAGGCTGATCAAAAAACAAACAACAAACAAACAAACAAAAGACCCAAAAGGGAAAGTTGGAGAATGATATTTCCATTGGAGGTTTTGAAAAGCTCTGCTATATTCCTGTGAATCTAGAAGGCCACATTAATGCATAGGCTTATGCACATACACAAAGCTGTGCATAGATCTGAGAAAACTCTAAGCTTCTGGCTTTGGGCTAAGGCAGAGCTGTCAAATTCCTGAGTGTTGAGTCATGCTCTAAATCCACACAGGGACTCTTGACAAAGATGGGGAGAATTATTGGTTCCAGCCATTTGAAGAAATCTGTACAACCATTAACAAACCATTAAGTTAACTAAACAGAGACTTCACATGCGATAATGAATACAGACTTTAACATTATTATTAGTCCAGGAAAGTTGCTAACAAACAAGCAGCAACAAACAGCAACAAAAATAAATCCTGAGAACTGGAGAGAATCTGAGTTCCAGAGTAGCCACACTACATTATTTAAAATGTCCTTTTCAACATGCAAAGAAACAAAAAATATATGATCCATATAGAGGGGAAAAGAAGTCAGTAAGACACTGTCCTTGAAGAAGCTCACACACTGTACTAACTAAATAGCATTTAAATCAGTTATTTTAAATATGAAGAACTAAAGTAAACCACATCTAAAAAACTAAAGTATGAGAGTAGTATTTGACCAAATACAGAATATCAAGGAGATAGAATTATAGAAGAGAACCAAAAGAAATTTTAGAGTTGAAAATTACAATAACGGAAATGAAAAAATTACTAGAGAGGTTCAATAGCAGATTTGAGTTGGCTGAATAAAGAATCAGTGAACTTAAAGATATGTCAAGCAAACAAATATGCATAATTCAAGTCTCAGAAGGAGAGGATAGAGGAAGGGACAGAAGAAACATTTGAAGAAGTAATTGCTGAAAACTTTCCAAATTTGATGATAAATATTGACCTATACAAGAAACTCAAAAAACTCCAAGTATGATAAACTCAAAGGGATCCATACTTAGACAAATAATAATCAAACTATCAAAAGCTGAAGACAAAAAGGGAGTCTTGAAAGCAAGCAAGAAAAGTGACTTATTATACATAAAGAATCCTTAATAAAATTAGCAGTTAATTTTTTAATCAGAAATAAGAACATATTTGTCAATTATATCACAATAAAGCTGAAAAAAGAAGTGGGAGACAGAAGGAAGTGGGAGGGAATATTAAAAATGCTGAAAGAAAATATTTGTCAACCAAGGATGTTATATATAGTGAAACTATCTTTCGAAAATGAAGGATGTAGGATAGGTGTCCATTTTATTCTTTTGCATGTGGTTGTCCAGTTTTCCTAGCACCATTTATTGAAGAGACTATTCTTTCCACATTGTATACTCTTGGCTTCTTTTTTTATTAGCTAATCATATAGACATGGGTTTATTTCTGGGCTCTCTGTTCTGTTACATTGATTTATGTGTCTGTTTTTATGACAATAACATACTGTTTTGATTATGGTAGCTTTGCAATGTAGTTTAAAATCAGGGCGTGTGATGCCTCCTGCATTTTTCTTTCTAGAGACTGTTTGGCTCTTCAGAGTCTTTGTAAACCAGATGGCTTTTAGAATTGTTCATTCTATTTCTTTGAAAAATGGCATTTTCTTTGAAAATGTTTTGGAATTTTGATAGGGATTACATTGAATTTCTTTGGGTATTATGGACATTTTAATAGTATTTGTTATTCAAATCTATGTGCATGGAACATCTTTTCATTTATTTGTGTCTTCTCAATTTATTTCATTACTATCTTATAGACTTCAGTGTATAGGTCTTTCACCTCCTTGGTTAAATTTATTCCTATGTATTTTATTCTTTCCTATGCTATTGATAATTGCATTTTTGTTTTCTTAATTTTTCTTAATTTCTCTTAATTCTTAATTTCTTAAGAATTTTTGTTGTTTTCTTAATTTCTCTCTATAGAAACATAGTTTTCATGTCCTATAAACACTAAATTGGTATTAATCTGAACAAGTAAGGATGTTAATTGTAATCCTGCTGGCAGCCACTACTGAAGTAACTCAAAATATATATTAGGGAAACAACAAGGGAATTAAAATGATATTCTGGAAAATGTATATTTATAAAGAATAGGTGAGAGACAAACTTTGCATGTATGTAGAAGAAATAATTTTATAATAGAGTCTATTTTCTGTTTGGCTGCTGACAGCTTTTAAACCTTGCCTCTCCTCACCCTTCTGCCCCACATCTGAGCAAGCTGCTAAGAAGTCTGGGTACTCCTTTCTTTGGCACCAGTGAGAGATTCTAAACATACCAATAGCCAGAACTGAGGATGTATGGAAGCAAGTTTGAGGGAAGAAAAACATAGTGAGATAATGTTTGGAGATAATCATGTTTCTTTGGTACATTTAGGTGGAGAAGTTTACCTGGCAGTTCAGTGTTTGGGTCTGGCATTTGGGAGAGTGGTTTGGGAGTTTTAGGTCATAGAGGAAACTGGGGCTGTGAATGCAGCCACCCAAAGGTGGTAAGAATAGGGCATACAGAATAAGTGAACAGCCAGCCACTTTACTGATCCTTTTTCCTCCTGAGCACATTCTACCTAGTTAACTCTGTCCTGTGCACAGAGTTCCACCCAGGCATCCTACAGGAGAGTATGTCCCTATTCCTGCCCACACTCTGTACTCCTAGGCATTTACATGGGGATGGTCATGATGCTGGTAAGATGGTATCTGTAATCCATGAGAGCTATTCATATATGAAATGCTATTCATGCCTTGATGTCTCATACAGTTAATAGGGCCTATAAGTAGAATCGTCCATAGTAGAATCTTTATATCATTTATATACATGGAAAAATGATCAAATTTATGGGGTACCCAAGGACTAGTCTCTAGCTCTAGAGCTGGCAAAGATCAAGAGCTCCAAAAAGACGTATGGGAAGTATAAATGAACTGGAAGCTGAAGGCAGTGTTCTTTCGAATTGTCAGAAATCTGGGCAAATCACTTCTCTGTATTGTTTCCTTATCTGTAATAGAATAATCATAGTGCCTTCCTCAGAGGGTTCTTCTGAGAGTTAAGTGAATATATATGAACATGCATATGTATATGTATCATATATATGTTCATATGTATGTATGCATATGTGTATATACATATATGTATGTGTATATGTATATACACATATATTTACACATACAACATTAGAAAAGGGCCTGACACATACTAGCACTCTATAAGTATTGGCTGTCATTTGTTAAATTGTATTAAATAGTACATAACTATTCAGTTTCCTTTTAGCAAGCTTGTGAACTTTTTTGTGAACTGTTTAGGCCAGAATGGAGAGAGGGAGACAGACTAAAAGATACTCCTACTGGATTAAGATTGGAGCCTCCTGCCATCTGGTCTTCATTTGTTTTTATTAAGTCTAGAGCAATATAAACTCTTCAGCCTCTCCCTGGAAAGAGTCCTGGGTTGGAAAAAGAAAATACCGTTAAAGTATTTATTCACTTCCAATCTTAAAATGGTAGCAAAATGACTGGTTTCCCTTACTCACAGTGTTATCCGAGGGTAGTGGATGCTGTCATGTGCCACCCAGATCCCCCTTCAGGACTGAGGCACTCAATCTTGGCAACTGAAAATTCTTAGCCAAATCCTTCTCTGGGAATTGCCTTCTGCCTTGCCCAAGGCTGCCTATCTCCTGTGGACAGCCTGCATCCAATGACTGGTTGGGTGGGAGAGGTATCATGGTCCAGACCACTGGTGTTAAGAGGGAAGGATAACAAAGTGCCATTCCAGCATCAAAGATTCCCATAGGATCAGCTGAGATCAACTTGCCATTCACATTGCAGTTCTACTTATGCCTGGTCATGCTTCCCTCACCCTTACAGATGTGATTTCCCAGAGTAATCCTAAGAAACATTTACATGAAAATCTCAGAGCTTTCGAGGCGAATTTTTCCTGATGACGCTTGACATTTGGTATCAGAAATGATCCTAGGAAACACCATCTAAAACTGGATTTTGCAGATGGATCACCCATTGGCCTTTTGGCAGTGAAGACCACATCACTGGGGGTAGGTAGAGAACTGATACTGAAGATGTGATACAATTGTTGACATTTTCAACAGTGGTCAACTGAGATGGGGCACTGGTGGGCGGCAGCTAGCACATGGGCAGATGCAATCTCTCAGATAGTTAAGAGTTTGGGGATGGGTGTGTAGTCATTATAAGAACTATAATCAGATGGCTGTCTGGGAGCCATGGAGGCCTTGGAGAAAAACAATGAAAGCTTGAGAATAATTAATCACCAGTGTAGAGAGTGGGGTTCCCAGGTGGCTGAGTGGTAAAGAATCTGCTTGACAATGCAGGAAACATAGGAGACATGAATTCCATCCCTGGATTGGGAAGATTCCCCTGGAGAAGGAAATGGCAACCCACTCCAGTATTCTTGCCTAGAGAATTCCATGGACAGAGGAGCCTGGTGGGCTATGGTGCTTGGGGCTACAGTCAGTCCATGGGGTCGCAAGGAGCTGGACGTGACTGAGCACATATGCAATATAGAGCGTGAAAGTCAGATGATCTTTTTGAAAGCATACAGAGAGTCTCTCCTCTCTTTAAGCCAAAAGGTAGAAAAACCAAGGTGAAACAGAGATCCAGAGAAAGTTCAGTTTTCAACTTTGATAGATCTGCTTCATCAAGAGTAGAGCTTTGATTGGGAAGGAATGAGACCTTGAGTCTGTAATAAGGTTACCTGTATTGATACACTCAAAAATCTTGAATGCTCTGCCTCCAGGCCTTCATTAATAGCTACTCTTCTCTATTAATAGCTAGAGCTCCCCCTGCTTGAATGTAATGTAGAGATTAATGTTTATAAGAAAAGTGCATCCCCTTGGTGGGGGTGGGTATCTACTTCCACTTCCCTTCCTAGTCACCAGACTCATTACTAGAGTTAAGTCCCAATATAAACTGGCTAGGGACAGGCTAAGCCTGCAAGGAAGGAAGGCGATTGCAAACTGTAAGATCCACTGGACATAGCCAACTTGTACCAGCAGGGAACAGTAGAATGTATATGGGGCTGGATCACGATGGGATATAAAGTTGGAAAAATGAGAGTATTTTGATTTGATAGCGCTCTTTCTTGATAGAGGATTTAACACTATGGGAAGGACCCCAGGAGATGGTACTAATACGCTTCTAACTTGGCTCTTGGAAGCTTGAAAGAAGCTTCTCTATTAATACTTCACAAATTTCTTATCTTTACTGGATCATTCTCTTACCATACAGAATGCTGCTATTTCCTTTGAACAATCCGTATTTTGATCCCACATTTCATGTTTTTACTGCCCAATTCTTCTGTTCTCCTACACAGCAAACTGAAAAAATTTGCCAATTTTGTCCTTCCACTCTTTCTTTTTAAAAAGTAAACTTTATTGGGGTATATTTTCATGCATTAAAATTCTCATACCAAGTGTACAGTTCTATGAGTTTTTACAAATGGATAAACTAACCACTGCTTAAGTCAAGATGTAGAATGTTTTCATCACCCAAGGACAAATTATTTTTGCCTGTTTTAGAACTTTATATAAATGGAATCATACTATGAACTCTTTTCTGTCTTGCTTCTTAGAATAATATTTTGGAGATTCATCCAAAATATTGTTGTTGTATCAACAGTTTGTTCTTTAAACAAAATTGCTAAGTAGCATTCTATTATATGGATGTTCCACAGTTTGTTGGTCCATTCACTAATTAATGGATATTTGAATTATTTCCAATTTCTAGCAGTTGTGAATAAAGTGGCTGTAAACTTTCATGAACAAGTCTTTGGGTGGATGTATATTTTCATTTTTCTTGATTAAATATGTAGGAGTGGAATTTCTGGGTAGTGTGGTAGTTATATGTTTAACTTTGAAATTGTCAAATTGTTTTTTAAAGTGGTTGTGCTATTTCACATTCTTACCAATAATGTATGAGGGTTCCAGTTGTTGCACATTCTTGCCAAAACTTAGCATTTGTTTGGTATCTTTTCAATTTAAAAATTTAAAATTTTAGCCATTTTGACTGCTCTGTAGTAGTATCTCATTGTGGTTTTGATTTGCATTTCTCTGAGGACTAAAAATATTGAGTACCTTTTCATTTGCTTGTTAAACATTTGTATATCTTCTTTTGTGAAGCATTGATTCAAATATTTTGCCCATTTAAAAATTGGATTATTTGTCATCTTATTGAGTTGGAAGTGTTCTTTCCATGTTATAGAATCAAGCTCTTTGTCAGATGTATGATTTGAGAATATTTTTTCTCAGTCTGCAGCTTAACTCTCCATTTTCTTAGCAGGGTCTTTTGAGGAACAGAAGGTTTTAATTTTGATGAAATCTGATTTATCATTTTTTTTCCTTTTGTGGTTAATGCTTTTTGCCATCTACAAAAACCTTGCCTACTCTTAGGCCAGAAAAATTTTCCCATTCTTTATTACATCCTCACTACTCATATTTTTGTTCTCACCATGCTACTGTAAATTCTCTCATCAAGTTCACCAGCAACAGCAATCAGTTCTTAGTTCTCTTATTACTTTGACCTGCCAGCAGCATCTGACACATCTTCCTGACATGCCATCATCTTCCAGCTCTCCAAACTCCACATTCTCATAATTCTTCCTCCTACTTCCTTGCCTACTTCTCAGTGTTTGCTATAAATCTCTCCTCTTCTCTTTTCTCCCTTAATATTACAGAGCCCCAAAGCTCAGTCCTTGGTTCTCCTATTTGTCTGCCTTTCCTGTGGTTAAGTCACAAATCTTGGAACCAGACTTGACTTATTTCTCTCCTATCCTTTATCCATTCAGCCAGAAAATCCCCTGGGCTCTGTTTTCAATCTTTGCCCAGAGTTTGGTCCCTTCTCACCATTTCCCCTTGCTTGAGTCTGTATCATCTTTCTCTGAGTCACTGCGGGGACCTCCTGGTGGTCTTCCTGCCTCCACTCTTGTCCCTCTGTAGCTGTTGTCAACACAGCAGCCAAAGTGACCCTTGAAACAGAGTCATATCATGTCACTACACACATCAAAACCCTGTAGGGGTTCCCCATTTCATGGGCATAAAAATCATGGTTCTTATATAAGGGTCAGTCGTAAGATGCTCTACTGAGTTCCCACCCTGTCTCTGGCCTCATTTCTTTGCTTGATTCCACCCAGTCATACAGGTCTCCACGCTGTTTCTTGAATATGCCGGGCACATTCCTATTTTGAGACATTTAAAAAATTAAGATATTATTCATTCATCGTAAAATTCACACTTTTAAAGTGTACAATTCATTGGCTTTTAGTAAATGAACAAGGTCATTCAATCAGCTCCACTATCTAATTCCAGAACATTTTCAATATGCCAAAGACGCCTGTACCTGTTGTCTCAGGACTTTTGCATTGGCTTTTCCCTCTGCCTTCCCTTCAGATAGTCTTGTCCTCCACTCCTTCACCCCCTTCAATCTTTACTCAAATGTAACTTTACAAGGGAGTAGACCCTAACACCCTAGTCAAACTTGTAACTTCTCCCACATTAAGCAGTTTTTTTTTTTTCATTGTACTCCTCACTTTCTAACATACTGTGCCACAGTGTTTAAAATAAAGTGCGCCTGTGCCTCACCCATTCTCCAGCAACTATGTAGATTTAATGAGTTTAGGGATATTTGTGCTGTTCACTGATTACATCTAAGCAACTAGAACAGTTGTCTGCACATAGAAGATTCTTATTAAATACTTATTAAAGGAATGAATAAGCCAATGAAATAAATGATTATAAATGAACAAATGATTATAAAACATATTTATCTGTATAATTTGTAACTGGCACCAAGCGCCTTCCTTTGGGCTAGTCTTACCTTTTTCTTTTTTGAAAATCGCTAATCCCCAATTAGAAGAAGCAATGCAGATATTTACTTGAAATGGAAGTTCTTGGGGGAGATGGAGGAGGAAGAAGTTACAGAAAATGTTAAGCCATAACATTTCTTAATATCCTCTTTTAATAGTTCAGTTCTTTCAAATTCTTCTTCCTGGAGCAGCTGACTCATTTCTCCTATTTTTACCTTTTACCAAATCTCTCTCCTCCTTTTGCTGGCTCTCTGTGTCCTGCCCTATAACCACTTCTCATCTTGCCTATTGCATCCACCAAAACAAAGCCTGACATTTCCCTTCTTGACCAGGTCAGTGATAGACAGAGGGGTGCTAGAGGTTCAGTTACTCTGGCATTTTGAGAACAACTACCCTCAAGGTCCCTCTATCTAGATGCATCAGGGATTTATTCTGGGTGCTCATCCTACAACATTCTTAGATAAGTCCCCAACTCTTAAAAAGGTATGAATTTCACTCTTGCTTTTGAAAGCACAGGAGAGAGTTAGAAAATTCTCTTCTGATCTTTCCCTTGTGAACAGAACAAAAACAAATATTTCTGGATGTGAAAATACTAGAGGCCGAGAAGTAGTGGAACCATAATTAGAGACCTGCAATTCCACAGGTGAAGTCTCCCCAAAGCAGAAACTTGAGCCCCATCCTGGGGTTTATTGCTCTTTCATAGAGGACTGGGTGGGAAAGCCTAAATGAAGGGAAGGAAGATGATAAAGCCCTCTGCTCGGAGAGTGGCAAACTTGGTGGTAATGTATCCTGTCCCTTCTAAGTGGGCAGAGGGAGACCTTGATAGTAGCCTGCACTGAGAAGGTAGTGAATCAAGCAAGAGAATGTTCTCACTCCCTCCTATATCCCCTCTAATGTACAAAATGTAGGAACTGGTGCTTGGGTGATGGTTCTCATGTACTGTTATGTTTATTCACAGCTGCTTTTATAAAATCATAAAAGTAGTATGTGCTTATTGTAACAATAAAATACAGGAGTAACATAAAAGCTAAAGGCTCCCCAACACATATGATATTTATGACTCTTTAGAAACTGAAATGGAAGGTATGTTATGCAAATTTCCTGAACTCTTCTTTTTTTGTTTCACATATATCACAGGTACACACCCATGTAAGTGCATGTAGATCTCCCTCATTGTGCATAATAATTGTGTAATATTCCACTGTGTGGGCTTTTTATAATGTATTTAGTCATCTTTTCAACAGACATTTAGGTTTTTTCCTTTTTTCCCCTAGTTTTTAAAAAAAATAATTTATTTTTAACTGAAGGACAGTTGCTTTACAGAATTTTGCTGTTTTCTGTCAAATCTCAACATGAATCAGCCATAGGTATACATATATACCCTCCCTTTTGAAACTCCCTCCCATCTGCTTCCCCTTGCCACACCTCTAGGTTGATATAAAGCCCCTGTTTGAGTTTCCTGAGCCATACAGCAAATTCCCGTTCACTATCTATTTTACATATGGTAATGTAAGTTTCCATGTTACTCTTTCCATACATCTCACCCTCTCCTCCCCTCTCCCCATGTCCATAAGTCTATTCTCTATGTCTGTTTCTCCACTGTTGCCCTGTAAATGAATTCTTCTGTACCATTTTTTAAGATTCCGTATATATGCGTTAGAATACAGTATTTATCTTTCTCTTTCTGACTCACTTCACTCTGTATGATAGGTTCTAGGTTTATCCATCTCATTAGAACTGACTCAGATGCATTCATTTTTATGGGTGAGTAATATTCCATTGAGTATATATACTACAGCTTCTTTATCCATTCATTTGTCGATGGACATCTAGGTTGCTTCCATGTTCTAGCTATTGTAAATAGTGCTGCATATGGGATACATGTGTCTCTTTCAATTTTGGTTTCCTCATGGCATATGCCTAGGAGTGGAATTGCTGGGTTATATGGTGGTTTTATTCCTAGTTTTTTAAGGAATCTCCATACCGTCTTCCATAGTGGCTGTATCAATTTACATTCCCACCAATGGTGCAAGAGTGTTCCCTTTTCTCTACACCCTCTCCAGCATTTATTGTTTGTAGACTTTTTGATGAGGGACATTCTGACTGGTGTGAGGTGATATCTCATTGTAGTTTTGATTTGCATTTCTCTAATAATGAGTGATGTTGAGCATCTTTTCTTGTGTTTGTTAGCCATGTGTATGTCCTCTTTGAAGAAACGTCTGTTTAGGTCTTTTGCCCACTTTTTGATTGGGTTGTTCGTTTTTCTGATATTGGGTTGTATGAGCTGCTTGTATATTTTGGAAATTAATCCTTTGTCAGTTGTTTCATTTGCGATCATTTTCTCCCATTCTGAGGGTTGTCTTTTCTCCTTGCTTATAGTTTCCTTTGCTGTGCAAAAGCTTTTAAATTTAATCAGGTCCCACTTGTTTACTTTTGTTTTTATTTCCATTACTCTAGGAGGTGGGTCATAGAGGATCTTGCTTTGATTTATGTCATCGAATGGTCTGCCTATGTTTTCCTCTAAGAGTTTTATAGTTTCTGGTCTTCAGTTTAGGTTTTTAATCCATTTTGAGTTTATCTTAGTGTATGGTGTTAGGAAGTGTTCTAATTTCATTGTTTTACATATAGCTGTTCACTTTTCTCAGCACCATTTATTGAAGAGGCTGTCTTTACCTCATTGTATATTCTTGCCTCCTTTGTCAAGAATAAGGTACCCATAAGTACATGGGTTTATTTCTTGGCCTTCTATCTTGTTCCATTGGTCTATATTTCTGTTTTTGTGCCAGTACCATACTGTCTTTTTTTTTTTTTTAATTTTTTTATTTTTCTCTGTGCTGGATCTTCATTGCTGTGAGGGTTTTTCTCTAGTTACAGAGAGCACAGTCTGTCCGTCCTTACAGTGCTCAGGCTTCTCATTGTGGTGGCTTCTCTTGTTGTGGAGCACAGGCTCTAGAGCTTTTGGGCCTCAGTAGTTGTGGCCTTCCCAGGTGGCTCGGATGGTAATCTGTATACAATGTAGAAGACATGGGTTCGATCCCTGGGTCAGGAAGATCCCCTGGAGAAGGGACCATACTGTCTTGATGGCTGTAGCTTTGTAGTATAATCTGAAGTCAGGAAGGTTGATTCCTCCAGCTCCATTCTTCCTTCTCAAGACTGCTTTGGCTATTCGGGTCTTTTGTGTTTCCATATGAATTATGAAATTTTTTATTCTAGTTCTGTGAAAAATGCCATTGGTAATTTGATAGAGATTGCATTAAATCTGTAGATTGCATTTGGTAGTATAGTCATTTTCACAATATTGGTTCTTCTTACCCAGGATCATGGAATCTCTCTCCATCTGTTTATGTCATCTTTGATTTCTTTCATTAATGCTTTATAATTTTCTGTGTACAGTTATTTTGTCTCCTTAGGTAAGTTTGTTCCTAAATATTTAATTCTTTTTGTTGCAATGGTGAATGGGATTGATTCCTTAATTTCTCTCTCTGATTTTTCATTGTTAGTAAATAGAAATGCAAATGATTTCTGTGTATTGATTTTGTATCCTGCAACTTTGCTAAATTCACTGATTAGCTCTAGTAATTTTCTGATACTGTCTTTAGGGTTTTCTATGTACAGTATCATGTCATCTGCAAACAGTGAGAGCTTAACATCTTCTTTTCTTATCTGTATTCATTTTATTTCTTTTTCTTCTCTGATTGCTGTAGCTAGGACTTCCAGAACTATGTTGAATAATAGTGGCGAAAGTGGACACCCTTGTCCTGTTCCTGATCTTAGGGGGAATTCTTTCAGTTTTTCACCATTAAGAATAATGTTTGCTGTAGCTTATCATATATGGCCTTTACTATGTTGAGGTAGGTTCCTTCTATGCCCATTTTTTGAAAGGTTTTAGTCATAGATGGGTGTTGAATTTTGTCAGAGGCTATTTCTGCATCTATTGAGATGATCGTATGGTTTTTATCTTTCGATTTGTTAAAATGGTGTATCACATTGATTGATTTACATGTATTGAAGAATCCTTGAATCCTTGGAATAAACCCAACTTGATCATGGTGTATGAACTTTTTGATGTTTTGCTAAATTCTATTTGCTAAAATTTTGTTGAGGATTTTTGCATCTATGTTCATCAGTGATATTGGCCTGTAGTTTTGTGTGTGTGTGTGTGTGTGTGTGTGTGTGTATGTGTGTTGTCTTTGTCTGGTTTTGGTATCAGGGTGATGGTGGCCTTGTAGAAAGAATTTGGAAGTGTTCCTCCCTCTGCAATTTTTTGGAAGACTTTTAGAAGGATTGGCAGTAGCTCTTTTCTAAATGTTTGATAGAATTCTCCTGTGAAGCCATCTTGTCCTGGGCTTTTGTTTTTTGGGTGATTTTTGATCACAGCTTCAATTTCAGTGCTTGTAATTGGGTTGTTCATAATTTCTATTTCTTCTTGGTTCAGTCTTGGAAGATTGAACTTTTGTAAGAATCTGTCCATTTTTTCCAAGTTATCCATTTTATTGCCATATAGTTGTTCATAATAGTCTCTTATAATCTTTTCTTTTTCTGCATTGTCTGATGTAACCTCTCCTTTTTCATTTCTAATTTTGTTGATTTGATTCTTCTCTCTTTTTTCTTGATGAGTCTGACTAAAGGTTTGTCAATTTTGTTTATATTCTCAAGGAACCAGCTTTTAGTTTTATTAATCTTTCCTATTGTTTCTTTCATTTCTTTTTCATTTATTTCTTTTCAGATCTTTATGATTTCTTTCCTTCCACTAATTTTGGGGTATTATTGTTCTTATTTTTCCAGTTGTTTTAGGTGTAAAGTTAGGTTGTGTGTTCGATATTTTTATTGTTTCTTGAGGTAGGATTGTATTGCTATAAACTTCCCTCTTAGAACTGCTTTTGCTGCATCCCATAGGTTTTGAGTTTTCATGTAATCATTGTCATTTATTTCTAGAAATTTTCTGATTTCCTTTTGATTTCTTTAGTAACCTGTTGGTTATTTAGAAACATGTTGTTTAGTTTCCATGTGTTTGTGTTTCTTACACTTTTTTTTCTTGTAATTGATATCTAGCATCACAGCATTGTGGCTAGAGTTTCTTGACGCAATTTCGATTTTCTTAAATTTACTGAGGTTTGATTTGTGACCCAAGATGTGGTCTATCCTGGAGAATGTTCCATGTGCACTTGAGAAGGTATTTTCTTCTGCATTTGGATGGAATGCCCTGAAGATATCAATGAGATCCATCTCATCTAATGTATCATTTAAGACTTATGTTTACTTATTAATTTTCTGTTTTGATGATCTGTCCATTAGTGTGAGTGGGGTGTTAAAGTCTTGAACTACTGTTATGTTACTGTCATTTTCTCCTTTTATGTCTGTTAGTGTTTGTCTTATGTATTGAGGTGCTCCTATGTTGGGTGCATAGATATTTACAATTGCTATGTCTTCCTCTTGGATCGATCCCTTGATCATTATGTAGTGTCCTTCCTTATCTCTTGTAATCTTCTTTATTTTATGGTCTATTTTGTCTGATATGAGGACTGGTACTCCAGCTTTCTTTTGTTTCCCATTTGCATGGAATATATTTTTCCATCCTCTCACTTTCAGTCTCTATGTGTCTTGAGGTCTGAAGTGGGTTTCTTGAAGGCAGCATATATATGGGTCTTGTTTTTTTATCCATTCAGCCAATCTGTGTCTTTTGGTTGGAGTATTTAATCCATTTACATTTAAAGTAATTATTGATATGTATGTTCCTATTGTCATTTTCTTAATTGTTTGGGGTTGATTTTGTAGATCTTTTTTCTTCTTTTGTATTTCTTGACTATATAAGTCCCTTTAACATTTGTTGTAAAGCTGGTTTGGTGGTACTGAATTCTGTTAACTTTTGCTTGTCTGAAAAGCTTTTTATTTCTCCATCAATTTTGAATGAGATCCTTGCCAAGTACAGTAATCTTGGTTGTAGATTTCCTCCTTTCAGTACTTTAAATATGTCCTGCCATTCCCTTTTGGCCTGCAGAGTTTCTGCTGAAAGGTCAGCTGTTAAACATATGGGATTTCCCTTGTATGTTACTTGTTGCTTCTCCCTTTATGCTTTTAATATTCTTTCTTTGTATTTAGGCTTTGTTAGTTATTAGTATGTGTCTTGGCATGTTTCTCCTTGGGTCTATCCTGTATGGGACTCTTTGTGCCTCTTGGACTTTATTGACTATTTCCTTTTCCGTGTTGCAGAAATTTTCAACTATAATCTCTTCAAAAATTTTCTCATACCCTTTCCTTTTTTCTTCTTCTTCTGGGACACTTATAATTCAAATGGTGGTGCATTTGATATGGTCCCAGAGGTCTCTGAAACTATCCTCATCTCTTTTCATTCTTTTGACTTTATTCTGCTCTTCAGAAGATATTTCCGCTATTTTATCTTCCAGCTCACTGATTCATTCTTCTGCTTCAGATATTCTGCTATTGATTCCTTCTAGAGTATTTTTAATTTCAGTGATTGTGTTGTTTGTCTTTGTATGCTTATTCTTTAATTCTTCTACATCTTTGTTAATTGATTCTTGCATTTTCTCCATTTTGTTTTCAAGGTTTTTGATCATCTTTACTGTCATTATTCTGAACTCTTTTTCAGGTAGTTTGCCTATTTCCTTTTCATTTGTTTAGACTTCTTTGTTTCCAGTTTGCTCCTTCATTTGTGCAGTATTTCTCTGCCTTTTCTTTTTTTTTAAGTAATTGTGTTTGAGGTTTCCTTCTTGAATTCTTTCCTTGAAGAAGGTAAAATTCTTTCTTCCTTTTGGTTTCTGCCCTCCTTAGGTTGGTCCAGTGGTTTGTTTGAGCTTTGTATAGGGTGAGATTTGTGCTGAGTTTTTGTTTGTTTTTTTTTTCCTCTAATGGTCAAGGCTGAGTGAGGTGGTAATCCTGTCTGTTGATGATTGGGTTTGTATTTTTTTTTTATCAATTTATTTATTTTAGTTGGAGGCTAATTACTTTACAATATTGTAGTGGTTTTTGCCATATATTGACATGAATCAGCCATGGGTTTACATGTGTTCCCCATCCTGAACCCCCCTCCCACCTCCCTCCCCATTCCATTCCTCTGGGTCGCATTGCACCAGCCCTGAGTACTTGTCTCATGCATCGAAACTGGACTTGGCATTCTGTTTCACATATGATAATATACATGTTTCAATGCTATTCTCTCAGATCATCCCACCCTCACCTTCTCCCACAGAGTCCATAAGACTGTTCTATGCATCTGTGTCTCTTTTTCTGTCTCACATATAGGGTTATCGTTACCATCTTTCAAATTCCATATATATGCATTAGTATACTGTATTGGTGTTTTTCTTTCTGGCTTACTTCACTCTGTATAATGGGCTCCAGTTTCATCCATCTCAATAGAACTGATTCAAATGTATTCCTTTTAATGGCTGAGTAATATTCCATTGTGTATATGTACCACAGCTTCCTTATCCATTCGTCTGCAGATGAGGCATCTGGCACAGGGTGCTACTGATGGTTGGGTGATGCAGGGTCTTGTATTCAAGTGGTTTCCTTTGTGTGAGTTCTCACTATTTGATACTCCCTAGGGTTAGTTCTCTGGTAGTCTAGGGTCTTGGAGTCAGTGCTCCCTCTCCAAAGGCTCAGGGCTTGATCTATGGTCAGGAACGAAGATTTCACAAGTGGTTTGTTATGGCATTAAGTGAGATTGAAACAAATACCCAAAAAGGAGACACCAAGGATGAACCCCAGACAAATGGCAGTTACAAAATCAGGCAAATAATTAAAATAATGGAATACACACAGACACATATACACCCATGAGCAAGTGTATACAGTGATAACAGTCCAACAAAAATAAAGTACAGTAGATTGACCCAGCGAACAAAGGAAAAAAAAAATTATATTTTCCAGTTAAGAACAAAACTAACTTAAGCACAAACTGGAAAACAAAACTAAAAGAAAGTGCCAAGTGGGGAATAAAGCAATGAAAACAAAACTAACAAATATGTTGAAAGGAAAGGAAATAAAGAAAAGAAAGAAAGAATAGATATGCAAAGTTAAATAGAGGTAGATGAAGAAGATTTATATACATTAAAGGTTAACTGCAAGGAGAAAAGAACAGTAGGAAGGGCAAACAAAGGAATAAATGTAGAAAAAATATAATAGGTTTAAAAAATTAAAACTTAAAATTATAAAAGAGAGAAAAGAAAAAATTGGAAGAAAGAAAAAAGGGAAAACAAAAGGAAAACTCCACAGAACTGCAAAAGCTCCATGCAGAGGCAGAGGTTTATATTAACAATAGAAAGTGTGTCTGAATATACACCTATACATATACACCCATAAGCAAAATCAAAACAGTCCAACAAAAATAAAGTAAAATAGACTGACCTGGTGAATGAAAGAAACCAAAAGTTATATTTACCAGAACAAAACTAATTAAAGCACAAACTGGAAAACAAAACTAAAGGAAGGTGCCAATTGGGGAATAAAGCAATGAAAATAAAACTAGCAAATATGTTGAGAGGAAAGGAGAAAAAGAAAAGAAATCAGGGATAGATATGCAAAGTTAAACAGAGGTAGATAAAGAAGATTAATATACATCAAAGATTAACTTCAAGGGGAAAAGAACAGTAGGAAAAGCAAACAAAGGAATAAATGTAGAAAAAATAACAATAGGTTTAAAAAATTAAAATTTAAATTAAAAAAAGAGAAAAGAAAAGAGAGAGAAAAAAAAGGAAAACTCCACAGAACTGCAAAAGCCCAATGTAGAGGCAGAGGTTAATGACAACAATAAAAAATTTGACTGAGAAAAAAAAAATCAAAAGCTTAATTGTATTTCTTAGTGCCAATAAAACTGACAACTACAACAGAGGGGGAAAAAAAGGAAAAAAAAGAGAGAGAAAAAAATCCAAAAGAATCTACCAAACAAGTAAAAAAATAAGAATAATAAGTATTTTTCTTGAGTCAATGCTGTCAGAGTCCTTTCCCTTGTTGGGAATCACAGTCTGCCTTACCTCCCTTGGATGCCCTTCAACACTGTGCTGATCTCTGGGCCTGCTGTGGGGGCAACTCAGATTCTAATTCGGTCCTATTCCTGTGTGTTCTTGCCACCAGTGTCCACAGCTATCAGAGCTAGTCCTTTTTTATTTTTTTTGTGGGAGCTCTCAGTGGCCTTTTATATATTCCATAGACACGGAATCTGCTTAGTTGATCATGTGGATTTAATCTGCAGCTTGTAACAGCTGGTGGGAAGGTTTTGGGTCTTCTTCCTTAGCCACATTGCCCCTGGGTTTCAATCGTGGTTTTATTTCCACCTCTACATGTGGGTTGTCCATTGGGGTTTAGCTCCTAAGGCTGCCCTGGAGTACTTGGGTTTGCCCCTGTGAGGGCCAGGTGTGGAGGTGGTGCAGCTGCTTGGGTTGCAGGGGTTCTGGCAGCACCAGGTACTCAGGGGAATTGGCGGCTAGGGCAGCAGGAAATATAGTGCTCTAGAAGGGTATGGCAACCAGTATTGGCCAATATGCTCCAGTATTCTTGCCTGGAGAACCCCCTCCCTGACAGAGGATCTTGGCAGGCCACAGTCTATAGGATTGCAAAGAGTCAGACATGACCGAAGTGACCCTGCACACACAGATGCAAGACTTTTTTGCCTGTGGCAGCTCTGCCCCAGTGAGAGTTGAGCATGAAGGTGGTGCAGCTTCTTTGTTTGCAGGGACCCTGGCGGTGCCAAGTGTGCAGGGACATGGACTGCCTCCGCAGCAGGAGTTATGACCCTATCAGAGTCTTTTTTCGAGCCTCTTGAGGCTGTCTATCAGAAGGCCTCTTTGGCCAATCTTTCTCCGAAGCTCCTCCTATTCAGGCATTAGAGCATTCCCTTGCCTGGGGTCCTTCTTTCCTAGTTTAAACAGTGTTGCAGTGAACATTCTTTTATACACGTCTTTATGCACTTAGGCTAGTGGTTCTGTAGAAAAAAATCCTAGAAGAAAATTTTCTAGATTGAATAGTATGTGTTTTTAAAATATTAATAGATATTAACATATTATTCTTTAAAATGCCACATATATTTGGACTCTAATCAGTGCTGAATCATATTTTTTCCTGTTAATAAATCTATGACAATCAGTATCTCTTATTTTCCAAATCAGTACTGTCAGAAGAAATATAAAGCAAGCCACATATATAATTTAAAGTTTTTTAGAAGCCACACTGAAAATAATAATAGGAAATGGGTGAAATCCATTTTAATAATAGCTATTATCTAACCTAATGTATCTAAAATATATCATTGTAACATATAACCAATATAAAATTATTAAAGATATAGTTTACATTTTTGCCACTAAGTATTTGAAATTCACTGTGTTTTTTACACTTAGGACAGACCTCAATTTGGATCAACTACATGTGACAAAACACCACAGGCAAAACAGCAAAGCTCTAAACTGTCTTTGAGTCCTTTGCCTGCTTTTTCATTGGGCTGGTTTTCTTTGCTTGTTGATTTCTAAGCAATTACACTTTTTTCAAATTGGCTTTCACTTTCTTTTTACACCACATTCCTTTTTTAAAAAAGTTATTTATTAATTTTTGGCTGTACTGGGTCTTCATTACTGTGCGGGCTTTTCTTTAGTTGTGGTGTGCTGGGACTACTCTGTAGATGCAGTGCGCAGGCTTCTCATTGCAGTGGTTTCTCTTGTGAGATCAGTAGTTGCTACTCTCAGGCTCTAGAGCACAGACTCTGTAGTTGTGGTGCATAGCCTTAGTTTCTCTGCAGCCTGTGGGGTCTTTGGATCAGGGAAGATTTCTGGATCATGTCTCCTGCATTGGCAGGCAGACTCTTTACCACTGAGCCACCAGGAAATCCCTGACTTTCACTTTTGATCTTGCTTACAATCCACTGAAATATTGGTGGATTGACTGGTGAATGATTTTAATTTGTATGTAGACAAATTTAGTCTTCTTTTTAGCTTTTCAGTTTGCTTTCATACTCTAAAACCATCAAAATTGCATTTATGCTTTCATTTTTTCCTTTAAACTATTTGCTTCTCTTAAATATTATTACTATTATTCTGAAGATCACATCATCACCTTTATTACTGATTAAAATCTGGTTGGAGGATGTAACTTTAGGTCTGTTAGCCAAGGGAGCTTCTAATTCTGAAGTTCAGAATCTAACATTTTCCCATCAGTCCCAGACAGAATGGGCTTGAATGGGCTTCCCTAACATTGAGTGAGCATCAGAATCACCAGGAGGGCTTGTGAAAACATGGACTGTTGGGCCTTAGCCTGAGAATTTCTGATTGAGTAGGTGAGATGAATACCTCAAATTTGCTTTCTGAAGTGTTGTAGATGCTGCTGGTTTGGAGATCCCATTTGGAAAACCGCTGGGTCATGTCATACAGGAACATGGAAATATGTGGTTTCTGTGGGGAGCCTTGCTCCCAAGATAGAAAAGGCAGAGCTGAACAGTTTGGGAAACTTCTTCCCAAGTTTCCATCTCCCATATGGTGTGAGTAAAGATGGATAGAGACCCAGTCCTCCCATAGAGAAAGGAAACATTGGGAATCGGGAAGATAGTTTACTAACACAAATATTTCTACTTTCCAAACTTATATCTGTGTCTCCACATTAGCAGTTCTGTATTCTGGCTGCACATTGGAACCAGCTTGGGAAACTCCAAAAATAACATATCTGGCCCCACCCCTAGAGGTTCTAATTCCTGGTCTGGAGAGGCCCTATCCAGCAATATTTAAAAACTCTCCTTGAATTGCAGTGTTCAGCCAAAGTTGAGACTCGTAACTCTGTAACTTTGCAAGTCCAGGCATCACCTGGTATTAATAGCTTGTTAGAAATGAATCTCTCTCCACGTAGACCTACTGAATCAGAATCTGCATTGTGATCCACAGACCACAGAAGTTAGATGATAGCAGAACTTTGACATTCAGGAGGATTTACCTGGCTTTTAGGGTTGTGCTGAGGGACTGACAGGTATTGGCAGTCACCTTTTTCTCTGTGGATGGCTTACCTCCCTCTGAGTTTCCTGTGTGCATGCTCTCTTCTCTGTCCACACCCATTCATTTTTTTTTACTGTGGTGACAGATACATAACATAAAATTGATCATTTTAAACCATTTTCAGTGCACAATTCAGTGGCATTAAGTGGCATACAACATTTACAAAGTTGTATAACCATCACCACTATCCATTTTCAGAACTTTTAAAGTATTATTTTGTTTTAAGGAATGAAGTAAAAATCCACTTTCACATTACTAGCCACCTGTCCAAATGCCATTTATTGAATATACCATATTTTCTTTCATTGTTTTCAGTGGTACTTTGTCATATATTAAATTCATATGTGTATTTGGATCTATTTCTGGCTTCACAAACTTGTAACTATTATAGCTTTAGAATAAATTTTATTAATTGAAATGTATGAAATCACCAATATTCAAGCATTTCTTGATGTTAAAATGGCAGTTTTATGTGATTCAACTTAATATCAGATAGGGTGAGTTTTATACATCTCTCTTTTGCTACTCCATCACTCTTTTTTAAAAAGTATTTTTTCCTGGTTATTCTCAATTTTTTTTCCCTGACAGATTTACTGTTTGTCAGATTCTTTCTGTTATGGGTCTAATTGTGTCACCCCAAAGTTCACTTGTTGAAGCTTTAACTCTGTATGATTGTATTTGGAGATAGGGCATTTAAGGAGATACTTAAGGTTTTTTTTTATTTTTTTTTTATGCTTCAGTTTATATTCCAGTGACTTCATTCATTGTTACCTATTTGGTGACAATTCAATAAATACTTGTTAATGATTATGCAAAGGAAAAGTAAAGTTACATTTGCCCTTTCTTTGCCATCAGTGCTATAGTTTGGAGACCAAGTTATACATTTCTGTCCTCATTTTCATTTTATTCCCTGGTTGAAGCAGATGACCCACTTACTGTTTCCTGATTTTGAGGTAATTATATGCAAGCATTAGTGCTATTGCTATTTCAGCTTCCAATAGTTCTATAGAGCAGAAATAGCAGTGGACTCAGAGCTACCATACTTGATTTCTAATACCAATTCAGTCACCAGCTGCCTTAGTTTTTCACATATTTGCACAAGGCTAGAGATGGGGAGTGCAGACAAATTTGGGGGCACTACAATTGTCCTTTGGGGATCTACCTCTTCCTCTTCTAGTTCACATGGTATAAGACAGGTAACTCCATTACCACTTTTAGTATTCAGAGTATATCTCAGACCTGTCCAAAAGAGGACACTAGGCCATTAACCATGGTTTTTTGTATTGTGCTCATAATCCAAGCTAATCTAATGAGAAATTTAGCCAGAAATTTTGTTGAAATTTTTGGATGAAACTTTTTTTTTTTTTTCTGAAGAGGTAGCTACATTACTAGGATGTAATCTCACAGGTGCTGGTGTCCATCTTGCCTTGGGGTAACACTGGGGGCATTTCTTTGAGAAAACCTGAAAGAAATGTACATGATATAAAGGAAAGTAGAACAAAGTTACATGGAGAAATTTCTTACAACCTAGAATAATAGTTGAGCCTGAAACTAGCTCTAAATCTAAGTTTTTAATCATAATACTAAGTATAATATTATAATACTATATTAGTATAGTATAGTATACATTATATAATACTATATAGTGTAGTATATTATTACAGTATATTATAATAATATTATAATACTGATCATAATACTTATGTATTATTTTTAATAATAATATATAAGATATTCATATAGCAAATACAATGTTCTGGGTGTGCTTCATAAGACTCATAATACATATAGTGCATATAATACAAGGACTCTATGAAGAAATTAAAATTAATATACAATTTTATATTAGACAGTATGAAATAAAGAGTAGTTAGTTGACTTACCCAAAGTAACAGAGCTAATATATAACCTAATTCAGGAATATATGCTCTTATCCACATCATGATGTAGTCTGATGTGCTTCAATTTTAAGAATCAATGCTTTCCATTTTAACTTATGAACATTTGAATTTTTATTTGTTTTTTATGGTCTGAAACTAAAATGTCCTGATTAATAGTTTCCCTCAGCAAAAGCAATCCTTTCTTTTTCTGAAATCAACATTTTATATGTATTCATTTATTTTATGTTGGGCTGGTAAAGAATTTTCCCACAATGCAGGAGACTTGGGTTTGATCCCTGGGTTTGGAAGATTCCCTGGAGAAGGGAAAGGCTACCTACTCCAGTATTCTGGCCTAGAGAATTCCATGGACTATATATAGTCCATGGGGTCGCAAAGAGTCAGACACAACTGAGCAACTTTCACTTAAAGAAAAAAACAAAACTATTTTATGTTGGTCCTCTGATTTCTTGAAATTTATTTATGTATGTATAAGTATTCTTGCTGTTACTAGAATTTGTAGAAACTTCAGGGTATATTGTAAACTGTGTTATTGCCACATCACATTGTAGGAATCAATGATACATTCAGGATTAAAATCAAGTGTCAGGAAAGCCATGTAGTTTAAATATTCAGTGATGTGAAATTGTATTGATTTGGTCCCAAGAGCTTATCTGAAGAAAATATATTTATTTTATTTATGGTAAGTTCTAAGAGTATTTAGTAAATCAAAATATTTCATCTATATCAGTTGAGAAAATGGTTTCGTATATTTTGCTGTTCCTAGCACATCATTTGCTTCCTCACATCAAGATAAGAAAGGTTGCAGCATGTATTTATTTTGTTTTTGAGCATAATGGTTAATGGCTTTTTCTGTTCTCAGAATTTTTTAAGCCATTAATTTTACCTCAGTATTTTCTTTCATTCCACACCATCCTACATACTAATTAAGTGTGTAAATTTTTCTTACAACCACATCTTCTTACTAGCCCAAATCAATTAATTCCTCCCCATCACACTTATTCAGGCTCAGTGCCCTCTTCTATTACCTCAGTGACAAGTTGACAAAATACAGTGCTTTACATCTATCATTTATTTCTGGTGGTAAAGATATGATACAATGGATTTAGATCCTCATTTTAGCCATCAGTTAATCATGGGTGTACAGGCTGTAACAGCTTTCAGAGGTGTTTATTGTCCAGTTTCTGATGCATGTATGGATTCCATTAACGGAATGAATTCACAAATATTTATGTAAGATATGTCCAATACAGGGCTTCCCTTGTAGCTCAGATGGTAAAGAATGTGCCTACAATGCAGGAGACTCGGGTTCGATTCCTGGGTAGGGAAGATCCCCTGGAGGAGGAAATGGCAACCCACTCCAGTATTCTTGCCTGGAGAATCCCATGGACAGAGAAGCCTAGTGGGCTACAGTGCATGGGGTCGCAAAGAGTCGGACACAACTGAGTAACTAAACTACCACCACATCCAGTATAAACTTAATTCTTTTCTGTTAAATTGCATTGTATGTCAGCTATAAATGGTGATTAGGATTAGGTCAATACTTTTATAATAAAACTGCCTCTATAAAGAGATGTGATATTACTAGGGATGAAATTATTTTAGTAGAAAAGAAGCTATAGCACTCTGCACTGTTCTCAGAATTTTATACATACCATTCCTAATTCAACATGTAACTCATGTACTTTCTAACCTCTATTGTCCATATTTTATGGACAGCATAAAGCGGCAACTAGAGACTGTCCTTTTTCCAGTTTTTCCCAGCGGATCTTGGGTCCTCAATCAAAAAATACTTTGAAGTTCCTAGCATAGAGTGAAGACTGAATAAATAAATATTCCTGTCTACCAAGATTCCACTAAAGGGAGAATAAAGACATAAAATTGTATAAATCTTCAATTAAGAAAAGAACAAATAGAACACAAGCATCTATTAGAGCAAGCACAAATAGAGCAAGATTTCAATAAATTTCCCATACTCATAAAGAATGATGGTAACCAGTATAGTAGATCAGAGAAAAGCTTAGCCTAGACTATGTGGGGAATAGAATATAATCAAGGAAGAGCAAGTTGCTTTGGCAAAAACTCAGTGTCCTGATGCTCAGACTAGCCAGATACTAAGTAGCCTAAGAATGAAACTTGGGGCTGAAAATATTGAGATTAACTTAATGATCATATACCATAGATATGAAAGAATTTATACAGTCAGCCTCTAGAATTTCTACATGCCTATAGGGAACGGTCGGAGAAGGCAATGGCATCCCACTCCAGTACTCTTGCCTGGAAACTCCCATGGACGGAGAAGCCTGGTAGGCTGCAGTCCATGGGGTCGCTAAGAGTCGGACACGACTAAGCGACTTCACTTTCACTTTTTCCTTTCATGCACTGGAGAAGGAAATGGCAACCCACTCCAGTATTCTTGCCTGGAGAATCCCAGGGACGGCGGAGCCTGGTGGGCTGCCGTCTCTGGGGTCGCACAGAGTCGGACACGACTGAAGCGACTTAGCAGCAGCAGCAGCAGATGATATCTAGGATTCCTGCTAGCTCCAAAATTCCATACTTCTAAAACATTGCATGTTTTTCCCAAAGTGAGATTCTCCAAGCAAAAACAACAAAACCCCATGTGTATTGTGAGGCTTTAGCCAATAGCAATTGGTATGAATGGGATCCCATAATTTGCACACAATGACTTCATAAAGAGATTCAAACAAGAAATTATTGTTATTTTTTATATTTCCAGTACAAATAAAAGCAGTAAGTTGCCTCTAGTTCTACAGATGATCTGCTGGATTCAAAAATAACTAAAGACTCAAGCAGACTCTAATAAACATAGCAATATAAGATGCCTTGTTATTCATCACAGGGAAATCCAAGTTTATAATTCAAGTTAGATAATGTTAACGAATTTAAGATATCTTTTATTTTCGTTGGCTTTGGGGTCAGGCTAACTCAGGTTTAAATGGCAGTTTTGATACTCTACTTCATTTTCCAAACCTTCTATAGCATTTTTTATTTTTAATTTCCAAGACCATTCTCTGTTTTCTTTTTTCACTAGTAGCATACTGTGCTTATTTCACATAACATTTTCTTCCTGCACCGTCACTGTTTCCAACAATTTCTTCTTTCTGTTTGCTTGTCCTAATCCACATCTTGACCCTAGAAGCTTTCTTCTGATATCTGTTAATCCTCAGGTGTCTGCTTTTTTTTTTTTTTTGATTGGATTGTTTGCTTTTTTGTCATTGAGTTATAAGACTTGTATTAAATATTATGGATGCCTGCCTGCCTGCGTGCATGCTCAGTCATGTCCGACTGTTTGCAATTCCATGGACTGCAGCCTGCCAGGCTCCTCTGTCCATGGGATTTCCTAGGCAAGAATACTGGAGTGGGTTTCCATTTCCTTCTCTGGTACTTAAGGTTAAATGAGGTCATAAGTGTGAGGTCTTTATCCTTTATACGAACAGTGAAGAGTGAGACACTCGGAGGGCATGTGCCCAGAAAGAAGGTCAAGGGAAGGACACAACCAGGTGGCCATCAGCAGGTCAAGTAGGGATGTTTCACAAGAAACCAGCCCTGCCAGTGCCTTGATTTTGGACCTCCAGCTCCTCAGAACTGTGAGAAACTAATTTTTGATGTTTAAACTACCTTAAAAAAGTCTATGGTACTTTTTATGGCAGTCCAAGGAGACTAAGGTGCCCCTCTGCCAAGTATTTTTGTCATTTTTATTGGGATCATGTGAATGTCTAGATCAATTTAGGGAGAGTTTAGACCTTAAATGTTTAGTTTTCCTGTAAAAAAAGACATGGTTTTCTATTTAATCAGATTTTCTTTCATGTTATTCGTTAAAGTTTTATGTATCAAAGATGTGTATATTTGTGCTAACTTATTTCTAGGGCTTCTCCTTTTTTGGCATACGTTATTGTTGTTATTTTAAATGGATTTTTTTTCTCCTACTAAATTGTTTAAATACTTTTTAAAAAAGCGTGAGATAGTTTAAAGGTCTTGCCTTTCTTTTAGCTGATTGTTTTGTATTTCTACCAGACACACTGCCTTATTAGTTCCTGACTTTTTGCTTATAGGTATTATCCATTGACTTTTTGATGTGGAGGCTGAGATGCTAGCCATTTCTTCACTTCTCCTCTTGGATGAACTCATACTTCCCTTCACATCTCTTCCAAATGTACTTAGAGTACGTTATCTTTGGATCAATACCCAGTGTCTATATTGTTTTGGCTATGTAAACATTACTCACAATTAAGCCATTTTATAAATTAAGATGAGTTTATTTTCCCTCTTGCACTGTTTTCCCCCTGTAGTTAAAAACTATTTTGCTTGTTTGTTTATTTGATTAGTTTTCTCTGGCATCACTAATACCACCCCACACTCTTCCTTAGATGTGTGTATCTCCTCTGAATATGCTCTTACTAATTAGGGATTTATTCATAAAGTTTTCTAAACAATACTGTTTCTGAAGCATTATGAGCTGCTCTGATCTAGAAAGACTGCCTTTTCAGTGTGCTGGCATCACCATCTTGAAATTCCTCTCACCTTCCTCTTGCTTTGGGTCTCCTGTGTTCTGTATCTCACCTCTTCCTTTCTTTTGGCTTATTGCTTCATTTAATACAGCTCATCATAGGAGCTTCCTGAAGAAGGCTGTGTGGGAGAAACCTGGAAGTGCTAGGAGGCCTGGCAGCACGGTTGTAGACCAAGAGGGATTGTGCAGGGTGGGGAAAAGATCCATTTAAAACATCAACAGTAGTATATGACCACGAAGAGGAGTGTGCGCTCTGCAATTTCACATTTTCCAATGGTGGCAGCTGGGACATGTTCCTTGATCTCTCTTTCTCTCTTTCATTATCTGTAAAGTGGGAATTGTAATACTACCTACCTCATAGCTCCTGGCACTTAATAAATGCAATATAAATATTGGCTGTTATTCTCAACCTTGGCTGTGTGCACATACAGAAGAATGGGACACAAATATGCTTATTAACAAGCTGGCTTCATTGCAGGGTGATTTGGCTGGTCCATTTTGATAGCCTTTCCTTCGGGGCTGCTCAGACTAGCCAGAGAAGGCTCTGTGACCTTCTGCATGGGGGCAGAAAGCCTGGCTACCAGAAAAAGGCAAGAGAGAGAAGAAGCCTGGGTAAAGGAGAGGGTCTCAGCATTTGGTATTCAAAGTTTCACTTAATCTTCTTGTTTTCAGTATGAGAAACTCACCTCTAGCTCTACATACTGTCTCCTGGCTGAGACATCTTGTGTTATCCTATCTAGGGCATATATATCTTAACGCCTGCTGAGTTGGGGAGGAACAGCTGCTGTCACTTTTAACCGGAGATGAGATCTGGTGGGGAGATGGGGACTAACTTTCTTTAAACAGACTTTCAATCAGTTCTCTTGTTTTTAGCCTATCATCACCCTACTTCACCATCTTCCCTGGTGCTTTAATTCCTAATCCTGTTGAGAGTTCAATGGTGCTAATCAGGTGGCATATTTCCAATCCCATGTCTGGCTTAAAAGTCACTTTTCTCAGGTTCAGGAGTTAGTTACCAGTTAGCATCAACCTCTAGTTGGTAAAATATCATTGTTTTTTCCTTTTTTCCTATTCTCTTTGTATTCATGGGTTAATGACATTAAAAGAAACCCCACTTTTAGTGCTGTTGCATAGATATTTCAAGAGGAAATGTAGCTGGTACCTGTTGAGTATTTTGTTTCCTCAACTTAGGGGGTCCATCTGATATCCATCTCCCTGCCCTGTGGCTGGAGAGGCCACTAGTAAGCTAGGA
The DNA here is from genome assembly GCF_054371585.1 of Giraffa tippelskirchi. Taxonomy (NCBI): domain Eukaryota; kingdom Metazoa; phylum Chordata; class Mammalia; order Artiodactyla; family Giraffidae; genus Giraffa; species Giraffa tippelskirchi. The sequence continues at coordinate 47,843,981 of NC_137276.1, forward strand.
CAGTCATAGGAATCACTTCATTTCTTTCCTGTCTCTCAGGGATCACAGTCCTCCACCACCTGTTATATAGTGTCTTGAAAGTTATTGTTTCATTTTTTTTTGTTGGTTCAGACAAGAGGTCAAATCAAGATCTTGTTACTTCCTGTTTGTCAGAAGTGGAAGTCTACTTGTAATATGTAGATAATAATAGTAATTTTTTCATAGTAGTAAAATGTGCTAATAATTGTAAAGGGCTTAGAGTAGAGCCTGACATACAGTAATTAGTATGAGATCACTACTAATACTATTGTTAATACTATTACTGTTAGTAATATTAGGTTCTTAGGATCTGGCAGTTAGTATATATTCAATTAATATCATTTCTCCTCCTCTTTCTGTTGTACTATTGCTCTGGCTGCTATGTTGTTACTACTGTAATTGTCATTATTACTACAATCTAACAAAATTGCCTTAGGAAAAAAAAATCTCCCTGGCATGAAAAGAACCTGACCGATTTCTATGAGAGACTGTAATTAAGAGCTTACCTGAGAAGTGGAGGGAGCATGAACCCTCTAATCTGAACCTAGATTCACTCACCCAGGGAAAATCACTGCACTATATCGTCATGATTTTTACATTGGTCTGGGAGATATCTTTTCCTGAAAGTTATAAAACTGTTAACAAATTCAACTTCTTTGCTGTGTAGTCACCTGAACAAAGTTTGTGCCTTCCCTCTCTCTTCCATATTTCATCTGAGTGTCTTGTCTTAGAAAAGAGTGGGATAGGGAAGAGAGCTAGCATCTATCTTCTGTCCAGAGTATAACAGAAATGCTTTGTTGTTGTTCAGTCACTCAGTCGTGTCCGACTCTTTGGGATCCCATGGGCTGCAGCACGCCAGACTTCCCTGTCCTTCATTATCTCCTGGACTTTGCTCAGACTCATGTCCATTGAGTTGGTGATGCCATCCAACCATCTCATCCTCTGTCTTTCCCAGCATCAGGGTCTTTTCCAATGAGTCGGCTCTTTGTATCAGGTGGCCAAAGTTTTGGAGCTTCAGTTTCAGTCCTTCCAATGAATATTCAGGGTTGATTTCCTTTAGGACTGACTGGTTTGATCTCCTGGTTGTCCAAGGGATTCCTCTTCTAGATGTTAAAATGACTGTTTCACTCAACTTTTGAACAATAATTTTATCAACTATAAAATGGAGATAATAGAACCCATCTTGAAGAGTGCTTACAAAAATGAATTTTAGAAATATGTAAAGTGTCTTGGATAGTATTTGATATCATCTATAGATAAATTTTCTCTGCTGCTATTATCTTCACAAAAGTCCTACAATGTAGCTAGTATCACTGTTTTCTTTTTACTGATGGATAAAAATGTTGCTTACATAAGACAACTGATGAAGCCAATATGAGACCCACTGTAAATGTCAAGCTCAACCTGAAATGCCATTTACCTATTCATCCATTAGGGATTTACTGAAGTCCTCCCATATTCTAGGCATACAGGATATGGATACAGACAAGTAAATTTATAAGTGCAGTAAAGTGTCACAGGGACACTGACAGAAACATGTATGGAAGGGAATGATTCTACATGGTTTTAGGAACGAGGGGGCTGTCACTAAACACTTCACTTGGACTAAATCTTGAGATATGCTAGTATTTGCCCAAGGGAAAGGATAGGGAGAAGTGTATTCTGAGCAGAGAGAATAGCATGAATAAAAGCAGAAGCATAAGATTGCTAGTTCATCAGTATTTATGGAATGTAAAATACCTTGGGGCTTGATGAGAAAATGGTCTGGAGTAGGAGGTTCTCGATGCCAAGAAAGCAGTTGGAATTTTAACTTGTAGGCCATGCAAAGCCACTGAAGGATTTCAAATTGGAAAGTACCTAAACCAGTTAGGCAGCAGTATTTTAAGCCAAAATAATATAAATTAACATGTTCCCATGGTAACAAGTCAAATAGTACATATTTAGAAATAAAGGACTCAGTTCTATGGTGCAGGTAGTTGATAGAGGTTTCATGATGTCTTTTCTACAAGTAGGATTCTCTCCTGATGAGGACAGTGTGGCTGGATATTCTGTTTGTGACAGGGAACTGGCAGTGAGCAGGTGTCACTGAAGAATTGATGCTTTCCAACTGTGGTGCTGGAGAAGACTCTTGAGAGTCCCCTGGACAGCAAGGAGATCAAACCAGCCAATCCTAAAGGAAATCAACCCTGAATATTCATTGGAAGGACTGATGCTGAAGCTGAAACTCCAATACTTTGGCCAACTGATGTGAAGAGTTGACTCATTGGAAAAGACCCTGATGCTGGGAAAGATTGAGGATGGGAGGAGAAGGGGGCAATAGAGGATGAGATTACTGGATGGCATCACCAACTCAATGGACATGAGTTTGAGCAAACTCCAGGAGATGGTGAAGGACAGGGAAGCCTGGAGTGCTGCAGTCCATGGGGTCACAAATAGTCAGACTGACTGAGCGACTGAACTACAAGTGTAACTTCATAGCATGAGATTAGGAAGCTGGGCATAGATTTTCCAGATCCCTGAATGAAGAAAAGCTCAATCGTCATCCTCACTGCAGTAGTCCCAAGTTCACTTTCTTTTAAAAAACACCCTTAATCAACTCTGTTGAAACCTTGAAATCCAAAGCAAGAATTCTCAGGGTTGTGCAATAGGGTGAGTCTTTCTTTATCATGATTTATCTGTTAACCTTCTCTTAGTCACTTTTTAAGTCAAAAAATTGTTGAAATGTCCTTTTCACTAATGGCCTTTCTCTTCACTATTTTATTAATATTTTTAATAATTTTATTTATTTGTTTACTTTTGGCTTTACAGGTCATCGTTGCTTTGAGGGCTTTTCTCTAGTTGCAGCAACTAGGGGCTACTCTTCATTCCAGTGCGCAGGCTTCTCACTTCAGTGTCTTCCCTTGTTGCGAAGCTTGGTCTCCAGGTGTGCAGGCTTGAGTAGTCGAGGCTGCTGGGCTCTAGAGCACTGGCTCAGTAACTGTGGGGCACAAGCTTAGTTGTTCCGTGGCATGTGGGGTCATGTGGGATCTCCTGCACCAGGGATCAAAGCCGTGTCTCCTGCATTGGCAGGCAGATTCACTACTGCTGAGCCATCAGGGAAGCCCTCTCTTCACTATTTAAAGCTCATACTGTTTTTATACCGATTATACATTAGTATTTATTTTACCCTCTTGAACTAGAATCCTAGTTTTTCTTTTTAAACTTCATTTTGTCTTTAGGTGGGGAAAATTGGAAGACTGTGGCCTGATTGTAGGGATACCTGTCCAGAGAGCACTGTTCTTTTGGCACAGGTGAGACGGTTCATTTCAGTTCAGTTCAGTCGCTTAGTCGTGTCCGACTCTTTGTGACCCCATGAATCACAGCACGCCAGGCCTCCCTGTCCATCACAAACTGCCAGAGTTTACCCAAACCTATGTCCATCGAGTCGGTGATGCCATCCAACCATCTCATCCTCTGTCGTCCCCTTCGCCTCCTGCCCCCAATCCTTCCCAGCATTAGGGTCTTTTCCAATGAGTCAACTCTTTGTATGAGGTGGCCAAAGTATTGGAGTTTCAGCTTCAACATCAGTCTTTCCAATGAACACCCAGGACTGATCTCCTTAAGGATGGACTGGTTGTATCTCCTTGCAGTCCAAGGAACTCTCAAGAGTCTTCTCCAACACCACAGTTCAAAAGCATCAATTTTTCAGTGCTCAGCATTCTTCTCTGTCCAATTCTCACATCCATACATGACCACTGGAAAAACCATAGCCTTGACTAGATGGACCTTTGTTGGCAAAGTAATGTCTCTGCTTTTAAATATGCTATCTAGGTTGGTCATAACCTTCCTTCCAAGGAGTAAGCGTCTTTTAATTTCATGACTGCAATCACTATCAGCAGTGATTTTGGAGCCCAAAAATATAAAGTCTGACACTGTTTCCACTGTTTCCCCATCTATTTCCCATGGAGTGATAGGACCAGATGCCATGATCTTAGTTTTCTGAACATTGAGCTTTAAGCCAACTTTTTCACTCTCCTCTTTCACTTTCATCAAGAGGCTCTTTAGTTCTTCTTTGCTTTCTGCCATAAGGGTGGTGTCATCTGTATATCTGAGGTTACTGATATTTCTCCCGGCAATCTTGATTCCAGCTTGTGCTTCTTCCAGCCCAGCGTTTCTCATGATGTACTCTACATATAAGTTAAATAAGCAGGGTGACAATATACAGCCTTAATGTACTCCTTTTCCTATTTGGAACCAGTCTGTTGTTCCATGTCCAGTTCTAACTGTTGCTTCCTGACCTGCATACAGGTTTCTCAAGAGACAGATCAGATGGTCTGGTATTCCCATCTCTTTCAGAATTTTCCACAGTTCATGCGATCCACACAGTCAAAGGCTTTGGCATAGTCAATAAAACAGAAATAGATGTTTTTCTGGAACTCTCTTGCTTTTTCGATGATCCAGCGGATGTTGGCACTTTGATCTCTGGTTCCTCTGCCTTTTCTAAAACCAGCTTGAACATCTGGAAGTTCATGGTTCACGTATTGCTGAAGCCTGGCTTGGAGAATTTTGAGCATTACTTCACTAGCGTGTGAGATGAGTGCAATTGTGCGGTAGTTTGAGCATTCTTTGGCATTGCCTTTCTTTGGGATTGGAATGAAAACTGTCCTTTTCCAGTCCTGTGGCCACTGCTGAGTTTTCCAGATTTGCTGTCATATTGAGTGCAGCACTTTCACAGCATCATCTTTCAGGATTTGAAATAGGTCAACTGAAATTCCATCACCTCCACTAGCTTTGTTTGTAGTGATGCTTTCTAAGGCCCACTTGACTTCACATTCCAGGACGTCTGGCTCTAGGTGAGTGATCACACTATCGTGATTATCTGGGTCGTGAAGATCTTTTTTGTGCAGTTCTTCTGTGTATTCTTGCCACCTCTTCTTAATATCTTCTGCTTTTGTTAGGTCCATACCATTTCTGTCCTTTATCGAGCCCATCTTTGCATGAAATGTTCCCTTGGTATCTCTAATTTTCTTGAAGAGATCTCTAGTCTTTCTCATTCTGTTGTTTTCCTCTATTTCTTTGCATTGATCGCTGAGGAAGGCTTTCTTATCTCTCCTTGCTATTCTTTGGAGCTCTGCATTCAGATGGGAATATCTTTCCTTTTCTCCTTTGCTTTTCTCTTCACTTCTTTTCCCAGCTATTTGTAAAGCCTCCTCAGACAGCCATTTTGCCTTTTGCATTTCTTTTCCATGGCGATGGTCTTGATCCCTGTCTCCTGTACAATATCACGAACCTCTGTCCATAGTTCATCAGGCACTCTGTCTATCAGATCTAGTCCCTTAAATCTATTTGTCACTTCCACTGTATAATCATAAGGGATTTGATTTAGGTCATACCTGAATGGTCTAGTGGTTTTCCCTACTTTCCTCAATTTAAGTCTGAATTTTGCAATAAGGAGTTCATGATCTGAGCCACAGTCTGCTTCCAGTCTTGTTTTTGCTGACTGTATAGAGCTTCTCCATCTTTGGCTGCAAAGAATATAATCATTCTGATTTCGGTGTTGACCATCTGGTGATGTCCATGTGTGGAGTCTTCTCTTGTGTTGTTGGAAGAGATGGTAGGGGCCTGCATCAAGGGGAGCAGTGGGTGTGGAAAGAAGGGAATAATCTGGAGATGTCAGTGAGCAGGTCTGACTGGTTAGGCATGAAAAACAAGGGAAAAGTAGGAGTGTTCATTAACTGCCAGATTTTAGACATGGCTGGGGCTTCCCTGGTAGCTCAGCTGGTAAAGAATCCACCTGCAACGCCGGAGACCCTAGTTCAATTCCTGGGTTGGGAAGATCCCCTGCAGAAGGGATAGGCTACCCACTCCAGCATTCTTGAGCTTCCCTGGTGGCTCAGCCAGTAAAGAATCCACCTGCAATGCGGGAGACCTGGGTTCAATCCCTGGGTTGGGAAGATTCCCCTGGAGGAGGGCATGGCAACCCACTTGAGTATTCTTGCCTGGAGAAACCCAAGAATACTGGAGTGGATAGCCTATCCCTTCTCCAGTTGATCTTCCTGACCCAGGAATCAAACCAGGGTCTCCTGCATTGCCGTTCTTTACCAACTGAGCTATCAGGGCCAGTGGCGCGATGGATAATACATCTGACTACTGATCAGAGTAACCTGGTGGGCTACAGTCCATGGGGTTGCAAAGAGTCAGACACAACTGAATGACTAAACACAGCACAGACTGAATTTTGTGGCAAAACACAAGGAGAACTGAATTTGGAGCAGAATATTAGGAGGTACAGTTTGGACAGTTTGAATTTGTAGCATGACTAAGACATCCTAGTTGTAGTGTTTCTGTAGACCTGGTGCTCAGGAAGGATGGACAGGAAAAAAATATAGCCTCATGAGTCATCAGCATATGACTTTTGATGATGTAGTATGTTGTAAGCATTCCCAAGACCACCCTCAGGCTCAACAAAAAAGCTCACTAGAAGGACTCACAGAACTCAGAAAAGCTGTTATACTCATGTGAAACTGAAAGTTGCTCAGCCGTGTTCAACTCTTTGCAACCCATGGACTACACAGTCCATGGAATTCTCCAGGCCAGAATACTGGAGTGGGTAGCCTTTCCCTTCTCCAGGGCAACTTCCCAACCCAGGGATCGAACCCAGGTCCCCTGCATTGCAGGCAGATTCTTTACCAGCTGAGCCACAAGGGAAGCCCAATACTGAAGTGGGTAGCCTATCCCTTCTCCAGAGGATCTTCCTGACCCAGGAATCAAACCAGGGTCTCCTGCATTGCCGTTCTTTACCAACTGGGCTATCAGGGCCACTGACACAATGGATAATTCATCTGACTATGGATCAGAAGATTCCAGGTCCTACTCATGGTTATGGTTTATTACAATGAAAGGAGACAAAGTCAGCAAAGCTAAAAAGTTGTGAGGGCAGAGTCCAGGCACAAGCTTCTAGTTGTCCCTTCCAGTGCATTTGTGCAGGTGGGACTTACTTATCCCAGCAGTAACATGTGACAACACCTATGGAGGGTTGCCAACCAGGGAATCTCACCAGAGCCATAATGTTCAGGGATTTGGGGTTACTGGTCAGATAAATATGGGATGCCCACATGACTTACCTTACGTACTTAGTCTCCAGCCCCTTTGGAGTTCAAATTGATGCTGCGTGGCCCAAAAAACCTACCACACATCACATTGTGAGCATAAACTATCTGGCATGGTCCAGAAAAATAGACACTGTCATCAGACAGGATATTCCAAGGGCTTAGAAGTCATCTTCCAGGAGGCAGGCAAAGGTCAGACCTTTCCTTGGAAGGTGCACAGTTTGAAGATACCAGACCTGCTGAGTCAGCCCTTTCCTGTACACGGGGGCTTGGATGAAGTAACTGGGATGGCTACGGAGTGTGAAAACAGAAGATTGCTGTGGGCATGACTGCCTAGGTTTCCAGCCTCTCAGGGAGGATCTCACCAAGGGGCCCAGGGAAGAGTGTCAGAGAGGTAGAAGGACAGCCTCTAAGCAGCATTGTGCCAGAAGCTACCGGAGCAGGAGATACCAAGGAAACCGTAACACACATGACAGGGAACTCAGGCAGGAGGATGACTAGAAAGTGGGTCCTCTGGATTTAGCAATTAAGATGTTGGTGCCATTTTTAACAGACTGTTTCCATGGGAGTGGTTAACGCTGGAAGTCTGACTGTCATCAGCTGGAAATGTTAGGAAATGGAGATAAGGAACACAGACAAATATTTTGAGTTGCTTGATTATGAAGGGAAGGAGAGTGATAAGGTGGGAGCTAGAAGGGAATAACAAGTCAAGAAATGAATTGATCTAATCGTGGGAAACGGGAAGACTTGAGTATGTTTATAGATGGTGGGAAAGAAGCTGAAAGTAAGAGTGAGTATGAGAGAAAGACAGAGATAACTCAAAAACATGGGAGAGAGAAGACATGTCATGTGGAAGGGGTGTACTCGGGGTATTAGGAGAGTGGTAAGGGGGTCCACTTTAGGGGAAGGGAGAGGGAACTGAGTGCCAAACCCAGCTGAGGCACTTAAGGAAGTTATCAACTGATCTATGGCATCATAAAGTTTAGGCTGGAGAGTGGAGTCCCGAGTTTGAGTGGCATAGAGTAGGTAAGTGGGAATGAGGAAGTGAGAAGAGTAAAGGATAGCAGATGATGATGAAAGAGTTGGTGAGAGTCTAACTATGCTGCTCTGTGCCACCGCTGCCTCAGTGTACATTTTGTTTAACCCCGTGAGACCAGTAGGTGAAGTTCAGTGACATCCACTGATTAATAGAGTATTAGGCGCTGCAATGTGTCATCCATAGGCTGGTCTCTCATTTAGACAAATCCTTTGCCTTACCTGATGGAGAAGAGGGTGGCCTGGAAGCTCCAATGGCTTGGTTTTCTAGAAGCTGATGGTAGTGTCTTCTTTCATGTATAATAAGGCAGTGAGGCTGGCTTAATGCATAAGCATCAGAAGGACTAAAACCAATAGGTTTAAACACCATGGAAATACATGAGATCATCACCTTTGGGGTCAGCTTTGGAGATGCCAGGTCTATTTCTCTGCTCTCTCAGCTTGGTTATCCCCTGTGTGTGTGGGATTAATTCTCTTTAAATTTGTTTTAAATTAAAAATTGTGGTAAAATACACATAACATAAAATTGAACATCTTAGCCATTTTTAAGTGTGCAGTTCAGTGGCATTAAATACCTTCACTTTGTTGTGCAGCCATTGCTCCCATATCCAGAATGCTTCTCATCTTGTACAGCTGAAGTTCTTTGCCCACTAAATAACTTCCCACTCCTCCTTCCTCTCATCCCCTGGCAACTACCATTCTACTTTTCTGTCTCTGAATTTGACTACTCTGGGAACTTTATAAGTGAAGTTATGCAGTATTAGTCCTATTGTGACTGACTTATTTCACTTACCATAATGTCCTCAAGGTTCATCCATGTTGTAGCATGTGTCAGGATTTCCTTCCTTCTGAATGATGAATAATATTTTGCTGTCTTTATAGGCCACATATTGATTATTTATTCATCCACTGATGGACACTTAGGTTGCTTCAACTTTTTGGCTTTTGTGATTTATATTTTGTGAATAATGCTGCTATGTACATGGTTGTACATGTATCTTTTTGATTCCCTGCTTTCATTTCTTTTGATATATATCTAGAGGTGGAGCTGCTGGGTCATATGGTAATTGTGTGTTTAATTTTTTGAGGAATTGCCAGACCTTTTCAAAGCTGCTGTGCCATTTTACATTCCCACCAATTCTGGGCTTAAGTCTAGCTTGAGTGGCTTTCCTCCCGATGCAAAAAATCCCAGCTTACTTCCCCATGCTACAATGTCAGAGGAAAGGTGGAAAACTCCAGCATTCTAAACAGTAGCTGTGAGGCATACCCTGCTTGGATGCTTGTCACATGACTAACGCTGAGCCAATGACGGGTAAAGGGAACGGGGTGAACTGGTGAGCTTCAGACAACCTGGCCCACCCTGCATTGGAGGAAGGGTCGTTGTCCCCATAAGTACGTAGGCTCCATGGAGCCAAAAGTGAGGACCACTGATACAAAGAACTCAGGCCTTAGTGAAAGGCATTTTCATGTGTATATGTGTGAAGGGCCATTCTCCTGAAATCTGAATTCTTTCTACCCTGCTGTATTACTTTTGTCTCCTTGCTTCACTGAAGCACAGACATTTCTTTGACATTTGGAGCAGTGGCTTCATGATGCAGGATTGTTAAGAAAAAGGCTAGCTTGTTTTAACACATGGTTTTCTTTTATTAGCTTTACAAGGGAAGGGGAACTTTTGCCAAGCGTCAAGACTTTTCTTCACAGTTTGTCATCTACAATGGGAGAAGACAGCTTGGCCAGCCTCCCTTAGTCTCAGAAGAAAGATCTGCACTCAGTCCTTGGAGTCCTGTTTGTTTACTGCTGGTGAACACCAGCTTCCTGCCTCTGGGCTAAAGAGTCGCCCCTTTTATGAGAGGCTTAGGCTGGGCGGCACTAGCCACCTCCCCACAGTCGTCGGATGATTTAAGATCTCATCAGCACAGAAACTGTAGATGCCAGGTCCACATTCAAACAAAGATTCAAAGGGAAAGGCCTTGGAAACAAATATGCTTGGCTCTTTCAGAAGCAAAATGTCAGCTGGTTGCAGCCAAGTTCTGAGACCATTTTAAAGGTTTCATTGTTAATCAGGACCAACTCTGTGAAAATGAATTTTCTTGTGAAAAGTCAAATGCTACAGCCACTCCCTCAGCCCTGGCAAAGGGACATATGGAGCCCACATATGGAATAAGGAGTAGGTCCCACCTAGAGCACTCAGTTGCTTTGGGGACTCTGGTTATCAGCTTGGTAACTTTCACCTGCCTCAGAGTCTGGGGCTAGTCCAGGATGGGGTGTCCGAAGAGCTACCTCACAGACGTACCTGTGAGGAACCCTGTCTCCCACCTGGGCTGGGGCAGGCAAGTCTGCTCATTGCCTCTGGTGCCCACTCCCCCTCCAATGCCCAGGCTTTTCACCAGCATCCTTCCTGCCTGTATGGGAGCATCTGCCAGACTGACTGAGTTTGAGAGGGGCCAGGACAGACTCTCCCTCTTATCTTCTTTGGTCCCTTATTCCCAGGCTTCCTGGCTGTCAACTCAAGTAATCCCAACCAATAGCCCTAAATAGCCCTGAAGGAGGCTCCTACTAAGACTGGTACTCTGAATATAGCCACGTGAGTGTCCTTATCCTGGCCCAGGGCTACTGGCGTCGGACCTGCCTTCTGCAGGGGGCCCAGGATAGTTTGACCTCCAGGCTGGCGTCCCTGCAGCCTTGGCTTTGAATGGCTCCGAGCAGGCGGGCCTTTCTTCATCGGGGCCTCCCAAGGCAGCAGAGAAAGTGCCCCAATCCCGTTTCCCACCCTCTAACACACGGGGACTTTGACTTCCCTGGGTGTTCCAGGCCCTTCTTGTTTCAGCAGGAGGATCCTGTGCGTTTGATCTAAATCTGGTCTCCTGCTGCAAAGACCCAAACAATCTGAGTCAAAGCAGTATTAACAGGAAACCTGTCTCTTAAGGCCAAGAATGCAACCAAAATAGCTCCAAGTCTTTAATTCTGATAGCACCATTTGGGGAAGGCCTTTACCTGAGAGGAACAATAAGTGGAACTCTTGCCCCCAAATATTCTGGCCTGCAGGGCATTGCAAACCAAGGAGCCTAGGGCTGCAGGACTGCAGAGAGCATCGGGGAGGTGGGACCCTCAACGCACAGCGGAGCTCGGAGATCAGGGCATTCCCTGAGAGCCATGCAAGCAAAAGGTGTGTTTTCACTGAGGGAACTGGCCAAGTATTTTTGTTTGGTGGAGATAGCTGAGGATTTTAGGAGGAAAAAAAAAAAGTCCTGCTTTTCTTAAGGCACTTTCGTTTTCACTGTGAAATATTTGTGAACTCAGAATACCCCAAGGAAGAAAAGGAAAATCACTCAGGATCTTACAATGTGGAAAGAACCGCAGTAATAGTTTTCTGGGAACTTTAATGTTTCTTTTAGTTATACGTGCGTGCACACATGCACACCCACACACAAATTTTAATGGTTTGTGTGCCTCTTTTTTTAGTCTCTTGGCCACCTATTTCCCCCTCCCTACATGCAGTCACTGCTGCCAGCCTCTAGATATACTCTCCCCATGTGCAAACATTTCTTAATGTATTTATGTGTTTATGTTTTCATATGCAAGTGGTAGCATAGCGCAGTACTTTTGTGGACCTCCTTCTTCTTTTTTTTTTTAACTTGACAATATATCTTGGAAAGTTTTCCATATCAGAACACACAGGTCTATTTAGTTCACTTAAAAAGTTTGATAATATTCCACTGTATGATTGCACTATGATTTATCCAATCCCCTATGTGAACATTTAGCTTGTTTTTAGATCTTTGATGTTAAAAAATACCATGTCTTCCTAAGAGTGGCATAATTGGGTCAGAGGATTCATATGTTGAGAGCTGTTGCTGGACTGCTCTCCACTAGTCTCAGTCTGCACTCCATTTGTGAGATATATCAGAGTATTGATTTCCCCACACATAGATCAAGAACCCGCTTGCCAATGCACAAGAGGTAAGAAATGCAGGCTTGATCCCTGGGTTGAGAAGATCCTCTGGGGGAAGACATGGCAACCTACTCCAGTATTCTTGCCTAGAGAATCCCATGAACAGAGGAGCCTGCTGGGCTATTGGGTTGCAAAGAGTTGGACACAACTGAGTGACTCAGCATGTAGCATGCACCCATTACTCACACAGATTCCTATTACAATTTTAAAAATTTTATCTCAGAAGTGAAAAATATATCATTTATAGCTTTACTTTGCATTCTTTTCAAGAATGAGATTAAAAATATTCTCCCATATTTGAGAGAATTTGCATTTTGTTTCAGTAAAACATCCATATGACTTGCCTACTTTTCTGCTGGGCTCATGGTATCTCTCTTTGTATTCTTTTTTGAGAATAAGGTTTCTGTTTTCAGGCCACTTACACCTTTACATCTTAGCTCAACAAGAATGGAAGCTAAGAGCTGCTCACAATACAGAGTTTCTTTTTCTTCTTTTTTAATTCCAGGCTGTCTGCTTCCTGAAAATATGGCTTATCTATGCAATTCCTCATTCAGCCTGGTCTCTGATGCTCCCTCCTGCTGACCAATCAAGGCCTGAAGTGGATCCTATCAACAATGACACACCCAACTCCCTTGGAGGTAATTGAGAGCTACTTGATCTTGCATCTCAATTTCTACCAGTCCCCTGGGAGAACTCTGCTTCTGCAAATTTTTGTTTTCAAAGATATGTAGCTTCAGACATTTTATTTTTGCATTGATCATTTTGGAACTTAAATGCTTCCAGAAGACCTTATTTTGTGCTTCATGATTTCAGAATTTTCCCTACTCCTTGTTCTTTTTCCTGTAACATGTTGTTTAGATTATTTTTGAATCAGGATATGGAGGTTTTTCATTCTCTTGTCCAGTTGCCCTGGCTACTACCTCCGACACAATGGATAGTTGTTGTTCAGTAGCCAAGTCGTGTCTGACTATGACCCCATGAACTGCAGCATGCCAGGCTTCCCTGTCCTCACCTGGTCATGATGAGTTACTTTTTTAACACTGTACTATATGCTCATATTTTAGTTAAGATTTAATATCGGTATTCGTATGTGAAATTGGCTTACAATTTTCTCTTTGGGGCACTATTTATCAGATATTGATATCTGAATTACATTTGCCACATAAAAAGTATTTGGAAATTGCAATTCTTTTCCCATGTTCTTTGACAGTCTAAGTGGCTTTGGGGTTGCCTGATTTGAACAAATTGCAGAATTCCCCTGTGACACCATCAGGGTCTGGTATATTATTTGGTGAGAACATTTTTGCAATTTTTTTCTGTCACTTCTATAGTAATTTATCTTTTCAAATTTTTTTGTTTTAGTCTCTAAAGTTTCAGATTTGGTCAACTTTATTTTCCTGAAAGTTATGTATTTTAGTTAGATTGTCAAATTTGCTTGTGTAAAGTTAGCAATTTTAAGATATTAAAATTCTCCATTTCAATGAGAACTGCCCCCTTATCTCAATTTGTTTGTGTATCTGTGCTGTCTTTTTTTTTCTTGCTAGTGTTTCTCTACTTTGTGGATTCCACCCCTGCCTCCCCCCACCGCCAAAGCAGCTTTTTGATATATTTGTTAGTTTTATTGCTTTTTACTTTTCTAACTCAATTTCTGCTCTTGATCCTTGTTAATTTATGTTTTCTGCTGTATTGCATTAGTTTTATATTTTTTATTGATATAGATATTTAATACTATGATTTTTTTCTCTCTGAGCACAGCTTAACCATGTTCTATAGTCTCCAGCATGTGTCTGCATATTTCTCCTTTCATCTTCTATAATTTCTGCTTGGCAAACTTGCTGTGTTGTCAGGTGCATAAATATTAATAGCATATCTTCATTATGAGTTATAGCCTTTAGCATTAAAAAGTGTTTTTCTTTGTTCCATTTATTGCTTTTTGGCGAGAATTCTACTTTGTCTGGTATCAAGATATGCCTAGTATGAATTTTCTCATCCTTTAGCTTTCATCCTTTCTGAACCTCTTTGCTTACTTGTCTTTCTTGTCTAAGAGCAGAGAGTTGGATATTGCTTTGTAAGTCAACTTGATAAAACTTTGTTTTTTACTGATGAATTTAGCTCTTTCTTTTTTCTTGACACAAATGACATGTTCAATTTCAGTTTTACAATGCCGTGGTCAAACTTTCTCTTTTACTTACTCTTTTATCTCGTTTTGGCTTTACTATTCAGGAAGATTTGTGTATGTTCTAGTAATTACCTCTATGCTAATTAATTATTTATATAAAATTCCTAGTTCTCTTTTTCTTTAGATACTATCTGTTGGTGTTCTACTTTGAACAATATGGAAATTATAGAAGCCATTTCTCCTCCCTCCTTTTTTCTAAGTTTTGAATTTTAGGCACAAGTTTTATCTTATTGCTAATCATTGTACTCTTCAATTAACTTACACTTCTTTTACTTGACTGGCCATCCTCAAGTGACATCTTTTTACTCTCAGGTAACAGACTATCAGTGGTTTTTTACATTACAATTACTTTGTTATCTCCTCATCTATTCTTTGATGAAAAATGTGTTCAAGTACTTTGTTCCTTTTCTTTTAAAACTGAGTTTTTGTTTCCTTATTATTCAGTTTGCAGAGTTCTTAATATAAGTTTATTTAAAAAACTGGGATTTGGAAATATTTAATCTTTTTGTCCTGTTAACAGTGTCTTTTGAAGAGCAGTTCTTAATTTTGATGGGGCCGAATTAATCAGTTTTTTTCCTTTCTAGATCATGGTAAGAAATCTTTGTTTAAGCCAGAATCACAAAGATTTTATCTTATATTTTCTTCTAGAAGTTTATGACCCATTTTGAATTCAAGAAATGGGTCAAAGTTATTTTTTACATCTGGCTATTTAATTGTTTCTATCTTATTTGCTAAATTAACTGTCTTTTATCTGTTGTATTGTCTGTGTACTTGTTCAGTTGCTCAGTCGTGTCTGACTATTTGTGACCCCATGGACTGCAGCATGCCAGGCTTTCCTGTCCTTCACCATCTCCCGGAGTTTGATCAAACTCTTGTCCACTGAGTCAGTGATGCCATCCAAACATTTCATCCTCTGTTGTCCCCTTCTCCTGCTGCCTTCAATCTTTCCCAGCATTGGGATCTTTTCCAATGAGTCGGCTCTTCGAATCAGGTGGCCCAAATATTGGAGCTTCAGCTTCAGCATCAGTTCTTCTAATGGATATCAGGGTGGATTTCCTTTACGGTTGACTGGTTTGATCTCCTTGCTGTCTAACGGACTTGCAAGAACCTTTTCCAGCACCACAGTTTGAAGGCACCAATTCTTTGTTGCTCAGTCTTTTTTATTGTCCAGCTCTCACATCTGTTTATGACTACTGGAAAAACCATAGCTTTGACTATAAGGACCTTTGTCAGCAAAGTAATGTCTCTGCTCTTAATACACTGTCTAGGTTTGTCTTTGCTTTTCTTCCAAGGATCAAGTGTCTTTTAATTTATTTATATACATTGGTCAACTTTTGGTCTCTCTATTCTGTTACACTGACCCCTTTTTGTATCTTTGTACCAATACAGCACTGTCTTGATTATTTTAACTTTACAATGAGTTATGAATCAGGCCATTTGTTTTCAAAGTTGTTTTGAATACTATATGTCCTTTTAATTTCCGTATGAATTTTACAGTGACCTTGCCAATGTCTCCAAAAAAGTTAACAAGGTCTTTGACTTGGATGATGTGCTGTATCTATAGATCAATTTGGGAATAACTAGTATCTCAATATTGAATCTTCATGTGCTTGTTGTATTTCTCCGTTTATTTACATCTTCTGTAACTTTCTTCAACAGTGTTTTATAGTTTTCAGTTTGTAAGTTTCACATCTTTCTCATCTATTCCTAAATATTTCATAATTTTATGCTGATGTAAATGTTTTTGTTTTTTAATTCAAGTTCTGCTTTTCCATTGCTAGTATATAGAACTATAATTGGTTTTCTATACTGTTCTTAAATTCTAAGATCCTAGTTCTAGGAAGTTTTTTTTTTTTGTAGATCCACAGTAATTCCTGGGGGTATATGATCATATGAATGTTTTCCATGAATCAGGTCAGTTTTATTCTTTATCTGCAATCTGGATGCCTTTTTTTTTTTTCTCTCTTCCATGACTTATTGCACTGACTGGACGTCCTTGGCATGTTTCCAACGTTGGGGGAAGCGTTTATTCTTGCACTAACAAGTATGATGTTGGCTACAGACTTTTTTCAATAGATGCCCTTGATCAAGTTGAGGAAGTTCCCTTCTATTCCTAGTACGCTGAGAGTTTTGGTTTGTTTTTTTTTTCAGTCGGGAATGGATGTTGAATTGTCAAATGTTTTTCTGTGACCACTTAATGTTCATAGAATTTTTCTAATTATATTGACTGATTTTTAAGATATTAAATCAGCTTTGAATTCCTGGGGTAAGCCTCACTGGGCTATGAAATGTTATTCTTTATATTTATTTGGTATGTTTTAAAAAAGAAGTGTTGTATTTATGCTGATGAGGGATAGTGAATTGTACTTTAAGTATAACGCATAGAATGCATAGCATGTTTGGGATGAGACTGAATAAATAGGGATGAGACGTGAAATGCTTCCCTGGCTCCATTGAATAAATGAAGAAGTATCCTCTTGTTAAATTAGCTGAAAATTCGTGTAGAATTAGTATTATTTCTTTCTTGTTTGATAGAATTTACCAGTAATAGATTTCACCAGCCTTCTGGATTTGAAGTTATATTTGTGGGAAAGTTTTAAACTACAAGTTCAATTTCTTTATAAATATAGGCTTTTTTTTTTTTCAGGTTATCTGTTTTTTTTCTTGAGTTAATTGTGGTGGTATATATCATCCATTTCAGTGAAGTTATCAAATTTATTGGCGTAAAATTGCCCATAATATCCCCCATTATTTATTTAATATCTGTAGAATCTATAATGATTCCAGCTCTATCATTACAAACATTCAAGAATTTTTTTCTATTTCTTTTCTTTAGTAGTCTCTCTACAAGTTTATAAATTTCATTGCTTTTTTCAAAAATTTTTGTTTCATTACATTTTCTTCACTATTTTTCTGTTTTCTATTTTATTATCTTTTGCTATCTTTATTATTTCTTTTCCTTGCTTATTTTGTGTTTAATTTGATCTTCTTTTTCTAATTTCTCAAGATGAAGGCTCAGATAATTGATTAGAAACTTTTCTTCTTTTCAAATATAGGCACTTTTTGCTGTAAATTATATGCTACTTTAGTGGCATCCAGAAGTTGTGATATATTATGTTTTCATTTTCATTCAGCTTGAAATGTTTTCTAATTTTCCTTTAGTTTTTTTTATCCAATTGGTTATTTAGAAAGTAATTTAATTTCTAAATATTTGAGAATTTTCCAGAGATTTTTCTGTTCTTGACTTCTAGTTTAATTCCATTATGGTTAGAGAACATATTTGATGTAATTAAATCTTTTAAAATTTATTAAAATGTTTAATCAATTAAATTAATTTAAATTTATTAGATTTATTTTATGGTCCAGAATCTGCTCTTTCATGATGATTATTTCATGTGAACTTGAAAAGACTGTGTATTCTGCTATTATGGGGTGGGTTAGTAATGTCAATTTTAGATTCACATATAAGATTTATCATATGATACTTGTCTTTCTCCATATGACTTATTTCATTGATTTCTTTTCCCTTTTCAGTAGCTTGATAGTTTTGTCTGGATAACAAAATGATTCTTCTAAATTTTATGCTCCTTTCTCAGTTTTAACTACTGTTTTCAGATTGACCTCTCTTCCTTTCTAAGTTAGTATCTGTTGGGCATTCTTTGTTTATTGATTATCAGTGTTATCAGAAGTCTCATTATCTTATGCAGGTCATGGGTAAGTGGTTTATTCCTGCCTACATCTGATTTAGGATCATGAAGATACATTGGCATCTCCTTACTTTGGTAGATATTGCCTGTGGGCTTTGGTTTTGCTATCCTAGTCGCTCTGTTTATGAGAGGGGGTGCTCTCAGGAGGGTTCACAACCTATGCAGGTGTCATCATTGCTGTTTTCTCAGAATCCTCCTAATATATATTGAAAATCTTGGATATATCTGTTTGTATTTTTGTTTGCTTGTTTTGGTTTTGGTCTTTGGTTGTCCACACTTACAGGATACTGGGTTCTTCTTCTCTTTTTCCTAACTTGAGCCCCATAGCTGCTGATCTCCTAATGGTCCTGTTCACCCACGTTCCTTATTCACGTTCATAGAGGATTCCCTATCACTCGGTATTACTGACAATATTATTCATGGACTTATTTCCTCACTCTTATGTTTGGTCTGTTTAGTTTTAAGGAAGTTGGAAGATTAAAAAAAAAAACCTATTGGCCTCTGTGGTTAGTCATAGCAAAGGAAGTTCATGGCTTTAAAAAAATTTTGCCAAAACGTTATTCCATACACATTACTATGTTATCATGCAACTTCCTCTTTTATACTTATTGCTTTTGAAACCTATCCATGATAATACATACGTGAAAATCTGTATATATAACTTCTTTAATTGCTGTGTGATATTTTCCCATTGTATTAATACAGCACATTTAATTTACCAACTTTCCTGTTCATTTACATTTCAGCTCTTTCAAGTATTTCACTATAACAAAAAAGACTGAAACAAAAATTCTGATATATTTCTCTTTGAAATCATGTCTGAGAGTTGCTATAGAATTTATTTATAAAAGATTATCTTCAATCTTTTAAAATTTAAATAATATGAAAAAGTTTTATAAATGAAATATGGTATACAAATGTTAGATACTTTAATTATGTTAGATTCTGACCTTTTCCTATCTTTTCAAAAGCTGTCTTATGTTTTGATATTCCCTCTTTTGGATAGGAAAGACCTGTTTTATTTTTTAAAAATTAAAGATTATTAAAGTAAACATCTCCTTTCCCTTTGCAGGTTCCTTGAATCTGCTACCTTTCCCCTTAATGGCTCAACAGACCATAAAGAAACACACACATCAGAGAACCTTGTGTGAAAATCCCTATATTGTAGATTTCTATGGTGATTACCCTTGTAGTTTGTTCTAAATCAAATAATCTAAAAAGAAAGAGGAGGTGTATACTGAATTCCTTTACAGGGGTTTCCATTAGCTATCCATGTCCTGGAGGTTTCTCATCCAAGCAATTCCATCCAAGCCACTTAGCTTGAACTGAAATAAAGGCTCTTAGTTGCATAATATTTTATTAACAAACAAATGAGCCTGATTCTTTGGCCTGGAGGCCTGTGCTTTTCATTCGGGTGGATTAATTTAGGAAACTTAAGCTCAATTCCTTGAATTTCCTGTGTATTCTTTTGTGGAGGAAAGCAGTGATCCTAGTATTCTTAGATATAGTCCAGGCAGCTGTGACTACCCCAAAATAGAGCAGGTAAAATTTCTATTTTTACCCAAGTCACTGTTTAACAAGTACATTTATTTGTTCACATTTTTGACAGAACTTTATGGGGCACCTTCTGTGTGACAGGCTGATAGGAACTAAGGATGCAATGATGATGCTGATATTGATTATGGTAGTGGTGTGTATAGGTGTATTTTCTTAATGGCTGGAGGGTACTTTTCTGTTGTATGAAAGCATTGTATTTAACTTATCAATTTCCCTATTCATTCACATTTAGATTCTTTCACAATGTTTATTAATTATTCTAGTAATTTTCATATATTAACTGCTTTCATCTTCACAATAGCCCTATGAGATTGGCAATTTTGTTATTATCCTGATTTTACAGATGAGGAAATGAAGACAGAGAGTTTAAGTAATTTTCTCTTTATTACTAGTAAGTTGTGAACCTGGGATTCCACCCTAGGCAGCCTGGTTTCAAAGACCAAGAACTCTGCTCCTTCTACCTAGCTCAGAAGTATTCACTGTCCTAAGGATTCACAGGCTAACAGCTTGACATGTAAATAAATAAATTATAGTAAAAAGTAGTAAGAAGCAATAGAAGAACATTTTAAGTACAGATGTGGCACAGAGGAGAGGGGACCACCTAAGCTTTAGGAAGTTGGAGGAAGTCTATCAAAGGAGATTTACTGTCTTGAAGGATACACAGCCTGAACTGATTCTTCGAGAAGGCCGTTTGCACACATTCAGGCACACAGTGCGGGGTCCTGAATGACAGGGTGGTCCAGTGGACAGGGCTGCTCCCTGAAGTGAATGCACTGGGGGTCAGAATTTCAGAAGTTCAGACCGTCTTCTGGGTCTCAGTGGCTTTTGGCAAGTCACTAACTCTCCTGATGTGGTTGTCACTTAACAACTTCACAAAGTTGGTTTTAGTCTCAAAGGGAATAATTAATCAGAAGTTCTTTGTAAATGGCTAAGTGCTAGGCAACTGTAAAGGGCTTTAGTGTTCCTTAAAAGTGGAAGCAGCAACAGATTTTATTTTTTGGGCTCCAAAATCACTGGGGAGGGTGACTTCAGCCATGAAATTAAAAGACCCTTGCTCCCTGAAAGTAAAGCAAGACAAACCTAGGTGGCATATTAAAAAGCAGAGACATCACTTTGCTGACAAAGATCTGTATAGTCAAGGCTATGGTTTTCCAGTATTCATGTACAGATGTGAGAGTTGAACCATAAAGAAGGCTGAGTGCCAAAGAATTGATGATTTCGAACTGTGGTGCTGGAGAAGACCCTTGAGAGTCCCTTGGACTGCAAGGAGATCAAACCAGTCAATTCTAAAGGAAATCAACCCTGAATATTCACTGGAAGGACTCAAGTGGAAGATGTGGCAATGATATACACTGCGAAGGAGCAGCAATGAGACTTCTTTGAATAATGATGTTCCATCAAGTTAATGGTGACCTTCATGACCCACCATGGTTCCCAAGCTTAGCAGGCCACTGCTGTCCTGGTTGTCCCCCCATGACCACACAGTGGATACTTAGGTCTGGAGACAACACAGCTCTGCTTCCTTCTGAAGCTTCTGATGAAAGAATTTTCCCCGCAGCTCATTTTTGTGTGTCCTTCTCTGGCGTCTCTGAAGCTACTGTAGAAGTACACAGACCCTCTCAGGAAGCTTCATCATGATGATCGGCTTAAAAGACCTGCTGCCTTTAACTCTGGTAGTCCTAGGTTTCATCTGACAAAAGCTTTAAAGCTTGTTACAGCTTTATAACATATCCCTGATCTTGAAGGTCTGAGTTCTTCACTTGATTTCTAGAAATTTCCACCTAATTGACCCTATGGCTACTTTAAAGCTACCCACTTAGAATTTCTATGTCTTTGTCCAAGTTATTTTAGCATATATAGCATAGCATTGTTCCAAATTATGTATTTTGAAATTGGTTTTACACTGAATGACTAATTCATTTAATGGACATTAATGATTATAAGCCCTCAATTCTTTGCGTCTGCCTTAATAGAAGTCATAGTTGAAGGCTAAAGCTACCATTTCAATAGTACATAACAAGGTGTGTTGAGAGGACGAACAGGTATTGATACATATGAGAGCACTCAACAGTAGATCAGTCTCAGTTACCCTTTGTTTATATTCTTCTCAGCTTATGGCCCTCCGGTGACCCCACTCACAGCCACAGCCCACACTGCACATTGCCCTCATCTCCTACTCTCCTCTCCATTACTCTGTCTAGCAGACAGGCCCCCTTGCCTGTTCCTCCTTCCAGGTCCTTCTCTCACACCTTCACAACAGTGTTCCTTTGGCCTGAATGCTTTACCTCAGGTGTACACGGGGTGGCGCACTCACCACTTCGGGTCTTTGTCCAGAAGTCACCTTTTCAAGGTTTTGTCCTTCATCACTATGTAAAAATGCAACAACTTCCCAGAATCAAGGAAGATGATTCCCTTCTGCTGTTCTATCTTTTCTCCTTAATCCTTGCCCCCATTGTACATACTCTCTAATTGTTTATAGTATATTCCCCTCAACCAGAATGTCCTTTAGAGGACAAGATTTTTATCTAGTTTGTTGTATCTCTAGCTCCTAAGTGAGTATTTGGTGTGAACTGATGTGGTGTGAACTATCTTTTAGTGAATGGATGGACATTATATCCTCTTGTTCAATTAAGAATTTCATTTGAAGGCATTCTTCCTTTCATAACATCTCTTCAAGTAAAAATAAATGGCTCTAACAGAATACAACACAAAAATTCCATTTTCTACAGATATATTTTCAAACTGTTTTCTGCTTTTGTTTTTTGAAAAACATTTTTTTCTGGCAGTAAAAGTAAAACATTGTGAGAAATTTAAAAAAGTACAACCAATTTAAATTACAAATAATCCCGCAGAGTTAACCACTGTGAGCATTTTATGTATTTCCTTCCAGACTTTTACATAAGCACATACATGTGCGTGCACACTTTTTAAAAGAATACACAGTTTTATGTATTTGCATATATATGTAGTTGAGATTATACTGTTTAGTTTTATCATATACTGTGCCAGGAGCATATGATGTATCATTGTTTATCTAAAACACTTATGTTCAGAAGTATCTTAATGTTGTCCACCTGATAGACCCTGATGCTGGGAAAGATTGAAGGCAGGAGGAGAAGGGGACGACAGAAGATGAGATGTTTGGATGGCATCACTGACTCAATGCACATGAATTTGAGCAAACTCCTGGAGATGGTGAAGGACGGGAATGCCCGGCGTGCTGCAATCCGGCGTGCTGCAATCCGTGTGGTCACAGAAGTAGGACATGACTGAGTGACTGAACAACAACAACATCTTAATATCATATCACATGTGCTATCATATCAATTTGTTTAATTTGTCTGCTATTGTGGACATTAAGAAATATTTTTTCACTTCTATTTGAGTGAAAATTTCATTCCTTTCATCTATTTGGTTTATTGATTTTTAACACCTTTTTTCTCTATTCCAATTCTGTTGGCTTATTTTGCTCATATAGTTTATCTATAATCTTCTCCACCATTTAGTCTTTTGTCCTTGTGATTTTTGAAGGCCATTTTCTCTAAGTGGTTTAGTATCATGGCATGTTTGCCTTTAATTCCTTAACTTGATCTACATCTTACGTTTTTTTGTATTTCCTAAATTATTTCCTTTTTACACGATGTATTTTATAGGATCTTGACTGTGGTCATTTGGGCAACAGCAGTATGAGTCATTATCTGCAGTCACTTCCTCTCCTCACCACTCGCAGCTCCATCCTGGCTTTCTGGGAAACCCCTTCTTTTAAAGAAAGTCCTCAGGACATTGGTGACTTTCTCTGGTGACTGGCTGAGTCTCAGTGCCCTCTGGAATCACCTTCTGGCCACCTGTTGCTGAGGAGAGGAATATTCTGAATTCTTGAGTCTTCTACATGCCCAGCCTCTGCCATGGGGGATGCAAGAATGTCACCCTCTTACCCAGTTCAGTGTGAGGGTCCAAGAGAGTGAAAGCACACTGTCCTGGGGAAGCTGCTCTGTGGAGCATTTGTACCAGAATGCTGGCAACTTTTCTCCCTCAACCTCTGTCTCTATACTTTTAAGTTTTCTACTGATTTCTTTTTGAGGCAGGGTAATAATTTTAAGTCCCCTCTGTCCCTGGACCAGATCCAAGGGAGTGCTGACTGAAGCTGGGATTATTCCCACAGACCTCAGTGCCAGAGACCTGGGATCCTTTTGCATGAAACAGATCTGCGTTAAAGAAGAGGACTGTTCCCCCAAGTAAAATAAATAAATTTATTAAAAAAAAAAAAAAAAAAAAGAAGAGGACTGTTTCTTAACAGTGTGGAGAGGGGGCTTCCCTGGTGGCTCAGTGGTAAAGAATCCACCTGCTGATGCAGGAGGCACGGATTCCATCCTTGATCTGGGAAGATCCTGCTTGCCTCAGAGCAACTAAGCCTGTGCACCACCATTATTGAGCCTATTCTTTTGAGCCCGGGAGCCACAACGATTGAGCCCTTGCGCCACAACTGCTGAAGCCCACATGGCCTAGAGCTTGTGCTCCACAACAAGAGAAGCCACTGCAATAAGAATTCCCCCACCACAGCTAGAGAAAAAGCCCATGCAGCAATAAAGACCCAGCACAGCCAAAAATAAATAAATAAACAAATAAGTAAAATTTAATAAGAAGTGTGGTGAGATGGCTGTCAACGGGATGCTCTTTCTCTGCATCTCAAGGGGTAACAAGATGAATGCCCCTGTGGGGTGTCCACAGTCGTAGCTCCCTGCGTTGCGTGAGCGCTCTTCCCACTGGCTTCTCTCTCTGCTCTTTCCGGGTCGGGAGGAGTGACTGCTCTGGTGTGAACATTTTTTCTTCTCTCTGAGCCAACAGCCTGGACCTCTGACAGACTCCTCCGCCGCTCAACTTCATGGCCTTCACGGCTGCCCACGTGACTCTTCATATGGTGCCAGTTCACATGATAGGCACATCCCTGTAGGTTCCCTGGAAAGCCTGCTGTGCAACGATCCTCAGAAATTTACTCGATAGATTCCTCTTTCCCAGAAAAGTTGACCTGAAAGACTTCCCGTCATCTGGACACACAGAGCCCAAGTGGAGCTGGGGCCTCCCAGGTCCCACAGGTCCAGTGGGGACAGAGCCAATGACTGATTCTGCTTCTCAGTATTCACATCACAGTGCATATTCTAGTTGTCTGATTAGATAAACTCTCCAAGATAAAGCATCCGATATTTTGGCAAGAGACATGGATTTTGGAAAACACATTTCCTCATATTTAAAGTTTTAAGCCTTCTTTTCCCTCCAGGTTTGTGGAAGAAAATACCTTTGGCAAAGGTCAGGTGGGCTGGCACCTGTGTCTGCTCAGCCTCAGGGAGAACTGGCTCATGCAGTAAGAACCAGCTTCTTCCAGATCTGATTAGAAGTCTCATTGATTGTACGATCTACAGTCAAACATAACACCCTCTGGCCAGTGTGCATTCTAACTACTTGGCTGTTTGGTCCCATTGCAATCCTACTTTAATTGTGAATCTCTGTGCCATGAGCTGGGTGGTTATCTGAGAAGATCTATCTAGTGTGGACTGGCAGGGTCTTCCTGGAGCCCTTGGGTCACCCCTCTAGGTGCTGTATAATCATAGTTGGGGTTGAGGTTGATTTCAAAGACTTGGTACAGTTTCTAAGTGAAATTTATTGCCATAACATCACTCTCATTCATTTGACCTCTGATGTGCTTTCCTGAGTAGGAGGGAAGGGTCAGAGTGCTTCAGTGTGTGCCAGGAAAACTGCCTTTATCCTTGGGCACCCCCAGAGAGCACTGGCTCATTGGTCCAGAGTGCGCAACTACACACACGCCAGGGCTCTAAACACTCAAATCCCGCATGTCTTCCGTTTTGTAAATAGCAAATCCACATGAGATTGTGTGATGAAGAAGCAAAGTTCCTCTTGCATGTTGTTAAATAGTCTTGAAGTACATTTACCACTTGAAGTGTAATTTACCAGCTGGGGATCAAGAGAAATTCACCAGCTGGGGACCAAGGCCAAATGTTTTTCTTGCTGTCAGTTTGCTCTGTGGCAGGATTAGATGTGCATTACAAATCTCACCCCTCTGACAATCCCAGCCATCTGGGATGAGGGCTATACAGGTAGCTATTTAATTTCTAGATTGTATATAGTATGGCCATAATATGAAATCTTACTGAGACTATTTAAAAGCATGCTTTTGGAGCTATTTTAAGACATGAGAAGATGTTTATGGTGATACTAAGTTTTTAAAAAAGGTAGTATTAAAACTTCTTATTTTGTATGATATCAGTTTTGTTATTTGTATATATGTCCATGCTAAAATGCTATAGGTGATATTTTTAAGTGAATCCATTATAGGTACTTTCTAATATTTTTCATATGCATACAGTGTGAGTGAATTATTTCTATAATAGGAATAGCATAAGATTTTAAAAACTTTTATTTTTTAAAATAAAAAATAGACATAGAATGATATAATGAATCCCCGTTCATGGACCGTCGTTCAGCTTCAAAAATTACTAATGATTGGCTACTTTTGTTTCATCAATACTCTTATCTACTCACCCTGCCCATTTTATTATTTTTTAATTAATAGACTTTTAATTTTTTTAGAGTTGTTTTACATTCATAAAAAATTAAGCAGAGAATTATGTAGAGTTCCCACATCTCCTTCCTACCCAGTGTCTCCCATTATTAATATCTTGCATTAGTGTGGTTGGTACATTTGTTACAGTTGATGAAACAATATTGAGAAGTTGCTAACTGAAGTCTATAGCTCGTATTAGGGTTCACTCTGTTTTGTACAGTTCTATGAGTATAACTTCTTATTTCACAATTTATACAGTCAGGTATTCCCAAGACCGTAAACTACTGGGCCAAATCTACTATTTGAAGTTTCTAAACTGCCTTCTAATTACTTAGTCCAGGAACCAGTGAAGTGATGAAAAAGTCCTTGGAACCACCTGAAAATTATAAAGTTGAGAAAACAGAAGACCATACTAAAAATCACTGAGTGGAGTGGGCTTGTGCTCAGTGGTGTCTGACTCTTTTTGATCCCATGGAAACTGTAGTCCACCAGGCTCTTCTGTCTATGGAATTCAGTGCATAAAAGCAACCTTAGTGTAAGTCATCTTTGCCCATAGTGTGGGCGGAGCTGTGGGCTGGGGAAGAGCCGGCATCCTGCCCTGATCAGTGTGGACCTGGAGGGGACAGGACTGGCCTTTCAGGGAGCAGTAACTTATTGAAACACTGTTGTTGAGGAGGCAGGAGTGGGAAGGAGCCCATAAAACTTTCCACTAGCATAACTAAAGTTAGAACCTACAGGAGAATTAAAAAAATAAAAAAGTAATGCTTGTGGCAGCCTAATTAAATAGAGGATTTCTCAGCGGTGGAGTGCGGGTGGGGCTGCTGCCCTCAGCTCTTTCCAGACACCTACCAGATGCTAGTTAGTCAAATCCTCCCGTGCTGGAGTCCAGGTAAGGGGTTGGGGAGCAGAGATCATTTCCCCCAGGACCTGTGCAACAAATCAAGAGTTTAATGCCTCATTCTCCCCACCAAGCATTATTAGACTTTGGGATCAATAAGTGTTGACTCAGACCCAAAATCTGTCATGCCAGTTGATGTAGAGACCACTCTGACTGCTTGATATTCAGCAATATCACCAAATGGCTTTTATTCAGACCCAGGCATGCCAACACTGGGCTAGGCTGCAGATCTAGCGGGAACAAAACAGGCCAAGTCTGTACCTCATGGTGCTGATCTTCCACCACGGAACATTGAGGCTCATAAGGGCATTGTGGTCTGCTCCTCCTTTGTTTTTTTTTTTCCTGGGACCAAACCTGCCTTCACCCCACCCTATGTGTAACCAGAGGCAGACAAATCTTTTCATAGATATGTATAGTCTGGGTTTCCTGACAGTACAGCAGGCCTGAAACCAAAGTCTAAGTGTCCAATTTACCGAATATTCTGCTTATTGTGATGGTGCGGTCCACCCCGTCCTGAGTGGGTGCAGTTAGAAATGGCCTGCTGACTGCTCTTTCCAAAACCAGTCACTTCTCACCCAAGAGAAGTGCATACCTGCATACCTTTCCAGGAGAAGCATCAAACTCTCAACTCAGGACCACCTTCACTTCTCAAGATAGTTTTCAAGTTAATTTGACAAAACCTACATGTAAAAGCAACTAGTAAACTTTAAAAGAGAAAACTAGAAGTGACCAGGTCTACATGATTTAAAAATATATTTATGTTTCTGCAGAAAATGGTACCTGGTAAGAGTTCTAGATATAGCCTTAACTCCTTTTCCATAAAGAAACAAAAAAATTGGATACTATCAGATTTTCATAGAGAATATTTCTGTAAGGTATTACACTAGGTACTTCCAACAGCATGAGGGTTGGCAGTGTAACTGACCCTATTTTACAGCGTGGGACACTGAGCCCCTTGGGACATATGTGACTGACATATATTACCAGTCAGTAAGGGGCAAGATAGGCTTCCCTGGTGGCTCAGTGGTAAAGAATCCACCTGCAATGAGACTCAGGAGACACAGGTTCAATCCCTGGGTTGGGTAAATCCCCTGGAGAAGAAAGTGGCAACCCATTCTGGTATTCTTGCCAGGTGATACCACCAAGCATACATATAAGGGGCAAGTTGGGTGTTTTTTCCGGCCTCCCCTCCATCCCAAATTAGTTGTTCAAACATTGACAGTCATGAATACAACAGTAGAAAATGTTCCTTTTCCAACTAGTCAAGTCACCCTAGTTATTGATATGAATTATTCTTAAATATACAGTTTACTTAGCAATACAAGTAAAATTTTAAAAAAATACACCTTAAAATTAAGAATAAAAAACCAATACAACATTAAAATGTTACAATACTGAACAAAACTTAGCTAATTGGGAGAGCATTTTGGAAATCACTAGAGAAATTCTGCCCACTATTTGAAACTAAGACAAAACTTTGGTTGGGACAAAATTACACTCAGTAAATTTTCTTACTCAAATGGCATGTAAATTTCTGTTTCACCAATTCTGCTTTATCATCAATTATGTGAGAACTTATTTTAATGAGTTTTGCTTTACTTAAAAAAGGAATGACAGTGATCTTTTGATCATGTTTGCCTCCTAGGTGGAAAACTGTCATCAGGAGCAGTTCCAGAGGCAAACATGGAAACCTTCAGCCTTCCAGAAACACCACAGAAGACCTGGAGAGCTGCTAGCAGGTACCTTCATTGAGGCAGCTCTGTCTGCATCACTGCACCTTCCCTTTGCAGGTCATGACTTGGCACCAAATCTCTTTGATAACTTGCTCTGATTTCAGGAAGAAGCATTCTATGCGGTAGTATCTCCGTTGAGCCACTGACATGGGCCAGAAAATTGTTTTCTAAGTGGTCAGGTGAGGCTGGCAGGCACTTTCAGATCACCAGTGCAGTATAAGGAGGCCAGAAGGATCATAGTTGCCGGCAAATTTGGTGTTCTTTCTAGATGCTCCTGGAGAAGGAAATGGCAACCCACTCCAGTACTCTTGCTTGGAAAATTCCATGGATGGAGGAGCCTGGTAGGCTATAGTCCATGGGGTTGCAAAGAGTCAGACACGACTGAGCAACTTCACTCTCTCTCTCTTAACTCTAGGTGCTCGAGACCTAGGGATGGGGTCACGGTCAGGGATGCTGATTGGAAACCATTTCTTCCTGACTGTGGACATTTCAGTCTTTCTGCACTCCACATTTCTATTACATTGGTCTATTTTTGAGCATTGCCTATTTTATTTCCATGCAAATGTTTTCCTACAGTCCACCATCTCACTGCTGAGGGACTCAGCTCTAATCCCACCTCCCCCAGGAGCTTTTCCAGATCTTATCAGTCACCACCCCCACCACAGATGCCCATAAGTTTTTTTTCATATCCTAGTGGGCCTTGTGTCTTGTGCTTGCTTTCTCACTGGACTGATGAGCTCTTAGAAGGAAGGCATCGTTCTTATCCATCTCTGACTTCCTCCTCCCCATCCCCAGCCTCTAGTTTTGGCACAGTGTATGGACCTTGAAGGAGCTTCATTGTGCTTGAACAGAAGTAAAGGACATTTGAGATTTTCTCCATTATGTGGTTGATGTTTTTTCTGTCCCATAAATAAGTGGAAGTTGGCTTGGAATCTCTGGAGTGGTCTGTGACCCTTATAAAATCCAAAGGGACCTTGGTTAAAAGAAGAAATGGAGAAAGATCAACTTCTAATTTTCTTTGCCTAAGGTCAGATTATTACTTCTCTGAATTGCTCCAACTTGCTGAAATGGAAACTTCCTTTAATTTGGAATAGATAAGAGTAATTTTGGGCAGATAAGATAAGAGCTCTGGGAAACTGTCATTGCTCACTGGTTTGACAGAGATACTGCTACAAAATGATCATGCAAAATTTTTTTCTGTCTATTTTGAACTATTTTTAAAAACTATCGAGGTTACTGATTTAAAAATAATAGATCAAGATTTCCCTTTGGCACTACTGGAACCCAGAATGTACAAAGGGGGTCTCTGGTGTTCCAGACAGCCTAGCATTTAGTAGATATAATGACTCACCATCTCTTTGGATTCATCTGTCATTACTTGATTACTTGATGGAAATATTAGAGAGAATGAAGTTGTGAACTGGGATGAAGACCTTGTAAAGGAGTCAAAGACCTACTCAACTCTCAATATCCTTCTGTAACATTTGTAGAGGACTGTGTGTTTCACAGCAGCACCTCATGTTCCTGTGACAGGCCTTATCATTGCTCTGACCCTGGGGAGGCATCGTGGCATATCTTGTAGTTCCCATGAAAGGCCAAACACAACCTGTCATGGAGAGTCTATGCTGTGCTAGGGACTGTTGAGTTTTGGGATGCAGACACATAGGAGCTTAGGACATAGGGACACTTAGGAGCAAAACGAAGGCATAGGGAGATTCCTGCACTGTTTCCCTTCTGCTTCAGGGCACACTCCGGCCCCCAGAGTGTGCCATCACAGCCTGTCTCTTCACCCAGGGGAAGGATGGGCAACCTCTACAGTCTGCCTGATTGTCCTTCCTCACACCACTTACTCTCCATCATTCCCTCATCCCTCTCAACACATACAGCACTGTGCCTGACTCCCTCCTTTATTTTGGAGATGCTCATTTGGGGAATAAAAAGGAGAGGGAATGACTATGGATGAGATATGGGGTAGAAAGTCTCAAAAAATGAATATGTGTTTGAGGTAGAAAGGAGGTCTACTCCTCACAGGTAAGGACTCCCAACTAGCTGATTGTCCAATGCCACAATAAGACAGGAACAGGTATTGTGTTGCTTTCCATCCACTGTGCACGGGAGAGTTTGAACAAGGTATAACAAGGCTTTACCAGGTCATGTTCAGTTGTATAATATTGGTATTTGAAAGGGTATTGTGTTTAGGAATAGGACTGCTTTATGCTCTGGTGGTGAGGGAGGCTGAACTGGGAATGAGGTCCAGTGCAAAATCTTTGTGTGACCTTAGATGTGTTATTGAACTCAAATCTGTGTGCCCAACACCAGCGAGGCCAAATAATACCAAAATGTCAGAGTTTGGAGCAGAGAAAATTTTACTGCAGGACCACTCAAGGAAATGGGTGGCTCATGCAGCAAAGCCCTTTTATAAGAAAGGCGAGGAAGAGATGTGGTTAGTTGTTGCAAACTTCTTGGTGTCAGATCCTCTGTTTTTTGAGGTCAGGTCATGATATTCCTGTAAACCTCATTGAAACAAATGTTATTCTCAGTTCTGGTAAGAAAGGACAAGTCCCAAGGCTTGACTTTCACCCTCTGAGGTCCAGGCCTTGGCTAAGGGAGGGAGGTGCCTGTGCAGGACAGTTAGCCTGCCTGGGAGGATTGGTCCAGCACCCAGTCTGGGTCCTCCCACCAGTGCTAAGCCTGGCTGAAGAGTCAGATCTTAGATGGGGGTGCCTGCAGGGCTAGATTCCACAGACCCTACCCAGCCGTCATAACTGAGAGAGACAGGCACCCAGGACCCAGCCGGCCCCTAGGTTTTTCATTTAAACTGGAGAGAATCACTTGTATAGGACCAATAGAAGCACTTGTAGCAGATACCAATCAAGTGAATTCCTAGCTCACAACAATTGCCCTTTTTGGAGAATAGCCCAGCCACAGTGGGGGACCTGAAGTAATGAGGTGCAGTGTCCTTGCAACTTAACCCTGACCTCTGGTCACCTCCTAGGGGTAGACCGCTGATCTAAGCTGGACCAGTTTTTGAAACTTGAACAGAGACACTGACATTGGTTGAAGCTGTTGCTTTAATGGCAGTGTCCATATAGTCCAGTTGCTGAGACCTTCATGGATTGCAACCCATGGAGACTGCCCCTGCCATTAGATCACAGAAGTGGGGATGGTGGGGGGATGTTCACTGCTGCTTCAAGTCCTGGGCCTGGCCAGTGGGCAGCTGTGGCAAAGACACAGCCAGCTCTGTGTTCAGCTCTGCAGGACACATACAGCCCTCGGCTTGACCCGGGCCTCAAGGGCCCTGGGAGAAGTTGCAATCCACCTCTCACCACACTCTCTGCCGGGGGAACCACTGGGAGCCTGACTATTGGCAGAGCGGAACCTCAAAGTGTCTCGCGATAAGTGTCTCGCGATAAGTGTCTGGCGCTAACGGTTGTCACTAAGGGCTGCGCACCCGCCCCACCCCCATCACATGCGGGTCACTTGCGAGCCGCCAGCTCTATTCCCTCAGATGGCAAACAGGGGACGCTGAGACACGGAACTGTGTCTGCCTCTGTTTCCAGCAAACTCGTGATCTTTCGTCTCTCTCTGCCCTCAAAAGAAAAAAAGAAAGTCCAGGTAAATTTTATTAATTCTTTTCTTAAAAAAGAGTCAATATAAAATTAAAGCAATAAAAGGAGACTGAATTTTGGTAACACAGTTGAAGTAATTGGTGGCATTCACAGCAAGGAGAGAAAGGATTTAGTTGATTTTTCTGTGGCTATTGGTTGTTTGCTAGTCTTATGGTGATGGAAGTTGCACATTGTTTTTTTAAAGGATCCAAGAAGCTGCTGGACTTTTGGTTCTCCCAGCAGCAACCTGTCACAAACCAAGGATCTGATGAATCTTCAAATCACCCCGTGATTCCAGTAGGATATATTTTTGAAAGATGTTTAGTGGTTAGTCATGAGTGTGGCAAAAACTGAAACTTACGTATTCAGTGAGAATAGCATGTTTGTCTCCAAGAGACAAAGATGTGTGGTACCACCTTCTGCTGAAAGCACTGGTTTCCCTGTTGAACCTTGGTCAGAATTATAGTGATTTTGACTCAGTTCAAAGTTCTTTTATTCCCTGAAGAATTTAATGAAGCCGTCTCATCAAGGGAACCCACACTGGAATTTACAGGAAGAAATAGTTTCTTAATGTAACTTTCCCAAATGCAACAGTGTATTGTATAGGACGATGAATTCTGAGAGTTCATACTGCTATACTCTGGATTTCCCAGAGACTTGGGTAATCAGTCAGCTGGATCAAATCCAGGAAATACTGATGAGTGAGCTTGACCCAGAAGTTATGGACCAATTTTACACAAAAGATGGTATTACTGCAAAGATGTCATTCATGAAAGCAGAATTTGTGCTAGGTTCTGTCACTGATATCACACTGTTCAGTCCTTGTGGATATTTAGTGAGTGGCATGAAGTCATAGGGAACTTATTGGACTGTTCACACCATTCCCATAACCAGAATTTTCTCATAGTAGCTTTGAAACAAACTTTAGCTAGAACTCTTATAATGACCTGTTTAGGAAAGTTGTGAGTTTTTAAGCCAGGAAAATTTTTGACCACCTTGTTTGTAAATCAGAGTTTTAAATGTCCCACACTGCTTTCCTTGCCCCAGAAGATTGAAGTTTTAAATGCCTTGATTGACAGAGGAGTTCTATATTTAGTAATTACAATTTTATTTTTACCAACTTGGCTAAGAAATGATAGTAACAGAAGAACTGATTTAGAAAAAGGAAGAAAAAATACAAAACACATGTAGAAGGAAATGGTGGCTCCTTTCTATATATTGATACTGAGGTCCATGCTTTCGATAACCACCACCTCAAGATGCAGAAAGCCCTAGATGTGATGAGAGTGTAGTCATTTTAGATGGTATGTATTATTATACTGAGGAGTTAGATATCTAGCATGAATGCTCTCTTGTGTGTTTAGATATTCTATACCACTCTTGCTGTGAAACTGAAGTGCTTGTAGAAACAACACTTTATGAAACTTTATAACATATATGAAAACAATTCAGTTTGGTTTATGCACAATGTAATATTTCTCCAGGAATCATACATAATTCCCCATAGACAAAGCTTTTATCCTCATTAGGTGTTGACCTCAACCTAACCATCTGGGACTGGTCTATTAAATTACTGTCGGAATGATTCAGTTCAGTTCAGTTCCTTTCCCTGGACTAGGCCTTTACTAATGTGTAAAATAGTGGTATGCAAGGATTTATTATCACTGAGTTTATTATCAGGGAGATTGAGTGTAAAGGTTGTACTAGATTCAGTACATCAAGCTGGCTTGGGCCATTCACTTTGACTTTTACATTAGTAGCTATTTCCATGAAATTCCAGTGATAATTTCCTGTAAACCTTGTTTTAAAGCAGAATCAGTGTCTTTTTCATCTTGTGACTTAAAATCCTATGATTTTGTGATGCATGTGATAGTGTTCTGATTTCATGTGTTCCCCTCATTGTGTGTTCCTTCACTGTGGCTTCACAGGATCGAGTGAATGACTGCACAGGAAGGCAGAATGCTATTCATAAAACATAATGTACAGTGTTCCAGTATAGTTGATGGGAAATGCCTGAAAACATAGGCTTTCAAGTGTTAGCATCTTTTAGTTATATTTGCAAATACTGTGGGATTTGAGCAGCTAAGAGAAGAGCAAAGTTGACTAAATTTTGTATTTCTCCTTGCCCTAAAAATGTCTTATTTTTATTTTTGTGTTGATGCAGTGATGTTTGGTTTCTTCTGTATTTATAAATGAACCACATTTCATCGGTATCTCTAAACATAAAATCTACTTTGCTTGAAATCAAGTGGTTGGAATACTGTTTTGACTTAAAGCATATTGTTGATTGAAACCTTCATTTAAGAAGCTTTCAATCAATGTGATCAGCTTGGTTCTGTAATTAGCACAGCACCTAATGTTTTGGTGTCCTGATTTTAAGGACCAGTGTTCAGAGTAGATTTTGTTCTTATACAGTATCTAGTGGATATGATAACATTTGTTGGCTCAAAGTCTGTTTTTTTCTTCTCATAGATTTAAGAATTATATCTGATGTTGAAAAACTGTACACACTGATACACACTGCAGCAAAGCCTAGAAAAATGATAACTGTAGATTACATAGGGATATAAATTAATCTTAGTATAACTGAAGAGAGAACATTTGGTGCCATAATTTCTCCCTTTTGGTGTTGGATTTAAACCAGTTGAAACGTGTTTCTGTACAACAATGTAAGTATCAATGAAAGTTTGCTCAATTAAAATGTGCCTACAAGTTTGTTTTCTTTACAGTGGATGCCCAGTCCTCTGTGTCCATTGCCACCAGTTACTTATTAGCTATGAACACTTTCCCACCTAACTCCTGAGATAGTGCTTATTCTCTTAGAGGAAGAAATGATCTGATGTGAGAGACACTGGTGGTAGAGGATAGGGAAGGGTGTGGTAGAAATCCAGAAGGTGGGCAAGGTCTATAGGACCTAGACCTTGGAGAGTGGGCCCTGGAATCCTCAAGACAGAAGATGCAGAGGTGGTTAAGGCAAACCTCACTTCCTTGATGTTATCTTTGTACCTGTCCTGTGAGCATGGTTCCAGGCTGGGCACTGTGAGCAGTGCCTGGCTTCAAGGCCTTACCTTTCCTGCAGGGCCACTGGAGTGGGACGTATGCCACATTTGTATTTGCAAAAGAGAAGTGTTCCCTGTGCCTGTGAATAGTGTTGGCTGTCATTTACCTTTGGAAAGGGTCTATCCTGAGGGAGCTTACCTTTCCTTTGTGAAAGGAGTTCAGAAGCAGAAGGAATAAGACTTCTCCTCACCAGAGTGTTCTCCTCAAGTCCTGTGGCTGTTGACACCTGGGTGACAAGGGTGGATTTCCTCTGGAGCTTACAGGTGGGCAGGCAGCAACACTGACAGGGCTGTTGGCAGTCAGGCCCTGAACTACAGGCAGGACTGAGAAGTGCAGCCCCGGCAGTGAGGTTGGGATTCTGGTCTTCTGAGCATCCTCTCCCTGGACTAGAGAAAATCCTTGTAAAATAGACCATAGGCAGATGATTCTAATAAAGTCTCTAAAATGATAAGTCATTTATGTATATCTTAGCCTGGCCTCCTTATCATTTTGTATCATGCAAACAGGAATTTTATACAGGCATACCTCTTTTATTACACTTCACTTTATCAGGCTTTGCAGATTTTTTTTTTTTAAACAAATTGAAGTTTTGTGGCAACCCTGTGTTGAGCAGGTTTGAACAGCATTTTCTCACTTTGTGTCTCTGTGTCACATTTTGGTAATTCTTGCAATATTTCAAATGTTTTCATTATTATTATATTTGTGTTAGTGATCAGTGATCTTTGATGTTACCATTGCAATTGTTTCGGAACTCCACGGATCACGCACGCCCATGTAAGACATAAACTTAATTGATAAATGTTGTGTGTGTTCTGACTACTCTACTGACAGATGTTTCCCTGTCTCTCTTCCTTGCCTCTGGCCTTCCTATTCCCCGAGACACATGAACCTTGAATTTAGGCCAGTTAACAGCACTACAATAGCCTCTATGTGTTTGAGTGAAAGGAAGAGTCGCATGTCTCTCATTTTAAATCAAAAGCTAGAAATGATTAAGCTTAGTGAGGAAAGCATGTCCAAAGGCAAGACAGACCCAAAACTAGGCCTCCTGTGACAGTCAGCCAAGTTGTAAATGCAAAGGAAAAGTTCTTGAAGGAAGTGAACTCCAATGAACACATGAGTGATAAGAAAGTGAAACAGCCTTATTATTGATCTGGAGAAAGTTTTAGTGTTCTGGATAGAAGATCAAACCAGCCACAAAATTCCCTTAAGTGAAAGCTTTAATTCAGAGTGAGGACCTCTCTCTCTCTTTTCTACACGTGTGCTTTCTTGAGGAATCAGTGGGAGGGAGGGAGTATGCACAGAGCCTGCTCAGTCCCCTGCTGGCCTTGTGCTCCTACAGCACCACCCTTGCTGACCACACCCTGGCTTACCCCTCAGGGAACTTGGGGAGGCCACAGCACCAGGGCGCAGAAGGGGAGCATGGTTCCAGCCTACCTTTCCTACATAACCCACTTGTCTACTATCCTGCACACTCACAAAGGCACTTCACTGTAACTGATGGCTACTTTGGTTTTCTCAGTCACTTTCTTTTTCACCTCCATGAGTCCTAATTCTCTTTAATTCTGTGAAGGCTGAAAGAGGTGAGTAAGCTGAAGAAGAGAAGTTTGAAGCTAGCAGAGGCTGGTTCATGAGGTTTAAAGAAGGAAGTCACATCAAAGTGCATGTCTTTAAGAACATTTGTGGATGTCCCTGGTATTCCAGTGGTTAAGACTCCGTGCTTCCAATGCAAAGGTTCCCGAATTCTATCCCCAGTCAGGGAACTAAGATTCCCCATGCCACAGTGCACAAAAAAATTTGTGATTCATGGGAAGAGGTAAAAAATGTCAACATGAGCAAGAGTTTGAAAGAAGTTGATTCCAACCTTCATGAATGACTATGAGGGGTTCAAGACTTCAGGGGAGGAAGTAACTGCAGATGTGGTGGAAACAGCTAGAGAACTAGAATTAATAGTGGAACCTGAAGATGTGATTGAAATAATGCAATTTCATGATACAACTATAACCAATGAGAAGTTGCTTCTTAT
This sequence comes from Giraffa tippelskirchi, assembly GCF_054371585.1. Lineage (NCBI taxonomy): Eukaryota > Metazoa > Chordata > Mammalia > Artiodactyla > Giraffidae > Giraffa > Giraffa tippelskirchi. The sequence goes on from NC_137276.1 coordinate 47,881,416, forward strand.
GGATGAATAAAGAAAGTGGCTTCCTGAGATGGAATGTACTCCTGGTGAAGAAGCTGTGAAGATTGTTGAAATGATAACAAAAGATTTAGAATATTACATAAACTTGGTAAAATAACAGCAGAGTTTGAGAAGAATGACTCCAATTTCGGAAGAATTTCTACTGTGGGTAAATGCTACCAAACCATTGCATGCCACAGAGAAATTGTTCATGAAAGGAAGAGTCAATTAATGTGGAAATTTCATTTTTGTCTTATTCTAATAAATTTTGAAAATCACTCCAACCTTCAGCAACCACCACCCCGATGAGTCAGCATCTAGCAACATCTAGGTAAGATCCTCCACCAGCAAAAAAAAATTACAACTTGCTAAAGGTTCAGATGGTCAGAATTTTTTTAGCAATAAACTATCTTAAATTAAGGTATGTACATTTTTGGGCATGTTATTATATATTAATAGACTATTGCTGCTGCTGCTGTTAAGTTGCTTCAGTCATGTCCGACTCTGTGCGACCCCATAGATGTCAGCCCACCAGGCTCCCCTGTCCCTGGGATTCTTGAGGCAAGAACACTGGAGTGGGTTGCCATTTCCTTCTCCAATGCATGAAAGTGAAAAGTGAAAGTGAAGTCTCTCATCATGTCCGACTCTTTGCAACCCCATGGACTGAAGTCTACCAGGCTCCTCCATCCATGGGATTTTTCAGGCAAGAGTACTGGAGTGGGTTGCCATTTCACAGTATAGGGTAAATATAACTTTTGTATGCACTGAGAAACTAAAAAGTTTGTGTGACTTTATTGTGATATTTGCTTTATTCTGTGGTCTGGAATGGAACCTGCAAAATCTCTGATGTATGCCTGTATTGATTGTTATTTCTAATCTCTGATAGAGCTTAGTATAATATTCTGTGCATTAATTCTGACTAATGGATTTATTTTTACCTTATTTTTGATGAAAACTGCTGCCCATGAGAGTATCTACTTAGGTTTGAAAAAGACATTTGACTTTTTTCTTCTATATATTATTTGATAAATATTTTATATAACATATGTCAATAAAGAATCCCAATATAAAAATGAACACCTATGAACTTACCACATAACTTGAAAGACTGTCTTTGTGTTCTTCCCAGCTCTTATCCCTCCTTTCTTTGAAATCTTGAATTTTATTCTTAGTATATACCTGTAAAGGCTTCCCTGGTGGCTCAACGGTAAAGAATCTGCCTGCATTGCAGGAATTGCAGAAGACTTAGGTTTGATCCTTGGGTTGGGAAGATCCTCTGGTGGAGGGAATGGCAAGCCACTCCAGCCTTCTGGCCTGGAGAGTTCCATGGATAGAGGAGTCTGGTGGGCTACAGTCCATGGGGTTGCAAAGAGTCAGACACGACTGAAGTGACTGAGCACACATGCATATATCCATAATTGTCTCATATATGTCTGAATCTCCGAACAATATAATGTTTGGATTCAGAAGATACTGGCTTTGTTTGGGAGAATGTGGTACAGTGATTACAAATAATAGTTTTAAAATCAAACTGATTGGGTTGAGATCTCAGAAGAACCATTTCCTAGCTACGTGGCCTTGAATGCATTATTTACCCTCTCTGAACATCTACAAATGGGAGTAATTCTTCCCACCTCATCTCCCTCCTGAGGATTTAATGGAATAAGAAATGTTAAGGACCTTGTACTTTCCTAGTCCACCTCCTTCCTCCTTCTGCCTCAGACTCCCTGGGAACTCCTGTGAAGCACACTCAGCCCTTCACCACTGGTACCTACTACAAGATACCAGCCTTAAAACAACAGAGAATGAGAAACCCATGCAATGAACAAGAGTACCAGACTGTATTTACAGTCCTTAATCTGTCCACACAGGGAAGACAAATGAGGCAGACAGCGGATAGTGGGTGCCATTACTGGATCATTAATTAGCAACTTGTTTGGCCTTGGCAGGAAATCATTCATCATTTTCAGATGAGTGGAGAACTGCAGAACCTTCTATCTGTCCTCCTTCATTCTGAACCAGTGTGACAGATGCGATTGTCCTCGCCAGAGTTTTCCCTCCCACGGTGCCTTATCCAGATAAGTGACTGGGACGCTGCTGCCCTGTGATCTGCTGGATGCAAGAGCCTGAACTCGGAAGGGGTCCGGGGCCAAAGACTTCCAGGGCTGTAGAACTATGCCAGAAACCCCAAAAGATAAATGAAGGCTTCTGGAACAAGATGAGACGATGAATAAACTGTTTGCTTTGAGAATGGACATGATGTTCCAGAAAAATTAACTTTAGCTGCCAAAGTAACCCTTTTAGAGTTCACAAAGAACCACAACAGGGATCCCACGTGTGAGCTTGTGCTCAGGGCTGGCGTATGAGGCTTCACAGTAATCAAGTGGTGTAGGGTTACTGAACTCCTAGAGCAAAGGAGGAGCCAGAGGCCCAGAAGGCAATAGTTAGTGTCCAAATGAAAATATTTAGGAAGAGGCTGATTTACATTTCAAATCAACTTCTGTCTGATTCCAAAACTCAAGCATGCTCTGTGACACCATCTTGTGCTCCTCAGCAGGCTGACAGGTCACCATGAACAAGACAGATGCTAGCCAGTAGTGTCTTAACCACTGATTGCCCACTGCCTTTAAACACCCACAATTTCTTTGGGCTGAATAGATGATGCATGATGCATCTTTGGTCTTGTTACTTATATCTAATCTTAGAGGCCCATTGTCTCTTCTTGAAATGATTTCAGATTGGCTAAGGTTTAAAGGCAATGACACAAATGTCTCAACCATTTCATCATGACAGGAGACTTTCAGGAAAAGCACATGGCCAAAAGTTCTAAAAGCAAAAGAAAGGAGGTTTAGCAGAAAGAAGCAGGGGAAGGTGTCAATGTGGAATCTCCAATATAAGTTGATAGGTAAAGGCTATGAGATACTAAGGAAATGAACAGAAAACATTATTTTGAGTCCTTAGGTCTTGGCAGAAGAAGAGGAGGCTCTACAGCCTGGAGCTGGATGGTCAGGTGATTGGGCTTCTGTACTACTAAACCTGTGAAAACTGAAGCACCTGATCCGGGATGGTGGGGAGGGGCAACATAGTGATTGAGGCTACAGTTGAGTTGTTTCCCCAAGAGACTTAGGGTTGGAGGTGGCTATTATTTTTGCTAATCCATTGCGCTTAGGGTGAGGGTCTCATGAATAATATTTAGGAAATATCTTAAGTGGTCTTAGATTTATAACTAAAATTATTGTCACAAAATCATTTGTAAGTCATATTGTCTGATAGAATTAAGGACAGATTTATTGGTATCTGTAGAGAGTAGCTATTCAGATTAGAGAAACTAAGGTTAATCACTAAGCTATAATTTTTTTCTTGTTTCACTTATACCCCATCCATTCCATCCTTGCTTTAACTGTCCCCTCCCAATGAATCATTTAAAAGAAAACCCAGATATTACATTATTTCATTAATAAATGCTTAACTGTATATTTCTAAGAGAAATGGGTTATTGCTAAAAACATGCCAATTTTACCTTTATCACACTAAAAATATGAAAAATAATCCACTAATATCATCTGGTAGCCAGTCTATGGTTAAATTTCCCTGATTATTTTTCAGTTAAAAAATGAATTAAAGTGCACTTTATAAATATACATATATATATAAATATAATATATTTTTTATATATGTGTATATATATAAAATATACTTCTCTTCCAACCAAAAGTTCCCTCTCCTTCTTTTTTCCATTTGTTATTTATTTGTTGAAGAAATTGGGTCACTTTTCCTGTAGAATTTTCCACATTCTGCATTAGTTGACTTTACTCTGTGGTGCTGCTCCTTTGCGTTGTCTTGTTTAAATTAATAATTAGATCTAGAGGCTTATCAGATTTGGATTTTTTTCCAAGACCGTTTCCCAGTTTGTGTCTTTCCTACTGCATTTCATCAGGAGCGTTGGAGAGCTGGCACCTTTTGTTTCCCCTTTCAGGATGTGAAGATTCATCAGTGGATTCAGGCAACATCAGCCCGATCCATCCAGTAAGAAGTTTCTCATCAACTTTCCACCCAATGGATTTGGCAGCTATTGATGACTTTCCAGGCTCATTATTTTATTAGGGTTGCAAAGTGGGGATTCTCTGTAACAGTAATTCTATCTGCATTAATCAGCTGTAATTATTTTATAAATAAGAACTTTTGATCATCAGTTGGATTTCCTAAAAGATAGTTTATCCAGGAATGTCTAAATAAATGCTTGATTCTTTCCAGTTATTTACTAGTTTTTCAGAAAATTCTTTGGTTTTCTAGCAACCTCCAATGTGAACATTGTGGCCTTTTTTTTTTTTTTAATCATTATTGACTCACAGACTTTATTTTTTTTTTATATATATATATATTTTTTTATAAATTTATTTATTTTAGTTGGGGGCTAATTACTTTACAATATTGTAATAGTTTTTGCCATACATTGACATGAATCAGCCATGGGTTTACATGTGTTCCCCTTCCTGGACCCCCCACCCACCTCCCTCCCCATCCCATCCTTCTGGATCATCCCATTGCCCCGGCCCTGAGCCCTTGTCACATGCATCGAACATGGAATGGTGTTCTGTTTCACATATGATAATATACATGTTTCAATGCTATTCTCCCAGAACGTCCCACCCTCACCTTCTCCCTCAGAGTCCATAAAATTGTTCCGTGCATCTGTGTCTCTTATTCTGTCTCGCATATAGGGTTATCGTTACCATCTTTCAAATTCCATATATATGCATTAGTATACTGTATTGTTATTTTTCTTTCTGGCTTACTTCACTCTGTATAATGGGCTCCAGTTTCATCCATCTCAGTAGAACCGATTCAAATGTATTTTTTTTAATGGCTGAGTAATATTCCATTGTGTATATGTACCACAGCTTCCTTATCCATTCCTCTGCTGATGGACATCTAGGTTGCTTCCATGTCCTGGCTATTGTAAACAGTGCTGCGATGAACATTGGGGTACACGCGTCTCTTTCAATTCTGGTTTCCTCGGTGTATATGCCCAGCAGTGGGATTGCTGGGTCATATGGCAGTTGTATTCCCAGTTTTTTAAGGAATCTCCACACTGTTCTCCATAGTGGCTGTACTAGTTTGCATTCCCACCAACAGTGTAAGAGGGTCCCCTTTTCTCCACACCCTCTCCAGCATTTATTGCTTGTAGACTTTTGGATAGCAGCCATTCTGACTGGTGTGAAATGATACCTCATTGTGGTTTTGATTTGCATTTCTCTAATAATGAGTGATGTTGAGCATCTTTTCATGTGTTTGTTAGCCATCTGTATGTCTTCTTTGGAGAAATGTCTGTTTAGTTCTTTGGCCCATTTTTTGATTGGGTCGTTTATTTTTCTGGAATTCAGCTGCAGAAGTTGCTTGTATATTTTTGATATTAATTGTTTGTCTGTTGCTTCATTTGCTATTATTTTCTCCCATTCTGAAGGTTGTCTTTTCACCTTGTTTATAGTTTCCTTTGTTGTGCAAAAGCTTTTAATTTTAATTAGGTCCCATTTGTTTATTTTTGCTTTTATTTCCAATATTCTGGGAGGTGGGTCATGGAGGATCCTGCTGTGATTTATGTCGGAGAGTGTTTTGCCTATGTTTTCCTCTAGGAGTTTTATTGTTTCTGGTCTTTCGTTTAGATCTTTAATCCATTTTGAGTTTATTTTTGTGTACGGTGTTAGGAAGTGTTCTAGTTTCATTCTTTTACAAGTGGTTGACCAGTTTTCCCAGCACCACTTGTTAAAGAGATTGTCTTTTCTCCATTGTATATTCTTGCCTCCTTTGTTGAAGATAAGGTGTCCATATGTGCGTGGGTTTATCTCTGGGCTTTCTATTTTGTTCCATTGATCTATATTTCTATCTTTGTGCCAGTACCATACTGTCTTGATGACTGTGGCTTTGTAGTAGAGCCTGAAGTCAGGCAGGTTGATTCCTCCAGTTCCATTCTTCTTCCTCAAGATTGCTTTGGCTATTCGAGGTTTCTTATATTTCCATACAAATTGTGAGATGATTTGTTCTAGTTCTGTGAAAAATACCATTGGTAGCTTGATAGGGATTGCATTGAATCTATAGATTGCTTTGGGTAGTATACTCATTTTCACTATATTAATTCTTCCAATCCATGAACACGGTATATTTCTCCATCTGTTTGTGTCCTCTTTGATTTCTTTCATCAGTGTTTTATAGTTTTCTATATATAAGTCTTTTGTTTCTTTAGGTAGATATATTCCTAAGTATTTTATTCTTTTTGATGCAATGGTGAATGGTATTGTTTCCTTAATTTCTCTTTCTGTTTTCTCAATATTGGAGTATAGGAATGCAAGGGATTTCTGTGTGTTAATTTTATATCCTGCAACTTTACTATATTCATTGATTAACTCTAGTAATTTTCTAGTAGAGTCTTTAGGGTTTTCTATGTAGAGGATCATGTCATCTGCAAACAGTGAGAGTTTTACTTCTTCTTTTCCTATCTGTATTCCTTTTATTTCTTTTTCAGCTCTGATTGCTGTGACTCACAGACTTTAAATTCTTTGATATAGTTCAATTCATTTCAGGCATTGTACTTTTTGATGCTTAAATTGTCCCATCCTTGGCAATTCTTTCGAACTGACTGCTGGGTCCTTTGACTTTTTTTTTTGTAGTCTTGGTTAACTTCCTTGATTTCTGATATGACAGTCTAGAATCATCTCAAACATGTCTGCAGTGACCTGAATACTAAGGTCTGCATGCTTGGGGTAATTATTCTTACTTGATTTTCACTGTTTTAGGTATTTTCAGTGGAAATACATTTTTTTGCTGAGTTAAAAAGTACATATTTCTTTTTATTTGAATAAGAAAAATATGTTATGACCATAATGTGCATAGGTTTATTTCTGGGCTTTGTATTCTGTTCCAATGATCTATGTGTTTGTTTTTGTGCTAATACCATATTGTTTAGGTTACTATAGCTATGTAGTATAGTCTGAAGTCAGGGAGTGTGGTACCTACAGCTTTGTTCATTTTTCTCAAGATTACTTTGATTATTCAAGATCTTTTATGGTTCCTTATAAATTTTAGAATTATTTATTCTAGTTCTATGAAAAATATCATGGGTATTTTGATAAAGATTGAATTAAGTCTGTAGATTGCTTTGGGTAGTATGGGCATTTTAGTAATACTTATTCTTCCAATCAATGAACTTGAGATATTTTCTCATTTCTTTGTATCACCTTCAGTTTCCTTCATTAGTGTCTTATAGTTTTCTGGGTTAGGTCTTTCACCTTCTTGGCTAGTTTATTTTTAGATATTTTATTCTATTTGATGCAATTTTATTTATTTATTATTTTTTAAAATTTCTTTTACTTTTTGTTTAAATTTTTCCATTTTTTAAAGTTTACTTATTTTTAGTTGAAGGATAATTGCTTTACAGTATTGTGTTGGTTTCTACCAAACTACAGCTTGAATCAGCCATAGGTTTATCCATGCTCCCTCCCTCTTGAACAATTGTTTTCTTGCTTTTTTCCAATATTTCGTTATTAATGTATAGAAAAACAAGAGATTCCTGCATATTAATTTTGTAACCTGCAACTCTATGAATTTTTTTTCTATGAATTAATTAATTATTTCTAATAGTTTTTTTCTGAAGATTTTAGAGTTTTTTAAATGTACAATCATGTCATCTGCGAATAATGACCATTTACCTTTTCCCTTCCAATTCAGATGTTTTTTATTTCTTTTTCTTGTCTGATTGTTGAAACTAGGACTTCTAATACTATGTTAAATAGAAGTAGAGTGAACATACTTGTCTTGTTCTTGATTTTAGAGGAAATGCTTTCAGCTTTTCATCATTGAATGTGATGCTAGATGTGGGTTTGTTATAAAGCAAATGACTAATAATGGAAATAAACATAAGTAAAATGAGTAAGGAAAAGAAGGAGCAGCCTAAAGGGGATTTTTAATCGATTAGAATGAGTGGCAGAGAAAGCCTTTCTAAGGAAATGATCATTAAGTTGGTGACTGAAGGAGGAGTTGGGGATGGGCCAGGCAAAGATGTGGAGGAGAAACATGGCAGGCAGGGTGAAAATGATGGGAAAAAGTGATGAGGCAGAAGAAGGAATAACTTTTCAAGCTGTGAAAGGATTGTGAGGCTAGATCTTGTGAGCAAAATGGAGGGTGACAAGAGATGTAATGGGAAGTGTGTGTAAGGGGCAGTTGGCAGCTATCTGGTGGGACTGGGGGACTCAATACTAAATTAAAGAGGATGCCACTAAAGAGTTTAAGCAAGTGGTGTGATCCTATTTATTCTTTAATGTATCATTCCAACTTCTGTGTCCAGTATGAATTGGGAAGTGTAAGAGCAGAAGTACTAAGAATAGCAGCAGAGATGATTGATTGCTTATTTTCAGGAAATTCATGACAGTGGCTCAACCTGAGGTGGTGGGGTGGAGGTGGAGGAGAATAAGGTTGAGTCTGTTGAGAGGTAGAATGGACCAGAATTATTGGATGGAAGGATTAGACTAGATGAGAAAGAAGAGGAGGGTCTCCAGGATAACTCCTAGGTCTTAAGCATAAGCAACTAGCTTACTAATGGTAACACTGAAGAGCATCAGGTTGAAGGTGGGGGAGACCATCACTTTGGGACATTTTGAGATGACTAAGAGATGGAACGCATGCATGCTCATGCTCAGTCATGCCTGACTCTTTATGACCCCATGGACTGTAGCCTGCCAGTCTCCTCCATCCGTGGAATACTCTAGGCAAGAATACTGGAGTGGGTTGCCATTTCTTCCTCCAGGGGATCTTCCTGACTCAGGGATCAAACCTGCGTGTCCTGCATCTCCTGTACTGGCAGATGGATTCTTTACCTCTGAGCCACCTGGGAAGCCAAAGATGGAGATATTGGGAAATCTATTTGAGTGCATGTCCTTGAACCTCTGGAGGTATCAATATAGAGGCTGTGACACAAACAGGACAGGAGCAGCTTACCCAGAGGAAGGGAACCAAGTGAGTAAAGAGGTTGTAGGACTTAATTTGAGGGACTCCAGCATCATTGGCTCATGAGGAATAAAGTGCTGGCCAAGAAGATGGGATTCTTTTTTAGCAATAGCAAGAGTGAAAATTAATTTTCCTTGACTTATATTCATAACATTCCAGAACAAGAGAGATCCTAGAGATATGTAGTCTGCCTCCCCCATCAAATAGAAAAGAAAAGAAGTTGTAGAATTCTGAAATGATAGTCTACTGTCTTCCAGCCCTGTAAAAATAGTGACTCCTGGAGTAACACTGATTACACCAAAGGAGAAAGTGATCAGTTTAGTTCTGCCCATAATTTGTAACTGATTTTATCAAGATATAATTCACACTTAATTTTTTTCCACGTCCAAAATTAGTGCTTGTCCTAGGTAGAAAAATTAGCTTGCAGATGCAGAAAAAATGCAGAGTTAAAACTATAAAGTGGCTCTTAGAAGTCCTTTTCTGAGGTGCAAGATGGTTATCTCTTCCTTGTTCTGCTAGAAGCACTATGGCTCCCTTTGAACATCACCACAATCTTCTTTGGAGCAACTTCTTTGGAGCTACTTGCAGGTCTTACAGGTCTGAGAATTGATACTAGTGATCATAGGAGGCAGATGCAGCTGGACATGGCCATCATTAATGCTGTTTGCCTCATTTTCTTCTTCCCCCTCCCCCTAGGCTTATGATGGACTTCCTTGGTGGCGCAGCGATAAAAATCTACTGGCCAGTGCGTGAGACGTGGGTTCAATCCCTGGGTCAGGAAGATTCCCTAGAGAAGGAAATGGCAACCCACTCCAGTATTCTTGCCTGGAAAATTCCATGGACAGAGAAGCAGGCTACAGTCTATCGGGTCAAAAAGAGGTGGACACGACTTAGCAACTAAACAACAACAACAAGGCATATGGTAAGATCGCACCTCTTGGTTCCCTTGTGTTTAGGTGAGGCCGTATGGTTCCTTCTGGGGAATGAGTTATGAGTGGAAATAATGCATCATCTCCAGACCAGAGCTTTTAATTGCTGATGTGAGGTCTCCGTAGTGTTCTTGCCCTCTGCTACAGTGACTGAAATTCTGGAAATAGTGGCTGCTTCATCATGTTGGATTGCTGAGTGACTCTGAGGAGCAGAGCCCCTTTGCTAATCTAAAATGGGAATGTGGCATGAGAAGACATAGATCTTTATTATTTTAATCCACTGAGATTTTGAGGTTGTGTGCTATTGTAGCATAACTTTGTCTTATGCTGACTGATACCTGGCTATTCTCTTGTCTCTTTTCAGGGGCTTAATGGGCAACCTGTATATTTAGTTCTTTAAGGAAACACAGATAGCATTCCCCAGATGAATTTGCTGTCCTGCTAGAGGCATTGCAGCAGATGAATAGAATTATACTGTCGTTGCTCTATCTCCTCTTATGGTTTCCAGGGCACGCTTGCTGCCTTGTTCCCATTAGGTACCAGTGGGGTTCCCTTTTAAGTGGCCAGTAACAGAAAATGAGTACAACTTTTTGGGTCAGATAGGAATGGGTTTCAGTTCTTGGCTCTAGATCTCTGAGATTCTGTTTTCCTTTTCTACATATACCACTGGGTTGTGGTGAGATGGAGAGAAACACTGGATGTGAGGAAACTATATTCCTGATTCATTTGTGTCCCATGTTAGTTATCACTGTTGCTACTGCTGGTTGTGGTGTAGATAGGAGAAAGGCAGAGAATAGCTAAGAGAGTGGAAAGGTGGCAGACTACACCCTGCTGATCTTTTATGGGCTTCCCCTCTTACCTTTTCCCACAGAGAATCATGTCTCTCTATTGCAAATTTTCTTTGTTCTGTCCTCTGTCTCTACCCTGGGGCACTCAGCTCTGGAGATAACCCAACCCCTTCCAGAGTAACATTTCTTATGATGATAGTTATTAATAATCATAAGTCAATTTTTCCCATTATAATTAGTTACCATTATTGTTACTGGTTTGTTATGTATGATTACTATTTATATACTATAATTATGTCCTTATGCTGTGCAGGATTTGAGGCTCTTCTCATGGCCAGTCAGTTTAATATGTGGCTCCTACTATTAAAATTGTTCCTGGGGTTCTTCATTTCTTCCTTCTCTAGTTGCTTTAGGTGTAGAGTTAGTTTATTTATTTGATTTTTTTCTTGTTTCTTGAGGTACGCCTGTATTGCTATGAACCTTCCCCTTAGCATTGCTTTTACAGTGTCCCATAGGTTTTGGGTTGTTGTGTTATCATTTTCATTCCTTTCTATGCATATTTTGATTTCTTTTTTGATTTCTTCTGTGATTTGTTGGTTATTCAGAAGTGTGTTGTTTAGCCTCCATATGTTGGAATTTTTAATAGTTTTTTTCCTGTAACTGAGGTCTAATCTTGCTGCATTGTGGTCAGAGAAGATGACTGGGATGATTTCAATTTTTTTGAATTTACCAAGGCTAGATTTATGGCCCAGGATGTGATCTATCCTGGAGAAAGTTCCATGTGCACTTGAGAAAAAGGTGAAATTGACTGTTTTGGGGTGGAAAGTCCTGTAAATATCAATTAAATCTAACTTGTCTATTGTATCATTTAAAGTTTGTGTTTCCTTGTTAATTTTCTGTGTAGCTGATCTATCCATATGTGTGAGTGGAGTATTAAAGTCTCCCACTATTATTGTGTTATTGTTAATTTCCCCTTTCATACTTGTTAGTATTCGCCTTACATATTGTGGTGCTCCTATGTTGGGTGCATATATGTTTATAATTGTTATATCTTCTTCTTGGATTTATCCTTTGATCATTATGTAGTGTCCTTCTTTGTCTCTTTTCACAGCCTTTATTTTAAAGTCTATTTTATCTGAAATGAGTATTGCGACTCCTGCTTTCTTTTGGTCTCCGTTTGCGTGAAATATGTTTTTCCATCCCTTCACTTTCAGTCTGTATGTGTCCCTTGTTTTGAAGTGGGTCTCTTGTAGACAGCATATATAGGGGTCTTGTTTTTGTATCCATTCAGCCAGTCTTTGTCTTTTGGTTGGGGCATTCAACCCATTTACATTTAAGGTAATTATTGATAAGTATGGTCCCGTTGCCATTTACTTTGTTGTTTTGAGTTCGTGTTTCCTGTTTAGAGAAGATCCTTTAGCATTTGTTGGAGAGCTGGTATGGTGGTGCTGAATTCCCTCAGCTCTTGCTTGTCTGTAAAGCTTTTGAATTCTCCTTCATATCTGAATGAGATCCTTGCTGGGTACAGTAATCTGGGTTGTAGATTATTCTCTTTCATTACTTTAAGTATGTCCTGCCATTCCCTTCTAGCCTGAAGAGTTTCTATTGAAAGATCAGCTGTTATCCTTATGGGGATCCCCTTGTGTGTTGTTTGTTGTTTTTCCCTTGCTGCTTTTAATATTTGTTCTTTGTGTTTGATCTTTGTTAATTTGATTAATATGTGTCTTGGGGTGTTTCGCCTTGGGTTTATCCTGTTTGGGACTCTCTGGGTTTCTTGGACTTGTGTGACTATTTCCTTCCCCATTTTAGGGAAATTTTCAACTATTATCTCCTCGAGTATTTTTTCATGGCCTTTCCTTTTATCTTCTTCTTCTGGGACTCCTATGATTCGAATGTTGGGGCGTTTCATATTGTCCCAGAGGTCCCTGAGGTTTTCCTCATTTCTTTTGATTCTTTTTTCTTTTTTCCTCTCTGCTTCATTTTTTTCCACCATTCTATCTTCTACCTCACTTATCCTATCTTCTGCCTCCGTTATTCTACTGTTGGTTCCCTCCAGAGTGTCTTTTATCTCCTTTATTTCATTATTCATTATATATTGACTCCTTTTATTTCTTCTAGGTCTTTGATAAACATTTCTTGCATCTTCTCAATCCTTGTCTCCAGGCTATTTATCTGTAACTCCATTTCATTTTCAAGATTTTGGATCATTTTTATTATCATTATTCTAAATTCTTTTTCAGATAGATTCCCTATCTCCTCCTCTTTTGTTTGGTTTGGTGGGCATTTATCATTTTCCTTTACTTGCTGAGTATTTCTCTGCCTTTTCATCTTGTTTAGATTGCTGTGTTTGGCGTGGCCTTTCTGTATTCTGGTAGTTTGATGTTCCTCTTTATTGTGAAGGTTCCTCACTGTGGGTGGAGTTGGACGGGTGGCTTGTCAAGGTTTCTTGGTTGGGGGAGCTTGTGTCGGTGTTCTGGTGGATGGAGCTGGATTTCTTCTCTCTAGAGTGCAATGGAGTGTCCTGTATTGAGTTTGGAGATGTCTGTGGATTTGGTGTGCCTCTGGGCAGCCTGTATATTGATACTCAGGGCTATGTTCCTGCATTGCTGGAGAATTTGCGTGGTATGTCTTGCTCTGGAACTTATTGGCTCTTGGGTGGAGCTTGGTTTCAGTGTATATGTGGAGGCTTTTGGATGATCTCTTATTAATTAATGTTTCCTCTGGCTTTCAGTCTTATTCTTGCAGTAGCCTCAAGACTTCTCCATCCATACAGTATTGATAATAAAACTTTTAGGTTAATGGTGAAAAGATTCTCCACAGTGAGGAATACCCAGAGAGGTTCACTGAGTTATATGGAGAGGTGGAGGGGGGGAGGTTTGAGGTGACCAGGAGGAGAAGAGGGGGACTCAAACGTGGAGACAGCAGTCTAGCCAGTAAGCACTTCCCTCTGTGCTCTCCACAGTCTGGAACCCTCAGAGAGGTTCACAGAGATACATAGAGAGGGGGGAGGAAGGTAATAGAGGTGAGCATGAGTAGAAAGGGAGGAATCAAGAAGGGAGAGAGAGATCTGGGCAGTATTCTGTTCCCGAAGTGTTCTCTGGTGCCCAGAACACCCTCAGAGATTCACAGAATTGGGTTGAGAAGAGAAGGAGGAGGGTGGGAGATAGAGGTTCCCTGGGGGAGAAGAAAGAGCATCAATAGGGGGAGAGAGTAATCAAGCCAGTAATCACACTCCTGAGTAAAAATGGGTCCTAAAGATTGGGTTCTTAAATGTACAAAATTGATATCAAATATGTAAAACAAAGATTAAAAATCTAGAGTAGAGGTTAGACTCTTAAAAAAATACAATATAAAAAAAGAAAAAAAATCACAAAAAGTATAAGATATATGTATGCAGTTTGCTTTAAAAATAGGGTTTTTTTTTTGCAAGGTAATAGTGGGTTATAAAAATGAAAATTAAAGGTGTGATAGAGGACTTAAAGAAAAAAAAATTAAAAAAAAATGATAATAGTAAAAATATACCCAGGACTTTCTATGGAGCTGTTGTGAGCAGTGTGGGGTCTGTTCAGTTTCAGATAGATCCTTGTTCCTGCTTATACTTTTCAAGATCTATAGGCCCCTTTCAGTGTAGTTGGTGTTAACTACAGGGATTTTAATCTGTTGGCTTGTCACTTCCAAAGCGCTTCCCTCTGTTTATTTGGCTTCTGTTTGCAGGTCTCTTCAGTGTCTAATTTCCATCCTGCCACAAAGGGGTGGAGGTGGTCTCTTTAGGTTCGCTTGTTCAGTCGTGCTGTGGGGAGGGAGGAACACTGCAAACCAATATCACTGGCCTGTGTGTGGAGAGCTTGCAGTGTCTCGGCCGCACTGGGTTTGCCCCCGCTCACGGCGTGTGTGCTTTCCCCGTCTACCCTGCTCAGGCTTCAGGTTACTCTGCCAGGGAGTGGGCCCTGAGATGCGTGCACTTCCCAGGTCCAAGCCGCTCAGGTTCAGGTTCCCGGGTACTCCACAAAGGTGCAGACTCGGTTGGGCCCGCGGTTTGCGCCGATCCCCAGTCGGAGCAGCTCAGGCAGCCAGGAGTTTGGCGAGCGCACTCTCCCCTGTTGGGGCGCTGTGGCTTATCACCTCCCTGGTCCCCACCTCGGTTTATGGGCGCGCCCGGCTCCGGTGTGCTTTGTGTCAGTTCTGGGGAGCTGGTCTCTGGCTGCGACCCTCCTGGCGGCTGTCGACCCTCCGGGATCTCAGGCAGTCTTTGCTTAGAAACTGGAAGCCTGTTTGCAGTTTGGTAAGGGGTGCCCTCTCTGGGGCCGAGTTTGCCTCTTTCCGGCTCTGGCTGGCCCCGCCTGCCTGTTGTGTCCGGCGGGGGATGGGGTGGTCCGCAGCCGGCTAGCTCTTCTCTGGTATTGCTCAGTCCTTTTTTCTGTGAGCGGGCCTGCAGTGCCTTAGATTTGGGGTTTTCGTGGGATAGTTCTCTCTCTCTGGCTGTCCCACAGTTTAGGTTGCTATCTCAAGTTAGCTCCGTCAGATTGCCTTCAGGGCATTCAGGCCCAGTCCTTACCCTGAGCAGTGCCGCCCGCTCCTCTCCGTTCAGCCCCCACTTGCTGGTGGAGGATGCGAGCATCTGGGATTCTTTGCTGGGAGTTTCCTTTAAGCACATAATCTGTGGGTTTTATTTATTTTTCCTCCTGGTTATGTTGCCCTCTAAGATTCGAAATCTTCCCCCAAACCCGCCGGTGAGAGGGTTTCCTGATGTTTGGAAACTTCTCCTCTTTTACAACTCCCTCCCCCGGACGGGTCTCCATCCCTAACTCTTTTGTCTCTCTTTTTATCTTTTATATTTTGTCCTACCTCCTTTCGAAGATAATGGGCTGTTTTTCTGGATGCCTGATGTCCTCTGCCAGCATTCAGAAGTTGTTTTGTGAAGTTTGCTCAGCGTTCAGACGTTCTTTCGATAAATTTGTGGTGGAGAGAGTGGTCTTCCCGTCCTATTCCTCCTCAGGCAGATTCTTAACTAGAGCCACCAGGGAAGCCCAAGTGGTGGAGAGAAAAGTCTATGTGAAATCAAATGCAGTGGAAGGGGTGGTCCCCTTCGTATCAAGGCAGGCCTTGACAGTGCCCCAAGAATTGAATATAAACTATTTAGCACTGTGCTTAAACCTCTTGTTATCTCCATCTCCAATTCTTAGTCCATGCCTACCTCCTACACCCTATGGAAACTCATCTAGAAAAAGAGAATGCCTAGAAATTCCAGCTTTTCCGTTCTTTGATTGTAGCCTGAGAAATTCTGATTGGAAGCCAGTGGTCTCCAACAGATCCCTCACAATGCTGTGTGGACTTCCCTTTGTAGGGATAAGCAAATAGAAAAAATGCTCCATACACTTAGTTTCATTTGGAATCAGAACAACAGACTTACTCCAAGAAAAAGTAGAAATCACCTAAAAATCTGGATTTGAACTCTCAGTAAAATGTAAGAGTACTGTGAATTTATGAAGGAAAAAAACTGACAAGAAATGGATGAATTTAAAGTGAAAAACTTAATTACCCCAAATGAAAATGGCACAGAAGCAATGATGAACAGATTAGGTACTGCATAAACTTTCATGAGCAAATAATTGGTTGGTAATTGCTGTATGGCTATTAAAGCAGAACATAAAAGTCCTCCCTCAGGAAAAGGAAATTTGTAGAGATATAAGGATGATGAAGACAAAGATGAGAAGCTAAGGTCAGATCCACAGAAGTCCATGTACTAAGGGTTACAGCAGGAGAGTCATAGATTGATGTTTTCAAATTGTGGTGCTTGTGAAACCTCTTGAGAGTCTCTTGGGCAGCAAGGAAATCAAAACAATCAATCCTAAAGGAAATCAATATGAATATTCATTGGAAGGACTGATGCTGAAGCTGAAGCTCCAATACTTTGGCCACCTGATGTGAAGAGTCGACTCATTGGAAAAGACCCCGATGCTGGGAAAGACTGACGGCAGGAGGAGAAGGGGGTGACAGAGGATGAGATAGTTGCATGGCATCAATGACTCAATGCACATGAGTTTGAGCAAACTCCGGGAGACTGAAGGATAGGGAAGCCTGGCGTGCTGCCGTCCATGGGGAGGCAAGGAGTCAGACACGACTTAGTGACTGAACAGCAACAGCAACACACACAAAGTTGCAGAATTGTTATAGAAAAGTTAGAGTTGTAGACACAGGTCACATGGAAAGTTCAAAAGTGTTTGCAAGTAGAGCAAAACTAGAATTAAATGACAGAAGGGTAAGTGGACACATTGGAAGCTCAAAAATATTTTAAAAAACAACTCCTTATGCCATAGGGAAAATCAAAACTGCCGTTACAGACTATGTAGAAAATAATATGTAGTTGAAACTTAAGGAACAGATAATTATTTTGCTGAAACTATTCCAGACACTGCTGCAAAAAGAAATAATTGCCAAATCCCTTTAACAGATAGCATAAGCCAGATAACATAGTACAGATAGCCCTTCAAAATTAACCTGCAGAACAATCCTCAGGATGAATTTTTCAGATATATATAGATGTCAATTCTTTTCATTAATATGCAAACATGCTATTATATAACTCTAGTCAGTATCCCAACATGATTTTATTTCAAAGCAAAAACTTCTAGTGTATCTGGAAGTGAAACATGCAAGAAAAGCCAAGAAAATTCTGGAAAAAGAGAAGGTAATTGTTTGGTAATTGCTGTATAGCTATTAAAGCACATCACAGTGTTTCAGTGATCCAGATAGCCTTGAACTAACCTCAGAGGAGATGGACCAATGGGGAGAGATGGAGCAGAAACATGCATCTAGAAACAGATGTATACAGGCAAGAAGATTCCTGAAATAGTAAAAGTGGTGCAGCACAGGTTTATTACTCAGTAAAATATACATTAGCTCTATTGGCTGTATTTGGCAAAATACTAGCAACAACAATGACAACAGTAGTAATACATTTATATCCTTATCAAGTTAATTAAATATGAAACAATTAAAGCCAAAAATTATCAGAAGGAAATCCAAGAGGACAATTTTGTAGTTTTGGGATTGGGGAAGCTTCTTGCATTAGGATCTTAGAGTCAGAAAACTTAAAGGGAAAATGGAAAAATCTTCAGATGAGACAGGAAAAAAAAGTGCCTACAACAGAGAGAACAAAATACTGTTAAGATATCTCACCGCTTGTGTGCTGGGTCATCTGCCCAAATATGCATGTGTGTACTCCTGCCTCCTACCACTGCCCTTCTACTCAAATGGGAAGGTAACTGCATTTGACTGCTCCTACTCTAGCAAACCTGCAACTATTCTTGGATGTTTTGCTATTGGTTGACTTTATGGTTCTTCCTGAATAATGCTCTGTTGGCAAGAAGTTTTAAAGCAACAGAAAACCCAAGGTTTGATGGATTTACCATCCCCTTTATTTATGTAAAATGGCTTCCAGTAAGGAGTTCTGCTACAATTGGCTGCAAGTTTATTTAAGGTCCAATGGAAGATGAAAATAAACAAGTATTAATCCTGAGAACTTTTTTGTGGAATTATGAAAACAGTCTGTTATAAAACACATCCAGATGTCAGCCAGGACTGAGTCAATTAGAATAATAGCTTCAAGTAAAATCAACAAAGGTCAGCCAGTCAGGCTGAGGGGTGAAATCTCCAGAATACCCAGTTCAAAGGGACAGGGGAGGCTGCTGTTATGCCCCAGCCTTGAGCTTTGTCCATGAAACATAATTATTTAAGTGATCTATAAAGAAGAAATTATGGATCCTGCTGATCAACATAACTTTTTAAAAAGATTAATTTTGTCACAGCTTAGGGTAGGCTTATAGAAGACCAAAATAAGAAATAGTGTCACTTGAGAATGAGCAGAAACTTTGAAAGAACAAAATGAAAAAAAACCAACTTTCCCTATATTTGAAAATTATTAAATTTTTATATCAGTAAAAAAGTTTATAAAGACCTATGGAAAAAATTTCCTATTAATACACTAGCCCAATTTTTCAAAAACCGTGTGTAAGGATATTCATTGGAACATTTAATATTAAACCCTCTCCAGTCATCTAAATAGTGACCTATGGAATATTGGTTAATAAATAATGGCACTATTGCATAGTATAACAAAATGCAAATTTTCAAAAGGGCAATCAACTGGTTTGTGAATTGCAAGGGAAATGTGTCTAACAAATGTTAAGTATGAAAAAGCAAGTAACAGAGTATTCAGCCATTTTTAATTAATCAATCTATTGATTTGTGTTTCTTACATTGTATGCAGGGAAACTTCAAAAAGAAAGCAGTGTTTGTAATGACTACCTCTGGAAATGCAGGGGCTGAGAGCAGAAATTCTTTTCATTTTTGTGTTATATTTTTTCTATAATGTTTAATATTTTACTTTGGGCACGTATTGCTTTTATAAAAAAATTTTAAAAGTTTAGTTAAGAGTAGCAGGAGAGGGAAAGAAAGAATGAGGGATCTATTGAAGTGGAAAGCTAAGTAATGGAACATTGATGATCTAGTGCGTTCTTAAGAGGAAACAGTACAGCTGTGAAAATACTGGCAGCCTCTGAAAATGTTAGGAGTTAAACAGTCACCACAAGAGAGATAGTTTTACTCATTACGCTTTTTCCAGTGAATGAGTAATTGCCTAACAATGTTGTTACATCAGTTCAGTACCTATTGAAGGTTCTGATAGCCAATAGCATCTCATATGCCTGAACCCAACATCAGTCTGAAATTTCTTTTTTCTTTAAAAAAAATGACTGATAATTTCTGTCCATGGAAAAGCTTGGAAGCATTAACATCCCTGTTACCTATTTAGATGGCTTACTGGCTATAGTTGGAAAACTTTGGCTGTCAAAGATCCTGAGAATTTCAGGTGGAACATGGCTGTGCCTGATCACCTATCACAGGAACCACTTCTGCCCTTTCAGAGGAACTCAGAGCAGTACTGATGTCCTGTCTCTCTCCCTAATGCCTGTGCTTCAACATGAGATGACCCACAATCAGATCTGTTCTGTCAAGCAAAGCTGCTGGTTGATTTTATGAAACAGAAGTCATCCTACTGGTCGTTGTGGGCACATGAGACCAAATTAAACATCTGATGGGATGTTTCACATATTTGAACACAGCATCTTCTAGAGCCAGAACATCTTTGTATTTGAGGGAAGTTAGTAGTCACATAATTGGGGCCCGTGATACATCATACTACAGTGCATTTTCCACTTCATTTGGCCCTCTGTCACAATGACTATGTCTATTAAGGCTAAAATATTTTCTTATTGATTTTCATATGGCAATGATATTTAAAAACAAAAATATGCAACAAAAGAAACTTCATTTATGCAACTGTATAGTAGAATAAGTGTTTGTGTGTGCGCATGTGCACATGTGTGTGTAAATGTGTGAATACTCTTGCTTGTATGTGTTCACTCATGGAGAGGAAGAACAAGAAATGGAAGGGAATGGTTTGTTTCTTTTTGGAATTTAAGAAAAATACTCAAGGTAAATCACTTCCTTCTAGTTTCTTCCTCAGATGGCTCAAAAATGAAAAAAAAAAAAAAACAGAAAAAGCAAAAATTCCATAAACTTTAAGCACTCATTTTCCTGTGTTAAGGAGAGGTTCAAATATTGTCTAATCCTATGTGGCCTAAAGGTTTCTACATTTTATGTAAGGTGGTAATTAACTCTAGGCTGTAAAAGTTAAGGAAATGTATAATAATTTCTAAGTAATCACAAAATGTAATGCAATAAGGTATGGCTAAAAAGCCAATAGGTGAATTAAAATGGAATTCCATATAATTCAAATAAACAGAGAATAGAGTTGAGGATAATTTATTTAAACCCTCTGGGGGCGAATAACAGACCTGAGATGAATGTCAAAAGAAGATTAAGCAGAAGATCAAAGAAAAACAAAAAGAAAATGAAAAACTTCTATACCTCCTTTCCTAAAATATTAAAGAATGCAGTTTGTAGAATACTGATTAAAATCCATCTGAAAAAACACTTGCTTAAGATATCTAAATATCTTAGCTAATAGGATAATTAAAAAAGATAAATACTTATAATTTCAAGGAAATACAACCTTGAGCTCTGTAACCTAGAGATTAAAGAATGAAATGGAAAGAGAATTAATAAGTGAAGAAGAACAATTATAACATTTTAGGACTATTGAATTTATTAAGATTGACATTGTAAAAAATGAAACTGTACATCAAAAAAGATAATAAAAGAATACTATGAAGAACTCTGTACCCACAAATTTGATAACCTGAATGAAGTGGATAAATTCCTTGAATTTATCAAGGATCATTTGAGTAGGCCTGTATCTATTAAAGAAGTTGAACAAAAAGTTAATAACCTTCTAAAACAAAGTACCAGACCCAACTGGATTCATTGGTGAATTCACATTTGAGGAAGAAATGATATCATTGTTTACAACCTCTTTCAGATGATTAAAACAGAGGACACACTTCCTAACTCATTCTTTAAGTCTAGAATTACCCTAATACCAAAGCCAGACAAAGACATTATAAGAACAGAAAACTACAGACCAGTATCTCTCAATAACATTGCAAATAGTCTCAACAAAATATTAGCAAGTCAAATCCAAAAAAATATAGAAAGAATTATACCCCACAACTAAGTGGGACTTATTCCAGGTATGCAAGGCTGGTTCAAAATCTGAAAATCAATTAATGTAACCCATTGCATCAATAGAAAGAAAAATCACATGATCATGTCAATAGATGCAGAAGAGTGACAAAATCCAACACCCATTTGTGATAAAAATTCTCAGTAAACATGGATTAGAGGGCAACTTTCTCAACTTGGTAGTCTATCTATGAAAACCCTATAGCTGACATCATACTTAAGTGAGAAACTTGAAGCTTTCCCATTAAGATCTAGCATAAGGCAAGGGTGTCTCCTCTTACCCCTTTTCAACATTATGCTACAAGTTCTTGCTATTGCAGTAGACAAGAAAATAAAATAAAAGGTATACAGATTAAGAAGGTAGATATAAAACTGTCTTTGTTGACAACTTGATTGTCTACATAGAACATTTGAAAGAATCCATGAAAAAACTCCTGGTACTAATAAGAGATTATAACAAGGTTGCAGGATACGAGGATAATATAAAAGTCTGTTGTTTTCCTATATACCACCAATGAACAAGTGGAATTTGAAATTAAAAATGCCACTTGCATTAATACCCTCCAAATGAAATACCTTTGGTATAAATCTAAAAAATATGTATTTGATGTATATAAGGAAAACCACAGAACTCTGATGAAGGAAATAAAAAAAGAACTAAATAAGTGGAGAGATAGGCTATGTTTGTGGATAGGAAGATTCACTATTGTCAAGAAGTCAGTTCTTCCCAACATGATCTATAGATTCATTGGAGTATCAACAAAAATCCCAGCAAGATATTGCATAGAGAGTCAAAAGACCCAGAAAAGTCAACACAATACTGAAGAAGAACAAAGCTGGAGAACTGACATGACATGACTTTCAGACCTGCTTACTCTAAATCTACAGTAATCAAGACAGTGTGGTACTCATGGGAGAACAGACAAGTAGACAGAGAGCCCCAAAATAAAGCCACATAAATATAGTCAAAGGAGAAAAGAAAATACCGTGGAGCAAAGATGGTCTCTTCAACAAATGATGCTGGAAAAACTGGACATCCAGAGACAAAGAAACAAACGAAATGAAAAAAAAAACCTAGACACAGACCTTATCCCCCTCACACAAATTAATGCAAAGTGCATCACAGACCTAAATGTAAAATGTAAAACTATGAATTCATGGACGATAACACAGAAGGAAACTTAGATATTTTTGGATCTGGTGACACTTTTTAAGATGTAATACTAAAGACATGATCCATGAAATATATTTGATAAGCTAGACTTCATCAAAATTAAAAACTTAACACTTTTCAAAAGACAAAAAAGAAAATTAAGAGAAGCCACAGACTAGGGGAAAATATTTGCAGAAGACACACCTGATAAAGGATTGTTATCCAAAATATACAGAGAATTCTTAAAATTCAACAGTGAGAAAAAATAATCTGATTAAAAAAATGGGTCAAAGACCTTAAAAGATATCTCACTAGAGTAGATGTACAGATAGAAAATAACCCTGTGAAAAGATGCTCCACATCATATGTCATCAGGTCAATTAAAATTAAAACAACAATGAAATACCACTGTGTGTGTGTGTGCTCAGTTGCTAAGTCGTGTCTGACTCTTTTCTTTTGACCCCATCAACTGTAGCCCACCAGGCTCCTCTGTCCATAGGGTTTTTCAGGCAAGAATACTGGAGTAGATTGCCATTTTGTCTTTCTGGGAACCTTCCCAACCCAGGGATCAAACTCCCCTCTCCTGCGTCTCCTGCGTTGGCAGGTGGATTCTTTACCACTGAGCCACCTGGGAAGCCCGAGATACCTCTGCACATCTGTTTAAATGGCCAAAATTAAGAACACTGGTGACACCAAATGGTGGTGAGGATGTGGAGCCACAGGAGCTCTCATTCACTGCTGGTGGTAATGCAAAATGGTATAGTATAGCTATGTGGAAGACAGTGTGGTAGTTTCTTGCAAAACTAATAATCTCCTCATGTAACCCAACAATTGTACCTCTTGGTATTTACCCAAAGGAACTGAAAACATATCAACACAAAATACAAAAATCTGTACGTGAATGTTTATATCAGCTTTGCTCATAACTGCCAAAACTTGGAAGCAAACAAAGATGTCCTTCAGTAGGTGAATGGACAAGTAAACTGGTACATCGAGACCGCACTAAGTATTATCAAGCACTAAAAAGAAATGAACTATTAAGCCACGAAAAGACATGGAGAAATGTTAAATGCATATTACTAAGTGAAGGAAGCCAATCTGAAAAGGCTACATGCTATAATATTCCAACTATATGACGTATTGGAAAAGACAAAACTATGAAGACAATAAACAGATCAATGATAGGGAGAGGGAAGGGGGAGGGATGAATAGATGGAGCACAGAGGATTTTTAGGGCATTGAAAATATTTTGTATGATAGTATAATGATATAACTGTACACTGCTTAAACCCATATGGGCTTCCCTGGTGGCTCAGATGCTAAAGAACCTGCCTGCAGTGCAGGAGACCTGCATTCGATCCCGTTGGGAAGATCCCCTGGAGGAAACGGCAACCCACTCCAGTATTCTTGCCTGGAGAATCCCATGGACAGAGGAGCCTGGTGGGCTACAGTCCCTGGGATTATAAAGAGTTGGCCACGACTGAGTGACTAACACATTAAACCCATACACTGTACAATACGGAGAAGGAATACTAAGGCAAACTATGGGCTCTGTGTGATTATGAGATGTCAATGTAGATTCATCAGTTGTAACAAATAATTGCACCACTCTGGTGGTGGTTGTTGATAATGGGGGAAGCTGTGCATGTGGGCAGGGATATATGGGAAATCTCTGTACCTCCCTCTCAATTTTGTTGTACATCTAAAACTACTCTTAAAAAGCCTTTAAGGAAGAAAAAATTGGTACTGAAATATGGATGATATTTTAGAAATTACACAGGATATGAGGATAAAGAGTAATTTGGAAACTTTTGTTAAGTACAAATGATAGGCAAATACATTCCTTCATACAAATTAGTTGATGTACTTGAAATACGAAAAAGGATACATCAAAATGGAAAACTTTATCTAGGAAGGACTTTTTCTAAGGGTTTAAAAAACTTTCTTGAAAAGAAAAAAAGAACTATACTATTAGATTGAATGTTTATCACATCTTTCGTAAAAAGTAATCATTAGCTAAGACGTATTCTTTGAAAGTGACTAAATTTTAAAAATGAATATAAATCCATAAGCATCCAGGAAGAAGAAAATCATTTATAAGGGGGAAAAGATAATTCTTGTCTCAAACTGTTCCAACTATATTTAAGGAGAAAAATCCTACAGAGAGTGAGAGAGAAATATTGTAACCTATAAATTCCATATATTCAAGTTGTTAGTCACTTGAAAAGATATGAAAAGAAAATTTCAAATAAACAGAGAAAAAACTAATTCCTGTAGCATAATCTATGACTTTTTCTATACTAATAATACGGTAAGATTTTTAAAATATGGGTAAGTTCCATGTCCCATAAAATGAAAGTATCATATATAAGGATCTTTGGACAAAGATGTTTATTACAGCTTTGTTCATAGGGGCTAAACATTGAAAACAAACTGAACATTTTTCAATTAAGGAACAATAATTCTGTTTATACCATAAACTATTATGCAGCTGACAAAAGGAGAGTGAAAGAGAGAAGAAGAAGGAGGGGGAGGGGGAGAAGGGGAAAGAAGAGAAAGACTGGGAAAGAGGGCAAGAAGGAGGGAAATTAAACCGGAGGAGTTTCCATCTGATACCACTGAGCAAAATGAAGAAATCACATATTATCTGATTCCATTTGAGCAATCAAACAATTGTTAGAGTCATATCTATTTATCTACCATCCATGCTAATATTTAAGTATTGTACCTTTATACTCACAAACACCAAAGATGAGTATACATTTGGAAGTGGACATAATTGGTTGTAAGCCTGGACAGCTCGAGTGTGGGGATGTGAGCTTGGAGGTTGATGTAGCTGCAAGGAGGAAAGATAAGAGAAAGGGAGGAGAAAATTAAAAAGGAAAAAGACTAGTAAGAAAGCAAATAGTTATGTTTAATGTATTTATGCCAAATTTGAACTCTTGGTTTTATATATCCATTTTCTTATTATTTTCTAATATATTAATTTCTATCATTATCTCCTTACTTTCTTAGCTATTTGAAAAATTTTTTGTCTCTGTGGATATGTCACTTTGTCATGTGCATTATACTTCCCCAAGTTTTTATAGTGCCTTTTGATTTTGGTTATGATGATTTTGCAGAACTGCTTACATTTTACATAATCAAATTTGTCTATATTTTCCTTTATTATTAATTAATTCTGTGCATTTCAAGAAAGATTTTATATATCCCAGCATTATAAAAGTAAATTTTCTTCTGGTAGTTATAATTTCATTTATGTTTGAATATTTGGCACAGTTGCAAATAAGTTTGGGATGAGGATTTAGGTGTGAGGCTGTATTTTCTATGACCGACCCTCTCCTCCAAATGTAGCTGATTTTCATGGTGTGTGTGTGTGTTAGTCACTAAGTCATGCCTTACTCTTTGTGACCCCATGAACTATAGCTCGCCAGGCTTCTCTGTCCATGGAATTCTTCAGGCAAGAATACTGGAGTGGGTAGCCATTCCCTTCTCCAGGGGATTTTCCAACCCAGAGATTGAATGCAGGTCTCCTGCATTGCAGGCAGATTCTTTACAGTCTGAGCCACCAGGGAAGCCCATGTACTGCTTATTCAGTAGCTGCTCTCTCTTACTGAAATGTCACATTTATAAAATTCAATGCTTTCATTTAAATCTTGCTTGAATTTCTCGATTCTGTCTTTCTATTTGCTTATTTTGGCATCTGAACTACTGGATTTTTTAAATTGAAATATATTTGACATAATTGTGTAAATTTAAGGTGTACAACATGTTAATTTGGTAAGTTTATATAGTGTAATATGATTGCCATTATGGCAGTAATTAGCACTTATATCATGTTACATAATTGTCATTTCTTTTTAGTGGTGGAACCACTGGATTTTAGTTATTTTCTAGCTTTTAACATCTGGTAGTGCAAACCTCATTACCCTTCTCCTTCCAACTACTTATTTTTCTGATTTTTCTTGATTACTCGTATATTTAGTTTTGATATTGAAAAAAACATTTAAAAACAAAGTTTCTAAAAATGTTTGGGTTCTTATTATGATTGTGTTTAATTAATTATTACTATATGACATATTCTCTCCCAGACAAAAACATGTCTCTCTGTTTACTTGAGTCTTATTTTGTCTCTCAAGAGAGTGGGTGCGGCCTTCTAAGCAAAACAAAACCAGACCCAGAAATTACAAGGGGAAAGACTAACAGATATGAGTACACATTAAAAAAAATTACCAAAAGAAAAAAAATGGCAGAAATTAAAAGACAAGTCAAGCTGGAAAAGTATCTGCCACACATGTCAGAAAAGAATATAATGCTAGTGTAAACCTAGAAATTTCTCATCCTTCACCAAAAACCAAACCCAACAGAAAAACTGACAACACACAAGGCGATCCACAAAGAAAAGACTAAAAACAACACAACCTATAACAAACAGTTGTTCACCTATCAGCCTGGTCAAGAGGAAATTGCCTTATAATAGCCTGCTTGGCAGGTGGCTCTAGTGGTAAAGAACCCTACTGCCAATGCAGGAGACTCAAGAGATGCGGGTTCCATCCTTGGGTCGGAAAGATCCCTTGAGGAGGGCATGGCAATCCACTCTAGTACTCTTGCCTGGAGAATCCCGTGGACAGAGGAACCTGCTGGGCGACAGTCCATAGAGTCGCAAAGAGTTGGATACGACTGAAGAGACTGAAGCAACTCAGCACGCCTGCAGTTTATTTGGTAACAAGAGGGGAAAGGGCATCTTACATTTTGGCAGGAGTGCGAATTTGTGCATTACCTTTGGAGAGCAATCTAGCAGTTTCTAACAAATGAACAAAAGACAGACTCTTGGATCTTACAACTGCCCCTCTAAGAATTTATTCCACAAGGTACGTTCCTGTGTGTCCAAAAAGGCACTTAAACAAGGGTGTTGTACCCATCTGTAAAAACCAAAGAAGGAAACCGCTTAAATGCCAAGCTATATAGGGGTTTGGTAAAATGCTATCTCATTCTTCCATGAAATAAAATACAATGCAATCTTGAAAATGAACGAGTTAGTTTGTATCTGCTGAAATGTATTATTACAGTAAAGAAAAGCTAGGTGCAGAGGAGTGGGTTCTGATGCTCTCATTTGACATGAGTATATATAAACATACACAGATGGGCATACGGGTTACACATGCAGGGCGTCTGCAGAGGCACACAGAAACTGTGAATGATGCTTACATCTTACAAGGAGTTTGGGGGTCTGATTTGTGAGGTTGATTTGCTTTTCATTTTTTAACCTTTATGTAGTATCTGGATTTTTTCTAACACATACTTGCCTTACATTTCAATAAATAAATAAAAGAGAATTAGATGGAAAACCTAAGACTGAGATATGAATCATCAATGTTTGACAAACAAATAGTATAGAATATCTCTCCAAACTCAATCGTAATTTGCAAAATTGGCCAAGTTATGAGTTCCTAAGTTTTCTGAAAATTTGAATTCCATCCCATTATGCTTTTGAATTTTGAAAGCAGGTAGCTTGAAACCCAGGTGTGAATGTAACTGCATGTCAGGAATCACTTTCAATTAAAAAAAATAGAGGTTTAGATTGATTAGCTAGGATGAGATGAACTTTTACAGAGAAGGTAAGACTGACATGGTGGCGGGGGAGGAAGCAAGGAACAATGGGGGTAGATTTTGCTAATATTACACAGAAGGCCGAAACTTGCTCAGCCTTTGCTTTCTCTTAATTCAGCCTCTTAAGGAAATGCATTTTCAAACTATTCTCTGTTCCTTTTCTGTACCTGAGTATGACTTTTGTGTCAATCCTCTTTGGCATAAGAATTTTAATTATTTCCTTGGTCTTTGGTCTGACCAAGATTAGAATGAATTTCTTCTTGCTGGATCTTTCCAGATTCCTGACCGTGAGGCTATCTGTGGGAGTCATACAGAAATAGGTCATAATCTATTAACTGAACAATTGCTCATATATCCTTTGTGAGTCCTGAAAGTGCTGAGAGCTTTTTAGAATAGTCTGGAGATAATACCCTGGCCTTGTCCATGCTGATTTTTTGAAACAAAGCAGATGTGGAATAATTAGTTGTTGGTTCCATATTTTTGGAAGGTGAGAGTAATTTTTTTCCTCAAAGAATGCACAAAACAGATGCATTTCCCCACAGCAGGAGGAGTGCTGTACACGGGGGTTTATGGGAATGGAGCGGAAGGAGACTGGGCAGGACTCAAACGATGAGGAGACACTCTCAAAGGGGGAAATAGTCACAGGACAGAAACAGAGAAGGCAGATAGGTTTGGGGAATGGAAAACAACTCAATTTAACAGCTCAGCTAAGTAAGAAAGCACACAAGTGAGATACTCCTGGGAACTCTGCACTGTCAAGAGTTTTGGTGTGAGAGCCATGGGGATGTGATCCACTCCTCCTTCCTGCTAAATAACTCCCTTTGGAGAACAGAGACCTGCTCTCAGGTAAGGCCCCTCCACTCACCAGGTGTATATGTCAATGTGTAAATCACTCATCCTCTGAGAGCCTCCATTTTCTCATTCGTGAAATTCAAATATTTAGCGCCAGCTTCACAAAATCCTGTGTCTGGCACCTAGCAGTTGCTCAATAAATACAAGTTCTCTTTATCCTTTGTGGATTCCTTTTGTCTAAGTACTATTTAAAGGCTTCCCTGGTGACTCAATGGTAAAGAATCTTCCTGCCAATGCAGGAGATTTGAGTTCGATCTGTGAGTCAGGAAGATCCCCTGGAGAAGAAAATGGCAACTCACTCCAGTATTGTTGCCTGGGAAATCCCATGGACAGAGGAGCCTGGTGGGCTACAACCCATGGAGTCACAAAGAGTCGAACACAATTTAGCAACTAAACAAAAACAACAACAAGTACTATTTGTGAATCAGCTTAGCATTCAAAGTCTTCCACATTTGACCCTTCATCTTATTGAACAAATGTAAACTACTAACACCTCTGAACATTAGACTGACTTTTATTTTATTTATTTATTTGGGCTGCGTTAGGTCTTTGTTGTTGCTCAAGGGCTTTTCTCTAGTTGCAGCCAGCAGGGGCTCGTCTTCATTGTGGTGTATGGGCTTCTCATTGTGGTAGCTTTTCTTGTTACAGGGCACAGGCTCTAGTGCACACAGGCTTCGGTAGCTGCAGCACGGGGGCTAAGAAGTTGGAACTCCCAAGCTCTAGAGCTCCCAGGCTTGGCTCCACAGCTTCTGTGGTGCCTGGCTTATTTGCTCCGCTGCATGTGGGATCTTCCTGGACCAGGGATTAAACCTGTGTTCCCTGCATTGGTAGGTGGATTCTTATCCATTGCACCATCAGGGAAGTCCTAGACTGACTTCAATGATGGAAACAACCGACATTACTCTATCAAATTATTCCCTACACAAGCTTCTAGATCTTTCTACCATATGTACCCTGTGATGTAACTGGGTTAGGATTAATATGGTGCCCAATAGATGGATGTGAAATTGAAGGCTAAGGTTTTAAGTGACAGGTAAGGTCACAATGAATGATGGGCATACCTAAGCCTCAATGAGCATCCTCTGAAGCTCTACCCTAAGCTGGTAACAGAACTCTCAGGTAGGTCATTAAATGTCAAAGTCATATGGGTCTCCCTTTCTCATTTGTCCTTCCTCTCTGCCTGGGGAAATGAATTCATTTTTAGGATTCATCTTAAGACGTTCATATTCCAGGAATTTTTCTGATACCAGTGTGAAGTGTGTATGTGTGTGCACATGGTAAATGTTCTGCCATTTTTGTAGGAGACCCTTTGGAGGCTCTGGAATGCTTTCCCAACAATCCTTCCTTTGCATGGGAAGAAAATGTGGGTAACAGGCAATGACCATGTTCTTAAACAAGGGAGAGATGGGTTGTGTGTTTGTATCTCTTTGTAGAAGATGGACTTTGTGGATTTCAATAGAAGCGAGAAGAGGGATGTGTGATATTTCTACTTGCCCTGGGAGGAGTCCCTTTTTGTCTAGAAATTATTTATGCTTTCCTTTATAATACTTTTGGAAGAATAGAAAGAAAAACCTATTTTCTGTGTAAGAATATTTTGACTGAGAGTGTCTACTGAACCAGCCTGAAATGATGCTAGAATTGTGCTTGGATGTCACTGTTGACCCAGTAGTACATGAAAGTAATGAGGGGATTCAGATGCAGCTGTGATATGAAGGGTCCAGAAAGAGGGTGTGGCCAGAAGCATGGCAGAGAGGCTCGCTGTGGGAACAGCTCTCCCTCTGATGGTGTCCAAAAGGATGTGGAGGAGGCCGAGGTAAGGCCATTTGCAAAAGGCACCTTGAAGTTAAGAAAAATTTCACAGAGCTGATAGATAATTTATAGGCAGGGAAAGTGAGTTGGAAAAGTCACCAAATAGTAGATTAATGATTCCATTATCAAATAGCTTGGGCTTAGCTTTCTGGAAATTGGTGTTCTTCACTTTAAAAATGACAGCTGGCCTTTTCTATAAACATCGCTGCCTCTGGCTTTCCCTCTGAAGTTGGAGTTACTTGGTGCACTGTGAGCCTGTAAGATGTATGGAGAGGCTCTGGGGTTCATCACAGAGCTTCCAGAAGCAACCATCTGTTTTTTTCCCATTGGCTGTGACATTCCCTAGCTAAAGTGTTAGTGGACACTTCAGTGTTTTCATTCTTCCTAAAACCAGGTGAGGAATTCTTCCCAGACTGGAAGGTGCCCCAGAATGAGCAAGAAGCAAGATTTTTAAAAAAATTTTATTGGAGTGTAGTTACTTTACAATGTTGTGTTAGTTTTTGCTGTACAACAAAGTGAATCAGCTATATGTATACATATGACTCCTCTTTTTAGATTTCCTTTCCATGAAGGTCACCACAAAGCACTGAGTTCCCTTTGCTATACAGTAGGTTCTCATTTATTATCTATTTTATACAAAGCAATGTGTACATGTCAGTCTCAATCTCCCAATTCATCCCACTCCCCCTTCCCCCTTTGGTATCCATAAGTTTGTTCTCTACATCTGTGCCTCTGTTTCTGCTTTGAAAATAAGTTCATCTGTACCATTTTTCTAAATTCTACATATAAGCTATATTATACAATATTTGTTTTTCTCTTTCTGACTTCACTCTGTATGACAGTTTCTAGGTCTACCCACGTCTCTGTAAATGGCAACGTTTAATTCCTTTTTGTGACTTTTTAATCTCAGTGGGGCTTCAGAAAAATATGGATGGCCAAGGTCATGTGTCACATAAATTGGACATGTGGAACTGGGGGCAGGTGGTCATGCATATGAGGTCACGACTGCCCCCCTCCCAGCCTCTAAGTGAGGGAAGGTGTTATGGTCTCAGGTCTGCTCATCATCTTAGCCTTGATATGCCAGGCGGGCAATGTGTGTTCAGTCAGTGTTGTTGGAGGACGAGTAATGAGCTTCAGCTTCTGCTGAAGTTGTGTGCCATGCTTCCTTTTCCCCACTACCCTGTGATGCCTCCATGGGCCTGCGTCTTGTTGGCCTTTGTGAGTTCTTTGTATGTTATAGGCTCTGCGTGGGGTGAGTGAGTTGATGCTATGGAATGAGGCAAAGTAAGCTCTGACTGGCATTTGGGGATGAGCAGAAGGTCACATCTTGACCTTGCCCTTCAATTAGAGGGCCACCATCTGCAGGAAATTTTCTCTAATTTCCCCGGCAAGGACAGATCCTTCCTGTTCATTTGGGGCTTTTTAAAAGACCACAGTATAACAGTGCTCCCCACATTGTATTTTAATGTTAATGTGTGTGTCATTTCACCTAAGTTGGGAGCATTTTAAGGGATTAGAATTGAGATTGATCCATTCTGTTCAGAACAGCAGGAGGTATTGATTGAAAGGATGGATAAATGTGATTGAGATGTGGGATTAGAAAAGGATATGCAAGGAGATGCTTCCATGGGTGGAAACCACAGTGGCCCAGGCCAGGCCCCACCGACCTGGCCAGAGGCTGCTCATCCGTGCAACTCCTGGTCCTGGCCTGGGCCACTTTTGGAAGCTTGTTTGAACTCTGGTTTCAGAGACATGCTCCTTCACTTCTGGGTATTGCATGTAAAGAAACTAATAAAACCTGGGAGAGTGAAGAAAAGTCATCCAGATGAGCATGTGGGGTTGGCGTGTTTCACAAGATATTGTGTGACCTTTTCCACCTTCCTCTGGAAGGGAGGAAGTAGGTTTGTCAGCATAGCCCAAACTTAACCTTCAGAGGAGCCCATTGCCCACTTCCACCAGTGCATGTGTCTTAGCACACTGTGGCTCCCCATCCATGTGCACAGAGGTAGGGAGCAGGTGGCAGTGGGGGCAGTGGCTTCCCTGGCAGCACACGCTGCCCCAGAACAGAGGCTTTCACAGTTCAATCAGCACTTTGTGATGAGTCCCCAGGGACACAAGCACAGAGGCAGGTTACTTGTGGAAGACCCCTTTAGGTGCCAAAAGTGCTGTGATTGCTCTGCTAGAGGCAGGTTCAAAGTTCCAGGAGCACAGAAAGAAGGAACCTCTTACCTCTGATTCAGGGAGTTAGAGGTGGGGGAGACCACATGGAGAAGATGGCACATGAGTTGGATCTGAGAGGATGCATGTGACTAGGAGTTGAGAACAAGGGAGAGAGAAGGAGAGATGATGGCTTGAGCAAGGGCAGATGAGCCCAGGGATGCTTGTGTGTAGACAGCAGAGGGTCCTGAGGAGCTGATAGGAGTGGACCCCAGGGCTGTGGCAGATGATTTAGGGTCTTCAGTGCTGCCTGAGGAGTCTGGACTGTACCCTGTGAGTCAGACAGGAGAACCTGAAGAAGTTCTACCTGATGGCAGCTCTGCCTGCTTTATCTGAGACTGGAGACGGGGTGATTAATTAATGTGTGAGAGTGGTCCTGGGACAAGACTCTAGGCGGGAGAGGTGGGCTCCAGAGCACAATGGAGCAGGAAGAAAGTTCACAGCTAACTCCAGGCATGAATGACATGGCAAGCAAGGGGAGACCATCCCACAGCTCCTCCCCTCATCAAATGACAGATGGAATGTCTACAACTTCATCTTACTCAAGGAGTCTGAATCTTTCAGGATTAGAACCAACATTTTTGTGTTGTGTTAGTCTGCCTTTGTGCCCTGTGCACAGATGCTAAAACATAAATCCAGCTAAGCTCAGGAAAGGTTTGTTCAAAGGGAAAATTGGTTTTGTGACTTGCAAAATTGATGAATTTGGACTAAAATCACTGAGTTGCAGCTCCCTGTGAGTTCTATAATAGCTGTAAGAAGGCAACTGAGAATAGTGATAAAAGCATGGGCTCTGGAGCCAGCCCACCAGTGTTCAAATCCCAACTTTGCCACTTAGCAGCTGTGTGACTTTGGGCAATTACTTAACCTCTCTTGGACTTCAGCTCTTGCACTGTAAAAAGTGGCTTAATAGTATCCAGCTCCCAGTGTTGTTTCAGTGATGAGAGCTGGACCCAATCAGCACTATATAGAAGTTAGCTTTTACTTTTATTGCTGTTGATGCTGAATTCAAACGATTTGGTATTAGTAAATGTAGGGAAACAAAACTTAGGGGAGGTTGAAAGGAAAGTAATTTAATGATAAATCCAGGCAAAAAGCCTGTGTATAAAATTAAACATGAAAAAAAATGCCTGGCTAGTAAAAACAGTACTGTTTCTGGCAGAAGCATTATTTTCCATTGTAAATACTGCAGTTATTAAGTCCTTGTGTGATTTTTGGCATGTTTTCATTTTTTTGGAGGATATTTTCAATAGTTTTGTTTCCTTCTCACTACCCTTATATGACTTCATAATGCTATTTGGGGGAAATTATGGGAGCTAAGAGGTCTTAATCAGTTCAGTTCAGTTCAGTCGCTCAGTCGTGTCCGACTCTTTGCGATCCCATGAATCGCAGCACACCAGGCCTCCCTGTCCATCACCAATTCTCCGAGTTTACCCAAACCCATGTCCATCGAGTCAGTGATGCCATCCAACCATCTCATCCTCTGTCGTCCCCTTCTCCTCCTGCCCCCAATCCTTCCCAGCATTAGGGTCTTTTCCAATGAGTCAACTCTTTGCATGAGGTGGCCAAAGTATTGGAGTTTCAGCTTCAACATCAGTCCTTCCAATGAACACCCAGGACTGATCTCCTTTAGGATGGACTGATTGGATCTCCTTGCAGTCCAAGGGACTCTCAAGAGTCTTCTCCAACACCACAGTTCAAAAGCATCAATTCTTCGGCGCTCAGCTTTCTTCACCGTCCAGCTCTCACATCCATACATGACCACTGGAAAAACTATAGCCTTGACTAGACGGACCTTTGTTGGCAAAGTAATGTGTCTGCTTTTAAATAAGCTATCTAGGTTGGTCATAACCGTCCTTCCAAGGAGTAAGCATCTTTTAATTTCATGGCTGCAATCACCATCAGCAGTGATTTTGGAGCCCCCCAAAATAAAGTCTCTCACTGTTTCCCCATCTATTTCCCATGAAGTGATGGGACCAGATGCCATGATCTTAGTTTTCTGAACGTTGAGCTTTAAGCCAACTTTTTCACTCTCCTCTCTCACTTTCATCAAGAGGCTTTTTAGTT
Organism: Giraffa tippelskirchi; assembly: GCF_054371585.1. Lineage (NCBI taxonomy): Eukaryota > Metazoa > Chordata > Mammalia > Artiodactyla > Giraffidae > Giraffa > Giraffa tippelskirchi. Next base: position 47,916,476 of record NC_137276.1, read on the forward strand.
CTTCTTCACTTTCTTCCATAAGGGTGGTGTCATCTGCATGTCTGAGGTTATTGATATTTCTCCCAGCAATCTTGATTCCAGCTTGTACTTCTTCCAGCCCAGCGTTTCTCATGATGTACTCTGCATATAAGTTAAATAAGCAGGGTGAAAATACACAGCCTTGACGTACTCCTTTTCCTATTTGGAACCAGTCTGTTGTTCCATGTCCAGTTCTAACTGTTGCTTCCTGACCTGCATACAGGTTTCTCAAGAGACAGGTCAGATGGTCTGGTATTCCCGTCTCTTTCAGAATTTTCCACCGTTTATTGTGATCCACACAGTCAAAGGCTTTGGCGTAGTCAATAAAGCAGAAATAGATGTTTTTCTGGAATTCTCTTGCTTTTTTGATGATCCAGCAGATGTTGGCAATTTGATCTCTGGTTCCTCTGCCTTTTCTAAAACCAGCTTGAACATCTGGAAGTTCACGGTTCACGTATTGCTGAAGCCTGGCTTGGAGAATTTTGAGCATTACTTTACTAGCGTGTGAGATCTTAATAGAGAATATTAAATGTATAATCTTAGAGTGTTTTAACAGTGTTGTCACTGGTGTTATCAGAGTGCTGTTTCTAGTGTGCTTTTTGCCACATATAAAAGATGTGACATTTTCTGAGAAATGTATTATACTTTACAATGTCATAAGGAAAGAATCACAGACTTGGATTTTTAAAAAATTAAATATTTTTAATTGGAGGATAATTGCTTTACAATATTGTACTGGTTTCTGCCATATATCAATATAAGTCAGCCATAGGTATACATATATCTCCTCCTTCTTGAATCTCCCTCCCAGGTCCAACCCCACAGACTTGGATTTTGTTATAATTATATTGACAATCTATTATAGTTTGAATTTTCTTTTTCTAATTTTACTTGGTAACTCTTTCATGACAAGGAAATTTTAGCACACAATATATTTGGAACTGCTAAGAATGACTGGGATAAAAACACAGAGCATTATTTCTATGATTTTTATTTAAGAAGCCTTTCTCTACTATCACTCTGGATATAAGATTAACATTTGATATTGAAAATTCACTTTATTATTTGTCTATGTTTACCTGCTTTCAATGAAAAAACTCAAATTGAACAGATATATGATTTCCACGTATCTAGACAATTGGCAGTATTATGCAAAGTGAATTCTGTAACTGATTTAACTTGCTTTACTCACATGTCTAAAACTGTGTGGACACGTTCTTGATCTACATCCTAACCATTAAAAATTTTAAAGGGCAATAGAAGAAACAATTTTTCTCAAACAAGCACTATCCTGAAAGTTTGGTTCCAAATGCCATTATATATCTATTTTCCCCAATATGTTCTGATTCTTTTGCTTCAAAGTTTCTTTTGCTTTCAATTTTCTTTTGATGACTTTCTACCTGCCAAATACAACCCTCTAGTACATTTTCCTGTGGTTCACTTTTCTGCATAAGTAGGATCAGTCTTAAATTATTGGGCACATTCATCTCATTGAGCCAGCTTAGAGTGAGGCAACTCCAGCGGATAGTGGGGCCTTGAGCCACCCTAGACCTTATTTTGGATGTTGTCCAGGAGGTTATGGGAAGAAACTTGTTTTGAAGCTGATTTAACATCTCATGGGGTCCCTATTATTATGTAACATTTATAAAGAGCTGAGACCCATGTGATTCAGTCCCAGAGCAGTGTTGTGGTCAAATGAACACAGTCCTCTGCTAATAGTTATTTCAAAATAATTCTTTACTTATGTTCCTCAAAAAGAAGAAAAAGGCGGGGGTGGGGGGGGAGTAGGAGAAGGGGAAGGAGGAGGAGGAGGATAAGCAGGAGAAGGGGAGGAAGAAGTAATAGAGCTGGAAACTCTTTCTGTTTCTCAGATTGCCTCAGGCTGGTTAGCTGTTTGAAAACCCCCTTTAACCTCACCACCCAACTCCAGCCCCCTCCAAAATGTCCCTTTCTTCCTTGAGTGTTAATTCATTATTCCAAGTGCTGAGTTAATAAAGTTACAAAGAATCTAAGTGGCAGAAAAGAAGCTTCTTGGAGGAGGAAGCTGCGGGGGAGCATTCCAGAAGAGAGTGGGAGAGGCTGCTGCTGCTGCTGCTGTCGCTTCAGTCGTGTCCGACTCTGTGCGACCCCATAGACGGCAGCCCTCCAGGCTCCCCCATCCCTGGGATTCTCCAGGCAAGAATACTGGAGTGGGTTGCCATTTCCTTCTCCAGTGCATGAAAGGGAAAAGTGAAAGTGAAGTCGCTCAGTCGTGTCCCACTGGTAGCGACTCCATGGACTGTAGCCTACCAGGGGACAGCCTCCTCTGTCCATGGGATTTTCCAGGCAAGAGTACTGGAGTGGGGTGCCATTGCCTTCTCCCGTGGGAGAGGCAGACACCTCCTTAATGAGCAGACAGAGGGAAGGCTGAAATGACAGTTATTAATGTGAAAGTGAATTTTAGACACCTTGGAAACTCTAGATTTTACTTTCCCTTTTTCTAATAAAGTCATGCTTATTAATAACTGCAGAGAGCCCTTTCCCTGCATGTTAGAAGGGGCCTGGGCTGTTTCTATGGGATGCTTTTTTAGTAATTGGAAACCAGCACATCCCAGCAATACTCTTCAGGAACATTCCCCACTTCCTACCACTCGGGTTTTTTTCCCCCACTGAGAAGCTTCCCCTCAATAATATTTATAGATGATTCTTCCTGGCAATGTATAAGAGTTTTCCTGTTGCTTTCTAATCGTATAGCTGCAGATGCTTATAGTTGCTGGGGGAGCTCACCTAGCTTGCGAGGAAGAAAGAAAGGAAGAGAAAATATATAGTGACTGTGATACTGGTAAAACCAACTAATCAACAAAGAAGGAAATTCTGGTGGCCAAGAAAGCCCCAAGGGAGAAGAAATGGCACAGAGCCTGTATCATAAACCTGGTGTCCGTCAGAGGTCTTTATTGCTGATTTTCACCGCATCCCCTTCTCTGAGTTGGTGTGTCTCAGTCAGGGGAAGGCGTCAGAACTCACCATCCGGGTGATCATTCTGAATGTAGAAGAAAGCTCTTTGGAAACCAGGGTGGACAGGAGGAGCACTTCACGAATAAATCCACATTCTTTCCACTGCACATGTGTGAGAAGTGCAAGGCACACTGTGCCCACATCCGTGGCTCTGGTTACCTTTGGTGAGCTCCTTCTTACCTAGAGCTTGGCTAACTTGCTGAGCACGGATGTTCTTCTCCAGGTTCCGTTTCGTTTAATGTAGTGCTGATCGATGGCTAAGGAGCCCTCATGTTCAGCAAATGGAGGCACAGAGATTTACGTTCTTTGCAGAAGGTGTGGATACAATTGGGAACTAGGACCCAGATGCAAATCCAGGAGTCTGGCGCCAATGTCTGGGCGCCTGACCCCTCACTGTATCATGATAAAACAAGCCTGGAGGCCAACCCCCATGCTGAGCCGCAGGAAGACAGCATGGCAGCCTGTAGTCTCTTGGTCAATCGTCACGGTTGGCCAGTGCCACAGACGTCACCATGCATTGTCTCCAAGAGGCTGCGTGAATGTGGCACATCAGTGCATCTTCTTAGGCCTGTTTTACTAACTGTGCTTTTGTGTGCCCATTTGAATGTAGGAAAAAATCTCAAAGTTCTCGATTGTTCCAAGGAGAGGAAGGATTGAAGGAACAGCAGCTTTCATCTTGAAGCAGGGCCTGAGAGCTGTAGTGTGTCTCCCAGGCCATCTCTGCCAGTAGAACTTTGGAACCAAACAGTAGGGAGGCCCAGGGACTGCAGATGGGGGGGAGGGGCATTGTAAATGAATACTGTAATTTGGTTGCATTTTCTAATAAAACAAATGACTGCACAACAGTGATTTTAAAAGTTGCATATATATGACTTTTCCGTCTTACCAGAAATACTCTTGTCATGGGACAACAAGTTGATTCTATAAAATGTGGTGAATATTACCCATCTTGAAAATTCTTTTTTGTTTTTCTTTTAGGATTAGAATTACTATAGTACATGTAGAATGCTTAGTGCAGTACCTGGCAGATAGTAGATATTTAATAATAAATAATAGCTATTATAAAAAAGCACATAATTTATCTAGCATATATCCTGTCCCCCATTGTTAGTACTTGGGTGGACAGTTGGCAATTCGTTACTTGAAATAGATTGTAAAGAATTTTAATGAATGAAAACCATAATAAACCTTAAAACTCCAAAATTTTTAAGTAAAGGGTTGATCTTTTTCATGTGTCTTCATACAAATATTGGGCTTCCTAGGTGGCTCAGTGGTAAAGAATCTGGCTGCCAAAGCAGGAGACACAGTAGACATGAGCTGGCTCTGGGTGGGGAAGATCACCTGGAGGAGGAAATGGCAACCCACTCCAGTATTCTTGCTGGGATAATACCAAGGACAGAGGAGCCTGGTGGGCTACAGTCCATGGGGTCAAAAAGAGACGTGACTGAGTGTGCACACATGATTATGATAGTATAAATATCACCCTTCTCAAAGTTTCTGAATAAAAAGGAAAACTGGAGTCTCCTTACTTGGGTCCACAAGATTTTCCTCAAGTGTGAGATCATTTCTTAACTCATCTCAGCCCTCTTAGCTTTTAGGTATTTCGCTACTCCAGTATCTTCCCTGAACTCTTACTACTTGTTCAGGCTCTGAAAGATCAGCTACATCCCAACCTTGGTCTTGCTGGGAGAAATACTGTGCACCGCCCCCCCCCCCCCCCAAATTACTTATTTTCTTTCCCTTTGAGTCTTCCCAAAGGACATTTTACTCACTGAGCAATAGAATGTTCTTTCACATTGTCCTCAATTAAACTCTGACCAGTTCGTCCTTAGAAGTGACCAATTTAATCATCTAAGGATCAACATATTAGAGTTGCTGGAAATAGGCATTTAAGATGCTTATTGCAAAGCAAGCCAGTGTTTGGAGTCTGGTGTCAAATTATTGCAACCAGGTCAGATCCTTCGTATTATTGTCTGAGATAATATTTTTTTCTTAATATTTGCCTAAGAATGGAAGAATTTCCATTTAGGAGTCAGACTTGCTCCACTCTACTACTTTCCAATATAGGAAAGAAAGGACAGAAGCAAGCAAGCTGGCAAGAAAGAAGAGGAAAGGATGCAAACAAAAAGAAGGAAGGAAGAAGAAAGAAAGAAAAGAAGCAATGAAGGAAGGAAAAAAGGAGCTCTATAGCAAAACCCCAGATGGCTCAGTGGTAAAGAATCTGCAGCCAATGCAGGAGATTCAGGCAATGTGGGTTTGATCCCTGGGTCATGAAGCTCCCCTAGAGAAGGAAATGGCATCCCACTCCATTATTCTTGCCTGGATAATCTCATGGCAGAGGAGCCTGGCAAGCTACAGTCCATGGGGTTGCAAAGAGTTGGACACAACTGAGCCACTGAGTACATAGCAAAACCCGTAATGAGATTTCCATTTCTGGCAGTCTGACTGACTAGGTATCTGGAAAAACCACACCAGTACAGAACACCAGAAAATACTGGATAAAATGTCACAAAATTTAAATGCATGTTAAACATATGTGAAAATTAGGACTACCCTTCTTCCCTGGTTGCTCAGATGGTAAAGAATCTGCCTGCAATGTGGGAGACGTGGGTTTGATCCCTGGGCCAGAAAGATCCCCTGGAGAAGGGAATGGCAACCCACTCCAGTATTCTTGCCTGGAGAATTCCATGGACAGAGGAGATTGGTGAGGCTACAGTCCATGGGGTTACAAAAAGTTGGACACGACTGAATGACTAACACATACACACAGAGGTCAGAAATGATAAGGAAGTTCAAAGCTGGAAAGGCAAGCAAACCTCATCCTGTTTTCTCCTGGGAGTGGAGTGGGGACAGGCATTTGACTCTAGGGTATAACCTAGAGCTTGGTTTTTTTATAGGCTTTACAGTAGGATGAAAGAGAGAGTCTGGGATCTTATCAAGGTTCTAGGGCAACTAGAGAGTTTCGCATAAAGCTGGGATTTGGAAAGATGACAACTTCAACGGATAAACCTAGGTAATACCCATTCTCTACAGCAGCACTCTTAAAGAGAACTTTCTGGGATCATAGAAATGCCCTGCATCTGTAGCTGTGTGCAGACATTGAACTCTTGAATGTTAATCATGTAACTGAAGAGCTATGCTTGAAATTTTATTTGTTTTATTAATCTTAACTTATTGTCACAGATTTAAATATTAATAGTGATTGCTACACTGAACAATTCAGCCCTGGAGTCTAAAGCAAGGATGTGCAAACTACAGCTATTGTGCCAAATTGAGCTTACCACTTGATTTTCTAAAGTTTTATTGGAGCACAGAGTAAGGGAAGAAAAAAGTCCTTTCTTCTACCTTCTTATATCCAGGGCCTGGGTCTTGTGAATTAAATTGACCAAAGACAGATTAACAAGAGAAAAGACTTTACTAAGCAAGCACATAGGACCTTCACAGGAAAGAAGTTAAAACCCAAAGAGATGATAGACCTGGGGGCTTATTTACCATTTCAACAAAGGGCAACAAATTGTGAAGTGACAAGACAGAAAAATGAGCTTACGTTCCAAGGGAGTGGCAAATTGTGGGGAGGTAAATATGCAGGGAAACTAATGGAAGATAAGGGTTATAAAGGTTTGTCCAGTCTCAAGTTGGTGCTATCCCAGTGATGAGAGTCATCAGTTCTTCCTGGGACAGGAGAGGGCATGGGTGATATCTTCTACAAAAGGAAATGTATGCTCTGCTCTCAGGCAGAAGGGGGAAATGTAGAGAGTTCCCCCTACATTTGTTGTTTCTCAATTCCTTTCAGTTAAAAATAATCCAAATGCCAAAGTGGCAGAGTTTGGATGGTGTATTGTCGTCCCCTGCAACAGCCACAGCCATTTGTCAGTGTATTGTCTACGACTGTTTTGCAAAGGAAGAGCAGGGTTGAGTAGTTGCAATGAAGATCGGATGGACAACAGAGCCGAACACAGTTCCTGTCTGATCCTCTACAGAAAAAGGTTACTGACTCCTGGTCTCAAGTATTAGAATTGAGATAGGACTGGTCTTGCTTTTGAGTGGGGGGAGGGATAAAGGGGGAAAAAAAATCAATCCTTAGATTCAGAAAGGTCAGAAAAACAGGCAGTATTTAATACAATTCTCATCAAGAAATATAGGAAAGGTCCAGAACCTCAAAGACAAAGAAAAGATCTTACATGCTGAGAGTGGGAGAGAAGTGAGCAAGAAAGAAAAATACCATCATATTTCTTCAAATCTAAAGGGAACATTTTAACAATTGAGCATGTTCACATTTGTAACCAGTAGATAGAAAACATTGTGTCATAGTTGAATTGACAGTATTTTTCTTTCTCAATAATAAATAGAAAAGTGGTGTAATCAATAACTGGTTATATATTGGCTCTAATGAAATACGGTACCTGTAATGGAATGACAGCCAGACTGAGAGCTGATTTCTCACCTGCAAGAGCAGAAAATGATGGTGGGACTTTTCTAGAAGCCAAACGATGTCCTAAGTGTTTTTTTTTCTAATTGGTTTTAAATTGTCAGCTTGTTTAATCTCCACAAAGCCTTATGAGGTAAGCTTTTATTAATGTTAAGTTTATAAACTGTAAATGTTTATTGCTTTATAGAAAAGAAAAACTAAAGCAGAATCAAGATTCAGATTCACGTAGACCCAGTGGTCTTAACAGTTACATGTTGATGTCTCCGTGAAAAAGAAGAGACAGGAAAAAATCAAAGAACTGACATAAAGTTATATAGCCTGTGGTGTTATTTTTCAAGAAAAAAGGCAAAACCAATGGTACATTTCTGTAAGATACATTTCAGGAAGAAGGAAAATGATCTCATGAGAAAGGTCTGTGAGAAGAAATAATGCAAGAAGAAATACAGCACAAAGAAAGTAGTAAAAATGAGTGAAAATGTAAACAACATAGATTGATATTGTCCAGTGATAATTGTCTATTGATAATATCCAGTTTTTAGTGTTTAAAGAAAACAAATGAAACCTAAATTTTGTGGAAGACCAAGCAAGCTGGGAATGGAATGAGCAGATTTAAAACATTCTAATGTTCTTTAATGATTTGGAAGAAAGATAAATATGCTAATATACTCTGAACTGTTTTCAGTTAAATGTCTATAAGATTTAAAGAATAACAATTCAAAAGTTTAGAAATTAACTACAAAACTTCATGGAAAAGTAAAATGAGAAGTTAAAAACAAATAAAACCCTCTACTAGTCTGAAAGAAGGAAAATAAATTAAACAAAAAACACAGAAATAACGTAGCAGAAATAATAAATGTATTCGTAATCATAAAGAAGTAAATGGTATCTTTTCTTTATTTTAAAACAAAACTCACATTAGATTAAATAAAACAAAATGTAGCCATAGGATGATTATTGAGAGACCCACCTAAAACATAAGGACACTAAAAGTTCAAATAACAAGGTTGGGAAAATGTACCAGACATAGAGTAACTAAATGAGAGCTGGTCTAGTTGCAGTACTAACTTAAGATAAGATTTTAAGGAAAAATGCATTACTGGAAAAAAAGAGGATTACTATTGATAAAATATTCCATTTCCAGGAAGAGATACTATTAAGATATAAACCTGAGTTCACCTAATAAGTCATTGTTATACAGACCATATTCTTTTTTAAAAAAATATAATTCAGTATCACCAATTAACAATATTATGATATTTTCAGTGGACAGCAAAGGGGCTCAGCCACACATATACATGTATTCATTCTCCCCCAAACCCCCCACCCATCCAGGCTGCCATATAACCCTGAACAGAGTTCCCTGTGCTGTGCAGTAGGACCTTGTTGGTTATCCATTTTAAATATAGCAGTGTGTACGTGTCGATCCAAACTTCTTGTCTCTTCCCCCATTCTCCCTTACTGGAAATTGTAAGTTCATTCTCTAAGTCTATGAAGCCGTTTCTGTTTTGTAAATAAGTTCATTTATAGCATTTCTTTTTAGATGCCATATATAAGGGATGTTATTACAGTATTTCTCCTTTTCTGTCTAACTTACTTCACTCAGCATGGCAATTTCTAGGTCCATCCATGTTGCTGCAAATGGCATTATTTCATTCTTTTTAATGGCTGAATAATACTCCATGGTATAAATGTGCTATATCTTCTTTATCCATTCCTCTATTGATGGACATTTAGATTGCTTCCTTGTCTTGGCTGTTGTAAACAGTGCTGCAGTGAACATTGGGATACATCCATCCTTTTGAATCATGTCACAGACCATAGTCTATGGTCTGCAATTAAATCAGAACTCAAAATCCAAAAAATATTTAATAAAGTAATCATCTGTTTGGTAGTTTTATTTTTTTATTATTATTTTTTTTGATAAATTTATTTATTTTAGTTAGGGGCTAATTACTTTACAATATTGTAGTAGTTTTTGCCATACATTGACATGAATCAGCCATGGGTTTACATGTGTTCCCCATCCTGAACCCCCCCCCACCTCCCTCCCCATCCCATCTCTCTGGGTCATCCCATTGCCCCAGCCCTGAGCATTTGTCTCATGTATCGAACATGGAATGGTGTTCTGTTTCACATATGATAATATACATGTTTCAATGCTATTCTCCCAGAATGTCCCACCCTCACCTTCCATATGAGAGACAGAATAAGAGACACAGATGCATAGAACAGTCTTATGGACTCTGAGGGAGAAGGTGAGGGTGTTTGGTAGTTTTAAAAGCATACTTCTAAATAATTCATGAAATGTAGAAGTCATATGGAAATTCTTTAGGACTAAAAACTAAATAAAATTCTATGTATCAGAATTGCATGTTACAGTTAAACTAATATTAAGGGAAATTTATAGCTTTAAATGCTTATATTGAAATGAAAAGGGTAAAAATAGGCTTTTTAGCCAATATAAGAAAATAAATACTAAACATAAGAGTAGAATAGAATTTAGTGGGGTAAAAAACAAAGATATGAGATATCAGATAAGAAACATCAAATTTGTTCTTTTGGAAAGCCTGAAAAAATAATGAAGCTCTGGTAAGACAGAATAAGAAAAGAGAAAACAAGCACTAAAAACAAATCAATACCAGGAATGAAAGAGGACTCAGTCACAAACAGAACTGAGACTTAAAATATACTGAAATAGAGTATAAAGAACAACTTTATAATATGTAATATATTTGAATCAAGTAACGTGGAAATATTTACATAAAACATAAATTACTAAAACTTACTCAAGAAGAAATACTAAACCTCAATCAACTTGTGTCCGTGAAAAGCATGAATTCTTAGTTGAAAAAAAAACAAAACTCTGTCCTTGAGGAAAATACCAGACCCAGTTAGTTATATAAATAATTTGCCTGGGTGCTCAGGGAATTGAAAATTTTAATCTTGCATAAAGACTTTGAGAAGTTCACAATAAAACTAGAAAACTAATTAAGAGGAATAAAAATTGGAATGGAAACAATATAAATATGATTATTTGCATATATACTGTTGTCTATATGTTAAATCTTACAGAATACATGGTACAATTATTAGAATTAATAGAACTTAGCAAATATATTGGATATAAAATCCATATACAAAAGTCATTTGTATTTCTGTACACTAAAAATAGCATTAGTAATTATTATTAATGTAATAAATTTGAAATTTATGAGCATAGTGATTAATGACATGAACTCAGGTTCAAATTTCCCATCATTTTTAGTTATGTGACTTTTGTCATGTTATTTAACCTCTCCATGGCCTAGTCTCTTTATCTGTAAAATAGGATACCAGGATAATAATTACACCTACCTGATATGTTTGTTAAAAGAGTAATACAAAATGTGGAGACCAGTACTTGGCTTATAGTAATTGATATGGAGAAGGCAATGGCACCCCACTCCAGTACTCTTGCCTGGAAAATCCCATGGACGGAGGAGCCTGGTAGGCTACAGTCCATGGGGTCGCTAAGAGTCAGACACGACTGAGCGACTTCACTTTCACTTTTCCCTTTCATGCACTGGAGAAAGAAATGGCAACCTACTCCAGTATTCTTGCCTGGAGAATCCTAGGGACGGCAGAGCCTGGTGAGCTGCCGTCTATGGGGTCGCACAGAGTCGGACACGACTGAAGCGACTTAGCATAGCATAGCATAGCATATGTAACATTAATGTGAAAGGTAAGATACAAAAACTTTTAGAAGAACACATATAGAAGAATATCTTTATGACTTCCAGGATTTGGAAAGATTTCTCAACAAAATACAAAAAATACACACCAGAACTAGAAAGGGTAATAAATCCAACCACATTAAAATCAAGAACTTATGTTCATCAAAATTACCAGGCAAAAAGTGAGTAGACAAGCCACGAACAGAAATGATAATCTCAATAGCTATAACCACAAAGGATTTATATTTAGTGCATATATATAAACCTGAAAACCAAAAGAACCCAATAGAAAACTCAAGATATATTTTGTAGAAGAAGAAATATCAAAAGTCATCCAGCATATGGAAAATGCTAAACCTCACTAACTATCAGGGAAATGCAAATTAAAACCACAACATAAAATTTTAAATCCCACAACTAGGCAAAATTGAAAGTATGATCATACCAGGTGTTGGTGAAATAGGAAGCCATGCATTGCTGGTGGAGGTATAATATAATCATTTTGGAAAAAAAAAATATGGCATAACCTATTAAAACTGAATATGTGATTACCTAATCATCTGGTGATTTGTCTCCCGAGTATAAACCTTATGACTTACTTGATATTAATTTTCCAATCATATTTTTCTAGTTTATAAAATAAAAGATTCAAAACCTTTGTGCATATATGTATACAAATATATGTGTATATATACATACATGTTTATATACACATATATTTGTCTCATGTATATATGTGTGTATATATATATATACACATACATATATTCATGTTGCCATATCTCTCTCTCAGTCATCTATCTATTTATCTCTCTGAGTAGCCAATACTAATACCTCTTTTTAAGAACATATATTTTAGGTTCTTAAAAAGTTTGAAGAAGCATTAATACTTGTAACTTATCTTTTTCTTTGAAAGCTTTTTGGTTTCATGCAAATTTTCTCATTTATTACCAGATAGATGAGCAAAATATTCTCTTACACAGCTTTAGCATCCCTTGTGTTTAGCATAAAATCTTGTTTTTCATTTCTAATTTAGGGAATCTTTTCTCATTTTGTTATTAATTGATTTGTACAATAAATATGCATTGAATGATTAGCATACAGGATCATTGTAGATGTTGGGAAGTGTCTTCTATTTATAGCAAAGTTTGCCTGATATTTAATGATATATTATTTGACATATAAAGGATTATGACAGTCAAGTGTTTATTCTGGATTATCTATTTCATTATCACACTGTGGTTTTCATGTAATTTTAATGCCTTTTTAAATTTTAAATTCCACTGGCTTTGTTGTTGTTTGTTGTTGTTACTGTGGAAGCCCTGTTTTGTTTTCTGCTGACACATGTCTGATCCACCTCCTCCCTGTCTCTGAGTTGCTTTGCTGAGGAAGCCCTCATCTCTGTAGCCTTGAGTACTTTTACCCCAACCGAATGTCTCTCATTTACATACTCTATTATCTCAGATACTTGTTCTTACTCCCATCTTCTCATTTTCTATTTTGTGTTTTTTCAAATGGTTACTTTTTTTTTCTATATTCACTAAATGGCCTATGCTGTTTTTGAATTTTCTTTCTCTTGGTCATTGAAAAGGTGTACCATCTCTTTTTATTTCTTTGTGAGGCAACATTTAGGACTAGAGGGCTACAGTGTATATGGGAGGGGCTGTGGAGTTTCCCACAAGGAGCTCACCTTTTAAAGGCTGGTGCTTCACAAGCTGGTGGAAGAGGAGGTAGCAACAGGCTGCTGGTGACCCACATTGAGAGACTGAGGCTGCCAAGAACATGCCACTTAACTGTCCTGCCATGAACTTTCAGTCAACCCAGTCCAACCCAGTAACAGCGTAAGTGGTCTTCCTAATAAGGAGAGATGTTTCCATCTGATTCCCACATTTCCAGAGCACGGAGTCTCTCTTAATCAGGGCTACAGTGACTGATGCTCCCATGATGAGGGGTGCTTCAGACTAAGGAGATAGCTGTGCTCACAGAATACTCTGAAAGCATTGCTCCAGCCTTGGCTGGTAAGACCATGATGCAGGACCATGAATTCTACATGCTAAGGACCATTCCTCACACTTCTACATGTCCCTTTGTCCTCACTCCTGCCTGGCATAGTACTGTTCTAGCTTGATAGGTGCAGAAGAGTTAGGGTACTGCTCTCTTCTGTACAAACCACAGGGTTTCCAGGAGCAAAGGCAGTGAATCAGACTCTTCTATCTGGACATGTGGGCCCATGGCAAGAGGGCTTCCTACCTGGGTAAAGGCTTGGGGGCCAGGGAAATGTGGACTAGGACTCAAGAGGGGTGAAGAACTGGGAGCTTTAGGCTGAACATCTTAGGTGTGAGCTGAGGTCCCTGAGTAGGAAGGAACCTGGGAAATTCAGGGAGTAGGGCTGGTAAGTGGGGCTGGTGAAGTGGGAGGGGGATACCTGAGAAGGCCTGGAGTGCTCTGCTGGTTGGAAATGCACTGGTAAGGACCCTGATTGGAGGTGTGATCTGTTATGAAGGTATCATTATAATCCAAGAGGAAAAATGTTGGAATGAATTGAGGCAGGAAAAGTGGGTAAAGAGAAGGGGGAGGGCTGAAGAAATCTAAAAATGACAAACCAGAAAGGGTCTAGAAACTGATTGGAGGGTGGGCTGAGAGAGGAAATGCTCAGGAAATGCCCATGAAATTTGGGGTGACGGTAATGCCATTTAAGTAGGGAGGAAGCACAAGGGGGACCAGGGCAGGAGGGACTGCAAGGGAAGAGCCTGGATTCTGGGGACTGCCCCAGTGGAACTAGAGGTTGGGGGAGGGTATTGCACAAAAGAGGGGGGTGAGGAAGCTGCAGACCCTGCAGCTGCACCCTGTCCCACTGGGGTTGGGATCTCTCCCCTCTGAGCAGTTCTGCTGCCGGATATGGGACATGATGTGAGAACAGGGCAAGTGGTCCAGAGCTGTCAGGGACCTGCCTTTCTGGGACCCGGCTGTGCTGACGGCTGCCAAGGGGAGGAGATACCAGAGGATGCTTCCAGGAGATGCTGCTGAGGAAAGCAAAAAGGAATGAATGAGTGAAAAAAAAAGAAAGAAAGAACTGAAGGAATGAATGGAGGAGGAGAGGAAGGAAGGGAAGAAGGAATTCAGGGATTGTTTCTTAAGTTCTAGGCACAGTTCTAACCATGCTGCACATACTGTATTCTTGTGATAATCCTTTTTTTTGTCATCCTCATCTTAAAGATGAGGAAACAGAGGTGTCACAAGGGTAAGCCGTGATGGAGCCAGATGTCAAATCCTGGCAATTGAATTCAGACTTCTCCTTCTATTGCCTGGCATGGATGAATGAATGAATGAAGGGTGGGGGTGGGGATTAAGATGTACAGCATAAGTAATTTACTGATTTCACATTTAATGATAAGGAAATTGTAATCTGAATGGTCTATAGGGGATTCATCTATGCTGCTATAAGTCAGACAGTGGCTACTGTTGGCAGTGTGGGGACTGGGAGGGCATTTGGGGAGAGCTTCTCTGGTGCCAGTCATTCCATTTCTTGAGCTCAGTGCTGACTTCTCAGGCCTGACACACAGGGAAGCCTAGATTATTTAAATTTGAAGTCTTACCAACAGGCATGGCATCTTTGGGCAGTTTGGATTATGACTGATAGAATTAGTAGAATAACAGAATGCGTCACTGAGCTAATAGATGCAGTGTGTCTGAAATGTGAGCATAGTTTTAGACTCAGGCATAGAACTGTTGCCATGGCTGAGGGAATCTGTTAGAACTTTCCAAGCTCCATGGGGCTGGAGACAATTGAATGCTAAGACAAGGCAGGTTGTTGCTTCATTTCTCTGGGACACAACTGCCAAGAGCCAGTCTTCCTTGTCCATCTGGCCTTGGGCAGGTTGGGATGGGAGTTTCATCCATGCACAAGAACTTCTGGACACAATGGCTTGGCTTCATTCAGTCTTTGGCATTTTTATAAGCCTCTGTCTTCTTGCCTTGCTTTGAGTAAGTTCAGCTCAAACTCTGAGTTGCTTTTGGCTCTGGCCAAATTCTGCTGTTTAGAGATTTGTTTTGTTTCTTTTTGATGCTCTATGAGTCAACAATCACTACAGGCAATGAGGAAGAACATGTGGTGAAGACAATGGAAAACAGATCCATGCCTGCCAAATAAGGAGGTAGAAAGACTCACCCTTTGAGTTATATAAGTGGCTCAGTTCAGGGTGCACCACGCCAAGAGAGAATACATCCTGGCCTGGTGGTGGAATTCCTCGTGAGCAAGCGCCTCTCTTTGTATCTGGGTTCAATAAAGATAATTCACTTCATCCAACATAATCTTCAAGTATTCTATGGCTTCTTTCCCAAAATCTTTCACCTACTTTTAAAATGCAACCAAGTGTGGATTTTGGGCTGCACTGGAAGAAATGATGAAAAATTAGCAATTTGGGGCTCCTTTTTAGTTCTAGAACACTCATGAAATTCCAACAAAAGGTGACACGAAGCTCCACCTCTTACAATATCTACCCCACTAGGTAGATAGCTGTTTGCATTCTTGTGATTTGAAAGGCTGAATTGTGTCTGCAAAAACAAGAGGAAGTTCTCCAGTTTGTCATTCAAGCTTGTAGTAATCAATGAAAAATTTGAGTGAGATCCCCTTTGACACTAGAACAAAGGACAGAAACATGTATTCTGACTTCTTGAAATTTGGCTGACAGTTAATGTGGAGCAAGTAAGAATACCAAGAAATGATCTATTCTCATAAGATAGATGACACACTTTCACAATTAATATAGCACCTTAAAAACACAACAAAAATTTCCAGCTTGGTGAGGTGGAAACAACAGAATTTTCTTTCATAGCATCCTTAATTATTTTAAATTATGTACTTATATATGTGTCTATTAGCTGATTTTTTCCTCCAGATAATTGTAGTTCCCTGACAATGAGGCCTTTTCTTCCCCCTCACAGCAACCCCCCAACCCCTGTCTGTTTCTATTTACCAGCCCTAATACAGTGCCCGGAAGATTGTAGTTTTATAATTAGTATGTTGTTTTTGTTCATTTGCTAAGTCACGTTTGACTCTTTGCAAGCCCATGGACTGTAGCATGCCAGGCTCCCCTGTCCTTCACTATCTCCTGGAGTTTGCTCAAACTCATGTCCATTGAGTCGGTGATGCTATCTAACCATCTCATCCTCTTCCATCTCCTTTTCCTCCTGCCTTCAATCTTTCCCAGCATCAGGGGCTTTTCCAGTGAGTCAGCTCTTCACATCAGGTGGTCAAATTATTGGAGTTTCAGCTTCAGCATCAGTCCTTCCAATGAATCAGGGTTGATTTCCTTTAGGACTGACTAGTTTGATCTCCTTGCAGTCCAAGGGACTCTCGAAAGTCTTCTCCAGCACCAGAATTAGACAACATCAATTTTTCGGTGTTCAGCCTTCTTTATGATCCAGTTTTCACACCCGTTCATGACTACTGAAAAAACCATAGCTTTGACTAGACGAATTTTTGTTGGCACAGTACTGTCTCTGCTTTTTAATATGCTCTTTAGGTTTGTCATAGCTTTCCTTTCAAGGAACAAGTGTCTTTTAATTTCATGGCTGCAGTCAGCATCTGCAGTGATTTTGGAGACCAAGAAAATAAAAATCTGTCACTGCTTCCACTTTTTCCCCTTCTATTTGCCATGAAGTGACAAAAACTCCTGTCCTCCTAAAGCTTACATTTAATAGGGATGAGACAGACTTAGAAAAAGAGGGAGAAAGACTAATAGTAAACAATGAGGCAGGGAATATTATGGATTATGTGAGTATATGTTTTTGGGTGGAAGAATGTAGAAAAGCACTGATGGAATTTATATTGAGTGGTCCAGGAAAGGCTTCATTGAGGAGTGTCATTTGTGTAAGGTTATCAAGGAGGTATAGATTTATGAGGGAAAACCATTCTAGTCACAGAAAATCACAAGTGCAAAGGGGCTGCAATGGAAGCACATCCCAGATTCAAAGACCAGTGCACAAGTCCATGTACTAAGAGCAGAGGGAGGAAGGGGTCAGGGAGAATGGTAGAAGATGAGGTCAGAAAAGTTGGTCATGGGAGCTTTGTGGAGACCAGGTCATAGAGAGACTTGTGACCTTTTGATACCATTTTATTCTGAATAAAAGGAGGAACCATGGGAACATAGGAGTAACTTGATCTGACTTGAGTTTTTATAGGACTACTCTGGCCGATATGCTGAAAATTCATTAAAAGGCAGAAAGTGTGGAAGCAGATAGACCAGTCAGAGGTTGTTATGATGGTCCTGGAAGTAGAAGGTGGGGCCTTGGGCCTGAAGATTGAGACATGGTAGGATTCTGGATGTATTTTGACATAAAGCCAATAGGTTTTCTGAGTGACCAGATTTGGAATGAGAGAAACAGAGAAATCAGGATGGCTCCAAGACTTTTGATTTAAGCATCTGGAAAGATGGACGTGGGAAACCTGTGTGACAGTAGGGGAGTTATATTGGATTCTATGCTATGCTAAGCCTTAAATTTACCAGATATTGCCACATTTCTCTCAACATGGTTGTCTAAATTACAGTTCCACTAGCAGGATATGAGAATTCCCATTTCTCTACTTTCTTCACAAGGATTGCTAGGCTAATGGATGTTAAGGGATATTGTGTAGCTGTTCCAAGTTGTGTTTCCCTGATTGCCAGTGCAGTTGAACCCAATTCATACTATATTGACCTTTTGAATTTCCTGTCCTTTGAACTGTCTATTCATATCCTATGTTCAATTTTCTGTTAGATTATCCGTTTTTTTTTTATTGTGGAATTCATTTATATACTTAGTATACTCCTTGTTATACCTCTTGCATATATCCTCTCTCAATCTTGGGTTGATTTTAAATGTTAGTTATGATATCTTAGGTTGTGGAGATTTGTGAACTTTAATGTAGTCACATTCCTTTATCTTTGCCATTAGGTTCATGATTTTTGCACATAGTTGAAAAATTTCTCTTTCCCTGATGTCATAGAGATATGTGCATATATTTTCTTCCAGAAGTTTTTACTTTTGTCTTTTAATTTATTTAATAAACACTTTATTGTGCACGATGTTGTTCTAAGTGCTTTCCAAAAGATCACTTCATTTAATTTTCAAGATAACCTTATGAAAATGAAAAGTGAGTGTTAGTTGCTCAGTTGTATCTTACTCTTTGGGATCCCATGGACTGGGGCCCACCAGGCTCCTCTGTCCATGGAATTCTCCAGGCAAGAATACTGGAGTGGGTAGCCATTCCCTTCTCCAGGGGATGTTCCCAACCCAGGGATTGAACCCAGGTCTCCTGCATTGCAGGGAGATTCTTTGCTGTCTGAGCCACCATGGAAGCCCACCTATAACCTTAAGAGTTAGGTAGTATTATTCACATTTGACAGATGAGGAAGCTGGTGGGTAAGGAAGTTAAACACCTTTCTGAAAATCACAATTCTAGTAAGTTGTGAAATCTTTAGTGTATCTGAAATTAATTGATATAAAGTTGGATAGTTTTGCCTTTATCCATATGGTAACCAATTGTCACAGCATCATTTATTAAATAGCCTATCCTTTCCCAATTGATTTACATATTCCTTCTCTGTCATATTTCAAGTTCCCATAAGTGTGAAGGTCTATTTCTGGGCTCTCTGTTTTGTTACATTAGTCCATAGGTTAATGCCACACTACTTTAATCACTAGAGCTTTAAAAAAGTCATAGCTGATATTGTATGTCAGATTTTTTTCTTATTCTTTTTATTCTGACTTCAAAATTGTTTTGGCTATTTTGTACCTTTACTCTTCCAAGTGACCTTTATAAGATCACTCCAGTAAGTTCCATGAAAATGCTGTTTGGAATTGTGATGGGAATTTCATTGCATATGTGATTTATTTGAGTAGAAATTGACATCTATACAATACTAAGTGTTTATAACCATAACTTCGATGTCCAATCTGGTTTTTCAGGTCTTCTTATGTGTCTTTCAAAAAAGTTTAAAAATTTTCTCCATAATGGTTTTGTGTCTTTTCTGTTGGATTCTTTTTTAAAACCAGATTTCATATGGTCTCTTGTTACTATAAATGAAATCCTCTTTCTTAAAATATATTTTGTAGTTAATTGTCCATGGTGAATTTAATTTTTTTGTATGTTGGTCTTATACATAACAACTTTTCTCTTATGGGTCTTATATGGAACTTTATTTTGCATTATGCCATGATCTTGTCTTCTGTGGATCCATTGTACCTGCTGCTCCCTTTGTCCGTAAGTCTCACTCCCATGTTACCACATCTGGCCCATAAACTGCTTACCTTACCTTGCCTCTTGGGCCCAGAATTTATTTTGCTAAGAAGTATTTCCCAGCCTGCCCAGTATGGTCACTTTAATTAGCATTGGGGAATTTATACAGAGGCTTGAAGAAAGCGGTATGTGTTAGTACAAATTAGGCAGATAAATCCATTGCCACCTAAACCAAACACAACTGCAACAAAATAAAACAAAATAACATGACTTATTTAAACAAAAGACCAATGAGTAACAGTGGTCTCAGGAAATATTTCATGATGGATTTTTAGAAATGATAGCTTGTAAGCCACAGTAAGATAAAGCAGAAATCATCAATTGCTTTTGTGGGTTTCATATGACCATTAATACTGAGCTATTTTAAATGAATAATTTTCTTTATTTGACAGGATTACTGACCTGGGAGAGTTGGATTTTGTTTGAATGTTAGAGTTTCAAGCCATCAACAAGGACCTTTAATGTTTCTGTCCACTGCTTCAGTTAACTATCTCATTTACTGTCATGACAGCCAACATTTAACACACACATGATGCTGACTACCACTTGTTTAATGATAAGTGAAAAGAAAGGTTTGTACACACCTGGATGAACAAATGTATTCAAAGGACTGATACCTTTTGGAATTGGAAATTGTCCAGAGGTGTTTCAGTGAGACAGTTGATGGCTTCCTGCCTTAATGTGGGATTGATATAAAATGGACAAAAATAGAAAATATGTTGGTCACAGTCCAGAACTGAACAAGAATGTCTGTGACTGCTGGCGTGTGAAAGAGATTAATTGTATCTCATCCAAACATATAGAGGAACGAACCGCCCACTTATTAGGCCAGACATAATGTGATTAAGTTGCTTTGTAAAGTCATGTATTCATGGTGGTTGTTCAGGATGAGGCAAAAGCATTGCTTGGTAGGTAAGTTTGGGTGACGTCTAATGTCCTTTTTGCCATTAAATTCCCTTTATTAAGAGATTATTCCAAAGAGACTCATATGATAAGCCCTGACCCACTTCCAGCCCTGTTTCACAGGCACTTAAACTGCTGTCATTCCTGTTGCCTGCTATGTTATTGCCACCACCCAACATGTTCAGTGAAGGAGTTTTTATTTCACATGTACTAAACAAATGCAGAAGACCCACGTTCAATTCCTGGGTCGGGAAGATGCCCTGGAGAAAGAAATGGCAACCCACTACAATATTCTTGCTTGGAGAATCCCATGGAGAGAGGAGCCTGGCAGGTTACAGTCCATGGGGTCGCAAGAGTCAGACACAACTTAGCAACTAAACCACACCTAACAAATGTATTCATTCCATAGAAAAAGGTGGAATTGGCAGTCTTGTCTGCCAGGACCTGTGATCTTGGGTGAGTTGATCCTCAGGTCCTCAAAGTGTAAGCAATGGATAGTAATAACTATACATGGTGTCATTGGAAGGATACAATGAGACTTCATGTACAGGCTGGTGATAATGATTATGAGAAGAGATGCCAGAAATAATTTCATTGTTTCTTTTATTTGATACTTAATGATTTGTTTCAAATTTTCAGAACTCCCATTAGCTATATAGATGTAAAAATGATCAAAAAAGCTCTTACCTTTATGATAGATAGTTTCAAAGACAAGATTGATGTCTCTTAAGTAGTTTGTGTGGCCAGAAGGGGAAGAGATGCAGTGGGTCTAGAATGTTCCCGACGTACACATGTCAAATGGCTATGGAAAGGGAAATGCTGACCTGTCATTTATGGACTGGGGTCCTGGAGAGCAGGCTGCAGGTGCTGGGTGGCAGGTTTGCTCACACGTTTCTAGAGTAGAACAGGCGTGGGGCAGTTTTTTCCCCAAAGTCTCATCCTCCAGGGCAGGATTTCTCAGGTGGTGCTAGTGGTAAAATATCGACCTGCCAGGAGATGTAGGAGATATGGGTTTGGTCCCTGAGTTGGGAAGATCCCCTGGAATAGGAAATGGCAACCCACTTCAGTATTCTTGCCTGGGAAACCCCATGGACAGAAGAGATTGGTGGCCCACGGTCCTTGGGGTCACAAAAGGGTCAGACACACTCATCCCATCACACATACAAAACCACACACACATACAACATATACACCTCCCCATACACACACCACATACACAACCACACATACACTACACCAAACACCACAATCCCCCCCTACACCAAGCATACACATACCCCATTGCACACACACACAGACACGGTAAGACAGTTCAAGAAGGCAAAGTCAGTGTAACAGATAATGAGGACGAAGGCTAAAGGTAGTGGAGCTGGAGGGAAAACCAATGATAGTCACAAGTTATAATTACATTATGTGCATAACCACACTCAATAATAGCTGCTCAAGGTCGCCGGTATGGAAGTAAAAGAAAACAATGAGCATTGTGAGCCTATAAGTGAGAATTGTCCAGACAAGGATCTGGGTGTTGTTCTTGGACTAGGAAGTGGGGTTATCTCCTCGGTGCTAAGAACACAATGACTGACAGTTTCACAGTGTGGCCTTCAATCCTGGAGGTCGTCCTGGTGGGCAAAGCCTCCATTTCTCAGATCTACCTGAACTCACCTACTTGGCTGGCAGGTTTACCTACAGAGAAGAGGACTTTCCCAATGTTCCTGAACTGAGGATGAGTCAATAGAACTGGCCTGAAAATAACCTTAGAAGATGAAGTGCTCAGAGTTACAGCAGAGCATAGCCTCTTTCAAGTGGACAAAGGGAGAATCAAACAAAGAATTGAAGTGAATTGGCATGTACAGGTATAGGAGCTGAGGGAATGGCTGAAAAAAGGACAGCACACAGAAAGGTCAAGATCAACCATAGCCATAAATGATAATCATCCCATGGGCCACAGTGACTAAGAGGGTACATCCCTTTCTTCAGCTGCTAGCATGGGGCCTGGCACAGAATATAGGATTGTTGAAGGCAGCTTTTGGGGTTGGGAGTTGGCATGGAGTTGGGAGATATGATGCTCACCTCTAATCCTTATGCCTTCTGCCTGGCCAGCATCTACTTCTCCATCCTCCAAAGCCAGAAAAAAAATTTTTTTTTCCTGTCTTCCTCACTCCAGCTATGAGATCCATTCAATCTCTTGGCTTTCCCCCAGTTATCCAAAATGCCCTGCTGGATTCTCTTCAGTCTGCCAGGCCACACCCCCAAGTTCTCAGTGGCTGCTGAGTCAAGATTCAAACATTTGTTGACTCAGATCTCTCTGCTTTTTCCTTTGGCCCATCACCTTTCTGAAGCAAGGAACAACTGAGGGTGCATTGGAGCCACAGTCACCCGAATGTTGATGGAAAGTGTGGCTTTCACCTACACTGACCATCAGCCCACCCTTTCTTGTTCTTGGAACCCAAAGGTCTCCTCTGAATATTATAGCTAATGAGATACGGTCACAAGTTGTTTGAGAAAATCTACTGGCATTTTCTCCTGCCTGAACTCCAAGTTGGGGCTCAGCATTTCTACTTCGAATGATTGCATCCTCCCAGTGACCCTCCCTGTTGTAACCTGGAACATTGGCAGGTCCATAAAAGAACTGCTGATTTATAACACACCTCAGTTTTTTTTTGTTTAATCCTCCTTGGCAGTCTCTTTACAACCCCTCCTTGAAATAATTTTTCTTAGTGGTTTATAGTCTTTGTTTTAGGATTTTGTTTGTTTTTGCCATTTGTCTTCAAAGGAGAACTGGCAGGCAGGGCCCTGTGGTTATTTCCTGATAGAGTATTCACAACCTGGGAGATATTCTTGTTCCTTTACTTTGGAAACGGAAGCTTCCAGGGCTCTGTGTTTTCCCCAGCAGTGGCAGGTCAGCTTAATGTCCCAGGACTACAGTTTATCTGCAGAGGAGGCGTAGCCTATTCCCCACATTGCGTGCAAGTGAGGTGCTCAGGCCTACACTTCACTGGAGTCCCCATCACTCTCTGATTACCCACTTAACATACTGACTAGACCCCAAGACAGTGGTTGAGTTGGCTCTTTTAGGGGCAAATGTCACCCATGAGAGAGATGGGACAACTGAGGGCTTACCCATGAAGCGTTCTGGAGCCCAGGGTCCCCCAGGTGAACTAAGCCTTCTTTTCCTCTTGGAACCTGGTCCTCTTGAACTGAGCATCCCTTGGAGGGGACCCTCTGGTTGGGATTCTGGCTCCAGCTTCAAGAAGGGGCTCTTTCTGTAGAATCTCCCAGACAGTGTAAGGGAGGATCCTTTTTTTTTTTTTTTTTAAGAAAAATGTGCTCTCTTTCTGATGTGTTCCATACACATAACTTTCTCTCCTGGGTATCCATCCTCCTAGACAGAGGTCCTCCCACAGTGCTGAGAAGAAACCTGCTATGAAGGATTAACCATGAGTCTGGAGTGTGCACTGATGAAGGCAGGGCAAGTAGATGAGATTCTTATCCTCTTGGTAGAGGGTTGGAGGAAGAGTTGGGGAGGAGGGGGAGACAAGCAGATGAGCGCACTGATATTTGCTCCCCTGGCTTTACCCAGAGAAGCAGATGTAGTGGGTCTGCAGGTAGGGACACCTAGGGTGTGTGGGGGAGCTCCCTGTTTGGGGCTCTGGTTGGCAACTGTCATGCAAGGCAGGCTAGCCAGAGAAGGGTCTCTAGATTCCTCATCCAACCTGGGGCTCCTGTTTGGACTGGATGCTGGATTGAGAGCCAGTGGCTCTGTCAGTGTGTTCATCATGATAGGGAAGCAGTTAGTGCATGTCAGGGGCTTGTCCAGGGGAGACAGTGAGTAAGGCAGCGTCGTGGGATGTTCTGTGGTTAGTGGGATCAGTGGAGAGGGAATGCAGGAGGTGACTGACCTCAGGAAGGACAGACTTCTACTCTAACTGCTACACAGGCATCTGGTTCCTAGCATGAGGCCGACAGCAGTTTCAGACACTAGAGTAGTTCCTTGGCAGCTGAGCATAGACTCTGGAACTCATTACCTCCCCTCCACTGCTGTCAAATCATGTGACTCCTCCCCACACACACCCAGAGACCGTCTAGGAGAGAAGCCAGGGAAAATAGTAGGAATGAAACAGATTGAACAGTTACCCTCAGAAGGCTGTGCATTATTCCCTGAGGGAGGCTGACTCTCTGGACTGAAAAAATTAGACATATTCTCCCTGATTGAATTGGGGTTTCACTTACAGGCCTTCTATGCTTTTAGTACCGATTTACGTCCATATTCTTTAACATTCTGGGGGAACAGGAAAGGGCAAACTTGAAATGCCAGTTGTTAGAAACTTTCCAGAAGTTCCCTCTGGCTGATTCCTCTTTGGCACCCTGTCTCCCTAACAACACTGCCAGGAGGAGGAAATAGTCTCAGACATCACCTTTAGGGCTCTGGTGGAGCCAGACATGCTCATGGGCAGTGTCCTTGGGATATGCTTACTCACTTATTCTCTCATTTGTGTGGTGGAAACCTCCGGCTTCCTGCTTCCTGGGGCAGCACAGGAAGGCCAGCAGTGGCCCCCTCTCTTTCCCTCTTTGAAATTATCTGCACACATCACAGATGTGAGAACCAGAACCATGGCTTGTGGCCCCTGATCAGGCCTCACAGCCTAATACCTTTCTTGGTCACTTCCTCTGCTTTGTGTGGCTGGAGTGAGGGGAGGTTTGGTTTTCCTTGGAGCAGGAGGAAGTGATAGGGATTGGAGAGCAGGAAGACCCCTCACCTAAGATCAGGCCTTCTTGTCCAGCACTGACAGGAGTTCTGCTTCAGGGTGTAGCACACAGAAAGTATAGCTGCCAACCAAGCACTATTGTTTTTCCCATTTGATTGGTGCCCTGGGCATAGTTGCATCTCCAAGCATGGGGGGCTGACAGTGACTTGAGGCAGGATCTGTGTATTACTGGTTATTATCTATTAGACACCAGCATTTCTAAAGCCAAGGTTTGCTTTCTATCCTCCACCTAGCCTGTGTGTGTGATTGCTTCACCCAGTAGGGTAGAACTCAGCCCCAGAGCTGGAGTCCTCCAGGGCTAAGAGCATAGTGCTTACGACTGTGATGCCTGCTCCGAGGCCTGTCTCTGCCTCCTAGCTTGTTACTTAGGGCAGATCACTTATGCTGACTCAGTTTTGCTCATCTTAATGTTACAGGTAAGGAGACTGAATAGCTAGACTAACTAGACACTTCAACGCTGACTGTTTTGTATTCATGTACATGTTGGGAATAAAAGAAAGGCAATGCCAAAGAATGCTCCAACTACCACACAATTGCACTCATCTCGCACGCTAGTAAAGTAATGCTCAAAATTCTCCAAGCCAGGCTTCAGCAATACATGAACCGTGAACTTCCAGATGTTCAAGCTGGTTTTAGAAAAGGCAGAGGAACCAGAGATCAAATTGCCAACATCCGCTGTATCATCGAAAAAGCAAGAGAGTTCCAGAAAAACATCTATTTCTGCTTTATTGACTATGCCAAAGCCTTTGACTGTGTGGATCACAATAAACTGTGGCAAATTCTGAGAGAAATGGGAATACCAGACCATCTGACCTGTCTCTTGAGAAACCTGTATGTAGGTCAGGAAGCAACAGTTAGAACTGGACATAGAACAACAGACTGGTTCCAAATAGGAAAAGGAGTACGTCAAGGCTGTATATTGTCACCCTGCTTATTTAACTTATATGCAGAGTATATCATAAGAAATGCTGGGCTGGAAGAAACACAAGCTGGAATCAAGATTGCTGGGAGAAATATCAATAACCTCAGATATGCAGATGACACCACTCTTATGGCAAAAAGTGAAGAAGAGCTAAAGAGCCTCTTGAAGAAAGTGAAAGAGGAGAGTGAAAAAGTTGGCTTAAAGGTCAACGTTCAGAAAACTAAGATCATGGCATCTAGTCCCATCACTTCATGGAAAATAGTTGGAGAAACAGTGGAAACAGTGTCAGACTTTAACTTTTTGGGCTCCAAAATCACTGCTGATGGTGATTGGAGCCATGAAATTAAAAGATGCTTGCTCCTTGGAAGGAAAGTTATGACCAACCTAGATAGCATGTTTAAAAGCAGAGACATTACTTTGCCAACAAATGTCCGTCTAGTCAAGGCTATGGTTTTTCCAGTGGTCGTGTATAGATATGAGAGCTGGACGGTGAAGAAAGCTGAGTGCCGAAGAATTGATGCTTTTGAACTGTGGTGTTGGAGAAGACTCTTGAGAGTCCCTTGGACTGCAAGAAGATCCAACCAGTCCATCCTAAAGGAGATCAGTCCTGGTTGTTCATTGGAAGGACTGATGTTGAAGCTGAAACTCCAATACTTTGGCCACCTCATGCCAAAGAGTTGTCTCACTGGAAAAGACTCTAATGCTGGGAAGGATTGGGGGCAGGAGGAGAAGGGGACAACAGAGGATGAGATGGTTGGATGGCATCACTGACTCGATGGACATGGGTTTGGGTAAACTCCGAGAGTTGGTGATGGACAAGGAGGCCTGGCGTGCTTCGATTCATGGGGTCGCAACGAGTTGGACACGACTGAGCAACTGAACTGAACTGAACTGATGCCAAAAGAAAGATATACTGAATTTATTGAGCAAATTAAAGAGAAAATGAAGTTTCCTGTGAGTACATTTTAAACCACCTGGGTTTGAGTACTGTGCATGACAAATACTAGGAAGCTGGATAAAATCGATATGCAGTTAAAAGCTTCCAATTTTGTGCCTCTTAACCAAAAATACTTTTTGATTTTATATTGTGTATGTATTATTTATCCAAAAGTTATTTATATAATTTTAAAAGTAGACAAGGAAATGATATAAAAAATAGCTTTGTTGTTGTTGTTCAGTCACTAAGTTGTGTCTGACTCTTTGCAAGCCCATGAACTACAGCACGCCTGGCTTCCCTGTTCTTCGCTATCGTTTTGAATCTTCTCAAGCTCATGTCCATTGAGTCAGTGATGCTATCCAACCATCTCATCGTCTGTCACCCCCTTTTCCTCTTGCCCTCAATTTTTCCCAGCATCAGGGTCTTTTCCAATGAGTCAGCTCTTTGCATCAGGTGGCCAAAGTATTGAAGCTTCAGCTTCAGCATCAATCCTTCCAATGAATATTCAGGATTGATTTCTTTTAGGATTGATGGGTTTGATCTCCTTGCAGTCCAAGAGACTTTCAAGAGTCTTCTCCAACACCACAGTTCAAAAGTGTCAATTCTTTAGTGCTCAGCCTTCTTTATGGTCCAACTCTCACATCCATACAAGACTACTGGAAAAACCATAGCTTTGATTATAGGGACCTTTGTTGGAAAAGTGATGTCTCTGCTTTTTAAAATACTGTCTAGGTTTGACATAGCTATTTTTCCAAGGAGCAAGCATCTTTTAATTTTGTGGCTGCACTAACCGTCTGCATTGATTTTGGAGCCCAAGTAAATGAAATCTGACACTGTTTCCACATTTTCCCCATATATTTGCCATGAATTGATATGATCAGATGCCATGATCTTCGTGTTTTGAATGTTGAATTTAAGTCAGCTTTTTCCACTCTCCTCTTTCACCTTCACCAGGAGGCTCTTTAGTTCCTCTTTACTTTCTGCCATTAAAGTGGTATCATCTACATATCTGAAGCTGTTGATATTTCTTCCGGCAATCTTGATTCCACCTTGTGATTCATCCAGCCCAACATTTTGCATGATGTACTCTGCGTATAAGTTAAAAATAGCTGCTGCTGCTGCTAAGTCGCTTCAGTCGTGTCCGACTCTGTGCAACCCCATAGACGGCAGCCCACCAGTCTCCTCTGTCCCTAGGATTCTCCAAGCAAGAATACTGGAGTGGGTTGCCATTTCCTTCTCCTTATTAAAGGCTGATCTCTGTGCTAAGTGCTCATTCCTAGAACAGGGAGCATTAAAAGACAGACAGTAGAAGTGTTCCTGATGCTGATAGCAGAGGAGGAGCTGGGGCATTCTGGCAGAGATGCATGGCAGTGCACAAAGTGAGGCATGTTTTCTCTGCAGGGTTGAGTGAAGAAGCATCTGACAGGACTGTGGAGGGAGAAGGGGATGAGGAATTTCTTACTCTCAGCTGAAGTAAGGGGGTGCTCACCAAGTCTGAGGAAGGTACGCAAACAATGAGGTAAATCCAAAACTAATCTGCAAGGCAAACAGTCAGGGCAAAGCCAGGCTGTTACCCCAAGGGACGGCAGTCCTAAAGCAATCTGGTTTTAAATCATTTCCAAATCCAGCAACAGTATAGTTAAGGGAATTTCAACAGGTAATGGACCAAGAGTAACACAGAAGCCAGAAAAGGCAACCCGCACATCACATCTTTACTCAGTTCCTGCTGTTTGGGAGACAAGTAAACTGAGGGAGAAGGAGCAGAGCACCTTAGTAAGGACCCTTGGTTCAGCATAAAACCAGAGAGGGTTCTAGAGGGTGAGAGGTGGTGGTGGTGAGGGAGGAGAAGGGCCACATGATTCAAATTGCTTTTTGCTGTGACAATCGGAATCTGATAGCTTTTCAGCAGGGGAACTGCATGATCAGGTTTTTGCTTTAGAAAGAAAGGGAAGGGCTCAAAATTCTGGAATTATGATATCAGAGCTGGAAGGGGTATCAGCCTGCATTGAAATGTAGCCCTCTCCTTGTGTAATGAGCAACTTGCCAACATCATCATATCCTTTATTTAAAAAACAAAACAAAACCAAGTGAAACAATACAACCACAAAATCCTTCCTGTTACTTGACTCGGGGCCACCATCCTATTTCTAATAGACATGTGTTAATTATTGGCACCTTGGTTTCTCAATTCTGACTTTACAGTAGGCCTGAGTTCTTAACCATCAAAGATGCCTTCTAGAATGGTACTCTAGTGTCCCATTTTTTTCTTTGTCTTGGTACAAAGAAAATGAGTTAAATTAAGTCAGTGGAAAGCTTGTGTCATGGTTTTAGGCATTAAGTGTACAAGGACCCAGTCTCTGTCTTTCAACACTCATTCTAATACATTAAGCAGAGTCATTTAGATTTTAAATGTTATAACAGAATAACAGAAGCGCCTATTGATTCATGAATGCATGCATCCATCCATTCATCCATCCATGTATCATTTATTGAAGTCCTGGGACTAAGCTTGTTTATATCACTGAGCTTATATTCTAATGCGGGAAAGATAGACCACATCTGGGTTAACAGAGAAGAATCATTGCAGACAATGATACAAACACACTGCTGTATTTAAATCTATATGCTATATTTAAAATGGATAACAAACAAGGATCTACTGTGTAGCATAGGGAATTCTGCTCAATATTATGTAACAACCAAATTGGGAAAAGAATTTGAAAAAGAGTAGATACATGTATATGTATATCTGAATCACTTTGTTCTACACCTGAAACTAGTGTAACATTGTTAATCAACTATACTTCAATATAAAATAAAAAGTTATAAAGAAGAAATAGGTGAAATGGGGAGAGGATTGAGGGATGGGACAGGAAGAGAGTTGTATTTCAGGTAGAGTGGTTAGGGAAGTTCTCTCAAAGGACAGGAGGGATAAACTCATAACTGAAGAAGATAAGGGTGCAGCCAGGTAAAGATCTGGGGCAAAAGCTTCTAGGTAGAGAGGGCTGTACAAATAAAGACCCTGAGGCATGAAAGATCTTGGAGTGTTCAGGGAACAAAAGGAGGGGAATATAGCTGGAGCTCTGTGACTGGGGATTAGGAGTGTCCAGAGAGCCTGTCTCAGTGCTGCAGTCCAGAGATAGGGCTCTACCTGGGTGCCACGGCCCTTCACAGAGCAGGTGGCATGTGCAGGTCTGGAGGGATTGAAAACTACATGAAGGTCAAGTGGGTTTATAATGATGTGGGAGGATCAGGTTGGAGGCAAGAAAGGATAATAATAAAGATAATATATAATACTAATGTTTATTCATCTCTAATTATGTTTCGGGCACAGTGCTGCATGCCTGATCCCATTCAAACCTTGTAATCTCTTTATTGAGTCCTTTGATTTTCCTTATTTTACAGAGAGTTATGGAGGTCTTGGTCAGGTTTGAGACTTGTTGACATTGAGATCATAGAATGTGTATAGGTGGAGATATAGAGAACAATTGGAATCACACCTTGTTCATATCAGGAACTCTGCAAATAAGTGTTGGATGAAATCGGGGTGAGATACAAATATGGAAGCAAACCCTCCAGTGGTAGTACTGAACTTGAGAGGGTAGATAAGTGTCTATTTTACAACTTCCTGGGCACTGGGATGACGTTGCTGAAATGCTGATTAAAATCTGCTTTACTCCCCAGTAAAGATTTTATATAACCACCACGGTGACTGAATGTCTTTTCTGATTACTGAGTCTCTGAATCCCATACTTGTATTTAGGCAGAGGTTTTGTGCATTTATGCATAGAGCCCACCTTCCACAGAAGATGTGATAAGGCTCCTTTGAGCTATGGTGTGGCCATGTGGCCCAGACTTTGACAACCAGATGCACCTTCTGGAGCTTTGAAACAGAAGCTGGGCCACACAGCATCAATTTTGGAAGTGTCATTAGAGAGACTGAAAGGAGTGACCCAAGGCTGCAGGGACGGAAGTTCTAGGCAGGGTCCAGAAATTAGGGTCTGGGTTCTGAGCTACGCAACTGAACCCAGTAATTTCTCCGTGGTTTACTCGAGTTCTGTAATTTTGGCTTAATTTTGTTTATATTTGATTTCTTAAAAAACTGCCTAGTTCATAGTCACATTTGTTGTATGGGGTTGAATATAGTGCTCTCTTATAACTATTTAGTCTCCACTGTGTCTGTGTTTACAAACCCTTTCTTCTTTTTTTTTTCACATTCATGAAGGGATATTATTTTATTAAATAAATCTTAATGATATTTATCAAGTGTATCTTTTTTCATTTCCTTGCTTTTTTATTGAAGTGTTGACAATGACATTATGTTACTTTCAGATGTACAACATAATGATTCAATATATATCAAATATAATTTTATATAAAAATTAAGAAAGAAAGAATATATAAATTTTGTAAAACTTAGATATGAGTGTGTGACATTTTTCTCTGAGTGGTTGAATTAAAAAATATCTTTTTATACATGCCTAGAACATTCACATTTTGTGTAGTGAGTCCATCTTTTCTTTGTACTCAGAAAAAAACAAAGTGTTATTTGAAAAATGAACTGTGATCACATAGCAATACAAAGACCCTAAACTTCTTCTGAACATTATATTTAGGCAAATATTTGATGTAAATATAATAAGCATCATATACCCATCAGGCATCTTTAACAATTTCTCCAGTGAAAAAAAGATCTTTAAAGATGCCGGCTTCCATACTACTTTGTAGAAAAATGACATTTATTTTATATATAACCTAAGAAAAATTTCTAAGAAAGCTTTTGCATTTGTTGTAAACATTAATCAAACATTTCCCAAATTTGTCAGTGTTATTGCTATTTCATTGGTGATTCCTCAGTTAGAAGTGAAAAAATTACTTTTTTCTCCTTCCAAGCCGTAAAATAATTTTGTGGTCCTTTATTATAATATGATATGGTATATATGATATAACATGTCTTTTTCAGGTTATTATTATGGAATTCCTTCTATTGGAGCAATAAGAATCAATACTCAGGTATGGTTATGATCTCTTTTTTTCTTGACCTGACTTAGGTCTGTTTCATATTTAATTTTCAAGAATAACCAGCTCTTCATTTTACTTATCTATTAAGTAATCTTCCCCTTTATTTTTTTAATTTCTGAGTTTACTATTAATATTTTTTTCATATTTATTTGGTTTATTATCATTTTGCTATATCCTTTTGTTGGATACTTAATTCATTTATTTTTACTTTTTTTCTTTTAAAAAGTAGTTAATTGTGTAAATTTTCCCTCCAAGTGTTACCTTGACTAAATCCCATATGTTTATGTACAGAATATCCTAATTGTGGTTTAATTACAATTTTGTTTCCATGTTTGGCTCCAGATTTATTTGAATGTCCAGATACTTAGAGTTGTTGGCTCCTCTTTGTTTATTAATTTCTGGTTTTATTACATTGTGGTTAGAGAAAGTAGTCTGAAGGATTTCAATTTAGAAAAAATGTATTTTTTGTCACTTAGAAAACGCTCAATTTCTGTCAGTGTTCCAAAGATACATAATGAGTCCATTATATTATGTGTTAGGGTATAGTAACACACACGTATACACTTTGTCATATGCTTATATTTATATATTTGGTCTGATGGTGGGCTGTATTAGCTGAGTTCTGGATTCATTTCAGTGCAAATTCATTGAGGTAGACATGTCCATTTCCTTCTCAACTCTGCCCCAAATACCTGACTCATGTAGGATCTGACTCATATAGGAATTAAGCATATTTGAATGAATTAAAAAGTTTATATCCTTAGTTTTACTTCTGTATGAAACATTACTTTCAGAGTTGTACTAAATTATTTTATTTTGATCATGTAGTTTTGTTAAGTTTGTCTTTATTTAAAATATATTTTAGTAAGGTATTCTTGAAATTTTTGAGTACTTGAAGGTTTGTGATGTTATATATTGGGGTTTATTTTAAAAATACTGAATGCTTCTTATGTTCTAGGTACTGTGCTAAGTAAGCACTAGAAATACAATGGCAAATTTTAAAAAACCCTCGGTTTCCTGCATTTAATGATTCATACATGTATATTTATGGAAACAAAGAATGATAAAGTAAATAAGTAAATGTTAGTTTGAAAGAATTGTGATTGGTGCTATAGAGGAAACCAACGGACAACTGTTAAAGATATCGAGTTGGTACTGTCAGAAAGTCCAGCCTGTGGTGGGTATATTGAATGGAGGCCAAAAGACAAGGCAAATCAGCCCCTCGAAAAGCTGGGAGTGGGGGTGGTCCTCCAGGCAGAGAGAACAGTATCTTCTGTTAGTATGAAATTGCTTCTCTCTCATTCAATGTTTGGCTTGAGTTCTATATTAGCAATATTGATGCTTCAGTTTTCTTTTTGTTGGGACTTGCATGATACACATATTTATTCATGCAGTCATACAAACCACGCAATTAGGTATCAGTATTTTTGTATCATTTGTTGTTGATCTTATAAATAAAATATTAATCTTGAATTCTCCCTACTCCCCTCACCCCATCAGGAAATTTTTGTTTTGTTGTACAGGAATTTAATCCACATGTAATACTCTCTGATAGATTTTGCCTCATTCCTGACATTTTAATAGATGTTTTATGTATTATCCTTTAGTTTGCACCATTGCTTGGCCTTTTTGCTGGGTTTTATTAATATGTTGGGCATTATTTATTTCTCATCCTTGAACAGGAGTGTTAGAGAAAAGCCTTGCTTTTGTGTTAATCCACATGATTACTTTTGAATTTCTCTGAGGATCCCAACTGAAATCATTCCTCTTCCAGCTTTATTTAGATATAATTAACAAAGAGAAACTGTATATATTAAAGGTGTACAATATGTTTTGATATATGTATACATTGTGAAGTGATTACCACAATCAAGTTAAAATGACATACCTCTCACTTCACATATTAATAGTTAACCTTTTTTTTTTTTTGGTGAGAACAGTTAAGATCTATTCATGTCAGATTTCTAGAATACAAATCAATATTACCAACTGTAGTCACCACATTGTACATTTGATTCCTAGAACTTGTCCATCCTGTTCATAACTGAAATTTTGTATCCTTTGATCAACATTTCTCAGTTCTGTATTGCCTGCAATACCTCTGTTTACTCAAAGGCAAGTTATTCTACTGGTCCAGCTTGTTGTATCTTCCTTAGGCAGTTGATTTTCCTCAAATTTGGGGTGACTATTTGGCATTTACACTTGTAAAGAAAGTTCTAGATTGAACATTGGGTAGTGGTTGTACACTAGTGCACAGGTTGTGAAGCCAGAGTTTGATTTCCTCTGCCAAGCTCTCCACCCTGCCCTCCATCTGAGTTTCTTCTTCCCTGGCTGCAGGGTGATGCTTTGGAGGAGACAGGTGGGCTGGAACCCCTTCCCATAGGGACAGCAGTGAAGGTATTGGTCTAGGGGCAGAGAACCTTGGGAAATGTTAATACTGTCCCAGGTAGATGTTGCTTTCCCTTTCATCCTGTATCCATGAGGGGAGGGGATGTTCCTGGGATACTGCCATGTTCCTTTTTTTGGCCCAGTGCCTTCTGAGACCTCCCTTCTGTATTTTCCCCTTGGCACCCCACTCCAGTACTCTTGCCTGGAAAATCACATGGACGGAGGAGCCTGGTAGGCTACAGTCCATGGGGTCGCTAAGAGTCGGACACGACTGAGCAACTTCACTTTCACTTTTCCCTTTCATGCACTGGAGAAGGAAATGGCAACCCACTCCAGTATTCTTGCCTGGAGAATCCCAGGGACTAGGGAGCCTGGTGGGCTGCCGTCTATGGGGTCGCACAGAGTCGGACACGACTGAAGCGACTTAGCAGCAGCAAGAGTCAGAAATTCCCTGGAGTTTCTGGTCCTCTGATGGGAACCTTTCCTATTTTATGCTTGTAAACATTTGCCACTATTTTCGTTTTTTTTTTTTTTTTCAGGTATTTCAATGGAATCGGGGGAGGGAAGAGGTAAACATGTGACCTATTTCGCCATCGGGGTCAGAAATCTGCATATAGACTTTGCTGGGAGATGAGGTAGCGATAGACACGGATTCCTACCTCTTCCCTTTCCAATTTACTGGCAGAGATTCCAGAGTCCGAATTAAACAAATCAATGAGGCTTAAAGAATGTAGATTTAAGAGTTTTCTGGGTTTTAATTCATCTGTCACATGGGATGTTTCAGGATTTCAACTGAAATAAACTCATTAGAAAATTCTCTATTTTCTGCTTGGCACCAAGTCAATGATACCAAGTCACAGTGACATTTCCTCTAGCCCAGTGTTTAACCTGGGATTGTGGAGGTTGGTGGGGGACAGTCAGTTCCAGTGGAGCTGTGGGGTAGGCAGAGAGTAAAAGCTAATAGAGTCATACTCCTCGTTTTGCAGCAACACAGCAGAGGGAGAAGGGAATTTGGAAATCATGAAGGTATCAGTATTTGTGACAAATGGCACAGAGGCAGGGAAGTGCAGAGTTCATTTGAGCCTCCTGTGTTGGGGGATGCTGTTGAGCAAGCTGAGTGGGTAGATCAGATATTTAAGAGTCTTATTTGCTGAAATAGTTGGATTGTATTTAACAGACAATTGGGAATGATGTAATGCTCTCAGGAAGGCAGCGGCATGATCGGAGAGTTGTATTAGGTGCCAGTGTATGCCGTGGAGGACAGAAACTGGCTATTTGGGACAAACATAGGGACACACTTCAGGGGCAAAGATAGTGCTGGCAAGGTGGCACTACTTAAACAAGCTGAAAGACAGGAGGCATCCTGGGAGTTGTCATGCATCTTGTCACAACAGCAGAGCATATTGGATCCCTTTCTCAGAGCACTGCAGGGCAAGATGGGCTCCAACCTGGATGAGCCTGGTCAGAATCCTGGTCAAAGGAGTTCACCTGTGCTTATGAAGATGTGGGCTGGATGAGGGGAGAAGCCAGGTGAAGTTCTGCCTGGGGGAGCCAGGGACACCACCAGGAGGTTGGTCAGTGCAGACAGGGAGCATCACAGCTCTGGCATCATGGATTCAGGCCAAGAATGATGATGATGGCTCAGTTCTCAGTCTGAGGTCCTGGGGAGAGTTGACCAGCATGGGGAAGAGAGGAAGAGGGGAACACTTAGGAGAAAAAAATGAGTTGAGTTGGGGGTATATGGAATTTGAGGTCTTGTGGGACCCTGGTTAGGGAGGTCCAATAGCTAAGCATGGACATCTAGTTAAGCACTGGAAATGGGATTCTGAAGCCTTGAAGAGGAGTCAGGAATTGGGTCCTTGCCTGAGAGATGGTTGTGATGGTGATGTGGAATTTCAGTTCAGTTCAGTCACTTAGTCGTGTCTGACTCTTTGTGACCCCATGGACGGCAGCATGCCAGGCTTCCCTGTCCATCACCAACTCCCAGGGTTTACTCAAACTCATGTCCACTGAGTCAGTGATGCCATCCAACCATCTTATCCACTGTCATCCCCTACTCCTTCCACCTTCAATCTTTCCCAGCATCAGGGTCTTTTCCAATGAGTCAATTCTTAGCATCAAGTGGCCAAAGTATTGGAGTTTCATATTCAGCATCAGTCCTTCCAATGAATATTCAGGACTGATTTCCTTTAGGATAGACTGGTTGCATCTCCTTGTCTAAGGGACTCTCAAGAGTCTTCTCCAACAGCACAGTTCAAAAGCATCAATTCTTCGGCACTCAGCTTTCTTTATAGTTCAACTCTCACATCCATACATAACTACTGGAAAAACCATAGCTATGAATAGACAAACCTTTGTTGGCAAAGTAATGTCTCTGCTTTTTAATATTCTGTCTAAGTTGGTCACAACTTTTCTTACAAGGAGCAAGCGTCTTTTAATATTGTGGCTGCAGTCACCATCTGCAGTGATTTTGGAGCCCCCCAAAATAAAGTCTCTCACTGTTTCCACTGTTTCCCCATCTATTTCCCAAGAAGTGATGGGACCAGATGCCATGATCTTAGTTTTCTGAATGTTGAGTTTAAGCCAACTTTTTCACTCTCCTCTTTCACTTTCATCAAGAGGCTCTTTAGTTCTTCTTCACTTTCTGTCATAAGGGGGGTGTCATCTGCATATCTGAGGTTATTGATATTTCTCCCGGCAATCTTGATTCCAGCCTGTACTTCATCCAGTCCAGTGGTTCTCATGATGTACTCTGCATATAAGTTAAATAAGCAGGGTGACAATAGACAGCCTTGACATACTCCTTTTCCGATTTGGAACCAGTCTGTTGTTCCATGTCCAGTTCTAATTGTTGCTTCTTGACCTGCATACAGATTCCTCAGGAGGCAGGTCAGGTGGTCTGGTATTACCATCTCTTGAAGAATTTTCCACAGTTTGTTGTGATCCACACAGTCAAAGGCTTTGGCATAGTCAATAAAGCAGAAATAGATGTTTTTCTGGAACTCTCTTGCTTTTTCAGTGATCCAACAGATGATAGCAATTTGATCTCTGATTCCTCTGGCTTTTTAAAATACAGCTTGAACATCTGGAAGTTCACGGTTCATGTAATGTTGAAGCCTGGCTTGGAGAACTTTGAGCATTACTTTACTAGAGTGTGAGATGAGTGCAATTGTGCGGTAGTTTGAACATTCTTTGGCATTGCCTTTCTTTGGGATTGGAACGAAAACTGACCTTTTCCAGTCCTGTGGCCACTGCTGAGTTTTCCATATTTGCTGGCATGTTGAGTGCAGCACTTTCACAGCGTCATCTTTCAGGATTTGAAATAACTCAACTGGAATTCTATCACCTCCACTAGCTTTGTTCGTAGTGATGCTTCCTAAGTCCCACTTGACTTCACATTCCAGGATGTCTAGCTCTAGGTGAGTGAACACACCATCGTGATTATCTGGATTGTGAAGATCTTTTTTGTACAGTTCTTCTGTGTATTCTTGCCACCTCTTCTTAATATCTTCTGCTTCTGTTAAGTCCATACCATTTCTGTTCTTTATTGTGCCCATCTTTGCATGAAATGTTCTCTAATTTTCTTGAAGAGAGCCCTAGTTTTTTCCCATTGTATTGTTTTCTTCCATTTCTTTGCACTGATCACTGAGGAAGCCTTTCTTATCTCTCCTTACTATTCTTTGGAACTCTGAATTCAAATTGGTAAATCTTTCCTTTCCTCCTTTGCCTTTCGCTTTCTTATTTTCACAGGTATTTGTAAGGCCTCCTCAGACAACCATTTTGCCTTTTTGCATTTCTTTTTCTTGGGTATGGTCTTGATCACTGCCTCCTAAACAATGTCACAAACCTCTGTCAATAGTTCTTCAGGCACTCTGTCTGTCAGATCTAATCCCTTGAATCTATTTCTCACTTTCACTGTATAATCATAAGGGATTTGATTTAGGTCATACCTGAATGGTCTAGTGGTTTTCCCTACGTTCTTCAATTTAAGTCTGAATTTGACAATAACGAGTTCATGATCTGAGCCACAGTCAGCTCCCAGTCTTGTTTTTGCTGACTGTATAGAGCTTCTCCATCTTTGGCTGCAAAGAATATATTCATTCTGATTTCAGTGTTGACCATCTGGTGATGTCCACGTGTAGAGTCTTCTATTGTGTTGTTGGAAGAGGATGTTTGCTATGACCAGTGCATTCTCTTGGCAAAACTCTATTAGCCTTTGCCCTGCTTCATTCTGTACTCCAAGGCCAAATTTGCCTGTCACTCTAGGTATTTCTTGACTTCCTACTTTTGCATTCCAATCCCCTATAATGAAAAGAACATATTTTTTGGGTGTTAGTTCTGGAAGGTCTTGTAGGTCTTCA
Source organism: Giraffa tippelskirchi (assembly GCF_054371585.1). Lineage (NCBI taxonomy): Eukaryota > Metazoa > Chordata > Mammalia > Artiodactyla > Giraffidae > Giraffa > Giraffa tippelskirchi. The sequence continues at coordinate 47,955,210 of NC_137276.1, forward strand.
TAGAACTGTTCAACATCAGCTTCTTTGGCATTACTGGTTGGGGCATAGACTTGGATTACCGTGATGTTGAATGGTTTGCCTTGGAAACAAACAGAGATCATTCTGTCATTTTTGACATTGCATCCAAGTACTGCATTTCAGATTCTTTTTTTTTGACTGTGATGGCCACTCCATTTCTTCTATGGGATTCTTGCCCACAGTAGTAGATATAATGGTCATCTGTGTTAAATTCACCCATTCCAGTCCATTTTAGTTTGTTGATTCCTAAAATTTCGGTGTTCACTCTTGCCATCTCCTGTTTGACCACTTTCAATTTGCCTTGATTCATGGACCTAACATTCCAGGTTCCTATGCAATATTGCTCTTTATAGCATTGGACTTTACTTCCATCACCAGTCACATCCACAACTGGGTGTTGTGGAATCTCAGGTTGAGACAAAGAAAACAAACCTAGGAAGATCAAAGTAAAGGCCTGTACAATAAAAATCTAATATATACTTGAAGTATTTCTTTATCTATAAAGTGCCTTTTATTTCATGTTCAATGAAAATTCCAGCATTTTATTATTAGTGGTGTTTAAAAGAAATGACTCAGCGGGGAGAACTGCTAGATGGGCAAGCCTTGTTGCCTGCCTTTCTGAATCGCCTGTTACAATTGGGTCATTCACTCTGTTCCGGGCACTCTGTGTGTTTCCTCCTTTCCGGATTAGACCTATTTGCTTGGGAAAACAATTCATTTCTCAGGGCTTCAGTTTTATGTACTGTTGATCTATTACTTTATTTCTCTAATCTCTTTCCCACAGCCAATAGTTTTCACTACCTGGAACTAAAAACAACCTTCAGGATACCAAAGCACAAGTTAAAGAAAATCATCTATGCTTCCAATGGGAGGAGGGGGAACAAATAGTCCACCTACTTGCTTGGAAGGAAATACGGCTTAAACAGCTAATTGACTTTGCATTCACTTTTCAACTAGTTGTATTGGCCTTATGTTTTTCATTACATTGTAAATCTTTTTACCATATTGAAAATTGAGGAACACATTACTTCTCCTTGGTTTCATGCATCTGAAGGCTGTAGATGGACAAGTGTACAAGTGCCAGTGGAAAATGTCTTTTTTGGAATATCAGGTTTGGTCCTCCGAGACTAAGAGTACTCCATGTGTTGAGCAATAAATCTGGATTCTGCTGTGTTTAATTAAGGCAGTTTTCCTTCTTAGTGCCAGATGTGGAGATGAGATTCAGTTTTATTATGCCTAAAAGAACATGTCCTTCCAAATACATATGTCACTGGTATGGAATGTGACCGCAGCCTGTGACAAGGCTCTACACCCTGGAGGGAGAAGTTCTAGTCCTGCCTTCTGCACTTGTGGAGTTTTTCACTGCACGGCTGTGATTTGTAAGGTGATGGAGTCCCGCCGTACAGATGCCAGATGCAAGGGGAGAACAGGGACGGACGAGAAGTTGAGCCAGTGGAGGGAAAGATGGATGGAAGCTGTTTTCTTGCTAAGTGCAGTATCCATGAATAAAGACTTTGATCACCCAGAAAGAACTGTTCTGAGCTTCTGCCCTCTTTTGCCAATTAATTGATAAACATTAAGAGAATCACCTAGTATTTCCATACCAGTCCCTGAAAAAGAGTATCTGAAAACAGCACTGTCATCACCAAGTGAACATTGTAAACCCCAGGATGAAAGAGAGCTGACAGTCATGTCCAATGGGGCTAAACTTCCTCTAGAGGTTTCTCATTGTGAGATAGCCCAACCTATACTTGACCATGTCCAGAAAAAGGAAATGCAACCTCTTTAAGGGAAGCCCATTCTGTCTCTGGAGAATTGAAGCTGTTAAAAATATCTTGCTCATATTATTGGACAAATTCCTTTGCTCTGAGTCTTTCTCCCTTTTGTTCTAGTTTGTTCTCTTGAGAAACATGAAACAAGCAGAATCTTCCTTACTAAGGCCAACTGTCTCTTAGGTTCCAGGCATCCAAGGTGATTAGTACATGTCCTTGTGGCCAAGAACACCATAACTGAGTGGAGAGAGGGAGAAAACCACAAACTCCCCAAGGTTAGGGGGACATCTTATTCATCTGTATTTTTAGTGAATGGCAGCTGGCACTCCTTAGATATACTTGAAAGAGTTGATAAACACATTAACTCCTTTGCTTTTCTCTGATTATGTCCCACGTCAAACTCTAGGACTTTCTGTGTCACCACGGGTGGTAACTAGAGCTCTTGCTCCTGCTTCCTGCTGTCCTACCAGTATCCAGGAGTTACAAGGTGTTGGTGCTCTTTCCTGATTGGCCCTGTCCACACATGTGTCTGTATAGTGTCTGCCTAATGACCCCATCCCCCATGACCTGATCCCAGTCAGCCTGGTCTAGACACAGACTCTAGGGAGCATCTGAATGCATGAGTGCCTGAACAACGCATCCCAAAGCTCTGGAATTGGTGACTTTCGGTTCCTCCTTCCACGCTGCTGGGGCAAGTGGGAAGTGGTCTCTTCTTTGTGTGAACTCAGTCTGGCTAGGAAGATAATACAGATATGCAAGGAATTCTAAGACAGTTGTGGTGACAGAGGAGTGATGCAAACTGGCCCTGGAGCGGAAGGATATGCAGTGTTAGGATGCTGCCCAAGAGTTCTCAACATGGCTAGAGGCATTTCATACCAGAAGAGGTAGTTGATAAGACCACTGATACATAACCTTACTAGAAAATGTGTGTAAGAGACTCATTATTATGAATGTGCAACCTCCCATTGGGGAATTTATTCATTTGTTCATTCAATTGCTAATAGGAACTCCACTATGTGCACTACTCTGGTTAGAGGGCTGTCCCAATGCCCAACAGGCTAGATCCTTGCTTTCTAATGGGGTAGTATTAAGCATGACCAAACACACAAATTAAATAAATGTGGTGAGGCCATGGAGACGATAAAGTAGCATTATTGGGCAGGCAAGATGCAGCTACTTGGGCAAAGGCTCATGAAGAGGTGACATCCAAGCTGAGACCAAATGACAGCAAGCGCTGGCACAGTCCAAGGTCATAAGAAGGAGTGATAAGCTGGCCATGATGCTGGACCTCAAGCAAAAGTGCACCAGGGAAGAGAGAAAGAATGTAGTCTCTAGATCACCCCCACGTTTGTGTCCTTTTCTGGTTTTTTGAGGAATCTAATGGCATTCTTTATTGGTTAGCATCTAGTTAGGATGACCAGACTAAGCAAATAAAAATATAGGACACCCAGTTAAATTTAAATTTCAGATAAACAAAATACAATTTTTTTAAAAATATAAGTATGGTAATGGAAACCCACTTCAGTATTCTAGTCTGGAGAATTCCACAGACAGAGGAGCCTGGCAGGCTATAGTCCATGGGGTCACAAAGAGTTGGACACAACTGAGCAACTAAGCACACAGCACAGAAAATGTTAAAATTCTCTATTGTGGAAGTAAATACAAAAATGGATAGAAGAAAGGAGAGAAGTCACAGATGACATTCCTAGTTAGAAGGAGTGACCAAGTAGAAACCTCTGGGTTAGCTGGCCTCCCCTCAGCTTTGCAGAGACCAGCCTATGCCATGGCCAGTGATGAACCCAGCCGGGGGCAGATAGCTAGTTGAGTGGGGGAAAGTGTGGGAGACTAAGTCTCCCCACTGTTTTAGGCCTCAGTACAGAAGTGAGCAGTGAGGGGTAGATCCAAGCCCTCACTTTGGATCCAGCAGTGTTGGGGGCAGGGGCAGTATATCAGAAAAATTGTTCAGAGTCAGGGCCTTGGGGCCTACCTGAGCTTCATACCAGCTGGTGTGCCTTGGGCAAGTTATTAAACTGAGGATAGCAATTCCTTGACCTATCTAAAGAAAATAAGAAAAGGCTAACTCCCCTAAGGCCATTGTGATGATTCAATGAATTAGTATATAGGGAAAGGCATTAGTTAAATTCCTGGCCCACAGTTACTACTTTGAAAAAAAAATTTTAAGATAATATAGTATATGTTTGCTTCTTTGGTCAGACTATATTGCAGATGACTTAAGACCATGTAGCAAATTTAAGGTGGAGCCATGGTTATCAAAAAGGCTGCCCAGACCACAAAGTTGATTTATCTCAATCATAACAGCAGCAAATTCCTGTTATTGTAATGAATCACAGCATGAATGCACACAGAGGCAGGGGACTGGGCTGTGCACCCCGGTAATGAAAAGCACATACTTGCAATACCCTAATGACGTGTGTAGCAACTGAACCTGTAGCCTGGTTACACAAAACAGGCCACAATGAAATCCAGTTTCTTTATGGAATATTTTCCCTAAATGATAAGGTATTGCTCATGGTTCTTTCTCCCTTGTATAGCAATTCCTTCCAAAGCAAACATTTTAAAGATTTTAACTGAAGTTGGAAAACTAAAACTTGTCTCAGAATAAGAATATGAAAGCCATCTACTAGAAAATCACTGTTCTGCAATATAAAACAAGCAGAGCTGTGTTCCTCAAAACAATTTAATTATAAAGCACTATTTCCTGGATCTGAAGAGAAACATTTCTACTTGGCCAATAGAGCTTTCTAGAGAAAGGCACTATATATCTGTAGTATGGTGATGGTAATTTTGAATTTCAGAGGGAAAACAAAGCAGAGATTTTGGAAAACAAACTTTGAAGGGTTCATCATTTCAATTCTTTGCAGATGATTTTGAAAGAGGTTGTTAAAATAGCTTAGACAGAAACTGAGAACCATGGCAATCAGTTTGAAAGAATCAAATTTTGCTGTTTGTATGTTATTTTGAACACGTCTAATAAATAAGGAGTTTTCTGTATCATGAGAGCAAAACCCCAAAGCCCCAATGAGGTGGGGGAGAGTCAGAGTCAAATCAGGCAGCACTTAGAGCATTGTGTTCAGAGATGAGGACCACATTTCTGAGAAATTTCTCTGGAAAGAACCTTTATATAGAAATAGATATAACATTTCTTCTTTTCCCTCTGGCAGAATCTTCTTAAGAATGACTGTCTAGTTAGTTCTGGAAAATAGGTTCTTTTTTTTGATGCTTATATTTTAATTGCTGGAAAAGTGCTTTACAACATTGAGTTAGCTTCTGCTGTGCAACAACTCAATCATATATATACCATATATATATATATATATATATGTTGGAGAAGGAAATGGCAACCCACTCCAGTATTCTTGCCTGGAGAATCCCAAGGACAGAGGAGCCTGGCAGGCTACAGCCAATGGGGTCACAAGAGTTGGACATGACTTAGCAACTAAACCACCACCACCATATATATATATATATATATACCCTCCCTCTTGAGCCCTTCTCCCCTCCCCCCAGCTTACCCCTGTAGGTTATCACAGAGTTCCAGGCTGGACTTCCTGTGTTATATAGCAACTTCCCACTATCTATTTTACACATGATGGGGTATATATGTCAATGCTATTTCTCAATTCATTCCACCCTCACCTTCCCCTGCTGAGTCCACAAATTCATTCTCTACTTGGTTCATCAGTACCATTTTCTACATTCCATGTATATGCATTAATATATGAAATTTGTTTTTCTCTTTCTCACTTACTTCCCTCTGTATGGAGAATAAGTTCTGATATTGCTCCATTCATTGACTAAAGTTTGATCTTTTAACATAAATTGATGGCTATTTTTAAAGCTTTTTTTGTGCAAAATTGTGCTCCATGAACATACAGGGTTTTAAATATGACATACTCTCATATTTGAAAAAGGTTTATGCCATGCATATGCCTGTTCTTTAGTAGTTACATGTGGGCATGTAACTTCAGTCACTGTAGCTCACCCGTCTTCTCTGTCCATAGAATTTTCCAGGCAAGAATATTGGAGTGGGTTGCCATGCCTCCAGGGGATCTTCCTGACCCAGGGGTCGAACCTGCATCTCTTATGTCTCCTGCATTGGCAGGCATGTTCTTTACCACTAGCGCCACCGGGGAAGCCCCTAGTAGTTAACATTTTGTGTCCGTGCTAAGTTGCTTCAGTCATGTCTGACTCTGCGACCTCATGGACTGTAGTCCACCAGAGTCCTCTGTCCACGGGATTCTCCAGGCATAAACTTTTAGCTCTTTTAGGCATAGAGTCACACATACATTAATAAAATCAATTGTGTGCATAAACCAGTAAAGAGCAGAGCATATATATATTTTTTAAATGGGTCTTTGTGATTGAAAATTAGAAAAAAACAAAAACCCTCCATCATTGTATTAGGTATTTATTAACCTGGAGAAGGATAAGTCAAGTAAGCAAATGTAACCAAGACTTCAATTCCAGTCCTGTCTCTCCCTTTCACCTGCCCGCTTCTCTCCCTCCTTTTTCTCCCCCTCCTTCTTCAAACCTTTCCTCAGCATCTACTTCTGCCCTTGAGAGGAGCTTCTTGACAGATGCTCAGTCACATACCCAGGACAATCCATTAGATGCACCTCACTTTCATGCTTTTGAAAAAAACTCCACACAATTTTGAGGATATTTTATATTATTTTTGGCATATATTTTACATGATTTCCCCCTAATTCCTCTTAGTATAACCTGGCTGGTGCCAGGGAACTCTGCTCAGTGTTATGTGGCTGCCTGGATGGGACGGGAGTTTGGGGGAGAATGGATACATGTATATATATGGATGAGTCCCCTCAAACTATCAAAACATTGTTAATTGGCTATATTCCAATACAAAATAAAAGATTAAAAAAAATCTGGCTGATGCCTGGTTAAGTAGCTTATTCAGTAGATGTGGACTGAGAATTATTTCTACATCCTATTTGTATAGTGCTTTGAAATTTTCAAAGTGCTTTCACATAGATAATCCTATTTCACCTTAGTGGCAATTATGTGAGCTACTACTTGTTAATATCCTCATTGACACCAGTGAGAAACTGAGGAATGGAGAAAGGGAATACTGCAATAACCAGCAGCTCTCCCTCTGACTGCGCTCATCTGGCTCTCACATTGGATCAGTGATCCTCAGTGCCGGATGCCTCTCAGAATCACCTGGAGTTTAAAAAATCCCAAAGCCTGGGCTCCACACTGGTCCAAAAAAATCAGAATGTTTGGGAGGGGGTTCCATCAGGGTCAGTATTTGTTAGACCTCCCCAGTGATTCCACTGTGTAGTCCATATTGAGAATCAGCTCTCTGGATCAACTATCTCCCTTCCCTAAATATTCATTGATTAGTGAATACATTTCTGGTATTACTGACTGTGCCAAAGTGGGAATGCATCCTGAGGCGTAGGGCTCAGATCTGCACCCAAGATTTTATTGACAGGATATTTTCTCTAGCTGTCACCCTCCATTTCTTCTTTGGTTTCCCTTTTATTTTAATGCCAGATTTTCTAAGTGTCATTCTGATAAAGGAGGGTGGGACAGGGACAGAAATCTCTGTTCCCATCGTAAAAGTCAACACCAGTCTTTCCTTTCCTGTTGACAAATCACTGCCTCATGTTTCTGGAAATATTGCAGCATTCCATTTAGATTTGAACCTGGATAAATCAAAGCATTTCCTCAAAATTCATCATGGGGATCAGCTCACAGACACACTCATTCTGTTTACTGCCACTCTTCCTTAATCTATTTCACACATGTCTCATTGGTTTTATCAGATGGGTCGCTCAGTCTGTTGTCGTGTCCATGGATCTGCTTGTCCAGGGACCAAGAGTGTTAGGTTTTCAGGCTGTGGCTTCCATGGAGGTGTCGGACTGACCTTCTTTCCACTGTAGCTGGCCTCTAACTGCACTCAGAAGAGCACTAGCACTCTAGAACTGCAGCCATGGGCACCTCCCTCCCACACAGACACACTCTTCTTAGGGGAAATGCAAATAAACTCAACTGGGCAATGTGCTCCTCAGTTAACAGGTTCTCAGTCACTGGCAAATTTCCCTCTTATGATTGTTAATCTATGAAGTCAGTTCAGTAAGCAATCTAAGGCTCAAGAAAATCAGTTTTCTGGAGAAGTCCAAGAATACTTCTTAGGGAATTTAGCTCTATCTTTGGGGCAGGGAACGTTTTCCATTCTGATCTAGAACTGGAATATTGATGAGTAGGTGAGTGTATTCTCTAAAACTGTCCAAGTGTGTTCACCAAACAGAACAGACTAAGATTCTGAGATTCAAGAGGTGATGTGACCAAAGAAAGCTATTTTTATTTAAAAATTTTTAATATATTTTAATATATTTATTTCATTTTAAAATTTCCTTCTTAAAATTATTTACTTTTGTTATGCACAAAATGATATCCAGTGACTAAATGGACTAAATCCAGTAGGTTTATAATAGGTGACTTATGCATGCATGCTAAGTCACTTTAGTCATGTCCAACTCTTTGCAAGCCTATGGACCACAGGGTTGTTCCATGGGATTCTTCAGGCAAGAATACTAGAATGGGTTGCCATGCTCTTCTCCAAGGGATCTGCCTGACCCAGAGATTGAACCCACATCTCTTAAGTCTCCTACATTGTCAGGTGGGTTCTTTACCACTAGCGCCACCTGGGAAGCCCAGGTGACTTATATATATAGGCAAAAATAAATACTTTGTCTCCTAAATTCATTCCAGTTTTTCAGTAGCAATGGACTTCAGTGCAGCCTTTTAGCCTATGGGATAAAAAGAAAATAAAACTGTAAGAATAGGGTCAGCACTGGGATTCAAGCTTCTGGCTATCGCTAGAGGTTCTGAGTCATGCGCTAATAATTTTCATACAGTGCTCGAGAAAACTGTCACTAGCACTGTAGACAACATCACCTCTTTCTGATTTTTACTTCTGATGAATAAATACCTGCAAGAGAAATTGCTGGGGCAGAGAGCATTAATGTAGCTTTTGCTACACATACTGATAAACAGGAAGTGTGAGTTAGTGTCCAGGCCTGCCAGGAGTGAAGAGGGAGGACAGTCTCCCTGAGCTCACTGTCCACAAGGGGATTATAGGATGTTCTTTAATAGGTTAGTTTTGTCAGTAATGTGTAGACCTTGGTGTGCTTTTAAAATATGTGCTGATTTTATTATAAGTGAACCTTTGTTCTTGCTTTTCCTTTATACAGATTGACCATCTCTATATCTTTCTTTCCTTTTCTTCCCTCAAACTTTTTGCTCATATCCTTTACCTATTTGGATGGAGTATTTTATTTTTCCTTGTAGATTTATAAGAGATTATTAATTTAATGATAATTCTAAGTTTTTTCCTGATAGGTACTTTGCAAATATTTTCCAGTTCATCCCATGCATTTAAGTGTTTTAAATAATAATTTTAAACATACACATTTTATTAAGTTTCATGAGGTTTTATCTCTTAATCATCTTCTTTTGGTTTCTGTGGTACATTCCTAGGGAGTCCCTCACTGTGTTGAAACTCTAATGTTTTTTTCTAAGCCAATAACTTTATCCCCTATAATGGGGAGGCTTTTCAAACGAAAATCTTGACCATTTTCTCATGGAACATGATGTTGTTTTTGGATTAAAATTTTGATTCCCCACAAAATTCGATTAAATATTGTGGAAAATATTAAACATATACAGAAGCAGAACAAATAGTATAATGAAACCTGATTTATCTCCCAGCTTCAATAATGATCAGCTTAGCTATTTTACTCCATCTACCCCTTACTCTTTTTTTCCCTTTGAAGCAAATTCTAAATATTCTATAATTTCATCCATAAATACTTCAGTATATCTCTCTAACAGAATTTTTTTTTGAGAACACAATCCTTGTATTATTTTCACACCTACTACAACAGTCATTAATGTTTTAAGAGGCATTCACATGAAATTTACATTGAACTATCTTTTTCAGATGCTTTGCTGGCTTTAGGATCCAAACAAAGTCCCCACATTTCACTTAATTTGTAATAGTTCTCCCTCCCTTTTTCATGCATTTATTTGTTGAAATAGCTGGATCATGAGTTGTTGTCCTATAGAATGTATTATGTTCTGGATTTAGCTACTACCCTCTCATTAACTCTCTATTAAATTTAAGCTTTTGTTTGTTTTTTTTTTTTTTTTTGGCAAGAGTACTTTATCTGAATGCTATGCACTTCCTATTGCATCATATTGGGAAACAATAATGTCTGTTCATGTCACTTTTATGTTATTAAAATTGACTGATGAGTTCAGGTATTGTGGACCTAGGAATCACCAGTTGCCTACATTTCTACTGTTAATTTGCTCTAGGATTCTGGGGCAATAGGTTGGAGTCAGAAATGCTTGAGTTCAAATATCATTTCTGCCAGTTACTTGTCCTGCCTGGACACTAAGTTGCCTAGCCTCTCAGACTTTGTAAGTTTTACTCAGCTTTGAGAAGATGATGATCTGTTTTGTTTGTGGGACTGTGGTTGGAATGGGGTGAGTTCATTGTGCAGGACCTTGGCATGGTGCAAAAGAGTAGTAGTGGTGATTCACTGCCATTTGTTTAAGCTGATGGAATTTGTTTAGGTGACGTTAAATGTCTTTCCATATCTGAGGTCCTAGGATGAATGATCAGGCAGCTTGTATTAGCTGGGTTACCTGTGTATTCAGAGAAAAATCTGCAGGCAGAAGGCTCTCATCCAGTTGTAATAGTTCAATAGAGATGACAATTCTGCCAGATTTGGGTCCTGTGGGCAGAGTTAAGAGGTCTATAAATTTGCATTTACTTTTCAAGTCTTGGTTTATAACAGCTCGCCAAATACGTCAACAAGATGAAGATAGATTGTAATGACTACATTTTGGTAATTCACTTACTTTACTGAAATCAATGCTCAGTCATGTTACAGGCAAGACTCCATCTGTTTCCAATCAATAACAGAGGGAGCACCATTCCTAGACAGAAGGGCTGAGTCTGTGTCTATGTAGGAAAAACTGCAGAGCTGCAGCTGAATGATTACCCAACAAACATTTGTGTAGTTGATGGTGTGGACCACCAGATGGGCCAGTTCAGGTCTGTAACTCTATAGTGGCCGTTCGTTCACAAATATTGTCAACACCTATTATATTCTGGGCATTCTAGTTGCTTGGGGGCAGATCAGTGAGCAAGACCAAGTTCCCTGTCCTCTGGGAGGTAATGCATATTGTATTTGGGGGATGTGTGGTGTGTACCCAACAAAAAACTGATGTAATCCAGAAATTATAGAGCAAGTCAGAAAGTGATATGGACCATGGCAAAGAAAGTGTTAAGTAGGCTAAGGGGGTTTCAAGTGCCCTGGGAAGGGTGTGATTATGGTTTTGGGTGGGATGGTCAGGGCAGGTAGGCCCAGTTCATTAGAGCAGGCAGCATGGCTTCTCCAGACCCCAAACACTCAGTAAACTGTTTGATCTTGGCCCCAAGTGAAATTGCCATGCTCAGGAGATCCAAGGCACACTGCTTGACATTGCTGCTCTAGATTTGGTTGTCCAAATTATGGGACTGCCCTCTCCTCTGATAACTGCTTTCTGTGTCCTCTAGGTGGTTCTAGACCCTCCTACCCCCTCAGGCTCCTCCTCAGGCCATGATTTCAAATTCAGCTACTTCTGGAGCTCACTGTACGTCCGTCATTCATCCCTTTAAAGGCACTATCTCCCTCTCCCTCAGCCCTGGAGGGATTAAGAGGCCTTCTGGTCCCATTGATTTGCCAGGACAGTGCTGCTCCCAGAGAATACTCTGCACTGGGAAGTTTTAGGCATTTCTGGAGGAATGTTATGTTATCATCACTACCACTATCATCATCACCACCATCACCACACCACCACATGACCTACATAACTATCATCATCATCATCACCACCACCACCATCATCACCATCATCACCACCACCATCTTATCATCCCCAAGAGTTTGATCAGGGAGAGAGTCATGTGTAAGCCACATGTGGGCTTGGTTGACAAACTCTCCTGAACTTGGCTTGACAGGCTGGGCTGGCCAAGGCTTTTGTTTCTCACAGGAAGACAACTTAGTGCAGCCTCTTGTTTAACCTGGTTTTCCCTCTTTAGAGAGAGAATTTTCACCAGATGAATCATGCCTAGCACACTTGCTGGAGCCAGAGACATTTGGCTTCCCAGGCTGTTTACTATAGCATAGACTTTGTCTCACAAGTGTTCTTAGGAAATGACAGCTGACAGAAAATTGTCATTGTTTTTGCTTAAAAAAACCTAGAGACCTGGAAATAAGCCAAATCTGGGCGGAAGGGAGTTCCTATCTACCGGTCTATTTAGTGCCATGCAGAACAACAACTCTGGGATTGTTGTAGTGACATGCCTCGGTACAGGTGAGGTGAAGTCCTTTCCCCTACTTTATCTGGGAAGTCCTAATCACAGCCTCAACAGGTGACTGTTATCACTTACTCCCTACATAGATGTGGCCCTCAGACTCAAAGCCTGTATTTAGTAAGGCAAAGGCTCAAGAGTTGTTCCCTCATTTCCCCATTTGAAAATCTGGCTTGTTCTGAGCTAGGCAGGGGTTGCTTTGCTTGTTCTCTGTATTTTTCTTGTGCTCTGTGGTTTGAAGGCCCTGTACTCATTTTCGTATTTTACTCTTGAGAAACAGAGCCCCTAAAGACATGTGTAATATAGCATAAATGACGCTGTTAGTCACTTAGTCGTGCCCAAATTTTTGTGACCTCATGGACTGTAACCCTCATGTTTCCTCTGTCCATGGAATTCTCCAAGCAGGAATACTGGAATGAGTAGCCATTCTCTTCTCCAGGGGATCTTCCTGACCCAGGGAACCAACCCAGGTCTCCCACATTGCAGGCAGATTTTTTACCATCTGAGCCACTAGGAAAGCCCCATAAATGATGCTTCCTGAAGTTTACTGTCATCCAATAACTTAGATTCAGAGCCTATAGAGCCAAAGGGGACTAAAAATCTCATTCCTTCTGCTCTCCCCCTACCCCAGTGCACATAAGAGGAGAGTGAGGCCAAGAAGGTTGAGGAGGATTCCCCTGTAAGGTCAGGCTGGTGGCAAGCATGTAACCTGGGCAGACTCCACTTGCAACTCATCTAGCCCATCCATTCCTGCTCTGATGACCAACTGTCCTGGCATGCTCTGGACATCCAACTGCTGACACAGTGGGTAACGCTCAGAATGTGTTACATTTGATGGAATCAAACAGGATAGGAATATGCCACAGCTGTGCCAGGGAGCCCCCGTCCCTCCCTCAGCTGACTTCCTCCCACTGTTTCCTGACTTTGGAATGAACTTAGGGAGGGAAGAGAGTATGGTGGATGGGGTTGGGTTTTGGATTCTGACAGCCTAGGTCACCTCCTCGTTCTGCTGCTTACCAGCTGTGTGCACAAACACACAGGTCAGGTCAGTTAACTCAAATGCTAACTCTCCTCTGCTCACTCTGCTCTGGTTTTGCCCCTTGAATATGGGTCCATTGATCTCTTTTCTTCTTGAGTCACTAGAGGCAATCACCAGTATATCATGGGACGCTTGTCCTCCTGCCTGGCAATGAGAGCAGGTACTGACAAACATCTTGGAACCCTGGGGGCCCTTGAGCGGTCTCCATAGCAGATTACTGCACAAATACAACTGCAGCCCAGGCTGGGGAAATGACCACCCCTACAGGGGAACTGAGAAAACCAGGCTATACTGGGCCCAGAGAATGATCCAGATGTGCTGAGATGGGGACCAGGAGGTCTGACAGTGTGAAGAAAAACTGCTGTCCTGTGATATCTGATCCTATTTTAAATCCCCAAGGCTGTGCCTGGAGAAACTGTTTATATTCATTATACTTAGAGATGGAAAATGTCTCATTGTCTCAATTAGCATCTTGGCTAACTAGTATGCTTGATCTTTTTCTTTTTCCCACATATTTATTGGCTATTTCTCTTTCCTCATACCCTAGTCTTTTTTTCTTTTTCCACTTTATTAAAAACACACAACAGTACAAAACAGTTGCAAAAATTTCCTTCCTTGGAATCCACTACCAGACAAATGCAAAATTCCCTTCCTCAGACTCTACTGAACCCTCAGACTATTTACTATTTATCATCTCACCCCCTCCTGGCACCATTCTCCTTCAGATGGTCCCATGCCAGCTGCTGCTTCTTCTGCCCTTCCCTTTCTGTCTCCTGGCTCTTCCATCTGGCTTCTGATCCTGCCAACGTGTGAAAACTATGCCCTCCACACCCAGAGGATCTTGGAGCCTCACCCTGCACCCTAACCCTTGTGTCCCAAGTGCTGACCAGGCTCTCCATCCTTCTGCAGGGACACTCCAGGGCACATCTGTGCTTCTCTCCTGACAACTCCTTGCTGTCCACTTCCCTCTCTTCCTAACATGCTGGTGACCCCACATGTACTTGCCCTGAGTCCTCCCAAGTACCAGTTCTACAAGTCACAATGACTGGTGAACCTCTCCATATGATATTCTGTTGGGATTGAAAACAGCTGCCAACTACAGTGCTCAGCACTGAATTCCTGGTAGCCTAGCCTCTGATGTGGAAAGTGGGGGACGTGCTTCTCTTTCCTATAAATTCCTAGTTATTTGTGCCTTCACCTCTTAGTGGCCCAAATAACCAGTGAGTCCCGCCAAGCCTCTCTTTTCCAACTCTGTATGGTCATCTCTTAATTCAGTTACCATGAACTCAGTGACCATAAGTTGATCAGCTGTCCATTCCCCTTGGCTCCTGCTTCCTCATTCTGGACCTCCTTAGTTCTTACACGACTGTAGCATTATCCAGCTCTTGGAATATCTAGCTATCTTTTCTCTCTATTTCAAGCTACCTAAATATGGGATTGGCCAAAAAGTTTGTTGGGGTTTTCCCATAAGATGTTATGGAAAAATTCTAATGGACTTTTTGGCCAACCCAGTATAACCAAGATCCACTCTCTTCTGGTTTCCTTCCT